>NC_079316.1:26462801-36462801 GCF_029931775.1 Euleptes europaea | reverse complement strand
TGTAAACTATGTCAGGGGCCAAGTTTTAGCTTAAATGTTGGAAACAGTTTATTATTGCTCAGATTATGAATAACTTAGACTGTCGACCAAAAGTGTCTGAAAATGACTAAGAAACATGATGATATGATTTCTCCATAAACATGCATAGGATATAGCATTGCAAAAAAAGAGTAAAAAATTAGGTGCAACCATGATCCCAAGGTTAGGACAGGAAACGTAGGCCTGTTGCATCTATCATTATAATTTGTTACACTATTTTTCTGGATTGGTAATACACCAGTACCAAGGCCTCTATGAATATCTGTCTGCCCAAGAAGATCTAGTTTAAGTCAACAGCATTAGAAATAACATACCAAATTTAAGTGATCAAATATTCCAAGAGACAGAACTAGTTAAGGGCTGGGGAAGGCCTTATGTTGCTAATTTGAGATGGTTGAACCTAAAGGTGACAGCAAGTATACACACATGAACACATGAAGCTGCCTTATACTGAATCAGACCCTTGGTCCATCAAAGTCAGTATTGTCTACTCAGACTGGCAGCAGCTCTCCAGGTTCTCAGGTAGAGGTCTTTCACATCGCCTACTTGCCTAGTCCCTTTAACTGGAGATGCTGGGGACTGAACCTGGGACCTTCTGCATAACAAGCAGAGGCTCTACCACTGAGCCACAGCCCCTCCCCTAAAATCCAACCCTTCTTCTATTGTCTGCTCAGTGGCTCTCCAGGGTTTCAGGTGGAGGTTTTTCCCCATTACCTACTACCTGATTCTTTGAACTGGAGATGCCAGGGATTGAACTGGAGACCTTCTGCATGCCAAGCAGATGCTCTACCACTGAGCCCATCGCCCCTCCCCAAAGTATAAAATTGTAATTAATAAGAATACAAATACCAGTTAACAATAAGGGCACTGGTCACTTCCACACATTCTGCCCCCTTAGTATCCTCAGGACTAAGGCCTTGCCCCATTTTCAGAGGTAAGTCACTTGCCAAAGGGAGAAAGTGGGATGAAGTCTTGAGCCTTGTCTACATTATATGACATGCTGTCTGCATACTGATATGTTGGACTTCTTGCACAAAGTGGACAGTTCTCTGTCACTACCTGCAGACTTGGAAGAAATAAATCTCTCACTTGAGAATGAGATCATACAGTATGTGGAGAGCTTTCTAGTTGCCAGTTGGCTCAGGTGACAAAGAACAAGGTATCCTAACCTTCAC
Organism: Euleptes europaea; assembly: GCF_029931775.1. Lineage (NCBI taxonomy): Eukaryota > Metazoa > Chordata > Lepidosauria > Squamata > Sphaerodactylidae > Euleptes > Euleptes europaea. The sequence goes on along the minus strand of NC_079316.1, from coordinate 36,461,587 downwards.
CGTGTAAGAAGATTGCATTATCCTGTACTGCAGACAGTAACTTTCAGCATAATGTGACAGTACCTCTACAAAATCCTCTCCCTAACCCTTTGACATTGAACAGACTGATGTGATCTTATCATTTACATATATCATTTACTCATCAATAAACAAGGCATTTTTTCACTACTGGTATAGTAGGAACCATTATCAATCTTTGTATACAGAATCAGATATACCTGTAGGTTCTAGCATGGATCAAAGAAAATAGTGAAAGCACCATGTTTAGGGTTCTTCCAGAGAGAAAAAATCAAAAACATGACAAGACCATTAAATATTAGCAAGTAAAATAATGGGTTGGGTCCAACAAGAGCCAGTGTGGTGCAGTGGTTAGAGTTATCAGACTAGGATCTATGAGATCTAGGTCTGAATCCCCGCTTTGCTATGCTAGCTTTCTGGGTGACTCTGAACCACTCACATACTCCCAAGCTAGCCTGGATAAAATGAAGGAGAGTAGAACAATGAAAGCTACCATGGGTCTCCCATTGGGGAGAAAGGAGGGGTATAAATGAAGTAAATAAAGGTGCCCCTATGCATGAGCAAGACATTTTCTATTCCCAGAGAAATGATTTACACCTCATGCTAGAATGTTGTGCAAGAAAACTAGAAATAACTTCCAAAATGTAAGCTTGCTTGTGCTAGATTGTGTACAAAGCTTCCACAATCTCTTGTATAAGCACAGCCATAAAAACTCTACCTATTAGGTAGAAAACCTACCTATTATAGCATAGTGTGAACTTCTGTGGTAGTGTTTGTGAAACTTTTTTCTTTCTGCTCACAGTTCTTTGGATCCAGCCACAAAGTCATATAAATTTTAGATGATATATGCAACCATATGTTGTTGTAATGTTTATTGTTTTAAACTGTTGCTATCCAACTTGGGTATAAAAATGCTTGAAAGAAAAATGGACATATATTCTAAATATTTGACGTCCAGTAGATATCTGCAAATCTAATTCTGAACATGGTTCAGGAGTACAGATTTTAAAAATATTCACAATGGGGCTATGTACACCAAGGGGATATTTTTCTACACACCTGTGTAAATGTGTGTGTGTGGGGGGGGGGGGTTGCAAATAGACCAACATTTGTTGAGTGTGCTCACACAGACATTGTAATTTGAAAAAAAAAGCTCATAATGCTTCATTGAGATCTTAGCCACCGTGGGAGGGGACTGTGTTAAAACCCTAGTAATCAATGGCATAGATTAAAAAAACTGAAAGAATCAAAAGGGGGGAGATGGTGATAAGAATGGACTTGGCTGGAAGAGGAAGAGGCAAGGGCAGGAATGAGAATTTTGGGGAGGGAGAAAGGGGTATGGCAAAAGGAAAGAAAATGTAGGAAAAAATGGGGAGATAAACAGGAAGAAGGAGGGACCAGAGGATTGGATTTCCCTTCCCCAGAAAGTTATTCACAGGTCCCCCGCTTGTACCATCTACAGTTTGAATCATATACGCCAATATAGCACAGTTTGCTTTTTCTGAGAGTTTAAATTGCAGTTTATTCACTAAAGGGGGGGGGGGAAATCAGATGTGGACTTTTTCTGAATGCTAAATATAGAAAATGTTTCCAGCAGCATTTTATTTGAGCTTGTCAAAACTGCTAGACAGCAATATCCTACAATTTAAGCAGCACTTCTCATTCACAAGCACAACACAGCATTCAAACAGCGATATTACATTGCCTTACAAACGTTTGACATGATATTAACATGCAGAGGATGACGAGTAAAAACCAAACTGAAAAATTCAGATTTCTGAACAAAATCTCTCTCTCTCCACTGTGATATCTGGTTCTCTTCTGGGTAAGCTTGCATATGACTGAGCCCAGGTTTCTTCTCAACTCTGGTTTTAATGAAGCACAGGAGCCCTAAGAGGAAGCACCATCATTAATTATTAGTTTCCTCTCCTCCGTAAAAGTAAGATTATTTTTAGATTCCATCCTTTTTCTTATTTTTGAAATTACATGTTTTGACATACTTTTGGCATGCTGGAGAATGATACAATAAAGATTACATTCTTTGAAGTAATATTGAGTTAAAAATTAAGTGCATGCATAACTCTTTCCCATTAAACAGACTGCAGAGTGAAATTTTTGTATATGTGCTTATAAATAAATATTGTGTATAAAGTGCCATCAAGTCACAGCCGACTTATGGCAACCCAGTAGGGTTTTCAAGGCAAGAGACTAACAGAGGTGGGTTGCCATTGCCTTTCTTTGCATAATGATCCTGGTATTCCTTGGTGGTCTCCCATCCAAGTACTAACCAGGGCCAACCCTGCTTAGCTTCTGAGATCTGACAAGATCAGGCTAGCCTGGGCCATCCAAGTCAGGGAAAATATATATTAGTGCATATTTTTATTAGATTCTATGCTCCATGCTTGTGCGCACAAAACAGTTTGCCCTGTCTATTGTGTTATAGTGAGTTCATACATATGGAAAGGTTTGGATTCTGAAAAGTGTCTAAAAAAGTATGGAGCATTTTTTACAGCCGACAGCTAATTGAGCTTTTGCTAGAGCTACCTGAAAACTCTAAGCCATGGCCGATGTGGAGGAAGATCATTCTTAGCACAAAACAATTTTCATCGATCCAACCAAAACTGAGGCACTTTTTAACATCTGTGACATCAGGTCACTTATAATGAATGGTAGGAATATATTTACAACACAATATAGTAACAAGAGTCTCTTTAAAATGTATCTTTTTCTTTTATCTCCCCCTTCCTTTATTAGGGCAGACCCCACAGCCCTAATAAAGGAGCCTCCTTCTACATATGGAAGGCTTTTTAACTAGGTGAAAGGTGCAAAATTACAGCTTGAAAAAGGACACCCAGTTACAATTTCTTTAAAAATGCCCTGCCCTATTATAAGAAGTTGGCTAAGTCTAGAGGAGAGTGCCTTTCACAGTTTTAAGTCAGCATTTGGATACTTCCATTGTTTCTTATCAACAAAGATCAGTGTTTCCTTAACAACGCTCAGAACTTTGCAGAGGACAAGCATTTTAAGAAAGAGTTTTCTGACTTCAGCATGCTGTGGTAAGGGTCGTTAACATTAATGACATCATTGTTGGCAGCTCGAAAATAGGGAAAACCTGTATTTAATCAATTTCCTACTCACCACAGGCTTCAAGCTGGATTCCCCAATAATATGGTTTTGAGGCTGACTTTATGGAAGACGTTGGTAATGCAAGAAAAATGTACTTCAACAAAAAGAAACTTGTCTTTTACTACAAGATACCTTTGACACGTGGTCTCTGCTCAACATCTGCTGCAAGACATGCAGATAACACTAATGCATGATCCAGCTGGCACTCCGTTCCTTTTTCAAGGCTGTTAAACAAGATGACATAAGGCACCTCTGCCATGACTCACACTACTATTAAACCGCATTGATATCTCACAGAATCACACAGCTGATGGGAAAGCCCATTTGCGCATGCCTTTGCGAGCCAGCGTGGTGTAGTGGTTAAGAGAGGTGGACTCTAATTTGGAGAACAGGGTTTGATTCCCCACTCCTCCACATGAGCGGCAGGCTCTAATCTGGTGAACCGGGTTGGTTTCTCCACTCCCACACATGAAGCCAGCTCGGTGACCTTGGGCTAGTCACAGTTCTCTCTGAACTCTCTCAGCCCCACCTACCTCACAAGGTGTCTGTTGTGGGGAGGGGAAGGGAAGGAGATTGTAAGTCGGTTTGATTCTCCTTAAAAGGTAGAGAAAGTTGGCATATAAAAACCAACTCTTCTTCTTCTTCTTAAAAGATAAAAAAACCTGAAGCCTTTTCTTTTTCAAAAAGAAGTTCCCAAGTAATGTATCTTCTAATCAAATGGAAAGAGAAAAACAAACAAATATAACAATATTTTCTCTGAAATCAATCAAACTGTATTTTTATAACAAGTGTTTCAAAGGCCTTTTACGCATGGCTGTTTCCCTTGCCAACCATCAGAGGTCGCCTTACTCTCCCCCTGCGTTTCCCCGTGTTTTGCCCACATTTTCAGGGACCTGTTTTATCTCGAATTTGAAAAGGCAACCTCTGATGGGTCAGAAACAGCATGCATAATCAAAACAAAGACCTGATGTCGTCAGAGGGGTGACCGCGAGGAAAACCGCCATGAAAAAAAGGCCAAAGTATGAAGTGGTCGGCATATAAAATCCAACTCTTCTTAACCATATATAGCTGATTGAACACAAGGCTCTCCAATCTTGTAGTTGATAAGGAAAGATTCCAGATAGGGAAGATATTATTTGTAAAGTGATAGTATGGAAGGAATGCAATTGATACAACTGGGAGCTGAAGGAGCAGCAAAGCGAGGGGAAAGTAGGATGGGAGCCAGCATTGCAATACAGGCCTATACCCTTCTGATGGGGAGTGCTCATTAACATTAGGAGCATCAGCATTCACTACATGGCAGTCGCAAGCAAGGCTTGGGTAAGAGAGGCAGAGAGGAGGAGACAGACAGAGCAAAGGCAACCAAACACACTGAGGCTGGACAAGGAGTTTCTTTCTTAAACAAGAGCTCTCCTGTGGAAGCACACAGGCCCTATGATTTACCTATCAAGATATTTTTGACTTCAATGGGGTTAGCCTCAAAAGCAGCAGTGAATTAATCAGCTCACATTGCAAGGGCTAAACTAGCTGCTGATGCACATCTGCCTCAGTTACTGTGTACTTCAGAAGCTATCTTGGGCCTCGCCTTTCAAAACTACAAGATAATGGACAGCTGACATGACAGAGGTAAAAGGTTGCCAATTCCATTTTCGGAAATTCCTGAATATTTGGGGGCAGAGTCTGAAGAGGGGAGAGTTTGGGGAGGGAAATGAACTTACTAGGGATGTGATATCATTAACTTGCCCTCCAAAGCTGCCATTTCCCCCAGGGGAACTGATCTCTGTAGACTGTAGATCACCTATAATCCCGGGAGAAAAAGTAGACTTGGGTGCCAGGGCAGATGGACACAGGGACGGAAGAAAGAAAGAACAGCATCTATATTTCCATTTTGATCAACGGCAAAGACAATTGAGGGAAATTAACTGAATCTGCATTATGCCGACAAAGACAGAGACACAATGTGGGCCTTGAGGTAATGCTTTGGCTACAAATACTGTTCAGTTTGGCTAGAAATACCCACTTGATATTTGGTTCTTTATACATTCATTCTATGATTAATTTTTGGTGTGTTAAAACTATTTGCCTGTTAAATCTATCATGTAGTAGCAGCAGCAGCATAACATGATATTAATGGAATTTCACACTTTTAAGTGATATTAAAAGTAATTGTTTAGGTAGAAAACTAGTGAACAGCTGGATTAGTAATCTAATGTCACTTTTAAAACAATTTTTAAAAATGTGATTTCTGTTTGCTTTGCACTATTTCCCTAAAAATAAATTATCCTGTGACAGCCTCGAACACCACATTTTGGTGATATTTATTGAAATGGGCAATTCCCAGGAAATTTTCAATTATGCTAACATGAGACAATTTAATGCCCAAAAGGACATTCTATTAATTCTACTAAAATCCTTCAAATATATACATTTATACACTTAGAAATACAGATGAAATTTATGTTATATAAATTAAACCATCAGATACTTAACAGAACCAGGAACAAGGCATACCACTGAGTTACTGGATGAGCATGCAGTTCCATGGCTTCTATGTGAGCTTTGTATTCCTGCATGAATGTTAAAGGATGAAATTCATTTTCAGCCTCTTACATCTGAAGTAAAGAGAAATATCCATCCATGCACATCATCAAAACGATGAGCTCCTGTAACTTCTGGAACAAGGTTTCTTGTAGAAATGCAAAACAAAACAAAAAAGGCCAATACTGTAAGTACTGATTGCAAACTGAGAGTATCTGACACCATTAGATGATTCAGGGTTATTTGTATTGGACATGTCCCGGCTGCCAGTACTAGACTGATCCAGATGGTTGAGAAGCAATACAAAGACTCAATTCTATCTGTACACACAAAGAAACAAATCATGTTGTCTGACACAAGTATAAACTTAAACATATACACATCCCTCAATTCTCCTCTGCCTGTTGTAGATAGGCTGTATTTCTCCTGCCAAATTACACCACAATTCCAGAGTTCACTCTGATGTTCATGCAGCATTCTGAGACAATCGTTTGCTGGTCCCTTGAACAACACTATGCTCCCCAAGCAACTGGAGTTACCCTACTTACACTCTCAGTATGAAGAAGAATAAGAGTTGGTTTTTATATGCCGATTTTCTTTGCCTTTTAAGGAGAATCAAACCAGTTTGCAGCCTCCTTCCCTTCCTCTCCCCACAACAAGCACCTTGTATGGTAGGTGAGGCTGAGAGAGGTCTACGAGAACTATTACTAGCCCAAGGTCACCCAGCTGGCTTCATGTGGAGGAGTGGGGAATCGAACCCGGTTCACCAGATTATAGAGTCCGCTGCTCTTAACCACTACACTATGCTGGCACACTGATATTGTGAAAGAGTGATTTAGTTTGCAAGTAACAACAGAGTGAAATCTAGTCAGGAAAGCTAGTCTTCCTATTTAAAAGAATGAGATTATTTAAAGATTCAGAAAAGAAAGTAATAAAAAATAAAATGTTAATTACTCCTGCACAAACTGGAGATAATCCAGATGGTCCCTTGCAGGTGATGAGACGCAAGCACTGCCCTCACATGTGCAGTTCTCCTGCCAATAGATAACAGAGGTAGAAAACATACCTACAGGAAAACACACAAGAAAGTGGGCAACTGGACTGGATCCATAGTCTCTACAACAGGGGCACCCAACGTAGTGCCTGGGGGCAACATGGCACCCACTCATACCTTTCCCAGTGCCCACCAAGTGTTTTTAGAAACTGGACAGGGCCATTGGAGATCTGATTGGCTGTGCAGATTAAAAGGCATGCTGTTAAACAGAGCTTCTGCCTGAAATGTTGAGGAGATTAGAGATATGCATAACCTTGCTCCCTGACATTTTGTGGTTGGCTCCACCTCCTGTGGAAGCATTTTGTGTCTGTGCTCACCACACTCTGTTGGAATTCCAAAGTTGCTGGCAGACTAAAAAAGGTTGGGGACCCCTGCTCTACCATAAAGAGGTGTTCACTGTACCACAGGGCAGATAAACTTAAATCCAAGAAGTGACAGAACAGAAATTCATCTTGCTTCATCGACTGGCACAGCTAAACTGAAAACATCATGGGCAAAACCATATCTTCCTTTATGGAAAACCCTACCTAGGAAGATCACAAGTTACATTAAAAACATCTCACTGATTGATTAACTTGCTCTCATAGTCATTTGGGAGGATATTTTAACACGTATCAAAATATTCCCTAAATATGGGATGCATGTCTGTTTTTAGCTATATTTAAATGGACAGGTGTCCATTCAGGTGACATTCAATGGCACCCCTTGGGCTGTTAACTTAGGACACTGCACAGCTTCTACTAAAAAATATGACAAATGCTGCTTACCACACAACTGACCTATTCTTATTTTACTTATATGCCTCTTTTCTCCCCAATGAAGATCCAAAAGAAACTACTTACAATACAGAAATGCAATGTAAACAACTAACAAATAATAGAAGGGAGGGGAAGGACTTTTGAATGCACAGCGGAGCTCTCTGTCTCTGCACTAGCAGATCTTCCTTTCAGATCTAGGCTATAGTCCTCAGTCTAAGAACCCTTTGGCTTCTGCCACAGACTTGTGCTCCAGGACGGCTGAGGCTTAAAAAGGTTATCTGCAAGAAAGGGAAAGGCAGAGGGTTAGCTACAAGGCCTTACAGTAGTTGGCTGGTGTTCCAGATACCTCCCCTATGTTCCAGAATGTTCACCTACCAACAGCCATAGCGATCCACAAATATAACTATTGTTATTTGCATGGCTTTCATGGAGAAAGCCTATCACCTCTATCCACCTTGTGCCTTCTGTGAGAAAGGTGGACTATAAATGAAGTAAATGAATAAATCCCTGCTAAAGCAATCAATCTATACCAGTAACATCTGTAGTCTGTACTGATAAAAATATCTTAGGATGGAGGCCAATGCAGAATGGTGAACCAAGTTCATATAAACAATTACAGATTGTTTTTCCAAAGTATTATCTACTTACAAGTTGAATGCACGATCTTGGATTGTACCCAACACAGAGGCCAACTTCTGTCTGTCCTGAATTGAACATCAGCCTCTTTGAAAGCAACTGCAGGATCCACTCATGAAATGAGCATTGCCAGTGTGGTATAGTGGTTAAGAGCAGTGGCTTGGAGTGGTGGACTCTAATCTGGAGAACCGGGTTTGATTCCCCACTCCTCCACATGAGCGGCGGACACTAATCTGGTGAACTGGGTTGGACTCCCCACTCCTCCACATGAAGCCAGCTGGGTGACTTTGGGCTAGTCACAGCTCTCTTAGAACTCTCTCTACCTCATAGAGTGTCTGTTGTGGGGAGGGGAAGGGAAGGTGAGTGTAAGCTGGTTTGATTCTTCTTTAAGTGGTAGAGAAAGTTGGCATATAAAAACCAACTCTTCCTCTTCTTCTTAAGACTGCTATATAAATAGTAGCTTCCATTCACTGGGAAATGTGCGTCCACCTGCTGTTAAAAAGGCAGCTGTGCTTTCATGCAATGGGCTTTGACCTTCTACCTAGGTATTTAGGTTCACTGACTGCTGTGACATCTGCCCATGAGAAGACAGGGGATTCCTTAGCACATGTTGTAATTATCCCAGTTTCATTCTGTTCAAGTTGCTCACTCCTGAGTCACTCTGATTTTCACATCAGTACTACTCTTCCCCACAGATGCCATAGGAAACTATACGTGACTTTTTTAAACCCCCAAAGGAATTAACAGCAAAACTGCCTTGAAAACCTATACATCTTGGCTGGCTGGTTTTCTTCCAGTTACCAAGGTCCATTCAATCATGTGCATAAACTGAATATACATTTCACACAAAGGTCATCTACACATACTTTTAACACATTTTCTGGTGTAACTTTAAAATGGCTCCATCCCAAAAGCATGGCAGTGAAAGAGCATTCTTAGCGTGCTGACAAGATACCTTCATACTTGTCTTTCACCAAGTGACTTAAGCTAAGAGAACTAGAGTAGCTTTTTAAATTAATCTTTCACAAACAAAAGTGGCCAATGCTTGAAACAGCATTTTGGATGAAACTCACGAATGCCTTAGCTAATAAAACTGATACATCCTTAATCTTACAAGAAATGACTCACTGATAACCACACACGCAAACAAACATACACACAGCCAATTCTTTCTCACCGCCTCACATAAGTCATTGGTTGGCTCTCATAAGCATGTAACATATAAGCAGAGAATTCACACAGTACTGGTACTGCAACTTCCATGATCACAGCACAGATGCACATTTGGGTGTTTCCTGTACAAATGTATGATAATTGTCATTTCTAGCTTATGCATTAATTGTTTATGTGTCTTGACCACTGGTGTTAGAGCAAAAAATAAATGTCATAAGAGAATATATGAATCCCACAGTATATCCTAGAATTACATCTGCCAAGTTTGCAGCTGTATCCCATTGGTTATAGGTATTATTTCGTTACAAACCAAGAATTACAAATCTCTTTCACTTTCCTTGGTGTTTCTCAGCAGGACTGTTCATTTTTACTCCCAGAAGGCGAACTATTACGGTTTGTACTAGTAAGTGCCATCCCATTTCTATTACCCCAATCCACAAATTTGTTCATCCAGTGTAAACATTTCAGTTTGTGGTCTATCCACAGATATTAGAAAAAAGATTATGACAGAAATATTGAATGAGATCCCCAAATCAATCCTTTAGAATGCCTCAAGTTAGTACTTTCCTTGAACCTTTAACGCACTACCCTTTGTCATCTGAATTTCAAATCAGGGACTTTTTGGTTACAGAATCTGTAATACGCTCATCCTATGCTCTCAAACCTTAGTTCTGATTTGCCAATATGCAATGGAACCCAATTTAGACAGCAATCCTGAACAGGTCCCCTGAGAATCCTACTCTAATCCAAAGGGCTAACTCCCAGGAAAGTGTTTTCAGGGTGGCACTGTTAATCTTCAATCTACCAGGTTTTATACTACAACTATCTCCTAGCTGTAATCCCAACCTGATATTCCTTCAGTATCATCAAGGCATCCATATGGATCTGCCATCAATTAGAGACAGGCCTGGGCAGGATCCTAATCTATAAATCTTTTCAACCGTGTATTAGAAAACATTTTCCAAAGGTTTTACAAAAATTCTATAGTAGAATGTTCACAAATATTATTTTCTTTCCCCCATTTAGGCATGCACTCACACTAGCACAATTCTCTGGAGTTCCATGTTTTGCATTTGTGCTGCTGTCCATTTTAGTTAAAACGTCTTTAGAGCAGGCACAGTATCCTTTTATACCCAGAACAAAGCACACTGTTGGCATCTTCGCAAGTCATAAATACTCCTTAGGTCTGTACCAGTTTGAGATGTGCAATTGAAGGATGGGGCATAATACAGTCATAGATCTAACCAGTTATCTGTTTCTACTATATCTGAAAGCTTTCTTTAGCCAAACCAACTACAACAAAATAATTGTTAAGCACGAAGCACAAGGCAAGAATCATAATCTGCCGCTGGAAGGCATCTATTAACCCAGAATTTCACACTAATGCTCATTCTAAATTCCTGGTGTTTAATATCCCTTCAGAAAAGTTATTTTTGGCATACATCATTTTTTAAAAAATGCTCTTGCTCAGAAGATTACACAACTGGTAGCTGACAAAGTCAATGGGCAAAGGATGCTGCTGGCATCCAAATAAAGATGCAAGAAGCTAGCAAACCTATTAAAATAAACAAGAGGGGAAGGAGAGAATCTTATCAAAACATCCAAGGACTATTACAAAGGATGGAATTGATACACTATCAGGAATTCAAGCTATCTGAACTGTCCCCCACCCCCACCCCAAATGCAGGACTCTGGTAATAAAATAATGCCACTGACACTAGTGCTGCCGCAGAAAGTTCATACTGCATTTTTTAATTTAAGCAATGTTTTAAAGACTTAATTTTTTGTTAATGGCTTTAAATGAACCTACAGTTTTAAAAACCATTTCCAATGAATAAACATGTTAGCATTAAAAAGATCATAGCCAAGGAAGAAGCACCTGTGTGTAATTTTTTTTTACTCCATCGGTGGCATCAACCACTTGGTGAAAAGAAAATTTATGCAGCCTGACAAGCTTCGCCCTGCCCCTTGCAAGCTGGCAATATGGATGGAATCCTGTTTAGTATCGGGCTGGTTACAAGGTACAGATTCAGTTTTAGAGCAAATGAAAATTTATAATGATAGACAAATCATAAATCTATATGGTTTTTATTGCACTAGACCAGTATTCTTTACTTTTTACCCTGGAATCGATATTTTATTGTGATCCTGTGACTTACAAGAGAGGAATTAGGAGGGAAGACTGGAAAATTCCCAAACATATTGATCCTAAACCTGAAACATGACACCTATGGCACACATCCCATAGATGAAGAGGAATAATCACACCAGCAGAATATTTCCAGAATATTTCCTGGAAACAAAGGTACATCTTCATTAGGTACTGCTCCAAGGTTTCACCGAGAAGACTACTGTCCACGCTCTATATGCAATAGTACACTGCCACACTTTCCCCAAACGTTAGTGTGTGCACATAGATTTTTTCTTCCTGGGAAGGTATGAACCCATGGGACATGCAGCAGCAGCAGCAGTAGTGATGATGATGATGATGATGACAACGATGATGATGATAATAATAAATTTTATTTATATCCCACCCTCCCCCGGCAAGTCTGCCTCGGGCAGCTAACATCATGAAAGTACAAAAATACAGTATACAATTTAAAACCAATCTAAAACACAAATAGTCATCTTAAAAGGCACCCAACTACTCCATCTTAGGGAGGATGCTGTTTCAAGGTGGCCATGCAGCAATGCCCACTATTGGTGTTACTCTGGGGGGGGGGTGAGAGGATGGAGACAGATGAACAGAGGGAAAGAGGAAGGGAGGGAAGGGGAAGGACAGAAGGAAGGGGCTAATGGCCAGGACCAAGAAGGGAAATGGAAGGGAAGGGAAAGGTTAACTAAACATAAATAAACATAAATCAAAGAGATAAGGAGAACAGTGTATTTCTAGATTGGAAGAGAGACAGTCCCCTGCTGACCAAATGAGATCTGTGGCTGCCTGGGCATTTGAATCCAATTTCCAAGTCCAGTGTTCTATCTAACACAGCACACTGGTTCTGGCACACATCAATGTGGCATTGGAAAGCTTCCCTAACCATACACTTTGATCACAGACCAACTACACTCTTTCCAGTATCTAAAAGAATCAGAGGCTGGAAGTATGTGCCACCCACCCCATGTGTCCTGGAATTCAAGTACGGCTGGCAGAGCTTCAGAAAAGATTGAGAAGGAACATCTCCATGCCTTTCCTGTTTTCCCTACCTTGACACTGTTAGAAAGAGGAGTGGACGGTGGTACTCCTATCTTTCTTAGAGCTTTGACAGCACATAGCATGGCAAGAGTTGGGAAGACTCAACAAAACTTCTTCAACATCTCCTTATTTGAAAATGGGAGACACAGGGAAAATGTATATGGGAGGGACACTGCACAAGCTTTAAAAATAGTTGATGTGCAACCTTCCTAGAGAACTTGTATTTTATACTGTATGCAGACTGGTCACATATTCATAGCCAAAAGAGGGGCTAAGTACACAAATAATATTCCATTTAATTGCGCAATCATGATGACCAAGAAATACTGGTTGTGCTATTGGTACATGGGGCCTTTAACAATTGTTAATGAATTCATCAGAAGCTCTGAACCATATTAAGTGTCCTGTTTTGAAGATCACATCATAAGGCACTTGATACAAATGACGTCACAGACCACTTGTGTCATCTCAGTGGAAAAAGAAAACCCTACACCTGTTGTATCATCATCACCAAAGACAACAGTCAACAAGCAGCTATTTCACAATGAAGCAATAAAGCACAGCTTTCACCTTTCAATCGCTGCTGATGACTTATTCTCTTCAAGCACAGTAACTGTGACTCATGATGACTGTTATGTACACACTGCTAGAACCAGTTCCTTATTGTATGGGCTTAGCATTTCTGTTTTTAAAAAAAAGTGCTTTCACTCGCTGTTACCGCACTAGGTATTCCCAGCGATGTATTAAGAGTTTGAAAATGTTATAAAAAACATCGCTTTAAAAGGTTTTTTGGATGCCATGGCCAAAAAATGGTTGGAAGACGTCTTCACAGCTAAAGGGGCCAAACAAAGTGCGAACAGTATTTTTTATAACAGTTTCAAACTCTTAATACATCGGTGGGAATACATAGAAAGTGTGAACAGTATTTTTTATAACATTTTCAAACTCTTACTACATCGCTGGGAATACCTAGTGCGGTAACAGCCACTGTATTTCCAAATAATGCCACCAGCACTCCAAATCAAAACACAGTATCTTGGCCAGTTTTCAAGCAAGGAAAGGGAGAGCAGGACTCGCCCAGTCCAAAGCCTCAGTGAGCTTCTCCCCACTCCCAGTTTGGCACCCTCCTAAATGTCACCATGACCTGCTATTGTTGCCCGCCTAGATGTTTTGCTGTCAAAAGGAAATACCTCACCATACCTTCATTCACAAATGGTTGTCTTCCCTGCCCTCCAGACCCGGCAAAACAGTGAGGATAAGGCTAAAGTGAGTGGCAACAAAGTATTAGACAAAGGATGTTCAGTATCAGCAGTTGGTAAACCTCTAATTTACCTTATGGAAGGCATCATTTCTGAGATGGACTTGGTTGCTTTCCAAGAACACTCCGCTCTGCTACACACAAATACCCAGCAAGTTTCCTGACCGAACAATAGTATGGCTAACATGATACAGTGCTTTGCCTCTGTGGTCTACTAGGATGGACACTCTAATTTCCACAGCAGTAACGTGCAACTTCAAGCCCAATCCTGCTTGCTTGAGTCAGGAGAGACACACAAAGCCTCGATTAAAAACAAAAACAGTGGTATTCGCTGCAAAAACTGCAGAAAGGGCACATACGCTGTTCAAAGCAACACAGAAAACGTTCCTCGCAGCACTGAAGTGTTGCAGAGGGACAGCAAGAGTAGCTTTGCACACATTCCCCCCTCCCTTTTTACTGAGCTGCATATGAGCTTCTGTGGCTAAGCAAATGAACGCAATGTTTGTTTGCACAATCTGAAACAATCAAAAATAAATTTAAAACAGTTCCAACCACTCTGGGCGGAGCAAGAGTGGGGGTTTGTTTCTTGTCATGGACAATCTCCAACAGATGCCTCTGATAACCAGACCCAAACATACGTGTGTCTCTTGCAACACTGCTGGTTGCACTCCTAAAGGCTAGCTTCAGTTTTCCAAGGGGGCAGCTTGAAATGTGTGCACAGCCACAGTCTCCTGAGGGCTCCTTCCAGTGTTATCCAATTGACGAGGAAGTTGGTACTATGAGGCTCCTTCCCACTCCACAAGGGTAACATCAGAAATCAAGAATTCTCATACCAACGTTACTAGCAGAGGAACCAGTAAGGGGTTGCGATACTGTCTGAACTTATGTGAGGTCACCGACCAAGGCATGCATTCGTCCAGTAATTTAGAAATTGCTCCCATCTCAACCAGCCTTGCAGTTTTGATCCTAAAGTCTGAGGATCTGTGCATTTTACTCTGTGTTTGTATTTTCTTCCATTTTCTAAATTGGCAAAATGCAACCAGGACATTTGTAATATTATTAACCATGGTTTCTCATATGTAACAAAAATGTCCCATAACATTAGAGGCCACAGAAGTACTCAAGATTAAAAACTAATAGAAAACAGCTGCCCTTTCCTTTCTCCATTGTTTATGTTTCTTCTGAGGCCTCCACTTTGTAAAATATTCCCTATACAGATCAAAACATGCTGTGCCTGGATAAGTGCTAAACAATGATGCTGCTTTTAAAACACTGCCAGCTTAGCAATACAACTGAAGCCACATTTACAAATATGACCTCAATTGACATGAATGCAATTTAGTGATAAATAAATTATGAATGCTTGCAGAAAACTGAGAAAGCATATGCAAACCAGAACCTACAACAGTCATGTTTTGATATTACAAGGGACTCAGCAATAGAAAAATACCATCTTCGGTATTTCTGCTTGATGAATACAGACTAAAGCTATGGCTACTGTCATGTTTCATCAAAGTTTCCCCACACCAAAATTTTCTGTCCATGAAAGACATTGCTGAATGCAGTGAAGCAATCGTCAGAGCAACGGCATGTTTGCCCTTCGTTTATTTCCACTGCAAAATTCTGGACAGAGAAATGAATGCAATGAATGGCATTTTACACACATATACAAACACACGGACACCCACACTGTTCCATATACCGTCTTAATCATTCTGCAGTCATTCTCAATCAAGATCTGTATTTAATGCTTCATTCATGAGAGTCATAGAATGTTGAGTAATCCAGCTGGTGAGAAATCAAGGGATGTGCATGCACCCACATTTGAAGTGTTCCATACTAAGCATGCTTCAATTTGTCTGAGCTCAAAAACAACTTGAAGTGCAGTTTGCTGAAGGAAGCAAGGTTCGAGTTTCTCTAAACAGTAAGAACAAGACAAGAAAAAGTGATGTGGTTAAGGTTCAAACAGAGTTTAAGCAGATATGGAGGTGCTATGTGGGCAACATGGGATCCTCAGGAATATAGGGGGGGGGGAACAGAACCTTCCAACACACAGCTGGTTTAAGACTGACAGCAGCAGTAAACAAACCAACCAAGTGGTTGAACACAGTGAACTTAACGCACCAGCCCAAATTACTCTGTATGCACCAATGGCATTAGGTTTCATTCTACCAAGAAGGCTTATTCTCTGAGACAAGCAAGACAACTTCAAGGGACGCTTAATAGTGGAGATGTAAGGAAGAGATGGGAAGGGTTAACTGATGACGAACACAACAGGAAAAGGATAAGATGCGGGCCAGGAAGTATATTAGGCAGCCTCCATACCAGCTACTTAAAATGCAATTACCATTATTTGCTTGTTCAGTTTTTACAGATCATTCAGATTACGGCATAGGCTGAAATCCTAAAAACACTTTCCTGGGAGTAAGCCTGACAGAATAAAATGGTCTTACTTTCAAGAACACTTGCTTAGGATTGCTTTCAAAGTCAACCTGTTGTTGTCAACAGGTGGTGGTTGGACAACTTCAATGGTTCCTGGATGAAACTGATCATTTGGAGCCTTTCCACTCTGGTGGCAGACCTGGTTATGGAGCTGAAAGAGCCTTGGTCATACAGGTGGATGACCTGCTCCAGGAGATGGACAGAGGGAGCTCAATTCTGTTGATTTTCTTAGTGGCTTTTAATACGATTGATCATGGCCTCTTTCTGGGCCTCCTTTCCAGACTGGGACTGAAGCTTAATCCTAACAAAACAGAAGGGCTACTAATGAGCAGAAAATCTGACCCGGGACTTAAGGTGTTACACATTCTAGATGGCGCTGCCCTTCCCTTGAAGGAACAGGTCCATAGGGTGACCTTAGAACCTTCTCTCAGCCTAAAATACCTCACAGAGTTGTCGAGAAGACAAAAGGAAGCTTGACCACCTATGCTGCCCTGTGCTCCTTGGAGAAAAGGCAGAAGAAACTGCAATACATATTTCTATTTCATGAGGGATTCTTACGTCTTAAAAGCCTTACCTAATTCAGAACTGGTCGTGACTTAAAATACAGCAATAAGGAAGCCCTTAAATCCACCTGCCATTTATAGCTTGGTGTAACATTTGTATATTGGGAAAGAACTCGTTACTAGCTTTGACTTTGAAAAGAATTTATCTGTTCTCTGGATTAAGTTACACTGAAGGGGCCCCAGTCAGTCCCTCATCAAGTTCTTCAGGCCTGGCTTCATGCCAGCTTCAGAAAGTGACTCACTTATACTCTCTGTAACACGCAGCCATATGAGTGATAGCAATTTTATTTTTGAACTGCCAGTGTTAAGTAGTCAAAATCAAAAATATGAAAATAGGTCACTGCACAGATAATTATCAACCAACCATTTAGACTTCATGTTGGTACAGCAACATTAATGAGGGTTTATTTAGCAGCAATTTGAAGGCCGTTACAAATCACAGGACACAAGTAAAAGAATTCAGCAGGCTGGGAACATCAGATGACCACATATGTTGAGGCTGGATTAGGTTCTATGTGTACCCAGTACAAAATCCACATTTGGTAGGCCTTTCTGAATGACAAAGATTAAATCTGTCTGCTTTCGCAGAAACAGTACATATAATGTTAGGGCTGAGTGAGAAACCTGTACTGACTAAATGCATATTCACCTAGTTTACTGCAACTGCTGTTCTCATCAAAATAAAACTAGTCATGCACAACTAAAGGTAAAGGTCCCCTGTGCAAGCACTGGGTCATTCCTGACCCATGGGGTGACGTCACATCACGACGTTTCCAAGGCAGACTTTGTTTGCGGGGTGGTTTGCCAATGTCTTCCCCAGTCATCTTCCCTTTACCCCCAGCAAGCTGAGTACTCATTTCATCAACCTCGGAAGGATGGAAGGCTGAGTCAACCTTGAGCCGGCTACCTGAAACCAACTTCCATCGGGATCGAACTCAGGTTGCGAGCAGAGCTTTTGGGTGAAAACGCATGGTCGCTTTATCCTCCTTTAATCCCTGTTTTAGCCAGGATCAAATGCATATTAAGTGAAACGCATGCATTCGATCCTGGCTGAATCCTGGCTGAAACAGGGATTAAAAGAGGATAAAGTGACCATGCATTTTCACCCTTTGACTGCAGTACTGCAGCTTAATACTCTGCGCCACAGGGCTCCTTCATGCACAACTACTGGAGTTTATATTGGTAACAAATATGACTGGGATCTGGTTAAGTCCACTGATGTAAATAACTAGTGAACTCCTGGAAGGAACTCAAACTACAGATATGCAACAAGGTCAGTGTGACTCAGGACAATGCTGGATATTTGCCAATCAACAATGTACCACCAGTGGATGTGTTGGTCTTCAATGATACCCTTAGGCAGAGAAGGCAAACACTTAGGGAAGCCTAATTTGAAAGGCAGAACATGTATTGATGTTTAGCTTCTTTATGCCAAAAAGTGTGAGAATGTTACCGATGCAGGAAGGGAAAAACAATGAGAACCATAATGAATGCAGCATGATATTTCTGCACTATGCACTATATAGCCAGTGTAGTGAAGTGGTTATTGTGTCAGACTAGGATTTGGGTGACCCTTGTTTAAATCCCTGCTCTGCCACGGACGTTTGCTGGGTGACCTTGGACCAGTCACACACTCTCAGCCTAACCTACTTCACAGGGTTGTTGTAAGGATAAAATGGAGGAGAGGAGAATGATGTAAGCTTCACTGGGTCCCCACTGGAGAGAAAGGCAGGGTATAAATGAAGTAAATAAGTAATAAGTTACATTAAATCCGGAGTTCGTACCTTCATAAAGGGTGGTGCTGCAACAGAGTGGAGAAGCAGTATATACTCTCCTCCACTGCACAATAAAGACGGCACTAGTGTAAACTAGACTCTCTTCCATATGAACCCAGAATCAAGCAGAGGCTCAATACATTTGATTTCTCCCCTCTCAAAAGTGGGGGCAGGAGAATCATGCAAAGTGGACAACAGGTGCTTGTGTGGATGAACTTGCTCATGCTGGTAGCTCTTCAAATGATGAATGGGAGGGACACACAATGATCTTCCACTATGCTCTTGCAATGCCTTCCCCAAAATTCAGGAGGCTGTTGTTGACATGGGTGGTAGTAAGTAAAATCCAGCTAGTACATCTCAGAGGTAAATCTGTGTTCATAACCATCAAACATGAGACCCAATGACAGTCTAACTCATATGAAAAAACTGTACATCAGTACGCTGTACACAAACAGGGTACACAAAAAGGGGTGATGGCCCTAAACTTTGGGAACTCGCACACATTACAACAGCCCTGCTGAATCAAATTAGTGGTCCATCTAGTCTAGCATCCATTTCTCCTGGATGGCTAACGAACAGGGCACAGAGGCCAAGGCCTTCCCCTGATGCTGCCTTCTAACACTGCTGTTCAGAGGTTTACTGCCTCTGTATATGCAGGTTCCCTTTACT
Organism: Euleptes europaea; assembly: GCF_029931775.1. Lineage (NCBI taxonomy): Eukaryota > Metazoa > Chordata > Lepidosauria > Squamata > Sphaerodactylidae > Euleptes > Euleptes europaea. The sequence continues at coordinate 36,442,381 of NC_079316.1, read as the reverse complement.
CATCACGGCTAGTAGCCATTGATAGATCTGTCCTCCATGAACTTTTATAACCTCCTTTTAAAACATCTGGCAGTGAATTCCCCAATTTAATTACTCTCTGAGTAAAGAAGTCTGTCCTCAACATATGTCTGTTCTCAACTTAATTGGGAGCCTGTCAAGTTCTAGTATTATGAAAGGAGAAAAAGCTCTCTCTATCCACTTTCTCTATCCTGCGAAAATTTTATAAACCTCCACCACTGGTGTTAACAGTCATCAAAACTGCTACTGCATAGTTTTATTCAGCTAATTCCATCTGTGTGCGTGTGTCATCCATCTCTGAGAAATGAAAAAAAAACTACACAATAAAATCTTCTTGCTCACCTTCTTTGTACAGGGATTAGTTAGGCAGCACCCAGTCCTCGAAAGGGCAGCTTAAGTTCCTTTTTGCTTAACACGGGATTTCCTATAATAAGTAACCAACTCTACTTTTTCCCCACTGAAGATCTCAAAAAACCAACCAAAAAAAACACATATATGGAATTATTCCACATTTTCACATGTCAAGGCAATGGGTTGAGCAAGTTGGTCTGCACATCTGCAGACATGGAGCTGTTGACAAAAAAGCATGAAAAGAATTTGCCGATCCAAATGATACCAACTAGTTATTTTTGAGAGCCTGGTACGTAGACCACGGGGGCAGCTGGCAAATGTCTTGTAACATTAACTACAGAAGAGCAGCTGTAGCAAATCAAGTTCAGAAATTCGGTTGCACCTCCTTTATTACAATATATTTTGGAATGCACTGACATTTATTTCTGCCCTGACCAGAGACGTCAAGCCAGATACATATTTCCATTGCCCTGAAGAGATTATTCAATCAATAGAGAAAATGTAAAAGTGACCATTCCTTTTCCTAATAAAAATGAAAGCACGTTCAAGCAGAGCTGCCCTTCAACCATTGCATCAAAACATATATTTTGTTTCTGTGGACCCCTTCTTCCATGATGTCCATGGAACAGAATCCACTGGAGTGTGGTTCCTTCCTGGACTGGTCCACTAGCATGAAAAGCTCTGAGCCACATAGGAGGAGCCCACAATACAGCTCCTCCCCCCACACAAAAGTATTGCCCCTCCAAGAAACTGGGTGGGGGAGGCGCGTTAGTGGTGCTGCGAGAAACTGTACTGGAGGTTCTTCCCATGTAGTCCTGGACTTCTCCTGTTACCAGATGGCAAGGAAGGAGTCACGGCGCAGCAGTTCCCACGCTGCAAAGATAACATGAGAAGCAGCCCTGATACTGCCAGCCATTGACAAAAGAAAGAGCATTTAAACAAAGCAGTAAAGAGTAGCCTGGGTCACTAAAATATGACACAATATGTCACCGTTCTTTCAACTGATTCAAAAAAATATGAGACCATCTGCCTCAATTAGCACTGGAGATTTAACGGTCATGCAAAGAATAAACCAAAGGATTGTGTGTGACTGAGTAGTAATGCATCAAGTTAACACTGCTCAATCCTGTCGGAAACCTGATACCTGCACCTCGTAAGATTTCAGATAAACCTTTGTTTGTTTGTTTAAATCTGTTTCAGTAAGTCCCAGTGCTAAGCATGAGACCATGCAAAAAGTGGCCGAGGTTCAGCTACTGGATAAAGATACTGTTTAAAACCATGCATATGCAAAAGATGTGCCTTCTTTATATAAAAGTTCACACCTCAGCACTGTGACACCTTGCTTCATCTAAGTTACACAACTGAAACAGCTCAATAGTTTAAAAGGCCCCCCCCCCCAGACTTATAGCATACCTCTTGTCCTCCACTAGGAAGATCTATGGGTAGGGTTGCCAACCTCCAGGTACTAGCTGGAGATCTCCTGCTATTACAACTGATCTCCAGCCGACAGGGATCAGTTCACCTGGAGAAAATGGCCGCTTTGGCAACTGGACTCTATGGCACTGAAGTCCCTCCCCTACCCAAACCCCGCCCTCCTCAGGCTCCACCACCAAAATCTCCAGGTTTATCCCAACCCAGAGCTGGCAACCCTATCTATGGGTTGGATCCTGTCTAATATTTCTGTTGATGTGAGGGGAGCAACAAGTCTTGCTGATTTTACCGTTTTGCTGCAGATCCTTGATTAGGATTGCCAGGTCCCTCTTCGCCACAAGCAGGAGGTTTTTGGGATGGAGCCTGAGGAGGGCAAGCTTTGGGAAGGGGAGGGACTTCAATGCCATAGAGTCCAATTGCCAAAGCGGCCATTTTCTCCAGGGGAACTGATCTCTATCGGCTGGAGATCAGGGTAATAGCAGGAGATCTCCAGCTAGTACCTGGAGGTTGGCAACCCTATCCCTGATTTCCCTCCCCCCCCCCCGTCATGCTGTTCCATGGCAGCAGTTGGGGTAGAATTATGGGCTACAGCAGGAGAAGGGAAAACAAGAAAGTCAGCCTTTGCTGATGGAGATACAGGAGAGATCCAAGCCAATATATCACAGAAGGAAGACTTCTGCATGCTTTTGTATTTGTATGGAGTACAACTGGTCAGAATTTCATTCTTTATACCAATTCAGCAAATAAGGAATTAATCCCTAAGGCAAAAGAGATGACAGAATTCTGACAAATCCAATTAAAGTGACTCTTGTTTCTGTGAGAGAAATCTTTTGGTTTTAAGAACTAAAACTTCTGGTTTTAAGAACTGTCCCGTTTTTATCCTGCCCTTCCTCCATAGAGCTCAAGGTAAGCATACATTGTACTCCCATCCTACCATTTATACCCACAACAACCCTGTTGAGATAAGTTAGGCTGAGAAAGTGTGACTGGCCCTAGGTCACCCAGTGAGCTTCCACGGTAGAGTGGGGATTTGAACTCAAGTCATTCAAGTCCTAGTCTGACACTCTAACAACTAACCCAATCAACGTCTTAACAAAGAAAAGGCTTGCTGTTTTTCAGAAAAGCAGCAGTGAGCCATCACCAGTATGATTAATACATTTGCATGAAATACATACTGGGAGTTTCAACAAATGTCGAGGGGGAAACAAACCGTTTGGAAGTAACACAGTGCAATATAATACTGTAATAGCAGACTCCTCTGCACAGTTGCATGTGCCCATTTCTGCCAAGCTTCATGAGCTGCTGAGGTTTCCCTCACTGCCTCGAGGAAAGCTGATACTGCTACGTTTCATTGCTGACTGTTTACGTGAACCTAAACTTAGAAAACAAACTGAATATCGTCATCAAGAAGGAAAAAAGGCAAGTGTGTGCAAGTATGAATACACATAAGGAGCTCAATGCAGCTGTTGATGTGGCAAGACTCGTTCCCTTAAGGAAAAGGTGATCCCCTGCCTTTCTGTATTTTGCTAGGGAGATTTCAACAGGATAGAGTTCTAGTATATGGGCAACACGTTCAGCACCACGCCAGCTCGGATTCAAGGCCACACTGAAATATATCCTAATGGAAGTAGGGAAGCACAGTTATACTCCGCTAACCTAGCAAGGAAATCTGACTATTAATAAGGTTGTCAGGATACGGTAATTGTTACCTGGCTTGAGGTGCTGGGAAAAGATCTAACTAAACATATATATAAAAAGAAAAAAATTACTTAATGCAGTAATTGGTATAAAATAGTGGGACTTATATTTTGGTTTAGTAATAATTTTTAACAACAATAGACTATATCTAAGTAGTAAATTTAGCAGGGATTCTAGCAATAATGCTTCAGGTGGTTGCTTTATTCTACCTATGTTTATGATTTTTCCCCTTTTATCCTTCCCAATACCTTTTTTAAATTTCTGTACCCCTCATTTAAAAAACCAATAATTTTTTTAAAAAAAACGTTTACTTGACTAATCATAGGTCATGGCAGAATTTTAATTAATTAATTAATTAGCAGTGCAATCCTACGCATAGTTACTCCAGTCAGAAGCCCACTGAAATCAATGGGCTTAGATGGTAGTAACCCTACATAGGACTGCACTGTAAAACATGGGCATCCTAGTCAATGGTTCCAGTCAGACACCCACTGAAATGCTGACTTTCTCAACCACTTAATGGAGACACAAACCAGCTTACAATCACCTTCCCTTCCCCTCCACACACAGACACCCTGTGAGGTAGGTGGGGCTGAGAGAGCTCTAACAGAGCTGTAACTTGCCCAAGGTCACCCAGCCAGCTTTGTGTGTAGGAATGGGGAAACAAATCCAGTTCATCAGATTAGCCTCCGCCGCTCATGTGGAGGAATGGGAAATCAAACCTGGTTTTCCAGATCAGACTCCACTGCTCCAAACCAATCAATGGGCTTAGATGGTAGTAGTTAACTCTACATATGACTGCACTGTGAAACAAGTTCTTATGTTCTTTATGTTCTCATGTGCAACTCAGTCAATGATTCCTGAGCGAGATTACCAATGGACAACTGTCAAACATGATAAAACACAAACAGATCAATAACTGCAAAATATAGTAAAAAGAAGCAGCATCTAAAAATCAGCAGCACCATTAAAAAGGCAGTGTTTGAATAATCCAGAAAAATTAAAATAGCAATAGACAATCTATCTGTAGAGAGGAGGGGAGAGAAATAATTATGATTCCAGCAACTGTGGCTCAGTGGGTCTGTTTGGCGTGCAGAAGGACTCAGGTTCAATTCCCAGCATCTCCAGTTAAAAGGATCAAGTAGTAGATGGTGTGAAAGATCTCTACCAGAGACATTGGAGAGCTGTTGCCAGTCTGAGTAGACAATACTGATTGTTATGGACCATGGTCTGGTTCAGTATTAGGCAGCTTCAAGTGTCACGTGTCCACTTACCAGCTGATTCAACATGCACAAAACATTACATTATTTCTCCACTGTTTATCAGAATATATCTAGAGGGAAAGACAGAACACTGACTACAGTGGCCAGCACCCAAAAAGTCTACACTGATGACCAAACCCTATTTCAGGCAGGTCACACACTGTAACTCTTTAACATTTGGCATTGGTTCTTCAAATCCTATTATACCATTAGGCTTCCTACACTAGTTAGGAAAAGCTCCCTTATTAGTTCTCATACCTCCACCATGTCTCTTAATCCAGGAAAAGAAGAATGCAGAGGTAGCAATACAGGAATTCTCTTGTCCCCAGTTCTCTAATCACGAGTTCCAGTGGGACTGGACAAACCTTCAAGGTTTCCACACAGATTTGAGAAATTCCTCCAGTGGGCCACAAATAAGCAGAAAGAGGGCCACACTGGCTTTTGGGCACTGTGTTGTGCATACCTGGCATAAACTACAGCAACAGAAAACATTTTCATTGGTGCAAGTAAATGTTCAGAAACTGGAATGGAGATGTGTATCGTTCTTCATGAACACATGAAGCTGCCTTATACTGAATCAGACCTTTGGTCCATCAAAGTCAGTACTGTCTACTCAGACTGGCAGCAGTTATCCAGGGTCTCAGGCAGGGGTCTTTCACATCACCTACCTGCCTAGTCCCTTTAACTGGAGACGCCAGGGATTGAACCTGGCACCTTCTGGATGCCAAGCAGATGCTCTATCACTGAGCCACGGCCTCTCCATGCATTTCTTATACTCAGAATTACACATCATTTCCATCAAAGGGTATAACTGACTCTAGTTGCAGAAAATATGGTGTTTGATCAAAAAAATCTAAAAGGCTAGAAATGTCACTATCCATTTCTGTTTGCTGCTAGCTAAAAAGATATAAACAAACAGATTTCTCACATCTCAAGTGCAGCTATTACATGATTAGCAGGAAGCTATCATGGGAATCTTTCCATTCTTATTCCACATAACTGACGTCACTGTTTTCCTTTAACCTGCCCTAGGGAAACCCGAATCCAAAATACAACCTGAGACAAATATGTCATATATCCCCCCCCCCCCACAAAAAAAACGCAACAAGGCTTTGCCATGCTGGTTGAGAACAAAGGGTGTTTTGTTTCTTCGTGTCACTTAGAAACAGTCAAATTAACAAGAGATTTTATTTTATCTAATCGTAAATTCTTTTAACACATGACTAATAAGCCCATCATTAAAACAAAGTATTTCTTGTGATGGTTTCATCACTTTAAAACTTAACAATGAAAGATGTAAAACAGTTAATCCATTAAAAAGCATTTCCCGAAATGTTATTTCTCTAATCACGAGGCCTATTTCCTGCCCTGTCCAAATCCAGATGTTCTGCCTACTTCAATCATAACAAAACAGACAATGCTAAACCCTTGCAGAAAACATCTGAATTCCATTGCTGCCTGTGAAGCATTCCTTATTTCTACTAACTTAGAGATACAGCTGAAAGAAATGCAATTTTTAAAAGCAGCAAGAATTAAAATGTTCTTTTATCAGGCTAATTTCAGTTCTTGTAACTTTCATTTTTTTAAAAAACACAAATTTATTATAGTTTAATTATTCTTTTAAGGTGTTAAATTGCTTTTAATAGATTGCTATAGCAATCTTTCATAGTTCTTGAAGTAATGTCAATTTTTAAAACTTCTGGAACTGACAGACATATTACTAAGGGTCCCGCAAGCATGTTCATCAATCTCTGACTGCAGCATCAGCAATGACATGCATGTGAGAATCAGCTATCACAAATTCATCTTAAGAACATAAGAAAGGCCCTGCTGGATCAGACCAAGGCCCATCAAGTCCAGCAATCTGTTCACACAATGGCCAACCAGGTGCCTCTAGGAAGCCACAAACAAGACAAGTGCAGCAGCACCATCCTACCTGTGTTCCACTGCCAAGCTAAGCATTTTCAATAACAACTGAAGTTTGACAAACTGGAACATGCCATGCTGTTAGTTTAAACAATGGCTATGGGTTGTGATGTTCCATGGATCCCCAAGAATAGATGGTAACAAAGTGTATGTCTTCCAAGATTTCTTGATTGGGAAATAAACAGTAACTGGCACACAGTCCCCCCACAAATGTTCTCAAGTTTAAGAGGTTCCCATAATAATGTCTTCTGTTTAACCAGCAATGCCAGGCACATGGTATCATAGACAATCACTGGCAGCACTAACAGAATTACTGGGTGGAAGCTTCACGTGACAGGCTAGTGAACTTGTGATTGAGCTTCCACCTTATCAGTATCTACATAGTTGAGCTGTACACAATTACAATCCAGAAACAGATAGGCATACCCAAGTGAAGCCCAGTTATGTGCATTAAATTCCACAGATTTTAATTGGATTTAGGCATGACTGACATTCCTTGGAATGCACCCAACTATTCTAATTGAAGAGTTTGGGCCTCAAACAAAATAAATTGCATAAACCAGCCTCTGTGGCACTACATTCTCTGGATCCAACCCAACCATTCTACTTCTCTGAGCTAGTTGAAGTGTAGAAAACGTTCTCTGTAAACATGAATTTGCAATGACACACATATAAATTATTTTGGGTCCATTCCTGCCTGAAAGCTAATGGAGTGACAAAAGAATTGGGTGAGGGGGAGAGCAACTAAGAAAGGTTTGGTTTTTACAGGTTGGTATTTAATGAGTTGCCCCAGGTTGGAATTAAATCCTTTTGTGTATAGCCTTGCTTTGCATAAAGAATTATTCACCTTTGGGATTCTGAGGGCCAATTCATACATCATAATGAGATCCAATTGCTGGATGCCCTACAAACTTCCTATTTACATTGAAGGAGTTGGTGACTGCTTCAATGAGCACTCCACCCTGGTATGTTTTCAAATAGGGCTGAATACTCTTTCCCAGGCTTTAAGGGCATTGCCAAGAAATTGCACGAATCAGTTCCCAAACCATCTATGCATAAAGTGCAAATACAATGAATACATAGGGTGTTTTTTTAATTTTAATAATATTATATATTCCTAAAAACATCTGAGTAGCTATACATCAGATGACATAAGTCATGTCCCCCAAATTTGCTCTCTAGTGTCTTTTCCAGGCATTACATTTCTAGAACTCCTATCTTGCATACTGGGAGAACACTACGCGTGATAACCACATGTGTATTTTCCAGCCTCAGAACATGCACCCCTGAAATTCTGGTTTTCAGGCATCATGTACTGAATCTGCAAAACACACATGCTGCCCTTTTCCAACAAAATGGTGATAATGCATACTGAGGTGACAGAGAATTCTCCCAGTGTGTGGGATAGAAGAACAAGAAACATAATACATGAAAAGGACTTAGATTCACCAAGGGTGATTGTCTCTGCTTTGGCCAGGAAGCCCCACTGTACATAGAGGACTTGAGGTGTGCTCCAAAACCCAGCAAGATGTGAACAGTAACAGCTTCCCCAATCGGGGAACAAGCTGAAGAGATAAGTTGAGTGGGATCTGTTATTACAGTAAGCTGGAGCAGGGATGTCTCTTGCACAGGTGCTCAAAAACTCAAAGGGACATGAGAAACCTCCTCACTGCTCCCCAAAAAATCATTGGAATGTGCCAGAGTCAATGGCAATTTCAAATAATAGCTTGGTTACTGAGACAATTCAAAATGTGTAGGGTTTTGGCGCAAACGTTTTCTAAAGGCTGTAAAATTGACAAAAATACAAAGCTCACACCTTTCAAGACTGTCCTTCCCATACAAACAGCTGAATGATTCTCACAAATTCCATCCCATTACCCCTTTCTTTCTCTCTTTCTTTCACACACATGCAGATAACACCTTTGCAGACCCTTTCACAATATATTTTCAAAGTTTAAATTTTTAAAAATTTAGACCAATAGGCACTGGCTGGGAAGTCCAATTGCACCCTACAGCAACTCATTTCTTGTTCGTGAAACACACAATATCTTTCTACTGCTTCTTTAAGTATTCTTATCACAACACATCACAAAATGTTTCCATCATCCATGTGACCTCACAGTTGAGGACACGTTTGAAAACAATGTTCTATGCCCCTAGGCTCACAGTCAATGTAGTTCTGTCGACAGCAAAACATATGTGATTCAAATAGTTGCTCACCCTTGCATTTGCAAATACAGAGCATTTGGTTCAAATTCCATTTTCGTCTGTAAGACACACACACACCCCACACACACACACAAGAGATACTTGTGAATTAAAAAAAAAACCTTCTTCACAGTCCTAAAAAAGGGCAGTTTCTTCTGCCCTTTTGACAGGGTCTGCCAATTTTGGCTGGCCTTACCGATTTTCAGAAGTCACTGTTTCCTCCCATTTCCTAAGTCCTCACAGCATAGCAGGGAACTTGGCAAAGGGAAGTAGAAGAGGGATCATAAAGGGGGGGACACTACTCTACCTAGCAACCATCACCAAAAAACTCACTTGGAAGGAAGGTTGAACTGTTGGGTATTTAGCTTCTTTCTCCGGCTCCATGGACTCTTCAGCTTAGGCCTTGGAGACTTTCTCGTGTGGCTTTTTGCTTCCAGGTATTTTAACAGCAGCAAAGAAGCCATGTATGTACCCTTCCTCCCTTGGTATGATTCCACACAGGTGCAATACCCCATTTTTCTCTCATTACTGCTGTGTGTCTCATTCACTCGCCTCTAGTTAAGGATAGATGGAATCACATTCTAGCTGTATCTGAAGACGTGAGCTGTGGCTCACAAAAGCTCACACCCTGCCAGAAATGTTGTTAGTCTTTAAGGTGCTACTGGACTCCTACTCTTTTCTACTACTGATGTATGTATTTGAGGAGGCAACAGAGCCTCTGCATGGTTTCCCACCATCACTGCCACCTCATTTCTAGTAGGCTTTTCCCCAGGCATTTTTTTTAATGGCAGTAGGAATATTGCTGTAGTATTGGGATACTACTACTATAGTTAGGACACTCCTACCAATTTTAAAAAGCAAAACCTCCCACCAGTGATGCTCCTTCCCCTACATACTTTTGCCAAACCTACTTCTGGTATGATCTTTCAGGAAACATTGGACTCAAAGCAGGGTTGGGAAATTGTGGAGTGGAGCCTGGAAAAATCAAGGAGGAGGACAATCATGTGATGATGCCTTGTGGAAGACCAAAAGAAAGCTGCGGTTTGGGGGGGAATGCAGAGAAAGAGTTCTATGTAGAAGCAACCCCAGTCTTTTCTTGATAGCTCCAGGTCTTGCAGGACCTGGTGAAGGAACTGCCATTGCCTTGAGGATGGCATTACCTGTAACGGCCCTGTCTGTTGCAGGATCAGGCTTCCAGTGCCATGACAAAAGCGCTCCTGATCATCACCTTGACCAGCCCTGTGATCATAAGGAAAATCCTCTCCACTCCATTCTCAACTGAGCTGTTGATGCTTGGTCATAACAACACAAGAAAAGCCATATTGGATCAAGACCAATGTCCATCAAGTCCAGCAGTCTGTTCACACAGTGGCCAACCAGGTGCCTCTAGGAATTCCACAAACAAGACAACTGCAGCAGCATTATCCTGCCTGTGTTCCAAAACACCTAATGTTATAGGCCTGCTCCTCTGATCCTGGAGAGAATAGGTATGCATCATGACTACTATCCATTTTTACTAGCAGCCATGAATAGCCCTCTCCTCCATGAACATGTCCACTCCCCTCTGAAAGCCTTTCAAGTTGGCAGTCATAACCACATCCTGGGACAGGGAGTTCCCCAATTTTACTATGGCCAATTAGGACACATCCTGATGCCTGGCTCCATGGGTTCCCAGCCAGCCAGCCCAGCTTGTGGAGGGGATCGGCAGCAATGCCAAATGGGAGTCTCCATGGGATCTGAAGGAGACAGAAGCAGCACAAAATTTACACAGCTTCATCTCAGGTGATGGGACCTTCTCACGTCAAACTGAGCAGGGGCCAGGGACACACATTTATTTATTTACTTTATTTGCCACATGAACTGATAAGTGGATTGGAAGTGCCCTGCCTATTTCTGACTGTTTACTATATAGATAGAGGTAGTCTTATTCAGGTCAGTAGGCACAGGGAGCACTTGTTAGTGCTAGAAGTTATTTATCACAAAGCCCTCTGTTTCTGCCTGAAATAATTTCTAAATGTTGGATCTGTTCTCTTAGACTTTTATCCGGCTTTTTGGCCTCTGCCTCTCTTCCATATTTTTACTTCCATTGTTGGCACTTGTCACAACGCGTTAATCCAACATGGATACACTACAGTATATATTATTTCTGGATCTGTGTTCTCTGAGCTGCAGGAAGTTCCAGGCCAATTAACAAGATCAGTTCACTGTGAGGAGAAACTATTGGAGGCATGTGTTTTTGTAATATCTGTTTATTTACAGATATTAGAGGGCAGGAGAGAGAAGCAGGCGCATAAACAGCATCAGTTCCCCAAAGCAACAGCATATGTTTGCAGCTTCCCCAAGCTTATTCTGGTCAGTTGGCTCCAAAACTCAGCAGACTACATTAAAGGGTCGAGTCCCATTGATTTCAATACCTGCAACGGGATTTTGCTGAGTCTTATTTTGTCTCTCCTATGTCCACATTCAGAACACTCTCCTTACTCACCTCTGGACTACTCCAGAGGCAGCACTGATATCATACTTCACCCCAGCAGGTAGATGTGGCCTGAAATCCCAACTGACCTTAACAAACTTGTTAATTAGCAATCATTGTCAGTTGTGATAACCAAAGCTTTTTTTTGTTTGTTTTTTAAAGAGGAGATGCTGTTGGGAAAGGAAATTCTGGAAATCCACTCACTCTAGCTAGAGTCCTACAAAACATGTTTTTGGGCACCATGTGGCTCCTACCAAGTGGGCAGCAGCAAGCATGCCGGGAGAGGAATCTTTTTATGAATGGGCATTTTATGAATGCCCATACATGTGCATTCTCTCTTGAGGCTCCCACCTTGTGAAATGGCCTGCCTGAGGAGGCTACAAAGACTCCCACGCTTGCCCCTCTGTAAACTGTAAAACAGAATTGTTCGGGAGGGCATTTTTATAAAGGGAACAGGCCTATAGTATAATGGAATGGTTCAGGAAGATGGTTCTTTATAAAAGGATTAGGGTCTATTAGGGTTGCCAGCTCCAGGTTGGAGAATCCCTAGAGATTTTCAGGGACAGCCTGCAAAGGGCAGGGTTTGGGGAGGGACAGAGTCTCATTAGATTATAAAGTCCACTATCCCAAACAGCCATTTTCCCCAGGGGAACTGATCTCTATAGTCTAGAGATCAATTATAATTCCAGATCTCCAGGCCTCATATGGAGGCTGGCGACCCTAATTCCAATGCTTACTCTGCTCTTACTGCATTGTCTTCTACTTTTGAAATGTCATTTTCTGCATCGTTTATGATATATCATGTTTGATACCTTTCTCTTTTTGCATTGTTTTTCTAAATTTTTGAATCCTAGTTCTATCGCATTGTTTACGGGTGTCTTGTGCTGACTGATTACGTTGTTGATACTGCGTGATCTGCCTCAAATCTCACAGAGAGAGGTGAGCTAAGCTGCACAAATGGCTGCCACGGTAAATGTAACTGAAGGTTTATTTATGCAAACAAACTCTACTTGAGAGTGCCTCTCAGCTCTGAGATCAGTGGCAATTCTGTACATTCATAAGGTGCTTGTGTGTATGTGTGGGGGGGGGGATTGGCTAGTACAAATAGCTACAGAGTTAGATGTTGGAATTCTGGGAATGAAACTCCACTTGTGTGATTCTGTCCTTAAAAGCTCCTCAGAGAGAGAGTGTGTGGGATGATATGGATTGGGACTGGAGAAAAAGAGTTAACTTTTCCCCCCATGGTCCCCCTTCCTTTTTTCACACCAAGGCGTGTGGGGGTACAATCAGGAAAATGATGTGAGGGGAACCCCTTAGCCTTCTGCAGCATCATAGCCCTGGGCAAGATCAGCTGCTTTGTAAGTCCAAATTGCACAAAGTCCTGCAAACTTCCAGCATCTTGTGTAGCTTGGCCTTTATTCTTTAAAAAAATCCCTTTTGCTTGGATTTAATGAAAAATATCATGAAATAATCCAAGACTGATCATGAGAGCAAGCTCCAAGATACAATAGAAGAAACAACTGTTGTTGTTTTTTAAGGAGGAACTCTAAGAGTCAAAGTGACGGAACATGAGAGAGCTAGGGCCATCTCTTTAAATGTCAATAAATAGTAGTCAGGGAGCGTGAACTAGGTGGGGTTTTTATAGTGCCAGCCATTTTTCCAACGTAAATGCCCCTCCACTAAAAAAGAGAACTTTACCATTTGCCCCAGTCAAGTTACTACCTCTCACTGCCCAATCTTCATGGGAAATGGACCCAAGAGTAGAACTATGGATAGCTATCAGCTTTACCCTTTTTTGCTGAGTGAGCCACTTCTGAATTCCTTGAGATAATGTATCAGACAGGAATCCAGTGGCATCTCTTTAAGACTAACCAAACTTATTCCAGGATAAGCTTTCATAAACCACTGCTCGCTTCATCAGATGCACATGAATGTATGCATCTGATATCTCCTAGATATCTATTCTTTCTACAAACTCACACCATTTGGCGGGCAACTCTTTGGCATGCCATTAAAATGCTTCAGTACAACTCTTCCCTTGTTCTTAGGCTCCTATCTTTTCTGAGCACATGCATATTTTATAAACATGGGCAAACTGACAAATCCTATCAATGATTTCCAATGGCTTTCTTGCTAACTGAGTACATTTCTTGCTTTCGGTATACACCTTAGCATTTATCACAAATTCTGGTAAGAATGAAGGAACCTTGGGGCTGTTTAGCTTGGAAAGAAGGTGGCTAAGGGGTGACATGATAGAGGTCTATAAAATTATGCATTGTTTGGAGAGAGTGGACAGGGAGAAGTTTTTCTCCCTCTCCCATAATACTAGAACGCGAGGTCATCTGTTGAAGCTGGAGGGTGACAGATTCAAAACAGATAAAAGGAAGTATTTTTTTCACAAAATGCATAGTTAAATTGTGGAACTCCCTGCCCCAGGATGTGGTGACGGCTGCCAACTTGGAAGGCTTTAAGAGGGGAGTAGACATACTCATGAAGGAAAGAGGTATTCATGGCTATTAGTTAAAATGGATACTAGTCATGCTGCATACCTATTCTCTCTAGTATCAGAGGAGCATGCCTATTATTTTGGGTGCGGTGGAACACAGGCAGGATGGTGCTGCTGCAGTTGTCTTGTTTGTGGCTTCCTAGAGGCACCTGGTTGGCCACTGTGTGAACAGACTGCTGGACTTGATGGGCCTTGGTCTGATCCAGCAGAGCCTTTCTTATGTTCTTATGAACCTAAAAACTCTTCATAAGGTTTGAGCCTTATCCATTCCTGACTTTAATAGTGAGTGGGGCACTTCCTAAACTGAGAAATCCCTATCCTCCTTTCCTTTGCTAAGGTGCCACATGAGAAGAAATGGCTCCATTTGGTGGAGCAAATGGCTCAATCTGCAAAGACTGTTTTGGTCCTGTGTTTCTGATTTCTGTTTTCCAGAGTACTGCTAATAATAAACTGCCAGATGGCAAATGAAAGGAAGAGTGTGCTATGTGACCTTCACTTGCTAACGCAGAATGAACTTAGGGGAATCCTGTTATGGAGTGACATAGAGAGATTAGAAGGTGCCAAAATAGTTGACACTGCCAGAGAGTCACTTAAGGTGGAGGAAAACTACTGCTCAATCTGAATTAATTCGCTCCATTCGGTGACTTGTATCCTACTGAGGGGGCGGGGGAGAATACAATCCTAAAAGGTATATAAAATATTAATGTGGTTTGTTTTTTATGATCTAAACCAAAACAGATGATCACAAGACTCTTTGCCTTTCCTAATGTTTGCAACTGCCATGCTCTTAAAATAAGTGGTACCAAACTCTGCCTGTAATTTCTAATATTCTATAGCTGTTTCTATTCTCTAGCTACCTGTTCTACTATAACATTACTCAAACCAATGACATTAAGTAATTTGGAGATTAAACAATTTGATGGTTACAATCCTATTCAAAGGAAATGCCAGATCTTCTAGGAGTAAAAAATTGTTTCTGCCCATGCTTGCCATCCTCCCGTATTACCTACCTACCATCATTCTGTTCCTCTCCCGATCCTACCTGATAACTGAGAAAAAGAGCAGAAATTAACAAGAAGATGCAAGGTAGAGTATGACACTCTTTCCTAAAAGTTATTGACAAAGCTACTGTAAAGAAATGGTTACATTTCTAATTAAACTATGACAGTGCAACCTCATGCTGAGTTCTCCAGTCTAAGTTCGTTGGTTTCAATGGGTATAGACTGGAATAAGTCAAGACAGAATCGCACTGCCCATTAACTTGGGTTTATAACTCATGAACTCCAATTTCATAATTTTTATTTGTTAAAGAGGCGAGACCAGTGATCAAGAATAGAATCGCTAGCAAGAACCTCCTGAAGTTTCTTCTCTTCGATCCTAGGATAAACAATCATGAAAACAGTAACAGAAGTTTGCTTAGCTTGGTTTTTTTATACCTTTGCTCAGTAGGATTCCTATTTCCATAGAAAAACACAGTGATCCCTAAAGACAGTACAGAGCTTCCATGGCAAATGACAGAAGGCATTTGAAATCAGTGTACTGTAGATTAAACCACCATCACTACCTATAGTCCTAGAAACATTAATAAAGGCCATGATCCTCCACACAGTTAGGCTGCTGAAATTCCATTAGCTTCCCTGACTGCCTTGCAGGTGGTGTAGGTGATAGAAAGCCAGAGTGGTTAGGTTTGCCAGCTTTGGGTTGGGAAATACCTGGAGATTTTTGGGGCAGGGCCTGAAGATGGCGGGGTTTGAGGAGGGGAGGGATTTCAATGCCATAGAGTCCTATTGCACAAGCAGCCATTTTCTCCAGGTGAACTGATCTCTATGTGGTTAAGAGCAGTGGACTCTAATCTGGAGAACCGGGTTTGATTCCCCACTCCTCCACATGAAGCCTGCTGGGTGACCTTGGGCTAGTCACAGTTCTCTCAGAACTCTCTCAGCCCCACTTTCCTTACAAGGTGCTTGTTGTGGGGAAAAGAAGGGATTGTGATTATAAACCACTTTGAGACTCCATAAGGTAGAGAAAAGCAGGGTATAAAAGCCAACTTTAAAAAAGGTACAGGTGAAGTGTAGAAGATGTGACCTTATGAAACTGTACTATCATCACATTTAAGTCTTCAAGAACAGAAAGCAGAATTTAATTTTAAGCCAGGAGACAAAAAACAAATGCCACAACAGGACATGAATCTTCGATTACTATTTGATCCAATATTTAAGATTAAATACATATCACTATTACTAAAAGTTTACACTTCTTTCCTCTAGCGGTAATTCAAATGTGACTTGAATCAATATGAAACAACTAACATCACAAGAGAAGCGGAATAAAACTTGGTAAGATACCATAGCAAGCCAAAAAGTAAACAATTTATATCAAAACAAAGCTTAAATCCTGTCAGTCTTTAGGAACTCTTAGAAAATATGGAACATCTCTGAGTACAGGTACAAGCCAGACAACCAGTCAGAGAACACTCTTCAGTACAGTATTACATTTTTAATATGTCAAATTAAAATTTAACCAGGGCTCATTCCTTGGCTCCAGAAAAAAAGAGAACTCAAAAGATTAGTAGTAGAGGTAGTAAGCAAGGGGAAAGGGAAGCTGAAAAGTAGACAGCAAGTCTCCTTTCTCTGCCTAGCCCCCTCTTCCCACAACAAATTGTCACAGATCCCCACACGCTACATACATTTTAGCAGACTGTAGTGGTGACACTCATATCAAACCTACTGCAAACACATTGCTCAGACCTTTCATGCCTTAGTGTTTGATAATGCTCCATTTTGCTTCCTGAAAATTTTCCTGAGTACTGCTTCCGCTGCCGTTCTCAGCTACTGCAGGATGCTAAACGGGGTGGGTGGCACAGGGTACAAGACAGATTAATATGACATGCAGCAGCCATCACCTACAAGCTACTCATAGGAGAGACCGCCACAGGTTGCTACCGCTGCCACCTGTGGCAGACTGCCTCATGTGACCATGATTGTACAACCTCCACTCTGAAAGTCTTTCCCCACACATGCAGAGGTAGACGGAAGCTGGATCGCCCCACCATAGCACAATTGGCGCATCTTTCTCATTCTTTCCTATATTATCACCAACCAACGAAACTCCTTTGAGGAGCTCATCCTTTCTTCCCCCTCCTGCAGTTTTGTGCTTGATGATAGCAAAGATTCCATCCAAGCTTTTCTTCAATAAAGATTTATATGAAACAGGCTTTGAATATACGATAACATTCCTCTTGTGAGTTTCAAGCCTCGAGGCGAAGAGTACCATCCAACCATTCATTCCTCCATCTTGAGAAACATTCCTTACCTAGTTCAAAGGCCTGAGATACCACAAGTCCCAGCTGCGTGCCGGCACACCTTTCCCCTTGTAGAAACGTGCAAGGTACAAACATTGGATGAAGAAAATATTTCTTGAAGTTTAACAACTGTTAATTATACCAAATGATACTCAGAAAATTTTATATAGGTAGGCAACTATGCTAATTTATTAAAGTATAACACTTAAACGTTCATGTATTTATCAACCTTATTACAGTATGTGTTGATCCAAGTCCAAAGCTGTGCAGGAGCTCCAGGGAGAATGTAGCCTTCCTTATTCACTGTACTGGAGGCATACATGCTGAGCTGTCCCTGAAAGTACACTGAATGGGAATTCCTAATACATAAGACTCCAGATTAGGCTGACTAAAATTTACATACCTGAAGTATCAACTTTCATCATTTTATCTGGCAAAAAAGAGGGCTTGCAATTGCAAGAGTAGAAGAGCAATACCTTATTAAATATCCATAATAGTAAGATCTTGACCTGGATAGCCCAGGCTAGCCTGACCTCATCAGATTTAAAAAGCTAAGCAGGGTCGACCCTGGGAAGAACTTGGATGGGAGACCTCCAAGAAATATTAGGATCTTGACGCGAAGGCAAGCTATGGCAAACCACCTCTGAACATTGAAAACTCCACCAGGGGTCGCCATAAGTCAGACATGACTCGATGGCAAAAAAAAATAGTACAGGTTGAGTATCCCTTATCAAGATATCCGATATCTGGACTGACCCGAAAACCAGACTGTTTGAGCCAGCATGCGCTCATTATTCACAGGCCATCAGCAGCACGTCGATTTGTTTTCTAAGGGTTCGATTTACACAAAATTATTAAAAATATTGTTTAAAATTACATTTAGGTGATATATATAAAGTGTATATAAAACATATAGAAAACATAAATGAATTTTGTGTTTAATCTTGGGTTCCATCCCCAAGGTATCTCATTATGTATAGGCAAATATTCCAAAATACGGAAAGATCCGAAATATGGACCACTTCTGGTCCCAAGCAGTCCAGATAAGGGACACTCAACCTGTAGTAAGAGTAGAAAGACTGAACCAGGAGGGAAATATGTTGACACTTTCCCCCATGTTCTAGCATTAACAAAAACGTCCATACTTTCAATGGTATCCCTATCTTCTTCTACTCTTCTAGCGCAGAACAATACTTGGATAAATCCTTTGTCATTTCGAGTGACGAAGCTTTTGCATCTACTGCCCCCCCCCCATTAAAGATGCAGGGGTGGCAGGGGAAGCCCTGCATTTCTTTCATGTCCTTTTCATAGTGATCAAACACACATGAACCTCAATGAGATAGGGTAAGTTCTCAAGCATTAGCCTATAGTTAACTGCCAGAACAGTAGGGTCATCTAACTCAACTGCTATGGTGTTAACAATTTATGTTCATGCTGACAGGAAATTAAGTTGTTAACATAATGCCTTGAATCCAAAATCCCATTGTCTGAGACGAAGCTCCCCCTCACCACGCTTGTGGCTCCATCCTGAAAAGGATCCTCTGACCTTCTGGAAAGAGTTTTTAGGAGGCGTAGGGGGGTACAAAGAAATGTCCCTTCCTGCATGAACAGGAGTGCCTTCTGCTAATACTGTGGCATATTTTGAAACTTTGCTTTATCCTTTGCCACTGGCAAGGGCTGCTTACCAAACAACACTAACCAATACTTTGTATCTGATGTCTACATACTCAATTCCTTTAATACCTGGCTATTAATAAACATGTCAAATACATTTAGTTGTGGCATTTAAAACACAAGATATTAAAATATTTGGTCATCTCCATTTTCCTGCACACACAAGTTGGATGAGAGTGAAATAAAATTGTGTGCGAGAGAAAAAAAGAGACAGAGAGGTGGAAATAAAGACATTATATTACCGTAATTGTTTTCCAATTTCTAAGCAAATAGGCATGGAAGTGTACATTACATGAGAACATGATTGAGTTCTCCATCATGAGATTTCATTTGTAAGCCTGCATTTAAGATTTCTTTTTTTTAATCCAAAATTGGTCTTTGCAAGCTCAGATGCAAATAGTCTTATACAGAAAGGGTAAGTAAAATAAATTGTTGCAAATTACACATAATTTTGCCAGCAATAAGTGAATGCAAGACCCTTAACAATCTGTGGTTTTATTCTTTGCTAAACTGAAAATCAAGGAAAGATAAATTCTGAAATTGCTTTCAGTTGGGGCAGGGGATGAGGATCTAGAAGAAAAATAAATTCAAATAAATAAATAGGAAAGTAAGGAACCTATCTGAGGGAGAGAGAAAAGGGCTGGGGAAATGAACATCTTAGGAAATTATGGGAGGTAAGATGGGAAAAGGGGCCCTTCATAAAGGGCCAAGGTGGGACCTTTACCAGGCCTCTGGATCTAAGAACTTGTGCCACGTGGCCAGTTGCGATACAGAAGGTAGGAAAGCTCTGGTGCTCGTGCAGCCCAACAACATCATTTGGGCTATAATCTTCACTCCAGCTGTAGGCATGGGACAATCAGGATACCTCAGGATCTCTCTTCTTCAGTCAAGACAACTTGACAGCCATGAGCACAGCCATGAGCACAGCCATGATCAGATCCAGACCAGACTGAGTTTAAGCTTGCCCTTCCTACTAGTACCTCCCAGTGACTTCATCTGCTGCCTCTGGTCCTCAAACTCTCATGTGGTTCTTCAGGAAACGAGACCACTACCTGTTTTTCACATCATCTCCATATATACATATATGTATATATATATGTGTGTGTGTGTGTGTGTGTGTATATATATATATATATATATATATATATACACACACACACACACACACACACACACACACACACACAACCACATACACAAGATTGATCCAAGGTACCATGTCATCCTTTTAATATCAAAATAAGGCCCTCCACCTACCCCACTATACAAGTAAATGGGGCTGATATGTCAACAACCAATTCAGCCACCCCAGTAATGTCTACCTTAGCCCCAAGGGAAACTCCAACTGTGAAGTCAGGGATAAAGAATAAAAGGGCTAATGCACCATTTTTCAACAGCAATTCACCAGTTTTTTTTTATTGAGGCCACAATTGTACATTTTATAGTACATAAGTGGCTGTAGACCAGAGAATAAAAGAATTTTCTAAAATGTAATAGATTTAACCAATATACTGAAAAAGTGTAATGAGAAATAACATGTCTATCTTTTCACTGTCTTTTCATTAGCGCTGTTAAGTTTTATAAACAAATCTGCAAACCTTTCAATTAAACAAGGTTAAATGTGACCTAGATATGTCAAATGTGATCAGAGAGAGAGATACTTCAAGCTATTTTAGTTTATTTTTAACAGTGCAAACTTATTTAAATGCCTTTTAACTTTTTATACTCAGCGCTGGTTAAAATCCGTCACATAGATGTGTGAATTGTTAATGATGTTTAATCAACTAAGGTTTCCCCAACAGAACTTGTACTACACATTCTTTGCACAACTGAATTTCACAGCATTGCTTATAATTCATATTTTATTCAAAATTATTGATTCCATATTGATTTAAGCAAAGGTATACACGATAAATAGTATATAGTCAAGAGACCAAGATTTCAACTTCAGCATTCTGGCAAACTGGGAATACAGCCATATTTGTAAACTACTGTGTTTCACTGTGTTCCATAAAACACACTACAAAAATGATTGAAACTGGTAATTGTTTAACAAGATGCTCCTTAACAAGATTTCCCATTTAAACAAACTTTTCAGCAGACTCTTTCATTTTTAGGTTTGTTTTCTACTAACATTTTCTTTTTAAAATCACAGACAAATTGAACACTCAAAATGCCAGATAAATCCAATAATTAATTTTTTACATTTTTCAACAAATGTCTCTTGCTGTCATTTGTTCCAGGGGAACAGAATTAGATTTAGAAATAATTTGAATGAATGAGAATGTAGTATGCCTTAGACCAGGAGAGAGGTCCATGTTCAAACAGATCCACACTTCGATACAAGGCCATCACTGTGGACTATATTTGCAAGAAGTATACAAGATGGCCAATAAAATCAGTTCCAAACAATAGAAACATATAAAATCACACACCTCAAATGAAATATCAGATCCAAATGCAGAATGTAATGAGAAATATGAGGTCGGGGGGGGGGGGGCGGAACTGAAGCATTTAGAGGACCCCTACACACACATACTTTTCTTCCCATCCCCCTGGCTTTCACGCCTCTTAATAAAATGTAGTAAATAATCTCTTAATGCCATCATATCCCTCTTCCTTCAAAGGCACAACTAAACAAAACTGTTTTCACTTCCTAGGTAATCGTACAATCCTAGGCAGAGTTACACCCTTCTAAACCCATTGATTTCAATGGTCTTAAAAGGGTTGTAACTGTTTAGGATTGCACTGCTACTGAACTTCTCATGACAGGAGGCACTTGGAACACAGTGTCAGCTGAAGAGCTCAGCACATGGACAGGCTCCTGTGAGACTAGACAAATCTTGAGTGGCTCTTGTGAGTCTTTTTTATTTTTACTCAAAGGTAGTATGAAAATGCCTTGACCTCTATAGCCCCAGGCTACCCTGATCTCATCAGATCTAAGAAGCTAAGTAGGGTCAACTCTGGCAAGTATTTGGATGGGAGACCTCCAAGGAATACCAGGGTTGTGATGTGGAGGCCAGCAATGGCAAACCACCTCTGAACATCTCTTGCCTTGAAAACCCTACAGGGTCGCCATAAATCAGATGTGACTTGATGGCAAAAACGTATTAAAATATTATTAATTTTAGGGGAGGGGCTGTGGCTCAATGATAGAGCATCTGCTTGGCATGCAGAAGGTCCCAGGTTCAATCCCCGGTATCTCCAGTTAAAGGTACAAGGCAAGTAGGTGATGTGAAAGACCTCTGCCTGAGACCCTGGAGAACTGCTGCCAGTCTGAGTAGACAAAACTGACTTTGATGGATCAAGGGTCTGATTCAGTATATGGCAGCTTCATGTGTTCATTAATACATAATAAATTAAGTTACCTAGGGCCCAGACAGTTTACAGCATTAAAAGTCAGTATCAGCACTTTGAATTGTATCCCAAAAGTAACTGTTTGAGCTAAAACATTCCTTCCCCGGGGAAAACGTACAGCAACTGCCCCAACCAAATCTGACAAAAAGGAGTCACAGACACCACCTGTCTCAGGATGTAAGTAATTATCTCAAAAGAGGGACAATATTTTCAGACCCTATGCACGTCAACTGCTTCTGTGTTTTTATAAAATTGGTCAGGAAGAATTGCAATAGTAGTCCAACCTAGATCAAAGTCTTTCATCAAAAACAAGGAAATGATCAGATTTAAGTTGCTTTTAAGGACATGCAAACACTAAGGTTGCCTGGCAACTGGCAGGAGGGTTTGGGGCGTGGGAGCATCCCGGGAGAAAAATTAAAGAGTAAGGCCTCGTCAACTTACAGGAAGTTCTTACCATAAACTTTCTGGTGATTGCTAGAGCTACCCAGAATTGACAAAGGGTTGCTCTATGGATCACCAGAAACTCTATGGTAGAAACCAGAAGTTCTTATCAGAGAGTTTCCAGCTATTCCTAGAGCTACCCTTTGCCACTTCCAGGCAGCTCTAAAAATCAGCAGAAAGTCTATGGTAAGAACTTCCTGTAAGTACAAAAGGCCTTATTTTCTTCTTAATTTTTCAGGCAACAGTACCTGGAGGCAGGGATCCCCTGCCCCCACCGGAGGCTTGCAGCCCTAGCAAACACAAGTGTAAGAAAACCGGTATGGGCATAATAAAAGCCACATGAGGAGCTATTCATTTTTGATTAATTTTACCTCATCCATTTTGGGACAGTTCCTGCAAATTATCCCATGTTGAATATTCCAAATGAAAATCTTTTAAATTCTAGCAACCTGGTATCTTACATCTTTGAAGTATCTCAATACTCAAAAAACCAGTCCGAGATCTTGTTCATCTAATCCGCCAAATCACACACTGCTGGAAGCAATACATGCATCTGTTTTAAAAAAGGTGTTCTTTCATAATTACAAGGTAATGTAATGATTGATAGTAAAAGGTATGGTAGAGAATTCTGCTGGTTTGAGAATATAAGTATTCAAGTTGACATGCAGCTGTTCATCAAGCACAACAGAACAGAAGTTACTTAGCTCCTAGTTTAGTAGCTAACTAGAGAGAGAGAGAGCGAACATGATTGTTGTTTACTAATGCAATTATTTTAGTCTTTTTAGGTGAACATTTTTAGCATATCAAAAACATAGCCTACAGCCAAGTAAGCAGTAGACTGGGCCTTCTCTATGAGCTTTAAAGTATTCATGCATGAGCAGTTGCACTAAAAAGTCAATGGGGACACAGATTTGAATGCTCATCCCAATGAAAGTATTCGGAGCAGACAAACCAACATTCAGATGTATCAGATTTATCCCAGATGCTTCCTGATCCAGCAAGTGTACCTGGAAAACTTTGATGGCTCAGGGTGTTAATGATGAAGAAAAATGCTGTTGCATTAAGTTTAATATAAAAACTACAAACAAATGCAGTGGAATCTTACATGTGTTTACTCAGAAGTGGCACTGCTTTAAATAGGGCTTGTTCCCAAGTAATTGTGAAAAGGACTTCAGCCTTAAACACACCGACTTAGAGTGTGAGGCTCTGCCTGCTCCAACATTAATGCCTTGCGCTCTGCCATCTTGAGTACTCTTTGGAGGAAGGTCTCCCTAGGCCTCACAATGGGAGGGGGTTGCACCACCTTGTTGTTCCTCCTCCCAGTTGGACTCTGCCCCACCGCAATATGAGGTGGCCAACAACATTTTCCTCCCTGGCCTGTTCCTGGAACCTTCTTTAGCCTCCCACTTGCTCCACCCGGGCCCTGATCCTACCAATCCCCAGCCCTTTTCCTCCCCTGTTGGGAAGCAAAGGCCAATCAAACATCACACAACTCACCCAGACTGCCCACCAATGAGTTTTTGGCTCTTGTGATAATAGAATCAAAGGATCATAGAGGTGGGAGGGTCCATACAAGCCATCTAGTCCAACCCCCTGCTTAATGCAGGATCAACCCTAGAGCATCCCTGACAAGTGTTTGTCCAGCCTCTGCCTAAAGTCTGCCAGTGAGGGGGAGCTCACCACCTCCCTAGGTAGCTGATTCCACTGTCAAACAACTCTTACTGTAACAATTTTTTTCCTAATATCCAGCTGGTATTTTTCCGCCTGTAATTTAAACCCATTATTGTGAGTCCTATCCTCTGCTGCCAACAGGAACAGCTCCCTGCCCTCCTCTGACAGCCCTTCAAATATTTAAAGAGAGCAACCTCCTCTTCTCCAGACTAAACATTCCCAACTCCCTCAGCCTTTCCTCATAGGGCTTGGTCTCCAGTGATCATGCCTTCTGCCCTTCCCTCCTGTCTCTCTAACCCATCCACAGCCGGGTCATGGTTGGGGGGGGGGCGGGGAGTTGCTGCCTGCTTCCATACTGGGGTCAGGCAGTCGATGGGCCAGCCATGTCTCTGGGGGTTTCTCCTGGCCAGTGCTGCTGCCGTGGAGCTGGCTGATGACGCCATTGTGACGATCAGCTGCAGCTGCTGAGCCCACTCCTGGGCCTGCCATTCCCACGCTGTTGACATTCTCACCTCGCACTTGCTCTTGCAGGTGAGTTACCACCAGCCTTTGAGCTGTCAGGGGCGGGGGGGGGGGGGGAAGGAAGCCGCCAGACTTGTTGCTGGGCTGTCCGGACTCGGCATGAAGGCCCCTAAAGGGCAGAGGCTCGGTACCTACTCTGGACACAGTGCAATCATTAACAGTTACGCCCTTCTAAGTCCACTGAATTCAATAAACTTAATTCATTCAGGATTGTACTGTAAATTAGGCACCTGATTAGCTAAGGAAGACCCAAACAAGTGCACACTGTTTGGACTTTCATCTTGTTGCAATGCATCGAAGTTGGGTATCTTACGGATCTTCAAGTTGCTGATGCCTACAGCTACAAATACTTTGGTAGCTTTCATCCTCAACAGTACATCAGTCTCTTGATGATATGTAAATCACAGTCTTAGTTGTTATTTTCTTTAATATACTACTCCACCTTAACCACAAAAGATTTTAACTGAGAGTTAGTTAACCTGGATTCAGAAGGAAAACTCTGGGCCATTTTACAGACAAGTTACGGTTATCACATGTCTCAATCGTCTGCAATAGGTTCCCTAAAACTGCACATAGATATATATAGGAAAACCTATAAGTTCATCTTCACATATGCATGCACACTCAGAGACAGATAGAGTAGCTAGCAGCTCCTCTAGATTCTGTGACATACTAACTCATACAAATATACAGGCCAGCAATAATCCCATGTCATGAAATGGGAGAAGACCTTGTTGCTGGAAGTGTGTACAGCTATGTGAAACCCAGATATATGTAGGACCAGTCCTGGAAGCAAGCTCTGCCCTTTCTGCCCAGAGATTTCATGTAAAAATGCATACTCAGCACCCAAGCCAATCAAAGCTGATTCAACAATGTTTAAAAGGAAGTGTAGGCAGGGAGGAATACAGCAGCCACGGTACGTGAACTCCCCCAGTTTGTGCCCCCATCAGAATCTTCCAACAGGCCTGGGCTTGTACAAATAAAGAGTGTAAAACGCACAACAAATATAAAAGGAATACTGTGTCTGTTTGCTAATGCTTCAGGTATAGATAGAAAATCCAACTCACAAATACTACAGTAAATAAATTATTACCCACCAAAACATAACAGCCTTACAGCAGTCATTCTCAGATGGAGAACTGGAGTTTCTCCAGCATAGCCATGGTTCACTAGTTTCCCAGAAACTGATGTTGTGGCTAAACTGTTTATTCCCAGGTCAATGGCTGGATCAACAAATATTGAATGACCCAGCAAAATTCCTCAGTCAAAACTGTGGCTAAGGTTTATTTTGTTAGTTCTCTGACTTCAAAAAAGTTCATGCATTCATGAGTGTAGAAATGAATATGCTGGAGTCAATGTATAAGGATGTCGGCTACCCCTGAATCCTGATCTCCATGTGTTCACTCAAACCTCTGAATAGAGCCAGCACCTAATAAGAGAAACTGCATCAGTCAAGAGAAAGGATCATTTGAAGCAATTTTCTCCACCATTCATATACTGGGTTGGATCCAAAAGGTTCTTCCACAAGGAGAAGGTCACTTCCAGTCACACAAGGGGTGGAATAATTTTATCTATTCCCCATCCCACTTCGGATCCCTATATTTACTTCATGCTATTCCTCAAAAACCCCTATCTCACAGGAGCAGTATTTCAGAGAGCTTAATGGACAGCACCAGATAGAGAGAGAGATCTGTTCTGCAAGCAGAGCCCTCCTCAGAGTGTTCTGGAGTCAACCCTTTCATTCTTTTAGGTCAACACCGAAATTGTTTTAAATTCTTTAAAAAAAAGAAATAAATTGTTTTAAATTCTTTTTATTTGGTAACATAATGAGCAGATATCACAAAAACTAGGTTCTCATTCTTTTGTCTCTACAAACAATGAATAAGAACCTCACTTTCACATGTACTTGTGTAGCACAAGGTAGTGTCATGCTTGCAAAAGTTAAGACACCTAGTTGGCCACTGTGTGAACAGACGGCTCGTCTTGATGTGCCTTGGTCTGATCCAGCATGGCTTTTCTTATGTTCTTAACCAGCTCTGTGAAAATCAGTTAATGAATGTGTGTACTTTCTGGATTATGCAGAAACGTTTTTTTGTGATGTGCAAGTACTTTAAAATGTCTCTCATGACATGTTCACAAATGTACTCTATGTTCTTAACACTCATTTCTGTCTTACACTGTTCATGCTGAGAGGCAAACTACGCAATACGTTTCTTCACTTGTTTACACTAGTTTGCCCGTGTTCCCCGCAGCCACACAGTAGCTGCAGGGAACTACTTCTGAGAAAAAAGGAGAATTCAAATGGGCTTGCAACAGCACAGCGGGCTGAGGAAGGCCTCCTGCCTCCCCCCCCCAAACATTTTTCTCATGTGAAAACTACGTGAAGTAGCAAAATAACTCCCCCTTCAGCACGGTTTTCGCACAAGAAAACTGCTTGGGGGGGGGGGAGTTAAAGCTGTGAAAGGAAAAAAGATACTCATCTTGTGCATATCTTTATTTCCCTTCCAAAACTAATAGTGTTGAGGAGGTAGGGGTGATTTCAATTAGAAAAACTGAAGGATAGGGTAACTGTTTCTCTGTCTACTGCAAAGAATCTGAAAGCAAAACCATAAGACCACTCTGGTACATTCACTGACCAAGATCTTCTATGGGGGAAAGCAAGAGACTTATGTAGCCTGTTTGTTAAAATGTGTGTGAACAACAATACAAGTAACGAACAGTCTCCTGACTAATCTCAGCAGAAGTACCTAATGCTGTTTGTTTCTGTTCCTATGAACATAGCTTTAACATCATCTTCTAAGTTCTACCTAAATAAAGGTGCAGGGTTCCAAAGCTTCTACACAGTTAACAATCTAAACTGGCCCACTGTTGCTTGTGACAGTGGACTTACGTTGGTAAGAGAATTACACTCCCAACCCAAACAGTACCGTCAATTCAAACACTGTAACTTGTCTGTGCCTATAACAAATTAAACAAAAACGGCAGCAGGTCTAAAATCTCCAGGAGCTCTCCTACAGACGTAACTGGACTCATGTCCCGAACAGAACTTACATAATGTTTAGTGCCAGTATCTACTGGTTTCCATGCAAACACACAAAGCATGGCAGCAAAATAACTTTCTCATAAAGCAGCAAAAGAGCAACATAAGAGGATTAGGTAATAAAAATACTCTTGACTTTAAGACGTCTTAAGAATTACATTTTTCAGTTTATGGAAGCTGAGCAGGATCGCAAAACGTGAAACCACTACTGAAAAACTCAGATATTACAACGTCTATATGGGAAAGGGCAGAACTAAAACCAACAATATTTTGCTTTTCTATCACCTCATACTGACAAACTTATTATATTGATAAGGACACATACTATGCAAGTGTGTACAGGATGTAAAATAATGGCTTATTGCTTGGGAAGAAGTTTAATAAATTGCAAATAATGAGATTAGTGTAAAATAATAATGGGTGCTGCATAAAATACAATGGGATTATGGATGCTGCTTATTGACAGTCCACTTTAGATGGTCAGAGTTTCTGACTTATCAGATTGGTTCTGTTTTGTGGATGAATGTCCTTCAGGGGTATAGATATAGACTAAACCTCTTCTGTACACTTTTAAAAAATTCCACTTACTTAACGTTACTACGTTTTTGAGTAAACAAACTGTCCTGAATGCAGACATGCCAGCACCAAAACAGGTTAAGGAAGGGCATGAACGGGGTTTCTTCTGCACATGAACAGAGATCCTATAAATGAAAACCTTACTTTGTTTTTTTTTAAAGACCCCTGGCTCGCTAGGACCAAATTCACAAAACTTGGGAAGAAGAAGAAGGGTTGGTTTTTATATGCCGACTTTCTCTACCACTTAAAGGAGACTCAAACCTGCTTACAATCACATTCCCCTCCCCACAAGACACCCTGTGAGGTAGGTGAGGCTGAAAGAGTGTGACTAGCCCACGGTCACCCAGGTGGCTTCATGTGTAGGAGTGGGGAAACAAATCCAGTTCACCAGATTAGCCTCCACTGCTCATGTGGAGGAGCGGGGAATCAAACCCGTTTCTCCAGATCAGACTCCACAGCTCCAAACCACTGTTCTTAACCACTACACCATGCTGGCTGTAGGTCTGTCATGTTGCCTTCAAAATTTGACAGAACAGAACAGTGGGGCTAAGAGGCTCAAGGGAGGCAAGTGACTTCATCCCATATGAGAAGAAACTGGACACTAAGATTTAACTTCCCATCTCCCCAAAATGCAGAAAAGTGTTTTCAAAAATCTTGGTTCTGTTAGCTAGGTACTAGAAAGGAAAAAAAATAGCAATGCTGTGCAGTAAAGTTGTACCATCTGCTTTAACTGGTCTTTTGCCTAGTCTTCTTATAATGCAAGAACCATAATCACTAGTTCACTGGACACCTCTTAGAAATGCATAACCATCCAATGCAACAACAATTTCAGACAGGACATCAAGGACTAGGGCAACATTTCAGCCTTAATATCTCCATACGCAGCCACTTTCACAATCACTGGTTCTGCAGTAATTATCGCTCTCCAGCTCTGATGATGGCACAATAAACAAGAGAGGCGAAAGGGCAGCAAAAGACTGTAAAAGCATTTGCTGTTTATGCAAACCGCCATGACAAAAAAAAAAAACTACAGCATTCTTACAACTGGCCACTAGGACAGGGGACAGTATATCTGATTAGGAAATGAAACAAAATGGGAGAAGCAATCCTCAGCAAGTTGGAATCTAGAGAACAGTGTCTTGAAGATTGTTTAGACTATATTTTGAACAGACAGCAAAAGAATGCAGCTGCATGGAACTATTCGTAGCTACACACAAGATAGTGTGACTGCAACAAACGTGACTCTAAAGACTGCCTTTGTGAAAACCATTATTTTCATTCAGGTAGCCACCTTTAAACAAGACCACACTCTCCATTATTTGCCCTTGCTTTCCTGAAATACTACAACTGAGGAGATGTTTACACATGACAATTTGTAGCTAGCTATCCAGTTGAAAATAGTAAAATTAAGGTGCTTTATATGTATGTTTTTTAAAAAAACAACAACACTAAAATCTACTTTTGGTTGGATTCTGGATACTCAAAAGTTTTCAATTTCACAGAAAAACCATCTCTACGCTTTCTAAGAACCTTTACTGTTCCAATCAGCGTTAATACTCGCACCCAGCAAACAAGCGATCAAAACACATCACAGACCAGAAGAAATGTGTGTTATGACATTTAAGATTTAAAAAAGTCCTGCAGAATTTGCCTCCATCTGTGCCAATATAAACATTTCCTACTTCTCTTCAATGATTACCATGGATCAAAGATAAAGGGTGATGGGAAGAGGTCAGCTTAGATCATGAGGTCCGTGATAATACAAAGCTTAGAGCAGAGTCATGGCTGGGCAGAACGTCAACATTTTGACAAGCATAATTGGTGGAAGAAACACTTTAGAAAAGCAGCAACCATATTCACACCAGTAGTATACACACTTTGGAAAATCCAGTGATGAGAAAACGCCTCATGATTACGTCAGGCTTTCTTGTACAGAGTCACCAGACCATACGCACAGGGCTGTCTTCTCTACCCCGCATCATCAAGACCCCAGGGCAACAAGCCCTGGGGTCTTGATGATATGGAAATTTGGCTTAAATCCATCAACTTTCTTTTGCTTGATACTATACAAAGGGGGGGGGCAAAGCAATGCACTGGGGCCCCTACCTACACAACCACTTACAGGAATAAAAATGTAAATGGTTGATAAAATTAAAGTTATACTTATTGATGCTTCCATAATGAACAAATCCAAACCCAAATTAACATTAATATTGTTCATTATCGTTAGTAAAACACATGCTAAATATTCATTTTCCAATAAAAAATATTTATAGTTTAGTATAGTATTTATTCATTGACAGCAAGTCATAGCATACATAGGTTAAGCATGGGGCCCCTATGCTCGTGGGGGCCCTGGGCAACTGCCCAGCATGCCCATGAATTAAGACGGCCAGCGGGGGGGGGGGAGAGCTTTCTTGATAACTATATTTGGCATTAAGCAGATCTGCATACATACTACCAGTCAGTATGTACTTTGTTTCCTGTTCACTATGCTTTGCAAACATTATCCAATTAATCCCCATAGCAACCCTTTGAGGGAAGTATTACTACACTTATTTTACACACAGGAAAACTCGCCCAGGGCCACAGAACTTGTCACTGGCTCATTCAGGATTAAACTGCAGAGGTTTCCAGTTCCTGCTCCTATGCGCTGTGTAAGACCACACCTCTTTCTCATATACACACAAGCTTGTGCGAGCACAGAATAAGAGACAGCAAGAAAGAGAGAGGAGGATTTCCCTCTTTAAGCTACAATTTTCTGAAGGTGAAGCAAGTAGGGCAGTGGAGCATCCAAAAGGACACTCCTCTAGGGGTTCAGCCAAAAGCAGATGAGGGGAAAAACCACCATCAATAATGATTAATAACAATAATGCTGCACAGTATTGATGTTCTTACATTTAAGAAATGACTTTGCTTTACAGGAGCTGTATTATTTCATTTTTGTTTCTGAAAGTAGTTACATTACAAAAACAAAGGAAAACAGAAAAGTTCTGCATCCCAGATGCATCATTTTACAAATCCCCCCCCGCTTTTGTACACAAATGTTGTACACAAATTTTCTTACGCAAAATTCAAATCAAATGCTACTCAAAGAAACAGTACATAGCAAAAACATGAAGCAAAACTCAGAGATCTGGTTTTGTTATGTATACATTTTCTTCACAATTGGCTTAAAGCTATTACTGTTTAATTATTTCTTATCACTTTTATTATCTGTTAATTATGATTTCCTTCCTCCCCTACTAACAACCCTTTAGTAAGACTGTCTTTTCTTACACAATGCTATCAAGTATTGGATCTGCCCACCCCTTGTAAAATGCAGTATTGCTCTAAACATAACCTATCAATATGCTAATACTCTATCAATAAATAGATAACGATGGGCAGAGGTGTGAGTGTAAAGGGGGATAAACAGAATGCAGTATTAGAAGTGGGTTATAGCAAGAATTAGTTACATAACATTTTGCCAGCTGGGATAAGTTATCTAATCATACCCAAACTGAGTGGCTGTCTTCTAAATGCTTACAGGGAAATCAATTTAAGGCACCTTTTGTGATTACCCAAAAAGCACTGCTTTATCTCCCCTTCCCCATGTGCATCGGAGTCCTGTCCCTCACACACAAACCAATCCGCCCCCAGGAAGCAACCATCAGCTGGCAGAATACTCACCTTGTCTCTGGCTCCCGATCAGCTACTGGATGTCCTCCCGCTTGTGGAAGCTGATGCTGGCATATGCACTTAATTCATCACTCAAGTGGCTACTCCCACAAGGCTGATTAGGAGATTTAGGTGGCTGATGCTGCTGCGTCGTCTGCTTGCCCCCTAGCAGAGAAGTGCTCTCTTGAGGGTGGGGGTGGTGATGTGGGCGCTGATTAAAATCCTTTACTAAGTCCAGGTCAATGTAATTGAGCCCATTCTCGACGCCGCCTCCAGCCCCGCCCGCAGCCAGCTCCCTCCTGAGGCTTGCGGTGAGGCCCGAGGAGGCCCCCAGCTCCCCAGGCACAGGCTTGAGCCAAACGTTTTCGAAGGAGGCAGAGCTGTGGCGTTTTGCCTCGTCAGGACCTCCTCCTGGTCCGTGAGGCAGGGCCGAGGCACCGAGGCCACCGCTAGGGGTGGTGGAGGAAGCAAACGTCTCAGAACTGTGACGCCGCCGGCCTCCCTGTGGGTCAGCGCGAATCACTTTGGCACTCTGGCGGCTGGGGCTGACGTGTGTGAAGGCGCTGCTCATCCCTGGGCCCCCCACCATGGACGAGGAGCAGGAGTGGGGCAAGGCTGCAGCCAGCTCGCCTGGCTGAGTCTGGGGATGTGGGGAAGGTAGCCCCGCAACAGGTAGGCTTTTCTCGGGCCTGCCCCGGCCCATCCTCATGTCGGCATAGCTGTGCAGAAGGGCCGGAGGGGAAGGTGAGGGGGTATGGGCACACACGACATATTGCCCCCCGCTGCCCAGCTGCATGCTCATATAGTCTCGGCCACCACTGGGGACTGCCCCGCCCCGACTTGACTGTATGGATGCCAAGCTGGATGGGCAGGCCGCTCCCCAATCCATATTCATGTACTCCTCTGAACTGGATCCAGCATCTCCATGGGATGAAGGCGACGGAAAGGCTGGCTGCTTGAATTCAATGTTCACATACTCACCAGGACTTTTGGGCTCTGGGAGCTGCTCCCGAGCACGTGGCAACGTGCTGGCCTTAGGGCCATCCAAAGACAGACGGGTAGGTCTGGCCAGGCGGCTCTTGGTCCGCACAGCCATGTCCACAGTACAAGACGGAGCAGGCTGCAAAGGCTGTGTCTGGGGAGGAACAGAAAACCCTCCACCCTCCGGACCCACAGGGCCACCGAGGCTATCACTACTAGTGGAGGAGGAAGAGTCCTCAGCGGCAGCATACAGTAAGCGGCCGGAGCTGAGAGACATGCGCATCTGGGTACCGCCCTCTTCACCAGTCCTGCGCTGCACATGTTTGAAGGAACGTGGCAGGGAGAAATAAGAGTAGGTGGGTTTATGGTGGGACTGAGCAGGGCCTTGCATGGATGGTTCTTCTGGGCCTGGATGTCCTGAGCTGGTGAAGTAGCAGTCTGGAGGGGTGCTGGTAGCAGAGCCACTGGCTGGAGACATATTGATATAATCACTGCCCCCACTTGGCAACTTCCCCTCATTACTCTCCACAGATAATTTGGGATGGTGTCTTGTCCCATTCATCCATAGCTTGCTGTAGCCAGTGGGACCACTGTCCGGAGAGCAACTCCCACTTGGAGACATCATCATGTAGCCATTGGAGTCCACTATGGCCTGGACGTGACGGCCTCCTCTCCCAGGGTTGATGATCTGCTGCGGAGCAGACACACTTTTGGGGCTCATGGGCATGTAATCACCGCCTTTGGGAGCACTACCACCATTGGGGACAGGGGCTACTCCTGGCAACATGGGCATGTAGCCATCATCAGTGTGTGGGGTAGAGCTGGTCTGGTGGTGGCTGCCCTCCACGTGGTGCATCTCTAGACACTCCTCAGGGTAAGTATGGGTTGGCACAAAGGCAGAATGTCGGTAGGAGGAGTGCCTACCACCACCGCAGGAATATGAGGGGAGCATCTCAGTATATTCCTCAATGGAAGCCACTGAGGACTGTGAGGGTGTCTTCTGGTGGGAGATGGTTGGGGAGGTACCAGCTGAATGAGTCCGTTTCCTGAAGCCTTTATCCAGATCACCTGCATCCTCACTACCAAGCCGGGGGCAGCTTGGGACACCAGGATAGCGAGTCTGCTGCTGAAGATGGCAGGTGCGGGGGGTAAAATGACCATTAGAGGCTGTGACACTGCAGCAGGAAGAAGCAGCCTTACCCCCCATACATATGTAGTTGCTAAGCTCCTCGTCCCCCCGGGCAGGTGGGGTGTGTCCCAGGGAGTCCGGGGTAACACTGCGAAAAGAGCTCCGGAAGTCACAGGGACTGGATCCATACTCATCAGAGGAGATGAAGCCCCCATCGCTGGGGGAACCAGAAACTGAAGCACTGGACCTACGCGGGAAGAGGCAGTCGGAAGTTGAGCCGTGGCCACTGGTACTGCTGGACGACAGGCTGACTGGACTCGTGGCAGAAGGGGAGCAACGGGAAGAAGGCATTGGGATGGAGCGGCTGTGGTTGAGAGGAGGGTGAAGCCTGGAGTTGCCACGGTGCCTGTGCGAGTGGGTCCGGTTGGCACTTGGACTCACAGGGCTTCCATCCACCGAAGCTGGCCTGGACATGGTGCCTTCTCCATCGCTAGAGGCTCTGACACGGAAAGAACTGGGCTTGCCCCCTGTCCCTCCTCCACCTCCCACACCACTGCCAGCAGGAGAGGTGGCAGTCACGCTCTCAGTCCTGGACCTACGGCTGAGCCCCACCTGGCTGGGCGGGGGGTTGTTGACATGATGCCTACTGCGGAGAGGCACGGAAATGGGATTGGAGCAATTGGAGGAAGACTGGCTTTTGCTACGGGGCCGGAACTCCTCGCTCATAGCCCGCATGGCCTCCAAGATGGTCTCGTGCATGTTCTGCGCTACTACTGAATCATCTACCTGCATCCAGAACTCACCTGGTCCGGTGACTGCAGAGCGCCCCACCTCAATGAAGAAAAAGTTCTCTGAGTGGCCACACCGCCGTATGTTGAGCAACTGCAGCACCACCGCCGCCGCATCCGAGTTCAGCTTCACAAAACTGATGGTCTTGTTCGTTAGGCACAGGCGGTAGATGCCGATCAAATTCTTAGTCTGTCCCAGACCTTTAGGTTTCAGGATCACTTGCCAAACTTCTTTGAATGCCGGGCCAGGGGCCATATCCCCGTAGTTCTCCTCCCCGGCCTCTCCCACCCCAACACTCCCACCTCCGACAGCGACGTCCCCGTGGTGGTGGTGGTGCTGATAGTGATGGCTCTTGGCCCGGTTGTGCAGTTGTAGCAGAGCCTGGTACCAACTCTCTTGCTCCGGCTCGCTGTCAGCAGCAATGGCAAAGTGCTCATCCTTGGTGTAGAGAGCCACCAGATGCTTATTTTTGGAGTCTGCCCTTTTGTTGATGTTGAAGCAGCTCTCCAGCGGGATCGAGCGCTTGGGGGCCCCCGACTTGTGCCTCCATTTCTTTTCATTCTCGTAGTACTCCAGCCGGGCGGGTCCCGACTCGCTGGCCGCCCTCAGCACGAAGAAGCGCTTGTGCATGCTCTTGGGTTTGCGCAAGTAACCCACCTTCCTGACATCTGAGAAGAAGCTCTCGTTATTATCCGTGGGGCTCGCCATGGTGGAAGGAGCGAGGCGCCGGTGCAGCTCCTATCGCAGCTGGCGGCTTCTGACACGCAGGGGGGGAGAGGCAGAAGGCGCAGCGGCCCGAAACACGAGTCATGCGGCAGCAAACCCAAACAGCAAAAACGTCTCGGGGATGGATCCCTGTTTTCCAAAAGGGAGGAGGAAAGGGAAGAGCGGCGAGCGAGGGGCAGCTGTTCAGCAGCAGAGCCTCCCTCCAGCTCCAGCAGCAAGAGTCACTTCGCGCTGCGGTTTTATTCCCAAACGACCCTCCGCGGGAGCAAACGTGTCTCTCCAAAGTCCCGTCCCGATGAAGCCCCGGGGGAGCCTCGTCCCGAGAGCGGCGGCCGAGAGAGGGGAGCAGCGCATCATTTCATCCGGGCAGGGGGCGGGGTCCTCCGGCGGCGGGAGCAGGACGGGGTGCCCCCCACCACCACCACCACCCCGCCCCGCCGGTCGCTCCTCTCTCCCAAACAAACAGCCCCCTCCCCTTCTTCTCAAGTGACCCTCCGCGAGGAGCAATTCCAGGCGCCGATTAAATATCCTCTCGGGAAGGAGGGAGGGAGGGAGGCAGGCGCGGGGAAGAGGGGCCCCGCTGGGCAGGAGTCTCGTGGGAAGCGGGCGAGCCCCTCTCCCCAATGGTGCCAGCAGCAGCAGCCCGCCAGCCCCCCGGAGTCCTCCCCGCCGAAACGTCCGCTGCGGGCTCCTTCTGCGGGCGAGGGGAGGGGAAAGAGGAGCCAGCCCCGCCAAATCCAAGCCAAGGCTCCCTCCTGGGCAGAGAGCGGGACCGGGGCCGGCGCTGGGCTCGCGGCCTCTTCGGCTCGGGCGAGGGGAGCCGGCGGGCGGGCCCGTTCAGTCGCACCAGACGTCCGCAGGCAGCTGCCGGAGCGGGAGCCGCGGGGAGGAGGCGCTGCCCAGGCGGAGGGGGAGAAGGGGCATCCTCGGGGGCTGCTGCCGCCGCCGCCGCTGCTTCTTCCTCCTCCTCCTCCTCTTCATTCCAGGCGGGGATGCCTCGGAGGGCAGCGGCGGCGGCGCCCCGTCCTCCTCGCGCGCCCCAGAGCGGAGGCGGCCGCGGACTCGGGCGCGTGCCTCCCCCCGGGCGGCCGCCGCTCCGCCGCCGGCTTTCCTTTCCTCCCCCTCCGCAGCCCCAAAACCAAAACAAGCGGCGGCGTCTGTGTTTAGCAGTCCGGCCCCCGCCAGCCGCCGCCGCCGCCGCCGACACTCCGTCTCACTCTGAGGAGAAAAGCACGTGACGGCGCCTCTGCGCGGACCAGCCCCATCTCCGGCAGGAGCAGCAATAGGAGGCGCCGGCAGCCTAACCTGCTGGCGCGCCCGTCTCGCCCGCCTTTCCCCGCGGCTTTCATTCAGCACCGCGGCGAGCGCGCTTACCTTTGGGCGCTCCGAGCCTCGGGGGGGGCGGGGGCCGCGTTCCGATTGGAGCGCCCGCCTGCCTGTCAAACCGTCGCAGGCTCGGGAAAGCCAGACGGCGAGGCACCCAGGCTTGGTTGAGAAGCACGGCGTAGTATTTTCTCTCCCCCCCCCCACCCTTCTACTGAAGAGCGGGGAGACGCCATTCAGCGGCGTGTTATTTATAAACGAGGGGGTTGCGGGTCTCGCCCTCGCGCTGACGGGGCTGGAAGCAGGGCCGGGGGTTGCGCGGCGGGCGCGAGGCACCCGGTCCCCCCCCCCCGCTCCTCTCCCCTTTTTATCGTCCGGAACCCGCTTTTAAAAATACACACATTTAGAGCTTGACGTGCCGTTTTTCTCCCGTCACCAATTCCTATTTTACCACCCCTCCTTTTCTTGCTCCCTTGCCTCCTTCAAGGTTGCGAGCCTCTGCAAGTCCTGGGAGGAGACTGGCTAAAAAGTCGGATCTGGGTGATTGTGAACGGATCCTCAAGAATCCGTGTGGTTTTTATTTTATTATATTTTTATTATTTATTTTTACACTGGAACAAAATAAAGCCACTGTCATGCTGGCGATTGCGTCTTGGTCTATAGGCAGCGCTAAAAATAATAAGTCATGCTAGGGAAAGTGGAGGGCAGCAGGAAAAGAGGGAGACCCAACAAGGGATGGACGGACTCAATCAAGGAAGCCACAGCCTTCAATTTGCAAGATCTGAGCAAGGCGGTCAAAGATAGGACATTTTGGAGGACTTTCATTCATAGGGTCGCCATGAGTCGGAAGCGACTTGACGGCACTTAGCACACACAAAAATGATAATCATGCATTCATTCGTGGCACTGCAAAAAGCGCAAAGATAACTCCAAAAGCACAGATCCTCCTGGATCCTCGGGATTTTTGCATTGGGTCACCCCAAACTCACCATCAAATCAGGTATCATGGCCATAGCCAAAGATTACAAGGGGGGGTTACGGATCCACTGCTTCATGGTGCCACCATGGCACAAACACATGGATCCAAAGCACGGATCCTCCTTATTTTAAAGTGAGGTCCCGCAAAACTCACCATCATATCACTTATAATTTCTATGGCCACAGATTGCACCACAAAATTCATGATCCAATGCTTCATGGCGCCACCATGGGGCAAAAACATGGATCTAAAGCACAGATCATCATGGATCCTCAGGATTTTTATATAGGGTCACCCCAAAGTCACCATCAAGTCACTTATATCTGTGGCCGCAAGTTGTACCACAGAAATCACGTTATCTACTGCACGTGGCACATAAATCTGGATCCAAAGCACAGGTCCTAATGGTTCCACAGGATTTTAAAGGTAGGTCATGCAAAACTCAGCATCAAATCACTTATCCA
Organism: Euleptes europaea; assembly: GCF_029931775.1. NCBI lineage: Eukaryota > Metazoa > Chordata > Lepidosauria > Squamata > Sphaerodactylidae > Euleptes > Euleptes europaea. The sequence goes on along the minus strand of NC_079316.1, from coordinate 36,403,875 downwards.
TGGCCACAAATGGCACCACAAAATTCACAGATTCATAGCTTCATAGTGCCGCCATGGCGCAAAAGCATGGATCCTCAGGATTTTTATGTGGGGTCACCAACAAATTGCATATCACATCCATGGTGACAGATTGCACCACAAAAAGCATGGGTGTGGCAGCACCATGGTTCAGAAACATGGATCCAAAGCACTGAATCCTCATAGATCTTCAGGAATTTTATGTGGGCTCACCCAAAACTCATTAGGAAATCACACATCATGTCCATGTCCAAAGAATGAATCACAAAAGATGCATCCTCATCTTTGTAGCACTGTCATGGTGCAAACACTAAATTAGGTAAACTGCAATGGGCTGCAATGACAAAATAAAACACATTAGTGTTGGGGGGGTAAGATTTCCTCGTTTCCACCAATTACAGGGATGTTCATACTAGATGTCAGTTTTGTAATGTGGAAATGGCTTTAGTGTATGTATTTTTTTCCATCATGCTGGGCAGTGTATGCAGGGATTGGCTACTTTCCACATGGGGGGAAGAAATACACATAACTAAACATACACATTTCTTTATTTATGAATGTGGATGTGTTCAAAACATAACATTAAAACTGATCCTTAGCTTCCACACAGTAGCTCTATAGGTATTCAAACACGATTTACTTTTATTTGGAATCACTTCCTGGAGTGACTCAAGCAAGCGCGTATAAGAAGCACTTACATGATCTATTAACACACATTGTGGTTAACTGTGTCTAGAATAAAAAGGTGTGGTCTTTATACTCCCAGACAGTGGAGGCTCTAAGATAGTGATGAGACTTTAAATAAAAGTACCACTAAAGCCTTTAGAAATTATCTTCATTTGGAAACTACAGGTAAGGTGTTTATTCCTTCTCCTTACTATGATAATTGTTTGCAACCCTCCCAGTACTGAATAATGAGCATGAAACCAATTACATTTCTAGTACAAACAAAAATGTTTATGTTCCTATGCCTTGAGTCACAGGAACTCAACAGGCTGCTGACATAATGGTTTGGTGATGGGTATTATTATCGTTAAGTCTCCTGGTTGAATTCAAAAGTCTACTCAGCATTTTCTTTCTAGTAAATTGAAAATCTGGTCACAAAAGCTATTGTAGATAATCGTTTTGCTGAGTTGCTTTAATAATGATGGACATAGTAAGCATCCATATTTTCCCCACAACAACTTCACCGTATAGTAACTGTGATGATGCTAAGTCACATTATCAAGAAACATTGAAACATACTATATTTAAAGCTATGATTCTAAGTATACTTTCTTAGCAATAGGGTCTTAGAAATGGGATTTGCTGCCAGGTAAATGAGTTTTAAGATTTGGGCAACAATATAAAATTTTGTAACGAACCCCTTCTAAGACAACCCATTTAAACAGATATAGAATTTGCCATCCTACAAATGATGGCCATTTTTCTTTATGTCTCAGGTCATTATCATTTGACCATATATTCAGTCAGTCATTCTAATGTTCCCTTTTAACATTCCATGAAAGAAAGAAAGAAAGAAAGAAAGAAAGAAAGAAAGAAAGAAAGAAAGAAAGAAAGAAAGAAAGAAAGAAAGAAAGAAAGAAAGAAAGAAAGAAGTTTCATCTTCTATGGAATAATCACTTTACTGAAAGGGGGAGTATGTTTGATGAACAATATTTTTTCTACAATAATTAAACTAAGTAGAAGAGCCCCCAGTTAGAAACACTGTATATGAAAATCCCTTCTTATTTATGTATCCGAATTTATGATTTTGGGAGTCAACCAAAAGGCAGGGCATAAAAAATAATAATATTTCAGAGTAGGAGATAAAGCCCAGCACATATGCTGTATGATCTTTAAGCACATTTACTCAGAAGTCCTGCTGGGTTTAACTGCCGACTGAGATGCCTAACATTGCGCCTCTGCAGCCAATCATAAGACCATTACAGCTCAGTTTTTAAGTAGATCTTATTCATGGTTACCTGAAAGTACGTTTTATTGGTTTCATTGGGATCTATTCCACAAATAAGTGCACACTTAAATGGTAACAAGACCCACTGAAATAAATAAAATGTATTTCCAAGTAATCATAAATATGTTTGAGCTCCTCTATGTACATCTACAGATAATCACACAAAAATATTCAGACTTCTAAAATTGTTTATTTTGATGAAGGAAAGCATCTCCATCCCCTCCCCAAATTTTGAAATACTTTCAAAAAATTCACATCAGGGAATTTTGAATTTCACTGAATCTGCAAGAATATTCTATGTATCCCCAAAAACTCAGCATAATTCTCCCAGTCTTAGTGAATTTTGTTTATAGTGAATTTCCACCCAAATTTACAGGATAATCAGTGTAAAAGAAAATATTCAGTTTTCCGAAAACTGGATTGCTTTCCTCGTCTATATTCCAAACTTTAAATAAATCCAAATGAAGGTCTGACTATACTGCTAAATATAATACAAGTTCTGCTCTTTTGTATAAATTATGTCATATTTTTATACATCTGTTTTGAGAAATATAAAGATGAACAGCAGCAGAAAGAAGTGACAAATGGAATAAAATGTTCTTCGAGTAATATTGTGAAAGTGGCTAGTAGCCCCAGTCCTGCTAAAATTACATCCCAATTCAAAGCATGCTTCCTTGGATGCCGTCCTTTGTGAGTTTGGTTGGGTTTATTTCCAGTTAAGCATGCATAGAATTGCTATCTGAGTCATCATTGACTGTAATCCTATGCACATTAGTGGAAGCCATTCTCATCTTATTCAGAAGGAGTTACTTCTAAGTAAATAGGCACAGAATTGTGATGTACATCCCACGATGGAACTTCAGTTAGTTGCACTTAACTTGTTCCATTGGTTTCAATGGGAGCTAATCATAATTAACTTTAGCTAGACTGAAGTCCTTAAATAGAATTTCAATACAAATTGTGGTTACATAAATGAATTCAAATATTGATGTCCCTGTGGATGGATTGTCAGCCATTTATTCTGCTACAGGCTTGTTGGCTTCACTAATACAAGTACAGCAGGAACTGTCCATTGAGCACTTCTGTGATCTACATGTTTTAGATTTCGCCCTGATGATCTTACAACTTTTATTTCATAGTAATACCCTATGAGAAATAGCAGTTTACTATCTTCTCTGTTTACCACATGGTAATGGTTGAGTTATGAGTGAAGATTTCCTCAAGCGGAACTCTGTACAATGGTTCTATAGTGTGGTCCTGTGGGAGAATGGAGGCTCCTTCTATTATTTGTAGTCTGCATTAAAATATTAACCCACTTGAGGATTGTGCATTTGAGGAAAACCCGTCCCCTTTTAACCTTTTTTTTTGGGGGGGGGGACACACAGTACCTTGTTTCCCCATCCTGGAGTGATCCTAGACAATCAGAGACTATGTTACGTGAAGAGTGAAATCACTGAGAACAAAGGGTAGAGGAAACATTAGGGCAATGCTTCCTGCACTGGTCACATGGGTGATCATAACCAATTAGGAGCACATTGCCTCTCTAAGTGGGCAAAACATTTGCAAGTTGTCACTTTAAAGAAGACAGTTCGCAGCATGATGCACAGCATGAACCCTTCCCCCTCACTTGTCAACTTGCAAGTGCTTTTGCCAGGAGAAGGAGCTGGCTATGGTTTGCCGCCTTTAAACTGTCAATTTCCAGTCTCTGGGCCAGTTTAATGGAGTTAACTGCAACGTAATCCTCATCTCTAAAAAATTTACAAGCACTTTGGCAAGACAGGGGAGGGGTTTTCACTGTGGACCAAACTATCAATATTCAAATGCTTTGCCGATTTAAAGACAGTGATCTCCTGCACCATCCTCATCTTTTGACATGGTGGCCTTTTTTATTTTTTTGCAAATTGATAAGGGGGGGGGTTGCTCTGACTGAAGAATGGCTAGATGGAATGAAAGATTGCACTATGGACATTTGCCCCCTTTTTTGCATTTCCCCCTGAAAAATTGCCAAAAGGAAGAACATTTTCCACATGAGATGCAAATATTCACAAAACCCACAATAACCTTTTATCTCAGCCCTCACAACATCTCTAATTTAATACCAACTATCTTTCTCCTCCTGACCTGGATGGCCCAGGCTAGCCTGATCTCGTCAGATCTCAGAAGCTAAGCAGGGTCAGCCCTGATTAGTATTTGGATGGAAGACCACCAAGGAAGACCAGGGTTGCTGTGCAGAGGAAGGCACTGGCAAACCACCTCTGTTAGTCTCTTGCCATGAAAACTCCAAAAGGGGTCGCCATAAGTCGGCTGTGACTTGACGGCACTTTACACACAGGCACACACATCTTTCTCCTAAACAATTGTATGCAAAATTAAACTAAACATTCAACATACTTCACAGTTTACAGTACTGAGTGGACGGACTGAGTGTGTGTGTAAAGTACCTTCAAGTCGCAGCCGACTTATGGCGACCCCTTTTGGGGTTTTCATGGATGGAGACTAACAGAGGGAATGGACGGAATACATAACTTTTATTCCAGTGCAAATATTTTTAAATGAAACAGTGGCGTTAGAAACCTCCGTGGAAAATATATTGCTCAATGCTGCCATCTGTAGACCAGATATTCTTAAAACTACTATACTGTCTTTCCAACCCAAGATATGTTTATTCATAATAATACTAATAATGTCCTCCTCTGTTTAGTAGCACAGTATCATAAATACTGATTCACTCTGATTAAGAATTAATGGAATCAAAAAGGATTTCTGTCCTAAAATTAGGGTATTTCCCCCCTCTGACCAATAGGTCCAAGATTGAAGACCACTTAACAGTCCTGAAATCAGCTTCAGCTTCTTTTCAGGCAGTCTAAGAGAATGTGTATGAGGAGATCAGGGTTGCAGCAGAAAACTATGCCCCCAAATTATATGCACATGCATATGGATCTCACCATTAGATTGGAAACATACATGTTTCCAAAGAACATACATAGGTCAGAGGCAGAGCCTATCACCATGATTCCAGTTCCCCTACCTCTCCCCACAGAACATTTGGAAAGGGCTCTTGTCATTTGTGCAAATGGGTATCACCATATCTCAAGTCCCTGAGAATGTGGACTATGGTATTTTATTTTATTTTATATTTATGTTATTTATTGTTCGCCTTTCTCACTTGGATTTAAGGCGGATTACACAGTGAGAGTCAATACAATCAACAGGATGGGGAATTCAATAAACAGTGCAATAGGATTAGAGTTGTATGACATACCCAATTCCCAAGATTATTATTGACTTTATTTATATCCTGCCTTTCTCCCCAATGGTTACATGTAGGGTTGCCAGGAGATTTTGGGGGTCGAGTCTTTGCTCAGAGGCATGGCTCTGTGCTTTTCCCCCTTTTTCTTTTTTCTTTTTGACTGGTTTTGTTAGGGCCCCATAGTTGGGGCCCTTTTGAGATAGGGTTATTTAAAAGTGGGGCTCACCCAGTCTCATCCAGAGGGATATACCCTCCAACTAAAACAGCCAGCTTCAACAGCCACCCACCAGGCTTCAGAAGGAGATTTCTTCATCCACGTGGATAAGCAATCTCCTTCACACAGCCCCTGTGGTTGAGACTTTGGCTGGCTCCGATCTTACCACCTCTCCTGAAAACCTGCTCCAAAACTGAAGGTCGCCCTGATTAGAGGCTTCGTTTCCCTGCACCATGAACATCTCTTAGATTTTTCATGGGCACAGTAAAGGACTGTCCACAGGATGTCATTTGCCACAAAAAGGAATGTTTTCCATGCCTTATTTCTCTTGCATTTAAGCCTTTTCCCTCCATTTGGAAGCTAATTTGCATGGACATCATGCAAAGCGACCCAGAAACGAAGGCAGCCCCCAGACTTTGAGGTGCCAACCAGACAATTGGCTCTTTCCATCAGTCCTTGGCAACGCTGAACGTTTGAACCTGAAAACCAATGGACAGCTCAGTTCGCAAATGCCTGGAGGATGGGGGCGACCCCTTTGTGGTCCCATTAAATTGGACCCCCTGTCCCAAAGTTCACCAAACTTTGGTGACGGTCTAAGGAGAGTCCCTTGCAACCATGCTGCAAATTTGGGACTCTACCTCCAACAATGCCCACCCAGGAGCTTTGAAAAAATCCCCATAACTATAATGGGCCCAAATTTTCAGTAAACCTGAAAATAAGTCGAATACTGGAATTTATCGGTATGGATATTCGGCTTATTTCGGGTTTAACAAAAAAATTGGGGCCAATAAACCCGAACCTGAAATTTACCCAACAATTTTTTTGCACAACTCTACCCCTGAAATTCTGCAGCAATTATCTTTATCACTTTCTGCTACAACCAGCTCATGAAACAATCACCTTTCTGATAAAATGCCAAATTACATGTATTTCTTTGCAGACTCATCTGTCCAATTTATTAAGAAGCACTAATTTGCAGCTGCAAAAACTGATAGCTACCAGCAATCCTTTAATAAGGAGGGGCCGGTGTACATAATTGATGTTTTCCTAACAAAAACATACGAGTGTACAGACAGCAATGAAAATGAATGCACCGCAGGAGCCTGGCCCAAGGGCTGGATCATGCTAGGAAGGGATTCGTTTCATATACCAGGCATCTGCAATAATGCAAAGGCGAGGGGGCTTTTTACGTTTGTTGAAAGAACATTAGCTAGAAACCAAGTTATACAACTGAGAAAAGGATAATTTGATAGGAATATCACAGCTATTTATACAGTTGTGAATATTTTCAAAACCATTCTATGGATGTGATTGCACAGTGAATGGCTTTAGAAATGGACAATAAGTTTGAAAACTAGACTGTGAAAGGCTAAGAATATGAATGCTGTGAGACACTGAAGTATCGAAAAAGGTGCCTTTACTGTTAGGCTGTCATTTTAAGGTTGCTGCACTGGTAAACATTAAGAAGCCAATGAAATACTAGGCATCAAGCAGTGTGATGAATACTACAAACAAGTACTATGCACAGGGCAACTTTCTGATTGCTTGTGTCTGGCTATCCCAGGGGTCGGCAAACTCATTAGTCAAAAGAGCCAAATATCAACAGTACAACGATTGAGATTTCTTTTGAGAGCCAAATTTCTTAAACTTAAACTATATAGGTAGGTACACTGTTTATTAACTTAATAAACTTTAATTAAAGTTTTAAGTCTTAATTAAACTATAGGTACACTGAATAAAACTTGATATCATACTTAATAGTGATCTTATTGATAAAAATTAAATTGTAAGTCCCTGCCATTTCCCCCTCCCCGTACGGAGTCCTCGTCTGGAGGCCTGGTCTACCGCCATAAAAGCCTATTGGTAGACCTGGCCTCCGGCTGAGTCCCATTGGGAGGCCAGGTCTACCTATTGGCTTTCTTGGCAGTAGACCTGGCCTCCAGAGGCCCATAGAAGCCAATTGGTAGACCTGGCCTCTGAAGGGGGACTTTTTCCCCTCCTCGGAGTCCAGGTCTACCGCCAATAAAGCCAGTGGGTAGACATGGCCTCCCAATGGGACTCAGCCGGAGGCCAGGTCTACCAAAGGAAGCCCGCCCCGCCCAACAGCTGATAGGCAGGCGGGGGGGGAGGAACCGCCGAGCCGCCCGCCCAGCAATCGCGCTGCTAGAGGGGAGGGGAGGCTTTAGCAGGGGCTCCGAACCAAGTTCGGAGAGCCGCACTCAATGGGCCAAAGAGCCGCATGCGGCTCGGGAGCCGGAGTTTGCAGACCCCTGGGCTTTCCTCTTGTTCCTGCCCATGTTAGTTTCTTGTACATACTGGAGTATAGCAACAGACAAGGATTATCAAACACAATTTCCAAGCACAATCTCCAAGCCCCTGAGCATGACAAAGTATAAAAGTAAGGCTGATAAGGACAGTTCTCTCAATCTCACAGCAGATGTCAGTTCGACATACATCTCGCACAGCAAAGCAGGCAGCAGAGCAGACAGCAGAAGAACAGTTGCCTAAATTTGAGATACTTATGGTCTTATTTTATATTACAAGGCTAAATAACCAGGCAAGATAAAATCAATACTTTTCCTTGGCATCATTACGCATGATGATTTTTTGCATCTAGTTACCTCTGAATAAATTATCTTACTTTCAGTGGAGAAAAGCGTCTCTAAAATTATGCAGCAAACTCCAGAAGTTATTTTTTTCCTGTAAATATTTCTTATTCTGGGATAAATCTATATATTTGATTTAGGAGTAAGGCAAAGGTTCAGTTTTGGAACGAATTATTTTGTTTAAAAGGTTCTGTCAATGACCAAGTGGCCTTTACAATCAGCAAAAGACCATGGCTCACTTGCATATGGGCAGAGATCCCCAACCTGACCATTGATGCCTTTGATTCAAGGTTCTGAACAATTCCTGAAACGGTGTTGATACTATCTGACCTCACCACACCCTGTCCTTGGTTCTTAGGTTCAGAGTATTATACCAGAGCTAGCGTGGTGTAGTGGTTAAGAGCGGTGGTTTGAAGCAGTGGACTCTGATCTGGAAAACCAGGTTTGCTTCCCCACTCCTCCACATGAGTGGCAGAGGCTAATCTGGTGAACTGGATTTGTTTCCCCACTCCTACACACGAAGCCAGCTGGGTGACCTTGGGCTAGTCACACTCTCTCAGCTCCACCTACCTAACAGGGTGTTTGTTGTGGGGAGGGGAAGGGAAGGTGATTGTAAGCCGGTTTGATTCTTCCTTAAGTGGTAGAGAAAGTCAGCATATAAAAACCAACTCTTCTTCTTCTGCTGCTTCTCCTCCTCCTCCTCCTCCTCTCCTGGTTGCATATTAATCACAGAATTCCAGTCTCTGTTGGCTATAGGATGTCAGCCAGTATGGTACAGTTGTTAAGGTGTTGGACTAGGATCTGGGAAACCCAGGTTCAAACCCCCACTTTGCCATGAAAGTGACATTGAGCCAGCCACACAAACACAACCTCTCTCTCACTTTCTCCCTAGCCTGCCTCACAGGGTTGTTTTTAGGGTAAAATGGAAGACAGAAGAATGATGTAAACTCCCCTGAACTTCTTGGAGGAAAGGCAGATAAAAATGCACTAAATAAATAAAGATATGCATCATCATCAACTTATTATAAACATTTATCACATAAACAACAACAACAAAAGTAATATCCCAGACACAAGGAGCTTATGGTGTGAAGCTAAAGACTCAAGAGACAACAGAAAGAAGGGATCCAGGTAATAAGTTAAAAAAAAAAAAAAGGATGGAGCAACTTAATTGTTGCTTTCTACTGTAAAGCAGCTCAACTGCCTGAGCTAAGACTCCCATGTACTGTAGTGTAACAAGACAGATTACTAGACGGGGACTAGAAGGGAGCAGATAGTAACATACTTCTCAAGGTTCCTTTGGGAGGGATGCTCCATTTCTATTTTTCAAGGCTATGGTCTTTTTTCAGTTTGGCTGGTTGAGGTGCTTAGACCAAAAGTTTGGCTGATCAGAGAGTTTACAGCAAAAGACGAAAACAAACTTCGAATTGGAGATTGCCATAAAACTACTCATCTCAGGGAAGATTTACAAGTTCACTTTATTCATGTGCTGCATGCGCAGCACAGGTTCACGTACACCTCTCCACACTATGCAGTATAATGGGTTAATTGCAGTTGTTTCAAATAATTGTGGCAATACTTTATTGCTTTTCATTTTTATTATTTATTTCATTATTATTGCAATAAATAACTAGGCAGATTTTTAGGCCAGTGAAAAGCAGCCACAAGAATGTTTTGATTGGTCTGGTATACAAAGATATATTGCCAGAAACAATTTCAATCAGCTCATTTGCACATGAGCTTATGTATGCAACTGGGAGTATAATGCACACAAAGAAGAAGACGAGAAAACTATGGACTTTGGCACATCAAGGAACAAGCAAATGTACCCTAATTCTCAAGTTAATTTTACACGGGGTGAAAGCTAGAATTAAATGAACTGCTGAACTGAACCTGAGGTATAAATCTCTGTGGTTACTAATGCACCGTAGAAGAAAACACACAAGAGAAATGGAGTCTGGTGTCTGACTTGTTCAATGGCCAGAAACAAGGCAGGGACCTGATTCCTGTGAAAATGTTCTACAGGATGAGCCAGCTCCCACAACGCTGATCTAAAATATTACCACTCCATTTGTTACTGGACTGGAACATGCTTAACTGGGTCAATCCCTTTTTTGGAAGCATCTCCCATGAAAGTGATTTGCCCTTATGAACAGAAAGGCTAATAGCTGGAGCTCTAGAGTGAAAAGAGTCCTAAACTTCTACGTCCTGATTTAATACAATGTTTGTATTGTTATTTTATTGGGTTTTTTTGTTTTGTTTTATACTTTCCAATTATTGTTGTAAAACTGCCTTGGGCGACACAATCTGAAAGGCAATCTACAAATGTTAAAATAAATAAGACTTTGCCCTGAAAACGGTATCATTCATTTATATCAAGTTGTTAAAGGACAGTTTTCCCACTGTATCATAATCTGTATTGCAAATAGGGTTGCCAACTCCAGGTTGGGAAATACCTGGAGATTTTGGGGGCAGAGCCTGAGGAGGGCAGGGTTTGGGGAGGAGAGGAACTTCAATGCCATAGAGTCCAATTGCCAAAGCGGCCATTTTCTCCAGGGGAACTGATCTCAATCAGCTGGAGATTGGTTGTAATAGCAGGAGATAGTACCTGGAGGTTGGCAATCCTAATTGCAAACCTTGGGTGAAATGGAAAGATACTGGTACACCCCTCTGCATGCTGTTCTCTCTATATAAATCGAAGCTAGTTCCAGGCACCTGTGTGTCCTTTTCCTGCTTGTGAGCCTTTTCACTACCTTTCCTTTTATCCCTTAGAAGCTCCTTGATCAATTGATCTTGAGCAGCATATATCTAGTGTTGGAGGGATATAAGGACTGAAACAAATCTTGCCTCTGACAATGTAGCCTTGGGGTCCCTATCGCTTAGTAAAAAAGGCCTTATGTCAGTCACAGAGGCATTGGATTTGTATGTTAAAAGGGGGGAAATATAGTGCGATCGAAGTTCCTCGTAAAAGTGGCATTCCAAAAGGGCATGGGCTAATGTGTCAATAGAGCCAGAAGAGCAAGGGCAGATCCTGTCTGAGTATGGTATATTCAGAATTCTGCCCTGCATTACCATAGAAGGGTTAGGATTCAATCTAGCCAAGCAAAAAGCTCTACAAAGACCTTTTCACTACCAGCACTCACAGCTGCCCACACTGCCTGCATGCTCTTTGCCTGAGAGCACTAGGTATTGCATATGGCTAGAGGTGCTGCCACTATGGTTGCCAGGAGCACTTGCGGTTGCCAACCTCCAGGTAGTAGCAGGAAATCTCCTGCTATTACAACTGATCTCCAGCCGATAGAGATCAGTTCACCTGGAGAAAATGGCTGCTTTGGAAATTGGATTCTATGGCATTGAAGTCCCTCCCCTCCCCAAACCCTGCCCTCCTCAGGCTCCGCCCCAAAAACCTCCTGCCAGTGGCGAAGAGGGACCTGGCAACCCTAGGAGCACTGCTGCCATGTACCACCTGCATATTCTTCACCTACGATGCTTAGCATCACATTTAGCTAGAAGCAGGGGTGGTGCAGCATTCCCAAGCAGGCGGTGGAAGGGTGGGCAGCAGGAGAAGCCTGTGGATGGGGTGCAGGTGGCAGTGCGGCCCACTGGGAGCCCTGGCCCCTGGCCCACCTCAGGGTATACAGATGCCATCCCTGATGTAAATGCTTCACTATCACAATCATCAAATGTTTTTGTGAAATGTTTTCCTATTCAAAACTACAATGCAATACAAAATTAATTCCAACAATCCAAATGTGACAAGAAACGTTGCAATTTAGCAGCAGCAGTAATACAAAAATAAAACCAGATAACCAAACCTAGAAAAAAACCAAAGGGACTAAAGCTTTAATTAGATGATGAAAATATTATAAACATACGGTAAGGTTGGATTCCCTAAATACGGAATTTTAAAGAGTTAACACAACTACCAGGAATGTCCTGCTCTACATCCGTACTATGTCCAGTTCTTTGAAACTGTCTCCCTAAGGAGGTCCAAAATGCTCTATGACTAGATTCCAGGAATTAGTGTTGTTATGGGGAGTGGAATTTCTTTTTCCAAAAATCACTTGTTATAGATATAGCCATTAATTCCTCATATTCTCTTTTGCACTTTCAAATGAAGAATTTCTCTTTAGTTTTCTTTATACTTTTCTGTTATACTTCTACTCATCCTTCTGTAACTTCAGTCCTTTTTTGATGTTACACCCCACAAGTATGCTGGCAACTGGCAGGAGTTCAGGGGGGTGGAGACACGGGGGGGGTGATATCACACAATGGCATTGTATCAGTTCCAAGGAAAACCTGGAAGTAACATCATACCTCTCTAAGAATCACTGGAAACTCTATGGTAAAATCAGGTTTTCCTCAGTGACATGATGACATTGCCTGACTTTGATTTTTATTCCCCCCCCCTCCTGCCAGCTGCTTAAGTGCAAGCAGACAATGGCAGCTGGGGGTGAGAAATCGCTTGCTCCCAGCAGCACATTAAGGTTGCCAACCTCCAGGTACTTTTATGTTATATTATTCACTTCATATATAACACGTGGTATGAAAGAAAACACTAACAAAAATACTAGTAAGTGTACATTATTAAACGCATAATGTAACTCATAGGTACAAAACAAGTAATATGCAAAAAAAATTTTAAGGGAGCAAAAAAGCAAAGTTTCCAGGTCATATAGTAAGACCCTGTCATGACATCTTTTGATGTTGGATGCTGGCAGTGTCACAGTTTCTAGCTTGATTGCTGTAGGTGTTGGATGATAGTCTAGGAAGAAGAAACAAACAATGGAGGGTCATCCCATTTGCAAAAAAACAAAGCCCTGCAATGTCCAAAGCTGCTTACAATTTATTAACTGACTAACATTCAATTGCAGACAAACATGAGTTGGTTATGTTACGAGTTATTTTCAATACAAAGCTGGATGCAGACCCTCGAGCAGTCACACAGTTACAAAGTTACAGGTTGTGTGATGTGTAATCTGCACATCTCACATTGTTAATGTTCCTTCCACCGATTTTCACTCCACCTTCGTCTAAATCTAATCCATGATGAATTTCTCCCACCCAAGGTCAGGGCGGCATACATGGCTCTCCTCTTTTTCCTCACATCTCTGGCTCACGGTCATCTCGTATGCTTCATGCCTGAGATTAATTATAGCTAGACCTACTAAAAGCAAGACTATTCTATATTTGAAAGAGCCAAAAGAATGTGAACGGGGAGAAGCTTACATGCTAGCAATTGTTCTTTCTTAGGGCAAAAGGGGCAGGCTAAAACACATATTTGTGCTCCCTGTGAGGCAAGCACCACACCCCTTCCTCATGTTCTGGGGCTCTTGGAGGTATACATGCTGTACTTTTTAAATGGCAACATTAATTAATGTGGATTGCCTAAAGCTGTTGTCCTGTTGTACGGGTGTATTTCAACACTTCCATAAAGTAGCTCTGACTGCTACCTTAATCGAAGTGTACAGAACACTTTCACCTTACTTCAGTCTTCCTTGTACTAATCTAAGGCATGTCCATTTTCACCAGGAGAGAGATCAAAACCAGTCCAGCAGCTATGTACTAGGTCCCCAAGCTGGCAGAGGAGGATTATACAAATGACCACATCTGCCTTCTATTCAATATTGTTTTGAGTTCTTTCTTCCTTACTATCTCCATGAACGAAAATACAATATACTTTTTGGAGTGTTTCTAATTTTATTGTACCCCACTGATCAATATTTGATGCTCTGAGGTGTATGTAACTTGCACTGAGCCGTTGAGTTGGCAGATTATAAATAAAAATTATTGACGGATTATGTTATATGAAGCCATCGTATTATTAGGTGATAACATGGTAAGGATGGAAAGTATGTAAAGGCAGTCTAGTCCAACTATTTTAACAGTGGAATAAATCTAGTACTATCCTATATAATTGTTAAGCTGGCTGTGATCCTGAATCCACTCTAGAGAAACCTGTCTACCCTAAGACGCTACTTTGAAGCAGGCAAATATATGTCCACATCTTAAATTCTGTTCAACTGCTTCAAAATCAGCTTGTTCACTAAAGATATTATAACACTTCTGAAGGTGCTTGGGATGAAACTATAACGTGTCTAAAGGAGAAGAGGTGGGGCACTAATTGAGAAGGAGTGGGATGTGTTAGCACTTTGCCTTCTGGCACAATGAAAACTTCCCACTGAGAAGGGTTAGGAAGGAATGTGTGTCTCTTGCTGGCAACTAGTTATGTTCCCCTTAGGGGACCTCACCGTTTGAAAAGCACTGAATGGCAACAGGAGACTCGCTTGTGTTCAGCAGAAATGTTTTCTGTCATTCTACATACTACTGTCGTAGTAACGGAACAGAGCACTAATTTATCGTCTTCCCCTTTATGCTACAGAAGTATTATTCACGTTTTGAACAAAAGCAGATTCAGACACAGAGATTAGGTCATTTGGCCAGATGCATGCAAGGAGTTTTTGGTGGATCCAAAACAAGAACCCAGTTCTCTGAGTCAGTGCCTGAACCGCAAGTTTTCTTTTTTCCCCAAGTGCAACTTGAACATCAAAGAACAAGGTTATGATTTGAGCATGTTGATCTACAGTTTAAAATGTAAAGTCAGGAGTAACTGGATTGTGGTGAAGAGAACTTCCCATTCACTGTAGGATAGCAAGAAGATGAATGATGTAATTATATGAAAGAGTTGCAAACGTTATAATCATATAGGAAATGCTCTCTGTCTAGCCATCTCTGTGTACTTTCCTCATACTTTTATTTCTGGAACTGATATAATTTCCATTAATTGATGCAGCAGCTAGGAAATGGATGGAATGAAACATTTTAAAGATAATGTGCTTACCTAAAGCTATTCTCAGCCTTTGGCAAGCACTTGTTTTTCAATGAGTACAGTATGCCAAAGTTGCTTGCTTTGGCAAATTCACCCCTTTTCATTCTCTCCCCACCCCATTTCTAGTAATAAAGTCCCTTGTATTCTGAGTTGTACAATATTTGTGGAAAGGCAGAATACATTTTCATAAAAATTCTATTACATGCTTTTATGTAATTAATCAGATTCATGTAATTAAGTTGTTTCTTTGATGTTGATATTCTGACATTGACACACACTAATTTTGTATTTATCACACACACACACACACACACACACACACACACATATATATATATATTTGTTGAGGTCTTGACTTTGTAGTTTTTTTGTTTTTGTTTTCAGTAGCCATACTTCACACGTGAAATGCCCACCCTCCTTGAGAACTCACCTGGCATCTACCCTACTCTTTTTTAGGCACCTGACCAAAACATTTCTGTTTTATCTGGATTTTAATGAGGCATTTGATCTTTTAAATTATTTTAACAATCTGTTTCTAGCGGCGGACACTAAACTGGTGAACCGGGTTGGTTTGCCCACTTCTCCCCATGAAGCTAGCTGGTGACCTTGGGTCAATCACAGCTCTCTCAGCCCCACCTACCTCACAGGATATCTGTTGTGGGGAGGGGAAAGGAAGGTGATTGTAAGCCAGTTCAATTCTCCCTTAAATGGTAGAGAAAGTCGGCATATAAAAACCAACTCTTCCAGCTGTTTTATGGGTTTTTGTGTGCTTTTCTTTTTCTGGGTTTTATTGGTTGAGTTTTAATGGCTGTTAATTTTAATGATTTTATGTTTTTATTATCTTATATTTTGTGAGCTGCCTCAAGCAAATCTCTAAAGAAGCAAATAAATATTTTAAATAAATAAAATGAATTTTAACCCCCTGCTGTTCTCAATGCTGCTCTGAGCAGCAGATCCCATGTGCTTTTTCCTTGAATTCTGACCTGGATGCCATGCTGACCCCAGCACCTCTCTTGGATCTCGAACTCCTGGTTTGTGCAGGTCTGAGGTCTGCTTGGATTACTAACAGCCCAGATAGTTTGCAATATTTGTATTTACTGTGGGCATTCTAGAATTCAGAGATATTTATGTGCCTGTTATTATTCTTACAGCGCATTCCTGAGCTCTTTCGCCAAAAGAGCTCAGGTGAAAAAGGGGCTGCACAGGGGTAAGTGGGACGGCTGCTGGCGGGGAAGCCCAGACGCCGTCCTCCCCGAGCTGCTCCAGCAGCGTGGCCCAGGGACGCCGGCACAGCCTTGCACCGGCGTCCAGACGGCGCACTTCTGTGCAGCTCCCCTGGGAGGGTGTTCCTGGGGTGTTCCAGTGCTGGGCTGGGGGAGGAGCCACCTTTAGGCAGCCTCCAGAACCCGTTTGGGCCGGGAATGCCCCTTTTTAATTTTGGCGAGATACGCCACCTTTTAGGTGGCATATCTCCCGTGCAACCCTATGAAGGTTTGCACGGATTTTTCATGCAGCGAAGAAGTTTTGGCCCCGGGGGGTGGGGTGAACCTCCTTTGGAGGCAGCACAGCCACCCTACCTCCTATGACCAGCGCAGCCATTCCGCTCAGGAATGCAGTGTTACTGTGTTAGCGTATTCCATACTCTGCTCAATAAAACTCTCCCTTTTTCAGTGTTCTGGATCCATTACTCTCTTCCATCTTGCCTAGTTTTGTTCCTTTGTTAAACAATGACTTAGAATTCTATCCGTGCAATCCTGAAGGGGGGGCAGAGCTGCATAGGAGTAGGTGTGACCTCTGTGCCAGCGTCCGTGCCACTTGTGCCATCTAAAGTGGCCTGGACGCCAGCGCAGGGCAACTTATGGTGGCTCCGTGGAGCGACTCAGCAGCACGAGCCTCCTGCACTGGCACTGCCTCCCTGGCAGTGTTTTTCTGATGCAGTGGGGTTTTAAATTTTGTTTACAGCAGAAGCCTTTAAGGAGGTGGCACGGCGGTGCTGTCCTCAGCCATCAACCTATACCCCCCTTTAGGACTGGGCTGCCTGTATGTCATCCCCATATAAGCCAGCTGTTAAAACGTAATCCTGCACTCCTTTAGAATAGAAGGCAGTAGGAGTAAAGTTTTACATTTGGTTTACTGGGGGTGAATCAGGACCAATCTGGTAATGGGTCTCAATCACACAGTTTGTCTAGTACATACATATTTACCTGAATTCACATAATGGGGGCAAAGCCTTACAATGGAGCCGATTATCCAGCTGGCCAAAACAATTAATGTGTTTCACAGCTTCTCAAATTTGTAAGAAAACACAGTATTGCAGAAGTATTAATCTTAATTTTGCTACATTTCCTAGAACCACCACAGCCAAGATTTCAATTAAAAGCAGGGAAGCAGGACAATCTTTTGCCCGGTGGTTTGGCATTGCCCCACCGGCTCTTTTTTAATAGAGCAAAATGTAAATCACAATTACTTGATGAAATGTAAATCACATTTTCATACCTACAGAAAGGGGAACCCTCTTTTGAAAAATGTCTAATATGAAAATATGACAAAAGAAGAAGTAAAGGTATCATAGATTATATATACACCTATACAATAATATAAATACAATGGCCTAGAGTGAAAGCAAGTGTTGTACAGTGGTTAGAGTGTCTGACAAGGATCGGGAGACCCAGGTTCGAATCCCCACTCTGACATGTAAGCTTGCTGGATGTCCTTGAGCCAGTCACATTCTTAGCCTGACCTACCTCACAGGGCTGTTAAGAGGATAAAATGGAGGAGAATGATGTAATCCACTTTGTGTCTCCATTTTGGGGAGAGAAGTGGGGTATAAATAAAAAGAATAGTTTACAGCATCCAATAATTTCTTGTGCAGCTGCCAATGCGAAGAATTTTGCAAATAACTATTATGGTGTGTAGCATGAACTCTTATCAGTTACATGAATATACATGAATATACTGTTGAAGTCTGTAATTATTTGTTACATGTAAGTAGGAAGTCACAAACACAGCTGCATATGTTCAAAATTAGCAATGTTGCATTCCTTGAAAGCATTATTTCAATACTTGCATTTATTTTACTCTTTAGATTTCTGGGTGAATTACAACAATCCTATTGTCAAGATTTCCACTTTAATGGCAAACAGTTCTATTTAAAGCAACAGGATCATAATTGGCGTTGACCTACTGGATCATTTAATGCAATCTCCTTTCCCAAACCTGTATCATAGGAATTCCTAAATGTACTGGTCCAACCTTTTAGAAAACTGTACAGCTTCCACAACCAAGTTGTTCTATTACTAGACTACTGTTTTAACCAGGAAATGTTTTTTTAATTTGCTGAAATCTGTTTTTCATGTTCTTAGCAGGCAGCTTGAACTACTGTACTTTCTGGCACTTTTTAAGATATTGTTGAAAATTGTCATCATGGTGTCAGTTTAACACCCTCCTTCCATACTTCCCCTTAATATGTCAATTGCAGTTAAAAGCTCAAGGAAGCCTCTGTGAAGTTCAGACAGCATTACCACATGACCCAGAAAGTTTGCCCAGCCAGCCACTTTTTTCAAAAATATCATTTCATAGGTGTGCAAGAGTGCATTCACCAAGGAAAAAGTCAGTTTTACTCTTTCAAGAGAGAGAACATTCCTCTTTAGCAGTAAAGAAGTATACTTTCATGGATAATGCTGCCAGGCTACCTTTTTCTTTTTGAACATCTCCTCAAAAGGAGACAAGAGTTTGTAAATTTCTAAGCACCAGCCTTGGGATAAGGATGCTGGGCTAAATGTACTTAGTGAGATCCAGCAGGTCTCTTCTTGTGCTCTTGTAAGTGGAGAGAAAAACGTCACCTGTTAAACGTCTGTAGGCCAAGCTGCTGTTAAGGGCAGAAAGGTTAATGAAAAATCAACGACACTGGACACTGCTCTATCTTGGGGTTATTTATTTATTCATTTAATTAAGCATAAATTTGTAGAAAGAATTGGACTGTGAACATACCACTATGTATAGTATATATGATCTGCTTGCTGTATGATCATACTCCCACTGCATAATCTTATGCAACACCATTTTTCTGCATTGTTTAACCTATCCATGTCTAATACTCTAGGCTTTGTTTCAGATTGCTGTACTCCTAGTGCTATTACATTGCTTACTAGGTGCCTTATCCTATTGACTGCGTTGATTTACACTATGCAATTCACCTTGATTCTAAGTGACAAATGCAGACTATAAACAAAAGAGGCATTTAAATAAATTGAACAAAAGGCATTTGTATGCCTCTTCTCAAGACTGCCAAAACGATGTTACTGAATCAACATGAAGACTTTGTTATTTTAATTCACAGTGAGTGGCCGTGTTAGTCTGTCTGCAGTAGTAGAAAAGAGCAAGGGTCCAGGAGCACCTTCAAGACTAACAAAAATATTTTCTGGCAGGGTGTGAGCTTTCGTGAGCCACAGCTCACTTCTTCAGATACCTTTCTTGAGCTTTCGTGAGCCACAGCTCACTTCTTCAGGTATCTGAAGAAGTGAGCTGTGGCTCACGAAAGCTCATACCCTGACAGAAAATATTTTTTGTTAGTCTTTAAGGTGCTACTGGACTCTTGTTGTTTTAAATTAGCCATCCACCTGCCCTAACGGCTTTCCTATTGCATCCTTTGTCCTCTCAGGCGCGCCGCACCTTCTGCACGTTGCGCCCTTGCGTAAGTCCCACTGAATGCTCCGGCGCTTCCTTCCGTGTGAGCACGCCCACAACCCTCCCTTTCGGATTATTTCCTCTCACACCCGAGAAGACCGGGGAGGGGACAGAAACGGGGGCGAACGGATCGAACCGCGACCAAGCGGGGCTGCGCGTGCGCCGTGCCGGCGAGCTGCGGGCCACGGCCGCCTTGGCTTCGGCGCGACGAACGGGGCGAAAAGCGGCTCGGCCGGCGGCGTGTCGCGCCCTCTGTGGCGTCACAGCGCCGAGGAGGCGTCATCCTCTCCCCTTCCTGCCGTCTTTCCATGCCCGTGGTTGCGTCACGCGGGGGTGTTGTTTGGCCCGTCCTGGCGCCGCGTACGTCGCGCGCTGGCGAACGTAAGTTTGAGGAGGGAGAGCGGAGCGGCGGTTTTTCAGGGCTTTGGACGGTTTGCTGCGTGGGAGGGGTGTGTGTGTGTGTGAGAGTGAGTGTGTCGCTCAAACCGTCACCCGCTTTCTGCTCTCGGGAGCGTGAAGGCGGCGGATGAGGAGCTGCGCGGCGCGCTTTCGCCTCGCTAGAATGGCTCCCTGCAGCAGGGCGGGCAAGTCTCGCTTGAGGGAAGAGTTGGGGTCATAAAGCTCCGGCTGAGCTCTTACAGGGGGAGGAGTCTCTGCTGCTCTGCCATTGCCCTCGGTTTACTCGCTCTGCTCAGGACTGCGCG
This sequence comes from Euleptes europaea, assembly GCF_029931775.1. Lineage (NCBI taxonomy): Eukaryota > Metazoa > Chordata > Lepidosauria > Squamata > Sphaerodactylidae > Euleptes > Euleptes europaea. Next base: position 36,383,614 of record NC_079316.1, on the reverse strand, counting down.
GTTTACAAATAATCTGCACTTTTGTGTTTTTTTTAATTTTTTAAATTATTTTCTTCATTTAAAGTGTCAACATATAAATCATCTATTACTTACAATTAATACAAATAATATCAAACTATTAATCATAGTGACTGAACTTAAAATGGCTTCCCCCTCACTCCCTTCTATCTAAAAATAAATTGTGTATAAAAATATTGTCGAAGGCTTTCACGGTCAGAATTCATTGGTTCTTGTGGGTTATCCGGGCTGTGTGACCGTGGTCTTGGTGTTTTCTTTCCTGACGTTTCGCCCGCAGCTGTGGCAGGCATCTTCAGAGGAGCAACACTGAAGGACAGGGTCTCTCAGTGTCAAGTGTGTAGGAAGAGTAATATGTAGTCAGAAAGGGGTTGGGCTTGAGCTGAATCATTGTCCTGCAAAAATACTTACAGGACAATGATTAGCACATTATTGTTGATACTTTTTGCAGGACAATGATTCAGCTCAAACCCAACCCCTTTCTGACTACATATTACTCTTCCTACACACTTGACACTGAGAGACCCTGTCCTTCAGTGTTGCTCCTCTGAAGATGCCGGCCACAGCTGCTGGCGAAACGTCAGGAAAGAAAATACCAAGACGACGGTCACACAGCCCGGATAACCTACAAGAACCAAATTGTGTATACTTTTGCTAACAGAATTAATCCGCATATTATTTAATTAATATATATGTATCTTATCTTGGTAAAAATGTGTTAATTAAATACCTTAATATAACCATAGTACAAAGTATATATAAGAGATTAAATCAAAGAATATCCTTTAAATGAACCCTAATCTGCACTTTGTTTTGCTTGCTTGGTTAGAGCCGCTTCTCCCCTTGTCCAGCCCAAAGCGGCTTGTAAGAGCAGGTATAAAAACTATCTATCTCACGGTGCTCTCCAGCAGGAGGGCTCAAGGCTGCTGAAATCAAACAGGCCATTTATGCATGGGAGGTTTTGCCTGGGGTTTGCTGCTCTCTAGATGCACATTTCCCCCATCCGAATTCTCAAAACTCTGGGGGCTTATTGTTGAGTTTTGAGAATTTGGATGGGGAAAATGTGCATCTAGAGAGCTGCAAAACCTCCCATGCATAAATAGCCATAGCATACTCAGTTAAAATCCAGATAGTAACTAAAGGCGCAGCAATCCTAAACAAGTTAGTCCGAAGTAAATCCCGTTTTATTCAATGGGGTTTATTCTCAGGAAAGTGTTTTTAGGATTACAGGGATAAAAACCTTAACCTCTGGCTTTTACAGCCAAAATTCTTTTTCTCTAAAACTAGTTTGGAGAGGCTTTGGGCACAATCCTAAACCCTTTCCCTAAGTTAATTGAAATTCATTGAAAGGCTTTTAAAGGTGTAACTGCTTACACTACGACTTCCACTTGTGAGACATGTTCAGCTTTGGGCTTAGCAACGGTTTTGACACAGTAGAAAAGAACAAGGGTCCAGTAGAGGACCCAGCTTGCTGGGGGTAAAGTGTAGATGACTGGGGAAGGCAATGGCAAACCACCCTGTAAACATAGTCTGCCTAATAAACGTCGGGATGTGATGTCACCCCATGGGTCAGGAATGACCTGGTGCTTGCACAGGGGACTACCTTTACCTTTTGCCAGTAGCAGCTTAAAATTTCTTACAGGGTATGAGCTTTCGTGAGCCATAGCTCACTTCTTCAGATGAAGCTAGAATGTTATTCCATCTGTCCTTAAGTAGAGGCAAGTGAAGTTTTGACGCAGTAAACACGGAATTTGTTTGGCTTGGGGAACAGGGCTCAGAAGAGCCACATGTGGCTGTATTATAGTATATAACATTGGCATCTGTTCCCCTCTGAATGTTTATTACAGTTGTTATATTTGCATATAGCCTCTTCAGTAGTATTTAATGCAAATATCTCGGAACACTAGGAGTAAAGTCATCCAATGATTGATAGTACAATCATGTGTATGCTAAGACTTGCATACACATTTACATACAGATCTGCTCAATGGCTCACATTGGCTCTGCTAGTGTTTTTCACCCAATGTTCTCCTTTCTGAGAGCCAGTTCACACTTTCCAAAGTCCTCTTGTCATCCTGCCTGGGAATTAACTGCCCAGCATACAACTCCCAATGCACATCTGTGGACCAGACAAGTGGGGGACACCAGGGCTTTGTAACACATGAAATTCCCCTGATACTCTTCTCATTGTTTCTGGAATATGAACTGCAATTACACCTGCAGAGGTGGATTTGCAAGTATTTCTTGAGTGGTGTGTAATTTATGTGAAAAACAGCTAGTCTCGAAATGTGAAGTTAGTAATGGTTAGGACATTAACTAGGTTCCTAAAATAACGGGCTGCTCAGTTCTGTATAAAAGAAAATTTAGTAGCATTCTACACTACCAGTTTTATGTTTTGTTGTTGGTCTTGATACTATGATTGCAAGCATATGACTATTTTTCAGTTTTGTAAATCTGTCTGTTTCCAGATTTCGGCACTATTCCAGGATTTGCAGTTTCGTTAACTAAAAGAAATCGTTATGCACAGGAGAAACAAATCAAATGTCGGATTGCTTCTGCTGCTTTCTCAGATCTATCAAGTTGGATTTACCAGAATTCCACCTGTCACACTTGTGACTTTGGCAGTAAACATTTTTCTCTTTTTACAACCCCTGAAAAGGCTCGAGCTAACATGCATTAGTGTTGAAAAATGTCTTTATATGAAAGATTGGCATCGTTTGTATCTATCACCGTTTCATCATGCAGATGACTGGCATTTATATTTTAATATGGTCTCTCTGCTTTGGAAGGGAATAAAGTTGGAAAAAAGGCTTGGAAGTACATTGTTTGGATATATAATTGCATTATTTTCTGTGCTGGTTGGAGTCATATATATGGTTTTGGAAATTGTGTTTGCAGAACTTCTAGATGATCCTATGTACAAGCTAAGTTGTGCTGTAGGTTTTTCAGGTAAGAGACCCCTGTTTTGTTATAACATTTCTATTTCCTTTTACTGGGCCACTAACTTTTGTTAAAAGAGGAGTAACTGTGTAGTTTGGGGTGTGGGTATATAAAATATTTTGTGGCAGTGCATTTGGTGTCTGACTGCTGCATTTGTCTTCAGAAGTCTTTAATGAGGGAGGCTTTGAAAAATGGAATGTTGTGCAAATACATCTTAGAAAATTCCAATTTATAAAGCTATTGTGTATCTTGCAGCTGGATACCTATAACAAGTATTTCATGAAAGAAATACCAGGTTGCATTTTGAAAGCATTCAGCTCACCTCCTATTTTTTCAAACAGTATAGTGAGACTAGGGATCACAGAAATGTCCTGCCATGGAACAACGTCTTTCCAGACTGAAAGATAGTCTTGTGTCTACAAAGATTGTCACATAAAGGGTCACTATAAACTAAAGAGTTCAGTCTCACTCCCACCAAATATCTATATTGCAAATTATGTAAGTAAAGGAATGTTGTAAAATCAATTAATTCATATAGAATGGTGATTACAGAAGAACAACACTCTGGCAGTCCCTTTCTCATAGGACAGTCCTATTTCTTCTGTTAAGAAGTAGTCTGAAGCTACCATTTATTAGTTGCACTAGAAATCTCAGCTGATTTGAAATTGTTCCAACGTATGCTCTCTTAGCATTTATACATGTGAGACTACTATTGTAACTGGTTTGTTGAAATTTTCTTACATCAAATGCCATCTACTGTTTTATTTACTGTATTGAACTGTAGTTCAGTATATAGGTATTGAAAGATAGGTAACATCTGACGGCCTTCCTTAAATCAGGAGATGCTGAATGCACACAATTCTTCACTGGCAACAAAAAGGGTATCTGAAGAAGTGAGCTGTGGCTCACGAAAGCTCATACATACCCTCCCAGAAATTTCGTTAGTCTTTAAGGTGCTACTGGACTCTTGCTCTTTTCTACTGCAACAAAAAAGGCGTTCACTTAATTAATGCCTCTCCCCATTCACTGACTGTGAGTGATGGAAATAACCCCTAAATAATGGAGGATACTATCACCAGTAGACCAAGTACAACAAAAGAAAAGGAAAGTCCAGTATGGTGCAGTCCAATATTTATTTGAACATGCAGGTACATTTTTAGCACTAGATTTTTTGTGGATGGTGGAGGGGGGTAATTTTTATTGAATAACAAGCCCTTGCCTCTAGATGTGTAAATGCTGGTAACATTCAGAGACACTGTCCTTCAGTGTTACTCCTCTGAAGATGCCCGCCACAGCTGCTGGCGAAACGTCAGGAAAGAAAATACCAAGACCACGGTCACACAACCCGGATAACCTACAAGAACCAATGCTGGGAACATTGCTTCTTCCCACAGTTAAATAAATGGGAAAACCTCAGTTTAGTGGGTACTGAATATCCTTTTTTCAAAACGAACCACCAGATTTTGAAAATTCTCTACCCTTAAAAATCTCCAAATCTCTGGTTTGTGGTAAGAATTAATTGAGACACATTGGGCTTACTTATTCTGCTTAGAGGAAGAACAAAGATGGATGATAAAGCAGAGTAGCATACTGATTAAAACTTCTGCTTGTGGCTCGTCATTGTTCTTGATTTTATCTACAAATTTGTCTCTTGGTGTGATTTTTACTCCTTTATTTTGATTTAGGAGTGCTATTTGCTTTGAAAGTTCTTAACAACTTTTATCACCCTGGAGGGACCAGCAACATCATGGGAATGCACGTGTCAAACAAATATGCATGTTGGTTGGAACTTCTAGCCATTCATTTATTTAACCCAGGGTAAGTGTGCTTCCCGACGGAAATTGGTTTCAGGTAGCCAGTTCAAGGTTGACTCAGCCTTCCATCCTTCCGAGGTTGGTAAAATGAGTACCCAGCTTGCTGGGGGTAAAGGGAAGATGACTGGGGAAGGCACTGGCAAACCACCTCGTAAACAAAGTCTGCCTAGTAAACGTCGGGATGTGACATCACCCCATGGGTCAGGAATGACCCGGTGCTTGCACAGGGGACCTTTACCTTTAAGTGTGCTGAATCATGTGCAGCTGATGTTAAATCATTGTGCTTCTGTGTCTGGATGTGATTATTTATAGAGAGAAAGTGTGTGAACCATCATTTCCCAATGCATTTTTTAATGTTAAAAAAAACCCACAGGTTCTCCTTGTTATGGTCCGTGGTGTGGGACAGGGAAGGAGGATTTTAAATTGGTATAAGTACCATGTGTGTTGATGATTAAAAAAAGAAGATTAAATAAGATTCATGTTTAAAAAATACCAGACCATTATTTGACCATCATCTTTGACCAGTCAGATGGCAAACTCTTATTGTATATAGCCTCTGAAATATCCCCTCCTACATTTTAGAGACCTACACTGATCATTCTATTCTGAAGGGGGGAGGGGAAGAGAAACTGCTGAGGAGGTGGCGTGACCCTTACACCAGCGTAAGGGCCACTTGTGCCATATGTGACTCACCCAGGATCACCCAACAAGCTTCCACGGCAGAGTGGGGAGTCAAACCTCGGTTTCTCTGTTTCTAGTTTTGACGCTCGAACCACTGCACCATTATAAGGATGCTTGCTAGGATTTTAATATGATCTGGTTGGTTTATTGAATGGAATTACCTTAACTTGTTTCAGAATTGTTGTAACCTGCTCCAAGCCTTTACCATGTGGTAGGATAGAAATTGTAGAAAAGAAGAATGCCTGTCATTGTTGGGTTATAGCCTGATAGGATAAGAAGCAGAAATCTATGATGGCTGATCACATAGCAACTGCTGATAAGTCTCACATATTTAGGATATCAAGTGGTAATTGTAGTTGCCACTTGAATAAATTAAGGAATGCAGCTAGTATTTTTCTATAGCATAGCAATGCTTTTGAGAAAGAGTTGTTCTGAAAATAGTTTAATGTTACATGGATGTTGAAGGACTGGAATGTTTTAATTTTAGAGATATGATCCGCCAAATGGCTATTTTCTTGGTGGCTTGAACGTTCCTCCCCTTCGAAGCTCCCAACTGTAAATGAAGAAAAGGTCGTACTCATCTAGAATGGTGCTTTATAGACAGCCAAGTTCTTAATATCGACTTGTAGCTCTACTTGGCAAATTCTTATTCAGTGCTTGAGATTTATTACAAAATAGCTAGCAGTAGCACAGCTTTTTATAAAGATACAACAGGAGTTTAATATACATTACAGCGTTAAATCAACAGTTATTTCTTGCGTGATTCTAATTTTTACTGAAATACTGTCTCCTCCCTATTTTTACACAGCCAACTTTCTAAATTTTTAATTTATCAATACAGAATAGACATTTCTCTACTTGTGAAATCCAGTTTGTGCAACAAATTATACTGGTTTATTTCATTGTTCTTTAATTTGTATAATCCAGTTCTGTTGCATTGTTCCTTATATGTAGTATACTTTTTTTGCATTATATTTTATAGCTCTAATCTGCCTCAAGTCTCTACAAGAAAGGCAAACAAGAAAAGAAATGAATGAAGGGAATGTAGTAGTGATAGGAAATATGGCACTTGGAGATTGTAAACATATATATTTGCAACAGGCCCTTCCTAAAAGCTCTGTAGAAGGTAGGGCTCCATGACTTGCCTGAGACCTGAATTGCTGGTGGAAGACCCACTGGTCTGGATGTTTTTAAACAGAAGCAAATGATCGGTCGGCCTTTCTGATTTTTCTGTATCAGTAGTGGGAGAATTGATTTATTTTTCAGATATGACTGTGCAAGTTAATAAGCCAGAGGAGACCTGTTGGATTATAAATAATCCATATACATGGTGCTTTTAAAAGTCATTGTTATTTCCCAAATGGTTTTTGGGCTTTGGAGTACTTGTTGTTCCTTTGGTTATAGTAAACTCTTCACAGTCTAATGCATCCAGTGAAAAAGAGGCTGCAAAACTGTGACTAATTGGTGTGCATTGGAATAATGAGGGTACAGAATGTATCTAATCAAATGCAGTACATCTCACAAAAGATTTATTTCCTTTTAGGAGCTCTTTTGCAGGACATCTGGCAGGTATTCTTGTTGGGCTGATGTATATCAAAGGTCCTCTGAAGACAGTCCTGGAAGCATGTGCAGGTATAGAATGATTATCCTGGTAGTAAGGAAGAATTCACAATACAGTTTAATTTTGAATTTAATGCTATTTCTTAATTTGTACTCCAACTTTCCAGTGTTTATATGATGTGCCACCCAATAAGTGTCTTCTCATTTTCTTCTACCGTTGTTTCCCCATGAAACCCTTATAAACTCTTTAAAGATAGGGAAACAGGAATCCTTCAAAACTGCATACATACTTCAGTTCTTGAACTCTTTCTTTGTAAAGGCATTGCCTGTAGAACAGAGCGTTGTCTGTGTTCCTGTGTCCATCACAAAATAAATGACTGCTTTGTCTTTAGAAAACAGAGGTAAGTAGAATTCTGGGTTTTTATTACACGGTTTCACTTAATGTGATCTTTGTGCATTTGGAATCTGTGAACTATACAGAAGAAAACCAAACACCCCCTGCACAACCAGCATGTGAATCAGCTGTGCTATTGTGACCAAGTTTGAATTATAAGCTTTGTTGCAGTTTATGGATAAAACAAAAGTGAACTGTGTTATAAGCACAGCCCTTCATGAGCGCTATTGTTTTTCATATTTCAGTCCAAAAGCTGTATCAACATACATTTGGAAGCCTGGCTTCCCATATACCAACGTGGCAGGTGTTGATCAAAGGAATGGGCATCTTATCATCGGTTTTGGTGGCTTACCCTTGCTCTTGCCCTTCTCATATAGCCACTGCTGCTTCTTTTGGCTTCTTTTTGTGTGTGGAAGGATTCCTGTGCTGGTCCTCTTTTCACTGCACAAAGGGAGTGATTACAGGAACAGCTCCTTCTGGACCAAGGAGCCTGGTGAAAGAGAGAGCCACGCTACTGCCAATAATTCTGAAGCCAAAACGGACATTGAGCATGCAAATTCATGAGGCAGTGGTCACTCCCAGCTCCTTTCTGGCTATCTTGTTTTCAGCTACACTTTTGTAGAGGCTACAAGACAGAGGGAATGCCCATTACCAAAAGCTCACTCCCCACCCAGTTCCAGAGGAGTTTCCTTGGTGCAAGAGGATATTGTCCATCATCCAAGAAGAGGTTCCATCTGAGGGATTGTGCCTCACCTCCTCAGACTGATACCCTCCACCCTCAAGATCTTCAGTCTCCATAACAGCAGAGAAGCTATCTGCACAGGAGTGGGACTGTTCTAGTAGGTTCCTAAAGGTCTCATCCGTATAACTCCCTCACCCTCACCTTCTATGGGATGTATATCTGCTGCTAAAAAGAAATGGTAGTCTGTGGTTACTCTTTTGTGTTGATTGCTGAAACATACACATTGCAATTCCAATGTTAACTTCCCTTGGTGTCAAATAATTACTTTGAAGAAGAAGAAGAGTTGGTTTTTATATGCTGGCTTTCTCTTCCTATTAAGGAGAATCAAACCAGTTTACAATCCCCTTCCTCTCCCCACAACAGACACCTTGTAAGGTAGGTGGGGCTGAGAGACTTCAAAGAGAACTGACTAGCTCAAGGTCACCCAGCTTGCCTTTATGTGTAGGAGTGGAGAAACCAACCCAGTTCACCAGATTAGAGTCCGCTCCTCGTGTGGAGTAGTGGGGAATCAAACCCGGTTCACCAGACAGAGCCCACCGCTCTTAATCAGTACACCATGCTGGCTCTTTGGTTGATGTAAAATATTTTCCCTCATACTGAAGAAAATCTGAGACATTTTTGTTTTATCTGTTGGAATATTGTGCTTTATTACTCTGCTATAACTGATAAAGAACAGTGGAGAGGAAAGGAGAAAATAGATGTGTAAAAGAATAAATGGAGGCAGTGAGAAGTTCCTGAAATAAGGATTCTGTCAAACTTTGCAGGTTTGAATTTGAATATCCCCATTTCAGCTTTGCTTCTTTCTTCTGCAAAAAGAGTCCTGTGAATCTTTATTTGTATGCAAATTTTGTTTTTCTCATGCAGAAATTCTTGTATAAAATGTACACGTATCTATTCATTAGCGAAACAACCTTTGCTATATACAGAAAAGCAGGGAGAAATTCTTGCAGAAATTCTGCTGCCCACCCCCATTTCTATGGCTTTTGACTCCCACCCCCCATTACTGCTTTGGTTGTTAAAGAAGAGCAAAGGGGTTTGGGATTCTTTCTTTTGCACTGGCAGATTTCTGTCCTTTTGGGAATATGAATCCCCCCACCCCTGTAGGTTGAATGAGCTTGGCTGCATGATGAGGTCAAGAAGAGTCCTGCCTCAGCCCCGAAGAACTGCATCCCTGGCTTGAAAATGTCTGGAAGAAATACAATGTATTTGAAAGGCTGGGTTGTCATCAACATGGGGGCGATAGGCAACCTTCCATTGTTCCTAGACCCCTTGGCTTCCTGATGACCCCACTGCCCAAGCATCAGTTTGTACTTCATTTTAATTTGTATTTGATTTTAAGTGGCCAGGTGTGTTGAAAGCCAGTTTGAGGAATGAAAACATATAGTAAACAATACAGTAATATTTAAAGGATGCTAATGAATATTAATTACATTATCTTTTTCAGGTGGTCTTAGCTCTACCTTTTCAGGACGAAGACACAGCTACAATTCAGGTACATAACTTTTATTATTCTGTTGTAAAACCTTCTTCTAATTTTGTGTTCTTAATAGGAAAGAGGAATTTTAAATAAATTCCAGTCTGCCTGCTCTGGAACTTTTCTAATCCTAGATGTATTATGCGTGTTGTAGATGTGCATTCCTGTTCATGCCTGTCTTTATAGCTGTTACCCCATTTCCCAAGCAGTTCACCTTAAGATGAACAGATGTAGACCTTGATCAAGGAGATTGCACGAGCCTGGTAAAAAGTGGGAATTTTGTTAAGAACAAGAAAAGAGTCCTGCTGGATCAGACCAGTGGTCCGTCTTTCCAGCATCCCCAGCTGCTGTCTGCTGGTCATCTGTTTGGTCCCTTGCTACAGCTGCCTTTATGATTGGCCCTGTTGGAAATTCAGGCTTTTCTGGTGTCATCCTTACTTTTGTAGGAGTTTCGCTGGACCCTTTTCTGTGTGTGTATGTGTGTGTTCACACTGAGATCCCTTTGGGAAAGGCCCCTCCCCCACTCGCTTTATTCTGAGGTTACCCTGTCCTTAGTCCCAACAACTGCCCTGGCCTCCAGGCCCTTTAGCTCCCCTCCTGCTGCTTCCTGTCTGCCTATCCCTGTATGTCCTCTGAGGATAGGGTCTGGTCTGCCCACTCTCAGGTTCTTCCTCCTTCCACAGTGACCCCATCTCCTTGCTGGAGCTGCTTATTTTGGCAGTGGCTGCCACAACATCACTTCCAGTTGGCCAGAAAGTAGCACTTTTGGATCCACTTGGCTGTTGGCTGTGCTTTCTCATACCTCCTCATGTTTGGTTTTGCATTAAGTGCAAATAGGGTATTTAAAAAGAAAAAGGGTATTTGCATGAGTATTTCTCCGTTACAAATTTTAGCCTGCACTTGTACAAAAATTAATGCTTTCATCTAAAAACGAGACAGTAAAAGGTGAAAATCGTGTTCTGTAACATGCAGGCCTTGGCACTGTAACCCATAGATTATTATAACGTATGACAAATTCAGTTTATGATTTAATATTTATATGTAATTATTATTTGCGTAAAACACTCATTTCCTTCTAATGTGATTTTAAAGATTGCGGGTTGAATATATTATTCAGTACCAGAATCATAGATTAATGTTTATTTTCTTTTATCTGTATAGGAGGTTTTAGTTACTCTGGTTATCCGTCCAACGCACCAAGGGACTATAATATGTACACTGATGGACTGAGTGAAGAGGAACAGTTTGAAAGGGCAATGAGAAACAGTCTGAATGGTGGAGGTAAGAATTTTCCCATTTTGGCCATATTGAGAATACATGAATAATTTTTCATGTTTCCTTAGGGAAGGTTTCAAGCCTTAAAAACAATATGAATCAGAGCCTCCCAAGTTTGCATTTTATTTCCCCTCAGTTCTTTCTATGTTATGTAGCTTTAAAATTTCTTCTTGGTTGAGACTAGGATGTTCCTGGCCTGGTACTTTCCACGATTTGAGTTCATATGAACTTCCTATTATAAGGAACAAAAATTTCTAAAAAAACCCCTCAAGATATGCATGAAATTTCTTACCACCACAGTGGGAAGTCACACACCCTTAGCAGCATCTGGGGGTGGGGGTGTCTGTGTCTTTTAGTCCCAGCTTTTTTATTTCTGTGCAGCATTTCCTGTGCTCATTGGCAGCCACAGGAATGGTCTCATCAAGCACTTCAGGACAGTACGAAATAGGTGCCATCTGAAGAGGGCTTGAATCCTATATCAATTCAAATTGTTCCTTTGTGTCCATGTTAATAAAGAATTTGCATGGCACAATTATTAGAGGAAAGTTGTTTCCTGTTTTTAAGTCCAACTGGTATATTTTAATGAAAACCCTGTTTGCTTTGTGCAAAAGAATTTTAAAACCTTGGACAGTTTTGAAATCTTTATCCTAAAACACAGTGGAACCACATACATGAAAACGTCTTGAGATCTTCAAGTAAAGTGAACAGTTAGGGTCTGGAAATAAGAACTGGATTTTTGGGGGGAGTGAGTAAATGATTTTTTTAAATATACATTTATAGAAAGTAAAAGAATAAATGGTTATGCACTAAAATTATCATTGAGTTCCATTTTGGGCATATTAGTTTCAGGATAGAAGGAAGCATTTAGGAAGGATGTTATTTTTATTTAGGTGTCTCTGGTGACTTTGGTCTAATTTGGAGGCCCCAGAGGTCATTACCATGACACTGCTGTGGTCTTGATCTGGTTCTTCTATGGTTATTCTTGTCACCTTTCTTCTGAAAGGATTGTGTGGCAGACACAAGCAGGTATTGCTCTGCCTTGATGGAGGTTAAAAATGTTAGAAGACAGTGGGGGGCAGAATCTGCAAAACACCTCTTGTGGGTAGTAACACCTCAGATGAAGCCTCAGATGGCAGTAATAAAGTATATTGCATAACATATAGTAATTTGGTCTTACCGTATATACTCGCGTATAAGCAGAGTTTTTCAGCCCAAAAAAAGGGCTGAAAAAGCCGAACTCGGCTTATACGCGGCCGCCATTTTAGAGCGCAGCATTGCCGGTAAAGGGAATTTCTTATTGACCCTTGGCCTATATGCGGGTCAATAAGAAATTCCCTTTTCTGGCCTCAAATTTGGGGGGTCGGCTTATACTCGGGTCGGCTTATACCCGAGTATGTACGGTATTCTGTAGTACTGGGTATATATACTGCAATTATGTTGAAAACAACTAACACATTTATTCTTTTAAATTTCATAAATATACCAAACAGTACATTTTCACTAAGCTACAAAGGATGCATTTTATGTTCACAAGGCAGTACAATAAGTTTGGGTTTGATAAGAAATTAAATACTGCAGATGTTTCAATTTTTCTCTGAAATTCTAGGGAGTTTTTTCTGCAGGAAAATTATGCCCCCCCCCCGCTTCAAAATGTGTATAAAATGTGCATTTCTATCTGTGGAGCAAATCTCTTGAAGCAAGGAATGAAATCTCATCTCTTCATGCCATGATCGGCTGCATGATATTTCACTATAATGTTCTTATTAGAATGTGGCTAACTTTAGACTTTCTGAAATGATAACTTACAAAATACCTTCAAATGGCATGTCTGGATCTAAAATGTATAACCTTGGTAATAAGCTCAGACAATTACTTTTGACAGCTTCTTAACATCTAGAATCAGTATAGGAATTAGGTTTCTCTCTAACTCCTTTCCCCTATTGAATGTATTTTACATGAAGCTGTTTAAAATGACTATTTTTATTTAGTCATTTCCTGTTTCTAATGGCTAGATGCACTTGCATTCTCATTTGTAAATTCACTTTCAGCCAGTTCCAAGGGCAAGTAAATCATCTGTATTATCATTAAAAGGATTGTGGGTATGAGTGAGTTGATTTTTATGTATTTATTCAAAAGATTGTTATGCTGCCTTTCCACCCACTTCAGGGTCCCCAAGGCGGCAACATGCAAATACATAAATGGGAAGGAGGGCCAGTTTTGAAACATCAAGCAAAACAAAAACATATTCAGCTGCTAATGGAAGACACTGATAGATAGACAAACTGATCTCCATAGTATTTCACAAATTTGGTGCTGTGGCTGAGAAAAACCATTCTTGGGTTGCCACCCATCCAACCTCAGATGGCAGAAGCACTCAATGCAGGGCCTCCAAAGGTGACTGTAGTAGTTGGGTAGGTTGAGATGGGAGTAGGCGATCCTCACAGTATGCTGGCCTCAAGCCGTACAGGCTTTAAGGTCAATACCAGCCCCTTGAATTGTGTCTGGAAGCGAATTGGCAGCCACTGTAGGTGAACCAAGACTAGAGTGATATGGTCCCTACAACTCACTCCAGTCAACATTCTGGTCACATCATTCTGTACCAACTTTAGTTTCTGGATACTTTTCAAGGGCAGCCCCATGTATAGCAAGTTACAGATGTTACCAGGGCATGCACCTCAGCGGCAAGATCTTATTTTCATAGGAAAAGCTGCAGCTGGCTCACCAGCCAAAGCTGGAGAAAGGGAGATCCTGGCCACTGCAGCCACCTGCTTATCCAGCAGGAGCCTGGGGTCCAGCAGCATCCCAAGCTACGGACCTGCTCTTTTGGGGGAGTGCAACCCCATCCAGAACAGGAGATACCTCGATTCCTGGGGGAATCATTCTATCAGTAGCACCTCTATTTTGCACAAATTAAAGTTCATCTTGTTAGCCCTCACTCGTCCCTAAACTGCCTCCAGGCACGGGTTCATGGTTTCCCAGCCTCCGTAGGATCCACTGGAAGCACAAGATAGAGTGTCATCTGCATACTGATGGCAAACCAGCCCAATCTTCAGGTGACCTCTCCCAGTGGCTTCATTTTATTAGATACATTCTCGGGCATGAGAAAAACTCATACTATAAGGCCCTAATTTTTTTTTTTTTTTTGAAAACTAAATTATTATCGACTTTGTTTGAAATGTTCAAAATAGTTAAGTATTGCAGTCATTTCCTTTTGGATGTTTAAAGAGTTCTGGGGAGTGTAGCTCTGCAATCCTAAGCAGAGTTACAACTTTCTAAGCCCATTGACTTCAGTGGATCTAGAAAGATGTAACTTGGCTTAGGATAGCACTGTTACACTTCAGGATCAGTATGAAAACCGAGAATTGCATCACACACATAAACATAAAAGTGTACTTGTAGGAAGGACTCCTGTGACTCTGGTCTTCAGATTGGTGTTCCAGTATGGGGAGGCTAGCTTGTGCTTATGCTGTGTACAGTCCAACAGGAACTAGGAAGTGGTCAGACAAAAAGTGCTATGCAGTAGTTATATAACAAAATGATTACATTAAAAATCCCCCAAACAAATAAAAAGTTAGTTACATAACAAAAGCAAGTTAAAAATAAATGAAGCAGAGTGAGAAATTTACTAAGTTGGTTAAGCAATTAGAATTCCAAAGGCTGAGTCTATTACCAGAAATGCTTTTTAAAAATTCAAGTATTGTGGCAAGTTCGACCACGAAAATAGTCTTTGCTTGTTTTTTGTTTCTTAGTTTTGTTTTCTTGGTGCTAGCTGCTGTTTTAAAAGAACTTCAAACACTTTTTACGATAGCAGAATCACCGTTTAATTATTTACAGTGTATGGAGTACTAACTCCTCATTTATTTTTTAAAAAGTTGCTAATTGGCAAAAATAAAGCCCTAAATGTTCTCTTTAGAATACATCATGCACAATAAGTGTAACTAAATTATTTATGTTTATTATCCATTTTTTAGTAAGTTCGTTCTTTGTCATCCACAAACATAGTATATTCTTCTGAGACATTTTATGTTTTCCAGCCAATAACACAGCCCAAGGTAGGGGTGAATTGCTGATCTTGAAACATTTATGTACAAAAGACAACAATTTTGGTAGTTTGCAAAAAAATTCACCTCTATGCCTCTGTCTTTATCCCATCCTGTCGTGCATTAGGTTCTTGTTGTTGATTGTGTAATAAAAATATCTGAGGGCGCACAACAGCACTGCTCAGAGGGGTTGCCATGGCTGAGGAGAAGGGCCTGCCATGGCACCCCTTAGGCACTCCTTTCTACCCCCCCAATCTCCAGGGAGCATAGTCAGTACAAACAAGTATCTAGAAATAGCGGGACATCATAGAAATGTGAGTGCACAGGTTGTGTGACATTGTGAGACACTGTAAATTTCATTCCTTGAATAGGTGTATCCTCATGGCTTCCTCTAACACTGCTTTGAAATAAATAATTGTGAAATACAAAAACTAATGTGTTACAAACACATAATGTGCAGCCCGGATACAGAATCTAAGGATGAGCTAGGCCTGAAGCTGTGAATTTGGAGCTCTACTCTGTTGATGGGGGGAATCACAGGAACTGTGTGGGGTGTAGTGCAGGAATATATAGCCGTAGGGTGAATTCTACAGAAATTGTAGACAGACTCTCCTCCCCCCAAACTGGATCCAAACCAACATGTACTCTTTTTTTTAATTCTCACAAAGCTTGTTAGACTTTCCCAACCTGTTCACTCACAAAAACTGGGTAAACCATAGTGCACATTAAAAACACAAATAAAAAACCTCAGAAGATTCACACAATTAAAAACTTAAAACGGTTAAATTATGAAATAATATTACATGTTAAAATATCATATATATCATTGATTAAAATTAAAACCACACTCCACAAAATCCACTTTGTCAAAATGGCTTCCTTACTTTGTCAAGAAGTTTTAGTGGCAATGAAATAACATTTTCTATTCTTTAGTCCTTTTGTCAGTCCCTGAAAGAAGAAGGTACATAAAAGGTGCAAGCAAAGTCGTATTTGCTCATGTTTTGACTGCTGGACTTGTTTTTCTAAGATAGCCCAACCACAGCCATAGGAAGCTGACTGGTAACTTGTTATTAAAGTATGTTTAAAAGTAAAATAAGCTAACCAGCTAACTATGTCTGTGGCTCAGGTATCTTAGGAAAACAATGACATATAGCAAAATGAGATTTGACTATTTTGACCAGATAATATGAAATGTCTAAAAGAACTGAGTAATGTCTGACTAATTTGGAAAGCCCTTATACAATACAGGGTGTGTACTAGTTATCTCGTTTTGATTTAATTTTATTAAAAAATAATAATGCTGTTCCAGAATAACCCGGCTCTAGCAGAGTAGTTTGTAAGTAACATCATGCCAGCGTGGTGTAGTGGTTAAGAGCGGTAGTTTGGAGCAGTGGACTCTTATCTGGAGAACCGGGATTGATTCCCCACTCCTCCACAAGAGCGGTGGAGGCTAATCTGGTGAACTGGATTTGTTTCCCCATTCCTACACCTGCAGCCAGCTGGGTGACCTTAGGCTAGTCACACTCTCTCACTCCACCTGCCTCACAGGGTGTCTGTTGTGGGGAGGGAAAGGAAGGTGATTGTAAGTGTGTGATTCTTCCTTAAGTGGTAGACAAAGTCGGCATGTAAAAACCAGCTCTTTGTCTTCTGTTGGATCAACCCAGTAATGTAGTCACAGAAGGGTTATTTGTGGCATAGCAAGCTACTGCTTTGGAATGGGGGCTATGTTACAGGCAGTACCACTGGTGCTTTATCTGAAGTTTGGAGAGGGTAGATCTTTGGTACCATCAAAAGAAGGGAAATGTAACTCTCCTGGGCATTGTAGTGCTTTTTAATTTTTTTTCTTATAAAGCTGCATTTTATGCTGTGATTTACTTCCTTATGCTTGCAAATCTGGAGAGGAAGAAATGTCAGCCTTCTCTGCTGGTTTATTCCCAGACTTTGTGTATGTCACCAGGGAATTTTATCCACCATTATGTTGGCAAGTTTCTTAGTTCTGCAAGCACTTTCTGTAAGTTTACAGAGACTGTTCTCTGTTCATACACTTCCCCAGTCATTAGTGACCTGGTCAGCCCAGATTTCTGGCCTTGAGTTTATTGTACAGTTGTAAGACTTGTAATCTGGAATGTAATATTTTGTGCATGCTTACCTTGCACTTTGAACCAAGCCCAGCATGATCCTAGCACTAAAGAATCAAGGAACATATGTGGAAAAATTCTGCTAGCTAGAGAATAGTTGGAGAACTATTTAAAAAAAAAAACTGGTAAATATAACACAATTTTATGTATTTGGATAAAAGCTTCTAAGAGTAGTAGTGTGGCATTGCCATTGCTCATGATATGTTTCTGGCCCACCATGGTGAAACCAGGCTTTTCTTGTGCTTTGAGCTGGAAAAGTTGAAATTAGATACCAAAATGTAGCCACTAATGCTGCAATAGCTTCATACTTTTTTTGATTTGATTGTGGGTGAAAACGCATGGTCGCTTTAGCCTCCTTTATTCCCTGTTTCAGCCAGGATCGAACACATGTGTTTCGCCGAACGTGCATTCGATCCTGGCTGAATCCTGTCTCAAACAGGGAATAAAGGAGGCTAAAGTGACCACGTGTTTTCACCCTGTATCTACCTAATGCCTAGATCACTTCTGGAAGTTGTTGTTTTTGTTGCATTGATCTTTTTATATACATGAATCTCCACATGCGCTGTCATGTATCCTTTTCAAAAGAAGAGGGAGTGGACACCAAATGGCTTCCACATTCACGGTTCCATGGCAGTCTTCTTCATACCACAGGCTGTTCATGAACTGTGGCTCACCATGCCATCCCAAACCTTTTTATTTATGTAAAACATTTATATGATGCCTCTTCAGAAAGCTTTCTTTCTGGAAATTGTAGCTGTGTAAAAAAAACAAAAAAACCCGCACACTCCTGATCTTTATTTTTGTGCGGAGATGTCCCCAGGAGGAGTGAGAGTCATAAGAAAAAGAGAACATAAGAAGAATCCTGGTGGATCAGAACAGTGGTACATCTAGTCCAGCATCCTGTCTCACCCAGTGGCCAACCGGTTAGTCTGGATGGCCAACATCAGGGCCAAAGCCTTCCTCTGATGTTGCCTCCTGGTGCTGGTATACAGACGTTTACTGCCCCTGAACATGGAGGTTCGTTTTCATGGCCTCTGTGCAGGCACACATGGGACTGCGCAGGCGCAGGCCAGCCACGGAGATTAGAAAGCTTCTAGAAGAGTCTGCTCCCTAGGAGTGCTCCCCTTCCCCCATCTGTGACCAAGCCTTAACGGCTTTTCCTGCCCAGGGATCACATGACCGGGGGTGGGGAGCACTCTTCCCTCAGTTCTCATTCTGCTGCCGCGGAGAGAACAGTGATTTTCAGCGATTTCCTAGCGGTTGTTCTGAGGTAAATTTTTTCCCCGGTTTTTTCCTCCAACTGCTTTTTGGAAGAGTTATCATTCATGGACATGGCACTGTTTAAGAAATGCCGCACGTGCAGTACGAAAATGGCCTTGTCCGACGAGCACCACGAGTGCCTCCTTTGCTTAGGTGAGAGTCATATTGTAGCTTCATGTAGAGCCTGCGCCTTATTCACTCAAAAGTGCCGCCAGTACAGATCCCAGAAACTTAAGGCGGCCTTGTGTGAGAAGTCCCTCTGTCCTGATCTGGGGGAGAGGTCTAAATCTCTGGACTCCCCTACCACTTCCACTGCAAAGAGGGGGACGAAGGAGGTCTCTGAGGACTCCAGGGCTCTGTCCGAGCCACCAGCTAAGAAACATAAGGAAAAGAAGAAGCATCTTTCTTCCCCGAAATCTAAGCTTTCGGGTTCCAAAGGAGACAGCGTCGACGTCGGCAGCTCCATCATCGACTCTGACCCCGGCGTCAACGGAGGTATGGAAGACTTCTCACTCTTCAGTACACCCTGTACTGGCATCAACAGCTTCGTTACTGAGACATCGTGCGCCGTCCAGGAGGGGCTCCAGATCCCCTAGGAGAAGGTCTAGGTCACCTCGACTCCAGGCACCTTCTAGGAGAGAGTCCGTATCTCCGGGTGAGCGGGGCCATAGCCCTCACAAACGCCTGCAGAGTGCAGTAGCACCTGCCTCAAGGTGTCCTCGCACCACTTCGCCCATGGGGTTGGAGGTCCAACTTTCGTCTTTGGAGGAAGATGTCATGGAGTTGCCGGAGGTCGTTATTTCGGACCCGGAGGATCAGCCGGCCAGGGAGGTCCGCTGCATGGAGCATCTCCCCTACTACTAAGATTGGGCCCCCTGGGGTTTTGCCCTCTGCCTTGGTACCCTCCGTTTGCCTATGGAGGCCATCGACGTCAGGTCGACATCGACTGCTTCCAGCCTGGGGAGACGATCAGGCAGCCTGGCGCCAAGACACAGGCTTCAGCGGCGCCGATCGACGTCGACCCCCGATGGCGCCGAAGGGAGTGCATGCTGTCCACTTCATATGCGGACCGGAAGGAAGCGATTCCTTTGACGTTGACAGCGGCCGGTTCCGGAGATGTCCCAGCCTCAATGTCGACGACCAGGCAAGTCATTGACGACGATGACCACGACGATGACGTGGTGGATCGGGGTTCGGAAGAGTGTTCGGAGGACACTTCCCTTCCCTCTCCAAATGACTCCTGGGTCTTGAATATTATACAATTTGAATACTTCCTAGAATTTTCTTCTGCCCCAGTGTGTACCGCCCAACCTCAGGGGGCAGAAATGGTCCCACAAGAATTAGCTGAGGAGGTATGCAGTCTATTGATGAAGGGTGTGATTCAGGTTGTCCCGCCCACTGAATCTCACGCTAGGTTTTACTCCAGGTACTTCTTGATCAACAAGAAGGGAGGAGGAAAGAGGTCCATTATGGACCTGAGAGCTCTGAACAAGTTCATCTATGTTAGGAAGTTCAGGATGTTGTCTCTACAAGAGATTTTACCCCTTCTTTCAGGAGAGATGTGGTTTGCTGTGCTAGACCTGAAAGATGCATATTTTCACATAGCGATCCATAGGGACTGTAGGAGGTTCTTTAGGTTCAGGTGTGCAGGGGTCACCTATGAGTATAGGGTTTTGCCCTTTGGATTGTCTACTGCCTCAAGCGTTTTCACCAAGGTCATGGCTGAAGTTGTGGGTTACCTTGCACTGCAGTTCTGTTGTATATTCCCATACCTGGATGACTGGCTCACTGTGGGCCGGTCTCACCAAGAGTTAACTCAATCAGTGATCAAGGTTAAGATTACCCTAGCAGACCTGGGATTAGTTATCAACTTTGAGAAGTCACACCTCACCCCCTCTAGGGTGGCAGACTTTATAGGAGCAGTGTTACAAGCGAATAGACATGCTGCCTTTCTGCTCTTGCCCAGGGTTAGGGCCATCCAGGAACTGGTGAAGTTCTTCATTCTACAGAGGTTTCAGAAAGCAGTTATAATCCAGAAACTGTTAGGACTCATGGCTTCGACCACAGCCGTAGTTCCCTACGCAAGGCTGCGCATGAGACCCTTACAAAATTGGTTTTTAAGGGCCTTCAGAATGAATGTAGACCCGCAGGGGAAGAAGTTATCCATCCCCAGGGTAATTGTTAGATCCCTTGGATGGTGGGCACAGGAGGTTAATCTGCTCAAAGGGCTTCAATTCGGGGTCATCTCTCAGGATGTCCAGATCTTTACTGATGCCTCCCTAGGAGGTTGGGGAGCACATTGTGGGACCCTTATAGCTAAGGGACGATGGACCCCTCGAGAGTCTACCTTGCACATTTACATATTAGAGATTAAGGCGATCAGATACGGCCTTCTTTCTTTTTCAGAGTTCCTAGCAGGCAAGGCTGTCCTCATCGCCACAGACAATACCATGGCAAAGTTCTACGTGAACAAACAGGGGGGCACCAATTCACTAGCTCTGTACCGAGAGGCTACCCTCATATGGGAATGGGCAATAGAACATCAGGTGTCCCACTCAGCCATTCATGTAGCAGGGTGTTTCAATATCACGGCAGATGCCCTAAGCAGGGACATATCTGAGGACCACGAGTGGTCTATCCCTCTCCTATCTGTGGAAGATGGAGCCCATCTTCCACAGATGGGGCTGGCCAGACATAGATCTCTTCGCCTCAAAAGAGAACACAAGATGTCTGCTTTTTTGCTCAAGGGCAGCAACAGAGATCACGTCCCTAGGGGACGCTTTCCAAGTTCCGTGGTCAGGAAGACTGTTGTACGCATTCCCACCAATCCCTCTTATCCACAGGGTATTGGGGAAGGCCCTTCAGGTCAGGGCAAACATGATTCTGGTGACTCCCTTTTGGCCAAAGAGGCCATGGTTTTCGACCCTCTGGAGCATAACCCATCAGAGATACATCAGGTTTCCCAACTGTTGACCAGGGGCCAAGTACTATACCACAACCCCGCCTCGCTGCACCTGACAGCCTGGAGGATCACTTGGTAACGATGTGGTCGGATAGGGTAACTCATATCCTCCTTTCCTCACATAAACCCTCTACTAAGAGACCATACGCTCTTAAGTGGGCACGGTTCTTGACCTGGACCAGGGCAAAGGGGATTGAGCCTCAAAGTTGCAAATTACCTTTTGTGTTTGACTACCTCTTGTCCTTAAAGGACAAAAGTCTACCTCTTGTCCTTAAAGGACGAAGGTCTAACTCCTCGATTAAATGACACCTGGCGGCTATCTCGGCCTTCCACGATGGTGTGAATTCCGCCTCTTTATTTTCCAATAAATTATATAAAAAGTTATTAAAGGGACTAGAGAATTTATTTCCTCAGGTACAGGCTACGATCCAACAGCGGAGTCTTTTCTTAGTCCTGTCCCACCTTACATCAAAGCCCTTTGAGCCTATGACTTCATGTGAGCTACCACTATTGTCCTATAAGACGGTGTTCCTGGTAGCTGTCACGTCGGCTGGGAGAGTTAGTGATCTGAGGGCCCTGAGATCGGATCCTCCACTCACCAAGTTTTTCCCCAATAGGGTTGTTCTTCAGCCAAGTTTGTCATACCTCCCTAAGGTGGTGTCTAGATTTCACCTCTCGCAGGACATTACCTTACCTGTATTTTTTCCAAACCCCAGAGTCTCCACCTGAGAGACAACTCCATTCCCTAGATGTACGCAGGGCACTACTGTTTTATTTACAAAGAACAAAACCATTTAGACGGGATAACAACCTGTTTATTTTTTTTAGTGGTCCAAATAAGGGGAAGGTGGTATCCACACAGACCCTGTCTAGATGGGTAGTGTCTGCCATCAGGTTAGCGTACCAATCAGCAGGGGTAGAATGCTCTCTCCACCTGCATGCACATTCCACAAGGGCTCAGGCAGCATCTGCAGCATTCTCCTCGTCAGGCAACATCTTGTTGCAGCTTTGCAGATCTCCATGATCCACACCGATGACCATCCAACATTATGCCTTTGATGTGGATTCAAGAGCTGACGCAGCTGTGGGGAAAGCAGTGTTGAATACGTTATTCCGTTGACCATCGCACACCCGCCTCCACAGTAAGTGAGCTTGCTATTCTCCCATGTGGGACTGCACAGAGGCCACGAAAATGAAAAACTGTTGCTTACCTGTAACTGTTGTTCGTTGAGTGGTCTTCTGTGCAGGCACACATCCCTCCCTCCTTCCCAGCTGTGGGCTGTCACCGTAAAAGAGTGTACTCCCCGCGGCGGCGATTGGAGAACTGAGGGAAGAGTGCTCCCCACCCCCCAGTCATGTGACCCTTGGGCGGGAAAAGCCGTTAAGGCTTGGTCACAGACGGGGGGGGGGGAGCGCTCCTAGGGAGCCGACTCTTCCAGAAGCTTTCTAATCTTCTCTGTGGCTGGCCTGCGCCTGTGCATTCCCATGTGTGCCTGCACAGAAGATCACTCAACGAACAACAGTTACAGGTAAGCAATACTGTTTTTCCTTCTAGTCAACATGGCTGGTAGCCTGATAGACCTATCCTCCATGAATCTGCATGAGCCCTCCTTTATTATCACGGAGAAGAGGTGTCAGAGTTCAGAAGCCTGTTAAGGTTTTTTGTTCTATCTGTTGGGTTCTGAGAACAAAGATGACAAAGAACTATCTGTTAGCAAAGAGCTATCTGTTTACAAAACTACCCAGAAGATCGAGAAGAAAGCACAGACTGTGCAAACAGATTACAAAAACAGCCAAGCTCCTCCTGTGCCCCTTCTATGAAAACAGCTGCCTTTTGCTGACTCACAGGGCTGCACGATTGCTATAAAGGTGCTGGAACATGCAATAAAACATAATGCTCGTTCCCTGTTGCTGAGGAAAGAGGCTTGTGTAGGACTTGACATAAACATGTCTCTTAGCTTGCATCTAGTGGATAGTGTTCATTTACATGACTACTTAGTTTTTCATTCTTTGGAACTAAAATAGCAGCTGCTGCAGCCTATGAAGGAAATGTTCGATACAGCCATACAAACGTCAAAGACCTCGCATTGAGCTTGTATACCTCATTTTTATTTCAGCCTTTATTTTGTATGTGTTTGAAATGCTTGCCTTCTTTTTGTGAAAAAAAGCATTTTTAACAGTTCTATGTAACAACTGTGGGTTTATTGTAGGTTTGCCAATGAAGCATTGCAACTTCGTGCTGGAAAAGCAAAACAAACTGAACTATCAGCTAAAAAAGAGCACTGGGTAATACATTATGTATTCTTTACACAGTACCCAGCAGCGCTTTGTGAACTTTGGACACATATGAAATGATGTCCTGGCATTACAACATAATTAGCAAGACCAATCAGTGGTGTTTGGTGGTGGTGGGGGGGAACAGTCTACTACTGGAAGTGATTTGAAGCCAAACATGAGTCTGATGTTGGGTGCCAGCTGTTGTTGAAATGTTACTAAAAGTGCTCCTTGATCCACTTGATAAACCAGAACCCCCCCCAAGCCCATCTTCTACAGATTATGAAATGATACGAATTATGAAATCTTCATGCCCCAGCCTTGTGTTTTAAAAAAACAACACACACACACCAACTTTCGACCTATTTATTTGTTCACTGCAGTGGAAATCTCTAAACAAGTCGTTAGATTCCATTTGTAGATTTGCAGACAAATATTAATTAATCCTGCAGTTCTGCAAATATATTAACCTTTAAAGTTTACTTTTGTTTGAACTGAAACAGGCTTGGTTTGCCGTTTCCAGGGTAAACAGAGATTTTAAAGTCAGCATTAAAAGTTGCAGGCAACTAGGAGCAAAATATCCTAGCTAGCAGGCAGTCTACTTATCGATCATATGTTTTTTACCTTGTTCAGTCCTTTGCTGTCCAAACCCCTTATCTATATCTGTATCTATCTGTATTGTTTTTTGTGCTTGTTCCCTGCTTGAGGTCATAAACTAACCTCCTTGATGTTGTAAACGTTCTGCTAAAACTTGATATGTCATAATTATATTTGGGGCTCTATAAATGAGACATGAAAATAATTATTTTGGATTATGTGTTCAGTGGAAGAATTTATACAAAAAAGAAAAACAATGAAGCTTTCTGTTGCCTTATTGGGATTATTAACATTTTCCTGGCCATGTAATTGGGGTGGGGGAGATATTGACGTTCAGTTCTTCATTACGTAAGGTAAGATTTTCACTTAGGCCTGGGAGCAAGGATCACTGTGTTCTTGGTAGTGTCTCAGGGCCTGCTAGGAAGTAATATATTCTACTGGTTTGCTGAAGACCCAAGATGAAATGTCTTAACTGACAAACAGTGTTAAGAGAATTAGCATGTGTGGGAAAATCAAATTCCATTTGCTCTAAGTTGAAGCATGGTGACTGTTCTATGCTGCCATAGTATTGCCAGATAGAGCTGTTGAGTGGGTAAAAAAACAGCTCAGCAGGACCCAAAACAGCTCAACAGAAGCTGCCTCTGCTTGTAGGAATAGTTGTATTCATCATGCTGGGATAAATTTGTCTCCTGGTATCAAGGCATTTGATTCGATGATGGGGAGTTTGATTGCAGATCTTGAGCTGAGGTTACTGGAGGCTTAGAGAGCAATCTTAAGCAGAGATATGGCCTTCTAAGACCGTTGTCGTTAATGGGCTTAGAAGGGTGTAACTATTTAGCATTGCATTGTCATTCTTGTACAGCGTTATCTTGGAACCTTCATTGTAGCTGTTATTTTTTTTCACTGATTGTCGAGGAAATTGAATAGGCACTGGCATATCCGAACAGATGTGCATGCTAAGCAAGACCATTATAAGGAATCAGAAGTCTGCATGTGCTCCTTATATCCTTGTTATTATTTTATGTCGTTTACTTTATACATTTATCCCCAGTGGAAGACATCCCTTCTCTTCCATTTTATCTTCACAACCACCCTTTGAGATAGTTTAGGCTGAAGGTATGTGACTAGCCTAAGGTCACCCAGTGAGTTTCCATTGCAGAGTGAATCTGGGTCTCCCAGAACCCAGTCCAGCACTCTAACTGCTGCGCTACAATGGCATGTGATCAAGAAACACGATTAAAAAAAACTATGAACTTGCTCATGTATGCTTTGGGACATGGCAGAATATTGGAACAGAAATACCCATCCTGAACAGAGTTCAGCCTCCTTGAGTTTTATTTCAGCCCTTGACAGCCTCTCTCACTAGACCAGTGTGTAGTATTATGCATGGGTTTGGGGTTATACAGTGGTAAATTTATCAGTGCAGATTTATATAAAACTCTTGGTTACAAGCACCTCACTTCAATATTCCCACTTCTGCTGCAGTGATTGATCAGAAGGATTGTTTGGATTCTTTCCAGTTTAATGAAGCATTCCAGAACCCATTTCTGATCACTTACATTCTCCAATTCTTTGCCGTTTTTTGAGTTATTGTAGCTTTATTGTAAAATAGAGGTCACTATGAATGTTACAATGGAGCCTGGACATTTTATTCTGTTTGGAAATCTTAATTGTTTATACTGATTCTTGTTTGCAAATGCTATTCATCTTTGCTTTGTGGTCTACTTCAGTGGTGCGCAATAACTGTATGTGTTGAGCTTCTGAACTGCACAGTCCCTTATTTTCTATTCCTATTCATAATGTAGACGAATGCTAACTACTTTACAGGTTTAACTCATCTTTTGAGAATATTCCAACACCATGAAGCTCTTGATATTTTCAAGGACATCTGCTCTTGGACATAACTATGTTTTGAATTTTTAAAAGGACCAATATTTGAAAGCATATTTCATTTCAAAATACAAAGCCAGTAATAAGTACTTCTGCCCAGTGGAGTAAATCTGTTAACTAGCTGTTCTGCATCAGGGTTAGGATGTTGGTTATGCTGCTGATCTTTCCAGAAAAAAAAAACACCATTCCCGCGCTGAATAGACCGCATAATAGCAAGTTTAAATGGATTAGTACAAAAAAAATGCATATCTATATATCCCAAAGAGCTTTCACTGTATTCTGCTTTAGATGAAACCTGATGTGACACAGAATGTGCTAGATGCTGGCAAATAATCCCTGGGTTTCAAACCAGCCAGACAATGAACAACTCTGTAATATTCAGTGCTGCAGCTTCTGTAGAGCCCATCTGTTTCAAAATAACCCTAATTCTGCTTACTATGCAGAATGCTTTGTTGACTGGGGTTTGTCCTAGATTTCTCCAGTGTGTTGCCTGTGAGCCTCTGGTGCCATCTGCTGGAAGACTTCAAACACAACCTAAAGCCGTTCATAAAGCTCACAGGAGCCATTACTCATGCCAGGTGCTTAGCTGAGAGGTGATTGAAAGTTCTCAGACCAAAGCATTGCTAGCTTCTTCCTTCATATCGGACACAGAAATGTCCTGTTGTGAAGACTTCCAAATACAGCAGGCAGATTTGATTTTTCCCCCTTTTACATTTACACTGGAGATCAGTGTTAAAACAATTATTTTGTTATAAAGAAAGTCTCCTTACGTTCTTGTTCCCTCCCCTCTCTGCCATTGTCCGTCTAAGTGATAAGGAAATGAAAGGATTTTATCATTATAATTCCCTATTGCATGAGCTTTTGTGAGTCAGAGCTCACTTCTTCAGATGCTGTGGGAAGGAAATCATATTGGAGATTTTTATAAGAAAAAATCACAGAGCAGGGAGTTAGAGCACAAAGAGGTTTGGTGTGAGTCCTATTCTAAATCTTTTAGATGTGATTTCCTTCACAAGGGACTGGAACAGATTTGCTTGTTACATATAATGGATGGTGAAAGAGGGGGGTTCCAGCTTCTTATGGGGTATAAACAAAGCTTAAGGAAGTAAGATAAATATGACTGCTCAAGGAAGTAGCAGTCTGAAGCATAAGAAGAATTAACGAACTGTACAGGATTACAGTGTGATAAAACATGTTAATAAATTAAGATGAGCCAATTAAAGCCTCTAAAAATGGACATTATAGTCAGTAAGGAATTCCAACTCACTGATAGGCACTTTACTGTAAAAGAAATTATGAGTGATCTTACGTATATCTGTGTAACTTAATTTAAAGTAATTGAAGGGAGTGGCTATCACCCCATTGTGTGCTAATGAATTCAAAGATCCTCGCCCTTGCTTTAGGACCCATTCCGAATGAAGGCATCGTGCTTTGCCCACTGAGTCACACTTCTGTATATGGTTCCCTCCCCCCAGCTGATAGAAACATGGGAAGAAATAGGTGAGGTGTCCTCACCTTCCTTGTACGCTGTTCACACTTCTCGACTGCATTGCACTCAAGTAATTTTGCTGGAGTTTATCTAGTTCATAAACTTTTTTTTGTAGGAACCAAGGAAATTTATGCTGAGTGAAGCCAGGCTTATAAACTGAGCTTCCTACCTCTGCTCGCAACAGAGCAGATTTGATGCCCAGATGCTGGAAACGGAAAGAGAGCATTAACTGAATGGATGAAAATGCTGCTAGGGTCCTAGGTTCGACGCCTGTCACCTTCAGTTAAAAGGATTCTCATCGCGGGTGTTGGCTTTGTGCCTGAGATCCTGAAGAGGAACTGCTAGTCAGGGCAGGCAGTATTTAGGTAGATGGACAAATGGTGTAAAAGCAGCTTCATATGTTTGTATGAAACCTAGAGCACAGGTTCACCCCTTTGGATAGCAGCAAGGGGCTTAGAAGCTTGAAGCTGAGGTAGTTCATCAGTGGACAATCTAAGAAACTAAGGATGGGTAGTCAAAGCTACGGGAAGGTGTTAGATAACCCATTCTCAGCCCTTTGCCTTGACTCAAACTGGCTAAATTGACTGTCAGCTTTTAATGTATTAAAAATAGTCTTGGGGTCTGATATGATGTTAGAAGAATGTATGTTAACTTGATTTAAAAGTCCTTGGAAATGCATCTTGTAGGCATTTAGGGGATAACAGTGCTTTTTATTTCTCGTTTCAGGTGGCGGTTCAAGAAATTACAATAATGAAAGGAGACCCAATGACTTCTGGTTTCCCCCAGGAGAGCTATCAGCAGAAGAACTCCGAAGGCACAGGCTTACCAGATACGAAAGGCAGTAACATTCTCAGGTGTCTAGCGACAATATATAAAGGTGTCTATGTGGTAGCTACCGAATGCTGGCTGATTCTTCTCTTGCCTCATTTAAGCAATTCTTTCAGAAAAGAATGTTTCCTGCCAGGTATGTTCTTAAGAAGTTGGGTCAAAATTGTACTTCCTTGGTTATGAGGATTTTAGAGATTAAAGCTTAAATTGAAAAGGTACCTAAGAGCCAGGCGCAAGTTAAAGAATTCAGTTCACCAGGAACAGTTTTGATGCTCTCTTGTTCAGCTCCTATTCATCTCAGCGGGTGGAAGAAGCTGCAGGAGACGTTGATTGTCGAACCTTTGGATGTCAGTGGAACCCATAGACGTATTCAAATATGGATTTTGGCAGTGTGGTCCATGATTATAAACATGCACAAACTTTTTAAAATGTAAAAGTACTTATTAAACTCCAAAGCCGTTCCTTTGGGTTTTGGCAAACATTTGTATATTGAAGTTATATTATTATGCACTAACAGCAGCAGAGGTAGTTATTGCAACGCATTTATGCAGTGTAAATTATGCCAGCAGTGAAGGAAGCGGATAGAGTATGGTAATATTGTTGTTAT
The DNA here is from genome assembly GCF_029931775.1 of Euleptes europaea. NCBI lineage: Eukaryota > Metazoa > Chordata > Lepidosauria > Squamata > Sphaerodactylidae > Euleptes > Euleptes europaea. Next base: position 36,354,637 of record NC_079316.1, on the reverse strand, counting down.
TTTTATTGTTTATATTATAACCCGCCCTCAATCCCCGGCCAAGGCTGGGCTCAGGGCGGCCAACAGCAATACTCAATACATAAAATCAATAAACCAATATAAAATACAATATAAACAAAACAACATTTGGCATTAAGATTCTGCCAACATACCAATTAATAAGTGGATGGCACACATTTATTCGGGAGTAGTAACCCGCCACTTGCTGGAAGCAGTCAGGGCCCCCCACCTTTAGTTAGAATTATCAGTTGGTATCAGTTGGAGGGGGGGAAGGGAGGCCAGTATTGATAGAAAAACCGTAGCTGCCCTCAACTATAGGCCTGGCGGAACAACACTTGTTTTGCAGGCCCTGTGGAATTCCTTGAAGAACATAGCTAAATTAAGGAAAAAATTGAGATTAAAAGACAGTAGGCATGTAGACAGTAGACGTGTTAAGGTTATATAAAAGCTTTCAGTTGGCTCTGACCTGCCATTGCTAGCATTTAAATACACTTATTCTTTTGCTTCCCAGGCCATCTCAGAACTATTGTTTAAGGAGACAAAAGCCTCCTTGTGGTGTTCTCAGAAGTTGCTGTATGCTTGCAAAGGTTCCTTTTTAGTTAATAAAGTGTCAGTCATAGACTATGTATGTAAATTCACTCACGCCAGTACTTTATCCTGTTTGTATGGAAGGCTTGAAATTTGTGTTTGTATTTTAAGCTTAAGGAGGGGACTTTTGCAGCCTTTGACTTGTTCAGTATCATTTGAAGTGTGCCTTGATTTTATCCTGTTGGTCAGAACTACCTGAAATACCTGTGTGTTGATTTATTTGGTTGTTGGAATGTGAGTTGTCTTATTTGGTAGAGTTCTGTACTTTTGAAGCCTCAACATATCTACCTCTCCCAAGGAATTTTGTCCAAGATACATCAATGTATACATTGCCTCCTCACAAGAAACAGCTGAACTCTGCAGAAATTTACTTAATTGTGACCTGTTTTGTCCTCGGGATGTCATCAGCAGATTCTCAAGCACATCTATCAGACATTCAACATATACAGGATATTGTTGGCTGTGCCTCATTTTTGTATTCGCAATTTCCTTGCTCAGTTTTATCTCAAGAGAAACAATGTGAAGATGCAAATGGGGCTTCCTAGGTGCTGAAGATCTTAAATCTGGTGTTCTGTTTCAGATAGCAACAGATTTTGTAGGCCTCACCCTAGGAAATACTGACTCCATCCATAATTGCATTGGCAGTACAAAGGAGTTTTTGATCTACACGCGCAATGTATATACTAACCATGTCTAGTCAGTCTTTAAACAGTTTAATTTGTTGTTGAAGCAAACAGCATTTCGTGTTTAGAAAATAACTGTGCCCATATGGACAAGGAAACAATAATGTCTGTGTCCTCTATTCCTAAGATCTCCCTTCTGTGGGCAAATACAGAGTGAACTTTGCCATTCTATTTAGGATTCAGTATTTCATTTGGTAACCGGCTGCTGTTTTCAGAATTACAGTCGTTATAATTTTTTTCCTAATGTTTGCAATAAAGATGTCCATGTCCTTTAAAAAACAGTCTAAACCCCTCTAGCTCTTGGAAAGCTGATTTCTGGATAGAGCAAGATAATTGAAATAGTTAAATAATATTTCTGTAAATTAATTAGCATTGTGATTTTTTTCTTGTGCCTTTTAATTTTTGCTATTAAAATGCATGTGAATGTGAAAGTCTTGCCTGTGATAGAGACCTTATGTTTTTAACTTGACTGTGCACCTTATTAAAATTTATATATTTGTAATTTTAGCATTTTTCAGCTCAACCTCTTCAGTTTGGAATGATGGAATAAACAATGTAATCTGCATTCCAGTCTGTTTGAAGCTGTAAGAGTGATTATCCTTAAACTTCCTGAAAGTAGAATCATATTTCCATTCTCATAGAAGAATCCTGCAGTTGTTAAGTAACAACTGAGAAAAAGAGGCTGTGGAGAGGGGGAGTACATGAACTGCACTAAGTTTTGTTTGGTTTCGATGTATGTGTTTGCTATTGTGTAAATAATGCTGTCTGGTAGGTCGCTGGAAGTACACCCACTTTTAAATAAGTAGTCTCAGAGATTACCAGATCCTTTCCCTAGTCCAATGACAAGTTACATTGGTGCTCTCATACACCATATTTTCTAGAATTTCTAAATAATGTGTTTTTGCATGGCATCCTCTGTATGATACTTCCCCTCCACCCCTGTCTAAATGTTGTAGCACGCACTTGGAAGTTCTCCCAGGACAACCTTTGAGCAGAGCTCAGAAAGTTGGCCAGGAAAACCACAACAATTTCCACAAAAGTAATTAGGAGAGCAATCCTAAGCAGGTCTAGTTGGAATCCCACTCAGGTCTTTTCATTGGGGCTTATTCCCAGAAAAGTGTTCCTAGGATTGCAGTGTTAATGTCTTGCAGACTATTCCAGGGGCTACTGTTCATGAACAGCATCCTCCAAACTAAGATCCTGTTCATGATTTTCAGATCACTAAATACAATGGCAGGTAGCATCCACACACATCTGCAATTCTCTTAGCTTTCTAACAGCACTGAATTTTTGTGGGAGTGTCCAGTATTCTGGAATTGATATGTTAACCAAACAGTTGCTTTGGGGTGAAGCAACAGAAACTTGGGGTTTTACTGTATCTGTCCCAGAATTTGTGGTTGCCACCAATTCCCTAAAGCTTTAAAATAGACCTAAAGCCTTTTCCAGTCATTTCTTTCTGTGGTCTTCATACCTTCTGTAACCCTGGAGAAAGTACTTTAAAGTATTAATTAAAAAAAAAACTTTTGATATTTTAGGTAGAATGGGATTCTAGTTAGTTTGGAGGGAAACAGATATCACAGGGAAAACACATTAAAAATGTTTCCTATGGCCCATTCTGTTTTCTGTATGAAACACTATTTTTAAAATGTGCCATGAAATGTTATTGCTCATTTAAAGTGAAGGGGACAGTATTTTAGTGACAGTCTAAGCACTGACTGGAAGTTACCATAGTAACAACACATTTGTCATGACAGCAAAGCAAATTGTCATATAAAGCCAGAATAAATTGTCAAAGCATGGCTAGCTAGGAATGCACAGACATATCCATGTTCACCTTATTTTTGCATGGAAACAAAATATCGAAGGCCTCTGAAGTCTTCCCATCTGAAACATTTAGGTCACAAACAAACGTGACGAAGATCACGAATCTCCATCTGTCTGTAAAAGGAGAATGTACACACAACCCCAATTTGGATCAATGCCACACAGAGACGGCAGTGGGAGACTCAACCTTTAAATCTTCAGTTTAAACATTTTTTCTAATGAAAATTGGCTCTCTGTTCTGTTCGCATTTTAAATGAGAAAATATAGACCTTTAAAAGGGTTGAAGGATTATATGGAGGGGCTGAAGGGTTACATCCTGCTCTTTGAATTGGAGTGTGCGTGTATGAAAAAGTCATACCTCGTGGACATGTTTGGCTGGATCCAAGCCCGTATGAGAAGAGGTGCATGTAATCCTTCAACCCCATTTAAAGGTCTTTATTTTCCCCTTTAAAACTCTGACAGCCTGGGGAGTGCAGTTGTCATCCTTACAGGGGATGGACCATGGCTGGTTGGTGGCAAAAGCAGTACAATAAGTAGTCTTACAAAATGAGATAGAATAGGCCAGTACACATTAAAACACTCAAGATGGCTTTTCAGTAACACCAAATAAAATGTGAAGAGTAAGGACAAAAGAAGTAAAACATGTCCCAAAGCACCAGCATGTTTTGGCAAACTTCGTCAGCCCATGTATAATAGAATGTTTTTAATACAGCCTTCTTCAATGGTGAGAAAGCAAAACAGGTAGGTTCACAGCCATACAAGCCCACCTGCCCACCCTTGCCAAGAACTGCACTGAGTTAATTCCTTTCGTACCTCTTCCCATCTGGAGCATAAGTGCATCCTGTCAGTATGAGGAATGCTTTTTATTAGCAAGGTTTGATCAAGACAGTAGCATCCCATATCTCCTGGAATAAAAGCATTGTTACTACTGCTCTTCTAGGAATCACAGCAGTGCTTACCCGCAAGGCATAGATGTGTGTTTTGCTTAGACTCTGATCCTTTAAGCATCACTTTATCAGTCCAATACAAAATCCAGTTAAACTGGTCTTTAAGCCAATTTAGTCGTATTGACTTCAGCCAGTTTTAGTTCAGATTAACTCAGCTGCAGATGAGAGCCTGCTATTCTGAAAATAACTGACAATAGGGCAGTCATATCCTCAGCCCATATGCCAGAGGCATAATCAGTATTCTCTGGCCATTTTTCAGAGGGGAGATGTGACTGCATAGTCAACACGAGTGCATAACAGCCAGCATGGTGTAGTGGTTAAGAGCTGTGGTTTGGAGCGGTGGACTCTGATCTGGAGAACTGGGTTTGATTCCCCATTCCTCCACACAAGGGGTGGACACTAATCTGGTGAAATGGGTTGGTTTCCCCACTCCTACACATGAAGCCAGCTGGATGACCTTGGGCTAGTCACAGCCCTCTTAGAGCTCTCAGCCTCACCTACCTCACAGGGTGTCTATTGTGGGGAGTAGAAGGGAAGGTGATTGTATGCCGGTTTGATTCTTAAGTAGAGAAAGTCAGCATATAAAAACCAACTCTTCTAACAACCCTGCCAAGATTTGTTTTATAAATGTGTTTGTTTATAAATCTAACAGGAATCATTTTTTCTTGAACAAAATACTTTATTATTCATTTAATTTAAACCACTTTATCTTGAATTCTCAGCCAAACTGATAGTTTATAAATTTTAGGTAGTAATAAGACAATAACAAAACCACCCGCAACAAAATGTTAAATAGCTAAATAGTAGCAATGATTTAAAAAGTTAGTAGCAGCAGTTAACATGGCAAAGTGTTAGGAGCAATAAAACATTTTAAAGATCATGAATAAAATTATATAATACTAAAACATCCTTAAAAGAACATTGAAATGATTAACAGTCCAGTAATAGTACTAATTGACAGAACAAAATAAAATCAACAACTTTGATCATTACAAGCTTCATTTTGGGAAAGTCTCCTTTCACAGAAGAAGCTAACTAGAGCAGCAGCCAAGACATCATGGAGCTGTGGGATAACAGCACTGTACAAATGTGCTAATTCCTAGTAGGACCTCAGCCGAGTTACATCCTTCTAGGCCCACTGACTTCAATGGACTTAAAAGGGTGTAACTCTGTTTACGATGACATTATCAGGTTATATACATAGCAGAGAACATGGAAGTGCTTTATTCAGCAATCTGTTTACCAGATTAATTTTCACAGGACAGTGGCTCCTGGGTACCTGGATTTTTGCACCCATTATTACGATAATATTCTCCCATTATGGTACGTGATGTCTGCTTACTACTGCTACTTGCTGGGACAGAATATCAGAGGACAACCTGAAATACAGTTCAATGAGAAACTACTGAAGTGTACTAATGCACTCTTTTCAGTACCTGATTACTTCATTGACTTCATATGGGTATATGAGACGGAGTTGTGACCTTTGCCCACGCTTTCCCTGTGCTTAGCAGTAGGCATTCTATGCAGGACAGACTGACATCATTTTACCCGGACAGTACCACTTGAGCAAAGAGTAATTGGTGCAAAAACTTACACTTTTAAAATAAAAGGTTAAAAAAAGAATATAGATTCTTACATTGCTATGGAAATCAACAGGACCATGTACAGCATTATGGAAAGCTAATATCCTGGTTTTTAAGAAATACGCAAATAATCCATCTTAGCCTTATTCAGGCAAACGTGCCAGTTAAGGTCACTATGTCCATGATCAGTATCTAAGTGCAAGGAGGGAAGATTCGATAAATATCTAAATAAATAAGTCTATTACCCATGTTCTTAGGTGAAGTTAGGATATGTGGACTTAGAATTACTGAAAGAATGGTAGGGTGTTCTTAACTTTTAACTTTAAAACTGTTTCGATTAACAAAAGGCACTTTTTAATCGCATTAAACTGGTCCTAAGAGTGGCATTCCCCCCCCACAACAGATAAACAGGTGCACTTTTCTGCAGTTTGGCTTTTGCCATTGCCTTCCTCTGTAGAGCAACCCAGGGCTTCCTTGATGAATTACTTCAGAATTGCACTGAATTAAAACACTCTGTATGAACAAAGGAGATCAAAGCTGGAATAAAATTGCATTGTTTCCCTGGCAGTTCAGCATACCCATGCTATGAATTTAAACCAGTTTCAAACTTATAATGTCCTTGAAATTATAGGACTACAGAATGACAGCAAAGAATTCTCAAAGAAAACAGGGCTGCATTTATTGTAACTGCTATTTTCCAAGTGCCTTCTGTGAAGTCACACTTGCAGGTATTGTTTCTGCCCTAGTCGGAAACATCTGGGAAAGTTTAAGATTCTATCAATGGCATGGCCTCACCTGAATCATCCCAAGCTAAATTGCTACGGCAGACCAGATGGCGAGGCTGTGCTCCTGAGTCCTCACTTATGTCAAAGACAATGCTCTTGAATAAGAACAGTTCAGTAGCAGCTCAATCTGCAGAGTAATCAAGGAAACAGTGGGATTGCTGGAAAATTGTAACAACAAGAACCTATCCAATCCATCATGGATATATCCCTTATTGATTCACCTCCTTTGTAACGTTATTTCCAAAGATCTCTAGTACTGTGCATAGGTGGAAGGGAGGGATAAAGTACTGAAACTGATTCAAATCAAACTTTTTAAAAATAGGGGGGAATCTGGGCTGTGTAAAGCAGTATTGCTATAACCATTAAAGTTCAATAACTGGCAATCTTCAGGAGTAAAGCTATAGAAGAAATTCTATGATTTTCCAAAGATTTTCAGCTACTGCAGATGGAATCTTTAAATATATGTCTGCAGTGAAGACATGTGGAAGATCTATAGTTCCTACAATTTGAAAATGGCTTAATCTTGCAGGACAGATGTAGCTGAAGTCTTCCAGTGTTGCACTATATTAAAATAAAAACCCAAAATAAGCACCATTTACAGATACAGCGCAACTTACTGATGTTTCCCCTCAAGAGGTATTTTGTGTAATGTTTCCATGTTTCATCCATGTTTCCATCTTCATCCATGTTTCATGCAGACCTGACATCTGCCTATATGTCTGCGTTGTTCTTGCCCATTTTTAAGTGTCCCTGGGAGAGGAGCTGATATAAATTGCAATTCTGGCTTTACAGTAATTAACCAGAAGCTGTATTCATTGGCAAAAAAATGACATGTTCCTCGCTGACCCTGGCACTCAATAAAGGGTGCTGATCTGAAATCTTCAAGGCAGCTTCCAGTTGACATGAGTGACTGTCCACCTCCCTGGTCACCGGATCCAGTGTGCTGGAAGAAACAAGCAAAAGAGGTATAAGGCATCACAGATGTTACCTGATCCTATGCAAGGTTACTCAGGAGTTAGCTTGCAATCCTGAAGGGGGGCGGCGAATTGGCTTAGGAGCCGGTGTGACCTCCGTGCCGACGTAAGTGCCCATTTATCCTGGGATAAAGGGGTACTTATGCTTGCATAGGGGGCATTCACGTCGGCGCTGGTAACCCATGCTGCTGTGAGGGGCTCCACTGCCGGTGCAGCCACGCCAGGAGCAAAATCCAGAAAGTGGGAGCCTGTGCCAGCATGGGAGGCGTTCCTGGGGGCAGAGCTGATGTTAGTCAGCCTCCAAACCCCTTTTGCCCCGGGAGCGCCCCCTCGAGCTGTGGCGTGACTGAGCCTTGCTTTTTGAAATGGGGCATTCCCCCTCCTTTTTTCAATTTTTCCTTTTGGATACTTGTATTTGCAGCGGCTGGGAAGCGTCTGAGGAGGTGGCACAACTGTGCAGCTCCCAGCTGCCGTGGATCTGCTTACCGTCAGTTGAAGACGAGCTATAGTCCATTACTTAGACGGTAGTGAATTCAGTGGGACTTGCTTATGAATAGATCTGTTCTTGGTCATAGTGCTGACCAAGGATTGTAGAAATTACCACAAGATGAACTTAATGCCCATACATTAGAACCATAATTTTTTACCACCTTTTATCCCTTGGAAAATATCTGTACACATTTGCTAAGTTTTGGCTATGTTCCTGTATCTTTTATTGGACCGAGACTGACTGAAACAACCCTTTTAACAATATCAACAAAGCATCTTGTCAGGTATGGCACACAGAAGCACTCTTAGCTTCTTTCAGTTATGCAAATGGAAGGATTATTCCCTGAAGTCTATTTTTATAGTCTGTGGCAAAAACACAGACATCATTTAGATAAGTTTCTAGTTTTGCTATAATTACTGGAAAAACCCTCACAGTATAAACCTGTTATAAAATTATACAGGCACTTAAAATTTTAGAGTGAGATTTTGTTATTACAATGCTGAGTGGATATGTGTGTGTATGAGAGAGAGAGTGAGAATTTATTTTGGCTTGTTATGATAACGCACAGTTTATTTCAAACAAATGTTCATTCATCCAATTCCCACTGAGTGACTGTATACTGAGACACACAGTAATGAACCATGATGATTTTATTAAATGATAATGAAAAAACGGAACACTTCTCGGTTATTCAATGATCTTTGTAGTTATCATGTGAGCAACAATGTGTGGATTTTTACCGAGCCTCTGCAACAATAACAGAAGAACTAAGGCCAAAACAGTCTTCAATCTTACCATCAAAAATGAGTAGCCTATCCAAAGACTTCTCCAGTTCAGCGGACATGGAGGAATGGATTGATCTTGACTATGAATGGCAACAGCTTGGGCAGGAGATTCACATACAGCACATCTGCTAATGTAGGGCTGTATTTCTTCATCAGAGATGGGCATCGTGGGTAAAGGAGCGGCACTTGACAACCAGTAAGATTTATCATTTCTGCTTGCGTAGTAGCAGACCTGATTGATATTGCAATAGGCAAAAGGCATGGTGCTAAATACAGGAAGACAAGATCCAGCCAAACCTAGAACAAATGAAAACAAAAGCAAGGTTATTTATCTACCCTTGAAACAAAGAATGTTAAAGTCAGTCGTGAGTGTTGTCTTACTCCGGGGTCTATACTGCCCAGTAATGATCAAAGCTTAATTACTTTTGTGGTTTTACGGTGGCAGAAGGTTTCCACACAATGTTACATGTTGGTAACTGCCACAGTAATGCAGTTAATGTGGATGAAGTTTTTGCATATTAGATTTCAAGTGGGACTGTTTCATTACCCAAAAGGATTGTTGTCAGGATAATATGGGGAAGGGGAGAATGATGTATGCCACCCTGAGCACCTTGGAGGAAGGGTGGGATAAAAATGTACAAAATGAATAAATAAAAATTCACACCCATCTGATATTTGTGGTTATTGGAAAATGTATTTCTGACACTGGAGAGTGGAAATTACAATATCACAGTCATTTCTTGAGGATGATCAAGAAATGACTGCTGCAGGTAACAGGTAACTAGAAAGTTAACTGTTGCAGATAATAATTTAGCACAGTTGAATCTGGTGTAAAAATAAGCTTATTGCTTATATATTGTTTATTTCTTTTACTTGCTGCAAACAACCAGCTTTTCTTGGGTTGTACATATATGTGCTATATTTGTATATACTGTGTGTGTAACCTGCCAACAAGTCTCAGCCGGCTTATAGCAATCCCATATAGTTTTCAAGGCAAGTGATTAGCAGAGGTGGTTTGCCATTGCCTTCCTCTTCAGAGTATTCCTTGGAGGTCTCCCTTCCAAGTACTGACCCTCTTAGCCTCTGAGATTGGGCTATACCATGCCACCTTCCCTCTCATTTTTATGTCCTAGTATTACTGAGTTGTCATTGTACATTTTAATGTTTATATCTTTCTTTTCTACAAATCTAACTATTAAAAAGGGCAAATGAAATAGGTCTTGCTGATGTCTATTTCTAAATGTATTTTATATATTCCACTTGTATGAAAATGCAGACTTTATCGAAAATCCAAGCATTGACCCTGACATAGTAAAGTTCTTCCATACCATATCATATTTCCACTGTTAACTTTGTTGGGAAAACACCACAATCTTTTCACATGTGAAAATCTTACGTGTTAGAGTACTATGAGATAACTGAATACTCATTTACAATAAAGTATAATGAAAATATGGCATTTTCTACCTTGATAGTGATAGTTCAATGCTTACCAAGGTCTTGATTATGGGCTTTCTCCTGTCCTTCAAGATACAGCAGACTGTACCCAGACCATAGTTTTGGCATTCCCTCTGGACACAGTGGTTCTAGGTCTGATTGACTGTGCAGAACAAGCAAGAATCCACTAGCAACTCTTGTTTCAGGCCCTGGTGGCCCTGGAATCCCAGTCTGGCCTGGAGGACCTTATGGAACGGAGACAAGATAGACAACGTCCCATTTAAAAAGCAGGACCTGTTTCTCTGCTGAATGAATGCCATTAGTTTTTCAGAACAGATGTAACTGATTAGTGCAAGGTTGATAGGCTTCAGTGAAAGAAAAATGCTTGATCATATGTTGGCCATTGGCAATCTGAATGCAAGGTGCTTACTCAAACAAGTGAAAAAAGTATTTGGCATAGTTTTAGGGACACATGGTTTCATCTAAAGATCATAACAACCAGTGTAAAAACCAAATGCAATCAGCTGCAAAACCAGTACTTCCTGCCAAAGGATGGAGAATGATTGCAGAATGCTTACCTCGCAGCCCTGGGCATCCTTTTTCTCCCCTGTCCCCTTGATCACCAGTGGGTCCAGGTGGTCCAGGAAAGCCACTCTGTCCGGGCAGACCTAACAATCCTTCCTCGCCTTTTCTTCCTGAAATTCAAACCATTTATCAGCAAAGATAATAATTCTGCTCTGTACCTTAGCAACAGTTTACTGTGGTGGCTCCCTTGTGCAAAGCAGTTCCCTTTAGATGGTTCTGCCAGGGGTTGCGAAAGACCATCCATACCAAACTGGTAGGAGACCCACTGGAAGCAACCATGTCTGAGGCGCCGACTGACTAGCAGTCCCTACTGATGTCAGCTGCCTGTGGCTGGAGCTACTGGCCCATCTGGAACCATGTGCTTGATTGGTGTTGACCAATTTGTCCCATTCAGCACTGCCTTCCAACATTGTGCTTTTGTCCCTCCTGATTAATTACTCTACAGTGGTAACTCACCAGCAAACTACCTCACCAGTCACTGCTATCATCCATACATAAGATTATGTTATTTAATTAATTAATTAAACTTATTACTTCATCTCAAGCTATACATTCCCTGTGATGTAATAATTTTATATCAAGAAATTATTCAAACCATTTTTCTTTTAAAAATAGACATTGAAAACAAGTGTTTCATATTCATTTGTTTATTTGAATGTTTATTTAGCTTTAAACCCAAAAACATTATAATCTTACAATGAGAAAGAACAAGAACATGGTAAGAATTATAGTTTTGTGTAAAGTTCTGAAGAAAACCATCATCACCACATTTCTCCTTCCATTTCTGATGAGATTTAATTGCAAGAACATGATAGGAGCTGCAGTGTTCACTGAAAACCCAGTGAAGCTCAAAAATCATGAAACTACCACTAAACAAAGTTTGTTGAACCAGTGGTGGATATAGTGATCACAATGTGACACTGGAATCTGGAATCTGAGATATCTGGATTTAAATCCCCACTGGAAACTTGCTGGGTGACCTTGGGCCAGTCATACACTCTCAGCCTAAGCTACCTCAAAGGATTGTTGAGAGGATAAAATGGAGGAGATAAATATACATGTTGCTTTGGGCCCCTGTTGGGAAGAAAGGTGGGGTATAAATGAAATAAATAACTTCCCAGAAAAATTACTGAGCATTCCAAACAAAAGTTTGCTTTCCTGAAAAACAAAAATCCACATGAAATTTGGAGAGAGGGGAAAAAAGCTAAGATCACTCCTACAGGCAACTGCCCAGTGGCTCAATTTTTCAAGAATTCTTCTGCCTTGAACTTTAGTTTAAGTCATGTACAGTTCTTTTGCAGCCAAGTGAAACTGAGATTTAACTGTTCATTTCAAATACTTGTTTAACACAGGAGATTTGTTGCTTTCCTGAAAACAACAATTCCTAAAAGGAATACCCAAATAAACCATGAAACACAATCACATCATAACACCAATGAAACAAATTAAAATTTAAAGCTAAATTATCTTAGTTAAAACTAGCCAGTGAAATAATGTTTCACTCTTTTGCCAAAGTCCTACAATGGTATGGTCTCTTCGGTGAAGATCTCAAAGGAAAATAGAATGTGTGGTTAAACTCAATGTGATCAGAAACGCAGAAATACTGAAGCATGGACTGAAGTCAACATGGCATTGTGTATGTTTCTCTGAGACTCTTCGTCTCAAAGGTATTGGTCCCTTTTCCTCACCACACACCCTTTAGAACCACAAAAGCTTTACCTTGGGGACCAGGGAAACCTGGTGGCCCTGGAACTCCTGTGCAACCTGGTGGTCCTCTTTGGCCTAAAACTCCGGGAGGTCCTGGAGTCTTGGAATAGGAGGAGTTATCAAATTTTCCAGGTTCGCCTGGGTCACCTGAAATATGCAACAGCATTAAACAGAGCCCACAAGTAGGCACAAAATTCACAGAAGTTCTAAATGATTTTGGATTGCTTTTCTACTGTGTTTGACTATGCAATTTTGTCTTGCCTTATATCTATCTATCTATATAGATATATATATGAGAGAGATGGAAAGCAGAATGCACAAGAAAATGTTATTAATACTTGACAGCTATTTATTACTTATTGGAAGCTGAAATTGTTGGGTCCTACCTATTTCTTATACTGTAGATGTACTTATGTGTAACTTGAGCATTGTGTGATTTTGCTGTGATTCCATCATTTGTGTATTTCTAATTCTACAAACAAAAAACAACAGAAAGAAGCCAGAAAAAGGCTGTATCTGTGTCATTCTTCCCAGAACTTATGAGTGTCTATTTTCATTTGTCTTAGTAAACGTGTTAGTCTGAAAGAAAGAACTATCTGGAATTTCACAAAAACACAAGGATAATGAGCAGAGCCAGGCCCATATATGAGTGAAGCCATCTTGGGGGAACTGAGGTTTTGGGGACATCTGAAACGATAGCAGAGGCTTGAGTCTGAGGATTAAACACCACACAAAAAAACAACAACAGATCACATCAGAGCAGTAAGGCTCATTTACATTATGAAGGCAAACTGCAAAAAAAAAAAAAAAGTCAAAATCCTAAATAAACTCAGATCAAATTGGACACTGAAGAATAGTGAAATGGCACCCACTAGAATTGCTGGGACTACATGTGTTCTAATCTCTTAAGAGTACCCTTGGCAACCCTGTGTTGGGAATAAGCAATTTTTTATATCCACTGGGGGAGGAAAGGCAGCACAGTATAGCCCAATCTCGATAAATCTTGGAATCTAAGCAGGGTCAGTCATGGTCAGTATTTGGATGGGAGACCACCAAGGAATACCAGGGTGGCTATGCAGAGGAAGGCACTGGCAAACCACCTCAGTTAGTCTCTTGCCTTGAAAATCCCATAAGGGGTCGCCATAAGTTGACTGAGACTTGACGGCGCTTTACACACATACACATATCAAACAGCAGACCACAGCTGGCAACCACAGAGAGGTTTGGGCTTAAAGGGGAAAAAAACAGACATGCAGAGACATATTATATAAAGGACACTCATCCTTCTCTAGCTTACCTCTATGACCTGGTGGGTTTGAATGTCGAGAACCAGACCAGGACAGCCATTTCACATGCAGGATGAAAACAAGCATCATGCATACAGATTAGACTAAGAATGCAACGGGAACTGTAACAGCTTGCATGGGGAATTATTTTTCATCTTAATGTGATTGTTACAAAGCACATGATCATCCATCTCCAATAAGCGAATGACATGGGGAACTCATTGCCTACATAATCATATAACTTCCCAGTATAATTTTGCATAGGTTTCCATGCACTTTAGGTTCTTACGGTTCTTACTCACTTTGTACTATGCTTATCTAGACAGAGAGCTTGGTACAGAATTACTGGAGTAAAAACCATATCAAATCTTTACCCTGACAAACCATCAAGCATGCTATCACTAAAAATTAGTATATCAGTTAAATGAAAAATAAGCAAACGTTAATACCTGAAACAAGCAATTCAGAACTGACAATTTGCTGCAGTTTTCTTCAGAATACTTATCAGAATTTTCATTATAATACTACATCTGTTCCTAATCTCTTTATGAAATATTTAACATCTAGCCGATAAAATAATTCTAAATCTTCTATGTGAGATGTGGAAATATCAGATTAATATATGCTTGGAAATTTCAAAAGTTTCAGAAACTGGCAGAGAATGATGACTTGTGAAGGATATAGATATCTTTAAGCCAATCCAAAAATTGCTTAAATGGCTGCCAATTCTTTGGGGGGCACAATTCTAAACGATGATTCTTGCCTTTAAAGTTATAAATTATCTGAGTAACTGTCAGTCTCACCCCCACCTGTCTGCTTGACCTATCTCACAGGTTTGTTGTGAAGATAAAATGGAGGAAGGAAGGACTATGGACTATGTATGTTGCCCTGAACTCCTTGGAGGAAGGGTAGGCTAAAAACGCAATACACAGAGAGACAGATAGCCATATTAACTGCTTGTCCCTATTTTCAGAACCTACCTGCCTCACCCATCTTGTCAAGGATGTTCACATAAAGCACCAGTTATGTCTATGCAGATCTATACATAGAATATTACACAGTAACCTAAATTCTGGGAATTGTAATATGAATGCACGCATTCGGAAAGGCTACTGCATACAAAGTAGTGTTAAACTTGTAAAGAAATACCTTTGGGACCCAAAGGTCCAGTTGGTCCTTGAAATCCTTGATCACCAGAATCCCCATGGGCACCAGGAGGCCCCTGTGGTCCTGGGTTTCCCACTGGACCTTAACAAATGAGAATAAATTTGAACCAATACCATCCTACCATATACATTAAGACCATTTTGTTGCTTGAATTTGCCATGCTCTAAACCGGCAACCTCTATCCATACCTTTTGAGCCTACTCTTCCTGGCTTTCCTTGAACACCTTTAGTTCCTGGATTCCCAGGTGGACCAGGAACTCCGGGTAGACCAGGGATCCCACTGTCACCTGGATCTCCTTTAACAAAAATAGTCTTTCCCTGGGGTCCAGTTTCTCCAGGAAGGCCTGAAACAAAAATTTAGATACTGTTGATAATAAATTTGCCAAAATTTCTTTTCAGGTTTGAAGAAAAGGAATATCCATAGGAATCCAGATCAAGCCAAGGATGGTGTACATAGAAACAGATTTCTTTGCAAATATCCCTTGCTAGATTGCAAACATACATACAAAAAGTGCTGTATGTGCCTTTCAAGGCATTGGGTTGGATTTGGCAGTGAGTGGTCAAAGATCTTTCCTGCATTCCTCTCTCCACAACAGTCCCATCCAATCCCAGGAAATTGCTGGGTCAGGACCAGCATGGATTAGCAGTTATGTGAGTTGGGGTCTACAATGTGGATGAGAAAGGAGACTATATCACTCTTCCCATCTCTTCTATCAGCTGAGCAAAGTTGACAGAACAAGGAGGAGAGGCCAATTGTGTTTCCTCCCCTCTTTCTGCTGTAGTCCTCCAACCTGCATAGCTATTATTCCACATGGGTCATATGACCCCAGAAACGACTGGACCCACAGATTTCTGGACCCACTAGTTAAAGATGCACATGTAGTTGGACTGGAATCACTGGATTAGTAAGTTCCTCACCAAAAACCAAACATATGTTTGGTGCTATCAGCTTTGACAGTGCTTTGACTGTCCCCTCGTCCTGGTATATCAACAGATCCAGTCATAGTTATGTAATATCTTATTTAGTTTAGGCCTGAACCCAAGTTAGTGATCTGTTTGGTGGACCATGGGGCTCTGTGCACCACACAGATTCACAAGTGTTTCAATTTTGTTGCTTAGTCTGCTGCTTCATGATAAAATTTCTAGACTTGGAATACATAAACAAGAGGCATGAGTTTATTTTTGCTGATTAAAGTTTTTCATAGGTAATTAGTACCTCTGATGCCATCCAAACCAGCAGGGCCTTGATCACCCGGAGGCCCAGGTGGTGCATTTCCACATGGCTGTCCAATAGGTCCTGGATGCCCAGAAGCGCCTCGCTCGCCTGTAAGAAGCAAGTTGATCATTTTATATTTTAGAGTGGATATAAAAAGGTTTAATACTGATCAATATTTAAGACAACGTGCTTATCATTACCCAACATTTTGCATTCTCCAGGTTATGTGACAGAACACTGAATTTTCATCACCTAAAATGCAATTCTTGCATAGGCAGCATGTGCACTGTGACTGCCATGTGACATGTGCTTACAAGAGTGTCTCAAGAAACTATTGGTTATAATGTCATTAGTGACAAATGAAACACCTCACAGCAACCCATGGTCAGTTACTGGAAGCAGTGTGCTAAAGCTCTGGGATACTCATCCCACACTTTAAAAAAAAACAAAGTATCATAATGACGTTTCATAACTCTGCCATTCAAAAACCTATTTATTTCTTTATTTTCTTGTTTTTTTCCTTTGCTCCTATTTTGTTAAAAAAAATCACTACTCTTTCACAGCAAGGCTCCATCTCATCCATTAATTAATAATAAGATGTTGTGCATTTATCATAACTAGTACACATATTGTGATACCGGTGTTGATCCTACCAAAACCCTATCATCGCACGGAGAAAAGTTTGAAGCCTTACTCCACTCTAAGGATCCTTCCTCTAACTTAAGTGGCACTTCTTGCACTTATAACTGGCATTTGCATGGCTGGAGGTGTGTGAAGATACAGGTGTGAATCTTCAGCCCTAAGTTAAAAAACTGCAGTTGCTTATCACAAAAACCCCACCCTCCTGATTGGGGAAAAACTGACCTCAATGATGTAAATATCAGCATAACAACATGCTGATTCAAAGGCTTTTCTATTCAAACCTAATAAAGAAATGAGGAGAGTGATAGAAGGGCCTCTCCAGTTTAAATTATCAGGACTGTGAGAGCAATCCTAACCTGGTCTACTCTGAAGGAAGCCCCATGTTATTCAGTGGGGCTTGAAAGTGCCATTAGTATTGCATCCTTTGACTTAGACACAATAAAATCTCAAGGGCTCCTGTTAGTTTAGAGCAGGGGTGGGGAACCTTTTTTCTGCCAAGGGCCATTTGGATATTTATGACATCATTCGCAGGCCATACAAAATTATCAACTTAAAAATTAGCCTGCTATATTTGGTCAAACATTTAGCCAAGAGGCATAACCGGAGATGGCTCGAAGTGTCTGCCACGTAGAGCGACTTGCTTTTGAGCTCTGCCGTCCCCAGCTGGGCCCAAGAGATTCAGGCAGGGCAGCATCCTTCTGAACTAGAGATAAGCCAGGACCCATGGAGGGCCAGACCAAATGATTTCTCAGGCCTTATACGGCCCCCGGGCCTGACGTTCCCCACCCCTGGTTTAGAGGTAAAGGCATCAGACTAAAAAGTGGCATGAGGTCAAGGACCTTGGAAGATTTACAGTGCAATCCTAACAGTTACAGTTTTTTAACACTGTTTAGGATTTCACTGTTAGGACAGTTTGAAAATATTTATGTTTAAAAAGAATGTTGGGGGGTCTCTTCAGCTGATCCTTATCCCAACCCTCTTTCTTCTTTCCTACATTTTTATCCTACCCTTCCCCCAGGGAACCCCAGTCAGCATCTTGAGTCTGAGTGAGCTTCTTCTCCCTCAGGTATAGCAGCGGTTCTCTCTGGCATGGAATGTTCTGCCCTGTGCCTTGGGGCTCAGGGCAAATATAGGATCCCCCTCTGTCTGCTGGGTATATATGAGCTTTAGAGTGACCTGGCGGGGAAGGCTGTCAGATTCAGATTCAGACACCTTTATTGGCATAGTAAAATAGCAACAAGGGAGCACAAATACAGGCACCCGCAAGGATTCACAAACAACAACTGGCCAAAACTCAGCCATCAAGTTAAAACACTTCAATCTAAATACCATAACAATACATTCATCCAGCCAGCGGATATGAACTGCAGCGAACACCGGCACCCTTCCAGTTGATGTCGCCCAGTGCCTACAAATTACCTCGGTTGGTTTTAAGCTGTTTGTTTTTTCTTTACCCTCTTATTTTTATTTTTGATGACAATCATCAGAAACTCTGCCACATGTTCGGTGACAGCAGGTGTCTTGTCCTCTAATAAAAATTTGATGCCATCATGTGTTAATTTTTTTAAGGGCGTAATGTGAGGATTGATTAATTCTAGACGTTGTTTATGATACAGGGGACAGTACAAAAGGATATGCTCAACTGATTCTGGTTCTGTCATCTGACAGCTGCAAATTCTTTTGTTCCAGGGGATACCCCTGTATCTGCCAGAAACTATAGCTGATGGGAATGTGTTTAATCTGGCTAACATAACTCTGCGCCGGGAGGGGTGGGTTAAGTTGAAAAAATAATCAGCCATTGATCTTTTTGGAAAGGGGAAGTTTGTCAAGAGCTGGAAAACTGGGCTGTCATGTGGGAAGCATCTAATGGGATTAACGGAGCTGGGATTCACTGTGCTTGAGGAGGAAGAGAGTATGCTCGTGGTGGTGTCCCTTCCAGGATCCCAGTCTTGAGCAAGAGGAAGATAAGCCATGAATTAGAAGAGGAATGGTAGTACAACTTTCGTTTTTGTGCTTTCCTTAGGCTTAGATGTCCTGTTAAAATAATCAGGAAATGAATTTGGGAGCGATACTGCATCTAGGTACAGTGGAGGGTGGGGATGATGCCTGATCTACAAGGGAATTGGACCTCATGCCTCCTTGTCATTTCTCTGTTGCTGAGTAGGGAGCATCTTGCTGGGGTACGATTCTGACATGGGCAGGGTTTTTTTCTCCATTGATTTGCCCCTTCCAGTGCTTTGGAATGAAGACAGAATGCAACAGCTGCTGTTTCTTGTATATTCAAGCTAGGGGAAGTATGTCACAGAGAGCAGTTTGGCTCTCAAATTGCTCTAGTAGACCGGCCTCTCTGCAATTCCTGGCAGGTTCTCAGCTGCCACAGGGCCCACAATGCTTTTGAACTTGCTTCGGGTCATAGTGCTTGTATACTTCCTCAGCCTAATTAACTAAACCAACTGGAGGAATGGGAGAGCCAAGAGAAGCTATAGGAAGAAAAGTTTTGTGAGTTTGAGGATCTATCAGGCAGTCCTGCTTACTTGCATGGAAAGAAGATACACAACTGGAACAGACTCTTCCCCGGGGAGAATGAGGAAGGAATCTTCCCTGTGGGACTAGGTGGGCAAAGTCCCCATTCTAAGGATGCCTCCTGCTGAGTACGAAATTTTAATTTCTTCCATGAAATCTGCTGTAACTTAAGATTTCCCAATATTCAGAATTAATTTCAAAAGTCCGTGTGTTCCTAACTGATTTAAGAAAGAGGTACATTCTTGCATACTGCTAGCAATAATAATCTTCGCAGCCACAGGGAACAACTTCTATCTATTAACTGTATAAAGAAATCCCAAGCATATGTGCTTCATATACTACTCATCAATAGTCTAGTGGAAAATAAGTTAATAATAAGTCGTTATAATAATAATTATAATTACAGTTAATAATTATTAACTATTTAATTAGTTAATAATTAGTTATTGGAGGAAAACTTACCAGGTGCCCCTATCAAGCCTGTGTCTCCTGGGGGTCCTGGGAGGGAAATTCCTGGTGGTCCAGGTTCTCCTCTATTGCCTTTGGATCCAGGTTCTCCAATGCATCCTGGAGGCCCCATTTCACTTAAACCTTTATAGGAAAGTAACTGCACAATGTAAAGCTTCACATGAATGAAAGACAGATGTACAAGATGGAAATTCCAACTGAAGCAGTATATCTGCCTTTCCAGGTGAGTCTGGAACCCTTGGAGCATCCCATCCCCCCCCCGAAAGACCACCTGAAGATTGGTAAGTATGCCTGAGCAGCATCCCAAAAAGTATAAATGGCTATTGCCACAAAGTAAAATTGGCAATTAAAAAGCCATCTCAGGAATGCAAGAATTGCTTTACACATGCATGCAGACTTCTCTGGACCTTTTAGTTTGGTTGCAACGAGCTTGTAAGCCTGAAATGCAGCAAATATCACACTGATTTTCAGCTGCATAACTGTTGACCTTAATATAAATTATTTTTAAATTTGGTTTTCTTATAAAGTTTTCATGATCTAGTCCATTCTCATTATGTTAATAGTGATCAATAATTGCTGGATGATCCAAGCTTTAAATATTGGAATAATAAATTTAAGTGCTATTGTGCTTCCGGATGTAGTATGATTTTTACCAAAGCCAAAAGAATGATCTTATTACTTGGTATTAAAATTGTTTAACATGCAGTTTATATATCAATTATCATTCCTTACCTGGAGGTCCTGATAAGCCTTTTTGACCCTGTAGTCCATTCAAGCCATCTAGTCCAGGCAATCCTGGAGGACCTTTGAAATATTGCAAAGAAACAAAACAAAAAACCCAAAACCACAAACGAGGGAGAAAAACCAGAAGTTATTTTACAAATAAATACATAAATAAAACATTGAATATTTTTTTTCAGTTTGAACATTGACATGGATGTTTACTGAAAACCTCAGGCAGCTGAAAAATATGCCACATCGTTAGCAGATGTGGACTTTTTTTTAAAGTAAAAAATTTACGCTTAGGAAGCCAATAAAACCAAAGAGCTTCTTTCCTTTTGTACATTGACAACAGATTTCCTGGCATTAAAAATCGAGCGGATTTAATTCTTTAACATTACTTCTTCTCTATTATTTTGTTAGTTAAGTATTTATAGCCTCTCTTTCACTCGAGCAACATTTCATTAAAAATTACAAAATAAAAGTAACAATCACGCTTTCACTTCTCTTGGCACTTTTTAAAATGTGTAGAAGAGCCTTAGTTTGGGGGGAGGAGACTTACCAGTGGCAAGAAAGAAAGAAAGAAAGAAAGAAAGAAAGAAAGAAAGAAAGAAAGAAAGAAAGAAAGAAAGAAAGAAAGAAAGAAAGAAAGAAAGAAAGAAAGAAAGAAAGAAAGAAAGAAAGAAAGAAAGAAAGAAAGAAAGAAAGATGAATCTTGAAGGTGTTCTACCTTAAAGACAGGACTGATCGGCTCTCTCCATGACTACTCTGTTTCATCTGATATGAGCCATATAACCAGTGACCACTATTGACCCAGAAGTAGAATTCTTAACAGAACATCTGTGAAAACAGAAATCTGTTTATGGTAGGTTTTTTTGGCTAAATGTTAGGCAAGAGACATGGCCAGTATGCAGCAACTCACTCCAGCATCAGTATCTAATTTGTTGCTTAGATTTCTCTCGATTCTTGGCTTATTTAACCATGATTGATAGTTTTGTTTACTTTGCTTTCTAAGCAATTTCTAACATTTTTGCCAACAATCCATTACAACGGCAACACTTGTAAGTCTATATTTGGAGCAGTCACAGTTCTATACTCTCAGTTTGCTGAAGTGGAAGTCAGCCATTATTTGCTATATTTTACAGCACAGTACTGTCTGTAGCTAGCCTTATTTAAATGTATGTGACCAGTGAAGTAAATGTAAAGGGTAACTCAAATAAGTATGGTTTCAGGACTAGACCTTTAATTATAGCTTTTGGGAAAGCAATTTTAAAATAGCCAT
This sequence comes from Euleptes europaea, assembly GCF_029931775.1. NCBI lineage: Eukaryota > Metazoa > Chordata > Lepidosauria > Squamata > Sphaerodactylidae > Euleptes > Euleptes europaea. The sequence goes on along the minus strand of NC_079316.1, from coordinate 36,332,942 downwards.
GGGTTTGTTACGCATCCCCTGGAATACCATTCTCTTACATCTAAAGATTGTTTAAATAAGACCACTGTTGGCATAATAAGCAGCAAGTAGGATTTTTAGTCTAAAAATAATGAATTCTTTTGACTATTAAAAGTTTTCATTTCAGACACACAATAAACCCACTTATTTGTCTTTTTGAAGGTCCATGGTATTTGGAGGTCCATGAAAATCTCCTCCAACACCACATTTCAAATGAATCATCTTTCTTCCTGTCAGTATTCTTCATTGTCCAGCTTTCACATCCATACATTGTAATGGGGAATATGATGACATGATTAACTTGATCTTGGTTGCCAGCGACACATCCTTACACTCAAAAATCTTTTCTAGCTCCTTCATGGCTGCCCTTCCCAGTCTCAAACTCCTTCTGAGGTCTTGGTTGCAGTCTCCATTTTGGTGGACGATGAAGCCAAGGAACAGAAAATCTTGAACAATTTCAATTTCTTCGTAATCAACCATAAAGTTGTATAATACCCCAGTGGTCATTAATTTTGTCTTCCTGATGTTCAGCTGTAATCTTGTTTTGGCACTTTCTGCTTTAATTTTTATCAGTAGTCAACTGCATATCTTAAACTGTTAATGTTCCTTCCACCAATTTTCACTACACCTTCATCTAAATTTAATCCAGCTTTCCTTATGATATGCTCTGCATATGGTTTGAAGAGATAGGGAGATAAAATGCTTGTCTGACACCTTTGCCAACTGGAAACCATTCTGTTTCTCCATATTCTGTCTTAACAGTAGCCTCTTGTCCTGAATACAGGTTACACATCAAAGCAATCAGATGCTATAGCACACCCATTTCTTTTAAAACCAGCCATAGCTTTTTATGATCCAGACAGTCAAACTCTTTGCTGTAATCTATGAAACATATGCTGATTTTCTTCTGAAATTCTCTCATATGCTCTAGTAACCAATATGAATTTTCAGTATGATCTCTAGTGCCTTCTCCTTTGCTGAATCCAGTTTGAACATCTGGCATTTCTCTTCCCATAAATAACAGTCTTTGTTGAAAGATTTTGAGCATCACTTTACTCACATGAAAAATTAATGTGATGGTCTAATAAATGCTGCTTTTATGTCTCCTTTTTCGAAATTGCAATGTAAATTGACTGTTTCCAGTTTGTGGGCCATTGTTTTGTTTTTCATAATTGATGGCATATTCTTAAAATTTCAGGACTCCATTTCTGTGGCTTAAAATAGCTGTATAGATATCTCATCTACTCCAGGTGATTTTTCTCCTCCCAATTGTTTTCAGAGCACTTTCAAAATCTGTAGGTTGTTCTTCAGAAGTTTCTCCTTGGAAGGAATCTGTTATGCTTTCATCTCTTTTGTATAGTTCTTGAGTGTATTGTTTCCATCTTTTTGTTCTGTTCAGTTGATGTATTTCTGTGTTGATCTTTCAGTATGCCTAACCATGCTTTAAATTTCCCTTTAATTACTTGGATCTTGTGGAACAGATGTCTTGTTCTTCCTTGTGTGCATGATAATATATAAAACAAAGATGGTGGCTGCTGACTCATATTCCACTGCTAAACTTAATTCCCTACATTAGTTCATACCATTAATGCAAAAGCAAGAGCTGTGACACTTTTGATTGTACATGAGTAACTGTACCCCATTCTATAGATTTATTCATTTAATTTTGAAAATTTATATGCTGCCTCTTCAGAGATCTGCTCAAAGATGTTTATTTGCCTGTTTAGAGGCTCAAAATTTAAAAAAATATTTCAAGAATTAATCAAATTTGACCCCTAGAGGAATTAAGACATACCCCTGACTTCAGTGACAGCATGATTAGGTCAAAGGTGTATTTCCAAAGTGCCCAACATTTTATGGCTTACAATTATATTTGCTGCCATTAATTCAATACTCATACAATCATAGAGTTGGAAGGGACCACTAGGGTCATCTAGTCCAATCCCCTGCACAATGCAGGAAATTCACAACTACCTCCCCCCCACCCTGTGACCCCCTACTCCATGTCCAGAATATTATTACATTTGCTGTCATATCTCATAAAAGATCTACCACTTACAATATTTACCTTTTCTACCTGGGGGTCCAGGTAATCCTGGAAAACCTGGAGGTCCCAAAAGGCCAGGATTACCTTGCTCACCTGGAGTTCCTGCTAATCCTGCAGCTCCCTGAGCTCCTACAGGTAGAGAAGATGTGTGTCAAATCATATGAAGCTGCCTTGTACTGAATCAGATCATTGGACCATCAAGCTCAGTACTGTCTACTGAGGCTGGCAGTAGCTCTCTAGTATCTTATGTGAAGGTCATTGACATCACCTATTACCTGATCCTTTTAACTGGAGATGCCAGGGACTGAACTGAAGACCTTCAACATGCTAAGCAGATACTCTACAACTAAGCTACAGCCACTCAAAAAGCATTTGCTACTTTCTTCTTGCCGGTTCAGCTCCTCCACAACAGAATGGATATATTTTGTTGAGGTGTATATAGGGGGATTATGGAGCCAGCATGGTGTAGTGATTAAACTGCCGGGCTAGGATCTGGGAAACCCAGATTAAAATCCCCACTCATGCCATGGAAGCTTGCTGGTTGACCTTGGGCCAGTCACACACTCTCAGCCTTGACTCTGGCTAGTATTTTGATGGGAGACCTCCAAGGAATATCAGGTCATGACAAGGAGGCAGACAATGGCAAACTACCTCCGAATGTCTCTTGCATTGAAAACCCTACAGAGTCACAATAAATCAGATGTGACTTGACAGCAAAGACAATACAAAATAAAAAAAAAATAGAGGGGGATTGTAAAAGTATAACATAATATCAACAATGCATTCAGACCAGCCTAACTTTTGGCATACCAAAGCAACAATTATTTTTCAAATGTTTGTAACCATTAAATGCCACTCTAGCTTGAACCCCATCTTTGCCATCATTAGGCACATGACTGACTTACCAAAGCACAGGTTGATGCAATAGATATCACTATGGTTTAAGATAGTCATATGAGCCTGTACATCAGCCTTAATTTCTCTTCTGCTTTTATTATTTCATTATTGATAAGTTTTCCAATGACTTATCCATTGTGACCTTGTAGCTGATTATTTGTAATAACAGATTGAAACATTTTCTTTCTTTTCTTCCTCCTTACCTGGGAAGCCAGGAGTTCCTGGATTTCCAGGTACCCCTTTAGGTCCTGGTGTTCCTGTTTCCCCTTGAACACCTGATACTCCTTGAACACCTGGTAATCCAGCAGGTCCTTCAAGGAACAAAAAATTAAACAATTTCGTAGTGTAAAAGATTTCTAGTAGAGCATATTTCCAAGTACTTAGTTTTGTTGTGTTTCTCAGCAGACAGCTTTTCAGTAACATACCAATATATTGCCTCCTCCATGAGTGGTAGAATGCCAAATAGTGCCTTTATGGGCACACATGCTAGCTCGAATACAACAGCGTCAGCACTAATGACCCAATACTTTCCAAAAATATAGGACCATTTCTTTCTGTGCCCGAATTTAATGCTGAACAAATTGTTTCTTTCAGTACCCAGGCAGATGATTCTGGTGCATTCTAGGAGCTCGCACTAGCCACTGCCCATCAGATTCAATTAATTCAGACTCCATAGTCCACCATTAAGTGCTAAGCTGAACACACATGAACACATGAAGCTGCCTTCTACTGAATCAGACCCTTGGTCCATCAAAGTCAGTATTGTCTACTCAGACCAGCAGCGGCTCTCCAGGGTCTCAGATAGAGGTCTTTCACATCACCTACTTGCCTACTCCCTTTATCTGGAGATGCCAGAGATTGAACATGGAACCTTCTGCATGCCAAGCACTGCATGTACCACTGAGCCACGGCCCCTTCCCAGCTGTACAAAATCTCTAGAGAAGACCGTTCTGTATAACTGTAGCTCAGCTGTAACAATATTACTACTGCATCACTCTGCCTTTTTGCCACATATAATTCATAAAAACATGAATAAAATATTGCTGGTCTTTATTTTCATCTCTCTGTGTGACTGTAGGTATTTTACACATCATATAAAAGCACAGTCAAGTTTGCCACTAAGTAAACATTCAACAGGAAACTGTGACCAAACATATATTCAACATACATATGTGAAGACAAATGAATATTGCATTTACACTTTACAATTTTAGATGTGTAATAAAAGTTATATAGAGAGAATGATACTATTGATAAAAAGTTAATGTTTGGATGAGAGACCATCTGCCTCCTAGTATCTGAACAAAATAGTGTAGAATTAAGATGGCTGCTGGATTGGTTGCATTTTGGGCCTCTAGGCCCACATTATATAAAATGTAAATAAACCTGTTAAGTTCCTTCACAACCGGCTGGGATCAGTTCATTTGGAGATTTGGAACATCTTCCTAAGTTCCCATTATACCAACCATCCCAGATATACATTTAAAATGTAATGCATTAAATGGTCCAGAATAAGTATATTATAAGTGCTCCTGGTCCCTTTCAGGCAGGTATCTGTCCAAAACAGGTTGGAGGGCAACATAAGACTTTTATTAGGTAGTAGCATGGACCCTAGGGCCACTTTATAAAACAAATATGGTTGACACATGGAAGTATGGAAAGATAAATGTATGGAGCTGCCATATATTGAGTCAGGCCATTGGTTCATCTAATCCAGCACTGTCTATCCTGAAAGGCAGAAGTTCTCTGCATTCTTTGGTACAGCTCTGATACTGGGGAAGCCAGGGATTGAACCTTGAATTTTCTTCATGCACACTGTAAAAGAACTATGGCTTTTAAAAAAAGTTAAAAAACTTCTTCTATACATAACCTTGAACCAATAATAGCAAAACTGACAACTAAGAGACTATAAAGGACATTACAAAATGTATACACGGTGTAACAAAATAAATAGATCGATAACCCTAACCCCTTCACATTTTCCAATGTTCACAGAATACATCCAGCATGCACATGGTGAATATGTCTGCCACATAAAGTATGAACCAGCCATAATTTATCACTTCACGGCTCAAAAGTTAGTTAGCCATAAATACCTGACGTTGAGTCATGAAATCTGCCAACAAATGAAAATCCAATAAAGGAAAAGGAGCAGATGAATCATTTAATCAACATGTTTTTTTTGCAAAATAACCAGAAGTACTATCACCTGGCAATCCTTGATTTCCTGGAGGACCTCTCTTACTAGGCTGGCCAACATGAGTGGCTGAGTCACCTCTGCTACCTGTACAAGTTAAAGATGGAAATTGTTCTGATAAACAAGATATAGACCATACCCAAAATGCGAATAAGTTTCTTTCTCTATGATAACAAAAAAATCTACACGTGCTGTAGCCCAAAATGTCTCAAAAAATGCTGCTTGAGGGTGACTGGGGACCCCCCAGGGACAGTATGAGGGACGGAATCAGAACCCTACCATGGGAGGGGGAATTGGTATAAACCACTCCTCCTTCTAGTAATGGAAATTTCGGCTGGACGCAGGCCATTATGTTCTTTCAAACCATCAAATACCATTTTAAAATTGCTTTCATATCAGCCCTTCCAGCATAGCTTGTCCAAATTAAGGTACATGGCAGTGATCTGGAAATATTTTTTGAAGGCATAGAGCAAATAGGAATCAAATCTAATAATAGTAAAGAGTGATATGATTACTATCAGACATAAAATCTTCATTGAATAAATAATGGAGACCTCTATCACAATTGTATTCTACTCACAAATAGGGATGTGTGTTCAGATATTTCTGGTATTTTTCAGGTATACTCAGGTAGCCAGATGATATTTGGGGTTCTTGGGAATACTGGTGTCCAGGTCTTAAATGCTTTTAGAAATATTAAGAAATATCCATGGCCAGGATCTTAGGTATGCTATACCTGGTTTTCTCCAATTTAACAGGTTTTCTGGGCAATGGGATGAAAGGGGGGAGGGAGGCAGCTCTCCCAGTCACACATTAGAGGAAGTGTTAACTATCTGCCCAATCATGACAATCCTCTCATCCCCCATAGCTTTCTGAGCATGGTCAAAGGAAATACAAAGCAAGCCTGGCTTACATACTTCCATCACAGGTTGTAGTTACAAAAAAAATTAGTCAGCTTCCAGGCCTAGGTATAGTATTGCAAAAAAAAAAAAAAAAAAAAAAAAAAAAGGTTGTGTGGGTTTGAAAAAAAGGCAATTGCAGGTTAGTGCTGGGAATTAAAAAGTCAAGGGTAGTAGGTTAAGAAGTCAGCTTCAAGAGCAGGTTGGTTATTGCTCAGAGTCAGAGTACAGTATAGCCTAGTGTAGCAGCTATTTTAGTTAGGTGAGAGGCTTTGGATCCGAATAATAATCTTTTGTTTACAAGAAATTATTCATGTTTGTATATTTATCTTTCCGAGCGCATTTGCCAAAATCCCAACACCAAGTATTTTTTATATATTCATTAGATTTTTTTGTCACCACCACATCATTACCTTTCGGTCCTTTTGCACCATCAAGTCCTGGTTTCCCCAGAATACCTGGTAATCCCTGTGTACCCTGATTATTTTATTAAAAGAAATTGTGCACATTAGTTATACTATATAAAATAGGCACATCCCGTAACAACATTTTTTCATCTTAAAGCCCTGTGAACAAAATGTATATTGTATTAATCTAATAATTTTAATGTGCCAAACCCTGAATAAATAATGATGATAGACAATATGGTGTGGTTAGATTAATGCAAATAATATAATTAGATTAATACTGGATAATGTAAATAGCAGAATATGACTTTTTAATATCTGGATTTGTTTACATTGACATTTACTCTATGTTTGCTCATGCAGCAAAGTCTGTGAAAACAATGCATAAATGTGACAGAAGAAGGATACATTTCAGTTCCTGAAAGGCTTGCATATGTGGATGGGAAAGAATTACTAAAGCATCAGACTTCACTGGCATTCAACGAGGCTTTACATCCTTGCAATACCACTCTCACATACTCTGAAAATGCTTTAAGCCTTCCTTCTGACATGCCCCGTCTCAGTCTTCCTGGCTCTCTTCCTATTTATGCCATTGTGTTGGTATGCTCCCAGATCACCTACATAATGGGGAAACCCCAGCAAACTTTACTGGCATGGTATACCTTGTGCAAATGCAGTGACTCTGGAGGCAATACATAGGTAGGGTTGCCAAACTCTAAGTGGAACCCGCAGATCTCCTGGAATTATAACTGATATCCAGATTACAGAGATCAGTTCCCCTGGAGAAAATGGCTGCTTTGGACTCTGGCATTATACCCTGCTGAGGTCTCTCCCCTTCCCAAACCCACCATCTCCAGGAATTTCCCAATCTAGAGTTGGCAACCCTACAGGCCAAAAATCAGTGCAATTTTTACACTGTATAAACCATTAGGTTTACATGCCCTTTATAATTTTCAGCATACCTGCTCGCCTTGCTGTCCTTGAAAACCAATGATTCCTCTCAATCCTGGAAGCCCAGGTGGCCCTGGCAACCCTTGAAAACCAATCTGCCCAGCATCACCAAGTTCACCCTTTCGCAGAAGTCCACTGCTTCCTGGCAATCCTGGGATCCCTCTGAATCCACGACTGCCTTTGTCACCTGGAAGTATTTCATGCATTTGTTATAAATGAACTATAAAACCTGAAATTGAAAGGATTCTTTGTCTAGTACATTTTGCACAATTCTGAAATAGTACACTTCACAGTTGCTTAATTGTGGAGTTATGAGTACTTCCCAAAAACCAGGCACCACCTGGAGAAGTTAGTGGAGAGTTTGAACTAAATATTTATCCCCTGGGGTTTAGAAAATAGGAAGTCTGCTTACCCTGTGTTCCTAATAACCCTTCTTCACCAGAAAGGCCTGGCTCCCCATTTTTTCCTTTCTCAGCCAATAGAGTAACACAGCCGTCTTCGCCAGGAAGCCCTCTTTCACCTTACAAGAAGCATAGTGAACATATGCAAATATTTTGCCATGACATTGTAGCTTAAATGTCTCTGTTGGGCTCCAGATCCTGGCCTGTTATGCCTCTGGACAGATAACAGATTTTAAATATTTATTTAAATATTAAATAAAGAGCTAGATGTTTAGAGGGTATTGCCTCCCCTTATGTTTGCGCACCCTGACTGACTACTTGAAATACAGAAGGACCTTACAGAAGATGACAGGAGGGCAGGCATTTAATGATTGTCCACCCACCTCATTGATGTTTGGTTGAAGGCCTCTTGCTCCTTGTCTCACTTCTGTGTTTGACAGAGCAAAAGAAAGGAGAAAGGGAAGAGGAAAGACAGTGCTGGATCTGCCTACTAGGTGCCTTAAATGGGGGAAAAAAAACCATGCCCCAAAGATTCTTATTTAGACAATGTCCTCTGTAGATGCATACTGGAAGGAAAGAAGGAACGTGTACATTTTCTAGCAGGAACATAGAGCATAGATTAGAGCATGGGAGAAGAATAAGATGGGGCAGCCAGAAGAGCAGTTAGTATGCCTCTTGTTTCTAGGGATGAACTGCCACTTGCTTTATCAAGGCAATTACAACACCAAGCACCTGACCACAATGTTAAAATGGAGTTGTGGACTTTTTATTCTAATTTCTGTAATATATATCCTATGCTTCTACTATGACACAGGACAGCTAATTACTTGTAATAAACAGGCTGTGACTGGATGCATTAAAAAAGACCTGTGTGCATGTATTAGACTAGCAGATGAATTTCTTCAGGAGACATTTGAAACTATAAGGGCATTTAAGTTTCAACACACTAAGCAAAGGTTAAGTTATTACACAAGGTTAAATTATTACATACTGAAATTTCTTTTGAAAGGGACTTGGTAAAACAGCTAATAATGTTTTGCTTGGAGAAAACTCAATGAGTATCAGAAACAGTAACAACTACATACCTTTGGAGCCTATAGATCCACATTCTCCAGGGGGCCCACGCTGACCCTTTTGTCCTTGTTCACCTTTTACACCAGGAACTCCATTCTCTCCTTGATTTCCTGGTAGCCCTGGGAAACCCTGAATACCTTGGGATCCTTTGCTCCCTTAACAGAAATATTTAGATAAACGTGAAATTAAATAATACTGTATTGAATTGCTGGGGTTTATAATATCACAGGAAGTTCATGCCATAACATATTTATTAGTCTTTAGGGCACTGCAGGACTTTGTCAATCCACATGTTAAACAAGGTCCTTGTGACCCCTACGTGGTGACAATGAGGACTTTTGATAAGACATGTGCTGAGAGGTCTGTACTCAGCCACAAGGACCTTGTAATGGGTGATACAGTGTAACACATCTGTCTTTTTCTATCAAACCATGCAATAAAGACGACATATGACAAACTGAAAAAATCAATGCAGCTTCAGATTTCTACAGGGATATAAAAAGGGTTCGTGAAGAAGGAGCCATGTTTTGGGATTTAAGTATGGCAGTAAGTGGGTTGTGAAATGATTTTGGCCATGTTTTGTGTAGAACCATTTGTATCATGTATGTTGGCAAACAAAATAAAAGCATATGATTGAGATATTTTGTCCCGCTGTCTGTGAAATTTCTCCTAGAGAGGCTGGAGCTGCACTCCTGCTTGGCAACAAGAGAAAAGAGAGGGGCTGCCCTGAGAAAGCACCACTGGCAGCAGAATGTAGCATTTTTTTCCATGTTGCTTTGTACACCCATCTCTGTATACAGGAGGCTGATGGGGCACTGCTACTGAATAAACTAGGAAATCTGCCTTCACACATCACAACATACCATCAACTACAGTAATAATGATTTTCTATTCCTTGGATTATCAACCAAAAGGAAGACTGCAACCAAGAAATCAGAAGGAGACTGAGACTTGGAAGGGCAGCTATGAAGGAATTTTAAAAGATCCTTAAGTGTAAGGAAATGTCACTGGAGACCAAGCTCAAGATAATCATACAACGATATTCCCCATTACTATGTATGAATGCATAAGTTGGGCAGTGAAAAAAGATGACAAGAAGAAAATTTTCATTTAAAATAAGGTGAAGAAGAGACTGCCAAAAAGACAGATGAGTAGGTTCAAATCAAGCCTGGATTTCCTATAAACTAAATTAACTAAACTAAGGCTATCATACTTTGGTCTCATCATAAGAAGACAAGACTCACTGGAAAAGACAATAATGCTAGGAAAAGTTGGAGGCAGTAGGGAAAGAAGAAGACATTGAATTGATTGGATTGACTTGATAAAGGCAGCCATTGCCTTCAGTTTGCAAGACCTGAGCAAGGCTGTTAATGATAGGAGGTTTTGGAGCTCGTTTATTCATAGGGTCGCCATAAATCAGAAGTGACTTGACAGTACCTAAAACACACTGTTAATAAACCAGATGCCAATCAAGATTTAGAAACCCAATTTAGCACCCACCAACAAACCACCATCAGTGGCATGGACTGCACGGAAATGTCCCATTATATCATAGTTTCAAATGTTATATCATAGTTTCACATGTCACGTTATATCATAGTTTAATCCAACTCTTATTTATACACTGGCTTATTGTGACTTCGAATTAAACTTTAATACTCCTGTCCATGCCCACTTCAGTGTCATTATCTCTGGACTGTGGGCCCAAGTCCAGAGCTGAACTTGCCTACCATCTGGCTTTTAAAAGCCAAGGAAATATGAGAGCCAATGATTAGAAGTATAGCATATGTAATAAACAGGAGAGTTATTCTGAAATGCAAACGGTTTAGACAAGAGCTTCTGTACCTTTTTGTCCTGGGAGGCCCTGCAATCCATTATCTCCTGGAAGGCCTATATTTCCTCTTAAGCCTGGAAGTCCAGGGGGCCCTGTTGTTCCAGGAACTCCTGGCATACCTTTCATTCCAGCTGGGCCTGGTGGTCCCACATCTCCTTGTAGGCCTTTGGAGCCCTTTAAACCTGAGAAAACATTTTCATTGAGACAACCTTCAGCGGTGGAATGCACACCTTCCAGAAGCCTAAGCCAACTAATTTGTTTCTCTGAAGCCCCTAGGCCCATGCAGTCCAAATTCCTTCCATGTTACTTCTACCATTGTCATAGCTCCCAGTCCTACCACTTATCATCTTCGTGACTTGTTTTTCAGTGTAGCTGAGCTTATAATGAAATAACCTCCAACATTTCTCAGAGGATAAAAGGAGGATAGTTGATGGTCATTTCCAGACAAAACCACCATTATGAGATTCCCCCCTCCCAAATTTCATTCTCATGTACTGCATTGGATGCTAAAAACTCAGGGCTTTAAATTACTGACTTAGAACAACTGTGATAAATATGTCTGGGTGCCTTTCCACTGAAAGCCTCTTTTTCACATACACATTTTTTTTTAGTTTGTTTAAGGTGCTCCTCATCACGGAGAGCAACAAAAGTTCAAAATAGAATACCATCATTATTTTTATCGACACAGATAAATGGGGAATGGAATTAAATGAAAAGAAAAACTTGTCACTTAGCTGTGAATTTTCATTCTCAGTGTTTCCAGGGTCAGATCATCTATACCTCCTATTGGTAACAGGCAGAATCTCATGATGATTTTTTACAACCAATGTGAGGGTACTTCCCAACACTAAGCCTACAGTCTGTAAAAAGCACCCATCCATTCTGTAACTTTAACTGAAAATTAATCCAGCATCACCAATTCTCAGCACAACTTTCTATACTTATGAAGGACATCCACATGAAAGAGAAAACAAGAAAACCGGGCGCATGCCACCAGACTAACTAATTGAGCTGCCTACTGTAGTAGCTAGCTGTCTGAACAGTCAGATAACTGGTTCCCACTAGGTCAGCATTAGTGCTAGTATAAGGAAAAGGAGCATTGGGGTTCTGGATCTATTGGCAGTCAGGCAACAAGGTGCCAAGCCAGCTGCACAGGCCTCTGCTGCTCCAGTCCTGTGCTGTGAATTGGAGCTTTGCTTTTGGAAATGGAAGTGGGGGTAGAAGAAAGAACCTAACAGTAAGAAGCCACACTCATGGCACATGTTCCCTGCCCCAAACTGGAGTTGAAGACCTACATAAATGTTGGATTAAAGGAAAGTCAGCATGCCTGGACACTGGGGGCGGGGGTAGACACATTATATTTTTCTTTGCATTGGAACCTGATTGTGTGTATGTTATGTTCTTACTGAATAGAATGCCTCTCCTTGCCAAAGCTGGGAGCTTCTCTCTGACTCCTCCTTCTCTTGCTGTCCCTTTGGTGTTCTCTCCTTCTCCTCTCCTGTGAGGGACTATGCTGACTTTGCATTCACCCAATGATAGATAAGCTATTCTGTTATAGTAACTCATGGAATTATAAGGAATAAACTGCTGCACAGTTCATTACTAATTTTTCAGGTTCTTATGAGGAGTGCATTACATTTTTACTGGCAGATGCGCTCCCTTATAGTTTCTTTTCAAATGGCTGTTTTTGTCTATTAAAATTAGGAAGAAATTCATATTCTCTACTTAATAAGGTTTTCTACTTAAACTATGCCTTAAGTTTTAAACTCTGCTGAGTACTGGGCATATTTTAAGTAGTGATTGGATGGATTTATAGTATATACTATAAATTTTGATACATTCTAATGTTATTTACACACGTTCTTGCATATGTCTGTATCTGATATTTATGTTATGTTATATTGAGATATTACAATATGGTTACAACATTAAATTAGTAACCAATGAATGAATTCCAATACTAAATTGGGGGATGCGGGGGAGAAGACATTTTATATAGCTCCTCTATGAGGCTCCTGCAACTAGAAGAAGACATCAAACCATCAACTCTGTCTCCACTGACGAGGACCACGGGATTGGCCTCATCATCCTATTATCTTGAGTAAATGGAATATCACACTTAAGGGCCAAAGATGAAACGAGGCCTTTCTTTAACAGTGAGGGCCACAGTCTAATAATCACTTCCATGGAAAGCCTCTACTTGCAAACTGATCACCCAAGGAACCAAGACTGGGGAAGCTAAAAAATAATCAATTAATCTAGCTCCTCTTAAGAAATTCATGTGGATTTTTCTTTATCATCTATATTTCTCTGTCCATTCAATATCACAAGTCTTCCTTTTACAACAAAATCCAGCAGACTCAGCCACGCTGCATTTCTCTTCATATCCAGAGCCATAAAAATATCCCATCTCTCCATTTCAGACCCATTCATCCCTCCAGCTGTCAATAATTGTTAGTGAATAGATCCAATTCAAGCATTGAAATCACCAGCAATTAACAGCTTAGCTCTGGGATAGGATATTACTAATCTTTCAACTAAATCCCTTATCTTCCTCCAATTACTCAGGGGGTAAATAAACTGATATTAATATAAGGGAATAATTTTTAAATTTCATTTTTAAATTTCATATATACAGCTAAGGCTAATGAAGAAATCTCCTTCAGCTCTATTACAGCACATTGTAATGTGTTAGAAATTAAACAAGCCACTTTGAGTGCCTTCCATTATTACCTACACAAGCCTAACTGAAAATGCTACATAGCCTGTTCAACAGATTTCATTGACCACCCAAGTTTCCTGGGGTAAAATCCATTTTATATTACTTTGTATCCTCTTAAACAAATATAATAGATATGACAGCAAATAGAATAAAATAATAAGATAAATAAGATAAAATAATAAGATAAAACAAACAAAATAGACAAAACAAAACACCTTCCCTGACCAATAACAAAATATACTACTCTCCCATGACAATCTCTCTTGCCAAAACAAGCCCCCCAAACCAGTTGGTCAGAAAAAACTCTTTCACAGCACACTTGTTATCTTCCTACATGAGAATTTTCTCTCCCATGAAGGGAAAACCAAAAGCCAGAGAAAGGAATTAAAACAAAAAATAAAAGCAAGAGCACACCACCAACAAATGCCCAACTCCACGGATCAGAAGTGGGAAACTCCCATAGGCCTCATTCCCAGAGGGGGAGAAGAAAAGTCATTAGAAAATTAAGGCATTAATGCACACTCCCTCCAATAGGAGTAGAAAGGGGGAGGGGAATCCTGCTATTGCTACCTGGGCAGGCTGGTCTCGGTAATCGTAGGAAACCTCCTCCTTTTGGTCACACAAACTCATCATGGGAACCAATGAACTCTGACCGTGAAAGCCTTCGACAATATTTTCATCATGGGATTCTGCTCATTATTGAGAGATGACATTTCCCAAGAGAAATGACTGTGCCACCCTGGTAACATTGAAGAATGTGATGCTTTCTTCCCTGATGTACTTCCTTGATTGTAATGTGCTCACCTGAAGCGCCTCGTGGTCCAACATTGCCTGGAGGTCCTGGTGGCCCATGCAAGCCTCTGTCACAGGTCAGGCCAGATGAGCCAGGATAGCCTGGGGCTCCTGTAGACCCCTTTCTTCCTCTAAGACCTTTAGCTCCTGGGAATCCTGGTGTGCCAGGCTGTCCTGCAAAGAGATTACATTTCTCAGGAGCAAAAAATTAAGATAAGAAAACCACTTTCCATTATAACATTCTCATTAATTGGAAGGAGTTCTTTTTAATTTGGATTGACACAGCTTACTTAAACCTGGTATTGATTCATTGAATAAAGTTCCTAACCAAATTATCTCTGTCCCAACCTTAAACATTATCTCTGTCCCAACCTTAAACATTCCCTGCTCTGGACTTGTACTCATTTTCTTTAGTTTAGACAACAAAGATGAGACAGGAGAAGGAAAGTGGAATCACTGCTAAAAGCTGCATCGCAAAGCAATCGCGCCACAGTATTCCATGGTAAGGCCAACTCTTTATTCACAGATTGACAGAATGTTCTCCTCATCTTTTCTGAGCCCATGAGATTCTACCTCTAAGCGCTCCCCCTTTCCTTCTCCTTTTTTCAACTATAGTTTTCCAAACAGAACCAGGTCTTATGTTCTTCAACTTCTTATGTGAGAAATACTATTTATGAATATTATCATGCTTTCTACTCTGCTCCCTCTCCAAGAATTGGGGGCCCAAACAAAATCTAAAAATAAAATAAAAGATTAATCTGTATAAATGTTACTCATACCTTGAATCCCAGGAAGACCTGTGTCCCCTCTTATACCAGGCAAACCTGGTAGTCCTGGTAGTCCTCTGATGCCTGGAATTCCTGGAGGGCCATAACTGTCATCACCTGGAACACCTTTCTGACCTTTAGGCCCAGGAGGACCTGGCAATCCTGGGGCACCATCCACCCTAGAACCACTTTTACCGTCTTCACCTAGATCACCAGTCTCACCCCTGATACCTACAGAACAATGAAATCTCTGTAATTTTAAACTGCTTTAATGATAAGAAATTGAAATTGTCAGTGTTTTAGATACACACATTTTAAAATACAAACAGGGTAGGACTTTCAACCAAGGTAAACATTGAGTCCCAAACTCAGTTTTGCTATCTGATCTACTTTAGCTAGTTATGCAAGGAGCTAAGCACTGGGCTTTATCCAAAAGGCACATGATCTATCACTGAGCCTCAGGTTTTTCCTAAAACAGAATTTAATCGATGATCTTACAACATTAAACTACTGTTGTGGAGTTTGCATAGCACACAAAGAAAAAGAGGCAGAACTAATTCAAGGTTAACAGTTCATATTGCAATCTGTGCATTCCTACATCTAACAAATAAAATACTCTGGCCTTCTCTCACTTACCTTCTGGACCAGGAATGCCTAATGTTCCTGCTTTGCCCTGTTGGCCTTTTGGGCCATCAAAACCATTGGGACCAGGTCGACCAGGTTGTCCTCTTGATCCTTTTGGACCTAAATATGCAGAGAGCACAAACTGAGCATGACTTAGTTGAATGGTTCTAAAGACTTCTGTAAAATACACTCAAACTTTGCTGGATCCTTAATGAAAATGTAGAGGGCAGGATTGTGCCACCTTCTTTGCTTGATCTTACCTGATTCCTCTCCTCACTGCAGCCCCATCTGGTACAGTTTTGGTCCTACAATCCCCAGTTTAGGCTTCTCAGTTTTTAAAAAGGGCCCTTCCTCCCTCTTTCACCAGTGAAAAAACACTAATTTACCTTTTAATTTTGTTATCACTTACATTGATCTTGCTTTTGTATTTTTCTTTTAATGCTGAGAGTTATTGCCTCGTGCTTTATTTTTATATGTTTAAATTGCAGTGGTCTGTTTTATTCTGTAAAATTTAAAGACAGATAACTGATCCTGATGAACAGATAACTGGTCCTGATGTATTTTGCACTTTGAGGCATACCTGGTTTACCTGGAGAACCAGGAGGGCCTGGATTCCCAGGATATCCTACTGCATGCTGAACAGTGCCCCCTAAAACAGAAGAAGAACATCTGTCAACATTTGATTATTAGTCATATAATTCAATACTCCCCAAAAAAGCAACCAAGCATAATTTCAACTGGCTGATTGAAAATGTCAGGGCTGGGCAATAGGCAGCCACAGAACTAGAAAGCAGACAAGTAAATACTGTTACTGCCCAGGAAAACCCCCACCACCTGGAAGTCTTTATAGTCTACTGGTTAGGTAGGTAGAATTTCTCCAGAGTCTAGGAATACAGCAACACTCAAGAAACACTCAGTCTTATATTCATAATGTCTTAACACAAGGAAGTATCTCTTAGATCCATTGGTCTAGCACCAGAAACTGCAAGTAGAAAATTACAAAACATCTCTGCAGTTTTTGGTAATAATTAGAAGGATGAAATGTATTTCACTGCTATCGTTGCAGAGGAAAAACTGAAGCTGCAATCCTAACCACACTTTCTTTGGAACAAGTGCTACTGAACAAAGTGATACATGCAGGTAAACAAGCATAAAGTTGGACAATGAGACCAAAATCTAATATATCAATATTTTATTCACACTATAGCACTGCAATTAATGCATCAAAAAAATTTCAAGAAAATGTCCAACAAAAATTATTTTTCTCTGAGTTGCGCGTTTAAAAATTTACCTTTCTGCCCCTTGGGGCCAGGCAATCCTCTTATACCAGTGCTTCCTGGATCTCCTGGTAGACCGCGGATGCCATGTGGACCTGGGATTCCAAGTCCTGATGGTCCTGGGGGCCCTCTAGGGCCAGGAAGTCCTGGAGGGCCAGGAAATCCCTTATCACCTGATACAGCAATTCCATCATCACCCTGTCAACAATTTATACAGATATGCAATATAGCATATACATGACTTGAAAAACACTAAACAGTGTTGCATTCAAGTAGGTGCCAGATCCCACTACGATGTAGTCAGCTGCAAATCATCATACCAATTTGAGCCCAGGTATAGACTTAAAATTTTGAAAAAGTTACAACATGGATAAGGCTGAAAAATAGGAAACAAAGAGCACACTATATGTTGAAGATAGTATTACATTTTATAATGCTTTTAACACATTTGAAATGTATTCTAATTCCAAATGTGATTATCATGTGTAACAACTGGACCCACAATGATTTCCCCATTTTTAATCAATTGTCCTTATTTATATGACTTTTATTTCCATGTTATCAATTCCCAAAACACTTGTAGTACCACTTCTGTGACTCTGACTTGGAAGCACTCTTCTTACCTATAATGGAGAATGGTGCTACTTTGTGAAGGTGTAAATCCCCCATCGCCACTCTTATTTCAAAGCTCTGACCCTTGACAATTGTCCTTTCTTAAATGCCCGTCAAATCCTTCCCTTTTCAATCTCTTTCAAAAGTATGGGAAGGGGTGGGAGATGAGAGAAAGGTATAAACTTTATCCAAAAGGCACATGATCTGTCACTGAGCCTCAGTGTATTCATTTGTGGATGAGCCTCAGTGAAATTCCTGGTGTATTCATTTGTGGATGGACCCATCCACAGCTCATGAATAAGGGCTCTCAGATCTGCTGGAACTCCAGATCATTTGGGCGAACATGAGTGAAACCGCTAGGGAAGAAATCTAGTCAGTTGTGTTAGGATGTTTTAAAAATTGTTTTATTGCTTGCTTCTCATGTGTGTAATTCCTCACTTAACCACCCCCCTTCTTGTTCCCATACCAGGATCCTTCCCACATACATTTCTTTGCTTGGAATCCTGAACTTTTAAAGCACCTTTTATGTCCCTTCCCCTTTTTAAAATAAAGACTTTCTTCCCATTGCAAACTAGAGTTCTGATATCCTCGAAAACCTAACACATGCCCTTCTAAATTCTTCTGTACACCAATCACAGCAGTAAATCCCAACCTTTTAATTGAATTGTGCTGGGCAACAATATTTTCCTCTTGTACAATATCCCACTGTACACATGGAGTGGGGGGGAATACAGCATGGCTATTCTGCAATCTGGGTAAATGCATTACATAAACAATTACTTTTCTATACTTGTGATCAACTATGTGCATGCCTCCAGCAACTTCTCCAGCTGAATCCTCAAGCACCCTCTCTTTCCCCCTCCCATGTATACACACACATTTTAGATTACAGAAAAATGTAGTTTGGTGGGAAGAGTTGCTGAAAGAAAAATGGCCTCATGAACAATTCTAGAAGAATATTATTCAAATGATAAATTGAACTAAACCCTAAAAAGCTACATCAGCCAGCGAACAAAATTTCTGCAGGTGAGCAGAAGACTACAAAATTGGTAATTTAGTTCTCCTTTTCCAGGAGGACTGGGGAAATGATTTAAATGAATGGTAAAACAGTTGTCAAGACAATTAATTGTACCTGAGGTCCTTTTTCACCAGGAACTCCTGGAACTCCATCCTTACCAGGAAGGCCATTCTGTCCTGGAAGTCCAGGGTCCCCCATAGTGCCCCTTTGTCCCTTTATTCCTTTAAGCAATTGAGAGATTACAATCAATACTTGAAGAAAATCAATATAGCTAATTCTTAACATGGCCCCTCTGTGGATACTTAAATCCAGAGATTGGAGCAATGGACAGACAAGACAGATCTTTTTACAAACCTGAGAAAAGCCTGAGGTTTGCAAAGGGGGTTAACCCCACAAAATGATAAAAGGAGGATTGTAGCTTTAAGCAATAGATGCCCTGTGTCTGTTGCTAGGCAACCACAAGAGTATTGCCAGCCTTCTTCATTTCTGTCCAAAAACGGCAGGGGAAAAGGGAGGGACATTTCCAGAGCTGTTTTGACCTTTGAGGACTCATCAGGGCCAGGCCTGGCACCAAGGTCTGGATGACTTGCTATGACACAACTTGCATGACTAAGCCAGGTCCACCTTCTTCCTACTGTTCAACAACAGCCACCCAATGACAATCAGTGTGGTGTAGTAGTTAGTTTCAGACTAAGATCTGGGAGATCCAGGTTTGAATTCCCACTCTGCTGTGGAAGCTCACTGGGTGATGTTGGCCCAGTCAAACACTTAGCCACAAGTCCAGCACTGCAGCCAATACTCACAGGATTGTTGTGAGAATAAAATGGAGGAGAGGAGAATGAAGTGAACTGCTTTGGGTCCCCATTGTGGAGAAAAAATGGAACATAAATGAAGTAAATAAATAATAAATATTGCTGAAGATGGGGAGCAGATAAAACGTAGGTTGACTGATAGATGTGAAAGAGAGAATGAAGCAGGGAAGGATGAGAATATAGGGGTTGCTAGGAGGAGGGAAAAATGAAATATTGTGGTGAAAGGTTACTGGGAAAAGTAAGGTACTCCCCTGCATGTCTTTGCAGGTTTCCCACCACACAATTGGACCTGATTCAGCCGGTACTGCTTGACTTGGCCAGTTTTCCCAGGTAGAGGCTGCCAAGGGAGGGGGCAGATAAAGGTTGGTTGGCTGGTGGGTGGGAAGGAGAGAAGGAAGCAAGAAAAGGGAAGAAGCTATGGGGGATCCCAGGAAAGGGAAAGAGGAAATAGTGGGGGCAAGAAAATAAGATGCCCCCTGCAAGTTCCTGCAAATCCCCCACTTGTATATTTTCTGTTCACATACTTTGATGCTTTACAAAGGACACAAAACTCCTGAAAAATTGGGTGAGCTGATACATTAAAATACTGCATTTATAAAAGTTGAGCTACACAGTATTTGGATAGTAATCCCCTCACACACACAGTCTCTGTCTGTGTCCTGCACATCTTGCTCAAGTGATCTCTCTCTCTCTCTCTCTCTCTCTCACACACACACACACACACAAACCCATCTCTGTCACTGTTTTTCTCTCTCACCCATATACATACTCTGGGGGTAATCCTAAGAAGGTCTACTCAGAAGTAAGTCCCATTTTATTCAGAGGGGCTCACTCACACATAACTGTTCTTAGGACTGCAACCACCACCACTGCTTTTTCTGTCAAGCTGCTCCTTCCTTTCTCTGTGTCTCCGATGATACACGTCTCATTCCTTTCCTTCACTCAAGCTGATTCACACATTGTACATGGTGAGGCTTCTCTTCCAAAAGCAGGAAGCAATATAAAATATGAAGTAATCAAGGCAAAGTTTCACCAATTAAAAAAACCCATGGGTACAGTAGGATACA
The DNA here is from genome assembly GCF_029931775.1 of Euleptes europaea. Classification (NCBI taxonomy): domain Eukaryota; kingdom Metazoa; phylum Chordata; class Lepidosauria; order Squamata; family Sphaerodactylidae; genus Euleptes; species Euleptes europaea. The sequence continues at coordinate 36,312,526 of NC_079316.1, read as the reverse complement.
TACTTACCTTTTATTGTTATTCTAACTGAATCACCTTTCTCTCCTTTTTCTCCAGTGAATCCAGAGGAACCTGGTATTCCCTTATAATTTTAAAAATAAATATGTCAAAGAACTTGCACTGAGGGCATACTATCCCCCTGCTTTTGCTTCCTTCCTTCCCTCTCCCCTCCACCCCTTCTCTCCCAGTAAGTGTTTCTGTCTTTTTCTCCCTCCCACATCCCTTCTCCTTCACAATTTCTCTCTCTGCCTCCCCCCATTTTCACTGTCAGTATGCCTCTCTTGCTCTTCCTCCCTCTCCCCTTCTCTTACAGTGTTTCTCTCTCAGGCTATCAGACCAGGCATCTGCCTGCTTGATTTTCCTTCTCTTCGCTGCTGTGCCACCCAGCTGCATGCCACCCAATGTCTCAAGACAAGGGCTGGCAGCAAATGGGGGGACGGTTGGGAGTTAAGGGAAAGCTCCTGCACCTCCTTCCACAGCCCCAATGCAGAAGCAAAAGTAGTAAGCACTTTGGCACTCATCCGCTTCAAACATAGTGGCCTCAGCATCTGACGATGGAGAAGGAGGAGGCTCCCCTTACAACTTCCCTGGCCAATGACATTGTAAGTCTTGAGCAGTTGACAGCACAAGCACGGCAAACTGTTTTCTGTTTTGGGTTTCTTTAACCTCTTCCCCCATTTTTTGTTTTGGAATTTTCTGCAAATCTGGGATGCCCAAATTTTGGAGAAGAGCCTCCCTATTATCAATGTGGCCCCAGTCCATAGATTTACGTATCCGTAGATGGGGCCAAATTGACTATTAGATAAATAAATTATTAATAAAGAATAACTGTAATGAATACATCACCTTGGACAGCATCTATTAGGCAGGCAAGTTACAGAAACATTGTATCTAGAATACCTGGTGCCCCTTCTCTTTCCACCTAATAGGTGACCTGTGCCATCATTGATGACAACATTCATGACCCAGATAACTTTCTGATTTCCCACAATAGCCTTGCATGGAGCTATTAAACCATGTCTAATGAAATGATCTTTTGACATAACAATAAACCAAAGCACATTCCAATTTATATTTTCAAAACCTGAGAAAATAGAACTTGTGTCCTCAGGAAGAGAAGCAGGACTATAAAAAACCATAGCGATTTTCTTCTTGGAAATTCAGAAAATGACCTATTGGCTGGGGCTACTCACTAAGGAGCCTGGTTGTCCAGTTGTGCCAGGTAAACCTGGGTCACCTTTTTCTCCATATCTGCCAGGTAACCCGTTTTCTCCTTTTCTTCCAGGATTACCAGGTAAGCCTCGTTTTCCTGCTGGACCACAGGGACCAGGGTCACATGAACAGTTGCCTGGACTCCCTATACGAGCACAAAGAAAATAAAGCTTTGAGCCAGTTATATATTACAAAGTAGTAAGCAAAATAATAATTCATGCCAGTTTAAGGATATTATAGCGCCATCCTAGGCACAGTTACAGCCTTCTAAGTCCACTGCAGTCAATAGGGTTAGAAGGGTGTGTTTAAGATTGCACTGTTAATTATTAAATTACACAGATGTGAGTTATCTGCTCTCTGAACGATCCATACTTGCCTTTTCCTCCCTTTTCACCTCTTTCCCCTGATGGACCCCTCTGGCCTTTAGCTCCTGGTTGTCCGGGGGATCCTCTCCCACTACAAGCAACACCTTGATTACAAACAAAGACACAGTTTTCCAATTAAATTTATTGTGGGTTTCCCCCCCCCCCCAAATTGTTCAAACAGCCTCATTCTTAGAAAAATTGTCAGGCAAATTAAAAACTATAATGGCAGCAATAGCTGAAGCCTTTATTTATTTGATAGCGCATTCTGGGTCAAAGGATCTGGCCCACTTTAGCACTCAAGAGTTAGAAAGAACTATAGTCCACTTTAGAATTTCTCACTAAAGGTTCCTAGTCCAGAGTGATCTAATTTGGGCTATGAAATTTTCTGCCACAAACCTGCCCCTCTAGCCAGCCAGGAAATACAGTTCTTAGCTCACCTGGATCCTCCTATCCTTTCCACAGCCTCAGGTAAAAGGAATCATTTGTTTTCATGCAAGCCTCTGACCCTATCACTAGAGCCAAACTATAATTGGCTTCTGGGGTATTTCTGCCTCACTATTCCCATGAGTGTTATGCCTTGCCATGCTTAGTTTTGCCTTTGAGGTTCCTGTGCTTTAATTTTGTGTGTTTGTGAGAAACCAGTTTTGGGTAGCCATGTGGTATTCTTCCTGATGCATTCCATGATGCTGCTCCCTTTGGATTTATCCTGTGGATTATTAGCTGCCTAGATGCATGGAACACCTGCTTGGATAGGTATTTATAAGTCTCTGCTTCACTCTCTTGCATTCCTCAAGAGAGTGTTTGAAGTGAAATTACATAGAGGAATCAATGTATCTCCAAAGTTTGGTCTCTATTTCTCCAAAACAACGTGCAGTGAGGAGAATATCATGTCCAGAAGAGAAGAGGTGAGCAGCTGCTTTTCCCTGAGAACAAGTTGCAGTCATGGCAGTTAGCAAGAGGCAAAAAGGGGTAAAGCATTCTCTTCCGGCCTACTCATTCTTTGCTGGAAAATGTTACCCTTTGGTCCTACTTTACCTTGGAGAAGTGGTTGTGGCTCAGTGTTAGATCATGTGCAGGAGGTCCCAGGTTCAATCCCCAGCATCTCCAACTAAAATAACTAGGCAGTAGGTGATGTGAAAGACCTCTGCCTAAGACCCTGGAGAGTCACAGCCAGGCAGGGTGGACAATACTGACCTTGAGGGATCAATAGTCTGACTCAATATAAGGTAACTTCATGTTTGTTTAGTTGGACTTTGGAGACACATGGTGGAGATGGAATGCCTCATTCGTTCTTAATTTACTATTTACAAAGTTCAATAATCTGATTAAAATGCAAAGCGGGAATGGCTCAGTGGTACAGCATCTGCTTTGCATGCAGAATACTCCAAGTTCAATCCCTGGCATCTCCAGTTAAAAGACTCAAGTAGCAGGTGATGCGAAAGACCTGAACTGGAGACACTGGAGAGCCACTGCCAGTAAGACTCAGTTGTCTGACTCAGTATAAGACAGCTTCAGGAGTACAGATGATTTTTTTAAAAAAGGTCATTCTGATACAGATCTCATGAACAATATAGAGAATAAGCACAGCTATCTTTTTATTCAATAGATATTATATGCAGATGTCATGTTGCAAAACAAATATTAGAGGAAATAACTTCAATGTTTACTAATGTCTTTATCAATATCCTTTTATTATTAACAACTACTACTCTCATGTAATGCTTAGAAGTAATTTATTTAATTTACCTGGTGGGCCAGGGAAGCCCCGCCTTCCTGGTGGTCCTGGTAAACCTGGTAATCCTGGAGAGCCTGGTCTTCCTGGAGCAGTTTCAGATATAGCAGGGAGGCCAGGCTCACCTCGAGCCCCCTGAGGACCTTCTATTCCCAAACTACCTTTGGAACCTGGAAGAACTATTAAAAAGATAAAGAAACACTATGGAACTTTCTACCCAACATATTCTCTGTGGCACCCCTCTACCTGATGGAACAACCTACCTTATGAGGTCAGAAAGGCTCCCACGCTATTATCTCCACCAAATATGTAAAACAGAACTTTATAGAAGGACATTTTTATGTAGGAAAACCTACTGTAGTTTCTATTGTTTGCTGCTGGTAAATGGTTTTTATTGTGTTGATTGTAAGTCTTCAGCACATTTATTTATTCCTCAATGACTCCCTGACACATGGAGAAACCTGAGTTCTATTTACTCCATTAAGAGTTAAAGAGTCTGTTTTAAATATGATGTCAAAGTTATGACTCTCACGGCTTACAAGAACCCTTATCATACACCAGAATTTGGGCTATGCTTTTCATGAACAGTTTTAACCACGCTCAATAGATCTAATGTAGACCATTATCAAGTGCTATTTGGACAGGCTTTTAGGTCAAAAGGCAGCGGCCTGCATAACTTCACTGACATAACAGTCCACTTGTACAGTAATTAAATCCCCCTTTATTGCAGGCCTTATAATGGCAGCTAAAAAATATTATTTTGGAAAACCTTTAAAATCTAAACTTCTAAGCTTGATTTTAAATAGTAGGTCTTGATAATATATAGTTTTCTGTCCTTTGCAAACTGCTTTTGAACTTGCTTTTTTTTGTTATTGTACAATTATTACTGCATGCTGCTAACTGCGAGTCACTTTCAGTAATTACTTAATTAGAAAGGCAGAATAGAGATGTCCTAAATACAAATGTTTTGGCATGTGCAAAAACATGATTTTTTAAAAACCCTTATAAGTTGTACCATAAGATCCTTACTAGATCCAGGTTCGCCTGGCCTTCCATCCATGCCTGAAGGACCTGGCAATCCAGTGGCACCAACATCTCCAGAAGGACCAGGATCTCCAGGATCTCCTTGAAGACCTATATAAGACCATTGAGAAGATGTTGTTTTGAAAATAATGTTAGGTTATGGGTTTTATTAAATGAATATAAAATAATGTATTATTAATTATACCTTTTATTCCAGCATGTGGTGCTGTTTGAGGTCCTGGTGGGCCAGGATGCCCACTCTCGCCAGGGTGCCCCTGTTGGAATGATTGGTTTTTTTTTTGCAATGTAATAATACAATGACATTAGTGCATGGCCGTGCTTTCCTGAAAAGGGGGGGTGAACTGCAGCGGCCGGGGGGAAAAGGCTTTTTTCCAAAATAAAACCAGGAAAGAAAGGCTTTTTTCCCCCATAGGGGAAAGCCTAAAAAGGTGACACGGGACCACAGCCATCCTGGGAGGTGTTCCCGGGGCAAAAGGTGTTTGGAAGCTGCCTAATGGCAGCTCTGTCCCCCAGAATGCCCAAGGAATGCCTCCTAGGGCGCCGGTGCGGGGACTTGCGCTGGGAGAACACTGGCGGAAAGCCCTGCCAGTGCCCGAGCCCCATGCTGCCGCCATGGTCCAGAGGGGCCAGCGTAAGTGGCACTATGCTGGCGCCCGTGCCAGTTTGCATAGCTCAAGAGGCATGGACACTGGGGTAGGGGTCACGCCAGCTCCTAAGAGCATTTGGGGGCCCCTTCAGGTATGCACTGTTAGATACATAGTTGCTAAAGGAAAATAATAATGCATAATAATGAAATATACTGGGATTATTTTAAAATGACTGCTCTGTGCTGGTAAGGAATGGTTTCCATTCTGCACAAATTTGATATAAATATTAAAAGCTTACCTTGATGCCTGGAAAGCCATGTTGTCCAGGAAATCCAGGAACTCCCTGTTCACCCTAAAAAAAAATTTAAAAAAAATATTATGCATTATATATATCTCCATCCCCATGCAAATTAATGCTTGTTTTTTTCCAAAAAACTAGGCAGATGATGCACACTGCTACAACTGATATATTTTATTATTGTTTGCTATTTGTTGTGATTCTCTTAAATTGAGTTTAGCATGCAAATTGATTCCACTGACATTAATTAGACTTGTTCATTATAATGTCATTATAATGTCATTCCCCAATTTAATGGACATTATACTACAAAAGATAAAATAATAAAAATGAGGGAGAATCAGGTACTGTACATATGCTTCAACTTAATTCCTGTCTTACAACATTTGCTAGCTCAGAGCCAGTTTATAACCATAATGTAGATTTTGAGACAACCTACATTATTCATTTAATAAATGAATATGCGACCAAGTACCCTAGTTTATTTGAATCAGTAAAAGAGGTTCTCACTATCAGAAATGTAAATGATCATTGTAAAAACACACCAAAAAAAAACCTCATCGGCAGTGAAAGGAACTTATATAACAACAGAAGATGTTTATACTATGAACACAGTAGTTATATAATATATATATACCCAGGTTTCAGCAATTAATCATAGGCAGTGCCATTTTTTATGTATTCTACCTTGTTTCCTGGAAAACCTGGAGATCCATAAGAACCAGGACTCCCCTACGGGAAAGATAACAGGCAAAGAATCATACATGAGATTAACTATTTGCACACTCATCCATAAACATACTGGAAGTAAATTTCATTGAAATCAATGGAACACACCTACACATAAAACGATGATATAAATAAAGACAGTCGTTATTAAATGGGCTTTACAGGTCAGTCCTAAGATCCCCAATGCCAGTACATCAGTGATGCCGGTAGGACACCGGCACAGCTAATCAGTATCCTTCACTCAGCAGAGAAAACATTTTTTTTATTGAAGATGTCAATGAATTGAGAGCATAGTATTGGCACTGGGGTACACAGCAATACTGCCAACATCTACCAGTCATGGTGCAGCATGCTGATGACACACCCTTGCCAGCCTGAAACAACAGCCAAACACTGCAGAGTGATGCCAGCTTGCCTCCTTGACATCATCTTGACCCACCCACTCATAGAGCAGAACAGGGTAGGAACAAAGGAAACAACAGCAGCATGCCACACTCCTGAGATCTTACATTCCTGAGTATGCATGTGTGTGTGTGTGTGGGGGGGGTGTCCAGGATGTTGTGCATGTCTTGAGATGAAGAACTGTAAGATTTCTGTAAAGGGAAGTGCTAGCAATATGCTGCAACAGTGTTTGTATCCTTGCATGTTTCTGCAAAGTACTTCTGATTTACGCAAATATCTGTTCTCCGTGTGTATTCTAAGAGTGCCTGACATGAGGCCAGAGAAAAGTAGCCCCATGCCCTGTCCTGACTAAAGAATAGTTTAGGAGAGCTGTGATTCACTGCAGGCTTAGTTGGTATCCTAAGTTGTAGGATGTCCATGTATGCATGATGATGTCATTCCCATTGAGTTCAGTGGGAGAGTTTCTACTTGCACCAGCTTTTTCACAGGCATAACATTATGCTAGCACTTGGGATGGGACCTAGGCTGAGGGGTTTAGAATACCAAATAAGTCCTGCTCCTCCCTCTGTACACCTCTGGTACGATGACTTTCTGGCCCTTATGTCAGCATAGCTGCATTAGTGTCAAGTTTATACCAGCATGGTATTGGCATGGCACATCTCCAGGTTACATGGGAATAGGGACTTAGTTGCCATCTCAAGCAGTTTCTAGAATGGTCTGAATGGTAAGCAGGCATGACAATCTTTAGTTAGTTCAGGATCATGATGTGATGGTACATCCCACTGACTTCAACAGGACTGATTTCATGTGATTGTTTTTGTCCTATGACTTTGGGTAGCATGCTGGAATTCTGACAGGCACATATAGTTCAAGGTGAGCAAAAATTTTTTGTATTACTGCAGTAATTCAAATTCAAACTAAAGTTTTTTGTTTTGTTTTTTAGTTCTTGGGCAATATACTATCTCATGCTGTACTATGCTATTCTTTCAGACGGCTCAAGTATTCTAACATTTGCACAGTTGAAATGTCATAAATTTTAAAAACCACCAGTTAATAAGACTATACAAAAATGGCTTTGAGGGCCAGAATGTCCTTTATATACTCAGGTTAATTATTCCCAGGATGTTAAAAGGTACATATCATGAGCCACAACCCAGGTCCACATGCAGAGTAATCTTTTGACTTGAGTTTCTTGAACAGCACCTCCCCATCACTCAAAAAACTGCATGGTAAATCTTATTTGAATCACAGGGAAGTGTCAAAAGCAAATAGATTACAGCATTAGGGTCACCGGTTCAAAGAAAGTCAAAAGTCCCAGAAGATATGCATAAGCCACTAGGCATGCCTAAGGCAGACGTGTGGCAATAATGCTTAAAATCAGATAGGAATTAAATGATATAAAATATAATAGAAAGATAATGGGTAAACTATTCTATTAAAATATGAAATTTAACACAGTTAAAGAGAGTGGACAATGGGTTGCATCCTACTACTCTGTTCAGCTAACAGCAGCACCTTCCTCAGGCCTCAAATGATTCCTTCCACACAATAGGCATTTTTTTTTTTTTTGCTAGAGAAAGATAGAAGAACACATGTGTCTGGGAAGTGAATTTGTTCATTCTGAAACATCCTTACCCGTATTCCAGGAAAGCCAATAATCCCCTTTTCACCCTTCCTTCCACTTCCAAGTTCACCCTGTTATAATTCAAAACATAGCATTTAAACAGCTTGAATAAAGTGATATAGTCTTCAGCAGTGATCCAGGGATGTTAAATACAGTATGCTTGTACTCACATTGATCTTCTAGCAGATTCTTTCCTGGGAGGTGAGTCCACTGGTTCTTAAACCTCCCAAGTTTAAAAAGTAGTTTGAGTATCCATTGTTAACAGTCTTTAAAGAGAAACTACCACCTGTGTAGGCACAGTATTTGTTCCCTTTAAAGAGTCCTACAGATTCCCCATGTAAAAGCTCTCAGTTAAGTTCAGATACATAGTCTGTGACTGATGCATAATCATAAAAGCTCCTTAAATTACACAAGTGGTTTCTTCCCAAAATATCAGAAAAAAGAAGTAACTCTAGCCATATACACATTTAGCCAGGCAAAGCTACTTCTCAACATTTTGATAAGTCATGAGATAAAAGAGATAAAAGAGCTAAGCAGTCAGATGTAGGACATCTAATTACTCGTGAAGAACTATGTCACTTACTTTGGGGCCAGGCGATCCTTTGGAGCCCATCAATCCAGGCATTCCTTTTGCACCCTAAATATTAAAATATTTCATTAAACAGTCTTATTTTCTCCATAACTGATACACAGTTTCTTACTGGTAATTTCATTTTTGAGAGAGTAACCATCAAAGGGACCCTTGCCATTCAAATCACTTTTTCTGAAAAATTACATTATGTCATTACTATATGTCTATTGTTATAGCAAGTAATATAACATCACATATCCTTAGAATATGGATGTTCCAGGGTGTGGAAGTGATACACTGCTTTGCAGGATAAACCTTCTACCGTTATTTTGCACAAGATGTGCTAAGGTAATGCACATGTTTGTCTTATAGTATATCTCAGTCACCTACATGAAAGTAATTTAAACTTCCAAATAAATCCATGGTGACTTCCAAGTAAATTGGATATTAATTGCCATACAACAAATGTTACCATTATAAACCAATGTTATAATGTGTATACCTTTTCTCCCTTCAGTAGATGAGAACTTGGAGGTCCAACCAATAATGGCTGTCCAGGAGATCCAGGAGGCCCCACATCACCCTATAAAATCCAAATAAACATGAAACTGAGTGAACAACCCCATAAAATTATTTTGGGGGTTATAATTCTACATTTGAAGAGACTTCAACTGATATCTGCTAACTCTTTGTTACACTACCATCTCATCTATTCTTCTTCACATATGTGAACATGTATCAGATAGTGATGATTTATCCACCTCTCACAGAGAAACTGCTATGAGGCATGCTTTGAACCACTTTGGGTCCCCATTAAGTAGGAAAGTGGGGTATACAGACTGAGGTTTTTATTTCTTGAAGACAAATAGCATTAAATGAATCTCAACCAGTACCTGAATGCAGTAATCTTGGACATACATTAAATGTCTGTAGGCAATTTTTTAAACTTAAAACAAGGCCTCTTCACCCACTCCCAAACATTCAATGATTTCTTCCTAATGTGGCATGACACTATTTGTGTTTCACTGAAAGTGCCAGCTTTACAGCGTGATAGTAAACACAATTATGCCCATCCAAAGTCCACAGGAATAAATGGTTAACTCTGCTTAGAATAGTACTGCAAGTGTGAAAACTTGTACATGCCTCTTCTAAGTAGGAATATTTCGTGCCTGTAAGAACGATGTCTAGTTATCCATTTAATTGTTTTTTAAACATGTTCAGACTATTATTCCTAGTTATAACTTCTTTGCTTACCGACAATCCTTTTTGACCTTCTACTCCAACACCTGGATTTCCCTAATAATTTTTTTTAAGAGTGAAAGAAAATAAGATTAGAAATTCTAAAAGGATTTAATGTCAGAATCTATTGTTTAAATTGGTAGCTTTTGTTTAAAACTTAAAGGAAGTTTCTGGAAAACTCAGCAGATAATAATAATTGAAGGCACTTTAAAACACAAGGGTGAATGCCAGTTTGATTGGTACTGTATAAACAGTCATGAAAAACAATCACTCACCTGTTTGCCTGGTAAGCCTGGATGACCAGCAGCGCCCTTTAAGGAAAATAAAGAACAAGGGGATCAAATACAAGAACTCAGCCTGAGAAAGATACACCGTTGCCATCTGATCTTAAAATGTAGGTCCTACAATTTTTGTTGCCTAGGATTTTTGTTAAATCATCATTTATGTACTTACTGTACATATTACCTTCTCCCTTTGTAGTTACATGACTACTGTGGGACAGATTTTTCTTTTCTTTTTCCTTCAGCCAATGTCAGGGCTCGGGCCAAACCTTGTGACATGCCCATGAGATGGCTAAGTGGGAGTTTGTGCCAACTGAGATAGACAGTGAACATAAGGTGTCTGAGACTGGTGAATGGGCAGATGCTTGTATTATCATAGTTTTAAAAAATGAATTACCAACAGTGTAAAAGAGGATAGGGAGGAATGAGACAAAGGCTGGGATACAGAGTCTTGCTTTAGCATACATTTGTATGACTGACAATCAAGGTATTATTACGTTTTTTTCCCTTCATTTATGATTTCTCCTGCCAAGAATCCTAGAAATGCAGAGCTAATTATCTTTAATAATTATCGGTTTGCTCTGTTAAGCTTTTGTGGGGGTGAAGCAGGTGGCTTTGTCCAGTAGAAATGCCTCGTCACTAGCATTTCGTTGGATGTCTGTCTTTCAGCACTAAAAAGGATGGCTGGTCAATTCTTGGGGGGGGGTCTAGAACTACAGAGGCCTGGAATGGCTGAGTGGATCCCAGAAACCTTGGCCCTATTTGGGTATGCAAATGAAGGGAAAGCCCTGGGGGACCTTTCAAAGGTGCTTAGGGGCCCCGCATAACACCCAGTCCCAGTGGCCCCCTTTCTGCTCCACCACCAGCAGAGGTGGCACTGGGCGCCCTCAGCAGCATGGGTGTCCTGTTGGAAGGTGCACCCACTGGTGAGCAGAGGGCAACCATGACTGCACAGACTGCCCACAACATTTCCCCCTTCCCAGGTATGGGTACCAGCTGTTCCGTGTAGGTGGGGTGTTCATGGGGGAGGGAATTCTGGGGCCCATGCCAACACTGGCAAGAGCCCAGGAACTTCTGGTGGGACTTGGACACATTAAGAGTGGGTGTGCTGCTGACAGCAAGCCAGCATCCCTGGCCACACCCCTTTTCTCTCCCGGGCTCTGACAGGCTCTTGGCTCGGCCCCCATGCCGGGCGGCCTCAGATTGATTCTGGCTGCCCTGTCTGGCATAGCCCCTCCATCTTCTCACAACGCCTCCAAGAAATACTGTGACGTGGTGGCTGGAGATGTTGATATGGTTACAACCACTGAAAGTCAGTTACTGATACTTATTTCCTGCCAGCCACTGTGTGAACAAACCCTACAGGGAGTGGACTAGTGGCAACACAGTTATGCTGTATTTGGCCACCACAGTGCAGGTGTGCCTCAGGATTGCTCTGTTAGTAGCAGGAAGATCATTCTTGGGGGGAAATTGATTCAGAAGACAGCTCTCTCAGTGGAAACTCGGCTTAGGAAATGTTGGCTCATCATGCTGATGAACAAAATTACCATGGACAATTAAAAAAACTTAAGTAAACTAAGTTTAATAAAAGATGGAGACTTTTTATTGTTCATTAGAATAAGGTAAAACTAGAGGGAAATGTTAAATTAGAAATATTATCATACAGATTTACATACAGAGCTGAAGCTCAGATATTATTGACACCAACATTATTGGCTTATGTAGTATCTATTTTATATGGATGTTTTGCAATTTTTGTATAGAATAAAGATAAAAAAATTAAATCTGTTTAATATAATTGGATAACATTTTATGGCAGAACATCATATACCCTAGAATTCTGCTTGAAGTCTCTCTCTGAATGTGGTCGAGAAGACTACTGATTCTCCCTTTCTCCCTTACAAGTATAGCATCATGAACAAAAATAATTCTCTTGTAAGATGGGGCCAGATGGGTGCTCATCACTGAGAACAGGTTGGTGAAATGAAAGCTTTAGAATTATACCTGTGATCCCGGTTGGCCTGGATATCCAGGTGGGCCTCTTGGTCCCCCTTCTCCTCTAGGACCCTGAAAACAGATGACACATTTTGCTTCTCGATACTAGCAAAGTTCCATTTTCCAACAAAATATAGTTTTACTTCATATTTCATGTGGCAGGTTCAATATCTCATCCAACTAATAGCATCCTCTAACATTTGGCCTTGGCCCCACTACTTGTAAGCGGTATTTCAGTCAGCTATTTTACTGATTTTGTAGATGAATTTCAGGGTCGCATAGTACACGAGCTAACTATCCATTGATGCACCTAAAAAATAAATTGGGAATAATGAGACTAAGCCTGTGAAACTGACCGATATACTAAATCTATTTGATATGGAGGGAACATGGGGCAAAAAAAGAGAGAGCTGTCCGTGTGTGTAAAGTACAGTCACGTTGCAACTGACGTAAGGCAACCATGTAGGGTTTTCATGGTAGGAGACTAGCAAAAAGCTACTAATTTAAAAAAGAGGAAAATTTCCTCTTCCCTCTTTTCTTTTCTCAGAGGCTCTCAACATCCCATACCCCTTGGGCGATATTTAGTCCTCACCAAGGGAGGTCTTGACGTGAAAGCAAGTGGATTAGGAGTTCCTCCAGGACATAACCACCAGCAGTCTTGCTTTATAAGAAACAGTGTCTTTTATTTACAGTGCACAGATAAAACATACCATCACGTACACTTCTCCACTACTACTTCCAGGCTATAATTGGTATCATTGGTGTTTGAGTGTGTTACAGAAGCACAGTTACATAGCCTTATATACACCCACTGCACCTGATCTGCATTAGGCCACCTGTGGACTTTCCCAAGCATTGCATTAGCAAACTGCCCAGATCTGGATTACTGCAGTTCCCTTTGGAACCAGCAAGGCTATTGCTTCTGCTGACATCATCTTTGGCCTCTCAGATCTCCAAGATCTGACAGCTCTCACACAGCTGTTACTTGTCAGATTATTACAACCAACTTGATACTCTGACAGGTTTTTGGTGGAGGATCTTTTTCTTTTGGTTAAATATCAATATTGTTCCACACTTTGGAAGTTGCTGTGTGAGTATACAGAATTCTATTCTGACAGTGTGTGTCCTCGTTTTGCTGATTTTATGCACTGAGGTCAGACACTTCACCATCAGATACAGTGATTCTCAAGTATCCTCTACAAGTACTTGTGAGTCTTTTTCATCTGATGATAACACCCCCAGGGTTTTTCAAGTAAAACCACTACCTTTCCCTTAAACAGGAGCTAAGCTAATGGAAGGGGAACTGAGTCACTGGGGAGGGAATAAGGAAGAACCTGAGCTTCAGGAAGAAGGAAAGAGGTGATGCATGAAAGAGGCAAGAGGAGAGAAAGAACTAAGGACCTAACTAGACACAACTGATATCCCCAGGTTCACCTTTGAGACATGCTGTCATATAAAAAATGAGTTCCCAGTTGTGAACTCCATTGTGCGGTGGGGGCCCAATTCTGGTCAGGACCACTTTGGCATGGGAGATCCTGCCTCCCCGTGCAGTTTTTCCACCCCGAAACACTGTGGGGGACTGGTGCAGTTTCATGGAGAGAAAATGGTGCGAGGGGAGGCAAGATCTCTACCTCCCCCCATGTTGTGGTTCCCACCTGAGAACTCACTTTTTAAAATGGCAGCACATCCCTGGGTTGAACCTGGCAATGCCTGGAACATCTAGAAGGCCCTTAGTCATGCTGAGATAGTGGAAGAATTGACTCAGGATGATGCAACGGTAACAAAGGCAACAATGAGAGTGAGAAGGAATCAGGGCAAGCTCCCACGCACTCACTCTATTCCACTAATCCAAGCTGGTCTATACCCAGGAATTGTGTTATCCATTATTTTTGACAGAGCTACATCTCAAGTGAAAACTGGAAGCTAGTATTCATTAGCTGGTTCAAATCAGATGCCTACACTATTATCACTGAGATTCAATTCATATGCTCAGTGTTCCTGCTTCCCATGTCCATCTACATCCCCCCCAGCAGGCTTACCTTAGATCCAGGTGCGCAGGCAGGCGGCGGCTGTGGGGGGGGGGAACCCTGTGGCCCAGGAGGCCCCGCAGGCAGCTCCTAGGCCGCTCCAGGCCCGGCGAAGGCAGCGGCGGCGGGGGGGCCCCGCAGCCCAGGAGGCCCTCCCAGGCCGGTGCCGGCCGGGAGGAGCCGGGCGTGCCCGGCAGCGGCGGCAGTGTGGCCTTCCAGCGGCTGCAGGAGGCCCTACCAGGTCGGTGCCGGCCAGGAGGAGCCGGGAGCGCCCGGCAGTGATGGCGGCACAGGCCTCCAGCAGCCGCAGAAGGCCCTCCCAAGCCGGTTCTGGCCGGGGGAAGCCGCGCGCGCCCGGCGGGGGAGGTGCCGTGGTTTTCCAGCAGCCGCAGGGGGCCCCCCCAGGGCGCTCCTGGCCAGGGGAAGCCGCGCGGGGCCGGAGGCGATGGCGGCGCGTGCCTCCAGAGGTCGCAGAAGGCCTTCCCAAGCCGGTCCTGGCCGGGTGGAGCCGGGGGCGCCCGGCGGCGGCGCGGCCTTCCAGCGGCCGCAGGAGGCCCTCCCAGGTCGGTGCCGGCCAGGAGGAGCCGGTCGCGCCCGGCGGCGATGGCGGCGGGGGCCTCCAGCGGCCGCAGAAGGCCCTCCCAAGCCGGTCCTGGCCGGGGGAAGCCACGTAGGCCCGGCGGCGATGGTGGCGGCGGCGGTAAGTTTTTTGGGGCTGAAAAACTCGGCTTATACGCGAGTATATACGGTATGTAAAACAGAATTTTCTATAAAAGTAATAGGGCTATAATATAACTGAACTTAACCTGAAAATTACCCAAATTATCCTCTTTGGTGTTGCCATCTGGATAACAGTCATCAATGAATCAATAGATCGTCCACTGCTTCAGTTCTTACGAAAACTCCTAAATGCCCCTCGATGTGTTGCTGGCGTTACTTTTCGTTCCGAGTTTGGCCAAATGTCACTTGAACCTAGGGCGTGGTTGGCCGCCTTTAAACTACACCTTAAACTGTGCTTTAGCACTGAGGGGTTCCTAGCTTCTCTGAAGCATGACCCTTTTAAATCCTCATGGCAAAAAATCTTAGATGAGAAACTGTCGTTGTTGGGCTTCTCGCAGGATATGTTATTAGATCTTGGGAAAACTGAAGCTTTTACCAAAATTAAAAAGCGCATTAAATAGCTCGATTATAACAGCTCTACTTTTCGTGCTCGTCGCGTCTGTTCATCCCAGTTCTTCAGAATACCCCCTCCACGTGGTCTGCCTGCCTATACATATTATCTGACAACTCCTCGTCTCTGTAGAGCTTTTTGCTTGGCTAGATTGAATGCTAACCCTTCTATGGTAATGCAGGGCAGAATTCTGAATATACCATACTCAGACAGGATCTGCCCTTGCTCCTCTGGCTCTATTGACTCATTAGCCCATGCCCTTTTGGAATGCCTCTTTCACGAGTAACTTTGATCGCACTATATTTCCCCCCTTTTAATATACAAATCCAATGCCTCTGTGACTGACATAATGCCTTTTTTACTAAGCGATAGGGACCCCAAGGCTACATTGTCAGTGGCAAGATTTGTTTCAATCCTTATATCCCTCCAACACTAGATATATGCTGCTCAAGATCAATTGATCAAGGAGCTTCTAAGGGATAAAAGGAAAAGGATATAACTGAATGGTTCAGAAAGGCACTTTATAAAGGGAAAAGGACTGTGTATAAGTTGTATTATCTGTTTGCTGCGCATATTACTATGCATTGTCTTCTACTGATATAGTATCATTTTCTGCATTGTATCTGCACTCTGTATCATGTCTAATATGCTAAACGTATTCAGCTGTTTTGTAATCCTAGTCCTAGTACATTACTTATTAGATGTCTCATCATATTGACTGTATTGATTTACACTGTGCAGTCAGCTTTGAGTCTCAGTGAGAATGGCAATCTATGAATTTAGTAAGCAAACACATATATGAATGTACAGGACTATTATGGAAGTATTGGTTCATACAGTCAGTGCCTCCATGTGATTCCCACAGGGCTACAAATCCCGGGAAGCTCTGCAGATTCCACAGGTGATCATGTAGGAGCTACTGAGCATCTGAACCAGATCAGAGAGATTTCCTTCAATATACTTCAGGGATACACTTATTCTGCTGAATATCAGAAGCATGGTACAGATTTTCCAACAGATCCATGAACTGGACCTGACTTTAAAAAAAAAAACTTCAAAAAGCAGATCTTGGGGTAGGGCAAATCAGATTGGGGTCATGGGACCAAGGTAGAGTTTAATCCTTTCCTCTAATGCTGTTTTCTACACATCCCAAGATTCTATTAAATTACACACCCCAAAGATGCTATTAGCTGCAACTGGGGAAAAAGAAAGGGTTCCTATATTGCACCCTGTCTTTTTCTCAACATGGCTAAAAGCAGATTCAAGTACATCTTTTCAATGGTTGAAACAGAGCAGGTGGCAAATACTTCTCTCACGCATTATGGCCACAGTCAACTCCCCCCACCAGCTCTTTTGAAGCATTAAAAAAGATACTAGATTTTGATTCTAGATCTGCCACCTTACATGAGGTTTCACCCTTACTAATGAGGATGTTCACCATCTCTTCAGACCCACTGATTCTTGGATGACCTAATCACAATGTGGAATCTGTTTAAAATAATCTTCATGCAGTAATTTCATACAGAGGTGATCACCAAATGAATTGTTCTATCACGTGAGTCTCCATAATAGCACCAGACATATACACACCACGGAAATGGTCATGGTGGTGAGCTTCTATACATGAATGTCACTACTTAGAGCTGCTACTGACCTTCAAACCAGAAGGAAAGGATTATGGGATACCTATAATATATAATAGGAACCCTGTGGCGCAGAGTGTTAAGCTGCAGTACTGCAGTCAAAAGCTCTGCTCAAGACCTGAGTTCGATCCCGACGGAAGTCGGTTTCAGGTAGCCGGCTCAAGGTTGACTCAGCCTTCCATCCTTCCGAGGTCGGTAAAATGAGTACCCAGCTTGCTGCGGGTAAAGGGGAGATGACTGGGGAAGGCACTGGCAAACCACCCCGCAAACAAAGTCTGCCTTGGAAACGTCAGGATGTGATGTCACCCCATGGGTCAGGAACGACCCGGTGCTTGCATAGGGGACAATTACCTTTTTTATAATATATAATATATAAGGCTGTCAAAGATAAGACATTTTGGAGGACACTGATTCATAGGGTCGCCATGAGTCAGAAGCGACTTGACGGCACTTAACACACACACACATAATATATGCCAGTATAATTGTCATGATTCAGAATGTATTTTCCAAATCCAATCCTTCCCCACTCCCCCCAAAAATAAAAGCAAACTGATGAAGAGCTTACAGGCAATCCGCATGGTCCTGGAGCCCCTCTTTCTCCCTGTAACCATAACCATTCATGATTAGATAAAAAACAACAGAAGTTCTTGTAATAACTTACTATCACAATGGTATGAGTAACTTTCAGTAGTATAAAACCTTGTTTCAATTATCTAGCAGGAAACGCTGAACTCTACAATCATGATTCATCCAGGGAATATTCTAGAAGCAAACCATGCAAGGAGATCGATCACTCGGCTGTAGTAAAACAGTAGTACTCACTCTGTGGGACACAGAGTGACACACTCGCAATCACCATCAACCCAAAGAGCCACACCTAGCATGAAGCCTCAGGGAGGCTCACAACCTTTCTGTTCCTCTGACAGCAGCTGTTTCAGCGTGAAAACCAGCTGCCATCCACAGCATCCACCAGGCAAGGGCCTTGCCCACTTTGCTGAAACTTAGGGTGGGTGCCAGATTGGGGAACGGTAATCAGGAGAACAACAGGTGGCATGTCAAAGAGCCATATGTGACTCCTGAACCACTGAGTATCACTATACTAACACACTTTAATAACTTCTTTATTCCATACTATTTTTATTAATTGTACCAATTTACAAGGGCACAAGGTAATCAACAGCTTTTACCAAACAAACTTGATTTAAAATAAAGTTTGGCTACTCAATCCTATACGTTCACTCAGGTAATCTCTAATGAATTTTGTGGGATTTATCCCTCGCAACATATGGAGAAGAATTGGTTTTTATATGCCAACTTTCTCTACCACTTAAGGAAGAATCAAACCGGCTTACAATCACCTTCCCCTCCCCTCCCTACAACAGATACCCTGTGAGGAAGGTGGGGTTGAGAGAGCTCTAGGAGAACTGTGACTAGCCCAAGATCAACCAGAAGGCTTCATGGGAATCAAACCTGGTTCTCCAGATTAGAGTCCACTGCTTCAAACCACTGCTCTTAACCACTACACCACGCTATCTCTCAAAACATATGTTTGCATATCTCTGGCCACTCAGTTGTCAAAAGATCCTCAAGGAAGCAACTGAAATCAATATTTAATTGTTCATATCTACATTTAAACAAACCCACAATTGACTATGGGTTGGATCCAGTAACCCATTAGAAGATGATCCTGATGGCTGCATATCCTCTCCAGTTTCACCTCCCCACCAGCAATCTCTTTGATCCCAGGAAAGTTGATTCTCATGGTTAATAGCCAGATAGGTCCATGGGCTACAGGGCATAGGGGCAAATAGCAAATCATTCCCTCCCCTGTCTTCCATCAGCACAGCTCCATTAAGTTGAGGAGGCAGAAGAAGTAAGCAGTAAGAATGACCTTTTCACTGTAGCCCACCAGACCCCATGGCTATGACCCCAAGAATCAACTATACTTGGGAAGATTCACGGTCCATGTGTGAGCACACTGCTGCATCCAATCTGGCACCAAAAGTTATCTGCTGCAGTGCTGCAATCCTAAATACACCTTTGAGGAACTAAATTTCATTGAAGGTCTTCTGAAGTAAATTTATAGGACTGGGCCTCAATGTCTGCAAATGCAGTTGAAGTTGTAATCCAAAAAACACTGTGAACAGAGGTTATTTGCAAATACAATACTCCTTTTGTTGTGGATGATACTTTTAAACAGTTTAAATATTTACATAAATTTAATACCTAAAGAAACAAATATTTGATATGCATTTCACATTATTTTAATTACTTTTCTAAACTGTTAAAACAATAAGAAAGTATTTGAATAAAAACATGCTCATTAGACTTACAGAAGCTCCTTTAATGAACTTGGAAACATTTACAGGATGTCCCTTTTCTCCTTTTCCCCCAGGAATACCCTGAAAAGACATTTTAAGACTAACCAATGAATATTTGTTAGAACAATTATACGTTTTGCTTCTGAAATCTGAAGTAATGATACACATGCAATAGTTGATTTTGATCTTGAACTCATGTAATAGATTAAGTACAATGGTTTTCTTCCACCACGTCTGGTACCTTCCATTAGTGGAAGGTGTCTTCCTTAAATGAAAGAGTCCTCATTGTAAAGAAACTATTGGATCCAACCCAACACACTTTTACTTTGAGTTTAAATTTAATTGAAAATAGCAAGCTTTGGCTTCTGGAATGCATGCTCAGTCACAATGTGAGACAAACTTAGAAATAAAATAATAAAATATATTAGTAGCTGATCCCTGCCACACCTGTTTTTCCAGCATAATTTACGGCATATGAAGAAATGCCAGTGAGTCAAAGCATGGTGTATATTCAAATGAAGGAAGGGCTGAATTCAGACATCATGCTAAGCTGTAAGTAAACTCCAATTTGCCACAATGGGCACAAACACAGCTTATTCATCATGTCCACATGCTCCCCAGCCTCACTCCTTTCTCTCCCTGGGCAAAGCACAAAAACAAACTCGAATTGAAAACAAATTCCAATTGCCCGTGATGTCCAAATGCAGGTGCTTGAGCTATTGGAAATTTGCCCCACACAAACTGGGCTTCTAAGCCACCCTCTCCCTACTCAGAATATATGCTTAATTTATTTCAATGTAGGGATATGATTGTCATGCACAATCAATTCTTTTGAGAGAATAATAAAGGTCAACTCACAAATGAGCCCTTTGGTCCAACACGACCAGCCTCTCCAGGAAATCCTGGCTCCCCCTTTGAACCATGGCATCCATCAAAGCCAGGTTTGCCCCTGGGTCCCTCAGGCCCTGGTGATCCCTATGAAGTTTCAAAAACAGAAATTGAATGTAAAATTGAAAAGAACTATTTGCTGGCCCAACATGAACTCCAGAGTTTGGAAGTCAACTGCTTATGCTGGTTTAGACAACATTTGCTATGATAACTAAAATCACTTCTCACTGATATCAATAAGATTTCACTTTCATCTTATACATGGCAACAGTTGCAATAGGAAGCCCTTTATCATAAAGAAGAAAAACTTCTGTGTTTCCTAATGTTTGAAATGTCATTCATAGCAGTAATTCATTTAATTCAATGCAATATCTGTGATATTTTACAAATGGGTTTCCATTGGTGAAAACCTATATCTTGTAAACTTCTTATAAGCACTGGTTCCCGCCTTAACGGGAGCCAGGTTTGCTGCCCGCGGCCGGAGCAAAGGCAGAGCGCGACAGCAGGCAGGCAAAATGGCCGGCCGGCATGCGCATCTGCGCATGCTTGGAAGGCTTGTGCCGGCCTCGGTCTGCCCAACAACAGCCTCCCCATTGGGCATCGAGCCAATGGGGACCTTGGGCGGGAGCCTGTGGGGGCAGGGTTCGGCCTCCCGGTTTAGCATATAGGGGGGAGGAGGCCCCGCCCTCAGCTCACTCCGTCTTTTCTGTTGACCCGCCCACCCACCCTAATTTTACGTCACAACTTGGGCAGATAGGCATGGAGATGTGTCAGTTTGGGGGAAAGCGGCCGGGAGGAGTCGCTTTCTCAACTATGGGAATCCCAACAAGGGGTGTTTGGGGAGAGGCTTCAAGGACATGTCCTAAAGGGAGGGTAGGTTGTCTGCCTCTTCCCAAGCGAAGGGCAAAACACCCAGTGGTGTTCGTCTTGGTGTCTCGGAGGGCCCATTGCCCTGGCTGCTCGCAGCGGGCTCACTGTGGGCTGGTGGTTACACAGGGCTGCATTGGGGTCAGCCCTGGTACCTGACACATCGCCACGGGGGTCGCAGCTGTTGCCAATTCCAAGTTGTGGCTCATTATATTCCAATCATTATCCTAATCTTACAATTATTATTATGAATGTTGATGTTTAATAAAGCTATGTTGTAATAAAATTGTTAACTAAGAAAGTGTCTTACTTATAATTTAGCGCGTCTAAATTCCCTCCCATTTGGCCCTGGGTCAGCAAATGATATCTACTAATTTTATAAAGTAACCAATTTTCACATCACCAAAAAGCATAGGAAACCATGCACATTTACTGACCTGCTATAACTGAAGAATTTCTAGGTTGGAGAGAGCCTGGCAACCAGTGGGAGACCAGGGGTGGGGTCATGGGGGCACCCAGTAGCAATGGCATGATGTCACTTCTGGGTTTCCCCCTGAAATGATGTCACACCTCTCCATGAATCACCAGAAACTCTATGGTAAAACCATAGTTTCCAGAAATTTCTAGAGAGGACTGATGTCAGTCCCAAGAAAAATCCAGAAGTAATGGCAGTTCTTTTGAAATCACCAGAAACTCTATGGTTTTACCATAGAGTTTCTGGCAATCCCGAGAAAGGTATGACATCACTTCCAGGTTGCTCCTGGAAGCAACATCACATCGAAGGTGCAATTGCCATTTTAAATTTTATTATTCTCCTGCTGCTGCTCAGAGCAGAGGGGGGAAATGGAAGCTGGGAAAGGGGGAATCCCTGCCAGGTAGACTAGCAACCCTGGCACAGATGCTTGCTGCTTCATGAGTTATGATAAGTCCTTCCTCTAACACTGTCAAGCTTTGTAACTGAAACTCAAATTTGGGTGCTCAGGGCTTCATTTCTGCTCATGAAAATTGAAGACAGGAGTGTGGGACTAACAAGTAAATTACATTTTACATGTAGCACACAGTTAATTTCCATAAGAACATAAGAAAGGCCTTGCTGGATCAGACCAAGGTCCATCAAGTCCAGCAGTCTGTTCACACAGTGGCCAACCAGATGCCTCTAGGAAGCCCACAAACAAGACAACTGCAGCAGCACCATCCTGCCTGTGTTCCAAAGCAACTAATATAATAGGCATGCTCCTCTGATCCTGGAAAGAATAGGTCTGCATCATGACTAGTATCCATTTTTACCAATAGCCATGATTACTCCTCTCCGCCATGAACATGCCCACTCCCCTCTTAAAGCCTTCCAAGTTGGCAGCCATCACCACATCCTGAGGCACGACGTTCCACAATTTAACTATGCATTGTGTAAAGAAATACTTCCTTTTATCTGTTTTGAATCTTTCACCCTCCAGCTTCAGCAGATGAGCCAGTGTTACTTATCTTTTTACTCTGGCCTCTTCAAAGCCTCATGAGTGTGTGGACAAACCTCCACAGATACCAAGCAGTTCAATACTTAGTGGTGTGTGGTTGTACTACTATTAATGTTGTTATTCATTTTGACATTACCAGCCCAACACCATGCCATCACTGAATCATATCCATGATATCATCAGGTCCTAATCAGTGAGGCTGGGAGGATGGAGACCTGGCAACCTTTCCCCTTCATGCTCCATCACCAAAAATCTTTTGGCTATGGGCCCAAAACACACCCCCTTCTATTGTTTGCACCATGGTAACTGATATTTGCACAGGACTTTCTACATGTGGGACTGCAACTTTGATCTTACTTAATGATCTCTACCAATACTGTAGTTTTAATTTAGGTGGGAACATCTGTTCAGTGAAATTAAAGAACAGTGTCTGAAATGTAAAATGAGTTTGAGCAAAATAAACTATGGGAATTTAAAAGTCAAATTCTCTAGCGCAGTAACACCACTCTACAATCATAAAATGCACAAACACTGGTCGTGTACTTACACGGATACCATCTATACCAGAAAATCCTGGAACTCCGGTAGGACCCTGAAGAAATTAAATATTGAAGAAATGATGCGCTTGAAATGGTGCTTTATAAATACAGAATTAGTAAAACTGAGTTAAAATGTCCCTTAAATTATGAATGAATGACAAAAAATCCTGGAGCACACAAAAGACAACAAAAATTATTGCTGCATGTGCTAACAGGCTATGCGGTATACTTCATCAGATGCATGAAGTAGACATCACTTTGTATTGGCCCACATATGCATGAAAAAGCTATTATAATTTTATCTCTACAGCATCATCAATATGCATAGTGCTTTACAGAGTACAAAAAAACAAACTCTGAGCAGCTTACAATAAAAAAAAATTTTGACAGTAAAGGGAGGAAGGGGAGATGGAGACAAGCAAAGAGTATGTGCTATCATAAGTGCCTGCCTGCCAGGGGAGAGAGACTGTTGCCATCAAAAGCAGACCTGCTACCACCTACTCTGCCCCTCCCCTCCCTGAACATTGAAGAAAGATTTGTTATTAACTTGGGTTTAAATGTTTTTGGTTTTCCATTGTGTCTCTGTGGGGGGTATACTATTGTAAGCTGCTTTGAGTCTACAACTAAGTGGAGAAAAGTGGGTTAAAAGTACCTAAAATAAATAAATAGGTTGGATTCCACAACTCATTCCCAGTAAGTCAGAAACCGAGCTTTCATGAGAGAATTGGTGGAAGCTTCAGAAGAAGCTTAATCACTTAACAGAATAAAGTTATAGAGCCCAACCCAAAATGTTTTAAGTTACATAACGCTCTTCACTAAGAAAAGCAAAATTGGAATCTCCAACTTTAAAGGTAAAACGTATTCTTACCTCGAGATTTTGGCCCTGTGAAAAACTACATCTTCTTACTCTTTACTCTGGAATGAATATAGCCACAACTGTCTAAACCAAGGGGTCCCAAACCTTTTGGGGCCTGTGGGCATATTTGGAATTCTGACACTGCATGGTGGGTTCAGCAACAAAATAGCTCCCACAAGAGGTGGAAACAGCCACAAAATGATTGCCACAGCTTAACTTCAGTAACACAGTGTAGATCTTTCTGTTGTGGTGGCAGCTGCTGCCAAAGCAACATTTTAAAAAATCTGCAGCGCCAATCAAATCTCCAATAGTCCCACCATGGGCAAAAGCCCTACCTGACTCCACCCTCTTCTTAAAATACTTGGTGTACGCCAGAAAAGGTGTTGATGGGTGCCATGGTGCCCATGAGCTCCACGTTGGGGACCCCTAGTCTAGACCAAACTACAGTACTATTGCTGCAAAATTACTGCTATTGTGGGTCCATTACTCACTTGTGCACCCAGCTCCCTAAATGGTAGTATATGCAATTTACGTGACATTTTATTTACAAGTTTTGTTTGAGAGATTTGCATCATGAGTTTCTTTTCAAGAACTGAAAAGATGTGTTTATTTTTTGTGTGATATTTGATACAACACAGCCAATGTCTGCAGCACTGATATAAATAACAATTGCAACGTAATTTCAGTGCATGCTGTATAACAGGAAAAGAGCATTAATGGGCTTTTGCCTTGTGCAACGCAACTTCGAGACTCTATCTATCATTAATACCAACCTTATCGCCTCTTTCTCCAGCTGGCCCAGAAAGACCCATCTCACCTCTCTGACCTTTTTCTCCTGGCAAGCCAATGGGTCCTACAGAACCCAAAGCCCCAATTGGACCCTGGGCTCCCAGCTGTCCAGGTTGACCCTGGAAAAGAAAGGTTTCAGATTTAGCCCTTTGTATAAGCAAAGCAAATCCTCTCACAAAAGCAAC
The DNA here is from genome assembly GCF_029931775.1 of Euleptes europaea. Classification (NCBI taxonomy): domain Eukaryota; kingdom Metazoa; phylum Chordata; class Lepidosauria; order Squamata; family Sphaerodactylidae; genus Euleptes; species Euleptes europaea. The sequence continues at coordinate 36,287,688 of NC_079316.1, read as the reverse complement.
AGAAGAAAATGTATGGTGTTTGTATTTATTATTATATTTTATTTTATTATAGTATATATTTTATTTATTTGCGACAATAAAACCCCATTGTTCTCCCCAATGGGGACCCAAAGTGGTGTACATCATTCCCCTCTTCTCCAGTTTATCCTTACAACAACCCTGTGAGGTAGGTTAGGCTGAGAGCGTGTGACTGGTCCAAAGTCACTCAGCAAGCTTCCATGGCAAGGTGGGGATTCAAACGTGCGTCTCCCAAATCCAGGTACAATACTCTAACCGTTATTCCACACATATTCTCTGTTACTATATTATATGTCATTCATTTCTAAGGTACTACACGGAACTACATTCAGTACAGAGGAGCACCAATGCACACACAAATCACAGGATTGGATGCAGTGCACATGTATCTGAAGCCACAGTCTAGTTTTGTCAAGAGAGACTATGGAGTTTAAATATTTTTTGAAGAGATTACTGATTTACTTGCGCTACTGTTCATTCAACCGTCATAAACAGGAAGCACAACTAAAATACTAATGGGGTTTAGAAGTCCAACGAGCTATCACTACTATCAAATATTTCGCAACCTGCAAAATTTGTTGTTCTTTTGTCACTTAACTGCAAAATGCTGGCCTCCACAGAAACGATATTCTTTTCAATCAAAAAAAATGTTGAAGGGATTATAATTGTATAACGCTTAAAATGGCTTAGCTATACAGCATTCCCATACAATTCCAAAGATCTGTAATATTTCATTTTAAAAGACTAAGATAGCTTACATTTGGTAGATTTCATTTGATCATTTCCCATTTTCTAATGGGTGAAACTGGTAAACGTTTTGCTACACTATGAATAAAATATACTAGAGTCACAATGGATGAAGTAAAATTGCCTCAGGAGAAGCCAGGTTCAGTTTGCAGGATAGATGTTGGTCATCTCTGATTTAGGTTGTCACCAAAAGTGGGAGAAGTTACAAACAGGGTAACAAAATCAGTAATTCATGGTAGGTTTGACAATCAGTGTTTCATTCAAAGCCAGTGCTTTCAGCGTAGTTACCAATTAGGAGTGGAAGGTTTGTTAAAACCAGGTTGATACCATCTAATCCAACTGCTGTAGTAACAGAACAGCTGTTAAAACAAACTCAATGAAGAAAGTAATGCTCAACATGGAAATGACAAATTAGTTCAGTTAAAACAGACAAAATGTTAATCCTAGCATCTGCTAGCTGATGCTCATCAATTCCACTGGTTGCCTAATTTTCTAGGTCAAAAACTCCCAATCTCTAGACTAGCCAGTGTTGTTTTACTACATCCTGAATCTGACTGGCTGTAGGAGGCTGACTCTGTATCAAACAAAACAGCTTTAAAAATGAGAGTGCTTATTAAATAAAATACGATTCCTTATTTTAAAAAAACTAACATTGTTTGGTTATTTTCTAGTAATATATAATAATAAATCTAAATGATGTTGTTTCTCCACAATGCAATTTTCTTAATCATTTTTATTTAGGGTTGCCAGCTCAGAGTTGGGAAATACCTGGAGATTTTGGGGGTGGAGCTTGAGGAGGGCGGGGTTTGAAAAGGGGAGGGACTTCAATGTCATAGAGTCCAACTGCCAAAGTGGCCATTTTCTCCAGGTGAACTGATCTCTACTGGGAATATGTTTAGTGAAGCAACAGTCTGCAAATGGAACTGAGGTTTCTCAACAAAGAATCAGCAATAAGTGCTGATTAAATAAAAGTCTCAAACCCAGCAGAATTAATTGTTGTGAGGTCATGTCTTCTGTCCTGAAATCACCATTTGTTGAACTCAAGAACATTAGTAAGGATGTATTTGGAATAATGCTGTTCTGGGGTTTAGGTTTCTGCATCTGGCTATTAAAGTATTGCATTTAGCTGTATGTCTGTGTATGTCTGTGAGAATATTTGCTCAAGAGGAACACAAATAAGCCAACAATGTGCCCAAATTTTGAAATGTTTGGAATGTCGTTATTCTGTAGCTATTTTGAGGAAGAGCATCTTGATGATTGCATAAGACATAACAAAAGCATGTCTGCACCAGAAGCTGTGCATCTGCTTTACAGTAGCTAGAAATACATATTATCACTTCTTTTTTAAAGGGACTGCTTCCAGAACAGCCAGTTCTGCAAGCAATTGCGGAAGCTAGGACATTGGAAGGGCCTATGATGATATGCCTGCCAATATAAAATACACCCAATCTGCAGTGGATATTATTATTCATTTTCACAATGCAACAGCGTGCTACATTATAACAACTTAATGAAGTATTACACATTTCTACACAATTAAGGACAAATTGATATGCAAAATAAAAGTCCAGGGGCACTTAAAGACTAACAACATTAATTTCAACATGATCTTTTGCAAGCCACAGTTGATTTCTTCAGATAAATATGTGAAGGAAAATCATACAGGGAATTCTCATGGGAAAGAGTAGCAGTGGGACAAAGCTGAGACAGAAAAGCTCGTAGTGAAATGTGACTCACAAAAGTTCATACTGAAATGCATGTTGTTAGCCAAATAAAACAAAAGTCCAGTGGAACCTTAAAGGCTATGACAGAGTAACACAGCTATTCCTTTGCAAATGCATGTGTTATTTAAAATACTTTTTAGTCCTTCTTCCATGCAAGTAAGAAACACAGAAAGGCAGTTCCAAATGCAGTTGTAGAAGGTTTCTAAATGAACTGATGGTGGAGGGTTGATTCACAATTCCATTTCAAGCTTCCTGTACTTTACAATGCAGCAGCTATTCAGTCTATGCGTATGTGTGAGGTGGGATATCCACAGGAGTTTTCCCAGTTACCACAGGGTGTCACTATCCCTACATACTAAACCAAATGAAAGAGAATTTAGTGGACTAAATCCAACTGAAAAGCAAAAAGGAGTTTTGCTGCTTTGTTGTGTGCAGATAAGCATACCGGTAAATATTTCAACACAATGATAACTGGGTGGAGCCACAATGAGCTGCTACTTCAAATCCTCCAGATTGTCTAGGAGGCATTGCCTCTACAGTTTTTGCATAGCAAACAATATGTTCTTTCATAATAAATATATCCTTTTCCTACTTCTTTTATATTCAGCCACAAAAAAGAAAGACTTAGTAGAATGAGGGCATTTGAGGTGAGGCCACATACATAGCACCTAGGGTTGCCAACTGCCAGGTAGTAGCAGGAGATCTCCTGATAATTCAACTGATCTCCAGCCGATAGAGATCAGTTCACCTGAAGAAAAATGGCCGCTTTGGCAATTGAACTCTATGGCATGAAGTCCCTCCCCTCCCCAAACCCCACCCTCTTCAGACTCCACCCCCAAAATCTCCCACCGGTTGCAAAGAGGCACCTGGTAACCCTAATAGCGCCACAACTTTCTCATTATGACAACATTGCTGCTTAGTCCAGCCACCGAGAGACACAGTATAACCAAATGGGATAACGAAACAGTCTAACATTTGATTTCACTTTGCATATCAGATAACTGAAATGAAATCTTCTCTTGTGCTGGATCCCCCCCCCCACACACAGCCCATTCCTGAGCTGTGTGGGCAAAAAATGTTTGGAGGCATGCAAGGGCCTGCGCCAGCATCCATGCCACATGTGCTGGTGCCTGGGCCACTTGCATGCACCATGGCCTGCAGGGATGCCGGTGTTGAGGTGCGGATGCTAGCCTCTGTGCTACTGCAGCAGTGCAACCCTGTGACACTGGCTCGGCTTCCTGCTGGCGTACTTCCAGCGCACCTCAGTGCACCATTGTTCCGGGGGGCATTCCTGGGGAGTTCTGTGGGCGGAGCCACCTTTCGGCAGCTTCCTAACCCCCTTTCAGGCCAGAAATGCCCCCTTTGCCCTTACTTGCATTACACCAACTTTTTAGGTGACGTAGCCCCATGGAATGCTATGGAGTGGTTCCACAGGCCTTCCACAGGCTTTCTGCCTTCGGGTGGGGGCTGAATCCTCCTTTGGAGGTGGCGCAGCTGTGCTGCCTCCAGCCACCAGCGCAGCCCCTCCTCTCAGGAATGGGCTGCCCCAAAATAATTTTAAAAACTTGTGCTGGTCTATGACCGTAACAATAAAACGACTACTACTATTTTAAAAACTGGAAACAAATCACTATTTCATGGAGATTAAAAATTAGTTATTCGTTTTGGCATCTGGGCAGCTATACTTACTAATACTGGCTTTACTCTTAGCATGTGACATAATCTCTCAGTAGAAGCCAAATTGGGTCAAATATGAATGAGAGCTTTGCTTCTATTCTACTTAACTCTATTCACAAAGCTTGAAGTAATGAATGGGATCAAACTCCAGAGGTCACAGCAGGATACATTATGGGGTTTTAATTAATTATTACCCAAAACTAATTTTTAACCATGTAAATGTTTCTAAACCCTGTGGCTTTGAGGAAAGTCTCAAAACCCCACTGGCTAGACCGCTATACAACAGGTATGAAACAGGTAGAAGCACCCGCAAGTTCTAAGTACTGCTGAAATTTGGTGACTGCTGCTTTAAGAAAGTGAAAAATTAATTATATAGAGAAGGTTAAAAAAAAATCAACAATGCATTTTAACATGAATAATAATGTAAACCATAATGCCAGTTGAGGTCTCATGGGGCATGATTATCAAACTATGTTTTGATTATTGGATCCTGCTGTGATTTATGGGTTCCATCTTTCTTCTCCTTCACTTTGGGCTAATGTGTCCTTCTCTTTCCTGGTTTAACTTTTACTATTTGCTTACCATGACATCTGAGCCAGAATAATCATGGTAACCATTAATCGTAATTTGTTCTGGGGGAAAAAGAGACTGAAAACAAGATTACACTGTATTGTGTTAATTCAGATGTCACAATAAATAGTGGAACAGCAAATGGTTTCTCATGGAAAATCTGTGGTACAGTATTGGAATAGGGTTTTTCCCCCCTTGAAGATTGTTTTCCCCGGCCCACTAATGCTGAGAGATGGAAGGGACTCAAAATTATATAAATATGTGCATAATATTATGTATAGAGTGTAGATACCAAATCAACTTGTATAAAATTATATCTAATGTTGATATATACTAAAAAACAATTTAAAATATAACTTTGGAATATTGATATTATTTTTCTTGAAGTTGCTAAGCATTATAACCTGCTGAACAAGTGTTTTTTGGCCATGACAAACTTTGCCATTTTTCAAAAAATTAGCAGCCACAAACTTCATATGTGCATAAAAATATTGCAATGAACTGGGCCTGAATTGTCTTTGAAAATGTATAATATTTGAACTCAATGGTACTTAAGTGTGTAAAATTGTGTTAAGTCTCCATTTTTTTCACTACTACATGAAATATTTTAATTTCCTTTTGTTCAAAGACACTGCAGTTATGCATGTCAGTAATTTTATGCCCTCTGCTAATAGCAAGTGGCAAACAAGCTTCAAAGTATTGTTTATTCATGTGCTTCCTTTTTATTTGATCTTGGTTTAAAATTTTAATGACTGCATTTTTTAGAAATTAAAATTCCAGCTTATTTATGGTTATATGGCACTTTCAATTTCTCATTGGCATGATATGGTTTCTTTTCCTCAAAGACACAGCGTAAAGAGCTGTGCCGAGATTTCATTAACTAATGTGTTGAACTCTGCACACACTGAAAATGTGCTTATATAAATTCTGTAAAGCATTACAATTCAGTAAGCCAGTGTTGTGTAGTGGTTAAGAGTAGTGGACTCTAATCTGGAGAACTGGGTTTGATTCCCCACTCCTCCACATGAAGCCTGCTGGGTCACCTTGGCCCAGTCACAGTTCTCACAGAACTCTCACAGCTCCATCTACCTCACAAGGTGACTGTTGTGGGGAGAGGACAGGATTGCGACTGTAAGCCACTTTGATACTCCTTAAGGTACAGAAAAGCAGAGTATAAAAATCAACTTCTTCTTCTTCTAAAAATGCTTAAAGCTACAATACTGTTAAAAGTTACATGCAGCTAAGGTAACCAACCTCAAGGTGGGGTTTTGAGTTTTCCCAGAACAATCTCCAGACTACAAAGATCAATTCCCCTGAAGGAAATGGCATCTTGGGAGGGTGGATTATAGTATACCATAACATCTAGAAGAAACAGAAGTCCTAGAATAGCTGCAGAGGATGGATGCGCTGGGACTTCCTTTTCTTCTTATGGTATAGCATATGGATAAACTGATTGTAATCTGTAAAGACATTAAAGGCCAGAGGCTGTGTGGCATTGAGAGAAGGATGGAACCACTGTTGGCTGATATCCTCCAATCAGTCTTCAGAGTCTTTCTTCGTATCCCCAAGAAAAACCTGAAGAGGAATTTGAGGTTTGGGGTTTTTTTTAACCTTTCAGTTGAACTGGATAGCAGCCAGTTATACCAGTATAAATATTTAGAATCACTGGGTTAGTATGTCCTATTGAACCCATGTGTTCAGAAGCCTACGAGTGATGTAAGGCAGGAGAAAAAGGTGGGGGGAAGTTATATGAGCTGGGGAATTTAAATTTAAAATTTGAATGTTGGTGGAAGAAAGTGAAATCACAGGAAGAGGAGGAGCTGCAGGACATTTGACATTGCATATTTGCTGGGTTCCTTCTCCTCCCTGAATTCCACCATCTTCAGGCACCACCAATAAATTTCATGAAATTTCCCAGGCCAGCATTGCCTATGCCAGCAGGCCCCATCAACATCAAAGGTAGTTACACCTTTGACCAAGAATACAGGTTCAAAATGTAAAATCACACCCATTCTAATTCAATGTGCATTGCATTGACACATAGCTATTGCCCACAAACTTGTCTATGCAGTCTGAAACCATACTGCACCAGGGGATTCATAATAAAGACTCTGCCAGGGGGCAAAACAAAGAAAATTTGTCTTCCCATGTTTGCCTGAAATGACAAAACAAAGTAACCCTGCTTCACATTAAAGTCACTTTTTAAAGGAATTAGTCATGTGTTTCTGGAACAATCTTTTTTTCACCAAGTCATAAGAGTTCACCAAGTTTTGCAAATGAACCAAGATAAAAAACATGTACAGCTCTTTGGAATTTCAGACAGCTACTCTTCAGAACAACTAAAACTATCACTTTTTATAACATCAATCACTTAACACTAGCCAAAAATGAATATCCACCACCATGTAAGATATAATACTAGGCCCTATGGCAGGGATGGGGAACCTCAGGCCCGGGGGCTGTATGCGGCCCGAGGACATTTTTTGTGGCCCTCGGGAGCTCCAGGGCCCCGCCGCGAAGGCGTGGCATAGGGCGGCCCTCCCTGAGGGTGTTCCTGGGACCACGGCTTGCAGGGGTGCTGCGGCACCATTTGGACCTCCTCTCGCTGACTGAGATATGGGGCCCAGCTACTCCCCCAAAAACTCTTTGGACCACCTCAAACTGTATGTCGCTACACTCCAGTGACTGTCCCCTAAAAGAAGACATATAGTGGTGCCTGGTCCAAACACTGATCAAGGGGCTGAGCGGCTGTCCCCTAGCAGTTATCCTCCAGGTAGGTGTGAGTCTTCTCGTTGTCCAGGCAACTATTCAATAACCAAAAGTATTCAGTAGTTGATCAGCAATAACCCGTGGTTTATTGTAACTCCATAGAACATTCAGAAAATCTCATGGCTCTGGTACAAGCACTAAAACTCTAATGACATATACATTCTCACAACCTCAAGTTATAGATGGTACAACCCTCCAGACTCCAGGTTAGGGTTGCCAACCTCCAGGTAGAAGCTGGAGATCTCCTACTATTACAACAGATCTCCAGCCGATAGAGATCAGTTCACCTGGAGAAAATGGCCACTTTGGCAATTGGACTCTATGGCATTAAAGTCCCTCCCCTCCCCAAACCCCACTCTCCTCAGGCTCCGCCCCCAAAACCTCCCACCGGTAGCTAAGAGGGACCTGGTAACCCTACTCAAGGTGGTTTCACTTTCCCAGAGGCCTCTGTTGCTATCTGCGCCTGTCAAGGCCGATCCCTTTCTGTAGCGCTGTGAGAAATTAAACAAACCTCCTCCACACATACACTGACAAACTCCCCAACTCCCGCCCAGGAGCCAGACTAAAAGCTATGCAAAACAACATCTTGATCAGGTTACCAAAACAAACAAACCAATACAAACATTATGGCAGGTATTGGTGTTAACCAACCTGACAGTAGGACCAGATCCACTGCAAACTGGTGCCTCCTAGTCCCAGCCCAGAAAGGCAGACCAGAAGGATACTATGATTGATGGTATTGAAAGCCACTGAGAGATCAAACAGAATCAACAGTCTTACTCTCTTCGTCCATCTCCTAGTGCAGGTCATCCACCAGGGCAACCAAGGATGTTTCAGTGGATCCAAAAAATCCACTGTGTCCAGGAATGCATGAAGTCTTCCAGCCACCACCCATTCAATCACTTTGCTCAATGAGTCCAGGGTAGATTTATTTTGCAGTGGGCACACCACAGCCTGTTTCAAGGCGTTAACTACCCCTTGGACATAGTCAACCAGCCCCCACAGCAGATTAAAGCTGTCAGGAAAGGCAAGGGTCATAAAAGCAGGGGGCAGGCCTCAAACTTCCCAGCATCATCCTTAAACTAAATAAAATATCCCAGACAGCAGGATAAGCTGGCATACCGGCACCATCTGACCCTGTCACTGCTAATATAGAGTCCAAGTTGGTATGGGAGCAAGAGGTTTTATCTGCAAATTGTTGAGCAAAATGGTCACAGCAGACCACCAAGCAGTCCACCTCTTTCTGCAGCCCAGATCCCAACAGGCCTCTGACCACTAGGGTTGCCAGGTCCCTCTTCGCCACCAGTGGGAGGCTTTGGGGACAGAGCCTGAGGGGGGTGGGGTTTGAGAAGGGGAGGGACTTCAATGCCATAGAGTCCAATTGCCAAAGCGGCCATTTTTTCCAGGGGAACTGATCTCTATTGTCTGGAGATCAGTTGTAATAGCAGGAGATCTCCAGCTAATACCTGGAGGTTGGCAACCCTACTGACCACCCAGAACAACTCTGCTGGCCTACACTTTGCAGATGGCAATGGTGGTAGAAAAGCATTGTTTCTTTGTCGCCATCACCACCACAGAGTATGTTTTAAAAAGAGCTTTAGCCTGTGTCTTATCATCTTCCTTCACTCTCACGCTAGCCATCTCACTTGGATTTTTATCACCTGCAGCCTCTCAGTAAACCAAGAGGCTACTTGGGCTCTAACACCTGAGAGATGTGTTCCAAATTACATTGCTTACCAACTGAAATCAGATGAACCATTTTATACGCTAGTGTGATTTCGAATGCATGGATGTTGTTGTTTTTAACAAATAGGGTTGATCCTAACTAAAGTTTCCGCAGAAGCAATGTCTCCTGCTCACCAAGCACAATTTCCCCCTCCCCCAGGGGAATGAAATACTCACTCTTGAACCTTTTTCAGGAAAGCACCGACAAACCAAGCAATCCTGTCCACCACAGGGTCCAATATTTGCATATCTGCCCTGAAAAGAGACAGCAGTTAGTTTCTTCATTTTTAACTGAAATTTTTTCAAGATCTGTTTATCCCAATCTAGTTAACATTAACTTTCATTTTTCAGAATCTGTTTATCCCAATCCAGTTAACATTAACTTCATTTTTAACAGTTAACTAACTTCATTTTTTAAAAAGGAGTCCTGGGGAGAAATAAAGAACACTGACAAGCTGCTTTCAATACACAAAGAATATTTAGTTAAATAAACTAAGTTTATAATTTAAGGTAGATCAATGGCTCTCCAAAGGCACTTTACTAGCCAATTACTATTCAATGTTGATTTCATCTCCAAGAAAATTGCCCAAACGAATTGCCCTACAGCTCCAGAGACAAGAGCCAGTGGTTGGTGCAGCTGCAGGGCCAGGCCTTTCTGAGGTTGGCAGAAGCAGGTAGCAATCTGTCAACATCATGGCTTTAAACCCTGGCAGGCCAGAAACCAAAGCCACACCTCCACGGCCCAACAGAGGCTGATGGGGTCAGGCCAGAGAGTAGGCCAGAGCACAGCTGGCCGAAAGGGGGCACAAGCCTTTTCCACAGATTGGAAGCAAAACCCAGGATTGGCTGATTCCCCACAAACCAGGGGAAGGGACTTGCAAGGACTTCAAGGAGCTATTTAAACTCCTCCACCCTAGAGCCAAGGAGAGCATGGTTGGGGCTACTCTTCTCTCCACAGAGTTAGCTCAGAGAGAAGGGCATGAGAGTTCCAACAGGAGGAGGTGGATCAGAGTGAAAATACGATCCCCTCTCCTCCTCATTTAAGGCCGCTGCAGGAGTAGAGAGTGGAACTCAGTATGTCCTCTAGTGGCCTCATCTCTGAGGAGAGGGATGTGGACCACCTTCACTCAATTACCTGCAAGGTACTGACTGTTGGCCAGCCAGCCCATTAGTGTCACTAGCACCAGCCCACCTCCTCATGCAACATAACATTACAAATCCAGCATGTAAAGCTTCTCCCATAGCTGTATCTCCATTAAAAAAAATATATTTGCATAATTTGTTTGTAATTCAGTTGTTAAAACATGCAATGTAAGAGACAATGTGGTACAGTGTTTAGAGTTTCAAACTAAGACCTGGGGGACCCAGGTTCGAATCCCCACAGGAAGCTGTCTGGGTGACCTTGGGTCGGTTATACAGTCACAGCCTAATCTACCTCAAAGGGTTGTTGGGAGGATAAAATGGAAGAGGACAATGTAAGCTGCTTTGACTCCTCACTGGGGAGAAAGGCAGGGCATAAATGAAGTAAATAAAATAAATAAAATGTTTGCCTGGGCATTTGAGGGGGTTGGAACAGCAGGCATCTTTTAAGCAGGGGGAGGGATTTGAGGCTTGTTATTTTATGTTTGGTTTTAGCTGGGATGTTTTAATTATTATTGAAAACCTCCTCAAACCAAGAAGAAAGGTGTTTAACTGGTTAAATAAATAAATAAAATGAAGACTCATGAGTTCTGCTAGAAAAAGCTGATGCTTCCTACACAAATTTTTACATCCTTTATTTGAATATATTTACAGAATACATAAATGCACACAGAACACATTGTCTTTAGGCCAATGTGGTGTAATGGTCGAGTGTCAAGTGTCGAGACTCACTCTGCCCTGGAAGCTTTCTGAGTGACCTTGGGCCAGTCACACACTTTCATATACTCTCAGCCTAACCTACCTCACAGAGTCGGAGGAGATGAGAACAATGTAAGCTGCTTTGTGCCCCAACTGGAGAGAAACATGGGATAATACATAAATATTAGGATTACCAATAGGTAATCTAGCACTTTCATGGAAAAGTGGTGATAGCAACACAGAAATATTGCAAAACTAAATTTATGGAACTATGGAAAAAATAGCGATAATCACTAGATGGCTTTAAAAAGAGGATTTTTTAAATTTAGAAAATGTGTATGCTGCCTGTTGAGGCAGCTCACAACCAAAATAATAAAACAAGTCAATAAAAACAAATCACGCCAATAAAATCAATAAAATGAATTTAAAAAGCAAGTCAATAAAACAAGCCAATAAAAACTAGACAGTCCACAGAGGATATCAACAGCTGCTAGCCATGAAGACTAAATGAAACTTCCATTTTCAGAGGGAATATAAACTGAGTTTCAGTCATTAAGGAGCAATAGTAGAAACGGGAGTTGCTTTTATCCCCAGCCACTGTAGGAAACAGAATCCTAGACCAGATGGATCTTTGATTTTACTTATGTTCTTATAGTATGTCACTGAGAAAGTGATGCAAACAAGGCAGCCAGAGTAGTGACAGTTTTAAATGTCATATGTAATCATTGCTGTGCAATATAATCTACATTGCGAAGATGGAGTGATCTTTCACCAATGTTTCAATATCATCCCCCATAAATAACTTTCAATACAGTTTGATACCATTATCTCCTTATTCTCAAGGCAGATTGTTTTACTTATGTACAATGCAATTTTGCAAAAAAGTCATGAGTTCATATTTTATTATATATGATTGCATACATCTAACAAAGTAAAACCCATATACAAACTACAGCAATACATGATTACTGAAGAAGTAATTTTTTTTTTTATTTGCGGCTAATATGCCAGATAAAACAGATAAAACAGAAAGTGACCATGCAGAGTAGATGTTTACAACCAAGGCCAACAAAATTAGGAATCACCCAATTTTACACTTCCACAGATTAGGGAACATTGAGGCGACATAGCTTCATTGCTACGGCACAATATTTTGCAACCTGGGTGGTGATTGTTGAGGTCTCCCAGCAGAAACCTTTTGGCCCATTCACCCTCATCACCAGAGCCCATTTCCCTAATCAAAGGGTCAATAATATTGAAGCGGGCTAACCTGTAGAGGGGACATCTAAAAAATACATGTTCAATGGTTTCCAGCTCCCCTGTGTTACACGGGCAAAGTCTCTCCACCCTGGGGTTCTTTTTAAATCTCTCTTCTAATATGGAAGATGGTAGGGCTGCACATCTGGCCAGTGGATAGGCCCTCCTATGTATGTTCCTTTCCAGGGTGTATAAATATGCAGCTGGTGCTAGAATATACCTGGAATGTTGAGGTGCTATAAATGCAGGGGATCTCAAGAGATCCGTTTGACGCTCAGTATCTTTGACTCCTTCATGTATAGCTTGGTCCATACCCATCTGCAAAAGTGCTGACGGAGCAAGTCCCAAACTATTTAGTTTATCCCCTATAGCAATGATCCATCTTGACCTAAAGGAGTCACTCAGTATCAGTGGCAAAAGACCCTAGGATTAAGATTCATCCTAAACCATACGTAGAGTACTGAAGAAGTATATTCTGTTGTTTTAACTTGAATTTCTCATCCTTATATGGATTTGAGCTTTTCTCTAATACAAGATTTATATTTCAGTTTTTCACGGGGAGTTTCCTCAGAGTACTTTGATAAAAAGAACAAATACACAATTTGTTATCTGAAATATAAAAATGTTTTTCTATCCTTGACCTTCAGTACTAAAAAATGGAATTGTCCAGCTTTCTTTGTCTCTTGTGGCAGGTTTCCCATGGAAATATGTCTGTACTACATTAATCTCTTTTCCTTGTTATTGAAAGCATGCATCTATGGCAATGCCAAAACAATTCATTTGTTTTCCTAACAAAACTCTTTTTCTTCAACAATCTAGGAAAATTATTCATTTTTCAGAGTTTAGCCTTGCATTAAAGATTAAAATGCTAAAACAGTCAAAACACAGAATAATATAATTTTTAAAATCTACTTAATGCTCAGTAATATATTATTTGATTCATATTAAAAGCAATGAAATGCAGGGGAGTCTGCCTTCCCCTTGCCCTGTCTGCCCCAAATTTCAGACCACATATGATCAGGCCTCATAGAAACTGTATTGCTTATTAGTGAAGGTAAACTAGAGAAGACCCCAGGAAATTCATGACGATATTCCACATTTTTTTAATAAAAGTCAGATTGGGTCCATGGTGCTAGGGAAAGAAATGTTTAATACTTTCTCTATTGCCATTTTCCTAATCCAAATCATACTTCCTAAACTGCTATTTGCCACATGGGGGGAAGACAAGGGTCTTGTGATTAGCTGCTGAGCTTATAGGCGCTAAGGATGTTTATTCTCCACTAGTACATCTTCTCTCCCAACTGGATGCAATAACGGGATGTGCTTTCAAAGCTACTGCTTGCTGATTCCTGCATGTTGCGTACAGAGTAAGACTGAAGGGTGAACTGGAAGCAGGATAAGTAATCTCACCATCAATGAGGGTTGCCAACCTCCAATCATACTCCCATTTATATAAATTTCTATCATTACTTCCTGTGGCAGGGGGAAGACTGGACTGAGACTGTGGTGCTTTGGAAAGAGAGGTCCATCCTAGTGTTTGGTATCAGTTAATGAAACAGATTTCTAAACACTATCCCCTATACTAGAGTTAGGTACAATCTGGCATAGAAAATTCAAAGGAAAAGTACAGAGGTGACATGGCCAATATCCTGTAGTTAGAAAAATCACAAGAGACTTATAAACTCATATGCTTCTTCTCTTCGTCCCCCTTTTTCTTCCCTTGTTGCATGTGTGTTCATCTTCCCCCCTCATTTTCAAAGATAACTAGTGTTAGATGTACATTAGCATTTTCACTAATGATGAAGCTTCATTCAGTAAGATTCCAATGCTGTGCTACTAAGGTTCTAGTTATCACGTGTACATAGTAAATAGATATAGTACTGTTGGAATATGAGACTGCACATGGCAAGCAGATGGCAAGCAGATGTAAAAGATCTATGTGACAGCCAGGTGATTGGTGGTGTCACATGACAGCTCAATGACTGAGCAGAAAAACTGGCTTGTACTGGACTGAGCTAGATAGTCCTGGAGACAAGGCAGCCAACAGGTGATTGGCTGAGAGACTATGCCAGATATGTATATAGGTGTGTTATATATGTATTGGGTTGTGGGTTGTGGAGAGTTGATGACCAAGCGGAGCATTCTGTCACTGTGAATAAAAGAGCACTTTTGTACTACGTGCTGAGTCTTCTGTGCTTACTCGCCTGTAGAGCTGCAACGCTTTCTAACATACGCCAACAGGGTTATGGGCCCAGTTCAGCTCAACTGCGCTACATCCTGGAGGTTCTGAGCAGAGGTACTATCTGTGGAACAAGGGCTGTAGTGAGCAGAAGGCGAGTGGATGTCTGAGGTTGAGTCAGACGGAGCAGAGGAGGTGCCCAGCAGGTCTGTCAGCAGCAGTGCGTCTGAGGCGGAGGAGGAGAGCGACACGGAGCAGGAGCAGCAGGGAGCGGGAGAAATTATGGCTCAAGCTGCAATGTCCTTGCTTGTGGAAAAGCTCACTTCTACCAACTACAATGTGTGGGCGTTACGAATGCAACACTACTTTAAAAGAGAGGCACTGTGGATTTATGTCTCCAACCCACCGGATCCTGAGACGCCGCAGGACGTGGTGAAAGATGAGAAGGCACTGGCAAGCATAGTGCTGAGCGTGGCTGACGACCAGCTTGTCCATGTGACGGGAGCTTTGAAAGCGAAAGCAGCCTGGAACTCATTATCTCAGGTCTATGTCCAAAAAACAGCTGGCTCTTTGATAGCCATAACGAGGCGTTTGTACAGAACTTTTCTTTTGCCGTCAGTTCCTGTGAGAAACCATATAAATGAACTGACTGAATGTTTCCAAATGCTAGAGCAGAGGGGGAAGACTCTACCGGAGGATGATAAAGTTTATATACTCCTGAGCTCTCTGTCTGAGCAGTATAACATGCTAATTACAGCTCTGGAGTCGGTTGAAATTGATAAACTAACTTTACAGTATGTTATTGGAAGAATTTTGGAACATGAAAAAAGATTGCTTGCAAGAAATCCTGAGAAGCCTGCCAAGCCGGAGGGAAACCTGCCAAGCCAGGAGACGCGGAGGTTTGCCGGCGGAGAAAGGAATGCGGAGCAGAGAAAGCCGGGTGATTTACAGCAGCACGTGGCTCTGAGGGTCAGACGTTGCTACATCTGCAAGGCTACAAATCACTTAAAGCGTGACTGCCCAGAAGCAAGGAAGAAAAGCCGAAGGGACCAGTCGTCACGTGAGTTTGTGAGCGGTCAGAAGGCATCATTGGTGCTGACTGAGCACAGTGACACAGCCGGTGTCTGGATTTTAGACTCTGGTGCGTCACAGACCATTTGCCGGCATCAGGAACTTTTAAAAGACACACGGGACTCAAGTTTGCCGCACGTAAGCCTCGCTGATGGAAGGAATTCTGAGGTGACACGTGAGGGGAGTGTGTGGTTCCCAGCTTTGAACTATACATTTAAAAAGGTGCTATGTGTCCCTGAACTAGAGAACAATCTGTTAAGTGTAAGTGCCCTTGACAGGGCTGGATATACTGTAACATTTACAGACAAGGCTTGTAAGATATCCAAAGGTGGGAAAGTGCTTCTTACAGGGAAAATGTGTAATAATGTGTATGTGGTAGAAAATAGGCATGTGGAGGCAAAGATGATAACTAATAAGAGCCCCCATGACAATTGCATACATCTGCTACATAGAAGGTTGGCTCATGCAAATTATGAGACCATAAAGAAAACGCTAGCCTTACTGGGGAAGGAAAAAGTTAAAGAGTGTGGGAACTACCTGGATTGTGAGGTATGCAAAAGTTCCAAATCTAAGGCTTACCCAGTGGCTAAGCATAGTGAGAGACTCTCAGACACTGCATTAAAGGTAGTGCATGCAGATGTAATAGGCCCCTACAGGGAGAGTCACTCAGGTAACCATTACGCGTTGATTCTGGTGGATGATTGCACCAGATTCTCCTGGGTGTATCCTTTGAAAAAGAAGTCACAGGTGTTTGAAACATTTAAGTATTGGGCCAAAAGAGTGCAGAAACAACTTAAATGTACCTTGGATTCTCTCCAAACAGATTTTGGGGGAGAATTCATGTCAAATGAGTTTAAGAAATGGTTACAGGTGCAAGGTGTGAGGCACAGAGTTGCCAACGTGGCGGTGCCAGCAGAAAATGGTGTTGCTGAGCGACATGGGGGAATGCTACAAACAAAAATGTATTCCATGTTGCAGGATGCAGGGTTGCCAATGACATACTGGGCAGAAGCAATAAAGGCCGCCTCCTATGTTTCCAACAGGATCTGGACCAGGTCCATACAAGACATACCTTATAGGGTTTTGTACCAGAGGGATCCTAGCTTAGGTTACCTCAGAGTGTTTGGTACAAAAGCCTGGGTTGATGTGCCAATATCCAAGAGAAGGAAAGGAGGAGCGAGAGCTAAAAAACTAACCTTCCTTGGGTATCAGTCTGGCATGAAATCATACAGGTTTGCTGATGAACATAATTCTCTCAGCTACAGCAGAGCTGCGAATTTTTGTGAGAGTAATAACTGGGCCAGAATTCATGGACAGGAGGAGCCAAAAGAAATTGGGCTACCATTGACAGATCTCTCACAGGATGCAGATGGGGTGAAGCAGGAGGGGTCTCCTCAAAGGGCTTCATCGCCAAGGGCTGAAGAGGGGAGACAGATTCCTAGGGTGTCAAGCAGGAGCACTAAAGGAATTCCCCCGGAGAGGTATGGTTTTGAGACCACTGATGTAAATCATGTACAAGTCAAAGAACCAAAGAGCTTTCAGGAGGTAATGGCTTTGGAAAGCAGGGAAAAGGAGGCCTGGCTAGAAGCCATGCAAACTGAGTTTGATTCCCTGAAAGAGAATAAGGTATTCTCTGTAACAAAACTGCCAGCTCAAAGAAAAGCCATAGGGTGCAGATGGCTTTACAAAGTCAAACAGTGTCCAGAAGGGAAGATACTCCGTAAGGCCAGGCTTGTGGCTAAGGGTTATTCCCAAGTTGAAGGGCAAGACTTTGATGAATTATTTGCTCCCACTGTGAAGGCTGATACTATAAGAGCTGCATTGTGTAAAGCTGTCAGAGATAACATGTTAGTGCACCATTTTGATTTCACCACTGCATATCTGAATGCATCAATAAGTGAAGAAATATATATGGAGCAGATCCCTGGGTTTGAATGCAAGGGTAAACAAGGAGTATTAAAATTGCATAAGGCTCTGTATGGATTAAAGCAGAGTGCACGTGCATGGTCCCAATGCATTAGTGAAGCATTGGCAAATCTTGGGTTTAAGCAAGGTGTTGCTGATCCTTGTATGTTTACCAAATGTGTAAAGGGCTCTGACTGTGTTGTATTTTTATATGTTGATGATCTTTGTTTGTTGTGTCATACAAAAGAACAACTAAACTGGTTTAAGGAGGCAACTGGAAAACTGTTTAAAATGAAGCATCTTGGTGACATTCAAAATTATCTGGGGGTAGAAATTACCAGGAACCCAGAAGGATATTTTGAATTGAGCCAGGAGAAAAAGATTGAACAGCTCCTAGAAAAATTTAAAATGACAGAGGCCAAAAGCACTGAGACTCCCATGACAACAGGGTATGTGAAAGAGGTGGATGATAAGGTATTCCATGATAAAAATCAATACCAATCGTTGGTGGGTTCATTGTTATATCTGTCATGTTGGACAAGACCAGACATTTGTATGGCAGTACATTTGCTTTGCCAGAAATGTGCATGTCCATACATGAAAGACTGGAATGCAGCAAAAAGGGTGCTGCGATACTTAAAAGGCTCAGCTTCAGCCAGGTTGTGTTTAAAGGCTGATGCAGAGGAAACAATCACAGTGTATAGTGACTCCAGTTGGGGGGAAAGAGAAGAAGGAAAGTCTACCACTGGGTACGTGTTATTTCTACATGGGGCACTGGTTATGTGGAAGTCTTTAAAACAGACTCATGTAGCTACCAGCACATGTGAGGCAGAATATTCTGCATTAAGCGACAGTGAGATTCAGCTGGAATGGCTGTGTCAACTGGCTAAAGATCTAAATCTTGAATATGAAATGCCTGTAAGTGTTTACTGTGATAATACTGCAGCACAGCAATTGGCTGGATATCAAGGTATTAGAACAAGAAGTAAACACATCACAATAAGATACCAAAATGTCAGGGAAGCGGTAAACAATGGTTTAATGGTTCTGAAACATTGTGCTTCAAATGTAAATATTGCTGACGTTTTCACCAAATGTTTGTCTACTGAAAAGTTTGAACTATTTAGAAGCAAATTGGGGCTTGCAATGTCAGTCTAGGAGGAGTGTTGGAATATGAGACTGCACATGGCAAGCAGATGGCAAGCAGATGTAAAAGATCTATGTGACAGCCAGGTGATTGGTGGTGTCACATGACAGCTCAATGACTGAGCAGAAAAACTGGCTTGTACTGGACTGAGCTAGATAGTCCTGGAGACAAGGCAGCCAACAGGTGATTGGCTGAGAGACTATGCCAGATATGTATATAGGTGTGTTATATATGTATTGGGTTGTGGGTTGTGGAGAGTTGATGACCAAGCGGAGCATTCTGTCACTGTGAATAAAAGAGCACTTTTGTACTACGTGCTGAGTCTTCTGTGCTTACTCGCCTGTAGAGCTGCAACGCTTTCTAACATACGCCAACAAGTACTTCTAATACCGACTGCAAATTGTAGTCTGGAGCTAAACATGGTTAGTGAAAATGGCACAGTATGTGTGATGCTGACCATAGTTATCTCTGAAAATGAAAAGGAGAAGGGAATATATGAGCAACACGGAAGGCAAAAAGGAAGGAACGGAAGGCACCCATCCTTCTATGTACTTGGTACAAGTGTGTTTGCAAAACGCCTCTGTCCTTAGGCATGCCTAACTCTGTAGTACAAAGAGTACTGTGTTTTATGTACAGGGCTAGTGATGAGGCCCAAAATCCTCAGCAGTGTACAGGGGTTCCACAGCAACTCAATCAATGTAGAAATATTTTCTGAAAGTAGAAACTTTGAAAATTACCAGCTGAAAGAATCAAGAGGTATCAAGTTACTTGTATCCACTTGGTAAAGCAGGCAATGTACTGGCATTCTTTTCCATTTTTATGGAGAGACATTAAGACACCTGAAACCAACAGTGCTGTGTTCTCCCTATCAGTTGATATTTTCTAAAGTTTAGAATTATGCAAAGCATGTTAATACCAGGAGAAGGCACACCCTTTCACAGGCTGCGATTCAGTGTTTAGGACAGGCTTATGCCACAAGGCTAATTAAGCTAATTTATCACATGCATTGTCAACCTGTAATTATAGCTTTAACTGACTAATTACTGCAATAGATCTACCCAGGCCTACAGCCGTTTCAACCTTTCTCAGTGTAGACTAATGGTGGTTCAGAATATTTTTGTTAGGTTAGTATTCTGAAAAGAGACATAAAACAATTAACAACGTTTTTGTTATTTTGTCAATGCACTGATGTAAATATAAACACAAATGTCAGCATTCAATTTTTAATGTTCTTTTAAAATGTTTACTTGTAAAAATTGACACACATCTCTGCTAGAGATTGAAATTGCGAGAGAATTGCTGCAGGGAACCTCTGCTTTCAAATCACTTACCCCATAAACTGTTTTCAATGAAGTAAGTATTATTACTAGCCACCTGGGTAGATAGGAAAATTCAGATTTATTATTAATAGAAAATAAAGAAATCTAAAAAGTAGGGGGGGAAACTAGCCTCTTTTTCAAACCACTTGAACATTCCCAGGCTAAAAGAGGATCATCAATAATAGAAAACATATTATGAA
Organism: Euleptes europaea; assembly: GCF_029931775.1. Taxonomy (NCBI): domain Eukaryota; kingdom Metazoa; phylum Chordata; class Lepidosauria; order Squamata; family Sphaerodactylidae; genus Euleptes; species Euleptes europaea. The sequence continues at coordinate 36,267,541 of NC_079316.1, read as the reverse complement.
ATAACTGCCAGTGACACTAGGGTTGCCAACCTCCAGGTACTAGCTGGAAACTCCTGTTATTACAACTGATCTCCAGCCGACAGAGATCAGTTCACCTGGAGAAAATGGCCGCTTTGGCCATTGGACTCTGTGGCATTGAAGTCCCTCCCCAAACCCCACCCTCCTCAGGCTCCACCCCAAAAACCTCCCGCCAGTGGCAAAAAGGGACCTGGCAACCCTAGTCACACAGCTTGTAACTACAGTCACATTTATACATAAACAGAATTTCCCTTGTTCAGCATTACCATTTAGGGTTGCCAACCTCCATGTGGGGCCTGGAGACCTCCCAGAATTACAACTGATTTTCAGACTACAGAAATCAGTTCCCCTGGAGAAAATAGCTGCTTTGGAGGGAGGACTCTAATGGCATTATACCTCAGTGAGGTCCCTCCTTTCCCCAAAACCCCGCCCCCTGGACTCTACCACCAAATCTCCAGGAATTGTCCTACCCAGAGTTAGCAACCGTGTGCCATCAGGACAAGACTTGGAAGTCGAATTCTGGGGCCCTGGCTTTCAAGTCCAGGAACAGGCCCCAGAAGTAAGCAGCAGATTTTTTACATGTGTCAATGTCTACCACTGTTGACCCAGCAACATGGAGTATATACTTCATGGAGACCATTACAAGTAGCCTCTTTATGTACTCTTCCAAGCTCAAGAGAAATATCTTAGTGGAATAAAAAAGCTGGAATTCAAAACATACCATGTAACTCCATATGTAAATTTAATCCATTTTATAGATGCTGTTTGTAGTAATTCATTAGATTTCAAGCCTCCATTGTTTAATTTTTTAACATCAGGGCTTGACCTCTCTGCAAGTTCTGACTTGACAATGATGTTCCACATTCTTCTACTTCTTGACCTGCTGATAAGGAAAGTATACAAGTCACTCAAATTTACACATATATCTTAAAAATTGCAATTGGCAAGAAAGACTGAAAATATTCACAGGCTGTCTACATTAATGGCCAAAACAAATGGTCAGTTAAAGAACCCTCAAGTACCCTTCGGCAGCACATATACTAAAATTGGAACGATACAGAGAAGTAAGAACCCTCAAGTATAGGGTTGCCAGGTCCCTCTTCACCACCAGCGGGAGGTTTTGGGGGCAGAGCCTGAGGAGGGCGGGGTTTGGGGAGGGGAGGGACTTCAATGCCATTGAGTCCAATTACCAAAGCAGCCGGCCATTTTCTCCAGGGGAACTGATCTTTATCAGCTGGAGATTGGTTGTAATAGCAGGAGAACTCCAGCTAGTACCTGGAGGTTGGCAGTCCTACTCAAGTACCCTACCAGGCTGTAGTATAATAGAATGGTTCGAGAGGGTGCTTTTATAAATGAAGTATGAGTGTAGCCTATTGCACTGTTTCTTGCTATTGCTGCCTCATATAAAGTAAATTAGTTTGCTGTGGTAGTTTTGAAATCTGTTTTAAATTTATTGAATTTTAATGAGTGGCATTAATTTCAAAATTAATCCTTTTTTCTTTGAAACCCCATCGTCAGTTCAGATAGTCTTGTTTCCTTAATAATGAAACAAGTAAAAATACTGGTGGCCATCTAGAGCACTCATTCCTAAATTGCAGCACCGTTCCAAATTTGTCTCCAAGGCTGGTTTTCAGGAAGTAACACCCTCTTTCCCTGGCTCAGTTAATATAAAAATGCCCGCAGACAAGACAGCAGGATCAGCTTTCAAAAACATCATGACATTTCATTAAGTTACTGCACCTGCTGTCATAGCTCAGTCTGCTGTGAGGGGAAACATTGCTCTGTGTCCTGGGTAGCTCAAGGCCCAATCCTTTTCCTGTCAGTGGCAAAAATCTATTAATGCCCACACTAGCTACCAAGCGACAGCCACCACTATTTCCTATGAGCAAATTCAAGTTTGTTTCAGAAGATTTGCTATTATCTATAAGGGAGCTTTGGCAAACCACCTGTCAAGGCTCTTGCCTTGAAAACCCCATAAGGGGTTGCCATGAGTCGGGTGCGACTTGACAGCACTTTACACACACACATAAGGGAACTTAAAGGATCATGTACGGCACTTTACACACACACATAAGGGAACTTAAAGGATCATGTTTGTAACAGGCTCCCTTCATAGGAGGGAAAATCCCGTATATGAGCTTGTGCAAGTTTATCAAATCAGACACCTGCCATCCTACTGAAAAGCTCTGTGTTAGGGTTGCCAACCTCTGGGTGGGGCCTGGAGATCTCCTGGAATTACAACTGATCTCCAGACTACAGAGATCTGTTCCCCCAGAGAAAATGGCAGCTTTGGAGAGTGGACTCTATGGCATTATACCAAACCGAGGTCCCTGCCCTCCCCAAACCATGCCCCACAGGCTCTCCACTCAAGATTATCATCTACAATCAAACCATTGGCTGATTTTGCAAAATCTTGTCTGACTGGCAATAGCTGTCCATGATTTCAGGCAAATGACTTTCTCAGCACTACCATATGAAAATTCAGGGTATCACTGGAAGGCAGATGATACAGCAATAGCTAAGCAAGTACAGAACAGGTCAGTATCTCTTGTAAACGTTATGTATGCCTGCTTGAGTTTCATGATAGAAAAACAATGGGGTATACTTGCAATATAAAATGGCTATAACAGGGATTGACTTCCAGACCTTCCATATGCCCAGCAAGGACCCATATAGGAAGTACTATGCATCCTAGTGAGCACCTCTTTTTCACGCCCATGCAAATAGGAGGAAGTTGGCCCGCATCCCATTAGCCATGTCATCCGAAGAGCACCATGGTGGGCTGAGACCCCTGTGTATGCAGGCTGTAGGGATCTGCCTATTATGCATGATGACAGCCCCAGAAAACTGGCTTGCATGCCCATACTGGTAACTTATACACAAGATCCATCCCATAACGGCATGAAGGACAAAGCGGATCCTCAGACTTCAGAGAAAGGCAAATCCCTGCCAATGAAAGCCACCTAGCAGGGACCCAAGGAGGTGCTTAGGCAAAGATCCGAAGCTCGACCGGCCCCCGGAGCCACAGCCTGCCTTGCCACACACGAAGCTGTTGCAGTAAAACAGGGGTTCGTGGGGGAGAGGGAGACCCAAGATCGTTATCAAGAAAACAGTTTATTTGCAGCTGCTGACTCAGAGGCCCTCTGCTGACTCAGAGGGCAGAAATCTCTGAGTCCCGATTATACTGGGGAAGAGATATTTATCCAAATTCAAGTCATGACGATACATCAACAAGTTATGCATATCTGATTGTATTACAGACAGAAAGGCGACTCAGTACAGTTGCAGTTTCACCCAGTTTCTCCTATCATTGTTGATCGTTCACTCTGACACTCCATGGGGCGAAAACGCACGGCCGCTTGAGCCTCCTTTCTTCCCTGTTCCAGCCAGGATCCAGCCAGGATCGAATGCACGGTCGTGCGTTCGATCCTGGCTGGATCCTGGCTGGAACAGGGAAGAAAGGAGGCTCAAGCGGCCGTGCGTTTTCGCCCCATGACTCTTAGCCCAGTGACCCAGTGCACAGAGCAGGCCTGTAGCTAGGCAGAAAATCCCTCCCTGGCAGACTGGAAGCCAATTATTACCGGGAGATCTCTGGGGCGGGCGGGGGGGGGGTACTGTCCCAAACCCAAGGGCCGGAGAGGGAATTCGCGCCAGGCGGCGGGGGTCGGCTCCAAGCCCTTCCAGCCTTCCCCAGCGCCGGGCAAGCGTCTGGGCGGCACCACGGGGGCTCCCGAGACGCCCGGCGAGGTCACCGAAGGGGCAGAAGTTCACCCGAAGGCGCCTGACCACCACCACGCGACAGACAGGAACGCGCGAAAAGCCCCCGGGGCGTCCTCCGTCCCCCCCCCCATTCAGCGCCCCTCCTTCCCCCCCACCGGCGGCTGTACCTGGCTGGAAGGCGGGCGGCACCTGGCGCGAGCCGCCCCGTCCCGCGCTCCCTCTGCGCCTCCAGCCCGGCGCGCGCCTCGGAGAGTGGTGCGGGGCGGGGGCGTCTGAGCCGGAGACCCCGGCTCCATCCCCCGCTCCTCCGCATGAGAGGCGCTGGATCCCTAATAAGCCGGGCTGGTCCCCCCCCCCCCACTCCTCCACGCGAAGCCAGCTGGCTGACCCGGGGCCGGGCACGGCTCTGTTGGAGCTCTCTCAGCCTCGCCTGCTTCGTCGGGGCGTCTGCTGGAGGGCAGGGGATGGCCCGCCGGTGGGAGTCTCCCTGAAGCGGTCCAGAAAGCCGGCGTGGGAAAACCAACTCTTCTCCTTCTCCCCCTCTCCCCACTTCCCCAGCCCCGCTCCCCGCCGCTTTTGGCCCCGCCCAGGCTATGCCGAAGGGGCTCTTCTTGACCCGGAGCCGCGGGGCTTATTCCTGACCCGGGACAGCCAAGAGGGGAGAGCCTCGGGAACGTGGCGAGCGAGGGGAAGGGGCTCGGTGGGAAAGAGGGACCTTCCGCGCGCGACAGAGAGGGCGGGTGAGGCGCAGGGACGCCCCTGCCGCCGCTGCCGAGATGTCCGGCGGGTGCGTGGCGCTGTTGTGGCTGGGCTCCCTTCTGAGCGCTTGGCACCGGCAGGACCGCCTTCCTGTTGCCGCCGCCGCTGCTGGACAGGTGAGCTCGGGGCCGGGGCTGAAGCCTGCCTGGACGTTACGTTTCCCCCCCCCCCACACCACCACCCAATAGAATCATAGAGTTGGAAGGTACCCCGGGGTCATCTAGTCCGACCCCCTGCACAATGCAGGAAACTCACAACTACCTCCCCCCCCCACACACCCCACTGACCAGAAGATGGCCAAGATGCCCTCCCTCTCATCACCTGCCTAAGGTCACAGAATCAGCCTTGCTGACAGATGGCCATCTAACCTCTTCTTAAAAACCTCCAGGGAAGGAGAGCTTACCACCTCCCGAGGAAGCCTGTTCCGCTGGGGAACTGCTCTAACTGTTAGGAAATTCTTCCTGATGCCTAGACGGAAACTCTTTTGACGCGTTGGTTCTGGTCCGACCTTCTGGGGCAACAGAAAACAACTCGGCCCTTCAAGTACTTGAAGATGGTTATCGTTTCACCTCTCAGTCTTCTCCTTTTCAGGCTAAACATACCATCACAATGGAATCACATTCTAGCTGTATCTGAAGAAGTGAGCTGTGGCTCACCATAGCTCATGCCCTGCCAGAAATTGTGTTAGTCTTTAAGGTGCTACTGGACTCTTGCTCTTTTATATTTCTGAAGGTTTCTTTCTGCAATGCACAGTTCACACGTTGTCACCTGCAGTCTGCCTCACGCTTAGAACTGAGATGGGCAGCTTGCTCTGTCTTAAGTTGGGGGGGGGGATTGAACAGGTGGGGTTTGGTTCCTCTCATCGCTACCTGCATGTCCCATATCATTAGTGAGGCCAGGGGTCCCCAACCTTTTTCAGCCTGTGGGCACCTTTGGAATTCTGATACAGTGTGGTGGGCGCAGCCACCAAATGGTTGCTTGCAGGAGGTGGAGCTGGCCACAAAAGGGACTGCTGTGGCTTACCTTCAGTAATCTCCAGTAGCCAAACAGAACAATCACATCTCCAGTAGCCAAACAGAAGCCTTGCTGGGCAAAAGTTTCACCTGGCCCTGCCCACTTTCTAAAAGCATTTGGTGGGCACCAGGAAAAGTGTGAGTGGGCGCACCCTGGCGCTCTGGAGCACCACACTGGAGACCCCTGAGTTAAGTAAACAGGAAGTGTGGGGAAAGGATATTGCACACACTAGTGCTAGGATTTCCCATGTCTGCTAAGATTTCCCATGTGTGCGATATAGCCCATGTGTGGATAAGACTCATGTAAAAGAGCCAAATGCTAACTAGTATAACTTAAAATATGTTATTTCTGAATATTTTTTACCATCTGGATGCCTGTTTATTTAATTACTTGATAGAAAAATCTATTTCAAGAGCAAAAAGCCTCCCCAAGAAACCAAAACAATGGTCTGTTAGTTTGTAAGTTTTGAATTTTGTAAATTTTATTTGCATTCTTTACTGTATTTATAACAACATCTTCTTTTGCCTATGCAGAAGTATCATCCTGTATGGCAGATTACTGAATCCAAATTCTGATACTTTTAATTCTTTTAATTCTTTAAATTATTCTAGCTGATTTTAGCCCAGATAAGTTTATTATACCATGTTCTATGAGAATCCCGTTCATTTAAGTGAGCTTCGAACAGGAAAAAGTCCCACTGGATTGGGTCCCAAAGAATCACTGTTGAGCCAATGGCATACAATGGCAACAATATCTAAAATTCAGCCATAAAGGACGTGTCCACTGGAGGCTGGCCCCTAAGCAATTCAGAAAGGGGAAAGTATTTTCAGTGAACCTACTGCTGAAGCATCGCTCTTCAGAATGAGCCAGGGCTTGACAACTGAGATGCATGCATTCATTTGCATTTATTTATTTATTTATTTATATCCTGCTTTTCTCCCCAGTTGGAACTCAAAGCAGCTTTTTAGAACACTGTTCTCCCCCTTCCACTTTCTTGCAACAATAACCCTGTGAGGTAAGCCAGGCTGAGAATTTGGGACGGACCCAAGGTCACCCAGAACGCTTCCATAGTAGACATGGGGATTTGAACTCAGGTCTCCCGAGATCCTAGCCTCACATTCTATCCACTACGCCATGGCAGCTCTCATTTAGAGTGGATTCAGGTCAAGAACACTTTCAAAGGTGGTGCTAGTCAACACATCACGTAGCAGTAAATTCCTTGAATTGATAGTGTGTTGCATAGAGAGGAGAACTGGAAACATAACTAGGGAAGGATGATGAATGGCACCATCTGATCCAATTAACAGTGCAATCAGTTACACCCCTCTAACTCCATTGAACACAAGGGTGTTCGAAGAGGGTGACTCTGGTTAGGATGGCTCTGCACGTCTTCTGCACTATTTTAAGATCTCTACAGGCTGTGGATTTGGACTGAGCTCTGAAACAGCTTAAGAACAAAGAAGGGCTCTGCTAGATAAGACTAGATAAGACCAGTGGTCCATCTAGTCCAGAATCCTGTTTCACACAGTGGCCTAACCTGTTGCTAGGGTTGCCAACCTCCAGGTGAGGCCTGGCGATAGCCTGTTTTTACTGTTGATCTCCAGACTACAGAGGTCAGTTCTGGAGAAAATGGCCACTTTAGAGGGGTGGACCGTATGGCATTGTACCCTGCTGAGGTCCCTCCCCTCCCCAAACTCCACCCTCCCCAGGCTCCACCAGGCTCCACCCCCAAATCTCCAGGTATTTCCCACTCCAGAGCTGGCACCCCTACTTATTGCCGTGCATCACAAACAAGGCATAGAAGCCAAGGCCTTTCCTGGATGCTGCCTCCTAGCACTGAGTATCAGAGGTTTTTTTGCAGAATATGGAGGCTCCTTTTAGTCACTATGGCTAGTAGTCATTGATTGACCTGTCTTCCATGAATCTATCTGATCCAAGCCATGCATGCTCCTGGCCACCACTTCATCCACCAGAAGTGAATGCCACAATTTAATTACTCATTGAGTGAAAAAGAATTTTCTTTTGTCAGCCCATAATTGCCTATCAATTTCATTGGGTGGCGCAAGTTCTAGTATTAAGGGAAAGGGAGAAAAAGTTCTCTCTATCTACTTTTTCCACCTCAGCATTATTTTATAAACCTCTATCATGTCCTATCTTATCCATCTTTTTTCTAAACTAAAAAGTCCCAGACTCTTCTGCTTTTCCTCATAGGAAAGGTGTTCCAATTCCTTAATCATCTTGGTTACCCCCTTCTATACTTTTTCCAGCTCTGCAACCTTTTCATCTCTCCCCTTGTTTTATAATGCCTGGTGAAGGCATTAGGACAACTTGAAAGCTTGCTTACTACTTTGTGACCTTGCGGGTACCCATAAATGATTACATTGCTCTCATTTTGGATTTTTACAAGGCTTATTAGTGAGATCAGAGACGTAATAGGAAACTAGGAAACACAGCTGGGAAGACATAGCTAAGGACTATAATCAATCTGGCAACTGCGAATAATCTGATGAGTGTTAGAAAGAAATTTGCTGCCTGGTACCAAACAAGAGATACCAGGAAAAATGAAATCTTAAATAGGATGAGAAGGGGCCATCTAGGTGTGACAGAGAACATAAATGTTAGCTGGGACCAAATCTAATTAGATCGTCTTTAGGAGAAACATTCCATTATGGATATAGAGACTATGTACAGATGGTACTCTGAGAAATGCAACATGGTGAAAACACTCTGCTAGGACAAATTATAATGTGGCCAAGCAAAGAAATGTGACTGAAGTCTATAAAGAGTTGGGAAGCAATATCAGCCACACCATCTTAGCCGCTGCAGTTCCCCCCCCCCCCACCCAAAATGGGCTGTTAGCCAGCGTGGTATAATGGTTAAGAGTGGTGGTTTTGGAGTGGTGGACTCTGATCTGGAGAACCAGGTTTGATTTCCCATTCCTCCACATGAGCGGCAGATGCTAATTTGGTGAACCGGGTTGGTTTCCCCACTCCTATACATGAAGCCAGCTGGGTGACCGTGGGCTAGTTACAGCTCTGTTAGAGCTCTTTCAGCCTCACCTTCCTCACAGGGTGTCTGTTGCAGGGAGGGGAAGGGCAGTTGATTGTAAACCTGTTTGAGTCTCCCTTAGAAAAAGTCGGCATATAAAAACCAATTCTTCTGGAAACTGTTATTTTTAAGCTCTCAGTGGTCAGTTTTATGGTGTTACGCTAGGCTGAGTTTTTTTATGTCGGATTTTAATTAATATCTTCTAATGTTTTGTTTTTATTGTTTTTATTTTGTAAGCTGCCTTGAGCAGGTTCCTGAAGAGGCAGCATACACTTTTTTTCTAAATGGATAAATGTTAAAATAGGAACCTTGTTGAAACTGAACAGGTCTGGATCAGGTTAGGGGCTTGATGAGAGAGCTCCTGGGAACCCAGAGCCTACAGCTTTGAGTTCCATGATGGAAGAAAAAGCAGATATAAATACAGTGAAATAAATAAAGGTGTTTACTGTTTGCACATTGCCCAGCAGTTCCTTTTAAAGGGATAATTGCTCCCTGCAAGTGAAAGCTGAAGCTTTTGCTGCTTAAGATTAAGCTTGCCTGTCTTGGAGAGCTAAAAAGTTCTCTATTCATTCTCTTGCAAAGAAATCTCAAACTTCTAGAACACTGCAAATGATGCTTCGTTATCTGCCAAGATAATACTTGAAAGTTAGAAGGCCTGCTTTCAGCACTGTTAGTCTTGTGCTTGAAGTATGGGTTCTCGCACTCTTCACTGATTTCCAGTTAATATGCACTCCAAAACTGTACAGATTTCGTTTTTTAAAAGACCCATATTTTGGTCTGTAGACCCATAGGTTGTAGACCCCTGTACTAGATGCTGTACATACAAACATCATAAAGCAAGGGCCACTTTACTTTCTTATTAGAAGTTAAATAAATGTTTAAAACATCTGGGTGTTTCTTAATGTATCTTTTACACACCTGTACTTCAAGCCCTCTCTGAATCTGTCTGAGTCCTGGAAAGGCTGATTCAGCCACTGATCCCATCTTCTGTGCCTTCTCTTGCTCACCTACCTGCTTCCCTTGTTTAATGTCTCTGTCACTACACCTTCTGCTCCTCTTATAGCCCATTCCCTGGCCCCAAGTTTAAACCAGTTTGGGCCTTTTCCTATATTCCTGGCTGTTTCTCTAGACCACAATCTGGATCTGGAACACTGTAGTAACAGTGGCTACCATGATGTTTAGTTGTGATGTAACACACAGTGCTCATACATGCCTCATTCCTGCCTACTGTTGCATTTGTAAGCCTTACCAGCTCTACAGGCAAATTGGTAGCTCCTTCTGTCATGTTCTGAGCTCTCTATAGTTCAAACTATAAATCCATTCTTCTAACAATAGTTGTGAGAATGTAAACCTTGGACCAGACCTATTGGCTGTTTAGATTAATACATTGAGAGCTGCTCTTTGTTTTGCATGTTTGCTTTGCATGAAGCTGTTAAAGGCATAGGAGCTCTGCCAGGAAAAAAGCAGGCTGCCTTACTGGAAAATCAGAAGTATCTGATCACAACCTGGCTGACATTAAATATCCTGGCCCTGATCCACAGATCACCTGCTGGGGATGGAAGGGCAGAAGGATGGCTTGAGTTCAGCTTTTCTATCTGGTGATCTGCACTAAAAGAGCTGAGAGCACTAACTGTGTCTTAGCTCAGGGGTCAGTAACCTTTTATAATTAGCCAAAGTATGTCAACATTCAGAGCAAGAGATCAACAAAGAGCCATTCTAAGAAAGCCTATTTGCATAACTGAAAATATACAGTTTAACAGTAGTGATTTCTGCAGCACAAATACTGGTTGTTGTGAGAACTTTTATTAGGAAAGTTTAATAATAAGAAATAACTATACAACAAGAGCACCATACACAATTATTTTAGTGCACTGGCATAAATCTGTGTATGATTCACACTTGGATTAATGCCAACTGTTCACCTTTATCTCTTTACCTGCCCTTTCCTTCCCATACTGGTTATTGTAGCATCCTACTCATCCCACTAATATATCTTTACATAAAGATTTCAGTTTTTAAGAGACCCATATTTTGGTCTGAAAAGCCATAGGTTGTAGACCCCTTGCTAGGTGCTGTACGTACAAACATAATAAAGCAAGGACCACCATTCACCCAGCACCAAGTGCTGGATACAAGGCTTTTCTCACCCTGTGTTGCATCCTTTTGCACTCACGAAACACATCCAGCAAGGTGATCCAAGGCTTCTACAGATCCTCATTGGATCAAGTCAAATGATGTTAAGAAGTGATGTTAAAAATGGAGACTTGAGAGAAACATTCTCTCAAGTATATATGTGTATATATGTGTGGGTGTGTGTGTATATGTGTGTATATACAGTGAGGGGGAAAAGTATTTGATCCCCTGCTAAATTTGCCCGTTTGCCCTCTGACGAAGAAATGACCAGTCCATAATTTTAATGGTAGGTTTGTTGTAGCTGTGAGAGACAGTTGTGAGAGACAGAATAACAACAGGAAAAACCCCAGAAGACAAAACCAGAAGACAAAAGTCAGAGATTGATGTGCATTATAATGAGGGAAATAAGTATTTGATCCCCTATCAACCAGCCAGATCCTAACCCTAACCCTCAACCTCTTTGTAGCTGTGAGAGACAGAATAACCCCCAGAAACCCAGAAGACAAAAGTCAGAGATTGATGTGCATTATAATGAGTGAAATAAGCATTTGATCCCCCATCAACCAGCCAGATCCTAACCCTAACCCTCAACCTCCCTCGGTCTGGGGCTCCATGCAAGATCTCATCTCGTGGAGTTGCAATGATCATGAGAATGGTGATGAAGCAGCCCAGAACTACACGGGGGGAACTTGTCAATGATTTCAGGGCAGCTGGGACCATAGTCACTGTGAAAACAGTTGGTAACACACTACGCCGTGAAGGACTGAGACCTTGCAGAGCCCGCAAGGTCCCCTTGCTCAAGACAGCACATGTACAGGCCCATCTGCAGTTTGCCAATGCACATCTGAATGACCCAGAGGAGAACTGGGTTATTGTATATACACACACACACATATATTAGACTTCTCCCTGACATGGTATTTTTTTGTATTTTCAGAGAGCTGTTTTTTCCCCCATGGGGGCTTGAATGGGAAAGGGGGGAAATGTGCAGACAGCATTCAGTTCTGCAGCCCCTCCCTGCAGCCGTAGGCTTGCAAGGTGTGGATGCTCTTCCACTTGTGGTTGCTGAATGGCTGGAGGAAAAGTATTTGCACTTTCATCTGTATCTGAAAACCTGGTATGATGGGTATGGGGTAATGAAAGAGGTGGTGATTTTCATTTGCAACAGTTGGCAAGCATATTCTGAAGCTCTTTCCTCTTATTATGTCTATGGGTGCCATTTACACATTCCTCTAAAGTGTAAATATGGCAAAAGTCTCAACATGATTTGCACATACAAGGTGGAATGTCATGGCTGTCTGTAGACTAATGCTGAATTTTTTTTAGAGCAGTTACACTTTCAGTCCCATTCCCAAAAAAGAGTGATAAGGACAGAATAATAAGGACATTAATACATGATTATGGTGTTATGTATGGTTGTGTGTTTATATGTTTTGTGGAATTGTTTGAATATTTTATATACACTTATATTGTAAATGCTGATTCAATGTCTTGATGTTTTAATGTTGAACTACTTTCAAGCTGAAACATTCACTGCCTTGAGGGACCTACTTGCATGGAAAGGTAGCAAAGAAATGTTTCAAATAAATAAATGTGGGTTGTTTTTACTTGAAAAGACAGATTATTGTTTACTTCCCCCTCCCGTATACGGGGCACCTTGGCTGTTCAGTGACCAGATACAGAGAAAACAAGCTTTCCTTAGTTTTACTCTCTTTTAACACCTTGTGTGTACTTGATAAAAGTTGCTCCCTAAATATCTGAAGCACTCCTGAGATTTCCGCCCCTATTATGTTATTTACATAATTGAGAAATTTGAAAGGGGGGGATAAGGCTGCATTCCACAACATATGTCCTCCCAGGATGATTAGATGGAAAAGAGAGTAGGGCTCCTAGACCATTTAATAATGGTGTAAAAGAATCTTGCAGCAATTATCTTCTTCTATACAACTATTAAACTTGAAATTAGTTTGGATGCATATACTACTGGATGCGGTTTTACAAGGATATATTTTGTATATTTACTTGCTTGCTTACTTAGGGAATGGCTCTCTTGAGTACTGCTTGAGGAGGGTTATACATTAAAAAAAATTGTCATCTGATATAATTAACCCTTTAATTGCTTGACAATAAAAATTTAAAACAGAGATACTTGCAGTTCAACCTATTTGTTAATGCAGATTCTGTTGGCAGAGAAGAATGGATTACATATCAATATAATATGTTAAGTGAACCCACTAACAACATGCTGGTTTTAACTTTCACCCAGAAGTAAAATCTCCTTTCAGTTCCATTTAGGGTTGCCAACCTCCAGATGGTAGCTGGAGATCTCCTGGAATTACAACTGGAGACAGAGATCAGGCGACGGAGAAAATGGCTGCTTTGCTAGGTGGCATTATACTCCATTGAAGTCCCTCCCCTGTCCAAACCCCACCCTCCTCAGGCTCCACCCCCAAAATCTCCAGGTATCTCCCAACCCAGAGCTCACAGCCCTAGGTCAAATGCAGAATTGAGACCTATATATACTTCTAGCATCTCGCTGTCCCAGTGTCCCATTTCTGTCTCCCCAGGCTCCATTTGGAAACTCTAGCAAATTGTACTGGCTCATTAATGAACAGAATCAGAAGAAATCACATTCAGGGGAAAAACTGAAAACCAAAAAATTATTATTTTATTTCTTAACTGGGAAAAAACGAAATCAGTGCTAAGATGCTAGGGTGTTGTCAGAGGTGTGCTAGATTGGCTTCCCTTTATTGTTGGCTTGGCTGTCTTCCAGAAGAAAATCCAGTTCACAGTGACTGCACAGTTTATTTGGGAACCAACCCATTTTTCTGCATCTCTTCTTCCCATAATTTGGTCTATGCAGGCTAAACTTAGTGAAGGCTTAATAATTGGATTTTGTCATACTGGTTCCAGCAACCACCAGCAAAACATATAAAGCTCTTAATAGCTTTGATAACTTTAGTGAATTCATGTTTGATGCTCACAATGCATGAAACAATTTTAATATATTGGTTTTGCTTTGCTAGCAGTATTCTGAAATTACTAGACCTGACTCATCCTTGCATTTCCAGCCGGTTCCCTCCTTTTGCAAACTGCTGCTTAAGCAAAATCTCCACTTACTTGAGCTAGTTCTTATAAATAGCATTCACTTGGTAATGTACCAAAATGTTAGGGACAAGACAGGGAAGTGTTAAGTATATTAAAGGAATACAAAGATGGTAGAATCCAGAGGCTGAAGAACTGAATGCTCACTGTACATGCTTCTCAATTTTAAGCAAATTTTTGCCTTTTATCTAACCTGAAATTTGGAAATGCATCGGGTTTACTTGAGGGAGGCATTGCCATGATAAAAAGCCTTACTGTTAAATCACTGTGATGGTTTTTTTTTTAATCGACTCTTTTAAGTAGCTCTAGTTGGTCGAAATAAAGCCATCATTTTGTCTGATGCTTTTTTGTTATGTTGGCCCAGTATACATTTAACATTGTGAAAAGAGGTTCCTTGCATACGTCAATGATAATACAATCCAATGTGATCCTACTTCTTTCTTAGACTTTTGTGACTGGTCCCCTAAGCTGGGCCTCCAAGTTAAGTGGTATTGATAGAGGTTGTTCTGATCAGAAGTTTTACACCACCTGAATCATGTAGGGTGAGACATGGCAAACAAGTCTGTGCATTCAGTCTGCACACTCTCCAGTAGAAATCCAACTCTCTCCTTCAAACTCAAGACACTGCATTCTCCTGGACTGAATAGAGATCTGGGATTCCTATCTAATTTCTCCATGCCTACTACCCCTCTGCATATCATACCTAATCTATTCTAGCCTGCTAATGTCATTTATGTGCTTTTGACATTTACATTGCCATTGGGTGTCTAATTCACTCTTCTCTACTTAAGGACAGATGGACTCACGTTCTAGCTGTATCTGAAGAAGTGAGCTGTAGCTCACAAAAGCGTGTACCCTGCCAGAAATTTTGTTAGTCTTTAAGGTGCTACTATAAGAGCCCCATGGCGCAGAGTGATAAGCTGCAGTACTGCAGTCCAAGCTCTGCTCACGATCTAAGTTTGATCCCAACGGAAGTTGGTTTCAGGTAGCCGGCTCAAGGTTGACTCAGCCTTCCATCCTTCCGAGGTCGGTAAAATGAGTACCCAGCTTGCTGGGGGTAAAGGGAAGATGACTGGGGAAGGCACTGGCAAACCACCCAGTAAAACAAAGTCTGCCTAGTAAACGTCGGGATGTGATTTCACCCCATGTGTCAGGAATGACCCGGTGCTTGCACAGGGGACCTTTACCTTTTTTTAAGGTGCTACTGGACTCTTGCTCTTTTCTACTGCTATTGACAGACTACCATGGCTACCCATCATGATCTCCCTCCTTCAATGCTAGCTGCTAGCCAGGAGGGGAAGGTTTGGGGAGGTGAGGGACCTCAGCTGGGGTATAATGCCGTATAATTCACATTCCTAAGCAGCCATTTTCTCTAAGACAACTTACCTCAGCAGTTTGAAGATCATTTGTAATTTTGGGAGATCTCTAGGACCTGGAGAATTACAACTCTACAGAGAAGACTGAACAGACAACTGCTGGGCAGTGATTCATTGCCTTCTATAGGCAGAATAGTCAACCTCCAGGTGGAGCTTGGAGATCTCCCAGAATTACAACTAATCTCCAAACTATGGTGAGCCAGATTGTTGTAGTGGTTACAGTGTTGGACTAGGTTCGAATCTTCACTCTGCCATGGAAGTTTGCTGGGTCACCTTGGGCCAGTCACATGCTCTCAGTGTAACCTACCTCACAGAATTGCTGTGAAGATAAAGTGGAAGTGAGGAGAACAATGTAAGCCACTTTGAATCCTCACTGGGAAGAAAGTCAGGGTATACGTGAAGTACATGAAAAATAAAATCAGTTCCCCTGGAGGAAATGACATTTGGATGGTGGACTCCGTGGCATGAGACCCTGCTGAGATCCCTCTGTTCTGCAAATACTCTCCCCCCAACCAGGTTCCACCCTCAAATCTCCAGGAATTTCCCAAACCAAAGTTGGCAGCCATATCTTTAGATGTTTGCACTTCAATTATACAAAATAAACAAATTGATTTGCACGATACATATGAGTTTCAAAGTTCAGCTTTCTTGGGGTAGAATGTAAGTCACTTTGGCACAGTTTGTTTTGGGGGGTAGCATAAAGCACAGCTCTAAAGACAAAGCTTTCATTCTGTTTCTATAGGATCCTTCCTTCTGCATCAAAAGTATTCCTTTTGACCCTTGAAACACTATAGAGAAAAGTTCTTATGCATTTATATGGTCAGAATGGATTATAAAGAGATACATTAGTGTGGTGTAGTTGTGAATTTGGCCTTGGGAGACCTGGATTCAAAACTTCCGCTCAGTTGCGAAAGCCATTTTTTGGGCTGTACAAACTGACACTCACGTGCTGAGTATGACAGAAATGTAGGTACTTCCTTCTGCACTAAAGCTTTGTTATTTGTTATACACAGTGTGTGTGTGTGTGTGTGTGTGTGTGTGTGTGTTAAGTGCCGTCAAGTCGCTTGCGACTCATGGCGACCCTATGAATGAAAGTCCTCCAAAATGTCCTATCTTTGACAGCCTTGCTCGGATCTTGCAAATTGAAGGCTGTGGCTTCCTTTATTGAGTCAATCCATCTCTTGTTGGGTCTTCCTCTTTTCCTGCTGCAGAGTACTAAATCATTAATTACTGGAAAAGTCTGAAAAAATATTATTTAACATTTCTCTCTCAAATCAGGAGATTCCAAGTATGTTTAAGGTTTTTCTAGGCCACCCAGAAAACTGAAATTTGGCGTACACGTAGTACAAAAAAATCCGACGGAAGGAATACTTTCACTTCTAAAAGTCAAAACATGGAAAGCAAAGTTATCTCAAAACAGAGGTCAACATTCCAGGACACGGCAAGCTAAGCCACACATTGGGACGGAATGTAGGGCTGTGAAAGGTCAGAAGCCTCTTGACATACTTCAATCAGACTGCAGGAAATAGAACTTCCAGTAGCCGTTAGACTGTCTGCCTGTGCTTGCAGAATGCAACTTCCATTTACCCATACAATTATATTTCTCTATATGGGTCCCATATGGGCACGTCCTTTTTATCCTTGCAATGATCTAGGTAAACTTTTTATCCTTGCAATGATCTAGGTAAACTTCCTTAGGGTGAGAGACAGTGGCAGCATCCAGATGTGATGACTAATTGGCATGGTTGTTCTTATGCAAACAATCTTCGGAAGCCCTTGAACTTGTATAGTCCTTTCCCTCTCCCTTCTCTTCTTGAAACAAACAATAATTTCCTGTTATATATGAATAACAAACCAGGATTCAACCCTAGTTTGGAATTCTGGTTTGTATGTGAGAAATAAACCATAGTAGAGTTTCTAACTCTGGACTGAAACATTCCTGGAAATTTTGAGTGTGGAGACTGGGGAGGATGAGCTTTGGGGAGGAGGTGTAATGCCATAGAGTACGGTGTAATGCCATAGAGTCCATCCTCCAAAGCAGCCTTTTTCTTCAGGGGAACTGCTCTGTGTAGTCTAGAGATCAGTTGTAATTCTGGGCGATCTCCAGGCGCCACCTGGAAGTTGGCAGCCCTAAACCATAGCTTGTAAACTGCACATAGCAGCAAGCTATGGTTTGGAACTAGGAATTCTTAAGTATCTGAGCTTCATGCACAGGAAGGAAGTGTATAAGCCCAAGAACTTCCAATGAGCTTCATCATCACCGAGTGGGAATTTGCATGCAGGTCTCCAGTCCATGTCCAATACTGTGGTCTATCCCCCTACTTCACAGTGAAAATGATATCACGGATCTGTTTAATTTATGATTACAGTGCTTGGAATAAAAAGTTGAAATCAGCTTAACTCTTTACATTTCATTTGTGAAAATAACAGCCTCCATGTAGACATAAACACCAGGAACAGATTGCTTTGTCTGCCTTCCTGGCTGAAGTATCTCCTTAACCTCTCAAGTAGCTAATGAAGGTGAGGTTTATCACGTAGAAAGGTATGAAAGTGCTTCAGAAAAAAATATTTGCTGCTCACAGAACACATTCTTTGTAAGAACACCACCTGTTTTTATAACCACATTTTTGGCTGGTACTTGCACAATAACTGACACGATAACACTTAATATGATTTTATTTCTTATTTGTTACATTTGTATTCCACCCTGCTCCTAAGGAGACATAGTTGCTGCTGCCACCACTTTCATACAACAACTGTGCAAGTTAGGTCAGGCTGAGAGGCTAGCACAAGGTTCTCTCCCCATGCATGAAAAAAGACTAGAATAATAACTATGAGCCTATGTCATTCAAAAGAACATAGTAACTGGATTATTCAGGAGGGCTTTTTGCACAGCAAATAGGACTGCAGTGTAAAATTATGGTCCAAAAGAAGCTTGGAGTAAAGGGTTAGGGACTGAAGACCACACCATTGTGTTCATACTACCTGTTGCTGTAAGTAGGTTGGTGGTGGAAAGTGCTGTCAATTCGCAGCTGTCTTATAGCAACCCCGTAGGGTTTTCAAGGCAAGAGACATCAGAGGTGGCCTGCCATTGCCTGCCTCTGTGTAGCAACCCTGGACTTCTATGGTGGTCTCCCATCCAGATACTAATTAGGGCTAACCCTGTGAAGCTTCCAAGATCTGATGAGATCAGGTTAGCCTGGGCCATCCAGGTCGGGGTGTAGTAGGTAGGTTCGGTTACTACTCTACAACTTTTGCATTCATTTAACATGTCATGATAATAGTTATGCTGTGCTTCAACTGTGCTTAGTTTCCAGATTTCTACAAGTCGAACTTTATTGCATTGTCTATTGGATGTCCCACCCTGTTGATTGTATTGACTTACTCTGTAAACTACCTTCAGTCCCAGAGAGAAAGGCAGACTATAAATAATGTAAATAAATAAACATAGTGATGAAGTTATAATAATGATATCTACTGGGGACAAGATCTTTTTTTTTCTGTTCTGGCCCCACGTGGAGCGCCTTCCCTTAACAAGTTCACCTAGCATCTTTATTAATATCTTTCAGGCACCTGGTTATAACTATTTTATTCAGCAAGTCATTGGGCAAGCCAATCTGTAATTTTGGTTAGTTTGTAATTGATTTAAGGTAGTTTTGCATACCTACTGGAGTGCATCCTCTCATACATACCCCTCAGTCATTCAGGCTATCTTGAATGGCCTCACTTCTCATTCTTCTTGAGAACCAGTGTGGTATAGTGGTTAAGAGGAGTGGCTGGGAGCCCGGAGCGGTGAACTCTAATCTGAAGAACTGGGTTTGATTCCCCACTCTTCCACATGAATGGCAGACTCTAATATGGTGAACTGGGTTGGTTTATCCACTCCTTCACATGAAGCCAGCTGGGTGACCTTGGGCTAGTCACAGCTCTCTTAGAGCTCTCTCAGCCACACCTACCTCACAGGGTATCTGTTGTGGGGTGGGGAAGGGAGGGTGATTGTAAGCCGGTTTGATTCTTCCTTAAGTCGTAAAGAAAGGCAGCATATAAAAAGCAACTCTTCTTCCTTCTTCTTTCTTCTTCTTCTTCTTGAGAGAGAGAGAGAGAAGTTGTATAGCAAGACCTTCTGTCTTGCCACCCATTTCTTGGAATGCTCAAGATTAGAAAGGCCTCCTCATATCTTTTCTGCTACTGTGTGTAAACCTGTTGGCTAAGGTAGAGTTTGTTGAGATTGATGGTTCATGTTCAGCTGCTGTATCTGATTTTAGTTATATTTTGGGATATTTTCTGCCAGGGATTTTAGTTGCTTGTACAATACATGGTGTAGTGGTTAAAGTGTCAGAATAGGATCTGGGCCAGTCACACACTCTCAGCCTCAACCCTGGTTAGTATTTGGATGGGAGATCTACAAGGAATACCAAGGTCATGACACGGAGGCAGGCAATGGCAAACCACCTCCAAACATCTCTTGTCTTGAAAACCCTACAGGGTCACCATAAGTCATCTATGACTTGACAACAAATCAACAACAGCAATACTTCTGAGAGCTCAACTGCTAGAAAGATGACTAAGAAATATTATTAATTAATTATATGAATTAATTTTACTTACGACCCAAAGAAATCGAATGCAAAATAGTCTTTTTAAAAATTTCCTTTATCTATGAAGCAGAAAAATGTTCAAAAATAGATTTAAACATGGAGAACTTTATGTCCGTGTTTGCCACTTGCCTGCTGTCACTGAATAATTCCATTATCAGCCCAGCATTTGTTTCAAGAAAGAGGTTCTCAGTGTTGTTTCTGTTTCCTGAATCCTCAGGAATGAGTTGTCTCAAATTGTGGAGACAGGCATAAGATTAATTTTGCAGAAAATGAAATTTCTGGCAAAAATTAAGGCAAACAAAGGCTTGGATGTCAAGTACAATAAATGGGGTTTTGTTCACAGAGCAGGGCTTTCCTGCTCCCCCCTTTCTATCGCAGCCCCCTGAACCTCATGAGAGTTAAGGTAGTCTACAGAAGTACTTAAGACGTGGCACAGGAGGCTGCAGCTGGAGGAAGAAATCTGTAGAAATCACCCCCGCACACACAGACACACACACTTGGCACTTGTGAAAATGCCTTCTATTCACACAAAAAGCATTTTATATCCCAGCCAAACAGATTTGCTGCAGGTTAAGAATAATCCAGTCAGGCTCAGCTCCAGATAGGGAGTGTAAGGAGGGGTAGTTGGGTTGGGTGCAGTGAGGACACAATTCTCAGGAACATCCCAACAGGGTTGCCAACGCAAGTTGGGAATTCCTGGAGATTGGGGGTTGAGCCTGGAGAAGGCTGGGTTAAGAGAGGGGAGGGACCTCATCATACCATAGAGTCCACCCTTCAAAGCAGCCATTTTCTCCCTGGGAACTGATCTCTGTTGTTTGGAGATCAGTTGTTATTCCGGATGGTCACCAATGCTCCACCTGGAGGTTGGCAACCCTGATTTTATTTATTATTTAAAACATTTATATCCTGCCTTCAAAGCAGCTTACAACAATAGTTCGAACATTTTCAGTTAAAACCAAAATAAAATAACTACCTCAAACTCTCTCTCCTTAAAAGTTGCTTGCCATTCAAACCCCCTCAAAAGCTGTGGCAATAGGGTTGCCAGGTCCCTCTTTGCCACCGACAGGAGGTTTTTGAGGTGGAGCCTGAGGAGTGCAATGTTTGGGGAGGGGAGAGATGTCAATGCCGTAAAGTCCAATTGCCAAAATGGCCATTTTCTCCAGGTGAACTGATCTCTATTGGCTGGAGATCAGTTGTAATAGCAGGAGATCTCCAGCTAGTACCTGGAGGTTGGCAACCTTACATGGCAAACCAGCAGGCCTTGCCATGCCTCCTGAAGTTCTCCAGGGAGAACCCCTTCCCCATCTCTTCAGGGAGCCCCTTCCGCAGGGCTGGAGCCATGATGGAAAAGGCCCAGGCTCTGGTCAATGCCAGACAGACTACCCTAAGTGGTAGAATAATTCCCAACCCTCTTTCTGTTTCAAGGTATTTTAGGGATGACTGTATGGAAATCTTTCTTAAACCTCTCCAAACAATGGCTTGGACCCAGTGCAGAGTTTCCAGAAGAAGAATTTCTGCCTATGGTGTGAAACTTTCTCACCTCCTGCTGTATCCTGCAGCTGCCAGTCCTGGGGGTCCCTTCTTCCCCAAGAGCAGCATTTTGGGCTACAGCAGGAAGGAGAGAGGCAAGAAAATAGCAATTTGCTGGCAGAAAATGTTCTGCCTATGAAAACACCATGCAGGATCCAAGCTACTGACAGTAAAACATATCGTGATCCTTTTATTTATAGTCTATGCCATCCTTCCACATGTAACTACTGAAGCACACAGTGTCCATCTTCTCTTAAGAAATTCTAAAGCCATCTAAATTAACTTAGTACAGGGCATGGTCTGCTTATGAACAGGGAAGCAAAGGCCTCATAATTCATGGCCGTTGGATTCTATCACCTGCTTCTTTATTTATTCATGAAAAAAATTAAAACAAAATTCTTAGACTAAACATGGGAGTCTTCTCTCATAAATTGTTGATATGGGAGACAGGAACACCAAGGCTGTTTTAATTGACGCTTTTGCTAGGCTACCTCCTTTCTTTGTCAAGGTTCACCTTCTAAGCATACTCAGCATTGTGGACTATGCAGTTCTGTGTTTTAATTAAAAGTGATCCTGTCAGAGAGTTAGCTGACTTTTGACACCGAGCAGTTTATACAAGTGAGGAAATGGTATCCGGGAAATTTCTGCTGCATACACATGTTTGTGTATGTGTCTGAACATCCTAACAACAACATTTTAAAAATTTTATTGCCCATTCAAAAGCAGCGTATTAATTTTGTTACTTTATAAATAAACTATAAAGAAAGAGAGCCAATGGCTGACCCACTTCCCAGGGAAAGCATGAACCTCTCCCTGAATCCTCTCACAGTGCATCTTGATTGGGCCGTGAAATCATCGCGGATGATCTCATAACACTTTCTTTTTTAAAAAAACTTTGTCGCTTCAGCTACAGTGCAGGCCAACTTATTTGATTCGTATTTAATTTTCCCATCTCATCATTCTAAGCCTTTCAAACTTTAATTAAAAACAAATTATATATCCTGTTACACTGACATCACCGTTTCCCTCCCCTCCTTCTAGCGCTGTGCTGTGTCAGCACACTTTGCCCTTACACTGACAGTTCCAATTCAGCCCAGTGGCAAGACAGGCTAAATGGCAAGGACAGTAATAATAGGCCTTTATAAAGTAAATAAATTCATTCAATGGAGCTCCAGTTTTCTGTTGAAAGAACGAAACCACCTCTGTTTTTGAATGGGTTTGGGAAAAGCTATCAAGTGTTCTGACCCATCTTTCGCTCTCTCCAGTCTGCTTCAAATCCCATTATATAGCTCTGAGTGTGTCACTGGACAGTGTCTGGATTAGAAATAAGTAGACTATGCATAAAGAGACAAATGGGATAATTACAGTTTTATAATAAACAAACAGGAAGGTGTGCAAATGCAAGTTGCATTGGCACTTGCTAAGACCTATTGTGTAAATCTTATGTTTGATGCACCAGGTCGATACTGTTATTGTCATTGTTATTTCCACTTTTTTTTAGAATTTAAGAGTCCTCTGGTTACTTTCACAATGTGTTTTGTTTCATTCTAGAATGCTAATTCCATCCATCTCAAAAAGAGCTAATTTTTACAATAATCTATACCATTTGGGATGGTGAAATCTAGTGCTGATTCTAACAGAGAATGCTGTAATTTCTGGGTCAGTTGTGTGTTACTGCATGTAGTCAGGTACATGTTTACCAGAGGCACATGACTCAGTGAATATGATCCTACTGTTCAAAAGAGCCAAGGCTCACAAAATTGACCTCAGAAACCCTGTGTGGAGAAAGTATATTCTGCAGCCTGTCAGAGCTGCTGAATCAGATTTTAAGAATGGATAATGGCAGCTCAAGCAGCTTGCAAGACAAGTGTAGTCTAGGGACCTGCAAAAACAATTTTTGAGAAAAGATTCTCTCTTTGAGTTATAGGGCAACCAGGTGAGGCACCCCAAGAAAGGATTTTTTTTTAAGGCTTGGAAGCAAAGCAGGGCAGATGTTGGTCTGAGACATGCCAGTAGAAGACAATTAGACATGCCAGTAGAATACAAGAGGAGCAAACCAGGAGCAAATTCAAACTGTCTAGGAGGTGGGGAACTGGACATGGAAGCGGTGGACCAAAATAAGGACACAACTTCTAAATAGCATTGCTAATGTCAAGACCTGGAGTTCCCCTGAAATTACAGCTTATCTCCAGACTTCAGCAATCAGCTCCCCTGGAGGAAATGGTGGCACTGGAGAGTGCACTCTATGGAATTAACACCCCAGCTGAGCTCCCTACCCTCTCTAAACGTCACCTTTCCCAGGCACCTCCCTCAAATCTCCAGGAATTTCCTAAACCAGAGTTGACAGTCCTAATAAGGGAGGTAATGGGTACCTGAATAATGATGAGTGTGGCCTGGCCAAAGTAGTAAACGGGGATATGGGTTAATGATGGCAAGGAGTGGGGGCTTTCTTTATAATGTGAAAGGGCCCACTGATAATGTTAATGGAAGTTCCTCTTAATGATCTGATAATCTCTGTGTGCTGGTTTTTGGGATAGACACCATCTCCCCAAATCCTGCCACTGCTCTTCTAGGCTCATCATCTCAAAGCATTCCCAACTAGCATGATTACAGTAGAAAAGAGCAAGATTCCAGTAGCACCTTAAAGACTAACAAAATTTCTGGCAGGGTATGAGCTTTTGTGAGTTGCAGCTCACTTCTTCAGATACCATAATTACGGTGTGTGTAGTTCCTTTCATTCCCTATATACTCATGCTGATGCATCTTAAAGGAAGAGGAAGTAGACCTCAGCCCCAAAAATTAGGTTTAGTGTCTTAAATGGCAGCAGTGAGGTCACAATTACATTCAGAGGTTTAATTTTACTGGGACGTTTCATCATGTAGACCAAAATTTGAACAATACAGAGAAGATCAGCATGGCCAGTGTATAAAGGTGATACATTCAGGAAATATTAGTGCTAGAATACATAATTTTATGCAGCAGTCCCAGGTTCAATTCCTGACATTTCCAGTTAAAAGAATCATTAGTTGATCTCTTAAGGAAATCATTCATAAATCAGGAGTCATCAGTATTTCATTTAGATTCAGCATAACTTACCCTAAAATGCATGAAGCACTTGTCACGAGAAGGAGCTGTTAGATGAAAGGGCCACCCAAAGTGTATCCAATGAAAATCCCAAGCTATGCTCTAGCAATCCTGTACAGTGCATAAGATTGGAGGCCTGCAGCCAATGTTTTGGCTGTTAAATGTCAACACACAATCACCAAGCTGTGGGAGAATCTTTTTCTCACCCCCCCCCTCATTTTTTTGCCATCAAGTCACAGCTGACTTATGGTGACCCCATAGGATTTGCAAGGCAAGAGACTTTCTGAGGTGGTTTGCCATTGCCTGCCTCCCCGTCACAACCCTGGTATTCCTTGGAGGCCCCACCCATTGCATGCTCTTAATGTCACTCATCTTTACATCTTCCACACCTTTTGTCATCTGTCATGTCTATCTCAGTTTTTCATGGATTCTGCATGTTAGTCTTTACATACATCTTCCATTGCTATTTGCCTCACACAGGTCCCATCTCTCTTACTTTCTTGTTGACTGATTCTTTCTCATGATGTCATCCGTTCTCTTTCGCTCTGTTTCCTCTGCTTGTGTGTGTGCCTATTTCTGGTTGTTTCCTCTTCTCTCCTCCCAGGTTTTATTTATTTATTTTCATTTATAATCTTTCTCACTGGGACTCAAGAGGGATTACAGGTATGATAGAACTATTCAGTCAATCAATAAGCTGATTACAAAATACAACATTTGTATGATAACAGTATTTGAATCTAACAGCAAAGATTCATAGTAAAACAACATACCACAGTGGGGCTGGAATTGAACTGGAAGAAAAAAAAAACATTATCCCTAACAGAGGTTACCTCTTCAGCTGATCCATTACATCACAGCAAATTGCTCTGCTCCTCTTCAATAATGTCCCCCTGAACAATTCTGTTTTGCACATTTTGCATAATGATAGATGTGTGTGTGTGTGGGGGGGCTTCCTAACAGCCTCAAGTAGACCATACCATAATGTGGGAACTGCCACAAAGAATGTGCATGAACGGGCAGTAGCTGATTTTACCTGTGTGCATCTTCAGAAAGCTTTGCTTTGATGAGCAAAGCTGTCACAGTGGAACATAGCAGGAGAGGTGTTCCTGCAGGTATGTGGGTTCAGTGACATGAAGGGCTTTGTAGGTGGTTGTTAGAACCTTGGATTGAGCCCAGTGTACCTGATTGGCAACAAGTGAAGTGTCTGCAGAGTGGGAGTGACATGAAGATTCCACACAGCATTCAATAGTAGCTGGGCTGTGGCATTCTGTACCAACTAGAGTTTCAGAATTGTCTTTGAGGGCAGACCCATGTAAACTGCATTACAGTAGTCTAGCCACAATGTAACCATATATTGGATCCATGTGGCCAGGTCAGCCAAGTCAAAGTGGGGCCATCTTTCAAGCTAAATGTGGTTGGTAGAACAACTTTTTTGCAGCTGCTTTTTCAAGCAAAAAGCTGGATCCAAAATCACACCCAGGTAGGGTTGCCAGTTCTGGGTTGGGAAATACCTGGAGATTTTTGGGGCGGAGCCTGAGGAGGGCGGGGTTTGGGAAGGGGAGGGAGTTCAGTGCCATAGAGTCCAATTGCCAAAGCGACCATTTTCTCCAGGTGAACTGATCTCTGTTGGCTGGAGAACAGTTGTAATAGCGGGAGATCTCCAGCTAGTACCTGGAGATTATATCCAAACAAAAACAACCTACTATATTCTTTGCAAAAGCTTCTATTTCATATGTCATGCACCTTCATTATACACAATATGCTAACTCTATGATTATTCTATCTCTACATACAAAATATCCCACCTATGTGCTATATAACATAAATTCTACATACAACTCAATAAATACATTTCATAAAGACATCTCAAAGTTGGAGGGTACAGTCTCCATGTGTAACAAGTGCATACAGATAAAACATCAGTGTTTATGGACACTTACCTTAACAAGAAATAGCGATATGTCGCATGGACTTCACTTTGTAGAATTTATGTTATATAGCACATAGGTGGGATATTTTGTATATGTGTGAGTGTGTAAAGTGCCGTCAAGTCACAGCTGACTCATGGCGACCCCTTTTGGGGTTTTCATGGCAAGAGACTAACAGAGGTGGTTTGCCAGTGCCTTCCTCACAGCAATCCTGGACTTCCTTGGTGGTCTCCCACCCAAATACTAACCAGGGCTGACCCTGCTTAGCTTCTGAGATCGAGATAGAATAATCATGGAGTTAGCATAGTGTGTATAGTGTAGGTGGATGACATGAAATAGAAGCTTTTGCAAAGAATATAGTAGGTTGTTTTTGTTTGGATATAACTATACTGACAACCTAGGTTCTTCTTTTCTTGGCTAGTACCTGGAGGCTGTTAATCAAGACAGCATTAAACAATTGGACCCCACTGAAAGCGGAGGGCCCCATGTCCTTCAGGGCCTCAGACTTCCCAATCAATATTACCTCCATCCTGTCAGGATTCAGTTTCAGCTTGATTACCTTTAGCCATTCAACTACAGCAGTCAGGCATTAGGTTCAGATACTCTGTAGCTGATATGTTATATGTGCGCTTGTATGTGTTCACTATTACAAATACAACAGA
This sequence comes from Euleptes europaea, assembly GCF_029931775.1. Classification (NCBI taxonomy): domain Eukaryota; kingdom Metazoa; phylum Chordata; class Lepidosauria; order Squamata; family Sphaerodactylidae; genus Euleptes; species Euleptes europaea. Next base: position 36,240,566 of record NC_079316.1, on the reverse strand, counting down.
GTATATGATTTTATAATTCATACTGCATTGTATGTATATGTTATTGTTCAATACTCCATATTGATTGTTGATTACAATGTGATTGAATAAAGTATGCTGAAAAAGTGTTCTTAGTCATACTGGTAGCAATGGTCACGATTGTAATGAAGTGACCTTTAAAATGTCACCAGAACATTAAAAATAAGAGGAATACAATAACCCATGTTTCTTGTAAATATTCTGTTTCCTTGTTTTCAGAACTGTGTTTGTACAGCTAAAAGCTACTGCTATTGCGATGGAACAAAAGGCAGTAAGGTAAGAGGCTGTAATTGTCTTCCCATCTTATTTATCCCGAAGTTACATATACATTAGATTTTGTAGAAGTACCCCACAGATGTACATAATAAGAACAGATGTAGGGTCCAGTAGTATCAACAGTGTTATATTTCCTTGTCAGACATTATAGATACTCTTGAATTTTATCTAGAGTTGCCAATTCAGAATTTGGAAATTCCTGACAATTTGGGGTTGGAGCCTGGTGAGGGCAGGGTTTGGGGAGAGGAGATGCCTCAGCAGGGTTTAATACCATAGAGTACACCCTCCAAAGCAGCCATTTTCTCCAAGAGAACTGATCACTGTAGGCTGGACATCAGTTTTAATTCTGGAGATTCCCAGGCCCCACCTGGATGTTGGCAGCATCTGTATCTAAAGTACAAGCAGAGCAACAGTGTCTAATTAAGTATATAATTTGTGCATTCAGATGTGCAATGTTTGCTTTTTATGTTCTTTACAGTAGACCTTGTCAAATAAAGCTTTATTTTTTAACTGCCACAAATAAAAAAATCCCCACAATAATTAAAATAAAATATATTTCACTTACTATAGGAATCATAGAATCAAAGAGTTGGAAGGGGCCATACAGGCCATCTAGTCCAACCCCCTGCTCAATACAGGATTAGCCTAGATCAGCCCTGACAAGTTTTTGTCCAGCCTCTGCTTGAAGACTACCAGAGAGGAGGAGCTCACCACCTGCCTAAGCAGCCGATTCCACTGTTGAACAACTCCTACTGTAAAAATCTCCCCCCCGCCTAAGCAGCCGATTCCACTGTTGAACAACTCCTACTGTAAAAATCCCCCCCCCCAATATCCAGCTGGTACCTTTCCACCTGCGAGTCCTATCCTCTGCTGCCAACAGGAACCGCTCACTGCCCTCCTCTAAGTGACACAGCCCTTCAAATACTTAAAGAGAGCAATCATGTCCCCCCTCAATCTTTTCTTCTCCAGACAAAACGTTCCCAAGTTCCTCAGCCTTTCCCCACAGGAAAACTACTTTTACTCCTTTAGTTTCTGAACTGGTCTGTTCATTAAAAATGAACCTAAGAGGAGTATTTACACACTTGGGTTGTTGTAAATCAAAGGAGAGAATGAATTCTAGGGAAAAGGAAGGAGTAGGATTACCAGGGGAGCGTGATGTGTCAAAAACTGCTATCACTTATAGAGTTTCTATTTTGAAATTTCTGCGGACTGTTGCACATAGATGGTGGTCCTAGTTCAGAGTTCCATGAATTCTTCGGTGCATATGAAAGGCTTCAGAATGCATAGAGGTCCTCCTCTTAAATCTATGCATGCTTCTTTCTTCTATGAATTTATAATGGCTAACAAATTTATGGTAGTGTACCCCCTCCAGTGGCAAATGCTGGAATAGCATAATATGGGGAAAATTAAACCGGTAGCTATGTTTGTCTATTATTATTTATTAAAGCAATCACAGGCTTACTAAAACAATGACTTCAGTAGGACTAGCCAGTGTTCACATATTGTATTGTGTGCTTTGATTGGTCCTAACAAGGATATTATTTTACAGACCATAAAAAAAATTCCTCTGGTTTATACCATCACTATGGTTTCTATTATTGTACTACTACTGCCAGTTTTGAAAAAGTTTAAAAATATTTCTTTCTTTTAACAGATGTTACTTGTTAGCTTTTAAATTTGAGAAAGAACTATTATTTTAATTGTGTTGTTTTCATCATTGTAATAATTTTGAAATTGGTAATGAATGTAAAGCACAACGTAATTTTAGAATCAATATATGTAGCACAAAACATTACTGATTTTGAGAAATCAGACAACTAACCTATTAGAGTTCTTTTTAAAAATGTATACCAAGAAATAATCTTAGGCTCAAGCAAGTTAGTTGTGAAGGAAGAAAAATCAGAATAATCAGGGATACTTGCTTACTCTGTTTACTTGATATAAAAAGTGTAATCCGTTTCACAGTCATTGATTCAAGTATACAGAGCTAACTAAAATTCAGAATTCCCTGCAAACCCACTTTGACTTCAGAGCCACACGAACCAGTCAAGAAAGAATATGTTTAAAATTTCTTGCTTTTCTGTATAACTTAAACCAAAGTATCAATTTTGATTCAAGATAACAGTATAAAAGCATTTCAAAACTGGGATTTTAGTAGCAAGTCCTCATCATCTATGCCCTCAGCATCAGAAATATATTCTAGCAGTTGGTGTTCCATAGATATCCTCCTTGGAAAGGAGACCACAAGGAAGACTCTACAAAGGAAGGCAATGGCAAACCACCTCTGCTTCTGACTTGCCTTGAAAGCCCCTTGTTGGGGTCTTCATAATCCAGATGCGACGTGATGCCACTTTACACACACATAAGCCATTTATGCATACGAGGTTTTGCCTTGGATTTGCCGCTCTCTAGATGCACAGTCCCCCCATCCAAATTCTCAAAACTCAGCAATAAGCCCCCGGGCAGAGTTTTGAGAATTTGGATGGGAAAAATGTGCATCTAGAGAGAGGCAAATCCAAGGCAAGACCTCCCATGCATAAATGGCCATACACACAGACAGCCTCCAGATGAGTTTTCTATTACAACGGCAGCACTTTCAGAATGTGAAAGGCATCTTGTGAAGACTGTATGCCTGTCTGAACCAGCTTTCAGTCTTTTGATGCTTGACTGTTTCAGTTTCAATGTAGAGCAGAACCAATGGACTCAAGCGACTATGTGTGAATTGATCTACTTTGCATGTAGTGAAATGTTTATATGAGCACTTTACTCAGTGCCTAACTTTCCACGTAACACATACTTATGGGGCTGTACACCAAATATAACCCATCACTTTCAGTGGCTTTGATATGGCATGATAAATGTGCCCTAAACCCACATTCTCAGCATGCAAATTTGAGTTTGAAGTAGGCTTACCAGGTCCCTCTTTGCCAATGGCATGAGGTTTTCGGGGTGGACCCTGAGGAGGGCAGGGTTTGGGGAGAGGAGGGACTTCAGTGCCATAGAGTCCCATTGCCAAAGCGGCCATTTTCTCCAGGTGAACTGATCTCTATCAGTTGGAGATCAGTTGTAATAGCAGGAGATCTCCAGCTAGTGCCTGGATGTTGGCAACCCTAGTTTGAAGAGTCGTAGTTGTTTCAGTTGCTGCCAGAAAACTGCTGAAATGAAACACCATTGGATCCACAGCTGGTGGCTTTATACCAGCTGCAGTGTTAAGTGTTTCTCAATAGAATTAGAATTCCAGACTATTGATAATGTCCAAAGAAGGGAGTCGGCAATGTTGTTTGCACTGTTTGTACTCCCAATTAAACTTTGAGTTTGGCAATGGGCCTGGGTAAACTAATTGTGGTTTAATTCGGAAATCGTTTTTTGCAAAATCACAACTAAGGGTATGTCCAGCTGGCAGTTCTGAGGGCAGGTTGATAGTAATCCGGCACAAATCTCTCACCTGCAGTCCACACAAACTGACAGTTGCACATCACATTGGTTCTGTCCCCACCTACATCACAAGGGGCTACAGCCAGGCATCCAACACAAGGCTGTACAGTTTCCATAGTAGTAGTGGAGCTAGGCTTGCCAGCTCCGAGTTGGGAAATACCTGGAGATTTTGGGGGCGGAACCTGAGGGTGGGGTTTGGGGAGGGCAGGGACTTCAATGCCATAGAGTCCAATTGCCAAAGCGGCCATTTTCTCCAGGTGAACTGATCTCTGTCGGCTGGAGATCAGCAGTAATAGCAGGAGATCTCCAGCTATCACCTGGAGGTTGGCAACCCTAAATGGAGCTGGTTGCTTGCATTTTTTTAAAAGGAATTTGCTTTACCAGCTTTATCTTCCAAGATGCAAAATCTGCAGAAAGTTTTCAGACAAAGTGACATGAATGCATATAATGGCAAATAAAAAAAAAACACATATAAATGATTTTTACAGGGTGAAAAGGGCTTTCCTGGTTTTCCTGGTCCAGCTGGCCATAAGGGTTTCTCTGGCCTGGAGGGGGCTCCAGGGCCACAAGGACCTAAGGTACTTGTAACTTAAATATATGCCCATGTCTGTTTTCTGTGTGTGTTTGCGGTTGTGGGAGAGAGACCATGAATAACTTTATTGGGAAAAGTAACACATAATTCTAAACTTGTAGTTTAATGTAAAACAAACAAATTTAGAATAGAGCTATCTCACATTTTTCTTAGAAACTTATATTTACAGTAAGTCTTTGTCAAACTTTGCAATGAATTCCAAAAGCTCAAAATGCTTTGACTGTCCATCTTCTAATTTGTAACAGTGATATTTAACAAAAAATAATACTGGTTGTGATCCAGAAATTACCTAAATTTGGACAAAATACAGCACAAATTAAGCATTTTTAAGTCCACTGGATTTCAACAGATTATATTTTAAGAATATAGTTAACTTTCCCAGTGAAATCAGTTAAAGTTAAAAGTGCTTAAGTTTGGATAAATTTTGTTCTTTTATATTAATTAGTATATTACCATGAAATCTTGTAACTTTGTAGGATTAAACTGTCTGTCAACCTCATAGGGTTCAAAATATTGTCGAAGGCTTTCACGGTCAGAGATAATTGGTTCTTGTAGGTTATCCGGGCTGTGTAACCGTGGTCTTGGAATTTTCTTTCCTGACGTTTCGCCAGCAACTGTGGCAGGCATCTTCAGAGTAGTAACACTGAAGGACAGTGTCTCTCAGTGTCAAGTGTGTAGGAAGAGTAATATATCTTGAGTAATATATATCTTGATACTTACAGGACAATGATTAGCACATTACTTTTGTTGGACAGTACTCAGCTCAAACCCAACCCCTTTCTGACTATATATTACTCTTCCTACACACTTGACACTGAGAGACACTGTCCTTCAGTGTTACTACTCTGAAGATGCCTGCCACAGTTGCTGGCGAAACGTCAGGAAAGAAAATTCCAAGACCATGGTTACACAGCCCGGATAACCTACAAGAACTCATAGGGTTCATTCAGCATAAATCTAGCATTTTTCCCCAGGGCAGTGGATATTTTTTAGTTACCTCATGGTAAATGTCAGCATTTATTGTGGTCATCATCATCATCATCATTACCTTTATTAGGCATTTACATCAGTATACCATAAACAGAATTACAAAATCGGTTAAAACAGATTACATTAAAAGGACATTACTTAGAAGTACGTACAAACTGCTCGCGAATCCTTTGTGCAGACAGGAGAAAACTAGCTACTTGTTGGGTAACGGTAGGGTTTCTATCAGATAAAAGGTACATCACCGACTGCTGATCTGAAAGACTGTTCACTAGGCAGTAGGGGTTTAATGTAAGTATTCCTCGGCCTCATGCTGTCCATTTATTGTGGTCTTGCAGATGATTCAGTTAATAAATCACCAAATAGTGACAAGACATCTTTCCTAATATGGTTTAGCCTGTCCTCTCTGGCTTGAATTCTTCCTTTCTGCCTCTTATTCCTAGTTAGGATTGATTGATACTACTCTAAAACAGAGTAGATAAAGAAAAAAAGAAAGAAAATCAACAAATATTTCAAAGCCCAGATTTTGAAGAGTTGGCCTGTGAGTTAATTAAGTACTGAATTGTTCAACATATTAGGATGAGATGAAATGAAATAGAAATTAGAAGTGCATAAGATGAATTAGAAAGTTACTTTATAGTTGAAAACATGAGCTGCCACTTATTTTGTGAAAATTGTATTCTGTCAATTAGCTGTTACTTTTTTTTTTCTGTTGCCATATTTTAGTCCTAGTGGACAGGTGTCAGATTATTGCTTTGGATCTTTACTGGTGGGGATGGAGATTTCTTTGTCACTTATTTTTGTATTGCTATTATACCTTTTGTTTCTCTTTCTAAAAAGAAGGTACACATTTTGGAAAGCCGATATGCCAGTGAATTTGGTTTGTTTAGCCACTAGGCTGCAACAGAAGAATAAAGAAATAACCTCCCTGGATATCCTGAAGAAGGATGAAGTTTTACTTCTGCTAACTGTAGCTGTCCTTTTGCTTTCTAGGGTTTTCCAGGCCCTGTAGGCTTTCCTGGGTCTAAAGGCTCAAGGGTTGGTATTTTGCTTAATAATGTACTAATGACAAGATGCGAACACAAAGGGAATTGCAGGAGGGGAGAACGGTTTATAAATCTTACCCCCACTCCAGAATCTTCCCCTCCAGGATTCTGTAGAAGCTCGGTGGCTTGAGAAGGCTAATTTACATTTGCCTTATCCTATAGCTGTGCTTAATAGGCATTGCTCATAGAGTTTATTCAGTGTTCATCAAAGTCATTTTGGGGTCCCCTTTGGTTAATTTACAAAGTAATGTTTGTTCTGTGTACCTAGGGAGTTTCAGTGATTTAAATAAAAATCTAAAACTCACTTGAACAGTGCCCTGAATCTGAACTGGCTGTACATTAAGTAAGTTATAGGGATGAGGGGTTCATGGTTTGTACGTTTGCTATCCAACTCAGAATGTCTAGCTCTGACAGATGAATTGCATTATGGCACTTGTACTAGAGTTAGCAAACAATGTGCTTTGGAACCTTGAACAACTGACAGTGCAATCCTAAAAAGAGTTGCATCTTTCTAAGCCCATTATCTGCAGTTTCAAAAAATTGTTTTATTTTAGTTCATTAAACAAGTTTTATTTGTTCTTTTTTTCCTGTTCTGTCTTCTTGTTAGGGAATGCCAGGGATACCTGGTTATTCAGGTCCTCCAGGTCTTCCAGTAAGTAAAGTAGAACAAATTTCTAGTGTTATTTGTTACCTTAACCACCTTATCACTGTTAATTTTATAAAACTTAAAAAGAGTTGTTGATACCCATTGTTTTGTTGGTCAAGTACAATTGCATCTAGTTTTGCTAATAATCAAAAGTCATTTATGAGTTCTAAATTCACAATAATAGTCAATTTGGCAATGTTGTAACTGCTTTTAGGGTGAACCAGGAAATGTTGGTCTGCCAGGATGGCCAGGAATACCAGGATATAATGGAACCAAGGTAAGAGTGAAACCAGTCAGTTGGTTGCCTACAGGTAACCTGTGTGGTTGTCAATGCGTCAACCTGTGACACCCCTGCACCAGAAGGCATTTCTAAGGGGCTATTACCCCTCTTCCTTTCTCTGCCCATCTGTCTCTTATGTTCTCTTTATTTTCCAGGGTGACCAGGGATTCCCAGGGATTCCGGGGCCAGGAGGACTTCCAGGATTACCAGTAAGTTTCAGTATTTAATGGCCAAGGTTACATTAACAGTGTGGTCTTGATTCGGGTTTCTTATCACCAAGGTTCAGAAAGAGGAAAAGGCTGGGGATTGTGATTCAAATTATCAAAGGATTCTTTATTTTGGATAACTTAAAAATTAAGAGTGAGATCTGCTGCCCTTTGTCTACAGTTCTGCTAACTGTCCACTTAAGTTCTTTGCAATTTTGAACATCATCCTTCCCCATGAGGCCCTCCACCTTAAAGCCTGCTTTGTTAAGTTATTGCTGTTAGATTTTATACATTTATAGTACTGTGTTTTATTTTATTTTTTGTCTCCTAGGGTCCTAAAGGCATCAAAGGAGAGAGGGTAGGTCTATAAGCCTTCCTGCAGGCTCCAGGTTGGGCTCTAGAAACAGTACCTTTGCAGCCTACCCAGCCTACCCAGAAGGCACTGATACAAGTCAAGGAGTTGGTGATGAGTGCAATCCTCTTCTCACATAACCTCCATTTGATGAAGCAGCAAGGAAGCTAAACCAATTTTATTTTTAAAGCCTTCTGAGTGGCCCTGGTGGCTGAGAATCTCTGATACTGGCCTACAATTGTTCTTACTGGTTTTTCTGGATCTACTGTTTTATTTAGTTATTGTTGTTTTCAAGTAGTCATTTTAATTTCTATTGTGATACTGTTTAATCATTGTTAGATTCTTGGAGACTTGTAAATCACAGATACCCACAAGAACAACAGTTCCTGTTGTTAATGCAAGACACGTTCTTAAATCCCCCAGCCACCATTAATGCATCATGTTATATTATGTTCTGTTTTCTAGTGTAATTTGGGTTTTTTGATACTTTTGGGGCATTCATCCTCTGTAGCCAAGTATGCTGGACTATTGATCCATTTTTCTAACACATGGGATAACACAAAACATAATACATTGGACTAATTCACTTTTTCTAATTAAATTCCCAAGGGGTATCCTGCAATTGGCTATGATGAGGGTGACAGAGCTAGAGGTGATCCTGGACTTCCAGGAATGCCTGGCTCTCAGGTAAGCTGTTGCACTACACATGATACTTAAGAATAAAAGAATCTTTGGACACATTAAAGACTAAACAAATGCATTATTGTGGTGACCACAGGGGAGCTTTCTTGGTTGGAATGTAGGAACAAAAAGTGCAGAAGACCTTGTAAAATTGGGGGAGGGGGGCGGACTGTGGATGGTTTTTGGCACCAACCATAGGATGGCTCAGATTAAAAGGTGTCCATGACTTCACCTTTTTTGGATCATTCAGGACTCAAGATAGCTGTCCATGTGCTGGCTGGATGAAGGAAATAAATGAAGTCACCACGGGCATCAATTTACTCCTTTCCTTACATCCCAGAGTTAACAGTGCTGGGGGTTCTGCAGGGATTTTGCAGAGAGCTCAATAAATAATGAAACAGCAACTAATTTAAGTTAATCAAATAATTTGATTTGGATACAAGAAGTAGAAAGGTTGAGGAGGTTAAAATAAAAACATAATAAGGTAATTGGATATAGTCTAAAATACTGTAAACTCCAGGATTCATCCCCCTTCTAGCTTCTCCAACAGTAGTCAGGAATAAAACAAAGAACAATGGCTGGGTGCCTTTTTAGACATAACTAGAAAACATGGTGCCCAGATACCCCACTGGCTCTTTTCTCTAACCTGGTCATGAAGGCATTTATGGACAAATCCTTTTTATTTGTTTGTTTGTTTTAAATGGTGGGGGAGAACAAGGGATAAAAATTTAAATCCAGCAACTAAAAAAGATTTTCTTTAAAAGAAAAAAGAAAAATATATACATAAAGACAAAAATATAACAACTGTGGTAGTGGATCTACTCATAAGTTTCAATCAACAGTTTCCAAATATTGAAAAGAAAAGCCCATACACAATTGCCATCTCTATGCCATGTGTTTAAATATTGTTAGAGTTCTAAGGTCCTCAGTCGATTGATTTACGGGACATGGGCTTTTATCGTTCCAGTGTTGTAATACGAGTCTTTTAGCTATAGTAAGGGCACGGAGGGTCCAGTTTTGTTCACCATCACTTAGTCTCCAAAAGATGGGCAGATAGAACATAAGCATCTTCAAAAATCAATTAACATTCTAATACAAAATTGATATTAGTAATAACTTCTTCCCAGAAAAATCTAATGACTGGACAGCCCATAGTATATGTTTAAGGGATGTGTCCTGTGAGTTACAGCACCATCAATTAGACACTTCACTCAGTTCTTTGCTAAAGAGTTGCTGTGGTGTCCACTGTATCCTAAACATAATTTTGTGCTGAACAAGTCTCAACTTAAGATCCATGGAGAGTTCCGGTATAAACTTTAAGCCATATCCCATTTTGTGCCAAAATAGGGCAATCTAGCTAATTCCATTCATTTCTGAGACTGAAGATCATATTTATCAACCAACATCAAATATTTATAAACAAATATTGTAGGTTTCATTTCCCCCCTTAATTCAGTTAGAGTTTTCAGATGTGAAGGGACTCTCCTTAATTCAATTAGATTTTCTAAATGCAAAAGGACTTTGAAACACTTAATTCCACAGGGCCATATTTAGATACCAACAAATGGAACAGCTATAAGTATTGCCATTCTACAGAAGATGACCGGGTCATATCTAGACCACAGCTGAGAAAATGACAAAAACTCATGATCATCTATCATTTGGCCCAATGTAAAAATCCCCATATTTTTCTAAGCCTAGAAAAGATTTCTTCCAAATTTTTAAATCTAGATTCATTCATAATGTTAATTTAGCATATGAAAATGGATCAAACTGATGTTGTGCCACTATACACCATTGTTCTCTAGTTGCAGAAATTGCAGGAGGAATGGGTGGATGAATCTTAAAAGTGTGGCAGAATCCATTCATTGGTCTTTCTGGTAGCTGGCTTGGCTATTGTGTCCAATGGGTACTGTCTGATTTTGCAGTGCCTCTGTCTCTCCTCCTTGAAAACAGAAAATCAAGCAATTAAAGATACATCTATTATGCTACTATGCAAAACATACTGATCCAGGCAAGAGAGTGAACAATCCCATTAGAGTGAGTTCAACTCATTCCCATTGGGTGATGAACTTGCACATAAGGCAGGCAGGGCAGTTATTTCTGTAGTGAGCCAGCCATTCCCCAATTGTCATTCTTTGTCATTGTTTTATGATGCAGTAATTGGTCTTGTATTATGAATCTTTTCATTATACTGAAAAGAAGACTAGAAATATCCCAAATGTATAAATAAATGGGAGCAATACACTATGCACACTCAAATAAAGCACTATTTTATATTTGCATTATTGTATAAGAAATGAAAAATTATCTGTATTTCTTTCTTTGATGTGAAGGGTGAGCCAGGACCTCAAGGATTACCAGGTGAAGTTGGAACAGAGGGCCCTCCAGGATTTCCAGTAAGAAGAAAATCTGAATTTATTTGTTGGTTGAAGATTGGGATCGTTCAAAGAGCTTCTGTGACATTATAGTGGGAGCCTCTGCTGTGGGTCTCTATTCCATTGTGGCAAGCACAAGAGCCTTCACAGCACTGTTGAAAAGTCAACTGCTGCAAAGACTAGAAAAAGCAAATCTCAGACTATGATATAACAATAACTGATTTAAAAATAGAATTGTTGTATTAAATGATGTTTTATCAGTATTATTGTTTTCAGAATTACACTTTCGTTGTTTATGCATGGGTACTTTAATTCACGTTCGCCCCCCGTCTGTCTCGGTTGTTCCTTGGATTTATGCATGAGTTTTCCCTCCATTAGAGAAGACCTCGCTGCCAGCCCTCACAAATCCTGGCACTTCCGGTTCCTCTGTTAACCCAATTCTTCCCTCTCCCCTGAGCTCAGCCCAGGTGAAATCCTCATGCATAAGGCAAAGCGTGGGACACAGAAGCTTGGTTTCTCTCATAGCCAATTACAAAGCAGTGTGTAAAGAGGCAGGGATTCAAATGCTTCCTGGGAGCTCTTTCTGAGCAGAAGAAAGGCTTTTTAAATAAGAGGGTTGGATTTCCCCCCCTTTCAGATTTCTCCTTTTTTGTTTTGTTCTTAAAATGCTTTTTATGCAACAATTGGGTTGGGGGGCGGGGAGGAATTTTCTCTCACAATAAGCTCTACAAAGTAAGCCAATTGCAAAGCAGCATTTAAAGGGGCGGGGACATAATTTGAGCTTGGAGACTGCTGGTGCATAGATTCCCAACAGGAAAGTGTGGGTCCAGTGAGCAACGAACCTCAGGTAATACTCCCATGCATAAATGACCGGTATGTAGTTTTGCATCTGCAAGTAATCCCTCCAGATTTTCATGTTTACAGTAAGTTGTAGGTAGATATTAAGGCATGTCACTGCCCATTTGTTCTTGCAACTGGAACATAATAAAGTTCAGGTAAAGGACTGAATGTTTTTAATCTGTATTTTTCCCCTCTTAGGGAGAACAAGGAAGATCTGGATTGCCAGGGCCCAAGGTATTTTTTGAATTTGATATGAATGACAAATGTTGAATTGTGTCTATTGTGTGGTTTGGAGAAAAAAATAAGAACATATTTATATTTCTTTTGCAGGGTCTCATGGGTGTTAAAGTCATTGGAGCCAAAGGTAGAAAGGTAACTATATATAAATGCAATTTCTTTTTGTTTTGCTGCCCACTGAGAGTCTACAAATAGGTGAGCTGTATCACACCCTGCAATCCTTTCTGCCATCGTACCTCTTCTGTGGCATTATTCAAATTTTATTCTTTATAAGTGAATCTCTGAAAATCTTAATCAGTTATTTCATTTGAGTTCTGCACAGGCCATCTGATAGTCACAGCAGGGTCCTCCAGTGCCATCCTAAGCAGAGTCACACCCTTAAAAATCCACTGAAGTCATTGGGATTAGAACAGTGTAATTCTGCTTAGGGTGGCACAGTTTGTTCCTCTTGCAAATTAGCTGCCCAAGTGTCATGCTGTCATTGATTCAGCTGAAGGAGCATGAATATCTGTGATGTCATAGAGCACCAAGGCCCAGACATCTGGCTGTTCTAGAGTAAGAGGGGAAACTTTGAATCCACATTCCGAGACCCATGGACATTCATTGTTTAAATTAAATCAGAATGAATTCTTTATATATTCACACTAATGACATTGGGACACCACCTTGCTGATTCAGGTCAGCTGAAAAGTCTCTGTGCTAGAAAATGGCAGATTTTCCTACGTACTTGATATAGTAAGAATCATTGTTCGATATTTATGGCCAAATTCTGCTCATGGTGAAAATTTCAATTTTTAATGAAATCCATTATTATACAATTACTATATACATATTTAGATCTTGCAGAAACATTTTGAATGGAATGGTTTAATTAACAAGGTTTTTATTAGAGAGTAAAAGCAATTTTTTAAAATGCTGGGAAGGGGTTAATTATAAAATTACTGAGATACATGATTTCTTGAACAGGTTCACCAGTCACTTGAAATTATTTATTAATTTGGTACATTTTTATCCCACCCACCCCATATGTCATTCTCCCTTTCCCTCCTCCATTCTACCCTCACAACTCCATGAAGTAGTTCAGGGTTAGGGAGAGAGAGTGATATGTTCTCTTCTATTCCTATAACCAATTACAGGTTTTCAGTAAATTATTATTTTCAACCTTCTTTGATTTTCATGTTGTCTTTTGATTTGCCAAAAAAGATTTATTTTTACTACTTATTTCCCCATCATTCTATTGTGTGTACCTTTCTTAAGCTTCATTTGTTTTAACACATACTTTCCTAGCTGCTGTAATCATATACAGTAACCGTTTGCATTAACTCTAATAGTTTTTCTTTTTAATGACAGGGTGACAGTGGATTAATGGGCCCCCCTGGACCACCAGGAACTGTTATTGTAACACTAACTGGAGCTGAAAATACAACGGTAGTAGTACAATACGCATCATATACAACAAACGCTAACAGTGCAGTCCTGAGCAGAGTTACACATTTCTAAATATGTTTAAACTGAATGGCTTAGAAGGGTGTAACTCAGTTTAGGATTGCACTGTAATTCCTCAGAAATACTTGGCTCAGCAGGAAACTAAGGAAGAGTTACAAGGCTCTGAGACCCTGGAAAATGAGGAATGATGTAGCATAGGATTTCCCAGCAATACTATTGCTTCTTCACTTCATGTGAATTTTGGGATTAATACCAGTTGCCCTAGTAATCCCTCTATATCCCAGTTAGCAATTTGGCAAGAGAGCGGGAAGACTGTCCTATTTTTATTTTATTTTATTTTATTTATAACCCATGCTTTTCCCCAATGGGGACCCAAAGCAGTTTATCTCCCTTCTTCCACTTTAACCTCACATCAACAACCCTGTGAGGTAAATTAGGCTGAAAGATTGTGTTGGGCCCAAGGTCACTTGATGAGCTTCCATGGCAGAGCAGGGATCCAAACCCACTTGTTTCAAGATCCTAGTCTGCCACTCAAATTATGACACCCCACTGGCTCTCACCTTTCCCTTTTTCCCTGTGAGTTTCCCAGTTGGCAATTCTTATGCTGAACTGATCTGTACAAGTAGGGAAGTTGTAAAACACAACCCTCCTCCTGGGGAATGGGCAGTTCTTTAGAAGATGCTGGAAAAATAAGAAGTAAGCTGCCTTTGTGCCTTTATACTGCATTCCATTTTAGCATATGTACTGTTAGTGTTTTATTTGTCTCTATTTTTCAGTCATTATGCTTTTCAATAACTACGTAGTCCTTTCATTGAATAATCAACAATTTTAATATTTTCGTGACAGGAATTAAAAGGAGCTAAAGGAGAAAGAGGATCACAGGGACCCTCTGGACCACCAGGAGAATCAGTAAGTGTGTGTGGTGTTTTTGACAACTCTGTTCCTTTAATCTGGGACAAAGTTTTAGACTGCCCAAGTTCACGCCAGGAAGGGCAGGCCATTTCTGAAGGGGGGGGCAGTTAGGCAGCGGTCGGGAGCGGGGCAGCCATGCTGCCTCCACAGAGGTTTCCCGGCCACCAAAAATAAAATAAAAGGAATTTAAAATATAAAAGAAGAAAAATGCCCCTTTGAAAACAGCAAGGCTACACCACCAAAAAAGGTGGCATAGCAATGCCGTAGTGCGAGGGGGCATTCCCAGGGCAAAAGGGGTAAGGAAGCTGTCTAAAGGTAGATCCTCCCCCAGGAATGCCCCAGGAACAATCCCCCACTCCAGCGTCGGCTTTCCCTTCTGGGAATTCCCTGCCGGCGTGGCTGTGCTGGTGATGGGGGCTGGCGCAACTCTGCAGATCTCTGATGCTGGTGTGTTTGCCCCCGGGATGGCATAAGTACCCCTTACGCTGACACAGGGTCAGTCCGGTTCCTAAGGAGTTCTGCCCCCCCCCCTTAGGATTGCTGCCTTAGTGTGGATAGGAACAGGGAGAAAGGAAGTTGTAGTCACAGCAGCTTCTCACAGGTAAATAACCTGAATTATTAAACTGTTCTTGTGTTTGAAACTGTGCTGCCTCCTTATTCAAATGCTAGCATTAACAACAAGTGGCACTAAATCACAATCTAGTAGGTGACTGTCTAACATTGCTCATCTTCAGCAGTATGTATTAGTGAGCTATTAGCCTAAACATAGAAGCGAAGGTGCCATGGTTTATAGTCTGATCTCATCAGATCTCAGAAGCTTAGCCGAGTCAGTTCTTGGAAGGGAGACCACCAAGGAAGGCTCTGCAGAGGAAGGCAATGGCTTCTCACTTGCTTTGAAAGCCCCTTGCCATCCTAAACCGAGTTACACCGAGTTACACCCTTGATTTGAGTGGAAATAGAAAGGTGATAATGTGATACTAAAATATAAAGTGTCAACTTATATTTGCAAAAAGAGTTACCTTCATTGGAACCATGTGCCTGTCTATACTTCAAGTATATTTAAAAATCGTGAATTTTCCTTATGTACTCCCTACCATGGACTCTTGTGATAATATGTGTATATTTTTTTGTTTTGCAATAAATCAATTGGACTCTGGGACTGAACAGTAGCTATGTTTTAGCATCTGCTTACAAACTAAATTTTCTGTGTGCAAAATGCCATCAAGTCGCAGGTGACCCAGCAGGGAAGTGATTAAGCAGAGGTGGTTTGCCATTGCCTTCTTCCGCAAAGTCTTCGTTGGTGGTCTCTCATCCATATACTGATCCTGCTTAACTTCTGGGGTCTGACGAGATCGGGCTACACTGCACCATTCCACATCCCACAAACAAAATTAGCAAGGTGACATCAGGGCCCTCGGGACCTTAAAGAGTTCCGCAGGGCCTGCAAGACAGAGCTATTCCGCCAGGCCTATGGCTAAGGACAGCCATAAATATCAAATATCATCTGCTGGCCTCCCTAAAGGGACCAGGCAAGTTAAAGGGACCAGGCAAGTAGGTGATGTGAAAGACCTCTTCCTGAGACCCTGGAGAGCCGCTGCCTGTCTGAGTAGACAATACTGACTTTGGTTCTTGTAGGTTATCCAGGCTGTGTGACCGTGGTCTTGGTATTTTCTTTCCTGACATTTCGCCAGCAGCTGTGGCAGGCATCTTCAGAGGAGTAACACTGAAGGACAGTGTCTCTCCTTCAAATACTGACTTTGATGGACCAAGCGTCTGATTCAGTATAAGGCAGCTTCATGTGTTCATGTGAGTGCACAGGCACAAAGATGCAAATTCACAGAAAAGAACCCAAACACATTAAAATGCTTTGAAAGTGACCAAGGGATGAGATAGTGCCCAGGAAAACAGACAGCACAAACCAGTGCTATCCAAACCAGTTGTGAAAAGTATATAAATAGCAGCAACAAATAAAAAAAAAAATATTTTTCTGTATGTTTGTTATATGTATCCTTCTTTTCCTGGCAAATGTTATAAATCAGAATCTTATTTTAGGTGTAGAGTAAAATGGAATGGCTGATCCCATAACTTCACAATAGGCATCCATCTGGGGTACGTTCAACAGGCAAGGTCTAGGAGTTCTGTGCTTAAAACCCAACTCTCAAATGTGAGGAGACCTGATTTGGATAGGAACCATGGTGTGTGAAGAATGAAGGCTTCTGCTTTCCCCTATGCCCTTTTCCCAGTCTGAAACAGTACTTGGGAACCACTGTTTGTACCACTGAGGAATCAGTACATGTAAATTTCCATCAATACATGTAAATTTCCCCAATAGGACAAATAGCAGCATCCTGGGGCTGTTTCAGGATGGGAAAATGGCACAGGGGAAATGCTTAAGCCTTCTCTCCCTGTGTGCTGTGATCCAGATCTAAACAAGGTCCCCACAAGCCTAGGAACTGAGTTCTGAGCATGGAAACTGCAGCACATATATGATAAACAGGACCCAAGGAGAACACACAGAAAATGTTATGTGCAGTTAGGCCTGTCGGTTGTAGAACTCTAGATGAGTGTATTGTTCTCAGCTGAAAAGGAAGGTGTGCAAAATGAAATACTGTCAATGAATCTGGACTGGGAGGACTTTTAAGAATATTTTATGTGTATGAAGCTTTGTTATATAAATATATGAATAATTTTTCTAAAATTCTTCAAATTCTAAATTCGGGGTGGGGGGGATCTAGAACCTGAAGCATTGTGAACTTACACTGCTCAGCAGTTTTGGTTAATATTCACTTGTGACAATTTTAAGATGCTATAGAAGTGAAAATATTACAGGAAGATGTAAGTTGTGTGTTTGATGTAGAAGAATGAATCTTTTTAAAAAATCTCATACTGTGGTTTGATGGATCTTTGTTTTAGGGTTTACCTGGTGATTTTCAAAGTGAACGGGGAGATAAAGGAGAGCCAGGCTCTGAGGTTAGTAACTTTTTTTTTGTGGGCAGGTGTTTTTAAAAAGCTATTCAGTACTGTTATAGAAACGTCATTATGTCCAGAAAATGTCGGGCTTTACATTTAAATGCATTTATTATTATCAAAGCAGTACTGGAAAAGTTCATATGTATTCGTAAGGATGATAGTGTTTGATTTTTAGTTTTAGTGATGATCTATAACTTGTGGAATTTTCTTTGTGGTGAGATGAGGTTGGCACGCACCCTGCTTTCCTTTGGGAGAGGAGTAAAGGCTGAATTTTTTCATTGTGCCCTTTCTGCTGCATCTTGCCTGACAATTTGGAATGTTGATACTGGGCAGTTGTTTGTATCTGCTCTTTGCTGGTCCGGTTTCTCCTGTTATGTACCTGTTGACTAGCATTCTAATGTAACTGCTTTGATATCTTAACTTGCTGTTATTGTTGTTGTCATCATATGCTTTTAGAACTGTTGAAAAGCAGTATAAAATATCTTAAACAAATACATCGTTCCATATATTCAGTTTATTAAATCATGCTTTACTATCATGATATGTTGTACATTGGAAGAACTATTTACATTATTTCCCTATTTTGTTCAATAGTTACTATCATATGCATAGTATTTTTGGTGCTTTTCCTTTCCTTTCCTTTTATTTTGTTTTTGTTTTTTTTAAATTAGGGTAAGCCTGGAAAGGACGGCATCCCCGGTCCACCTGGCTCACGGGTAACCAGAGCATCTTTAAATTGTTTTGTATCATTCAATGATTGTGTTGTGTAGTGGTTAGAGTATTGGACTAGTTGTAGAGAGACCCATATTCAAAGCCCTATTTCCCATATAAAACTCACTGGGTGATGCTGGGGCCAGTGGTACTCTCTTATCTCGACCTATGTCGCAGGGTTACTGTGAAGATAAAATGGAGGAAGGGAGAAAAATGAGGACCTTAGAGGAAGAGCGGGATGAAAGTGCACTTAAAAAAATCAGTGTGAAAGCATAGTAACAATCATGACCACTGAAGGCTTGGGAAAGACTTTAGGGTGCTGGCAAAAGAAATAGCAGTCCGTATCTTATTCTCCATTATTACTGGATGGTGGCTCAGTACAGGATTGGGTGAGAGGGGAGAAGGGGCAGCGCAAGGCCTAGTTCACACATTCAGGAGAATGATGTGACAATGGGAAATGCAATGTAATGATGTGGAAGAGCCCTGCAGTGACAGAATGGACTATGCTAGTTCATACTGTGGGTGAAGAATTCTAGCTCTTAATGTCTCCTCACTTTAAAAAATGGATGTCAGAGAGCTTGCAAGCAAGCAGGTGGGGGAAGGGTAGGTGGGCATCAGAGGAGGCACATGGTCAGTGGCAGTGGGCCCCACCAGAAGCCCTGGGCCCTGGCAGCTGGCCCAGCTCAGGGTATCTTGACGCCAGCCCTGTATACCAGTGTGAAATTTCCAAATTCAGCACTGTTCCAGGTAAAATCAGATGGCACAGAGCAAACTCTTGTGAATTGTATATGAAATTAATATTAAACCAGTTGTGTTTCTGCAGGGAGCAAAAGGTGATCAAGGTTTGCAAGGATTGTCTGGAAAAGCTGGATTAAAGGTAAAAATGAAGAAACATTTCACTGTTTATAAAACTGGTAATTTGCAAGAACTGTGACAGGAAGAAGGGCCATGAGTAGAAGTAGAGTAGTCCTTGTAAAAGTTGAACCTCTAGAATAGTTGAAGAAGAAGAATATGTTTTCGAGATGCAAACAACTCATGGCAACCCCATCCACAGGCCATTCCAGGCAAGAGACAAGTAGAGGTGGTTAGCCATTGCCTTCCTCTGCATAGCAAGCCCAGTCTTTCTTGTTGGTCTCCCATCCAAGTACCAACCATAGCCAGCCCTGCTTAGCTTCCAAGTCCTGACAAGCTGGGATAAGCTGGGCTATTCAGGCTGCTCTAGAATGGTTACAGGGTAACAAAAGGAAACCAGAAAATTGGAAACGGCAGAAGCAGAGTTCTGTACCCAAGAAAAATGCATGATTATGCCAGGAGGGCCAACTATTACGACCAGGCCTTTGTCAGGATGGTACAAAGCAAATAGTGTTGAAAGAGATGTAGCTGTGTTTAAGGAATGAGAATACAAAGACTGTGGGAAGGACCATGTAGGCAATAATCAACACTGGATCCCAGCAGTTGCTTAGACAATCTATCAATTTTTTTTTACAGTTAACAGTTGTTTGACAGTGGAATCAGCTACCTAGGGCTCCCCCTCACTGGCAGTCTTTAAGCAGAGGCTGGACAAACACTTGTCAGGGATGCTCTAGGCTGATCCTGCATTAAGCAGAGGGTTGGCCTAGATGGCCTGTATGGTCCCTTCCAACTCTATGATTCTAATTCTGACACAGGATGGTGGGCACAATCCAAAAATGGCTGCTGCAGGAGTTGGATCCAAACACAATGGAAGCCCAAGTGTAGGGGTGAAGAGGGTTTATTTAAAAACACACACACACACACACACACACACACACACACACACACACTGGGAAAGAGGAGTGATTGCAGCAGCTGCCGCTGCAACAATGTCATTTTAGTCTGCTTAGCCAATCTGATCTTCAGTGGCCAATCAGAAGCCCTGCTGGGGAAGGGCCTCACCTGGCCCCACCCACCTTCTAAAATATTTGATGGTCACCAAGAAAAGTGTGGGCAGGCACTGTGATACCCATGGACACCATACTGGGGACCCCAGCTAAATTATTACCAAAATAAATGTACAGGCCTGCTGCAAAGCAATACACTCTGATGCGGAATCTTCTCCCTAATCCCTGGCATACAGGGCTGGTTGTAGTTACGATAATGTAAAGGGGGAGTCAATTTACAATCATTGTTTTAAATGTTTTCTCCACCCCCAATTAAAAAAATGTTGGTAAAGCTTATTTTATTTGTTTTATCAGGTTTGTTAAAAAAAAACTATATCCACTCACAATTAAATGAGCTGAGCTAAAAATGTGTGTGTGTGTAAAGTGCCCTTTTTTGGGTTTTCATGGCAAGAGACTAACAGAGGTGGTTTGCCAATGCCTTCCTCTGCACAGCAACCCTGGTATTCCTTGATGGTCTCCCATCCAAATACTAACCAGGGCTGACCCTTCTTAGCTTCTGAGATCTGACAAGATCAGGCTAGCCTGGGCCATCCAGGTCAGGGCGAGCTAAACAATGCATTGCCTAAAAATATGTTTCAGAGACAGTGTCAACCCATGGTTTGCCACAACATGAACATGCCCTGTGCTCATACATTCCCTCATAACTCTCACATTTGGATGCTGCTTTGTAATCCTGTTTTGAAGGAAAACAAAAATATACTTTACTGGTTCTGACTCCTTTAGATCGACAATTTGTTTCTCCAATTTATTTCACTGTGACCAGTTTTTTTTGTTGTTGTTTTTAATACAGGGGAGTAAAGGTGAAGTTGGCCGACAAGGAATTCAGGGTCCAGTAAGTGCAAATTATGTTCACCTTGATATAGCAGTTCAATAAATCACATTTATTTATGTTGTAGTCACAGACCTTAACAATTCAACAAATAGCAGCTTTTATTTCAAAATTAGGAGAACATACCCTCTAATATACATTGTGCTAATAACTGTCTCACTTTTAGACATATGCAGCTAAAATGTATATAAAAGATGATGTATATTTCACTTGTTTTTCCTTGCCCAGGAACCCTCAGAACCTGAACTCTCCTGTGAATGTCCAGAAGAGATCAGGCCCTGAAGTGCTCAGGTTTCAAAATGCAGGAGAACTGGGTATCATTGCCATGAGACCAGAGTCAATACACACAGTCCAGTGCAGGCAAGGGGCAAGTTCTAATTGGGTCTGTAAACAATTAAAAGGTCAGATGCAACAAATGTTCAAGACACGCAGGAGGTAGAATTCTGAAAGAAGTTGGGAAGCCATTACACAATAGCAACCAATCTGTGTCAAACTCTTGCTTCTGGTGGCTGTGCTTTTCTCTTCATTGTTACTATTTCTCTCTCTTTTCTTCTATCTTTCCCTCTCTCTCTCTTTTTTTAAGACAGAGTATTACAATGAGATGCCTGGTGAAAAAGGAAATAAAGGCTACACTGGGCCTCCAGGACCTAAAGGGCAGCCTGGAAGACCTGGTAAGAGACCTTCACCAGATTTTGGTCACATAGCAGGGGCTGGCTGTACACTGGCAGTACTTGGAAGAAGTGTCTGCCTGGGAAAACCATTTTGCATCATGTGCTGCTGTTGAAGAAATGGGGATGGAGAAAGAGTATGGGCTTTCAGAGTGTCCCTGACTCATTCAGGTCAGCAGTGCTTTGTAATTAGGGCCTGGTTAGGTCTACATATACAATCGTTAGACTCCTGAGGTGGTAAAGAAGTAGAGAAGCAGTAAGTACAGTAATCCCTTCCGTTTGCAGATTTGTGACTTTACTTTTTAGTGGTCTAATCACATGCTCTTGTCTGCAGCCTGTTTTTACTCTCACCACTCTGTCACTGTAATCAGTACATCATTAGATTTTGCAGGAGATGTTGTTTTGATACTGGGAGACTACTGGGTGGATTTCACCATTCACTTCCAGGAATGTATTTGCCCCTCAAATGGGGCAGACTACCAACGATCAGGGACCTGGAGACCAAGTCCTACAAGGAAAGACTGAGGGACTTGAGAATGTTTAGTAGGGAGAAGATGAGCTTGAGGGGGGACATGATTGCTTTCTTTAAGTATTTGAAGGGCTGTCATTTAGAGGAGGGCAGGGAGCTGTTCCTGTTGGCAGCAAAGGATAGGACTCACAATAATGGGTTTAAATTACAAACAGAAAGGTACTGGCTGGATATTAGGGGGGAAAGTTGTTGAGCAGTGGAATTGGCTGCCTATGGAAGTGTTGCGCTCCCCCTCTCTAGTAGTCTTCAAGTACCAGCTGGACAAACACTTGTCAGGAATGCTCTAGGCTGATCCTGCATTGAGCAGAGGGTTGGACTAGATGGCCTGTATGGCCCCTTCCGATTCTATGATTCTACTGCATCAGTTCATAATGCTGCTCACCTGCTGTCTCCACCCACCACCTATTGTCACCCTCCTAGAAGCTGAAGTAGATAATGCTCTTTTCCTTATTTCCTTATTCCTTATTATCTTCTCCTTATTTCCTTATTAAGGAGGCCTCACTTCAAAAAGGATGTGGACAGAATGGAGCGGGTACAGAGGAGAGCGACGGGGATGCTTTAGGCTGATCCTGCATTGAGCAGGAGTTTAGACTAGATGGCCCTTCCAACTATGATTCTGTGATTTCCCAGGGATCTTTTAGCATAGTACAGCAAGCTATGCATGCCCAACATAAGAGGTTAGGGGTGGTTAGAAGACATGGCAGGAATGAGGACAAGGCAGAGGCTCACCTCTGAAAATATACTACCTAAGGCCTCCCCTCATCTCATTGTAAAGCAAGCCATAGCTCTCCATCTCAAAAATAGATCCCCCCATTCTCGTAGAGTCTAATGAGAGCAAGGAGGGCAAGGAGGTTGGTTGATTACAGCTTGCTTTATTGGCCAAGAAGTCATAACTGGGTGAGTCAGGATCCAGACAAACAGCTCCGCAATCCTGTCACACCGAGGCAGGGCACATGCAAGAGGTTTTATAGATGTTTGACATTCCAATACAACAATGATACATTTTCTTAGCATCAGCAAAAAAAATCTGCTTTCTCAAAAAGGGGGCTGAGGGAGGGGGACTCTGGTGAGGACTCTCCAGCCCCCCACCCCTAAAACATGTCTTGCATAAAGCATACACACTCTATAAACCCCTCCTTGTTGTGCCCCAAAAGCCTCTTGGCTAACTAATAATAATAAAAACCCGCACTTTGCTGAAAAATCCACCTGGAGGTGGCAACCAGAAAAAACATGGTCCAGAACCACTCTAAAAGCCCAGGGGCTGGAAACTGGCCTGCCTCCTTCCTCCCCTGTACAGATAGGCCCACACATTCCACACCATCAACCCCTCCTTCACCTACATGTTCATAGCCCCCCCACCCCTGCTTTTTAATTTTTTTTAATTAAAAAAATGGCGTCTTAGAGCCTTGCTCTGAAATAGGGCAGGCTTCTTCTTTAAACACAGAGCTCCGCAGGCCACACTATGAACTGCGGCCCAGAAACACCCGAGGGGATGATTGGCAGCTGCCAATCATCACCAGCCACCCAGGGCTCCCACACACAACCAGCCCAGACTCCCTGCTGGCCTAGGGCAAACACAGACCTGCAAAAAATGACAGGTAGAGAAGAGAAAAGCTACGTTTTTCTATACTACTTTCCTTGCTAAGTTAGTTTCTACCTGCAGGGTGTTTTATGTAAGAGAATATTGAACTATGTGATTCTTTATCTGCAGCTAGAAATGGTAACATCCATTCAACCACTTCTCATTTCTGCTGCATAGTAGTGTATGTAAAGATCCAAATTTAGTCTTTGGAAAGGGCTAAAAGGCAAGTTACATAAAATGTTTACGTTTTTTTTTTCATTGCTGCACAGTGAATCACAGTCACTTGTTAATATGCCCACATACAAGCACAACCAATACAGAAGCTAGTATGGGTGATATTCATCAGGTTGTGTTCACAGTAGACTCATTTGAAACAAGCTAAAATAATACCAACATAATCCAGGGTTTGAATATATTGTTTTTGCAGGGCTAAGAGGTCCTCCCGGGGCAACTGGTAGGCCAGGTATGTATTGCAGCAAAGATGGTCAAATATCCAAGTAATCCTGCTAGCTCTTGCCTGTTACACATTATGAGGAGGAGGTTGGGTAAATATCCATCAGAGGAAAGACGACTACTTGCACACAGGGTCTTTTTTCCTTCTCTCAGGCTTGTGGTGTGTTTTCTTATTGGAAAGAGCAATATTGCTCCTTCCTCTTCACCTTCCCCCTTGTTCTGCCATTTATCTTCAGGTTTCTGGTCAGAACCTGTTTCCTGCTTTCTCTCTTCTTTCATGAGTAGTCTTTATTCACAAACAAGCTATTGTTCATTTGAGGAGGCTTTCCTGCTCTTTACAGGAAACAGTTAAGGATAGATGACTCATTATCACCTTTTCAGCAGGGCTGTGTTTCCCCATCTGGCCCCCTTTCTGTTTTCTTTGCCTCCCAGTTCTTGGGGAACACATGAAGCTGCCTTATACTGAATCAGGCCATCCAGGTCTATCAACATCAGTATTGTCTACTCAGACTGGCAGTGGCTGTCCAGGGTCTCAGGTAGAGATCTTTCACATCATCTACTTGCCTAGTCCCTTTAAACTGGGGATGCCGGGGATTGAACCTGGGACCTTCTGCATGCCAAGCAGATGTTCTGCCACTGAGCCATGGCCCCTCCTGAACTTTATTAACATAGGAGTACCCCATAAAGTTCCATATATGTACAAGGAGAAGTTCACTGATCATTTTTAAAAATGTTTAAATAGATGCTTCTGAATGGCTGCAAACATTGGTACGCACTAACAATAGAAACAAATAATAGAAGTTGTAAAATAAGGTGTTAATTTATTGGAATCATTTCAACAACTGCCTAATTATAAAATTTTGCATTAGGTGTTTCAAGACCTGGTCCAAGTGGTCCACAAGGTGGTTCAGGCCTCAAAGGAAATAAAGGAGAGAGAGGGAAGCATGGCACAAATGTTATTGGTCCACCAGGATTTCCTGGATCTCCAGGTAGACCTGGCCAACCAGGATTGCCAGGTTCCCCAGGAAAACAAGGTAGAGCAACATTGCAGTATCAGTGTGTGCACATGTGGTCAGAATGGTTTTGTCATTGTGTCAGTACAACTCAGGGATTATTGCACTGTCAGCAATTGGACTCTTAGCCAAGAACAATGTCCAATCTCACACAACAAGAAAATAAGACTCAGGTGTGATGAATATTGAAGGAAAGAAAGTATACGGACATTTTCCAAATGATACCACCTGATATGAACAAAGAGCAAATCCTGGCTTTCCTCAACCATTGAAGCAAGTGGTGCTTCGGAACAGCGCAGGCAGCATCACCTTCGTGTTATCAGAAACAGCTGCCTCCACCATGGAATGGCTTGGGACCTCCTTACATATTTCTGATTGCCCACGTTGGCCATGTCAGACATTTTGTGGCCGCTATACCCTCCCCCCACATGGAAACCATTTTGTGGTGGTGCCCACTAACAGTTCTGAAAAGACCAAAAGTGCCCAAAGGTTCAAGTTTTAGAGAAGAATGTAAGAAAATTAACAAGGAACAGATTTGTTTAATATTGGACTACAGAACTTGAAATGTTCAGACCTTGTCTTTGCTTCACTCTATAATCACCCAGGTAGTAGAAAAGGAACCTGGTCATTAGTTACCAAAATGCACTTTGATAATAGACCAATAAATGTTACAGCTATTTGACATGCCTGTTTTCTTCCAAAAATGTTAAGAATTGCTACTAAATGTCAACAACCAGTGAGTTTCTGACAGTTACTGTATTATTCATACATATAGCTTGGGATTAGTTTCTGTCTTTCTTCCATATTCTCAGTGATATTGCATGAATGCTGCCTAAAACTGAGCTCCTTTTAAGTCCCTATGACCTTTACGGAAACTAGCATTTTAAGAGCTTGCAAGGCATAGCACTATATTTTTGTGTATCTCACAAATAGGTACTATAACTTTAACAAAAGGAGAACCAGGACCATCTGGGAATCCAGGATGCACGGGTTCTCCAGGACTTCCAGGAGAAAGTGGAGCTAAAGGTTAGTTATTCCACAACCAAATGACTTTCCAAATTTAAACAACTGAAGATACCAATTGGAGATGTTAAATACAGACCACACAATATTCAGGGCCAAACTAAACATGGCAGTGAACTCATGGCTTCCACAAGTTCTCTGTTGCCATTTTAAAGTAATTTTAACATTCCTCAAGGGTCTGATCCTGATAGGGCCCACCACTTTGAGCTTCTCCCCAGACTTAGAAATTGCCTGATAACACTAGCAACTTTTAAAAAATTATGTTGATGGATAAAAATTAAATATGAGAAAATTTTACCACAGCTTTCTCTCAGGAGCTTCTGTGCCAGTAGATACAGAAAGCATGTACAACAGGGGATTAGATGTATAAACATGATTCCAGTTCAACATCCTTACTCATAAATAAGTAAGCTTGCCCAAGGTACTCTGTGCTTATAATACAGAGATAATTTGTCAACGTAACTATTGACATATAATTTTACTGCAGGTGAAAAAGCAGGCCCGTGTAACCAGTGTACCTATGTTATTGGAGCACCTGGCCCTACTGGTATTCCTGGACCAGAGGGCCAACAAGGAGTCAAAGGTAAAAGACAGCAGCATTGATAAAATTTAGCAGAAGGTTTTTATATATACGGGGGAAGAGGGAAACTTTGATTGTATATTTCAGTTTATAGAATATTTTGGACCTTCACAGCAACATCTTAAGCAGAGTTAATTAAAAAGGAGTTTGATGAATTTGTGGATGATATATCTGTGGATTATAAAGTTTTAAAAATACAGTACAATACCAAGGCATAATAAGTTAGCCATGAAAGCTAAAGAAACCTCAATGATCAGTCTGAGTACCGGTTGCTGGGAACAAACAATGAGAAGGACTGTTGCCTTCATTCTCTGCTTTAAGGGGGTTTCAGAAGCATCTGCCAAGTCCTTGTTTGAACAAGGACTTGGCAGATGCTGAACTAGACAAATCCTGGACCGAATTCAGCAAAGCTCTTCTTATGTTCTTAATTGTTCATTTATTAAAATACATTTATCTAGCCTTTCCTGCCTACCAGTGGGGACTAAAGATTGCTCTGAAGATTAACAATCAATTTTTAAAAATCCAGCTAACAAAATGCAAATATGATAACTGATAACACCAAAGTCCACAGAAGTAACTACTGCTGCCATTAGCCACAAGGGCCCCTAAAACTATTGCCTCATGAGAGTCTCTAAAAGCAGGGAAAGCAGAAATAATCCTGATCTCCAAGGGGCTACAGGCTCCCACCAAGTGAGGGCTGCTGTGTAAAAAGTCTGTTTTCACCATACTCAGAACCACAAAAAGATGCTGAGAGCTGGAGAACAGCTACTGTATTGCTTGAGCCTGTTTTTTTAGCAATGTACTTTATCATTTTAATAATTACATACCAATTTCTTCATCCTTGGGTTAGTCTTGATGTCTAAACAGTGAACTTTGCTTAGGTATGTTTGATTGCAGTTTGGTTCTGCTCATCAACCCTTTTGATGGTGGCATTTGGGTCAGCACAAGCCACTTGTGACCCCTCTACAGCTATCCCAACTTAATTGGGTCAGGCTTCTGGAGTCTGTGTCAGGCTTCTGAAGTTGGAGCTGACTTATGGCGACCCCTTTATGGGGTTTCCAAGGCAAGAGACTCAGAGATGGTTGCCATTGTCGTCCTCTGCACAACTGCCCTGGCATTCCTTGGTGGTCTCCCATCCAAATACTAGCCAGGGCTGACCCTGCTTAGCTTCTGAGGTCTGACAAGATCGGGCTATACCATGCTACCTTCCCTTCCCTCTGGAGTCTGTACTTAACCATATTTATATGGGAGCAAGCTTTAACTAGACTTCACTGAGATTTACTTCCAAGTAAATACTCTTAGGTTTGAGGTGCCAGAGTCAAACAACCTTTTTGACATAATGTCCTTCAAATATCACATCCTTCATTTTCACAGAAAGGTGAAACTATATCCCATACAAACTATATCCTGTTTTATCGCAGCCTTATAAGAAATAGATAAAGAAGAAATTGCACTTGGAAAAGATAGTGAAGGAACTCAGAAATACTAGTACAATTAATGCAATACCAAGGCACAGTACTTTAAAGCAGGCGTAATATTTTCCAAGTATGAGCAGTACATTCCACAGATACTGAAAAAGATAATATCAGCCTTTAATTTTCTGTGTCATTGATGTCACTCTAGGAATATACCACTGAACTGTATAAGCACTAGTAGCATATGCCTTATTACTTTAGCCTGATTATTTTTTCCCTATTTCTTCTCCTAAGTCATGCTGTTTCCATCATAGGTGGGGAAGGAAAAGTTGGCCCTAAAGGATCTGAAGGAGCCCCTGGGTCTCGGGGGCCTCCTGGAATTCAAGTAAGATTTATATTTTTGCAGATGGTTTGTTCATAGTTAGCTTTAAGCAATGGGCAGCTCTGTGTTGGGAAGGCAGAGCTTTACTTAGAATCGATCTCTCTCCCCCCCTCCCCCCTGGTCAGGTTGCAGCTGACGTATGGCAACCCCAGAGGGTTTTCAAGGCAAGCAATTAAGCAGAGGTTGTTTGCCATTGACTTCCTCTGCAAAGTCTTTCTTGGTTGTCTCCCATCCAAGTACCAACTCTGCTTAGTTTCTGAGGAGGTGGGCCTATACCATGCCACCTTCCATCCCAGAATTCTTTGTAGGGCAAATGGAGCTCCCTTAATAACCTGGAATACATCCACATATCATTGGATATTACAGAATTGTTGTGCTATCACCATCATTGGCACTGGATTTTCCTGACTGGACAATCCAATTGTAAGTGATTGCTATAGGGCAACAATGGATGCATCCTGGGAAGGTTTTTCTCTGCTATAGCTAACACTGGGAGAACCTGCTTTGCATGTAATGAGAGCTGTATTGATTCATAATCAGACTACTATACTTGACATAGATACTGTTAACACATGTCCTAGGGTCTTCCTGGTCTTCCAGGAGAACAGGGTCTTAAAGGATTGAAAGGTCTTCCAGCGTATGCACCATCAGAAGGTCCCAAAGGAGACAAAGGAGAAGCAGGTCACAGAGGATGCACAGGAGAAAAAGGTGCAGATGGGTTACCTGGAAAAACTGGGTTGAAAGGTTCAAGAGGATATGTGGGAGAAAAGGTTAGTACAGGACACTTTCATAAATAGTTGTGCTATGTACAACTTTACTCATTTTGTGTTATTTTGGATGCATTGCAAAATACATAAAGATATAGGACATGTTCACTGTACCTGTAATTACTTATTGAGCCAGCGTGGTGTAGTGATTAAGAGCGGTGGTTTGAAGTGGTAGACTCTGATCTGGAGAACCAGGTTTGATTCCCCACTCCTCCACATGAGCAGCGGAGGCTAATCTGGTGAACTGGATTTGTTTCCCTACTCCTACACACAAAGCCAGCTGGGTGACCTTGGACAGTCACACTCTCTCAGCCCCACCTACATCACAAGGTGTCTGTTGTGGGGAGAGGAAGGGAAGGTGACTGTAAGCCAGTTTGGTTCTTCCTGAAGTGGTAGAGACAGTCGGCATATAAAAACCAACTCTTCTTCTTCTTCCTTTTACTTTAGAAATATTTTTACTGATATAAAGAATTTTAAAGCTGCTCCTAGTAACTTGTGACAATCAAAATAAAAGGATGTGTTATTTATTTTTGCTTCACATACCTTTGTTCAATCATAGTAGTGCAACATAAGTAAATGCAAAGTCTGTATTGAGCATCAGACTATTTATTAGAGCAGAGCAGTTCTGCTAGTCAAGGATTTCTTCATATTTCTTCTGCCCTTAGCAAACTTTCCCATGATCAGCAGCACTAAGGAGAATTTCTGTACCGCAGTACCATATAATAACAATATACCAGCAATTATAGAGTAGTTCAAAACAAACTCAATGTGATACTTTTTATTAAGACCACCCAAAATGCTAAAATGGTGTGCAAGCTTCCTGAATTAATCAGGATGGATGTTAAAGGGAAGGGAAATCTTGAGGCCTTTCATAAGCATCCTGTGTAGAATACCCTGCAGATTTAAGAGATAATGGGTAGAGCTCATATCAAGTTGAACCTTTGACTTCTGGAAAAAGATGATGAATCAATGGCAGCCTCCAATTCTACATATAATAATAGTTTGCATAAAGAGGCAATCAAGCCATAAATGTTACAACACCGTAAGTGTTCTTAATGAAGTTAGTCCACAGAGTTCAGTAAAGCTTACTGCCAAATATGTGTGCATAGAATTACACTGCATTTGTGAGAGCCCGATTCAGCAGAGAAGATTTTTGTAAAGAGAAGAAAAAATTTACATATCTTGTGTATCTACTTTTGCAGTACTTGCTTAGCATGTGTATCTGAGCAGTGTGTGAAAACTCATATTGCAGTAAATTAGTTACTCCTTAAATTGGTGCAGGACATTTTTTTGGCTAGATCAGATGTAACAGCAAACCGTGGTTTGGCATTACTTGAACAAAAGTGCAATCTTAAACAGAGTATACCCTTCTAAGCCCATTGATTTAAGTCAGCTTAAACAGATGTAACTCTGTTTAGGATTGCACTGCAAGTCTCAGTGGTCTGGTGTTACATGTGAATTGAGCGATTATCTTAACTACTGAAACTGACTAACATAGCTATTAGTCTGGAATTTGAGCAGTATATGTTAAGCAATGTCTTCTAAATGATTCTCAGGGATCTGATAGTCCAAAAGGGGACAGAGGTCCTCCAGGAACAATTGGTAGGCCAGGTCTTCTTGGAGAGGTAGGGTTGCATGGACCACCAGGATATGGACTTCATGGAACAGAAGGCCCTAAAGGATCTCAAGGATTTCCTGGTTTGCCTGGGTTACATGGAGTAGCTGGTCAGTAAATTCCCTTTTTTCTCTCTTTTTTTTCATCTTGATTGTGATGTCAATAGTAGAGTTGTTGTATTTTGCTTTTAAAATTTTTGATTTCTCATTTAACAACAATCAAAAAAATTTTCATTGTGTTTTAAAAATTTCATTGCATCTTAAAATGTTTCCAAGTAAACACTAATGTTAATAACAGTTATCTGCCATAAGAATAGGACACAATATTTACATCTTCTCAGATGTATTGTGTTCTTCAAAGTGTAGGGAATGTTGCAAGAGGCACATTAGTTGTTTGAATTTTCCTAATGACACATGCTCAACAAGATCATAAATTAGTCAGGGATGTACTTGCAATGTTAATGTGAGGGTTAAAAAGGAGGAGATGGATTCTGCAAATGACATTTTTAAACCAATTAACCTACAGTGTGATTCTATAATTCACAAGCATGCAAACAAAAAGACGGAAGAAAAAGTGCCATCTTCATTAATTATTGTAGAGTAATATGAACAAGATCTATTTTGTGCCTTGGCTGAGTGCATTCCTAACTAATGCAGAAGTACTTTTCCACTAACCAATGCAAATAATTTCTTGGTCATCTGATTACTAACCTTCAAGAATGAAATTCATTAATTTTTTATTCCTTCCTGATATGGATGTAATCCTTGACCAGTTCACATATATTGCAGCTGCCATAATGGTACCCACAAGATGTATCTTGAAGAACCTTGTTGTTTCTGCTGACTTTAAAAAATGCATATTTTATACATTTTTTATTTTATACTTTTAAGGCCCCCAAGGTGAACCTGGTAAAGTAAATGCAATTCCTGGACCTCCTGGACTTCAGGGGCCAGATGGTAGATCTGGAATACAAGGAGGAAGAGGTGAGAACAACTTTTCAAGCTGAACTACTACAGAACTAAGCAAAAGGCCATGGTCAAGACTACCAAGCAGAAACCACTACCCAGACAAATAATGAGAGCCAGTGTGATGTAGTGGTTATGGCAGGGGTCCCCAACCCTTTTTGAGACTGAGGGCATCTTTGGAATTCTGACAGAGCCACAAAATGGCTGCTGCAGAAGACGGAGCCAGACACAAAATGGCTGCCGCAGTTTATCTTCAGTCACACAGTGAAGATCTGTGTGCTGTAGTGGCAGCTCCTGCTGCCAAATCAGTTTTTTAAAAAAATCTGCACAGCCAATCAAGTCTCCAGTGGTAAATCAGAAGCCTTGCTAGGCAAAAGCCCCATTTCACCCAGCCTACTTTCTACAAACACTTGGTGGGGACCAAGTGGGGACTTCTGGGTCAGAGTGTCAGATTAGGACAACCAGGCGGCTCAGATTCGCACTATGCTGTGAAACCAGATTGGGTGACCATGGGCCAGTTGTTGTGAGGATAAAACGGAGGTGGGGGAATGCCCTCTGAGAGAACAGGAAAGAGAAGGATGGGAACAAAAGCCTAAAAGAGAGGCCTAAAAAAGAACATCAAGGGATCTGTACCTTGCAGGCAGCACTTTGCCAGTTTACTATTATTCTACCTTTCCATCGAAAGAAGATCTCAAAGATGTCAGCAGCAGTTGTAGAGAGCAGTTTATCTCCAGGATCTTAAGGACGGAATCATTTCCTTAAGAAGGAAATATATATTAATGGTTAGACGAATGAATGAGAGAGAGAGAGAGAGCTGTTAGTGGTGTCCCTTTATAATATATAATAGAGCTCTGAGCCAATCAGAGACTAAGCTATACCAAAGAAATTTCCAGTATGGTTCTGTGTCTTCTCTTGTCCCAATGTCGCCTAACTAAATAATGAGGCCCCTACCACCCCTGGATTTCAAGGGTCTGGACTGGTCCAAGAGCAGGGGGTTGTAACCTGATGCAGGTTTCAGAACCACTTTGCATTCTTTGATAGGCAGTGATGGATCCAGAGGGCAGCGTGGAAACCCAGGCCTCCCAGGACTGAAAGGTAATCCTGGCTTAGCAGTGATTGGACCTCCTGGGAAACCTGGTCTAAAAGGTAATGTAATTGATTTTAATGTAAAGAAATATATAAGTACTAAAACGGTAATAAAACAAGAGAAAGGTGTAATATACATATGGAGAAATCAGACAAAAATGCCAATTATATCTGCGTTGTATGTGAATAGCTGTGTTTTCCATTAGAACGTGCAGATGCAAATATAAAACTATATCATCTGTTTTTCAGAAAGCAAGTAAACTGAATTTCAAAGCAGTTGGTAAATGTATACAGACTAAGGACATTCAGTACTCCTATACAGCCCTCATGCATTTCAAAGGAGCTTTACAGTTTTAAAAATCTTTCTCCTTCCTTCTCACACTTTCCCCGTTGTAGGGTATTTTACCTTCATGTATTTTAAGCTGTTTGTGGAATTGTATTCCTCTTCCCTTTGCATTATGATTCTCATATTAAATGCAAATTATTTACCATTCATAACTGGGACAATAACCACAAAAAACATTTTTTTTTAAATCTCTGTAGGCGACAAAGGACCTCAGGGACCTAAAGGAATACCAGGCTGCCCAGGAAAATTAGGAGAACCAGGATTACCTGGAAAACCTGGAATCCCAGGAGAAAAGGTTGGTTAGAAAAACAATTGCTCTTTTAGGGGCAGCTTGGACAAAGTCCAGTTAAACGTGGGTGAGAAGCTGTGGCCAAGGCAGGCAGCGGGGTCACTGGCAATCATCATGTCACTTCTGATGAGCATTCATTATGGCAAGACACATGGCCATGGGCAGGTAGAAAGTTGACTCCAAGAACAAATAGTGAGGCCAGAGGCAGGACAGGCATCAGTTCACATGAAGAAGTTGCTATACGTGAGGAGCCAAGTCAGCTTATATAGCTTTAGCTCTATCCTGATTAACTCTCTCATCAGTCATCTCATCTGCCTCTGCTGGAGTGGCCGAGGCTGCAGTTCCTAGGATGGCCACTTGCAGAATGGTGTTGTTGCTACCTTTAAGCTAAGGCTTCCTTCTGGCTGCAGTAGCATGGTGAGTAAGGTCCTACCTTATACTGAATGAGACCCATGGTCCATCAAGAGCAGTATTGTCTATTTAGATAGACAGTGGCTCTCTAAGGTCTCAGGCATAGGACTTTCACATCACCTACTATCTACCTGATCCTTTTAACTGAAAATGCCAAGGATTGAACCTACGACCTTCTCCATGCCAAGCAAGTGCTCTGCTGCTGAGCCACAGCCCCTTCCCAAGTAGCCTGGCTTCCAGAATCCTGGGTCTGAGATCCTTGATGTCTTTAAGAGACATCTGAGATCCTTAATGGTTCTGCCCATTAGCGAGGGCTTTATTATTTTAAAGGTAGGCTGAACTATACCCTTTTGGATTGCATTTGCATCAACACACTCATTTCATTTTTTTCCTGCCTCTGCCCTGGCACATTTCTCATGCAAGGGATGTGCTGTCAGATATTAACTAAACAAAATCTACATTATTTTAATACCTTTAACACAATCCTATCACTTAAAAATGGCATTTGATAATCAACCAGGATGTTTAAGGCTTTGAAGGTTAGAATGAGCCCTTTGAGATGAGCCCATAAACAAACTGGAACCCAGTGCAGATGTTTCAAAATTGGTGAAATGAGAATATGACTCAACCCTATCCATCTTCAAGCACTGACCAACATAAGGAGCTTTGCAGACACGCTAAGCATTTATCTAACAGGCTTGTATACTGTTGACCAAATACATGTTCTGCTAAAATAAATTATTCTGGGACTAGACATATATAATAGTGTGTGCATGTGTGAATATATCCACAAACTCCCAGGAATGAAAAGTGTTATAAGGAGTGATTTCCTAATATGCTAAAATGGATTATTTAATTGAATGGATGATTTAATTGAATTGAGAGAGCCAGCGTGGTGTAGTGGTTAAGAGCGGTGGTTTGGAGCGGTGGACTCTGATCTGGAGAACCGGGTTTGATTCCCCACACCTCCACATGAGCGGTGGAGGCTAATCTGGTGAACTGGATTTGTTTCCCCACTCCTACACAGGAAGCCTGCTGGGTGACCTTGGGCTAGTCACACTCTCTCCGCCCCACCTACCTCACAGGCTGTTGTGGAGAGGGGAAGGCGATTGTAAGCCAGTTTGATTCTTCCTTAATTGGGAGAGAAAGTCAGCATATAAAAACCAACTCTTCTTCTTCTTCTTAATTCTCAACCCCAAACGTAGAATAGTTTTTTTTAATGATTGAATAGAAGAAAGCTAAAATGATGTAAGGGAAAAGATAAGGTAAAATTGTCTATTTCTTCCACCTAATTTACAATGTAACATTTATTTTTCTTCCTTTTTATTTTAGGGAGAACCAGGTCCAGTTGTTCCTGAACAACAAGGAAGACCAGGTTCACCAGGAGAAGATGGCTTGTCAGGTGAAAAGGGTGAAAGAGGGTTCCCAGGACTTCCAGGTCAACAAGGTCAACCAGGTCATGATGGAGCTGATGGGCCAAGAGGTAGAACTATCCAACCTGAATTCCATATCATAAGAGCATTTCTGTGTTTGTGGTTCATTACCTTTGGAATAAAAATATTTGGACATGTTTACTGACAAAGTTTCTCCTTCAGTAGGTAGGTTATTGAGAAATGGATTATTCCTTCCATTTGCTTTGGAGTCAAGGCTAGGCAAATAATTTCATGCTAAGTCCTTCCCAATGAAAAGACCTGTTCCATTTATAGTCCTGCCTGCTTTGAAAAAGCTGGTCTTTTGTGCAGCTTCCAGTCTGTAGGATTTTTTTAGCATGCTAATAATCTTTTCTCCCTGCCCGGACAGTCAGTAACAGTTGGAAGAGAGTCAGAATTGCCAGCGCAGTGCAAGATCAGAGGAGAAGCTTGCTGTTGACCCTTTATTAACAAATACACAAACCACACAACATTCTGAACGAGAAGAAGAAATTTATATGTGGAAGAAAAAACGGCCACAACTTAATTTTACAATAACAGCTGTAAGCATTACCTCAGCATTTGGGGCAGGATCCCCCAACATCTGCCATCCCCAATGCGGACTGATGTAACGTACTCCAGCGGTCCTGCTGGAGTCATCAGGGATGGCTTTTTCCAGAAAATACCAGGATGTGAGCCACTAGGTAAATCCCACAGCCAGCTAGGGAGAGGCCTTTTGGCCACCCCTGCACTGGCTTGCCTTACTGCCGTGCCTCTCCCCGAAATCCCTTATTGGGATTCCCCGCACCAAAGGAAAGGGGTTCGCAGACCGCTTTCCTCCTTAACGGATCCTGCCAAATGCTCACCTCGCATAAGTTGTGACAATAAAATAGTACAAACACAATTATAAAAAACAATTTTTAATAACAACCCAAATAGGGAAGGGAGGGTGGGTCGAAAGCTGAAGACAGACTGAAGCTCCCGGCAGCCAGCTCCCTCCTTTAAATTGAAAGAATGGACCAGAGTGAAAAGCTCTCCTCTGGTTTGTTCCTTGCCGGCCCCTCTCCACCCAGAGCCCCTTCTCCCATTGGCCCCTTTTAAAAGAAGGGGTCACTTTTGATTGGCTGCTGTGCAGCCAAGTCAAAATAGCCCAGACAGGGCAGGGACAACTGCCCGACGCAGCAGCAGCATTGGGAGCCGCCCCGCCACTTGCAAGCCCCCCGCTGCGCTCTCCTCCCGCCTGGCACCAGCAACTCAGGGCTCCAGGTAAATCTGGAATTACAATTCCAGCTGATTTAGTTGACAGTTATGCCAACAGCATGTGGGAAGTCCTCCCCTTTTAAAGCTTCATTTTTGCACTTAATGAAGGGAACTCCTGTTTCATGATTGTCAGTAGAGGAAACAGAATCGGCTGCAAAGAGAGGCTTAGCTACTGGGCACATTCCCGCAAGGTGATGCAAGCGTTCCAGTCCAGGAGCTTGTTTGTTTTTTCTGATAATGGGCCAGCTCTTCTGAAGAATTTTGCAATCCTAGCAGAATAGCTATTTTGGAGCAACTCTAATCAATTGTGTTACTGAAACATGAAATGACAGACAGAGCCAAGCACTGGGAAGCCTTGATGTCAGAGAATAGTAACAGAGCACAAACCAGACAAAACTCTAGAAGTTCCATTAATAGAGCTCATGATCGAGTGTGTGTGTGGGTTTTTTTTTTTTTTTTTACATCAATCATCAGGCATGCAAAGCCCTGATTTGGATCTGGACTGCAGTCACAAGGAGATGAAGTTTAAGCCTTCCCTCTATACCATTTTCTTGTCCTGACTGTCCAAGAGAGCCAGTATTTGCCCATCTGGTGCAAATGTGTTAATATCCCCATCTCCTGTGCTGCAATGCTGATCTGAACTGTGGTTCTACAAGCCTGTTAACTGAATTAAAAAAAAAAAAAGCAGCGCTGAGAGTTTTATTCATGGACCTTTCAGCATCTTGTCAAGCTTGCTCCTGAGCTGCTGTACACTTATGGAATGCATGTTTTAACAAGAGCAAGAAATCTGAAGAGATGTTAAGAAGGAAGGACTGAGCATGTATGACAATCAAGCCAAAATAAAAAGCCAGATAGAACAAAGCTAAAGAGGAATCCTTCCTCTGCCCTAAATAGATAGAGAATGAACTGAGTGCCTGAATTTCCTGAGGCCTTTTTGTATAATGCTTTAACTGACTAGCAATCTCCAACAACAATTTTTATATTCACCTTTCCTAACTCATGGGTGATAATTACAAGTTTCTGAAATAAGTGCATGAAGAAGATGCTGAGATACATGTTTGTGAATGTGTGTCAGACAAAAAAATGGAGATGTGCTGTTATTTTTAAAAAATGTATATAAAATATGAACAACACTGTCTTTTAGGAGATCCTGGAACCCCTGGCATTCCAGGAGAAAAGGGTGTTCCAGGAAAAATGGGAGAATGTCTTACTGGTTTACCAGGACCATCAGGCCCATGTGGAATTATAGGCCCACAAGGTAAGTCATTTGCATAGGAACTAGCAGATATTTGGTAGATGGGATGCATAGTGTTTATGCTATGGGGTCCTGCAGGGTTCCACCTTATCCCCTGTGCTATTTAACATCTACATCTACATGCTGGGAGAGGTCCTCCGGGGATTTGGAGTGAGGTGCCACCAATATGCAGATGACACACAGCTCTAGTTCTCTGTAAAAGCTAAAGCAGGTGGGTCTGTGGAAGTCCTGAAGAGATGCCTGGAGAAAGTAATGGGATGGATGAGGACCAATAAACTGAAGCTGAGGCCAGACAAGACTGAGGCGCTGTTAGTCAGCTGAGATGCTCCTTGAGGACTGCAGAATAAGCTTGTCCTGGAGGGGGTTGCGCTCCCCCTGAAAGAGCAGGTTCATAGCTTGGAAGTGGTACTAGATCCTGGCTTATGGTTGGAGGTTCAGGTCTCCTCTGTGGCACATAATGCCTTTTATCAGCTGCAGCTGGTTTACCAGGTATGGCTGTTCCTCAAAAAAAGTGAGATCTAGCCACAGTGATCCATTCTCTGATCACATCCAAGTTAGATTACTATAATGTGCTCTATGTGGGGCTGCCTTGAAAATGGTTTGGAAACTCCCATTGGTCCAAAATGCAGTTGCCATGCTACTCTCAGGGGCTAGTTACAGAGACTATCACCCCTGTGGTGAAAGATCTGCACTGGCTACCTGTCTGTTTCTGGCACAATTCAAAGTGCTGGTTCTTACCGGCATGTATTGATTAAAAAAGCATACATTTTATTATTTACTGCAGTAGTGAGTAATTGGTACCTCTAATAATAACAATCAACTAACACCAATAATTTCACGACTGTAACTTTATTACTAGCTTATCTATAGCTATTCATTTGGGGCAGTCTTTTGATCACTGGAATGAGCATAACAAAATTGGTTTTAATTCTGCAGATCCCTTGTTTTATGTGATACCATACCCATATTTATACTTTTGGTGACATGGGATCACTAAAGAAAGTCTGATTGAGTTGGTACTTTCCCTCCAAGATGGAAATAATAATAGCATATGCAGATGACACACAAAGATTGCATTCCTGTGTACATTTATCTGGGAGTAAGCCCTATAGAATACAGTGAGGCTTACTTTTGAATGAATAGGTATAAGGTTAGTGTGTAAATAAATTAGGTCATAAGGCACATTGCAAAATATTTTGTTCATTCATTCATAAACCTTTAATGGCATATAAATTGTTACAATTGATACGAACAATGGTCATAAATCTTAAAACCGATAAGATAAAATCATAGCCAGTAACATCAGTGTGTAAATAAATTAGGTCATAAGGCACATTGTTTGCAAAATATTTTGTTAACCAGTAGTACCAGTGATACAAAGTTGCTTTTTTCCTTTGAATTTTTAAAAATTGTTTAAAAAAAGCCTTTTTGTCCAAATTGCTTAGAGTTTGCTCCTTTTCTGTGCTAGTTTCTTGATTTATTGCCTACAAAATTAACCAACATGTTCTTGCCATATTAATTAGTTGCCTCATATGTATATGATTGATAAACCTGTTGGTAGAATCGTAATCGTCTGTTCTCTTGACATCTACTTTAATTGGTTTTGAGGCTCTGGGTAAAGATTATTTTATTTGTCCAGGCTTTTAATAGTGTGACAGAATGATTCCCTGCCTTCTGTTGCTATATTCCTTTGACATTTTGTATTGTTTTAATGTAATTTTATTAGAGCTTGTTTTATTGATTTGTAAGCATCTGTTAGACATCTTGAAGACTGAGGTCAAAAGATGGAATGTAAATATCTCAAATAAATGGTGAACGATGCCCACAAACTTCAAATGAGGTTTCATTTTCTGGACTTCAGGGCAACAACCTTGTAGATTTCTTTCTGTAAACATAATGTTCTTTGTGATATGTGTGTTTCCTTAGGAGCCAAAGGTGTTCTCGGACCCCAAGGAGACCCAGGCATTCCAGGATTAGACATCCCAGGGTCCCAAGGACAATATGGGCTACCAGGATTACCTGGCCTTCAAGGAAGTGAAGGGCTTCATGGCATCAAAGGCCAGGCTGGCCGGCCAGGAATATCAGGAACACCAGGTATTGCTTGTTTGCCATTTTTGTTCTGCATAGGGAGTTATCAATACTGTCAATAAACAATATCAAGCCAAAAGCATAATATTAAATCTGTGTGTAATGCATGGGGAAAGGGAAGGGGTTATTGGTGTACAGCAAAGCACATGATGTTTAATTCATGGCAGAAGGGCACTCCTGGACTGGCAAATGGTGTACATGGTTTAAGTCCTACATATCTGCAGGACCATCTCTCTCGATATGCTCCACTGCGGCAACTTCACTAATCTGATTGAAGCCTTCTAAAGGTGCCATCCTGCAAATTGCCAGCCTGAAGAAGTCAGGAAGGCATGTATAAAATTGAATTATTCAGGAGGGCATTTTGGTAAAGGGAATATGGCATTAGTCATGTCTGTGATATGGTTGACAGTTCATGGCATTGTATGTTCTATACTGTTAGGAGTGTGTTCTTAACCTTGTAATCCATTTTCATTGCATTGTTTGTTGCTTGCGTAACAATGTCCTTATTTGCATTGTTTTTAATTATATTTGACTGCCCTTATTGCATTGTTTTGAACCGCGTAATCTGTACTGTGTCACTGAGAAAGGAAGACTATAAATGAAGTAAATAGGAATAAAATAATGTAGACAACCTTATAAGGACTAAACAATGGTACTGTGAGTCATATATTCAGCAAGAAAGATCTGAGTGCTACAGTAGTCTTTTATATACAAATCATTCTTCAGAATTGGATCACCACATGTAAAAAGAGACTGTCTGTGCAGTGAAGGGGAAACACCGCATTCAGCATCCAAGCCAAACAATCAGATGGTTGGCACTGACTGTTAACTTGGGCTGCTGCTTGCTGATTCATGTTTTGTTTTACTTTATTGCTGTAGAGCATGAGTATTAGCCCCCAGCATGAATATTTTACTAAGGGCTCAACTGCGTGGGACACTGGCATTTCATTTGTCATTTCCTCTTTAGCAGCCTAGCCCTCTGCAGCCTCTTAGGTTGATTCCATGCCTGTTGAAGTAGAAGGAGTGATGGTTGCACTGATAGGCCATAGCCACTAGGATTATTGGGGGGGGGGGGACTTCCCCATCGTTATCCCATGTGAGGATGAATTTTTGTGCTTGCAGAGTGTCAAGGAAAGAAGGTTGGTAGGGACGCAGTTTGGGATGCCCAGGTAAAGATCTCAGGCAGCAGGGCGGGAAATAATTTTTCCTGAGATCTTCCATCTAGCATTCTGGGTTAACAGGCCAATGATCTCACTCACCATAAAATAGCTTCATATGTTCA
Organism: Euleptes europaea; assembly: GCF_029931775.1. NCBI lineage: Eukaryota > Metazoa > Chordata > Lepidosauria > Squamata > Sphaerodactylidae > Euleptes > Euleptes europaea. The sequence continues at coordinate 36,199,387 of NC_079316.1, read as the reverse complement.
AAAATAATTTTAGATGTGTCTCTTATAATTTATTTATCAGTGCCATTCAGAACAGTATTTTGTGTTGCTTGCTTCCCACAGGCCCAAGAGGAGAAAGAGGCTTAATGGGCCCTGTGGGTATTCCTGGATTACTTGGAGTCTCTGGACATCCAGGTATCCCTGGAAGCAAAGGTAAGTGATACAACATTTGGCTTTCTTGCTTGTTCATTGTACAGCTTATAGATAAATTACTTGTGCAGACATTAGTTCCACTTTGCAGGGATAACTCAATAAAACATTTTCTCCAGTTCCTAGTGAACAGAGAAGCATGGACACTGCTTCACTAGAAGGATAGTAGGTCAGGAGGATTCACCAGCGGGCTATGGTAGGGTTCTTTGGGATAAGAGTTTGGGCTGCTAGTTGAGGGTAAAATTGCCAGGTCCCCAAACCTATGGGGCATGGGCCTGGTGGTGTCATGGGACAGAACCTGTCAGTGTCACTTTAAATGTCTCATGTACTAAAGGTACATACCATTCTAGAAAGTTTTCCATATAGAATTGTTGAGTATGTGTAATCATAATTATGTATCTTTGAAGAGATGAACTATCCACTACACATAAAAAATAACATGGAAATGCACTAATAGTTCAGTCATAAACATTGGCTTTTAATGGACTTAGAAGGGTGTGACTCTGCTTAGAATTGTTATAGAATCATAGAGTTGGAAGGGACCACCAGGGTGATCTAGTCCAACCTCCTGCACAATGTGGGAAATTCACAACTACCTCTGCCCACACCCCGAGTGACCCCTACTCCATGCCCAGAAGATGGCCAAGATGCCCTCCCCCTCATGATCTGCCTAAGATCATAGAATCAGCATTGCTGATGTACAATGTAATTGAATTGTTTGTTTGTTAGTGCCAGATTATTGCCTCCCATCTATCATTTATACATGTAGTAGTCACCACAGGCAGGCAGGCATTGAAGCCTGAGAAGAAATCATTAAGCATTCATGTCGACTGTCAGCCCTGGGATATCAACTGTCTTCCCTGAGAATGAACCCCAAAGTTTGAGTTTCAGAGCCAAAACCTGAGACTTGGCAACTCTAATTTAAAATATTAGCGTAATGGAGCTAAACAGAGTCAACTTCTGGACAAAAGAGTTGGTCCAATATGAGTATTACAAACTATTTGTAGCTTTCCCTAGTAAAAGTTTTAGGAGTTTCAGCCATAAATAGCTTACGGCCAGAATGGTGTAGTGGTTAGAGTGTTAGACTAGGATCTGGGAGAGTCAGGTCAAATCCCCACTCTGCCTTGGGAGATTGCTGTGTAACACTGGGCCATTCTTATAAGCCTAACTTATCTCACAATGTTGTTGTGAGGATATAATGGAGAAGAGGATAACGATGTATGATGTATTGGTCCCCACTGCGGAGAAAAACAAGGCATAAATGAAGTGCATAAATAACAATGCATTCCTGATCTTTCGGCGTGCAGGGACAGTGGGGAGGAGGCGCCACTGCGGCACCTCCTAAGCAGTTCCCCGCCCGCCAAAAGCTCCAATAAAACCTTTCCGCTGCTTTTTTCTTTTAAAATGGGGCTTTTCGCCCCATTGAGAATAGCGAGGAGCCTCGCTCTTCTCCCCGTCGGTGTACTTGGGATGAAAGGGGACAGGAGGCTGCCTACAGGCAGCCCTGCCCCCCAGAACGTCCCCAGATGCCTGAACGTCCCCTGGAACGCCGGCGTAAGCCTTTATGCTGGTGGGTCGCTGGCGGAAGGCCCCATTGGTGTCCCAGGGCGGCGCTGCCACAGAAGCGCTATAAGACCAGAGTCTGGGCCTTCCCCCTGGCATTGGGGCCACTTATGGTGGCGCAGCCCCTTCCTGGCCTCCTGAGGACTTTCGTCCTCAGAAGTCAGGAATGCGCTGTAAATATGTTAAATTTCTACAAATATAAAAGATATATCTGCATATGTTTCATTAAGGAAGATGTGTGCATTTCAGATATTGTGCCATTGCCCTTTGAAATGCAGAAAATGGTAAAACACATTGCAAGTTCTCTATAAGCTTTGGATAGAAAAGTGAAAGTGAGGAATATAAACAAAACTAGGAAGTTGCTTTTGTTGTTTTACCTTCCTAGAAAGGAATTCATTGCAGTTCTTTGGCATTTGATAGCTGCTAGAAAGATATCATCATGTTATTTTTTCCTAGGTTTTCCTGGCCTTCCAGGGCCAAGAGGAAGAAAGGGATCTTCTGGGGGCGAAGGTGAGCCAGGTGACAAAGGTTCTCCTGGAATATCAGAGACCAGAATGAGCTTTGGAGACAAAGGTGAACAAGGAGCTAAAGGTATGCGGCCGTTTCTAGTACATTTACAAAGTAACTATGGATTTGTTATCAGGATTACACTTGTGATGAATTGTAAATTTGCAGGTTTTAAGACGCTTATACTTAAGCACGTGTAACTATTTACTTAAATGTTAAATGAAAATATAAAAAGATGCACATGTCCCATTTCAAAACACTATTAATGCTAGAATCACAGTGCAATTATAAACAGGATTATACCGTACTAAACCCATTGACTTCTGAGGATTTAGAAGGATGTTTAGTGTGATAACAGTGTGTGATAACAGTAAGTGTTTAGTGTGATAACAGTAAGTGTGATAACATTTGAATTATGATGTCATGTTGTTTGAAATACAACCCTAATTCCTATTGCATTGTTCACTGAATGCTCCATCCTGTTGATTGTATTGACTCACTCCGTTGTAATCTGCCTTGAGTCCAAGTGAGAAGGGCAGTCTATAAATAATGTAAATAAATAAAATAAAATAAGGCCAGATAAAAATTGTGCCATTCATTCATTAGATGTCTACATTACCAGGTTTTAGGTACTCATAGAAACTTCCTTGTTTGCTCATTCTTTTGGTAGCATTTGATTTGTTTGCTATGTTTCGTTATTGGTTCTTACTTTTCGTTATTACATTGTTATTTTTGTCAATCGCTTTAAATCATGTTCTTTGCTACCTTGGAGACCTGCCTCAAGTAGAATGAGGATATCAATACTTTAAATAAAATGCAGATAGTTGCACAAAGGCAGGGAACAATACTTCAATCTGTGCACTTTTTGTTTGCTTGATAACGTTGAGGCAAGGGTGCTGCTGATGCTGCTTTTCAATGTAAGTCCTGTCACTGCTGCTGTAGGGATGCCTGGAAGCCTGGGACCCAAAGGGGAAAAAGGAGAGCAAGGTGCACAAGGATGCATGGGTCTTCGTGGGCCGCCAGGAACGCCAGGTCCATCAGGTACATATAGCCTTCCTTGTCAATCGTAGCCTAGACTGTAAATTGCCATAACTGCAGTTCTGTTGACATATGAGCATTTCCATCTGGGGAGGAGGGGAGGGGAATTTTCACCAGTTTCTTGTAGACCCCTCACATTGCCCCCCACATGGTTCTTCTGGATCCACTGCGCCACTGGAGTATATATCTAGGGGCTTGGAAGGCTGCACTTGGACATAGGGAGTTGCCTTCCTCTAGTGTGGCTCCACTTGCACTGCTTAGGCCGGGTCTTAAGCAGCCATGCCAGCCATGGGAAAGAACACTGAACCATATAAACCTTTTAGCTTTTATCTCAGTTTTTTAATGTTGAGATAAGAGCCACTTAACATAACAAAATGGCTTAAGATGGCATTGCCATGGTTGTGCTTATTGTAGAATGAAGAATCTAATTTATGAATACAGTTGCAAACTTATGATATGGACATGTTAACACTACGAAGCATTCTTGAAACATGATCAGAATGCATGTTTTTAAAAAATAATAAACTCCATAAAAGTACCTTTTAAAAAATAACCACAAGGCTGAACAGTACAGTAATGTTTAGCGTAATTGTAACAACACACTGATTATATTTAACAACACACTGGGACAATGTGGGAATAAACTTTCTTGACTCTTTCTCAGCCATCTGATTTTCTTCTGACAGAAACAGTTTCTAAAGTGAATGTTGGATCCATGTGATGAGATCATCTATGGATGTAGATGGCCAATCAAATGGATTACGTACAGTCACATTGATCTGGCATCCATTTTCACTGTTGCAGGTTGCCTTTTTTCATCTCCCACAATCATGAAAACAGCTGCCAGGTTTCAATGGCTACATCTGTAGGCAGAGCCAGGGTACTAAATTCGACTGTGTTCATGAATGGCAATCAAGGACAGTCAGAACAGTGTCACGTCTGAGGATGCCCTTCTGGTATCTCATGAAGTAGATTCTGATCCATGAAACCATATACCACAGTAAATCTGTTAGCCTTTCAGTAGACACAAGACTTCTTTCTGTTTTCGTATAATTATATTCTTCTAAAAGCCAGTTAAGGCAGTGGCCATTATATAAAAACTATTTGGAAAACCTAAACCTCACTATTTTATAAAAGGTCTAGTACAAGATTTGTTATCCCATGTGATCTTTTCTCAGAGGGGTTTTTGCTCTAATATTTTGAAAGGGGATATTTATTTTATGTGAGGAGTATCCATTTTAATATCTGTGTGATTGCTGCTTGCCACTGACTTTTATATGATATAATCAAGGTTATAAACAAAGGAATGCATACTCTTTAGATAACAGTTTAGATGAGTATGGGGTAAAGGCATTTTAAATCAGATATCACTGCACTGTGTTTTCATCTTCCAATTCAAACCTGTAGAATTATAGAAGTCTGAACTTTGCTGTATTTGATTAGACGCAGCAATCCTGGGAGCAGAAGGAATAAGTAGCCAGTGCCGAAGCAATAATGATCATATGCTAGGAAGAAACAGGAAATTCCTTTTATTTGTTTGGATGATATTTTAGCAATGAGCATTCCATGATAAATATCCCAGCTAATCCTAATGTGTGTCAAAAAACATGCAATGTCAACTTTGATTACATTTTCAGGTTCCAAAGGCGATAAAGGGCTTCCTGGAATTCCTGGGGCACAAGGACAGCCCGGAGCCCCAGGAGACAGAGGGGACATGGGAGTACCAGGTATCTGAATAGACACTATGAGGACAGTTCTGTAATACCTGTTTGAGTGACAAATATGCTGGATTCATGGAAATGTTTTTCAGGTCTGAAAGGCAGCAATTTATACATAAGTGAAAAATATTACTACACTGGTTTTAAATTATGGAAGATAAGAGCATGTATGACAGTAAACAATTTTAACAAGGCTGAAACACATTGGATCCAGTCAAGGATTTATATGGATAGAAGTGGGGTAGTTTGTGCCAGTCTCCCCTCATGCCGTTCTGACGGGAGGGGATTCCCTCATCTCCCAGGAGCGACATTTCAGGGAATGCTTTTTTGGAGGTGCAGTGGGAGAGGGGAGATGACAAAGTCATGCTCTATGGATGCAAATCCCTTCCATCTATAGAAATTATTGGTGGATTCAAGCCAAAATATGTTCCCCTCACCCCACCCCATGTTATAATAACATTATTCTGAACTGCTGTCCTCATGGTAATATCTTAGACATTTAGTTTCCCCCCTTTTATATTGTTATGGGAATTACTAAGAATGTGAGGAGGAATGCTCTATTCATCTGTGATAGGGATGTCATGTTCTTAGTAAAGGAAGATTGATCAGTTCAGCTGATTAACTCTGATCGTTGGACCATTATCTGAACAGAAGGATATTTGCTTAAGAACCCACAACTATTTAGACCACAACAACCTAGGGTTGTCAAACTCCAGATGGAGCCTGGAGATCTCCCACTATGACAACTGATCTCCAGTTAATAGAGATCAGTTTCCCTGGAGAAAATGGCTGCACTCTGTGGCATTGTACCCTGATAAGGTCCCTCCCTTCCCCAAACTCCACCCTCCCCAGGTGCCAGCTCCAAAATCTTCAGGTATTTCCCAACCCAGAGCTGGCAACCCTAATCAGACTTTGTTCTGTTTTTTTAGTTATTATTTATTTCATTTATGTCCCACTTTTCTCCTCCACTTGGACCCAAAGTAGCTTACAGCATTATTCCCTTCTCCATTTTATTCTCACAGTAACCCTGTGAGGTTAGGCTGACAGTGTGTGACCGGCCCATAGTCACCCAGCAGCCTTTCATGGCAGAGCAGGGATTCGATTAACCACTATACCACGCTGGCTTCTTTTTGACTTGTTTTGGTTTGGTGGTTATGGTCTTTTCAGAAAGTTTCCAAATAACCTAAAACTGTTGGTTCTTGTAGGTTATCCGGCCTGTGTAACCGTGGTCTTGGTATTTTCTTTCCTGACGTTTCGCCCGCAGCTGTGGCAGGCATCTTCAGAGGAGTAACACTGAAGGCCATGGTTACACAGCCCGGATAACCTACAAGAACCAATGAACACTGACCGTGAAAGCCTTCGACAATAACCTAAAACTATCATTGCAGGTCCTAAGGGTGAACAGGGTTCTTCAGGTTTGCCTGGACCTGTCGGTAAACCAGGGCCATCTGGCCTTTTTGGTGTTCCAGGGGATAAAGGAGAACCAGCTTGTGCTACACCAGGAAATCCAGGACCCAAGGTATAGAAAGCAAACAGTAGTTTTGCTAGAACCATGTACTGCTTCATAGGTTGGTTATTATTTGCCGTAATGAAAGTAAAACATATTTCATTGATGCTTCGTAGGGCAATCCAGGTCCTCCAGGAGAAAGGGGAAGAGAAGGCGAAAGTGGATCACCAGGGATACCAGGCCTTGTAGGCGAACCTGGACTTCCTGGGAAAAGAGGGGATTCTGGTTTACCAGGAATTCCAGGTAAAGTACTGTTTTTCACCAATGCAGAGCAGTGAACTAGAGAAGAATTTTTTCTAAAACTGCATCCAGAAAACAGTTTTCTCCCTTGAAGAGGTACTAACTATTAGGGGGATTTTGTGAGAAGGCAGTATTTTTTTAGCCTGATCAGTCACACTGATCCTGCTTGTTCCATTTGAACTAGCAGTGAAACATATATGGTATGTGTATAATGATACAAAAGAGGGCCTTTTCAGTGGCAGCCTCACAATTACGAAACAACCTCTCCAGGGAGGTATGTCTGGCCCCCTCACTTGATCTAAAGCAGGCAGTTGAAGAAGGTTTTAATTAAGGCTGCTTTAGACTAAGTTTAGTAGCAGTCCTGAGTAGTGATTTTAAATTTTGGTTTTATGTTTTTAATGTATTTTATCCTATGTGTTTTATCTGTTTATAAATTGCCTTGAGCTCCATAAGGAAGAAAAGTGGCTAATAAATATTTTAATAAATAAACAAAAAATACTTAAATGTTTACACACACACACAAGACCCACTATATTTATTGAGACTATCAAATAAGGATTGCAGCCTTAATATTAATTCACACAGAGAAAACTGTAGATGGGTATAATATAAATTAATGTATTGTCATGGAAGTAAAGCCATTTCAGCTCAAATTATGTTTTGCTTTAGCTGTGATCAAGAATTCACAGATACATTAATCAAAGAGCCTTAACACTCCTGCAAATGATTTATACCTTCTTCTATGTACAGGGCACCCAGGATATGCAGGTGATAAGGGTGATAAAGGGCGAAAAGGATTGCCAGGACAAAATGGCATCAGAGGTCCTCCAGGTCTGTGACTTATTAGTTACCCTATTGGCAGTGCTTTTTTTTAACGCTCATATTTTAAAATTTGTATGCTCTTTTCACTGGAGGATTTAAATATAATGCAAGAGAAGCTATTGTTATCGTTTCAAGTCCCAATGAGGTCTCTCAGATTTTTCCAATGCAAAACCTTGTGATCCACCAAGCCAAATGCACTAATCTCCATGTTTGTGCCTGCTAGGTGCTTGACAACCTTTCTATATTCACAGTCTTAGGACTGCACTCTGAGTGAAAAATCAGACTGAATCCAACCCAGAACCATGTAACTTGTATCTGTGTTTTGTTAGTGACTTCTGCAGACCGTATCTTTTTACCAATATTAACATTGGTATGTTTGTGTCCTTAGTGTAAATTTAACAAATGGGTACAATTTCCAATTATTTTGCTATCAAAAACACCTGGGAAAAAACAATTAATTTTTTAATATTTACAATCCTCAGGTCCAACTGCATTACCAGGTGACAATGGACCAGCTGGTGAGAGGGGTAATCAGGGACATGATGGTATTCCTGGTTCCCCAGGTGAAAAGGGAGCACAAGGTATCTATCCCCTGAATAACTTCAAGTCTATTATTAGCCTATTTTATTTGGCTTGGGAGGGCGGGGTATTAATTTAATAAAATAATTAATTAAAATTCTGCCACAGGTATTGTTATGGAATGTATATCTTTCCAAAATCGTTTTAATGTTGAAAACTGACCCCTTAAAAATCCATTCCATAATTTTGGGGAACTTTCAGATCCATCTTTGCATATGCAAGAGGCATCTTTCACCAGTTTTGATTACGCTCTGAGAACAGAAGATAAAGCCACAATTATCTATGCATTTGTCCCAACAGTTCATTGATTATTGCAATGCATTGTTCATGGGGCTGCACTTGAAAAGTGTTCAGAAACTCTAACTCGTCGATAATATAGCCAAGTTGTTTGGGCTGAGGAACACTGAAGTGGCTATATCAGACCAATAATGAAAAATATTCATTGGTCGCCTGTCTGTTTCTGGGGTCAGATCCAGGTGCTTGTTTTGACCTTGAAACCAGGTTGCCTTCTCCCATATGAATGCCATTCTCTGTGAACCCTGCTGAGTACTTAGCTATGGCTGAGAATGCCTTCTCTGTGGTGCTACCTGAGCTCTGAAGTTCCCTCCCTAAAGAGATTTACCTGCCACCATCTCTACTGTCATTTAGGCATCAGGCTAAGTCTATCCTCCCCACACCCAAGATTTTAAAAATTGGTTACAGTCTTTCCTGCTATGATTTTAGTGTTTTAAAAAAACACTTTATTGTCTTTTACACCTTTTTATTATTAGACAGCACAATCATAAGCAGAGTCATACCCTTCTAAGCCCATTGACATCAATGGAATTTGAAGGGTGTGACTCTGCTTATGATTGCACCATTACTGACCTTTTATAGTATGTAATTTTAATTGTGTAAAATTGTTTTGAAGACATAGTCTGAGATATATTTGATTTAACTATGACTAGTGATTAAGGACTTTTTGTTCAATATAAAAATATTATCCTACAGGTTCTCCAGGCCAAGGAGCTCCAGGTTCTCAAGGCCTACCTGGTCCTAAAGGTGAGGTGGTATTTTATTATTTTTTTGTCACGCACTGTGGAAAAATGCATTTCATTTTGAGGATTCACCTTCTAAGCTTAAAGAGCCTGTTCCAAAGTAATGAGAAGCTTTCAGAACTGTGGAACTTCTAAGCTTAAAGAGCTTGCCTTAGAATAAGACTAGCTAGGGCATGTACAGAGATGAATGACAGAGAATTTCCAAGCATTTTCTACTTTGGGTCCTGAGATGGTGTTATAAAAGAAAGGAAAGGACTCTCTTGGGACACCATAAGTATTCCAGTGAGAGAGAATTGAACCGCTTTGTGTGAGAGCAAACGCAGAAGCAATTCAACCATTCTTGTAACAAAGAGGCTTGTTGTAACACAACTTCATATAATCTTTCTGAAAATATTTGTTCAAGATTTCCATTTCAAGGTACACTTAAAATGCATTCTACTTTGACAGAATTATAGCTGTTAATGCAATATTTTCTCAATTATCTTAAAACTAACATGTAGCTTTCTAAATATATATAGGTATCAAAGGAGATATGGGAATGGCTGGTTTTCCAGGACTGCAAGGTGCTAAAGGTCTTATGGGGGACCAAGGACCAAGTGGACCTCCTGGCTTACTTGGAGAGGCAGGACTTCCAGGGGAACCAGGGACAGCGATTAGTGGTCCAAAAGGAAATAGAGGCCCCACTGGCCCAGATGGAAAGCCAGGTAAGAATATGTTATAAGTCTATTCTTATTTAATGTTATATCCATTTTGAGAGTATTCACAAGATTTAATAGGTTTGCAAGCTATCTAGTTTCTAAAAACACCAAACTCTGTAATTGTGCAGTTATACACATTTGCACGTATGCGTCCATTTTGCGTTCTTTTTTCTACTCTTGGATACTGAAATAGAACATAGAAATATATGAAAGAATGCTTTGACTGGTACAACATTGCAGCATGATTCATTTGCAAAGAGGCAAGAAGAAATGTGTTGTTATAAGTCTATGAGAGTTCTATTAAATGTAAAACTCCAACACTTTAATAGATTAATCCCATCTACTTTTGGCAAACTTCCTATAAGTATTGTCGAAGGCTTTCACGGTCAGAGTTCATCAGTTCTTGTAGGTTATCCAGGCTGTGTGACCGTGGTCTTGGTCTTTCTTTCCTGACGTTTCGCCAGAAGCTGTGGCAGGCATCTTCAGAGGAGTAACACTGAAGTAACACTGAAGGACAGTGTCTAAATTCCTATAAGTAATTTAGGATATTCTATACACTAGTGAGAGCTGGCTATGATGGATTTTCAGGATTGACTGAAATTTTGCATCACAGAACAAATTCTGTGACTGGTGATGCATATGTCAACTATGAGTACTGTTGTACCCCAGTCCTCACTATTGATTTTTAACTGACATAGATGCTTTATTACGCTGACTATTGTTAGGATAGTGATAGACATAACTGTTGCTCAGGACCCATTGTCAAAAATAGAATACATAAATAATGAATGAATGAATGAATGACCCCATAGAATGTCAAATGATACACTGAGTTTTGTTTATGTCTGTTTGTATAGGATTCCTTATTTAAATCATAATTCCTAGTTCCCTTTATTAATGCAGCTCTTTAAATATAGGTGTACCTGGTATTCCAGGACCTGATGGGCCATCTAGCTATAGTATTAAAGGAAGTAAAGGTGTTCAGGGAAAAGATGGCTGTCCAGGACATCCAGGACCTAGAGGTGATGTTGGTCTACCTGGTCCCCCAGTAAGTGAAATTTCTTTTTGTATTTGTTATTTTAAAGTATGTGTTTTGGAAGGCAATGTTTAATACATAGTACTTATTCTAGCAAAGCATAAATGTCTGTTTTGGCTCTAACAATATATAGTTGAAGATTCCTTTACATTATAGGTAGTCATCAAATGTTGCACCTTTTGAAACATACTCACAAATCTTCCTTTTGGCCAATCTGTTATTGACGTTGATCCTGTTGGGGAGATTATTAATGTATATGCCCAGATACAAAACTGAAAAATGACAGATACCTAGGCAGTCCAACATCCTTAATGACACAGGGTAATCTTAGATCATCACTGTCTTCCTCAATAGGAAGAGCTAGATGTTCTGAGCAGACATGTTGTCCCAACTAATTTTGTCAAATTAGTGATAGTGGGGAATGGTTCTTAACTGCTGTGGTGCCAGCCAATTCTCCCCTGCAAATACCACCTCTAAGCCTTTTTCCCCTGAGCAGTCAGGGAGGGCCCATCACTGACTCTAACCTACTAGACTATGACAGCAGTCACCACTGCCTGCTTTCTTTCTCTAGAAAGCCACTGTAGGATTGGGCCCTCTAGGCCCACCTCGTTCCTGATGCTACCATCTGTGGCACTTGTGATGCTCCTTCCTCTTTCACATCATGGAAGAAGCCAAGCAACACCATCTCCTATCTGACAGCTGCAAATTTTCCTCACCCATTGCTCATTTACCCACCCACTTGGGGAGATAGATAACTGGGCAATAAGTGAAGCGCTGGAGACAGAGTAGGCCTCAGTAAGATCCAATCCTGATGATAAGGAGTAGCTGCCACTGCTGAGAGGGAGAAGGCAGGCAGTGGCCGTGGTTGTCCCCTACCACTGCAAGGACTGAGCCTCCTTTGGGAGACTGGGCTCCCTCTAGGTCTGTAATATCCATGGCACTGCATGGCCTCCAGATCTTAATCTTCCTCCAGATTAAGAAAGAGAACAGTGTGTTCTGCTTATCAGCTGCCCAGCCATGCAAGTGCTGGTGGCTGCATCCAGAAGGAGAAGGCACCTGGCATTGGCTGCTGCTGTTTGCTGTCACCAATCACTTGCCTGCCCATGTTAGCCAAACAATAGGTAATGGCAACTGAGGAGGAACAGTAGCTTCTACCACTCACCTGACCTCTCTGTGTGTGGTGATTGACACCACTCCTGTCAACCATCACTGTTTGATTGCCATGTTCGTAGTCAGCAGTGGCAGGCAGCAGTTGATGCCACCTGCCCTCTGCCTCTATCAGCAGAGGAGTATGTCCCACTAAACTTAGTAGAAAAGCCAACTGATGGGCATCTTGCACAAGAAAGATCTTCCCAAAAGCTGTGTTTCCCCCCAAGTAGTGCACTTCCAGTTTTAGAGATGGCAGAGGCGGGAAACCTTTCAGTCAACTGGAGGTGGGGGTGTTCAGAACAAACAATCATTGGGTGGGGAGGGTTAAACTCTGCCTGCTGATTCTCCCTGGCAAATGCTAATTGTCCCATATTAGCATTAAGAGGGACGTATGTGTGTTTTCCTTGCAGCATCTAGTTCCACCCTCTGCCAAAAAAACAGGCTTTGTTATTGTAACAACCAAAAAGAATGCTGAAGAGGAAAGGGGACTCCTAAGCTCTGTACTCTAGCAATGTCTATAGGTGTTCTCCAGATGTTTACATTACAGTCAATATTTGGTCATGGGACTGTGATTTCCTTGGTCTTCTTTCTTGTCTTTATCTGCCTCCATCCCCTGACCTTCTCAGAGAATCTGCTATAGCTGGGTCCCTGAGAACAGCCAACCTCATATATCCATTTTTATTTTGCTTGCAGGGAGTTGATGGTATCCCTGGGTATCAAGGCCCTAGAGGTGAACCAGGTTTTCAAGGACCTCCAGGCCGAAAAGGTATAATTATTTCTAAGAACATAATTATATCAAAAGCTGCACAACAGGGCCACCCTCTGACCAGGTAGCAGTTTCTACATACTTACCCCCAGTATTCCAAAAATATGACTTCACAAATAAACCAAAAGAAAAGAAAAATCCCAAACATCTGAAATCAGGATAGGATATGCTCCAGGAGGCACAGAATGTTGAGAACAGTCGAGATTCAGTGAAAGGACAAATGGGAGGGGTAATTGGCCTGCACAAACTCCTCAGAGTTTATAGAATCCTGGCAAGGGAGACTTGGGGGTGAGGGGATTTCCAAATAGTTTCTCCCTACCCCAGTTTGTTTCATTGTTTTCATTATGTTCACATTTTCACTGTTTGAAAGGGTTCATATTTTCTTCTCATGTATGCTACATTTCATGAATACAACTATATGTCTGGACTTTCCCATGTAAAACAGGGGGTGGAATCAAGGCAGCTCTGGAAAGGTAGTTTCCTGCAAGAATTCGGGACTAGCACCAGATTGTTAGAGCCTCGCTTTATTCCTCCATGTTTTTTCACGGCCAATTAACTCAAAGCAGGGTAATTGTCTATATAATGAGACTGAGCTGGGAAAGAGTATGTCATTATGTGGAATAATGGTGTCATTAATATTCACGGGACAAAATTAGCTGTGTTTTATGATATCAGATGTTCTTATTGGTATTTTTATTTTATTGGCATTTGTAGCAAGAAGCTCATCATTAGGAGCTATAATTACAATCATGCCTGACATTGTAAACAGCTGCTTCCTTTCCAGTACTAAATGAACTACAGTTTTTTTTTTTTTTGTAGGCATTCTAAATGCACAACACCCGGTGGATTTCTGTTAACACAGTATATGTTTGCCCTTGATATGGAATCTATAGCTAAAAGTCAGTGTCCAGACTACAGAATAGAACACATTATATTATCTCATGTGCACTAGTTTTCAAGTCATAATTTCTTATTTATTTATGTTATTACTACATTAACACTCAACTGTTCTTCCACCATGGAACCCAAAGCAGCATACATAAGTTTCCAATTCCATGGATATCTTCCATCCAGGCACTGAAGAGACCCATAGAACAATAAAAAAGGAGAATAAAACTCAACCAGATAAGTAGAGGGAGCTTCAGAAGTTGAGCTAGACTTTATCAGTGTGCTAGCGCCAATACGATTTATCACGGGTTGATGTACACACATCCGGAAACATCGTTAATTCTGTGCCAGACTGTGTGAGCAACTGTCCATGTGGCAAGACCCACGATTTGGATTAAGAGTTTACATCAAGCCACACAAGATATTAGATAAAAAATACCTCATAAATTGTATTTCCAGATGTGTTTTTAATTAGTTTCTGTATTTATGACCACTGAGGAAGGCCTATTCAGGCCAAAATGCATTTGGTCCAGTATTGGTCATTTATATTGAATGTATATCAGCTGGGTATAAGACGTTTGTAACTGGTATTTTATATGTAGCCTGCAATACAGGCCATGTGTGTTTTTAACTATTTTATAGTATACACCTTGTAATAAAAATAATTATTTTGTTATAGTTTATAGTTTATAGCTCAGTCTTTGAAGCTCCCACTGACCAGATCCATACCTTCCCATACCTTCCTCTAGGTTTCTGCATCATGTGCCTTATAGGATTGTTGTGCCTTCGAACTATTCATTTGCCTTTTGGCTTGCTTACATTGAAATGAAATGAAATTTTATGGATAGATGCTTAGATAGATGAACACTTGAACACTTGAAGCTGCCTTATACTGAATCAGACCCTCTGTCCATCAAAGTCAGTATTGTCTATTCAGACCAGCAGCGGCTCTCCAGGATCTCAGGCTGAGGTCTTTCACATCACCTACTTGCCTAGTCCCTTTAACTGGAGATGCCGGGGATTGAACCTGGGACTTTCTGCATGCCAAGCAGATGCTCTACCACTGAGCCACGGCCCCTCCCCCAAGATAAAACAGCTTCTATTCTTTTATGGTTCTGAGGCACTGCAGAGTTCTAAGAAGCTCTTGTGACAATTCCTCTTGCCCTCCAGGCATGTTCATATCGGGATTGGGCACCCTTGGACACATCTGCGGGGAGAGAATCAGGGACAAAGGGTACTGCCAACATTCCCTACCATATGCAGCCCAGCCACTGAAAGGGAGGCAAGGGCCACATATTTAAGGGGGATGGTTTGAGTGCAATGTGGCACCCCCCTTGTCCCCGTCCCCCCAGGCAACATTGTGATAACAGCTGTCTGGCTTTGAGAGCTAAATAGGAGTTTCTTGTCCTGTCACCCAAATTGTCCAAGAGAGTGTTTTTTGTAAAATGTCTTGCTTGATATGCATTGCACAATGACAAGAACCCTTTGGGCTGATCAAGTGGTGGGATTTAAAATGTGATGCTTGGGTTGTTAATTACAGCTCTATGCAGGTTAAGGAGAACAGTAAAAGTCGGTTATCTTGATGAGTATTTGAGTCATAACTTGGAGGACGCAGGGTGTTCCCTAGCCTTTAAGGAGCACCTGAGACTGGTCTCCTTTTGGGTCTGCCGACCTCATCTACCTAAGGCCTAACAGTTCAAGGGGTGGTAGCTAAACCTCCTTTGGTGTGTTTTTTGGATACTTGCTACTGCTCCATGGCTTGGGGTCAGACTGGGGACTTTTAGATAAGATGAGGCTGGCAGAGGCTGGGTCACCGCTGCATCAACTGAGAAGTTTAGTTACTAACACTGAAGGAAATGGAAGGGGCCACAGAGTTAAATAGATGTTACAGATCCATGGATTAATAAAGTTGTGGACCTTAACCCAGGAATCTCCATCTCACTTCACCTAACTGCACATTACCTTGTCTGTCATAAGCACTTTTAGTCAGGCATCAGTTGCAAGTTTCCTGCTGAGAACTGAATTCTCAATTGTGTGGCAGCCTGATTTGGATCAGGACCATGCACAGGGAGAAGGGCTGAAGGTACCTCCACCATCAAGCTGTTTCCCAGAACTGAAATAGCCTAGGACACTATTTACCACATTGGGGGCTCATATGTACTAATGGGATACGCATAGGTTTCCCCAGTGGGGCAAATAAAGCTTTCCCAGGGCCATTTGAGGTTAGGAAAACAGTGCAAGAGGAAGGCATCATCCATTCTTCCTGGACCCTGTGGTCCTAATCTGCACACATAGTATTTGAGAGACTTATACTAACCAGTATTACAACAGGAACCTATTATACCAGATGTTTGAGTAATTTACAACATATATACATGCCTGGTTGGGTTTGAACTGTTTGTATTTGTATTCATTAATGTATTTCTGTAAATGTGTGCAGGTTTACAAAGGGTTTTAATTAACCACTGAAGGCCCCATAGGCCGAAACGCGTTTGGTATGTGGTTATAGTTATCAACCTCAGGAAATGCCATTGTGCTATTTTAATGCTTTTAAATAATTTTAACTTTTATATAGCGCTTCTAATAAATTATACTTTCAGTATTTATACATAGACTTATATATATTTTCCTTTCACCCAACCTTGGGTACCCAGCTTCTTTATCTTCCTGCCAGAGTCCAATGTAGTGTGTGTGTGTGTGTGTGTGTGTGTGTGTGTAAAGTGCCATCAAGTCGCAGCCGACTTATGGCGACCCCTTTTTGGGTCACCACAAGTCAGCTGTGTCTTGAAGGCACACACACACTGACTTCAGCGGACTTAGAAGGGCCTAACTTTTTTTAGGATTGCACTGCACAGATTAGCTATGGGGATTCAATTGTATTCACAAATGCTGTGATGTTTATAACCAAACTCATGCTTAATTGTGTTGGGTTGTCTTTTCAGCAGAAAAAGGCAATCGTGGACCATCTGGACCAATGGGAGTGGCAGGGCCTAGGGGACCAAAGGGACCACCTGGTAATGATAGCCTCGGTCTATTTTTACATCTTAACCATTTGATATTTAATAAAAGGTAACCATTTCTTTGTTCATACCTTCATTGTTAGGTCAGCCTGGACCACCTGGGCATGCAGTCTGTTTCCCAGGAAATCCAGGACCACCTGGACCTCCAGGAATCCCAGGAAATCCAGGCGATCCAGGTCCCAAAGGGCTATCTGGACCACCAGGTATAAATTTCACAATATTTTCACATTAGACATGGATACTGCCAAGGGAAACACAGATAAAGAGGGAAATAATTAAGACTTTGGAACAATTCTGTGATAGTCGAGTAAACATTTTGCTGTAGGTCTTACTTCAAATGGGTATCATTTGTCATTGTAACTTGAGGACGTCAAATGTAACTCACGCAAGCAATCCCCAGTGAGTTTCATCTGAGTGTGGATTTGAAACTGGTTCTACTGTATCACACAGCCACTAGAATGCTGGCACAAGGTCACACATGTCAGTGGCCGAGAGGTAAGGTTTGTGTCTATATAGCTGGAAATTATTTATTCTAATGAATATCTCTGTGTCATTCAAAAGCTTGCACATCCCTGTCTTAGTGGCAGATAATCCAATATTTTAATATATAAACTGGCAAAGATAGATAACTCAATGTGGGGTTATAGCAGTTTGTAATCAACTTGTTTTATTTTTTTAATTGAATAGATAGTAGATTTTAAAGAAATAAAATCAATACTGGTTTGATTTTAATTTCTGTAACAGCCACATTGTCACTGTTTGGTATTACAAATCAAACAGTTTCTGCTGTCCCGC
Source organism: Euleptes europaea (assembly GCF_029931775.1). NCBI lineage: Eukaryota > Metazoa > Chordata > Lepidosauria > Squamata > Sphaerodactylidae > Euleptes > Euleptes europaea. The sequence goes on along the minus strand of NC_079316.1, from coordinate 36,181,856 downwards.
TCTTAGTTTCTTTCGAAAACTGACACTCATAAGAGATCCTTATTTATAAAGCTTGGGGGAGGGCTAGCATTCTTTTTTAAAAATAAAATCCAGATTTTCTCTATATTGATAAATGCTGTTTGTTGACGTGTTTTCCTACCTGAATCCAGGGCCTCCAGGTATGAAAGGTCAGCCAGGCAGACTTGGGATTTCCGGTAGACCTGGACCACCTGGGCCAAAAGGAGACAAAGGATTTAAAGGACAAAAAGGTACCCTCCAAGGGATAGGGGCACTGATTCATAAAACACTTGTTCTGAAGTAATACTATTGATTCCTTTTGCATTATTCCAGTGTTAACTATGTTGAGGACTCAAGACCTGAAACTCTTCTAGAGATCTTTTGCAGGATTTTAATTCATAGCCCATTTATAGTATATACCTTTATTTGAATGGTATAGAAGGGCTGCCAGAATCCTTTGTTTCTGACTGTAAATAATACAATTGTCCATCAGTGTGTGTGTTCCCTCATTATCAGATGGTATGTGATGTTGATATGGAGCATGCAAGCTTTTAGTGTCATCTGCAGTCCCAACAAAGAATCCCTCCGTTTTCAAGTCGTGTATCTAGTCAGATTTTGAATGGGGGTAAACTAGATGTGATACAAGACCTCTGTAATTAGGATCTCCTATGCTTTGAGTCACTGGGGGACTGTTTTTCCTTGCTTCTTCCACAGCTGCTGCTCTGAAGTTGCAGTTGGCTCCATGCTTCTCTCCTCCCTTGTGCTAATTGCAGATTCAGAGGAGCTATATAAATTGTGGAAGAAGCATGGGAGGAAAGGGTTAAACTCCCTCTCCAGTGAGACTTCATTAAAGCAGCCTTGTGGGGTTGCTAACAAGTTTCAAAAACTCTGTGAGATATCCTAATAATAGAACTCTTGTGTCAGATCTAGTTTACCCTCATTTTTCAGGAATGCTTGTTTACATTTTCCAGTGTCTCTTGTCAACATATACACAATATGCAGAACTGTATGGAGTGGGCGAGGGATCATGTAGGAATTCCCACATAAATGCCGTACTTTCCTGGGGGTCAGTAGCTCTAAACTGGGAAGCACCCTAGAATCTGCCTGCAGCCACCCATGATCCCATCTATCAGTTGTTGGCCACATGGGAGGGAATCTAACTGTAGAGAAGTGGAAATCATGCCATACTGGTAATGTATGAATCTCACCTCAGTTAAAAGTGTATATTGATAATTCATAAATGCAAGAACTGCTTCAGTTTATGATACTGTTTGCAATTAAAAAATCTTTTAACAACCAAAACTTGATCTGATATTGCAGTTGTCTTATCAAACATTTCTTAACATTTTAAAGAATTTATCATTTAACGAATCCATGCATGCCTCAAGTTCAAGGCCCATTATATATATGGTTTATAGGAGCAATGTTTGGACTGTGTCATAGCAATATTTTGCAGCATACTATGAAATGAATATTATATAAATAATCCAGCTCCTAGGTGTACTTGTTAAATATACTCTTTTCTGTCCAGCAGTGCCAAACAAAATATTTTGTTATTGCAGATGTATCTATTTAATATAGTATCTAGTTTTTAAGGGTTAAAATTATCTTTCATTAGTGGAAGGCCACTTCCACTATAGAGGGGGCAATTTTTGTCAGTTTCCCCACTTTGCATTCTACACTGTTCCTGTAGAGGGCTGCAGTAGGAAGGGGGAGGCAGGAAAGATCCATTCCACTACTTTAACAGATACATATGTACAGATAAGATGAAAGAATGTAAGTATATTTAGGGGATTATTTTGGCTCATTGGAAAGATCACTAAGGCACAGAGTTCAGGGAAGCCGTCTCTACTTATTGCAGTGGCCAGTTGCTCAAGATGGGATACATTTTTCATACTATAGCCACAGTTGCAGTCTTCATGTTTCATTGCACATTAAATTCATTGACACTTCAGACCTTTTACTTTAAAAGTAAACCACATTATTGAAAACTCAGTATATTGTATATGTAAAGTGCCATCAAGATGCAGCCTACTTATGGCGACCTCAGCAAGGGGCTTTCAAGGCAAGTGAGAAGCAGAGATGGTTTGCCATTGCCTTCCTCTGCAGAGCCTTCCTTGGTAGTCTCCCTTCCAAGTACTGATGCTGCTTAGCTTCCGAGGTCGGATGGGATCGGGCTATAGCATGCCACCTTCCCTCCCTCAGTGTAATACCACAGAACAAAACCAGGTTCCTCCATATTTAATTCTCCTGTTTTGATCTGGCAAACCTAACAAAGGATGTGAACTTTTCTTCTTTATCCACCATAAATCTTATGTCATCGAAAGGTCTTGATATGAGATTGAAATATTTGCACAAGAACACACACACAAAAAATATACTTTAATCCATTTATTTTTATTATTTTTTTCATTCATAGGTTTCCCTGGATTTCTTGGTTTACCTGGTATAAAGGGACCACCTGGAAACCCAGGAATATACTTACCTGGGACAGCAGAAAGCGGCTTCATCTTTTCACGTCACAGCCAATCAACCAAAATTCCCTTATGCCCGCCTGGGACCACTCAAATCTATAGCGGTTATTCTCTTCTTTTTGTACAAGGGAATGAGCAAGCACATGGGCAAGACCTTGGTACTTTATATAGATAAATATATTTATATATTTACTTCATTTATAGCCAGGCTTTCTTGGTGAAACTCAAGGCATATTATAATACAAAGAAACTCATCTAAAGCATGATATACAACAGTGCAGAAAGTGGGTTACAAAGGTAGATGACCATGCAGTAAAAAGCAAGGTGATATATACAATAAGCATTGCAATAACTTATTGATAAATCCAATTCTCAACATGGACAAATCTGTGGTTATTTAAATCCAGAGAGAGGACCATGAACAGAATAGATAGAAAAATGCCTCACATCTGCAGAAAAATGTGAAATGTAAAAAAAAAAAAAAAAAACATTGAGGAGTTAAAACGCAAAAGTGAAAGAAAAATAGGGCTAACCTAGCAACATGGCAGCAAACCAAACAGGGGGAAAAGATACCAGATGATAATTGACAGCTTTATAATCTTGTAAAGCCCCTAGGCGTTTCACTGTACAAGCTTGATCAGGGGGATCAGAGTTCCTATGTGCTGACTCTCTCCACAAATCAACAATACAAGTCAATTGCTGTGGAGAGAGGAATTGTGATCCGCCTGATGAAGCTTGTACAGCGAAATGCCTAGGAGCTTTATAAAATGATAAAGCTGTCAACTGTCACCTGTCATCTTTTCCCCTTTTTTGGAGTTAAAACCTATCAGAACAATAGAAGCAGCATTGTAGTTTTAAGAAATGAATGCCTTCAGTAACCATTGTTATGCAACCACACAGTATTGCGAGCCTTCATGCCTTGGTTTCTTTCAGTAAAAGGTATGGGGAGGTGAAAGGGGCCTGACAGCAACCACTGTTCAACTTGCTACTCACATGACTCACCCAGGCCTGACTGCTTGGTACTGTTCAACATCAGCCACCCCATGAAAGCCACTGTGTTGTATTGGTTAGAATATCAGACTAGGATATGGAAGTCCCGGGTTTGAATCCCCACTCTGCCATGGAAGGGATGGGAAAATGAGAGGCCCCCATTGTCCTTGCAGATTCCCCACTTGTTCCCTTATAAAAGCCATATCCTGAGTTGTTCCATTATACAACAGTTCTTATCTCTTTATAAAAATCTCCTCGTGGACATTTATGTTTTGCAAATCCTGCGAAATGACCTCCTCACGTAGGCCATTCCATACAGAGCAGGTCATTTTTACTACATAGGACAACTGCATCAACTTTACTGTGCAAAAACAAACCTCAAAACATTTAAGTAATTCTATACTTAATCTGTACTACTTTTCCTGCCAGAGGAGATGATGCATAAAGAACCAGTTCTGTACAACAAGCCTATTGTAGTTATTTCACCTGATAAAAATATCTAACTTGGAATCATACCTGACAGGAACTATTACTATAATGGGGACTTTGCACCTTCATTCCCCTTTTTCATCTTAATCCCCTCTATGCTAGTTGTTTCAGAAAGTTTGTGAAGGACACTACTAAAGCATGAGCTTCTCTTACATTCTACTGTTTCCCCTGTTTTTTTACTATAGCATCTTCATGCCTTGTTCAATTACACTTCCTTAATTATACTGCTTCCCAAGAATGTGTGGCTTTCCCTACAGGCATGTCTTTTATTGAGATTTTGCAACATTTCTGTACAAAAATGCTCATCGCAGCATCTCTTTTGACTTTTCTAGGAACAACAGGTAGCTGTCTTCAAAGATTTACCACCATGCCCTTTTTATTTTGCAATCCCAGTAATGTGTGTCGCTTTGCTTCTCGCAATGACTATTCATACTGGTTGTCAACTGCAGAACCAATGCCAGCTGATATGGCACCAATTTCTGGGAAAGCTTTGGAGCCCTATATTAGCAGGTAGTGTTTTAACACCTTGGGGTGTTCCTTCTTTGATTGTATTCCAGCACAAATATTTCTTTTCATAAGGGTATAACAGATTATGGCTTATCTTCCTAAACGCTATAGTATATCTAGTACAGTTTATGAAAAGTTAAATAAAGGGAGAAATTAAAATGACATTGTAACACCACAAAAACAATGTGAGTGAATAAAGTAACTTATTTGTTTTTGATTATTTTCAATCAAGTTACAGGTAGGGTTGCATTGTACACTTCAGAATGAACACAGCCAGAAGGTGTGTGTGGTTTTTTAAAAAATAATAATTGCATACTTGTACTTGGTTTACATATATCCTTTTAGTTTCAGAGTTTGAAAAAAAAACTCCCCTTGCAAAGTCCACTTTCCATTTGGACAGTTTTTTAAGGGGGTACGAAATGCTGCAATAAAGTTTGTGCAGCCACAGGATGCTCCAGCTCACATTCAGGTGCTTTCCTCCCATGATGCTTCTCTTTAGTGGTACCTCGCATTCCAGTGGTAATGTTCCAGAGAGAGAGACTTCATAGCCCTTATTGGCAGATGCTTCAACGCCATTTTTTAAAATGCCCCTTTTCATCCTAGTATCAGTGTGAGATCATAGTATAGCCAATCTTGGCTTCATGGTTTTGTCACTATTACTGCGGGGGAGGCTGTTTTGAAACAAAAATGGTTTCAAATGCTAGGTCGATCATCATCAGTGAAGCAGCACAAGGGAGTTGTAACATCCGATGAAGTTGATGGGCAGTAGATTCAGGATGGACAAAAGGAAATGCTTCTTTACACAACGAGTGATTACAATGTGAAATTCTCTACCAGAGAATGTATTGATGGCCACAGGCATAGTCAGCTTTCAAAAGGAATTAGACAGCTTCCTGGAGGATAAGTCTGGATACCATCTGACAACCGGGTTCCTAGCATGACTTCATACTTTCTCGAAGGAAAATATGTTTCATTGCAAATCTGCCAGTATAATTAGTAGGAAGTAGTATATTTTAAAGCCCTGATCAACAGCCACTTTGGGGCCCATTTTGAAACAGCAGGGGACAGGAAAGCAAAGCCTGCAAACAGCTCGACTGAGACTCCCTGCCCCCTCATCCTCCCCTTCATTCTCCCCAAAACTGGGACAGGCATTGAAAAAAAGTGAGAAGACTGGACTGAATAATGGGAGAAAGAGAAGCTTCCGTTTGGCGGGTCTCCATCTTCTCCTTTCCATTTGTCTTCCCTAGAAAAGCATTCTTCTCTCTCATGGTATGTTCTAGACATCCATTTCCCTCAGGCAGAAAGACTGACTGAAAGCAGGGCACCTAGGGTTGCCAGCCTCCAAGTACTAGCTGGTACTTTTGCTATTACTTCTGCTACTACAACTGATCGCCAGCTGACAGAGATCAGTTCACCTGGAGAAAATGGCCACTTTGGCAATTGGACTGTACAACATTGAAGACCCTCTCCAAACCCTGCCCTTCTCAGGCTCCAGCCCAAAAATTTCCAGGTATTTCCCAACCTGGACCTGGCAACCCTAAAGGCACTCCACCCTCTTTCACATAGACAGGTCTCTTTTTCTTCCTCCCAAACAGATTTTTTTAAAATGAGGGAAGAAGGAAAACTAGAGTCTGGGATGCCAGTCACAGCCTGGCAACCAGTGGAAAACCGGGGGGGGGGACATGGGGGGACACTGTCAGTGTGACAAAACTTTAGGAAGAAACCTGGAAGAGATGTCACGCCTCTCTAGGAATCAACAAAAACTCTGTGATAAAAGTCACCCAATGGCAATTTTTTAAGATTATTTTTCTCTCACCAGCCACAGCAGCAGCAGGAAATGGTTGCCAGGGATGTGGGACTTCCCAGCAGGGGCCTTGCAGCCCTAATTCAGTCTGTGGGCTGATTTGATTATCACTATCATAAGCTGTCTGGAACAGGTTCTCTGTAGAGGAGGCATAGACATTTTATAAAATAAATAAAAGGACTAGGGTCTTTTTTTTACCTAATAATTTTGTAACATTGTAGGTGCATTACCTGTGAAGGCCCCGCAATGGTAATAGCAGTCCACAGTCAAACAACTTCAGTCCCACCATGTCCTGAAGGCTGGCAGTCTCTTTGGAAAGGATTTTCTTTTGTTATGGTAAGAAAAATAAAAAAAAAACTTTCTACAGCTCTGAAAATGTAACATAGTGGCCCAGAAGGGAAAAAATTGTTTCTGAAATGCCAGCCACAGGGATATTCAAACATTGGGGCAGTAGAATTAAATATTTAATTTTTAAATTGTGCTTAAATCATAGGATCATCTGGAACAGAAATAACATATTGTGTGCTTACTGCAAATTACCAGCAGCCGTAGTAAACCCCTGAAGTGATTCGGTTCCCTAGTCACGTTTCTTTTGCAGGTAGAGTAAGGGCAGCTTTGTCCTTCTTAAATTATATAAAGCATCTGTCAAGGCCAAGCTATGACTCTCAGAAACCGTACATGGAACCAAGTCTGCAGCTAATGTTCTGTACAAGTCAGGGCCACTAAAGATTATTGGTTCAGGCTGGTAGTGATGATAAAGGGACTGTAATAGTGAGTGGGAGAGAGAAGCTGAACAAGTTTTTTGTAGCCAAAAAAGCAATTTGGTGTCTGGAGCTGTGTTAGAACATGTAGAGAATCTGATATTAGGGAAGGTAAAGGATGGAATCCCTACAAGCAAATTGGACACCAGCCTAGTCATCAGCTAAAAGGTAGAAGGGCTTTATTATTCAGGTTCCTGGTATTTATGTCTAATTAGATGATACAGAATTGACTTATTTGAAGTTGGGCTACTATGGTCTTAAACTAAATATTTTTTTCTGCAGCCTTTGCTGTATTTTTAGTGGTTAATAACAGAAGAGTTTTTTTCAGATAAAGAATCCTATATCTAATGCTGAACCTGGCCCCTATGCAGATTGATAGACCCAGAGAAGAGTGTTAGGTTCAGAGAATGGGGTATTTTTTCGCAAACCTGCCCCCCTCTAGGCTTGCTGGAAAAGGCAAACCCCCAAATGGTGTGGGGATTTCAATCCCCCCCAAAAGAGGCACATGGTCTGCATTTGCACAGACCACATACACCTGTTGTTAGCAGAAATAAGTAACTGTGTGAGCCAAACAAGCTGGTAGGGAGGGGAAGCCGCACCAGTGCTGCAGGCCAGCTGGCTGGTGAGTAGCTGGCCCAGTGGGTGACAGGAGATGGGTTCCTCCCCACAAGTCTCACAGAAGCCCATTTGTAATATACTATTAAAGTCCTTTTGGAATTCTTGTGCTACTTTTCATTTGATGATGGAAATTGACAATATTATCCTAATGTTAGCTAGCATCACCAATAAAAACCAGCCTGTGGCAACTCCACGTCATCCTTATAATGAGTACTAAAAATTCAAACAGGTTTCGACTCATTTAATACTTACTTGCATTAAAAAATACCATTGAACATGTTTTCATGGAAGAAATTTATCATTACAGTATACAGGTGCAGGCTCAGAAGCATCTGGACAAGCGCTAGCCTCCCCAGGATCATGTTTAGAAAATTTTTATGCCATCCCGTTTATAGAATGTCATGGCAGAGGGACGTGCAATTATTACTCAAACTCCTACAGTTTCTGGCTGGCTTCATTAAATTCAAGAAGAATGTTCAGGTATGCTGGTTTGTTTTCAAACAGGATCCATAGATGGCAAAGCAGAGTACAGTTGTTGCAAAAGTGACAACCATCTCCTACATTTCGGTACCAAAGGTAGTTTCATGTGTATTATACCCCCTGCAGGGTCCCTGCCTCATCCAGTCTATGACATCCATAGCTGCATAAAGGTCCTTGCTCAGCTATGAGGGCTTTCAGGGAAGGGAAAGAGGAAATAGCAGGGAAGGGGAAAATGAGATGCCCCACCTTGCAAGTCCCCTGCTTGTTTTTGAACAATTTCGTAATTTTGGGTGTCGCTAACTGCCTATCATTGTAAGTCTTGCCTGTTACGACTAATTAGTTGTTACTGAGCTGTCACTCTGTTTTAAGAAATGCTCATAACCCTAATTTTGAGAACTGAAAGGATTTCTTCTTTTTATAAAGAGATTTTATTCATTTTTTTAAGGAAACCATTGCCACAAACTGTGAAAGGTGGAGAACTGGAAAAAATCATCAGCCGCTGTCAAGTCTGCATGAAAAGATCAAACTAAACAAAACTCTGAGGCACAACCCCCCCCACAGCAAAAAAATTTTTAAAAAAAACCTTAAATTTTTTTCTGAACTTGTAATATGTTTTCACTGAAAACTAAACTGTATTTGTACTTGAAAATGCCAATGTTGTGCTATAAGGAAAAAGTGCAATATTTTAACTATTTTGTTTCAGATGGAATGCAAAGCACTTTCTCAAGGTAAATTGTTTATGCTGGCAGTACCACGGGGATTCTTCTTTCTGAACTATATCATCCCTGGGGCCACTTCAGTTATGAATTAAGAGGTGTTGGGCTTCTATCTGGAAAACAGAACTGCCGTGTTGGCGGTGGTTTTCCATTGGAAACAGAGCTGATAGCTGTGCTTTACATCATTGTTGTCAAAGCAGATCTTACTTAAACTGAAACTCTGCTACTACAGGGAACTGTAGTAAAAACAGCAAAAAACAAATAAAAAACCCTGCATGCATCTTTTTGATATTTCATCAAACACATGCCATCCTCACTAGTTGGTCTTTTCTCTGGCTGGGTAAATGGGGATAGCAACATTTTTGTTTCAGTGCATTAGCTATGTTTCTTGACTAGCTGGAAGTGCAACTTACAACATGAACTTGATTTTTAGTTCCACAAGTACAGTATATACTTTACATATTGTTGGATCCTTTACTGACTTCTTTGGGCCTTTGAGTCTTGCTTACCTAGGTCTGAAAAATGAAAATATTGAGGAAAGTGATTGTTGAAAGCTCTAATTTATTTCTGGCTGTCTTTTTATCGTTACTGAGACAAAACTAAGAATAACAGGCTTGTAAATGCCTCCCCACCCCCTGGTTAACAACTGGTAGCTGTGGCAAGTTAGACCAAAACTGAGAAACTTTTTAAAACTACGAAACAATTGGTTCTCTTTTCTTTCAGGTTGTTGGTGTACCAAATATAACATAGTGCAGTTGAACTAGTAATATTTGTTGTGATTATGTTGACTTATTTGCAAAGCAGGAGAACAATACTAAAAATGTGCATAATGTTCAGGTGAATTACACAGTAATAGTTCAATCAAAGGACCAACACCATGAAACTGCCTCATACTGAGTCAGATAACTGGTCTATTAAGTTCTCCAGGACCTCAGATAGCAGTCTTTCACATCACTTATTACCTGATCCTTTACCTGGAGATGCTGGAAATAGACCCTGGGACCTAGCATTGGATCCAACACTAATTCTGTTCTGCATGGTACCTCTGTCAGTGCACTAAATTGAAAGAGCTATTATATTCACCTCTATGAAGCTAACAATTATAATCTACACATTCAAGTTTTAGTGACTTAAATACTGGTTGAAAGCATCGGCTGAAATTATATTTCATCTTGTGAAAGCAAATCAGCCACACAGAGTAACATTTTGGCAGAGTTTCAAGTAATAGTAACTGCAAAAAGATTTACACTGAAACATTCAATTGAGTTGGATTGAGCTGTAGTCATTCTGATCCAACAAGGAAAACTCCCGTGTACCACTGATGTGAATTTGCATCTAGCTGGGAATGCAAGTCATAAACACCCGTCTGGTCTGCATTGAGTCTGATGGATAAATCTATTGGGTGATCCACATACCAATCTGGGGCCAGTAGTTGTAAACAGCAAAGCACACTGTCAGCTACGTCAGGGCCTTTATATAGAAATATAATATATTTTTAAAAGTGTAGCTCTGAATGTTTTATATTTTTAATGCTACACGTGAAACATTTTAGATGTCCACTGCATGTGATACTTGCACAAGTGACAGATTTAATATTTAGCCATAAAAATATCTCATTAACTTAACATAGTTATGCAAAGGCATGGTTGTAAATAAAGAATTCACAGAACCACTAAACTGCCAGTTTTTCCTTGTTGCAAGTATATATTTTTGCAAGTAAAGGTTTTTTTTAAAATAATAATAAAAAATTCAATTTAACGCTGACAATGCTTTTTTACTTAAGTTTTTTTTTAAAATAATACCTTATTGCAAAATCAGTCTGATGCTAAGACTTGTTGCACTGGCAGATCAGCACTTCTGTTTGGGTTGCCAGCCACTACAGTGACAAATTGGTGCAGAAATGTTACATTTGTACTATGAGCCAATATGCCAACTCAAATGTTTATAGACTACGGTGGTAAATAAAACATTGTTATCCTCAGACAAGCTTATACATTGCTTTCTTTCATAACTTAAAATTGTTTATATTCCTTTTTCTGGGAAGGATCCAAAAAAGATAAAGAAGGATACAATCCTGTGCTTAAAATAAGCTTTGTTCTTTTTAAAAGTATATTTTTAATTATACAGAAAATGAGAAAAGACAAGTTCCTAGGATCCAGACATTTTCTACTAGATGAAGATAAATATGTGTGAGTGAAGCTGCATATGATACAGGGGCTTCCTCATCCTCTTTAATGAGTAGTGGAATGAATAGCATAACCAACAAGAAATATTTGTGTAACAATTAATTTTCTTCATAAACAGTGCAATCCTGAGCAGAGTTACACCCTTTTAAATCCATTGAAATCAGTGGGTTTAGAAGGGTAAAACTCTTGCTTGGGATTACACTAAACCACACTGAAGTTACAGAAAATCACCCATTTGGAACACTTAACAAAAATTAGCAAAATGGAATACCTATGAACAGCAGCAGCTAAATGTATTTGTTGACATATCTGTTGCCATAGTTAATGTCAGTCCTAAAATAACTTCTTATGTAAGATATGCGTGTACCTTTGTCCTCAACAGTCCAATAGAACTATAACATGTTCTGGGTGCTCTTTAAAATATGTACTTTTCTAAACTCAAATCATAGGACTAATAGGAAGAGTGTAAGCTACTTGTATGCCATAAATTGATCATATAGGCTGAGTATCCCTTATCCAAAATACATGGGACCAAAAGTGTTTCGGATTTGGAATCATTTCAGATTTTGTAACGTGCATATACATAATGAGATATTTTAGGGATAGGACCCGAGTCTAAACATAAAGAAAGCTGATAGGAAGAAAATAGATTCCTTTGAAATGTGGTGTCGGAGGAGAGTGTTGCGGATTCCGTGGACTGCCAAAAAACAAATCAGTGGGTTATAGATCAAATCAAGCCTGAACTGACCCTAGAAGCTAAAATGACTAAACTGAGGCTGTCGTATTTTGGTCACGTCATGAGACGACAAGAGTCACTGGAAAAGACCGTCATGATAGGAAAAGTTGAGGGCAGCAGGAAAAGAGGAAGACCCAACAAGAGATGGATTGACTCAATAAAGGAAGCCACAGCCTTCAATTTGCAAGATCTGAGCAAGGCTGTCAGAGATAGGACATTTTGGAGGACTTTCATTCATAGGGTCGCCATGAGTCGGAAGCGACTTGACGGCACTTAACACACACACTAAACATGAAATTAATTTGTTTTATATGCACATTATACACAGAGCCTGAAGGTAACTTTATACAATATTTTAAATAATTTTGTGCATGTGGGGCATCATGGGGAAGTGGGGTGTAACTGGCCCAAGGTTATCCAGCATTAGCAAGCTTTCCTAGCAGCATAAAGATTTGTACCTGGGTGTGCCAGATTCCTTTGAGATGTGTTGGAGGAGAGTTTTATAGATACCATGGAGTGCCAAAAAGACAGATCAGTTGGTTTTAGATCAAATCAAGCCTGAACTGACCCTAGAAGCTACATTGACTAAACTGAGGCTATCATACTTTGGTCACATTATGAGAAAACAAGAGTCACTGAAAAAGACAATCATGCTAGGAAACGTTGAAGGCAGCAGGAAAACAAAGTCCCAACATAAGGTGGATTGACTCTAGGGTTGCCAACCTCCAGGCGGTGGCTGGCGATCTCCTGCTACAACAATCTGTTCCTCTGGAGAAAATGGCTGCTTTGGAAGGTTGGACCCTATGGCCTTATACCCCATTGAAGCCCCTCCCCCCCAAACCCTGCCCTCCTCAGGCTCCATCCCCAAAATCTCTAGGTATTTCTCAACCAAGAGCTGGCAACCCTAATTGATTCTGTGAAGGAAGCCACCACCCACAGTTCGCAAAGCCTGAGCAAGGCATTTTGGAGATTATTAATCATAGGGTCGCCATTAGTCGGAAATGACTTGAGGGCACTTAACACACGCCCTGCCAGATCCTAGTATGCCTGGCATGCTAACCACTACACCGTACATACCCTTTTGCACTAACTTTCCAGGTCTTCGGAGCTCCTAGTAATCAACAGCTGGCATTCACAAACCATTAGCAGTAAGTTTAACAAGGGTGTGATCAACAAGAGGCCAAATCTCCCAACTTTCATAATAATCTGACAGGTGGGTTCCAGTATTACAACAATTCCATTGGTATTAGCTGTGTTATAACACAATAAAATGGGATGTCCGGCGGTATCTTAAAGACAGACTGCTTTAGTCCAGCATGAGCTTTCTCGAGTTAGCACTCACTATGCATCTGAAGAAGTAGCTCTAGCTGGAACAATCGTTTACAACGCCCCTCTGGACTCTTTGTTTTATTTTCAAATCGCATGACCGGACCGGCGGCATCAAGGGGCGACCAGCCCTGTTTCCGTAGTAAAGATGGCCGCCGCGCCTTCCGCCCTCCTTCGGTCACGTGACGCTTCTCGTTACCGGTTACGGTGGCTCAGCGGGGGCATGACGGGTCGTTTGTTTTCTTTCTGTTCCGGAGATGTGTCGGTGAGGGGCTCGGCGTTGTGGCTCGCACCCCCCGCTAACGGCTCCTGAAAGAAGAAGAAGAAGACGACAAGAGGAGGAGCCTTACGGGCCGGAGCCGGTACCCGAGGGAAGAGGCAGCCGCCTTCCCGCTGGCCTCAGGGTGAGAGCTGAGGGGAGACGTTGGGCTGGGCCTTCTCCCCGTCTGAACAAGCGGAGCTGAGGGTGAAAGAGCGAGAAGAGAAGTTGCTACGGCCCCTTCCCCGGCTTCCCCCCCCCCGGCAATTGGCTGGGCCGCATTCCCTGCAGGCGACTCTGCCTCCGCGCCCTTCCCCGCGACTACCGTTATGTCCCCTCCTCTCCCGCCGTCCCCTCTGCTGTCCTCTAAAGCAGCGACGTCGGCCTCTTTCCCCCCCCCCCTTCCTTTGCCTTCGCCTCACCCCCACCCGACTGCCTTATTAACCTGTTACAGCTTCTTTTGTTTCTCCACGAAGGCCTGTGTGTACGCATTATGCGTATTAAGACATTGTCGAAGGCTTTCACGGTCAGAGTTCATTGGTTCTTGTGGGTTATCCGGGCTGTGTGACCGTGGTCTTGGTATTTTCTTTCCTGACGTTTCGCCAGCAGCTGTGGCAGGCATCTTCAGAGGAGCAACACTGAAGGACAGGGTCTCTCAGTGTCAAGTGTGTAGGAAGAGTAATATGTACTCAGAAAGGGATTGGGTTTGAGCTGAATCATCGTCCTGCAAAAAGTATCAACAATAATGTGCTAATCATTGTCCTGTAAGTACCAACCCCTTTCTGACTATATATTACTCTTCCTACACACTTGACACTGAGAGACACTGTCCTTCAGTGTTACTCCTCTGAAGATGCCTGCCACAGCTGCGGGCGAAACGTCAGGAAAGAAAATACCAAGACCACGGTCACACAGCCCGGATAACCTACAAGAACCGTATTAAGACAGTTGTACCCCACCTCCCCCCCACACACCAAGTGGGGACCCAGACGTGTCTCTTTCCCCTGTGTTGTGTCCCGGGTAAGCAATGGCTTGGTAATCCAGCGTCTGCTCTGCGTGCAAACTGTCCCGGGTCTAGGGTTTCCAATTCTGGGTTGCGAAATACCTGGGTATTTGGGGGATGGAGCCTGGGGACCATGGGGTTTGGGAAGGGATCTCATTGGAGTTTGATGCCATTGAGTCCACTCTCCAAAGCAGCCATTTTCTCCTGGGAAAGTGATCTCTGTTGTATGGAGATCACTTGTAGTTCCAGGAGTGCTCCAGGCCTCCACCTGGAGGATTGTAGCCCAACCAGGTTCAGTCCACAGCATCTCCCCTTAAGTAGCTTGTAATGTAAGAGTCTTTCACCTGCAGAGCCACTGCCAGTCAGAATAGACCATGCAGGTCTTAACAGATGTCAACAGTGTGCCGCACATATATCTGTTGGTAAGAGGATACATAGGGTTGCCAACCTCCAGGTGGTGGCTGGAGATCTCCTGCCATTACAATTGATCTCCAGGCAACAGTTCCCCTGGAGAAAATGGCCGCTTTGCCATTGGACTCTATGGCATTGAAGTCCCTCCTCCAAACCCCACCCTCCTCAGGCTCCACCCCCAAAATCTCTAGTTATTTCGCAACTCTAAGGAGACACCTAAATAGACCAGTGACCCTAGGCTCAGTTCCTGGAATTTTCATTTAAAAGGACAAAGAAGTTGTTGATGTAGAGTTGCATCTGAGATCCTGGAGAGCTGCTTCCAGGCAGAGTATACCTCACTGACCTTGTTAGGCCAGCGGTGTGACTCAGTAGCCCTAGACACACATTCCTGTGAATAATTATACAATCTGTGAACACAGTGAAGGCACTGGTCAGCAACTGACCATGCTTTCTTAAGGGTAAAGGATAATAAGTGAGTAAAGTAACAGTGCTAGGGCTACTGTGAACTGAATGATAACAAGAGTTGCCAACCAAGGGAGTTGGATTTTTGTGTGTTACATTCTACAGCTGAATGAATGTACAAGATAAACACAAATATTTATCCAGCTGTTTTATTTTTAAATGAATGTACTTTCTCTTATAAACAGATGTACACATATAAAGCTAGTATAAGGCAGGTTCATCTCTGTGAGTTAGTTGGGTGAATACGCTACCACATGCAGAGATGAGTGCTTGGCCCAGAAACACTGCAGCAGCTTCCATAATGGTTCTTACAGTGCTTCTGTGCCATCCCAGCAGCTGCATACAGAGCCAGTGTGGCACAGGCAGATGCAATTGGAGAGTCCATGCTGGAACGCTTTTTCCTCTGTAGTAAAGTGGTTGGGTAAGGACCATCTTCTATGAACACATGAAGCTGCCTTATACTGAATCAGACCCTTGGTCCATCAAAGTCAGTACTGTCTACTCAGACTGGCAGCAGCACTCCAGGGTCTCATGCTGAGGTCGTTCATATCTCCTACTTGCTAGTCCCTTTATTTGGAGATGCCAGGGATTGAACCTGGGACCTTCTGTGTGCCAAGCAAATGCTCTACCACTGAGCCGCAGTTTTGCCATAAAGTTGGCTCCCCCTCCCACCCCTGGCCCAGTATGTTCCAATTCTGTCACTAGGTTAGCAGTCATTTGCGCCAGAACTCGCACAAGGCAGGTTTTCCCCATATATCTTTTTTGTCCAGCATCAGTTCTGTTGGCTTTTGTCAGACCTGCCCCATTTCTCTGTGTAGGCATTTATTAGGTGGGATATGACTAGGTTTCAGGGATATTTCGGCATTTTTTGTCCTTGCAGCCCAGATATAGAGTGCTCCAACCTGCCTTGTTTTCCTCCTCTCCTCCTTTTGAGAGCTTGATGAGTATGCCCCACTCCCTTGGTTGGCAACTCTTGTTATCTTTCAGTTCACAGTAGCCCTAGCTCTGTTATCCTTTACTCACTTATTATCCTTTACCCTTAAGAAAGTATGGCCAGTTGCTGACCAGTGCCTTCATTGTTTTTTGGCAGTAAGAATAGTGAGGTGGATCTCCTTCAGTACTGACAGTTGTAAAAATATCATATGGGTAATTGTGTATTGTACCCTCAACTCATACCATTTCTTAATTCTTTGGGGGGTTTACAGTACACCACATGCTGAAATGGTCACATTCCCTCTTAATCGGCTTGCCCTGCAACCTAGGACCAAAGAAGTTTGTTTTGGATATTCACAACATGGGGTTTTTATTTTTAAGTTGGGATGGTTTGTTTTACAGATATAGCAGATGCCAACGGGCTGCTTTGTGTCTTCAGGAGCACTATAAATGATAATTCCTATCTTTCAAAATCAGAATTGGGGACTTCAAGAGGAAACAGTAATCCATAAACATGTGACTGTTGAATCCATAAACATGTGACTGTTTGGAAGATATTTAGCATATTCTTGTTATGTTGTCATTACAGAATAGATGCCTAGATTACAAATGCCTTAGGTAATAATATTTCTCTAAGTGATATGCCTAATGCTGCTCTTGTTTTTTCCCCCTTACAGCTTGAAAAGCAGTTGTCATGCTGTCTTATGTACAAACGTTCCACTGTTTAGGGAGACTGTTATGTAACATAAACAGTGCTGCAGTGTAGTAACATTTGATTAAAACCTTGCAAGCAAACACCAAAATGAGCAAGCGATCGAGCAGTGACATTCCTTTAGGAAGGTTAGTGGAAGCTATACAGTTGAGCTTGTGCTTGTAGTAGTGAGTAGAGAATGCCTGTAGATGCTGGTGATTAAATTGTTACAAGAACTGTTCTCTGGCCTGACAGGTCACCTTGGTTGCCTTCCTAATTAAAATCCTTTATTTTGAACCTAAAATTGAATAAGGTTTTGTGCAACTCCACAGGGCTAGAAAAAGCCAATTCCCCAATATTGTAGTTACTTAAAAACGTTGGCACTTTTTCCATCCCTGTTAATGGTTAGCGACAAAAAAACCTTATTCTATTGGCTCTTTATCTATAAAAGCCAGATCCCAACATTCTGTCCCACTCTGTGTTCATTCTTTCATTCCCTGGTGTGAATAAGAAATAAAATCTTTGATGGGTTATGGTGTAGAGCTATATAGATAGGATCAAGATCATTCCCAATGGCGGCAAAGGCCAGTCAGGTATGACCTCCACTTCAACAGTGTGTCCAAGGGTACTTCTGTACTTTTCCCATGGGGTAAAAAAATGTGAAGGGCTAGATTTTGGGATAATGTTGTCTTAAAAGCAAACACTGACCTGTACTCTCACTTGTTGGTAGTTTCCTATTAACAAGGATAAAGAATACATTGTGCCTAGAACCATACTGAACTACCAGGGTACCTTGCAGTAGACAAATCCTTGCTGCAGACAGACAAATTCACCCCAATAACATTTGAAATAGTTTCATTCTTGATTATTCAGATATTTATAATTTATTTTAGATGTTTACAGGGCAGTCTTAAGCAAAGTTACTCCATTCTAAGCCAAGTGGTCTAATTGAGCCCAATGAAATCAATGAGCTTAGACTGGAGTATCTCTGCATAGGATTTTGCCATAAAATATTACTTTTCTGGCATGTATTGTAGCTTATAACTGGAAAAATCCAAATTATAATAATGTAATAGAGAAGAATAAAACTACAGAAGAATAAAACTACAGTGTACAATTAATCGATTTCAAGAATTATCATTCAGGGCTAAAATCAGTTCCCAAACTGAAGAATCCCTGGTGTCTAGAAATAATGAGTGCTGGCCCCATTTAAGTTCACTGAAGGCAATGACAGTATTGCTTTATTTCCTTTCCCTATGTAAGATCCTAAGCACTACGTGGCAGGTTTCTCGTGGCCATTTTATGTGATGATGGAGTTGGTAAACAAGCTGATGCCATACATGCTGGCAAATAAAAAAGCACATAACCCTCTGATATCAAGATCAGTGTCTAGATATTAATGCTAAACTTCAAATTGACCCTATGTTATCAGTGGCACAACACTGCTTCTGAAATAATACGTAGTGACCATCTTTACTGTGAATGTTTGGTAGCACTTAGCCTAGAGGTGGGCAAAAGATAGGCTGTGGTCCACTACCCAGTTTTTAATGGACCATGCAGCGCTGGTACTTTTCCCAAGAATGCTGAATTTGGTCTAATTCAGCATGGTACTCTTTATATTTTTAAGCATGACTTCATATTCAGAGTAACAACACAGATCAGTGAGGTTTACTTGTTAAGAGGTCCTGAGTATAGATTCTCAGTTTACAATTAATCAGCGGACCTCAAGAATTCTTTTTTTTTAAGTAAACAGTGCAAGATTGAAATAAGTCTGCCTCTGCCCTAGCCAATGACAAATTATGAGCTAGATTAACCACGATTTAATAGTTTCAGGGGGTAGCCATTTTGGTCTGCAGTAGAACAGCTAGAATCAAAGCCAGTAGCACCTTAGAGATCAACAAGATTTTTGAGGCGTGAGCTTTTGAGAGTCAAAGCTCTCTTCATCAGATACCATCTAACAAAGCTCATAACCCTGAAAATCTTATTGATCTTTAAGATGATATTGGACTCGAATCTGCATGATTCAATAGTGAAATTTGTATGTGTGTTGAGCTATGTGGCTGTCTAACTGGAAGCACTTAACACTGTTCTGTTTGGTTGGCTTGGCAAGACTAGTTATATGATAGTTCCTGTTGGCGCAGGTGGCATGAGCTGTGTGCAGAGTGAAATTACTGATTGCCCGTTCTGTCTTCTGTCACTTAGAACAGTACAATCTTCAGAGGTTAACCAGACAGCTTTGTTCTGGGCACTGAAGTCTCTTTTAATCTGCTGGTTGCACAGAGTACATTCTGAATGTATGGGTATTGTCTAGTTGATGGTAATTTAGTCTTGGTTTTACCACAGCTCACTAATTAATGCATGCCATCATTTTCTGAAACTTGCAATAAGGTGTGGCCGAAACTGCAGGGGTGGGAGAAGAATCCTTCATTTTCATTATTCAGGTCAGAATGTATGCCAGAGTTTTAGCTAACTGCAAGCTCGTTTATACCCTGATCTCCTGTACTTTCAACATTGCCCTCGGTTCCATTTGCGTCTTGCACAGTTGCCCTGTGTGGGCATCCAAAACAATCCTTATTGTTCCATAGTAACTCTTAGTGCTAGGGCTTCTAAAGAGAGAAGATAAGATGCTTGTTCATGCCTGAAGGGATTTCTGTGATTAATAAAAGGAAGCAGCTAGCTGAATTTTAACTTGCATGTAAAATCAAAGGGGATATATCTTTTTATACATAGTGGTTGTACTGCACTACACACTATTACACACTGGACAATGCTTTGGGGAAAAAACACCTGTTAAATTAGTGATGAACTATGTGTTGTGCCAAGAATACAAGAAGCTGATGTATTGCTTTTTACTGTAGGGAGATAATTCAAGTTGTTTTGTTTCATGTCAGGATGAGTTCAGCAGCGTTCCCATCTCCAGCTGCTGAGATGGCAGAAATGAATCGAATTCAGTATGAAATGGAGTACACTGAAGGGATCAACCAGAGAATGAGAGTTCCAGAAAGACTCAAAGTAGCTCCACAAAATGCTGATCTTGAGCAGGGTGTTCTTGACGGAGGGCTTCCCAATGCCAGTGTAACAATGCAGGTGCCAGAGCGGATTGTAGTGGCAGGTACGTTTACCTTTGGGTGAGAGGTGTTAATAAAGTATTGTCACAATCTACTTTTTTGTGTGTTCCTGTCTACTGTAATAAAAATGGCTGTTTTGAAACAGTATCTACAGTCAGGCGCAAATTCTTAAAGTGAATCAACCTAGAACCAAAGTGGCTGTAATGGGAAAAGGGCTGCTGAGAGAAACTAATAAGAAGTATATTCAAAAGGGCAAGAGTCCAGCAGATTTCCAAAAATGGGGTTCTGAAGTTTGCGGTGCTCTGTAGTTGAGCGCTCCCTAACTCTATTCATCAAGAAGTTAATGTGATTTCAGTGGAATGTTACTTCTAAGAAAATGCACATAGGATGGTAGCATGCAAATCCACAAGTCAGTGACAGTGCTGTGATAAATGTAAAATATGTGCAAGTCTTTTGCATGTGTTCCTATTTGCTCGCTCCACTGGGTTTTTAAAATTTTAATGAGTTTTCATCTGACAACAAAAAGGAAAAGAGGTCAAGAGTCATTGCTTGGACATTATACTAAATCATGGTTAAACAAAAACCAGTGTGGAGCAGTGGTTAGAGTGCTGGACAAGGCTCTTGGAGTCCCAGGTTTGAATCCCCATTCTTTCATAGAAGCTCACTGGGCGATGTTGGGCCAGTTGCGAGCACTCTCTCTCGCTGTCTCTCTCTCTCTCTGGATTCTAAACGGTGGTTAATGCCAACCCTGTTTTGTTATGATATCTGTGCAGAACCCATAAGATATTCATATACCTTTGTCCTCAACAGTCTCAATAGCACAATAACATGTTCTAGATGCTCTTTAAAATATTTACTTTTCTAAACTCGAATCATAGGAGTAATAGGGAGAGTGTAAGCTACCTGTATGCTATAAATTGATCATATAGGTTGAGTATCCCTTATCCAAAATATTTGGGACCAAAAATTTTCCAGGTTTGGAATCATTTCGGATCTTGTAATTGCATATGTGTGTGTGTTAAGTGCCATCAAGTCGCTTCCGACTCATGGCGACCCTATGAATGAAAGTCCTCCAAAATGTCCTATCTTTGACAGCCTTGCTCAGATCTTGCAAATTGAAGGCTGTGGCTTCCTTTATTGAGTCAATCCATCTCTTGGGTCTTCCTCTTTTCCTGCTGCCCTCAACTTTTCCTAGCATGACTGTCTTTTCCAGTGACTCTTGTCGTCTCATGACGTGTCCAAATTACGATAGCCTCAGTTTAGTCATTTTAGCTTCTAGGGTCAGTTCAGGCTTGATTTGATTTATAACCCACTGATTTGTTTTTTTGCATATACACAATGAGATATTTTAGGCATGGGACCCAAGTCTAAACATGAAATACATTTATGTTTTATATGCACCTTATACACATACTTTGAAAGTAATTTTATACAATATTTTAAATAATTTTGTGCATGTGGGGCATCATGGGGAACCTGCCGTTGGTGTGACTGGCTTGCCTATGTACCATTTTGTTACCCTTTGTGGGCGTTCAAAAATTTTGGATATTGGATTCTCTGATTCAACCTTTATGCATGTTTATGTCAAAAGACCAGATCATGTGATGTTTTATGAAGATACTGGGAGAAACCAAGTGTTGAAAAGTGTGTCTTTTAATTTTAAATCCTAATGCAGCTGTTGAGAAACCTAGAGAGTGCTTAATTGGATTAGAATTGTGAAACATTTTTTCTACCACACTCACTGCCAGTTATTAGCCTATGTCTTACCTCTTGTTGGGGTGTTGAGATAGATATTACTTTCACCTTCCATTAGTATTCAGCTAACACTTTGTTTTGATGCAGTTATATGGAGAAAAAACATTTTAGATAGAGAATATTGTCTTTAAATATCTTATGTATATGAGCTGTGTAGAGCTTTTACAGGGTAAACTGATGCAGAATTATTCTGGGCTTCACTAATTGGCTTCAGTGGGTGTCAACTGGTGCAAAGGATGCAATGACAATGTGCAGAGTGCCTTACCATTGCAAAAGCCTGATTATATTTACAGTTGAGGGTTATTGTGCCTCACACATCATCACCCAGTGAATTCCTATCTGAGGTGGGATCTGAACTTCGACTCTCCCAGGTCCAGCTCCAGCATGCTACCCACTAAACCACACTTAATAAATAAAATGTTTAAATGTTCCTGGTTTTTAATGTCATGCTGTTGTTACAGGCAATAGTGACGACATTCCACTTTCCAGACCCCCAGATCTAGATCTTCTCCAGTCAACTCCATTCAAGCCTTTATCACTGAAAACGCCTCCCCGTGTTATCTCGCTCAGTGAACGACCGCTAGATTTCCTGGATCTGGAGAGAGCTCCTGCTCAGACCCCTCAAAATGAAGAGGCTAGTATCTATTCTGTCTGGTTCCACCACATTTTGTTTCAGGGTTTTATTTAGCAGGGAGGTAAAAAAGACATGTATTTCCTGCACAGTGTTCTCCAGGTCAGATTGGTATTGAACAGAGGATGGCTTTGTTCTGTGTAATACAGTGTGTGTGTAAAATACTATCAAGTCGCACTTGACTTATGGTGACCCCTTATGCGGTTTTCAAGGCAAGAAACTAACAGAGGTGGTTTGCCATTGCCTTCCTCTGCAGTGACCCCGGTATTCCTTGGTATCCCATCCAAATACTAACCAGGGCTGACCCTGCTTAGCTTCTGAGATCTGATGAGATCAGGCTAGCTTGGGCCATCCAGGTCAGGGCAATACAGTGTCTACTGAATGAGAATATTTTCTAAATATTGTCGAAGGCTTTCACGGTCAGAGTTCATTGGTTCTTGTAGGTTATCCGGGCTGTGTAACCGTGGTCTTGGAATTTTCTTTCCTGACGTTTCGCCAGCAACTGTGGCAGGCATCTTCAGAGTAGTAACACTGAAGGACAGTGAGACACTGTCCTTCAGTGTTACTACTCTGAAGATGCCTGCCACAGTTGCTGGCGAAACGTCAAGAAAGAAAGAAAAAAAAAAAAAAAAAAGAAAATTCCAAGACCACGGTTACACAGCCCGGATAACCTACAAGAACCAAAGAATATTTTCTGTTTAAAGGGAAAAAATTCTCAAAGTACTTTTTGTGGACTGCTTGGCTACTGTAATATCCTCTAGCTTTACTATATTGGAATGAAGTGAGAATGTTAAGTGACAGGAAAATTCCAGTGTGGCAGAGCCAGGAAAGAGAAGAAGCAGTTGGGATGGGGACCGTTAGAACAGTTGGAGAGAGGGACATAAAGTGAGAAGATAGCATCAAAGTAAGGAATAGTGCAGTAGGACTGGGGAAATAAATAACTTGTTACTTAGAATATTATTAGTAAATGTGTTAAGTGATAATTCAGTAGTGGATATTCTGTTTTGTTTTTATTGCTATTTGAAAATATAGGAATACCTGTTCTCCATCAATGGAGGACTGTAACTTTTAATAGGTCAAGCCTCCTACTCTCTCTGCAAAGCAGGGCATATGCAAATTGGTTTCAAAGTCATCCATATCTGGCTGGAGGTGTGCCTCTAGTGCTTACCTTGTTTCTCCATGGCAAGGACCCTCCTCCAGAGTGTGCTCTAGTTTAGGGCTGTCCCCTCTAATGGGAATAAGGGGAGATGCATTTGATGCATTACACCTACATGAAATAGTCTATTGATCAACATTAGGCGTCTCCTGTTGTAGATGTGAGAGTTGCTAGAAGTTTATTTCTTTTTTCCTTACTTTATTTTACAGGTTCTCTCAGTCAGAAGGCTGAAAAGAGAACGTTCAATGAGTGAAAATGCAACTCGTCAAAATGGTCAATTGGTCAGAAATGAATCCATGTAAGTAGAGATCTTTTTGACATAGGTCAAAGGTTCTAGTCTGTGTGTTCTTTCCCACTTCATGCCCAGAATCTACCTACCAAACAATAGTAAACAATGTAATAGCAGAAGGCTTCAGTTCTTTTCTGAACTATATTAAAATCTGTATGTTGAACACATACGTTAATTTGATGTAACCTTCCTGACCTTTTTGTTCTCAAAATTGTATGTTTTTCCAGCTGCAGGAATCTGTTTAGGACAACTGCTAAAATGTCCTTATAGTAGAAGTTTGTAATATATATACACTCACACACACACGATCAAACTCATCAACATTTTGTCCACTTTTTAAAATTCATGAGATCATTTTAATGTGCTTTGATATAAGCACACAGTTAAGTTGTCTCTTGGTAAAATTGATTAGACATGTTGGGAGTCATTAAGTAAATGTTAAGCCTAGAATTTAAAATCTGGGTCATATTCTGAAAAACCACAGAGCTCTATGTAAGTGTATAACAGATTTACAGTATGTTTGTGTGTCTTGTAAAAAAAAGTCTGTCGTTTTAGCTAATCAATGAAAAGCAGTACTGCTTAATTCTTTGTAGCTTTATGTTAAAAAATGGTTTCCCCTTGTTTTTTTCTGTCCGTGCATGATAAAGAATGTTTGTGACATGCTTTTAGGTTACATTCTTGTAGGCTGGGATTGTGTGACTTGTGGTAGAATTCATTACATCTTCCCTGTTTAAATTACCAACAAAAGCAGCTTAATCCAAATGAAAACTCTAGGGTGTTAGTATATCCTGAGCTAGGATAGATGTGGGGGATCAAATCAGAACAGCAACATCTGCATGTAAATTGCAGGGCAAAAAACTTTGGTCAACATTTTGAGTTGCTGTAGCAACCTTGTTGCCTGAAAATGGAAGACGTTGGAGAGTAACAAGAGTGGTGGTGTAAGGGGTGGGGGGGAAGCGAGAGGGAGAGCAGGTAAGGGCAAGCCCCAGATGTATAAGGGATCTGGAAGGGGGGGGGGGAGATCACAAGGATGGGTAGGGTTGCCAATCTTCAGGTGGGGCCTGGAGATCTCCTGAAATTACAACTGATCTCCAAATGACCTAGATCAGTTCCCCTAGAGAAAATGACTTCTTTGGAGGGAGGATTCCATAGCATTGAACACATGAAGCTGCCTTCCACTGAATCAGACCCTTGGTCCATCAAAGTCAGTATTGTCTACTCAGACTGGCAGAGGCTCTCCAGGGTTTCAGGCAGAGGTCTTTCACATCACCTACTTGCCTGGTCCCTTTAACGGGAGATGCCGGGGATTGAACCGGGGACCTTCTGCATGCCAAACAGATGCTCCACCACTGAGCCACAGCCTCTCCCCTCTAATACATGAACACATGAAGCTGCCTCATACTGAATCGGACTCTCGGTCCATCAAAGTCAGTATTGTCTACTCAGACCGGCAGCGGCTCTCCAGGGTCTCAGGCAGAGAGGTCTTTCACATCACCTACTGGGGACCTGCTGCATGCCAAGCAGATGCTCGACCACTGAGCCATGATCTTAGGCTGAGGTCTTTCACATCACCTACTTGCCTGGTCCCTTTAATTGGAGGTGCCGGGAATTGAACCTTGGACCTTCCGCATGCTGAGCAGATGCTCCAGCACTGAGTCAGGGCCCCTCCCCTGATATCTGTCGTCTGAACATCAGCTGTAATCTCAAGATATCTCAAGGCCGCACCTGGAGGGTGGCAACCCTATTTTAACCCCCCCATTGCACACAAAGAGCCCCACCTGTTCCCCCCCCAGGGATCTCCCCCCCTCCCTCCCTCCGCCCTCGTCTCACCGGAAGCGCCCCCCGCAGTGCTGGCACTGGTCGGCCACCCAGCCGGGCTGGCACTCGCACTGGCCAGTGCCGGGCTGGCAGCGCCCTCCGTTGGCGCAGGGCTTGTTGCACTCCTTCGCCTCCATCGAGGCGGCCGCCGGGGCCAGCAGGAGGGCGAGGGCGCCCAGCAGGAGCGGAAAGGCAGCGGCCATCATCGCCGCCGCGCTGCCCGCCGGTCAGGGCCGCCTCCGGCAGCGTCGCTCCATCGCCTCAGCTCAGGCGGCTGCTGCTGTGAGAGGCTCGGCGGTCAGTCCGCTGCGGATGGCGCACGGACGGTGGCCAGCGAGGGCTGTGGCGCGGCCTCCCGGGAGCTACGGTAGCCGGGCGAGCTCATCCCCTTCCGCTCTAAGCTTCGCTTTCTTCGCATTATACCCTGCTGAGGCCCCTCCCACTACCCTTCCTAGGCTCTACCTCCGAATTTCCAGGAATTTCCCAACCTGGAGCTGGCAACCCTAAGGATGGGTGATTGGGGCCCAGCAGCTGTTCTCTATCCCTTAAGGATTCCTGCAAAGGTGGGAAGAGTCCCGACTTTTGTGCTTATCCTCTGGGGATAGAAAGGAGATGCTATGATGATCCATGCAGCTGTTCTCTCAGCTTTAAGAATGGCTGCAAAGATGGGACCAAGCAAGCTAAAAAAAACAATCTGTTAAATTTTCTTGAAACATTTGTAAATACTCATTTCATAAGGACTGTTGGTGATTAGTTTTCTTGACTTTTAAGTAGATCTATTAGTCAAACTAAACAACTTAGTTTCCGAACACTGGACATTGCAAGAAACGTTTGCACTCTTTTCTCTTCCCCTGATGTTGTCTCTGACACAAACTTCTTATTTATCATTTTACTGTAATCTTACTCTGTCAAGAAAAAGCAAGATGTAATCTCTTGGCTGAGGAAGATGAAGGTTCCAAGGAGGCTCTCCAGCTCCTTGTAGTCACCGTTGAAGCTGGTGGTCACTCCTGGTGGACCGAGGCTTCTTTACGCAGGATCCCCCATTCAAAGGGTTACTGGCCCTCAGATGAGCTAGAGTGGAGTCCAGTTAGCACCTCTGAGACCAACAAGATTTTCAGGGTGTAACTTTTCAAGCGCCAAACTTGCTTCATCAGGTACATGTAGGAATGGAGATCTCCGAGTCCTTATATTCCCTCAGATGTAGATCACATCCTCTAACGTGTTTGCCTAAGTAATAAGATTTTTCCTAGGTCTCTCACATTTAAAGCATTTCTGCTGGTTTCACTTGCACTTGAAAGGAATATGGTAACATTCACCACTGAAATCCCATATGAACCGGGATATCTAGAATGACAGAGATATTGCTTGATGTCGCTTGCTGTGACATTCTGATAGGTAGGCCTAAGAAGAAAAGGCTGAGTCCCCAGGCTGCTTCCTCCAAGTCGTACCCATTCAAGTGCTCAAGCACTTTCCCAAGCTATTATACAACGTTTGTTCAACACCCATGCCATTTTTCTGTCCACTAGGAAGATGTGTATTTTCTGTCCACTAGGAAGATGTGTATAGTTGTGCCCTTGCCATGGTAGCAGCTCCATCACACAGACATTTTCCGCATTCTAGTGTATGAACTATGCCATGAAGTTCTAGTATGTTAACTAAATGAAAAATTGTGCAAGTTCTGCAAGAAGAATTAGCTTGATTCTCTCCCCCCCCCAGCCTTTCACAAACAGTGTTTTGTACATTGTTGTCTTCGTACCTGCCACACTAGTGTATTGAGCAGCTTTATTGGCGACCATTAGAACAGAGGGAATCTCTAATGCTTTCCGGTACTAATGGTAGCTAGCTACAAGAAATGATCAAATAATAATGCCTTGGTAAATGACCTTGCATTTATTTGGAAGGCTGCCTATTTAAGATAATCACAATTATTGTTCATGGTGACACAGGCCTGAAACGCTCCTGAGCATTCAGATGGCAAAGTTCAAGTCACTCTACACTGCTAAGGATGAAATGTAATCTTGACCACTGGCTATTAACCATTCACAAATCAAGTGTATCTTTAATTGTGTCACTCTCTGCAAGACTGACTTTAATATGTCTGAAAGAATTTTCAGTAACCTGTGTATTTGGTACAAGCCATAATTTTTACCAAAACTTTTATCAGTTTTGAAAATGGGTTGCTTTTTCTGTAATGAATACAAGCAAATATTTGAGCTTAAAATTAAGTTTTTAAAAAATTGTAGGACAGTTCAGACTGACTTTTCTGCCAAAAACAATTACATGTGATGGGGAAGACAGGGGCTTCCTGAACTGCTTACTTGGTGTCTTCTCCAGCCCTGAACTTGCCAGACTTCCATGCATTGATACAACAGACAAATGCATGTAAAATTCAGTGAAAATCAGCCCAAATCATCTTGTATGTGGGATCCTGATTATGTGGTTCTAGTTTGTGCACATTGGTTTTATGCATCTTGACCCTCTGCAAATATAAAACTCCTGCAATGACATCCACAGACCTGGAGATGGGATAGGTGTGCCAGGTGGGTAGGACAAGAAGACGAGATCTCTCCTCCCCTTAATGTGTACCTTTTAGTTATAGAGCAGTTCTTCAAAGGTAGGGCTGGTTTGGTTCAAGTAGAAGATACGTTTTCACCTATCTGTATGTGGATATAGAGGTTTGTTTCAAGTGCTTTGCTCCTCTGCCTTTCTTTGTTGGTAGTTAATACTCAAGGTTTCCTTTTTTGTTGTAAGACAGAAATGTCAGAATCTGGAATCCGTGAATTATTTTCACACTGCAATTACAACGGGGGAGCATAGAGTATTTAGCAAATCTTTGTTGCTTATGCTTTTGAAATAAGCTCTAAGAGAGTGCTTGTTGGCTATTGTTGGAGGAAGTGGCTCCCTTTTAGTATCTGTTGAGAAAGTATTCAGTTCTTTTTCATGATTTAAGATGAAAATAATTCTGTGCATGCTTCTGTGTTCACTTCCCATAGTTCTTTGAAGTGTTTATATATGCTTATTATGGTAGCATGAATATTCAATGTTTTTCCACTCAGAAGTGATTTTATCCCCAACATCCGTGAATATGGTGTAGTGTTGTACCTTACTAACCTGAGCCCATATCTTAGATGGATCAGCCCCCATTCTTTCAGTCATTACATGCACGATCAACCTTGCAAAGAGTCCCTGGGGCAGTTCTTGTAATGTGAATGGCATAAACTTATGCAAGATTCTAATCGGTAGATTTCTTTCTTTAGTGAATTTGGATACTCAATTATAAAATCAGTTCCAGGGGCTTGACCATCTTGGCTGATTGTTGTGGTGTGCGAAGATAGCCAGCCTGAAAACAAACTTCAGTTTATATTAGGTATTGCTGAAAAACTTCCTAGATATTTTTCAGGGAAATGCTCATTGTCAAATCTCTTCCACAGAATTTGTTACCAAGAACCTTTAATTACAAGAGCCAAACCAGAGCAAAAGAGGGAGTTTTTTCTTATAGTATATAAATCTCATTGTAGATCCTGCACATACCACCTTTTCCTTAGCAAGCCTACCCATGGCTCACTGAGTAGCCTGTTAGCTGTTCCTTATATGTAGAGTTCTTGAGGACTATCAGTTGTAACTCCTTACACTGTTTTTTTGGGGGAAAGACATACAAAAGGGATTATTTTTCTTGGGATCTTTGTCACATCTGCAAGATTTTTCCTGGCTCTGATTTAATTTGGTGTGGAGCAATTTCCCCATGTCTAAGACTTGTCTTATACACTTCTACATCAGAGGAAGCTGTATTGAGCTCAGCAAAACTTACTCATAAGTAAACATTTCATGGGCTCTGACTGCATTGTTTTAAGGCCCTACAGGTAATTTGTGTGATGACATTTAGTTAGGAATTTCTCTTGCATGAAGCATAGTGCATATTTAGCATAATATCTGTTCTAAAGCATAACAGTGATTTATCATACAAGCAGCCTTTAAAAGGCAACCTGTTAGAACTTCATAGAAGTGTTGGTAGAATTAGTGTTCATTTGTAGCTTGTCTGGTATCTCCTGGGATAGAAAGTTGCTAATAAGTAATGATATTGTATTATCATGGTTGCAAGGTAAGGTAGGGCTGTGAACCTAAACATAGTTCCTTGGAATCATGTGTGTCTTAAATCTCTTGATGTTTTTGATTACCGTATGTTCAGGATTTGAATGTAGACAAAAAATTGTGTTTTTTGTAAGAGGCTTGGTTTATTCACTGGAGCTGTTAAATTTTATATGGCGATATGTATTTGTACAGTGTCTTAGATTGAAACATGTTTTGCCTTTCTAGGATAATGGTCCTTCTTTCTCTCCCCCACCCCAAAGTTCTGTTGTTCCTCCTTTCCATATCTTTTTTTTTTGTTTTCTTCTATCCTAAAAAAAGCCCCCAAAACAATTTTATCTAAAAACTGTTTGTGACTCTGGAGCAAAGGCTGTAGATTAACTGCTTCTGAAATTCCTTGTTGATTTTACCAGAGCTGCTTCTTAACAATGTTAATCAGGCTCACTTTGTGGGGTGGGGAGTTAGCTGAAAATGTATTTTGCAACCTCTCCATTTGATAGGGCTTTCTTGTCAAAGGTGCTTGTGGGATTGCACCCAGATTGTGTCATGAGCTACTTATTCAGATTGACTCAAAATACCACTCATCTATGTCTACCCTTTTAGTAAGGCACAATTTGGAATAAATTTTAATATCTTGAGAGATGTTGTTAAGCTTGAAATTAAACAGCAAATTATTTAAAGATGGCATAAGATTTTGCTCGGTGTTTTTTACCCCTTCAGATCTGTCCCTTTCTGAAATCTTGTTGGGATATATCAAGAATCAGCCTTTGAAATATAATTATTTAATCAATATCCAGTTGAAGCCAATATTAAAAATTTATATGGCTAGTGCTGTTTGGTGCTATAATTTGTTTTCTAATCAAGACACAGATTTGGACTCGCAGTATTTGGTAATTCAAAGGTTTTCTGCTTTGGAGATAAATTCTTAAGGGTAATTAAATAGATTCTGTTGGGAACTTTGTTTAGGAAATCTTCCTGGAAATCTTCAGCAATGTCTGTCTTTCTGAGTGTGTTTCTGATATAGTCCCATTTTTCATGTTCTAGCCTAATATTTGTATACCAGAACATACTATCATTATTGTTTTAGTTAAATCTCTGTTTTCCAAAAACGTTTTCAGCATATCCTTCCTCTTCCTGAATAACTGTGTCTGTTTTGTATGATTCTGACACACAATGAGTCAAAATCTAACTGTATTTAATATCTGCTAAAGAATGATTACTCTTCAAAAAATAACGACCCTGCATCTTACTAGGTCTGTTCTATGTTAACATAAAATCTCATGATCACCATGGATTAAAAGTGAGTTTGCCCTTAAATTAGTTTCTTTTGTCTCATGTAAAGGATTTATAGATGTAATTCACAAGATGACCACTAACTCTTCCTTAATGGTGTTTTACCTGTTGATAGGGAAACCATAGGATGAAAGAGGAAATTTTCAAAAAGGGTTGATTTGGTGTGTAAAACCTTTCCTGTCTAAAACCTGACATCAGTGTTTCTCTCTTCATTTGCTACGCTTGCACAAACAGTGTGACACCATCACCTCAACAGGTTCGTGTCTGCCCTCCCCAAATGTTCTCTGAAGATGGATCTAACCTTTACTCTGCTCGGGGCATTTTGTCGCTTATCCAGTCTTCCACCCGTAGGGCTTACCAGCAAGTCTTGGATGTGCTGGATGAAAATCGCAGGTGATTGGCCATCACTGATTCTGCCCAGTTTACTGTTTCTTACTTCCCTTTCTTTTCCTTTTTAATTGATTTTGATTTGTTAAATAACATGGAATAAAATCAACTTGTTTTTTTGCTTTCTTTTGCTTTTGCTATTTGTGAATGATGTTTCCAAAATTCACATTTCATGGGTTATCTTCACTCTGATCCAAGAAATAAGATAAACATTTTTATAGTGATTTAAAATCCTATCTCTTTCTAAGTGGAAATCTGAAACAGAGCAACAACTTTCAACAGAGATACAATCCAGACCAAGTCAACACCTTTAAGTCCTGTTGATTTCAATGGGTGGAGGCTTTCCCCCTTTTAATCACACTTGGGAATGTGAATATTCATTAGTAACTCACCAATAACAAAATAACTTCAGAAACAAAAGTTCAAGTCTTTTTAGTATTGTGGAAGATCTAGGTGAAAAAATATTGATGTTGATTTTGGCTGTGTGCTGTCATCTTCAGTTGCCTATGGTTCATGTTGTTAGACGAAGACTGCCGTAGTTCTACCCTGAAAGGCAAACTGTGTAGTGACTTTAGATATAAGTTGGAAAGAAAATAATTCTTCAGAAAATAATTCTTGGTATATAGAGGAGGGCCATCGGTACCAAGGTCCTTCAGATGTCCCAAAATCTTTGCTTGCTATTTGTTTATCAGTTAACTGGTAAGCAAATATTAATCTGGGATCAAAGCTTAAGATGATGTAGTACTTGCATATGACATTATTTTAAAAGTTTTTTTCTCCAGGCAAAACTATAATTGTTTGGATTTGAATCCTGTTACGTTGAGGCCCTCTCTCTTGGTTAACTATTTTGTAATCAGACTTCCAATCTTTGTCTTTATTTGTTACAATCATAGATCAGCCAGAATCAACACAGTCATCAGCACATCTACATACAATAAAATTTCAGAGCCACATAGGCTGAGTTCAATAGTACAGACATAATTAGTCAAAAGACTTAATTAAACCTTTCTAAATATGCCGAGGTGCAAAACTTGACCACTTTAAAGGTGGTATGAGATTTCCAATGAGAAATCTACATATTCTGTTGTTGCTTAGGGGATTTGTGACATGGCTGTCAGGAATCTCAACTACATGAGCGGCCTTTACCCAAATAAAGTTTTTAACACAGGAAAAACCCCACATTGCACGTATGTGATCATTGTGAATGTTGACATGAGGAAATCTGTTAATAAATGGAGCGGGACTTTTCACCTAAAACTTTTTATATCTTAACGCCATGGGCCAGAGATGGCATGGAGCAAGAGCTATATAGGATCCTTACAGTACAATCCTATGCAGAGTTACTGGTTTGTTCCAAGTTCAGTACAAGAGGCTTACTGTAGAGCAGCGGTGTCTGATTCCTTCCCCCTCCAAGCCCCTGTACTATTCTTGGAATAGTAAGCATCTAGAAGATATGGTACTTTTTCCTCCCTGTTCTTATTCTCTTGATTTAAAAAAATTGTTAAAGCTACTAAATATCAGAATCAGACTTCAGAAAAATAATCATATTTTTGTGAAGTTTTTGTTGTCTATCTGGCATTCCAAAGTTAAGTAAGCTACCTGGAAAGACCTAGCACTGGTTTTAAGAAGTACATGCTTCCATAGCGATAATCCAGATCTAGAGCTCTGTCCAGTAGGTGCATGGGACTTTACATGGTTTGGTTGTTTATTTTCACCATTGGTGGTAGTTCTGTGTACTCTGCAGAAAAGTACATGAAGCAGTGTCTCATATTTTGAAATGAACTGAGTGTGCTTCTGCTCACACATCCCATATGTACATAGTGACACAGGATTAGAGCTTATTCCTTGGATCCTGTGACAGTGTTCCACATGCATTTTACTTTGGTCACAGCACAGCTCACTTGCTGCATTTACGCAAGGGCTTATTGAAAATCACTGGTCTTGCACAAACAGAAGTACTAGAGGCAGAAGAAGCAAACTTTGCTCTTGTGTGGAATGCAATCATAGGATCCAAGCTACTGTGAAAATATGCATAGTAACTTTGTTTTCATCCTGATATTGATAAAACATTGTCAAGGGACATACAAGACCATGTGAGAGGATATGAGAGAAGTTACACCAGACCATGCTGGCTGTCCTACTTTCTCAGATCTAGCTTTGGCCATCCCAGCATGTATTTGGGATAAGCCCTTGTAATCACTGTAACTAATAGTAAGCTGACTGATCTCTGTGTGAATAATGAAGGCCACAAAACCAGATCACCTGCAGATAGGATAAGGGTATCTACCTTCTCTGGGAAACTCCCCAGTGTGCAGAAAAAATAGGATTTTATAAATAAATCAAAAGAACAACCTGATGAGGTCTCAATATTCCAGAAGGGATAGAATGTTGAGAGCAACTCAGTCGGTTTAAAAAGATAAGAAAACTCAGCCTACTCAGAGTCCTGAGTGCTTAGAGAGACCTGGAGGGAGAAATTTTGAGGAGTGGGGTAGGACTTCCAAACTGTTTATCTCCCCCCCCCCATCCTCACAGGTCCCCTGATTGTCTCCTTCCATGGAAAAAGTCTTACTTTTTTATTCAAATCAGTGACGTGAACTGGGAAAAATTAATCCCTGCAGAATAGCCTCACTGAACATTTCTTTAAAATTAAAATTGTTTTGAAAATTTCAAGGGAAAATTCCTAACATTGAATGGACAGTTTTCTGTTTTGCACATTGTCAGGAGTGTCCTGGATCATGTTATAAACTCTAAAAAATGACTTCCCATTATAATTACTTGGCAAAGCTCATTTTGAAGAGGGGAAAAAAGGATATGTTCTTATTCCTTTCCAATACGTGGTTCTGTTTTGAATGAAGTTTCTGCTGTGCATGTAGGAATGTGAAATTTGGAACAATGTATCACTTGCATGGCTACAAAGCTGCTCATTTCATAGTATTTCTAACTAAACTGTTGCTTTTACTGGCTTTGGTGGCGTATTCTCACTGTTTAAAGTTATGAATTCTTACAGTGAATTTTGGCTTTGTTCTGTTCCCTAGAATCTCTGCTTTTACTTCTGTTTTGACTTTCCTCCATTCGGAACATTTTCTGATACATGTTTTTGTTGCTGTTTTTACCGGTTATGCACCTACTGGTTAGGTTGAATGCATGTTGTACTGGTAAAAAATGTTGAAAATTTATCATTGCTGAGTTAATACTATGATAAACTAACTCTTCTCTGTTTACATGTTTTTCCTCTCCCCTGGAATATTCCCTGTGGGAAAACTGACTTTTTGGGACCTTCCTGGTATAGGGCAAACTACCTGAAGTGGGCACATCTGACACATCTGAAAGATGCCTGTAACAATGAATACTTGTATCACCGTACAAGTATGTTATCTCTAGAACATTGATAAACATGCTTGGGATAGTGACTACTTAGTGGTACAGGACTAAATTAACCCTGTTCATATTACCCATTACCTCTTTTTATTTCATTTAACTTGGACAATGAAAACAAGTCAGTTTAACTTTCATTTTTAACAATCTTGAGTTTAAATATGAAAGAAATAAAGCACAGTTGTTTTAGGAAAGTTTCATTCTCTAACATCAAATATAGCTGAATACAATATTTGCAATAAGACATAGTGGGTAGAGGAGGGGAAAGTATAAATATGACCTTTGAGAGATAGTTAGAGATAATTTCAGATAGAAGAGAATGAGTAGGCTAGTGATTATTGCACTTTTGTTCCACAGTTCCTTTGGAAAGACTTGCAAAGCTTTAATCATCTCTCTCCATATGACCCTGTATGCCAACTTTACTCTGCTGGACATCACCTTCTGGTTATCTCCTCCACCCAAGGTTTCTTGCTTGCAGTTGACTAGTGCGGATCTTTTAAGTTGTGATCCCCACTTTAGAAAATATGCTTCCTGAGGAAGTAAGAGACACATCCTCTGTAGAGGTTTTTGACAGAGTGCTGCAAATTTGCAAGGGCATTTAGTGGCACCTGAGCTGCAGATGGGGGTTCATTGTATAGTGTTGGTATGAATGATATATTGTTCATTAATGGTGTCAGTGGAATGAACCTTTAGTTGCAAAGGGGCCGTCAGAATATAAATGTTTAAATAAATGAATAACATTAACTAAAACTTTCATTAACTGGCAGAGATATGTATAAAGGCCTAAAGCTGGTGCCAAATGCTGCTACGTGGAACATTAATACTTAAAGTAGTTAGGGGTGCGATACTTACTATGATGAACCATTCATTTAATTTTTTGAAAGAGGAGTAATGTTTTCCAGTCAACAAATACGATTATCAGATTATGGCGAAGCATAGCTTCAATTATATGTCCCATGCTTTGCACACAGGGGGTTTCCAGTTCAGTTCCCATCATCTCCATGCAGGGCTGGAAAAGACCTAGAAGAGCAGCTGCCAATCTCAGTACTTGGTTCGTGATATGATATAATAAGGCAGAGTTGTATATTCATTAACCTGCCATCTTCTGCGACATTCCATCTTCACTTCTTGTGCTAGACCACTCTCTTCTTTTAAGAAGTGTTGTGTTCTGCATTTGTGAGGGACAAGGGACAGTGGGGAAGCCTATTCCTACTACACTACCTAGTGAAAAAGTTAAGCTGGTAAATGCATACCATTCTCTCTTCATTCCTTCTTGAAACTGGAGCTGATTGTCCATTTCACAAACAGCACAGAAGTCCAGATTTTCAAAAGTTAATCAGCCAATTCATACAAGTAATGTGGACATCCTTATATAACTCCTCACTTGATGGCTTATCACTTAATGATACAGAGGTGAATGTCTTAATTCTTTCTGTTTAAAATGCTGTTGTGTGTGAGGTGATGTTGGATGACATGAAAAGTAAGTGCATTATGTCTCAACATGATACGCATATGAAAGCGCTTTTACCAGTGGACAAATGGGGCGGATCAGAGTTAGCACCACCACACAGACTGCAGATCCCTGTTTTTCTCCCCTTGTTGTTCCTGCAGGTTCCCTGTTTCCTAAGAGCAATATGTCAGGGAGCTCAGTTGGTAGCACTAGGATGAGGGAAAGTTTTGTTCCATTGGCAGAGCTCCGTAGTGCCCAGATAATGTATTCCATAAGTGATGTACATGCCTGTGTGGACCCATCTTAATGAAGCCTGCACATTTTTGTGTGCCTTCAGGAAATGTATTTTGAAATGTTAGTATAATGCCATCTCTCTTCTTCCCTCCCCACACACTAGAATGGATCAATATATTGTAAGGTGCATAAGCCTGACAGTGAACATGGCGGTCCCATTTAAATTTCTATTCTTCCCCTTCTCGTTCTGGGTGAAGGTCATCTTGAACTCGCGGGTATTACTATCACATGCCCAGGGAGGCAGGATTAAAGGATTTTTTCATCCACTTCCTGTCCCCTGGGCGGGAGATCCAGTTTCCGTCCTGCCTTGATCAGGGTGGCAGCTTCATTTGTGAACTCTGACTTTGATCTAGCCTACTTCTTCTATAATTGTCCGTCCGTTTGTAATCCTTGTTTAGTATCTGAGTGAGTCGCCTCTCCTCCTGTTTTCCACACTTAGCGGTTCCAACCGCAAGACTTCCCTCCCTGAATTTTCCCTCAACTTCTACCTTTTATACTTGTTGCTCCCCACTTCGCCCGTGGGGCAAGGTGGCGGACGCCAAGAGGGATTCCAATTCTGATCTCCTCTCTGAGGAAGATCCTGACCCTGCCCTCGTCGCTTTGACAGGGCGGAGGCGAAGGGAGCGCTCTGCCGGCTGCAGTTCCGACGCAATATCTCAGGGCGCGGAAGGCCCGTCAGCGCCCAAAAAGACGCGTTCGGCTGAATTGTCCCAAAATGGCGCGAAACGCAGGGAGCGGCGCAGTTCGCTTATTCCGACAGGGGACGCCCCTCTGGAAGGTTCCTCTACTATTCAGGAGACTGCACAAGGGGGTAATGTATCAAATTCCGAATCTGAGGCGCCGCTCACTCAGCTGGAAATGGTTGAGTTATTTAATGGGGTATTAGACAGACAAGCCCAAATGATGATGGCCCTTAAGGATTCCTTAACCCCAATCATCCAGGGCGCGGATTCGAATCCCGCACCTAAACCAATCCAATGCCCACAGCGGGAAAGGGAGGGCCAATCTAATTCTCAATGGCGCACTAAAGCGGCGCTTAAAGCCCCTCCCCCCCCCCGCAAGACCTCCAGATCCTGGAGGATGCCTCTTCAGTAAATTCCGAAAATGAAGGTAGAGAGGAAGGGGAGTTTGACTCCGATGAGGACACCCCTGTCCTATTAGAAGAGCAACACCCCCGCTTGTTCGCAGAGGAGGACTTTCAAGGGCTACTAAGTAAGGCCTTTTGGCTCTAGACCTCAATGAGGACCCAGTTCCAGCAACTGATCCTGCATCTAAAACCAGAAAAAAGGGAGCTACGGAATTTTTCCTAGCACTAAACCACGGGTTTGGGAGATTCCATTCCCTGAGTTCTTTGAAAACCAGGTCCAAACTGAATTGGATAAACCCCTGGCTAACAGGCAGTTCTCCGCCAGTACAAGGAGATTATACACCATGGTACTTCAGGCAATGTCTCTCTTCCAGCTCCCTCTAATCGACGCCCCAGTGGCGGCTGTTCATTCCCCGGATCTTCCATCAGAGGATGGAATGGGGACAATTAGAGACACACTGGACAGAAAAGCGGAAATTCTCTCCAAGAAGGTCCATGAATCAGCCACTTTAGCCATTCAGGCTTCGGCGGCAACCTCTATCATGGCCAGAGCATCTGTTGTGTGGCTTAGGAAAATATCACAACTATATGATGGGGAAAACTGCAAGGTCCTAGAGGGCCTTAATAGGATGCTTAAGGCCTCTGCCTTCATGGCAGATGCATCTCTGGATGCCATGTCGTTTGCAGCACGAGCCACTGCCTCCAATATAGCGATCAGGAGGGCGCTTTGGATTCGCCCCTGGCAAAATGAGTTAAAGAATAAGACATTGACTATGTCATACCCTTATACTGGGGGCAAGCTTTTCGAGGAAAGACTAGAAAAGATCCTTGTGGAGATCAAGAATAAAAAGAAGGTCCTCCCAAGGTCCTATAAGAAGGATGGGAGACAAACTTCCTCCTTTCCTAATTTCAGATCCGCCCATACCTTGGCTCCCTTCAGACCCGAACAACGTAGGGGGTCCTGGAATAACAATAGCGGCTCCTTTTGGAGCGGGGGAAACAGGTTTTTTCATCCCTCCCAGGGACAAAGCCAACAATTCTCTAACAACAAGGGTGACAAATTTTCCAAAAGCTCCAAGCAGTGACGCCAGGTCACAACCGGTGTGTGTGGGGGGGCAGCTTTTGCAGTTCCACCAACAGTGGAAAAGGACCTATACAGACGTGTGGGTTCAACAGGTGATTTCTACGGGTTATCTCATAGAATTCACAGCTCCCCCGAAAGACAAATTTGTGAATTCACCAAAATCCCTTCACAAAGAAAAGCACCACAGGACATTGGAGGCCATAACACATCTGCTTCAAATTCAAGCAATAGAGCCAGTTCCCCACCCCGAGATTGGCAGCGGGGTATATTCAATTTTCTTTACTGTCCCAAAGAAAAATGGGGACTGGAGGGCTATTTTGGACTTAAAACATCTGAACAAAAGGGTCACGTACAGGAAGTTTCGCATGGACACCCTCCGTTCCATCATGGAGGCCCTTCACGTGGATCAGTTCTTAACATCCTTGGATCTGAAGGAGGCATACCTCCATGTACCAATACATATAGCCCACAGAAGGTTCCTTAGGTTTTGTTATGCCAAAAAACATTACCAATTCCGGGCCCTCCCCTTTGGTCTGACCTCTGCTCCTCGCGTCTTCAGCAAGATACTGGTGACACTGGTGGCACTGATTCGACAAGAGGGGATAAAAGTTTTTCCATATCTGGACAACATTTTAATTTGTGCCAATTCGAGGGAGGAATCTTTCTATCACATGTCCAGAGTAGTTCAGATTCTTTCAGATCACGGTTTCCTTGTCAACCTAGAAAAGAGTCAGATGTCCCCAACCCAGAGATTGGAACACCTGGGAGTCATTATAGATACTCACAGAAATCTGATTTGCCTTCCCCAAGACAAATTATCCAAAATTCAATTGATGACTCAACTCGTAATCAAATCCAACCAAGGCAGGATTATGTTCCTTGCCGGGTTGCTGGGGAAGATGGTAGCCTGCCTCAGCTCAGTGCCTTGGGCCAGATTTCACTCAAGGCCTCTACAGAAGATTTTACAGCCCTATCAGAGCTTGATCACTCGGAGCAGAGACAAATCCATACCTCTACCCTTCAATTTCCGAAAGTCCCTCCTTTGGTGGTGCCAGAATCGCAACCCCACCAAAGGGGTGAACTTTGTCATAGAGGACCAGATTCAGGTTTACACAGATGCCAGCCTGGAGGGCTGGGGGGCCACCTGCCAAGGTCAAATGGCTCAGGGGGGGGGTCGGTAGCAAAGAAGAAAATGCACATAAATGTGCTAGAACTAAGAGCAATCCGACTGGCAATGATACACTTCAAAACTATAATACGGCACAGACACGTACTGGTCCGCACGGACAACGTATCTGCAAAGGCGTATCTAAACAAACGGGGGGGGGGGGTCAAGGTCTTCAAAACTCCATCAGGAAGCTGAAATCATTCTCTCCTGGTCAGAAATAATTCTCCTGTCTCTTTCAGCAGAACACATAAGAGGGGTACTCAATCTTCAGGCCGACGAAGGCAAGTGGTCCCTAAACAGGTCGATGTTCGCCCAGATCATAGAGATATTCGGGCAGCCCAAAATAGACCTATTTGCTTCAGGGAGCAACCATCTACTCCCGCGATTCTTCTCCCGCTATGCGCAACAGGGGGCGGAGGACATGGATGCTCTGATGGCCTCGTGGCCAAGGGAACTGCTGTTTGCCTTTCCGCCCATTCCCATACTCCCCAGAGTCATAAGGAAGATCAGAAAGGAAGGAGCAGATGTCATCCTCATTGCTCCTCTATGGCCAAGGAGACCTTGGTTTCCCAGCCTGAAGGAATTATCTGTTCAGGAGCTGTGGGAAC
Organism: Euleptes europaea; assembly: GCF_029931775.1. Classification (NCBI taxonomy): domain Eukaryota; kingdom Metazoa; phylum Chordata; class Lepidosauria; order Squamata; family Sphaerodactylidae; genus Euleptes; species Euleptes europaea. The sequence continues at coordinate 36,141,464 of NC_079316.1, read as the reverse complement.
TACCATGCATCCCAGACCTTCTGCATCGGGGTCCGTTACTCCACCCAGACCCAGCCTGGCTTCACTTAACCGCCTGGAAATAGAAAGGAAGTCCCTCCTAGAGGAGGGGTATAGCTCACAGGTGGTTGATACCATGCTAGAGGCTAGAAAGCCTTCCACCAGGAGGATATATAACACCTCCTGGAGGGCTTTCGTGCTAAGGTGTAGGCGCAAATAGGTAGAACCCCTTACCCCGGGTATCTCTAAAGTCCTGGAGTTCCTTCAGGACGGAGTGGATCAGGGTCTAAAAGCCTCCACCTAAGCAGGCAGGTGGCAGCTATCTCCACAGTGCTTCCCTTCACTGAATCCCTTCCTTTGTCCAGACATCCCCACATCCCCACCTTCCTGAAAGGGGTCATTCAATCCAAACCTCCGACGGTCCACTGTTTCCCAACCTGGAGCCTCAATGTAGTTCTCACAGCCCTTATGAGGCCTCCCTTTGAGCCCATTAGGGACATTCCCCTGCAGATGCTGAGAATGAAGACCATCTTTCTCACGGCCCTAACTTCAGCTCGGCAAGTCTCCGAGCTTAGGGTGCTGTCCGCACGAGAGGGCCTGTGTGTGTTTCATAAGGACAAGGTCGTCCTCAGAACGGACCCTTCCTTTATTCCTAAGGTGAACTCAGTGTTTCACCGATCACAGGAAATTCACTTACCATCATTTTGTCCCAATCCAACCCATCCCAGGGAAAGAGAATGGCATCACTTAGATTTAAGGCGCCTTCTCAAAACTTACACAATCCATTAGGCAAGGTGTCGCCTTATTCATTTCATTGTTTAACCCTTTTAAAGGACAAAAGATGTCTAGTGCCGCCATCAGTGGCGTGGTAAGGCAGTGTATTACAGAGGCTTACAGAGCCAGTAAGGTTCCACTACCTTCTGGCATCACTGCCCATTCGGTTCACAGCGCGGCCACGTCCGCTGCCTTTGCTAAGCAGGCCTCATTAGATGAGATCTACAGGGCAGCCACACGGTCTTCAGCATCAACATTTATAAGACATTAAAAGATCGATACCATGGCCTCGGCGGATGCAGCCTTCGGCAGAAGGGTTCTGGAGCACGTCTTGGATTGATCTTGGTCCCTCCCAAATAGTTAGCTCTTGGATATCCCGCGAGTTCAAGATGACCTTCACCCAGAACGAGAACGGAGCCTTGTTTACTCACCGTGAAGGCTCCTTCTGTTCTGGGTTGAAGGTCATCTTGCCTGCCCAAATTGCTCAAGAATAACAACAGTATTTAACCAAGACTTGCACAGAATTTTATTCAGGAATTACAGTGTTGAGACTTTCAACATAGGAACGTATTACAAATTACATATGATGTCCGCCATCTTATCCTGTTCCAATTGTCTTCATGTTATCTATTGTTCTTTATTGTTGATTGTTCATTGGAGTTCATGTAATGTTTATATTTCATAAGGTGTTGTGTCACCTGCTGGCCTTTGCACCTAACTGTCTCCTTAGCTCGGCAAGTCCGAAAACTGGATCTCCCGCCCAGGGACAGGAAGTGGATGAAAAAATCCTTTAGTCCTGCCTCCCTGGGCACATGATAGTAATAGCCGCGAGTTCAAGATGACCTTCAACCCAGAACAGAAGGAGCCTTCACGGTGAATAAACAAGGCTCCGTTCTGTGGCATGTCCTGATGTCGTTATGCCATGTCTTTCTCTGCCCCAGACACCACATTTGGCTGCTACTTGCAGTGGCAGGAAAATTCTCCGTATTATGAGCTGGGATACAGGTTTAGTTGTACTACCTGGTACTAAAGGACAAAAAGTTGATACAAGGCTGCCATTGAGTGGGATCACACTGTTTTTCCTTATAATATGTGTTTCCATTGTAAGTAGATTTAATACTAATTGGCTCTGAGAAAAGCTTGTGTCCCCAAGTTCTTGGGGGGGGGGAGTTTTGGCCCCTAATTTTGGCTGTAATAAAAATTCAGTTTCAATAGAATGTTGATTTTTGTGGAGTTTGCCAGTTAAAGCAGAGTCCAGGTTAGCTGTGAATGAAAATTTTCATCTGTCTGTGATAGAATATTTTGTGATACCTTCTGCATATGTTGGTACAGATGGTTAAATAACACACACACCATTCAGAAATAATTAGTCCTTGTCACCACTAGCTGTCTTGTCAGTCTCCCAGATTATATTAAGAATGATGTACCTTTCTGAGTATACCAGAGGAAGGCTGGTTCAGAGAGATCTTTTAAAGTTAGGTTGTAGTTTTTGAACATTTCATTTGACTGTGGAACTGTAACTTCGGACATGCCCTGAGATTATTATTATTTTGTATAAAAAGCTGAGGGGTGTAGGCATTCTGCTTGTTTACCGACCACCTGATTCTCCAGTGAGCACCCTGGCCGAATTGGCAAAGGGGGTCCCTGATGTAGTTCTGGAGACACCCAGACCCATCATTCTGGGGGACTTCAACATTCATGCTGAGGATACTTCACTGGGATTTTATAGCTTCTTTGTCTGCCTTGGGTCTCTCCCAAATCATGACTGGCCCAACACATGAAAGAGGCCATACCTTGGACCTAATCTCTTACACTGAATCTTTTGGGGCAGGTTTCAGGGCTGGAGATTCACCCTGAACCATGGTCTGACCACTACCTACACAAAACCAAGTTCAATGTGGCTCCAACAACCCTGCAGAAGCAGGGGGCAGTTAAAATGGTCCTCCCATGGAGGCTCATGAATCCTACTGGATTCCAGAACACTCTAGGGGACTTTAGGATTCTAAACACGTGCTCTGTTGCAGTTGCACTAGAAGTGTGGAATTTTAACTTCCTTATAGCTGTGGACAAGGTCGTTCCTCGATGACCTCTCCTGCCCTTGAGATGAAACCCAGCCCCGTGGTTTACCACTGAGCTGGGTGGTCTGAAAAAGGCTGGGAGACATCTAGAACAGCACTGGCAGAGACTCATACTGATTATGACAGGTCATGCTCTACACCTTGCCTGCATTTTAAATTATGAAATGAACAAGCTGAGTGCCAAAACAAAATTAACAGTTGCTGCTGAACTGGCTCAGTGAAATAGAAGGAATGTGGAGAATTTAGAGAGTGGGCCATTGCAATTATATTAGTTTTTAACTGTATAGTCTCTCCCTGTCCTTCATCCTGATTGATACTTGGACCCTTTACAAAACAATCAATGACGTTACCTAATGTAGTAATAATACTTTAAACAAGTTTTTGATAAGGGGGGATTATTGCAGGGTAATTGCAGAGGAACCAACAGCCCCCTAAAAAGCATCTAGAGAATAAAAATCTGCAGTGTGCTATTGTGATTTATGGAAGTATGAATCCTCTTAGATCTGTTAAGTAGATTATTCTCATTATATACCCACTAACTATCCTGTGGTGAATGTGATAAGACAATGACCACTGTTGGCAAAGCCATGATTTTAATCTTGCATGCTGAACTGTGTAAAATCCTCTTTTCTCCCTTTAAAATTTACATCCTATCACTTGGAAGACAATCTGTATAATTTAAGACATCTTTGTGCTAGTTTCAGTATCTTCCTCAAAATTAACATCGGAAAAATATGCAAATTATTAAGATCCCCTCACTTTAGTAACAATATTAGTATTTATAAATGAAATGTCTTAACCAAGAGATTATACTATGTCATATTTCAGTACAATATAATGGAGATACTCTAACAATCTTTGACTCTGGGTTTTGTTCTATTTTTTTTTCTCTCTCTCCTGCTTCTATCTTTCTTGTGTCTTTTGTCTACAAAAACTTGCCCTAGGCCAGTGTTACGTGGTGGGTCGTCTGCTGTCACCTCCTCTAACCTTCTCCATGACAACACCAGGTAAACTTGCATTTAGTTAGTCACAATATCCTATATCCATCTTTCACAGAACCTGACAATGACCACTTCCTGGCTGTATTTCCTCAGAATTAAACTCCTAAATGTCCAGCAGGGCTGATGTGGCATAGTGGTTAGAGTGTTGCACTACGTTCTAGGATGACCGGGTTCGATTTTCCTGTTCTGCCGTGGAAGCCCACTAGGGGACCTTGGTCCTGTCACAATCTCTCAGCCTCACAATGGTTGTTGTGAGGATTAAGAGGAGGAGGGGGGAACAATGTGAAAAGCTGCTTTGGGTCCCTGATCAGGGAGAAAAGTGGAATAAAATTTATTAAAAAGCATATGTATTTTTACTTAGTGACAGGAATGTTCAGTGCAGCACACTGAAAAACATGTATATAGCCTCTTGTTTCTTATTCTGATACCCGTCTATCTACTCAGCTGCCACAAGGATTTTATAATCCTTTTACTGACCTGTTCTTGTCAGATCTCAGAAGCTAAACAGGGTCGACCCTGGCAAGTATTTGGATGAGAGACCTCCAAGGAATACCAGGGTTGTGACATGGAGGCAGGCGATGGCAAATCACCTCTGAACATATCTTGCCTTGAAAACCCCGTCAGGGGCTGCCGTAAATCAGATGTGATGGCAGAAAAAAAAGCCGTATGCGACAGAAGTAATTGTTCAATTTCTCACTGATGTTAGCGTTAAAGAGCATTTCAGGTTGGAGGGTTTTTTCCCCCCTCAAAATGATTAAAACATTTGTAAGCTGCTAAATCAATTTGACAATACATTACACATTAAATTTGCACAGAGTTCTTAAACTTGCTAGGTAGACAAATCTGTAGAACAAAGTTTTATATTTGTAACCTGTTGAAGATAAACAGTACTTTTTCAAATACTGCCTATGGAATGTGGTGCATAGCTCATTCCTTCTTTTCTCTCTGTTTCTTTCGTAAGGACAGTCCTGCTGGATCAGACCAATGGTCCATCTAGTTTAGCATCTTGTTTCATACAGCAGCTGACCAGTTGCCTTGAAGGGCCAATAGACAAGGCTCAGAGGCCAAGGTCTTCCTTGATGTTGTCTCCTAGTACTGGGTTTCAGAGGTTTACTGCTTCTGAATGTGGAGATTTCCTTCACTGATCATGAATCTGTCTATCCCGCTTTTAAAGCAGTCTATGCTCATGGCCATCACTGCCTCTACTTGTTGAGGAAAGAAGTGTTTCCCTTTGTCTGTCCTGTATCTATTTCCCATCATCAATTTCATTGGTTGCCCCAAGCTCTATTATTATGGGAGAGGGAGAAAAAGCTCCCTCTATCCATAGAATCATAGAGTTGGAAGGGACCACCAGCGTCATCTAGTCCAACCCCCTGCACAATGCAGGAAATTTACAACTACCTGCCCCCCACACCCCCAGTGAGACCCCCACTACATGCCCAGAAGATGACGAAGATGTGTTCCCTCTCATCATCTGCTTAAGGTTATAAAATCAGCATTGCTGACAGATGGCCATCTAACCTCTTCTTAAAAACCTCCAGGGAAGGAGAGCTTACCACCTCCCAAGGAAGCCTGTTCCACTGTTAGAAAATTCTTCCTAATGTCTAGACGGAAACTTTTTTGATTTAATTTCAACCCGTTGTTTCTGGTCTGACCTTCTGGGGCAACAGAAAACAACTCGGCACCCTCCTCTATGTGACAGCCCTTCAAGAACTTGAAGATGGTTATCATATCCCCTCTCAGTCTTCTCCTCTTCAGGCTAAACATACCCAGCTCCTTCAACCTTTCCTCATTTGATTTGGTCTCCAGACCCCTCACCATCTTTGTTGCCCTCCTCTGGACACGTTCCAGCTTGTCTACATCTTTCTTAAATTGCGGTGCCCAAAACTGAACACAGCACTCTAGGTGAGGTTTGAGCAGAGTAAAGCGATACCAGCATTTCACGTGATCTGGACACTATACTTCTATTGATACAGCCCAAGATCGCATTTGCCTTTTTAGCTACCGCATCACACTGCTGACTCATGTTCAGAGTTTGGTCTACTAAGACCCCAAGATCCTTTTCGCACACACTACTGCTCAAATAAGTCTCCCCCATCCTATAATTATGCATTTCAATTTTTTTTCATTTTCCACTTTCTCTACCCCAGGCATAATGTTCTAAACCTGTATCATGTCCCATTAGCTGTCTTTTCCCCCAAACTAAAAAGTCTCAGACTTTCCTATTAGGAAAGGTATTCCAACTCCTTGATCATCTTGCTTTTTCTCTTTTGCATTTTTTTTGAAATTTGGCAACCAGAACTGCACATGCTATTCCAAATGAGACCACATCATGTCTGTATACAATGGAATTACAATATTTGCCTTTTATTCTCAGTCCCTTTCCTAATAATCCACAACAGGGAGTTTGCCTTTTTATTTCAGTGGCTGACTATATTGTGTGTGATCATACAAAAGGGTTTATTCTGCCTGCATCTGAGAAGTTTTACTATCTCCCTCTCCATTCCTCAGGATGGACGCCAAAGTGCAAAAAATATTTCTGTAGGAATTGTTTGGTTCAAATGCTGAGAAAATATCCTGTTTTAATATACTGCCTGAGAAAACTGGCTGTGACTGGGAAAATATGGGTTTGTGAGTTTCTGCCTTTGTGTTTGTTTGTTGAGTGCACATATGGTAGTATAGGAAAGGAAGATGGCTAGGACCTTTCTGTTTCATCTGCTTCATTTATAGCACCACAATGTTTGGAAAGCTGATGATCTGTTGTATAAGATGGAAATGAGATATCCTTTATAATGACATTATCTAAAGGACTGTTTATGGCCCACCGAAGCATCTTGGCAACAGCATTTCTGAAACTAATAAAACATCGAATGTTCCAGACTAGTGCAGAAATCTGATAGCTAGGTTTCTCATTTGAGAGTGCACTAAGGAACAGAAGAAGTGAAGTGGAGTGCCTGTCATGCCCACATGACAGGGCAGAATAAGAACATTGCCAGGATAACCCCTTATAATAGCGGGTCATGACAAGTAAAAATTACTTCCTCAAAAGTAGACAAGGAAGTGTTTGTTAGTTGGAAGTTAGTTTGTTTCCTTCTCTTTCGGGTCCCCGGTTTCTCTGGCCATCAGTATGTCACAAAGCACGCTCCTAAGATGTACTGACAGGTGAGATAATCAGTGGAATGTAATTATGGGGTGGTCATTTTTATGCATTTATATGAAAGGTTTTTAGTGATCTTTGACTACATGTTTCTTAGGTTCTTCCAGCATTGTTTTACTGACACTTATTTCACCAAGCATAATATGCCTGGGGTTCATTCAGAAGTCACAAACCAGCATTTTGTTCAGGCGGTCTTTGGGCAGGTACAGCTCTTCCCCTTGTGCACAGGCTGAAAACTGCATGGTTTGAAACACACAGAAATGTGCTGTGTCGGTTGAACTGGATGAAGTGGCAAACTGTTCTCTTGCAAACACACCAGGTTTATAAACAAGGATTAAATTGAGGCTTAAAATCCTGCTTTGTAGGCAAGCGAACAGACTACTTTATTGATTCACCCAGTTCAGATATCACAGTTTGTTCCAAATCAGGAAGTTTTCAGTCTACATACCATATATGATGGGAGAGAGAAGGAGGCATATGCGTTTAAGAACTTCCTGACTTATTCATACCACAAACTAAGCATTATTTCTTCAAGTGGTTGGAATATAGCCTTTGTGCACAAGTATATAATAACCAAAATTGACAACTTGGATTCTCTTTAATTCGGATGAGCTAAATGGGTATTCACAGTCTCTTCACATTTGTCAGAACCTAACTTCTGTCTTTGTTTCATAAGACTCACTGGCCAGTTCAAGCAGTTCATATGGGCAATAGATCTTGTATAACTCTGTTAGTAAAATGAGGTGTGCTGAACATAAAAACATCTCCTTAATGGACTCTTCTTAATTCAGTATATTAACATATAAGCATGCCTATATGGAATGTTTTAAAAGAATTGTTAAAATTGAAAACTGAAATCAACCATCACAGAGAGCCTGACTGATTTTTTTTCATTGTCCAAGTTCATAAAAATGCACATTGATATCAGCACAGTAATGGGTGGAGAGAGGGGATTGGTAATTCCCCCTTTATTTATTTATGTTTATAGTCTGCACTTATCACTGGGACTCAGCATAGATAATACAATCAAAAGGACAGGACATCCAATAAACAGTGCAATAGAATTCTTTCGTTTATTACAGGTAACATGATATTAAGCCTGAGCATTATGAGTAAAGGCTAGATTAAAAGGAAAAAATAGGAAGCTTCTCGTTATGATGCTTTAGACACTATAATCTCTTTAGTTGCCCCCCAAAATATATATATAGCTGAAATATGCTATGATACATTGATCATAACATGTTTTCTTTACAAACCTTATACTGAAGAGGAATTATGTAAAATATATTTCTTGTTTCCACACCTTGAGCATGAGTTTTTTCACTTAGTTCAATTTGTAAAAGTAAGAAAACTCCTGAAGTATTAAAAAGTATTAAAACTCCTGAAATTGTCAGGAAGTCCCCCTGAGGCAAGTGAAGATGCATTTTTGTACTGATGTACAGAAAGAAACTAGGAAGAGAAGTAATGGTCGTAAATTTGGTCAGTTATTGATAGAAACCCATACAGAGAGAGGAATTTAGCAATTTGTATTTAAACTGGTTTGAACGGCAAGCCTATGTACGTAAAAACATGAGTAATTCAGGACATCTTGACAAATCAATGGGCTTAAACTGAAGTAACTCTCCATAAAAAGGCATTGTAAGATTTGTGTAAGAAAAGCACTTTTAAAACTCCCCTTAAAGAAAAAATGTTTTAATATTTTAAATGTTAGTTGAAACCAAAAAAGTATGTATTTTGACCAGGATCCTAAGAGCTCCTTTAATGTGCCAAAGAAACTTCAGTGTGACTACAGAGAAACTGTTGATTTCCCTTTTCAGTTGTAGCCTCTTGGAGTGCACTGAAAGTAACTGTGCAGAGTTCCCTGGCTTTTCACTTAGTGCAAGGGCTGTAGTGAGAAGAATTCAGGGTGCTGAAATACCTCAGTGCATGTATGAAATGCCATAAGTGGCACATTAGATCCCCTTGCCTATAATTCCCTCTCTGCGTGCACACCATTGAAGCATGTTATCTCTCTAATCTCATAGATACGGTCTTTCAAATGTGGATACAACATTTGAGGGAACACCAGAAGATATGACAGTTGTGGATGCCGCTTCACTAAGACGACAGGTACCTACGAAACTAATGCAGTCTGCTTGTCTCTTACCAGTCATGTAGCAAATGTTGTTCTGTGTTAAATTTCACATATGTCATGAATATGTGAGATGCAAAGGGAACAATATAAATTTGCACTACAATTTGGAACTACAAATGCAACTTTTGATATGGGGCACGAAGAGGTCATAGTTTGTTATCTGCAGGTTATCCACTTTGTGCATTTTTTGTTTGTTTAAACCATTCATACCCCACCTTTTGATTAGAATCTTCAAAGTGGCTTTAAAAAATTAATTAAGAACCAAGATACAAGCTAAAATCGCATAAAAGGATAGCAATCAAAGAAAGTAGCAGCAAACTGTCACAGCAGAACAAAAGATGGATTCAGAGCACTCCAGTAAGAGCTCTACTTGCAGAATGGATCATTCTCAGATTCCAGTTTTCCCACAGCTCCTGCATCACTCTCAGAGTTGCTTCTAAGGGCCAGGGGATCCAGTCTACGGGGCTGCATTTTGAGGAGGAAATTCGCAAACACTTGCCCATGCAAACAGAAGTGCTTTCTGCTTTCATAAGGGTTCCAGTGACTCCGATCCACTAGCAACAGTAATTCATATCATGTCACTGTAGCCATGTACCCTGTTCCAGGAAGAAAGGGGCAGGGCCTCTTAGGAGGACCTTAGCATTCACATAGGTTCATATGGGAGCCAGCAGGGCCCAGACCATTTAGGGGGTTAAAAGTGAAAACCAGCGGAAACCAATGAAGTTGTTGCAAGGTTGGGGTTAGGCCACTTGGGATATGTATTACCAGTCAGCATCCTGGCAGCTACATTCTGAACCATTGGCACTTTCCAGACGCTCCCCACATAGTGTGTGGTACAGTAGTTCAGCCTGAAGAAGTGAACTGTGACTCACAAAAGCTCAGACTCGGCCAGAAATTGTTAGTCTTTAAGATGCTACTGGACTCTTGCTCTTTTCTACTAGTTCAGCCTGGCTGTCAGTAAGGCATGAATTAGTATGAATAGGTAAATCTCCATTTCTGAAACATTTAGCTAAGGAATTCATGGCATAGATGTGGCTGTCTGGTAAAGGGTTGAAATGCTATAACTTTTTTATAAGTATTTGTAAAAGTGAGAGTCAAGCATATACATTTCAAAATGTTGTGAGAGAACTGGGAAAATTATTTGTATAGCATGAGAGGAAACATAAAAACAGGGCACTGCTGTCTGTGAAGGGTGATGTCTACACAGCTTGTCCATATGCCCTGGCATTAAAATGCATAAGAGAGGCTGTTACCACATAGGGATTTTCCCCTGCAGGGAACCCCCAGATTAAAGGGGGATGTGCATTCAGGGCATTCCAAGGGCTTTTAATCTGGAAGGGGGATGGGGATGAGGTGGCTTTAGATAGAGTATCCATCTGAACACTTCAGGGCAGCTTGTGCTATATGCCAAATCTCCCCACATGCCCCACACACCTTTTAGCCCTTTCATGTTTTTTTTGGTCTGTTTTTTGCTTTCCCTGCCAAGTTACTCTGCAGCATTACCATGTGGCTCATTAGAGGAAAGCTGTTTTTTTCCAAGCTATGTGGGATCTTGACAAAAGTACCATTGAACCTGCACTTCTGCATAAGCATGATAGGGGGTAGGAAAGGAGGTACAAGAACAGGGTGGGTGGATGCTGTTCCTGCCCATGTCAACATAATTTGCTGCAGCTGCAGTGGTGGTGTTTTTTCATGCCCCAACTAGAAGCAGCCAGAGACGGGGGGGGAGCATTAGAAAGAGAAAGTGAAATGACCTGTATCCATTTGCAAATCAGTGGATTTTCCAGACCTATTAGTGGGAATTGCTGAATTCTACTTTGATATGGAAGACCAGGAAGAAATAGCCAGGATTCTGAAGTCTAAGAGTTTAGAACCAGAGAGTTGTTAAGTCTTATATTGCACGAGTTGCATTTACACATTACTAGTTCTCAGGTTACCGACCCCTTTGTGGTAATTCAGATCTTGACTGGATGAAACAGAGATCTTGAGGCACTTAGTAGGCTGGTCTGAGCAATCAACCTGAAAGACATTTTCTTTCTCCCTTATTTTAGATAATCAAACTTAATCGCCGTCTACAGCTTCTGGAAGAAGAAAACAAAGAACGTGCTAAAAGAGAAATGATCATGTACTCAATTACTGTAGCTTTCTGGCTACTAAATAGTTGGCTTTGGTTTCGGCGCTAGAGGTAGCCACTCCACTTCAAAGAAATTTGACAGTGGGAAAAATATAGAGAATTTGCAAAGTCCTTTGTTTCTGTCTCTGAATTGTACGGTGATTTATGATCCACGCACTGGAAATTCTGCTGCCGTGAACAGCTATAACATTACAGTGTTAAAGGGATGTCTGGATTATTGTATTTATTTTTTCAGATTTGTGGTTACATTCTGTTATGCTCCTTTTGCATGTCTCAGTGTACATTTGGATGAATTGTTTTGCAAAGGGAACTGCTTCCATCTCAACCTAGTGAAGGCATCCTGCAGACAATTGTGTGGAGGAAGACAAAAGTTGAATTTGTGGAATTAACCTGCAAACTGTCATAATTTAAAGTATGGGTTTCTTATTGTTATTCCAATATTAAATGCAGCACCTTTATAGCTAACCTTATTGCACTTGTTTTCTTTTAGCCAAATTGGGACGCAGTAATGTGCCGGATTAAAAAAAAAATCCTAGCACATGAGTGTCTCTCTTGTTCAAGCACATGTACATATTGACTAAAAGACATTCTTTGCTAATATGTCAGCAGATTATCCAGAGGTGTGTTGTAAGAGGTATTTTAGTTTTAATTTTGCAGATGTTTTTTCTAAAAATACATTTTTAAGCAAACCTGTCCATGAATGATCTAAAGATTATGGAACAAAGTACCAATGGTAGTGTGTATAATAAAACAGTCAACCCAAAGCAATGTTTAATTTCTTATTTTTACAGTTCACCAGAGATTGTTCTTGAGATGCTTGAAGAATCTGTACTTTGAAAATGCTTATGTTTTATTTTTTAATATACAGGGAAAAAATAGTTGACTATGAACAAATCAACATTGCATCACTTATTGTCCTGTAAGTGTAGCTATATTTGCTTGTGGACTTCTAGTCAACACATTTACACAAACCTTATTTTCCTATATTAATATGTATTGTATTTTACTCTCTTTTGACAGTGTGCTATGAAATATTAAGTGGGTTTACATATTACACATCTTAAGGGTGTTTACTATGGGAAAAGCCCTGTCCCAAATATTTTCCATTGATAAAACCTAGACAAGCTGAGTGATATGCTGAAATCTTTAAAGAAAGAGTTTGCTAACACCTAACAAGACATACAGATGGGACACGATGTAACAGGAACAGGGAAGAAGGAAATCGCTATGATATGCCAGGTTGAGGATGGTGAGAGTCAGAAATTCACCAATCACAGCAATGTATATGGAGTGACTTGTGTTAGTGGAGACTGGGTTAGACACTTCACACTGGTACTCTCCAGTATCACTGTGGATTGTGCCGTAGATGGCAACAGTCCAGTTATGCTCAGATATCTGGATCCAAGGGCTATTTCCAAGGAGCTCTCCATTGTAAAACCAGCTAACAGAGGTTTCTGTAGAGGCGTCCTCACAGGTTAGAACAACAGAACCCATTAACTTTATCAGGAAGGCAGAGAGATTGAGATAAATCCAATTGATACTCCACCCTTCTGCAAAGGTCTTAGAGTGGTGCATTTTGAATGATCTCATTTTCTTCCCACAACAACCCTGTAGGGCAGGCCTGGTTAAGAGATGGAGTTGCCCAGGGGTATCCATTGAGCTGAGGGTCAAAGTGGACACAAGGGGACAACTACCTAGTGCCTTGCTGAGTCCATGTTCAGTAGGAGTGGATGAAACCTAGTTTTTATATAAGCACAAACATAGCTGAGGGTCTGCCTGAAGTCTCTCCATCCCCTGCCTTGTTTGCTGCATTTTATTACTGCAAACACTTTTTAGCTAGTGCAACCAGCCCAGCCCCTCAAAATCATTATCAATTTTTAAGTGTTAAGATTTTTGCCTGCCTTGATATGTAGGACCATGTGCCCCTCTAGTGTCTATCAAGGGAATTGCACCTCCATCAGGTGCCCTTCCAATTCAGGTACCTGTTCAGGAGTCACCAGTTTTGCCGACTGCATCAGAGAGGATTCTTTGCTTAGGGCCTCTAAGCTGTCTTTGTGCCAAGCCTCTGTCCCTGGCACAGACTTTTCCATGGACCCTACGGAGAACACGTGGTTGTGTTTTCCTGAGATGTTTCTGTTCACCCACATCAAGCTTTGATAACACTATTTACTCAAATGCAAGACTACATCTGAGCTAAAAGGAAAAGCCGGGAAGAAGCAAATCACCAGTATCAATTTTAAAGTGTGATCTCGTCTGGGAAGCTAAGCAGGGTCAGCCCTGGTTAGTACTTGGATAGGAGACCACCGAGGAATACCAGGGCAAACCACCTCTCTTTGTCTCTTGCCTTGAAAAGCCAGGAGTCGGCTGCAACTTGATAAGTTTACACACATTCAAATGTGGTCATTCCATTACTTGCAAAGTATTGTTTTCATTCTTTTTTCAATTGCAACAACTTCTTTTAAATTACTGTCGACAGCCAATACATATTAAAAATTCCTTCCCAGCTTTTGTCAACAATTTCAAACGTGAAGGAACAGAAAAGGAAGTTCAGTCCCCACAAATAACGTATTAATAATCCCCAATAATAAACTGAAGCTAACCTTTGAAAGCAAGCCTTGCGAGTCTCCGAAGTCCAAAGGAGAAACTCTCTCACTAGGGTTGCCAACCTCCAGGTGGTGGCTGGAGATCTACCGCTATTACGACTGATCTCCAGCAGATAAAGATCAGTTCACCTGGAGAAAATGGCCACTTTGGCAATTAGACTCTGTGGCATTGAAGTCCCTCCCCAAACCCCACCCTCCTCAGGCTCCACTCCCCAAATCTCCAGGTATTTCCCAACCCAGAGCTGACAACCCTAACTCTCACCTTCTGTTTTTCCAAAAAGATTTTGGACTCTTTCATAAATGCTTGTCATACATTTGTAGGCATTCCCATGTATCTGAAATGTGAACATGCCGAGTCCTCTGCACAGTGTGTTGGAGGACAGTGAGAGGTGGTGTCAACTCCTGAACATACCGTTGTAGTTGTACTTGCTGGCAGGCAGCTGTCGAAACAACTCAGGTCATCAGACGTCCCGTCCGTAAACTCTGCAGCGTGCAAGCTTCCTTAGGCGGCCTGCGATCATGATTCGGTCTGGGGAGAGCATCTTTCTGATGACGCCAATTCCGTGACGCACGAGGAAACGACAGCTGCTGCCTGTGCATTGAGGGACCCAACTACGTCACGCGCTCAACACAGCCGCGGGGAAGCCCAGCCCGCCCGGACTTGGCCGAGGGCGCTTTGCCAGCCGCGGAACCAAGGTGCCCGGAACTGGAGAGAGGAAGCGCTCGTTTCCCGACGGTGAGCGTTGGCGCATGCGCCCGGCCCTCCTTCCGGCCGGGTTCCTTTCACAGCAATGGCGTCCACGCTGCTGCAGCAGCCTCTGTGGCGCCAGGCTTGCCGCCGTTTCCTGGCCGCCGCTGCTGGCCGCGCCGCGCTTCGCCCTCAGCCGCGCCGAGATAAGAAGCGCTGGGCCCGCGCTTACCTGGATCAGCAGCGCGCGCTCGAGCCCCCGATGCGCCGGTGAGGGTCTCGGCGGCGGTTCTACGTGGGGAGGCGGCCTTGGGCGGCCGCCTGTTGAGCTTGGGGACCGGGGCTTCGCCGAGGGGGGAGGGAAGCCGTCGGGCTGTGGCGCTGAAGGCTCCAAAAGAGAGAGGCTTCAGGAAAGTAGGCAGTCCGGCTGTCTTTGGTGCCGGAGAGACTGCTAGTTGCTTAAAGAGGGACTTGTTTTGCTGATCCCCCCCCCCCCAGGGACCCATGAAAGCTGCCTTCTGCTGAATCAGACCCTTGGTCTGAAATGCCTCAGTTACTTCAATTGCCCAATAGAGTAATTCAGGAGAGGTTATCAGGAGTAAAAGATTCTTTTATGAGGCCAATAAAAGAAGCAGCACGCGCGGAGAATGCCCTTAAGGCGTCAGAGCATTGCCCACCAAGAACATAGTGTTTTATAGACGTTAGGATTGACAGCAATAATTACAATTACGTAGAACATTAGAGCCGATACATATTAAAGTCGTATATGCTCTCATTTGCATGTCCTATGAGAGTGGTCTTAAGGCATTCACTTTAGGTGGACATATGATAATGAAGAACCGAAACCTAACGTTCTTTTCTGACCCTTCTGGTGTCTTCAGTCATTTGGTTTTAGGCCTTGATAAGGAGCCTGGTTGAACCAGGCCTGCAGGGTGAGCTCATGGACGCCTGATCGCAATGCTGCCAGCTTCTGCTAACTCATATTCACACACTGGTGAATATGAACCAAATATTAGTTCTCTTGCCCCTTATACATGGGGCAATGCCTTTACATATGTGTGCAGAATAGATATGTGCCTGATGCTTATGCTCTCATACCTGAGCATAGCACTTTATAATTCTGTGAGTGTTCATACATGTGAAAGAATATATGCTTTCCCATAAATGAAGTTTATAGGCACTTCAGGTCCATCAAAGTCAGTATTGTCTACTCAGACCGGCAGCGGCTCTCCTGGGTCTCAGGCTGAGGTCTTTCACATAACCTACTTGCCTAGTCCCTTTAGCTGGAGATGCCAGGGATTGAATCTGGTACCTTCTGCATGCCAAGCAGAGGCTCCACCACTGAGCCACAGCTCCTCTCTGGAGGGGGACTTCTGAAAAAAGCTACATCTAAAGAGACAGTGTGGTTTAGTAATTAGAGTGTCCAACTGGGATCTGGGAGACCCTGGTTAAAATCCCCACTCTGCCACAGAAGCGTACTGGGTGGTCTTGGGCCAGTCATACGCTCTGACCCTTACCTTCCTCATAGGATGGTGGCTGCAGCAGGAGAAAATAGAAGAGGGAGAAATGGCATACATTGGTCTGAGCTGCTGGGCAGAAAAGCAACATGAAATGTGCAAAAATTAAATTAGTTCCTAAAAATAATTAACACTTTATAATCTGGGGAAAGCGAATGTCTGTATGGGGCGAATGGAGTTGTGTCTAGCTGGCCCTGCCCATGTGTGTGCTGGCAGAATCTACAAAGGTTATTTCTGTATAACTGATCAGGGCTCTGCATTTGCAAGAGGTCCTGATCACATGTGCATGAAGCTCTTGTTTGTAAATGATATATACCAAATGTGCGTAGGGTTGGAGCAATCCCATTCCTTGCTACACATGTTCACTCGCCCCAGTTTGTAACAGGCCCCATATGTGTTGTGAATGAGGGCTAAGATATGGAAGAGATGGAACAAATGTAGTTACCATTCCATAATCTTCCTGGTGTACTCTGTGAAGTTTTTGCATATCCACTTGCATGTGGGAAATGGCATAAAATCCATGTACAAAATTGTGACAATCTGCCCAGGGTTCAGTCTCTTTCCTAAACAGAATTATTTTCTATATAAAGTATATCATGTATGAAGTGGCATTATTGTACGGACAAGTTCTTGGACTGTCTGTTACTTTGAAACCAGAAGAGTGCAAAATACCAAGGAAATGTATTGTGGTTTTTTTTTTAGATGTCATTCCAAGTGAGTTTAATAGGGCTTAATTCCTCGTAACTGTTTAGCATTCCTCTGAAATACTGTTTGCATTCTGTACTTGGGGTTTCCCAATACAGACAGAAACTGAATGTGGGAATGGGATACATTGAAAAATCTAGTTCAGTAAAAAAGTAAAGGTCCCCTGTGCCAAGCACTGGGTCATTCCTGACCCATGGGGTGACGTCACATCTCGACGTTTTCTAGGCAGACTTTGTTTACGGGGTGGTTTGACAGTGCCTTCCCCAGTCATCTTCCCTTTACCCCCAGCAAGCTAGGTACTCATTTTACCGACCTCGGAAGGATGGAAGGCTGAGTCAACCTAGAGCCGGCTGCCTGAAACCAACTTCCGTTGGGATCGAACTCAGGTCGTGAGCAGAGCTTGGACTGCAGTACTGCAGCTTACCACTCTGCACCACGGGGCTCTAGTTCAGTACAGTACCCTTTTCTCTAGTTCAGATTGTCACAAAATCACAAAGTCTGTTTTATGGAATCAGTGATTTTATTTCAGATTATTATTTGTTTTTCCATTATGCAGTTCTGAAAAACCTAATTGGGATTACCATGCAGAGATACAAGCATTTAATCACCGATTGCATGAGAAGTTTTCCTTGGATGTCCTCAAAACTGCCTTCGTTAATCGTTGTTACATTAAAAGTGAAGAAGCCAGACGCAAAATGCTGGGACTAGAAAAAGAAGACATTGCTCTTAATCTCAAGGACAATCAGCAACTTTCAGAGCAGGGGGCCTCTTTTTCACATTCTTACCTCACAGAATGCTTTGAAAAGGCCTTTCCAAAAATGCCATCTGCTGGCATTGAGGCTATTGTTAACTTTCTCACCGGTGAAGAATTGGTATCTTATGTGGCCAAAAACTTGTCTTTGCAAGACTTGACGCTTTGCGCAGAATTTCCTGTACCACCTACTGTGCTTCAACAAACTTTCTTTGCTGTAGTAGGAGCATTGCATCAAAGCAGCGGCCCTCAGAGAACAGAGATCTTTGTCAGGGTAAGTTATTGCGCAGTACAGCATTGTTATATATAGCAGAATTTATAGTTCTTTGGCACCCATCCAAGGCTACAGTGCTCCCTGTTATAACACACAAGGAATAATGAATTGCATCCTGTGACTCAAAAGTCAATAGAGTAATCGCCTACAACTCTCCTCTTTAATTATATAGCTTTTACTCTGTGAAGTATTTGTGCATAATTGAAGAAGAAACTAAGCCGCCCGGATGCAGGACTGTTTAGATGCCAACGGAAAGGGAAGGAGCTCTAAGGGAATGCAAAGTTTCAGATATTGTTGTGGAATCTGAATTTGGCGACTTTTGCTTTATCAACTTCTAACTTCCCTGTTTGGCCTTCCATCAAGTCAGATGTCACTCAGATCATTCCAGTTGTTACACTTATAATATGCAAAATTAAATGCTCCAACGCTTGGGAGAGACAAATACTTATGCTTAAGAGTTTAATAGGGTATTTGGAAACTGTTTATGTTATTTACAGTCCTCTTCTCTCACTGGGACTCAAGGGCTGCTGTTGTGAAATTCTAACCCGTGCACATCCAGCTGGGTCAGTGACATTTCAATTGTCATATTTTCTTGTTTGCTTCCTTGGAATAATTTTACTGGGTCTGCCAAATGCTCTTGTCTGCAGCAAAAAGTGAGGGTCCTTGGCCTGATTTAATGATCAGCCCCATCACAGATCTGTTGCAGTGTCATTGCTGTGTTAAAAAATACCATTTATTTTATTTTCTTCCCATTTAGAGGGCAATACCACATGAATGATGTAATGCGGAGACTCTCCTGTGTGCATGATATAATTACCAGGATAGAGGCCTCCAAAATTTGTATCCCCTGGTCTTGGAAGCATGTTTGAGCAGCTTGTAATGCTGGCTTTTCAACACAAATGTGAGCATTGAAACTGCTAGTTCTCTGGTTTAGATATGCAGTCTGAGCCAGAGACCCCTTTCCCTTCTTTTTCCTGTGCTGCTGTTAAGCAGGCAAGTTGGTTGCATGTAGCCAATAGATAGGTGAGCAAATGAGCAATTTTCTTCCAGCCCTTTTGGGACCTTTCTGACTGCATGCAAGGTGTACTCTCGGCAATAAAGTATCTGAGGTACCCGATGTTAAGATATCAATTACCCCAGAAAGAGCAGCGCGGGAAGTTCCACTACTTAGAGAAGACTATTTTCTGTGTTTTAGTAATGCTCACAATTTTGGGGCCCTTGCCAGTTCAAGCTTGAGGGGGTTCCCTTATCATTAATTATCAGCAGGCATTCCAGAGTGCACACCTGTTGGTGAACTGGGATTGGTGTCTTTCCCGACAGCTTTTTCTTTGTCCTTAAACTGGAGGAATATAATTCACAGGTAAACAGATGTGCTCAGCCCCCTTACATTAACATACAGAAGGTTTCTTTCTACTAATATGTTAATGAAGATACCTGGTGGTATGTGGTGGCTGAGAGGTATGTTGATTTGTGGTAGGTAATACTTAAGTTTCTTGCAAAAAACTATGTAAACCATAAGTCCTTGACTTTAAGGCACTGCAGCCTTTGTTGGATGGCTTCAGGGAAATAATGACATAAGCATAAGATTGTTCAAAATAGCAAACTTTGGCATTTTGAACAATTAGCAGGAGGCATTTTATAAGACTCTTTGTAGCTATAATTGTAAAATACATTACAGATTCCAACAGCACTTCATATTTCTGTTTTCCTATTGTCTCTCTTTAATTTCTGTGTATATCAGGAACCAAAACTTATGGCCCCTGTTACTTTCCCCCCCTTTTCCGTTCAGGACTTCTTCATTCCTCAGTTGATAGGGAAAGACCTGTTTGAACTTTGGAATGTAGTAAACCCCATGGGCCTGCTGGTGGAAGAACTGGCCAAGAGGAATGTGTCTGCTCCAGAGCCAAGACTAACAAGACAGTCAGGAGCTAGCACTGCCTTGCCCGTGTACTTCGTTGGATTGTACTGGTTAGTAGGACTCCGGTCCACTTTACATTTATCTGTGACTTTTACATCCTGCCTTTCTTCCATCATGGAACTGAAGGAGGCTTATGTGGGGTAACTCCTGGCAACGCCATCAGCTACTTACCAGATTCATTATCAGCCTAGTTTCAGCAGTGTTTCACCAGCATGTGCCTACCAACCGAGGCCAGGTCCAGGTTTTGTGGACCTTGGGCAAGGGGATATAACTGCCCACTTCTCTTTTGGTGGTTCTTCCTCCGTCTCTTCTAGCCACTCCTCTTCCCTACACTTCCACTCTGTTTATTTAGGGGATTTCTTTTGTCACCTCTTTAGAGTCTTGCTCAAGGCAGCTTACAATTAAAATAAATTGTCAGTATAAAAATACAGCCCTGACCTGGATAAGCCAGGCTAACTTGATCTCGGAAGCTTAGCAGAGTTGGCCCTGGTTAGTACTTGGATGGGGGACCACCAGGGAATTCCAGGGTCATGACACAGAGGCAGGCAATAGCAAACCATCTGTGTTAGTCTCTTGCCTTGAAAACTCTACAGGGTCGCCATGGCTGCGACTTGACAGTACTTTCCTCCCCCATAAAAATACCACTCCTTCCATTTGGCCTTCCCTCTTTGGTCCCGCCTTCCATCCTTTAACCACACCTTGAAGTCACCCTGCTCTTTCCTCCTTGCAACTTGAGCAGGAAGAACATAGGCTGATGCCTCCTGCCAGCCTGCTTTAGTTGCAAGGTGGATCAGGAGGGAGTGATCTCTTTGTGTGTAGAGTGGCGGTGACCTGCTTCCTCCCTGATCTGTGCTCCAAGTGATCTTAACAGAAGTACATTGTAGGAGAGCAAGATCATGCCTGCTCTGGCTTTTGTCCCCTGTGCATGCAATTCATATTTGACTAGTGTCTACATGCAAAAAATCCAACATGCATAGGCTCAGACTATGCAATTGATAGTCCATGTAAATTCTGGGAATTACTCTGCAATTTTGGGCCTATAGTTGTTGGATTTTTTGCACATTGGCAGGTAGGTACCCTGGCTGGAGCCTACCATCATCACACATAACAAGCCCATTTCCACATTTTTGTCAAGTGTGAGGTTTATTGGTTCTTGTAGGTTATCCGGGCTGTGTAACCGTGGTCTTGGTATTTTCTTTCCTGACGTTTCGCCAGCAGCTGTGGCAGGCATCTTCAGAAGAGTAACACTGAAGGACAGTGTCTCTGTGTCAAGTGTGTAGGAAGAGTAATATATAGTCAGAAAGGGGGGGGGGGTTGAGCTGAATCATTGTCCTGCAAAAAGTATCAAAGGTAATGTGCTAATCTGTTAAAATGGAACCATTGTTAACAGATCACTTCAGGATACAATGGTTCCATTTTAACATACCACACCCTCATTAGCACATTATCTTGATACTTACAGGATAATGATTAGCACATTACCTTTGATACTTTTTGCAGGACAATGATTCAGCTCAAACCCCCCCCCCCTTTCTGACTATATATTACTCTTCCTACACACTTGACACTGAGAGACACTGTCCTTCAGTGTTGATCCTCTGAAGATGCCGGCCACAGCTGCTGGCGAAACGTCAGGAAAGAAAATACCAAGACCACGGTCACAGAGCCCAGATACAAGAACCAATGAACTCTGACCGTGAAAGCCTTCGACAATATTGTGAGGTTTATCTTTACAAGCTTTATCCTTCTGTTGGCCTCTGTTTTACAAAGAGAGATAACCACTAAAGTACCAATAAAAATTGCACTCTGGTAGCTCTGTAAGCCATGATAGCCAGATTCTCAACTGACTTCTTTAGTGTAAGAAAGCTTGTGCCTCTGGTATTGTTTGGTCTGAAATGCAGTTTTGTAAATTCAAATGTAATTACAATCTAGAAATCGTAATTTAAAAACCAGTCCTTGCCATTATAACCTCTTAAATCTGATAAGAGTGTGGGGGGGCGGGAAGAGAGAGGTTTTTTAATTTATATAACCAAGCCTTCCACTCATCTCAGTTTAGCCTTGTTCCTTCACTGCCATTACTTTCCCTTACACCATCACCACTGTTCACAGGCAGTTCCTGACCTTTTCCTTGTGCTTCTCCTTGACTGCTGGAACTAACTTTCAGATTCAATTGGTGCCTGTTGATGTGTACTTCGTTCCCTGCCAGATGCCTAGTTGGATCTCACTCCCACTTTGTTAGATCTTGGTTTGTCCTTGCAGTTCTTGTTTTTCAGTCCTAGATTGATGTGTACTGAACATGACATTCGGATGCCTGTTCTAGTTTTGGCTTCTGTTGTTTAATAAAGCAGCCTGCCTTTAAGCTAACAAAGGTAACTCATGATACCTACTCCTGAAGATGTTATCTAGGAGAGAGAGAGAGCGCGCGCACACAGCCTAATTTTTCTCTACTTTCTATATGAGGTGGAAGAGCCTTCAGGTGAGGTAAAATTAATGGCAACACTGAGTGGGCCTATAGAAACATATCACATAGTGAAAATGAGAATAGATATTGTTATTTATAGTTAGCTGTCTTGGACACTTTATTGTAAAGTCAAGTTAACAATCTTTTAAATAAAACTCTTCATTTCAGACCGCAGGTAGATTCCATGATTAAATGTTTCACCAAATAAGAAAAATCCTGTGTATAGAAAACTAACATTTGAGGTAAAAAGGTAAAGGTCCCCTGTGCAAGCACCGGGTCATTCCTGACCCATGGGGTGATGTCACATCCCGACGTTTACTAGGCAGATTTTGATTACGGGGTGGTTTGCTAGTGCCTTCCCCAGTCATTTTCCCTTTACTCCCAGCAAGCTGGATACTCATTTTACCGACCTCAGAAGGATGGACGACTGGGTCAACCTTGAGCCAGCTACCTGAAACCAACTTCGGTTGGAATTGAACTCAGGTCATGAGCAGAACTTGGACTGCAGTACTGCAGCTTACCACTCTGCCCCACGGGGCTCTTCCTAGTGTTGGTTTTCTACATATTACCCAGTAGGGATGGCATTCAATTCCATGACATTCTGTATCTCTATCACCCGCAATAAGAAATCATGGGAAAAGTTTTACCACACATGAGTAGCCCTGTATAGACTGTGCTTGAAAGATAATGCAAAAACTGCAATTAATTTGTCCTTCCCCCCCCCCCTTTATGTACTCGGAGTGCACTTTGCCACGACCTGCTGAAACCTAGTTCTCTAAGGAAGGCAAGGTTTAGACCTCAGACAGACTCTTGTCCCTGTGGGCAAGCTCAGCTCCAGTGAGCCACTGGAAGTCACTGTCATTTATACTGTTGTTTATGTAACACCATACAAGTTGAGGTGCATTGAACAAAAATTGCATTCTGTGAATATTCATTATATTGCTGTGTTATGCCAAATGAGTGCTGTGCTACTGGTACCTTTGAGATATTGTGGAGTAACTGCAATTTCCGATAAAACTATATCCTCTTCATTTCCAGCGACAAGAAGCTTCTGGCAGAAGGAACTGGTGAAACAATATTGGCTGCTGAAGAAGAGGCTTCCCGTGTGGCCCTCCGGAAACTTTATGGGTTTACTGAGAATAGGCAACCCTGGGATTATTCTTCTCCAAAGAGGGAGCAGAGAGCAGAAAATTTAATTAGCAGCAATTAGGCAGGACAGTTTGCTCCTGCTTTGTGTACAAACCTTGTTCCAAATGATGATGCTTTTCAAGAAGCTTTATTTAGAGAGTGACTATGTAGCTTGGGTTTTGAAAACACCCACATTTCCTTCAACAGAAAATAAAACTGGGGCAGAGAGAAGTCTTATGCTAAGAAATAAAGAACTTTGGAGAGCAATCATTTGACAAATAGCATTGTACTTTTTGGTAGGATACACAGCCCTTACCCAAGAAGCTTGACCCTTAGAAATACCATGATCAAAC
Organism: Euleptes europaea; assembly: GCF_029931775.1. Taxonomy (NCBI): domain Eukaryota; kingdom Metazoa; phylum Chordata; class Lepidosauria; order Squamata; family Sphaerodactylidae; genus Euleptes; species Euleptes europaea. Next base: position 36,117,791 of record NC_079316.1, on the reverse strand, counting down.
AGCTGTTATCCATAGACGTTGTGAAAAGGCAAACAACTGAAAGTATGACTAATGATCTCTCTCAAAGGTTTTGCACAGTATGCTGAGTGTTAGCTCAGTTGAGATTTGAGTTGCAAAATCATACAGTAACAAGATGAAAAGCTATGATGTAAAACTTCAATCTAATTTAAGGCAATACAATGTTTCATATCCCACTGTGGAATAAAGTTAATTTATAGCTATGTGTTTCTGTTCTTTGAAGAGCACAAAAACACTGTGGTTGCATTGACACTTAATTTACAATTACAGTGTCAAATAGACGTGTACAAGTGGGAACCTGCAAGGACTTGTGGGAGGCATCTCACTTCTCCCCCACTATTTTCTCCTAATTTTTCTTGAAAGCCCCCATAACGTACCTCTTTCTGCTTCCTTCTCACCTTCTAAAGTTGTCAACTTTCAGGTACAACCTGGAGATCTGGAATCACAGTTCCCCCTTGAGGTTACCAGCTCCAGGTTGGGAGATTCCTGGAGATTTGGGGGTGGAGTCTTGGGAGGGCGAGGTTTGAGGAAAGAAGCAACTTCAGCAGGGCATAATGCCATAGAGTCCACCCTCCCAAGCAGCCATTTTCTCCAGACGAACTGATCTCTCTCATTTGGAGAGCAGTTGCAATTCCGGCTAATCGCCAGCCCCTTCCTGGAGGTTGGCAACTCTAATTCCCCGTGGAGGAACTGGCTGCTTCGGAGGGTGGAATCTGGCATTATAGTCCTCTGAGGTCCCTACCTAGTATTTACCCCCAAATTTCCAGGTATTTCCTAACCTGGAGTTGGCAACCCAATCTCCTTCCCACCCAACAGCCAACCTACCTTTATCTGCCCCTCTGTCTTAAGCTCTACCTAGAAAAACTAGCCCAGTTATGTTGTGCCAGCTACTGGGCCAGGCCCACTTGTATGGTAAGGAACCCTCAAGGACTTGTGGGGGGGGAGCACCTCACTTTCCCCTATATTACCCTCCCCACACTAATCGTTTCCCTCCTCCAGACAACCCCCATCCCTTCTTCCTTTTTCGTGCCTCATTCTTTCCTTAGCCGTTCACCAACTTACCTTTTATTTGCCTCCGACCTTTAGCTATATTTATTAATTTACTTCATTTATACCTCCAACTTTCTCGTTCTGGGTGAAGGTCATCTTGAACTCGCGGGTATTACTATCACGTGCCCAGGGAGGCAGGACTAAAGGATTTTTTCATCCACTTCCTGTCCCCTAGGAGGGAGATCCAGTTTCCGTCCTGCCTTGATCAGGGTGGCAGCGTAGTTTGTGAACGACGTCTTCTAGCTTTGTTTTTTCTTCCTGCCTTATTTGTCTGTTTTTTCCCGTCTTGGTATTGGAGTGAGTCGTCCTTCCCTTCCCTTCCGTATCTTCTGTTTGTGGCCCCAGCCGCAAGACCTTCCTTCCCTCACTAATTTCCTTCAGTCTCTGTCCTCCCTTCGTGCTCCCCGCTTTGCCCTCGGGGCAAGATGGCGGACGCAAAGCGGGATTCGGATTCCGATCTCCTCTCAGAGGAGGATCGCGACCCCGCCCTCGTCACTTCAACAGCTATATTTATTAATTTACTTCATTTATACCTCCAACATTCTCCACAGTGGGGACCAAAGCAGCTTACATTATTCTCCTCTCCTTTTTGTCCGCACAACTGCCCTGTGAGGTGGGTTAGGCTGAAAGTATGTTACTGGTACAAAATCGCCCAGTGAGCTTCCACAGCAAGATGGGGATTTGAACCTGGATCTCCCAGAGTCTGCTCTGAAGCTCTAACTGCTATACCACACTGGCTTTCATTGGGTGGCTGCTGCTGAACAGTAGCAAGAAGCCAGGCCTAGGGTTGCCAATCTCTAGGTGGGACCTGGAGATCTCCCAGAATTACAACTGAACTCCAGACAACAAAGACCTGTCCCCTGGAGAAAATGGCTGCTTTTGAGGGTGGACTCTATGGCATATCTAGCTGAGGCCTCTCCCCTCCCCAAACCCTACCTTCCTCAGACTCCATCATAAAATCTCCAGGAATTTCCCAATCTGCAGCGGGCAACCCTAGCCAGGCCTGGCCCCAAGGTGCCCTGTGAGGTTTGAAAAGGGCTCTGCCCCTCCCCCTTGCTTTTACTGACAGAACCAGGCCTTGGAATGCTGTGGTTGACTAGCAACAGCCACTGAGTGAATCCACTGCTTAAAGGTACAGGCGCTCCTTTTATCATTTTCAGGTTTTTAAACCACCCAATGTATTTTTTTTAAGATTTCAGATTTTTCTGCAAACCTGGGGCAATGTTCAGGTTTGTAGAAAGATCTGTCTTGCCCATTCACAGCTCCAGTCATTGAATTGAAGTATGCAAAGATTTGGCCAACTTCACTATCAGAATATAAGATAACTGAAGGTCCACAGGCCAATTACAGTCATCTCCTTGGCTCTTTGTGGATCTCTCGCATTTCTGTGTGGAAGCAACTAAATCTCACCAAATTCCTTTAAAAGTGGGGCTGAGGATGGGAGAATACCTGCTTCACTACATCTGCTCTGCTTCTCCTGTCCCTGATTCAGGAGCTTGCTGTCCCTAATAAAATGAGAGTTAGTGCCAATATTTTCAACTTGGGCTGCACTGGCAGCCAGCCATTCTTTATAGCCCATTTGCCTCTCACATTCCCTCATGCTGCATTTAAGCCCAATTGAGGAAAAATGTACGAACTCCAATCTAACAACCAGTCCATTTCATACACATTTTTTCTTAACCATAGTATTTAAATGTGACATTCAAGTGCAGTCGATGTGAACTGCTGGGAAAGTGGTAGAGAAAGTCGGCATATAAAAACCAACTCTTCTTCTAAAAGGCTATGCTAAAGATGTTAACCTTTACATTGTTTGAAGAAAAGCAATTAATATAAAGCAGTGATTTGTGGTGTTATTGTGTGCTTCGGTTTCAGCATTCAGTTTAATGCGAGAGACCACAGACTTGCATTTATTTGTACTGTGTCCATTTTTATTAAAAGAATTATCCTACTTTTCTATCTATTACAGGATCCACAAGCCTCCTTAAAACAAATTTAAAACACCATATAAAAATAATTTTAAACCAAAAAACAATGCAGCTATTTAAAAAAAAACGTCCATCACTTCAAATACGAACTAGAAATTTCAAGCAGCATTTCATATTCATATTGCAAAAGCTCTCTGAAACAGAGTTTTTAAGCTGTGCTGGAATACTGGCAACGCGGGGTATCGTGAACCTCCCTGGAGAGAGAGGGCTATGCAGTCTCGGTGTTACTACAGAGAAGGTGCTATCCTTGTTCACAAAACCACCATACTTCAGGTGATACAGGAATGTGAGGAAAGGCCCCCAAGGGTAACCGAAATGTCCAGGCAACTTGCACAGGAGATGGTGGTATGTTTTAATTCCATACCTGCAAGAGAGCACACATATCTTGCTTAACCTAGATGATAGACTACAGTTGAGATTATGGTATCTGTAATATTACCCATTGTATTCAGAGCTGAGCAACAGTTCATGCCCAGGTTCACGGGCTGCATTCCAACTCCTGGGCCATGCTGGGTTGTAACTGATTATTACAGAGTAAAGCTCCACCCAGTTTGAATAAAAGTTTCCTCTTAATGTTTATGTGAGCAATATCTAGCCTGCAGTGCTACTCTGAAAAAATTAACCATTCTTCAGGAATTTCTCTTGCACAAACCCTCCTGGAATGAACAGGAGTTTTGCAATAATGCATATTTCAATGTACTATGTACAAGAGATTTCTTTTCCTCCCTGTATCAGGCTCAGGGAGATTTAGACATGAAAATGAGAGCTGATTATGGTGTTCAAAAACATTAAAACAAAACCCAAATTCTCAATGTCCAGCCATGCTTTTATCCCCATTTTTTATTGTGGCCGTGGCATTAAAGCCCCTTGAATTAGCTTCTTAAAGTGGAAGCGAATGTTAAAAGCTGTTGCTTTTAACTCATTGAAATGAGCAAAAATAATCTCCCATAAGAAAATAATCGAGGGAAGACTGATGTTAGACCTTTATGAACTAAAATTCCATTTATATAGCCAGGCTCTCAGAAAATCCTATAGGTAGTAGTCATTTTTTTTGCAACCCTATGCAGAGATATTGCAGCCTATTCTCATTGTGTAATCCTATGCAGTCCACTGAAATCAATCTGAAAGGTACTGTTCAAGCTACTAAAGTTAGGTTGAGAGATGGTTAATGCCATCCTGAGCAATGCAACACTTTTCTAAGACTACTTAGGAGAGTGCATATCTGCATAGGATGGCACCAGATGCCACATGATGGTAGTTCCCAGTTTAGACTGCTATTTTCTTAGCTTCAGCTGAGTTTCTAATACAAGGTTAATAATACTGGCATATTTTACATTAAAATCATTATGCAGATAATATGCATGGCTCAGAAAAATATTAGAAATGTCCCTTAAATAAGTATTGTTTGGACTATAAATTTGCATCATATGGACAAAAATGAAAATACACTGTGTTGTGATATCTCCTAATCACACATATGGTCATCAAATACACAAACAAGTAAATAAGCATCCTTAGAGTAGTTGTGGGATGTGCATAATCAGAAACCTTCGAAATATGAAAATTCAGAGCAGTGTATGTTTGGGAGGAAGATGTAACTTGATAAAATATATGCATGTACTACATGGCATGTGTGTGTAAAGTGCCGTCAAGTCGCAGCTGACTTATGGTGACCCCTTTTGGGGTTTTCATGGCAAGAGACTAACAGAGGTGGTTTCCCAGTGCCTTCCTCTGCACAGCAACTCTGGTATTCCTTGGTGGTCTCCCATCCAAATACTAACCAGGGCTGACCCTGCTTAGCTTCTGAGATCTGATGAGATCAGGCTAGCCTTGGCCATCCAAGTCAGGGCACTACATGGCATAGCTCCATTAAAATTAGTTATAAAACAGATGAGTTTAAGTAGGAGCTGACAAGAGATACACAGGGCCGGCTTCAGACAGAGCAATCTGAATTTAATTCCCAGTACATCTGAGAATTTGCTGGGTACCCTTGGGCAAGTTACTTTCAGATTCAATTCCCCAACATGAACTATCTCAGAGTGCATGGATGATGAATGAATTAATGAAGCTGGAATGAAATGCTGCTATAGAAATGCTTATCACTATTTTAGGTGTACTAGTGTGGTCATAGATTGCACCTTGGGTGCAACAGAGCCACTTGCTTCTTTACGTGTGACCAAGGGCTAATTCACATATTACAAAGTCCATGTGGTGGGCGTGGACTGTGTCAACAGATGAGCACCTGGAATTCTGTAACCGGAACTCCAGCAGTGCATCTGATCTAAAGTCTTCATGGCAGCAGTGTCTGCCAGATGAATTTTACAATGTATGAATTGGTCTGGAGATCTTTACAGCATACCCCAAGAACCACTGCCTCAGTGCAGCAGAACACCAAATAAGGCTGCTACATTTGATCTTGTTTTAGTTAATTCACAAGGAAACCAGCCAAAAACTGAGATCTCTTGCCCCATCGTGGTACGTGACGTGTATTTAGGATCACAGCCAAACGCTAAACCATTAGATCTTGTAAGAATGCAAAGAATGCATTTAATATACACTAACTGTATTCTTGCATCTGGAGAACGTACACGGAATCCCGATATGATAAACTGGTTTTGAAATATAGTTGCACTACTCATCCAACCAGCATGCCTTTGAAAAAAGCTGCAGAGATATCAATTGCTTAGCAACATGGGTGCAGTGCATTCCAGATGTCTCAAACTCATAGTAATTTAATATCTGTGGTGAGTGAGGTCATTTTCATTGGCAGTCAGAGAATGGAAATGTCTCAGTTCTCTGTCTGTCAATGGAAGTAATTAATTGTGAGGAGGATTGAGATTGTTATGAAGTACAAAGGCTGAGCTCTGGGCCATGTTACATACTAATAAAATGAAGTGTTTTTATTTTCTCACTATTTAAGAATCATAGCCATTGTTCATGGGTCCAAACTCCAATATTTAACTACTGCACACATTCCTTTTCATGATTCATTATCTCAAGGATGGTAACTTTGTATTCTCAAAATCCAGTCTGTTATCCTGATAACAAACAGCCCAGCAACTGAAAAAGTATTTAGTCCCACAGTCCTCAGATGTTGGGACTGAATCCAAGATTGCCAGAACGTAAAGCAGATTTTCACAGCCCCTCTCCACCCAAGTCCTTTGACTTTCTGGAACATGCACAATAGATGCCGGGCCCAGCAACTGGAGCCTTACCTCTCCCGCCCAGACGGTCACCTTTAGGCTGGATTACTGTAATTCACTCTATGTAGGGCTGCCCTCGAGACTTTCAGCGAGTGTCTTATGGTATTGCGTGCCATCTACAATTTTAACAGATTATTGTAGCATTTTTTTATTGTTTTTAATTGTTTTATTGATATATTTATACTGAGCTTATGTTTGATTTCATGATTGCTACCCACCCTCCTGACCTGGATGGCCCAGGCTAGCCTGATCTCGTCAGATCTCGAAAGCTAAGCAGGGTCAGCCCTGGTTAGTATTTGGATGGGAGACCACCAAGGAAGTGCAGAGGAAGGCACTGGCAAACCACCTCTGTTAGTCTCTTGCCATGAAACCCCCCAAAAAGGGTCGCCATAAGTCGGCTGCGACTTGAAGGCACTTTACACACACACACACACACACTCAGCCTGGCCTTGGCCAAGGTGGGCAGGCTAGAAATTGAAATAATAAATAAATAATCCATCTAGCACATTTTTATATTGCCCTAATTCCAAGTAATTTAGGCTGGTTACTATTTTTGGACGTTTCAACCTGGATCTCAGATTCTGGTCCGACACTGTAAAACCAAGGTCTCCACCATGGCACCTGGGGCACTGCCCAGCTATGTGTCTGCTGGTCCCCTCTTGTTTCTTCCCCACATCATCTCTTCCCCAAAGTAAAGAGCAAGTGCTGCCTTTCTTCCACTTCACTGGAGTAGGAGATGCTTCCAGAGAGCTCAGGCAGCATCCCCTTTGGGGTTTCAGGAAACACCCATTTAGAAACAGTCTCCTCCCTTACAGGATTGTGCCTGGCTTAGAAGCTCCCAACGTTTTGTGGACCCGCTCAACATTTGGTTTTTGGAGCCATTTCGTGATTGGTCTCACCTACCCCAAGGTAGCCATTTTGTTGTGGTATTCACTACTACCTAAAAGAGCCTGTAGGTTCAAAATGCTGGGAAGGGGGGTCCTTGTGGCTTTTAAGAATTTACTTATTTCATTTATACCCCACTTCTCTCTCCACTGGGGATCGAAAAGAGCTTACCACAACCTCCCTTTCTTCATTTTATCCTAGTAGAGAAGGGCCAGAGTCCAGTAGCACCTTAAAGACTAACAAAAATATTTCCTGGTAGGGTAGGAGCTTTCGTGAGCCACAGCTCACTTCTTCAGAAAGCTCCTACCCTGCCAGAAAATATTGTTGCTAGTCTTTAAGGTGCTACTGGACTCTGGCCCTTTTCTACTACTGCAGACAGACTAACACGGCTACCCACTGGGAATTATCTTCATTTTATCCTGTTAGGTAAGTTGCAGTAATGGAGTGTCCCAAGGACACCCAGCAACCTTCCATGGCCGAGTGGGGATCTGATCCTGAACTCCCAGTTCCGACACCTTATCTATACACCTGTCTGTCTGCCTATCGGTTATGCTGAAGCCCATCACCGTCCCCGGCCGTAAGCGTGCTGAACTCCAGCTCAGATCGCGGCCACAGGCGGCCCTGTTGCTTCTCCAAGTCCCTTTTCCGTCGGGGTATTTATATCCCACGCTAAAAGAGAGATTCGAGTGTGGTGGCTCCGTTCCTGGTCACCCAGAAAACTTTAGAAAAGCATTTTCTCTGCATTACAAATAAAACAGGGCAGAACTTGAAACCCGGTGGCACCTCGACGCGCGCGCACGTGGAGGGCAGAGCCCAACGCCCTCCTGCCAGGGGCCTCCAGGGGACCGCCCCGGGGCTCTGCGCATGCGCGTATTCCTACCGTACCCTCCTCTCCCCCCACCCCCTAACGGCCTCCCTCCCTGCTCCGTTCTTCTTTCCATCCTGCCGGGTCACGCCGGGTCACGGTCTCATTCGAGAAAGGGGGGGGGAGAGATCCGTTGAGGGGTGTGGGGATCCTCCCAAGCGAAAGGGGGCGCTGCTCGGAAAGCTCTCGGGACGCGAGCGGGGTCTTCCGCCGAGCCCGCTGCACGCGCCTCTTTGTCTACCGTGGGAAAAGGTGTCGCGCCCGTTCCGCCTCAGCTCGCCATTCAGCCGCCCCGGGCCCGGCTCCGTCTCCCGCGCGCGCCGCCGCCGCCCTTCCCCCCCACCCCTCCCTCCCTCCCGTTCGTCCGTTGGTCTCTCCGAGTGGGCGGCGCGCACGCGCAAGGGCGCGGGCCCAGGCCTCGCTCGCCCGGCGCCTCGAGCGGGACGGTCCCGGCGCCTCCTCTCCGCTTGAGGCTCCTCCGCGCCTCCCCCCTTGCCCGGTCGGCGAGAGCGGGCCGGGGCCCGGCTCCCCAGCGGCGGGGGCCATGGCGGCGAGCGCCAAGCGGAAGCAGGAGGAGAAGCACCTGAAGCTGCTGAGGGAGATGAGCAGCCTCCCGCCCAACCGCAAGTGCTTCGACTGCGACCAGCGCGGCCCCACCTACACCGACATGACGGTGGGCAGCTTCGTGTGTACCTCCTGCTCCGGCATCCTGTGAGTTGAGGAGAGCAAAGAGGAGGAGGAGGGATTGACTTGGCGGAGGAAATAACTGAGCGCTTCCGAGTGGGGGGGGGGGAAGAGTAGTTGAGGAGCAGGCGAATAGAAGTTGATAAAGGCTATGGGTACTGTGTGTGTGTGGGGGGGGGGGGTTGACGGTAACTGGGGTTGAGGTAACATAAGGAGGAAGTGGGCTGGGGGGGGTCCTTTCCGCGGAGCACAGGGAGTGGGGAGAGGTATGGGGTCGTACGTGGTGTCGTGGTTAAGAGCGGTGGAGTCTGATCTGGAAAACCGGGTTTGATTCCCCTCTCCTCCACATGAGCGGCGGAGGCTCATCTGGTGAACCGGGCTTGTTCCCCCACTCCTCCCCACGAAGCCAGCTGGGTCACTCTGGGCTAGTCACAGTTCTCTCGGAGCTCTCTCAGCCCCACCTACCTCACAGGGTGTCTGTTGTGGGGAAGGGAAGGTGATTGTAAGCCGGCTTGATTCTGCCTCAAGTGGTAGAGAAAGTCGGCATATAAAGAAGACCAACTCTCCTTCTACATTGTGGGCTGGAGCGAACATATGGGGCGAAGAAAACGTGGCGTGTTTCTTGGGGGGCTGACTCGGTGCGAGTGGCATGACAGGTTGGCCGGGTTGAATAGAGCAGCAGAAAGTTTAAAGGGGGGGGGGTTACGTTAGAGTGCGTTTCCGTGTGAATGAATTGCGGAGCCCGTGTAAGATCCTCCTCTCTGCTTAACAGTTCAGAGAGGGAGGAATTTTAATTCTTCCAGCGGGTAAGATGTTAGCAACGAACACCGCGGAGGCTAAAAGAGGCTTATTGATCTCGCTGTATTCAGTGGAGCGTACAATATAGCCTTTGTAAGGAAAGGGGGTAAACTTGGTCTGGTTTCTCAAGGGCCCTCACAATTGTGTCAGGGTAGCAGCAGACATGTGCTGTTTCTGGCCTGGATTAAGACCAGAAGCATGTGAAATGGGTTGGGAGTTCCAGTCAAATGTTATCTGTAAACCCAGGTTGTAGTCAAGTGGGAATGTGAGAGCATTTCTTCTCTCCCCCCCCCCCATAACTGTCCACTCAGAATTGTTGTTGGAATTCTGGAACTTAATAAGCAAATTCGATTTTAGTTACTTTGAAGACTTAACAGCAGGAAAGCAGTCTTGTGTTTGCTGCGTTCGTAGATCCCTTTGAACGTTACTATATTTCTGTGTGCTCTCCTATCTCAACTAATACCAAACTCACATGGGTAGTTGGGGACAATCCAAACTGATTGCAGTAACTTGTAAAGAAGTTGGTCAGCTCTTTGGAACTTAAAACTTCCAATGTACTTTTTATTTATAAAACACTTTAAAATGGTATTGTCGAGTGTTGATTTTGGTTTGAATATGTATGATACACAGTTTACTAAGGTGAACTTACAGTGTTAATTATGTGCATGGAAACAGTTGTGTTTTGCTTCTGGATTAAATTTTAACTGCAGCAATGTATAGTGTATCTTGGATTCAGTCTTCTGTAGCTCTTCTTAAAGATATTTGATTTCTGGGTAAAGTCTGTTTCTGAAACTAGGTGAAATGGTGTAGATGAACCAGTGCTGTAAAGGCATCTCTTCACATGCTAAGGAATATTGTAGTAGTGTGCCCTGAGGTCACTGAACTCTTCGAAATGAATTGTAGAAACCAGTAAACTGATAAAGGTAGACTAAATAAGATTAAGGACCCTGATCTTTTTAAAATCATAGAAAGAAGAGATGCCTCTTAAACATAACTACTACTTTGTTAGTATTATTTTGATTAAAAATTGCTTTGTTATTGCATAAGCAACCTTCCACAGCAAGAGCATATGAAGTAACTACTACTATTTCCATTGAGTCACTAATCCTGCCTGCAGTAAACTGTAATCTTTAGACTGAGGTGTAGGTTAAGGTGCTTTCAAAGCTTCCGGTTTAGTAACCACAGATGTGTCTGCTTCTCGCTCTTAGGCCCTTGAATCCAATTTCATATATTGTATTGGTGGTATGGTTGATGCTTCTATAATTGAAGCTGATGTATCAATTCTCAGTACTTGCATGGGACAGCTCCTGTAATGTAGGAAACTACGAATTGCACTAGTCTGCTAAAATATCAAGTGTAGATTCGTTGGTGGATGCCTCACTATAAGTGTATTCCATTCCCTTGCTAAGTCTGAAGGCAAACATATGTGTATCAAGAATAAGTTTATTTAAATCATCAAGAAAAAGGGTAAACTCAAGCACTGGTTTAAATAAAAATACTTCTTTGTTTAGATGCATCTTAAATTAAACCATAATTTGATTGCCATAACTATAAAACATTGTTTAAAACTGCATAGGGCAGTGATGGCGAACCTTTTAGAGACCGAGTGCCCAAACTGCAACCAAAACCCCACTTATTTATCGCCGAGTGCCAATGCGGCAATGTAACCTGAATACCACCCCCAGAGGGGGCCCAGAGGGAGAGGCTAGGGTTGCCAAGTTCCTCTTCGCCATGAGTGGGAGGTTTTTGGGGTGGCGCCTGAGGAGGGCGGGGTTTGGGGAAGGACTTCAGTGCCATAGAGTCCAATTGCCAAAGTGGCAATTTTTTCCAGGGGAACTGATCTCTATTGGTTGGAGATCACCTGTAATAGCAGATCTCCAGCTAGTACCTGGAGATTGGCAACTAGTTCCTTAGTGTTTTCTCTCTACATATCAAGACAAATGGAAAGGTGTTTGGAGAATAGCTTGTGGGCACTTCAAAGGTGGAATAGGACTGCATGCCCCTCCGCCCACACAGACCCAGAGGGTGCCGGAGAAGCCGCTGGAGGGAAAGAAGGAAGGAAGGAAGGAAGGAAAGAAGGGAAGGGAGGGGGAAAGGGAAGGAAGGGAGGGAGAGAAAGAAAGAAAAAGAGAGAGAAAGGGAGAAAGAAATGGAGCAAGGGAGAGAAAGAAAAGGACAGAGGGAGACAGAAAAAGAAAGGCCATTTATACATGGGAGGTTTTGGGTTTGCCTTGGATTTGCCACTCGGTGGGGCGCGGCGGCAGGCTTGTGAGAGGCGAGCAGGGTGGGGCAGAGGGCGCCTCCTTCGCACCCACCGACCAGCCATGCCCCTCCGCCCGCACAGGCCCAGAGGGCGCCGGAGAAGCCGCCGGCCATGCCGAGTGTGAGCGCTCAGCTTCTGTTCCCCGCTCTCCCACCCGCCTGGCTGGCCGCGCACGCTCCTGCGGCGGCAATGGCGGCAGCTTCTGTGGGAGAGTCCGGGGGCCACTGCCAATGATGTCGGAGGTTCCCCACCCCTGGGCTACAGCCTCCCCCATCCGGGGTGGGGCAGAGCCGGAAAGGCCAGCGGCTTGGAGGAAACGTGCGTGCCGGCAGAAAGGGCTACGCGTGCCGGAAGTGGCACCCGTGCCATAGGTTCGCCAACACGGGCATAGGGCCTTTATACAAATGGAGAGGGTACACTATACAGTTATTAAACATTTAACAAATTTAAGTAATATTAGGAAAGGATAAAAATTCATTACTTATTTCTATTTGGTAATGTTCATTACTTCAAATAGCATCTATTACCTGGAGCCATGTGTGCGGGTTGGAATCAACAATAGAAAGTGCTTTCTTTAAGTGTTCCTTTCTATTTCAGTCTATTTCTTTGTCATATTGCTTACTGTTCTAACCTTCACACCACAAAACAGCTAATCTCAACCAGGTTGATGGTCATTACTGATCTGATCATTATTTGCTGTGAATTGAAAAGTAAATATTAATGTGGGTTTGTAGGGAAATGCACCTGTTTATAATTGTAGTACTGAGCTAATTGTAGAGATCATGTTGTTCCTAGGAATCAAATAGAAGTAAAAAGTCATCCAGGTGGATTAATGAATGGAACCTCATAATTTGCCAGTCCCAGCCCCCCTAGTATCAAGGCATTATATAAAGTTTGTGAATTTTTGTACAATATGATGATTAACAAAGTCTTTTTCCTGATCTTTCTTTTCAAAGAAAAGCAGCATTTGTATGTTTTTATAAAAGGGTCAGATTTATTATTAAGAGATTGAGCTTTTCTGCTAGTGCATGAGGAGCAAGGGGTGATTCACCCAGTTCTTCCCCATTTTTACAGTCCTTGTTCCACATCACTTTTAATCCATATAAGTCCCACAGTCCCTGGCACAGACTTGTTGTGCATCAGAAGGGGATGCTTTTCTCTCTTGTGCTGGGAGGAAAGCAGGTAAAATCCCATTTTATATGTTTGCATTAAGCTTCGATTTCATTTTAAACCAGGTTACTTTTGAAAGAGAAACTGAGTATCGGTGTCTCTGAAAACCCAAAATGTTCCATCAATTCCAGTGGGCCTCCTCCCTTCATTTGTGTATGAATTTGGGAGAAGGAAAAGAAAAGGATGTCTTTGAATTTAGTTAGCTTGAGGGCTAAATGTGCACCCTGTGTGTGATGCCGTGTGTATGAGGTAAGGATCAAGTTTTTTCTCTGTTTAGGTATGAGCTAGATTGAAAACATTTTACTTTGTCCCATGGAAACCATGGTGATCCTAGTGCATTCTTTTGTAATAGTCCTTTGTTTCAGATATACATAGAGGTAAAATTCTTTAAGGCATAAAAATACCCATAATAATTAAAGAATACAATTACTTTGACTTGATATGGGGGTGGGAAGGGAATGTAACCTATCCCTAACACAATAAAATGTAGTGACAAATATTTCTTCTATATTTCCTCTTGAAGCCCAGCCCTAAGCCATCTACAGCATAAGCTAGTCAGTTCCATATGTTCTTTCAGGAAACATAAAATATTTACAAAAAAGACGAAGAAGAGTTGGTTTTTATATGCTGACTTTCTCTACCACTTAAGGGAGACTCAAACTGGCTTACAATCGCCTTCGCTTCCCCTCCCCACAACAGACACCCTGTGAGGTAGGTGGGGCTGAGAGAGCTCTAGCAGAGCTGTATCTTGTCCAAGGTCACCCAGCTGGCATCGTGTGTAGGAGTGGGGAAACAAATCCAGTCCACCAGATTATTCTCCGCCGCTCCTGTGGAGGAGTGGGAAATCAAACCTGGTTCTGCATATTAGAATCCACCGCTCCAAACCACCTCTTTTAACCACTACACCATGCTGACTTTCAAAACCAAAATCCAAGGAGCTGAAAGCTTAGCAGTTTGCACCCGAGTACATAGCATCCCCACTCATACTTATCAGTCATGGAATAGCATGCTAACAGTGCCCCTGTGGCAGCCAGCCTTGCACACTGATACGCCACATACAGAACAAAACAGGTAAAGAAATAAAGGGTACATAGCACCCTCTACTGTAAGGAGGACTGTGTTGTAATGGCTAGGAGCACTGGAATGAGCAGGGAGCACTGCAAATGTGCAGTCAGTTCTCCTGCAGCCACATTTCCTTTTGCCAGGTGGGCACATAGGGAAGGAGCCATTCAAGTTCCCACCACATCAGTCAGATACCTCCACAGCTCACGTGGCAGAGGCAGCCCCTATAAGAAAGCCTAAAGCCTCTGCTGTGTAAAGTTTGAGGCAGCTAAAGAGCACCATGCAGATAGGGGACGCAGCAAGAGGGCAAGCAGCTGCGCATTCACTGAAGGCATTCCTATCTCCTCAGAAGTTCTTCAAATTCTTATTTTTTTCCAGAAATTGCACATCACCAACAATCAGTGGTACAAAAGAAAGGAAGAGGCTGGTTTAGAATCCGTACTTCACACACCTTAGAACAGAGCTTCTTAAACTGTGGGTTGCAACCCCATATGTGGTCACGTAACTAAATGTGGGGTTGTGAATTTTTAAAAAAAAATTAAAATAAATGTATGAGTTATTAGTAGTAAATGTTTCATCTGTATACCTATTTTATATACCCGGGGTTGCATGAAAATGTCTCGGGCGAAAAGGGGTCACAAGTGGAAAAAGGTTTGAGAAGCCCTTCCCTAGAGCAATCTTCTAGCCACACACCCAACTTCAGCACATTGGTAAAAGATATAGCATCAGACGTTAGGAATTCTCCCTAACATTTATTCCAACATAACATTTTTTGAGTCAAAGCTTATGTCATCAGATGCATGAGAATTTTTGATAGTATCTTGGACTCCCTATTTTGTTGTCAAACAGTAATTGAACCAATCCTTCGTAAGAAATTGTATTAGAACCCTGCATTCTCTGCTGGGAATGCTCTGTGTGGCTGTAATCCTGCAAAGCAGTTGGCATCTTGGTTGTGTGGCCAGCAGTAGCAAATCTTAGTGAAATGATTGTTATTCATCCTGGACTGTGGTTGTGTTCCTGTGTCCCCTAATGGCGTAACATCACACTAACTTCATCATTATGTACTGTGCTGCTTGCTTTGGATGTGGGAGACCCTGCTAGCAACTGTTGGGAGGAAAAGATAATAAAAAGCTTTTCCTCAATTGGATTGGTGGTCCTCTAGTTCAGCATCTTGTTGCACAGAATTGCCAGCCAGTGGCCGGGTGGGGGCAACATACAGGGCATAGATGCAAATACCTTTCCTGATACTGCCTCCTAGCACTGGTATGCAGAGGTTTACTGCTTTTTAATGTGAAGGTTCCCCCTAGTCACCATGGATAGTAGTAACCACTGATGGACCATCCTTCATGAATCAACCCTGTCCCCTTTTAAAGCCGCCTGTGCAACTGGTAGTGAATTTCACAATTTAATTACTTGTTGAGTAAAAAATTACTTCTTTTTGTTTGTTCTGAATCTTTTGCTGATCAGCTTTGTTGGCTGCCCATGCTCCCAAGTTCCATTATTATGGAAGAGGAAGAAAAAGCTGTTTCTACCTGTTTCTTCGCCCAAGGGATAATTTTATAAACCCTTGTCATTTCCCCTTTTTGTTTGAGGCAAATGTGCATGGGGATGGGGAGAAATATTAGAAGCAGTCACAGCTCAAGGCAGGAAATCCATCAGTCTTGCTTACCTGTGTGGTTTACATTGTCATTGTATACCCATTTGGAGGATCTGGATTGGAGTTTGTGTCCCCAGGTGAAGCACCTGTAAGAAATCGGAGTGGTGATAGCAATACAGTGGCTGTTCTTCTTGGCTTTTTGCACAAAGTGCTCTTTTTCTGAAGTCCCATCTATATGTGTGTTCTAAGTGTGCATGGCATGAGGCCAACATGATGTAGCCCCATGCTGCATGCTCAGTCATATGAGATACGAATATCCCAGCTAAGATTTATATTATGGTTAAGGGAGCTGTGATAGCCTGCAGGCTTGGTTTCCTAAGGTGTGCTGTGGTTGGATTTTTATCTGTTCAAGACCTTTGAGTCAGAAAAATGGTAAGAGAAGAAGAAGCTGTGTTTTGTCTGGGTGTACTTGCTCTATGATTTCTATAAAAGTGTTTAGGTTTAAGCCAGGATTATTGCCAGTAGAACATGATGCCGTGATTAGGAGCAGCCTTGGGAAACTTGGAATACTGACTAAGCCCTTCCCATGCATTCCCCACCTCCCAGCAGTGCCCTTTCTTTACTGGTGCAGGAGTTAAACCAGCCCCAAGGCACTGGCATATTTCAGAGTTGCTCTGGTGGAAAGGTTGGTTGCTATCCTAGGTGCTTCAGATACAGGTCATGTAATTGCTTCCTAAAACGGGAACGCCAGAAAGTTTCTCAATCCTTCCATGCACAATCTCGTTTTTAAGTACACCTAAAAAATGTATTGGGTTCTCTAGTCTTTTTAACTTTTTTGCTTCCAACTAGTCAGACTTTAATAGATGAAGGCTTTAGTAGAGAAACTGATATTCAAGTAAATAGGTTGAAAGTGCTTTACATTTTGTTTATAAACCATTTTTATAAACCTGCCCTTGTTTAGGATCTTCTAAAACTTCCTTAAAATGTATGGTAAGATAACCGTAGATTTTTTTATATATATATTTTGAAGAAGCCGCATGTAAAACAAGCTTCTGAAATGTAAGAGTATTCAAAACTAATGATGTTGAAGTCTAATTCCCAGTGTCATTGTAGTGTGGTTGCTAGAGTATTTGACTGGGTTCTTGGAGACCTTGGTTTGAATCTACATTCTGCCAAGGAAGCATGCTTAGTGAACTTGGGTCAGTCACACCCTTAGCCTAACCTACCTCATATAGTTATTGTGAGGATGAATGGAGAAGAGGAGAATGTTGTAACCTATTTAGGGTCTGCAGTGGGGGAAAAGTGGGGTATAAGTGAAGTAAAATAAAGAGATATGTATTTCAAAGCAAGCATTAATAAAATTAAAATAAGGAACTATTTCTTCTTATGATTTCTCAAACCTATTTTTTTCAGATTAATGTTCACTTCAATATTTGGTTAACTTGGTTTTTTAAAAAGATTTTGGTAATAACTTTCTTAAAACCTCTTGTTTTGTAGGCGAGGTTTAAATCCACCTCACAGGGTGAAGTCCATTTCTATGACCACTTTCACACAGCATGAAATAGAATTTCTGCAGAAGCATGGGAATGAAGTAAGTATTGCAGAATTTCATAATTGTTAACAAAGTTGATTCCTCAGACGTATGGTGGTTCATCAGAAGGGCAACAGGATCTAAATGTCCATTCAGAAAATAAGAGAATTTGAGATTGCTGTCTTAAAGGGTCAATAGGATATTTGTGTTTGAAAATAACATGGAGTCTTTGGAATTGTGCAGGCTGCAATTTGGTGCCTCCATCGGGAATGATATAACACATCCCTGTCAAGTGCAAAATGCTTTTGTTCTCAGTATCCCCCTTTTTTTGACGTCAAGTCACAGCTAACTTATGGCAACTTCATAGGGTTTTCAAGGTAAAAGACGTTTGGAGGTAGTTTGCCACTGCCTGCCTCCACGTCACGACCCTGGTATTCCTTGGAGGTCTCCCATCTAAATACTAGCCAGCGACAGGGCTGAGAGTGTGTGACTGGCCCAAGGTAACCCTATATTGATACAATGCCAGAGGATAAAAAGGCTTAGGCACATCTTCTCCATACAGAGGCTTTAAGACTTTGAAAACAGCAAATAAATGCTAGCAGACATGTGGCAGATATGTCATCCAGGACTATGGTCACATTGATTGTGCTACATGGAAACGTAGTTACGCTGTACAGCACTTTCTCCTCTGAGGCTCGGGCATCTTGTAGCTGTGGGTTATTGTCCACGCCCTATCTGGGGAGGCAGGACCAAATTGATTTCCTGCTGCCCCTATCGGGACACTAACCCACTGTACCTCAGTCTTTTGTCCTGCCTAGTGGGGAGAGCAGTGATTTTCACCGCTCTGTGTGTTAGGCTTAGGCTTTAGAGATTTTTGTGTCTTTTCCCTTAATTCTTCCTCAACCCTCTTACCAGTTACCTCCCCGCCCGACCCAACCTACCCGGTGTCGTTTTGCCCAACCTACCTGGTGTCGTTTGATCCTTCCCTTTAGTGTTAGAATCGGGAAGAAGAGGGGGGGGGAAATGGCAGACGCCATTTTGAGGAGAGAAGACGACCTTCTCTCAGAAGGATTACTCGGTGGGGCTGGTCCAATTCGCCCTGGGCAACAGCAAGCCGTCCAAGGGCAGCGAGAGCGGAACCGCGCTGGCGACAGAGGAGAGTGGAGAGCCTCAGGAGGCTCGGGAAGTCGCCGTGCAGTCCAAACCGAAGAAGGCGCGAAAAACGGCGCCGAGCCTTGCCGGCCCCAAACGCAGGACACGCGGCAACTGCAAAATCACCGGCAGAACGAGAGCCAGCGGGAAGGTCCCGACTGTCTACTCGCGTAATCAGCCCTCCGCAGCAGCAGCTTCGCCCGCGACTCTGGCTCCCGTGGCGATGGACGGTCTCCCGTCGGGAGGTGGTAATGTACCCCCCCAATTCGGAGCAAGCAGAAGGACAGTTCGCAACAGCCCTTCCCGCCTTTTCTTTAGGGCCTGTAGGGGGCCACTTTTTGCCTATGGAGCAGGCATCGGTCCATCAAGCCTTTTTTAACCCCTTTCCCACCTCGGGCAGCAACAGGGAGGTTTTTAACTGCAGACCAGGCTAACGATATGGTTAATATAGCATTACAGAGGCAGTGCCAAGCCTTCCAGGCTTTTCAAATGCACCTGCCCCAGTTTTCCGGCAGGGCTTCAGGATCCCCTTCCACTTTGGTCTCCCAAACCCACACGGTGGGGGAGGTGGGCAGTTCAACCAAGGCGCCTGCTGGATTTAAGATTGTATAAGGTTTATGAGGTTTTAAATTTTATAGTATGTATTTTACATTGATTGCTTATCCGGTTGGTAACCACCCTGAGCCTGACTGTAGTCAGGTAAGGGTGGGATACAAATCTAATAAAATGAATAATAATAATATTTTACTTTTTCTGCAAACCTTGTTGGTTTTCTGCAAGCCTGGCTTCCCCTGGTTTGTTGAAAAAAAAATCAACCTTCTCTGTACATGGTCCTGTTCTGTGGATTTATTGATCCACATTCTAGGGCCATATTCAGAATTAGCAATACGATTTTTAGTCTGCCTAAAATTGTGCTGAATGAATATTTTCAGGTCTTACATTTCTAGGAAGTATGTTATTCATTACTAAGAAAAGTAGAAGTGGTGAATTACTGAACACAAGTTATAATTTGCTTAGACAGGAAAACTATTTCCAAATCCTTCCTGTGATGTTTCTCTTGTATTGTACTTCTGTTCTGTTGTTCAATCGCAGTGTTGAAAATCTCTAGCATTTCATTGTAATTGGTCTTCTGCATGATATAAATGAATATGCATTGTTTACACAGCTAATGCAATTACATTTCTTAGTCTGATCTTCAGCCAGTTTTCAAACATAGCTTGAACAACATGTTGACACAGTGTGTAATAATGGTTTAAAAGGCACACTCCAGTCTGGGGATTATTAGGAAAGAAAGGGAAAATGAAATGGCCAACATTATAATTCTCCAGTATAGATCTAGGGTACTGCCTTATTTAGTACACAGTGTACAGTTCTGATTGTTGTACAGTAAGTCCCCAACTTGCAAATGGCTTGCAGTCCGGAAGCCAGTTGTTTGGGACTCAGAACACATTTTCCCTTAGGTACTTGTAATAGATGGCTGGGCTTCCAGTTTAGTTCACAGAACCCATAATGTAGCTGAAATACTGTAGGTTTGCAATGAGAAACAGAAGAAAACAATCAATATATATAATTATCAGTATAGTCCCCTCTGTGGATACTTAAATCCTGTTATTGGAGCCCTGTACAGATGAGACAAACCTGAGAGAAGTCCCAGGGTTATAGAAGAATCTGAAATCTTTAAAAAAAAAAAAAAAAGGAGGTTAACTTTCCCCAAATTAAGAGATGCTAAGCCTGTACATTTTAAAAAATGGTTGCCCTCTGCGATCTCAATGGCATTTTAGAGGTTGCTAGGCAACCACAGTAGTATTAACAGGCTTCTAACTTTGGATTGTGTCAGTAAAGGCAGGGGGAGATGGGGAGGGCACAACTTGATGCCATACAACTCATCTGGGGCCAGTGACAGCCTCTGTACAACTTGCATGATTTGGCTGGGCCCGGCAATAGCCATTGCACAATTCACCTGAGCTTGTTACCTCTTGGCCAGACTTTTTCTAGGGAGAGGCTGTCAGGGAGAGGGAAGGATAGAAAGCTGAGAGCCACTGTGGTGTAGTGGTTAGTGTGTCAAGATCTGAGAGACCCAGGTTCTTATCTCCACTGTGCCATGGAAGGTCTCTGGGTGACCTTGGACAGGTCACTTTCTCAGCCTGATCTACTTAACAAGATTATTGTATAGAGAGAAGAATGATGCAAACTCCCTATAGGGGAAAAATGTGTGATATAAATGAAATAAAAAAATTAATAAAGCTGAAGACTGGGGGGAGGCGCAGGTAAAAGAAATTTTGGTTAATTAGTGGGAAGGAGAAAAGCAAGGAAAGGGGAGAGGATATAGGGGCTGTCAGGAGGAAAGAAAGATGTAGGGTAGGGGATACAGGGATGATTTAAGTGACTCCCAATAAATGGCCAATTAACACAAAAGGCTCAAATCTCTCAGCCTCTTGCTTGTATCTGTCCATCTGGGCTGTCTGACCTTCTCTCTTTTCTCCAACATATCCAAGTTCCTACATTGTCTTTCCTCAGTTGTTCATTGCAGGCATCTTGTAAGTCAGGGACTTTCCTGTATCTCAAAAAGGATATTGCAGATGTGGAAAAGAGTACAGAAGGGGGCAACCAAAATATTTAAGGGTTGGAGCATCTTTGTTACAAAGAAAGGCTAAAGAGTTTAGACTTTTTGGTTTAGAAGAAAGAGACAGAGAATGGACGCAATAGAGGTCTATAAAATTATGCATGGAGTGGAAAAAGTGGATAGAGAACTTTTTCTCCCTTTTCCGTAATGCTAGAACTTCGGAGCACAATGGACCCAATCAAGTTGATCGGCAATAAATTCCAGACAGAAGGAAATGATTCTTTATGAGTAATCAAAATGTGGAATTCAGTGCCAGTGGGCATATTGATGGAAGTGAGAATAGATGCCTTTAAGAGAGGATTAAACATGCTCATGCAGGATTGGTCCATCAATGGCTATTATCTGTCATGATCAAAGGGAACCTCTGTGCAGAGGTAGTAAGCCTCTAAATACGAGTGCTAGAAGGAAACATCAGGGAAGGCCTTCGCCTCTATGCCCTGTTTGTTCGCCCTCCAGGGCTACTGGTTGGCCATTGTATGAAGTAGGATGCTGGACTGTAAATGGACCATTGGTCTGATCCAGCAGGGCTCTTCTTATGTTACTAAGAGCAGTCTTCAACAGGGTTAAATTTTATTTATGTGTAACTGTGTATTGAAAGCAAACTCATCAAGCTGAATGTAGTTTATTGTGCTATGTCCCTCATGTTGAAAATTACTAGAATCCCTTAACTTTACTGAGCATGTTTGATTTACAGTTTTGTTTTCAGTTCATTGTATCTGTTTTTAATGAAAACTCAAACCAGTCATTCCATTCATGGTCAAATACATTAGTCAGGAATCACAGTGATAAAGTTGCCTTAGCTTGAATAAGAATAGGCCATGATCTACTTGGAAGGGAGGTTACCGGTGTGTATGCGTGCACATTCTTAAACTTTCCCTTCACAGTTAACCATGTTGCTCAAATGTCCATGTCATTCAATTACTTGTCAGACTTTTCTAAAAACCCAACCACCTGATATGTATTATGTGGGCCTAGATTAATTTCTGAGAGAAGATAAGAATTTGTATGCTTTCTTTGAGCTTTTAAAAACAATTGACTTGCTATTTTGAGAACTTGGAAACAAGGAAGAACTGGTTGCTTACTAAACTTTTATTCATGAATTGAATGGAAATGCATACAGCTTGTGTGTAGCTGTGGTGTAAAATCTGTATTCTACTTTCTGACCATAAAGGTGAAATTTCTGGTTTGTTTGTTTATTAGAAAACATGAATTAGAAGATGCTGTACTAATATTCCTAGCAGGTCATATACTGTCTTAAGCAGGGGATGCTCACATCTGTCAGGATGATACTTGCCAATGTAGCTAATTTTTGACTTCAAAACTACAGATGCCTAATCTTGAAACATATCAGTAAAGCAGGCAACATCTCGAGTTTGAAACTAATGTATTGTAAAATAGCTTTTTTAACAAGGACTCCTCTTCCAGTCTACAGTTGAAGATCAAGGTAGCTGTAAATCCATATATTTCAATATTTGCATCAGTCAGTGAAAATCTGTTTGTAAAAACAGCTGACAAAGAAGTGTATTTAAATCAAGTCCTTGTTAATTGTTTAATTTCTCTAATTTAAATTTGCTTGAAATTAACAGAACAGCCATTTTGTTTTAACTTCAACATGGAAGAGCCCAGTTTCTTAAGCTTTAGATATTTCTGGTGATATTTAATAGCTGGAAACAGTCCATGAAGATTTGAAAACTAGATCACCATGCTTGCCTGCCTGGGTTTATGACAGCCAGCTATTTCTGGCCATCAGCCCAGTTTGTGTTAGTCCGGATGACCCTAGGGGAATCTTCATTTGTTTTATTGCTGTTAAGTGCTGACTGAAAAAGAGCCTGCGTGCAAAATCGCATCTCCATTGCATTTAATAGCAGGATGATAATATAGTGAACAAGAAATAGATACTGTTCTCCCTCGCCATAGTCATTCAGTTATATCCATCAATTTTAGTCTATCACACTAATTAGAATTTCGACTTGGGCTTTTTTTCAGACCTCCCCAGCAGTACCACCTATCACCTTTCCATCTCCTCCCCACTATTCCTGTTTACATAGCCTTTTGCTACTTGTGAATAGCAGTTTGCTTTTTAAAAAAACTTTCCCTTGATGCTGTTATATACTCTTTTTTTATAATGTGGCTGCTCTTTTCTAGATATATTCTTGATAGTGAGTGGTGTACGTTGGCAAGACTTCAGGTCAGAAACAGTCATGTGAAACGTTACTTCAAAGCAAAAATTTGTGATATCAGTCTGGATTAATATTCAGTTCTGCCTAAGCCACTTGACTGCAACCTCAAAGCATTAGTTCAGAGCCAGTACAACACAGTATATGAACATCTGAATAAACACAAATGTTTATAATTGAAAGCCATTCTGTCAAATACAAAGAGTCTTCAGTAGAAACACATTTCCTAAACAAAAAATATGCTGTTTTTAAACTGGTTAGGGTTGTGGCTTTCTAGGACATAGCAAATAAGTGCAGGAAAGCAATTTTCAGAGAATTTTTAGAGAATCAGCTGCAGAAATCTTCAGTGCTTGTGAACAATTTTGGGAAGTTTGATGTTTTAGAAGAATCGAATTCTCTTGACTCGGATGGAATGGAGTTGGCTTTTGCAGTGCAGGTTAAGATCTTGGGGTGGGGAGAGTGTTCATGGACCTTTCCTTGGTGTTTGAAAAACTGGTTGACATAGTGGCTAGGAATGCATTCTAACAGCTGCATCTGGGTCAACAATTATGACCATCTTTAGACTCAGCCAATCTGCCACACTGATACATGTTTTTGTAATCTTGCAGTTGGATTACTGTAATGTGCCCTACATTGGGCTGCCCTTGAATACATCCCAAAAACTTCTGTTGATTCGTAATGCGGCAGCCTGATTGTGAGGGGATAGCCAATGGGAACATACCTTGCCCATCTTAAACCAGTTACGTTGCCTACCAGTTTGTTTCTGAGTCCAAATCAAAGTGCTGGTTATGTCCTTAAAGCCCTTCAGTAGGTTAGAACCCACATATCTAAAGGACCATCTCCTCGCATAATGTTCCCATGTGACAACTGACTTTTCCCTGTACTGAAGGTGGCCTGCCTGGTATCAACATTTCCAATGTAGCTCCCACTCTGTGGTGCAAGCTCCATGAGGAGGTGATGGGAACACCATTCTTGGAAATCTTCAGGATGTTGTGCAAGGCCATTTTATTTGCCGGGGCTATTAATGGGGTCTAAACTGCAGACATCTTATGGGGCAAGGGGATATGTGAGATTTTAATCTTTTGGTTTTAAACTGTAATGTTTTAACTGTGATCAGTGTAAACCACTTTGAGCCCCGAGAAAAGGTGGGGGAGGGAGGGAGATAGATAGATGGATGGATGGTTTTGGACAAAGCTAACTGGCTAAAAATATAAATAGTAAAAGGCTGATGATCTTTCCTATTAAGCATCTATAGTTTGTTCTATTATTTCAGGCTTTTACCATCTAGGCACAGATCAGGATTTGTGATAGCCCTGACTAGAATTAACCATAATGCATGTTTATTGGTATAAGCAGCTATTCTTGTAGAGGAATATTGTATGAGAAATAGGATCTGTCTCAATTTCTTTAATTTGCTATGTATATTTCTTAAATGGTCAGATTAAAGGGGTTTAAATAGTACATTGATTTCTTTTTTCCCTCCAAAAGGTGTGTAAACAGATCTGGCTAGGATTATTTGATGATAGATCATCAGCAATTCCAGACTTCAGGGATCCACAAAAGGTCAAGGAATTTCTACAAGAAAAATATGAAAAGAAAAGATGGTCAGTATACGATGTATTTTGCTAGTAAATATAAGAGTGGTAACCTTTCTTCAAAACAGAAGTTTAAATAGTAGTATAGTTAGCAACAGAATTAAGGCCTTTACCGCACTAGGTATTCCCAGCAATGTTTCAAGCAATGTTTGGAAATGTAAAAAAATCTGTTCGCACTTTCAATGTTTTCCCACCTATTAAGAGTTTGAAATTGTTGTAAAAAATGGTGTTCGCACTTACTTTGGCCCTTCAGCTATGAAGATGTCTTCCAACCGTTTATTGGCCGTGGTATCCAAAAACCCTTTACAAGCAGTGTATTGGTTTGCTCCGTTTAAGTGACGTCACTAATGACCCGCGGGTCCGGCGAGAAGCCCTCCCGCCCCCCCTCCCAGCCCAGCCAGCCGCCCTTTTCCGGGGTGCTTCTTGCTGCGGGCCCCGGGAGTCCGACAAGAAGCCCCCCCCCCCCGCAATCCACCTGCAAGTCCGGCAAGAAGCCCTCCATGCAACGTTTCAGAAATCCTTGAATACCGTGCTGGAGTAGAAGAGTGCGGTAGGGAACACATCGGAAACGATTTATTATATAACGTTGTCCAACTTTAAAAAATGCCCTAGAAGGCTGAGTGCGGTAACCCCCTAAGTGTGCTCACTACAAGGTACTTACATCACTGTTCCATCTGCTCTGGGTGCTTTGCAGGAAAATGACTTCCTTCCCATCATTTGTTTATCTATTCTAACTCTGAAACGTGTGCACCAGCTTCAGGACTTTCTCACTATTGGAGCCCTGCCTGTTCTCTCCCTTGGGTTGTCAGAGGTTGGCACTTCACTGTGTAAGGAGAGATCCTGCTTGCTTGCATAAGTAGCTGTACACTTTAAAGCAATTGTCGAGTGTTGAAGTGAAATTAAGATGCAAACTTAGAGCAGCTTTAAAAAAAAACAAAAAACCCTTCATGTTGGACACATTGGAGCTTGCCAGGTAGTAGTCCTCATGGTACATGGCTTCTCAGCATAATGTAAGGCTATTTCATGTGCATTGCTTTCCTATATGGATGTTTCTTCCATGTAGAGGGAAAACAATATATAAAATGTGCCACAAGCACATGATTTGCCTGTGTGTACAACACTGAAAATTATAATTATGCATCTGACATACTTACCCTGTGTACAGTGCCTGAATGCCTTTTCTTTGTGAGATTAACACTGGTCCTGTAACATTTGTGAGATATTGCCGGTGTGGATATTTTCATTGAACAGTGCTGCTAATATTAATGCAGAGTAGATTTTGCTGATTTTGTGCTGTTAAATCTGTATATCTAATAACATCTGCCCCCATCTGTGGATACCTAAATCTGTAGATTGGGGCCACACCAATGCTATACAGATTTTTCTGCAAAATTGGGGGTACGTCCCAAAAATAAATTGAGGGTTTAAATTCCCTAGATTTAAAACATAGTGTTGTCTGTACATGCACAGATAATGCTCTTACCTTTTGAATTGCCAATGGCCACCACAGTCCTCTCCAGGCCCAGCGGTAGTGGGCGGGAGCCACTCCAGGCCTGGTAGTGGCTCCCAGACACTGCTGCTGCTGTGGGGCTCAAAGGTGAGTGCTTTAGCTTGGACTTATGCTGGTTCAGCAATTGTGGGGGATGGGATTCCCCCCATGCAAGTTTTGCAGGCCCTCCCTTGTGCATTACTAAACTTTTAAAGATTAATTTGCTACAAAATGTCCACTGTTATGACACACTTCAGATTTGCAGTATGCTCCTTTTGCTATTAGAATGGGTGTACCTTACTGGTTGCAGATACAAAAATGCAGAGATGTGCATTTGCAGAAGTTGTACTTTAAATTATTTTAATGGTGTACATTCTGCCTTCTTTCACTATTAACTTTGTACTTTTTGGCAGGTTTTCAGATAATTTACAGACATGGAATCTATTGTTAAATTGTTGATGTTAGTTCAGCCAGCGTTTGAACTTAAGAGGATTTGTCTTGCATTTGAAAGTATTGTGAAACATTTGGATTTCATGGCCTTTTGCCACAATAGGGCTACAGTTTAGAGAATGTTGCAAGCCATTTTGCATGCACCAGCTTGCGCTGTGGTTGTTTTCAGACCACAAGCTGTTGGTAGAAACCTCTGTCACCATTACTATACCGAATAGCAAGGACTGTTCTACTATTGCAGTCAGGACACAAATGACTTGCTGTATGAAGCATCTACCCCTTGAGGATGTATAAAAAAGCCTCCGTGTAGTCTTTTTTATTTGAGAAACACCTCTGTTCAGGGTTTAGAATGCCATGGAATTCAAGGATATTGGGCACTTTTCACTGGGTCATCCTTCTGTTAATTTTGGAAGACTAGTATTAAATATGAAATGCATTTATTTGTCTTAGGTATGTTCCACCAGAACAAGCAAAAGTTGTGGCATCAGTCCATGCATCTATATCTGGGTCCTCCGCTAGTAGTACAAGCAGTACACCAGAAGTCAAGCCACTTAAATCTCTCCTGGGAGAATCTGCACCAGCATTGCACTTAAATAAGGGCACACCTACTCAAGTGAGTAATGTGGCAAAACAACAACTCTGTGTTAAGGAATTGACAGGAAGCATTCTCAAGAGTATTCCAAATAAAGCCTTAGCATCTTGTCCACTGGCATTGCAGCAACCTGTTGGAGATGGTAGGCGTAATGTCTCTTAAAATTATTTTTCCTTTCATTGGTGGAGGTATGCTATGCCCAGTTTTCCTGCCTGGCCCGTGCATCTCCTTGTGTACTTACGGAATGTATAAAAGATTTTCTTGACATAACTAGTTAATAATAATAAATAAATAAAACGGCCACCTGACTCCATTAACTTTCAGGAATGGACTGAACATTCTGTTGCTGACATTGTCACTTAGCGTCTAGAATGCTTATCAATGCTCCACATCATCACATCAGCTTGTCCAGGGTGGGCCAGGAATCTTGCCAAAGCTAGCATTGCTGTAAAATTGGGATACTATATCCAGGTGAAAAGTAATTTGGCTTATGAAAATGGTATCTTTCCAAATTGAGAATAAAATTCTAGATTGGTATCTCCCCTTGCTTGTTTAGCCAACTGTAGCTTTTTGTTTATAGTCTCCTGTTGTAGTTCGGTCTCAAGGACAGTTACAAGAAAAGAAACAGTTTGATCTTCTCAGTGACCTTGGTTCAGATATATTTGCTGCCCCTGCTCCTCACTCAACAGCTACAGCAAATTTTGCTAATTTTGCACACTTCAACAGTCATACAGGTAAGAGTATATTCCGTTCTTGGATTTGATAGTAATAGAAAGTTAAAATCCAGTTCCTAGAGGTGCAAGTAGTTTAGTTTGTAAAAAGTATTTTAAATGCATGCTTGCATGTTTGCTTCAGAAGCAATGGTTAATTTATACTGTAACAAGTTAAATGACTCCTTAACTCTAAGTAGCTATTTGAGCTTATCATAATAGTGCATACAGATGAGGAGAGAAGAAGATTGGCCAGATTCTTGCCTCTGAAGTAACTGACGAGTTTGAATTGCCAGAATTATAAAGAAAAAATATAGACAAATATTTACACAAAGCATTGGGCATACAAGTATTGTTAACTAAGGTTATAGTGGAACTAAGAACCAGCCGTGGACTATGGGCTAGTTTGGACTATGTTGTTGTACATTAAATAAGAAATAGGTTTTAAAGGACAATAACTTTTATCTATAGATTCTATGACTTGGAATTATTTTCACAGTTTGTTGTAGAAACTGGTGAGTTTATATCTCCTATTAACTGCAGTTCCTTGTTAAATAAGTTCTTCTCTGCTTTTACAAGTGGGGTACCTGTGTAGATTCACAGTGGGGATCTCATTTTCCACCTATGCACCCTTCCTACGCAGTTGCCTTTGTTCCTCTCCCTGACACCCCCATAGCCTCTCACCTTTCCTTGCTTTCATCTCTCACTCCTGGATAATCCACCGGCCAACCTACATTTATTTGCTCTTCTAGTTTTCAGCTTTTCCTCCTTCCCTCTCCCTGGCACCCTTTCCCATTTTCTTCTTTCCCACCCATCTAGTTTTTTCTGTTTCCCCCCTCATTCAGCTTTTTTTCCTTTCCCTGCTTCCTTTGCTCCCTTCCATCTTCTTCCTTTCAGTCTCTTCCCCTGCCTTTGACTGACAGAAGCCAAGGCTTGGAAGGTTCAGCAATATTGCTGTGGTTTCCTAGCAACCTCCAAAATGGCCAGCAATCTTAGAACATAGTCTCACAAGAACTCAGTGGTCATTTATCATCATCATCATGTTTATTGCTGTCAGTTGACCAGTTCCATATAAAATTCAGAGATCTACAGTCACGCTTCCAACATCCAAAGAATACAAACCCGAAAATGAATACTAATAGTTAAAATTCAATAATATACATTAATAAACGAAACAAATAATATCCTTAATACACTATTTAATAAAATCATGAGTCCCCATTAAGAGCTGAAATAAAAGTATAAATCGGTTTGGCCTTCCTTACATTACACACCAGTCTACAGAACCTGGCCACCTGTTTTGTTATGTCTGGGAATTCATCATTAAGAAGTAGATTTACTCTTATCTGCCTCAGCGTAACCTGTACTTTTCTCAAAAAGAGGTCCCAATATCTTTCCGCGCGCCTCATTATAAAAACTACACCTAAAAAGAATGTGCTCCACTGTCTCCAGTTCACCAGCAGCACATGGACAGAGCCTTTGTGAGTAGGGGATCTTTAGAAATTTCCCCTTCAAGAGGGCCGAGGGCAGGGCTGAACAGCGCTCTAGAGTGAAAGCTCTCCTGATGTTAATTGCTTCTAATCTCGAAAGATATTCTGCAGGGCAGGCTCGATATTTGGTGTTAACCGGTGCTCTAAATAAAGGCACACAACCCAGATCCATTTGTCTTTCTGTATCTATTATTCTTTGTTTTACTGCTTGACAAGCAGCTGCATAACCCAGTGCCATTTAATTTTGAGGTGAAAAGCCAAGAACTTTTAATTTACTTCTAACTGCAATGAGCCAACTAGACGTAAACTTGTCCTGTAAAATCAATGGGAGCAAACCACAGGGTAGGAGATTCATTTTAAGCCATGAGTATATTGAGATTAGTGCAACCCTGGCCTCTATTCTTATTTGTCCAGTCTCCAGCCTCACCATGGAGTTGGAAACACAGTTAGGCACCTGCAATAGAGCCCTTCAGAATTTAGATTGTGCATGCTCTAACAGAGCAAAGCAAGAAGAAGCTGGCCCCAAAAAGGAACCATATAGCAGCTGTGCTACTGTTTTCGCCTGATATAATTTAAGAGCAGCAGGAACATTAAATCCCCCCTTAGTACAATAAAACTTCAAAATACCTGACGCTGATCTGTTTCCAACTTCAGCTACGTAGTTGCTATGAGCATAGCACGAGCCATTTGATTGTAACATCATGCCAAGATACTTAAAGTTCCTAACCTGCTCTATGCCGTGACCATTGATTGACCATTTCCTAGAGGACCATCCCCTGTCAAACGACATTATTTTCATTTTCTGGTAGTTAATAGTAAGATCTTGATTTTTATAGTACGCTGCAAATCTGGCTAGTGCCCTTCTAAGCCCCACCGGTGTTCTTGAAAGAATAACAGCATCTTCTGCGTATAATAGTACCGATACATGTCGATGTGCTATTTTAGGAGGATGAAAGTTCATCTCCTTTAATTCGTTAACCATATCATTCATATAGAAGATGAACAATGTTGGGGCTAGTAAACATCCCTGTCTAACCCCTCTAGAGGTACTGATGTTCTCTGGTAATTGCCCCTTCCTGTTGTACCTGACCCTAAGCGATGTACCTTCATGAGGGCACGGATAAGCAGATAAAGCCTTCTATCAATGGTCGAATTTTCCACCTTAGCCCACAATTTTAGGCGTGAAATGGAGTCGAATGCAGCTTTTAGATCAATAAACGCAGCGTACAGAGACGATGATCCCTTGGTACTATATTTTCTTAACAGATGCTGGAGGGTGAAACAATGGTCCAAAGTTGACCTACCTTATCTAAACCCAGCCTGTTCGCCCGCTAAGATGTTCTCAAGATCCAGCCAGGTTTTGAGCTTATCTAACAGGTGCCTCGCATACAATTTGGCAATGATGCTTATTAAGCTGATAGGTCTATAGTTTGCCCTCTGTTTTCTACTACCTTTTTAAAAACTCAGTGGTCATTTATCTCAGAGCGACAGACAATTCTTCTATTATTTGAGGGGTTTTGACCCCCAATGTATGTTAGTTTGTTTTTAATTCAGAGTTTTTTTGAAAACCAAACTTCCCCCAGGCTTGCAGGAAAAAACCCCATCTGTCATTGGCATTGTTTGGTTTTCTTGATTCATATACTGTAGCCTAGTTGGTTATTAGGTAAACTGCCAAGCAGAGTACTTGTAACTTGCGGGGGGAGGGAAAATGCCATCTCTTGCAGGCCCCCACTTCCCTCACTGCCCAACCATTGTGCTGCTGTCACTTCTTCCACAGCTTTGTCATTCCTCCTCTCTTGTCCATTGTGGTTTTCTCACTTTGGCTGTCTCCTCTTCCCTTACCTCCTTTGTTGCAGCTGTTTATTCTCTGTCCCACAAAGTGTGCTGTGGCATTGTTTACTGGAGTAGATAAGCAACCCCCAAAATTGTTGGTGGGATCTTGTGATATAACTGCATGAGATATTGTACTTGTGCAGTCTGGGTTTTTCTTTGAATAAAGGTCCCCCTTTTTTTCCAGAAGTTTGCGCAAAACATGGGGTTTTCCCTCGTTTATAGGGGGGGGGAATCTTCCCCGTTTATCTATGGTTCCATTGTATAGAGTTTTTTTGAGCCACTCTCTGGGACATGTTCAGCATTAGATGTCTAGATGCTATAGGACTTTAAATTTTCAAGGTGCTTTGCATACGTTATCATGGTTATCCTCGTAACTATGTAAGGCAGGACAGTATTTCTTCATACTACACAGATGGAAAACTCTGAAGCTTAGAATATACCTTGAAGCGACTTGGTGAGGCAAAGTTCAAAACAGGTGCTTCTCAGTTGTTGCACTAGTTCTCAGTTCATTCATTCTACTTAACCAATGAGAAGTAGGCCATACGTGGTTAATAAGGAAGGCAATTGATGTGCCACTCTGATCTCTGTTCTTTACAGTATGTTGTGTAAAATCAACTTTGTGTTATGTTTGAGGAGGTAAAACCTTTGGCAATGGCTGAATAGCTGAGCATTTTCAGTTTGCAGTCCACTTTGTGTGTGGGAAAAGAAAAGGAGCCAGAAATGAAGGACTGGGGCTGTACGTTCTTGGCAGACGGGCTAGTGGGAAGGCAAAGGAGAATTGGAGGCTAGGGTAGCTTACATTTCTTAGGTCTAGACAGAGTTCTATCAGGTTGATTTCTGTGGTTTCAGTAGTGTTGTGATCTGGCAGTTCCAGAGGGCTGCAGGGGCCAAAATACAGCATGGGAGCTGACTTTCACATTGGTTTGAACTCACTAGCTGCCGGCCTCCTGATTGCAGGCTCCTAGTAGCTATTCCAAAGAGTCTTTGTAAGAGAAGAGCTATTGCAGCTTTGTTTAATTTCACTGTGTTGTGTGTTACGGGCCAACTCATTGTAAAATTATGGGTTAAAAAAACAACCACCTAATGCTATACCTTGTACTTCAAATAAATCTTAAAGATCCCAATTTGTTTTGTGTGTGTTGGGGGGAGTCAATTTCATGGTTTTCTGTTTCTTTTGCATTATTCTCTTTAATTGAATGTTAGTTGTATTTCTGCTTTTTAATGCGTGGTGACTTTTCAAAGGCAAAGTTCCAGAGAGTTATCCTGGTGAACCTTGTGTATGTCCATTGCAGTTGATTTTCCATGGCACATCATACAGTGCTTATGACATCTCCGTTTCAAAAGCTACTTCGTATGGTTGCTGTTCATGCAACATACTCGTATAACCCTCTTGGGTTTCCATAACATAAAGGTTATTTTAGATTTAACTAATTTTTTTAAATTGCAGAAAAACTGCTATAAATTGTATTTTTGATAAAAAGGTGAGGCTGTCATTCATAATACGATAGGTCTGTTTTTGAGAACAATAATGCGTTTGGGCCACTGATGTGACTCAGTTCAGATGTAATGCCAATCCATGATTTGGTGCTGGGTGCTCCTTGTGCTCCTGCACTTTTTCCTCTCACACCATTAAATTCCATTAATTACTTCCATGGTAGTTCAAATCTGTTTGCTACTGCATCCAACTTTGGGTTGTGCTTGCCTTCCAAACCAAGATAGCAAACTCGTTTGCAGTCCTGGTTTGGAGGACAAGGTTAAATTATGCTTTGTGAGCTGGGGTGCAGCAGGAAACTATGGTTTGCACAAAAGTAATAGTAATGGAGAAGGAAAGAAACATGCGATTGCAAGGCAGCAAAGCAGCAAATGGTGGCTTGGTTCTTCGTTAGAATCCAGCCGTTGTTGTCTCTGACCAGGCTTACCAGATTGCTCATCGTGGTGGCAATCTTTTGTCTACTGCTACCACTCTTCACTCCAGATGGAGCAAAAATGGAGGTGGGAAGTGACTTCATTATATCACCCAGAAGTGACATCATAACACTCTAAGAATTCCCCTATTTCTGTGGTTTTTACAGTCAGAAGTGATGTCATGCTGTTGTACATCTTTGCTCTCCCCCCTCCCCCCTTTTTTTTGCTTTAGCAGAAGCAAAGAAGATGGCAGGCAACCCTATCTCTGACACTGGCCAGCAGTATAGCAACACAAAATGTTGATACCTCTCAGAACACTTTGGCCGTACTATATAAGCTGCAATTTGTTGTAATGGATTTTTCTTAAACCATTAGTGTTTGCCCCCACCCCCAGCTTTCAGGAAGAATAAGCATTTGGTTATTCTTAGTAGTTATTACTGCATGTCTAAGCAAAAAGTAAGCTTGACAGTATTTTAATCTTTAAAAGTTAGTGGCAATTTAAAGCATAAGAGACACCCATGAAACTACATTATTTTACATAAATCCTATTGACATATTTTAAGATAATTTTGTCCTTTGCACCAGACATTCATGTAACAGTCTATTTCAGTGGCATGCTTGAGGTAAAACTGCCTTTGAAGCCTGCCATGTTTGATTCAGTTTGTAATCTTTTTTTGTTTACATACCATTAACATGTATTGTTCGTTTGCAATTTACAGCACAGAACTCTGCAAATGCAGGGTTTGCAAACTTTGATGCATTTGGACATTCTAGTGGTTCGAGTAATTTTGGTGGTTTCCCCACAGCAAGTCAGTCTGCTTTTCAACACCAAAATACAGGTAGAAGAGCTCTAACGTTATTAGTCCTTTTAATACAAACTAATCTGGACATGTAGTGTACAACATCTGTCAGTTCTTTCCTGCATTAATTTTCTTAAATACAAACACTCTGAAGCTCTGGGGAAACTTGACATTCATGCTGTCTTTTATTTGTTATATTTGGTGTGGGCTTTTTCTGTTCTATTGTTTTGCATGCTGTTTTTGCTATGCAGTTTCTTAATTATCCCTACACATGAAATATTTTTTTCACAATTTGTGCCATTATAGAATTTTGGATCATATCTAAATTAAATGGGGACTATAATTTTTTTTTTCATATTCCAAGATATTCTGCTAGAGGAAAAAGCCATTTAATGGAGCGCACACATTAAAAAAAATCTCATGTGTAAGGGTTATGGCTACCTTTTTTATTTAGTCATATATAATGTTTGCTTGGACTGTCATTGCTGCTTGTCTTATCTATGGCTGACTTATTTTCTTTTTTTCCTTTTTCTTTAAAGTGTGTTGTCTTAAGACTCTTTCTTTTACAATTTTGTTTTTCCCTTTTGTTAACTTTAACCCCTCACACAATTTCTGGCTGTCCAGCGTTCAGAACGCTTTCATCTAGCTGCAGTTTTGGTGAATTTACTACTTCTGCTTTCCCTCTCCAGGCTGTACACAGTAAGTTCCACTGAGTGGGGGTCTAAACTAATTTCATTTTAAATGTGTGTTTTTGTTTTCACTGTCATGTGAATTAGTGTTACAGTTCAGTCAGTTCATAGTTTATTAGTTTGGAAGCTCTTAAATTAAGATTCTTGTCATTTTGTTTCTTTCTACAAACTCAACTAAAATTTTAACTGAAATTATTATCCCTGGGAAAATTCTGCAATAATTTATATTGAACCAGTCAGATATGTAATAATCAAACATTTTAAGATATTTCAGAATTGTTTATGTTCTGGCTTATTCTAGTCTAGAACAGATACACAGCCATACATGTTCCATCCAAAGTCAGATTACCTATGAGACAGGCTTCATGATGTATGAATCACAAGGAAAGAAACTCGGCACGTTCTTGTTTTGTCTTTAGTAGTAGATCAGATATTCTGCTGCAGCTGAGGATCAACTAGTGGCAGCCGCTTAGTGGAACTCTAGCATCTAAATTAATGAAAGCACTAAATATGTGCCAAGTATTCATAAAGGTGTACAAACCCTTCTGTCTCTCTTCAGACATCTCTATTCCTCAGGCTGTGATGTGTATGTGTGGAATCATCCTTGGACATAACTTATTCACTATCTTCAGGAATTCATCACCTTTACTTTCTAGTTTTGAAAACTTTGCTTAAAAATTGTTTCACTGATATAAAAATTCATTGTTGCATTAAAGGAATTTCTATTTAACTAAATTTGCAGCTGGAAATAAAAGCTTAAAACGAATGCTTACTATTCATGTGAATTGTTGGGGTTAGCTGTGTGTTGCAGAACCTACTCTTGCAAAGCTGTGGTGTGGCGTTGATGTGGTAGGGGCTGCTGCATTTCTGGAGTCAGGGAATACAAGTTATGTATTTCAATCAATTCAAAACCCAGGCATAGGGATAACCCTTTAAACAAAGTCACTCACATGGTCACAGACAGCATTTGAAGAGACGTGGCGCTTGGAAGTATCCATCATGTTTAACTTATTTTGTTACAGGTGGCAGTGCTGGATCAGTGAATGCTAATTTTGCACACTTTGATAACTTCCCCAAATCCTCCAGTGCTGATTTTGGAGCCTTCAGTACTTCTCAGAGCAACACAGCTTCAGCCAGTAAAGCTCTAGTGAATAAACCGAATCTCCACTCAGCAGATAAATACGCAGCTCTTGCTAATTTAGATAATATCTTCAGCACAGGGCAAGGTACTAATTCTTCTTCTTTGACCTGTTTTCTTATAGTAGTTATCATGACAATAGTTTTATTATGTTCTATGGAGACAAAATGAAGTTTCAATGCTTCATGCTATATAACCTACATTGACCTTCACAAGTGGCAAGCTGATTGTGTATTGGAGGCACAGGCAGTCATGCTGGCACAGTCGATCCAGTAAAAAGAAAGGTAGCACAATACAAGTATTGTTCCCTGCTTTATTCAGCTTTTTCCACCATACTAAAAATCAGAGTACAAGTGAGATCTTATCAGTCACTGCATGGTTATATCATACCAATATATATAAAGGTAACGACTTGGTTGATCTGGGGTGCAACTTCTAAGAGAAAAGTTTTCTCTTTTCGCTATGAGTGGTGCCATCCATCAGAGCCCTGACCAGGATAGCCCCAGGATAGCCTGATCTCGTCAGATCTCAGAAGCTAAGCAGGGTCAACCCTGGCAAGTATTTGGATGGGCGACCTCCAAGGACTACCAGGGTCATGACCCAGAGGCAGGCAGTGGCAAACCACCTCTGAACCTGTCTTGTCTTAACCCCACCAGGTGTCGCCATAAATCAGATGTGACTTCATTGTCTCTGATGACACTTTTTTTTTGGCAATGGCTTGTGAGTTTAATAGTGATCCTTTAAATGTGAATTCTTTAGGCTTGTAAGCTCGGTAGACATTATCAATTTCTGTATTCCATTCAATGTTTTTATGATCTACAGTAGTTCTGAAAATTCTGAGATGTTTATTAAAAGTACTCTTGTCATTGATGCTGGTGTGGGCATCAGTGAAGGCATTCCCTCTTCAGAAAGGCAGAGCAGTCCAAAAACCTAATATTTTACAAGGCATCATCTAGCCAGTTTTAAAAGACAGAAAACATTAGTTATTCACTCCTCACAAAAATTACACAAGTCAGCTGTTCATGCGGAGATGCTAAACACCAAAGATATAATTCCTATAAGTGAATGGCAGTGGCTGGCTTTGGAGAATGTTTCCAATTACAGTATTAAAGTGCTCCTTATAGTGAGTATTCTCAGACTGAGTGATAGGGAACATGAGCTAAGAATAGAACTGAACAGTACAGCAGCTAAGCTAATTTGAAAGTCAGATTCTTTTGTGTAAGAGCTAATGAGTTTCAGATCACCCAGATCTTTCCAAGTCTTCTTTGAATGGTGCACATGTGCAGAAGGGATTGTATCACCTTCCCTCTGAAGTTCCCTGCACCTCCTGAAGAGACACCCTTGAGCTTCCAGGTGCCCTCCTGTATACCGCACAACGTTGAGAGGGAAAGGAGCCTCCAGCAAGAAAGTAGAATTGACAAAAATTGCTCAGCCCCACTGTTTGATGTTTTGATCCATTTTGCAAGGGGGTTCCCTGCTATTTTCCTTGGTCTTGCTGCAGAATATGCAAGACAACATTTTTCTAAACAAAACTCTGATATATATTAACCTGTGTCCTGTTTACATGACTGTGTTGAGTATATACACTTAACCTAAGAAGCACAAGGAGAAGGTGGATCTTTGCCACTTCACTCTTCTCCTAGCAGCCACAAGACCTCCAAACAACAGTAGCTGGGAAGTGCAGGAGCCTTTGTGCTCATAGTTTGTAAGTTGCAACTCTTAGAGTATCCTGCAAAAATCATATCTCATTACAACTTGCATTCTACATGTAACATCATACAGTGTGATATGAAAACTTTCTTCAAGGAAGCGACATATTAACATTGGAGCCATTAAAGGAGGGAACTTGGTTTCCATCCTGAACATGCAGTCATGTTTGTTTCATAACATGTAGCTAAATGTTATTAAGGGCTAATTTACCAAACAAGGAGTACTTCAAATAGCTCATGTAGTGGCTGTTGCCATGTGATAAGCCATTTGTATGCAGCAGCTCATCCTTTAAGTCAGACTATTTTCTTCACATTATCCCAGATCTTTGGTGACCTTTTGTGGTGGTATGGAGGATATTACTGTGGCTGGTATACATAAAAATTTAAACCAAGAATCCACATGGAATCCTTAATGTACTTTCTGTCCTAAATTTCTATGAGTTTAATTGTAGTGCTTTTAATCTTTCAGCCTATGTTGTAGTATGTGTCTGCACTGGGCTCTGTTTTGGTTTTAAAAATCTAAGTATACCTTGAAGGAGAAGGAGCAAGGACGCATACATTCTTACTGGGGGTGGGGGCAGTAATTTGACTCAGTATATTGAGCTAAACCTCCCTTCTCTCTGTACCTGAAAGAAATCTGTTTACCAAAAACATGTCATTATACTTGCATGGAAGGGGCGAGGACAGCTTGAAATAGGTGTGCTTGCAGTTCTTTAACAATAGATTAGCCACCTAAGAAATCATCTTGTCTGTGAATTTTCAACTTGATTGTGTGTGTGTTCTTTTTTTTAGGTGGTAGCGAGCAAGGAAGTGGATTTGGTGTTGTCAGTACAGCACCAGCAGGTCCTGCTGTATCAGCCCCAAGTCAACCAAGTGCATCTTCAGACAAGTATGCAGCTCTAGCAGAATTAGACAGTGTGTTCAGCTCCACAGCAACCTCTAGTAATGCATATACTTCCACCAGTAATGTTAGCAGGTACTCTTCCTTGCTAGAAGTTAATGTAAACCAATTGTGTTTACAAACAGCAAAAGTTAAACGAGACACTAGAAAAAAATGCAAACATTATCTTTAAAATCAATAGTTTAAAACTTGCAGGTTCAGATGTGATTAAGTGGGTGTGAAGGGGGGTAGAGTGTCTTACTGAAACGAAAGGCTCAAAATTAGTTTTAAATATTGCCAACTAAATGTTGGTAGAATAAAACGATAGCATAGACTAAATACCTTTCAGTATTCTCAGTGTCTGCATTGTTAGTGATAACAATATTTGAACAGATATCTTGGTGTTGATGCTGTAACTGGCTTAAATCTTTTGATAAGAGGTTTGCAATATGTGGTACCAGATATTTGAAATGTAATTGCTCTTGTAAGAAATGTCTGCAAGTCAAATTTATGCTTGACGGCTTATCCAAGGTGTTTTTTACCTCTGTGTCTTATTGCTTTGCATGGTTTTGTTACTGGCGGATGCACTATTTCCTGCTTACTAGTTAGCTTTTGACTCATGCAGTAGAAATAGTTGCGGCTAAACGGCACCAGTCTTTTTCTTTTGAGATGTGAGAATCAGCTGTCTGTGATTTCACACAAAATAATTACATGTAGGTGTCTAACTGCTTAATAATTGACTCTGGTGTTGTTGAATGTTTAATTATTTTCAGCAATGCTTTTGGAACAGTACCAGTGGCTTCTAATATACAGACACAGCCTGCATCCTCAAGTGTGCCTGCTCCATTTGGAGGTATTGTAAAACTAGGCTTTTTAGGTAATTTTTTTTTTTTGGTTTTTTTTAGGAGCCAGTTTTAAGGTCTGGGGTTGGAGGTGTTCTCTGTATCAGTAGGTCATAACTATCTTTGAAGGGAGTGTTATTTGCTTTTTAATATGCCAGACTAGGTTCCTTTTTATTCCAGTAATAAAATGATAAATATATATCTTATAGTTTTCCTCCTTTATTATTGTAGTGGGCAATTTGAGGAATGTATACAGTTTTTTATCTCGCCAATTCTTTATTTTTCAGCAACACCTTCTACAAATCCATTTGTGGCCCCCCCTGTAGCCTCTGTAGCACCTTCAACGAACCCATTCCAAACCAGTAACAGAACTGCAACAGGTTAGAAAAAGAAAACTTGTGGAGAGAATGTTGGATAGAAGTTGATGTGTTTATCTTTAATTCAGTATCTTCAGAATTTGGAAGAAAACTTAACATGCTAAAAATACTTATGCCCTAGTGAAACCAGATGCTTAATTTTGCTGTGGCTGTTCATCCAGCTGGGTCATACTAAAAAAATCTAAATGCATTTAGGCTTAAACAATCTTTTTTCTTGCTCTTACAAGCACTAACCAATAACTGTACTGCTGTTTTTTGGGATCTAATTAGCCAAATATTCTTTACCAAATAAAAACAAACTTTTAGCCTGAAAAGTCTCATGTGTGTATTAGACTTTGTTAAATGATGTCCGTTTCTGACCAACTCTACAAAATACTTCCGAATCAATCTTGGATTTGAAAGTATTCTGGAATTCTAAAAGCATTCAAATGTTGTATTTTAGAAAGCATTTAAATATAATTTAAATAGTTTTTACAAGAGGTTGATCACCATTTGACACTATCTGGTCTCTTTGGCTTCCCTTATAAGGCCTCTCAGGAGCAATGCATTCGCACATATTTCCTCAGGCTCACTTTGGTAGGTAGCCACACTTTATATAAGCTTCATGTGGCTAACTGTTTGCTTGTGGAAGCTTATTGCCAGTGACTGGTTTCTCTGCATGTACAACTTTTTCAACCCTCCTTCCATATTTTAAAATGGAGTGGGCATGGATGGTGATGCGCCTGAAATATGCAATGACATTACCTGGTGTAAAATAAGATTTGTCCTAAACCTGTGTACTTAGAAATTACATGAAATTAATTTCAGTTAGACTTGCTGCTAAGTGAGAGTGCTTAGGACTGCAAGCTAAGACTGGTATGTCTACCTCCATGGTCATATTAATAGATGCTTTAAAACTGAATGAGTTTTGAAGCTTGTGTTCGTAGTAGCTCAAGTGAAACGCATAATTATACCAAACCATTGCATATTGCCACAATGTGTTTGGATTTGTTTTAGTAAGCTTCACTGTTGTATCTTCTCTGCCAATAGTAGTTTGTGAAAGTTCTGTCAGTGCATTATATGTATCTTGCCTATCTTTGTGTGTGTTTCTTTATTCCATAAATTGGCTCTTATGCCATCTCTTTCCTGGCTAACCATGATTACTGATTGACAGATGCAGTGATTTGGAATTGAATTACACCAGTCACTGAATAGTGACTGGCCAGGATCCACAAATCTAGTTGAGACAAACTTTTAATGTTCATAAAATATTTCTGTGAGCAGCATTGCCCAGTAATCAGTGACACCGAGATGAGTCTCAAAGCAGTGGTTAATACAGCATTTGGGTTCACTTCCAGAGTAAAAACAAACATAAAACAACAACCATTGGTTAGCCAGATGAACCCTTCCTCTGGAAACAGGGTTGGTGGAAGAGAGTCATAAGATCTAACCCACTGTTCTGAAAGAGCTGTTGAACTACTGAACTAGGCTAGTTCTGTGACATTCAAGAAAATGAGTTTTAGATTGCTTTTGTGGAA
Source organism: Euleptes europaea (assembly GCF_029931775.1). Classification (NCBI taxonomy): domain Eukaryota; kingdom Metazoa; phylum Chordata; class Lepidosauria; order Squamata; family Sphaerodactylidae; genus Euleptes; species Euleptes europaea. Next base: position 36,076,712 of record NC_079316.1, on the reverse strand, counting down.
AAGAAGTTCTTGTTACAGTTGCTTCTAAAATCTAGCTTTCATATTTTCTCTGAAGGAATAAATATTTGCAAATATCTAGAAAGAGACTGGCAAAAGGATCAAAAAGTTGAGGAGCAAACCAAGCACACTTTGGCTGTGTTCCTAGGAAAATCAAAACGTTTTTAAGTTGGCCATGTGACTGGCTACTTCCTAAAGAACTTGTAGAAGAAATGCTTACTGAGTAACGTGTACTTCAAAAGTAACAATGCGGCATTTCTCTTACCAGCAGCAACATTTGGCACCGCATCCATGAGCATGCCTGCAGGATTTGGAACACCTGCCTCATTCAGTCTTCCAACTAGCTTTAGTGGTAACTTCCAACAACCTGCATTCCCAGCCCAGGCAGCCTTTCCTCAGGCTGCTTTCGCCCAGCAACCTAATGGTAAATGCTTTCTTGTTACTAGCTGAGTGTAATGTTGTAGTACTAGGATCTCTCTAATAGTATGGGAGGGCAGGGAAATTTGACATCTTTTACATTCTCAGGTTCCTTGTTCCAAGGAATGTTAGTTGATGATGTGAGCGGTTACATTTGGCCCTCGTAACACTTGGTAATTGGCACTAGAAATCATAAGAAAGTTATCTTGAATGATGTTCATGATCTTTAATCTTAAAAGATGTGTTTATGGGACAATTGAACAATAATTTTGTTTCTGTACATGAGGCTTTCTCAAGAGTTGATCATGTTCTGGTCTGTTACCTAGGCTTTCCTAGTTCGTTTTTGTAGGTTTTAGACTGCTGGCCTAAGAAGTTCACTTGACATTAAAATCTGTATGGTTTTAGTTTAATCTGAAATGAGGAAGCAGGTCAAAAAACAATCTAGTCACACTGTCCATTTTTACCATGCACTTCTTCCAAAGACTACATTTCAGGGCCGTGTGCATGGCTCTCTCCCTAGAAGTTAACTCTTGGCAACTGAGAGTAGACACCTAGTATTGTGCTTTTAAGGACCTAACTACTAATCTGAAGTTAACTTCTGATATTTTATTACAAAGGTGCAGGCTTTGCTGCGTTCGGACAGGCAAAACCAGTAGTAACCCCCTTTGGGCAAGTTACAGCTGTTGGCGTATCTAGTAATCCTTTTATGGTAAGTCAACCTTAACGATTGGTAGTTTGTTTCAAATTGTTGTGGGGAAGAGGTATAATATTACAATGTAGATATGGATTCATAATGGTGTTCTCAGAGTGACAGGGAATATATTTTAACCTTAATTTTGAAGTTTCCTATGTATTTGGAGCCGTAGCTTATCCCAAAGGAACTTTTTAAAAGCAGTTTTTCCATAACCCAGGTCATTTTGTATCTCATGTGCCTCGAGGAGAGAATTGCTCTGTATTAGCTCTGCCTCTTTGTATTAATCTTCACAATGTCATTAAAAGGGCATTGTGGTCAGACCCCAATTAAAGTGCAGCCAGTCCAAGGTAGAGAGAGTGTGTGTAAATGAATTCAAACTTTAAGCAGTTTAAAACAATCTCTTGTTGATGCAGCATAAGGTGATGTGAACAAAAATCCCAGTACTGAAATACTGGGAAATAGCATGTGATGGTGGTGGGATCAGGTACAGAGTAGGGAGCTCTGTATAGAAATTAATGGTGGGGTCTCTAGATGCTGAATATCCCTGTTCTATAAAGAATCTTTACCTTTTTACTCTACTGTAATTTGGAAAATAAAGTTAAAGGTCCCCTGTGCAAGCACGGGGTCATTCCTGACCCATGAGGTGACGTCACATCCCGACATTTACTAGGCAGACTTTGTTTACGGGGTGGTTTGACAGTGCCTTCCCCAGTCATCTTCCCTTTACCCCCAGCAAGCTAGGTACTCATTTTACCGACCTTGGAAGGATGGAAGGCTGAGTCAACCTTGAGCCGGCTACCTGAACCCGACTTCCGTCGCGATCGAACTCAGGTTGTGAGCAGAGCTTTTGACTGCAGTACTGCAGCTTACCACTCTGCACCATGGGGCTCCTTACAGTAGAGGACTAGACCCTAATACCAAGCTACAAGGGTGCTTTTTCCGAACACAGCAGGATTAAAAACATCTGGAATAAGATACAGATTCTTCCTGTTTTTGCAAAAGTGATATTTCTGATGTGATGCATCACATCTTGGAATCTGTCCAGATATTAAGCTTTGGTTTATGGCTGTATGTATTGTGTGTACATGGTTGACTTTTATCCCTTTTGTTTCTCCAGGCAGGTGCACCAGCAGGACAATTCCCAACAGGAAGCTCGTCAACCAATCCTTTCTTATAGCCTTATAGACACTTTACCTAAGAGAACTCTTACGTGAACACATAACATCTCTGCGCCTCTTGCACTGTTGTCTTGTTTCACTGATTTAGCTTTAAACACAAGAGAAATCTTTAAAAGTAAAAAGCCTGCATTGTGTGTTACAACCAAGAAACACCAGGTAATGTGCAAAAACAGAGGGCTGTGATAACATCCGTTATCTGTACGTTGGCAGGAGAATGTTAACGGTATCATGTATATTAAAATTGGCTAATAAGTTATTGCAGATACCACGTTCATTATGCTGCAGTACTGTACATATTTTTTCTTAGGAATTAGTTATTTGTGCATATCAGTATTTGTAACTTTTAACACATTTGTTATGTGAAAAAATGTTACTGGGGAAAAAAATCAGCCACTTTACAGCGCTGTGGTATCTCTCGGAATGAATTACCTACATCATTTTAACCATTGCTATTGGGAGTTATGAGTTCAAAATTGGAGGTTTTATTCATTTCTCAGTGTTTTTCCCTTTCCTAAAGAGATTGCCTATTTATACATGCCTAAATTCTCTATAATGTAGAGGGATTACCTGTCTGCATAACAATAAATCTGATCATGTTTTACTACAGTTTGCAGGTGGAAAAAAATAAAAACTAGAAAAGTATGTTTGTCTTGGGCCATTTGCGTTAACCCTATTCTGTTTAATCTTCAGGAGCACTCCCAGAACAAAGGTTAATGTTTTTGATTGCTCAAATAACCGCTCCCAATAGATCTTGTAAACTAGGTACCAGGAACCACTCCTACTGACCAGTCAGTTTTTAAAACAACTGCCGAAGGTAGGAACTGACAATCTAAGCTTAAAGCAATGTTTGATTAGCATGTATCAGAATCAGATAACCTTTATTGGCATAATATTGATGGTCACAAGGTCAGAGATAACCAGGTAGTACATATCTAGATTAAAATGAAGTTTGAATCTTAGCCTTAACAGCTTCTGCCAAAAACTCCGCCACCTTCACTGTAACATCAGTTGAAATGTCGTTCAGCAAGAATTGACATGTGGTTGTTCTGTAAGAGGCCATCCGTTTGCTGATTAAGGGTGATTAGCATGTACATTATAGCCAATCAAGCATTTTAGTTTATAAAACACAGTTGAGCTGAGGACTGGGGTCGGAATTTGCCAGCATATTTCACATGAATGCAAAATAGAGCCAGAAGAAGGAAAAGCCTCAACAACATGCAACTGTATCCTCTATTTAGAGTTGTTAGTAAAATGTTAAACATCAGGAGTTGTCTTCCTTCTACTTGCACTCAAATATGGCATTTTTCAAAAAAACTGTTCTTGAAAAATCCACATCTAGTCTAAAGAAGTCACATTGTCTTATTTCTTGGTCCTTTTCCTGTTACAATTATTTTGAAATATAAATTACAGGACCTGAAGGGATGAGGGCAAGTACTGTATCATACTGCTGTTTCGGGATGTACTGAAATAATATGTGGCTTTGTTTTATTTATTTACTTCATTTATACCCCTCCTTTCTCCCCAGTGGGAACCTAACGTGTCTTACATAATTCTCCTCCCATTTTATCTTCACAATTACAATTTTGTGAGGTGGGTTAGGCTGAGAGTATGTAACTGGCCCAAGGTCACCCAGCAAGCTTCCATGGCATAGAGAGGATTTGAACCTTGTTCTCCCAGATACTCTAACCATGACATCGCACTGTCATCTTAAATCATTACAGAAAAGAAAGGAATTGTTTGTTCAGTACATCCTGTGAAATATTCGGTAGGTTGCCTCGTTAAATGGCAGAGACTTTGCTGAACATGTGTCTAATGGGTGAAAGGAAGAGTCATATTCAGGAACCAGCACAAATAAAAGCAATTTATTTTCTATTTGAACTAATTTAACTGTGAATATATAGTAGCAGTGTAATGATTAAAGTCTTAGACAAGAATCCGGGAGATGCCAGGTTCTAATCCCCACTCTGCCATGGAAGCTTAGAGGTGGATGAGAATGAAATGGAGGATAGAACAATGTGAGCTGCTTTGAGTCCCCATAGGGGAGATGGGCAGGATCTAAATGATGCTAATGAATAAGCTGTTGCTTGTCTGATGACGTCAGGGGGGACGGGACTGATAACATGGTTTATTTAATATGTGCTTCTTCTGAAACAAGCAGAGTTTTTTTCCAGTGATTAGCTCAACAATGGCAATGTATAATTTTGGGCTTGCTTAATAGGGTGAAGGACACTAACTGTACAGTACCCTGTTCACTTTGCTGGCTTAACACTGAACCCTTTTTAGAAGATGAGATTGAAATTAAAAAACAAAAAACAATCTTATTTTTTTGAAGCTTAGGCCAGTTTCCTCTATGCTGTTTCCAGTAAGCTGTTAGAAGCTTCCAAAAATGTGTTGCAGTTATATCACAGTCACGTACCTGTACTAAAACCTGGTGTATGAATTAAGGAAATTGAGAGGTAAAACAACCAGATGCTCAAATAAACAGGCTTTTGTTTGTTAAAATGGGCCAGTGTGGTATAATCATCTTAAGAAATCAAAGATCCAGCTACGGAGCGCCCAACAGCCACAGAGCTCTTGGAATGGCCTTATGCTTGCCACTATATCTCAGCCTAACCTGCCCCATAAGGTTGATATTGTAAAAGGGAGAGGGGGGAATGCCCTGAGGTCCTTGATTGGAAGGGTTGGTATTTTAAAAATGGATAGATGCCCCCCATATGCATTTGAACTCAAAGAATTGCAATCAGAATCTTGATACAGAGTTCTGAACGCTGGCCTTAATAAAATGAAATAACTAATACGCAGAGTACTCTGGTGAAGCTTTTGTGTGTTCCTGTGTGATATTGCCCCTGCTGGTCATGTAGTGGTATTTAACCCTTCAGTGTTCAGACCAATAATTTAGAGCAAATGAGGAGCTAACCTGTACTGGATTGGCGAATGTTCAAAATGGTAGCCGCACAAGCTCAAATTACATATCCCCAGGTTCAAAAGTTCATAACAAAAACTTTTAAAATGGCGACATGATAAAACGTGCATGCCTTTTAAGCAAAGTGCACTAACAAGGATTGATTTGATAGCATATCAGATGCTGTTATCTCTACTATGGTTCTGTTCAGTCAGTCTGAAAAAAAATGGGAAGGGGGGACTAGTCAGGCATCAGCAAGGACAACAAAAGGGTTCTGCACCAGCAAAATGGGTTTCATTGAGGTGAGTTTTTCCCTGCTTACATTCTGCTATGCATGTGCAAAAATAGCAAGGAAATGGGGGTAGGCATCCCTTTTTAATGTGGGAATAATATTATGAGCAGCAAAGTATCCATCATGGGTAGTATAGCTTGAGGATTACATCTCCTTGAGACCTTGTAAGTCCCTGCCAGATAGACTAAAATATAGTTGGCTAAATGTGTTAAAGCAATTTTAAAAAATAATAAAGCAATTTCATGTATTCATAGCTTGTATATGACCATTTGTGTTCAAGAATACAAATAATGAAATTGATCTCTTCTTAAAACTGTTAGAGCTTTGTGCTATTCCTTCCCAATTTTTCTTTCAGTCTGGGATGTGGAAAACCTAGCTCAGTCATAAAACCCACTTGGTGCCCTGTAGCCCATCACTGTCTTTTATTCTAATGTACCTAACATGAAGGATGGGGAAGGTTGCAGAGGAGGGGGAGAGATGTGGAGGAACTCTCATGGAACTCTTAATTGCTGTTTAGGATTTTGTACTTCATGGTTAAGGATTCAATTTAGGAATAATTTTGCTGACTGAGAACTTGGTTTTGATAGTAATTCATCTGATCATAGAATTGCACATGATTTTTTTTTTGCTTTGGATTTGACAGCAATTAAACTAGTGATACTAGTGATTGTTAGTTTAAAGTTCTATTCTTTGTAAATCCTAGTTAGCTTTTTGAAATTGTGAATCCCCCCGCCCCCAAGTCTGATGGTGTGGCTTTCATAGGTTTTGGGGTTTTTTAAACCTTGAAAATCTATTATCAAATGCAAACTTCCCTACTCCAAGAAGATTTATTTGCAATTCTCCCTGCTTTAATTTGCTTCATATCAATGCAGTATTGGGTGTCCATTTTACTGGAGATGGGGAACTGCCAGGTATCATGATAACAGAAAGATAAAAAGAGAAGTGGGTCAGGTTGCTAATTGAAAGGGGTAACCTAAGAACAGATAAACCTCTTTCGAAGTAACGGGCTCCCTTGAATAAGAATATACTTGCTTTTCTAACTCTTAACTAGTGATGATTTTGTTCTATCATGTGGCCTAACGGGCATGGAACAGCCACAACACTTTCCATTGGACTAATTTTTTTTTTACTGCATCAGTTTGTGTCACTCAGTGGTAGCTGGCTGATGCGCTCTTCTACCTTTATTAGTTATATAAGTGAAAGAGCTTTGGTAAATTGCAGTGGTGTAAATATAAGATTTTTCCCTGTAGGTACAAGAGGGCTGTTGTGTTTTGGCATACAATCTCCCCTTTAAAAGAGGGGTTTTTAATGCTTATGCCATTAGCAGCCTATCTTTAGGGCATTAATCCATTTGATCATCCTAACTTTCCACTTGAAGACTTAAATGCTATATGACATACAGATTGTACATCCTGCATGTCTACGAAAGGGTCAGTATTTTGCAAATATGCTGGAAAAGACAGACCTTGGTGCTTCCCTATTCCTAATGATAAATAAAATGGACTATACTTGTATAAAACACATCATTGTGGTTTTTTTTAACTGGCCCTATTATATAGAAATAAGAAAAAAATTAAAATCACATTTAATTAAAAGTTAATAGGACTGAAGCTTCCACTACTGTCTCAACGAGGGTTAATTGAATTATTTTTAGGTTATTTTCCAAGCAGATGAGCTGTTTCTCCACCAGCAATTTCCCATGACCCCCCCCCCAAAAAAAGTCAGGGACCCCCCCAGTCAAAAAGCCACGTGGGCTGGAGACCTTCAGTGAGAAGACAAATCTGTAAATATTAAGTATTCTAGACAGCACAACTGGAACATGGCAAGCTATATTTAGACAACCTAAAAATAATAATGATTTTGAGGTAAAATAAGGACTGGTTTGCTACTCTATCAGCTAAACGCATTCTATAATTTTTTCTTCTCACAACATAAATCTATTAAAATGGATAGTAATTTGTCTTGGTGACTTTTATGCAGCTTTGTATTATTTGAGATGCAATTACCCAAGGCCCTCCTTCCTTTCGTTCAGCTGCTCAGTCACAATCTTGTGGCATAGCCATTGATGTTCTGGTCTTCTGCTTCATTTGTCTGAGGATTTCCAGCAAGGTTCTTTTGGCATTTGATTGAGATAATAGTGTAAATGCTTCTGATCAGAAAAATCCCAGCTATTGCAGAAAAATAGCTGCCATATATGAGGAACTGCAAGAAAACAAAGAGGAATAGGTAATGAAATGTCCCTCTTCTCTGAAAATTCTTGTCTTCGTTCCCAATGATAGTATCAACAATTTTGTCTATTAGTGGCATACTTTACTATAAGTATTGCTTATGGAGCAGTATAATCCTTGACTATAGTGTAACCTTGTGCATGCATTATACTGTTTACGGGGGTGGAGGAGCAGATAATGACAAGTTGGCTGGTAGGAAGGAGAGTAGAAAAGGGGAGAGGCTGTGGGGGCTTTCAAGAAAGGGAAAGACAAAAGTGGGGGAGGAAAATGTGATGCCCCTGCAAGTTCTTGCGGGTACCCCATTGTCTGATGCCATGCAAAAAAATAATAGTCTTTTCTACACTTGGTGTCCTAGAGTCACTTTATTAATCTTGGTAGACCCTGTAAATGCTACAGCTCTTTATTTACTGTAAACCAGCTGCAGGGCCATCCTCTTGTGGTCTGACCTTTGATTGATACCCAGCTTTATCATTATTCTTGACGCCTGTATGTTTTGTATTACTGTCATCTACAATTTGGTGGTATCATGAGTGTTTTCCCCTCTCCTTGCATATTTTAGATACTGAAGTTATCTAGTCGTGATAGTGTGATTGGCTGTCAAACTGTGCAGGCATGAACGACTAGACAACCCTGAGGGGGTGTATGGGGAGGAATTTTGTGTGTGTGTGCATATTGATATGAAGGCCATTCTTGAGAAATTGGAGACTATGATTGAACTGAGGGGTGAGATGTGAAGGTAGAATAAATGTTATTCTTACTATAAATCAACTTTCAAGGGTATACTTGTTTGAGTTCGATATAACATTTCATCAATCCTTGCCCACTTGATCCTTGAACTTAAAAACGAATGTTAAACAAATATCTCAACAGTGGCTACAATAAGTTAGATTGCTCAATGTCAGATTGTGATGAATTATGGCAGTATATTTATGCAAGGCTATTTTAAACTGAGCAATCATGTATGTTGGTTAAAGGAATGGTTTTTCAAAACTAACTTGCATATCTTAACCCTTTACACACCCAGAAATACAAAGATCTCCATGGAGGGTTAGGCATGCTTAAGATGACTGAAGCTATCAGAATGTGGCCTCTAAAGGGCTGAGAGGCGCTTAAGTTACTGAATAAGCAACATGATGATTCATTTTACCTGAGTCCCGATATCCAGTCCTAACCCTGTGGAATCCACCACTGTAACTGTCAGAACAGTCTGAATGAGCAATGCAACAAAGTTGTTGACTCCAAATATTAAAGCATAGCGTTCCATGCTGAGACTGACAGCAATCTGAAATCTAAAATTAAACTTTTTGTTAAAATGTCATCAGTAATATTTTACAGTAATAATTTTACTTGTCCTTGGACAACAGAGGCATTGTAAAAGGCTCTTAGGTGCATGGGGAGAAAAAGTGCTCCCCCATCCAACACTGGGTAGAAGTTTACTCTGACACAAGAAGACTTCTGCCAGTAGAAGAACCTCCTGCACTGACTGAATTCAGCCGCACCAATAGTGGAACAATTCTGTGGGCTTCAACCCAGTGTTTTCTTAATAGCTCTGGGGACCTAGTGTGTATGGTCCATAATGAATGAGTGATATAGTCAACGATACTCAGTGGTTCAAGAGCCACTTGTGGCTCCTCTGAGCACTTTGCCCAATATACCCCTTGCCCCATTTTTCAGGAAATAGGTAAGGCCATTACCCAGAAAAGACAGGTACTTCTGTTCTTCCTTTGCAGAGACCAGTGAGCACTATGCTTGTCAGCAATACTGTGAGCTTTTGGGCATCTTCTAAATCCTGACACATTTACAAGGTAGTGTTGCTGTTGCTTAGTCAGCATGGAATAGCACTGTTCAGTGTCTTCATAGACCTTGGTTTTGGGGGCTTTGAATGTGGTGGCTTTTCAAGTTGTCCAGCCCTATACTGGGATATGAGGGAAGGGAAAGGTAGGATGAGCTCTTCAGAAGCTGAGAAGTTTTGTATTGAGCCTTTAATAATGATGAAGTGAACAGTTTTATTTTAATAACGTAACTTGCCCTTGATAATTATATTACAATTTTAGAGATGTAGGGGTTCTGGGTACGAGGTTTGATCAGCATGGGCAGCTAAATCGCAACAGTGGAATGGGGCATACCGCTGTGGAAAGCTAACCCATAAAACAAAACTTCTTGCAAGTAGTAAGCGTCAAGTGAGCTTTCTGTGCTGGTCTCTCAGTAGTTCTTCCACATCACAGGTTATGTCCCTGAACTTTCCCTTTTTTGCACACATGCACACTTGGTCTGAAATGACCCAAACTGAGAGTAAAGGAATGGGCATGGATAACCTACATTTACTTACGTTGCAATGGTTATCAGAAGCATGTAACATGCCTTGAAAACTAGATAGGCAGCATAGCAGGCCCAGATGTTCCTGGTAAAATGCATCAAGAAGAGTGAACCAGCGTCTAGTGCAGAGAAGATTCCCAATGCCAGTTCCCCTGTTAGATCCCAGTTCATTTTCACATATCCTACAGCAAGCGATGTTATTGAACCTAGAAATACAGAGGCATTGAATGATAATCATAGTCTTCAGACTAACAAAAAAGCAAGCAACAGTGTTTAAAAGAGTGGAGATAATGCAATAATAATTCCAAAAGAGTAGCTGAGGTGTTAAAAACAATACCGCAAACATTGATGTGGCATGCTCTTCCGTAGACTAGCAGCCTGTCTTATCAGGTGTACAACTCACAATATCTTAACTTCCTAACGTATGGAATCAGGCCTGCGAGTGGGTCACAATATCAGTTTTCCTTATTAAGGTATTCTGAAACTTGGTTTTAAAAAACTTTCAAGCATTCAAAGAGGCTGATAAACATATTTAAAGATTTCCTGCCAACAATCCTACTAGTGCAACTGTCAGCTCACCAATTGGTCGGCCAAACAGGATTCAAAATAAAACCTTACAAAAGGTAAGAAACTTACAGTGCAATCCTAAAAGTTTTCCTGGGAGTAAGCCCGGATGAATAACATGGAACTTCTGTCTGAGTAGACCAGCTTATGACTTCTCCACAAGAGTACATGCTAACTTCTACCAGCAACTCCTTAACTCTAGAAGCCACAGCAGAAAAGGCCCTGATCATAATGACCAATGTTCTAATCTCCCAAGCAGCATATAAAGAATGCTGATCTACTGATTGCAGCTGGTTTGTGAGCTAGTTTATTGTTAGACACAGTGAAACATGTTGCTTTCATAATTATTATATTTTAAAACGTTAGGCTAGAGACTCTTAAATCTAGACTTTTCCTTGAGTTCTGTTTCCCCCCTCAAAATTAGGTTGGGGCAAGTTTTGCTCGATTTTGAGGGAAAGCCTATTTCCTAGCTGCAGTTTAGAAGCTGAATCTCATGTTACCAGCCACACATTCTTAAACAGACACAACTAAGATTTATAAATTGCTGAAATGATTCCTCCCCACCCCCCTCCCAGTTCTGCTATTTCTTATGAGTTGAAAGCTCTGATGCATGCACAGAACTTTTCTGTCCTGAATGTCTGTCCTAATTCATTTCTGTGCAAACAGCAGATCTATATGCTTTCACACACAATCCCTGTTTTAATAAATGGAGAGGCTTATAAGAACAAATGTTTGTGCAAATCTGTGTGTCAGGCTTTGGTCTGAGGCAAATCTGAAGGTTGGTTATACTTTGTATATATAACATTTTTATCCCTCTTTATGCTGGGAAGGCAGAAACAGAGCTTGACAAACTAATAAACATACTCAACATACATCTGGATCTAAAATGATGAGCTTACTCAGAAATGTTGCTATTGCTTCAACAGCTCCGTTATAAACTGCAGAGCTATGGGAAGGTGCTTTATCATCCCATAGCACTTGGACGTAATTCAAGATCTGGTTAAAGCCTGCAGTGGCTAATGCCCACCATATTGACCAATAAAGAATTTTCCTTGTGGTATAGCATTCCTTCAAGTCCTTGCACAGTTGCACAAGCACTGCCAGAAAGTGTTTTTGGTCTTGGTTTTCGGATGTTTGGTGAGTTTTCTGAGAGTTTTCAGATGGCGTGATAACATCTTTGTCCTGCTGGTGATTTGGCTGGTTGGGTGTACTTGGCGGATTCTTATCTGTCGGCCCAATGGATACTTCTGGGAAAGATTTTCTGTGAAAGAACATACTTTTCTGAGGCATTGGCAGAAAGAATGAAGATACAAGTGCTACTGAGACAGAAGCCAACGATATGGCATTCAGAGAAAAATAAGACACATGGGCTAAAGAGACTAAAAGTTGCCCCAGCAAGGAAGCTGCTGTGATTGCTACCAAAGCGATACTTCTGCAATAACTTGTCACCTTCTGGTAATGGTCCACCCTGACAACGCTGTATATGTAGGCATAATAGGCCACCTCTGTAGCAGTCACCATTCCGTAGGCAAACTCCACCAGCTGCATGGCCCTTACACCATGTGCAAACAAAAGCAACAGCCAAGTAATAATTAAGCTAATTCCCTGGATGATAATGACAGGTTTATAGCGTACATAGTCAGTAAACAGGAACACAGGGAACAGCAGAGCCAAGTAGGAGTATGTCCAAACTGGGAAAACTTTCTGTGTTACCTGGAAGGGAAATGGAAAAAATTCTGTAATGCAAATGACTGAAAATATGCTGTGGGGTGGGGGAAGGATGGATTAATTGCTTTAAAAACATTTATTAGCCACCTTCCTTAAAGTGCTCAAGGCGGCTTACAGCATAGATAAAACACACAAAATAAAATGCATTAAAAACATCAAAAGGTAAGATTTTATATCACAATTCAGGACTGCTAATAAACTTAAACCAAATGCAGTCCTAAATAAAACTGTCTTCAGCTGCCTCCTAAAGGTAGAAAGTGAGGGGGCCAAGCGCACCTCCCTGGTTGTTCCATGTTACATTTTTTAAAAATGTATTGTATAAATTGCCAGTCCTTGGGGAAGGTGCACTAGACATTCTACAGCGGCTTAGGCTCTTTCAAAGCAAAGAGGATGTCGCTCGGGGCCCTGGAGTGGGGGGAGGGGGGAGCTGGCAAAGGCTGAGCTGGCGTGAGTGGGAACCAAGACTGGGATGTGGAGGCACCGCAGGGCAAGAGGAGCAAGAGTTTCTTGGCCAGCCCTCAGAACAAGTGGGGGTCCTTCTCAGCCAGTCGAGCAGGATGGGAAGGGGTGGAGGGGGAACAGAGGCAGAGCTCATCTCTTCCTCCTGCCACAGAAGCACCCAGCAAGCCCATCATGGTGACGGTCGAGGAGAAGAAAGTGCAGACTGTCCAGCCAGGGAGCGACGTCACCTTCATCTGCACGGCCAAGAGCAAGGTGAGGGGCTCCCCCAGGGAACACGAGGAGGGGCTGGAGCCACACTCCAGGGGACTCTGCAAGTGGGTGAGGAGCAGGAGAGCATGGGTCAGCCCTGTCTGTGTCAGGAGGCGCTTCCGGGTGCCAAAAAGAACTGCTGTGCACAATAAGACTGGCAAGAGAACTGTACCTGCAGCTAATGGCTTGTGTACTGAAATGGTGATTTCCCAACAAAGAATGTGTGCAGAGGGTGGGACCATGTCGTCAGAGCAGATTAGTGATGCAATCTAGGAAAACACAGTCTAGAAAAGACCAAAGCTTCTGTACACCCTGGTGGAGGTAAGGAGGTTCACTATACCTCCTCGATGGTCAGGTTTTTATCAGGTCCAGTTAGATAAGGTGTAAGGAAAGGCTCTGATGGTCTCATCATAGCAAAGAAGCCATATATGCACAGCAACAAGGTGGGAAAAATCCAGCCACTGTTTTGTATTTTCCTCCAACAATCCATGGTTCTTCCAACTAAAACAGAGAAAATATCATATGAACAAATGAAAGAAATATGCTCTTGGGGCAGGACTAGTCTTGGTATCTTGCACAATGAACTACTTTGCAAGATAACCTATTAGTAAAGAATGAAGAACTTTTTATGCATGGAATGGACAACTCTGAGAGAAACTCTTGTTACTTTCAGAGGGTTTGCAGTAGAACAGCTAGATTCAAGTCCAGTAGCACCTTAGAGGCCAACAAGATTTTTTTTTTGGATGGGGTATAAGCTTTCGAAAGTCAAAGCTCCCTTTTTGTTGGTCTCTAGGGTGCTACTAGGAGCCCTGTGGCGCAGAGTGGTAAGCTGCAGTACTGCAGTCCAAGCTCTGCTCACGACCTGAGTTCGATCCCGACAGAAGTTGGTTTCAGGTAGCGGGCTCAAGGTTGACTCAGCCTTCCATCCTTCCGAGGTCGGTAAAATGAGGACCCAGCTTGCGGGGGGTAAAGGGAAGATGACTGGGGAAGGCACTGGCAAACCACCCCATAAACAAAGTCTGCTTAGTAAACATCGGGATGTGACATCACCCCATGGGTCAGGAATGACCCGGTGCTTGCACAGCGGACCTTGATCTTTAGGGTGTTACTGGAGTCGAATCTAGGTGTTCTAGTTATTTTGTGCTTGCTTGAATTTTAATGGTGTATGAAAGATTACCTGGAAAATTTGGAATTGTGAAGCTTCTGTTACAGTTTAAAATTTAATGGTAAACAGCTTGATGAAGCTACATTATTGTCAGACAGATGATGGCCGAGGAATGCTGAACGTTGAAATCTTACCTGTGACTTAAGTTCATTGGCCAGCCAATAAACAAGTAACTCCTTAAAGCGTACTCTTGTGAAAGGAATCCCCATTGTCATCAATGGTTACCTCTAAATAAGTGCACTCATGACGGGTAACTTCCCTACATAAGTGCTCACCTTGCCTAGTTATGCTGCATTCTATGTGACGTCACTGACATATATAGTTGGCAATGTATACCCATTTGAGGGCAGAGGGGGTGTACATGGCTTTCACCTCTGTCAGTTCTTTGCACCATTACAATGTAAACAGAACAATCCCCATACAGTTTTGGATACTCCCAAACAAAGGAGCAAGCAAAGGAGACACATATATTTTAATCTCTGACAGTGCACTATCATGCCAAGAGTTAATACCATACCAAGTTTAAATTTGCATGCTTGTCAAAACATGCATGCAAAGATTTTTTTTGTTTGTTTGTTCTGGCTGTATCAAAAACGTATTCTTTAGATTACAGCAACGTACAGACTAACATTTCTGTTCCAGGAAAACCTAAACAGTATCATCATAACATGAATGATTCTGTCCTTCTGCACTTGTATTCAACTCCTTTCCGAAGGTTACAGACATGCTTGCTGGAGACATAATGGTGGAGACATGAGAAGTCCTTTATGAATTTTTTTGAAAGAAATGTCTCTTTCCTAATAGTTAGCTACAACATGCCCCTCCCCTGCCCAAATTCTGAAGACTTCATTGGCATTTCTCCCAGTTTCTTTTGGGTGTATTCAAAATAGTCTTAACTGGATCATCTTTTTTAAATAGATGGGAAATTCCGCTACATCTTTATGAAGTACAAACATTTCCTGCTGATTTACCTCAAAAGAAAGCAAACCTCGGGACATGAGACTAAGAAGGAAGAAAGGCCCACCACATAAGTATCCATTTACAGTCAAGTAAAAACTAAACATCATTTGCTTGAAATAAAAACTGTTCTTTATAGCTTATTGCAAGAAAGTTGACCGTATTGCTCTTCCCACTTGTAGCGTTTTATGTTTTTATGAACAAATAGGAGGGAAGGCATTTCGAAGCAAATTCACAATTAATAAGGCTAAGAATAATTGCATATTTTCATAGCAGCCAAAAAGTTACTAATTGGAGGGAGGAGGCAGTAATCTTAAACGAAGAAAAGCACAAGGAAAAATTGGAAGGTCCTTTGCGCAAATGCTCAATTTTATCTTCTTTTTAGCATCTTTGGTTTTCCTAGCTTCTCATGCTGCATTTTCAAGCCTTAGGCTGCTCACAAACGTATAACTGTCTCCCTTTCCTCCTCCTTTCTGTCAACCATTTCTTCCAACCTGTGCATACCTTGGGTTCCAGATTTTAAAATCCAGTTGGAGTTGAACCTTTTCAATGTGGTTTATTCTAGATCTCTTTTCCACCACGCTGTAGGTCTCTAGGTCTTCTTGGCATTTCGCACTCTACTGGATGTCCTTGCAGTTAACTCTCATTGCTCCTGTATTCTAATTACAGTGTTATACTTGGTGTGGTCTCTTGTTTAGTGTTTCCTGTTATGCTGGCCTTTCAAGTCCTAACGCTGCCACCTTCTTGAACCAACATCACAGCTGGCTTTATTTCAACTTCCACTTTTTAAAGTGGAGGATCTTAAAAACACACTTTAATTCTGGCATTTTAGTAACTTGTGTTTCCTGTTCTTTAGCACAATAGAATAGAGAGTCAGCATGGTGTAGTGGTTAAGAGTGGTTTGGAATCTGATCTGGAGAACCAGGTTTGATTCCCCACTCATCCACATGAGTGGTGGACGCTAATCTGGTGAACTGGATTTGTTTCCCCACTCCTACACATGAAACCAGTTGGGTGACCTTGGGCTAGTCACACTCTCTCAGCCCCACCTACCTCACAGGGTGTGTTGTGGGGAGGGGAAGGGATGGTGATTGCAAGCCAGTTTGAGACTCCCTTAAGTGGTAGAGAAAGTCGGCATATAAAAGCCAACTCCTTTTCTTCTAGAAAAGATATCAAAAAGGGACTAATGATGGGGCCTTCACAAGCTAAATGCATTATGTAATACAGTTTGGTTCATGGCACTGGGTTATAAGTAACATTTTCTGTGGTGGAGACTGCTTTTGACATAATTCTGAAAGGACAAAACACATGGAAACAGGGTTGCCAGATTCCCACATCCCAAATCCTGAGACTCATGGCACAGCACCTGATGTTACATTGGATACTGATGATATTATTTACATACATAACTATAATTGCTGTATCATATATAAAAGGTAAGGTAAAGGTCCCCTGTGCAAGCACCAGGTAATTCCTGACCCATGGGGTGACGTCACATCCCAACGTTTCCAAGGCAGACTTTGTTTGCGGGGTGGTTTGCCAGTGCCTTCCCCAGTCATCTTCCTTTTACCCCCAGCAAGCTGGGTACTCATTTTACCGACCTCGGAAGGATGGAAGGCTGAGTCAACCTTGAGCCGGCTACCTAAAACCAACTTCCGTTGGGATCTAACTCAGGTCGTGAGAGCAGAGCTTTTGACTGCAGTACTGCAGCTTAACACTCTGCGCCACGGGGCTCCTAGTATCATATAGTATCTGAATATGTGAAGAGATCTGAACACACAAACACACCAAGCTGCCTTATACTGAGTCAAACCACTGGTCCATCCAGGTCAGTATTGTCTACTCAGACTAGCAGCCACCCTCCAGGATCTCAGGCAGAGGCCTTTCACATCACCTACTGCCAGATTACTCAACTGGAAATGCCAGGGCTTGAACCTGGGGGCTTGTGCATGCCAAGCAGATGCTCTATCACTGGGCCACGGCCCCTCCCCTATCCCGATTCAGCCTGAGGGACCATTAGATAATAAGCAGAAAGGTTGGAATAAAAGTGTGTGTGTGTGTTTTGAAATGTGTTTTATTGTTATTTGTTTGTTTTGTGATTTATAACCCGCCCACCCTGGCCAAAGCTGTTGTACTGTGTATGTGTCAATTTGCCCCCAAATTTTCCTTTCCTGAAAAAGAGGGAAAACACTATACACCGTTTTTCTAAAAATTGAAATGAATTGCAGAATGATAGCTGTCTTAGTCTGCTGTAGTAAAATTAAATTGGAATTAAGTAGACTGACAGACTACAAAAAAACTTCAGGTTTCATGAATCGTGGGCTTCTGATTAATCTTATGAAGTGAGCTCTGAGTCCTTAAAGCTTATGCTGGAATGAATTTTGTTAGTCTTTAAGGTGCCCTGGACTCCTGTTTAACGTGGAAATTAACTATATAATAAACACAAAATGTACCAGAGAGGCTAGTGCTGGATTATTGCCTCCTGCCTTCAGTTTGAACATCAGTAGTATTTACCACTACAAGGTTTACACAGAAGTAAAAGTAAAAAGCTGAGGGCCCTGAGATTTCAGTCAGAAGCCCTGAGAATGACGCCCAACATCTTAGCCTTGGGTGAGAGCCTGATACTGGCAACCCTAGATTGGTTTCAATATCTGTATGTATTTTTCAGCAAAGATCTGTGATGGGTAAATGACACTCATTTGATTCCTGTCTCTCAAATTGAACAAGCCTACCACTGGAAGTCATTATTGACTTTTAGAAGGCAGCTTAACATTTAAATTAGCATTTATAATTTTGTTCTTTAGGATGGTATTCATTTATTTTATTTAAAAAATTTCCTGCCCTTCTTCAATGGAGCTTAGGGTGGAATCTACCCTGCCCACTCAACAGCTTTGCAGGTAAATTAGCTGTGGGAAAATGAGTGCTCTAACCCTGTGAATTTCATGGCAGAATGGGGACCTGAACCATATCTTCCTGGTCCTAATTTGATACAGCATGAGTTTCATGTTAATATGATGGCCTTTATGTGAGTCATCCTAATCCATTCTCTTTCCAGCCCTCCTAATTATCAACTGTAACCAGAAATCACTGTTACGGTTAACCAGGTGCTGTCTCAGAACCTTGAAAGGTTTATACTACCAGTAGCAAGGTTGCCATCTGCAGCTATTGATGAACCATTGATGAAATGGAATAAAGCTATGATCTAATATATAGTTACACGAGAAAATAAATTATATCTTGTATGTCCTTTGTAATTTCTCAAGTAAGGGAATCATATAGGCTTAGTGCATGAGAGATGGATAAAATTCATATAGCAGAGAATCTCAGACTCCCCCAAGTGGATGACGTGAAGGCATCATTGTCTTATTCCCTCTTGCCTGATGAGTCACAGACTGAGAGTGAGGCCAGGGAAAAGCTGATCTTTTCCAAAGGTTGAGCCTGATCACTAGAAAATATAGATTTGCACAAAACTGTTGGGGGGGGAAATCTATAAAGGTTGTGAGGTGCCATAGAACTAGAGGGAAAGAGGGTAAGGAGCTTGGACAGAAGAACTACATAAACATTGCGGAAATCTTTATAAATGAAAATTATGCTTATACTGTATCTAAAAATAAATGCAAGCATGTTTTGTAGAAGCCTGAACATACCAAATAACAAAAATAGAATCCACCTACCTGACAATGTCAACAATTGTAGTGAGGTAGGACTAATGTGTGGGGATCCCTAACTTCAGGAGTTCAAAATCTAAGAAGGTAATGAGAGAAATGTTGCTGGTTATTTGACAGATAGATATGAGCAGATCTCTACCATACCATGTTTAGTGGTCAGTCTTTTGATAGTAAGGCCTGTATCTTTAACACCACCAAGACAGGTGTCATGGTCTTGCTGATGACATAGGGCTACTATGGCAACTCCTTTACTATTTGATCATTCAGGATGGTGACCTAAGCAACACAGGCCATGGAAGAGTGATCAAGAATCAGGTACAAAAGGGGAGTTCTCACAAACCTGCTTTGTATTGGTTAGCCCAGAGGTCTCAGACTGAATTGGAACCCTAAAGATAGTTTATAGGATGGATAATCTGAAACATTATAGGTTTGACATTTGGGTAGTTGCCCAGTTCTTCTGGAAAAAGAATGCTTACTGAGGTGCCCAAGCTAAAAAGAGCACAACCCCATCCAAACTGGAGGACCACAATGTCACACATCCCATTCACCAGTTAGATGTAGTATTACAAAGAAGAAAAAATGCTGGCGAATTTAAAAGCCTTCCCAACTTGTGGTTCAGTGGTACCCTGAGAACACAACAAATACAGAGTCAATTGCAGCTCATTTATCTTTAATTGTTTGTAAAATTCTCATTGTTTCCCACGAAAGTGTTGCCAATACAGTTGCCAAGTCCCCCCGGCCACTGGTGGGGTATGGGGGGGGGGGTAGGGTTGCCAGATCCAGGTTGGGAAACTCTTGGACATTTGGGGAAGACAGGGAACTCAGTGGGGTACAATGCCTTAGGGTCGACCCTCCAAAGCATCCATTTTCTGCAGGGGAACTGATCTCTGTAGTCTGGAGATGAGCTGTAATTCCAGGGTATTCCCAGGTCCCACCTGGAGGCTTGGATCCCTATTGACCAAACTGCTTTTAAAAGCATTGTTATCTGGTGAACTATGTAGACAAATCACTCATTCCAAAGAGCAGATTTAAGAGAGAAAGGTTTAGGTTTGAACAGCCATAAAACAAAAAATAGAATGTCTGTATCAGAATGATGAAAGTCAATATAGTGTTGCACCAGGGGCTCCTCTAAATTCTGTGCGCGGATGCGGGCTCTATGCTCCCCGATCCTAAGACGCAGGGGGCGGGATGAGCACCCAATGTACATCAAACGGCACGGGCAGAGGACTGCGTACACGGCCATGGCCGTGCCACAGTTACTGAATTGTTTCAAGGTGTAGGAAAAGTTGGAGATGATAGAATGGACTTTTTTGATCGGGAGGCTATAGGGGCACATTGTGCAGTGGCCACATTTATGATGACCCATTGCATGAGTTGTGCTTGTGGGAAAGAGAAGATCAGTTTTAATGAGCATATCCTGAATAGACCTAGTCTTTCTCATTCCTAAGATAGGAAGTTGACTACAACCGGGAATGTCTTTCACAAGGTGCCAATGACGAGCCAAGATTTTTTTTATGTCATATGACAAATGTGAATACTGCAGGGAGGCAACAATCCTCTGGTCAATAGAATGTTGAGCTGATGACAATGAAGAATGCTCCTTGTTGAGAAGTGCAGATCTTGTTCTGGAATGAGTCCTATCGAAGGAACGTTGAATAATTTGAATAGGATATCCTCTTCTTCGAAAGTTCGATGCCAAACTGTCTGCTGATGCAAAAAAGTCCTGTTCCCTAGTTGAATTCCTTTTGATGCACAAAAATTGGCTAAAAAGTAAGTTGGACCGTAGGTGCAATGGATGAAAGGAAGAAAAGTGTAAATTGGAACCAGAATCGGTGAGTGAAAGGTTTGACAGCTAACTTATTGTTAGGAAGATGAAAAATGGTGACATCCAAGAAAGCAATCTCTTGGATGTCATGAGATCCAGTGAAGGTTAAGGAATGATGCAAAGTGTTGAGCCATGATGAAAAGCTATGGAAATTTTCTGAATGGATGAGTATGGCACAGATATCATCAATGTAACGTCTGTACCAAAAAATATGTGATGAAAATTGTGTAGAAGAAAAAAGGCAGGTTTTTTCAAAGTGAATCATGAAGATGTTGGCGATAGATGGGCCACAGGCGGCTCCCATCGATATGCCCCGGATCTATAAGAAGAAAGTATCCTGATAACGAAAGAAATTATTCTCGAAGAGAATATCCAGAAGACTAGTCAGAAAATGAGTGGGAGGTGTTTGTTCCGGTTGCGAAAGCAGTAGATCTTCAATAATAAGGTGAACTTCATCTAGAGGTATGTTAGTGTACAACGCGGCTACATCAAACGTGGTCAGAGCAGCCTCAGAAGGAATAGATAAATCTTCAATGTCTCAAATTAGGTGTCTTGTGTCCGATAGATATGAAGGAGTGTCCCTGGCATAGATCTGTAAGAAGGAATCGAGATACCTTGAAATAGGCTCCAGCAAAGAACCGACCAAGCTGATGATGGGTCTCTCGGGAGGTTGGGAAAGAGATTTGTGAATCTTGGGAAGTGTGTAGAAAATAGGTACCCGGGGAAATTCAACTAGCAAAAAATCAGCTGTGTTCTTATCTATGTAGTTGAGAGCGGAGGCCTCAAAGATGGTAGTTTTAATGATATTCTGAACTTTCTTAGTTGGATCAGTTGAGAGTTTTTTGTAGTAGGTCGTATCATTCAATTGTCTCCAGTTTTCCTGGTCATAATCTTCTCAATTTTGAATGACCAAACTGCCACCCTTATCAGCAGGTCAGAAGTGTTCTGTGACAGATCCTGAAGAATATTCATATGAGACGTGGAAATGTTCTGAAGCGGATTATGATTAGTTCTGCGATTTTCCAATTTATGCAGATCACGGAGAACTAAAGATTGGAATGTGGCCAGAAAATGGCTTCAGTTTTTAGGAATGTAAGTGGATGCAGAAGGTGCGCTGGGATGGGATCGGATGGGGGGGGGAAGAAACCGCCGCCATGCAGAAGGCGCGCTGGGATGGGGTGGGGTGGGTGTGGGGGGAAGAAACCACCGCTGCACAGAAGGCGCTCTGGGGTAGGGTGGGATGGGGTGGGGGAAGAAACCGCTGCCACTGCGCAGAAGGCGCACTGGGATGGGATGGGATGGGGTGGGGGAGAAAGAAACCGCCGCCGCCGCGCAGAAGACGTACTGGGGTGGTGGGGGGGAAGAAACCGTTGCCGCCGCCGGGCACCCGTATTGACTCGCGTATAAGCCGAGTTGGGCTTTTTCAACCCTTTTTTTGGGCTGAAAAACTCGGCTTATACGCAAGTATATACGGTACTTTAGGGTTGCCAACTGCCAGGTAGTAGCAGGAGATCTCCTGCTAATTCAACTGATCTCCAGCCAATAGAGATCAGATTACCTGGAGAAAAATGGCCGCTTTGGCAATTGAACTCTATGGCATTGAAGTCCCTCCCCTCCCTCCCCAAACCGTGCCCTCAGGCTCCTCCCCAAAAACCTCCCACCCGTGGCGAAGAGGGACCTGGCAACCCTAGGTTACTTACCACTGCAGTTTATATTGCTACAGAATTTTGAATTTAGTTGTAGGTTTCTAAACAGGCATCTGGTCCACTATCACTCAAGTGGTCTTTGCAAAGAAAGTAAATCATTAAACTGCACGGCAGAACTACTACAGCAGTTCTACCACTAGATACAAAGTCGAAATGAACTTTGCCTTCATAGAAATTCCCAGATAGCAGCAACTGTTTTGTCAGCAAAAAAAGGCAAGCCAATAATTCCACACAAAATGTACCACTTCTCTTCCTTCCCATGTTGAATAAAAACTGCATTTCAAATATGGCACGCAGGATTAGCAAAGTATAGGTCTGGACAGAACCTGGGTTTGGTTTCTGCACAATTAAACAGCACAACAACTTAGGCCATTTTTGTTTTATTTATTTTTTACAAAAAATACCTTTTATCTGGCCCTGATGCTGAGGAGACTAGAGAATTATGGGAATTCAATTCAATTCAATAACCTTTAATAGGCATAGTACAAAAGACAGCTCATACAGATTCTCACGATTGAAAACAGAGCACACAAATCCCTGATGAACAAACCAGGGCCCCTACAGAGTATACAATACAATTAAGTATAAAATCTATAAAATGTACCTATTATGGGAAAACTGTGATCGCTGGCCAGCTCTCACAGTATTTCCCTAAGAACAATCATTAGCTAAACATCACTGTCTTTTACACAAAGTCTCTGCCACCACAGAACTACAGTGTTATAAATGCCTTAAGAACTTAGGGTCAAACAATATATATGACATATAAATTAGATGCAAAAAGCAGCTGTGAGGAAGGGGTTACGACATGGATGAGGCTGTGGTGTTCTATTCACTCCCTGTACCATTTCCTCTTGGAATTGCTATGGGTATCTTTCTTTCCTTTCTGGGAAATAAAGCAGCCAGAAGGGCTTTTTCTGATTGTGCCTCCCCCACATTTTTCGTAGCTAAATGTCCGTTTCTTGTAGTTTTGCCCTCAAGGCACGACTTGACATGTTATGTGAGCAACTGTGTGCAAAGTTGCTGTATTCCAGTCTTTGACTTCACATTTCTGGGCTTTCCCTCATGGACCCCAGAGAAAGAGTTTAATCTCAGGATGAGGGGCCAGAAACGGGAGCAAGCTGTCTGCTTCAGCTGCCTTGAACTAACCTGGACAAGTAGGATAAACATATGTTTAGATAAATAATTTAGATAAATAACGTTTCCGGTTACCTACACTCTGTGTGTCCGAGGGTCTATCCTTGAGCCATCAGGCACAGCCAGGCGGTACCTCCTGACCCATGAGGAAATGTCCCCTTTCAGAGGCTACTAGGTACTGCCCTACCCATAAGAACATAAGAAAGGCCCTGCTGGATCAGACCAAGGTCCATCAAGTCCAGCAGTCTGCTCACACAGTGGCCAACCAGGTGCCTCTAGGAAGCCCCCAAACAAGGCGATTGCAGCAGCACCATCCTGCCTGTGTTCCACCGCACCCAAAATAATAGGCAGGCTCCTCTGATCCTGGAGAGAATAGGCATGCCTCATGACTAGTATCCATTTTAACTAGTAGCCATGAATACCCCTTTCCTCCATGAACATGTCCACTCCCCTCTTAAAGCCTTCCAAGTTGGCAGCCATCACCACATTTTGGGGCAGGGAGTTCCACAATTTAACTATGCGTTGTGTGAAAAAATTCTTCCTTTTATCTGTTTTGAATCTCTCACCCTCCAGCTTCAGCAGATGACCCCGCGTTTTAGTATTATCGGAGAGGGAGAAAAACTTCTCCCTGTCCAATCTCTCCAAACCCATGCATAATTTTATAGACCTCTATCATGTGTCTCCCCTCAGCCGCTTTCTTTCCAAGCTAAACAGCCCTAAGCGTTTTAACTGCCCCTCATAGGGCAGTTGCTATAGTCCTCTAATCATTTTGGTTGCTCTTTTCTGCACCTTCTCAAGCTCTGTAATATCCTTTTTTAGGTGTGGTGACCAGAACTGTACACAGTATTCCAAGTGTGGTCTCACCATAGATTTGTACAAGGGCAGTATGATATCAGCAGTTTTATTCTCTATTCCTCGTCTAATTATGGCCAGCATGGAATTTGCCTTTTTTACAGCAGCCGCACACTGGGTTGACATCTTCATTGAGCTATCCACTACCACCCCAAGATCCCTTTCTTGGTCTGTTGCTGCCAGCACAGATCCCATCAGTGTATAGGTGAAGGTGGGATTTTTTGCCCCAATATGTATCACTTTACACTTACTCACATTGAATCTCATTTGCCAGTTTAATGCCCATTCTTCCAGTATGTAGAGATCCTTCTGGAGCTCTTCACAGTCTGATTTTGTTTTAACCTCCCTAAATAATTTGATGTCATCTGCAAACTTGGCTACTTCACTGTTTAACCCCAACTCCAGGTCATTGATGAACAGGTTGAAAAGCACCGGTCCCAACACAGATCCCTGAGGCACCCCACTGCTCACATCCCTCCATTGTGAGATCTGACCATTGATTCCTACTCTCTGCTTCTTATTTTTCAGCCAGCTTTCAATCCATAACAGGACTTGTCCTCTTATCCCTTGACTATGAAGTTTGCTTAGCAGTCTTTGGTGGGGGACTTTGTCAAAAGCTTTTTGGAAATCCAAATACACAATATCCACAGGCTCATTCCTGTCCACATGCTTATTGACACTTTCAAAAAACTCTAATAGGTTAGTGAGACAGGACCTACCCTTACAGAAGCCATGTTGGATTTTGCCCAGCAGACCTTGCCCTTCTTTCTGCTTGACAATTCTATCTTTAATAATGCTTTCCACCAATTTACCCGGAACAGACGTTAAGCTAACTGGCCTATAATTTCCTGGGTCCCCCCTGGAACCTTTTTTATAAATGGGTGTTACATTGGCCATTCTCCAGTCCTCTGGTACAGAGGCTGATCAAAGGGATTTATTACATATTTTTGTTAGAAGTTCAGCAATTTCCCATTTGAGTTCTTGACGTTTTAGTTTGCAGTTTGTCTAGACGTTCTAGGACAGTGATGGCGAACCTTTTAGAGACCGAGTGCCCAAACTGCAACCAAAAACCCACTTATTTATTGCCGAGTGCCAATGAGGCAATTTAACCTGAATACCACCCCCAGAGGGGGCCCAGAGGGAGAGGCTAGGCAATTTACATTTACTGCCATACATTCCTGCCTACAGATCATAGTTTATGGAGGGAGACATTTGGGGGCAATACCCTCTGAAATCTGCCATGCCACATTTCTGGATTCTAAGTTCTCATTTTATTTTATTTTTAAAGGGAAGCATCTAGATTTTTTTATTTGCAGTAATATAAGAAAAAATGTGCAAGCAGCCGGCGTGGTTGTTAAGAGTGGGGGACTCTAATTTGGAGAACCGGGTTTGATTCCCCACTCCTAGACATGAAGCCTGCTGGGTGACCTTGGGCTAGTCACAGTTGTCTCAGAACTCTCTCAGTTCCGCCTACCCTACAAGGAACCTGTTGTGGAGAGAAGAAGGAAAGGCAATTGTAAGTCGCTTTGAGTCTCCTTAAAAAGGTAGAGAAAATCAGGGTATAAAAACCAACTCTTCTTTTTTGTTCTCCTGGGAAGGAATGGGCAGAGGTACCTGCAAGCCAGCTGGAACTGAGTCTGCTTCAACCCCATCCTTCTTGACCAAATTAATTCTAATCTGCTCTATCCAGAACCTTTTCTCCCTAGGTTCTTTTCTTCTTTCATGTCTCTTTCCTCTTTGATGTCTACAATGATAATTTAGAATCTTGAGCAGAAAACTGGAGTGAGATTTACACAATTTGGGGGTTGCTGCCAGTGTTTGCAACAGGAAATTTGTTTTTGGAATACTCCGGCCCAGTGGAGAGTGACAGAAGAAGAAAAAACGAATCTCTCTTTTCACTTAGCCTGGTGTTTTATTTTAATAACAGAGTTACCTTGCTGTACCTTGCCTGTAAAAGAAAGCATGCTTCTGAGAACATGCCAGATACCTTTTAATCACCAGTAAATACCCAATGATTATCCTTCCCTACCACCACCACCACCACCACCTTGCAATCTGGGATTAGAGCTAAAGGACTGAAGAAGTATAATGCACAGGCAGATTTTGACTCCAGAACTGAATGAAGCTATTATAAAAGCCATCAGGAGGATTCCAGCATAAATTCAGTTCTGACTGCTTAGGCCCTGGTTTACAGTTCAGTGTACCCACTGGTGCTGCATCTGTACAGACAAACAGGCTGCTGGAGTCTCCTTCAGTTTTGCCACTGTTTACTTGTGCGAAGACTGAGAAGGTATAAGAGGTGCCGGGATTTAAGCTCTGGATAGAAGCAGTTTTGGATGAGGAGGATTGTGTGAAGTTCTGTCCAGTAGAATTCTGGGAGTGTATCCATAAAGTAAAGTAAGTACTTTACTACAGAAGGCCAAAGAGTGGAAGGACATCATATCCAGGCATTCTTAAGCATCCTCCTCCCAAGAATGTGATGGGAGGCATTCTAAGCTGTCCAAGCAGAGGGCGAAGCTGCAAAACCAGAAATCTTTGTACCCACTGAAGAACTCCGGTGGAGCCACACCCTTGACCTTTCACATTATTGTCTGTCACTTTTTGCGTCAGCAAACAGAACGTAATTTTTGAACTGTACAAGTGTTCATTTGGAACTGCACACTTTGTGTCTGGTTGCACATCAAAGGAAAAAAAGCTCTACATCCAGATCTTAATCACTTCTTTAAACGTCCCATTGAATCCAAGAGGGGATTTTTTTGCCACAAAAGCTGCCATTTGTCTGCCAAGTGCATATAAAAATCAGGCATGAATCCAGTCAGCACAGAGGTTCCTGAATAATGAGAAACTGCTAAGGCAGCTTGGGAAATGGCCGAGTGCACAGCTGGCTCAGTCCGCTACCTCTTTTGCACTCCTTGATTACTGAAATGTATAGGGTTGCTAGGCAGATGGTTTCGGTGGGCAATTCCCCGCCAATCCACCCAGCTGCTCAAGAGCAGGTATCGCACACACACATGGCTGCACATGACGTGATCACGTCACTTCTGGGTTTACCCCCGGAAGTGACGTGATCACATCACGCGTGGCCATGTGCACTTGTAATCGCCCCAGCCCCACCCACCCCAAAACCTCCCGCCAATGGAGAGGGGGGACCTGGCAATCCTAGGAATGTATTATGATGATAGTTTCATACTGAATGTGGGAGATGTCACATTTTGGATTTTTAATCAGTGCAGTTTGGTTATTTACCCTGCCCTATCCCCCCCACAAAGTTATTATTATTACGTGGGGGGCTCTGACTGCTTGCAGGCCCTACTGTGGCTTATAAACCATAATCAGTGCGCCATCTGATGCACTGATTTTTATGGGGCTGGTTTTAACTATTGTTTTAGCAAGATTTTATTGTGATTTATTGTAGTTAATGTAAGATTGTGTGAGCTGTCCTGAGCCCAGCTTTGCTGGGGAGGGCGGGATACAAGTTTAATAAAATCAATAAATAAATTCACAATTGACTCAACAAAACATTGTTGAAGTAAGGGTAGTTTTCCCTACTCTCGGATCACCCCGGGCCATCAAATTAATCTACAATATTGTTAATATAAGGACACCAGTGTTTTCCTTGTGCTCTAAGTCTTTTAGGGAATCTGTATATTTGTGGCCTAAAACCTTTTTCTTCTCTCCCTTCCTTTAGTTTTTTTTTTTAAAAAAAAACATCCAGTCTCATAAAGAGTTCTGGAGAACTCAGAAGCTTGCACACAGTTTTCTGTCATTTTGGTTGGTTTTAAAGGTAGATTTTGTTGGAAGTATTTCTTCACACAAAATTGTGGAACTCCCTGCCCCAGGATGTGGTGATGGCTGCCAACTTGGAAGGCTTTAAGAGAGGAATGAACATGTTCATGGAGGAGAGGGCTATTCATGGCTACTAGTCAAAATGGCTACTAGTCATGATGCATACCTATTCTCTCCAGGATCAGATGAGTATGCCCATTGTATTAGGTGCTTTGGAATACAAGCAGGACAATGCTGCTGCAGTTGTCTTGTTTGTGGGCTTCCTAGAGTCTCCTGTTTGGTCACTGTGTGAACAGACTGCTGGACTTGATGGGCCTTGGTCTGATCCAGCATGGCCTTTCTTATGTTCTTACAGTTACCTGGAAACTCTTTCCCCACTCTTGTAGAGGCTTTCAGCTTCTTTGAGGCTTTCCAGATGGTATATCCCCTTCTGCCACACTTGATTTTGCAAGTCCTATAGTAACACAAGCTCCAATGTATTGTCAGCAGCAGTGCTATGTTCCTTCACCCATATAATGGACTCAGAAAAGCCTTGTTGCCAGGTGATGACCTTGCTATTGAGAGTGGGGAATGTATACACTAGTACTGAATAAATGGATCCCCCAAAGTCTATGGAAGTAGTAGGAAAAGGTAAATAATCCCCAAAGGCAGAACAATTGAAATGGTAAGGCATTTTTAAAACTTTCTCAAAGGAGCAGATAAGATAGACTTGGCCATCATTACAATGATGGTGTAGGCACTATTCAGTAGTTTCCCAGGAGACAAGCACAAGTATGATTCAGAAAACCTCTCCTCACAGCAGCTGCTGTTGCAAGGGGGATCTGGCACTTCCCCAGCATCTCAGTGTTGGGGTTTGAGTGCAGAACAAATGCCATTCCAGAGGAGTGGATATGCTAACAAGAGAAGCATTGCTGTGGATTTGCTGTGAGGAACTGGTGAGACTTGTGTATTGTCCATGCAAAAACACTGCCATCCAGTAAAGGTTCTAAGGAAAGACATATCACATGCAGTTTCCAAAACAAAACAAGAGAAAATGGGACCGGGGCTAAAAAGAGGATCTTTCCAGGAAATGATGGTGGATGGTTCGTTTTGCTGTATACAGCCATACTGTGTCACCTGTCGAGGAAATATATGACACGGTTTGCAGGTGGGTTTGGAGTTCTCCCTTTTAACCAGGGTCTTGAGCCTTACACGCAAAACCAGTGCTGTGCAGCAACAGATATTACTTTGGCTGCTGTGTTACCAAAATTGCTCCTTAGATGGGGAATTAGCTTGAGCAATCGGTAACTATGTATTTATTAAGCAGGGATTGCCCAATGTTTACGAGGGTTGTTTTCAGTGACTCCCAAATAAAGACAGAGCAAAGATTTCCAGATTAAAAAGGTGTTTATATATATTCATTCATTCAATGTTACAAATAACACACATACAAGAAACTAGGAATAAAAATAAAGGAGGTAAGCTAGAGACATTGAGGGAGTTATTAATTAGAATACTTTACCAATCTCTGGAAGTGGAGATCTTCCAAAATCCATGGCATAGAAGTATAGGGGGGGGGAGGGGTGTATCAGAGACTTAAGCCTAGTCAAGTCACTGAAAGGGAGGGGGGAGTGTGGAACTTAGCACATGAGGGAGACAGGGCAGGGTGAAGGGGAAGATCTGCACTGAGCCTTGTTGGGTAGGGCAAAATATACCCTTCTCTGGGGGTGGGTGGGTGGGGGTGAGATTCTCCAGATGGCTCCTTCCTAAAACAAAAAGGGATCTATCGGGCCAAGTGACAATTTGCAATCTAAGCTAGCATCAATGATTTACACACATCCTGGGGATGGACACGTTCCACCGAATCTCCAGAGGTTGTAAATCTTCACATTCCAGGGAGGCGGCAGGGGGAATCCTTTAATGTAGATAGCTGAGGATGTTTTTCCCACAGGATACACAGGAGGGGGGGAATATGCAGAGAAGGGCTACGTGATGCTCTCGCTTCGGCATAATGGCTTCCCTTTGGATCAAGAGGCAATCAGGAATCATGGCTCCTCTGCAGATGTGATCCGGCCTCTTGTCCTGGAACAGCCTGTTGTTGCAATGGAGTACTAGCCCAGGGCAATCGGGCTGATGGTGCTTTAGACAGTACATCAAACAGCTCAGGGAGTCTCTGGTGCTGGAGCTTTAGGTATCATAAGATATCATTGTAACTGTTACATTGAGGAGCCACACAGAGAGGAAATGGTACCTCTCTGAGCAAGGTAGCAGACCCTCCCCAATCCCTCTTGGTGCAAGTCTTCTCTTCCACTCTCCTCTCTCAGGTCTATTACACTGAAGAACAGTTATGCGCATGAGTTTTTGAAACTTGCAGATTCTCACTGGTCTGGCTAGGGTTGACAGCTCCAGGTTGGGAAATACTTGGAGATTTCGGGGTGGAGCCTGAAGAGGGCAGGGTTTGGAGAGGGGGGAAGACTTCAATGCCACAGAGTCCAATTGCCAAATTGTCCAATTGTCCAATTGCCAAAGTGGCCATTTTCTCCAGGGGAACTGATCTCTATCGGCTGGAGATCAGTTGTAATAGCAGGAGAACTCCAGCTACCACCTGGAAGTTGGCAACACTAGAGCTGGCATATTTGAGTATTGGAAAGTATTTTTTAAATGATAACTGATAGACAAGGAAATGCCAGAAAAGAAATGTAAATGTTACTTCTAGCTCACTCACATTGGTTTTAGGTTGAGATAATTGTGAAATTTAAAACTTATTACTCCTAGACTATTTACTTACTTTCTCATCATATCAGGTTTTGGGACACTGCCCCAACCAGGGGAATCAGTGTAAGATGCTAATTTTGACCCCAGCCAATGTTAAAACAGTCAAGTTTCTGAAAGTACTTCCTTTCAAAATAGCCTTTGCTGCAATGCTAAATGGGTTTTCCAATTGTGGTTTCCTTTAAGCATTTGCAGACGTTATCCCACAAAAAATGCATGCTGGGCATTGATATAAGTGAAAAGTAAATGTTTTAGTCAGAGATAGTCATTTTACAAGCACCTTACACAGACCAAAGAGCATTTTTGCATGGCAATGACTTTGAAATACACATATCTGAGGAACTGGAGTATGGCCCCTAGGATATGTGTATTTCAAAGTAATTGGCATGTGAAAACATGTGATTCTATCAGCTTGCCTTAATGGAGGAAGTTTGGTTTTATGGAGGACTTAGGGTATCAACATCAAAAAGAGGATCAGGGAAAAGCTTTTCTGTCATTTTCCCCCCCCCCCCTTATTGCTAACCCATGTGCGAGAAGTGGACAGGGTGACCTAGCAACTGACAGAAACCTATGTCAAGAAGAGAAGCTGAAAAGGCTAATGGCAAACTGCCATATGTGGGGGGAAATAATGAACAGAAACCTTCATGAAGCCAGGTAGTTGCTGGCTATTCCCAGCAGGGTTCAAATTAATGTAGGTTTCTGTCAGGTCAGACTTCATGCTGGTGCTTTGCCTTATTTCTGTCAGTTTTCTGCGTGAAGCTGATCACTGAGAAAATGACTAGGATTTTACTAGTTTATAGTGCTGTGGGAAAACAGTATGTAGTACTTTCATCAGACAACTTGTCTTTTGAGACCATCAATGAATAGTGCAGCAAAATATCCTTAAATACAGTATCCATTCCAAGAAGATTGTAATTTCCCAGCACTCAAAACAACAACATTTTGTTGTTGGAAAAATCTGATATCATACTCTATGAGTCTAGTCCCTAAACCTGCTCTCTGAACCCTGAAGGTCCAGTCTGATTCCTCTGAAGAACCCTGAGTTTGACCTGTTGCAATGGACAAAACAAATCTTTGGCGAAGTGGAAGCGGTCTAACCTTGGTGATCTCAGGAGCTCCGAGATGTGGTGAAGGCTAGGTGAAGATGATAATTCAACAGTGTATTTAATGAGAGGACACAGGTGGCATGTCCTCCTGACTGTATAATTGCTGTCTTGAAGCTGAAGAGCTACACAGTTGCTCATAAGTTGAATAGACTTGTGTACACCTGTAGGTGGTGAAGACAAGACAGACAATTAAGAAGGGTTTTTTAAATGAAAGTGATGGACAAGCAAGGAGTTTTCTTAGAGGATAAGAGTATTTTTGAACCATCACCACATCCTGGGGCAGGGAGTTAAATTGTGGAACTCCCTGCCCCAGGATGTAGTGATGGCTGCCAACTTGGAAAGCTTTAAGAGGGGAGTGGACATGTTCATGGGGAAGAGGGCTATTCATGGCTACTAGTGAAAATAGGTACTAGTCATGATGTACACCTATTCTTTCCAGGATCATATGAGCATGCCAATTATATTAGGTGCTTTGGGACACAGGCAGGACAATGCTTGCTGCAATGGTCTTGTTTGTGGGCTTCCTAGATACACCTGGTTGGCCACTGTGTGAACAGACTGCTGGACTTGATGGACCTTAGTCTGATCCAGCATGGCCTTTCTTATGTTCTTATGATGTTCTTAACCCCAGTAGAGTTGCTGAATAAAATGCTGACAGCCTTAAATAGCATTTTCAGAAGTTACTGCATTACATGCAGCCCAATTTGGGTTTAGTTAGAACTGAGTTGAATGAAATATAGTTCCTGCTACATATGCATAGTATTGCAGGTAATTTCATGGGCAACCACCACTGTAGGATAATACAGAAGCTTTGGTTTCCCCACTATCTGTATTCTATAAATCACATTCTCCAAATTGTGACCCATGAAGTAAAAGGGATAATCTTTAGTAATAAATTTGACTGTTCTGAGACTGGATCTTTGGAGGCTGATATCCATTGCCATGTTGCTCTGCCTGTATCTAGATGCGTAAACCAATTTAAAATCATTTCAGAAATACAGCACATGAGATCCAACTTAAAGTGTTTACAATGCTAACAGAAGCTGTACGAGGACCAATTCAAACTGGTGCTGCATGGCGGGGGTAGAGAGTTTAACTTTTCCCTCTCTATTACTTCACTAATCAAAGCTGAATCCCCTCTGTGGTTGTGTAACAAGCTGTGGCTGTGTTACCAGCTAATAACAGTGTGGGGTAGTTGGCAAAAGTACATGGCAGAGGGAATATTCGATTCCCCTTTCTTTCACCTCTCACAGCCCTGATCTGAATTGGGCCTTCAGTATCGTTCCAATGAGCTTTTAAAAACACTGGAAGGATTCAGTCACAGATCTCGCAGCATATATTTTGGCCCTAAGCTTGTTTACACACTAGCCATTTAGTGAGCAATTGCCATGATTTGTAACTCAATTTTTATGTAACAGATGACATTGTAATCAACCAGCTGCATTCCTGTGTTTGTGTGGTTTTTCTAGACTGATTAGTGATAATTTATAGTGATTTTTTTCCAACACCAAGTGTCCTATCAGGATGATGAATGTACAATGGAGACTACCCAGGACTACTGTCCCTCTAAATGTCCATTCCATCTGTCTCTGTCTAGTATGATTATTTCCTTTTCTCCTGTGGGCTGCCTGGCTCATGAATCAATTGTAAATTCTCAGCTCTTATTCTCTTATTATTGATTAAAACAGATATACCCCACTTTTTCTCTTGGCTCAAGCCCTATATTCTTGTCTTCTCCTCCCTTGTAATTGTACTATAAAGATAATAAACAATAAAACCAAACAAATTATGAGCAGTGACTTTGGCTGGCTAGAAAAAAAAAACACCCTGTACTTAAAGTCTCCCAGGAAATAAAACCTGATAAAAACATATTAGGAATGTTTCAAGCTCCAGAAAAGGGGAAGTAATTAGAGTGAAAACAAAGGGACCAAAGGAAAATTGAAGGGAGAAGCAGGACCTTTGCTGATAGGGATTTACTTCCAAGAAGACATATAAAATGACCTTGCCCGGGGTGGGGGGATTTTTGGGGAGTAGAGTAGCACTTTATTAGAATGCCTGTGTCAATTCTGCTTGCAGCTGAATGCAAAAAGGGAACAACTAAGCAATGCAAAAAGTTTGTGATGTTAATTTCTGCATACGGGACAGAAGTCCCACATACAACCACAATTTTAAAGAGGGAAACTTAATTGTTGAGCCAATTTCTTTGCCTCCTTCCTCTTTGTGAAGCTACGTAACATTTATAAGTGGCTTGCAAATGATGTATACCCTTCAGGAAATGTTCTAAATTTGAAAGCAACTTCCACGTTACGTTTCTGTTCCCCGTGCCAATATGCATAATAGACTGTGCTATACTAACACAGCACTAGGATTAAGTTTCCTAGCATGAGAAGATGAAACTTTCTGACAAGGCACAGAAGAGAATGTGAGGAAGCTGGCCCTGCTCCAGATTACATCAACTGAGAATCACACAGCAAAATGTTTACGTTGTTCTCTTGGCTAAGGTCTACTAGTAACTTTCCTCCCTCCTTTGTGCTGTATGCCTGTTTCAAAGTCAGAAGTTACACTTGGGACTTCTCCCTTCCTGTTTTCTATGGTCCTTCCTGGTGAACGCCTTGTGAAAGGGTTTTTCCCATAATAATCTCAAGTGTTGCAATAAAAGCTGGCTTAATGTTAACGTTATTAGGTCAAATGCAAATCCCACCAATTCTAAAACGGATAAAATACACGAAGCACTATTGTTTGAAAAAAAAGTCCCTCACTTTTTCTCCTTTGCCTCATAAAAAAAGGTGGGTAGGAGAAGTGGAACCTGGCCAATTTATACAAAGCTGAGTTTCTGACCTATACCAGACTCAAAATGATCTACAGACTTCAGCCTGCGGCTTTAAGTCCTTTGTGAGGGTTCCAAAGAAAGTTCACAAATAAATTACAAGTGTACACAAGTGTACAAAGTAATGACAGGAAGCCCTTTGTTACTAACTTTAACAATTCCATAGGTTAATCTAAAATGACAGGTATAACCAGGTCATGTCTTTCCAGGGAATATATATCTATATATATCGATCGATTGATCGATAGATAGATAACTCCAGAGCTCAATCTCCAAAGACAGTTTTAAAAGACTGACTTGAATCCTTGAATGAAGCGGAGCTTGAAGAGTGGAGGTTTCCTGATTTCCCCTCCAGCTACAGCCCTTGGAGTCCCACAGGATTCTGCCCCTGAGTGTCAGGAGACCTCATGGACAACATAGAGGATAAATTGGGGATCTGCAGCTGGGGGAGGGAATGTGCGGAAATGGCACCCCAGTGACACAAATGCCCTTCTGTTGTTGGAAATGGACCATAGGATCCTTGCCTTTGTTTGCATTTCTTCTCTCTCATTATCAAAGAAAATATTTGCTAATATTTGCTAATATGCTAATAATTTGTTAATAGGAGAAGGCTACACAAATGTTAGATAATTCTGAAAATAGTGACTTTCTGGAAGAAATCCGTTAAATATCAAATAATACTCAAAGCTGTCCTAACAATTAGGGATGGCATGGATGGTGGAACCCTGCCGGTTTGGCTCATGTTCTGTTCACGGGTTCTGAGCAGATGTTGCCCCCAAACAATTCTTGACCTTGGAGTAGAATCAATTTCACTTACTGCAAATGGAGAAGCACCTCCCAGGCAAAGGAAATCAAAATTGAATGCCACAGCTGCTGGAATTGGGCCGATGATGACATCTGAGGTATAGCTCATGAGCTTGCATGTCCAGTAAGTTCCTGCAAAGGTTGCAGCACCCATACCAAAGACTCTTTGTTTTAGAAGTTCCAACTTCCTGTACCTTCTAGAATTCATATTCTGTTCTTGTCCCTACTCTTCTATAAGGACAAACTTAAAACCCTATTCAGCAATTTGCCCCCAAGACTTTTAATGCTCACATCTATGTAAGTCTTCCCACACTCTGAAACAATTTTGGGGTCAAGATTAACATGTAAGGACAAGGAAACTGACCAACTGAAAATTATTAATCTGATTCTAACTGCCATCATTTTACTGCCTGTTTATAACCAGGGAGGTAAAAATAACTTGGCATGAAGCCTATCTTTCCTTGGTTTACTCAAGTTGAGGATTTCAAAATTTCCAGTCCACACAAAAGGGATGTTGTAGATTGTAGTACAATGTCTAAGCAGTACAAGGGGTGCTAGAAGGCAACTCTACACTCGAATCTCTGGGCATATCCAGCAATACTTACCAAGAAAATGGAACAAAGCATGTTCAGGAATATAAAACAATTAGCACTGGAGCTTAACAACTAACATAGCTATAGATGCAGATTAAGATAACCATCAGCTGAGGGAATCGTGTTGTGGGGTTTCAAACAGGAGATCTTATTCCTAAAACTACAGAGGAGAAAGGCATCCCTTTTGGGGACAAAGTAACAGTTCTACACACACATGCATACAACAGAGGACTATTTTTAAGACACTTGAGTAGATATGACTGAGCAAAGCAATGAAATGAGGAGGAGAGAGAACAGGGCTGCTTAAACTTTTCTGGATGGTTCACAATTTGCCCAGACTCAAAGTCTAGGTGCTTTCCCGCAGATTTCAAATGCATGTTGATATGCCATGTAGGGGTGGGTGAAGATCAGCTTAGGCTTTGATTTTGAGTGGAAAATGGATGGTGGGGAAGGGTTTAGAGCAGCCCCTTCCCCTGTTCTTTTTCATTTTGGTGCCCTTTCCAGTCACATGCTCCCTCTGCATAGACATGGTCAGTAAGGTATTCAAAACTGAAGACCTCTGGTGTATCAGAACATCTCTTTGTATGACATGTGTTTTGTTTTTAACTTCAAGCAGCACGTTTCAGAGGGGAATGATCTTGCAGTTCTTGTAATCAGCACCAACAGAGATCCTTAATTTTGCCAAAACTTCACAGGACAAGTAGTTTAATCAACCCCATCACCAAGCAGAACAGACAGTGGTACATATTATATGCCTGGACTTCCAGAAAGCTTTTGATAAAGTGCCTCAATCAAAGATTTCTGAGTAAAGTAAGAGGATGGGCCATCTTGTGGATTAAAAATCGGTTGAACAACAAGAAGTAGAGAGTAGGAATAAATTGACAGTTCTCGTAGTGGAGAGAAGAAAGCAGTGGGATTCTATAGGGGCAGGTACTGGGACCAGTGCTATTTAATTTGTTCATGAATTTTGTATTGTTTTAAATGGGTTTATTTAATTGCCATTCGAAGTATGGTAAAGTTGTTTCAAAACCTTGTTTTGAAGCTTGTCCAAACAAGCCTCTCTCCTTTGTATGTTCATTGATACAGGAAATGTTGAATTTCCTTTGTAACTGTCATCCTCAGTGGCAAACTGGAAACTTTCCTAGTTTAATTGATAAAGCTAAATACAGACATGTTAAAGCTGCTGGGATGTTTCCTGAGGCCTCTATCACAATTCATAACAGATGAACAGTCAACAGGCCAAGTACACGGAAGAAAACTAATTAATTAGGATGATAAAAATCAAAGTGGATTGCGAGAAGTTTCCAAACACCGCTCCGAATGAACTTCACCTTAAGTATAAAATAATACACATTGGGACACAGAAATTCTAACTTTACATATACATTGATCCGGTATGAACTGGCAGTAACTGACTGGGAAAGAGATCTTGCATCGTAATGGAGAATTCAATGAAAATATTGACCCAGTTTACACCAGTAATGAAAAACAAAGTTTGGAGATTTTCAGTTTTGGGAAGAAATTGCTTAGTGGAGAGGTAGAGGTTTATAAAATTATGTATTGTGGGAAGTGGATAGATTTTTTTCCCTTCATTCATAACAGAACTCTAGAACACTCAATTAAGTTGAAGGAAAGTAGATTCATGATAGATAAAAAGAAGCACTAGTGACTTGTGGAATTCACCGACAATGGCTTTAGTGATGGTCACTAACTTAAAAAGGTAAAGGTCCCCTGTGCAAGCACCGGGTCATTCCTGACCCATGGGGTGACGTCACATCCCGACATTTCCTAGGCAGACTTTGTTTACGGGGTGGTTTGCCAGTGCCTTCCCCAGTCATCTTCCCTTTACCCCCAGCAAGCTGGGTACTCATTTGACCGACCTCGGAAGGATGGAAGGCTGAGTCAACCTTGAGCCGGCTACCTGAAACTGGCTTCCGTCGGGATCGAACTCAGGTCGTGAGCAGAGCTTTTGACTGCAGTACTGCAGCTTAACACTCTGCGCCACGGGGCTCCTGGTAACTAACTTACATGGCTTTAAAACAGGATTAGACGAATTCATGGAGGATAAACCCTTCACTAGCCATGGTGACTCAATGGAACACATTAACATGTCTCCAGATGTATATAGTGCACTCAACAAAGTTCTTAAGAAACTTGGATACAAAACCATTGATGTTCTAACAATAATATTCAATGTCACTAAAATTGGGCCCCCTATCAGAGGACTAAAGTTTTATGTGTACAGTAGAACAAGACCTAAAGAGGAGGAATCAGCATGGCTTCAACAGAGCATAGTCCTTCTTTATCAACTCAAGAGAATGTTAACAAGCCTGTGACTAAAAGTGAGCTGGTAGACATGTACTTGTACTTCCAAGAAGCTTCCAAAAAAGCTTCTGAGTAAACTTAATAGTCATTGGACAAGAAGACAGATCTTCTTGTTTATTAGAAACAGGTAAATCAAAAGGAAAGAATTATAAGTAGACAGTTGTGACAAGAGAGATAAGCAGTCTAGTCATCTAGAAATCTGTACAGGCACCAGTGTGTTTGAATTTGTTCATAAATGATCTGGAATAGGTAAAGTAGCTAAGTTTGCAGACGACACCCAGTTATTCAGGATGGTAAAAACCAAAATGGATCATGAGCTTCAAGTCAATCTCTTGAAATTAACAAAGCAGTTAATTAGGTTCTATGTAATTAAGTGTGAGGAGACACACATTGGAGATTTTTTTTAAAAAAATCCTTATATCACATTGATGGGGTTTGACTTGATGGTGACTGACCAGGATATGGCTCTTGAGCTCATGATAAATAGCTCAATGAAAATGTCAATTTAGTGCTTGGCAGAAGTGAAAAAAGCATACTCCACACTACAGCTCATTCCTGAGCTGGTGGCGCCCAGTGTACAGCCCTCCCCGCTGTCGTTGGGGCCACTTAACGGTGGCATAAGTAGCCTGGACGCCGGTGTGGAGGGCCCCAACGCCAGCACAACGCCTTCCTGGCCTCCTAAGGGCTTTCACCCTTAAAGGTCAGGAATGTGCTGTAAGATTTAAATTGAAATCAAAAGCACAATTTAAATGATTACAGGGCTGGAATACTTTATGAGGAAAAACGAAAGAACTGGGAGGTTGTAGTTTAGTTTATGACAGATTTATGAAATTCTACAAAGTTTAGAGAAAGATAGAACTTTTCCTCTTCTTGGAAAATGCTAGAACATGGAAGCACCCAGCAAAAATTATAAACAACAGTTTCAGGATAGATAAAGAAAATACTTCAATATGCGGTGCCTCCTATTCGAGCTCACTGCCCTCCGTGAGATGGCAGCCATGAGCTTAGATGGCTTTAAAGGGGATTAGAGAAAACCATATCTCAAGCAGATTCTGGAGAGCATGGGATAAATAAATGGTCCATCGGTAAATATTAGCCATGATGGTTGAATGGGACCTCCAAGTTCAGAGGCAGCATACCATTTGCAGGGGGAGGGGCAGCACAGAGGGTGGCTTTATGTCCTTGATGTGGGCCTACTGAGGTATTTGGTTTGCCATTGTGGGAAGCAGGATGCTGAACTAAATGGACCATTGTTCTAATCTAGAAGGCCTCTTCAGTGTTTACGTTCTTAGTCTTTTGGATTTTCCTCTTCTTGCCCCTTCACACAACCTCACATGTTTCCCTCAATGACATCACAGATTGTTTCTACTTCCCCTTCCATCTGGCTGAACTTCCCTTCTCTCATCTTGAAAGACAAAACATTCCCCCAATTAACTTCTGCCTATATGCCATAATTGAGTCGATTATTAGCTACTGTGAACAGGTGTAAGTTCTTGGGGAAATCCCCACTATTGCAGAATGGAACACACACCCTTTGGTGAATTCCCTGAGACCTCAAGCAGGTGTTATAAGCAGGATGACTGAAGCTGAATGGATCAGATCAGAACAGCCACCTTTTACAGGTATACACAAAGAGCAGCATGGTATTGACTGGCTTGAACAAGATGAACATAGCCTTGGGTGTTTTTTTGTGCTTGTTTCTATTCTTGGACACTGGTGAAGGTGAGTAGTATTTCTGAAATCTTCCTGTTCAATAAATCCCTGTAATGCTGGGATATGAAAACTGAAACATGAAATAGTAGGTTCTCAAGGAGTTTTTTTTTTTTTTTAAAGTTGTTTAGAACATTCTTTACATCACTGGTAGGAAACCAGTCCAAAACGTGTACACTAGGCAGGGGAAAGAATATAAATTAAAATTGTGCTTGCTCCTAATGCCATATTTTATCAACTCCAGCCCAAAGTAACGAAGATTGCTGCCTCTCTTATATGAAGAAACCTTTGCCTCTAAGGAATATTATTGGATTCACAAGACAGCTTTCCAGTGAAGTTTGTGACATCAATGCGATCATGTAAGTTAAAAAAACAAATTGTTACTCATCGCTCTATTGAAGAGGAAAAAAAAACCCAACTACTGTAATAATTTAAGGGCGCTGATAGTGTTTTATGTACTAGAATTTTAACTGGTAACTGTGTTTTCATTGTTAAGTATGTTGTGAGCTGCCCTGAGCCTGGCTATGGCCGGGGAGGGGCTGCCCCAAACCTGTCTATGGCCAGGGAGGAGCAGGATAGAAAATAAATGAGCAAAATGACTGTATCAGTCTGTATCAGACTGTATCAGTAAATAAGAATAGTGGTCCAACTCACACGTTTTCTATTTAGCCCTAAAAAATGGTAATCAAAAATTCATCCAACAAATTCTCTAGTAGCCATACAGTCCATTAAAAAAAAAAACTTTTTGTGGATAGTTCTTAAGCCCCATATTGCCAGTGATTCTTAAAATGCAAGAGAATAGGTAAGCTGGCATTTCTCACAATGCGAGATCTTTGCTTGTAGTTTAACATCTTCAGAATATTTTAAAGCATCTGATTATATTTTTATAGCTGCATCTTATTTATTAGCTTATTTTTAACATCTACCATTTCAGAGTCACATTAATGTTTGGTTTTTTTTTAAAAGCTAAGTTTAGTAGCTTCACCTATGCAAATAGCAGTCCTGACTGGATACAATGAGATGGTCAATCACTAGGGTTGCCAGGTCCCTCTTCGCAACTGGCGGGAGGCTTTTGGGGCAGAGCCTGAGGAGGGCGGGGTTTGGGGAGGGTTTGGGGAGGGGAGGGACTTCAATGCCATAGTGTCCAATGGCCAAAGCGGCCATTTTCTCCAGGGGAACTTTCAGATGACATGTCCAAAGTAGCTATGCAACAAACTATTACAGTACAACAAATTCATGGCTGTTGTTTATTTGTCATATGGGAATATCAAAGAAGTACTTCCATTCCAAGGATATCACATTTTCCTATCCTTCAGACCACACTGGGGAAAATACAACTATTTCCCAATATATAGTGGAGATCCTTGTTATTTTCTGCCTGGAATGTGCAAGTTGATGACATCTGTTCTCTATTCATTTCGAGAAGTTTTTTTTAAAAAAAATACTGTTTATGTGAAGGGGGCTTTAAAAATGTTTGTCCTTAGTGATGTGTATCGTGTGTACTAAGTTACAGCTAGTTTAAAAAATGAAAAATGGTGAACTTACCTGCTCCACCTGCACTGTCCTGCCATTTCAAAGGTCAGGGGAAATTGTTTAGGAAGGTATATTTCCAAGTCATCTTACAAAATGAATAAATAAATGAACAAAAGTTCACAGCCATTTTCAATTCATGCTATGGTGAGTAGACACCATGCCACAAGTCCTACACATGGGGTTAATGCCACTGTAGTGCAATACATCAGATCAGTTTTTTCATCTCTGTGAAAATACTCTAACTACATTTCGATTTTAATTTTATTGAGCAATACAAAAAGACATCCCTTTCCCTGTGCTCTACTAATTACAGCTCTGTAAAAAAGTTTTTTAAAGAAGTTATTATAATCTCTTTCCCCCTACTTTCTAGCTTTCATCTTAAAACAGGATCAATAACTTGTGCAAACCCTCAGGATGGTTGGGTGAAGAAACACCTCTACAGGCTGAGGTAAGTTTCCTTGGCAAGAGTATAAAAACACCACTTTATTAACCACAGAAGGTTGTGTGCTTACAAATATCTGTAGTAGAGTGGCCGTTCTCAAGGAGAATGGCTCTGCACACCTTAGAAGTGCACACTTTTATTCCTTACTTCTCCAGTAGTAGTGGACATCATCTTAAGCTCTCTTTTAAGGTAGGAGTGCTGCATCATCATAACGCTGTAGTGAAGACATTTTATCATTGTTTTTCAGCAAGAAGAGGAAAATGTTCAAGAAAATGTCACGGTTACATGGTTTCTGAAATGGAGCTAGAGGATGAATCAGATCAAACAACTTAAAATAGGTTGGAATTGTTTAATTGTACACTGTTGTGTGCTCACTGGCTGCTAATCCCTGGATTGTCTGGAGCCTCCAAAGGTTGTCCATATTTCAACAACTGTAAACAAAACATCACTTAAAAGTTGCTTTGTTTATTTACATAGGTTCACATTTTGTGGCTAATGGATGTTTAAATTGTATTATATACCATATGCGGCTTAGTAAGGAACAGTCCACATCCCCCCTGTCATGTGATCCACATGCCAGTGCCCATCACCATTGCAGGCCAATGATATTACAGTATGTATTAATGGTTGTTCATAATATATGATTGCATATACTATCTGTAGTCTGAGGTTAATGTTTTTATTTACTATTCATATAAGAAATATGTAGGTGTTCATTACTTTTGCTAACAATCTATATTAAATAATAGTGTTCTTACAGAAATTTTGGATGCATGTAACTGAAATATTTATATTGGAACATTCTGAGTATATTTGAAAGAGACCAAAATATGAAGAAATAAACTTTGTTTGAACATTATGTTGTTTATGCTTTATTATGAATTCAGAAATTTGCAGTGCCACCCTAAATAGGTCTGCTCGGAATTTTACAGAGGTCTATGTAATGAGGCTACTCCCAAGAAAGTGATATTAGGATTGAACTGTTAGACCTCAGAACATGCCTATGCCCTCACCCAAATCCATGGGACTACTGGAGTACCCTTTTCCATTTATGCATTCATTATGATCATACCTTCTCTAGCAGAACAGACCTGCAGGCCCTGTTCTGTCCTGCACCCCCAAACTGAGGGGATTTTGATCTCCCTCTTTCGGCTCAACCGCTGCCACCCCCTGGCCTTTGTACAAACTAATTGCTGAGAGGGCCACGGCTCCCAGCATCCCTTCACTACCATTCTAAGGCCTCTCCTTGTGCCTGTGCCTCTTGCTACTAGGGTTGCCAACCTCCAGGTACTAGCTGGAGATCTCCTGATATTACAACTGATCTCCAGCCAATAGAGATCAGTTCACCTGGAGAAAATGGCCGCTTTGGCAATTGGACTCTATGGCATTGAAGTCCCTCCCCTCCCCAAACCCCGCCCTCTTCAGGCTCTGCCCCAAAAACCTCCCGCTGGTGGTAAAGAGAGACCTGGCAACCCTACTTGCTACCCAGCATCTGGTTACCACAGGAACAGCTTACTGCACTTGCACACCAGTGGGGAAGTAGCCACTTGCCAAATGACTGCCCCTCCCCTTTTCCTGGCGCTCCTTCTAAAATAGTATGTCTGAAATGGTGGAGGTCTATGTGGTACAGAAAGCCGCTACCAGCATTAAAAGTTATAAAACATTTATTTAAAAAGAAAATGCCCACATGTATATTCTCAGCACAGCAACAGATTGAGCAAGGGATCCCAAAGAAAAGT
The DNA here is from genome assembly GCF_029931775.1 of Euleptes europaea. Taxonomy (NCBI): domain Eukaryota; kingdom Metazoa; phylum Chordata; class Lepidosauria; order Squamata; family Sphaerodactylidae; genus Euleptes; species Euleptes europaea. The sequence continues at coordinate 36,032,759 of NC_079316.1, read as the reverse complement.
GTAAACATGTAATTCAATTGTCTCTCTCGCTGTACATGCCCTAGAGAATGTTAATCTAAGGCAGGCTCTTTAACTTAAACGTTACAATGGATCTAAAGGTTCCTGATTACTTTGGCGCCTCTGTTCAGGCCTGCAGTCCTCCACATGGCAATGGCTGTCTTCAGTAAGCCCCAGGTGAGAGCCCCAGTCTGCTTCAATTGAATCAGCACAAAAGGGACCTCCTTCTTGTAGCAAGAAGTTTTAACATCTTTGTTTGCCCACCCAATAGGCAGGGCAGGTCAAAGAAGCTTTTTCTGAAGTCTCCAGGAAAAGACTTCTCTAGGTTTTTCAACCTCCGAAACCCTGTTCCTTGCTAGAAGCCATCTTTCTAGCTGGAAGGGTGTGTGTGTGTGATTGATAGGGTTGCCAACCTCCAGGTACTAGCTGGGGAACTCCCACTATTACAACTGATCTTCAGCCAATAGAGATCAGTTCCCCTGGAGAAAATGGCCGCTTTGGCCATTGGACACTATGGCATTGAAGTCCCTCCCCTCCCCAAACCCTGCCCTCCTCAGGCTCTGCCCCAAAAGCCTCCCGTCAGTTGCGAAGTCCCGTCTGTGTTTACTGCTTAGTTTGCCCCTGTGGCAAGATTTACGTGGGATCTAGCATTCGAGCCATAAAAACGCGCATATTAGAACACAGATCTAGGATCAGATCCCACATAACCTCAGCTCCAGTCATTGATCACTTCCTTCGCCTCCGGCATAGTGAAAACGACTTGTGTTTCTTTGTGATTTGGCACCTCAATCCTAAGAGATTCAGCAGGGAAGACAATGAGAGACTATTGAGGCAAAAGGAATCATACTTCATACACATTTTGAATACTGTTACCCCATATGGTTTAAACCTAGAAAACGACTTGTCTTGCTTCCTTTAAACTATTGTGCAGTATGCCTTTAAGAAGGGTCGGCTTTGTGGCTAAGACGGCACAGATGTACATAGTTAACTTCGAAGCCTCTCGCAGCTGATAGGTATTTAGATAGTTAGTTTCACGTAGCATACATGGCTACACTTGTGAATGTTACCCTTCGTGGGAATTGAACTATATCCAGCACTTTGTAATTTATTATCAAGATGTGCAATATAAGAGGAAAATGCTTGTAAGTATTTTTGTATATATTTTATTATAGAACTTATTTTTGTATTGTAATAACATAGTATTATGATCAACTTGAATTTTAAATTATTATAAATTGTACTAGGAAGGACTGATGAAGAATTCAAATTGTCAAGAATTTGAAACAGCTGTATCCTCCATGAAGTTATTCCTCCTGAATTAATATTTATTACCTCTACTTACCTGCATGGGATGAATACAGAAGACTGTTGAGCATATCTTGAGAGAAACTGCACCTTTTTATTGAACTTTTTCCATTCACCACCATCCTAGAGATGATTTTGTGTATGTGTGTTACAACTGTATGAATGGTTCTTTTTGTATATTTATGAAGTGCGTATTGTATTAGACACGGTAGCATATAAATATTTGTTTGCACTTATAAGTATTATTCGCTCCTGTACTGAATTTCTTATTCTTTGATACTAGTACAGTGGTGTCTATTTTCTCCTCCTCAACCTCCAGGTACTAGCTGGGGAACTCCCACTATTACAACTGATCTTCAGCCAATAGAGATCAGTTCCCCTGGAGAAAATGGCCGCTTTGGCCATTGGACACTATGGCATTGAAGTCCCTCCCCAAACCCCGCCCTCCTCAGGCTCTGCCCCAAAAGCCTCCCGTCAGTTGCGAAGAGGGACCTGGCAACCCTAGTGATTGACCATCTCATTGTAACCAGCCAGGACTGCTATTTGCATTTATGAAGAGGGACCTGGCAACCCTATACAAAGGGCAGATTAACGTTTTATGCGGCAAACAGTCTTGTTGCATTGTATACCTTCTGTAGAAGACCATAAAACCTGGAAACAGATGGAGTAGATACATGCTAAGCAGCCATGACCGGGTATGCCTTCCTAACACTTGCGACCACTTGTTTGCACACATGGGGACAAGCATATCTATAACCATGCAATAGTCATGTGCTAGTAAGATACGTTTTGTGCTGGTCACTGTGGCAAAACAAGTATGTGAGCAGCAAACGTATTTGCTGTGTGAACTCGAAAGGAAATCACAAACCAAATTCTGTATCATAGCAGTCAAATCAAATCAAATCAAATCAGACCTTTATTGGCATAAAATATCATAGCAGTCTAGAAGCACTGCTTCATTTACCATAAATCACTAACTTGCCTCTGCCTCACCATCACCACAGATTAATTCCTAGACATAAATGAGACAATTAAACAAACACATGCACTGGAAAAGCCAAGTAATCTTATTCCCCAAAGTGTTTTAGAAGCCTTCTGCTATTGTATCTTATTTCCTGCCTTTGAAACATGAAAAGTCTATCTTCAAAGGATAAGCAGCAGGGTGTCATGAGAATGCTTTGTGGATTATTAAACTCTGACCTATGCCATATTTGTGTTGACCTATAATACTAAGGGTTTTTTGGTTCTTGTAGGTTATCCGGGCTGTGTGACCGTGGTCTAAGGGTTTTGTTTGTTTATTTGAAATGAGAAACTTTTCTAGTATTTCATTACTTGGCCCTGTTGCCTACACATATTTTTTCCTGTAACACCCCCCCCCCCAAAAAAAACCCTTTGTTTATATTGTTTCTTAACATTTCTTTTTATGATCCCCTAGAGTTTTTTAAAATACATTTTTATTTTAAACTTTCAATTTCAAAAAGAAAAAAAATACAACGTATAGACTCAAACTTAACATACACAACATCTTCCTACCTACATTACACATAACATATTACCAAATGTGCCTCACTTTATTCTAATTTGACCATCTATTCAAATAATTTTGTTTCTACCATCTATTATGGAACCTTCTTATTTACTCCAAATGTGTGCGTGTCTGTCAAGTCTCTTCCATCTCACATCAACCCTATGAATTAATATCCTCCAAAATGTCCTATCTTTAACAGCCTATCTTTAATGACCTATCTTTGGCTTCTAGGGAATCTAGTCTAGAGTAACCATCACCTAAAATTTAGCTCCACATTTTCCTTCTACTGCTTGCTTTACAAGGTACCCATGCATTCCAGTTAGCACATGGGAAGCATTTAATGAACTGCTGGCTGTTATTTTTCAAAGGGAGAATGGCCACTGCTTTGCTTCTCTATCTCAGTAGCCTTTGATGCATCCCTAAAATTTGTTTTGCACCCTGGCACAATCTGATACAATTAGTAGTTTCATCCTAAAGATAGTTATACTCTATGCCCATTAACTTTAAGGGAGTAACTCTTCTTAGGATGCCACTGTAAATCTGCAATACATTCTGCATTCCATTTTAAAACTTTACATATTGAACGCTGGAGACCATATAACAGCAATTTTTGCTTTTGAAAAAGATCTATGTTGTTTTCTTAAATCGTGGTCATTGCTAACCCTGATTAGATATCCAGATCAACCTGCTGAGAGGTTGTATGACCAATAAAGCTCTAGGGGATTATAGAGAAATACAAAAAAAGTTTTGAAAATTATCTTTCCTTTAGATCCTAAAACCTATGCTACAGGGAATATTACCACCAGACATGGAAAAAAAACAAAGAAGAAATATTCAACTATATGATAACCGCAGCTAGGATGGCAATAGCAACAAAATGGGAACAAGAAGAAATACCAGAAATAGACAGATGGCAAGAGAAAATGGCCACATTATGAGAAGACAAGAGACACTGGAAAAGACAATCATGCTAGGAAAAGTTGAAGCCATCATATGAGCCTCACAAACCCAATTCTTAATTTCTAACAAGGAGGAGGCTAGGGCTCAGAGCCTATCCGGATGCTGCATCCCACCTTGTTCAGGTGGGTACACACACATGAACACACATGAAGCTGCCTTATACTGAATCAGATCCTTGGTCCATCAAAGTCAGTATTGTCTACTCAGACTGGCAGTGGCTCTCCAGGGTCTCAGTCTGAGGTCTTTCACATCACCTACATGCCTAGAACCTTTAACTGGAGATGCTGGGGATTGAACCTGGGACCTTCTGCATGCCAAGCGGACGCTCTGTCACTGAGCCATGGCCCCTCCCCACCAGGGTAGAGTCCTGGTCCAGCTGTGATTGTTAAACAATGAGCTAAAGACACTCTGCATGTGGTCATTCCAGCATGCCAAGGATCCAGCCTGCTACCACCAATCCAGAATGCATTCTACAAGGGCCCAGGTCTAAGAGGACCGAACAACCCTTTTAATCCCTCCACACCCCTTTCTTTAACATGTAGCTTGATACAGAGTTGTGGAGAACTTAAAAACTTGCAGTGTGTTGTGTTATTTTGGTTGGTCTTAATAAAGGTGTTACAAATTTAATATTATTGTGGCATAAGCGTCTGCAAACTGGAGCCCATTTTGTCAAGTATATTAGCAGTTTTCAGTTATAACATTCCCGGTGCTGTGACAATGAGTATGGGGCAAATGCGCTACATGCATTCTTCCCGGTATGTGCAATTACTATTTCTTCTGAAAATGGCACCATGTGGATTTTCTGTTCAGTACAGGCGATTGCGTGTATGTAGAATGTTTGTCCTATATGCTTGGTCAAAAGTAAGGGCTACTGTTACAATCAGTTGACAGAAAGATGTACACGCAAGGGTACAACCAGAAGCAGCAAGGGTGGAACACTCCAAATGTATGAGTAACTGGCAAAGTAAAATGAAGTTTACAAAAACCCTTCAAAAGACAGGGACAATTACTTTATGTCATGACTAGTCCCTACTGTGCCCAAGTTTGATCGATCAATACACAAAATCCAGTTCAGCAACTTTTCACTAGAGTCCACTCCAGCCCTAAGTATTCCAGACCGAGCCTAAACTGAGCGCTATAAAACAGAAGTTCAAGCACTAACATTTATTCCAGCATAGGTTTTCCTGAACCAGTCAGAGTAAACTTCATCACATCAGGTCAGGGCAAAGGTTGCCAAGTCCCTTGCAGTCTCTGGCAGGGGAGGCGGTAGGATGGCCAGATCCAGGTTGGGAAACTCCTGGAGATTTGGGGGTGGAGCCTGGGGAGGACACAGACCTCAGTGGGGTACAATGCCATAGAGTCCACCCTCCCCCCCAAAAAAATCCATTTTCTCCAGGAGGAACTGATCTCTGTAATCTGGAGACGAGCTCTAGAGAACAAAGGTTGAAAACAGAGCCCTGCTCCAACCTTCCTACACACTTTGCATAAAATCGACCTGCCACTAGACTCCTGCTTATCTTATCCCAAGAAAGTAATTACTGCTACCCCTCTGGAATCCTAAAAGCGACATGTTTTCTCTCTCTGTGTGTGTGTGTGGGGGGGGGGACTTCCTTTCTGCTGGCGCTGCATAGGACCCATCAGACAGTCAGATCTCAGAAGCTAAGCAGGGTCAGCCCTGGTTAGTATTTGGATGGGAGACCACCAAGGAAGTCCAGGGTTGCTGTGCAGAGGAAGGCACTGGCAAACCACCTCTCTTAGTCTCTGGCCATGAAAACCCCAACAGGGATCACCATAAGTCGGCTGCGACTTGAAGGCACTTTACACACACAAACCCCTACTGATTTCAGCAGAGTTTACTCCCGAGTAAATATATATGCATGAGCGGTTTTGCCTTGGATGTGCTGCTCCGCGGATGCACATTTCCCCCACCCGAATGCTCAAAACTCAACCACGAGCCCCCATGCAGAGTTCTGAAAATTCAGATGGGACAGACGGGCATCGAGAAAGCGGCAAACCCAAGGCAAAGCCTCCCATGACTGACTCCCGCTGCAAGCCGCTGCTGCGTTTCCTTTGCGCCTCCTCTATGATGCCACAGGGAGCGTTTGGCCACTGCGCGCCCCCCTCTGCTGCCATAGCAACAGCTGGGGAAACTCCCGCCGCCTCGGCGCGGACCAACCGGCCGACGCCTGCCCGTCCGCAGCCCTCTAAGGGTGGAGCTCGGCGGTCCCCGGCTGCGCCTGCGCGCTGCCGCGAGCGTCGGTTGGCTTGGTTTCTATGGCGACGGGGCCGGCTCTGAGGCCTGGGCCTGCGGGGGCAAGATGAAGCTGAAGCGGTTCTTGCTGCGATATTACCCGCCGGGTGCGGAGCGACGGTTCAAGGGCGGAGGGGAAGGGGTCTGCCCGAGAGGATGTTAGGAAGTGGGGAGGGAAGAGGATGATGGGCCGGGGAGGCTGAAGAGGGGGATGCGCGGGGTTGGGTTTTGGAGCAAGCCAAGGCGGTGGGAAGACAGGAAGGCTGGAGAGAAGGACGGAAGAGCTAATGGGGACACGGAGAGGGCGATGAAAGGGTTAACTGTGTTTTTTTTAAAGCAACATTTATTATTACGTTCTCATTCTGATCTTCTGCCAAGAAGCTACTAGGTAGGGTGGCCAGTCTCCAGGAGGGGGTGAAATGCCTGCATTGTTGTATTAATTTCCAATGACAATAACACAGTAGGAGGTTGAGAGTTTAAAGCAGTTGTTTATTAGGCCCAATATACATACCGGGTGAGAACTGCCCAAATGCGCAGGACAATTCACACACCGAACAAAGGATTGCAACAACGTGTATAACTTTGGTTTAGGGATGTTACAATTACGTAGATTCACTGCCCATTGGTTGTCTATTTTACTTTAATTAGCATGGCGTATAGATATTGGTCAAAGCTGTCTCTAAGCAAGCATTAGGTCTTGTGACCACATTCCTAAGGATAAGATAAGATACTGTTATTTTCTACTGGTGAAAGGCCATACCAGGCAAGCAATGTAGTCTTTCATTCTGGCAGCTCATAATGGCGTCTGCCAGACTCATGCTAACTTAAATGATTACACATTAGGGCATCTGTTTCAAGGATCAATACTTTACCCCTTATACCTGGGGCTGCATGTCAATTACATACATGTGCTTTCACATGGTATTGTGCTAGATGCTAACCCTTATATCCTGGGCTTAGCATCTTTATAAATGTGAGTATGCGGACTGAGCATAAAAGCATACATTTCCCATAGCATATAATGATTTTAGGCATTACAGGAGCTGGAGATCTTCTGGAATTACAACTGATCTCCAGACTACATATATCATTATTTATTTATTTTTTATTCAAAACATTTATTCCACTTCTGCTCGAGAAGGTTGACTGCATGGCGTTATACTCTACCAAGGTCCCTCCTCTCCCTAAACCCCACTCTCCCAGGCTCCACCCTCAAATCTCCCGGCATTTCTGAACCCGGAGTTGGCAACCCTAAGCTAAGGGCAGCATGCATTGTTCTCCCAACTTCCATTTTATCCTCAGCATAGTCTGGCTGAGGTCATTGTGCGAGCAAATACAGAGAGAAAGGTGGAGAGGAAGAATCACAGAAGGCAAAGGGTTTGTTAAGGGCGGGATTTAAGGGCTCACCCCACATTCTGTTTCTAGTATAAAAGTTTACAACCCGATTCTAGGCATGTTTACTCAGAAGTAACTCCCATTGCATTAAATGTGATTTACTCCTAGGAAAGCGTACATGAGATTGCAGGCTCAGCCATGAAATGCAAAGTAATAATAACTAGAAAGAGTATGTATAAGGATGTGCAGAGAGCCTTTCCCTTACTACCAGTTAACCACCAATTTACATTACATGAGCTTTTTTCTCTGTGACAATTGGGTGTTTTAGTCAGCCTATATTGGGGGTTAGCTGTAATGCCATGGGCAGAACTAGTCATGTGCATGCTGGCTGCTATGCCAGGAAGTCTTGACTGACTTTTGGCATTCTATAGAAATTGTGAAATGGTATGGTTGTAACTGAGGCTAAGATAGCATACATACTTACTTAGGAGTAACTTGTTGAAATCAGTGGGACCTACTCCCAATTAAATGCTGATAAGGTTTTCAAGGCATAGCTGATTCAGGATCACTTTACCATGTGATTGGCAGTATGCAGACAACCTGAGCTCATTGCTACACAGGTAAAATTAAAATTCAGTTGACAAAAAAACCCCTGCAACTACTCCCAGCTGAAAGTCTTTTCTTAAAGCAGTACTGCTGTTATTTAGTTGTTGCAGAAAGACTATTGACTTTTCTGTAACATTTCTGTTTGAAAAATTCATATTGTCCTAACACTGGAAGACCAATATGTAGTTACTGATAAACTGGATTTTCCACCCAAATAGTACTTATTTTAGATAGCTGCTACATGAATATTAGGGATACTAGTGAGGACTAACACAACAACCTTGGCATCTAAGTTTTTCTTTTATTCTACTCAACCTGAGAATAATTGTGTAGTTCTTTTAAACAAAACACAAACAAAATGTTGAACATCAGTAAATCTATCTCCCACCTATATAGGAGTGCGCCTGCTATTTCCAGAATCTTTTCCTAGTATCATTTTTTCATCTTGTTGAAATTAATTCCATGCACTGTCATTGAGTGCTGTATGAATTGTCAGTACAGCATGTGCTTATAATAATGTGTCAGTATTTTTCCATGCAGACACTATGCTTGGGATCTAAAGTAGCTGCTTTTGGAGTGGTAAGCTCTAAATCCAGTGGCCTATTTGACATTTTTCCTTTGAACAGCAGATTCTCAAGTCTTATGATGAACACCCTCAGTTATTTGCTATGTGTTTAGGGTGAAGGCTGCTGTTTGAGGAACAAATGTCCAAATATCACTTTTCCGGTGCACAGTTCTATGGATCTATACCTGTATTCTACCTGTGTGTCGGTAGAGAAACTTGTGTTATCTGCCTGATTCTGCTGATTTCTTCCATGGTTTAAATTAAAAGTGGCACTCTTGAAATCAATAGCGTTTATGAAAATAAAGGTCAGCTTTTGTAGTTTTGTCCTTTAGTAGTGTTTGCTAGCCAGCTTGACATTGATAATTGTCTTGTTATGCTTCTTTAAAGGCATTATTTTGGAATATGTTCAAGGCGGGGAAGTGAAAACCAAATCCATAGATTTACTAGATCTCAGTGCTGCGTAAGTATTATCTCTTAGTGTAGGTAACCAAACTCTGTATTGATGCAAAACAATTTATTTAACTGATATGTACAAATATGCTAAACAGCTCTAAAAAGATATTATAGTCTTTTAATCATAATGCTGTCAAACCATCCTGTTCCATAAGTGTCTGATTCTGTTTTTCTTGGAAAACTGGCAATATGACCATTAATTTCCTTGTTAGGGCTGAACATTCAAAGGCATGTGGTTTCCATTTCACAACTGAGATGAAAGCATTTTTGGAAGACATGAAATTTACTTATTATCAGGGCCAGGATAGCAACAAAGACCTTTGTAAGAAGATCTCTGGCACTGATAAGACATTTGAGATTTAAATACTAAGATATGTTAATCTTGGTGTTGATATTATTGAAGTGTTACCTTTGACTTGAGAACCTGATGTTCTGTGAACAGTAATATGCAACCTTCGTGGTTCAAAGCTATGAAGAATGTCACATTATTGTGTAGGGTTCTGCTTCGAAGATTTCCATTGATATCACTTAAACTAAGTGATCTGCAAGCTCTGTGTATTTATGCAACATACAAGTTTTCCAGACAATAAAAGTAGTGTTTTATTATTTTATTTCAGTACAGACGTAGATGCTTTAGTAGAAGACATTAGAAAGGCAGAACCTCTTATCACAGCTTCACGTAAAGATCAGATTGTGCATTTAATATCACGATTACAAGATAAGCTTCGGCAACAGGTGGACCACAAATTCTATCTTTTTAAGGTAAGAGCAGTGTGAGAATTTCTGATCTTTGTTTTAGCTACAGAAACTCCTTATTCCACAAGCACTTTGTATGAATATTGATTGATGGCCTGTGTTGATTTGACTGTGAACATCGTTACCACATCTCTCAGTTTCATTGTACCTGTTTTCTAGGTGTCCTGTTTTAGAAAATGCAGCTTATATAGACTCCATGTGCACTGAATTAAATAAATAGGACAGAATAGAGGTTTTCAAGTGATTTGACTGGCAAATGATTTAAATAAAGCTGACATTTTTGACAAGTGTACAGCAGATAATGAATTTAATTTCAATTTGTTATAAAGTTAAATTAGCACAGTCGCCTCACTTATAAAAGCCCATTTCCTATTTGTACAGAGTGCTGTATGTCCCCACTGCTTCAGAAATCAGCTTGTCTCATGGGCACTATATCAGCTACAACCTACTACACAGTGTAGGTTCAGACATTACTTGTTCCAGCCCAGAGAAAAAAACATATGGCTAGGCCCAGTAAATCACACAATTAGTATGTCCAAGGTGTTTTATACTTGTGTTACTTGAAGAGCAACCTTCACCCCTGTTGCCACCAAGGGCAGTTTCAGAAGCATTTTTTTTCATGGCATTGTGGGGGGGGGGGTTTCCTGTTGTGCAAAGAAAAAGAAAAAGAAATCCTCTGGGTATGCCCTTCAGTATACCTGAAGAGTGGGTCTTTGAATTCCAGCCTAACTTTTCCACTTTTCTGCAGGTACAAGGATCAGGAAGTGTTAGTACAATTGTAAGGCCCTTCATGCATTATACTCCTTCCCTAACAAGAATATTAGTTTTCATATTGAAAAGTGTGACTGCTGAGGAAATTGGTCTTTTACTTCAGCAAACTGGGACACATATCTAATATGGCTGAGAGCCAGCATGGTGTAGTGGTTAAGAGCAGTGGTTATGAGCTGTGGACTCTAATCTGGAGAACCCGGTTTGATTCCCCACTCCTCCACATGAGTGGTGGATGCTAATTTGGTGAACCGGGTTGGTTTCCCTGCTCTTACACATGAAAAAAGCTGGATGACCTTGGGCTAGTCACAGTTTTCTTAGAGCTTTCTCAGCCCCACCTACCTCTGAACTCTCTCAGCCCTACCTACCTCACAAGGTGTCTGTTGAGGGGAGAGGAAGGGAAGGTGATTGTAAGTCAGTTTGAGTCTCCTTAAAAAGGTAGAGAAAATCAGGGTATAAAAACCAACTCTCCTTCTTCAAAGTGATTTGCCTTTTGTGACAGCAAAGCCTAAGTATGGCCAGTAAGTCTTGCCCAAGACCTAAGAAATCTCCCAGAGATGTGGGGTGCAAGAGTTGGCCTTGGCTGATAATGTCCTACCTTTAACATTAACTTGTATTCTAATACAATTGCAATACCTCTTTCACAGGGGCAGATGGCACTGTTGAGCTATCCTAACTAGCAAATTATCTTTTGGTGTTTTTAACAGTGGTGGGGTAGGAGGATTCTTTGGCTCTATAGAGTCTTTTTTTTTTCTTTTTCTGAAAGAGATTAACACTGTGGGTTGACTAATGCACACAACATCTCCATTTATGTTGTAATAATTTATTCAACCACTTCGTTTTCCATGGGTACTCAGAGGGCTTAAGGGGCCTGAGGCAGGAGTGATGTTGGAGGCTTTTCTACTACCCCCTATAAAGAACAAAAATAATTAATGTAACAAGTTTAATCTAGACTATATATAATCAGTGCTTTAAACAATTTTTTAGCCTCAAATTAGCATAGGTTTATTTTCACACGCATATTTTCACACGCATATTTTACTTCATATGGTTTGGGACAGTTTCCATAATGTCACAATTACATGTCGAGATACAATGTCACATTACACTTTAACACATATTTTCCTCTTTTAATAGAAACTTTAAACAAAGTATCAAGAATTCTGGTAAACAATGTGCCTGGATCACTGGCCAAATGTATTTACTGGAGCTAAGGTTTGGTCCCAGGACAAATTGCCCCAGTTGTTCCCTTCTACTGAGGCTGCTCTGTCATTTACCCTAGCTCTTTGGTAAACCACTGAGCACAATGGGCTTGACATTTAGGAACAATTGTGTCAGTTCCCAGGTCATCTCGTTTATTGGGAAATATTAGTTCCTTCCTTCTTGTTCACCCAGCAGTTGATGATATGTGCCAGGTTTCTTATCAAACATTAAGAATGGCCTGGCATTTAGCAGCAGCCATTTCAGACCTGGTTGCTTGCTGACAAGACTGCTTAGCTCCCGTGTGTTGGCTGGGATGGGAATGAGTTACAGCTCTATGTCTGACACTCCCTTCCTCTTACCTGCCACACCTTCCTGCAGTCGCAGAAATAGTGGCACCAACCTGCCCCCTTGGACTTGTCACATATTAAAAATAAATTTCTCCTAAAATCACCAGCCCTCTTTCCCCAACCAACTGAATCTTAGGAAGTAGAAGCATGTTTATATGATAGACCACTTAAAGATTTGTTCCCAGATAGTGAAGGACAAAGCTGGACTGAACTGAACGCTGGTGGGGCTCCATCCTTATGAGTACAGTGAATTAATATAGTGGTTTCCATTATTCAATAATGAGTAACAAAGTTCCTTTCCGTATTCTTTCTTTTTGCTAGGAACAGTTAAAGATATGTAGAATGGCATTGCCAAAAGGGTTAATATAATATTTTTACTTCATAGCACATTGAGTCTGTCTGCAATACCTCTTAAATAAAGACAGAACCATTTGCCTAAGCCTATGCTTTTCTTTGCAGTTGTCTGGGTAATAATGTTTTCTGTATTTCTAGCATAATAGTATGTCAGTAGAGCGATTATTTAGCATGCAGTGAAGCAGAGCCAATTAAAGAAACAAAAAAAATTATTTAGGAACCAACACTGCTGGATAAAAACAGAGAGATAGCTAAGCATCCCAGCTCCATGGCTGGTGGGAGGAAGGGGGAGAGAAAAGGGTGAGTAGATGCAGGAGGCAAACCTTGGGAACAAACAGGGAAATGACATTGTTTTCCCATATGCTGCCCCCGTAGGAGCTTCTTCTGTTGTGCACTGGACATTGCACATTCAACACAGTACTTTAATGATACTGCTATTTAGCCTACAGGCCTTGAGCAGTGTCACACTAGATACAACAACAAATAAATAATTTAAATAACCAACCGGTTACCAAGCTTGAAGTCCTTTGTATTTAATTATGTGAGCAAAAAAATTGGTTACAGCCAACGTGACTCCTAAATCCATGCCTGCCAAGAGTTTCTTAGCCTTATCTGGTGTTGACATACCCTCACTATTGCAGAAAAGAGGAGTAATCCACCAATCCCTAATACTGCAAAAGGTACTGCATTCCAGTAAGCAATGCTTCAAAGTTTCTATCTGTCCAGAAGCACAGTGACAAAGTCTATCAGGGTATGCGGTTCTTGGCATTTGACTGTGCATTACTTGAGACGGGGTAGAGTTTAATTTGCAAACATAAATGCTGTCTGGAGGAACAGTTAAAAAATCTAAATATGGTAAGGGAGCCTTTGGGTAAGACAATCCTACATATAAAGAGGAGCATGCCCTATAGGCTCTCTTCATGGTACTGATAAAGTCCAAGTTATACAGACATTTATTCACTGCAAAGTGTGCTTCTGATCTTCCCAATATCTCCAACTCAGTATTACTACTAAAATCCAGCAACTGGAGTCTGGTCTCCATTAATTTCTTCAATGAGGTAGCACAGGACCCAGATTTTAATAGATAGAGGCACCCATTTGCTTCTGTGGCAAATAAAATTTTCAGCCAAAATTCGAAGGCCCTTATCCATGCCAGTGTTTCCAGAGATTGTAAGCCTAGTTCTCCCCTAAAAGAAATGTTAGCCATGCAACTTGGCATCCCTGTGATCTTCTGTAAAAATAATGTCAAAAGGAAATCTAGTGTCTCTCTACAGGCGTCAATCCACACCGGAGCCCCATAGAGAAGCTGACCACCTACTTTTTTTGCTTTAGAGACTGACATAGCAGCAGGAACAAAGTGGCCTCCTTTGCTGTAAACCCCCCCTGTATTATGGCCTTTGTTCCAACTAAGGCCTGTTATCAGCATTCTTAAGATGGCTTTCCTGGCCAAATTAGTTTGGAAGTGAACTAAATAACAAAACTGGTTTACTTTACGGGTTTCCCATTAATTTGCCAGTTATACTTCTTTGGGTGATTAGATTTAGAAAACACCATCACCTTAGATTTCTCTTGGTTGATTGTAAACCCTTCTGCATTACAATATCCCAAAAAGACTCTCAACAGCCGTTGGAGTCCCACAGGAGATCTAGCTAACAAAAGTGTATCAACCACATATAATAACACTGATATTGGGGTTTTAGCCAACATAAGAGAAGAAGAAGAGCTAGTTGTTATATGTCAACTTTTCTCTACCTTTTAAGGAGAATCAAACTGGCTTGCAATCTCCTTCCCTTCCTCTCCCCACAACAGACACCTTGTGAGTTAGGTGGAGTTGAGAGAGTACGGAGAGAACAGTGACTAGCCCAAGGCCCCTAGCTAGCTTCATGTGTAGGAGTGGGGAAACCAACCTGGTTCACAAGATTAGACTCCGCCATTCATGTGTAGGAGTGGGGAATCAAATCCAGTTCTCCAGATTAGAGTCTACCGCTCTTAACCACTACACCACGCTGGCTCTTCCCTAGGAGAATAGAATTTTGGGTTTCTCAAAAAGGCTGCCATATCAGGGTTCGCTATAAGTCAGCTTCGACTTGACGGCACTTTACACACACACGCATGCACGCACACACACACACACACACACACACACACTTATATACAAATTAAACAATAATGGAGCTAGCAGGCATCTTTGCAGAATGCCCTTCTGTAAAGGGAGAGAATTGGACAAATGGCCTGCCAAACTACAGCAAACCTGAGTCCAAGGAGAGTCATATAACTTCTTGATTAACCATAACAATTTTTTATTAGATTTCTTTAATTTGTCCCACAAACGATCCCTTGGGATTGAATTAAAAGTCGCCTGGAGATCCATATAAACCATATATAAATTGCTTCTCGGAGTGATGTATATTTTCTGGTTTATTGATATAAAACTAAGCAATAATCTATTGTAGTAACATAGCCTGCTTTTCCAGGACCTAGAATCTTTCTAGAAATCACCCAGTAATAACAAAGAGGCATAGAGTTTTCCTAAAGACAAGAGACCAATTGGATGATAATTAGATGGATTCGTCCTGTCACCATTTTTATGGATAGACACTATGATTGCTTGTCTCCGCACACTTGGGATGATACCAGTTTCACGCATCACTGGAAAAATTGGAACCAGAATAGAGCTCCACTTGTCTGTGTTATGCTGGTACAATTCAATGGGAATCATATATTGGCCAGGCATTCAAAAATAGTAATATTACTTGTTCAGGATTTGAGTGTTTTATAGCTCAGCCATATTGTTATAGTGCATTGATTTAATCAAATTGAGCATGATTTAGAACAAAGCTCAGTGGGAAATTTCTTTTATATTGAAATAAATAAAATAACCACTACTATTGAAATCCACGGGGCTTAAAAATGTGTAATTTTGGTTGAATCATGCCCATTGACTGTAGTATGCATGCAACTGGATAAGTGAAGGCAAAGTTTCTTAGGAATGTGAAGAAAATCACATTAACCATTTTTATATATTTCAGGTACTTCGGGCACATATTTTGCCTCTGACTAATGTTGCCTTTAACAAATCTGGTTCCTGGTAAGTGTTGGCATTTAAATTCAAAGTGTATCACGTACAATAGGAATGGCACATCTGAGTATAAATTGTATTTGATGCCTTATAACAAATATCCTATTCAGAGATTCTAGTTAAGTTACAGTTACTAAAGATCAGTATGAAGACTGGAGATGTTAAGGAAAACAATGCCACATATTTTTTCCCAAATGTCTTCATTTTTAAGATGATCTTTGAAACCGGTAATGTAGAACAATTTTAGCAGCAGTTCTCTCAAAGCTGTATTTTGTTTTCTGGAGGAGCCTTCCTCTTCCACTTACTTATGCTGGAGTTATAAATTAGCACAAAAACCTCCTCTTGTATCAGAGTAAAATGTCATTATGGGCAGAAAGCAGATTTAGTAAAATAGTACAGTGGATCACTTGGAGACTTAGTTTAATGTAAATAGAGCATTATGTCTTATTTTCAAATGTTGTTTGGTGGATTTTATTTCTGAAGGTAACTATTATTTTTAAGTAACTGAAAATATACAGAGTATTGGAAATGTATTTTCTAAAAATGGGGGTTAAATGTTTAGAAGCGCTGTTACTCTGTCACTGTGCTTGTGGAAAACATGGGAAAGAGAAGACGTTTGAGTTATAGAAAGATACAAAATAAATCCATGTGATACCTTTCATTAGGACCAGTCAGATTGACACAAACATAGTGAAAGATTTTGCTCTCACCATTAGGCTAGATGTTACAAAATTTTAAAAGATAGAGTGAAAAATATTCGTCAAGTCATGGTGCTAGGGTGTGATATTGCATGCATCCTCTGAGGGATGCAAGCAGGCAGTTAGTTTAACTTTATTCTGGCATGGTATCATCTTACAGCACATTCTCTGGGAAGCTGAATTCCATCCATTCTTTGTTGTTTACCAGAAATACAGAAAGCACCCCAAGTCCATCTAAAATTGTCCCAAATGCCCGATGAGAAGCACAGTTCCTTTGCAGACTGAGAGCAATAGGAAGCATGTTATAGCCTCAGTATTAACAACACTGGAAGTAAATTTAAGGTGTTGCACAAGGCAATAGAGTCAATTAAACCATGTTAGGTGGTATTACCTTGTTTTGAGAATACAGCCTTTACCCAGATCTGGTTTTATTGACAATTTTCTTCCTTTCTTGGCTGAATTAGGTATCCTTGAAGTAGAAAAAGTTGTATAGTCATATTGATCAATGCTAAATTCCCCCATAAAGTCTGTGTAATGCCTTTTAATGATGTGATGTTACCCTATCTCCACACCTAGAAACTAAGGAATTAAATTTCACACCCTACAATTTTTTTTTGTCCTTTTATTTTTATAATTGAGACTTTGGAGACTGCTTAGTCTTCTCATCCTCAATGACAGCAATGCCTAGACTCAGAGTGCCACCTAGCATTCACTTGTCCTGTTATAAGGGGATAATAGGTTTGAAGGAACCACACAGTATGCTTAATGAAAACAATGAAGAAACAGGTTCGTTTCACTGGTATGTGTCACTTGGATGTTTGGTTGTTTTACTGGTTTTGATAGGAACAGCTCCCAAATCATTATAGGCTCCCCCCTTTCTACTTGACAGGAACAGCATCCAAACCTATCTTCAAAATACCTAAACTCTGCCTAACCAGCAGAGGTCCTAACCCTTCTTCCACTAAAATTCAACAACCCTCAACTCTGTTGGTTGGCCAGCAGTTAAACTGCCAAACTCCTTCTTTTTTTCCATTCAGCATTCCAGTCCACCATTTGGAAGTTATTCACTTAGGCTCCTGGAGGGTGGAACTTGAAACCATCCATTACAATTAGGACCAACCCAGTTGACACAAAACATATTTCAAGCTTTCTTGCACAATGTTTTGTGTCAATTGGGTTGGTCCTAATGAAAAGTATTACATCGATTTTGTTCTTGTTTTTGGAATTTGCATGGGTCAATAGGGCTGATTAACTTTTTCTAGAAAGAAAGCCATTGACTTCATTCAGCAATGGATTAATCTTAAGGTTAAGGTACAAGAAACAGAGGTTTCTTAAAAATTAATAGTGGTGGACAAACATCCCCATGCTTCACCTGAAACTATTCACATTTTGTGAACGTCCTTGTCAAAATATCTACAGTGCTTGGCTGACATTAATAAGTGATTGATGGTACACTTGCATACTGCCTCCATCCCTGCCTGTTCTCCCTATCCTTGCCAATTCTCCCTCTTCCCACATCAGAAACCTTGCCTTTATAAAGAGAGGAAGGAGTAATTTGCCATGACACAGTGCTCTTTAAAATGAGGATATCCTTGGCTTTTTGTTTTTTTGTGTGGTGGTGGTGGTACTTACCAGTACTGAGCACTGGCACCCTTTGGGTGGGGGGCCCTCCCAAGTCCTGAAGGGGGAACTGGTGGAAGTTGGTGCAACCTTATGAGTTCCGACACCTCTTTTGTTACAGAAAAAGCACAGAGGATATCTATCTGTCCTTCCTGTAAGTTATTCCCAATTTTCCTCAGCATGATTTGTTGCATGAGTTAAAGAAAATTGTAATTTTGTGGCCTGCAAAATCGAATCTGCTGAGAAAACAATTGTTCCCATCAACCCCAGCAATCCAGTAAGTTCTGAGAATGCACTCATAGTGGCTCCTGGCTGGTTGCCCTTGTGATGATGAATGCTGACAACTGTGCAGATGCAAATACGCTCTACTGGTGCTTGTTTTAAACTGCAAACTGATCAGCTATACAAGTGCACAGGATGCTTGCCTCAAGAGAAAGCAGACATTGTAAGCAGTGTAAATTTGATTTTTTTGAGGTGTTATTTATGAGGACTGCAGTATTGCTAAAAATAAATTGTGCTTATACATTCTAGCTTTATCACTGGAAGTTATGACAGAACTTGCAAACTATGGGACACAGCATCAGGAGAAGAGCTTCATACTTTGGAAGGACACAGGAATGTGGTCTATGCAATTGCTTTCAATAATCCCTATGGGTATATAACTTTTCAGAATCTTTGAGATACTTTAGCATGGCTGTATATGCTGTCTGTATGCACTGAGCTACAAAACTGAACCCCCTCCAACCTGGCCTAGGATCCATATAGGTGGTGTGAGGAATCAAAATGTCAAAGGTATAACAGATAATTTTAGGGTGTACAAGAGTTGGAAAGTGCTTTCTGCTGGGGAAAATCCTTCTTCCAAAGATACTATTCTGAACTGTACAGGGTTCATTTACTAAGAAACAGCATCAGTGGTTCTAATCTGTTTTCTTCGTGTGGATAAAATGTAAAACTGACTAGGCATCTGCTATGCTGAGAAGCAGTTACAACTGGCTGAGTTTTACATAGCCAGGGACTGCTTGTGTGGTTCATCAGAAATTCAGTAGACAAGATGCAAATGGCAGAGAAGCAGGGTATGAGATCTTATGTAAATCATCATCAATTTTATTAATGTTTTAGTCACAGACTTTAACAATTCTTATATAAATCTCTAATCAATAAAGGTGGATTCTAGAGTCAAAGCAAGCTTTTCAAAAAGTAGTTTCAACCCACTAAATTAATTGAAGGAATTCCCATTTGGAAATAATGGCTTCCTCACCTTATTATCTGGCTAGCGTGAGAGTAGTGTTTAAGAGCGGTGGACTCTAATCTGGAGAACAAGGTTTGATTCTCCACTCCTCCACATGAGTGGTGGATGCTAATCTGGTGAACTGGTTTGGTTTCCCTACTCTTACACATGAAACCAGCTGGGTGACCTTGGGCTAGTCACAGTTCTCTCTGAACTCTCTCAGCCCTACCTACCTCCCAAGGTGTCTGTTGAGGGAAGAGGAAGGGAAGGCGATTGTAAGTCAGTTTGAGTCTCCTTAAAAAGGTAGAGAAAATCAGGGTATAAAAACCAACTCTCCTTCTTCAGAGTGATTTGCCTTTTGTGACAGCAAAGTTTAAGTATGGCCAGTAAGTCTTGCCCAAGACCTAAGAAATCTCCCAGAGATGTGGGGTGCAAGAGTTGGCCTTGGCTGATAATGACCTACCTTTAACATAACTTGTATTCTAATACAATTTTAAAAAATTGTTTAAAAAGTTTTATTTCTTTTCAAACACATAAATCAATTTTAGTTCTTTCAATAAATCCCATTTTACTTTTTGTTACTACTCAGTGGATTAAGTGGATTTAATTATTCTCTTTCCAGTGAAAACAATGATTTTTTTTTAATTTAGTGACAAGATTGCTACTGGGTCATTTGACAAGACCTGCAAATTATGGAGTGTGGATACAGGGAAATGCTATTATACCTTTCGAGGACATACTGCAGAGATAGTGAGTACATGAGCCTTTATATAGGCAGTGCCACATTTCATTGTTATTTATGGAAATACCTCAGTCTTCTGAACCTCTCTTAAATGGTCTGGCTTTCTCTAATTCTCACTGAAACAATATTAAAAGCCACAAAAAACACAATTTGTTATTTAAAAAAAATACAGTGAAAAATATAGCCAGTTAATTAAGTTTAATTTGATAGATGTATTTTTGTCCTTAAATAGTTGCAAGCTTTTACCAGTTGCCAAAGGTTTTTTTTTTACCTAGCTTTTAAAACTTAACTGGTTTTTTAAATGAATTCCAAATTTAAAAAACTTCAGTAGTCACATTCTGTCTTGACCTCGTCAGAAGTAACCTAGCTTCAACTTCCCTTCTCCCCCAAGTCGGGTATTTCATATTAATTCTTACCTCTTATTTGTAAAATTAAAATAATTATGAAATTAGTACATCGCAGTATACAGATGTTCAAATTAAAATTCAGTTTGCACATTTTTGATCAAGACTGAAGCCATCCTAACTTGAGCGAACATTTTTGTCTACTTCCTCCCTCATGGGCCTCCCTAGATGTTACAAGAGATATGAGCTTGAATCCAATGATGCTCAAGTGGAATTATATGTAGATTTAGTGTAGTTCCACTTGTGCAAGATCTTGTGCAATACCAAGGGCTAGCATGAGTTTTTTTTCATACTTCTACTTTTATAAGGATGCTAGCACATGCGGGAATCTCTCCGTGGATCCAAGCCATATAGTTATCATTCCAATTTTGCCTTTCCCCTTTCTTCATAACATCAAGTTGACATGTGGCATGGTGCCATGGCATACCATGTTACCCTGTCCGGCCACAAACAGAAAATGATGTGGAATAGGAGTATGGCAATGTGCAGTGCTGTGACATCATAGCTTGGGATGTGTTCATCTAAAAATTACAGGGTAAAAGAGAAGAGTGACAAAGCAGTAGCAGTTCATAGCGTTTGCAGCATCTAGACTCTCAATCATGCAATGAAATCTCAGGATTCTGAAACACCCACTTCACCCAGAGTTAATTTAGACTCATTTGGAAAGTTAGACTCATTTGTGGAGGCCCTACTCATCAGCCGTCACAAAGCCTCAAACGACAAGTTCTATTCCCATCCCGAATTTGCAATTTCTTTGTGCTTGAAGAACAAATCTTGGAGTTCAGCTAGTCCAGGGGTCACCAAACTCATTAGTCAAGAGAGCCAAATATCAACAGTACAACGATTTGAGATTTCTTTTGAGAGCCAAATTTTTTAAACGCAAACTATATAGGTAGGTACACTGTTTATTAACTTAATAAACTTTAATTAAAATTTAGAAGAAGTGGAAACCAGTAGAGCACCTACTGCACAGTGGGGTGGTGAATGGCTGTGGGGAGAGTGTAAACCCCCCCCCCCCGGTTCCTTTTGAAAGAGGCACAAAGTAGCAGGAAGAGGGGAAACCTGTAGTAATAGGCCAGGGGAGGGCTAACAATTGCCAGACAAAAAGGCCCACTGTTTTCTCCCCACCACCACCATCACCCAGCGAGGGTCCAGATGTCCAGGGATCCCAGGTACAGAGGAAGAGGCCAGCAGGTCCCTGGTCTGTGTGTGTTCCATGCAAACAAACAAGGGGGAGATGCACAGTCCATCCTTCCTTCCCCCCCGCCACGGACATGCCAGTTCCCTCCTGGCCAGAGGGAGGGGCAGGTGCTCACACCCCCCCACCATTCTGGACCGACGGGCTCCAGATTCAGGGCAGGCAGGCGGGTGCCCGGGCAAGGTGGCTTGGCTGGAGGAGCCCCCCCCCAGCTGGGGGGCAGGCAGGCAGGGCCTCGTGCCCAGGCGGCTTCCACGGGTGGGGGGGAGAAAGGAGAGTCCCCCAACTGCCCCTTCCTCCCTCCCTCCCTCGAGGCCACTGCGCCAGCCCCCTCCCCCCTCCCAGGGGCGGCCTGAGCACGGCCTTGGACCCACTCTGCAGCCCTGGGGGCGAGAGTGGCCGTACCGAAAGAGAGGCCTGCGCGGCAGGGAGGGGGGAGGTGGCGGCCACCGGGGCAGCTCGCTCTCTGCCTCCCCCTCCCCTCCGGGCTGTGGGCGCCCTCAAGCGAGAAAGGCGCTGCACAGGGCTTCCCCGTCCGGGCGAAGTGCATCCAAAGCAATGAGAATTTCTCTCAAGCCTTTCTGAAGAGGGACTCGAGGAGCCAACAGTAGAAGCCAAGAGGCAGCGGGTGGGCTTACCGTGCAAATATCGAAACGGCGGCTGCTCCCTCCGCTGCTTAAGAAACCCCCAATCCCCACAGCAGGCCAGCCAGCAGCAGCAGCACGTGGTCACTCCTTTGTAATTCGAGTGCCTCCTGCGCAGACTTCTTCCCACAGCAGGCCCGCCAGCAGCAACGGCACATGGTCGCTCCTACATAACCCAAGCGCCTCCTGCGCAGACTCTCTCCCGCCCCCCACCCCTTTCGCTACTCAGCCGGACCCGGACATGGAAAGAGCCGCACTCAAGGGCTCAAAGAGCTGCATGCGGCTCGGGAGCCGCACTTTTGCGACCCCTGAGCTAGTCCATGCCAGTGATAAACCTTGCTGCCTACTCCAAACAAGACAGACATTCCAGGCAGTTTTATTTAAAGTTTTTTGCTGCCCTAGGTAGAGGGAATCCCAACACAATGTTCCAGTGTACCCTGAACCTCTGTGATATTGCATCTAAGGAGTCGTTTTTTAATGCTTGGCCAGCAATATTTTAAGTAGCTCAAGAGCTCAGACTCGTAACTTGCTTCCAACATGACGGTCACCACTGCATTTGGCTGCAAAGATGACTTCCAGTATTGCATGTGTAGCTGAGCCAACCCTGTACTCTGCTATATAATCAATAAAGGGTTAAGTTGCAAAGCAAAACTAGTGCTATAAACCATGGGTACTGAGAGGAAGGTTAAAAATCTCCCATCTCAGGATCTTTCTGAATCCTTCCCTGTAACACTGAAGGGAAAGGTAGAGACTTTGATCACTTAACTGATTTTGGTTTTCTTGAGAAGATATTTGAAAAGTCTGTGTGATGAATGGGTGTGTCCTGCTGTGGTTGGTATGCTTAATTCTAATGGCCTGCAATTACTAGCTTTCTATTGAAGCTGTCCTGTCACTTTTCCATTCTATACTTTCTACCCAGGAGCAAGGAGGAAACCTAAGTATTTATTTAAAGATTTTTTCCTTCCTCTTTTATGTAACAGGTTTGCTTGTCATTTAATCTTCAAAGTACCCTGGTTGCTACGGGAAGTATGGATACCACAGCTAAACTATGGGACATACAGAATGGTGAAGAAGTGGTCACATTAACAGTGGGTTGCAGCTTTTTATAGTTCTTTTGATGGTTTGTTGTTTTTATAGGTTCCAATTGAAATAGCTATCATAAGCACATTTTTAATTACCTCTTGCAAAAATTAAAGGCTTAGAATTTCTCCCAGTGATCAGATCTCTTAGCAACTATAATGCAGTAAGAAAGCATAAAGGAAGACCAAAAGCTGTGACTTAATCAAATATCCCATTTTGCCTAATTTAATGCATTATCGCTATATAGTAGAATGGACTTCTTTATTAATTAAAATGGTGTTATAATATACTTCAATATTTCCTCTATACCCAAAGGCACTATAAAATTACTTCAAGGCCTATTAGTGTCTAAGATTATACACATGAAGGTTCTATTTAGTGCCTTACGGCTTATTTTCTAGATTACTTATTACCAAATGGAGCTGTCCTGCTGAGAGAGAGAGAGATAAATCTTCTCACACAAGAAACTGAATAGTAAAGCAAAATCACTTTCTCTCATTACTTCTGTTGGCTCAGATGAAAGAGCTCTCATGCCATCTGTGCACCAAGTTATGACACTCACAGTAAATTCCTTAGCAGAGTTACACCTGTCTAAGCCTGTTGGTGTCAGGTAATGTGCACGGGCTAATGTACTCCCCTCCCCACAACAATTGTGAGAACTATGATGGGCTGAGAAGTAGTTGCTGACCCAAGTCATTTAGCCTTGACTAAGGCTGCATTCCAGTGGGGGGGAGGGCTGAAGTTCGTTAGGAGCCGGCATGACCCCACACCGGCGTAGGTCCTACCTTATCATGGAATGAAGTAGCACCTACGCCATCCCAGGGCAAACACTCTGGTGTCAGGGAGCTGTGCTGGGCTCTGCCGCCAGCACAGCCACTCTGGCAGGGAATTTCTGGAAGGAAAAGCCCATGCCGGCATGGGGGAGGGTGTCTTCCCAGGGCATTCCAAGGGGTGGAGCGGATGTTAGTTTCCAAACCCCTTTTGCCACGGGAACGCCCCCTCAAGTTGTGGCATTGCTATGCCACCGTTTTTGGTGGCGTAGCTTCGCTTTGCTCTATGGGGGCATTTTCACTTTTTATTTTTTAAATTTTTTTTTCTGTCCTTTCAGCAGCCAGGAAGCCCCTGAGGAGGTGGCGCGGCTGCCGCAGATCTACCTCCTCCTTCAGGAATGGGCTGCTTGTGGGGATTTGGCCCCCATGTCTCCCTGATTCATGTCCAGCATTACCCATTACTTTGCCCATCCAGAATGTGTTCTTTCACGTTTTTCACCTTCTGATTTATCTTTGCACTGTTTCACTCATTTAGATATATTCTGCCAAATTTGATGCCATTTAGGAAGATAAGATATCTGTGCTCTCAGTTTCCAAACCCCTAATTTCTTGAAGTTGTGTGCCCCACCTTGAGATACCTTACTTAACAAACAAAAAGTCTGTACACCTTTCTCATGCCTGTGTATAAAGTACATGCTAATGACCTGTGTATCATTATATTTGCAAATATGTGAAACCTCCTTTTATAACTTTTAGGGGCATTCTGCAGAGATTATTGCATTATCATTTAACACCACAGGAGACAGGATCATCACAGGTTCCTTTGACCATACGGTTGCTGTGTGGGATGTTGGCACAGGCAGGTACTACATTAAACCTTGTCCTGTTTTATGTTTTAATGAACATTTACAAGGGTTTCTAAATGGTGCAGAAAGACTTATCTGCCTTGGTTTGCTCGTATTTTGAACATCAGAAAGTTTTTAAGGCATCAGAAAATTTAGTGAAGACAGAAAGTTTAATACTAGGCATATCACTTCGCTGTGGTACTCTAGCAACAGATCTGGGCTCCTGTTGACAGAGACATAACAGAACATTTCTTCATGATGATTGATAATGTGAATCACCATAGTAAAGTAGTGGTAGATGACATATTTTGATGTATTATACTTTCAGGCGGAGGGAAAGAGAAAATAGTAAGCAGAGGATGGAGGGGAAGATGAAATGCCCCTGCAGGTCCTTGTGGGTCCCCCACTTGTCTTTATATTACCGAAAGACTAACAGTGCATTCCTAAGGAGAGTTACTCCACTCTAAGCCCATTCATTTCAATGGGCTCATTTCAATGGGCTTAGGCTGGAGTAACTCTCCTTAGGAATGCACTGTAATGCACTCCTTAGGAATGTATTGTAATGCATTCATTTCAATGGGCTTAGGTTGGAGTAACTCTCCTTAGGAATGCACTGTAATGCACTCCTTAGGAATGCACTGTAATGCATTCATTTCAATGGGCTTAGGTTGGAGTAACTCTCCTTAGGAATGCACTGTAATGCAATTACAAGTATGCAATATTAGTAGAAAAGAGCAAGAGTCCAATAGCACCTTAAAGACTTAACAAAATTTCTGGCAGGATATGCGCAATATGAATTACATAAAGTAATTATTTAGAGGAATGTGAATACATGAGTGATTTTTTTAGTGATGGCAGCAAACAAATAGGATAATTACTCAGAAGAGTTGTTTTCAGCATCTTTTCATTCAGCAGAATTTGTTAATTGAAACACCTCTATATGCAGCCTAATAACTGAACAAGAAATAAAGTACTACAAGTATTTCATATTAGATTCATTTCATTCATTGCTTGATCCCTGCACTGATGGTTCTTCTAATGTAATATATATACTTAATGTGTGAAATGGTAGATGAATAGCCAATGGCTGTTAAATCTAGGGAAAGTAAAGTAAAATATATACACTTTAATTTATGGGCCCTTTAGTACATGTTTACTACTGAATGGTTAGTATTAATGATATATAGGCCCCAGTGCTTTGTAACCTGTTCACTAGAAGAGGCATTGTTAGCTAATTTTCTTGCTTCATTCAACTGAAATGTGCTTTATAAGTTAGCTAGATTTGGTGATATGTTAAAATTATAACTGTTGAACATAGCATTCTGTGAGCTCACTAAAATGCTTGTTGTATTAGAGAAAGCAGATCTCAATAGAACCATTCTTAGTGTGTCAGCATGTTATCACAAACACTGATATGGGTATATCCAGAGCATGACACCAAAAATGAAATGATTGGAGTATTAGTATAACTTTAGGTTCCTTGATTAGTAGTATCTGTTTTAAGTATTTCAAATTACTGGACATTTGAGGAATTGATATTTTGTATTAGGCAGTTTTGAGCTCATAGAAATAAGTATAATCCATGGTGAGCTGTAAATTCATGCCTTACTCATATTGGTTAATTTCAGGATACTCAGATAAAAATTGGAATTCCTTGAACCATAGTATAGTTCCATCTCTTTGTAATGTATTTATATGAAACAATTTTACATTCTGATCCAGAGCCCCTTAGCAATAAAACAACAGGAGAGCTTTGTTATTGCCCTATGATTTTGTGCCTATCCACTGCTTAATCATCCACTTTGGTACAGAGAGCCTACTCATTGGATAAATAATTTTTCTTTTACCAAGTAAGAGAGTGTTCAGTTTTTGTATAATTCTTTCTTGCTCCTGAATTGTGTTAGGGTAGAAGAATATGTTTGACTGGGGAAGGCAATGGCAAAACACCTTGTAAACATAGTCTGCCTAGTAATCGTCGGGATGGCACGTCACCCCATGGTTCAGTTATGACCCAGTGCTTGCACCTTTACCTTTACTTAAGATCTATTTCACATTTGGAACACTATGAAGTGAAGCTGAATTGTATGATCCAAACAAGCAGGGCCTGTGAGACCAGGAGCTACAACAAACTGGAGATTCCTGGTACATGTCTACCAGGCATCCCTATGTGTTGGATCTTCACACTTGTCCTGTGTAAACACTGGTATATCTGTGGCAAATACTCATAAGAACATAAGAAAGGCCATGCTGGATCAGACCAAGGCCCATTAAGTCCAGCAGTCTGTTCACACAGTGGCCAACCAGGTGCCTTTAGGAAGCCACAAACAAGACGAGTGCAGCAGCACCATCCTGCCTGTGTTCCACCGCACCCAAAATAATAGGCATGCTCCTCTGATACTAGAGAGAAAAGGTATGTAGGATGACCAGTATCCATTCTAACTAATAAGCATGAATAACCCTTTCCTCCATGAATATGTCCAGTCCCCTCTTAAAGCCCTCCAAGCTGGCAGCCATCACCACATCCTGGGGCAGGGAGTTCCACAATTTAACTATGCGTTGTGTGAAAAAATATTTCCTTTTATCTGTTTTGAATCTCTCGCTCTCCAGCTTTAGCAGATGACCCCGTGTTCTAGTATTATGGGAGAGGGAGAAAAACTTCTCCCTGTCCACTCTCTCCAACCATGCATAATTTTATAGACCTCTATCATGTCTCCCCTTAGCCGCCTTCTTTCCAAGCTAAACAGCCCTAAGCGTCCTAACCGCTCCCCATAGGACAGTTGCTCTATTCCCTTAATCTTTTTGGTTGCTCTTTTCTGCACCTTCTTAAGCTCTGTAATATCCTTTTTTAGGTGTGGTGACCAGAACTGTACACAGTATTCCAAGTGTGGTCTCACCATAGATTTGTACAAGGGCAGTATGATATCAGCAGTTTTATTCTCTATTCCTCGTCTAATTATGGCCAGCATGGAATTTGCCTTTTTTACAGCAGCCGCACACTGGGTTGACATCTTCATTGAGCTATCCACTACCACCCCAAGATCCCTTTCTTGGTCTGTCGCTGCCAGCACAGATTCCACCAGTGTATATGTGAAGTTGGGATTTTTTGCCCCAATATGCATCACTTTACACTTACTCACATTGAATCTCATTTGCCATTTTAATGCCCATTCTTCCAGTATGTAGAGATCCTTCTGGAGCTCTTCACAACCCGATTTTGTTTTAACCACCCTAAATAATTTGGTGTCATCTGCAAACTTGGCTACTTCACTGTTTAACCCCAACTCCAGGTCATTGATGAACAGGTTGAAAAGCACCGGTCCCAACACAGATCCCTGAGGCACCCCACTGCTCACATCCCGCCATTGTGAGAACTGACCATTGATTCCTACTCTCTGCTTCCTATTTTTCAGCCAGCTCTCAATCCATAAGAGGACTTGTCCTCTTATCCCATGACTATGAGGTTTGCTTAGCAGTCTTTGGTGGGGGACTTTGTCAGAAGTTTTTTGGAAATCCAAATACACAATACCCACAGGCTCATTCCTGTCCACATACTTATTGACGCTATGAAAAAACTCTAATAGGTTAGTGAGACAGGACCTACCTACCCTTACCTACCCTCATGCTATGTGGAGCACATCAGATCATTTAGTGGTCCTTTCACTGACTTCTAGAAAGGGGTGTTTGGCAGACAGAGACCAAATGTGTGTGGTATGTGTGTATCCCTGATTTGAAGCAGATACACCATTTGAATTTTTATGCCTTTTTTTAACAGGAGAATGCATACTTTAATAGGCCACCGGGCAGAAATAAGTAGTGCACAGTTCAACTGGGACTGTACTCTGATTGTAACTGGATCAATGGACAAAACGTGCATGGTAAGAAAGTAGGATTCTTGTAAAATGTGTAGTTAGCATGTCCATGGTACATTACAAATAATTTTAAATGAACCTTTTAACAATCAACTAATTTCTACATTCCTGGGACCTGGATTCAGAAACATTTACTTTTCCCTTCCATCCTTTAATTCATACATTTTTTCAATGATATTTTCAAATATCATTGAACATTTTGTGTTACTCTTGACAAAATGTTACTAAACACATATAAATAAGAGGCTCTCTCAGTATATAAAGTGAGAAATTTAAATACTTAGCATATCTGAAAATCAGTTTATTGGTACATGTTTATTGATACGTGTTTTAGTATCTATACTTCAATAATGCTATTGTAAATTTTACACCTGTGCTGCTCAACATGTGTCAGAGAGGCATCACATGATCAATTTTTATTTATCATATTCAACATTGGAAAGTGATCCATGGATTCATGATTGATTAATGACACTTTGCCCCCTCATCTAAACGTATGGGAGCCCTCGTATAATCACAGTGCTATCAGAACAAGTTTTTCTTGTCGCAGGTTAGCTAATGTCAGCAGTTTTGTTAGGGATGAGCAGATTTCCACATTTCTGTCCTTCTCCTTAGGATTAGAGCCAAAGATCTTTTGCTGAAGTTTGTGAAATTTGACAGCGTGTGACACCTGGAATGGAGAGGGAACACCCCCAATCATTTTTCCTCAGTGTATGCAAAAACTGGAGACAATAGAGAAGAAAAATTCCAATCCAGACTCTTAGGGCACTTTCACACATGCTGAATAATGCACTTTCCATCCACTTCCAATCCACTTTACCAATTGTTTGCAAGAGGATTTTGCCATTTCACACAGCAAAATCCTGCTGCAAAGTGCATTGGAAATAGATTAAAAATGGATTATTCAGTATGTGTGAAAGTGCCCTTAGAGATGGTTCTATAAATGCCTCAATTAAGTCTCAGAGCCCAGAAGTTTGTATTTCTGGCTTCTCAGTGAAGTAAGCCAGGCACTTAGAAATGGTTCCCTATATTTCTGGATTGCTTCTGAGTGGCTGTAAGTGTGCTCTTCTCATCTCTAAGAAGTAAACCAATCATGCAGAGAAATTGCCAGGTGCCTGGATCACTTGTCTAAGAAGTAGTCTAGTCGTTTACAGAAACTAAATGCCAGGATTGAAAGACTGCAATGTGGTTGTCATCTTCACTGTCAGTTCCTTAGAATGGGATTTGATCTGATGAACAATCTGAGGGAGTGGGGACAGTTCGGATTACGAAATGCAGTCCAATTGGATTTTGCAGTCATCCCTAGTATTAGCTAGAGAGACATTTTTTGATATGGGTTGCCTTCTTGTGAGAGCTAGATCAGTATAATATAGAGAGCAATCAGATGCAAGAATGGAAGGGTTTCCTGTACTCAGAGCCAACTCAAAGTTTTGTTCTGCCAAAAGTAGATTGGGTATAGGAAGTTTTTTTTGCTAAGAATGTGCCCAGAATCACCTGCAGTATTGCAGAATATTTGGAAATATATGTTTTTTTTGTGTGTGTGTGTGGGGGGGGCTGACTGTGTCTCAAGTCAGATCCCAGACATGGATCTGTTTTCTGCAAGGTGAGTGCACCGTTAATTGTATCATCTCTGATTTGCCTGTAATTATAATAGCTGTATAAATTGTGGAGTTGTGGCCGCTTTCTGCAGAGGTGAGACAAGTGTAACTCAATGGAATGTCCTGTTTGATACATCAAAGTTCCAGGAAGCCCATCACTCTATCATGATAATCATTGCCAGAATCACTATTCCCTTGTCACTCGCTGGTGGCTAACTTATTGTCCATTTCTCCATTCAGTTGTAACTGTCTGTTGTCTGCACCATAAGCCCAAGGAATACCCAAAGTGGAATGCTGCAGGCCAACCTGATCTGAAAGGGAAGTGTTAGTGTTTATAGAGATCTAGACTGTCAATCTTAACCAGATGGCTCTCCAAAAGAGCTACTAGAATTAAATAAATTCCAATTGATACCTGACTTGCATTGATATCATTTAGTGGAAAGCATGTGTTACTCTGCTGTGCACCAACTCTGTGTAGAATAACAGCCATAATGATTGACATAAGCATCAAACAGTTTGGTCAAATGAACTTTTGTTTGCCTAGAATTATTTAACAACACAGTTGCTTTCTGCTCTCTGTCTAAATTACAGCTGTGGAATGCTCTGACTGGCAAACGTGTGGCAACTTTAACAGGTCATGATGATGAAGTGTTAGATGTTTGTTTTGATTACACTGGGCAGCATATTGCAACTGCCTCAGCTGATGGTAGGTAACTTATTTTATCAATTAAAATGTCTTTGCGTCTTGTCAGCTGGCTGAAAAACAACCATGGGAGAACAAAATGGCTCTTTCTTGCTGTGCTGTAAGATTCGTCCAAATGGTAACCCACAGAGACTCCCAGTAATTTACATGGGAAATTGCACCTTACATGCCTGAAGGCTGATGTGAATATTATGACCCCATGTAGAAGCCACCAAGAAACCTTTTGGAACAGAGACACTCTGGCAGGATGTTGGGGACTGGTTTGGGATATAGAAACCTCGAAGCAACATGGAGAGTATCCATGATAGCACCAACAGTTGCTAATAATGTTTTAATCTGTCTTGGGTCCCTTTGTTTGATCAGTACAGAGCTCCAGAACCTTTGGAACATGTTTGATATGAACATTATGTTAGTAAATTTCTGACCCTTGATTTCTTGTATCCCCTTTAAAGTCTCTTACAAAAACTTTATCTGTGATAGGATTAGGACTAAGTCCACAATATTGAGGAGAACGAATGCTGTCAACAGGAAAACCCTGTACTAATTTAATTTCTTTCTTCACTAAAGGATCAGCAAGAGTTTATAATGCAGAAAACAAAAAATGTATTGCAAAACTTGAAGGTCATGGAGGAGAGATTTCAAAAGTAAGTGAAAAGTTAAATTCTCTTGTAGTTTTCCTTCTCAGTGACCTTAGTTTACTAGTATGAGAATCCAACATATTTCATGTGGACTTCTGCTTGTTTATAAAATCTCCTGCCACTTGAATAGCGCCCGGGGAAGCAATTTCACTATTTGCTTTTTCCTTGTAGTGTTTTATTCTTGTATGAATCCAGCACAGGGATTGACAATTATGTGATGAAAGTGCTAATTGAGAAATTGTACCCATGCAGTTTGTAGCTAAAATCATACCATTATTTGTGTGCCAATGTGTCTGAGTGCTTTTGGTGGGATTTCAACCTGAATAACAAAAGGTAAGAGTGTGGGGTCTGAGGAGAGTTAACTATAAATTGCTGTTCTTGCTGAATTAATTGATTTGTTTTGTTTTATGAATATAAGGCAGACACAGGTGTATGACACAAGTATAGCGTCTTCCTTGTACTTATATTTGAGCCCAGTAGCACCTTCGAGACCAACAAGAGTTTCAGGGTACTTGCTTTCGAGCGTCAAAGCTCCCTTCATCAGGCACAGTAGAGTAGAAATCTTGAGTCCTTTTATCCTAGTAAGAAGTCAGGAAGGGTGTTGTAAAGAATGCTTGTAAAGGATGCAAAGGTACAATGTATATTGCAATCAGCTTGATTAGAGCAGAGGGGAAATGCTTGGGGGCAGAAAATTAGCATCTGTAGTAAAATAAAAATCCTATATCCCTATTTATGAGTGCTTTTCATAGCAACTCCTACATTCTTGAACCATCTATAGTGCATTAAATAAACAGAAGGCCAAATGGAATTCAGGAACTGTTATCCCAGGATAACTGGATACACAAAAGGGGTGTGCATGAGTCATGGTGGACAAACTGAAAGGATGTGATGGGCCTTTCTTACCTCTTAAAAATAATTTTTGTCTCTTTTAAAAGATCTGCTTCAATCCTCAAGGCAGTCGTATCCTTACAGCCAGCTGTGATAAAACTGCTCGGCTCTGGGATCCTCAGACAGGACAATGCATTCAAATACTAGAAGGCCACACGGATGAGATATTTTCATGTGCTTTCAACTACAAAGGCGATATAATAATTACAGGTAATTAATACTTCAACTAGAAATGGTCTTACTGACAAAGAGGTATATAGAACAATATGGTATATAGAACAAAAGCAATGTGGAATAAGTGGAGTTGTTCAGTCTGAACTATGCTGTTGTTTCCATTGCGTATTCTTTTCCCAGACTAGTTACATTGGTTCAAATCTGCACAAAGGTTTGGAGAACTCAGGATTAAATAAGTAGAAGCTTGTTTTGGAACAGTACAGCAATTGAACAACTGTATCATTTTTGTCCTATTACTCGGACATTTTTAATGGGAGGATGCATTAAAGAAGCCTGGAGATTCTACAGCTGCTTTCACTCCTGACCTAAATATGTTTTAGCAGTATGTCTTTAGCGGTTTTACCAGAGTGGTAACCTTTAAGACTTTTTGAAGAAAACCTACATTACTAACAAAAATATTAATCAAGATGCCTTAACTGGAGATGCCAGAGATTGACAGTGCAATCCTATGCAAAGTTAATCCTAGTTAAATCCATTGATTGACAGTTTCAGAGGGTAGCCATGTTGGTCTGCAGTAGGAACAGCTAAATTCGAGTCCAGTAGCACCTTTGACTCTATAAAGGAAACCACAGCCCTCAGTTTGCTAGACCTGAGCAAGGCTGATAACGATACGACATTTTGGAGGACATTGATTCATACCATCACCATGAGTCGGAAGTGACTTGACGGTGATGAACACATACACAGCACCTTAGAGGCATAGGATTGCATGTTAATCTAGAACCAACTCCACCCAAAGCATATACTCCACTATTAAACTAGAACAATTTTTCAGGAAAAGATGTGGCACATCTAGTTGCAAAGGCGGGGAACCTGTTGAACTACGTGGGAAGTAGAAAGCTGGTTTCCATTAGGAGGGATGGGTGTAAATATTACTGATCCAGCACATTGCATAAAAAGTTTTGAGATCCATATTTTCTGTATATTATTTGAGATCCATATCTGTATATTATGGATTCAAAAATGTTGCAAATTGTTTATAGGATGCTGTTCATGTACCCCTTAAATTAAATCCTATACATCAATTGCAGTTTTGGTCATGAAATATGAAGCTGATGGGAAGCAAGAAAAAAAAGTATTTGCTTTAGATCTCTGCTTCCCGGTAGTTCCTTCTGTAATGTTTTCTTTTCTCCCTTTATTCTTCAACTTTGCCTTTCCCTTCTGTCTCCTTCCCCTTCCATGTGATCACTTCCTCATCCCTACTGCACCGTTTATTCTCCCCACATCCCTCTTATGATGCTATCTCCCCATCAGCAACACCCCCTCCATTACTTTCTGATTCTACGGCCATAGTAATTAGAACAGATGCCCAGTATCATGGGTCTATGAGATGTCCCCAACACATATGCAGGCTGGACCAGTCCCTTCTATAAAAGAATTTCCTGGTATTTGTGTGTGTGTGTGTGTGTGTGTGTGTGAGTTCAGGCAAACTAATACTTTTTACATACTTTGGGGTTTTCCCTGTATATGCAGAAATGTCTTTCCTTTTGTACCTGTCCCTGTATTTCTGATTTCATTATCCACACTGGGACCAG
Organism: Euleptes europaea; assembly: GCF_029931775.1. Taxonomy (NCBI): domain Eukaryota; kingdom Metazoa; phylum Chordata; class Lepidosauria; order Squamata; family Sphaerodactylidae; genus Euleptes; species Euleptes europaea. Next base: position 35,998,558 of record NC_079316.1, on the reverse strand, counting down.
GAGTTCAGAATCAGATATAGTAATACAAGTTAAATTCATTGTTAATCTATTAATTCTTCTTCTAGGGAGCAAGGATAATACATGCAGGATATGGCGTTAATTGAAGATGATATCTGACCCAGCTTCCTAGCAGCTTTCATGAGTTTCTTACACAGTCAATAACCATTAAGCCCTTCAAAAACCAGTTTTGCCTTTAAATTTTTTTTTGCTGAAGTAGACGTTTACTGCACTCATTGATGTTATCTAGCTGTGTTGCATGAACCATTAGTTAGCACTGAAATATAGTGGTTAAGTTGTGATAAGCAACATGTTTGTAGGCCAGATGGGATGGGTGGGAGGGAGGAGGAGATGCATCATGCTGTTATTAAGTACATACTACGTATTACTTGTATAACTCACATTTCCGGTTGGATTATTACTCTCAATATAAATACTTTTGTTTAATAAAAATGTTTGAAACCTGGCATGTTGAAAAGATTGTTTGGGATTTTGGGAATTAACACACACTTTAAACATTGATTTTGAACTTTTGATATGTTATTCTACCACTGTGCTATGGAAAAAATATTGTGATTAATGTATTAGTACTTACATGCTGGATTTGTAGCATGCCCCAGCCTGAAGGCTTAGAGTGAGTAGCAGCATATACAAGTCTAAATATAAAAACTACCCAGTTAAAAGGAAATAAATAAAAAATATCAAAGAGTAAAACTTCACCCCATTCCACTGGGAGTTCTCTTTTGAGAGATGTTAATTCCTCTCTTTCAGATCATACACTGTGAAACGGTGATGAGTACAAAGAAAAGTAATTTCTTTGAGCATAGAATAATTTTCTGTTAGGTAGAGGTGGTCCCCTGTGCAAGCATCGGGTCGTTACTGATCCAGGAGTGATGTTCATTTTAAAAACATTTTTATTAACATTGTATTATCAATTGTACTGTCTGTTATTGGTTCATTGGAGTTCCGTGGTGCAGAGTGCAAAACACTACACTGATTCATATTTATTTATTTAATTCCATTTATACCCCACCCTTTCCTGGCATGGCTAGGCTCAGCGCAGCTTACAACAACCACAACAATAAATAGATATATACATATATAAATATAAGATTAAAACATAATTAAAATCATAAATCCTAATCTAATAATAGTGCAAGATATATCTGCTAGGGTTGGCATTGCAATAGCATAACAGAAGAGAGGCATGAGTCCCTTCCTTCCTCTGGTAAGGACTTCCAGCATGAACCCTAAGCCTGACTGCATGGAGGCTGAGTTTGCTTGATCTTCCCCCGATTTTCACAGGGGGCAGAATCAGGGAAACTGAGCCTCCAGATGACCAGGTGCTGCAGCTTATTCACCTGACAGATTATCTGTGTGGTGAAAAGAGAGGCTCACAGTGCTTTTCTATAATACTGTGGCAGAGCTGCCCCTGGCTGAATGAATAAAACAGGGCTCTGATTTTTTGACCTTCATTTCTTTTCATTGTTAAGCACAAATTAGCCACGTTGTCCAACTCAGGAAAGCTCTTTCCAGATGCAGAATGGATGGGAAAATAGGAAAGCTGACCCTAGACGCAGTCCTGTTGAGGGCACATATAAATGTCTAGGCATGACTGCTTCTTTAGTTCCTATTACTTAACAGCTATGTTTTTCTTTAGCCCTCTTTGTCTACTTCAGTTATGGCAAAGAGATTAACTCAACTTGTGTGATTACCAGAATATCCAGGACCTTTTTGTGTGTGTATTGGTATGAAAGCTTGTTTCTAAATGCATTTTTGAACCAAAAATCCCATGCAAGAGCCTGTTTGCTGTAGTGTCCTGAAAATGTCAAGCAAATTGAAAGATCTGTCCTGACTTTTCCTGTGCAGCCTTCCCCTAAGGATCCTCTGCTATTATTGTGGTTTACTTTCTGTGAAGGCTGTGAAAGTCTCACTTGTGAGGTCGGTTACAGAGTGAAGCACTGGCTTCATTGCTTTAGGCCCTGGAATGTGATGCTTCATTTGTTTCTACAATACAGACTCCAGAAAGTTTTTTTTTAAAAAGTGTTTTCTTGACAAAGAAACCCTTAGCTTGAAATTACTGAAACATTTGTTTTGTCAACAAAGACCTAACGAAACTTCTTGGTATTAGAGGTGTGGGAGGATTCAACTCTGTTGCATAACAGCCCAATATGAGTTTGAGTCACCCTAGTTACTGACAACTTGCATTAGCAAAGCTGGCACTAGCTCACTCCCAATTCAGTGGTGTTTGCACAAAATGGCCATAATGGTTCAGGATGGGTATGGTCATCTCCATCAAATGCTTCCATTTATTTTGATCAGTACCAGATAAGCATTGTAACTGCTTCAGCTGTGTACACATGCTTCCTTTGCTGGGTCAGGACGCTCTAGCTAAAATAGGTCTCCTGGAAGCTTGTGACCTCCTAAGCCTAACAACCTAGGTATGGTGACCTATCAGTTGCTCAACAACTCCCGTTTTTAGTGCTTCAGAAGAGAAGGTTTATGGAGCCCCTGGCAAGATGCTAGACATGGTTGCTGAGATATATTCTGCTTGGTTAATAAGAGCTGAAATAAAAGGTATTGATTTTTATATTTACATTTAAAAGATTTAACTATTTTGCATGCCATTATTTATACAGGTCGAGTATCCCTTATCCGAAATACCAGAAGAGTTTTGGATTTCGGATTTTTTCGGATAAGGGATACTCAATGGCTAGCTAGTAGCTTAATAATGCAACTAGGATGAAAATAGCCCCAAGAAAAGAGAGAGCTGGAAGGGGGCTTGAGTGTGGGGTGGGCTGCCTCCAGGTGGAAGTTTTTCCCCCCTCTAGCCACTCACCTCATGTTGCTGATGCTAGCTCCTGGCACAGCGGAGTGGAATGGCTCTTTTGTGTTTCTTGGCACACTCCTTTTCCTCGGCAGTCTTCTGCCTGGGATTCCCAATTCCCCTTTTCATGTTGCCCGTTTGTCTGTTCCTTGTTTGGAGAAGGGGCCGCAGCAGCAAAAGCTCCCCATGGGACGCCTGGAAGACCAACGCTGCTGAGGGGACTCAGACTCGCATGAGGCGGAGGAGGGGCAGCTGCCACTGCGGCAGCTGAGCAGCCAGTGGACCTGGAAGTGGCTGCACCCACTGGGGCCGGTGGTAGCGAGCAGTATAGTTTGGTGGGCAGAAGAGGGAGAGGAAGAGGAGGGGGCAGGAAGTGTGCCTTGGTTCCTTTCTCAGCAGCCATGGGGGTGAGTGACTGAGGCAACTGGCTTGCCCGGCTCAGAGCTGCGCTGGCTCAGGATGCATCTCTGGTGAAACGTCAGTACCTTTTGCCTGGGAAGGTTAGAGTGGGAGACCAAGTATGGAAGTACCTAAAAGGGATTGTGGCGAAAAGATGGCAACTGGCAAACTTAGGAGGCTTATGAGGCTTTTGGATTTTGGAGCATTTCGGTTTTCAGATTTTAGGCTGAGGGATACCCAACCTGTATGATTATTTTTGTCCTGACATGGATGGGCCAGGCTAACCTGATCTCGTCAGATCTCAGAAGCTAAGCAGGGTCAGCCCTGGTTAGTATTTGGATGGGAGACCACCAAGGAATACTGGGGTTGCTGTGCAGAGGAAGGCACTGGCAAACCACCTGTTAGTCTCTTGCCATGAAAACCCCAAAAAGGGGTCGCCATAAGTCGGCTGCAACTTGACGGCACTTTATACACACACACACAATTATTTTTAACTGGAAAAGTTTGTTTATTCATCCTTTTAAGATTCAGTCTCCCTTTCCTCGTAATCACCAGCCACATTTCAGTATTGTATGCCGTTTCGGGGTTGAGGGTGGGGCAAGGTAGTTCAAATGAAGGCATTTTTTCAGACCAAGCTGATCTGCTGGCAGATGACTGGCAAGGCTCAACCACAATATCCATTCTTCTGCAACAGATTAACACAGCTAGCCTTCTGGAATTCATGTTCTGATTCTACAATTTTTCAGTTTGACTTATCTGTTATTAGATCAGGCTTTTCATAGCCTCAGCCTAAATAACTTCGAAAAGCATAATAAGGATATATTGGTAAATTTAATTACTTGCTTTATAGATAATCCAACAATTTTCAAGAGTTCCGGATGCTCAGCACCTATGAAAAGTGAAGCCTTTTCAGAGGGTGTTAACATTCCAAGTCTCTTTGTTTGTACAAAATTAATTTGAAACAAATCAGCTTTTTTTAAAAAATATATATTTTTTGTCTGATATGAGACAGATTTTGTTGTTAAGTAGATGGCTAGTATGGCTTTATTCTTTGTGGTACGCAAGGAACATTCAAAAGACAAAGATGACACATGCTGTTAACACAAATTTATTTCAGGTCAGGCTGCAATATTAAGAGGAAATGTACAGAAAGGAACTTCATCACACTGTTACACATCACCTATATTATTTGTGCTTTGTAGGATAAGTAAACATTTATTCTACTACTGCAAAAAGTCTGAAAACAGACAACTAACTGGCCTTGGCCTAAAAATAAATATCATTTTCCCAGTACATGATTTCCATTTTTAATTCTCCAAAAATGTATTGTATATTTCAGAGAGGTACTGAGTGCGTACAGGTTTTGGTGGCTTTTTGGGTAGTAGCACTTCTCAAAAACAAGTCTCATTGCAATTTGGCTAATGTCAGTGCTTACAGTCAGCTGGCCTTTCTGTTAACCAATCTTCACTATTGTAATGGTATTTTCAGCAAAGTCGCTTGAACATTTAGGACTCAAAATTCGGGCAACTGTCTTGCTTGCTGAATATATGAGAAAGGGCAGGCAGGCATGAAAACTGATTTACTAGGAGGACTAATAGTGGTAATAATGGCTCTTGCTTATAATTTATTTAAAATTATTTCAAAAATAGGTGCTAAAAGTTATTTTATTTCTTGATTTATCACAGAAACATACTTTTTCAATGAAAATAAAAGATGCTTTTTATATTTTTCAAGATACAGGCAGAACTGGTATACGATCAAAAAAAAGTTTCTGTTTCTCAAAGCAGCAAATACAGATTATGTGATAATTAATTCCTATAGGTTAAAGCATTGGCATTCTGAATGGAGATATTTAGTGGGGTAATTAGATGAATATTTTTATGACAATTGAATATTTTTATGACAATTGGATTTCTTTTCTTGGCTGTAAATTAAAACCAGACTCTTGAGCTAGTACCAAAGAATATATAAATGTAAGTATGAAAACAGCTAATTATCTGAAGATCTAAGTTGCAAACTGATAAACATATAAGAACTTTAATACATACCCCAAATATTTAAATACCCAACAAGAAGATATTCTCTATAAATAAATTATGCTTCAACGGTATTATTCGTATAAAAAAACCCTCAGAAATTAATGCCCATTCTATGAAGGTACAGCATATTATTTTTCTGGTTGGCCTAAATTAAACAACTTTAAAAGGCTAAGGCTGCTATTCTATGCACAAGACTTGGGAGTAAGTCCCATTGAACTCAGTGGGACTTGCTTCTGAGTCAACATGCACTGGATCAGGCTGTAAAACGTGAGTAGAAATGTTGAATCCTTTTTTTTTTTTAAACCATTCTTTTTTTTCAAAGATTGTAAAGAACTTTACAACACAAATCATCATTACAGATGAAAAAGAGTGAGGTATGAGGGTGCACGTACTTGCCCACAATGTTCCAGCAAGTGGAGCTGTGCGTGGGTCTCAGTTCTGTTAATGGGCAGTCCAGTGTTCCATGCGCTGGAACACAGAGTCTCATAATACTGCAGGGAAAAAAATACTAGGTGAGTTTCAGAGACTCATCTGACAATCTGAATGTTTTATTCCTGTTTGTGGAACAGGGATACCGGCTGAGTGGCTACAGACAAGGGCTCAGATTCCTTTTTCTGCTCCTCTGCAGGACTTTGAAACATAATTACATAGAATTCACTGAGAGACGCAGCCTCCTACGTGAGCATTTGGTTAGTGTTCTGCAAACCACCTCAGTAAGCAGGCTACACGTATTAAGGATTTCCAGCTTGCCTTGCTTACTGTGATTTGAGGATCAGTCGGTACATATAACCGACACATACTCTGATGACAGGAAGTGGGTACCTTTTCCACCCAACCGTCATAACAGGGTCACTCATTTAAAATGCACATCCTGTCTTCTACAATAGTACATTGTAAAATGCAAGGTGCCAACCCCCCCAGCCTGACAGAATGGTCTTTCCCTTTCTCTGCGCAGTTTCTCTGAAACTGAGTCACGGTGCACTGCTAGAGTTTGTGTACTTCTTGCTCAGTATATTGTGCTGATGTTTTTTTTAAAAAGGGCCACTCACAAACCACTGCCACTTAAGATGGATCACAAACGAAAACAAAGAGTGCGGCGAGGTTTTCTTATCCCAACTCAAGAAGCCAGTCAAAGAGGCTGGGCATCAGCTCTCCGCTTTCTTCATGGAGCTTGCAGAACTGCACCACAGCGTGAAAGATGTCGCCCACTTTCCAGGACTTCTGATGGACAAGCTGCACAACATCTAAAAACTGGAGGAACATTTTTTACTGTTAGGGTGGGTTTTATTCAATGTGTTCTTTCATTTTTGCGTTAATGAAATAAACATGCTGGCTCAATATTCCAGCATTGTGGGCCTAAGGGCAACTGCAGCTCTGCAGCGGAAATGGGTGAGAAATGAATAAATGATATCAAGAATTGGGTTTAAAAAGGCCACAGCTTTACTGATTACAGCAGGTGGAGCATTGGCGCTGCATAAGGCATGGATCCAGGCCCCGGGCGACCCCCCCTGTCAGCTGATGAAATGCGTCCCCAACCAGAGTGTTGGGGAAAAACCCAGAAAGGCGATCCAGTGGCTCCACATGGGCCTCTAAGTAATACCCTTGCCACCTGGGAGTGGAGCCATATGACAACCCCTGAGCTGGGCATTTGCCTTAGGACTTGACCACCCAGACCCCTTATGGGGGTCCTCAAAAACAGGGGAGCAGGCATGCAGGTGCAGCCCCCCACCATAAATGGATCTGGCCCAATGCCAAAACCACAACAAACTACAAATAAACATAACATATAAAATAGGGAGGGGGGGTCTGCAGTGCCTGAACAACAAGGCCAGGAGCTGATGGGCAGAGGCTTTTTAAAGGGAGGGGCTGGGGTGATGCAGCCAGGAGCCAGCATCATGCTCCAGCCCCCCCCTAAAGGGAGCTCGCCCAGCATAGCCCATGATAGGCTGCTGTTGGGCAGAGGGCCAATCTAGCCTTGCTTGCAGGCTGGAAGCAGACAGGTAGCACTCGCCCGGCTGCCTGGCCATTTCTGGGTCGGTGCTGAGTCCTGTGGCTGCAGACGGCCAGTTCTACATTCTGTGGCCACGTTTAATCTGTCATTGCTCACTGACTACTGTATTAAGTAAAGGCATGCCTGTGTGAATGAGCTACCATAGTTTAATCACTTTTCACTGGAGCCAGTTCATATACTCTGTCAATTAAATGATTTATCTGAGCAATCAAGTGATAAGAAACCAAAAACGTGCATGTGTGTATGAAGACGAAGAGTTGGTTTTTATATGCTGACTTTCTCTACCACTTAAGGAAGAACCAAACCCGCTTACAATCACCTTCCCTCCCCCTCCCTACAACAGACACCCTGCGAGGTAGGTGGGCCTGAGAGAGCTCTAAGAGAACTGTGACTAACCCAAGGTCACCCAGCTGGCTTCATGTGTAGGAGTGGAGAAATTCACCAGATTAGCATCTGCAGCTCATATGGAGGAGTGGGGAATCAAACCTGGTTCTCCACTTTGAGAGGCAGGTGGAGATTAGTTATGAAGATGCTGCCACAATGCAAATATAAAATATTGGCCAAAAGGGAGACCTTGCTTAGGCTGCCCCAATATTGATAGCACCTGTAATTCTCAGAAAACAGCACTGGAAAGGTGCAGGTAGATAAGGACGCTGTCTTGCATGCACACATACTTCCAAGGGTCAGTGCAGGTCATCCCACACACCTGCAAATATGATGGACCACACAGTGCACTAATATACATTTACACTGCTGCAGCGGACTGTGACAAAATACTTAAACTGAGGAGGAGCCTGTTTTTTAACAGATCATTTGGCCACTGGTGTCCTACAAAAATTCAACTTTGGTGAGGGGGATAGTCCCCCCTTGTAGAACAGGCCTTTGCCACTTTCCATCCATCTATCCATTTCATTTTTTACACCACCCTTCCTCCAAACTCAGGGTGGCATGCATGGTTCATCTTCAGTCTTCTGTGCAGTCCCTGTGTTGGCCTGCACAGAAGACCAAAGACAAACAACAGTTACAGGTAAGAGCATCGCTGTTTCCTCTTCTCTTCCGCTTTATTCCTACCGCAGACTTGATGCAAGGAACTAATGCAAGGTCACCCACTGGGCTTCGCAGCCGAACAGGGACGTGAACCCAGATGTGTCCTCGTCTAACGTTTATATACCACTTTACTTGTGCCAAACTGTCTGCCAGCAATGTATGAGAAGCGCCAGAAAATCATGAGAAGCGCCAGAAAATCCAGTAAGTCTTTGGCAGCAAAAGTTAAATCCAGAAGGGACAATAATGTTGTATTGTTATATAACAAGTCCTTTTTTAAAAAATCTGTTTCCTTTATATTTTCAAGCAGCTGGGGAAAATCCTGACCGAGCCCACTCTTGTGCTTCTCTCTTTTATTGAGTTGTGGGTGTTGGTGTGCCACACATTCAGTCCCAGCTTTTCTTTTGGCTCCGTAATGGAAATCAAAGCCTTTTCATTTTCTTGAATTTCACAATCAATATCTAATTAGGCTTCTCCTTCTGCATCACTCCTCTTCTCCAATGCGTGAGAGAAACTATTATGCCTTTGGAACCGTTTGGGCTGTTAGCTATTTGCATACGGCGTTCCAAACTTAAACCCATATTTGAAAGGCGTTTAACCAGGCATGTGATTTCCAAGGGTAGGCTTGCCGACAGGATGTGTTTCCTCACTCTCTGGGGTATGTGTGTTTTGCAGTTGGCTGAACTGTTTACAGAAGCATATGGTAAAGCTGACAGCTGTTTCTATAATGGGACACAATTTGGGCAGTTGCTACTGAATGCAGCATAGACGAAGTTTATGATTCCCAAATATTTTCCCTTGGACAATATTAAACAATACCTCTGCTGCTCCTAACACTAAGCTCAAGGTTTTATAAGATGCGGGTCCTGATTTTATGAGTTTATAAGATCCTATGCTAGGGCTTGGCAGGAGTGTTCCACTTTTCTAAGATGGCAACACCCTGGCTCCCCAGCCCTTGTGTGATACAGCTGTGTACTGTATGAGTCGCTATGCCAGATGCTTTCCCCCTCTCATGGGGTTCTATTTGATTATTTAAAAAATCCCTCTACTACTCACCTTCTGTCTCAATCTGCAGTAGCTTAAATAAACTACAGCAGTCAAAGTCGTTGCTTGATCTTCTGTAGGAAGCCAGTCCATGGGATTATTGTGTCCTGCCACTGGGACCCTCAGAGGTTTGGGGGATATTTTCATGCAGGACAATGTAATTCTATATTGTTTTAATGTGAAGCCATTCCTAGAGTTTGCATGATAGCAGCATGGTGTGGTAGTCAGAACTGGACCATGGACACCTAGGTTCAAATCCTCATTCAGCTCACTGGACGATCTTGGACCAGTCCCTCTCTTTCAACCTAAGCCATTTCACAAGTTTGTTATCAAGATAAAATAGGATAAAGACCAGGGATGCCACCTTGAACTCCTTGGAAGAAAAGTGAGATAGAGGTGTAAGACATGTCTCAGTGATGGTAGGGGAGCAAAATCTAAAAGTGAGAATTTATACCATTCTGACCCAACGTCTGTCTGAATACATGTTTTGCTCCTATGATGATGTCTAACTGATTGGTCCTTTGTGGATGTGAAGGTTAGTTTGAGGTCTCTACTTCCTTGGGATGCTCCCCAGGTATGTAGAAAAATACTATGTTGTATATTAACCAACAGGAAAAATAACCTCAAAAAGTGGCTTACTAAGGAACAAAAATGTTTCAGAAAATGTTGAGAACAGCTATATGTTAAAGGAGGGGAAAGGGGGATGGGAGAATTGCTCAAGACCTTGACAGCTTAGGGAATCTTGGAGGGGGAGATTTTCAGGATCTCCTAATGGATCCTCCTCTCCTGTAGTTTCCCACAGGCCCTGAGCATATTACGCGGGACAGAATGCAATCTTTCAGTTCATTTCATACCTTCCAACTTCACAATAAACCGCTCCTGAAGGCAAAAATGCTTAGGGGTAAAATGTTGTTGCAAGATCAATGCCAAGAAAACATGACACTAACATTTACCCAAACACTAAAAGGCATACCTTTTCAATTCTATTTTCCTGAGATTTCTTAAAATAGATAACGGGGATTCCAAGCTCTGATGCAGCTATCCACTGCAGGGTGGCACGCAGTTCTACATCAGGGCATTCTGGTTCCAGATCAAAGTTTATCACCAAGAGATCCTTTTGCTTACTGGCGGTTTCCACAGATAGATCAGCAGTGCATTCTGAATAAAGAGTGAAATCGGAACTTGTATTTCATGAAGCCAGATGCCTTAAGAGCCAATTTACATCGCCATGTCCTGATATTTAACTTACCCTCTCCCTTTTCTGGTTGCGTGTTACGGAATGTGTCTTCGTCTACTAATTCACTTAAGAAACAAACAAAAAAAACAATTACTGTAAATCACTTAGGGGTGCAGCAAGATATTCCTTTAGGAAAGGTGAAATGATTTCAGAAGGAGCCCTGAGACGCCACCGATTGTATCACCTTCAGTAAGGCGTCAACACAACCGCCACCCACAGATTCTCAGGAGTACTCTCCAGCTATGCAAAAAAATATTAGTTCACACATTTTAAAAAAGCAACTCAAAAATGGCCCAACAAAATTGATGGGGTTCATTGCCCCCCATTAAGCATAATGCAGTGAAGGCATGGGAGGGGGCGATAAGCCAGAAGGGAGGGGAGGAACTGACCTGACTGAGTTGCTAACAAGTATTGGGGGGTGGCACGTGAAATTAGGGTTGAGGTGTGTGAAGCATAAAGCATTCATCCCCTGTCCCTACTTCCCTCCCCCGGTACAGGATGTGAAAGACTATTAAGGGTAACTTGGTAAATAAAAGAGACCTTAGGGGATTTATTTGACCAGAGGAAAAGTACTTCCTCCAATTAATTTTACCTCCCCAGAACGTTTTCAGTCTGTGACATGGGCAGAACTCCACCCAAATTATAACATCCTGGCAAGGGTGTGTGTGAATTAGGGTCAGGGGCTGAATGCTGAGGTATATATTCCCCAACACAATTCCTCCTTTCCATTTCACGTGGGTGGCTTCCCTTTGCCCATCTCTAGTCCTCAACAATCTAGTGCTATAGAAAAACTGCATCACAACACAAGGCTTCTGAGATTTAGGGTTAGGTGAACAGAAACTATTCATACATCCCTAATGCTCTCCAATCTCAAACAACTGCACTAGGGAAGGAAAATTTCCCAATATTTTAACCTCCCCCTCCCATGATTTATCATGGGCTCCCAATGTTTTACTAGACTAAAAGGAGCATCTATGTTGCACACAAAGTACATCACACGTCATTCGAATCTTTAATATTAGGGATGCCCATTCATTCCCAAATTAATGGGGGGCAGGGGACGACGGAAAACAAACAAACCAGTAAAGCTTTAGAAAAGAGCAGGAGTCCGGTAGCGCCTTGAAGACTAACAACATTTCTGGCAGGGTATGCGCTTTCGTGAGTCACAGCTCACTTGAGTCACAGCTGTGACTCATGAAAGCTCATACCCTGCCAGAAATGCTGTTAGTCTTTAAGGTGCTACTGGACTCTTGCTCTTTTCTATTGCTACAGACAGACTAACACGGCTACCCATCGAGGTAAAGCTTTGTTCGTTTCAGTGTTCTGGGCAAGGGAACTGAAGGGAAACAATGACAAATCGACAAGTGCCACTTCCCCCCCCTCATTATTATTTCTCCTCCCACCTGCCCAACTACACTTGCTGGGTAGGTTTTTATGCTGCAGTGGCTACTTCTGTTGATGCTGTAGGGTGATTTAAGGCTGCTCGTTGGGGCAAACGGCCAGCTTCTGGGCAGGCAGAGGAATTCTCCCTCCCCTTCCCTCTTCCTTCTGCTGTCTTGGTGCACACTGTGAAATGTAGCCCCCCCGCCCCACAATGAACCTCAAACAATGGCAAGCACAACCTAGAGATGATAGTTCCTAGGGTTCACCGAGGCCAACAACCTCTGCTGCTGTGGGAATAGCCTGGGAGATGCCAGAAGACAAGTCAGACTTCCTCTGTTGGTTTATCAGCTGGCTTGCAAGAGGACACCAGCCTGAACAGCAGCAGCCAATCAGTGCAACATAATAAGAATGTGAGGGGGGGGGAGATAGAGGAGAAATAGGGGGGAATGAACAAAAGCAGTAACAAAACTGGGCACGCTAGATGCAGTAGCACCTTGGAGAGCGACAAGATTTTCAACATCTAAGCTTTCAAGGCCATTAACGCATGGGCAAGATGTCACCGGTTAATCTCTCTCTCATCTCACACTATTTTAATCTGGGATCATAAAAGTAAATGCACCTCCGTCTCCTATCCCACACTATGTGCACCACCCGATGCTCCATGCGTTTGGGACATGGGATAACGTGGGATATTCGGGGAGTGCTCTGTCGCTACCAATGTCATTACATCACAGTCACATGATTGTGCGTGCTTGGCGTCTTCATTTTTTTCCTTCTCCCCCCTAGAATGATATGCTGGTATACCAACGCAACTCACTTCAGGACGTTAGTTTTTCTCCTGCCCTCCTGCTCTGCAGCAAAAAGCAGAGCTCTCCGGCCCGCAGCTCCACCGTCTCCGTTTTTGAGGCAGCAGGAGGCTCGAAAGCTCGGGGCAGGCGCGGCTAGAGCAGGAAACACTGAGTCCGCCGGCCAGCTGAGCGGCGGCTCGGCGGGTGCTGCGGGAGCAGTGAGAGACGAGCGGACGCTTGGGCTGTCTCGTCAGGCTTAGCGGCGTCGCCCGCTCACTTTCCTGGCCAGGGGAGGGGCAGTTTTGAGCCCCTGAGGGGAGTGAGCCTGTGAGGGAGAGGCACGGCCTCGGCACGAGGCGTACACGGGGCCTGGTGTCAGCAGGTGGCTGATCTACCGGAGAAGCCCTCCCTCTCTTTGGCGGGGAATTTCACACACACACCCCTCTTTAGGGCAGCCAGGCGCTATTAAAAAAAAAATCACTCCCGGTTGCGTTTGGCCGGGTGATTATCACACACACGCACTCGCTGACATGCACGCACACACGCAGTCTTGGGTGGCAAGGACTAATGGAATATCAACCCGGAAGTGCACGCATGATGAAACAACTGGATTTATCTCGATTGTGATCTGTATTTCGCAATAAGACGGGTCTTGGAAAACACGCAAGTAAATCGCGCTCGTGGTAGATTTGATCCGCAGAGCGGGGACAGCGTGCGTGTGACCACTGGAAAACCGCTACATTGGGGGGGAGAAGCAGACCAAATCGGTCTTACGTTAATGGCCCAAGACTCAAAGCTCCCTTTGTCAGATACAAGTAGGGATGGATACCCCTGAACCTTTATCTCTCAGGGAATTACCATTCCTACCTGTATCTGAAGAAGGGAGCTTTGACTCTTGAAAGCTTTGACTCCTGAAAATCTTGTTGGTCTCTAAGGTGCTTCTGGACTCACATCAAGCTCTTCTACTGCTAGGGTTGCCAAACTCCAGGTGGTGGCTGGAGATCTCCCACTATTACAACTGATTTCCAGGCAATAGAGAGTTTACCTGGAGAAAATGGATGCTTTGGCAATTGGACTCTCTAAACCCTGCCCTCCCCAGGCTCCACCCCCAAAATTTCCAGGTATTGCCCAACCCGGAACTGGCAACCCTATCTACTGCAAACCAACATAGCTACCCTCTGCAAACTGACATGTAACAAGAAATGTGACAAAAAACAGATGACACTGTTGAATCAACAATGAAATGGAAATGGAAAAATAATCGCACATCCCTATTTAATAATTCCTGAGTTGTGTCAAGTCTGTAGCAGCAAAGGAAGTAGGAGTCTCATGGCACTTTCGAGCTTCCAGCACAAGCGTTTTTGGATGAAAGCCTACTCCTTCAGATGCCAGGATTGGATCCTCACTACGCAGCCTATCATTTTATGTAAAGTTTGCCGAAGAAGAAGAAAACAGCAAGATAAGGGGCCATGAAATGCAGGAAGTACAGCGTGAAATATAATGATGCCAAAACTATGTAGAAATGTATTTTGAAAATGTATATGCTGCCTCTACAGAAAACTGCAATCTAATCAAGAAAACAACAACATATAGATCATTCATTAGGTTTGCTAAGCGAGTTAACATCTATAATGGGTGGGGAGTTATTTCATGAATCACAGTTTAGGATTTTTACTTCCCTGTACGAGCAACTATCTTAACAAGTCCTGTGGCTCAATGTTAAACTTGCTTAGCATATCTAGTGAATGGCTTCCATGTTTTTCTTGTTAGAGAGCCTTACACGGTGGGTGCTTAAGTTGCAGTGCTTCATTTCAAAGCATTCGGATCGCATTGCCTGGCAATGTGGCGTTTCTTCTGCTTGGAAGGCATCCTGAATCTGGCCTCTCTCAAAACCATCCAGACAGCTGCCCAGCAAGCAAAACTAGCAGCCTCAAATGGGGGAGGTGGGCAGGGAAATGGAGAGGCTTCAGGTTACACACAAAGCCGTCTGTGCATACCTAAGCAGTTTTCAGGATCCCAGTCTATATCTATAATCTTTAACTACTGCCATTTTCAAAGTTATCAGTTGGCTTTCTGGGTTAGACTATCAAGATCAGGTCTTTTCTTTTGGTCCTTTTCCTAAAATGTCGACCCATATGCATGTGCATGTTGTAGAAAATCGGAAAAAAGGTTTCTGTCACTGGCCGTATCTCAGCTTGAAAGTTCCTACACAGCTCTTAAGAACTGAGTTGTGTATTTCCAGAAGTGTCATTGCAAGGCAAAGTTTCCTTGCCTAGTTTTCACTTGTGTGCACAATTATGTGCTTCAGCTCTAGTGACTGCAACGGAGGACATAAATCTTGCTCTGTATGCATTGCAGGGCATAAGATTCAGAGGGAGAGATGCACGGTGTACAACATATCAAGGTTTGTTGTTGTCAGATAAACCACCCACCAGTACATTTCATCATGTTTCAGAGTACTAGAATCTTTAGGCATGTATGCAGCACATCTCTTGAGACCATTACGGTCTTTAAGCCAACGTAGCAGAAATAAACTCAAACATGCCAGGAGTGGTCTGGGTTATATTTGCTTCGCAATGAAAATGGAAAGATTTGCCTTTCTTCATCTCAACCTAATTTGTTCTGTTGTTATTAACTTTGGGCTGCTGCTCTGAAAATCTCTCACAGAAGTTAAATCAATGCATTTGGTTTATACTCATGGTCATAATCCCTGCTCCATGGGGCTATAATGTGCACCTAGAACCTCTGTGTAGACAGCTTCAGGGACTACCAGATCAGGATTGTGTCTGCTGCAGACAGCTGCTGATGCCAGGCAGAAATTGGCAGCTACTAGCCACAGAAAGCAATAAATGAAACTGCAGCTCAGACTGCCAACTGAAAAGCCACGGAGTTTGTATCAAAGACATGAGGCGCTGCTGCATTAATTTGCACTGTGGAACACCCTGCAAAATTAATGTGAAAGTGATGGGTATTATTTCCATCAGACGGTGATTATCCATCCTGGAACAGCCTAACCATAGGCTTGTACTTGTCACTGATGGGACTTGCCAGGCAGTTAAAACAGCAGCTGGGAAGCAGCAGGATGAACAATGAAGGCATTGGGGTCGTTTGGCACATTGTTGGATGACGGAAATGTTTTTCAGCTGAAATGGAACAGCACTTCCAAAGATCAGAGGTCACCTTGACAGCTACTTACTTAATAGTACGAGAAGATGACATGTTTTCCTGATAAATTTCCAGGTCCATAATGCCAAGACTGCTAGTGGTGCTGCTGTTGCCATTGCTGACGATGCAAAAATTTAAGCATTAATGCCAGTCTGCAGCAGCATGCACTTGAATACATTGTTAACCAAAGTGACAGACAGAACTGCCGCTGTTCTGCTTCTCAGATGGAGGGCCCACAGCTCTTGTTCTACTCAGCAAATCGTTACCGGCAAAACAAAGGATGTGGACGAATTTGCTAAAAATACACAACTGGGTCACATCATATGATGCTATGAACTGGCAAGGAACCACATCTCGCCAGTGGTTTGATATGGTAAAAATGGAGATTCCATTTCAGCCCACAGTCTCACACAGAAAAACACACACACATTATGGAAGGCTGATTCATACATGCCCATGTATTCATTTTAGCATCTCATCACTTGATGACTTGTCCCTTGATGCACTGCAGCAAATGTGTGAACTGCATATATTGAATAGTATTGTTTCTGAGGTTATATGAAAACTCTGTGATCTGAGATGGCTGTTTCACATATATGCTGGTCTTCACTTGATCATCAAGCAATTACCAGGCTCACACTGTACTCAGAGATGCCTTTGAATACACCCTCAAAAATTTAAATACCTCTGAAAGTGCAAGTGATGAGGAGATAAGGCAAGGGATTTCATTGCTCACCTGATTTTTTTTTAAACTAAGTATCTTGAGACCAAACTGCAACAATTTGTTCATATGGAGTAATTCATATCATATGAACATCAAAAGGGATGGTTGGCTATTAACCCATATGTGACTTCCTGACCTAGTGAAATCGACCATGGTTTTCTTTGGAAATAAAAGCTTTTAGATGTGGCAAACTTGGCTCCTTTGTTTAGGGTTCAGCAGCAACATAGGTTTCACTTGAATACTAGGAATCTTTACCAATTGTTGAGCAATGGGACAAGCTGCCGAAAACCTAATTCTCTTCTCTTCTGTAGGCTTAGCAACTCTAGTGAGCTCTGTCATAATGTGGTAACATGTGCCTACAAGTTCTCATGCTGAAACTTTGCTCTTGGCTGTCTGTGATCACAATGAAATGATAATAGAGAGGTACTAGGCAGGGAAAGAAGGAGCATGTTCTTCGTTTGTCACCCAACATTTATTTTTCAATTATGTCCATCCCAGTAGAGAAAGAGAGATAGGTGCCACAGATTAAGATGTAAAATGGCCCAAAAGTGTGTCCACAAGATGGGACAGACAACAGTGAACTCTCATTTATTTGTCTGAGGATGTTCTCCTTGAGGAAACAGGAAGCAGTCGCTTGGGGCTGGGCCACAATTTCTTCTCACAGTTTCCAAATACTTTATGAGGCCTCCTGCAGCACCTTATGAAATCTCAACCCCCCATACATTCTAGCAACATTAGTTTTGAGCAAATGACAATTGAAACATTTATACACGTGATTCTATCCCTTACAGTTCAAAGGGCCTGTGGTTACCTCATGGATCTCTCACTGAGTTGCAAATAACTGCTTGTATCTTCAGGATTGTCCTCATCGTTGGCCAGCTGACACCAGCTGCTGCCTGTGCTTTCATCGCTGCTGCTGAGAGGCACTGGAAACTCCTCCATGGCTCTGGCCTCCCCTGAGACTTTAGGCTCTGGGCAACGTCTTGTACTTGAGCTGTTTTGATTGGAGGAAAAAAAAGAACAAGTTCTTGCTGATAAGGCAAATAGAAATCTGTAAGAAAACATTCCCTGCTTCAAAACACCACTGCATCATGAACCAAACATCTTTGATTTATTGGATTTATAGGCTTCCCTTTCCTGGCCAAGCCAGGCTCAGAGCGCAGGAGATTATACAATTTATTTTATTGGCTGACTTTCTATTGTTCATCTCCAAATTCCTTAGTAAATGTGGCAATTTAAGATGCAATGTTGGGTAATTGCTTAGTGAATCAGCATGCCATATAATGAAATATCCACACATGAAGCTGCCTTACCCTTGGTCCATCTAAGTCAGTATTGGCAACTCAGACTGGCAGTGGCTCTCCAGGGTCTCAGGTAGAGAGGTCTTTCACATCACCTACTTGCCTAGTCCCTTTAACTGGAGATGCTGAGGATTGAACCTTGGACCTTCTGCCTGCCAAGCAGATGCTCTAGCAATGAGCCACAGGCCCTCCCATATGTATGCTTGATTGAAGGTGCAATCTGAAGGTTGCAACCTGCCTAATGGGAAGACCATTCCTCATATAATATATGGATTATTCTGACAATCTTATTAAAACAATTTAAAACAATCCATAGATACAGCAATAAAATACATTAAACAGCATTAAAACTGACGCCCTTAGCTATAGCAGCAAACAACACATTTGCAAAAACAATAACATATAACAATAACATAAGCAGCTTTAACAGTAATTTGATCAGTCTTGATTTTTATAGGCTCAAGAATATCAAAATAATAACAGAAAATACTGATTTGTATTGCATTTTTTTTTGCCAGAATCCAAAGTAACCCATATATTATATGAGGAATGGTCTTCCCATTAGGCAGGTTGCAACCTGGAGATTGCACCTTTAATCAAGCATGCATGGATATCTCATTATATGGCTTGCTGATTCACTAAGCAGTTACTCAATGTTGCACCTTAAATTGCCACAATTACTAAGGAACTTGGAGATGAACAACCATAGAAAGTCAGTCAATAAAATACATTGTATAATCTCCTACACAGCACTGGTACACGGGATGACTCATTATACGTCACAGCAAGCGAGAGAAGAGGGTGGGAGAAAGGATTGCTGGACAAATGGGTGAGGTCACTGCCGCTGCACTTCGCCCTGGGACATTGGAAGCACCTTCTCTGGGTAAGGACCCGGCCACACTACAGAGAGATGAGTGAAAGCTGTTCTACTGATCAGGCTATATTGCACAAACTAACAGAAGGCATATGAACAGAACAATCAGGCCTGTCTCTCTTTTCATAGGATAAAAAGCACAGTTTAAAATTACTGAGCAATCAGTTAAGAAAATGTTTCCACGAACTGCCATGCATCTGAATTCACTATAGAATCTTGAGGTGTATTCTTAGCAAGCAAGAGCAACATCTAAACAACTTTCAGAGAAATGATGTTCAGTCCAGCACATGTCAATTCACAGATCTAATTAACTCTGTTCTCATCTGACTAGGGGTGGATTAATCATTCTGTTAAGTATCAGATATACAGTGGGGTCTAAGCCAAATTGAAGAGCCTGGAGAACAGCAATTATTATTTTTTCTCTGTTCAACTGGCTTTAATATGTGTAGCCCTAGAAGAGCAGGGGGCAGGGGGTGCAGAGGCAGAGCCCCCCAGAGACCAGCACAGCCCCTGGGCAAGTGGACTTCCCTTCTCCTGGTGGAGCCAATGGGGCGAAAGCATGGGTCAAGGGGGCAGAGAATGGCAATGATTGAAGAAATCACCAGTAAGAATGCTTACCCATCCAAAGTTTTATGCTAGGGTGTAAAGAGAAGGATATAGTGGCTGAATGGAAAGGCAAAGGAGAAGTATCTGTGTTCTGGATAGCAGGGAAATATAGGGCCATTATGTGATCTGTACCACATTTGCTGGGCATCTATGGCTCTTTAGTGCATGTATCTGCAGCTTATTCATAGTTATAGTTACAGATTATGATAGACATACAAGTGTCCCCCCCCCCCGCATGTTCACACAAAAACTGCAACATGTGATATGGGCATATGAAAACAGATGGCTTAGCCAGCAAGAGAAGCAGAACACTGTAAAGATTTGGTAAACTGAATTATTTTGGGGGAGGGGGGAGTCAGAGAAAATGGATATGGCCAGAAATGCGGGAAGCTCTGAGCGTTTATATCTGTGCATGTGTTTCTGCTTACATTTCTGCAGTCCTACCCTATGTACAGAGATGTGTTGGGCACCATAACTTTCTCATTCACATCTCTAAATCTGACCATGATTCTTACCTGCTGTTTGAAAAGGACACCACGTGTCTTCCCATATCTGCTTCTGAAGGGCTTTCTTTGTTGAACGGCTCCCTTGTTTCTCCAGGGGAGATGTTAACTTGAATTAGGGGTTCTGGGCCTTTATCAAGGTCTTCTCTTTGATCAGTTTCTATCTGAATTAAAGGCACTTCCCTTAGGCATGCAGAGGAGCTAGTATGTTTTTTTGGAAACATCCCAGAGGCTGCAAAATATTGCCTTTTCACATCTAAGTCTGTTCTATCTCCTACTGGTTTAGAGATCTGCATCCCTTTTGGGACAGGACTGCTTTCGTCTGAACTCTCTCTATTTGTAGAATCTTGATGGATGGCAATTAAAGTTTTCCCACTTTCAACAATATTTGCTGCTAACCTATTTGCGTATTGTTGAACATGCAGTGGAGAGTCATGGGGATGCTGTTCGGGTTCTGTAACCTCTAGTTCATCCACAATTATTTTGTTCTTGCACATTAGAGCTTTGATGGAGTTTGCCCAAGTCTCATGAATCAGCATGTCTGTTACTTGATCTGACCTACATCTTTGGTACAGGTAAGAGTCTGATTTGCAAAGCCCAGAAGAGGACACGGTGCTGATGGGCTGTACACTTAAAGAATCCTGGTGACCATTGCGGGAACAACCGTCTAATGAATTTGCCTTGATGGGCACATTCACTGTTAGCCTTGAAGCTGAAGATCTGCTATCAGGCATCGAGGACTGTCTAAAACAAAATAGTGATCGTTGGGAAGGAGGTAATAAACTGCTACCCCACTCCTTTGAATTCCTTGCAGAGAACACATTCTCCTTATTCTCTTTTTCTATTTCTTTAAGCATATATCTATAAAACTCTTCTGTTATGCTTTCTGTGCTTGACTGTTTAGATGGGCAACTCGGCCGGACGTTGAGGTGGCCATTTTTCTTGGACACTTGTTGCAGTGCAGAAGTTAAGATGTTATTTGCATTTTTCCCAGCGTAGTAGTCAAGTAACAAATCGAACTCTCGGCCTTCATTTTCCATCTGGTTGACCATAAATCTTGAAAACTCATCTGTAATGCTTTCACAGCTAGACTGTTTGGAGATGGAACTTGTTCTGCTTATCGACTGCCCTAGGGTGTTCATGAGACCCAAAGTATTGGCTGACCCTTTGGAATCTGAATCCTCTTCAGGAATGCTTTCACAACTAGATGCATTGACTCTATTCCACCGGTCACAGAGCAGTCTATTCCGAGGATGGTTCGGACTCTGCCATACATTATCAACCATAGAGAGTTCCTCTAAGTTCATAATTTTAGCGGCCACTTCATTGGCAAAACTAGAATCTGGTGTGTCATCAAGATTAATGGATTCGTCCACTACCCTATTCATCAGCCTCTCTTTTAGCTCAGGATGCTCATCAGTTTTTCTCTTGATTTCACTAAGCCTAGGTGGCCTATGTTTTCTCACAACAGATCCATTAGACTGCGTTGTTTCCTTCTTCCTTTTGATGGTCTGCCATGACAAAGCCTGAGGCATCAAATATTCACTTCCTCTCTTCCATGCGCAGAACCAGGGTTGCTTGCCATTTGAATTGTCAAGGCAAATGGCAGCTATTTCTGTCGCCATGGAGACCACTGTTTCGGCCAATTCCTCCGCAAAATCTGTTAAGCAGTAGTCATCTGCTGGGTGCTTCAACTGTGGCAGAAGTTGGGGAGGCAACAAACTTTGATTACCCAATAATGACAGACTGAGTTGGGTTTCACTGTGCCATGCTGCATCACAGATGTGCTCTTCCTGACTGTCTGTACTTATTAGAGCACGAGAAGATGGCAGTTCTTGAATACCGTGTTTGCATTCATTTCCAGTTGTGGTATTTTCCCTGCCAGTAAACGATCTGAGTTCTTGCTTAGTATGATTATTGCTGGGATTCGTGGATTTAGAACAATCTCTTGTAGTTCTTTTCACATACCTTTTCTTGGGTGATGTCCTTCCAGTAGGTGAACTATGACCACTGGTTCTAGGGGACAGATCTGTTGGAAGCATGGCAGATTTCTGAGCAACTGCCACGACTTCCTCTTTGATGTCTTTCACTGAACTTGCTAAAGGAACAAGATCCTTGTCAGAATTAGTACCAGGGGAAGGCTCATGATTTGAGTAGTTTGGGCACTGCTGTAGTACATTGTCTATCGCTTCTTTTGGTTGGCTGTCCATTGCTTGCCAGCTGGAATTTTCTTCAGCAAAGTTATTCGAACATTCGCTAAGCTGTGAAATATCACTCATTTTCTTACAAGTCAAATACAGCACATTAAAAAGCAGTTTGTTTGCAGTTGAAATAAAAAGATCCTGGCTGTTCATGCCTATGTTTCTTTCCGAACTGGTGTTAAGCTGGTTCTTCCTGACCTCTTCCACAGAGTGCCTCAGAATAATATTAGACAAGTTCTGGGCAAGTTCATCAACTATGACTTCATCCAAGTGTGGAATTGGTGGTTTTCTCGCAGCCTGAACTATTTTCCCATTTACGGATTCCATAAACTCCCCTATATTTTTGTATGTTTCTGGATTTGTTAGCACTAAGGATGCCTCTTTGAACAATGCTTGTGCAATGCTACTGTTCAGATTCTCCATGCTGCTCCCTATGGCTATACTGCAGTGGAGAGTAATGGCTGCTGATGCCTCTGCAGCAGATAAGAGTCCAGTTGAAGTTACAGGGTACGTGTCATCTTTTTTTTCACCAAGACCACAAACAGCAACAGCACTTGCTACTTGAGTCATTCCGCACAGGGCAGATGGAAAAGAATAGTCCACAGAAGTACAGTTATTGAGGCTTTGGGAAGGATTTGGCCCTAACTCTTCACTGGCAACCATATCATTTTCAGAGTTCATTGGTTCCTGTTCGCTGTGAAGTTGCTCTGCCGCATGTGGGCTTGAAATAGTACCAATGACTGTAGCTGCACAGGCCAAAGCTACTTCCAAAGTACTCTGAGTGCTTCCACTGGAGGTGTTGTCTTGAACCAAATCTGCAACTTCGGTAGGACATTCCATTTCAGACCCAGGACTCAGATTTGGTAAACTAGATCCAGACCACTCAGATATGTTTTCAGAGCCATCTGGACTTTGAACTATGACAATTTTGGGAAGTTCATTCCATGGCCGGGAAGCCATTTCATCTTCTGTTGTACATGTGGCTGAAGTTAAGGTGTTACCAACAGAGATGCTGATGGCAGCCTCGTTGGTAAAAGCAGACTGAGATAATCTGATGAAGGCATCCTGCAGTACAGACTCTGCCAAATTTGTAGCAAACTGACCTGCCGTAGCTTGTTCATTTTGCACAGCAGGGTGAGGTTTTATTTCATCTCCACACACGGATGTGTCTAAATGACCATCTTGTTCTCCTGTTCCATCATCCAAAGAAATCAGTTCCTCCTTCGCCATTATAGCCAAAGATGCATCTTCTGACACATCAGAGTTGTCTGTATCACCCCTAGAAGAGTATTCCGGGTCATCTGTATTTGAGGAAGGCTTAGATTTCCCAGCTACATTAGCCTTCCAGTGTAGCTGCTTGGTGGCCTTACCGACAGTTTGTAAAACACTGCCTTCCCCCCCAAAATTAAAGTCTTCCTCAGATGAACTTGAAGTCCTGTTTGGAGCTGCGCTGCCTTTGTTAACACAATTAGCTTCTAGAGTAAATGGCAATCTGGCCTGTTTGCAATCTAGGATTTCAAGTCCTTTCCCTTGATACTTTTTGAATGTTGATGAAGGTTCCGTGCCATTTAGCTTTTCCTGATCTGGGAGAAGGAAAACAATACGTTAATCTTTTGATAACCAGATGGCCCTTCCTGAACAGTGAGGGTTACTAAGTGAAATGAACTGTAGAGTGCAGCCACCATGTACAATGACCCCAGATATGTCTCATGAGCAGTGATATTTAATGGTACAAGAAACTTTTATCTTGATCTCATTATATTGCTTTTCAAGCAGCAATTAGAAGTATGCATCAATGAACATCCAGCATCATTTCTACAAACATAGCCAACCGACATGCTTGAGTGCCAGACTTTTACCATTTATATACTCATCAGCCTCATTCTCCTCATCAAAGTGTTCCGATGCCGTAAGAAAATCTTCCTCTATTGACGACACCGAGCAGTTGGTATCATCCTCGGGCTTGAAGATGCTAGCTTCAACACGCAGCTGCCTCTCCTGAACAAGTTCCAGCCCAATCAGGAACTTGTTTATTTCAAAGATGAGGCAGCTTGTGCTGTTCTTTCTGTTTCCTCTTGCACACTGAACCAGACAGACATCTGCCAGCCAAGAACACTGGGGGGGGGGGGGAGAAAACACCCAAAGAATTATGCGAGTCAAAGGAAAACAGAGAACTTTAATTAAAAATTTTACTCTCTCTAAATACTTCCTGCAATTAAAAATACTTGTAAAATTTCCTGCATGTTGGTAGGATATTGTGGTGTTTTGTTTTACATGGGGTAAATATGAGGATAACAGGCTCAAGAGGTTTCATGGGAGTGTGTGTTTTATATACAATGGATACATGTCTGTGTTGTTAACGTGTGTTTTTTTCCTTGCTGCCATTTTTGAGTACTTTTCCAGTCATCATCAGAAAAGACAAATATTATTATGTCATTTACAAAGCAAAAGCTGATTCGAATTACCCAAACCCACTTGCTAATCTCCTGCTGATAAGGCCCAATCCAAATAAAGTTAGTCAAGACAAAGCCTCATTAAACCCAATGGAACAAGTTACCCATGGCTAACTGAAGTCCCATTACTTTCAACAATACACCAGTAACTGTATCTGGATCGGAGCCATGTCTTTAATTGCATCTTCACATATCCTGAAATCAGTAGCATACCAATTGAGTGCCAACAGCCATTGGTTGACATGCTTTGACGGCCTCCTGACTAATGACCGAGGCAGAATCTCATTCTGTTCACACCACAAAAAGCTGCCTATAAAACGGATAAAGAAGTCAGAAGTACACAGGCAGCATATCTTACACTTAAGCATAGCTAAAATTAGAATAAAGCTGGATAAGGGAAAGGTGTATTCATTACCTAGAATGCAGTGATTTGATATTTGTAAAACATATTGGTTTTACAATTAGCTACTTTTATAAAACTTAAGTGCAGTATTTGTTTGGTTATATGTTCCCACCTATATTTGCTGTAATGCTAAAGGCCTGTGACTAAAGCATTAAATACAATATTTGATTTTGGATTTGTGCATACGTTTATAAATAACACACATACAAGGGGTAGCAACAAATGGAAGCGTGTTATATATGCAAACACTCTAAAACATTGTTCTCTTTTTATACACAAATATTCTTTTGTAGTCCTAGCTATAATTCATCCTTATGCGTTACCTGCATAAGGATACATGAAATACCTGTTAAGAGTGTGAAGGCATTCAAAACGAATTTAAAGTTCATACCTGGGGTACTTCAAAATCAGCCTGGAGGCTTCCTGAAGTTAATCCACTCAGCAGAATAATTTCATTCTCTTTTGGGGGCTGTACATTCATAGAGTTGATAAGCTTTGGAAGATTTGGCGAGACACTGATCAATCTCTGTAGAACAAGAAAAATAAGATGAAGCACAACCCCACCTTTTACCTATTGAGCGATCAAAAATAAGATGAGGCATAACCCCACCTTTTACCTATTGAGCGATCATATATATATATATAATTCTCCAGCTGGAGAATTCCTTGTGAATCCTGCTAGAGAACCAATAGGTCGGACATTGAAAATTTGTATTTGTTGAGATATTGGCTGACAAAGCTTACTAGCGAAAACGTGAGAACTTATTCCGGGAAAGCATTCCTCCTTCCATCTTTTGTTGTGCCGGAGTTCCCCGGTCTCCCGCCCTGCGGGGCGAAGACTATTTCAGCCAGCTGGGTGTTTGTACTGTGAGTTCTGGACACTTCCTTATGATCACACTTTGACTTATTTGCTGAAGAATCTGCGCACTGCCACAGCTCTATTATTCTGCACCATTATATTGGGAACTGCAAGTGTTTTGGTCCCTTTTCGCTTTTGTGCTACATACAGAATTTTGAATGTCGTTTGAAACACCTGTGAGTGTATTGTTTGAATGTGGTTGTAAATATTGAAAATAATTATAGTGATAAGAATAAAAATTGAAACTCAAAAATTGTGGTTAATTTTATTTGTTGTGAGCCTGTGTGCTGCCGTTTTTCTACATAACCTCCAGGTACTAGCTGGAGTTCTCCTGCTATTACAACTGATCTCTAGCCGACATCAGTTCCCCAGGAGAAAATGGCCGCTTTGGCAACTGGACCCTATGGTATTGAAGTCCCTCCCCTTCCCAAGCCCCACCCTCCTTAGGCTCTGCCCCCAAAACCTCCCACCAGTGGCGAAGAGGGACCTGGCAACCCTAATGTGGGCACAGGTAGGTATAAAAAATACAGCCCAAGACAAGACTGTTAGAGCTCAGGAAGGAACTCTCTGTCCTAAAACATGAATTTAAGAGAATGTTTCTAGCTCTATGACCTGGGCCTTTGTTATTCAGTTTACATTAAAATTTCAGTTACAAAGACATTGAACCCTTTTGTAAAACTTAGCCAAGCCTGTAGCAACTCTACCTAATCTCCCCAAATTCCTTTCCTGCTCTATCAGCTTTCACCACAAGGTGATTCCACTCCCTGAACGTGAAAACAAGACAATCATTTCATGGGTTCATCATACATCTGGCTGCCTGAAGGATTATGCAAAACAAAGCTTTTTAAAAAAGGTTCCCAGGTGACTGCTGGTGGCAACACAACTCAGCGTGTGATGAAACCACTCACAGAGTTCCCTCAGATCTAAAAGGTCACTTTGCAATGAAAACTAAACTGCTCCTTAGCAACATGTCTTTAGACAAGGGTTGAGCTGACATCAGCAGATATGTATGGTTTGTTGTATTTCTGTGATTGACTCCTCTGAGGTTCTATTCCTATTCTTACTAATATCCACAGAGAACTGGATATATATGTGTTACATGGATTGTCCAAAATGTAGAGAATTTGCATATTGATGCTGACAAATTCCAAGTGAATTCTGTGAAATGTCTAAAAGTAGATATATATTTCCCCACTTTTGGACATACATCAGTAAATTTAGATGTCCATTAACATTAACAAAAGTTGTTATTGGAAATTCACAAAATTTGGCTAGGATCGTTAACTAGAATGTCAGTATTTGCAAATGTAGGTATTTGCAACATACACATAGCATTTAGTGAATTCCTTCATAGTTAGAATGACAACACTCTGGGGCATGATTTTCTTCATTACTGTTTCATATAGTTTAGTGCTGAAGCATGCCTTTCAAAGCACGGTTTTGAAAAGAAGTCTGGCAATCAGCCAAGCTCAAATTTAGGCCAGAGGTTCCAGCACGATTTTATCCTGCCCCACTATATGGTTCTTTAAATATCAGAAATGGAAGGATTATGAAATCACCTATGGATGGTTTCTCAAGTCAAGTTTCCCAGTCTTGTCTCCATGTTCAAACAGCCATTTTACATGAAAAATGCTCTCAGTTTCTGAAACTGTATATCTATATTTGTATAGACATTTATTGAATATTTGAGCTTTTCCAGCCCCTGGTTATAGAAAGCAGCTGGAGAAAGATTTTCAACTAGTGACTAATCATCTGAAGGCAATTAGGAGAGAACAACTTGGCTGTTCTCAGCTGAATTAAATACTGAAAAGGTCCTGCCGTGAGTTTTTTTTCAAGCACTGATGTTGCTGTTAGGTGAATGAAATTTTGACTTTATGAACTGCCTTGGTATAATTCTGATGGCAGAGATATTGAAGGCTTGCTCATTAAGCTTGTGCACTCTTCCAGTAAAAGCCTTTAAGATTTTTACCTTAATTTCCAATTTGTTTAGCACTGGTATGTTAAGTTATAGTACCTATCTAAACACAGCAGAACTGTTAAAGCTTGGAAATTTCCTTACATACAACAAGCCATCATGGCATAGTGGACAGTGTTAGACTAGGATCTGGAAGATGCAGGGTTGAATTTCCATTTTGCCATGGAAGTTTGCTGGCTGATTTTTGGGCCAGTTACCCTCTCTCAGAATAACCTCCCTCACAAGGTTGATATGAGGATAAAATGGAGGAGGGGAGAATGATGCTGTAAGCAATCAGGAAGGAAATCAGGATACAAATATATAAATAATTGCAAACAATTTTTTTGATAATGTCAATCCCCAATACAGAAAAAAATCTAAATCTACTAGATTTTGCCATTGTAAAAACAGAGCAATTGAGAAAAGCCAAGGGCGGTTTTGTTTAGATTCAGTGATAGAAATGTTTGGGTCTGGGTGTAGGTAGGGAAAATTAAGAAGATAACAGAATATCCAGATGGCCATTCTACAAAAGTATATTATTGGACTCATCACCTTAGTGGTTGGAGCAATCCCCCATTTGCCCATCACCAAGTCATAAAAAGAATGATTGAGTAAACCACACATATCTGTTCCAGAGACAAGAAGTTTAAGAAGGGAAGCGTGGACAGTTTTCAGGTATTTAAGAGGCCATGAAAAAGAAAAAGGAGACTATACATTCACTGTATCCCCAAATGTCAGGAAAAGAATACATGAGATTAAGTAAAGGGAGATTGGGGCATCAAAATTCAGGGATAAACTTTTAACTATGAGCCAGTTCGGATGATTTGGTCTTACAACAGAAAACCATTTTTTTTTGGTGTTACAACTGGAAGCCTCAAGCTCATGTGCTCCCTCCCCTGGCTCTCCATCTCTGCTCTTTTTCATACTTCAGTTTTTTTCTCCACAACCTGGTTTGTGGAAAACTATAGATTGCCTGCAATCCTAAACAAGGAACCAACATTTTGGGGGAGGGGTGTCCAAATTTGGTTTGCGCAGACATCCAGATCTGGATGTAACAGCAATGGTTTGTTTGTCACAAATCAAGATGGGATGGGAGAAATTGGAGCATATGAGGTAAGTATGAGGCACACCTGACCTGAATAGCCCAGACGAGCCTGATCTCATCAGATCTCAGAAGCTAAGCAGGGTCAACCCTGGTTAGTATTAGATGGGAGACCAACTAGGAATACCAGGGTCGTGACGCTGAGGCAGGCAATGGCAAACCATCTCTGAACATCTCTTGCCTTGACAACTCTACAGTGTCACGATATGTGAGCTGTGACTTGATGGCAAAAAAGAGGCACATGAGGGAGCATGTAAGGCCAAGGCTCATTCCTATAAAGCCAAACCATGATGTTTGAACTAAAAGAATAAATAGTCTGGATTTTGTGGGATCAACTTTCCTGATGGCTGCCAAGAAAATTCTGGTAATCTGTTACGGATTGTACTAGGGGTTGACTCTTCCATAGTGGGTAAGATCCTTGTTCCTACCCAAATTCTGATGCTCAGAGTCTCTTTCTGTGAAATAAGTGCCTAACAGTCCAGAGTAAAGTATCTATGGGGCTGATGGCTGGCTCCCTCTCACTACCCACCCAACAATTAATTCAAGACGATCATATTTTACAGAAACCCTAGCTCTTGGATTGTTTTGTGGGATCAGATTATTTGAGATGAAGTGGCCAATCTGACAAAAAATCAGGGTGCTTAGAACATAATAGTTCTATGAGGCAAGTTTTGCAAGGCACTTTCTGCTGAGGTGTCCAGTCCCTGCAACTAGGTACCAATAGTTGACATTCACAGGCATATGAGGGTGAGCGACGCACAGCTCTCACAGAAGCATAGTGGTGCTTCCTTCCAGTTGCCAAGATACCTGATGGTATTACTCTATGTTAGCCTTCCCTGGGTCCTATTTTTATCCTACTGGCTGCAGGGATAAGGCAAGGTGTCATTTGATTAAAATGCCTCCTGCTATAGCAATGAACTCCTGTTGATAGCATCAGGCATATGGTGTCCTAATTTAAGGTGATGGGTTTGTACTTTATCGGGCTATGGCTTTATTGGGCTTTCCCCCCACCTTTGAATGTGTGAGCTGGTTCACATTTGATGAGATATCCATATAAGTGTCTTAGTTTGCCAGTGGGCTTGCAAAAGGGCTATGCTCACATCACTTCCAAGTGGGGGCTGTGCGCATGATTGTTGTAGCTTCTGTCATCATGATATGTTATTTTCCTGGAGCTTGGAAGTTATTGAGACATCTGTTCATTCTTCTGTTTTTTCTTCTTATGAGCAATCTCAGGCTCTTTGTGTACCATGCATGCTATTTGTGTACAAGCACACCTCGGAGATATTGCGGGTTCGGTTGCGAATATCACAATAAAGCGAATCACACACATTAAGGGTGCAATAGCATTATGTCTAAAAATGTACTGTAATAATAATGAAAAAGTTTGAAATATTGCAAGAATTACCAATATGTGACACAGAGGCACGAAGTGAGCACATGCTGTTGGAAAAATGGTGCTGATAGACTTGCTCAAAGCACAATAAAGCAAAGCACAATAAAACGAGGTATGACTGTATTAGCTCAGCACTTGCCTGCTTCATGTGTTCTTCATCACAATCACCTTTGCATGCATCCAGATTCACAAAGCAAACCTGAAAGCAAGAGAGAAAGAGAGGGAAACAGAGGAACGGATAAGACTCTTAAGGCCCTCTGAAGATCTATAAAGTTTCTAACAATTAAAAATATTTTTCTAAATATGTTTAGCAATTTGTCATCTTTTAACATAAAAGACAGAATTGTCTAAGGTAAGTTGTTTTTCATTTGAGAGAAGAGCATTGGAAAGACAGAAACGGAGTTAAAAGTTACTTCACATTTTCTGATGCAGGATATCTGCCTGCCACCTGAAGGAAGTTTAAAACACACACACAAGGAATGCACTGGGATCTTGGGGGCAGGGGAGACTACCGGCAGCAAAATTGACTTCCAATAAGAGAAATAGTAATTTGGTATCACAGCACTTTGCCTGTTTGGGAGTGGGAGTGAGTACTTGTTGATTCCAAAATCTGAGCCTTTAAGATCCCAGCAACTGACAATTAGCTGTGACACTTCTGCGAAGTTGTTCACTGAGAAAACCTCTCAAATTTGTCCTGATCTGGATGCTGAGACACTAGCAAATAAATAAATTTGTACTACATTTATTAGCAATTTCAATTGCTTTGTTTTTATTATTACAATTCTGTCAACTGTCACAAATACCATGGGCAGGACAGAAGCATTCTTTCTCTTAGCCTACTTTCCTTTCACAGCAACAAGTGAAACCCCCCCCCCACACACACACACTAAGTTAGGTTATGGCTCACTGCACTCTCCTGTCACCTCAGTGTCCTATCTCAGAGTGACCTCAGCATTCCCAAGCCTGCTTCTGAAATGTTTTTGGCTTTGCTTTTGGCAAAGCAGTGATGCTGAAATTTCTCCTTAACAGCATTTTTAGTCTATTCCTTGCCAAGAGAGTAGTTAAATTTGTGACAGGGAACCAGATTTAAACAAACTCCCTAACACCAATTCTCTAAAACAGCAAATTATACCGAGACAGACAGAATCACAGTCTCGACGTGTTTATAGCACCAGATGTTTTCTTCAGCAGACCTTATGAAACCAGGGAAAGAAGGAAAATGTAGTGCTATTCTCCATAATGTTTACAGCCACCTTTTGGCTTAATAGTACAGCACAGGAACCAAATATTTCAAGCAATATAACAAGAAAGCCCCATCTTATGTGTTATGGGTTTGGCACACACGTGATGCACATGGTCAAGGTACATAATGGACAGGATTCAGCCACACTGCAGAAAAAATTATCGATATCCACTGGAAGGACCCTGTGACCTGAAGCATGTAGTAATGTGGGTTTTCTAAGACTACTTCAGCATGCTGAAATTGAAGAGAACACTCACTTCAAAACGCCATTTACTTAAAAAATATATTGTCAATTGGAGTTAGAGTAGGGTTAGCAGGTCCCTCTTTGCTACCGGCGGGAAGTTTTTAGGGTGGGGTTTGGAGAGGGTGGGGTTTGGGGAGGGGAGGGACTTCAATGCCACTGCCAAAGTGGCCATTTTCTCCAGGTGAACTGATCTCTATCAGCTGGAGATCAGTGGTAATAGCAGATCTCCAGCTAGTACCTGGATGTTGGCAACCCTAAGTTAAGAGTATCAAGTGACTAAACACTGCTAATAACATAACATAGATTCACAGTATGGCACAGTATGGGGGAAAGAAGGGCAGATAGGCAATGAGGCAGGGCTCTCCAGGGTTCAAGCCTACGAAGAGATTACCCCTTGCAACAGAAACCTGTGATTAGTCAGATCATAGGCAATTTGCCACAAGGAATGTATAGGTATATTCAGAGAAGAGGGCCTGTCAGGCAACAGAAAAAGATTCATTGTGTTCATTGTATGCCAGCGTCACAGTCCAGCGTATGTGCCGGGCTTTACACAAAAGCTTAAGCCCGTGTGATATGCTCCTGTTGCATGTACAAAATATGGCCATCTGCAAGTGACAGCCTGTGTAGCAGATGGAAACATTCAGCCCTCCTAGGGAGAACCCAAGAAAGGGCAAAAGGAATTTTATTTGACTTTAAACGGTTTGTTTTCCCCCTTAGTTATGTAATTTCCCAACACAAACAGCATATTCTTTTTCAATTAAATCAAATATTTATTGGTTGTGTGGGTACATGCCACTGTAGCCATGAAAGCTTATGCAAGGGTGGCTCCTTGGAGGCCTTTTTCCCTGCTAGAAGTGTCAGAGCCATAAACTATTACAAATATCTCCACAGCAATAAAACTGCTCTATTTACATTGTATTCTGGGCCTGGTATTCAGTAAATTGTTCACAAGCACATCATTGTTAATGGACATATTTTATCTTTCCCCACTTAGTCCTGAAAAAAATATGTACAAGTGACAATGATGAATGGCAGTGGTGTGTCCTGCTTGACCACTATCATGGAACACTTATTTATTTACATTATTTATAATCTGCCTTTCTCACTGAGACCCAGAGCGGATTACACTGAGTGAGTCAATACCGTCAAGAAGATGGGACATTCAATAAATAATGAAATCGATTTGGGTTGTAGATCCATCCAGAAGTCTAGAAGCATAACTGAAGCAAAGCATAAGTGATAATATGGCACATTAAATGATGCAAAATCACACAATGGGAGCCAACCCACTGCAAATTATAGAGTAGTACAGGCAACAGTCCCCAATGATTTATCTAAGTAATTTTGTGATGCCTTTTGTGGTACACCATTGCCTGTGTAGAAAAGCCCTCTGGAATAATTCAGTTTTGCATAGTTTGTGGAAAGCCGGGAGAGTGGGAGCCTTCCTGACCGCCTCAGGCAGGTCAGGACTTCACGCATTTGCAGGTTGCTTTCCGTAATAATGTTCCTTTTCAGAATACATTTCTGTGAAGGTTCCTCTAAACTTACAAATACAAAAGCACCTTCTTCTCCATAAAGACTGATGCGTATAATCGAAGTGTGTATAGTCCCTGAATGATGCACACCATACAAGTGTGTATATTCCTGGGATGGGACAAGAGATCTTTTCAGTGAAGAGACCACATTACCCATTTTACACTGGACATGTGGGATAGGTGCAATCCTGGAAGAAAGCAGCACTGAACATAGTGGGGCTTCCTCTAGAGAAGGCATGAATTGGATTGCACTGTAAGTCATACTAAGTATGAATATCCTTTCTCACATTTACACTTTCTTTCTTTCTAAGATTCAAATAAATGAATGTATTCCCCCCGTCCTCCCACTTCTCACTCACCCATGCACGCATCATCACAGTCTTTTCGAAAACAAAGATTTGTGCCTTGACACATGTCTCAGCTAGTCTTATGAGTCTGCAGATGATTAATAAGCCAATCAGTCCTATAAAAAGAAGTGAGATAGGGGAATGCAGTCTAGGCAGCTGTTGACCAGATTTCCATGGTGGAAGCAATTTAGTTCCATACCTTTCCATTTCCGCAGACAGGATTTTCCTCCATAGTTTGGAAGAAAATGGGCCAGCTTCTTAATTTTCTGTCTATACACTCTCAAACATAACAAACACCGCAGATCTTAACAGAAAACAATCATAATATTGTTCTGCAAGCACAGATATGTTCCTGGTTCTACCAGAAATCCTTCTTCCTATACAAGGATTATTTTTTTTAAAAAGGACATCTTTGACCTCTCTGTTTCTGTACATGTATAGTACCTTGGGCTGCCTTTCCTCCTTTATCCAAGAATTGTTGAAATGTACAAAGGGAAGACCCACCTTTCTCAAATCTGTCAGCCTCAGCTGGAGTGATGTCTGCTATCATGAAGTTGACCATGTAGAAAGTTTTGGGACTTTGGCAAGAAAGCCATATTTTGACAATCAGGATATTTTGAACTATTTGCGCTCCAAATGTCTATGTGTCATGCAAGAGGTTTAGCTTGATTAAACTGTGTATGAGAGAATTGCTTCCTGTCCTTAAAATCAGCAGGTGATTTGTGTTTGAATCAAATAAGAGTGTGTGCTAGTTTTGCTATTCTTCTGCACAAATACATTGGCCCTAATTAGGAAAGGTTTCCCCATAGTGGGACACAATGTCCTTTAACTCTTGTTTCTGTCAGATACTGTATAACTGATCACAAATGTGTGTATCCTGATTACACACATTTTCAATTGTATGAAGGACAGTTTGAGTTAACATAAGAAACTCCAAGATTTGGCACTCCCAAGAGCTTGCGCATGCCCAGCAGGATTCTTCAATTGTTTCCATGGAACAATGAAATCTCACAGTCTTTGACACTTTAGCATCAGAAACAATTTGTGATAAAGGCTGCTGTTGGGAAACACCAGCATAAACCCTTTTGGAGGCACAAAACAACTTTTAGAGTTCTTCACAGCCTGGAAACTGTTCTTGGAAACAATTGCAACCCTTGCTGGTATTTTTAAAAAATCTTGCTACAAGCTACAAAGTAGCTTGGCGTGAAACCAGTCACTGCTACTTCACTTGGAAAATTGCATATATTAACTGATTTCATGTAATGGCTGTCAAGGCAGTTCTAAGCAAATTAATATCTTTCTCAGCCCATTAACTGCTTTGGAGACGCTTTGTAAGAGTCTGCAGTGTGGATTAGAGAATCTCACCTCAGATCTTGCCTCTGTCATGGTCTCTCTTGATGACTTGTAAGTCACTATTTTTCAGCCTCAGCCCCACAACTGTAATATGGGGATAAAATATCAACCTACCTTAAAAGGTTGCTATATAAATTATTGGATCATTGCTGTACATTTGTTTATTTTAGATTTTATATCCCATGTTCTCAGCCATTGATGGTGGTGTGACATTACAGTGAGGGAAAAAAGTATTTGATCCCCTGCTAAATTTGCCCGTTTGCCCTCTGACGAAGAAATGACCAGTCCATAATTTTAATGGTAGGTTTATTGTAGCTGTGAGAGACAGAATAACAACAGGAAAAACCCCAGAAACCCAGAAGACAAAAGTCAGAGATTGATGTGCATTATAATGAGTGAAATAAGTATTTGATCCCCTATCAACCAGCCAGATTAGGTTTAGGGGTAGGGTTAGGGTTCTGCTGTCGACAGAAGCAATCAATCCATCAGATTCCAAACTAACCACCATGACCAAGACCAAAGAGCTGTCCAAGGATGTCAGGGACACGATTGTAGACCTTCACAAGGCTGGACTGGGCTACAAGACTAATGCCAAGCAGCTTGGTGAGAAGGTGACAACCCTAACCCTAACTGTCAACCTCCCTCGGTCTGGGGTTCCATGCAAGATCTCATCTCGTGGAGTTGCAATGATCATGAGAACGGTGATGAAGCAGCCCAGAACTACACGGGGGGAACTTGTCAATGATCTCAGGGCTGCTGGGACCATAGTCACCATGAAAACAGTTGGTAACACACTACGCCGTGAAGGACTGAGATCTTGCAGAGCCCGCAAGGTCCCCTTGCTCAAGACAGCACATGTACAGGCCCGTCTGCAGTTTGCCAATGCACATCTGATTGACCCAGAGGAGAACTGGGTGAAAATGTTGTGGTCAGATGAGACCAAAATCGAGCTCTTTGGCATCAACTCAACTTGCCGCGTTTGGAGGAGGAGGAAAGCTGCCTACGACCTCAAGAACACCATCCCCACCATCAAACATGGAGGGGGACATATTATGCTTTGGGGGTGTTTTTCTGCTAAGGGGACAGGACACCTTCATCACATCGAAGGGACGATGGACGGGACCATGTATTGTCAAATCTTGGGTGAGCACCTCCTTCCCTCAGCCAGGGCATTGAAAATGGGTCGAGGATGGGTATTCCAGCATGACAATGACCCAAAACACACGGCCAAGGCAACAAAGGAGTGGCTCAAGAAGAAGCACATTAAGGTCCTGGAGTGGCCTAGCCAGTCTCCAGACCTTAATCCCATTGAAAATCTGTGGAGGGAGCTGAAGGTTCGAGTAGCTACACATCAGCCTCGAAATCTTACTGACTTGGAGAGGATCTGCAAAGAGGAGTGGGACAAAATACCTCCTGAGATGTGTGCAAACCTGATGGCCACCTACAAGAAACGTCTGACCTCTGTAATTGCCATCAAGGGTTTTGCCACCAAGTACTAAGTCATCTTTTGCAAAGGGATCAAATACTTATTTCACTCATTATAATGCACATCAATCTCTGACTTTTGTCTTCTGGGTTTCTGGGGTTTTTCCTGTTGTTATTCTGTCTCTCACAGCTACAATAGACCTACCATTAAAATTATGGACTGGTCATTTCTTCGTCAGAGGGCAAACGGGCAAATTCAGCAGGGGATCAAATACTTTTTCCCCTCACTGTACATGTAGTTCTTTGAACACTCCAAATTGCTATGCAAAATCATATTAATTTCAACTGCTTTTACTGTTCCAGGGAAAGGAACCGAAAGATGTGCAGGCATACTAATTGCTTCTTACATATAAACAGTGTTTGCTAACAGATACTAGTTTCTTCACCCAGTGGGTTAATTTAGTAAATGTACTGTACATAAGCCTAAAACAATATTGCAGCAGATACATGCAAATATGCTTTTGTGTTGCCTCTGTACCAAGTATAATGGAACAGGAATGGATTCTGTATTTCCGCTGATAACAGAAATAAGTAGATCAGAGCGCTTGTGGAAAGTGTATCCTGTTAAGAGATTACTAGCATATATTTATCTCAGGTGCGGCACCAATTCACTCCCTTTATTCCAGTTCAAAGTTCTGTCCAAGTACAACTGAATTATAGAAGGCCCCAATGGGAAAAAAAATACAGTTTCTATTGGATGCTAGAAAAGGAAAGCTGACTTAAAAAAAAAAATATGATTCCCCCCCCCCCCAGTTTACTTAAATTCAGGGACTACAGTGGTGAGTCAAACATTACAGGCAGAAGCCATTCACTTCCAGTGCTCATGGATCTCACTGGAAGTAAAGGGAGTTAACAACTGAACTAGGGAAAGCAAAGGTGTGAGACATTCACAAGTCTGCTTTCCTTGCATCTTTGTAACATTTTGAAACAATATTTTAAAAGTCAAAAGCCAAAGCTTCAGAATCCAGACTGTCAAATTCTGCCTGCGTACTGGAAACAGAATAATTTATACAAGAGTTATTTTTGTTTTATCTAACATATTATTCATTTCTGGATAACAACCACAGTTTAACATCAGAAGGAGTAAACTTATTCTGGGCAGTGATTTGTTTGGTTTACTATCCTAAAGGCATAGTATTGCAAAAGTATTTGAGAAGAGAGAGAACTGAAAGCATGTTGGACAGTCAGTCTGTAGAGAAAAGAAGTTTGGCCGGGCACAGTGAATTGAGTGTCAGTGCGGTGTAGTGGTTAGGGTGTCCGACCAGGATCTGGGAGACCCATGTTTGAATCCCCACCTTGCCATGCAAACTGACTTTGGGCCAGATGTTTTTCCTTAGCCTACCCTACCTCACGGGGCTGTTGCTGTGAAGATTAGGTGCTTTGGAACACAGGCAGGAAGGTGCTGCTGCAGTCGTCTTGTTCGGGGGCTTCCTGGAGGCACCTGGTTGGCCACTGTGTGAAAAGACTGCTGAACTTGATGGACTGTGGTCTGATCCAGCATGGCCTTCCTTATGTTCTTATGTAAGATAAAATGGAGGAAGGGAAAACGATGTTGTAAATTGCTTTGGGTCCTCATTAGGGAGAACAGTGGAATGGAAATACCTAAATAAACAAACGAATTGGTGTATAATTTAAACTGAGTCAAAATAAAACGAAGACTGGATGTGCGGGGCACATGAAATGTACAGGAAAGTTAGCTTGCACATGATATATCCATTGGATTCTTCACACATTATAACGAACAGGGGAAAGTACTAGTTTATACAAGTCCTGACAGAAGGATGGCTATGGCTCTGACATCAAGAGAATGCAGGGGAAATGGAGGAGGCTTGAGCATACCTTATCATCAACACCAAGGCACTGTCTATTAGGCACTGCAGCTGCAATAGTTAGATTTAAAAAAAACCAAACTAAAATCAACGGCTTTTATAGCAGCAAGCAGAGAAACAAGAATTAAGCCTTAGAATCCCACTCACATATGTGTGTGTAAAGTGATGTCAAGTCACAGCCAACTTATGGCAACCCCATAAGGTTTCCAAGACAAGTGATTAAGCAGAGGTGGTTTGCCATTGCCTTCCTCTGCCAAGTCTTCCTCGGTTGTCTCCCATCCAAGTACCAACTCTGCTTAGCTTCCGAGATCTGATGAGATGGGCTATACTATACCCTCCCACGTATACAAATGCTGAATACTAAGCCGAATGTAGGGCTGCCAGGTCCCTCCTTGCCACCAGCAGGAGGTTTTTGGGGCAGAGCCTCAGGGTTTGGGGAAGGGAGGGACTTCAATGGCATAGAGTACAATTGCCAAAGCAGCTATTCTCCAGGTTAACTGATCACTGTCGGCTGGAGATCAGTTGTAATAGCAGGAGATCGCCAGCCAGTACCTGGAGGTCGGCAACTCTACACAGAGGTGAACAGAGGTGGTTTGCCATTACCAGCCTCTCATAATCATTCTTCCTCTCCTTCCCAAGCATTCTTTCTCCACCCCAAAAATCATTACAGAAATCTTGTTTTTGCTTTATTTCTCATCGATTATCACCACCACCAAGCCTGGACCTGCTCTCTTCTCCCTCCCTCCCTCTTTTCTCTGCCTTCCCCACTGGCAGCCACTTCTTCACCGAGATGACTCAGGCAAGTGGACCCAGACACAGCAGCACCCAGCAACTATCAGTGCTTGGCTAGCTGGCCCTGGTAAGTGTGTGGTTAGGGTTAGGTATGGGTGGCACTGGTTGTCAGGCACACTGCACCAGGAGGCACACCCAGCTTGCGTCCCCACTAAAGAGCAACCACAGCAGACACCCCACTTGATCCCGCCTCTTTCGTGCTCACATTCATGGTTGGTGTCACAGGGTGAAATCAGACCTTACCTCTGCTACAAATCAGGTTGAGGTTCCCTGACCCATTTTATAGACAAATATGATGTCGGGGAACTAACATTCCTGAGTGCTCCAAGATCCAATTTGGATGGGAACATTGCTAGGGGGAGGAACCTTCAGCCTTCCCCCTGGCACTGTTTTCTTGAGCCAAAACAGATGC
The DNA here is from genome assembly GCF_029931775.1 of Euleptes europaea. Lineage (NCBI taxonomy): Eukaryota > Metazoa > Chordata > Lepidosauria > Squamata > Sphaerodactylidae > Euleptes > Euleptes europaea. The sequence goes on along the minus strand of NC_079316.1, from coordinate 35,959,011 downwards.
TGGGGGCCCCTATATGCTCCACTGTGGGGATCCACATACTGTTTTGGCCCAAGAAACAACATGTAGGGAGGGAAGGCTGAAGTTTCTTTTCCCCTGCACTCCCCAAGCTGCTTTGAGCTACAGAGTGCTTGGGAACATTCACTCACAATGTTTGTAAAATGGCTTGACTCATGGCAGACATAATTTCTTGTTTGGCACAGAAGAGAGCTGAACAGCAGCAACAAGCTAAGCTAGCGTGGAAGAAAACTGAAGGATGTAAGGGGAGACAGAAGTGGTGCTCTTGCTTAGACGAGACGACTGAGCAGAGCTGCAGTTACAGCTATTAACATCTGTATTTGTCTTCAGAGGCAGAAGAGAAATTGCATACATTGAGATTATTGTATTGCTCATTTGACAATGGCTAATTCACTGAAAAGAAACTTACTATTCTAGTAACAATACTGATTTCCCCCACCTACACATGCACTCGCTGCCTTTGCAATCGTAATCTGATAGGGTTGTATGTTAGAATGGGAGTGGCACCAAATTCCTGAAAAACATGGAAGGGAAGAATATAGGCATGTAAACAGTGGACAGGTGATGAATCCTTCCTCAGTCCTTTCTCCCTGCACAGACTTTCACCTCAATCATCTTTCTTCCAATGGAAGTTACTAAGCTTTGGAAGTCCTGAAGAGGGAAGTCCTGCAAGGCCGGTAGGCCTGAAAAAGAAATGTTTCAGAGGATCCCCCTCAAGAATCCTTCCCGTGAACAGCTTCTGCTCTTTAAATCACCCTCATTGTGCTTTATTTGGCAACAACCCTGCACTGGGTTACCTCTGTCCCATTTACTTTGAGGAACAAACAGGCAGATTGTGTCTATTCACACTGATCTGTACCGTGTTGATTTCAGCCACACCATATCCATAACAATGATGCTTGGAATGTTTCCCAATTCATATTCTAATCTTAATTTTGTTGGTTCAGACTTGAAGTAAGCGGATTCAATTTAGATATTGTTGGGGAGGGAGATCAGACACTTTGTGCAAAAGTGGTTTAAAATAATAATAATTTCCCCACAGTATCGCAACTAAGTACCGAACAGCTCCAAATTATCGCTCCTTTGAATACTTTCGACATCTGGAAGCACATCTATAAAAGCTGAAGTCAGCTAAAGACTGGAAACAAAAAATACCATTTTACATTATATTTCTTTGGGGGAAAGTAAATGCAACTCCAGGAAATTATGAAAAAGGCAAAAGGCCAACTTTTCGCAAATTTAGTTTCAGTGTTTCATTTTGAAGAATGAGGCGCCATTTCTGATGCTGGTTAGGAGAATACAAAATGGTGCCTTCAGCAGATTGTTACAAGGTAAGCCATCTGCTCCTCCAGTCTGCAGAACAGCCCTGTTTGTGTTGGTGGGCATCAAAATGCTAAGCCACAAACCTGTCAAGTCAAATAAACCACACTTAGATTGTATTAAAAGTATTCTGCCAATTCACAGGAAAAAGCAAGAGAACAGATGTGCAGCTATGTGCCCTTTGATCAATATTGGCTGTGCAGGGTCTTGATGATAGATAACAGGCCTTCAGAAATGTGCCTGCCAGGTCACCATAGACAAGTGCCCAACACCGTCTGCCAAGACTGTCGAGGCCAGGATGCCAAGCAGCAGATTTGCAGAACACAAGTGAAATATTGCACTGAGCTTTGGCACAGTATTGCTGGGATAAAGTGGGCCCGTTTCCATTCTCCCACCACTCCAAGGATGACAACATGGACCCCAGATTGGTCAATTGCAAGTCAACTTTACTGAATTCCAAGCTGTTCTCCAAACCCCGCCCTCCTCAGGCTCCGCCCCAAAAACCTCCCACCAGTGGTGAAGAGGGACCTGGCAACCCTACCAGTTAAGCTTCCTCATTGGCATGCTCTGAGAAGCATACTGAATGCATCAAGGTCAGAAATACAGAGGGACTATGCAAAGTTGTGCAATTGGACAGACTTGAGGAGGAAGTAAGAGACCCATATGAATTCTTGAGAGGAGATATGGGTATCTCCTTAAATCATATGTATTTTACAATGTGGCAGTAAATGCCCTTGGTTTCAAGAAAACATTAGATTGTTAGTATATGAGAAGAAGCTTACCACTGAGGATATCAAGTTTATGAAGTTTTATTAAAGCAAATGGGCCTGAGGCCAGGAATGATTATCTGCAAAAATGAATTTTATACTTCATACTTTAAATCCTATCTAGACTGAGCTGATAAATCCAATGGTTGATTCTGGATGACCAGAATGGGTTCTTGGTCTATGGCACAGACACTTTTATATTAAATATATTGTTATAAATGTGTTCCAGAGATTTGTGAAAGGTTCTATTTTCAGGCAGCCTTTAATTTGAGAAAAACTGAAACAATTATTTGCCTATTTCCCCTCTCTATAAAATATTCTAGAATGCACAGAGCATGGATTAAACTAGTATAGCTAATCAGAACTGCTATAATAAGATGAGGGAATTAGAAAGAATTAGTAACAGCTATAAGGAAGCAAAGGAAGATGATTTTCAAAAAAATGTTCAAATCCTTTATCTCTTATCTGCATTTTAAATAGTTCTCTATAGACATTTTCAGGACTTGAAAGCAATAAAGCAAAGAATGATAAGACTAGTTTAAAAAGGCAAATTATTTTACCAAATAAAGATGTCAAATGAAAACATTTCATAACCTTGGCTGGCAGGGATGCTGAAGAACCTGAAATCTCATCCTGCAATGGGACCTCATAGTGCGTAAGTGAAGAAGCAACACTAAAGCAGAGGCACTACTTTCTTCAACCACATCCTATCTCCAAATGCGAATATGAAAGCATTTGTCAGAGAGCTATAGAATGAATATGAACTATCCTATAGACCAGGGGTGTCAGACAGGCGGTCAGACATGGAGGCCAGGTCTACCCATTGGTTTCTATGGGCCTCCAGACGCCCATAGAAACCAATGGGTAGACCTGGCCCTGGCCTCCATGAGGGGAAAAAAGAAGTCCCCGTCAGGAGGCCAGGTCTACTGCCATGCAAACCAACAGGTAGACCTGGCCTCCGTGGGGGAAAAACCCGTCTCCTTCCGGAGGCCAGGTCTACCCATTCTCTTTCTTTATCCCTGTTTCTCTCTCTCTCTTTCCCTTTCTCTCTTATCTGTTTCACTCTTTTTGTCTCTTTCTCTTTCTCCCTGCCTTTCTGGACACCACCACCTTGTCCAGATCTTGGCTGGCGAGTCCGCTGCGAGCTCGCCAGCCAAGGCAGCTGCCCCCACCCCACCGCAGTTTTAAAATGGATGCGAGGGACTAGAAATATTAACCTTATAGAGGACACAGGCAAAGCCAATTAATGATATAATTTTTTACTTAACTTTTTACTTAAAATACAAACATTCTTAAAACAATTACAATATTAAATAAAAGAAAATGCTTGCTTGTGTTTTAAGTAAAAAAACAATATCAATAATTGATTTTGCCTGTGTCTTCTATAAAGTTTGTATCTCCTGTACCTGGCATTACATTTTATTTATTTATTTGTTACACATCTTCGGCCCGACCAAGAGACATTTATGTTATATTCGGTCCTCCTCACAAATGAGTTCGACACCCCTGCTACAGACAGTTCTTGGGAGCATTGCCATTGGTTATCTGTTTACATTAATAAAGGCTAGGCCAGGGGTGTCAAACATACAGCCTGGGGGCTGAATCTGGCCCCTTGAGAGCTCTTATCTGGCCCGTGAGGCAGCCCTGCCCCCCAGTCCTGATCTGGGCTGGCGAGGCATGGCCTGGCCCGACCAAGTGACATTTATGCTATATCTGGCTCTCATAACAAATGAGTGACACCCCTGGGCTAGGCCATGGTGGATAGATCAAGGATTGGAGCCAAAGGAATGGAAGGAAAATATTCACTCTTGAAGACCTGCCAATATTTGCACCAAGAGTTTGTGAAAGAGTCTGTATAGTACTGTGTACTACAGCATGGTTCCACTTGTGCAAGATACTATGCAACTTATGGCACATTCTCTCCTGCAAGCAAAAGTATATACCATGTATCCCCTATATTTAGTACCCTTTCTCACCATTAGTATTCTAAATGAGTGCAAGTCACCTACCATGGTTTTGGGCAAAGATTTTTTCAAATCTTTCAAATATTAGGTTTAAGTGCGCTGGACTGTGGTCACCATGACTTTCTACCATGAACAGGACTTACACTGAAGGGTACTAAAATAGCATCACATTAGTCAAAACTAGGGTTGTCAACAAGGCTGGATTAAAATACCCTGTCCCTTCAGTAGAAACTTAATGGGTAGAAGTGGACAGTTGAAACTTTTCACAGCATGCAGGTAAATAACGTCAGCTGGTAAATAACATCCCATTAGGCCTCTATTAAAGGGACAGGACCTTCCCCCCCCAGGTCATCAGCACCCCTAGGCAAAACAGTAATATAAGCAGGGAAGAGTGTGCTTCAATACACTTTTAATGATCCTTTCCAAAAGTTTTTCCCCCAAACAAGCATCAAATGAAGTGTGAATCTTACCTGAGCTCTTTTCGATTCCCCCCCTTATTTTGCCATTTCGGGCTGTGACATTGTGACTTTTAATAAAAACCGATTCCACAGCCTGTATGTATGAGTGTGGTGACTGGTTCAATTACTGAAAAGACTAATGCATGACTTCCCATGTTTCCGAAGGAGGAGACTCAAAACACCATCCAGCTGTTAACAATGCATTATGAATGTAATGATATTTCTGCCCTTCCAGCGGTTACAATTAAACTCTTAAAATAGGTGGTGAGTCATTTTGTTAACTATGCCTCCCAAAATGATGAACTATGCGGAGCTTTTATTTGTCACATACACACACACACACACACACACATACACACACACACACACAAAACCTGACAGAAAAATATGATGCATTGACACTCCTCCACCCATTCCTACCTTAACAAAATATTAAAGTCCCGGTTTTGCTTAGGTCCTTTGGCAATGGAACATTTCTTCTGCTTCAGCTACTGAACCGTAATCTTAGTACAACCCCCTGAAGCAATAACTAAAAATAATAAGCTTGCTGATATGTAATCATGGGGCAAAGGATTCTGTTTTTAATAGGCCAACTAGCATTTGGTTTCATTGCATATACTGCTCTCGTTTTATGTATCCCTTTTTGTTTGCACAGAAAACACTAGAAAAGAGGTAGCTGGTTAGTGTAAAGAAACCATATTTTTTCCCCTCATGAGGTCCTCGGTGAATTATCCAATTTGTACAGTCTCTTGTGCCTCCCAATAATTTTACTTCCTTGCCCGTACTCACGTATTGTTCCTGCTCCCAGCCAGTACTGAATCCTGTCTTCAGACCCCAAAATCGAGAAGGTAGATTAGACTGGATCGCCTCACTGTAAAGTTTCTCCTGTGTATAAAACTCCCCATAAGCAGAAAACTAGCTAGATTAGAACTTTCGCCCTCATATATTAGTTTTTTAGTACTTGCAGGGGGAAAAAATTCATGACTCACACATAGGGTTGCTAACTTTCAGGTACTAGCTGGAGATCTCCTGCTATTACAACTGATCTCCAGCTGATAGAGATCAATTCACCTGGAGAAAGTGGCCGCTTTGGCGATTGGACTCTATGGCATTGAAGTCCCTCTCCTCCCCAAACCTCGCCCTCCTCAGGATCCTCCCCCAAAACCTCCTGCCAGTGGTGAAGAGGGACTGGCAACCCTACTCACACAGTACTTTGCAAGGGAGCATTACATGCAAGGGAGCATTAAAAATGTCACCACTCACTAAAATGGTGCAGTCCAGTGTAAGTCAGGTTTCACAATACAAGTGTAACAACAACAAAAAGCTCAGAACAAAGTCAAAAGGACATGCCACAAAGACTTATGGTAAGGTTGCTAACCTCCAGCTGGGGCTGCAATAGCAACAACTGATCTCCAGAGTTCAGAGATAGGTTCCTCTGGAGGAGATAGCTGCCTCAGAGAGCAGACTCTATGGCATCATATCCCTGCTGAGTTCCCTCCCCTCCCCAAACTCCACCATCCCCAGGCACACCCCCAAATTTCCCAAGTTGGGGACAGCAACCTTATTCTGTGGATGTCTCTCACTTACATTGTAACCTTTTGTTTGTTTAAAGTAACATCAATTCGTTTAGTTTCGTCTATCAACTTAAATATATACTCTGTATAATTCAGATAAATGTAGCCATGGCTGAACTTGAGGTTTTCAAGTATGTGAATTTCAGATGTTTTAAATTTTCTGCTGGTACTAATGGGTAACTCCTTCATTCTACTGAGGAAACCTTACGAATTCCCACCAAACGTTATTTTAATTTTTCTACTTTTTCATGCTAATGTTCATTTGATCTTAACTCTCACCTGGAAGTGTCAGAGCTGCTACCACATTCTTCTAGTTGTTGTGTCTGTCCTTGGAAACCATTAGATTTTGTTGAGGTAAGTATTTTTATATCTTCACATGTGTGTGTGTTAAAGTGCCGTCAAGTCGCTTCTGACTCATGGCGACACTATGAATGAAAGTCCTCCAAAATGTCCTATCTTTGACAGCCCTGCTCAGATCCTGCAAATTGAAGGCCGTGGCTTCCTTTATTGAGTCAATCCATCTCTTGTTGGGTCTTCCTCTTTTTCTGCTTCACATGCCAGTTTTAAAACACACACACACACACACACGTGTAAATGTCTGTAAAAACAGAAGCATCTTCACACCAGTTGCTGCAAACGTACTATGTGAGTCATGAATCATTGGTACTTGTCAACTTGTTCATTTCTGCTAGAGTCATCAATTCAGTTAATTTGACAACATAAATATATGTTCTCAGAGCCCTAAATGCCACTGTATAATTCAGAGAAAGGGAGGCATGTCTGAATGTTTATATCCACATTTTTTTCATCAGTCCATTCTCTGGCTTTAACTATCTCTATTTTAGAACAATCTTACCTACAATATTACACCATTTAGGATTTACCCCACAGTGATATTGACCCCACAGGTAAAGATCCGTGGACAAAACAACAAGCAGCATACTTAGTAACCATATTGTTCAGGAAATACTAAATTGGTTAGGTGTTTTATATAAATTTTTGTTAATACATCAGGTATAACATCTGTAAGAGTTTTTATATGAAGATCCCTCAGAGAACTCTGACATAGTTATTCATATTGTTTTCCCCATGCAGAGGTGAAGAAAAGTCTGCTTCTCTGAGGAATTATTTGTGTGCCTCCACTCAGAAGAGAGTAGAGGCTTGTGACCTGCCTGATAAACGAGCCTATTTAATCATTTCCCTGCAGTTCTTTTGTAAATTTGTGAGACATCGCCAAACTGTTCCTGTCACAAACAGCCCATCCAAATGATCTCAGTGAAAAAAAGACATATCCCTTGCTGAGAAACTACATGAAGCTCTTGATAATGGATGCTTGCTTTGCACATATTTTATATTGTTCCCTAAATGAATCTTTCTTTTTAGTTGTATAATGCCATGTAGAGACCTAACTGGCACAAACAACAGATGTGGTGTCAGCCTATGCCTCGAGTATACAACTTAGGAAAGCAAGTAAGCGTTCACAAGACAGAATGCTCCTCCATGAAAAAATGATTCCTGCTCAAAGGAAACTAGCAAAAGAGAAAGCTGAACCAGAATCCTAAGACTTGTTTAGCCATTATGGTCACTTCTACTGGAAGCCCGGCAACTGCACAGACAGAAAGAACTCTCTACATATGATTCGCCCACTATGCAAGATCACAATTTTGTCTGAAAGGGGCAATACACATGTTTTCAGTCCAGGTATACATGTTCAGAATCCTTTCAGGTACAATGGCAACTGCATATATTGGGATGATCACATGAAGTACTCTCTCTTCATACACATGGCCAAACATGACAACTGAAAATGGTTCTAGATTTCAATGGGTATGGAAGTTGCTTTTGTTTGAAGAAGCTCCCACATACACTCAGAAGTGGTACAGACAAAACATACATTTATCACTTCATCTGTTTGTGAGAACTAGGCCTGAGAGGGTATATCTTGCTCATGCTATGTGTAATCTTCCTGTTTTCTTCATAACTTATATCAGGTAGGAAGACTTCATTGTCAAGCCAGTCTTCATAGTTGCATATCCTAGGCAAGGTAGGCCAACATTCCTCTTATTCCACAGGGGTGTTATGAGGGATACTTCCTCAAAGTTTAGACGCAGTGTTCAGAGATTCCCTAGAAGAGCAGCAGAAATCACTAGAGACATTGCCCATCAGCATTTAGACTTTACCCTGACCTGGATGACCCAGCCTTACCCGATCTTGTCAGATCTCAGAAGCTAAGCAGGGTCAGCCCTGAATAGTACTTGGATGGGAGACACCAAGGAAGTTCAGGGTTACTATGCGGAGGCAGGAAATGGCAAATCGTGTCTGTCTCTTGCCTTGAAACCCCTATGGGGTTGCCTAAGTTGGCTGCAACAATGGACTTTCCATCACCATTTGGTCTTTGAGCAAAACATATATCTATTATGAGCCTAGCTGTGGCATTATTTATTTATTTTATCAATTTTATATCCCACCCTCCTCAGCAAAGCCAGGCTCAGACTTCCCAGAGAAAATCGTAAAATTTATGAAGACGACAGCAGATACGAGAGATAAACCATGTTGTCAGGAGCCCTTTACAGATGGTGTTACAGGTGTTCAAATGAACACATATAGAGAGGGAGCAGACACAGATCTCCCCACCCCCATGTGATTCTGGCTCATGAGCATGGACTCTACACATAGCACCATTCCTGTGAGCAGGAACACTTGTTTTAACATCCCAATTACTGGGATGGTGCCTGTGCAAATACACTTCCTACGTCCATGGACTCTGTGCTTATGACTTGGTGATCACATCTAGGCTGGTGGCAGGGGTAGCACATTCATACCCACTCTCCCTCTATGCATGGTGAGCTCTATGAGTGCAATGGCGCACACAGAGGGCTACAGAAATAGCTTTCAAAATATCTCAGTAGCTGGGCTACTGTTTGTTTCCTATTGGGTCTATTATCCATGCTTTTGTAAACCTTTGATTGAAACTAGACCTCAGAATTTTGAGTTGACTGACTTGACGTATTTTAGAGCATTGCAGAAGGTGAGAGAGGTTGCGAGATAGTTTGAAAGAGCAAGCTTATGTCGCCTAAGGCTGAAGCGCTTTGTCGATCGCAGGAAAATTTTGTTGAACCAATTTGCACTTTGTTTTGGCTCAGTTAATATTGTGCCATGAATTCCTTTTACGTGTACATCAAATATCAATAGGCATGCAGTAATATCATAGAAAGCCGGTTTTTGCGGTTGTTCTTTCGAACTTTGGCTATGTATGAAGGGTCCGAGTTACTGCCTTCTCTGCAGAGAGATTGCCACAGTCACAGCTGATGATTAATTCAGCACCAATGGAACACGTTGCAAAGTACAACCAGGTTCCAAACTGCCCACATGCTCTCACGGAACTGTGATTGCTGGTTCCTCACAGTTGATGACTTACTTGATGCTCACATGAGCACTGGGACTGCGTGTTTGCTCCCATAGTTACATGATATTATTATGGGTGACTCAACTTTGAGTTACGGATAATTGATAGGCAAAAAGAGAACCATGAGACACCGTTCCACCCTGCCAAGTTCCCCTCCTCAATTTATGCAGCTCCAGTCGATGCCTGTGGTCCAGGAGCAGTGTGTGTTCTATAGACAGTAAATGACTCAGGGATGACTTATTTAAGCAAAATATGTCAAGAAAAGACTCTACAGCAATACGCTCTTTGCAGAGAATAAACCAACTCGCTGGAAGGTATTCAGACTAATTAGCTGGAAGAAATTGATAGAGTGCTTCTCTCATGCTACATTTCATGGATGCCAAAACTGAGTTGGGGGAGGGGGGAGAAGAAAACAGCTACAGAAGGCAGAAATGAAAACACTGGATTAAATGGAGTTTCATTCTCATAAAACCAGGCTCACGGTAAGAAGAGTGAAAATATATTTATAAGAATGAGAAATGTTGATGTTTCTCTTGGAAGCACATCCAAAACCTTGATTCCCATGACAGTGCTTCAAGCCAACACTGCATATTGTGACAGGAAAAGAGTTGCCCAAATAATTTCAGGTATCTGGTAGCTTTTGGCACCTTATTTTGATATGATCCATTTTAATTTATGTAAAAATGTGTCTGAATGTGCAACCATACATTTTAACAAGTGCTAGACAAAAGCATCCTATTCCAGCAGCTCTGATATACACATGGGGCATTGAAGCACACATGAAACTCTGCACACTAGAATCCCTGGAACATCTGCCCTTTCTTACAGTGAGTCTGTAGGTCTGGAATGCAGGTATCTCATATATGTTCAGCCATTACTGAAAAGCATCCATGGTCTCTTTCAAACATGTTCTTTAACTCACTTTGGCTTCGGAAGGCAAACTGATTTTTTGAGGTTTCACACACCTTCTTTGAGTTCACACACCTTCTTTGAGTTCTCTGAAGGCAGATGGATATTCTTAAAGGTTTCACATGTTTTAAAAATAAAAGACCATCCTCCCACAGTTAATAAAGCTTTAATCTGGGTTTTCCCAAAATATGTTTTGATCCAGGGTTTGTTGTTGTTGCACTTTATCCTTTAGGGTGTGTGAAACTTTAAAAAAATTGTTTGCCTTCAGAAGCCAAAGTGGGTTTTAAAGAGCCCACATGGAAAGGGACCTATGTAGGGTTGCCAGGTTCCTCTTTGAGAGACCCAGTGTGGTGTAGTGGTTAAGAGCAATGGTTTGGAGTGGTGGAGTCTGATCTGGAGAACCGGGTTTGATTCCCCACTCCTCCACATGAGCAGCGGAGGCTAATCTGGTGAACTGGATTTGTTTCCCCACTCCTACACATGAAGCCAGCTGGGTGACCTTGGGCTAGTCACACTCTCTCAGCCCCACCTACCTCACAGGGTGTCTGCTGTGGGGAGGGAAAGGGAAGGTGATTGTAAGCTGGTTTGATTCTTCCTTAAGTGGTAGAGAAAATCAGCATATAAAAACCAACACTTCTTCTTTTCTTCTTCGCCACCGGCAGGAAGTTTTTTGGGTGGAGCCAGAGGAGGGTGGGGTTTGGGGAGGGACTTCAATGCCATAGAGGCCAATTGCCAAAGCGGCCATTTTCTCCAGGTGAACTGATCTCTATCAGCTGGAGATCAGTTGTAATAGTGGGAGATCTCCAGCTAGTACCTGGAGGCTGGCAACCCTAGACCTATGTAGCACTAGCCCTGCAAGGAAATAGAAATATTTGAGTTTTGAAACTGTCATTAATGCATTCCAAAATGGGAAGTGGGAAGGATGAAGACAACAGTTTTGTAAAGAGCACTAAACTCAGATTAATTCTCATGGAATATAATACGAAATTCCAAATCAGTACATTAAAAGCAGGTCAGCTCCCCAGCGTACAAAATGAGATGCAGCTATTTAGGGTGTCTAGATAATCTGACTCAGAATTATGACAAACTGCCAAACTATTCATAAAACAAATTAAAGTTTTAATTTTTCCGTTTAGTATATCAGAAGCATCACTTAAAGCTTACAATAAAAGAAACTCTTCTTAGTCTGCACCTGCCTACTGCAAACCTTAATGTCCGGGTTGAAACTTTACTACAGATAACAATGTAGCTGATTGTCTGTCCAAAATCTGACCAGAAAGCAATCTAAGGAGGAAGCACTATAAGATCCCTGCAGAAATGGGGAAAGGAGAAAAATCAAAGAGAGGAAAAAACAGAAGAATCAAGACTCAACAATGAAAACCTCTATAGCAACTTATATTGCAGCCAAAAGAGTGCCTTATTCAGAAATGTTACATTATTAACAAGACAACAGTGCAAATTCCAAGCATAAATGACGACATTCTTTTTTCTCTCTCCCTTCTGCACAGTTGTATTTACTTTTTAACTTTCTCATTAAAATCTATCAGCTGGAGGAATTTAAAGATTCCCACTGAGAGCAAAATAGCTTTCTCCTTCAGACACACATGTAACTTGATGGGAGTGCCGCCCAGAACAAACCGCCTACACTCACTATTCAGTAAGACAGAAAGAACAGTATTCATTTTAAATAGCAGGATGGCCTTAGATAAATATCAACCATTTCTGAACATGCTGACCAATTATCTTTCATTTTTATCAAAAACAGAAGGATGTAACTCTGTTTAGGATTGTACTGCTAATCTTGTATGGTACACCAAAACTGTCATTTGCTCCGCCACCTTTCATCCCCTTTGAAAAACACATAGTCTGTGCTGAGGTTGCAGGTAGCTATGTCGGTCAAAGAAAAACACACCAACAAATCTATATGATACTGTTTACTAGGAACAACCAAAATGACACAAAAATAGTGTGTAAGCTTTCAAGTTCTCTCAAGACTGTCTTTTTAAAATTAAGCTAGATGTTTAAAAGGAGGGGGAAAGAAGACAGGAAAAAACATGTTTTAGGCCCTAATTCTTTTTTCCTCTTCTGCCTATGAAGATGAAGCAAGGCCATTAGATGCAAAAGCAGCAAATAAGTGGTTCTGCAAACAGGCTCTCAGGTTTGCCTAAGGCATGCAAGTCCGACAACAGAGAAAGATGGAAATTTTGATCACAACCCAATGTGCGTGTGTTTTGAAAGGCAAGAGGCAGATTATAATGTCTCAGTGCCATAAATTTAATTTGCAAGGATTGAGTGGTGCTCCTGAGCCTTTAACAGGTATATAGAAAAAGGGAGTTTGGCAGGTATAGCTTGTCCTATCACATGAGTAAGAAAAGCTGAACCTTCTGATCATCTGTTGCACCTCTTGACCTGACTTCTATTGCATCTGGCCACCACAAACTCTGCCAACAGCACAGGCAACCTGACCCAGACGTGTTCCATTTGCATGGTTACCATGCTTTAGGTCATTTGGATTTAATTACGCAAGCAAAAAAATTGGCCACAGCCAATGTAACTCCTAAATCCACGCCTGCCAAGAGTTTCTTATCTGGTGTTGACAGCCCCTCATTATTGCAGAAAAGAGGAGTAATCCATAAATCCCTAATACTGCAAAAGGTACGGCATTCCAGTAAGTAATGCTTCAAAGTTTCTATCTGTCCAGAAGCACAGTGACAAAGTCTATCAGAGTACGCAGTCCCTGGCATTTGACCTTGCATTACTTGAGAAGGGACAGAGTTTAATCTTGCAAGCATAAATGCTCTTCTGTACGGAGGAACAGTTAAAAAATCTAAATATGGTAAGGGAGCCTTTGGTTAAGACAATTCTAAGTATAAAAAGGAGCATACCCTACAGGCTCTCTTCGTGGTGCTGATAAAGTCCAAGTTATACTAACATTTATTCACTGCAAAGTGTGCTGCTGATCTTCCCAATATCTCCAACTCAGTATTACTACTAAAATCCAGCAACTGGAGTCTGGTCTCCATTAATTTCTTCAATGAGGTAGCACAGGACCCAGATTTTAATAGATAGAGGCACCCATTTGCTTCTGTGGCAAATAAAATTTTCAGCTAAAACTCAAAGGCCCTTACCCATACCCATGTTTCCAGAGATTGTAAACCTAGTTCTGCCCTTAAAGAGACATTAGCCTTGCAACTTGGCACCCCTGTGATCTTCCGCGAAAGTTCTGATTAAGGCCTGTTACCAGCATTCTTAAATTGAGCTCTCCAGGCCAAATTAGCTTGGAATTGAACTCCTAAATAACAAAACTGGGTTACTTGCTCTACAGGTTTCCTATTAATTTGCCAATTATACTTCTTTTGGTGATTAAGATTTAGAAAACACTATCACCTTAGATTTCCCTTGGTTGATTGTCAACCTCTCTGCATTACAATATCCCAAAAAGGCTCTCACCAGCTGTTGGAGTCCCACAGAAGATCTAGCTAACAAAAATGTATAATCCGCATATAGTAACACTGATATCGGGGTATTAGCCAATATAGTAGAAGAAGCAGAAGCAGAAGAAAGGGGGGGAAATCTTGGAAAAAGTGAATGAGATACATGGCAGAGAATGACTTCTTGAGATCTACAGCAGCACAGACACACTGTTTTTGGCAACAGTCACAAATGCAGAGAGAAAGAACAGAAAACAATGGTGGATATAAAAATAAGCAGAAATAAGAAAGTGATTAAGTTCAAAATAGATGTGGGGATAATGTTAACTGCATACCACAAGCATGGGTAGATTTGGAAAAACCATATGAAAAACCACTAGCATGGGTAGATTTGGAAAAAGCAGGTTGGCCAACCTTGACAGGATATGGGGGATATCCATTAAAGTTGTTGGGGAAATGTATCCTAAAGTAGGAGTGTAATAAGGTGATACATACCCTTACATTTTTGGATAGTGGATGAAACAAATGCAAAACTGGTACTGGATTGGAAGGCAAGCAGACAATTGAATCTAATACAGATTGTGAGATCAGCGAACATAGAAAACACAGAGCTAACAAAACAAAAAGTGAGACCTATCAGATATATAACAGGTCATCTCTCAGTTTCTGGTTTCTTCTCTTGGTACCCTTTTTTCAGCTTCTTAACAGTTCCCCAATTCTCTCTCTTCCCTTTTTCTTCCCTCAAAGACTATTAGTCTTCTTCAACCCTGATATTCTAGGTTGTAAGAAGTTATTTCTGGAAAGTCTCAAATGTTTTTCTCCCTGACTGGGGAGGGCCTCTGTGGGCGAAAACGCATAGTCGCTTTAGCCTCCTTTATTCCGTTTCAGCCAGGATTCAGCCAGGATCGAACACATGTTCAGCGAAACGCATGCGTTCGATCCTGGCTGAATCCTGGATGAAACAGGGAATAAAGGAGGCTAAAGCAACCATGCATTTTTGCCCTTTGTGAGAAAGTTGTCTTAAGTTAGAGTACATATGTGGCTATATTTGCCACCACCACCCCAAGTCACACATGGCATTAAAAGGCCTAAGCACATTTTAACAACTGCTCAGGGAAAAAATGTAACTGAAACCTTGCATCACTTATATTTCAGGAGTCCATAACTCAAAATGCCCAGGAGGGACTAGAGGTACATTAAAGACTGCCCTTATTTTAACTACTGGCATGTGTTGCCAGAGCCCTTCATATTTCACAGATTCGACAGCTGTGAATTTTTGTCTTGTCATGAAAGTTTACTCTTTTTGATTTTGGTATAATTAATTGTCACTTCTGATTTATACTAAAAAAAATACCAATAAATATTTATGCCATGCATGCCATCTGGTTCTTTCTGCACAATATGCTAATAATTAGCCGGGAACCAGTTCTATATACCTCACATCATTCAGGTCACAGCGAGCCCTGCACTCATGATAGCAGCAAAATCATGCAAGTGCATAAACAAGAACTTGAGGAAGTCCCGACGGGGCTGCTGTTTTTAAGTGCTCTAGTGGATCTCAAGTATGATACCATTCAACCACCTGGCGCTACCGGCCTTACCGCAGCTGGCTGGCTAAAGGCCCAATTCATCTAGTCACGGTCATGCATGTATTATAATCCTATTATTGTGTGGACAGGTCCAAAAATTACCTCAAGTACACTCTGAGCAAAGCAAAACAGAATAAACTAGGTAACAGTATCAAGCAGGAAAATGAAAAAGTTTGTATAATTTGGAATACGTTTCCCACCATACGTGTGTTGGAACTTAAGACTGAACATAGCAAGCAGGTAGATTGCTGTAATCTAAGTGACAGCCAGATGACAGCTGGTGTCACATGACTGCTGATGACTGAGCAGAAAAGCTGGACTGAACTGGTTCTAGCAGGATGATATCTGACCACTGGGTGGCTAACTGTTGATTGGCTGCTGGACAGGGCCAGAAGTGTATATATATTGTACAGTACTTGTATAGATGTGGGTTGTGGAGAATTGGTGACCAAGCGGAGCATTTTGACACTGTGAATAAAAAGAGCACTTATTTATATGTGCTGAGTCTTCTGTGCTTACTCGTCTGTTGAGCTGCAACGCTTCCTAACATACGCCAACAACGTGCCCTCACACCCACTGCTCTGATTATTTCAGGCACTGAGGTTTGTACACAATACAGGAATGTAAGCAACCCCCTAGCATGGAGGGTTGCCAGGTCCCTCTTTGCCACTGGCGGGAGGTTTTTGGGGCAGAGCCTGAGGAGGGCGGGGTTTGGGGAGGGAAGGGACTTCAATGCCGTAGAGTCCAATTGCCAAAGCGGCCATTTTCTCCAGGTGATCTGATCTCTATTGGCTGGAGATCAGTTGTAATAGCAGGAGATCTCCAGCTAGTACCCGGAATTTGGCAACCCCCTAGCATGTGAGGCAAATCCAAACAGCTCTGCTGTAATATGCTTCTTATACTCTTTATGATTTTGGTCAGCAACTCGTTTTTAACAAGAGCTGTAATCCAAAATAGGGTGAAGAGACAGCAACAATGGCTCTTTCCACTCTTGTATCCAACACTGGTATAACTGGGCTAAAGCACATGGAGAATGCTGACAGAACCTCTGCTGCTGTTCACATTAAAGGACGTTAAAGAGCCTCTTACTCAGATCTCAGCATTCACAACTGAGATGCCCAATAGGTGCAGAATGGTGACTAGGAATGGGGCCAAATCAGGTCCTGCAAACAGCCTTGCAATACATTTTTACAAAATTATACTGACTCTGCCATGGCCGTTGAAATAAGGCATATAGATCCGCTGGCAGTAAAAAGTGCCATCCTAAAAACACTTGAATAGAATTAAATAGGATTTTGAGTACATCTGCTTAGGATCGTTCTCTAACTGGGTTTTGGTAATATGGAGAAGAAGAACTGTATGTAGATGACTAGATAGGAAAACTTTGTACACAGTGGATATTCCCCCCCCCCTTTTGGGCTGCAAATGATTAACATATGGAGCAGATGGAGCTAGTAAATTTTTTGTGAGCTTGTAACACTAAAGATTTATTTGCAACCGAGTGATGCTACCTCTTTAAATTAGAGATTTCCAGTGTGGTCTGACAGTTACTAAGGCATTGATAACTCCCACAGGGGCAACTAAGACACCATTCCCCAAAAAGGCCTGTAGCTTCATTACTGTCACAATTTTAAATATCCAACAATTCTTTTCTTTTTTTCTTGGCAGAATATAATGAAGGTGTTTTAAAGACTGAGTAGTAAGCTGAGGATTAGAACTAAAAATACCTCCCTAATAATAACAGCTTAGGTTCAGGGAAACAAAGCTCCCCAATAAGCAAAGACTGAGCGATTTTAATGAGAGCTTGAATGTCACACTCGAAAGTCAGAGCAACACACCCCTAATTCCCAACTAGCTTCCGAAGTATGAAGAGCAATGGTGGAAAGCAAGACAAGCGCATCAGCAGGTCTACATAAGGTTGCCAGGTCCCTCTTTGCCACTGGCAGGAGGTTTTGGGGGCGGAGCCTGAGGAGGGTGGGGTTTGGGGAGGGGAGGTACTTCAATGCCATAGAGTCCAATTGCCAAAGTGGCCATTTTCTCCAGGTGAACTGATCTCTATTGGCTGGAGATTAGTTGTAATAGTAAGAGTTCTCCAGCTACTACCTGGAGGTGGGCAACCCTAGGTCTGTAAGATGCACAGCAAACTGATGCTCTTTGCTATAATCCCCTGCTTTAGTTTGTTGTTATTCCTGAAATATCCTTATACTACTGCTAAATCATAACTAATTGGAGTACAGCATTAAAGAAAACTTGCTTTAAAAAAATCAGCTTGGAAGTCAAAATTACAGTTATGCATTTTGTGTGTGTGTGTAAAGTGCTGTCAAATCGCAGCCAATGTACAGCATAACGGCAACCCCAGCAAGGCAAGTGATTAAGCAGAGGTGGTTTGCCATTTCCTTCCTCTGCAGAAACTTCCTTGGAGGTCTCCTTTCTAAGTACTGACCTGCTTAGCTTCCGAAATTTGGCGAGATCGGGCTATACCATACTGCAATCCCTCCCCAGTTCTGAATCACATACTATCTATCTCTATATATATTTATATAAAACTCAACATGGCTTACTTAAATCTGGAGCCATGAGCCATGTACAGATAAGACAGTTTTTTCCCCATAAACCTGAAAAAAGCCTCAAGGTTGCAAAAAAAAATTGGAAATATTAAAAAAAAATTAAAATAAATTAGGGTTAAAACCCTTCAAAATGACAGAAGCAGTTTCTATAACTTTAATAAATTAATACTCCAAGTGGCCATTGCTAGGCAAGTGCAACTGTGTAGCCAGCCTTCATGCCTTGTTTTGTATCAGTGGAAAGCAGAGGGGAGTTTTGGCCTTTGAGAGAGGACACATTAGGGCCAGGCATGGCGAGAACCACTGGATGACTTGCTACCACATCACTTCCATGACTCACTCAGGCCCAGCTGCTTCCTACTGTTCAATAGCAGCCACCTCACGAAAGCTACTGCAGTATAGTGGCAAGAGTTTCCGTCTAGGATCCGGGAGACCACACTCTGCCATGGGAGCTCTAATTCCCACTCTGCCATGGAAGCTCACTGGGTGACCCTGGGCCAGTCACACACTCTCTGTCTAGCCTACCTCACAGGGTCGTTGTGAGGATAACGTGGAAGAAAAGAGAATGATATAAGCTGATTTGGGTTCTCATTATGGATGTCATGGGCCCTGCCTTGGGAGCTGAGGACTCGGAGGGCACCGCCCAGCCTTTGGCCTTACGCTGGCACAGTGGAGAAAGACAGAGTATAAATGAAATAAATAAATATAGTTGAAGATGTGGGGGGGCAGATAAAAGGTAGGTGGGTGGGTGGGAAAGAGAAAAGGAAGCAGGGAAAGGGAGGCTGCCAGGAGGAAGGAAAGAGAAAATTAGTGTGGGGAGGAGGGAACCAGGGAAAGTGAGGTGCCCCTGCAAGTCCTACAGCTTCCCCACCTTTGACTCTTGAAAGTTCATACCCTGAAAATCTTGTTGGTTTCTAAGGAGCTATTGGACTCGAATATGGCATGAACAAAAATGCATGCGTGAACCAGTCCCAAAAATGGAAATCATAAATAAATATGGATAACAGTATCCTAATTTCATTTTCAATTGATTAATAACTGACTGCTTTTTTGCCCCTAAAGGCATGGTTTTCAATAAGCTCCTTCCCCTTTCTTTGACAATAGGTCAACTTTTTACAGAACTTACTGAGGTGTAGTTCTTTTCTAACTTGTCTTCTACAATGCCAATTCGACATGGTGTCCTCTGATTCTGGAGCCAGTAGTCAGTTGACTCTAGCAAGCTGTTGCTGCAGAGGACCTGTAGAAACAAAAGAATTTCATAGTCTTTCTTGCATTGAAATAATTAGGCTTGGATCCTGCATCACTGGTAGTCTCAGAGAAGTTTCATAACTAATTCCACACTGAGTTATCAAGCAATTTAAAGATATAATGGCAGATTAATTTTCTTGGTTTGGACTAATTCACTGATTTAAGATAAATATTACAATGGATGAAATTTATGTCCTTTTGGAATCAATGTCAAGAATATCAGTGATTTTTAAAATATGAACAGCACTTAATGGAAAGGACTGAAAGCCTTGCCAGCCTTAGACATTTTACCAGGTGAATGAAACACTGTCCAAAGAACTCTGTTTAAAATTTACTTTTCAAACTAGTCACCGTAGTATCCAAGTGAAAAACATTCTGAAATCCGGAACTATGGAAAAATTGGTATTATGGGAAAATTGGTATTATGGGAATAATGTGTTAAGAAAGGGTCTGTCCGCTTTCCAAGACTTTAGTCATAAGGTAACATTAGCAGAGAGAGGGGAATTGTTAGTTTATGATGTCCTCTAAGAAGTCACTAACCCACCTTCATCTAGGCTGTTAGATTCGGCAAAAGATGGGTGGTGCCCTATTTATTTCTAGGTCAACATCTGATCTCCCGCTGTTGATTTTCTGGCTCCTTCTTGTGATTTCTCTACAGAATTGATTCTGGTTCTCTTTTGCTCAGGACTGTATCTCTGTGGTGCTTGAATCTAGAATTTGTTATGAATTCACTTTCTGTCATGTTAGTCATTCATCTTCTGTCCAATATTCTCAAGAAACCCTCTTACTATGCTTGGGAACTGAATTCACCATTTTTGACATGTACCGGGAGTCTCGACTGCTGTTCATTCACCTTTCCCAGCAGGTCTACAAAACATCAGTGAGGCCATTACCATAAGCTGCCAAAACAGTCAAACCAGGCCTGAGTGGCCAGAGCCTGAAATTGTCACCATGGCAACACTACACTACCTGAGAGTAAGAGTGTCAGTGTAATGGCAATGTACCTCAGGATGGCAGCCATGGGAGAGCTGGGCCAAGAAATCAAGTTCTGACTATTAAAGCCTGACTTGCAAGTGAGTTAGAAACATAAGAACATAAGAGCCTACTGGATCAGACTAATGTTTAATCTACTAGTCCAGCATCCAGTTTCACACAGTGAGAAAGCAGTGTTTCTGGAGAAAGCAGTTATACATGGCTTAAAGGCTGAGGCCTTCCCCTGGTGTAGCCTACTGGCACTGGTATTCAGAGGGTTTTGTTTGTTTGTGTGTGTGTGGTAAGTGTCATCAAGTCACTTCTGACTTATGGCTGCCCTATGAATGATCTCCAAAAGGTCCTATCATTAACAGCCTGCTCAGGTCTTGCAAACTAAGGCTTCCTTGACTGAGTCAACCCATCTCATGTTGGGTCTTCCTCTTTTCCTGCTTGACTTCAACTTTCTTTAGCATTATTGTCTTTTCCAGTGACTCTTATCTTCTCATAATGTGGCCAAAGTACAGTTTGGTCATTTTAGCTTCTAGGAAGAATTCAGGCTTGATTTGATCTAGAACCCACTAATTTGTCTTTTTGAACTCTAAGAAGAGGAAGAGGAAGAAGAAGAGGAAGAGTTGGTTTTTGTATGCTGACTTTCTCTACCATTTAAGGGAGAATCAAACCCCCTTACAATCACCTTCCCTTCCCCTCTTCACAACAGACACCCTGTGAAGTAGGTGGGGCTGACAGAGCTCTAAGAGAGCTGTAGCAAGCCCAAGGTCACCAGCTGGTTTCATGTGCAAGAGTGGGGAAACCAACCCACTTCACCAAATTAGCATCCACCACTCATATGGAGGACTGGGAAATCAAACCCAGTTCTCCAGATTAAAGTTCACCGCTCCAAACCATCACTCTTAACCACTACAAGACGCTAAAATGACCAAACTGAAGAAGACCCAATTAAGGAAGCCACGGTCCTTAGTTTGCAAGCTGAGCAAGACTGTTAACGATAGGACATTTTGGAGGTAATTAATTCATAGGCAGCCATAAGTCAGAAGTGTATTGTATCCTGACACTAATAAATGAATGCCTCAACTGGACAGTAACATTCATTTCTTTTTCCTTGGACAAAGAGATAGCTTAACTTGTACTTTTTCTTTTCTTCTGATTGGAAGGATGAGTTTTGCTTTACATTAGCCATTGTGGAGCAATAAAAGTAACAACAGGAACAATAACTAAATAAAACTACATAACGTTATTAATTGTTTCCCTGTAGGCTTCTGTACTATCAGATTACTTTCAGAAAAAACAGCAATTTGCATAGACCTGCTTGTGTTAATTCATGTAAATGAATGCATATTTGAAACAGGCAATCCCTTAACATGGAAGCAGTGCTAGCAGGAAAAATGGTCAGTTGTTCATAGTAATGGGAATAAGATGGGCTTTTTCTTAGCTGTTTATGTAGCAGAAGAGTTAAAAGGATGTTTTCATTAGACTGAAGGTTTGACTTTTGAAGAAAAAATTATGGGGTTTATTCCCCACAGTGCCATTGAGCAACCTCTTGCTTCTGAAGCATGCTAATACATTCGTACACACTATACTTTAACTGGTAAATCATGATCTTAAATGGAAGGAAAACAGAAACTCATGAATTTCCCTTCCAATCAGTTCAATGAATTCTACATAAAAATATACAAACGTCTATTCATATTTGATTACGATGTATTATGGGACAAAATAAATGGAATATTCTATTTTAAAACACTCAATACCTATGGAAAAAAATACATAGGATGCTAATGACCTTGGGCCAGTCATGCACTCAACCTAACCTATCTCATTGGGTTGTTGTAATGATAAAATGGAGGAGAGGAAAACAATGTAAATTGCTTTGGGTCTCCACTGGAGAGAAAGATAAATGAAATAAATAAACAAACGAACTACAGTACTCCAACTCTACAACCAATGCTTGGCATGTGCACTGTCGGTGTTTTGCTCTCCTGGGGCATGCTGATAAATTTATTTACATGTTATGGTAGAGTGTAAATACTAAGGATTTATGAACACCAAATGATAATCCCATATTCCATAATGTATGAGCCACTACAGAATTTTTCAGATGAGGCCAGAAATGAGAAACTCTTTTTGAATATCACTATGCAAATAAGATCTCTTTCTTTATTTTAAGCCAAAATGGTATAAAGATTGTACTCACAGTTTCAGACATCATAATAATTGAATATTTATTTTTAAAAACCAACAGATAATGCTCAAGCATTTAAAAGCCAAATGTGAGAGTGGGCAGTTTTAATTCAAAGAAGACTTTTCCTTTGGGAATATTCACTAGTCTTGCTTTTCAAATTCTTGCGTCACATAATCCCGTAATTCCTGACTTTTATAATGAATTCTCAGTTCATCTAAATGAGAAGAAAGTTTCTTTTTATCTTCATAAGCTACTTGTTCTGTCTTAAAGGCTTAAATAAAGTCCAAGAAAGGAAAGTCTGTATTCCTTCTGAAACACTATTTGAGTTTTAAATCCTGGGGTTCAGCAGTGAAGTAAGATGCTCAGGGTGACTGTTGAATTTCCTTCCTTAGAAGCAAACCTGCATCTCTTAAGAATGCTGAATATAGTGCTTAATGGCAGGGATTTGGGACACAGAGTCTTTGTGGATACCCTCAACTCAAGGCTGGTTCCAGAATTTGAGGGTCCCTTGGCCAGATGACTGATAATACTCCCATACTCTACACTGACACCCATCTTGGATCTAGGGTTGCCAGGTCCCCCCAGCCACTGGCAGGGGATGGGGAGTAGGATTGCCAGATTCAGGTTGGGAAACTCCTGGAGATAAGGGGGTGGAACTTGGGGAGGACAGGGACCTCAGTGGGGTACAGTGCCATAGATTCCACTCTCCAAAGCATCCATTTTATCCAGGGGAACAGATCTCTATAGTCTGGATATGCATTGTAATTCCGGGGTATCCCCCAAGTCCCACCTGGAGGCAGGCATCTCTGTTCCTAATAGTCTCAGGTACACAAGGGCCTTGGTGCCCTTGTAAGTGCAGGATGCAAATTTCGTAAATGAATAAAAAACAACAACAATGTGAGAGCCACCACAGAAAATGTACATGAGTTGGCAGTTGCCAATTTTATCTCTTTGCAAAGTGGAACCTTCAGAAGCTTGGCAAAGGCAAAATTGTCAGAGAGAAACACAGCAGGGACCCAATAAACCTGAAATTTACCGTTTTTTTTTTGTTTTTTTTGCAGGACCCTAATGCTGACCTTTTCTTTTCAGGATATGTGTGTGTGAAGTGCCGTCAAGTCGCAGCCGACTTATGGCGACCCCTTTTGGGGGTTTTCATGGCAACTAACAGACTAACAGAGGGGGTTTGCCAGTGCCTTCCTCTGCACAGCAATCCTGGTATTCCTTGGTGGTCTCCCATCCAAATACTAACCAGGGCTGACCCTGCTTAGCTTCTGAGATCTGACGAGATCAGGCTAGCCTGGGCCATCCAGGTCAGGGCTTTCAGGATATAAGTACTCCTTTACTCCAAGGTTTATTTTATGTGTCAGCTTCCTTTTACTGTACTGTCTTCCACCACTGTCTTCCATCTCCTTTATTATACTGTCTTCCACCTCTCTACACTGTTTATAGTATGTCATGCCAGCCTTAAACAGTTTTCTGGTTGCATTGGAGACTGGCCAAATGGGTACAGGTCATTTGAAAGCAGTGTGAGAGCCACTTCGTTGACCCAAGGCTGGACTCTTGCTCCCCTTTCCATCCGGCCACAATAACTGCTGCAGTTTAAGTCTGTGAGCAGGCCCTTGTTTTCTAATTCTGTAATCCATGTCCTGTTGAATTGTTTAATGGATATCTTATGCTGTCTGACAGAATTGGTACATATCTGTAGTAATCTGCCTTCGGTCTCGGTGAGAAAGGTGGGCATTAAATGAAGTAAATACATATATGAAGAGTTGCTAAAATCATCAGTGACACCAGGTTTGTAACAAAAGTTTCCCAAGTATATTTAGTCTGAACAGATGTTATTCCCCAGTAATTTGTCAACTGGCTCTTGGGACATGAAAGTTTCCTAAATCCTGGAAAGAAGGACCCAGTGCATGCATCAACCATTCCCATAACTGCCATTCTCAGATGAGGCAGACCAAAGCCTGGATCCTACTGCATGAAAAGATCTTTAGCCCCGGGAGGAAGAAATTAGAGCACATGGCCACCGGGTCTCATGAATGGGGGCTAAAATACTGAGATCTGGAGAAGGTGAAAGAAGCCGTTCAAATTATATTTTAAGATGTTGCAAACTACTTTGAGCACCTTTAGGTCTAAAAGTAGGATACAAATAAATCAGTGACTCAAAACACATTCTAGCAGTTTAGGGAATGAAAATGGTTCTGTCTGGGTTGAGGGAGGGGGCAGAGGGGAAAAAACATCTTCTAGATTCAATGCAACCACATATGTCCCTAAGTTTAGTTGTTAAGAAACTAATATTACAGTTGGTATACAATAGATACATTCCTAAATGCACTTTGCTCCACAAATGAGACAGCAGCATATTCTTGCCCAATAATTTTAATTGCTATGGCTAATTACAGCTCATCAAAAAGAGATGAGCTTAGGATACGCACAATAAGAGGTGACACCAGGGGTTTGTTTACTGCATGTTCTGAACTGGGGCAGTGAAGCATTGTGGCATCTCATATGCTACCTCACAGGCTCCATTCTGCCAGCAATAACTAATCAAAAGTAAAAAAAAAAATAGGATGAGATGCTGAATTTGCTCTCTGCCACTGCAGTTCCATCATTAATGTAATATATTGTGGGAGAGAAGGTAATGGACAGTGGTGATTTATGATAAGATTTTGTACATTAACATATCTTATAGTACTAACTAGGGCTGTCGATTCGGTTCGGCCCGAACTGAAAAACAGCCGAATTTCCCGATTCGGCGGTTTTTAGTTCGGGAGGAACCGAACTCAAAAATGGCAGGAAAAGGGGGAGCCGAATTCAGCGAGTTCTGGAGTTCACGAATAAATCCGGCCAATTCGGGCCATCAGTAAGCAGCATAACCGTCAGTAAGCAGCATTCTCCTCCCCCGGCCAATCGGTGGCCAAGCTGGGTCTTCTTCTGGCCAATCAGTCAGGATTGAGTACTGGAGGAATCAGCTGATGTGCAGCCCGGCCGGGGAGAGAGAGAGAGAGAGGGAAATCCTCGTGTGTGTATGTGTGTGGGTGCTTGTGCACATTCGCTCCTTTCCGAGGCTGCAGGGGGCGCATTTTTGGGGGTTCAGACCCCAAACTTTCAGTGGAGCTTTAGACAAGCCTTCTTAAGAGACCCCCCAAGTTTTGTAAACATTGGGTCAGGGGGTCCCGAGATATGAGTTCCCCCCTTTTCTCTTTCTGTGGCTGCAGGGGGCACATTTTTGGGGGTACAGACCCCAAACTTTCAGTGGAGCTTTAGACAAGCCTTCTTAAGAGACCCCCCAAGTTTTGTAAATATTGGGTCAGGGGGTCCCGAGATATGGGCTCCACCCCTTTCCCCTCCCCTTCTTTTCCATTTCCGTGGCTGCAGGGGGCGCTTTTTTGGGGTGCAGCCCCCAAACTTTTGAGATATCCTCAGACAAGCCTTCTTAAGAGACCCCCCCAAGTTTTGTAAAGATGGGTTCAGTGGGGGCAGAAATATCGGCTCCACCCTTTTCTCTTTCTGTGGCTGCAGGGGGTGCATTTTGGGGGGTACAGACCCCAAACTTTCAGTGGAGCTTCAGACAAGGCTTCTTAAGAGACCCCCCAAGTTTTGTAAACATTGGGTCAGGGCCCCCCGAGATATGGGCTTTCCCCTTTTCCCTATTGGGATGAATGGATCACCCTGTATGCATCTCCAGAGCAAAACGTCCCGTGCTTAAATGAAATCATCTTGGATTACCCAGTCCTCCTCCCAGCCCCTCCTAATGGAACAGAAGACAGCCACAGTAAGACCCCTTTGGGGGCTTTAATCTATACTTTTCTCCTGTGTGTGTGGGTGTGGGGGGGAAGCAGAGTCTGTGTGTGTGTGGGGAGAGAGCAGTTTCTGTGGGTGGGGGGGAAGCCAAAGGGGGCTTTCACCCGTTCTGCCTGGGGTGTGTGTGCCCCCTCGAGTCTCTCTCTCCCTGGTTTGAGGGGGGGGCTTCAGTTGTGTATTCTCAGGTTTTCCCTCATTCATAAGATTGGTTAGGTCTATTTTGATCCTTGCTCAAAACTGATTTTCAAATGGTGACTTAAAGAATGCATTTTCCTGGTCCTGAGTCCGATGCAAAAGGGGAAATTCCACCCCCTCCTGCTCCTTATGCATAGCTAGCTGCCTCTGTCCCTTTCCATGCTTTGCATAGTTGCAAAGGTGTTGCTTTACTTGTTTGTGTTGCTTTGCAGCTGGGTTGCTTTGCAAACTTCTCAGGTGTTTGTCGGGGCTGGGAGCTCTGTGCGTGGGCGGCAAGCTCTGCTCAGAGATGCACAGTAAGGGTGGGGGGACCCCTTTTGGGGCCCATATCTCAGCCCCCCCTGACCCAATCTTTAAAACTTGGGGGGTCTGGCAAGAAGGGTCCTTTGAAGCTCCGCTGAAAGTTTGGGACCTCTAACCCCAAAAATGCCCCCACCCAGAGCCGCGGAAAGGCACGGTTGTGTTTTTAATGGCTTTATTCGGCCGAATTTTTTCCCCGAACTTTGAATTCCCGCAGAATTGCACGGACCCAAAGTGGGGGAGTTCGGACTTCGGCATATGCCGAATCTAAACGGGCCGAATTCAGCTGAATCCGAACTATACCGAATTTTTTTTAATTCAACAGCCCTAGTAAAGTCCTGCTACCTCAGAAATACAGGCAAATCATATGCATTTTAAATGGATTTTGTGTGTGAGAGATTACACAGATAATTAAACACGCTGTTAAGGAACTGCAGTAAAAGCCTGGATATTTAGAGTACTTTCACGCAAAAGCACTAAAATAGGAAGTGTGATTGAATCACACTTCCTGTTTCTATGCATCTTCAGTAACATTCAAAAAAACAGTCGTGTGTTCCTGATGTGAAGACAGCACATGCATCTTCTCCTGGGAGAGATATGAAAGCCTTGTTTTGTTAATGCAAAATCAGAAAAAAATGACTCATTAATGCTTTCAGTTCAGTGCTGGTTAAAATAGTTGAAAACACAACGTTCCTTAAAAACAGAAGATATCACAGGATATCAGTGCAATATTCATTGCTGGGTACCCTATCTGTGCAACTGACAGAAGTAATCGGCCAAATACATAGATCAGGGGAAAACAATGCAAAGCTTACAGACAATGTTTGATCCACCCATGTTTGTCCTCTGGAAAAGAGAGAACTGTAACTAGCCCAAGGTCACCCAGCAGGCTGCATGTGGAGGAGTGGGAAACCAACCCAGGTCACCAGATTAGAGTCCCCCGCTCATGTGGAGGAGTGGGGAATCAAACCCAGTTCTCCAGATTAGAGTTCACAGCTCTTAACCACAATACCACCCCGACTCTCAAACGCTAATACTGATTTTTCCATTTAGTTTTTGCATTAGCTGCAGTTTTCATTCTAATTACTGTTCAAACAACAGTTAAACAGCACAACTGAGCTGTTGACAAAGAATAGTGCAAGTTTAGAGAGACATTACCTTCTTACATGCTGTGACAGAGCTTCCCAGACTACTTCCTGAACTGTCTGTGCCACTACTTTGGTGCTCTGAAACTTCATACATCAGTGGGGATTCAAAATTGCTGGAGAGAGAGAAAGAGAGAAAGGACAAGTATTTACAGTGACTCATCAGCACGAATGAATCAAATATGCGCTTCATTTTTTAAGACCTATCGAGCTCAGAGTACTTCAGTTTCTGCAGTTGTTCTGGATAATGGCACTAGCCCAATGATTAGATCTACTTTGTCCTTTTAGGAAGCAAGTTATAAAATAATAACTTGACGTGCATTTTAAAAACTAGAATACAGAGCCCTTTGTTGGACATAATAGCATCTGCCTGCCTTCCACAGCACAGTAGCTGCGCTCTCTTCTCCCTCGTGCAAGCAGTTCTAGGGCGTGAAATGACATACTGGCTGCACTAATTCAACTTGACAGATGTCAACATAAAAGAAAAACGCATGCCGTACTTCTTCCTCATTACAATCTGCCTCATGCTCAAGAAAGGAGGTAATTTTCAGCACTTCAATTGGAAAGAATACAATGGGAGGGACTGGATTTGGGACCAGCCAGCGTCTTCATCAGTTCAGGCAAAGATGTCTGAAATGTCACGTATCGCACATTCGGCACGTGCTCCCGAAGTGCGGAATCCAAAGCAATGTGTGAATATAAAGGCCAAATCATTTTTAAAAACACCATCATCTGCCACAGCATCATTATGCAGAGTTGATGCCAATCCCAAAGTGTTGCTGGCTGCTGGATTAGTTAATGAGAGCTCATGAAATAAAGACCTCCAGCTATAAATCACGGTCATTGCCAAATTAGTGAGATGGGCTGTATCTTCCACCATATAGTAATGTTGGTTACATAATGATCACACAGTAACCATAATGGATCTGTAGAGGAAGCCTACAGACTCTAGCTAAGTGCTACTACCCATATTCTATTCAACTGCCACACCTGTAAGATGTTCTTCCTCTTGCCCTAACATATTTGGAGAATCCATTCCCGTCTTTTCTGAAGTCTAGTTTTCAAGCAATGTCTCCTCCCTGCTGTCCCTTTGTTGCTCCATTGCTTTCTGTACTTGCTGAACATATCTGACCATCCTCTTATCCTTCCAGTGTTTTGAATCTTAGCCATTCGTTCCTTTTCTTGACTTTTAAGAACATCTTTCCATGGTTGACTGAGCTATTCTCAGATTCCAATTTATATTTGGCACCATATTCCAATATAGTATCAAGATCCTATCTTGTGACTACCAGCTAGGGGGAAATCATGAACAATTTTGGTGAATTACATGTGACAGTTTTATGTGTTTTAACAAAGGAACTGGCCCAATAACAGAGAAAGAGAAAGGGAGTATCAAGTCTGATTTTAAGAGGAAAAAAGAGGTGTGTAGAGGAAAAATTCAGAAGTTCAACCGAGTTTTAATACTGAAATGACCTCTCTGGGGAAAAGGGTCTGGCAAGAGTGGTTGCAAGTGGTGGGCAGGGTTCTACATTCTCACCCATACGTGCCCCTTTGCTTGGGTCAATTCTGTATATAAACACACGGAATACACATAATTTATGCCCTTAGTGCTAGCTGAACCAGTGTCCTTTTCAGGCCACAGAAAGTGTTGATTGTGACAGGTTCGATCTAAATAGACATAGTTTTCACCTCCTTGTATCTAATAGTCAAGGGCTGGCCAGCCACAGCTACAATTCAGCATTTGCAAAAATAAATCTGATTTGTTAACGTAAATAAATTGGGGATAACCACACCAAAGTTAAGAGCAATGTCTTGGTTTGCCATAGCAACCCAGAATACAACCCAATACTACAGAAGCCACCGCAACCAGGTGGAGAAGGTGAGTGGAAAGAAGTGGAGCCATGGCTAGCATGGGTGGGAGGGAATCTGATAGGAGGGATAAAAGGCAGAGTACGGGGCAAGAGGAATCAGTGGGAGTAGGACTGCCAGCTTTCAGGTGGGGTCTGGAGATCTCCCAGTATTAAAACTGATCTCCAGACTACAGAGATATGTTCCCCTGGGGAAAAAATGGCTGTTTTAGAGAGTGGGCTTTATGGTATTACACCCCACTGATGTCCTTCCCCAAACCTGCCCTCCCCAAGCCCCACCCCTAATTTCCAAGAATTTTCCAACCTGGAATTAACGCTAAGTGGGAGGGAGGGAAAACATGGGGGAGGCAGAGATGGAGGATGCAATTTTCTCTTCACAAATTCACACAGGTCCCCCTCTTATTTGTACAGATGCATAGCGTCTTCATAAAATAAAATATCTAATTCCTAAACCTCTCATGCTAGAAAAAACTGACGCCACCCTTGTAAGCAATCGGTAATTAATATTGGAAGGCAGAATATAAAGCATTTAAAAATAATAAATAAATAATGAATTACATTTCGGTATGGTGAGAAAATAGATACAACTCATTTAATAGTTTAGGACCAAAAGTGGTAACAAAGCTAATATAAATGCATGATTATCTACTCTTTACTTTCCCAGTCCTTTAAATACATTCATTTATGTCCCAAGCCTATAAAACATTGGAAGGACCTCACCTCACTGAACATACTAAACAGGTCTTAACACTGGTACAAAGGGCCCAGTTGTAAAAGGATAGATCCCTCTAACCACAGCACTGATAGACTGATGTTCATTTTATGCTCTGTGCCACACAGCTGTGCTACATAAAAAATTTATGTCACATATTTTTATAAGGTGTGTGAGTAGGGCTGTTTGGAAGCTCCAGAAGACTTTGAAGGATGGGACATGGGGAGAAAGACATTGTTGACATCAAAACCTGGAAGTGACACTGGTCATGCTCTAGGATTTTACCAATCTCTCTGGTGCTATAGTGATTGGCAAAATCTTTGAGCACTGGTGACATCACATTCAGGTTTTAGCCAGAAGTGATTTCAATGGGTTGACTACATCTTCTCACTCCAATTTTTTCTTTGCCGTTCATCGAGCAGCAAAGGGGCCCAGGAAGCAGTAGCAGGAAATCAACTGCCACAATGGGTAAATTGGCAACCCTATGTGTGAGACCTGGGTAGGTAATGTTTTACTATTTTGTTTGCATCCCATGGACATTCATATATATAAAAATATATATTTTGTCTGTATCCTAACATTATTGTGTATTTTAAAAACAAACAAAGGATGAACTACTACATTAGTAGTATATCAGTCCTGAAGAGAATGTTATAAAAACGGTTATCTTTGACTATATGCTGAGATCATATTATCATATGGTGAAATCACAAATGATTTCCTTGGCAAAGTAAGATTTAATCTAGAAACAAATATTTTCTTCTATGATATAGATAATCTTGTAGATGATAGGAAGCCTAAAATGTCAGTGTACATTGTGAGTGACATTGAAAAAAAGAATGAACAGGCTACTTGTAAGCCTGAAGATCAGACTGACATTTAATGCTCTTGTCTTCGGGGTCACTGGAAATTAGATGTATCTTAGATACTCAAAGCTCCAAGCTATGTAACTTTTATAAACCAGATACTTTCCCCACTTGTGGGAAAGTACAGAACATAAGAGTATAAGATATGGACCAAATAAGTTATTTGAGATAAAAGTTAAGACCTGAAAAGTATAGCAGGGTTGTTATCTTTGGTCTCCAAAGGGATTAGAGTACCAGAACATTGGCTTCGGATTTCACGCTTCATGCATCCTGTTTTTTCAACTCTCTGACTGGCAATTTCTTCACTATTTCTACATAAGCATCTAATGCTGCAGTGCACAGTGGCATAGACAGGAAAAAGCAAACAGAACAGTGGCTTCAGTAGTAGAGACTGCACCACATTCATAATTATAGCAATGTAGCCCCATGTGTATGCCAGCAAGGTTCATGCATTGTCAGCATTGGCAAGTAATGTCAAGGAAAAAATAGCTACAAAACACTAGTCATACACTGGTCTAGCATGCAAAGGAAGAAGATGGAAATTAAAAAAAACCCTAACAAAACATTAATCTGTATAGTTATTTACTGTTGCCTATGGCTGCAGTGAGAAGAGATGTAGGGATAAAAAGAGTGGAAAGAGCGGGAGCTTTCCAACCCAAATTAGATTTACCAATTTCTTGAGCATTTTTTGTCTCTTTACATTGTTCTTTTTATTTTTTTCATGCTGATTGGGAGAGACAGCGCAGAGGTGCTGATAGCAGCAGGGACTGAAACCCCCCTGGCTATCACTTGTCTTGACAAATGTAGTCTCTCCTATAAGCCACTAAAAGCTTCCTTGTATTCTTGAAAAGAAGGAGCTCCTAACAGGATTTATTCAAGCAAATCACGCAAACCATCCCCTGCCCTCTCTCTGAATTAATAATCCTTTCTTAAATTAGAGGCAAATATGTATATTTTGTGCGTGTATTATGCCCTGACCAGGATGGCCCAGGCTAGCCCGATCTCATCAGATCTTGGAAACTAAGCAGGGTCAGCCCTGCTTAGTATTTGGATGGGAGACCACTAAGGAATACCAGGGTTGCTATGTAGAGGAAGGCAATGGCAAACCTCCTCTGTTAGTCTCTTGCCTTGAAACCCCCATAAGAGGTCGCCATAAGTCGGCTGCGACTTGACAGCACCTCTCTCTCTCTCTCTCACACACACACAGTGTGTATTATAAAAGCAGTTTGTTGAATGTATAAGCTGTTTCTGCCCCCTCGTGCTCTCCGGATTGAAAACTACAGGGAAACCTCTGGTTATGCACTTGGATTGTGGACACACAGTTTTTTTGGTTTGCAGGCACTGCGAAATATGTGAATTCAGTTGCACAGTTAATTATCATTTTCACAGTTTTACTGATCCCTTTCTTGGTAGTTGTCAAGGCCTTCTAAGATAGACTCCATTGTGGCAACTTTAACAGCAATGGTATATTTTAACGTAATTATGTACTGCTTTCATGCATGGTTTACTTTAATCAGAAACTTAACAACTGTTCTGTAATTGAAGAGGAAATCTAAATGGCTGGGTCATTAATGAGACTTCTGCTTCACACATACTGCTCTTAATTATTCTTTAATTCAGTTAATTCATTATTTAAATCAGTTTACGAGTTCTAATATGCTGATTTTAAACTGATACAGCAGTTTCCTTAAATGACTAAGGGAGAAGAGAAAAAAGTCAAGACTAGAACATTTTACAAAGACATATACATACACACACACACACACAACATAAAATATTGATATCATAAATCTTGGAAACACAAAGTAAGGTATAAGATGCTTTTATAACAATCTAATACAAGAATTAAATTCTACAGTGGGTGGTATAATCCAAGATTGTGTAGTCCTCAGAAAGAAGATCTAGAACATTTTGAAGGCTTCTGTATTACACGAACCATAAAATATCAGATATCTAATGCTGAACCTCAGTGCACAGACTGAATAACCCACATACTTCCCCCATTACAGACTGGAGCATGTTTGTACAAACCTGGGTCAACCCCAGGTTTGCACAAAAATGTTCCATCACAAGTTCTCAGCTGCCGTTTTGACAGCTTAACAGTATAAACCAGCAGAAGCAGCTGGAAATCGAGGCTGGTAGCAGGAGAAGGGAGATACAGCCACAGCTTCCAGCCATGTATGAGTCAAGCAAGCAGGGGTAGAGAAGTGGTAGGGGAGGAGGAGCAGCTACTGCCACCAACCCTATCTCCACCGCATGAGCTAGGCAGGCCGAGGTGACAATACTGAGCAGATGAGTAGGCGCAGGTGAGCAGGGAGGAGTGGGAGCCACCACTGCCTTCCCCCCCCCCCCACAGCCATGTGAACCAGGCAGACAAAAGGGGTTACCGCACTTGTATTCCCAGCGATGTATTAAGAGTTTGAAAACGTTATAAAAAATACTGTTTGCACTTTCTATGTATTCCCACCAATGTATTAAGAGTTTGAATATACTGTTCGCACTTTGTTTGGCCCCTTTAGCTGTGAAGACGTCTTCCAACCATTTATAAGCCGTGGTATCCAAAAACCCTTTTAAAGCGATGTTTTTTATAACGTTTTCAAACTCTTAATACATCACTGGGAATACAAAGTGCGGTAACCCCCAGAGGTGGTGGCACTGTAGACAGCAAGTGAGTGAAAGTGTTAGTTTGGAGACTGAGCGAGAGACTGTGTGTAGGGGTGGGGGGGTAACTAAGATCGAAAGACTAATGTTTACTGGGATTGTCCCAGCAAAACTCTCTAAATAAACCAGGCTGATGTTCAAACGGAAAACCTTTATTGGAGAGAAAGATGGACAGAGTGGCACACACACATAAATGCATACAAGAGCTAACTAAGGTAATAAGGAAGAGTGGGGAAAGCTTTAGGAGGTGGGGTGATATTTACCAGTCCTGAAAAAGATGTCCACGAAAGCAGAGCTGAAGAGAGAAGTGAGCTGCATTTCTGGAAGCAAGTGGAAGGCCACAGAACAGAGTGGGGGTATATGATGGATCCAAGAACACACACACACACACACACACACACACAATGGGGCCAAAGGACCTGTGTTTATACCCTAAAAGGATTTCTGAGGTGGTATGAGGTATTCTTGCAGAAAAGCCAGAAATCAAAGAATTGATTGCTTTTCCAGGGTTTTGACAAAAAGGAAGGAGTGGTTTAATGGTTTGTTAACTGTTCAGCTGATAGGGTGTGGTCTCAAGAGAATGCCTAGATTGATTAGAGGGATTGGGTGCAGATAGGGTGAGTAATTGTCTGCTCGGAGCACTGATGGACAGCCCATTCCTTAAGGGGGGGAACTCCTTTGGAGCTGGCATGACCCCGTGCTGGCATAGGTGCCACCATATCAAGGAATAAGGTGGCATCTACGCTCACGCAGGGGCAAACACACTGGCGTCCTAGCGCCCCTGGCCTCTGCCACCAGCACAGCCACGCCAACAGGGCTTTCCCAAAAGGGAAAACCTGTGCCAGCGTGGAAGGGCATTCCTGGGGGTGGAGCTGCCTTGAACAGCAGCAGGGGCCCACCACCTTTTTTGGTGGCAGAGCCTCACTTTTGGCAGTGGGCCTTTCCCCCTTTTCTCTTTATTTTTCTTCTTTTTAAGGTTTTTTTGTGTCCGTGGTGCCATGGATCTCCCCCCCCCCCCACTTCAGGATTGCTCTCTAAATCTCTTTAAGGTGGCACAATGGGGTCTAATTGGTCCCATTGTTAAGCCAGGCATACCTCTAGGCTAAGGGGGAAAGATCACCTGCCAACTCCTTCCTGCCCCGGCTTGAAACAAAATGTTTCCCAAACTCTGAGGGGCATCCATTTGTGGGGAGGGTTTCCTTCTCAGATAAAAGACTTATCTGTCAAGCCTGCAAGAACCCTTGCTTCCAAGAATCCCTTAATGGGAGGAGGGGTCTGACTGCTCACAAAGTGGGGGGCAAAAAGGATGGAATTCCCTCAAGTCTTACATGTCCCTCCAATTGTCATATATCTAATTTTGACCTCGGCCAAAAGTGTGGATCCAAAAATCCACAAAATGCGGCCATGTATTATTATTATTTTTTTACAAAGCTGGAGACCCTGAGGTTTTCAAGAAAAATTAAGTAAGAAAAAATGGGAGGAGGGTTAAAATTCCCCCAAAATGAAGTCTGACAACTGTAAATATTTGTCTAGCAACAATAATAGATATCACAAAGCAATCAAAAAGACCGGCAACAGCTTGAACCACAAGACTAAAGAAAACAGTGAAAGTCAAGTTCACATTGCTGATGCCAACAGTTAAAGTACAAATATGGAACACATCCCATTGTAACAGCAGCATCTAAATTGCTCTTGCTGTACTGCTTCACTTCCCCAAGCACCAAGAAGTACAGAGTCAGCTCTTCAAGGTTTTAGTCTTTTGGATGAGAGCGCACTGCAGATTTATGGAAACTTTGTAATATGCCTTTGTTTACAAATGTGCAGGCACAGCACAGTGGAAGCAAGAATGGCAGCACAACTGCTAATCCTATTACAAATCCCCCAAAATAACAGGAAGGAGCCCAAAAGCTGCTTCCTCTCCTGCTAAAACCCTGCTCAAAACCTCTCAGTTCTCAGTATGACTCTCATGCTCTGTGGATTCAAGCTTGTAGCAAACACTGTCTCTGACCATTCCACCAGCTCTGATAAGTGTCATTACAAAGACAGAGCAGAGAGATTTCCAGACTATTAAGGAAAACCTGCTTGGACTCCCTGTACTGTGTCAGCTAAAACCACACCAATAAGCTCGTTCATGCCAATAAGGATAGGAAAACCCATAATACTTGATGTGATAACATTCAAATCAGATCGTCCACAGTTGCCTATGAGGAGGAAACATGAAGTGTGCACATGCATGGTTGTTATCGTCATTAGTGACTATAGAAAGTGTGCCTGGAAAGTTGTTGTCAAGTCGCAGCTGACTTCTGGAGACCCAATAAGAGGCTTTCAAGGTCAGTGAGAATCAGAGGTGGTTTGCCAGTGCCTTCCTCTGCAGAGTCTTCCTTGGTCTCCCTTCCAAGTACTGACGCTGTTTAGCTTCCAAGATCTGATGAGACCAGGCTATACCATGCCACCTTCCCTCTCCTGTAGAAAGTATTTGTGATAATTTGAGTCTGCACTGTAGTCAGTTTACCTTAAAACTCCTAGCTCGGATTAAAATTATTTGCCTTAAAGGTTTTGTGGATTATGTTGCTTGGAGTTTATTTCTCTACAAAGATGAAGTTGACTCATTTCTTAGACAAATGGAAGGAACTGAATCAACTGGGATAAAGAAGAGAGCTGGAAAACTCAAATGTTTTGGGTATGTTTTTGTTAAGGATCTCATGCAAACAAGTTCTTGAAAGTCTGAGGCTGCCAACTCAACATGGTTTTTAGAACAATCAACAGAATATTAATTCAAACTCTGCAAAGAATTTTGCTGCTTTTTATTCTCATTTTCAGCACAGAAGCCAAATAAGGATTGATTTTAGCGTGGGTTTAATTGTAAAACACCAATAGCATGAAATAGTTGGGTTTACTAAAGTATTCCCTGCGTGCAGCAGCAGTTCTTTGTCCCAAATGTTAAGATTATGGATCATAATTAAACGATTAAAAACAGCAGGTATCAATAGGATTTATTAGCTTTAGAAGTACAATGACCCCACAGTATTTACTGAACACATTTCTTAAATTGCAAGCACTACAGAATGATGTCCGCCACTGTGAGCTCCCTGGCACCAAAGCAACATAAAAACGTACTGCAAAACAATAATAATAATAATTTGTAAGCTGCTCACAGATGCCCATTACAGCAGTAAATATGAGTATGGGAAAATTATTCAAATATAGGATTTTCAAATATAGGATTTTTTTAAAAAATGATAATTTTGAAATATGCAGGTCTATCCGTCAAGCCTGCAAAATGTTTTTAAGAATAGATATATTTCATCCCATTGCTCTATCATCTGGACAGCCTGTACATTTGAGGCATTCCTCAACATTCTAATTTCTTACAACTTGTTTCCAGGTAGATATTGTAAGACATTCATATGTTTCTTTACTATGGGTTTAACTAAAACAGTGACATGCTGCCTTCTTCCCCGAGCTCTGAGAAATTCAAGGGATAGCACTTTTAGGTGTGATTTCCTGTACATAAGGGGGTACGTGAGACTTTTTGTTGTTTTGCAATACTTGCTTTATTTATAAATAAGCTGGAACAGGAGAAATGGAATCAAATCTGCTTCCCCAGATCAGATTCCCATAAAGAGAGATCCCACACTGCTCCTTCCGGTACTTCAGCCAACTCACCGCAGTGTGCCTGTTTCTTTTTCTGCCACAAAACTGAGAATCTACAGTTTCTTCTGGCACACATAAGCCTGCCCCCTACCATCATCTGGGAGTCACATTCTTCAACAGCTCATGGGTACTTTAAAAGAAAACCCTAGTGCTTGGTGAGGAAAATTTATATTCTGTTGTCATGGTCTGTGGCTTCTGCCAGGTATGCCTCATAGCAATGGATCCATTCACATTAATCAGACAACAAATGCACAACACTATATACAACTTTAAAAAACTAGGATTGCCAGGCCTCCGCTGGGGGATATCCCACCCCCAGCATGTGTTCCCTGCCACCAATCAGCTGGCTGGGGAAAAATGGTGCCAAAATGAGGGGGGACGTACTGCCGTCACTCTCCACATGCCCAGAAATGACATCAGTGCATCACTGGGGAACACTGGGAAAGTTCTTGCATTTAGGCAAAACTCTATGGTTAAACAGCTGACTTATGGCGACCCCTGGTGGGGTTTTCAAGGCACGAGATGTTCAGAGGTGGTTTGCCACCGCCTGCCTCCGTGACACACCCCTGGTATTCCTTGGAGGTCTCCCATCCAAATACTTGCCAGGGTTGAGGCTGAGAGTGTGTGACTGGCCCAAGATCAACCAGCAAGTTTCCATGGCAGAGTAGGGATTTGAACCTGGGTTTCCTAGATCCTAGTCAAACACCTTAGCTACTACACTAAGCTGGCTTTCATAAACTGAGCAAAATAATTACAAGTTCCAGATTTTTACCTAATAATTTCTTAACTCTGATTACCTTTGGAAATGCAGTATGGTTCAGG
The DNA here is from genome assembly GCF_029931775.1 of Euleptes europaea. NCBI lineage: Eukaryota > Metazoa > Chordata > Lepidosauria > Squamata > Sphaerodactylidae > Euleptes > Euleptes europaea. The sequence continues at coordinate 35,920,567 of NC_079316.1, read as the reverse complement.
AAACTGAGTGGAACAAGTAGGTAAATCCAACTTAGAAAATCCAACTAATTTTATATAGATGACATTTTTGACAGTGAATCGAACACTAAATGAGCTGGTTTAGGTGTTGGGATAGTGACTGGCTCAAGGTTATTCAATCAGCGAGCTGTATGGCCGAGTAGGGATCTGAACCAGGGCCTTGCTGGGCCAGCACTTAATGGTACAACGACATCACACCGGACCTAGAGCAAGGATATGAGAAGCGTAAAAATGTGCACATCTCACTACAGCTGTATTTGTGGGCTTTTTAAAGTTAACATTAATTGGAATCTTGAGTTTTGTTCACTTCTAATGATGTGTATATTTCAATGAAGGCACAGATGGTTACTCAAATAGACATCTATAAATACCTCTAGCAAATGTCTGAGATTTGTTGTCGATGCAAACTCCGCACACAATGTAAATGTTAGCTCCATCTTAATTCTGCAGGATATTTAGAACACACATTAGGGAGCATTATCCTAGTTCTCAAGACTATGCCCATGGACTAATTATGGAATTATTAAGTGAATGTGATTAATAAAAGTAATTCTGTTGGCAGCAAAAATAAGAAATGAAAGTAGAATTGGAGGAATTCAAGCTCAAATGTTATACAGACGATGTGGTCCTAACAATGGAAAATCCTAGAGACTCAACAGAACATCTAATAGAACAAATAGAACAATATGGGAGATTCTTGGGCTATAAAATTAATAAGACCAAAACAAAAATAATATTAGAAAATATGGATAAATCAGAAAGAAACAACATACAAACAAAAACAAGCTGTAAAATCGCTGAAGACCCAGTGAAATACCTAGGAATCAACGTTACAGAGCAAAATAAGACTTTATTCAAGGATAATTACCAAAAGGTGTGGACTACCATTCAAAAAGACCTGTCAAGATGATCTAAACTAAAATTATCATGGCTGGGAAGAATTGTCACTATTAAAATAAATGAGTTACCAAGACTGAATTTCCTCTTCCAGATGTTGCCAATATATAGAAGAAAAGTCATTGGATAGCTGGAAGAGACAAATTAATAAATTTGTCTGGGATGGGAAAAAACAGAGAATCAGGTTTAAAGTGATGCAAGATGAGAAAAGGAGAGATGGCCTAGCATCACCAAATTTGAAATTGTATTACCAAACTGCGGGATTAGTCTGGATTGCAGACTGGATCAAAGAACCAGAACAGAATATTTTGAAAGTGGAGGATGGAAGAAAGGGTTACATTATTATCTTCTGAAAGCTAAAAAACAAGAAATATTAAAACATCAACATGTGATTAAAGATGGCTTAATGAGGATTTGGTTAAGAAACAAAAGTAGGCCCGTTGACGCACTAGCAACTTACCTCGCAAATTACACGCATCCAGTACACAAGAATCCAGACTGCTTTTAAATTCCTGTTCCCACTGCGCCTCCTTTCCCCGCTGCACTTGAAAATCCCCAGACCGGCAAGCTTCCAGGCATGCCCAGTCGGTGCTCCAAGCAAGGACACCGATTGGTTCAGCTTTAGTAAGGGAGGCGGGGGTTGGCTGGCAGCAGGATTGAGGACGCATTGCATGTTCCCACTTTAAGGCACCCTTGTGGAGGACGCTTTATTTTTTTTAACTCGCCTTATCAGCGGATCCTCTTACCGCGGACAAACTGCGCTCTGGAGACGTCCTGGGAATCCTTCGGGTGAGTTGCAGTGGGAACATGCAAGGAAAGCCCGCGGAAGCCGGCGCCGCAAATTGTAAGTGCGGACACGGCCTAGGTTGAGTTCAACACCTGCCCTCCTGATGTCACCACCTGAGGCCTATTATAATATTGCGGAAAAGAAGACAATGGACTTCATAAGATACCATGATATGGTAACTAAACAAGGTAAAATTATATCGTGGGAAGAAATCAAGAAAGACATTAAGAACATGGGTTGGCTAATCTATAACCAGCTAATAATGAAATTTAGACAAGATTGCTTTGAAAAAGGTAAAATCAAAGAAAGTACTGAATTTGAAACGTGGTTAAACAAAGAAACGGATCATCTTCTGGGGAAAAATATACAGACTCCTACTTAAGTATGAAACTGAATCAGAACAAATCAAAGTATGCATGGTCAAATGGATGCAGAACTTTAGGAAAGAACTTTAGGAATGCAACAAAGGGAAAATCTTTGGACAAGATCTATAAAATTCATGGCCAGAAATAATTTGAGAGAACTGGTACCAACAGTTTTATAGATGGTATATGACACCAATGGATATAAAAAGATGGATAGTTGCTGTTGGAAATGCAAAGAAACTGATGGGACCTACTTTCATACTTGGTGGTCCTGTAAAGAAGTCAAGAAATTCTGGATAGAAATTCATCAAGAAATACAGAAGGTCCTAAAACTTAACTTTCCTCTAGACTCAGAGACAATGTTATTCGGTATAGCACCCCAAGAACTGGATAAAAATTACGGTGAACTTTTCATTTACATGATTACTGCAGCCAGAGTTTTTTGGCAGCTATGTGGAAGTGAGAAGAAATCCCCAAGATAGAAAGATGGAGAGAGAAAATGGCTGACTATGCAATGATGGCAAAGTTGACCCACCTGTTGAATAAAAGACCTGTTGGGGAATTACAGAAAAAATTGAAACCTTATTATGATTATGCACAAATGTAATTTCAATATTCTGTAGCAGTATAATTTGGATGTAAATAATAATTATCGATACAATAGGTAGGAATAACAAAGTGTAAAATACACAGGATTATTATTAAAAGCACAAATCAATAATGTATAATTTATACGTATGTTATAAAGTAACAATAATAATTTAACATGTAGCCACTGTTAATATACTGTTAAGAAAGTTAGCCGGTTATGTAAACCATATGCTGAGGTGTAGTTGAATAAGTAGGATTAACTCTATAAATTATCAGGCAACACATTATATTTTGATTAAGAGAATCATGAGTTTTATATAATGATTTCTTTCAAGTCTGCTATCTTTATTATCCTAGCTGATACAGAAGGCAGCTTAGATATGACACCTTTTGGAAGGCTTGATATACTGTATGTATGGTTTATGCAAGTATGTTGTGTTCGGTCGATTTTGTTATTTTTTTTCGTTGTTAATAAATAAAAATTATTTAAAAAATAAAAGTAATTCTGGAATTGTAGATCTTGACTAATTTTCCCAAAACCTTCACTAAAATGCAGCTTTCTGATTTTTAAAAACCAGTAACATTCCATTGCCTTATCTGGGTGCACATAATGGAGTTTTGAAAAGATCTTGCCAAGATTCTTTAGCAGAATGATATGATGCAAAAGAACCAGCTTTATGTCAGATGTCATCTTGAAAAATATATAGGATAGTGAATACTGAATGGAAACTCTTGGCCATTGTAAATGGAACTTAATATATGTTCTTTCTTTCTTTGCCCTGCAGACTGAATGCATTTTTAAAAGAAATGAAATACTGAACTCATCTTGCTGACCCACTTATTAATGGCAATAATAAGATATATTTTACAGAACTGAAACAGTATGAAGAGGCGGCAAATAATGAAGTACTGCTAGGGTTGCCAACTCTACGTTAGGAAATTCCTGGAGATTTGAGGGTAGAGTCTGGGGGGCGCAAGGTTTGGGTGGGGAGGACCCTCAGCAGGTGCCAAAGACCCCGTCTTCCAAAACAGCCATTTTCTCCAGAGGAACTGATATCTCTAGTCTGGAGATCTATTCTGGGGGATCTCCAGGCACCACCTGGAGGTTGGCAACTCTAAACAATGCATGTTTTAACCAATATTTCAAACCTCCCCTCTGGGATAAGAAACATCCAGTCTAGTTCAGATCCTCAAAGTTCTCTGTGAATGCAAACCTACTTATTTCAGGGCTTGTGCTGATCAGCTTAAAAACACCAGGATGAAATAAAAAGCAAGAACATAAACAAGGGCAGAAGGCTAAATCCAGTTCTGTTCAGAAACAATACACTTCCTTTGACCAAAAGAGTAGCCATTGTTCATAGAGCAACAGAGGAAAAAAATGCAGTTGGACCTGAGGCCTATTTCTCAGAACTAGCAGATGAGAAGGTAAAACTGTCTTTTAGCTAGTTCAGAGTGTACATGAGTGTTCACTGGACTGAATGGTCCTCCAAGTGATGACAAATTCCTGTACACAGAAAATTACATGGCAGTGAGAAAGGTTCCGACTTAACTTTCTCCCCAGCATGCTAGGCTTCTATGAGTAAGAATCTCTGCGGGGAAGCATTCCATAATATGAACCTTCACCTGCAGTCTGAGACAGCTAGGACACTTCAGCTGCTTATATCCGTTTCTAAGAACAAGACCCTAAAAACGATGGTCTGGCTCACATCACCAGTGACTATGTACAGTTATTTACTTCATGTTTATCTTACTCCTTTCTCCATGGAACTCAGGGAGGTAGATATGATCCCCTCCATTGTATTCTCAGAATTAGAGTTGCCAACCTCCAGGTACTAGCTGGAGATCTCCTGCAGTTTCAACTGATCTCCAGCCGATAGAGATCAGTTCACCTGGAGAGAATGGCCGCTTTGGCAATTGGACTCTATGGCATTGAAGTCCCTCCCCTCCCCAAGCCTCGCCCTCCTCAAGCTCAGCCCCCAAAACCTCCTGCCGGTGGTGAAGGCTACCCTACTCAGAATAGTTCTGCTTAGATGGTATAGAAAGAGGGCCCATAAAAGGCCCATGAACCAGTGAGTTTCGCAACTAAGCAGAGATTTAAATTCCAGGTTTCTTGGTCTAAGACTTGAACTTTAACTATTACACAGTCCTGACACAGAAGGATTTGTATACGTGTGCCCTCACACATTTAACACCTCCGGTAGTCATCCAATAATGTTAACTGGAGTCAGTTTATACTTGGACCACGTCTACCCTACCCAAGCCTTGAAGCTGCTAGATAGCATTGGTTTTTGCAGGAAGACACTAAATGAGGTAAAACTGTATAGAACCCATGAGAGGGCTTTTTCAATTGCTTGTTCAAAACAGTGGAACTCCTTCCTGGAAGGTAAATTGAAGACATTATTTCAGAAGACATTCGAGATGATATAAGCGAGAGAACAGTGACTGCCATTGGCTTTTTGTACTGGTCTGTTTTCAGTCAGATAGATTTGTATTTGAATGAATTTTAAATGAGATGTTTGTAATTTTTATTTTTAAATTGTTAACTGTTTAATTGTTAGTTTCCTTGAGACGGAAAGGTTCTCTCATGTATATGTCAATTTTTCAGCAGCACAATTTATAATTTATTTCATTTTATTTATTTATAATTTATTTAATTTGTGGACACATGGAGAACTGGGTAGTGTGCAGCAAATGAGTTTTTGGTATGTTGAATGAGCTTGAACAAGACTTTTTTAAAGACCTTGGTATAGAAGTATCTTAAGCAACAAATTTACAATGATATTTACAGAAATGGGGGACAAGAAACATTCCTAAGAGGGGGAATTTTTTCTCTCTTCAATATTAAAACGTTATTAGAATAAGAAAAACGAAGGTAGGGAAGGAAGGGTGGGTGCTTTACATCAGGGTTAAAAGCCTCTTGAGAAATTAGAAACGCTCTACTAATTTGCTGACTCAACAGACATATTGCTAGCACTTATCCCCAGCACTATGTCCCTTAAAACATAACCCATTCCAATGCACAAACTAGGACTACTGTGATTCTCACAGACAGTAGAATGAAATACCTGGGAATTCTAACATCAATAACTCTCAATGTGCACAGTCTCTGGCAGCCACAGGGTATTTTCAAAATGTATGAAAGGATTCCTACTTGTTGTGTCAACGGTCAGATTTCAGTCAAACATAAGCTTGTAGAAATGCTGATCTGCCATGCTAAAACTTTCTTACACTCCCTTCATTAATGCTAAGCAGAATGAACAGAGTAAAAAACATATGCCAACAGGTTACTAGTCCTACCCCCAACCCAATAACAAGCGTTAGGAAAAGGCAGTCCCCCAATTTCTGTTTCTCTATCATGCTTTAGATATAGAATATTAAGAACCACCCATTAAACATACAAAATGTTTGTAAATTACGTGAATTCATGGTTGAAAAGAATGCCCTGGTTGTCCAATGGGACTTCAAAGCTGAACCAACTATTCATCAGCCCCCTGCATCAGCCTACAGAATTCTGCCTACTGTGTACTACAAACAGTTCCAGATGACTAACGCAAGCTGCACAGTACACATGACTACAGGCAATACACCTTTCCTCAGGGTGGTGGGGGTAGTTTGTAGCCAATCTGATGGGGGCAGGAGATTATTCCGGAAACCAAAACCTATCCAACAAACCTTCCAAGAAAAACATTTAGATTTAGATGAGTAGGAATAGAACTCTGTGCCAACCAATTCTATGCCTCATTGTTCACCAGTTTTAACTATTATTAATTATTCTGAGTCATAACCCATTGGACCAAAATCTACAAAACAAACTATATTTATTATTGGCAACAGCTCTGACCATGCATGTTGCAAGCAACACAATTTCAGAAGCAATCAGACCCTTTGAAAAACTGATAACAAATAAACAGATTGGAATGGTTTACAACCACATTCGTAATTCACTAGCATCCTGAAAGAAGCCCAACGACCTACATACCAATATATTCCTAAATCTATAAAAGTTGCATAATTGACCAGCTGCATTGAGCAATATGCATCAGCCTTAATATTCTGATGCAAAACTCTTCTTTAGGAGATTATGGCAGAGGAAAAAAATTAGATCATGATTAAAATGGTGCATTGCACTAACAACTTGTCTGGGCTGTAGCTCAGTGGTAGAGCATCTGCTTGGCATGCAGAAAGTCCCAGGTTCAATCCCCGGCATCTCCAGTTAAAGGGACTAGGCAAGTAGGTGATGTGAAAGACCTCTGCCTGAGACCCTGGAGAGCCGCTGCCTGTCTGAGTAGGCAATACTGACTTTGATGGACCAAGGGTCTGATTCAGTATAAGGCAGCTTCATATGTTCATCAACAGGGTTGTTAGGCTGCAGGCAGCAACCCTCAGTGGTATTTTGAGGGTGGCCTGCATCACATGGTAGCATTGACATCACTTCTATCAAAAGATGGAAGTGACATCATCTGATGATCTAGGATTTGCAAAACCTCAGTAGTAAAATCTTAGGGTTTTCCTTTCCTTTTATCCCTTAGAAGCTCCTTGATCAATTGATCTTGAGCAGCATATATCTAGTGTTGGAGGGATATAAGGACTGAAACAAATCTTGCCACTGACAATGTAGCCTTGGGGTCCCTAGCGCTTAGTAAAAAAGGAATTATGTCAGTCACAGAGGCATTGGATTTGTATATTAAAAGGGGGGAAACCTAAAGTTTTTTGCAAATCCTAGAGCATGAGATAACTTCCAGTTTCCACTGGAAGTAGTATCGCATGCCAGCTGCATAATTTGCCACCATTTTCTTAGGCTGGTTTTTCAGGTGCTGGTGTACAATGCTGAGGAATGCCGGGAGGTCTTGAGACCTAGCAAGCATAGTATCAAATTATTCCTTGTGCGTTAAAATATGAAAGAAAGAACATAGTGTTAGATTCAAATAGCTCATTATAACACAGGATAGTAACTGTCTCTGTAGAATGACAAGGGGCTTTTGAAAGGCATTGCTCTTATATTCATTTTTAGACATGACAATTTCTGAAATCGTATACTGAAACCAGAGGTCATTAAAAATGCAACTACAACAAGACTGAAGACAACTGAACATCTGCCTCTAATTTGCACTTAGAATATACATGTGCTCCTAGGCAAATGAGATATTGTCTTTATTGCCACCTGCGATTCTGGTCCTAAACTATAAAGTCAAATTTTAAACATACAACTTATTATCAATTTGATTTCATAGGCAATTATCCCAGAAAACTAGCCTCTCATAACTTTTCCACTGTTTGGAAAACATCCCTGGAAGTACTACGACACAAAAAATAATGTTATTCACCACAGATACAGGGCAATCATTAGGGTTGCCAATTTCCAGGTAGTAGCTGGAGATCTCCCGCTATTACAACTGATCTCCCGCTGATAGAGATCAGTTCACCTGGAGAAAATGGCCGCTTTGGCAGTTGGACTCTATGGCATTGAAGTCCATCCCCTCCCCAAACCTCACCCTTCTCAGGCTCTGTCTTAAAAACCTCCTGCTGGTGGCAAAGAGGGACCAGGCAACCCTAGCAATAATATCTCTCCCCCTCAGCCAATCCATTATAACTTGCATGACACATAACTCTTTACCATCTTCTTTTCAAGGAAGTCTCTTTTTCCAGCCTGAAATACTTCCTCTTGGATCCTAGAAGTTGGAGAAGACTCATGGGTGACAGGAAAGCACACGCATCCCTTTCTCCTTTCCATTCCTTTCCATTTATTTACTAGCTCCTTTGACCAAAGGTCTTGAGCTTAACCATAACAATAATACATAATACATAGAACAAAACAACACCAAATAAACAGTTTACAATACCCAACATATACTTAAAGTTAAAACACAGTAAAAATGTAATTACTAAACATAGCATCACTAGTACCATAACAATCAATGTATTCCCCCTGAACCAGCCTCATTGAACTGGGATCATTCAAATCACAGAATTTAATCCAACATTCATCTTGCAGCCTACGTGCTTATTTTATTTTGACGTTTAAGCGACATCACTCCACCAGAAATCTTGCAACAGAACAAGTTATATCAGGGTGAATATCTCTCATTATGTGGGATATCACCCAGGACTCTAGTGGAAGTTTGTATTTAGACAATATCGGAGTAATCCAACGCAACCTGACCCAGTGCTGACAAAACAATAAAAGATGATACCTTTCTCCTTTAATCATCACTGAACTCTGGCACTGAAAACAGGTTCAGGTAACAAGCCGAGTAAGGTTCGTGCAAGTTAAGCCTTGGCTAGTGAAGTCATTCAATGGGCAAGAAATCTCTTCTGAGTATCACCTAGTTGTTTACACTGTCTTCCTATTTTAGTAAGGGCAAAAGGAGGAAACTAACTCATGTATTTAACAAGCATGCACAACTTGTGATCCAGCAAGCTAAGCAGTCTACAAACCATGTATTTGGCCTGCAGATACGTGATAGTTCAGTTGTTTTTGCCACTCAGGCAAGCAATTAAAAGCAACTTTATTGCGTCCCCAGAAGACTGACATGCATGGCTAGAAGCCTGCACTGAGCTTGGGAATCACAAGTTTTACAGACCTGCTGCTATACACAGATTGTTAAACAATCGCACACAGTTTCTCAAGGGTACAACTGAAATGTAGCAAACTTGTTTTGTGTAATTGTATTACATTTCCAGGCAAGCAGTAAGAACTGGTTTATGGAGCCTTTGGTGGCCCGATATATGCCACTCATTTTCTCTATGAAACATCTCAAAAGTGGCTAACTTGTTTGCACCATGATAACATCTGGGTTGCCATCCTGTCCACAGTTCCAGGCAGAAAGGTGGGTCTCTGGCTTACGCATGGCTATAGACAGGAAGAAGTGTTCCAGTTATATGCAGTGTTCCAATTATATGCAGTGTTCCAATTATATGCAGAGCCAGTAGAGGAAACCAGAGCCATGTCCCTTGAAACGAAAGGTACCTGCATGTCTTTTGCATTTGTTTGATGTATAACAAAATATGTCAATGATCAAATTCCACAAAGGGATGAGTCACACCCAACAATCCCCAAACGCTCGTTTTTACAAGTAGGTAGCATATGGCATTATTGTCACATAACATCTTAGTCTTAAAATGCTTTGTTATCTGGCTTCCAAGTGGAACACAGTACACTGTGTTAACCAGCTAGATTCAGTGGACATGGATAAAGCTGGTTTAATAAAATGGGTTCAAAACCCAGACTAGAATAATGATCCTTAGCACCAACATAGCACTTGGGAGCACTCAAAACATTTCACGCAACATTATTTCAATAATTGTTATAACAACCCTGCGAAGGAAATCAGTGTTAATATTGCCATGTTTCAGAGGGGGGTTCAGTGGAAGGACTGTGTTTTTTTTTCTTTAAAAAAAAATCCCAAGAAATCACAACAAATTTCAGCCTGGCAGCCAAACTAGATGTTACATTTTTTAGAGTCAAGTCTGGATTTCACAGGCTTCACTTTCTCTTCGCGTAGCCACAGAGCAGCTGTGGGGACTCGCTGTTTAAAATAAAGGAAAGCCTGACTGAGTTGGGAAGGATGATGGGGGATGGGGGGAGGAAGGGTCCTTGTTTGCCTCTCCATGCCTTCTCTCCCTACAAGAAATGACGCTGTGGGATGAGTTATTTCCCCCTTTTTGGCTGTTCCCCATGCACAGAATACTACATATGAAGCAACCAAAAAGGTAGAAATAACCCCCACCCCCGATGCCATTTCAGCTCAAGAAAAGGTGCGGAGGGTAAGGCAAGAGCCCCTCCCTCCAGGTCACACTTCTCACCTCAACTGGGTTATCCTTTATTTTTAAACAGAAAGCCCCTGCAGCTGCTGTGTGGCTGTAGGGAGAGAGAATCGAGCCCAAGGACTTTAAAAATATATTAATATCTAGTTTGGCTCCATCACATTTGAACTGGGCCCCAAGAGCTCCTACCTTTAGATAATACCTAGTATCAGTTCTTAAATGTCAACGTCCACCTTGCCTGTCTGGCCCTGCTCCAGAAAAATCTCATGGCCCAGCAAAGTACAAGGATTGGACTATGGTTGGCACAGCACACTTTGTCTTCAGTATCTCCCCTTCACAATTGATCATTGTCATATATGCAACCAGTACCAATCACCCACATTTATCACGGTCCCCATTCCTGAGAATCCTTCCAAAGGGATCTTGGAAACCCTTTTCTCTTTGGACCAAATCCACATAGACTACCAATATCTGATATGGATATGCATGTGCCCTTGTGAAAATAATTCCCTTGCATTCTCATCTTCATCTCCTTGACAGTAGAAGAGGGACTGCCCACGTAGAAAGAAAAATATCCAGAGCAAAGTAGCGGGGGAAAAAACTTCCCTTCAAAAGGGACTTTAAGGGGGAAACAGACAGATGCATGGAGGATAGGTCCATCAGTGGCGACTAACCACAGTGACCCAAGGGGACCACTATATCTAGATGCAGCAAACCTCTGAATAACAGTACTAGGAGACAACATCAAGGGAAGGCCTCTATAACAAGGGTGTCTAACATAAGGCCTGCAGGCCAGATACGGCCCCTTGAGCGCTCTTATCTGGCCCGCGAGCCAGCCACACACACACCCAAGATCCCCCATTCTTGATCTGGCAAGACATTCTTGATCTGGCAAGATCCCCTTGAGCGCTCTTGATCTGGCCCAACCAAGTGACATTTATGTCATATCCAGCCCTCATAACAATTGAGTTTGACACCCCTGCTCTATACCATTTGTTGGCCCTCCAGGGCAGTAGGTTAGCTGCTGTGTGAGACAGGATGCTGGACTACATGGACCACTAGTCTAATACGGAAGAGTTCCATCCTTAAAGTCAGTCCCTTCTCCTGTGCCCCACATCAATGAACAATCTGGATGGGTTGTTTGCTTGTGGGTCTCTTGCTTTTCTCATTGTAAACATAAATCTAATTGAGTTAATCTCATAAATTATCTAAATTACAAATCTAGCGAGTTTTAAACGAGATGTCTTACTTCAATTACAGTAATGACAACAGAAGGGAAAAGGTCCCCGTGTTTAACATCCATTGGTCCTCAAACAAATGAGCAACAGCTTGATTTACCTCCTCTAGCCTAACAACAGGTTGCACGTTTTTTTTGCCTATGATTAATCAGTTTCATAATAAATTGCTCTCATAGTTCATGTTGTGAAAAAGGAACTAACAACACTACACCATCATGTTTGATTTATGAGGTGCTGTGTGAAGGGCCATTTACCAGAGCTTACAGTGCTGCAATCCAAGGCAGAGTTATACCAGTTTCAACCCGCCGAAATCAATGGATTTAGCCTGGAGTAAACTTTGCGTAGGATTGCACTGTAAATGGCTGCCTGTTGACAGAAGATTGTTACTTTCGCCAGGATGGCCAGTTACAGAATCATTGATTACCTCCACACATTCTAGTTAAATGCTGCCGACAAGCAACTGTTATGAACAACATGTGTGTATTGTGAGTCCATCTTATCTGAACTGGCCCAGGGCTTGCAGGTGCGATTGACCTTCCAGTGATGCACACTAGTCAACATCCAGCATTCTCTTTCAGCGATGACATTTGAACTTGGTCCTTACACTGATATTGTGCTAATGCTAGGAGGCAGGAGTGGGGGGGGGCTTACTTAGGTGGACAGGATTGTGTTCAACGTTGTCTTCTGTCTCCATCCAGTCTCCACTCATAACTGATTGAACCATGCAGCACTGCAGCACGATATTGATTGACTGATTGTTTGTACTGGTGGGTACATCTTCTCTTTTTCAAATTAGTGAGCCCTGGTGGAACATTTGGGACACCTCTTTGCACCTGTGTAATGCCATGGCTTTAGACTCTGCATATGATCTTTTTGGTTTTTTGCCTTTCATGATAAGCCATAGGGGTAGGCTGTTAACATCCTTCTGTTAAGGATGACAGCTTCCTTTTTACTCCAAGATGCAACAAACTTCACTGAATGTCTTTCTCCCAAACTGAACAGGTAAGCAAGCATGCAGAGTATCATGGTCTGTGACCCTGTGAAGGGGAACCAGTTTATGCACCTCATGCGGCACATTTATTGGTTGCCACAGCAAACCTTAGAATCTGAGCATAACTTGCTTAAACACGAATATTGCAACTCCATTGATCTGTGAATCCAATAACATATATCACCAATACCTTTTAACAACCATTCAGAATCATCATTCAAAGAGACATTAAGTCTTCAAAGGTGTCTGTTATAAAATCATTTGTAACAGGACAGCAGAAGAAAATCAATGGAATCCTGAGCAGAGTTATTCCAGTAAGCCCACTGGCTTCTTTACACAGGACTACCCTGTAAAAAAAACAGCATTTCCTCCCATAGTAGCGAGTACAGAAAATTATAAAAGTGTGATGTGGCTGAATTCAATGTTTATAATGTTTAAAACTACATTATGAAGATATAGCAAATTCCAGGAGCATGATAAAAAAAATGCCACTTAAGTCAGTGACTTTAAAAGGATTAGTGCACACTGATGTTAAACGTATTTATGGACATTAGAGGGAACTGAATCCATGTAGTAAGTTTCAGTGCCTATTAGCTTAAAGCCATAAAGTGTGGCTTACTAAATTTTAATTGAGTTCTTCACAGTTTGAGCAGAAGTAGTCAGATGCTCACATGATGCTTGTAGTACGTACACAGTACAAGTGGTACACACTCTACAGCCATAATGCATGATGGAAACAAATCATTTGAAAGATGCATACACTGACATAAAACTCATGTATATGCACCAGTGAGCTGATAACTGCTCAGGGCTTCCTACCACATGTAATGTGTGAAGGATCCTTGTCAGTCTGAAAGAGGGAGAAAGGTTATCTGTCCTGAAGATGTGTCCTATCATCAAGACCAGCATGGTCATGTTAACATTTTCTTTTAAATCTATGAAAACAAAGCTTGCTTAGTATCTCCCTAGGCACTTCTTATGGTTTTCTCACCTTTTACTACTGCGAAGGTTGCTGTAAAACCAATTATAATCCTCTGAATTATTTCTGAATAAAAATCTTGCAGATGATGAATGAACACAGATTGAAATTTCTTCATTTATACCCCACCTTTGTCCCCAATGGGCACTCAAAGCAGCTCTCTTCTTTTCCATTTTTTCTCACAACAACCCTGTGATGTAGGCTAGGCTGTGTGTGTTTAATTGGCCCAAGGTCACTCAGCAAGCTTCCATGGCAGAGTGGGGATCTGAACATGAGTCTCCCAGATCCTAGTCCAATGCTGTACCTGAAACTGACACTCTACAATTGTGCCCTTTTTATCAAAACTGAAAGCTAAACCACGCTGAAAAGCAAAGTGATTGGGGAAGCCAACCACAACCAGGATTCATGCTTCCCTTATCAGTTTTGCACACACAGTGCAAATCAATTTGAATTTATATGCTCTGCTGTTCAGACATGAGACATGTTTTGTGGAGTGCGGACAGTGAAGGGCTCCTGTATTTGCCATCTGTTCATTGAGTTACGATGTATCTGAATGAGACAGATGCTGACCATTAAGAAGGAACGAAGGGTCTTGAAATGTGTTTATTTTTAACTGCTCCTCTATGGCACCACTTAACCTTGTATAATGATTTTCAGGTTTGATGAGCTGTATTAGCAGAGAGGAAGGGAAACAAAACTATTTTATTAGAATGCTATAAAGCCATCACTTCTTGTAGTGCTCACAATGTGTGTATTTAGGTCAGGTGGAGATGGATGTAGGCCACCCGCAAAATATGCATGCCCACTGCATTAAACAAAAACACATGGCAGACACATTCAATAATAGGTTAATGTTTCAGAATTCCCTCCCCTCCTCTCCTGAAAATGATTTATAGAATATATTTCAGGAGAAAAATAGGATATCATAAAATCATAATTTCTTTGGGGGGAAAGTCATGCATAATCAACAAAAGGAAGGAACTTCTATATAATGTTGACTTGAAAAGATGTAATTTGCTTGAACCTGCTCCATTTTTTTACAAGCCATAGGAAACCATGAAATGCCTTAAATCCTCTACAAGCAACATCTTGCTGCAGTGCCCTTCACACTTAAGGCAATGTGTGTGGTACCAGAACTTAACGCAACCAAGTCATAAGCAAGCAAGAGGACATGTTTTTAAAAGAGATATTACTGCTCATTCGTTATATGCATAATAAAAAATTGTCATAAAGAATCATGATGGTATGCTATAAATTCCAGTTAGGGAAATGTCAGCTGTACATATCTGATGTTGCATTTCAAAGCCACGGGGGAATCTGGTGACATTTCATTTGGGTCTTCGCCTGTTTAATTTCGCTTCAGGGCTACAGAAACGTACCCCGGGATTAGGCAAGCACCCCCAAAATTTATGATCCAGGAAGAAGGCAACCCCCATTCACTGAAACGCTTTGCTAGAAGACCAGACAACATTGCTCAGCGCAAGTACCATTTAATGGCTTAGTCAATTTTCAGACATTTATTCGTTTCCAGGAGCACTCACCCTCCTGATAGATTATGACACATCCCCCCCCTCAAAAGCACCACATGTAACAACTATAGGATTGCTTTGCTCAACTGCTCCGCTTAACCTGCTGCCCCTTCTCTATTTCCACGCGCCTTACGGTCAATAAATACACCCCCCCCCCAAGATCCTCTCCAAAGCAGCTTCCTCCACCTCTGTTTCTCTGATCCTCACTTCATGTCTAGGCAGTAGGATAAACTAACAGATTTATGAAGACAGATTTCCCTGGCATCATCCGAGATGCCAGGGAAATTTGTCCTCATTTAAAAACACACACACACAAGGATAAGGACAATTCTTAGGCAGGAGGAAAAAAAAGATCTGGCTCTAGCTGGACATTAAAAGTCCCCTTTTAAGATCCCCCCCTTCTCAGCACCGGCAAGAGGAAAGGCGGAGGTGGGGGTTCGCTAGCTTTTAGCTACGAAGATGGCCGATCCTTTAAAGACCCCTTTCTCTCCCTTAAACCCCCTCCCCTGCTCCGACGCACCCTCGCCCTCCGTCCCGCCAACCCGCGGAGCCCTTACCGTCCCCCCTCGGCAGCCGGCCTCCCCCTCCGATCTCCAAACGCCTCCCGGGCAACGCAGCCTTTCATAAGGCTCGCAACGCTCCGACGGGGGTTTGGGGCGGGGGGAGCACCACCACGACCCCCCCCCCGCTCAGCCTGTGCGGACGGACGGGGGTCGAGCGGGAGGCCCCCTCCCGGGAGGAGTTCTCAGCCGCTGGGCGCGCAGAAGTGGGCGGCGGCGGCGGCAGCAGCAGCCTCGAACTCCTCGCAGCCCGACGCCCAAACGAGGAGCCCCGCCAACCCGGAGGGGAAGCCTCGAACTCGCCGGCCTTACCTCGGGGGAACGCTCAGCAGCGCCTTCGCAGCCATGGCAGGAGGCGCGAGAGAGAGGGAAGGAGAGGCGCACCGGCGCTGCGCTGGTTTTGGTGTCCGCTCCCAGGTCAGCACACCTCCTCCTCCCTCCCTCCCCTCCCTCCCCTCCCTCCCTCCGGTCCTGCCCCCCGCCGCCGCCTCGTCCTCCTCTCCAGACCCGCCCGCCCCCCAGATCCCAGGAGGAGGGGGGATCTGGCTGAACCCCGTGGGAGCCGCCAACTTCTGGCGCCAGGACCCGGCGGGCGGACGCAGAGCTCGGAGCCTCCTCCCAGCATCGTCCGAGGCTCCTTTTGGGATAGGGTTGGCAACGAGCTAATAAGGCTGTTTATGCACGGGAGGGGTTGCCTTGGGTTTGCCGCTCTGGAGATGCCCGTCTCCCCCATCCAGATTCTCAAAACTCGAAGATAAGCCCCCCTGCAGAGTTTTGAGAATTCAGATGGGAACAACGGGCATCCAGAGAGCGGCAAACCCAAGGCAAAACCTCCCGTGCCGGAGATGATGCTGTTGAGCATGATACCAGAACATATTTTGACACAAAGATTTTTTTTTGGTATATGCCGCCACTGCTGCAAGGTTGGTCTATGCAGCTCGGGAGGTTTTGCCTTGGGTTTGCCACTCTCTGGATGCCCATTGTTCCCATCTGAATTCTCAAAACTCTGCAGGGGGGCATATCTTCGAGTTTTGAGAATTTGGATGGGGGAAACGGGCATCTCCAGCGAAATATCCCTAAAACGCCGGAGATGATGCTGTTGAGCATGATACCAGAACATATTTTGACATAAAGATCTTTTTTGGTCTATGCCGCCACTGCTGCAAGGTTGGTCTACGCAGCTCAATGGAAAATGTCTGAGGTACCGGACAAGGATGACGGATGAATAAAATGTTTGAACTAGCAGAAATGGCTAAACGTACTGCTTTAGTAAATCAAAAAGACAATGAAGAATATGTGAGAGAATGGGAGGCGTGGATAACGTATTGTGAAAACGAATTAAATATGGGAAATGTTAAAGGCTATGATTTAATCTAATTCAACTGATCAATGTTGAAAGGATGACCTATTCAATAATTAAAGTATATAGGATGATTATATGTAGTTTATAGAAATGATATAATGAATTATAATGAATTAGAAAACAAATACAGAGGGGATTATGTAGATATTAATTTGATAGAGGAGGGGAGAGGGGAAGTCAGAAAAGTCAATACTGATTAGGCTGATTAGTTTGAAATGGTTTTATTTGATGTAACTTTGAAGATGACAATATTGAAATTGAATGTGACTAAATAAGAAAAAAAATTATAAATAAAAAAAAAATAGTCCGAGGCTTCTGCTTGGACACACGGTCTCTTCAATGCCAAAGATTTCGTCTCCTGATTAAAAGAAGAAGAAGAAGAGTTGGTTTTGATATGCCCACTTTCTCTACCGGTTAAGGGAGACTCAAGCCGGCTTACAATCACCTTCCCTTCCCCTCCCCGCAACAGACACCCTGTGAGGTAGGTGGGGCGGAGAGAGTGTGATTAGCCCAAGGTCACCCAGCTGGCTTCGTGTGGAGGAGTGGGGAAACAAATCCAGTTCACTAGATTAGTGTCCGCCCCTCGTGTGGAGGAATGGGGAATCAAACCCGGTTCTCCAGATCAGAGTCCACCGCTCCAAACCACCACTCTTAACCACTACACCAGCATCTTAAAAAAAACCCAACCTAATCACAGAGTTGTATTGGGAAGCCTTTAGAACCCAGTCCTAAACACCTTTGCTTACACAGTTGAAGGGGGAATTGTGTGTGAAGTGCCGTCAAGTCACTTCCGACTCATGGCAACCCTATGCATCAAAGTCCTCCAAAATGTCCTATCTTTAACAGCCTTGCTCAGGTCTTGCAAACGGACGGCCATGGCTTCCTTTATAGAGTCAATCCATCTCTTGTTGGGTCTTCCTCTTCTCCTGCTGCCTTCAACTTTTCCTAATATGACTATCTTTTCCAGTGACTCTTGTCTTCTCATAATGTTACCAAAGTAAGACAGCCTCGGTTTAGTCATTTTAGCTTCTAGGGTCAGTTCAGGCTTGATTTGATCTATAACCCACTGGTTTGTTTGTTTTTGGCAGTCCACAGTATCCTTAACACACTCCTCCAAAGGAGAATTACTTTCAGGTAAGTCCAAGCCTAAGGAAATATAGTTGGGAAAAGCCCCAAGGGAACTTGGTGGGACATAGGGGATCAAACCTAAGCATGTCTCCTTGGAAGTAAGTCTCGTTTTATTCAATGGGGCTTAGTGTTCTTTGGATTAAAGGTAAAGGTCCCCTGTGCAAGCACCGGGTCATTCCTGACCCATGGGGTGACGTCACATCCCGACGTTTCCTACCCAGACTTTGTTTACGGGTGGTTTGCCAGTGCCTTCCCCAGTCATCTCCCCTTTACCCCCAGCAAGCTGGGTAATCATTTTACCGACCTCAGAAGGATGGAAGGCTGAGTCAACCTTGAGCCCGCTATCTGAAACACTACGCCACGGGGCTCCATGGGGTTCTTTGGATTGCAGCCTTAAAAAGTAAACGTAGTCCCCCTGTGCAGGCCCTAGGTCATTCCTGACCCATGGGGTGATGTCACATCCCGACATTTACTAGGCAGAGTTTGTTTATGGGGTGGTTTGCCATTGCCTTCCCCAGTCGTCTACACTTTACCCCCAGCAAGCCAGGTACTCATTTTACCGACCTCAGAAGGATGGAAGGCTGAGTCAACCTTGAGCTGGCTACCTGAAACCGACTTCCGTTGGGATCGAACTCAGGTCATGAGCTTTTGACTGCAGCACTGCAGCCTTACTTGTGATTACATGTGTTGGATCAGGCTGCATGTTGCTATTAGGTGTTTGTAATCATAGTGATACCCCCGAATGTCGTGCTTTCTCAACAGGAGAGTGAAAACAAAAAAGTCTGCTAGCGGAGGATTCAAAAAGCCAAATAGCTTTCCCACAGTGGTGCAAAAAAAGAAATTATTTCCTTGGTCCTGGTAGATTAATGTAAGGATATTTCAGTAATCAAGGCATATTATTTGTAATATATTCCCTACAAGTCTGCAAATAATAAAGGTATGCTCTGTTACTGCTACAAAGGTACGGCTGCTGCTCAGTAATACTGAAAAGAAGCATATCGAACCTCGCCAGACACAATGGCTGTGATTTCTTGAAGCTAATGAGATCTGCAGTGGGATCAAGACAAGATGGCAGACAAATATTTAAAGCTTTACAGAGCAGTGTGTTTGTGTGCGTGTGAGTACACCCACTTAAAGGTTTAAAAAATGGATGCTTTGTAGACAATGGCAAATATTTTGAGACTTGTACACTTCAGACCTTCACGATGCAGCTGGATTCCCACAATATTACCAGCTTCTCAAGAATTGTGGCTGTTGCTTCTTATCTAGATCATAGCAAAAATATTAAAAAATGAACGGTGGGGAAGATCAAGTAATGCACAAATTCAACGTGACAGACGAAAGGGACTTGGATAGAACTGGTGCAGGATTGTAGTAATATACCTAAGGCCTCCCAGCTGAGTTGGTGGATGAGCATTCATTTAAACTGGACTTGCCAACCTCCAGGTGGGATCTGGAGTTACAACTGATCTCCATTCTACAGAGATCAGTTACCCTGGGGAAAATGGCTGCTTTGGAGTGTGGGCGTAAGGTATGATACCCCAGAGAGGTTCCTGCCTCTCCAAACCCCACCCTCTCCAGCCTTTCCAGGAATTTCCCAACCTAGAGTTGACAATCCTAATGTAGATCTTCTAAATCCAAGAGTGCTTTACACTTTGCATGGCAGCTGGAGAGCCAGATGTCTGGAAAACCAGTGTTACTACTAGTGGACTATCACTGCAGCTCAAATGCCCACTGAGCCATGAAGTTCACCGGGTGATTTTGGGCCAGGCACTCTGTCTCAGCCTTATGGGGCTGGTGCGAGGACAAAACGGAGAAGAAGGAAACCATCTCTGCCAGCCTGAGTTCCTTGAAGGGGAAAGTTGGGATAAAAATGTCACAGATAATGTTGCGTAGCTGTTTCCAGCAATGACCATGTGAAGGTGAGATGGGAACAGGCACTTACAGAGCTTCAGTTGTCTCTGGCCCAGTCAGTGTTTCAGAGTGCATTCTTCACGTCACATTTTATGCGTTTTCCATGAGAACAAAGGTGTAATCCAACTCCCTTGTCCTGTGTTGTTTTGATTTGTTATAGGTTGCTCCTGCCTGGCATTCATTCAATCAATCAAGTTTTATTTCGATACAGTATCAGCTCTGAAGAAAAATCAAAGTTAGGTTAAAATAATAAAATATAATAATAAAAGTTGATGATTCTGGGAGGGATGATTTGAAGAAGAGGAGGAAAGATCTATGGGAAAAGGCATTCAAACTGGGTGTTGTTGTTTTTTTTAGCATCCACATGATGTTACCCACTTTCTGTGTTTTCCACTCCTTCCTCAAGTCAGGCTTGCTGCTGTTTTTTTTTTTTTTTTTTGAAAGATTGCAGTCAAAGTGCATTTCACGCTGTGTGGATTGGAAAGTGTATCGTTTTGAAGATCCCACTCACATTTCCCTTGCTTCAGCTCCCCCTCCCCAATGGCCACAGTCACGCTCTCTAACATTAAAAAGTTTTTTGGCTCTTAAAAAAATCCACAGTTATGTATCTCTATAGCATTTTAATGTTATAAAGATCTGTTACCAGGATCTACTCATTCTACTGAATTCCCAACTTCCATTTTTAAAAAAGTGAGTCTCTAGCCCTTTCTGTTTTGGAGATATTGCCACAACAAAAAGGACTAGAGACTTTAAAAAAAATAAAAGTTGGGAAATCTATGGAAACAAGTGGGGCACACAAAATTCACGGGGGAATCCCAGCTCCCCACCCACCCCCTGTTCACCTTCCAGCCTGGCTGCAGCAGGGCTCAACCACCTCGGACAGGCCCGGAGCTGTTTCTTGGCACTGCCACAGACGGGCCTCTGCAAGTGGCTCCCTGGCTCTGCCGCTACTGCGGATGGGCCTGGAGCGGCTCCCGGACTCTACCACCACAGCTGCACAGCTGCACGTTCGAGCGGGCTAGCGGGGATCAGAGGCAGGTGCTCCATGCCCGGCCAGGCTAGTGGGGGACGGAGGCAGCCATGAAAGGTAGGTGCTTTCTCTGCACATGCGCAAAGAACACTTTTTATTTGGGGGGGATTTAAACCCCTCGTTCAATTTTTTTATTTTTTTTCAGATTTTTCTGCAAACTTTTGGGGTACCCCAAGTTTGAAGAAACATCTGTTTGGGGTAAGTGTGGCCCATATATGCTGATTTCAGGATCTGCAGATAGGGGGCATAGTTGGGAGTTAGATATATAGATAGTAGATAGTTATAACACAATAATACTATAGCACAGTAGCAATTACTGGGGGGGGGGGCTAGCCTTCTGATGGCATAGCTGAGAAAAAAATGGAGAAAATAGAGCCTGAGGAAGTAAAGTGAACACAAACCTCCTGTACAACATTTTGTTGTCAATCCAAACGCTTATATATTCAGAGAGACCTCACCGTGTGGATGCAGCCATAGTTAAGCTGTTGTCATCTTCAAATCTTCTGCCTAGTTTTATTTCCCCTTGAACGCAGACATCTAAAAAGAAATGAGCTAGACTTAGAGCCAACAAAATGAAATTTTGAATGCTGTTCAGTTCCTCCTTGAGACTAAGAAAGGGAATGAAAAAGATAATGGAGCAGCTTTTGTCAGACAGAAAATATGAGAATATTGCAACTTTGATATTTTAATTTTTGTGAAAGCTTCCTCAGTGACTTTTAGTCCAATCCACTGTTTCCTCAGAAATAAATCCAAGTGTACACAGGATTGCAGCCTTAAATATGAAAGAGCCTGTGGTCACCCAAGTTTAAAATAAAATGTGCGTTTGCTTATCGCAATCCATAAAGCAAAATTACCAGAAAAGGGGTACAATTTATGACAAGATCCTATTTTAAGCATACCTGCTCTCTTGTGTTCACTCTCCAATCCCTCCCTTTGGGCCTTTGGTAACCAGTCCTAACTTCTGCTTTGAGTGCTTTCATTTCTCCTTATGATTGTTTGAAATATAGCATTATCATTGCTGTGGAAAAGCATACACACCAATATGGGAGAGAAGGCTAATGTGTTTATTTAGCCATTAGTGTGTTTGTGGTAAGACAGGTGTTAGTCATTTGTGTTTATGACAGGTGATGAAAAAGATATCCAAGCAGGAAAAACACCATGAGGGTGTCAGTCCAGAGTCATCATTTTTGGCAAACGATAACCTTCAAATGTTCTGCTGCTGATTCTTCCCACACCGTTCATGGTTATGGTTCTTCTCCATGTTCCAATCTTTCTCTTTTTCTGTGGATCTCTCCATCTCTTTAGCTTGTCATCATCTAATCAACTGCCATTAATAAGCCATTCTTTGCCTCATCCATCACCTCTCTTTTTGCTATTTGAATCCCATGAAGTGTGGTTTTTAACGTCATTACCCTGAACTCAAAAGAGTGGTAGAAGCTAATGAAACTTGTATTATACTAGCGCAGTCTAGAATTGTATAGGTTCCCCCTCCTCTGCAGTGAATTTTCACACGCAGAACCCAATCTTTTTTATTGGTCTACAGAAGGTCCCAATTCCTATTTAAGCACTTTGAAGTTTTGCTGAAGTCATTAAGAGTGTTAATAACAAGATAGCTGTGCCCATTGGATTTCGATGGGACTTAAATGGTCTCAGTATTGGCTGGATCATGTTCAGGTTAGCATTGCCATTTCTCTCTCTGTGTCCTCATTCACTCACTTGCTCTTTTAGTGCTTCTTTCCCACCTGCTGTCATGAAATCTGTTAACACCATCTGTATCGTTACCAGCTACTCTCATGCTATCCCATCGCTCTATTTATGGGAAGAGCAATCCTAAGGGGGGGGGTTGGCTGGGGCAGGCCCGACAACAATGCTGTTGTGCCACCTCCTGAGCGGCTTGCTGCCCTGACTCCATTCAGTTTTGCAGGGTTACACCACCCTTCTTGCAAGCGCAAGTTCACACCAGGAAAAGGGGGCATTCCTGGGGTGATAGGGCTCAGGGAGCTGACTAAAGTCAGCCCAGCCCCCAGGAACGCACCCTTCGGTGCCGCTATGAGCCTTTGTGCTGGAGAAATGTTGCCACAGCGGCTGTGCCAGCACCCATGCATGGCGCTTCCATGCAGCTCCCTAGTACCAGAATAGTGGCCCTGTGCCAGTGTTAGTGCCCATTTAGCTGGCACAAGTGGCACTAACACCAATGCAGGGGTCATGCTGGCTCCTATCACCGTTTCCCCCCGCCACCTTTAAGATTGCTCTGTTAGCCTTCCCCACAAAGTTTCTGCCATTCAAAAATTGTATGGATTGCTCATATTGAGGAAGTTGTGTTCATAAGAAACACAACATTTTTATTGACATTTTATTTGTTATTTTGAGTTATTTTTCCAGAACAAAAAAAAGTCATTGGACAACAGTGAATTTCACACTGATCATGAATGCAAGTTTGAGTCATCTATTTCCCTTGAGCTTAAAGGGGAAAAAATTAACCTAACAATTTCATCTCCTATGTGATACAGACTAGATTATGCTAGAGACCATTAGTCATTAAATATGGACTTGGCAAACAGGTATTAATTACTGAAATGATGTGTCTAGATACCCATAACTATACTGTGGTCTTAAGCCTCTTACTGTCTGCCCATTTTCCCTTACTGGCATCATAAAGTATTGGCATGACCGTACTGTGGTCTCAATAAGCCTCTTACGTCCTACCCATTTTTCCCTACTAGCATCATAAAGCCCATAATATTCCAGGTTAAAAAAATGACAGTTATTACAAAAATAAATCCTACTTCCAAATGATCTCCTTCCTCGAAACCTTTATACTTCCTAAGCAACATGTTTGCCATCTGTTATTTGATTACATTTTTGCTCGGGTTGTTACTGCAATGGTCCTACAACGTGAAAAACATAAAGTAGGTTAGGATGATTTATTTCATGGGACCAGCTCGTTGCTCTGAACTTTGTTCTTGGTTATTTTTGGCTGAAGCATAGGTGTGTAAAAACGGAAGTCTTTGTTTATCTGCCAGTAAGACATCAGTTGAAGGAGAGTATCATGTCTGTATTTTATCATTCTGTTTCTTCATCTTCTGTATGAACCATTCAAAGGAATGAGGGCTAGAATTTCTATTTCAGGGGAAGAAGATGTAAATTACATAAAATGATTTAAAATAAAATACAATTTTCCCATTTTGAAAAACATATATTTCTTGAACAATCATGCCTAATAGCTAGTTGCTATAACTATTAAAACAAAACAAAGCCTTTATATAATGTTGAAACATAATCTAAAACCATGTTATGCAATTGATATGCCTTTTTGCACTGCAGAGTTGTTGGTTTAGAGACAAAGGAGTTTACTGTTTAGCTATTTCTGTAGACTTGCAAAATCACTTGAGTGAAATGTCCAGAATGAAGTGTTGGTAGATACTGGTCAAAAATTTGTTACTCCATGAAATAAAGTAGATATCCATGCTGTTTGACTCAAAAGCATAACATGAGAACTGAACACATTATAGAACCCAAGTGGTTAAAAGGCATAAAATAGGAGTACAAGATCAACCATATCAGCGTAGTGGATTATTCTTTATGATAAAAGATATCTCCTGGACTATAGTGCCTGAGATGATGCCCTGTTTCCTGGGCATTGTGAGTTTTGGACTTAGCACCAAGAAAAAAGTTGTGGCTCATGTCAGCATCAGTAGCCCTAGGTGTTACCTCTGAGGACCAATCTACTTGTAACTGATCCAGTACCTGATCTTGATATTTTGTTTTTACAGAAATACACTGGTGGGTGAGAGCTTCCAATTTGCTTACAGTAACAGCACTGGTCAGCCAAGGAATACCAGGGTTGCTGTGCAGAGGAAGGCACTGGCAAACCACCTCTGTTAGTCTCTTGCCATGAAAACCCCCAAAAGGGGTCGCCATAAGTCGGCTGCGACTTGACGGCACTTTACACACACACACACACACACACACACACACACACACACACACACACACAACAGCACTGGCAGAGTGTTTTACCCATTTCCCATACTATATTCTCAAAATTATTTCTCAAACTGCACTGTAAGATCTTCCAGTATAATATGTATTTTGGGTCTGAGCTGTGATGCAAGATTAAACATGTTACCTTGTTCAGAAGTGAAAACAGAAGAGCCACTTCATTTCTAGGTAGGTTTTACATTTGCATTACAAATCAACTTGAAAGAACTGCTTCAAGCCTTGATGTGCAAAAATGTCTTTACAGAGCAATCATAAGGTGGTCTACTCAGAATGCTACTCAGGTCTATTCAGCAGGCTTTACTGCCAAGAAAGTGTTCTTGCAATTGTGCTTTTAGTTTCATTGTGTATTTTAGAAATACTGTATGGCCAGAGGTAAACTGCACACACTAAATGAAATGAATCTGGAGGAAAACCTGGTAGCCAGCCTAAGATCCTCAGAAACCCATCTGGCTTTCAGTTACGCTCAATGTTGGGCCTAGAGTTTGTCTTGAATTACATCTGCTTTCTAGACTACAGCAATCAGTTCCCCTGGACAAAATGGCAGCTTCTGAGGGTGGAGTTTGGAGAGCAGGCATCCCTGCTGAGCTCTCTCCCCAAATTCCAGCAACCTCAGGCACTGCCCCAAATCTCCAAGAACTTCCCTAGATAGATCTGGCAACCCAAATTTCCAATAACCTCAGGATAAAAAAGTTTGCCGAAACTTATGTATGTGTGTAAAGTGTCATCAAGTCACAAAGGGGCTTTCAAGGCAAGTGAGAAGCAGATGTGGTTTGCCACTGCCTTCCTCTACAGAGCCTTCCTTGGTGGTCTCCCTTCCACGTGCCAACCCTGCTTCACTTACGATATCTGACAAGCTCAGGCTATACCATGCCACCTCTCCTGCTGAAACTTATACAGAGCTCAAATTGATGAGACAGAGATAAGCATCTGGAGCAGAAATTCAGTGGGGAGTTAATGGATTATGTAGGGCACCTGCATTGTACTGTCTCTTGGAACATGAGGCTCAGGAACCTATTTTGTAAATTCAGAAGTGTATAAGAAAGTATCAAGCAGGAATGCTTTTATTTAGTGAAGGCTTGCCAAGAAACAATGACCTTTTTCCAGATCTGAACTTGAAAGGATAATTCATGCTTCTCTCACTTGCCACCAGGTTTGCTGAAATATGTTCTTTATTAAGCTGCCCTTTAAGACTCCTAGAAATCTTGGCTAATATTGAAAGTCATTCCTCATTTACCTGCAATATCCTGCCATTTCTATGGAACCAAATTGCACAAATGCACTCTATAACTCAGAAAGTGTGGCACAGAAACAATTGATCTCCATTTGAAACACAACAGAGGCAAAGACCAATTATTTTTTAGGAAGGACAATTGTGAGATATTTTAATAAAGTTCTCTCCAAATGCAACATTTTCTTTGTTTATTCACTAAACATTAGTCAGTAAATATTCAAAAACTGAATTTAAAGTGTTTAAGACTATATATGTAGTACAGTCTTTAAACTGGTTTAAAAAACATCCCTTTTCCCCTGGGAATGGGAATAAGTAGTGATCAATAAAGAATTGTCAGCACCTTCACCAAACTACAACTCTCAAGATTCTTTAAAGGACACTGTGAATATCTGCTACCAGAGTGAGAATTTCCAGCTTTAAGAAGGTGTAGATTTCAGACATTCACATCTCTAGAGTTTTCCTCTCCAGCTGTTGTATTAGGAGTTTGATAAGCTGTGTTTTCACACAACTTTTTTAAAAGAAGAGTTTGTGATTTCAATATCTGTTTGGTTTCAACATCTGACAGGCAAAGTTCAGAAGATTCATTCTCATGTTATTGAAAAATGCCATACATATCATTAAATGCTTCTTAAACAATTCTGATTTTATATACCGGGATATTTCTCCAGGCACGCTGCCTGTACATAAAACATAACATGGCAAAGGAACCACTGAAAGGATATGATAGAGTAGACTCATCACTATATTTTAGTGAATAGGAAACCTTTCTATGCTTATTTTCCCCTTAAAAGGAGGAGGATGTCTGCTGAGAAACACATTTTTTAAAAATTGGAAAACTCTCAAGGAGACAATGTAAAACTTAATTTAAGTGTCAAAAATGGTATGAGTTGTATCCCAATGCTGGCACATTTTCTGAGATTGTAGACACCGTCACCCCAATTATTCCATCTGTTGCGTGGATTCATCTGAAGACTGAGAGAAAGTGGCTTGCCTAATTCATAACAGAGATGATATTTAAACTGTAGGGGCCTCCTGATCCATAGCTCATTCTGTATGATACACCTGCTCTGATTATGGCTATTGAAGCTTTAAAGGGGATGGGCCTTATATAGCTAATGTCACCAAACACTCATAGAGGGGAAGAGAGTTCCGTTTCAATCAGTGATGCTTGCTTCTGAATAATTGTATCTAAGATTGAAGAAGTGTGGTGTATGTGTATATATATATATATATATATATATATATATATATATATATATATATATATATATATATATATATATATATATATATATATGAAAAGTGTCAGAGAGCTCCAGTTACAGGGGCAAAAAAAGAAAGATAAATAACCATGGTATAGTTTATGGAGGAACCAAGCAATATTTCCCATGAGTCTCTTTTTACTATATATTTTTTTTAAGTCTACATCTTCAGATCCCATCTGTGCAGATGGTAACAAGGAATATGTTTTGTGAAGGTAATCGGTGTTACTTCTAGTTCTTCAAGCAGGGAAGGGCTCCAGCTGTTCAACCCAAGAGCCTGCCCTTGCCATACCCTCCTAGTGTCACTAAATTATTGTAGCCTGATTAAACTTTAATGACATGGTTACTCTGATAATATGCCAAAGGCCTTAGTAGTCCCCGGAGGTTCTCAATTGCTGACAAACCCATCTAACTGCAGGACAGTTTAGCTGCTATAGGAATATAGATGAGCCCAGTGGTGATACTGGAATGCTCCTTCACCTGCTGTTGCCAAAGGTGGATGCTGCTTAAATAAAATTTAGTAATATTAAATTTATGTTTCCTGGGGAATCCTGCCTTAAACTCTTTGGGGGAGTTGGTCACTCTGACTGGATTCATTTTGAAAACCCAAACTTTTGTATCAGTACACTATTACCTATCATTTTTATTTTAAATCTGGTTGTACATACCTAATTAATTGGTAAAAAAAAAAACCAGAACACAATTTCAACAGATTTCAAAAGAATGTCATTCTCCTTGCTTGATTAACATTCCCTTATAATTGCAATTTAGATTTATAGATCTTCTGGACAGGAGCCTGTTTTTTACCCTTGTGAGTAAAGTGCCGTCAAGTCACAGCTAGGGTTGTGTAAAAATATTTTTTTGGTAAATTTCGGGTTTGGGTTTATTGGGCCTGTTTCCCCCCCGGTAAACTCAGAATAAGCCGAATGCCCATACCAGTAAATATTGGTATTCGGCATATTTTCCGAATATTCGGCGGGCCCATTATAGTCTATGGGTTTTTTTAAAAACTCCTGTGGGGCGTTTTTGGAGGTAGAGCCCCCAAATTTGCAGCATAGTTTGAATGTCCTTGCACGAACCACGAAGTTTGGTGAAGATTGGGTCAGGGGTCCAATTTTATGGGGTCTCAAAGGGGTCCCCCCTCCTCCATAGAGAAACATTGCGAACTTCCAAGTACTCACCCTGCTTAACTTCTGCAATCTGATGAGATCAGGCTATACCATATAGGGTTGCCAGTTCCAGACTGGGAAATACCAGCAAATTTTAGGGTGGAGCCTGAGGAGGGACTTCAGTAGGGTATAATTCCATAGAGTCCACCTTCCAAAGCAGCCATTTTCTGCTGGTGAACTGATCTCTGTTGCCTGGAGATCAGTTGAAATAGTGGGAGATCTCCAGCTACCACCTGGAACTGGTTACTTGTAAAGACAGATACACCAGTGTAAATGGGTCATGTGGTGCAGGAAGTAATGTGAGTTCACAATGGGCTCAGCCCACTGGGGAGCAAATGACTCTAGCTGGCTGACCCCAGAGACCTCTGGCAAGCAAAGAAATACTGAAGAACTCTATCACCTTTGGCTTATGTGATGCAAGTAAACTCTATAGGCTTCACATAAATATGTATTGATAAATTCTAGAAGAGTAGCCATAATTTGTTGCCGAAATAACTAAGAACCCTTGTCATTTTATGTATAGGACATACAGTCAACGTTCCTTGAATTGTCAAGACTATGTAAGTGAGGTTATAAAAGGTAAAGGTCCCCTGTGCAAGCACTGGGTCATTCCTGATTCATGGGGTGATGTCACATCCCGATGTTTCCAAGGCAGACTTTGTTTTGCAGGGTGGTTTGCCAGTGCCTTCCCCAGTCATCTTCCCTTTACCCCCAGCAAGCTGGGTACTCATTTCACCGACCTCGGAAGGATGGAAGGCTGAGTCAACCCTGAGTCCTTGAGGATGGAAGGCTGAGTCAACTTCCATTGGGATCGAACTCAGGTTGTGAGAAGAGCTTTTGACTGCAGTACTGCAGCTTAACACTCTGCACCACGGGGCTCTTTAAGTGAGGCTACAGCCAGAGCTTTATACCTAAAGCTGGCTAAATAGCCATAGGGGTGTAAGGAACTCAGCAACCTCAAGTCTGAATCCCTGCCAAGCACCATCCAGGAACCATAGTTCAGTAATAAAACACACACTTTGAATGAAGAAGAGCCAGATTCTAGCCAATTTAACAGTACAGGGTATTTTAAATATTGGGTCTGGGAATATCTCAAGACATCAATAACTCATCCCTCTATTATGACAACAAACTCCGGCTTACACCCAGTCCATTCCTAACAACAGTCAGATCTCGAAGGCTCACTTGAACAATTACAAGACAACTCCAGGCACAGGTGGATCCTGGGTAAAATACGCCACTTCCACAGCACCTACTAGCCAAAGCCCAGAAGAACAACCACATCAGTCATCAGCAGGAAAAAAAAGACAAAACCTGCAGTGACTAAAGGAAGTCCCATGGAATGAGCATTTGAAAGTTATCACTCACTGGGTATTAAACTGAATCTGCTGAAGAAAACATTGGGTCACTTGCGGGAGCAATTATTCTACGTATCAGTGCCCGTGCTCACAACATGTCACAATGATTGTGAAAACGGGTGAACGGTGAGCTTTTTTATTGTGGCATCACATTTGAAAGTGAAATCAAACATTTTCACATGGAATTAAATAAATTTCCTATTGGACATTCTAAGTTTTGAACAAGTTTACTTGAGACTGCCTTAAACATGTCAGTAGAATTAAACCAAACTGTTGGCTAGCAACGAATTTGCCAGACATCAAAGGTGAGCGGGGTTTGGCACTTCCCACGCTACTCTCATCTTTTCGTCACTTTCAAATCCCACACACAGCAAAGTAGGCAAACATCAAAGTAGCAATCCATAAAATGGTGTGTTGCCAGTTTGTATCTGTGCCTCAGATGACAAATCTTGTTATTTGAGCTGAAGTATCAGGAGTTCAACTGCAACCCATTTTATAATTATGAGTTTGCCTCCCACCAGAGGAAACTCTTTGACCTAGATGTCACCAAGATGGTTGTTCTTCATTCAAAAACATCTGCTAGTAAGCACATTCTTCAATGAAACAAGTGCACTGGCTGCTTTCAGACATATCAACAAACCATCCATATAATTATTTAAGGCATTTATAACTGCACGTTTCATCAATTGATTCCCTTAGGCAGCTACCAACAATCCCATAAACTACAATAAAACAACCAAAGAAACAAATGTACTGCTTTTGTTTTAGAGGTTTTAATTCTGTGCTTTATTTAGACTGTTTTGCATGATGGCTTTTATATTTTTGAAAGCTGCCTTGAAATTATTATGTGCTGAAAGGCAGGATAGAAGTATTTTAACAAATAAATACAAACACATTTTTTTAAAGTTTTCAAAATGCCAAGTAACAACAAGTCAGAGAAATTTTTATTTAGAACCCAATCAGCAGCATAAAACCAACATTAAACAAAATCAGAATAAAACCAAAAACAAGGGGCAAATTCAAGATCAGTACAAGTTAATATAAAATAAGGTTCATATGAACCTGAAGGAAAATGCAGAGGCAGAAACACGCCTCAAGGAAAGGCCTGGGGGAAAAGGACAGAAGATTTAACTCCAGCCTCAGGCAAACTTTTGCAAGGAAGGCATTCCAAAGACAAAGCATTGTGCCTTTGTAGCCACGTATCTTCTTTGGAAAACCATTCATGCATAGAGTTGTCAACCTCCAGTTAGTACAGGAGCAAAATTACTATTAAACAAAGTAATTTCGCTCCTGTACTAATTTCCAAATCTTCTGATATATGTACAGTGGTGTCTAATTTTCTCCCCCAACCTCCAGTTAGTAGCTGGAGATCTCCTGCTGTTACAACTGATCTCCAGCTGATAGAGATCAGTTCACCTGGAGAAAATGGCTGCTTTGGCCATTGGACTCTATGGCATTGAAGTCCCTCCCCTCCCCAAACCCCGCCCTCCTCAGGCTCCGCCCCAACAACCTCCCGCCAGTGTTGAAGAGGGACCTGGCAACCCTATTCATGCAATTTGGGCAAGTACTGGACTTTACAACTCATTATACTGGACTATTGATGTTATAGACCCTATTGATTTTCTTTGCTTGTTTTAGCTACCCCTTGATAGCCAGCCTGTTACATACACAATATAGCATGAATGGGTTACTTATGTCCAGATTTCTATATTGCTGTGTCTTCTATATTGTTCAGCATGGTTCAAACTCATTGGATGTAGTTTCAGCTTTCAAATACTACTTATGCTCTGCCACATGTTTGTACTGAGGCTGAAGAGAGGAGAAAATGCCATCTCACCTAACTTCTCTACCAGCTACTTTTTTCTAACTTTGTTTTGCCCATCACTTTGGTATTCAAAATATTATTTCCTAAAAAATTATCTTTCTGTGGTAGAAGCATCTATCCGGTTTGTATGCTCTAAAGGCCTGAAGGTAGATTTTGTTATTATCATTTATAGTATTTTGACTGACTGAGTGTGTGTTTTCACTGCAACGTTAGCTGTCATAATACTCTCCTGGGGAAAACAAGTTTCTGCTACCTAATTGAAAAACATTTAAACAGGAACTGAATTCTAAAGCACTGAGGCTATTATATGGAAAACACCTGTGTGCATATAACTCCTTTGCTGCCAGAGACAGTATTGGATTCATAAATAATGGTTGGCAGAAGGCCCAAGCTAGGGCCTTTTCACTACTTGCCCTTTACATTTCATATCAAATTAGTCAGACAGAAACTGATATAATACAAAAGCTGATGACCAAGGAGGTGCACAAAAATGGATACTTCTGACAATCTGAAAAGACAAGTGAAGAAAGATCATTCGTAGCATTTCTCCAAACCTGAACACAAGAAAGTACTTCTGCTTTGTCACTATCTCTCTAGCTAGGTAATCGAGGACAAGAACGCTATTGCCCTCCCTTAGTTTAATTGTGGTAAATGAGTTAGATGGTCCATTTCCCAAGAGTCATCACTGCCCCATATCAAAAACAACACAAAACCTGGGTGTATATGTGCTTCCATAAATAGGATATATATTTGGAACAGTTCTGATAAGACCAATGCAAAGTATCAGTAGACCCGGAGCAGCTAGAAGATGCTATTGGCCATAGAAAGCACAAAGCACTCAGAGATTCATACAAAGGGAGTCTGTGAAAATTGGAGTCCTGGTAAATCTTTAGAGGCTTAGTGAGGAAATTGAGGATAAACCAAAGCTCGCTCATTCTGTAAATGGGTTGAGAGCTGTTTTAGATATTCCAAGGAAGAAGCAAGAGAGGAAACATGAGTAACTTGGACTTTCAGTGTTCTTGTCTAATGGGAGAGGTATATGTTCTGTTACTATATAGGGTATGGGGGAAATGTGCATCTCCTTTAGCTGAGACCTCAAGACTTGAGAAAAGGGTAACATATATCACTGATGCTTCTTCATGTATCACTTTTGTGGAACATGTAAAATGGCATACCAATAACAGTGAGGGAAGGATTTCATATGTGAATCTGAACAAGGTTCCCATATCAACACCAGCAGGTTTTTATTTCTGGGAGGCGTTGGTATAATTTTGTAAAACTGAATTTCCCTCAGAAGAAGCCAAGATTACAGGCTGGCCTTCACTGACTTTCTTTTCCAGCTCTTCTTTTTTAGCACAAAGTAAAAGACTACAGAGATCCATGTGAAATGCAGAATCACTGAGTGTACAGTGCAGGAGATCAAGTAATCTAGCTAAGAAAAATTAGCCAGACAGTCCTTGAACCAGATTTTGCGGCTTGTCCGTGATCTTGCAAAGACAGGAATAAACAAGAGGCTTGTCTAAGAGCAGCTTAACATTAGCCTGAAGAAAAGTACTCTGTGGGTGAAGAGGACACGGTTCATTTCAAATGACAACATCAGTTCTTTATTTAGTGTGTGTGAAGGGGTTTACATAGAGGATGCATATCTAAGGTTTGCCATGCTAAATCCCGTATAGTGTGAAGTGTATGGAAATGAGGTTTATGCATAAGGATCCCAAGTCAATTGCAGTTTTCTAATATGGGGCTGTAGAGAGGCAAGTCTTCCCATTTATATCACTGAATGTATGAACTGGCCCTGACTTGTGTCAATTTTTTTGGTAACCACAGATGATTTGAACAGATTCATGTAATCTGAAAGCCCTTGCCACTTAAATAATCTCCAAGAACTGGAATAAATTAACACAGTATCTGCTTTGAAGAATGTCATGCTGGTAGAGCAGCATTATTATCTGAGCTCCATTGTCACAATGCCACCACTGCTAATCTTTGACAGTACCAAATTCCTCCTCTCTCCCCATCCCCAGTGGTGTCTTCATTATTTTTTACATAAGATTTGTTTGCAAATATTAAATAACATCCAGTATATACATGTCTTGACGCATCTATGAGCTGCTCCTAAAAGTTCTAGCTGTATATGTGATTGAAATGCTTTCAAAACAAAATCATTCTTCAACTGGATTGGCAGGTTATTTTCAATTAGTCTTAAAGCAACAAATCGTATTATGTGCTTCACTTGTGCTGTTAAAAAATAGCTCAGTCCAACTAATCAGCTCTTTTTTAAATAGAACAGTTCTTTGAGAGAAGATGACCTGGAACATTCAACTGCCCGAAAGCTTTTCAGAGAAAGAAAAAGCACGGAGATGACAGACAGAGATGGTTGTGCCTATTAGAGATGTCATGCCTATCAGATACAGCAGCAGGTGTACTGCTTTGCAATTTATATCTACCTCACTCTCATATAAATATTTGAAGTAATCAAATGCTATAGCTCATGCTATAGCTGTTTCCCGGCCACGCAAACTCTCACCCTTTCATGCATCATTTGATCAAACAGGCCACACTTTCATCCAGAGAGGTCTGGATCAGTATTTCCTCTGTCAGAGCTTAACAAGAAAGTTAACCAATCCAACGTGTCTTTCCCTGGCCCCTCAATAGCTTCTGTGTTTTAACTCTATTTGAAATTAACTCTTCAACCTTGGAAGATGAGCCTCTTTCAGTAGTGAAGCTAGAATCAAGCTTCCCTAGAGAGAAAGTCAATTCACACAAAGCCAGTACGATTAATTTTTTCTCTCCCTGAGCTATATGAGCTCAATCATACTAGTGCCAATCGTAATAGGATACTGCTTTTAGGTGATCTACAGGGGAGCGGTGGGATTAGAAGAAGGCTTTTGATCCTCTCAGTGCGATGAAAGGTGCAATAGGAGGCAAGGAAGGTACAGCTACACCCACTTGTCAAACAGTCAAGGACGGTTGAATTGGTGGCTTGTGGGTGATGACAGAAGTATATAATTTCAGTAGGGAATGTTGGATAGAAATATAACCACTTCACATTTGAAAGATGTACAGATCTTCTTTAACATGTTGGCCTGGAGAGAACATTGGAGGGATCTTCTAAATTAGATCTGAAATTGGACATGCATAGCATTTATGGCCAGCTTGCCTGTTAAGTCATAAAGATTGATGACTTTCAGTCAGAGAGACATTTTCCCTCCCCTATGGAGGCAATTTAAAAATTTGAACCAACAGTGGAGGGAAGAGATTAAAACAAGAAAATAAAATTCAAGCAATTGTGAGAGCCAGTATTTCATAGTGGTTACAGTGTTGGAACTAGGTTAGATTCATATCCCAACTCTTGGGTTAGGGAGGGCGGGGTCAAAGTGCAATTAAATAAATAAATATTATGAAGGAGACTTTGGGCCAGTCATTCTATTTCAGCCTACCTCACAGGCTGCTTGTGAGGATAAAATGGGAGAATGTAGATCCTACTCTGAGCTCCTAGGAGAGAATGTATATTTAAAAATATATTTAAAAATAAATATAGTGAGTAAGCAGACTAGCACTTGGCAAGGGAAAACAAGATAAAGTGGAAGGCAAATGTTTTTATTCTGAAGACTAAAACACACACACAGTTGTCCTTGATCATATATCTGTATTAAACATAAGTGGCTCTGAAAATTTTATTCCATATTTTTTTCTACTATGTATTAGGTATATAGGTTTCTATGGCTGGAAAATTTTAGTGTGATGTACAGACAAGTCAACGTCAGTCTTTTGCCATCACTCAGTGGTCTCGTCTATGATTTTAACCTCTTTGTTCGAGCCCCAATGGTACATTTGATACCACTATGCAGAAACATACAACATTGCTATGCTCCTGTATTCTTTCTCACTATCCTGATCTGATTAGAAGGATGATGATGCATTCTGGGGCACCTGTAATTGCACCATACAATTGGTCCAACAATTCCTCTAGTAATTGAGACTCAGATTTAATTTAGTATTTCAACCCCTTAACAAAGTTACTAGTAAAGTTAAAAGAACTTTGGAAGACCATGATCTGAGCTGATCTGTACAGGTCTGACAGACAATATCTTTTATTGTGTATTAAATAACCTTTAATATGCAGTATGCCAAACTGGCATTTAATATCTTTGATGTATTAAAATAATGCCATTCACTACCAGCCCAGATCCCCAATTGTAGCATATGAATCCCCTGTGTTGAATTTCGAGTTACTATAATAATTCTGCTTTCAGCATTATGTGACGTTCACCAGCAGGAGTCCTTGAAAATGACCATTTTAATTGAAACTTCCCTCGAAATGTATTTGCGTTTATAGATACCGAGAACCAGCTCAGCATGTGAACTTCTGAGTACTATATGGAAGACATACATAAGGGATACTTCTTTACTAATGGGGCAAAGTTATGTATTTTTAAACAGTATATTCTTAATGGGCACAACAAAACAGCAGGTGGCATTCTCTTCTTACTCCACCACCTTCAAATTATAAACGTTACAAATGAAATATGCTCAAGGAAGCTAGAGATGCAAGAGACACGATCTTTGTGCTGTTGAATCCTCCAGTGCTTTGGGGGCTGCTACCCCTGCACATGGATGTTTTTGCTGACCTCATATAGTTCACAGATTCTGTTTGCATGATTTCTGACATACCAGAAGGTATGTCCATTTTGTTTTAATTATACAGAAGTGTTTGATACAAGAAAAACACAAAAATGTAAAAAGAGAAAGGGAGTAAAGGAATGATATTACATTTTTAATACATGAGCTATAAATCACTACATGAAATAGTAACATTGGCATGCTTCCATTATGGAAGCAGCAAAATTAGGCCAGCCAAAGACAAGGCAGGAGTTTCTGAATATTCCCAGGCATGTAGAAAAACATGGTTTTGTAAATTAACCAAAGGCAACCCGACAGTTGCCCTGATGAGGACTGAGTATGCTCCTGGAGCACACAACGTTGAAAGCAGCTGAGAAAGGAAAAAAGGGAAGGGGCAATTAGCCCATTCAAGATCTTTTTCAAATGCTAGAGTGAGAGATTTGGGAGACTGGGTGTTGGAGTGGGATTCTGAAATTATTTCACCCTCCTATGATGCCCTGACCTAGATAGCCCGAAACTAGCCTGATCTCATCAGATCCCAGAAGTTAAACAGGGATGGTCCTGGTTAGTATTTAGATGGGCAACCTCCAGGGAACACCAGAGTCGTGACATGGAGGCAGGCAATGGCAAACCACCTCTGAATGTCTCTTGCCTTGAAAACCCTATCAGGTTGTCATAAATCAGCTGTGCCTTGATGACATCGCACACACACACACAAAGATTCCACATTAGTCCCCAGCTTGTCTTACTGTAATAAGCTGAAGTGAAAATTTTAGGCAAAGATCAGTGGGCTTGTCCATGACAATTATACCCACACCTGAATTTTTTAACTACACTGATTGTTCAGATGAATTTTCATATTCCTGTAATCTAATTCCGTGTTACAAGAATCTCATCAGAAACTTCAGCTTTTTTGTTTTCACAGCTGTGATATTTGGGGGGTTGGGTGTACACCAATGCCCTGATTCCCATTCTTTGATCCCTGTACAGTATATCGTTCAGTGCAAATTAACCCATATGGTAGAGTGGAAGTGATACAGTCAGCGTAAGTGGCACATTCCACCTATAGGAGATGGGCACACCAAACCTGCATGCAACGGTAGCCTTCTTTTCATTGGATAAAATGTGAAGTGCAGATAGACCCCCCACAGATGTGTAATTCAGTTTTAATGGAAATCACTTGTAAATAAAATGTTCCCGTTTTGTGAGGAGAATAATTGATTGAAATGTGTGAAACAAGATGTTGGACACTACTGAGTTCAAAGTCTTCTACAAATCAATCTACATTTCCACATTGTGTACATTTTGGAATTGTTCCTTTAAATTACCATATAATTACCCACTGTACTGTTGCAGTTATCAAGACAACCATATCAAGAGGATCGTTCAGTGTTTGGTTTTCATTGCAGTGAAGGCAAATGTAAATTTGCAAAAATGCTTGAAAGAGTTCCTTGTTCAAAACAGGTGGAAAAATTAATACAATAGCTACCTCCTAGGCGTGACAATATAGAAATAAGTACCATTTAGTTCAACAGAAGTAAGGAGGCTTAAGGTTGCATTCAGCCTTTGGCTTCAATTGTGGGAATGCTGTAGTCATACAGCATGAGAAAATTCTGCACTTGACATAGCACCTACGTGTACAGGCATCTTTATACTGCCGTTTACTGAGATTGCCCCTGACTACAATGCAGACAGATACAATGCAATATAGTTCAGCTCAAACATAGCTATTTATATATTTTAGACCTGTGAATTTGTGCTACAGATTCAGCCCATAAGCATAACATTAAGTGCAAGGCAGTTCCCTCCCAAATTAGTCTGAAAACCAAGTGCGTGGCTGAGGTAGCATTCCAGTGTCCCAACCACATGGCCAAGAGCTCTTCACAAAGGTCACAACCACAAAATGACATCTCACTGAGAAGGGTGATGGGGACAGATAATCATTCCATGCCCATGAGGCTGGGTCATTTAAATGTTGCCTTAGATGCACTCACAGAAAAGCAGCTCTCATACAGCTTGGGGTTTGGGTTAAGGGGAATTCTGACCAGCATTAGCCACACTTAAGGTCAGCACAATGTCACTCCTGACAAGAAGCACACAGTAGGAGGAAAGGATAAGTGTTGCTGAAGCATCTCCCATTTTTTTCAGTCACAGTCAACAGGAAGCCAACATCCATCTCCACTCTTTTCTCATATAAAAGATTCATGATTTCAAACGGTAGTGATTTGGTCTTAAGTCACCTCTGAGACTTGCTAACAATTTCAATCAAAAGCCTGAAATGAATTCCACAAAATCTTTAATGGTCTCAAATGTGTTTTCATGTGTGGGTGTGAAGCAATTCTTCCTGGAAGGGGAAAGTGTTCATAAATAACAATCTCCCCTCATAAATACAAAAGCAAAAGCCACTATTTATTACTGTATTTTTTTCTTTTAAATAGCCCTAAGTGAAACTGATGTGTAACATGCCACTGTAAAGGGAACTGTGTGGGTGTTTTAAGATAGTCATTTGTCTTTCAAAGAAAGAGAGGCTAAAATTAATTTTAAAATAAGTAAATTACAGTAACAACAAAAATTGTGAGCAACAAAAAAATTGTTTTTCTAATCTTTACCATTACTTGAAAACATATATATCTCACTAATGTTCTTTTCAAGAAAATAAAACCACCATAGACTTTTCAGGGTAAAAAAGCATAATACACCCATGCATCAAATCTTGTTCACTCTTAAACTGTCAGATGTTGTCAAGCTGTGGCTCTAACAACAGCAAAGAGATTCTTGTTGTAGAAAGTAGCACGAACAAGGAGTGTCTCAATTAAACAGATATCTTTTAAGGTCACACATCAGGAATACATATTTGCAGGTGTATGAAAAGAGAAAAATGTGTAGAATTTCAAATCCTTCCACAGATCCTGCCAACAGAGCAACATAGACCTTTCAGTATCTGTCCACATGCATTGTCATTTAAAGTTAAGAAGATAAATTGGTTGATTGCATCCCAGTGATCCATTCTGCTAACAGTGGATCTTTCCTCTGCTGGAAGAAGCCTTCTGCTGGTGCAAGAGGCTTTTTTGCTGGTAGAAGCTTCCTTTCATCAGAGAAAACCTTTGGAGTTTGCAGATTGGAGCTGTAGGATCCAACTCAGGGTTCTCTGGAGCCCACTGGCATTCCTTCAGACCTATCACTGTGCTCCTTTTAGGGGTGCCAGCCTCCAGGTGGGACATGGGGATCCCCCAGAATTACACCTCATCTCCAGACTACAGAGATCAGTTCCCCCTGGAGAAAATGGATTTTTTTTGGAGGGTGGACTCTATGGCATTGTACCCCACTGAGGTCTGTGTCCTCCACAGGCTCCATCCCCAAATCTCCAGGAGTTTTCCAACCTGGATCTCGCAACCCTACCCTGCCAGTGGCCGGGGGCTGACAACCGTAGCTCCTTTTTATCAAATGATTAGTATCTTGAGCTGCTAAGTTACAATTTTTAAAATCTCTGTATCAAGTTGAAAGAATGGTATGGGTGGGGACCTACAAGGTATTGTGGGGGCACCTCATTTTCCTCTTCCCCACGATTTCTTCTTTCCCTTTCCTGAGAGCCTTCATAGCCTCTCCTCTTTTCCTACTTCTTTCTCTCCTTCTCACTCACCAGCCAATTTACCTTCATCTGCTCTCCTATCTTCAACTTTCCATCCTTCTTTCCCCTCTGGCAGCCTCTCCCTGGGCAAAGTCTGGGCCAGTTGCACAGTGCAAGTTGCTAGGCTGGGCCCAGTTTTGTGGCGCTGGCCAGGTTAAGTGAAGTGAAGTGAGCCTGGCCCCAATGAACCTTCCATCAAAGGCCAAAAATAGCTTGGAAGGGGCCCTGTCCTGCCACCCCCACCCCCACCCCAGCTTTTAGTAAGAGAAGCCAAGGTTTGAAGGCTGGCAATACTATTGTGGTTGCCTAGCAATGAGCACTGAGAGCATTCATTTCTTAAAGTTACAGGCGCTGCTTCTATAATTTGGGGAGAGCTTTACCCCCAATGTATGCAGATTTCAGGTTTTTCTGTTTTTCTCAGGTTTGTAGAAGGATGTCTTGTCCATGACCCATGTCTCTGCATTTAAGTATTCACAGATGGAGGGCCATGTTGAGAATTAGATATATTGATGAGGGCACATCATGCATCCACATTGTTAAAGCTCAGCTGGTATTGGTTTGGTTGGTCCCTGGCTAAGTAACTGTAGGCTGCCTTGAGAGTCATGATTAAAGAATGAGGTGTAAATACATTAATATATGGATGGTATCCGAGGGCACAAGAGTTCTCTGGCACCACTTTGTCATGTGGTAATTAAAACTCAATCTACCCAATATTGGCAGATCCATTTGTTTAAAACCTGTTGGCCTTAATTATGTATATGTGGAGCATGGGGGGGGGGTTTGGACCAAAACAGGTTTATGGGGTATCATCTCCCCATCAACAGTTTCCCTCCTTGAGCATCTTTTCCTCCACAATGGCAGAAGGAATTTGGTTTGGTGCCGGGGTAATGGATAAGAAACTTTCTTCCCACGTGCTTGTTTCATTTCTCCTTTATAGCTGCATTGCGCATACACATAAATCAAGAAACTCATCTTTAAAACCAACACATTTGTAATTATAGCACCATCTGCTGACAGGCTTCTCTAAAGAACTTAATTTTACACATGCTGACTTCTATGTAGATCAGTGGAAGAAAAAAGAGGGGAATAAAACCCAACCTGAAAACAGAAGCTGGGTACCCAAGGTAACGCGTTTCGGCCTATTGGGCCTTCATCAGTTGTTAATTAAAACACATGTTAAGCCTGCACACATTTACAGAAATAAATAAATAAATACATATACAAACAGTTCAAACCCAACCAGGCATGTGTATAGGTTGTAAAATCTATTACCAGTTACTCAAACATCTGGTCAGATTGGTTCTAGTTGTAATACTGGTTGTATATGTCTCTCATATACTATGTGTGCAGGTATCAACCTAGTACAGCAGTCAGTGCCCACAGGCGGGAGGTTTTTGGGGCAGAGCCTGAGGAGGGCGGGGTTTGGGGAGGGGAGAGATCTCAATGCCATAGAGTCCAATTGCCAAAGCAGCCATTTTCTCCAAGTTAACTGATCTCTAAAGGCTGGAGATCAGTTGTAATAGCAGGAGATCTCCAGCTATTATCTGGAGGTTGGCAACCCTACTGCAGTGCAATGAAGACTTCCAGCTGTGTTTGGGAGTTTCTTTCACTGTTGAGAATAGAAAGCTGAATAGACTGAACTAGTAGGAATAAAAAATTACAGGTCCTAGTTTCTGGCTTCAAATATCCTCAGGCTATCCTAACACAGGGTTGTTGTGGGGATAAATTGGAAAAGGGGGAAAGCATGGTGTAAGGTACTCTGAGTAAGGTACAAACAAACTTGTAGTGACAAGTTTGAGATAGTACTCGTCTGGGGATTGAGAATAAAAATGACATCTGATAACTGAAATCTGTAGTAAATTTCAGGTGATTGAAAGTACTTGCCAAAGTATCAGGTGAAGTTTCATGTTAAAAAGCCAGAAGAGGAAAAAAATCAATTTTCAAGTCACTGAATTGTCTCTGATCAAATTTAAGACATGCTATATATAATTTTGCATACCCTTTTTCTTGCTATATTTGGTTAAGCAGATAGGTGATATTCATTCTATACATAGAGTATTGTGACGTCAGATTACATGGGAGACAGAGTAAACTTGGATTTCAAGCATTCTGAATCATTGGCTTTGGGAGAACAAAGTTCTGATATACTGTTACAGCATTAGCAGTCTTGAAATGTACGAATGGGTTTGCTTGACAAACTAAGCAATGGTGAGGGACATTTAAAAAGAGCATTTTCCATGATGACTGAAAAACATTCTCCCCAGCCTTGTGAATGCAACACCCGTCAGAGTTTGGCAGGATGGAGTGGGAGCAGGGATAGAAAAACAGCAAGAAAGAGTTTCTGTGCTTCAGATCTACAAGCAGACACGGCATGAAACAAACCTAAGTGTTTTTAGCAGGAGTTGTTTAAAAGTTGCTGTCTGGAAATCTCATGCAAGATCAGCCATTTTGGTGCCAGCTGTAGAAAGATATCTGCTTTCACTCTGCTCTGCTAGTATATTTGTAAACCAAAACAGGTATTTCAAAAACACCTTAAGCCTCCACTGTTCTGTCACCTGAACAAAACCAAAACATTTAGCCCTGCTGCTGGGTTTCTCGACTGCTCAGGAAAGTTGAGAGCGCTCAACGACATAAAACATCAACCCCAAAGAGGATTTGTTGTGTTTCATTTGTATTTTGCAGCTATTACCCATCTGCGTTAGTTTTGCTGCACCACAAG
The DNA here is from genome assembly GCF_029931775.1 of Euleptes europaea. Classification (NCBI taxonomy): domain Eukaryota; kingdom Metazoa; phylum Chordata; class Lepidosauria; order Squamata; family Sphaerodactylidae; genus Euleptes; species Euleptes europaea. The sequence continues at coordinate 35,877,596 of NC_079316.1, read as the reverse complement.
TCATACCAGAAATAACCATTGTTACACTTCTGTGCTTGTTGCCTCTGAAAAGGGCACTCTAGCTTACCATATCTGTCTGGGAGGATTGAAGTAGCTATTCTTTCCTGATTTGTCACTTGTCAGAGCTGTTCTTCTATCATTGATATTATTATCAAATCTTCCTTAGGTGTCTCTCTCCTAGGGATGCCAGCCTCCAGGTGGAATCTGGGGATCTTCTTGAATTACAGCTCATCTCCTGACTATAAAGATCCATTTCCCTGGAAAAAATCGATGTTTTGGATTGTGGACTCTCCAGCATTGTACCCCACTGAGGCCCCTGTCCTCTTCAGGCTCCATCCCAAAATCTCCATGAGTTTTCCAACCCGGATCTGGCAACCCTACATCCCCCGCTGGTGGACAGGGGTGACCTGGCAACCATAGTCTCTCCACTAAAGAAGAACAAGTCCTATATAGAGGGAGTATGGCTATGGGTATTCCAATAGGAACCTACCCATTGACTTGATACTTGAAATCAGGATCTCCAAGAGCTTCCACAAACCTTCTTGCAAAGATTGCTCCTCCAGGCTCTCCTCTTACCATCCTGACTAAACACCAACTCATGTGAAACAAATCACATAACTTGCTCTTAGCACAGATAGGCTCGTCAGTGGTTACCTATGTGTATGATACTTTTTTCATTTCCCACAATTATATCCTACCCTGCATCCTAGAATAGGGTTGCCAACCTCCAGGTACTAGCTGGTGATCTTCTGCTATTACAAATGATCTCCAGTAGATAGAGATTAGTTCACCTGGAGAAAATGGCCACTTTGGCAATTGGACTCTATGGCATTGAAGTCCCTCCCCTCCCCAAACCCTGCCCTCCTCAGGCTCCACCCCAAAATTCTCCCACCGGTGGTGAAAAGGGACCTGGCAACCTTATCCTAGGAGCTCTAGGGCAATGTGCAATCCCCCCTTTATCCCCACACCAGCCCTGTGGGTAGGTAGGCAGAGACAGTAACTAGTCCAAGGTCACGTGCTTCCTCCTTTCCTCCCCCTTCAATAATGAAAAAGGAAAAGTGCCCTGGAAATGTTGTCTCTCTAGTCCCTCAATTTTTGGCAGCCCTGCTTCAAATCTGATATATCAATTATTAAGGATAATCTTTAGACCATGGGGTATTTTGCATTTCCTCTTCAGGTGTACCTGTATTCTTGTTTGCAGGTGAGCAGCATGAACTATTTTACTAGCATAACTTAGAGCAATGTGTATTTTCTCTGAATAATTATTTTAATTACTACGTTCTTTCCCCCCTTAGTAATACTTAAATGGAGAAAACACATTCTTTTGCTTGCATCAGCAACTTAAAGGCACAGTTTCTTTCCTTCAGGATATTCAGAATTTCACAGCTTTTTCATGTGCTACCTTGATTAACTGCACTGTTTTACACATTGTTTGTTGCTCCTCTTTGGATGTAATTGGCAAGGAACAGGCATATGTTATGTTTAATCTTGGGAGATTTAAACAAATCTGTTTGAAGGCTGTCTGCTTCTTGGTGTGACCTCCACATTTGCCTCCTCACCAGCATATGCTCATTTTTTGTTAGATGACAAAAATGAGGGGATAAGAAACAATGTGGGAATTATCCTTGAAAGAGAGAAATCTAATGACTCATAGAGAAGATGATGGGGGTACATTATGTTCCTAAGTCTGTAAGAAGCTTCAATCTGTAATAAAACATCACCTGCTGACTACTAAGAGTTCATACTAGATAATGCTTAGCCAGAGTTTGACCTGTTAAAATAGTCATTTGTTTTGCACATCATTGTTGCATTACTTTATTGTTTGTGTAAATACACTCTGAGATGCACACACCTCAACATTCTTACTACATTGGGATCTCATGGGTTAACTTTTACTCAGTAAAAAGAAGAGGAATCCAAGACATAGACAGAGGGTTCAACAGAGTATCCAACCATGAAGCTGTGGGGAACGTATATCTCTACAATTTACCCCAAAAGAGATCACAAACTCTGGGGTATTCTTCACGGAGATTTGCTGCTGTTTTGATGCTGATTTGCGTCGGAGTCAAATTTTGGTTATTCACTGCAGATCTGTGTTTTCCCCCACTGAGCAAAATAAGCCGCGTTAAAAGAGAGGCAATCCAAACCACTTTTGAGACGATCTTTCCTGTGGACACGTGTTTTGTTGCTCGGATGCCCATGAAAAAATGTTTGCTTCGCTCCCCAGCACGTCTCCTTTCTCCTCCCCCAAGAACGCTGATTGGCTGGGGAAGTTTTGCACTCGGACAAGAATACCGCCCCTTTGGCTGCCTGCCTGCCTAGAATCCTGGCACTTCTCTCCCTCCGTCCCCGCGTGCCTTCCCCGCCCCTCGCCCGGGATGGGCCTTGGAGCTGGGCCCACACCTCCAAGCTCAGGGGGACGTCAGACGGACGGCTCCAGGGGGAGACCAGCTGGCCACGCCATGTGCTCCTCACGCGCTGGTGGTGGTGGTGGTGGCAGCTCAGTCTAGGGCAGCTGGACCCGTGGGGGGGGATGTTCAAGGGAAGGGGCTGTTGGCCCCTCTGCCCCAGAGGGGAAGGGGGATTTTTGAGAATTCGGATGGGAAAAATGTGCATCCTGAGAGCGGAAAACCCAAGGCATCACTCTTCTGAAGAGGGGCGGCCAGCCTGCTCTTATCTCCCTCCTCTCTCTCGATGCACTTTGGCCGGATCATGGCCGGTGCGCAATCCAGGGGCCTTCTTTCCTTTCCCCCCCGCCATGCACACTGGCTGGATCAGGGCTGGTGTGCAAGCTAGGAGCCCTCCTGTCTCTCATGATGCAATGTGGCCGGATCATGGCCGGCGCGCAAGCCAGGGGCCTTCTTTCCTCTCCCCCCCCCCGCCATTCCCACTTTCAGCTAAACACTTCTCTGGGCACATGGATTCCCTGCCCCCCTCCCAATCCTGTCTATCATTAAAGGGCAATGGGTTCCACACCTATAGAAAATAGAGGGAATCTTTGAGGAAAGCGCTGCCTCCCCCCCACCCAATTTGGAATCTGACTGTTCCAAAAGCAGAACAGAGCGAGGGTGGAAGAAAAATGGAGGAGACCAGAGGGACTGGTGCTTGTTTTTTGTGCTGGGGCTGGTGAACCGCACGAGGTAATCTGCTGGGCGGAGTTGGGGTGGAGCTGGGGGCAGGCATAAACAATGAGCCTGTTGGAAGGGGAGGCCTCCTGCAAAAGGGACAGACCAAACCATTGTCAAATACAGAGTGCTTTGTTCCCATGAAAAACCAAAACTACAGATAATTGACGGGGATAAATCGCGGCCATGAAAAAACATTTAAATCGTGTTTTTTTTTAGTCCGTGGCAAAACAGAAGCAAAATCTACCGTGAAAAATGTCCCTCTGTTTCTTTTCTATCTTGCTGGTTTTATGTTGAATGCTCCAGTCCAACTAGTTTAGGATGGCATACAAGGATTCTGGCGAGAGTATAGGGTTGCCAAGTGCCCAGTGGTGGTGGGTAAAATCCCACTGATCCACTGGGCTGCCCGCCGGCCAGCTGATGGCTGGCGGGCACTGCGTGCATGTGCAAACACCTGCGCACGCGTCACTTTTGGGTAAACCCCAAAGTGATGCAGACGCTCTGGCAATCTCGGATAAAACTCTATGGAAACTCTATGGAAACCATAGTTTTGGCCAAGATCGCAAGAGCGTCCACGTCGCACAGGTTGCGTGCGCATGTCACAGCCACGGCCCCGGAAAGTTCCCACTGGTGGAGCTACGGGGCCTGGCAAGCCTAGGCGAGAGGCAGGCAGGGAAGACCGCAGCCTATGGCTTGTCTGCATCACAAATCAAAATTGGCTGCCTGAAGTCTGGTTTAGCACAAGCATGGCTTGTTATGTCTAGAGAACTAGGCCACATGGGTAAGGCTGGGAACTCTGGGTTGGGAAATTCCTGGAGAATTGGGGGTGGAGTCTGAGGAAGGCAGAGTTTGGGGACAGGAGGGATCTCAGTAGGGTATGATACCACACCGTCTGTCCTCCAAAGCAGCCATTTTCTCCAGGGGAACTGATTGATGTCACCTGGAGATCAGCTGTAATTCTGGGAGATCTTCAGGCCCCACCTGGAGGTTGGCAACCATACAGACAGGGCACACTAAAACTGAATGCTTGAGGAAGACAAACATTTTGAACAGGATCATAGTTAAAATGTACAAACATTGTAAAGAAACAAATCATTAAAATGTGTGATTGAAAGACTTGGACACATGTTCAGGGGCTGGCAGTGGCATGAGTAGGGTTGCCAGGTCCCTCTTCACCACTGGTGGGAGGTTTTTGGGGTGGAGCCTGAGGAGGGTGGGGTTTGGGGATCTAAAAAAGTTGTGTTGGAAAATCACCTCTGTTAGGTTCAAAAGGAACTGGGTTGGGGGGGAATCCTCTATGCATGACCTTAGAAGATCGGAGATGATGTTTTGTGTGTATCCCAATGGCACACTAGTATACAGGGAAGTGACATTGATGGTCACTAGTAAATAATCAGTAGATAGCTCTACATTTTCGATGTAACGAATAAAGTCACCAGTATCCTTAATATAAGACTCTGTGTCTATAGAAAACTGTCTTAAATTATAATCCAAATATTGAGCTATAGGTTCTGACACTGATTGGGAGGCATCTATTCTTGAGAAGATTATTGGAATATATTACCATATGGATATTTCTCTCATATTGGACTGAGTCACTTTTTGTATGTTTACACCTGTATATAATTAGAATTAGGAAAGATTTGTGTTTATATTGTATCAACAGCATGTGTGTATAGAGATTGTAGCACTCAATAATAATTTTGCACTTTGTGATACTTTCGCGTCTGTGCTGATTTTCTGGTACCTGGAGGTTGGCAACCCTAGGCACGAGGCTTCCTACAGAATAAAATAGTTTTTCCAAAACACTTTGTCTCCCACGATATGTGTGTGAACAGCCAAAAATTCTGTGTGAAATAGTTTATGTGAAAAACTCAAGCCTCTTGTCTGCCTTAGCTTTCAATATCTTGCCTTTTCTATAATGACCCACCATTTCTCGCACTACCACTCAGAGCAGTGGCAGGCAACTGAACATTGGGGCAGGGATCTCCCACCCCAACCAGGGGCTTGGCATAGGATTGCCAACCTGGAGGCACTAGCTGGAGATCTCCTGCTATTACAACTGACCCCCAGCCAATATAGACAGTTCACCTGGAGAAAATGACCGCTTTGGCAATTGGATTCTGTGGCATTAAAGTCCCTCCCCTCCCCAAACCCCCGCCCTCCTCAGGCTCCGTCCCAAAAACCTCCCATCAGTGGGAGGGACCTTGCAACCCTAGCTTGGCAGCCCTAAGGAGAGGACTTGGATAAAGGGAATAGGATTGTAGTCTACTGCACTGTTGTATTTATTATCTTGCTCTTATTACATTGTCTTCTATTTTTGTAATCCATTCTGTACATTGTTTGTGTTTTCTAATTTTTTGTTCGCATTGCTAGTCCCGTTGCATTGTTTATCGGACATTTTATGCTGCTTGATCGGAATTTTTAAAATATTTTTAAGCCACCTTGAGCCTTAAGTGAGAAGGGTGGATTATAAATAAAGTTAAGTAAATAAATAAACTCACAAGGCCAAGGGGAAAAGAGGCTGCAGACAGGTAAAATGTTGTGCCTGGACTCACAGCTCATTGACAACTCCTTCCTAAACACTTTTCAAATGCAATTGTAATCAACATCTCTGTGGGTTTTATTACTGTGAGTTGACTTGGGAGCCAATTTTAACTGGAAAAGCAATGTAAAAAATACAGTCAATGAACTGTAGCATCCAGAATGTATTATTGCAGTGCTGTCTTCGTGTGGCTGCTTATAGAAAGCCTTCAGAAACTACAGTTAGTCCAAAATGTGACAGCAGGTTATTCATTGGAGTTGGATTGCCAGGTCCCTCTTCGCCATCGGCGGGAGGTTTTTGGGGCGGAGCCTGAGGAGGGCAGGGTTTGGGGAGGGGAGGGACTTCAGTGCCATAGAGTCCAATTGCCAAAGCGGCCATTTTCTCCAGGGGAACTGATCTCTATTGGCTGGAGATCAGTTGTAATAGCAGGAGATCTCCAGCTAGTACCTGGAGGTTGGCAATTCGAGGTTGCTAAAAAGTATATAGTTTTTATATTATACCATATTGTACCATTTGTCCTTGTTGACTGCCCATGCCAGAGGATCAGATGCTGATCTGATACCTCATGACTGCACAGTTGTATATTTTTGCAAGGTAGTTTTTTTTTAAATCAATCTATACCAGCTGTCTTGGCAGTTTGCTCTCATGTAACTTTTTACAATTGATTTACCATATTTAGTCAAAAGGAAGATGGCCCTGAAACACCCCCTTAAAAGAAGTTACACACACACACACACACACAAATTATTGCTAAATATAAGTGTAACTTGTATGTTAATATAAGACAACCCCTCCCCCTTTTGTTTGATGATATAACTGGAAAACAATTAGTCTTTCATTTGAATAAATACAATATCTATCCAGGAACCTTGTTTGATTGCATGGTGGGCAATGAAAATATGGCTTTGTTTGACTCCTGCATAGGCTGATCTGGTTTGTCTCTTTCTCCTGAGGTTTGGTAGTTTGGTTATTGCAGCTGACGTCTACGAATTAGTTTTATTCTACTTTTGTCTTTTTGATTTGGCATTTGATTTTATATTGTTTAAATATAAAATAAAACTGTTCTATACCTCTTGAACCTTTAAACAATAAACAGGATAAAACAATAAATAGGATGACAAACTGTGAATCCTGACAGTATTTATTTATGCCAAAAAGTGACTTGTGACAATAATCCAAGATAAATTCTTAGAACTGTTCCACCTCTGCCAGCTCAATCAGCTTGCTTTCCCAAAAGGCAAATTTGAAACCAACCCATAGTAATTCAAAACAGCTGGATCAAGAAAGGGCTTCTTCAGAAACAGGTTATCAAACCAATGTAGGTTACACAGCTTAAGATAGCAGTGTGCATTATTTATAATATTTCATCAGTTCAGTTTGTAACATATGTCAGTTTTAACCTGGTAGTACCCGTTTAATTAATTCCTTTCACCTTGTCCTGTCAGAAGTTTTGCGTCTGGCTCACTCAGGAGGACAGATGCTTCCTACAGAGCTGAATACTTTCCACTCTGGTCAACATGGATCATGAAGAAATGCTTTAAATAGCTGCAAAGGAAAAGAATCTAATAAACTCATTCTGATTAGATTGGTAAAGCAGCCTCTATGTGGTTCACTGCATCTTTTAGACACCATTGCCAGAATTCATATGTTCCAACGGCACTATTGTTAATTGTCTGGTGGCTATTCTCAGTCTGGCTGTCTGATCCTGCATGGCTTTTCTTATGTTCTTATTTGAACTTTAAATCACTGTTCAGGTTTTTTTTTTTTTTTTTTTTTTTTTTTTTACCACGGTGGGCCTGAGAGTTTGCTTTTAGGTTCTTGTGTAAATCTACAGACATGCATTTTCCAAACTATTCTAGCTAACTTGAAATTTTCTGTCTTGAATAGACTAATTTATGAATCCGTAGCTTTATGACAGAATAAATTCTAGAACAAATGTAACAAAGTTTGCAACAATAATTCTTTTGCATGCGCAGCAGTGTCTAACATCATGACTAGTGAAAACAAATCAGATGGTTTAAGAAAGTCATGTGAGGCTCACACAATTGTACCTAGATAAAACAGCCACACCCTAAAACCCCTGAATCTCTTAAATGTGAGTTGCAGTGAGCCTATCTTACCTGTTTTGAAAAGACTTGGTTTTGTCTTTAAATGCAGGCTAGATAGGAGACATGTATGAATTTTTAGTTATACTTTCATTTACATATTCTAGTGTTTTATACTTTCATTTACATATTCTAGTGTTTGCTCTAAAAATAGTGATTCTTGTTTATTTAATCTGTGCTAGGATAACTAGAGTGATTTTAAATAAAGTTTTTAAAAGACAACACTGAATGATCACTGGCTGGGATACAAGGTTTCCACCACGATCTGAAATACACAAACTTCTGGCCTCTTTCCAGTCAGATGAGTGATACATGTACTGAATGATCACTGGAGAGCCTGATCATTCCTCACACCACCTTGTGATTTGATGGTTAATGCATTGCTCTAAAACAGTCAAAGAGACCTCTGGTTTCCATGTGCCTGTTTTAAGTAATGCCCCGCCATGAGTGGGTATAACTCCATAACATCAGAGTTCTGCAAAATCTCACAAAAGTGCTGGTTTTTAAGGCTCCAGCGCACCCCACTAAGCTATTGGGAAAAGGCAAGGGGGGACACTGCTTCAAACCTGTCTCACCTTTTGTAGAAAGGGTTGTAGAAGGAAACTATCAGGCAGCCTCAGTCACCACTGTGCTAGTCATTGTCATGATCCCCCTCAAACCAGCCCAGCGACTTGGGCTCGGAGACCTCAGGGAAGAGTTTAAAGAAGCAAGGCCATTGGCTGAGGAGGACCAGGTAGGGTTGCCAGATCCCTCTTCACCACTGGCGAGAGGTTTTTGGGGCAGAGCCTGAGGAGGGCAGGGTTTGGGAAGGGGAGGGAGTTCTAGTACCTGGAGGTTGGCAACCCTAGGACCAGGAAAGGCCTAACATGGCAGAGGTGCCCATGGACTATGTGCTGGAGGCTGCCCTGTCAGAACCTGCCAGTGAAACCTCACAGCCAAACTCTAAGACAGCCACCGTGCCTCTCCTGTGCAGGTCTTGAACCTGGGCCCATGCCGCCCCGCCCCCCCGGATCCATCCCTATTCTGCAGGAATGACAGCAACAGAAGGCCCAGGCTGTAGTGGCCCAAAGGAGGCAAAGAGCCAGACTGGCTGTGTGCAACCCCATCCCAGAGCCATGCAGTAAGAGTGATACTTCTTCACAGGGTGCTGTAGCCAAAACACAATGCAGCTACAGGAGCTCAACACCTGCCAGCAGTGCAGCTGAGCCTCATTACCTCCCAGCCGATTTAGGCTGAGCTTTGGGACGTCTCCTTGCTTGATCAACAGGTCCACTGGGTGCATGCCTGTGTTCCTTGCCTCCAGCTCTTGTTGATGCCCCCAGGTCTTGCTGTCTAGGCCTGAGGGCACTACTCCAGAGAATGCCTGACTGGGCTTGCCTGCAGAGCACAGGAAATTCTTCACCAAAATTGTGAAAATGGTTATTAAGTAATGTTCAGTTCTCATCACCATTCCAAGAAGTACTAGGCTGTATTATGCTCAATGGTGCCTTTTAAAAAAAAGTTTCAAGAAAATGTTAAGTCATTGTTAGCTGAATTGTATTTGGTTTTCCTTATTTTTCTGCCCTTCCTTCCATCTACTGCAGTACCATAATGGAATATTATTATGAGGCAGGTTGTGGTTGGTAAGAACTCAATGACTGCTTTTTCCTTGAGTAAACCTGATGGCCTTTGTGGCTCCATTATATCAAATGTACTCTGGGAAATCCTGTTAGAGGCAAAGCATTGACTTGGGGGTGTCCATGTGATTCTACCCAACATATGGTCGTGAGCAAAGCTTGGACTGCAGGACTGCAGCTTACCACTCTGCGCCATGGGCTTTCCCTACCTAGATGAATATAAATATTGTGGTGATCTGTATTATCTCATTGAACATCTTATTATATATTGCCTTTTGACGCCTTCCTTGTAGGGAAAGCGCTCCAGTCTCCTGTGAGCCACAGAGAGCCCCCCCTTCAAGGTCTCTCAGCCACAGAGACAAGAAATCTGGAACCGGTAAGAGAATTTAGGGCTTGTGCCAGCTCAAGCAGCAGAACGAAGAAACCAGGTCACAGCAAACTTTTTGCTGGGGAGGGGCTGTGGCTCAGTTTGTAAAGCGTCTGCTTGGCATGCAGAAGGTCCCAGGTTGAATCCCCGGCATCTCCAGTTAAAGGGACTAGGCAAGTAGTTGATGTGAAAGACCTCAGCCTGAGACCCTGGAGAGCCGCTGCCGGTCTGAGTAGACAATACCGGCTTTGATGGACCAAGGGTCTGATTTGGTATAAGGCAGCTTCATGTGTTCATGGATTGAGGGTGCTGGGAATCTGCTGCAAGATGAATAATTTTGGTGGAAGACACACATGTTTGGACACTCAGAGCCCATTTTTCCCCTGCCATTTACCAGGTTTTACTGCACTATAAGCAGAGGGGCCATAGCTCAGTAGTAGTCACCTGCTTTGCATGCATAAAGTCCCAGGTTCAATCCCTAGCATCTCCAGTTAAAAGGATTAGGGGGAAATGGGGTGTGTGAAATTAAGTGGAAAGGAATGGGAGTTTACGTTTTGCGTACAAATCACTAGTGGCCAAAGTGGATATAAAAGGCAGAGTTTTCTACTGGCAAGATTGATGTCATGTAAAACTTTGGAATCTGGTCGTGTTCCCAACTTGGTATGAAATTGGTTCCACTGGTTTGATAGAGATCTCATTGAGGATGTTGTTGTTTATTCCTGAGTGCAGTGTAATATTTCATCAAGTAAGCATTACAAAGTTTTCTTGAGGTGTTTAAAGGCTATTCATGCTTGAGAGAACAACCTACAGGAATCTGTAGAACATGTGGACACGTAGTACTACAAGCTAGGAAGGCAATAGCAAATCATTCATTCCCCAAGGTAGCATTTTCCATTCCGCAGCCCACACAATCAAGAAAATCGTGTGTGACAAACAGAAGGCTGGCACAAAGGAGATATACTGAAGTGTTCTTGGTTTCCTGGAAAACCTCCTCCAAAAGAATTGCTTCTGTTACAAATTATGTGATGTTCCTCCTTCGTCATTCCAGGAGACCCTACATCCACAAGGCCACTAATAAAATCACTGACAGTTGAAATCAATTGGACTTTTTTGTACATTTCATGCATGTCGTTTTTTAAATGAACCCATACATTATTTTATGAGCACTTGTAAAAATATGGGCTAGAAACTAAAGAAATGTAAAGGTCTGTGGGTCCTATGTGCATTTGATCAGAAGTCAGCAAGGCCCAAGTATTATCTGTTTGGGCCTGATACACATACACACATATATACACATAATTTCATGAGTCATGAAAGAAGCATTTGTAATTTATTTGGAAATAACATAGGAAGAAGAAGAGTTGGTTTTTATACACTGCTTTTTTCTACCTTTAAGGAGCCTTACAATCAGCTTCCCTCCCCCTCCCCACAACAGACACCTTGTGAGGTAGGTGGGGCTGAGAAAGTTCTGAGAGGACTGCAACTAGCCCAAGGTCACCCAGCAGGCTTCATGTATAGGAGTGGGGAAACCAACCTGGTTTACCAGATTAGAGTCCGCCACTCATGTGGAGGAGCGAGGAATCAAACCTGGTTCTCCAGATTAGAGTCCACTGCTCTTAACCACTACACCACGCTCCTACCATGGTAATGTCCTTTCAACCCAGGAATATCCCACAACAGCCCTGGTACAGTGTACTCATTCATTCCCTGGATTTAGAGCTTGAAATTCCTCTGAATTCAGTAAGGCTTATTCTTCAGAGCAGGGTTCCTACACATGTGGGAGCCATGGCACCTGCTGATACATTTCCTAGAGCTTTCCAAGTGTTCTTAGAAAATGGATGTGGTCAGGTGGGGCTTTGGCCCAGCAGGGTTTCTGATTGGCCATTGGAGATCTGATTGTGCAGATTTTTAAAAAATTGCTTTGGCGGCACCTCCCACTATAGTACAAGGATCTTTACTGTGTGACTGATGATAAACTGTGTATAAGCAAGAATGTTTTTAAATTGTATGTTCATTTAAAAAGCAGAGCTGCTATTAAGCAGAGCTTCTGCCTGAAATGTTGAAGAGTTACTATTGCTGTCCCAGGGCTACTGGGCTGAAGTCTTTAATTAGTATGAACTCTAACCATTAACCATAAACTTTATTAATATACAAATACACCAAACACTTTTGTTGTAAGAAAAAAACTTTATATTGGAAAAAACATGGCCACAACTATTTACTGGCAACAGCGGTAACAGAAATGCATTGGCATGGCATGAGGGGCATCAGCCGGCCCCATGCGAACTGATGTGAGCATAGCCTCCCAGCAAGCCTGCTGGGAGACGCAAGGGATGGCGGTGCAGGGAAAGCACCTGGGCTTGTGCCACTTGGTGTTCCCCCGCCACTTGGGTAGAGGCCAATCCTGCCACCCACGAGCTGGCAAACGTACCCGTGGCCTCATCCAAAAACCCCTTATTGGGGTTCCCCGAAGGGAGGGAAGGGGAACGCAGGCCGCTTCCCCCAACAAACCCATCCAGCCCCCATGCCTAATCCGCCAAAGAGCTGGGCAGGCGAGCCGCCCAGCTGCCGCCAATGCACCTACAACTGTAGCCAAGTTTTTATTCCATGTCGAATGCTGTGTAGCCATGTGTCCATCCCCTAATCAGTTAAATGAATGCTGTCAGGCCGAAACAAGGCCATTTGCTGGTGGGAAATATCATAATGTTGTATGATGAAGCCACCGAGGGAGACAATGGTCCGACCAACCGCATTGGTGACCTTACGCCTGGCCACGTCTGCCTGGGGTGCTGGAATTCCTTTGCTCCAACACAGCTGCTCCAAAAGGTCAGACCACCCCAGCACCATGTTGGGCCATCGCCCAGCCATTGCCCGCAGATCTTGGCAGGCCACCTCAGACAAGTTCTTGCGCTTTCGGCATCCCAGGTCATTTTCCCCAAACTGGATCAACAAAATGTCTGGGATCCTATGCCGTTGCGCTTGCTGGAGCAAAGTGGGGACCAGAGCTGACCACCTCATGCCGCGCCTTCCAATCCAGTGAATTGTTAGCTTTCCCTCGAGTCCCAGATGATGCCCCCAACCAGAGGATAAAGCATACCGTCCAGCCCAATGCACAATGCTATGCCCCACAATCCAGATATGTGGTGGGAGTCGCACTGAAACTCAAAAGAAGGGAAAGACAGAAGTGTGTTAGACCAGCTCTAGGTGTGGGCGTATATAACTTTTGAATGCAGCAGATTTCCACCTGCCAAGAGCCCGTATGCCTTTGTCTGGCAGACCTGAACTTGCCGCTGATGTAGCAGCCCCTCTCCGGAAGGAGTGAGCACCAAATTCCTCTACCTGCAAACCTAAAGCCCCCAGACACCTTCGGAACACCTGGATAAACTGAAAGCGTGTCAGGTATGCCCCGTTTTTGTGTCTGAAAAGGAAACGTAGTTGATGAGGCCAATGATGTAGAAATTGTGCCACAGCCCGAACTGGGCAAGGCCCAGCGCCCTGTGCAGCGTACAAGTGCAAAAATGCGCTTTCCCCCCTTTGATCTGTTTTGGACCGCCTGACTCTTACACTCAACTAGTCCCTTGAAACTGTTACATCGTGAAACCCTAGAGCTCTTTCACTCTTGTTGTCTGCAGAACCCGCCACCAATTTGCCAATCCGCAGGGCAACATAGAATGCCACTGCGAATGCGGCTCTGAACAAATGGGTCTCGAACTTGGACCAACAAACGAACTTTAAAGTTTTAAATAATTGTGCCAAAATGCAGACAGTGACTGGCCTGCAATGGTCTGGGATATTAGGGGCTGTACGCTGCCAGCCGGCGGCTGCCCGATGAGCCATGAATGAGCCACATGGATCCCTGAAACCGTGGGCCTTACTAAAGAAGGAGATGGCCATGTGTAACCCAATGGTTCTTGCAGCAAATCCAGACTCTTTCATATAGGCTAAATATTGCAGAACCATGACTTTGTGGACCGGCCACTCTGTAGGCCCCCCAATGGTAGCCGTGAAGGAGATTTTTTTTTTAGCAGCAGATATATAAGACTGAAAAGTCGATTGTGAAATAGAGTCAAATATTCCTTGCAAAATCACTTGTAGCCAAGGGCCCAAAGCTCCTGAGGGAAGGTCTCGGGGAGGGCCTGTGCTCCCGGGGTGAGGCTCTGAAATCTGGCCAGCTGTGAGCGAGACAACGCATCTGCGATGTTATTATCAATCCCCGGAACATGCCTGGCAGTAAACCCAATATTGACAGAAAGGCACGTTAGCACAAAGTGACTGATGAGCCACATCACTCGTACAGACTTTGAAGTCTGTTTGTTAACTATCTGCACTACGGCTTGATTGTCACACCAGAATATCAGTTTTTTATTCTCAAAATAGTCCCACCAAATTGTTACAGCCACTACCAATGGAAACAATTCTAGAAAGGTCATGTCCTGTCGCAGCCCAATTGCTAAGCCAGCTTTGTGCACACCATTTTCCTCCAAAAAACAACCCAAACCAGATGCTGCCTGAAGCATCTGACTGAACCTGGAGGTCCCCACCCACGTCCAGTCGTTCCTGCCAAATGTAAACCCCGTTAAAGCCATTTAGGAATGTGAGCCAGGTATTGAGGTCATCTTTTAAGCCCCGTGTGAGGCAGATCCAGTGGGGGGGCCCCCCTGCAACCATCAGTGGCCCAGGCCAGGCGGGAGCAAAATGCCCGCCAGGGAGAGACCACCCTGCAGGCAAAGTTAAGATGCCCCAACACAGACCGCATCTCTCGAAGGGTACATTTTTTTTCTTGCTCACCATTAGTGTCAGTAGTTCCATAAGGGCTTTCAACTTTACATCTGGCAGCCTGGAAGTCCCAGCCGCGGAATCAATCTCTATGCCTAAATAGACTAACTTGGAAGCTGGGCCCTCAGTTTTTTCTTGGCAAGAGGGGCGCCTAGCTCGTCAGCCAGTAATGTGAAAGAGGCCAAGAGATGTTCACAGCTGCTTGAGGCTGCAAACCCGATGAACAAAAAGTCGTCCAAGTAGTGTGTCATGGTTTATATCCCCAAGCATTCGATGACTGCCCACTCTAAAAAGGTACTGAATGTCTCAAATGCCGCACAGGCCACCGAGCAGCCCATGGGCATTGACTTGTCCACGTCCCAGTTTTCCTGAAAATAAAACCCTAGCAAACAAAAATTGTCTGGGTGAACCGGGAGGAGGTGAAAAGCTGATTGTATGTCACACTTGGCCATCATTGCATGGGGACCGCATGATCTTACAATGTTTACTGCTTCATCGAAGGATGCATACCGTACCAAGCACATTTCCGCTGGAATTGCATCATTTACTGATGAGCCCTTTGGATGGGACAAATGATGAATAAGGCGGTACTCGCCAGGCGCCTTTTTGGGCACGATTCCCAAAGGTGACACCCTTAAATTTGGTAGTGGGAGGGAACCAAATGGACCGGCGATGCACCTGGGGGCGCATTCCTTAACTATTTTTTCTTTTACTATATCTGGCATGTCAGTGGCCGATTTTAGGTTCCCTGAGTGCATGGGCACCCTGGGGCTGAAGAAAGGAATGTGGAAGCCATAAGAGAACCCTTCCCACAGGAACTTGGCATCTGACCTGGCAGGATAGCGAGCGAGAAGCCTGGCTAAAGGATCCCTTTTAACTGGTGTCCAAGCCAAACTGCTCAGCCCTCCAGCCCTACTTTACCTCTGTGGTATTGTTGGTGGGCCCCCATCTTTCCTCGAGGGGGGTTATTCCCTCAAAAGGGCTGTGAGCTTGAACTGCCCCTAGGGCAGAGCGACCTGGAATGTGGGCTGTAGCATGTGTCACAACAGTGCTCGTACCTACATTTGGACCTCTGGCACTTCCCCTGTCCATAGTCCCAGCAGATACGCTGTGAGCTATCCCTGCGGGGGAGCCTCCATTGACCTGAGTGCACCGTCTCTGCTTTGCCTTTTATATGAGGCCCAACACTGACAAGCCAAAGCTTGTCGTTTATGAGGTCCCATCTGGCCCTCTCATTCTGTGATGCCCTCTTTCGAAAGGCCTCGTCATATTCAAAAGCCGCTTGGTCCCCAGCTAAAGTGCGGGCCCTCAAAACGTTCCCCAGGTGATTGGACAAATGCCATCCCTTTTCGGGGTATGCTGAGGAAACTGGCAGCGCAGATCGCTTTAAAGACCCACCCCCACCCCTTCTCCTGGCTCCCGGGAAGGGGGTCGGAGTGGCTCTTTAAAGTGATCTGTGCTGCCAGCCCATGGCTGAACCCCCCCACCTGGCTTCCCAGGACTCCCAGGAAACCGGGTGGGGGGTTTAAACTGCTCCGTTGCCTGGGCAGCTAATGGGCGGGTCTTCCGAAAACTCCAGGAGCGGGATTTTCAGCTTCCGGCGCGCTCTGACGGACCCCTTCCCTGGTAAGTAGGGGTTGGGGGGCTCCTTCCCCCACTCCCACGGGTCGCCATTGGGGCCGGGAGTCTAAGTGGGGAGTTTAAAGCCCCCCCTGGTTTCCCAGAACTCCCGAATTTGTTTGGGAAAATGCCGAATTTCCCGCCGAATTTGGCATTCCCGAACAGGGGGGGGTGTCGGAATTCGGCCGAACCGGACCCAAGTCGGTTCAAATTCGGCCGAATCTGAACCATACCGAATTTTTTTCCCAACAGCCCTAATGTGCCTAAATAAAACTGCTGACAGTACATTTAATTACTGCTCATAATCATTCCCACCTGCCCACCACCCTGCAAGTAAAATAAAGGAGGATTTCACATTGGACCTCAGATCCTTTGTTTCCAGCTTCTACAGCAAATGTTGCTTTGGAGTGGCATGGATAACGCTGGTTGCTTTTGAGTACAATGTTCATGACAAACTAGTAATTAAAGAGCAATTTCAGTTTCCATCAGAGGCCTAGGGGGGAGGGGAGGGGAAAGAAGTAACCTCTCTGAATGAAAATGATAAACTCACCTGCGAAGGCTGTGATTTGCAGCATTTGATGTGAAGAGTCAAAATCATTTCACTTGATTTCTCACTTGCAAATGATTCCATGTTGAAACAGAGCCTGGGGTTCCTTTCCAGGAATTGAACCTGCATGTTTTATTACTTGTTTTCAACTAGCTTTCACATTCACTTCAGTTTAAAATCTAACACTTCACCAGCTTTTCCTTAGTCCCAAAAGGCTACACGAGGCATTTGAAGGACACCGGGCTGCTGCTGCTCTCTTCTGCATCCCTTCTTTGTGACATCTTTGTGACTGGGTCAAACATGCGGGAGAATTAGGTGGTGAATGTTGAGGTGGAAGATCAGATGGAGGACCATGCCGCTACAGACAGCAGGTGGAGGATTCCATCGATGCACATTCCTTTGCCTTAAAAAATCCCATCTATATTTAACACTGGCACAGCAAAGAGAAAGTATCTCCCCCCTGCTGGTTATTTTATTTGCTGAGAAGGCTTTTTTTTTAAACATTGGGGCCCATTCCAGAATGTTTCTACACATCCCACTCCATGATTCTGCACATCCCATTCTACCACCTCATTCTTCTGCATGTCTGATCCAGGCCTCCATGCTGTGTCATTTCTCCAGTCCATCAGCCTATGATGCAAGCACAGCACAGTGATATCACTTCACATGTAGTTTGTGTTAGATGCTACGAGAGAGATAACACATACATAGCAGCAGCTCCATGGAATAAAGGAGCATGCCAGTAGATGGAACAATATGCCTCAACATCAATAACTCTGGGAAGGCACAGAGTTGTTTAGCTACCTGGAGGGATTTGTTTGTCGTACCATTGCATAATTAGTAGTCCTCATTCTGACTGGGTTTCTGTGCATTACCGTAGTACAAATAAGCAGTATTTTTTCCCTTCTTTTGTCATGGGAAGTAGAATGACTAGTGTTGATGAGTTCATCTAGAATATACTTGTAGAAATTTCTAAAGCAGAAAAATTGCCCTGAAATGTTTGATGTGAAGAACATTACCACTGAGAATTTGTGAGAAATTTGCTATGATTGGGCTTGTTACCAACAATGTCATTTAAACTGATTTACCAGGATTTGAAATTTAGTCTTTGAAGTGATGGTGAGATACATTAAACATGTCACTACTGGTTTTAGGCATATTCTTCAGTTATGGAAAATTCTAGAGTAATATATTCTTTTTTCTTGGCTATTCTTTAGTGGGGTATTATGAGCCAAATGACCCAGCATCATGTGGCTAAAAATGGGAAAATGTGCTTCTCATTAGTAAGCAAGGTACTGAAGATGTCTCTTCTTTTGAACCAGGTTGAGAGGTGGCCCATTCCATTTATAATTGCTTGTCACAACCATTATGTCTTCCTCTCAAGTGAACAGTGAACTGACAAATGCAGAGACATGCTCGTAAAAGAGTCCTTAGAAATTGCCTTTTAAAAAATCCCAGTGCTGTCCATTCACATTATTTTAATAGTTTGAAATGAGGAAGGCTCTTTGTGTATTCTAAATGTTGAGGGCTTAGTGCTGGTGAACTAAAGAGGGTACCAAGATTTTTGGGACAGAGCAAGATGTATGATGTCCATTGAACAATCATTGTTTAAAAACATTTTATTGATTGTCTACCTTCCTTAACTTCACATCCATATTTCACAACAACCAATCTTTCTTTTGAGACCTTATTACTGAATGATAGAAGGGTAGAGATTATCAGGATGCCCCCCTTTTCCTGGTGTAATATTTGAGAACCTCAACAGTGCTGTTTGACTCTGTTCAGAACAGTTTTGGATACTATTCAATGGGATGTTGCCAGAGCTGGAAAATGTTCCACATAGAGCTGGTTAATTTCCATGAAAATAATCTGAAATTGGAATTTGGCATTGGTATGAAAATACAGTGGTGGGAAAGTAATCAGAATTTCATTGTTTGATTCCTGGAAGTTATGAATCAGCTGATGGGGAGGGGCATGCCAGCTCTGTGTACATTTTTGACCCTAGCAAGACATATTTTTAATATCTTAGACCGTGGGCACTGTGAAATGTAATAGGTGATCAAGAATATATGCCATCATGCAGATGGTGATATATGAATGATAACAATGATGCCACTAGTCCTTACCAGATACCACACTGTCTGCATCTCAGTATACATCTAATGGTACAGTCATCCCATGGTAAAGGATAGAGTGCCAAAGTGAAGGTCAGCATTATGGTCTAAACTCCTCCATATGGTATGGACCAAGCCATCTACAGCAGTGCCCATGCTTGCAAATTACAGGGAAAATATAACCTCCTGTGTTCATTTAGAAGTCATTGGAGTTACTGGAATCACTGCTGGAAGTTGTAGCAGTAGATCACATCTTTGGTCCTCCAAATGGAATTGTGTGTCCAAAGATGCCTATGTCATGGTACAGCTGATGGAAAACTAAATAACATGAGCAGTCACAGGATCACATTGCCATCCCAGGGCTAACCTCATGCTTCAATAACAGATAATACAACAGTTAAGAAGAATTAGAACTTTTATTGGAATAAATTTGACCATAACTTAATTTATTTGCATCGGCTGTTCCTGGCATTGGCGCAGCATGGGGCTGGATAAAATCCCTAGACCGACCCCAATGCGGCCTGATGCTGTAACCCACTCTGTGGCTGAAACAGAGTAATGGCCAGCCCCAATGCGGCATGCTGACAATCCTACTTCGGCAAGCCCGCTGGAGTAGCCAGGATGGCAGTACTGGGAATTGACCAGGGCGTGAGCCACTAGGTGTTCCCTTGCCACCTGGGAGGAGGCCACCTGACAGTCCTCCGAGCTGGGCATGTCATCCATCTGGCCTCTCCCAAGATCCCTTAAGGGGATCCCCCAAAGCAGAGGAAAGGGGCACACAGGCCGCTTTCCCCCAAAAAACTGAATCCAGCCCCCATGCTGAACCGTCCAAGTTGTGACAAAATTGATAGGAAACAACACAAGAACAAATAATTATCAAGGGCGAGGTGGGTAGACAAAGTCAGAAGCAGACTGAGAGCTCCTGGTGCTGCACACCCTCCTATATAATTTCATTCATTTATTACGGTCATTTGACCAGCATTATAAAAATACAGTGATGCATACCATAAGCCTTACCAACAAAAACAAGGCAGATATACTAAGCAGACGGACCCAAGGGAAAAAACCCTTGCTCTTGTCTGTCAGCCCAGTCCCGCCCGCCCCTCCCGCCTCACCCCCATAGGTATGTTTGAACCTGCGCCCTATGAGGCGATTGGCAAGCGGGGCCAGGCCAGCTGAGTGGCAGGGAAATGCCTAGTGGAGCTCAGATGAGCTGCGCCACAGCAAAGAAGCCTCCGCCTGCCCTCATGCTCCTCCTCAGCCCGGCTCAGCAATGGGGGCTCCCAGTAAGTGCTGGGAACCTTTCCTAATTAACCCTTTGTTCTTTCAGAACCTTTACACTTCCAAGGTATGTTTCTCCTGCTATTATGAGCTGTTACAATATAACTGTGGACACTTGCCAAGTTACCACTACATGAGAAAGCTTCTAAATCAATTTTTAAAAATATTGTCGAAGGCTTTCACGGTCAGAGTTCATTGGTTCTTGTAGGTTATCTGGGTTGTGTAACCGTGGTCTTGGAATTTTCTTTCCTGATGTTTCGCCAGCAACTGTGGCAGGCATCTTCAGAGTAGTAACACTGAAGGACAGTGTCTCTCAGTGTCAAGGGTGTAGGAAGAGTAATATATAGTCAGAAAGGGGTTGGGTTTGAGCTGAGTATTGTCCTGAAAAATGTTGTCTTTGTTAGCAATATTGTTGAATGTTGTCTTTGTTAGCAATAGCCATGCAGATTAGCTTTGGATTACACACATTAACAGATCACTTCAGGATACAATGGTTCCATATTAACATACCATACCCTCATTAGCACATTATCTTGATACTTACAGGACAATGATTAGCACATTACTTTTTCAGGACAATACTCAGCTCAAACCCAACCCCTTTCTGACTATATATTACTCTTCCTACACCCTTGACACTGAGAGACACTGTCCTTCAGTGTTACTACTCTGAAGATGCCTGCCACAGTTGCTGGCGAAACGTCAGGAAAGAAAATTCCAAGACCACGGTTACACAACCCGGATAACCTACAAGAACCAATTTTTAAAAAGTTTGATACATGCTGTTAATTTCCTTCCTTTTCACAGGTTCATTTTCTCACTTTTTTTTGTTCTTCTTTGCAGTCTACAAAATGTACTGTCACTTTGCCAGTCAGAATTGTTTTGAAACCATACAATACTGTGAAAATTATGATGGAAACTAAATCTTCCCCCCTTCCAGTTTCATCCTTCAATGTTTAGAGGAAATGACTAAAGGTAATGAACTAAAAATTATTTTGTGGCAATATTGGGAAAATGAATACACATGTGTATTCAGGGGGCAGAGGCAGGTGTCTTAACAATGGGTTGGATCCTACCAGCTGGTATAAATCTCTCCAGGATCAGAGAAGCATGCCTATTATCCTGGGAGCTGTGGAACACAGGCAGGATGGTGCTGCTGCAGTCATCTTGTTTGGGGGCTTCCTAGAGGCACCTGGTTGGCCACTGTGTGAGCAGACTGCTGGACTTGATGGGCCTTGGTCTGATCCAGCAGGGCTTTTCTTATGTTCTTATGTTCTATGTTCTTAATAGGGAGGAAAATCCTTTTTTTACTTCCCAAAAAGGTATGCCAGGGATCATAGGACTGCATGGGCAAAAAGCCCGGTTGCAATGCGGAAGGGACCAG
This sequence comes from Euleptes europaea, assembly GCF_029931775.1. Lineage (NCBI taxonomy): Eukaryota > Metazoa > Chordata > Lepidosauria > Squamata > Sphaerodactylidae > Euleptes > Euleptes europaea. Next base: position 35,856,116 of record NC_079316.1, on the reverse strand, counting down.
CTTTTTCTTCCTCTTCTACCAGTGAACACGTGAAGACCATTGGTCTATTAGTGCCAATATTGCCTGCTTTGCTTGGTAGTGGTCCCATAAGAAATAGTCATCAAACTTTTCAGGTACAGATGTATAGACCTGGCTCCTGATTGAATATTGCAACTATTTTCTCATTTTCCATACCGTGTACAGGTTGTTGGGCTATGTCCTATTATACTGAAGATGAGCAAAGCTTTCTTATAGGACTGAGACAGAACTATCTGCAGGAACTGGGGTATTGGCTCCCATAATTTCACTTGTGTGCAAGAGCAAAGAAGTAGGGTCCGTCTAGGGAGAAAGTATGTTGCATGCCCTGTTGAGAGTATGTATTTATCTTCTCCTTTTGGCAGTGCTGGGGTGGGGTGAAGAGCTATGTAGATGGTCAAAATGGTCATGCACTATTTAGAGTTAGGGAGGAGTTAGGGAGGAGAAGAATGGATCCCTGTGTGGCCAAGGAAATTTAGAGATGCTTCTCTCATTTCCCATGCTGCACTGTATTGGAACTTAAGGAACTGTCACTATGTTGCCTAGTCAACTGGCATCCCTCCCTTTCATCCCAGGGCTAGAAAGAGCTGCCAAGTTGCCTAGCCAACATAGCAATGCTATTCTTTCTCCCTTCTCTTACAAGGGCAATGAGAGCAATAGTACATAGTCAGTTCTGGTTGGCTATATGGTTTTGTGACATTATCTCATTCACTGTGCGATTGATTAAGATCAAGCAGTGAAAGAGAACAGTGAAGTAACATGTACTCAACTGTTTCAACGGTGTTCAGTTGACAAAAACAAAAAACAACTGTGGGAATAAGGGATACCTAAATATTTGTAACAGAGCTCAAGGTAGACTGTTCAAACAGGCCAAAATAAATGCTCTGTGGTATTTAGGAAATTCTAAGGTATAGAGGTAATTTGCTGGAACAAAGTTTTAGCTGTGATTCCCTACCACCAGAAAAGAGTGGACCTGAGCTCCATCAACCTATATCCAAGATTCTTTGTTTAGCTCCCAAGAACCCAATATGGCATAGAGCTGGAGGAATAAGCCCATAAGATTGTAATTTCTTCTCAATTGTTTCTGCTGAGCCTGAGCACAAATCTATGGCAGCTGTTCCCAAACTGTGCTCCACAGAGCACTTGGTGCTCCGTGAAACATCTCCTAGTGCTCCGTGAAGAGATTGAAAAAAAAAATACTACTGTCATTCAGTTTAGTATATAGGTGCTAGGTGAAAATTAATGCTCTCTCCTGAAAAGTGTTCCATGACTCAAAAGGTTTGGGAACCACTGATCTAAGATAAAAGGAGCAAATCCAAAAAGATTCAAGTTTATTTTATGCCAATAGCTTGCCGCTTGACACCAATTGCATGCTTCTAATTACACCATGCCCAACTCTATTCTGTTGAGGGCATTAGAAACAGCTGCCACAGACCCTCACATACATTACCCATTGAAAATAATGGTCCAGAACTCCAAAACTACATGGATACATACTAATGTCCTATCTGGAGATAAGCAAAAAATACCCCACGAAGCCTGGATCCAAAATTATAACTATTTTTTTTTCTCTGCACATATCCCTGCCTTGTAGGGGAAAATCACCCTGTCTCATCCTCTCAAAGAAGACGAGGGCAGAGAAGACGAGCTTGTCCGAATTAAACCTAAAGGCCCATCTTAAAACCTGTGTGAAGAAAGTGGAAGGCATGCTGCCTTTGAGCCTTTAGATCTAATTGAAAATTGCTTCTTGTGGACGACAGGGTCCTTTTGGCAGACTGACCTGGTAAAAAAGCACTTATCTTTCAAGCCAAACCGTACTAATATGCTCCCTGGGTTGTCACCTGTTTCTCTTTCTTGTCTACCCTTTAGCAAGCTGTGTAGCATTTTATTCCTTAATGCTTAGAAAATGCTCGATTTTTCTGATTCATTTTCTATTATCTGCCTAGTTCTCAAGACAAAATAATCTCTCTTGGAAAGTTATTGTATATCTCATAGTCCTCTAATGCCAAGTACTGAACAGCTTCTGCTGGAAACATTGATTTCCTCTTGATTAATCAATGAAGCTGCCTCCCCTGCCTTGACATGTATCGTTTCTAAAAGTACAAGATTGGGAAAAGAATTAGGATGGGGATGGCATAGTGGTACTGAATTTAACATAGAGCAATGTCATTAGAAATACATAGTAAAATATTGGAAATGTGCTGGTAGTTTGAATCACTTTACCAGATATGCCTAGGCATATTCAACAAAAGACCAGAACGCCAGCGTGGTAGCAAAGATGTTACAGGAGAGATATTTCTCATGTATGGATTTCCTGCTTGTACTTACACAAAGCTCAAGATTGTGAAAGTTGGTTGTTGAAGGAGATATTAAAACTTGCTGAGAGGTTCAGCAGGAGACAATTGAACATGTTGGAGACTTTGGAACCAAAACAGAAGGCTAAGTGGAGTCAGCATATTGCTTTCTTAGTACAATAATCAAATGCCACTAGAAATATTATTGGGTACATACTTCATTATCTGTTTGGGACAGAACTCTTATTTTCACTCCCAGTAGAACCCGTACAGCTGGGAAAGGTACAGCTCAGACTGAGGAGAAAGCCCAGACGAGCCCTGGCAACCTGTTCTGGTACGATGGCGATCCTTGACACTATGCTCAGTTTTGCTCAGTCAAAAGACCTCAACCTGGGATGATGGGAAACCTGGCCAAGTAGGGCTCAGGAGCCCATCACTGGGACTGGCTTCACCTTCAGTACCCTGCTTATTCCAGTCTCCTTCAGCCAGTTCAAGCAGCACCCCCTTCAGACACTGTTCTCGTAGATTTTGGCACATCCAGTGATTTCATGGACACCTGCTTTGCTCAACAGCATCAGATACCAACTCAACCCAAGTCAGTGCCAGTTACAGTAGACATCATTGATTGGCAGCTCCTAAAATCTAGATCCGTGATTCACGCAACAGGTGCTGAGGGTGCTGTGGTGCTGAGGCAGAACCAGCTGGAGGTTCTTTCTTTCCGCCTGGTCACTTCTTCTCATTTCCCAGTGGTGCTGGGAATGCCATGGATGGCCCTAAGAGAAACAATGAATGACCTTTCATTCCACCTGTTGCCAATAGCACTTGCAGTCACATGCTGGAGGCAGACTCAACAGAACTCTCAGACCTATCAGGCCTCCCACTAGAATACCAAGACTTTCAGGAGATGTTCAGCACAGATAAGGCAGATGCATTTCCTCTGCGCCAACCCGATTCCAGGAGCCCCAGTGCTTCCAGGCAGCTATATTCCCTCTCAGAGTTAGAATTGGTGCCCCGAGAGACATCATTGAGAAAAAATTTGCCAGAGAATTCATGCAACCTTTGGTCTCTCTTGTCTTCCCCGCAATAACTATTGAGATTTGAACAAAATAACAATCTGGAACAGACACCAATTTCTGTTGATCCTTCAACGGTTTGACCTGCTCTGGAGAGCAGCCCATTTTACCAAACTGGGTTAACTCATGCATAATAATATGTTTAGATGACAAACTGATTTAATGTGCCCAACATGTTTGGTCCATCCTAGAGTGTTTACGGTGGCAGCATCTTTATGCCAAGTTTCATGACTTGGTTGTTTAATGACAAAACACCCATAAGTATTATGAGCTTCCATTAACCATTACCTGGAGACAGTGTGTAACTGAGAAATTTAAATACTGAAGGAAAATGTTAAATTGCAGATCAGTATAAGTGTGACCCATATATCTGTAATCCTGCTTGAACTGCATTGTTTACTGGATGTCTTATGCTGCCTGATTGAATGCTTTTATATAAAATAATTTGTCATCCATCATGACTCTCAGTGAGAAAGGCAGGCTATAAATGAAGCAAATAAATAAATAAATAAATAGTGGGGGAAACTGAAGTATTTTTCTGTATGTAAAATTAAACTTGTGACTGGATCTAGATCTGTAAAGACTATACACAATAATAATATTTTGTCCACTGGGGAATACGTTATATCAACTGGGAAATAAACAACAGGAAATCAGAGAAGAGTTAAGTTTAGAAGGAAGCATAGAGCTTTAAATACACGGCAGCTTAATGATCTACAAGAACAATCTTCCTTTGAAGATAGCAGAGTTGGGATTTGATGGAAGATGGAAAGTTGTAACAAAATGTAATACTCCTTCTGTTCTGTGTGAAATGCCCATGGGTTTAAACAGTGCGATAGCTTCAAGAGATGTTAGAGGACAGCGACTCCAGTTCATCTCCACTGAAGACAATGAAGGGTGTTAATTTGCTTAGGATGGCACTGTGAATTGCTTATAACATGCCCACCAGATCACAAACAGATATCTGAAAATCATATCACTGAGGTGTTAAATGCTAATTCAAGGGTAAATTCTTTGAGTGAGACATGTGATGATGAAATGAAAGATAATTAAGGCTCTGAATGGGTGTTAGATAAGTCGCAAATGTTACACAGAGCTATTAAACCAGTGAAACGCCTAAAGTATGATGCACTGTGAATATTCTTTAGTGGCAAATTCAAACATTCCTTTTGCTCTTTGGGGCAAATATTTTGAAGTGCTTGACTTGCTACGGACATACAGATCCAGAAACTGAAACTGGTTGAAGATACAATAATTCATTTTTTCCCCAGGGATATTTATCTGCCAGGGCATGACAATACTGCAAAGGTCTGGCTGCTTATCACCATTTCATTCAAGGGTGAATTATGCAGAATGGCTACTTCAGATCTTGTTAAAATGAAATTCTGAAAGGGACGCTAAATAGGCCAGTGGGAAATACTGGTCATCCCATGATGTCCTGTTCCTCAAAGCTAGCCTCTTTTCTAATGAATCCATTTTATTTTTATGTCTATATGTGCCACAGAAGGGTCAAAAGGAGGGGGTGGGCGTGATCCTATCTGAGAAAGAATTGGCCCCACAATGTGTGCTCCCTAAACTTTTGTTTCACGTCTGACACTTCATGACTATTATGACCCTCAGAAAACTTTGCTGAGGGCTTCAGGCAAGGGAGCAAGTGCTTGCTTGTTTCCACTCAGCAATGCAATGCTACAGATAAAACAAACAAACACAAAAACCCAGATATTTGTTTATAAAATATGTGACTTTATTTTCTGAGTTCTGATTCCCCCCACATGACAGATTTCATTTTAAGAACTAGGCTCTGAAAGGAGAATTATCCCAGGTGAGGTTGGAGGACAGCTGTCTGGAATTAATGTAATATTATATTGAGTCTAGATTTTATTGTTATGGGAATGCTATTTTGTTGCATCAAGTGAAAAATCTACTATCTTTCTATGGTATTTTTACTGCTTACATAATAGCCTTGGGTGGCTGGTGTATATTCCAAACTACCAGAAATTGCTGGTTACACCCAAGAACAAGGATGGTGATCTGAACCTAACCTATATGGTGGGGAGAGCCATTTTGAACATAGCCAGTGACAGAAAAGAAGTGTGAATCAGTTTCAAGTCTGTAACTGGGCCACACCAACTGTGTTTCTTCTCCATCAATGTTAGACAGGAGCTACCCTGCAATTTGTTCAGGCCAATTATTTCTTTATTGTCTTGAGATTAGAAGTAAGGCAGTACTGTCCACTGGTCAGTTGAAAGACAACTGTAATTCTGAACTTCATGAGGAAGCCTAATTCTTATATAAACTCTTCCCAAGGTGACATCATTGCTTTAGAAGTAACTCAGGATATTATAGTAGTACAAATTATATTCATTCCCAGTGAATGTTTGGATTTTCATTTTTGCTTTTAGAAAATTCACTGAATAGGCTTCTAAATTCCATGTAAATTCTTTTCCCTTCTAATCTCATTAAGGGGGTAAAAATAGTCTTTATTTGTAGTTCTTATAATATGAAAGCAAGCAAATCTCAAATGAACCTGCAGCAGCCATTTTCATAAATATCAGCAGACTCAGTAGCACTAATTAAAATGCTGTTAAAGATATCCACTTGTGTTCTCTCTCATTATGCTACAAGGCAGCATACAGCTCTTGTACACATGGTGGGGGGGAGGAAATAATAACCGAACAATGGCTAACACGGCCAAACTCTGCAGAGCATGAAATTGAATTGTGTTGGCATGATGACAAATGTTGCGCCGTGTGTAGAATTATCAACATGTTAACTGCAGTCAGGTTCAGACACACTGAAAACATGTTTAGGTGTTTGAATATTGCATTGGCAAATCTCCTAGAGCAGCAGTTTCTAAAAAGAGGAGTGCTGGAACTCAAGTTAGCCTGGAAGAGCATTAATAACTATAGCATTTACCTTCTAGGTTCTACCTCTAGATTATTAGTTACCAGTTTGTTTCTACGTGCAATTCAGTTTTCCCTTACAAGGTTCTGAACGGTCTGGGATCTTCTTCACAGACCTTATTCTGGTTTTCCCTGGCTTTGGAAATAGGGCAAGAGGCAATGATAGAAAGAACCATTTACAGGATAGCAGAATGCCTTTGTAATATACTGCTAAGGGATATTTGCTTAGCACCAGCATTGTTATTATTGAGGTGTCAGATGAAGACAATACTGCGTTCATGAGCCTTTGGCACACTCTCAACTTGATGATTCTCTCCAGCTTTAGGTGTATTTATAGATACAGTTCCTATCACCATTTTCAGCTTTTAAATAATTGTAAATGCACTTTTTATATTGTAAGCCACCTTGGATGTTAATAGTGCAAAGAAAAAGTAGAAATGATTTAAATGACGAAGTAAAATGTATCTAGATTTATTTTACTTACCGTAGATTAATATCTCTGTCACTTTTGTGCCCTCTATCATTCAAGGCAGCTAAGAACTGGAAAAAACAAACGACCCCATTAAAAAACACTGATACAGTGAAATTACATAGTTCCACTCTTCTTGAATTCTAATTTAACTACAAGAATTTGTAAAATGAATTCCAGAGTTGGAGAACAGGAAGTTCACCACATCTTTTAATTTCTTCAACTCATTTGCATCAGTTTTCTTCTTTCACGAATAGGCATATATACATTTATACAACACTACCAAAAAACCCTCCCACTCTTGGTGTGCTTATATGCATGATTGTATCACGTTTCTTGTTGTGCAATGTGTTTGTGATATGCTGCACATTGGTAAAGTTCTTCATATAGAATCTTGATAAAACTATTCATCCAATAATACAGAGATTGGTTTTGTGGTGTTTTATCAGTTTATATGCATGCACTTCCATTAAGCACAAGGCAAACGTATCATGATGTATTGCACATCAAAATTACCTTTTTTGTAGTGTTTATTAATGTACACATGTGCATTGATAAAGTAGGGAAGTGTCAAAAGATTCAAATTAAAGCTGTAAACACAAGGGGAGTATGTAAAATCCATTATACAAAATATGGAAATAAAAATAAAGCAATTTTGGCATCTTAATTAATTATTTCTAGTTTGAAAACACATCCAAGTAATTCTGAAATCCAGCCTCTTGGCAGAACATTGCATGAAGAGAATTATTTGACCTTAATTACTGATTTGGGAGGGGTTGTGGCTCAGTGGTAGAGCATCTGCTTGGCATGCAGAAGGTCCAAGGTTCAATCCCGGCATCTCCAGTTAAAGGGACTAAGCAAGTAGGTTATGTGAAAAACCCCAGCCTGAGACCCTGGAGAGCTGCTGCCAGTCTAAATAGACAATACTGACTTTGATGGACCAAGGGTCTGATTCAGTATAAGGCAGTTTCATGTGTTCAAGTGTATTCTGAAGACTAGACTTAGGTCTTTTATGCATGACTGTTTCACTAGTCATCACCCCTCTGACCACTTTGGGTCTTTATGTTGATTATGTATGCTGTTTCCGACAGTCAAAGTTCACCTTGCTCTCCCCCTGCGTTTCCCTGCATTTTGCCCACTTTTTCAGAGACCTGTTTTATCTCAAATTAATCAACACAAACACCCGAAATCATTGGAGGGGTGACGGAGAGTGAAATAGCCATGCATAAAAGACCTTTGATGGGTATAATTCTGTTTAGGATTGCGCTGTGAACATGTAAACTTATATATGGAATGCTCATGCCATGTTTATAGATGCTTAATATTACAACTTCATAAAATGGTATACATAAGAACAATGGTCTATGTTCCAAAGAGTTTACAAGAACAAGAAAATATTCTAACAGGTGGTGTTCAGTGAAGCGTCAGGGAGTGCCAGTAGTTAGCTTTGGACAAGACATCTACTGAACCATGTAATTTCAGGATTTTTTATTTCCCCCAAAATTCTGACAGATGACCCAGTGGTGTAATTAAACAGAATAGCTTTTTCAAGATGCAAGCAATAATTTTCCAATAAATTTCTTCACCCATCTTCCCTTAGAGAAATCTCACATATATTCAAGGGGACTGTTATTTCCCTCCCTCTGAGTTCTGAAACTTTAAGGACAAAAAACATTTCCCCCTCAATTGTGAAACACAGGAGAAAAAACCACATTCTGATAATCTATCATAATCCAAAATTACTGCCTTGATTTTGTTGTGAGATTCGGTACCAAAATGATAATGAACATCTTAGGAAAGGCACAAAAGAGTCAACTGGTTGCCTGTATAAAATAAGCAGTCTTTATGTGTGTTTTTTTAAAACTGTCAAATTCCATTAAGTCTAATTCTTTTCTGTTCAAGCACCATCTTCATTTCTCCAAAGATTAATGTTTTTCTTACAGCTTTACAATATTTTTAATGGCTTTATTCTATGTGATTATGGCACCATGTCTAAATTAACAAACTAAGATAACAGAATGGTAAACAGAAAACTAAGAGATCTCACCTTTTATTCATTACAGGAGGAACAAAGCCCACACATCTATGGATGTCATACAAGCTTTTGGTTTATTATGATTAATTTATGAATAATGGCTCATATGCAGAGAACAGCAAACAGAACACAGCTAATGGAATGGATTTTTTCATTCCTCCCTCTTTTAACTTCAGTGGGATGTGATGCAAAGAGCTGACTAAAAATGGGGAATTGAAGAAATCATCCCCTCTTGCTCCACTCACACAAGCGAGGTAGTTATTCTGTCTACAAATTGTACACACCCCTGCATCATATCCCACACGACTCTTTGCAGTTCCTACTATAGTCACTGTATATATAGTCACACTATATAGTCACATACAGTGCAACAGTATCTTTGTGCTATCTGAACCGGTGCCTCCTGTTTATCTCAATTAAAGTCCATGAAATAATACTATGGGGGTATCACAAATGTTGCAATAACTATTGAAGAAGGTTATGAGGCAGGCGGGGCTGAGAGAGTTCTGAGAGAACTGTGACTAGCCCAAGGCCACCCAGCAGGCTTTATGTGGAGGAGTGGGGAAACCAACCCGGTTCACCAGATTAGAGTCCGCCGTTCATGTGGAGGAGTGGGGAATCAAACCCGGTTCTTCAGATTGTAGTACACTACTCTTAACCACTACACCATACTGGCTCCTAGTGGTACCTGTTGTGGTACATTAATGAGGTAGTAGACTGGGCTGTACCACTTCAGATTGCCAGAGGTGGATTTTGGCTACGAGTGCTCTTCTACTTCAAAAACATCTCTGCTCTGCAAACAAAAAATGTATGCAGCAGGGAGAAAGGCAAGGAGTCGAGACAGAATATTTCTGTGTAGTGTTTTCTATTTGCAAGGCAGGGAGCACTGAAAATCTTATCACCCACCCATAGTCTGATAGTCCGTTCTGCTTCCACAGCATTTTATTACCTTACTTTGCTGCTTGCCTGGACCATACATTAGACTATAATGACTTGCCCAAAGGTAGCCTGTGAGCCTATATTTTATTGTTTTAGGCCGCAGGGTTGCCAATGCCAGCTTGGCGAATTTCTGCAGCGGTGCCTGGGGAGGACAGAGTTTGGGGAATGGAGGGAGCTCAGAAAGGATGCTCTAGGACTTCTGTTTCTCCTGGTCTCTTTGATCTACCATGGAGTCCACCCTCCATAGCTGACATTTCTTGCAAGGGAACTGATCTTTGTAGACAGTAATTCCAGTAGAATTCCAGGTCTCATCTTAAAATTGGTACCGTATATACCCATGTATAAGCCGACCCGCGTATAAGCCGAGGTGCCTAATTTCTCCCCAAAAATGGGGAAAAATTAGGCACCCGTGTATAAGCCGAGGGTCGGCTTATAACCCCCCCCCCCGCGCGCGCGCGCAGGCTTACTGGTACCTTCTGGGCTCCTGGCGGCGGGCCCGGCGTAGCGGCCTCCCTGCAGCCTCTAGAGGCCGCTCCCGGCCGGGAGAAGGCGGAGGGGGCGGCTGTTCGGCCTCCCCGCGGCCGCAGAGGGCCTCTAAAGGCCGCTCCCGGCAGGGAGAAGGCGGCGGGGGTGGCTGGTCGGCCTCCCCGCGGCCGCAGAGGGCCTCTAGAGGCTGCTCCCGGCTGGGAGAAGGCAGAAGGGGCGGCTGGTCGGCCTCCCCACGGCCACAGGGGGCCTCTGGAGGCCGCTCCCAGCCAGGAAAAGACGGCAGAGGTAAGTTCCCCCTCCCTCCTCCCTCCTCCCTCCCCCCTCTACCGTATTGACCAGCGTATAAGCCCTTTTTTTGGGCTGAAAAACTCGGCTTATACGCGAGTATATAAGGTAGTCCTATTTTAGGGATGTGTTGGAAGAAATATGAATGTAGAAAAAAATTGCTTCACATACAGTTTATTAACTAAGAAATATTTTCACAACCTATAAGAAAGGATCAGCATTATTATGGTACTAAGAAGGCTTAGAAATAGTAGTTTGCATGAGGCTATCCGTTCACCTCATAGCAGAGGTGAGGTTTTCAACTCCAGGCCATAAATTACAGTTTAGTTTCACAGGCTCTGTGCTACCATAACTGTTTGACTTGATCATGAAAGAGAAAACATAAAAACAGTGAAGAGGATATATAGCAGAAAATGGACTTAAACAGAACCTATATCACAATTTGGGAAATATGGTATGTTTCTGTAACAGGATATACATTGTACATAAGTAAACACAATGGTGTGTGTGTTAAGTGCTATCAAGTCGCTTCTGACTCCTAGCGACTCTATGATTCAATGTCCTTCAAAACATCTTAATTTTAACAGCCTTGCTCAGGTCTTGCAAACTGAGGGCAGTGGCTTCCTTTATAGAGTCAATTCATCTCATGTTGGGTCTCCCTCTTTTCCGGCCACCTTCAACTTTTCCTAGCATGATTGTCTTTACCAGTGAGTCTTCTCTTCACATAATGTGAGCAAAGTATAATAGCCTCAGTTTAGCCATTTTAGCTTCTAGGGAGAGTTTAGGCTTGATTTTATCTAGAACCCGCTTAATTGTCTTTTTGGGAGTCCACAATATCTGTAAAACTCTCCTCTGACGCCATAGTTCAAAGGAATCAACTTTCTTCCTGTCAGTTTTCTTCATTGTCCAACTTTCCCACCAATACATAGTAGTAGGAAATACTATGGCATGAATTAACTTGCAGCCCCAGCCTTATGGGGGGGGGGGACAGAACGGAGGGGAAGGGGGCCACGGCCACCCCAGGGGCTGCCCATACCCTGGTGACCAAAAGGCGTGATCTTACCCAAGAATGACTAGTACGCAATAGCTGGAGTAAACAGGCCACAATTTTATTGATTACAGCGTTAGGCATTGGCAAGCATGAGGGGCGGAATCCAGGGATCAGCTGACCCGACAGTCAGCTGATCACACCCTGCACCCAACCCGCCTGCTGGGTGCAGCCTGAGATGGCAGTATGCTGGGACCCACATGGGCGGCAGCCAACTGTGTGGTCCACTGCCACTTGGGAGGAGGCCAAACCGCAGCCCCCGAGACAGGCTTAACCATTCCTGGCCTCCCCCCAAAACCCCTTATTAGGGTCCCCAGAATGGGAAGCGGGGCACGCAGGCCATCTTTCCCCATGCCCAAACCGCCGACCATTAGTTGTGACAGACAGCCCAACCAAACCCCATAAACAAGGGGAGGGTGGGCGGGACAAGCGGCGTGGAGGGGCCGCGGCCAGGGGCAGGGCCGCATTTTATCCCCCCCTGGCATGCCGGCCAGCACGGACCCCATTGGACCAGGGAGGGTCCTGTGACCCCTGGCAGAGCCCGCCGAAACGCCGTAAGGGGCAGGGGTGGCCGCAGGGGCGGCTGGGAGCTGGCAGCTGCCAATCCCTCCTGGCCACCACATGTGGAACCCGGGCCCGTCCCCTGGGCCACTCATGCTGTCACCCCGCCGCCTGGCCCGGCACCGCCACCTGGATAGGCCGCGGCTGCCGGTAAGTGGGGTCCAGCCCCCCGTTCCCTCTGCTCCCCCCCGCTGGTCCGCAAACCCGGATCCCCCCCAGTGGGATCCGCTGCTTCATCTTGGTTGCCAGTGACACATCCTTACACTTAAGAATCGTTTTTAGTTCCTTCATGGCTGCCCTTCCCAGTCTCAATCTTCTTCTGGTTTCCTGGTTGCAGTCTCCTTTTTGGTTGAAGATGGAGCCAAGGAATAGAAAGTTTTGAACAATTTCAGTTTCCTTATTGTCAATCTTAAAGTTGAGTAATTCCCCAGTAGTCATTACATTTGTCATATTGATGTTCAGCTGTAGTCCTGCTTTGGCACTTTCTTCTTTAACTTTGACCAGTAGTAGTTTCAAGTCGTCACTATTTTCTGCCAGTAATGTGGTATCATCAGCATATCTCAAATTGTTAATTTTCACTCCACCATATAGCTCTAATCCAGCTTTCCTTATGGTATGTTCTGCATATAGATAGAAGAGATAGGGAGATAAAATACATCTTTGTCTAACACCTTTGCTAGCCCAGAAAAAGTTTCCCAGCTAGCCAACCATGCGTATTTATACCAGGATAATTAGAATGGCTGTTCTAGCAAACTGCTCATACAGAAAGAATTGTTACTTACCCCAGGCTAATATCTATTTTCAAGTCTGTGATATTGCTTTTACAATAAGTATTTTCATGCCTTCCTGCAAAAACTGTGTTTATTTGTATTTAGTTATTGCTTCATTTGACAGAAGAAAAAAACAAAAAACAAACTTTTATTAAAAAGTCAGTGGCATGATTCAACCTAAGTACTTTAAGTCCTCTGGAAGTTAATGAGAGGGCTTACACAACATGACTGACAGACTGATCGGAAGTATGTTTACACAGAAGGAAGTCTCACTGCATTCAAATGGGAGTTTCTTTCTATTAAGTGTTCATCAGAATGTAGATTCAGTAGCACAGAAATATGGCTGGCTGATTACCACTTTGTGAATTATGAGGGTAAGAGTCACATGTTGCAAAGCTATCCAAATACCAGTTTATGGATCACTGACAATTTTCCTCTGTACAATTATTTTTATTGGATTAATCTGCTTGGTAAATTATGACTGGAATAAATTGTTAATTATTTCTCTTTATTTTCATTATTTATTATTGCTGTTGCTGTAGTTTTCTTGTTTTGGATTGCTTTGTGTCTTGCATTTTGTCTTGATCTGTTTTCAAACCATATGCGCACAAACTCCATCCCTGACTGGTAGCAGCTGCTGATCAAGGGATTGTGTGGTTCTGAAACCGAATCAGCTGTCCAGGGAAAAGATGGGCACTTTAAGACTTCCTAGTTTGCCTCCCAACTGATCTTTTCTCCTTCCCTTTCTTGAAATCCCCCTTTTCCACTTCCTTCTCTCCTTCCCACCCTTCAGTCAACCTACCTTTTATCTGCCCCCCTTGTCTTGAGCTTTCCCTCCCTCCTTCCTTCCTTCTGCTAGCCTGTCCCGAGGAAAAGTTGCACAGGGCCAGCTGAGTGGACCTAGTTATGCAGGGACTTGTGGGGGCTACCTCACTTTCCCTTGTTCCCTCCCCACACTAATTCCTCTTTCCCTCCTCCTGGCAGCCCCCATAGCCTCACCTTTCCCAGCTTCCTTCTCTCCTTCCCATCCACCAACCAATCTACCCTTTATCTACCCCACCATTTCCAGCTATAATTGATACTTATTTACTTCTTTATATCCTGCCTCTTTCCATTATAGGGGCCCAAATCAGTTTAAACCATTCTCATCTCCATTTTATCCTGAAAGCAAGCCTATGAGGTAGGTTGGACTGAGAACGTGTGACTGGCCCAAAATCACCCAGTGAGCTTCCACAACAGATTGGGAATTTGAACCTGGGTCCTAGTCTGAAACTCTAACCACTCCACCACACTGGCTTTTGTTGCACCTAGATGAGTCATGCAAGTCATATGGTAGACAGTTGCCTGCTGGGACTGACCATGATGAGTCCCACCCTCAAAGGTCAGAACAACCCTGGAAAAGACCCTGGCCCTCCACCTGCCTTTTAATGAGAGAAACCAACAGCAAATTCCTGACCTTTAAGGGCGAAAGCCCTTAGGAGGCCAGGAAGGCATTGAGCCGGAGTTTGGCGGCCCTGCGTCGGCGCCCAGGCTACTTACGCTGGCGTTAGTGGCCCCAGCACCGGAGTGGAGGCCCGGGTGACAGTCGTTGGTCACTAGCGGGGCTGGCATAAAGGCCCAAGCCTGCGTTCCAGGGGCTTTCCGGTGTCCTGGGAGGTATTCTCAGGGTGTTCTGGGGGAGGAGCTGCCATTAGGCAGCCTCCTGTCCCCTTTAAACCCCAGATGCTGATGCCGAGAATGGCGTTACTGTGCTTGCTTTTTAGCAGGCACAGCCTCACTATTCCCTATGGGGTGAAAAGCCCCATTTAAAATGTAAAGCCACAAAAAGGCTTTTAAAATGTTTTTGGTGTGTGGGGAACTTCTTGGGAGGCACCTCCCCACAGTCCTTGCATGCTGCCAGCTCAAGAATGGGCTGTAAGACTTGAAGACTGGCAATATTGTTATGGTTGCTTAGTGATGGCTACTGAGAGCAGCCATTTCTTAAAACTACAGGCACTCCTTTTATCACATGGCAGATTTAATCCCCCAATATAGATATATATTTAGATTTCAGATTTTTCTGCAATCTTGGGGTTTTTCTCAGCTTTGTATAAATATCTGTCTTGTCTGACCCTGGCCCCAGTCTCTGGATTTAAATATCCACAGATGGGGCCACATTGAGAATTAGATATATTGATTTTAATTGCTGTGCAAAAGCAAAAATGATAATAAATTTAAAACCAGATTTGTTTCCAATCTATATATGCTTACTCAAAATTAAGTTTCATGAAATTCAATGGGACTTACTTCCAAATATATGCATAGAGAATTGTAGCTGTACAGGCTGATTCACCACAAGAGAATTGTCAATCTCCTCCACATGCAGCAATTGACCAGTCATTTCTATAGGCTTTTCTCTCTAACACAGCATACTTTTGCAGTCTCCTTTTTCATATAATGTAGCCAGTTTAGCTGTGCTTAGTTGTGTCAGCTGTCATAAAATAAGATGAAAAACCAAATTAGAAGAAAGAGAATGCCCTTTTCAAAAATCACTGTCCACATTGTACTTGGCTCTTGTCTTGAAAAAGCGATCAAAAGTTTTGAAATGTCTAGTATGACACTCTTAATTCAATATATTCTGCTCTCCATTAGACCCTGCCTCTTTAAATAGAGGGAAGGCTTTATGTTCCATGTAATTGTGACTGACCTCATTATACCTCCCTTTTTCTTAACTGGCTTTTTAGCCAGCTGTTCTATAAGTCACCTGAAGATAAACATAATGATACCATCTCTATACCTTTCATATACTTTCTGAAGAGACAACCTAATTTTCTGTTCTGGCAAAAAATATATTTTCTCTCCTTGATTAAGATGACTTCTCTCTTCAGGTAATTTCCAGAACAGTAATGATTCATAGCACTGTTATTAACAATGTGCCTGCATTGAGGGGAAATAGTGGTGTCATACTTGAATGCCTAGGAAAGTTGAAATTACTTGATTCAGTTTTACTAGGCAATCCAAATATATACCGTAGTCATAATAATGCTGAAGGAATTTGATTATGAATGTTTATGCATAAGCCAGCAGGGATTGTTCTATTTTTAAACAGAACCATGGTAAATTTAGCCAAATCACTGGAAGACTCGTGACTAGAAATGACTAGAGTGAACTTCTGTTTTTAGAAAAATTCAGCTGACTGACAGCAATGTCTAGGTTGAAGCGGAAAAACTAAGGTTGCAATCATACACCCTTGGCAATAATTCTCTTTGAACTCAGTGAAACATACTTCTATGTAAATATGCTTAGGATTAGGTTGCATGACTTAAACTAGGGGTCAGCAAACTGAGGCTCGAGAGCTGCATGCGGCTCTTTGGCCCCTTGAGTGCGGCTCTCCAAACTTGGTTTGGAGCCCCTGCTCTCGCGCCCGCTTGCTCCGGCAACCGGGCTGTGGAGCCGGCGCACCTGAGAGAGAGAGAGAGAGAGAGAGAGAGAGAGAGAGAGAGAGAGAGAGAGAGAGAGCACGAGAGAGAGAGAGAGAGAGCACGAGAGAGAGAGAGAGAGCACGAGAGAGAGAGCACGAGAGAGAGAGAGCACGAGAGAGCAGGCGAGCGGGCGCACTGTCTCCCCCCCCCACCGTGGAGAATGGCCGGGTCCCCCTTTCCCTTGCCCTCAATGGTTGGGAGGCTAAAGCCTCCCCTCCCCTCTAGCTGTGCAATTGCTGGGCAGGTGGCTGGGCGGTTCCTGTCCCGGGCCCGCCCGCCTATCAGCTGTTGGGCGGGGCGGGCTTCCTTTGGCGGCGCATCCCCGGCAGCGGCACTGGGCCGCGGCTCCCCGTCTTCTGCGGCGCCGACTCTGTTCCCGTGTCATCTTCTGGGCCTGCGGGTCCCTGTAAGCCGGGAAGAGGCACACTTTGGAGCCAGCGCAGGGGCTTGTCTGGTAAGTGGAGGGTGACGGGAAAGCCCCGGGGCCGGGGTGGGGCCCCCGACCCGGGACATACATAATGCTACAACTCGGGGTCATCTGCTGAAGCTGGAGGGTGGGAGATTCAAAACTGATAAAAGAAAGTATTTCTTCACACAACGCGTGGTTAAATGGTGGGACTCCCTGCCCCAGGAGGTGGTGATGGCTGCCAACTTGGAGGGCTTTAAGAGGGGAGTGGACCTGTTCATGGAGGAGAGGGCTATCCATGGCTACTAATACAAATGGATACTAGTCATGATGCATGCCTATTCTCTCCAGGATCAGAGGAGCAGGCCTATTATATCAGGTGCTATGGAACGCAGGCAGGACAATGATGCTGCACTGGTCTTGCTGGTGGGCTTCCTGAAGGCACCTGGTTGGCCACTGTGGGAACAGACTGCTGGACTTGAAGGGCCTTGGTCTGATCCAGCACGGCCTTTCTTATGTTCTCATGTGTTTACTGCATCTGTGAATCTAGAGAAAAGTTTGCTCACATTGTTCACATTAAGTGTTTGTCAGTCATTGTCATGATTTAATTTTATGGATATCTTACTTACTTTTTTCTCTCCTCAGAGGCCATGTCTACCCACTGGCTTTCTTGGCGGTAGACCTGGACTCTGAGGAGGGGAAAAAGTCCCCCTTCAGAGGCCAGGTCCACCAATTGGCTTCTATGGGCATCCGGAGGCCAGGTCTACTGCCAAGAAAGCCAGTGGGTAGACCTGGCCTCCCAATGGGACTCAGCCAGAGGCCAGGTCTACCAATAGGCTTTTATGGTGGTAGACCAGGCCTCCAGACAAGGACTCTGGACGGGGAGGGGAAAATGGCAGGGACTTACAATTTAATTTTTATCAATAAATAAGATCACTATTAAGTATGATATCAAGTTTTATTCAGTGTACCTATAGTTTAATTAAGACTTAAAACTTTAATTAAAGTTTATTAAGTTAATAAACAGTGTACCTACCTATATAGTTTAAGAAATTTGGCTCTCAAAAGAAATCTCAATCGTTGTACTGTTGGTATTTGGCTCTTTTGACTTATGAGTTTGCCGACCCCTGACTTAAACCATGGATGTCAATGAAGAACAGTTTTCTTCAAGTTGGTTTGTGAGTTGAGTATACCATTAGATCACTGTGTACTTCTTAATAGTTTCCAGTGGAAATCATGGACACTTTACTAGCAGTGCAATCTTATGCAAAGTTACTCCAGTTTTATCTCCTTTGTTTCAGTTAGTTTAGTCATGTGTAACTTTGTATACAATTGCACTGTACAAAATATATATATATAGAACTGGGTTGGCTCATGGAAGCCATTATAAATTTCATGGGGAGACAGGAAAAGACAAGGCAACTGTTAGATAATTGCAAGTTAAATTGTGAAAAGACAGTATGTTGTAGGAGTTTGTGGTTTATTTCTACCTTTTTATACTTCATTGGGGTGTGTGGAATGGTATAGTATAGTCCAGTCTCGATCTCAGAAGCTAAGCTTAGATGAAAGATCACCAAGGAACATGAGCTGCCAGACCTCTCCCACTAACGGATGTCATAATAGAATGGGAACCAAGGCTGGCAAAGAGCAGAACACTGCTCCTCATAAAATGAAAGTCTCTCAGAGAAGTCTGGGATCCATTTTGTGTGTCTGAACTGGTCAGGAAGACAGTTGGCAACTGTGCATTTCCCCATGGCCCAGGGTGTGCCTGGCTGAACAATGGGACTATCTAATCTCCCATTGCCTCACCTTAAGGTGATCTAATTAACACTCCTGGCCGAACATTAACTGTCTTAATTACACCCATCCTGGAAATCAGTCGGTATCCTGGGCAATCACACAGACATTCTCTTTCATCCTGACAACTCATCAAGCATCTCCTGTCTCTTTGTTTGAACCCTGGTGAAGCAATCAATTTCTTTGTCTCTGGTAGATTTCCACTGCCAGTTACCTCATACCGTCTCAGGACTCATTTTGGGGTATAAATATTAGTCCTTTGGCATTCATAGTGTGTGTGTGTCCTGGATCCAAAAATATACCCCCAGTTGTTGTTGTTTTTTTTAAATAAAAATTATATTATTTTTCAAAATATTGTACTATAGGGTAAACTTTTCAGCAACTTATATATTTATAAAACAAGTACAAAAAAAGAATTTAACAATATTGTTGAAAAGCATTTTCACCATTAATGAATTATAATATGATAAAAGACTTCCCCTTCATCTTCTTCCATCCTGCTATAAACTTGTTCAATCCCTTGTATTTAGAATTCCTAATCATAATAGGATATTTCATAGAAAAAATTCAATTTTATTAACTACCACTAAGATAAATATAAAAGATAAATATAATTTTGTTTAACTTAGAGTAGTAATAGCTAAGTTATTTTCACAAATAATCCTTAAAATAAAAAGGTTAAATCAATAGTAATTAAAATTGGCTGATAATTATTTAGTTCCATAGTAAGCTCTCCGTGTCTGTCTTTCACCCACAAGTTGAACGATGTCTTTTAGATTTGTTCTTGCCATGAGTTTTAGTTTTTCCACCACTTCTGTCATTTTTTATAACATGTCCTTTTTGTTCAAGTCTCAAAGGTGGATCTTCTTTTCCTTGGTCTTGTTCTTGTTCTTGCTTCTGTTCTAGAATAGGGCTGGCTGAGTTTTGTTCATAATTTCTCAGAATTTTTTCAGCATCCTCCAATGAAACGATAGTGGTTCTGGCATACTTGATCAAGTTCCACCTTCCACTGTATGTAAACTCCGCTGAGAGAAGTTGAGACAAAGCCCTACTCTATAGCAAAGATTTGCTCTCAAATTATGACCTGTTCTTTGTTGTTCTGGGTGGGTGACTTGATTTGCTTTTTTACAGTAGCAAGCTTTTAAATTAAACCACAAGCAATGGGGTCCAGTCTTGTGATTCTCTTGATCCATGACCTCCTATGCATTTATGAAATAATCCAAATATTTTTTCCATTTCATTATTACTATTTTGAGTAAATTGAGCAGTTCTGTGAACAGCAGCTGTCTTGAGGCAGTATTAATCTCCACTCTACCATATCCTAAATACTTGCAGTAGGAGCAATTTATCTCCTTCCAAAGGCCCACGTAAACTAGTGATGCTGAGGCTAGCATTCAATAATGAGGTTTGCTCAAGATATTTTCTTAATCAGATGTTAAGGAATTATTATTACTAGATACTAATTTAAAAGAAAAAGAAAAACTACCAATGAATTAAGAGCTCAAAGAGTGGCCAAATTACATTATTCTGGCATATAAAAGTCATTTTCATTTTGTCCTGTCATAAAGAATCTTGAAACATTAGGATATGTGGCAACTGACTGGCATAACTATCTATCAAATTGATGAAAATGGTAATTATAGCACTGTATCAGTGCAAAATAGACAACACACAAAAATACACAGCTCCTTGGTGAATGCAAGAGAAGATTAAAAGTAGAACTGCAGCAAAATCCATGTCATTGTCCAGTGTGCACAAAAATGTGTGGTTTAGTTTCGTTTTAGACATTTTTATGATTATTCTTATGCCACAGATTGGTTTTCTTTTAGTCATTAATACTTTCTGTTAGTGTCAAAGGGAAATACATTTTCCCCTCTCCAAAACCCCTTGGGAGGATTCCAAGATTTGGGGCTTTTACAGAAAAGAATATGACAATAAATATGTCTGCAGAGTTTGCATTTTTTCCCTTTATGTAACAAAAACATCACCTGTTGGAAATCTAGGATTTGTGGGACTAAAATGGTTTCTAGAATTTTGGATTGGGGTGCTTGGCAGAATATTCTGGAGTAATGAGGACAATTAGCAACCTAGCCTTGATCTTTCTTTAAAAGTATAATGTTGTAATTTCTCATTTAATTTCCATAGCTAGATGTTCCTGAAATAATCAATACTGGAAATGCAATAAAGTACATTTTATAGTTTTTAATCTGCAGTGAAATTTAAAATATTAAAGTAGCTCTATGTAGACTTTATGAAAGTCTGGAATGTGTTTCTTGTATCTGTAACTTCATTAAGAATCTGAAAGTGAGGGTTGGGATTTGTTGCAGATGTAATAAAATAAACATGCATTGAAAACAGTGCAATCCTAAGCATGTCTACTTAGAAGTAAGTCCCATTTAATTCAATAAGACTTGCTTTCTAGCAAGTGTATTTTGGACTGAAACCTAACAATGCAATCCTAAATAGAGCTAAATAGAGCACTATAAATCTGTGCTTTCCTGCAAAATGATATGTGAAGTGCTTTGGACACTTTACATATAATTTTATTATGGTTTTTATGTAAAGTAGCAATTCTGGTTTTAATTCCCTAGAAACAAAATGGAATTAATTGTGCTAACAGAGTTAGTCATTTATATTTTTTACCTGCTTTGTCCATGAGTTACAAATACAGGAGTATGTTTTTCTTCTTGGTTATTCTCATGCCCATCTGATGTCAGTAATTCAAGGACAAAGCAGGTTATAAATATAAATAAATAACAGGCCTTTTCTGTGAGGATAACAAATCTGCAGAACCCTGAGCATGAAATATGTGGAGTTTCGATAGTAAGCATCTCAGTCACCCTACCTTTTCTTTGAAAAGAATGAAAGCATTTTTCTGAGAACAGGGGGAAGATTACAGGCAATTGAAGACTATGGTAAATCCAAAACATCAGTGTCTCCATGCAAAAGCAGCCACATGTTTCTTTTATTAGGAGAATATGTGTTTCACACCAAGGTCAAATGCAAGCAGAGTAAATTTCATCAAATCTCTCCAATTTCAGGAAATTGTGCTAAAAGGTAACTGCTAAACTACCAATCCAGGAATATATTCATTCAGAAATGTACACTTGCAAAAATAAAAGTGGTAGAAAATGTCAAATCCTAATCACACACACAGACCACTTGTTTCCTATCTGCTGCAGAGTTCAATATTCTGAAAGGAACAGAAATGGATCAGAAAATAAAATTGTCTAGATTCTGTATAGATTAATCATAATAGCCAGAAGAATAAAATGTTAGAAGAATGAAGAGGAATATCTGGAAATACAGATTTGCTCATCACCTGCTTATAGTGCTGAGGTACAGACACCCAAGCTAACATATTTTGTTAGCACCCTCAGCATACATATTCCTCCTTATAACCCTTAGGTCTTGTTAAATGGCTGTCATTTCCCTCAACTTTCCCACTAGGGTTACCAACCTCCAGGTAGTAGCTGGAGATCTCCTGCTATTACAACTGATCTCCAGTCGATCAAGATCAGTTCACCTGGAGAAAATGGCCGTTTTGGCAATTGGACTCTATGGCATTGAAGTCCCTCCCCAAACCCAGCCCTCCTCAAGCTCTGCCCCCAAAACCTCCCACTGGTGGTGAAGAGGGACATGGCAACCCTATTTCCCACTGTTCAATTATCATCCATTCCCATCTACGTTACTCAGACCAACTAACCCATCATCCTATAGAGATGAATAATCTGAAACTGGATGCTCTCAAGCTCTGTTCTGGCTTTCCCCAGTAACTTAATTCTTTTTAAAATATGTATTTTAAACAGCAGTCTGTTTCCTTTTTGGTTCAAGTGGAGCTTGTTTCATTTGTTCAGGATCACTTTGCCATATTCCCCAGGCCCTAACAAATCTAAACTCTTTCTCCCAGCATCCTCATCTCATTCACACATTGAGAGCCCTGATCTTTACCTTGGTATCTGTAGCATTTCCAAGAAGGTCCTGGGTTCTTGCCTAGCAATCTACATTTTCCCTCCCAGACTGCATTACTCTTCCCAACATAGTTGGGGCTAACATGCTCCACAACCACCAATCTAGAAGATTATCTAGACATTGCATAACATCTGCAACCTTTGCTCCAGGAGGCAAATCACCATGTGGTCAAAACGCCTGTCACAGACCCATCTGACAATATTCCTTCCTAAGGATCACACTACCAGGAGACCCATCCCCAGAGGGCTCTTGGTACAAGAAGATATTCTTTCACCATCTGAGAAACATGTCCCTTCTAAGGGATCCTTTCTCCCAACTCAGACTGATGCCCTCCTGTCAGAGACTCCAGTTCTCTCTGACAGCAGTACAACTGTCACCATGGGAGCAGGACACCTCTAGCAAGTCCTTGAAAGTCTACATACCTCTCTCTGCTTCTCTCCACTTCTTCGGATCAGAAACCTCAGCCTCAAGAGCACCAACTCATTGCACTACTTTCATGGTAGAAGAGAGTAACTCTGCATACCAAATAGCCTACTGTGAATGTGCAGATCTCTTTTGGTTCTACCACTAAACTGCATCCTTGTTCCCTAACTGGGCAAACAGATTTACAGCGCATTCCTGAAAGGAATGCCTGCGCCGGGCTTAGGAAGCAACCCAGTGGTGTAACCTCTGCCTACTAGGTTGCACGGGAGATACGGCACCTAAAAGATGGCGTATCTCGCCAAAAAATAAAGGGGGCGTTTCCAAGCTGATACGGCTCAGGAGGCCGACTAATGTCGCCCCTGCCCCCCGCCCAGCACCAGAATGCCGGAATGCCTCCCGGGATGCCGCTGCCGCTGCTGCCGCCAGCATTCGGGCATGGCGCTGCTGCATCACCGGCCGGAGACCAGCGTCCAGGCTGGCACGCCAGTGCTGGGGCCACTAACGCCGGCGTGCGCCTCTCGTATGCCAGCGTGGTGGGCCCTTGCGCTGGCGTGGGCCGGTGTCGGCCTCCAAAGACCCTTCGCCGTGGCTTCCAGCGGTTCTCTGGAATGGGCTGTTAAACGGGCAATGCTCTAGTGCCTTGCTAGAATAATGAGCAGCAGGTAATGGGAACATTTCTCTCAGTGATCAGATACCACTAGAGGGAAATGGCTCATCCCCACCCCCATCTTTCCAGCTATGTACTGAAAAGGAGACAAAAGTATTATTGTAGGAAGTCTGAACCAAGCACAAATAGCTTGGAGTTTTGCAACTGTAACAGGACATAGTAATGTGAAATCCAGTGCTGGATATGACAATTTGTAGCAATTTAGTATAGTGGTAAACTTTTCAAAATTGTAATCTCAAGCTGTTGGTGGCACCAGGGCTTTCAAGTTGTTCACTGAAGTATGAAATGAATGAAAGTTATAGTGAATTAAAAAAAATTATTTGGCCTTCATTCTAACAGCAAGAAGCTTCAGTTTCTGTTAATTAGCATGAATAATTGCATCTATAAGGTAATTTAACTGTTCACTTAGGCACTCCCCTTTGAATGTATTCAAATCAAGCCAAGGGGACCATTAGTATCTACCTAAGTTTGAGAGGTTTTCAGAGCCAAGCCTTCTAGGAAATGGACCTGGCTATACTTTAATATGTACTTCAAGGATTAATTAAGATCCTAATAGCTGCTACCTTGATAGATCTTTTATTGCATGTGAAGATCAGCCAAGACTGGTTGAACATATTTTATTTCCTATTTGTGACTTAAGAGTGGGGTTTAGTGTAGATCAGAAGGACTCAACCAGGCAATGTGTGACACAAGCTGGGTTGAGGGGTCTGACCAATGTGACACATAACATCAGGGTGTCTTCCTGCTGCAACAGTACTTGAATGGAAAGGGTCCCGTCCACCATTTCTATGTCAGTCCAGCTAACCAGCCCACCTCCATCTGTGCAATGAGCTCCCAGGTCCTCCAGAACTACCATGCTGAGAGCAAAGCTGGTGTGTACTGCTTAATCAATCATTTCCGACATGCCAGTTCCATCATACCAGTTACACTTATTTGTCCTTGGGTTTTTATTTCACCCAGGACGATGTGGCTCTATCCAAATTTGCATTCTTTTCCAGCATGTGTCTGAGGGAAACACAAACAAGCTGAGAAACTCCTGACCTTCCAAAACGGTCATGGAGGGAGAGCCATTCTGCTGGATGTCAAAAAACCAGAACAGGATGAATGGGGGAACAGAGCCTCTGCCATGTCCTTCGCCCTTCAGCTGGAGAAGAGTATGAACCAGGCCCTGCAGGATTTGCACCAGATTGCTTCTTGCCATGTGGATCCTCACATGTGTGACTTCCTGGAGACTCATTACCATGACAAGGAGATGAAGCTGATCAAGAAGCTCAGGGATCAGCTTCATCTCCTTGTCATGGTAATGTGTGAGCCAGCAAGAATGTGTGAGCCAGCAAGAATGGCCTGGGCAAATTCCTCTTTGATCGCCTCACCTTGGGCAAGTCCTGCAACTGAGCTGCAGAATGCTGACTCCCTCCAGAGTCCTCCAGCCAACTTGTCCAGCTGTGTTGCTCTGATTTGTTGTATGTCTGTGTTTTTTTTTAAGCTGGCTGTTTAATGAATAAGGATTGCCTCTTTACCCTGCACATCTCAGGGGGAGGGTCTGTAACTGGCAAACATAACATTGGGGAACTAACATTCCCAAGCACTCTGGGGCTGGCTCATGAGTGCAGCGTTGGTGAAGAAAGGGCTTCAGCCTGCCCCACAGTACCTGGGAATGTTACTTCTCTGATATTACATGTCACACCGGTCAGGGAATCCCTGACCTGACTAGTGTCATCTAGTCAAGCCCTTATCCTCCTGTCCCTTTGTCACAAGGGCATTCCTCTCACAGGATCATTCCCTCTTGATCATCTATACTTGAAAACTTTGTATGAATAGAAAGTAATAAGTTGGAAATTGAACAGAAAGCAGCAGGACTCCTAGACTGAAATTATTGTTAGTGATGGATTTTGCATATAGTTTAGGAATAGACTGCCCCACTGATTTTGGCATCATTATCTTAAAATATCATGAGTTCCTCATGCAGGCTGCTCCTCATGCTATTTCTTATCCCCAATTAGTGCTTCACTTCCTGGGATTCACAGTACTAGAAAATTACTGTGCAATCCTGAGATGCCGGAGTGCAGGGACGGCGGGGAAGAGGTGCAGCCGTGCCTCCTCATAAGCCATTTCCCACACGCTGCCAGGATGAAAAAAGCCTTTAAAAGGCTTTTTTCATTTTCAATGGTGCTAAAAGCCCCATTGAAAACAGAGAGGCTGCGCCTGGTAAAAAGCAGGTGCAGCAATGCCGTCCTGGCCACCGACATCTGGGGCTGAAAGGGCTTAGGGAGATGCCTAACGGCAGCTCCGCCCCCGCCCCGCTCTGGGAATGCCCTGGGAATGCCTCCACGCCAGCGCAGCAATTCTCCGCTGTGACGCCAACGGAACTGCCCTCGCCGCCAGCATAAGTGCGTCTTGTTGCATGATTAGACACACTTATGCTCGCGATGAGATCACGCCTCCTCCTAAGAGGACTTGCCCCCCCATCAGGAATGCATGGTTGGTACCCCATTAAAGGGGTTCTAACTCTCTCACATTAGTTTGGCCAAAGTCTTGTAATACTCCTCATTCCAGCCAGCGTCTCATTTTGCTGTCATCAGAAACTCCTTTAAAAAGGAATTTTTATCCCTAGTTACCTATTAATTTATTTAGCCAGTTTGTTTTTGGATAAGAGGGAGTACCTTATAGTGCCTGACTACTTCACAGTCCTCCAGAGACTGAGTCTCCTCTTTTTGCACATCTACCAAAATAATGCCATGCAAACTATATTTGCAGTTAGTTCTGTGAGAGCTGTTTAGAAGTATCAGCAATTTCTTTTGTGGAAATTAAATTGTTAATGCCATAACAAAATCTAGTTGCTGACCTACACTAATGAGAGCCCTCAATTAGCTGGGGAAAGGCAGAAGATTTGGTCCCGAGTCTTGCAAAATGCAATCAGCTGACATATAAAATTGGTTCAGCTTAGATGGCAACGACTTTGAAAAGGAACAAAGAGACTTACCCTAAGCTTTTAATAATTTAACAAAATGAACTGCTTCAATATGGTATAATTTGAAAAAAAATGAACTAAAAGGTCAAGATTTCATGGACTCTGTTTCTAAAATGATAATTCATTAAAGCCCTTTTAGTAGCACTGTACTTGCTTGAAATAATCAAATTTAGGGCATCAAAGACTGAGGGCAGTTAACAATATCATCTATATAAAGAACATCTCTTGATGTTCATCTCACAATGCTTCTATGAAGGACATATTTAAAATCTTGGGCACCAATCCAGCTAAGAAAGCTGCACATATAGTAGCAGGCTTATGTGCACATCTCACTATTTGAAGGTGGAACTGTACACACAGGTAGATGTTGTATGTACGGTTTCTTTTCCCCCTCTAGTAGTCTTGGCAGAGCACATGGAGATGTTTTTAAAAGCTAAAGCCTCACCAGCCATCTACTAGGGAGAGGAAGCATGGGGAATGGATTCAGTTCTCCCTTGCTCCTATCTTTCCAAACAGCTAATCAGCAGGCTGTTAGCTGTTAGTCCCCCCTTAAGAAGAAGAGGTGGTTTTTATACCACACTTTGTATCTACTGAAAGGAGTCTCAAACTGGCTTACAATCACCTTCCCTCACCCCCCCCCACAACAAGCACCTTGTGAGGTATGTGGGGCTGAGAAAACTGTGACTAGCCCAAGATCATCCAGCAGGCTGCATATGCAGGAGTGGGAAATCAAACCAGTTCTCCAGATCAGAGTCGGACGCTCTTAACCACTATACCGTGCTGGTGTAGTGTAAGTAGCACTAGGTCTAGACATATATTTTTACTATTGAAGATGACTGGATCTGGAAAAGATTTCTTACAGCTACCACTTTGTTGTGTTTTCAGTTCACACTGGATTTGTAATGTGTAGGAAATTACTCGACTCATCAACATGTCAACCCCCTGCAAGTTCTACTGAATTTGTTCACTCTGCTTAGCACATATTTCAGTATGCAACTTGCATTCTCAACAGGCTTTTGTACAGGAGCCATTCTCACTATCCTTGGTGTCTAAATATGAGGTGTCCATGTCACCCAGCAGAACCCTGACTTCATGGAGCCTTCTCCTAATGGAGAATTGCAGATGGTTCAAGTCAAGAAATGACATCATCGCCTGTGGCTTGACAGGAAACTATGAAGCTGCTTCAAGAAAAATATCCAAGATAATTGGTTTTCAAGGTAACATTTTATAATGCATTTGAAGTGTAACAACTTAACAACCACATATATACTGAAATATGAGTGCTGTTGTAAATACAGAATCTTCAGCACTCTTCAGAAAGGGTACTCTGAATGGGGACCAAGCCTACTAGGTGGAGCCCAGAAAAGTTTGAAGTATTCACTTGGGGATATCAAGGGCCTCCCTTTATGCTGTGTGGTCTTCTCTACCATTAAAGGGCCACTTTGAAGATACGCTGAAAGCTGTAATCAAGTTATGCCTAAATGCTCGTTTCCATACAGGTGATGTTTTTGCACTGGAAGTGGAACTGGTCTTCCCTGCCTGGTTTATAACGCTGAGATTATCAACTGAACCCCTAAACTTCTACCACTGTCACTGTCTGGTTCTGTATTCCTTGTGTCAAGAATGTTTCAGATTATCAGTTAGCAATTTGATATAAAAGCTTGATTATGATTAGTAGACATGGAATATCTTCACAGGAATCTCAGTTATCAAGAGGAAGATTCTGGAAACTAACTGGAACTGGATCATTTTCTTCCCTGGGCAAGGATCAGAAACATTTGTTCTTCTCATACCCAGCATTCACTGATATCACTAATAGAAAATAGATTCATCACTAATAGAAAACATAAGCTAAATGGCTAGCCCTATTAATAGTCAACCACTTGAAATTTCAGCTTTTAAAAAATTGAAGTCACCCTAATGAATCACAGCACATAGAGAAATAAGCAAATCTCTTCACCTACAATTAGGGCGGTTGAAATTTTTTTTGGTAAAATTCTGACTCGGCAAAATTTGGCCCGTTTTGATTCAGGAAATGCTGAAGTCTGAACTCCCCAGATTCGGATCTGTGCAATTCGGCGTAAGATTCAGAGTTCGGGAAAAAATCTGGCTGTTTAAAGCCATTAAAAACACATTCGCGCCTTTCTGGGGGGGGCATGTTTGGAGGTAGAGGTCCCACAATTTCAGCGTAGCTTAAGGGGACCCTTCTTGCAAGAACCCCCAAGTTTTGTAAATATTGGGTCAGGGGGTCCCGAGATATGGGGCCCGGATGTGGTCCCCCCAAAACTGCTCATTGGAATAAAGCGAATAAGAACACATTCGTGCCTTTCCACGGCTCCGGGGGGCATTTTTGGAGGTAAGGTCCCAAAATTTCAGTGTAGCTTCAAGGAACCCTTCTTGCAAGAACCCCCAAGTTTTGTAAAGATTGGGTCAGGGGGTCCCCCTCCGCCCATTGGAATGAATAGAATGAATAGAAATAAATAGACCGTTGGACCCGGAGTTTGCAAAACCATGCAAAGCAACACGTGACACGACCTTGGGAGTTTGCAAACCATGGAAAGGGACAGAGGCGCGCTAGCTATGCATAAGGAGCAGGTGGGGGTGGAATTTCCCCTTTTGCAATGGACTCGGGAGTCGGGAGTCTTGGGACCGGGCAAATGCATTGTTTAAGTCACAATTTGAAAGCCAGTTTTGAGCGAGCATCAAAATAGACCTAACCGATCTTATGAATGAGGGAAAACCTGAGGACACACAACTGAAGTCCTCCCCCCTCAAACCAGGGAGAGAAAGACACGAGCGGGCACACACACACCCAGGCAGAACGGGCAAAACTCCCCCCTCTCAAACCAGTACGGCTCGGCCCCAAACGAGAAAAAAAACAAGGAGGAGGAGGCGAGGTTGCCAAGCGGCACTGGGGAGAGACTCATGCTAGCCGCACTGTCACACTCATCCCTAGGCTAGGGGCAAAAAACAAAAGCAGAGCACAGAACACACTCCTGCAGAGGCAAGCAGGCACACACCCCTCGGCAGAACAGGCAAAAGCCCCCTTTGGCTTCCCCCACCCACCCACCGAAACTGCTCCCCCCCACACACAGAGAGACTCTGCTTTCTCTCTCTCTCTCTCTCTCTCTCTCACACACACACACACACACACACACACACAAACAGGAGTAAAGGTATAGAGAAAAAACCCCAAAATCAAACTGTGAGGATGTCTTCCAGCAGGAGCACGGAGGAGAAGTAAATCCAATCCCCCCCCCACATTCACACACACAGGAAAAAAATTATAGAGAAAAGCCCCCCAATGGGTCTTACTGTGGATTTCTTCTCTTCCATAAGGAGCAGGGACTGGGAGTCAGGACTCAGGAGTAATCCAGCACGATTCCATTTATGCACGGGAAGTTTTGCCTTAGATTTGCCACTCTCTAGATGCACAGGATCGCCTGCTCCCAATCATTCCAGTGGGTGGATGGGGGGGACCACGTAACTCAGGACCCCCTGCCCCAATCGTCACCAAACGTGGGGGTTCTTGCAAGAAGGGTCCCCTCAAGCTTAGCTGAAATTTTGGGACCTCTACCTCCAAAAATGCCCCCTCACAGCCGTGGAAAGGCGCAAATGTGTTCTTCGCTTTATTCCAATGGGCAATTTGGAGGGGGAGGGACCCCTTCCAGGCCCCATATCTCGGGACCCCCTGACCCAATCTTTACAAAACTTGGGGGTTCTTGCAAGAAGGGTCCCTTCAAGCTACACTGAAATTTTGGGACCTCTATCTCCAAAAATGCCCCCCCGGAGCCATGGAAAGCCGCGAATGTGCACACGCACACCCCCCCATGGGGATCTGTCTCACACACAAGCAGACACTCTCTCTTTCTCTCCCCGGGCCACGCAGCAGCTGGGCTCACACACTCACCCGCGAATGATTGGCCAGAAGAAGACCCAGCTTGGCCACCGATTGGCCGCTGGAGAATGCTGCTTACTAACTGACGGTTATGCTGCTGATTCTGAGCCCCTGAATTTGCCGAATTTATTCGGGGCGTCCCAAACTGAATTTGGCTGAATTTGGCTCGTCGTTTTTCCACCTTTTTTTGAATTCGGTTCTATCTGAACTGAAAACTGCCGAATTGGGGGAAATTTGGATGTTTTTCGGTTCGGGACAAACCAAATTTACGAATAGGGACGAAACCTATTTACAATGAGTCTGGGCCATATTTTTCAAGTTAAATATACAAACCCTGTTAATGTTTAATGTAAATCCCAAACAGAAGTCTGTTCCCCCGCCTACACTTTCCATTAAATGACTTTAGGAGAAAATTTCTTTTTCTAATTTAATGAATGCTTAGCATCCTGTTTTTAAAAACCCTTAGGATATTAATGGTAATTAGAAAATTCAAGTCTGCTCACCACTTCAAAAGTGAAGTCAATCTTTTCTACCTTCAAACAGCCACAGGTCTAAAATTAAGAACTCTTTACCTCAGTGGAACAGCTGCTGGAATATGACATTAATTGAATTAGAAACAATTAACTGCACATTTCACAATGTCCTTAATCGTCTGGCACAGTGAAACAGAGATGTTGTCAGTTGTTCAACAAATTATATAATTACTCAGATATGGGAAATGCTGATGATTTTCAAAATGGATGAGTCTGAATCCATGCTAACAATTATGGTTTTTAGCTTCTCATAATTACTGTATGGTGCTCTGTATCATGTTGTGCCAGGAAAAAAGGTAAAGCCCATAACACTGTAATGACTTTCTTCCTGAGCAAAATGAAATTATTTGCAGTCTGTGTAATAATAAGGTTTGGAAGCACAAGGAGCTAAAACATAAACCAAGACTGAAATAATAACACTATTTATTTCCAGGGCTCTGAACTTTATGCTCTCTGTGGATCTAAGCATGTCTGAAAATCAACGCAGACTGATGGATATGTTAAATTTTATGCTGTGTTTCCACCTTGTTTAAGGCCTGGGAGACCCAGGTTTGAATCCCCACTCTGCAGTGGAAGCTTGCAGGGTAATTTGGGCTAGTATCACACACTTGGCCTAACTTACCCTACAGGGTTGTTGTGAGGATAAAATGCAGAGGACAAGAACAACATAAGCCACTTTGGATGCTCACCAGGGGCAATGGTGAGATATAAATGAAGTAAATTAAATAAATAAATGCCACCCATAAAATACCGATTTTGAGTTCAGTAGCACCTTAAAGATTATCAAGACTGCCAGAGTAAAAGCTTTGAAAGTCAAAGCTCCCATCAGATGTAGGTACCTGACGAAGAGAGCCTTGACTCTCAAAAGCTTATACCCTGGAAATCTTCTTGGTGTTTGTTTTGCCAAAGATTTTCTTCTACCAAATAGCAGAGGTTCTTTTCAGATTTGGAGACAATGAATAGAAATGAGGTTTGTTAAGAAAAAAAGGGGTTATTAGCAAAACATCACCCAATAAATAATAACAAAAGAAAAACTATGCTTTAAGCAGCAGCTAATTCCTGCATTGCCACTACAGTCTTGAATTGTGCTCTTCTATTGTAAGTCAACATGGGTACCTGCTGGAAACTATCTTCATGCAAGGCACCATAAAATACGATGAGGGATGGCACGGTGCCATCAAACCATCTGTCAGCTCAAAGGCCTTCTGGAACACAAGGTAACATTTTTGCTCCATAAGGTTTTTATGGTTGACTGTTTCTCTGGAAGGATTACAAAGATGGCAGTAAATTCACCAGATAATGATGTGAGGAGGTGAAGTGAGTTGTGACGAGTTGCTGGGCAGAAGGAGACTCAACACAGAGTTGCCCCTTTGGGCTGCAAAACTGGCTTATGCTTTTTAGCTCAGTGTCATTCGGATTTAGAAGCTATTCAGAGAATGAAGTGAATTGAAAGGAAGTTGAAGATCCCAGGTAAAAATGCTGTATAAATTGCACATATTGGTACTGGGACTAAATATTATGATGTGTTTCTAAAGTATTCATTTTTACCTAATCAAATGTCTACTTTATTTCATGAGGAGATATGTCCTATTTTTGTAAATGCCTTAGGTGGGAAATATCCCCTACCTGCCATATGGCACCTGGTTTAGTTTTCTTCCCATAACTGAACACACTATGACTAGAAAGCAAAGTGACATGCCTCCGTCTGAGGCAGGCTTGGACTCATTACAGGAGGAACCAGATGAGCTCGAGGAAAAGACAGGAATATTGTCTTAAGTGGATCAGGGGGTCTGGGAAAATCCTAGCACCGTGGGATTTCACTCAGACCCAGAGACCTTGGCTCCTGAGGACACACCCCAAGAGCCTATAGTAGAGGCTTCACCAGTGGGATACCTGGTGCCCCAACCTCTGAGGCCATGCACCTCAAGCCTGCTGCTGAGACCTTCCCACCAGGAAGCTTCAGGTCCAGCCTACAGTAGAGACCTCACCAGTGGGACACCCGGTGCCCCCAACCTCTGAGACCATGCACTTCAAGTCTGCAGTTGAGACCTTCCCACCAGAAGCTTCAGGTCCAGTGACAGCTATCCATTGTCCAGGTCCAGGACTATCAGCCCTCTGGGCTCTGCCACCACCCAACAAAAGCAGAGGACACAGTGGGCCAATACAGAAGCAGCCCAGTGGAGATGTAGTACCAGGCTTGAAGCCTGTGCTACAGCTTTTAGCCAGATCATTGCACCAGTGGACTTTAGCCTTTGCAGGATTCTAACCCTGGCAAGATGAATCCTAGGTGAGAGTTTCAGAGCAACTATGGCTGCTCCCTCTCAGTCTATTTAAGCCTTTAACTGGGCAAGGAAGCTTGCTGGATCAAACAGTTTACAGGGCTTCTTCTCTTGTGCTCCGGTTCTAGAGCCTGAGCTCCAGATTACCAAGGAAGACCCTTCTCACCTAGCTGCGATACCTGGAGTCAGAACAAGGGCAGCACAACGAGGAAGGTGCTGGGTTCAGCTTGCTTTTCTTCCTCAGAAGCTTTTCTCCCTCTCTCATAATACTGGGACATGGGGTCATCTGCTGAAGCTGGAGGGTGAGAGATTCAAAACAGATAAAAGAAAGTATTTCTTGACACAACTCATAGTTAAATTGTGGAACTCCCTGCCCCAGGATGTGGTGATGGCTGCCCAATTGGAAGGCTTTAAGAGGGGAGTGGACATGTTCATGGAGGATAGGGCTATCCATGGCTACTAGTCAAAATTGTTACTATGTATGGTGCATACCTATTCTCTCCAGGATCAGAAAAGCATGCCTATTATATTAGGTGCTTTGGAACACAGGCAGGATAATGCTGCTGCAATCGTCTTGTCTGTGGGCTTCCTAGAGGCACCTGGTTGGCCACTGTGTGAACAGACTGTCTGCTGGACTTGATGGGCCTTGGTCTGATCCAGCATGGCTTTTCTTATGTTCTTATGCTCTCTCATTTATTTGGGAATACAGGAGTTAAAGCATCCCAGCTAATGGGAAAGACCTCTGCTTGAGATGGTGGATGCTTTAACCTCTGTGGTTCTGCATGAACAAAAGTATTTTATGTGTGACCAAGAAGCCCATTGAACGGTCTGCGGGTCTCTGAGACATTAGTGTTGTTGAAACAAAGCAGATATGGACCAGACTGTGACCATATGAGAGATGATGAAATTCTCACATACTTCATGACCTGGGGCTCACATACTGCCTCCCCCCACATGTTCCTGTGCAGCACCTTAGTTCTTCCCAGTGTGGTCTACTGTCAGTACTCCCCTTGTCTAAGGCACGTTTGGCAATAGTCCAGGCTTGAACTTTTTGAGTGGCTGTCCCATGCCTCTGGAACTGCCTCCCAGAAGAGACTGGGGCCTTCCAACGAAGTTACAAAGCAGAGCTGTTCAAGAGAACTTTTAGAACCTGAGGCTGAGCAAAGGAGAATACCCTGCTGTGGGAGCAAAAGGCATTTTAAAGACTGGCTTTTATTATTTTACTTCTGTTGTTTTAATGTTGCTTTTTTATATTGCTTTTTATATTGTTGTTTTAGAATGTTGTTTTTATATTGCTGGTACCCACCTTGGGTGCTGAGATGTTGGAGAAAGTCGAGCTTATCAGGGGCTTTGCAGTGGCAGCAGTTCCCACCCCCTTTGTGGGGGCTAGCAGGTTATGGCAGCAGTGGCTCCCCATGTATTTCATGTGAGGCCACCCCAGTGTAGGGTGGCCCTGGTAGTGGTGGGGTTGTCCCCCTCAGGCCATCAGCCCTCCAGGACTTTCTCCCATGGTCTTAATGGCCAATCTGTCCCTGAGAAAATATTTTATGTAACTTAATTAAAAATATTTCAGAGGAAGAATAACAGTGATAATCAACAAAACATTAATGCACTTCAGTCTAGTAGGCATCACTAAATGAGTAGCATTTAACATGGAAAACACTAACAACAACAGCAACCAGTGTGAACCTTTCTGCATTTGAGTAAAGGGTTCTTAAGGAGCCCTTTAATTCTACTAACTTACATGTATTTTTATATTAAAATATTTATACATCACCCTTCCCTTATGGCTCAAAATGGACAGCCTTTTCCATCTCATCCCATACGAAGCACATGGCTAAAATTAGTCCTGACAGAATTAATCCTGACCCAGCTCTCCCTTTACCTCCAGAACAAAAAGCATCCACAGCATCCCAAGTGATTTTGTTTCATCGTTCATCGCATACTGCTTGGGCTTTTGTAATGATGGACAATGTCATTTTTGTGCCATTGTCTTTCACATGAAGAAAATATTGTTCTCATTTTGCCTTTTAGCATATTCCATAAATTAGTTCTATGCAGAATGAGTTCAGTCATAAATTATTGTACTGGAGTTAAATTCTGCCATTTTCCCCCCTTTCTTTTTAGTTTTGCATTAATGCATTCAAAAACATGATATCACAGGAGGCAAGGAAAAAACAATCTTGTATGTATTACTAATACTTCAGATTATGCAGATTATTGTTGAGATAATCAGCTCAATTTGCAATGAAATCATTTGTCTGAAAATATTAAACACCCAGCTCTCTAGCTGTCAAGAACTCGTACTTTGCATTGTGGAAGTTGAACACCAAAGTGTATATCTTCCTATCATTCTGCATCATGTTCCGATGAAAGGGGTTTCGTCTCTTGGGACATTGTCCTATGTTACTTCAAACAGGGAATTCTGCTCTTGGAAAGCCAGGAAAGCCACTATACATTTGCTATCTCTATCCACTTGAAGGCCTTTTCACACATTATGTGGAAGCAAACCTGGGTGTATAAACTCAACAGGCACCAGCATCCAACCACGGCTTCTAGACAAATATACCTGCATGATACTTATGTTTGCAAAAACTTGTTTGTCACAATAACTTTACGTTTTTAGGGATACATATAAAATAATTTAGGTGTCCACATAAAAAAGTTATTCTGTGAACTGGCCTTGAGAAATAACTAATGCTATCTTCTTTTAGATTCGATTTTCAGACTCGCTTGAACACTGATAATTTCCCATACTTTTTAAAAGGAGTGTTTTGAACTAGGTGTTGTCTTTCCTTCTTGAACTAATAACCTCATACATTATTCTTTTCAAGATATACACTTCTGGAGTTTTTTTTCTTGGTTTACCAATTTAGTGGAATAATCACTGCAACAACACCTCCATCATCACCTTATTAGTGTTAGATTTATGTAAAGAGTTAAATTGTGCAAAATTGACTTTTTAGATGATAGCATAATTCAATTTTTCACTTAAAACCTGCTTTGAAAACAACTTTAGGAAATTCTCAGCGTTTTCAGTTGTTCTAGTTAAAATGCTAAATTGGCAAGGAATGCACCTTAGCAAAAATAAGGATTTTCTTTTTATCTTTTTTGTCTGGGAAATATACTAGCATCAGTAACTGTGTTCCTAAACACATTTTCTTTTTAGTCTCTGGAGAACAAACTTTTTTTAAAAACTGTAATACTAGCAATGTTTTTATTTCTAAGCAGTTTATCTCTTCTGAAAGGAAATACCATCTTGCCGCATGGTGGGGGGAGATTTGAACAGAGGCTGATTCCACATGTGGCTGTTGTCATGCTGCTACTATGATTCTCTGCCCACCTTTTTCCATAGTGATCATGTAGCTGGTGTGATATTTGCTCTATTCAGACTTGTAGCAGAGATTCCAAACAGCACAGGTTAATCCGGTTTCACCCCCCACCATTCTTAGCCCTGGTTCACCAGATGCTGAATGCATTCCCTCCCACTGTTGTGATGCTATAGGTTGCCAACTCCAAGTTAGGAAATTCCTAGAGATTTGGAGATGGATCCTGGGGAGGGCAGAGTTTGGGGAGGAAAGAGAGCTCAGCAGGGTGATGATGCCATAGAGTCGACCCTCCCAAACTGTCCTTTTCTCCAAGAGAACTGATATGTTTAGTCTGGAGATCAGTTGTAAGTCTAGGAGAACATCTGACCCTGCCTAGAGGTTGGCAAACCTACAATGCCACCATCATGATTCTCTGCCAACCTTTTAAAAAACATTGGTGCATGCAGAGTGCTGCTCAAGAATAGTGTGTAAACTGCCGTCAAATTGCCACCACTGATTTATGGCAACCCATAGTGTTTTCAAGGCAAGGGGCTAACAGAGGTGGTTTGTCATTGCCTTTCTCTGCACAACAACCCTGGCTTTCCTTGGTGGTCTCCCATCCAATTACTAACCAGGGCCAATGCTGCTTAGTTTTTGAGATTTGATGAGATCAGGCTAGGCTGGGCAATCCAGGTCAGGGTGCTCAAGATTAGCATAATACTTTATAAAAACATATAGTTTGCATAGTGCTGCTCCAGAATAATGGAATTCCCGAATCCTTTGTTAATGCTAATTGCTGGAAGGTATTGGGTGTCCCACTGCATTCATCTACATTGAAAAGACCAATTTATTTATTTATTCACATTATTTATAGTCCACTTTTCACACCATAAAGTCATTTAACATAGTGAATGAGATAAAGTCATTGATCTCATTTCTCTTTGTAATGACATTTTTGAGGACAAGTTAAATCATCTAAGCAAGAAAGAGCAAAAGAAGGCAATGTGAACTAATAGTTTGGCATGAAGTGTCTCAAAAATAGATTGAAAGGTGTGTGTGTGTGTTGGCGGGGGGAGGTTTATTCTGTAAAATCTCTCAGAAAAAAATCTGAGGAATTTCTTTCCTAAAATTCCATCAAAACAATATTTTACTTTATATCTTTAAGTTCATCTAAGATGATGTCCAATGTTTGGTTGATAGATTGATGTTGAGGGTTTATCATAGCAAATAATTGATCCAGCTGATTTATAGCACGTTCCATGGTTGCTACTTTTAAAAATTCTGTTAAAGCTTAGTTGGTAAAGTCCAGACAGATACACACCCCCCCCAAAAGAGTTTGTATATAGTTGTCAGGGTTTTTGTATTGTGAGTAGTACTTTAATATTGAAATACCATCGAGTTGAAGACACTCTAGCACGGAGATACTGCAGGAAACAGGATATACACAGGAAGTTGCAAGATAGTGGGCCCTCCGTTACCTCCTCTTGATACCCAGAAACTTGGGAGATATTTGCCAGTTGCACAAGGGAGACACACTTCCGGTCCCATGATCAATGATACTGCAATGGTATTAGATGCCTTAAAGAGCAGCGAGTTTCTTACTGTCTTCCGGTTCTCCAAGACAAGTCGCTTCTAGGGAAAACGTGGCTGGAGGACCTACTTAAGTCGGTAAGACGTCACCACTGGGGTGGGGAGGAATCTCTTCCTCCCTCCCCTTTCTGCGTCGTAGTGTCTGATTGGTAGTTGCAGCGTCTTTCAAAAGATCCTGTTTGTTATGTCTACCCACTAATCAAATTAATAAGGTTCCTGCCAGTTTATCAGATATTTTCTTGTTTTCAAAGAGTCATTTATACATTAGGTGGTGAGACGTGGATTGAATAGATGTATTTAACAATCCTTCAGAGCTTCCAAATCCAGGTAACACTAAAGAGGTCTTGTAACTTACTCAGATTTTAGAAGAGTAGGTATTCTTGCTTGCATGTAGTTGCTTAGATGGTAATAGAGGAGATCTGAGCCTGATGCCAAGGAAACGTTCGTGGCGTTGTATTTCCCCTTAATGCCGGTGGGACCACACCCAATGTTTTTAAGAGTCTTCCTGAAGTTCTCTCAGAAAAAGTGGGGGTCAAACTGCTCTTCAAGGCTGCAGGGGTATTCCTATTTCCCAGTCCACTGCTTAGGAACCTGGGGGGAGTGCAGGGTGCACCCCAAATTCAGATGTTTCTTGGGTCCCTTGGGAGCTCCCAAGGAACGTGGCGCTCAGATCAGTGTCTCTACCGGAAGTTCATTAAAAATTAATGCCAGCCCTCACTTATATATTAAGAGAAGTAAGGCCTTTTTACTTTTTACAGATAAAAACATTCCCAAGACACAAGTACTAGGGTATTATTTACTTTGGCAGCCTGTGTCAATATTATGCTAGATATTCTATTTTCAGGTCCTTTGCAGCAAGAAAACTAGGCCAGCCTGCTAAGCATACTGTTGGGAAGGTTTTCTGCAAGACTAGAAGATGTCACTCTCATCAGAGATGTTACTCAGTACCTTTTCTGTGGCAACTTTATTTTTAAGCACAAGTAGACTTTGAGAACTGGAGAGGATGACATAGTCTATAACTGTAAATAACTTAAATACAGCATTGGTATGTCACAATGAAAAAATATTTCTAAAAAATAGAGCAGATATAGGTCTAGAAAACATATATACTGACATTTTAAAACCATATAAAATTTCAGTTGTGTAAAACTAACATTCATTATTTGCTAGGAAGCTGTTTAGGGACAAAGGTTGATTTAAATTTTTGTAACATTAGAAAATGTGGCCTGTACCCATCCATAAGGTTAAGAAAATTGCTCTTACATTTTCCTGTGTGGTAGTGGCAATTTCCATTGATTGAAACTCTCTGCTGAAGCCCACAAAGCCCCCTTAAATGTTATTCCTGAGATCAGCAAAACCTCAGGGAAAACATATTAGGGTCTGCAGTAAGAGGGAGAAAAAAGCAGAAATCACTGCCCTCTCTTAAGAAATGTGTGGGCTCGGGACTCACCTAGAGCCTCAGTTTTCTGGCCTGCACTGGGGATTGTCCTGGGGAGGGCATTGGGAAAGGTGAGAAAAACATTGTAAACTTTACCATGAATTTCTATGTAGGGGGGCAATCCCTTCAGGACCCCATACAATTGGACCTCTTGACCCAAACTTCACCAAACTTCAGGGTTCATGCAAGGAGAGTCTCTTGAAGCTTCCTTGAAAATTTGCGAACTCTATCTACAAAAACGCCCCCACAGGAGCTTCTAAAAGAATTTCCTATAGACTACAATGATCCTGATTTTTTTCAGTAAACCCGGAAATAAACCGAATACCCATATTTACTGGTATGGGGTTATTCGGCTTATTTCAGGTTTACCAAAAAAATTTACCAAAAAAACTGGGCCCAATAAACCCAAATCCGAAATTTACCGGGGTTTTTTTTTGTTTGTTTGTTTTTTCCCCAACCCTATATGGGAAGTCTTTTTTAATATAACTGTGTTCTGGAAAATGCAAGTCTATTATTCCTGTACTCATCCATACAAACTCTTATCCAAGTACTAAACAAAGAGAGTGTGGTATAGTGGTTAGTGTGCCACCCTAGGAACGGGGAGACTTGCATTCAAATCCCCATTTAGCTATGAAACTCAGTGGGTGACTTTAGGCTAGTCACCATCTCTCAGCCTGATCTGTCTTATGATAAAATGGACATGCAGAAAACCATAAAGACTGGCCTGAGTCCTTGGAGAAGCCAGATGAAACTGGTACAGTATCAAATGTGATAGATAAGCAAAGCCCTTCTTTGTTTGGAACTTCTATTAGAGTTTTAATTTTGATTATTTCTCCCTACCAACCCCACCTCTATAATAATAATAATAATATTTCCTTGCCACTTTGTATTGCTCAAAGCAACAAATAAGCGCATCTGGCAGAACTTGTTATAAAATCTGCATCATTCATTGATCTCTTACATATGACAGTGAGAAATCACTAGTCAACTAATACAGATGGAATGTTCAGATTTCGCAGAATGTTTCTTAGTAGAATCAGTACACACCTTCAGCCACAAATGATCAAGCGCTGAATATTCACACAAAGGGAACTCAAGGGACATGCATGCAAACAGAAACAAGCCTGAAGAAGCCTGACCATAGGATACTGTTGGAGTTCCTGGTTGCTAAACAATGCACGGTCTGCATCAAAACATGCAATTAGGTGCTGGGAAATTATTTCACTCTAATTATAATTTTTCATTAGATAGAGGATAAGGACAAACAATATCTTTGAAGATTACTTAAAATATTGATTGGCTCACATCAAAGATTTGGTTGTTTTTGAAATAAAGTTGGCACTTTTAAAAACCATGTCACTCTTGTAAACTCACCATTCTTCAGAGCAGAAATCCTGGTTCAATTATTCAAGAAGAAATGTTGATTTGTTTAGGAAGTTATATTTGGCTGTTTTTACTTTGCTATAAAATGTTAATGGATTTTGTGCAAAAAGTTTTTAACGGCTCGCACATAAATATTCTCTCAAGAAAATAGACTTTGATGATTATCCTCACATTCAGGTT
Source organism: Euleptes europaea (assembly GCF_029931775.1). Classification (NCBI taxonomy): domain Eukaryota; kingdom Metazoa; phylum Chordata; class Lepidosauria; order Squamata; family Sphaerodactylidae; genus Euleptes; species Euleptes europaea. The sequence goes on along the minus strand of NC_079316.1, from coordinate 35,814,929 downwards.
TGTAGCACCCAGCGAGCACATGAATACAATTGTCATCCATCGCTTTAGAATTGTTTCTTCTGTGTTGCACATCACGAAGCACAATCCACTTAATGTCTAATTGCTCCCTGTGCTGAGTTACTCAGATGTTATGTAGAAGCAAGTGAAAGTTAATTGGTACGGGATATTTCAAAAGTCTATTTGTAACAAATGGCATCAAATTATTCAGGATGGTGAAAAGCAAAGTGGACTGCGAAGAGTTTCAAGAGTATTTCCAGATTGGGTGAGTGGGAACAACATAGCAAAACAGGCTCAATATAAGTATGTGTAAAGTGATGCACACTGGGATTTAAATCATCAAATTTTACATACTATTATTAGCCAATGTGAATTTAGGCACAGTTGGAGTTTAAATGATTTGCATGATAGTGGTTTTGGATAGGACCAGAAAAACAAAAACTGTAATTTGAAACCTTATCAGTGGAATCAAAGGTTAGTAGGTCTTGTTTATGATGACATGGCCTTTATAAATTATTAAGTGCAGAATGTAAGCTAGAGTGATGTATATCAGCTGGAGACATTATATATAATTTAGCTTGTTTCCCCACATTTCTCGTACATTTTAAAACATAATTTCAATCATGATAACTGTTCTGGAGAAGGATACAATTAGATTTTAAACCAGACATTTAGATTTCATGTGACAATCTTCTGCAAACTTCTTGGAAATCCATTCTTATGAAATTGTGTCAATCCATGCTGTCTTCCACATCTAATTACAGTGACATAATAGTGCATGAAATATCCATTCATAGTGATGGTGTGATCCTCACAAATAGAGTTCTAAAGAAACTGAATTTACTTTCTCTTGAGTGCATCCATACTATATTAACAGATATTTTTGCACATTAAAAAAAGCTGTATTTCAAGTTCTGTGCAACTAGAGGTGTTCGTTAGCACACTACATGTTTAGATCATACTGGATTGCTGGCAGAGTCAGGAGCAAGGAATGCCTCATTTTAAATTAGCCAACAGTCAATGGGGGCACATCCTCTAAATCCTGACACACAACATACACAGAGCATCACATGGTTATCTATACAACGTAATATAATCCCCTGCATTCAAACCATAGTTTCTGATTCATAGAGTGAGAATATATTTGATGCACAACCTATTTGCCCCCCTGTTTAGAACGTTGGCAAAACATTTGTCTTCCTCTCCCTTCCTTCCTTCCTTCCTTCCTTCCTTCCTTCCTTCCTTCCTTCCTTCCTTCCTTCCTTCCTTCCTTCCTTCCTTCCTTCCTTCCTTCCTTCCTTCCTTCCAGCAGATTTAGGACTCTCACAAAGTGGGCAAGACAAACAATTATCATGAATGGACCGGAGCACTCTACTAAAGGTGTGGTTTTTTAAAATTATTATTAGATGAGAGTCTTTCATAATAGATGCTTTATTTACAAATTTACAGGTAGACCATCAAAGATAAAATATACTTTTAACAGTGGGAACTGATCTGAAATAACAGCTGAAATGACTCAGATTGAAACAATAAGAATAATAGGATAAGAAAAATAGCAGAGAAAGAGGAAATCACAGCTCATTGCTTATTGAAAAGTTAATTATTGCTGAGAAGTTAGTCATTCAATAGATATCAAAACATACACAACAAATGTAGAACTGTTGTAAAGCTATAACACAGAAATTTTAAAAAAGAATTTAAAATGGGAGGACATGGAGTTCACAAACAAGAGCCATAAAAATAACCAAAATTTCCTTCCCCCCTTAAATAATTTTCTGTGCCAAAAGTCTGGACTCTTGCTTTTTCAAACTAAAAAAGTGCATTTCTGAGGTGGGGGGTGGGGGGGCTGAAGCTCCACAGGAACCAGCATGAACCCATGCCGGCGTAGGCGCCATCTTATCACAGAATAAGGTGGCACCTACACTGGCATGGCGGCAAACACACCTGTGTCTGGGAGCTGCAGAGCTCTGCTGGCCCCCACCACCAGCGCTGCCACGCCAGCAGGGATTTCCCAAAAGGGAAAGCCCAAGCTGGCATCGGGGGTTGTTCCCGGGGCGTTCCAAGGGACAGAGCTGATGTTAGCTTCCCAGCCCTTTCGTCACTGGAACACCCCTTTGAACAGTGGCAGGGCTGCACCACCTTTTTTGGTGGTGTGGCCTCGCTGTTCGCTATGGGGCATTTCCCCCTTTTTTCATTTTTTTTTTAAATAGTGTAAAGAATCCATGGAATTTTGGAATATGCTTGACAATGTTGTTATTGTGTGTGGTCAGGGAAACATATGGATGCAAGACATGTATCAGTGAGAACTATGCAGTGCAGATGAACTTCACACTAGCGTAACCCAAGCATAAAATGGGAACCTTCTTTCTGCTGCCTTCTCACTCATATGCTAATAGAGCCGCTGGCTTCAGTTCTACACCCAGTTTCAAAAATGAGCTCAACTTGGATAATAACCCAGGCAGCTGCTCTCGAGGGTCTTAGGTAGAGGTCTTTCACATCACCTCCTACTTGGTCCTTTTAAATGGAGCTGCCAGAGATTGACTTGGGACCTTTTTTATGCTAAGCAGAGGATTTATCATTCATCCATAATCCCTCCCACCTATGGGAGCTGATGTCATCCTCCGAATGGAGGTGGAGGGGAAAATATAAGCTGAAACTTGAAGTGGTTGCTTGGCAACAATCAACTATACACAGTTGATGTTCAGATGCTACCATTTTGTCTGGGTGTAGATCCTAAACCATTGGGAAGTGTGCATCCAGAAGAATAAAAACAGAATACTGATCACCACTGGACAGAACAAGCAGAAATAATGAAGTGCATAGATCGTTTCTCAAAAGCAGCATTGTGAGACAACTGCAGTTTGCTCTCAATTTTAGGAAAGTAGGTCATAGCACAACTTAATGGATGTGACATATGTACTAGTCATTTCTTATTTTTAGTCACATTTGTCCTTTTCTGCTTGTGTTCACAAGTTGATGGCGTTGAAATATGCCCTAAAGATATTTACTTTTGAATAGCTCTGAATCCTTCATATCTGACTGTTCACGAAGGAAATTCAGGGCAAATAGAAGTCATTTGCTCGTATTAGGACAATGCTCCCAACAGCAAATTGCAAATAATCCCAGTAATTAATTTCCTTAGGCAGATTACAATGATAAATAAAGTATCTTGGGCACTTTTGGGCTTCATATATTCAACCAACTGGAAAAATAATTCCTCCTCTACCCCCCCCCCCATACTACCTAGGCACGATCATGTGGTGCTTTAGTTCTACTGCAGTCATATGATCTACTAATGTTGCCATTGTTGTTATTATTGATCCACTGTACATGGAGCTTTACAAGTTTCATAAGCTAAAGGACAGGGCAGATCCCTGATCCCAAGAAACTTGCAAACTAAATTTGACAGCGTAGAAGATAATTATAGGAAAGTCAGAGTAATAAAGTGTACCCAAATGTGATTAAATACATATACATTTTATTATTGCTTGAAAATGAGAAATGAGGGGTTAACTGCAAAAAAAGTGAGTTCTGAGGAGGAATTTGAAGAAAAAAGGAAGGATGGCACAGTGTAAATTTACATTCACAGAAGGAGTTCCAGGCATAGGGGGAAGCAAGGGAGAAAGGGCAGAGTTGTTTAGGGCATTGAGGGTAGTAGAGTCAAAGATATTGGGCCTGAATAAAATGGGAAAAGTAAAAGCAGAAAACATGGTGTAGGGTTATGAAGAATTTTATGGAGTCAGTTTTTTTTTCCAGCTCTAGCCTCTAAAACTGCATGGAGAATCAATCTGTTTAGAAGGAACATTCATGCTGGCTAACAGGACTTCTGCTCAGCTTGAGAATGACACTCTCTTGTCCCCCAGTAAAGCAAGGTACATTTGTTTCTCTCCCTTAGCCAGATGGCTTGAGATCGTAGGTTGCAGCATTGCCTGTCAAAGTAGATATGTATGATCTTGTGTGAAAAATGTACCCTTCGGGAGTACTTATTGTAGGCAGAGGATCATGCTTTCTTTTAACTAAGTACGCAACAGAACTTTTGTATCGAGTCATTGCTCCCTTCTTTACTCTTCTTAACTGATCTGTCTCCAATTATCTTTTTAATGAATTTATCTCATATGAAACAAGGTCCAAACTGAATGAGGAAGCACGTTGCTTAACAAGTTGCATTTATCTGATTTAACTTTTTCTGCTGAATGAAAATCTCTCGTAAAGATGGAATTTTTGATAAGTTTCAGTGGTTTAGAGAATTTTCTTTCTTTGTGTTTTAATTTGGTACTAAAATGTAAGCATAAACATATATGTTATCAAAGACATGCTTTTATGGTGACTTTAGTGCATTTTTTGTAATGGCCTTTGGCCGCATGCAACAAACCTGAATCTTGAACTTTGAACCTTGTGTAGATGGAATCTTATTTATTTATTTATTAGTTTACAAGTTCACAAGGTTGGAAGAGACCACAAGGGCCATCCCCTGCCGTGCAGGATCCCACAATCAAAGCACTCCCAACAGATGGCCATCCAGTCTCTGCTTAAAGACCTCCAAAGACGGGGACTCCACCACCCTCCGAGGCAGAGCATTTCACTGTCGAACAGCCCTCACCATCAGAAAGTTCTTTGTTTAGGTGGAATCGCTTTTCTCTTAGTTTAAATCCATTACTCCATGTCCTAGTCTCTGGAGCAACAGAGAACAAGCTAGTTCCCTCATCAACATGACAACCCTTCAAATATTTAAACATGGCTATCATGTCACCCCTTAACCTTCTCTTATATCCTGTTTTATCTCCAGGGGGCAACCCAGTAGAGAGGACACACATTATACAGAGCAGGGTTTTTCTGACTACAGAATAATTGACCACTCAGAGCCAAAACAGAGGTTACCTGAAAATTGTGATGATTGCCACAGAAAATGGCAGCCACCTCTAGTTGGGAATTAACATGACATGATGTCATCATGTCATATTTCCTCCAATTGCTTTTTAGTGAGTAATGAGTAGGGTCAAAGAAGCTAGAAAAAAAATATGGTAATAAATACATAACATTCTGCCAACCAGTGAAAATCTCCATCCCAAGCCCTGCACTGAACAGGAATCTTTGAAGGCAAGGTGGGTAGAAACCAGCAAGTGAGCTTTTTAGTAGAGGCACAAAATCTGTGGAACCATAAAGAAATGTAAATAAATAAGCAAACCAATTAGTGGAAGAACTTTCTTTTATGTCACTAAAAATAGAGGATACCCTTTACAATATAAATTTCAGATTCATCAAAGTCTTTAAAAAACCAGAAATCACATGGAAATTATTTACCTATAAAAAGACGCACAGATGGGTTTTTTTACAGGACCTTATTTGTACTGAAAAAAGGGTTTGAATATAAATGGGCTTTTAAAAAATGTGCTACTTATACATGTGGCAGTGCATAAGCATTTTCCTATCTGTACAAACAACTCAGGCTGTGAATACTGCTTGAGGGAAAAGCTTCCAAAGGCGATCTAGTAACCAGACTGCAACTAGTAAAACTTAAACTCACTGAATCTACATCACCCCTTTCTTAAAGATTTATTGATTTGTGTGTGGGGGCATAGCACACTCGGTAAATTGGCTATAAGAAATCGATCTGTGCTCCATTAACTTAAAACTGTTAGACAAAGCAAGAGCTGAGTCATCTGATTCTGGAAGAGAAGGTATACAGGAGCTCAGAACCAATCAGTTTCTTCTTAATGCCAACATCTGTACAGAGAACCAGCTGCATTCTCAAAAACCCAGAGACACAGGAAATGGTGTTCTTTCTTTCTTTCTTTCTTTCTTTCTTTCTTTCTTTCTTTCTTTCTTTCTTTCTTTCTTTCTTTCTTTCTTTCTTTCTTTCTTTCTTTCTTTCCTTCCTTCCTTCCTTCCTTCCTTCCTTCCTTCCTTCCTTCCTTCCTTCCTTCCTTCCTTCCTTCCTTCCTTCCTTCCTATTTCTGTAGGCGTAGCGTTTAGGAACTACAACAGATCAAGTAAAAAAGGCATTGAAGAGCCCTTTGGCGCAGAGTGGTAAGCTGCAGTACTGCAGTTCAATCTTCTCACAACCTGAGTTCGATCCCAATGGACGTTGGTTTCAGGTAGCTGGCTCAAGCTTGACTCAGCCTTCCATCTTTCCGAGGTCGGTAAAATGAGTAGCCAGCTTGCTGGGGGTAAAGGGAAGATGACTGGGGAAGGCACTGGCAAACCACCCCATAAACAAAGTCTGCCTTGGAAACGTCGGGATGTGACGTCACCCCATGGGTCAGGAATGACCAGGTGCTTGCACAGGGAACCTTTACCTTTATTACACTCGTTTCAGTGATCAGGTGAAGTGTGTATGTGTCAATACATGCGGCCGTGACTTATCGCAGCCACCGTTTGCGGCCAGCTGGGTGGCAACTCTGCTCCAAAAAGGAGTTCCTTAGGGGCAAGCGTTGCTGCTCCAGACACTGGTCGCATGGCCGGGCGTTCCTGCCCACCCCCTCCTAATCTGCAGCCTATTGCTGCTCTGGGGGTGTGTGGAGAAAATGGCAGGCATCAGAGGCTGATGACAAAGGTGCTCCCTGCGTTGTCCTGCCTCCTTCGCCTATTTAAGGTGGCACAGCCCGGACACCCGGCCTTGTGCTTTCCTAGCAGCGGCGAATCCTGCCCACCTTTCCTTTGTTTTACCATTTGTTCTTGTTTCTTTTTGTCCAGCTCAGGCGGTTTTTGGCATTGGAACGGATCCAGTTTGGGGAAGATGCGTGCCTTCCCCTGTTTGGGGACCCCAATAAGGGGTCTTGGGATGGAGTACATCATTGATGCCCAGCTTGGGGGCTGTCCATAGCTCCACTCCCAGGTGGCGTAGGATCCAGTCAGAGATTTATGTCCTAGTGGAACCACCTATACACCACTCCAGTTGCTACTCCAACAATCGGGTTGGGGTTGTTCTATCGATGTATTGATCTATCCAATGACAGAGTGGTCAGCCAGTGCCTGGATCCATTTCTCCCTATGCCTCGCCAATGCTCCATCTGTTGTAATCAATAAAGCTGTCGCCTTTGTTTTCCCAACAAAACATTGTTTATGTATTCATTATCCTTCCTTTTCCTGGCGGGGCTGCTTTGCCCATGGGGCCGCAATAGATTCATATATGCAAAATGTTCAGCTTGAAAAAGAAGGTGTGGTGCAGCGTGTTTCAGCAAAGAACAAGAGAATGAAAAACTATATGCCATTCATGATTCATCCACTCATGAAATATACAGTAAAAGGAGAGTAAACCAAGAGCAGCACTTTTAATGCTCCCTCCGGAAGACACAACTAATTACCCTCACAAAGTACTGGCTGCAACTGACTCTTTTCTTTCAGAACTTTGTGAAAAGCACAGATGTATTTCATTTTTTATAATGTATGAAATGTTCAAAAAAATTTTTGGGGGGAGTAAAATGAAATTCACGTACACCTCTAAAACCTACATACCTAGCACATGTTTGTTTTAAATTTTATTTTTACTTCATTTATATCCTTCCTTTTCTTCCCGATGGGGACCCAAGGCAGTTTACATTGTTCTCCTCTTCTCCATTTTATTCTTACAACAACCCTGTGAGGTAGGTTAGGCTGAGAGTGTGTGACTGATCCAAAGTCACCGGGGTTGCCAGCTCCAGGTTGGGAAATACCTGGATATATTGTGGGCGAAGCCTGAGTAGGGCGGGATTTGGGGAGGGGAGGGACTTCAATGCCATAGAGTCCATTTGCCAAAGTGGCCGTTTTCTTTGGGTGAATTGATCTCTATTGGCTGGAGATCAGTTGTAATAGCAGGAGATCTCCAGCTACCACCTGGAGATTGGCAACCCTAAAGATCACCCAGCAAAGTTCTAGGGTGATGCAAGGATTTGAACTGGGTCTCCCAGATCCTAGCCCCAAACTCTAACTATAGTAGCTCTCATAAAACACATAGAAGATGATGCTAACTTCTACTGGACAGAGATTTTGAATTTTTCAAGCAATGCTGGGCTTAGATTTGGTATGTAGTCTTAAACAGGGTTCCACCCTTCTAAGTCAATGGGTGTAACTATGTTTAGGATTGCATTGTCAGTCTTCCAAGAGTGGGGAGAAAGGATGAAAATCAATATTGCAAGACAGGATAGGAACCAAAACTCAAGACACCTCATTAGCAACCAGGTTAGAAGCCAGAAGTCTAGGAACTTAGTGGGAGAATCAGATTGTCTCCACTGGAAAAGCTATGTAGACTGAGGGAAGTTAGGCCTGTTGTGGTTCAGCTTTACCACCATATCATAAACATAACAACAATGTGCTTAAGTTGGCCTCAGTTTGTATGGACCTATGAGTATCTTTGCATCATGAAGCATCGTGACCAAACGGCAGGAAGCACTGGAAGATTTCATAGAACTTTTATCACAACAAACACCAGATTTACAGCCACAACAGCTACGTGCCATAGACACTAATGATCACAGAGAAGCTCTCATCTAGTACATCTACTGCTAAGGAAGAAACTTGGTGGGTCTGAAGCATAAGCAGGGATTAACGCAACTGAAAACTCTGTGATGGAAAGGTTTAAAAATAATAGGTAATGAGCTACCAGGCAATGGAAGGACTGCCTTAGGAAAACATCAGAACAACCATCTCTGCAGTGATTAAAATTCCTGTTGGAAAAGAAGTCACTGTATGAATAATAGTGAGGTGATCCTAAGTGTCTCTGTAGACATTTATTTATTGCTTAAAAGTACTGATTTAAAGGGTTGATGGGACTACTCAAAATGAGTAATGGAGCCATTTGTTGTGTATACTTGGAGAGACATATGATCAATTATATCCAGCCTTCACACATAATAGTTTAAAACATGATTTGGGAACAGAGTGCTTTCTTCTTGAATTGAATTTGGTTTCAGTCATATATTATTTGGCTATTATTTGGAAGTTTTGATGAAGACTTGCCAGTTGGTTATAAATTGTTCACTTTGAATATAGTGTATCTTTTTAAATTATTATTACAATTATTGTCAGGGTTGGTCCTTGGAGGATGAGGATGCCATGATGACCAGGGTTGCCAACCTCCAGGTACTAGCTGGAGATCTCCTGCTATTACAACTGATCGCCTGCCAATAGAGATCAGTTCCCCTGGAGAAAATGGCCACTTTGGCAATTGGACTCTATGGCATTGAAGTCCCTCCCTTCCCCAGACCCCGCCCTCCTCAGGCTCCACCCCAAACATCTCCAGGTATTTCCCAACCTAGAGCTGGCAACCCTAATGATGGCTGATCCTATGGAGGTCAAAACCCTGGTATACCCCAAGGTTCCTGGGGCCCCTACTCTCAGTGGCTGTCAGGGGATATGCAGCTAGTTGTGGCTGCTGGGACAGAAGCCCAGGTGGCCCATGAGCAGAAGCCAGGCTCGGAGACTGGAAGTGCATAGGAACTCAGGTTATTCGCCTATAGCCAGGGACCCCACCCCATGGTCACCCTCAGAATCCCAGGAGCAGAGACATTGGACAGCTCAGTTCAGATGTGCATGGATGGCTGCCTGGAGTCTCTCTGGATGGCATTAGAGGACCAAGATTCACCTTGAGGTTTCCCAGGATACTGGAAAGTTCCCTGCGGTAAAGTGCCTGCAGACTTCAGGTGACTGTTATGGCTACTATAGGTAGCCTCAGTTAAGCTCTGATAGTGCCTGCCTTGTCTTTCTTCTTGACTGTGCTTGTGAGACCTTCTGCCTGTCCCTGGGTACAGGTAGGATAATTACGGTCAAATTACTGGTATCTAACTTACTGCAAAACGTACTACTAATAGTAATTATTTGAAAGACTGGGGTTATGCATTGCTGAGATGTATTGAAACAAAAGGGTCTTACCAACTCACAACTGTGAATAAAACGGATTCCTTAGGGCTATATCCAGCCCAAATGTGGGATACCTAGACTCACTGATATTAGGTGTGACAACTGAATGGAACCTCCATGTTCAGGGATCTCTACATCACCTTCATGATCTTTTGTGAGCTTCTTAATTGTATCTGTTGGGCAGTGGTGGCAACAAGATTCTGAACTAAACACATCTTTGCCCAATGCTCTCATCTCACTGAAACCAGGAGGACATTAATGTTCTTAACTTCAGGCAGATTATGCCTTTAATGGTTATAGAGTCACAGTGTCAACTCTGTGTAAAAAAAAACTAGACACAGATATTAAAAAATGATGGGACACATGATTTTTTTTTGCCATTTTAAAAATACAACAAGTGAGATTTTAATTTGATAGGGAAAGCGAGGAAGAGGATCTTACATCTTCTGGAGATATAGGGGGATGTTTGTTTGTTTTTTAAAAAGATACGCAGCATTATTGAAGCATTGCAGCTATAAGTCTTCTTCACTCAATGCCTCGTCATAGCAGGAAACACCTATTACCTTCAAGGAGAGTGCAAGGTCTTTGAGGAACACCTTCAAAGGGGGGAAACAGACAGCCCCATAGCAAAATGATTGCTGTAAACACTGTAGCATGTTGAGAGAGGGAATGGAGTCACATCAGCCCAGGGACACAGGCCAGCATTTTGAAAGGTTGTTAAACAAATTATCAGAAGCTGAGAAAATAACTAAGAAACAGATGCAGTCACTAATTGTTCATTTGAACTTTGCCTATAGGACTATTCCACTAGGAACAGATATTTCCCCCCCTTTAAATTAAATTGATTCTCTTAACAGATGAGGACATCACAAAGAAATTACACATCTGATGCTATTTATGCAGTATCCTGATATAGCAAAGGTACAAATCTGTTATGTATCACTTGAACTTGAAAAATATAGTGCGACTTGCAGTTATTATTTCAGACTAAGTCAACATGGTGTAATGGTTAAGAGCGGCAGACTCTAATCTGGAGAACCGGGTTCGATTCCCCACTCCTCCACATGAAGCCTGCTGCGTGTCCTTGGGCCAGTCACAGTTCTCTCAGAACTCTCTCAGCCCATGAAGAGACAGGCAATGGCAAACCACCTCTGAACATCTCTTGCCTTAAAAACCCTATGGGGGCACCATAAATCAGCTGTGACTTGATGGCTTCGTGCGCGCGCACACACACACACACACACACACACACACTCAAACAGTCCCTGATTCAAATACCCTCTGAATCAGTGATCTTTATCCAACAAACATGCCAAGGGCCTTTATGTTTTCTTTTTAAAAAGTGGTCTCTGGTATCAGGCCATTCATGCCATAGTATTCCCCATTACTATGTATGGGTGTGAAAGTTGGACAATGAAGAAAGCTGATAGGAAAAAGTTGATTCATTTGAAATGTGGTGTCAGAGAAGAGTTGCTTCTTAAAGGCCAATGATATATTCATTCTTATTTTCTCTTTCCCCTTTCTCTCTATACTTGCATCTTTCTACATACATGGGAGACTACATTAATTAGAAACGTTTGGATATTATAGTGCTGCTCATATATAATGCAAGAAATAATCAGGGTTAAGTTGAGAGAGGATGGCCTTTTATACATTCTCAGTTTCCTCGCAACTAACTTGTTTCTTCGGGGTTGTTTTTTTCCAGTTATGCACTCGTTTTGCTCCCTCTGATGGTTGGTTCGACATCGCACAGCTTTAAATGAAGTGTTTTCCCCCGCCTTTTATGCATGGTCTGTTTCCACTGGTCTCTGCTGCTCTCTAACTGAAGAGTATTTGCAGTCGAATTCTCAAAACACTATGCACAGGGGTTTCTTGCCCCGAAGAAATTCCAGGAGTACCTTGTGATCAGTTATGCATCCCCAGCAAAAATGCGAAGCTTCTGAACCATGCTTGAGTCCCTCCCCCTGAAAACACTGTAATTGGCTGTGATGTGTTTTTTTAACTACGTCACCAGCCCCTGCTAGCCCCGCAGCGGAATTCTTTCATTTGATCTGAACCGAGTGGCCATTTTACAGCCAAAGTAGAAAACGGTGGAAACATTTATGTACAAGGAGAACATTTAAACATATATCTTCCCACCCGAATACTGAAGCAGTACAACCCAGATAAAACATGGTTTTGTAGCGAATATAAACCAGCTCTACAGAAACCACACTAAATGGGTTTCCTGCACATCTCACAATGGGCAAAGCCTCCCTTAGTCAGGAGGAGCATGTGACATTTCTCACATCTTTATTCCAGAGAAGAATTTCCTCTTGGGTGGGAAAAATCATTTTAAGTGATAAGAATATTAGATAGTAAACTCTATACTTCATTCTTCCATGGGGTTTCTTTTTGGGGAGATTACATAGATTGCCATCTTCGAAAGCATCACCTTCAAATGGAAGATTCTTTTAAAAGAAAATCTCTGACACAAGAAAGGGTAACTTGAGCAACCCAGTTCTTCCAGGCAGTGGCTTTCATTTCATTGGTAATATTGCTTTTTAGGCCCTTGTCCAAAGAGGTGTTCATGGATATTTCATAGTTTACTTCAAAGGGAATGTGACATACTGAATCAAAACTTTGTACTTTAGAAGAGCAGCCAAGTTCTAACTGACCAGAGAACAGTCTAAGAACACACAGTGCTGTTACATTGCTGCATCTAAGAAGTTCTTAGTCAGGTTGTTCCTCTGGCTCAGTTGCTCAGAGCTTCCCAAATAATGTAATAGTAATATATAAATAACAAATACTGAGCAATGCTTCAGGACTCATGAATAAATACAAGAGGAGGCGAGCGACAAAGAAGAAGCAACAGGGCTGCGCTAGATCGCAAGGAAACAGAGCAAAATCTAAAGGGCAGCATCAAAGGTATTTATCAAGGTATTTTTTACAGTCCATGATCAGCAAATACAGCAAAAACACAAAAAATGGGAACAATTAAAAATAATCATGGTACACATCATCACGAATACAGATCAACGTAATGTATTTAACATATTAATACTCCTTAATGAATAAGGCAGCATCAATAATGTGGGCAAGTTGCTGGAGCACCACCCATCGCTGGGCTCCCATTTGGTGTACACGTCATCTGCTGCACCTATTTAAGATTTACTGTGAGTAATTTTGAAATGGTGCTGGAGTGCTTCATTCGGATTCCGGATTCACGGTGCATTAAGAATGTTAAGTTAATTGATTTCATCTGTGTGCGGGGGTGATAATTATGTTTATTAGCCCACCCCTATGAGTTTGCATTTCTGCTCGTTGTTACAGGTGTTCTCTGAGTGTGGCTTCCATGTATTTTTCTCTTCACACAATACTGAAATCAGCAGTGATATTAAGCTACATTGTACTTGTCATGTTAAGGTCATTCTCACTTTGGCAAAGGCAAAAGGAACAGTAATTTCCTTCAAGCCTTCCAGAATAATCATTATTATTATTATTATTATTTAGAAAATGTATATGCTGCCTCTCCAGAAACTGGCTTGTGGTGCCCTTATAAGCAGAAAGTTATTACTGCACACACAAAAAATACAATTACTGCAACAGCACAACCGCATTTATTATCAAACCAATAAAAAGTTATAGCAACAGTGTACTGAAATCAGCTTTCCTGGAGGCAATCTAAAATTAAAATGATTTTAACGTCTAAAATTTTGGAGGGATTGCCCCTGAAGGGCACTGAAAGATGTGATGCATACCAGAGAATGCTGTCACATTTATGGGAAAAGCATAAGGTACAGGCTATGTAAGAGGAGGCAAGGAAGTCATCACAAGGTGAAATGCAAAAAACAACAACAAAAACAGTGTTAACAAACTACAAATCCCAGGATAATTTGGGGAAAGTTAAACTTGTATAATGCCTGGGGCAAGTACAAAGCATACACTAATAAGAAGATGCCCCCACTCACCTTGCCCTCTATGGGGCTGGGGCTATGGCTTGCTGTGGTGCCATATCTCCCAACAGGGGTGGATTTGGAGGCAAAACCAGCCCTGGAAAAGGGCCCCAATTCTGACCCTATCCCCCAATAGAGGGGCAAGGAAGGAGAAAGAGGGCCCATTCCACCCCCAAAAAGAGAGGGGGGAAGGAACAGGCTTGCCACAGGTCTCACACTGGGGCCAGTGGTGTCTCTTGGGGCTGCCACTTTCCACAGCAGACCCCAGTGCCCAGACCCCAGTGCTGTGGGTGGGTGGGCAGGGTGGTGACAAAGCTGGTTTGTCATTATTATACCACTGACACTTTAGGCGGTTATCTAGGTATGCCTAATGGATGGGTTGGCCCAGGAAAAGTAGCATTGCCAACTCCTGTTTAGGAATTTCTTGGAGTTTTAAGGTCAGTGGCTGGGTTGGGCAAAAGCTCAGTGGAGATGTGATGATTACATAGAGCTAGAATTGCTAGGTCCTCCCTTGCCACTGGTATGGGATAGGGGGTAGGGTTGCCAGATCCATGTTATGAAACTCCTGGAGATTTGGGGATGGAGACTGGGGAGGACAGGGATGTGGATGTAGTTGAGCAAATTGGCAACTGTGACCACAGTGGTATCATATTTAATTTATATCTATGTGGGAAAGTGCCTGGGAAATCTCACACAATTACATTTTACTTTAAAATGAGAAACCTGGCAAAAAGGAAATTGAAAAGAACATTTAGGAGGGTTAAATCTCTGGAAAGGCTCAGGGGTTACTCAAGTCCACAATACTAGAGGCTCAGCTAGATTGTATACTGCAGGTCAGGAAAGGTGGCATTAAGTCCAAGAGGTCACCACCATGGCTGATGGGTAAGGTGAAGGAAGCTATTAGAGGGGGAAAAGGCTTCCTTCAGAAACTGGAAGGATTGCCCAAATGAGGCAAACAAAAGCAAACACAAACTTGCACAAAGAAAATGCAAGCAAACAATTAGAGATGCAAAAAAAAGATTTTGGGAGACATATTGCTAAACACATCGGAACCAACAATAAGAAATTATTTAAGTACATTAGAAGCAGGAAACCAGCTAGGGAAGCGGTTGGACCATTGGATGACAATGGGAGTAAAGGAACACTAAGGGAGGAAAAAGCGATTGCTGAGAGACTAAATCCCAACTTCACATATACACTGATGGGATCTGTGCTGGCAGCGACATACCAAGAAAGGGATCTTGGGGTGGTAGTGGATAGCTCAATGAAGATGTCAACCCAGTGTGTGGCAGCTGTAAAAGAGGCAAATTCTATACTGGCCGTAATTAGACGAGGAATAGAGAATAAAACTGCTGATATCATACTGCCTTTGTACAAATCTATGGTGAGGCCACACTTGGAATACTATGTACAGTTCTGGTCTAAAAAAGGTTATTGCAGAGCTTGAGAAGGTGCAGAAAAGAGCAACCAAAATGTTCAGGGGGCTAGAGCAACTGCTCTATGAGGAGTGGTTACAATGCTTAGGGCTGTTTAGCTTGGAAAGAAGGCAGTTAAGGGGAGACATGAAAGAGGTCTATAAAATTATGCCTGGTATGGAGAAAGTGGACAGAAGGGAGGGAGAAGCTTTTCTCCCTCTCTCATAATACTAGAACGCAGGGTCATCTGCTGAAGCTGGAGGGTGAGAGAATCAAAACTGATAAAAGGAAGCATTTCTTCACAGAATGCATAGTTAAATTGTGGAACTCCCTGCCCCAGGATGTGGTGATGGCTGCCAACTTGGAAGGCTTTAGGAAGGGAGTGGACATGTTCAAGGAGGAGAGGGGTATTCATGGCTACTAGTAAAAATGGCTACTAGTCATGATGCATACATATTTTCTCCAGGATCAGAGGATCATGCCTAATATATTAGGTGCTGTGGAACACAGGCAAGATAATGCTGCTGCAGTCGTCTTGTTTGTGGGCTTCCTAGAAGCACCTGGTTGGCCACAGTGTGAACAGACTTCTGGACTTAATGGGCCTTGGTCTGGATCCAGCATGGCTTTTTTTATGTTCTTATTACCTCAGTGTAGTACAGAGCTACAGTGCATCCATTTTCTCCAGGGGAACAGATCTCTGTAGTCTGGAGATGATCTGTAATTACAGAGGATCACCAGGTCCCACATGGATGCTATCATCCCTACATAGAGCCCACATTCCAGGTTGCCATTTCCTTCAGGGGAACTGATCTCTGTAGTCTGGGGATCAGTTGTAATTCTGGGAGAACTCTAGGCCCCATTTTAAGGGCGGTAACCCTGAACTGTAAGAGATATATCCTGTCCAATATCCTGTCCAATATCCTGGAGATCCTCTATCTGTCACAATATACAGTACAACAGCAAACGAACCCTTTCCCATCATTTCTGGGATAAAAGGACATTGTCCTCAAGATGAATTTAAATGTTTGTCTAGCAAAGCATCCTCAGAACTGATTTTTCTGCCTCGCACAATAGCTTTCAAATTCTTATTGGAGAAAAATTCAGTAATGACTTTATTGATGTGCTACAGGCTGAATCATTCTTACACTTGCCTCAGCATTTTATAGATCTGGCTGAAGGGGGTGGAAGTAGATTTCTTTTTGTAATTGCTGAAGTCAGAAATTCAACCAAGTAATGTATTTTTGTAAATTTAAATTTGACATCAAAGTCTGTGGAAAGACCATTGCAAATAGCTAATCTGTCTATGATAATTGCTTTCACTCATCTTTCTGTTTGTAAGTAATGAAAAATGCATAGGATGGCAATCTCTGCCCAGTCGAAATTCCTTTTATTAGGTTTGATTGGACTTGATAGGCTAGAATTAAGGAATAAAGAAGATTTTAATAAAGAGACTACTGCTTTGATTTAAATCCCAATAGCTGGAAATGATCTATAATTTCATGTGACAAAATACTGCCTTTCCCAATAGACTTTTCGGAATGGGTATAACAGAGAACTGTCAAGATGAGTCATTCATAAATCCTGGGTGATTATCTATTATTAGTTCATTGCAATTCCACATTACGCAAAGCATGATCTATGGTGTGCCAGCCTATAGATTCTAAATGTTGTGACCAGCTACTTCACTAAATGTTTTAGATTAAATGTGTTTATAATGTGATTAATAAACTTTGCTACATTTCCCCCTGAAGTGCCTATATTTCCACCCGAAGTGCCTTTCCTTGAAAATAAAACACCCCAAGGAAGCTTACAAACAGTAAGTAAAACAGGAAGTAATTGTAAAAAAAACTATTAAACAACCATCGAAACATACATTCTCATGACAGAGCATAGAAACCTTACCGAATACCCCAGGGGAAAAGAGTACAAAATACCCTTTGAAATAAAACAGCCTTTCAGGGTCTGCAAAAGGTAAACATGCATTAGGGGTGCCAACCTCCAGGCATGGCCTGGAGATCTACCGGAATTACAATTGATCTCCATGTTACAGAGAAAATGCATCTTCAGAGAGCACACTTTATGATATACCATGAATTCTAGATGAAATCCCTCCCCAAATTTCTAGGAATTTCCCAGGCTGGAGTTGGCAACCTTAAACATGTGCATCTTCAGGCTGCACATTCCACAGGGGAACTACAACAGGAAAATACTTGGGACCTCAGTAGGGATAAGCAAACCACTAAAATAGTGGACAATGCAAGGAGAGGTCGCCCAGTGGATCTCCGCTCCCATCTAAGATCACACAGAAAGAGTTGAGCCCTCAGACATCCTTTGGTCACCATCTGCGTTTGGTGTCTTTGGAGAGAACTTTTCTGCTTAAGCTTGGGGTGCGTGGAATTGGTGAGCATGGATCCAGCTAACAGACTGGGAGGAGCTGGGCTGGAATGCTGCTAAGGCTGGGCTCCTGAGGGTCTGGTGGACCCCTTGGGCCCCTTCCATGTAACAGCAGCACAGAGATATGAGGGAAAATAGCTCAGGAAAAACTATTAGATTTAGTTCTTGCCATTGCATTCAGGGTATCTTAATTTTTTAATTAATTGGTTTGTGTGTGCAACAACATAATATAAGCACCTCTCCGCAAAAAGAGGCACCATACTTTATTTTCTGGTCTTATTCAGGACAACTTCCCATGTACTATATGCGAGCTTGCCCGTAACTGTAAACAACATATTTCTTTACTCATGAACTGTGGAAACTACTTTCACGCACGAGCCTACGTGTAGTCCAATTACATAAGAATGAGTAGCCTGTCAGTTATGATCTTAGGAGGCCCTTTCCCATGCACGTTTGCCTTCTGAAGTAAGTGGTACAGTTTCCAGACTAAGGGCCTTTTGGGTGGTGGGACCCAACTTTGGAACTCCATCCTGTTCTCTCATGTTTTCAATGGTATTTAAAATCCTTTTACGCCAGTTTGTTGTTGTTGTTGCTGCTGTATCTTCTTCTGTATTTGTCTGTGCTTTTAATTGCTGGTGCTAGTTGTGTGGGTAGCTTGATCGTTCATTTTGTTTTATTTTTGTTCTTTGTGTGTGTGTCTGTATAGACCCACACACATTACAATATACAATATAGTATGCACACACAAACACAGAGGATTATGGTTCCATGGGGACTTTGAACCAAAGAATGAGGTAAATATTTCCTTAACAAACAAATAGGCTGTATTGATCCAGATACAAGCCCACTATGGAAGCTGGGTTTTGAACATGTATCCCTAGCTCGCTGATGGAACACATCTGCTTACAAGTGTAGCACTCATGGTCTGATCTGCCTACCAGGAATGAATATAACTAGTCACAGTCCACTAGCAACAGTGTTAACCTTTACAGGAGGAGACTACATTGAGTCCTTCCAGCTCCCAAACTCCCTCTCAAATCATTTATTGGTGCCGTTGTTAAAGTTCTGACTGGGACGGCTGTAGACCCACACACCTGTACCTGAGCCATTTTTTACAAGCCACAAAAATATAACCAAAGTGCTTGCCTAGCTGTGACTAAATCTGATTCCAGCAGAGATCTGTAATATCACTCACTCCCCATTTATGTTTACCACTCTACACGGAACTCAAGGCAGCCTTCCCTGTGTTTTAATATAATTTGGTTCTTGAAGGTTCACTAAACTAATGGTGATGCACAGTAAGACAGTGTTGAGGTATATAATTTTAACTTTTTGAGTCACCTATTTACTATATTTAATGGATTCTGAAATTTCTGACAATTGGTTGTGGGAAATGAAGAATAAGCGATTGTCGGCTCATAAAGTACCCAATATAAGGATTCTAATGTAAAAAGCCTATGCAGGAGGTATTAAAAAGTTGTTTCTATTGTTTGTATCGAGCGATACAAAATTAGTACAGGTTCAGTGGAAAATGTGTCATATAAGGCAAAATCTGAACAACTTTAAATTACAATAAATCCAAGATCACCAATACAAAGAGTAGAAAAAATTACTAACATAGTATAGATTCACCTCTACTTCTAGAAGCCATTATAGGCAATTGATTGACACACCCTTTTCCTGTTGATCTGTGCATGTGGTGGTCATAGGTCCTGTGATGGGAGGCCAGCCTGTGTTGGGGTGGGGTGGGGGCAGAGAGCATCGCAGAGCAGCAGACCCTCACATTCTCTAGGACTTCTCTCTAGTACCCACCCAACATTCCAAAACCTTTAATAATAAAACAACAGGTATAACCATCTAAGTTTCAGGTATCTAGAAATACCATCACTGGCTCTTATGATATCCAGAAGACCTTTTATCATCTCTAAGGAGCAAAAGTAACTCATTATTGGTAGACAATCAATATGGTTGTCATAACTAAACCATGGCCCTGGTAGAAGTGCCTTAAGCCTATATTGTAGCATTGTTCAGTTGCCAGCTATTACCCTGGACCTTCCATCATTTCAAACCTTCCAGAAGTAATCATGGTTCGCAGCTTGGGGAATGAATGACAGATAGGAAGAAGAACACGAAAACTGAAATTAACTGGCTAAGGAAAATAGTCCTGTTCAATAAATACCAAATTGAGGAACAGGATCACATCTGCTGGCCTGCCTGACCTCCACATGCTCTGTGGAATGTATGCATGGAGCACTGTGAGCAGCAATCGGGACTCTTGTTCCAAACACAGACCCTGATCATGTTTTGTAAGCTGATGTGCATGCACTTGTACACCTTCAGTATGATTGCAAAGACAGAATAAGGATGACAAAACATTTCAAAAACCGTCTCATTTGATCGGTCTGGTCCCATTCCAATGTTCTTTCTCTTTTGCAATAAACACATCCACGAATCTCCATTTACGTCCTAGTTTCTCTTTCTTTGTGGCCAGATTTTCTATTGTTAACTTTCGTTAGTTATCACCATTTTTTGCATTAATTGCGCACAAGCGACATAAAAACAGAATTAAAATGGTGAAAATGTATTAAATGTATTAAAATGGTCACAAAGAGCAAGCGAACTGAAACTGATGATTTAGAAGAAGAAGAGTTGGCTTTTATATGCCGACTTTCTCTACCACTTAAGGCAGAATCAAACCGGCTTACAATCACCTTCCCTTCTCCTCCCCACAACAGACACCCTGTGAGGTAGGTGAGGCTGAGAGAGAATGACTTGCCCAAGGCCACCCAGCTGGCTTCGTGTGTAGGAGTGGGGAAACAAATCTAGTTCACCAGATTAGCCTCCGCCACTCATGTGGAGGAGTGGGGAATCAAACCCAGTTCTCCAGATCAGACTCCACCGCTCCAATCCACCGCTCTTAACCACTACACCACCCTGGCTCTCTTAATATGGTAGGAGGCAGTGACAGCTTGGGAAAAATACCAGTTTGTGGGGTTCTCCATGCTTTGCATGAAGGCCTTCATGTAGGACAAGGTTCACCACTGTATGAAACACGGTGCTGGACAGATCATCTGTCTGATTCAACACAGCTCTTCTTGTGTTCTTATATGAAATAAAAAATAAATGAAAATAGTCATATATGGTCATCCCTAGTACAGGGCCCAAGTCCGTATAGACAGTGAGTCAGACATCCACTGAATGTTCTTGAAGAATGGGATTGTGCCCACTGGTTGGCACTCAGTGTATATCTAATCAAATGTCTGCACCAGTCCACTGTGTCAATGGGAACACTATGTCAACATGGGAACATAAGCCCTCTAGCAATTTCTGCTTTGCTATGGCAAAGAAAATTTGGAGCTGCTATAGTCAAGATAATAATTAGCCCACATATTCTGCCTACACTCTCTGGAACAGCACTGTATTTTATTTACAAGATAGCTGGATTCTGGGTCTTTGGATATCTCTCAGTGGATTTAGTCTGTAAGAATGATCAAAGGTTCAGCAAGAACTCAAAGAACCAACAGGGAGGAAATGAAATGGTATGGCTCTTATTTGTGTTCATTACCCTTAAATTGTAACCAGGTACTCTGCATCATTATACTATACTGTTTATAAACACGGAGGGTGCTTGGAACTTCATTATAATTTAAGAGGGGCACTATAGTTTGAAGAATAAATTAGAAAGCAGCTGTGATGAGGCAATTGTACAGATAGGCGTAAGCTAAAGTGCCAGACTAAAGCATGCAAATTTGCAAACATTACCAGCTTTACTATAAAGAAGTCATGGAAACTTGGAAAAATGTAAATCCTTATTTTAAAAGCATGTGACCCATGGCTGACTTGCTGTGAAATGACAAGCACAGAAGACTGGATGTCTCCCATTTTACTGAAATGAGTTAACTCCCCGCCCCACACCCGCACATATTCACTGGCTGAATTCCTGTCATATGGAATATTCACAAATATATTAATTGCTCAGGAGTTAAACTGCTAACACAAAGACATTAAGGTAAGTCTCCAGTTTTCTTTCCCCTCTTCTGCAAAGAGAGATAAAGGGGTGCCTTGCTTGAACTGAGGCAGGATCTGATCTAAGCCATTTCTTCTTTGTACCATCTTCTGCAGAGAAGAAAGGAGGAGAGAGATGATATAGCATGGGAGATAAACTCCAGAACTGTATCACAGGCATTCACTTTCTACTATAATCAGTTGTTCCTACGCTATGTCCTAGAACCAGCTGTCCTATTTTGCAGCCTTTATTAATCTTTGCAGTATTGAACTATAAAATTAAAAATAGGTATTGTAGGAATGCAGCTTCCTAGATACGGTTTGAAGAACAATAGCAGACTTGACGAGGGTTATATTTTGTATGGTGTGATTTTTTCCAGCTATTCTCTGAATGTCAAAGACAATGTCTTGAAACAAACATAGACCAAATCCATTCCATGGGGTTTATTTTGATATAAAAAATGCTTGCCTCAGCAACTCCTCCGGAGGCAAAGAATTCATATATTTTTATTATTGTTATTTATTCAGAGTATGTAAAGCTATGTAGAACAGCTCAGGGTGGCTCACAGGGTAGAAACAATAAAACAACAACATAAGAAAAGCAAACATAAAAAGTACCAATGTGAAAATCCCTCACATCCTATAAAGGTTCCAGTGATTAACAAACTTTGGTGATTAATTAACTTCCTAAAGCTGTCCTCTTGCTGTATTATATTTTACTGTACCAAACATGACATTTAAAAGTGTGTTATGTAGGGTTATGGCCCTCTGGCGACGTTGGCACACCACCGCCATAGCCACTAGGCCTTGCTCTGGCGAGTTGGCACACTGCCGCAAGGCCTTGGTGTGGTTGACAGACCACGTCACTGAACTACCCCTCTGCAGAGGGGTGTAGAACAATAGACAAAGGCTTCTAGTTCCTGCACCATATATGGAAGGTGTTATTCGCTCAGCTGCCCTAGTTTGCTATCTCTGCCGCTACCATGGTTACTCACAACAGTTGCAAGTTACAAGTTACTTATTTACAGCTTCCTATAAATAAAGTGCAGCTCTGTGAACATCTGGTGACCCCGACGTGATTCACTGGATCCCGCCCGCTTGCCACGACTGGAAAAGGTCTACGCGTACGCTCAGCTCTTCGGCTCCCTCAGCCTCGGCTCCCATTGGTAAGTATGGGTGAAACATTATCTACAGAACAGGTAAAGCATGCTGAAGAACTTCGTCAGTTGGTGAGACAGTGTGGAGGGGATTCAGTGTCGACGACAGACCTTAAGGATCTCCTTCGGGAGATTGATTGTCAGTGTCCCTGGTACCCCCAGGAAGGCACTCTCAAACCAGGAGACTGGGAAAAAATAGGAAGGGAATTGAAGGGTGAGCCCTGTGCACCAGTGCATTTTATTCTTGCCTGGCAAAAGGTTTATAGAGCAGTCTGCACGTTGACCGCAGTGGACAACACACTCTTAAAACCTGCTTCGGAGGTGATACCGCCCCCTATCCAGCTTTCCTCCCTGCAGCCTCGTCTTTGGCTCCCGCAGCCGCTTTGGCTCCCGTGCCCCCTTCTCCCGCTTGTCCACCACCTCGATCAAAAGTGGCGTTGGCAGTCCAGGCTGCTCGCCGTGATGGCAGCCTGGATCTTTCCGAAGAGTGGGAGGGGGAACCCCCTGCTTTCTACCCCCTCACTCGGGGGGTGGACGAGCAGGGCGGCGCGGTCCTTCAGTGGGCTGCGCTGCCCTATAATGTTTTAAGAGAACTGAACAAAGCCGTAAAGGAGAATGGCCTTCAGTCTACCTATTTTCAAGGAATGATTGAGGGGATAAGTAATGGCTACGCTATGCTGCCACAAGATTGGAAAGATCTGATGCGTATGATCCTCAGCCCTTCTCAGTATGTCGTCTGGGACAGTGAGTTTCGTGCTGCGGCACAGCTCCTTGCCACTGCCGATGTCATTGCTGACCAGATTTACGGGACTGGGGCTTTCGCTGACTTGCAGGCGCAAGCGCAACTCACTGATGCACATTTGGCAGCCACCAATGCCTGCATTCAGCGAGCACTCCGTAGAGTCCCTACCACTGGAAAGCCCACTAAATCTTTTTCTGCCATCAAACAGGGTCCTCATGAATCCTATGCAGGGTTCGTGGATCGCTTAAAAACTGCTATCTCCAGGCAGCTTGACAACGCCATTGCCCAGACTGTGCTGTTGCTAAAATTAGCCTATGAAAATGCCAATGGAGATTGCAAGAAAGTTTTGCAACAAATTGTTCACCGCCCAGGTTATACACTTGCTGACATGCTTCAGGCTTGTGCTGATGTTGGGTCCAAAACCTATGAAATGAATCTTCTGGCCGCTGCCCTTAGAGGGAAGGGCGGAGCGCGCCCCCGCTCAACCGGAAACTGTTTTAATTGTAAAAAGCCTGGTCACTTTCGAAGTGAGTGCCGCGCCCCCGGTGGGGGAGCCTACCAGGGGGGCGGTGCTGCCACTCCTGCTGCCACTCCTGCTGCTAAGGAGCACAGACCCTCGCAAAAATGCCCAAAATGCAACAAAGGCTATCATTGGGCCAATCAATGCCGCAACACTGCTGGCCCTTCTGCGGTTCAGGGAAACTGAATCCCGGGCGTCACTCCAGCCCTGGTCCAAAGGAGTCGCCTGGTTTTCGCCTCTATGTTGCACAAGCACTTCAACAAACCCTCCCTGGAGAGGTTGCCCTCGTTTCCATGCGTGCTGAGGCTCCTCCTGGCACGTACCTGGCCCTACCTACCTGTGCAGCCCAGCAACAGGGGATCAATGTGCAACCGGACAAGGTTGTGGTCCAGGACAATTTGCCTATTGTTTTGCAGTGCTGGGGCACTCTTCCTTTAAACTTAAAGGAGGGTGCTTCCTGTGCGCACCTTGTTCCGCTCCCGCACTCGGAGGTGGACAAGGGGGATTTTTCTTCTGATTCCTTACAGATTGCCTTGGTCACCGAGAACATCTGGCACCAGAAGCCAATTCGTGAGTATAAGGTGCAAGGTAAAACATTAAAAGGTCTTCTTGATACTGGAGCTGATGTTTCTGTGATCATCCCCCCAAGATTGGGACCCCTCCTGGCCTCTAGAACGATCATCTGCTGTCTGGTGGGTGGGGGGTTCCACACCGGCACAGCAAAGTGCTCGGCCTCTCCTTGTCACTACCACAACTGATCAGCAGGTGGGGTACGTGACTCCAATTGTCGTCCCACTTAAAGTCAATCTGTGGGGACGAGACCTTTTGTCTCAATTGGGGGCTACCTTAGTCACTAATGACTAAGCCTCGTGCCCTTGCCTTGTCATGGCTTTCGACAGATTATGTGTGGATCGACCAATGGCCACTGCCTGGTGAAAAATTGGAAGCTTTGCAACGACTGGTTGCAGAGCAGCTGCAACAGGGCCATTTGGTTCCTTCCACCAGTCCCTACAATACTCCAGTGTTTGTCATCAAAAAGAAATCTGGCAAATGGCATTTATTGCATGATTTGCACGCCATCAATAAAATCATTGAACCCATGGGTGCCTTACAGTGTGGCTTGCCCAATCCAAACATGATCCCTCGTAATTGGGAAATGGCCATCACTGACCTTGCAGATTGCTTCCTCACAATTCCATTACAGCCTCAGGATCAAAAATATTTTGCCTTCACGGTCCCAACTTTGAATTGTGAACAGCTCACTGAACGATATCAGTGGTCTGTCCTCCCCCAGGGTATGTTAAATTCCCCCACCCTGTGCCAACTTTTTGTGGCCCAGGCCCTTGACCCTTTTCGAAAAAGGTTTCCCCATTGTCGAGTTCTGCATTATATGGATGACATTGCGATAGCAGCTCCACAGTTACCTGCGAACTGGCAAAAGGAGCTTGCAGCTGATCTTGCTTTATTTGGCCTTGTGATCGCCCCAGAAAAAATTCAGCTCTCAGCCCCTTTTAAGTATTTGGGTCACAAGGTCCTTTCTGCACATGCTGCCCCTTGTTTTCCAACATTGACACTGTCCCCTGTCCTTACCTATGTTCAACTGCAACAGTATTTAGGTAGCATCAACTGGATCCGTCCCTATTACAAAATCACAACAGATGATATGGCACCGCTTTTTTCGGCCTTAAAACAGGGCCGGGATCCTTCTGATCTCATCACCCTCTCTGCTACGGAGCTTCAGGTGCTCCAGTTGTTGCGAGAGCGCATGGCACAGCACTGGGTAGATAGGCAACTGCCTGATTGTCCTCCCCTTTTGGCTCTCTGGAGGCCTCAAAGACAGTGCTGTGCCATTCTCTATCAACAAAAGGAGAGGGAAGTGGCCATCGTGGAGTGGCTGTACCTTGCTCATGCGGCAGGTGCAACCATCTCTACGGTTCCTATGATGATTGCCCGCTTACTAGCCAAGGGTCGCTTGCGTAGTAAGGCTCTGTTTGGCTCTGAGCCACATGGTATTGTTGTTCCCTTTACTGCCCTTACCTGGGAGCAGACACTAGCCCAGGATGATCAGCTTCAAATGGCCATGGCAGGATTTTATGGCCAGGTGCTTTTCCACTTGCCCCGGGATCCCAGAATCCAAATACAAGCCCAGCTTCCTTTACCAATGCAAAGCATCCTTTCCATTACCCCTGTCACTGGGATCACTCTTTTTACAGATGGCTCCCCCTCCCGGGGGGTTGTCACATGGCAAGATTCTACAGGCCAGTGGCACAGTCGTTTTACACCCCCCCAGCAGTCACCCCAACGTTCCGAGCTGGCGGCTGCTGTTCTTGCCATTGGTCTTTTTCCCCATGACGCAGTCAATCTCATTTCCGACAGTTTGTATGTGTGTAATGTTATTTCTCAGGTTGAAGGAAGCTACGTGTCTTCTTCCTGTGATGACAACCTCCTAAGTCTGTTCATTGCTTTGCGCTCTCAATTGGCAAAGCGTACTGGATTACTGTTTGTTGCTCATATCCGCAGTCATCAGCCCTTTCCTGGCATTATCTCTGCAGGAAATGCACGGGCTGATTCCCTTGTTTCCTATGCTGCTCTCTCTCCTATTGAGAGTCATGCCATGCACCATCAAAATGCCAAAGCCTTGGCGAAACAATTTCATTTACCCCTTGCGGAAGCCTCTGCCATCATTCAGCAATGCCCTCAGTGCTCTGGGCAGGCTTCTTTTCCCTCCACTGGTGTAAACCCTCGAGGTTTCGGAGCCAATCAATTGTGGCAAATGGATGTGACTCAGTTTCCTCCATTTGCTCCCTGAAATATCTCCATGTGGTCGTGGATACCTATTCTGGTTACCTGTTTGCTTCTCCACAAAAAGGCGAGAAAGTAAAGCACGTCTGCACCCATTTGATTCGTGCCTTTTCGGTTATGAGTGTCCCAACTGCACTGAAAACGGACAATGGCCCTGCCTATTGTTCCTCCACATTTGCTGCCTTTTGTGACCGGTGGCAAGTGCGCCATACCTTTGGCATCCCATATAATTCCACAGGCCAAGCCATCGTGGAACGTGCCAATGGCACTCTCAAGCGCATGCTAGAAAAATTGAAAAAACAAGGGGGAGTTGGCCTCTCCCTCTTGGACAAGGAGAGCCTCTTAGCTCAGGCTCTCTTTACCCTCAACCATCTTTATCTTGTTTCTTTTAATTCTAAATTTGTTACCAGGACTCAGCGGCACTTCCAGGCCGACGAGCTGCTGCAACAGCCCCTGGTGCGTTACCGCCGTCTCCCCGACCCCCACTGGCACGGGCCGGTGCCTCTCATCACGTGGGGCCGGGGCTACGCTGCTGTCCAAACGTCTACCGGACCTCTGTGGGAGCCTGCACGGTGTGTTCGACCTGATCTCCATGGCGTGGCATCAGAGTCTCCCCAACCCGATTCCTCAAGCCAACCCGATTCCTCAATTCCATCTTCAGTTGGTGGACCCTGAGCCTATGGCCGAGAGGCGTCGTGGTCGTCGCAGATCGAGCCCTCCAGTCACTTGGGGGCCCCTCAAAGGCTTGTCTGAGCAAGCCCAACAGGAGTTGGCGAAGCAGCACCTGCCTGTGACCCCAGAGAACTTCCTGGCTGCTGTTCTTGCTCAGCTGACTGTGAACTCAGTCATGATCATCTTGTGTTTTTGCCTCCTGAGCTCTGGGGTGCAGGGGGTCAAGCATGAGTCCTCTGCTCCGAACTTATGGGTTCGTCATGCTGCTTACATGTTTGCCTTTCATGGAAAGAATGTTTCTCTGATTTATGAGCCTCCTCTCTCTGCCTCCGCTATGTCCTTTTTGCCTACTCCCTTTAACTCTCCTGAACTGGTTCTGTCTGAACTGCAACATTTGAACCACTCAATGCTGTTTGCATCCATCACTGACCCTCACTGGAACAGTACTCCCTTCCAGAAGTTTCGATTTCATCGTTACCTACCTGGGTTGTGTTTCTGTTGTTATGCTAGCAATCCTCTGTTTTCCCACTGGACTTATAAGACTGCTGCTGATCAGATGTGGGGAAATCATGCTGTCAATTACACTGCTTGTTCTGACTATTTTTACCTTTGGGGTACCTTTAACTCCTCCTTTCAACCCAATCTCCATCTCATGAACACTACTACTCAACAGCTGTATCACAGGTTCCCGATGTTTTCTCCCAATGCTTCCCTGCTCACATCTGGAAGCATTTGTGGCAATTGGCTCATCCGTGATCCCAACCTTTGGTTCCTTTGGGGGTCAGGGTGGGCTACCAACTATCATCCTGGAAAATATCAGTGTGCAGCTCTTGGGTATCTTACCTTGCCAGTCCAAGTCCTGAATGCTTCTGGGACACCTTTAGCCAATCACAAAGTGAGGCGTGCCGCAGCAGCCCCCCTTGGCCCCGGGTGTTCAGACGAGGTGATTGTGGACACCCAACTCAGTGGGGGAAGCGACTGGGGTCGTGCCATAGGGGCTGGTCTTACTGGGATTTTGACTCTGGGGAGCTACCCGGGGATAATTGCCCAGGAAAACCGCCATTCCATCTTAGGCCTCACTTGTAGGTTAGAAATGACTGTCAATGCTACAAGCCGCTTGATTCAAGACTTGCAGCATGAAATTTCTGAATTGCATCAAATCACCTTACAGCATCGTTTTGCCTTAGATTTTCTCCTGGCTCGGCAAGGTGGGTTTTGTAAAATTGTTGGTCAGGCAGGTTGCAAAGTCACATTCCATGACCTCAACCAAACCATTGAAGACGAGCTGGAGAAATTGCGTCACATGCTCACTGACAATGTTATTACTTCTGGAGCTCCTGGTTTTTTTGATTGGTTGACCAGCTGGCTGCCTGATTTTGGGTGGCTGCGAGCAACTTTTTTAGCGTTACTTGGAATCATTGCTGGTTTTATTGCATTGGGGTGCTTTGTCCAATGTCTTCCTAGTCTTTACAATATGTGTGCTTTCTCTAAGGAGCATGTCCAACGTCGTGTTATGTATTACGCATATCATCAGCTTAAAACTAAAAAGGGGGAAGTGTAGGGTTGTGGCCCTCTGGCGACATTGGCACACCACCGCCATAGCCACTAGGCCTTGCTCTGGCGAGTTGGCACACTGCCGCCACACCACACAAGGCCTTGGGGCAGTCAGGTGATGGTTGGCAGACCACGTCACTGAACTGCCCCTCTGCAGAGGGGTGTAGAACAATAGACAAAGGCTTCTAGTTCCTGCACCATATATGGAAGGTGTTATTCGCTCGGCTGCCCTAGTTTGCTATCTCTGCCGCTACCATGGTTACTCACAACAGTTGCAAGTTACAAGTTACTTATTTACAGCTTCCTATAAATAAAGCGCAGCTCTGTGACCAGAGGTCTGTTTTCCTTGACACCGAGTCTTTGTCTTCACTCTTCACTCTCCCAATTCCCACAGTGTTATGCAAGCTTTTGAACTACATGTTCTTCTTTATGCCTAAGTGTTCAGAACAAAGATAAAATAAATTTACCTATTATTACAAGTTGTTCTAACACAGCCTGATTGTTAGTTATCTTGATGAGCCTGCAATAAAAAAACAAATCAAAGAGAAAAAAGCTGTCACTGACTTTGCAAATTGGTTAATAGTAGGCGTAACTCAGGTCACCAAGGCCTTCCAGAGAAACTGTAGTGTGTACCACCAAATATTCTCCACCATGGACCCTGGGGACAGCAGGGAACAAATATTTTAATAATTGTTTTCTTCTTCAGAAAATATACATTTAACAGTGCTAGAATGTTTCCCAAAGCCACTTAGATGATGCAAATATTAACTTTTTGTTTGAATAATTTTCAGTTATCACTTTCTCTGGTTGCTTCTCCTTCCTGGATTAGTCACATGGGTTATGCCATCCAATCAAGGACCATGCACTGAATGGGATAGTTTTGTAGCCAGTCAGATTTGCTTTAAAACAATTGAGAATGAGAGCAGTGGAAATACATAAATAAATAAATGAGGAACGTTCACAGGGAATGTTGAAAAAAATGCTCAACCAGGGTTTTTGACATTGTGAAAAATGTTGGGGGGAAGAACCTTGGTAGATTCTAATGGAAATTGTTTCAGTTTTAAATGTCACCATACACTCTTCATCTAGTGAAGGAGGCCACCCTGCAATACAAGCTTCTCCTGAATACTGGGCCCTGCTGGGCTGCAAGTGGACTCGAATGCAATCTCATTGTGAGGTGGCTGGGTCCAGTGTAGGGTTGCTAGCTCTGGGTTGGGAAATACCTGGGGATTTTGGGGGTGGAGTCTGAGGAGGGCAGGGTTTGGGAGGGGAAGGAACTTCAATACCTTAGAGTCCTATTGCCAAAGTGACCATTTTCTCCAGGTGAACTGATCTCTATCAGCTGGAGATCAGTTGTAATAGCAGGAGATCTCCAGCTACCACCTGGAGATTGTCAACCCTAGTCCTGTGTGACTTCCCTTTCTGATTTACCTGTCCACTTGCTCCCCCATCATTTCTTTCTTGCTAGGGTTTGTGGTAAAACTGATAACACTGAGAGAAATTTATCCAATGCCTTCCCAGGCTTGTAAAAAAGAAAGTATTCACTGATGTGCATTTAAGTCCTTTTGAAGACAACCAACTTTCACACTATTTAAATTGACAAGGCTTTCCTCTAACCTTGTTAGTCTCATCAGAGGCAAGAAAGGGAATAGTAGCCCTACCACAGATGCTCACAGTTATAGGAAAGGAGAAGTCAGGTAAGGGAACACATTGTGGGTGTTTGGAATACTTGTATCGTAACCTGGGTATACTAGTATTTGATGCAATGGTTGTGTACCTGATATTATCTACTTGAGTCAAATTTCAGGTAGTAATACCAAGTGGAGCTTGAAGAGTTAAATCCTCTCTTCCTGAGTAACCCTGATCTCATTTGCAAATGCATGATGTAAATTTATATTTACAGATTGATGGAGAACTATGAGCTATATCATGGGTTGGATCTAGCCAGGTTTTCCATTCAGTCTTGCTCGATTCTCCTCCTTACTATAGCCCCCATCCCACATGACTTTTGGACATGCAAGTCATAAACAAACAAATGTTTATTACAGCCAAAGGCCAGCATAAAATATAAAATATACGTCCTATGATAAAATTATACAGCTCCCGCTTACAGCATCTTGTCCGTACTAATTAAATAATACAGTTATAACACTTAAATAACTTTAATTAAAATTTAGGTTACCTCTTCCATCTTATTAAACATGCTTGTATGCAGAATTTTGCCACCTTAAGGGTGGTCTCGTTGGAGCAGTCAGCAAGGAGAAGGTCAGTGTAAAAGGAGTTTGTTCTACCTGGGTATTTGGACAGTATTGGTCTAATGAGCCTGGATCTAATTTCATGATAGAAACAACAATCCAATAAGACGTGTTCAATGGTTTTAATCCCGCCTGACTGGCAAGGACAGGTTCGTTGATCATATGGGATACGTGCATATCTTCCTTCAATAAGGGCGGATGGAAGTGCGTTGAACTGGGCTAGTGTAAAGGCTATGCAAGTCATATATTCCCCAGAATAGCCCTTTTTGTGATCAAAGAGAACCCCTACTTCTGTTTTATCTGGCAGAAAAGCTGGTTAGATCCAACCCCTCATTTGTTTTAAGTCTACAGAAGCATACCTGCCCAACAGCAGTCAGGTCATTCATAGTGAGCTTGAGTATGTCACTAGCAAGAATTTTCAGGAATTATGGCTTGATCTGACAAAAGTAGAGAAGGCCTGCTGGCTATTGGGTTAGATTTACATCCTCAGGTTAGAAACAAACACCCTGTAAAAGCCTCTATAGTGGATCTGTTAGTGAGAGGAATCTATTACCCAGGTGATTTAAGTGCAGGTGTAATGTCATAAAATGCTACCTGTCTGATTTTGTCTCGAAATGCTAATGAGCATGCTAATTTATAAGAAAACATGCTCTGTAGCAGAAATTGAAGCCTTTTGCCCTTTTGTTGCCCACAACTAGTATCAGATTGACCTACTACGCTGTATACTTCCTCTCTTCAGCTCTTAAAACTCTAAGGGATAACTATGTTTAATAGTGTTTTACAGTAATAATGATAATAAAAATATGCTGTGCAACAGGAGAAGCTCATGACTTCAAGCATTTGAAAGGCCAGCATATAGAAGGTATGGGTGGTGGTTTCATGTTTTAAAATATGCTATTACACAGAGGCAAGAAATATATTTCCTTGAGAAGACCGAAATCAGGCCTACACCAGTTGAAACCAATGGGTTTAAACTGAAGTATCTCTGCAGTAAGAGACTGGAAATGCTCAATCTACGTTCCAGTTCTGAAAAAGAAGACGTGAAAAACTGCAGCAGCTATCGGACCATTGCATTGATTTCTCACACAAGTAAAGTGATGCTCAAAGTCTTACAATAAAGACTGTTACTATATATGGAATTAAAAATGCCAGATATTCAAGCTGGATTCAGAAAAGGAAGAGGCACTGGAGATCATATTGCAAATTTATGTTGGTTACTGCCTGGAGCATATAAGAGAATTTCAGAAGAAAATCAGCTTCTGTTTCATAGATTACAGCAAAGTATGTAACACACACACACACACAGAACTCTGCATAAGATTGCAATATAATCTAAGCCATGTTTTTAATGTTTTAAGACTCACATGTATGAACTAGGCAGATCCACCCCACAAAGAACACCATTTTCTTAAATTTTAGTTGAACAGATGATTGATTATTTCAAACCTTGAACTTGTTTGTGACTTAATTCACAGCAGGTTTTCTGTAGGGAAAATGTGAATCTGTTGTCACTGTATAGCACTAAGTAAATTATATTTTTAATTTCTTCAGTTCAGCCTATAGACCAAATCTTGCTTTTGCCTGGTTAACAGTATATCATAATGAATTATATGCAAAATAATATTAATATTCTGTTATCCAACTAAAAGAGAAACAGGAGAAGGGACATGGCAATAATCACAACAAAAAATGGTTGGTGCTGCAATCTTGAGTTGCTGCTGAAAGCACTGATGGCAAAATAAATTAGTGTTCCACGTTAATTAAAGCTATTATTTTTTAAAAAATTCATAATTAATCCTAATCATCTGTCTCATTGGAGAACCTGCAGTTACAGCTATTTCAACCTTATTTGGGTTACGGCAGCATATAGAAGTTTTAATTATATTTAATAAATCCATTTGTTCCAATGAAAATCCCACAATAGCCTTTGAGGCATCACAGGTTACAATAAATGGGCAGGATGAATCTGGGAATTTAAGGATTGCATAATTGCAACTCAAACGAAGACAAACAGTTGTGCATCAGCACCATCCACTGGTATGGATGGTAATATAGCCATTATAGTTTTCTTGCTAAGCTTGTTGGTAGAAGCCAAACAAATATGGGATAGGTAGGGAGTTACCAAAAACAGTCATAGTTCCTCTGGACAAGGCACACCAAGTAATGAAAAATTCAGTACAAACATAGCACTGCTTGGCAGAATTGCTTCAAGCATTCTGAACTGCAGAAAATCCAGCTGGTTACAGCTAAATAAAAGATTCCACACTTTAGATTGTGGTGCTTGACCTTGATAAGCAGTGTATAAGAAGTACATTAAAAGAAGCATTTGCAAGTAAATTGGTCTAGTGTTCCAGAACCACTGAATTGAAAACAAAGATAATCACACATTTTACCCGTCATAAAGGACTTCAGGTTGTAAAAGGTTTGATGAACTATAAATGGTCTCTGAGCAACCTCTTTTTTCAATTCAGTGGCTAAAAGCATGGGGTTGAAGCTCAGGAATAACTCTCAGTTTTTGCATTATACTTCTTCTAATTGTCAGAGTTGTTTTCACAGTACTTCTTCTACCTGGATCCTACTTCAGATAAAGTTGTCAGGGAGTCCTTCTGCATGGGCAGAGGTGGAGCAAGAAGGTCTGAGAACAGCCTGGGAGCAAAATGTGATGTTCAGGAGAAAGGTGTGCCTATAAATATCTTAACTTCATGAATAAAACGGAGGGGGAACTTTTAGATGCCAGGCAAAAACATTTCTGTTTGTTTATTCATTTTGAAATATATTATGCCACCTCTCCAGGAACTTGCCTGGGGTGGCTTACAAAATACAAATTAGAAAAACAAGCCATTGAAAGATATTAATTAAAATCCAGCATTTTAAAAAACCAGCCTGGCATAAAAACACACCCATAAAAACAGCTCATAGATAGCTTGAAATATGTTTCCAGTCTGGAGCAGTGTTTAAAAACCAACCCCTTAATTCAAAGCCTTTTACCTGGCACCTAAAAAGAACGCAAGGACAAGGCCAGGTGAGTCTCAAGGGGAAGGGCATTCCAGAAGCAAGATGCCACTACCGAAAAAGCCCAATCTCACCTCTGAAGGTGGGGCACAGAGAGGAGGGCTTGTGAGGCAAATCTGGGAGGCTGGACAATATGGGAGGAGGGGGTCTTCCAAGTACCGTGCCCCCAAGCCATTTAGGGCTTTAGAAAATCAGAACTTTGAATTGTGCCTGGATACAAATGGGCAGCCAGTGCAGATCTTTCAGCACTAGAGTAATATGATCCCTGTATCCACATCAGCCTGGCTGCTGCATTTTGGATGAGCTGAAGTTTCCAGACCAGAAATTTCCAAGGTAAAGTAAATTATAGTAATTTAACCTGGGTGTAATCAGAGCATAGCCCTGTACTGGATAGCCCAGGCTAGCCTGATCTCGTCAGATCTCAGAAGCTAAGCAGGGTCGACCCTGGCAAGTATTTCGATGAGAGACCTCCAAGGAATACTAGGGTCGTGATGCTGAGGCAGGCAACGGCAAACCACCCCTGAACATCCTGAACATCTCTTGCCTTGAAAACTCCACCAAGGGTTGCTGTTAAGTCAGATGTAACGTGACAAAAAAAGAACATAAAATCAGAGCATGGATCACTGTGGCCAGATCACATTTTACAAGGAATGGCTGTAGCTCGCATATCAGCTGAAGCTGATAAAAGACACTATGTGCCACAGAAGAGATCTGGGCCTCCAACTGTAAGTCAGGATCCAGCAGTACCCCCTCAAGCTATGAACCTTCAGGGTGACTGCAACTGCCTCCATAACAGGCTGACTCCTCAGTTCTCGAGAAGCTTTGTCCTTGACCAGCAGCCCCTCAGTCTTGTCTGGACTGAGCTTCAGTTTATTGGCCCTCATCCATCCCCATGATAGATCGGCTTTTAATTAAGGGGTTGATTGTTGACTACTATCCAGTCTATAAACTGTTATTTTAGAGTATCAATGGTCTGTTTTTATGGCTTGCGGGATTTTGCGGGATTTTAATCCATTTTTTTTTAATCTTGTAAACTGCCTCAAGCAGGTTTCTGGAGAGGGGGCATAAAAGTTTTCTAAACAAACAAGAAGCCTGATTTGTCACTGTCACACTTTCTCGGGCCCCAGTTCTTTAGTAACTTGTCACTGTAATACTGGGAGAGCTGGAGAAAAGGAAAACAAAGAAACAACCAAGCCACGTATACAGTGGTATACGTGGCTTGGTTGTTTCTTTGTTTTCCTTTAAACCAGTTTATTAGTTGTTTTCATCAAGCCTGCTGTGTGGTTCCCTCAAGCCTATAATCCCCTCTTAACAGGCCAAGTGAATGCTGGGTGGCGCTGTGAGTCCAAGCATTGCCCTCAATGATGAGTAAGCAGTCCCCAAAACCTCAATTATAAACATGAAAAAGTACTGGAAAAGAAACAAAAGAAGTTTGTAGAGTATAAAATTTAAGTCCCTGGTTTTTAGGTCTGGAGATGGGATGTGTTGTCATATAATTTACTTTAGATTTTTATCTTGTCCTTCCTCCAAGGAACTCCTGTTCCTGTTCAGAAATCCAAGTGCCTATATACCAAAGCACGTGGGCAAATAAAAAAATATTGGATGAAAAAAAATCAATCCATGTGTATAGATGATACATACAAGCCCCCCAATTTTAAAAGCAGAAAGAATAAATTTAACGACACACAGTGTGATTCCCTTATCTCTACCAGCCAAGAGAAATAAAAGGTGAAAATCGTGCAAGCAGACAGGAAACTTAGCAGCAAGAGGTGTTATAAAACAAGCCTTTGAGTGGAATATAAACCACGACTACAGAAAAAAAAGGAGCTAATTATTAAATGTCTGCTCTTTCGCATGGACAGAATCTCTGGGTTAGAGGGACTTCAGAAAAATGGCCCAACGTTTTTGTCAAAGGCAGTGCATTTACCCAGGTTAAAAAGAAAAGCTGATGATATATTGGGAACTCATGGCTTTGGATATATTCATAAGTACCCTAGATTAGACTCATAGGGTGATCCTGGACCAGTCAATATTCACTGGATTGTTGTAAAATAATGTTATTCATTTTATTTAAATTATTTATATTAGTCTACCTTTCTCACTGGGACTCAAGACAGATTACACAGAGTGAGTCAATCAACAGGCCGGGACATTCAGTAAACAGTGAAATATGATTTGGGTTGCAGAACCAACCAGAAATCTGAAAAACAGAATTGAAGCAAAACAGCAAAATTGTTAACAAGACACATTAAATGGTGTAGTGGTTAAAAGCAGTGGTTTGGAGCGGTGGATTCTAATCTGGAGAATCAGGTTTGATTCCTCACTCCTCCACATGAGTGGCAGATGCTAATCTGGTGAACTGGGTTGGTTTCCCCATTTCTACACACGAAGCTAGCTTGGGCTAGTCACACTCTCTCAGCCCCATCTACCTCACAGAGTGTCTGTTGTGGGGAGGGGAAGGTGATTGTAAGCCAGTTTGAGTCTCTCTTAAGTGGTAGAGAAAGTCGGCATATAAAAACCAACTCGTCTTCTTCTTCTGCTTCTGCTTCTGCATCAACATGCAAGATTACATAGTATGATCCAGGTTGTGTGTGTGTGTGTGTTAAGTGCCGTCAAGTCGCTTCCGACTCATGGCGACCCTATGGATGCACACCTTAACGTGGTGAGGGGGTTTGTGTGTGTCAGGGAAGCTGAGAGCAATACCATAAGGGGTCTAGACTCTATCAAGAGACTAAACTCCTAGCAGTGTCACTCAAGATGGAATGGTCACAGCTGAGACACCAGACGAAGATGCATCCACCCCCTTAAGGGATCAATGGCCACATCCGCAGAAGAGAACAGGCAGTTCCAATGGGGATGGGGGCAGAGGAATCCCTGAAGGTTAGCTACTGGGCAGCAGCAGTAGTGGAAGGTGACACTGGCGGAAGATCTTTCGTAAACAACAGCAGTGCCACTATGGCTAACCCTGGTTAGTACTGCGCAGAAGAAGGCACTGGTAAACCACTTCTGACCAACCTTTACCTTGAAAACCCTATGATGATCCAGGTTACAGCAAACTATACGCAATAGTGTAGACTACAGTCCCTAATAATTTGACCAAGTAACTTTGTGAATAATTTTGTACAGTACTACCCTATTGCCTGCATAGAAAAGCCCTCTTGAATAATTCAGGTTTTCAAAGTTTGCAGAAAGCCAGGGGAGTGGGAGCCTTCCTGACCTCCTCAGACTGACCATTCCACAAAATGGGGGCCACAATGGTGAAGGCAGTTGTTGATTGCCCATTTGCATGTTGGTACTTGTAGAAGGCCCTGTCCAAATGAGCCAAGTTCTCATGGTAGAGCATAGGAGGAAAGATGGTCTTGCAGTTATGAAGGACCAAGGCCATGAAGGGCTTTATATGTGATAGCTAATATCTTAAATTTAGCCTGGTAACTGATGGACAGCTAGTGGAGTGACTGCAGAATGGGAATAATATGCATGCTCCATCTAGCTACCTATAATAGTTGAGCTACAGCATTTTGCACCATCCGGAGTTTCTGAATTGATTTTGAGGGAAGACCAATGTACAGTGCATTACAGTAGTCTACCAAGAGCAGTCCCAGATCTCCTGAGCCATCCAAATCCTTCCATTTTTCTAATTCAGTCATCACATTTATGGGGATTAGCACTGAGTACTGCTGTTATCCATGTCACAACGAAGCACAATTAACAATATTGACAAGTTAATTTAAGCTTTCATAAGGAATGAGGGATTGCTCACTCTCTTATCCTTTGAGAAAGCCCAATGGCCATGTGGTCTCAGAGCTTGATCTGGTTCCTAGGCTTTATCTACACTTGACACTGCTTTAGCATAGAATCTAGTTTTATGTCTTTAATGCACATGGCTAACATTATTTATAGCTGTGTTTTGCCTACACTGTCAGATGGCATCACATTAAAGGAAATCCATGCTCAACCTCAGGTTACTGTTGAGCACAAGGCAAAATGATTTTACAGTGCTATAATGACAATAAATAAGGATGATCCCTGTTAGGAGGGCCTCTGGAATTGGTTGTCATCCCTGCTTTTCAAAGAAATAATAAACAGCCCCTAGTTATAACACGTTCCTGGGGGAAAGCTCTGTGCATAGCAGTGAAAGAGGAACCAATTCTATTAGTACAGAATGTTGGCCTTGTATAGAAACAGTGAATCATATTTCAAATCACTGTTAATGGTGTATTGGTAACTGCATTTTATAGGATATGAAATTGTATTTTAGTTGCATATTGAGAACTATTTGACAACAAAGTCAATTCTCTCGTTGTTGTCCTTATCTCCTGTCCTTCCATTTGAAGTTGCAAGATTGTTAGTTCAGGTATGGAACTGCTTGAAATTCCTTTGTCTCTTGACAAGGCTTTTTGGCAATAGTCAAAATAACATTTGAATATACTTTAAAATTTAATTGTTCCTTATGTAACAGAACATTAAAATGCGCTCTAACCCCTGTGCCCTTTCAGTTTATCACAGTGTTG
Source organism: Euleptes europaea (assembly GCF_029931775.1). Taxonomy (NCBI): domain Eukaryota; kingdom Metazoa; phylum Chordata; class Lepidosauria; order Squamata; family Sphaerodactylidae; genus Euleptes; species Euleptes europaea. The sequence continues at coordinate 35,776,124 of NC_079316.1, read as the reverse complement.
TGGCAGCTAGGGCTGTCAAAAAAAAAAAATTCGGTACAGTTCGGATTCGGCCGAATTTGGCCTTTGTGGGTTCGGTACGTGCTGAAGTCCGAACTCCCCCACTTCGGATCCGTTCAATTCGGCGGGAATTCAAAGTTCGGAAAAAAAATTCGGCCGAATAAAGCCATTAAAAACACAACCGCGCCTTTCCGCGGCTCTGGGGGGGCATTTTTGGGCTTAGAGGTCCCAAACTTTCAGCAGAGCTTCAAAGGACGTATATTGAAAGATTCCCCGAGTTTTGTAAAGATTGGGTCAGAGGGGGCTGAGATATGGGCCCTGAAAGGGGTCCCCCCCCACCCTTAATGTGTATCTCAGCAGAGCTTGCCGCCCACGCACAAAGCTCCCGGCCCTGACAAACAGCTGATGAGAGCAAGGGCGGGGCAGGTGCTAAGAACTTTGCAAAGCAACACAACTGAAAAGCAACACCTTTGCAAACATGCAAAGGGCGGGGCAGGTGTGAAGAATTTTGCAAAACAATACAACTGCAAAGCAACACAAGCACGCAATGCAACACCTTTGCAACAGTGCAAAGCAACACCTGACACCTGGGAGTTTGCAAACCATGGAAAGGGACAGAGGCAGCTAGCTATGCATAATGAGCAGGAGGGGGTGGAATTTCTCCTTTTCCATTGGACTTGGGACCAGGCAGATGCATTCTTTAAGTCACCATTTGAAAACCAGTTTTGAGCAAGCATCAAAATAACCTAACTGATCTTATGAATGAGGAAAAACCTGAAGAATAAAAATGAAGCCCCCCCTCAAACCAGGGAGAGAGAGACTGGAGGGGGAACACACACCCCAGGCAGAACCGGCAAAAGCCCCCTTTGGCTCCCCCCCCACCCACAGAAACTGCTCCCTCCCCACACACACACACAGACTCTGCTTTCCCCCCCACACACACACAGAAAAGAAAAATTATAGATTAAAGCCCCCAAAGGGGTCTTACTGTGGCTGTCTTCTGTTCCAGCAGGAGGGGCTGGGAGGCTGGGTAATCCAATATGATTCCATTTGTATCCAATATAAGATCCATATGTATGCATCTCTCGAGGGTGATCCATTCATCCCAATAGGGAAAAGGGGAAAGCCCATATCTCGGGGGGCCCTGACCCAATGTTTACAAAACTTGGGTGGTCTCTTAAAAAGCCTTGACTGAAGCTCCGCTGAAAGTCTGGGGTCGGCACACCCAAAAATGCGCCCCCTGCAGCCACAGAAAGAGAAAAGGGGGGGAGCCGATATTTCAGCCCCCACTGAACCCATCTTTACAAAACTTGGGTGGTCTCTTAAGAGGGATTCTCTGAAGCTATGATAAAAGTTTGGGGGCTGCACCCCCAAAAAAGCGCCCCCTGCAGCCACGAAAATGGAAAAGGGGGGAGAGGAAAAAGGGGTGGAGCCCATATCTCGGAACCCCCTGACCCAATGTTTACAAAACTTGGGGGGTATCTTAAGAAGCCTTGTATGATGCTCCGCTGAAAGTTTGGGGTCGGTACCCCAAAAAATGCGCCCCCTGCAGCCACGGAAAGGAGCGAATGTGCACAAGCACCCCCTCACACACACATGAGGATTTCCCTCTCTCTCTCTCTTTCCCCAGCCGGCCGCACATCAGCTGATTCCTCCAGTACTCAATCCTGACTGATTCGCCAGAAGAAGACCCAGCTTGGCCACCGATTGGCCGGGGGAGGAGAATGCTGCTTACTGAAGGTTATGCTGCTTACTGACGGCCCCGAATTGGCCGAATTTATTCGCGAACTCCCGAACTCGCTGAATTCGGCCCCCCCGGTTGCCCGCCAGTTTTGAGTTCGGTTCCTCCGGAACTAAAAACCGCCGAATCAAGGGAAATTCGGCTGATTTTCAGTTCGGGCCGAACCGAATTGACAGCCCTAGTGGCAGCAGCTTTTCTGTAGACTAATTCCACAGTGTGTTTATAATTTGTAAAGCTTCTGGTTATGTGGGCAGGGCTGATTACACTGAGTCCAGTGTAATGAAATATGAAGCAATATTATCAGGATCAACTGCAAATATTCAGGCTGGGGCTTAGGATGGAAGACTATTGATAAAAGCTAGCAATAAAATTTGCCCAAAACCATAGTACTAAAAACTAGCCCTCCGCATAAACACCATATGTCATAAGGAAGCCTTCTGAAACAAATTTGTTTTACATAGATTCCTAAAGGCCATTAATTAAAGAGCCATTTGAACTTACTCTTCCAATTTGTTCCATAATAATTGAGTAACAACAGAAAAAAATCTATTCCTTGTACCAGACACCCACACCATCTGCAACAAGCAAAATAGACTATTGAGCAGATCTGAGTTGGATCTTGGATCTCATACTAGGAGACGTCTCTTTCAGATATGCTTCAGATACACTTGCCAGACAAAACTACATTGCAATATAATTTTAAAAGCCAGCTTTAGAATTTATTGGGATCAGTATCCCTCTCCCATTTTTCCTTGTGCTTTTCCAAGGGAATCAACCATAGGTTGGCATGTAGCCTTTCTTAATTACACCACTGAACTTTTCAGTGCCACAAATGTTCAAGGGACAAATGACAAAGCCACTATATCATTTGTTTTTGTGTCAACTGTGAAATAAACATAGACAGTCTTTCCTAATGCTGATTGATTGCTGCACTGATTAGACCATGTTGAAGCTTCTTTCTTGTAGGAAAAAAAAGAACTGTTTAAAGAAGCCACATTGACTTTGTGGGTGTGCTTTGAAAAATAAAATAGCATTTAGGTATAAGATTCAGCGAAATAGATTTCTGTGGTTTAATTTAATATTTCTTTTAAATGTTTACCATCTTTACCCACATTATCAAAACTGAGCAAGAAATCTCAAGTCACCATCACATTTAGCAGCAATGAATATACAACAAAAACCTAACACATGTTCTAAAACTGCATTTAAAAACAGGTAGCAGAAAGTTTCTCATTTTATAATACTACCCGTGGAAACCAAATGGACATGCACATACATAAACAAACACACACACACAGAGAGAGAAAATATCAACAAAAATGCCAGAGTGAAAAGAAGGGTCTAAACCTGGCACTGAAATACAAGTGTTTTAGGTCCAAACTACATATTATATTCCGAGTCCCCCCCAGACTGGTCTTACTCTCCCCACAGCCACACAACAGCTGTGGGGAATGTCTGTAAAAATGAGGGAGATTCCAATTAAGCTGGGAACTGGAGAATGGGGAGAGGGGCTCTTGCCTCCCTTCCATACCATTTTTCCAAGTCAAAATGGTACCCAGGGGAGTTATTTCCCCCTTTTTGCAGTGACATGCACATGGAATACTGCACATGCAGCTGCAAAGAGGCAGAATCCACTCTCCCCTGTGTCATTTGCTCTCAAGAAAATAGTGTGGGGGAAAGGCAAGAGTCCTTTCTCCCCTCAGCTGCAATTCCAAGCTGAGTCAGATTCATCCTCATTTTTAAAGAGGCATTCCCTACAGCTGCTGTGTGCCTATGAGGAGAATGAATTGGGTCCTCAGCTCTTAAAAGTAATTTAACATTTATTAATGTTAATGAATTATGCTGAGGTTATTCCACATCTGGAGCACCTCAACCAAGAAGGCCTTGTCTTTTGTTGCTACCCACATTGGTTCAAAAAGAAGGAGTATATAGAGTAGGATCTCCGAAGAAGAACTTAGCTTGGGTCCTATGAGAGCAGATGGTTCTGAATTAAGTTACAGAAAGAACTATTTAGTGTTTATTTAGAAGATTAACAGACATTATAGTTATTTTCAAACTGGAAAAAACAGGGAACCTATTTCACTAATGAAGGCTTGCTGTTGTATTTTGTACAAGAAAATCTTCCATCCATTTATGGCCTCCCTGAACTTCTTAAGTTAACTAATGAACAAAAAAACAGTTATATGGGCCAGAACAGTAAAGGAACATCAGTTGTTGATGAGCTGGCAACCTTTTTAGGACCACGTTGCTAGAAAAAGTACCCAGAGATCTTATTTTCATAGCTTCTTACTATGACAGGTTACAGATGTTTACAATGAAAAAATGTCCTTTTAAAAAGCACATATTCCAATTTGTCCCATATATTACGATTAAAACAATTTAGATTTTATTCTTTCAATAAAAATATACAGTCTATGTCATGGCAGAAATCTTACAAGACATTTTGTCATTTTCTAATTGTATCATCTGTTTGTCTCATCTGATTCCTTGATATGTCAGAACAGCAATAGAAAATGCTATATTGATGTCTAGAGGGTAGTGTCCTATGCCTTACTTTCTATCCCTTCCATCTTTGAGCTGACATAAATATTTATCTGCAACATCAGGTCAAAGTTAAAGAGATGTTCCTTACTTGCCAGATGAATTCTGCAAAAGATGCCACAAAAACCCAACAGGATGTGACAGGATAATATAGCATTTTACCTTGATTTCATATATTTGTAAGGACAGTGCCATAGCCTCTGTAAAATTCCAAAGAAAACACAGTACTATCAGGATACCAGGCAATTTGTTTACAAAGGTTCTGCCAGTACAGGTCAAACCTACTTTTCCCCTTTCTGTTTAACTGACTTGTTTATATTTCCTGCAGGCTATTACACAATTGTAAATTGCATATGGCAAAAACACAACTCCTACCAATACGATTCCCTGTAGTTCTTCCTGTCCTTCCCCTTGTATACCTTGAATATTTTGAATATCTTGAAGTTGAAAGTATATCCTACAGCTCTCTTTGGCCTGGAACAAACACATCTCTCTCTTTTCCTTTCTCCACATGAATAACTTCTTGGTCTGACCTGCTCATGTGTGTTTCACGATCTTCTCATTTCTTGCCCAAACACTGAAAGAAAGCCATGGGCCACCATACAAGGTATTGTTCAGAGAAACTGATTGGAGTATTACTGCTACATAACCCCAGTCACCAAATGCTGTTGTAGGACAGGGAGTTCCCAATCTGGCTGAGTCCAGGGGCATTTTGGGAAGTACAGGTAGTGGGTGCCCCCCAAAAAATGACTGCCGTTGAGCCAATCACAGAATGGTGGGAGGTTTTAACCGAAGTGCTCTTCTATGATGGAGGGAGATGTTTCTAAATGAATGCTCCCTGCAGACATAAAGATGATTCCTTCTGGGGTCTGCTGAATCACCAATGATTCCAATGTGGTGGCTAAGTGGGGCTTTTTGCTTTGGGGTGAGGGAAGCGGACACCAAAATAAACACATTGGTTTGGGAATCAGTGTCCCAGGATAGCATTGAACACATTTCTAGAAAATAAAATATTTTGGGGTGATATGGGGGAAGATGTCCAAATGCTGCCTGAGCCAAATTACAGTTGTTTAAATGCGGGCTTTCCATCGGTGCCAATGCTAGGGTGGGAGATGCTTCAAAGTTACAGATTCATTTGTCACCGCATTGGCTTGGAGCCAGCACACAAAATGAGGCATTACGCTAATAGTCTCGCTGCAGCCTTTCATCAATACCTGTGACAGCAGGACATCTTTTAAAAAATAGACTCAATTTTCTCAGTTCTGAACAAGACGAATTTTGAGAAGAGTTGGTTTTTATATGCTGACTTTCTCTACCACTTAAGGGAGACTCAAACCGGCTTACAATCACGTTCCCTTCCCTTCCCCACAACAGACACCCTGTAAGGTGAGTGAGGCTGAGAGAGCTGTGACTTGCTGGTCACCCAGCTGGCTTTGTGTGTAGGGGTGGGGGGAAAAATCCAGTTCACCAGATTAGCCTCCGCCGCTCATGTGGAGGAGTGGGGAATCAAATCCAGTTCTCCAGATCAGACTCTGCTGCTCCAAACCACCGCTCTTATCCACTACACCACACTGGCTCTCTTAACCACCACACCACAGATGGTGAAGAAGATCCTCATAACCCATTTTTTAAAAAATATTGCTTGTATGTTTTCTTGACCAGAACGCTATGAAATTGTTAATTATAAGATTAATTGATAAACTGGAGGAGTATGATGTAGTTGCAGAAGAATGTTTGTCTCATTGGAATGAAATACAGATGTACGTAAGAGATGTGTTCCATTGTTCCTGTGAACAATGATATAACAGCTTAAGGTGTTTCAGCAGTCTGTCTGTACTACATTTGTATGTAATGTTATGGTCAGTTGCTCAAAATCCAGCAAAGCTATTTTCAAGATTCTCTGTTAAAACCGATGATTTAGGATTGCAGGCTTCATAAGAATTGCAGGTTACAGAGCAAGGCATGCCATTTTATGACATTAACTAATCATTTTATGGCATTTCCCAACACCTAGCTTCACCATACTATGCCTCTAGAACAGTGGTTCCCAACCTTTTTTTGACCAGGGACCACTAGGACGTTTTTGTTCGGTGCAGGGACCCCAAGGTTCAAAATAAAAATTCTGAGAATTTGAAAATAAACATTAATCATAACTGTTAGTTAAACATTAAACTTAGAAAAATATTTGAATATATATTATTATAATAGAGAACTTTTAATTGAAAATATTAATTTATTATGGGTTTATAACTTTGTTTCGCGGACCTCTGGGGGTCCACGGACCCCCGGTTGGGAACCAGTGTCTAGAATCAGAAATGCATGAAGAGATTACTAATCTTAAATGAAAGACAATGCTTGGAGTGGTGTTTATGTTTTTGCCCTCCCAACAGGTTTTTAATTGTTTTTTAAAAAATTGAATAGTGCCATATCCCAAACTGCTTTTGAAACTTCCGTTATCTTGAAAATCAGGTTGCCATGTGGCATCCAAAGCTGATAGTAAAACAAAACAAAAAACCCCAAGCATGTCCAAAGCCCCTTTGAATTCCTAGTTCTTTGCCTCCTGGTCCATGACTTTTATTTCCAGGTTGCTGATTAAGAGAATAATCCTTAGCAGATCTGCTAAGAGGCAAGACCCACATCAATCAATGTGGCTTATTGCCAGGAAAGTTTCCTCCAGATTTCAGCCTGAACAGCTCATTCATTTGTGACTAAAATGTATTGCTACTTTTAGATGTATTTATTTATTTTAAATTTATTGCATCATTTAGAATTTTCTGCATTGATGGATTAATCTCATAAAATCTTATCCATTAATTAAACTGCATGCTGACCTTAGGTGGTTCTTCTGTCTTATCTGCAGTGTCTCCACTCTAGCACCTACTGTTCTTGCCACTACTCATATTAAGCTCTCCATACAATGCAGAAAGAAAAAAAGACTTAGACTTATTATGGCATCATGGCGAAGTCATTGAAAAAATGACCCCCCCTGCTGCATGTAGAATATTTCCTTCATACAAGAGTAACAGTAAACTCCTGAAAAAAATTACCTTCTAAACTCATTGACTTAGGATGCAACTCTTCTAAGAATTGCATCGTAAGTCAGTTTAAATCAGTGGGTTTAGGAGTAGGAATGTGCACCTTGAAAAAGATTGGTATTTTTCAGCTCCAGATATCAGGGAGCTGAAAAATATCAGTGTTCCTGGTTACCCCAGTTCCAAATACTAGTTCGGTATTTGGATCTCCCCCCTCCCCAGGATTCTGATATTATTTGGCTCCATTATTCTCTATGGAGTATTTTTATAAAGGGCTGGAGCGGCTGTTTTTTTGAACAAATGACACCAAAACTGCAGTGGAGCTGCTGGTGCCTGTCAATTAAATAACCTCCAAGTTTCAAGTGAATTGGACCAAGAGGTCCAATTCTATGGGCCCCTGAACAAGGTGCCCCCAGCCATCCTCCATTGTTTCCTATGTGGGGAAATATCCCATGCTTTCTGCAGGGCAAAGAATAGCCAAACACTAAAGAGCAAGCAAAGCAACCACTGGCCAAAAGCCTCCCAAAGAAGACAAAACCAACAAGCTTAGAGAACCAATGCAGAACCAGGGAATCCCAGCAGAAGAACTTGACTATGTGGCAAGCCTAATGCAACAAACGTCAAATGAGAGAATCCTGATTTAACAAGGAACACTGTTGCAAGCCCAACAAATGTCAGAATCCAAGCCAATGTACAACCCAATAATCCAAGCCAGTGTCAAACCAGCATGAGAGCCCGCATGGTGTAGTAGTTAAAGTGTTGGACTAGGATCTGGGAAATCTAGGTTCTAATCCCCACCCTGCCATAGAAACTTGCTGGGTGACATTGGGGCCGTCGCACACTCTCATCCTAACCTACTTAACAGGCTGTTGTGAGGATAAAATGGAAGAGAGGTAAATGGTAAAAGCCACTCTGGATTCCCATTGGGGGAGAAAGTTGGTGTATAAATAAATCGATAAATCGATAAATAAATCATATCCCCTCACCACTCTTGGGCTCCTTCAGGTGTTACTCTGACTATTTCTGAGAAAGCTATTAGTACATAAAAACAGTGGCTTCAATGAAAAAAATGACTGAACTGAATTAATCGCAGGTCTACCTGTGGCGCAGAGTAGTAAGCTGCAGTACTGCAGTCAAAAGCTCTGCTCACAACTTGAGTTCAATCCCAACGGAAGTCGGTTTCAGGTAGCCGGCTCAAGGTTGACTCAGCCTTCCATCCTTCTGAGGTCGGTAAAATGAGTACCCGGCTTGCTGGGGGTAAAGTGTAGACAACTGGGAAAGGCACTGGCAAACCACCCCATAGACATAGTCTGCCTAGTAAAGGTCGGGATGTGGTGTCACCCCATGGGTCAGGAATGACCCGGTGCTTGCACAGGGTACTACCTTTATCTTTTTACCCTAACTAACACTCCTCAGTCTTTCTCATGCCTTCACTACTGACCCCAAATAATGTTGAGAGACAGCTACCGTGCCACCTAATGAGGAGAGAAGAATCTCCACTATAGTTGGCTCAGATTAATGGGTTTGACAAATCGTTACATATCACTGGCTAAATATTCAGAATGATACTAGCAATAATGTGAAATTTCATGTGACATTGTTTCTAAAATATTTATAATATTCTAAATCCTACTCAAATGACAAATTTTGTCTGACAGATTTACGGAAAGCTTCATAATTGTAAGAGTATAAGAGCTTTCTCATCAACTTTGTGATGTAGAATCAGCTTATTAATTGTATTGTGTGACTTTGTTTCTCTCCTTTGTGATGTAGAATCCATTTATTAGTTGCATCGTGACTTTTCCTATCTGTTGCCTAAGAGCAGTGAGAAAGCTATCTGTATTGTTAATTAAACAGCAGTACCAATGGGAATTCTGTTTCACTTTTGGATAATAACATCTTATGGAAAGGTAGATTATGAAATGTTAGTGAGGGCATTTATTTAGATTAAATGCTGAGATGAACCAAGAAGTTAGGTTTATTTCAAACACATTTGTTTCAGAATAAATTATCTCACATCAATAAAACAGATGTAGGAACTCTGCATCATATTCATCTTGAGACATCCAGGGATAGGGAACTGAATTAATTTGCATATAATTTGTTATAGAACTCAGTTTGTTAACAGCACTGGGACCTACTTCTTGCTTGAATTCATAACTGAGTCTAAATAATATTTTGTTGAATTAGTGATTCACATGAAATTTGCACCAGAGTAGCAGAAAACTGGACTGCTTAAAAAGAAGATATGGTGGAATAACAAGCTATTTTGTTTAGATGGGATAAATCAGTACCTTTGGTGGAATACCACTGAAGGCAACTGCCTTAGTGTGCGTAGAACATTTGGTACTTGTGCGCAACAGAACATTCTGATCTCAGATTCATAACAAAATTGATGGTCCTGTACCTACCAGCAGAGTAGCGAAATGGGACCACCCACAGACAAAGCAGAAGATTCTGCATGCTCAGGGCACTCCCCTGATATGCAGAAAAATATTCATTTGTAAATTTTAAAAAGAAGCTTTCTGAACTGGCCTGATAAGATACTTAGGAGAGAAGAACACCTATACGCTACATTTGTATGTATGTCTTTGGGTGAGCCCACACCTTTCCAAAATGAACAACTCGCTTAAACAGTCAACATGTTACTCAAATGCTTACATTTATTTATAGTTTTATTGAAATGGGCACCATTTCCCAGAAGAGATGGGAGTGCCACAACGTTAGCATCAATCAAGTGTTCATAAATCTTTATATTGTATATGGTTACAAAGACCACCCTACAAACATGTCACTGTGAATGTCCTTTTCCAGTATGAGCTCTAATTCAGTCTGTGTGGGGCTGGGGGAGGGAGGATCTTCCTTCTACTGTATCTCACTCCTATGCTAACAGAGGGGCTGACATGTTCTGCACCAGACACACACCAATCTGAGCAGTGACTCACACAATAGCTGCAAGAGGTTTCTGATGAAGTGGCAAGACACCTCTAGAAGCTTGGAAGCAGCACTGAGAATCTGGATACAGTGCAATCAGAAATAAAGTTTACTATGGGCAATGATGCTAACATCTGAGCTGGAGAATTAGCAACCCAAGGGAGTCAAAAATCACAAAAACTTACAGTAATATTATCCAATACCAGAATCCCATGTCAAGATCAATCCCTCCAAACATTCAATCAGTGTGCAGGTTACTTCGCTCAAAAGAGGATGTTCGATGTTGGGGAGGGAGGGGATGGCTATAGCTGCTTATTCACGCAGATCCAAAGGGGAAAAACCCCAGTTCCCAAGGCATGGGTCCAAGTGTTTTGGGCAGCAGTTGATAAGCCCAAGGAAAACAGAAGCACTGAGGTCAGATTGTCTTCCTAGTTACAGAGCAGATGACCAGATTCAAAACAAAAATATTCCCTGCTCTCTAGGCTTGGAAAGAAGAGAGGAGACAGGGGAAGGAACTTTGGGTGTGACTCCTCACTGGATGAAGAGGATGAGTAGGTCATTCAGGATACTGGGACTATTTCCAAATAGGGTAAAAGAAAGAAGATTTCCAGGTGAGGCAGGGGAGAGTTTGGAGGCAGTCTTGGGCTGATTGATTCCAAATAGTTAAATAGGTGCCTGAAGTGCATGTGTGCTGTCACTGAAGTGAGAGTACCTTTATTTGAGAAATGGTGATGCATCAGGTTCAACTCTAGTCAGTGCGGTTGAGTTAGAGGTGACTGTACTTGTTTTCTTGCGTATTTGGGGGGATAGGATATGGTGCAAAACCCTGTCCATTGATTGCTTGTGATATGAAGAGCAGCTGATGCCAACATCAAGATAAAGGAGTTGTGAATATGAATAAAATAATTAGGCTTGTTGGTAATCTAAGAGTATCACATAAACACAAAGAATTTTGGATAACAGAAATATGTTGAGATTATTAAAATGTAACTGCAAAATTTCACTTCATAGAATAGTAGATATCAGAAATCTTGAACACACTGGTTACCTACTGGCACATAGCAACAGGACACAATTTTTTCAGGAGGCTGCTGGTAAGAGTGTGCATTTTCATATGCCAAACCCCCCCCAAAAAAAGAGGCACCATTTCAATGTAGCAAAAAAGGAAAATCTGAAAGACCCCCTCCCCAACAAAGATTTCCCAATAGTTTCCTTATGCTTGGAAAATTTTATCTCCATGATTCCCAGTTCTGACATCGTTCAATGTTATGTCAATGGGGGATCTTTGAGGGACTCAGGGGGGGGCTGTTTTTCAAGATAGAGGTACCAAATTTGCAGCATAGCTGCCAGTGACTCTCCTTATAAGAACCCCCCAAGTTTGGTGAAGATTGGGTCAGGGGGCGTCCAATTTTATGGGCCTCAATTTTTTCTTCATTTCTCCATTTTCTCCAGAGCCCCACAAAGATTTCCCACAGGTTTAATAGACCCCAACATTTTTGGATATTTGAAATCCCCCCCCCCTCAAAAAATACCCCATATCGGTATGGAAATTCAGATTTTTTTTTTGATTTTCCAAAAAATTTCATGTCTATTAATCCTGAATCAAAAAAATACTGGAAAAAAATTTGGTGCACACCCCGAGCTGCTGGATATATCAAATATAATTAAAATGTCCTTAGAAACTGTATCAAAACTAATTTTGTCCAGTGATATGGTTCACATAAATGCCATAGAAAATGCTCAGAACATTCAGAGAAAACAAAAAACATGCTTATATTGGCAAATAATTGGGGGAAATGAACTTCCAAGGATAGTATCACACCTGTTGCTTAATTTAAGTTCTGTTGCCACAGAAACTGGAGTGTGAGAATGCAGAATTATGCAGCAGGCATAAAGTTTTACGTTCTCTATAACAGAATTCTCTGTCACGGATCCTTCATCACCTCTCTATTTGAATCGCAGTTTGATGGTGAATTGCTAGTTGCATCCTTGAACTCTGGAAAATGAAATTTGATCACAAGTTTTGCTACATTCCCTGTCCTTGTCCTTCATCTGTCATTGTTGTTATATGCTAAGAAATCTGTAAAACAGTCAAGAGTCATTTTGATGCTCCTGGGAGTTAGAGAGGGAAGGAAAAACTGTGTGGCTTTCATTCTCTCTTTTTTTAGTCATGTACATTTTACCTGGTTGACTCAGTGTTTGTTCATGAGAGCACTTTGGTCCAAATCACAAATAATGCTTCATGCATGTGCATTCTTGCACTGGTTTACCATAGATACCCCCCTCTCCCTGCTCCATCTCCATTTCTTCACTTAAGTGAAGAAAATATTAGGTTTAAAAAGAGAAGCTTTCATTGGGTGTCTGAGTCAAAGCTTTCATTGGGTGTCTGAGGTTGGGTCAAAGTGTAGGGCTCATCTCTCTAATATTCTAGCTTTTCTTGTTTTGGCCACCAGCCAACGTTAAACAACGTTAAACAACGTTACCCCCTTCTCAACTTACCGAGTTACATAACTCCTTAACTAAGCAGAGTTACACCCTCATTGCCTTCAATGGATTTAGAAAGGTATAATTCTGTTTCAGATTATCTGTAAGAAATTGCTAGGCATGCTTGCTCATGGAATGCTGAAGATATAAACATTCATGGACAGATGTGGAATCACTTGAGACATTCTGAAAAATTGCAATTACAAAGCTATTTATACCAGACTGTTCACATTAAGGGAAACCAGATGACTGTTGTAAGTTGAATCCAATGTGCGCTTTCAGAAAGCAGCCAATCTCAGCTATCAGGATTACTAAGGTGAGAGTGACATATGCATCAAGGTTATTCCAAGCTCTTGGTTGTTGTACATTCCATTTTATATAGTTGGCAGTAGTCCTTGACAATTCTTTTGCCATTTATATATCAAAGCAGAAAATGAAACGAACATTGGTTTCTAAATTCAAACAGATGGGGCTGTGAGTTGTTCCAGCTCTGGATATCAACAAGAGCTTGGTTTTAATTTGTTTGTGTGTGTGTGTGTGTAAAAGTTTGTTACGGAAAATCACAAGCCCCCTCTTTTGCTGTAGGACTGAGAACTTAGAATGCTACCAAATGTATTTAGCTGGCTGCATTTTAAAAACTGAGGCTGGGGGGGGGAGCCATTCTGTTTTAACACTGAGACCTAGTTTTCATTTTATGCTGTTCTGCATCTGTCAAAATGTCAGCAGGGAGAAAACTTACAAAAATGTGTTTTGTTACGCTTTATCTCTTTCACTGTTTAATTAGCATTTTAATGCATGTTTTAAGGAGATGTTATTCACTCACTGTGTGCAGATTGAGTGGATTAAAAATCTAAAAATCATGAGGAAGTCTGGGCCCCTCCCCAAGCTATACCACTTCAGAATCCTGATGGGAGACATTGGATCTGAAAGCTCCTCCCCATGCTAAAACTCTGCACATGAAAAAATAGTATGTCAGTGTGCCAAATTCTGTGTAATTTGTGTACATATTTATACCCAGCAATTTCAGGTGGGTAGCCATGTTGGTCTACAGTAGAAGAGCCAGATGAGTCCAGTAGTACCTTAAAGACCAACAAGATTTCCAGGGTACAAGCTTTCGAGAGTCAAAGGCCCTTTGCCAGACAGAAGAAAGAATAGAGATATAAGGGCTCAGTGGTCTCCATTCCTACTTGTATCTGATGAAGGGAGCTTCAACTCTCAAAACCTTGTACCTTTGAAATCTTGTTGGTCTTTGTGGTGCTGCTGAAGAATCTAGCTTTTTATCCAGCTGTTTGGGTTAAAAAATATCTCCAAGATGGATAGCAAAACTCACGATGGCCATAGTACATACTGAAGCATTGTATTGTCCCAGTCTCCTCCCTAACCTGGTTGCTTTTTTTATACCAGATATTTTTTCCAGATCACTACCTCTTAAGTGTTAGTGACTCACTGTTTACAGAATGATCTGTCTGCAGTCTGGCAGTTTCTCAAAATACTGCCATGGCCCATTGATGTGCTGTTTTTCAGGCCCAGACAGAACAATTCTGTCTTGGTCTTTCTTTCCTAATTTGCTTTAACATCATGCAGAGCAATGCATTTTTGAGAAGGTGCAAAATGAGTTTTATATCCTCTTCAGTTATTACTTTCATCTTGGCTCTGGAATAAGGGATTCATGAGAGATGTCTGGTGGACGTTGCTCTGTATGCATGCATATTACACACACACATATAGGCCATCAGGGTCTATGAAATGCAATCTTCTTTATGGGTTTCATGAAAATTCCTCTCGTAAAGTAAAGATAAAATGCAGCGAACAATCAAGAGAAAAAGCTACTTGGTCATATGCCATCAGAATTGGTAGAGAAGGAAACGGAAGGAGAACACATTGCTCAAGTGAAGGTGTGCTTCAAAGGAAACACTTTTATTAACCTTCCATCCTGCTGTACAATATAAAAAGTCACCATAGTAACAGACAGTTCATAAGGTGTTTAAGGAGGCACATGCTCAACACAGTGAAGTAGGAAAGATATACATGAGTTTGTTTCTGGTTGCAGACATTGGGCAAAAACGCATGGTCGCTTTATCCTCCTTTAATCCCTGTTTTAGGCGAAATGCATGCGTTCGATCCTGGCTGGATCCTGGCTGAAACAGGGATTAAAGGAGGATAAAGCAACCGAGCGTTTTCACCTTAGTTTCTAGAAATGGTTCCAAAGTTCCCAGATAATCTTTCTAAAAGAATGACTCCAATCCAACACAAGTGTAGTCCTTTCTGGAGGGAGCCTTAATCACCCCCACAAACACAGCGAAGAACTTTTTCATGCCAACAAGGCTGGGTACATGCAGCTCTTAGGAAATGTACTGATCCTAGATGTTTGAAGATCAATGCAATTACTGATTTTGGGACATGCAGCTCAAGCAACTGTAATAGGATGGGAACCATGCCCACAGCTTTAATTTGTTCAAAAGGGGAGCTTCATCCAGCATGGAATCATGTTTCTGTTTCATATTATTGTTATGATATATCTAGATCTATTTCAATCTGGATTCATGTCTGGCTTTGGGACAGAAATGGCCTTGGTTACCCTGAATGATGACCTTCATCGGGAGAGTAACAGGGGAATGTATCTCTGATAATTCTTGTGGACATCTTAGCGGCTTTCGATACCATTGATGATGGCATCCTTCTGGAGAGGCTAACTGGGCTGGGAGTAGGGGCACTATGCTTTGGTGGATCCCCTCTTACTTGACCAACTGATTCCAGAAAGTGGAAGCTGCTCAGCCCTGTGGCATTTATGCTATGGAGTCTTGTTGGGCTCTACCTTATCCCCCATGCTAGTTAATATCTACATGAAACCTCTGGGAGATGTCATCTGGGCATTTGGAATGAGGTGTCACCAATATGTGGATGACACCCATGTCTAATTCTCTTTAACAGCTAAGCCAAGTGCATCTGTGGAAGTCCTGAATAGGTGCTGTCAAGGGTGATCCTGCCTTGTTGTGGCAATGTAACCAAGCTTACCCTGGGCTAGGTTTAAGTCACCTCCCAGGAACACACACAATTAAACAAAAAAGCTTTATTGAAGAAATTCAATATTAAAAAAACAGATCATATAGTTCAGTAGCCATCTTAATGCACAGAAAAAAATAACAAAACTAGCTAGCTGACTACTTACTTAATTCTTGAAGCAGTAATACTGGTTCTTACATCTGAAGCATGGTGTTCCAGAGAATACAACAAGTATCTTCAGGCAGCAAGGTGGGGTAAGTGGAGGAAAAAGGATGAAAGGATATCCTCTTCTATAATAAGCTATATTTTATAAGAAACACTGGTCATTGCCTCCTGATCTTCCCCAACCAATCACAGGGCTATCTCCAAGGGATATTCTAGACAGGAGCAAGCTTCTCCCTCCCTTACCAGATTCACACCTGAACTGCGTGAACTAATTAACGGGCCCTAAAGATGACCTTGGCGAGTAACAGTCAGTCTGGAGGGGTAACCAATACCTGCAGAGAAGTCAGAGTACAGCGAAGTGAGAGTTTAGCTGGAATTTTCCTCTAAGACAGGTGCCTAGAGAAGGCAATGTGATGGATGATGGCCATGCAATGGGCATCTGCATGGTAATACAAAGTGTAAGCATCTTCATGGCAGACTTGCAGCAATGCTTCCTCAGCTCCTGCCTGTTAATGCTTTCCCCATACTTGAGATTCACAGATGACATTTTCATTATCTGTGCCCATGGAAAGGAAGCTCTTAAGAAGATTTCAAGTTTTCACTCCATCGTCAACCTAAGCACAGACAACTCCATTCAAAAAGAACAACCAAAAGAGCATTTAAATAAAACAAAGAAAATATAAAAAACATTCTGGGCTGAACTGCTGTATGTAGCTCTGAGCCAAGGGCTCATGCCTCTGGCTATACCGGGGTTAAGTACCTGCAGATGAACTCAGCCCAGATGGTATTCATTGAGTTTATATATTTAAAGCATTTTTTGCCCCTAACAGTAACCAACTGTCTTATCGATTTTCTTATTTGATTTTGACAGACACCTGTCTGGTTTTGTGGGCTTTGGCTCATCCTTAAAACTCAGTCAGGCAAATGAAAAAATGTAGCTCTCCATCAAGCTCCGTGGCTTTATGACAAAATATATTAAGCTCATAAACTAATATGTGAGTTACAGTGAGGTAGGTATAAATAGAGTTTTTCATCTTCTCCTGTATAATTCTGTAAAGGAAATTTGCACTCGTTTTGCTGAACTTAGCAATCTATAAATTCAAAAGGTAAGAAATGCTTTCAGCAATAAGGGCCCACTGCATAATGTAACTGAAAAGAATGGGCTAAATTCCTCATTGCCACAAAGTGGTAGAAGCAAAAAAGATCTGCTTATGGGATGAACTTGACCCAGTGTATCTGATTAAAATTGTCATTCTTCTTCTTCTTTTCAGCCACTTTCCAGTTCACAGCAAGGGAAAAGGCTTCTTCTCTTCCTGACTGTGCCTACTCTTTTGTGTGCATGCAAAATAATGTTTTCATATAAAAATTATAGGAAATGAGAGATATGCAGAATCCTGTGATGGGGAGATTAGAAATCAATTAACTAAACCAAGTGTTGTCTGGTAACTAGTTAGATTGTTGAAGCTGGAAAAAGGATATTTTCCAGGAGATATTTTGCAGGCTTGTTTTTTTTTTAAATTTTGTTTGAAAAATTAAAAGGAAGAGAGATCTGATGGTGACCTTTAGAAGGGGGATTCTGTTTTCACTGATACATCTGAACCCCCCCCCCCCTACACTGTGCCTTCTAGGCAGTGCTTTATTGTGAAATGCGAAAGTTGAAGCCTACTTTGGGGTCATAGCCTGTGACCTGAGATGCTCCCTTGAAATTACTCAGTGGTGAAGGGAAATAATTCTTACATATACCTAAGTCACTCTTCTTATTTCTATTATAGCTATTATAGCTACTATAGCTACACACACACACGGGGACGCACATAAAAGAGGTGAAATCCCCCCAATGGGTCCCACTTCTTCTTGCCAACCCTCTTCCCTCCTACTTCTTCCTGCCAACCCTCTTCCCTCCTACTTCTCCACATTTCTTCCCATGCTGCCGTCTCCCCTGTTGCCTTGCCCATCACTTCCGGCTGCCCCCTTCCATGTATGGCTGCCGCTATCTCCCTCACTCTTCCTGTCTTCTCCTCCCTTCCCCCTTGCTTCACTTGCTCACCCTGCCAGGTCTCCTGCCTGCCCATGCTGCCACTGCCCTTTCTCATCTGTAAGCTTTCCTCCCTCCAGGCTCCTGGTTGTCCTGCCCTCCCTGCTTGGCCCCTACCCATCATGGAGAGACAGCAGTGCCTGAACTGGCCCTCACAGCTGCATCAAGGCTTGCCTTCAGGCTCGGATGGCTCCCCTTCCTTCTCCCCTCAATGTACACAGTACAGTGTTTCCTGTTTGAGGGGATTTCACATCCCTCCATTTTTGGTTATGTTTTGGATTTTTTTTCTGGAACCCTTGGGGTTTTCCCCAGGTCTGCTGAAACATACTTTGTGTCTCTATATGTCCCTGATTCATGGATTTAGGTATCCATAGATGAGGTCACGTTGAGAATTAGATATACTGACAAGCATGGAGATGCAAAGACTTGTGGGAGGCAACTCTTTTCCCTTCCCTCATTTCATCTTTCCATTCTCAGAAAGCCCCCATAGCCTTTCCAACTAACTCACCAGACAACCTACCTCTATCTGCCACCCTGTGTTCAACTTTCCCTCCTACCTGGAAATCTATGGTCTACTCTACCTGCATGGTGCTGACTACCAGGCTAGGCCCAGTTGCACAGTGAGGAACCATAAGGTCATGCACCAGGCCACCCTTGAGAAGTGTGGAAAATCCAGTTTCTGCAGAATGCTGCAGCTAGGATGTTGACTGGAATGGGTTGCACCGGCCATATCACTCCAGTCTTTGCCCACCTACAGTGGCTCCCAATTTGTTTCTGGGCATAATTCAAAATGCTAGTATTGACTTTTAAATCCCTGCATGGTTTGGGACTAAAATACCTGAAGGACCACTTACTCCCTTATGACCCTACCCAATCACTAAAGTCATCTTCGGATGCCTCATCATCTGATATTAGGCAGGTGGCAACCTGAGAGAGGGTCTTCTTGGTACTGGCACCAAAACTCTATGAATCTTTCTTCAGAGAGACTCATCCGTCCCATTGTATTGTCATTTCCCACCATTAGGTGAAGACTTTTTTGTTTCATTTGGCATTCCCTCAGGGACCCCTCCTTCTTGCCCAATGTTTTAATTGTTTTTAATGTATTTATATGTATAGTAGCTCTGATTTTAATTGTTTTAGTGATGTGATTTTTAAGATATAATTTTCCCTGACCTCAATGGCCCAGGATGGTCAGATCTCGTCACTTCTCAGAAACTACTAGCCAGGGTCTAAAAAGAAAGGAAGCCATGCTATCCTATTCAGGATAAATTAATGTATGTGTATTCTTGCAAGCAATGCATCCACTGGAGTTCATTTACATGACACCTCCAGCTACACAGGTGCAAACAATCCCATGCTTGACAAGTAGGTCACTTTAATGATCCAACCATGACTTTTGGGGATAAATGCCTTCCTCTCTGATCATCAAGAAGATTTAGTTGACCAATTACACAGGCACAGAAGTGGCTGCAATCTGTAATATTCAAGTTAAAAATGTAGCTTATTTTCCAAGGCATGACCCTGAGCAGAAGCTGCCTACTGTGGGGTTCAAGCTGATCTTTGAACCACTGATCTGATCTGACGAGGTGCTCAACTTGTCTGTAAACAAGGAGTTCAGTCACAGTAAGTTTAACTAGTAATCGTGTTGAAGTTCTCAGCATTTCTAGTTGTTAAGTCGTCCTGAAACCAACAGAAGATTAATAGGATTTACTGATAAAGCTTATAAAATTGCACTTAGGTTGTTGGTGGTGTTGAACCTGCCACTCAGTGTTGTGATTGTAGTACATCTCTGAGCTCATACAAAGATGGCCAGACATACACACAGTGATCTAGATAACATAAAACACTCTGCCCGTGTGGTAGTATAGCTTATCGTCACATGTTAATTGCTTTTAAAATCTCTTACTAGAACAGCAGTATTCTGCACTGTTCTGTCATTTCCATTCTGACGGGTTCATGACTCCAAGAATCTTCCATTAGGGTAAGAGCAAAACACTGAGGTCAGTGCCAGCAAAATCTAAAACATCTTAGAACTCTAACTGCCATCTTTCTCACACAGGCCAAATACTGTACTTAGCCTTCCTTCTCTGTTTGTGCTACAAGTTGTGGAGGAGAAAAGCAGCTATACGCCATGCAGCTGTGTTGGCAGAACGCTTTACCTCCTTGTGGTGTGCAGCTTCACAAAGCCATTAAAATTTGCCCAAGTAGAGATTTGACATTTTAAACTCTCAGAACAGAAGCACAGCTGTGACAAACTGGGAAATGGCAGCATGATTTGCAAAGGGGTTTGTTTTTCACATGGAGGAAAAAGTAAGGTGACTTGGTCTACAAATGGACACTCAAGAGCACATCGAATTAATGCAGAAGTTCTCAATCTTGGAGGAAAATGCTATGTATAAGAATGCAGGAAATTTAAGAGGGCTGTGTGTAGTTTAATTTAATAAATGGGGGAAAAGGTCAGAAGAAGATTCTTCTGAGCATTATGATGTTTAGCTCTGCAACATGCTTTTGTCCTATGAGTCTGACAGGTTCTTCTGGGCCTAGTGTTTCCAACAGGCCTGGAGAAAAAAATCCTTTCCCATTAATATAGGTTTAATGGGATGTTATTTATCTCCATGCCATGAAAAAGTCAACTGCCCATTTCCACACATACTTAATAGTGAAGTATAGCTCCCATCTGCAGATAATCTAAATCTGACACTAAACAAATTTTCCTGCAAACTTGGGGATCCCACCCAGGTTTTCAAAAAA
Source organism: Euleptes europaea (assembly GCF_029931775.1). NCBI lineage: Eukaryota > Metazoa > Chordata > Lepidosauria > Squamata > Sphaerodactylidae > Euleptes > Euleptes europaea. Next base: position 35,755,441 of record NC_079316.1, on the reverse strand, counting down.
TTCTAAAATCTTAAAAAATAGATTGGGGTGGGGGTTAAAAAAATTTAAAATGTGATAACAGTCAACCATGTTTTGGTAGTCCTTTGACTTCAACCCATTACATTCTTGTTCAGCTCTTTTCCAAATTTTGTATGTATGTGGAGAGTTACAATGCTGAACTGACCTTAAGCAACTGTGAACAAGATCATTATATTAAAAAATAACTTGTTAGTGAAATGAGCATAGAACACTTTAAATTGGCATACATTACAAATTTACCTTCCATGATTGCTTTAGCAAGGAGGAGAATGATACCAGGGGATACACACAAACAAACACATACGGGGGTGGGGGGATGCTATCCTTTTCCTCCCTTCCTGATTTTTCACTTTTTTCTACCCTCTCCCATGCCTTTCTTCTTCTTGATAAAGCTATCCTGACAGGTAAATTCCTAAAAGATAAAAATGTTGTTTAGAATAACTATGGGAGAAATCATTTTATATATCCAGCTCTAACTCATTCAACTGAGCCAAGACAAATTCTGAGAGCTATGAGAACAGAGATTTATAGTCTAGAGATGCAATTTGTATTTAGTATAACTACAGTTATAAGATTCACTGAGGCTGATAACATGATTTTTACTTAGCTGTTAATGAATTATATAGTGGATCTAATACCTGTGAGATTTAGAAGATTTAATTTCAACTTGTAAATATACTATCAATTTTCTCCATCTAATGTACTAAGGGGATGGGAAGAAATTATTTAATACATAATTCAGGCATTATGACAAGGAACATATGTTTTAAGCCTACTATTATGACTGCCTCTAAATCAAGCCTATATTATTTGAAATTTAGTATATTTTACTCCATTGTTTTTGCTATTGGAGGTGTACATGATAATTAATAGGCTATGCTAAATTATAAGTACAACAGAGAGTTACATAATAAATAATGGAAATGAAGTGAGGAACAGCACTCTTGAAAACGTCAACTGAATGTAGAACATTGTTATAAGTTCTTTTTTCATATTTGCTCAGTTTATAGAGTAAACCACAAATTAAAGAAGGAACATTTTGGTTCTCTCAAATAATCAGCAACCCATTTTATGTTTGATGATGTTCTCAGACCATTTCAACACATATTTCCACTGTAATAAGATCAGTGGTATATTTTGCAACTGAATGTGCCTATAGAAACAGGTAATGAAGAAGAAGAGTTTGTTTTTATATGCCGACTTTCTCTACCACTTAAGGAAGAATCAAACTAGCTTACAATCACCTTTCCCTTCCCCTCCCCACAACAGACACCCTGTGAAGTAGGTGGGGCTGAGAGAGTGTGACTAGCCCAAGGTCACCCAGCTGGCTTCATGTGTACAAGTGGGGAAACAAATCCAGTTCACCAGATTAGCCTCTGCTGCTCATGTGGAGGAGCAAGGACTCAAACCTGGTTCTCTAGATCAGACTCCACTGCTCTTAAAAAAGGGGGACCTGACTAAACAGGTCCCACCGTTGTGGAGTTACCGGGGAGGATGCAAGAGAGGGGAAGAGGTTGCCGCCAGGCTGGGCTGCCACCCGTCTCCCTCTCGTGAGGCCATGCTTGCCTCGCGGTTTCTCCCTGTCCTTCCCAGTGGTTGGGTGGCACGTCCTGACGTCACCCTCCCTGTGGAGATTTAAAGCGGCGCAGCCCAGCAGCCGTCCTGTTGCAGGGTGATTAATTGCTATAGCCCCATCGATTCTCAGCGGCTCTTGTGGCTGTCTAAGACAAGGGGCCGGCTCTTGGCCCCTGTTCATTGTAGGACCAGGCGCTGCTGCAATTGGCCACATGCCACATAAGCAGGCTGGGGTGCCTAAGCACAAGGCCGGTGCTGATAAGGGGAAGGGCCATCACAGAAGTCTACATTACCTAGAGCCCCAGCTAGGTCTTCCCTTAAGGTTGCAAGGGCTGAGGCTCCTGCCAAGCCTGATAAGCCAGTTGCAGTCAGGCGGGGACGGGGCTCCGTTCCCACTGCTGCTCCCCCCATGGTAGCAACCCAGGCTGGGCTCCAGTCACCAGATATTCTGGTCGGTTTAACTGACACTGTGGCCTGCTTGGTTGAGAGGATGGACAGGTGGGAGTCCCCCCAGGGGTTGCAGGGGCCTGCAGTTTCCACATTGGTGGAAGCCCCTACCACAAGCATTGGGGCACCTGGGACCGGGGCTGGGACGAGACAACGGGATCAGTCCTCCAGCTCATCTGAGGACTCAGCGGCGCCAGACGTTGGGGCACCTGAGGTCGCGAAGAAGAAAGGGCGACGACGGAGCAGAGTTCGGCGGGCCAGGGACCTGTCCATGGATGAATCCTCTACGGGTGAGTCTTCCTCTGACGATGACTCCGCACATACAGGTGGTTGTTATGGGTGATGGGGGCGCTGGTTCCAGGGCTCCCCAGATGGGTTATCAGGAGACGTATGTTTTACAGGTGGCTCCCGGTGACATGCTGATTGCGCAGTGCTCCCTGTTTCATATGCCCAGGGTAACACCGACCGCCTTTTTGGGGTCAGGAAACTAAAAACCACCGAATCAGAGGAAATTCGGCTGTTTTTCAGTTTGACCGAACCGAATCAACAGCCCTACTCTATGGTATTGAAGTCCCTCCCGTCCCCTCCCCAAACCATGCCCTCCTCAGGCTCCACCCCAAAACCTCCCACCAGTGGCAAAGAGGGTGGGGCAACCCTACCTAGATGGTGTGGGCATGCACCTCCACAGCTGGCTCTTCCTCTTCTTTTCCCCTCCATTGTGGTGTGTGTGTGTGTGTGTGGTCAGGGGCAGTTCCCCCAGATGCCCGAAGATTGCTGCTGAATGAACTATAGGCCTAAGGTTCCAGGAGCTTTTAATCAATCAGGCCTAGCAGCTAGTTGAGTCTCTTTTTTTCTATTTGAGGCATAGCTAGATACATGGCACCCCCAGTGATGGAAAAAATCACTGCAGGTGGGAATGGAGAAACATTATTGGTATGCTGCTTCCTGGTCAAGAGAGAGGGCTACACTAATAAACCTAGTACACAGGCGTAGTTGACAAAAGTCTATAATAGCTGCCCCGCTAGGGCAGGTCCCACAGATGCTGGGACAACTGCCCTTGCTCTACGGATGTTCAACCACTGCTTTGTTTCTCCATCTTGTCAATAGGTGGGATTATAACTTCTTCAACCACTCTACCTACATGCTGTTTTTGCCTGGGCACAGTATCTTTTGGTTTCATCTGTAACTTAGTACATAACCTCTCCGAAGGACTCTGAGCTGAATGACAGATGTTTATTTGTATGATTTTTACAAAATGGAGTTGAAAACAGGGAGAATGTTGAAGAGGAAAAAAATCAAATAAGAAACAGACCAAATTCAAAACAGAACTCCCAGCCAGATCAAGACTGCAAAACAGATCACTGTGGAAAGGAGAGTCTGTTCTTATGATATATTGTTCACAAAGTCTATTATTGCTCTGTTCTAGAAAAACCACAGAGATCTATGTAGCAGCATCACAGTCAAAGGCTTTTAGGAACACACATTTTCCAACATGAAATAATCCCAATGGGCCTCTGATGTGACTGGCTGTTAGTTCAGCTGTTCTACATATGGGAAAACGGAATTGACTTGCCTAAACTGTTGGGTACAGCAAGAAAAAGAATGCAGGTCCCACTCAACCCAGTTGCCTGCTTCAGTATTTTAAGCCTGCATCTAATCTGTAGAACTCATTTCTTTTGCACGATATATAGTCTCCCAGGCGGGGGAGAGCAAGGCGACCTCTGACAGTCAGAAAAGGCATAATCAAAACTAAGACCCCAAGTCGTCGGAGGGGTGATAGCAAGGGAAACAGCCATGCATAAAAGGCCAACGCTTTATCTGAACTGCCAAGAGACTCCAGTCCTTTTCAGACATTACAGTCATGCCTAGCATGAGAGCCAGCATGGTACAGTGGTTAAGAGCGGTGGTTTGGACCGGTGGAGTCTGATCTGGAGAACTGGGTTTCATTCCCTGCTCTTCCACATGAGCGGTGAAGGCTAATCTGGTGAACTGGATTTGTTTCCCCACTCCTACACATGAACCCAGCTGGGTGACCTTGGGCTAGTCACACTCTCTCAGCCCCACCTACCTCACAGGGTGTCTGTTGCAGGGAGGGGAAGGGAAGGTGATTGTAAGCCAGTTTGAGTCTCCCTTAAGTGGTAGAGAAAGTCAGCATATAAAAACCAACTCTTCTTCTTCTAGCAGGAGCCCACCAACCTACGGTACTGGGAGGGCACACCACTCATCTCATTGTTGACTTAACAGTTGTTCTTGCCAGGTTTGTGTTCCTGTTTCCCTCATTTGGACAAAACTTCCACTTTGAACAGGAAGTTTTCTTCCCTTGTATAGCTTCCTGAGACTGCTCATTAACCACGCTGGCATTCTTTTGGACATGGCAGCAAATCATTCACTAACATCCCACCCAAACCGAGTCTACACTCTATAACAACGTACACCTGAAAATGTAAAATTCCAGGAACAAGATGAGTTGCGTAAAGATATGTCACTGTAACCTAAATACATCCCAACATCTCCTTGGAAGTTAATCTTATTGATAAAATAGGAGTCATTTCTACATCAACTATGTTTAGTTAAAAGAGGGTTAATATAAAACTAGTGGTTGCTGCTGAAGTCTGAAGCAACTGTCTTACACACGCTGGCAATAAAATACAGACAATGACCCATGCCTTCTGATATTATCATCTGACTGAAAAATAAATTTTGTCATTTGACTGGAGAATCATTCCTTAATTTACACTGTCACCCAGTGGAATGAGGGAGAATTGCAACCTGAGGGGATTGGGGTTTTGTTTTAATGTGCTTCTGTCCCATGCAGCTGCAAAGCATAGGCATAAAAAAGTTGAGAAGCCTAACTAATACATAAAACAGGTAGATATTGACTGACTCTCTGTGGAAGTGTCTGTCAGACCATGAAAATGAGCAAAGTAGCATTACTGTAGCTGTTTGTTAGGTCTAACTACTAGGCAAAGACGTCTGCAATTCTACATTAGGTACATCAGGAGCCAAGCCAACTGTATATATTTACACAGTTTTTAATGACACATTTTATGTTCCTCAAATAGTAAAAGAAGCTTAGATTCAATAAGAGTATTGCGTACAACTGGTGGCAAGGGGTGCTAAACTGGGCTAATCCCCTTTTGTGGCTGAATAGGGTGGATTGCTTCAGATAGGCAGGGTGAATCGGCAAGCACCCTGAGGTATTTGCAATGATGAGGGCATGTCTGGAACAGAAGAATAAGAATTGGTTTTTATATGCCAACTTCTCTACCTTTTAAGGAGAATCAAAGTGGCTTACAATTTTCTTCCCTTCCTCCCCCCACAACAGACACCTTGTGAGGTAGGTGGGGCTGAGAGAGCTCGAAGAGTACAGTGACTAGGCCAAGGTCACCTAGCTGGCTTCATATGCAGGAGTGGGCAAACCAACCCGGTTCACCAGATTAGCGTCTGCCACTCATGTGGAGGAGTGAGGAATCAAACCCAGTTCTCCAGATTAGAATCCACCACTCTTAACCACTACACCCTGCTGGCCATCACATATCTTGCAGATGGGTACCCTTGGGGCTGAGTGATATCTTTTGAACCTGGTAGTAGTCTTGCAGCACATCAGGGTAGAGGAATAAAGCTGGGCATCTTTGCACATCAGGATGTGCAGGCTGTGTAAGTGGAACTTGGAGCCAGGGTGGATCTGTCCAGAAGGCAGTCCATGCATACACCGAACACATCCCACCCTCAAAACCGTCAGCTTATTGAAATAAGCAATGACATCGATCAGCCATTTATGTAAGATGAATGTGTGTGTGTAAAGTGCTGTCAAGTCACAACTGACTTACACCCCCATTTCAAGGCAAGTGAGAAGCACAAGAGGTTTGCCATTGCCTTCCTCTGCAGAGCTTTCCTTGGTGGTCTCCCTGCCAAGTACCGACCCTGCTTAGCTTCCGAGATCTGACGAGATCGGGCTATACCATACCGCCTTCCTTCCATGTAAGTGGAATATAGTTAAATAAGCTTTAAGCTTGATGTCTCATGTCTTCATTTGGGGGTGCCAGGGCAAACGGTGAAGACAACTGGTAGCTCTTGCAGAATTGCCCGCAGAGCAATTTTCCTGGCTGCTGTAGTTTCTTTTTACTTCCCAGACTCAAGCATGGCAACACAACTTCCTATATACACACGGTTCTATCAACAACATGATTCTATCAACTATCAACTTCCCTTCCCTTATAAGAGTCTAGCAACAACAATCTTTCAGAACTGGAGACAAGGTTGACAGTGATATGACCTGCAAAAACAAACAGAACAAAACAAAACCAGAAGTGCCATTTTGTAATGACATTTTGATATTGTTCTAAAACACAGCACATGGACTGGATTCTTAATGGTTTGATTTTAAACGTAGTGGGTTCACAAGAAATTTAGGCCTTTTGGTTAAATTTATAATCTCTCTCTCACACACACACACACACAGACACACACACTTTTTAAAACAAAATAATGGTTTGTTTTGTTGCAGGTGATAATAAAAAAATAGAACTTTAATAGCATTCGTTTGCTAAGCCTTGCTGCCATTCTGGAAGAGCAACTAGATCCGTCTCTCAGGCAGACAGATACCTACAGGTTGTGTTTCATCAGCTAGAAGCTGTGTTTTATTATTTTTATACACTGTGCTCTTTCTCCTTTTCTGCAGACGTATTCCACTACCTGCTTTATGTGTGCTTAGAAATAAAGAGTACGAAAAACTGGCAATTCGGACTGGAGCGACTTTCCTGGAATAACACACCTATGAGCCAGTTTGAGAGGGATTCCAGGTGTTTCTCACCCAGGCATATGTTCAGATATACATCCAAAGCAAGGATCAAACCAAGGACTGGTTCTTGTAGGTTATCCGGGCTGTGTAACCGTGGTCTTGGAATTTTCTTTCCTGACGTTTCGCCAGCAACTGTGGCAGGCATCTTCAGAGTAGTAACACTGAAGGACAGTGTCTCTCAGTGTCAAGGGTGTAGGAAGAAAGGGGTTGGGTTTGAGCTGAGTATTGTCCTGCAAAAGTATTGTCCTGTAAGTATCAAGATAATGTGCTAATGAGGGTATGGTATGTTAATATGGAACCATTGTATCCTGAAGTGATCTGTTAATGTGTGTAATCCAAAGCTAATCTGTATGGCTATTGTTGAATGTTGTCTTTGTCTGGAGGTTTTTCAGGGCAGGAAGCCAAGCCTTATTCATTCTTAAACTCTCCTCTTTTCTGTTAAAGTTGTGCCGATGTTTATGAATTTCAATGGCTTCTCTGTGCAATCTGACAAAATAGTTGGTAGAATTGTCCAGTCTTTCAGTGTCTTGGAATAAGACCCTGTGTCCTGTTTGTGTCAGTCCATGTTCAGCCACTGCTGATTTCTCAGGTTGGCCAAGTCTGCAGTATCTTTCATGTTCTTTTATCCTTGTTTGTATGTTGCGTTTTGTGGTCCCGATGTAAACTTCTCCACAGCTGCAAGGTATACGATATACTCCTGCAGAGGTGAGGGGGTCTCTTTTGTCTTTTGCTGATCGTAGCATTTGTTGTATTTTCTTGGTGGGTTTAAACACTGTTTGTAGGTTATGTTTTTTCAAAAGTTTCTCCATCCTATCAGTGACTCCTTTAATAAATGGCAAGAATACCTTTCCTATGGGAGACTGTTTTTCCTGAGTTTTCTGATTTTTGTTTGGTTTAATGGCCCTTCTGATTTCATTCTTGGAGTAGCCGTTTGCTAGCAGTGCGTGATTTAGATGATTAGTTTCTTCCTTGAGAAACTGTGGTTCACAGATCCGTCTTGCACGGTCCATTAATGTTTTGATTATTCCTCTTTTCTGTCGGGGGTGGTGGTTGGAGTTTTTGTGTAAGTAGCGATCTGTGTGAGTTGGTTTCCGGTAGACCTTGTGACCTAACTGAAGGTTTGATTTACGGATGACAAGGGTATCAAGAAATGGGAGTTTACCCTCAATTTCCTTTTCCATGGTAAACTGAATGTTTGGATGGATATTATTAAGATGGTTTAGAAAGTCCATTAATTTTTCTTCACCATGGCTCCAAATGGTAAATGTATCATCTACGAACCTGAACCAGACTGTAGGTTTGTAAGGTGCTGATTCTAATGCTGTCTTTTCAAAATATTCCATGTAAAAGTTTGCTATTACTGGACTGAGTGGACTTCCCATAGCTACTCCATCAATCTGTTCATAAAATTCTTGATCCCATAGGAAATAACTTGTTGTCAAACAATGGTGAAATAAGGCTGTTATATCTTCTGGAAAAATCTGGTTAATCAATGAGATTGTGTCTTTTACTGGAACCTTGGTAAAGAGGGATACAACATCAAAACTGATTAATATATCCTTTGGATTGAGTCTTAACGGACTGATTTTGTTGATGAAGTGAGTTGAATCTTTGATGTAAGAAGTGGTTTTTCCAATGTGGTCCTGTAGGAGGGTGGTCAAATATTTAGCTAATTCATATGTTGGGGAACCAATGGCACTCACGATGGGTCGGAGTGGAACGGAATCCTTATGAATTTTAGGTAGTCCATATAATCGTGGTGGTTGTGCTTCAGTCTTGCATAGTTTTCTGTGTGTGTCGGGATGAAGAGTGGAATTCTTGATCAGAATGCTAGTTTTCCTGGTAATTTTGCAAGTTGGATCTCGTTTTAGTTTTTTGTATGTGGCAGGGTCTAGAAGTTCCTCAATCTTCTTTTTGTATTCTTCTGTTTTCATGATCACTGTGGCATTGCCTTTGTCAGCTGGTAGAATAATGATTTCTGGATCTGCATTGAGGGTCTTGATGGCGTTTCTCTCCTTGCGTGTTATATTGCTAGCAGGGGGCTTTGCTTTTCATAGAATTCTTGCTGTCTCTCCTCTTATTTCCTCAGCATCTTCTTCAGGTAGATTACGAATGGCAGATTCTACATTTGCAATGATGTCTTCCACTGGAATTTGGGTGGGAGTGACTGCAAAGTTTCCTCCCTTAGCTAAGATGGAAGTTTCTTCAGGTGAGAGTTGTCGGTCTGTCAGATTGAAGATAATCCATTTGTTGTCAAGTTTTGGACTGTTCTGTCTTCTTTCCTGTAATTTGTTAAACTTTTGCTTCTGCCTGGAAGTATGGCTGGCAAGGATCAAGAATTTTATGAACAGATTGATGGAGTAGCTATGGGAAGTCCACTCAGTCCAGTAATAGCAAACTTTTACATGGAATATTTTGAAAAGACAGCATTAGAATCAGCACCTTACAAACCTACAGTCTGGTTCAGGTTCGTAGATGATACATTTACCATTTGGAGCCATGGTGAAGAAAAATTAATGGACTTTCTAAACCATCTTAATAATATCCATCCAAGCATTCAGTTTACCATGGAAAAGGAAATTGAGGGTAAACTCCCATTTCTTGATACCCTTGTCATCCGTAAATCAAACCTTCAGTTAGGTCACAAGGTCTACCGGAAACCAACTCACACAGATCGCTACTTACACAAAAACTCCAACCACCACCCCCGACGGAAAAGAGGAATAATCAAAACATTAATGGACCGTGCAAGACGGATCTGTGAACCACAGTTTCTCAAGGAAGAAACTAATCATCTAAATCACGCACTGCTAGCAAACGGCTACTCCAAGAATGAAATCAGAAGGGCCATTAAACCAAACAAAAATCAGAAAACTCAGGAAAAACAGTCTCCCATAGGAAAGGTATTCTTGCCATTTATTAAAGGAGTCACTGATAGGATGGAGAAACTTTTGAAAAAACATAACCTACAAACAGTGTTTAAACCCACCAAGAAAATACAACAAATGCTACGATCAGCAAAAGACAAAAGAGACCCCCTCACCTCTGCAGGAGTATATCGTATACCTTGCAGCTGTGGAGAAGTTTACATCGGGACCACAAAACGCAACATACAAACAAGGATAAAAGAACATGAAAGATACTGCAGACTTGGCCAACCTGAGAAATCAGCAGTGGCTGAACATGGACTGACACAAACAGGACACAGGGTCTTATTCCAAGACACTGAAAGACTGGACAATTCTACCAACTATTTTGTCAGATTGCACAGAGAAGCCATTGAAATTCATAAACATCGGCACAACTTTAACAGAAAAGAGGAGAGTTTAAGAATGAATAAGGCTTGGCTTCCTGCCCTGAAAAACCTCCAGACAAAGACAACATTCAACAATAGCCATACAGATTAGCTTTGGATTACACACATTAACAGATCACTTCAGGATACAATGGTTCCATATTAACATACCATACCCTCATTAGCACATTATCTTGATACTTACAGGACAATACTTTTGCAGGACAATACTCAGCTCAAACCCCACCCCTTTCTGACTATATATTACTCTTCCTACACCCTTGACACTGAGAGACACTGTCCTTCAGTGTTACTACTCTGAAGATGCCTGCCACAGTTGCTGGCGAAACGTCAGGAAAGAAAATTCCAAGACCACTGTTACACAGCCCGGATAACCTACAAGAACCAATGAACTCTGACCGTGAAAGCCTTCGACAAACCAAGGACTGCTTTGGAGAAACTTTAGATTTTTAAAAATATTTTTTAGAAAAAATACCAGGATTAAAGTCCTTTGTCCAGAAGGAAAATGGGGTTGGAGAAACACAGAGACCTGTATACTGGAACCCCGTGTATAAGTGGGTCCCAAAATTCCGATTTGCAACAGGTGAAGAGTTTTCTGTTTCATTTGGGGTTCCCTCAGTATTCCTCCTTCCTGTTTATCTGTCTTAACTGTTTGTGTTTTAACTATGTGTTTTAATTGTTTATGTGTGTTTAACTTGTTTTTTAATTGGTTTTATAACATGAATTTTTAAAAGCTTACTGTAATGCTTTTGATTGTTCAACAGCCTTGGGGACCCTAAGTTGGGTGGAAATGTGGCATAAAATATTCTAAATAAATAAATATTCTCCAACCACATTAATGAATATTTTACCATATTGCCATTAAAATTGATGCATGTTTTGTATCAGTTTAATATAAATGGCATATAATGTAAACGTGGTGCAAAATGCTTTTTTTAAAAAAAGGAAGTGAAATTTGCCAAAGGAAATAGGTGGGACAAAAATTATCTTCCCGACAATGCAGAAAAAAACCACAAAATACATATTTATACACCCCAACTTAGAAGCTAGCATTTATTTATGAATGGTTTTCCTTTATTGGAGTCTATACTAAATCAAGACAAATTATTAATAATAAATTAATTCAACCACCTACAAATTAGCATATTATAAAATTCTATGTTAATTATATTCAGTTAGAAACTGGAGGATTTTTCATTTTTAAAAAAATTCTTAGTAGCTCCCTGCTGTTAAGGTATTTCACAGATTTCTAGGCAGAGCATCACACCTTGCATTTTCTTGCAGTCAGCAGTATAATTCAGGTTGTCTGCCAGTAATTAAATTAGCAGTCAAGATGAACCTGTAATTTTTCCATGTCAGTTGAAGTTCCTCCATTTTGTGAGTCAGAATTACTGTCTGAAGTATTTTGCAAGCCTTAGCTCAGAAAGATTCTGCACATTCAGACACAAGCTCATGAATGGCAGACTTTGCAACTGCGTAAAAATAAATGAAAAAAGAAGAAGGAGAAGAGTTGGTTTTTATATGCCAACTTTCTCTACCACTTAAGGAAGAATCAAACCGGCTTACAATCACTTTCCTTCCCCTCCCCACAACAGACACCCTGTGAGGTAGGTGGGGCTGAGAGAGCTCTAACAGAACTGACTAGCCCAAGGTCACCCAGCTGGCTTCATGTGTAGGAGTGGGGAAACCCACTCCTACACATGTGTAGGAGTAGCCTCCACCGCTCATGTGTAGGAGGGTGGGGGATCAAACCAGGTTCTTCAGATCAGAGTCCACTGCTCCAAATCACCACTCTTAACCTCTACACCATGCTAAGGTGTAGTAGTTAGAGGAACTAAGACAGATTTTTTTCGAGGGAAGGGAAAATTGCTGGCCTCTCAAACATTTCTCAAGGTTTTTCTAATTCTCAGCAATGATTTCTAGAGGATGCTTCTGATACAGCTCTAGTTGTGCTTTAAAAAGTTTCAAGATGAGGACCAGCAAGGAATTATAGGATGTGGAGACATAACTTCCAAGGTTCACCCTTCCAAAACCCCGGAAACTCATAAGGGGTGTTGTGGTTAGAGGCTTATTTTTAAAAATAAAGAGCAAAATCAATGGCTAATTATCAGAATGGGTGGAAAGAGAGAATTTTTTTTACTGTGATGGTAGAAAACACAAAAGTGTAAAACCAGTGACAGAAATACTAGGTGACTGAAATGAAAGAGGATCTTCAGGGAATAATGGTGCCATCCTAAGCAGAATCGTATTCTTGTCTATTCATAAGCTTGCCAACCCCCAGGTGGTACACGGAGATCTCCCCGAATTACAACTGATCTCCAGACCACAGAGATCCGTTCCCCTGGAGAACATGGCAGCTTTGGAAGGTTGTCTCTATGGCATTACATTCCTGCTGAGCTCCACCTCCAAATCATCAGGGAGGATTGCCCAACCTGGAGTTGGCCACATGGGTTGAGAGGCTTTGGTGAGGAAGGGAAAAGGAATGAGATTGCCTTTTCTGCCTCTTCTATCCATGGACAGAGAGGAGAGGGCAATTTTTGTCACTTTCCCCCTCTGCACTGCAGCCTCCCAACTTGCATGACCATTAGGCCATGTGGATCTTGCAACCCGGGGATAATTTTTCCCATAGTTGGAGAGGACCGCAGGGGGTGGGGGGCACAGCAAAGATCTACGATACTTGCCTCTGCAGATTCCAGGATCTACCCAAAATACCCATTTTGAAAACAAACAAACAACATGGATCTACCATCCTAAACTCCAACCAGGCAACTAGTATATGCTGGAATGTCTGGCCATAGCTCAGCCTGCTTTCGGCTCTGCTGCCTCTCCTAGAAAACAAGAAAGGATATGAGCCAAGATTGAAGGAAAGGCCAAGTAACTCAAAGATAAGTCTGTCGTAAGGGTGAGCATTCATTTATTAATTAATGAAAAATGGGAGAAGGAAGTCCCTTGAGTTAGTTATCTTTACGATAATGAAAACAAAAAGGGAAATGAATGACACTGTCATTAGTTGATATTATTTATGGCATGATGCCATCCGGTTTAGAGAGTTCAAGATGAAAACAGACTTGTGGGGAGAAAGGACCTTACGAAATTGGTAGGGAATATTTGTAATCAGCAGAATAAAACAGATTTTACAATAGAAGTGATTTTTCCTGGTATGTCTGGCACTGTTTCTTTTAGAAACTCTTTAATCATGATGCATGATTACAGAAGAGATCTATAGATATCCAGAGACCCCGTTGATTGGATGTCCAAAGTGGCACAAAATTATTGAGATAGTGTCTAGAGCAGAGGCAAACTTAACAGAGCAATGTAATATAAACATGCAATGTAACAAAGCTGCTTTTGGAGCTACATAATGAACATTTTACAATATTTTTCTCCAATCCGTCCCACCACAATGCAAAAAAGAACACACATTTTTCTTTCATGAAAAATCTCACAGTGTGACAAGCAGGCCACTAGGTGTCAGTAGCAAGTAGTATATCACAGCAGCTTTAACCTGGTCTTTATATCTTCATTACCCTTGTGCATATAATTAAAGTTCTCTTCTGACATCTAATGGAAATTATTAATTGCTTTCAAAAATTCAGGATGGGTCACATCTCATTATTACTTGAATTATTTAATCAATAGGCGCTTCTAATGTCCTAAGAGGCAGAAGGAAATTAGTATAAAATGGCTAACATCAAAATTGTGACAGAATACAAAGAACTTTAGAGCACAGAGAACATTAGCAGGATAGGATAACATGTTGGGTATGCCTAAATAAATTGCACTGTGTTGAAACACAAAGAGTTCCCATAAGCACAGGCCACAAATGTACCTACACATATTCACCACTCGAAGGAAGGAGCTCTGCATGAAATACTTGTAAAGAGAAGATCCCAAGAGAAGGCAGAAAAAAGAGATAAAAAGAATTGGTTCTTGTAGGTTATCTGGGCTGTGTGACCATGGTCTTGGTATTTTCTTTCCTGACGTTTTGCCAGCAGCTGTGGCAGGCATCTTCAGAGGAGTAACACTGAAGGACAGTGTCTCTCAATGTCAAGTGTGTAGGAAGAGTAATATATATTGACACTGAGAGACACTGTCCTTCAGTGTTACTCATCTGAAGATGCCTGCCACAGCTGCTGGCGAAATGTCAGGAAAGAAAAAACCAAGACCACAGTCACACAGCCCGGATTACCTACAAGAACCAATGAACTCTGACCGTGAAAGCCTTCGACAAGATAAAAAGAAGCTAATTCCTCTTTGTTGGTGGATTCATCTTTCTTTCTTTGTTTCCAGAGATGTTTCTGGACATCATTACTCAGAAGTAGGGATGCTTCTGAAATGTCTCTCCTGATTTTAGTGTTCCAATTATGTGTTCTTCATTCCAATTTTTAATTAGAATTGAAGCATCATGATCTGTTCAGTTTTATTTTATTTCCAAAACTGTTCTGTTTTTATTACCAAATTTTGTACAAGCACAGATTGACTCAGTTTTCACTTGCTTCCATTCATCTGCATTTTCCCATCTTCCTCTGTACTACCAATCTGCATCTGCAACTCTTCAGAGAGAGAGAGAGACAGAGAGAATAGTTTCATGTGATTATACATAATGTGGTATTAACAGATACGCGTGATACTTTATCAATGCCAAACAATGCATGCACCGAAATAGTCATGATAAATCACACATACAGTCACTTCAAGTTTGTTCTTTTTTGGGGAGTGATGCATTGGTAATACAAATGGGCAACCGGTACAAATGAACCAAAGGAACTAAAAGCTGCTGGCAAATCATGCACGCTCCTATCTTGGATTTTTAAATTTTTTTAGTAAAACCAAAAATTGGAGCTAGTGAAACATAGGAAAGAGAGGACACAGAGAGGAAGGAGGTCTCCTCATCACTTCTAAGAAGGTTTGACAAAGTGTCAGCCATCCAAATTTCTGCTTCTTTAGTTTTCAAACAAAACATTCTCAAACTCCGGGCCTCTCTCCTTTTCATGTAAAGTAAGGCTTTAAAAGGCCTTCCGCCGGCATTTAAAATTTTAAATGGGACATTTTGCCCCATTGAGAACAGCGAGGCTGCACCTGCAAAAAAAGCAGTCACAGCAATGCTGTTCTCCCCACTGGCGTTTCGGGCCGAAAGGGGACAGGAAGCTGCCTACTGGCAGCCCCGCCCCGGCATGCCCCAGGAACGCTCTCCAGCACACCGGAGCAGGCCTTTGCCCCAGTGGGACACCAGCGGAAGTCCCAGACAATGTCCCTGGGTGGCTCTGCCATGGCAGTGCCAGGAGACTGGCGTCTGGGTCTCCCCGCCAGCGTTGGGGCCACTTTGCATGGCGTAAGTAGCCTGGGTGCTGGTGCAGGGGGCTCCAGTGCTAGCAATGCCCCTTTTTGGCCTCCTAAGGACTTTTGTCCCTGGAGGTCAGGAATGGGCTGCAAATTTAACCCACCCTTAGCAATTAACTTTTCTCATACGTAATTTTCATTTACCTTACACAAGGTGATAAAAGCTCAGGATATCTTAAGCAGCTCTCCAGCAAGCAGCCCCTCCTTCTGTTGCGAACCTCCAGTCACTGACTCCACCCTACTGGGCTGGACTCTGGCCTGTGCCCCTCTCCTTTTCAGGTAAGAAAGGAAATGAAAATAAAGTGCTCATTATTGGAATGTCCTTGTATAGGTCTATCATGCTGCCTCATTTGGAATATGGTTCTGGTCGTATCTCAAAAGAGGTATATATTTTTAAAGCTAGGGCTCAGCTCTGTAGGATAGAGCTGTGAGCACATGAAGAGCACTTTTCTGTCATGGATCACCATAATTATTGTGAGGAAAGGATTCTATAGCAGAATCTAGGAGCAGCTGAGTTCTGGCCTCTCTATTATGTGGTGCCATGAAGGAAGGCAGCAAAATGAGAGGAACAGATTAGAATGGTGGCAACAAGAACATGGATCCTCATGCTTACATCTCGTTCCCTCCCTCCTAAAAAATCTTGTCATAAAAAATTGCACTCATATTTCTTATTTATTCTGGACTAATCCTCCCCCAATGAATAAATTACTTGAACGTTTCCCAAACTATAGAAGAAAAGGAGAGGTTGAAGTACTGTAATAGACAAAGATGCTTATTTAATCCTGTAAAGATTAAACCACAGTGAAGATGACCATGCTGTAGGGAATATCACCAGTTGAGGATTCTTTTATCTTCTCCTTTAGATCTGGAGAATGTCTCACAGATGTAACATTTCCAACCTTTATTCCCTGCTCATGTTTAATGGATGTACTCCATCAACGCTTCAGTGTTCAGTTTTCTCCCAGTTATTGTGACTACACCAATCTTTTGGGCTTACATGTTGCATTGGGGGGAGGGGGTCAATGGATTGTATTAAATAGGCACATGACATTGCAGGTAGTCTGAATGAGGCAGCTGTTTCACTACCATCACCGAAACAGAGTAATCTCTAAAATGAATTACAGCCTGTATTCCCTCGTGATTACCCTGCATCATTCCCACTGATTTATTATCTGCAGGTCCTTGGATGCCAGGGTGATATATGATCTCTGTTTTGGTGGACTTCCTCATGTAGGAGCAACCATGTCAGCCACCACCAGGCCATATTGTTTATGTGGTAATTATGTCCCATGGTAATCCTCCAAGAGCCATCTGGAAGCCATCTGTCTCTGAGGCAGACCAACCTAATTGGACCCTCCTTTCTCCAACATCCTGTGTCTTACCAAACAGTGATCTGTCCATGACTAAGGAACAGTAAACAGACATTTCATATACCCCATCTCTTTCTTCCTCTCTCCTTCTCCTGCTCTCCTCTCCCTCTCTCTAACATCACTATATCTGTAGGAGCATACAATTGTCTCTAAACTGCACAACAACTGGACAACTATCCATCCACTCATTAATTTTAATTCCATAAACCTGAATGTGAGTATCCAAACACAAGTAATGTGTTTGTATTTCAAATATATTATAAATTATTTTTCCAAAGTGTTGTGATACAGGTTGAGTATCCCTTACCCAAAAATCTGAAATAATCCAAAATCAAAAACTTTGAGTGCCAACATGACGCCACCTGACCTCATGTGATGGGTCGCAGTCAAAGCGCAGGTGTACAACAGATAGTTTATTCAGCGTCCCCAAGGGAAAATTGCTTATTGGTAGCACATAAATTCAGAGTAAGGAATGATAGTGATGCCAAATAACCAGATTGTCCATATGGGTGGCTGAGATAGTGACACCTTTGCTTTCTGATGGTTCAATGTACACAAACTTTTTTTCATGCACAACATTATTAAAGATATTGTATAAAATTACCTTCGGGCTATGTGTATAAGGTGTATATAAAACATAATTGAATTTTGTGTTTAGACTTGGGTCCCATCCCCAAGACATCTCATTATGTATGTGCAAATATTCCAAAATCCAAAATCTGAAACACTTCTGGTCCCAAGCATTTTGGATAAGGGATACTCAACCTGTTATAGTATTTAGTATAGTATAGAGATATACCGCCCAAACTTTTGTGTTGACTAAAAAAAAATGATGAGATGAACTCTTACTAGAAACTGAGAACAGCTGAGCCAATGACAGGGATAGAATTTATTCTGTGTGTTTTTTTAAAAAAAAATTAAAAGTTGTTCCTTTCTCATTTGTAAATGTTTTTACTTAATGAATCCAACAACCATGACACAGATGCCTTTTCCTGAAGTTCATTTTCACCTCTCCCACTTGTTCAAAATACAAACAGCCTAAACAAGTTTAAAAAACAACAACAGAGGAATATTGATGCCTATATAATCTGTTGAGGATTTTCTCAACAACAGATACAGGAACTGACTGTTCAATTTACATTTGGCCAGATAAGAGACTACAGGAACTGCAGAACAAAGTCTCAGTAACTGGTGGGATAATTTTGAAAGGCAGTGAGTTTGTGATTTCATGGGGCGTTAAAAAAGTAAATACTACAAATGATACATGATATCCATTTCACAGTCAAGAGTAACAGACATTAACAAGAGGTGATTATTGGCCTTGGATAAATTAGAATATTACTAACCCAGTCCAAAACTGTCTAAACTTCCAATCAAGACAGCATACAGAGCTTTTCTGGTAACAAAGCAAGACATTGGCTTATTCATTTGAGAGTTGTAGACAAGTTTACTAGCTCCAGATTATTTTTCGCTGTATGAAGAAACGTATATACTATATGGTACAATCAGCATAGTGGCAACAAGTGAGTCAAAGCCATTTTTTTTTCAAGCTATGGCATTACAAATTAAGTCCTCAGTGATAACAGATTTTAGTTTGCTCATGCAGAGATTAGTCAATTTGGTATGGACTGAAGCTTTCATCACAGCAGACGAGCATCCCACGTTATCTTACAATGAAGTTGCCAATTGGAAAATGCAGTGGGGGAAAAAAACAATTAAACAAAGCATTTAACCCAACAATTATGACAAAATTCAAAATGGTTTATCTGACATTACATATATTGACATATGCTACACACATTAAATAAGGAACCCAATGATAATTCCAGATTAATGAGTCATAAGAAAGTCTTTCTTTGTCCAGATTGAGACAGATTTAATCTCTATTACATGATTTCCTCTATTATTATTATTATTTGCACACATTCCAATGAAATGTAGTGTTAATGCCAGGGGGGAGGAAGTTTGCCCTGTTGCACTGTTGGCAAACTTATCCAGAAAATAATTGGTTAATTGTGCACAGTAATAATTATTGTATGAATCATAAATGGAAATGGAAGTCACATGGATATTAATTAGCCTTGATATGAAATACTGCAAACAAAATATAAACACACAATACAGCATAGGTTTGAAACAAAAAATGCAACATGTGTTTCATCTCTAGTGAGAAAGCTCTCTTGAGGCTTATATAAATTCTCTTGGACTTCCTGAGGGGTGTTTTTTAAAAAACAAATATGTTAATTTATGGCTCTGATCTTACAGTTTCTTCTGCTCACACAAATGGGACTTCTGCAAATTATTGTCAATTCACCCACACACTGCAGACTACTTCCAGGCTCTATCGTGGTTGAGGGTCCACTGACCCCCAGGAACAGGATTTCAATTTCAGGGAGCACAGCAGTCTGCACTAAGAATGGGTGTATACTTCTGTTCTGCTCCTTATGGTATTCATAGTGCACAGGATCCAATCCTATAGCTTTATTGTAAGCTCAGTTTTAGAAATGTTTTTGCATGTATATTGCCTCCTTTTCTCTGCTTGTATCTATATACAGGGCAGACTGCAAGTATTTTCTTTCTTTCTCTCTCTTTCTCTCTTTGGCTTGTATGCCACCCATTCCCGAATTTTGGCTGGGCTCAGAGCAATTCACATCATATTAAATACAATTAAAACCCAACAATTCCAATTTAAACCATAGAAACACTTAAAAATTCCCAAGGCACCCTAAAACCATATCACAGAACCCTGGAGGAAGGTTCTCTACAAAGGGAAGGAACAAGGAAACAATAAATACTCTCAAAATGATCGGATGGGTACTACAACAACAGGATAAATAAATAAAAAGGAAAGGAAGGGAAGACAGGGGACGGGGAGAAAGTACCATATCATAGTTCAGCCCAGCAATAGTATCAATAGGCATAATGCATAATATCTGGATAATTAAACAGCATAGTCATTGGAACCAACTTTTGCACAAACTATCTAAGCATATTGGCAATTTTCCCATCTATGGGAGTCCAAACTTTTCTTCAAAAAGGTTTTGTGAGGCCTTTGGGGCTGCTGGCCAGGAAGAGGGGGATCATGCCCTGTGAGAGAAAGTCTTGCACCCATAGAAATACTAGTCCAGATCCAACCTAAAGCATACAGCAACCTGAAAAGGGCTTCCAAAATGATCGCCAACACATTAAATGTTTACGATAATCCATGATATGTGACTTAGGACACCCAGTTATATGAATGCTGTTGGATGACTGGTTCCGTTTATAGTATTGTGGGATGTGTAAGATTTTAATTAATTTAATTCTAGCATATTAGAAAAATGTTATTTTTCTATTATATTTGTAAGCTGTGGTTATTTATATAAGTCAGTAGAAAATAGTCCTGTCTAACTTAAACTGAACAAAGCAGGTGATTTTTCGTATCTGGAACAGGATATCACCAAATAACAGATGAGATCATATGCATGTGACCACAGATGAGATCAGAGTTAGGGTGGATTTGAGAGGAGGAGATATTCAAATCTTCTTAGAACAAAGAACTCTAGAAAAGTATAAATATGAGGAATAGACAGAGTCTGTTAGGAGACTTTCATTTTTGAAGCCCCGAAATAGGGCTGAAATGTCTTCCTCTTTTGCCTGGCAAAATAAAAAAGCTTTTTTTCCTTTGCTTTTAACCTGGTGTCATTTCTCTGTCTCATGGTAATAAAATCTGGCCAGGGAACAAAGTAAACTTACATCCAACAGTATTTGATTGAAAATACTATATATTCATATATATATTCATTTGTAATCATTGATAAGCAAATGATTTTAATGTGCATAAGGCTGAGATTGATAATTAGGGCTGTCAAAAAAAAAATTCGGTACAGTTCGGATTCGGCCGAATTTGACCCTTGTGGGGTCGGTACGTGCCGAAGTCCGAACTCCCCCGCTTCGGATCCCTGGTAATTCGGGGGGATCCGGAGTTCGGGGGAAAATTCGGCCGAAGCGCGCCTTCAGGGATTCCCTGAAGGCGCGCGGGGGCCCTTTAAACTGATCTGAGCCTCCCAGCTGGGAGGCGCAGATGAGTTTAAAGGGCAGCCCGCCCCCCTTCAGCGGGCTGACAGCCCTCCTCCCTTCAGCGGGCTCCCGTGAAGGGGGGCGGGCTGGCGGGCTGTCATTTAAACTCATTTGTGCCTCCCGGCCGGGAGGCACAGATGAGTTTAAATGACAGCCCTCCTCCCTTCAGCGGGCTCCCGTGAAGGGGGGCGGGCTGGCGGGCTGTCATTTAAACTCATCTGTGCCTCCCGGCCGGGAGGCACAGATGAGTTTAAATGACAGCCCTCCTCCCTTCAGCGGGCTTCCGTGAAGGGGGGCGGGCTGGCGGGCTGTCATTTAAACTCATCTGTGCCTCCCGGCCGGGAGGCACAGATGAGTTTAAATGACAGCCCTCCTCCCTTCAGGGGAGCCCGCTGAAGGGAGGCGGGCTGCCCTTTAAACTGATCTGAGCCTCCCAGCTGGGAGGCGCAGATCAGTTTAAAGGGCAGCCCGCGCCTTTCAGCGGGCTCCCCTGAAGGGGGGGCCGAATTGGCCGAATTTATTCGCGAACTCCCGAACTCGCTGAATTCGGCCCCCCCGGTTGCCCGCCAGATTTGAGTTCGGATCCGTCCGAACTGAAAATCACCGAATCAGGGGAAATTCGGTTGATTTTCAGTTCGGACCGAACCGAATTGACAGCCCTATTGATAATAAACTAACGGGCAATTTGAATTATTAATGAATATTACTATGCAGAATTTACAAAGCAATAATTGTCCAGTGACACAAGAAATTCTAATAAACACAGTCACTCCAAATGTAATGTAAGACTCATCAGTACTGTTATTTAGTTTGTTTGCTATAAGATGAGATCATAAATGCTCTAAAAAGTACTTCTCCCTTTCTAACAATGCTCCTTAATTTCATACAAGCCTGCCAGGTTTTTGACCAAGAATGTAGCTCTGAAGTAGAGGTGGGAAACTCTGAGATAGTATTTCATGAGACACACCTTGGGGAGAGTTGGATTTGTAGCTAATATTTTGAGGTAAAGCAAATAATTGGGGGATAGGAGAGAATATGAAGTACTTTGTGAAGAGCAGAAGATTCTTACACAACAAAAATAAAGCATTCATCATGTTGAGTGTGAGTCCTATTTGGTTACAGCTAAATGTGACACATGTAATCCCTTACTCTGCAAACAGAAGAGTATAAATTACAGATAAATGTGACACGTAATCCCTTACTACTTGTTCAGCACTGGAATCCACCACGTTCTGGACTTTGTTCAGTATATCAGTGTGTATACACTAACACATACACACCTGTAAAGACAATGCACTATGGACTGGGTTAGTATAGCTAACTTTTATGTTTGTGCCTTTTAAGTAAACACACCCAATGCTCTCCATCAAATACAGGGCAAAATCATCAGTTCAGCTGAAATAGTACGCCCTTCACCTGAGCTATCAACTGCGAAACAAAACACAAGAAAAAACTACAAAACTTGGAGAGTGCAATTTCATTCTTATCGTATGCAGAACATATCAAACAGCTGACATGTGATTTGTGGGTCGCTCTGAGACCTAAAATAAATGAAACTACACTTAGTCTGATTAAGGACTTAATCAATGAAAGCACCCCTGGCTACACAGGCCTATCTTTCATCTCAGTCATTAGTGAACGAAAGATCATTATTTTTAAAAGCATAGTAACCAGCAAAGGTTTATGCAGAATAGAGGTGACTTTTTCCCTTGACTCTTTACATTTCAGGATCCTCTCATCGACTGTGGAGCCTACATTTTTTTGGCTCCAATATAGCCAGATCCGAAAAATACTGATTTTTTTTTATTATTGGGTTCCCAGCCTGTTGATTGCATTGACTTACACTATGTAATGCACCTTGAGTCTCAGTGAGAAATGCAGACTATAAAGCAGACTATAAATAATGTAAATAAATAAATAAATAATAAATAAAAGTTTCCCCACAATAATTCTACATAAGTGGAAGATTAGCATAGCATCAGAAAGACTAGGCCAGAACCTTTCTCCATAATGTGTTAATATTTTATTTGTAAGAAGTTTGAAGATGTTATGAGACCCAAGGTCCAGAGTGGTAAACTGCAGTACTGCAGTCAAAGCTCTGCTCACAACCTGAGTTCGATCCCTATGGAAGTTGGTTTCAGATAGCCAGCTCAAGACTGACTCAGTCTTCTATCCTTGCTTTGGGTAAAGTGTAGATAACTGGGGAAGGCAATCACAAACCACCCTGTAAACATAGTCTACCTAATAAACGTTGTGATGTGACGTCACCCTATAGGTCATTTACACCTTTACCTTTAAGAAGCTTTTACTTGGGGGGACAATAAAAAGTGGCTCTCCCCACTTGCCATCTGACATGCCCCTTTTGCCACCTCAGAATTCGGTTACCTCATTCTACTACATGTACAAGCAAGACCTTCTTTCCCCTCCTTCTCCTACATGCCTGAAAATCTTGTTAGGAAGTGTGTTTCATCTTTTCTACATGTACCTAAAGTTGTAGCACTGGAATGTGTTGTTATTGGATTCCATTTACCAAACCCCACATTTTTTCCATTTATACTCACATTCTACGCTGCCATCATTCTGTTGAACTGGTTGGTATTTTGTTACTTTGGTAATAATGGATAAAACTCTTCACAATCCTTAGGTCTTCACTGCCAAATACAGGAGAGCAAGCAACTCTAAAAAATGAAAGAAAAATCACTTAAACATAATTCTTTTTGTTCTTATTTCTCTAGATCATTGTACAGATGTCCTCATCAAAACAATTCCAAAAATATTGTGGAAGAAAGTTAAAAATTATAGGAAGTCTTTCAACACAATGAGAAGAAAAAAAAAACACCACAAGAGAAGATACGCACAGACCAGTCTGAAAACAGATCTAGATAAGTGACATCAATATACAGAAAGACAGCTGTAGTGGAAGAAGAATGCAAGGAAACATAATTGGGAAGTGAAGAGTAAAATTAAAGAAATAATGGAAAGTTTAGAAAATAGAGAGGTAGAGGAAGGATCTACTATTTCCTACAAAGAGGGATATAAGATTCTAAGCACACTAGACCTCTGAGATGTCAGTAATAAGAAAACCACCTATAATAAACTGTATCTCAGGTAAGGATAACTCAAAGAAAGGCAAGTAGCAATTACAGTCAGGCAGGAGACTAGAGTTAGACAAGTACAGAGAAGGCAAACATGAGCAGGGAAGAAAAGAGGTTATTCAATAGGAGGGAGGTGAAGTCTCCTGTAATGAAAACTGTTCTGAGTAGGGCTGTCAAAAAAAAAAATTCGGTACAGTTCGGATTCGGCCGAATTTGGCCCTTGTGGGTTCGGTATGTGCCGAAGTCCGCACTCCCCCACTTCGGATCCGTTCAATTCGGCGGGAATTCAAAGTTCGGAAACAAATTCGGCCGAATAAAGCCATTAAAAACACAACCGCGCCTTTCCGCGGCTCTGGGGGGGCAATTTTTGGGCTTAGAGGTCCCAAACATTTGGCAGAGCTTCAAAGGACGTTTATTGAAAGACTCCCCAAGTTTTGTAAAGATTGGGTCAGGGGGGGCTGAGATATGGGCCCTGAAAGGGGTCCCCCCACCCTTAATGTTGTGCATCTCTCAGCAGAGCTTGCCGCCCACGCACAAAGCTCCCAGCCCGACAACAGCGGAGAAATTAGCAAAACAACTGCAAACACAACCTTGTTAAACAACACCTTTGCAACACACAACTGAAACCTCCCCCCTCAAACCAGGGAGCGAGAGACTCGAGGGGGAACACACACCCCAGGCAGAACCGACGAAAGCCCCCTTTGGCTTCCCCCCCACCCACAGAAACTGCTCCCTCCCCACACACACACAGACTCTGCTTTCCCCCCCACACACACACATACACAGGAGAAAAATTATAGATTAAAGCCCCCAAAGGGGTCTTACTGTGGCTGTCTTCTGTTCCATCAGGACGGGCTGTAATCCAAGATGATTCCAATTAGGCACGGAACATTTTGCTCTGGAGAGATGCACACAGGATCGGATCGGCTGCCCCATTCATCCCAATAGGGGAAAGGGGAAAGGGGAAAGCCCATATCTCGGGACCCCCTGACCCAATGTTCACAAAACTTGGAGGGTTCCTTAAGAAGCTTAATCTAAAGTTCCAGTGAAAGTTTTGTGTCTGCACCCCCAAAAATGCGCCCCCTGCAGCCATGGAAAGAGAAAAGGGGGGGAGGCGATATTTCTGCCCCCACTGAACCCATCTTTACAAAACTTGGGTAGTATCTTAAGAATAATTCACTGAAGCTATGCTAAAAGTTTGGGGGCTATATCCCCAAAAAAGCGCCCCCTGCAGCCACATAAATGGAAAAGGGGGGAGGGAAAAGGGGGAGAGCCCATATCTCGAGACCCCCTGACCCAATGTTTACAAAACTTGGGGGGTATCTTAAGAACACTGATCTGAAACTCCGCTCAAAGTTTGGGATTTGTACCTCCAAAAATGCGCCCCCTGCAGCCATGGAAAGAAAAAGGTGGGAGCCCATATCTCGGGACCCCCTGACCCAATGTTTACAAAACTTGGGGGGGTACCTTAAGAAGCTTCATCTGAAGTTCCAGTGAAAGTTTTGTGTGTGCACCCCAAAAAATGGGCCCCCTGCAGCCACAGAAAGGAGCGAATGTGCACAAGCACCCCACACACCAACACGAGGATTTCGCTCTCTCTCTCGCTCTCCCTGGCCGGGCCGCACATCAGCTGATTCCTCCAGTACTCAATCCTGACTGATTGGCCAGAAGACCCAGCTTGCCCACCGATTGGCCGGGGGAGGAGAATGCTGCTTACTGACGGTTATGCTGCTTACTGACGGCCGAATTGGCCGAATTTATTCGCGAACTCCTGAACTCGCTGAATTCGCCCCCCCCCCCGGTTGCCCGCCAGTTTTGAGTTTGGATCCGTCCGAACAGAAAAGCAACGAATCAGGGGAAATTCGGTTGATTTTCAGTTCGGATCGAACCGAATTGACAGCCCTAGTTCTGAGATCTTGTTTATAAGAACATAGATTCACAGGAAGGTAATATCAAAATTGATTTTGCAAGAGAGGGAAGGAGCTATACCAAGAAAGATGATGGAAATGTCTTCTGTAACGAAAACAGTTAAGAGGTCTTTTTTCCAAGATAACATACTGGTGGAGGTAGACAATATTTAAAAAAAAAACTGTCTCAGAAAAAGAATGAAGACTCTTTGCTAGAGTTCTTCAAGAGGTCTCCTGGATTTAAATTGTATTTACTTTATCATCCACCTTTCTTGTTAAGACTCAAAGCTACCGCTGGGATAAACTGGAATTATAATGGGTGTGTGTACCTGCTGAGTACATGCTTATTTTTTTAAACTAAATTTCATTTTCCAGCACCAAAAGAAAAATGGAGCACAACAGTATGTTACTTCTATTTTATGCAAGTGGCGATGATTTTATTTCTTAGGGTACTAATAAAATGCATTTCAACAGAGATAAATGTAAACTTCTGCAATTAGGTAGGAAAAATCAAATGTATAATTTATAGGGTGGGGGAGACTTGTCTGAGCAGTAGTGTGTGTGAAAAGGATCTTGGTCTTAGTAGACCAAACACTGAACATGAGTGAGCAGTGTGATGCGGTAGCTAAAAAGGAAAATGCTATCTTGGGCTGTATCAACAGAAGTATAGTGTCCAGCGTGGTGTAGTGGTTTGGAGCGGTGGAGTCTGATCTGGAGAACCGGGTTTGATTCCCCACTCCTCCACGTGAATGACGGAGGCTAATCTGGTTAACTGGATTTGTCTCCCCACTCCTACACACAAAGCCAGCTGGGTGACCTTGGGCAAGTCTCAGCCTCACCTACCTCACAGGGTGTCTGTTGTGGGGAGGGGAAGGGAAGATGATTGTAAGCCGGTTTGATTCTCCCTTAAGTGGCAGAGAAAGTCGGCATATAAAAAACAAACAAACAACAACAACAGATCATGCGAAGTGATGGTATCGCTTCACTCTGCTTTGGTTAGACCTCACCTAGAGTATTGTGCAGTTCTGGGCACCACAATTTAAGAAGGATGTAGACAATCTGGAACATGTCCAAATGAGGACAACAAACATGGTGAGAGGTCTGGAGACCAAGTCCTATGAGGAAAGGTTGAAGGAGCTGGGTATGTTTAGCCTGAAGAGGGGAAGAGTGAGATAACAATCTTCAAATACATGAAGGACTGTCACATAGAGGATGGTGCCAAGTTGTTTTCTGTTGCCCCAGAAGGGCGGACCAGAACCAACGGGTTGAAATTAAATCAAAAGAGTTTTTGTCTAGACATTAGGAAGAATTTTCTAACAGTTACAGCGGTTCCTCAGTGGAACAGGCTTCCTCGGGAGGTGATAAACTCTTCTTCCATGGACGTTTTTAAACAGAGGCTAGATGGCCATCTGTCAGCAATGCTGATTCTATGTGCTTAGGCAGATCATGAGAGGAAGGGCATCATCTGGGCATGAGTAGGGGTCACTGGGGTTGTGGTGGGGAGGTAGTTGTGAATTTCCTGCATTGTGCAGGGGGTTGGACTAGATGACTCTGGTGATCCCTTCCAACTCTATGATTCTAACTCATAATTCTCAACTATCATTCATAGTTTATTCATGAAAACTCTCTGGTTAGTATTATCTTGGTCCATTATATTGTCAGAAGACTCTCAAACAGCCTGATAAGAAATAACAGGACTGTGATAATGCAGTAGCATCCTGACACCAATCTCTCTCTATAAGGGTTTGCCTCTAAAAGAGCTTGCCTTGTTGACTGAAAATGTGAAGAGCAGGCGTGGACATAAGCATGCTGGCCCTGACCCCTGCCTCCATGACTCACTGACTCATGAGCTCAGCAGCACGTATGCACAGAGGAAATGTAAACACACACTCACATGAACACACATGAAGCTGCCTTATACTGAATCAAACCCTTGGTCCATCAAAGTCAGTATTGGTTCTTGTAGGTTATCCGGGCTGTGTAACCGTGGTCTTGGAATTTTCTTTCCTGACGTTTCGCCAGCAACTGTGGCAGGCATCTTCAGAGTAGTAACACTGAAGGACAGTGTCTCTCAGTGTCAAGGGTGTAGAAAGAGTAATATATAGTCAGAAAGGGGTTGGGTTTGAGCTGAGTATTGTCCTGCAAAAGTATTGTCCTGTGAGTATCAAGATAATGTGCTAATGAGGGTATGGTATGTTAATATGGAACCATTGTATCCTGAAGTGATCTGTTAATGTGTGTAATCCAAAACTAATCTGTATGGCTATTGTTGAATGTTGTCTTTGTCTGGAGGTTTTTCAGGGCAGGAAGCCAAGCCTTATTCATTCTTAAACTCTCCTCTTTTCTGTTAAAGTTGTGCTGATGTTTGTGAATTTCAATGGCTTCTCTGTGCAATCTGACAAAATAGTTGGTAGAATTGTCCAGTCTTTCAGTGTCTTGGAATAAGACCCTGTGTCCTGTTTGTGTCAGTCCATGTTCAGCCACTGCTGATTTCTCAGGTTGGCCAAGTCTGCAGTATCTTTCATGTTCTTTTATCCTTGTTTGTATGCTGCGTTTTGTGGTCCCGATGTAAACTTCTCCACAGCTGCAAGGTATACGATATACTCCTGCAGAGGTGAGGGGGTCTCTTTTGTCTTTTGCTGATCGTAGCATTTGTTGTATTTTCTTGGTGGGTTTAAACACTGTTTGTAGGTTATGTTTTTTCAAAAGTTTCTCCATCCTATCAGTGACTCCTTTAATAAATGGCAAGAATACCTTTCCTATGGGAGACTGTTTTTCTTGAGTTTTCTGATTTTTGTTTGGTTCAATGGCCCTTCTGATTTCATTCTTGGAGTAGCCGTTTGCTAGCAGTGCGTGATTTAGATGGTTAGTTTCTTCCTTGAGAAACTGTGGTTCACAGATCCGTCTTGCACGGTCCATTAATGTTTTGATTATTCCTCTTTTCTGTCGGGGGTGGTGGTTGGAGTTTTTGTGTAAATAGCGATCTGTGTGAGTTGGTTTCCGGTAGACCTTGTGACCTAACTGAAGGTTTGATTTACGGATGACAAGGGTATCAAGAAATGGGAGTTTACCCTCAATTTCCTTTTCCATGGTAAACTGAATGTTTGGATGGATATTATTAAGATGGTTTAGAAAGTCCATTAATTTTTCTTCACCATGGCTCCAAATGGTAAATGTATCATCTACGAACCTGAACCAGACTGTAGGTTTGTAAGGTGCTGATTCTAATGCTGTCTTTTCAAAATATTCCATGTAAAAGTTTGCTATTACTGGACTGAGTGGACTTCCCATAGCTACTCCATCAATCTGTTCATAAAATTCTTGATCCCATAGGAAATAACTTGTTGTCAAACAATGGTGAAATAAGGCTGTTATATCTTCTGGAAAAATCTGGTTAATCAATGAGATTGTGTCTTTAACTGGAACCTTGGTAAAGAGGGATACAACATCAAAACTGATTAATATATCCTTTGGATTGAGTCTTAACGGACTGATTTTGTTGATGAAGTGAGTTGAATCAGTCCGTTAAGACTCAATCCAAAGGATATATTAATCAGTTTTGATGTTGTATCCCTCTTTACCAAGGTTCCAGTTAAAGACACAATCTCATTGATTAACCAGATTTTTCCAGAAGATATAACAGCCTTATTTCACCATTGTTTGACAACAAGTTATTTCCTATGGGATCAAGAATTTTATGAACAGATTGATGGAGTAGCTATGGGAAGTCCACTCAGTCCAGTAATAGCAAACTTTTACATGGAATATTTTGAAAAGACAGCATTAGAATCAGCACCTTACAAACCTACAGTCTGGTTCAGGTTCGTAGATGATACATTTACCATTTGGAGCCATGGTGAAGAAAAATTAATGGACTTTCTAAACCATCTTAATAATATCCATCCAAACATTCAGTTTACCATGGAAAAGGAAATTGAGGGTAAACTCCCATTTCTTGATACCCTTGTCATCCGTAAATCAAACCTTCAGTTAGGTCACAAGGTCTACCGGAAACCAACTCACACAGATCGCTATTTACACAAAAACTCCAACCACCACCCCCGACAGAAAAGAGGAATAATCAAAACATTAATGGACCGTGCAAGACGGATCTGTGAACCACAGTTTCTCAAGGAAGAAACTAACCATCTAAATCACGCACTGCTAGCAAACGGCTACTCCAAGAATGAAATCAGAAGGGCCATTGAACCAAACAAAAATCAGAAAACTCAAGAAAAACAGTCTCCCATAGGAAAGGTATTCTTGCCATTTATTAAAGGAGTCACTGATAGGATGGAGAAACTTTTGAAAAAACATAACCTACAAACAGTGTTTAAACCCACCAAGAAAATACAACAAATGCTACGATCAGCAAAAGACAAAAGAGACCCCCTCACCTCTGCAGGAGTATATCGTATACCTTGCAGCTGTGGAGAAGTTTACATCGGGACCACAAAACGCAGCATACAAACAAGGATAAAAGAACATGAAAGATACTGCAGACTTGGCCAACCTGAGAAATCAGCAGTGGCTGAACATGGACTGACACAAACAGGACACAGGGTCTTATTCCAAGACACTGAAAGACTGGACAATTCTACCAACTATTTTGTCAGATTGCACAGAGAAGCCATTGAAATTCACAAACATCAGCACAACTTTAACAGAAAAGAGGAGAGTTTAAGAATGAATAAGGCTTGGCTTCCTGCCCTGAAAAACCTCCAGACAAAGACAACATTCAACAATAGCCATACAGATTAGTTTTGGATTACACACATTAACAGATCACTTCAGGATACAATGGTTCCATATTAACATACCATACCCTCATTAGCACATTATCTTGATACTCACAGGACAATACTTTTGCAGGACAATACTCAGCTCAAACCCAACCCCTTTCTGACTATATATTACTCTTTCTACACCCTTGACACTGAGAGACACTGTCCTTCAGTGTTACTACTCTGAAGATGCCTGCCACAGTTGCTGGCGAAACGTCAGGAAAGAAAATTCCAAGACCACGGTTACACAGCCCGGATAACCTACAAGAACCAATGAACTCTGACCGTGAAAGCCTTCGACAATAAAGTCAGTATTGTCTACTCATACCGGCAGCAGCTCTCCAGGGTCTCAGGCAGAGGTCTTTCACATCACCTACTTGCCTAGTCCCTTTAACTGGTGATGCGGGGGATTGAACTTGGGACCTTCTGCATGCCAAGCAGATGCTCTACCACTGAGCCACACGCTCCCTTCCTGTAATCGGGAACGTTCCTCTCCAAATGTTCTTGAACACAAGGAGAGAGCATAAATGTGGACACTTCCTCTGCATGAGAGTGCTGTGCTCAGGGGCCAGTGATCATGCAGAGGCAGGGGGCAAGCCAGCATGCTCATGCCTGCTCCCATTCCCCAAATGTTAAGTCAACGCACAGAGGGGTTGTGCATAAAGAGGGATTACGTTGGCTGAGGAAAGCCATAATGAGAAAGACCAAGGCACGTTGAAGAAAGCTGATAGGAAGAAAATAGATTCCTTTGAAATGTGGCATTGGAGGAGAGTGTTACGGATTCCGTGGACTGCCAAAAAAACAAACCAGTGGGTTATAGATCAAATCAAGCCTGAACTGACCCTAGAAGCGAAAATGACTAAACTGAGGCTATCGTATTTTGGTCACGTCATGAGACGACAAGAGTCACTGGAAAAGACAGTCATGCTAGGAAACGTTGAGGGCAGCAGGAAAAGAGGAAGACCCAACAAAAGATGGATTGACTCAATAAAGGAAGCCACGGCCTTCAATTTGCAGGATCTGAGCAGGGCTGTCAAAGATAGGACATTTTGGAGGACTTTCATTCATAGGGTCGCCATGAGTCGGAAGCGACTTGACACACACACAAGGCACGTTGAACCAGAAAGCCCTCCCTGCATAAACACACACTACAGGACCCCAGATCAAGTAAAAAAAGACAGAGAAAGGATCCAGAATATTGTAACGGCATGCTGGAGCTAGATTGGGACTTTGTCCTCTGAGGTACAAGCCAGGGTCTAGACCAAAGACGACTCCTCAAAAACGAATTGTAAAGGACATTTGAATGGTAGTATATGGCGCTAAGGGAAGAATGGTGGCATGATATAACCTGATCTTGTCAGATCTTGGAAGCTAAGGAGGGTCGATACTTGGAAGAAAAACCACCAAGAAAGGCTGAGCAGGGGAAGGCAATGGCAAACCACCTCTTCCTATCACATGCCTTGAAAGCCCCTTGCTGGGATTGCCAAGTCGGCAGCACTTTACACACTCATAACTTGGCAGCACTTTACACACTCATGAGGCTAATCTACCCATTACAAAGTCCAGTGCACACCACAATGACAAGAAGCAGCTTCAGCCTCCCCTGCTGTTTTTGCATTCTGAAATCCTCCTGCCCCCGGCCACAGTTTCCTCCATTGGGAAATTCGGGTAACGTAAATGGAACAAGGAACTTCCCTAGTGAAACAAGTCACAGCTCCCTGTGTAGATGTGAAAATGGGCAGGGGAACTGAACCCCTTCTCCTCATAGGCGCAGTTCTCCTCACGGTCATGAGTGTGGTTGCAATCAGAGTTGGGTCCATGTACATCTGGAAGGCACAGAATTCCCAACACATTTGTGATAAGAAGTCCTTGTGAATTGGCCCCCAGTAGACTCTGCAGCTCAGAATCAAACAGGGAATATTTCCCATCAGGAACCTCCAAAGAATTTATGCAAATTTATTTAAGAAGAAATAGATTAGATGGTACAATGTAACTTTCCATTTTCCAAAAAATTACAACAGGACATATTCGACAGCCTTTTTGCTTCAAACTTCTTTGCAGAGGACTCATGTCTCTGGACTGTCAAACAATGTTAGTATAGGTCAATTTTCACGTTCTTGCTTAGGAAAAACACAGGTACAAGATCAGCCAAGAATTTCATTGTGACTTGACAAGTCTTGAATTGAGCTGAAGATGTGGTGTCAAAATGGCATCTTAAGCTTAGAAGCAAATTGGTTTTAAATATTTTTTCAAGACCATATTCACTTTGATCATAATATACTGGACTACCGGTAGTAAGAAAAGACAAGCAAGAAATATGCTTCATGTTCTCAAAAGACACAAATCCACCACTAAAACTTTTACAAGCTTTTACTCGTTATTTCTTATCTATGAGCACAAAATTAAATATTAGGAAATTTCTAGCAATTTTGAAAATGAAAGGTCAAAAAGCCATGCTCATTATCGCTTGAAACTGCTCGTTAGTGGTTTTCTCTCATTCTTTTTGTATTTTTTCCTGTTAAATATCTGTTTCTAAACTGTAATTCCTGAGTTTGTTTCTGGGTTTTTTTAAAAAAAAAGGATTAGAATGATGTGTTCATGGTGGCCAGTACTAATTAACAATCCGGCCACTGCATTCTGCACTATGTGAAGTCTCTGAACACTTTTTAAAAGCAGCCTGGATATTACAAAAGTATGGATAAGTGTGACTAGGAACTTTGTATAAAGGACCTGTTTTCACTGCATGCTTAAGCCTGTAAAAATGAGAGATGGACTGTCAATCACTTATAGACTACTACAATCCATGGCATGTAGACTGTGTTGCCAACCTTCAGGTCAGACCTGGAGATCTCCTGGAATTATAACTGATCTCCAGGTCACAGAGATCTGTTCTCCTGGAGAAAATGGCTGCTTTGGAGGGAGGATCTATGCCACTGTACCCTGCTAAAGTCCCTCCCCTCACCAAACCCTTCCTTCCACAGGCTCCACCTCCCAAATCTGGAGGTTGGTAACCTGGAGGTTGGCAACCCTATTTCTCGACCTGGAGTTGAGAACCATATTGGTAGGCCACAACCTTTATGATATATTTTTGTGAACTTAATGCATTCTTTTTATAACAGCTGTGTAGCTGCAAACCTGTAAGTCAGTAGAGACAGACATTCATTTTGACCAGTTTGTTTTATCTTCTTAGTTATATTCTTACTTTGTCTATCAATAATTTATAGTTAAAGCACATAAGACATGTTATTCTGTACCCACAACACAATTACGCATTAATCATTTCACTTTGGTAGTTCTAACACTTCTAAAGTTCGTTTCACTGTTAAGTTCTTTGTATATTTTAAAACAGATATTAAATTCTATAATTAATTTAATAATTTGTTTATTCTAGCATAATCAGGCCTATACTGTCAATTCTACCTGCAGTCACAGAAGAATTGATTGGATTGAACAGACTTCCTCTATGGGTTTTTTTTTGTTTTTGTTTTGTTCTGTGGGTTCATTCTTTACTGAATTCCATTCTGTATTTTTAAAATACAGTCTTCTTGTTCCAGGGATTACTTATTTCAATAATAAGTGAAATATATTCATAACAGAATCCATTATGAAATCTACCATAATGAGTGCTCATCTCTCTGCCCACATCCTTTTCCAGTTTGGTTTGACCTGTAAGCGACCTAACTTTCCCTCAAGGATCATGGTTTAGATACATGCCATTACAACTGATCAAAATAGCCTGAGCATATACCAGGTTCCTTCTTGACACATAACAAAATGGAGCTTCTGATGTCTGCATGCTTCCAATTTCTCTTTATGCAAGAAATAATGAATATTAAACTATTATTTAAAGAAAGGAAAGCCAGCTTCAAAATTTTAATCAAACATGTGAAGGCGGCAATTTTCTAAACCTTTTAGATTTACAAGGTTTAAAAATGGTGGTTTATGAAATAACTGAAGCTAAATTCATTTTCATTCTGTTTTTGCAGTGGGCTGGCATTTGTCAGCCTTGATTATAAGCACACCAGGTTGCTAATATCAGTGGAATCAAGAGATTTAGATAGCTGATTGGCTATACAAGCAATGTTCAACACTACTGCACAAGGCCTTAGTGTGGCTTCTGTACATGGAAACTTCTTTGTTCAAGCTCCATATTCTTTTGCAAAGGTGCTCTTTGTTTTTGTTGCAAACATTTTGATATGCCATTTCTGAAATGTTTCTAATTATGATCTGGTAATAGAATTTTAAAGTATGGAACAGTTGTTTACTGTCTCCAGGTTTTTGCTCAACCACCGTTCGTTCCAAAAGACCCCGAACTCTATAGAGGGAAAGCAAAGCGGAAATAAGCTTCTTATCCTTATTATATGAAAAATTCTTCATCTGAATAAACCTATGGGGAAGGAACAACTGACATGAAACCAAGGAGAAACAGGAGAGGCATTTTTCATGTTTTGAGGAGAACATATAACTACACTAATCCATGGAGGGAGGAACATTAATAATTTGAGATATGCTGATGACACTACATTATTGGCAGAAAATAGTGAAATGACCTTTGAAATGACTACTGCTGAAAGTAAAAAGAGAAAGTGCCAAAGCAGGACTACAGCTGAACATCAAGAAAACAAAAGTAATGACTACAGGAGTATTACGCAACTTTAAGGTTGACAATGAGGAAATTGAAATTGTTCAAGACTTTCTATTCCTTGGCTCCACCATCAACCAAAAGGGAGACTGCAACCAAGAAATCAGAAGGAGATTGAGACTGGGAAGGGCAGCCATGAAGGAGCTAGAAAATATTTTGAAGTCTAAGGATGTGTCACTGGCCACCAAGACTAGATTAATTCATGCCATCGTATTCCCTATTACTATGTATGGGTGTGAAAGCTGGACAGTGAAGAAAGCTGATAGGAAGAAAATAGATTCCTTTGAAATGTGGTGTTGGAGGAGAGTGTTACGGATTCCGTGGACTGCCAAAAAAACAAACCAGTGGGTTATAGATCAAATCAAGCCTGAACTGACCCTAGAAGCGAAAATGACTAAACTGAGGCTATCGTATTTTGGTCACGTCATGAGACGACAAGAGTCACTGGAAAAGACAGTCATGCTAGGAAAAGTTGAGGGCAGCAGGAAAAGAGGAAGACCCAACAAGAGATGGATTGACTCAATAAAGGAAGCCACAGCCTTCAATTTGCAAGATCTGAGCAAGGCTGTCAAAGATAGGACATTTTGAAGGACTTTCATTCAGAGGGTCGCCATGAGTCGGAAGCGACTTGATGGCACTTAACACACACACACACACACACAGTGGCGGACCTACGTTTTGGGGGCCCTGAAGCTTGAACTGTTATGGGGGCCCCTTTGCAACCAGCAACAATAGGGCAACATCCAAAAAGGTCCAAAGGGCCTTGCTGCCCTTGCAAGGACCTTGAGGCCCAAATGGTGGAGAACAGGGTGGTGGGGTGGAGTCCTTGAAAATGGGCCATACAGTGAGCCCCTTCCCACCACCAACAAGGTCTGGGTAACTGCTGTTATCTTCTTCAGTGGGGTTGTTCTATGGCAGATCACCACAACTTTTTAATTAATTAACTACTGCAGCTCAGATATTGATTAAAATTGCTGTACTGGGTTATCTCACATGTCAGTCACTGGTGTGAATAAAAAATGTTGTAGAAGCAAAACAATTGTTATATAAAAACTCAGTAGATGGCACTGGGGAGGACCGAAGATGCCATGAGGAAGAAAGACTCGGGTCAACCATTGTAAAGGCATTACCCTCAACATGACCCACATGAATACTTATGTTGAACTGTCTAAAAAGAATTCTACCACTAGAAATTCAGTAAATGAGAAATAATCCAGGTCTGCCTCTTCCCAAAAACTCAATTGAATAAGCGAAATATCAAAAAAATTATGCTAGAAAACAGAAATATCTTGGTAAATATAGGTACTAAAGGACTAGTTGCTAGTTAACGAAACCTGTAGAAATATACACATAAAAATATCATCCATGCTAACTATGGACCAAGCTTATAAACACACCTTGCCCTATACATCTTTAACACTAAACACTAGCAAAGATTTAATCAAAAACTTACCAAAAAAGAAGAAAAAGAAAATTTGGAGGAATGAAAGTCACACTACTCAACATAAATGCGTGGAAAAAAGTATTGGTTCATTCTCTAAAAATGTGTGGTTGTCCTCAACAAGGGCCAGGGCTTTTTTGGCACTGGCCCCAACCTGATGGAATGTTCTTCCAAGTAACATTAGGGCCCTATGGGACCTTCAGAAGTTCTACAGGGCCTGTAAAACAGAGCTTTTCCACCAGGCCTACAATTGAGGGCAACCACAGGTTGTCATCCTTACTGGCCTCCCTCTCCTCTCCCTCGGGGCTTCGGATATGAGAATTTGGCTGCTTGGCCGGGCCTCCAATGGCCCTGTAATTATATGAGTACCATCTTGTTAACTGTATTGAATGGTTTTATGAATTTTATTGATTACTTATGAATTTCATATATATATGATTTTATTATGATTGTTGTTACCTGCTGTCAGGTAAGAGAGAGGAATGAGGATCTTCAGTAGCTGCCACCACTCTGGTGTGAGCCTAACTCAAGAAGGCTTAGAGCACCCTCCCTGCCCCTGGCTGCTTCTTCTCCCAACAGGGTGTACTATCTAGGTGACCAAATGAGGCATGAGGACCCAGGGCAGAGTAACAAACAGTTTATTAAAGAGGTCTAATAATAATGATTACTCAAGCCACAATAGGACAACAAAACCAGTAAAGGCAGGCAATCAAACAAATAAAAACCCCAACGCACCTATCTTTACTGTCCCTAGCCATCTCCTAGCACTAGGCCTCAGGCTAACTCACCCCTTCCTGGATGAGGGATCCCTCCATCAGCAGCAGCCTCTCCCCAGCCCTGCTCCCTAGGAGTAAACCCCCTCCTTTTTCAGGCAAGGCATTTTATTCCTTCTCCCCAGGCACCACTCCCTTACCCCTGATAGGCCCTAGCCTTCCCTCCAAATCCTCTTCCACCAATCACAAGGCCCAGAGGGTACCTGGGAGATGTAGGCCTGGTAACTACTTTAATATAGGCCTCCCTAGGGCCTGTAGGCTGCACTTGAGGCCTAGGATCATGAGATCCAACCTGAGCCCGGCTTTGACCGGGAATGAGGGTGGGCTACAAATTTAACGAATTAATAATAATAATAGGGAGAGGGTCATCAGAGGGGGCATAAAGAAGTGAAAATCTGATCTTTTGATGTTAAAATGCACAAGCGAGACGAATGCCGCCTGAATTGAGAATTCAGATGTCTTTTTATGGTTCTGATTGGCTCTAGCCTAAGGGTTGAGCTATAGAATTATTAAGCCATGCACCAACGAAGGATCTGAGGATCCAGCTGCCAAAATGTAGGCTATGAATGTGCTCAGTGAGCCCGTACAACTGGGGGTTCGAGCACCGCAAGCCCCCAAGAAAATTTTGAAATTTGACCAATTACAGGGACATTTTGAGGCCATGTGAAATGGGTATTAGAGCATATTCTAAAGTCAATATTAAGAACTTCAACCCATTGGCTTATTATTCTACCACTAAAAAACTCCATCGATTTTGTAGAGAAATTCACTCATTAAAAAAAAGTTGCTTTGGGGGGCCCTCCAGGATTGGGGGCCCTGAAGCTTAAGCTTCATTAGTTTCACAGTAGATCCGCCTCTGCACACACACACACACATACACAATCCATGCTATTGTAACCTGAAGAACAGACTACTGTAACACGCTTTACATGGGACCGTTCTTGAAGACAACCTGAAAGCTAAAATTGGTGTAGAATGCATCAGACCAGGGATTAATGGTAGTTCCCCCACTTAGGGCAATAAGAACTGCCCTTGCTCAGGCTATGCCTGTGCTGTGGAATGGGCTTCCTGAGGAGGTGACAAAGGCCTAGACCCTGCACAGGTTGTGGAGGCTCTGAAAAGCTGAGCTCTTTTCTCGTACCTCACAAG
Organism: Euleptes europaea; assembly: GCF_029931775.1. Taxonomy (NCBI): domain Eukaryota; kingdom Metazoa; phylum Chordata; class Lepidosauria; order Squamata; family Sphaerodactylidae; genus Euleptes; species Euleptes europaea. The sequence continues at coordinate 35,716,724 of NC_079316.1, read as the reverse complement.
TGAAGGCTGTGGCTTTTTTCTTTTATTTGCTCTTTCTGCCAGTTTGAAGCTAATATCCATATTTAAATTTATGTAAGCCATTTAGAGCCCTATTGATTGGATGAAAAATTGGATATAAATTAATTAACTAATTGGCCTCGTGGCACTAGGCCAGAACTTTGAAGATCTCCACACAGGCCACTGTGTGCTTAATCAACTGCTTTCTGTTTTAGCTAGATTTGCCAGCCTCCAGGTGGTAGCGGGTGATCTCCTGAAATTACAGATCAGTTCCCATGGAGAAAATGGCCACTTTGCAAGGTGGACTCTATGGCATTATGCTCCACTGAAGTCTCTCCTTTCCCCAAACCCCACCCTCCTCAGGCTCCACCCCAAACATCTCCAGGTATTTCTCATCCCAGAGCTGGCAGCCCTAGGGGTAGCAGGTTCTCTTTTTTGAACCATTCATTGATGGTAGCCCATCTCTGAGACCTAATGCAGGATGGTGGTGGCACAGAAGTAGGAATGAGGATATGAACTCCAGTCATACTGCATAAAAGGTTGTATCACTGCAAGTAGTTTACCTTCAAATTACCTTGTTTCCCTACCCGATTTGATTATACAGGGACAATGAAAAATGAGGAGCAGCAGTTCATTAGAGGTTAGGGTTGCCAACCTCCAGGTACTTTTGGAAACAAACACAATTTGAAAAACAAGGTAAGTAACAGTACAAATGTACATCTATCCTAATGGATTTGGACAGCGAGGTGAGTGACAAAGCATCTCTGAGGCTATCCTAGTAAGATTCCATATATAGCAAAAGCCCAAGTCTTGTACAAATTGCTGTAAAGGGTTTTGCTTATCTTCTTCTTTTCAGTTGTCCTTCAGCAAGGTACAGGGAAAAAAGGCAGGTTCCACTGTCAGGAAAAGAAGGGGAGATGGCCGTTTCCGATTCTTCATCAGTCCCTCTTCCAATCAATACATAGTTGTATAATGTCTCCTCTCAATCTAACAACGGAACCACTTATAGTATTATTGCATTCTTCCTCATTCCATCATTAGGATAGTCAGGTTCCCAGAGGGATATCTGTATATACACAGAGGTGTCTTTTTCATGTAACCTCCAGGTGCTAGCTGGAGATCTTCTGCCGGTAGCAAAGAGGGACCTGGGAACCCTATTAGAGGTCCAAATCTCTCGCACTTCTCACGCTGTTGTAAGGCCACCTGCAGTAATCCTCATACCTCAAAAAGGTCTTCCTCTGTCGATATACTTGCAGCATGTTGCCACACCCCTAATGGATGTACAAATAGCAGATTTTAGAACAAAACCATTAGGGTGGTTCTTCTGAAAGAAATATGACAGTTCCTTGGCAGACAGTGTTGTGCAAAACAGTATGAGTTAATAGAAAAATAATTCCTGCAGTATGATTTCAAGAGAGGATGTTTTAATTGTTGCTATTGGAAGAAATGTATCACCATACTGCATCTTAAATCATCTAGAAAAATGTGTTCCTTGGCCATTTTTCCATTCAGCAAAATGTTGTTTAAGGCAAAGGAATGAGTTCCATTTCCATATATGTTTTCAGTGCGTCTTCAGGGCATTGCTATTTATTTTGTAAGATCATTGTAACAGTCTGCTATTTGTTTCACTGAATTTTTGAAGCATGTCCCAGCAGCTATCAGATGAGGTAAATGATGGGCATAACAGTTAGTGTGGTCTGCAGCCACTAATATTTTATTAACATTTCCTTTACTTATTCCCCTCCCCCCCCCCAATACATTGACTGGGTTTTATTATGGACTGGCCTTTACCAAACTTTGATCAAATAACACAAAGTGATTTAATCACTGATTTCAAAGAAAACAGCAGAATAGCAGTCATTCTATTCACCTCCTGCCTCCTAACCACAGCTTTCAAAACCTAGCACAAGACATAGACGTTGTTCCACAAATTGGGAACAGTGACCACAATGCTATTAATATCAATGGAAAGTTGCCCCAGAGTCCAATACAATCACATTTGATTTCAAAAGGGGGGACTTTGCAAAAATGAGAGACTAGAGAGAGGAAAGCTGAAGGGAAGAATCCACAGAGTCATCTAACCATCTGACAGCAATGCTGATTCTATTAACATAGGCAGTTCATGAGAGGGAGGGCAGGAAGGGTTGTATCAATGCTTGGTTCTCATGGCCTTTTCCTACAAGACTGATTGATACTTTGGGGTCAGGAAGCAATTTTCCTCCAGGCCAGATTAGCCAGGGATCCTGGAGGATCCCCCCCCCCCATATTCTGGGCATGGAGTAGGGGTCACTGGGGGTGAGGTAGTTGTAAATTTCCTGCAATGTGCAGGGGGTTGGACTAGATGACCTGGGAGGTACCTTCCAACTGGTTCTTGTAGGTTATCCGGGCTGTGTAACCGTGGTCTTGGAATTTTCTTTCCTGACGTTTCGCCAGCAACTGTGGCAGGCATCTTCAGAGTAGTAACACTGAAGGACAGTGTCTCTCAGTGTCAAGGGTGTAGAAAGAGTAATATATAGTCAGAAAGGGGTTGGGTTTGAGCTGAGTATTGTCCTGCAAAAGTATTGTCCTGTAAGTATCAAGATAATGTGCTAATGAGGGTATGGTATGTTAATATGGAACCATTGTATCCTGAAGTGATCTGTTAATGTGTGTAATCCAAAACTAATCTGTATGGCTATTGTTGAATGTTGTCTTTGTCTGGAGGTTTTTCAGGGCAGGAAGCCAAGCCTTATTCATTCTTAAACTCTCCTCTTTTCTGTTAAAGTTGTGCTGATGTTTGTGAATTTCAATGGCTTCTCTGTGCAATCTGACAAAATAGTTGGTAGAATTGTCCAGTCTTTCAGTGTCTTGGAATAAGACCCTGTGTCCTGTTTGTGTCAGTCCATGTTCAGCCACTGCTGATTTCTCAGGTTGGCCAAGTCTGCAGTATCTTTCATGTTCTTTTATCCTTGTTTGTATGCTGCGTTTTGTGGTCCCGATGTAAACTTCTCCACAGCTGCAAGGTATACGATATACTCCTGCAGAGGTGAGGGGGTCTCTTTTGTCTTTTGCTGATCGTAGCATTTGTTGTATTTTCTTGGTGGGTTTAAACACTGTTTGTAGGTTATGTTTTTTCAAAAGTTTCTCCATCCTATCAGTGACTCCTTTAATAAATGGCAAGAATACCTTTCCTATGGGAGACTGTTTTTCTTGAGTTTTCTGATTTTTGTTTGGTTCAATGGCCCTTCTGATTTCATTCTTGGAGTAGCCGTTTGCTAGCAGTGCGTGATTTAGATGGTTAGTTTCTTCCTTGAGAAACTGTGGTTCACAGATCCGTCTTGCACGGTCCATTAATGTTTTGATTATTCCTCTTTTCTGTCGGGGGTGGTGGTTGGAGTTTTTGTGTAAGTAGCGATCTGTGTGAGTTGGTTTCCGGTAGACCTTGTGACCTAACTGAAGGTTTGATTTACGGATGACAAGGGTATCAAGAAATGGGAGTTTACCCTCAATTTCCTTTTCCATGGTAAACTGAATGTTTGGATGGATATTATTAAGATGGTTTAGAAAGTCCATTAATTTTTCTTCACCATGGCTCCAAATGGTAAATGTATCATCTACGAACCTGAACCAGACTGTAGGTTTGTAAGGTGCTGATTCTAATGCTGTCTTTTCAAAATATTCCATGTAAAAGTTTGCTATTACTGGACTGAGTGGACTTCCCATAGCTACTCCATCAATCTGTTCATAAAATTCTTGATCCCATAGGAAATAACTTGTTGTCAAACAATGGTGAAATAAGGCTGTTATATCTTCTGGAAAAATCTGGTTAATCAATGAGATTGTGTCTTTAACTGGAACCTTGGTAAAGAGGATATATTAATCAGTTTTGATGTTGTATCCCTCTTTACCAAGGTTCCAGTTAAAGACACAATCTCATTGATTAACCAGATTTTTCCAGAAGATATAACAGCCTTATTTCACCATTGTTTGACAACAAGTTATTTCCTATGGGATCAAGAATTTTATGAACAGATTGATGGAGTAGCTATGGGAAGTCCACTCAGTCCAGTAATAGCAAACTTTTACATGGAATATTTTGAAAAGACAGCATTAGAATCAGCACCTTACAAACCTACAGTCTGGTTCAGGTTCGTAGATGATACATTTACCATTTGGAGCCATGGTGAAGAAAAATTAATGGACTTTCTAAACCATCTTAATAATATCCATCCAAACATTCAGTTTACCATGGAAAAGGAAATTGAGGGTAAACTCCCATTTCTTGATACCCTTGTCATCCGTAAATCAAACCTTCAGTTAGGTCACAAGGTCTACCGGAAACCAACTCACACAGATCGCTACTTACACAAAAACTCCAACCACCACCCCCGACAGAAAAGAGGAATAATCAAAACATTAATGGACCGTGCAAGACGGATCTGTGAACCACAGTTTCTCAAGGAAGAAACTAACCATCTAAATCACGCACTGCTAGCAAACGGCTACTCCAAGAATGAAATCAGAAGGGCCATTGAACCAAACAAAAATCAGAAAACTCAAGAAAAACAGTCTCCCATAGGAAAGGTATTCTTGCCATTTATTAAAGGAGTCACTGATAGGATGGAGAAACTTTTGAAAAAACATAACCTACAAACAGTGTTTAAACCCACCAAGAAAATACAACAAATGCTACGATCAGCAAAAGACAAAAGAGACCCCCTCACCTCTGCAGGAGTATATCGTATACCTTGCAGCTGTGGAGAAGTTTACATCGGGACCACAAAACGCAGCATACAAACAAGGATAAAAGAACATGAAAGATACTGCAGACTTGGCCAACCTGAGAAATCAGCAGTGGCTGAACATGGACTGACACAAACAGGACACAGGGTCTTATTCCAAGACACTGAAAGACTGGACAATTCTACCAACTATTTTGTCAGATTGCACAGAGAAGCCATTGAAATTCACAAACATCAGCACAACTTTAACAGAAAAGAGGAGAGTTTAAGAATGAATAAGGCTTGGCTTCCTGCCCTGAAAAACCTCCAGACAAAGACAACATTCAACAATAGCCATACAGATTAGTTTTGGATTACACACATTAACAGATCACTTCAGGATACAATGGTTCCATATTAACATACCATACCCTCATTAGCACATTATCTTGATACTTACAGGACAATACTTTTGCAGGACAATACTCAGCTCAAACCCAACCCCTTTCTGACTATATATTACTCTTTCTACACCCTTGACACTGAGAGACACTGTCCTTCAGTGTTACTACTCTGAAGATGCCTGCCACAGTTGCTGGCGAAACGTCAGGAAAGAAAATTCCAAGACCACGGTTACACAGCCCGGATAACCTACAAGAACCAATGAACTCTGACCGTGAAAGCCTTCGACAATACCTTCCAACTCTCTGTTTGTATGATTCTATGAAATCCCTCCTGGATGCTTGGAAACTATTTAAAACCACATTAACTGAAGCAACATATGAACACATGAAGCTGCCTTATACTGAATCAGACCCTTGGTCCATCAAAGTCAGTATTGTCTACTCAGACCAACAGAGAGAATGCATACTTCAAGTTAGGAAAGATACCAGTAAGTCTAAAAGGATGGTAGAGTGGTTAACAACCAAACCAAGGAAGCCATAAAAGGCATAAAACGCTTCCTTTAAAAACGAGGTTTACCTGATTTAGAAAAGAGTGCATGCATGCATGCACGCATGTGCACACTAGGGTTGCCAGGTCCCTCTTCACCACCGGCAGGAGGTTTTTTTGGGTAGAGCCTGAGGAGGGCGGGGTTTAGGGAGGGGAGGGGCTTCAGTGCCATCGAGTCCAATTGCCAAAATGGCCATTTTCTTCAGGTGAACTGATCTCTACCGGCTGGAGATCAGTTGTAATAGCAGGAGATCTCCAGCTAGGTTGGCAACCCTAGCACACACACATAAAAGAGCACACAAAAGTGTATACTAAGACAAGCACAAAAGAAATTTGAGGAGCAGATGGCTAAGAGAAACTTTAAGCATTTTTTTTTCCAAATATCTCAGGAAGAGGAAGCCATCCAGGGAGGCTGCTGAGCCATCTGATGACAAAAGAGTAAAAGGACTGCTTAAGGAAAATGGGGAGATGACAAAGAAATTGCATGAATTCTTTGTCTCTGTTCACCATAGAAAATGAAAGTCATGTACCCACACTGGAGCTGCAGTATTTGGGAATGGTATCTGAAAAAAATTACTCAAACGGAGGTGACAAGAGGTATAGTTCTAGGCTTAATAAGTCTTCAGGTGGCATGCATCCAAGGGTCCTTAATGAACTCACATGTAAAAAAATGTTTATTTTCAAGCGAGCAAATGTACCTTTGTACTGGAAGATTAGAAAGTAGCAAATGCTACACTGATTTTTAATAAGGGGTTCAGAGGGGAGCCAAGAAATTACAGTCCAAGTATCCTAACATCTGTCCCAGGTAAATTACTAGAAACTGTTATTAAATTGGACTATTAAGCACACAGAGGAACAAAGGATAGTGAGGGAAAACCAGTATGGCTTCTGCAAAGGGAAGTCCTCCCTCACCAACCTTTTGTAGTTCTTTGAGATTAATTAGCATGTACATAAGGGTGATCCAATAGATATTATATATTTGTATTTCCAAAAATCTTTGGACAAGGGCCCTCACTAAAGGCTCCTGAGTAACCTTAGCTATCATGGGATAGCTAAATAAATAAATAAAATAAAACTTTGTTTTGTGTATTAAAATTAATTTACAGGAAGGAGAGAGCAGTAATAAATGGACAGTTCTTGCAATGTAGGAAAATAATCTGTGGGGCTGGTACTGGAGTTGTGCTGGCATGGATGCTGGTGTAGGGGTCACGTCGCCTCCTACAGCAATTCAGCCCCCAGCCTCAGGAATAGGCCTTTTGTTATGTAGTGGTTAAGAGCGGTGGTTTGGAGCGGTGGACTCTGATCTGGAGAACCGGGGTTGATTCCCCCACTCCCCCACATGAGTGGTGGAGGCTAATCTGGTGAACTGGAGTTGTTTCCCCACTCCTCCACATGAAGCCAGCTGGGTGACCTTGGGCAAATCACACTCAGCCCCACCTACCTCACAGAGTGTCTGTTGTGGGGAGAGGAAGGGAAGGTGATTGTAAGCAGGTTTTATTCTTCCTGAAGTGGGAGAGAAAGTCGGCATATAAAAACCAACTCTTCGTCGTCTTCTTCTAATTCCCATCCAGTGAACCTAGCGGGCATGAGCATAGATCGCTTAAATAGGTCCATCAATGGCTACTAGCCATGATGACCAAGAGAACCTCCACATCCAGAGGCAGCAGTAAACCTCTGAATACCAGACTTGAAGGCAACATTAGGGGAAGACCTTGGCCTCTGTGCCCTGTTTGTTAGCCCTTCAGAGCAACAGGCTAACAACTATGTGAAAAAGAATGCTGGACTAAATGGATCACTGGTCTGATCCAGCATGTCACTTCTTATATTGATATTCTACGGGAATCCCATCTTCATTTGCTGTGCATGCCAAGTAGGACAGAGTAACTATGAAATCTTTAAGCACATAGTTGGGTGTGGTTTTGAAGTTGTACATAGTATTGGAAAGCATTTCTTTTGCATTAATAGTCCCAATGGATTACAAGATACCCACATGTTATCAAGTGTTATTCCAAGATCATTCACCCAAACACTGTGGAAGAGAAGCACCTCGATGTAGTTTAAAATTACATACAGCTAAAAGATTCTCAAATAGAGTATGTGGAACTCAGAAGTATTCAACTGCAGAGCCAAAAGCTGTACAACTAATATAAGAAAACACTGAAAGGGGGAAAAGTACAATGATAAGCATGAAGCAAGTATTGGGGACCAGCTGGAGATTGGCAAAACCGTGGATAAACTAAGACTATTTCCTGTATTTGAAAGATAGTAGGATATTAGTCAGTTTGAAAATGCAAAATAAATACAGAGTTCTAGGCTTCGATTTTCCAGTCATGTATTCCTCTTAGAGTTCAGTGTATAAATTCTCAGCACCTCATTGGCAGAAAAGATTTTTTTATTAAACATGGATGGTCCAAACTAAATAACCATTTTGAGTTTTAAGCAGGCTCATTCCCAATTGTGTATTCTTCTGCTTCTTGTAATATAAATGCAAAACAGTTGAAGGAGAGCTTTAGAAATGTGCTAAGATTCATAATGATGTTGATTATATATTTAATTACACTTGTACTGTATGGATAAATTTCCATTTTCATGCCACATCTTTAACAAATCTGATAAATACATGATTCTTCACAGAGGGATCACAGCAAATCATGATTGCAGGATAAACATTTTTTTTGCCCCTAAGAATCAAAGGGAAAGAAATCACAAAAGAAACTTGCTATATATTATGTTCCATTATCCTTAAGGAGAGCAGCCATATTCCGTAGCAGCAAAATAGAAAAAGCTGATCTCTGTGGAATTCCACCTAAGTAAATTTAGGATTACAGTCCATATCATCTTAAAAGGCAATGCCCTACCTCAGGGTTCCCCATTGCGGTGACCACAGGAGACAGACAGACGGGTACAGTGACATAGACGCAGGGGCAGGGAATGTGTTTGCTCTCTGCCCCCCACCCCTTCTCCCCCCTCTCTCCCCCCTCTCCTCTTCCCCTTTCTGCCTAACTCTGTCCCTGGTTTGACATTGGTTCTTTTGGGCTCCCCACATTGGCCCTGAGTCCTGCTTGGTTTCTGTTTCTGTTTGGGCTTGCAACAGTGTCCCTTCCTTAAGCTGGTTTGGCTTGGATTCTCAGGAGAGTTCAGCCTTGATTTGATCTAGACACCACGTAATATGTTGCCCCAAATCTTCAAAAGTTGAAATCACTGGGCCCAAATGGAACTTCATTAGTGCTGGCCACCAACTCATTTGTCCTAGCAAGGTTTGGAGAGCCAGCATGGTGTGGTGGTTAAGAGCAGTGGTTTGGAGCTGTGGAGTCTGATCTAGAGAACCGGGTTTGATTCCCCACTCCTCCATATGAGCAGCGGAGGCTAATCTGGTGAACTGGATTTGTTCCCCCAATCCTACACATGAAGCCAGATGGGTGACCTTGGGTTAGTCATAATCTCTCAGCCCCATCTACCTCACAGGGTTTCTGTTGTGGGGAGGGGAAGGTGATTGTAAGCCGGATTGATTCTTCCTCAAGTGGTAGAGAAAGTCGGCATATAAAAATCAACTCTTCTTCTTCTTCTCTTTATTTTGGAAATGTATATGCCATCGCTCCAGAGACTTGCTCTAGCTGACTCACAAGTAAAACAGTCAAACAAGATAATAAAACCAGCCATAAAAACCACAGCAGAAAAAAGCCAGTGCATAAAAACAACATAAACAAGACTCAGCAGCTTAAAATGATAGTCATAAAACTGTCCTCAGGGTAGAAGCAGAACATAAAAATAGAAGCTTAAAAAGATAGAACCCTGCAATTTAAAAAAATGACCTGACATCATCATGTTCAAATGCACACTCAAATCCTTCCCCTCTGCATCCAATGAAGTTGTAGCAATGAGCCCAGGGGTCACCTGCTTCTATTCCTATCAGTTCACATCCGTGCTCTTGATGGTTATAATTTGCTCTAATGCATGCACTAGGTAGCTAGATATTTCATTACCATGGGAAAAGAGCTGTGAATAGTTATTCTCTTTGAAGAGAAAGTGTTTCAGCTTTTGTGGGTTTGGAAAGTGAACTTACATGGTTATGGTGAGATGGTCAAGTGATTTATGCTTACATGAACACAAGATGCTGCCTCATACTGAATCAGACCATTGGTCTATCAAAGACAGTATCTTCTATTCAGATTTCCAGTGGCTCTCCAGTCTCAAGTATATGAATAGATTTGAAACAGTAAATCTTAGGCTGAGATATATACTCATTTACCTAGAAGTAAGCTTAGCTGAAGTGTGTGGGGGAGGTAATTTGAATTTCCTGCATTGTGCAGAGGGTTGGACTAGATGACCCTGGTGGTCCCTTCCAACTCTATGATTCTATGAAGTCAATTTGTCTTCTTTATTAATAAACTGGGATAGGATTGGCTTGCCAGCTTTACAGTCATTTTCAGGCATATCTCTTTAAATTTCACTCTGGAACTGCCTGACTTTCCAAGGAATGTTCCTTTTGGTCCAGTTTTGCCCACTGGAGGTTTGAGTGAAAAATAATGTAAATGAAAATGTTTGAAATTGATGGAAAATGTGGCATTTTTTTAACCAAAGCATGAAACATAAACTAAAACAAAGATATCAAATACATGCAGATTGCTTGAGCCACAATTATACTGTTTCCGAAATGGATAGCAAGTACTGGATTATTAAGACTGCCAAAGTTGCTAAAAAATTTATGTGACCCAGCACAGGTTGGTGTTGCATTGTTGCAATAAATTTGGGTACCCTTGAGCTTGGCATCATCAAACCGCAAGTATTGAGGAAGTTTAAAACAGTTTAAATACCAAAATCTCAGTCATTTCCTAGTATCTTGTCAGTCTGGATATTTATGGTCTATGACATCAGGGGGAACTTAGTCTTTAGCAAATAGAAATGATATATTTGCACCGGCAGATAAGGTCATGTGTGACACTGAAAAGGAGAAACATCTCCAGCAATGGCTGCTGTGGTTGCAGATTGTGTAACATCTCAAAGAAAGTTTGATTTCCTTTTGTTTATTTCAACCTTAAAGTTTGTTTATATATCAGTTCTTGTAGGTTATCCGGGCTGTGTGACCGTGGTCTTAGTCACACAGTCTGGATAACCTACAAGAACTGATGAACTCTGACCGTGAAAGCCTTCAACAATATTTTGTTTATATATTTTCCTCATTTCATTTTTATTAGTTAAGCATGGAACAACCCCTTCTTATGCCTATCAAAGTGCAGACTGAGCACCTCAATCAAACATATAACTAAAAGGAATTCGGTATAAATGTAATGGTTCCAGCAATATAATACCTCAAATGGAAGATATCAGAAGTCAGTCAAAACTAAGCACCTTTCTTTCTAAGTAGCTGGCATAGCATAGTGGTTAGAGTGTCAGACTAGGACCTGGGGTAGTTAGATTTGAATCCCTACTCTACCATGGAAGCTTGCCAGGTGACTTTTGATCCATCACAATCTGTCTAACCTACCTCACAGGGTTGTTGTTATGAGGATAGCATGGAGGAGGAGTTTGGGGTTTCCATTAGGGAGAATCATGTGATGTAAAAATAAATAAATAAGATGATACTAAAGTAGGGTCGCCAACCTCCAGATACTAGCTGGAGATCTCCTGCTATTACAACTGATCTCTAGCCGACAGATCAGTTCACTTGGAGAAAATGGCCACTTTGGCAATTGGACTTTATGACATTGAAGTCCCTCCCCACTCCAAACTCCACCCTCCTCAGGCTCTTCCCCAAAAACCTCCCGCCGGTGGCAAAGAGGGACCTGGCAACCCTATACTAAGGGGAGATTAAGTCAAAACATACATAATATGGCAACAAGAAACACACAGATCAGCTGATAAGTAAAGGAACAAAAAGCACTGAATTGAAATGTTGTTGAATTGTGAATGTTTTTCAAATGCTAAAAAAAGAATATGAGAAAGATGAAAAAATGTAGAACTGTATGAAGGATTTTTAGGGTGCCCATTTTGATAACGGGTCAACATGGCCTATAAGGGGGGAAAAAACCTTGCATTTTTGCATTATAATTGTTTTATTAATGAGATTTTACTGCTATATCTTTGGAAATTCCTGATGAAAAACATGTTTTAACTTGATCCTGCTAAAAAAAAGTCTGACTTCAATATGCCAAATAGTTAACACAAGTATGTGTCTGAAGAAGCCCCAAGGAGAACAGAATGTTCATTTACATACAATAAACATATTTCATTCATGCAGCATAGAATTGCAAAACAGTTCTGAAACCCAGTAACCTCAGTCATTGCAAGTTTGAATATACTGGCTCAGCTGACATCCCAGAAGAATGTTTCATTTCCCACTTGCACTGAAGGGTTATTTTAGAATAATACTTTTGGAAAGATTATTTTGTCTGTATTCCTAGCTATTCAAACTATTAATGACATTCCATAAACTCACACGCAACAATTATTTTTGTAACCTACTCAAATATCTGTATTAATGATTAGTTATAATTATACATCAAACCAGTGTGTCAAGAGTTATCATACTTTTCGGGGTGAGCACCCTAAGAGGAGAGATAAATGGGCAGAGACTTCCCAAAACTAACTAATCTGATGGCTCAGCATTCTGTCTCCAGAGTGCATAGGATGAGTCCCTCTTATACTACCTCATATAAAGACCTCATGCAAGACAAGACAAATATAAAAAGTAGGGAATTGTTCCACCTGTCCTCAGCACCATCAATACCATATTAATTAGAACAGTTATAAGTGTTGGACATTCGTCTCCCCTGAAACATCTGGGCTATCTTTGCTTAGATCAAGGCTTCCTATATTTCCTCAGAAAGTTGAAGCAGACTGAGAATAACAACCAATAACGTTCCTTCAAAACTGTTGCATCCAGCCATTATTCACTTTTCCCCTTCTGTAACTATGATATAGATAGCACAACTAACAATAGTAGATAGCACTAAGGAAGCAGTGATGGAATGAGGTGCAAAAATGGAAACCGAAGATGCTTCCCTGTTCGCAGGAAATGCTGTTCTCGCTTTCTAATAAGAAGCATCAAAATTCTTTCTAATAAGTGTCTGCTTGGATAGCAAAAAAACAAAAAAACAAACAAAACGGATCCTAGCAACTAAAGGGGAAAGCATTTCTCATATTGTCCTGGTTTTGATCAATGATTGCATTTTGTCATCATTCGTTCTTCTCACACAGCAACGTGTGTGGGAAGAAGTACATGAAAGACAAAGTAGATGCCTGACTGGATTGTGCATTAAGCTTTCACCTCTGAGATCATTTTTGTGTTATGAATAGTCCTAGAAGTGTGAGGACCATAGCAGTTTCCATTCAGGATGAAGAAAGTTGCACAATATAATCCTCTGCAGAGTTACATCCTTCTAAATCAATGGGTTTCAAAGAATGTAGGTTTGTTTAGGATAGAACTGGTAACATAAGAACTTGCGGCAGGGCCCTTGAGTCATAGTATGAAGCCAGATTCCTCCTGCCTCACTATTAAAAAAGAGGTACAGAGCCAGAAATCAAATGCTGGTTCAGCCATCAACTTTGTTCCTTCCCACATCCTGGCACCATTCTTCAGGCAGATTGCCCACCTTTTGAAGAAAAAGGTTAGTGACTCGTATGTTTATCCATTAATTTTTCATTTTATTACAAAAAACATGAACTTTTATTTTAAACTAGAAATATTCATCCAGGCATTGGGAGGGAGGTTTCTTTTGCCAGGGAACCAGTGCCCGTGAATTGGCGGGTGCCTTCTAAAGCCAGCTTCTGCTTCATACTTGTAGAAACAATTTCCCCCTAAATATTGTGTCTTGACAAGAAAAGATATATCTGAAAAGGATGCAGTAATGTTGCTTTCAAATGTATCTGCTAATCTAAATACAGAGAGAATGTAGGTTTATCATAGCTGGGATTGTAGCCATATGAGAGATTCAGTTTCTACTTCAGACTTCCTCCTCCACAGGCACTAATGCAACACAGCAACTTTCCCTCACTCCCATCCTCTGCAACCTCCTTAAGTATAGCCCTCTGGATTCAGCTTTCTAGCCCTTGATTGCTGCTCACCTCTCCTGTCCCTCCCATCTGGGTAGCTCTTTTCTTTTGGTCCCCACCAGGACCTAGCACACACTGCTTTCCCTCAGTTGGTTCCCTCTAAAGAGAATGAGAGAAGTATTGAACACTACTATAAAATAAGGGAATAATGACACTAGGGTAAGGTTTGTCATTATTGCCTTTATGAACTGCAATTGATACTTTGATTTGACTTACAAGCAATATTTCTCATTGTCAAAATGGCCCCTTCTGTAGATACATAAATTCAGAGATTGGGGCTATGGACAGACACAGCAGGCCTTTCTACAAACCCAGAAAAAGCCTTAGGGCTGCAGAAAAATCTGAAATCTTAAAAAAAAAAAATACATCGAGGAATTAAAACTCCCCAAATAATAAAAGTAGCACCTGTAGCTTTAATAAGTGAATGCCCTCGCAATGGTTGTTTTGGAGGCAACCACAACAGTATTGCCACCCTACAAGACTTGGTTTCTGTCAGGGAGGGGGCAGGAACCTTTTCAGGGTTGTTTTGGCCTTTGAGGGAGGGCTCATCAGGTCAGGTGGGGTAGCAAGCACCAGACAACTTGCTACCATGATGCTTTCATGATTTACACAGCCACAGCTGCTTGCTACTGTTCAATAGCAGCCACCCCATGAAAGCCAGTGTTGTGTAGTGCTTAGGGTTCCAGACTAGGATCTGGGAGACCCAAGATCAAATCACCTCTCTGCTATGGAGGTCCCTTTGGGCCAATCACACTCAGCCTAACCTACCTCACATGAGAGTTGTGAGGATACAACGGAGGAGAGAAGAATGATGTAAGCTGCTTTGGTTCCCTAATTGGGGAGAAATGTGAAGTATAAATGAAATAAATAAATAATAAATATAGCTGAAGATGGGGGGCAGATAAAAGGTGGGTGGGTGGAAAGGAGAGAAGAAAACAGGGAAAGTTGAGGATATGGGAGCTGCCAGTAGCAAATAGTGTGGGGAGGGAAATACAAGGGAAAGTGAGGTGCGCCCTGTAATACCTTGTAGGTTTCCCACTGTGCAGCTGGGCCCAGTCTAGCCAGCACCATGCAACTCAGCTCAGCATAGTGGCCAGCATTGCACAACTGGGCAAGACTTTTCCCAGTGAGAGGCTGCTGAGGTGGGAGGGAAAGCTGGTGACACAGGGGTAGATAAAGGTAGGTTGGCTGGTGGGTGGGAAGGAGAAATCGAAACAGAAAAGAGGAGCTAATATGGGGGCTCTCAGGAAAAAGGAAAGAAGAAATAGTAGTTGAGAAGGAAATGAGATGTCTCCACAAGTTCTTGTGGGCAGAGCTGTAACTGGGGGTGGGGAGGTAGCTGCCACCCCTGTGGCATGCAGAGAAGATAGCAGAACTGCCTCTCCTGCAGGCGCCTCTGTGCCTGGTAGGAGAGGCAGTTCCGCTGCCCTCTCTGCATGCCACAGGGGCAGTGGCTGCCCTCCTCACCCCCCCAGCTACGGCCCTGCTTGTGGGTCCCCTGATTGTCCTTACTATTGTTTATTATAGTTGTCTGTCTTCTCAGATTTTTTGGGGAAAGGCCATGCCACAGAAAGCCAGTATATACACTGGCTTAAAACTATCCCAACAATGGTCATGGTTTGTACTTGTTTATACCTGTTAGTTTTAGGTTTGGGGTGACACAAGGATCAGCAACACCCCCCTAGCACTGGAAATGGCAAGCCAGGCAGGAACAGAGCCACCAAAGTGCAGTGCCCCCCCTAAGTAGCTAGCCTTTCTAGCAGGATACCATATCTGATGGTCCTGAAAGGCTCTGAGATGTCCAAGAGAATTAGCACCTCCTATAATTCTCCCAGTGAAAGTAATCAGTCAGGGCAACCTAGGCTGTTTGAATCTTCAACACAGGCCAATATCAAGATAGATATGAGTCTAAATAATCTATCTCATCGAGGACTCATCAAGATGTAGCTACCACATGCTTAAGCATTTCCCCCCAAAATAGAATACTGGCCACTGGAAAGTTGTTTTTATTATAACTGTTATCAGCTTATAACTATAACATCAAGCTGAGGCATAAATCTAAATTCATAAACTGGATATTAAAAAAAATAGCAGACTATCATCTTTGCAAAGAATGAAGCCAATCATAATTATGAAATCAAGCAGCTGGTGTTTCAGGCGGGTACACTTGGCAACTTGCTTCAATATCCCCTGGCAATAATGTTCTGAGTTATTGCTGTACAGTCTTATATTTCACCTCTGAAAAGCCATCTGGTCAAAGTTGCTAAGTGTCACTTTACGCTAACACGCCAAGGGTGTGGGAAAATGTGTTTTGCTTAGCTTTGAATAACTCATTGGCTAACATTATCTGTCCTAGAAAACTGTTGTTCTGCAATGTATTAAATAAGTGGATTTCACACTGCATTGTGGAAAATCTTGTGGTTTCCAGAAGCTTAATTGGAGATTTCTCAAATATAAGATCAGTAACAGTGGCTTACCTGCCTCTACCAATTTTCCCTGTGATGTAAAAAACTTAGAGGAGTGCTGCAGAGGATTTTGGGAACACATCAAGTTTACCCAGGATGCTAGCCAAACCTGCTACACTAGGGAAAACAGTTCCCATAGGACAATAGTGAGATCCAATAGGTCTGGGCAGCGCCCTGTGCAAATTATGTGTATTAAGAGCCAGTGTTGTATAATGGTTAAGAGCAATGGACTCTAATCTGGTGAACTGGGTTTGAAACCCACTCCTCCATATGAGCAGTGGACTCTAATCTGGTGAACCGGTTTGGTTTCCCCACTCCTACATATGAAGCCTGATGGGCGACCTTGGGCTATGCCTGGTTCACACATGCAGGACATTGAGATAGGGATGAGTTGTCAAATTGATTTCTGGTTCCAGTTGGTCAGGCTGGTGTTTTTTTGTTGGTGGTGTGCTCTTGCTTTGTTTGTTCGTTGTTTTTTAATTCCTTTCTCTGGCTTTTGGTTTTTCTTTCCGGAGAGAGAGAACTTTCATGTAGGAAGATAACAAATATTGGTCATGGCTCAATATTTACATAAACCATAGGGATGCCAGCCTCCAGGTCGGGCATGGGGATCCCCTGGAATTACAGCTTGTCTGCAGACTACAGAGATCAGTTCCCCTGGAGAAAACAGATGCTTCGGAGGGTGGATTCTATGGCATTGTACCCCACTGAGGTCCCTGTCCTCTCCATCCTCAAATCTCCAGGAGTTTCCCAACCTGGATCTGGCAATGGCAACCCAATAAACCAGCTTCAGAGAAACTGGATGATCATCTGAATTTGAAGCTCTGTGGTATACCTGGCCTGTACAGTGATTCTGCCACAGTAGTCCTTAATGTTTTTTCCTTATCAAGGATGTTTTATAAACTGGGTAACTAAGTGGCAGGCAAGGAGACATCTCGCACATTTATTACATCTAACTCAAATTGATCTAAAGACTGTGAGCAGGTATTTCGATCTATTCATCGTGAATTTTATTAACTTTCTTTTCCTATAGGATATCTTTGTTACTTTTGTCAAAGTGGGGCTACCTCAGGAAATACAATAAAGTCCCAATGAAAATTTTCCAAGGTCTCATAAGGAAACCTTTAATCTCCCCTAAGAAGGGCCATGCCCTTACCTGGATGGCTCAGGCTAGCCTGATCTAGTCTGATCTCAGAAGCTAATCAGGGTCAGCCTGCTTAGGGAGACCACCAAGGAATGCCAGGGTTGTTGTGCAGAGGAAGGCAACGGCACACCACCTCTGTTAGTCTCTTGCCTTGAAAATCCTACAAGGTTGCCATGAGTCAGCTGCAACTTGATGGCACTTTAAATACACACGCAACAAGAACCATAGTCAAATCCACCAGTCCAATAAGAATCTTCCCCCCTTTTTCTCTCAAAGGCCTGTAGGGCCTCAAAATCATGCTTCTATTCAAAGACTAACTCAGGGGAGGTGGTGTTATCGGACTGGGTGATTTCTGAAAGATTCTAGGTCCTGAACAAATAGGCTTTGTTACTGGAAGGTCTACAATAGATTATTGCCTAGTTTTATATCACTTAGCCAGAAAATATACATCAACTCCAAGAAGCAATTTATATGTGGTTTTTATTACTCTCCAGGCGGCTTTTGATTTAATCCCAAGGGACTGTTTATGGAACAAATTAGAAAAATCCTCAGTTGACCAAAGATTGTTATGGTTACTCAAGAAATTATATGATCATCCTTCGGTTCAGGTTTGCTGTAGTTTGCAAGTCCATTAGTCCAATTCTAACCCATTAGAGAAGGGCATCAGGCAAGCATGCATGCTAGCTCCATTATTGTTTAATTTGTATGTAAATTATGTGGCAACCTTTTTGATAAACCCAAAATTCCATTCGTCTATGTTGGCTAACATCCCAGTATCAGTATTATTATGTGCGGAAGATACACTTTTGTTAGCTAGACCTCCAGTGGGCCTCCAACAACTGTTGAGGGTTGAAAATCAACAGAATGGTTGAAAATGGTTGAAAATCAACCAAGGGAAATCTAAGGTGATGGTGTTTTCTAAATCTAATCACCCAAAGAAGTATAATTGGCAAATTAATGGGAAACCCGTAAGCAAGTTACCCAGTCCTGTTATTTAGGAATTCACTTCCAAGCTAATTTGGAAGGGCCCATCTTAAGAACACTCATGTGGTTTTTGACAGCTAACATGGCCAGTTTGTTCCTGCTGCTATTTCCTTTTTTAATGCAAAAATAGGTGCTCAGCTTCTTTATGGTGCGACAATGTGGACTGAGGCCTGCAGAGAGACACTAGATTCCCTTTTATCATTATTTTTGCAGAAGATCACAGGGTTGCCAAATTGTGTGGCTAACGTCTCCTTAAGGGCAGAACTAGGCTTACAATCTTGGAAGCACAGGCAATCTTGGAAGAAACTTTCAGCCTTCGGCTGAAAATTTTATTTGTCACAGAAGCTAATGGGTGCCTCTATTAAAAACTGGCTCCTGTGCTACTTCATTGAGGAAATTAATGGAGACCACTCTCCAACTGCTGGGTTTTAGCAGTAGTGAGCTGGAGATATTGGGAAGATCAGCAGCACATTCTGAGATGAATAAATGTCTGTATAACTTGGACTTTATCAGCACCATAAAGAGAGACTTTAGAGTATGCTCCCCTTTATACTTAGGATTGTCTTACTCAAAGGCGCCCTTACCATATTTAGTTTTTTAACTGTTTCTCGATACAGGTGGGGCTGCCAACCTCCAGGTAGGGCCCATAGATCTCCCAGAATTAAACTGATCTCCAGACTACAGCGATCAGTTTCCCTGGAGAAAATGGTTGCTTTAGAGGGTGAACTCTATGGCACTGTACCCTGCTGAGGTCCCCAGACTATCACACTCCCAAATCTCTAGGAACTTCCCAACCCAGAGTTGGCAGCCCTAGATACAGGAGAGCATTGATGCTTGCAAATTAAACTGTGTCCCTTCTCAAGTAATACATGGTTGAATGCAAAGGTCTGCATACTCAGATTTGTGACTGTGCTCCTGGACAGATAGAAACTTTGGAGCATTGCTTACTGGAATGCAGTCCCTTTTGTAGTATTAGGCTTTGTGGATTACTCCTCTTTTCTGCCATAATGAGGGGCTGTCAGCACCAGATAAAGTTAAAAAACTCTTGGCAGGCATGGATTTAGGAGTTACATTGGCTGTGGCCAAATGTTTTGCTCACATAATTAAATTCAAAAGACTTCAAGCGTGGTAACTGGTTGGTTATTTAAATTATCTATTTTTTGTTGTGTCTAGTGTGACATTACTCAAGACCTGTAGGCTAAATGGGCAGTATCATTAAAGAATGAGTTGTCAGAGCCCTGGAGTAGTATCCTGGTCAGCACAGCTTCACCACCTACGTTCCATCTTTGAGTGTAATTGCAGAGTAATTTCTAATCTTTATTTTGAAACAACAAGTCTAATTACAGCACCCTAGACCTTGTTATTTAAACCTCAAGATACATTTAAAGAAAATTTGTAGAAGAGCTGTTCTTAAAGGTAGCAGGGCAAAACAAAATAAGTTTTCATTCAATTGAAATTCAAGCTGTTGATTCAGTAAAAACCAAACCAGAAAAATACCAAATAAATGCAAATTTTGAAAAATTCGGGTTCAGGTTTACTGAGTCCGCAAAATCCAGGAGGTTGGCAAAGCCAAATTTGCCATTCCTCAAAAATCCAGATAAATATCCGGCTTTTTCAGGAATGTCTTTCCATGGCTCCGGGGGGGGGGATTTTAGCAGGTAGAGGTCCCAAATTTTCAGGGTAGCTATAAGGGACTCTCCTTGCATGAACCCCTGAATTTGGTAAAGATTGGGTCAGGAGGTCCGGAGTTATGGGGTGTGGAAGGGGTCACCCCATCCTTCTCCATTGAAATGCATTGGCAAAGTGGTCGTGGCCCTTGCCTCCATAGAGATACAATGTTGTATCTCTATGGAGGCATGGGACTAACTTTCCCACCATTTATCTGGATACATTGTATCTCTGGCTATCAACTGTAACATTGTATCTGGATACATTGGTTAGGATATCCAGATACACTGGATATCCAGATACATTGTATCTGGATGCATTGGTTGGGATATACAGATACATTGTATCCAGATACATTGGGATATCCAGATACAATGTAGAGAGACACTAGATTATGGATACATTGTGTCTCTATGGAGGCACAGGGCTAACTTTCCCACCATTTAAAGCCCAGCTTCTCCATTGAGATACATTGTAAAGATCACACTAAAGCATCTGAACACAGCCACTTTGCCAATGCATTTCAATAGAGGAGGATGGGGGCAACCCCTTCCAGACCCCATAACTCCAGACCCCCTTACCCAATCTTTACCAAACTTGGGGGTTCTTGTAAGGTGCTACCCTGAAAATCTGGGACCTCTACCTGCAAAAATGCCCCCCCAGGAGCCACGAAAAGCCACAAAATGGGTTTAATGGGTTTAAATGGCCAAATTTTTCAGGAATCCTGAATTTAAAACCGAATTCCTACCTTTACTTGTATAGGAAATTCGGCACTCAGGTTTTCCCAGGGAAAAAAGGCCAATAAACCCGAACCTGAATTTTCCCGAATTTTTTCCCCCAACAGCCCTAATTGAAATACCTCCAGTAACCTAGAAAGTTCTGGCTTGTGAATAATGAAAAGAATTCATATGACAAATAGATACCACATGTAGTTTTTTTGAATAGTACCCAACGGTTGGACTTATGAAGCTGCTTGCTGACTCAGACCATTGGTCTGTCAAGTTCAGTGTGGTCTCATATGGCAGTAGCTCTCCAGGGTCTCACATCAACAACTACCTGATTCTTTTAACTGGAGAGGCCAGAGACTAAACTTGGGACCTTATGCATGCAAAGCAGATGCTTGACCACAGAGTTATGGCCCCTCCCCCAAGACTACTAGTGGCAGACTTTCATGCCCTCTGAAAGAAGCAATGTTTTAAGTAATATGAAAAATTAATATTAATTTCTGAATGACCAAAAACACTAGCTCTTTTCAAATGTTCACCCATGCACTTACTGGATGCTCATAGAGGAAAGCAGGATTGAACACATGATGCTGCTTTATAATGAATCAGACGCTTATACTGAATCAGACTCTTGGTCCATTAAAGTCAATTTTGTCTACTCAGAGTCAGACCGGAAGTGGCTCTCCAGGGTCTCAGGCATGGGTCTTTCTCATCACCTACCTGCCTAGTCCCTTTAACTGGAGATTAGGGCTGTCAAAAAAAAAATTCGGTACAGTTCGGATTCAGCCGAATTTGGCCCTTGTGGGTTTGGTACGTGCCAAAGTCCGAACTCCCCCACTTCGGATTCAATTCGGCGGGAATTCAAAGTTCGGAAAAAAAATTCGGCCGAATAAAGCCATTAAAAACACAACCGCGCCTTTCTGCGGCTCTGGGGGGGCATTTTTGGGCTTAGAGGTCCCAAACTTTCAGCAGAGCTTCAAAGGACGTATATTGAAAGACTCCCCAAGTTTTGTAAAGATTGGGTCAGGGGGGGCTGAGATATGGGCCCTGAAAGGGGTCCCCCCACCCTTAATGTGTATCTCTCAGCAGAGCTTGCCGCCCATGCACAAAGCTCCCAGCCCCGACAAACAGCTGATGAGAGCAAGGGCGGGGCAGGTGCTAAGAACTTTGCAAAGCAACACAACTGAAAAGCAACACCTTTGCAAACATGCAAAGGGCGGGGCAGGTGTGAAGAATTTTACAAAACAATACAACTGCAAAGCAACACAAGCACGCAATGCAACACCTTTGCAACAGTGCAAAGCAACACCTGACACCTGGGAGTTTGCATTCCATGGAAAGGGACAGAGGCAGCTAGCTATGCATAATGAGCAGGAGGGGGTGGAATTTCTCCTTTTGCATTGGACTTGGGACCAGGCAGATGCATTCTTTAAGTCACCATTTGAAAACCAGTTTTGAGCAAGCATCAAAATAACCTAACTGATCTTATGAATGAGGAAAAACCTGAAGAATAAAAATGAAGCCCCCCCTCAAACCAGGGAGAGAGAGACTGGAGGGGGAACACACGCCCCAGGCAGAACCGGCAAAAGCCCCCTTTGGCTTCCCCCACCCCCACCCACAGAAACTGCTCCCTCCCCACACACACACAGACTCTGCTTTCCCCCCACACACACACACAGAAAAGAAAAATTATAGATTAAAGCCCCCAAAGGGGGCTTACTGTGGCTGTCTTCTGTTCCAGCAGGAGGGGCTGGGAGGCTGGGTAATCCAATATGATTCCATTTGTATCCAATATAAGATCCATATGTATGCATCTCTCGAGGGTGATCCATTCATCCCAATAGGGAAAAGGGGAAAGCCCATATCTCGGGGGGGCCTGACCCAATGTTTACAAAACTTGGGTGGTCTCTTAAAAAGCCTTGACTGAAGCTCCGCTGAAAGTTTGGGGTCGGCACACCCAAAAATGCGCCCCCTGCAGCCACGGAAAGAGAAAAGGGGGGAGCCGATATTTCAGCCCCCACTGAACCCATCTTTACAAAACTTGGGTGGTCTCTTAAGAGGGATTCTCTGAATCTATGATAAAAGTTTGGGGGCTGCACCCCCAAAAAAGCGCCCCCTGCAGCCACGAAAATGGAAAAGGGGGGAGAGGAAAAAGGGGTGGAGCCCATATCTCGGGACCCCCTGACCCAATGTTTACAAAACTTGGGGGGTATCTTAAGAAGCCTTGTATGATGCTCTGCTGAAAGTTTGGGGTCGGCACACCCAAAAATGCGCCCTCTGCAGCCATGGAAAGAAAAAGGGGGGAGCCCATATCTCGGGACCCCCTGACCCAATGTTTACAAAACTTGGGTGGTCTCTTAAGAAAACTTGTCTGAATATCCCCTGAAAGTTTGGGGTCTGTACCCCAAAAAATGCACCCCCTGCAGCCACGGAAAGGAGTGAATGTGCACAAGCACCCCCTCACACACACATGAGGATTTCCCTCTCTCTCTCTCTTTCCCCGGCCGGCCGCACATCAGCTGATTCCTCCAGTACTCAATCCTGACTGATTGGCCAGAAGAAGACCCAACTTGGCCACCGATTGGCCGGGGGAGGAGAATGCTGCTTACTGAAGGTTATGCTGCTTACTGACGGCCCCGAATTGGCCGAATTTATTCGCGAACTCCCGAACTCGCTGAATTCGGCCCCCCCGGTTGCCCGCCAGTTTTGAGTTCGGTTCCTCCCGAACTAAAAACCGCCGAATCAAGGGAAATTCGGCTGATTTTCAGTTCGGGCCGAACCGAATTGACAGCCCTACTGGAGATGCCGGGGATTGAACCTGGGACCTTCTGCATGCCAAGCAGATGCTCTACCTCTGAGCCACAGCCCCTCCCCTACCTGCTGGGCTTTCATCTGCATGCTCAGCCAAACATCTACAGTGGGCTGCTTTACACATACAAGTGTCTGCACATAGATTCCTCCATGCACTTAGCAATGCTGTTCTTACTGTTCAGGCGCAGAGTAAAAACCTCTTTATTCTTTGGTCCTTATTAAATTATTTTAATCTATGCAGAAATCTGCCTTCAGTTTTTTTAATTGCTATTGCTGTGCTACTGTATGACATTTTTAATTTAATCAGCCGTGCATTACCTTGAGTGCCCTTAGCAAAAAAAGGAATTAATAGGTTTTATAAATAAACAAACAAACAAACTCTCTCCCTTTCTCCCCAATGTATTCAATAAAAAATTGGGGAAGATAACGACCAATTTAAATAAACACACCAGAAAAAGTGCTCACAAGAGAAACGTCAAAAAATACCACCTGGAAATTTGATCCAATTCACTCAGATATGGAAAGAAACACTTTTCATGCCATAAAGGCAAAGCTAAATGAGATGCTGGGGATCCATCATCAGATCCCTTAATTTTTAATTTAGCTGCAACAAGCAGCTGTGTGGAGGGGAGCATACAGATCAGAGCCACAGGGCTAGGGAAACAGCCCTCTGCACTGTTTTCCTGCTCAAAAAATGGCACCTCCCCTGAGGCAGGTTTAAGCCCTGGTCAGGTAAAATGCAAGTATCCACGAAAAGACTACCATCCAAAGAAAGAAGCAATATAAAACAAAGAGAGTGCCAACGCCTTGCACAAATGAACATGGAATAACGAAATAACAGATATCCATCAGTCTAAATAAATGTCTACTATGATCATACTAAGGAGCCCCATCGTGCAGAGTGGTAAGCTGCTGTCCAAGCTCTGCTCACAAACTGAGTTCGATCCCAACGGAAGTTGGTTTCAGGTAGCCGGCTCAAGGTCGACTCAGCCTTCCATCCTTCTGAGGTTGGTAAAATGAGTACCCAGCTTGCTGGGGGTAAAGGAAAGATGACTGGGGAAGTCACTGGCAAACCACCCGGTAAAACAAAGTCTGCCTAGTAAACGATGGGATGTGACGTCACCCCATGGGTCAGGAATGACCCGGTACTTGCACAGGGGACCTTTACCTTTACCTTATGATCATACCAATTTGTCAAAATACTTAATTTAGGAGTAAGGAAATTTTGTTTGGTATTTCAAAGTATTGTTGCCTTTACTTAATTTCTTAAATCTGAATAAGTAACGTGCTGTCAAGTCACAGCTGACTTATGGCAACCCCAGAAAGGGGCTTTCAAGTGAGAAGCACAGGTGGTTTGCCATTGCCTTCCTCTGCAGAGTCTTCCTTGGAGGCCTCCCTTCCAGGTACCGATCCTGCTTAGCTTCCAAAATCTGATGAGATCAGGCTATATCATGCCGCCTTCCCAATTTTTAAAATGGAAGGTACAGTTCCACCAACCTGCATAGCAATCATATTCTTCAATTATTTCTGTTCCCTACAGTTCAATCCTAATCAGATGTATATGCCTTTTAAAAATGTAATTTCAATGGATATGTGTAACTCCATTTAAGATTGCCCTGCTATTCCCAGATACCTTCTGATCCTTAATCCCAACAGCAGTTATTCTGTGGTGAGATAAATATACTCCGTTTGTGGTCCAAACGCTCACATTTACTCTTCCCATGTTCCTGATACTCAAAATAGTTCCCAGGACTCACTTCTGGTAAATTCTTACTCCAATTAAGCTCTGATTGATATGAGAAGGAATAGAATGCAATAAATTTATAGAACTGCCACTAAACTCACATATAAAATAAGTCAGAGCAGTTTTATATATTATTCATGATGATGATGATGATGATGATGATTCTGTCTAAGGCGCACCTCCCAACTATCTCTATAGCCAGACATGTGGTAAGTTTTGAGCCTCTTTCATTTCATGTGATTCTTTTCCATTTTGCTTTTTGTCTGTCCTTTTTTGGGCATTGCCTGCAGATTGCCATGTACTACTATTATTACTATTGAGCTGTATAGCAAAATTGTATTACACACAGCTGTGGGAAGGGGAGATTGTAAAACCACAAGACCCTATTCATAAAACAATTCTGATTTTCCTTTTATGGTTTACTATAATTATATTGGATTGCTTTATGGATGCTGCCTGTTCACATTGAACATCATGAGGGAGTTTGTCTGCCATTGCTGACATAAAAGAAACAAGTATAAAATGGCATTGGCTTTGCTCTCTTCATGGTACATGGATTTCCACTCTCCACTGCCCATTAATCAGGATTTTGAACTGCTGCCATTTTTTCCTGCCTGTCAGACAAAAACTTGGTTGCAGGTGCTTCCCTTCATGGTTACTATGGCACTAACCATTCACAATATGGCACTTAGAATAGGCCAAGGTTTATTAGAGGAATCTGGCCGTTTTGGATTTTCCACCAAATCTTAAAAACAAACAAACAAACAATGGTGTGGTTCTAGTTAGATTTTATTTACACTTTAGAAACATTTGAGATACATCTTAAACTGAAGGCTCACAATAACTTTAGACTTTAAATGGCAGTTCTGATTTATCCTGGGGTTGCAGAGTGGCTTCTGATTAAAATGTAAGTATTTATTACACTTCTGCAGACTGGGCTTAATGGGAAAAGAGCCTTAACAGGGTAAAAATGAACACTTCCAGTCAAGGAAAATAGCTGGCTGCAGGAACAAAACAGGTTCTTATTCTGGAAAAAATTCTCCAGGAAGAAAAATATGAGATGTGAGCCCTTAGGTCACTGCTTATACAATATCTTTGTGCATTCAAAAGTACACATTTTAGCCCCTAATTCAATTCTGTGCCTTTGTTACCACTCTCAGTAATGTTAGAGTACCAAAAAGCTCTTATATGGCTGTTTGCATGATGAATTTCAAAGGTCATAAATAATCACTGAATCATCGCTAACTAATAATGGTTCATTATACCTTCACAGTTCCACTGGTTTGTCACGCCATCATGATCCATTGCAACGCTTGATAAAAACTGAAGTGGCCTTTTATCTTCCTGTTCCTAAATATGAGAAAGGGATATCCATTTTCTGCAGAGAAGTTTTATAACAAGCTCAGATGATATATTCTTTCACTGAAGGCTTCAGGTTTTTCAAATTGCTGTGCAGGAACTAAAATGTCACTCATACATATAAAGGCTCGAAGATGATTGTGATGGTTTTGAGACTCAAAAGAGATTTTTCGAAGCTGAGACCTACAAAGCCCCTTCACAGGGTATGCTTCTTAGATCTTACTGTAGATAATCACCCTTAAGCCAAGAACAAGACATTGGTGTTGCTTCTGAGCTACAAACTAGTTCAAAGTATGAGTACTTGGCATTTAGGCAAGTGGCTTGCAGGGCCATCCTAAGCCAAGATACACCCTTCCAAGCCTCTTAAGGTCAGTGGGTTTAGAAGGGCATAACTCTGCTTATTTATTTATTTAGAAACAAATTTATCCCACCGCCTCTCTCAAGCGCTGCCTTGAATGGATAACAAGTAAAGGTAAGACCATGAAATCATAAATTACCAATAAAAAAACAATACAATCCATTAAAAGGCCATTAAAACAGGACAAGGACACAGCGTTACATCCCTTCTGGAACTGAAATGAAGACGCTGCAGGACTATTCAGAAATCCTCTGGTAAAGCCATAGAGTTGCTGGTGATTCCTCCAGAGGCATCACTTCCAGAGGAAACTTGGAAGTGAGTTCCTCACCCTCTCGAAATCACTGGAAACTCCGTGGTTTTGCCACAGAGTGTCTAGAGATTCCTTGAGAGGTGTGGCATCACAGCTGGGTCTTCCATGGAAGTGAAGTAACACTTTAGATTGACAGTGATTTTTAAAAAATTCCTCCCACTAGCTGCCAGTGCCAGGGGCAACAGGAGCTGGGGCAGAAGATCTCCCACCCCCAGTGGTCAAATGGTAATCCTAGGTGGGTCAGAATGGTCCAGCAAGTTTCTTGGCAGAGCAGGGATTTGAATCTGGTTCTGCCAGATCCTGATCTACCACCCTAACTACTATGCAAAAGAGATATATGCAATTGGAGGATATATAAGATGGACAGGAAATGCATGTTATTGGAACTGGGCCCAGAGGAATAATGGTTTGGGCTTGGTGAATAAGAATCCAAGCTGAGAAGGAATTTCAGGTGCTGGAAGGCTTGGTTAATAGTCTTCATAGCCTCTTCCCTATCTCTAGCAGAGAAAACATAGTTCCATGAGGTTTAATTTAAGAAAAAGGGAGTGCTTTTTTGAATCCTACCCATCCCAAGCCAATGGCTTATCAGCTATTTGTGCTATTTTTCCAGCCTTCCAGTGATCATGAAAGAACCAACATACTTTGAAGGTTCTGTAGGGATGTCTATAATGTTCACTAGTATTTTCTAAATATTTTGTGCCATGACTGAGCCAGTGATCCCTTTTGTGCAGGAGCAGAGCATCATAAAGTCCTTGGCCTGCCATCCCTATCACTGAACCATCCCTTCGCTTCCACTACAGACACATAGCAGGCATTCCTGACCCAAATCCATGCAATGTGCTATTCTGCAGTGCATGAAACTGTTAAATCTGCCCCAGACTCAGCATCACTTCTAGGCAATACCATCAATCTATATAGAAAGTAGATAATCTCATCCAATTTACTCAATCAACCCAAATTACAAAAAGGTAAATATAGGATTTTAAAAATGTAATATTCCAAGAAGGAAAATTAATGTTCTTTCTCATTAAGGTTCATTCTTTCTCATTGTGCTTAATACTCAGGAATTTGGCTCAGTCAAAAATAGTGCCAAAACCTCTTTACATAAATATTTCTGTTATTCATTTTCAGTCTTACATCTTTTATATCTGAGGAAGTGAGCTCTGACTAAGGAAAGTTCATGTTGGAATAAATGATGTTCACCTTTAAGGTGCCTCTGGACTTCGGTTTCCTTTTGTGACAATAGATTAACAGGGTTACCCCTCTGGAATCTTTTAGACTGCTCTCTCCTATCAAGGTAAACTGCAAGAGATCCATGATGCCTTTCATGGACCAACACCTATGTCCACAGCAGGAGGAAAACCATTTTAGTGGCTCCTCTTGCAGGTCACCAGAGATTGCAAAGATCACAATACTTGTTTATCTTGGAAAGCATTTGCTGGCTGGGAACATAAGGGTGAATTTAGCAGTGTAGCTGCAATGATATATTTTCAGAAATGTTTATAAACATCAGTTGCCTACTCTGAGCCACAGAGATTAAAAAAGCAGATTAAATTGTTAGGAAAAGCACATTCAAGGTCTGTTCATGTCCCTGATGTTTTAACATTGCTCGGTTCTTTTTCTTCACTGACAGCAGCAGCAAACCCTGAATAATATTTTCTGCTCCAAACAGCAAAAGCTGAAGAAAGCCACAGTTTCAACAAGAAAGAACCCAAAAGGCCATCCAATCAAAAATTGAGGATGCAGAAATTCATTGATTTCAGTGTGATTAGGCGCCCCGTGGCATAGAGTGGTAAACTGTAGTACTGCAGTCCAAACTCTGCTCACGACCTGAGTTCAGTCCCTACGGAAGTCGGTTTCAGGTAGCCAGCTCAAGGTTGACTCAGCCTTCCATCCTTCCGAGGTCGGTAAAATGAGTACCCAGCTTGCTGGGGGTAAAGGGAAGATGACTGGGGAAGGCACTGGCAAACTACCCCATAAACATAGTCTGCCTAGAAAATGTCGGGATGTGACGTCACCCCATGGGTCAGGAATGACCCGGTGCTCGTACAGGGAACTTTACCTTATACTGTATATGGATGCCTACCTTTCTGCTGAATTGTTGTCTCCTCTATTAGAGATAAATTGGATTGTTGGAAATATGGTCCCAGGCTCCATTTTTTTCTCCTCTTTGTTTCCCCCCCCCCCCATTTAGCAGCCAGCCTAGTGAAATCAAAAGACTGCATGCTATATTGTGATTTATGGATAACTGGTCCTAATCAAGGCAGGTTGCTGCTGATATTGTTGGAATGAGCAACCTTGTACATTTTTCTGACTTAGGAAAATACTGAGTTTAAACCTCTAGGAAGGGAAATCCAAAACTGGAGAAGACCTATTTCTATAATCAAATACTGGAACTGTCTAAAGGTGAAACATGTCAACATATGTCAAAGTTATGCCTAGTCTGCAGTTTGCTAAACAGATCATACTGATCAGAGTGACAGCTAAGTCATGTGATGAGGCTGGTCTGATCCAGTTTGTACAGCCAGGAATAGGGATTTCCAGAATGACTCATCTCAGGTGAACTGTGATTGGTCATAAATGTGTATATAAGTCTGTGTAGTGAATGTGAGTTACCTCTTGCTGAAATATATATGCTGGCGGAGCATGCTGTTGCTCAGAGCTGTGAATGTTAACAGCCAAAGGACTCTGTGTAGATATTGTAAATAAACTGTACATAGCAGAACTGTGTGGTGTGAAGTTGCTACCAGGTAAACTCCTGAAGTCCAGACAAGCTGTGTGCAACAGGGTTATGGGCCCAGATAGACTGCGCTGAGAGCTGGAGGTTCTATTGGAGTTGGTGAGCTACTGCTGTGAGTTGCTGCTGTGAGCGGTTTGGATATCTACAGGGGCCAGCGACGCTGAGGACCTTGATGTACAGTCTGCAGACGGTTCAGTTGTTTCTGACAAGGAGTCGGAGGAGGAACCAGGGGAAGATAATCAGCTACTGCCGGTGAGAGAAGATATCATGGCGCAAGCTGCTTCTGCCCTGCTGGTTGATAAACTGACTGCAGATAACTATGCCGTGTGGTCTCTGCGAATGGAGCATTATCTTAAGCGTGAGTCATTGTGGACGTATGTGGATTCTCCCCCACAAGCTCCCACACCTGAGGAAAGTTTAAAAGACCAGAAGGCATTGGCCACGTTGATATTAAGTGTTACTGATGACCAGTTGGTGCATGTGGTGGGACAGGGGTCAGCTAAAGATGCCTAGAATAGCCTCAAGGCTGTATATGTGCAAGACACGGCTGGATCTCTTATTTCCCTGATGAGAAGGATTTATAGAAAGACTATGGAGCCAAATGAGAGTGTTAGAGCTCATTTGAATACCTTAGCCACATATTTTCAACTGCTGGCTCAGAGGGGAAAGCAGATTTCTGACCAGGACCAGGTGTTTATTGTTTTAAGTTCCCTGACGGAGCGTTTCGACCCACTTATCTCAGCCCTTGAATCTGTGGATGCAGCAAAATTATCTTTGCAGTACATCTCAGGGAGATTGTTAGCAGAAGAGACGAGATATATGCAACGGGAGTTGGCAGTCAGCCAGACCGGGAGCTGTGCCAAGCAAGAGATAAGGAAGGATACAAGCCTCAGCTGTGAAGCAAGAAAGCCTATACCTGTGGCTTTACGTGTCAAGAAATGTTTCAGATGTGGGAAAGAGGGACACATTCAAAGATTTTGCCCTGCTGCTAGGAAATACAAAGGAGGAAAAAAGACTCAAGTTGTGACCAAACAGCAAGCTACGCTGGTGAGAGCAAGTCCACACTCCCTGAATGACTCTTGGATAATTGACTCAGGAGCTTCACAAATATTTGTGAGGGAGGAAAGGCTACTAATGAACTCACATCAATTGGCGTTAGGTCATGTAAGTTTGGCAGATGGACGTTCTGCAATTGTTTCCTGTGAAGGAAGTGTAATGTTTGGAAGTTTAAACCATACATTTAATGATGTGCTTTGTATACCCTCTCTTGAGAAAAACTTATTAAGTATAAGTGCACTAGATTCTGCTGGATTCAGTGTGACTTTCAGAAATAAGTGCTGTAATATTCTCAAAGGTGATAAAATTATGGCAGAGGGGAATTTGAAAGATAATGTGTATGTGCTAGAGAACATGGCAGGTAAAGCACAAACAGTGTTAAATAAAAACCCACACCATAAATGTATACATTTGCTACATAGAAGACTCGGCCATGTGGGCTGGGGTACCTTAAATAAAACTCTTGCCCTGCTGGGCAAAGAGAAGGTTGAAGGGTGCAAAACATATCTGGATTGTGATGTGTGCAAGCAAAGTAAGTCTAAAGCACATCCAGTTGCACCAAGGAGTGACAGAGTAACAAAAACCCCTCTATATCTTATTCATAGTGATGTGGTAGGCCCTTTCCCAGACAGTATATCTAAAAGAAAATATCTTCTTCTTTTGATAGATGATGCCACAAGGTTCACATGGATGTATCCCATAGCAAAGAAGTCAGAGGTGTGTGACACTATAAAGATGTGGGCTAACAATGTGCAAAGGCAATTGGGGCATAAAATTTGTAAGTTCCAAAGTGATTTTGGGGACGAGTACATGTCTGGTGAAATGGCTCATTGGTTTAAGACTCAAGGTATTGAACATAGAATTGCAAATGTATCTATGAGTCAAGAAAATGGTGTTGCAGAGAGAAAGGGAGGAGTACTGCAAACAATGATAAAATCAATGCTACTTGATGCTGGATTGCCAAAAATGTTCTGGGCTGAAGCGGCAAAAAATGCTTGTTATATATCAAATAGAATTTGGACAAGTGCCACAAATAATATTCCATACAAGGCTTTGTATGGGAAAGATCCCAGTTTGGATCATATCAGGATATTTGGCAGTAAAGCATGGGTTAATATACCGCTGAAACAACGTAGGAAAGGTGGTGAAAGAGCAAAAAGTTGACATTCCTGGGGTATCAGACAGGAATGAAATCTTACCGTTTTGTAAATAACCAGAATGCATTAAGTTTCAGTCGTTCAGCTACATTCTGTGAGGATGCTAATTGGCCTAAGATACATGCAAACCAATTACCATCCACAGTACTGTTACCTATGAATGATAATTCTGAAAACATGCCAGAAGTGAAACAGGAGGTGCAGTCACCAATACATGCAGACTCTGAGAGTGTGCAAAGTGCAGATCAGAGAGTAGTGCCAAGAGTGTCCTCCAGATCTACAAAAGGTATTCCACCTCAAAGGTATGGTGTAACTGCTAACCATGTGTTTGTGAAAGTTCCAACTGATTACAATGATGTGTTAAGTCTAGCCTCAGAAGAGAAAAATGCTTGGCTGCAAGCCATGGAGGCGGAATATAACACAAGGCATTATATGGATTAAAGCAATCTGGACATGCATGGAATATGTGTATAAAAAATGCTTTAACCAAAAAAGGGTTTAAGCAGAGTGTGTCTGATCCATGTCTATATCAGGTGGAAATATGTAAACAAACCTGTTATTTATTACTTTTTGTGTATGATGTATGTTTAATGTACCACAACAAGGAACAGTTGAAATGGTTTATGCAGACCATACAGGAAATGTTCAAAATGAAACATCTAGGCCCAATTAAGAATTACCTAGGGGTGCAAGTCTCCAGAAATGAGAATGGTTGGTGTGCACTAAGCCAGGAGACTGAAATGTTTGAATACTGAAAGGTTTCAACACTTGAAGAAATGGCTGTGTTTAACAAACGTTTGACTAGGGAGGCGTGTCAACATATGTCAAAGTTATGCCTAGTCTGCCGTTTGCTAAACAGATCATACTGATCAGAGTGACAGCTAAGTCATGTGATGAGGCTGGTCTGATCCAGTTTGTACAGCCAGGAATGGGGATTTCCAGAATGACTCATCTCAGGTGAACTGTAATTGGTCATAAATGTGTATATAAGTCTGTGTAGTGAATGTGAGTTACCTCTTGCTGAAATATATATGCTGGCGGAGCATGCTGTTGCTCAGAGCTGTGAATGCTAACAGCCAAAGGACTCTGTGTAGATATTGTAAATAAACTGTACATAGCAGAACTGCGTGGTGTGAAGTTGCTACCAGGTAAACTCCTGAAGTCCAGACAAGCTGTGTGCGACAAAACATTGTGCCACTTATGGTTGCCAACTTTGGGTTAGAAAATTCCTGGCGAATTGTGGGTGAACCTGGGGGAGGCAGGGTTTGGGGAGGGACCTCAGCGAGGTATAATGCCATAGAGTCTCCCTCCAAAGTTGCCATTTCTCCAGGGGCATTGATCTCTGAAGTCTGGAGATCAGTTGTAATTCTGAGAGATCTCCAGGCCCCACCTGGAGACTGACAACCCTATATCCCCTAATCTTTAATGTGCATAATGTTGCAGCCTATTTGGCTTGTATTGACCTAGAACAGCATCTAACATTAATTCCCAGCAGTGATAAAAAGAAAAGGATCACCACCACATTTGCCTTCTGATTTATCAGGGATCAACACAGTCTGAATAGTATTAGACAGGGAATTCCAGATGGCAGCTGGTTTTTGTATTTTCAGAGGGAGATTAGCCATTGCTCCTTCATCCCAGGTGACACTCCTAGATATAATTTTTGGTTCATTTATTTAGCTACTTCTTTTCTATCCAGCCTTTTTCTCCACTGGGGACCCCAACTGGCTTACATCATTCTCCACTCTTCCTTTTTATCCATACAACAACCCTGTGAGGTAAGATAGGCTGAGAGTATGTGACTGGCTCAAGGTCACCTAGCAAGCTTCCATACCAAAGTGCAGATTC
Organism: Euleptes europaea; assembly: GCF_029931775.1. Taxonomy (NCBI): domain Eukaryota; kingdom Metazoa; phylum Chordata; class Lepidosauria; order Squamata; family Sphaerodactylidae; genus Euleptes; species Euleptes europaea. Next base: position 35,682,655 of record NC_079316.1, on the reverse strand, counting down.
AGTCCTTGGTCTCCCAGATCCTCAAACCACTACACCACACTGGCTCTTCAACCGCAAATCTTTCTATCCAGACACTAATGAAGTCTGCATAATACTTAGAGCTACAGCCAGGAAGGAGCCAACAAATGCCCTGCTGCACGTTGGGTGACATGGCCCCACCAAATTTTTCTATTTGTACCATGATAGTTACCATTTAATAACATGAGGTTGTTTTCAGAATATGCAGATTTCTGATTTTTAAAAATCACTGGTGGTCATCGCAACTCCTCCCCCCTATCAACGTAGTAGTTGTCCATACCCCACTCATCTGGCCTGCTCACCGCTGCCAATGATGAATCCCCTTGCTCAGGATAGGCTTTTCAAGATCACTATCACCCTTAAGGATTCCTGAAATAGACCTCTTTAGCTACTATGACTCTTAGCATGACTGGGTGCTTAATAGTGCAATCCTAAGCACAGTTACACTCTTCTGCGTCCACTGAAGACTGCCTTGAGATTGCACTGTAATTCAAGGAAGTTATTGTTTAAGTCAGATGTTCACTGCAAGCAGGTTAAGAGTTTCTGAACTGACAAGTAACTCTTCCAATTCTGCTTCATAGTTCATAGACACTAAAATGTGCATAGACACTTGGGTGTGGTGAAAAGGTTTTACAGTTTCTTATTGGTTGGGAAATCACTAATTTTCTGATTCTCTGCACTATGATAGCCTCACCAATCAAGGAAAGGTGGCTACAGCCTTGCAGTATCTACTCCATTTGAAAACGATTTTAGACTGTAGGCATGGGCTTTTCATCCTGCCTGGCAATATTTTTTTCTCTTTCCCATCCCCACCCTTTGTTTTGTTTTTGTTTGTTTGTTCAACATTTAGCATGAAGGATAAGTGTAGCAAACTCAGAATTTTGCGCACTACTTTTTAGTTGACCCTATTAAGAACATAAGGAAGGCCCTGCTGGATCAGACCAAGATCCATCAAGTCCAGCAGTCTGTTCACACAGAGACCAACCAGGTGCCTCTACGAAGCCCACAAGAAAGATGACTGCAGCAGCATTATCCTGCCTGTGTTCCAAAGCACCTAATATAATAGGCATGCTCCTCTGATCCTGGAGATAATAGGTATGCATCATGACTAGTATCCATTTTGACTAGTAGCCATGGATAGCCCTTTCCTCCATGAACATGTCCACTCCCCTCTTAAAGCCTTCCAAGTTGGCAGCCATCACCACATCCTGGGGCAGGGAGTTCCACAATTTAACTATGTGTTGTGTGAAGAAATACTTCCTTTTATCTGTTTTGAATCTGTCACCCTCCAGCTTCAGCAGATGACCCTGCATTCTAGTATTATGAGAGAGGGAGAAAAGCTTCTCCCTGTCCACTCTCTCCAAACCGTGCATAATTTTATAGACCTCTGTCATGTCTCCCATTAACCGCCTTCTTTCCAAGCTAAACAGCCCTAAGCGTTTTAACTGCTTCTCATTGGGCAGTTGCACTAGTCCCCATATCATTTTGGTTGCTCTTTTCTACACCTTCTCAAGTATTAAAAGTATTATGCTACTGATTATGTCTCAGTTTTTATTGAACTAACCCAGCTACCTGGAGTTTGGTGTACCCAAACAGGATAGGCACCTTCTTATTCTTCTTATTATGTTGCTTTTCTAAAATGGATAATAAAATTTCTTTTTAAAAAGTCACAATCTGAAGAATAACTGCCTATCAAAATATGGACTTAAGTTTACATTTAATTTTCTTCATACCAGAATTGATTTTATCCTGGATCGGTCCACATATGCGCTGCTGGGGCGCAATCTGTCTATTCTCTGCAATAATGTATGTCATATTAACTGCGCCTAATTTCTTACATCCATCTTAGTCATTTTCCCTTAGCAAGCTTGGGGGGAAAAAACGTTTGATTAGCACCAAATGTGGTCTTTTTTGTTGGTTAGGGAAATCTAGACCATTGCAATAACAAGATTTATTTCTTCCTATCCTCTTCTTGGCTCTATCCATTCTCCTCCCCTTCTACAGCATTTTGAGGACACCTTTGAATTTGCTATTTATCACGAACTTTTCTAACATTCACAATTGCTGCACATATCCATCTGGCATGCAGTTATCTCCAATAAAGTCGGCCACACTCTGCTGCACACAATTTCTAGCAGATGATTATGAAATGCAATCCAATCAAGACCAGCCTTATCCCACACCCTGGTATTTCTATGTCTTCTAAAATGTAGAGCAGGAGCAGCTGTGCTTGCTTGCAGAGAATGTACCTTTTCCTTTCCTGAACTCAAAAATAGTGATCCCTTGGAGATGGGACTGGAGACATGTTTCTTCAGAAGACACATTGCTTAGATTTTACAGAACATGATACAATCTAAAAGAACCATGTGTAATTTTATTATGTATGTTTTAAACTGTTAGCCGTGTTGGCAGCTCTTGTACGTGCAGAAAGGGGCATATAAATTTTGTAAATAAATAAAATATGTTTGGTACTGCCTTTGACATATCTACAACTAAAGTTATCGGCCCTACTGCCCAACATGCAACCTCCTTTTTCTGTTAGCATCTATTTCATGTTTTTAAATGTTGATTTCCCTCCAAATCTCTCTACCTCTATGTTTCTGTCCTCTTCCTCCTCCTCAATCCTTACAATAACCCTGTGAGACAGGTTGGCTAAAAGATGGTGACTTCCTAACAGTCACCCAGTGAGCTTCATGGCAGAATGGGGACTTGAAGCCATTTAACTGTCCTCAATTCTAGTCTGGTGCTCTAACCACATCAATGCAGAACCTGTATCAATTTCACCTCTTTATACCAATACTAAACCTGCTTCTCCCATGCAGCTGAATACCAAGACTGAAAGGTACGAATTTCCCTGTTAGTAAACTACATAGGCAACAATTCCTGGATAAAGGTTGTCTTCTTTGCTTACTCATAAAGATTTTTCATTGGATTTATCTGATAGCATCACACTACTTTGAGAGTAAGAATAATCCAGACAGTGATGGTTTGTATTCCATCAAGAATGCCACCTAGTTAATATGTTATTTGCTGCCTTTATATTTGCATCTCCCTGACTTGGAAGGCACAGGATAGCCTGATGATCTTGTCAGATCTCAAAAGCTAAGTAGGGTTGGCCTTGGTTAGTACTTGGATGGGAGACCACCAAGGAAGTCCAGGATTGCTTCACAGAGACAGGCAATGGCAAACCACCTATGCTTATCTCGTGCCTTGAAAACCCCATAAGGCAGCTGCGATTTGATGGTACTTTCTACCACCACCATCTATGAATCACTTCAACAGCCTTGTAAACGATTAAGAGCTGCACAGGTTGATAGACAATTTATTCTTGTAGTTTAAAACGCTTCAGACTGGGTTCAACAGTAAGGACCTTTGCCAATCATGAAGATAATGGAGAAGGGATAAAGACTGTGGCCTGTACTACAGTGTCTAGTATGTACTGCTTGTCGGTAGCACTATGATCCTACTATGTAATTCCTGGACCATTTAAGGTGCCAAGTTAATGCTCATGCTTTTTAAAAATTTGGTTTCCAGTTCCAGTTATCAGATTTCTGCTCTTTTTCAGATTTCTGCAATCTGAACCTCTATTGTAGCATCTGTTGGATGTCCCATCCTATTGATTTAAATTGTCTTGAACTGTGTAACCCACTTTGAGTCTCCATGAATGAGAAAAGTGGACTTTAAAGGATGTAAATAAATAAATAAACTTCAGTCAATCCAACACAGTTTCAAAATAATAATGGTTGCTGTGTAGAAAGTATTCATGATATGTTCCTCCTATATATTTTTCATAGAAATACAGGAAACAGCTATTATACCATTCAGCAATTTTTGACCTGATTTGTTCTCTATGAAACAGACATTTACATAGTGAGCAATTAAGAAAAATTAATGACTGTGTCAATGAGAGTGCTACAGAATAATAGTCTTTATCAAGTGGGGAAGGGTAAAAGGTAGTTCCCTGTGCAAGCACTGGATCACTACTGACCCATGGGGTGATGACACATCCCAATGTTTACTAGCAGACTGTGTTTACTAGGTAGTTTGCCATTAACTTCCCCAGTCTTTTACAGTTTACCCCCAACAAGCTTGATACTCATTTTACTGACCATGGAAGGGTGAGTCAACCTTAAGCTGGCTACCTGAACCCAACTTCCATAGAGATTGAGCTCAGGTCCTGAACAGAGCTTCGATACTGCAGTTTACCACCTTGCACCATGGGGCTCTGTTAAGTAGGGAAAATGGTATGTGAAACATATCACAGACAATAAAAAATAATTGAAATTCTTTACTGGACAACTCCTGATTACATATCCCATTCTCTGTGGTCCATTACCAAGCACTTCCATGATTGAAGAAGATGGGCACTTCACTGGAATAAATACTGCTGTTCCCTAGTAAAATTGTTTTGTTGTTCATTTGGCATGGTATGTGGACAACCTTGACTGAAGGGTATGCCAAATTGTTCAGCAGCTAAGAGCTATATATAATACCATTGAATGTCAAGACCCAATAATCTCAGTGAATGCAATGTCATTTCTCTTCTCCCTAACTAGAAATGGAAGTTCATATTCAAACAGAAACCCCTCACATTCAAACCACTTCTAAAATTTCTCCTGTGCTCTTGACTTTGCCCACGTTCTGCATAAATTCAGTTGATGAATAGACTGTTTCAAAGCATAATCTTTCTCTTCTCTAAAATTGTGTGAGTTCTGATGAGGTACTGAGACCAATTTGTTCTAAAAAAAACAAAACACCATGCTTACATACCACTTATATGATCAGTATAACATGGGAAATATAAACTCGTGTAAGTTCATGCCACCCTTTCTGTGAAGACAAAAACAATAGTTTTTGTTTCCCCAGAATGGTAGCAATAATCTTGTATGAAATCATGGCTCCCATGTTACACTGTTAGCATGGCTATGGCACATGCATGGGCATGGGATATTGGCATGCACATTTGATTCAAGTCAGCTCTGGTGTATCATCAGAACCAACTCAAAGTCATTCCAATCTGTAAGTTGTAAAAGAGTTCAATAATACTGCCATAATAATTCAATAATTCACATTTATAATTGAGTTTCCCCCCATTCAAAATATATAGTCTCCTGCCTCTCCTTTGTTTTTATGGGCCATCCACAGTCAGCTGCCCTCTTTCCCAAAAGGTAATTTGAGTCGTGTTAAAACGGGAAGGCTGAATCAAAAACAGAATCTCAACTGTCTCTAGATTGGGAAGAGTATGTATCCAGTTTTGGGACCTAGTCTTGAGTGCCAAGACAAGGCACAATACCTTTTCTGAGCTTACTTTAGCCAGGAATTCTATGTTACATTTTCTCAGCAGATCCTCTCTGCTCCTAATAATAATATCCGAAGTGTCAAAATTATACCTTGTATTGTTACATAATATTTCATAAAACGCTGCCTATAACAACTTGTAGGAGAGGAGCAATCCCATCCCATGGCTTGTCTCTGCTTCATCTCCTTTTTTCACAGAAAAGAGCTGATGGGTCCAGCCAGTTCAACTCCACTAGCCAGCTGAATGTTGACTTGCAGCTGAAAGTGTGCATGGCTTGTGGTGGGAGTTTAAAACTGAAAGGACTGCTGCAAGCCTCCCATCGCTTTTGGACAGCTGATAAGGGGGAAAGCGTGCCAGATATATTTTCTGCTCCAAGCCCAAATCCTCCCTATTGGCGATGGCTGGAGGAGGGAAGTGGGAGGAGGGACCACCCCACTGGTCCCCACTATTTCTCTGAGCTGCAACCAACCGCTGCCTTCTCCTCCTTGTCGCACTGCCACCACTGCTGCTAGCTGTCACCACTGCCGCCACCTCTCCCTCCTTCCTTCTGCTCTTCCTGCCACTGTAGCTTTATCCTTTCTCCATCCTGCCTCTGTCACGGTCACCTTACCCTATACCTCTTCTGGGTTTTTACCTATAGTGGCATAGTGACATCTGCAACATTGCTGTTTTTTTTTAATTCTCCTGCTGCTGATTGGATCAGCTGTGGGCACCATGGCTGGCCAGTGAGAGGCCTGGTAAGCCTAGCCGTGTCACCTGCATGGGTCCCCACCTGACTAGTGTGTCTCCTGCCAGTTGCCAGCCTCATGCTGGCAACCCTGTCTGCATGCTGTTTACATTTATGAATTCTCAGGAATATTTTGTATGCAAAAGTCTATTTCCTGAATTCTTTGAATGCCTGTAGCCACGTTTGAGGAGTCTGTGAGGAATTCATTATTGGGTCCAAAACAGGAACACTGATACTCTTGGAAACTAGAAGCAATGATTGTTTTTGCAAATGCCAGTTTTGTAAACAATTTACCATTTGCACTCCTCCTTGTAAGCCAATTTCTCTAGAGTAATAGAAGGAGGGTCACATCATTTAACATTCTTTGTATAACCATTCATTACTTTCAGCAACTGTCAGCACTAGGGCAGAATTCCAAAGTATGTGCAAAAGTCTTATCACACTATAACATTTCCTATAACCGTTTCCTCATGCCTCAGGGTTAGATTTAATCCAATGTTTTACAGTACAATCCTGAACAGAGTTACGCCTTTCTAAGCCCATTGACTTCAATGAACTAAGAAGGGTGTAAATCCATTTAGGACTGCACTGATAATCCTGAACCATTTATCAGTGATCTAAAAAGGTATTTCAATGACCAGGGAAAATGATCCCAAACTGTGGGAGAAAGCATTTTTGCAGAGAAAAAACATCAGCCATCTCTGGACTACAAGTTAAATGGATCATTGTCAATGAGGAATGCAGATTGTTTATTTTATTTGGGAACTAAGATATTCAGGAAGATTCAAATTACTAAAATAGGCAACAACAGAATAAATCTGTTTGTACCATTAGGAAAAATTAAAAAGCCATAACTTCAATGTGAGTCAAAATCCAAATGACTGAAGGTAAACTGGTCATGTGTCAGCATGCAGTAAAGGTAATTTCTTGTCATTTTATGTTTTCTCTTTCAACCAATTTTAGAAGTTTACCGTTTACCTTTTAATGCCATTTAAATTCTGGATGCGAGTCCAGTAACACCTTCGAGAACAACAAGATTTTCAGTGTAAGCTTTCGAGAGTCAAAGCTCCCTTTGTCAGATACAAGGAATAGAGAGCCCCAAATCCTTATATCCTAGTCAGAAGACAGGGTTGTTGCAAAGGAGTCAGGATGCAAAGGTACAATGCAAAATGTAATCAGCTTCATTAGAGAAGAGGAGAAAGGCTTAGGAACTGAAAATTAGCATCTGTAGTGAGATAAGAATCTTATGTCCTTTTCAGCCCTTGGTAGTCCATTGTTTTGAATTTGTGAATGAGCTCCAGTTCAGCAATCATAGAATCATAGGCACCACACTGGCCATCTAGTCCAGCCCCCTGCTTAATGCAGGATCAGCTTAGAGCATCCCTGACAAGTGTTTGTTCAGTTTCTGCTTAAAGACTGTCTGTGAGGGAGAGCTCACCACCTCCCTAGGAAGCTGATTCCATTGTTGAAGAACTCTTACTGTAAAAAAAAATTCTCCTAATGTCTAGCCAGTACCTTTCTGTCTGCAATTTGATCCCATTATTGTGAGTCCTATCCTCTGCTGCCAACAGGAACAGCTCCCTGCCCTCCTCTAAGTGACAGCCCTTCAAATACTTAAAGAGAGCAATCATATTCCCCCTCAACCTCCTCTTCTCTAGACTAAACATTCCCAACTCCCTCAGCCTTTCCTCATAGGGCTTAGTCTCCAGGTCCCTGATCATCCTCATCGCTCTCCTCTGTCCACATACTTTTTGAAGTGAGGCCTCCAGAACTGCACACAATACTCCAGGTGTGGCCTGACCAATGCAGTGTACAGTGAAACTATGATATCTTGTGATTTGGATGTTATGCCTCTGTTGATACACCTCAAGACTGCATTAGCTTTTTTTGTCTCACTGGCTGCTCATATTTAACTTACAGTCCACCCATCCCCCAAGATCTTGTTCAGACACACTGCTACCCAGAAGTGTATCCCCCATCCAATATGCCCAGATCAACTTTTGCTCTGATGTCCCAAGTTTGCTACTTAGATAATTTCTTTCTGAGTGGGATGTTCTCCTTCAATAGGATGGTTATGATGAGATGTCTGGAAGTCAGATGATCCAGGGGCTCTAGCAAAAATACCAGAGCAGCACATAAAACTTACTTTACCTGGACAATAAGTTACAAAACCCATGTCAGAGACAGTCTTGTGAACTGCTGAGATCACTTGCGTTAAAACAGTTTGTGACAATTGAAACTCATCCATTTCAGACATAGAGGATTCTTCTGAAACACCGCTTTAGAGAGTCAATCACCCTGGTCCACAACGAGTGGCTGCAAGCTATGGGGGAATCAGAAAACTCCTCCTAACTTCAATCTAAGGATTGCAAACTTTGGATCCACGTGAGTGTTCTTGCTTACAACAATGGAAACCTGGTTGTGATGTTTAAAAAAATTAAGGTATCTGTTATTCCTTTTATTTCTGTTCTTTATGCTCATGGACCAAAAGGTCATGAGCAAAACAAGTTCAGTAATATAGAAATAATCTAACATACAGAAATACCAAATCTAAGTTATACAGTTAAAAAGAAAGTATCATAAAAAGCCCCAGATAAAATTTTTGCCATGACAAGGGTTACATTTGGATCAGTATCAACCAATAGCTTTGCAACTATCTCTTGTTTTAGGGCAGGTCCTCACTTCTGGATGTATGCTGTGATCCATTTATCTCTGGCAAGATCATATTTTTTACAATCAATTAAAAAATGCCAAACAGTGTCCAAATTCCTTGATTTACAATCACAAGATCGTTCAGAAAAGGTAGGGTTGCCAGGTCCCTCTTCACCACCGGGGGAAGGTTTTTGGGGTGGAGCCTGAGGAGGGCAGGGTTTGGACAGGGGAGGGACTTCAATGCCATAGAGTCCAATTGCCAAAGCGGCCATTTTCTCCAGGTGAACGGATCTCTTATTGGCTGGAGATCAGTTGTAATAGCAGGAGATCTCCAGCTAGTACCTGGAGGTTGGCAACCCTAAGAAAAGGGGATTCCTGAAAACCTGCCTGCTAACTTCCCCAATGGTTGTGTATTTAATCTGGCTTTCAAGAAAAGTATTCTATGTTTGAAGACAGTTAAAAATTTACAATAAGCACGAAGGATCCTTGGAATGGGAAGGCCCAGATAGTACAAGGAGTATACCGTATTTCATTCATTTCTCAGCACAGAATGATGGGTATGACATCAAAGGGAAATTATAGGTAACCCAAAACATATGTGCTAGAGTTTTGTATTTTAAAACTATAGATTCTCGGTATATTTTATTTAAAAATCTTCATCTGTGTCTATATTTTGACATTATTTCCAACAAATGAAAAAGGAAAATTTAAGAGGTAGACTTTAAATCCTTCCCTCTTTATAAAACATAAAATCACACTTGTAAAGATAATTGTATTAAAAAAAATTGTGTGTAGGCCCAGTTATTAAAATGTCTAACAAACTGTGCAGTAAAGAATTGATTATATCATTAAAACTGTGGGGTTATAGTACAGTTTAGTGAAGGTAGAATGGACCAGTTTATTTCAGAAGCCAGCTGGTTTCTGCAGGGAAATATCAGATTATCAGAAAATGTAGTTTGTGCTCACTAGATGGCTTGGTTGGAGGGATTAACAGGACAATCTTAAACAGAGTCACACCCTTCTAAGGCCACTGGGTTTAGAAAGGTGTTACGGTGTTCAGAATTGCACTGTAATAATCAAGATAGTCTCTAATATAATAACAACAACAATGATACATTTTATTTGTATCCTGCCCTACCCTGGGAAACACTGTGATGGAAAAGGGCAGTGCTATTTACCACCTCTATTTTCCTACTGCAATTCATGTTTATTGAGTTGTGGCTCAGAATGTTAAACATGGTATAATTTAAGTATTGCTTTCACCTATAAATAAGAACCCACATAATATGTTTTGTCAGGACCAGCCAAAATGACACAGTGTGCATACTATGTTTTGTGTCAGTTTTGTTAGTTCCAATAAAAGGTATTGTGTGTACTGTGTTTTGATTTGGGAACTTTGCTTTTGGACCGGCACAACTGCAGACATAGACACTCATCCTATTTTTGTGTCACCTAGATGAGGAAGGTGTTGTTGTTTTTTAATGGCCATTGTTGATATCATCAAAGGAACATGGTGATAGATGCATCAAGGACCTTTGCTGGGACTAGAATTTGAACTATAAGGGGCTATATGAGAATATGAAGGGACACTCAATGCATAAACAGTAAGATTTTGCTTATGATTTACGAAGTGGTTTTGATAGAGCAGATTACTCAAAGCCCCAGTTTACTATTTAATGATGATAGTTTTTATCATACTCATTGCAAATAGTACTGTAAGGCAATTCTCTGCATGAATAAAAATACTCAGATACACAAGGAGAAAAGAAAGCCCCCTTTCCAGTGTTAAAGCAGTGATTCCAAGATGTAGGCTAAATTAAATGTATGTACCTATGTACATACATATGTCTGTCTGTCTGTCTGTCTGTCTGTATGTATGTATGTATGTATGTATGTATGTACGTAAACAGTGCCATCAATGAGCATGGTACTTTAAAGAATATGGTATGACATGGCCCTACCCCAAGGAGGTTACCATCTACAATTTGTAGGGGTGCCAACCTCCAGGTGGTAGCTGGAGATATCCTGCTATTACAATTGATCTCCAGGTGACAGAGCTCAGTTCACCTAGAGAAAATGGCCGCTTTGGAAGGTAGGATCTATGGCATTATTCCCTCCCCTCCCCAAACCCCACCCTCCTCAGGCTCCAAAATGTCCAGATATTTCCCAACTCGGAGCTGGCAACCCTAACAATTTATGTTTATTTTATTTATTTTTCATATTTATAGCCCAAGATGAGGGAGATAACAATGGTTAGGGATGGAAATGGAAGCAAGAGTAAATAGAGGAAGAATATGTGTTTGTCTGTTATATGAGCTACTCTTTTGTTTCAGTTTGGAAAGGTGGAGTTTTTTGAATAGAAGAAGTCCTTTGGATGACTGAGGGTAACGGTAGAAGAATGAAGGTCAAAGCAGAGATGTACTGGTACATGATGCAGTACAGATAAGGTAAGGGAGTCAGTTTCTATCAGGGAACAGTTTGCTTAGGTCAATTGAATTAGCCACAGGGACAAAAAATGAAACTTTATTTTCTTAACCTTTTGTTGAAGTAAAGGAGACAGCATGCCTGGACGTTGGGGAAGACATGCGATATTGCTGTGTCTGTGTTTTATCTTAATAATAAATGGAATGCTCCTCTTTGTCTAATCTGGGAGCTTCTCTTCCTATGCTTTTTCTGTTCTCTCTCCTCATGGACATGCAAGGAGCAGGACACATCTACAGGTCTCTCCTGTAGAGCCATGCAATCATACCTGCATACATGTGCTACCAGATCAGCCGGTCATTTGTGATAAGGAATAGTTTCCTTTAAATTAGGCTTCTTTCTCTATTCCATGGCAACATGGATGTTAATTGAATCTATGTCAATAAAAGTAAGTTTTGCCTTTTTATTTATTTATTTATAGTCCACCTTTCTCACTTGTTGCAATATACTTCCTTGAAGTGTGCTTACCATATGTGAAACCATGCTTTCATAACTGTGCAACTTTTCTGTACTAATACACATACCCATTAACTTCGATATATGAATAACTATAACGATGTCACAACAAAGTTTTTGATCAAACTACATTTTTCCAACTCACATTTCTGTCATGGCTAGGATAACATTCTCATCTAAGAGACTATCTATTCCTTCGTGTTCTTTTTTTTTAAAAAGGCACAATGTATTCAAATGTCAACAATAAATTCTCAGAATCTTTTGATTTAGCTTTTCTTTTAAAATCCTTTTAGGTTCCTTAACATTCTAAAGTATTGTCTTATAAATAATATTAAGATAAAAGAAAAACATCCTGAAGATCAAACATTTGTAAATGTTCCTCAGCACTTTGTTTACAACGAATATGAATGCTATTCATAGCAGATGAGTGACTTCGGGGGTTTTTTTAAATCCCAAAGTCTGTTTTCACAACCTTTCCTAAGAATAATGAAGAACTCTGAGGACTGTGCGAGGAAGCACCAATAAAGTAAACCCTATTTCATTTCACCTGCATGTATCTCAGACATTTCTGTTAGTCCCAACAAATTCATAGAAAGCAGCCTATGTATTGACGGCAACACTAAACCCAATTCTTTTTTTAAAATGAGAAATGTAGTTGTATTAGTAAGTGATTTGTTAGTATCATTTGTTATTTATTATTAAAACATTTATACCCCACCTTTCCTTGTAATTCAAGGGGGCTTACAATAATAGTTTTTTTAAAATTCTAATTAAAACCAAAATAAAATAACAAACTCCAAATCTCTCCCTCCTTCCTCCCTTGAAGAAGAAGAAGAATTAGTTTTTATATGCTGACTTTCTCTACCTGTTAAGGGAGACACAAACTGGCTTACAATCATCTTCCCTTCCCCTCCCCACAACAGAAACCCTGTGAGGTAGGTGGGGCTGAGAGAGTGTGAGTAGCCCAAGGTCACCCAGCTGGCTTCATGTGTAGGAGTGAAGAAACAAATCCATTTCACCAGATTAGCCTCCGCCACTCATGTGGAGGAGTGGGGAATCAAACCCATCTCTCCAGATCAGAGTCCACCACTCCAAACCACCACTCTTAACCACTACACCACACTGGCTCCATGCCTGCCATTCACACTCCCTTGAAAGGCCCTGGCAAACAGGCAAGCTTTGCAGCACCTTCTGAAGATCTCCAAGGAGCGAGTTCCCATCATTTCTTCAGGGAGCCCCTTCCACAGGGCAGGAGCCACAATGGAGAAGACCTAGGTGCTGGATGATGCCAGACAGGCCAACCTAATTGTTGGGACAGCCAGCAGATGGCTGCTTGAAGACTATAGATGGTGCACAGGGTCATATACAAGGAGGCAGTCCTTCAAATAGTATTGAAGTGGTCTTGCTTATGCATGAGCTTCCAGACGATGGATAAAGCTTCAATGGACCATTGCCCATGTACTGAGGGATTTCACAGGGCTGAGCGCAGTCTTGCTTTCCCTGTCTCCTCAGCCACAGATGGGCCCAGACAGCACAAGATAACATTGTAGAATATGGAAGTTTTGTGCACGTCACCCATATCTCCATCCAGCCATGGGGAGAGGCTGTGGCTCAGTGGCTCAGTGGTAGAGCATCTCCTTGGCATGCAGAAGGTCCCAGGTTCAATCTCCGGCATCTCCAGTTAAAGGGACTAGGCAAGTAGGTGATGTGAAAGACCTCAGCCTGAGACCCTGGAGAGCCACTGCCGGTCTGAGTAAACAATACTGACTTCGATGGATCCAGAATCTGATTCAGTATAAGGCAGCTTCATGTGTTCAATCATGCAAATTATTTGTGGTGCTTGATGGGGATGGAGACATGGGAAGAATGCCTAGATTTCCCATTCCCTGCCTTTATATTACACGTGTGTGTGTGTGTGTGTGTGTGTCTGCACACACACATGGCTGTGTGCTCACATTGTTAAAGGGAGAGCAAAACAAGGCTGCAATTATTCTAGCTGTGGATACAGGATCTGTGTTTGGTTGTTCAGTCTCATTGAATAATTTGCAGTGTAATCCTTAACAGAATTAGTCTGTTCAAAATCCATGGGTTTAGAAGAGTGTAACTCTGTTTGGGATTGCACTATTAGCTTAATTCTCATAACACGTGTGTAGAGAAGAGGTAATTTGCTTAGGCTGTGTATAAATTGATATTAAATACCTCAAGACTATTAACTGTCTAAATTCTTTTTAGATGGATTCCCAAACATGCTCAAGTTAGTGGATTGGTTTTCTATTCTTAAATGTAAAAGAATATAACCATTATACTGTCAAGCTAATTGGCAGAATGGGTATTCTAAAATAGATTTATTACCGTAAAGGAATCTCAGAGGAGTACAGCAGGACAGAGAACTTTGTCTGGGCTGTTACATTTATTGCAGTTCAGTATGTAATGAACTGTCAATTCTAGATTATTTAATGGAGACAGAGTTACAGCTCATTCCTGACTTCTGAGGATGAAAATCCTCAGGAGGCCAGGAAGGGGCTGCGCTGGTGTAGGGGCCCCCCATGCCGGTGTCCAGGCTACTTGTGCCTCCATAAGTGGCCCCAACGCCGGCGGGGAGGCCTGGATGCCGGTCTCCTCAATGGGGCAAAAAGCCCCATTTAAAAAGAAAAAAGCTGCAAAAAGGCTTTTTTCAAGGTTTTGGCAAACAGGTAACTGCTTAGGAGGTGCTGTGGCGATGCCTCTGTCACATCGTCCCCGCACGCCGAAAGCTCAGGAAGGAGCTATTATATTCTGCGAACTATCATTTGGCACTCCAAAGATTTCAAGAATAGTAGCATGTGCAGTACAAAAATTTCTTCTAGTCTAGCAAAATTCAATGAAATTGGACGGTTTCGTGATCGATAAATATCGAATGCAGCACTCAGGTTTCTCTGCAGAATCCACTTAGAAACTTGAAAGCTGACAGGAGATCGAGAATTTTAAAATGTATACAATGAAGAGTTTGGGGAAAGCTACTGATGATGTCATGTCAGTGAAAAATCATTAGTTGAAAATATTGATTAGCAACTTACACTTGGAACAAGAGCCCATTGATAGATGCCATTTCAGTGACCTGCAGTTGGGGGTGAACAGTGAGTTGGCCAGGTTTGCAAATGATACCAAATTATTTAGGGTGGTTAAAACAAAATCAGACTGTGAAGAGCTCCAAAAGGATCTCTTCAAACTGGAGGAACGGCCATTAAAATGGCAAATGAGATTCAATGTGAGTAAGCGTAAAGTAATGCATATTGGGGCAAAAAATCCCAACTTCACATATACACTGATGGGATTTGTGCTGACAGCGACAGACCAAGAAAGGGATCTCGGGATGGTCATGGGTAGCTCAATGAAGATGTCAACCCAGTGTTGGGCAGCTGTGAAAAAGGCAAATTCCATGCTGGCCATAATTAGACAAGGAATAGAGATTAAAACAGCTGTTATACTGTCTTTGTACAATTCTATGGTGAGACCACACTTGGAATACTCTGTACAGTTCTGGTCACACACCTAAAAAAGGATATTGCAGAGCTTGAGAAGGTGCAGAAAAGAGCAACCAAAATGATCAGGGGACTAGAGCAACTGCCTTATGAGGAGTGGTTAAAACGCTTATGGCTGTTTAGCTTGGAAAGAAGGTGATTAAGGGGAGACATGAGTAAGTATTCTGTTTTCTTTAGATGCTTTTTTATTTACCACAAATTTCATTCATCTGTGGTTTTAGTTGCTTTGTCTAAAATGCATTAGAAGTTTACTCATTTGTACCTAATAAACTAATTTCATGTATTTTATTCCCACGATGGAGTCTGTTCATGTGTTCATTGCTAGTCAGCATTCACCCACTGGGTGAATTAAGACCTAGATTTTCACAAGTTAGTGGAGGTTTGCCTTGGCTAAATAAATATCAAATGCAAGGGCCATAGCCATAAAAACAGCATGTCAAAGGAATGAATGTTATCTTTCTACCAGTATTTGCCTTTTCCTCATTCCAGTCCTTACCACTTTATCCTCAGTTATTTATCCAGTTTATTTCTGCAACTTTTACATATATGGTCACTCCAAGAAAGCTCTGTAGACAGATTCTAGTCAATGCTCTAAGGAGCTGAATTTATTTCAGTAGGATACACATACTTTGGCTGCGAGCAAGCAGGGCATTTCAAATTTATAGTAGACGACGTTCAATGGTTTCATTTCCTGGTCCTCCAGCCTTCAGAAAATGACAAATAATGTTTTTCTGCGGTAACTAACAGCAGTGGAAGTAAACTTAGGAACAATAAAGAACCGAAAAACTTCTCATGAGTGAAACTGCATCATCACTCTGTTCTCACTGCATTTCCCTGGCTTGTCTTTGGGACAACATATGCTAAAATACAGATTAAAGCAGCTGTATATCTTCTGCTGGGACCCGGGTTGCCCGTGCTCTTGATTCTGTCTAACTGCCAGCTGCATAGTTGTGCAGTGAGAAATTAAGATATTAATCCATCTACTTTGCCGAAGAATGAGCAGAGTTTTCCTCCAGACAAACATTTCAGCAGCCAGATGTTAACAGCCCACCACGTGACTGTTCCTTCGCTCCCTTATGTTGCAAAGCTGAAGTAGTCATTCTTTGAAACTAACAAGCATCTTTTATGACAAGCATTCTTGTGATATTATCCCAGCTGATTTGTCCGTGCTTTCGAACACAAGCTGCTGCTTGTCGGCTTGTGTAAGCAACATGCTCACAGTCGGGTCAGAAGTGTACACATACTAGTCAGGAAGTGTACCGGGTTTAAAAGATTGCTGAGCTATAGTTCCTGGATACAGCTTAAGCAATGGAATTTATGTAATGTAGGTGTGAAAGTTATCGCTGTTATCGTTTGCGTCAGTCATGAGATGTGAACCTGATTGTGTGTTCTGAAGACATACTGATTGCAGGCTATCATTAATGAAAGGGCTGATTCACACATTACAGGCTACCCAAGCGATGGGTGGAAAAGAACTCAATTATATATAGAAATGTATTTATTTTAAGGCGCTAATGTCACTATTAAAAACATTAAAAAATTACATTAAAAGAAAGCACAAATGGCAACTCATACTAGTTGATAGACTGAAACCACAATCCAAACACATTTCAGGCCCCTGGCCTTCATCAGTGGTCTAATAAAATCACTTATTATGCACACATATACATAAGGCAACAGGGATGGCAACATTCAAACAGTATTATAACAACCCAGGTATGTGTATAGGGATATATTCCAATCTGACTCTGTGCCCAATATACGATTACAGAACCCACTGCCATGGAATGTATTCTACTTGTTCTTTTCTGGGCTGTATTAACCTTCTGTACAAGGTGTGCATACCCGTATCAACCAGATAAATGGGAATTAAAATATGTATATACACACCTTTCTAGTCATTTAGGACCCAAGGCAGCCAACAGTGTTATATATATACCCAGGCTGTCCCAAAAGCTCTCTGGGACAGCTCTCTTTTGCAGCTTCACTGAAAAGCCAGGAGGGTAGAAGTTCCCCAGTCTCTTCTGGGAGTTTGTTCCAGAACTATAGGGTGGCCACTGGAAAAGCCTGAGCCCAGACCGTAGCAGAATACGCCTTAGAGCTTAGACAATGGGACAATGGGAAGAATGAAGCTGCCACCATGCAGAGTGAGGCGATCGTTCAAGTAGGTGGGCCCTAAGTAGGGTTGCCAACCTCCAGGTGCTAGCTGGAGATCTCCTGCTATAACAACTGATCTCCAGCCGATAGAAATCAGTTCCCCTGGAGAAAATGGCCACTTTGGCAATTGGACTCTATGGCATTGAAGCCCCTCCCCTCTCCAAACCCCACCCTCCTCAGGATCTGCTCCCAAAATCTCCTGGTATTTCCCAAACCAGAGCTGGCAACCCTAGTCCCAAGCCCTATAAGGCTTTCAAAGTGAGCACCAACAGCTTCAGTTGGACCAAGAAACTAACTGGCAGCCAGTGAAAGGAATTCAGAAAAGGAGTCACATGGTCCCATTGGCTAGCCCCAGATAACAGAGGAGATGCTGCATTTTGCACCAGCTGCAGCTTCTGGATCATCTTCAAAGGCAGCCCCATGCATTAAAGTAATCTAGTCTTGAGATTACTGAACCTAGACTCCTTACAACACATTATCTTAGATTGTCGTTTACATGACGAACCCCGTAAAAAATTTACATTACCCTTAATCAGCAAACGGATGGCCTCTTACCACATGTCAATTCTTGCTGAACGACATTTCAACTGATGTTACTGTGAAGGTGGCGGAGTTTTTGGCAGATGCTGTTAAGGTTATGATTCAAACTTAATTTTAATCTAGATATGTACTACCTGTACTATCTGATTCTGATTACTGAACCATGGATCAGTGTGGCCAGATCAGGCATCTGCAAATAAGCAGCCATTTTTCCCTGCCTTCTCCACCATCTGTCATCAATTAAATTAGAAATATGTCTCCTGTAGATGGTAAGATACCATTTGTAAACATTGTATAAGTTATAATAATTATTATTGGCAAAGGTTTTCCTTAAAATGGATACAAATCACTGTTCATACAATACCTCCTGATATCTGGTTCCATTCGTTCTCTGAATTAACATTTATTAAATCTTTTCCTCCCATTTCTTTCAAAAACGATTTGCCTTATTACCAAAAACTAAGAAGATCTCAGTACACATTGTCCAATAAATCTTTACACTTATCAGCAACTGTTAAATATTTTCAACAATCTGTTTCCAAGATAGGATCTTACTAGGAAAAAAGTAAATTTCTTTTTAAAGCTTCTTTTAAACAGCATTGTAAACCAGAGGGAGCAACAATACACTTTTTTTTAAAGAACACAACACTTTCTTTGCTCTGGCTGGAAATTCTTTGATATTGGATAAAAGGATTTAACTTTTCATTTTTAATAGAAAAATACAGATTGAGAATAAGGCGTGATTCCAGTGCCAAGCTGACTGCTCTGTTTAATAAAGAGTTGAACACAACTTAAATCAAAGAAGCAAAGTGCTCAAAAACACCAAAATGAGAGCTCTGGACTGGAATCTAATTTTCTCCTTTTCACCATTGTCAGAAAGATTCTGTCTCTTATGCTTCTGCTAAGAATACCCAATACATTAAATACTTCCATGGACTGTTAAGAGAGCTAGTGTGGTGTAGTGGTTAAGGTGTTGTACTAGGACCTGGGAAACCCAGGTTTAAATCCCCACTCGCACCATGGAAGCTTGCTGGGAGACCTTGAGCCAGTCACACACTCTCACCCCTGGCTAGTATTTGGATTGGAGCCAAATACTAGCCCTGAATCTGGCTAGTATTTGGATTAGAGGATAGTGCTGAGTTGTTTTCTGTTGCCTCAGAAAGTCGGACCAGAACCAAGGGGTTGAAATTAAATCAAAAAAGTTTCTGGCTAAACATTAGGAAGAACTTTCTAACAGTTAGAGCAGTTCCTCAGTGGAGGTGATGGGCTCCTCCTTCACTGGAGGCTTTCAAGCAGAGGCTAGATGGCTGTATGTCAGCAATGCTGATTTTATGACCTTCAACAGCTCATGAGAGGGAGGGCAGTAAGGTTTGCATCAGTGTTTGGCTCTCGGGGGCCTTTCTTGCATGCCCAGGGTAGTGCCAATCGCCACTTTAGGGTCGGAAAGCAATTGTCCTCCAGGCCACATTGGCCAGAGATCCTGGAGCGGTGTTTTTTGCCATCTTCTGGGCATGGAGTAGGGGTCACTGGGGTGGGGGGGTAGTTGTGAATTTCCTGCATTGTGCAGGGGGTTGGACTAGATGACCCTGGTAGTCCCTCCCAACTCTATGATTCTATGATTCTGGAGACCTCCAAGGAATACCAGAGTTGTAACACAGAGGCAGGCAATGGTAAACCACCTCTGAACATCTCTTGCCTTGAAACCCTGCAGGGTCACCATAAGTCAGTTGTGACTTGACGGCAAAAAAAAGGACTGTTAAAACTCTCCCACTAAAGTACTAGTGTTTATTTTAATAAAGAATAGGGATATCAGCATTATTCAAAGGTTTTTTTCTTATGACTCCCTATTGCAACTTTCAGCTTCACACAAACTCAGTAAAAAGTGGGGTTGCAAAAATGCAGGTTGTCTTCTTCCCATCTTCCTTGATAGATAATTAAGCACTAATGGAACTGCAACCAAGGAGAAAGAAACAGAAGTATTTCATGCATTTAAGCTCATTAGACTGGGGAAAGAGAAGTGGAGGGCAATATTACTGAATTGTAAAAAGACACAATACTGTTATAAAGTAATCGGAGAAATGGAGTATGAAAATGAAGTTTTAAAAAGTAATTTTTTTCCTGAGCCATAATTTAAGGCTGTGATTGAACATTTACTGTTGAAAGGCTAAGAAAATACTATGAATAGGCATGGGGATATGCATTGTGTAATCTTCATTTTCACTAAGATTAGTTTAGCTAGAGTACATACCACAAGACTTGGTAATGGTGTGACTCACATTTATGTCCCTCTTTTAACATGTTGATCATTTAACAAGTTCTTTTATTTCTGCTTTAAATCACCAGCCAGATGACATTTGCTGGACACCAGATTGCTTTCAGGACTTAATAAAAGGCCTCTGGACTAAAAGAGAAAAGTATAAACATTCAATAATACACAAGAATGAAATTTTTTTGACCCCAACTTGCCTTATATGCTGTTTTCTGAAAAATGTTGTGCAACATAGAAGGAAAAGAGCATCCAAATTACAGCGACCATTCAAGAAGAGCTGAGAGCAGTCAACACTTAGTTTATTAGTTGAATCCCCACCCAACATTAAATACATATAAGATCCATTGATATCAATAGAACTGATGTGAGTACATGCTTAACCGCCTCAATGAAATAAATTGAATTTTGGAAGTGCTTCAGTTTGGGCACATCTGACTGTGCTAATAGTCTTCTGACTTGACTTTAATTTTCTTTGTCATGTTCACTTTTCTAGTAAAGTACAATGTTCAATAACTTCTGATATTGTACTGAAACAAGTTTTGCATCTGTGCTCATGCATATCATCCTAATAGATATAGACAAAATACAGATAAATAAATCAAACTGGGGTTTGATTATGTTCTGAGTGTTCCCACCTCTTTTCATTCTAAGATTTCAGTCTTTCAAGGAAATATCACTTTGTTGTTTGTAGCATAAGAAGATCTGTCAAGCATTCAAAAAGTTGTTTGCTTTTTTAGTGTTTGGAAGTGTTCTAAATAGTATTGTAAATGTTTTACACATGCATATTGTTACTTTACTTCCCAACAGCTTTCCCAAACACATACATAAACCTTTTTTTCAAACCCACTCAACAGAAAAAATCAGCTTACAGAAAAAGTACGTTACGCTGTTGTCTTGAGTCGACTGGGGTTTGTGGTAGGGATGTCAGTCTCCAGGTGATCCCCTGGAATTACAGCAGACTACAGAGATTGGTTCCCCTGGATAAAATAGCTGCTTTTCTTTGGCATTGTACTCCACTGAGGTCCCTGTCCTCCCCAGGCTCTAGCCCCAAATCTCCAGGAGTTTCCCAACCTGGAACTGGCCTCCCTACCCCCCCCCCCCAAATGGCCAAGGAGGACCTGGCAACCCTAGTTTGAGGGGGGCAGCTACAGAACTTGTCTAACATAGATGAGTTGCATTATCTATCTTAACTTGAGAAAGAGCCCACAGAATTTGTAGGATGTTCCATGTGATATAATTTAGAGAGAAATTGTAGCAATTATGCCCAAGTTTCAGATCATGCTCCATGCCATTTTCCAGAAGCAAAACACCCTTTTCCTAGACTTGGTAAGGGGGCAAACATACAAGTTGCCATTACATTCCCTGTATTCTCCCACAAACAGGGCAGCATATAGCCACTTCAGTAGGATGTTTGAGACAGGGTTCAGTAGGATGTTTGAGACTTAGGGTTCTCTTCCTGCAATCCTCCCAGTTGTTTTCAGAAGACAACACGGCACAATGAAATATCATATAAGAATATGTAGCATTTAATAATGATACATTTATTAATAACCGTGAATACTGATTCAGTAGATAGGCAAAGTAAGCTGCTAATGCCCTGAAGGTCAAGATGAAAGTTTAGACACATACAATCTTGTTTGTCCACTAATCTTAGGTATGTGAACCAATCTGACAGGCAGATCACACCACACACACACACACACACACACACACCCCACCTCTGGTTTGGGTTCTTGAAAACAAAGGAAATTGTCAGACGCTCATAACACTGTGCCCCAATCTGAATTGGAAGTCCCAAAGGTTTACAATTAATAATCACAATACACTAGAGAGATGATCAAACATCATCCAGCATTTAATTTAATTTTCCCCTTGGGTTTTCTCCTTGGGTGTTTAAAATATTTCAAGTGTCCCACTGCTACCCAATCAACAGTGGATATATTAATGGTGCAATAACTGATACAAAATATTGGAACAATTTGCCATCATCAGGTTTGTGGATGAACATGTGAGCCTTACACACACACACTTTGAAACGTGTGTTGAGTGGTATTCTGCTGGCATTTTATTGTATGCAATCATAGAGGAACATTTTTAAGTGCCCTACATCTAAGCCCTACTTCTACCTACTTCATGTTGCTGCAGAGAATTGCAAGCTCTTTTCCATACTAAAACTATAGGAAGATTGATTTGGCTGAAAACAAGAGTTTGACCGTTAGAAATCTATTTTCTCAGCCAGTGATGAGTGAGAAGAGAATACCAACGTTTTCCATCCTACGATCAACCCACTTTTAAGTAAAATGAAGGAAATGGTGAAATACCATCAAGATATCTACTGAGTAATTTTAAACTTCTTAAATATTGCTGGCTTGTGCTGGTCTTTTGACACGATTAATGGTGTTCACAGAACTGCAGAATATGTCAAGCACTGGACATTAATTAATTTTCAGATGAGTCATGCAAGGAAAGTCACATCATTCTTGAACATTAGCATGTTCCCAAATTACTAGAGCTTTTGACCAGTCTATCAACACCCAAAGAAAGTTTTCTGGCTTATAAATCAGAATATGTCATAGGAGCAGCATTTACTACAGTTAAAAAGCATAATTCAATTTTAAACTTAATTAAAAGTTGTAAATTCCATGCCATTTATTTGCTTTCTCTCTCTCAAATCCAACTTCTCTTGCTTGACTTCTCTTTTTCTAGTGATGAGTGAAAAGAGCCTAGCTAACTCCACTGCTTGCTTTGAACAAATGAAGTTTCCTTACACTGATCATTGATCCATCTAGCTCTGTATTGTCTATTCAGACTGGTAGCTTCCCTCTAGGTCAGTGGTTTGTTCACTAGCGTACTCCTTGGCAGCCCATTTCTAGAAGTTGTACCCCTTATATTACAAAAATGTTTGTAATTAATATAGTTGCTGTTATTTCAAATGCTTTTCACCACCATTGTTCATTTTTTTTAGCATTCCTAAATGTCCTGGTTCGTACTCCTGGGGGTATGTGTACCCCAGCTTGGGATCAAGTTCTACTGGATCAGGCAAAAACGGCCCTGTACCAAAACCTCCTAATTGAGATCCTTTAGCTGGAAATGTCAAGGCTTACACCAGAGACCTGCTGCGTGTAAACCATGTGTTCTACCATTGAGCTACAACCCTTCAGTGGCTTTTTTAGTCCCACATCCTAGAAGAAAAAAGTCTTCTTCCCTCTATGTGCCATGAAGTAAGAGCTGACACAGACCCCCTCCCCACTTGATATACCTTGTAAGGAAATGTTCCATTGAAGTTTGCAGGCTGGGGGTGGCATACTTTCCCCACATAAAGGTCTTGCTATACACACATTGTAGGGTTGCCAGGTCCCTCTTCACCACCGGTGGGAGGTTTTTGGGGCAGAGCCTGAGGAGGGCAGAGTTTGGAGAGGGAAGGGACTTCAATGCCATAGAGTCCAATTGCCAAAGTGGCCGTTTTCTCCAGGAGATCTCCAGCCAGTACCTGGAGGTTGGCAACCCTAAAACATTGGTTTGGATTCAGTGGGACATTTCTGTAGAGGGAAGGGTTTCCATCTGTAGAAAGAGTCTTTCTTGCATTCTCCCTTCCACTTCAGCCCCAAAGGCCCCAAAAATATTACTCTAGGGGGCATTTTGGGCTGCAGTGGATCAGAAAATAGTACTCTGTGGGTGGAAATCCTTCTGCCCATGGAAACACTCTGCTGGATCCAAGCCAAAATGGCCATGTGAGGATAGCCTTTTCCATGTCATGCTAATTATATATGTCTTGGGTGTATATTATTGGGGAGCATTTACATGTTGAACTCCAACCAGCACTCTGAAAGGAACAAAAAGCTGCACATACTTCCCATAGCTTGCTTGTGCTGAGCTCTAAATCAGACCAAAATAACCTTTGGATCCATAATATAGAAGCAGTTGACAGAACATTGTTGGAGGAATTGGGGCACATGCCTTCCAGCTGGAGACTCTCCTGACTGTTTGCAATTCAGCAAATTTACTTCCTGGTCAAATAGAGCCAAGAAGCTGAGCAGATAAAAGAAAAATCCATTCCTGATCATTAGATGTGTACTTCCTTTATAATTGTGGCACACCTTGATTAGTAGTTTCCCTTTCCAAGTAGAGACTGAAAAGTATTTAATGCTGCAGGAAGGAGGATTCTGAAACTTGGGGAAGCTGCCAGAATGGAGCCTGAAATTATAGTGGCCCTGGAGATCAGGTAGGGGAAGCCACAAGCAGACTTCTAAAAGACCACGCCACTCATAGTCTACCATGGAGAATTTGTAAACAGAACATACCTTTGTAATCGGGAGGCTTTCAAGACCTTCTTACCTAACTTTGCCTCTTTATCTTCTCCACCTCATAATTATCCCACCCCCTGTTCCTGAACACTCAGAAGAAAAGAACAGTGCCTATATCTTTTAGTTTAGCCGTACATTGTGGAATCTCTTTGCTCTGGAAGTTATTAAGGATAAGTTGGATATGCATCAAAGGTAGTTTAAGTTTGAACATCCTGCCAAAAGACAGAGGTTTGGGTTGGTTGACCTCAGAGGGCCATTCCAACTGCTTCTTAACAAGGTTACTGTTATAAAAAAAATTGGGCTGATATTTGAAACAGTGAGTTATCAATCACACATCAAAAGGAACCTTCACCAAACTTCACCAACTGTGGAAACTTTAGATTTCCTTTATGAAGCCTTAGCCACTATCATGTGTATGTTTTAAGAGAACTTGCCCACTGACTTCAACTGCTAAATTTCACTCCCCCAATAAATATAGCCCCATCTGCTTTCATTAGATACCACATTTGTGTGTGTGTGTGTGTACATGAGTGTGCACAGGCATTAGCACTGCAGCAATTCCAACAGTAATTCCTCAGTAGTTCAAACTAAAGACTCTAAGAGACCAGCCAAGATGTCAGCCGCAAATACTGATGCCATTCCTGGAAAAATACCTCAAAGCCTGGCAGCCATACAGCAGACTAGAGTTCCCTCTGTGTGGCCACAGTTGTTGTTGGCTTCTCTTTGCCAGGGAGGAGGTAGAAAAGAATGGACTGAAACAAGAGTCGCATCCAGGGGGCTGGCAAGCACCATCAGCTGCACATCGAGGATGGCTCTGAATTCTTTTTCAGAGCTGTTTCAACCTCGCATGACCTCGCTTTTCAAATGTAGGGCCAAAGTTGTGAAGCTGAATTGAGGAGATGAGGAGATTCAGGATACAAGTCATGATTCTAATGGTTTTATTGCAATTATTTTAATATATACAGAGAGAGAGAGAGAGAGAGAGAGAGAGAGAGAGAGAGAGAGAGAGAGTTTAGTGACTATGTTTTGCATGCTGATGTTTGGTAAATGATCTCATTTAGTACATGAACCCCATGAATGCTGTTAGCTTATCACACATTGCAAAGAAAAGTCAGAAGAGGAAGGGTAAATGAGTTGTGCTCCTTCTATTTAGGTTTGTAATGTAAATGGGAAAAGGAAGAATTCATGTGTATTCTCTATACTGAGGCAAACAAGCTCCAAATGTGGGAACTGCTCACATATTGTTACATGCACCCCACTTCTCCCAGCAGAGAGAAAGAGGGAGGAACATACAGGTAGAAATCCTGCATCTCAGGACCCTTGAGACAATCCTCAGTGTTTGTCTGCTTCTTAGTCAGGATCTTTCAGACTCAAAGTTATTCTTCACACATATGACCCCCTCTCCCCTCAAGTGCAAGCAGCATCACCACCACCTCCAAGCCCTGATTGGTGCTTGGACATATCCAATGTCCAAGAATTAAGGTCCATTGAGGAGCTATCTACACTTGTTAGGAAACATTACTATTACCTTTGTCAGAGGCTGTGGCTAACCCTGTCCCCAATCTAAGACTAAGCCCACATGATGGATCCATTCACAGAAACAAGACCCCAAACTTATAATAGTATTCTGCTCCAGGGAAGATTCCCTCCTCACATGTTATCCTGAGGCAGAAAAAGCAAGTATGATTTAGCATCATTTGTAACATATGAAGCCACTTTGACATTATCCAAATGAGGCACATATTCAAATACCATGTTTAAGCCTGTGACTTTTCATTTTAAATCTTTTCATGTTATTACAAATATATAATATAATAATCTTAGAATAAAGATAGGGGCTAAAAAGGAATAAAATTTCTCCAATATGAAGTGCAAAGAGTGACCCAATGCTCTGGATTGATGGTGCAATTACTACCTGTAGTTCAGTATGAAAAATATCATTAGATGCACTTTGGGATAAAAGAGTTTATTATATCATTAAAGTGTATATTTACTTTTGTTGTTTTGCTTCAATACCAGTGCAGGTGTGAGCAAAGTTAAATTCCCAGTCCAGAGATCTAGTTATCATGTAAGTGTCATAACTGAAGACTGAAATAAGCAACAATAATTTAATGAAAAGGAATAACCGTGGTCTTGGAATTTTCTTTCCTGACGTTTCGCCAGCAACTGTGGCAGGCATCTTCAGAGTAGTAACACTGAAGGACAGTGTCTCTCAGTGTCAAGGGTGTAGGAAGAGTAATATATTATATTATATATTACTCTTCCTACACCCTTGACACTGAGAGACACTGTCCTTCAGTGTTACTACTCTGAAGATGCCTGCCACAGTTGCTGGCGAAACGTCAGGAAAGAAAATTCCAAGACCACGGTTACACAGCCCGGATAACCTACAAGAACCAATGAACTCTGACCGTGAAAGCCTTCGACAATATTTTGAAAAGGAATAACTTTATGGAAAAAATACCTAAGTTCTCCTCTGCTACGTGGAGTTGTGTTTAGGCTATAGTTTGTTGTTACAAGAACAGCCCTTGGAAGAGGAAGAGGAGGAGGAGGAGGAGGAGGAGGAGGAGGAGGAGGAGGAGAGTTGGTTTTTATATGTCGACTTTCTCTACCACTTAAGGAAGAATCAAACCAGTTTACAATCACCTTCCCTTCCCCTCCCCACAACAGACACCCTGTGAGGTAGGTGGGGTTGAGAGAGTTCTGAGAGAACTGTGACTAGCCCAAGATCACCCAGCTGGCTTCATGTGAAGGAGTGGGGAAACCAACCCAGTTCACCAGATTATCATTCACCGCTCATGTGGGAGAGTGGGGAATCAAATCTGGTTCTTCAGATTAGAGTCCGCCCCTCCAAACCACCACTCTTAACCACTACACCACTCTGACTGTCAAGGTAATGCTCTGTCCCTCCCCCTTACTTTCTGCTCAGAAAATGAAGACTCCCACATTCCCAACAAACCACATGTTGTCACTTTGTCTGAATTGGGTGAATCAACAAACCATGGTTTGCTTTCTTATCTAAAATTCTGGATAAAAGCATAGTTTGGAATCATGGATTGTACTCAAGTTAGTCATTTTGCCCAGTTTGTATGAAATGGCCAACTACAGATTGCTGCAAATATGGAAGTCTTCAATTTCCAAGGTATGAACAAGATGAAGAGCAAGGGAGAATATACAAACCCAAGGATTATTAAGCCTCATTCCCATGATGTCCTGTTCTCATCACATACAACCTGAAGTTTTAGAAAAGAGCAAGAGTCCAGAAGCATCTTAAAAATTAACCAAATTTCTGGCAGGGTATGAACTTTCATGAGCCGCAGCTCACTTCTTCAGATCATGCATTAGCAGCATCTCCTGCTTCTTTTAGTCCCCCACAAAATTACACCATCTGTATTTCACAGGCTGCATTCCAATGGCCAAAGCGTTCCTTTCCTCATTTACACTAGCAGAACACTGATCTTGCAGACATTGGTCATCTCATCTCCATAGCTACTGGTGGTGGAAAGTGCCATTAAGTCACAGCCGACTTATGGCAACCCCTAAGGTTTTCAGGGCTAGAGTTGAACTGAGATGGCTTGCCATTGCCTGCCTCTGCTACAGCTAGGAGCCACCAGCAATAAAAGGACAATGGTGTTCTGCTATGGGCCAGTGGCAGAGCACATGCTTTGCATGCAGAAGACCCTCGGTTCAATTCAGTTAAAATATGTTATGTAGCTCAGACCTTGGGGAGCCACTGCCAATCAGAGCAGACAATCCCAGACTATTAAGGCAGCTTCATATTGCTGACCATTCTCTCAAGCCCCCAGAGGGCTTTCAGTGAACCAGTTTGCTATTTTTTTTTAAGCTAAACAAAGCTTAGAGACAGCTCTCTCATTGTTTGGCAATCTAAAAGAACAAATTTCATGGTTCTGGAATAAACTGGACAAAGCCAGCAGAAGAGGCTTCAGCAACGACCTTCTCAGTGCAATAGAACTCCAGTGCTTATGGCGGTGGGACTGTGTTTGGGCAATCAGAGGCCTTTTACCAAGTACTGAAGCAGCAGGGCCCATTAGGTTTAACAACCTCAAGGGGTGTGTGTGGAGTTCTCCATGAATCACAACTGATCTCTAGCTATCAGTTCCCCAGGGGGAAATGGCAGCTTCGGAGGGCAAACTCTATAACATCACATGCCGACTGACTCCCTTCTCAAATGCCACCTTCCCCCTGGCACTGCCCAAATCTCCTAAATGTCCTGTAAAATGTCCATATTTATCAACACTATCTCTAAATCAGTCAACTAATATTAGACATACATTGGCTTGGATCCACAGGTAAATATCCATTGATAAAGGGGATTTCTATTAGCAGTGGGACTTTTACCGCCTCCCCTCTGACTGCAACCCAAAATGCATCCCACAGTGCTGTTCTGCAGCAGGAGAGGCATTCTGGGAAAATCACATCCCTCCCATTAGCAGAAATGTTCCACAGGAACAGGATCCAACCTATTATATGTATAAATGACATCCATGCTATGTTTAAACGCAATAGAAACTATGTATAAAAGCTGTGCTACATATGTACACAATATAAATGAATCTACAGTCCCAACTGTGAGAACAAGGTTGTTTGTGAGGGACCAAAAGTGCTGAAAACAACTTAAGTGAATATAAAATAGGAAACTTTTGTTCAGCCATATGTTAAGCTCTGAGGTATACACCCGGCTGTTGCCCACACTGGCTGTGATTTACACAAAAAGGAATACAAAACACAGATCTGTTCATCCATTGAAAATAACCGAAAAGGTTTCCTTTCAAGTTCCTTGCTGGTGTAATTATTTATATTCTCAAAGTACAACAAGATCATAAAACTATGACAGTAATTATCATAATATTATTAAACATGCTATTTAGCACCCACTTTCTTGAGACCTTTTAAAGGACTGAATACAATTCTTTGTGAAGGTAGCATTTTTTGCATGTTAATAAAGGTCCCCATTATGGTTCTGATGTTCCATTTCAAAGATAAGTACAATCCTATGAAAAATACCAAAGCTTACTAGCATTGGTATCTTTGTAAAATGTGCGTTCCGGCTGAATGAGCTAATTAACTTAGTTAAAAGGAGACCCAGTCAAAGGATTAAAAAGCAAGCTACTGGAACTTTATGATTCAAAAAGCCAATGCATTTAGAAGTTAATGATCTGTAAATTATTCATAGTCATCTTATAAATAAGTGCAATATAATATTCTCAGTGACTGTCTTTGATCAAACATGTACAAGCCAATACAATTTATTTTCCTTTGTTGGAAAGAGGAAGAAGAAGAAGAAGAGTTGTTTTTTATATGCCGAGTTTCTCTACCACTTAAGGAAGAATCAAACTGGCTTACAATCACCTTCCCTTCCCCTCCCCGCAACAGACAACCTGCAAGGAAGGTGGGGCTGAGAGAGCTCTAAGAGAACTGTGACTAGCCCAAGGTAACCCAGCTGGCTTCATGTGTAGGAGTGGGGAAACCAGATGAACATCTGCCACTCATGTGGAGGAGTGGGGAATCAAATCCAGTTCTTCAGATTAGAGTCCACCGCTCCAAACCACCACTACCGCTCCAAACCACCACTACACCATGCTGGCTCTCTAACCGTAAGTTCTTCCTTTCACTCCCAGTTTCATTGATCAGGTACAAATACAAATTTGGAAGGATCCGTCCCACTTGGCCCTTGTACACTGTGTACCTCTTATGTTCCTGGAACCGATAGGACAGGACTTGTAATAAATCTAATGAATAAGTAGTTTAGGAGCTTGTACCCTAAGCGCAGTAACTTAATGGATTGCTTTTAAATGGAGAGGAAACAACAAGGGCTGTTACACATGGGTCTGTCCAAGCTCCAGTGCCGTTCAAAATTCTTAATAATGACTTGTAAGATCGCTGAGTGTGCTCAATCAATCTGAAGATGATGCAGAACTAGAAAGATCTATTTTCACTGTAGATAACAGACTTGAAATTCTAAATGAGGAGCTGTCTCAAAAGAAATTAGGTTTTTTTCATGGGCAATCTGTCTCTTTCTATTAATGTTTTGGTCTGGATGTTAATGTTTTAAATAATCTAATGACTACATTGTTTTGTAGTGTTGTATTAACATTTTGACTACCTGTTCACTGAGCCATTGTGGTCTAGTGGTTAGATGTGACAAGTGGGAGACCTATAACATAATAATTTCCCTCTCTCTGGGTCTAGTTCCGGTAACAGCTCCACTTGGAGGCTGGTGGAATAACAAGACTGCTCTGCTACTTCATTTCCATCTGCGCCATCAGGATAGAAAGGAATGTGAAGAGTTAGAAGGGATCTGGACCTAACAATGGTGCCTCTGCAGTTAGGCAAAACTGTTAAGGCAACTGTCATTTGAAGGGAATAAAACCTCCACTATATAGTTTGCTTCAGATTTATTCTTAGCCCAGTTATTAATTTATCTCATTAATGAGCAGCATTTGGAGGTTGAGCCCATTTTCATAACTGGCATTTATTTTCTTTATACCAGCCTCCTTCTTGCCTTTCTTTGTAGAAATCTTCTTGGGTTATCATCCCTTTTGGTTTGGGCTTTACTGTCTCATTCGTTTGCAATGCACAGAATTCTCCCTTCCTTGCCTTTGCTGTCGGAAATGGTGATGATTATCGCTTTGCCACTTTGATATGGTAATCAGTTTCTAAATAATACCAGCAACAATTTGTAGAGCCAGCCTGAGCTCTGAGACTGTAATTTGATGAAGGATTTGTGGTGCCATTCATCAGTCGCATCAACATCAATCACCTGACACAGGAGACACACAGCCCCTCTCTGCTGACTTACACTTTTGCATGCAGTAAGAAGCAGAGCCTATTTCATTAACACTAATTCTAAACCAAGGGTGTAAACCATCTTTGAGACCCATGCCAGAACAGAGTACATTATAGGTCTGTTTCTAGCGCCGAATGCCAACGGGGATTTATCAAGTAATTATATGGCACAAAAAACAGTATCTACAGCCTATGTTTTATGCCCTGTTGCCAAAACTCAATTATAACTCTTAAAACTGCTGCTCCCAACTTCCTTAAATTGGTAGCATATAACTTGCTGCTGGAAAGAGAGCCCATCTTTCACTGCAATTGCTATTTTTAAAACTAAAGGTTTTTAGTTTTTAAGACTAAAGGTAGGAACAGTTGCCCTTGCTCATCAGGAATATTGCTCTTTGTAGGGAAGAAAGGAAGAATGCTAGTTTCTCTGTCTATGAATGACTAGATCCTATACCTTGGGGGTGGCCAAGCTGCAGCATGGGTGGTACACAATCAAGTAGCTAGTTGTGATCCTCACAGACAGAAGAACAGAGTTGGTTTTTATACCCTGTTTTTTTCTCTACCTTTAAGGAGTCTCAAAGTGGTTTACAATCACCTCCCCTTCCCCTCCCCACAACAGACATCTTGTGAGGTAGGTGGGGCTGAGAGAGTTCGGAGGGAACTGTGACTGGCCCAAGGTCACCCGGCAGCCTTCATGTGGAGGAGTGGGGAAACAAACCCGTTTTACCAGATTAGAGTCCGTCGCTCATGTGGTGCAGTAGGGAATCAAACCCAGTTCTCCAGATTAGAGTCCATCGCTCTTAACCACTACACCAAGCTGGAGAAGAAAAAATTGTGTGATAGAGTTAGGACTGTCCACCTGCTGACCTCAACAGTGCTATCCTTCTGCCAGTTTCCAGCTCAGCAGACTAGAAACAAAACTACATCAAAGCACTTAATGGTGGTAAATGGTTGCATACATACAACTGAGTTTTTTCATGCTTTATTTGAACTTGCGACACTCCTGTTAAAAAGGGGACATCAAACCATCTATTCACATATTCTTTAATTGTCCCATTCCAAAAGGGAAGTTCACATCTCAGAAGGAAAGACCAACCGAGGACAATTTTGGGGTACTTTGTAGGTAAAGCTGATCAGAAATACTTTATTGAGATATTTATTATCTTTATTGGATGGATGAAATGGTTTTGACTTGTGTATTTACTATGTTTGTTGATGGTTGCATTGTTTGTTGTAAGCCTCCCAGAGCCCAGCTTTGCCAGGAAAGGCACAGGATATAAATAAAATAAAATTAAAATAACTTAATATAACATAAAATAACTTCATATAATAGAAAATAACTTAATATAGTGTCTTCATACCTGTAGCTAGGAATGTATTATTATAATAATGTGGCTGTCCTCAATGAGAGCCAGGGCCTTTTCAGCCCCGGCACCAGCCTGGTGGAATGCCCTGTCTGGTGACATCAGGGCCCTACGGGACCTTAAAGAGTTCCGCAGGGCCTGCAAGACTGAGCTTTTCTGCCAGGCCTACAGTTGAGGACAGCTGCGGGTATCATCCTCTGCTGGTCTCCCTATTCCCCACCCCCCTTGTTCTATGTTATTCTCAATATTGGGGGGGCAACC
Source organism: Euleptes europaea (assembly GCF_029931775.1). Lineage (NCBI taxonomy): Eukaryota > Metazoa > Chordata > Lepidosauria > Squamata > Sphaerodactylidae > Euleptes > Euleptes europaea. The sequence continues at coordinate 35,649,802 of NC_079316.1, read as the reverse complement.
TACTGCTTATTCCGGGCACTATGGGCCAAATTAAGCGCCATCTGGAGTTTTTAATGGTTTTTAATTGGGTTTTTGTTTAATTTTAGAATTGTTACTTTTATTGTTAATATTGATATGTTTGATGTTCCCCACCCTGAGCATGGTCTTGGCCGGGAAGGGCGGGTTATAAATTGAACAAATAAAAACAAATAACTAAATAAATACACATGTAGGCACAGTCACAAGTCTAGTCCCTCCGTCATTCCTCCAGAATCTCTGCTACAGCCTACCCATGTCTTAACAACAAGCTTGATCCCATACAAACCTTCCACTGATTTCTATCATTTGAGGGGCACTTTTCCTGCTCCACCCACTGCAGCCCACAATGCCCCATAGGAGCCCCAGGAACAGCATGAGGGAAGAGTTGGAGGTCAGTTGTGGGAGGGAGGAATCAGCAAAAATTGCTCCCCCTTCCATTAATAGGAATCTCTGCTGGATCCAACCAATCACAGTGTTGTGTAGCCTAACGGGTTGCCAATCTCCTGGACTGGTCATGGCAACCCTGGCAGATGTGTGCAGCAGCCTCTCCAGACCAAGCGGCAAGCCTGTGCCGCCATGGAAAGGACTCCTCTTCATCCCTCAAAACCGGCAGTCAAAGAGCAGCAACCAAAGTAGTCCCTCCAGCGAACCAGAGGGCGTCCATGTTCCTGTGTATCCTGCTCCAGTGAAAGCCATATTGCAGGGAATACGTCCAGGCATGTAGCCTGCACCAACACACACACCCTCTTGCAACATCGGACTAGTTCAGCAAAGCCATTCAGCAGACATTGAGATAACAATGACCCGCTCTTCAGCAACGATCTCCAGACATTAGCAGCGATCGCACCTTTTGTTTCAAGGCATTAAGCCAATCAGCAAGACTCCTGACTTCTCCTTTGGTTGCATAAGTCATTGGAATCAGAATAGTATTTCAAAATTGTTACCACCCCACACCTCAGCCAGTCATTCATCCTTTTGTTTTAGCTTGGGAGCCAAGAGGGTAATCCAATTAGCCCCCACACCCAGAAAGAGTATAACTGTGTCCTGAAAGTCCATACGAACCCTTTTTTCCTTAGGCCTGCCCCTCCATACTGCCTGGCACTCTGCCAGAGTGGGCATTTATGCTTGGACGCATAGGGGGTCTCCCCCTGTTCCCTTTTTATCCCCCATAGCCGCATGGAATTCAGGACGGACAACTACTCTGCAAGAGCGGTGCAGTATATTTCCTCCTCTGCCTGCCGCATGGCAAAAGTCTCTTTATACCTCTCTTTGATTCCTAGACTCTGTATGTTGTGTGATGTGTATGTGTAGTTTTGTATGTGCGTGTGAACATATAATCTGAGTAAATTCCTTTTAACCTAATTCCATTGCTTCTGCCTCTTTACTGGTCATTAGAGCTGTCAATTCGGTTCGGTCCGAACTGAAAATCAACCGAATTTCCCCTGATTCGGTGCTTTTCTGTTCGGACGGATCCGAACTCAAAACTGGCGGGCAACCGGGGGGGGCGAATTCAGCGAGTTTGGGAGTTCGCGAATAAATTCGGCCAATTCGGCCGTCAGTAAGCAGCATAACCGTCAGTAAGCAGCCTTCTCCTCCCCCGGCCAATCGGTGGGCAAGCTGGGTCTTCTTCTGGCCAATCAGTCAGGATTGAGTACTGGAGGAATCAGCTGATGTGCGGCCCGGCCAGGGAGAGAGAGAGAGAGAGAGCGAAATCCTCGTGTGTGTGTGTGTGGGGTGCTTGTGCACATTCGCTCCTTTCTGTGGCTGCAGGGGGCGCATTTTTTGGGGTGCACACACAAAACTTTCACTGGAACTTCAGATGAAGCTTCTTAAGGTACCCCCCAAGTTTTGTAAACATTGGGTCAGGGGGTACCGAGATATGGGCACCCCCCTTTTTCTTTCCATGGCTGCAGGGGGCGCATTTTTGGGGGTACAGATCCCAAACTTTGAGCGGAGTTTCAGACCAGTGTTCTTAAGATACCCCCCAAGTTTTGTAAACATTGGGTCAGGGGGTCTCGAGATATGGGCTCTCCCCCTTTTCCCTCCCCCCCTTTTCCATTTATGTGGCTGCAGGGGGCGCTTTTTTGGGGATATAGCCCCCAATCTTTTAGCATAGCTTCAGTGAATTATTCTTAAGATACTACCCAAGTTTTGCAAAGATGGGTTCAGTGGGGGCAGAAATATCGCCTCCCCCCCTTTTCTCTTTCCATGGCTGCAGGGGGCGCATTTTTGGGGGTGCAGACACAAAACTTTCACTGGAACTTTAGATTAAGCTTCTTAAGGAACCCCCCAAGTTTTTTGAACATTGGGTCAGGGGGTCCCGAGATATGGGCTTTCCCCTTTCCCCTATTGGGATGAATGGGGCAGCCGATCCGATCCTATGTGCATCTCCTCTCCAGAGCAAAACGTTCCGTGCCTGATGGAACAGAAGACAGCCACAGTAAGACCCCTTTGGGGGCTTTAATCTATAATTTTTCTCCTGTGTATGTGTGTGTGTGGGGGGGAAAGCAGAGTCTGTGTGTGTGTGGGGAGGGAGCAGTTTCTATGGGTGGGGGGGAAGCCAAAGTGGGCTTTTGTCGGTTCTGCCTGGGGTGTGTGTTCCCCCTCGAGTCTCTCGCTCCCTGGTTTGAGGGGGGAGGTTTCAGTTGTGTGTTGCAAAGGTGTTGTTTAACAAGGTTGTGTTTGCAGTTGTTTTGCTAATTTCTCCGCTGTTGTCGGGCTGGGAGCTTTGTGCGTGGGCGGCAAGCTCTGCTGAGAGATGCACAACATTAAGGGTGGGGGGGACCCCTTTCAGGGCCCATATCTCAGCCCCCCCTGACCCAATCTTTACAAAACTTGGGGAGTCTTTCAATAAACGTCCTTTGAAGCTCTGCCAAAAGTTTGGGACCTCTAAGCCCAAAAATGCCCCCCCCAGAGCCGCGGAAAGGTGCGGTTGTGTTTTTAATGGCTTTATTCGGCCGAATTTGTTTCCGAACTTTGAATTCCCGCCGAATTGAACGGATCCGAAGTGGGGGAGTTCGGACTTCGGCACGTACCGAACCCACAAGGGCCAAATTCGGCCGAATCCGAACTGTACCGAATTTTTTTTTTTTTTGACAGCCCTACTGGTCATGGTATGGACTCTGGTAGACAAAGGTTGCATCCCTGCTTAAGTTATGCCCATTGCCGGTTATTGATTCGCTAATTCCCCCCCCCCATATAACAATTCATAACCGGGCATTTTGGCTAACAGTTGATTCCCCACCCCTTTGCCAGCTACAACCAACAATGTGAGATGGGCAACACAAACACTGGTTTGACATTTGGTATGCGTCAGTTCCCCCAATTCTTGGGTCCATTACCCCTCCTTTGTCTTGGCTTTTTTTTTTTTTTACATTATGAATTTGCAGGCTGTGTTAAAAACACTTAGAGCCCATTCCTGAGCCTCAAGGACAAAAGTCCTTAGGAGGCCAGGAAGGAGCTGCGCTTAGGGTTGCCAGGTCCCTCTTTTCCTCCTGTGGGAGGCTTTGTGTTTTAGCGCGCGGTCCTTTACCACTCAAACTAAGAGGTAAAGGCTCCTAGCGAGGCGGAACTTCCTGTTCTAAACCGGAAGTGCCGCTCTAAGTATGCATGTGTGCATGCACATTTGCCCGCTGACCCCCAGGTGGTCGGTGGGCAGAGGGGCCAATTGCCGGGGGGTTGCCCGCCACCAGCGGGCACCTGGCAACCCTAACTGCGCTGGTGTTCATGCCAGTGCCTGTGCCACTTATACCATCCAGGGTGGCACGGATGCTAGCGGGGGGACCCAGACACCCTTCTCCTGGTGCTGCCACAGCAGTGCCACCCAGGGACTCCAGCTGAGCCTTCCGCCGACATCCCACCAGCACAAAGCCCCATGCTGGTGTCCCAGGGGGCGTTCCTGGGGCATGCTGAGGGGTGGAGCGGCCAGTAGGAAGCTTCCTGACCCCTTTCGCCACAGTACACCAATGGAGTGAACAGCATTTTGCAGGCACAACTTCGTTATTTTCAGTGGGGTAAAATGCCCCATTAAAAAAATAAAAAACCTTTGAAAGGCTTTTTAAGACCTTTTGGTGGCCAGGGAATGGCTTTGGAGGCACCGCAGCAGTGCCAAGGCCATGCCACCCCTGCCTGCTGAAGGCTCAGGAATGGGCTGCAAGCTATCCTTGTAAAGAATCTAGCTTTTCAGATGCTTTATAAAAACAGAGGTACTACTATTAATTGATGTTATAAAAATGGATGAAGGAAACTGGGCATGTGGCAGCCATTTTCAGTGGCATTCATGTGTATAGCTTCAGACCCACTGCATGGAAGAAAGACGGGCTTACAAACATTTAAGAACATAACATAAGAACATAAGAAATGCCCTGCTGGATCAGACCAAGGCCCATCAAGTCCAGCAGTCTGTTCACACAGTGGCCAACCAGGTGCCTTTAGGAAGCCACAAACAAGACGACTACAGCAGCACTATCCTGCCTGTGTTCCACCGCACCCAAAATAATAGGCATGCTCCTCTGATACTAGAGAGAATAGGTATGCAGTATGACCAGTATCCATTCTAACTAATAGCCATGAATACCCCTCTCTTCCATGAATATGTCCACTCCCCTCTTAAAGCCCTCCAAGCTGGCAGCCATCACCACATCCTGGGGCAGGGAGTTCCACAATTTAACTATGCGTTGTGTGAAAAAATATTTCCTTTTATCTGTTTTGAATCTCTCGCTATCCAGCTTTAGCAGATGACCCCGTGTATTATGGGAGAGGGAGAAAAACTTCTCCCTGTCCACTCTTAAAATACTTAAAATAAGTATCACTGTTTGTTGCAGCAAAAGGTGTACTTCTATTCACCCTATATGAACAATTGTGCTAGTGAAGGTCCTCTGGACTGTTCTCTCCATAAGTAGAGCGGCCAACCTCCAGGTACTAGCTGGAGATCTCCTGCTATTACAACTGATCTCAACACTTAAGGCATAGAGGTCAATTCACCTGGAGAAAATGGCTGCTTTGGCAATTGGACTCTATGGCATTGAAGTTCTTCCGCCCCAAAAACCTCCCACCAGTGGTCAAGAGGGACAACCCTATCCATAAGGGTGGTGTGCTCATCCTCAGCATGTCCCTGGGCTTTGTGGCTGCTGTTCTTGTTGTTGCAGCCCTAGCTATATGAATGAACTGCCTGAGGATGTGGGCAGGGATCCCTCCCTGATTTTCACAGAGGCCGTAAGTCAGTTTTAATTTGGGTGGGCATTTGATGACTGTGCAGATGTCAAACTGGGTTATTTTCACATCTGTAATTGAAAGTCAATTGCTGTTAGGTTTTACGGCCATGTGATGTTTTAAGTGTATTATTGTTATTTTGTAAGCTGCCTTGAATTTCTTTTAAGAACAATGGGATATAATTTTGTTTAAATGAAAGAATGAAGATTGTCTGGTCTACCTTGAGGTAAATATACCTTCAAGGAACAGAAGGGTGCCTTTGGATTTTTTCCTGAGATTTGGAGAAAATCCCTTCCATAACCTTTTCAGCCACCATTGCAAATGATACTCAGTAAATAAACTATTAACATTAGATGCTTTCCAATTTCTAGATTTTGACCCCCCCAAAAAATAATAATAATAATTCTTGCTCACCATCCTTTGTTCCCTAATATCCAGCATATATATGTAGTGGTACTGAAGTCTCTTAGATTAAGAAGGAGCACATTCAGACTGAACTGCTACCTGATGCAGGCTTTTATTTTTATTTTTTAACAAAGAGAGATATTCATGGTCTCGAAACTGCTGCTGTAAAATATGGTGTTGCATTCTCTAGACCCAGTATGGTGCTTCCTGTCACCAGGGATCTACTGCTTTGAAAATAAAGATGAAACAGACACCTGCAGACTGCTCTGCTAGTGCGTAGCTCTCACTGGCAGGACTTTTGAACACGCCTATGGAAAAAATGAGAAAGACACAGAAGAATATTATTCAGCAGCAAGAATGAGGAGAGAGACACAAAATCCAGACCAGAAGGTTCTGTTCCAAATGTATGAAGGAATTTGAAAGATCACAGGTTTTCATTTTGAAAAGGCTTGGTGTTTTTTTTCCTCTCCTCCTCCAATTGTTGTAGCTGTGTTTGTCCATATGAAATACTTTCTCAGTGACGGCTCAGAATGTTGTGTGATGCAGTTTGGCTTCAGAATGGGGATTTGTGGCTAGACTGCAAAACTAAACTCCCATCTCAGACTGAACAAATAGCAAAGGTCTCCAGTGAATCAGGTCGCTGCATTCCAAGCTCTACAGTGGCATATTCACTCCAGTACAGAATTAATACTATTTTGACTGCTATAAATCCATTTAAAAAATCACAAAGGAACTGTTCCAAGCATGTATGTATGTATACACATCTGTGAAACATAAACGAGCAAAAGAAATTTGTGAATCATTCTAAAAGATTGTTATATACTTGTGTATACATATTTCTCTCCAACTCAGTCCCAAAGTTCTGAGGCAAGTTAAACGGGGTGTGTGTATGGATTTAAAGCTTTCTTCTCTCAGAAGTTCTGCACTTGCAAGAGTTAAAGCATTTTTTCCTACATCCCCTCCTACTGCAGACCACATATTGTACCCCACAGTTGTCCTCAGAATCCCCCAACCCTTAAGAGCATTCTTCAAAATCCAATTAAAAGTCCATTCCCTTCATTGTCCAGGATCTGGTTTCTCTAGAAATAGTCACACACTCAGGATGACTTCACAAGGCACTCCTTCTCCACCCTAAGCTATTACATTGATGTTTAAATAAAGAGATTCAAGCACTCCCAGAAGATACCTGGCAACTGGTTCTGAGGAACCTTTACGGGACAAGAGTTCCACTATTGTAGAACAGAAAGAATGAGTATCCTCATCAATATGACCATGGTTGTGTTAGAGGGCATAAACTCTGAACAGTACAGGTTCCAAGCCATGCTATGCAAACAACAGAATTAAATTCAGCGCCATGAATTGTGCCTAGAAGAAGAAACCAGAGGTAGGACATGTTCATAGCGTCCCAACACAAATGAGATATGGCTTGCTGTACAAGGAGCCTTAACATGAGAAAATACAAGAAGAAGGAGAAGGAGAAGGAGAAGAAGAAGAAGAAGAAGAAGAAGAAGAAGAAGAAGAAGAAGAGACCCTGATACAGTGAAACACACTTTCAACTAGATCCTACTGCCATTTATGGACACAATAATCTGCATGCAAAGTTGTACATTTCATCCACTGGATACCATCCTCTGAAATCTTGCTGCATCCAAGGCATTTAGGCATCCTCTAAGACTTAGCAACAATCTGTGCCAAGGTTTTGTTAGACAGCAGAATGGAATCCTTCCACTTTCCAATAAAAGTCTGCTTAACTGAAGACTGTGGTCCTATACTTTCTTAATTCATGACATTTCAAACAACAGATTATTGAATGGCCGGGTTAAACTCCAGCCATCTTCTTGTGATCTAAATTTTGCAGAACAGTCCATTCATTTTCTTGCTTTAAAATGATCACAGATTCACAGTTGGATTTCTGGACTCCAGATGAAAGTAAATTGCTCAGCATCCACATGAACCTGGGCAGTGCAAATACAAGGAAGATCAGTCCCATAATGCTGATAGCACCTAAATAACAACACACAGAATTCAATATAGAGTCACTAGGGTTTTCTTGTACAGATTACTGTGCAAAAGGGTCTGTGAAAAACATAATTACGAATATGCATGTATGAAAGAGAAGTAGAGGGAGGACATTATGATAATGACAGCTGCAGTAACATATGGTGTCAGTTAGGGAATGGAATGCCAAATAAAAATGTTGCAAATCTTCAAATATGTGCTTGACCAAACCAGTAATAAATGTTATTACTTTGGTTAATATATCGTGGATATGGTAAAATTGCCAAAGAATGCAATTAGAAGCATTATTTATTTGAATGCTAACTGGTTCAGAGTCAAAAATTTTACGTTATTTTTAAAGTAGGTGTGGAGAGATTCAGTTCACATTTTTTATTCTCTTCTTAGTACATCTTCATGGACCACCCACATGTTTTAAGTTTACAAAGCAAGGATGCATAGTCAAGAAGTCTTAACACTTAAGGCACAATTAACATGTATGATGTGATCCTGAGTCTGTACTTTTTACACCACAATTGAATCAATCAGCATTATCTCCTAACCCAACACTCTTTCAAGAATCAAAGCAAGTAAGGACAGTGGCTCAGTGGTAGAACATCTGCTTTAGTATGCAGAAGGTCCCAGGTTTAGTCCTTGGCGGCATCTCCAGATAAAAGAATCAGGTAGGTGGTGGTGTGAGAGACCTGAACCCTGGAGAGCCATTGCCAGTCCAAGTAGACTGTACTGACCTTGATAGACCAGTGGTATGACTCAGTATAAGGAAGTTTTTGTGTTCATGTGTTTAAGCAGTGGGCATTGTCAGGACTGAGAAATCAGCCAGTGGTCTACCAGTAGGCCATGGCCAATTGTTCAGTCTTGTTTTATATTATAATAATTACAGTGTAATCTGGGCCTTCTATTTCATTTCTCTCTTTCTCTCTCTTGGAATTTTCACCAGCAGAACTCTCCAGCTAGCACTGGGAATATGCTGGCTGTTATCCAGAGGGTTTATAAGGCCCATGGTGGGTAATCTATTCCCCTGGTACTCCATGTGTTTAAGGCCAACATTTTGTCTCAGATGCTATTCAGAGCCCCTGTGTGGATATGAGCTCATAGCACCAATCTGGAAACTATTTTTGGGGTGCTTCATGCGTCCAAATTGAAGCCAGCCTTAAATTGTTAACTACCTTGACCTGGACTGCTGCTATCAAATTTAAGCTTAATTTCCTTCTTTCAGATTCTCTCATTTAATTGAATGCCTTAGATCTGACCCTTTTGTGAGCCATTGGAGCCAATGGATTGATGCAAAAATTTCAGCTCTGGGATTCTGTAACTCTTGGTTATTTGCACTGGGGTTTAACAGAGGTTTTGCTGCAACAAGGAGCAGCCTTCATATCTGATGCTAAGCATATTTGTCCACCTTTTACTTTGGGCTTTTTACCATCAGCCCCTTTTGCCTGAGACTGATATTTCTGCTTCTTTACTGTGCCAGCTAATCACCATTACTTTTCCCTGACTAGTGTTAATGCTTTACTGATGGCAGAACTTTTTGGAAGATTTCAGATGTTCCATGTAAACAAAGATTTTGTGACTGTGGTTTCCAGATCCCTGAAACTATCTAATGTTTACTTCTTTTCTGGCCTTTTATGCATTGGTTGGATCTCCCTGGTTGGACCTGAGTTCATTGCACATTAATGTAACCCAATTTGGGGGAAATTGTATGCATTGGCTTGAATTATCAGGGATGAAACTGTGTGCTAATCGAGCCATGAATACAGAAAAGCAGTCTCCCAAGCTCAAATCAAGTCCCACCCCTTTAAATGCTGTGCTGTAATTGGCTTACTTCACAGTGCTCACCATGAGAGAAGATTTCCTTCCCCCAAAACTGCCACATAAAAAAGCATTTTAAGAACAAAAAACAAAAAACGGAGCAATCTGAAAGAAGGGGAGGGGGAGAAATCCAAGGCTAGTTTTTAAAAAGCCTTTCTTTTGCTCAGAAACAGCTCTGAGGTAACAGGAAGCACTTGAACCCCTGCCTCTTTACACACTGCTTCATGTTTGGCTGTGAGAGAAGCCAATCTTCTGTGTTTCCCCCTGTTTAGTCATCTGCATGCTGCTTTGACCCCGGCTGAGCTCAGGGGAGAGGGAAAAACAGAGGAACGGGAAGACCCAGATTGATTTTGTGTCGAAACAGCATCGAGCTACCAAGGAATGGGATATCGTGCATACTGAAAAGTTAGCTCCTGGCTGAGACAGGGAATAAAGCAGGTTACAGCAACCATGCATAAATCACCTCTGTAAACTTTATGCAGAGTTTAGGGCATCCTGGCTTTCTCCTTCCTTAGTGTCTTTTCTGAGTTGCTCCAGAGATTACCACCTTCTTAACCTTCTCTCTGCCCTGATTGGATGGCCCAGCCTAGCCTCATCAGATCTTGGAAGCTAAGCAAGGTCACATCTTGTTAGTATTTGGATGGCAAACCACCAGGCAATGGCAAACCACTTCTGATAATCTCTTGCCTTGAAAACCCTATGGGTTCACCATAAATCGACTGTGATTACAGCACTTTCCACCACCACCAATCTTCTCTCTGGCAATGTCAGAGATTCTACATTGATAGTTGCCAAATACATGTCTGTGGCTCTGAGATTTCAAAATATTCATTTAAATACAGCTGATTGCTATCTTGGAATGTAATTTTCCCAGTTTACTTTATTTTATTTTATTCAGATCTATTTGAACTCCTTGTAATCATCTGATTGTGCCAGTGACCTTGTTCATTATAAATTGCTTAGCTCATTTAGACATAATAAATTTGTATATGTAAAATACAAAATAGAAAATTTTAAGTTGAATAAAATGAAAATGCATGAGCTAAGCAATTTACAATGAATAGGTCACTGGCAAAATCAGATAATTATAAGTTTATGAGCTATACAGACATATCTGCTGATAAATGGAATGCTACAGTGTAATTTTAAATTTATACCATTAACATCTAAATCAGTGGAGTTAGAAGCATGTGACAGTATTTAGGATAGCACTGTCAGTTAGTTAAAACCCTTTAAAATCTCACCCCAAAGCCAGTTACCAGCAGTGATGTTTCCCAACTTTTAGCCAGGTAGATGAGACACATGTCATAACTGAAGATCAAACTAGGCAAGATGCTGGAAGATCTGTGACCACCCCTATGGGTGGGGCATGTAAATATCCTGAGAGGAATTGTGGAGATCTGTGTTATACATCCGTCTTCAGCATTTCATTAAATTTGACAGTGAGAAATTCATTTTAGCCAGAGACAAAAGCTGGGAAGCAAAAACCTCAACTTACCCCCTGGCTGGCAATCAGCATTCCCCTCCCATGATGTCTCACAAACTGCTTTTGCAATTCCCCTCTGCTTCTCAAACAGCATGGCATGGAGTCTGTTAAAAGGGGGGGAGGTAAAGGTAGTCCCCTGTGCAAGCACTGGGTCATTAGTGACACATGGGGTGATGTCACATCACAATGTTTATTAGGCAGACTATGTTTATGGGGTGGTTTGCCAGCGCCTTCCCCAGTCATCTACACTTTACCCCCAGCAAGCTGGGTACTCATTTAACCAACCTCAGAAGGATGGAAGGCTGAATAAACCTTGAGCCGGTTACCTGAAACCAACTTCTGTCGGGATCAAACTCAGGTCATGAGCAGAGCTTGGACTACAGTACTGCAGCTTACCACTCTGCACCATGGGGCTCTTCTTTTGAAAGAAGGGAAAATTTAAATACTCTTTGGATTTATGGAGCTAGTCGTGCACTTTTTCATCTTGGACAGAAGAGAAAATAGAGATCTTGCTGGATGGATATAGGTGGGAAAGTAATGTCAAACTTTGTCACATTACGAGAGAGAGGGAGGGAGCGGGAGGGAGGGAGAGAGAGAGACCTATAACTACACTTGGCACTACAATACTGAAAAGGCACACTGGAACTTTTGGACTTCGAGTTCCAGCAACAAATACTGGCCTGGGTCCTGGGTAACAGCAGGACATGAGGAGGACCTTTCTTGGCTTAGAAAAGCATAAATTGTAATTTAATTAGAAACCAGAAGAAAGTGTTTTCCACAGACAAAAAAGTTTCAGTCCAAGTTCAACTGTTCCATTTAAAATATTATTATCTTTAAATCATTAATAACATATTTAGCATGTTCTTCCTTTTGGACCTGATGTCCACCCATAAAGTCCATCTAACACATATGAAGCTTTAAGTGTTTAAACCCTTCAGAAACTCAGATCACACGCGTGGAAGAGATCTCTGTTGTGTCCTCAGTGCAAGGCATCAGAATACAGAAGCAGCATAGTTTTAAACAGGAACACACTGTAATAACTCAGGTTCTTTTTCTGTGTGGAACAGCATTGACAGCAACTTTCTTTTTCTCTGTTCTTGCCCACACTAACTCCTAGAGTGGACTCGGGCAGTCTAAAACACTGATCTTGGTTAAAGGAACAGAGTTGTCACAAGCACCACAATTTCCATTTTATATTTCAGTATCGAAACATCGATGAAGGTTTTCAGAAGCATCCAGCATGCCCAACTAGGAATCAATGTTCCAATTACTTAATTACCTCAAAGGACGACATCACTGCAGAACTCTTGCCATATGACTTTCATCTTGACACCACAATGGGAACTAAACCACTTTGAAAACCTGGCCTATTTTTATTTATGCATGATTTCACTGATTCTATAAACAAGCATTGAAACAATTACTTTCATATTAGAGCTGTGATTCACCCTGGACAGAAACCAAGATAAGGCATGAGGGAAGACGTTCCACCACTGATGTTTTCATCACAGAAAATGAATAAACCAACATTTGTGTTCAAATGAATTATCATGACCCTAGAAAACTGCTTATGTTTGCTCAGCTGCAGTAATTACCCAATTGGAAGCCAGCCATAACTCTGGGATTAATATTCAATGAAGAACATCATGGAGTGTTTTCTATTATAATTAGAACCTCTGCTTTATGTCTCATGCAAGAGACAAAGCCCTCAGGAATAGAATACTACCTACATTACAGTACATTACCACCAAGATGGTTCACTGCTAAGAATTAATTCATTATTGTCTTATTCACATGAGGAGGGTTTAACAATGAGAGAATGTGGGAAGGGTCACTTCCTGCAGCTGTCGGTTTATCCTCAGAGTTCCTCAGCACATGTGGCTGAGTAAGGTCATAGCTCAATAACTCACAAAGAGTGAAGGCTAGACTACCAGTGACAAGAGGAATACTGCAGTTCTCCATTTGCAGAGTGACAAACTAAAAGCAGATTTGGGGCGAGCTTTTATTTTACCTTTTACATGTTTCTGTGTTCAAAATGTGTTGGGAAATGGTGCCTACTGTGCAAAATTTAAAAAGTCTGGCCATTTTGTAATGTCTTTTAAGTGATACGCACCATGAATAGCTGCTGTAAGCCACTTTGAGACCCACATGTGGGGACGAGATATAACAATGACAATAATAACAGATGCAATCCTATCCAAGCTGATTGCCACACACCACACAAGCCAGGCTATTTCCAGGGAGGTAGCAAAAATGATGTTTATTGAGAATCTGGTGGGCTCCCATGTATGGATAACACTTTTTAAAAAAACATTTTATTGTTTTTTAACTCAACATACACAACATAAACTACATACATTCCCATTCACATATCGCTTGTGCTCTTTCCAGGATTAGTATTTATCATTGTTACCATCACCAGTCACCTTACTTGTTATACATTAATGTTTAATATTTCTAGAAACCTATTAATCAGTATAGTGACTAGGGCTGTTGAATTAAAAAAAATTTGGTATAGTTCGGATTCGGCCGAATTCAGCCCATTTAGATTCGGGATATGCCGAAGTCCGAACTCCCCCACTTCGTATCCGTTCAATTCGGCGGGAATTCAAAGTTCGGAAACAAATTCGGCCGAATAAAGCCATTAAAAACACAATCGCGCCTTTCCGCGACTCTGGGGGGGCATTTTTGGGGTTAGAGGTCCCAAACTTTCGGCAGAGCTTCAAAGGACGTTTATTGAAAGACTCCCCAAGTTTTGTAAAGATTGGGTCAGGGGGGGCTGAGATATGGGCCCTGAAAGGGGTCCTCCCCACCCTTAATGTGCATCTCTCAGCAGAGCTTGCCACCCACGCACAAAGCTCCCTGCCCCGACAACAGCTGAGAAATTTGCAAAGCAACTGCAAAACAACTGCAAAACAACACAACCTTGTTAAACAACACCTTTGCAACACACAACTGAAACCTCCCCCCTCAAACCAGGGAGCGAGAGACTCGAGGGGGAACACACACCCCAGGCAGAACCGACGAAAGCCCCCTTTGGCTTCCCCCCACCCACAGAAACTGCTCCCTCCCCACACACACACAGACTCTGCTTTCCCACACACACACACACATACACAGGAGAAAAATTATAGATTAAAGCCCCCAAAGGGGTCTTACTGTGGCTGTCTTCTGTTCCATCAAGAGGGGCTGAAGAGGACTTGCAATCCAAGATTATTCCAATTAGGCACGGGACGTTTTGCTCTGGAGAAGATGCACAGGATCGGCTGATCCATTCATCCCAATAGGGAAAAGGGGAAAGGGGAAAGGGGAAAGCCCATATCTCGGGACCCCCTGACCCAATGTTCACAAAACTTGGGGGGTATCTTAAGAACACTGGTCTGAAACTCCGCTCAAAGTTTGGGATCTTCACCCCCAAAAATGCGCCCCCTGCAGCCATGGAAAGAGAAAAGGGGGGAGGCGATATTTCTGTCCCCACTGAACCCATCTTTACAAAACTTGGGTAGTATCTTAAGAATAATTGTCTGAAGCTATGCTAAAAGTTTGGGGGCTATATCCCCAAAAAAGCGCCCCCTGCAGCCACATAAATGGAAAAAGGGGGGAGGGAAAAGGGGGAGAGCCCATATCTCGAGACCCCCTGACCCAATGTTTACAAAACTTGGGGGGTATCTTAAGAAGCTTCATCTGAAGCTCCACTGAAAGTTTGGGGTCTGAACCCCCAAAAATGCGCCCCCTGCAGCCATGGAAAGAAAAAGGGGGACCCCATATCTCGGGACCCCCTGACCCAATGTTTACAAAACTTGGGGGGTATCTTAAGAAGCTTCATCTGAAGCTCCAGTGAAAGTTTTGTGTCTGTACCCCAAAAAATACGCCCCCTGCAGCCACAGAAAGGAGCGAATGTGCACAAGCACCCCACACACACACAAACGAGGATTTCACTCTCTCTCTCTCTCTCCCTGGCCGGGCCGCACATCAGCTGATTCCTCCAGTACTCAATCCTGACTGATTGGCCAGAAGAAGACCCAGCTTGGCCACCGATTGGCCGGGGGAGGAGAATGCTGCTTACTGACGGTTATGCTGCTTACTGACGGCCCCGAATTTGCCGAATTTATTCGCGAACTCCCGAACTTGCTGAATTCGGCCATCCCCGGTTGCCCGCCAGTTTTGAGTTCGGTTCCTCCCAAACTAAAAACCACCGAATCAGGGGAAATTCGGCTGATTTTCAGTTTGGGCCGAACCGAATCAACAGCCCTAATAGTGACTATCTTTTCTGTTATAGACTATGATTTCTTAACATAATATTTAATCTCTTTACAATTCCAGCTTTTACAATCTTACTTTCCAAAACAGACACAATCCTATCCAAGCTGATTGCCACACAAGCCAGGCATTTAATAGACTATCTTTTATGCTATTTCCAGGGAGGTAGCAAAAATGATGTTTATTGAGAATCTGGTGGGCTCCCATGTATGGATAACACTTGTGTTCAGCTTGGATTTGTATAGGCTTGAGATATATGAATGTAGAAAAGGTCATGTGCTAAGAGTTTAGAAAAGAAAGTCTCCTACTTCTGTGTAACTGTTACAATACTAAGCACAACCATTTTTGTATACATTCTGTCTATTTCCTACACCTGCATCTCAGCTAGTTCAAAACCCCTTTACTGGCTTCCTACCCCCACATATAAAACTGTGTGTTTGTTTTTTTAGACCACTCTACTTTTATCTTGTCCTACTTCATATTTCTAAGTTCGGTCCGCATTTCACTTTTGTCTTCCTTGTTGTGTCCCTTCCAAAAACGTCCTTCATATTTCTTCAAAGCTCATAATTCCTCCTTTCATTCTACTGTCACTGCCCTTAATGTTAATTTTTTCTTTTGTATACCAACTCAAAACTTATTCTTTCAGGTCACCATATTACAGGTTCTGTGAGAAGTTATGTTGGCTGTGTGGAGTAAGATGAAGTTCTCTGGGCCACTTAAGTGTGAAACCTAGACTACAATAAAGGCAATAAAGGATTTGGGTCATCAACTCTTACTTTTTTCCCTTTAACAAACATATTGTTAAGTTCAATTGGACCATTAAATAGAATTTCATGGGAATTACTGTAGCTACAATGGTATATAGCTGAACATAAAATACAGGCCTTTCCAGATACAGTTCTAGTTTAGAAACATTGCTCTCTATTAAATTGTGTAGTCATTTAAAGTGACAGGAGATAATTTTCTACTATAAAACCTTTACAAGAGAAATTATCTGCATCAGAGACTCTAGTAAGAAATCTGGCACTGTCTATAATCTGGCACCTTTATCACATTTATTACATTGGAAAGTAGCAACCTCTGTGTAACAAGAAATACATGACATTAGATCCAGTTACTATGTGAGGAACCTTCCTCCAACAGAGCAAGCATTCTTCTGCCAGAGCAAAGTTTTTCCTGCCCTTAGTGGAAGGGAGTCATTGGATCCAACCCAATGTTGGCAAGCTAGTGGAACTCACTAATTATGCATAATAATGGTTGATCTCGAATGTGGACATGCATAACAATTTGTATAAAGACCCACATCCAGACAGTCTAATTCAGCACTGCAATTTGAGGGCATCCAGACAATACCCAGATTCTGCATCAGCAATACAAGTCAGATTGGGTGATTGATTACTACAAGTACTATGAATATTTAAAGTTTAGCTATTTTGTATTTTGCTTAGAAATGCACTATAAAGAGGCAAAACATGAATGAATGGACATGCTGCAGCACTAAAATGTGACATTGCATTAGAACATAATTATTGTTAAATAAAATATTTATCAGGAACTGCAGTAAAAATTACATTCCTGAAACTTAGTTCAGTCACTGTAAAGTCTTAATTATTACAGGAGTACCTAGCCCTCTAAAAATCATTGCACTTTTGGGTAATGTTTGCATATTGCCCACACACTATACATTCTGGCCTAGTTCTTACTAGAATTTATAACATCATGTCTGAGTTGCACTGCAAGCAACTCTGTGAGCCCCAGCTCACTAGATGAAATGAGTCTCCCGCAAACACAGGATTAATTCAGGGTCTTTTTTACCCCTAATACTCCATTGTCCCTTCCCACACCACTCAACCCTGCAGGAGCTCAGCTCTGCCTGTCCAGTAGCAATGCAGGACCAGGAGGTAAAAGCACCTCCTGTGCTATCAATGGCTGGGATTGACCTGTCACCTTCTGACCCTGTCACTGCTAACGTAGAGCCCAAGTTGGAACAGATGTGAGAGATTTTATCTGCAAATTGTTGAGCAAAGCAGTCACAGAGGGCCACTGATTAGTCCATCTCCTCCAAAGGGTCAGATCCCAACAGGCCTCTGGCCACTCAGATCAGCTCCACTGGCCTACATTGTGTAGCAATGCTAGGGTTGCCAGGTCCCTAGGGTTGCCAGGTCCCTGTGTAGCAATGCTAGGGTTGCTGGTGGCGAAGAGGTTTTGGGGGCAGAGCCTGAGGAGGGTGGGGTTTGGGGAGGGGAGGGACTTCAATACTATAGAGTCCAATTGCCAAAGCAGCCATTTTCTCCAGGTGAACCAATCTCTACCGGCTGGAGATCTCCAGCTAGTACCTGGAGGCTGGCAACCTTAAGCAGTGCTGATTCTGTGACCTTAGGCAGATGATGAGAGGGAAGACATCTTGGCCATCTTCTGGTCACTGGGGGTGTGGGGGGGTTGGACTAGATGACCCTGGTGGTCACTTCTAACTCTATGATTCTATGTGTAGATGCAATGGTGGTGGGAAAGTGTTGCTTTCTGGCATAGCGCCGAATTGGGGAGTATCTTGGAGCTGGCTACTTACTGCAGCCCCCAACCCTGGCCATTCTTGGCATGCAATAACCACCCCATGATCCTTATACTATGATGGCCTTAGCATACAATTAAACATGCGGAGACAGTAGCTGGAATGGAAATGGCCACAACTTTATTGGTTACAGCATCAGGCATTGGCGTTGCATAGGGGCTAGATCCAAGGCATCGGCCCAACCTGCCTGCCAACCAATGCATCCTACTCCTAGCCCGTTAGCTGGGAGTAGCCTGAGATAGCAGTATGTGGACCCACTTGGACGGAAGTCTGCTGTGTGGGTCCCCTGCCACTTGGCGGGAGGCCACCACCCGGATAGCCCCCGACTGGGCATGTCCCATCCTGACAGCCCCCGACTGGCCATGTCCCTATTCCAGACCTCCCCCAAAACCCTTTATTGGGGTCCCCAGAATGGGGAAAGTGGGGCATGTAGGCCGCCTTTCCTTCCAAAACAGATCCATCCCCATGCCAAAACCACCAAAAGTTGTGACGAATTAACATGAGGTTGACATAACAACCAAACAGCCCAAGTATAGAGAGGGAGGCCGGGATGAATTAGGAAGATTAAAGCAGAAAGTGCCACAGCAGGACTACAGCTAAACATCAAGAAGACAAAAGTAATAACTACTGAGGAATTACACAACTTTAAAGTTGACAAAGAAATTGAAATTGTTCAAGATTTTCTATTCCATGAAGAAATAGCTTCTGTTATAGCAGGAGTAAACATACAGAGCAAGTTTCAAAAGGCCAGCAGAAGCAAATGCAAGATGCTAGAAAGGCACTGCTTACCATTTTAGCATCAACAAGGTACCTTGCCTGTCAGGGCATTGCAATATGCAGCCATGATGAGGAAGTCAAACTTGAAACAGCTCTTGCTGCTACATGCTACAGATGTTCCACAGCTGAAATCATGGGTGAATTATACAAACTACAAATGGATTTCACCTACCATTGTGAATGAAATTCCTGAGAACATGGCTCCCAATGTTCTACATACACTAGTGAGATAGATTTAAGCAGTCTATTCACACAGTGGCCAACCAGGTGCTTCTAGCAAAGCCACAAACAAGACTACTGCAGAGCATCCTGCCTATGTTCCACAGCACCTAATATAATAGGCATGCTCCTCTGGTACTGGAGATAATAGGTATGCATCATGACTAGTATCTATTTTGACTAGTAGCCATGGATAGCCCTCTCCTCCATGAACATGTCCCCTCCCCTCTTAAAGCCTTCCAAGTTGGCAGCCATCACCACATCCTGAGGCAGAGAGCCCCACAATTTAACTATATGTTGTGTGAAGAAATACTTCATTTTATCTGTTTTGAATCTCTCACCCTTCAGCTTCAGCAGATGACCCCTCATTCTAGTATTATGAGAGGGAGAAAAGCTTCTCCCTATCCACATTCTCAATACCATGTGGAATTTTATAGACCTCTATCATGTCTCCCCTCAACCGCCTTCTTTCCAAGCGAAACAGCCCTAGGCGTTTTAACCGCTCCTCATAGGGCAGTTGCTCTAGTCCCCTATCATTTTGGTTGCTCTTTTCTGCACCTTCTCAAGCTCCACAATATCCCTTTTTAGGTGTGACCAGAACCGTACACAGTATTCTAGGTAGGGTTGCCAACTGCCAGGTAGTAGCAGGAGATCTCCTGCTAATTCAACTGATCTCCAGCCGATAGAGATCAGATCACCTGGAGAAAAATGGCCGCTTTGGCAATTGAACTCTATGGCATTGAAGTCCCTCCCCTCCTCAAACCCCACCCTCTTCAGGCTCCACCCCCAAAATCTCCCGCTGGTTGAGAAGAGGGACCTGGCAACCCTAATTCTAGGTGTGGTCTAACCATAAATTTGTACAAGGGCAATATGATAGCAGCAGTTTTACCCTCTATTCCTTGTCCAATTATGGCCAGCATGGAATCTTCTGAGGAGAGAGGAGATCCAACATATGCCAACTATTGGGGTGGGGAGGTGAAAGGAAATTGGGAAGGATGGATGGGATATGACAGGAGATAATGCTTGTGAGAGCAGCAGAAGGGATAATAGGGGATTAGGAGAATATTTGATTTTACTGTATTTTTTAAAATGTAAATAAACAGTTTGCATTGTTAATTAAAAGTTACAGTTGTATTTCAGCTGTCTGAAGATCATTTGTTGAAGCCCCCCTAAATTTCTGGGATGCTCTCCTAAATTTCTGGGGAGCCTTCCTAAATTTCTGGGGAGCTGCTCCTTAAATCCCCCGTGGCCCTGCCTCCATAAATAGCGGCAATGGCAGGCCCTCCCTGTGATGTCACAGGCTCCGCCCTATGATGTCATAGCAATGACTCTGGCCCAGCCCCAGCCCCCCTCCAGGGAAATTGGAAAGTCTAGGCCCCTGCCTTGAAGCTAAAATGATCAAACATAGGCTATCGTGGAAAAGGAAATTGAGGGTAAACTCCCATTTCTTGATACCCTTGTCATCCGTAAAACAAACTTCCAGTTAGGTCACAAGGTCTACCGGAAACCAACTCACACAGATCGCTACTTACACAAAAACTCCAACTACCACCCCCGACAGAAAAGAGGAATAATCAAAACATTAATGGACCGTGCAAGACGGATCTGTGAACCACAGTTTCTCAAGGAAGAAACTAATCATCTAAATCACGCACTGCTAGCAAACAGCTATTCCAGAAATGAAATCAGAAGGGCCATTAAACCAAACAAAAATCAGAAAACTCAGGAAAAACAATCTCCCATAGGAAAGGCATTCTTGCCATTCACTGACAGGATGGAGAAACTTTTGAAAAAACATAACCTACAAACAGTGTTTAAATCCACCATTGACTCTATAAGGGAAGCCACAGGCCTCAGTTTGCAAGACCTGAGCAAAGCTGATAACTATAGAATGTTTTGGAGGTCATTGATTTTTAGAGTTGCTGTAAGTTGGAAGTGAGTTGACGCAATTAACACACATACACACAAATGCAATGTGCTCTGAGTTTCATTTCTGCTTCCAGCACAAAGACCAGACAGTGTCCATGTAACTGTTCCTAGCCAGGTTTGAGGTAGACATTGCCATGCCTCCACTTGAAATTATACTTGGAACAAACTTGTTAGGGGACAACTATATGGACATAATTTACATTTCTTACACAATATGATGTAGAAGCTGAATTAATGAAATGAAATGTTCTTGCTGGCAAGGTATTATTTATTAACATTGAAGCACTCTTTGGCTGTTATTTTCATACACTGAAAGCTGAAATTAATGATAGGGGATTTTAAACTAGTATTAGAAAACCTGTGGTGATTATGGGCGAAATGTCCAGATCAAAGATGAATAATAATACTGCAGGGGAAACGGAAATTATGGTGCAAGTCAGAAATGCTGTAAAGGATGGATCGGGGGCAAGTGCAAAATGGAGAGGGACAGCAGCAGAGCTTTAGAAGAAAGTATCAAGCCGCTTTATGAGAAAAGATTGATGAGTGAAGCACTCTCGCTGTTATTAGAGAGCAGAGGCAATTTATTAGTGCCCAGAAGAAAAATTACCAGCCTTTTATCACATTCATAAGTAATGCTGAAAGTGAAATGATTCAAAGACTATTCTTTTCTAGCAAAGTAAGCATGATTCCAACCATCCCAAAGCCTTAGATACAAATAAGTTCTCATGTAGCATCCTTAAAGGTTAATCTCTTGCATTAATCATATATACTGATTTGAAGAATCGATGAGTACAATTTGCTTTCATGTGAAACAGATTTCCAGCTTTGCTAACATAATGACTGTTCTGTTTTCCCTTCTTTACAGACTTTCAAGGGGTTGGGGAGCTCCAAATGAAAGCAGAGTTAATGGTTGGGACCCAAAGGGCTTCTTGGGTGAGCTGTTCATGGAAGGGTGTACTAATTTCTGCCAATTCCCTCACCAGTTGGCAGTGCCCCATGCGACATTCCACATAATTCTAGAGGGCCCTCTCACACTCAGGAGTGGCTGGTGGGGGTATTAGTAGTCGCCCAAAGGAGAAGACAAAAATGCTCCATTGCTGGAGAGGCTTGCATTTCTCTTGTTCCAGCCCAAAGTTTGCTTGAGAGTATTTTTTTAAAAAATCTCACAATAGATTTTCACCAGATGAAATTTTGCTTTCTTGTTTGTCTCACAGTTTTGAGAAAATGAAGTTCTCAGTCATTTTGTTTGGCTAAGCTATTTAACATGTTCTGCTTTGTCCACTTCTATCACAAAAGGCAGCAGATGCGGCCAAGTAGCTGAGAGCAAACATTAAACAAAATCGATTTTCTTTCTCAGAAAATCTTTACCAGATGAAAACCACACGAGCTGTGATCCAGCCAAGGATCTGCATGGAAGCTGACTTTGTCATGTGAATTTCTATTTGGATCTCACGTGCAAGCACATTGTTCCTTGCCTGATCCAGATATCCAGACTTGTACATATACCACCCAGCTTAGAAAATCTGCAATAGGGAAGGGGAGCATACAGAGGGATAGCTTTAGTCTTCCCACCCTTTTCTTCTCCTGTTTGCTATGCACACTCAGGCCCATCTGCTCTGCATGTGTGTAGATGGGTGATCATTTTAGTGTATCAGTAGACTATATTGGAAATAACTAATTGGTTCAATAAAGGAGAGAATTTAAATTATTATTATTGTTATTGTTATTTTCCTTAAAGTTAGAATTTGTTTTGGGCAAGTAATAATTAAGACTCCTGTCATCATTTGCCAGATAACAGGTTTTTCTGATAAGACCGGGATCTAGGCAGCACACAGTCTGTCTCAAATATATGAATACTGTGGCGTCCCTGCTTTCTGTCTTTTAAACTGTCTGCCTAAGTGCTCAGCAAAGTTCACGTATTTGTTGGTTCTGTATTTGATCTTTCCTATAGAATATAGACCTTGTATTCAAACATCTCGTTATAACCATGTTTGAATGCAGCTACTCTTAGACAAAAAGGTAAAATTAAGAACTTAGCCCTATTTTGCTACATTACAAATCCTGCTGGATCAGACCTATGGTCCATCTAGCCTAGCATCCTGTTTCCCACAGATGTCCTGCCAGGCCCACAGTAAGAGCACAGAAGCCATTTCAGCCATCATTGCTAATAACCGTTAATGGATCTCTCTTCCACAAACTTTTCTAACCCCTTTTAAAAGCCACCTGAGCTGTCATTGATTTCTGCTCTCTGAAGTCTACACTGGGGTTTGTTGCATATTGAAGCCACTTCTCTGATGTGTTTTAGGTGGTTTTTAATTTGACAGTTTTAGAGTTCTGTTGTGCATTGTTTAGAGTGCTCAGTGTCTGAGTAGGGAAGGTCAATCTAAATAAATAAAGCAAGCAGCTAAAGCATTTCCCCTCTACTGAGTCTCTGTCTGAAAGGCACATTACCTGGCAATTTAGCTGTCACGCACCTTTTAAAGGTAAAACATAGCTTCCATCAATAAAAGGTTACAATCTAAATCAACATCCCCATATATCTTCAAAACAAAGACTGAAAGAATTTTAGTGTGATGTTCCTCGTTTTCCTTTTTTCCCCATCAAAAATGCTCACAGTCTGCTTGATATTTTCATTCATGTTCATTTTGATTGTGAAGTGCACTGAAGCCCAGCAACATCAGTACATAATTATTCATTACCGTATATACTCGAGTATAAGCCAACCCGAATATAAGCCGAGGCACCTAATTTTACCACAAAAAACTGGGAAAACTTATTGACTCGAGTATAAGCCTGGGGAGGGGGGGGGGAATGCAGCAGCTACTGGTAAATTTCAAAATAAAAATAGATACCAATACAATTACATTAATTGAGGCATCAGTAGGTGAAATGTTTTTGAATATTTGTTTCAAAGAAAAACAGTAAACTAGGTCTGTAAGTGGAAAAGAGGGTCAACAAAAACAATACGGTATCAACAATAACTTTAAAAGTACAAAAACCTTAGCTCAATCAGCAACCAAGCTAAACCACAAGAGTTAAAATCCTTCAAAACTGGATTCCTCCTCATCATCTGTATGTCCAAACAGAGCTTCAGCTGTAGCTGGTGTGAGGTTATCAGCATAGACATTGTCATCATCACTGAGTTCGCAATCATCACCATCCCTGCTGTCATTCTCATACAAAGCGCTGTCTTCACTGCCATCCATAGCATTACTAATGCCACTGAAGCGGGTCGTGCTGTTCAGATGACAGGCTCTTAGAATGTATCACTTACTGAGAAGTGAAGGTATCTTATTCAGCCAATCATCGAGTAAGCAGGACTCAACAACTTTACTTACTTTTAAAAAGCAAGTCTTTTTATTGATATACTTCTAGTAAAATATGTATAAATGCAGATTATCAAGTCTTTAACACTTCTATAAAAACTCTTGTAAAAATACAATGTATGTATGTACAATGTATGCAGTAAAAGCAAGCAAGTCTTACATACTATTCAGTTTCAAAATCCAACTTCTAAAATATAACAGTCAAATTATTCTGATTCAGTTCAAAGTATCTAATTCACAAAGTCTAGAGTAAAGTATTTAAGCCATACATACCATTCAGCCTTTTCTGAGAGCCTTTTGGAAGGTTCTGATTCCCTGGTTGTACTGTGGCTGTATTTATACTGTTTCAAACTCATTAAGAGAAAAAAGAGATTCTTTTTTCCCCACCTTAAGACAGCTTTTTCATCCAACAGGAGGAATACTTGTTATACCTTTTATTCCCTCTATCAGATATCATGAGCAGTGCAGTAATGTTTTAATAGCAGCTGCTCAGCTCCCTATGACCATATATGGGCTTCCTTTCCTTTCAGTCTATTTTGCTTATAAGTATAAACACTCATTTCTGAGTTTCATGATCACATTATATACTTAGTTTTTATACCATCCTCTTCATTAGGACAATACGCATTAAATGAGACTACTTAGAAATCTGTAGCACAATATTTAACTATATAACTCATAAAACACAATTATTGCTTACATTGTCACTTTGTGACCATCTGTTAGTATCACATAGCCTTGAGCAAGGTTACAGAAGGCAAGAAAGCATATTATTCATATCTTTGATAGGACTGCAGGAATCTTTAATGCCTTTAGTTATAAAAAGCAAAGTTTAAGCTATTAATACACTCTTAGTACATTCAGTAGACTTTGAGGAGGGCAAAGCTGTTTTGCCTTCAAGATTCAGCTGGCAGCTGACATTTAACATTTAGCAGATAGTGAAAGTTAGTTAGCTCTTGAAAGAACTGACCTTGAGAGAATTCTGTCAGCCTGTTCTAAGGACATTTTCTTTTCACAGGACTTTCATTACACAAACCTCTATAGTTTTATAGTTCAGTTTGCATGATATGTTCAAGCTTAATATGGAATTAATTCTGCACATGTTCACAAAATACCATAATTATGTCAGAGACCATGACACCACATTTCTTGAAGGTGTGTTGCACCATGTCCTCTGGAATCTCTTCCCATGCATCACGAACCCACTTTGTTATCAATTCTATGTCGGGCTTCATCAGATTTCCAACTTTTGTCAGTCGGGCTTGACCAGATGACATCCATTCATGCCACATCTTTCGCACATGGTCTTTGAAAGGTTTATTTAAACACACATCTAGGGGCTGCAATACAGATATGAGCCCACCTGGAATAACAGCCAAAGTAACTTGAGAAGACTTTGCCAATTTTTTTATGTCATCAGATGTGTGGCCTCTGAACATATCCCAAACTTGCAATGATGGTTTTTTCTTTAAGGATGCTCCTGGTCGTCCGTTCCAAATTTCTTCCAACCATTTTTTAGTTCCGTCTTCATCCATCCAGCCTTTAATATGTGCGCGTACTGTAATTCGTGATGGGAATGTGACCTTTTTAGGCAAGGTCTTTCTTTTAAAAATAATGACAGGCTGCAGCTTAGTTCCATTAGCCAAACATGACAGAACGACTGTGAAATGGTTTTTTTTTTCATTTCCTGTGGTTCTGAGTAAAATAGTTTTGTCTCCCAAACTTGCCACAGTTCTGTTGCTTGGAAGATCAAAGGTCATAGGTGTTTCATCCATATTCCCAATATTTCCCAGGTCATAGTTATGGATCCTTCTTTGTTTTATGATGAATGAATGGAATTACCTCACTTTTTCATCAAGGTCTTTTGGCAACTTCTGTGAAATCTTTGTTCTTTGCCGCAAACATAGGGCAAACCTATTCATGAAGCGGGTACACCATCCTGCTGACGCAACAAAATTCTCAATGCCTGGTGCTTTTAATTTGTCGTCTTTAGCCATTTGAAGGGCACATAAGCGAATTCCCATGTGTGTTACGCAGTAACCATTTTGACGACACTCCATAAACCATTTATGCAATTCAGTCTCTAGAGCCCCATATGAAGTCGTTAAACCACGTCGAGCTTTTTTTGCCTTTGGAATCTTTTCCAAGTCAGCTTTCATTTTCCGCCACTCCCTCACTTGTTTTTCGTCAACACAAAATTCCCTACTTGCAATACTATTATTGCTTTCTTCTGCTCTTGACACAACCTTAAGTTTGAAACCAGCTTCGTATGACCTCCGTTTTTGTTTTGGTCCAGGATTAGAAGTATTGGGATCCATTTGTAACAGGATAAAAAAAAGACTTTGAAAAAGAAGTGCTAACGCAACACATGCAATAACCCAGTGCATACACAACGCAGCGTGTATATTATGAGCCCTAACACAGGCTGCTCTATGCAAGCATAGTCAACACTGGGTCCAGATAGGGGTTGATAAGAAAATAAAAAATAAAATATAGCAGACTAAGTACTGGGTGTATGGCGTGGCCTTGGTGGCTGGCAACCCTAGCCCCTCACGCCGTACTTGGGGCAGGTCGAGGAGAGCTTCCTCGGCCTCAGAGCAATCCGACGGGGAGTCTGAACTGTCCTCCCCGTCGGTAGCAGCCAGCTTGCCCTCTTGTCACCACACAGGGTTTGGGCTGCTGCTGTCAGTGCTGCTGCTCTCCTCCCTGGCCTCCGCTCTTTCCCGCCTTTATTTCCCCATCCGCCCCTGTGGCCCCTGTGGCCCCTCCTCCCAAGCCCTTAAAGGTCCTCCCTGGCTCGCTCCACCCTCTCCCTCCTTCCCCTGTCTGTGGCAGCCACGGGGCACGCCCCCGCCCCGCCCATGCTCGCCCACCCTTCAGCTGGGTGGCACTGGGGCCTCTAGCAGCGAGCCCTGCCCTGCCCCCCACCTGTTGGCCCCGGCTGGCGCCGTATCACCCCCACATGCTCCAGGCGGCGTCGGCGTCTCTGGCATTGGGCGGCTCCTGGCGACCCCGCCCCTCCTGCGGCACAGAGTCTCCGCGGTCCAGCTGGGTCCCCGGGGGGGTGCCTCTCCTCCCGGGGTGTCTGCTTCTCTGCGGGCGTTGCAGGGAGGCACCCCGCCTCACCGGGCGGCAGCGTTGTCCTCCTGCCGGCCCTGCCCCCAGCCGCCGCATCTGGGCCTCCCGTGGAGCTGCTGCCCGGTAAGTG
Source organism: Euleptes europaea (assembly GCF_029931775.1). NCBI lineage: Eukaryota > Metazoa > Chordata > Lepidosauria > Squamata > Sphaerodactylidae > Euleptes > Euleptes europaea. The sequence goes on along the minus strand of NC_079316.1, from coordinate 35,622,569 downwards.
CAGGTGGAATGGGGGGGTTGCAGTTCCAGCTGTGTTTTATGTGTTTTATATATGCTGTAAGCAGCCTTGAGTTCCGTCAAGAAGAAAGGCAACTAGCAAATGTTTAAAACAAATAAACCAACAAACAAGGAAAAATGGGAGCTGTCTCTGACAGCAAACCATAAAATTACTCCTCTTTGGATGCAGCAAATTAGTAGTGTCATAGAAACAAACCCGCCCTTGCTATATAGTAAGAGTTGACCATAATTCCCAGCAATAAATGAATTACCACATCATAGTGATGCTATAACATGGTACAACCCCTGGCAGTATCAGAGAGTGGCTTCTAACATTTGCACAATAAGAATATGGCATGACGGGATGTGGTTCTCAGTAGTAGTATGGAGACCCTCTATACCAAATACGGTTCACGAAGCAACAGCTCTGAAGCAAGTTCTTGTGAATCAGCCTGAAAACTAATAAGGGAGAGTTTGAAATGTGAAGAACGAGGAGATAGCGCTGAGTGCAGAAAGGGATGGAGAGTCAATGATGGAAGGGTATCATATGGCCCAAGTGCTGAAAAATAGCACAAAGAGAAAGAGAAAGCACACATAATTTTCACCACTGTACTGTTTTGGAAGTTCCTCTTCATTTCTATTCAACATATCAAAGTCAGGTTTTTTTTGTAGGTGTTTGTCAGGGAAGCTTTAGGCGAATCCTGCATTGAGCAGAGGGTTGCATTATATGGCCCATATGGCCCCTTCCAACTCTATGATTCTAGGGCTTATTAATAGGGTTGCCCTATTACTAGTACTAGCTTGAGATCTCCAGCTATTACTACAGATTTCCAGCCGATAGAGATCAGTTCCCCTGGAGAAAATGGCAATAGGACTCTATGGCATTGAAGTCCCTCCCCTCCCCAAACCCTGCCCTCCTCAGGCTACTCCCCAAAAATCTCCAGGCTACACCCAACCCAAAGCTGGCAACCTTACTTATTAAGCATATTCCAGCATAAAATAAAAAGCATCCTTTGTGAGCTTTCAAGGGGAAAAAATACAGATTTTATAATAGTGGGTTTTACTATATGATATGACAGAGATGTAGCATCAGGCCTGATATACTAGCTATACAGACTGAAAAATCAAATAGCACTTTAAAAGCTTACTCCAAAAGGGTGGCACAAAACTGCACAGATAATTCTGTATTCCACTTCAGAAAGCTGGGGAGAGGGGGAATGATACCTAACTCTTGCTTCTACAGCAGGACCATCAAACTCAAAATTATTGCATTTTTAGAGAGCACTGTCTACCTGTACTCTGAACAATTAGAGCTTGGGGCGGGGAGGAAATCGCCATTTGTCACATTCTAAGTGTCAGCCTGTTCAACATAACTCAAAAGAATTTGCCATTTAAACAAAAAAAGGAAGGAGAATATGTAGACATGCAAAATACTTTTACATATGTCCCCTTGGTCTATTAACAGTCAGGCCTTGCTCTCTTTATGACATTTCTGTGGAAACTCTTCAGCATGAAAAATGTTTGATGGTGTCAAGAAGCCAATGGACAATTTTAAGCCAACAAACTCCAGGCTCCAACCCATACATGGCAAATTGTCTAGAAGAGAATATTTTTTTAATGGAGAATACTCTAGTAAGATGTAACAGTCTCGAACCCACCCTCCATAAGAATGCTAACAGTGAGTTTGCGAGACAATGTCTCTGGCAAGGATATTCTACCGTCCCATGTGGAATCTGCTTCCTTGGCTAGGCAGTTACCAATGTGTGTCAAAGGATGATTTCACTGAATAAATAGCTATAGAAAGAAATCAGACTAGAACTGATAAAATATGGGAAGTTTGGCAAGCCCCCAAGGAAAGATACATTATAAAACCATAGATGTGTGCACACTTGAGCCAGTGTGGTGTAACGGTTTACGAGTCCACATATGTGCTTTCACAGGTGTATTTTTTTGTTTGTTGCTTTTGATTTTGTTCCTTCTTGCTTGTTGTTTTCCACTTCAGGCAATTAGATCTTTTTTGGGGGGGAAGGGACAAGATGATAATCATTTTAACAAACACAAATCTGATACCTAACTTAGTGATGTTCGATTACATTTGGGCACTGCCTTCTTGAATTCCATAGCACAGTAATGGGCTCTTTTGTCTTCCTTTAAAGGCCAATAGAGACAAGGGCCTCACAAACTGTGTGGTAGGAAATGCCAACCTATGGGGATCCTGTAGAGTTTCTCAAGGCAAGAGACAAACAGAGGCAGTTTGCTATTGCATGCCTCTCTGCAGCAACCCAGACTTCCTGGTGGTTTCCCATCCAAGTACCAACCAGGGCCATTCCTGCTGAGATTCCGAGATCTGACAAGCCTGGATTATTCAAGTCAGGCCTCACAAACTGTAGATGACATAAACTGCAGGTAAACCTGTGCCTAGACAGGACTGCTTCAGTTTGCAGGTGGGGGCTCACATGATGGGACATTTCTCCATTCAAAAAAGACTTGTACAGAGAAAACAATATATTCTTTCATGACAAAACGTTTGCATCACGTGAGCCCTCATCTGCAGTCTGAAGTGGTTCAGTTCAAAATGCAAAGTCCAAGGGTAGGGGTATCAATTAGTTGCATCCAAAATAAACAGAGTTCTTGTGATGCCTTGAAAACAAAGTTGCTATTCCAGCATAAACTTTCATGGGAAATAGCCCACTTCCTCAGATGCTGCGAGTGGATCTTTACCATGCAGTCATTTTATTATTTTATTTATAAGATGAGTTCCAGAAAATTGTCTTCTAAAGGTAAGTGTGTCCTCTCTCTTTTTTTGGAACTCATTGAGAAAAGAATAGAGAAATACCTTGAGGTAGTATATGGCTGAGGAAGCCAAAAATTGGTTGGTGAAAACACTCTTAATCCGGAAGGCATTCCCGTGCCTGGTATCTTCTGTGTTCAGCGCTTTGCAGCGCCTCTCTGAACTCCGTGCCCATGGCGCTTCTTTCGTTCTGGTGATCGTTGGGCTGAAGCATTTTGCTACAAGACACAGAACTTTTCGCCAATTGTACTTTATGCGCTTACAAAGCTTTAAAAAAAATTCATGCATTGTTCATGACGTGATGTGTTGTTGATCTTTCCTGTAGAAGAGATTTTTGTGCTGTTGTATATATTGTATATATTTTTCATACACGTTATTTGTTGTAGGTCACAGTAGTTAGTACGTTTAGAATTAGCATTTTTTTATTTATCACGCAATGTCTGTCTTTCACATTTGATAAAATTTGTTTGTATATGAGCGCGTACTTGCATTTTTGGTCAACTAACTTTTAGTACGGTTGATATAATTGCTTGTTTAAGTACCTGCAGGTTGGCAACTCTAATGGGGGGACAACTTTGGTTTGTTTCACAATTTGTTCCATGAGACTATGTCTCTGTGAGTCAACCCATTGTTGTCAGTAAGAAGCTGGTTTAGGGTAGGGGGTAGCCTGTAAGCAAAGAAAGGTCTGCCTATGAGTCACATGAAGCTGCCTTATACTGAATCAGACCCTTGGTCCATCAAAGTCAGGATTGTCTACTCAGAACGGCAGTGGTTCTCCAAGGTCTCAGGCAGAGGTCTTTCACATCACCTACTTGCCTAGTCCCTTTAACTGGAGATGCTGGGGATTGAACCTGGGACCTTCTGCATGCCAAACAGAGGCTCTACCACTGAGCCATGGCCCCTCCCAAGTCTAAGACACAGGTTATCATAGCTGCTGTTAGTATGAAGTAGGCCACAATATGCAGTCTTTGGCCAGTAACCAAAAAAACTGTGAACTAGTTCCATAAGCCAAAGGGGATGTTAGACCTGTATCCTTGAACAGCATCCCACCATGTTGCATGTTACACTGCTTTTAAAACAGAGGGGAGTTTCAAAAGCCATTTATGATACAGCATGGGGTCAACTCCACTAGAACAATACAAGCTCCTCACAGAAATTTAAGCAGTTCATTGGACCCTGGCCTTTGTTTCTACTTCTCTAAGTATCACTACTTTAAAAATGCATGTCCACTTGCTACCAGTTTTGATTCAAGGGGTTTGGAAAATATTTGAACAGTAAAAATCCTGGCAGCTGATATGGATATTTTTGTATACATAGCCTGGACGGTGACCAAAAGTTATTAGTTATTAAGCAAGCAAGCACATGGCACCCGCTTTAAAGCACATTTCTGAGCCATATGATATCCATTAAAACAGAATCCTCAGACTGTAGAGAGCTGACATTACCTCATACATGCACTGAACCGAACATTGTTTCCTGCTTTGAAGTACATGGTGCCAAATAACTTGCACATTCCAGCCAGCAGAGTTGCAACTTTTCTCACAAATGCCAACAATTTAGTATCTGGATTTTTTAAAAAAATTAATTATTCAAACATGTTTTCAGCTAGTGAACATTCCTATCTACAGCAGCAACAAATTATCTGCGGCACTAAGATGCATGTTGTTTTCTTCATCCAACATTTATTTCTCCTTTGCTTGTGAAAGAAAATATGCCAAATGAATTCCTGGAAGTGAGGAGTCTCAACTGTTTGTGGGGAACAATATATTTTATCTGAGGCTTTGTGTTATATCCTCTGCTTTCCTTCTAGAAATGTCAGAAATGTAAAGGGAATAGTAGATAACTTCATGCAGTGAGAACCAAGATACCAATGACAAATGAGGCTGAGAACTGGTATTTTCACCTATGTAGTCGTATTGTTCAGGAATATGCCGAATGCTGTCATCTGTCACATGATCAGACAGTGTCCATACGATGTAGCCTTTGCCCCTTGTCCCAAAATGGCTTTTTAATGATCAGCCTTGGTTTCCCTACAGTATCAGGCCTTGCATCCCTCCATCACCCCACTTGTTTGCTGGTTTGTTGATGCTGCTGAAGTACTGCTGTTTGCAGATGCTTAAAGCTGCAGAGTCATAAAGGTGGGCTTGACTGCCAGGAAATTTGTTATGACAGAATGATATCAGCATCTGAGCTGAAAGCAGAGATTCACTGAAATCAAAAGAAGCTATTTATACATGGAGTGTTCAGAATAAAAGGCATGTTTCTCTAAGACAGGGTTCCCCCACATGGTCCCTAAGGGCACCGTGGCACCTGCTGACCCCCTTTCCTGGCACCTGCCAACTGTTTTTAGAAAGTGGACAGGTCCAGGTGGGGCTTTTGCCCAGCAGGGCTTGCACATGATGACCTTGGCTAGTTGCACTGTCTCTCACTGTAACCTACCTCAGAGGGTCGTTGTAAAGATAAAATGGAGGTGAACTGTGCCACCCTTAGCTCCATGGAGAAAGGGTGGAATAAAAGTGTGCTAGACAGGAAAGTGAGTTGAGTATTTGTGTAAGTTCAGCAATAGCTGAACTTGGTAGCTGAGACTACCATGTGAGTTCATTTGTGGGGTGGTGGTGGTAAGAATTGAAGGTCTGATTCTTAGCTATTGTATTACATTGCCAAAGGTAGAGTTGCTTGTTATGGTTCTGTGTGGCAGGGACTGGTGACATATGCAAACATTTGATTGCTCACTCCTCCCTTCCCCCAAATGTTTAATAGAGAGGCCAGGTCTGCTGTGAATTATGTCAACTTTTCTAGCAAAGCTCCCTAAGGGGCTGCTAAAGCAGCATGTGAGTATGGGGCAGAGTTGGGGGAGATCTGCCACTTTTGTGATTTATTGGCAGGTACTTGAAAAATATTAAGTTACAGTGTAGTGATTACAGTGTTGGACAAGGATCTGCAAGATCCATATTCAAATTCCCACTCTGCCATGGTATTACTCCAAGCACAGGGGTCTCCTTTATTGGGGAAATTTATTGGGGGAAATTAGCTGGAGACTAGATAGCGCTATGCAAGAAGCTGGCATGGGGATCTTTTAACCAGTTCCGTCCAGGTGAGCAAAGCAGAATGGAAAGCAACCCAATAACGAAGAGGCTTTTTATGAATTTTAGGGATTTTATTAAAAGGTCATCAAATAGGGTAAACACACACACACAATTCCCAACATACACAGAGCTAAGAAAGTAAAGGTTTGAGATTCCCAAGCAGGCTATAATTACCTTCCTGCAGAAGCGAGGTCCAGAATGGAAGCTGCAAGAGGGGAAGGGGGAAAGGACTGCGCGCCAGGTGTAAGACTCACATTTTGTGTAAATGGCAGCCAGCTACTGTGGTCACTAAAGCTGTATTTATGCCCCTCAATGTAGCTGGAAGCTATAAAAACAGTGTTGCTTACCTGTAATTGTTGTTCATCTAGTGGTCTTCTGTGCAGGTGTACATGGGTACTGCGCACGCGCAGGCCAACCGCAGAGAACTTCAGCTGGAAAGCTCTAGAACATTCGGTCCACTCTTCCCCCTCCCCTGTCGGAGGCTCTTCCCACCCAAGCGGTCATGTGATGGGGAGGGGTGAGTGGCCCCTCCAGTTCTCCACTTCGCCGCCGCAGAATTGACCTACAAGAGAGAGCAACCCACAGCGGGGAAGGAGGGAGGGATGTGTGCCTGCACAGAAGACCACTAGATGAATAACAGTTACAGGTAAGCAACACTGATTTTCATCGGAGTGGCTTCTGTGCGGTCCCACATGGGAGAATAGCACGCTAATGAAACACAGGAGGCGGGAGTAAGGTTGCAACTAACATTCCTTTTTTTATCCCTACAGAACTGTGCTCAAGACCGCCACCCCCACTGCAGAGTCGCAGCGGTTACCCACATCCATGGAGTAGTGGCGAACAAAGGTAGCTGGACTGGACCAGGTTGCAGCCCAGCAAATATCCAACAAACTAGCTGATCCCAGGAAAGCGGCCAAAGAAGCCACCACCCTGGTGGAGTGAGCCCTAAGGTTGAGGGGACACTCCCTGCCTGCTAACTGATAGGCAATAGAGATGGCCTTGGTTACCCATCGAGCGATGGTTTGAGGGAAGGCCTTATGTCCTTTCCTTGGGCCAAAAAAACACACAAACAGGTTATCATCCTTACGATATTGCTTAGACCTGTGTAAATAAAATAAAAGTGCCCGCCTAACATCCAGCGTGTGTAGGCGTCTTTGCTCCTCCGTCTGGGGATCCGAAAAGAAAGTGGGCAAAACTATATCCTGAGATGTGTGGAATGCAGAAACCACTTTAGGAAGGAAATCCACACTGGTGCGCAAAACCACCCTATCACCATGCACCCTGAGGAATGGGGGGGTCATGACACAAGGCAGACAGATTGCTAACCCTCCTGGCCGATGTAATGGCCACCAGAAATGCTACTTTGTAGCTGAGGTAATAAAGCGCACAAGAAGCCAGTGGCTCAAAGGGTTTGGTCATCAGCTGGGACAGCACCCTAGTAAGACTCCATTGAGGTAGGGGAGCCCTAACCGGAGGAAAGATGTTATTAAGACCTCTTAAAAACCTCTTACACAGGGGATGAGAGAATAAGGAATGACCCTCCACCCCGTTATGCAATGATGAAATAGCCGCTAGGTGCACTTTAACTGACGAATTCGCCAATCCCCTCTCCTTAAGGGACAAAAGATATTCCAGCACCCGGGCTAGGGGACATGAACAAGGGCTGAACCCTCTCTCCGTTGCCCAGACCTCGAACCCCTTCCACTTACTATTGTAGGAACGTCTAGTGGAAGGCTTCCTGGCTGCCACAATCACCTCTGCCACCTCCCTGGGGATTCCGTCCATCACTGAATTGCCCAGGCCGTCAGGTGGAGCGCAGTGGGGTCGTGATGCCACACCTTCCCTATGGAAATCATATCCGGAGACACTGGGAGTTCCCAGAACTGACCCCGGGCCAATTTCCACAGCGGTGGGAACCACGGCCTCTTCGGCCAAAACGGGGCTACCAGGATCACCTGGGCCTGTTCCGCTGCTATTTTGCCGACCACCTTGTGAACCAAGGGGAGTGGGGGAAGGCGTACATTAACTGTCCCATCCACGGGATCTGAAAGGCATCGCCTATTGATCGCGGGACCCTTGCCGCTCTGGAGCAAAATACGGGGCACTTTGCATTGTCTCCTGTGGCAAATAAATAAAATGAGCCCATAGTCATGACAAAATGTGGTCGCTTAAAGACCACTCGTGCTGCCAATCTGAGTCTCTGCTGAGGGCATCGGCTACAACATTGCACTGCCCTGCAATATGAATGGCCGTTAGAATGACGTGATGTTGAACGGCCCACTCCCAAATGAGTACAACTTCCTCGCAAAGTCGTCGCTATCCCGTACCACCTTGTTTGTTTATGTAGTACTTTGCGACCACATTGTCTGTCGCGACCAGGATCCGTTTGCCTGTAGTATACCTGCGAAGGAAAACAGAGCGTGTTTTATAGCCCTGAGTTCGAGTAGGTTAATATGTAGTTCAGAATCCTCTGATGACCACCGCCCCCTGGCCTGCAGGTGTCCACAGTGCACCCCCCACCCTGTCAGGGATGCATCTGTAAACAGCTGGATGTCATGCGCCGGTACTCCAAAGCGCACACCCACCAGGAGATTATGGTCCTGGCCCCACCACTGTAGGGATCTGATCACCACCCTAGGGATAGACATCAATTTTCTCTGGTTATCCACATTTGGGTGAAAATGTTGCAGAAACCACGACTGGAGAGGTCTCATCTGGAGTCTGTCTAACGGTACCACCACTGTGGTGGAAGCCATCAGACCCAATAACTTTTGTATACGAATTGCCCTCTGGAACCGATTCCTTTGGAAGGCTTCCACCATAGATTGGATTGCCCGGACCCTCTGAAGGGGGGGGGGAACAGCCTGGCCTGTTGGGAATCAAGCACTGCCCCTATGAACTCAATGCTTTGCGTGGGTTCGAGTCTGGACTTGGTCTCATTGACAATGAGGCCCAACTTACTTAGAAGGCATAAAGTTGTTGCAACACTCTCTCTGACCCCCTATTATAGAAAGGAGGATTCTGCCTGGGTTTGTATTTAGCCCGAAATTTTGAGGCTGACGACCCAGGTGCCGTGATACCTAAGGACTTAGCAACCGCTTGATCCTTCTTGTATTTGTGAAGGTATTCATCGGAAGCTTGATTAAAGAGGGCCCGTTCGTCAAACTGCATGTCCTCTAGCCTGTTCTTGGCTTCCTGTGGCAAATTAGAAGAGCGAAGCCAGGAGAAACATCTTAATGCTACACTGGATGCCATGGTTTTACTGGCAACATCTGCAGCATGCCTGGCTGCATATAATTGATGACAGCCCAGTCTGTAGCCCTCCGACTGCATGGCCTTAGCTACTTTTAACTTCTCCTCATTCACTTCGGGGAATAAATCAGTGATATGCTCCCAGAGTAACATCTGATAGCGTCCCATCAAGGCGCTATGATTAGCTACCTGCAAACCTAGGGAGCCTGCAGAATACAATCTGCGACCTAAGAGGTCCAATTTCCTGCCCTCCTTATCTGAGGGAGATGAGTGGGAGCCCGCCTTTCCCTGGCTGGGAGGGTGTCAGCTACCAGAGAACTACTTTGAGGTGTTGGTAAAGGCAGGGGAATTCTCCATCCTGAACCTTATACAAATTATCCACTTTCCGGGGAATCAGGGAATAGGAGGCTGGTTTAGCCCAGTTAGTGAGGGCAACCCCTCTGATGCCCTTTACCATTGGGATGGCAACTGGTTCAGCCTCTGGTGAGTAGAGGACGTCCATTATTGGGTCCACTTCCCTAGACTGTGCAGGGTCTACCTTGAGACCTAGGGCCTTGGCCATTCTGGCCAGTTGCTCATTGTACCCCCTAATGTCCTCTGACAGAGAGACAGGGAATGGGTTGCCCACAACATCATCCAGTGAGGGCCAGGACGAAGTCTCAGAACCCTTGTGGGACAACAGAGTCCTCTTCTGAGTCCGAGGGGTCGGAACGAAAGACCTGCCTCAATGCGCGGGCAGCCTCTCTTGATGTCGAGGCTTTCGGTGTCGGTGCTCTTGTTCCCCGCTCTCTTGGCGACCTGGAATGCCCCCTCAGTGTTGAAGCATGTTGACGTGAGTTGGATGGATTCTCCTTATGGTACCGATCCTCCCGACGTCGATCCGGGGAGTGTGAAGAACGGTGCCGATCAGAGCTCCACCGTGACGGAGGTTCTCGGTGTCGATCGGTGTCTCTTGGTGAGTCACGGCGCTGAGGTTATTCTCGGCATCGACCATCCCTTTGTCTGGGAGGTGGAGAGCGGCAGCAGGAACAGTTTCCTCTCTGGTCCCAGTACCGACGTGATCTATAGCATTCGCTACGGTGGGATTCTACGGAACGACGGGACAGCAAATCGGAGTCCGAATGGAAATCGGGAATCACAATCACATCGTGGTCCGAAGGGGAGCGGTACGGCTGCTTCTCATGAGGAAACCTCCTACGCTTAGGGGAGGTGGATGACCTTCGCTCTCTGGGTTCCCTTCCCCAGGACGGTGCACGACTACACTGTCCATGAGAAGACGCTGGCGAAGGGAGAAGTGACTCGCCAGACCTGGTGGAGCATGGGCGGCGTTCACTGGAGCCGTGATGCTGATATGAGGGGGATCGAAGAGGATTACCCTTGAGAGAGGCCAGCGGTGAAAGAGATGTTTGCGACCTCGGTCTATCCTTCGTCCCTACTTCTCTGTTTACGGAACTGCTCCTCGGTACCGAGACTTCCTTGGATTCAGAAGGGTGACCTGACGTCGACTCCTTCTTCGACGCCGACTTTCTGCTTGACGTCGAGTCCTTCCTCGACACCGACGGTGATCGACGCTGGAGACTCGGCTCCTTCTGCTGACGGGGAGAACCATTGAAGGCTCCTATAGCGGTAAAGGAAGATGCCGCCTCTTTGGAAGTAGAAGCAGCATCCACCTTCTTCTTCTTGGACAAAGATGATGAAGATTTCTTTGAAGAAATTTTGAGGACTGGAGCAAGGGATTGCTCATATAGGTGCGCCTTGAGCTTCAAGGCCCTGTCCTGGTGGGAGCGGTGGGTGAGCGAACTGCAATGTCTGCAGGATGCAGTAATATGACCCTCCCCCAGGCAGTAAATACATTAGTCGTGTTCATCTAGTTGGGACATCTTGAATCCGCACGAAGAACATTTTTTGAAAAGGGCCATCATATCTAGCATATGATGATGCTAGAAATGAAGAGCTCACCAGAAAAACGTTCTAACTCACGCGGCGGCGAAGAAAGAACTGGAGGGAAGGCCGCTCGCCCCTCCCCGTCACATGACCGCTTGGGCAGGAAGAGCCTCCAACTGGGGAGGGGGAAGAGCGGACCAAATGTTCTAGAGCTTTCCAGCTGAAGTTCTCCGCGGTTGGCCTGCGCGTGCGAGTACCCATGTGGGACGCACAGAAGCCATGCCGATGAACTGGCAATGTCTGCACGTTGCTAGTGACAAAATGCTTGATATCCCACAATAGGATTAATTGGGTTCAAAAAATAAGATTGTCATAAAATGATGGCTGGATACTAGACATTAAGTGTCTGAGCATTGAGTGATAGACTTGGAGGTTAAAGTGGGGTCCGCAAGATGAATCATATAGGGGCTTGGCTGGAGACAGGATGGAATTCTGAATGGACTGAAGGGATTTGGCTGGGTGTGGACAGCCTGCTTTAGAAAGGGTATAGAAATTCAAACGGCTTATGTTGGTCTTCTTTTGTCTCCAGGAGACACTGCAATATTCCTTTCCTTTAACTGTTCCAGCCCTGTCATTTCACCTCAGCCTTGCACAACCAAGATGGATGCCAGGTGACCTATGTCGTCTCTGGCTACACGGCACTGTGCCATCCTTGCGCACCAGCTGTGGCCCTGTACACCATGTGTGGGTATGGGGGGGGGGTGACCCAGGATTGCCAGGGTATGGTCAGAGCCCATAACAATGGAAGACTGCCCGGTGACCTTGGGCCAATCACATTTGGGATGCTCATACACTCTCAACCTAACCTACTTCACAGTATGGTTGTTATGAGGATAAAATGGAGAGAGGGAAATTATGTAAGTCTGGGGTGAAGTAAGTGATGTAAGTTGAGGAATTTAAATTTAGAAGAAGGAAGTGGCCTCACAGGAATGGGTGGATTTGGGGCAGTGATGCAAAACTGACATCACAGGAAGGCCCAGGCTTTGAGAAGTACCCTGGAAGTGATGTTACAGAAAGGGACAGGTTTTGGAGGGGTCATCCAGAACTGACTTCACAGGAATGGGTGGGTTTAGGGAAGTGAGACTGTGATGTGTTATCACTTGACCTTTGACACTGAAGTGACATCATAGGACATCACATCACAAAATGACACTGCATCTTTACTAAGCACCACCTCCCAAACCTCCAGGAGTTACTTGAATTGGGCCTGGCAACCCCTGGCAATCCATTAAAAGTTGTAATGGATGAGTGAGAGACTTAAGGCAAGGAGGATGTGCCATTAAAAGGAAGCCAAGAGAAAGAGCATAGATATCCTTGCAAGAGTGTAGAAGATCTTTGTCTGTCTGAAGAGTTGGAAAGAAGGCCTTGGGCTGCCAAATATAGCCAGGGAAATTCCTGGAGATTTGAGGGTGGTGTGTGTGGAGGAGGGAACGTTGGGAGGGATATTACCTAGAATCTATGGCACGCCACAGAATCTGCCCTCCGAAGCTGCCATTTTCTCCTGGGGGACTGCTCTCTGTATTCTGGAGATCAGTTCTAATTCTGGGAGAACTTCAGGCCACACCTGGATGTTGGCAACCTTAAAAATACCTGAGCAGGGTAGAGGGAAGATTCCAACACAATCTGAGGCAATCCTCTATCAATATTAACAGGATGCTGCCAGGCCAAACAAGACACCATCCATTAATAAGCCTGTGAAGTGCTGGCTGGGGTAGAGGAGTAGGAAACTCTGGCCTTTTTATTTTAATAGGGAGAGTGACAAGCATTTTTTTTTTAAATGTAAAGCTTATGTATTTATTTCTAGGGGATCTGACCAATAACCTGGTGATGGCTACAAACCTTTGGGGTCTTATTAGGTTGTCACAATCAGCACCTTGAATTAAAGTCAGAAATGAACTGACAACCAACATCAATATTTTAAAGTAGGACTCTCCCAATGCAGAGCAAGTACTTCACTCATTAAAGCCTCCCCTCAATGCAACTACCCTATTCTCTCTAGTGGCAATTCAGGATATCTGGTTATCTGGGAACTAGACCCACAGTCCTAGTCCAGCCTCTCTTGCTTCGTGCCATTTTGAAAGCACCAGGCTTAGCTGCACTCCATTGAGACCGATATGTGAGTCTAGGTTAAACAGAAGCAGAGAACACAAAGAAAATATTTCATTTTCGTCATAAAATTATATCCCTAATTGTTTCTGCCAATCTGATTCATTTTAAATCCACAACTGCTACTTTAAAATGAGGTATTAAAGGGGAGAAATCATTTTACAAAAAGCAACAGCACAAAGCATACCTCCCCTGTGCTTCACAAATAGACTCTTTTAAAATAAGCCACAAATGTTCTAAGAATAACTGCCAAATCAACTGGAAAATAATGTACTCCAGATTAAGTGTTTGCTTGCCAGTGGTAGAATGAAAGACTGCTATTCATTAAAGTAGATTACTTTTTAAAAGCAACATACCTTGACACCTTCGACAAAGAACCACTTTTGCTAAAGTGAGCTCCAGACCCCAATGAGGATACTTTGTGATATTATCTTGGAGAGAAAAGCCAGATTCAATAGCTATGATGAAACACTATAGAACATCTGCACAGAGCACAAAAGTGGGTAATGCAATGCACAACACAGGTATGTTTTTAAAAATTACGTTTTTAATAAGTAAAAGACAACACTGGGATTTCTACTATATTCTGACCCAGAAACAAGTATGGGGTTGCAATCCTCCTCCCCCCTTTCTTGCTTTTTAAATGTAGGGGTTAAAAACAGTTTAATCCATGCACTATACCCACCTGACAGTGTTGATCTCACCTTAAGTAGAACAAATGGAGATTCACAATCACTGTAGTAGTCAGGCATAAGTCTTTCCGCTTGACCCAGTTTCCTAGATCAGAGTCTCTGTTTACATTTGAATGAATAGCAAATGAATAACTACAGGAGGAAAATATACTACAATGCATACTATAAAGTCTAGCTGCTTGTTCTGGCTTGTTGGTTATAGCTGGGCATTGCCATTGAATTTCTCAAGACAGCTGATTGCCTACTTATTCCCACCCTCGTGGATGCCTAATCAGAAGCTTCTCTGTGCAATATGGGAGCAATTGCAACTGGGCATTGACTTGAATGGCTCGGGCTGAACTCATAGATATCTCATTCAGGTTTGCTTTGAATTGCATCCAACTTGGTCTTGCAGTGGCTTCAAACACCCTAGAATGTGAGGATGGCATTTCTTTTCCATGTTTCTAAGTGTGAGATCAGAGTTCTACAGAGCTACATTCTGTGAATTTTACTTGTTTGAAGAGCATTTGCTTGGAGCATGTAGGACCACCTGAAGTATTGCTTGCTTTCAATCCCACAACTACAAGTTGTCTCATAATCTAGGCAAAATGATTGGTTCATTGGCTGTTGTCTACCAAACCATGCATTATTACATACCTCTGCTGTGATCTTGTTTGTACATAGGGCCATTATATGCTTTCACAGAACCAGTGGGATGATATTCTAAGGGAGGGAACCAGAGATCCAAAGCAGACCATGGGATTTTTACATGTTTTTACATGGAGGCATTCATATGTATAAAACTGAAAAGTTTGCATTGGGTTTACTAGACCTATAAACAATGTACTCCTTGTGTCAAATGGTGATAGGAAAATCCTTATAATGGGATTTGGGAGACAGATGAAGGAAAAACAGAAGGAAAAACACAGAGGAAGGAAAAACATAGATCCTCAAAGCTGCAGCTAACTGATAAAAGAGTTTAGGGGCTGTCTAGTCAATTGTCTAGGGGCTTTATTGCTGGTACATTGCTTATGATAATTCAGTGCAGTGATTGAATGCTTTTGGGCCAATTCTTATAGACACTGCTTCTTATTCAATACGTTTAGCATGGCTGACTCAGACTGTTCTTAAAGTGGTCATGTTTCCTAATGGCAGCATAAAGACAACAATCTGGAAAGGTTTACAAAATATCCAAGAAAGCATTGCTACATCATGAATACATTCCTCTGCCCTCTGTTTTTGTCCTACTGCGTATGAATATTTAGCTTGATTTTGTTGTTGTTGTTGCATAGGCTTGAGGACTTCAAGGGCATGGAAAATTAGCCCCAATAAAAATAACTGAACTCTCCCAAAGAGATTTATATATTTAATAATGTTCTTTTGAGATATCTTTGAACTGTTACTGTGCATTCCTGAGCTGCGCTGGCTCAGGAACGCCCCGTTTTTTTGTTGAGATACGCCACCTTCTCGGTGTGTGTATCTCCCGTGCAACCCTATGTGGTGCCTCTTAGATGGTGTATCTCCCGTGCAACCCTATGGAGGTTATATGGATTTTTGGCATTGGGCGGAGATTTCAGCAGGGCCGAAACCTCCTTAGGAGGCAGCACCGCTGCTTTGCCATCTAAACCAGGCTCAAGCATTCCCCTCAGGAATCCACGGTTAATCTCCAGAGAAGGACTTGTTTTCTTTGCAACTTCGTTTACCCAAATTGCATATTTCCAGTCAGTTCTGTCCTCAAATTGCTCACTTCCCTGCCACCTGTTTAACCTTTAGGATGAATAGTGAGAAACCTATCTAAACTGAAACACCTGTAACTGACTAAAAATGGCCTCATCCAATCATGGGAGAAGATTACACAATTGGTATTACATGAGTCGATACAATCAGAGAACATTTATATTGTAAAATTATGATGTGCAGCTATAATGTTGTTCATAACCATTATATTTTGGTAGTATTTTGGAAAATATAAAATACCGTCATTTCTTCTTACTTGCCTTCAGAGTTCTATTGTATAGAAAGGACCAGACAAGAAAAACATAGTAGGAGTTGCATTCATGAAACCGTGCTTGCCCACCACCCTCTCCAGTTGCAGCCCCCTGCCCACTGAGAAGCCATTTTTGACAAGGGAACTCTCTAAAACAACACGGAATGGGACAGGAGAATGCTTGGAGAGTGGAATTGGGACAGGGCTGTGGCTCAGTGGTAGAGCATCTGCTTTGCATGTAGAAGGTCCCTGGTTCGATCCCTGGCATCTCCAGTTAAAGGAACTAGGCAAGTAGGTGATGTGAAAGACCTCTGCCTGAGACTCTGAAGAGCCACTGCCTGTCTGACAATCCTGACTTTGATGGACCCAAGGGTCTGATTCAGTATAAGGCAGCTTCATGTGCATGTGCATGTGGAATTCATTGAAATGATAGTCCCCTTGTACAAGCTGAAGTGCTTTCTACTCTCACAAATAGAGCTTCAGATAAAATCCTATGAGTTTGTAATATATGTAATTTCATGGAGGAGAATTTGATAAAGTGAATTCCTCACTGGTTAAATAGAATAGTAGAAGGATTTTTAAGGAGTCAGTTGATGTTTCCTGTGGCAAATAGCAAAAAGGGGCTTCTGATCTGTTAGCAAATGATTATATAGATGGGCCTCTTCTTTCCTCCACAAAGTAATGGTGAACAAGCCTCTGCCTACAATGAATTCCATCCTGATGATATGCCAGTTCTATAGCTTAACTATTAAACTTGATAATGTCACCGTGAGATGCACAATATCAGGAAAACACAGTCCTCAGCTCTTCTGTAGAGATTAACAGTTTGAAGATATCACAAAATAACGTTATTAAATAAATGTCTTTGGGAGATTTCAGTTATTTTTATTGGGGCTAATTTTCCATGCCCTTGAAGTCCTCAGCCCTGTGCAAGGCACTAAATAAAAGATTTGGATTTACAGGCAGGAAAAGACCACAAAAGGCACAGAGCCAATAAAATTCTTGAAGTCCTCTAAAGCATTTCTGAGGTAGGTTTGATGTGTCAGCATATAAATGGTTCACAGGGCTCCTGTGACTTTGTGCAGCTCGTATCTCCCCCAGTCATAAATATCTGAACCCGTCTCCGGCTCATGCCTGATGGGTGTAAACATTTGCATAAACGTACACTTACCTCTGGCAGGAAATGTTTAAGAACCATTACTGATGCCCTGGGATTCTACTAGAAGAAGAAGAAGACTTGGTTTTTATATGCCAACTTTCTCTACCACTTAAGGGAGACTCAGGAATTAATATGTAGCCTAATGCCTATTTGTAGTTTATTCCTACTATATTTATTATTAACTGTATTCTTAATACTGTGAGGGTTGAAGGTTTTGAAAGTGTTAACTAAAGTACGTGCAGATGGGTCAATCACAAATAATACAGTAAGTCATATAGGCTGCTTTTAATAAGAACTTTCCTAACAGCAGCTTCAAGCTAGACTGGCCTGGCTTTTTAACACACGTGGTTCTACTAAAGGTCTACTAAGGCCACATGCCAATAGGATTGCAGCTACTTTCCAGCCACCTTCATGAATCCTTCATGTTTAAGTTAAAAGAAACAACATGCACACTGAATGCAACATACTGTTAAGTCAGCACACCAAAATCACAAGTGGAGAATGGACTGAAGTGGAGTCAGTGGTGGTGTCTAAAGAAGAAATAAGAAGAGGTATAAATAGAGGAGGGGACAACCCTGGCTCAATTGCCACTACAGAGCACAGCCCTGCATTTCTCACTTAGGATTCCAGTTTACTGTATTTACTCAAATACAAGACTAGGTTTTGTCCCCCAGGTATGCAATAAAAAAGGGGGGGATCATCATACATTCACATACAAGTTAAATTATGTCCAATAATATATTTGTTTTACATATAGCATTTGTAGGTAGATCACTAGGGTTGCCAGATGGGTGGTTTCAGTGGCAATTGTCCACCAATCCACCAGGCTGCTCTGGAGCAGAAATCGCACACACAGCCACACATGACACAATTAAGTCACTCCCAGATTCTCTCAGCCTCAAGGTGCCTTGAGGAAGGAAGGCAACTGTGACAGCCAGTGTGGTGTAGTGGTTAAGAGCAGTGGACTTTAATCTGGAGAACCTGGTTTGATTCCCCACTCCTCCATATGAGTGGGTTTGAGTGCTAAAGCAACAGTGGTGATGTGGCACTTCCGGGGGTGAACCCGGAAGTGATATAATCATGTTGCGCACAGCCGCACGTGCGATCACCCCAGCCTCAAGCTCTTTTTAGCCCCATTGACTTCAGATATTAAGAATTGTTTCTGCTCATTATATTGCGTCACCCATTCACCTGCTTAGCTCCCTCCTATGTTCCATTTCTTGGTCACTCTTAAGTGTGACGGAATGCTTGAAAGTGAAGACAATATCAGGAACTAGCATTATGTAAGTAGATACTCTAAGATTTTCAGAAAGGTTTTAAAGTGGCAATTAAGTAGCAAAGGGGATGCTTTTAAATCATTTGCACTGCAAATTATTTTACTTCTATTTCCACAATAGAATGCAACATGGCCTTTGTGTTCCATATTATGTTGGACCCAGGAGGCCAATTTCTTGGTCATTACCTAAAGGAAGCAATAATTTAATTTTCAGCATTTAGAAGAGAACCTTCTGTGTGCAAGTATAATTTTTATTTGTTTTAACCTCAGGATCCCTGTAGCCGCTTAAAAAATGCTGTAGATGAAATAGAAATTATACACATGAAAAGGATACAGAAGAAACAAAATCACTTCACTCTCATCTATGACGTTTTGA
Organism: Euleptes europaea; assembly: GCF_029931775.1. Classification (NCBI taxonomy): domain Eukaryota; kingdom Metazoa; phylum Chordata; class Lepidosauria; order Squamata; family Sphaerodactylidae; genus Euleptes; species Euleptes europaea. The sequence continues at coordinate 35,603,925 of NC_079316.1, read as the reverse complement.
ATACACAGCCAGAGACTGTTTTGAACTTTCAATACAGTAATAAATAAAACTGTTTTTCAGTACAACTAGTCTCAGACAAACAGATTTGGAGCTTGTCAAGGACAAAGGAAGCTAAAACTGTAAAGTACAAGTCCAACTCTTTCACAATGATAGGTTGGATGCCAGAAGTGGACATTCAACATCTGTCTTATCTTATTATATAACCAGAAAGTTATGAACACTAGACATAAGAGAAAAAACTAATAACAGACTATCCAAAAAGCCATTGACCTGGATTCATTGGAATTCTGCCAGTATTTTTACTAATAATGCAGGGGAAAAGCTGCTCCCTTTGTGTGCAATCTTAGCTTTCCTTGAAGATAAGATCAAAATACTGCCATCTGAATGGTGGCCAAGATGTCATCCATTAAGTGTACACATTTATTAGTATCATAAATTTGCAGTTCTAGCACATAAAGTGTATTTTCTGAGTCTCTTTCTAAACCAGCAACAGGCAGTTCTTTGAAGGAGGCAATTTGGAATGGAATGGAGTAGTGTCACTACTCCTGTGGCGCAGAGTGGTAAGCTGCAGTACTGCAGTCCAAGCTCTGCTCACAACCTGAGTTCGATCCCAACGGAAGTCGGTTTCAGGTAGCCGGCTCAAGGTTGACTCAGCCTTCCATCCTTCCGAGGTCAGTGAAATAAGTACCCAGCTTGCTGGGGGTAAAGGGAAGATGATTGGGAAGGCACTGGCAAACCACCCCGCAAACAAAGTCTGCCTTGGAAACGTCGGGATGTGAAGTCACCCCATGGGTCAGGAATGACCCGGTGCTTGCACAGGGGACCTTTACCTTTAGTGTCACATCAACTTGCCAAGACAGAGGCTCAATACCATTTTGGATTTCAGTCTGAGATTTGGACCATCCCACCCCCAAGGAGAGCAGTTTGAATTTGGATTTTACCAGAAGAGTTCCTAAAGGGTATCTAATCCTTATTGTCTGCTCTAGCTGCCAGCTAGTTTCCAATTCCTTTCCTGATGCAAAACTCAAACTTTTTTTACAATATATGCCTAGAGCTCTGTGACAGACTTATATGTTTTGTATCTTTCTTGCTGGTCATTAACTGTATTCATAAATTTGAATTTGACAGAGCCAAGTGTGTCCCCCTTCCCAATATCTACCAATTCCTTTTGTACCTTGGTAGTCAGGACAGAAAGTAAAAAAATCAATCAGGGCCATCAGAACACTTGGAGGGAAGAGGGAGGAGGAAGAACAGAGGGGGAAAGAGCTATTTGATAGAGATTTGAGTTGGATAAGGTTTAGAGGTTCCTTAAGCAAGGTAAAGACCTTGCCCTGCCTCCAGTCACTTGAGGTGAAAGTGTACTGTTTAGTGTGGTGGTTTGTTGTGGCCCACACTGGTACAAAGATCTCATATGTAGTCTTTCTGGGTGATTCAAAAGCTACTGGGCAGGCTAAGGCCTGAGTTCACCTAAGAACAGCAAATTTCTCCTAAGGTTTCTTTACCTTTCAGATGACCACTAGAGCTTTTTCAGTTCTAGTGGTCATCTTAAAGGTTAAGAAACTTTAGGAGAGCTTGGCAGTTCTTGCCTAACTTTCCACTCTCTATATTTCAATCGTTTAACATTACACACATATACACATATTCTTGATAGGGAAAAAGTTGGTCCTGCACGTCCCCAGTTTACTTCCTCCACCCTCCCTACTGTAAATAACCTCTTTTCTTGTTGTGTCCAATTTCTGTTCTCTTCCCTGTTAATAAGGACAGTAAAGGTTAATTCAGGTTTTACCAGGGCAGTGGAGAGGGTACCTGAGGAACACTAATGCTACACTGGGGACCCATTCTATCTAGTTGAGCAGTTGGCTCGGAGATGACCCAGAGTAGGGCCCTTCCTAGTGATGATTCCGAAACTTCAAAATATCCTCCTGAGAAAGGCCCTCCTAAATCTGACATTGTATGAGGAAAGCAGAGAATCTTGTTTCAGCCAGTTTTGAGATCTTGCGGTTGTTTGCATGGTGCTCCTAAGGATCACAGAGAGTTATAACCACTGCCCTATATAACAAATGGAGCAGACTAGGCCTGCTTTGCCTCTTTTCACCTATACCATCTAAAAGGATACTCATAGAAGGATGCACTTGAACCTGAAAGAAAGAAAATGCTGACTAATGGGCCCTTCCAAGCATTATTACAAGTTAACACTAATACTTAGAGCTTGTTAGAAATTCACTAATTAGATCTCATTTAACCTTAATTCTGTGGCAGCTTAGTGAGTTTTGATTTCCGCTGGGATTAAAGTTTCGAACATCCAGGATATTAAAAAAAAATAACTTTGTCTACTGGATTGGAGTTAATCACCTGTCCTACCTAATTAACTTCATCGCACTGACCAAACTTATTTTCTTCTCTTGCCAAGATGCATTCAAGTACTCTGAAAGAATTCAAATTACCCTGCTGGCTATGCTGCTGATGAAGGGCTATGAAACTGTAGAGATAGAACAGTATTCATAATTCCAGTTTTTATCACAAAGAATACAGATACTTTTTAAAAGTTTTGCTCTTGACAATGGCAATGGTTTCAACTAAGACAGCTGCAGAAAGAGGAATCTTTTGAGGGCCAGATAAAGTATAGTTTCTTGGCAGCTGAAACGTTCAAACATTGGCTCTACATGAAACTTCTATGAAATGCAGACTTGTTTAAAACAGGAACAAATCATTCCACATGACAAATGTGGAAGAAGATGTATAGCAAAAATTATAAAGGAGGAACTGAGATTAGGAAGCCACCTTGTGAAAGATGTCGACAAAGCGTTACAAGCAGTCCATGCAGCTACCACTGGTGCACAGGCTGACTTTCACGGATATCCTAGCAGAGCAATGGCACCTGAAGGGTATCCTGCTTCTGATACATCTCAAATAACATAATATAGACAACTTTATGGAAGCCAAAAAGCCACAACAAAGAAAGAAGAGTTCTCAGGTCTCTATGAGAAGAACTGTGTATCAGAGCAACATTGACTTAGATTATATCTGCTCTACTCCGGTATTGGGTCCCATGGGCAGGTGCTAATCTGGAGAACCAGATTAGATTCCCTACTCCTCCACATGTATCCAGCTGGGTGACCTTGGGCTAGTCACAGTTCTCGCAGCTCTCTCACAGACCCACCTACCTCACACAGTGCCTGTTGTGGAGGGGCGGAGGGAAGGTAATTGTAAACCACTTTGAGACTACTTTTGGTAGAGAAAAGTGGGGTATAAAAACCAACTCTTCTTCTTCTTCTTTGGGAGAGGGCTTAGTCTGTGCCCTATCAAGGCTGGGATAGCCAGAAGTGCCACTGCTGAAGGAGTAAGGCAATTCTATCAACATGATTTTAATATTCTGTGGTGATTTTTTAAGCTATTATTTAAACCATCATTTTTAACCCAATTATTCTTGTTACTACAGCCCTGCTTTTCCTCCATGCAGGTCCCATCATCCCCAGCATCATCATCCCCAGGCTTTTTGATAGTCAAAGGGAACACCCTCCTTCCTTTTTCAAAAACTCAAGAACGGGTTGCATCCAAGCCATCGTATACAGCACTGAATTTACTATGTCCTCAAACATCAAAAATCCCATCTCAGGTCCTGCCCCATCCATATTCCAATCACATTGCATTCATGCAAGGATAATGTATGAATATTCCAATCACATGTAGCAGAGGTTATCGCTGTTCATGTAGAATCAGCCACATGACAACGTATTTCCTTTTGTACGCTATCAGATAGTTAGGCGTATCAATTCATTTCATCACTCACAGTGCGGCACCTTTCAACCATTTTATACACTGCCTCGAGCTCTGTAGTTCTGCACTGATTGCTTCTAGGTTTAAACACCTCTTGCCAAGATTACAAACTCCCTTGTTTAGGAAGTATTTGAGCTTTTGTGATGCCTAAAAATTCAGGATTTAATTTAATTTAAAAATTTAACAAATTGAGGTTTCTTCTTGCCCACAAAGGACTCTGTGTTTAGAATCCTAATCGGTGGGCAAATATCCCAGTTTGCTGAAGCCCCTAAATTTGGGTTAGATTGAAGAATTCCTAATTAAGGAAGTCTTTGGTCTCAACTCTGCACAGAAAAAGAGAAGAGACAGGCAGGGCATGTGTCAGCCTGAAAAATGGAGTGCATAACAATACTTAAGACTTTATTGCTGTAATTTAAAACACCACTATAGGACTACATCCACAGCTCAGTCTAGCAGCCCACATGGTTAGAATCTGGATATTGTGTTTGTTTTGTATAAACAAAAATAAATATCTGGATACATTCCGGTCATGGGGGAAAACCACAGAGAGAAAGGGAAACATTTTATCAATATTTCATCTCCAGTCAACATTATAACAATGGTTTGAAATGAGGATTAATTACCCTTCTCTCCAGTGAGGCCCAGAACTCAGTCATTATGTTTTCTGCTTGAGTAATCTGCTGATGCCCAAGAACTGTTAAGTAAAAACTATCTGTGATCATTTCAGCTTCAAATTAATGAGAAAATATCAGGAGTGCCAAAAGCAAATAAATAAATTAGCCTTTTACCATTCATTTAGCTGTTGAAAGCAATGCCAGGTCAAGTTTCACATTGATTATCTTTTACTTTATACCAAACAAATTACAATGAAAGTTTTAGTGCATCCTGTTCATAATTTATTCAACAAGTGGTATTCTTAGTGTATTAATTGAGACTCCCTGTGCTATAGTTACCAGATTTCCCTGGTTTATACATTTGAATGGGTTTCACTTCTTTAAAGACTGTAAACAGACAGCAGTTATTCAATGCAGCTGTTTAAAAAGGAAATAACTTTGATGTTTCGCCTAGATTATTATTATTCTCCAGAGTATGTAAACATAATTTTTGTTTGAAGTGCCATAGAATCTCTTGAATATGCAATTAAAACAAATACATTAGTTGAAATATCAAGACTGCTGAAGTAGATTTATCTTACACACAAAATAGGTAGCACAACAGTTTCAACAACTCCTTCCCTAATGCTACCAGTGATGACAATGGATAAATCAGAAAAACAATAACTTTTACAAGGGATCATGTAAGAGAAGCTGTGGAATGTCTTGGCAACCAGGATATGGCTGGAACATAAGAATTAAAAGCCAGTTTGCATGACTTCTCATCAACAGCTGAAATTAGTCATTTCCGGATGTTATAGACGTCCTCACAGGATACAGTATTTTGAATTCATCCAACTTGTGCTTAACTGCTTGATCACCATGCAGTTAGTAAACCTAGATCTGTACAAGGTAGACTCAGTGTCAAGATGTCATGTTGGAAACTGAATCATGTGGACCAGTCCATGAGTAAACTGATAGTATGATTGGAATGACTAAAAAAGAAAAGACAAAAACCCCAAGGTGTTGGGAGAGGACAATCCCCAGCTCAAGGCAGATTCCACGGTGTAGGTTGAATACTATCAATGGGATGGAACATCCCATTAAAAAACAACAACAACAAGGTTTAGATTACAGAAATCTGAAAATGGCGCTGAAACAAAGCATAAGCATTAACATGATTTGATAAACTGTACCCGAACTGCATAGCAGGTAGGACTTAAAATGTAAAAAACAGTGCTTCATGCTGATGTGCTCCACATCATGTAGCCAGTCTTTAACACCCCATTGTACATACCACCCTCCCAAAAAGCTATCAGGATGTTGCAAAAGTCCAGATCAGTGTCTCCTGACTGTACAGACATTGAGATGATCATGTTGTTCAGTTCCCCACAATGTGTAGGGTTGCCAGCTCTGGGTTGGGAAATACCTAGATATTTTCGGGTGGAGCCTGAGGAGGGCGGGGTTTGGGGAAGGGAGGGACTTCAATGCCATAGAGATCTCCAGCTAGTCCCTGGAGGAAGGCAACCCTAACAATGTGTCTTTGATTTGGATTCTTGCCGTGTTGTCGGGGTGAGAATCAACTGATAAAATTTGGAAATTAATAACTAAGCCAAGCAAAGAGAACACTCTTCTAATAAACTGAGTAAGAAGAGTGACCTTTAAGAAAATAAAATAAATAATGGTAGCATTGAACATTTCATTAGTAAATTATTTTTAAATGTGTAGTTTCCCAACTGTAGGGCTACATTCTTATCTGAATGCACAGGGTCTTGCAGTCATAACTTTGTTAAATGAAACAGCCACACACTTGAGAATCCTCTTAAATTTATGCATGAAGTACAATTAAAACCCAGCCCAGACCTTTATGAGAATACAAGGACATATCTTAGATTCTGTTTTGATAAATATTGAAACTTTGAAAGAAAACTGGATGCAGCATTGGTGGAGAAGTTTTATATTTGTAAATGAAAAAACATGTACAAACTATTTTCTTTGTTCTTTGAAGGTGAAAGCCTTTGTGTTAAAAAAAAAGTAGATAACAGATTTTTTTGGCATTTCTGAAGACTACTTTCATGAATACCTACAGGATTTTACTAGGCCTGTAGGAGGAGAAGTACAGCCATTTGAAAGAAGCTATACCCACGACCATCAGCAATTGGATTTCCACTTCTATTAATGGGCCAGGGGTGAGAGCCAGCACGGTTATAGGGGTGGACTGTTCCACCAGGAAGCTCCCTGGATGACCTTGGACCAGTCTCTCTCAACCTACCCTGATAGGGTTGTTGTGATAAAAAGGAGCAAGGGAGAATCATGCATTCCTTCATAAACTCTTTAGAGGAAGGATGGGAAACTGAGCATGTGACATCTCATCCAGTTTGAGATACTCCACACTCATATGGCCATACTGGGATTGGGGCATCTATATCTAACCCTTATTACCAATCACCATCACTGCAATTTCAAGCTTCAGAAATACTGTACGGTTCTCTGGCCAAAGCCTACAAGGAAATTTGGGTCTAGCTCATACTAGCTGCCTGCCATCAGGTTTCCTAGCTGGTCCCCAAAATTTTGCCACACAGATTCACAGTACAACCTTCACAGAGTCATTCCAGTCTAAAACCATTGGAATTAATAAATAAGATTGCACGTTTATTGGAGGCATTACAGGCTTCATTGTTAAGGCTAGGATGCATTGTCACTATAGTTTGTATTCCCTTCGGACCTAATTAAGTAAAAACACTGCAAATTACAAATCCCACATATCTCGCTAGCAACAGCTTTAAGAATGAGGCCCATGAAGCCTCTGCCACCACCAACCACCTCTTTCTACCACTGGTGTACCCCACTGTAAACTTGCTTTGGGAAAGAAATGGATTGAAAAGAAAAAAAGAGTGCCAAGGTTCCAAACGTTCTTAGAGAACTCTTGCACCGTAACCTGAAAGTTTTCAGAGCATTCTCTGAGAAATAACACTGAAGGACAGTGTCTCTCAGTGTCAAGTGTGTAGTGTCACACTTGACACTGAGAGACACTGTCCTTCAGTGTTACTACTCTGAAGATGCCTGCCACAGCTGCTGGCGAAACGTCAGGAAAGAAAATTCCAAGACCACGGTCACACAACCCGGATAACCTACAAGAACCAATGAACTCTGACCGTGAAAGCCTTCGACAATATTCTCTGAGAAAGCTCAGAAAAACAAACCTTATTACAAGGTAAGCCATGAGGAGCTAGCTCATCATTAATACCTCATACTTGTCAGATTATAAAGGGGATCTGTTTAGGATTGCAGCTGTCAGTGAACTAAAGTTTCATTTCAAAATGTGGCTGTTCTCCTGCTAAATGCAACATCTTCAGGAAAATATGTTGTGACCATGCCAATATATTGCCCTTCTAGATCTCATGAGAATGTGATAAATGAAGGTTTCTCTCTCGCTCTCTGATGTTTGTAATGAACAGTCAAATACTGTGACATACCTTTCAGTCTAAGATATTTTTGTGTTAGAGTATGTGACTATGATACATTAGGAATTAAGAATTACTCATATGAAATCAATTTATTCAGTAGCAGAAGATTCAAATGGAATCTATTTTTGCTGTCACCACAGCTGACTTACGGTGACACCGTAGGGTTTTCAAGACAAGAGACATTCAGAGGTGGTTTGCCATTGCCTGCCTCTGCATCATGACCCTGGTATTCCTTGGAGGTCTCCCATCCAAATACTAGCCAGGGCTGACCCTACTTAGCTTCTGAGATCTGATGAGATCAGGCTAACCTGGGTCTATCCAGGTCAGGGCTTAAATGGAAGACTTGCTGTTAAATATAATGTGGAATTTAGGGCAGCTTTGTTTTAAACCAAAAACATTCAACTGGAACCAACACAGAAAAGGTATGTATTCAAGAAAAAAGAGGAATTATTGAAGACATACATGAACAACCGGTGGTGTTCTTTCAGTGTATCGACTGCTGTTAACACTGCCATCTTGCCCCCATTTCCAGGGCTATCTAAAAGTATGCAGAGTCATTACCAATTACGTTCTTGCCTCAGACATCAGAAAATGCGGCAGTAAAAGTTCTTGTGGTTAAAAACTGGCCTTCTTCCATACTGAAGTACAGACCTTAACAATCTGAGGGCTTCCCTTCTATCCATTCACTGCCTTCCCATTTTAAAAAAGGAACTGTATAGAACTTCTTTTGATATCAGAGCTTGCAAATACCAAATAAACCTCAGCTGCAGTTGGACAGCTGGAACCAATTAAGATCATATGGGGATTTTAATAAGAAAATAATATTTAGTGAGGAAGTTAGAATAAAACTGAGTCTAATACATTTTATATTTATTTTTAAAGCTGATTTGCAAACCATCAACTTTTATTATAAACAGTTGCCCTAATCCACTTTGCAGTGAGCAGGGAAGTTCCAAAGCACATAAAACATTATTGGTTTTCCTTCAGTGGAGAAGATAAGTCTATAGCAGATGCAACATCTGAAGTTACCTTATCTACTGAAATGAATGGAGTGGTTCTGCTTGCACATTAAGTATACATGGAGATTTGGATTCCCTTTTACAGATTATAAAAAAGGAAATTTGGACAGATTGAATGAACTAATGAAGAATAAGCAGATATCAGGATATTCCACAACCAACAATAATTTTATTCTAATTTAATAAGTACATCCATAAACAAATCTAAACCACATCTTTCAGAAATATTACATCCAATCAAGAGAGATTAGGGCAATTAGTGCAAACTTACCTTATATTTATTTCTTTTATTTGCAAGTGAGAACCTCAAGATCACTACAAATCTCAGGTGGTAATTGACACATTCTATTCCTATGACAAGACAATTGGCGTTTATTAGCTCCGTTCTTGTCACACTTTTATATTAAATGATGCCATCTGAATTACAGCATGAACCATTGTTTAGAAATGCAGCAGGAAGTCACAGAGTTAGGGGATACCGGAGATTATTTTGAGCGAAGCAAGAAAATAGATCTCTGATGGGCTGAGAGACAATCAAAATCATTATGGGGGAGTTTACAATGTATAGATACAGCACACATTGACCTAGAGCTCCAATAAGTTTGCTATTTAACTAGTTTTATTTCTGATTTTTTAAAAATAATATTTCTGTAATAACAATGATCCCTATCATGGAAAGAGGAGGCTTTTCAATGTTCTGTTGAACTGAATAGGATCAGCAATTTTTAAAAGACTCTAATTGGGCAGTGGTCTGACCAGGGCCGGTTCCAGGTATTGTGGGGCTCTTGGCAGGAAGTGCTCAGGGGCCACCCTATGCCCACTAATAGGCCCCCCATTCTTGCCCACCCACCTGTGTGCTCCAACCTGCCTGTGCGTCCTTCCTCTGCCCATTTGGATTTCTCTCCCACCACCTGTGGTCATAACTTCCGCACTGCTAGGTGCTGGCTGCAGCTAGCAGTGTCACTGACACGGCCACCAGGAATGCTGTTGCTTTGCGCACTACCCGCATGACCTCCTCCAACAGAGCTAGTCAGCATATGCAGCTGAAAACAGAGGAGACAAAGCATTTACAAGTAAGGAGTGGAAGGGTGCAAAGTGCAGGCATCAGAGGAGATGCATGCGTAGGAAGTCAGTAGCAGTGGGACCTGCCAGAAGTCATAGGCCCTGGCAGCAGCCCCACCTCAGGGTATGCTGACGCTAGCCCTCGGTCTGACAATACTAGTCAGCATAGATTTTGCTAATTTGTTTACAGTAGACAATTTCTTAAAATATTGGCCATTTCCAGATTATATACATGCTGTCATTTAATAAATAAAGACAACGAGCTGCGCCTTTTCAAGGAAGAATGCATCTTCGTTTCATTACAAAGCTAAATTAGATTATGTTGCTTGGTTTTATTGTAACCCCTTGTTTAGACATATGGTTCTGCATCTATAAGGTTTCAGGTTCAATCTGTGGTGTCTCAAGGAAGCAGGGCTAGGAAAGACATCGGAGGAGTGCTACCAGACAGTGTAAAAAGTAGGGGGTTAGACAAACCAATGTATTTACTCTCAAATAGAGTGCCCATCTTTTTGAGCCTGTGAGGAACCTTAGTAATTCTGACCCAGGGTGGTGGTTGCAAGTACAAGATGGTTGCCAGTACAAGATGGTTGCCATAGGAGGTAAAGCCAACCACAAAATGGCTGCCGCAGGAGGTGGAGCCACATGCACAGTGGAAGCCTGAGTGCTGGGGAGAAGAGGGGTAACTTTTAAAAATATATTGGGAAAGAGGAATGAGAGAATAAGACCAGCTCTGTGGTGGCAGCTGCTTCTTAAACAACTTTATTTTAATCTGCCCACCCAATCAGATCTCCAGTGTCCTTAACAATTGTCTCAGAGCAATGTAAACTCTGGATAATTTGTTTCCCAGGACATTTCCTAGAAACATTATGGATTCATTGGTTGGTCTGAACTAGATTTCCATGTATTGCTCTTCAATGTTTGAACAGATATCTCAAGAAGAATTTAGTTTTTTTCATCAAATGGGGAATGATTCCTTGGCTGGTGGGTACATAGTGGCTCCAGGCCTCAGCTGAAGCCTCTGTCCTTATAAAAGCACCCAAATTCTTAGGAGAGGCTGAAGCCAGAATTTGTAGATCTCCACCATTCTGTTGTTAACTGGAAGAGTAGTGAGAATCTGGTTTGTACAGCGCCAAATGTCAAATTTATAGCTTCAAGAACTAAAATCATTTTCAGCAAAGATGAAATTATATAAATGGATCCACACATACTGACATTCAAGTATAAACTAATATTTTAAAACAGTTATTACATTTTAATGCTTTATAGCAAATTACTGTTAAAACAATTCTATTATCCTGCTATAATTTTTTGAAATGACTTAAAAATTAGGGAAGTAAATTATTTGTCACTCACTTCAATAGTGTCCTTGTGAATTAGTGTTATTTTTTTTTCAATGGCATATTAAAATGAAGCATTGTATATCAAGGAAACAGGAACATGCACGTAAATCATGGAGCCTAAAATAATTTATTTTTAATTCAAACTTTTTTTTATTAAAGTATGAATGCCTTTATATTGCAGGAATTGTTTACATACATTTGGAAAGCAATAAGCATATTTTCAAGAGATGCGAGTCCTCCTCAGTATGTTCCCATGATCAATCTACATGCTTTAACACTAATCACACACACTCACACACTCACATACACAAACACACATTATACATATTCACACACAACAGAACAGACTTCTATAGTTATCTGCTTTGATTAGCTCTCTTTTAAGGCTTCTGTAAGGTGCCCAAGTGCCCCTAACATTACCACGTTTTATGAACAAGACTGTATAAAGGAGCAGTATTACCTGCGAACTATCAATTAGGACTTGGCCTTCAAACTTAAAACATAAACTTCCTTAATTTATGAACCCTTTCATCTATGATTAGGAAAGGGTTCCGGAAATATTAGCATGAGGTTTTAAATCAGAACAAGCCACTTGCTGTCAAACTGACCCCAAACAATCCTTGGCTTTTCTCTGTCAGACATCCTGTGATCATAACAGTAACTCAGACCTGACCCTTGAGAACAAGCGGTACCAGGAAACCAAGCCAGTACAGAAGTGGTCGCCAACATGACTGCTGTGAAACGAGCACTCTCTCACTTGCCAGACCAAGCCTGAGGCCAAACCAGAGCCCCAGTCCAAATGGTACTCGTCAGAGTCTTTACAAGAGCTCTCTCAATTAAATTTCAATTTTTTCGAAACAGGGATGCAAAGGTAGTGAGTTCACAATTGGATTTCTATCCCCTCCCTTTTGGTATTCCTGCATTGGGTTTTTTTATTATTAAAAAAACCCCATGGATGCTAAAATGGGACATGAATGGCTGCAGGTACATTAAAAAGGTAAAATGGATAAAATAAAATAAAGCATATGATTATAATGTGTAAATATAAGCATCTTTAAATATTCAAACTGTGAAATGTGAATTAGCTGGAGACTCTCAGGCTGTTAAATCTAAAAGGCTGTGTAGCGATTTCAGCCTGGAGGTGGTCAACAGAATAGCAGGAGGCCACCAAACCATATCCTCTCTCTAGCAATTGAACTGGATTGCTACTGTGCATCAACAGTAGACCTTAGCAACAAATCTTAGAGGATGTTATCATTAGAACTACACAGATGGGTTTCAACAGGCAAAAGGAAATAATTATCTTCAAAATATGAACCTGAATAGAAAGGGCCAAAAGGGAACTGGGAGGTGAGAAGGAAAGGAAAATAAAATTTAAGAAAATGAAAAGCTCTTCTCTCACATTTTAAAACAGCAGCTTTCAATGTAATGGTTATTTAAAAATATGCATTTGTGGGAGTTTACTGAATTGCTCTTTTGAAAAGCTGAATCAGTCAAGTGCTGGGAAGACCTCTCATCCCAAACCAAACTGTTGCTTATTCATCTATATGCTTCTATCCCCAGGGCCATTTCTGCTTTTGCTTAATCATTAATGAGTTCACATCAGCCATCATCAGATTCCAATTCTTGAGACATTTCCTCAGATGAGCTATTCCGGTGGATCCGGCCATCACTCTTCATGCTATGGAAAGTCTTCTTAAAGGCCTCCATCATGGCATGTGCCAGCTTCTTGGCCTCTAGCTTGCTCTCACACTCTACAGCATGGCAGTCCATCTGGTAGGACAAGTCATCGTTGATCTCTCGGTAAACCCACGCAAAGATGTTTGGGCTGACGTTGTGGTCGGCAGTGCAGTAAGCAATACGTGCAACCTGAAAGGTGTCCATGTGGACAGTAGCTTCTCCTTTGAGGTCCAGGTGATGAAGCCAGACTTGGAAGGGGCGGATTTCCAGGAGAGCATTAGCTGGGAAGATGTCCTCTCTGGCAAGTGTGTGCTTCTTCCACAACTCAATGACTGGTTTTTCTGTGCAACCTGACAAAAACTGCATCCCTGTCGTAGAAACTTTACCCAAATACGTAACCTGAGAAGAGAACAAAAGAAACAAGCTTGTCAACTAAATACTAGTATTGCAACTACAAAATCCTGTGTCCCCTCACAGAATGTTTTACTTTTATTCATTTAAAACACTTTTATGCTGCAAAAGCAATGAAGGCTCCAAATAAATGTCTACAAATATTCACAGTACACACAAGGAATATTCCAAATCCATAGGAAGGTTGTATTTGAGAGAATACTGGGAATGACAACAGACTCAAAGTCTTTTATCTTGTTTCACTGTAGTCCAGAGATATCAGGTTCCACACCGCCTTAAAGAGGGACTTCCTTCTACCAGAACATTATGCAAACTGGGTTCACATTCATGCCCCTTCTGAAACCCTTCTGAAACCCTCGCCTGAAAGTCACATGAACACATGAAGCTGCCTTATAAAGAATCAAGTCATTGGTCCATCGAGGTCAGTATTATCTATCCAGACTGCAGTGGCTCTCCAGGGTCTCAGGTGGAGGTCTTTCACGTCACCTACTACCTGAGATCCTGGAGAGCCACTGCCATGAGCAGATGCTCTACCATTGATATACGGTTCTCTGCACCTAAAGTCCTCCAAAAATAATAAGGTAAATATGAACAGTCACTTTGGCAAAAACTTCAGATTATTTTCTACTGAATAATTCTAATGTATATCATACTTTCAAACTGGTTATCAAAAAACAAATACATGCTACAACAAAGTGCTATATCTTTGAGACCTTCTCTGGAGACAATGGAAATCATTCAAGAGATTCAGCCCTAAGAGACTTTCTACATAAACTTTTGGAAAAATTTATACCTGCAAGGGCTGTGAATTAGTTTTAAAACTGAGTCTGAGTGATCCTAAAAGCATATGATGTTGTCAGAAGTCCTACTGGGAGAAAGATACTTTGATGATGGAATGATGCATTAGCAACCCTTGCTAAGTGGAAACCTATGCAAAATATGGTTGAGCCCCTGGAACCAAACTCTGACGATAAAACAAAATTTTCAGAGATATTACTGGCTGGGATAGTGGACCTAATATCCTTTCTGACTCCAATATTTTAACATAGAACCCGATGGGGTGTTCCAGACAACTTGAGAAAGTGCACACTGGTTTGTGTTATAAGGCAGAATTTAATAAAAGGTTGTTGGATAAAAATACATATTTCAGACCTACTTTAAAAATATTTTCCCCTTGACTGTACTGCCCCCCCCAAAAAAAAGGGGAATAAGGAAAGTTACATGACAGAGAAGTCTTGGAAATGGCTATTTGTGAATATTTTAAGTGAGACCCCCTCTGGGTATTTTCTTTGTTCTGCCCAGCAAAAGGCTAAGAAAGTATTTATATGGGGAGATAAAAAGTTGGAACAGAAGAGGAAATGCATTTTTGTTGCCACATAGGTCCACTTTCTCATATACTGGGTGTGCATACAAATCCAACGGAAAGTGAAGCATACGGAGGAATAATCTTGGGTACGCAAGCAGATGCGCTCTCCTGAACGACATTACTGAACATGGAAAGCATTTACCAGTAAAAGGGAGTGTTGGCCTGTTGCCATTGGAGTGAACAAGGTTCCTTCTCTGCCATGTAGCAGCAGAATTGGAGGAATAAGGGTTGTACAGAAGGAGCAACATATGTACAGTGGATAAAACTGTTGGTATTATGAGCATTTTTGTGAGTTCTGAAAGACAACCTTTCACAACAAAAATTGAACTTCAGTATTTCTCAGTATTGTATAGCGTAGTGTAGGCTGGTAATCATGAGAATTGCTGTACGAAGTAATTCCCATACTGCTGATGCAGTGCTGAAACTCACCTAAGGCCACTGAGTGGAAGCATGCTCAGAGACAGGGGTGGCCTTAGTAAATGGGCAACAGGAACAGCTGCCCAGGGCCCATGCTGGAGGGGCTCCGATCATCTATGGCCCTGTCCCCCTGATAGAGGGGGGGAAGAGTATGCTCCCACTGATCTTTATTGTGAGAATAGTTTCTGGTTCAGGGGTCAAAGGAAAGCCTGAATGGGAAGCACTTCAGGGGGACACAAGAGAGAAAGCCTAGGGTGTACATCTAGTTAAAGTAAGCGTGTTTGTCAAATAAAGGGTGTTCTACTTTCTGTTAACATTTCTGTTTCTGACAACGTAGTTCAGGGCTCGGGCAGCCAGCTTCAATTGATGGGTCCCACCCAACTCAAATGGAGCGAAGGCTACCCCTTACTTGGAGCTGGCGGGGTTAGTGGGTGGCGGCAGTGATTCTGGGGCCCCATCCTGAACCTTTGTCCTGCTGAGAGAAGATCTGAACCAGGGACACCTCAACTCACAAATCACACTGTTACTAGTCTCTATGCTATGCCAACTCTATCAAAACTTTCATTCAATCAAGTTACAACAGTTCAACTTCTCTTACCCAAAATGCAGAAATGCAATGCTGTAATGTATACAATTTTCTAAAGTTCCTTTATGGGTCACCAAAGTCAGAAATATAAAAAATCTTGAAATTGGTGACAATGAAATTCTATTAATGAAATTCAGATTTAAGCCATTTCTGGTTGGTTACCAAAAGTATTTTCAGCTACATTTAAAGGGAAAAAACATTTACCTCAGCTCTAATCTTCTAATCAGCAGAACCAGCTTAATTTCCATAATTGTTAGAAAGCAATCTGAAAAGCTGTGAGACTCTAATGTTCGAGAAGGATCATGTGGAACAGTAGTCATCAATGTATCTTTTTATAAATTGCCTCTGCTTTGGCTCAGCACATTATATATATTAAATACACAATATTTAAAACACCAAGCTCTGGTAAGTAAGAGAATAGGGCTTACTCCCAGGAAAGTGTTTTTAGGATTGCACTGTAATTCCATCAAACTTAATCCTGCTGCTCATGGGTTACTGAAGAAATCTATATCTCATTATTCTACTTAAAAGCTCTCAGATCGGTCATAATGTAACACAATAAAAATTCAATTTAAAAGCCCAAATAAAACCAGTAACAAAGCAATGCACCTATGAAATGCATTCTTTCTATTAGAAATATTATGGACTGCGGGAGAGCCAGTGTGGTATAGTGGTTAAGAGCAGCGGGATTCTAATCTGGAGAACCAGGTTCAATTCCCCACTTCTCCACATGAAGGCTTCTGGGTGACCTTAGGCCCATCACGGTTATCTCAGCCCATGTGGTGGCAGGAAATGACAAACCACCTCTGAACATCTCTTGCCTTGAAATGCCTGGGGGGTCACCATTATGGATAGCATGGAAAGTGAGTTTCACAACTGACATCCAACTAGTGTGAAGTCCTTTCCTCAAGCAGCCACTTACCTAATTTTTATTTATTTAATGTATTTATATACTACTTTATAACCATAAGATCAGCATATTATTATGGCTTATTTGGATGGGAGGGTTTATATGGAGTGAGCTGATTTCTGTAATAGATATTTTGCTTTTATTGCAATCATGAATTTCTATAAATTTAACATAGGTAGTTTCTGAAAGTCATTTTTTAAAAACATAAATATAGATAAACCATATAATGAGTTGTTATTTATCCATATGACATCAGCTGTTTATTTACTGTTTTTATAGTTTGCCTTTTTCTCAGAGACAGACTCAAAGCAGATTACACAGTGTAAACCGGTAACAGTTCCCACCAAGGGGCATCTAATAAGCACAGCTGACACAATCAATATGAAGACACATCTGATGATCAATCTACTACAGCTAGGATTAACAACATTTGAATGAAAACAGCATATTAGGCATGATACAGAGCATGGATATAATGCCGGAAAATGATGTTACATCAATAGAAAACAATGAAGCCACAACAGGGCAATATGTACAACAAACTGATAATACGTCCTGTATCATAATCCACAGCCCCCTTCCCTTCAAAAAGCATTTTCCTGAACTATTCTGTTACAGTATAGACATATTACCTTTATCAAAAAGCTCTTCTGAACAATTCCGTTTCACACAGTTTGCGGAATGACAGCAGTATGGGAGCTTTCCTGACCTTCTCAAGAAGGCCATTCCACAAGTTGGCACCACAACAGAGAATGCACTTGCACGGGCAGCTGTTGATCATATCTACAAAACACCCCAAACATATGAACCGAGCAATCCTCAAGGGAGGGATGGAGCTTCTCAGGAGCCAGCATGACCCCTATGCTGGCAAAAGTGCCACTTGCACTATCTAAGTGGGCACGGACACCGGTGCAAGGGCACTTACATTGGCATAGGGGCACCAAGCAGCAGTGCGAGGCTCGGACACCAGCGCTGCCTCCCTGGCAGCGTTTTGCTGGGGCAAGCCCTCAAGCCAGCATACAGGAGGTGTTCCTGGGGACGGAACTGACATTGATCAGCTCCCTAAGCCCTTTTGGTCAGGGAGCGCCCTTTTTGTCGGCCGGCAAAACCCCTGGCATAGACCCATGAAACTCTATGGGTAAACTTCACAGGGCTTGGGGGGATATTGCTTCCCCCCTACGCCGCTGCAAGCTGCTCAGGAGGGGGTGCAGCTGTGCCGTTCCTGGGTGCCTCATAAGTACCTCCCCTTCAGGATTGGGCTGGAAAAGAGCTGTTGTGGTGGGCATAGGAGGAGAGGCAGTCCTGCAGATATGAGGGAACAAGACTATGGAGGGCCTTTTATGTGACAGCCAGTACCTTGAACTCAACCTGGTAGCTCATGGGCAGCCAATCAAGTGATTGCAAAAGCAGAGTAATGTGCACGTTAGGGCTGTCAATTCGGTTCGTCCCGAACCGAAAAACAGCCGAATTTCCCCCGATTCAGCGGTTTTTAGTTCGGATGGAACCGAACTCAAAAAAGGCTGGAAAACGGGGAGCCAAATTCGGCGAGTTCGGGGTGTTCGGTGAATAAATTTGGCAAATTCAGGGTTCGGCACAGCAGCATAACCGTCAGTTAGTAAGCAGCATTCTCCCGCGGCCAATTGGTGGCCAAGCAGGGTCTTCTTCTGGCCAATCAGTTGTGATTGAGCATGTGAGCCCAGCTGCTGCGTGGCCCGGGGAGAGAAAGAGAGTATCTGTTTGTGTGAGAGAGAAATCCCCGTGGGGGGGGGTGCGTGTGCACATTCGCTCCTTTCCGTGGCTGCAGGGGGAGCATTTTTGGGGGTACAGCCCCCAAACTTTCAGCGTAGCTTCAGATGAGGCTTCTTGCAAGAACCCCCAAGTTTTGTAAAGATTGAGTTAGGGGGTCTCGAGATATGGGGCCCGAAAGGGGTCCCCCCTTAATGTGCATTTTTATTCCATTTACAGCACACATTTGAGCCATTCCCTGGCTGCAGGGGGTGCATTTTTGGTGGTACAGCCCCCAAACTTTCAGCGTAGCTTCAGATGAGGCTTCTTGCAAGAACCCCCACGTTTTGTAAAGATGGGATCAGGGGGTCCAGAGATATGGGTTCCCCCCTTTTCCCTACTGGGAAGAATGGGATCAGCCTATCCTATGCATCTAGAGAGCGGCAAATCCAAGGCAAAACCTCCCATGCTTAAATGGAATCGTATTGGATTACCCAGTCCCTCCTGATGAACAGAAGATATCCACAGTAAGGCCCCTTTTGGGGCTTTAATCTATAATTTTTTCCCGTGTGTATGTGTGTGTGTGTGTGGGGAAACAGAGTCTGGGGGGGGGGAGCCAAAGGAGGCTTTCGCCCATTCTGCCGAGGGGTGTGTGACTGCTCACCTCTGTGGGAGTGTGTGTACTGCTTTTTTTTTAGTTTAAAGTTGAGTCTGTGCGGCGGCTAGTGAGTCTCTCTCCGCTCGGCACCCAGGCCGCACCTCCTCCTTTGTGTTTTTCACTGTTTTTGCCTCTAGCCTGGGGTTGAGTGCAACGGGGCGGCTTGTGTGAGATCCCCTGCGTCTTGGATTTTTTTCCCCGTTTGGGGGGTGCACCGCGGCGCCGTATTGGAGAGGTGGGGGTGGTGCTGGTGAGACTTGCTTGAGTTTGGTGGGGTCGTTTGCATAAGGGGGGAGCATCCCTCCACCATGAGAAGAAGGAGCAGGGCAGAAAATACAAACTCTGGTTTTTTTTTTTTTTTTGCACGGTCTGTTTTGCTGCTCACTCAAAAATGTTTTTGCAAAATCTGACTTTCACAATACATTTTCACGGTCCAAGTCACCTGCTCCTTTTTTCCTTTTTGCTATAGCTAGCCTAGTGCACCTCTGTTCCTTTCCATGGTCGCTCGCGTGTTGCTTTGCATTGCAATGGTTAGCACGGGAGGTTTTGCCTTGGATTTGCCGCTCTCTAGATGCATGGGATCGGCTGATCCCATTCATCCCAATAGGGAAAAGGGGGGACTTATATCTCTGGACCCCCTGATCCCATCTTTACAAGCCTCATCTGAAGCTACGCTGAAAGTTTGGGGGCTGCACCCCCAAAAATGCGCCCCCAGAGCCACGGAAAGGCGCGAATGAGTTTTAAATGACTTTATTTGGCCGAATTTCCCCCCGAACTCGAACTAGGCGCCGAATTCCACGGATCCGAATCGGGGGAGTTCGGACTTCAGCATATCCCGAATCGAAACGGGCCGAATTCTGCCGAATCTGAACTATACCGAATTTTTTTTTCAACAGCCCTAGTGCACGTGCCATCTAGCTCCTAATAACTGAGCTGGGGAATCTCCGGGTTGACTTTATATTTTATTGAGGTTTAGCAAGATAAACTCTGCAGATATCGTGCAAACTATAAACTCATGCAGTTTAACAGGCACCAATTAAAAAAATCACTCACAGTGTCTGCTATTCATTAGCCATGCATAAGTATAGACTTTCTTCTGTAAGCAATCCATTTGTAGGAGTAGCAATACTCATATTTCAGAGATATTCCCATTTATGTTTCAGACAATCAAATCCAGCAAGTGGTGTGGTCAGGATTGCTTAATTGTATAGATCTCCACACAGGATAAAATTTAGTTTATAAGACCTAACCATTAATTCTGGGATAGAGACACTCCCTTGTGGGTGAACATTCAAATCTCTGGAATACTTCAAGTGAGAAGTTTAGCTCTTAGTAGGTTTATGCAATAGGCTTCAAATGAAACAGAGATTTTTAAAAAAAATTAAAACTGAATAATAAAGGGTTTTATTATATTACTATTATCCAGATGCAGTAATATATTGTTTTATTACATCTCATTGCGGCTCAATGTTTCTGTATCAATTTTTCAAAGGGGATGTAAAAGACGGCGGCCCATGCAACCTTCCTAGCATACTGAAATTTTTTTATACTCCTGCCCTTTCTCCTGTCAAATGGAAATTGCTATCCAAGTCCTATCCTCACTGGCAAGCTTCTCCAATGATCTCAAACCCAGCTGCAGATTCAGCTATTAATAGTTATTATATACATGTGAATACACTAACCTTTAGGGAAAAACAGAATCCATTTCAAAGAATATTTTAGTTCTCAATCATAGGACTTATGAGTGGATATCAATATCTTACTCAAGATACAATTTGCAGAAAATCTCTCTCTCTCTCTCATGAGCTTTTTCTATTTGGCTTGCACTTATGCTCAGGGTAAAACTTTGACCTCAGTTAACTCAAAGGGAATTTGTTAGAAAGATTTATAAGAACAGAATTTTGCTTTGTGCGTCAGGTTCATAAAAAGGATAACTCAGAGCAGTGCTGACCAAATTTTCTGGCAAGAGCACAAGAATAGTATGCAGATATGTGTGCCACAAACCATGAAGAGCATTAAAGGACAGAACCAGCACCTTGATTTGAACTTGGAAACAAACTATCCAGCCAATATAGCTGTTTCAAAATGGGACAGATATGTCTTCATCAGTTAGCCCCTGACAATAATCAGGCTGCTGCATCATGGACCAGCTGCAGCTTCCAAATTGTCTTCAAGGGCAGCAGCAGCAGCAGCAGCAGCAGCAGAAGAAGAAGAAGAAGAAGAGTTGGTTTTTATATGCTGACTTTCTCTACCACTTAAGGTGGAATCAAACCAGCTTACAATCACCTTCCCTTCCCCTCCCCACAACAGACACCTTGTGAGGTAGGTGGGACTGAGAGAGTGTGACTAGCCCAAGGTCACCCAGCTGGCTTCATGTGTAGGAGTGGGGAAACAAATCCAGTTCACCAGATTAGCCTCCGCCGCTCATGTGGAGGAGAGGGGAATCAAACCTGGTTCTCCAGATCAGAGTCCACAGCTCCAAACCACTCTTAACCACTACACCACGCTGGCTGATGTGGAGCCTATTACAGAAATGAAACCATGAGGTTAGAAAAGCATGGATCAGCATGGACTGAGAGTAGTCTGCATCTAAGAAAGGAGAGATGTGACAAATCAGATGATGCTGATAGAAGGCACTTTTGAACACTCCAGCCTCTTTAACTTGCTCTGCAAAAGCCAATTCCACTCCATCCGGGACAGGTGCACCCTATTGCTCTAAAACCAATTGCTTCCTGACCTGCATTATCTTTGTCCTGTCTGGAGCAAACTTCAACTTGTTCTGCTTTAGCCATCTGATCATGGCTTCAAAGCACCAGTTCAGAATCAAGGCAGACACATCTGAAGGTTTGAGTAATGAAATGCAGAGCTGGTTGCCCTGTGAATATTGATCTGAATCCAGGTCTCTCCATTGTAGCTTAACACAAATCACGACACCATATGGGCTCTCAACATCTTGTTGTCTTGTAACAGCTTTTTTGCCCTATTCCGAGCAGCAGGCAGCAAAAAGTTTCCAAAATGAATAATTATATATAGAAATCAGCACTGATTCAGTAGAGGTGGCCCAGAACGCACACTGAGCTCCCTCACATACAGGGACTGCCTCAGTCGCAAATGTATTCCATTTACCATTTTACAATTTAAGCTTACATTAAGTTCCTCTGTTCCAAAATTGTTTTAAATTTATATTAACCAACATTCTTAAGGCAAAAGTATTTAAATTTATTTTCAGTATCTTCAATTTTTAACTAAATTTAGAACTATTGATTCCTCAGCCTTCTAAAAGACTAATGACTGGTATCCATCCAATTCACTGTGCTTTGCCCAGTAATCACACTGAAAAGGCTTTGGGAGGAAGAAGGGGGAAATAGCTTATTTAGGCAAAAAATCTCTTATTATTTACATTTCTCTAAATGTTGGATGCCTTTGCAAACTAAACTGGTTGAACTGTTGTGAAGGAGAAAATGTCTCATCTTAGATTGAGATGAGATACACAGATAGCAATTACATACTTGAGCAAATGCCCCATTCAAATGAAGTCTGGAGGGGAAGGTCTTCACATCACACAGCAGAACTAGATCTTGGGCAGCCCATTCCTGAAGCGGGGGGGCGAAGCTATTTTGGAGCTGGCATGAGCACCTTATCACGTGGCACCTACGCCAGCAAGGGAGCAAACACACCTGCATCTGGGCGCTGCTGGGTCCCGCTGCCAGTGCAGTCACACCGGCAGGACTTTCCCGGAAGGGAAAGCCTGCACCGGCGTGTTGGCGGGGGGCATGCCAGGGTGTTCCCAGGGGTGGAGCTGCCTTCACGCAGCTTCCATAGCCCTTTCACCCCGGCAACATCCCCTTGACTGGCAGCAGGGCTGCGCCACCTTTTTTTGGTGGCATAGCCTCACTGTTTTCAATGGGGCCTTTCCCCCATTTTTTCCTTTTTTAATTTTAAAAAACGCTTTTTTAGGCTCTGCAAAAATTGTCCACATCACACCTGCTTCGAGATGGTTAGAACCTCAGATTTAATTCATGGAGACATTAGTCAGTCCTTAAAGTCTTTATTGGAAGGCCACTTGTGTGTAATGTATGTCACTTGACAAGAAAGGGTGCCTTTGCTTCCCTCTTTGCTTTGCAAGGCATCTTGTCTCTTTGGCTGCCATGCTCCAAAATCACTGCACAGTGTAAGAAAGGTTACAGTCAAAAGGATATAATGATACAACAAAATGGTGGTATGACAAAGTAGTTCACATACATAGGAGGAATGGGGTGGATGTATGCAACACTTCGGGCCACAAGTGGTGGATTACAGATCTGAATTTTGCTCTGTGTAAAATTCCATACACAAAGAAAACTAGCACAGGAACAAGCGGTTCTATTCCCTCCTCTTAGTTTGCTGTCCTGGATTTTAACGTAGGGGAACATATCAAAATGTGATCATCCACTTACAGTGAGAATGTTACAGCTCATTCTACAACCAAAGGTCTCTGCCACCTAATTTCCCACATGAATCACCTACCTTACAATTAGACTGCACAATAAGATGGTATGATAGTGCTCAATTGCAGAACTACATCTTGACTAGAACAGTGTCATTTTCTATCAAGCAAAGGCCAGCATTTTCCCCACCATCGTACCAATCATATTTCCTTTGCTACTTGTGGCATTTCAGTGTTCTTCAGAAAAGAACTTTATGAAAATACAACTGTGTGTTTTTAAAGCAAAACAACTGCATTCCCAAATGCATCGGTTTCAGGTGCTATGCAAATTCCACACACGTACTTGGAGCTCATTCTGTAGGAAATGGGTACCTTACAATTTGCATTAGAGAAGTCAAAACAGTCTTAGCCAGAACGCAGGTGCCCCACCTGCAGCACTGATCTGTCCCACCTAAGACAGACCTCTAACTGGAGCCATTACCGTAATGTTTGACCAACCCATTCCTGAAAAATAAATACCACCAGTATGCTTAAAAGTTATCCTGAAACAAATTCTTCTTTAGCTGCTATGACAGGTTTTCTAAAGAAGGCAAGGGGTATCTTGATAAATATATTTATTTAAGGAAGGTGTTCATTATAAGCATGAACTTATAAATAAAACAAAAGCTTGACAAGAGGGTGCTAGAGGATTCGGTTGAACAGGAGGATATCACTAACTGCTCATTTATCCTCTAGAAAACATGTCAGTCCTTCCTAGTAGAAAAGAGCAAGAGTCCAGCAGCACCTTAAAGATTAACAAAATTTCTGGTAGAATATGAGCTTTCGTGAGTCACAGCTCTCTTCTTCAGAAAGTTTATACCCTACAAGAAATTTTGTTAGTCTTTAAGGTGCTACTGGACTCTTGCTGTTTTCTACTGCAACAGACAGACTAAAACAGCTACCCATCGTAGTCCTTCCTAGTAAAGAAGACTCATGACATTTCAGTAGTCTAAATCAGGGATGGGGAACCTCTGGCCCGGGGGCCGTATGCAGCCCCCGAGGACATTTTTTGTGGCCCTCGGGAGCTCTGGGGCCCTGCCGCGGAGGCGGGGCACAGGGTGGCCCTCTCCAAGGTGTGTTCCTGGGGCTGCGGCTTACAGGGGTGCTGCGGCGCCCTTTGGACCTCCTCTCACCGACTGTCGGCTGTTGGTCGGCGAGAGGAGAGGGACGCTTCCCCCAAGGCTGCCCCCTACAGCTGTGGCATGCAGGAACGCACATTGTAAGCCCCTCTCTCTGCCTGTCAGCTGTTGAGCGGAGAGAGGAGTGGGGAGAGGCTGGTGGCTCCTGGCACTAGAGCATGTGTGTGGGAGCTGATCGGGCTTCGGGGGGGGGGCTTTTGTGGACTCTGGGGAGGAGGGCATGGAGACTAGGGCCCGGTTGTGTGGGGCTCCCTGTGCCGCCGTGTGTGTGTGTGCGGGCAGGGTAGGCTGGGGCCCAGTCATGCGGAGCTGGCGTGCACGGGTGTGTGTGTGTGTGTGTGGGGAAAGTCTTTTCTCTCTTCCTCTTTTTCTGTCACCCTTTCTCTCCCTCTCTTTCTCCCTCTTTTTCTCCCTCTTTTTTTGTCTCCCTCCGTCCTTTTCTTTCTCCCCTTCTTTCCATTTCTTTCTCCCTTTCTCTCTCTTTCTCCCTCCCTTTTCCTCTTTCTCTGTTTTTCTTCCTCCCTTGCCGATCGACTGCGGGCTGCACCCCCCTGGTGCCTCGTTTGCTCGGGCCCACCGCTGGCTGCCCTCCCGCCTGGGAGGGGGGAGCGGGGGCACCCTGCAGGCTGTCTCTGTGTGGCCTCCCCTGGGGTTGCCAACTTCCAGGTGGTGGCTGGATACCTGGCAACCCTAGCCTCCCACCCCCCACCGGGAGATCTACACCTGGTATGGCCCTCGAATGATGTTAAAAATGTGCAAATGGCCCTTGGCAGGAAAAAGGTTCCCCACCCCTGGTCTAAATACTCACTAAGGCAGCTGATCTCCAAAGATGTATAATAATCCACAGGACAATCACTATGATTTCCAACACACAACTACTACCTGATGATTACTAGGATCACTAGGATCTTCGTGACCCACGGTCTGATCAATTAAGACACTTGAGTTCTTAAGTAAGAGTGTGGACTCTGGATCACAGGAACACAGATTAATCATGTTTTAATTGCTAAAGGCTCCAAGTATGAATATTTACTCCATAAATTTAACACACATAAGTGTATCAAAGAGATTCCAGTAAACAAATAAGCAGACCATGCAATACAGAGGTCAAACCACCTCTGCTCTAACATATGGTAGGACAGAAAAACTGGTATCCCTCAGTGATTCTAATTTCTGGCTGAAGATGTAGAAGCATAAGAATAAAGATATCAGTGAAAGCAATATTTTATATGACGATAAGTACCACAAAAATAGTGTTTCCCCCCTCTATTGTTGCTTCTTTGCTGAGAAACAAAAGTAAGAGAGCATCAGAACCCTGTGCATGGTCAATACTGAATTTCAGGAAAACAAGTCAGGAAAAGCATATACTTGCATAGCCATAACTCACCTCTCCCACATCAACGAAAGCTACGCCATCATGTGAAATATGGCTTAAGATTTAGCTGCCCAAGAGCACAATAGTTTTCCCCTAGGAGTTTCAATTTTAAGTCTAGGCATCAAACAAATGATCCTCCCTCCTTGCTCCTTCACAGACCCTGAAATCCCCCAGCATATACTAACAATTAATCATACACACAATACAATTTTCTAGAACTCCTATTTACTTCATAAATCAGACCTTCTGTGATAAATCTATTTATAATCCACTCCTAGGAATTCCATTATCTCTAAATTAACTGTAGATGTATTAATTGCATGAAGAAACAAAATTTGCACAGTTAGAGTGAAAATATATACCATGCTTCATAGCTCATTCATGGACTAAAAGGTCAGGAAATAAATTTAATGGTGTGTGTAGATTTCTGGATATAAATTCAAGAAACCTGGGTTCACATCTCCTCTGATCCATGAACTTAATGGGTAACCTTGAACCAGCTACCATGCTCAGATTTATCTTCCTTACAGGGTATTCTTGCAAAGACAAAACACCTTAGTGAAAGCAATGTAAAACACTGACAAAGGGAGCTTTGACTCTCAAAAGCTTAAACCCTGAAAATGTTGTAGGTCTCTAATGTGCTACTGGACTCGAATCTAGTTGTTCTAATGCAGACAAACACTGCTACCCTCTGAAACTATGTAAAACCCTGTAACTCTGTGCTATACATCAAGGATATGTTATTCATTTCTTGCTATATTAGACCAATCTGCAAACGCTCTGCCAGTCTTGTTACATTCTAACTTCTCATATTAGTTCTTTTCAGATGTTAAAAGCCACATGTTCTGGGAGGCTTAATATAAAACAGATTTTATGCTGGATTTCAGAAAGTAAACAATAGTGATTTCAGGAGTCAAGTATTTACCAAGACAACATTATGTACACTTCAGTGGAGATTTCTGATCCCGGAGCAGCTTACTTTTCAGAAAGTAGTTCCAAGCAACACTACTAGTACAGAACAAGAAGAAAAAAGAGGAGGAGTTGGTTTTTATACCCTGCTTTTCTCTACCTTGCATAAATAAATTGAAGAAATGCATAGGCTTCTGTTTCAAAGCCTTAAAGTGACCCATGAAATTTCATGCAGTTTAAAGGGGTTTACAGGTTTGATTTTAGGTCTTAGTATGTGCCCAATTTCCCTATACATATGACACAGGGATAAAAAAAATGAATTACATAAAAGGAGATTGCAAATGATTGTAAGATGCAAGATACACTGTAAGCAATTCAATCCAAAGCCACGTGGCAAAATGAATTGTAGAAATAGTTTCAAGTGCATAGGTATCCTCAGAACTATATATCTATAGTTATACTATATATCAGCATGGGCGTAGGATTGATAGATGGAGCCTGTAATAAATTCATACCCAATGGCAGTGAGTCATGCTAAGGGCATAAAGGAATGCAGGGCAACTCCTCCGTCAATCATGCAAAAGCCCGCCCTGAGAGGGATTCAGTCAAGGGCCATTTCCCCCAAGGATCTTGGAGTCTCCTTCCAGATAATTTCATCTAAACTAACAACTCAGATCTCCAAAATAGCAAGCAACGGGCCAATTTCATCAAGTTCCTCCACATCTTAATGACTGGACAGATGTGGATTAATTAATTCAAACAAGAAAAATTCTCCTCCACAATACAGACAAAGACCTTCTTTTCAAACTTGCTCATCTCTGGAAAGATTTAATTTTTATTGCACACGCATTCCGATGCCAACACCCCTTCCCCTCCTAATTCGCAGCAAATGGGTATATAGAGTTACCCTTCAGCCGTTTTTGTAGCCTCAATTTCATGCTTAACTTCTTTGCCTCATTGCTCCACAAATCCACTTTTGCTGCACTTTCTTCCCCCGCCTGGTCAGTTTCACGCTCCTGACATGGCTAATGACAACCCCCCCACACCTTTTCTCCGAGATCAAGCTCGCATGTTTTGTTTTCCCCTTTCATTTTTTCCCTAGAGGCAGATAGGGAAAGGTTTGAGATTGTTTTACTAACTTTTCCTTTTCTGTAAACCTCCATTTTGCTGTGCAGATGGCTTAACTTTTCTTTCCTGTTAATTAAATGAAATCTTTTTTTCTTTTTAAGAAAGCTTATTCCCCCTCATTCTTTCGAATGTCGTTCTGAATCTGGACCATGCTAGCAAGGGGACATCTTTGCAAGTTACAGGACCTTCACCTGAATGATGATTTGGGTAACAACAACATCATAAGGCATTTTGTACATATGTGCACAGATTTAAAAAAAAATCCCATTAACTAATCATGTGGAAAGAATTGTTGGTCACATTTCTAGTTTTCCTCTTCTTCTTACATTCCTGTTTCTTTTCTTCAGCTTAACATCCATTACAATTAGCTCATACAACAGCAGTTCTGGATCCAGCACATAGAACACCATCTTCGCTCTGACCTTTTTTCATAGTAACTTACAGGGTATTGGAAGTCCCCCTCCTCTCTCCACTGTGGTCTTATCAAATGGCTCTAGCACATAATTTGCCATGTCAACCAGATTCTTGATGTGTGAAGACTGTGGATATCGTGGCTGTCACTGATGAAGTCTAAAGTGATTTATCTGCGAGCCATTAAAGTGTGACTCAGGAGACAAAGGCACTTTATAAAAGTGACACCACAGTAATATCCAGGTATTCTCCTTTTGTCTTGGTTGCCAAGTTTGTCTAGCTTCAAGTCAAAACAAATGGGGCTGCTGCACCTGCAGCACAGAAACAATTCTACTTGTGACATTTATATCTTCTTGGCACTCTGCATACAAAATAGTGTCAGGGAAATCAACACATTTGTAAAATGTTTTTTACTGCTAGACTCTTTGGGAACAGCAATATTGGTAATAAAAAAGCTTTGTCACAGAACCCATATGCCAGTCTTGACTTTAATGACTTTATTCTTTTTTTCCCTGCCTTCTGTCGAAACAGATACATGTACTAGAAATAACTTAAGTTTTAAAATCTTAGTAGGTAAAACATTAAAAGGCAGAACTGTGCATGGTCTTCATAGCAGCTATCACTGTAGTTTCATTTGGCACTATTCTGTGTTCTTTTTTATTTCAGTGTGAAGACATCAAGGATCCCATTTTCCATGTTAATATTAAACTATTTCCCATTAATATTATTGGCTTTTGCTATATTCAGATCTAAAAGGAACCTAGGTAGGCTGGTTGATCAGTCAGAGAATTGTACACAAAGCCAGTACTATCCCACCACAGAGAAAATACATTATCCTTATAGCAGCCTTATTGGGGCGGGGGTGGGGGAGAGACTGAACCCAAGGTCACTCAGCAGCCTTTATGGCTGAGTTGCAGTTTGAACCCACAAGCTTGTCCAACAATCTAACCCTTACACCATTCTGGCAAAAGGTCAGCCATAAATTACATCAAATACAGGATGCACAGAATAAGCAAAGAAGTTGACAGTAATGATTCTGCAGGGCAACAGACATTCCACAATATATTTTATTTATTTATTATTAAATTTATACCCCACCCTCCCTGGCACCACCAGGCTCAGGGCAACTTCCAATAGATAATATAGTGGTTTTGGAGAGATTTGCTTGGTTTTTAGAGACATAAATTAAGAAATGGGTAGCTAACAAACCAATGAAAACCCTAACTATATGGAGTGTTATCATTATAAAATATTTTTCTTACCAAAACAAAAATATTAACCCACTGGAATTACAGTTGACAGGCCTAGTTCCTGCATTTTACTAGGAGTCTGTATCTAGCTCTGTTCAGTTCTTCATACCAATTACCACCACTAATTATGAGAATTTCCTGTATCAAAAAAAGATCTAAATGAAAACAAACTATCAAAGAATATGCAGCGTGCTTTTAAAACACAAGGCTGACCGAGAGAAGAAATCTGTCTTTAATCTGCTCCAGAGACAACAATACCTAACACAGCTGCAATCCTACGCAATCCAGGTCATCTGTTATAGTAACATTCCCACAGTGTAAGTCAGGTTCTGCCACTCAAATTGGATCATCTTCCTGTCTAAGGACACAGCATGTTCCTAGCACTCTTTTCATACCCAAATAAACTGATCTTTCTGGTATTATAGAGGTCACTGATATTGTGGAAGATGGAAAACTCTTTTTAATAGTTTCATCTGACCTTGACTTGAACTACAGGCGACTTCACTGGCTAGTTTTACAGCTGATCAATACAACATATCACAGAAAACAGAGACAGGTTTTATAAGGAGAAGCAAAGGGGAACTTGATAAAATGTGTGTCACATACACACAGTGTACGCATTCAGACTGTGTAGAACTGGATGCACAAAGTTTTATTTCATAGACTTTCGTCTTACAAAAATTAAATTTGAACTACCTTCTCATAAATGATCTTTAGCCATTACAGCAGGGACCTGCATCTCTGAGAAAAATCAAAAGAGGCAAAGATTCAGTGGTTAATTCAAATAACATTTTATAAACACAGAATTCCTCTTAAGACTCCCATATTTAAATATACAGCCACGGCGGAGTCTTGTGATACCTTAAACACTAACAAATTTACAGAAGCTAAGAGCATTAAAAAGGCTGCAATGTAACAGGTTTCCAATTCAGCCAAACATTGAGAATGGTTCCTACATGGAATGGAACTCCATGTCTAAGTAGGGATTTGAAACCTTTATTTTCCAAATCCAGTACTTCCCTCCCCATTTAGTGAGGAAATTGTCCTCTCCAAAAGAAAAGCTCTAGACAAAGTATGAACTTGCTTTGCTTTCACTGCTTTATAAATATAAATAGGCCAATAGTGCATTAGAGAACCTGCAGGATCAGAGACTGAAGGCAGGATCCATTGGCCATTAATATTTCTTCAGATACTTCAGGTAACATTTTCATATACCCATGATCACTTTCCATCAAACACTTAATCACATCTAAAATATCTGAAAGTATTTCTCTCCTTTAAGATCAGTTTTGCTCAAGTCCTGGATGCTAACATCCCAGACAGAGCTGTGAAAAGCTACTAAAGGGTGATTTTTATGGTGCAAATGCCCAACCTTTGGCAACTAGAGTGTGCAGTTCCTGTGCCTCAATCCTAATGAGCTGAAGTTTATACAGATTCCCTTTACATCAGCTTTCTTTCACCCCACATGGCTACAGTTATGCCTGGGGACAGAAATCTAGTATGATTTTTTAATCTTATGTGATGCCCTTCCTAAAACATAGTTCTTTTTAGAACTGGGGGATGAAATTAAAGATTATTCAGGTCAGAGAAATCAGGGACTTCACAACTCCCTATCCTGAAGATTTGGGAGCATACCTGAATTGTATAGGCCCAAAAGCTCTTTAGAGGCTTTAAAAATAAGTGGGGGGTGGGTGGCTTTCAGACAGTTCTTACTGAGATGTGTCACATCCAGAAACTGGACAAAACACAGATGAAATGTTGAGAGGCGGCCAAGAACATGAGCTAAAAGAGAACCCTTGGAGAGAAGAGATTTTCCCCCCTCTAAGAATGCCTGTGAAATCAAACTGATTTTGACTCTTGGTGAGGGAAGTTTATCCATCGCTTATTTCCCTACACCGTATACCATTTTCTAAAGGAATTTTAAAAAATCTGTATTGGTTTCATTGCATTGAAAATATGCTAGCAATTAAAAACTCACCTCTTACAGAAAATTATTTTAAGGATAAATTCTTGTCTCTTAAAATTCTATAATTTATCTATTATCCTCCAAGGAACTTGATTTAAAAATGTATTTGTTTGGAGGGACATCACAGTAGCCTGTACTGCAGGTTACTGCACTCTTAGTTACCATGTTTTTTACAATGTGAATTGTGATAATTAAGCATATACATTTTGGTGAAATGAAACAAAATGCATTCAGGGTTTATTTAACCCCCTGCACACACACAAGTGAACGCACACACACTCCATGGCCCACCTTCATTAAAAGGCAAGTCCTGTGGCTTCAGCTGACACTACTTATGTGCCCAGCTATTTTTCATATGAATGCTCTGGTAACAATACCTTGGCATTTTAAGAGAGACTTGTGTAGGAAATGTTCCCACTAGATGATGCGTTATGTTTTTATTTTGTTTTTTCAAACAGTAAAGGCCAAGAAACCAGACAGTAAGTACGTGACAAACAGCACTCATTTGAAATTTATTAATACCAACAACCGAGGCTGATCACTCTAGCATTAATCAGTAACACAGTTTTATAGTTTCAGAGGGTAGCTGTCTTAGCCTGCAGTAGAACAGCTAGATACGAATCCAGTAGCACCTTAGAAATCAACAAGATTTTCGGAGTATAAGCTCTCAAGAGTCAATGCTCCCTTCATCAGATACCTGACGAAGGGAGAATTGTAGGGTTGCCAACCTCCAGGTAACAGCAGAAGATCTCCTACTATTACAACTGATCTCCAGCCGATAGAGATCAGTTCACCTGGAGAAAATGGCCGCTTTGGCATTTGGACCCTTTGGCACTGAAGCTCCTCCCCTCCCCAAACCCCGCCCTCCCAGGTACCTCCCCCAAAACCTCCCGCCGGTGGTGAAGAGGGACCTGGCAACCCTAGAGAATTGACTCCCAAAAGCTTATACCCCAAAAATCTTGTTGGGTCTCTAAGGTGCTACTGGACTCATATCTAGTAGCTTTATAGTTGCAAACCTGCTCAGTGTGTACCCATGATGGTTCAACAGCTCTCAATAATACTGGAAAACAGAAATGTGTTTCTTGAAGGAACATTAACGCCAGTTCAGCAGAGGGGAAACTGAAGAATTATAGGGGAGAAAATATGGGAGTTACCAAATGTTCAAAAGATTAACAAAAATACTGTCTACAGGAGGGGGAGACAGCTCAGTGGGGGAAAACACATCTGTGAAAACCTGATAGAAGTAGATTTCCTTGACATACAGAAGCATTGAATTTTAATTTTTTTTAAAAAAAATTATCTCTGTTTTAATATAAAATTTCATTTCACTCATATCCACAACAAATTAAAACATTGTGATAACATAGAGAAATAAGCAGGAGAGAAGGCTTTAAGAGATGGCAAAGGAATTTTGTCTACTGAAATGGAGAACCTTTTTATTCTGTTACTTTAGACTGTACTGCAGACATCTAGTGTAAACCCTGGGCACATGAATAGGATATCAGCTGTTTTAAAACTGATTTTTGTTGATATTCACAGCATGCTGTTATGGATAATGTAAGAGGTGAGTAGGGAATGGATTTTAAGAGCCTCAAGGCAAAGACAGCACCATATCATTTACACTTCAACATGAACTCTGGAGAATTTGTTCATGTAACATACTGCCTTTAACAGCCAAGATTATACATCTGAGCTAATTAAATCAAGTATACAAAGTGCTTCAAGCACTTCTGGCAGAAAAGCACTTGGATGCTTGGAAAAAAAGCACAGAAAAACCAACTGGCTAGACACAATGCTGGATAAATGCAGTCAACAAAGAAGTTGGGACCAATTTGCTTTGAAGAGTAGTTAGTATGGGTAGTCCAATAATCACCCTCTGCTTGAAGAAGTTCCTTAAGGACACTAACATCAGAGAGCCAAGACCTTCTATACAACACCTCATTTCATATATAACTAATATCCTGTACACACTGCTTCTCTGAGCACAAGACCTATCAGTTAAAATTTCTTTGATTATGAAAGATTTTCCCCCAATTAAATTTCAGGAGAGGATCAATTCACCCTTGAATACTTAACTCAATGCACGATCACCGATTACACAGAAATATACCGAGCAACCAGAATGAGCAATGAAATCAATATTCATTGGTTTTTGATGGATGAACTGATTAGATGGGACTGGTCAGGTCTGATACAATGAAAGCAGAGTCAGTTACACAATTTTAATGAGCATAAAAACTATGGATTCCTGAAAACGTTTCCATTTTTTTTGTTTCATTTCCTCAG
Organism: Euleptes europaea; assembly: GCF_029931775.1. Classification (NCBI taxonomy): domain Eukaryota; kingdom Metazoa; phylum Chordata; class Lepidosauria; order Squamata; family Sphaerodactylidae; genus Euleptes; species Euleptes europaea. The sequence goes on along the minus strand of NC_079316.1, from coordinate 35,569,985 downwards.
TTTCTGTAACATTTCCTTGACAAAATGACCTTCTCAGACACTCAAAGCAGCAGCCAGCAGCAAATGACCATGAGCTTAATGCAGATTTTGGAAGGAGAGGCCAATCCCTCTCTTCCTCCTCTTGATCTCCCAGATAAAATCCAAGTCAAACCAGCTGACCAGATGCGCCCAAGCTCACACAGAGGGCCATGGTCTTCAGAAGAATCTATAAATTTCTTCTTCCTGGAAGACAGGTGGGTGTTTCCTTGGAACTGGTTAGTCAGAGTGGCCATGGCCATTGGAATGTGTGCGTTCTTGCTGGAGTAGCCTGGGCCGTAGCAGTCTGTACCAGAGGAGGACCAAGGGGCAAATAAACTGTATTAGGGAATATTTTATTGCTTTTCTTTGTCTGACAACCTTGAATCTGCGTGTTTATTTGCTTGTTCGCTTTTTCCAAAATCTCTTTTTTTAAAAAAGATTTTATTTTTCTTATAGATAACAAAAACATTAAAAGAAACATATTACAACAACATAATAAGTAAAAAGTTAAAAATGAATTTACAAGCTATTACTCCAATTTAATGCAGAAACAGAACAAGTCAAAATATGTATGATTAGATTGATGCAGAATTTAGAGGGATAACGGATGAAATATACAAAGTGATCACTAAACCTATACGTAAAAAGAGGATAAATGTACACTCCAAAACCTGGTTTGACAGTGAATGCAGGGAAGCCAAGAGGGCCCTTAGTGCCACCTATATTAAATATCGATGTACTGAGAATGAGGCCTTGATGGGGGTAATGAAGAGCTTAAAGTCTCATTATAAAGCCCTCATCTGTAAGAAAAAAAAGGAGTCAATGGAGTTAGCTTGGCAACAGCTAACACAAGCAATAAGGGATAAAAACTCATCTTTATTTTGGTCCTTGACCTCGAGCCATTTAACCAATTCTACTATGGCGTTCAATAATACTATTCTACCTGAAGCATGGGAAAAACATTTTAGATCCCTCTACTCTAGCTTGGAGAGCCCAACCCCCTCCACTGAGAACTTGAATAGTGTCCCATGCTGGCCCCCTGTGCAATATGCAGAGGTGAGGAATCTTATAGGTACACTAAAGAACGGTAAAGCTCCGGGAAGTGACTTAATCTCTGCAGACCTAATTAAAAGGAATGTGGAATGGTGGACACCCCTCCTGGCCGCACTATTCACTGCAGTTGATAGAACAGGTAGGATTCCTCCTGATTGGGGCCTAGCAATAATTGTCCCTATTTATAAGAAAGGTTGCAAAGAAAACCCAGCCAATTATAGACCTATTAGTCTATTAAACATAATTAGTAAGTTGTACGCAAGACATCTGCAATGGAAATTTAGAGACTGGTTAGTAAAGGAAAATTGCCTATCAGAAGAACAAGCCGGATTTAGAGAGGATCGTTCATGCTTGGACCATTGTATGATTATGGAGCATTTAATAGCTAAATACTCCTCTAAATCAACGGTCTCCCTATATACAGCATTTATTGATCTTAAGTCAGCTTTCGATTCTGTGTCTAGAATCATCCTATGGGAAAAACTGGAAGCAACCAACATAGATAGGCGACTGTTATTTCTAATTAGAGCCCTACATGAAAACACCTCTATTAAAATAAGATGTAATCCCCAGGGTCAGCTGACCAAGGAAATAAGAACACTAAAGGGAGTGTATATTGGCTCCCTTACTGTTTAACTTCTACATTAATGATCTTGTGGATTATTTGAGAAGTCCAGCGTTTCATCCCCCTAAGTTAGCTGACAAACACCTACATCTTCTTCTTTATGCTGATGATACAGTAATATTATCTAAAACTCCCATTGGTCTCAGAAGGGCCCTCCATTCATTTAACCAGTACTGTAAGGAGAACTGCTTGGAGATAAATTATTCAAAAACAAAAATAATGGCCTTTGCTAAGAGGCCAAAAAACCACTCATGGCGTATAGATACTACCCCGATAGAACAGGTACATACCTATAAATATCTAGGTGTAACTTTACAAGAGTCTGGTTCAAAGAATGCCCACTTGGCCCAAGTCTCATTGAATGCTCAGATGAGCGCGGGGGCTATTCAAAGATTTTATTGGTCTAAGGGGGGTAGGAATGTGGCCGCCACTATTAAGCTTTTTAATATGAAATCCTTGGCTCAATTATTATATGGAGCCCCACTCTGTATAATGGCCAATAAGATGTTGCTTGAAAAAACTCAATCTAAATTTTTAAGAAATATCCTCCAAGTATCTACTGGAGTGTCAAATGCTGCCATTCGACTGGAGGTTGGAATGGTTACAGTCGAGGCTAGAGTTTGGATTGCTGTCATTTTTTACTGGCTTAAGTTGATTTACTTCCCTGGGCAACTTGTTTCACTCACCCTGGCAGATACCTTTGTCTCCCCTTGGAGTAAGATGATTGAGCAAAAACTGAGCTACTATGGCCTGTCGAAACAACTCTATAAAACAAATGACTATGCTCAGGCAAGAGAAATTGTTAAACTCCGTATATTGGATGTTGAAAGACAGCATGATATGAATAACATTTTGCTACAGCTATAAATTCACTATCATATCACTTTAAGGAAAGACTGAAGTTTAAAGAATCTTAACAATATCCGGAAGCTTACAAAACAAACCATTTTAGCTGCAAAAACTGGATTTAGAACAAATTATCACATGCATGATTCTTTGTCTATATATAAGCTAACATGCTCTATACAACATTAATGGATTGAAAAGTGGTGCTAGTTGGACATGTTCCTTTCACATAATAGATGGGAATGAGGCTGTAGTGCCATATGGCAAAGAATGAGTGAGCCAGAGTAAATACTTTTGCTTGTCATTAACTCAGCTGTAACAGCTGCCTCACACTAGATATCCAAAAGGAGGGGGTAGTTAATATCTCAGTCACATGATTTTTTAAACACTCTGGCATGATAGAAGCCTAGCTGGGAAAACTGACCTTATCTGCAGAGTCATATCAGCAAGGGCCAATAAGACATTTTGTTGCCCCAAGCACCCCCTCCCATTCTACCTTGGAGCTGGTGACAGCAGCGGGGAGCATCCACCTCCTGTGTCTCTCCTGCTTGGTCAGGTAGGCTATAGAGGCACTACAGTTAAGACAGGCAGCAGTGATGGGGGGGGGGAGGATAGTGGCAGTATGTGTGTGCCTCTGATACCTTTATAAGATGTATTGAGATGCTCTCTCCTTTAAAACAGGAAGCAGAAGAAGCAGAAGAGTTGGTTTTTATATGCCAACTTTCTCTACCACTTAAGGAAGAATCAAACCAGCTTACAATCACCTTCCCTTCCCCTCCCCACAACAGACACCCTGTGAGGTAGGTGGTGCTGAGTGTGACTAGCCCAAGGTCACCCAGCTGGCTTCATGTGTAGGAGTGGGGGTGGAGGGAGAATCCATTTCACCAGATTAGCATCCGCCGCTCATGTGGAAGAGTGGGGAATCAAACCTGGTTCTCCAGATCACAGTCCAGTGCTCCAAACCACTGCTCTTAGCCACTATACCATGCTGTAGGTAAACACAGCCCATGCCAAGCATTTCCTATGAGACCCACAAGCTGGGCCACTTTCACCATATCTGCTGGAACTGAAGGTCTTTCAAGGAAGAAACACTGATCCCCAAGACATGCCCAGAGTTACTCCTAAATAATGTATCCTCTGATATGGATGCCAAGAACTGCTAAATTTTATAACAAATCACTTACCTGTTTCCTGAGCATTCACTGATGCTGGACTGATCAAGGGAAAGCTACTAAGTTCTTGGTAAACACCGTGGTGACCAATGTTAATCTACCATAATGTTAATCCAAATGGCCGAACTCTGTACTGACCATGTCTCTTGTAAGCAAATCCCAGATACTGATTCTATTTGGGCCTGATCAGGATATGATGATTTCTCAGATGTCTATGGATGGTAGGTAATTTCCCTTTGAGAAAGTTACCATGATAGAGTTTAGGGTATCAAGAAAGTCATCTACTATTTGTTGAGTCCATCCCAACTAACATTCACCTCAGAATGATGCTGAAAGTATGAGCAGGTTCTATTACCTTGACATCCTAAAGGTGAAAAAAAAGCTACCAACATGACCAGATAGTTCTTGGAGCTTCATCATATGTTCCAAACATTTTTTGTAGAGAAAGGATCCAAGATATTTCTGCGTGTATAAATCTCTGTGGACACCATTATCATTAGTACTGTTGTACAAAGTGATCGCTTTTTGCTTGTTTGTTTTCTTTGGTTTTATTTAAACATTCAGTGTAAACCACATTGAAGGCACTAGGAAATACAATATTGTTGAATTTGGTTGACTTCTTGGGTATCCCTCACAAATGATTGTATTTGAAAAATGTTTTCTGGAATCTGGAACTCTGGGGGATTGGAACCATTTTGTATCCCATCATGGTTAGCAAAAAAAGCTCAGGGAACACTAGTACTACAAATATCCCATTGTCAGACTTTTCAGTTGAAAATGTAAAAACAAACACAGCATAGCCAACCATCAATTTATCAGAAAAGAATCAAAGGTAATTTGATGGATGTTATCTGCTTCAAGCAGTAATTTTGTTACGAGATGGAAACTGTTCCTTGTAATGAAAAATAGCTGTACACAGCCTGATCCATAGAGTGTGATTGACGATATGTGGTTTAAACATCATTGGCTTCATGGGCCAAAATTGTACAGTGTAAATCTTCATTAGAACTATTACCTAGAAAAGAATATGTGCTTTCCTCAATTTCACAGATGTCAGGATTGAACTGGAGGGAGGGCAGGAAGCAGCTTCAGCCCAACAGACACATGGTAAAATTCTGTATGTGGCCATAACCACACAGAGGACATAAGGTGTAAGAGGATTCAAGGCTTCTTGGATAACACATCTGCTCTTGATCCATTTCAAGAGTTTCAGGTACCAAGTCACAAAGTCTCCACTGGATGTGCAGAACCAAGTGGGCGGATTTTATGTTGTTCTATTCTCTCACCCATGCTTTTTATATACATATGAGGCCTCTGAATGAGATTATCCGGAGCTTTGGGGTTGGGTATAATCAATATGCAGGTGACATCCAGCTCTATATTTCATTATCCAAGTTTCTAGACGTGTTGGTCTTGGGTCTAAACTGGTGCTTTGAGCTGTGGTCAGGTGGCTAAAGTAGAACAGACTGAAGCTGAATCCAGACAAGACAGAGGTAATGCTGGTTGGGAAGGTTGATATTCCATGGGGGCTAAACCCACTTATCCTAGATGGAGTGACATTAAGCTTTCTCAAAACAAGTTAAGAGCTTGGGGTGCTAATGGACCCTGCTTTACTGTTTGAAAAGCAGATTGGTATGGTGGCCAGGAACACCTTCTATTAGTTGTACCTGATTTGCCAACTCTCTTGGTACCTAGACTCAGCTGATCTGGCCACACTGATCAATGCTTCTGCAACCTCACAGTTGGATTACTGCAGTACACTCTATGTGGTGCTGCCCTTGAAGACAACCCTGAAACTACAACTGATCCAGAATGTGGCAGCCACTGGGAACATACATTGCTTATTTTGAAACAGCTACATTGCTTGCAATCTGTTTCAAAGTTCAATTCAAGTGTATTTTTTAGACCTTATGCATGAAAACGTTGATTGCTACAAACAAACTGAAAATGTAGGTATTGTCATAACAGGCATAACAGCACATTGGTTCTACGTATGTTGCCCATATCAAACAAAACCAGGCTGCCATGAATGTGTGAAGAGGCATGTTATATCGGATCAAAGGACCTTCTAGTCAGGCATCTTGTTTCTAGTATCTTAAACAATATGCTTCCAGGAAGCCCTCAAGTAGAATATAAAGACAACTGCATTCCCCATTATTTTCCCATCGGAAAGAGGAATTCACAGGTATACTGACAATGAACAAATGTAGTTTCATTTAACTATTGTAGCTAACCACCACCAACCATCCTCCAGTGAATTTGTGTAATGTTCTTATAAAGGTATTTAAGAGAGTATCCAAATTCCAAAAATTAACTGTATGAAGAAATGCTTTTATCTGTCCTGAATCTACTGCCAGTCAAGTTCATATGGTCTAATATTGTAGGAAGGGGGGTTATTGCTATCTACTTTCCTGACAACATGGACAGTTTTATAAACCATGGTTTTCTTTTCAAAGCTAATACCCCCTCCCACCATGGTTCAGTTTTTCTTGCTAGGAGAATTACTCTAACACCTTGATTTCATTTCCTGCATATTTACAGCTCAAGGATATATTTTGATGTGGGCTGATCAGATCTGGGTGCAATATTCCAAGGCGGCAATACCATAAAGGTTTTACAGTGCTGGTAGTTTTATTTTCAAACGCTTTGCAGCTGCTTAAGAGAACACGAAACAGCCACTGTGCAGCCAAAGTTACTCTGCATTGGCTTCAGTGATTAAGCTTCATTCTCTCCCAGACAGTATGACCATCTGGGCACAGAGTCAGAAGCAATATTTTGGCATGTTGGCCAAGACTGCACTGTAGAAATGTCTGTCAATGATCTATATTTATTATTACAACAAAATGTCTCCAACGGCCAGCCAGATTTCTACTTCCATTTCCATAATTTTATTACCTCCAGGAGAACAGTTTTCTCTTGAGGGTAACTCAGCAGATAGCAACATCCGATAAACAACTCCAAATAAATATGACTGTTTGCCTTAATCCTGGTCGTATTAACATAATTGAATTGTGCTTTCCTCTCTGTGACTCTCTGTCCCTAGTCTCAGCATAAGAAAACAATACAATTGTATCTTTTGACCAAGTTTCAAGAACTGGCCATCTCTGATCTAACAGGATAACAACATCTAATTGCAAGTAATTCAACACTACAGTACCTCATTACTTAGGCAACCTAGTTTCCTGAGTTGTAGGAACATCCTATTGTGGCCCATAATTACATGGTTCTTATGGGGAACATTCTGTCCCTGGTATTTTAAATTAAGCTGGAGGCCTTTATAACTGCACAATGGTGATGCTAGGACAAACTGTTGAGAGACAACCCAATGGCAGTAACAGTATGGAAATATGGCTTTAAAGATGTGTTCTAGCTAAGTACATGAGTAAGGACCAGATATAACTTCTCTTCCTTGCCAGTCCTCCTTTCTTTTAGCTGCTGCTTCCTCCTCTTCTTTCTTCCATTGGATGCCTTACATCTGTTCACTGCCTCATTTGCTTCCTTCTCTTCGGGCACTGACACCTCAATCTCTCCTTTGCCCTCCCTTTTCTTCATTTTTTCCCCTTAGGCTCCTCATAACATTTCTTCCCTTGACCATTCCTTTTTTTTTACACCTTCCTTCCTAGATTTTCTCTGTGTTCATCTCTTCTCCAATTTCATATCGTCTTTGCCTCTGTCTGCTGCCTTTTCTGGCCTTTTACCTGACTTTCCCATTGCAGAAAAAGTCAGTACAGAGGCTTAAAAGATAGGTGAGTATGTCTAGTTACTGAGATAATTCATGCTACAATCAATCCACTGGTTTTTGAGAAGGGATGACTACACAGAATATTCTAAATGACAGATTTATACACTGTTATTAAGATGCTGGCTTGTTTTATGCTCAATCCCTTTCCAGTTTACAGCATCAAGAGGATAGGCTTGACTTTTCTGGGTAATCTCAGCGGTCACACACTGAGATACGACCAGTACAGAAACCAAGATTTTTTCCCACCAGAAGTCGGCAAAGTTCCCAAAGTATAGTACAAGATTTCAACTCTCCAGCACTTTAAGCTTTTCATATGACTTCATGCAAGCTTTTAAGTTGAAGAACCTGCCACAGCCCTAAGTATATTAAGAAGTGTTTACTTTAATGACAGATTACAAACAGAAGGTTCTTAAAACAGCTTACCCTCCAATAGGGACCTCTAAATATTTATGGTATGCTGGTGGACACATAACAAGACTTTATTGCTGTGGCTGCTCCAACCAAGCTCAGTGTAGTGCCCACACACAATGTGTTGCTTCATTTTTCTGCCTTCCCCTGGCCAAACTTTGGATAAAGACTGACACAGTCAAGCTTCCACCTACAGCAATCTTGCCACATTTACAAATGATCCCATCTGTATTTTCCCCCACAATCCATATGGCAGTAATTTTCCAAGGCAAATAAAAACTGCAAATGAGAATTTCAGTGTAACAACTACTGTTCCTAACTGCTGCACCAAAAGAGGGAGTAAACTTGTCTTCCAGCTAAGCAAATGCACTAGCAAATATTATTGCTTTGGTTTTGAAGAAGAATGGAAACAACTATTGGTAGGGATGTTTTGTTCCAAAAGAGATCAGAAGCCCTGGTAAATTTCTTTAGGACCTACATATACAACCAATACTTATATGCAAGAGTCCTTTGGACATCAACGAACCATTCCTGAGAAGGTCTTAAAACTACATACTTTATTAGCTTCATTTTTCTCCAGTCGGTTATTTCGGGTGGCTTTTATGATACCAGAACATCATTATTATGCATTAGAAATGGTCTTTCCTCTCCCATTTCAAAGACTTACAGCACAATTCTAACTAGCACTACACTCTTTTAAGCCTAATGATTTCAACGGACTTATAAGGGTGTAACCTGTTTATGATTGTACTGATATTTGCACTGAATGGCACAATCCAGCCAATCCTGAATGGTACAATCCATTATATTGGGAATTATCCATATTTATTGCTGTTACCCAATTATGGTTGGATAATGGGGGAAACATTTGCTTAATTTGCCATAAACAAATGACACAATCCATTCAAAATTAAAGAACCTATCCGTTCATTGCTATACAGAGCTAGCCCACTCTAAATCCACTGAAATAAATGAGATTAGACTGGTGTAACCTTACATAAAAGTACTCTTTCTTTATATGAGAGTTTTCTAAAGGCGAGATTTAATCACAGTTCTATTATTTCACTGAAATAAATGAAAATTAGAAATGCTTAACTTTTGTTAATAACATATTTTGCATGTTTCTGATTGATGATATTTCACTTAGATTTTTCTGTATATCTTTTGTACAGCGTTTCTCATTTTAGTCTACACCCAAGCTATGGACAGGATCAAATTTGTTGTACCTACAATACTCACAAATAGTAAAGGAATAAGAGACACATATAGGCACATCAATAAAAAGCACATGATTACACAGTGTAGTAAAAGAAGATCCCGGTGGACAACACAGTTACAGCTCAGAATGAAATAATGGATTATAAAAAGTTGTGTATTTCCAGAAACCATTTACTCATTCAGTGCAAATATGAAATGCAATTCCTTTGTGTCAATAAAACCAGTGGTAAACTATGAGGGTCTCTCACAGTACAGTGCAAATGTATGAAGAAGATGCAGCACTTACGAAGAAATAGAAGTTACTGATGAATGTACATTGATTCGTTGTAGTATCTACTTATAAAAAGTACCAGTCCATTCCACACTAACACTACTCTGTTATTCTCCAAGGCAGTAAAGAAATAGAGCTAACACATTGGAGACAGCCATGTCAATAAGTGTGGACACTAGCACCACCTCCTAAAGGACCACATGCCCTTTTTTGTTTATTTGTTTTGTGGTCACCATGGAGCAGAAGGTTTTCTGGTATACTATACTAAGATTGATGAGTAAGTGATCAACATATATGTGTGTATATGATTAAAATTTCAGCAAAGCCTGTGCATTCTCTAGATACAATGTAAGATATTTTAATTGTTGAGTGTGGATATTTTAAGAAATATGCTTTTAGCGATATTTTAAAATTGTAAACAACTCTAAGCCTAAAAGATAAAGCAGTTTAAACTGTGATAAATAAAATGCATCCAGGCAATACTATTAGATTTCACTTTTGTAAACATACCACACCTCTTGGATAGTATTCTGAAAAGTTCTTTTTTAATGAAAAGAGAAGAATATAGCTATATATTCTACACCTTTTTACCAAGAACAATAGTAAATAAATACATTGGCTTGGATCCTGCCTAGAATTTCTGTGGGAGCCGGCGGGGTGATTTTCACCAGTGCTTCCTCCTGTTGCAGACTTCTGATTCACCCCAAGCTATTCACCCCCATCCCCTACAGAGGCATTTGGGGCTGCCACAAGAAGGGGAAATAGGTGAAAATACATTGTTATTTCCAACAAATATCCCCCCCTTGGGTCCCCTGAATTTCTAGATGGGATCCAATCCTATATTTTTAGCTAACCCATACTGGACTACAACTTAAACATCTCCTTGAATTTTGACATTTTTATACACACACAAACATGCACATACAGGAGCATAAATGTGAAGAATCTCTGCAACCTTGGAAAAATTAGACGAATACAAGGGATGCTACAGGTTGATCCTGCATTGAGCAGGGGTTTGGACCAGATGGCTTGTATAGCCCCTTCCAACTCTATGATTCTATGAATCGGTTTTATCTACAGATGCCAAAGGAAGGGAGGCACACCAAACACCAGAGAAGAAGTCAAAGGCAAAGCTAAAAAATGTAGTTGGCATAACATTCTCCGTTGTTTTTAAAAGTATAATGCAAAATTCCTAATGCATTTCAAGATCCTTCCTCAGGGGAATTATGCCTCCTGCTGTCCTTTCTACAGCACTAAGAGAAATGTAGAAGTGACCAAAAGGTGATCTAATATACCTCTGAAAACTTCAATCAATATTTTGTAACTCATGTCATGAAGTCAGCCACTGTTAAATATTCTTCAGACCTTTTTTTCATCATGCACGGATTCTGCTAGCAAAAGTGAAAGCACTTCCCAAACCAAGGTATTCTTGTGATTATCAGATTACTTCATAGCCTTGCAAATGTATTTGAAATGGACTTGATTTATACTAACAAAAATAAACTGACCATAACCTGTTAAAAAGAGAACTAATGTTGAAATTCGGCTGCCATTTAAAAGGGCTGTGCTCTTAGGTCTTTTCCCTTCGTTTATTCATAACATACTACTTTTTCTACTAAAATTTGATTGAGCATTTCATTGGAATTAATTGATGCTACTGATATTGAAAAGTTGTTTCCATGCAGACATCACACTGAACCTAATTAAAAGAAACTTAACTATTAGTGGAATGCTTGAATTAACAAAGCATGGCTTGCAATAACTCAAACCAGAATTAAAAACCTTGATTTGAAATGGGTTTGCAACTCATGCTTATTGAAGTAGGCATAGTGACTGGATTGACATACCATAGTTTTGACCGTTCTTCCCTCTCTGCATGTTATTGCATCACAGAGACAGGAGTGTTGAGCAGACAGAATATGAAAGCAGAGAAGCAATGATAAATACTGGTGAGCCTATGAAGCTGAAATTATGGTTTTGATTTGAAACATATTGTTCTGAAAGCAGCATGTTCTTATGATTTTCAGCTTCCTTGATAGCCTTCAAATATCCTTCAAATGGAACTGGATTTATATTTCTGGAAGTGATGCAAAACCATTTTATTTGGGTTGGCTAGTTAAGACAGTAGGCATTCATTTTGCAGTAATATTTCATATTCTTTTGGTTGCCAGGTGTGCAGGGAAGGAAGTATCTAAATTTGCAAATAAATAAATCATGTTTGTTTTTAAACATGTCCCTTGCCCCATGTTCTCAGAACAGGCTATGAAGTTGTTTAAAAGTCAACACATACATTTACATAAAGATGAGACACTTTCTATATGCGGAGGCAGTATCTTCTCTCCTGCCATATGAAACAAAGAAACCCCATTTCCCTCAGGCAAAGTAAAAGGGTTGCACGCTTCCACTTAGCAAAAATAGGAAGCATGTGTTTTAGTGAAATGGAAATAGTTCCAGATCCTCAGATTGGAAGTACATTTTAAAACTATTTAAGCACGGCCTCTAATTAAAAATGCAAGATGTGTTGTTCTCCACCAAAAAGCAATTTGGTTGATGTGTTATGAATGAATATATAAGCATCATATGGACAGAGAAAGTACATATGCAACACTCCATAAAGCCACAGAACTCCAGCTTCAACTGTGAAAACAGTTACTTGAATGACCCACAAACATGCAACTAAAATGCATCTGACATCAAGTAAAATGTAATACAGTAGGGGAGAAATGACATTTTGGAAGAAATAACAATAAGCAGCCCAGTGACTCTGGCCCAGATTTATACCATTTACCAAAACAGTTACCCTGTAATGAAACATCCCCAAAAGGTATGATTATACACTTTAGATTATCCGTAATCATACATGGGTAAATTATCTGCTTCTGTATTTGAAATTCATGCTTTCCCCCAATCTGCTCATTATGTTTGGAATAGCCTTCCCTCCAAATTACTGCTACTTCCTCTTTTACATCCTCTCTCAAAATGTGTCTCTTCCACAGACTCTTTCAGTTGTCACCACAAAGGTATTTAAAAAAAAAAAAATCTTCCTCAGATTCTCACCACTCAAGCCAGTGTGTTGTAGTGGTTAAGAACGATGTACTCTGGAGAACCGGGTTTGATTCCCCACTCCTCCACATGAAGCCTGCTTGGAAATCTCGGGCTGGTCACAGTTCTCTCTGGACTCTCTCAGCTCCACCTACCTCACAAGGTGTCTGTTGTGGAGAGGGGAAGGGAAGAGCAGGGTATAAAAACCAACTCTTCCTCCTCCTGCCTTTGTCCTGTCTAAGTTAATCATACAGTAAGATCCATGTAGCAGAACCATGTCTCTTCAGTACCACCTCATTCAGCATTCAGAACACTATTTAAACTAAACATATTAACATTTTTAAGTCATCACCATAGCATTCTACAATACTACTAAACTGCTCACAAAACAGCTTGAAATGGATGACAATTCTCCTTTAAAACACAAGAGTGAGCCAGTGACAGCACTAGAAAGAGTCTTCTGTAGAAACCCCACGTTCAGTACAAATTGTCCCATGGGGGAAAAAAAATCATGACTTCCAAAAAGGATCAGAGTAAGAAAAGCCACTTTATTGATCAAAATGAACTGGAAAAATCAGAGTTGGATGTTAGTTTTAATTTTATGTAGGGAACTGGTACTGGCAAAAACCCTACATCTTATCAAATGAAATTTAAAAAGTTACTTACTTGGAAGTAAGTTTCATTTGATCTTACTTCCAAGTGAGTGTGCTCTGAATTGCAAGCTAAGACAGAGAAAGGAAATTAAATATGAAGTAAGCCTTTCAAAACCATAATAATTTAAACCTTTTTAGGGCCCCTAAACTCCTAGAGATTTTTGTCGCCAAAGACGTCTACTACTACAGTACAAAACTGATGAATGAGAAGCATCTTCCCAGGCAGGACCATATTATTCCTATTTTACAGTCTTCACATTGGTTGCCTGCATGTTTCTGGATCCAAGATGCTGGTGCCTATCTTTAAAGCTCGTCACAACCTGGGGTTCACATATCTGAAGCACCATCTCCCGGCACAAGTTCAGGAGGCAACTTTGATCAGCGAAACAACATTCACTGGTTATTCCACTCCCTTTGAGGGTGCATTCTGCTGTTGTTTGTTACAAGTCTTTACAGAGGCCACAGTATCCCAGAGAAACTGAGGAAAGCAATTTTTATAAGGAAATGTAAGAGCACGTGGAGCTTCCTGATGCTGAGAATATCTGAGGATTCACTGCCTGTTAGGACTTCTTGGGCAAGGGTCTGTTAAATTTACTTTATTTTAGACTCATATCTCCCCCTCCCCTGGGTTGCAAGGCTTGGGCAGGTTCACAATGGTTCAATAAACCATCATTCAACAACGATAAACCATACAAAATCTTTAAAATACAAAATAGCAAAATATGCTGACATCGAAATAAAACATTGTAAGTCGGAACCCAGCAACCTACATCCCAGACTGCTGTCAAAACCAGTCAGCACTGTTGATAGAAAATTGGCCTGGACTGTCTTCAATGGAATGACTGGAGGAACAACTCCATCTTACAGGCCCTACAGAATCCAGAAAGATCCCGCAGGGCCCAGATGTCATCTGGCAGAGAGTTCCACCAGGCAGGAGCCACTAATGAAAAAACTCTTGCGTTTGTTGAGGACAGCTGAGAGACCATGGGCTGGGCATCACCAGTAGACCATGAGAAGAAGAACAAAGCATTCTTGGGGGGACATATATGGAGAGGCGGTCCCAAAGGTATGAAGGCCCCAGACCATTTAGGGCTAAATGAGTGTTATGTACTGTTTTTATTGGCTGTTTTGTTAGTAGTTTAATCTCTATCATTTGTATTGCATTTTTCAACTTATTTCATTTTTGTTGTCTACTTGGATTCCTAGTTGGTGTATATATATTGCCAAAAAATCTCAAATATGCTTTATTCGCCAGTGGCTGCACAACTGTCTACAGCTTTAGAAGATACCCTGAAAGGGAAATTGCAACTTTAGGGCTGGATTTTGCCGCACACATCCCAGCTCCCTAATGTACTTTCATCTTGTTGGATGCTGGGCAGAGCTGGTTCCAAGTTTTGGGGGACCTGGGCAGAGAGTTCCCAGCTCCCACGCCACTGCTCATCATCAACCCCCCTTGTTTCTTTCCTCTGCCCCTCTCACCAGTCTATATGCCCTTCTCCTGTCTGCTCATGAGTCCTTCCACCATCCATGTTCACAGCTGCCTGCTGCCCTCCCCCCAGTGGATTCACAACATGCCCAACCCTTAAGTAGTAGAAAAAGCAGTTGCAGGAACAACCACTGCCTCCTCTTCTAATTGTTAAGATTCTCAGGAAGCTAAATTCCTTACTTTGGTATGTATCAGTACAGATATAATTCCCTGTGCTCCTCCACAGATTAGCAAAGCACCAAATACCCAGATATACTTGCTTTCACTTATTGCATTAACTTAAAAGGAAGACTAGGATTTGTTTCCAAGTGTGCCAGCGATAAAGAGAGGGTGTCACCTTACATTTGCACACACGCTACACGTATTAAAACAAACAAACTTGTGTACAGCATTGGAGGGGTCATCTTATATTTAGGGTCATCTTTTAAAGATGGGTAATCCTTAATCAATTAGTATCAGAATCAGAAACATTTATTGCGGCATTGCGCCAATAAAAATTAAGAACATATACAGCAATATTACAGCGGATACAATGATATTGTTTAAAAGTTGTGTCATGTTAATTTAAAAGAATATATATAAATTAAAATGTTATCACGACTTGGATAAGAAATAAACATTTTGACACAAATTCAAAAGAAGATTTTTAACTTCGTTATTTCTTTGACTTTTATTTTACTAAACTTTGACGAAGTTTATAGATTGCTGCACAGAATTTGGCGACCTCTCTAATTTGTAAGGGAATTCCATCTGAGAGGAGCTTCCTCTCCTCTCAGTTTTTTCAGAATAACCTGAAATTTTCTCAAGCATGGACCGGGACAGCTTAGAGCGGGCATCCTTATAGAATGAGCATCTGAAAAACACGTGTTCCATTGTTTCTATTTCCCCAGAATTGCATGGACAAAATCTCTGTGATCTTGGGATCTTGTTATACCTCCCTTGTAAAACCACAGAGGGTAGGGCTGAACACCTAGCTAAAGTGAATGCCCTTCTATGAGTGTGGATTTCCAAGGTGGAAAGGTAGGCAGCTGGGGCTGGGATGTATCTGGTTGTAGGGGCAGACATAAATGCGGGTGCCCTCAGCAATTCAGACTGCCGTTCAATATCATTAACTCTCTGGATTATAGAAAAGAGCAAGAGTCCAGTAGCACCTTAAAGACTAACAAAAATATTTTCTGGCAGGGTATGAGCTTTCGTGAGCCACAGCTCACTTCTTCAGATACAGCTAGAATGTGAATCCATCTGTCTTTAAGTAGAGGAGAGTGAATTCAGACAAGCATTAGTATGTAAATGTTAACAGTATGTAAATGTGAATAGCAGGCGTGATGGGATTAGGTGTGGTATGCAGAAGAGTCTGTGATGTCCAGGGGAGAGATGGGTGTGGAGAAATCAGCATTGGTAATGAGCCATGAATGCAAGATCTTTATTCAGCCCAGGTAAATGCATTGTCTTTAGTTTGAATATCAACTGTAATTCAGCAGTTTCTCTTTTCAATCTCCCTTTGAAATTCCTTTGTAAGAGAACTGCTACTCTTAAATCTGCAACAGAACGTCCTGGAAGGTTGAATTGTTCTCCCACTGGTTTTTAAATATTGTGGTTTCTGATTTCAGACTTATGTCCATTTAATCTTTGTCTAAGAGAATGACCTGTTTGTCCAATGTAGATTGTGGAAGGGCATTGCTGGCATGTGATGGCTGAAGACAGCTCCATTATATAACAGTTAATGTGCTAGGACTCTGGAATATAAATGAACCCTAGAAACAACCAGCAAGATCTGAAATTCTTTGCATTTGATGCAGCACATTCTAATCCATTTGACAGTCTTGAAATGGGATGATTTATTTTAAGAAAAGCATGATTCTTTGAGTGGTCAGACATAAAATGATATTCATATCTGGCTTGGCTTTCTTTCTTTTTCTAAGTTTTGTACTTTAACACTCTAACCTGCAGTGCTCCATAGCACTTTTAGTAACTTCAAGAAAAATCACAAATCTACAATTTGTTACTAAGTGTTGAGCACCACTTTTCAGCTATGTTTAAACTCACCACTTTCTTTCAAGGTACACGGTCCCCAACCAGATCATCACATAAACACACACACACACACACACACAAATTCACAAAGGCATGTTCTCAATAGAAGAAGAAGAAGAGTTGGTTTTTATAGGCCAACTTTCTTTACCACTTAAGGGAGATTCAAACTGGCTTACAATCACCTTCCCTTCCCCTCCCCACAACAGACACCCTGTGAGGTATGTGGGGCTGAGAGAGTGTGACTAGCCCAAGGTCATCCAGCTGGCTTCATGTGGACGAGTGGGGAATCTCATTTAGCTCCTCTGAAAATACAATCTTCTTGCCTAACAAGAGCATGCAAGGAAACAGCAGGAACCTTTTGATACCATAGAATCACAGAGTTGGAAGGGGCCATACAGACCATCCATTCCAACCCCCTGCTCAGTGCAGGATCAGCCTAGAACATCCCAGACAAGTATTTATCCAGCAGCTGCTTGAAGATCGCCAGTGAGGGGGAGCTCACAACCTCCCTAGGCAGCCGATTCCACTGTTGAACTACTCAAACTGTAAAAAAATATTTTTCCTAATATCCAGCTGGTATCTTTCCACCTGTAATTTATACCTATTATTGCAAGTCCTATCCTCTATTGCCAACAGTAACAGCTCCTGTCCTGCTCTAAGCGACAGCCCTTCAAATACTTAAAGAGAGCAATCATGTCCCCCCTCAACCTCCTCTTCTCCAGACTGAACATTCCCAAGTCCTTCAGCCTTTCCTTGTAGTTCTTGGTCTCCAGGCCCCTGATCATCCTCGTCACTCTATTCTGCACCCGCTCCATTCTGTCCACATCCTTTTTGAAGTGAGGCCTCCAGAACTGTACTCCACACAGTGCAGAATTGTACTCCAGGTGTGACCTGACGAATGCAGTGTAAAGTGCACAACAGACACCCTGTGAGGTAGGTGAGGATGAGAGAGCTCTAAGAGAACTGTGACTAGCCCAAGGTCACCCAGCTGGCTTCATGTGTAGAAGTGGGGAAACCAACCCGGTTCACCAGATTAGAGTCCACTGCCCATGTGGAGCAGGGGGAATCAAATCTGGTTCTCCAGATTAGAGTGCACCGCTCCTAACCACAGCTCTTAGCCACTACACCACACTAGCAGAAGATTGCCTAACAATTTAACAGGCAATTAAAACTTTAAATTAAAAGTTCCCTCCTGCAGAATTCCATTTTACAGGATCCCTATTCCCTCTAGGCAAATGCCCTCCTAAATAGTTCAATTTTCCACATTCTGTAAAATGGTAGAATAGCAGGAGCCTTTCTTATCTCATCAGACAGATCATTTCAAAGATGGGGGAGAAAGTTCAAATACGGTCTGCAGTTGTTACTCTTGCAGGATGACACTTTCAGGAGGCTTTGCTCAAATGAGCAAAGCTGTCTTGGTGAAACATACTGGAGGAGGCAGTCCTGTAGATAAGTGAGTCGTAGGCCATGAAAGGCTTTGTAGATAACAACCAGCAACTTGAACTGAACTTAGGAGAAACCTGGTAACCAGTGGAGTGACTGCAGAATAGTCGTAATGTAAATACTCCATCTGACTCCCAACAGTAAATGAGCCAAGACATTCTGCACCAGCTGGGGCAGACTAATTTACTGCACACTACAATAGTCTAGCTTTAAGGTTACCATGGCTAGGGTCTACATGGCCAGATCAGTAGGGTCAAGGTAGGGCTTTTGGCCAGGAAAGGGCGGGGTAGAAATAAAATAAAACAAAATAAAGTGAGAAGGGAAGAAAGCATTTTTGCAACAGAATTAATTTGTTTGTCCAGCAATAATGGTGGAGAATGAGTCAGGAAGGGATATCCGAGACCTTAGCTTTCCCAATCCACATCACATCTGTTTTGTCATGACTCAGTTTGAACTTGTTCATCTTCCATTATTTAATCGCAGGAGCTACACAGTGGCTCAATGATGTCAGTGATAGCACCTAGTTCCAAAACCATGACTGATCTCTCATGAGGGTTTTACATACAGATTGAACATCATAGGGGATAAAACTGAGCCTTGTGGGAATCTCACAGGTTTAACCACAGGTCGCCAATAGCAAGTCCAATCCTCAAGAAACAATTTAAACCAGTTCAGAACACAGCCCTTGATAACAATATCTGCCTCCATATGACTTAGCAGAATGGCACAGCTCACAAGAATATACAATTGTACCCTTACAAAATTCTAGGCTGCATCCGGTCTACAATGACTGCCTATCTGCAGCTTATAGGCTCACACGTTTTGGGGCCACAAGAAAATGCTTAATTTATTTTGCAATATGCATAACACAGGGTGACACCAGGAATCTTTCTATAACATACCTCAGAGGAGATTATGAAGACTGGCTTTGTGTTTAATAGATTTTTAAATGACTATGTCTTAGAACTGTGAGAGCTGGTATATGAATATGGAGCTTTTAGGCATTGGTGTTTCCCCATTTCAGTGGAGGAAGCAGTTCCATGCATATATTACTATGCCTTGTTCTCTACTGACGAACAAGGTTCCCTTGTGAGGACCATGCATATGACAGAGAGAAAGAAACAGATATTATATATGCAAGTTGATCACAATGCATAGTTCTTACAGCATAGTTGGTAGCATCCAAGCATAATGGAAACGAAGTTGTGGAACAAATGCCAGAGAATCAATTTAAGGTCCAACTATATGCTAGCCTAACTCACAGTAGACTTGGGATGTCAAACCAAAAACAATGAAATAGTTCAGACTTAACTCCAAACCATGGTTTGGCACTGTGTGAAAGAGCTTCCTCCTTTCATTCACTGTGATTCAGTCCATCCCTTCAGTTTTCTCAGCAGACCATAATTACATGCAAGTGGGTGAACTTAAGGTTTGTACAAGCCATAGTTTGAAACCAGAGCTAGAAAATTCCACCCAAAGTGCTGCAGCCACCATGAACAAGCAAGACTAGGCTGCTTGTCACCACGGCTTGAAGTGGGGAGGGCAGCCCAGAGAACAGCAGCAGAGATTCAAAAATCTCATGTGCTGTCTATGTAGCATACTGTGTCTATATAAGCCTGCATGCATACACGTCTGGGTCTCCTCCTATCCAAAAACATAGTGAACACAATGGAAGAATGTTTAAATTCAGGAATTCCCTCCCCAGGAAGATTCATCTCCCCTCCCCCGATCATTTTCTTCTACCAGTGGGTAAAGACTTATCTCTTTTTTCCCGTGAACCCGTTCTGACCCTCTTTCTTGTTTGTTTTTAATTGCCTGTTTTATTCATATGTACCGGGCCATATGTACCATTTGTAAAAGTTGATTTGCATTCTCTTTTAACTGTTCACCGCCTCAAATTGGGAGAAAGGCAGCATATAAACCTTTTAAATAAACAACATCAGCTAGGGGGTAAGCAACCCAGCTTTTTCTCCTTTTCTGAGCAATTGGGTGACTGATACGCCTCAAAAGCAGCCAGACCAGTAATTTTCTGATTGATTTGTGGCCATAACCTGACGAGAAGTTTTGAGACTTGGTATATACTATTTCAAGGCAATTCTGCAAGCATTTCCTATGTGGAGATATTCATGTGAGCGTTGCACTATGGTCATACGATACTGCAAATGTTTTATGAGACAGTCATGACAGATTAAAATTAAAAACAGGTTCCCTGTCTGGACTCTGAAGAATAACGACCAGGAAAGAGACACACACAGGCAGAAGTCAAGGATTAGGGATAAAAACAGGCTGGGGGTTGAAGAATCTTCTCTATAAAAAACAACAACCCAAAAGCAACAGCTTTCGCTGCCTGAACAGTCAACATTTGAAAATAGAGCTTAATATACATTTTATTGGCATGTCTTTGCCTTAGGCTATTTTCTTGTATAATTGTAGCATGAACTATACATAGTTAACCCAAACAGAATTACTTTTGCTAATAACAAATCTTTATATTTGACTTCAAAGGTTCTGAATTTAAATGTTTAAATATGCCAATCACATGAAAACACAGGCTAGAAATTCCACACATACAACCCTGGTCTTCTTTATCTATAGTGTATTATCATGTACTGAAGCAATCACCATCTGCTTATCAAGTAGTGTCGAAACATGGCCTGAAGTTATATTAAAAGGATTACTGGCTTCACACTAAGCACATCAATGCATACCATCCTTCCTCTTCCCAGGACTATGTCTTGTAGTCTATCTTTTTGTTATCAAGAAATTGTAGGACCAGGATAACCTGGAAAAACCATCATATACAAATAGAGCAGTTCCTCAGTTGAACAATGGAATAGAGCAGTTCCTCAGTGGAACAGGCTTTCTCGGGAGGTGGTAGGCTCTCTTTCTTTGGATGTTTTTAAGCAGAGGCTAGACGGCTGACAGCAATGCTGATTCTGTGAACTTCGGCAGATCATGAGAGGGAGGGCAAGAACAGACGAGTCAGTACTTGGCTCTTGTGGCCCTTTCTTAAATGTCCAGGGTAATGCTGATCGCCACTTTAGGATGGAAGGAATTTTCCTCCAGGCCAGATTGGCAAGAGTCCTGAGAGAGTTGCGAGTAGCCCAAGGACACTCAGCAAGCTTCATGTGGAGGAGTGGGGAATCAAACCCAGTTCTCCAGATCAGAGTCCGCAGCTCTTAACCACTACACCACGCTGTCTCTAGGGTTAAAACAGGGTGCTTAACTGAATCTGCAGATTTCCACAGCAGAAATGATATAGTGGTACACTATCCTCCTTGCTAGTGTGGAGGTTGTATGTTCCTCTTAAGAAATCCAGACTAGAGAGATTTCTCTCCTGCTCACCCTTGACCTCCATTACTGAACTCCCAAGCTGAACTCCCCTGTTAGAAGCCCTGTTTGAAAGCACGGGATGAAAACCCCTTAGAAACCTGTGTGCCTTCTTATAGAGCCAGACCTCTCATGAACTCTGCTTTACAGCTGAAAACTGTGACTCCAGCCCTAGAAGTTAGAAAACTGCCAGCAGCTAACTTACCTCACTCAGCAAAAGTCCCTCCCAGAGGGACCATATGCTTCTCGAGCACTCACCAAAAGCTAGAGGGAAATTTTCTGACGGACACACCCCAAGAACAGCTCAAGAACCACACATCCTCAAGCAAACAGACACACTCTTACCCCTCTTTGTCTCTTGCACCAATTCCAAGCTCAACTCCCCTGTTAAAAAGTGCTGGAAGCAAGCCGTGGAGTGCAAACCCCCAGAAAACCTGTGGGCCCAGAGTCAGACTTCTTGCACATATTGTTCTGATGTATTACCTTAAGCAGCAATGTATGACTGGCTTCCCAAGATACATGTGAATTGAAATAGCAAAAGGTTGTCTTTTACAGATTTATCTTGGGAATCAGAGGTACTATTTATTTGGATTCTCACACTCATCCCGTCCTTGGAAAACTGAAAAAGAAAGCTTTCTCCCTCTATCTGATCTGGACAACTGTAGCATTAGTCTGTCGGTATTTATGCTTAAAATTAAAGCATTAGATAATTTAATAAACATAAATTATGTTTATAGTTACCTGAAGTAGAATAACAACAGGAAGGAGCATTCAAGAATGGAAGATCTGATAATATCACCAGCTGGGGTCATGGAAAAGATACAATTCCTTTACCACATCACACAATTGTTCCAATTAATGTAACCTTTTTTAGTTTCAGAGGGCAGTTGCACTGGTCTACAGTAGAAGAGCTAGGTTAAAGTCCTGTTGCACATTAGAGACCAACAAGACTTTCAGGGCATGAGCTTTTGAGAGCCAAAGCTCCCTTCATCAGATATATGACAAAGGGAGCGTTGACTCTCAGAAGCGCATACTCCAAAAATCTTGTTATCTCTAAGGTGCTATAGGACTTGACCCTAGCTGTTATAATTTTTTAATTTCTTTACTTCTTGCAGGGATGCCGTCTATGGTTACGACACAGAATATAACAGATCAAGTATCCGTTTACATTAACTGCCTTTGTTGGCCAAGAGAAGTGAGACCCTTTAGCTCTACACATCTGTTAGCCATTCTGAATGCAAGTTTATTAGCGCGAGAGGCAATAATTCCACAAAGACATTGGACTGAGATTTATTAACCCCCAAACTCAATCCACGTACCCATTTTCAGGAGAGCCAAGAGTGAGCAAGTTATTACAAACACTGTACTTTACTACAAAGTTCATGTCCCTAAGGGATACTTCCCCCACACACTGAAAAACAAGTGTATAGAATCATTCATCTGGATTACATGAGTTTCAGGCTTTTTCTACATAGGTGCAAGGTGGACTGATTTCATTAAAGGCCATTTAAATCATGATTTAAGTCACCAAGATAATAAGCCCATTTAAATCAAAATTCCTGTTTTGAAACTATCAATGTGTTTCTGAAATAAAGAATGCAAAATAACTAATGAGTTGATACAGTAATTTTAATAGTGTAGAACTTGGCAAATCCTGAGCAAATCCTGAACATAACCTGGGATCATCAACCCAAATCTTCAGCCATGCAAAATCTTTCATGTCCAGGAAGGGCCACAGCTGGCTCACCAGCCAAAGTTGGTGAAAGGCACCCATGGCCACCGCTGCCACCTATTAATCCAGCAGAGGACTGGGTCCAGTAGCACCCCCAACCTACAAACCTGTTTCTTTAGGGGAACTGCAACCCACTTATTGCAGAGTTTACCATTATACATGTACCAAAAACTAGGGTTTAATACTTCCCCTCCTAACCAGGATTTCAAACTATGGTTTGCAATTGCTTTGCAATCCTAATTTAAAAGTTAAGTACAAACCACAGATAACAGGTTCAGTTATAAGGGTAAACTATTGCTTATATTTGAACAGCAGTTGTTAATAGGGGAAGGCAGAGTGAATGTGCACAAAGAAAGGGGTTGTTCATATAGCAGCAAACTGGGCATCTGTGCTCTATTTGAATCAAGTCTCAGTTTATGAAAGCTTCTGACACAATACATTTGTTAGTCTTTAAAGATGCCACACAAGTCCTTTTTCTAAGACAGACTAATGCTGGTACTCCGCCATAATTTATTGTTTATTTCATTTATACCATGCCTTTCTCCTCAATGGAGACCTAAAGCAGCTCACATTTTTCTCCTTTCCTCCTCTTTATCTTCATATCAGCCCCGCGAGGCAGGTTAGGTTTAGTATGCATGACTGGCCCAAGGTCACCCAGCAGGCTTCCATGGCAGAGCAGGGATTTGAACCTGGGTTTCCCAAATCCTAGTAACTGCTCCTTGTTACTACAAATTTTTGCCAGGATTATAAATACTAAGGAAATATACACAGTAAAGCATGATACAAAACCTTACAAATCATTTACAAGTCATGTTGTCTTACAAATCATTTCAGTTTCTGGGGCACAGTTCATTCAGATGTAGCCATAAACATAGATACCTTTGAAGTTCAAAGCCAGCCTAGTGCCCCTATATACACCAACATTACCTTCTAAAGACAAGTATTGGTAAAAGCACCGGCAGACCGCAAGTAGTTTTAACCTTAAGGCAGAGTTTGGCTAGCAGAAACCTAGCCTAGTTTCACGGTTAGCAAAAATATTTAGAATACACAGTTTAAACTAGTTCGGCTGCAAAACCCTGCCTTGCTCAGGATACTGAGGAACAAGTCTCCAGCAAGTTGCTCAAGAGTTGGAACAGTTCCACTTGCTTGTGTTTGCCATTAAGAACTGGAAACATTTTCACTTCCATCTGCTTAACAGATGCTCCAACCAGCATCCTTCAAGACAACATTTCATACCAAAACATTTTCAAGATACTTAGCAGGCATCCCAGTCAGTAATTTTCGGAAGGCTACATGTCAAGGGGAAAAAAAAACCCAGACTGTTCAGAAAAAAACCTGAACAAAATTTGAGCATGTCTGGAAACTGCCCCCCCCCCCAACATTCTTTGCTTCATATCTTTCATTATCCAGGCACTCAAAATGCTTGCAGGCTGCTACACTCATAGATGTTACGACCTCAGAGTACGTGCAATACAATAACTGGTCATGTACTTACAAGAAGTTTTAATTGTTTGAACATCCTAATTCGGACTCATGATTACATAGCTTAACTCTTGCACGTCCTGGGCAGACATTGGCTTGGTTCAGATGCAAACCATGGTTTGCCATTACATGAATGAAGTTTTATTTTGTAAGCCACCTCAAGAAGATTCCCTGGAGAGGTGCCATACAAATTTGCTAAATAAAATAAAATAAAATTTAAAAATCAGGAAAGAGTGGGATAAAAATGTAAGATAAAAATGTAAAAAAGATAAAAATGTAAAAGATTAATAGGAGAGCGGACAGGCAAAAAAAATGGAGGTCAAGGAGGAGCCACAGTAAAGAGATCAAAGCGCCAACCTTTGGGAACAGTTTTGATGACTTACCTTGTCCAATGACATTGCATGGCCCTTTTTAGATGTTCATTATACTTCAGCTCAGGATTTTGAAAAAATAGTAGCTGAAGAGAATCCATACTAATATATCTAATTATCAACTTGGCCACATTTGTGGTTACTTAAATCCACAGGTCAGGGCCATGTACAGAGATCTTGCTACAAACTTGAGAAAATCCCCAGGATTGCAGAAAAACTCCAAAAATTTAAAACAAACTGGGATTAAAAAAAACAAAACACTAATTGGAGGAGCCACTTGCACAGCGACAACACAGTCACTGTAACTGAATCAACTGCTAGTCAGCTGAGGGAGAGAGGCAAACTTGGAGGAAGGGAGGAAAGGAGCCAACCAACAATGAAGAGAGGAGGCTATGCGAGACTACAGCTGCTGCAGAGGTATCAGGGATGGGCAAGCAGCACCACAGGCAGTGGGAAGGGAGCAGCCAGACAGTGCAGGTGGCTGATGCAGCAGAAAAGAGAGAAGGCAGGGAAGAAAAAATGAAGAAGTAACAGGCCACAGCAGAGGAACAAGGGGGAAAACAGAGGGGTGGCAGCATGGGAAAGTGGGAACCAGAAGGGAGTGTGAGGAAAGGATGCTGACATGAGTGTCAGCCAGGCAGGCAGAAGTGGTGGTGGATGGCTGGGCTGGATGGAGAGCAAGACAGCAAGGTTGTGGGCAAGGCGGTGGGGAGGGTTACAGAAGACATAGTTGGATGAACCCAGGAGGAGGAGATTGTGGTTAGGGGGAGGAAAGCAAGAGAATGAGGAGGGGTTAAAAAGGGGTGGAAAGGGCCAGCAAGGGGGTGGGATCGGGGAAAGCAAGAGAAGCAGGGGGCTAAAGGAAAGGAGAGGGCTTTAGGTGGTTTTCAAGGTAATTGATGGAATAGGATTTTCCCCACCATGTGAGTCTTGTGGGTCCCTGCTTGTTCTCCTCTATTCATGGTGGTCTGAAAATGTGCTCATGTACATATCTCTACTGCATATGTACTGTATGCAAAAATATTAAAGATCTGATAAAATATTAAAGATCTGATGAAACTCCATGTTTCTAAGAGTGTGAGTGTGTGTTTTAGTACACAATTATAGCTAAACTTACCTGTTTTGTAGGAGTCAAAGAAGATAAAAAGCTAACTGATTTGTACAAATATGATTATTAGTCACTCGATCTAGACAATTCATGTTAATTTAGTCTTGTGTAAGTAAAAACAATTTTTCAAAATGCTGACAATGCTGAAGAAGCTTTATGGCCTGGGACAAAAGACACGCTGAGATACCACAATGCATACATGGTGTGTACAAAGTACTAACCCATTACACACAAAACAAAGTATTCAAATAGAAGTAACAGGTTGCTTTTCAGTTCATTCCTGGGCATCTCCTAAACCAGTACTTTGCTGTATTAAATACTGTCTACACTGATGCCCACCTGAGACTGAATTCACCTTTTTTCTCTATTTAGGTTTTCAAACAGAACTCAAAGCTAAGCTGAGGAGAGTAGAAGGGCATGCTTCATGCTCTTCAATTCTCTGCAGTATGAATTATGCAATCACATTTATTGCAGGGTTTATTTAATACTTTCAGCACTTCAGAATGATAAACAACATGTAAAAGATTTGATCTCATCTGCTGTATTCTAGCACTTGTGTTTAATTAAGACCTTGCTCTCAGTTATCTGGAGCTCCACATGATTTATTATGCTTTGGAGTCTGAATGCTCAGAAGACTGTATAGCCATGGGGCTGCACTGAAACCAAAGATTATGGCTATAACAAAGAAAAGAGTATTGTGGCACCTTGAAGACTAACACATTTACTGGGGCATAAGCTTTCATGAATTTATACTGTGACAAATCTGTTAAAACACCACAGTGCTCTTTGTTGTAACATGCTGGCCTAATTACGTCTTTGGAATGTAAACATAATAGCAGAGGACTCATAATGCAATAATCTGTTACATTATGAACTGGATCTAGAATATGGCTTCCATGGTTCATCAATCATAGGTAGATTACTAAAGGAACTCTCCAAAGGTAGAATTTCCGATTTGTCTAGGATGCACATGGATGTCACCAAAAAGTAGAGCTCTCTTAGCTCCTTCTGTAGATATACCAGGGGACAGACCCATGAAGTTCCCATGCCTTACTTCGGGATGCCAGCCCTACACTGGCAAATGCCAGGGATTTTGGTGTCCGGGGAGGGTTGAATTTCAGGGATGTGACATCACATCCTCTGTGACACATTAGGCATTTCCCTGATCTTATGATAAAGACCATAGAGACTAGAGCAATTTAAAGAGTATCATGTGATGTCACTTCCAGGTAGAAGCTTGGAGAATGTGATGTCTCCTGAGTAATGTTCCTACAATTCCTACAATCTCAGTGGTCTTTAATGAAGAAAACAGCATTGATGGTGATGCTCTAGGAATTTCCCCAATCTCTGTGGTCTTTACCATAGAGATTGGGGAAATTCCTAGAACATCACCATCAATGCTTTCCCCACCCCATTTTTTCTCCTGCTCAAATCATCAAGGGTGAGGGATTGGGCCAAAGGTAGGGGTTTGCCCACCACAGGTTGGCAAATGGCAAGGCTATACTGACTTCAAACATCAGAATTATTGGCATATCAATTCTCATCGGCAGGCTATAATTCCAAGTCAAATCAATTATAGCAAAATAAACACGCTTATAAAAGAGGACAGTAGGTAGAATAAACTTGGTTACTACATCAAAGATGTCAGAGAACGCAAGCACATAACCAGATATTTATCTCTTCTGTCTTTGGCAAGACAAGAGTTTATTACAAGATGACACATACTACATGATGCTCACTTGCTACTTAAGAGCACTTGAAGATGCCTCTTTCATTAGGTCTAAGTGGGCGCTCCGTTGAGCACCTATTTAATATGTTGTTTCTTCCATGTACTCCTTTTAAACTACTCAATACAAAACACAGTATTAAATAAAAATTAAATAACTAACTTGAGAAGGCAGATACTCAACTGTTAAGAAAAAGAAGCAAGACGAAAGTCTGTCTATTGAAAGTCAGTAACGCCAAGTTTATATCATTCATTATTGCATTTTGTGAAGACCAGATGGCTACAGTTTGTTCCACTGGAACCCCCACTCCCCCCAATATGAACTTTGTTTACAAAGTGCTTTCCTGGCCTTGACAATATGTTTCTCAATTATACCCACCAACGCAATAATTTATTAATTCTCAAAGGCTGCTTAGATAGCATGACCTATAAATCTGAAGAGCAGCAAAACTTCCAGGGATGTATATTTTTATTAGCACAAATATACTTAAATGAAAGCACTATAGATGGGGAGAAAATGGATAATTAAGTTTGTTGTCAGATTTACTACATCAGCTATGTTAGCCTATCAGCAGTTCCGCAATTAAATCCTGGAATCTTCCAGGCAAAAAAGGAAGGGCGGTTGCATCCCAATACTGTTAGCTAAGCCCTGGATATTAAAAGCCCAGTGTTGTACATAGAGAGTTTAAGTGAACAAACCAGAACTTTCCAAAATCTCCCTCTCAAAAACATCCCACATTATATCAGAAGTCATTCTTGAACATTCCTTGGCATTTAAGAGCATACATTTAGGTGAGAACAAAGGAAAGCGGTCTCAAAATACTCCAACTGTGTATGTGGAAGTTCCTTGCACAAATCTTTGACCAACTGCCATAGACAAGTGAAAGTATTGTTTAAGGAAACATTTTTTCCCACAATATTTCATTTTTGAAAATTTGCTTTGACTGTTGACCCTTTCCCATCTTTGCAGTTTTACTGCTACCAGTAATGCACACCCATGGCAATTTGCCCTGAGTACACATGAACCTGCCTTATACTGAATAAGACCCTTCGTCCATCAAAGTCAGTACTGTCTACTCAGACTGGCAGCAGCTCTCCAGGGTCTCAGGTAGAGGTCTTTCACATCACCTACTTGCCTAGTCCCTTTAACTGGAGATGCTGGGGGTTGAACCTAGAACATTCTGCATGCCAAGCAAATTCTCTACCACTGAGCCACAGCCCCTCTCTTAACTTAGAGTAACTTAGATGTGGTGGCTGGTGTTGGTCCTGCTGGTCTGAAGCAAGTGGAGTACTGTCTATATGCAGCAGATAGTAAGCAACAGACTTGCACAACAAATTGGGAGCCTCCAGCAAGCTCAGAGATGTGAGGCAGTGAAGGAATACCCTTTCTCAAAATAATAACCACTAGCAGATCCCAACAGAGGCATAGGAAGCCACAAATAGTTGAATTCCTGGAGAGCGTTAGAATAAAATAGGGTAGATCTCAGCACTTCCCTAAAGTGTTCCAGCTTTAAAACGAAGCAATCCCATTATGGTCACCTAATTTATTCAGGGAAAGTTATCACAGTGTTGGCAAATGTGAAATACTTATCATGACAATTTGCTTACCTATCCCCACTAATTCACCAATTCAAAATTAGGTCCAGGCAAAATTCATTGCTCACAAAGTCTATTCTTCAGCCTTATTATTCTTCTGAGTGGCAATTCACTCACTGACCAGCCTTTCCAGGAAAGGAAAAAGGCTCCTTTGCTAGGTAAAAAGCCTCAACAGGCTATAGGTCAGTGATGGTGAACCTTTTAGAGACCGAGTGCCCAAACTGCAACCCCAAACCCACTTATTTATCGCCGAGTGCCAATGCAGCAATTTAACCTGAATACTGAGGTTTTAGTTTAGAAAAAACTCATACGTTAACATCTTTTGCCTTAAAAGAAAAACACAATAACAGAGCTTTCAATGATACAAACAACTTTTTATCGAAAGACATGCTTTTGAACAATTAATGTGATTTTTGCTGTTGTGTGCATGCTGATAATTTGTCTACCCTTGGCTCATACTTTGTAAATTTGAGAGCAACACATGCAGCACTCAGGTCATCTGTTAGTTGTTTCTGGTGTCAGATTTGATATAATTCAAAGCTGAAAACAGCTGCTCACAAGCATAAGATGATCCAAACAAAGTGAGGAAAGCAATCCCAAGTGCTTTCATTGACTTAAAAGTGTGGAATTTTCTGCCAAATAATTTTAAGGAATTCTGAGTGGCAAATCCAAGGCAAAACCTCCCATTAATAAATGGCCAATAACCCCCCATGCAGAGTTTTGAGAATCTGGATGGGGAAAATGTGCATCTGAGTGGCAAATCCAAGGCAAAATCTCCCATTCACAAATGGCCAATAAACCCCCCCCCCCATGCATAGTTTTGAGAATCTGGATGGGGAAAATGTGCATCTGAGTGGCAAATCCAAGGCAAAATCTCCCATTCACAAATGGCCAATAACCCCCCCCTCCCAATGCAGAGTTTTGAGAATCTGGATGGGGAAAATGTGCATCTGAGTGGCAAATCCAAGGCAAAATCTCCCATTCACAAATGGCCAATAACCCCCCCCCCATGCAGTTTTGAGAATCTGGATGGGGAAAATGTGTATCTGAGTGGCAAATCCAAGGCAAAATCTCCCATTCACAAATGGCCAATAACCCACCCCCCCATGCAGAGTTTTGAGAATCTGGATGGGGAAAATGTGCATCTGAGTGGCAAATCCAAGGCAAAATCTCCCATTCACAAATGGCCAATAACCCACCCCCCCATGCAGAGTTTTGAGAATCTGGATGGGGAAAATGTGCATCTGAGTGGCAAATCCAAGGCAAAATCTCCCATTCACAAATGGCCAATAAAACCCCCCCCCCATGCAGAGTTTTGAGAATCTGGATGGGGAAAATGTGCATCTGAGTGGCAAATCCAAGGCAAAATCTCCCATTCACAAATGGCCAATAACCCACCCCCCATGCAGAGTTTTCAGAATCTGGATGGGGAAAATGTGCATCTGAGTGGCAAATCCAAGGCAAAATCTCCCATTCACAAATGGCCAATAACCCACCCCCCATGCAGAGTTTTCAGAATCTGGATGGGGAAAATGTGCGAGGGGCCCAGCAACAGGGTGTATTGGGGGGGGGGAAGAGAGAGACACACACACACACCCCCGAGGAAAGGTCGAGTTGTCCGCAGGCTTGCATGAAAACCCGCAAGGTGAACTTTTGCAACTCGCCCCCCAACGATGCAAAGACACAAACACACACAAAAAAGCCTCCCGTGTTGCAGAGAAAGAGGCGCCTTTGCATCGCTCCCTGGGTAAGGGGGGGGGGAAGCTCGCGCGCTTCCCACACCAGCAGCAAAAGCCATGCGGGTGCAAAGGGCGGCAAGTTTGCAAAAGTGGGTGGAGGGGGGGCTTTCCCACTCCGTTCCTCCGGTCTGGCTCCCTGGCTCCCCTCCGCCGCCTGCAGCAAAATGCAAACCCCGGGAGGGACGAGGAGGTGGAAATCAGCTCCGGAGCTCTGCCGTCGCCCTCCTGCATAAGGTATCCATTGGCCTGGGGGAGAAGCCGGCTGCTGCCGCCGCTGCTCTCCCCTTCGCGGCGTGCAGAGCGGGACTGGTGCCGAGCGGAGAAGCATGCTTGGTAGCAGCTCCCGACTCAGGGGGGCTCCGAGGGGAGGGGAGGGGAGGGAAAGGGGGGGAGTGATTCCCAACTCGCTGCCGCCGATTACAGTGCAGCCTACGGGGGGGGGGAGAGAAAGCCCTCTTCCCTCAGCCTCCAAGGGGCCAGGGCCACTCACAGCAGGCGGAGGGCGAAGGCGCCGGCCACGCTCTTGCGCACCAGGAAGCTGCCGTCACGGCAGGCCCGGGCCAGCAGCTACCCGGCCAGCCGCACCGCTACGCCTGCCGCCTCGCCTCCGCCCCAGCCCCGTGACAAAGTTGGCTGCGGCGTGGTGGAAACTTGCGTCGAGGCTGCGAGGAGGGGCGGAGGAGGGGGCAGACGCGACGGCTCCGCGCGTGCCCACAGAGAGGGCTCGGCGTGCCGCTTATGGCACGCGTGCCATAGGTTCGCCAACACGGCTATAGGTCCTTGTTGACATAACAGTATAATCTGTACGAGTCAATTATAATAGCATTCCATTTCAAGTGGTAGCTGTGATCATGTGAAAAACGTATGAGTGCATTAATCTTTTCTTTATAATTACAATGGAAGATAATGCAAATCCATTGCTGCTTATGGACTAGATAGGCAAGGAACACTCTTTTATTGACTATTCAATCAGCTTGATTGTGTTTGCATGCTACAGCTTGAATTATCTTTAAATCCGAAGAAAGATAAAAACGCAGCTGCCTTGTGCATTGATCTATCTAGTTTAATATTATATATTCTCTTAACTGACAGGGATCGCACACAAAGTACTTTCCTTGTCCCACAACCCAAGAGTCTTTCAGTATGAGATTTCGGGAACTGAGATTCAGATTTTATATAGGCAAGTATATATACTTGGCATTTCCCCAAACGTTGTGAGTTTCAAGGGGGACCTCCACCATAAGCTTCTGATATCTCCAAAGCTGAAAAGGAAAAAAATATTTTGATCTCACTGAATAAAACATTTTCCTTCTGTCCATAGCTACAGACTTCCTTCTTCCACAATCAAAACTAAACTATAACTCCTGTATAGAAATGGGATTTGCAAAAGTTCAGTTCAAAAATGTAATGAATGATCAGGCATATAAATCACCCTCCCACATGTTTTAGGAAACACCCCACAACCAGACTTGCATGGATATCATATTCAAATAGTTTTATACTATGGACACCTTTGTAACGATACCCTTCTATACCCCCTGTAATATGGACACCCTTGGACTCTCGTGTCTGTACATTGGGACTGCTGCTGAATGGCAGGAGAGGCATGGAGAGAGACAGCACCGAACTCCAAGAAACAGGAGAATCCCAGGCACCCCACCGGACATCGCTGTAAGGAGCCAGCAGGGACCTGCGAATGGCACACAGCACCTGGGCCCGGAGAAGGGAAGTGGACCTGGACTCCATCTTGGAACTGAATGCAGAGCAGAACAGAGAACTTCAAAATCTGCTCCTGAGCCTCCCCGCCAGAGACCTGCCCCTGGAACAGCTGCCCACCTGGACACCTTTGCATAATCAAAGGCACGGCCGACATATCAAGATCTGCCTGACGACTTCAGACTCAGAACAATAGCGTTTCCCCCTTCCACGCCTTACATTCCTTCTCAGGACAGGCTAATCCCATCTTCTCATTCCCCACTCTGCCCCCAGTTCCTGCCAGCTGTCAAAACGCAATCAGTGAGTGATTGACAGTCATCAATATCCTCCTCATATTCCAATCACCCTGGCCCACACCTCTTTCACTCTCAATCTTTCTCCAATTTTAAAGCAATGTTACCTTTGTGCCCCACTGCTCACATGCCCTGTGAGTCAGTCTGCCCTGAGGGCAGAATTTTAGTATAAAGCAAAGAACCCTGGCACATGTCCGTGCCTTCTCCTTCGGATCCAAAAAAGAGCGCCCCGTGTCTCTGCACGGCTTCTTGGCTATAACACGCTGGTTCGTGTAATAGCCGCCCCCCCTCAACAGCTTCCCTCCTTGGAACCTCGCAGGACAGGTAGCTATTGACCCTCCTCATTGCTATCCCTTTTAGAACTCTTGTGTGCGTGCGTGTGAATATTGCGTGCAATTGCATTTGTGTGATTTGTACCCCCTTTTCCCCCTAAATAAAGTGCACCCTGTTTTGGCTGCATTCAGTCTCTTTAGCCATTTGTTTGTTACTGGTTTTGCTCACCTTGCGTAGACACAGGAATAGACCCCGCTAAAGCCTCTCGTTAGTGCTCTAAATTTGTCTCCAAACTGACTAATTCCCCCAATAAAAGTTGGAGACCCCAGCATTCCCCATAACACCTTCTCCCAATCAGTCTAAGCATGCTGGCCCATCCATGAAGATCCCCCTTCTCCATTCCTGAACATATAAAGCAGGCTGCTTTCCTTATGTGGTTTTACTGATTTTTAAAAAATGTTTTATTTGGTTTAATGGTTTGTTTTTATGTTGTAAACGATTTCGTAAATCTAGAATGTTTCTATTCCAGTGTGGTATAGTGGTTAAGAGCAGCAGACACTAATCTGGTGAACCGGGTTTGTTTCCCCACTCCTCCACATGAAGCCTGCTGGGTGATCTTGGGCTAGTCACAGTTCTCTCAGAACTCTCTCAGCCCCATATACCTCACAAGGTGTCTGTTGTGGGGAGCGAAAGGGAAGGTGATTGTAAGGTAGAGAAAATGCGGTACCGTATATACTCGTGTATAAGCCGAGTTTTTCAACCCAAAAAAGGGCTGAAAAAAGCCAACTCGGCTTATATGCGGGTCAATACGGTAGGGTAGGGGAGGAGGGAGGGGGAGGAGGGAGGAGGGAGGGGGGAAACTTACCACTGCCGCCCCCCCCCCCCGCCGGCCAGCTCGCCTTCCTGCGGCCTGGGAGCGGCTAGCGGGGCCTGCCTGGGAGCAGGCAGGCCTCGCCGCCGCCCCCACCGCCCCCCCGCTGCCGGCCCGCTCGCCTGGGAGCGGCCTGGGAGCGGCCAGCGGGGCCTGCCTGGGAGCAGGCAGGCCTCGCCGCCGCCCCCGCCACCGGCCCGCTCGCCTTCCTGCGGCCTGGGAGCGGCCAGCGGGGCCTGCCTGAGAGGCTGCCGGGCCCGTGCCGCTTTCTGCCGCCCAGAGCGGCCTGGGGGCAGCCTCCTGCGGCTGCAGGAAAGCCGCCCCCACCGGGCCCGCGCCGCTTTTCGCCGCCAGGAGCCGGTCAGGTAAGCCTGCGGGGGGGGGAGGAGTTATAAGCCGACCCTCGGCTTATACGCGGGTGCCTAATTTTTCCCCATTTTTGGGGAGAAATTAGGTACCTCGGCTTATACGCGGGTCGGCTTATACACGGGTATATATGGTATATAAAATCCTCCTCCTTCTTTTAATCTTTAATAATTTATATTCCCTATCAGATGAACAACCAAATCCCCCCCCCCAAATAAACAAAGATATTGATGCCATCATGGCTGAACCCTCACACTAGATTTGTCAGAGAGGACGTCCAATCCAAAAATGCTTATAAACCAGTAATTCTTATGTACTTCAGTGGGCACTTTGCAGGCAGGGTCATCCCTTCAGACAAGAGTCAAAATAGACTGCAGAATTTGTCAGTTGGAAAGAATTATGAAGCCTGAAGCAGCCTGAACATGATGGATCCAATTCCAGCAGTTTCCATTTCATGAATTTCAACTTCAGCACAAGGTCCTGACAGATATCATCAACCGCTTATTACTTGTTCTTAGATTTATCATGCTCCAAGCAATTCCCAAGCTTGTTCATAACACTTCTATTTGGTGTATGAATACACCTTCAATTATATATAAATAGATCTAAATGCAATGCCGTTTCAAAAACTACCCAAGGTTATCTAATAAATAAGTTCTGCTATTTATTTCACAAGGGACCAATGCTTTAAAGGATCCGTGAAGTTTAAGGGACGACTATAAAATGTTAAATGCACTTTGTGAGAGAAATAGTCCATCTACTAGAGGCAATTCAAATAAAAGATACAGTGTCTGTAATAATTATCAGAGAGAACCAATGGACTTCTAGATAGAGTTCAGTAACCATAGCAACTCAGCCGAGCTATCACTCACACAAACAACATCAGAGAAGTTGCCAGTGGTTTCATCCTGAAGCAGAAGTGGTCACAAGAAGGTGAGAACGATTTTGAAGGACATTACATAGAAAGCCAATTGGCAACGACAGTAAAATCTGCTCACAGTAACCCACCACAATAAATTTCAATTTGGCTCTATCATCTTGTGTCACAAGTTATTAGTGGAAGTGATTCTGAACCTAGGTTATTAGATAAAGCCTTAATAATAAAAGTGTCAGGTATGTGTTACACACCTAGATTGAAAAACTGAGAAGCCTAGTATCATGTGCCATGCAAATAGTCTCATATAGGTCTTCAGGGAAGCTCTGCCAGTTCGTTTAAGAAAAGCAGTTTCAATTGCTGGAGTTGGAAAGATGTTAAGACTGTGCAAAATACTGCATTGTTACTTTTTTATTTCTGCACTCTAAAACAGCATATACAACACACAATACTCTAGTAAAAATGAAACATGAAGCATTTTGTGCAAATCATAGTTCGCCACTACAATAAGTCGTAAAAGTGCTTCGGGTTCACTCAAATGCTGTTCTTTTCTCACCATGGCAAGAAAATTAATTAGCAAATCAGAGTAATTAGCCCTTACTCCTGATTCTTTTATGTATTGACTCTGAAAAGTATACAGAACAGTATTTAGTTATTTTCATATTCAATGGTCAAATAAGAGAGAAGCTGTGATGGTCTAGCAAATAGTGGAGAGGTAGGTAGGCAGATAGGATCCTTTCCATCCTTACTGACCATCAGTCCAAGCAGGGTTGTTGCAATTCTATGAGCTAATCCACAAATGCTGCAAAATAACAAAATCACATGGTGTGTATTTTGCTGAGACTGTATCATTTTAGATTTTAGGAACAAATTCTCATGTTTGAAAACTCCTCCACAAAAAGACACCCTTTCTCCCCACTATCAAAAAACTAGCATTGTTAGGGAGACATGGTCATTGACATCTTTTGATTTCTCTGTCCATTTCATGATTTCCAAAGCGTTACATCCAAGTTATGTACGTTTGCTGTAAAAAGATGCAGCAATAATATTATTGAATGCAATATGGCCAGATTAATGTGTGTCATTAGAAATAAACTGTATTTTGATTACATATGCAAATTAACAGATGCTCACCAGCACAAGATACTTCCAGAACAGTATATTGAAAGACCTCAGACCATGAGGATTAATTACAATTGTCAATCAGTTTATACAAAATGGCTCTGATAGCCCTATTTTATTCTGAGATTGTAAAACGTGAATCAGTTCCTTCAGAAATGACAAACTCTCCATTGCCTTGAGTAAAGTTTAACAGGAAAGACTTTAACTGAGGTTGCCTTGGATAATAATTATATCTCTCACTAAAGAACAATTTAAACCCTTATGAAGAAATTAAATATGAGTCCAGCTTTCACAGTAAAGGAAAGAATATCCACTCCATGTGGCTCTCGTGATTTGTTCCCTTCCAGGAACCTGGTCCTTTATAATGCTCTTTATTAGAAGTGCCTTTAAAAAATGTTGTGTCACTTATGGTTGACCCTCACCCAAGTTTCCTTGGTTCGGGGGCAGCACTTCTCCACTTAAACTGCCTGCCCTGATGCACCTCCTTCCTAGCACTTACATTTTGCTTCCTGATGCTGTTTTCCCTTTGCCACTTTTTCTGTCTCAAGTTCAGCTACAATAATCATTATAATACTTCCATGTTCGGGGAAAAAACTAAGGATCAACTGTGTTATTAAAAAAAAATACATGTGATTTCTCAGATCCTCCATGCTCGCAAACAGAACACCCAGTTTGCCTTTTCCACCACTGCCATACACTGAGGCAGCTTTTGGACTGAGCTATCCATCATGGCCCCCAAGGCCCCCCTTTCCTCTCAGTTTCAGCAAGTTCAAAGCCCAGCCAAAAGGATAAGAAAATTCCACTTCGACTACTGGCAGAAATAGACTGCTTTTCATTTTAACTGTGGGAAAAGAAAAAGTACATCTGACAAGATACGGCAATTTTATGGCAACCAGGATCCATTTTCTGTTTGCCTATTTATCAAAACCAACAAGGTGGTATTTTTTTGTCATTGTCTGCCATGGAAATATTTTAGTATAATTGTCACAGTTCCTCTCTGCCTCTGAAGGTAAACACAACATATGTATTCTAATGTGTAGGACATATGTCTGTCTTCCCCTTGACATAGTAACAAATACCTAACTGTATCAAATAACAGTACTACACTGCCATCTTAAAACATTACATTACATACTTATCCACATAACCGTGAAGATTTATGACAAAGTTTTTGCTACTGGCTGTCAGTTTTTTTTTAAAGGTGAGAATTTAAGTGGAAATTTGTTTATTCCGGAAGGCAGTAATGAGTGTTAACTACATAATCTGGTCCGGAACTCCATGCATGCTGATACACACAACGAACTATTTCACAACAAGCAGCAGTACACAGTTCCACAAAAGGGGTATACCATATGTTGTGTGTGTTTTTTTAAGAGCCCAACAGATCTGCTTCCTTCATTAAATGCATGTAAACAGTCTTCCAAAGGGTTCATGCAGATTTAAGTTCTCATGCTCAGGTCATAATGTGGCATGGGGCAAGCCTGTATAGCACTCTGGCTCCCCTTATGAAAGATAAGAACAAAGACAAGCAACTGCATATTCAAGCTTAAGCTTTTCTCATCCACTTTATTAAACACTTAAAGGAGCTGTGATTTATTCCCTGAAGACTAATGATCAGTGGCCTCCATAGCTAACAAGGTTCTCCTTTCTCCAGTCCACTGTACATACCTACCCTAGCATTCATTCATAAAACTAATTCCCATTGGTTTCACTAAGCATTCTAAGAATGCAGGAAGTGAATGAACGAACATGTGATACAGCTCTCTCTGGAGAGAAGAGCTATTATGCTGACTTCATGATAGTTATCTACTTGGCAGCTATTATCCATCTGATGATTCATCTTCATTTCAGGGCCACACTCATTACAATGCACATCCTAAATACGAAACTTTGCTGGTTTTTCTAAAGTCATAAACACCTAAAGCCACTAATCACCTAAGACAGAAATATTCCCCTTGCTTCAACAAATATTTATGCCATTTTCCCTCAAACACAGTTTATCACTCTACTCATCGCAGCCAAATATCTGTCACATAACCTTCCCACAGCTTTGCCCCTTCGCCTTACCTATTTGATTAGCTGGATCAGTATCTTTATCAGGCCTTGTAAGTTTTTTCCTTTTATTGTTCTTCAGTAGACCAAACCACGCATTAATGTTTCCAGATCTTTTAATGTAATCCTGAACCTGCTTTCAGCAGGATCTTGCAATCATTTTTTTTAAAGGTCCTTAAAGGTCACTGGAACTTTGAGCATCAGTGAATATCAGTATACGATTCGTCTTCCTGGTCAGCTATACAGCATTCAGCAACATTCAGAACTGATGGCCTTGTTATTAAAACTGCTGCTGCATAATAGCGGGTTGGGATGTTGCAGCTGTTCTCTTCTAAAATCCTCGTAATGATTATTTATATGAACTAGCAGGAAGTCTGCTTCAAGATAAAGCCAAATACTTTATAGAAGAGGCTGCAATCTTGAAGACACTTTCCTGAGAGTAAGCCCCATTGAACAACAGAGGAGGTACTTCTAAGTAGACCAGCTTAGGGTTGCTCCCTGAAGCAATGTGTGCAATTCTGTGCATTTTAAAATTACATTAAGGCCAAGACACATTAGGCTGGTTATCTTCCCACCTCTGATGAATCTAATTTGCATACATTTTAGCGATATTGAGGTCAATAACAATTTTGATTTTAGAAAACACAAATACTGCAAGAAACAAACCAGCAGGCTGAATATTAGAAACTCTACCAGTTGGCAATGATTTTTTTTTTAATGAGCAAGATTTAATAGTGAACGATAGGCCCCTTAATGAAACATACACAAAAAAAGGAACATTCAATTCATACACTGTAGCATGGAAGAAAAACAGATTTAGTGCTGATGTTTTTCACGTATTGTTTGGGAATCTTCCTTTGCTACAGATGAAGTAGTAGAGTTCAAATTACCACTATACAAAATGGCAAAGGGCCTTGATCTAGCTAGCTTTTTTCCATTTGGGGCTTTAATGGTATGGAGAAGAATTGCTCTCAACAATAGTCACAAAAGGAAGCAGCTTTAACAATACATGCCTCAGTTAGCCAACTGTGGTCAGAAGCAGCCAAAATCAACTATAAGCTTGAGTTGACAGTTAAATCATATGAGGATGTGGAATCAAAAGGACTCAACACTCAACTAGTAAGCACTTGAAATGACATAAACACATACTCAAAAACTGTGTGATCAAAATGAGTACAAAGATTACTCTGTTTCTACCAAGATTTTGGGCACATTTTAGGAACCGAGGCTCAAGGTGAAGTAGAAGATTTTATGTACAGATATTCATTTTTTAATTTAAGGTATGTGAACTCTAAACTTATTGACCATTTTTCTAAGATAACTTTACCTTCCTTTACCATTGCAAAATCTTCACAGTACCTTACAATTCTTGAACACACAATCAAAATAGAATAAAAGCAAACTACAGTAAAAGTGCAACATTATAAAAAAAAAATCAGCAGCAGTAAAGATAAAAAAAATCAGCTGCTGTTAATGGCTCATATGATTATAAATTGTTTATTACAGTCCTTTGACCAAACAGGCTCAAATGACTATAACAGACTTAGAGCGCAATCCTGAAAGGGGGGTCCGAATCAGCACAGGAGCCGGTGTGACCCCGCGCTGGTATAAGTGCCCATTTATCCTGGGATAAGGGGCACTTATGCCGGCATGGGGGGGCATTTATGCTGGCCCCGGGAGGCCATGTCGCTGCACAGGGCTCTACCACCAGCGCTGCCTCCCCACTTCAGCATCCAGGGGGCAGAGCCACCGCCGCCGCGCAGAAGGCGCGATCAGGTGGGGTGGGGGGAGAAGGCGGGACAGCCCGCCCATCAGCTGGCCGGCAGGAGCGTGCTGGGAGAGGGCCCGGCAGGCGAATTACCGTATTGACCCGAGTATAAGCCGAGGTGAGTTTTTTAAGCCAAAAATCTTGGCTAAAAAACTTGGCTTATACTCGAGTATATACGGTAATAGAAATGTTAAGTTTGTGACATAACCTTGTAAGTTACAGCCAACCTTCTTAACCTCTGTCATTCTTCATTACAGCAATGAGTGGTTTGAAGCAGCAACACAATTAATGACATCTATTTATAAATCTTCTTTAGCAGTGCCTTCAGATACCACGAACATAACAGCCAGATATTTGGTCTGTGTAATTTGCACAGGGCTGCAATCTTCATAGTGGGTAAGGGTTTGAGAACAGACCTCCTCTGCAGAATTT
This sequence comes from Euleptes europaea, assembly GCF_029931775.1. Classification (NCBI taxonomy): domain Eukaryota; kingdom Metazoa; phylum Chordata; class Lepidosauria; order Squamata; family Sphaerodactylidae; genus Euleptes; species Euleptes europaea. Next base: position 35,529,123 of record NC_079316.1, on the reverse strand, counting down.
CAACACAGTCCACTATCCCACTTGGATTTTGTTAGCTCGTGCTTGTGGTGGGACTCACTAACCATTCCATGAGTCCCTTCCCCAAAAATGATTTACTTTATAAAGCTTCTTTAGCAGTGCCTTCAGATACCACGAACATAACAGCCAGATATTTGTTCTGTGTAATTTGCACAGGGCTGCAATCTTCATAGTGGGTAAGGGTTTGAGAACAGACCTCCTCTGCAGAATTTCAACACAGTCCACTATCCCACTTGGATTTTGTTAGCTCGTGCTTGTGGTGGGACTCACTAACCATTCCATGAGTCCCTTCCCCAAAAATGATTTACTTAACTGTTTGGCAACATTCCAGTTACAGCTGTGTTGGAAGAAAACTGGGACAGAAGTGCTAGCACAAGGGGGAAGGGGCTGTGGCTCAGTGGTAGAGCATCTGCTTGGCATGCAGAAGGTCCCAGGTTCAATCCCTGGCATCTCCAGTTAAAGGGACTAGGTGAGTAGGTGATGTGAAAGACTCCTGCCTGAGACCGTGGAGAGCTGCTGCCGGTCTGAGTAGACAATACTGAATTTGATGGACCGAGGGTGTGATTCAGTATAAGGCAGATTCCTGTGTTCAAGAGCATCAACAGCTTCTGTGTGACAGGACGCAGTGGCTCTCTTAGCCTGGCTTGGAACATGGCCACTGCTTCTATGGAGCACTTCATAGATTCAAGCCACAATTCAGTCACCATCCTCTACTGCAAGTACATGCCAGTCCTTCTGCAGTAGAAGTATTCTTTACTACATGTTTATCCCGCCAAGGACCTCGGGGCAGCATACATCATTCTCCTCTCCTCCAGCTGACCTTCACAATGACCCTGTGAAGTAGGATCAGCTGAGAGTGGGGTAAGGCCAAGGCCACCCAAAAAAATGTCATGGTACAGTGGGGACTGAAACCTGAGCCTCCAAGATCCTAGTCCAATTAGGGTTGCCAGCTCCATCTTGGGAAATTCATGGAGATTTGGGAGTGGAGGCTAAGGAAGGCTACAGTGGGACCTCAGCAGGCTATAATGCCATATTCACCCTCCAAAACAGCCATTTTCTTCAGAGAAACTGGTCTTTCCAGTCTGTAGTTGTCATTCTGGTAGATGTCCACACCCCACCTGGAGATTGCCAACCCTAAGTCAAACACATAATCACTAACCAAGCCATTACTATCTGCTTAATCATTTTGTTACTTAATAGTAACAAAATCACATTTTAATGTTTACAGGTTTTCCAAAACAGTGCTAATTATACTATGCCAGCAACTTTAACACAAGACACGTTAACATTCTGAAAGACAGTAAATAATTAGGATGCTGGTCAAGCAAATGGGCACACTAAGGCACCTGTTCTCTTTTTGGCCACTTTCCCAATAATAATATAGTTTATGGTGATGTGCTGTTTTAGGACATAATCAACATTTTTTGTTTCTCTGTGGAAGATTAGCCTTGGTATTTTCACAGCAATTGTGCTGTTCTTCTGCAAGTATCCACAGAGTTTAAATCATCAGAGGAAACAATTGCAGACCAAGTAACTGGCCAGGCCTGCTGAACTGGCATGAGATGAGACCACCTTTTTGTCACATAGCAACGAGTTTAACAAAGTTTAGCTGTCAACTACACAAATGCAAAACTGCCCATAAAATCTGCAGCTCAAACTGAGCAAAATCTTTGACAGAACCACAGTTCTTGCTGAATTCTGGAGCCCCTGACCAGATCCTCTCTGAGGTCCAGAGAAGCCCAGGCCACTTCCAGCTTTTCAAGCCCTATGGTTCCAAACCAATCCTGGCAACCTGTAGGAGGACTGGGGGTGGGAACATGGAGGGCAGCATGCAACGTTGGTGATGCTGCAATATGACTTCCAGGGGAAACCCACAAGTGATGTAGGGTAGCTCCTAAGAATAGCTGGAGCTACCCTACAACACTTCCAGGTTTTCCCCAGAAGAGGTGTAGTGACGTCAGTGAAGTGGCTTTTTCCCCACTCCTGCCCCCATTCTGAGTGGCAGCAGGCAATAAGCAGGAGACCGGCTGGCAGCCCTATTCAACCCCCTAGCCACAACAGAAATAGAAATGATACATGAAAACAAAATCAAAGTCAGACGTTAGTTATGAAACTTATCAAAGGCCAAAGAAATAACTAGTGTCTAAACCTGAGGCCCCTCTGAGCTTGAGGGCAAGGCCAAATGGTCCTCCCAGCCCCCTCTCCCTGCCCCAGCATAGCAGGGAATGTACCTGAATGCTTTTTAGGTTGCCCAGGTATATTTGGTAGCAGAAAACCACATTTAAATACGAACATTAGTATGAAATAAATATATTACAGCCAGATTTTTTTAAACTTGCAAGTACAAATATTTTTACAAGCCCAGGATTAATGTGAAATGTTAACTTCTCTGGAAGGTTTTGTGGCAGGTTTATATTCACACAATAATAATGTGTGGTACAGAGGAAAAACACATTGTGGCTTTCTAAATGATTATTCATAAGGTGTTTTTCCTTCCCTTCCAACTTTTTTTTTTTTGGAGTGGAACAATCCCAAAGCTGACAGAAATTTTGAATTATTACACACCTTACACCCAGTGTGCGCCCGTGTCTTCATTAACGGAGTTGTGGTGCACAGCTCAATGGCTTCTGGCTCATGGAAGATCACCGTAGGAAGAGGCTCCTTCCGAAGAGTTAAGACATTTAGCTTAGTCTTCAACATGGTCTGAAAGTGCTAAGTGACAAAAAGTGAGAGAGAGATTATTAATTTTTTTTTCTTTAAAATGTGTGTGCTTGAAATCATACCAAAACATGAAGGTCAATACTTCTACCTGGCTTATTCTAATAATCAGTGCAGTGACACAGAAATATGGCTGGAAGGAATGAAAATTGCTTTAGAAGAAAGCTACACATGAAGCTACAGGCAGACAGAGATGGGGCCTGGAGTTCTCCCAAAAATTACAACTGATCTTCAGATCAGAGATAAATTCCCCAGGAGGAAACCTAATCTCAAACAGTGAACTCTATGGCATCACATGCCCACTGAGCTCCCTCCTCTCCCCAAATTCTGCTCTCCCAGGTGCACACACACACCCAATCTCCAGAAACTTTGCAAGGTGGAGTTGGCAGCCGTAGAAAACAAAAAGGTGACAAGAGAAATGTGGGCTTTATTTTTTTTACAGGCGCACACATTCAAATACACAATTCCTGTTAAACAATTAAACAAGGCTCTTTGTTCAATAATTTGAACTCCATCAAATTAATCTCTCTGTTCTTCTAATATAGAAATTAAAATTTTCAGTTTTAAAATAAGGGAAAGTGAGCTGATGAATCAGTGTTACAATCTGAATAAAGTATCTTGTCAGAATATAGTACTACTTCATTTTAATTTTATTTATTTTACAAAATTTATATCCCGTCTTTTTGCCTGCACAACGGCAACCAAGGCAGCTAACAAATTAAAGCATACATAATAAAATCCCATTTTGAAACTATTAAAATCATCCTTCCTAAAAAACATCATATTGCATCTCAATATTAACATGCAATAGCTACATATTTCATGTTTGATTGAAATTTATCTTAACCTCATCTAACAATTAACTAGAATATTATGACACTGAGTTCTCTCAACATCTGTTTCTATCACCAGTCCAGAACCTCTACAAAGAAGCAAGATCTACTACTTTCACTTCCTGAAAAACAAATCCTACAGCAAATATCTGTACAATGCCAACTCTGATTATACCAAACCATGTGCTTTAGTTAATCATTTGGTCTCCAGGACTTAAATCTCAGTGTCATCAGTATGCTGATAACACCCAGCTATATCTGTTGATGGGGGGCTGCCTGGATGCCGCCCCAGAAAATCCGGCCAGGTGTCTGGTGCCCTACCTTTCTCACCCTGACCTAACCACAGTGATTCATGCAACAGTCACCTTGAGGCTAGACTACTGTAACTCGCTCTATTTCAACTGGTGCAGAATGTGGCAGTGAGGGTCCTTAAGGGGACCCCTTGAAGAGCACGCATCCAACCAGCGCTCCACCAGCTGCACTGGCTCCAGACTGAATACTGGATCAGGCACCAGATCATTAACCATTAAAGCCCTAAATGATCTGGAACTGTTGTGGGACCGCCTCTCCCAATACTCCCCCATAGAGCGCTTTGTTCAGCTGGTGAAAATCCACTGGTGATCCCTGGCCCAAGGAGCATCCGGCTGTTCTTGACCAGGGCCAGGGCCTTTTCAGCTTTGGCCCCAACCTGGTGGAACGCTATGCCCACTGAGATTCAGGCCCTGCAGGACTTAAAGCAATTCTCCAGGACCTGTAAAACTGAGCATATGGTTGAGGACAGTGACTGGTTTCTTTTATTGCTGCTGCTAATTCAATATATTGGTTTCTAATCTATTTTTGTTTAATGAAAAGATAATCAAATATATTTTTAAAAAGATGATGTCATTGAAAAAGAGCCTTGGTTCACTTACCGTGAAGGCTTCTTCTGCTCGTAGGTAAGAAGGGCGTCTTCATTCAGGGTTATTTTCCTTTATTTGCTAGGGAAGGCAGGATTCAACAAAAATGTAGGCCTTCCGGTTCCCCGGGGGAAATGACCCCCTCCCATCGGAATGCCTCAGTAGTTGAAAAGCTTAAACATTATACATTGGAAAAACTAGTACAATTCAATAGTGGAAAAAACGTCTTTTCCCCATCGATAAATTAGGTAACAAGGGAGATAACGATAGGTGACGACAGAACACCTTAAGGTTAACATGAACGACTTCACTCAAGACACCCTCCCAAAATTTCTCTTTTTTTTTTTTTTTTTTTTTGATGTGCTTCTGGCAGGAATTAGGGAGGGGAAGACGCCCTTCTTACCTACGAGCAGAAGAAGCCTTCACGGTAAGTGAACCAAGGCTCTTTCTCGCTCTAGGTAAGAAGGGCGTCTTCATTCTGGGACCTACCAGAGCTGTAACAGAATTAGGGTGGGAAGTTAGACCTCCTGTACTGCCTGAAGCACTCCCAGGCCAAATGCGGAGGAATCTCTAGAGAAGGTGTCTACCTTGTAGTGTCTAGAAAAGGTGGACAAGGAAGACCAAGTAGCGGCATTGCATATTTGTTCCAGCGACACCCTATGCCTAAAGGCCGTGGTGGTGGCTGCACTCCTCACAGAGTGTGCCGTAATGGTGGATGGAGTTAGCATGCCAGAGTTTTTATAGGCTTGGAAAATGCAGGCCTTTATGGTACTGCTAATTGCTGCCCGGGACATAGCCCCGCCTTTATTAGGCGCTGTCAAGGAAATAAAGAGGCGCTCTGATTTTCTAATCTGTTGAGTTCTTCTTATGTAGATACGTAAGGCTCTTTTAACATCCAAAGAGTGCCACTCTTTTTCCCTTTGGTTGGAAGGGTTTGGGAAAAAGGTGGGGAGAACTACCTCCTGCTCGAGATGAAAACGTGTGTGAACCTTTGGTATAAAGGAGGGATCTGTCCGAAGAACCACCCTGTTCTTATGGAACACACACAACTCTGGCCTTACAGAGAGAGCCCCGAGCTCTGATACCCTTCTCGCCGATGTGACGGCGGTAAGGAAAAGAGTCTTCATGCGGACCCACTTGAGGTCGACAACTCTGAGAGGCTCAAAAGGTGACTTAGTCAGGGCTTGTAATACTGTGCGCAAACTCCAGGAGGGGAACCTGTGAACCACCGCCGGAGAAGACAGTTTAACTCCTCTAAGAAAGGCACAGATATGAGGGTGTTTTGACAAAGGATAACCGGCCACTCGAGGGACTAGGGTGGCTATTGCGGCCAGCTGGCGTCTCATGGTGGAAACTTTAAGGCCAAGCTTTCTTCCGTCTTGAAGAAAAGCCAAAATGTCTGCCGCCCTTGGTTTCAGGGGATCTTTGGTATTACGGTGGCACCACGTAGCGAAAACCTTCCAGGTAGCCCCGTATATTCGTTGAGTGGCTGGTTTCCTAGAAGCCAAGATGGTATCTACAATGCCTGAATTGTAGCCTTGACCTAAAAGTTCTCTCCTCTCAAGTGCCATACGGTTAGTCGATACCACCCGGGGTCCGGGTGGCAAATCGGTCCTTGGGTTAAGAGATCTTGTCTGAATGGGAGTCGCCAAGGTGGTTGGACGGACATCTGTTGTAACGCCGGATACCAAGGCCGTCTTGGCCAGTCCGGAACTACTAGTAGTACCGTGGCTTGAAGAGTCCGAATGCGTCTGATCACCCTGGGAATGAGAGGCAGAGGTGGAAACGCATACAGCAGTCCTGTCGGCCACGGGGACAGGAGTGCATCTGTTTTCTCCGCTCCGACCTGGTGATACCTGGAGTAAAACCTCTTGAGTTGGGAGTTGGCTGGGGTTGCAAACAAATCCACCTGTGGGATCCCGAATCTGATGGTGATCTGATGGAAGATTTCTGAGTGCAGGGACCATTCGGCCTCGTCGAGGTGTTGCCTGCTGAGCCAGTCGGCTTGAACGTTCTGGACTCCCTGTATGTGCTCGGCAGATATCGAAGCCAAGTGGGACTCCGCCCACTCTAAGATCTTGGAGGCCTGCTTGTGTAGGGATGATGACTTGGAGCCCCCCTGCTTGTTTATATGGGCCTTCGCGGCTATGTTGTCCGTCCTGATGAGAAGGTGTGTTCCCACTAGTTGAGGACCAAAGTGTAAGATGGCTTTCCAAATTGCTGTGATCTCTAGAAAGTTGATGCTTTTCTTGAGATGACTGGGTTCCCAGAGACCTTGAGCTGGCTGACCGTGTAGAGTCGCTCCCCATCCCGCCAGACTGGCATCCGTGAACAGCTGGACGGGAGCTTCGTGAATGTATTGCAGTCCCCGAGATAGATTGTCGGGAACCGTCCACCAGGACAGGCTCTCTCTGACCGAGTCCGAGAGGCTGAGGAGCTTGTGTCTTTTCCTGGCAATGTCCTTCTGGAAAGGGCGGAGGAACCATTGTAACGGTCTCGCCCGAAATCGAGCCCATGGTACCGAAGGGATGCATGAGATCATGTGCCCTTGAAGCTTGGCCATTGCCATAAGCCGAAATGTTGGGGCAGATTTTGCTTGTTTTGCCAGTGAAGAGATGGATTCCACCTTCTCTGTAGTGAGGATGAAGGAGTTGGACGTGGTGTCGATGACTACACCTAGATGAGTCAGCCTCTGTGACGGTATCAGTTGACTTTTGCTCCAATTGATCAGGAATCCGTGTTTCTGCAAAATCTTGATCACGATGTTGGTGTGAGTCCGACTCAGCTCCTGCGTAGGAGAACAGATGAGGATGTCGTCCAGATACGGATGTACCTGGACTCCCAGTTTGCGGGCCTCCACCATGAGGGTCACTAGGATCTTTGTGAACACCCTCGGGGCAGATGTTAAGCCGAATGGTAGGGCCCGAAACTGGTAGTGGTCGTCCTGGCAGGAGAAGCGTAGAAACTTCCTGTGTTCCCGGTGAATGGGGACATGGAGATATGCCTCGGTGAGGTCCACCGAGGTCAGGAAGGCTCGGGGAGTCAGCGACTCTGAGATGGACTTTAGGGTCTCCATCCTGAACCTTTTGTAGATGACGAACTTGTTCACCCACTTCAGGTTCAGGATGGCTCTCCAGTCCCCGTTTTTCTTTGGCACCGTGAAAAACACGGAATACACTCCCGAGTAGCGCTGTGAGTACTCGACGGGCTCTATTGCCTGAATGTCTAAGAGGTGGCGAATAGCTTCTTGTGTTCGAAGAAGTTTGTCTTGGCCTAGTGGTTTTGTCTTGGATATGAATCTTGGAGGTGGGGTCGTGCGGAACTCTATCAGGTATCCCTGAGATATGATGGAGGATACCCAGTGATCCGTCTGGGATGACTGCCAGGCCGCCATAAAGCGGGTGAGACGGCCCCCCACCGGACCGATGGGGACGTCATTGCTTGGATTGTTGAGTTCCATACACAGCTCTGTCAGTGGGCTGGGCGGAACGAGGGGATCTGGAATAACGGCCTCCCCTACGAAAGGAACCCTTGTAAGAGTTCCAAGAACCTCTCCGCTGTTCACCACGAAATCTCTGTAGTGTGTGGGAGGAACGAAAGGGACGAGAGTAGGATTTTTGATCTCTCCTATAGCTCTTAGGAAGAGCTTTCTTTTTATCCCTAGTCTCGACTAAGATAGGGTCAAGCTGGTCACCAAAGAGCTTCTTACCTTGGTAAGGAAAGCCCATTAGATCGGATTTGGAATGATGGTCCACTTGCCAAGGCCTAAGCCAAAGGGCCCTCCTGGAAGCCAGTTGAGTAGCGATGGCTCTGGCTGAGAAGGAAAGGGTATCTAGGGAAGAGTCTGCCAGAAAGGTGACTGCCCGTAGGATCCTGGACACTCCCTCCTGGGCTTTCTTATTCCTTTCTGGAATGAGTTGACGTAGTTTGCGTGTCCAGACTATAGCTGCTCTGGATACTAAGGCCGATGTGATAGAGGCGCTGATGGCTAAGGCAGAGGCTTCGTGTGCCCTCTTGAGGGAGATCTCTGCCTTCCTATCAAGAGGATCTCTGATAGAGCCCATGCCATCCCTGGCCACTACGTCATTGGAATGCAAGGCACAGATAGGAGCTTCCACCACCGGGGGCTTAAGCAATTGAGCCGAGGTGGGTGCTAGATCATAGAACTTCTTAGCTATAGCCGGTGCCTGTCTATTTGCTAATGGTTTTTCCCATTCTGCAGTGATTAGGGATGTGAAGTAGTCTGGAACCGGGATCACACGAGAAGGGTTGTTATGTCTGTGAAAGAATTCTTTTGATCCTTTCAGTGAATCAGAGGCTTGGGGTTCCTGTGTCTCAGACAGGTCCAAAGCTTCTAGAGTTTTTACCAATAGGGAGGGGAAATCCTCCTGAGGAAAGAGCCTCAGCTGTTTTTCTTCTGGTTTTGGAGGGTCCCCCTCTGGGGAGGAATCCTCCTCCTCCTCCTCCTCCCCATTGTCCTCCTCTGAGGAATCTGGGGGAGACTGGGGCTGAACGACTACCCTCCCTCTGGTCTGGCCATAGGCTTGGGCAGTAGCTTTCTCATTCCCATGCCCCTTATGTCTGTGAAGGGAACTGGGTCCCTCTAGAGGGTCCTGGTAGTCCTCCGCACCTCTAACAGAGGGGGTGGGGGTAGCCTGAGCCGCCTGGAGCCCATCTACAAAGACACTTCTAATGAGCTCCGTGAGCTCCGCTCTTAAGGCAGCTAGCCCCCCTTCGCTGGAAGCCCCCGCGAACGCTGGTACATTACCAGAAGCAGCCCCCTGCTGTGCAGCCATCGATCCATGGGAAGCCTCACTGCCGCTGGAAAGGACCTGGCTAGCAGCCGCGGCGGACATGGAGGGCCCGGCCGGCTCCAACGGGTCCGCGGAGCGGACGGCATCCTCCGAGGTAATTGGCGTCCGGCTAGCAGCCGCGCCTGGCGTCCGGCTAGCAGCCGCGCCTAGCTTCACGCGCTCCGCCACGGACATAGCGGCTGGAGCGGAAGGCGGCCGGCTAGCAGCCGCGCCCGAGTCCCTCTTCTTCTTCTTCTTTGTCTCCTCTTTTGGGTCTGTCTTCCCCTTTCGCTTGGGATTCTTCCCTTTAGGGGGACTAGAGGAATCCCGGCAGCTCGAGGCTGCCGCGACAAGGAGACCCGGGTCCAAGTCAGTGGGAGAAATAAATTCGTCCTGGCTAGAAGCCGCCATTTTGTTTTGGCGGGAAAGGACGACTCCAACCCTCCGGGCCCCACACAAGACGCAACAAGGAGACAGATAACAGACAAAGACAGAATGCACAAAGGTAAGAATAGAAGAAGGGGGGGGAAACACGAAGGGGAAAGACTTTGTATTTTAAAAGATTCAAGAAAAAATGGCGGAGCACCGCCACAAACCTGCTTCCCTGACAAAGGCAGGAAACAAAACTGAGGCATTCCGATGGGAGGGGGTCATTTCCCCCGGGGAACCGGAAGGCCTACATTTTTGTTGAATCCTGCCTTCCCTAGCAAATAAAGGAAAATAACCCTGAATGAAGACGCCCTTCTTACCTAGAGCGAGAATAAACTATTATATATATTTCTCTAAAGGTTATCATGATTAAGGTAAACCAAATATGTTTATAGATATAAGAAGGCATGTTTGGAACAACATCATCTAAGTATGCTTCTGTTGGGGACATAATTGATGGCGGAGAGTGACTTATTCCCTTTTTATATTTATTCCAAACTTTCAAAAGTGCTGGTTTAATGTCACAATCTTCCAAGGGTTTTCTTGATTGAAGATAGGATGTTGAGGTCCATAACACCTGGTTTCCATTGGCTGGCCCAGCCTCTGCCATTCTCCCACAAATTGGTATGAATATCACACTGTTGCTGCTATAGTTGGAAGTGCCCGGTTTTTATTTGCTTTGTAAATATTATGTATTTATGGATGATTTTAACCTATTTTAAAAGGTTGTGAGCTGCTCTGAGCCTGGCCTTGGCTGCGGAGTGGACTCTTTGGCGACTGCAGAGGGACCTGTCAGCGCCCACCAAGGAGGGCACCCCTGGACTGTAACAGGCGCTTGACTCGGTCCCTGTGCCTCACAATCCCTGAGTGGTTCTGGCAACCCTGTCCATCATGGCCCCCTCACCTCCCCACAACACCTCCAAAGAACACACCACAGCATGGTTGCTGAGGATGCTGATGCATTTGTGGCCACTGACAGCCAAAGCCAAAGCAAAATACTTTTTCCTGCCATCAACCACATAACAAAACCCTACAAGGAGTGGATTAGGGGTGTCATAGTTATGCCACGCCCAGTCACCCTGGCGCAGACACATGTCAGGATTGCTCTACCCATGTCAGCCAAGAGCTAGCACACCTTGTTGTCATAGAAAAGGATTATTATTGACAGTTGCTGTTAGAAACAGAAAATAAAGAGATGTCTTCCTTCAGGCTTCTTAGTGTATATCCTTCCAATTATCACAAAGCAAAACCAACCATTTTCAAGCCTGCAGAAATGAAATTACATAAATATCAGCACGCAAGCACAGAAGATTTGCTTTGCTAAAATGCAGCGCTTTTAAATTACTTTGCACAGCATATGTCTGCTATAATGATACATCGTTATGACAGATGTTCAAAGTGAAAACACTCTACAGTTTGTTATAGTTTCACATAATTATTTAAGTAATGTGAAAAAAGCCTTGATCAACTAAGTTCTTATTATACCATGTTAACAATGGTACAATTAGGAAAATATCGGTGCATAAAGTATTAACTTTGGAAGTCACCTTGGCATCTCTTGGAATTGGCATGCAGAGGTAATACACATTGTTTAAATGATTACTTCACACCACGAGGCTATCAAAACAGTGTTCTAAAAGATACTCAGGAGAAAGGCAGGCATATAAATATTTAAAATAAGATTTTTAAAGTTAATAAAAATCCAATAGAACCAATAAAACATACAGCAATAAACCACAAAACTACTGGGGTGGGGAGCAACTGTCCAATTTGTCTTAAATTGTCTAAAGACACATGCCTAGTTCAAGTAGGAGTTACTCTACTATATGTAATTTCACATTAAAGGTAAATATTAAGCAGAAATGATTTTGTAGAATTATCTGCTTAGGAAATTTGTCAAGCATTAACATTGAAGCAAAAGGTTGCAACCATGAGGGGGAGTTAGTTGTGAATTTTCTGCATTGTGCAGGGGGTTGGGCTAGATGACTTTGGTGGTTCCTTCCAACTCTATGATTCCAGACCTTTTATTGGGACCTCAGGGGATGGTGGAAGGATGACTGCAGTGTAGCATCTAATTCCTACTGACACAAAACCTCACATAGTGACAAAACAGGGAATCACATCTTGACATCCAAGATCTGCCTTGCCCACAAGTCTTAAATACAACATCTGAGTCTATTAACCTTTTATCTGTGTAGACTTTGTTTTAATTTCTAAGTGAGTAGTAGACATGCAGCAAGGCTCAATAAAGCATGCCATCTGTAACAGATGCTGTAAAGGGGCTAGGATTGCAAAGTAGTGAATTTTAAAATAGCACTTTATATGCATGCACAAAGACTTGCATTTCATATCAAGCTACTAGATAAGAGTTCTTTATGCTGTCAAGTCAAAACAATGGACTCCAAAGAAAGGGAATCTTCAGCAAGGGAAAGCAAGAGAAGCTACTTCAGTTTCAGGGTGGGAAGCAACTTTAGCATGGAATAAAGAGTATTCAAGGGAGGATTTACATGCCTGTTACTTTCATCTGGACAATGTTTCTAATCTCTGCATGGATTCTACATTCTAGTATATATCTCCAGTCCAGGATAATATGTCTGGAAAAGAGCCAAGATGACACAGCAGTACCTCAGTATTTCACTCTTAACTACTTAATGGTGCAATCTCTAAAGGAATCTCTCTCTACTGTAAAAATGTAAGTTTAATACTCATTGGAGGAGGGATTCTCCTCCAAAGTGTCCTGCAGGTGCCAATTTGTTCAGTATTTTGTTATTTTTATTTAAGGCCCAAGAGCACTGTAAATATCTTTCATCCTCAGCAACTATTTAAGTATTCTGTTTTCAGCCAAGAAGCACAGTCACTGGTTGTCATGGCTGAAAGCTTATTACAGTAGACACAAAAATCTTTTTAAAATGAAGAAAAAACCCTATTTCTAAAACCAATTCTTGCCAATTATCACCATGCACAACTATAACATTCTTCAGATCTTAGAAAACAGAATTATATAGAATATTTGTATATAGTGAAGCAGACGTGTCTTTTACTTAATAGTATGTTCTTTCTGAAGTATGCCAAACTAGCTTGGTAAAAATAAAGTTAGTCCCCTGTGCAAGCACTGGGTCATTACTGATCAATGGGGTGATGTTGCATCACGACATTTACTAGGCTGACTATGTTTACAGGGTGGTTTGCCATTGCCTTCCCTAGTTGTCTGCACTTTACCCCCAGCAAGCTGGGTATTCATTTTACCGACCTCAGAAGGATGGAAGGCTGAGTCAACTTTGAGCCGGCTACCTGAAACTGACTTCCATCGGGATCAAACTCAGGTTGTGAGCAGAGCTTTGACTGCAGTCCTGCAGCTGACCACTCTGCGCCACAGGGCTCCTTAAGCCATAACAAAATAATACAGGCTATCAGCTTAGCCCCCACAAGGCTATTGGTTCTTGTAGGTTATCCGGGCTGTGTGACAGTGGTCTTGGTATTTTGTTTCCTGACATTTCGCCAGCAGCTGTGGCAGGCATCTTCAGAGGAGTAACACTGAAGGACAGTTTCTCTCAGTGTCAAGTGTGTAGGAAGAGTAATATATAGTCAGAAAGGGGGGGTTGAGCTGAATCATTGTCCTGCAAAAAGTATCAAAGGTAATGTGCTAATCATTGTCCTGTAAGTATCAAGATAATGTGCTAATCAGGGTGTGATATGTTAATATGGAACTATTGTATCCTGAAGTGATCTGTTAATGTGTGAAATCCAAAGCTAATCCGCATGGCTATTGTGGACTGTAGTCTTTGTTAGTCTGGAGGTTTTCAGGACAGGAAGCCAAGCCTTATTCATTCTTAAACTTTCTTTTCTGTTGTGCTGATGTTTATGAATTTCAATGGCTTCTCTGTGCAATCTGACAAAATAGTTGGTAGAATTGTCCAGTCTTTCTGGACAATTCCAGAAAGGTTCCAGACTGTTTCCTCTCAAATCATTTGCAGGTTCTACAGCATATGCAAACAACTAATAAGCGTTCATGCAGTTTCTTAGCCTCAGAGCAAAGATATGGGATTGGATCCAAGGCTATCCAACTGTTGGCATAAGTGGTCTACCGTTGGAACTACTATTACCATTGCACTAAGAAAACTTCATTGTATAGGCCCTGCAATTAAGAGGTCAATCAGAGGAGAAATTGTGAGTTCCATGAGTGGAGCTCAGTTTGTCAAATATATATTCCCTGTGTGCGATATGTGCCAAGTTCCTTGGTATCCTCTCTCTGCCATGTTACAATATGAAACACAGTGTTGATCCATGGAGGGAGCACTGCTAGACATGACCTGTGAAGTATTATCTTCCAAATACAAAGACCACATACTCAGAGGACTAATAATCTTTGGACTTTCATCAAGTACAAAGTATGCAAGCACCAAGGCTATTTGAAAAACCAAGCAGAAGGAGCTGGGCATGAAATTTCTTATGTGATAATTGCCATGAGTTTAAGCAGCAGCAAATGGGGCCGTCACCCAGTTGGCCATGATGATCAAGCAACATGTTTTTAAAAACCCTGCTGTGTTGAATTTGCTGTGTTGTTATAGGACAGAATGAAGAGAGACATGGGTCTAGAATGTAGAAAGACATGGTTCTAGAAACCTATACAGTCTTCTACTGTATAGGTGACCATGTCTCCACAGCCACTCACCATTTACAGTTTACTTTTTTGGGTGGAAATAGTTTACTTTCTGGAGGCAGAAAAAATGTATGCCAGCAATGTATGCCAGAATGTATGCCAGAAATGTACTCCAATGTGAGAGCCAGTGTGGTGTAGTAGTTAAGAGTGTTGGACTAATATCTGGGAGACTCGGGTTCAAACCCCCACTCGTGCTATGGAAGCTCACTGGGTGATCTTCGGCCCATCACATTCTCTAAGCCTAACCTATGTCAAAGGGTTGTTGTGTAGATAAAACGGAGGAGAGGAGAATGGTGTAAGACGCTTTAGGTCCCTACATAATACCATACTTGTGGGGTAGAAAAACACCCCAAAGAATAAGCATTGGAAATTATTAATTTTAGATGTTTTCTGGTTCTTGTAGGTTATCCAGGCTGTGTAACCGTGGTCTTGATATTTTCTTTCCTGGCGTTTTGCCAGTCTGCAGTATCTTTCATGTTCTTTTATCCTTGTTTGCAGACTTGGCCCACCTGAGAAATCAGCAGTGGCTGAACATGGACTGACCCAAACAGGACACAGGGTCTTATTCCAAGACACTGAAATACTGGACAATTCTACCAACTATTTTGTCAGATTGCACAGAGAAGCCATTGAAATTCATAAACATCAGCACAACTTTAACAGAAAAGAAGAGAGTTTAAGAATGAATAAGGCTTGGCTTCCTGTCCTGAAAACCTCCAGACTAACAAAGACTACAGTCCACAATAGCCATGCGGATTAGCCTTGGATTCCACATGTTAATAGATCACTTCAGGATACAATGGTTCCACATTAACATACCACACCCTCATTAGCACATTATCTTGATTCTTACAGGACAATGATTTGCACATTACCTTTAATACTTTGCAGGACAATGACTCAGCTCAAACCCAACCCCCTTCTGACTATATATTACTCTTCCTACACACTTGACACTGAGAGAAACTGTCCTTCAGTGTTACTCCTCTGAAGATGCCTGCCACAGCTGCTGGCGAAACGTCAGGAAAGAAAATACCAAGGCCATGGTTACACAGCCCAGATAACCTACAAGAACCAATGAACTCTGACCGTGAAAGCCTTCGACAATATTTAGATGTTTTCCTTTACAGTTTATGGAACTTTATGTTTTGGTGTTTAATATCTGAGGTTCAAACATAGCTTTTTTTTAAAAAAAAAATTAAGATAGCTTTCTAAGGAAACCACACTGATTTGAATTATTCAATATGCAAATGGAGAAGAATCCTGGTACCAAACTAGTACCTACAACGGACTTTGTTAAAGATGTGTCTGGTTGGCTACTTGTTGAAGGAAGCATGCTGCCTTTAAACGGACCTTTATGCCAATTTAGCACAGTGATTCTTAGCATCATTTAAGGGATTTGGTTATCAAAGGAATTTCTTGTTGTACCAGAAATTAATCTTGCAACCTTTAGCATTAGCTAAAACTGTAACAGAATCTAGAGTAGAATGGACAGTTTGATGCCTCTGGATAGTGGCCTGCTCAAATAGTGAATGTATTAAACCTGGCTCCGGAATGTCTCGTCTTTGGCACTAAAAGAAGAAAGTATTTCACAGTTAGCCAATTTACTTCAGAGCACTGCCTGTGCATCTAATACCCTTACCCCATGCCCTAATCTAGGCTGCGGAAATGATGTCTAGGTGGTTTGCCAAAATTATACATATTTGAAAGCCATTCAAATCTGGACATAGTCCAAGAAACCCTCGGAATAGTGAATACAGAATATTTACAGAACAACTGTTTAGAAATAAACAAGATGTATTTCGATTTCATATTTGAATGTAATAAAACCAACCCAGGATTGAGAAATGTATCTGGTATATCCATCTACAGACAAGAGAGTTGAATCTTTCTCTGAAGAACCCCAGCACTTTCTCAATGAGCTTGACTTTATATCTAGAGTTACAGCTGCAATAGCGTTTCATGATTATGCCAACCGCATAAGAGGTTTTCTGCATACATTGCTGAAATTACCAATTTCCTGGAATGTGCTGCCTCCATCACTCATTGGCTCACACAACCATGGCTCCCTGAAGAAGGAGAATAATCCTGTTCTGGGTGACTTCCAAGTTGTTTTAATGAGATTTGCAGTTCATAATCTTTTTAAAAGTTTATGATCATTTATAGTTAATAAACTTGAAAGCAGATACCCTCACCATTATTCTGTAGTGCTGTTGTGTTACCAGACTGTAACTAGGCTTCTAGAATTTTAATGTCCAATTTTTGACACTGTTTTTATGATCTGTGTGATGTCAGGGTAGATGTTCAAAATTACCCCTTCTAGACTTAGATAGAAACAAAAGAAAACCTGTGTTTTATATATGAACAGCAAGGACTTCATTTGGATAGACCGAGTAAGAACAGCTGTTTATTAAAATCATAAACTTTGTTGGAACTAGCTCTTCAACACCATACACCCTATACAGTTTATTTAGTTCAGAGATTCTCAGTTCAGCTTATACTGTCCATTCAGCAGTTCTGCCAGAAACTGATTTCGCAACAGGACAAGTTTCCTTATTCATAAACAAATCATTAACATTCTTGACATAAATCCATATTTTGCAGCAATTCCCAGCTATGATCATGCTTTACTACATTTGTTTGACCTATCACAAATGGCAGTCTTGTCTCATATAGACCCACCTTCAAACAATCAGGCCACAAATTATGAACTGTGAGAAAGTGGTTGGTGTGAAGCGCTTATACGCGAACAGCAGCCTCATTATGCAGGGTGCAATCCAATGGGAAGCGCTCCTGCTCAAGCTACCACTTTCCATATTCCCAAGCAGCTCCTATTTATTTCAAAATGGGGTCAATTGAGAACTACCAGGTGAATAACACCCCAGAGCTATTCATTGATTGCCTACCATTCAGTTAGTAAATCCACAAGTATATACTAAAATGGAGTTGAATTCTTGATTAAAGGACAAATTAAGACATCCTTGTTTTCTTGCTCTCTTTCACCAACAGGAAGACTGTTTGTCCTACGCACATTTCTAAATTTTTGGAAAAATTACAGTCTAATTTTTGAACAGTTAGTGACAAATTATTTCAGCCACAGTTACTGTGAAATGGAACGGAGTGAGGCTGACAACTTAACCCTTCCCCAATCCAAAAGCACTATTATGTATGTTAAGATACTGTACTTCCAGCAAATCACAGTTATAGCAATGCCAAGTTTTCAGTGTTTCAGTAAGTGGCTTACAACAACTTTGAGAACTAGTTAGTGAGGTCTAGCGGTGAGTATCAACTAGGATCTAGGAGTCCCAGGTTCAAATCACACCACTCCGCCTCAGACGCATGCTGGGTGACTTTGGCCAAGTCAGCTAAAATGACTAAACTAAGGCTATTGTCACATCATGAGAAGACAAGGCTCACTGGACAAGACAATAATGCTAGTAAAAGTTGAAGGCAGCAAATAAGAGGAAGACCCAACATGAGATGGGTTGACTCAATGAAGAAAGCCATGGCCTTCGTTTTGCAAGACTGCCATAAGTCAGAAATAACTTGACAACACATAACACACACATACATAGCTTAACCTCTCTCAAGTTGTTGTGAAGATAAAATGGAGGTGAGGAGAACAATGTAAGCTACTTTGGATCCCCAGTGGGGAGAAAGGTAGGATATAAACAAATAAGCCAACCAAACGACCTCTCCTGCTACACAGAAACAAACAACAAAACAGCAGCACCACAGCAAATTACATATTGGATTGGTCCTGGACTCATTCTAGCTTCTCCCAAAGGTCTAGGTTGTGAGCCAAGAGATTTTTGGATCTTTGCCTTCAGCTCCTGCACCTCTGGCCATGCCCAAGCTCCATAGGGGCTGAAAAGGAAGGAAAGGAACCTCAGCAAGATGGTGCTGCCAGTAAAGGTGTTCCTCTACTCTTTTGCTCCCTGCTTGGACTCCAAACATTGTTTCTGCTTGTCCTGGGCCTTCTCTTGTGGGGCCAATATTCCATAGCGGGGTATGTTTTTTCAGTGTTACAGCCTTCCACCCATACAAGTCTAGGATCATTCTTTCAACAACTGAAGGACTGCCTCTCCCTGCATGTTCCTGTGAGACTGCTCTGCTCTTCCCATCAAGGTCAATTATCAGTTCCTCCATTGTGTAAGGCATGTTCTATCATTGTCTAGTCTCAGGCTTATGTAGTGTCTGTCCCATGCCTCTGGAACAACCTTCTGGAGAAGGTCAAGGGGGCGGCTCCTAACCTCCTGGCTTTCCAGTAAGGATGCAAAACAGCTATTCGAGAGAGCTCTTGGGGCAGCCTGAACCTTGCTAAAAGGGGCTTGTTGGGGCATTTTGTGTTTTTCAAAAAATTCTTGTTTTTTAACGTGTTTTAACATTACCATTTTTTAAATAGTTTTGTATGGATTTTATATTGCTGTTACTTGCTCTGGGTCCTGAAATACCTTAGAGAAAAGTGGGTATATAAATATTTTACATAAATGCATTAATTTCAGTGAGATGAAAAACACCTGGAGCAAGATCGCTATGCAGAAGAGGGCTACCTCTGCAACAAAGATGGGAGTGTATAGAAGCAAGGATACAGATTTTTGAAAAAGCACACGTCTCTTTAAATAGCCTCATTGCTGATACTATTAATGCAGTAACATAGCTCACAATTTGTTAACCAAGTCGTTCCATCTTTTAGGTGGCCATGCTCCCTTTCAGACTATGCAGATCCCTAAATAATGGATTGCAAGTTACCCCTTTGTTAACTATCACACCAGACTCTTTTCCTTCCTAGTGATTTTATGGATATATGTACTGCAAAAGTAAGTGGCTTAGAAAACACATCATTTAAGTATCCAGATCTATAAATGGCAGTCTCCAGTGGCCCAACTGTTTTAGATACCTATTGCAACAATAGGTATATAATTGAAAGACTGGGGGGGTGTCATTAAGTTGCTGAAAGATAACTCTAAACTGAGAACACAATTACTATATTCAGACTTTACAAACAAATCCCAGTTTATTCTGATGAGAATGAGCCTCATTTTTTTCCAGTTCAGAATTAGATATATGATGTTAGAAACAGAAAGACCCAACCAAAAGACGGGATGCCACATTTGTACCAAGTGAAGTTTCTTGGTTATATTCAAGAGCAGCCCCATATACAGCATGTTTACAAAAACATGAATCAGCATGCCCAGATCAGAACCAACTAAAACAAACAGCAATATCTGCACCAAATGCAGCTGGTAAAGGGCATTTTGATACCACATAAGCTTGTTCCTCCATCAATAAATTATGGCTTATTTAGCAAGGCTCCCAAATACTTCACTGAGTCAAAGATTCAACACATCCAAGGTTAGACAAGAAATCCATTCCAGTACCAGACGCACCATCTTCTTATCTAGGTTTAGCTTGTTCCTCCTCAGCCGTTTGACCATGGCAACCAGACACTGGCCAAGGATGAAGACAGTTGCTTCTGGTGTGCATGTGTGTTAACTGCCATCAAGCCGCTTCTGACTCATGGCGACCCTATTAATTAATTAATTCCAAATATGCTATCATTAACAGCCTTGATCAGGCCTTGCAAACTGAGGCTTCCTTTATTGCTGATTTTCTTCTGAAATTCTCTCGTATGCTTCTGTGTGTGTGTGTGTGTGTGTGTGCGCGCGCGCGCCATCAAGTCACAGCTGACCTATGGCAACCCTGTCGGGTTTTCAAGACAAGAGACATTTGAAGGTGCAAAACTAAATTCCGTGTCAAAACCCTGGCAGTCCTTGGAGATTGCCCATCCAAATTCTAGCTAGGGCCAAGTCTGTTTAGCTTCTGAGATCTGACAAGACCAGGCTAGCCTGGGCCTATCCAGATCAGGATCCAGTAACCAATGTACATTTACAATATGATCTCTGTCACATTCCTGCACTGGGCCTGTGTGTTCTCACACATGCATTGTGTTTTTGCCTGCTTGTAAATTCATGTTTCCTCTTCTTGCCACCACCCCAAGGTATAACGCCCAGCCTCTTCATAACCAGCACTTTAGAGTACACTGGAAATGCTGCCTCTGAGAAAATGCAAAGGTCAGAGCTTCCAATTATCTTAGCTCCCCCTGTGCATGAATGTCCTTAGCATGTAAGAGCAGTCTTAGCATTGGGATTTCAGACAGTTAGCTTTCTTAAACAGGAAAGAAGCTTTATTACGAAAGATTAAACTAGAGCACATACATAGAAAATATCCACTGAAGTAGGCGAAAACACTCCTAAGAAAATAAAAGGAAAACATATATCGAACTGAGTTACATTATGCTAGTTAACTTCAGATGGAGCAAACGCATCCCCAGTCACTGCATCTGGGTGAAGTGTTTGAACCCAGAACACTCTCTCTCCCTGACTGAACATTATGATGCCCATCCATCAGATCCCCTTTGGCAGGTAGGCCCAAAGGGCTGGACCACAGTTCCTGTTTTCCTGACTCTCCCCTCTTGGGAAAATAAACCATTTGCCATGGGTTAAAGCTTTGCTGTAATCTATGGAACACAAGCGGATTTTCTTCTGAAATTCTCTAATATACTCCAGTAAAAAATGTTAATTTGCAATATAATCTCTAGTGCCTCTTCCTTTTCTGAATCCAGCTTGAACATCTTGCATTTCTCATTCCATATATGGTAAAAATCTTCATTGTAACATTTTGAGCATCACTTTACTCGCATGAGAAATTAATGCGATGGTCAGACAGTTGCTGCAGTCCTTGACATTTCTTTTTTTGGAATTGGAATGTAAATTGACCATTTTTAGTTTCTGGACCACTGTTTTGTTTTCCATATTTGTCGGAATATTATTATTAAGACTTTGATGGACCCTGTTTCTGTGGCTTGAACTAGCTCAATTGATATGCCATCTGCTTCTGGTGATTTTTTCTCCCAATTTCTTTGAATGCAGGTTTCACTTCTCTTTCTAAAACTGCAGGTTCTTCTGTGAAATATTCTGTTTCCCTTTAACTACTGCTTACACTTTGTTTTACATAGGCTTTTTTGTGATGATATTTTATATTTGTTGTAAGTCATCCTGGATGTTCAGTTTGTATGGAAGGGTAAGATAAAAAAAAATTCAAATAAGTAAAAAACAAACAAACCTTACAATCCTTGCATTCAAGTTCCTAAGTCTATACACCCCTTCCATTTTATTGGAAGGAAGTATGCTTAGGTGCTTAAATTCATTGTGCGATTTTGAAAAATGTATTATGAAAGTATATGATTTGGGTTCCAAAGTGCTCTTTAGGGCCTGGATCTTAAGTGCTCTTTAGGGCCTGGATCTTAAGTGCTCTTTCCACTCACAATAGGTACTTCCGCTCATATAAGACAAGGAGATTCCTCCCGATTTCCCCCTTCTCATCCAGAACCCATCTTCAACCCACATGGATCACTAATGGAAGAGCATAAGACTGCAGCAGAAGGGGGGAAATTGGGAAAGTCACCATTTATGCATAGGATCCAACCCTAGGCTTTTAACAAAGGGAATACACCACAGCTTCTCTGCTCTGTCTTCTCTTTCAACAAATGATAGCATAAAAATTAAGATTCATGTACAATGCTTTCTTCTACTCAACCTCATGTCCTATTAATGAATGCAAGAAAAATACATTGCAAATATTAATTTTTCTCACAAACATATTAATATAAGTCTTCAAAAGAAGTGCCAACTCAAGTCAGTACAAAGACTCTAATGGACTTTTAACAGGTTGAGAAGTACCAGAACTTTCTACAACAGAAGCCAGTCACTTCTTCTGCATTCCTAACATCTCTGTCACACTAAAAGTAAATAAATAGCACAGTTACAAATACTTGCCAAAGATCACCATATTAAATAATATTATAGAGTGGAGAGTTGGGTAGATGAGGTTTCTTTCCTAAACCTAGTTCCATCAATTGATAATTTAATAAAAGACTGACAAACAGACACATATTGTTTCTGACAGCGATCGAAAATGCATAAATTGCTCAAGTTAGCCACAACGATGCTATATTCAAGAAGCAGCAACAACAACAAAAATCAACCAAGTTGCCCTCTCCTTAATATTTCTGAACAGTGCAATTCTAAGTAAAGTTATACCCTTCTAAACCCATTGAAATCAACAGGCATAGAATGGCATAACTCTACTTAGAGCAGCACTGTAAATGATTTTATATAGCAACAATTTTAAAAAATATATATATCTGACAACATTTTAAATTCACACTATTAATTACTACTCAGGACTCAACCCACTTGTCACCGCCCTCAAACAGTCTTTAAAGCCACTTCCAATTTTCTCCATAGATCACAGCATTAATAAGTGGTAGCTAAATCAAACTGCTTTTCTTCAGTTAAGGGAATGAGATTTGCAGTTTGCAGATATGGGCCTAGTGAATGGTCCATTTTTCCCCCCACATGCTATATTGATTAAGTTTAAAAATCACATTTTCTCTAATTCTTAAAACGAACTTGATTAAGAAAGAACCCAGCTATTCCCAACAAATGCCACCACCATCTGGCTATGCAATGCAACCATCTTTGAAACAGTGATGGAAAATGTTATGTACAAGCATGCTGAAGAAGAATAGAAACACACTGGATCCGAGAAAAGAGGAAAATAATTTATACTTGGAAGTCATAAGAACTTAAGGAAAGCTATGCTGGATCAGACCAAACCCATCAAGTCTAGCACTCAGCTCACACAGTGGTCAACCAGGTGCCTCAAGGAAACCCACAAACAAGAAGACTGCAGCAGCATCCTGCCTGTGTTCCACAGCACCTAATATAATAGGCATGCTCCTCTGATCTGGAGAGAATAGGTATGCATCATGACTAGAATTCATTCTGACTAGTAGCCATGGATACCCCTCTCCTGGACATGTCCACTCCCCTCAAAGCCTTCCAAGTTGGCAGCCATCACCACATCCTGGGCAGGGAGTTCCACAATTTAACTACATCATTTTCAGCCTTCCCTCAGACATCCAGTAGCCTGATCAATATCATACTAGAGAGTGCTCTTCAATTCAGGAAATTAAGGCAGTCAAAAGCCATGATGTTCAAGACTAAACATATCTGCCAACAAAGTAAGAAGTAATAAAGGTTAAAAAAAAAAGAAGGTTCTGCAGCTTCACCTATATGCTTCTTTTTCACAGGCACATTCTGGAATGAGACTCTTAATAGCCTAATGAGCGCCTCTTTCAATCTACCTCCCACAACTCTACCATATATATTATTTATATCAGATAGAATATAGATTTCATAAAGATGCTCCATTTATATCCTATCTTAAAATCTGCAGGCTGGATACAAATATGCCCTTCTGCTACTGTAAGTTAAAATGCACAGAAGTAGTTTCTTTAAGATCATAGAAGTATTTTCTCTTTAAAATTATAGGCACTTTAAAAAAAACAAATAATACAATTGTGTGTGAGTCTGCTATGGTCCCTTATATATAATAGCATACAAGCAGTATGGCACAAGTAGAAGAAAAATTCCCAAGCACCCACTTCTAGTACACCCTGCTGTGGACCCCCCCCCCCCCGCCAGAAGTTAGTGGACCTTAATGAATAGCATGGGTGTGAAGTGGGGGTCCGCAGTGAGAGGTGAAGCATGCATCAAAAAGAACTGCCTGCTCTCTCTCTCTCTCTCTCTCTCACACACACACACACCCTGCCTTAGACAAGCAAACGTCTTCTGCCAGTCAAAAACACAGTTAGGATCCAAACTAATATCTTCTCCTAATCCTCCTCCTATTCCACTTGCCAAATTCCACTCACATATACTTTATCCCATTAAAGTTCTTCTGTCTCTTGACTCATCAATAACTAGTTAAAGCACTCAGAAACAAGAGTTTTCATTATTCTGTCCAACATACTCACTGTCATATCAGTCCATTTATCATTAGGATGTTCCTTGATATTCCACAGTTCCAAATACACATTGATTTCTTTAGTTAAACTCAAAAGGCCTCTTTTGTGTATCTCCACTGATGTTACAATGTCACTGCTGTTCTCCATTACAAGCAAATCTGCCCTTTCTTCAATATCTTGCCTCATCTACTTTCCTGGCAAAAGACTCTCCAGTACAGATACATTCTCTACTTGTTCCAACACCATTCTATTTATCTCCACTAGATTCTGGATACTTGGTTTCTAGTGAAACCCAAACCCCTCTGGCTACAATAACAACTTTATGCAGACCAGACTTCTCTTCCGTATTTCCATTTCTATATCATTTCCAACTTCTGTCCTGGGTATCATTGCTTCAGACTCTGAATATTTTTGTCCTTGGCTATTTGCAACACACCTCCATGGCTCCTTCAGTCTCAGGAACAACAATATTTAATGAATATATTTTGAGATAGATGCTTGGGATTTCTCGAGGGGAAAAATAACTCCCTCTTACCAGGTTCTGTCTTGAAATGCAAAGCATCACAGCTCCTATAATTCAGTTCAATGCAAGATTTCTACGCTAACTGATCCTGAAGAGAATCAACACTTTATTTCTGTGCCAAATGCCTTTTAACTGGCTTCTTACTTCCACGGCAGTCTGGCTAGCCTCCTGTACAAACACCCTCTTCTGTTTTCAAAGATAAAGCCTTTCTTTCTCCAGCCTCAGAAGGCATTAGTGAGATCTTCCGTCCCCTTCAAAACCTCCTCCAGTGCTATCAACAAAAGCTGGAAAGAGGTGGCTTTAGGTCCTTTGCTCCTTGAGTAAATCACTGCAAGGGACTAAAACTGCAATGTGCCAATTTTGCTTTCTCTCAATTCATGAGGTCACCCTTGCGGCAACTAGTCTTCTATTAGAGTTAAATTCTTCAGAGAGGCCTATATATGAAAACATCCCACCCTCAGCAATGGCCCAATTTGGTTGCTTTAAAACAACACTTTCCTGTTGTTACCCTATACTTGTGTTTTTTTCCTTGAGTATATTCACTTTTCTGAAGCCTTCAGTTTCCAAGCACAGACTGCAATGAAACTTGTAAAGTGCCAAAAATCTTGCTCGAAGGTTTCATAGAGGGGAACAGAAGCAAGCAGGCAACCTAGCCAAGAAAGC
The DNA here is from genome assembly GCF_029931775.1 of Euleptes europaea. Lineage (NCBI taxonomy): Eukaryota > Metazoa > Chordata > Lepidosauria > Squamata > Sphaerodactylidae > Euleptes > Euleptes europaea. The sequence continues at coordinate 35,503,716 of NC_079316.1, read as the reverse complement.
ATTTTCAGTAAAAAAAAACAGAGATACAAGTTATACTGCCAAAAATGTTGTATTTAATTGAATACAAGACCATTAGTATGGAATAGAGTTCTCCAATAATCATGTCAGAAACAACTATGGCTTTGTAATATTTATTTCTGCTGACACAGATAAATGAACCTCTTTCTAGCAGAACTCTATTTCATAGAGCAGGGATGCTGAACTCAAACAGGTAGGTGGGCCATACGAGATCTTGAAGAGAGCTAAGCGGGTCACCAGATGCCATCGCCTTGTTCCAACGTGGCCCACATAAATATATAGGCAGATCAGAAACTTCCTAACAGTTGTTGAGAAGCAGATTCTGATGCCTTCCATGGAATTTCCCTGTTGTATCTCAGGGGCTGAGAGGAGGATCAGATCATAGCTTGTCAGCCGAAAGAACACATGACAGTGTGTTGACCCATCCCCCTGAAAGTGTCTCCCCGTATCCCTGTTGTAAAGGTAAAGGTCCCCTGTGCAAGCACCGAGTCATTCCTGACCCATGGGGCAATGTCACATCTAGGGCTGTCGATTCGGTTCATCCCGAACCGAAAAACAGCCGAATTTCCCCCAATTCGGCAGTTTTCAGTTCGGATGGAACCGAATTCAAAAAAAGGCGGGAAAACGATGAGCCGAATTCGGCGAGTTTGGGGCGTGCTGAATAAATTCAGCAAATTTGGGGGCTCAGAATCAGCAGCATAACCGTCAGTTAGTAAGCAGCATTCTCCTGCGGCCAATGGTGGCCAAGCTGGGTCTTCTCCTGGCCAATCAGAGCAGGGATTCTCACTTTTGAAATGACCAGGAGAAGAGTCTAAAAACTCCCGTCCCTCCCCTCCCGACTGTATTCATTGCCTTCCAATTTGGTGGCGGTGCTGCTGAGAGATCCGATTCCTGACTGGGCCGAGCTGCTGGTGCTTACCGGAATAGGATTGGATTTACTTCTCCTCCGTGCTCCTGCTGGAGGACATCCACACAGTTTGATTTTGGGGTTTTTTCTCTATACCTTTTCTCCTGTGTGTGTGTGGGGGGGTGGAAGCAGAGTCTATGTGTGGGGGGAGCAGTTTCTGTGGGTGGGGGGGAAGCCAAAGGGGGCTTTCGCCCGTTCTGCCAAGGGGTGTGTGCGCACTCATCTCTGCAGGAGTGTGTGTTCTGTTTTTAAAGTTTTAAAGTTTAAAGTTGAGTCTGTGCGGCGGCTAGCGAGTCTCTCTCCGCTTGACACCCGCGCCTCCTCCTCCTTGGTTTTTTTCCCGTTTGGGGTTGGGCCGAGCCATACTGGTTTGAGGGGGGCTTCGCCCGTTCTGCAGAGGGTGTGTGCCCGCTCACCTCTGCGGGAGAGTGTGCTGTACTCTGCTTTTGTTTTTTGCCTTAGCCTGGGGCTGAGTGCGACGGTGCGGCTGGCGTGAGTCTCTCCCCGGCGCCGCTCGGCACCTGCGCCTCCTCCTCCTTGGTTTTTTCCCCGTTTGGGGCCAAGCCATACTGGTTTGAGGGGGGGTTTCACCCGTTCTGCCTGGGGGGGTGTGCCCACTCGCGTCTCTCTCTCCCTGGTTTGAGGGGGGGCTTCAGTTGTGTGTCCTCAGGTTTTCCCTCATTCATAAGATCGGTTAGGTCTATTTTGATGCTCGCTCAAAACTGGTTTTCAAATTGTGACTTAAACAATGCATTTGCCCGGTCCTTACCAAACTTGGGGGTTCTTGCAAGAAGGGTCCCCTCAAGCTACGCTGAAAGTTTGGGACTTCTACCTCCAAACATGCCCCCCCCAGAGCTGCGGAAAGGCGTGAATGTGTTTTTAATGGCTTTAAACGGCCGAATTTTTCCTGAACTTTGAATCTCGTGCCAAATTCCACGGATCCGAATCGGGGGAGTTTGGACTTTGGCATTTCCCAAATCAAAACAGGCCAAATTTTGCCAAATCCAAATTTTACCGAATTCTTTTTCAACAGCCCTAGCCACATCTCGACATTTACTAGCCAGACTTTGTTTACAGGGTGGTTTGCCAGTGCCTTCCCCAGTCATCTTCCCTTTATCCCCAGCAAGCTGGGTACTCATTTTACCGACCTTGGAAGGATGGAAGGCTGAGTCAACCTTGAACCGGCTACCTGAAACCAACTTCCGTCAGGATCAAACTCAGGTCGTGAGGACTTCCGCTAGGGCAGCTGAGTGAAGCAGCCGTCTCCCCCGGAGCTCTGGGAGGGGAAACCAAGAACGTCGTAAATAAGGGGGCAACGTGCCCCCCCCGATTCCTAAACAGTGGAACGGGTATACAGTTTATCATCGCTAGAAAGTCAGTGAACTTGGAATCGGAAGTCTGATATCAGTGTGTAACCAGTAAATGATTCCCAAGCTTCTGACTACAAAGAAGAAAGGTTTATGACTTTGATTCCTGCAGCACTTCCTCGTTACTCATCTTGAATCTGCCTGGATTTCACTAACTGAGCTTTAACAGGAAACTTTGGAGGTGCAATTATGGAATTCAAGGCAAATGTGATTAAACAGATGGATCAATTTATGGATTTGATGAACACTTCATTTCAAGGTCTTATTCAGAAACTGGACATCGTCTTAGAAGAAACTAAAGAAATAAAAGCTTTATTCACCTCAATGAGATCAGAGGAGGCACCAAAAGGCTTTTTGGCTGATAAGAGAGACAAAGAACAAAGGGATCTTGCAAAAGACATGGGGAATCTTACAAAGCAACCTGCAGCAATTCACTGGATAATAATGGACTGGAAAGGGACTGATTTTGATTTTTACCATCTGGATTTGTCTGATGATTTTTTCAAAGATACCGATTTTGACTTGTGCTACCTGGATATCTCTGATGGATTCTACAACAGCTGTTTGGAGGATTTGAGGAATAGAAAAACTGGGTCGGTCAGGATCTCCTTCTTTGAATTTGGGATGGAAGATAATGCAACATGGTTCTACTATGCTCCATCTGCAGAAAAGAATCCACCAACAATCTCCAAGGATGCCCTCCGTCAATTACTCCAAATGTTGAAAAGACAGAAATGCTGGAAATTCAGGATAAAGGGACTAATTTAAAAGAGTCTGGTTTTTCTGCTGGTTAAGATTGACAAGTAACTGGTTAAAAGGATTGGCTATAACGGAGATGGAATTACATACAATCTAGAAATGTTATGTATTAAATGAGTGTTAGGGAGAAATGGAGGATTTACAAATTAATTAATTTTCAATAGAAATAATTATATGCTTTTTACTATACTAATCTATCTTTTAGTAGGGAGATTTAATGTTTCTTTTTTATTTCTTCTTTTTTTTCCTTTTTATGTGATGTTATTAATTAAATCGTTTTCTTTTTACTTTCTCCTTGGTTTTGTTACAGAAAATATAATATCTAAGTGATTAATGATTAATGAATATTAACAATGATATTGGGATTAGAAATTTATGCAAAAGAGATTACAAGTTTATTGTAGGATGGAGGGAGAAGCAGGGGAAGTCAAATTTTTTATTCTATATATGTTATTGTTAAACTTTTTGGTTAATAATTTTGGAAAATAATAAAAAAAATTATTTAAAAAACTCCAGTCGTGAGCCTTGGACTGCAGTACTGTAGCTTCTGACTCTGTGCCAAGGGGCTCTTGCCTGTTGTACAACACAGAAATTTCCCACTGTCATGAAGCCCAGCATGTCATGTTAGCTGGAAGCAGGTATTGACCATTTCGGCTTGAGAAAATGAGGGGGAAGCAGGAACCCCACCTCCCCTCTGTACCATGATCCCAATCCAAATCAGGATTCTAAATGGGATTCACTTCTAAATGGGGATGCCACTGGGAACTCGCAGCTGATTTATGGCTGCAAGTCCCTGTGGCAAACCTGTGTAAAAGGTAACATGTAGTTTGGCCCCAAGACTCACACCCTGATAGCAGTCTTCCAGGCTATAGCTTGAAAGCTGAGGAACATACCACACGCCCATGCACTATCCCCTTCTCCTCCTCTTCCTCGCTTCCCAGTTTGCTCAACCATAATTTGCTAAGACATTCCAATCAGACCCACTACAGTTGGAATTAGCACTAATCAGAAATGACTCCATTCATGGGTTGCAAACCTGCTAAACTCATGCCTTCGATGCAGTCTGGCTATTGCCAATCGTAGTTTATCCAATTCACGTAGTCAGGCAAATGAGTAAAGAGGAGACTGGGGAACTGCACAGATCCATGACGTGTGCTTAGTCCTCCAGGCTATGAACTGGAGAATCATTAACATATATCTCTTTTAAGGCACCACCTCTGTTGCCAACATTGGTTTGCCAGCCTTTCCTGTCTGCAAATGAGCTGGACCACTTAATACTTGTAAGGCCATCTTGCCCTGACCTGGATAGCCCCAGCCTAGCCTGAACTTGTCAGATCTCAGAAGCTAAGCAGGGTCAGCCCTGGTTAGTATCTGGATGGGCAACACCAGGAACACAAGGGTCGTGATGTGGAGGCAGGCAATGGCAAACCACCTCCAAATGTCTCTTGCCTTGAAAACCTTACAGGGTCGCCATAAGTCAGCTGTGACTGGACAGCACAAAACAACAACAACAAAATCTTAACTAGGACAGCTATTTCACTGTCTGTTTCTTCCACCTTCATTTAGACTTTTAGGAACACAAGATATGAGACAGAGAAACCGATTAACGTGGCAGTCACATATTGCATTACACTATTCTTATCAGCAGTATGCTGACCCAGAAGAGACACAAGTTGTTCATAACTAAGTAGAAATGAATAGGATAAGATGGATAAACATCAAGCAAGCAAACACAGCACTATGAAAGGATGATAACTGATATAATATGCCTGAAGGCACCTTTTTAAAGGTTGAACACTGAAGGAAGCTGTTTTGCCTCTATAAACTCTATCCCAAGTAGAGAAGCGAGGGAGGCTTTGCCCCCAGCACTAAAGTACACTGACAGGAAAAACAACAACAGTGTGCTGCCTCACAGCTCTTAAGGATTTGGATCCAGAATTAGAAAGCTTAAGAGGTCCAGAAAGCTCAAGAGCTATTTTCAATTTTCTACCGAGCCTATTACACTTCTCCATCAATTTCTGTAGACCTCAAATGACCTAAATCATTAGTGTTTCAGAACATTATTATATACGACGTATTTTAGAAAGCTTCTACTTTCAGATGCCAAGTGATCACAGTGAAAGCATAATAACAATAGTAATAATATCTAATTTTTGTATGACAATCCATATCACTAGGGATAAACAAAAAATATAGACTGCAAAAAAATCCCTTTGTTCTCATTAATATTACATTTCATGTTCTACTTACAGCAGTGGTGAAGCTTTACAACTACCCTGTGAGGTAGATAAGGCTGAGACACAGGGAGCCTTAGCTAAGGATGCCTCTCCCCATATGCGGCAACAGATCCACTGGGTTAGTTCCAAACATCCTCCAACTTAAAACTTTTCCTCCAACAGAAGAGCCACTTCAGTTGGAGCAAGACTGCCTGAACTTGAGGAAGGCTTCAACTTTGCTCATAGGAATGATAGGATGGGAAAGAAAGGCCTATCAACAGTACCAGTGTTATGATAAATGAGGATGGGGGGGGGCAAGAAACGGATTTCCCCCAGTAATTATCTCAGATTTTAGAACTACCACCGTGAGGAGGTCTGAAGCATACATCAATTCTTCAGAAAAGAATTACATGACTTGTTTCTTTTAGTGGCATCCTGCAGATCAGTATAGTAATACCTTTCAAAAATATATTATTAATATTACTATTATGGTTTTATTGACTTTTTATATTGTTTCAAGCAGACAGAAAAGCAAGAGAGAAATTTAAAGAAAATTTAAACCTCAGAACTCTGGCCACTTCATCAGATGGATTACTAAATCTCAGAATTGCAGAAATGCACATCCAAGGACCTCTAGCCATGCTTAGTGGACACTGGAAACCCTTAGGAAAACCATAGGGATGCTCTCCCACAATCCCTAAACTGCAGAGTTAATCATAACACTGAAGGGGGAAATCTTATGTGCACAATCTCCAAAGATATTGGGGGGGGAAATGGGCTGGGAGGGAAACTCTACTCATGGAGCTCAAAGACTTCAAAATCCGAAGGAAATCAAATTGAACCCTAGGAGTTAAAAGAAGACTGGGATCCAACTGGGATTAAAATGGAGGAATCTGATCGTCCCTAGTTTCATCTCAGCAGAGTTTTATTTCACAACCTAACCAGTTAAGATAGAAAGAAATAAACTTAATTTATGGTAAGCCCTGACCTAGATAGCCCAGGCTAGCCTGGTCTCAACACATCTCAGAAGCTACGACCCAGGCAAGTATTTGGATGGGAGTCTCTTGCCTTGAAAACCCCAACAGGGGTCACAATCAGCCAGATGTAATGTGACGGCAAAAAAAATGGTAAGGTAAAACATCATGATTTATATCAAATGTTTAACACCTAGAATAAATAATTGCTAATATTCAGCTTTTTCGCAGTGAATCACAGATTAGTTTAGAGTACCAGAAAACACAGTTTGTATAGAGAACAGAAAACAAGTCTTAGACATAAAACAAAATTATACTGTGGATTAACTTTGTATCTGAAAAAGGCTATAATGGACAGCCTTTTCAAAATATGGCATGAATACAAGTTTAGATTAAGCTTTGCAAACAGCCTTAATGGTGGCAATAGATGGTCCAGATTTTAATCCACATGGCTAATTTGGTAAATTCACTTGATGGAAAAATTCTGCATTATATATGTGCAAAGCTTTTCCAAGTCAACCAAGAATGTTCTTGCTGAAGTCATTAAATGAATAATGGGGGAGCCAGAAGCAACCCTGGTCCAAGCTTCTACAACTGAGGGTTTAAGTGACATTTGTATTTAACCAAGTAATTTGAAAAAATAAAAATGACAGTAAAAACTCATTTATAATACACTAATGAATGTGAACAAAGGTTATATGTCTTAGAAGCAATCCTAAGCAGGTATACACAGAATCCTGCTCAGGTCTATTCAATGGGGTTTCCTACCAAGAAAATGTTTTTTTTTAACTGCAGTGTTAATAGGCTATAGATACAATCCGATCAACTTCATCTGAAATGCCAGAACTCCTGTGAACGTAAAATAACATGATATGATGTCATGCACCAGCAAATAAGCCAGACTTTTAAAAAAAATTCAAACAGTATTGAAGTAGCGAAGTGCCCTCTGGAAAATCATGTTGTCTCATATGTACCTAAGCAAAACTAACAGAACAAACTCCAAAATCTCAGACTGGACATGATTTCAACATCAGCTCTAACAAATATTGGGCTTCTGCTTGACGCACCAATGGCCTTATTACTAGGCCAATAAGAAGGCACAATAATAAGAGTCCATGTGCAAAGGCTTTCAGAAGTCACAGAAAACCCAACATATACAACAAATCTTGCACATATCCACCCTTACAAAGAACAAGTATGATCAAAGAACAGATAAGATGAAAGAACGGACTCCTACCAGTGGTTCATGGAGTCTCCTTGTGTACAATAAAGTACTGACTGTATATGCACGGATGCAAGTGACCATTTGGAATTCCTCTTCCTCCATTCTCATAAAGAGGTACATGCAGCAAATGGCACCAAGACAAAGTTAAACTCCTTGAGCCCTCCCTAGCAGTCCAAGCACAGACTAACTGCTTTTCCCAATCATATGAAGTGTAAACATGAAGTTTAGCATTTGCTAGAACTATCACATGACCCATAGGCTGAGATAAAAGTTGTGTGTCCAGCTATACTACAGACTTCTGGTTCTAACAATCAACTCTCCACAGAGTTACAGAAGCCAGGTCACTGCGTAGCTGGATCTTCCAACCACTCTCTATTCAGCTTAGGGTTGCCAGGTCCCTCTTCGCCACTGGTGGGAGATTTTTGGGGTGCAGCCTGAGGAGGGTGGGGTTTGGGGAGGAGAGGGACTTCAATGCCATAGAGTTCAATTGCCAAAGCGGCCATTTTTCTCCAGGTGATCTGATCTCTGTCAACTGGAGATCAGTTGAATTAGCAGGAGATCTCCTGCTACTACCTGGCAGTTGGCAACCCTAATTCATCTCTTTTGGGACATTGTGTGATAGGACAAAAACTTTTGCAAGAATAGCTTGTCAGTTCCAATTGAAAATTATCTTTGAGAGACACCTCACTGTTCCTTTTCAAACATGCACAAAGAGGCAAAGGATTCTATTTTTCCTTTCATTTCCCTTTCATATTGAAACTTATCTGATTGGTGGATTGTTGTAGATCTGTTACCAGGCATACAGCCTCATCCTATGTATGCTGATACAGAAATGAATCCCATTATGTTAACCAAGGCCTACTCCTTAGGAGATGAGCATAGGCCTACAGCAGGGTTTCCCACCTCTGGGAAGGACCTGGAGATCTCCTGGAATTACAGCTGATCTCCAGACTACAGAGACCAATTCCTGTGGAGAAAATGGCAGCTGTGGTGGGTGAACTCTATGGCATTACACCCACCGAGCTCCCTCCGCAAAACCCACCCTCTCCCAAGCTCACCCCTAAATCTCCAGGAATTTCCCAATTTGTAGTTGGCAACCCTAGACTACAGTCAGAGATTAACTGGCACAGATTTGGAAAATGGCACAAAACCTTGCTTTCTATGACCAAAACATCTTCTCACAGACGTGAAAATGAGAAAGAAGTGACCCAAAGCTCCAGTAACAGGAGGAAAAAATCATTGCTTCAACAACCCACTAACATTTTCCCTTTCCATTGCCTGGTAACATTTTCTCAGCACAAACCTGTCATATTTTATTACTTTCATGAATACCACTTGGTTTGTGCACAGTAAGAGAGCTCTTCAGAAAATTTCAAAAGAGATTATTATATTCTACTTAGACCAAATTTACCATGCCATGTAACTGCAAAGACGCCATCTTAATTTTTATTGGAAGCAGGTATTTCTTAGAGGCAGATCTATTGTGCTGCTTTTCAAACCTCTCTGTACACATGTGGTACCTATTACAGAATTTTATAAGAAAATGGAGCATGCTGGGAGAAAGCCTTCCCCTTTAGCTTTCATATGGTAGCAGACACCCAACCTGGAGCACTTGAGTGACAGACATTCCTCGGCAATTTTCTTTGCTGATTATATGGTTCTCTGTCAGCGCACTGTAAGAAACACTTAAGGCTATCTTCTGGATAAAACTTCATACACTAAAAGCAAGGTAGGAAGTTTTGCCATGTCTTTGAAAATCATGGGGCGCTCATTTGAAAAATGTATGTGCTAATTGAAAATTTTAGAACCTACAACTACACAGAACTCAATGATACAGTATCAGCAATGTTCTATTCTACCTAATGGGAACCTAGAAGGCAAACTATTATTACTGATGCTAAAAGAATAATTCATTTTTTTAAATGCATTGTTTTCCTATGAACTCACACTACAGTTTGAGAGGTTGTATTGTATTATTTATTTCCCTACTGTAACAGCTGCTGTGTGCATTTTGGAAAAAAACAACCAAACAAACAAAGAAGAAGAAGTATAGTCTAAGACAGGGTTCCCCAGCCTCTTTGAGCCTGCCTCTACAGGTTTATGTCACCGGGCTTGTTTTAATGGCTTCTTGTTTTTATATTGATAACCTAATTTTAATTGTAAGCCACTATATGCTAATAATGAAAAAAAATTACAAACACGTTCAGTGTCAACTGATGGCAGACTGCATGGTTTTATATGCTGGAGAGTGTAAAGTAGAATGAAATTACTTTGCAAGTGGATCCTAAAAAAGTACAGCAAGTGGGAAGTTTGAGAACCACTGGTTTAGATAGAACAACCCCTGACACCAGCATTTATTTTAATGGAGTTAAATGAATTTACCCTAGGGTGACCAACGTTAAGATCTGAACTGTTCATGTATACTGTTCATGTATACCCAAGGCTAAAGTGTCCCTGAGTGATCACAGCATCTTCCATAACTCGTAAGTCAGATGATAGCATTTTAATTTAGACAGTAATTGCCTCCAAAAGTCTAGTTTCATTCAACATCAGCTATTCCAATGCCAAACCACACTCAGTCAGTTTATCTTGGAAAGGTTCACATTCACCCAAAGCCTCAAACCATAACAAAGAAACAAAAGGTCAGTCTATTACTGTCCAAATAAACAGAATAAACTTTAAAGCAAGTGCAGTTTAAGATTTGCGTGTGTAGCATTGTCTATTATATAGCAGGCTATGCATTCTCCCACCCCTGTACACCCGTTTGATGTAAACAAAGGACATTCTTTATTTGATAAGACAGCTTACTATGACCTTACCAGAAGCCATTTAACTGTTTATTCAGTTTTGCAAACTAGCTTTCTCAATCAAGATTTCTGCATGAAATTTCTTTGAAACTTTGTATGTTGCGAACATCACATAGGACAATAAAATCACCCAGAGTAAACCACACTGAGTACGTAATTTAGGGTAATGCATCTACTTCATTCAGCCATTAATATCATCCAATATCTGAAAATGCTTTATTGGCTCTTTCTGGCCCAACCCTTCAACAGAGAACCAGCACTGTGCAGCGGTTAGAATGTCAGATTAGGATCTGGGAGGTCCAGATTCGAATCTCCACTCTGCCACGGAAACTGGCTGACTGACTTTGGCCAAGTCACTCTCTCTCTCAGCCTACCTACCTCACAGGGCTGAGAGGTTAAAACAGGAGAGCGAAGAATGGTGTTGTAAGCTGCTATGGGTCCCTACTGGAGAGACAAGCTGGGTACAAATATCTAAATAAGTATGAATACGTTGCAAGCTCCAGTAACAAAAAAGTCCTCCTGTATGTTTCATGCCATAAACTTTCTACTTCATTTCAAAGAAAGACAAAAACAGCACCGGGTACAGTGAATGGCATTTCAAATACCTTTGAGGATTGGTGTGGAAGTATATACAACTATTTTTATGTATGTATATAAAATATTTATGTCACACCTTCTCTACCACACCAAAGTGAGATCTAAAGCAGGTGATAATAATATAATAAAAACAGAAACACACTATTGGGAGGAGCCATGGCTAGTGATAGAGCATCAGCTTAGAGTGCAGAAGGTCCCAGCACCTCCAGTTTAAAAGATCAGGTAGTTTGGTGTTACTGCCTGAGTCTCTGCCTGAGACTCTGGACAGCTGCTGCCAGTCTGAGTAGACAATACAGACCTTGATAGACCAATGGCCCATTAGGGGTATCGCCAAGTTTAGATATTAAAAAAATCACAGCATCTACTCACTAGTTCAATTATTCATAGCATACCAGAGCACAAAATGTTTTACCAAGAAAAAGGACATACAGCATTCCAGAGGAATTTACAATAATCTCAGCTGTAGGAGAGATTAAAAGGGAAGGGAGGAACGAGACAAAATAATAAGAGAATAAAATGTGTACAAATGTGTTTACATGGACTTGGGCTTTGCTTCAGGAGGGAAAGGGGGAAGAATAAAGGATTAAGGCAAAGATCTATAGGACAAGGTTTTGTTTTACAAAGATTCTTAAGCATGCAATATGTAGATAATAGAGGAAATTAAACACAAACTTTACTGTTTCATGAAACACATATATCCTATAGAAAAGACATGCTGGATCAGACCAAGGTCCATCAAGTCCAGCAGTCTGTTCACACAGTGGCCGAACAGGTGCCTCTAGGAAGCCCACAAACAAGACAACTGCAGCAGTATCCTGCCTGTGTTCCAAAGCACCTAATATAATAGGCATGCTCCTCTGATCCTGGAGATAATAGGTATGCATCATGACTAGTATCCATTTTGACTAGTAGCTATGAATATGTTCATCCCCTCTTAAAACCTTCCAAGTTGGCAGCCATCACTACATCCTGGGGCAGGGAATTCCACAATTTAAATATGTGTTGTGTTAAGAAATACTTCCTTTTATCAGTTTTGAATCTGTCACCCTCCAGCTTCAGCAGATGACCCCGCATTCTAGTATTATGAGAGAGGGAGAAAAGCTTCTCCCTGTCCACTCTCTCCAAACCATGCATAATTTTATAGACCTCTATCATGTCCCCCCTTAACCGCCTTCTTTCCAAGCTAAACAGCCCTAAGCGTTTTAATTGCTCCTCATAGGGCAGATGCCACTTACTCATATTCCTTGCCCACTTTCCCACTAGCAGGATTAAATACAGCAAGTATTGTAATCCTTTCCAAAATACCATTGTCTGCTTCATCATTCCTACTTACTAGGAAACGCCCTGTGTTTAAATGCTAAGAATCACCTCCAGTCAGGTTTTTTAAAAAAACTTTTAAAATATTGAAAACAGGGAGCCACCCAATGCAGTTCTACTCAGAACAAAGTCCAACTTTATTCAGTGGGCCTTAACCCCAGGGAACTTTTTTCAGGATTGCAGCCTTACCCAGCCAAATACAGACCCATGTCTCTATGTCAGCACTCAGGTTCCTGGCAGGGGTAGTTGTACAGTGAGACCTACTGAGATGGTTACATCAAGCAGCAGATATGGGGTGCACAATCAGATATTACCGACCAGATAAAACACCAGATACTTCCAATATCAGATTGGCAGTATCCAGTACTACAAAAGGCACTCACAGTATTTCCTGGTTCCAACATTTCATTCCTAATATCCAGAATTGGGTCGGGAGGCCTTTCTGCTACTCTGCAGGGAGTGCCTAAACTCTTTAAATGTTCAAGGGCCACTGTGTCTATGTGTCATAGATCTGGCCTAAAGACTCAGGAGGCCAGGTCTGCCACCCATTAAAAATAATGGCCCTTTAAAATGTAAAGCGCCCATGTGCCATGGGTGCAGTCCAACTGGGGGGGGGGTGCTGAAAATAACGGGCCGAACTCTCATGAGAGGAAAGAATCATGCAAGAGTTGAGAACGTCTGACAGGGCATGTAAGGCTTATGCAACATGCTTAAAAAGATGGGGATTGCAGAAGGATGGCTGCTCTTGGCCCAGGTAGTGGGTGGAGGTGGAAGGCTCAGGAGACACTATTTGTTGAGACACCATATGTAGAGCGAGGATTGAAGGACTTCATCATATATGTATCAGGAAGAATGAATTTTAAAGGGTTTCATTTTTACTCCTGCCTTTCCATAAACTTAAAGTAGCATACAAAATCTAACAAAAAAATCACCAGCTTTAAAAAAAAGTTAGTAAATAACTTAACACAAAAGAAAAATACCACTCAGCACGTTAAAATACCATAAGTGTCACCATTAGCAGACAGAACTGTCTGATTTTACAGAAGTGCCATCAGTCATTCAACATTAGTGATCTACCCAATAAGCATTCTATAAAGCCTCACAGAATTTAGCTTTCCTTCAAAATTGAAGCCACATTTAACAGCATTACAAAATTTCTACAGATTTAGATCATGTATTCCGATGGCCACACATAATTTTTAATTAAAAAGAAAACCACCATAATTAAGGCAGCCTCTCCAAAGAGAAGTCAAGGGCTTCATAATTAAAAGAAAAAAACACATCACATTTGGCAGGCACCCATGGCAAAGGCTACCCACAGCCTGCTTTTGATGGAACTCAATTAGGACTTTTTAAGAACTAGAACAAAATGAAAATTGGAATACATACAAACATGCTGGGCATGAATATCACTATTGTTTGGGGGTGGGGAGAGAATAACAGATTTCCTCTTAATTTTCTGGTAAAAGCAAAATGCTACATAAAAAGTGAAGGCAATGAATTATATCCCTTCTATACAAGCAAATAACTGAATATATTTACATTTGTAAAGCAGAACTATTTACAATGCATTTAAGTAATAAGGTTTATACAGAAGGGCAAGGATATTAGCAACATTTTTCATCCTTGCTCTTCTTTTTTCATGCAGTTCTAGGGCAACAAACCTACACATTTGATATGATTAATACATTTTGAAATAACTTCAAGAGAGGCTGAAAAGGGCAAAATGGTGTTCAGTCTGCACACAGCCAAGTTTTGAATAAGAGACAACTGCAAAGGACAACTAGAGAAAGAGTCCATGCATGATCCACAGGATGGAAAATCCATTTCTAGCTCTACTTAAAGATCCTATGGAAGATCCTATGGCTTAATTCAAGAGGGAAACTCCCTCTTGAATTAAGCCAACAGTAGTTTGTCATCTCAGTATTATACAAACTTAGATTGCAAAGAATGGGTGTGGTGTAAATGGACCTATCTAGAGTGACTGGTTTGTCAACCTTAGTAATAAGACCAGTACATGAAGATTTCAGCATGGATTTATTTTTGAAGACCGTTGTGTTAATTAGTTCTTCCTTTAACAGTTCCATGTACAGTGAGGGGGGAAAGTATTTGATCCCCTGCTAAATTTGCCTGTTTGCCCTCTGATGAAGAAATGACCAGTCCATAATTTTAATGGTAGGTTTATTGTAGGGTTCCCGTCTCCGAATCTTTCTTAAATTCCCTTCGGGAACAATGCCTTATAGAACGCTCTGATCAAACCCTGCCTCCTAGTGTAATCGAACAAGGAGGCTTTTGGTACAAAGACTCGAAATTATATGTGCCCAAAACGCTCCGAAAAGACGTCTTGCACTTGGCTCATGGAGTAAAAACAGCTGGACACTTTGGATTCCTAAAGACCCTTCACCTGTTGCGCAGACAATTTTGGTGGGGGGGAATGCGTTCTGACATTGACTCTTTTATTCGCAGCTGTCCTGTTTGCGCCACAGTCAAACGATCTCAAGGCAAGCCCCCAGGACTGCTGCAACCACTTGAAATACCCAGCAAACCCTGGGAGGTGATTGCTATGGACTTTATGACGGATCTCCCTCTCAGCGGGGGAAAAACTGTATTATGGGTTATCACTGACTTATTTTCTAAGCAAATACATTTGGTTCCATGTGCGGGGATCCCCTCCGCTCAGAAATTGGCCCGCCTCTTCGTGTCACATGTCTTTAGACTACATTCGTTTCCGCGCAAGATAATCTGCGACCGCGGCAGTAGTTTTGTTGCAAAGTTTTGGAAAGCTTTTCTCAAATTGGTGGGGGTGGAGCAGGGATTGTCTAGTGCCTACCATCCCCAAACAGATGGCCAAACCGAACGTGTTAATGCTGTACTTGAATGTTATTTGCGCTGTTATGTCAATTACCACCAAGATAACTGGGTAGAATTGTTGCCTTTTGCAGAATATGCTTACAATAATGCTGTACATCAGTCCACTGGTTTCAGCCCGTTTTATGCAATATATGGACAGGACTTCAGTCCTATCACCCCAATGGAAAATTTGGAGGGGGAGGGGGATGCAGACATTGCCTCTTGGGCACACACCCTCCGCACCACATGGCCCTGGCTGGTTAGCAACCTTGACCGAGCCAAGCGCAAATACAAAGCACAGGCTGATAAGCATCGGTCCCCCGGTGGGGACCTACAAGTGGGTAACCTGGTATACCTATCCACCAAAAACCTGCGTTCCACCCGTCCGTGCCATAAGCTCAACGCTAAGTACATTGGCCCATTCCCCATCACTCGCATCATAAATCCTGTCACGGTGGAACTATCTCTCCCCAAAACCTTAAGGCATGTACACCCCGTTTTCCACATCAGCCTCCTGAAGCCCCATATTGCTTCTCCGCAATGGCATCCAGAACCGCCTCCTGAACAGCCCCTAATGGTGGGGGGGGAGGAACATTTCGAGGTCTCCAAAATCCTAGACTCCAGCATTCACCATGGGGTCTTGCAATATTTGATCCGCTGGAAACACTTCCCCCCTGCCTATGACGAGTGGGTTCGCGCACGAGATGTCTCCGCCCCCAAACTCGTCAACGCCTTTCACATTGCCTACCCAGACAGACCAGCCCCCTTGCAGGATGGGAGGGGGCCTTAAGGGGAGCAGGATGTCAGGCTGCTATCTCGGTTTCTATGTTTCCTCTATTCCTGTGCTGAACCGTCCAGACTTCAAGGACGGCTCCACATACCAAAGCCTGGGAACGCTACCCCTGGGAAAGTGTGCTCTGTTTATGCTTTGTGTGCTTTGTAATCTCCCGCCGTTTTCAAGCTTTATATTGCCAACTAGTGAGCGAGACTCTCATACCTGTCATCTTATCCTCAATGCACTGTAATGCCTTTTTGACCAGTAAAAGCCATCTGCTTGGATTCTAATTGTCTCTGTGGTGATTTCTGGTTCTTTGGGTCAAGAGTTGACAGAAAGACAAGATAACAGGAAAAACCCCAGAAACCCAGAAGACAAAAGTCAGAGATTGATGTGCATTATAATGAGTGAAATAAGTATTTGATCCCCTGTCAACCAGCCAGGTTAGGGTTAGGGTTCTGCTGTCGACAGAAGCAATCAATCCATCAGATTCCAAACTAACCACCATGACCAAGACCAAAGAGCTGTCCAAGGATGTCAGGGACAAGATTGCAAACCTGCACAAGGCTGGACTGGGCTAAAAGACTATTGCCAAGCAGCTTGGTGAGGTGACAACCCTAACCCTAACTGTCAACCTCCCTCGGTCTGGGGCTCCATGCAAGATCTCATCTCGTGGAGTTGCAATGATCATGAGAATGGTGATGAAGCAGCCCAGAACTACACAGGGGGAACTTGTCAATGATCTCAGGGCAGCTGGGACCATAGTCACTATGAAAACAGTTGGTAACACACTACGCCGTGAAGGACTGAGATCTTGCAGAGCCCGCAAGGTCCCCTTGCTCAAGACAGCACATGTACAGGCCCGTCTGCAGTTTGCCAATGCACATCTGAATGACCCAGAGAACTGGGTGAAAGTGTTGTGGTCAGATGAGACCAAAATCGAGCTCTTTGGCATCAACTCAACTCGCCGTGTTTGGAGGAGGAATGCTGCCTACGACCCCAAGAACACCATCCCCACCATCAAACATGGAGGGGGACACATTATGCTTTGGGGGTGTTTTTCTGCTAAGGGGAGAGGACACCTTTCCCACATCGAAGGGACGATGGACAGGACCATGTATCGTCAAATCTTGGGTGAGCACCTCCTTCCCTCAGCCAGGGCATTGAAAATGGGTCGAGGATGGGTATTCCAGCATGGCAATGACCCAAAACACACGGCCATGGCAACAAAGGAGAAAGAAGAAGCACATTAAGGTCCTGGAGTGGCCTAGCCAGTCTCCAGACCTTAATCCCATCGAAAATCTGTGGAGGGAGCTGAAGGTTCGAGTAGCTACACATCAGCCTCGAAATCTTACTGGAGAGGATCTGCAAAGAGGAGTGGGGCAAAATACCTGAGTGTGTGCAAACCTGATGGCCACCTACAAGAAACGTCTGACCTCTGTAATTGCAAACAAGGGTTTTGCCAACCAAGTACTAAGTCATCTTTTGCAAAGGGAGCAAATACTTATTTCACTCATTATAATGCACATCAATCTCTGACTTTTGTCTTCTGGGTTTCTGAGGGTTTTCCTGTTGTTATTCTGTCTCTCACAGCTACAATAAACCTACCATTAAAATTATGGACTGGTCATTTCTTCGTCAGAGGGCAAACAGGCAAATTCAGCAGGGGATCAAATACTTTTTACCTTCACTGTATCCCCTCCATCTGACTCTACAGTTCATGCATCTGATAAGGTACGATGTTGGCTGCAATAAATGTACTAGCCCAGTGATGGCGAACCTTTTAGAGACCGAGTGCCCAAACTGCAATCCAAAACCCACTTATTTATCGCCAAGTGCCAATACAGCAATTTTACCTGAATACTGGACATTATTGCTAGGGTTGCCAGGTCTCCAGCCACCACCTGGAGGTTGGCAGCCCTAGTAGGGGAAGGGGGAGGGATGGAGAAAGGAAGGAACTGGGAGAGGAAAGAGAAGGAAGGAACTGGGGAAGAAAGGATGTAAGGAAGGAAGGAAGTGTCCTGGGTCGGGCCTCAAGCCCCACCCAGGACTTGCTCCAGGATGCACACCCGAAGTTCTCCCCCCCCCCTTACCAGCAGCTCTGGGGAGGCGACGGCACGGGACAGCGGAGACGTTGGGCCCCGGCGCGGCTGCATTGGGCACCTGCTGTTGGGGGCAGGGGAGGAGGGGGCAGCGAGGGCGAGCGCGCCAACACTTGTGACCCTGCCAGCCTGTGGGCAACCTTAGGGGGCGGGGAGGGAGAAGGCAGAAGCCACGCAGCCACGCCCAAGCCGGAGGACTCGAGGGTGGCTCCGGCTACCCCACAAGCTTACCGCAGGAGTCAGGGACGAGCGCGAACGGGGGAGAGGGGGAGTATGGTGGGAGATGGCAGGCCTTTCTCCGGCGGACGCGTGGCTGTTGAGGGGCCGCCTGGCCCTCCACGAGTGCCCGGAGGAGGAGGAGGCGGGCGAAAACGGCCGGGGGAGAGGCGCCTGAGGAGGAGGACGATGGCGGCGGCAGCCTGGAGCTGGACTGCTGGGAGCCGCCTGAGGGGGACGAGGAGGAGGAAGGCGGTGAGGAGGAGCTGCTGCTGGAGCCTAGAGAAGGAGGCCCTGCCTCGTTGCTGCTGGCCTCCCCGCCGCCTATCAGCTGTTGCGGGGCAAGAGGGGGGGAAGAGGAAGAAGCCAGCCGCGTGCGTGCGAGGCAGGAAGCTGACCCGCTGACGCACGCACGGTGGGGGGGGAGCTCAGCTGGGAGAGGGAGGGGCACAGACAACCCAGGAGGCCTTTTGGAGCTCACCCACGTGTGCCGGCAAAGAGGGCTACGCGTGCCGGAAGTGGCACCCGTGCCATAGGTTCGCCAACACGGTACTAGCCTTTAGGATGTCACAGCACTCTTTCTTCAGTTTTGCCACAAGACTAAAATGTCTACTTTTTAAGAATGGAAGATAATTGTGTACAATTATGCACTGGCTGTTTAATGTACTGAGACTACCTGGAAATCAATATTCTGTCTCTTTACAGCAACAATTCTTATAACACAGGGACACCTGACTGTAGAGTCCAAGAACACCCACCCCAGACCAAGTCAGAACTTCACTAAAATTAAAAGCTCAGAGGCTGCTACTGATAAAAAGAAAGATTTCCAAAAAGAAAGAGGCCTGCTTGACATAAAGGTGATTTACTAAATTGTGGGTTAAGGACTGGACAGAGGCAGTAACTGAGAGACCCAATGTATGATCTTGATCTCTGAAAGGAGGGCAGTAAAGTAATCCATAATCCATCAAATCAAGAATGATGGCTATGATTAATGTTTTTAGTCTGAAAGCCAAAACAAAAGTACCTCTGGAATAATGGAAATATGTCCTTCTAAATCCCTCAGTCATGAGAATATTCATATTTTTCCTCAGATGTATTAGCTGCCTATGTGCTGCTGCTTCAGCACTCCTTTTTCCCTTCAAGATATTGCTTCTTTCTGGATGTCACATGGGCTATCCCAGCCAATCAGGGATTATACAGTAAACAGAACGAAGTCACAGTACTACATTAGCCAGTTACATTTCGCTGTTTGACAATATACCTGAAGGTAAATTCTGCCTCTCACTTTAAAAAAAATTATTTTTCAAACAAAACATACAAACATAAACATCAAATTATTACACTGTACTGGAACTTACCGTATATACCCATGTATAAGCCGACCCGCGTATAAGCCGAGGTGCCTAATTTCTCCCCAAAAATGGGGAAAAATTAGGCACTTGCGTATAAGCCGAGGGTCGGCTTATAACCCCTCCCCCCCCGCAGGCTTACCTGGGCTCCCGGCGCAGGAGCAAGCGGCGCGGTCCTGGCGGCGGCGGCACGACCGGGCGAGGGCCGGGGCAGCCTCCCTGGAGCTGCAGAAGGCCGCCCCAGGCCGCTCTCGGCCGGCAGAAGCAACGGCGTGGCCGGGCGAGGGTCGGAGCCGCCGCTCCAGGCCGCCCCAGGCCGCTCTCAGCCGGCAGAAGCAGCGGCGCGGCCGGGCGAGGGCCGGGGCCACCGCCCCAGGCCGCCCCAGGCCGCTCTCGGCCGGCAGAAGCGGCGGCGCGGCCGGGCGAGGGCCGGAGCCGCCGCCCCAGGCCGCTCTCGGCCGGCAGAAGCGGCGGCGCAGCCGGGCGAGGGCCGGGGCCGCCGCCCCAGGCCGCCCTCGGCCGGCAGAAGCGGCGGCGCGGCCAGGCGAGGGCCGGAGCCGCCGCCCCAGGCCGCCCCAGGCCGCTCTCGGCCGGCAGAAGCGGCGGCCGGGCGAGGGCCAGGGCAGCCTCCCTGCAGCTGCAGGAGGCCGCCCAGGCCACTCTTGGAAGCAGGAAGCGGCGTGGGCCCGGTGGCGGCAGTAAGTTCCCCCCTCCCTCCTCCCTCCTCCTCCCCCCTCCCCTACCCGCGTATAAGCCGAGTTCGTCTTTTTCAGCCCTTTTTGGGGCTGAAAAACTCGGCTTATACGTGAGTATATACGGTACTTTATTGCGACAATCCAATTATAATCTTCTTTGATTTACAGTTTACTATTTTCTGATTATATTTGCATATCTGACAGTACA
The DNA here is from genome assembly GCF_029931775.1 of Euleptes europaea. Lineage (NCBI taxonomy): Eukaryota > Metazoa > Chordata > Lepidosauria > Squamata > Sphaerodactylidae > Euleptes > Euleptes europaea. The sequence continues at coordinate 35,483,334 of NC_079316.1, read as the reverse complement.
TTTCTTAACCAATAAAAAATAGAATGTAAGAATTTAGGTATCAGCTGTATCGTTAAGGAATACTTTCCATTTTTCATAGAACTCAGAGGTTGATCTCTTATGCACTAAAGATGTTAATTTAGCCATAGTGGCATTTTCTGTTAACTTGTTTGCCCATTCAGTTACATCTGGGTATTCCTCTGCTTTCCACTTTCTTGCATAGACTACTCTTGCCACTGTCACCCTATAGATATTCATTATATACTTTTGGCATATTGTTTGGTAAAATGTTTAATAACATACTTTTTGGATCTCGCACAAACTTAATTTTTAATATCTTTGCATTTCATCATGTATCATTATCCAATATTTTCTTGCCTTTCTACAAGTCCATCACATATGATAAAATGTTGCGCCTATATTTTGGCATTTCCAACATTTTTCACTGAAACCCTTGTTAGCCTTTACTATGTCTTTAGGTGTTATACACCATCTAAAATGCATTTTATACCAATTCTCTCTTAACATTTGGCATTCTGTGAACTTAATTTCTTTTGACCATAGATACTCTCTCAATTGGCTTCAAGAAAGGGCAATCTAAATTAATTGGCAAACATTTTTATGGGCGCTGCAAAAAAAAAATCAACAAAAGACAGGATACTTTTCTATGCTACCAAAGATGTTCAACAGTGCACTTTTCGTTCATCCAAAGTGATGATTCAGATACAATTTTCTTCTCTTCACTTGTACAACTTACTGGAACAACTCTATACACAGTTGTGATTTCCAAATGAATCAAAGTGGCTAAAACAGATGGACTGAAGTAGAATCAGGCACTCTTTAATGCACCACCAATAGTTTATACTATCCAGACATAACTTCCAGTTTCCCACTCTCAGGAAGACACAGAATTAAGTATAGAATAATTCATTTCAATATGATTAAGGAAACCCAAATCCAGTTTTTCCTGTGCACACCCCTGCTCCCAGTTCTAATCCAATGAATGCAGTTTTGAAAGGATCAAAATTACATAGATTCTGATAAAATTTATGGGTTCTCTATGTCTACCAGAAATTTCTATGAAAGGAAGGTAACATACATATATGGATTCAATGTCAAATAACTAATTATGGATGAAATACAAAGTAATGCAAACCACATTATTTTCTTGTAATGATATGTTTTCTCTTTTTCTGTATACAAGCTTGATTGGTTAGTTACTCCCATTTCACACCACAATACCCTGGCTGAAATCTATTATCTTTCCAGCACCAACAGCGGAATAAACCATCAGTAACAAGTTACATGTTTTGTATATTTATGTATTTACAAAAACACAATGCAAATAGCAAAAAGGAATGTCTGTCATAGAATGGACCACTCACAGTAAGCTAGGAAATTCCAGAAGTCTTTAAAGAATGCAAGAAAAATGTGAATAAGAAACATTCTTGGAAAAACATACTAGAATAGAATAAACACATGCAAACTAAAAGGACAGTGTTTATGCTGACACTTATTGGGATCATTTTCCCTGCCTTGTCACAAATTTTTGTAGCACTTCACATTATTCCTTTAAAGTATGGAATGGGTGAGGTGCCCTGATAGACTTGCCTCTGGCCTTTAAAACTTGTCCAGTATTGTTTCTGTCTTATTCTTGCTGATAGGGCTATATCCATACCGCAGGACTTTGTGAAAGGCAGATGACGAGTCCACTTTAAACAGGAGTGACTCTGATTTAAATTAAATCGATTTAAATCAGGATTTAAATCTTTCATTAAAAATCCAAATTTAAAAAATCCGATTTAAATTTTTAAAAACCGCTATTTTTTTTTAAATCATTTATTTTTATCCACCCTGCTTTAAATGATTCCATATTAACTTCAGCAAAATGACCGACAGCACATTCCTGATTTATAAGGGAGAAAGCCCTTAGGAGGCCAGAAAGGTGCTTCGCCAGCATTGCTCCAGCAACGCCACCCTGGCATAAAGGCCCGCACCGGCGTCCCGGGAGGTGTTCCTGGGGCATTCCAAGGGGAGGAACGGCTGAAAATGTGGGGGGGAGGCCCCATTGAAAACAGCAATGCTGTGCCACCAAAAATGGTGTTGCAGCAACACAGACAGCAGGAACAATGACGTAAAAAAAAAAAGCCTCAGAAGATTGTAAGATTAATACATCGAATAAAAACAAGGACAGTTCTCCTATAAGTTCTATAATTTTTTATTGTTATCAAGTTGGTGTTATATATTAAAGAGAAAAGAGTTGTTCTTTTACTTGGGAAGCAAGCACCTAAGGCCTAAATACGTTAACCAACCCCAAGATCCTGACAGGCTCTTACAAGAGGACCTGCTGACTTTTATTTTCTTTGGTCATATAGTTTACCCCTAAGTAGCACTTTTTCAGAGCTGTTCAATTTTTGCAGAGTATAAACAAGGAAAAAGGAACTGCCCAAATCTAAGTGTTGCCAGATGAGCTGCTCTGAATTCCCAAGATCTTTGTTTTTAAGATTCCTATCCAATTGTAACAAAAATAGCAAAAGTAGTCTAGGAAATCTGGAAAGTATGCAATAGTAAAATATACCCAGTAAATATGAAAGTTGTGCTTTTCCCCTGTAACATTTTTTAAAGAGCTCATTATTTTTACCTTGCAAATAATAAACATGACGCGTGATAAAACTGACATTTACACTGCACATCAGTATGTGTCATGTGCCATTATTAAAGTTGAAGCATCTCCTCACCTGTATTGCTTACCCTGACTTCCAGATGGCACAAAACTAGCTATGGCATTAAATCACTGACAATGAACCAACAATACTGCAAAAATGTTGCTAGTACTAGACTGGACTACCAAGTCAGCAAAACACAGGGTCCTGGGAATGTTCCTGGCAGGAAAAGAACAACCAGTAAGGAATTTGGTAGCGAGCAGGTGATATAAACACATATAGTTCGACTTTCTGGATCATGAGATAGAGCTCTGACGGACAACACTACTTTAAAAGGAAGACAATATTTTATCTCATCTACTGGGACTCTGAACTAGATTGAAGGGAGGATTCAGATAACATCACACAAGTGTTAAAACAGTGCAGTGATAACAATGAAGATTAAAGAGGGTGTTAGTACCTATCAGGTGGCTGAAACAGGAATAGATCATGTTGTAAAGCAAGTAAGTGTTTCATGGTGATCTTGATGCATCTATTTTAACCAAGACCTTCATTTTTACAGTGACATTTTGAACTATTAGGAAATGGACAAATTAAAAAAACGTATTTAGTTTTCCGCTAAAGTCCCTGATGGAGAGAGTTGAGCCTGCATGAGAAAAGAAGAATTAATGTAGCTGTTCAAACAAAATACCTTAGAAATAACTTGTCAATCATATCACTAGTTTGCTAGCACAAATCAATGGAATAACCAACAACAATTTCTGGCAATAAATAATGTTTTCATTTTGTAATTTATAATGGATCAACAGCTTGTACTGTTGCATAAAAACATGATCCTATACAAAAGTAACCACACAAGAATTTCAGATTAGAACTAGCGATGATCCTGGCTTTTAATGAACTCTACGGAAAGACTACGGAGGACTTTCATTCATAGGGTCGCCATGAGTCGGAAGCGACTTGACAGCACTTAACACACACACACACACGGAAAGACAGATGGTACACATTAAAGAGAAGAAAAGCAGTTATGGATGGCACAAAAGTACAAGGCTTCTATGCTTTTATGAGCCAGCAAGATTCCCAAGAAGCTACTTCGCCCATCCCTAATGTAACATGACAAATATCATCTTTTCTTGCTAATGATAAAATATGTAAGCCAGTCTCATAGTAAACCTCTCGGGGAGCAAGCCTAGCGAGTCTACTCAGAAGTCCCATTTTATTCAGAAGGTGTTTTTAGGATTGCAACCTTGCTCTTTAAGTTGCCATGGCACTCATTTTTCTCATCGTGCAGATTACATGGTGGATAAAATCAATGATTTTTTAAAAATAAAAAACCTGACTTTTTAATTTAAGTCAGATTTTTAAAGTTTAAATCAGGGGGTTACCGTACTTTGTATTCTCGGCGATGTATTAAGAGTTTGAAAATGTTGTAAAAAACATCACTTTAAAAGGGTTTTTGGATACCATGGCTTATAAATGGTTGGAAGACGTCTTCACAGCTAAAGGGCCAAACAAAGTTCGAACAGTATTTTTTATATTGTTTTCAAACTCTTAATACATTGGTGGGAATACATAGAAAGTGCGAACAGTATTTTTTATAACATTTTCAAACTCTTAATACATCGCTGGGAATACAAGTGCGGTAACGCACTCAGATTTTTTTAATGAAAGACTTTTTGAGGGGAAAAATTATCTGAAGATAGTCATGCTTTTCCAAAGGTTTCTGTAAGACTACTTTGGGCTTTTTTTTTTATCTAGAAGATATTATCACAGATGCTTGGTTTTGCATTTCTCAAAACAGTGAATTTGTGTCTGCAGAGATAACATGCCTCTTCTTCACAGCACAAATGTTATAAAATAAACATATAGTTGAGAAAAATACCTTAATCCCATTGCTCCTTTGCAAATGTATGTACACTGAATCAACCCCTTGTCTCTTAAGTGCTCAATTTCAAGAAATTCAATAAAGAGAAGATTGTTTGGAGTGGAGTAGATCTGCACAAGGAGCTAAGTGTGAGGAGAGGGGGCAAGCAGTAAAAATGTAAGTGAAACCTTTTTGAACAGAATATTCCACAAGTCTTGGGATCTTTGTATGTGAAGCCTGAGGTTTATCATATTATTCTCTCCCTGGAGGAAAAAACCTATAATGTCAGCAGGCCGTAAAAGAGTGTAGAAAACCATGATATCTAGTCTTACTGACTAGTGATTTAAATGAATTTGATTTAAATCAAATCCATCCTGGTAGATTATATAGTAATCTCAGACAGTAAAAGAGGCTGGCAATACCAAGGCATAAAAACAAATCTAGATGTATTTCTGCAGGTAGTATGTAGTTCAACTACAGTAATCTACAAAGATGGCTTAAAATACAGAAGTGGATCCAATAGCCTCTTCTGAAGTACGAAATATCTTCTACACAGAGGGTTTATTTTACCTCTTGTGCTAGAAAAGTGAAATGTCTTTCCACCTGTACAAGAGGACTGTGCTACCTCTTTCATGAGTGAAAGTAAGAACTTCACTACAGAAGATATTGTTATAGATCTGTGTGGACTGGCACACTTTGTAAGCCTTGTGCACGAGTTTCCCCGGAGTTGCATTCGAATTGTCCTTTTGTTCACAACTGAATCCAATTCCATTCTGTTCCACAGGGACCTCTGTATGAGGCTTTCTAATTAACAGAAATGTAATGAATGCTTTGGTTGCACCTTTACTATATTTATTTTAGTAAATGACTTGAAATAAGAATACTAGAGGTAGTGTATACTTTTCCTCGTGCCTCCCACATAGTTATAAAGCCTAGCCAATCCATTTGATAGAAAATGAAATTAGATTAGTGTCCATTAGCTTGATACAAAACTTAAGCCAAGGCCAGTTTTTAAGTGATTAAAATGCATTGCCTGTGTATGGAGAGCAACAGAAAAAGCAATTTTCTATGTGCTTGTGATATACTTCTAAAATAAATAAGACTGATGAATTTGCCTTGGATGAGTAAGATCTGAACATTAGTATGCAAACAGCTGGTGTCAGGTGACAGTTTTACCATGGCTGAGCAGATCTGATAACCAACACCAGAATAATCATCTTGAAGCCAATTAAAGAATTATGCAGTTAATAATTAGAGGATCACATCAAACAAGACCCATTACACCTGGCATTGGTAAGTTCTCTCTCACATTTATAGGCAAAGATAATGCAGAGCAGAGAGATGCGTAAAGCATTTGACACCACTTAGTAAGAAGATGTTTTAAAAAGTTAAATTCTTCTATATTTCAAAAATGGCACTTTTCAACAAGTATGTCAGCATCTCAACACCAACTGTTATGATAGTAGCAAATAAAATTCTAGCATCTGTTAGCTTTGAACACCCAGCCATCTGTTCCAAAGAAAAAAAGCACACAAGAAAACAAAGCTAAAATTTATTGTAATCTAGGTTTATTTCATCCATTTCCATTGCAATTCTACTGTGAGGCAATCCAAGGTATCATAAAGCACTTAGAAACATATTTCTAAATAGAAGAATGAGATAGTGGAAACTCCCCCTAGTTCACAACTAGTATGAACGATGTTCAGCCTACCCTAAGTCGCAGACATTAGGGTTACAACTGGATCCAATGGTCCTCTTATCTTCCACGCAAAGAGTTTATTTTACCTCTTGTGCTAGAAAAGTGAAATGTCTTTCCACCTGTACAAGAGGACTGTGCTACCTCTTTCATGAGCAGAAGTAGGAGAATCACAACAGAAGATACTGTTACAACTGGGCAGTTCTGCAAATTACTAGCACCTGATAACCAAGAGCAGTTTCAGCTTCAGAAATAACTTGATATTTGGCCCAAACACTGAGTTCTGAAAACCATCAGTAACAAGAGATTAAAATTATATAACATTGCTATATAGAAAATAATCATTCATCACTTTCGATCTTCCTTTTTCCCTTAGAAGCTTTCAACTCTTATATTTGGGCTACAAGGAAGACAAACTACCACACACAGACACAAATTCCCCATGTTGTCTCATTTGCAGTTTTGTCACATTAATGTATGAAGCCACCTTGTACCAAATCCGGCTGTTGGTCCATCAAGGTCAGTATTGTTTACTGAGACTGGCAACAGCTCTCCAGGGTCTCAGGTACAGTTTTTTTTACCTCACCTACTACCTGATCCTTTTCTCTGTAGATGCCAGGGATTGAGAGATGCCAGCAGATACTCTACCACTGAGCCATGGCCCCTCCCCATGGGGACTGTCAGGCAAACACAGCCTTGACGTGGAGGAAGTGTATGGGAACTCAAATGTTAAAATATAGAAGTTAAATTGTGGCTACGAAGTTCAATTGTGTTCCTTGTGGTTTTCCTGTTTTGCATGTACAAAAAGAAACAAAGCAACTTCAAAATCTTACAGAATTACTATTTTATCTGCCGAGTCATTTAGTGTTGAATGTCTGCAGCATACTAACAACGGCCAGGGATGAGGGCAGGATAAAAATCCAATAAATAAATAAACCATTTAATTCTTAGTAGAGTTGTGTGTGTAAAGTGCCGTCAAGTCGCAGCCGACTTATGGCAACCCAGTAGGTTTTCAAGGCAAGAGGCTAACAGAGGTGGTTTGCCATTGTCTTCCTCTGCATAGCAACCCTGGTATTCCTTGATGGTCAAATCAAATCAAATCTTTTCGATACAAGATCAGCTCTAAATAAAAATTAAAAAGTTAAAATGTACTAACCAGGGCTGACCCTGCTTAGCTTCTGAGATCTGACAAGATCAGGCTAGGCTGGACCACTCTTTTAAATCCACTGAAATCAAACCTGTTTCAAATTTTGCTGTTCGAGTCATACACCACCACCATTAGCTACCCACTGCACAAGAGAGCTCAAGAAGAAAACTATTGGGGTGGGGTTTCAATGCAAGAATGTATCTTTATATTGAAACATTACATAAAGCCTCAGGTTTTCCATCACATGACAAGTATTAACATAACTATCTCCAACAGACATCTGTACATCCAATTGGTATTATTTTTTCTAATAAAACAAATGGATCATCCAGATCATAAAAATTACAGGTATGGGAATAGAATTCAGCTTTCACACACAAACACCTCAAGGGACATGAAAAAACAAAGATACACCATGCCTTAAAGACACACCATGACAGGAATGGGCTCTAAGTAGCTTCACACTAACATGTCAGCCTGTATCTGTATCATCGGAATACAACAAAAGGTATGCCCTCTGGATGCAATGCAACTAATCTCTGCACCTTTAGAGACCACAAATTTTTGCACAATGGTCAAGTCATGATTACATCCCTTGCTATTATTTTTGTACACTTAACAGCTAAGTATGCAGGCAGTTTACTGCAGTTGGTTAATACTGAGCAATGAAGAAGTTCTATTAGTAATGGCTCATTTACACATGCAAACAATTAAGTGATGAATACGTACATGAGAACCAGTTCTATCAATCTACAGAAATTGTTCTGTATCCTACGAAGTATGCACATGACTAACGTGTCTCAGCCTCCATTTCTACTTGGCATATTCACTTTTTAAATTGCGCATTCACTTGTTGTATCTGGTTTCGACTAGTATTTTTACACATGTTGACTTCAATCCAGAGCTCTTGGTTTTGTGTATGTGCTTGCAACAATATTTGCCATGAAACCTTCCACAACTACAGACCCCCTATGTATACTACGACACAAGCAGTCTTGGGTATAGGCTCCCTGGCATTGCTATCTTAGATTAATAGACCAGATATAATTATACATTGTATGATATTATACTACTTATATTATACTATTCTGATACTAATTATATTATACTATTCTGATAGGTTAAAGTACATACCACTAGATTTGTACAATAATGATCATGTACTGCTAAGCATTTATCATATAAGCTGGTTGAGAGGTTCAATACACATATATACCGATAGCACTTTATAATAATAATAAAGTACTGTAGCGCAAATACCTTGTGTGAAGGTACAAGAATTTGTTTAGGTCTCTCTCTCCTTTTTTAAGTCTTCTTAGATCCATAAATTATTTATTAGAATAAGTAAGAAGGTATGGAATGACTTATATCTGCTCCAAATAGTAGTTGATGAATGTCTTGTTGTAGGTATTGAGTATCGATTCTGTACAATGTGTGTATGTTGTTTGTTTCATTTTATGTTGTTTTGAAAATAAAAATTTACTAAAAAAAAGCAGTCCTATGATACAGAAGTAATAATACATGTTAAAAACAAACAGCTTTATTAGTCTATCTGACCACATCAGAGGTCAACAGGTTATTCACTCCAAAAGTTTGAATGCTTAACTTTAGTCTTACATTGTATCCATTTCAATAGAATAAAGTATGTCTAGCCTTTTCAATAACTTTACATACTCCAACAAGACTACACATAAACTGAAGTATGTTTGCCTCGTTTTTTAAGCTTTCCAGTTAAAGTGTCTAGCTATAATTATGTCAATGTACTTAGTGTAACATCCAAACAGACAAATTCTTGTCTTCATTCTTAGAGCCCAACTAAACGTGATAGAAGCAAATAAATTTGTCTGGCACAGTTAGAACAAATGAGGCACATGGATGAAAAAGTGCTAGAATTTCCTGTAGTCTATGGCTTATGTTTCCAGCAATCAATTCCCCTCCCCCAGCATTATTCTCTTAACCTTTGGGTTGACTGAGTGATCCATTAGTGGAAGGCCCTGGCGGATGTTAATTTTTGCCTCATTTCCTTCCACCCAACAGTCCCTTCCAACCGCCAGAAAATTGATTTCAAGAGTCACATGCAGACCAGCAACCAAACAGAGTGGAATGGCAGTGGAAGGAACGGAAAGGAACAAAATTGAAGCTTCTCCCTCGTTGATCAGTGGAGCTACACCTGTAGAAGATGGAGGGGAAAATCCAGTCTCCTTCCTCCTCCTCCTCCCTGCAGCCCCCAACTTACACAGCTGGCTGTTAGTCTACTCAGATCCTATGACCCCAGAAATCAACTTTCCAGAGGCTGGAAGGGATTGCTGGGCAGGATAGAGAACAGAGAAGCAGCAAAAAAAAAACTATGTTAGATGGAAGAAAATATTATTCTAGAGAGGCTAGACAAAAAGGTGGGTACAAGGACAACACCCATAATCATTCATTCACTCACTCTTCATGCATCTGTTTCAAGCAGGGTCTTTCACACATCTCGTCTTCCACATCAATGCCATCTTAGATCTCCAGATAATTATAAGAATCATGTGTTTTTCACTGAAACCAGAAACTGATTAAAATTCATAGACCAAATCAAACTTGGCTAAATTAAATCAGTTTGAATACCCACATCTCTCCCTCCCCCCAGTTTAAATCCATTTTTTGTTTCCAACTGCAGAAACAATAAAACCTCCAAGGAGCAATATCTGCTACAGACCAATAACTGTGTTTAATATGTTCAGCTATTTCTTTCTAGATATTTTCTTTGGGAACTTGATGAAGTTGATATAGTAAAACTGCACAGTAAGCTTTATTTTGCTTCCCTTTCTGTGTGTCTCAGGTTTTCATGCATATTTATATTAAAATGTGAATAAAGAATGTGGGGGGGGGGAGACCAACTCAGAAAAGTAGGCCAAAATTAGATATATCCATTGCAAATTTGGTTTGCAGAAGTGTTTAACAGAAGCATTCTTCCTGTCTAAATCCTTTGTTCCCCTATCTAATAGCGCTTTAAAAAGAAATTGGCTTGGTTAAGACACAATGGCAAGCCATGACTGACACCACATGAACTGAGTCTGAAACAAAACTCACAAGCTCACATGCTCCCTTGTTGACTTCTATTCTTCCATGTTCCCCTTCTACTAATGCACTGCTATCTCCCCCCCTGCTGTGCATGTGACTATGAGGGACAGGAGGCTGTGCTGCCCCCGTGAGGTAAAATAGTCACTCAGATGTTTTGACACCTGAGTCTATGGGAGTGCTACTCCAGCAGCCGATGTTTTTCCAGAGGGTGACTGAGGAAGAGTGCAGACAGGAGAGGGGATTTGCCTCAGCAATGGAGCAATTTCATGTGTAGCTCTGCCTGATGGCATGGCAGTCTGGTGTAACTACCTCTGGGAGAAGACAGAGTTGTGAGGCCTGTCTCTGGAGATGAGCAAATCTGGTAAGTACAAGCTTTAAAGAGAATGCCCCACATAACTTGTATATAAATTAATCTTCTCTGTTGTTTTATTAAACCTCCTGCTTCAGTGATTTCTGTACTCTTCCGGCTCAATACAAAACTTACCTCACAACAGTGACCCATAAGCCTTTACTCTTGCTACAGTAAAAATATCTTGTAACTGAGGGGAAGGTTTCTATCTCGAAACCAAGCAGTTCCCCCAAAGTCATCAGGAAAGGCACTGTGGGAACACTCAATGTCAAGGCAGAGGGCAAACCACATAGTGGCAAACCACAGTTTGCAATTTCATCCAAGTCAACAAGCCAGAATCCACCACAAACCAGTGAGGGAAGGAAATGCAACATGCAAGGGAATGCACAAGCCCACACATCATTTTCAGGCTCAGTCACAATTTGGTACTGAACTAAACCTGAACTAAACATTGATGTTCCAGAATGCTGCCACATCCCATAGTTTTAACCCAAATTTGATTAAGTCTTAATGAGTTTTAATATAACCAATTGTATCTTCTTATTCAGATCATAAAATATTTCAGAACAAAGTGACTTTCTGATGTAGTTAATGGCTTAGAGACAATCTTTGCACACAGAAGTTTGCAAATCCAGTGTCTATCATATCCAGCCAAAGGTAGCACTGCTAGAAAAGACCCCAGTTCCTGTCTTGAAACCACTGCCAGCCAGATTGGATGATACAAAGCTAGACGGACTATTCAATATTAAAGTGGTGGAAAGTGCTGTCAAGTCACAGTTGACTTGATGGTGACCTCGTAGGGTTTTTGAAGCAAGAGACACTCAGAGCTGGTTTGCCATCGCCCACCTCTGCATCGCGACCCTGGACTTTCTTGGTGGTCTCCCATCCAAATACTATCGAGGGCCAACGTTGCTTAACTTCCAAGATCTGATAAGATTGGGCTAGCCTTGGCAATCCAAGTCAGTATTAAAAGCATCTTCATATATTTTATCTACTACCTCCAAGCAGTGCTTGATTCTAGCTATGCTGGACAGAAGGGGAAAAAAACAGTGTCTGATCAAAGGATGAGCAAGAGAACTCTCCCTCTGCTGGGTAAGCCATTCTTGAGAATTCTCTAAGAAAAAAATGGAAAGAGGAAGATCCATCAACAGGTGCTACTAACACAGTTCAAGGGAGCTATGAAAAAAACACAAGTATAACAGGAATTTAGAAACAAAAATATAGGATGACATTTAGATAAAAGGTAATAAACTATTATAATCTTTGTATATTATTATTACACGTTAACTGTATTACTGTTCCCAAAGTTGATGATGAATAAGCACCAAACCTGATAATAAATTAACAGTTTGCTGGTTTATTCAACTTTTACACCTTGGATGGTGAATGTCTAAAATAGTATGGTGAATGTCTAAAATAGCATGGAGTTTATAGATGTTAAAAGATGCCAAAACCTTTGTAACATCCAATCCAGTATCTTCTAAGAAAACAGATATATTATGAAAATCCAAGGCAAAATACATGAAACCATGAGTTATATTTTACAGAAATGCTGATAACAACAAGATACAACGTCTCCATGCGTTCATACCAAAAATGCTTGGGGTTTTCACCAAAATAAACCTCATCACTTTTCCTAGCACATACTGAAGGTTCCTCCTCTTCCTCTTTTGTGGCTCCAGATACACAAGTCACTTCAGAAAACATTGATATTAACACAGCTGCCCATGCTGATATTATATTGGCAACAAAAAATATGAGTGGGACAGATATATTTTGGTTATAGACAGATGAATCAACTCTGAACCCTGCCTCAGCACAATTTCAAAGGGAAGGCGGGAAAATGAACTGTCCCAGCTCAGAAATCCTTGAGCCATTACAAGCAGAGTACACTCCCAATCCTTTTCCTCCATGTTTCACCTCAGTTCATAATGTCTGGAAACCAGCCCTCTTTATCTTCCAGTTTCTTTTAATTGGGGCAACAGAACTAATTTGGTGGCATATCTTCCTGGTTACCTTTGAACCACAAATTCAAAACTCATAGTTCATTATTTATTTTAAGATAATCTCTTTCAAAAACTTTTAAAAGCATGTACTGAAACAGAATGCCCATTTTAAAAAGGGTATAAAATCCAGATACCAGCCCGTACTACAGCCATAAGCTACCTACTCCAGATAGGTTTGTCCTGAAGTAAATGGTCTGAAGATTCAGCCTAGAGAAAGCATCATTTGACAGTGTGTTTCACTATAGTGGAAAAAATAATTCCTTTCATTTAAAAAAAATCTCTTCAACTGTTGCTCAAATGCCAAGAGTTTTACATAACAGCCTGACTTCAGAAAACAACATTGATAAAATGACAGTGTACACAACAGAAAGTACTACAGCCAGTGTTGTAATATCTAATCGCGGAATGCAAAGCTGACATTTCTAGTGTGGAAATACTACAATGATGAACACAAGCCAGAATTACTCATACCATTTTAAATAAAGCATGCTGTGCTTGACTAGGTTTCTCTGTGTGCTTGTGTGCACGCACACACGCACACAGGAGCACCATGACCATCCCACAAAGAAAGTACACCATGAATTCACTGCTACTGTGACAGGACCTTCCAAGGGACACCAAAGTTCTTTATCCCCAAGTATCTTCAGAAAGTCAAGATCAGTTTCCAGTATGCTAAACAAATCATGGTAAAAATACAGATGCACCTTTCTCAAGGCCACAAGCCCAGCTTCTTTAAGTCTGCGGTATTCTAAATTCACACCCAGACCACTACTTACTGCCAGTATCAACCAGCACCTCCCACTCAGTAGGGGGATACTACGCACGCTTGCCGACCTCCGGCCTGGCCCTTACAAACCAGGGGTTTGCATTTGTGTTTCATTTTCTCCTTGCCACCCATGCCTTCCAATCCCACTGCCCTCCGCCGCACTTCGTGTTGCCGCTCAGAAGTTCTGCAGAGTTTCCTCTTCAGATTTCACGCAGCCCCTGGCCTGCCAAAAAGTTTGCCCGAGGAATTCTGTAAATTCATCTGGCAGCCTTTCTGGCTGCCCATCTGGAGAATATTTCAGAGCGAGGCAGAGAGAGAGAGACCTGCAAGAAGAGCGCCCGTGCCCCTTCCCCCCGCCTGCTCCAGAGACCTGGATACGGGTGCTTAATGACTCCCCTCCAAAGCCCCAGTCGGCCAGCGACGTCTGCAACTGAGCAACAGTCCCGTCTAGCCGTTTGCAGGCAGGCGTCAGCGGCCACTGGCCAGCCAGGCCCACCCCCTCTCCCTTCAGCCTGTCCCTTTTCCAACATGGGGGGGGAGGGAGAGACCCGCTTTTTAAAAAGGGGATTCAGCGACTCGCAAAGAGGGATCCGAAAAACTCGTAAACATCTTTTTTTGGGGGGGGAGGAAGCCCCCCCTTCAGAAGAAAGCAGAAGACACGGAGCCCCAACCCACGATCTGCATGCAAGTCATCTGCTTCCCCCCCCCCTCGCCCTGTCCTGAGAGAAAGCACATCTGGAGTCAAGATTCCCCAAGCCCATGCTGGAATGCGACTGGAGAAAGAGGAAAGTTGCAAGCAGGATCTCCCAGGACCAAGCAGGAGGGAAGGGCAGCCAAGTTGATGGTGACTCCCCCCCCTTTCTCAATTCTACCCAAATCTTGCAGTCACGTGACAGGCATCCTCTCTCTCTCTCTCTCTCTCTCCCCCCCCCCCCCGTTTACCTGCAGTCTCTCCGTTGCCGGCTGCCACATATTTCTCCCACCGGGACCTGGCGGGGAGGAGCGGGGCGCAGCGGCTGGCGAGCTGAGCGGAGCGGCTGCAGGGCTGTGGCCAGGCTCTGGCTCTGGCTCACATCTGCGCGGCGCGTGTCAGGTCGGGGCGAGCCGGGGAGAGAAGCCCTCCGCAAGCGAGCCACTGGCTCTGGGCGCCGGCTCGTGCGCGGGGCGAGCTCCGCCGTCCTATTGCGCCAGCCTCCACCCCGGGCCCCTCGGCGCAGCGGGGGAAAGAGGCGGCCCCGCTTCGAGCCCCGCCCCGTCCAAGCCCCGCCCCGTCCGGCCCTCCCACCCACCTACCCACCCACAAGGCGCTCTTCCCCCCGCCTCCCCTCTTTCCCTCGGCGCAAACGCCCCGTTCCGTGGCGCGGCGCGCGCCCTTGCAGCCTTGCGCGCTGGCTGGCTGGCTGGCTGGCGCGTGAGGCTCGCGGACCCGCTGCGTGGCCAGCCCGGTGCGTCAGAGGCGACGCGGGACCCGCTGGCGCGTCAGCCAGAGAGCTGCCCTGTCTGCAACGCCCCGGGCCGAGATGCCCACCGGGCTGCGCCTGGCTCGGCGCGCGCGCTTGGCGACGCCTCGGGGAGGTTCCGCGCTCGCCTGAAGCGCGCGGGGCGCATGGGAGAAGTGGCATTGCAGTGCAAAGGGGGGGGGGGTCTGGCTGGATGTGCGACAACGAGGGTCGCCAACCTCCAGGCAGTAGCTGGTGCTCTCCCGCTATCACAACTGGTCTCCAGCCGAGGCAGATCAGATCACCTGGAGAAAAGGGCTGCTTGGGCCATTGGACTCTAGGGCGTTGAAGCCCCTCCCCTCTCCAAACCCCGCCCTCCTCAGGCTCGGGCCCCCAAATTCTCCTGGTGTTTCCCAACTTGGAGCTGGCAACCCTAGCAACAACAGAGCTGGCTTTTCCTTTAAAAAAAATATATTGGGTTTTTATAGGATTCATAAAGGAAAAAGGAAAAGGGGGAAATAAAAAAAATAACAAAACAGTATCCGCAAATCGTGCCCCTGACATCCCACGTCCCCTACTGTGAGAGCTTGCTTCTCCTGACCTTTCAGATCCATCATTCTGAGCACGTCTTCTGGCCTCCTGCGCTATTATGCGTCCTCTGCCTCTCTCGAGTGTCCTGTGGAAGATTGTGATCGCGGTTCCCTAGCCCTCTCGTCCAAACCCCAGTGTCTAAGTTCCAAGATTGTGGTTGGGTGTGATTGATATTTTGCTTTGATATATCAGCATCCTTCACCTCTCAGTAGCACCATCTTGTGTGTTGACCCTCGCCCCACCTTTTTTTTGAAAGCCATGGTTTCATCTTCATTTTCTTTGGGCACAAAAGGAATTCAGAAAAGTATTAAATTTTCATTTTATATAGTTTTCCCCTTGTCATTTATAAAATGAAACTGAGGCAGTTGCAATGCACCATCATACTTTTTACAGTGACAAATGTGATGTTCTCATTGTGTTTGTGGTGCCCTGGATTTTGACACAATTCACGTTCCTAAAATAGCAGAGCATATCACTCACTGCATCCTTCTTCTTTTAGAAAGATTGCAGACAAAGGCAAAGAGAAGCAAGTAGCTTTCTGATACCCAATGAACAACACAAGCTCCTTTTCTCTCCTCCATTACACAGTCTTTTCTAGTAGGTGAGAGTAACAGAGACATCTGCTGGTAAGTGATGCAGCATTTTTTCTCATTGGAAGAGTTCAGCCAAGATGCTGAAATTCAACATGTTCCCCAAACCACACATGGAAACAAGGAGCAATACGCCATAAGTTATATTGCCCAGTGTTGATTGTGGCAAGGATTCTCTTCATTATTAGTTCTCTTAGGGAGACATATTCATCCCCCAAAAAGGAACAAACATCTTTTTGCTTTATTTTCTCTCTTATCATTAACATATTGCATGGCAAAATTTAACACTATATTGGGACCACCTTTTCTTTGAAAAATAAAGCACAACTAATTAGCTTCTGGGAGGGAAAAAAGACCTCTTTTTATTTGAAGCCTTCTTTCCATTTTCTTTGGCCAAAGAGTAACAACATTTGTGGAATTACATCTTTCCAGCACACCAACGTCTGTGGAAATGTGAAAGTCATCCATTAATTTGTTTCCAGTAATGCTAGCTTTGTGTATTGGTTTCACCATGTTTTACAGATGAATACATCTTTCCTGATCCACAAACAAAGGACAGCTGCTATGAAAAACAATTCCACGTAAACATTAGGAAGAACTTTCTGACGGGGAGGGCTGTTCAACAGTGGAATGTGCTGCCTCGAAAGGTGGTGGAGTCCCCATCTTTGGAAATCTTTAAGCAGAGGCTAGATGGCCATCTGTCGGGAGTGCTTTGATTGTGGGATCCTTCATGGAGGGGGGAGGGTTGGGGTCACTGGGGATGTGGGGGGTGGTAGTTGTTAATTTCCTGCATTGTGCAGGAGGTTGGACTAGATGACCCTGGTGGTCCCTTCCAACTCTATGATTCTATGATTCTTCTATGATTCTACGACCCTGGCAAGACTGTCTTTTTCAAGAATTGTCATAATTAAACTCTACCAGAGCTATGAGCAACTCCATTTATTTTTATCCTTGTGTGTCTTTTGTTAGTTCTGTGTATTGCAACACAATATTTACAACAAATGAATTCAGAAACAATGGTGGTGCCAGAAAAAGAAATGGTGTGGGGGGGAGGAACAAAATAGATTTTTAAGAGACCCAAATCAGTTGAACTATTGTCCTGTAGCAAATATCCAAGTTTTGACTTAGGGGGTAGAGCAGTTGGTGGCTTGGAAAGTGCAGAGATCATCAACTTTTCAGGTTGAAACAAATTCAACCCCAGTGCCCCCTATCCTATTAAAAGCATTATTCAAAACAGTGGTTTGCATGACTCACTAAAGAAGATAATAATAAAATGTCATAACAGTAACAATTAATTGCACATCTATTCAAAATCAAATTAAAACTTTAGTTGAAATGTATTCAACAAAACTGATGAACTTGATCCAGTGGTACCAGGTCTTCAAAGTCTAGAAAAAATTCTGATAGTTTCCACCGAATTTGCCAACATTGTGCCATAGCTTGATCTATTGTAAATTAGAGAACACAGTTGAAGGGGCCCACCTCTAGCACCTCCCTGCTGCCCTCTTGCCTCTTAGTGCCCCCTAGGTAATCCCACTGCCCCCAGGGGGTGGTACTGCCCACTTTGGGAACCACTGATCTACATGCATTTCAGTTCAGGTGCCAGTCTTGTACTGGAACTGAAATTGTCTCTGTCACCCTGGCTGACAACCATTGCCAGTAGAGAGACAACCTGATGCTCTTGAACCTTGTGGTGGCTTTCAAAATAATCAACCATGGTATCATTCTAGGCCAGATGGCAAAAATGGGCATCGAGGCCCCTGTATTGCCAAATGCAATGGTTCTTTTTTTTTCCTTTAGAAGGATTCAGAGGTGATAGGCACACAAGTAGGATGGGAGTTGAACCAGCAGACAAGTACAGAAAAAGATAGGAATGTTTACATCCTTTCAGCTGGCAGGAGACCCCTGGAGAATCAACAGCAGATGAACAACCTGAAACTGACAAATGTGTAGCACCTTCCTCAGACTCCATTAGGGCTGTTACCCAGACTTGCATATCTGATATACATTGCTTACACTTGTGCTTTTACTTATACATTACTGACTTTGACAGGGATAATCATAAGCATTCCCAAGATCAGCTGATTAGCTGTGGTAACTATGTTATGATCTCTCTCTACCCCCTTGACTTTAAAGGTATAAACACTGCGCTCCTGAGCCCCAAACTCCTCAAAATGAAAATGATCTTCTGCAGTTCAACTACAGCACCATAATCAGCGGCTCTATTATTCGCTACTAGTTCCAGTAGATGGTTCTGGAAGACAAGTCCTCAGCTTTGTAGCATTTGTGCTGTGGAACACCACACAGGTCTATTTTATATAGGGGTGTGCATTGGGCTTTACCGAACTGGAAAAAATGGCCCCTTTTGAACAGTAGCCAGAAAAGCCGTATCTAGAAAAGCTGAAAAAAATGGTTCTCTTTTTTGGGATTCCCCAATCCCCATAGGCTTCAATGGGAGATTTTAAATCCCCCCACTCCATTATGGTCTATGGGGAATATTTCTGGGGCTCTGGGAAGCTGTCTATTAAGGTAGAGGCTCCAAATTTTCAGTGTAGCTGCTGGTGATTCTCCTTACAAAAACCCCAATTTTATTTTCTCCCCCCCCCTAATTTTTCCTCCATTTCCCCACATTTCCTCCATGACTAAACTCAGGTGGATTGTGTAAGGAGGGTCATCAGCAGCTATGCTGAAAATTTGGTCCTCTACCTTGAAAAACAGCCCCCTCCGAGCCCCAGAAAGATTCCCCATAATGGAACCAAAAATTATCGGATTTCTCAAAAGAAACTTCATACCAGTATGGGGATTTGGTATTTTTCAGAAATCCTGAAAAATTTTCAGGTTCAATATACCTGAATCTGAATTTTATCCCTTTTTTTTTTTTTTTTTTGGATGCAGATTCCTATTTTTATATTCCATACTATCCTCTGAGAATCCGATGAAGTCTGTGGACCCCCCCACTCTCAGAAAAATGCACATAAACACATATGCACAAAGCAATAACTAATGCACAAAAATGAAATTAATAAGTATAGGCTTAATGTAACATAAGATTTATATTACACTATCTCCCCCCCCCCTCCATCTTCTTTACTTTTTAGGTGGGGGAGCCTGGCTGCTTTTTCCAAGTCAGCCCATGACCCTATGCCCTAAAGTTGAGTGCCATGTGTCCTTGATTTTAACTGTTCAATTGAGAATTGTTAGTTTTAACTATATTGTATGGATTCTGGTTTTCATTGTATTGTGTTGTATTTTATTGTATATGCTATTTCGTGCCCTGAGCCTGGGATAGAGGGCAGGATATAAATCCAATCGATAACAAGAACAACAACATATGGACTGGATGAGGGCCTATAAACTGAAATGCAACCCGTACAAGACTGAGATGTTGTTGGTCAATAATACATCTACACAGGCACTGATCATTGCAATGCCTTTCAGGATCTTGGCTTCCAAATGGAGACTCAAGTCTCATCTGTAAAACGTTACTCCAATCGATGTGGTAACTGTTGCCTTTCCTTAAGAAGCACAATCAGGTATTCGTGTTTGGATCAAACCCAAGTTAGTTTACTGCAATGAGGCTCTGTGTGGAATTGCATTTGAATATTGTTCAGAAGCTTAAATTGGTGAAAGACACAGCTGCACGAGTGCTGACTTGCATGAGGTCTGAAAAATGTACCCTGGCTGCCAATTTTCATTCGGTTAGAGTTCAAAGTGATCGTCATCTACAGGGCTAAGTGGCCTGAGACCAGGCTATTTAATAGAACTCTTTCTTCCAAATTCATTTATTTATAATTATTTATGCTCATTCCCAAAGGACTCATGGAAGATAGGAAAGATAATCAAACAATCACATCAAAACAATCCAAAAACTATTGTAAAAATAAAATACTGACATACCATAATGAAACTCCCCAAAAAAGCACAACAATTCCTATTGTACAATAATACAGAAACCAACTCCACCCTTACCCAGCGCTACTGGGGGGGAACTTTCATAAACTGTATGCTATTGACAGGGGTGGTGGCTCCTTTTCTCTACCCTCCAGCCAGCTTATTGGCCAAGCTATGGTGTTCCTAAAATTATGAGGGAGAGAAGGAGGAATGGAATAAATAGGCTAGGTGTTTATTAAATATTGAGGCCAAACAGGACAAGAAGACCCATTCTTTCTGTTGATGCGAGGATGGATGCCGATTGTCCACTAACATCAGGCAATCCCCCACTGCTACACTCATCTGCCATGCTCACCTGATAGGTGGTGGGAGAAAGAAATGGGGGAAAATAGCTACATTGTAACATCATTTCTTGGTGAAAACCTGGAAGTGACATCACAGCCTACTGCATTGTTCTAGGAATTCTATAAATCTCTACGATTTTTATTTGGAGTTTTCACTCGGAAATGATGTCACGGCTTCAGTGGTGGGGTTTGCCCAGGACTCCACCCATTATAAGCTCCTGGGCATTTCCAGAAGTGGGCTGACATCCCTGTGTTGATGTCAGCCACACAATAAATGGATGATGAAATTGCTTTTGGTCCTAGAGTCCTGTTTTCACCATTGTTGCTGACTTTGAAGAAAAAGGATCTGACCACTGCAAACATCTAAACATGTATAAGCCTATATGCCCAATGTTGTTTTGGACCCCTGCATTTGTGAGGCCCAAAAAGCTTGCACCAGTTGACCACACATAATTTAAAGTATGCTGCTCCGCACTTTCTAGAGAGATCATTTCTTATGGTAAATAGAAAGGTTTGGGTTTTCTTTTTCATATCTTTTCTAGTACTCTTCCAGGTCACACAATCTAATTATGATGGCATGTAATATAAGCTGTAAGCAAAGTGAAGCAGTGAATACAAGGGGGAAAGAAAGGGAAAGGAAAAGATTCATTTGGCAGCAATATTTATAATTGCCTAACTAAGGCAAATGGCTTGAGACACTTTCAGGACAGAGTCTCTACTGTGTATGTGTGAAAAGTGCCTTCAAGTTGCAGCCGACTTATGGCGACCTCTTTAGGGGTTTTCATGGCAAGAGACTAGCAGAGGTGGTTTGCCAGTGCCTTCCTCTGCACAGCAACCCTAGTATTCCTTGGTGGTCCCCCATCCAAATACTAACCAGGGCTGACCCTGCTTTGCTTCTGAGAACTGACGAAATCAGGCTAGCCTTGGCCATCCAGGTCAGGGCAGAGTCTCTATTGCTTCTACAATATCAAGGTATATTGTTCCAATTATCATACTGAAGCCCATAAAAATCCTGATAAACTCCATAGTTCCAAATCATCCCTTCATTTAATACTATGTTTTACCAGTACAGGTAGTAAGGGACCCATACTGCAATCCTAAACAGAGTTAAACCCTTCCAAGTCCACTGAAGTCAAAGGGTTGAGAAGGCTGTAACTGCTTTGGGTTACACTGCCAGTGGGCTTATATTTTTCTACCCTTGAAATTTCAGCATGATACAAGGACAACATTTCATAAGTATTCAGTTCTGAAGGAGAGACTTCAGATTTCTAAATCTGGACAGCCTTATATAAAGGTGAACTAGTAAAAAAAAAGTGTCAGTGAGCATGTTGTTATGCAGTCCAAGGACACTTACTGAAATTTTACAAATGTCAATTGTAGGCATGGTGAAAGAGAAAATCTCAAGCCCCCAAACACAACTGTTAAGTATCTGTAAAAAATTTAAGCTTTTTTATGACAGGTAAAAACAGTAGAGCAAGGCATGAGTAACAAAAGCGTTGCACAGAAATAGCCAAAGATGGTCACTGTGGCCCCACATTGTATAGCATTCCCATACATTCCTATCTGTAACTTGAGATTGGTGGGGTCATGGGATTCTCCATATTATCCAAGGATATTGGGAATTAATCAGACAATGTGTATCCAGATGCATTTGCGCTATTCCTACCAAGTGCACAGGTTTTGAGATCATCCTTGGCCTGGATCTGAGCCTTTTCCCTCATGGCCTCATACCTCTGGAGTTACCTCCTTGAGGTGTTGAGCTAATTCTTTTTTGTTGGTTTTTAGAAGGCACTATACAGAGGGCTTTTACGTGAACTGGCATGTAATTGTGATGGCTTGTTGATATCTTGTTCTGGCACTGGGTTGGTGATAAGTTTTGGCAAGCAGTTCTGGGCTAAGGAGTACAGGTTTTAGGAATGTTATCTGGTTGTTGTGCTGTGCATGTGTATTTGTGAGCTGCCTCAGACCCCCTTCTCAGCACAAAAGGAAGAATATAAAAATATTTTAAATATGGCACTGTGTATATATTATTGACAATTATCGTTATTGACATTTCTTTAAAGCATAATTTTAATACATTTTATAGCTTTTAAGGCTGCCATTGTAAAAGGCAGTGGACTCAAACACATTGGGAACATATACCAGTTCTAATACATATATGCATCAAGGATTTCACCTTCTTGAAATCAGTCTTCACCAAAGATGTTTCTGCATGCACTTTCCGACAAGGGCATTCATTTCCACATAGGAAAAAAACTGTGTCATGTTATAATGTATGAAGTGCGGCCTTTCCCCCTTCTTTTTCCTCCAGTACAGACAAGGCATCAGCAGCATTTATCTGGTGCTTGTTCCTTTGATTTGCAGCAGCAGAAACCTTTGTGCTGCAATTTATAAAGGAAAAAAGCACATTTTTTCCCCTGTGTGGAGATTTACTTCCACATAGAAAGTCCCATGTATGAAACTGCTCTAGCAATTTTGGCGTAGTCACAAACACATTTTTGTGTGTCCTGTTGGCTTGAAAAATGGAGCCATTTATTACTTTCAGCCCATAAGAAACTATCCCTTTCTGTCTGTCTTCAGTGAATTGCATCCTGGCTGTCGTTTTCCAGACAATTACTTGTAATAGGAAGTGCTCATAGTCTATAATTCATTCTTTGGAGTGCCTTTACAGTGAGATCCTTCATCCTACCCTATCATACTCCACTCATTTCAACTGTACTTCCAGCTGCAAATCAAGGTTTGTAGACAACAGACCAAATTATTATTACATGCCATCAAAATTCATGGCATGCTAGAGTGTTAAAGGATAAGCAGGTTTTTTCCCCCAAGGAGTTTAGAGTTTGAAACAGGTTATAGGTGGACAAGGGAAACTGAGGGGAAGAGAAGAGTATGGCAGAAAGAAAGGACATAGAAAGAATACAGGCAGACAAGTCATAAACGGCAGTAAATAAATGCATAATAAATAAATAATTCGTAATGTATGTTTATGTGTTTTAATTGAATTATTCATCATTATAAGTACTGTTCAAATGTTTTCATGTTCACTGCCTTGGGGACTCTGATCAGGTGGAAAGGCAGCATAAAAATGTTTTAAATAAATAAAATGATACCCAATCAAATGTAGCCCCATTTCTATGTGGCACTCTATGTTATCAAAATCTGAATTTTTTCACCTTATAACTATTTGATTGCGAAAGTAGGAATGTATAAATACATATTTTTTTCCATTTTTTTACATACTCAGATCACTTTTGTCCTGGATATTTTCTTTGGAAATTTTCCCATTTTTGTTATATTGCTTTTTGTTGTGTTTATGTGATGTTCAATTTTTCTGCCAAAACAGGCCAATTATAAGAGAAACATTTCTACTAATTTCTTTAATATGCTTGAGGAAAAGGTCAACTATAGATTCATCCTGTGTTTGGTGTTCTTCTATATTCATCTATTCTCCAGTCACCTGGCATGAAGGCTGATTTTAGCGACAAGTTATATGTTCTTGTTAGTAGATCAATGATTTCACATTTGAACTCTTTAAGAGTCCTCAGGTTTAAGCCGTCTGGACCTGCAGACTTACTAATCTGAATTTGCCTAGCAGTCCTAGAACGTTATCTCTTTAATCTCTATTAGACACAATTCTTCAGACACCTTCCCTAAGAAAAGTGGCTGCAGTGAATGAGCCCCACCTCTTCCACAGTGAAAATAGATGCAAAGAATTCATTCAGTTGGGCTGTATGAGAACACAGTTATGCTATGTGAGAATGTACACACCCACAAAGCCAACTGCACTATACTTCACAGTTAGTAAGGAATACAGTGAAACAATCTGCTGAACATCTACTCACAGATAGACAAACTATTGAACCTATCATCAAAAAATCAGGTCTCTGTTAGCAACCAATGAACAAGACGTGAGCTGGACCAGTGGGTGTTCGAGCATCCCTAATACAATGTCAGCATGGCAATGTGGAATTACAATGTCTTACAATGACTGTGTAGGTGAGGCAATCACATTTAAATGAGATAGGAGCTGCAGGAACTGTGTGGTTACATTTTTACTTACCTACCTACTGTCACAGACTGGATCAGAGTCTTTGAGGTAGAAAAGCACTTGTTACAGACCTGAATAATTCCTTGTGATTTGTAAAATGCAGATCTCAAATATCTGGAAACACACAGCTTTCTGTTTTGGACAGAATATCTGTTTTGGACAGACTGTGGGAGATAACAGAGCCCTAGTTTGCTCTTATTTCCCAAGATCATAGGCTGAGTTACTATGGTAACCAGGTATCCCTTAATGACCTCTTTTAGTGCCAAAAGAGTTTTCGTTAGGCTATGCATTCAGCTGGAACTCTTTTGCTGACTCCAGGAATGCCAGAGGGGGAACAGCATTTTACTTTTCCACTGATATATCCTTCAAGCAGAATTCCAGAGCAGGCCAAGGTTGTGATATAAACCCAGTAAAGCTGCAGTCCTGTGCAGCATTCCTTGGGAATAAATAAATATAAACTGTAGATTATGGGACTTACTGCTGAATAAACACGGCTGTATTTAAGGTTGCAAATAAACCCTTGAAAGCAGAAGTGTCTTTTTGTATATTTTGTATTCTGGACTCAGTTTCTCTTTGCGAGTATGAAATACTCAGTTTTTCCTTCTGCCATTATACTGAGATTCATGGGCACCCAAAGAAGTGGATGGACAGTAGATTCAGGACAGACAAAAGGAAGTGCTTCTTCACTCAAAACATGATTAACTCAGGAAATCTACTGTTAGTGATGCCCACTATTTTAGTTGGCTTTAAAAAGGAACAAGACACACTCATGGAGGTCTGGTAAAGGCTAGTCACAATGACTAAATGGAACTTCCACATTCAGAGGCAGTAACCTTCTTAATACCAGTGCAAAGAGCAACAGCATTCTGTACTGGTTGGCCCAGGCTAGCCTGAGCACATCAGTTCTTTGAAGCTAAGCAGGGTCATCCCGGGTTAGTACTTGGATGGGAGACCACCAAAGTCCAGGGTTGCTATGCAGAAGCAGGCAATGGCAAGCCACCTCTGTTCATCTCTTGCCTTGAAAACTTTACAGGGCCACCTAAGTGGGCTGCAGCTTGACGGCACTTTCCACCATCAGGAACAACAGCAGAGCGGGGACTTGGCATCCGTGCCTTGCTTGTAAGCCTTCCACAGATATCTGGTTGGCCACCACGTGAAACAAGATGCTGGACTAGATGGACCATTGGTCTAAGCCAGCTCAGCAGTTCTTATGTTCTTAGTCCACACCTCTGAAAAGGTTTTAATGAAAAAAGTTATTGAAATAAGTTTTCCTTTCAGGTGTGCTAGATTAAACTTTTTAGATTCAATTGTAAGACCAAATCCAATTTTACCAGACAATATAACAGCATTACCACAGTAATAAGATTGAGGCTCACTCCATAAGCAATGTCCAGCACTGCAACTGAGCAATTGTAGATACACTAGTATGATTACACAGAACAATCGCTTTGAAAGAATTTTCTTCTGAATCTTAAAATTTTAAAATGAAAAGGCCTATCATTTCACTTCGTTTATTGCAAAGATGTCAGACACAAAATGGCCTGCCTGGGCCTTTCTCCACTTACCCTGTTAGCCATGGGTGTAGACTGAGCATCAAGTTACTTGAAGCAAAGGGTGTAAAACATTGAACACCAATCACCATCTTTCCTAGTACCTTATAAGTCTAGTTACTTAGTCTCACCTGCGCCTTATTTTTCTCGTCTTGAGCCTATTAATTATAGGAAGGCCTTTACCCTTGGCAGATGCCAGGCCCTACCATTGGCTGTTTTAGAAGGAAAATACAAGAAGATCCCTAGAGAGGTTTTGTCTGTGTGGGACAGGGGACATTGAAACCATCTAACATGCACTGATATGTTGCCTATTCTACCACGAAGTTAGATCAAAGCTTATTTTCCCCTTGCTTAGTAAATTCCCTGAAGAGTCAGTTGAGCTTTTGGCAAAGAAGGTCCTATTAGGAGAAGATCTTCAGCTTATGCTCCAAACTGCTAAATTCTGTGCTGTTGCTATTAAAATACGCAGGACTTTATTAGAGAATGATAATTAAAATATTGTACAAATTTTAAATTTTACGGTGATAATTTTAATCAGGGGTTGTTTTTATTGATTTTACACCTTTATTTGTATGGGCCGTCTGTGAATCTGCGGTGCAAAACTATTGAGTCTGGACATTTTGATGTGTTGGCATGTGATTGGTCAGTTGACTGTATTAATAAATTTGATTTGATTTTGATAATGGGACTCATTTCTGAATCAGCATGCATAGGATGAGGCTGTATGTCTGGTAACAGATCTAAAACAATTCACCATTCTGATAAGTTGCAATATGTTCCCCTCCCCCTTTAAACAATGAAAGGAAAAATAGAATCCTTACTCATTTTTTGTGCCTATTTTCTCCAAGGGAACTGCCCTCTGTAGTCTGGAAATCAATCCAGGCTCCACCTGGAGATTGGCAACCATAGAATGCAGTTGCTTTAAAGCAGCCATTTGCAGGGTTGTGTGACTGATACTCTGAGATCAAGCAGGCACACCTAACTCTGCAGAGGTCAGGCAGCACATGAAAGTAGTCCTGGTGGGTTTGCTTTTTGCAGAGTGGATTGTCATTTAAAAATATTGAAAAGGCCCCAGTGGCCTGGGGGTGGGAGGATGGCTGCTTCTGGGGAATTAGGAAACTGTGGGGAGACAGTGGAGCTGTTGCTGTTGCACTGTATAGGCAGTTACACCTGCAACAAGCCTGCTTTCATGTGGAAATAATCTAAGTGTATGCGGAGTCACATACACCTTTTCCTTTATGGGGTTATTCCCCCACCTCTTGGATTAGGCTCACAATCTGGAGATGTTCATGGATGATGGAGGTTGCCAGATGGTTTTTTAACAGCTTGGGCTGGCTTACCAGTTGCACCTTTAAAAAAGAAAAGAAAATAAAGACAGCTGCCCTAACGCAATAGTCACACGTCCTTCTTAGTAATATCAAGACTAAAAGGTAATTGTAATGTGATGATCATAGGGCTGCCTTAAAGGTGGTCCAGAAACTTCAACTGTTACAGAATGTAGCTGCTGAAGTCCTAATTGGGCTCTAAACCCTACAAAACCCTACAGCAACACCTTCTGGAATCTGCCTTCCAAAAATGATCAAAATCATTATGCATGGCAGTGCAGCTTAGCAAAACATAAGCGTGTCAGTTCAGTTGCCTGAGCAACAGGGATGTTTTTCCTTTCCTTCACAATGAGGACAATTGGAGGACTTTGTTGGTCCTTAAATGACATAGTCACACAGCCAGATCTGTCTGACTTTGAGGTACTATTTCATTATGATTACTACATGATCTTTGGCAATGATGTTGTTTTTTATAGGAGGAGCAGCTTAGACAGGAAATAGCTGTGATCAGGTGTAGGAAAAAATGCGTGAAAGAGCAGAAGGTAAGGTTTTTGTAAACACTTTTGATCTCCATACTCTAAAACAATAACTTTTGCAGTAAAAAATGAGGCTCATAAAAAGATTCAAGTACAGTACTAGAATAATTGCATTATGAGCCATGAACGCATGTGTTTTTGCACAAAAGTGACTTCTGCAGTAGCCTGAAAGCTGCATCTTACACATACTTCTCAAGAATATAACTGAAAGGAACAGGAGAGAAGAAAGGCAAGATGGAACTTCAGTGTTTGTTCTGCTACAGAATTCACGGGCAATCTGCCTGCTGTGATAACAAGGATTCTGCTCGTGCTGTGAAAAGAAAAAATGTTCAATGAAAAAAAGCCTCACATTGCCTTTCAGCTCAGAAAACCAAGAGGATAAAATGATCTCTCTGGGAAGAACTTTGGGATCCTGCTCCAAACACATCTAGCTTTCCCAAGATCAAAGAGAAACAAGGCAATTTTCTATACACTACTACTGGCTTGTTTTTGAAGCATAGTGCAACCCATCCAGATTATTTCACCTAAATGATGTACTTGGGCTGCCTGTTCTGCTCAAGTTTCCAAACACTGCAATGTAACCAGATTTCTCCGTTAGGCTCACAATGCACATTACATTTTCTTCCATCATCATTTTAATTCTTTTCCTTTTTTCCCCACTCTACCTGGGGATGGGAGAAATACCATGGAAAGAGAGGGCTTTTTAACTTATGTTGACATCTTGGAATTAGGTCACTGGGAAGCAGGCTATCCTGTGGGCTTGGCATAGGAAGACTTGCCTGGCAAGAGCCAAAGACTGTGACAAAAAGAATGGTAATATTCCATACTAACTGAAGGTATCTGCTCAGTGTGCATTAAGTGTTAAGAAAGGGCTTTGTGCAAGCAACCTTCTGGGCTTAGAAGAGGTGCCCTTCCCCTCACTGAAGAAATGGGGCAGATGCTTCCGTGTGTGAAAATATAGCTGTTTATATTCTGGAAGACATTAAGAAACAGATGCTGCCATAAGTTGACTGAAGCACGCGCGCGGGGTGTGTTTGTGTCTCTGGGATCTGATATGGGGTAGTCAATCTGAAGCTCTTTAGGGTAGTCCCTTTACCTCCACCTATCTTCTACCTATATACAAAAATACTGTAAGTCTCCACGACTCTCTCCTCCAAAGGGAACCAGTCCAGATAAGCACTGCTCCTAGAACTTCTTGTGATTTGTAGGAATCAGGAGTGTTTCTTTCCTCCCCTGCCCTTTTCCTTCTAAAACATCTAACCTTGAGTGCTTTTATCCCAGTTAGGGGGAAAGGGCACCCATAAAAAGCTCAGGAGTGGATTTTTCAATAGGAAAAGGAAGAGGAGGAAAGGGTTAAAAGCACTTCTCCTCAAAAAGCCAACCAAGAAGCTCTTCCTTTGAGCTGTTCCTCTGTTTAGCTGTATACGGCTAGAAATAGGGTTTGAAAAATTCAATTTCCTGTAATTGTCACATAATATCATCTCTTTTAACTGGGAGAGTTAAATTCACTAGAAGGGTGAATTCTCCTCTGGGTTGCTATCCAGGTTATGATAAGTGTCAAAGCTTTAATTTGCTGAGAGATAAATTAGGGTCAGGTAGAGATTTAAAAAGTCATTTAGCATAGGTTATATAAAAGTCTCAGCTAGAAAGCTGAGTAATGGCGGGAGAACTGTTTTTAATTAGGTAGATATCATTCTATGTAATAAAGAATGCTCATTCGTATACTTCTAGCACCTGTAGCAGAACACTGTGACATAATAAAAAATTTACACTTTGCCTTTGAGTAGTGGACTTTAATCACATGCTTGACTAAACCTCATATAAATGGTATGTTGGAGGTGTTCACTCATTGACTGACTGATGGGTGGTGGGAGACAAATTATATTATACAACAGAGTACACATGGAATGATAAGTAGGGATACTTCCAATATTCTTTCTGAATTTTTTTCTCAAATTTGGGCATTTCCACAGTAAGATACTTGCTTTTGTTCTGGGAGAGACAACATCTGGTAAATCTTCTTGTGATCACATTCTTTATTGTAAGCTACATTCAAACCTCACAACAAAACTTTAATTAAACAGTGTTTTTTTAGTGATGGACACACATGGAGGGCTGGATCCTATGTCAGCAGAAGGTGATGATGACCGTACATCTTTTCCAAATTTCCTTCCTTTGTGACCTCCAGGACTTAATTCCTGGGGCTGTAAGACCAGAGAAACCAACAGCTATGTGTGGAGTTGGAAGGGGGACTAAGGTGTAGAGAAGGAAGGGGCTGAAATTGCTTTCTTGCCTTGTCTGTCAGTTTGGCCATAATATCAAGAGCAACCTCCCAGACTTCCCTTCCCACTTCCATCTGCAATGTCATTGATTATAATGATCATCCTTAGTTGTAAGGATTACCAGATATTTTATTTGGGCGAATCAAGACAGTGCTCCTTTTCATTCTAGCACTCCATTACCTCTGTTAGAGACAAACATTATTTTTATCAAATGTGAAAAATGCTCCAAGTATGCAAGTGTCAGTGCAGGAGAGATTCAGTGATGCCAATGGCAGTTCCTACAATGGCCCTTTGACACATGGCTTGGATTCAAGTGAACTCATGGAAAAAGCAAATATTTATTCCCCACCCTCTTATTTCAGCTAAAGGCAAAACAAGATCAGCTGCTACCTTGAACTGATCACATTTATTCACTATTCTTTGAAATAAGCAAGAATTTAGAAGTACATAAGCAGTCACCGAGGGGGGGATGGACATACACACATAAATAAGATGCACTATGGCAGATACACAATATTGAAGCAAAATAATACTGTACATTAACATTTGAGAGACAAACAGTTCAAATTATAATTTTTGTTTACTCACACTTAAAAAAAAACAACCTTGACTTTTAAAAGAAATATACCCAATATTAAGGCCTGATCCTAAAGACCATGAAATCAATGGAAATTATGTCATCCACTTACTTCAAAGTCGGCAGGATCCATCCCCCTTGTTTGCCTGAATAGGCACTTCAATTATGAATTAATTTACAAAGCTTACCTTGAATACTTTTACAAAAATGTCAAACATCAACTCAAGAGTATGTTTCAGCAGGAACATAACAGAGAAGTAGGTTAGTTATCCATGCACAAAATAGGGAGAAAGCTAATTCATTCAGTTTAGGAATAATAAATTCGACTAGATTCCTTTTCACAAACACAAACATTTCAGACTTCTTTTTTCTGTAATGGATATATAAAGTTTTACATCTTTCCTAAATCTACCGAGAATGCTGGCACTGTTATGTCAAAGAGAAACTTTTCATTGCTTAACACTTTGCATTCTGTTTGTAACAACCACAGAAGTTTGTCCGAGTTTGGTAAAAGTACACACTATTGTAAGATTAGAGTTTCTAAAGCAGAAAGTACATTAAAAGGTAAACCATGAACTTCACAAATTTGGTTTTTTTAAAATATTTTCCCCAAACTAAAAGCTGCAGAAGACTTGTTCTTAAATAATCTACAGAAAATTCTGGAGCAGCTGACAATTTAATTTCTTACACTTTCTTCATCTTAAAAATATTTGAATTAATTCGGTAGCCCATTCCTTTTGAAAAATAATCCCCAACAACCCCAAACACCTGAAGTAGTTACAAATCTTTTGTTTTAATCAGAGTGACCAAAGGTTTGTCATCGGGGCTGTAATCTTCATAAGTAATTGGGGTGGCATCATACATTGCAGGTCGAGATTTCTTTCCAAACCTGAAGACAAAGCAACAACAAAAAAGATACAGTGAACAAAATGGCTGACTGGTAACACACTGCTGACCCAATGACTCAATGTTATCTCAAAAAAACTCTGTCAAAACTCTACACATGGAGAGCCAGCGAGGAGTAGTGGTTAAGAGCTGTGGTTTGGAGCAGTGGACTCTGATCTGGAGAACCTGGTTTGATTCCCCACTCCTCCACATGAGTGGCAGATGCTAATCTGGTGAATCGGGTTGGTTTCCCCATTCCTTCACACAAAGCCAGCTGGGTGGTCTCGGGCTAGTCAGTTCTATTAAGAGCTCTCTCAGCCCCACATACCTCACAGGGTGTCTGTTGTGGGGAGGGGAAGGGGCTATGGCTCAGTGGTAGAGCATCTGCTTGCCATACAGGTTCTAGGTTCAATCCCTGGCATCTCCAGTTAAAGGGACTAGGCAATTGGGTGATGTGAAAGACCTCCACCTGAGATCCTGGAGAGCCACTGCCGGTCTGAGTAGACTATACTGACTATGATGGACCAAGGGTCTGATTCAGTATAAGACAGCTTCATGTGTTCATGTCTTCATGACATAAACACATATCAGTGCTTTTCATAGATTTAAAGTGCTTTCATATAAACTGGATTTACAGTGGAACCCTACACAGTGAGCACACCAATCCTGACTCTTCTGCTTCATGTTGCAGGTGAGGAGTGACTTAGTGGGTGAAACCTAATTATTTCCGGCACTTTTTAAAAAACAAGAATCCTAGAAACTGGTACATACAGAGGTGGCTCACCATAAATTGATCAATGGTACAGATGTGGACCTTCAAATGTTAGCCTTGCTAGGAAAACAGGAATCCCATCCTACTACACAGGTTAGATTCTAAAGATTTGTTTTTCCTATTGGAATACAGAAAAGTTATGCCTGCTTCAAGGCTCAACTTTGAAGCTAGTTACCAGTTTTACCAAGCACATTAATGACTTATTGAGAGCCAACCAGAATTTCAACTGTTTTTAACAAAGCATGTCTTGCAGTACAAAGATGTAGAAGCTGAACATCTGGACCCAGACATTTCAAACACTAGCGAGTTGTTGGAAAAGTAATGGACATGTACAGTAACACTCTATTATTCCATTTCCCAATGTAATTAGATATCCTAGTCCAAATAGCTAGGTGAGGCCGTTCCTTCAATGTTCACAGATTTTCAGCAGCACCACACAAACCTATCCCACCACTAGCATTCACAAAAACATAAATAATATAGAAGCCTTCACCCAGAAACTCTAGTGGGACAGTCAAGATACAGGTTTACCATCTGCATTTTTAAAGAACTATACCTATGCCTTCCCCTTCACCACAACAAACCTGGCATGTCGGATGGAGGCGATGGCACTACTGAATTCACTGTCAATGCTTCGGCAGTTGTAGAATTCCTCATATGCTGGCCGAGAAGAACCTTGATATTCAATACGACTGATGCGACAGATCCCCACAATTAGGATGATCAACATGAGGACAAATGCTACACACAAGGCTCCAATTATGATGTACAACGAATGTCGAGGCATGTTTGTTAAGCTCTCTGCCATGTGCCCAGACTTCCACTGTAGATCTGAGGGCAAGGAAGAAGAAGAAACATTTATTTGCATTCATTATTTTTAAGCATTCTCACTTCCAGCATTCCTGATTATCCTTTTGGTGGAGCTGCATACAGCAGAAAACCAGAAGAAATACTACTACAAAACAAACGTGTTCTCTTCTAATACTAAATTTCTTATTTGGACCAGATTATCCTAATGGTACAGAGAGGGGTGAACTAAGGGCCATCTTGTTGTATTTTCTCCACTGTGGGAGGTGGCATCTGCTTTTAAACCTACACCCACTCTCCCCCCGCCCCCGCCCCTGGTCCAGCTATGCTACTTATATACAGGTAAGCCCATGTCATGTTCATGCTCCCTGAGTTATTGAAAAGTTGAGTATGTAAGCCTACAACTTAGTATAGCAATGAGAACCCATTAGAAGCCCTGAATGCAAGTGCAACAGATGACAGAGCCACCAAATCCCAACTGGGGGGGGGGGGGACTTCAGAAAATGGTGTAGCAACCAAAAGCTAAAATG
Source organism: Euleptes europaea (assembly GCF_029931775.1). Lineage (NCBI taxonomy): Eukaryota > Metazoa > Chordata > Lepidosauria > Squamata > Sphaerodactylidae > Euleptes > Euleptes europaea. The sequence continues at coordinate 35,449,634 of NC_079316.1, read as the reverse complement.
GCTATAAGGTAAATGAAGATTGCAGGAGTCTGCAGTTTACATTTTATAGACTTTGTATGCATGATCTTAACTTCATCTGCCTGAATCCTAGTGGAATGGGCATTGACAGTACTTTCCTATTGGTAACAATACCAGCGCATGTGACATCAGTTAATATTCTCCATTATGATTCTCTTTTTTGTTAAACCTAAAAAACCCTTTCAAGATAGTATTTCATTAATATTCGCTTTAATGATATCTGCTACTGTCTTCAAAATAGTACCTTTCAAGTATTTTGCACAGACCGGGATGTACCGGTAAGTTTATGAAGAGATACCTCTGCTTGTCAATCTGGAAAGATCTGACTAATCTCTTTTCAAATCACAGCAGCAACCTCCCCTGCCTAGCCCAAAATGATGAATGTTCTACCATCAGCCCTGTCTAGCTGCAGCTGTGCCTTCAGTTGAACACACATTTGTTGTCGTTTGTTCCTTGAAAAATTACTGAAGCTGTTGAGCATGCTAGAGTCTCTCTGTTTGCTTGGAAGTCACTTAAGAACTTCTGCCTGTATTTTTTAGATATATGGTGATAGATTAACCTAATGAGAAATACACTGCACTGGTTATAAATGCACATGTGACTGTGGACCTGCGTACCTAAATATGGTGGCGTTCAGACATCACGAAAAATCTGTTTGCTCGTTATCGGCATGAAACATAGCATGTTCCAGTGCCTGTATGCTCCTCTCTCCCTTTGCCTGGTGTACAATTGAAAGCTTCCTAGCGTGGGAAGCCTTCCAATTCTAACTGGCAATTCTAACCAAATGCAAGCGCCCATGCGAATATATTAATTTTATGAATCAATAATAATGAGAAATTGGTTTCACCATTTCTTTAAATTACTTTTTGTCAGATAATATTTTGTACCACCTGAAAAAAACAAGGTAACTGTGAAAAATATAAAACAAAACATTTTTCACATATTCTTTTTGTATAGTGACCTAAAGAATAAAGCATATAGCAATCAGTAGGTTGCACTGAATATTTTAAGGTACTCTGTGTCCTAATAAACACAAGAGCCCAGCTGTGAGCTTTGTGTTTCAATTCTGGAAGGAGGTTTGAGATGCTGTTTGCAACAATAACAACAAAATCAGCATATTGTATTGGTCATGCAGAATGTGCGCTAGACTAAAATTGCTCCAGGTGTGAGCCCAAAGAAGTCTATGAGGCACCATGTCCAGTATTTATCCGTGTTTCACCCATTACATTTTGGTCGCTGTTGTGCCATAGGGCACATATTATTTTCATATTTCAGTATAAGAATCAGCAGGGAAAATGTATGATGGCTGGTGTGAGCCATTTTATACAAAGTAGATCATAAGATTCCCTGACCTGGATAGCCCAGGCTAGCCCAATCTCATCAGGTCATGGAAGCTGAACAGGGTTGGACCTGGTCAGTATTTGGATGGGACACCACCAAGGAATACCAGGGTTGCTATGCAGAGGCAGGCAATAGTAAACCACCACTGAAAGTCTCTTGCCCTGAAAACCCTGTGGGACCACCATAAGTCTGCTATGACTTGAGGCAAACAAAACAAAACCATAAGATACCTAGATCCTTCAGACCTCTTTAAAAACAAAAATTAACTCTTTCATTGTTTTGTTCCCTTTTTCTAATTTAGTGACTATTCTCTGCTTTATGTGTATAACAAAATCAATGTAGACCATTCATAAAAACCTAACATTTATTTTTCAGAATGTGAAACTTTAAAACAACAAGCTCTGAACAGGCTGTCATTCTTCTGATTTTGTTTAACAGATTTTGAAATGGAAGTCCCCAGAGCTGCTAAACGTTAAGTGGAAAGAAGGGGGCCGGGGAAAGAATGTCAGATTATCTTTTCTTTTGCTGTCAGATACATTTCTACAAAACACATGCAGAATTAGGTCCAAATTACAAATTATGTTTTGATTATTAGTTGCAGACTAGTATTGTCTGTTATCTGAAACCACAAAATATCCCCATAGTACGTGACAGTAGCATGTGCTAGTAACTTTCTGCAAGATGAGAATGAAAATAGTTCTGCAAGATGAGAATGAAAATAGAATGAAAATGGCTTTGCATTGAAATGTGTACTACTGGGATTCAGAAGTAGAGAACACATCAGTGAGACCTATAATTGTATCCATGAGTATTCCATACTGATTTGGAAAGGCTCAATACTGCTACTGACCAGATTCCCTTTGCTAGATCACAGCCATTGCCTGGCAGTTTGGGGAAATGTTCCATGAACGGAAACACTATAAACTGGTACGTCTGATGGTAGTGTGTTCAGTATAGACTTCATTGTTGTTGTTTTTAAAAACTTCAACAGGAACCTTATTTTGCTACAATGACAGTGACTGAGCCCTGGTAACAGCACTGGGAAAGTAATATTTTATCAATGAAGTGGTCTCTGATTATGTGGACTATAAAAATTGATGTATCTAATAATGATGTGTTTATTAATAGTTTAATGAGTAACAAATGGACATGCATCAAAAGTCATGAGCTCAGATACGAATTCTAGGTCACCTATGTGGGAGACTTTTTGTTTTGAGGCCCAGTTAGGGAAGCTCTTGAACCTGGACCTTCGTGACATTTGTAACATCAAGAATGAATCCATCCTTCATGTTCTAGAACTGTTCCTCATAAATCTGGGTTCAGAGTGACTTGTTTGTTGCTTCTGGTCAGTCTGTCTAGACTCCAGACTGGAAAGCCAATGGGAGGGTATGTTGGGCATACAGGGTGCCACCTTCCAGGCATTCTGGCATACCTAGCAATATTTGCTGGTGTTGCTAGCCACTGCTGCCTTCTACTTCCTTTCATTACATCTTTCAGAGGTGAGCTCAGTGTCCTTTAAAAAGCATGAAGAGCCAGCATGGTGTAGTGGTTTGGAGCAGTGGAGTCTGATCTGGAGAACTGGGTTTGATTCCCCACTCCTCCACATGAGTGGTGGAGGCTAGTCTGGTGAACTGGATTTGTTTCCCCACTCCCAGTGAGTACCATCACATGTGTGTGTGTGTAAAGTGCCTTCAAGTCGCAGCCGACTTATGGGGTTTTTGGGGTTTTCATGGCAAGAGACTAACAGAGGTGGTTTGCCAGTGCCTTCCTCTGACCAGCAACCCTGGTATTCCTTGATGGTCTCCCATCCAAATACTAACCAGGGTGACCCTGCTTAGCTTCTGAGATCTGACAAGATCAGGCTAGCCTGGGCCATCCAGGCTAGCCTTTGACCATCACGTACTCACCAAAAAAAGCCCTGCTTTCTCTTTCTGACAAGACTGAATAGAGGCTGGTGCGGCTTTGTCCTGCATGCCACCAATTCTCTGTATTTCACACCTGTAGCTTTACAATTTGGATGCATACCACATCATCTTCAATGTGCAATAAAAAGTATATGGTTACACATATCTGCACCTTTTTATATAAAGCCATTAAGTAAATCATAACGCAATAATATCAAGGTGCTGCATGGAATGCCTTTCTAAAGGATGATTGACAAGTCTCAGGATATTGAATTCATTTGTCTGTCTTGCCAAAAGATATTATGAAAGATATTATGAGGAACATTAGAAGTCTGTAAAAGATATTATGAGGAGCATTAGACGGCGGCTTCCATCTTTCTTTGTGTGATGAAGGTAATCCATAGGCCATATTCTGTACTTTGGTGAAAACTGTAAGCAAAATCTGTAAAAGGTTCTGCACCTCAACTGGTTAAGAAGCCCGGAGGGACAGAGATTGTCTCTACACCCTGTCTCAGTCCACATGCGCTCAAATCCAAATACCTTTCTAAGCACTATCTCTGCATCTATAGCCCAATTTTGTCTTTAGTGGTTTATTGACAAACTGAGAAAGTTCAATCCGTTGACAAGCTACCTATAGAATTGCCTATACAGCAAGTTTTGGCTGGGGAGGGCAGGCTAGAAATTTAAATAAACGAATAAATAAATAAAGTAATACAGTACATAAGCTCTCAAATAAATGTGAATGGGAGGACAAATCTGAATTAAAACCAGACTAAACATTCTCATAACTTTTCTGTCCACACAGAGGAAAGGTTTGACCACAGCTGGACAGAGAATGAAGTCACCCTTCTTAATATGTAATCCTTCAAAGATCAGAGTTAATTTCATGGGGAAGATCACTGAAACATTTTCATGCTTCTGGCACACTGTCTTTGAAGTATCTAATATCAGCCACAGCTTCACATGGGAGCAACTCATTAGGAGGGATCTTTGAATAAGGTCCACAGGAATGTTCACAATGTTAAGGCTGTGTGCAGACAACAGCTTTTGAAAGTACTATCTTAAGAAGAGGAGCATCCTTCTAAAGCCATTAAAGTCAATGGCCTTACAAAGGAGTAGCTCTTCTTAAGGTTGCATTGTTGGAAATGGTGTAAAAATGCTTTTGTTAATCATAAAACACCCCCCTCCATTTTTCTTTTTTTTTAAAAAACCTTTCAAAAAATTGCCCAGAAGAACAGTGGGAGAAATTTGATGTCTCATACGAAATAACTGCTCTATGATACCATCTTTACCAGTATGCTAAAATTTTAACAAAACACCAATACATACGTATTTCACAATTTGCTCCAACCCAACCACGTGGACAGTGGCAAGTATACCCATTGGGCTGGTCTATGCATATTCCACCATGATGACAGGGGTTACTCTCACAGTCATTTATATTGACATCACATTCTTCACCTTAAAAAAAAGAAAGGAATATAGTTTTATATTGTACAGATAAAATTCTGACAGTATACCTTCATCCCTTTCTATTTCAGGCACAAATAATCAATATGTTATCAGCAACATACTGTAACTAAAATCACTAGAAAACTTTAGCACTCATATTACACAGCAGATAATCAGCACACATAAAGACCATTTTACATACTTCTTATTTGTTAATATAAGAATAGAACAAAGGCATCCAAGGTTTGTATGGGAGTGAACAGTATGTAAAAAGCATCAGGGAGCTGCATTTTTTTCCTCCTCTGCTTGCAGGTACATAGGCTAGGTGCGGCCAAAGGTGCAAGCGTTTTTGGCAAGGGTCAGAGGGCCCTTGGCTCACACCCTGTGACTTTGCATGAGCTGGCTCAATGTAACTAGAAGTAGCCCAGGGTGTGGTTTAGTGTGTATGCTTAAATTGCATTTTGTTTGTTTCATTTTATTTATTAACTTCATTTATATCCTGCCTTTCATCTCAATGGGGATCCAAAACTTCGGTTTGTTTGGACTGTATTGTGCTGTTTTTTGCAAGTCCCTTTGGGTTCCCCTTTGGAGAGAAAAGCAGGATGAAAATGCCTAAATAAATAAATGAAATAAACACAACTTGATATAGGAAAACATACCTGTGCAGCAAAGCGGTCAACTTTCGATGACTGAAACAGAATCTGGAGCAAAAAGCAGCCCCAAGCAGAATTTAAATGTCTTTACTTTAAACTTTGTGATAGATTAGGCAGAGGTTTCTATGGCTGTTACCACAACTGTGTCTTATTCAGGGCAAGTTGGGCTTATGTGATGTATCACAACACTGGAGCAAGGTACCTTGTACTGAACAATCACGCAAACATGAATGTTTCTTAAGGATAACACTAATGGAAGCTGCAATAAAAGTGACTGATGTTCTGGTTTACAGCTTCCGGGAACTAGAACCACCACTTTCATTATTAAAATAATCTTTGCAAGGTTTCCAGTGCTTCAGTCACTTCTTAACTCTACTGACTGTGTGAGCACCTAGCATATTCATTTAGAAACATGATGTTAAGTCATCTAAAAATAAATGTATACCCAAAAAAAAAGAGAAGGACAAAACCTGAACATGGTATAGGAAGGGAATGGGTTGGGTAGATGCAACTCTTGCTGAACTCATTAATATGTATTAACAACAACAATCTACTTTTGTGATTGTGGAAAATTTACTGGAGTTTTCACCTGGAACAAACACAGAACAAAGGACTGAAAAGATCTATTCCATAAGAAAAAAGGAGCAGGGAATTCTCTACCTTATTATACATTAAACACTAAGATAGCATGAACAAGAGAGAGCATTACATTACGTCAAAGCTTCCTAATCTGTGCTGAGAAAGCATGAAAATGTGTTCTCTAGCACATAATGCATCTAATTCACCACGGCAGTAAAAGAATCACAGCATAGCAGTTATTCCTTATTATTAAATCTAGATAAAGAATATATGACACGGATGTTCAGCTCCTACAGTATATATTTTGGATCTTTTTGAATGACAGGAAGGAGATGTAATATAGAGGGAACTCACTGTAGTGACTGGTAGCAATTAGGTGGTTTCCCCTCATTTCCCTATGATTTCTACTGCATTTGCTTTAAACCCTGCAGGTCCTGTTCTTAGCATGCTACGCTATAAGCTGTGTAATGCTGTTTATTCTTCCTTCCTCATTAAAACTAACCCTCAAGGAGAAAAACTGTAAATGGTTTGAAAAACCCTTATGTTAAGATCCTAGTATATTATCAGCATATGCATTTTTACAAAGTGTTTTCAGACAACACTTCACGGCTTACAATAGTATACATGTTACAGTAACCTTTATGAACTCTGGTTAAGGATACCCCATCAATGTCTATCCTAATATTAATACGTTTTCCCCTTTGAAAAGAAATTCCTTTTATCGTAGAGCAGAAATAGCAAACTTTGGATCAAATGACACATTAAGAACATAAGAAAGGCCCTGCTGGATCAGACCAAGCCCCATCAAGTCCAGCAGTCTGTACACACAGTGGCCAACCAGGTGCCTCTAGGAAGCCACAAAAAAGACGACTGCAGCAGCACCATCCTGCCTGTGTTCCACCGCACCCAAAATAATAGGCATGCTCCTCTGATACTAGAGAGAATAGGTATGCAGCATGACTAGTATCCATTCTAATAGCCATGAATACCCCTTTCCTCCATGAATACCGTATGTCCACTCCCCTCTTAAAGCCCTCCAAGCTGGCAGCCATCACCACATCCTGGGGCAGGGAGTTCCACAATTTAACTATGCGTTGTGTGAAAAAATACTTCCTTTTATCTGTTTTGAATCCCTCGCCCTGCAGCTTTAGCAGATGACCCCGTGTTCTAGTATTATGGGAGAGGGAGAAAAACTTCTCCCTGTCCACTCTCTCCAAACTATGCATAATTTTATAGACCTCTATCATGTCTCCCCTTAGCCGCCTTCTTTCCAAGCCAAACAGCCCTAAGCGTCCTAACAGCTCCTCATAGGACAGTTGCTCTAGTCCCCTAATCATTTTGGTTGCTCTTTTCTGCACCTTCTCAAGCTCTGTAATATCCTTTTTTAGGTGTGGTGACCAGAACTGTACACAGTTTTCCAAGTGTGGTCTCACCATAGATTTGTACACGGGCAGTATGATATCAGCAGTTTTATTCTCTATTCCTCGTCTAATTACGGCCAGCATAGAATTTGCCTTTTTTACAGCAGTCGCACACTGGGTTGACATCTTCATTGAGCTATCCCTTACCACCCCAAGATCCCTTTCTTGGTCTGTCGCTGCCAGCACAGATCCCATCAGTGTATATGTGAAGTTGGGATTTTTTGCCCCCATATGCATCACTTTACACTTACTCACATTGAATCTCATTTACCATTTTAATGCCCATTCTTCCAGTATGTAGAGATCCTTCTGGAGCTCTTCACAGTCTGATTTTGTTTTAACCACCCTAAATAATTTGGTGTCATCTGCAAACTTGGCTACTTCACTGTTTAACCCCAACTCCAGGTCATTGATGAACAGGTTGAAAAGCACCGATCCCAACACAGATCCCTGAGGCACCCCACTGCTCACATCCCACCATTGTGAGAACTGACCATTGATTCCTACTCTCTGCTTCCTATTTTTCAGCCAGCTCTCAATCCATAAGAGGACTTGTCCTCTTATCCCATGACTATGAAGTTTGCTTAGCAGTCTTTGGTGGGGGACTCTGTCAAAAGCTTTTTGGAAATCCAAATACACAATATCCACAGGCTCATTCCTGTCCACATGCTTATTGACGCTTTCAAAAAATTCTAATAGGTTAGTGAGACATTATTGTTTTTAAAGCCAGCGTGATGTAGTGGTTAAGAGCCATGTGGTTAAGAGCCATGTGGTGTAGTGGTTAAGAGCAGTGGTTTGGAGTGGTGAACTCTGATCTGGAGAACCCGGTTTGATTCCCCACTCCTCCACATTAGTGGAGGAGGCTAATCTGGTGAACTGGATTTGTTTCCCCACTCCTCCACATGAAGCTAGCTGGGTGACCCTGGGCTAGTCACATTCTCTCAGCCTTACCTATCTCACAGGATGTCTGTTATGGGGAGGGGAAGGGAAGATGATTGTAAGCCAGTTTGATTCTTCCTTAAGTGGTAGAGAAAGTGGGCATATAAAAACCAACTCTTCTTCTTCTAAAGACTTGGGTCTGGGTTTTCCAAACCCAACTCCAAACCACAACTTCCAAACCACAAAGCCACACAGTTTCTTTAAAAAAAAGAAAGCCCAAATGAGCTCAGAATGCCTCCCCCCAACCCATTTTCCCATGCAAAACAGAGTTGGGGAGCTATTTCCCCAGTTTTGCTGTTACATGTGCCTACTCCACATGCAGAGGTAAATTTGGTAAAATAACTCCCCCTCAGCACAGTTTTCGTGTAAAAAAATGCCTTGCCATGGTGCCATTCTGAGCCCATTAGGCAATCCTTTTTTGGGGAGGAGCTGTGCCCCAAAGCTGCGTCTGTGCATTTAGCAATCATGTTTACTTTGGGCCTTTGTGACCTTTGAAAGGACCAGAGTCTTTATTGAACAAGCTATTCGGGTCTGGATATCCCTCTGGCCCAGAGACACTCAACTCGCACAGCTGGGAGGTATTCCTCTCTTTGACATAAAAGCAGGCACCACAGCAACCCTTAGGATGTCCTTTCATTACTTGCCTGCATTCCAGAACTTGCCTTTCTCATCATACGAGAAATCAGTATACCACGGAGATTTTTTTTTCTGCTTTCAACACTGTTGCATATATGCACTGTCTTGCTCCTGCTGCCAATTAACTAGTTGCATTCTTGATCTAACAAGTGTCATCTTTAAATGCCCAAGCCCTTCTTCTAGAAGCATGGCTCCTCTCACAAAGAGAAAAGGCATGTGGCCTTTAGAAGGTTTTGACAGAATGAAGATTTGAACATTTTGATAGATGTTGTGGACTAGATTGGGTATTGCCCAAACACAGGAATTTAAAAAATAAAGAACTATGTAAGTAACTTGTTGTGGACAAGAAGCTCTAGGTTCAGTATATTTGTTCAGTGAAGTGTGAATTTTAGGCGAAAGAACAATTCCTTTGTGCATCTATTACTGTAAACTATTAGACCAAAATGATTAATGTGGATACAGATAGTCAGGCTAATTTGACAGAACAATTTCTCACATACACCTGCTTTGTACGTTTATTAGAACTACAATGAATATCATTAGTACCATTTTTAAATTTTAATATGAAATATGTCAAATGAAAATTGGGCATTGTAATGTGCAGGTTTTGTATAATATGCAGGTTGCAATGCATTTACTCGACAACTGCCTCCTTTTGTATACTCGGATGAATAACCATCCATATTATGGGAGTTACAAATTACTTGCCTGTAAATCCAGGGACACAGATACATGTAGCATTTAGCCCTTCACTGTCACAAGTACCACCATTCTGACAGCTGATGTTAACACAGGGATCTTTATACAATTCACAATGCCTGCCTGAGAATGGTAAGAGAGAATGGATGTTAATATTGTTCAGACTGAAGGGGGGGTCAAAGTATGAAACCTCTCTATCAAATGAAAGGAAGTCAGTGATATTCATGAAATGATCATATATATTGGTTCTTGTAGGTTATCCGGGCTGTGTAACCGTGGTCTTGGAATTTTCTTTCCTGACGTTTCGCCAGCAACTGTGGCAGGCATCTTCAGAGTAGTAACACTGAAGGACAGTGTCTCTCAGTGTCAAGGGTGTAGGAAGAGTAATATATAGTCAGAAAGGGGTTGGGTTTGAGCTGAGTATTGTCCTGCAAAAGTATTGTCCTGTAAGTATCAAGATAATGTGCTAATGAGGGTATGGTATGTTAATATGGAACCATTGTATCCTGAAGTGATCTGTTAATGTGTGTAATCCAAAACTAATCTGTATGGATATTGTTGAATGTTGTCTTTGTCTGGAGGTTTTTCAGGGCAGGAAGCCAAGCCTTATTCATTCTTAAACTCTCCTCTTTTCTGTTAAAGTTGTGCTGATGTTTTTCATAAACATCAGCACAACTTTAACAGAAAAGAGGAGAGTTTAAGAATGAATAAGGCTTGGCTTCCTGCCCTGAAAAACCTCCAGACAAAGACAACATTCAACAATATCCATACAGATTAGTTTTGGATTACACACATTAACAGATCACTTCAGGATACAATGGTTCCATATTAACATACCATACCCTCATTAGCACATTATCTTGATACTTACAGGACAATACTTTTGCAGGACAATACTCAGCTCAAACCCAACCCCTTTCTGACTATATATTACTCTTCCTACACCCTTGACACTGAGAGACACTGTCCTTCAGTGTTACTACTCTGAAGATGCCTGCCACAGTTGCTGGCGAAACGTCAGGAAAGAAAATTCCAAGACCACGGTTACACAGCCCGGATAACCTACAAGAACCAATGAACTCTGACCGTGAAAGCCTTCGACAATAGATCATATATATTTTTTCCCCAACAGGCATGGTCAACAACAAGAGTCATCAGATTAGACAGGAGACACAAATTAATATGAGAAAATTTGGGTTTGGTTATCTCATGACTAGTGGAAGAAGTCTATCAAAAGGGGGGGAAATCACCAGGGCTAAGTTGTACTTATTTTGCATCATCTCTCCCCTGTCCCAGTCTTGGGTTGCTTGGGAGCGGAGGTCAGTGGTGCCTCTACAGAGCAATCCTATCTAACTCCAATGGATTTAGAAGGGTGCCATACGTCGGCTGCGACTTGACGGCACTTTACACACACAACTCTGTTTAGCTCTGAACTGGATGGCCCAGGCTAGCCTGATTTCAGAAGCTAAGCAGGGTTTATTTTATTTATTTATTTGAATTTAAATTTGTATCCCACTCTATCCCAGCCAAGGCCAGGCTCAGAGTGGCTCACATCATTAAAACATCATTTACGATGGATCAATATTACATTAACATACAAAAATAATTTACAATCAAAACCATAATTTCTTAACTCTCAAATCAAACTGGTCCCCAGTTAATCAGCACACAGGTCAGCAGCCAGCCCAGAGGGGAACGGTCAGGATCCCCGAATCAAATCAACCCAGATAAAATAAGGCGAAGAGGAAAAGGAAAGGGGAAAGGAAGGCCCTGGTTAGTACTTGAATGGGAGAACACCAAGGAAGTCCATGGTTGCTACGCAGGGGCAGGCAATGACAAACCACTTTTGTTCATCTCTTGCCTTGAAAACCCCATAAGAGGTTGCCCTAAGTCAGCCATGACTTGATGGCACTTTCTACCACTGAGTCTATTTAAGACTGCACTGCTAATCTTTTATTGTTGTTGCTGAATGCAAAATAAAGCATCTCAGTCTGAATAAGGCATGGTAAATGCCATTTGAATAAGGTTATTGATCTTGCAGTCACACCTACATTGATCCTGCTATATGTTCAGTGCAGCCTTAATGAAAGGAATGGGGGGAAAGTTATGGTGATCTGTCAGGATAGCTTGGACAATTACAACCATCCACTTTGCCTACCCCTTTGGACATAGGGCAGACATTCCTCATGTTGAAAGCCCACACAGATTGAGAATTATTTTGATGAGCAAGGAGTATAACCAGAACTGCTACAAGAAATGTGTCTAACTAGATATGTCTGCCAACACTGTGAACACCTATCCTAACTAGACATTTCTTATAACAATATGATGAGAAGCAATACACTTTAACCCTTCCCCTTATGGAGAGCAATTTTAAAGTTTTCTGTACATTTTGGAAGTGGATAAATGATGTGTGCATATAGGTTGGGACCCCACATGAGATTTTTATGTGCACAACAGTCCTGGCACAAACAGAAGTGATAAAATTGCTTCTCACCGTCTACTTGCACTAAGTGAAAGAGTTTGGATCCCTATTATTCTTCTAGTGTGTACAAGATATAGTGCAAGATATTTCTTCTGATACTATGTCAAAAACAAATTAAATAAAATCATGCAAACCATATCTTCAACATGATATTGTTCCACATGCACACTGTTATTTTGTTTAAAGTGTAGTTGAAGTGCTAAGTATTGTTACAATCTTTGCACTATTGTTTGTGCAAGCAGAACTGCGCAAAGTATATTTTAGTTTCTACTACCACATTACTCGATCCAAATCACAATTTTCCTAACTGTGCATATATCAACTATTTATGATGTGCCCCTGAAGAAGAAAAGTGTACTGCTACCCACTCCCATCATTCAATCAATTCTTATTTTTTAAATTGTTTTCCTTTGAATGCTTGTCCTGCACATTCAAGGAAATTATTCACCTTTTAATCTTCAGAGTAAAATTGCTTTTGATTCTAGTCTAGTTAAATTTATTGCTCTTATCAAATTGTATGAGATTAAAGGAAGCAGCTGTAATTAGAAGAAAAGTCCCTTCCCTCCAATACATTTGTAAAAGTATCTAGCTACAATTGCTGGATCACCCCTTGAGCCATGGTGTCAATAAAGGGAAATACTACCTACAGAAATCATTGTCTGCACAGAGCTAGGTTCAATCACAAAGAGATAACCCGTCAGCAAAGTCATACACTACAGATAGTGTTCCCAGATTACAAACCAATCTCATACTTTATTTTTATGAGACCACTGTGTAATTTTTCATCAAAAATGTTTAAATAAATAAACAAATCATGTATTAGAGAGAGAATCACATTAATTAGCTGGGTTTACAGCAAGGCACAAATTCACCAACTGTATAGCAATACATCTCTTACCTTCATATTCAGCAAGACACACACATTCATAGCTATTGACAAGGTCTCTGCAGGTGGCACCATTTTGACAAGGGGCTGAAAGGCATTCATTATATTCCTCCTCACAATACAAGCCATGGTAACCTAGAACATACACGAAGGAAAACCGAGGGGGAAAAACAGAAGTGTTCCTTAACAGATGACTGTAAGATGAAATGGATAATAATCCATATGATACCCCTTTAGAGCAACTTTGCTACTAAATGTGCAAAAAAGAGCTGGGAGCTACCTTCTATGGAAAATCAAGACCTCTTGTATATTTTCACAGGTCAACTTTAGAAACTAACTGCATGCTATAGGACAGAAACAAACTGACTACATGGTCAGAATTTGTTTTTTGCACTGCAATAGTTTGTGTAATACTGAGAGAAGTATTAGTCAGACTAGTGATGAATAACACTGCCTTGTAAAAACGGGATCTGATGTTCATAGTTCAACATATGAAAGGCAGCTCACTATTGAACTACATAATGTTCAGAATCATGGTGAGAAGTTAAGGGTGGCTAATGTGAAGTAGATGGTAATGTGGTAGCCTGACAATATGATAGGTAGCTGGCAAGGCTGAGTCCAAGTGGCACAGTAGAAAGTAACATTATTTCACAGAGAAACAAACAATAAGTACAATTTTGATCCATCAACTCTTGGAGTTGCTTATATTGTGTACACTTATTATTCCACTAAGTATCATTTTCGCAGAATAAGGCACTGATTTCTCGTTCACAGAACTCCTATTATGAGCCCATTGTATTTTTCATAGCACACAGCAATTTATCCTGATAAACTGTGTAAAGAAAAAAGAAGTTAATTGTTCCTTTTACTATTTCCATGCTTCTAGCAATGTCTTCGAGCAAAGCTTTAGTCATTTACCAGAAGTTAGTGAGGATCTCTTTAGAGGGTCCATTTAAGTATATATTGTGCTGAATCAATGACTGGTGAATTATAGCTACAAGTGGGAACCCACAAGGACTTGTGGGAGGCATCTCATTCCCCCCTCCCCCACTATTTTCTCTTTCCCTTTCCTGAAAGCCCCAATAGGTTACATTCTACATTCTAAATGCATAGCCAAATAAAGCATATGGAAATCTCGTTTGGATCGAAAGACTCCACATCAGCTTAAACTCTCAGTTAATAGGAGAAGCCCTAAACATAAAAACACCACCAGCATATTATTGGTTTCAACATTCATCAGGCTTAGATCCCAAGGTCTTGCTAGAAGATACTTCTGCTCAAGAAGAGAGAGTATAGCAATTTCCTCCTGTATCTACAGCTTCCACAAAATGTCCCCAGAGAACCTCCAGAAAGCGTGGGAGGGTAGCAGTCAGCGATTATCCACATACACATTTGGGTAGAAATGTTTTTTGGTTCACACCAGGATCTTTGAATTTAAGCCACTAAAAAAATCAAATCCTGCCAAAGATGGGTTCACGCACAGGGTAGGGCACGTAATGTTTCACTAAGAAAGGATATGATTCCTGTGGCATTAAAGGAAATACTACTAAGATCTTTACGCCATTGCTCCCCAATCTTTGGGCCCTTCAGATCTGAATGATTATCCTGTGTCTAACTTGCAAGGGAGGGAGGCAAAATACTTGAATGAGTACTGCTGGATGATCTAGGTACTGCTGGATTATTTGGATTATTCTAGACCTTTTTCAGTCAAGCGTCTAACCAGGTTCTACCTTGGTCACCTGCTAGATGATCTTCACTGTACAGATGACACACATGTCTGAAGCTATTAATACCAGTGTCCACTGTACACCACCTAGCTAGGACAGTACTGAAATGCATTGATTTGCAATAGTTCTGGTCTTTCCTGGGATACCAGTTTCAGAAAATGCTGTTGAGAAACTTCTGCTCTATCCTTTGGCCATTGGCCTATGGGGATCCATATTCCAAAAGTCATCCGGAGATTTGATGTACAGTGTGAGCAGTATGCTGGAGGCATACATCTCTGTCTTTCTATCTCTTTCCAGGGAAGCAGTGAAAACCCTTTATTGATACCTAGAGGTGAAGGGTTAGATGTTTGTGTGGGGTCGGAGGGGACTGATACTTATGCTGTTGGTCAGAAATTAAGAACTAGGGATAGGTTTACAACCAGTATCTGATGGGGTTACTGCCCCCCTCAGCAGGTTGTAGAGTTGGCCAGGACTGTGTTTTACCAGCTGAGTTGGTTTGTTAGCAGCAAGTGTTCCTGGAAAGTATAAACCTGGGAACATTCATATTAGATTACTGTAAAAATGACCCTGCATGGAGCTACAAAGTGGGACTGCAAGAGCTCTAATTGGGACCTGTGGCAGAGAACATATACCAGTTCATAAAGTTTCTGCAGAAAACATATACCATCAGTTTGTGAAACTGCATGGACATCGTTGGCTATCAATTTATTTCTGGACGCAATTCTAAAGCGCTGTGTACACCATGAAGCCCTACATGGTTTAGGACCAGGGTACCATAGGTACCACCCCTATCCATATGATTGGAGATTAGCTGTTGTTCCCTTACTCTTAACAGAGATGAACCTGATGTGTCATAGCAACAGGTCCTTCTTAGCTGTAGTATCCAGACGTCAGAACGCCCCACTTCCTTCCAGAGGTGCATGAAGGCTGCTTTAGTACAGAGGGCATTTGGTGATAACAATGAGACATGGCACATTGCTATTTACTGGCTTTTTACATTTATTATATTTCTAGCCCGCCCTCTCCGGATGAAAACAGGCAATTAACTATTTTATTGCTGTTTTATAATCTCACACTTCAGACTATAAAACTGAAACTACAAAAATTGTAGTAAATTGCATGATTTTTTTTTAAAAAAATCATGCATTAATTACTCTCAATATATGCACACATCTGAATTATATATAACTGAAAAAAGCTTTCCTGCACACGAAATATTCATTGCTGGGGGCAAATACCCTAAATTATATGTTAAACAAACGACAGTTTTAACCATTAGCGTCAACGTGCTTTTGTAGATAGCCACTGTGCTATACCTTCTTTCTCCACTAGAGGGAAGCTCCCACCTATCACACTTTTTAAACTTCAGTATCTTCACCCTGCTAGTTAGAAAAAATAGGAACTCCAGGTTTCCTAATGCCGGTTGCAAACCTGCTAATTATATGAATGGCCTTAAGGCCATTACCTATGAATAAACTTAATTAGCATTTTAGTTTTTATATTCCTTAACTGTGCTCATCTTAACAGTGCACATTTAGAAAAGATTTCTAAAACATGCAGGGGATGATGCAACCCCCCCCTCCACATGCCTATGTGCAGCTCTTCATAATATACACTGTTTTCTGTACAGGTGGGGGAAGATCTTTGCATATGCTGAATGAATGCAGAGAGTGATCAAAGTCAGCTAAGAAATAGTTAACTAAGAAAAATAATAAAGGCCCTTAAATCTACAGACCTAGTCAGTGGGGAGAGAGACAGCAAGGAGGTAGATTTTACTATACTTTTGGTGTAATTATTTCAAGTGGTGTTACTGCAGTCCTGAAACCCCATAGTTTACAAAATCAATGAAAAAGCAAATATCATCCCAGACTTTGTGCTTGTTCAGCAGCTAAATTGTAGTGGGTAAGATCAAATAAAGCAATCAATCTCAATATGCAGCTCCTAAATTGCTGGGTCATCACAGAATATCCTTCACTATGGTTCCATTTATTTCACCCAAGAGCTTCCACAAATTGGAATTCTGTAGGCCTATAGAGGAAATCAGAGAGCCAGTGTGATATAGTGGTTAAGGTGTCAGACATACACTCTCAGTCTTGACACTGGCAAGTATTTGGAGGGGAGACCACCGAGGAATGCCATGGTCATGACCTGGAGGCAGGCAATGGCAAACCACCTCTAAACACGTCTTACCTTGAAAACCCTACAGAGTCACCATAAGTGACCTGTGACTTTTCCAGTGATGTATGAACTCTGGAAGTGTGCTCATGGCACTTAAAAAATATTCCCTAGCGTCTACAGCATCAGACACTGGAGGAAAACTATGCGAAAAGAACAGTTAAATATGAGTCCATTAGCACCTTAGAGACCAACTCTTGTTCTACTGCAGACCAACATGGCCACCCTCTGAAACTATGGGGGGAATAAAATTTGCTGAGAAGAGAACCTTCCTCTTGCCATTCTGCTGTTCAAAATCACTGAAAAAAATCTGCAGAAATAGAGAAAGGTCATATCCCAAACAGGAAAGAGATGTAGAAATCTGTTCATCCTAGCTTATTCTTTCATTTTCTGTATATTTGTTTATAATTTACATTAAGTTAAAAAAAAAAGAAATGGAAAATAGAGATGACAAAGCATTGGAAGCTGTGGCAATTCCATGAGCATCACAGAAAACCACAAACAAACCAGACAGATAGAGGGAGACTAATTTTTGCTTGCATCTGCTGGAAGACAGGCAGAGAGGAATGGAGGGTAAAAGGTACTCTGTTGATCTTTTCGTGGCCTGTATGCAGACTTTTTTTAAAGGTCTGGAGGTGCAGCCAGTCTGTCATTTGAGTCCCCTCCCTACATGTAATCTGAAATGGTATAGCACCCAAACAATTTTACCACCTCATCTCTTGTTTGTGATGACCAGGACTCATTCTATGGGCTATTTTAACTCTCTCCTCCCCAGTGTGAACAGCAGTAGATGCTTTGGCAGACTGTTTCATTCCTTTCAGACTTCAGTGGCTGTCAAAAAGTCCTCTTTAATCCACACTACCACCACCATCAGCAACAGCTGCACAGGGTCTATCCAAGAAGCAGCTAAGGTGCATTAGGGAAGAACTCTGTGCTAAAGCCTCAAAGGTCAGAGTCCTTTGCCTGTGCCTCAGTTTGCATGGGAGTGAGTCAGTGTTTGAAGTCAGCTCTTCACAGTGTGTGCTCAGTTAAAAAGATGGTCTCAATAAAGACTTAGTTGCTGTCCATGGATATAGTTCACAGAACCTCAGTTTGGAAAACCCAGAACTTTAATACCCAATTTCTGACTGCTTGCTCACAAATACAGGCAAAGAAGAAAAAATCAGATGGAAGCATGTCTCCCCTTTGCTCCTCCCTACCCAAAGTTTATAATTGCAATCTAACCCCTAGAAATGAGAAAATATATTTTCATAAATGGAATACATACTAATTGGTTCTTAAGAAATGGCCTCATAAATATTTCAAAATACATGAGAAGAAATCTCCAGAAATATGATATGCATGGTTCACTTTGTGCTAATGGGTGGCAGAAGGTCACATGGCCTTAGTGACTCTTATTTTCCTGAGGTGCCAGGTATGAATACCACCCAAAAGGTTCAACAGAACTTGTGGGTGCCTAGTATGTCTCACAACCAAACAGTCAGGAGTTAAATTGGTATGTGTACAGACTGTGTCATCTTATCAGTAGCTAAAAGATACCTTTGGAGTATGTATATTATTGACTTGGTTGTTTTTAACATTCAAAGATCAGAGGATGCCTGGAAACACGGAAAGTCTTTGAAAACACAGTAGCCCTAGGAAGCTCAGAAGTGATGCCTTTGCTAGCATTGATATTGTATGTCGCATAAATAAAACATACTCTATTTGCTGTCGCCATGCCATTCATTCTCATTGTCCGCTGCCTACATCAGTCTCACTGATGGTTTTCCCTCCCTGTCTCATCATGCCCACCATGGCTCCAAGCCACCAGCATGCCTTTTTGCTGACTTTTTTTTTAAAGGTAGTGGCTATATTGCTATAGTGTTTTAACGCAGGGGAACTTGGAAGACAAACAATCACATGTGTTCTCGGCACACACTGCAAAACACTGCATTTGGGAGGCAAATTAAATGTCGGTGAGAAAGCTGCCTAAATCATAATTAACAATTGCTGACTTTCTGTTGATCGGACGTATTCATAGAGATGCCACTGAAACTTATATTCTCTGGGTTAGAGTACAACACTTGGGAGCCCATAGTGCTCGTTTGCATTACAGCCCTGAGTTCTTCTCTGGCTCAGATTTATTTATTTATTAAAACATTTTACCATGCTTTTCCTTGTGGTTCAATATGGCTTACAATAGTTAAAAAAAAAAAATCCTGTTGAAACCAAAATATAACAACAAACCCCAGATCCTCTCTCTCCCTTTACAACCTGGGCTGAGAGGAAGCATGGGACCCTAAGACACTGCGATACATGTTTACTCAAAGGCACTGTAATGGGTGTAACTTGGCTGACAGGGGTGACTCCCAAGGGTAAAGCCAGAATGCAGCAGACAGGAGGAGCTTTAGGAGGATGAAGCTGAAGTGGGAGTTTGGTGGGAGTGGCTTGAAAGAGTGAGCAGGACTTAAGAGGCCCCACTCTTGTTGAGGGCACCACCTACAATGGAATTAACTGTTTAAGTTTGATTGAGCTTCATATGCTGTAACTCCCATCATGGAATATAAGGGGGGGACCCTAACATAAAAAGTGATTCAAACGTCTACTAAGGGTCTGGAAGAGGAAATTTAGCATTTGCTTATTTGTCACTATTACCATGACAGTTATTTCTAAAGTATAAATAATCCCCAGGGTATTCCAAGGGTGTGTTTGTTTGTTTGTTTTTAAAAAGGAGAAACAATGTAACAGGTTAGAGGAAGTCAAAGCAAATGCACAATATCAACCTTCCCAAATATTTCATGTCTAGGAAGAAATATAGTGGGATTCACTAGAAGTATTCAAAATTACTGCGCTTCTTGAAAACTATTATCTACCAAAGCAGACAAATATTCAAGAAAATGAAGTTGCCTTGGGGAAAATAGTTATTGTTTTCAACCGAGAATCCAGATTCTGACTTGATAGCGTTTAAAAGCCACACCAAACTTGGTCAAATCCAACTCTGTTGCTTAAGCCTGTTATATTATCAGAAGCTACTTCAACATAAACAAACCCATCTGTACTGCTTTTCATCACTTTTCTTCAGTAGTCCTTAATGACCTGAGAACAAAAGTACCATGAACCTAAACAACAAGAGAAGAGGAAAAGAAGCATTTGATCAACAGTTCTGCAAAGATCACAGAACCAGGCTCTTCTGTGTCTTTCAAAATCAGAAAGGGAAAGTAAAGCAAATGGTGCCAATTTAGAAAACAGACCTTTACACTGAGCTACAAAAATGATGTAGGCTCCAGCCTTTAATATTCTGTGAATGTTATTGTGCTTGTTCAATTCACTACATGGAGGGGAGCACACACTGCAACTATAAGTAGTGTTTAATTTTGTATTCTTATTATTATTTTAGTGTATTTGACCAGCAAGGCACAGATCAACATAATCTCATCACATTGCAAAATGCGCTCAATAAACAATGTGAAGAGTTTGCCATTAGACTTCCTGTCTAGTGACTGCTAATAACTTGTCCAAGCATCTTAGTGAGTCTATTGACTACTCTTTCTCATAACTGGATTCTATGCTTATTTTTTTAACACATCTGCGTGTTTTTTTGCATATAAAAATGCACCACAAACTTTTATTGAATGTAGTAGTTATTTTTATGGTGTCACACACACCCCTTTTGCCTCAAGCCCCGCTATATCCAGTAAAAGACATGGGGATTGGGGAAAGTTCACATGTTTAGGAAAAATATGTCCTAAATTATAGATATAATTAAGAACTCTCTGAATTTAAAAGGATTTGGCATAACATAGACTTCCTTCCCTTCCTTAACAGATAATACCTATTTCAATTAATCCAAAGAGTCGGACCCTTGCCTAAGTCTTTATCTCACAAAAGAAAATACGTACACATATATGGATAGCAAAGGGAAAACACCTTTACACAATGGCTCATCTGGACTGCAAGAAACTTTACTATGGGATTGGTGTGTGACAAAACACAGCTACAGTATGCAGTACCTTCAGAAACCACTAAACCTGGAGATGGGAGTTCTTTTCAGATGGGAAATTCAAGCAGATCAGTAGCTCTAAGCAACAGTTTGCCACAAACTACAGCTAACGCAAACCACATTCTGGCATGATGTCTGACCTGAGACCGTGGGGCCAAAAGACAGCAGGAAATTGAAGAAACTGCATTGTGTTAAATAATAAAAATTAGGTATGCCCACTCCACTGATGCCAGATGGCACAGTGTACTCAACTAGTGTCAGTTAGAATTTAGCCTGCACAGTTAGATATATTAATACCATATGGCAAATAATAATTTTCTCTACTAAAAAAAATCACAATCTCATTAAATCCAAGGCAGTATTAACTTTGCTAAGGGTCTAACTCAGAACGTTCTAGCCTTTGCAGCCTCCCTCTGATTGCTTTTGTTGAAGAATGATAATTCTAAAGACACTACAGAATGTCCTGGGAGAAGAAAATTTTACTCCTACAGATGGTTTCTGGAGTCTACTTCAGCAGACGTGTGTAACAGTGTTCTAAGGAGGTTCTGGCTTTCAAAAGTACACTCTAGAACATGTTTGTTAGCCTTTCAAGTGTGTCTGTAAAACAAAATTGCTACTACCGATGACACCATCTAGTGTTCCGAGAGCTGTCTTAGAATCCATAAGGTCTGGCCTAACTTCCACTAACAGTAGATCACAAATACTGCATGTCATTGAAATGGCAATGAAAGATAAGAATTAAATCAAGCCCTAGATGGTGAGCATTTCTGTGTCAATGGCTGCTTGCAAGCTCTATATTGCCAAAAGTTGCTGCCATAATTTGTCTTTTATTTAAAGCAGCAATAAATGCTGCTTTAAATTAAATTCTCAGCAATGAAATACACACTTTCACATGGTGTCATAACAAGAGTACTGCTTCCATCTACTTATATTTGAATGTGTTTATATGTTTTATTGAATTATTTTATACATGTTTTATTTTAAATGTTGTTTAATGTTGAAATGCTTTCTTATTTTATTGTTCACTGCCTTGTGGGCCCTATTTGGGTGGAAAGCCAGGTTAGAAATGTTTTAAATAAATAAATACTGTGGTTTCTCCTCCCTGGAAGGTCACCAAATCCAATCACATTGCATAATCAGCTCCAACTGTGAAGCAGTAAAACCTTTTCTGCCCACTTGGAACAGCATTTTCATAATCTGGACCAAAGACATGCAAGGAAGAAGTTGGCATGTTCCTCTTCTTGAAGAAAAGATCTAATTACTACAGCACAAATGGAAGGGGTCCAGTCCTGACTCCCACATTTTCTGACAATATTTTGCTAAGTCTGCTTATGTGATCAAGAGCTGCACCGTTAGAGCAAGGCAAGAGCATCCCCCATGATGGCGGTAACTATGCATGAGAAGTTTCCGAACAATTTGTAGGAAAATAACAGAAGTGTTATTTTTCGGGCAATTTAATTTTGATCATGGAAAACCTTGGCAAGGAAACACATGTTGCAAAATTATTAAAGAATTCGTTTCCCTCTGCACCATTTGTTTCCTTGCCTTCAATTTGCCTTAGAGTGGCCCCCTTCTTTTCTTCATGGAAAATCTTGCCATAAACTAAATTGGGGGGGGGGGAATCTGCCACTATATGTTTTCAGATATAAAATATGGATTATTGCTTGCTTTCCTGAAGACTAAGCAGAAGGTAGCAAATATTTTTTACAATGCCGTCATTTTTTTTTGCAAGACATACTTTCACATTCAGATTTATGCATTTGTTTGCTTCACAAGCAGAAAACTGGCATCTTCTTTTTGGAAAGTGCTCGAGGTAGCTCAATCAGTTTCTGAGTTTCAAGCTGTCATTATCATGAGAAGAAAATGAGCAACTAGACAAAATGAGGTCTTCTTTTCTAATAAAGTTATGAATCATGTATATTCAATATCATGGCTCCAGTCTGGCTTCATGCACACCACTCTCTTCAGAAAGCAGCAACTGAATAAATCAGTTGTTAGGGAACAAAATGGGGGATTAAATCCTGCCTTCTCCCACCAGACAACTGGTAGAAATTATTATCGCTTCAAGATGAGGAAACAGCCCCAGAACCTAGAAAAGGGATAGCACCTATGGAAAGCACCAGCGTTTCCATGTACGTGGCCCCCAGCTGGATCAGGTTGTGCAAGTCTAGCTGTAAACAACTTTCAGTGTAAATTATCAAAAAAAATTAAAGTAAAGGTCCAGTCCACCATCACTGTATATCTTAAAATTGTAGTTTATTTTTATTTCCTTTTTTGGCCTTCAAGTCACATCTGACTTAAAGCGACCCCTGGTAGGATTTTCAAGGCAAGAGACGTTCAGAGGTGCTTTTCCATTGCTTGCCTCTGCATCATGACATTGGTATTCCCTGGAGGTCTCCCATCCAAATACCTACCAGGGTCAACCCTTCTTAGCTTCTGAGATCTAACGAGATCAGGCTAGCCTGAGCTATTCTAGCAACTTTAAATTATATTTAAAACGATGTATGGCCACTCATGCTTAAACATCATCGACCCTGTGTCATGTTACATGTGATTTACTTTTCTGTAAATACAATTAAAATATAGCTACAATCACCAGATTAACCTATCTTTACTCCCATTTACAGTCAAAAAACAAATTCAGGAAATATGTTTCTATTAATATAAGCTATGTGAACGTTTTTTATGTCTCTAATTAAATTTTACGCCATCAAAGACATTTGGAGCATCACTCTATAGTTTGTATCCTAAAGCTCTATTGTTATAACCTAACCATGTGGAAAATAATTTCTGTCAAGTATTCATTCTAAAATATTTGATTAAATTGAATGTGTCGGTATCTATCATTATAATATATTCAGAATTGTCAGAATGCATATACCAGACAATCAAATTGAAGCAATTTTAATCAACATGTTTCTAGAAACCACGAGGATTTGCAAAAATGTGGCAGAGCTGGACATACCTGGGATACAGAGGCATTTGTAACTTGTTCCAACACTACGACAAATGCCATGTGCACAAGGATTCAGAGCACAGAAATCAATCAGCTGGGCACAGGTAGGTCCAGTAAATCCTGGACTACAACTGCAAGAATATGAAGCCCGGTCTGCGTAACAGGTTCCATTGTTTTGGCAAGGAGATGATGCACAAGGATCAACTTTCTCTTCACAAGATGATCCTGAGTACCCTGAAAAGAATAAGTGAATAGAACTTACTTGTATGTATTCATGTTACCAAATTTTTAACACAGGATAGATTTTTAGCAGCAGGGTTTTGTGTCTGGAGTTATCCCGGACACTTTGCTGATGTGTATAAAAGATCTCAAATGTGAATGAAAGAAGATGATACTGTATTCCCTCTCAGATTAGCATAGGGTTCTCAACACTGCAGCGGCAAATGCCAGGAGATTTTGGGGGGAGTACCCAGGGAGGGTGGAGTTTGGAGAGAGTGTGATGTCACTTCTGGGTGATACTCCTGGATTGTCACTATGTGGAGGCCATTTTTTCCCTTGCTCCTCAATTCCTTAAGGGGGGAAATAGGGTTGCCAGCCCTGCACCTGGCAATCCCAGAAGTTTTTGGGGGCAGAAGCCTGGGAAAGAGGAAGCCCATTGGATGCTGTCACATTGTTGTCCCCATTTTTTTCCATTGCTCAATACATGAAGGGTGGGACCAGGAGTTTGCCTGCCACAGGCAGGTACATGGTAAGCCTAAAGGTAAATTGGGGCTGGGGCTGGGTAAATTTCCACCCTACATGGGTAAATGATTAGAACGCCTAGATTAGGCTTTTACATGAAGGATGGCTTTTCTAAGATGTATGCACATTTTACACATCATGGCGTTGGCACCATTAAGTTCAAACAACTATAAAATAATGCAGCAACTGAGATTTTTCTTATCATTTGTAACACTTGAGAAAAGCCTCAAGTAATTATGCCTTTGAACCAGATGAAGTTTCTTCACCTTCTGGAAGGGCATAGCTTGCTGCAGCTACAAATGGCTTCTTCCACTGGCTGCCTATGAAACTCTTTTTATATAAAATAGCAATTCTCTACTTATTCATCTTTCCCTTCCAATGCTCTAAGGTATGAGGAGCTGCGTTTCTATCACTCATGGAGAATCTAGATGCAGGATGAGAATTCTTTAAAAAGGAACCAAAAACTTCCTAGGGGCAGTACCAGTGGTGATGAGGAAGGGCTCATTACAAACAGCCCTAATCTGAAGAAGCACCTCAGGCTACTTATTCATTAGCAAATCTGCAGGCAGGCAGGGCATGAAGGCTATGACTTCAAACGGGACCCTCCCTACCAGCTGATTTGCTACAGGCATTTAATGAAGAAAGGACAGGATGTTTCCTCATGATGTACCCTTGTATGATCGGAGGTTGTAGTCCGCCATTTGGAAGGGGGGCTGCATCAGGCTCCAGCCCTTCTGATGCAGTATTGGAGTACTCCCATCTGCTCATTACTTATAAATAATCTATTTACTACATTTGCTGAAGTTGAAGGCAGCAGGAAAAGAGGAAGATCCAACAAGAGCAAGGCTGTTAAAGATAGGACGTTTTGGAGGACATTGATTCATAGGGTCGCCATGAGTTGTTCAGGGGTTCAAGATAGCACACTTGGTTCTCCCCTCCTTATTTTCTCCTCACAACAACACTGTGTGGTAGGTTAAACTGACAGACAATGACTAAGCCTAAGGTTACCCAGTGGCATGCATAACAGACTAGGGATTTGAATATGGGTCTCTGCAGTTCTAGTCTGCTACTACACTGACTTCCCTACTTAGTTATCAGAAATTGTATGGATACTCTCTGTGAGTACAACTGAATACCCACATAGTGTAACCACAGAGTTTTTCAATAGGAAAGACAAAAAGTTATTATCTTATTTCTTGTCCTGGGTGTGGGGGGGGGGGGAGACAGACTTATAAACAAAATGTTGTTTTGTTGGAATATAAACTTTGGTAGCTCTGCTCCTACAATATTATGCATAAGAGGGTGCCTTCTATATTGAATATATGCAAATTATGGACTCAAATATAATTACATGATTAAGCTCAAAGACTACAATTAAAGCAACTCTGATTGTATATGCAAATTAGTATTTACCAGTAAAAAAGGTTATTAAACAACAAGTATATTAATATACAGAAATGGAAAATAAACATACAGGAAGACAGCCGCCTCACTGTGAACAAGGCAAATACTGAAAAATGTTGTTTCTCAGCTTTACATGGTATCTGCATTTTTTCCAGCAATGAAACAGGGACAAAAAAGCCTTGGGGACAGAATTATTATTGGCAGTACGAACCATGAAGCTGACCAAGATTTAATGAGAACGTGAAAATTTACTAAAGGGAACAAATAAACAGAAGCCAGAGAAAGAAATATCACACATAAAATATTGTTCAGAAATACAAAGAAATGTTTTTGTTGACAGCATTTTGCCATCAGGTTTCTAAGGTCAGTAAACTGAGCTAATCAGAGAATATCCTTACATCTGGTGGAGAAAAACAGACCACGGGAATAAAGTAAATTCAGGGAACATTCTACAGATAAAGTGAGCAATATAATGAGGAAATGTTTCGGATCACAAAGAAGTTTAATTACTTTGCTTGGCAATAGCCATAAAAACAACAGACTGAAAATATTCTGAGGAAGTGCAATATTGCTTTATTATGCATTTCGTGAGCTGGTTGGTGATTGCATTAGATTTAGACCTAGAAACAAAAAGCCAAATGTGATAATGAAGTTAGCTTGTAGGATTAGTGATAATGAAATCATCTGATATGAAACGGACAGCTGGGCATATTAAGTAAGTAAATGAGAGAAGCAGTTCTGATTGTTCATTTACAAGTTAGAGGGTAACCCAAAATTCATGCCATACGAAAGATAATAAAAAGAACTTGGAACATAATCCACGTCTAAATTTACTATATCTGTTCAGTTTTGTAAATTTCTTGGCTACCTTTTGATTGACAGAACACTGAAGGTGGCTTACAGAAATTTCTGGAGAGAAACCAACAACAACCTAGACAAAGCGCTTTTAAAAAAAGAAGCTTTAATAAATAAAAACAAATCCACAAGTATCATATTTGCATCCTGCCCTTCCTCCAAAAATCGCAAAGTCGTATATGTGGAGTTAATCCATTTAATGTAAGTATTTGAACACAGGTCTCTGTGGTCCAAGACCAACTATTATAGCATATAACAGAAAATAGTTATATTATAACATATAACCAAAAATAATAAAAATAGGTAGAGGTTTAATCACAGTAAATACAGCAACTAATTAAAATGTGTATTATCTCAGTTTTTAGGGAGTTTATGCATCTTGTAATGTTTAGAAAGTAAATTATGAGTATATGTACAGTGCCATCCTATGGCGGTGATCTACTCAAAATCCTACTCAATAAGGCTTACTCCCAGCAAAGTATTATTTGGATTGCACTGGTAATGTACTATAAACAAATTACTAAGGGGTCAACTATACCTTACCTTTCTTCACTTGTTTACACTCATTTTCCCGTGCTCCCCACAGATGTATAACAGATATTTATCATCTACATGTTACCTTTCTTCACTTGTATACTCTCATTGGTGGCACAGGGACCCTTTGTGTACCCTGACTGACATACTATATACTGCTGGAGAGAAGGTGAACAAAATGAGTGACGGGTGACTGTAGGTGTGCCAAGTCATGGGACAGCTGCAAGACAAGGGAGCAAGGCAAAGGGAGGGGATCAGCCTACTAGCATCTAAGAGTGATAATACCCATTCAAAAGACTGGAGATACTAGGGTGGCATAAATGGTCCCACACAATCTAGGAATAACCTCTCACTCAAATTACACATGATAGCAAAACTACAGATAACCACAATTTGTAATCTTACCAGTCTCACACACAATCACACAGGAAGGCAATCATCTGTAGTATCCAGCCATATGATCAGGCAATTTTTACCAATTAGAAATATGAGGATGCAGGGAAAGGTTATAAAAAAAAGTAATCCCACCATGTGCCCGGTCATGGGATACAACTGGCATTATGTACTTCGATGTGACCTGTGGTGAGTTTACCAGTGGTGGCCCCAGGGTAAATGGTAACCTATAGTCATCCATATGAAAATGAAAGAGCTGCTGTAGCAGACTAGGCAACTTTTGAGGCATACATTCTTAAAGAACTAGCTTGACAATAAGTTGATCATAAATATAATTTGATCGTAAATCGGGAAGACCATTTCCAAAAGCATCAAATCCAATGAAATACTTAAGAGACTTCTACATTCTGCTGTTCTGAGACGCAGCATTTTTAATGTGCCTATAAACTGTCTTATCCACTTTGCATAACAGTTTATGTCATTAGTTATGGCATTAAATCTGATAAAATGTAATCATTCATTTTCAAAGCATCAACGCTTTCTGAAATCTTGGAGGTCAAATACAACTTGGAGGTCAAACACAAAACTGTACAAATCTAACAAGATATGTGAAGTGAAATGAATGAAGCTCCTTCTCTTAATATATTCTAGAACTGAAATGTGACATCCCATAGGAATTACTGAAATCTTTAAGTATGAATAGCTAAGTCTGAAATATCTTGTGGAATTATTGTTATCATTATCTTACCAGTGGCCTCAAATGTTCTCTCAATTTTAATTTCTTACCTTTCTTTCCTCCTGTCATGTATAGGCTTGAGCTATGCTATAACAGTTCCTCAACCTTTTTTTATTATTATGATTATTACTGGCTTATTATTACTGAAAGCCAGCATGGTGTAGTGGTTAACAGCGGTGGTTGGAGCAGTGGAGTCTGATCTGGAGAACCGGGTTTGATTCCCCACTCCTCCACATAAGCGGCGTAGACTAATCTGGTGAATTGGATTTGTTTCCCCACTCCTCCACGTGAAGCCAGCTGGGTGACTTTGGGCTAGTCACAGCTCTGTTAGAGCTCTCTCAGCCCCACCCACCTCACAGGGTGTCTGTTATGGGGAGGGGGAGGTAAGGTGATTGTAAGCCGGTTTGAGTCTCCCTTAAGTGGTAGAGAAAGTTGGCATATAAAAACCAACTCTCCTCCTCCTCCTCCTCCTTCTTCTTCTTCCACACATCTCACGCTACTGAGTGATGAGAAGTTCCAAGGGCAACAGTACAGGATGTGGATACTTGAGAGCACATTCTTATGACAGTGATTTCCCTCTTGCGCACATACACCCATTCCATTTGCTATCTCTATTTTGAGGACTTGTGTTGGCTTTGTAATATTTTGTTTCCTTTACCAGCTTACAAGTGGAACGTCAGCAAACTGGCAGTCCTTTAGCCAGCAACCAATCCAGTGACTCCTGTGCAAGATTCCCAGCAAAGTTACAGCCATTTCCAAGGCTGCAATTGCAGTTCCAGCGTTTTCTTCTCCCTCTGTTTGAATTAAAAAACAAAAACCTGTCCGTTCCTCCCACACTCCCTGCAGAGTAGGTGTTGCAGGCCCCACTCCCACAAGTAAATTACTCATGGAGGGGGGAGGCACTGAGAACTATATATTGCCATTATTGTGATTACATTCCTGACTACCAATCAGGCAACACTTCAGACAAGTCATAAGGACAGAACCAAATTCATAATACCTCCTTTCTGTTTCCCTTTCTCATGAAGTTATTTATTGCCATTGTCTCTTGTTCATTATGTTTTATAGTTCTAAATATTACTTCTCCTGGATTCTAAATGCTTTAGCTCTAACTGAATACTGGCCTATGGCTTATCTTTCCCCAGTGTGCTGAATTAGCAATTTGAAATAAAAAAGTCTCCTCGCAGCATGCAGTTACAATTAACCACAATGGGGAGAAAATGCAACAGAGTGAGAACTTAGCCATGGAAGTACCGACACTGAAACTAAACATTTCAGGGCAATCTCAAAATAGCATTATGTGCAACTTAACACACCTGCCCTTCCAAAGTAGCTGCTTCCCAGGCATTTGCAAAGTGTCTAATCTCACACCCACCCACCTCACCTCATCCTCAAAATAAAGGTAGCAAATGGAGTGGGTGTATGTGCGCAAGAAGAAAATCACTGTCATAAGAAAAGAAAGTGAAAATTAGTGGTTATTCAATCCAGTGAATAAAATTTGGACTGTGATCTACACATTGTTATTTTCTTTCTTCCTCTAGAAAACTTGTGTATTCTGATACCTGTAAACATTATTTATTTAGTTCATTTATACTCCACTTTTCTCCCCAATGGAGACCCAAGGTGGCTTTCAACAGTCTCCCCTTCCCCATTTTATCCTCACAACAACAACCCTGTGAAGTAGGGTAGGCTGTGAGTGTGTGACTGGCCCAAGGCCAGCCAGCCAGCTTCCATGGCAGATACTCGTCTGACGCTCTAACCATTAGGGGGTGCACACTGGGAAACTGTTTGAATTCTGTATTGTAATTTAAGAAAGGCAAGGTTTTAAGAATTATTGAAAATGTTATCATACTGTGAAGACTTGTAGGGTTCCATTTCTGTTTTTTAATTAAGTTTGCACTGGATGTCTGCCCACTGTTTTCCATTAGTAGAAAATGGCAAAGTTTCCTGAGTGGATGTTTTCCCAAAAATGGTATCCAATAACAGGTAACCCAGTTCACCGTTTCTTCTGAAGACCCCACGAGTTTCAAATGAATTGGACAACATCTGATTTTACAGCTGCTTGAATAAGGTGCCCCACTCCGGCCATCTTCTCTGCCTAGTGGCAAAAGGCATGAAAATGGCCACTGGTTTTCTGGAGTAGAGGTTTGTAGGGGGTTGTTTTTTAAACCAAAAATAGTGAACAGTGAGTAAAAGTAGTCCTTCCAGAGTGTCTGTCTAGTGAGGTGCCCAACCCACTTTGCCAGTCGCACTGAAGAGGAATGGGAGCCTACCTATCCAAACCTAAAAGGTAAAGGTAGTCCTTGCACAAGCACCGAGTCATTACTGACCCATGGGGTGATGTCACATCACAATGTTTACGGGGTGGTTAAGCAATGAGAAACATGACGTTTCCCCAACTCAATAATGAATCTACAAAAAGGTGGAAAACAGGTAATCCACTAACTGGAGACAACCAGAAAAGCCAACAAACCAAGAAAAAAACCCACAATGAAAACAAGAAGCAAACTCCTCAGGACAAAAAAGGTGGAAGAACAAAGTAAACCAAATATTAGAAGTCAAGTTGGTTTTTATACCCTGCTTTTCTCTACTTTCAGGACTCTCAAAGCGGCTTATAATCACCTTCCCCCCCTCCCCACAACAGGCACCTTGTGAGGTCGGTGGGGCTGAGAGAGCTCTAAGAGAACTGTGACTAGCCTACCCAATCTGATGCTGGGCAAGTCAGGTGATTTTTAAGGTCGGCAATATCTGAGTACGCACCCCTACTAACCACTATGCTTTGGTATTATTTTAAAAATAGCCGAACTGGTGCACTGTTGGAACAACTAATGACAAAAGATGTATACCATTCCACCTTTCCATTGCAGAGGTAACTGCCACAATGTAAAGATCCTCACTCTCAGATTTCTGCATGAATATCAACCTTGTTGTGCTGGTAGGCAGCTTTTTCTGCATTTTCCTGCCAATTGTAACACTGGTCTGAAATCACTGTATATGTGATCCATAAACCTGTTGTGTAGCATTGCATGCACTGTGTGGTCACCTATTTGGCCAACTCAGCCTAAAAAACCCACAAAGATTATCCAAGGCCTGGATGCCCAAAAGGCCTACAGGTTGCCTAGCCAAGTTCCAATGCTACCATGAAGCATTCACTTTAATACTGTATTGCCCCAAATACTTTTACTGTTCCATATACCTACTGCTCAAATATTCATTCAGTTTTCTTTTAAAAAAAAAAAAAAAGATTTATTTGGCTAGAACAGGATTTGGACAGAATTAGAAAGCTAATTTACGTCTGGCTAAGTCCCAATGTCTGATCGTCTCAGAGAATACCGTTACTATTTTTATAACCCCAGTGGGTGGGTGGGGGGTACTTTTATGAAATTACAGAAAATACTGCTGACATCGTTTATCAATTTATAGATCTCAGCAAAGCAGTTAAATGGGTCACTCATTATAGTGGTTTACTCCAAGGAGAGATAAGAGCCCAGTGTTCAAAGCTATTACAAGCACACTTTAATTGTTAAGCAGGTATACATAGGGAAATAATGATTAGCTACAAGAAAAGTCTACAGCATGACCCAAGTGTACAAGAAATAAAGTAAAGGATAACCAGAACAGACTGGGAACAGAAATATTATCACCAGCGAACTCCATCCAGAAATTAACTGATGATGACTAATGCAAGACCTGTGTTAT
The DNA here is from genome assembly GCF_029931775.1 of Euleptes europaea. Lineage (NCBI taxonomy): Eukaryota > Metazoa > Chordata > Lepidosauria > Squamata > Sphaerodactylidae > Euleptes > Euleptes europaea. The sequence goes on along the minus strand of NC_079316.1, from coordinate 35,417,422 downwards.
TGAAAGCTTCCAGTTGCAATAAATTTAGAAGCAATCAACGCACATCTGGCATTTACAGGCAGAAGGTATATGTTTCCCAGCATTGCAGAGTGTTCCAGTCTGACACATGATAATTATTTGACATGCACTTAGGAGAGTTAGGATGACAAGGTGATCCTGTAACAGGGTTAATGCCTGCATAAAGTACTTGAGATCATATGCACTTGCAGCAGAAGCAACGAGACAGAATTAGAAGCAAAAGTCATCACAACACCACCAACAGACACCAGCTCCATAAGAACATAAGAAAGGCCATGCTGGATCAGACCAAGGCCCATCAAGTCCAGCAGTCTGTTCACACAGTGGCCAACCAGGTGTCTCTAGGAAGCCACAAACAAGACGACTGCAGCAGCACCATTCTGCCTGTGTTCCACCGCACCGAAAATAATAGGCAGGCTCCTCTGATACTAGAGAGAATAGGTATGCAGCATGACTAGTATCCATTCTAACTAATAGCCATGAATACCCCTTTCCTCCATGAATATGTCCACTCCCCTCTTAAAGCCCTCCAAGCTGGCAGCCATCACCACATTTTGGGGCAGGGAGTTCCACAATTTAACTATGCGTTGTGTGAAAAAATACTTCCTTTTATCTGTTTTGAATCTCTCGCCCTCCAGCTTTAGCAGATGACCCCGTGTTCTAGTATTATGGGAGAGGGAGAAAAACTTCTCCCTGTCCACTCTCTCCAAACCATGCATAATTTTATAGACCTCTATCATGTCTCCCCTTAGCCGCCTTCTTTCCAAGCTAAACAGCCCTAAGCGTCCTAACCGCTCCCCATAGGACAGTTGCTCTAGTCCCCTAATCATTTTGGTTGCTCTTTTCTGCACCTTCTCAAGCTCTGTAATATCCTTTTTTAGGTGTGGTGACCAGAACTGTACACAGTATTCCAAGTGTGGTCTCACCATAGATTTGTACAAGGGCAGTATGATATCAGCAGTTTTATTTTCTATTCCTCGTCTAATTATGGCCAGCATAGAATTTGCCTTTTTTACAGCAGCCGCACACTGGGTTGAACATCTTCATTGAGCTATCCACTACCACCCCAAGATCCCTTTCTTGGTCTGTCGCTGCCAGCACAGATCCCATCAGTGTATATGTGAAGTTGGGATTTTTTGCCCCCATATGCATCACTTTACACTTACTCACATTGAATCTCATTTGCCATTTTAATGCCCATTCTTCCAGTATGTAGAGATCCTTCTGGAGCTCTTCACAGTCCGATTTCGTTTTAACCACCCTAAATAATTTGGTGTAATCTGCAAACTTGGCTACTTCACTGTTTAACCCCAACTCCAGGTCATTGATGAACAGGTTGAAAAGCACCGTTCCCAACACAGATCCCTGAGGCACCCCACTGCTCACATCCCGCCATTGGGAGAACTGACCATTGATTCCTACTCTCTGCTTCCTATTTGTCAGCCAGCTCTCAATCCATAAGAGGACTTGTCCTCTTATCCCATGACTATGAAGTTTGCTTAGCAGTCTTTGGTGGGGGACTTTGTCAAAAGCTTTTTGGAAATCCAAATACACAATATCCACAGGCTCATTCCTGTCCACATGCTTATTGACGCTTTCAAAAAACTCTAATAGGTTATTGAGACAGGACCTACCCTTACAGAAGCCATGTTGGGTTTTGCCCAGCAGACCTTGCCCTTCTATATGCTTGACAATACTATCTTTAATAATGCTTTCCACCAATTTACCCGGAACAGACGTTAAGCTAACTGGCCTGTAATTTCATGGGTCCCCCCTGGAACTTTTTTTATAAATGGGCAGTTGGCCATTTACACTGGCCATTCTCCAGTCCTCTGGTACAGAGGCTGATCAAAGGGACATATTACCATCTGTGACCATTGCGCCACCACTTATCCATTAGGAGGCTACACTAACAATACTTCAGGAAGGCACTAATTAATGCATAGAGATGACCAAACAAGACCGTTCTGCCCCGGCAGAGAACAGTTAATAAATGTGTAGGTTACTAGTTGTGATTTATGCCCTATGCCTTTAAATTATAGCATTTTGGGAAATGTAGTCCTTTAGGTTAATAGGTCATATGCTTTCCATAAGTTTTTGTTATTGGTTTGTTTTTTCTTACTTCCGGAGAGAGCTTGATTATATTGAGGCTCTCCTAATCCCTTTGGTTTTAATTTGAGGATAAGAGATATGAAACTAGTGTCTTTTTACCACAACCTCTCTATGAACATGCATGAATAAACAGACACCTTTTTTCATCGGACGTCTGAGCCGTGAGTGTTTTCAACTATCCCATGGGAAGACAGCCGTCTTGTGGGTATTACTAGAGAGGGGCGCATTAGAGCTGCCGTCAAGAGATTAAATTCTCAGGATTCTCAAGACTTGACAGTAAAAAGACACTTGTGGAATGTCTCTTTCGCCCTACGCCCTAAAGGGATGATAGCAAAGGAATGCAGTTGTGTGCCTTGGCAAGGAAACAAAGCAATTAAGTCTGTTTAAAGCCGAGGTCACCCTACTTAATACCCAGACAACACACAAACAGGCAGGAATACAGACATTAATATGGTGGTCTACACTGGAGAGGTTAATGTACACAGTGGTCAACAGGGCAGCTAGGGACTCCTTGTGCCACAAAACTGCAGTTTGGGTGGGCTCCCTGTACTAAGGGAACATTACTAGATAGCCAAGAACTAAACAGTCCCCTTGAGGGTCTGAGGCCCAACGGACACATTCTCAGTATACAAGGAGCAATTCATGTCCTCACAGCAGAAAGAAATAAAAACACACAGGTGATACATTTGCTTATGCCTCAATAAGTGCAATCAGAAAAAATGGCCCATGCACCACAATATCCTTCATTTTGCTCACCCCCCTTAATCAACTCACACTTCTTCCATGTGCTAATGTTCTAGTGTCTCGCAAATTGTGCCATCAATCATGTTATGGCAGTAACATTGTGTCCGTTATCATATCAGAAGGAACTGGAGAAATGTTAGGTAGTAACTGACCTTTTGGGAGCTCCTCACTTAATCTCGCCAAGTGGCAAAGGCCAAATTAACATGCAGAATCCCTGATGAAATATTGTGGTAGAAAACCCACTGTTAACACCCCACCCCTTGGTATAAGCCCCATTGAGAAGGCAGCTGAGGTGGTCATCAAGGCATGGTTTCCTAACCTGTTAACTTTCACAAGAATTGAGACATAGGTGTTACAGACACTATGTTTTATTTAACAGATTAATTAGTGGAAGCAGTTCAGCAGCATAACGCAGAAATGGGTTTGCCGGCCTTCCTGTTCTCGCAGGCCCCTCTGCCTTTGACATCAATACAATTTGTACATCTTTCCCCATCACTATCATGATAGGTACAGCTGCATCTGTTATACAGCTGGTCAGGGATAAACTCTTAAAATTACAGGAGTAATCTGAGAGAAATTCACGCTGCCCTGACTCTCTGTTCTCCAGAGAATCAGGACGACGTGGAATTCAGTTCAGGTGAAAACTTTATCCCCCCTGATTTGCTTAAGGCTTTTCAGGATTGGTGGACACCTGTTTTAGTCACCCTGTTCACTCATATAGACAGGTCTGGTAGGTTCCCTCCGTTAGATCCATGCTGTGGGCCTTCTCCAGGTCCCAGAGAAGGCACGCAGCACAGATCTAAAGCAATTTCATGCCGCCTTGATTCTCTGGACTCCAGACAATCGGGGTGGCATGGAATTCAGATTCATGCTGTGGGCTTTCTCCGGGGCGGCCCGCAGCATGGATCTAACTGAATTCCATTCCACCCTGACTCTCTGGAGCCCAGAGAATCAGGGCGGCATGGAATTCATTTTTCAGGTTCGAGTTTATTTTTGGTATTTTTCTGATTTGGGTTTATTAACCTGAACATTTTCAAAAAAAAATCCAGGTTTTTCAGACATTTGGAAATTTCCGGGTTTGATAAAGCTGAACCAGAAAAATACCAATAATTTTTTTTTTTTTGCACAGCCCTATTCAGCAATATCAACCTATTCCAAATACAGAGTTGCCGTGGAAATCTTGTCTCCAGTGGTAGTTCCCTCTGTTTCAAGTATTCTGGTTCTGATACTGCAAAGAAGAATTAATTATGAAGGTGTGGCCAGATCACCAATATGACATGGGGTGTTTGGTGTTTAGCCAGGTGCAATTCCTTGGAACGTTGTGGGAGATTAGCTGCATCTAGGGATTGTGGCCCAAAGTCCCTTCCCCTATTCTGTGTCTTTTGTGTTGGGGACAATGCTACAACTTCTACATGGTTTCCCCCCATTTCAGTGGGGATGGATGACATTCTGTGACCACTGGTATTTGAACGCTCTTGAAGTGCTCAGGGTAAAGGACGGAGTCCCACTGTGAGGTCTGGGCTCTACTTACCAGGGTAATTTGTCCGTTAACCCTAGCTGAAGCAGTAAAGCTGGGTGTCTACACTGGGAGTCCCAAGTATCTGAAAAGGATCTCAGAAATCAAGTGTTAGCAATATGCCTTTCCCATGTCACCATGAGCCTTTGCTGTTTGTACAATGCCTTTTTTTATCAGTGTAATCTCCAAATCACTATGTGAGCAATTTAAATGCCTCGTGCCTTGATATATAAAATCTGCATTCCCTGGCTGGGTCTTATATTCCATTTAAAGTATGCTATGATTTGGCTGAGGAATTACTTGGAATTCTAACCTCCACTGTGCCATCACTCTTGCAGAGGAAATAGAATCTGGAGCTGTCCACTTTATATGAACTTTCCCTGAAAGTCAACTTGGAAACTCCAGCTGGTATGCTGTAGTTGGGTTACTATGGGAACTAGGCAGAACATGCATGCCACATCCATTCTGTAGCCACTCCATTGGTCACTGATCAGTTACCAGGTTCAATTCAAGATAATAGTTTTACCCACAAAGCTCTTAATGGCTTTGCACCCATATACCTGCAGGAATGACTGTCTTGCTATGCTCTAAAACAACAGATTCAGTCATCTGAACAAAGCTTCCTGAAGGTGCCACCCTGCAAACCGGCAAGATTAGCAACTGCCTGTTAACAGAGGATTCTGTCTTATGTCTCCCATCTTGGGGAATGGCCTGCCAGAAGAGATCAGGAAGGCACCCACACGTCTATAATTCCACAGAGTGTGTAAAACACAAATGCTCAACTGTGTCTTTTCATAAAGAGATTAGCACTATAGTAGAATGGAACAGTCAGGAGGATGCATATATAAGGAAACAGGATTATGCATCATAAGCTATTGCATTGTTCATTGTATGCATCATCTTGCTTTTACTGCATTGTCTTCAATGTTCGTAATCATTAGACCGTTGTTGTGTGTGCACTGTTTTCTAATTCTGTAGGCACTTTACACACACACAGTCCTTGTCCTACTGCATTATTTATGGATGTTGTATGCTGTGTAACGGCATTGTTTAAGTACTTTGCAATCCACCTTGAGTCTCAGCAAGAAAGGCGAGCTATAAATAAATAAATCAATTTCACTAAGGATAAGAATTGCAATTTATGAAGGTTAAAACGGGAAAGTATAGAAAGGAGTATCATGTAAATATGGTATATACATGAAGCTAGTATCAGAAAAGGAAAAAAAATTCAAATGCAATGTAGATGTAATAATGGTTTGGATCTGATCTATGGTTCTGTTCAGCAAATGAGCAGAAGTGCTTATAGAATTCACAAGCCTTTTAATAGGAACATAATTATCGAAACCATTATTGCTTACCTTCTGGACACTGGCAACTGAATCCATTCATGCTGGAAAAACAGGATCCTCCATTTTTACATGGCTGTTGACGGCAGTAATCAATATCTGACTGACACAGATCTCCAGTATAGCCTTCACCATGATGGAATTGAAGGATTTGGATTTTAAAAAGGAGAGAGATGAGCAGGTTTTAAAATTAATAAATTGATCATAGTAGCATTCAAATAACAACCAGGTATTTCCTGTAATTCTCATCTTGTGCGGTAGTTTTTCATACTAATCAACATTGTCAATCTGGCCTCCACCTATATAAAATCAAAATAAAAAGCAACTGGGATATTCCGAACTGTATTTTGCCAGGAGCAATACTCTGAAATCACCAGTGTGCATAGAATTAAGGCTGAAAATTTTCACAAGCAACTGGGTAGGCACAAACAATATTTTAAATGTACTTGCAGCAAGTCCAAAAACAGTTATGAGAAGTCCCTAAACAATGCATTATATCAATGGAAATCACATTTGGGTTGTAGTCACCAATACTGACCCATATAGCCACAAAATCATGGCTTTATGACCTGTTGGAAAACATGACCCAAAACAGAGAAAGTGGTCTTTCTAGGTGACTTGCACATTAGTTTTCAGCTCTTTCCAAATATGCAAAGAGGGTGTGTCTGCAGGAGCAGCAGCATTAGGGAAATATCTCTTTGCCATAACAAAGCTGCCCTTGGCAATGTTTATACTCAAAGGTTACTTTAAGGGCTAAACCACATCTATGTTGGGGATCCGCATTTAGAACCTCAGACATGTATCTTAAGCTGTAAAAAGTAACCATGAAGGTGGGAGGATGATATGGAGGGAGGTCACAGTGCTGGGAAAGGGGAGAATTCATCTCCCCCCACCCCAGCACCATTAATCCAGTCTGAACTACCTCTCACAGATTATTTAAATTCTAGAAGGGAAGGCAGGGACCCACATTGTGCCTGTCTTTCAGAAGGCTTAAAACAGCAGGGAATGGGACATTTATGTCTAAGGAAATGGCACTGGAAGGGGGGGTTACTTTCCCTCTCCTAACACTGTTGGCCAATCAATATTGGGCCCCACAGCGGCTACTTTTGCACCTCAGTTCCACATCTGGTGATTGAAACATGGAGCCTTGGTTTGGCTCTTAACATCTCCACCTTATAGTAAAGCACATGCTTTATTTGTCCTTTGATTTCAGATTTACAAGGAAGAATACTGCATATCTACTATGGAAATGTTTTACAAATTTGTAAGTACAATATCAGAACAAGGGTTGTGAGGTCTAGTTTTAAAATTCTCTGTATAACACAGGTGTCTGTCAGTATTTTATCTGTAGCATTTTTGTCTGTAGTATTATATTACACTGAATTTAAAATTTATGTGAGCTTTGCGAAAAGCTAGAAATAAGCTTCTGCCAAGACATGCATTTGAAATATAATTTTATCAGTAAATATCTATAATTCATAAATTTTGGTTATTATATAACACATCCACAAGCATTAGGTTATATATTATCATTTATTATTATCCATCTAGGTTAAGGCTGAAACATCAAAACCATATATGTAAACATCCACCATAGCAATTTCATGGTATGGAAATCTGATAATTCTTGAGTGGTATTAACTTTAGAGAAGGTGATCTCTATAACACAGTGATCAGAGATACCCATACACGATTTTCACTGCCTTTCCCCTCGCAATGTAAACCCTCTACCATAATTCCATGCACAGTATATTCAACACCTATTCCAATATTTTTACCTTCAAAATACACCATTTGTTTTTAAAAAAGAGGCATAACATGTTGAGGTAAATTAGTAAAGCTCATTCAACAGTGATGTTAATGTTTATTAAATATAATTTGTTTCAAACAGAAATCTAGGGCTTATTTTTTTTACAGTAAATCATATCCCAGTTTTGACAATTTACTGTTAGCTCTGTGAAAATTAGTGCATTTGTACCTGCCCTAGCAAAAAAGAATCGTAATCTTTGGAGTATCAACAACAAATGCTGTATATTACAAATTAGCATTCTCTCAAATTAGCATTTTCTCAATCAATCTATCAGGGAACAGCATTATGTAGTTGTTTATTCTGTACTGTTATAAAGCAATGAATTACGTAGCTCTTAGAACACAACACAAGCTCCAAAAACGTTCAAGGTAAGATAAGAAATGTGTCAGAGTGTGTGCACATATCTGTGCACCTCCGTGAATTTTCACTCACCTAACGATATTAATTACACTGAGCTTTTATTGAAATGACTGTTTGGGTTGTGTTTTAAACAAATCCACCATATTCAATGCCCAATTTACACTGATTATTCTCTCACACACATCTGCATTAACAAAGCAAACCTTGGAACGGAGCTTGCTTCAGTACTGCAAGAAAAGAGGGGAGGAGATTTTGCCCTATTACCTACTGAAGGACCCCTCCTGAGTTTCATGGCATTTTGTTCAGGAGGATACCATAACACTCAGTTGAAAAGGTGGAAGGGGAAGGTGGGTAAAATGCTCGCAGTTGGTAGGATGTTCAATTAATGCAAAGGCACATGAATACATAAAAATGCCTTATACGGAGTCAGAACATAGGTCTATCAAGGCCAGTACTGTCTACGTTGAATGGTAGAAGCTCATCATGGTCCCAGGTAGAGTGGCCTTTGACACCACCTGCTGTCCAATTTTTTAAAATGGGACATGTCAGGGATTGAATCTGGGACCTTTTGTGTGCAAAGCAGATGGTTTATCATTGAGCCTTCAAAGAAAAGTCCCAATTTATTTACAAGAGTATTTAAAGGAAAACTAAAGACAAACTGACTGGAGAGTGTTATTTTTTCAGAGTTTAGACAATGTTTGGACTCATCTATTAATTCTTTCCTCTTCAAGAGTCTAGTATAGACTTCATTCATGATGACCTTGACAGTACAGCTCATTCAAGGCATTCTGTTTCAAGTTCAGTTACAGACTACATTATCTTCTTAAACCTACATTGCAGTTAATAGAATTTAAAGCATTACTTAACTGTATTTACATATCTTTCTTGTTAAGGAAGTACTTGGAAGCATTTGCATACTTGTATTAAATAGAATAAATGAAGATACGTGCACATAGAGAGGTCACATCTTTCCTGAAGTGCTTAAGTATCATTTAAATCTGAATAGTTAATACAAATCATTTATTGTTCGGGTGTATAATGTTTTTTTTATATTGATGGAAGAGAGATTGAAATGCAGTATTTAAAAATATCAGACATAATGGACATCCTATACATAAAAGGCAATTCAGCATTTCCATTTGATTTCACTGAACTTCTCAAGTGACTATTCTTTCTGGTTCAACATGGTCAGGAGAGATCAACAGTCTTCTTCAATCGTTCTCAGAATTGTTTTTCTTCCAACAGGCAAGACACTTTCCCCCTACCACTACTGCACTGACATATATGTGACATGTTTAAGTGGCCTCTGTACTGAGCAGTTCCTTCATTTCCCAACTATCCAGACCTGTCTTATCCTCCATCCTTGCCTGCTGATCTCTGCCTGTCTTTGGTCTTTTATGCATGAGTACTTTGACTCACGTTCACCCCTGGATTCACTTGGTTGTTTCTTGGAGTTATGCATGAGTATTCCATCCCTTAGAGTTGACCTCACGCCCAGCCTGTGCATGTCTGGGTCTTCCCAATCCTTTAACATGAGTCTTTGATCTTCCCTGAGATCAACCCAGGTCAAATTGTCACCATTACCATGCATAAGCCAAAGTCTGTCTGCCCACGGCCCCACATGCCCCCATTCTCCAACTCCTCCTCCAGCCAACCTTTCAGCCATCCTCTCTGCAATGACCAAAGAAGCCATACCGGACAAGGAGCTGGCTGCCCTCTGATGGTTTTTTTCTTCTTGGTATGATGATATATCAATATATCATTAAAAATATAAATAAAATTGAAGAGAGGCAGCCGAGGCTAGATCTGGTGCTCCCCCCCCCCCCCGCATTTGGGTGATGAGATACCCAGGAGAAGGGGGGGCAAGCAAGCACCTGATTTTAGCCTCAGCTGTCTCTCCCTTCAATTGTATTTATATGTTTAATGATATTTTGATATATCATCACACAAGGAGAAAAAAATGGTGGAGGGTGGCCAGAGAAGGAGGCAGCCAGAAGAAAAAAACTTGGGTTGTAAAATGGCTTGTAAAATGGCAGTTGGGTTTCTCCCGCTCTCCCCATCCCCTTTAAAGAAGTTGGGTTGTAAAATGGTCACTCGCCAGGGGGAGGGGACCAGGGGGTAGTGGTGATGTTTTTATCACAGTAAGCACCACAGCCAATTATAAAGCAGTGTTTTCAAGGGGCGGGGCCTCAGACGCTTCCAGATTTTTGCTGGTGATTCTGCACTGCTCATGATACTCCAGGACTTTCTTCAGGACAAACAACACCATGTATAGCGTATTTAGAATTTGGACCAGAAAAGCATGGGTCAAGAGAGCAATGAACACAAGGTAAAACTCCCATGCATAAAAGACCTTTGACAGTACTCACATCCTGCTTTGCAGACAGCACTTAATTTTGTTTTCTCAAATATAACAATATAGTGCAATCATGCACCTGAAAATCAAAGCAGAATTTCAGGGCTCTACCTATCCCTTCCTCTATTGAATGAAGCAGCCCTAACATCTCCTTATGTGCTAAAAAAAAGTTGCTTAAGATGATGCAGGAGAAGGTAGGATGGGACTCTGTATCCCTACTCTGGTACCCTTGGATCAAAATGCTCATTGGAACAAGTCTATGGCTAATGATATTCATAGACGTACATTGTTCCTTTATTAGGTCTCTCTTCTCCTTCCGTCTCAAACCATGAAGGATAAGGTTGTGCAAAGCAACACTTTAGATGCTTACTGCAAAACCAAACCATTGTTCAAAACACAACACAAAACTTACCAGGGAGGCAAGTACAGGTGAAATTGTTCCCATCGTGTTTTTCTGTGACATCCATGCATGTTCCATTGTTCTGGCAGGGACTACTTTGACAGGCATCGAATTCTTCACAGAAAGCACCCAAGTATTGATCTTCACAGTCACAGAAAAAAGTTGCCTAAAACAAGTACATGCCATTTTATTATGAAACTCCAAAGCTTCTAAGTCCTGGATTTTACCAAGAAGAGACGTTTCATTACTTTTCATGGTTAGGGAAAGAGAAGACTTATGGTAAATAGCCAATTTTTAAAAATAAGATAGGGGGAGAAATCCTTAAAGTAGAATGTGTGTGTGTTTTTTTCTAATTTAGCCTAAGATATATTTTTCAGTATATTATTTTAGGCTGATTTTTTAAAAAAAAAGCACTTTTGATATTCTCACAATAACAAACATAGAATATCTTTAAAATACTTTGAAAGAGCAAGTTTTTTTTTTTAAGAAAAGAAACCCCAATAATAATTGGGACCATAATTAAACTATGCATCCTGATTCTATGTACTTTCCTTTAGATTTAATCCCCACTAAATTCAATGGTTAATCCCCACTAAATTTAATTCTAAGAAAGTAGTGACAAGACTGCAGTCCAAGTTAAGGATGGACAGGAAGACACCAAAGGGCTCTGCTTTAACATAAAGTACATAAAGTTCAACATAAAGTTCAACAATGAAGCCAGACATTTTCTGTTTATGCTTTGTTTCCTTTTAAGAATGAGAGACAGGGAAGAAAAAGACAGACATATCATTAAAATATTATATGTAGGCCTTATTTGAAGGTTGAACATAAGGTGGATCCTAAATCAGAAACACTATTGCTCTAAGTGAACAAAGGGGAGAACATTAAGGCTTGCTAAATATAGCGGATCCACACTACCGATCTGGTGAATAATCCTTTGGTTGACAATGAAGACGAATTAGCTAGCAGTAACTCATCAGTTGGAAATGAAACAGACTGCAGTTTTCTTTCCATATAAAATTAGCAAGATGAGGGAGCCTGTGCCAGATTTCACACAAAGACTGCCTAGTCATCATTTAAATCCCTGTTTAGCCCTCTGTTTCTCTCTATCACCCATAAACTGCATGTTTCCTTTTAGTTTTGTTCTTGCTGTGAATTTTTGTTTTTCCAACACTTCTGTTATTTTTGATGTCCTGTCTTTTTTGTCCAGATGTCAAGGCCAACTCCTTTTTCTCCTCTTCTTGTTGATGTTGTGGCTCCTGGTTAAGGCCAGCTAGATCTTTTTCATAATTCTTCAAAAAGTTTTTTACTTCCTCCTGTGAAGAGATAGTAAATCTGACCTCTTTGTAGGTAAAAGTAAGTCCCTGTGGGAAGATCCAGCAGAATCTTATTCCATTCTTCTTCAATGTCCCAGTAAATTCTTTGTACATATTTCTCTTCATCATCAAATGTCATGGGATATCCTTAAGAATGATAAGAGGATTTCCATTCACAGACAAAGGATTATCATAGAGGGTTTGCATAATATAATCTTTCATCCTTATATCATAAAAGGAAATCATAATATCTCTTGCCTTTGTCTTCTCCAAACTGGCGGGTAAAGGAATTCTGTATACTTTGTTTATTGCATAATCCAGATCTTGTTCACTTATATGAATCAGGTCAGCCAATGATTTTATGATAGTTATTCTGGTACATCCCATTGCTTCTGGAAAATTGCGAAGACGTACGTTCGATTGTCTTAATTTTAACTCCATAGTAGCCAGTTGGTCTAAAACATTTTCTTGTTGGAAATGTATAGCTTGAATTTGATTACCTTGAAGTATCTGTTTATTTTTAATATCTTTCTGTTCTTCAATTGCCTTTTTAATTGAAGTATCCATTTTTCCCATGTCAGTTTTCATTGTAGATATTTGAGATTTCATATTTGTAATTTCGCTTGCCAAAATGTCCAATTTCTGACTAGTCTGGTTGGTAGTTTGAGTTAGACTAGTCAATAAGTTGGTTAGCTGAGCAAGACGTTGAGATTGTTGCTCATATTGTTTAGTAAAGGCATCCATGTGTTTTGTTAACATTTCCTGTATTTTCTCGTCGGCCTTTCCCATGTTTATTTCTGAAAATAGTTCTAATAATTCACCAATCCAAGAAGTGCTATTTTAAATATGTTGGCAGGGTCCAAAACCTTGTAGTGGTTCTATTCATCAATTATACAGGTCCCGGGATTAAATGGCTGCAAATTCTTCTCTCCGCTGTAAAACAATTAGTGTTGTTATAAAGGGCCATCAAGTTTTATTGACACTCTGCTCGATTGTAAAAGAAGGGGGGTGAGCTGGGCATTATTTAAATCGCGGACCTTCGGCTGTCTTGTTTTCCAGTAGTAGGACTATGTTGCGTGTTGCACAATAAAGACACACTTCAAGTCCTGCGATTTTCCTGTATGATCTTTCCCTTTGAGTCTCGATGGTTTTCTTTGATGAATCGGAAAGACGTCATCTCCAGAGGAATTTAGCCCATTCGCTCCCACCCCTTTTAACACCTCGGCTTCTAATTGGTAGCTAGAGTGTCTGTCAGCCATCCCGTTTGTTATGCCAAAGTGGAGATCGAATAGATAAGGCTCCTGCCGTTCAACTATAGTCTTTTTAAACAAACAAAGTCACTTATATTCTGGACAGAGAGATGCAGATTGCATTGATGATTGTTACGATATTCCAGAGCTTCAATTTCAAGGTAAAGACAAAAGAATTCTTGCAACTTACTCAGATGTTGGATGATAAGGTTATGGTGATGATAATTTTCTTAGATGGTGATTGAAGGGGGAGGACTGAACCTTGATTACCCATGAAATGTTCCGGCGATGACTTTCCCTCTTGCCCGCAGGACCGGCATCAAAACTTTCGAGGGGCTTAGAAGCCTCCCTCGGAGACTTCTGGAGGTCAAACCGCATAAGTGGCTGCAGGGAATTCCTGCTTCCCAAGTCCACTGTTTAGGACCGGGTTGAGGTGCTGATTAGCACCCCAATTTGAACATTTCTTGGATTTTTCCTGGAGAGTCCAGGAAACATGGCGCTCAGCCCAGCTGCCCCAGCAGGAAGTCTGGACCACACTTTTTCAACCCATACTCTCATTCCATTTTCGTCCATCCATCCTTTCTCATGAACATGTACAACAACTCCTCTTGGAATCACTTCTTTTGGAAATGTTTTCCTTTTGAAAATTAACATGGGTGGCAATTTAGTGCCATCTGCACAGCAAGACAACACAACCATGTAATGGGTTTTCTCATGTCCGGAGGTTTTCACGGTGATAGTTTTGGCACCTTTCAGATCAACAGTCCTATTAGATGGCACATCAAAGGTTAACAGGACTTCATCCATATTCCCAATCTGGCCAATTTCAAACCCATATTTCTTCCTAGCATCAATTACAAATTTATGAAAAGACAGAATCTTAGATTCATATTCTTTTGGCATTATTTGCGCAATTCTGGTTTTGGTGCGCATAGCAAGGCCTCATCGCCTCATAAATCTGTAGCACCACGATGGTGATCCAGTAAAATTGTGAATGCCTTTCTCTACAGCAAAGCATTTCTCTACAGCACACACGCTTGCATGCACAGAGGCAAGTTAATGGGGAATAAAGAGGCTGGAGTCCGCGGCAAGTGCCTGCGCCTTACAAATGTAATGGTTAAGAGTGGCGGTTTGGAGCGGGGACTCTGATCTAGAGAACCGGGTTTGATTCCCCCACTCCTCCAGTTGAGAAGCGGAGGCTAATCTGGTGAACCTGGTTGGTTTCCCCACCCCTATACGTGAAGCCAGCTGGCTGACCTTGGGCTAGTCACAGCTCTCTTAGAGCTCTCTCAGCCCTACCTACCTCACAGGGTGTCTGTTGTGGGGAGGGGAAGGGAAGGTGATTGTCAGCCACTTTGATTCTGCCTTAAGCGGTAAAGAAAGTCGGCACAGACAAGCCAACTCTTCCTCTTCATTACTGCCAGAACCAGAGAGAGCACCTTTTAACAGTGAAGTCAAAGGGCGAAAACGCAGGGGAGGTTTTGCCTTGGGTTTGCCACTCTCTAAATGCACATTTTCTCCAGCCAAATTCTCAAAACTCAAAAATAGGCCCCCATGCAGAGTTTTGAGAATTCAGATGGGGAAAATGCGCATCTAGAGAGTGGCAAAGCCAAGGCAGCAAAACCTCCTGTGGTTTCAGCCCAAAGCCCAACATGTGGTGGTCCCAGAGAGCAGCCCCTTGGGAGCAGGCGCTGGCCTTCTGCGGCTTGTGAAACAACCCCTGCTTCGTGAAGGCCCCACCTTACTCAGGCACAAGCTTGCGGGTGGGGGGAGAATGGCAAAAAGAGAGAGCGACCCTGCCGGCGCCCCCCTCCCCAGTTCTGTGCGGAGGGAGTTCAGACTTTCCAAGGGAGGGGCGGCAAAGAGTCGACTCAGCCACTTGGATCACAGGCGGCGGCGCTCTCCCCTCGCCCGGCAAGGAAAACGGTGGCGGGGTCTCCTCTGGAGTTGCGTTTGCCCGAGGGGGGAGGTGGAAGGGCGATGGCAAAGCCCAGCCCCTGACCCTAACCCTCTGAGCAAAGCCCAGCCCCCCCCGCCGCCGCCGCCAAACACAGCCTCCCTCAACGGATGGGGGGGAGGGCGTCCATTGGCCGGGAGTAGGAAGGTCCCGAGTTTGCAGAAGGAAAGGAGCGGAGGTCGCGCCTTTGCGCCCCATCCATCAGGAGTGCCTCTTGCGCCAGCGCGGGGGGGGGGCTGCGCAGGAGAGCGTCCCGGAGGATCGGGCCCTCACAGTTCCCTGCCTTCTCCGGAAACCGGCCGAGCCCTGCCCGGCTCGCTCCCGCAGCTGTCTGTCGGAGGGCCCGGGGAGGCACGGCGCCCGGCCTGGCTTTCCAGCACAGGTGCACAGGATCGTGCGCAAAGCCTGTTTCCCCCCTCCTCCTCTTGCCCAAACGCCAGGACCTTTGGCGCAGCCACGAGAGCCGTCCCAAAGGCGCCCTTGGCCGCCGCCCAGAGACGCGCCTGAGCCTCTGCACGGGGGAGGGGGGCTGCTGGCTTTCTGGGCAGGGGAGGGCGAAGGAAGAGGCGGCTGCCGGGCAGGGCCACGGGACTCTCTTGCGGACGGGCTGCTGCCGTGGCCTGATCCAAAGCCATTCGCTCCACTAGGGGAGGAGAGGTCACCAGCGCCGAGGGAGCCTGCCGCTGGATAAAGGTAAGTTAACACACACATTCACTCCATAAGACACACAGACATTTCCCCTCACTTTTGAGGAGGAAAAAAGTGTGTCTTATGGAGCGAAAAATACTATCTAGGAAGCTCTCCCAAACAATATCCACTTAAATGAACTGCAATAATGCAAGAACTATAGTGCTTTGGGTAGGGACAAAAGGCCTAGTAGCAGGCATCAGCATGGTTAGAAATATGCCAAAGCTGCATAGCCTGGCAAGTTGCCCTCTACAGATCAGAGATGTTCACACTGAGATTGGGAAACTGATACCATCAAAGGACTTTGGGGATGATCTCCCTTTTCCTATTGAGATGGCACCTAAAGGCACTGGCAACTAGATCCTGCACTAGGTACTGTTACCTCCACCTTCCTTCCTCCCCACCGTTTCCTCTCTGACCATGAAATTAGAGCTCTAGGCAATCACTCTTTTGTTGCTGGGCCTGGTACCTAGAGGTGGCAATGGACTGCAACCTTTTCACTCCTTTAAGCAGTACCAGCACCAGTGGGCTTAAAGGAATGCGGAAGAGTCTTATTGTCCTTTCTCCTTCAGGTGTGTCTCTCGGGAAAAAAGCTGGAAGCATCAGAGGGCAACTCTTTTGAGCTGCTTTCAGCCTTACAGGCTCCAACAGGGCTTGTGTGTGTGTGTGTGTGTGTGTGTAAAGTGCCGTCAAGTCACAGCCGACTTACGGAGACCCCTTTATGGGGTTTTCAAGGCAAGAGACTAACAGAGGTGGTTTGCCAGTGCCAACAGGGCTTAGAGGAGCTAAAATATCATGCTGAATGCTCTCCTCCACCTGAAGGGGTAGTATGCTTGGTGAGAGGGGTTTAGGAGGGCAACTTAACCAAAATCCTAAGTCAGGCTTACAGGACAGCTTTCCAGTTGTACCAGAGGTTTGTACTACATAGAAGCAATCTCAGTTAACTATTAATTCTACTGTATTTAGGTGAAATTAATTAATATATGTGGCAATTAAGTGTAGACAAAGGGTACAGCTAGTGCTACAACAGTTTGCAAGACCTGAGCAAGAGGACATTTTGGAGGACATTGATTCATAGGGTCGCCATGAGTTGGAAGCGACTTGACGGCACTTAACAAATACGCAATGCTACAACAATTTTCCTATCAGATGATGTTACACACTTAACTGCAGACCATCTGTATGCAAATGAACTGTGAACAACTACTGGCATATTTCTGATGAATATGCTTAGCACATCATTTACCTTATGGATTAAAGAAAAAAGTCAAAAATAGATGTTTTAATTTATCTTTAATTAATAAGCCTAACTTAGAAATTGTAACTGCTAATGAAATAGAGATGATATTTTGGTCTCGTTTAAATACGAAATGCACGTCACCTTCATGTTTTGATGTTTAGCTTGATTTTTATAAAACTTATTGTGATTACTACACATTCACAGCAAACTGGGAAAACTGTATCCAAAGACCAGGTGGTTAATAATTAATTCTGCCCCCCTCCCCTGCCACTGTCTCCTGCCCCTTGGTGCTATCCTTTCGGTGACTATTCACAATACTGCAGTGAACATAGAAACCACAAACATCTGAATTCCCATTTTGAGGTTTCAACTCTGAACCCTGAAAACACTATTAAGCATGAAATAGCTAGCTCAGTGAACTATTTTTTTGCAAAATTCAGAGACGTTACTCTAGAACCTCCCCCCCCACCTGTACAGTAGTAAACAATGTCCCCAAAGTACAGCCAGTTACCATTTGCAGTTTTCTTTCTGTAAACAAAAAAGCACCTGGAATGTTTTTAAACCCACCCCAGAAAATTCATTTTCCATTGGGTTGGTTCTCTTAGCTTATATTTCAGTAAAATGGGTAGGAAAATATCCCAAGATTTTAAAAAGTTAGACATTATTAAATCTTTTGAAATTCATGAAAGTTTATGTTAATGGTCTAATAGCTTAGGCTCCAAACACAGTTTTTGTTGTTTCAATTTTTTTAAAATTATTACTTTGTAAAGGAACTATATGGGCATTGAGTTATTCAATATGCAAAAAAGGGGATGGGTGAATCTACACAAAAGAAATATCCTGCCACATGTCCAAGTGTGTTTTCCAGCTCTCAATGTTTTAATACTGCGAAACACAATGATATCTGTCACACAGACATTTTTGTTTTAAAAGGATTTTTTCTACCAAAAGATACCCTGGAATTTCACTTGGATTATACCCCAAATGCAACATGTCAGTTTTTTCGGGGCTAAACTAACTCCCTTGAATGTTCCTCTTCCCACCTGTGAAAAGTTCAGAGTCATAGTCCTATGTTCCCATTGTTCCAATGTTCATTTTCTTTGACTTCTCTTTGACTCCATGTCTTCACTGTCACATTCTTGCACTCGGTCTGTGTGTTCTCACAAGCGTGTTGTGTGTTTGCCTGCATGTAAACGTGTGTTTCCTTTTCTTGCCACCACCCCAAGACATAAACCCCAGCCTCTCAGTAACCAGTGTCTCGGGTAAGGCTGCCTCTCAGCAAGTACAAAGGTCAGAGCATCCAATTACCTTAACTCCTGTGAATGCATCCTTTAGCATGTAAGAGTGGTCTTATTGTATGGGTGAGATTTCAGGCACAGTCTGCTTTCTTAAACATGAAAGAAGCTTTATTACAAAAGATTAAGTTAGATCACATATATGGAAAATAGCCATCATAGTAAGAGATATAGATCTCAGGAAATAAAAAGGAAAACATCTATCTAACTTAGTTGTATCATGCTAGTTACCTTCAGATGGGGCAAACACATTCCTCATCTCCCATCCCAGCATCTCAGAGATGGGTTTCCATGTGTCTGAACTGACCCCTCCTTCTTCTCATCTCTCCTCTCACCTTACATCTCACTTCACCTCTCACTCCCGAACAAAGGAAGGGTTCACTTTTTACCCCTTCTGCCTGCTGATGTTAAACAAATTCTCTCTCCCAATCTCAAATCAGATATCTGGCTCACGTGGGTTTCCCTGTGCCATGCCAATGGGCCCCCTCGGCATGTAGCTCTGAGTTTTTATCTCCATCAGGTCCTCTTTAGTAGGTATGCCAAATGGGGGTTTCAGGCTGGACCAAGTTCCGGTTTCTCATGACTTCCTCCACTTGAGAAAATAAACAGTTTGCTGTGGGTTCAGGAACCCCCAATCATAACATTCACCACCTCTTGGTTTCTTGGGCTCC
This sequence comes from Euleptes europaea, assembly GCF_029931775.1. Classification (NCBI taxonomy): domain Eukaryota; kingdom Metazoa; phylum Chordata; class Lepidosauria; order Squamata; family Sphaerodactylidae; genus Euleptes; species Euleptes europaea. Next base: position 35,398,344 of record NC_079316.1, on the reverse strand, counting down.
TGCATTATTGTTGTTGTTTATGAAGTGCCTTATATTACACAATATATATTATTAAACACAGCAACTTCCTGCCAACACAAAACTTTAACATAAAAAGGATAGGCAATAAGAAGAGAAAGGTTTAATGAAAATAAAGCACCATAAATGTAGAATGACACTCTTGCTGACTATCAAATGTGAAGATGTGTGTGTGAAGTGCTTTCAAGTCACAGCTGATTTACGGTAACCCCGCAGGGTTTTCAAGGCAAGTGATTAAGCAAAGGTGGTTTGTCATTGCCTTCCTCTGCAAAGTCTTCCTTGGTGGTCTCCCATTCAAGAACCGACACTTCATAGCTTCCAAGATCTGATGAGATCAGGCTATACTATATCATTCCACATCCTATCCAGTTGGTCATCTGAGTCCCCCCTCCCTTTACTTTTTTCTATCAGGAATAGGAACTCATTCTAATTAAAGTTAAGGATTTTGAGAAATATCAATCACACCATTACAAAGAGGGCAACAAAAATCAGTATATCAATCTCACTTAAAATGTGACACAATAATGCATTCAGCAGGGGTAGGGTTTATGTCATAAAATGATGCATGGCAACAATATACTATAAACTGCAGAAAACCATCTATTTTAAAAAATATTGACAACGAGGCATGTCTCAACATTTCTAGCATAAAATTTCAGACAGATAATAATACTCCAACAAGTTATTATGCAGAGATGATTAGGTACCATTAGCTGTTATTAGGTATGCCACTGTCATTTTTCTTGTATCATGGAGTTACATTTTTAGTGACATATACACTATTATTTGAACAGCACAGAATGAAGAAGACTACACAGGGACATAATCCTTGTTTAAATGCTGCCTTTAAAACTTAAAATAATCAAATAACTTTAAAAAAACATTTTTACTTACTACTTTTCTTCTTAGGTGTTAAAACAAACACGACATGTTAAGTGTGGTGGAAGTTGGCAGTGGTTTGTACACACAGTCACTACAATCTGAAACATTTATTTTCAGGGAGATTATGTGTGTTCATACCACATCCATCACCTACAGATGTTTGTCTGTCTTCGCCCCCTCTGCTTGCAGCAAAGAAAAGTACAAATGAATACATGCCGCCATTGTTAACTGAAGTGACAACAGCTCAATGTTACTGGAAGATGCAAATTTCAAACTTTTGTTATATGCTGCTCATTCTAAGGGTTGGATCCAAAGTCCTGTGAGTGGAGCAAAGCCTGTGTGATTGGATTCCCCCCCCCCACACACACACACACACACACTGTAGCTGATTAAGATTGCTGAAATTCAGCTCCTGGGGACCTTGTCATCAAAAAGCTTCTACAAGTACACCTCTGGACCTCAAGGCAAGAGATCCCATTTGTCTATGTAATTCCAAGCACAATCTTGTGGGTAATGTTTCAGGTAGAACTGTGGAGGGGAGAGAAATGTGGCAACCTTGAACTGAACTAAATTTGGTCTTTGTTGAGCATATATAGGCAGAAAAAGAAAGCATGTAAAAGACAAGCACAGAATACACAATAAACTGGCAATCAACAGGCAATGCAAATGATTCCTAGTGGATGCTGTTCCACTTACAGAGTCTTTGACACCTTATTTTTCCAAGTGGTGATCTGAAGTTGGATCTTGGTATGCAGAGGCTAAGATCCCAATTACTGAATTATCCAAATTCATGTTTGTTCTGTGCTAGCCTTTGCACTAGGGTTGCCAGCTCCGGGTTGGGAAATCCCTGGAGATTTTGGGGGCGGAGCCTGAGGAGCACAGGGTTTGGTGAAGGGAGGGACTTCAATGCCATAGAGTCCAATGGCCAAACCGGCCTTTTTCTCCAGGAGAACTGATCTCTATCGGCTGGAGATCAGCTGTAATAGCAGGCGATCTCCAGCCACCACTTGGAGGTTGACAACACTACTTTGCACATTATAGCCCTGGCACAAGTAGACCTATTTGGGTAATAAAAGCACCATGCCCTGATTCACCCTAGTAGAAGGGATCTCCAGAAATCACAAAACTATAGCTAAAAGAGGCTATTGTGATGAAGGCCTAACTCATAATTTGTTGCCTTATTTGGCAAGCCTTTTAAAGACACAACCTCTCTGCCTCAACCCCTCTCTGTTCCTCCTCTCACATAGGTTTACTTCAGTCACCTCCACAAAAATCAACCTTTCACTTCTATTATTCTTTGCCCCATAACAAGAGGAGCTGTTGTCATTTGAATTCATGCTCAGCTAGACTTCAGCTGTGTATTCTGGGTCCGGAGTCACTTATTCCCATGAAGTTAGTTTCAGTGGGGAGCTGTGTTGGTTTGCAGAAGAAGAGCCAGATTCAAGTCCCATAGCTCCTTTAAGACCAACAAAATTTCCAGGATATACACTGTCAAAGATCCCTTTGTCAGATCTGTTGAAGGGGGCTTTAACTCTTGAAAGCTTATATCCTGGAAATCTTGTTCGTCTCGAAGATGCTACTGGCCCTTTTTGAATTATTACTTGAACCACTGCATGGTTTCCCACTTGTCATCCTTGTCAAGTGACTCCTCCTTGAACGTCTCAGGGTATAAGCTTTCTCAGGTTTATGTAAGTCTGAGGTCCATGTGGATCGTTGGATCCCAGAATGCTATAAGCTTAAGTATATATCATTCCAAAACAGAAGAAGATAGGTAAGACTTTTTGCTATCCTTCCTGTTTTCTCCCCCTCCCCCTTTTGTCTCTGAGATAAGAACTGCACTATGTATTAGGCAGCTTTCACACATTGTTGGATAATGCACTCAATACACTCCCTCTCAAATTCAGCCCAGTTTCCCCACTATTAAGCCCCTTAGCTTTACCCCTTCTCTTCACTCACAGTTTCCCTAGCAACAGAACCAGAAGGCCTCTTTGAGATGCCTCCATTCCTCCCTTATATATGCAGTATCCCAGATGCAAGAACTCGGGAAAACTACATGCCTTAGGATCTATGCATGTTAGAACCTCAGCTAACATTCTGAGGTAAATGGTAATCTGAGGTTTAATTGATAATGCAGCCAAGTATTATGAGCTTTTTATGTTCTGAACTGAGGAACAACAAACTTCAATGACATTACTAACAGGGATAGATTCCCACCACAGCTCTGTATGGTGTATTAATAACATTCTTACTTATTTCTCTTTCATATTTCAGACCTTAAACTAAAAAGCCATACCATATGAATAAAATTCCAAGGATGCCTTTGTTTAATAGATGGTTCAACATTAACTGAAACCCCCCACCAAGGAGAATGAGGCAAAGGATTAGTCTGACTAACCCTTTCCAGTGGTTTCTTAGCAGAGCTGGCCTAACAATTCTTTTATTACCATTCCTAGATTAAGTAATGTCACAGTCTTTATGTAATAGTAAAGTGAGATGAGCTGGAAATAATGTAATATTGTGCATTCAGAGATCTTTGTGCCTAAAGGGTGAGACCTTGAGCACACAATTAAACAAGTCTTCACGCTGACAGTAGAAGCACTGATTGCCACCACCGATACTTGTTTACAGCAAAATTCCTTTTGAATCTCCTCTTTTAAAAGAACATTTTTGAATGCTGGAAGGTTACACTGTACAAAAAGAAAAGGTTATGAATAAAATCAAAAAACAAACTTCAAAGAACATAAGGAAAGTTAAAAGGAAAATTAAATTTTGTTATGCAAAAAAAGGAGGGCATCTAAGTTGTAGGAAGCTGCTATGATTTATTCATATTAAATATACAACTTTCAGTAGCTGATTGCAGCATCTGTAGGAAAATTACTGAGCCATTTCTGGGCATCTCTCACCCCAGGTGAAGAAAAAGTGGCAAAAAGATCTCATGGCTAATTAAACTTGAATATCCCATAAGCTGGCTGATTAAACTTCACCCTTAACAGTGGCTGCAATTCATATTTTCCTGGCTTAAATTCCAGACTTGCAAATAACTGATCACAGAATATGAAAAACAGATTTGTGGAGGAAAGAAAAAAGTCAAAGAATAATATGCCTTCAAAGTAAACATTCAGCACAAATGGAGTACTTATGATTCAATGGGACTGTGTGAAAATGGGACTTGGAAACTCATGTCTTTGTCCACATGGGAGGGAGGAAGTTATACAGCTACCCTGCATCTCTGGCCCAGCCAGGTTTCCCTTTCCTAATCATGGTTACAACACTCTCTCTCTCTCTCTCTCAGTACCATTATCACCAGATAGCACCCAGGCAACTCCTTCCACTTTACTGCTTCACGGAACAGCTCAGCACTTAGTGTCGTCTGCTGTTACTCAGGGGACCTATAGCACTCTTACTTACTGTCTCTAAGAGAGTGGAAATCAAATGCTGCCCCCTCCCTTTCTCTGACTGGATATATGTGAACAGGGCTTAATATAAGTCACAGAAATCAGACCGATTGCACTAAAAAGAAAACAAAAATCACACATCATTTGCAAATGCAACAGACTGAGAAAGAAATATAAGACAAGGTGATAACACAGATCACCTGAACTTAACTCTTACCTACCATTAACAATGATGAAGAAAGGTAAGTTGTTCAAATCTTGACATTGCAAGCATTTAGAATTTAGCCAGTAACTTGGTTTCAGTATCTAGAGGTCATCCCCTGCCGAGGGCAGTACCACGTACATATGGTTGCACCTTGACGTTAAGGTGGAGCCCGGGTGTAAAATAGCTTGCCATATAATAGAGACTACTTAATCCTTCATAGCAAATGGCAAAAATGACTTCTTCTTCCTCATGCTCAGGGTTTTATAATCTCTCCCCTTCTGCCCTTCCCTCACATACTCTTTTTTTCTTCCTTTCCAAAAGATAGATGTGCTTTTTCTTTTGTTCTCTTGCAGCTCTGAACTGTGACCAGGGACCTGGCTGCCTATTATCCTTCTCCCAGCCAAGGCCATTTGCATTTCTAAGGTGCTAGAAGGGCTTGGGAGGTGAGTCATCCTCATTCCTTCTTCTCTTTCCTAGTTGCCAACCAGCAAAAGGTATTTTATAAACTCTCAGTCTGTACAGACCACAGACCTAATTATCACTTTTGGGTTTTGAACTTTGGCACTAATACTGGGATACATTTACGCAAATTACCACCACCATATTTAAACATTTGACAAAGGAAGTGTTCAAAGGAAGCAGAAGTTTGGTGAAGTCCAGATAACAAACATAATTCCATGGTATTTTCATGCAGAGACTTAGTAAGGTCTTTAATAGTAGGTTTGTTGAGCTATAATTGTTCTTGTTAAGGGTTCTGTAACTGACTTGTAACTGTGGAGCCAAAGTGAAGCATAGGTCTGAGTACTGGAAAGAGATATCAGGAAGGACAACTGAGTATCTGCAGGATCAAGGTCTACATATGTCACAAATGCAAGTTTGCAGAAACATAAGCCATCATTATTTTGCTTTTAAAAGGGTCTCCTAACAAATCTTTAAACTGGAGATTTGGAATTATGAACATTTTGTACAGACAACTGCTGCAAGTGAAACTGTGGATTCATGGAAGAACGGACAGGATATATACGGCATAGGGTTTGCTCTTATAGAAAAGCTCACATAAGCAGTTGGAAAAGATCTCTCATATCTTGAACTTCCTCCAGCAGCCCTTGTGTACCCCAGCAATTTGCTGAGGATCAGAAGAAAGTGCTGTTGAGTTGCAACTGACCCCATCCACAGGGTGTTCCAGTCAAGAGATGAGCAGAAGTGGTTTGCCATTGCCTTCCTCTGTGTAGCAACCTTAGTCTTCCTTGGTGGCCTGCCATCCTCATAAACAAAATGAAGCTAAGCCCAAAGGGAGTGGCTGCAGAGAAGAAAATCAAGCAAAGTCCTTCTCAAAGCAGTACTGCCAGAGAAGAGCTTGCTCCACTGTCAACAGGAAAAGGAGAGGGGCAATGTCACCTAATTCCCCCTCCTCTCTGCAGCTCCCACCCCTTGTTGCAGTGCATTTTTAAGATTTCTCAGAGCTTAGCAGAGGACTTTGAGGGCATGTAGGATCTTGCTGAGGGAAGGATGAGGTGGGGAAGATCCCTTCCACCATTCTTTTCATGAGTTGGAAAAACAGGATCCACCTCAAAGACTCCACCACAATTATTCCTGGAAAGTAGGGGGAAATCTGCATATATCAAAAAAGGAGGGAAACAATTGGAACATCCTCTCACGTTTATAACGTCTAATTTTTCTCCATAGGCCTTCATGTCTCTGTGTGTGCGTTAGCCTCAGTCATATCCTATTTAGTGTAACAGTTTCAAAGCCTTGCCTGAAGCACCTTGTCTGATTCTCAGCATCATTCTATAAAGGTATCACACATACTTTTATGTCTGATCATGGCTTTGAATGTTATACAGTGTGAGTTTTAGAGAGTAAGTGACATTCCATTCTTGCTTGTAATTCCCTCATGCTCTCCATGGTGAGAGGCTTTGTTACTTTCTGTGCAACACTGAATAAGCACCTCACCATGGAGAAAATCACTAATACACCCTCTTCTATAAAGTCACCCCTCAAACCCTGCTCAGGTTGCAAATACTCCTTTTCCACTGCAACAGAATCATGTTTCTTAACTAATGTGCTATCATCGGTATTCACTTTCTAACTATACTGGCATGTGCCCTTGGGCAGTCATCAAAAACTCAAATAATTGTTAGGGGCAGTCTGCCAATAGCCTAAAAATACATTAAAATCAATTCTTCTTCTTCATTCATCCTAGAATTCTAGCTTTATGGAGCCTTTCCAGAACATGCTGGCCAACTCTGATTCTTCCTTCCCACTTCTCCAGCAGGATGGCTTTACAACAATTAAATTTGGCAAGAAGGTGCACTTTATTAGGCATAATATATGCTTTATTGTGTGCTGTTATGATTATTTTGTACTTTTTTAAATAAGATTTTATATTATGACTGGTGGAAATGGCTATAAGCTATTAAAATGAATAGTAAAAGGTGGGGCTGCTTTAGGACATGACAATTTTACTTGCCCTATTAACTGGAAATAACATAATAACAGAAATATTTCTCTTGCAACAAGATAATACGGTTCATAGGAAAATTCACCAGTTCACCAGAAATTTTGGTTTATGTGCCAGAATGATAACTGTAGCACCACATCTGGCACTATTTATTTTCATTTATTATCCAATTGCTGTAAGGGGGGGAAAAGACAAGAATTGCAAATGTCCTCCAAAAGATCATGTCATTAACAGCCTTGTTTGGGTCTTGCAAACTGAGGGGCATGGCTTCCTTGATTGAGTCAATCCATCTCATGTTGGGTCTTCCTCTTTTCCTGCTGCCTTCAACTTTTCCTAGCATAATTGTCTTTTCCAGTGACTCTTGTCTTCTCATAATGACTGCCCAGTATCCTTCTAGAAATACCTAAAGTCCTTAGTCTTTTCTAATTTATTTGTATTTAAAGACTAACTTTAAATATTTTATTTAGTGAATAACTTAAAGAAATCACATGTTTATATGTTCATGCAATGGAATTTAGTCCAGTGGAAAAAAACACATTCAGTGCTTCTCATTCTATGAATTGTTAATAACATTGTACTAGCTGCATATACACTGCAACTCCAGCAAGCAAAATTTCATTTACACTACAGCAATGATACTTATTCAGTGGCCTGGGAGCCACCTGTGGCTCCTCTGAGCCCTGTTCCCCTATGTGATATCTGTTCAATTTTCAGGCTAGTGGGTGTGGCCCAACAGGGCTTGTGATTGGTAGATAGGGTTGCCAGGTCCCCCCTTGCCATCAGTGGGCGCCTTGGTGGGGGGGGGCTGATTTGCGAGTGTGCAGTGCGCACACACAATAATGTCCCTTCCAGAGTAAACCTGGAAGGGAATGGGGGCGCTCTAGCACGTCCCCAAAAACTCTATGGAAACTATAGAGATTTTGGAGGAATGTGCTAGACCATCCCCATCAAACCCGGAAGTGACAGGGACACACTAGCATATTCCTCCCAAAAAAGCTATGGTTTCCATAGAGTCTTTTGAGGGACATAGTAGAGTGTCCAGGTTTACCTCAGAAGGGACATTATTGTACCACCCTTTAGCTAGCCTGTTTCCCCCACTGGCCAGCTAAGGGGCAGCGGGCAGTTCTGTTAATTGGCAGGCAATTGCCCGCCATTAACAGGCACCTGGCAACCCTATTGGTAGGTGGTTCATAAAGTGAAATAGCTGCAGCAAGAGAGACCGGAGGAAGGGTAAACTGTGAGCCTCCATGAACCATGGGCCTTGTGTAGTCTCATCCCAGTATGAAGGCTGCTACCATTTAGAGTAAAACCACCACCACAGCAGCCACTTGGGAAAAGAGCAAGCTGGCCGCAGAGTTTTGGGTGATAGTGGTTTTACTTACTATTCTCTGCAGCCAGCTTGATCTCCTCTGGGCACCTTGGCAATCTTTCTCTCTCTCCTGACACACTATGCCTCATGCCGAGGAGAGAAAGGAAGGCAGAGAAGAAAGCTCTCACTGTATAATGGCTGGCTAAGGCTCAACAGAGCCCTGTGGCACAGAGTGGTAAGCTGCAGTACTGCAGTCAATAAGCTCTGCTCACGACCTGAGTTCGATCCTGGCAGAAGTCGGTTCCAGCCTTCTGACTCAGCCTTCCATCCTTCCAAGGTCAGAAAAATGAGTACCCGGCTTGCTGGGGATAAAGTGTAGATGACTGGGGAAGGCAACGGCAAACCACCCCGTAAACATAGTCTGCCTAGTAAACAGGATGTGACGTCACCCCATGGGTTAGTAATGACCCGGTACTTGCACAGGGGAATACCTTTACCTTTAAGGCTCAACAGCGATGAGGGTGAAAACCCTACAGGCTCAGAAGTACTCTGGTAATTAAAAAGGTTACAGTTATATTTTTAATATTAGAATTACATTTCTAATATTAGAATATTTTTTAATATTACCTTATAGTACACAGATTTCATGATAGAATATTGCAAAATTTTTGTCTTGTGGTCAGTTTCAATTATTTCAAAGATTTACATTTTAGACTAAACATTTTCTGGTACAAATACTCCTCCCTTCAAGAGTTGCAATCTAATTCTTGATATGTTTGTTATTATATCAGAACCAGAAAATGTTGACTTGTATTTATCTTGCTTAACAAACCATAAACTGCACTCCTGATTAGTAGGCCAAGCTCAAGATGTAACAGCAAACTATGGTTTACTCAAACCGGGAAACAGCTATTTAGATTGTCATGTGCAAATTGAGAAGGGGAGGAAAAGACAAAAGAGACAAGCCCAAGGATCTTCCAGGTTTATTCACATGGCTCCTTTGAAAAAGAACAGGATAAGAATGTAATAAATAGAACAATGGATAGCAAGCACCAAATCATTATTTAAACCAGTTATTGGCAAAAATTAGTAAGTTTCAATCATTTAAAATATTTACTTTTTAGATTCAACATATCTGAACCAAGTCCACTAGACAAATCTGTGACATCCTGAGCAGATATATACCCTTCTGAGTCTACTAAGCCCACTGTTAGGTAGCAACAATTTCCCTGTGAATTCCATACAAGCAATCTGCCACAACTTTCTATGCTCTTTACACAAATGCTTGAGGGCTTAGCCCAGACTCATCAAACCTTGCGAGCTAAGCAGGGTTGGCCACAGTCAATACTTGGATGGGAGACCACCAAAGACGACTGGGGTTGCTATACAGAAGAAGGCAATGGCAAGCCACCTCTGCTCATTTCTTGCCCGGAAGACCCTGTGAATGGGGTCGCCATGAGTCAGTTGCACCTTTTTGTTGAAGCTTCTTCTTTGTAGGTTCTTAGTTCTATTCATTAGTGTAGATACCGAAGGCTGAACAATTTCTGAACATCCAACATTTTCAGTGGCAAGGTCAATGTAAAGACCTCTGAAGTCTATATTCACCTGCTGTACTACAAATGCTACTTGAACTACTCTATGTGACAGCAACTGCAATGAAAGCACCTTTTTTCCTTCCAGTGAGCTAAGAAGAGCTGATAGCACATGTATTTATCTGACTTGATTAAGCTTTATCTCTTGGCACTTTGCTTTGAACTGTGAAATGTCTGGGAGCAGAAATAGGTTTGAGCAAGTTACAAAATAATAGTAGCAAAATACATCTACATACAATCCAAGAAACCAAGTATTTATGTTAGACTATTAATGGTGTTTTCTGCACAAAGTGAACATGCTGGAGAAGGAGAACATGTCTTTTTTAAAATACCATGAAACAAATATGTAGTCATAATGTTAAAAATAATGAAATCAATTGGTCTTCAGGGTCAAAAAAATGAAGTGCCAATGGTAGAATCATAGAAGCACAAAATTGTAAAGGAATTCAAAACTCACCCACTACAACCTTTACAATTAGCAGGTTCTTTCTTTTCCATCATTCAAAGGTTTTAGAATTATAAATCCAAATCCACTATGCTATGTCAGGAATCTACTGAATCCTTTTTGTTATTTTATATGCAAATAATATGTCTTTTAAAAATGCCACTAAAATTTTGAACCAGTAGAAAGCCCTATATTTTCCAAGGCTCCAATGCATATTTTATGTGGGAGTAAGTCCCACTGAACTAAGAGGAATTAACTTGTGGGAAAACATACATAGACTTGGATTGCAACTCTCTTGCTTTATTATTATAAAAACTGTACACTCCCCCCGCCCACAGTAAGTTCCTCTGCTTTCTGACTTTTCATTTCTGTAGCTGTAGCCTTCTTCAATCAGAAACAAGACCGATTAACTGTCCATTTCAATGGCTACTAGGTACACAGCCCTCACTCACTCAGGCAGACCATTTCACAAGCTACAGGTGGCTACAAAGAATGCTCTCGAGCACTCTGTTGCCGAATAAGCAACTGCAATGAGGGTCTGAAAGAAAGAATGGCTTGGCTGACCTTACAGAGAGAGAGATAGGGCCTCCAGGCTGTGAATTGCTTTAAAGATATGTACCAGAACCTAGAACTGGGCTGGAGCAAACTGACAGCCAAAAGAGCCATTTCAATATTGGCATTATAGGAATTCATTATTCATTGATTTAGAAAACCGATATGCCATCTCTTCAGAGACCTGCTTTTAGGTGGCTCACACACGATATGAATATAAATGAAGCTTCCGTCTTCAGGGGCAGACCTATATAGAGTCCATTACAGTTATCTAGTCTGAGAGGTTATAGAAGCATGGACCAGAATGACTAGGTCAACTCAATCTATTAATGGAATGCAATCCCTGAAGATCAACATAACATTCCCAGCAACAGCTCAAATGTTCTATCAGAAAGGCTAGGTTCAGCAGGGCAACCCAAGTAGTCACTTGGGGTACCCGGTTGACAGGGGGAGCCGCAGAGGAGGAAGCAACAGTTGTCACATTCCAGTATGCCCAGCACTAATGAACTGTTCAAACCTTTTTCACACTTCATCCCAACTCATGCTAGCACCTTCTTAAGCTCCTCGGAGTCAGGGTGACACATTTAGGGAGGGAGCTCATGATCCTAACCCACTTGTACAGGCATCACTAGTATTCAACACCAACAAACTGCAGAGACCTTTGGCATCCCCTTGGATCCAGAGCAGCACAAGTAGAAAGAAGAAGTGAAGTCCTTCCAATAATAGTGCCATTCTGCTGCTGCCCAGGACTGCTGGGAGCACATGAGAGCATGAGCATCTAGCCCCTTGTGCTGCCACCACCCTGCTCCAAGACAGCCACTGCATGAATGCGCATGGAGGGGTAATCCTCTCTGTGTGCCATGCTCCCATTGTTTGGGGCAGAATAATCAGTTGAGCCAGTGCTGCGGTTCAGGAGCACCCCAGACTCTTCACTCAATCTGCTGAGCCCCATCTAGCACTGTCAAGACAATCCTATCCACAACATGAACACATAAAGCTGCCTTCTACTGAATCAGACCCTTGGTCCATCAAAGTCAGTATTGTCTACTCAGACCAGCAGTGGCTCTACAGGGTCTCAGGCAGAGGTCTTTCACATCCCCTACTTGCCTAGTCCCTTTAACTGGAGATGCCGGGAACTGAATCTGAGATCTTCTGCATGCCAAGCAGATGCTCTACCACTGAGCCACGGCCCCTCCCCATCAGCTTTCCCAACTAGCATTGTCTACATTTATCTAGATTCAGTTTCTTCATCCCCCACTCACTTGATCACAGCATTCATATATTGTATCCAGCCCCGAGATAGTGCCCTTCTGAAGGTTTTGTAAATTCTATGTATAACAAGGTATCATCAATGTATTGATGACATTCAGCTCCAAAGCTACAAATGATCACAAGGCACATAAAGAGCTGCTGGGAAAACAGGAGGATCCCGTGAAAAGAGGTGACCTCATTGTGAAAAACAGGATAACTTCTTTAAACGTAAGGAAGAGGTTGAGACTTCACTTTGATTTTATTGCTGGGATTTTAGAAAATAAACATATTATTTAGATAATTCACAGTGGGTAGCCGTGTTAGTCTGTCTGCAGTAGTAGAAAAGGGCAAGAGTTCAGTAGCACCTTAAAGACTAACAAAAATATTTTCTGGTAGGATATGAGCTTTCGTGAGCTACAGCTCACTTCTTCAGATACAGCTAGAATGTGAATCCATCTGTCTTTAGAATATGCTTTGTTTTCTGGCCTTTACTAGTGACAAAACTTGAGTAACAAGAAGGGTTCTATACCACTATTTGAAACAGCCTGCAGCTGCCTTTTCTTGCTTTACACAACCCTGTTCTCTGCTGAGCTAATGGAAAATAATGATTCTATTTTCTCTTTGCCTAAGCTTTAATTTCCACTCAATCCCTCACAGGTTTAAATCTGGAACTAGGTCAGCAAAGCATTCTGTATGTTTCTTGTTCCATGCAATTTGTAATACTGACCTATGCAGATTTTACCATTGCTTCTTTAACAGTGATGAAGAATATGGTGTTTCTCCTGAGCTACTTTATAATGAAATTGATTTTAAATGACATAATTAAATCTTTCTGTTCACAGAATGTGAGTGATCCAGAGTGGATCAGCAGATATGTGGTCTCATTTTCAGGAACAGAAATGTCAACCTGACCTTTTAAACCCTTTGCCAAAAGAGCAGTAGGCCCTTGGGAACAGAATCAGAACAGAACTTGAGCCAGTGATTGAATACACCTATATGGATCTGTTCACAGCTGCACTCTTATCTCACTTTCCTTGGGCAGACTCATGCAGTGGTTAGAGTTTCAGACTGTGACAAAGGAAACTCTGGTTCAAATCCCCACTCTGCCAGGAAAGTGCACTAGGTGACCTTGGGCCAGTCATTGTCTAAGCATAACCTACATCACAGGTTGTGAAGATAAAATGGAGCAGAAGAGAACGATGTTATTAAGTCCCTTTGGATCCTCATTGAGGAGAAAAGCTAGGTATAAAAAGCAAAATAAAGTAAATGTGGGTGAACTGATGATGACCGGGCCACCAGTGACCGGGCCACAGAGATGTGGACTTGGCAGATGGGATCTCCTAATCATATATCTAAGGAAGCCCAAGACAGCCTAACACAACCAGGGACCTGACATCAGCCTGTATCCTGTTCCTAGTCTGCAGCTGGCTGCTAGCCTTTCTTTCTGTCCTGAGTCAGAGTGGTCCTGTGAGTCTATGACCTTCCCTATTTTTTCCCATTTGGAGGACAAATATTGCTAACCTTAGTTTACTCTCGAAAGAGTTTGCCCCTTCTTTCAGGATTGTGACAGCCACACAAGTCATCACAAGGAGGTTGTCTGGGGCCAGCTTCAAGGCTTGAGGACAATTTGCACAGTTTCTGAGATCTGTATACAGATGACAGTGTGATTTTATTCAGTAGGGGAAATAACATTTGGCTGAATGACATCTGGTCTTCTGGAATGGCTACAGTCCGTTTTGGTCTGGTGAAGGAGGTCTACAGTGTATCTTATTTTTTATGGCAATAAGCAGTGGCATGCACACCAGCTGCATTCCCAAACTGGTAGCCATAGGCAGCAAGAAAGGCACATGTCATCTCCTGCCTTTAGCTACTCTTCTTCTGCAATACGCTCAACTGACAGGCTGGGTCCGTTTCTTCCTCTCACTCAGGCTATCAATCATACTTCAGTGCCCCTGCCATCTTTAGACCAAATTGATGGAAGCTGTAAACAACACCAGTTTTGACCTCTTTCCAACCTTCTCTCTGTGCTCCCTCGCGGGGGCACAACGACTCCTCTTACCTCAGATGGTTTCGTGATGCACCTTCCTTTCCCTGAACACTGAAGGTCACCTGGCTGGCTTCCTGCAGGAAAGCATGTGCTGACTTTCACTATCACAGTCAAGCGTAAAGCCACAATGCATTTGGCAACAGAATCATTCACAAAACCTGAGGGAAGAGATGAAGTACAATATTGTTAGAGTATTATAATGTTATTTTAAAAAAAGAAATAAAGAAAATTTTACTGTAAAATTACTGATGTGATAGAATGTGAGGTAACCACTTTAGAAATCAGTGGATTTGAAGTACACCTTCAGGCTCCTCCCTCAACCCAATACTAATTTCAAAGTCCCTTGGGCCATATGTCAAATTGATCTAGAAATGGAGAAGTTTAAAAGTTGTTTGCGACACCAAATGTGGGTCTGCTGTTCAATGAAAAAAATGCCAGTGAGTAAGCACAGGCTCTTGGGACCACTCCAAGTGGCTGCCAGCCACAGCTTGGGATGGATTATAGCCAACTTATTTGTGTATTATTTATGAGAATCAAGGATCTAGTATGGTCATTAATATAATATCTAGCATGGTCATTGAAATAATGCTACTGTCACTTAATACAGACAATATTATATCTTAGAGCATAGTTACAAGTCTTCTTACACCAGAAAATGGCTACTTAAAAATAATTGATCAGAAACAGACATACCAACTGTTGTGTTAGCAGAATACCTAAACCTGTGATCTTACAACAGCACATGCAGCAGTATAAATGTTTAGGTGAGGGGATCTCGTCTTATAGTAAGCATGCTGTGGGAAACAATCCTCCTCCTTGTAAAGAACATGATTTCTTCCTCTTTTTACTTTATTTATAGTAAAACCAAATGAGAAACAGTTCATTTGCTCATGCTGTTTTTACTCACCCTGAAGCCATAACTTATTTGCTATACAACTGCTGACATTGCTGAATATAACTGAAATACATACATAAGGATTTCTTTAAGACCAAACAGCAAGGATTTATAGGAAACTATTATATTTTAATGTAAATTAACCCAATTATGGAAAAGTGGCAGAGAATGGAGACAGAAAAATGTGTTGAACTTCTGTCTCCCTCATAAATCTGAATGAGGAAAACCTGACAATGTCTTTTAAATTTTAATCCCAATGTTCTTTTCCTATAGCGATAATAAATGTTTGCATGGTTAATAGAACTATGCCAGAATCCCACATATTTGGACTTTTGCAATGGGAAGTACACTTTTAAAAAATTAGCCTCATAGTACTTTCGCAAAGATATTTTTCAAATACTAGGGAAATTCTGGTCATTGTACTTGCTGTGGCAGTTGTACAAGCAACACAATATCTAAACCATATTCTGAAAGAAGGAGAACAAACTGATAGAATCACATGGATCGATAGCCTACTGCCTCAGTAAAGATACAGTTGTATAGACAGAGGCATACAAGGGGTCACCATAGTCCATCATCTATCCAAAGCTAGAAAGAGGTACTTCCCAGAGACAGTTCCATGGTTCATCTGCATTTCTTAACCAGCACGGTCTGTAGTTGTCTAACACATTTTTTTCTAAGCTCAAGAAATGCATAATTTAGATCTGAACAAATGCACAAGTAGCTCTTCATAATCAAGGAGTTTGGGGCTTATGTTTTTTCAAGCCTCTCCCTGAACCATGCAGCACAATAAACTCTTTTGAAACGGAGGCATCGGGTCGTATTGTGGCTCAAAGTTAGAGCATCAACTTCACATGCAGAAGGACCCAGGCCATCCCCAGCATTCCCAGTTAAAAGTATCAGGTATTTGGGTGATGTAAAGGGCCCTGACATGAGAGCTGAGACCCTGGAAAGCTACTGCCAGTCAGAGCAGACAACACTGACTTTGACAGACCAATGGTCTGAGGCTAGATCAGATTGACCCAGAGCTATGGGGTGGAGCAGGAATCCCCCAACACTACTTTCTGAGACCAACCCCCTAGATAGGACTCAAACCACTCTAACACAGTGCTCTTTAGTCCCAGAGCTTAGAGGCAGCTTAGTATGATACTATGGTCAATAGTATCCAGCAAAACTAGCAGGGTCACATTGCCCCTGCCTGGATCTTGAGAGGTCATCAACCAAGGTGACCAAAGCAGTCTCTGTTCCAAATCCCAGCCTGAAGTTAAATTGAAATGGATCCAGAAAATTAGTCTCTTCCAAGAGCCCCTAGAGCTGAGAAGCAACCACTAGCTCTAGCACCTTGTTCAAGAGTGGAAGATCGGAGACTAGCCAGAAATTATCCAACATAGTAGGGCTCAGGGAGAGTTTCCGGCCCCCTCCCTTCAAAACAGGTCTAATCACTGGCTGTTACCGCACTTGTATTCCCAGCGATGTATTAAGAGTTTGAAAATGTTATAAAAAATACTGTTCGCACTTTCTATGTATTCCCACCAATGTATTAAGAGTTTGAAAACGTTATAAAAAATATTGTTGGCGTTTTGTTTGGCCCCTTTAGCTGTGAAGATGTCTTCCAACCGCTTATAAGCCGTGGTATCCAAAAACCCTTTTAAAGCGATGTTTTTTACAACATTTTCAAACTCTTAATACATCGCTGGGAATACAAAGTGTGGTAACCCCCACTGTCTCCTTGAGCACGAGCGACACACAACCACTCTGCCATACCCACTCAACCAGTCCCCCTCTGGCAGCTTTATAAGCCAGGAAGGGCAAAGGTTGAGAATCTCACCTATCCTGAGACCTTGTCCATCCTTGGGTATTTCTATTCCTCAGCATCAAATACCTTCCATAAATGTTGTCTTATAACCCTGTATTAATTTTCCCCATGCTTAAACTTCAGGTTTTTAAAACACGAGAAAAAAATTATTAGCTTGTGTTTATACTAAACAATTAACGTTTTGTGCAAGGTGGCCTAAAAGTAAACAACAGAAGTCTTCTGAGAATAAAATAGAAGATGTAATAATAAAACTTCATTGCACAAACAGGTAAAGTGTATAGTTAAAATTCGCTCCCAGGCTCAATATAAAACTTGATTGTCTGTCACAGTCAGAAATGACATATCTGAGCATGACTGGAATTTTTTCTAATACATAAAAAATTATCTTCAGGTTCACTTGTCTGAAGTAGACAATTTACATGCTCTTCAGAACTCCCTGAAGGAATTTTAAATCAGCTTCCTTTTTTGTGCTTAATCCTGTTAAAACGAAGCCTTTGGCAAGATATTAAAATTTATTCTCACCAGAATTTTGCATTTTATTGCCATTTTTTTAATTCCCTCAGTTAATTTGACTAAAATATGCCTATTGCGTCCGAACTGCATTAACATCCTGCTATCTATTTTTAGCTTCCAGGTAGGAGTATATTTTTAGAAACATGTTTACACTTCCCTCTTCCTGTAGGAACATAATGCAGCTACTTTTTAACTAAAAAGTACTTTAGTTTAACTCTACGATTAAATGCTGACATACCAAAATCAAACAGACAATGAAATAATACCTTTATTAGCATCATCATAGTAGAAAAGTTCTGTGTAATACAAAAGCTCACATACCATACTCTGAACCTTAGGTAGTCCTAAGAAAGGCACTGTTTTACTCTGTCCTTTTCTAAAAATATATATTTTGAAGATAGCATATAGTGCAATTTTCCCAAGTCTTTTTTTAAATCAGAAAAGATGTCACAATAATTAGGGCTAAGGAGGAAAGAAGGAAGGAAGGGGAGAGCAAGGTAGTAAGTTGAAATAATAAATTAAATAAATAAATAAAAGGAATGAGTAAGACTTTCTGTGGCATAAGGCAAAAGGAGACACAAAGAAATGAGCAGAAGGATGAGGACAGAAGTAAATAATACAAGGAAGGAATTGTATTATGTGCCATCATGTTGCTTCTGATTTATGGCAACCTTATGAATTAATGACCTCCAAAACATTCTATCATTGGCAGCCTCGCTTAGGTCTTGCAAACTGAAGGCTGTAGCTTCCTTTACTGAGTAAACGCATTTCATGTTCAGTCTTCCTCTTTTCCTACAGCCTTCAACTTTTCGTAAGATTATCTTTTTTTCAGTGACTGTTGTCTTCTCATGATGTGACCAAAGTACAATAGATTCAGTTTAGTCGTTTTAGCTTCTAGGGAGAGTTCAGGCTTGAAGGAATTACAATCAGATCAAATGGCAACATGCAATTTAGAAGTCTGAGTTGATACCAAATTTAAGGCGAATTCGGGACCGCGGGAAAAAAAACCCTTTAAAAGGCAAGCAAGCTTGCCTTCCAGAGAGCTCAACCCGGCGGGGGACAGGATCGCCTTTCCTTTCCCCCCCCATCACCCCCCCAATCTCCATGGAGCAGTTCAAAGCCCCCCCGCCCCTCTTCCCGAGGCTCCCGGGAAAGCGGGGGGGGGGGCTTTGAACTGCTCCACACTGCCAGTCATGCCAGCGCGGAGCAGTTCAAAGAGCCAGCCGCCCGCTTTCCCGGGAGCCCCGGAAAGGGGGGCGGGGGGGCTTTGAATTGCTCCACTCTGCCAGCCATGGAAGCATGGAGCAGTTCAAAGAGCCACCCGCCCGCTTTCCTGGGAGTCCCGGGAAGGGGGGCGGGTTATTCGGACGAATTTTTCCCTCAAACTCAAATCTCGCGCTGGATTCCACAGAACCGAAGTGGGAGAGTTTGGACTTCGGCATTTCCTGGATCAAAACGGGCCTGATTTTGCCAGATCCGAATTGTACCGAATTTTTTTTTTCAACAGCCCTAAACAAGACAGGTTGGAAGATCTGGCCAGGTGACAGGTTCCAAATAACAGAGACTTACACCCTAATAGAGGGTAACAGAGGGTTACCACTGTCAAGTTGAAGGAGGCTTCCTACACCACATTCACTCACATGCATGATTCTGGTTTAAAAGAAGCTACCGGCAAGCAAGCCCACCATCATGGGAAACAGGTTGCTCAAGTGGCGGGTGCACATTCAGCATTGTACTATATTTTTATTACTCTCTGGGCTATCTAATACATATGGACATGCATGTTTTCTTGGATGAAGCTCAGTCTTAAATCAAAGGAAGATATTTTAATTGTCCACAGAGCAACTTTCTACAGTTCCTGAAGAATTGGCTGCTCAGCTTCTTTGCTCGACTCAATACTGTTCTGTCACAACTTGATGTGGAATAACTAAATCTGGTAAAACTGAATGGTGCATTTAGGACTGACCAAATCCTACCTGGACTTTACTGATCAGAGTGGGGTTAACCATTAGTAGTCAGCATGGGACAACTGCTGTGATAACATTTATATCTGTGCTTAAAAGGGAAATAAGCCAGTAACTTGTGTATAGCATTGGGTCCTTCTAACATTTGTGAACCACAGAATTCTTCATAGAAGGTGGCTAGTATTCAACATGTCTATTAGTGCTTCCTGTAAACCTGCTTCTACGATAAGAAGAAAAACTCCAATGAAGTTTTTATCCATTGCCTTCCCCTTTTCATATTTTTATATTCTGGCTATATTTATTTTGCAGAGTCTGACATAGTGAGAGAGCCTGCTTCTGCCTCATTAAGCAGAAGCTTAATGATATTTTGGAAAGAAAGTCTTGAATTTTCTTTTTATATTTTTAAAGATATTTTATTGGTGCTTTAAAAAAAAACAAAGAAAAAAATGATACATACACTTACATACACTTACAGTCCCACAGATTGTACTCCTTCTGAGAGTAAACTTCACCTTACATCTTATACATCTTAAATTATTCCAGTGTTATACAGTTTACTTAATAGATTCAAATACTATGTGAACTAAGCATTATATATGTTATCTCTGTTTATAAGCTTTTAATCTACTCTTTCCATTTAACAATCACAATAACATTCCCATTTCTTCCATCGGTCTTGAATTTTCAATTCACTAGGGGTCAAACTATTAAAATACTTGAAAATGCTGGCTAACGGATTTAAGTCATATGCGAATTATTTCCAACGTATTTGAGGCAAAACACCAAAAGCTTACTTGGGCTCTCCCCATGTTTCCAGCAGTGTTGTTGCAAGATAGCGCAAAGTATGCCTTGGATGCATACGTTATTTTCCTCATATATTTAATGGGTTAACTCTTGACATGTGTCAAGATCATGGATTCAAAGCAAAGTACTCCCCCCACACCCCCAGTGACCCCTACTCCATGCCCAGAAGATGGCCAAGATGCCCTCCCTCTCATCATCTGCCTAAGGCCGTGTTGGTGAACCTATGGCACGCGTGCCCGACCTGGCACGCGTAGCCCTCTCTGCCGGCACGCGGGTAAGTGGCTCGGGACGGGACCGAAAGTCCAGACGGGCGAGGCAGCGACAGATGGAAGAGGTGGAGAGAGAGCAAGCCCGCTTCCCGAGGGACGGGGCGAGGAACTGGCAAGCCGACAGAAGACGGAGCGCAGAGACGCGGCGGCGAGCTGCCGCACCCCAGCTGTAGCCCCGCCGCCCGGTCGCGCCTGCGCCAGTCAGAGGACTTGGCTGGGGGCGTGGGGAGGAGGGCAGGATGTTTCAGCCCTCCCTCTAGTCCCGCCCCCAAGACCTTATTAGGGCTGAAACATCCTGCCCTCCTCCCCACGCCCCCAGCCAAGTCCTCTGACTGGCGCAGGCGCGACCGGGCGGCGGGGCTACAGCTGGGGTGCGGCAGCGCGCCGCCGCATCTCTGCGCTCCGTCTTCTGTCGTCTTGCCGGTTCCTCGCCCCGTCCCTCGGGAAGCGGGCTTGCTCTCTCTCCACTTCTTCCATCCGTCGCTGCCTCGCCCGTCTGGACTTTCGGTCCCGTCCCGAGCCACTTACCCGCGTGCCGGCAGAGGAGGCTCCACCCCCACCAAAAGTCGACCATGAAGCCTCTCCTCACCGCCCCATTTCTGGTTTATTCCCCCCCACACACACAAGAGAGGTGGTGCGTGAGGTAAAGCGCCACCCTCCCCCTCCCCTCACAGCGCGGCCGGGTTTTGAATGTGCGCTCGAGGGCCGGCAGCGCCAAGGCGGGCGGCGAGGAGGAGGTCGGGGCTCGGGGGGGTGGGGAAAGCAATGTTTGATTCAAAACTCTGCATGGGGGGTTATTGGCCATTTATGAATGGGAGGTTTTGCATTGGATTTGCCATTCAGATGCACATTTTCCCCATCCAGATCCTCAGAACTCAACAATAAGCCCCCCTGCAGTTTTTTTTCAGACGGAACCCTCTGAATATAGAGCAGGTTTTGCTTCATATATTTGCCTTAGGGTTGCCAGGTGTCTCTCCCCCAATCATTTACCTCTTTTCCTGATGGTTCAGTTACAAATATCAAGTTTCACTTTGAAGAAGAGTTGGTTTTTATATGCCGACTTTCTCTACCACTTAAGGAAGAATCAAACCGGCTTTCAATCACCTTCCCCTCCCCACAACAGATACCCTGGCTATTTATGCATGGTCAGTTTTGATGTTCGCTAAAAGCTCTTTTTTAAAATGCGAATTTAAAACTGCCTATTCACGGTCTCGAAGCAAAAGGAGAAATTCCACCCCTCCCACTTGCCTGCTCCTTTGTTCCTGTTTGCATCGCCATTAGCATGTGCATAGCTAATCCGCCGCTGTTATTTTGCATGGTTCCTTCAGGGGGATTCTTCAGGTTAAATTGCCGTGTTGGCACTTTGCGATATATAAGAGGGTTTTGGGTTGCAGTTTGGGCACTCAGTCTCTAAAAGGTTCGCCATCACTGGCCTAAGGTCATAGAATCAGCATTGCTGACAGATGGCCATCTAGCCTCTGCTTAAAAACCTCCAGGGAAGGAGAGCTGACCACTTCCCGAGGAAGCCTCTTTCACTGAGGAACCGCTCTTCCTAAGCGGTTCTTCCTAAAATTCTTCCTAAGTCTAGACGGAAACTCTTTTGATTTAATTTCAGTTATTTTTTCCTCCTTTCCTTTTACAAAGAGCTACAAAGGCAATTATTCAACCTCATATGAATGCCTTCCTCACTAGCCTGGGTTATACCAGGCATTCATCCAGTGCAAAGCATTCTAGAAATGTTCACATTCAGTTTGGTTTACCAAATCTAAAGTACATCACCCTTTTTATGTGCCATCTTTTGTTGAGAAATTCTGAACAAGAATTACAAAACTCAAGACTGCTGTTAAATGGCAGAGGGCCATGGCCAAGTGGGCTCTAAGCAAAAGAGCTCTGGAACATCCATTTCATCTTTTAAAAGATTACAGTTTTGCAGCCTGACCATGGAGGCTTTCATGGAATTATAGCAATCCTCCCATTGCAACACAAGCATCCATGGAATCTAGACAATGAGTTATTCCAGTTATAGTGGTCTGGAGAGTATTACCGTATATACCCGTGTATAAGCCGACCCGCGTATAAGCCGAGGTGCCTAATTTCTCCCCAAAAATGGGGAAAAATTAGGCACCCGCGTATAAGCCGAGGGTCGGCTTATAACTCCTCCCCCCCCCCGCAGGCTTACTTGACTGGCTCCTGGCGGCGAAAAGCGGCGCGGGCCCGGTGGGGGCGGCTTTCCTGCAGCCGCAGGAGGCCGCCCCCAGGCCGCTCCGGGCGGCGGAAAGCGGCACAGGCCCAGCAGCCTCCCAGGCAGGCCCTGCTGGCTGCTCCCCGGCCGCGGGAAGGGGCACAGGCCGGGGGCGGGGGGCGGCGGGGGCGGCGGCAAGGCCTGCCTGCTCCCAGGCAGGCCCTGCTGGCCGCTCCCAGGCCGCGGGAAGGGGCGCAGGCCGGCGGCAGGGGGGGCGGCGGCGAGGCCTGCCTGCTCCCAGGCAGGCCCAGCTGGCCGCTCCCAGGCCGCAGGAAGGCGAGCGGGCTGGTGGCAGGGGGGGCAGCGGGGGCAGCGGCGAGGCCTGCCTGGGAAGGGGCACAGGCCGGGGGCGGGGGGGCGGCGGGGGCGGCGGCAAGGCCTGCCTGCTCCCAGGCAGGCCCTGCTGGCCGCTCCCAGGCCGCGGGAAGGGGCGCAGGCCGGCGGCAGGGGGGGCGGCGGCGAGGCCTGCCTGCTCCCAGGCAGGCCCAGCTGGCCGCTCCCAGGCCACGGGAAGGCGAGCGGGCCAGCGGCGAAAAATGGCAGCAGTGGTAAGTTTTCCCTCCTCCCCCCTCCCCTACCCTACCGTATTGACCCGTGTATAAGCCGAGTTGGCTTTTTTCAGCCCTTTTTTTGGGCTGAAAAACCTGGCTTATACGCGAGTATATACGGTAACTGACACTCCTATAGGTTTCAGGTCTGCTATGGATCTTAGAAAAGGCATCACAGCTGCCTCCTTGCAAAGTGAGAGATCTTTGGTGGCCGCCTTTGAGGGGCAAGTGGTCACTATCCCCTGGATTAGGGTGGCTCAGTGGGTCCCTCCTCCCTTTCTTTCCCAGGCAGGCCTGTTGGATTGTGGTTGGTTTCCCTGTTTAATCATTCGTTCTGTAGGGCATGATGGCCGTGCCTGACTGTGCTTGATTAGCGGGGTGAAGCTGGAAGCTTTCCACGTTGCTTCTGTCAACAGCACCATCTTTCCAGACATAATCGGAACAAACTCATGCTTAGCAAATCCTCATCCTTTCACTGTCCCAGTTCTGAATTTCCCCCCCTAATGAACCAACATGGCTACATGTGTTTTTAAAATCTGAACCACTTAAATCATTACTGTTTCTACAATTTAAATGATTCCCGCAGTAGGATTTGAAGTGTCAACACTATACGTAATTTCACAGAAAGAAGTCATACGTGTTTAGGTGACTGCTTTTTAAAACAGTGTGATTTTCACTGGAGTGGTACATTTTCCCCCTTTATTTTGTGCCTATTTTATCAATGAAAATAAAATTTGATAACCTATCCAGTTGACTCAGCCTTCCATCCTTCCGAGGACCCAGCTTGCTGGGGGTAAAAAGAACATGACTGGGGAAGGCACTGGCAAACCACCCCATAAACAAAGTCTGCCTAGTAAATGTCGGGATGTGACATCACCCCATTGGTCAGGAATGACCCAGTGCTCGCACAAGGGACCTTTACCTTACCTATCCCTTTATTCGGCCATGTCAAAAAACAAACAACAACCCCGTATATGTTTACATTGGCGTTACGTGGCTTCTTCTGAAAAGATTCATTTATAGCTCTCTTGCTGTTCACAGTCACAAACTGCATACTGGATCACTTATTACAACAACAAACAGAATCTGTCAAAGAGCAAAATGCCAGGGAGGCAACTCAGTGGTCTCCCATCTCCGTAATGATTGCCAACAAAACCAGCACATTTTAAATGTGTTTAAAAATAAAGAGGGGATTTACACAGTTAGCAAATCTATTCATTGAATAGAACTAGGGCCAGTAATGTAGCCAAATATCGTGACTCCAACTTGTACATCTCTAACTTGTGTCTCTCTGTGCGGACCATGCTTAGTTTACTAATTTTTGAGAATGGCAAATGCCACAAGATCCACCAGACTCCCACTCCTCTGAAGTGCATGGGGATACACTTGTGGATGCTCCAGAGTTCCATGTATGCATCCAAGCATCCTCCAAGTGTTCTGCTTTAATTTCAAAAACAAAAAAAAGCTTAGCTTTCCCAAAGGCAACTCTTATAATATGCCTGCTCTGGTGTACAAGCTATGTAACCATGCATGCAGCACTATTGGAGATGAACAGCTCTCTCCTGAAAGGGGTGTGTGTGAGCTGCAGCAGCTGGGAGGGCCACTGCACAGGGGGAAAAAGTCTTTTTTCTGATACAAAAATCCATAGGGGAAAGCGAGCCTGCGCCACCTTAAAAGGTGGTACAGGCCCGCCAGAGTCCCAGCAGGTGTTCCCGGGCTGGAAGGGGTTAGAAAGCTGACTAGAGTCAGCTCCACCCCTGGGAATGCCCCCCTACACCAGCACCACCGTTCTCTTCCAGGATTTAGTTCCTGAAGAGGCTGCACTGGCAGAGGAGCCCTGTGCAGCTCCGCGGCACCCTGGCGCTGACGGAAATGCCCCCCACATTAGCATATGTGCCCCTTATTCCATGATAAGAGTGTATTTCTGCTGGCGTGGGGTCACACCGCCTCCACACCACTTTCGGCCCCCAACCTCAGGAATGGGCTATTCATGCCGATTACCCTTCTGCATCATGAGGTTAAAAATTTACTTTGGGCAATCAAATCCTGTTAAGAGTCTTGGGTATACCCTGGCTGAGCCTCCTCACCATAGGGGAAAAGTTTAATCTAATCCAGTCTACACATTTCTTTGAATGATGTCATGACTGAATATCGCCTTAATGTAATGACTGAATATCACATTCATTTATACTCTGCTTTCCCCCCCAATAAAGAACCAAAGCATTCTCCCAAGATAATTTTGATCCTCACAACACCACCTGTGTGAGGAAGGCTTGATTGGCCCAAGGTCATCCATCAAGCTTCCATAGGACAGTTAATGGCCACATTTCTACACCTACACCAGATACTAGACGATAGAATTACGTTCTAAGCCTAGATTTCTTTTTGTTGACTAGCCAACTTCTGCTTTCCCTTTTCTGTTGCTGTCCAAACAAAGCTATATTTCTTGAAACTGGTGATGACAAAGCTTGTGGGATCTGCACTTAATGAACACTTAACATTTTCAGACTAAAGACATATCTTTTCTCTTGTAACCAGAAAAGTTGCTAAAGCGGGAGGAAAATATTTTTGTAGGAAAATGCCCGGAAGTGAAAAGGTGAAGCACCCCCCTCCCCTAATATTCTGGTGTTCCCAAGGCTACATTTAACATATAAATGACCATGCAGTCTATCTAGCATATACTCACATTCCCATAATCAGAACTGCAACAGCTTTAAAAGCCTCTCTTGAGATTCCAATGGGATGAAGAAATTAAAACAAACTTTTTTTAAAATACAATATGCTGCGTATGTTAATTACTTCCTCTGGATTCTGACACAAAGGAAGGTGTCTGTAAAAGAGCTCACCTCTGATATATATTGAATAACATATGTTGCAGCTGCTGCTTGAACATAAAGAAGCAACATGTAAACAATGCCAGAAAATCAGAATGTCTTATTTCTATTGTATGTTTACTTCTGTGCCAGGCTTGCCTAATAAGTCAACTATTTAAACAGCTTTTGAATACTTTAATTGAATTTGACATATACATGAATGCATATATTTTAGTGTGTTGCTTTTACTACTTACTTAAAGATCACTTGTTGCAAAACTGGCTTAGCGCCCAGAGGGGATTGTTTATGGCTGTCAGCTCCAGATTTTTTGCACTATTAAGGAACTTAAACACAAATTGCAAAACAATCACAATTCTTATGATCACACTATGTGAAGGCCCCGACATGAGTGCCCTGTAAAAGAAATTGGGATTGCCCTGTTTGAGGAGGCAGTGGATTAGATAGATAGCCACCAACTCCCCTTTCTCAAAGTAGTGGTTAACATAATTTAAGCTTCTTCTTCAGAGCTATGCACCTGCAGACTAGGGTGATAGAAAGGGTTGGTTAATCTGTGATTATCTGTGCAGTACTTACTTGTACACTTATTTCTCTACCTACCTATGGGTATATAAAAAGCTTTGATTGCACATGCAGACGGCCCAGCCCCTAGGTTCGGATGTCAGATTTCTATGAGTAAAAGAACTGACATAGGCTTATTAGTTTAGTTATCCATTAGTCTGCATATTATGTAGCTACGTCTGTATATCTAAATTGTAATATTGCTGGCCTCCGAGCCAATCACAAAAGAAGTGAAATCAGGCCATCCACAGACAAAATTTCTACATACTTGTGGGGACTTCCCAGGTATGCAGAAAAATTAACAAAAGTAAAAAGTAAAAAACACACCAAAAATCAGTCTCATGAGGACTGAATGAGAGCCAAACTAGACCTTATGGCTTCTGTGAATCTGCCATGAGTGATCACAGACACGTTTCGGCTTGGGATCAGCTTTTAAAATTGCCACAGAGACCCCCATTCAGCACAGGACTCTGGCACAGGGAGAAAAGGAGCCTCAGTCTCCACCTGCGCTGTTTTCCCAAGCCAAAAGGGCACAGGGGGCATTATTTACGCCACTGGAGGGGCTCCACGTGCACTGAAGCCACCCCCAGCGCCACAGTCCCAGGCTGAATTGGGCCCTTCAGGCAATTTTAGAAGAAGCTGCCACTGGGAAGACAAAGATTCAATGTGTCTGCGAGTTTCTGTGGCAGACTCACAGAAGCTGTGATGTCTAGGTTGGCTTTAAGCTCCCAGAAGCGCAGAACGTTTGGCAAGGTTGAGGGTTGGCTAAAGAAATAGGAAAATTAGCTTGTTCAAGCCTCTGAAGCCCTTAGAGAGGGGGAATCTGGGGGCAGACTGACAAATCATTCCCCTTCCAGCAATGCCTCATGGTCAGTTCCCTCAGCCGGTACAGATCTATGACTAAATAGTGTCTTGTGGCATCTTAAAAACAAATAACAAAAAAAGGTTAGTATTTCAGATGCCACAAAACTCTTTGCCAGATTTACAAGGCTCCCTCTTTGGAAATGCACACATATCTATGCAAATTAAGTGCCATCATGTCCAGAATTGTACCCTTCTTTAACAAGAAAAGGGATACACAGTAAGTGAAAAACAAAAAGTAATGATTGTAAAACAATCACCGTGTAGTGAAGCGCGTGGACCAATTGGCCTCACCAATTAAACAAGCTTATTACTATAAGTATGTCATGAATAATCAAGTTTATACCAAGTTTCCAAATAACAATAGTGTCTTGTGTCAAACATCAAAATAACTACATCAAAGTGCCATATTAAATTTAACAAAACAATGGCTTAATACAAATTGTAAATATAAACAGTCTTGACTTAATCTTGTCATGGTTCAAAACACACTCTTCTTCTGACAGCATAGTTCCAGATCTAGGGGGTGTGTGTGGGTTTTACACAAGCACCCACATGCAGATTAACTGGCTGCAAATACTTAATACCCAACTTTTCTATTATGAAAGCTTCTGGCCCAAAAACAGCGGTAAAAATTCAGGCCACTCTAGCCGTGCTTACATGCACAGATAAGCTGAAAGATCAAATCAGAAGCTGTTCCTTGGTAATGCCAAGATGTGTGCGTTAAGTGCAGTCAAGTCACATCCGAGTCATGGCGACCCTATGAATTAATGTCCTGCAAAATGCCAATATAGCATGCATTATTTCTAGTATAGATATTGTTTGTTCACTGAATCACTTGATTGTCTAATTAGCACCTTCGTGCAGACTCCTGTTGAATTCCTCTCAGTGGTGTCTAAGCATCTTTAAGAAAATGCTAATTTAGTTAATTAGATACCAAGGGGCAATACATAAAAGCAAATAATTTACTTCCCTGAATTGTTTAGTTTTGGAGCAGCAGAATTATTTGGAAGAACTTGCAAGAAATAAGTAAATTACTGAACTGAGAGTCCAATTCTGTTCAGTGTTACTCCAGTCTAAACTCATTGACATCAATGTTCAAGTAGCCTAACGTTTGCAGCAATGCTTCAGAATCAGGTTGGCGTATGTTGAAGATCAAAGAAAAAATGCACTGATCTTTTAGAACTTGTTCATTTTAATGAGAGAGGAGATAAAAGGAAGCTAATAAAATCTTATTTTGACAGAATTAATTAACCTATAAATTCACAAAATGCTCTTCAAAACTCATTTATCCAAGCAGGAAGGTACCTCCACTGCAGTCTTTACATTTCTCTGGGAAATGAAAATATGACTGCAACAACTTGACCCAAAACAGTAGCATAACTTATGTGAAACACCTTTGTACAATATAGGTGGTTAAAAGCTGGTTTAGTTTGCCCTTTCTTCTTCTCCCTTTGCTGAGATATGAATAATTCTGGTACTGTCTTACAGAATGTGAGGGCAAAAGGAGAGAGAGCAAACCAAGACAGAACAGGGTATGAGATAGAAGGTGAAGAAGTATAACATAAACACATTTTTATCTCTTCTATATTTTAAATAATCTACATCCTACTTATTCATAAATTTAGTCACTAAACTTAATAGTCTGTCATTTAAATTATCTAGTTAAAGAAAATAAAACTGTTTTGTAAGGTTTTTTAAAATTCATACAAGGTAAAATTGATTAGTGATAAGAGCCCTACTGTCATTAAGCCTCCATTTTGCTGGTCTTTCTATGGCCCTCCCCCACCCCAGATTTGTCAACCTTTTGTCTCCGCCACTTACAAGGGGCCCATGAAGCAGAGTTCCAGACCAGTTTGCTAAATGAGGAAGAGAGAGAGAAGACTGAGCACCACACAAGACACCCAGCCAGACTGCATTACAAGCCTGAAAAGTACAACAGCAAACTCACAAAGATTTTAAGCTAGCCAAGCACGGAAAGTTTTCAGACAACTGTTCACTTCAGTTCAACCAAGCACGTCAGTTCAACCAAGGTGCTCTTGGCACAATGTTCTGTTCTCCTACCTCACAAAGAAATTAACAGTGACATCAGCCTCTAACTAACTAAATGTTTTCTATAACATGACTCCTAGCTGGTACCACTTGCACTAGCTACTGGTACTCTAATCCTTGCTTATGAAACTAAGATCACCTCTAATATAGCTCCTTCCCATCTCATGGGAACTTCCTCCGCTCACTTCCAACTAGCAGCTTCATGTTTGTTGAGCTCACATGAATTCTCTATTTCTTCTAATGCCTGTGAAAACCAAGTCATTTGTTTCCTATTATTTTCCTAACTCTATACCTAAAGTTGCAATAATTCCCCAATTTGTTCTCAGTAAGCAGATCTTGAGATGTTCTGCTCTACTTCATACACTGAGTCTAGTTCCCTTGTTTTGCTCAGCTGCGGCTTTAATGGCTGATTCCATATTCTACTTCTCATAGATCTCTACTTTGATTTCTACAAGGTTTCATATTTTATCTTAGAAGGTGTGGAGTTCTCATGTTCACTTACCAATTCCAAACCTTTCAGTTTGTACATGTTTGAAGGTTAGCAGATGTCTGGATACTTGTTGTCTCAGACAGCTTCCCTACTCAGGATGCTAATACTCTGTTCTTCCCCTGTTTTCTCTCTCACCCCAACCCTCTCTCTTGATATTACCCATTGCACAAATGTGTGTGGCTAGTTGGAATAGTTATATTTATTGCGGGCGTTCTAGTATTTGGTGCTTTCTGCATTTTTAATATTTTCCATCTGAGTGCAATTTTTATTCTGCTAAAAACCTACCACCATTTTTCAGTTCATCCAGATTTCAGTTCTTTTTAAAGGCTTGTCTAAAAGGGGAGGGGCTATAGCTCAGTGGTAGAGCATCTGCTTGGTATGCAGAAGGTTTCAGGTTCAACACTGGCATCTCCAATAAAAAGGATCAGGTTAAGAGGTGATGTGAAAGACTTCTGCCTGAGACCCTGGAGAGCAGCTACCAGACTGAGCGGACAATACAGACCTAGATAGACCAATGGTCTCATTCAGTATAAGGCAGCTTCATGTATATCCATGCGTCCTTCATCCCTTTCTTTAAATAACCTCTAAGAACTGTGTTATTCACCTTGTGCTGGGTGTCACAAACTAAACATAGAGCTCTTTTTACAACAGGAATGAAAGATAGCAGAAGAGAGGTTTATCTTTCCCTAAGCAAACCTGACCTTGTTCATACAGAACAGTATATCCTAAGTATGACCAGGGTGACACACATGTACTAAACAGGCCTGCTAAATCAGACCAATAACTAATCTATTCCAGTGTCCTGTTTCTGCCTTGGCCAGCCAAATACATATGGACATGCGGAAGCACTATTTGTCCCCAGTACCTATATACAGATTTTAAAAAACAATCTACAATACAAATATTATTAAAAGGTGGAGAAGAAAAGACATCATTTTGTAATTTTAGCATAATTCATATTTATTACTTTTTAAAAAATAATCCACAAAAGGATATGGGAATATAGAAAGAGGGCATATGATTTTGTGAACCTGGGGTACTCTCCACGTTTTCAGAAAAAGATAAAAAGTTTAAAATTATATTTTATATATACATAAATATATCCTTGCAAAAACAAAAAAGGGATAAGGATCAGCTTATGGATTGGTGCATAAAAGGGAGAGCTGGGGAGGGATGTAAAGTATGTAACTGGGAACGGAGGAAATGTGTTACTAGGAGGATTGGGAAGGTGGAGGAAGTGCATGATGGGGAGGGGAAATGAAGCATGGGCCAGCAGGAGGAAGGTATTTCCCCTCCCTGCGAGTCCCTGCAGGTCCCCAATTGTATCATCGTAATTATCAATGCAAACCATTAAAGGTATTCAAATAAGTATGATATGTATCATTTACAAAAATCTTCTAGTACATTCAGATGCAAGTCCTGATCCATGTAAGCACATAACACACCAAATTCTACTAAATACATCCTTAATTTATTAGCCCTATACAATAATGTGCTTTGTTGTGTCATTGGAATTGCTGGTTCCACATACAACTAGAAACTTGTAATCTAGAACCAAAACTCACCAATGAAATAGTTGTTTCCTAATTCAAGCATTTCTTCTGTCAGTACAAGTCCACCCATTGCTTGGAGAAGAGTAACACTTGTGGCATCTATCAGTGAACACTGTTTAAACCTTTCTGTTGTGACTTTCCATAACAAAATAAGGGAAGCTGTAGCATCTTGCCTTATACTGAAAGACCAAATAAATGGAGGTTAAAAACAGCAACATCGAACGGGTGATTTTTTAAAAGTATTCATCACTTAAGACATACAAAAAGCAAACATTTGTAGCACAGATTCAAAACCAAAAGACACCAGCTGTGCTGCAAATAAGCTACTTTTTAAATGCAGTGCATTTTACCCACAACTGAACATTTTAACAGAGGGCTTACCCCACCAAGTATTCCCAGAGATGTATTAAAAGTTTGAAAATGTTATAAAAAATACTGTTCGCACTTTGTTTGGCCCCTTTAGCTGTGAAGACATTTTCCAACCATTTATTAGCCATTGCATCCAAAAAACCTTTAAAAGCGGTACATAGGTATTCTCCGTTTTAGTGATGTCCATGAATAACATGCTGGAGGAGAAGAGTGCGGTAGGGAACCATGAGAAATGGTTTATTGTATAACGTTTTCCAACTTTAAAAAATGCCCTAGAAGGCTGAGTGCGGTAACCTCCCAGGTTAAGAAGAAGTCCAAGAGATGCACCCAATCAAAGAAAATTCAGGTAGGTATTGGGGTTAGAATTGCAAACCCAGAAAAGGTGACAGAGTAAAGGGTTTTACCCTCCATTCAAGCCAGATGTCACTAGCATCAAAGGTTCTGGCTGATCTGTTATGGTATCATGAAATGTGCACAAAAAATTAAATGCCAAGGGCAAAACACTGGCACTTCTGTGAGAAGACTGAAATATCAGTTTCATTTATGCAGAGTTTGGGGAAAGGAGAAGATACCTACTGCTGGTAGAAAGACAGAATCACTAGGCTCATAAGAGAGCCTGAAAGCTGAGTAAATAAGAGCCCAAGAACTAAAGAAGAGATAAGCAATGAACTTGACAGAAGTAAGAAAGAACTGGAGGCTGGCTGAGAATTAGAAACTTGACACAAAGGAGAGAAGCAGAGGATGCAAAAGGTCCCGGTGATAGGAGAAGGCAGAGAGTTGAAAAGAGAAAATATACTTTGTGCCAGGCCTGCTAGGAAGTCAGTAGACAGAAAGAGAGCTTTGGAGATAGGCAGATTGTAAGGAAGGGAGCCAAAAGGGAAGGAGAAATGGCTAAACTGTTGTCAAAATCTCTAGTTGTCAATTAGTATCTGAACAGAAGAAAAATCTGTAACTATTTTCAGATTAGCAGAAGCTGCCATATATCCTGTTAATCACAGCATATTATTTTACATGTTTGTTTGTTTACTTAATTTATGGACCACCTTTCTCCCAGAGACTCAAGGCAGATCACAAAATACAGAAAACCGTTCAACCAGCCAGCACAATGCAAAACAGAAGAAAAATCTGTAACTATTTTCAGATTAGCAGAAGCTGCCATATATCCAGTTAATCACAGCATATTATTTTATATGTTTGTTTGTTTACTTAATTTATGGACCACCTTTCTCCCAGAGACTCAAGGCAGATCACAAAATACAGAAAACCGCTCAACCAGCCAGCACAATGCAATACAAGTAGGATTACTGAAATTAGGAAACAACACAACCAGAAAACTGCCTAAGGGATCACATGCCACTGAGAGTGGCTTACAGAGGTACAGGACAGTGCAGTAAAAGGGAGACAATATATGCAATAAACAATGCAGTTGCCTTTAAAAGCACCCTCCTGGATTGTGCCATTTAACTGTAATTCTGATACCTTTATAAAAATGCCCTCTTGAACACTTCTGTACAGCCACAGTGCTGACCATATGGGTATCATTCAGGTACAAATGCTTATATACAAAAGGCAATTGCATTCTGCTTCTGTTATTATGGTAATTTATGAGAAGGCTAAATCTGTTTCCATTCATAAATTTTTTAGTGACCCTTCACTTCCCCCCCAAAATAACTGTAGTAACAACTTGTGATGTTCAAAACAAACTGGTTTATAAACCTCTTTGATCAAGTTCATCCCCATCATCTGAGGGGGCCTTTACTGCCCCGAGGCTTCTTTCACAAGTATATATTTGTTGATGGGTGGATAATGCATTTTCACCTCTGTTTGTATATGCTTATGATTCTCCTCTCATCAGTTAAGGCCTCGCCTAGAGATCTGCTATCCATCATTGGCACAAAGGTTGTCCCATGGCTCATCCCATCAGAGCAGCTGCTGCAGGCTTTTGTTGTCTGCAGTTACGATACTAGATTTATTATTATAGAACCCCTTCCAACTGGAACAGCAGCAGCCTGGATGCGCATCTGCAGTCTTGCCATGCAATGCCTCCTTCCTGTCAGCGGGAGTGTTATAGGTTCAGCCTTGGCTAGCTCAGAAAGTAAAGATGAAACTCAGAACAGCAACGACGAGACTGATTCAAGTCTTGTGCTGATTCAAGAAGCTTCTGGTAACACAGGCTTCTAGTTCATTCTAGGCAATAGATCCATATCAGCCAAATTATTTTTAAAAATATCTATATAACGTCTTAAATGAAGGATAATTTCTTACTTTATTGAAGTATTATTTGGAACTTCAAAAGATATAAGGCGGCCCCCACCAGAATTATTGGAGCTGGCGTTTCCACAAGCCACATCAGGAATTATCTGGAGGAGGAAATATAATGAACATGTCAGGATATTTCATGTAAATATTATAAAGCACTAAAAGTAATATATGAAAAAACTGAAATTGAGAGAAAAATATTTGCCAGGAGAAACTGTAGGGTTCTTCTAAAGAACAGATCTTGCCTTCAAAAAATGTCAATGAACTCTTTAGGAAAAAAATAAATGGAATTTCATAATATGCCAGATAAATCTGTGTGACTGCAACATGACCCTTTAAATATCAGGTAACGTAAACACTTGAGACTTCTGAAAGTGTAGTAGGAATAACTTATAGTAAGCATAGCTGAGACACACTATCATGTACAGTTTCAACAAACCACTGATAGCAACTCTGCCACCCGATCCCTACAACAAATAAGCCTGTTATTTTCCCCCCTCACTGAGTGAAAGCTTTTTACCAAATAAATTGTTCTATCACTATCTGCCAAGTAAACAAATCCATGATCTATATGGTGCTTCTTGTAAAATAATTTATTTCAGGCAATAGCTGCTCTATCAGAAAAACTCCTACATATTATGTTGATCATTTGGATGGCTGGAATAGTATAGCACATATCCAGTTTCTTCTTCCATTATGCACAGGTCATGGCTGAAGGCTTCCAAGCAGGGAAAGCCTCAAATTCCAGTTTGCCATGATGTCTGAATGCCAGTGCTGGTGGTTTCCTGCCCTGCTCCAACTCTATATTCTAAATGCGGTTTAAAATGAAATTTAGAATCCCATGGGCAGAGGGGATTTCCTTTTTCTTTCCTTTTTCCTCCAGGTACCATGGCAAATTCAAACTCATACTTGTCACAAAACTTCTATTTGTCCATGTTGCCAGTGACCAAGCAGAGTACGTGTATTTCAAAAGCTTTTGTAAAGATAAAATAATTTTCTTCCGTGTGATTTTCTGATTTCTCTTCAACACCTGCATACTACATTGTATGTTCGTCATAATACTGCCTCCTGACACTCCACATTTCATGTAATGAAAGTGAACTGTCCAAGGAAGGATATGTATAATGCTTAACCATTTGCTTTTTCTTGAAACCACTTAATTTGACGATGATCTATACATTAAAATTAAGCAATAAATCGGTTAAAACATGCAGGTTTCCCATGAAAGCATGAAAAACAATGAGTCAAAGCTTAGTTTTAAGTCCACGATATGTTAAGGTTTTTTTTCTTTCAGGTCATATTCTGGGCAGTTTCCAGACTGTTCACATGATAGCTCATTTACAGGTAATAGGTCCTATTAGTTTTAAAAGCATCCAATGCAGTTGTATTACAAGCTTTTTAAAATGGCACAGAAAAATTATATCAGAAAAATCCTTCTCACCTCTACTTCATTCCATTTCAGGTCCACGACTTTTTGCCCCTCCTTTGGCTCCCACGTAGGCAATGTCACTGTGGCCTGTGATCTTGGCAAGACCGTATCGGGTTCCATGGTGGTCGGTGCTGGCACCACCAATTCTGTCCATCCAGACACTGGAGGACTATAAAGTGAATGTTCACAGTTTGTACCTTCATAGCCTTCATCACACACACACAGATAGCCGTCACTGTTACTACTGCAGTTGCCATGGTGGCAAGGACTGCTGGAGCATGAATCTGAAACAAACTGAACAGAAACAATCCAATTGATCAATTAATACCATGAAATAGGATTTGCTTTTTACCTTAAATGATGAATGGACTGAAGTTCATAAGTAGCCTAGGTAATTTCAAAGGCTTTGCATAAGCAATTACACATGGTTCATTGTTCACATTTCAATTTAAAAAAAGATCCACAGGTTTTCCACAAAAAATAAATCAAGGAAGCAGACAGAGTGAAAAGAATTTGGTTATGTTAAAATGGTGGCACTTAAAAAGCTTGGAAGCAGAATTTTGTAATAGTATCCTCTTGGAATGCACTAGAAATCCATGCTATCTGGAAAATTTTTATGTGTTGAAAGTACACTGTGCTGTTTTGTATGAGACTAAGATAAGAACAAATAGATATCTTGCTCTTTTGACTGAGTTAACAACCTTCAGTACCAATAGAGGATCTGTGTAACACCATCATTCTTGACATGACTCCAGCCAGTCATGGATACTCTGCTCTCAATATCCACTAATTGATTAGTTGCTTCATCTAAAGTTTGGATAAGTAAATGGGCTTCTTCTTTATTTCAGTTCAAGAATACTACGTGTTTCAAACCTGCACAGATGAAATTACTTATTAAATTTAAACATCCCTTTATACTGAAAGTACTGTTACAGTTTTAGAAACTATTTTTAAGTACTCTTTAGAAGTAAAAGGAATATATTTGTATACATAGATACATATTTGTATATGTATGCTAAGGGATAATCTACCATGTCAAGCTGTCTCATATCTGTTTTTATAATATGTGAGACCCCATTTCCTCTTATACCTTTCTGATGGTAGCCACACCAACATAATGGCACATATCTATATTCTTTTTTACGTGGATGCCTTATTTTCACATCTTGCCACTCTTTTCTCCATGTTCCAGATTTAAGTATTTTACATAAGAGATCTAAACTCAAAAAAGAATTATAAACAGTACATTTCCTGCTTAAAATCTTTTTATCATAATCCACCAAATGCTCCAAAAGGTTCTTGACTTGGTTTCTTAAAGAAATAATTTCACAGAAGGTGAGAGTGGGTTTTGGAATTTCAGAAACAGATGCAGTACAACACTGATCTCCAATATGCCATGGCACCCACCAATGTGTTTCCTAGCATCTACTTCCTCTTCCTCAAAGCATCTCTTTCTGATAGCAAAGAGCTAATTCTGGCATTTCTCTACCTCAGTGAAACAGTGGGTAGTTCAGAAGAACCCAGGAAGCATCACCTTTGTATCTTCAGGGAGCACTAACTCAGAAATATCATAGGAGAATTCATGACGTGGAATCTACAAATATGTTATTATTGACCCCACCACTCATGGCAGCCTCTCTTTTGTCATGGTGTCCATTCAATGTTTTCAAAATTTCAAAAAGTGCCTACAGGTGAACTAGGCTGGTAATCCCTGCAGTAGAACATATATCCTGCTTCCTTCCAGCTCCCAGGATATCACCTCAAAGTATGAGCACTTGGTAACAGAAAGGTTTTCCATCAATACTGCTTAGCAAAAGGCAGTCTCATTCCTTAGGATTTCCACCAGCTGCTATTCTTCCCACATCCACAATCCTCCATACCACATTGTCAGTATAAACTGAGAACTTTACTGTGAAAATCAGTTTTTGACGGGACCTTTTAAAGGATATTCATTGATTTAATCCCTTATAAATATATTTTAATATGATAAAATTAAGGTATTGAATGAAAATGGTAAGATTAGACAATATAAGTATTTGTTAATTAAAAAATAAGGGGGATTAGTATTGTTAGCAAAGGTATACACAATTTATTTTAAGATAGAAGAGAGAGAGGGGGAAGTCAATTTTTATATTTTTTTTCTTTTTTGTTATTATTAACAATGTTACATGTCTTAACTGTTTTATACTAATTTCAGTACTATCTGCTCATTTACATGTTATTATATTAAATGAAAAACAATTTAAAAAAAGAACTTTGTCTTTGTGCAGAGCATCTTCACTCTTCTTCAAAGCCACATGACCATATGTCCTGTATTGGCATTAGTTCAAATAGATCACTTCTTCCTTTGCAGTTTATTTTCAACAAAAATCATTAAGTAACTAGAAGGGGCGTGCATTCTGGAATTCCCAAGCCCAAAATATACAAGAAAATCACTGTTTAAGGTTGTTACCATGATTTTCCAGAGTTGTTACACAAATCTGGGCTTCTTGGGCATTACAACACACCCCCACTGAAAAAAACTGTGTGTTTTTTGTTTTTTGTCTGTAGGTGTTTATCAGCAGTGACAGGCATTTGTTTTGCTTTGATTCTCCTAATTTCCCAAGCTGTGGCCCAGGGAAGGCAGCTCCTAGCCAGCACAAGCCAAGCACAGGGCCTGGCAGAGCAGCAAGTCTAGGCCAACCTTTAAGATACAGGCTTTGTTCATTCCAGCTATAAAGGAGACATCTTTTGCACAATACTGGAAACTGGGTAATCCTACGGCGTACAACCTCGAACAAGAACATCTACTATATAATAAGTGTACCAGCAAAATCTAATTACCACAAGCCTTCTGTTCATGAAATTTTTTTTGCTGTATCATAAAATGATACAGTATGATTTGGTCCCTTGTGAATCCACGATGGATTAAGCAAGAGATTCCTAGGTGCAGATGCACATTCTATATTCCTATGGAATGTGGAGTTGACACATTGCTAGGACCCAGTAACAACAAGAAGCCCCCAGATGGCTCATCCTTCACCTTATGAAGTCTCAGTCAACTTGCACCTGGTTATTGGTGACCTCCAAGCAACCAAAGAGGGAAGACTTTCATTCTGTTGTCTTGACATGCCACAAATACCAGTGTGTATAAGGTGGGCAAGATGATTAATAAAAAGATTTGGGGTTAGGTTGTGTATTTGATGTATGTACAGGGCTGACCATGCCCTCAGTGCCCCCTACTACTAGCAAATTAGCAATGCTGACTGGTGTATGCCAAATCAGTCATTCAGAAATCCTTATTTCAGGTTTAATTTCTATAGGGGCAATACTGAAGTAGCATTTGCAATACAGGAACAGTCAACTGAATAACTTCAATATTACTGAAAGGTAGAATGATTTGGCAAAAAAATAAGTAGATAAACATGTCAATACAGTGCAGTTATGGGCTCTGGTAACTCTAAGGATTCATAAGAGCAAATGGATGTAGCGTGCGCTCCATTGTTATCTGCTGCTGTATTTATCCATGGAGCATCTAACTGTCAGCTTGAATGTCCTACTCCATAGAAATTCTGGTACAAGTCAGCAGATGCAGAACTTAGCTGACAAAGCTAGAGTTGAAAGTGGAAAAAAATCACAAGCTTCACCTCAATTTGTATGAGGTTAGCATACAAAACTACACCAAGGTGACTTTAATACTGCATTTAAAGTTTTTTTTCCAATTCAGAGAGAATAAAGGGGAAAAAGATTTAAAAGCACCACTATAATACCTATAGTAAATTGCTTTATTCACACTTGTCTTCTCGCATGCTAGAAAACACCATCATGTGAGAAAGACATTTTTGGTCCGTACCCACTGCAGTTATCTGCTCAGGTATCACTTTTAAGCCATTAGTCTTCAACTGAAGCATTAGAAGTCAGTGTGGATCATTCCGTAACCTATGGCAGATCATATTAAGGGGCAACACCACTTTTAATTTGTTTCTTTTAAAATAAGGGAAAACAGCATGAAGATGGAAAAGAAGAGAAGATAAGCACCATTACTCATCTTTTTAAAAAAATATGCACCAAATATAATAATAATAAGAGTTGGTTTTTATACCCAGCTTTTCTCTACCTTAAGGAGTGTCAAAGCGGCTTACAATCACAATCCCTTTCCCCACAACAGGCACCTTATAAAGGTAGGTGGGGCTGAGAGAGTACTAAGAGAACTGTGACCGGCCCAGGATTACCCAGCAGGCTTCATGTGGAAGGGTGGTGCCTTGTACTGAATCAGACCATATCAAGAGGCCAGGTCAGTACCAAGACTACCAAGGTCCTTCACATCACTATTATGCGGTCCTTTTAACTGGAGATTAGACCTGTTTAGGCAGGGATTAGACCTTTTTTTGGGGGGGAACCCTCCCTGAGCCCCATTGTGTTGGAAAATTTCTGGTCAGTCTCCAATCTTTGATTCTTGGGCAAGGGGCTAGAGCAGGTTGTTGCTTCTCAGCTCCAGGGGCTCTTGGAAGAGACTGATTTTCTGAATCCATTTCAATCTGGCTTCAGGCCAGGATTTGGAACAGCGACTGCTTTGGTTGCCTTGCTTGGTAACCTCTATCGACATCTAGATGGGGCAATGTGACCCTGCGGGTTTTGCTGGATCTTGCAGTGGCCTTTGATACTATCAACTATAGTATCCTACTGAGGCACCTCTCAGAACTGGAACTACCATGTTATGGTGGTCTGAGCCCTATCTAGGGGGTTGGTCTCAGAAGGTGTTGTGTTGGGAGATTCCTGCTCTGTCCCATGGCCTCTAGGGTGCTGCAGGGCTCCATTTTATTCCCCATACTATATGTACAAGAAACCACTGGGAGAGATCATCAGGAGGTATGGGCTGCAGTGTCACCAATATGTGGATGCTATCCAGCTCTACCTTTCTTTTCAATCTAATTCTGAGGATGTTGTTGGTGTTCCTAACAGGCGGTTGGAGTCAATAATGGGCTGGATGAGGGTGAACAAGCAGAAATGTAATCCTGACAAGACAGAGGTTTCTGGGTTAGTAGAAAGGCAGACCAGGGACTTGACATGTCAGCTTTCTTGGATGGGTTATACTCCCCTTGAAAAGCCAGGTTCACAGTTGAGGAATGCTACTTGATACAGCAGTCATCTTAGAAAACCGGGTGGCTGTGGTGGCTTGGAGTGCCTTTGCCCAGCTTCACCTGGTGTGACAGCCATGCCCATTCCTGGTTCAGTCAAATCAAGCCATAGTGATCCATGTGTTAGTTACATCTAGACTGGACTATTGCAATGAACTGTACTTGGAACTACCCTTGAAGAGTGTTCGGAAGCTGCAGATAGTGCAGAATGCTGTGGTTACACTGCTGGTTGGGACCAGCTTCCGGGAGCATATGACCCCAATACTACAACAATTACACTGGCTACAGATTTGCTACCAAGCCCAAGTGTTGGTTTTGTTCTTTAAAGCCCTACATGGCTTGAGACTAGGGTATCTGGAGGACCCTTTTCTCCCATACATTCCTGCTTGGGAGTTAAGACTGCAGGAGAGGGCCCTCCTAACAATCAAATAAGTTTGTCTGATGGGTAAAAGGCAACCCCACAATTATGGAACAACCTCTCCAGGGAGATGAGCCTGGCCCCCTCACTGCCAGTCTTCAGGAGTCAGTTTTATTTAGGACTGCATTTGACTGATTTAGTTTTTAATTTATTGGCAGGCCTAATTGGAATTTTAAAATCTAATTTGTGACATTTTATGTGTTTTTAAAATTGTTGTTTTATTTACATTTTTTTAATGTGTGTGTATTGTGTGTAGTTTGTAGTCACTATACTGTAAGCAGCCTTGAGTTCCGCAAGAGAAAAAGATGGCTAATAAATGTTTCAAATAAATAATAAATAAACACAGTTTAAATAGGAATGCCCTTGAAGACAACTCAGAAGCTTCAATGAGTATAGAATGTTGCCACTAACCTACTTACAAGATCTAGGTGCTCTGCTCAAAATCATTTTTTTGAAACATATGTCCTGGTTTCCTATTTACTTCTAACTTCAAGGTGCTAGTACTTACAGTTATTTATGATTTAAGGCCTACATACTGGAGGGCTGTCTTTCCCTGTATCAAATGCAATATTAATTGAGCTTCTCGCAGCAGTTGCTCCCTTCAGTCCCCCTATCACATATGGCATGTTCTGTGGTTATGTGATTGCTAAACGTACACTGGTGTCAGAATTTGTTTAAACACGTATGTTTCTGGAAACCCTGGAGTAATAATGACCCCTTTTATACTTATCTTTATCTTTTCTTTCAGTGTTTCTCAATGGTTCACTCCATCAATAAAAGTGTATAAAAAAAAATCTAACTAAATCCAATTATAAACAAAACTCTCGTGAGACAATTAAAGCATCAATCATAGTTGTGAATGACAACTAAATTGGGCTGTTTCCAAGTTGCCCTTCCACTCCTATGAGCTTTGATATTCCATGAAACAAAATGCCAGCAAACACAATAAATATATCGAGTGATGCACTACTCCAGTGAAGCAGTAAGTGCTTGAAGAAAAATTCTGTTTAATTGAAAACCAAAAGCACAATGCCCTGAATCTGAGAGAACATCCATCCATCCATCCGTCCATCCAAACAACACCGAGATCTTAATTGCATCTCTACGCTATATTTCATCCAATATTTTCTTTGTATCCCTCTGGATTTTGCAATTTCATTTATGTTTTTATTCGATCATCTTGGAAGCTTGTAAAAATTTATACCAACAGACTTCTAACCCAATGAAGTAGACCAATTAACTTCACCTCTGTCTCAAAGTTTTGTTGACAGAATAGTCCAGAAATTGGCAAATCCAAGAACACATATGCCATCCCAAAAAACCTGCATAGGTTAAAAAAACCAGTGGGACTTACCCTGAGCAAGGGCATGGAGGGTCTCAGCAATTCATCTAATTTTTATTTTCATTCTAATGCTTGCAATTTAATTTATTTCTAAAGCGAATTGATTGTTTTTCTGCCTAAAGGGTACCCAAGACAATATATAAGAAGCCAAAACCATAAAACCAAGTGACAACCAAAGCAATAAAAGTATCCTATTTATATAAAAGCTAGTTCTAAACATTATGAACTACTCCCAGTGTTCCAACATACTATAGAATGAGTAAGAAAGATAACTTAAATAAGGCCAATGCAGATAGGAACATCTGCAATATGAGATGCATTTGTTGGAGAACCTCCTTTCTGCCACTACTGTCATTGCTACCATTAATCTTCACCAGTACAGACCAGATGGGGATGTGCAGTGCATTACTGTGCTCAGGGAACATACTGCACTTAAAGAGATTTCTGCAGTACGTTGGCCTATCTCTACACATACATTTCCTCTCATAGTAAGAGACATTTTGCTGTTAATTAAAGTAGTACAGATGCAGCAGATGCATCCGTTAAAAATGTGGTAGTAATACATGCCCTGGAGTGGATGGATTAACCTTGCGTGAGTAAAAAAAAATACCCTGAACTGGCCCTGATATCAGAAATTTTAGAACTAACCAAATGAGATCTTTCCTACAGTAGTATATATTTTATAGTGGTTTATGTTCACTAATGTATGAGAACCTTAATAAAACATTATTTCCTTCCACTTTACATTGACCTTAGGCTCAAATATAAAATTCATTTTATTAAAATACAAGTAGATACAGTTTCTATACATAAAGGTAGGGATCTTGGCATTTGTAAACATTTGCTTAGCTGATTTACTGTAATTCAGTAAATCGCTGTGTAACATCATGAGTCACGTGTTTTTAGCCTGATCTTGTCAGATCTCAGAAGCTAAGCAGGGTCAGCCCTGGTAAGTATTTGGATGGGAGATTACCAAGGAATACCAGGGTCACTATGCAGAGGAAGGCAATGGCAAACCACCTCTTGCCTTGAAACCCCTACTGGGTTGCCATAAGTCGGCTGCGACTTGACGGCACTTTACACACACACACACACACACTGTTGTGATGTAGACCAATGTGCAGCTTATGTATTCAGTTGTGAAATTCCTTCAGTCTTCATTTAGCATGAGGGATGCCTCCCTGACAAGGCCAATCTGGCTACTTGGTTGTATGTCACAGTAACCTTGAAGCTAGACTAGCACTCTACATGGGACTGCCCCTGAAAACAACTTGGAAGTTTCAGCTTGTACAGAATGTCACAGCTATGGGTGTGCAAAAACAAAACAAAAAATTGCATTTTTTGGATTCGGGTATATTGGACCTGGAAAATATCAGTATTCACAATATTCCTGAATTCCTATACCGATATGGTATTTGGAGTTTTGGGTTTCCA
The DNA here is from genome assembly GCF_029931775.1 of Euleptes europaea. Classification (NCBI taxonomy): domain Eukaryota; kingdom Metazoa; phylum Chordata; class Lepidosauria; order Squamata; family Sphaerodactylidae; genus Euleptes; species Euleptes europaea. Next base: position 35,354,420 of record NC_079316.1, on the reverse strand, counting down.
AATTTTTCAGGTCCATTATTCCCTATAGGAAAATTTTCTGAGTAGCGGTGTGGGGGGAGTTTTTAAAGGTACAGGAACCAACGTTGCAGGGGAGATGCTGGTGCCTGTTTTTTTTTAAAAAAAACCAAAATTTCAAGTAGCTTGGACCAAGGGGTCCAATTCTATGAGCCCCTGAATAGGGTGCATCCATCCATCCTCCATTATTTCCTATGGATGGGAAAAAAACAAAAACCTCCAAGTTCCTTCAAGGGCAAAACTATGCTTGCAAGCAGCAATCACTAGTCAAATGTCTCCCATGGAAGAATCAACACAACCAGCCCAGCAGAGCCACTGCAGAACCCAGTAATCCCAGTAGAACCACAAACCAATGTGCCAAACCAAACAGAACCAAAATCAAACCAAAGAATCTCTGCAGTTGAAACTCCAGATCTTGGGGGAGGGGGGCACTTCTGCAAGCCCAAAACAACCGATGGCAATGTGCAGAAGCCCAGAGCCACCATGGCAGTGCAAGCCCAACAGAACCAATTTTAAACCAGAGAATCTCTGCAGTAGAAACTGAAGGTGGGGTGCACTTTAACAAGTCCAGCAGAACCAATTGCAATGTGCACAAGCCCAGCACAACCCAGTGCCACTCTGACAGTGCACGCTCAACAAGAGTAAAGTCAAACCAGAGAATCTTTGCAGCAGAAACTGAAGCTGGGAAGTTCTTTGCAAGCCAAGCAGTGCAAATGTCAATGTACGGAATGCCCAGCAGAACCCAGGGGCATTCTGGAGATGCAAACTCAACAGGACTAATGTCAAACTGGAGGATCACAGCAGAACAAATCAAAGCAAGGGATTGGGCTGTGTGGCAAGCCCAACAGAACAAATGACAATGTACAGAATGCCCAGCAGACTCCAGTGCCACAGTAGCAGTACAAGATCAACAGAACCAATGTGAATCCACAGCAAAACAAATCCAAGCACTAAGATGTGAGCAACACTGTGAAATCCGCAAAGGTAACACAAAGCAACTCTGGCAAAGAAAAAATCCCTCTTAAAACTGACGAAGATACTTAAAATTGACACAAGCAGTTTGGCAAGCCCACAGACCTACCCCACCCCCCACCCCCAGCTTGAGATGCAAAGACAAAGGTGGAAAGGGGGTGAAGAAAAAAACAGTCTCTGGGTGTATGCAAACATTGGCTCCTGGTCTTCTTGGTAAATCCCAAATATTTTGAAGGACAATTTTTCCAGTTTCCCCAAAAACATAATTGGCTATATTTGGGGTGCCAAATATTTTTAGCTCTGATGTATCTGAATGTACACCCCACACAGCTCAATCATTATCATGGCCAGAGTAGAATATGATACCTATTCTGCAGTCACTCCATTGGTTACTGATTAGTTCCTGGTTTCAATTCAAGATGTTGACCTATGAAAGAAGTTGTTTACAGCCATGTTGGTCCATAAGAAAAATTACCCCAAAAAACAGATTGTCTGGTTTTTGAGTTTTACTTTAGAACCAACATGGCTGTAAACAGCTTCTTTATGCTTTTATGATACCTGATTCTTCAGCCAATAAAGAGAAGAAAGGACACATTTTCTACTTTAAGCCTCTCCCCACCCTCTGCTGCTGGCCAGGTGATGGAGGGATCTTGGAACAGAAAGCATACCCAGCACACTTTTTGTTCCAAGCTGATAAAGGGGTTGTCAGCATGGAGTGAAAAGTGTGCCACATGCATTTTCCTCTCTAAGCCACCTCCAGCCAGATCTCATGTCAGCTGATGTAGATGTAATAAATTATAAATGATGCAAGTTGTAATAAATTCACCCAGAAATTGCCATATTTGCTTCCTTCAGTTTGTAGCCTGTTCTTTCCGTAGAGGTCAGAGTAGGGGCATACATTTTTCAACAAGTATATCTTAGGCAAAAATATGGACCACTATTCCAGAAGCATTCAGATGGTTGGATTCATCGCAGCATTTCTGAGTGTGCAAGAATTTCTGCCTGTAGAGGATGACTTTCTCAGTTCCCCTTTTACCCCAGTAACAGGATTTGGGAAGGCATTTCAGGCTGCCACAGGAAAGGGATGCTGAGAAAATTGCACTCCATGGGCAGAAGTTTTTGCACCTGAAGAACACTGTGTTGGATCCAACCCATAAACAGAACCAATTCTATAATCACTCCTTAAGGATTAACAAATTTATTGTAGCACAAGCTTTCATGAACTGGATCCCACTTTGTCAGATGGGCTGAGGGGGTTAAGATGTTAAAACACTCCTATTTTGGTTTTTGCTGCAACTGCTACCTCCAATGGCATTTATGACAAACACTTCATGCAAACCTGTCCCAATCAAACTGTTAAATAAAACAAATGCACTTAAGAGGGTACAGCAATGCTGCATCCCACACTTATTTAACAATCAGCCCTTTGTGTGCAACTACAGTCCTATGTACAATTCAAACATTCCACTGAACTCTGTAGAACATCTGAGTATGCATGCATTGCATCAACGCATACACTTTCTTCCTAGAAATATCCTTAAAAACAATGAATCCCCCCTCCAAAAAAGCCAAATTTTGCACATTTGCATATGTCAGCAAACGATCCTTCCCCTACTCAGCACCTTCTGTTCGATCTGTAACATGCAGCAGCTTTGTTTGATTACGCTGTGCCAACTGTGGTAAGGGTAGCTGTAGTGGGAGCAAAGTACTAATCAATGTTGTGGAACTGGCACAGCATCCTCGTGTTAGCTTGTACTACAGTACAATGCCACAGATTGTATGATTTCATACTGTTGTTGTAACTGTTAAACTAATGCTACTTGTTTTCTGGTACTGCTCAGTCAGTTATGTACTGAGAAAGTGATTTTTGGATTTGTAGCCCATCCTCCCCAGCAAGCCGGCTCAGGGCAGGTAACATCATTTCAAATCATACAATAACAATTAATAACAATTAAATCAATAATAAAATACCTCTGTGTGTGTGTAAAGTGCCTTCAAGTCGCAGCCGACTTATGGTGACCCCTTTTTTGGGGTTTTCATGGCAAGAGACTAACAGAGGTGGTTTGCCAGTGCCTTCCTCTGCACAGCAACCCTGGACTTCCTTGGTGGTCTCCCATCCAAATACTAACCAGGGCTGACCCTGCTTAGCTTCTGAGATCTGACGAGATCAGGATAGCCTGGGTCATCTAGCTCAGGGCAATAAAATATCTAACACCCCCCCCCCAAAAAAACCACAAGATGGTGCTCAAAATCCCAATTATACTGTGAGAACCATACAGGAGGCCACCCCTTCAAGTTCATGATGACATGCATATGGGAAAGGGGAAGGGTAGGGAGTATATATCTTTCTCTTTTTGTCTCTCTATTTACCATATTTGTGTTCCTACAGAATAAGAATTTGTACGATTACTGATCTTTTTTTTCCTTTCTTTTTTAAAACAAAACAGAGAGTATATTACAACGACACTATAATGGACAATATATAATCAAAGACAACAGCAATATATTATAAAATAATAGTGACCATTTGACAATAATTATCCTAATATTTTTTAGCCTGGATCAGAAAATACTTTCAGTGCTTTCCTAAGGACAGTTACTCCAGTCTAAGCCCGTAACTCTCCTTTGGAATGCACTGTTTACTTAGTACTTGATAAACACATTAATATTAAACAATGTTTTAAAATGGATTATGAAGTAAATTAGATAAAATACATACAATGTTAACTATTGGTTTATATTTCTATTAATATTTCCCAAACATTGGAAATTAAGTTTTTTTAATATATCAAGAGAATTTTTCATAAATCATAAATATCATATCAACTATCTTCTTTTCCATTCCTTGTTTTTAGGGATAATATAAATGGTAAGCTTTCCATTTTAAGATTACTGATCTTAACACTTAGGTTGTAAACTGCAAGATAGAAAAACAAGTTCAGCATGTAGATACCGTTTTTTTTCCTGAAAATTAACGGTTCCCTGCATCTGTGCCCCTCCCCAGGTAACTTTAGTATTATCTCCAGTTATTGGCATCATACTAGGCTTTGGATTTTTTGTCTCCCTCCCCCACAGGTTTTAGTTTAAAGCCCTCCTTATCAGGTTTGCAAGGTTCTTACCAAACACATAAATTATACATTATTATTTTTCCTCATAGTGAATAGCAGCCAGTGAAAGTATAGCCATACATATAATGACACCACTAGGGTAGAGTTTAAACTTGTCCCCTGAATCTGGTAACCTCTATACCTATCACAATGTTTTGTTGGGGTTCATATTCCAAGACTGGAATTGTCGAATGCATTTCAGAACCAGGGAAGCTACCCACTCTATGATAACATCCAAGCTCACAAGGCTGCATCACAGACCCCATTTTACAATCATTTTTAAGGTTCAAACCCCTCCCTGAAAAATTTTTCTTTTCCACTCTTTACTATAAACATTTTTTCCCAAATACATTACTAACAATAACATATGAAAAAATACGAAAGCATTATTTGAGAGATCTGATGGGTAAAGGTCATTCATTTACCTGTGACTCAATGTGGTAAGGTCACTGTTTAACACACTATGAAAAATGCTCATGGCTTTTGGGACGGAGAAGCAGCAATATCTCCTTGTGTGTACATATCCAAAACCCTATTGTTATTATACACAAACTGTGGCAAAATGTCTCATGGGCTTTTTTATGCCCCCAACTAGAGTTTTAATATTTTTTCTTTCAACCTCTGCTACTTCACAAACTGCTGTGCAACTCCATATTAAGTAAAAAGAGAATGCTGTGCATGTATACAATTAGTAATAACAGCATAAGATGCAACCCTGCACTTAGTAAAAACAGCATTAAGATGCAAGCTCACTTCATGATCCATTTAGTTCAGTGTTCTGTTTCATCTGGAATAACAAACGGGGCCAAGTCCCTCCCCCCAATGCTGCTTCCAAGCACTGGAATTCAGAGGTTACACATTTATTTTACTTAAGTAATACTGTTTCATGGATTGTGACTTTGCTATTGGAAACGTTTGGGTGTTTTTTTTTACTCTAACTCCACAGGAACAGAAAGATGGCAAGACATTTGGCACTGTCTAACCCATTAGAAAAGCATTACAATAACTCTCAGTCATGCAATACTGCACACCTTGTATAATAAATGTCTCTCTGGACCCATCTGATTAAAAAAAAAACTTCAGGCTGGACACCTTGAAGTTATTTATATTACATGATAAAGCAGCTCGTGCTAGCAGACTCAGCTATTTATAGGCACTATGCAAAACTGCATCCACGTGTACAATCCTAAGATTTTTTTCTTAGCACTGGCCAGTTATTTGGGACAATCAAAATCAAATATATTTAGGCCAAATAGCAATGATACAGAAATATATTTCTTCACCTCTTAAAGGAATTATAGTCTTAAATTGAAATTCAGGCCTAACATATATGTCATACTGCCAACAGACTGAAAGGCCCTCTCTGAGAGCATAGGAGCCCAGCAAAGACACATCACAGTCCCAGTGACAAGCATTTGAATATGGCAAGAGATGGGTGAGTTGAGTACCTGTCTGAGGAGAAAGTAAATATATCTAACAGTGATGGGTGAGAACAAACTCTACAAAGGGTGGCCATCCATGTCCAAGGTATATGTTACAAAAATATAGGATGTTAAATGAGTGATTAGGAATGGGGTAAATCAGGTGATCAGGCAGAACAAGATTGGAAGACCAGCCTGCGGTGATGAGATTTCCCCTGCTTTATGAGGTCCCCATCACTGATAACTGGGATTATGCAGGGCAAGATGGTCCTTCAGATACGTGGGTCCCAAGTCATGAAAGGCTTTAAATGTCATCACCAGCACCTTGAATTGAGCTTGGAAACAGAAAGGTAACCAATGGTGCTGTTTTAAGCAGAGCTGACAGAAGCTCTTGGTGGCTACAGTTTTGCTGGCAAAAGCAGCTGCACTATTCATAAATTATGTTGCTTAACATGGCTTTTATGCTTTATAACAGATTCCTTCAGTAAGAAGCCTTTCATCTTACTGTACAACATTATACCCCTTACTTGCCAGAACCCTCTAGTTGCAATAAATAAGCAGTTTTTCTGCAATAAATTTGCCAGAGCACACCACAATCCTTACTGCTCCCTGTGTCAGAATTTATCTGTGCATAAATCTCAAACCTGCTAGCCAATCATATTTAGGGGGAGGTGGTCAAATAATTCTTGGTGTTGACACAGGGATGTTCCAAGTATGTTCCAGTTTCCATTTGTAAAATATTGGATGCTAACACAGCAGGAAAAGAGGAAGACCCTATGGATGGACTCTATAAAGGAAGCCAGGGCCTTCAGTTTGCAGGACCTGAGCAAGGCTGTCAAAGCTACAAGGCTACCAAAGCATGAATCAGCATGGCCAGATCAGCCAAATCCGACTAGAGACAGTTGGTGAACAACATGCAATTCATTCAAAGCACCAGCCACAACACTAACCTATTACTCAAACAAAGCTGCATTCCATAAGTACTCCAAAGCTCTTAATCTGATCTGCAAAAGAGATTTCACTCTGTCTAAAACATGTAGACTCTACCCTCCAGAGTTCCGATCAGCCTTTCCAACTAGCATCGCCTCAGTTTTGTATGGATTCAGCTTCATTTGGTTCTACCTTAATCCCTTGACCACAACCTCAAGACACTGTTTTAGAACCAACACAGCCAGTGGTGCAGGTAAATAATGTCAGGCTCAGTACTTAATGATCTTTTGCAAGGGATTTCAACAATAATGTACACTTCTAATGAAAAGCTATAACCTGATTGGGGGGAGCACTGAATCAGTGAGACACCTACCCAGAAGTCTAGCCCTGATGCCACCAATGGACACACAGCTTCCCGGGACTTAGGCAAAATATATATATAGAGAGAGAGGTATCATCAGCATACTGATGACTCCCAATCTTCCTAGCTACAAAAAATCACATTCAGAGACCTGACATAAATATTAAAGAGCATTGACACAAAATTGATCCTTGCGGCACTCTGCTGATCAAGTATGAATCTGCTGATTCAGACTTTCCCACAGAAACTCTGGATAGCTGTCAGGAGAGAAACAACCAAAACCACTATGGCCAAACTGTTGATATCCACTCCATAATGGAGTGATCTAAATTGTCAAAGGTCATAGAAAAGTCTAATAAAATAAGCAAAGGATGTTGTCCTTATTAAGATGGAAAGGAAGATCATTCATCAGAGCAATTAAGGTTACTCAGTCCCAAAACCAGATCTGAAGCTAGACTGAAATGGGTCAAGGACAGATGAGTCCTCCAGAAATCCATATGCAGATGACACACTACTCTCTCTTTTCCATCTCAGCCTGGAGAGGTGATGGAGATTGTAAATCAGTGTCTGGAGGTGATAGGCTAGATGAAGGTAAGCAAACAAACTTAACCCAGACAAAATGGAAGTACTGGTGGCTTGAGGTAAAACCAATCTGGGAGGAGGGATAGTCTGTACTAGATGGGGGACTATTCCCCCTAAAGGAACAGCTTGCTCCTTACTGTGTAAGAAATGGGTGTTTAGAAGTTGCTAGGGATTCCTTTTCCAGTTTAGACAGGTATATCAGGTGTGATCACTAATGGAACTGGTAGCTTTGATCTCCATTACTTTAATAAAAGGGCAGGATACACAGGCAGTGAATAAATAATAATAACTAGCATCACATTGTTTCTTCTTTCACAAATGTCTTTGTTCATTCTGGTAATCCTGAATTAAAATAAAAACATTTTTCTAAGAGAAAAAAGAAATGGTATCACACAGAATATTAACACTAAGGGATAAAACAGATCTTCATTATAAAACAGATCATTATTATAATACAAAATAAGAAAGGAGCACAATTAAACTAATCAGCTTATCCAGTTTTAGAGGCTCTCTGTTTCTCAGATTCCTTTGTTTGGAAGAATGAATGATGATACTAAGAAACAGAAGAGCTACAGCTGCAGAAACAAGAGCAAGGAAGGATCTTGATTTGAAAGAGCAGAAGTACCTCTGCAAATTATGTACAAAATAAACAACCATTTCAAATGCTAATAGCCCACTCCTACACATGCTTACTCAGGAATGAATGCCACTGAGTTAAATGGGTCCTAGGGCCAAACTAGATATTCTGGTTTTCGAACAGTTGGGTCCAGGTTGCCCAGACCCAGCCTGTTTCCCTGCAGCCACACTGCAGCTGTGGGGAATGGCTGTTAAATACATTTGGGCTCAGAATGCCACTACAGGGGAAGGAAGGGCTTGTTATCTTGCCACCCAGCATGGTGTAGTGGTTAAGAGCAGTGGACTCTAATATGGAGAACCGGGTTTGATTCCCAGTCCCTCCACATGAGCGGCGGAGGCTAATCTGGTGAACTGGGCTGGTTTCCCCACTCCTACACATGAAGCCAGCTGGGAGACCTTGGGCTAGTCACAGTTTTCTTAGAGCTCTCTCAGGCCCACCTACCTCACAGGGTGTCTGTTGTGGGGAGGGGAGGGGAAGGAGATTGTAAACCGGTTTGATTCTTCCTTAAGGGGTAGAGAAAGTCAGCATATAAAAACCAACTCTTCTTCATCCCAGTCCTTTTCCTGCACTGACAGTGCTGAGGGGTTGTTTCCTTATTATCTCTGGGAGCTGCAGATAGGGTTGCCAACTTCCAGGTGGGACCTGTAGTTCTCCCATAATTACCACGTCAGAGAGCACTTCCCCTAGAGAAAACGGCATCTTCAGAGGGTAGTCTGTATAGTTACCATAGATTTTAGGTGAAATCCCTCCCCAAACTCCTTCTCCACAGGCTTCATCTCCGAATTTCAAGAATTTCCCAGTCCAGAGCTGGAGACCCCAGCTGCAGAGGCACTCCTCTCCCACAGAGCTCCCTTCCTCTCACTCTTGGTACTTCCATTTGCATAACTCCGATGTTTTTCTATAAGCACCAAAGTGTCTAGCAAAAGAGGGTGTGCTTTCTGTAGCCACACAGCAAAGGTATAGGGCCCCAAATGACAATTAACAGTAATACACAACAGGAACATCTGATTATTTTATTAAAAGTCTCAATAATATTATTATTACCAATAATAACACCTTTTAACTGCGTAGTTTAATCAAGTGGCAAGAAGAGGTGGTCTGCATGTTTAGCCTGAAGAGGAGAAGGCTGAGAGGGGTATGATAACCATCTTCAAGTAGTTGAAGGGCTGTCATATAGAGGAAGGTGCTGAGTTGTTTTCTGTTGCCCCAGAAGGTCGGACCAGAACCAATGGGTTGAAATTAAATCAAAAGAGTTTCCAACTAGACATCAGGAAGAATTTTCTAACCATTAGAGCGGTTCCTCAGTGGAACAGGCTTCTTCGGGAGGTGGTGAGCGCTCCTTCTCTAGAGGTTTTTAAGAAGAGATTGGAAGGCCATCTGTCAGCAATGCTGATTCTATGATCTTAGGCAGATGATGAGAGGGAGGGCATCTTGGCCATCTTCTGGACATGGAGTGTGGGTCACTGGGGGTGTAGGGGGAGGTGGTTGTGAGTTTCCTGCATTGTGCAGGGGGTTGGACTAGATGACCCTGGTGGTACCTTCCAACTCTGTGATTCTATGATTATATACACATACTGAAATCTTTTAAAATTGTAAATTTTGTACTGATACTTACTGGTCAAATGACTGTAAATAAACTGAACTGAACATACTGGAATCATAAGAACATTTTCCTGTGAATAAGCCCATTGAATAAAATGGGACTTCTGAGAAGACCTGCTAGGATTGCTCACTTAGCCTATTAGGCTAATTTTACAAACTGCAAGATTGGTAACCTAAGCCCTTCCCCCCCAACGGGGAATCTGCCCGAGTCAACTCTGGTCGTGCATATAAAATCTTGAAAGGATTTTATAAAGTTATCTCAGAATGTTTATATGGCTTCAGCCAAAACAAAAAACACCTGCATTTCCAGACTCCTGTGTATTGCTTTGCACTTACACTTAGGCACATAGTTATTAATGCAAGAGCGTTTTAAAAGCTTGACAGAAGCAAAACCCCACCATGGCTATTCAGAGAATCAGAACTTGCTGAAATCTGGATTCTGAAGGTATGCCATACAACTGTGCTGAGATGGATCTGTTCCACCCATATACAGCAAAAAAAAAAAAAAAAAAAACCCTGAACTGAGCTGATCTGAAGGAAGGAAGCCTTACCTTACTTTCCTTTAAGCCTCAGGCCAAAACATCTCTCTTTACCCAGGCTTTTAATAGTTTAGCTACTATATGATTTGTGCTGAGCCTGAGATAGTGTTGCCTGGCAACTGGCGGTAGGGTTGTGGGGGGGGGGCAGCATCCCAAAAGAAAAATTAAAAAGAAAAATAAGGCCTCATCTACTTACAGGAAGTTCTTCCATAGAGTTCCTGCTTATTCCAAGATCTACCTGCTAGTAAAAAAGGGTAGGAACCATCAAGAACTCTATCATCAGAACTTCCTGCAAGTAGATAAGGCAATATTTTTCTTTTTAATTTTTCTCCTGCCTGGAGATAGGGGATTCCATGCTCCCACTGGGGGCTTTGCAGCCCTAGGGCACTTTCACACAGCCCAAATAATGCACTTTCAATCCACTTTCAATGCACGTTGAAGGTGGATTTGACTGTGTGAACTGGCAAAATCCACTTGCAAACGATTGTTAAGGTGCACTGAAAGTGGACTGAAAGTGCATTATTTGGGCTGTGTGAAAGAGACCCTAGTCTGAGAACTGTTTTATCAATACCATTTTAAACTGCTCTGTTTATTTTATGTGGTTTTATTCCCTGGCATGTTTCCATTGATCTTTGTTTCTTGGTTTGACACATTTTTGTAGGTTCGAATTGTTTTGTTTACTTTTTGGTATTGTGTTATTGTTTAGTTGAGAGGTGACACAAAAGAAAGACAAAAAAGAACTGATTTTATACAGAAACACAAAGATCACAACTATGCTTTTTCTGATGGGAAAAATAGAGTGTAAACAGGCAATGGATAAAAAGGCAGACTTATGTGATGTGCATTCCTTTACTCCTTTGGCATGACTCACTTCCTTTCAATATCATTCTAATTCAGGCTCCTTCTATCATTTATGGGGCCACACTCAGGTGTAAACATGTACAACAAGGGAATTCATATTGTAAAAAGGGTTCCCTTGGCATAAGGGTCTCTTGTGCATCACACTACTGTCAACATTCTGGCAGCCCCATGTAGAGTGCATTGCTGTAGTCTAATGTAGATTTCTCCCTCACACACACATATACATACGTTTTGCTATAGCAAATGCTCTGGGTATATGCCTAGAAGCAAGAAAGATGAGCATACTAAAATTTTAAAAATTGTTACTAGGAGCCAAGAAAATGCCATTACATTCTATTAATATCAACTTTCTTTTTCATGCCATTGGAGAAGAGATGAAAAATAATTAGGGTGCACTCACTCTAATTTGCATTGTGGATATTAGAATATAAGATCATTATACTTTGTTGCATCTGTTCAGTATTCCACACAGAATTCCTTCCATATGCTTCCCTAAGATTTTAAGATACAGCCTAGAAATTCTTTGGCCTACAACTAACATAGCCTTTTGAGTGCCCAAAGATAAGGGGGGAAATTAAACAAAATTTGCTGCACCGGTTCTTTTCCAACCTATTTACTCTTTGCTATTCAGAAAAACAAGTGTTTAAGAATAAATTTTCAGTTCCTACTCCTCTTTCACTAGACTGCTTAGTCAAAAAAATTAGAGAGTAAAAAAAGTGACAACTTGTAAGCACAGATCTAAAAATATTTCATGTTGTTTTCTAATCATGTGTCAGATCATTAAGGAAAGAGAATTATACCCAACAGCAGCTGACATGATCACACTGTGGTTCAGAGAGGGGGGAAGAGATACCAACTTCGAACTTCTCAGAGAAAGCTGTGTGCCATTCCAAATGCTCAGGAAGTTGGAGAACTATCTATTTTATATCACATAAGCATATTATGGTTCCACACAACTTGGTTCTCAGTAGAAGAGTCAACCTTGGACAAATTTTCTGTACCTTTATTCAGAGACAACTTTTCTATTCAATGTAGTGTAGTGGTTAAAAGTGTCACTCCTACCCTACCAAAAGAGAGTTCTGTTGAACATTGCTGCAGCCAACGGGTTAAAAGTGTATGATTGGCATCTGGGAAAACAAAGCTGGAATCCTGACTCTTCTATGGAAGCTTGCTGGGTGATCATGGGTCAGTCACTCTCAGCCTAACCTACCATATAGAGTTGTCATTGTTAAGCTAAAAAGGAGGTGGTCGCAGTGTTATAATCAGCTATAGGTTTCCTTTAGGGAAAAAGTGGATTAGAAAATCCTCCTTTTATATACGTATTCTGGTAACATTATTACTGAAGAATTTCAGCCACATTCTTATTTTCCTGCACATTATTCAATGCCATATATGCTATTACATGCCACAAAAAGGTATGCCAGTTTTCATAACCCAATCAAGTCAGTATCTAAGTAAGAGAATTGATGGACAGAAACCAGAAATTAAAAATGGCGCTATACAAAAATCATTTGCAAAAAAAAAAATCAGTCTCTCCATGATCTCAGGTTACCATGTTTAACAGAAATTAAACCTCATGAATATTTCTGATACATACCCCTTTACGTCTAAATAAACTGATGTGCTGTTTCACAAAAATTGATTGGATCATGGACTGTGTTAATAGGATGTCTCTACTTTGTAAAATAAACCCTTCTCTATAATGTTCAGTAGGTTGATTTAAGTGATTGTCAGCCTTCAACATGGATATCTGAATTTTGCAAATTCAACAAGCATTTCCTGCTAAATGCTGATAATGCCTGCTTTCAAGGGAACATATCTACCACCTATCAACTTTTTGGCCTGAATCTGAATAAATGGGCTCTAGCCTATGGTAGCTCAAGTCAAAATAATGGAAAAACAATGATGGAACACATACGTTTTTCAGATTCCATGTCTTCTTGTTTTATTACAAGAGATTAAATATGGCTACTTTCCTGGAATATGACAAAATTTGACAACCCCAGAATTAGCACATTAGTTATATGCATCACTAAACAATCATTATATTTAATTCTGAACTAAGCCATAGAGTGTGGAACAAAAAACTCACATAAACAGACCAGGGGCAGATAGGGTTGCCAGCTCCGGGGTGGGAAATGCCTGGAGATTTTTGAGGCGGAGCCTGAAGATGGCGGGATTTGGGGAGGGGAGGGACTTCAATGCCATTGAATCAAATTGCCAAAGTGGCCATTTCCTCCAGGTGAACTGATCTTTATTAGATGGAGATCAGTTGTAATAGTGGGAGATCGCCAGCTACTACCTGGAGGTTGGCAACCCTAGGGACAGAATGGAGGGATTTTTCTACAACCTTGGGAAAGCCCCAGGTTTGCAGAAAAACATGTAATGTTAAAAAAATCATTAAGAGTTAGAAAAACTCCAAAATCATAGAAACAATGTGTGCTTCTATTTAAAAAAAATGGGCCAGGGAAGGGGGCTTAAAATGGTAAAAGATAAGAGAAAGGAAAGAAAGTTGGGAGGGAGAGGAATAGAAAAGATTTAAAAACTGGAACGCTGAAAATGGGAGAAAGGAGCTGAAAAAATGTGTGTGAGTGAGACAGAGGCTGCCAAGAAGTGAAACAGAAAATGATAGGTAGATGGGTGGGTGGGAGAGAAGGAAAGGGTATGGACTGCCAGGGGGAGGAAAAGCAAGAGGGACAGACAGAGAATGAGGAAAGAAGATTCGTCCTCCCCACAAGCTCTGGTTCCCGCTTCAACAGGAGCCATGTTTGCCGCCCGCAGCAGGGGGGGTGGAGCGCAGAGAGCCAGGAGACAAGATAGCCGGCCAGCCGACATGTGCGTTTGCTCTCACTCATGGGCTTGTGCCGGTCATGGTCTCCCCGGCAACAGTCTCCCATTGGCTGGAGCCTGGGGCTCCTAGCCAATGGGGGCCGTGGGCGGGAGCTTGGCGGGGGTGGGGCTAGCCCTCCCCCGTGAGTATAAAGCAGGGAGGCAGGCCCGCCTCCAGCTCACTCCGAATGTGGCGGGGCGCGCTGCCAACGACAACACCGTTGCACCCAGATCTGGTCAATTACCCCGCTCGGGCGGGAGGTCTCAAAGGGCCTCAGCTACGGCCCAAGCCACTGCTAATGGGTCTAGGGATAGGCCACGTGCGGCCACCCTTCGGGACCTCTCATATGCTGTAGAGCAGCTTTCAAACACCATGAACAGGCTTAATGCCCAGCAGCCGGAGGCTGAAGATGCCCCCGGCACTAGTGGCCAGGGAACGTCGAGAGGCCAGCCAGCCACCCCCAGAAGGAGGAAGAGGGGACCCTCTTCTTCCGGCTCACCAGACTCCAGTGAGGAACCGTGCCGGGCTAAGCGCAGGGGCCAACCTGCCAAAAAGAGGGGCAGGAAGAGGGTGGCCAGAAGGACTAGGACAGCTGAGTCCGATTCTTCATCCTCTGATGGTGAGACATCTTCCCCTAGTGATTCCTCTCAAAGCAATGGGGATGACTACTGGGTGGCCTCAGCCTCGGTCCCAGGTTTACCAGCTTGGGCCCTCAGGCGAAGGCGTCGCCATGCAACAAAGAGGAGGGAAGGGGAGGCCAAGGACGTATGGGAACCCCCGCAATTTGACAGGGGCTTCTTCCTCCCTCCCATGTTTCAGGATGAGGAAGATCCCCCCGGGAACCACCTTCCCAGGAGACTAAGGGAGGACATCCTCAACGGGTACTATATAGACATTCTTAGACTTAGCAAACCCGAAGTGGAGGAGGGGCATAGATCCAGGGCCGCATCTAAGGATAGAAAGATAAGCCGGGGGTTGCGGATAGATCATTTGATAAATGGTTGGCAGGCTACAACATATTTGTAGGGGTGGTAGCCTCGGCCTACCCCGAGCGAGGGTGGCATCTTCTCAACCATTTGGGCAATGTGTTAAGGGCCAGAGCCTTGGCTGGCGACTCAGCCGCCATCAATTACGATGAGTCCTTTAGAAAACGGGCCTCTCAGAACGAGAGAACCCGCTGGGACCTCATCAATGACAAGCTTTGGCTTGTGAAAGTGGGGCACATATAAAAGGGAGGACCGACGGTGGCAGGCCCACCTGGGCAAATAAACCACGTCAAGACATCAATCGGCGTATATGCTGGGACTATGGCCTAGGCAAATGCCAACGCAAGGCATGCAGGTTCGAACAATGCTGTGAGACCTGCTTTGGCCACCACTCCCGCTTTTCATGCCCACGTGGCAATTCGAGTCAGCCCCCCTTTCGAGGGGGCAGGTCAGGCCCTTCCAATAACAAAAAAGAGGGCGGCTGTTCCAACAACACTAATGCTTCCAACAAATGAAGTGGCAGTGTTAGGGGGCCTGGCCTGCACACCTATTAAACGGGATGCCTTAAGACCTTTATTAATCAATTATCCTAACAAGGCTGCAGCACAATATTTAATGAATGGCTTCACGGCCGGTTTCCATATCCCCTTTTTCAATGCCCGAGTCCCCATGGAGGCAGGAAATCTAAAATCTGCCAAGGAAATGCCGGAGGTGGTGGCCAGTAAAATTATGAAGGAGTTGCAGTTAGGCAGAATAGCGGGCCCTTTCGCTTCTCCACCTATTCCCAACCTGAGGATTTCCCCTTTGAGGGTAATGCCAAAGAAGGCCCCAGGGGAATTCAGGTTAATACACCACCTGTCCTATCCAAAAGGGGCTTCCGTCAATGACGGGATTCCGGCAGAGCTTACTACAGTGAGATACGCTTCTTTTGACCACGCTTTAAGTTTAGTTTGTTCCAGCGGCCACGGGGCCCTGCTGGCAAAATGTGATCTACAATCTGCCTTCAGGCTACTTCCTGTGCACCCGGACGATTTCTGTTTATTAGGTTTTCAGTTTCAAGGGTCCTCATATGTGGACAAAGCGATGCCAATGGGGTGCTCGGTGTAATGCTCTGATTTGAGGTGTTCAGCACTTTTTTAGAATGGGCAATACGCCACCGAACGGGGATCCCCACCGTCACCCACTACTTGGATGACTTTCTTTTCGTGGGGCCGCAGAACAGCCCGATTTGCACCAGTCCATTAACCTCCTTCAAGGAGCTGGCTGAGGCGCTGGGGGTGCCATTGGCCTTTGAGAAAACAGAGGGCCCCACCCCAATTTTAACATTTCTGGGCATCGAGTTAGACACAATTGCGAGCACGTCTACGTTACCGGAAGAAAAACTCATGGCGCTGCGGGCCTTACTTACCTTGGTGGTCAATAGGACAAAATGCACCTTACAGGAAATGCAGTCCGTCATCGGCCATTTGAACTTCACCTGCAGGGTGGTGGCCCCGGGTAGAGCATTTTGAGCCTGGTTTAACAGGGCTACTCGGGGAGTCAATTCTCCACACCACCGCATTAGAGTGTCCAGAGGCATGAAGGAGGATATTAAAATCTAGTTACAGTTCCTTGAAAAATACAATGGTACCTCCCTCTAGCAGAACCGCTTTGAGACTGGCCGAGACTTGCAAGTCCAATCCGATGCAGCCGGCAGCATCGGTTTTGGTTTAGATTTTTTTGGAGCTATTCCCACTGGTGGTAGCCGTTTCCATTTGGGCTGAGCTTTTCATGGATAAAAGGGTCCGTTTCTGGTGCGACAATCAGGCCGTGGTGAGAGTCGTTAACAGGCAAACATCAAGGTCTGAAAGAGTTGTGTGACTAGTTCGGCACCTGGTTTTAACATGTTTGTCAAATAACATCACCTTTATAGCATAGCATGTACCGGGCTTAGATAACTGCTTAGCCGATGCGTTGTCTCGTTTGCAGCTGGACAAATTCCGTCGCTTGGCACCAGAGGCAGATCGGCTTCCGCTACCCTGCCCAGAGGAACTGTGGGCTCTTGGGGACACATTATGAATGGCATTCGGAACTCAATTTCCCCTGCCACAGTTCGAGCATATGACAGAGCCGCAGCACAATTCCAGGGTTTTTTGCAACGTGTTGGGGTACCCATCACATGGTCAATTACAGAAACAATGGCTCTTCAATATTTAGCACAACTAAAAGACTCAGAGTACGCTGCTAGGACCATTGGAGTTCACATGGCAGCCATATCGTTCTTTTCCGAAGCCCACGGGTTTCTTGACCCATGCGGGTCATTCCGGGCGAGGCGAGCGGTGAAGAGCTGGCAGTGAAACACACCAGCTGCCAGAGATGACAGGAGGCCTGTTACTTTATCTATGCTGGCCGGGATTAACTCCTGTCTCCCCAGGACATGCGGGTCACCTTATGAGGCTGTTCTGTTCGAGGCAGCATTGTCCATCACCTTCTTCGGGGCTCTCAGGGTCGGAAAACTAGTAGCCCAATCCCGCCACGATGGGTCCGGGAGGGCACTTAGATTGGGGGACGCTCGTATTTCTTCTAAGGCAATAACGCTGGTGATAAGAAGGTCCAAGACGGACCAGTGTGGAAAAGGGGCGTCATTTCAGCTACGTGCCACAGGCAAACAAGGGCATTGGGGAAGTTTTTAAAAGTGCGCCCAAAAGGCGAAGGGTATTTGTTCATCCACGCAGACCGCACGCCACTGACGAGATACCAGTTCGTCAGTGTGTTCCGAACCACAATCAGCAGGATGGGTTTCCCTGCATCTGAATATGGGGGACACTCCTTCCACATAGGTGCGGCCACGCTGGCTGCCGGGGCAGGTCTGGCAACTGAACGGATACAAGTAGGGCTGTTGATTCGGTTCGGCCCAAACTGAAAAACAGCCGAATTTCCCCTGATTCGGCGGTTTTTAGTTCAGGACGAACCGAACTCAAAAATGGCGGGAAACCGGGGGAGCTGAATTCAGCGAGTTCGGGAGTTCATGAATAAATTTGGCAAATTCGGGGCGTCAGTAAGCAGCATAACCGTCAGTAAGCAGCATTCTCCTCCTCCGGCCAATCGGTGGCCAAGCTGGGTCTTCTACTGGCCAATCAGTCAGGATTGAGTACTGGAGGAATCAGCTGCTGCGCGGCCGGGCAGGGGAGAGAGAGAGAGTGAGAGAAATCCTCATGGGGGGGGTGCTTGTGCACATTCGCTCCTTTCCGTGGCTGCAGGGGGTGCATTTTTGGGGGTAGAGACCCCAAACTTTTAGCGGAGCTTCAGACGAGCCTTCGTAAGAGACCCCCCAAGTTTTGTAAACATTGGGTCAGGGGGTCCCGAGATATGGGCTTTCCCCTTTTCCCTATTGGGATGAATGGATCACCCGATACTGTATGCATCTCCAGAGCGGCAAAACCTTCCGTGCTTAAATGGAATCATATTGGATTACCCAGTCCTCCTCCCAGTCCCTCCTGATGGAACAGAAGACAGCCACAGTAAGACCCCTTTGGGGGCTTTAATCTATAATTTTTCTCCTGTGTGTGTGTGTGGGGGGGAAGCAGAGTCTCTGTGTGTGTGGGGAGGGAGCATTTTCTGTGGGTGGGTGGGGAGCCAAAGGGGGCTTTTGCCCATTCTGCCTGGGGTGTGTGTGCCCCCTCGAGTCTCTCTCTCCCTGGTTTGAGGGGGGGCTTCAGTTGTGTGTCCTCAGGTTTTCCCTCATTCATAAGATCGGTTAGGTCTATTTTGATGCTTGCTCAAAAGTGGTTTTCAAATGGTTACTTAAAGAATGCATTTGCCTGGTCCCGGGTCCGATGCAAAAGGGGAAATTCCACCCCCCTCCTGCTCATTATGCATAGCTAGCTGCCTCTGTCCCTTTCCATGGTTTGCAAACTCCCAGGTGTCAGGTGTTGCTTTGCATGGTTGCAAAGGTGTTGCTTTGCAGTTGCGGGTGTTGCTTTGCAGTTGTGTTGCCTTGCAGCGTTGCTTTGCAGTTCTGTTGCTTTGCAAACTTCTTAGCACCTGCCCCGCCCTTGCTCTCATCAGCTGTTTGTCGGGGCTGGGAGCTTTGTGCGTGGGTGGCAAGCTCTGCTCAGAGATGCACATTAAGGGTGGGGGGACCCCTTTTGGGGCCCATATTTCAGCCCCCCCTGACCCAATCTTTACAAAACTTGGGGGGTCTTGCAAGAAGGGTCCTTTGAAGCTCCGCTGAAAGTTTGGGACCTCTACCCCCAAAAATGCCCCCCGGAGCCGTGGAAAGGCACGGTTGTGTTTTTAATGGCTTTATTCGGCAGAATTTTTTTCCCGAACTTTAAATTCGCGCCGAATTGCATGGACCCGAAGTGGGGGAGTTTGGACTTCGGCATATCCCGAATCCAGATGGGCCGAATTCGGCCGAATCTGAACTATACCGAATTTTTTTTTCCAACAGCCCTAGATACAAGCCATTGGTCGATGGCGTTCAGCAGCATACAAAAACTATGTCCAGCCTGACCGGGTTTTCCTTTAATTGTGCTTATGAGTTTCAGGACATTGTCGAACCGTGTGGATCGTGGGAAGGTATGCCATGGCGGCTGGATGGGGATGGCATTTGGGCCTGGAGAGAGCTGTCCGGATTTCTTGGCTGGGCCAATGGGGCATGCGATGGCATTCGTTAATGCCGGTGATGTTACAATTGGTGAAGGAGCACGGGGCCCCTCACATGTTGGTTCTCCAATTGGGGGAGAACGACCTTTGCGGCACACAGGGAAAAGACCTGGCAATGGATGCTTGCCGGGACTTGGCAGCTTTGTCCGTGGCATGTCCGGGCATGGTAATCTGCTGGTCGGATTTACTCAAAAGGAGGTGTTGGAGAGGTACCCACAACGTCAAGCGCATAGATGTGGCGAGGAAGAAGGTCACCAACGCAATTGGCAGAGAGGTGGTCAGACTGGGCGGAACGGTAATACGTCAATGGGACATTTCTTTCCGCATGGCGGCATTATATCATTGGGACGGCATGCACCTCACTGGGGCATGGATCTTTGGCTCCAGAGCATTCAGGTGGGCCTGATGAATTGGCTTCAGCTGTGAGTAGTGGCGGAAGCTGCATTCGTCTGTGAGTAACGGGGGGCCCAGCGTAGCTTTTTGGCGGATAGGCATGGAGATGTGTCAGTTCGGAGGGAAAAGCGAACGGGAGGGGTCGCTTTCCCAACTCTGGGAATCCCAATATGGGGTTTTGGGAGAGGCTTTAAGGATATGCCCTGGCTGAAGGGTAGGCGGTTTGCCTCTTCCCAAGCGGCGGGCGAAAACACCCAGAGGCGATCGTCCTGGTGTCTTCTTGGCCCGCCGTTCTGGTTGCTCACAGCGGGACGGCTGTGGGCGGGTTGGCACACCGGGCCGCATTGGGGTCGGCCTGGGTACCTGACACATCGTACATGCTGCGCCACAGGGAGTCGCAGCTGTTGCCAATTCCAAGTTGTGGTCGATTACATTCCAATTACCATTTCAATCTTTTAATAACTGTTATGAACGTTGTTGTTTAATAAAGATATGTTGTAATAAATTGATAATCAAGAAGTTTATTACTGTTAACTGTAGCACGCTGGCATTCCCTGCCATTCAGCCCTGGGTCGGCAAGTCATTGCAAGTCCCCTACTTGTATAGATTTATTATTCTGATGTGAATCTGTAATTGTAAGCTGCTCTAGAGGGAACTTCACTGGCTTTGATTGATAAACCATGAACAGGGCATTTAGTGAACTTTTATCTTGTCTTTTTTTGAAAAATAGAATCCATATGTTAGGACACACAAACATATACTGCAGGTCAAAGGGAAATCATTCTTAACTTGCACTTCACCGTGAATGTTTTGTTACTTTCACTGTGTTATTTTCATTTTGTATGAGTTAAAAAGTAGGGTCACATCTCCTGACAATAACACTCCGGAGGGTATCTTTTCTTCCAAATGCACTCAGAATCTCACACAGTAAGGATTTTGAGCCAACAACAATATGAAGTTACACCCAATGGCACTAAAATGAAAATAAGCAAAAATAAGCAAACAATCAACAATAAGATGAGCAATGTTCCCCAAGGGAGGAAAAGTGTGGTTGAGCTTCTCCAAAGAATTTCTGAAAGAATTAGAAGAGTTCTCGGAAACAACAGGGGACTTCAGAACTATGGATTCATGCAGTTATCAGCTTGGCTTCTGTTGTGCTTCATACTTCCTCTGGTAAAATACTGGATTGAATAGAGGATCCAGTAGAAGCAATATTAACCAGAGGGAAAACCAGACACCATCCAGCATACACACAGCTGTGGCAATCAGATACAGAGGTAGAAAGTTTATAGGAAATTAGAGGACAAGGCAAGAACGAAAGGGCAACTCATATTTTAAAAGAACGAGAGACTCAAACAAGGAGAGATGCACACAACCTAGTAACTTCATATGATTCCACAGCATTCCAAGGCCCTTCATTCAGTATGCCGACACATAGACAAAGTAACTGAGGGGCTCTAAAAGCAGAACACTATCTTTAGTACTGCTGTTTGCCCTGGCTCTTAAGCTATATGATCTTTTCTAGTCTGGGCCAAATTTTATAACAAGAATACAGAGTCTAATTTTCCTCTTAATATGTTCATCTATAAGCTACCCCTCTGTGCCAGAACTTCCATCTGAAATCTGAACAATATCAATACCTTGCCTCAAAACTCACAAAGTATAAACATATAAATATACTTGTTTCAAAGATGGTTGTGGATGGAGCTAGGGAAAGCTATTGTTATGGGATTTAAAGGAGACTGATAGCAATCTCCAGCACAGAAATGGGGCTAGGGAGAAAGGTGCACTTGTAAAGGAAAATAATCTGGCTCCCCCTCCAAGAGTTGGGCGTGTAATCGTTTTACCCTCTGCTTACTACCGTCCTAGGACTTCTCCACCTTTAGGAAATAGCTTAATATTATTATAGTAGGTTAAATTGGATGGCCTTCTATTAATCTTTTAATCATGTGTGTTTATATACGATGTTCTAAATTTATGCCTTTTTAAAATTTTATAACTACTGTTAGAAGCCGCTTTGAGCCCAGCCTAAATTGGGAAAGGGTGGGATATAAATAAATAATCAATTTAAACTGTAGATGTCAAATTGAAGTCAGTCTCTCTCTTGATACAAAAACTACATTACCTTTAGCATATGTCACAGGTATTTATTCCAAAACGAATACATCGGTTATGTTCTTGTTCAATTACTATATCAAGCACCATAGTCAAAACTCCAAGCCTAGGCAGTATGAACAAAAAATTAAAAGGCGGAAACCGCCTCAAAAATAAATTGTGAAAAAGATTAAAAATATACTAAATAATATTAAAATGTTAAAAATATACTAAATAATTAAAATATTTAAAATAGATATATACTAAATACTATGAAAAAGTATACAATGTAAAAAATGCACAGATTCATACAAAAGATACAAAGATATATATTAATTTGAGTGTTATGTGTATAAGACTGTAAATAATATTGTGAAGTCTCCAAAGAATCCGAAGTCAGGCACAATCTGAATGTGAAAATTTTTGTCTTCAGACTGTAACTTCAAAAGCCGAATCTTCAGTGCATCAACACTGAAGAAGTCTGATTAACTTCAACTGTCTATTCCCATTTCAGCCCATTATAAAATCTTAAAAGGGAAAGCAAGGAATTTTGAAAGAACTATTTACTAGTGTTGACTTGGAAGGGCCTTTTTGAAGTCCTCCTGGGTACGGTATTTTTCCAGTACTAATAAACAGTGAGTTTCAGTTCATTTATTGGTTTTTCAAATATTGCTTCCCTAAGAAGTTTGTATTTTTTTTTTTTTTTTGCAATAGTTGATTACAGGTGTTTGTTAGACATAGTGAGATGGGAAATGGGGCTCTGAGAAGCCTGAGGGCAATGTTAGATTTTCCTGTGCATGATATGTGAAGTGGCCATCTGAAATTCAGATTACTGTTCAGTAACATTATGCATATATAAATATTAAACTTGAACATCAAAATATAAATTTGTTCACTTATGTGGGAATTCTATGTTTTAATTTGGGGAGGAAGGGGGGAAGTACCATTCAAACTGTAGTAAATTTAAAAGTACCATTTTTACTTCAAAAACTTTGAGAATCCCTGCTTTATTATCACATCCAATTCAAGGAACACAGTTTAAGAACATGGTTTGTTCATCTAGCAACTTCTTTCCATCAGATTACAAAAGAAAGAATGTATGTTTCCCTAGAGATGTCTGGTGGTTTTTCACACCTTTGTGTGCAGGATTCTATTTCTGTGGTGCAAAAGCTTTAAAATTTCTTATGTTTACCTTACTAGCAAAACCTACTTGCTTACTGGAGATAAAACTGATTCTCCTTCCTCAAATAAACAATTTACCCCTTTTTTTGTTTAAAATGTGGATCTTACATGGATTATTAAATAGCCACAGTTAGGGCTGTCAATTCGGTTCGGCCCGAACTGAAAATCAGCCGAATTTCCCCTGATTCGGTGGTTTTCAGTTCGGGAGGAACCGAACTCAAAACTGACGGGCAACCGGGGGGGGGCGAATTCAGCGAGTTCGGGAGTTCGTGAATAAATTCGGCAAATTCGGCCGTCAGTAAGCAGCATAACGGTCAGTAAGCAGCATTCTCCTCCCCCGGCCAATTGGTGGGCAAGCTGGGTCTTCTTCTGGCCAATCAGTCAGGATTGAGTACTGGAGGAATCAGCTGATGTGCGGCCCGGCCAGGGAGAGAGAGAGAGAGCGAAATCCTCATGTGTGTGTGGGGGGTGCTTGTGCACATTCGCTTCTTTCTGTGGCTGCAGGGGGTGTATTTTTTGGGGTACAGACACAAAACTTTCACTGGAGCTTCAGATGAAGCTTCTTAAGGTACCCCCCAAGTTTTGTAAACATTGGGTCGGGGGTCCCGAGATATGGGCTCCCCCCTTTTTCTTTCCATGGCTGCAGGGGGCGCATTTTTGGGGGTACAGATCCCAAACTTTGAGCGGAGTTTCAGACCAGTGTTCTTAAGATACTCCCCAAGTTTTGTAAACATTGGGTCAGGGGGTCTCGAGATATGGGCTCTCCCCCTTTTCCCTCCCCCCCTTTTTCCATTTATGTGGCTGCAGGGGGCGCTTTTTTGGGGATATAGCCCCCAAACTTTTAGCATAGCTTCAGTCAATTATTCTTAAGATACTACCCAAGTTTTGTAAAGATGGGTTCAGTGGGGGCAGAAATATCGCCTCCCCCCCCTTTTCTCTTTCCATGGCTGCAGGGGGCGCATTTTTGGGGGTGCAGATCCCAAACTTTGAGCGGAGTTTCAGACCAGTGTTCTTAAGATACCCCCCAAGTTTTGTGAACATTGGGTCAGGGGGTCCCAAGATATGGGCTTTCCCCTTTCCCCTTTTCCCTATTGGGATGAATGGATCAGCCGATCCTGTGCATCTTCTCCAGAGCAAAACGTTCCGTGCCTAATTGGAATCATCTTGGATTACAAGTCCTCTCTTCAGCCCCTCTTGATGGAACAGAAGACAGCCACAGTAAGACCCCTTTGGGGGCTTTAATCTATAATTTTTATCCTGTGTATGTGTGTGTGTGGGGGGGCAAAGCAGAGTCTGTGTGTGTGTGGAGAGGGAGCAGTTTCTGTGGGTGGGGGGGAAGCCAAAGGGGGCTTTCGTCGGTTCTGCCTGGGGTGTGTGTTCCCCCTCGAGTCTCTCACTCCCTGGTTTGAGGGGGGAGGTTTCAGTTGTGTGTTGCAAAGGTGTTGTTTAACAAGGTTGTGTTTGCAGTTGTTTTGCTAATTTCTCAGCTGTTGTCGGGGCTGGGAGCTTTGTGCGTGGGCGGCAAGCTCTGCTGAGAGATGCACATTAAGCGTGGGGGGACCCCTTTCATGGCCCATATCTCAGCCCCCCCTGGCCCAATCTTTACAAAACTTGGGGAGTCTTTCAATAAACGTCCTTTGAAGCTCTGCCAAAAGTTTGGGACCTCTAACCCCAAAAATGCCCCCCCAGAGCCGCGGAAAGGCGCGATTGTGTTTTTAATGGCTTTATTCAGCCGAATTTTTTCCCGAACTTTGAATTCCCGCCGAATTGAACGGATCCAAAGTGGGGGAGTTCGGACTTCGGCACGTACCGAACCCACAAGGGCCAAATTCGGCCGAATCCAAACTGTACCGAATTTTTTTTTTTTTTGACAGCCCTAGCCACAGTAGATAATCTCTGGGCAAGTAAATTTCTGGTGGTATGTTTTCTTCTTGAGACAACTTATTATTTTATTGTCGAAGGCTTTCACGGTCAGAGTTCATTGGTTCTTGTAGGTTATCCGGGCTGTGTAACCGTGGTCTTGGAATTTTCTTTCCTGACATTTCGCCAGCAGCTGTGGCAGGCATCTTCAGAGTAGTAACACTCTGTTACTACTCTGAAGATGCCTGCCACAGCTGCTGGCGAAACATCAGGAAAGAAAATTCCAAGACCACGGTTACACAGCCTGGATAACCTACAAGAACCAACTTATTATTTTGTTAATTTATTTACAAAATTTGTATGCCACCTTTCTGCATTACAGGGGCCACTAAGACAGCTAACAATTGAAAACATACATCACAAAACCACATTTTAAAAGTATAAAATTGTTTCATAACAGAAATAACAACCCTTTCTTATAGGATTAAGTATTATTAACGGCTTTGGGGGACAGAGAGACATTAATCTGTAATTAAGACATCTTGCTTCTGTGTTGAACTAGCTGACGGACTTTTCTGTTTGTTAAAAAAATTATATTCTTCTTCTGCAGATTAATCCAAAGTGGTTTATAATATACTGAGATTAAAATACAGTAGATCAAGATGAAATCAATATCAAACCAACCGGAGAAACAGCTGTAATAAAAATATCATATTAACATTACTTAGCCCTGCAAATAACCTTCAGAATTTTTCTTACCCACAACCAGTTCCTGTATGTCTTTCCAGCGCAACGTGTTGCATGTTAGTTTAAAAGCCATCATAAAAAATGTTTTGACCTGGTGTCTAATAGATAGTACAGTTGACATCAGGCAACATTAAATTTTAATGTATACACCTGAAGACAGTGTGTGACAAGCAAGTGTTTGCACATCTACATTGTCATATAGGTATATTGGTCAGGGAGCCAGAAGTGCTTGTGACTCCAAGTAGAGCTTATGCATTGTACCAAATGCAGTTTTATTGACATGTAAAATGTGGAAACAGTCCAAAGGTAAATGGTAGAAAAGAGCAAGAGTCCAGTAGCACCTTAAAGACTAACAAAAATATTTTCTGGCAGGGTATGAGCTTTCGTGAGCCACAGCTCACTTCTTCAGATCAAGGTAAATGGGAAAAAGTAATCATAGCCAGGAGGGGTCGAAAACTTACCAACAACCAATTCCTAGAATCATAGAGTTGGAAGGGACCACCAGGGTCATCTAGTCCAACCCCCTGCACAATGCAAGAAATTCACAACTACTTCCCCCCCACACCCCCAAAGACTCCTACTCCATTCCCAGAAGAAGACCAAGATGCCCTCCCTCTTAGGATCTGCCTAAGGTAATAGAATCAGCATTGCTGACAGATGGCCATCTAGCCTCTGCTTAAAACCCTCCAGGGAAGGAGAGCTTACCACCTCCCGAGGAAGCCTGTTCCACTGAGGAACCGCTGTTAGAAAATTCTTCCTAATGTCTAGACGGAAACTCTTTTGTTTTAATTTCAACTCGTTGGTTCTGGTCTGACCTTCTGGGGCAACAGAAAGCAACTTGACAACATCCTTTATATGACAGCCCTTCAAGTACTTGAAGATGGTTATCATATCACCTCTCAGTCTTCTCCTCTTCAGGCTAAACATCTTTCCAATGTACCATGTTGCCTATCCGTTTAAAAGCATTGGGGAAAAGGAAATGTTTTGACCTGGTGACCAATAAAAAGTGAAGTCAGAGTCAGGTGAACCTCATGGAGGTAATTCCAAAAGCTTGGTGCCACCATTGAAAAACCCCTCATTAGAATGTACTGTATTGCTGTTTACTGTACTGTCATTGTCCAGGTAACCTGACCAATACCTTTTCTATATAGCTGGGCTTTAAAGAAGCTAACATATTACTGACTGTATTCCAGATTTCCATGATCTCTCACTGAAAATATTTTCAAGTATTCTTCTAGTAGACTCCTTGCTGTCCTAATCAACATACATCACATCCTCCACCCCTGCATTTGCTGTTACTAATACAAGGGCTGATCCCTGCAGAGTGACATCTCACTCAGTGCATGGGAAGATAAAAATAGTCACTGGCTACTGGGGGGAGAGTGCAATCAGTGACCACCATCCTGGGGGTCAAGAAGGGTTTTTCATTGATGACCCTTAAAAGTATTAGCATGGATTAGTACTGTAACTGATTAAAGCTCTGTAAATGAGATTGCAGCTGGTGCTCAGAGAGAAATAGAATCCAATTTGTGCTTTGTGATGAGTTCACTTTTCAGTGCTAATAGAGGTACAGATCAGTATAAACCTATCCTGAGTGCTCTGCTCAACAAATGGGATTTCGTATCAATGGCAAACAGATTTGCAAACTAAATTTTGAGGTAATTATTTCTCTAAGCAGATATGCGTCTTTTAAAAGTTGTCTAAATTGTACATTTAATAGAAAACTAATTTTCACAGTTATGTACTGCAGCCTGCAATTTGAACTGTATTATTTGTGGTATCACTGAAAAGGATAAGGATGCCATCCTTCAGAAACTTAATTTCATTTTTCCATCAAAAAACAAAAACATATGTTCTCTTACTCCCAGATTCTTACTCCCAGCTTTACATTGTTCCAGTCAATCACAAATTAAATTTGATCTCTCCAAACAACTTTGAACTTGGCTTACAAATCCTAGTTAGTAATGAAGAATAGTTAGCGTTAACCATTGCTAAAAGCAAAGTTAATGTAATGGGAGTGTTTGGGAGGGGGAGAAGGAGAGCCGTACAGTCCGCTCCTGATCATTTTATCGTGTTAAAGGATTATGAACATCATGTCTGCACTGGCGCTCTGTCTTCTGTTGCACTTCATTTAAGGATTAGGAATTGGGACCCAACACCCAAGGCTAGAGGTAATATAATGCTCACGCTGAAGAAAACGAGAACTTAAAAATTGTGGAGGTAAAACTGCTGCTGTATCTGTTGCATTTTTTTCTCCAGGCTTCCTGTGTTGTCGTAATTTTCAGTTGTTTACAGTGTCCAACCCCATTCCAAAGCATTATCAATTGTATATATGCAAAGTCCAACCCCATTCCAAAGTATATATGCAAATCAATAAGCTGCCGTTCAGGTTCCTTTTAGGTCTTTTATGCAGGGCTGTTTCACTCGCCATCACCCCTCCAATGACTTTGGGTCTTTGTGTTGATTATGCAAGCGTTTCCGACTGTCAGAGGTTGCCTCGCTCTCCCCTCTGCGTTTTCCTGTGTTTCAATATAAAACAGGTCTCTGAAAACGCAGTGTTCTCCTCCTCCTTTTCCTCATTGAGAAAGTGGTGCATAATGGATGATCTCCATTCAGTCTGCACTTGAGAAATAATGGGCATGGTTATTCTGTGCATGTTTGAATATCCCGATTATATTTGGAAATGGGTCAGCTCAAAAACTGTCTAGGGCATATATATGTGAATAGTTGTTATTTGCTGTCCGGGGCAGTGGTGGTGGGGGCTTCAAGGATACTAATCACAGAATATGTACAGTGGTTCAGTAAGGGCTGGCTAACTGTGATTATTTTTGAACATATATAATAGAAAACAATGGGAATAATATGCTTTAAGGCAGTAGTATTCACTCCACAGCTCATGAGGAGCTCTGTTTGCATTTATCTAGAGATGTAAAATTTCCAGAAATGTTGAGGCTGCGGGGGGAAATCCCCCCTTTTTGGGAAAAAATCGAAACTTTGGGGAAACTAAATATATGCAATATATTGAAAGTTTGGGGGGGAAATGAAATATATGTAATACCTTACTTTTCTATCAAACTGAAATTTCTTTTACTGATTTAACAATATGAAGAGCATTAACTTAAAGCCCATTCCTGAGCCTTCAGCAGCCGGGGATGGCGTGGTCGAGGCACTGCCATGGCGCCTCCAAAGCCATTCCCTGGCCACCTAAAAGCATTAAAAAGCCTTTCACTGGTTTTTAATTTTTTTAATGGGGCCTTTTGCCCCATTGAAAACAGTGAGGCTGAGCCAGCAAAAAGCTAGCACAGCAACTCTATTCTCCCCGTTGGCGTACCTGGCCGAAAGGGGTCAGGAAGCAGCCTACTGGCAGCTCTGCATCCTGGCATGCTCCAGGAATGCCCCCCAGGATGCCAGCGCAGGGCTTTGCGCCAGTAGGATGCTGACAGAAGGTCCAGCCGGTGTCCCTTGGTGGCACTGCTGCGGCAGCATTGGGAGAATGGTGTCCGGGTCCCCCCGTTGGTGTCTGTGCCACCCTGGACGGTGTCAGTGGCACAGGCGCCGGCACAGGGGGCACAGATGCTGGCGCATCCCCTTCTTGGTATCCTAACAACTTTCTTCCTTGAGGCTCAGGAATGGGCTGTTAGTTAGAATATAGAATTGTACTATTTGGCATGCATATGGAATATATAATTATATTTTCATTTTCTGTAAGAAAAACTGTAAGTATACCCAATATACTTACCCAAGTGTAAGGATGTGTCACTGGCCACCAAGACTAGATTAATTCATGCCATCGTATTCCCTATTACTATGTATGGGTGTGAAAGCTGGACAGTGAAGAAAGCTGATAGGAAGAAAATAGATTCCTTTGAAATGTGGTGTTGGAGGAGAGGGTTACGGATTCTGTGGACTGCCAAAAAAAAACAAATCAGTGGGTTATAAATCAAATCAAGACTGAACTGACCCTAGAAGCTAAAATGACTAAACTGAGGCTATTGTATTTTGGTCACGTCATGAGACGACAAGAGTCACTGGAAAAGACAGTCATGCTAGGAAAAGTTGAGGGCAGCAGGAAAAGAGGAAGACCCAACAAGAGATGGATTGACTCAATAAAGGAAGCCACAGCCTTCAATTTGCAAGATCTGAGCAAGGCTGCCAAAGATAGGACATTTTGGAGGACTTTCATTCATAGGGTCGCCATGAGTCGGAAGCAACTTGACAGCATTTAACACACACACATACCCAATACTTGAGGAAGAGTTGCAGACTGCTGCACTCTATGCTACTATAGCACAAATAGCTTTAGTTTTTGCAGTCTGAGAGATAGGAAAAAATAAAACTTGAAGGTAGAAAAAATTTTTTTGTAGTAACCAAAATTATGTTATTTGGAAGGAAACTCTGTCATAGAGGCACCATTGGTAGGATTGCCAGCATGCTTGGATATTAAGCTAAATGTTATAATGTTGAAAAGACTGAACTGTTTAATAATGTATTATCATTAGACACATTATTACATATTGTTGCCAAAAATATTGTAGATGTTTACAGTAACAGGTTTTTTTAGTCCTCCCCAAAATGTCCCATTTTTCCATTTGAAAAAAATTGAGAAAGTCCAGACTTTTTCATGCTGCACGTTTATTTGCACGAGTGAAAATGGTTTGTATGACAAGGCATGCCAAAGAACCACATGTGGCTCCTGCAACACGGAATGTCACTGCTTTAAAAGGACATTGTATCTGAATACAAATTATGTGTACTTGCTATGACCCAAGTTCATTAATTACAAAATGTTATGTTACACTTAAAATAATGTTTTAACATGTTAAAGGAAGATTTGTGATTGTATTAACACAATTATTACTTTTTCAAATATGATCAAGACTTAAAAAAATGACCAAGTAATAGCAAAAAGGCTTCACTATACTGAAATGCATTGGAAATGTTCAGAAATACGAAATAACAGCCCGGTCAGGTAAGCCTGCGGGGGGGGGGGGCTGCCGTTTCCCCTCTCGGCCTGTGGTTGCCTGTTAGACACATCTAGTGCAGTTTGCCACTTTAAATTGCTTCTGCTCCAACATTTCACAGACAAAAATAGAGATGGGCTGTTAACACCCCAGTTCTAATACCAAGGATCACTTCCTCCATTTCCCCCACTAACTATTAGGTATTGCTGAAGGCTCCAGTCCTCCTTGAGCATCTTGCATTCATTTCCATTGCAATTGCCTTTCCTCTGCCAATTTAAAAGCCATGAAGGTGTTTGTTTGTCAGGTAAAATCAATACTAGAAAATACACAGCTGTCCGACCATCTCAGGTGCCGAAGTGTGTGCACAAGTAAGGTGTGCATGTGTCCATAATGCCTTAATATTCATGCTCAGGGGAAGGGAGTTAATCGCTGAAGAATGGCATGTCTTGTAATGGCTCAGTGGTAGAGCATCTGCTTGGCATGCAGAAGATCCCAAGTTCAATCCCCAGCATCTCCAGTTAAAGGGACTAGGCAGGTAGGTGATGTGAATGACCTTTCTCTGCCTGAGACCCTGGAGAACCACTGCGGGTCTGATTAGAGTTAGACAATACTGACTTTGATGGACCGAGGGTCTGATTCAGTATAAGGCAGCTTCATGTGTTCATGTGTTCATATGACCAAAAGAAAAAAAAGACTTATCAAAAATGCAAATAAAAACATGCAAACAATCCTTGAAGCTTAAATGTATCAAAACAAAACAGAACAATTGCCTCTGCCAATTTAAAAGCCACAAAAGTGTTCGTTTGTTGGGTAAAAACTATACTAGAAAATACACAACTGTCCTACAGGTCAAAACAGATCTCAGAAGCCAAAGAGTGTGCATGAGTAAGGTGCGCATGCATCTATAATGCCTTAATATTCATGATCAGGGGAAGATAGCTAATCCCTGAAGAATGCCATGTTTAGCAATTCATCTGACAATTTTTTTTAAAAAA
Source organism: Euleptes europaea (assembly GCF_029931775.1). Lineage (NCBI taxonomy): Eukaryota > Metazoa > Chordata > Lepidosauria > Squamata > Sphaerodactylidae > Euleptes > Euleptes europaea. The sequence goes on along the minus strand of NC_079316.1, from coordinate 35,322,698 downwards.
GGCGTATCAAAGAGGCAAATAAAAACATGCAAATAACTCTTGAAGCTTAAATGTATCAAAACAAAACAGAGCCTGATTTGTACCAGAAAATAAGGATTGTGTCTGGTAAATAGGGTGAGCCAGCATGGTGTAGTGGTTAAGAGCAGCAGACTCTAATCTGGAGAACCAGGTTTGATTCCCCGCTCCTCCACATGAGTGGTGGGCTCTAATGTGGTGAACCGGGTTGGTTTCTCCACTCCTCCACATGAAGCCTGCTTGGTGACCTTGGGTTAGTCACAGTTCCCTTCGAACTCTCTAAGCTCCAGCTACCTCACAGGGTGTCTGTTGTGGGGAGAGTAAGAGAAGGAGATTGTAAACTGCTTTGAGACTCCTTTAAAAAAAGGTAGAGGAAAATCGGGGTATAAAAACCAACTCTTCTTCTTCTGAGTTGGAGCATGTGACTTCACTGTGGTACAGACTATACTCTTTGACCCACTTTTTAATCACTCATTCTTTCTTTTGTTCTGTGCATCCTCAAATACCAAACACTTTTCTTGTTTTCCTCCTCTAAAAACTAGGTGCATCTTATGGTCAGGTGCATCTTATGGAGCGAAAAATACGGTATCTCTCCTAAACTGTTCTGTTTTTATTGTGTGATTTAATTATTCATTGCATCCCTTAACTAAGTTTGGTGAATATAGCATCTTTATTTGTAAATAAAATATGGTAATAAAAATTGATATTGCATTGCAGAGGAAAACAATTGTTTGGTTATTAATGAATTTTAATGAACAAGCGGGTCTGTAAGAATTGGGTATCACAGTTAATCCTTCTGCAAATATGCTATCATCCCTTTCAGCAGTATGTATAATTTCAAAACCAGAATATTTCTTTCCTTGTCTCAGATGGATCGATGTGGCAATAAAGTGTAATGAAAACAATTGGGTTTCTGTGTACAATTCCCTCTTTACATTTTTTTTCCTACTGAACTTGACAAATGAATAATAGATATCTTGCACTGTTGTCTTTATATGTTTCTTGAGGGAAATTACTAGTGTTAGCTAGCTTCATGGCTGAATGGTTCTTTGATTTCTTTTTTTAAGCGGGGGAAAGAAACTTACAATGGTCACATACTAAAAATGACCAACATTACAGCATTAGGGCTTCTATGCTTTTAATAAATGTGTTGAAGAGGCAATTACAGTAGGTGTGCCTGCAGGGATTTAAAGTTACACCTGCCTCAGTGTGCCATCCTAAGTAGAATTACACCATTCAAAACCCATTGACTCCAGTGAACTTAAGAGTGTAACTCTGCTTAGTATTGCACTGTAAATAACCTAATATACCTAGTTATTAAAGGTTATTAAAGGTATAGAGCCAGCATGGTATAGTGGTTAAGAGCGGTGGTTTGGACTGGTGGAGTCTGATCTGGAGAACCGGGTTTGATTCCCCACTCCTCCACATGAGCGGCGGAGGCTAATCTGGTGAACTGGATTTCTTTCCCCACTCCTACACACGAAGCCAACTGGGTGACCTTGGGCAAATCACACTCTCTCAGCCCCACCTACCTCACAGAGTATCTGTTGTGGGGAGGGGAAGGGAAGGTGATTGTAAGCCGGTTTGAGTCTCCCTTAAATGGTAGAGAAAGTCGGCATATAAAAACCAACTCTTCTTCTTCTTCTAATGTTAAAATATTGGTACCGGTAATTCCTTCTGTAGACATTTGGAATATGTACTTGTTAGTGAGCCTTGAAAAGAAGTCTGCAATTTAATAGCCTTATGCATTCTTACTAGTCTTTCTTCCCACAAGTACTTAAGTTAAGTTACGTGTGTCACATTGAAAATAACTCCAGTGCAATCCTATGCATGTTTACTTAGAAGTAAGTGTCGTTTTATTCTCTGGCATTTACTGCCATGTCAGTGTGCATAAGACTAGCTCTAGCTCCCTTCTGGTTTATGAAAGGTTCTTTGCCTGGTTGCCTAGCGGCAATTCTTATTCTCTGCATGAGATTATTTAAAAGTCTGTTGTAAGTATTCTGGAAGCACAGCAACATTTCTAAAAAAAAAATGGAGTGTTGAAATGTAACACAAGAAGTATTTTGCCACAGAATATTTTAGTGTTAGCATAATGTTTTGTGCATGATTTGTTGCCACAGATATTAATGCTACACTAAATTATTCTGGATCTTAATTCACTGACACCACTAAATTCACAATCACCTGATTCAGAATACAAATAATATATCTACGCATTACAAGAGGGATGTTATGAATTAAGCATAAATCCCCTGTGAAATTCTCTTCCAGCTCCAAATGTAAAATGAGATCCTGCTCATTTGCCTACAAAGCAGTATGATACCGATCAGATTGTTTTGTAGGTGCGTGTGCAAATGTAGGAGGAAAACCCTTTTACCATCAAGTAATAGTATCAAAAGAAATGGAAAATGTTTATCTGGTTTTAGTCACACAGGCATTATGGGGTCTTTTCTATGATGAAGAGCATCAGTGTGTTCTCCCTCTTTCTGGACACACAAGATTAAGAATTGCACATTACCCTTCTCTCCAAATTGTGAAATTGGGATAAAAAGCAGATAGTGTATGAATTGCAAATGTTCTAATAAAAGGTTGGAGGAACATGCTGTTAGTGTAGCAGCTTCCAGATTTAGCATATATTTTGTGGCGAATGAGTTGAATAGAGAACTGTGCACATTCTGGTGAAGGTCTGGAAAATTTGCAAATCAAATGACATATAGTGTATTGTATGTTGACCAAGTGCAATCCAGTCATGCTGGATAATGTGATTCATACCAGTGAGTATATACCAATGTGCAGTCTCTAAGGAGAACATAAATACAGTACTGCTGGAATATAGCAGTGGTCAGTCTTTTCCAGCATCACACAACCAGTTGATCTGGAGGACTAACAACTGGGCCTAGAGGCCAAGGCCTTCCCTTGATGTTGCCTCCTTGTGTATGTAAAGTGCCATCAAGTCACAGGTGACTTATGGTGACCCCAGCAAGACACTTTCAAGGCAAGTGAGAAGCAGCAGTAGTTTGCCATTGCCTTCCTCTGCAGAGGCCTTTTATGTATGGTCTGTTTTCTCTGGATCTACTGCTCTCTAACCAGGGTTGCCAGGTCCCTCTTTGCCACCGGTGGGAGGTTTTTGGGGCAGAGCCTGAGGAGGGTTGGGTTTGGGGAGGGAGGGATTTCAATGCCATAGAGTCCAATTGCTAAAGTGGCCATTTTCTCCAGGTGAACTGATCTCTATCGGCTGGAAATCAGTTGTAATAGCAGGAGATCTCCAGCTAGTACCTGGAGGTTGGCAACCCTATCTCTTAACTGCATAGTATATGCAGTTGAAATCTGAAAACACTATGCACAGGGGCTTCCCCCCCACACACACCGAAGTAATTCCAGGGGTACCTTGTGATCAATTATGCATCCCCAGTGAAAATGCGGAGCTTCTTAACTATGTGGGAGTTCCTGCCCCTGAAAACGCTGCTTTGTAATTGGCTGTAGTGTATTTTTTTAAAATACGTCACCAGCCCCCACCAGCCCTGCAGCGAGATTCTTTTATTTGATCTGAACAAAGTGGCCATTTTACACTTGGACACCACCCCCTGCCCCAACCAGTTTGTTTCTGCTATCTCCATTGGTAGTCTTGCACTTGCAAACAAAGAAACAAAGGCTTTCATGCCTATAAAAGAATGCGTGTAAGGGGAGGCGGCAAATCAGCCTGGCTCTGTTAAATCCTGCCCATCGATTGCTTGTGACTACTATTTCATCTTCTTGATAATCCTGCACTAGCAAACAAAAAACACTCTTTGATTGGCCCAGGTCTGAAACTGACTAACACTCACTGTGAAACTAAAAATAAGCATCCTCATATATTGTTTTCAGTGTCCTCTCCTGCACTCACAAACAACAACAAAAAAGATGGCTTCCAAGGAGAGCGGTTTATATGAGGAGGAAAGGGAGAAGCGATGATGGACGTGGTGAGATAAACCTGAAGCAAGCCTATGCACAGGATTAGCGATCAAATTGGAATCGAGGCAGACTTTAAACTCATGGCAAAACAGCATCCTGAAAACTTGGGGAAAACGCAGGGGGAGTGCGAAGTGACTTCTGAAGGTTGGAAAAATCATGCATAATTCCCACGAAGCCCTGAGTTAGTCCGGCGGTGATTGCGATGCAAACTACCCATGCATAAGTGGCCAGAGTCTTCCTTGATGGTCTCTCTTCCTAATACTGACCCTGCTTAGCTTCTGAGATCTGACAAGATTAGGATCTACCATGCCACGTTCCTCCCTGCCTCCTAGTAGTAGTATTCAAAGGTTTAGTGTCTCTGAATATGGAGGTTCACTTTAATCACTATAGCTAGTAGCCACTGATGGAACTATCCATCCTACTATCCTACTGATGGATGGATGATTCTACTTATAACTTGGCAATGTTCAGCATTCCGTGATTATGCTGCCAGTCTGTATATGCATTTTTATTGCTCTTATATGGATGTATGTAGTCTCCAATGTTCACATTCTCCATTCAACACACTACTCCTACAACATATTTTGTAACTGGGTAAATTCGAAGGATTATTAATTTACCATGCATTCCTTAATTGCACAAAGTATGCATGGATTCCTGCATTTAATGGAGTGGTTTTTTGTTTTGTTTTTTATGCAGGAGGTTTTTATAATCTGGCATCTAGTTAAATTGTTGTGAGAAACATCAACCAATCACCTTTTTTGTGACTTTTCTCTTTTCCTCCATACTCAAGAATTTTTGCGTCTCTGAAAATAAGCCTGCTAATGGTAGGTTCCTTACTTCATGCTGGTGTCAGATTTACCTAGAGTGTTCAGGGAACAGACAGGCTACAGTGATCATAGGGTGACTGGCTACAGTAGAGAGGAGAGCTTGTTTTTTTTTACTTCTTGTGCATATAAAGCCCGTGAAAGCTTATTCTTAAATTAATTAACCTTTAAGGTACCCCAGGTCTCATACTTTTTGCTGCTTCAGCAGTCAATGCAGGTCCTCTTATAATATTAATTGTTTTGGTAGTTTTGTGGGATTTTGGTAGGTGAATTTTCTCATTACAATGGCATTACAGTGTGACTATCTTTACTGTAAACCACACCAAAACTCTAAACAATGTTAAACATTCAGATTTGAGGCATGCTCCAATACTATGTACTCTCTATCCTTTATTTTATTTTAATAAGTTGCCAGTTGCTAAGCAACAGGAGGACTGAGTTCTTTAACCTTGTATTTTTTCTAAACTACCCCATGGGGACAGAAAATCTTCAGACAGATCTACATACTCCTAGACACATTTTAATACCTTAATATTACCCCATTTACTGAACATTGATTTTTAAAAGAAATAATTATCATCATGTTACTTGTTCTTTAAGTATTTCTGTTGTCGTATATGCTGCTCTTATGATATTTAATTTAGGTCTTGCTTAATAAGGTAAAAAGGTAAAGGTCCGCTGTGCAAGCACCGGGTCATTCCTGACCCATGGGGTGATGTCACATCCCAACTTTTACTGGCAGACTTTGTTTGTGGGGTGGTTTGCCAGTGCCTTCCCCAGTCATCTTCCCTTTACCCCCAGCAAGCTGGGTACTCATTTTACCGACATCGGAAGGATGGAAGGCTCAGTCGACCTTGAGCCGGCTACCTGAAACCGACTCCCCTCGGCATCGAACTCAGGTCGTGAGCAGAGCTTGGACTGCACTACTGCAGCTTACCACTCTGCGCCACAGGGCTCCTGACCCGGTGCTTGCACAGGGGACCTTGCACAGGGGACCTTTCCCTTTTTACTTTATTAAGAGAAGTGTGGAGAAGGTGATATAAAGTCAGATAATTGTGATGTTTCATCCATCCCTTTAATTATTTGGGCTTGTTGAAGTGCGTGCTGAAGAAGCATGAAGTGCTCCCAGCACTGTACATAGCAGAAAAATACAGGGGTTTAAGATATCACATATGGCACAGGATCTCTGTATAAAGGACAGCTTAAAAGACCCTACTTGCATGAGTAATATAATATTCATTCCTAAAGCTCATCACTGTTTGCACCTATTTCCCTCCCTTTGTTTCCTCTTGACACTTCTTGCTTTCCGTTACATCCCATATAACCTTCTGTCCTTTGTTGCCTTACCTACTTCAAGCGCTTCCAATTGTGTACAAAAACCAGTGAATTAGGAAAGTTTTAAGAAAATATCCAGGAACCACAGTTTGGGAATTTTTTTGTGTGGGAAGCTTTGCAAAAAAATAAATGGCCAAATGTCTGTGGAGGCATACAGGATGCCATTTTGCTAACAAAATCTATATTTCATACTTTGACTTCTTACCACTTGATTAGGTTTTGGAAAGAGCTCTGGAGATATAGATTGTTACAGCAGCTTGTGGATGATTTATAATGAATGTGAAGTCTGGCATTTTATAATGTTCCATGGAGAGCAGGATGGATTAGTCCTTTATAATACCACTGGGTACAGCTAAAGCATTTTCTGGTCTACAAGCATCACATTGCCCAGCAAATGCCATGCTGGTCTAACTCTTTCAGATGATGTTACTGCTTTGCAGGCTCAGCACCAGATGAACAGACCTGAATTCTAGAAAATGTGTTCTGCTTACTGGAGAATATTTTAGGCTGGATAGAGTGTACACTGGGAAAATGATGACTAGAGAGTCTATAAGTTAATTAGCTGAATAAACAGATAGTGCGGAGAGCTACCAGAACCTCAGGTGTTCTGTATAGCACTGAGGGGAAAATGCAACAAGACAAAATGCTTAAATAGCTGGCAGGAAGCCTGGAGCTGCTTGTATCCTCAGCTACAAAATGACTTGATTATTTCTGCAGCTGGTTGCCTTTCCTAAGGTTATAGAAGTAAAATTTAAAGTGAAAAGCCTTCTATAAAAGGTGACTGCAGTTGAGATGCTTTAGCAGTGAACTTGGTTAATGCAAGGTGGGATTTTTCCTTAAATGAGTGCAGTCAGCAAAGGGGTTCAGTGTAACTTGCCTATGATGGCATACAGTTCTTCCTTTAAAATGTCACTTTATTTATTTATTATATTAATGACCTGCCGTCCCGCAGGCCCCTAAGCACATTGAGAAAAGTCTTGCTTACATAAGGGAGGGTATGAGCACTGTTTAAGCATATATGATGCCCTTTCTCCACTCACACAGAGTGCCTACCACCCTCCACAGCCTCTTTCTCACATTCCAGATTACAAATAAGACAGGATGTCACATTCGCCACCCTTCTCTTTTCTTTTAACCATTCTCTTCTCTTTTAGCCTTGACCATTTTCCCTCTCTGGTCCTTTCTCTCACTCACAGAGACATCAGCAGACAGGGTAGCCGAGCCCCCTTTAATAACAGACCTTCACTCACACAGAGCTATTGGGATTGGGGATTTGAACACTGTTCCATTCACATGCTGCAATTTATTCATAGACAATACATATATACACCAAGATACTGACTTGTGTGTGTGTTGCTTTCCCTGAGACTAGAGTTCCCAATTGCCCTGTTGTGGTGGGCAATTGCCTGCCAATCAACTGGGCTGCTTGCTGACCAGCTGACGGTCAGCGGGCAGAAGCAGGAAGGGCAGAGTGGTCCCCCTGTGTACACGTTCCCGGTGCAATACTGCCATTTTCAATTTACCCGGGAAGTTCTGGCATCACGTTGGACGCTCTAGCCATAAGTTCCAAAAACTCATCACACTAATCACTCCCCCCAGCCCTGCCGGAAAAAAACTCCCACCGAAGGTAAGAGGGGACCTGGCAACCCTTCTTGAGACACACAGCCCATAGGGTTAAACAAAACAATAAGTTAATTTTTATTTATGATATTAACATAGAATCATAGAGTTGGAAGGGACGACCAGGGTCATCTAGTCCAACCCCCTGCACAATGCAGGAAATTCACAACTACCACCCCCACCCCCAGTGACCCCTACTCCAAGCCCAACTGAATAACGCTGAATAAAGTGAGGTAGAAGTTACAATGTTTCACTCCCATTAAACTTTTTGAACTGTGGTTGTATTCCTGTAATTGGTATCCTTTGTTACAAATTGACTATTTTCAGTCCACTCTAAGCAGTTCTTCTGCACTGTTTCACTCCATCAGACACCCTCTGTTCCCTCTCAACTCCCCAGCTGCCAACCCCAACTGCTGTTTTTAATGGCTATTTTCCAATGATTTCTCCTCAATATTCCGTCAATTCCTCAATATTCCGTCGCTTCCAGGTAGAGACAGAACCTAGCCTGTCCGTCACAGTATACTTATTGGAAGTAAATTGTGTTGAAGCCAATAGGTCTGTCTTCTGAGTAAATGTGGTTAGAATTGGGAGGTCAGTCAATAAAAAGAAAACAACAGGCTGTGCTCAATATATAGTAGCATATCATAATATGATCATAATATGATGTAACAGATAGGCGCCATTATCCTTTATTGGTTCTTAGCACATGAACTTTAGAAAATGTAACTGTAAGCTATTTGTGTAGTGTTGTTGTAGGCTCACTCTTGTCTTATTGTATTTTTATTTGTTTGGGTGGTTGGAGATCATTTTGTGTATATGCCTCTGTATTTGTTTGGCTGTTAGCATACAATCTTTTTCTTTCTATTTATTAAAAAATATGGCTATCAGTTGTGAAGGATGTGCAAGTGAAAACTCCCCTGATCTCGGGACGGCAAGAACAGTAGCATTTCCTACCAGATGGTTGGTGGGAGAGGCTGATAATCCAGTTATGTGTATGGAGACTTAAATAACATTGAGCTGAATTGAGGTTAGGAAAGTACCAAGTGGGGATGGGCGGACATGCACCACCTCCTCATCAAGGAAGTGTACTATGTCTACCTGATTTTAAGAATTGTGTAGCTGTTCTGTGCATTATATCTATCTGCCTGACGATAAGAATTGTATAGCTGTTCTGCATGTGAATCTGGTGCATCATCACTTTATAAAACTACCGAAATCATAGGGCAGATATGTGTATCTGATACGCTTCTGTTCATGAAATGTATGTTATACTACTTCCATGAACATCAAAAAGTTAGTAGGTATTCAACATATGAGTATGCTGTGGATACATATATGATCTTTACATGTAATGGTAAAAATATGCATGGTTTTCTGTGGCTACAATATTGAGTGATACAGCTTCAAAAGGAATCTGAAATGTGTTGTATTTTCCAAAATGTCTGCTATTTATTTATTTAAAATATTTATATTCCTCCTTTCCACAAGGCCCAGGATGTCTAAAGATAGGGTTATTGCATGATGCTTGTTAGATATGTATGTTGCTGACATTTACAAATACAGATTTTTCAAAATCGGTTAATAAGACTACAGATCTAAAATCTAAAGGATTTTAGAAGATGCAGAGTACCTGTTGTTGACCTTTTTATTTTTCCTTTCTCTCATTTATTAGCCCCATCCACTGAATGATTGAGTCCATTACTGTATTTAGAGATTCCATGAATGCCTTTCCAGAAATAAAATTGACAGATTAGTAATTTGGGTGAAATACACGTTTGTATCCATAACCGCCTTGGGAAAGTATTGACCAAGAACTAGGGATGCCAACCTCCAGGTAATAGCAGAACATCTCCTGCTATTACAACTGATAACCAGCTGATAGAGGTCAGTTCCCCTGGCGAAAATGGCTGCTCTGGCAATTGGACTCTATGGTATTGAAGTCCCTCCTCTCCCCTCCCCTCACCCCACCCTCCTCAGGCTCCACCCCAAAAACCTCCTGACGATGGCGAAGAGGGATCTGGCAACCAAGAACTAAACAGCAAGAATGCAGAACTCCTAAATTAATTTTATTCAGGTCAATATTGTATCCAGGAGTCAAGTGGAGAAGCATCATCATCTTGAGTTGTGAGTGGTATGATTAGATGTTAAATAGTGATTTGCTCCTTAAAGAATATTTATACTTAGTCATTATCAGCAGCAATTGTTGGTGTCCATGCTGCTGACAACATTCCAAAAGGGAGGATGTTGTTGAAAAGCATACAGATACTCTAGTTAATAAGTAAAAATCCATCTGCATTTGTACAGTCATAAAGAGTGCTGTAATTAGAATCCAATTTTCCAATTGCATTGTGCTAACTAGAAGAATCATCTGGAGATACAGAACAGTGTATTCTGCTTGTAGTGTAAGCACTTACAGTTAATAAATGTTAATAGCTCATTCTGGTAACTATTTGCTCTGCATGACAAACCACTGTATTTTCATCTATTATATCAGTAAATAGATTAATGTGGTTATGGTGCCTTTTTCCTTCCTTCCTTTTAATATGGAAAAAAATCTCTTCCCCCTAGAGCAATCATGTTTTCTTAAATTAAACCAACATAGTGCGTAACTGACTTATTCAAGTCATGCTAGTTTGGAATTTATTCTCACAGCACTTTGGGGATATTGTTAGAATGTCAACAAGCCCAGTAGTATTCATACCAGTATCTATAATATGGTTGTTATGCCTAGAAAAGCTTTTGTGTAATATCTGAAAGGAACAGTAGTGCATAATTTTTAATAGGACCAACTAAAACATCACAAAATAGTGACCAAGTTTTAAATTTCCAGTACTTTTTTCCAGATTAGATATTTAGTAGAAAATATATAAAAATGGGGAGGGGAACATAAGAAAGGCCCTGCTGGATCAGACCAAGGCCCATCAAGTCCAGCAGTCTGTCTACACAGTGGCCAACCAGGTGCCTCTAGGAAGCCACAAACAAGACGACTGCAGCAGCACCATCCTGCCTGTGTTCCACCGCACCCAAAATAATAGGCATGCTCCTCTGATACTAGAGAGAATAGGTATGCAGCATGACTAGTATCCATTCTAACTAACAGCCATGAATACCCCTCTCCTCCATGAATATGTCCACTCCCCTCTTAAAGCCCTCCAAGCTGGCAGCCATCACCACATCCTGGGGCAGGGAGTTCCACAATTTAACTATGCGTTGTGTGAAAAAATACTTCCTTTTATCAGGTTTGAATCTCTCACCGTCCAGCTTTAGCAGATGATAAAGGTTTAGGGCAGGTGTGGGGAACCTTTTTTCCGCAAAGGGCCATTTGAATATTTATAACATCATTCACGGACCATACAAAATTATCAACTTAAAAATTAGCCAACCAAGCCCCAAGCAGGCAGCTGCCCCAGATGACCCCTCCCCCCTAACCCTCCTATGGATAGTACTTACTGTATGCTGTAGAAAAGTGTGAAGTAAAAAAATCCCAGTGCTACAATGAATGATTTAAAATGTAATATTAGAAATGCAACATTAGAGCAATGTCATATATCCTTTGGTATAGGTGTGGTGTGTCAGCCTTAACTGGAATGTTTGAACTAAAAAAAGGGAAAATAAGTTTGACTGCACAAATAATTACTAGTCAAAAGTTCAAATCTATTCCACAGGAGATTGGCTTATGAATAGGCTGAAATCCATTGAAAGTTAATAAGGAATTCTTAAGTAAGTGGAAAATGTGTCAGGACTATCAAGGAGCTATGTAAGTTTTATAATGGATATTGGTTCTTACTGAGAAGTGACTGGTAGAAAAAAATACAAGTTTTGTGAATAATAGGAGAGCCTTTGTGTGAAGCCCTGCTGCATAAAGTATTATTCTGAATGGCAGAAACATTTACAGTGGAGAATGAAGATCCCTGGTGTACATTTAAAAAAATAAAATAAATGAGAGTGGCTCTAATCTTTCCTGAGAGTAAGCACCATTGATTAACATGGAATTTGCTTCTGAGTAGTCCCGCTTAACAGTGCTCCCAGGATTGCTTGTATATTGTGTGTATGTGTGTGTGTGAAGTGCCTTCAAGTCGCAGCCGACTTATGGCGACCCCTTTTGAGGTTTTCATGGCAAGAGACTAACAGGTGGTTTGCCAGTGCCTTCCTCTGCACAGCAACCCTGGTATTCCTCGGTGGTCTCCCATCCAAATACTAACTAGGGCTGACCCTGCTTAGCTTCTCAGATCTGATGAGATCAGGCTAGCCTGGGCCATCCAGGTCAGAGCTGCTTGTATATTAGCCAATTAAAAAACAAATAGCTTGTTCTTCATGATTTAACTATTTAGTTTTTACTTCCTGGCCATTTTACAGTTTTTCAATCATGTTTGACATAGTATGGTATAGATCCTACTGCATCTGTTCAGTTTTATGCTGCCTTACTAACTAGTATCCTGTGCAGAGTTACTTCAGACTAAGACCACTGATTTCATTGGGCTTAGGCTGGAGTAATTGTTCTTAGGATTGCACTATAAAACCTTTCCTCCAGTACAGTCTCTTGTGATTTACCCTCATCTGTGTCTGAATTGGGGGGAAACAACTGTTTTCCAAGAACATTTTATGAAATGAAGGTAAATCCAGTTACAGGGGGTTAGCTTTATGGATAACATTAAATGTTATTAGTCAGACAAATTTTTATATCATATTGAGTCTCCCTCCAACCCCACCATTCTTGTCTACGTCCCAAAGTGCCCTTTCACTGGTACCAATTCTTTCCTATTTCTAGTGATCCACCTTGAGTCTAATCTTTGTCACTTTGTGTGTCCTATGGTTGCAATATTTAATCAATGTAAGGAATATTATGGATTGTGTTGGTGTTGGTAGAATGGAATAGAGTTGCCAATCTTTTGCATATATCTAAGGTTGTGCAAAAAAAAAATTAGGTAAATTTCGGACTCAGGTTTATTGGACCCAATTTTTTCCAGCAAACCTGGAATAAGCCGAATACCTATACCGGTAAATTTATATTTTGGCTTTATTTCCGGGTATACCACATTATAGTCTATGGGGAATATTTCCAAGCTCCTGTGGGGGTATTTTTGGAGATAGAGTCCCCCTATTTGCAGCATACCGTATATACTCGTGTATAAGCCGACCCGCATATAAGCCGAGGTGCCTAATTTCACCCCAAAAATGGGGGAAAATTAGGCACCCGTGTATAAGCCGAGGGTTGGCTTATACAACGCCCCTGCCCCGGGTTGCCCTACTGCCCGGCCTCCCGGGCCCTCCAGACCCACCCTGACCCCAGCGCCACCCTAGGGGGGGAGGGGGAAGAGCCCCTGAGCCCCCTACTCACCGGGAGAGGTGGGAGGATGAGGCCCGCTGATCAGCTGGAGGCGGAGGTGGCGCCCTCCCTGAGCGTGGGCCGGCAGCAGCGGCGGGGCCCTGCCTGCGTGCAGGAAGGCCCCGCTGGCCGCTCCCAGGCCACAGGGAAGGCACGCGGGCCGGCAGCGGGGCCCTGCCTGCGCGCAGGAAGGCCCCGCTGGCAGCTCCCAGGTTGCAGGGAAGGTGCACAGGCCGGCGGCGGCGGCAGTAAGTTCCCCCTCCCTCCACCTACCGTATTGACCCGCTATAAGCCGAGTTTTTTTCAGCCTTTTTTTTTGGGCTGAAAAACGTGGCTTATACGCGAGTATATACGGTAGTTGCAAGGGACTCTCCTTAGACGAACACTGAAGTTTGGTGAATGTTGGGACAGAGGGTCCAATTTTATGGGCCCACAAAGGGGTCACCCCTATCCTCCAGGCATTTGCAAGCTGAGCTGTTCATCGGTTTTCAGGTTCAGAAGTTCAGTGTTGCTGAGGACTGGCAGAAAGAGCCTATTGGCAGGCTGGCACCTCAAAGTCTGGAGACTCCATTCATATCTGGGGCACATAGCATGGTGTCCATGCACATAAGCTTCCAAACTGAGGACAATGGCTTAAATGCAAGAAAAATAAGGCACTGAAAACATTTCTTTTGGTGGCAAATGACATCCTGTGAACAGTCCTTTATTGTAGCCGTCAAAAATCTGATTTCAAGAGATGGTCACAGTGTGGGGAAACGAAGCCTCTACTTGGGGCAACCTTCAGTTTCAGAGCAGGTTTTCAGGGTTGTGGTGGTGATATTGGAGCCAGCCGAAGTCATGACCAAGGCAACTCTTGTGAAGGAGATTGCGCATCTGCGCAAGTGAGGAGTCTTCTTCAAAAGTCCAATGAGTAGCTGTAGAAGTGGTCGTCTTTAAGTTGAAGAATATAGCCCTTCGGACGGGACTGGTGAGCCCATCTTTTAAACAACCCTTATACTTGATCCAAATTAACCCACTGAATGGTGATGAATGGATGGTTGTGTGGTTGGTCAGATCAAGTTGGCTCCGATTACACGATCCCTACATCAAAAGGGCCCTTGTGCATCTGAGCAAAGGCGAATAACCAAACCCGAAAAAGGCAAATAATTATTCGGCTTTTTCAGGAATTGTCTATTCGGCTTCGGACAGATTCCAGGTTTTGGTGTTCAGTAAACCAGAATATATTATTCATTGTGTTCTGTAGCTTAATACTGTGCTATCATAATATTGCATCAGTAAAGGGAAACCATGTGAATTTGGTGAATTGTGTGGTTTCTTCCTTCACCAGCATTCCTGGCTTCCAGAACCATCTAATTTCAAGGATCTTTTCTTCCCACCAGTATTTGGAATATGATTCTGGATGGAAAATACATGCAGGCCTGTCAATCATTACATGAACATTTCACTTCTACTTTGAGCAAGAGAATAGAGTATGTAGTCGGTCTCCTCCTTGTTCTAGTGTTCTATATGTAGAGAAGTGATAGAAGCACTTGGAATTTGCGCATCCAGTGCCTGAAACTGAGCAGAGAGTATGCTTTTGCTGTTTGGAAGTTGTATTTTGGTGTAAAGTTGACTCCTTCCTTTATACTATAAAACATTTTTTTCAGGCCACTTAATAAGAGTTCTTTGCAATCCTACAGTGTGTCTTACATACATAAGTAAGTCCTGTTAGGCTCTGGATAAACAGCAGTTGTGTTTTTTAGGAGGGAGAAATTTTATCTTTTCTTGGGGATACTGTGCAAGAAGTGCAGTATTAAGTTTTTCTTGTAAATATTCCTTTTATCTCCTCCCTTCCTACACGAATCCTCAATTTGGTTAAAAAATGTGATCAGTTATGCTTTCCTTATACCTCTTAGCAGTGGAGAATCTGTGTATAGTGTTTTGAAATAGTTTCTTTCTAAGGGAAGAAATTCTGCTTGTGAATATTTCCAACTGCTTAGCAGTCATAATGGAGACTCAATGGGGTATAATCACATGCCGTAATGCTTCCTGAAATAGTCATTCTAATGTAGGAATTTTTTTTTAATATAGAATTGAGTACGCTGCAGCATGATTGGGAGGGCAAGCACAGTGCAGTTGGTAGATCAGAAGAATGTAATAGGTGACACAGAGTTGAAATGGGAGGTAGTTGCTTTTTTGCACACTTTTACCTACTGTGGAGGTGTGGTATATGGCTTGAATGTATGGGGTACATTTATTCAAACCTTTCTCACTGAGGCTCAGGGCACATTACATGATTGCAAACATTGCAGTAGAAGCAATATAATAATACAACTTGCAGTAAAAACTGGATTACAAAATTAAATAATACATTACAAAACTTATAATACATACAGAAAAGTAGGATTACAAAATTGGAGAACAATGCAGGAAAGCAGTTTTATATATACAATGAACAATGCTGTGGAGACTGCTCAGAACTTCACAGGCTACAACTGTATTCCCTTTGTTAACATGCCTTCTTGAACAATTCTGTGATACGTTTATTTTATTTTTTCATTTTTATTGTTGTGCTCCTGGCTAAACACAAATCTTGAAAATGCTGGCAAAATGCGAAGAAACGCAAGGGGAGAGGAGGTGACCTCATTATGCATTAGCGTCATTTGCTCATTTATTTGTTTGTTTAATACCCTGCCTTTCTCTCCAGTGGGTGCCCAAAGTGGCCTACAGCGTTCTCGTCTCCTCCATTTTATCCTTACAACAATCCTGTGAGGTAGATTAGGCTGACGGTGTGTGACTGGCTCAAGGTTACCCATCAAGCTTCTAAGGCAGAGTAGGGATTTGAAACTGGGTCTCCCAGATCCTAGTCTGAAACTTTAACCATTGCACAACATTGCCACTCTTTATGCTTTAGCTTTATTTGCTCTTGTCAGTTCTGATTAGTTACTTGCACCATGACATAACATTTATTATGTGATCCCCGATAAGTTGATATCACATTGTGACTGGTAGAGGAACCTTAGAGAATGGGAAAATGATTCTAGAGCAGCAGCTGATCGGGTTGTGAACAGGTACAAAATATTGTATATCTGAAGGGTATCCCCCCCCCCAATAAATATACACCTACTCATCTGAAAAGCACTCTGTTCATATTAAGAAATATTTACAAACAATATCCTCCTAATTATTGGTGGAAAGAATAGATGCTTGGTATTTTATATTTGGCTACTGGCTATTCTGAGCAATAATGTATTATGCAATCTCAGTGGTTTGTCTAACCATTTAAATGTTTTTGTCATTATATTTATTTATTATTTGGTATATATCTCTTCAGAGATGTGCTCAGCTGTGTATTTGAGACCTTCCCTTGGTTCAAGCATACTCACATATTGGAGGAATGTGTTTAAAATGCACTAAAGTCACATTGAATTTCTCTTTCATCATCTCTGCCAAGGTCTCATTTGATAAGTCTTAGAATTTGAGTACTATTTCCTTGATTAAAAACTGGATATTTCTAACAGGGAGCATCAATCCATCACATTGCAGCTACCGTCTGCCCTTGTTGGCTAGCTATAAGCCTGCTGTACAATGTATGCAGCTTCACTGAAGCAACTGATAGGGAGCAGTTGGTGACTGAAGAAAGAGGACAGACTATGAAGTTGGCTGGATGTGAAAGATGTATAGAGCTCCCAGCCAGATAACTTGTTCCAGCAATCTGCAGAGTAGCTGAATCTCCATAAAGAGAATGCCCACAATGAAACCTTCCTAAAATCTCATTGGATCTCTTAAAGGGGTTTTTGCTCTTGCCTTGGGGTCTAGCAAGTTAGAGTCCCCTCCCCAGCTCATTGTGTGCCTTTTGGTGTCCTAGGAAAGTGATAACATGCGTTGTGCTATCCATTGAGATACTGCCTGGGAACTTGGATGATTTACATAGTTACACGGGTAGAGCAAGGGAAATAAAAGAGCAATTTTGGAGTTTATCAAAATAGTTCATGCCTGTATGAAAGGATTTCAGTGTCTTACCAAACCCTCTTTACAAAGCCTTTGAAAGGACACCCCATTCTTGCCTTAGTACAAAGGAGCACATTTCTATTTAGCTTTGAAACTGCAGGGTGCTGCTACAGCTGTGATTTCAGTTCATCAATTTACTGCTAGCTCTGGGTACTGCAGAATTCTGATAATGAGAATGTGTCATGTCTATATAGGTCACCACAACCTTAAGAACAAAAGCCAGTCCAAAGGTAAGTAGCCTGGATCAAATTTTGCAAACATGCTGAACCTTTTTTTCAGCAGGGGATGAATTGGTAACATGTTTATTTTTGGCATCCGGTTAGAAATACTTGATGCAATTATTTCTCAAGTTAAATGGCATCGGGTCACTTCTTTCTATCCTGTTAGTACACATCACAGTTGGACCATTCCTTTTAAACATACATGAAAAAATGTGCAGCATTCTTAAAGGCATGAGACTGGCCCCAGGCATACATTATTCACATAATATGAATGAAAATGAATGCTGCTGGATATCTCATGTCCTTGCTGAGATAAACACTACACAGCAAAAGCAAAGTCAGTAGGGAGCTTTTCCCCCCTCTGTGATTTCATACCTTTTCTAGAAAATGCAGATCAAACTTCAGCCCTTGGAGGGGTGATATCTGGCATTATATAAAATCCTCAAAAGGGCAATACTTTTATAAACATGGAATGGATTATCATATCCATATGTATAGTATTAAAAAAAAACCACAAACCTCTGATAGCTTCTGAAATGCTAGTGCCCCATTTTTCAGTGATCAGCTGAAGTCTTGTAACATGCTGCTACTTCTGTAGAAAGAGTACTATCTATTATTGTAGGTTTGGCCTGTATTGTAAGTAGCCACAGTGAAGTCCCAGAAATGGTTCACTGCTCATTAATGAAAAAGCCTTATATAGCACAGAAAAGAGGAACCTTTCTTTTTTACCCCGAAATTTGTGTCTGCCAATGTCTAGATATGTCTTCATGTTTTCATGTGAAAAACCAGTCAAATATAGGGTTGGATCCCACCAGCTTTCCCCCTCCTCACTACACCTCCTTCCCCACATGACTTTTGTCCATGCTGGTCCCATGATCCCTGGCATAGACCTTTTGGTTGTCAAATTGTATAACTCCATCATTGATGCTGTGTCCTGGTGATTAAACATTTTCTAGATATGTAAATATATTATAATTAAAATTTCTTGCTTCAGTGGTGTATCTCTGGGGCAGGGGTCCCACACCTTTATGACCCTGTGGGTATCACAATTTTGCCCTGGGTCTGTGTGTTCTCACATGCGTATTGTGTGTTTGCCTGCATGCAAAAGTATGTTTCCTCTTCATTGCCACGGCCCCAGGATAGAAACCCCAGCCTCTGAAGTAACCAGCACCTTGGGGTACCCAGGTAAGGCTGCCTCTGAGCATGTACAAAGGACAGAGCTTCCATTTACTTTAGCTCAACCCTGTGTGCGTGTCCTTAGTGTGTAAGAGTGGTCTTCAGCATGTGTGTAGGATTTGAGACATAGTCTGCATTCTTATAAAATATAACTAGACTGTGTGGGTATGGCAAGTACATCAAGCATTACAGTTTGAAACATGGAATGGGATTTTGTTTTATCAAAATATTGTGTGGTAAAATAAATCTTTTCGTCATGCAAATACAAATTTTGTTTTTTATATAAGGAAGTCTGTATGTACTAGAATGAGGTTTGAATTCTTTGACCTTTATTCTGACCTTTAAAACTAAATAGAAGTGGCAGAAAAGGGAGAGGGGAAGAAGGGATCATAAAATGAAAGAACTGGGAAAAGGGAGTGAAATAGAATTGGGGAGAAGAGAATATGAACATAGGCTCTTAACTTTCTGTCATGGGTGCTCAAACAACCAACCATTCTGAATTGCATATAACCCACAGTAAAGCAGGAAAAGAAAACAATGAACTTGGAAATATTTCCATTCTCTGCCCTCTATGCATATTTAAAGCGGCCACTTGTTGAGCTCATGTAGCACGAAAGCAGCAGGAATGCCAGTTTAGGAGGTCAATATTGCTTCACTCCCTTGTTGCCATAAGCTATAATGGATCCCATCCCCCTCCAGATTACTACCTGCCTCACTTTGTGTGTGTGTGGGGAGAATAAAGATATTTGGGCAGTATTGGATTGCAATATTAATTCAGCAGACTGTAATTGTACAATCCTGGGTAATTTCAGACTCAGTGGCTTGAATCCTGCCGAAAATGTGGAGTGACTTTCTTGCTTCCCCTGCAGCGTGCAGCCTGAAATACCCCTTGCATTGCTGTCCCTGGGGGATGAGGGACCCCCAGGAGCAGCATGGTGTGGGGAGTTGAAAGTCTATAGCCAGAGAATTGGCAAGATTGGTCCCCTCTTCTGTCAGCCAACCCAATATGCATATGTTTAGGATTAGATGTCTTGTGTATAAATGAATACTTCTCCATTTTCTTAACTCCTGCATTCTACAGAATGAGATGCCAACAAGACAGAAGAAAATTTAACCTCAAAAGGTTAATGTTTAAATGAAATCTTCCAGTTCTGCCATTCCAGATAGAAGAACACAGAAGCTGCCCTACCAAGTAGAATCACAACCATTCACCCCAGAAGCTAGAATACAATCATTGTTCTTTAATCTTTGAAAAAGCAATCTTCTTTATGCTTCCTTTGAGTAATATATGTATTTATGTTTGTGATGCTTTTCCACAAACAATCTTAATAGGGTTGCCAGGTCCCTCTTCTTAACCGGCGGGAGATTTTGGGGGCGGAACCTGAAGAGGGCAGGGTTTGGGGAGGGGAGGGACTTCAATACCATAGAGTTCAATTGCCAAAGTGGCCATTTTTCTCTAGGTGATCTGATCTCTATTGGCTAGAGATCAGTTGAATTAGCAGTAGATCTCCTGCTACTACCTGTCAGTTGGCAACCCTAAATCTTAAGGAATGGAAAGACTTGGTGTTGTAGATATATGAACTCCATCTTTCCTTATCTTTTTCTTTACTACCACTTCATTGGCTTCAGAAATCTTGACAGATTAATCTATACCAGGAGTGGGGAACCTTTTTTCCGCCAAGGGCCATTTGGATATTTATAACAGCATTTGCGGGCCATACAAAATTATCAACTTAAATATTAGCTGACCAATACGTTTCTCCATGGCCCAGGTGGGAAAGGGTTAACACAGTTTCTTGGGCAGTCCTAGCAGCTCCATAGCTAACGATTCTTCTGCAAAGGGAAAAAAGGTTCCTTTTCTTGGCAAAACAAACTCACATCCGCCTTGAATAGAGGCTATTCCTGTCCGCGGGAGGGGGCAGATCGCCAGTCTTAGATCCTTCTGAGCAAGAGATCTGCCAGGACCCAAGAAGGGCCAGACCAAATGATTTCGCGGGCCTTAAACGGCCCCCGGGCCTGACGTTCCCCACCCCTGATCTATACATTAGAGGAAACATTTTAGCCATGTTGGATTTCTCGCAATTCAGTTCCTATTTAATTTCTGTCTACCTATGGCTCTTCTTTATTTCTTTAATAGGTCAATCTGCATTTTAAAGTATCACGGCATATCAATATGGATTTCCATGGGACACAGATATTTTCAATTACCATTTTTACTCCATTAACTATCATTCCTAACACAGGCTATATTTACAACCAACAGTTTTGGTTAGAACAAGGGTCCCCAGCCATTTTGAGCCTGTGGGCACCTTAAGAATTCTGATATAGGATCGTGGGCACGAATGGCTGACCCAACCAACCACAAAATGGCCACCACCAGAAATATAACCGACCACAAAATGGTTGCCACAGGAGGCAGAACCCCACAAAACACAGAGAGGAAGCCCAAATAGAGGGAACAAGAGGTGTAATTTTAAAAAATATCCTGGGGAGGAGTGAGAAAGAGAATAAAACCAACACTGTGTTGACAGCTGCCACTGAAACAAAGTTATTTTAATCAACACAACCAATCAAAAATCCAATGGCCAATCAGAGGCCCTCTTGGCCAAAAGCCCCACCCACTTTCTAAAAGCACTTGGAGAAAACCAGGAAAGGTGCTGGCGGGCGCCATGGTACTCACAAACACCATGTTGGGGACCCCTGGGCTACTTTCAGGTTTCTGAGGTGTCACAGCAATGCTCAGAGTTTTTTCCTGAACATTTAACATTAATTTATAACTGGCATAGTAAACTTCCATTTTATATTACCTTGCCTTTGTTAGTTCTTCCTCTTCCAGCAGGCTCCTCTGAAACATCCTATAGACTGATTCCAAATATCAACCAGGATCTAAAGTTAGACTAGTGCAACACTCTATAGGAGGACAGCACTGTTTGTGATCCACATATCTCAATAAATCATCAGGATATACGTTGCATCATTAAGCTTCAGCCGTTTCACCTTAACCAAGTAAAACACTTCTTTAACTACCGTATTTTTCGCTCCATAAGACGTACCTGACCATAAGACGCCCCCCTAGCTGGCCGTTGGATCGGGAAATGCCGGCTCGCGCCGTCCCGATGCGCCCAGCGGGCTCTGTGCGGCCCGCCTGCCTCCCAGCTGGCCGTTGGGGCAGGGAACGCCTGCTTGCGCAGTCCCCACGCACCCAGCTCTGTGCGCCCCGCCCGTCTCCCAGCTGGCCATCAGGGCGGGGAACGCCGGCTTGCACTGTCCCCATGCACCCAGCTCTGTGCGCCCCGCTCGCCTCCCAGCTGGCCATCGGGGTGAGGAACGCCAGCTCGCGTTGTTCCGGCGTGCCCAGCCGGCTGGCAGGAGGAGAGGGTCCCTCCGCCCGGCTCTGGGAGTCCCGGATGGACCGGGCTAGGGTCCATAAGACACACATTCACTCCATAAGACGCACAGACATTTCCCCTCACTTTTGAGGAGGAAAAAAGTGTGTCTTATGGAGCGAAAAATACGGTATCTTAATTGTTTATATTTCACTGAGCTTATTTTTAGTCATAACGCTATGAAGCCCTTTCAGAAAGCTTTACTGAGTGATGATAAACACTAGGAAGACAAAACTAAATGAGGACCCTTTTGTCAACTGTCCCACATATTGATGTAATAGCCATAACAACCTAAATCGTGCAGAAGTCCATTCTTACAATGTGTATGAGTAAAGTGCTGTCAAGTCGCAGCCAATTTATGGTAACCCCAGCAAGGGGCTTTCAAGGAACGTGAGAAGTAGAGATGGTTTGCCATTGCCTTCCTCTGCAAAGCTTTCCTTGGTGGTCTCCCTTCCAAGTACAGGTTGAGTATTCCTTATTCAGACATCCAATATCCGGACCTAACCGAAAACCAGACTTTTTGAGCTGGCATGCAGGCTTTACTCACAGGCCCTTAACGGCATGCCAATTTGCTTTCTAATGGTTTCGTGTACACCAAATTATTACAAATATTGTTTAAAAATACATTCAGGCTACGTGTATAAAGTGTATATAAAACATAAATGATTTTGTGTTTAGACTTGAGTTACATCCCCAAGATATCTCATTGTGTATATGCAAATATTTCAAAATACAAAAAGTTCTGAAGTACAGACCACTTCTGGTCCCAAGCAGTCCAGATAAGGGATACTCAACCTGCATTGACTCTGCTTAGCTTCCAAGATCTGATGAGATGGGGCTCCTTCCTCCATACTTACAATACCATTCATCAATACAGTTATCCCCCCCAAAAAAATTAGAAAACGAGTTGTTTTCCTTATCTCAGGAAGCATTTTCTTTGTGAAAATAAAAACAAATTTAAGGGTAAGTTTGCCAACGAGAAGAAATGGTATAATGTAAGAGCTAAGAATCTGTGCTGAACAGTCTCTGCATCATACCTCAGGACAGCCATTAAGACACTGCTTGGCCTCAGGCAATTCAATCTCTGCTTCAGGGCCAAGCTACATTCAACTGCAAAGGATTTGTGACTGGATCTCCTGCATTTTTTAAAATTGGTATGATAGCCAATGCATGGCAAATAGCAGCGGGGGGGGGGGCAGGGTGATTGTGCTTAACAAACTGGGGAAAGCATTAAATCTACCACCACCCACCAGAGTGATCCAGATTTTTCCTACCTTACCCTGCAATTGATTTTAAACATTTAGGGGAGAGGGAGAGAGAACACAAGAACATAAGAAAAGTCATGCTGGATCAGACCAAGGCCCATCAAGTCCAGCACTGTTCACACAGTAGCCAATCAGGTGCCCCTAGGAAGCCCACAAACAAGATGACTGCAGCAGCATTATCCTGCCTGTGTTTCACAGCACCTGATATAATAGGCATGCTCCTCTGATCCTGGAGAGAATAGGTATGCATCATGACTAGTATCCATTTTGACTAGTAGCCATGGATACCCCTCTCCTTCATGAACATGTCAACTCCCCTCTTAAAGCCTTCCAAGTTGGCAGCCATCATCACATCCTGGGGCAGGGAGTTACACAATTTAACTATGTGTTGTTTGAAGAAACACTTATTTAAAAACCTCATACATTCCAATCCGCCAGCCCAGAGACACCATTGGGGGATTAAGTCCGGAGCTGAGACACCAGAACCCTCCCTGCAGCGTTTCCTGCTTGTCTGATGAAGTTCAAGGTGACTCCCAAACCTGACTGAACAAAAGCTTAAACAAAGTCCCTTTATATATTCTCGGTAAGCCCTCCCACAGCCCATGTAGGTGAGGCTTTCTCAGCCATATGAGTTGGAAATGGTTTATAGTCTCATGTTGGTCATCATTAGCAAATCCTAGCACTACTCCAGTAACTGCATTAGTCAGTTTCTACAAAACCAGTTGCTGAGATGCAGGGAGGAAGTTTTTCCACTTAGGCAAGTAAGTTTCATGGGGTAAGATAATTAGTGAGAGGTTGCTTATGCAAGTTTAAGCCCACTGATTTCAATGACTTAAGGTGCTGTGACCACGGCAGTTATTTCAAGGCCCCATGTGTGTGCATGGTGGGTCTGGAGAAAGGCAACAAAAGGGAGAAGCTTAAAACACAACATTTAGCACTTTTATCCTGCCCGTCTTCCAAAGAGCTCATAGCAGTATACAGGTTGAGTATCCCTTATTCGGACATCCGATATCCAGACTGAACCGAAATCCCAACCTTTCGACCCAGAATACAGAGAGATCTGTACTGCATGGCCTCTTCTGACTTCTGAGAGACCAGGCGGCGCGGATCTGACTTACAGTGAGAGGTTCAAACCTAGATGGGAGTTTACAACTCCCAAGCTTCTTTTGCTTTGTAAATGGTATCCACATAATATTCCAACTGGGATCATAACACCGAGGAAAAGTTGATTTAACTTCTTCCCAACACCATTCTTCCAACTTGCAATGGCCGCACAAAACTGCTGTTCACCTCACAGAAATATTCTGTACACAGCCTGTACGTTTGCCCCAAACGGCTATTTTTGGTTGGATAAACCTACCAGGAGACTAGGTTAATCTGCTTCTTTCATAGGCCTGAGCCAAACTGGCCCCCCACAATGTTGCTTATTTTAAAAAATGGTTGAAATCCCAACATAGAGCTCCCAATAACTCAGTGAGTGTGAGAGGGAGAGGGAGAGTGAAGGAATAACAGTCCACCATAAACGAATTAAGAGGCTATACAACACCATATGTTTAAGTAGACTGATTAGCTTGCAACAAGCACAGAAGGCACCTATTTCTATGTTCCTGAAGCCCAGTGGCATATGTGTTCTTAGTGGTGTTATTGCACATCATCTCTGGGAAGTTTTTTAATGGGAAGTTGTTAAACATAGTTATCCCTACAGCTTTCCTGACACAATTCAAAGCACTAGTTTGGACCAATAAAGCTGTAATCTCTTCTCACCCAAGTAATATCCTGCTTTCTACAATCAATTGAAAATGCCATTTCAACCATCCCATTTCTGCAATGACTACATAATAAGGATGCAGAAGGAAGCACTCCTGATGGTTGCTCCATAATTATATTTTCTTCCTCTAGAGACTCATGACAGTCCAAGCCCAAAACATCCTCTAGGAATATGGCAAACCGTTCTGATTTTATCTTATTTCTGGCACCTAAAGTTAGGTATAGTGAAAGTGCATTTAGGTAAAGAATGCTGTTTATTTACATGTTTTAGAGTCTATTTCTTACTCTTTAGTTTTCAGAATCCCAAGACCTGGGTGATTCACTTACTCTCTCTCTCTTTCACTCACACTCACACTCACACATACTCACGCACACCATACAAACACTCACACACAGAGATGCATATTTATCTGTGGTGGGACAGAGACTTATTTCAGCTATACACACATCTCAAGGCATGTTAAGAGGAAAACGAATATTAGCAATAGCTCTAGATAATAATTTATCTAAACTAACAAGTTGTTACAGAGGTACCATCTAAATGGTGAATTTATAATTTGATCAGGCATAGAAGAGAATTTCATCCTTCAACAAAAAAGTCCTCCTGACATGGAACAATTATAAATCAGATATCAATGTTTAAACACGTTCAATGAATTTATAAGAAATGCTGTCAGATAAATATTGTCCATAAAAGAGATACTACTAAAATCCTTTTACAATTATCATATATGATGCTGTTAAGAGTTGGGGAATTTGCATTACAAATCTCCCAGCTCTAAAAAGTTCCCCATTTCTGACACCTCAGAATCTAGGCAAGATTCAAAATGAGGTCACATCCTTCCAGCTACATTGTCCAGCCTTCCTGCTAGTCTCCCATCCTTCCTAAGCAACAATCCTTCACTTTGTGCAGGGAGAAGGAGTAACCAGCAATGGAAGAGGACTGGTTGCAAGTGCAATTTCCCCGTTTCCCTAGCCATCCATTCCTACTCAGGTCAATGGCAATAATTTTCTTACCCTCCCGATTAAATTAGGAAGACTAGTTGGAACCTTTCCTTTGTTTATTTTGCTTAGTGCACCTACATCAGGTGCCTCGTAGAAATAAAGTTGTTTAACTAGAGAGAGCCTGCACTAGAGAGAGTCTGCACATTTCCTTACCTACCTGCCTTGGCTACTTGGCATGCTACAGGAATACACCCCTGTGGAATCAGCCTCAGGTGACCCATGGGAGAGAGAGAGAGAAGCTAGAGTTTACCGGAAGTGGTGTCGGCAAATGAAAACAGGAGGGCAAGAGAACGGCTAGTCTGCCCCACACAGAACCAGGGCAGGAACTAATAGCCACGGAATAAATTAACTGAAATTGCACATTTTGCACGCTTTCTCTCACTATCAGTTATTCCTTCCTCCTCAAAGGTAAAGTTTGCTGCTTGGGAAGGAGGCAGGACTGGTTAGGGAGGGGGGCAGACACAGGTGTGTGTTTGTGTGTGTGGAGGGATTGAGAGCCTGCATTTGAAATACTCACCAAAACCCTTCCATTTTAAGTGCTGAACAGGGACAGTCACACAAAGATGGGGCTGAGCCAAGGAAGGGAAGGAAGCCACATGGGTTGCCTATTACTTGTTACTACTGTTCTGTGAAACCAGAAAGCCACTAAAGTATCTAAACAATGGAACTACACATAAGGAGTTGATCTGATTCCTAGAGATACTGAAGGCAAAGGAGATTATTTTCCAGCAACCAGAGACTATTAAACACAATTAGCACTTAGAAGTACCATGAAGAAACTAGAAACTGAGCAAAAAGTGTGCTGAAATACTCTGCAGAACCACTGCTGTGTGACCAATGGCAAAGCTGAATGGAACAATCTAATGAGCTCCCAAGAGAAAGGACAAAAGAATGGTAATTCTGTTGTTGTTTTTTACAGAGAAGTAACAGAGCTCCTTTTTAAGAGTAACGTGATTAGAAACGTCAGTTATACTAAAAACACATTTTAAAAATAATTCGTTATATGTACATCAGGGGTGTCAAACTGAATTGTTACAAGGGCCTGATATGACATAAATGCCACTTGGTCGGGCTGGATCATTCATTTATTTGTATTTCTGCCTCGCCCTCCCCAGCCAGAGGCCAGACTCAGTGCGGCTTGGCTTGCCAGCCCAGATAGGGAGTGTGGAAGGGGGGGGCTGCCTTGGCTGGCTCGTGGGCCAGGTAAGAGAGCTCAAGGGGCCAGATTTGGCCCACGGTCCTTATGTTTGACACCCCTGATCTATATCCTATTCTTACACAGAATTCCTATTGGTTTCTCTTTCAAGGGATTGAAAATCCACACAGGCTTCACTTCAGCAATATTCCTACGCCAAGGCAGACATTTTTCACCTTTGAAGCCTGCATTAAATAAGTAGATTTTATGCACACATGGGGCATAAAACCTACTTATTTATGACAAAACATAGCATTTTCCAACAAAATAGCAATCTTACAAGTCACCAGCAGAATTGATTAAGGCAACATGGAATACAGCTTTTCAAATCTCTTTCCTTGAGCCATGCCTGCTAGCCAGGTCACAACACTAATATCTAAAATAATAAATACAATGTTCTTCCTGTTTATAAACTATGAAGCAGTAGTGAAACATCTGGCTCTCATAGATGATTAAATCTGAAGCAGCAGCTACGCTTATTACTTAAGTGATTGACAGCTGTTATAAGGAAGCAGAGATACAGTAAGTCATAGGAAGGACAATGCAGTAAATAAAGAGCCTAGCAAAGAACAGAAAATGTTGTATCTCAGTCTAAGAATTTGTGCACATGGGACATTTGCAGCTGCACAGTCTCTTGTTGCTTTACATCAGGAAATGATACAAACAAAGATCAATGGGGTGAAATAGGTAGCTGCCACTATATCCAAGCACATAATAGAGAAAAATATGGCCAAGGTTGAAACTGTCAATTACCGTACTGTTCAAGCCCAGCAGAAATACAAGATACAATCAGGTGACAAAAGACATTGGTTCACAAACACTAAAGTGGCCTTTTCTTTAGAAATGTGCCCTTTCACATACCTCTCATTTCCTGAAGAACTCAGTAAACATCTTGTTCAAGGAATCCATCATATAAATACCTTAGTTATAGCATTATAATTGATTATCAATCTTATTGTTCTACCTGCTTTATTTTTCCCAGAGGGCATTATTTCCTCCCTATTTTGCATTAAATCTCCACAGAGATCTTTAGAAACAAGTATTTGAGTTAGGGAGCTCAATACTAAATAAAGTTATTTTCTATCTGACGTGCTAATGGAAATAATTTGACAGCGGCAAATGTCCCTTACCTCTGTCTTGGAGTTTCCATAGCCAGCAGCTTTTCAAGTAATGAGAGCTGGCAAGCTCCATAATACAATGATTATTTGATGCACACTATAAAAATCAGCAAATGTGTCAAGAATCCCAAGCTAGGATTGCCAAGTTGGGCTTGTTCATTGCTTTCTAATCATTCCTCTGCATTTATGCCATGAAAAATATATTTGCTAAAAAAGAAGGGATCTGAAACTAAACTGCAATCTTGCTGTGTCAATTAAAAGAAAGGATGTCCTTCCCACATGAGGTTTCCAACCTGAAGAGTTTAGCTAGATTTGGAATAAGAAAATATTTGAAAAGCAGAGCCTGTAGTCACTTCAATGTTTATCATATTTAATATGATGGATACAAGTGCAAAGAAACCTAGTTCTCCAGCAAAGGTTTAACCAAAACTGAACAGAGTCCCAGTACTGCATCCCTTATAATAAATATTAATTTGATGCCTATATTAGTACAGCTCATTCACTTACTCTTGGATCCTGTGCACATGATTTTTTGTTTCAGTATCTTCCTGGTACTGAAATAAATGAGGCTAAATGAGGCTTACTGGTCCATAGTCTCCACCAGCAGCCATTACTGTACCTTCCGTCTCCAATACTCTCTTGGTAGTGCACAGACCTAGTTTATGTGGGATATGCAGTTTTAAATACTACTACTGCTGCTATTATTACTACTAATGTGATGGTGGAAAGTGCTGTCAAGTCACAGCTGACTTATAGTGACCCCGTGGGGTTTTCAAGGCAAGAGATGTGTGAGGTGGTTTGCAATTCCCTGCCTCTGTGTGGGCTGAGTGAGTTCTGAGAGAACTGTGACTTACCCAAGGTCACCCAGCAGGCTGCATGTGGAGGAGTGGGGAATTGAACTCAGTTCTCCAGATTAGAGTCCACCACTCTTAACGACTACACCAAGCTGGCTGTCTACTGATACTAATACTAATTTAAGAAGGTCAAATTCCCAAGATTCCTTTCCCCCTCTTCAGAGTTTCTTCTCACCATGCCTTCCATACCAATTCCATTAGAATTTGTTCAATAAAATTTCATTGCCTTGACTTCATTATTCTTACAAACCTTCACGTTTACCAAAAAAAATCCACTTTGAGCCCTCTTATAATGCTAGTGGCTTACAGCATATCTATTTACATGAACAATGGTGTAAGGAGGAATGAATTGGTAATAGGGTTGCCAGCATCCCAGTGGTGGCTGGAGATCTCCTGCTAGGGAAATCAGTTCCCCTGGAGAAACTGGCTGCTTTGGCAATTGGACTCGATGGCATTGAAGTCCCTCCCCTCTCCAAACCCTGCCCTCCTCAGACTCCACCCCCAAAATCTCCAGGTATTTTCCAACCTGGAGCTGGCAACCCTAATTGGCAACCACTGTAATCAACTGCATTGGACCCTCCAATCCAAAATCAGAAAGTTCCCATTTTCAGTTAACTGGACTGATGGTGTTCAAGTGTGAGATCAAGTGAGAAATGTATTCAAGTGTGAGATCAAGTGAGAAATGCATTCTAACTGCAGCTCCCTGTACAACATCACAAATTGTTTTAAAACTGCCTGAGTGGCCCACAAGGAGTAAACTGAGCAGCCCTCTGTACTGCAGCCTGGGTCTGCCAGTACAGGAAATTAAACCCTTCCCATTCTCAATTTCCAGCAGCACAGCGTGTCCAACAATATATAGATAAGCTTGAGCTATCCAGAAGCTCTAGTTTTTGAGATTAAAATGCTAGGCTTTTTGAATTCTGCATAAGAATATCAATAAAGTAAAAATATTTGAATGTGGTCTGACCTTGAAGTATGAATGGGAATGAAACCCAATATCAACCAGAACTTAAGTACGGATCTATAATGAAACACGTATTCATCTTAAAAATACATCAGAAATAATTTCTGTATATGGGACACAGAATTGCTTACCTCAGAGCAAATAGTATAACAAAAAGAAAAATGGGTGATATGAACAGTGGCTTGCATTATTAATAAACTCCCAGCATTTTTAATGATAAAAAGCAGTTGCAAGAGGCTACAATTAAGACTAGGGCCATGGGGCTGGGGAAGAGGCAACTCCCATACCACTTCCAGGCTGCAATTAGTCCCAACAGGGACAAAAGACAGGGAGAGACAGAGTGACTGGTCTTCTTTCCTACTAGGCTTATGTGGGTGTTTTGACTGGTAAAACAGCATGGGGGAAAGCAAAGAGGAATGTATCACAAAATGTATGGGTGATCACCAAGAGGGGAATGTTCACCAAGAGAAAGACTTCGGCCACTCTATAAATATAAGGACAGATAGAAACATCCATGTCTTAGGAGGCAGAACATTCCACCAGAATTAAATAGTAAGTATGAAAAGGAATGGAGAAAGGAGACAGAAGAAGTGGTCTTAGAGGTGGTGAGTAGACAAGTGTCAGCCAGAGAGAATGCAAAACTCATCCAGCAAGCGTTCACGGCAGAGTGAAGGTGCGAACTTGGGATCTCCCTGGTCCTAGTCCAGAATGCTAACCACTACATCACACTAGCTTTTTAGAAGTGTGTGATCCACTAATATCTAAGCTATACTCTTGCTCTTCATGGCTATTGTACCTAGCTGTGATGGTTCAGTGGGTCTGGGTGGTAAACAACGCATCACTGTAAGAAAGTGTAATTTTGGCCACTTTGTAAGACGTGGTTGCAAGACTCCTCCTAAAGAAGGTATCCCTGGGTTTGAATGGCCTAAACAATTACCATCTGGTGGCCAACATTCCATTCTTGGGCAAGGTGCTATGCAACTGCAGTCAGTCTTGGGGGAAACAGATCAGACTCATTTCAATCCAGATTCAAGCTTTTCCTTGGGAGAGAAATAGTATTGGTAAACATGAGTGAAGCTTTTCCTTGGGAGAGAAATAGTATTGGTAAACATGAGTGAGGGTCTTTGCCAGGATAACAGCCCAGGAAGTGTGTTCCTGTTAATTTTCCTATACCTCTCAGTGGCTTTCAGCACTATTGACCACAGTATCCTTCTGGAGTGGCTGGCTGGTTTGGCAGTAGGGGACATCTTGCTTTGGCAGTTCTGCTCTCACCAGACCGGCCAGTTCTAGAATGCAATGCTGGAGGACGGTTGCTTGGAGAACTGGCATTTACACTGTGGGGTCCTGCAGGGGGTCATCTTGTTCACCCATGCTGTTTAAAACCTACATGAATAAAGCTGGGAGAGACCATCCAGAGATTTGGAATGAGAGCCCACAATCGTGAAAATACCAGTTATATTTCCCCATAGCAGCCAAGTGTGGTAGGTCTGTGGAAGCCCTGCACAAGTACCTGGAGAAGCTAAAAGGATAGATGAGGCCAATAAAATGAAACTCACAAGAACATAAGAAAAGCCATGCTGGACCAGACCAAGGCCCATCAAGTCTGTTCACACAGTCGCCAACCAGGTGCCTCCAGGAAGCCCACAAACAAGATGACTGCAGCAGCATCCTGCCTGTGTTCCACAGAACCTAATATAACAGGCATGCTCCCCTGATACTGGAGAGAATGCATCATGACTAATATTCATTTTGACTGGCAGCCATGGATAGCCCTATCGTCCATGAACATGTCCACTCCCATCTTAAAGCCTTCCAAGTTGGCAGCCATCACCATATCCTGGGGCAGGGAGTTCCACAATTTAACTATGTGTTGTGTGAAGAAATACTTCCTTTTATCTGTTTTGAATCTCTTACCCTCCAGCTTCAGCAGATGGACCCCGCGTTCTCGTATTATGAGAGAGGGAGAAAAACATCTCCCTGTCCACTCTCTCCATACCATGCATACTTTTCTAGACCTCTATCATGTCTCCCCTCAACCTCCTTCTTTCTAAACTAAACAGCCCTAAGAGTTTCAACTGCTCCTTACAGGGCAGTTGCTCTAGCCCCCTGATCATTTTGGTTGGTCTTTTCTGCACCTTCTCAGGCTCTGCAACTCAATCCAGACAAGAACAAAATGTTGTGGATCAATGACAAAGGCACTATAGGATTGAGGAGATGTCCTACTCTAGAGGAGATTGTGCTGTCCCTGAAGGACCTTGGGGGTGCTTCTGCATCCTGGCCTACAGGTGGGCGCTCAAGTCTCCTCCATGACATGTAACTTCTTTTATCTGCTTCAACCGGCCACAGTGATCCATGTTGTGATCACATCTAGGTTAGATTACTGTACTGAACTTTACAAAGAGCTGTCTTTGAAAACTGTCAAGAAATTTCAGTTAGTCCAAAATGAGGTAAACAGGCTACAGTCATGGGCTGGATAGATAAAGGGGTTATATCATCTCTGAGCTGAAAGATTTTCACTGGCTGCCATTTGTTTCCAGACACAATTCAAAGTGCTAGTTTTTACCTTCAAAGCCCTAAGCCAGCATGAGCCGGGGTATCTGGACTGCCTCCTCCAATGCTATTCAGCCTGCCAATTAAGATCCTCCTACCAAGCCCTACTGTCTGCCCGGCCAGTAGTTACCAACCAGAAACAGTGCTTTTTCAGTAGTGGTGCCTCTCCTTTGGTATGCCCTCCCCTTTTTAAGCCTGCTCGGTGCCTTTAGGCAACAGGCCAAAACAGTTCTATTCCCTTAGGCTTTAAATGAAAAGTTCCTTTGGGGGAAGAAGGTTTAAAGGTGTGCTTCTAAACTGAGGGTAGTTATATAGCTTGTTTAAATACTGATAATTTCGTCTGTGTTCATATTTTAGTATATTTTACCTTTTCAGCATAGTCAAGCATGGCTCTAGAGAGGCAGCTTAGACAGTTTCTAAATAAAATAAATAGAAATCCAGAGAGTTCCATGAGCCCAAAAGAACAAAACCTCTGCAGTACCAAAAGATGAAAACAGATAACTGAGTAATGAGTATGAGATTTGGTAAAGGAAGATCCTTAGCAATAAAAAGTAAAAGCAGATTCAATGGAATGGTTAGAACAGAACAGCTTGGAAGAGATAAAAATAGCAGAAAGAAAGAAGGATGCTGGGAAATGACAAGGGAGTTGGGAAAGGACCCCTCTCTTGAGAACAGGATACTAGTTTTGGCGAAGTGAAGGATCTAAAGATATTCTTTAATAAACAGAAACAATAACTGTCTTGAAATAAAAAGGAAAAATAGCTTAAGGAGGCTGAAAAACATTTAAGGGAGCCAGAGTGTGACCATGGAGACTAACAACAGCAAGAGAGAAGGAAGCAGGGGGAATTAAGAGCTTATATAGAAGAAGAATGCAGAACTGACGGAGGAAAGAAATGAAGATGAAGAAACTGGAAGGGGGCACTGATGGTATTAACCACAGCTGAGCAAAGCCTTGAGGTGAAAAAGGAAGAGTGGGAGAAGACAACAGAAGCAGGGAATCTGACAGTAAGACAACAGCATAGGAATTAAAGAGAAAAGAGGTAAAGGTTGCTGAATTTCAGATACAGCAAGAGAAATTTGTTTCAGGAGGTTGCCATGTTGGTCTGCAGTTAAAGAGCTAGATACGAGTCCACTCGCACCTTAGAGACCAACATAATTTTCGGAGTATAACCTTTCGAGAGTCAAAGCTTCCTCCATCAGCTTATACTCCAAAATTCTTGTTGGTCTCTAAGGTGCTAGCCCTTGAATCTAGCAAGGGTAATAAAACACAGGTCAGAAACGTGTAGTGAACTAATAATATGCATGTCTTAAGCCCAAGTCACTCATAAGGTCATGTTCAGAAACAGAGCTGGCAGTCAGTAGGAGAAAACCAAGGCTGATGGAGAAGGGTGAAAACACAGGAGCAAGAAGACTACAGACAAAATGATCAAGGGATCTTTTCGTCTTCCTCCCTTCTCCCACCCCCCCATTTTCCCTTCTAGTATTTCTGGGTTACCACAAAGCTTTTATCAGTGCTTTTCAGCCACCTTCAGCACAAGAAGGTAAACCATAGTGCTTGAAACTCTTGAAGCATTCCTTGAAGCTAAACAATTTGCATTGCATTGCAAATTATGCAAAGGAGCCTTTTCAAACAAATTCAATAAGTTGTTGGAGTACTATGAAAAGAAAGGGCCCTTTCTAAATATTCATAATGCTCTTATTTGTCATTAAACCCACTTCAACATCTTAAGTTTTGCATCTTCATCCTAAAGACATACTGTTAATATAATTTTTCATAGATTATATTAACCATTAATATGAATTATCACCCCCCTTCTGCTTATGGAACAGGGTACATGAATCATATTATAAATATTATTTCAAAGTACATTTAAAGCATTGGGTATTGATCCCAATAAATGATGGTTTTGTGCCTATTTGTTGGAAGCTGCCCTGAGTCCAGCTGTGCCAGGGAAGGTAGGGGATAAACTTAACAACAACAACGTTTAAGCACGAAACAGGAACACACTCTTTTAAGCCTTTGCAAAATTGCTTATTTTTACTATCGTGTTCATTGTAAAATCATCTTACCATTTAGAACCAATTCACACAACTTATAAGGTCTTGATTTCTACCAATAACAACTTGCTAGTCCTGATTAAATGTGGCAACCGTAAATCAATCATTTGAGTGATGGGTCCAAATGCCCATCCAACACACTACTACCAAAAGGACTGTTTGCAGTCACGTGCCTAAATAACATTAATGTCCATTGTAAATTGCTCTAATGCTTTTATCACCTGCACTTCATAAGAACGTAAGAAAGGCCCTGCTGGTTCAGATCAAGGTTCATCAAGTCCAGCAGTCGGTTCACACAGCAGCCAACCAGGTGCCTCTAGGAAGCCACAAACAAGACGAGTGCAGCAGCACCATCCTGCCTGTGTTCCACCGCACCTAATATAATAGGCATGCTCCTCTGATACTAGAGAGAACAGGTATGCAGCATGACCAGCATCCATTCCAACTAATAGCCATGAATACCCCTTTCCTCCATGAACATGTCCACTCCCCTCTTAAAGCCCTCCAAGCTGGCAGCCATCACCACATCCTGGGGCAGGGAGTTCCACAGTTTAACTATGACCCCGTGTTCTAGTCTAGGTGACAAGAAAGATAACAGAATGAAAGTAATTACAAGAATATCAGTGCAAACCAGCAACACTTTAATAACTGATCTTCAAAAGACATCTTAAAGCTGATAATTGCCTCTAAAATTCGGGGGGGCGGGGCGGGATAGAATCCAGCCCTGACCTGGATGGCCCAGGGGGTCACCGTGAGTCAGCTGTGACTTGACAGCACTTTATGCCCACCCACACAGACACACACACACACCAGAATTCAGGTCTTGAACCAAGAACTTCATTATCCGAGGCTATGACCTAGCTTGGTGAACTGTCTGGGCCTCTTACAATCAAACCTTTGGTCACAGAAGAGTTATACAAATCAACCCCTATGACTGGCAGGTAATATTAATTCCTAAGTTTGGCTAATGATCTAATAACCACTGCAAACCTAACCTCCTTTTTCCTGACTTGAATCCCTTCAGTACTTAAGCTTTGCTCTTCTTCTCGCTTCTTCAGGTTTCCAACTACTTCTAGCGTCTCTGCATCCCTTAAGGCTTAGATGTAAATTTAAAATAATTAAATCGTGGAATTCAGCGTCAGTGAATGTAGTGATAGCCACAACAATAGATGGCTCTAAAAGGGGATTAGACAGATTCACGTTGGATAGGTCCATCAATGGCTACTAGCCATGGCGAGTTAAGGGAACCTCCATATACAGAGGCAGCAAGCCCCTGAATACCAGTCCCAGGAGACAGCATCAGGGGAAACCTTTGGCCTCTATGTCCCGTTTGTTGGCCCTCCAGGGCAACTGGTTGGCTGCTCCATGAAACATTATGCTGGACTAGATGGATCACTGGTCTGATCTAGCATGGCTCCTCTTATGTATTCCACTACAGTAGCCCACAGCCTTACCTGCAATTCAACTTGGGTAAATACACATAACCAATCACATTATTAGATGACTCACTGAGAATTGTGTAGTGTTCATAGTAGCAGTACACTAACTTCATTCTTCAATTAGCAGTCCCGCGATATTTGCTTAATACTACATTAAATGCAAGCAGCCAGTGGTTGAGTCAAGTCTAAAAATCGGTGATGGCTGAAATGTTAACAGATGGTTTGGAAAAGTAAAGCTATTTTAAAAATTGTACATTATGTTGGTATTTGATTCTTGGACACAAACCGTGTAAGGCAGAACACACAGATTGCCACAAAGAAATTGTATACCATCTGTCAGTGAAGACAGTCCAGAGAAATGAGTGCACCAAGGATCAATAACTGCCACATATGGGGAAACACAAGAATTCATGGCAGTATTTGGCAATCCTCAATTCTACTTGAAAATAGCACAGCCACATTTCAATAGGATGGAATGAGTGGCCGGAAGACTACATTCTAAAACACAAGCGGCAGATATACAGACAGCTTCAGGAGTTCACTCTTCTTGAACCAGTCCAGGAGGCACGTTCTTACATGTGTGTACCAGCATCAGACCACAGTAGGCAAAGAGTCAAGCATTCAGCCAAACAACACTGAAGATGTCCACTAATTTCACAGTCTACTCTTCTGTATAAAAATCATGAAAACAAGAAATGGAGCAACTACATGAAATCCAATTGGAGAATTACAGTACTTCTGAACCAAGTTTTTGTTGGGGGAGGAGAGTTTTAAGTCAGTGATTATAACTATACTCCTTTTAAAATGAAGACAATTGCCACAATTACACAGCTTAAAGTCTGACCTCAACATACTGAGCAAAATTAAGTTCCACCAAAATAAATGGCACATTTTTTAATGGCCAGGATGCATTCTGCTTCTCAGGTTCTGCCCTTCTCAATCTCATGAGAATCTCTTCAAAACAGGCATCCTTAGGATTCTATAAACCATTGAGCAAGCATAGAAGCTCATCATAATCAGACTAGTGAAGATCTGACTCTCCCATGCAACTCATAAGGCACCATTATATTCTGTTCAAAAAGCCACTAAAGGGCATTCTTTTGCTCCCCTTTCCTTGCCCAATGAATGAAGATGCTACCGCTATGGCTGCCCAAACATGATCACAAATACCTTGTTTTCATTTAGCAGAAATAAATAAGGAAGTAACTGTCCGGCTGCTTGCATTCCTCTTTCTCTCTGCAAATGGCTGGTTTTGCCTGCAGTTGGAAGGAAGAGATTTTTAAAAGCCAGGGCAAGCAATCCTAGGGAGAACAAGGAAGGCAAAAAGCCAAGGAGGAACATATTCCTTCTTGTTGAAAGCAGGATTGCTGCAGAGAGCCATAAATGGCTCCCCAACATGCCTTTCTACAGAATACATGAAGATGGGGGAAATGAACACAACTGCTTCACAAATAGGGTGCAGAAGGCTACACTGATGTATGTATGCCAGCCTCTTACCAAATGTGAACATAAGCAATTGACATATTGAGTTAGACCATTATTCTCTCTAGGCCAGTATGATCTGCTTAGATTGCCACAGACTCTTCGAGGTCTCAAGGAGAGGTTTGCTACCCAAAATCCTTTAACTGCCAATGCCAGGGATTTTGAACCAAGGGATTATGGCATGCAAAATATGTGATCTATCACTATAGGTATCCCCATGTGCAACGTATATGTGATGCACAAGTAAATTCTCACCCTCAATGATAGATAGCAAGCAATAATATGCATCTTCTGCTCTAGATAACATTGCGGAATTCATTCCTTCAGACTTAAAACAAATTCAGGTGAAAGGACAGTCTTGGTAGATGAAACGGCAGTTTTACATGTTTGTAAATATTGTGAGCACATGCAGTGTGTCGGTATTCTTCTTTTCCCTACCAACAATGGAGCAGTGAGGTTCCCAGAATTGCTATAGCTAACTCATCACTTATATAATTCAGAGCAGTTTCCAACCGTGACCATGTTAACAGTCCAACTGCAGGATATTTCATCTTGACTACCAAATTTCTGAACACAATTGAAATTACATCTTCCTCTGATCCACAACTCCATATTCATATTCAACAAAGAAAATTATGCTCAAATAAATCTCTCATTTTTAAAAAACACAGCGAGAAAAAAAGTATGCAGTTAAATTGCCCTACAGGTGTTAACTAGCTATTAAAATATGGCTGAAATAACTTCCTCTGAGCTTTCCTCCTTTTCTAAATAAAATCCTTTATAATTATTTCAGTTGTGTATTGATGTTTCAAAAATAAGGTACTTGAATCCTTAGATTTATATCTTAGGAATTACAAAGCAAGAGGGGGGGAAACACAAACTGTCTATCCCTAAACATTTATCTGAAGATTGATAGTTTGACACATCCAATTTATCTAGAAATTGACTGTTCAATATATCCATTCTATTGAACATAACCCAGCAAAAGTTCCACACGGTCATTCCTATCCAGCAAGCGAGATCTGGATGCATAAACAAGCCTTTTTTCGGGCAATGCTGATATGAATGAGCATCTGGACGTACTACCTCAATCGTACTGTGATGTTCACCCAAACTCTATCGAAACAGGCTGAGTATATCTTCTGACAAAAACAGAAAGGGGAAAAACCCCAGAAAGGGCCACCTGTATCCAGGACCACCAACTAGGACCTTGGTTCAAGTACAGCGTTTCCAGGGGTGGAAATGCTTCCCACCCACAGAGTAAGACTTTCTCACCTCGCCCCTCCTGCTATAGCCCAGATTGTGCTATCTCCCAAAACTGGAATTTCGAGGGCATTTTGGGTTACAGTGGGTAGGCAAGAAAGTCATGCTCCATGAGTGGGAAACCCTGGCTCCAAGCCACGATGCTGTCCACAACAGCTAGATGAGGGCATTTATTTTTAATTGATAAGTTTTATGCATGTCCCTAACTCTCCCATTCAAATCAATGAAACTTAAATATGCTTCACACTGGTTGAATCATGCCCATTATATAGAAGCAAGTCTCACTGATTTCCACAAAGTGTGGTTAGCATTGGGGTGTAAGAAATGGTACATGGGATATGAGTGAATACTAGGATATTCAAATTTATTTAAATCTTAAGAAGAAGAAAAATGGGGTACATGATTCAAAGATTAAAAGGTTAATAGCCATAGTTCATTATGGGGAAGGACTATATTAAATTAGTATGTTCTCTATTGAACTAATCTACACTAATCCCCTCTACATTGCAGGCATTAATACTTGTTCGTCCAATACATGTGGCTTAAGCAGGCCTCTTTACCGAGCTTAAACTGCTACCTTCATCTACACTCCTAATAAACAGAACCAAATACAATTCCACAAAAACACTGCACTAGTCAAGTGTCTATGTACCCCTTCAAACCCAGTAATGTATAAAGAAACCATTCATAGGTATTTATCGTTATGGCGGTATTAACTATTTGCAAGTTGCTAGGGAACTAGTTTCATTCCTCCTCACACAAATTCTCAATGTGACTCCTTCTCTCCATACCCTTATTACACTTTGTTGACATTGAAAAGAATCATATACCATTGTATAAAGGCAGCGGCAACTTTCTCTCTTTCTGCAGAAAAGAAAGCATGTAAAAAGTCAATTCCCTCTTAACAAGACTGCTAAACTTGCCAAAAACGATTCCATTTAATTCATTCAAATCTCTTTGATTCTGCACAATCTGCAGTTGACATGCATTCTTTGAAATGAAGCACAGGAAACACTTCAAGTTGAATAGATAACTTATTGCTTAAATATCTGCATTCCATGCTTCTCTCTTTGCCCCCATTCTCAAATAAAAACCTTCCATAATGAGCACAAAGATGCATAATCTTTGAGTTTCCTTAAAAGAATTATATCTCTGTTCTTCCATTTTTCACAAAAGCTACAGCACTATTATTGGTTATAGACCTTTTGGGCCTCTTAAAGATAAGCTGTAAGAAGGAAAAATTGAACACAGTCAAGTTCCACTGGTAATAACTCAACACTATGCATGTTTAGTTAGAACTAAGTCCCACTTGGTGCCATGGAACCCAATTCCACGTAAGGATGCAAAGGAGGGCAACCTAAATCCTGTTACACATCAGCCCAACTATTTTCCTTTTTTATTTTCTGAGAAGGGAGATCACGACTCCATTTTTAAAGCTCATTCTGAAATGAGCTTCTTTCTTTACCAGAAGTAGAATACCGAGGTGCTAATCTTTTCCAGCACCAACATACAGACCAAATGGGGGAATTAATTTTGATCATCCTAAACCGTCAGATTTTTTTAAAAACAATTTCAGTTGCTCGCTTTACATTTCACCAGTACAATGAAAAGCCACTACATGTGACCAGACCACAAGGTACCTAAAGTCTAATGACCTCACCGAGGACAAGAACCACCAGCATATTCAGTATGAGTTTGAAAGCTATTTTAAAAAAAAGAAAGAAAGAAAACATGTCTTTAAATTGTTCTGAGAAGGAACGCAGAGTGTGTGTGTGTGGGGGCGGGGGTGAAATAAAACACCACGGTTTAACCTTGAGCAGAACAGAAATAGATCTTTGGTTCTTGTGGGTTATCCGGGCTGTGACCGTGGTCTTGGTATTTTCTTTCCTGACATTTCGCCAGCAGCTGTGGCCGGCATCTTCAGAGGAGTAACACTGAAGGACAGAGAGAGAGAGACACTGTCCTTCAGTGTTACTCCTCTGAAGATGCCTGCCACAGCTGCTGGCGAAACGTCAGGAAAGAAAATACCAAGACCACGGTCACACAGCCCGGATAACCCACAAGAACCAATGAACCCTGACCGTGAAAGCCTTCGACAATATTTTAGCAATAGATCTCTACTTCAATCCGATCTACTTCCATTCAACCAACAATTTGCATTATTGTCTCTGGAAGTACATATAACTTGTCATTCAGGCAAACCCCCCCCCCTCCCCAAACAGAACCCTGGGTGTTTAAGAGGAGGGGAAGTCCATCTAAGCAAGGCGTGGGAGCGGGGGAGGAAGGGCGGGCAGCCCCGGACAACGCGCCCAGCGCGCCCTCCACGCTCTTCACCCTATCGCTCCTCGTTACCCTTTGCCAGACGCGCGGGTCGCGACGCCTCCTTGCGCGCGCCTCTCATGGGGCAATCCTCGCGAAAGGGACCGAGGGGAGACGCATGGGGCGGCGGGGGGGGCACCGACACCGTTGCAGAATACCAACCGGCTGTCGGCTAGGGAAGGCAGGGCTCAGCCGCGAAGGGCTCCGCGGCCAGGTTAGCGGGAGCATCTGGGGGCCGTCACCAGCCAGCCGGAGGGCGGCCGCCAGAGCGCGCGCAGGAGGCGAGGGCCAGCAAAACCCATCAGCAGATGTGTGTGGGGGGTGGGGGGGCGGATTCCCGAGGCGTCCGCCTAGGGAGAAAAGCAGCCGCTATAGAGGCGCAAGGGCAGCGGGCGGGCGGGCAGGCACCGAGAGCCCTTACCTGGCAGTCGGCGCCGGTGACCCCCGGGGGGCAGACGCAGCTGTAGGCCGGCTGGAGGGCGAGCAGCGGCGCGCGGCGCGGGGAGCAGGCGCCGTCGTTCTTGCAGGGCTGGCTGAGGCAAGGGTCCGACGGGCGGCCGGGGGTCCGGGCGGTGGGCGGCGGCCCGGCGGCCCAGGAGCGGCGCTGGGCCAGGCTGAGGAGCAGCAGCAGCAGCAGCAGGAGGGGCGCGGGGGCGCGCGGCATGA
Organism: Euleptes europaea; assembly: GCF_029931775.1. Classification (NCBI taxonomy): domain Eukaryota; kingdom Metazoa; phylum Chordata; class Lepidosauria; order Squamata; family Sphaerodactylidae; genus Euleptes; species Euleptes europaea. Next base: position 35,280,906 of record NC_079316.1, on the reverse strand, counting down.
CGGCGCGGGGAGCGGCGGGGAAGACGGCGGCCGCTCAGCTGCTGCCCGGCTCCGGCGACCTGCGGGTGGAGACTGGCGAGGGAGTGGCCGGCGTGGCGAGGCGGCGGCGCCGGCGGCCGGCAGGGGGCGCGCTGGGGAGCCGCCGCCGCCGCCGCCGCCGCCGCCGCCAAGGGCAGGGCGCCTGATGGACGGGGCGAGGGGGGGATGCACAACATAGCGGCCCCCTCCAAGCATGCCGGGGAATGGGGCGGCCTGGCCCACTCCTGGCTGCAAGTGGGACGGATGTCCCCTCTCCTCGAGCTCTTCCATCTTTCAAGACAAATCCCCTGTGCACCCAAACTGGGCAAGTGAAAGCCACGGGGGGATGGGGAGGTAGGGTTTTCAGCCTAGCCCCGTCCCTGGGGGAGGGGGGTTTTTTTTCACGTGCAAAGAGCACTGGCGATGCCGGGGGCCGAACCTGGGACCTCCCGCACGCCAAGCAGACGCTCGCCCACTGGGCGAGCGTCTGCTTGGCGTGCGGGAGGTCCCAGGTTCGGCCCCCGGCATCGCCAGTTAACGGGACTGCTTGGTAACTTGCTCCAGTTAATGGGGCTGCTTGGCGTGCGGGAGGTCCCAGGTTCGGTCCCCGGCATCTCCAGTTAATGGGACTAGGCAGGTCGGTGATGTGAAAGACCCCTGACGGAGACCCTGGAGAGCCGCTGCCGGTCAGAGTAGACAATACTGACTTGGATGGACCAAGGCAGCTTCATGTGTTCATGTGACATCTTTTGGGGGAGGGGCCAAGGCTCAGTGGTAGAGCATCTGCTTGGCGTGCAGAAGGCCCCAGGTTCAATCCCCGGCCGCTCCAGTTAAAGGGACCAGGCAAGGAGGCGATGGGAAAGACTTCTGCCTGAGACCCTGGAGAGCCGCTGCCAGTCAGAGTAGACAATACTGACTTGGATGGACCGAGGGTCTGATTCAGTATCAGGCAGCTTCATGTGTGTGTGTGTTCACGTGAGCGTCGTTTTAAATAGTTTGCCCCCGGCGATCTGAAGGGATGCGACCTGGCGCTCCTCTGGTGCCGCGTCCTGCTACGTTCTTTCTTGGGCAGCGGAGTTAGAGCTGGACGGCCAGGGCTGGGCACATTGGCCTGTTGTAAAGCCCAGCTGGGCTCCCCATTAGGACTTAGGCCTAAGAAGGGAAAGAATGACACTGGAAAGAATGGTGCAAAACTCTTCGAATCGACGGCAACGTGAACTCCTGAAGCGCTGTTGTTTGGGCTGTTTAGATGCGGGTTTCTGGGCCAGAGCTCATAAGCGGCTACTGTAATGCCCAGATATAAGGGCTGGTTTAGAACACTATGTATTCATACGCGCGCACATGGAAGCTTTGGGAAGTTGGCATCCGGGAGCCATGAACCAACAAATCATGCTCTCTGTGCCTGGTACGGCCTCTCACCAGTAGAGAGCTCTGAATTACGTTCATCTTCAGGAATGTGGTTTCTGGTTACCGAGCTCACAAGATCAGGCACTCACTAAGTGACGCCTTCGGGCAATATCTATAGGCTATGCTAATTAGAGTGAAGTAGACACCTAACGTGTATTGGTGCTTTTGTGTATCAATCTGCTTGTCCGCAGCCATGGGCCTGCCCCATGCGAATGCATAAATGATACTGACTTTCCTTTGTTTCTCAGGTGAGTAATTCTGCATCTTATTTGTGGGTTATTTCACCCCCAGGTCTGTGTTTAGCTAAATAAAGGCTCTGCCCACAAATTTCCAGGAATTGCCCAAGCCAGAGTGGGCAACACTTAAATAAGGATGATGAATTTCAGATGCTTGTCACTCATACATTGTCTAATGGGTGGGCCGAGTGCTGATGGAGGATAGGAAGGGATGTGTTTTTAGAAATTTATACCCCACTTTCCTTCTCCAGTGGGTAGCCAAAGCTGTTGATAACATCATTCTCCCCTCCAACAGTTTTTCCTCACAACAACCACCCTGTGAGGCAGGCAAGGCTGAGAGAGAAGTGACTGGCCCAAAGTCACAGAGCAAGCTTCCATGCAATGTCACCCCGCCTGAGGATTTGAACTAGGATCTCCCAGATCCTTACCCAAGTGCTTCTTTTCTGTATTGTTACAACCCTGTTTTTTAAAAAAATAGTGGTTTACATGGTACTGTTTAGTTTTAATTATTTGTTTTGTCTCTGACAATGCAATTCTAAGCAGAATTGTACACTTCTGAGTCCATTGAAGTGAGTAGACTCTGCTTAAGGTTGTGGTTCTCCTTGAGGAGGGTCTCTTTCGATGTGGAAAAGTAGGATAATAAAACCTCAATAATAAATTGCATCTTCCCCTTCCATTTAAAACCAGCTCCTTGTGTGTGGTTACTTGTGTCTCTTATGGGCTGAAATGCAACAGGGTTTGTCAGAATGACAGGTCATCTCTATCAGACTTTAGCAAATTTGTACAAATAGGTATGGACTCTAATTTGGCTTTGCTCATGGCAGCAGCCTCAGTGGTAGAGGGGAAGGCTGGAAGGAAGGAAGAAGAGTCTGCTGCCTCGTCAACCTTCCCATCTTCTCTTTTTAAATGAAAAGGGTGAAGGCCGGTAAAGGTCTGCCTCGATAGACCCAGCCCTAAGCTTTGTTTGCCAGGATGGATAAACAAGGGTAGTGCTGTGGTGTGGGAAACAAAGTAGTGTAGAATCCAAATGGGGAAGAGAGAGTAGTTGAGATGCACTGAACAGGGTTGCCAACTGGTCTGGAGAAAAAATGCCCTGTGCCTTTAATGTGTAGAAATGGGCAATAAAAGTAAATAACATCATAGGGTAAATAAAATACCATCTATCCTTTATTAAAGGGACAGGACATTTTTCTCCTGGCCCATAGGCAACCCTAGTAAGTAGCTGAAGTAAGGGAGGAGAGATCGAGTAGAAACTGGAGAAGGGAAGCTGTGTTCCCAAACCTATCTGCAAGATTTCACGAGCATTTAGTCAGTATATAAAAATAGAAAGTGCCCATGTTCTTTTGGTGTTGAGTGGAATTGATTCCTCAGTTTGACTCTTTCAAGCAAATCCTGCGTTCCTACCTCCTAATCAAATGAAGGGCAAGTGGTTCCCCCCTGTACTTATTGGCTTCTCTCTGTCCTCAACTGCTGGGTTTTATTACTGTTACACAGATGGTAACTAACTCCCTCTGCTGGTCCTATGGTTCCTTCCTGTTGCTGTACATTTTTCTTTTGTCGGTCCTATTTCCCTGAGGAATTACTCACTTCCCCAATTCCTAGACAAGTCATGGAAAATAAATGTACTTAAATGTCAGTTGTTTCACTCATGGACTTACTATGTTTCTCTGACCTCAGATCCAGGTCCAAAATTCTGCCCACATGCTGAAACACGTGTTTTTTCTTCTTCTTAAATCTCAGTTCAGAGGAGAAAGAATAATAATGTACAGTCATATGCTCATAGTGACCATTTGGAGTAAAAATGTGAAATTATTGGCATTCCCCAGTATTAACCTTTAAGAATGTCAACTACTTGGGAGAGGGGGACATTTGCATTGTTGATGTCTGAATGTAATGCAGACAATTATATACCAGCACATTTCCATATAGGAATTGTCATGTGTGAACTAATATCAGTAGTAGAGTGGATATCATGTACCATTTAAAGACAAGCAAAACACAGAAGGGGAGGGGGGTCACAACAGGAGCCCTGGCCTTGCAAGTAGACAAATCCTACCTATGCTTTGGACCATTTAGCTCAGCTGTGGTGTGTGTGTGCTAAGTGCTGTCAAGTCACTTCCGACTCATGGCGACCCTATGAATCAGTGTCCTCCAAAATGTCCTATCTTTGACAGCCTTGCTCAGATCTTGCAAATGGAGGGCTGTGGTTTCCTTTATTGAGTCTATCCATCTCTAGTTGGGTCTTCTTTTCCTGTTGCCCTCAACTTTTCCCAGCGTAACTATCTTTTCCAGTGACTCTTGTCTTCTCATAATGTGACCAAAATACGATAGCCTCAGTTTAGTCATTTTAGCTTCTAGGGTCAGTTCAGGCTTGATTTGATCTATAACCCACTGATTTGCTTTTTTGGCAGTCCATGGTATCCGTAACACTGTGGTACCATGAAGAGAATATAAATGCATTGAAAATAGACTGTTTATGTGAACTGCAAGCTATAACTTTACAACACAAGTTTATAACAGCTTTTATCACTTTAATGTTGGTGAGACCCAGCTCTATATTTCTTTGTCAAGGTCCCCTGAGGCTGCTGTTAACTGCCCCAAGTCAATGCCTGACTGCTGTGGTTAAATAGCTAAGGATGAACAAGTTGATGCTGAACCCTGACAAAACAAAGGTAATGCCGGTTAGAAAGGGAGAGGTTCCGGAAGGTATTGTGCTGCCCACTTTTGATGGGATACAGCTATCCCTTGCTGACTCAGTTAAGAGGCGGAACACTGTCCTGGACCCAGAATTGTTTTAGAAACAATTACATTCAGTGATAAAAATGCTTTCTTCCATCATGTAACTCAGATTATGTCCCCCTACGTTGACTTGCCCAGTCTGGCCGCATGGATCCATGCAGCAGTAACCTTGAGGCTTGACTACTATAATTCACTCTACGTAGACCTGTCCTTGAAGACAACTTGGAAACTCCAGCTAGTACAAAATTCCTCAACTCGTTTACTATCAGAAGCTGGGTGGAGTATGCATATTACTCCTATTCTGCAATCACTCTGTTGGTTACCAGTTGGTTACCAGGTTCGATTCAAGGTGCTGGTTATCCCCTACAAAGCTCTTCGTGGCCTAGGACCCATTTATCTATAGGACTGCCTCTTTCACTATGCTCCACTGAGACAGTTTCACTCATCTAAGCAAAACCCTGTATAAACAGCACCTGCATTCTCTGATGTGGCCTCCACTTCCACATGTCTAACATTTTGCAGAACACATACAATGGAACTGTTTGGGAAGGCATTTTTATAAGGGGTGTAGAACAACAGAATTCTGCAGGAGGAGCATTTTCTGTTCAGGTAATAAGGTTCTAATTTTCAGTGCATGTGATTAGTAAATGCAGTTTTCTCCCCCCTTTATATTACATGTATTGGGTAGATAATGTGTTTGTTTCATTGTTCTCTTAAGTATAAAATATTTTTATTGCATTGATGTGTTATTCTGGTTTTCATCGTATTGTTTTTATAACTCTCTAATCCACCATGAGTCTCAATGAGAAAAGTGGAAAATAAATGAACAGTTAAATAAATAAATCTGAGGGAGCAAGCCTATGCAGGTCTACTCAGAAGTAAATCCCATTTTGCCCAATGGCGCTTACTACCAGGAAAGTGTTCTTGGGATTGCAGGGATTGGAAGTGTCATCAAGTCACAACCAACCCCACAGGGTTTTCAAGGCAAGAGACAAATAAAGGTGGTTTGCCATTGCCTGCCTCTGTGTAGCAAACCGTGGACTATCTAGCTTTCAGCTAGGTGGTCAACACTCTGGTTGTTTTTACAGATAATTTTTCACATGACCCATCTTTGCAATTTGAACTCAAACCAACATCTGCCAATTAAGGTTCTAACCAGGGCCGACCCTGCTTTGCTTCTGAGAACTGACAAGATTAGGCTAGCCTGGACTGTCCAAGTCAGGGCATTGCAGCCATAGAGAATTAGAACAACACAGTTGGGATAATATTTTATTTTATGGAAAGTCCTTTGTATTCTAGGAGTAGAAATATCAAGGTCAGTACATAAAACTGCTGTCTGTGAGCAACAAAGAAAGAAAATGATATTCGAAGAAAAGTTATTAGTACCATCTGTGGTTCCTTTGTTCTTGTATTTACGGTTTTCAGCTATCAATTTCCTTCTTGTAAGAGTGAGTCTTAAGGAGATCATCTATTTAATAGCAAGTATGATATTTTAGTCAATTAACCATTAATCTGTTATTTATACTGTATTACAGAGTCAGTTTCTTCAAGGACAATGGCTTTTTTTAGAAATGTCTAATTAGTTTGAATCACCAACATGCTTACTCGAACTTGATTTTGAAGGGTTATCCATATCCTAGAAGGTGAAGGAATTGTAGGTAGGGCTGCCCATTCCAGATTGGGAAATTCCTGGAGATTTGGGGGTGAACCCTTCTACGGGCAGGATTTGGGGAGGGACCTCGGCAAGGTATAATGCCATAAAATCCTTCATCCAAAGCAGCCATTTCTTCCCGGGGAACTGATCTCTGTAGTCTGGAGATCTGTTGTAATTTCAAGAGAACTCCAGGCTCCACCTGGAGGCTGGCAACCCTAGCTGGAGAAGATAATTTAGTTTTGTATAATCAACAAACAAGGCTAGTAAAACATCCTTTTGCCTTCCGCTTCACAAACACACACTCCTCTTCAGAGATTTCTTCCTTTAATAAAGGAATAAAATAAAAAAAAACATAAAAATAGCGCTGGGGATTCTAAATTGACTTGTGCGTGATGCCGAGGATCAGTGATTAGATCCCTTTAACTGCAAACCTGATAATGAGGAAGCCTGATGTTGGTCAGAGGGACAAGAAAATTTACCGTAACTGTCTTCTCTGGCTCTTTTTTTCCTGCTACAGGCATCCCTCCCCCCCCCCACAAAAAACAAAGTTGATTTAGGCCCCCAATAAGTGGGAAAGCCCTGACCTGGATGGCCCAGGCTAGCCTGATCTCGTCAGATCTCAGAAGCTAAGCAGGCTCAGCCCTGGTTAATATTTGAATGGGAGACCACCAAGGAATACCGGGGTCACTATGCAGAGGAAGGCACTGGCAAACCACCTCTGTTAGTCTCTTGCCATGAAAACCCCAAAAGGGGTCGGCATAAGTTGGCTGCGACTTGACGGCACTTTACACGCACACACAAGTGGGAAAATGCATAAATGAGTACCTGGCTTTTTCCTGCAAGACTGTGGAACAACTTAAGGAGAAATTTTCAGGGAAATGGGGGAGAAGAATTATCCCCCCCCCAACAAATACTGCAGCCTGAACCCATACTGGACAATCCTAACAGCATCTTTTGGGGGCCAACAGGAAACATAAGATTTTCTGGTCACAGAAGCCAAACAATAGATGTCATCTGGCTGTCAGAGACTAACAGCGCATTCCTGAGCTTTGGGCAGTCGCCTTTAAAAGGCCTTTTTTCTTTTAAAATGGGGCTTTTCACCCCATTGAGAAAAACAAGGCTGCTAAAAAGCAGACCCAGCCTCTCTCTTCTCCCCGCCGGCATACCCAGAGTGAAAGGGGACAGGAGGCTGCCTACAGGCAGCCCCTGCCCCCGGAACACCCCCTGGGATGCCAGTGCGGGCCTTTACGCCAGTGGGATGCCAGTGAAAGGCCCTTTTGGCATCCTGGGGTGGTGCTGCCGTGGCAGCGCTGGGAGACCAGCATCCGGGTCTCCCCGCTGGCATTGGGGCCACTTACAGCAGCGGTATGTGGCCCAGATGCCGGTGGTGGGGCCCAACACCGGGGCAGCCCCTTCCTAGCCTTCTGAGGACTTTCATCCTCAGAAGTCAAGAATGCACTGTTAGGTATGGATTCTAACAGTGCATTCCTAAGGAGTTACTCCACTCTAAGCCCATTCATTTCAATGGGCTTAGACTGGAGTAACTCTCCTTAGGAATGCACTGTAAATGTGCACAAGAGAGCACAGGGTTGGGTTTCCAGAGAATCATGGTTTGTGTTCATCTGCAAATATCACTTTACTGTGAGTACTATTTCCCAAACCCCATTTAGTAATAATAGTAGTCAGAGGTGCATGTATTAGATAGACTGTTAGATAGCATAAACAGAACAATTAAATAACCCCCCTGCCCCGGTGCTTATATTTTCCTTAACTGCCAGTCATGGGCTACGTGTGTCAATAACAGGTCAACCAATTCCAGAAACAGAAGGAAAAAAACACTCATTTATGGCCAGCTCCCCATTTCAGCTTTACATGCTGCTTTTAAATGTCTGCGGCTCTATAAAGAGAAAGATACAGCCAAATTGTTCCCTGGGGTAAATAGCGACTTATTGTTTTTGAACATATGCATTATTTTCACTCAAGTAATGAGCTCTTGGTAATAAACACCAGGCACTCCATTTAAAGATAAATCTGTGTAATTATCTCAGTATTCAGCATACACTTTTCTCTTACACGCATTTACAAAACAGGATAAAAGTATGAGCTTGTCCATCAGGTAGATGCTTATCTGAAAAAAGATGAGAGCGCTGATGGGCTTTCTTACCAGAGGACTAAATGTTCCAGCTTTTTAAATAGCCAATGCTAAAAATGTTTGGTAGACATGTTTACTCAGTGAGGCTTCTGGGTTGGATCCTATAAATCTGCTCCAATACTGGCACAGCTGTCCTTTGTTGCAAGGAGTTTTCTTCCTTGAGCACCAGAGGAGGGCTCCTCATGCCTAAGGAACATCCCACATTAGCAAAACAGAGTTCCTCTGGTGCTCAAGTAGTTTTCTTCCTTGAGCACCAGAGGAAAGCTCCTCAAACCTAAGGAACACCCATTAGCAAAACAGATCTGTAGAATATAATCCATTGAATTTAGTGGTGTCTGCTCACAAGTAAATGTGAACAGTTTGTAACCTTGGGTTACTATCCCAAAGGACCCTGTGGGCTTGCTTAATGCACTTGTATTCATGCATGGGAGTTGTGCCCACTTCAGCCTTTTGCACTGTGCCACTTACTGTTGAGAGATCCCTTAAAGTGCAGATGGGAGGGAGCTGAGGTGGGGGTTGAAGAGACATAGTGCAGGTAAGGACAGCTGCACACACACCTTAAATTGTTACTGTAGTCTGGAATGAATAATTTGTGAATACTGTTAATGTGAAACAGAAAGCTGAAGAAATGTCTCTGGCTGATGTTGGTTTGAGAGTTGACCACTTAGTTGAAATCTAATTGGTTAATTTTTGTCAGTTCATCTTCAAAAAAAAATATCGAACACTTAACAGGGAGTAAGCAGTTGATTACTAGAGAATAAATTTTAAGTTTTACTCATCTACAACAGTTCTTCCAATCTTAAAAGATCAAATGCACATTCACCAGTAAAATTAAAGACTGAAGAAATTTCACATCTTTACTTCTTGGTATTTACAGCCATATCCATATAGGTGTTTCATTACAGAAGGTTTAATGCATTGACAGCTAGATGGAAGGGAAAACAAAGGATACTGAGTCGAAATCTACAAGATTGTCCGTTTTGCTCTCTTGATGCTTTGCAAACTAGTAAATGTCTGAAGATTTTACAATGTGCAGAATATAATTATTGTTTGTTTCCTATGTTTGCGTTCCCTATCACACAAGTGATTAAAAAATGAGAACTGACCAACAAGATGTCCTTCAATTTTTTCATGTTCCTAGAAGTAGACATAGTGAATGCTGAGCTGTTATCATTTAAGTACTGCCAACTAATATGAGCTGTGATGCGAACCAAGTTTTCTTATTGGGGGAGGGGCCATGGCTCAGTGGCAGAGCATCGGCTTGGCATGCAAAAGGTCCCAGGTTCAATCCCCGGCATCTCCAGTTAAAGGGACTAGGCAAGTAGGTGATGTGAAAGACCTCAGCCTGAGACCCTGGAGAGTTGCTGAGTAGACAATACTGACTTTGATGGACCAAAGATCTGATTCAGCATAAGACAGCTTCATGTGTTTATTTCAGATCTTGCCTGAGAGCCATTGCATTGCTAAGTAGGCAAATCGTTGTCTTTTACCACCACCCCTGCATCTTAAATGCATTTACAGGAGTAGACAACTCCTGGCATATGTGCAGAATGGCAGCTCAGTTGGGTTCACCCCAAAAGTAGGGATGTTGTCAAGCCAGGTCAGGTCAGAGCACAGTTCAGTTGTTTTTTTTAAAGACCCAGAGCAATGATGTAATCAAGCAGAGCTTCTTCTGGTCCTTGGCCAGCAACACCACCCCAATAGACAATGCTATACTGCAGAGGTGTACAGCATTGTGGCTGATTGCTTATACTCCATGATGGGTACAGGAGGTTGCCAGTGACACGTGCCACTGCCTGAGTGGCAGAAGCTGACATGGAACCATTCCCTGTGACCAGACCAGCCCTCATCTTCTCCCTCCTCATTTTTGTTTACCAACACCTGACAAGTAGATACTGCTTTTCATTCAGACTCAAATATTGATTGCTGTTATATAACACTTTATGATTTCAAAGCAGAAAAATCCTTCCTGGTAAACTGGCACAAAACTTTATGTTAAGTGATTTCAAAACATTTTTTTTTTGCAAAGCAAAATCAATTGTTTGCACATTTATTCAGAAGAAGCAATTTTATAGATTTACTTATTTCGAAATATGCATTGGACTGCGATGTCAGATGAAATCAGGACTGGAACTGCGGCAGGGGGATTAGAGGTCTTTAAAAACATGCATCAACAGGCCTGGTATGACAACAAAATGCTAGAATGGGCACATAGCTCTATGATTCCCAACTTTTCTGTTGAAAGCATCGCAATTACCACATATGTATCTAAGCACTCCTGCAGCCAACTGCTCAGCCATTTCCACCATCTACAGCAACAGAAGAGATAAGCATTTGCTTGCAAGATGCTGTTATACGCACCCTCTCAATGCATAGGTTCTCCTGTGGAGGAAAATTACATCCATGGCAAGCAGCGATACTCACTAACATTCTGGTGGGTCTGGTGTAGCCTAGTGGCTAAGAGAATGAGCAGGGAACCAGGGAAGTCCCTGGTTTAAATCTCACCTCTGGCACAAAACTATTTAGACGACTTTGGCAAATCAATCTGTCAGCTTCCATATATGCCTGATACAGACATAACTTACAGGACTGTTGTCATGAGATAATGAAGCATGGAACACTGTTATATGAATGCTAAGTATTTTTTATACAGAATGCCTGTTCTCATAACAAAAAAGGTGTTATATTATGCCATTCTTTGAATGTGCAAGTAAATTATCTTTGCTAGGGAACAAAATTTGGTGAAAGATGGAAGAGTATTTTGAGAATATTCCCATACTAATTCTGATCATTGGATTGTGTGCATAGCACCCCTGCCACCTCCAAGTACATGAATTCTGTAAGCACAGCACCCTGATGTTGTTGGGTTTCTGTACTTGTTCATGACATTTATAGCCCCTCTCTCTCTCCTGGTGGGTTACAATGTAGAAAGAGTAATGCTACAATGTGTGTATTAAGTGCTGTCAAGTCGCTTCTGACTCACGGCGACCCTATGAATCAATGTCCTCCAAAATGTCCTGTCTTTGACAGCCTTGCTCGGATCTTGCAAATTGAGGGCTGTGGCTTCCTTTATGGAGTCAATCCATCTCTTGTTGGGTCTTCCTCTTTTCCTGCTGCCCTCAACTTTTCTAGCACGACTGTCTTTTCTACTGACTCTTGTCTTCTCATACTACAATATACCAGTCCAATTATGAGATTGTAGCTACAAAGTAGGTGCCTTCATGATGGATGCGCAAAGTAGGGGCTGCAACAGAAAATGCTGTAGAATGGTCAGTAGCTTTCTCCTCCTGCCTACAGGGTGGTATGGTCAACAGGCCCTGCTCTACACTGTGGCACAAAGCAGCATGGCACAAAAGGCAGCCCTACAGGTATGCAGGCCTTAGGCCTTGAACAGCTTTCTGCATAATAGGCAACATTTTTTAACTAAGCCTAGAAATCAACAGGTAGCCAGTGAAGAGTTCTTAGCAAGGGTATCGTACAATTATAAGAGCTTGCTTCAAGCTAACAAGTGAGCAGCTACATTTTGCACCAGCTTCAGTCTTCAATGGTCATCCCAAAGAGATAGTCCAGCCTCAAGGTTACTGTGAAAAAGGCACTTCCTGTCTCCCAGATTAACCTGCTTCTTTAGCAACAATGCAGGCTCCAGTGTAACTAATTGAGCCAGTTGTACTTCATTAAATGTGGGATATACAATACACTCCAGAACCTCAGCCTCCCCACCAGCATCACTCTTTTAGTCTGGATTCAGCTTCAGCTTGCTCAACCTCAGCCACTATGCTACCCGCTGACAGACACTAACCAGCACTGGCCATTATTAAAAGCCTAATCATGTATGAAGGGTTGTAGGGTGGAGCAAAATACTCAACCCTATCTTTAAAATGAAGTTAACCTCAGAGTACAGAGGTGGGACTTCTGAGTCCTAAATGCATGCACAGGGCTATAACTTCTGTTTGTTTTGTGACATGCATTCTGACATTTGCCTGCAAAAAGCTTTGCTTCTAAGGCCTTTAACAGGAGCCTTTCACTGTTGTTTCAAGGGAAATTTTGATCAGCCAAATATACACTCAGAGGAGACGTATACCCCCAAACACATACAATGAAGAGTTTGTTTTTCTAAGTGCTGTGCTACTTTCTCAGAAGGTTTTGTTTTGGTGCTTTGGCCAATGAAGGGCTAAGCATGACAGTCTTTCACTTGACAGGCATAATAGACAACCTTCTGCTCTGACGGACAGAAATTGTAATTGCAGGTGGTGTAGCTATTTCCAGTAAAAGACAAAATGACACATCATTTACAAAAGCACTGGTGCTTTACGGATTCAGAAAGGACACTCTCCAAAATTAATGGGAAGCAGCTGATGCCCAAACAGAAGATAATGGATTCAGACCTATAATATTCTGATGCGAAAATATTGGCCAATAGGATTTAATATCTGGTTTGGGCATGGGAGGGGAGAAAAGCCAGGAAGAATGCAACATTTTGTGTTTCTGTTGTTGTTAAGCTACCCCAATAGGCATACATTTAATACTGAAAGCTAAACAGTGATCACTTGCCAGTGAATATTTTCCACAATATAAAGCATCTAATGATGGGGAAAGGAACTATAGTCTCTAAATAATTATGCATTTTTCTCCTTTTTCCATCTCACGATTTACTTTACAGGCTAAATGTCATTTGTATTTAAGTCATGATTAAGGTAATATTCTTTTACAACTTCATTTCAGATTTTATGAAATATTACTCTAGGCAGAATTTCTCCAGATATTGCAGAGCTGTTCAGAGGGAGGAGCCTTGAAAGTATGGCTGTGGCAGTAGAGAAGCAATATGTCAAGTACTAAGAATGTACATGGATGATTAATCAAGACTATGAACATATTAGCCTGGACTAAAAGATTTCTGCAGGTAGAAAGGATTTCCATTTGCAGAGCATGACTTTCCCATCTCCCCCACTTACTGCCACCCAAAATGACCCCCACAATGCTACTCATTCAGGAAAGGGGACCCTCGTGAACAATGCAGATGGAAGTCAGGACTGCAGCAGGAGTGAGGAATGTGTAAAAATCCTTCCTTCATTGGTGGGAATTATCTGTGCAATCCAATTCTCAATTCCAAGACAGCTCACATTCAGCAAACGGAGTTATTTCTGCCAGGACTATCCTTCTCTGGTTGTAATGCAATTCTGCTGTATGACAGGTAATTTCATTGCCAAGCCCTTAAATGGTGGGCTTCAGAAGCCTTGAGAACAGTAGCGCTACCCCAACTCCTTGAAGGCATAGGGCAGAGGGCTAATTGCAAGGTTCTTCCAAGCTATCTTCAGCCAAGAGAACGACATTCAGGTGAGAAAGATCACATTATGGGTTCAGTTATAGTTGTTACCATATTAGTGTGTCAGGGAAAAGTTACAAGGAATTAGCAGGAACATGAACAAAGGAAATGAAGAGCAACAAAACATTGTTTCAAGGATCTGCCGTGATGCAGAATTAGCTGTTTCATCATATATGTGACTACCGCTGAGAACAGCCACCACATATCTAGGTTTCCCATACTCTCCATAATGATGAGAACTTAATGGCACCTGACACCAAAACATAGCGTTTTTCCATACTGGCTGTGGGGAAAATGCATAACACTGAAGCCCAAATAAAAGTTACTGTAGACAACATGGAGAAGCTAGACAGGACTGCTAATTTCAACAGCCACAGTTATAACACAACAACTGGGTTAGGTTCTAAATCTTTAAATAGTGATAAAATGATAGGGAGATACACAGCACAGCTAATTTTAAAGGTATGTGAATAACCCAGTGCCATAACCATCAGTGAACCTTTTGATAAAAACAAGGCTCTTAAATTTTATGGTTTTCACACCTGTGGAAAATGGGGAAGCAGGTAGGACTATTCAGTGATACCCTTTCCATGCAAAACTTGTTGCTCTTCAGCTGCCTGCTCAAAATGGAAAACAGGTTTTTTAAATAATGTCAGCCAAGGGCGTGTTTCCACAACTCACAACTAACCTAGTATTTCAAGCACACTAAGAAAAATAAACATTTGCTAGCTTTGTGTATGAAAGTCTTTTTTAAAAGCACAGATAAAATTAGGGGTCCAAAGACTGGTGTTCCAAGAAGATAAAAGCTAGAGTCTTCATTCTGCCTGATTCTGTAGTCAGCTGCTTCTCCAATATTTTCACAAAGTCGGAATGATCATTACCAAAGACAAGGCACTGGTAACATGCTCACAGGAATTCAACCAAAGCTCCTTGCAAGGCAGCCAGGTAAGTCTTTACATGGCTCTACATGGCTAGCTGTGTATTGTTGTGGAGTACTACAAACCCCAAGTACTCCTGGGGGGAAAAAACTACTATGCAGTTTGGACAGCAAGGTTAGAGTTGAGTAGCACCTTAGAGACCAACAAGATTTTGGGGGTATAAGCTTTCAAGAGTCAAAGTACCCTTCTCCAGAGAGCTTTGACTCTCAAAATCTCATACACCGAAAATCTTGTTAATTGCTAAGGTGCTACTGGACTCAAACCTAGCTGTTCTACTACAGACCAACACCGCTACCCTCTGACACTATGCAGTTTGGCTAAGTCTGAAGGTTAATTAATTTTCCCCCTTTCACATTTGAGTTTTAGATAATCAGGGCCTGAAGTCAGAATATGAAGAAAAGCAGAATTCTGCAAGAGTTCAGTTTCAAAAAATTATCCATAAGCCAACGGGGGACAAGCAAGTACTTACTGAGATCACAGAGTCCAACTGGAGGAAAAAGGATTGGCAACAGGGCAAAACCAAAGAGCAATGGCTGTTTTGCTAGAAGTGTATTTGGACAGATGATGAAAGGCACCGAACACTGGAAATGTACAGTGGTATATTGATACCAGAAAGTAGTAGTTGAATTGTAAAAATGTAAAAGCAGTCCTGTTTGTTCAATCTAAGGCTCCATCTATTCCAAAATCCTGTTGGCAACAAGCAAAGCATTCTAGAATTTATTTTCCCCCTAGTGAGTAAAAGGCATGTTAGTTAAGTTGTGTCATGTCAAATACAGAACAGTATTAGAAGTATCCAGGCAAGACATATCCATAGCTTGATGTATACAATGGAAACTGGGCACAGATTGTTTTTTAAAACCCAAACTATTAATACCTGAAAAAGTCATAAAACTGAGGAGTTCCTGAGTAACTTTTTCAGTGACCAGAGTTTCAATGCAATGTATTCTTAGAATGCCTCTTAAAATGACAACCACAGACATACAACTTTGTTGGATTTCATTGTCAGAGGGCCCTTAAATGTTGGTTTAAGTCTTGAGTGTCTCTTTATTTCTCATAACATAACTGTGATGGCTACAGAAAAGTGGTCACATATACCAACAGCATGTGAAGTCACCCACACAGCATCATATCAAACAGACCCAGAGATGGATGCGCCATCCTTCTTAGAAAAAAAAAACTGCCATTCAGGACTTTAGGCCATTTCAAAATGTCACTCAGTGTTTGCCACGATTACCAAATACTCAGAATGCTGCAACCGGCTCCTTCACAAGTTTGATTGAGGGATACTTGTACTGTCATTACCTTTTATACGTCTACACAACAGCTTAGGTGTACCACTTTAGTGCTTGTATGGCAAGGATCTAAAACGATCTTGCAACCAGCTCCACGGCCCAAAGGGAAGTCAGACTTGCTGGGTGCAGAGTGGCAGCCCTCAGGCCACATGGCAAGCTGCTTTCAAAACAGAAGACGATTTCAAACGCAATCTTTGATACACCATATGAAGTGGCAGTTCAAAGCCCTCCCCCCCACCAAAAGCATCGTGCTGGACTAACACAAGCTTGCTGCAGGAGCCTAAGGAACAATTTGGATCCCATATATTATATGAAGTGGCCCTTTAAAGTTCACTAATCATTCTATTTTACAGCATGCCGTAAGTGAACCAGAACTCCTGAACCGGTGACTCATCATGGCCCCATCAGGCACCAAAAGCAAGTTAAGCTATTTAAAATTTAAAGCACTACAAGTCAATGAAAGCCAGATTCTGTAGGGAGACAACATGGGTAAAAAAATATCAATACAGATGATATTTTAATACAAAATATTTTTACATAAGTCAGTCTTTTTTAAAATATAGAACCTTAAAAAAAGAACAAGTGGCTATCAACACACTATAAACACGCGCCTTTGTGCAGTTTGATAGCGTTATCAGAACAATGTTAAATACCAGTCCATACTTTTAACACTGCCTTTAGGTTTCTATGAAATATTAGCCATGTTCTGCATGACCAATATTATGTCCACTGTGAAACACTTCCATGCAGTTCTAATCTGACAGACTGCTCAAGAGTCTTTTTGCACAATGATTTCACATTCAGCTTCTCATCACAGTTCAGTGGTGCACAGTATGGCCAGTCCCATTAAATTCTGTGAACGTTAACTTAAAAAGAATGTCAATTACATGTACTGAAGTACATTGTTTAGTTACAGGTTCTTCGTCTGAAAAGGAAACTTGCTGATGCTTAAGAGAACTGCTACCCTGATCATCCAACCAAATTTTAACAGCACTCAAGTGTCCATTTTGATTTCTCAAAGTTGAATAAAGTAATCTGTCAGATTTTCATTAAGAGATGAGCTCCATAGCATATACATCTCGGGAATGTTTTAGAATAGTCTTGGTTTTTTTTGCACTCATATGAAAATAAGAGAATACTGGATCTTGCAGACTTTTGTTTTAATGGTAAATCATCCATGACAAGGTGGCCGGTTAGCCAAGGAGATTTACGATGATTTACTTGCATCGGAATAATTTACACAATTGAACTTATGCATACAGTACAGAACTATGAACAAAAAGGAGAAGCAAACTTTATTTATATTCAGGTAAAAACATTAACCTGATGAAGTAAATTATTGCAGATTTGAGAAATCAGCACATAAAACAATTGGACAGAGCATTGCTTACAGGTGCTTTATCTGTGTCAAAAGAAATGCTGAACTGTTTCGATCCACACCAGTGCTGGGAGGGGGGAAAGGTCAGAGGAAAGGGGAAAACATTACAGAAAAAACATGAGCTTAAAATCAAGGATAAGGATTGAACAGGGAAGGATGCTACTAATTTGATTTTATAAAAAACTTTACATCAATTCAAAATGCTCTGGCCACACAATAAATATTGGCCAGACCGATCAGTTGTTGAGTTTTTCAACTACACAAAAGAATCAATTCCTCCTTGCTCATGGTAACAGGCTGTTGCCTAAATCACTATGTGAACAGTTCTAGTGTATCTCCTGGTAAAGAATGTAGCCAATATATCCTACTACTACATTAAAACTAAGCTATAAGAAAGGTTCTACCTACTTACAAAGGCGGAATTATTGACAATATATTTAATAAAATTAAATTATTTCTTAATTTGAGAAAACATGGAGCAGTAAATGCCCATGTCCAAAACGTAACAATTGTTGTGAGTGGAGTACATAAACAGCCTTGTGGATTGCACATCAGACAATACATGAGGGAAGAAAACTGGGAGGGGGGGAGTGATGGTACACAGAACTAGTCTACTTAACTAGATGTGTCAATACATGTATTTCAATTTCTGTACTTATGTACAAAGTTGTCTTTGGGAGGAAAAAACTGCAGACTTGGCTAGATGGATACACACAGCCCAGTATTAAACTGCACAGCAACATTTATTGTTCCAGCCTGAAAAAACATCCCTTTTTAAATTTCACACAGCAAAGCAAGTTAAACTTCACTCATCAATAAATGATAATTTAAACACAAGAACTTGCTAAAGAAACCTTGTCACAACAACTTTAGGGCCTGATCACTTTTAAGTCCATGGGGCCTTTAATGAATATCAACCTAGTGTCTTTGTTTATAATCTGCAAGCCGTTTTTTCTACAACAAGGCGTAACATTTCCTCGACTCAGATGATACATTTAGAAAAGAATCATGATTCTCTTTTTGCTGTAACAGGCAGACATTGCATTTTTCATTGTGATCAGGAAAGATGGAATGACTGCTGCCCTTCTCTTGCAGCTATCAAGAGTTTTTCGCGCATTATCTCAATACTTGAATAGTCTGGCAACTTGAGATAGTTTACACAGGTCATTACTGAGGGTAAGAAGTCATCTGGATTTTCTGTAGACTCAAATGTCTTGCGTACAATTGTAAGGGGAGGATTCAAACTTCGAAAGCCTATGGGGGGAAAAACAATGTTCACTGTAGTAAGCAGATTTAATATGAAATATCTAAGAGCATTAAAGTATTATTAATGGAGTGGTGGGGGGAGAGAGACAATCATACACTCTTCATGCTACCTCTGCATCTTATGCGAATTTCTTCAGCCATGTATAAATTTAATTCTCCCCTCCCTGCTCACCCGACAAGTCTCCCATTTACATCTGTTCTCTCTCCTCCAGCATTAAGGTGTTGCAGGCCTTAATAATTGGAAAAGGTGCAGGTGCAGCCTCCACAACAGTTCTGTTTCATCAGCATGCATGTCATGCTCTTTAATGTAAAGGGATCCTAACCTCAGGAATAAGTATCTGGAACCTGGCCTGTACTGAGCACCGCAGAGCAGCTGAGGAAGCAGCACACAGCAGTGCCTCCTTTTCCGCCTCAAAAAGTTAATAGACATCTACCAATAAGAAAAAGCATGTGCAGCTGCTACTCTTCTGCTTCTCCCTAGTGGCTAAGAACCTCCAAGCTCTTAACAGAGGAAGCGCCACAGTTAACCATAGAATATTACTATGGCGACTGCATGTCTAGCTCCATCACTTGCCCAAGATGGAATTGTTGCCAGTTGCGTATTTGCCAACAGACATTAGAATCATAGAGTTGGAAGGGGCCATACAGGCCATCTAGTCCAATCCCCTGCTTAATTCAGTTTCAGTCTAGCGTATCCCTGACAAGTGCTTGTCCAGCCTCTGCTTAAAGACTGCCAATGAGAGGGAGCTCACAACCTCCCTAGGTAGCTGATTCCACTGTCAAACAACTCCTACTGTAAAAAGATTTTTCCTAATATCCAGCCGCTACCTTTCCACCAGCAATTTAAACCTATTTACTCATCGCTTCAAAGCGATAAAGTCAATGTTGACTGACTTGTCATGTCCGCATAAGGTAGAGGAGACCTGTAGTTCCTTATGAACTAGCCTAAGGCTACAGCCCAATGTATACTGCCATGTAGTCAACTGTCCGCCAGCCTCATGGAGTGAGATTCCACCCCCCTCCACTGCAACTTGTGGAGCCCCCCCCCCAGTTTGTTTCTAAGGAACAGCACAGAGTCCAAAGTGGGTGTCTGCAGAAAGCACCCTCTCCCTTTTCTGAAGAATTAAGCGCCTTTAAGCCTCTGAAACGGAGCAGTTAGATACATGTCAATTACTGGCAGTAAGCTTTACTGCATTTAGTTGACCTTATTTCCAACTACAGCCCAAGCAGGATCATGCTGCAAATGAGCTAATTATTATAGTTTATTTAAAACCCCAAAGCAAGCGTATTAATTTGCAATTCAAAAGATCTTGTGTACATTTAATCTATAGGAGGCCAAAATGTTTACTGTGGAACTAAAGCTGTGTGAGGATTCAATACAGTAAAAATAGCTATAATTTAACTCTGAACACATATGTGGAAGTTAGTCATTATGCTCACTTATTTTTAGCGAACAGTACCGTATAAAGACACCCACCTCCTACTGGCAGTCTAGGACTACCAGTCACAAACTGGAGAAATAATCTTTGCTGCTCACTATCAAAACTACTGAGAATTTCAAACAGGAACTTCACAGCACGGCTAGAATAAAAGAGGAATAGTTCAGATTAGAGACATTTAAGACAGCATCCATTAATGCACATACAAGTCACTGCAATGCTATTTTCTATGGCTGTGACATAAAAAGCTGTTGGACAGTTTGTAGAAACTATCAAGTCTCCATCAGGTAGTAACAAATTCACATTACCTGTCATGTGTATAACCATGATCCGGCCTGCAACATTCCATTAATGTCTTTGCATCCCAAGTATCTGTTTTGCTGCCACACAGCAACTGATCCAGCTGGAAAAAATGGTGGAATGGTAGGAATGGAGAGAAGGGAACAAAGTCCACTTACTGCTGCTGCTGAACGCTCATGTGCTTAATACAAAATCTTGCATAGAAAACTGAAGTGTAGGCAGCCCCCAATCAGACCCCAGACCATTCTGCAACCTTGTCTCAAACCACTGGATGCTTCCACTCCCAACTTCTGATGTTTACCCTTTGCATCTCACTCTTTTAATGACTTCTCAGGACATGGAATCTAAGCCTGTATTTTTGTATATTAAGAATGGTTGGTTTTTGAATACAAATCTTCAGAACTAAACCATTAGCTACTGAAGCATCTTGGAAGAGCTACATGTGTGTGTAAAATGACATCAAATCACAGCTGATTCATGGCGACCCCATTCTCCAGAGACAGTCTCGGAGTGCTTAAAATTCTCTATTAGCTGCTTCTAAGCCACCTACACAACTACAGTTTCTCTCTCATATTATTAACCTTATAGACAAGCATGCAGGTCAAGTATATAAAGATAAATCTGGTATAAAAGCTACAAACCTCCTCAGGATAGAAGTACTGAAGGTGACTGAGGGGAAAGACAGATTCAAATCCATCTCTGAAGGAGTCAAATTGCCTGGAAACGCCTTCATTTAGTGCCCAGAATATGACTAGCTATGAGGGGGAGGGAAACACACAAACAAAAATGTCAATATCCAGGAGTTCCTTGGCAATATTAACATGATCCTTTGTTTCCTTTCAAAGTACAGTCATAACCTGAACTAGAGAATATAAATGGATTTCAGGATGAAAATTCTATTTAAATCAATTCTATTATCGAGTTTATTTTTCATTTCTAAAATTACTAAAAATATGCTAAATAGGAACAACCAGCAATGTGTTCAAGCTGGGCTAATCCTAAATTGGTTAAAACAGGTATAAGGAGTCCTGCGAAAGGATTAGTATGGTAGGATTTCTATTTTTAGTCAGTTATATGTGTTTAAAACCAAAGGTAAATACAAAAATATCATATTTCCATACAGAAATAGACAAGGTATTCCAAGGTTAAAGTAGACATAGGTAAACTCCAGAGTAATTCTATTAAAAGATTCCCATAAATGAACAAGTTCATAGCATGGGCTGCCAAGGGAAACAAAAGTATCCCCAATGTCATGTATTTCTTCAGAGCACACAGCAAAAGTTGCATCTTATTTGCATTCCTCAACCAGGCTTAAGTCTTATAAGAGCTTTGTAGAGTGCATAATATTAGATCTCGTAAATACAATTGCTGGATATGATTACTCTTGAAACAATACAAAAAAGCAAACATTCTGAATAGGCTACAGATCAATAAGAGTTTGAAGTAAGTTGCACCTCTGATTTTCTGAAGGACACAACTTCCAAGCATACCAGACTTTACAGAGCTGCAACACATTGCCTAGTCCCTTAGACATTTTCCAGAAGTCTAATTACTCTGTAGTGAGCTAGCTCCTCCAATGCTCTATGGAGTTCAAGCAAGAACGTGCCAAATCTGCATAACAATCCCAGCTCAGTGGTTTTGGGTCGCTACAGTGTAATGGGCTAGAGCACAAATGCAGAAAGTTTTCCCATTTGAAATCCATATAGACTTCATATATAAGGAGAAACCAGGTTTTTCAGAAGCCTGACTCTCAAAGGCTTAAATAATTTTTGTCAAGGAGCTGCAGATCCGTCCTTGACTGATTGCCCTCTTAGAAAAGCGCTTGTTTCTGAGGATATTCAGAGTGACCTTGAAGCCGGTAAGCCAGTCTGTTCTCCACTGAAACGCAGGCAGCATCAAGGTGTTTCTGACTTTTGCTCTGTATTCTGATAACATTTGCTGACTGAGAGCTATGATGTAATGAAATTACACAATGTGATGCTATATGAAAGTTAAGATCTTTTAAAGGTAAGACAAGAGTCAAATAAACCGTATTCTTAACAAGAAGAGAATGATGAGAAAAGTTATATTTAAAGAAATATCATAAAGCCATAAACTGACTGTTTAGTACATGGCCAGGTCAGCAAATGACCTAACAGGTAATCCTTATAAGGTGAGAGCAACAATGCTGCTGCTCGAAGTTCCAAAAGGGCTGATGCACTGGAACAATCTCAAGATCAGATCCTACCAAGTACTGTCAAGGGTAGGGAAGGATACTGATCTTGGAAGGTATAAAAGGAGGAGCTTCCTAGCTGGGAGTTAAGAGTTCCTATCAGGTTGATACCCGTTGGCCTGAATGGATCTCTCCATCCCTTACCTGGGATGTAAAAGCTTTGAACCTTAATTCTTGCATGGATTGAGGCTCTCAGACCTTTCATATGGGTTAAGACTTTCTTGCCTAAAAATCTCTCTAAGTGTTTAGTCCTTGTGTGGACTGAATACTTACAGATTTCTCCAACATTTACAAGTCTTCCTGTGAGACTGAAAGTATTCTTTTCAAGACATGCTAGGACTGGATGTCTGAACTCTATGCCTACAGACTTCTCCATCTTACAAATAAGATGGAGACTCTTAGAATCCATCAACCTTTCTGTGGAGTCTAAGAGTTTAGATCTTTCCATATTAGATCTTTCCATACTAGGAGCTTATACTCTGAGCATGCATCAGAGATTTCTCTAGCTAACGGAGAGAATTCTGAACATTCTCTGAGCATGAGTCAGAGATCTCTCTAGCTGACAGAGAGACCTCTGAACTCAGTTCTTACACAGAACTCTGACATTCACATAGCTTTAAGTTTTGCATTGCTTTCTAGTTCTGACACAGCTAAAGATGGCACACACATAAATATAGAACTCCCTGATCTTAGCATAGATCAGAGGCCTTTCATAGGCTAAAACACTTAAGAGATTTCTCTATGGTTTCATGAACCTAGTCCTGGCATGGACTGGAAATATGCTTCAAAGGCTCATGACTTCAGCTCTTACATGGACTCATGGAATCAGAGATTCTCTAACCATTGTATCTACCAAAGACATTTAAACACTAAAATAACACATAGAGGACCCAAAAAGGTCTATTTTATCCTTAACATGGATTAGGAACTTTTTAGATCTCTCTAGGCCCTGCTGTGCTGGGGGCGGGGGTTCGCAAATGACATGACTAGGTGAAGTATGTCTTATGTTTTATGATATTATAGGTACTTTGAATTAAGATGCTTTTAACTAAATTAAATCTTAATAACTGCACTAACCATTTTTTACAAGATTTCTGTAACTTATATTTCCTGAATGAAATATTATTACTGGTTTAAGGTTTGAACTCTCATATAGAGGAATAGAGATTGTTTTAGATTGCTTGCATACATGAACATGTTTAAGACTCATAATGTCTGAACTTTGTAACCATTTACATGCATATATATTATGTAAAATAAACTGTATATACATTCACATGCTTTTCATAATTTATTGGAGCACTTCAAGAGAAAGCTTACTTCGGTAAGAAGCATTGAGTCCTGCTTAGTAGGTGTCTAAACTGAATAAGATAACATACTTCTTCTCAGGAAGGGGTCCATTCTAAGAGCATAGGCACTGAAAAGCATAGACCCGCTTCAACAGAGTAACTGAATGTCCACAGGGGGTTTACCCACAGCTTGCCTTGATAATTTATTACTAGCTGGGAGTGGTCCACTCCAACAGGATTATTCAGTCTTGACAGAATCTTGTGTTCAATGTTCTTCTGCATAGTAGTGTTTCTTTCGGTGTCATGTATTTTTGCCAGCTGAGAGAAGCTGAGAAATCCTTCACGTATCTGAAGAATTGGGCTCATAAAAGTTCATGCCATTTTTAAAATTATATATATTGTTATAAGACTGATACATGCTGCTTGTACAAACATACATGCTTTTGGAAGTCTATGTACTAGAATATAATGAAATTTTATCCAATCCAATACATATGCATAAAGTTATGCTCACGTATTGGATAAAATTTCAGTTCCACCACAGCCCTAACCAGAGTAGCTGGCTAATGTATTAATGGGTGCGTCAGAGTTAAAACTACTAATAGAGTCGGTTCAATTACTTCTCTCCAAACAATGTTCTCAATCAAATTGTACTAAGATACTTGAAGTGGAGATGTATATACAATACTAGTTAGGAAAAATACGCGACCTGCATCCATCACCGGCACTCAGCCTAGCAGTGTCAACTGATCATGCCTTCACACAAGGCAAAAAGAACATCTGCAGTCTGGGCATGGTCTTTCTGCGCCAGCATGGCATAGTGGTTAAGAGTGGCAGACTCTAATCTAGAGAACCAGGTTTGATTCCCTACTCCTCCACATGAGTGGTGGACTCTAATCTGGTGAACCAGGCTGGTTTCCCCACTCCTCCACATGAAGCCTGCTGGGTGACCTTGAGCTAGTCACAGTTCTCTCTGAACTCTCTCAGTCCCACCTACCTCACAAGGTGCCTGTTGTGGGGAGGAAGGGAAGGTGATTGTAAGCGACTTTGAGACTCCTTAAGGGTAGAGAAAAGCGGGGTATAAAAACCAACTCTTCTACTTCTTTGTAATAGCCCCACCACAGTCTCCCAAGCTAGGTCGGATGAACAACCTCCTTGCTAGAATTTAGGAGACAGGACAAGACTGAGCTTTTAAAATGGGCATCTGGTGTCAGAAGGTGTTAAATCTGTGGGCAATTTTAAGTCTTTTTCTCGGAAAAATTATATGCCATTTGATCTGATTAAACTGTGAACTGCCTTCCGTAAGGAAGAAAGTGTGATACTTTGTAAATGCATACCGTTTTTTGAATGAGAAGATTTTCTTAAGATTATATCCATATTACAGAACAAAGTCATGTAGTTGCATATTCAGTACATAATCAAACACCCTTCAAATTCTGATAAGCAACTGAGTGCAATTTGCAAGCAGATTTTACTTCATCAAGTCAGCTGTGTCTTTGGTGAATCCCTGACCTATCAAAGCAGTTGGAATTTTTTGACTGAAGGTGAATTAATTCCCCCAAGGTAAAGACAGCTAATATTCTTTACCATTATCATTAGTAACAGAAACAGGCTTCTGGTCCCAATAAAACTCTTCCAAAATAAACCTGTTTACTCACTCTGAGATACTCTTCTAAGTTATGAACAGTGACAGGTATATCTTTCCCTCCTTTTTTCAGCTCTATGTTGGGGAACCCTGGTAGTGTAAAATCCAACCCTAGGTCTTCTACTGAGCAACCATTCATTGTTAGGGTTTCCAACGCATACTGCAGATTTTCTTTGGTCTGAAAAATACAACACGTGAGAGCTAGTACCATCTTAAAACTTTCAAACTTAGTTTTCTACATTTTAAATCAATACACGAGTATAGGTTTCATGTGATTTTGCCTGTCGTGTTACTTGCCCCGAGCACTCAAAATGAGAGGCCACAAATCAAACAAAATAACAAGGCCTACCACGTTTTATTTAGGCTCGTCATACACATACCCCAAAACCTGACCAGCATACAAGGATGAAAGTGTTAAAGCAGAACAGACTACAGAAGAAACATCCACTGCATATGATTAGAACATGTATTTAAAAAATGAATATTCAAGTCAGCATGGCAACCAATGTAGATATTTTTTTCACCAAAGAATTATGTCAAGAAGCAAAAACCACTTAACCCTCAAGTGTGGAAATGCAGCTAAGGCTATTTTCTCATTCAGATCGTTGCAATTAATTGTAACACACACACTTTTGCTATACGAAGCTTTCATACCACTGACCCAGGATTTATATGTCAAGTTTTTTCCCCCAGTGGTAACTGCTGGACCAAAAAAGAAAATTATAAAACTGGCATTTGCTGTCTTATAAACATTCCTACCTGTGATTTATCCTGTTCAAGTCTTCTCTTCTGTCTCACAATTTCTTCAAGATGGTATACTGATCTGGCTACTACAGGATCAATGTTGAACAAATCATGAGATGTCAGAGATGGTTCCTGTCGAAGCATCCATTTGTAAAAAGGAAGGCCAAGGGGAAGGTCCACCTGTAAGTAAAAAAAAAAAAGTAACTACAAACTAAACAGTTGAGGTTTTATTCATTACCACAGGAGCATAAGCCATTACCACATCCATACAACTATGGGAAAAGTCTTAACTGTCTTCTGCCTGCAATAAATCAAACTGTACTCATACAATGCAATGGATACAATTTTCAGGGATTAAATTTCAAATTATTCTGGGATGGCGCCAATAAACTGCTAGTGCAAGGCCCTCACAGAAGAGAATCTTTCCCGCCTTCCCCTTCTCCCAGTGACCCATTAAAAGATATTGCTTGGGGTCATAAAATCCTCAAGGAAGGGATAGGGGTTGCTACAGGAAGGCAGGACAACTGAACACAAATTAGCTTGGAACTCTTCCATCAAGTAGAGCCTCCAGAGGCTACTGGGGGAAACTTGAGAATATTTCATGGTTTGCAGGGGGCAACTTGCTAGTAACATACACCTTGATAACACGCCTTCAGGTCCTGGGGAAGTTACCTTGTAGCAACGTTACGCTGCTATATTAGAGAGTTACTGCTGCATGCAGTAACTAGTGTCATTTTCAGATGTTTCACAGTGGGTGGCCGTGTTAGTCTGTCTGCAGTAGTAGAAAAGGGCAAGAGTCCAGTAGCACCTTAAAGACTAACAAAAATATTTTCTGGTAGGGTATGAGCTTTCGTGAGCCTCAGCTCACTTCTTCAGATACAGCTAGAATGTGAATCCATCTGTCTTTAAGTAGAGGAGAGTAAATTCAGATAAGCATTAGTATGTAAAGGTTAACAGTATGTAAATGTGAATAGCAGGCGTGATGGGATTAGGTGTGGTATGCAGAAGAGTCTGTGATGTCCAGGGGAGAGATGGGTGTGGAGAAATCAGCATTGGCACATCAGCATTGGTAATGAGCCATGAATGCAAGGTCTTTATTCAGCCCAGGTAAATGCATTGACTTTAGTTTGAATATCAGGAGTATGAACCTGAGATAGTATGGCTGACATTGGTGGGTCCAGAGATGATGTTCCTAGAATCTATATGAGGGCAAAGTTGGCACCTCTAGGAACATCATCTCTGGACCCACTAATGTCAGCCATACTATCTCAGCCATACTCCTGCTCATTTTCTAATGTGATTTATGCCATCACATGCCAGCAATGCCCTTCCACAATCTACATTGGACAAACGGGTCAGTCTCTTAGACAAAGATTAAATGGACATAAGTCTGACATCAGAAACCACAATATTAAAAAACCAGTGGGAGAACATTTCAGCCTTCCTGTTGCAGATTTAAGAGTAGCAGTTCTCTTACAAAGGAATTTCAAAGGGAGATTGGAAAGAGGAACTGCTGAATTACAGTTGATATTCAAACTAAAGACAATGCATTTACCTGGGCTGAATAAAGACCTTGCATTCATGGCTCATTACCAGTGCTGATTTCTCCACACCCATCTCTCCCCTGGACATCACAGACTCTTCTGCATACCACACCTAATCCCATCACGCCTGCTATTCACATTTACATACTGTTAACATTTACATACTAATGCTTGTCTGAATTCACTCTCCTCTACTTAAAGACCGATGGATTCACATTCTAGCTGTATCTGAAGAAGTGAGCTGTGGCTCATGAAAGCTCATACCCTACCAGAAAATATTTTTGTTAGTCTTTAAGGTGCTACTGGACTCTTGCCCTTTTCTATTTTCAGATGTGTTGGGTATCTAAATTCAGAAGCCAATTCATTCTCAGACAGAACATTTTTCAAAACTAGAAATGAAACCAGCTTTCCTAAACTACAATTTGAGTTAGTGGAAGTTAACCTGAAGCCAACTCTCCATTCTTACCAGTCTGAAATCCATGATAGCTTTTGCCATGAGTTTCCCCAGAAAACGGAACTTCATTTTAACCTTAGCAATGTGAGCAGGTTTAGCCGTTCTGCCAAAGGGAAGTGCAAACAGGCCTTGAAGGTTATGAATATATTTGGTCCCTTCTTGGCTTCCTGTTTTGAAACAAACACAAGCTGCTATCCCAACAGTAAAACATTAACCATTGACTATGTACAAAAATAAATGACATGAAAAGACAACATTTTACTTTAAAAAACTGCAGCCATTTATGAACATGCTGTTCTGAAGCAAATACACAGGTACATTTAGAAACCAGGTCACTTTCTTTAATTAGAGGCGGTACAGTTCATCCTCCTACAAAATGAGCTCGGGGTAGAGCACAAGCATTACATTGCAGGAAGTCTGGGGTTCAATTATGAGCATCTCCAGTTAGATTTCAAAGGGCAAAGTGTTGGGAGAGAAGGTCTCCTAGAGACCTTGACAAAGACCCTGCCAGTCAGAGTAATGTAGTACAGATGTAGGCTGACCAATTACTGGATTTGGTATGAGACAACTTTGCCTTCTCAGAAGCCCAATGCAGCTTTACACCACGTATGCTTCATTTACATTTCTGTTCATGCTACACATGCGTTTTACGGATCTTCCCTAAACTGGAGGGGCAAGCACAAAAACCACCACCGCCTTTAACAGTCTTAATTCCTCCACAGTGTTTACTTTTCTATAGGCCTTTAAAGCAATTATTTGCTTTGAATACTCCATCCTCTGAAAATATCCAGAAGACGGTTTTAGTTACCTTTAGGATTGGCAAGAGTAACTTCTTCACCTCTCCACAAGCCCAGATCTGCTCTCTGTAGTTCCTGAGATACAAGTGCATAAAACTCCAGTGTAGGTCCTAAACCTGTGCCAACCTTTTAAGAGAAAGGTATATATTTTTTAAATTTAGATATGATCCTTACAAAAAGTACTTTAAATGTTTTCTGTAACAAAAAGTTATGATTATGGAAAATGCTAGTACTAGTAGAAACTGTAATCAAAGACAGAATTCTCAGGCACATAGAGGAACAAAGCCTGGCAAGGAAGAAATCGGCATGGCTTTTGCAAAGTGAAGTTTTGCGTCACCAACCTTTTGGAGTTCTTTGAAAAAATGAACATACATGTAGTTAAAGTGACCTGGTATACAGTATATACTTGGACTCTCAAAAAGCTTTTGAGAAAAAAAACCCTCCTGAGTAAGCTTAGTAGCCATATATTAAAAAGTGGTTAAACAGGAAGCAGAAAGTAGGAACAAATGGAAATTCTCACAATGGAAAGAAGTGAGCAGAAGGATCCCACAAGGATCAGTACTGGGGCCGGGGCTAATCATAAAAGATCTGGCACTGGGGGGGGGGGAGGGTGAGCGGTGTAGTGACCAGATGATACAACATTACTCAGAATGGTGAAAACCAAGGCCAACTGTGAAAAGCTCCAGGAGGATCTCAACAGACTGGGTGGCAAAGGAGGTTCAGTACAGGTCAGTGAAAAGTAATGCATGCTGGAACAAAAAATCCCAACTTCAAGTT
This sequence comes from Euleptes europaea, assembly GCF_029931775.1. NCBI lineage: Eukaryota > Metazoa > Chordata > Lepidosauria > Squamata > Sphaerodactylidae > Euleptes > Euleptes europaea. The sequence continues at coordinate 35,251,302 of NC_079316.1, read as the reverse complement.
AACAGGTTGTGAACTTACTGAGAATGAGAGGGACAGAGACTCTGGGGTCGTAGTGGATAGCTCAATGAAAATGTCAACGCAGTGTGCCACAGCAGTGAAAAAGGCAAACATGCTGGAGATTATTAGAAAAGGGATTAAAAATAAGGCAGCCCATATTATAATGCCATGTATAGATCTATGGTGTGGCCTCATTTCTAATACTGTTTGCAGTTCTGGTCACCATATCTCCAAAAGGACATCACAGAGCTGGAAAAAGTACAGAAGAAGGAAACCAGGATGATCAAGGGGACTGGAGCACCTTTCCTATGAGGAAAGTCCGAATAGTCTGGACTTTGCTGTTTAGAAAAGAAAGGAGCAAGCAGGGGGACATGACAGAGGTTTATAAAATTATAAAATATACAGGGTAGAGAAATTATAAAATGTACAGAGAACTTTCTCCTCCACAAATACTAGAACTCGAGGACATCCAATGAAGATGGTGAGCAGTAGATTCAAGACGGACAAAAAGAAAAATTTGTTTACTCAACAAGTAATTAAAATGTCGAATTCACTGCCAGAGGATGTAGTGATGGCCACAGGCATAGATGGCTTTAATAGGGGATTAGATTAATGGAAGATAGTTCTATCAGTGGCTACTAAACATGGTGATTAAAGGGAACCTCCACATTCAGAGGTAGTAAATCTCTTAATACCTGTGCCAGGAGGGAACATCAGGGGATGGACTCAACCTCTATGCTCTGTTGTTAGCCCTTCAGAATAACTGGCTGGCCACTATAGTAGACAGCATGGACTTGATGGATTGGTCTGATCCAGCAGGGCTCTTTGTATGTTCTTGTGAAGTGTGTTCCTGGATTTATTTTTTCATATTACAATTAAATACACATTACCATCAATAATCTTTAACTGAAAAAAATGTGTTTATCTCTGAACATCACAAAGAACTGCATGACAGAAAAAGCTCCTTCAGATGACAGTGTCCTGCTCATGGTGTCTGAATGAGCCAATAAAAGACAGCCAGACATTGTGAATACTTACTTCATTCTCATACTGGATTTCCAGCATGGCTCTTGAACTGCCCAGATCCTGCATCACCGATTCTGCTTGTTTCAACAGCTCTTCTCTGTTCACAGTACGCTACATGTTGAAGAAGAGTACTAAATTATTCTTCCAGACTTCACAATCCAATTGTAGTATTGTAAGTGAAAGCCCCACACAAGACTGCACAAGCCAATATTTCACTATCCAATACATCTGAATCACATTAAGAGGATATTTGACATAAAGCAGCAGCAGTTAAATTAGTAATTCAAGTATTCATCTCAAGCAAGGCAGACTAACTTTACTGCATCAAATGCAGACTAAATACCTTTGGCACTATAATGGGAGTTATGAGCTAAAGTTATGTCAGAAAAGTAGATGGCTCATCTTCTGGAACTCTGGCTACAGAGGTCAAATGCAATTATTTTAGGAGGTGGTTGCTCTCAATCGACCCCTGCACCACAGCCACTCTTGTTAATATTTTAACCTTGGATTTGCCAATTGCATTTGAAATCAAGAACCACGGATGTCCTATAACTTTACAGATCAAGCACCGGTATGGTACTAGGTGCTCCAACAAATGTTAAAATTTGGAGAGAGTGGAGAGGGAGAGGTTTTTCTCCCTCTCTCATAATACTAGAACACGGGATCATCTGCTGAAGGTGGAGGGTGAGAGATTCAAAATAGATAAAGGGAAGTATTTCTTCACACAACGCACAGTTAAATTGTGGAACTCCCTGCCCCAGGATGTGGTGATGGCTGCCCACTTGGAAGGCTTTAAGAGGGGAGTGGACATGTTCGTGGAGGAGAGGGCTATCCATGGCTACTAGTCAAAATGAATACTAGTCATGATGCACACCTATTCTCTCTAGTATCAGAGGAGAATGCCTACTATATTAGATGCTATGGAACACAGGCAGAATGCTGCTACAGTCATCTTGTTTGTGGGCCTTCTAGAGTTACTGGTTTGGCCACTGCATGAACAGACTGCTGGACTTGATGGGTCTTGGTCTGATCCAGCATGGCTTTTCTTATGTTCTTAATAGTGAATTATCATCTGTACACTACAACAGCAGCATTTATTTAAGCCTAGTGGCCCTGGATCCAAAGCCCTGCCAGCAGAGTGAAGCTGATAGAGCAGGACTTCCATACATCCTTCCTCCCACTGATTCCACCCAAGTTCTGCTCGAGGGGCGGGGTGGGGGTAGACAAAAATTGCCCTCCCTTCTTCCACTAACAGAACAGCAGCTTTGCATCTAGTTCAGTATTTAAGAGGTTTGGGAGATGCATCCGACTTCAGCTCTGTCTGTCTCTGGATTCTTACTACATCAGTGAAGCCACTGTGCTTCACCATCTTCTGTGTTTACTTGGAATTACTATTCCTAGTAAGCACAGAGGATGGTGAAGCACAGTGGCTAAGAGAATGAGCTTTGATTTAGGAGGGCCCATGAACTTGCTAATTTGCTGCAGAGAGGTTGCTTCATTCATATACAACATATGGGAAGCAGAAGTTAATACTGGCCTACCTTACCGAGTTGTTGTTTGTGAAAAATACTTTGGATACTGAAAGTGCTATGTACGCATGCTAAGCATTGTTTTTGCTACAACTGCAGACTAACTTGTCCCTAAAGCCAACCAATGTACTTAAAGTTTCAGACAAAGATATTCCAGATCTCAGAGAGACTGAAGTTAGATAATGATATTTGTTCAATGTACATACCTTTTTCCTGTCCAATCGTGGTGCCACTCTGCTATCCTGAGAATCAGACTGGTTGATTTCTGGATTGGTATCTAGCAGTCTCTGCATGGCTCGATCTCGGTCAAAAGCAGTTACATAAAACAGCATTTGCCGTGTATCAAATGGAAAGAAAAAAGGACTGTAAAAAAAGATCAGCATGTACTTAAATTTGTTATTTAGATATTCTGCAAAGCTAAAGCAACTACAGTAGCTAAAAATTATAAAACTAGGAGCATTACCTCTCAATATCGTTTATAACCCTTTAAATTAGCTCTAAGGAGAATCCTTAGAAAAGCGAAGTCTCAAGAAGCTACCTATTGTCAAATCCTCTTAAGCTTGAACATGTTGGTTCTTTAAGACACTTAACCTGAGTTGTATATCATGCAACTACAAACTTTGAAAACGCCTGAGTTTTGTGTCTTTCTTTATTTCCTTATGGAACTAAAGCCTGATGTAAGAAGATCCCCCACAGTGCTACAGTAGATGATAGTCAAATCCTAAGAAGGCAGACAACATACCATGATTTTCCAAGCTCCGTTAGCCACGTTGGTATGTTTCCTGTCATTATCACCAAAGGATCTTGAAGCTGCCTGTTAGCTTTTGCTGTGAGTTTACTGTTGATAAATTCTGAAGTTGGAATAATCTCTTTACAGCTTGCATTCTACAGGAACATAAAAACAGGTGGTTTTCATTTACAAACATTACTAGAGACTCTTTATCACTTTCTTTAGAACAGAAAAATGCATCAAGCATTCCTGATGCTTTTGAGCTTCTTGCAAAGCGGGGTCAGCCTTGGGAAGCCATGTTCCTTCAATAGCAATCTTCCCTCACTCCTTTCCAGGAGTTACATGATGCACATGTAACAGGAAATCAAAGATTAAAGGATCATGGCCCCCTGACAAGCTAGAAACTGAAACAGGTTTGCAAATCAGAGTTATGAGAAGAGTCGTATTTTACACTAGTGTACATGTAACAGAATCATGGTTAGTACTAGGAAGGAATAGCTGGGAATATTCCTGCCCAAGACCTTTGGGGGCTTTCGCCACTTCATTACTGAGCCAGATAGATTGCTAGTCGGGCACAGTCTAAGACATCTTCATATACAGCATTAATTCTCATAGGCACACATAAGGAGGTGGGCAGGACCACTGACATCAAGAGTGCAACCTACTTTGTACCTGCATACTGGATATCATGGTGAAACTGGCCCATTTGGATAAATACAGTAACTTGAATTATGTAAATAGTTAGCAGCTTTTAAACCCTATTCTGTAAGGTACAACTGAAGGTTACCAAAAACAAGTGTTAAGAATAGTTTTTTAGAAAGGATGCTTCACTATAACTGCTATAGTACTCTGATAAAAGTATTTAGCATTAATCTTTTCAGAATATCTAAGTATCCTCTATGACAGGATCTGTCAACACCTATTAGGCGGAAACTATGTACAGAATACTAGTTGCTGAGGGATGGACATAGGAGAGTTGTTGCCTTCGTGCTCTGCTGTGCACTTATCACTGTTTCCGATTGCTAATTTCTGCATAATGAAGGGATGACCAAGGAATACAACATTCATTGGTCTTCCGTGGCATCTGACATGGTCTGAGTACGCGATCAGCAATTCATCCTGTATCAGAAGTTCTTAAGTAGTAAAATTTGACTGATCACAACAAATGTTTCAAGCAACATGTATACTCACATCATACAGGTAATACCAGTAGCGACTGATAGCATGTAAAACTCTCAAAAGAAGAATAACATCTAATGAAGGGTCTTCAAAAGTTATATTTTCAGGAGGCGAAGATATAAGGTAAACTTCCAAAGGATTTGAGACTGAAGGACACACTCCATCTAGAACAAGACAGAATCTATTAGACAGTGGAGGAACAGTTTGAGATATTTTTATCAGTTGTATGCAATGTATAATTACAATCTTGATTTTCGCAAGTTCAGAGACAGGATGTAATTATACGGTAACTCAAGTAATTGAAGTAATTTATTTCAAAGGCGTCATCTTCCCTTCCATGTATACAGATGACCGATACATACTTACCATGCCACAATTCATCATGCTTTTTTGCATTTCTAGGGGATGTTTTTGTAGGAGCCGTTTGTGCTCTTCCCCTTTTGCCTCCAACACAGTCTTTATTACTGTCTTCATCTTCTCGTACTGGCTTGTACCTAAAAACACGTGAAGTATTTCAGAAATGCCAACTGCGACTCATCAATCCACCAACTTAACCCAACACAGAAGCAGCAGCTCCTACTCATGTCAATATGAACACCTGAACATACAATAGTACCTCAAACCAAAATCAAATATACTACATCCGAGTGCTTAAAATCACATTTTCCCACAACTGGGGAAAACTGAACGCTTGGATGTGTGTCAAATTCAGACTGGGAAAAAGCAGTGGGTTTTTAAAAATTGGTCCTTCATGGACCAATTGGTCCCCCAATGCATCTGCACTTTATTTATACAAGCCCCCTCCCCAGCAAATGCAGCCTTTTACTTTGTCAGGGGGAGATCCCAGGCTTTCATGTACAACCCAGCACTGAGATCCCATTTGCTTGAATACCTCACTTCATACTGAAGTCACCCATATTAAATAGGATCCCAATAACCTAATCAGAACTATTTGAAAGCAAGAAAAACAAACAGAAATTGGTTCTTGTAGGTTATCCGGGCTGTGTGACCACGGTCACACAGCCCGGATAACCTACAAGAACCAATGAACTCTGACCGTGAAAGCCTTCGAAAATATTTAGAACAGAAATTATTTCCTTAACCTCTCCCAACAGGCAGATATGCAGTGGTAAAAAAAAATCATAATTCATTCAACACCAAAATGCATAATACAAGTGTTCCCTACATTCCGGCACATTCAACACCAAAATGCATAATACAAGTGTTTCCTACATTCTGGCACAACCCAGTTGTCAAAGAATAATAACTAAAGAGACCAGTTTCTTGGACTTGGCGCAGAGACAAAGTTATGCCTGTTTCCATTTTTTAAAATGAAGCACTGTCTTGCTCCCAGGAACACCTGCTTTGTTTGAAAAGGTTAGAAAGCACCCACTTGTGAAAGAAGTTCACTGAATTACTATTGAAAAGCATAAGCATTATTTAGAATGTCAAATGAATTACAGTATTAAGTGCAAAGGATTTTATTATGTCTAATTAGGTACTCTATTCACACTCTTGAACTTTATTTGTTAATGTGATAATGGTTTATTCTCAGTGGTCTATTCCCTTTTCTACTAATGGTCTATTCTGTATATTATATTCCCTCCCCTTATTACGTAGTCTAATATTTGCATTAAACACAAGCGTTTGGAAATGGGAACCTCTTAAGAAAAAGAGTATCACGAGAGTTCAGGTGGTTGGACAGGGTTTTTTCCCTGTTTTTGTTGGGGAGGGGGGTGATTTATATGCTGCTAGTATACTATGATGTGACTTGCATTTGATTGGGGAAGGGTTACACAATGTGTTGTTTGCTATCAGCCTGTTAAACCCAGAAGAGCTGCGAGTACACGGAGGGTCTGTCTATCTGGACCTTGAAATTTTAATAGCTACTTATGAAAAAGCTTAGCAATACTTAGAGCTTGGGGACTTCGCCTTAGAGCTATAAGGGCGACAGGGTATTTGGGAGGCAAAAGTGATTTCCAGTTTACATTGGCCTTAGCTTCCATGTTCAAAGTATTTGAATTATTTTATTATTTTTACAGTGCTTAATGATAGATATTAATCTACTAGCTGACCATCCTGTCCTCTACTGAATACTGGTCATGTGGCCTGAGTAGAAGTTTATGTGTTTTCTGTTCATATAATTTCCATTCATGTATTTCATGCTATTTTTATGTAACCACTTTACTATTTGGGGGTCACATGAACACATGAAGCTGTCATATACTGAATCAGACCCTTGGTCCATCAAAGTCAGTATCGTTTACTCAGGCTGGCAGCGGCTCTCCAGGGTCTCAGGCGGAGATCTTTCACATTACCTACTTGCCTAGTCCCTTTAACTGGAAATGCCAGGGATTGAACCTGGGACCTTCTGCATGCCAAGCAGATGCTCTACCACTGACCCACGGTCCCGCCCCCATTCCCTGGCCTTTTACCATTTATTTGTGTTTTTTTAATGCATGGATTTTATTATGTTTTTGTAGTATGTTAACATATAAAAAATTTAATAATTATTTTTTTTTAAAAAGGGGGGTATTATGTCCAGAATGGGAGCACCATAAAAACTGTCTCAAGCTCCTTGGAGGAAAGGTGGAATAAGTTGCAAATGTAAAAATACCCTTTAAAATAGAGATGGCCCCGCTTCCTTTGACTTACCAAATGGTATGTGTCTTTGTCCAAATTCCAGCTCTTCCTAATGGGTTGCTTTCATCATCTGTCGACTCTCTTTCCTCTTCAGCTTGCAAACTGAACTGTCTAACTGCTTGATACACTGTCATGTTGTACGGCAGGAGATGTTCTCCGATGTAAAACTGCAGCCTGTGCCTCACATTCCCTGAATTTAAGAACTGAGCAGCCTAAGCAAAGTAGAAAAAAGGGAAAAGTTAAAATGCAGCCCAGGTAGTTCCACTATGGAAACCAGTACCTTGCTAGGAGTGCCTTACCAGAGATTCATCTATTTCTTCATCTGACCCATCATCATCACTATCTTCATCATCTTCCCTCACTCGCCCATAACCTTAACAAAACAGATCAAAATATTGTTAACTGGATCTACAAAATAAATAATGCTTCTAAAATATTTTAAAAAGCTGCAAGAACCACCCTAGGCTATTCTGTTTCCCAGGCAGGAAAAAAACAGACATCTAAGTACAATTTGAATGAACAGATCAACCCCCTGGAACATTCCAGAGCTCTTGCCTCCTCCCATCGAAACGGGGGCTTTTGCTTTCCAGACCTGACTACTTTTAAAGCCAGTCTTTGTGAGTTGAACAGAGATCCGATTTGCTAAATACCTTGTATTAATGGCATTCTATACCCATAACTACAACAGAAACATAAGACTCCAGTAGCCAAGTATTCTGCTCTCTCTGTGCTTCCATTTCTAAGCATCCTGAGACTGACCATTCATGTTCTGGTCACCAAAACCAATACCTGCTATCATTTTCAGCACATACCAAACACTGTCTCACTGTGTGTAGTAGCTTTGTTTTCAACAATTCCATTTACATTTAGGAAACAGAGTAACAGCTCTGAAGAGTCTTCAACCAGCATTAGGGCTAGTATAAAATGAGGTAAGATTTAACTTAGACACCAGGTCATCTTGACAATCTTCAGGATTTCCCAGGTATGAGCTTTCCACATGTCTAAAGTGTTATATCCAAATATAACTCAGTGTTTTTAGAATGCAAAATCAGCAAGTATCAAACTTGTACAATCAATGTTATTTAAAAAAACTATTCAGAGAAGAATTTTTGTAGACTTTCAATAGTATGCATTTAACCCAGTATATATACCAGCAGGCATAGCGACCAGCCAAGCAGAGGGATAATCAGTAAGCCAGGGAGATGAACTGGGCCGGGCAGCCCAAAGGCCTTTTTTTCAGCAGTCCCCTCCAATCAATGTTTGTCCCCCAATGGAAGCTTCATAACCAGCTAATCCTGATGAAACTAGAGTTCAGTGCAATTTTCATTAAAACGAGAAGTCAGGGCAATTGTGGATGGTATATACATAGGCTCTTTTCAATCAAACTGATTTCTTGAAGTACTGCTGTGCAGCTTTTAGCCACAATGAGGAAGAGTCACACACAATGCTGTCATCACGCACATTTGCAGTGTATAATTAAACAATAAAAGGTACCTCTCACTACAAGGTATCTCTCAATGGCTTGTACCAATGCAAGGGGATCTATCTTCACAGGTCCACCTTTCCACTGCTTCACGTTAGCACAGTCTGGATGTCTTTGCAGCTGGCATTTTAATTGATGAGTGTTGAAAAATTTTAAAGCTTGGGATCCTCTGTTAAGAGAAAAACTCAAGATAATTTATGAAAAAACGTTGCTACAGTTATTCTATTTTGTTTGTACAAATCAAAACATTACAGTAATAAAAATAGTTTCTACCTTTCCCATTGGCTCAACAACTTAATTAGTCAAGGTTGCTATTGTTTTTTTGCTGTCAAGTCACAGCTGATTTATGGCGACCCTGTAGGGTTTTCAAGGCAAGAGCCATTTAGAGGTGGTTTGCCATTGCCTGCCTCCCCATCATGACCCTGGTATATCTTGGAGGTCTCCCATCCAAATACTAGCCAGGGTTAGGGCTGAGTGTGTGTGACCGGCCCAGGGTCACCCAGCAAGCTCCCATGGCACAAGTGGGGATATGAACCTAGGGTTCCCAGGTCCTAGTGCGACACCTTAACCATTACACCACGCCGAGCCATGTCAAGAAGTCATTAATTCATAGGGTCACCAGAGGTCTGAAGCAGCTTGACAGCACTTAACAGACTTAACCCCTTTTACTTTGACCTTTTAACTTCGTTTCAATTTCCCATCTGATATGAGAACTGCAACTAAGAACAGACCAGTTTTGTTTACTAACAATTAAATTTTGAGCTGTCATTTTAGTTTTATTCTGTCCTACTGGCATTGGTGTGTGCATATATATAATTTTTTTCATTCCTTTAGGTAACAAAGGCTCATGTTATATATGAATTCTAGGTTTCGCTTTCATATTCGCAATAGTCTTTCCACCACTGTGGAGAGCAAGACCCCTCAAGTATGTCCCAAGATCTATAAATGCAGAACCCACACTAAATACACAATCAAGCATGCACATAATTTATTAAAACTCTTTTATTTTTCAGCGGTCATTGATGCATTATTTCTTGAGCTTGCTGAGCTATTCCAAAAGAAGAGGCCGTGAATTCAATGATAACAGAGGAGAGCTGCAAATATTTGAACACCCTGGGCTGGATCCCATGGATCCATTATGCAACTTACAGTGCTTTCATCTGGTACAAGGGACTCTGTGCAGCAGAAGAGCCTCCTTGAACCTGGGGAAAACACGGGCATTAGCAGAAAAGATCTGCAGAGTCCAATCTGCTAGCCAAATGTATTTCTTTGTAGGCTAAGAGTTTAGCACACTGCTATGCTTTGAGGAGAAACGTTATATGAAGTTTGACTGAGCTTTAACAATGTTCTCATTTTAGATTGCTGATCTGGTATTTAAAAGCTGCATGGGGTGGGGGGAGAAATCCTTGCATGGATCCCTCTATTAAACTCACTTGGAATAAAGCAAAAATTAAAAATTTCAAGTAACTTTACAAGGATGAAGATTGGTGAGATTGTATCTCAAAAAAATTTCCAAGACAATTTTGTCCTAGCCAGCTGTCCCTACTATCAAGGGGCTGCTTGTGCAAGAGAGGAAGCAGACCAGGTACCAGTACCGCCAGACAGGTTTTAACAACTGTACTTTCATGTTTAACCTACAACCTAAAGAATGGTTCAAACATATTATTCCTGGGGCTATACTGAGGAAAAAGCTAGAAGCAAGTGGAGTTTAGTTTCACACCATCTAAACATGGGATTTCTTGTTAGTAGGTAATATTAGTAGGCAAGTAGGTGATGTGAAAGACCTCTGCCTGACAACCTGGAGAGATGCTGCTGGTCTGAGTAGACAATACTGACTTTGATGGACCAAGGGTCTGATTCAGTACAAGGCAGCTTTCACGTGTTCATGTGTTCGTTTTGCGTCAGGTCATGCAAAGGGAGGAGAAAATGCAAGCTCCACCCTTTGTACAATCCTAGACGTGCGAAGCAAGGTCAGAGAAGCAGATTTCACGGTTCCCCACCCAGTGTGAGGTAAGCATCACTGCAGGCAGGAGCAAAATGAGTTCTGGGCTCCCCCCACCCCTTGCTTTTACCCCACCTAAGTGCCAACCCAACCCTGCCTACCACAATCGACGGAAAGGAGACGATGTGCCTCCAGTTATCAGCAGGGTCACTGGGTACAAAGCTCACTGCGATGCAATTTTCCATAGGCAGATTAAGGTTAAACTAGTTCTACTATCTTTGTTGCAAGCTGTATAGAACCCATCGCTATCAAGGCGTGGCAGTGAGAAATACCAGTTTTCTGGTACTTTGCTTGAGGAATACGTTTAAAGAATTCTGCCACAGATCTCCTACTGAGGTGACTGAGATGCATGCACACACATGCTGCTTCTTTTTTGGCAGACCAGACTCACTACTTAGAGTATAAAATTAAACTAGATAAGGGAGGGTTTTTTAGTGGGTGTGGGAGGGGTTATTTAGCTTCACATGTTAACCAAGATGCTTTTGCCAGCAAGTATTCTACATGTAAAGATGTTTGCATGGGCATATGAGAATGAAGAGTCATTTAGGGAGAGAATGAGGGGCTATTTACAAGCCAGGAACCAACAAGGGCTCATGACAGAGGGGAAATCCCCAGCCCCTTCCACTGCCTCCCCCACCCCATTCCTTTTTATGATTCACTTGCCTGACTCCGTCAGTTCCAGGTCTGCTTCCTCTCTTTTCACCATGCACTTAATATTTTACTCCTCCCTTGATTGTCCACACTTCTGATATTTCTTCCTTCTGATCCCCTCACCCCCACACCCTGTTTTTTCCTTCCAGTCATTTCTCATATCTGTTTAGTCTTTTATCCTTTCCCATCACAACCCCCTCAATTTATTTTCCATTCTCCCCATTCTCTCTCCTTTTAGAGGGAGGGCACTACAGCAACCCAAAATGTGGTTTTTTAAAACACTTTTTGTTTTGTGGGTAAGAAACCATCTGTATTTTCCTGCAAAATTGGGGGTTCTGCCCAAGTTTGCAGAAATATTTACCTTAGGCCTGTGTGGTTCCCCCATGCTGGTTTTTGAGCCTGCAAAGGGGTCATATTTGCTAATAAATATAAATACTCTCTCTCTCATTCAAGGTTTTCTGTTAGGTTCTTATGCTTGGTTCAGGAAGATAATCTACTGGGATAAGGAAGATATCACTCTGGGGCAACTACCATAGATCTGACCAGTCTTTTTCTACTTTAATGGACAGCAAATAACATTCCATTGTCAGACAACTGGCCAAAAAGAAAAGTATCCCATGCTCCAAGATCCAAGACCAGATCCAAGGAAGGGGTTAAAAAAAATTGTTCTAAAATTTAAAGCACTATTTGCTGGAAACCAGATTTAAAGTTATAAAAGAATTTCACCAAATTTACTGAACAAGTTTCATATTAAACTTACTCCATGCTCTCTAAATACCAAGAACAGCTATCTAACCAACCTGCAGTAAACTTCTTATGAAAACGTTATACCCTAACCTCTCAGTCAAGTATGGTTCTCAAAGCCATTTACAGTAAGGCACAATGAACCTCAGCACATAACAAAAAACAAAACAAAACCAAGTGTCAATAAGATATCACTAATATATGTTAGGTTTCAATTCAGTACACTGGAGGAGACAGGCACAGCCCATTCCTGAAGGGGGGAACGAAGCTCGTTAGGAGCATCTACACAGGTGTGGGGACAAACATGGAAAGAGGGAAAATCAGTGAAGTTCAGCTACCCCTTGTATGCAATGTTCTTTTCAATGGGATCCAACCCTGTATTCTTGCTTTGTTAGAAAACATGAAATGGACAGGAAGTTGCAGGATTGCCAGTACCTTGAATCTTATAGAAGTTGTTTTCAAAGCCTCAGACTGAGATAATCATATTGGACTGTAAAAATCTGGAACCACTACTTATTTCTAATTCCACAGTGCCTTTACATAAATAAACCCAAACTGCCCAAGCAGCATTCAGGGGCTGCAATCATGACTCTTAAATAGAGTGCAAGGAGATTCACATTTAGCTTCTCTCCATCCATCTTCTGACTCCTCTTAATTTCTCAAATCTTTTACACTACAGCAGCATGTATACCTCTCTCAGGTAAAGCATCAGTGCTTACTATGATCAATACGGATTCTGTGAGCTGCAACTGGCAAACATCATGAGTCTAAAGGGAGCTCCAAGAAAGTATAACTTCTCCGTGCCCCAAATCTCTTGAAGATGCACTTATGGGTGAAGTGTTGAAGCTTCAGTTATGTTCTATGGTAGTTCTAGAATGGCCTGTATGATACTACCAATAGAAGCAGTGCCTTATAAAGGTTCTAAGCAGTCGTGCGAAGGCAGCTATGCAATGGACAATACATACAATCCAGTGAGCCCTTTTAGATGGGCTAAATTAGCAAAACAAGGAATATTCTGGAAAGTAGTACTCTGAAAGTGAAAATAAAAGTTTACCTGAGCATTAATCCTTACCTGCTCCCTGTTCCATTTCCACTTGGAAAGTCATGGACTTTCACTGGAAACTGCTCCATCTGACTAAGACAATTATTCATTTTGTGGACTAATGCCAACAAAGGTGCATTTTCTAATGGCTCTAATCTTCCAAGGGGTTCTTCTCCAGGAAGCTGGAATTAAAAGTTAAGTTTCATTATTAAAACTATTGTCATTTAGAAGCACTATAACCAATCATGGGAAGACAGAGTTACTTAAGATTATTCTACATACTTCACTGTAAACGGAGCCTTGATTACTTACCGTGAAGGCTCCTTCTCTCCTGAGGCGGAAGGCGTCTTGAGCAGTGGGTTATTTTCCTTGTTCCATCCGGGGAAGGCAGGACTAAAATCTAACTTCCTGTCTTCCTGGCGGGAAAATAGCCTGCAGAAGCCCAGTTACCGGCTTGCCTAGCTCAATGGACAAGAATTATAACTGAAAACTGATAATATTACCAACGGGTAACAGCAAGAACAACATACAGAACGTTAACAGACAGTAGAGGGAACTACGGGTTCTAGCTCGCTCAAGCTATGCAAGGCATCCACCTTGTGGTTGTTTAAGAAATTTATCATAGATTGAAGGTTCGATATTAGTGCTCAGTGTATGATCAGGGTGGGCAAGATGCCTTCCGCCTCAGGAGAGAAGGAGCCTTCATGGTAAGTAATCAAGGCTCCGTTCTCCACTGAGGCTTCAGGCGTCTTGAGCAGTGGGACCTTCAAGAGCTCCCAACCGGGCGGGTTACGAACCTTCTTGCACTACCTGCTGTAACACCCTTCGTCTGAAGGACGCCTACGCAGAAGACCAAGAGTTGATCTTGTAGTGCCTGATGAAGGTAGAGATTGTAGACCATGTTGCGGCCCTACAAATCTCTTCTAATGGTGCTTGTCTGTTAAAAGCAGCCGTTGTGGCTGCACTACGTAGGGAGTGAACTGTGATGCCAAACAAAACAGGGTTCCCACTAGCCCTGTAGGCTTCAATAATGCAATGTTTAAGGGTGTAACTAATTGCTGCCACTGACATTTGTTTACCCCTGGTGGGGTTGCTAATGCCTACAAACATATAGTCCATCTTCCTGAACTCCGCCGTTCTACGGATAAAGGTACGGATCGCCCTCCTAAGGTCCAAAGAATGCCAGGAGCGCTCCCTAGAACAAGGTCTTGGGCAAAAGGAAGGCAAATTGATTTCTTGCGATTTGTGAAATGGAGAGTTTACTTTGGGACGGAACGTCGGGTCTGGTCTCAAGACCACTTTATCCTTATGAAACACACAGAGACCTTCTCTGATAGATAATGCCCTAATTTCCGATACCCGCCTGGCTGAAGTGATGGCCACCAAAAACAAAATCTTCATGCGAAGGAATTTTAAAGGAACTGAGTCGAGGGGCTCAAAGGGAGCAGAGGTAAGTGCATTCAAGACTAGATTAAGACTCCATGAAGGGAATCGATGAACAACTGGTGGTTGTGTCTGCGATACCCCTTTTAAGAAGGCCGCCACATGTTTGTGCCTAGATGTAGGGACACCTTCTAAGGTAGGTATTACTGTAGTGATCGCAGCTATTTGTCTCCTTAGGGTAGAAGCTGAGAGCTTTAACCTTACCCCTTCCTGCAGAAATTCTAAGATTTTTTGTATCCCTGGATTTAAGGGATCGACCGTTTTCGTTCTTGTCCAACGTACGTAAGCTTTCCATGAGGCATTGTAAATGCGCTGTGTGGCCGGGCGTCGCGCCTCCATAATGGTGTCTACGACCTCCTGGGAGTAACCCTTTTCTAACAGGAGTCCCCTTTCAAGTGCCAGGAAGTTAAACAAAACCATGCGGAGTCTGGGTGCACTAGAGGGCCCTGAAGAAGTGTTCCCCAATGAGTTGGAATCCTCCATGCTTCCTGGACTGATAATTGTTGAAGGGTTGCAAACCACGGTCTGCGGGGCCAAAAGGGCACAATGAGTATGACGTTGGCCTTCTCCTGGAAGACTTTCCTTAGAACCTTGGGTATAATTGGCAATGGAGGAAAGGCATACATTAGGCCCTTGGGCCATGGACTGGTCAAGGCATCCGTTCCTTATGCATTTTGATGGAAGTATCTTGTGAAAAATCTGGGAAGCCTGGCGTTTGCGTCCGAGGGGAACAAATCTACCTGAGGGGTGCCAAATTTGGAAATACTGAGCTGAAAGGCATCGTGATCTAGTGACCACTCTCCCTCATCTACGGTCTGATGGCTGAGCCAGTCCGCTTGGATGTTGAGGGCCCCTTTTATATGCTCTGCCCGTATCGATTTGAGGTGTATTTGTACCCATGAAAAAATCGCTACTGCCTCCAGGTGAAGGGAGGATGATCTGGTCCCTCCCTGCTTGTTTATGTGAGCCTTCGTAGTTGTGTTGTCCGTCCTTACGAGGACGTGGTGACCCTGGAGGACTGACGAGAATTTGAGGAGGGTTAACCTGACAGCTCTCATCTCTAATAGATTGATGTGAAGTTTGGTCTCGGCTGGAGACCAGCGGCCTTAGGTTATGTGTCTGTTGAGGGTGGCTCCCAAATCCTCCAAACTGGCATCCGTAAATAGCTGTAGAGGCTCGTCGTGAATGTACTGACTTGCCTTCTGAAGGTTTGGCTTGTGAGTCCACCATCGTAACCCCTGCTTTGCCTTCTGGCTAATGTGGATGGGTCTGTCCCTCTTTTTGGCTATGTCCTTGTGAAAGGGTCCTAAGAGCCACTGGAGAGGTCTCGAGTGGAACCGAGCCCAGGGTACCACTGCAATGCATGAGATCATGAGTCCTAAGAGCTTTGCTAACCTCATTAGACATGCTGATCTCGACTTGATCACGGAGGATGGTAAGGTGACAATTTTGCAAATTCGCTCCGGGGGTAAGGAAAGGGAATTTGTCTGAGAATCTATCCGAACCCCCAGGTGTACTAGGGAGTGAGGCTTTGAAAACAACTTCTATAAGATTCAAGGTACTGCCAATCAATTTCAAAAAGAGTTCCTTACCACCTTCTCACTCCCTAGTACACCTGGGGGTTCGGATAGATTCTCAGGAACAACTGTAGCCTCCCCCCGATCCCTGTGGTTATCCTCAGGTACTAACTGAATGAGTTTTTTGGTCCACAAGTATGAGGCCCTAGCAAAGATGGACATGGTTGCATTGGCCTGAATTGCAAGTGCCGAGGTCTCATGCGCCTCTCTAGCCAGAGAGTCTGATTTTCTGTCTAGTTGGTCGCGTAGGGTGCCTACACCATCCTCTGGAACCAAACCAGGATTTTGTAGATCTGCCACTGGGGCATCCACAAGGGGCACTTTAAGCATGGTCATGGCATGCGGTGCCAAGGTGTACAATTTTTTAATAGTAGGAGGCACTTGTTTGCTGGATGAAGGATTCTCCCACTCATCACTGATTGCTCTTATAAAGAGTTCAGGAAAGGGAACCAAGTTGTTGGATGCTTTCTTTCTAGGAAAACACTCCTTGATTCCTTGTTTTAACTTGAGTTTAGGTTCCTCTGAGGAATCAGACTCTTCATTTAAATCTAAGGCTAGAATAGCCTTAGCTAACAATCCCTGATAATCTTCCCCATTAAACAATCTAGTAGGCTGATCATCCGACTGAGAAGACTCGTCCCCTGAGTCAAATTCTCCTTCCTCCCTCTCTTGATCTGAGTCTAAGGAAATGGAGGAATCCAATTGACTAGTCTGAGCATCCAATCCCTTTGATTTCAGTGCAGCTTTAGTTGGCCACTGAGATGAGGTAGACGCCTGGGGCTGAACAGGCGCTGGAGTCATGGCCTGATTTAGGGCAGACTCCCCATCTCTGGTACTCTGGGAATGAGAAAGTGAAGTAGAGGGAGACCCTATGGGCCCCGTCCATGGAAAGGGGGGGAATTCTAAGTTGGTAAGCTTGAAAAGCTTGCCACTGCCTTTGCAGCGCATAGTTCACCAAATCGTCTGCCTCCTGCTGGGAGAAAACGCGCTGTCCCGCCATTTCAGAAGGGGGGGGAAGTACGTTACCAACTCCGGGTCGGGAGACATTGGGTGCTGCAGCCGAGAGGGCATTGGTAGTTGCGCTCACAGAGGTTGCCGAGTAGGCGAGAGACTTCTTCCCAGCTCTCGCTTTGTGACCGGTCGATTTAGAGCCGCGCCTCTTTTCCCCCACTCCGTTCTTTGTAGTCGCGGCTTTCCGCGCCTTTTTTTGGCGCCGGGAGCCGCGTCTCTCTCCGCGCTCTCCAGCGCGATCTCCAAAGCGCTCTCCTCTAAGGGCTCGCTATTGCGGCCGTTGGGGCAATCAGGGTCGTGGCGAGCCGCCTGAACTAAACCTAGTCGGTAATCCTCTACCGACAATAAATTGTCTTCCCGGGTTGAAATGGCCTCCGCCATCTTGGATCCTCCCGTGTCTAACTAAGTCCCTCACAAAGAAAGAAAAAATTTCACACAAAAGGAGGGGTTGGTGAGGGTAGACTGGGAACAATGAAGAATAGGAATACAGAATACGAAGTAGAAGATAGAACGAACGAGAATAAGAATATCAAATTCTTCCTACGCTAACTAAAGCATGGAGCTTTGCCAGGATCCTGCTTCCCCCTCAAGAAGGCAGGAGGAAACTGGGCTTCTGCAGGCTATTTTCCTGCCAGGAAGACAGGAAGTTAGATTTTAGTCCTGCCTTCCCCGGATGGAACAAGGAAAATAACCCACTGCTCAAGACGCCTGAAGCCTCAGTGGAGAACTCTCTCCAGCAGAAGATATTTCACAGTGACTGCTCTAGCAGATTCTCTTGAACAAACAAGACATTTGCACAAAAGCATAATACATTCATTTATTTAAAATCTACAGTTTAAGTGAGACCGCACATAAAAAGCCACACCATATTTTCACTGTGCAATATGTGTTTCGTAGAAAGACTTTATCTTCAAGCAAGTTTGCATTCAGATTCTAATAGGAAAGAGGAAATCATACATGGCTGCTGTTCACAGGCATTTAGAATTACTTCTCCTTGAGTCTCAAGACTGCGCATATGTACCACAGCTATGAAATGACCCCAATAATACTGAAGTTTACAGGATACTTACAGGAGAAGAGAAAAACACATGAAGGAATCTTTTCAATCTGACATCCCGGCTTACAACATCCTTTTCACTTTTGGACGTCAAGTAAAGCAGCAGCTGTTTCATAAACCCACTATGCTGGATCTCAAATGAAGAGACATCAGACTCAGAGACTATACTACGGATTTCTACAAGGCACTCAACTCCACCATCCACCTGAAACAACCAGTTTTTTAAAAAAATATATGAGAACAAGGCTTTTATTTAGGCAATCACTCCACAAATGCAAATTTTAAAATAAGTGTGTGAACTCCAGAGATTTTAATACCCAAATTCTAACCCATGCTTAGCACTATTTTGCCAATTATGATGATTCTGGAGTGGCTGCCGGATACAGCCCCATATCTGATTCACTATTAAATACCTACCTGTTGACTTTGTAACTCCACTGACAGCATACCCATGAAGGGGCACTACATACAAAACAGGATGCCTAAAGAGTTTCCAGGCAACTGCTCACAAAGCCGCCCCAGCAGAGTTAGGACCACCGCTCATTCCAATACGAACTTAGTGCGTATTTAAAGAGTACTATTTAAAGTAGTCATCCCCAAATGAACTAAAGATTTCAGCTTAACTTATTTTTCTCAAGAAAAATAGTTTCAAATATAGTTGCATAAGAACATTGAAGGCTCTTTCTTTTTACAAACCAGCACTGTGAGATATTTTAATGGCTAATTAAGTATTAAAAGTTTTGGAGTTTGATTATTCGTACAGATATACACACAAAAAAAACCCCTCTTAACTGACCTGAAGAAGAAAAAAAACACCCCTTTGTACTGCATTTGTTCTACTCAATAACGGGAGTCATTTGGGATGCACTTAAAAAGATGCAGCTACTGCTTCCAAGGGCTGTGCAAGACCTGTATTTTCCTTTACCTGAATACAACTCAATTGATCTGCAACGGTTCTTGTTAGAAAGGGGGGGAAATTGGCTATATTCTAAACCTAAGTAACATTTTTGCCTTTAAGACTTGGGACAATTATCTTCTCTGCATGTACACCACAGCATGACAGGCCATCACCAAAATGAGAACACCATATAAAACTCCTATATTGCTCCAGCTTGCAAATGATTTCAGCTCCTATTGTGCCTTATGTGGATCCCTCAGTTTTTAGATACGACACCTAAAGTAGCCCTTTTTCTCCCCCTCCCCCCCTTTTTTTACAGTGGACAAATCCTTGAAGATTCTATTTGAAGATGATTAGCAGTATATATGTGGGAGAGAAGTAATGCGTTTTGGAACCCAAAAGGTGATGCAATTAAAACTGCACTACAAGCCACTGGTCATACACAAAGATGTCTGCCACAAATGGTCACTAACAACATATCATTATGTATCTATAGTCAGTAGAACTGGTAACACCCCTCCAAAAAAAAACCTTAACAAGAATCACGAGTTTTAACAGAAAACTTTCTTTGACAATATGAAATGCATTTTAAGCACTGAAAGAGCTTGTGTGTAAATGAAGATGAGACTTGCTCACACATACTTACAGGCAACAACATAGTATCTTCGCTTTTCCTTTGAAAAAATGCCTCCATATTAAACAAAAATACCCTAACCTGAAGGTTGAGTTGTTCAGTTGCAGTGCAAAGTCTCTGTAACACATTTAGTGCAGGGTTGCTTCCATCCATGTTCTCAGAACTAAAGTAACGCTCCACAAATCTGTGGGCTTGATCTTTAATCCAACCCTTGATTTTCTCTCTATAAGAAAGTATAGTTTAATATATTAAACGCTCAAAGGCTGCATACTACACGCACAGCTCCCCTGTACAACTTAAGTACATAATTACAGTGTATACAAGCCTTTCAATATCGGAAAGCTTAAGAGACAGAATCATAGAATTGGAAGGGGCCATACAGGCCATCTAGCCCAACTCCCTGCTCAATGCAGGATCAGCCTAAAGCAACCCTCACAAGTGTTCGTCCAGTCGCTGCTTGAAGACTGCCATTGAGGGGGGAAGATCTTCCCATAGAAGTCAAGAGACTGCTACAAATCTTTTCCCTTATTCCAGTCTACTATATCTCTACCAAATTTGTATCCTTATTTTAAAAATTTACCCTCTATCTTCCAGGCATATACTTCCTTTCCTGGCAATTCTCCTTTCCCAGCAGTTCACCATTATTTAAACTTCACCCAATCACTGAATAGCTCACACTGTTCCCAACCTGAAGTTCTTTGTCCTCTTCTCCCAACCAGATTTCATATTAATCCCCTTGCTATGCCACAATGACCATGGGCAACAGAGTTCAAACTATCAACATAATAGAAGCTATCATGCCAGAAGGGAGTTTTGCATAGTAAGGATTATTTGAGAAGTTACCTGTTGTTGGATATGGTATCCTTTGAGGCAGCTCTTGCAAGACCACTGACACCTGCTGTACGTGCTGGTTCAATGTTGTTGCTATTGGACTGTGTGCCTAATCTTCCCCATGTTTTAGGGTTCAAACTTGCCAAAAAGGAAGATTTAGGAGACTGAGTAGCTGTAGGGCTTTTAGCTTTTGGGGTGGGGAGGAAAAAGACACTATCAGAATGAAAGCTTAAGTACATTGAAGTTCACCACCAGCAGACTAAACCCACTGACACTCATGTTCTTTGATAGCACATCGTGCACTGAATACCATCACCATCCTCCCATCAATAGTATGTGATTATCGCTTCCAATTGCATAAACAGTAGTTCCAATGCATCTTTAAATCATTTTGAAGAACTTACATACTGTACAGATTATCCATGGACACCCACACAACAATCTAGTCACAAATATATTAGACATGTGTTGTTGAACCATACAACCTAACAGCAGCTCCAAATGCATTAGCATTGACATCTGTACACTCTTAATCCATTAAGAGGTCAAGCAGCCTTAGTTCTACACTACATCAAGAGCAAGCAGTTTCTTTAGCATTTAGGGAACGCTTGTTCTCAAAAGAATAAATGTGCAAATGGAATCAAGCCAGAAAAGTACTCCCCAAGCACTTGTAGTGCAGAATACTTCAGAAGCCTTAGGATATCTGCTCAAGGGATACTAATTCAGCATTCCTTTTAAAATGTTGTCATATGCTTGCATCTGAAACCACGTATTCAGATCTTCGCTTGCCTTCTGCATCTGGGCTTTTTGGGGCATATTTCTTTCATTCTGTTTGATGCTACAGCAATCACTAGAAAGTTACAGTTTAAGAAGAAAAGCCAGCACTCTCTTCTCAAGATTGTACTAAGAGCTTGCAAGTAAACCTCTCTTATTCAAAGAGTAAGAAGTCACAGTATCACAGTATATATTTGTCCACAGGCGTACCTTGATTGTCTACTTTGTCATCATCTCTGGGCGGTGAATACTTTGGCCGTCGGGGCCCACGTTTTGGCAATCTTTTTCTCTTAAGAACATCACTTAATCGGCTAACAAAATAATGAAAAAACACCCAATAAGCCAATCTGATACTTGTAATACTTTCAGCTTCAAGTTTTAAATATTTGTTTTAAGAAGCTGATTTGAAGCTGTATCTCACTGTCTACCATATCATCAAAGGCCATTTACAACACCTTAGTTCTCGTATTATAAAAACATTTATTCCTAAACTATTTCATAGTATTTATATATTGCTACATGAGCTTAGAATACAGTATCTTTTCAAAATGTAAGGAGCAGTACATTTAGCACTTTTACTTGAAGATGGCAAAACTACAAGTTAGATCTAAGAGAACAGTTCTCATGATCCATAAAATTTTAACTTGACAACAGGCCAACAGTGAAAAGGTTTAACATAGGTCCCATTTTCTTAATTGATCTTCATTCACTCATAAATGGCAGCTGCGGCACAAATGGACACACATCCTCTAGGGCCAATCATCAGTCCTCTGTCGATCAGTGTTTTTTCTTGGATTAAACAAGCTGAGAAGAGAAATCCTATGGGCCTACTTGCCACATTAAGGCCTGAACCTGACAACACAAGCAATAACTGAGGCTTCTACTGGAGCCTGGCAATTCACTTCCAAGTTGTTTAAGTACAGACTTGTGTAAATACTAGGGCTGTGCACGGTCCCACCCCCACCCCCGGTATTTTTTGGGTTTGGATTTATTAAACCCGACCCGAAAAATACACGGCGCAGAGCTGAAGGCAGGACTCGGAACAAGTGAGCCCAGCCTTCAGTTTTGCATTGCCGTCTGCTCCAAAGTCCAGGGCTTCGGAGCCAGCAGCAATGTGGAACTGAAGGATGCGTTGGCTCCAAGCGCAGCCTTCAGTTCTGTGTCACCGCTGCCACCAAAGTGGACTTTGGAACCGACAGCAATGCAAAACTGGAGGATGTGCTTGATCTGACCTCAGCCTTCAGTTCTGTGTTGCTGCCAGCTCCAAAGTCCATGTGACTTCAGAACCGGCAGTGAACACAGCCAGCAGGTGAGGAATGGGTAGAGGGAGGGAGGGGGTTAAAAAAATGATAACGGGGCCAAAGCAGCCCTGAATAGCACCAAATAAATTTGGCAATATTCAGGGATCCGTTTTTTGGCTCCCCTTAAATTCCGCCATTTTTTCGGGTACACCCCCCAAAAAATACTGAAAAGGTTTTTTCGGGGGTTTTTTGGTTTGGCTTTATCTGATGCAAACCCCTAGTAAATACTACTATTCGCATTTTACTAAATATTACTGGTATGTGCATTAGTGATTCAAGTTTTTCTGTCCTAAAAGATAACATCAAAGTAAGCCACGGCCATCTTTTGCTCCTTGTAAGTAGTTAAATGGAAGCATCTTTTAGGCTTAGGCTGAACATTCCCAAATATAAAATGCCTCGGAAAAGACATTATCATGACACTATGATGTGACAGGCAAACTCAGCTTGAAATACACAGGGTGCGCACTTATAAACTCACTAAGCAGCTGACTGCTACCAGGTTTTATAGGATGTCATAAAAATTAAAGCCAGAGAGAGATGGACCGTACAACCTTTTCGGTTATTTGAGTGTCTGCTTCCAGATTACAACCGATAACAAGCACAAAAGAACAGTGTAATGACAACAGAAATTACAACCAGCATTTCCAAGTTTAACACAACATCTATTCACTTCTTTTCCTATCTGGTACCTATCACCTCTGGTAGTGGAAAGTGCCATCAAGTCACAGCTGAGTTATGGTGACCCTGTCAGGTTTTCAAGGCAAGAGACAAATAGAGGTAGTTTACCATTGCCTGCAACCCTTGGTCTTCCTTGGTGGTTGCCCATCCAAGTACTAAGTAGGGCTGACCCTGCTTTGCTTCCAAAATCTGACAAGACTGTACTAGCCAGGGCCATCCAGGTCAGATATTATTTCTTCTCAAGCATAAATAGAGCCTTGAATTACTTACCGTGAAGGCTCCTTCTGCTCTGAGATACAGAGGGCGTCATCAGCTCGGGTTATTTTCCTTTCCTTGCTAGGGAGGCAGAAATAAAAAATACCAGGCCTTCCTGTCTCCAGGGGGAAATGACCCCTTCCTTTCTGAGAGCTCCAGTCATTGAAGAGCAAAATCATAAGATAGACGGAAGAACCTAACTAGAATAACTGAACTACCCATGCATTTGAACCTCATGGAAATGTTTAACAACAGGAGTCAAATAACAAACTCCCCTGAAAAAACATTATTATAGTAACTATTCCTCTGTCTTCTCTCTTTTTTTTTTTTACAATTGCAATTGCAGGTACCATCAGGAGGAGAAGACGCCCTCCGTACCTCAGAGCAGGAGCCTTCACGGTAAGTAATTCAAGGCTCTTTCTCACTCTGAGGCAGGAGGGTGTCTTCAGCTCGGGACGTACCAGAGCTACTTAGGAATAGGGAGGGATCGATTAGGTATCCTGCACCTCCTGAAGCACCCTTCATCTGAAGTTGGTTGCTTCCTGGGCGAACAGGTCGACTCCGTAGTGCCTGAAGGTGGATACCGACGACCACGTCGCCACCTTACAGATTTGTTCTAGTGACACTCTTTGGTTAAAGGCTGCCGAGGTGGCCACACTCCTGATGGAACGGGCTGTGATGTTGAATGGTGTCTGGAGACCAGACACCCTGTAGGCGTGCGAGATACAATGCTTGATGGTGTTGCTGATTGCAGCCCTCGACATTGCTTTCCCCTTGTTGGGGGCAGTCAAGTTATGAAAAGGGAGTCAGAGGCTCTAATATATTGTGTACGCCTAATATAAATCTTCAGTGCCCTTTTGACATCCAAGGAGTGCCACTCCTTTTCTTGCTGGCTCGAGGGGGAGGAACGAAGGGAGGAACGAAGGTGGGTAGCACCACCTCCTGGTCATGATGAAAATGAGAATTGATCTTTGGCACAAATGAGAGATCAGTGCGTAGGATCCCTCTGTCCCGGCGGAAGACGCACAAATCGGGTCTGATGGATAACGCTCCAAGTTCTAACACCCTTCGTGCTGAAGTAATGGCGGTCAGAAACAAGGCCATTCTTAGCCACTTTAAGTCTACCACTCTAAGGGGTTCGAACGGAGGTTTGGTAAGAGCCTTTAAGACTTTAGGTTCCAAGCAGGGTATCTGTGTGTGACAGCCAGTGAGGAGGATTTGACACCTCAGGAATGCCTTGATATGAGGGTGGGCACTTATTGGATGGCCTGACAAGCGGAGAACGAGGGTGGCGATGGCAGCCAATTGACGCCGCATAGTTGAGATCTTGAGTCCCAATTTTCTTCCATCCTGGAGGAAGGATAGGATGTCTACTACTTTTGGTTTGAGCCGGTCCACGGTATTGCGGTACTGGTGCAACTTGGTTGCACCAAGTTGCAAAGGCCTTCCATGTGGCCCTGTAGATTCGTTGGGTGGATGGTCTCCTAGACGCGAGGATGGTGTCAACAACGTCAGAGTTGTACCCGAAGTTCAACAGCCTACGCCTCTCAACAGCCATACGGTCAGGTGGTACCACCCCGGGTCCGGGTGCCAGATGGGCCTCTGGAGAAGAAGGTCATGCCTGTCCGGGAGACGCCAGTGGCGTTGGATGGACATCTGTCGAAGCGCTGGGTACCATGGCCGCCTTGGCCACTCTGGAGCCATGAGGAGTACGGTGGCTTCTTGCATACGGATGCGTCTGAGGACTCTTGGGATTAGTGGGGGGGGAGGCGTAGAGGAGCCCCGGTGGCCAAGGGGACATAAGGGCATCCACTTCCTCCGTCCCCGTCTGATGGTACCTTGAGAAGAACCTGGGTAGATGCGAGTTGGATGGAGTCGCAAAAAGGTCCACTAGGAGTTTTTCGAACTTGAGGCAGATCTGACTGAAGACGTCCGTGTTCAAGGACCACTCGGCTTCGTCGAGGTGTTGACGGCTCAGCCAGTCCGCTTGCACGTTTAGAGTGTCCTGTATGTGTTCAGCTGTAATTGATGCTAGATGGAGTTCTGCCCAATCGAGGATCAGCGATGCCTGCTTGTGGAGCCTGGACGACCTTGAGCCGCCCTGTTTGTTGACGTCAGCTTTGGCCACCACGTTGTCGGTCTGATCAGAAGATATTTCCGGGATAGCTGAGGGCCAAAATGCAGTATGGCCTTGTGAATGGCCGTAATCTCCAAGAAGGTGATACTCTTGCCCATCTCTAGAGGTCCCCAGACCCCCTGAGCCGGTTGGTTTAGGAATGTGGCTCCCCAGCCCATCAGGCTGGCATCGGTAAAAAGCTGGACTGGCGGATCGTGCAGGAAAACCCAGGCCCCCTGACAGGCTGGATGGGACAGTCCACCATTTCAACCCTAGGATGGCCTGGGTTGAAAGAGTCAAGAGCTTGTTTCTCTTTCGGATGATGTCCTGCTGATGAACCCTGAGAAACCACTGGAGGGGTCTCGCGTGGTATCTGGCCCAAGGGATCGCTGGAATGCAAGCAACCATGTGGCCCTGTAGCTTGGCTAATGCCATGAGCCGAACCGATGTGGAGGCCGAGGTCCTCTTGGCCATGATGGAAATGGAGATCACCTTGTCCATGGGTAGGATGAGGCGATTGGAGAGGGTGTCGATGACCACCCCTAAGTGAACCAGTCTCTAGGATGGTGTAAGATGACTCTTTCCCCAGTTGATCAGGAACCCATGCTCCTGGAGAAGCTGGACGACTATTTGGGTGTGGATTAGACTGAGTTCCCTTGAAGGTGCGCATATTAAGCTGTTGTCCAGGTACGGGTATACCTGGACCCCCTGCTTCCGGGCCTCGACCATCAGGGTCACCAGGATCTTGGTAAAGACCCTGGGAGCGGAAAAAAGACCGAATGGGAGGGCGCGGAACTGATAATGGTCGCCCTGACAGATAAAACGGAGGAATCTCCGATGGTGCGGGTGGATTGGGACGTGGAGGTAAGCCTCTGTCAGGTCCACCAATGTTAGGAAGGCTCTTGGAGTCAAGGCCTCCATGATGGATCTGAGGGTCTCCATTCTGAACCTTCTGTAAAGGATGAATTTTGTTTACAAACTTGAGGTCCAGGATTGCCCTCCAGTCCCTGTTCCTTTCCGGGACCGTGAAAAACACGGAGTAAACCCCCGAGAAGCGCTCTGAGTGCTTGACTGGTTCGATGGCTTGGATGTCTCTTAAGTGTTGGACTGCCTCCTTTGTGTGTAGGAGTTTGTCTCCGCTGAGGGGGAGGGGCTTTGAGAAATTCTTATTGGGGGGACGGCGGAACTCGATTAGGTATCCCTGGTTGATTATTTGGGTCACCCAGTGGTCTGCGTGCGAGGCTTTCCACTTTTCCGCAAACGGAGTTAAGCGGCCACCCAGCAGAAGGGTCCCGGCATCACTGTTTGGTCTGCCGAGAACTGCCACCTGACTTATCAGCATTTGCCTGGTAGAAGCGTGGAGGTCTGGAATTGCGACCTCCCCTTCAAAAGGAGCTTCAATACGAATTCCAGGAGCCTCTCCTGTAATCACCTCGAAACCTTTGGAGGGTGTGAGAGGAACGAAAGGAGTGGGAGGATGCCCCTCTCTGATCCCTCCTACAACTCTTAGGGAGAGCTTTTTTCTTATCTCGGGTCTCAATTAAAATTGTGTCCAACTAGTTGTCATGAGCAGCAGGGATCTAGATACTGAACAGACACAGATCACGGCTGAGTTGGTAACAGAGGCAGAGGCGGGGCCCTGTCTCCTCTGAAGTTGGCAGTTTGCCTCCATCGGAGTCAGAAGTTCCCACTCCTCTCATGATTAATGATGAGGAGAGTCAGCCGGCAAGGTTAGAAGATTCACCCCCACAGATAGATAGGCTTAGGGAAAGATTACGCAAAGACTTAGCTACCCGTCGCAAGCAGGCACGGGAGTATAGATGGACACAAAGCCCTGAATACTGAGAGGAGCCAGGCTAGGTAACTGATGGGGCTAATGAGCACACTACCGGAGGATCATATAATCCCATGCTGTTGAAAGGTTTCTCCGTGGAAGAAACGATTCAGTTTCCGGACTGCTTCGCATCCACTTCGGCTCCTGACCCTCTCTCCGACCGGCTTGAATTCCTGGCACTCTGACCCTTGGCTTGATTGACGACTCTTCTTCTGGACACATTTGGACTCCTGTTTTGATCTCCACTAACTCGACCTTGGACCGCATGACTACCCAGTTTCCTAGCCCAGCCCGGGACCTGACACTGGTCTCCAAACAGCTTCTTGCCCTGATAAGGAAACCCCATAAGCTCTGTTTTGGAGTGAGGGTCAGCTTGCCAAGGGCGTAGCCAGAGGGCCCGTCTGGCAGCTAGTTGGGTAGCCATAGCCCTGGCTGAGAAGGAGAGCGTATCCAGAGTGGAGTATGCTAAAAAGGTAACGGTCTTTAGCACTCTGGAGACGCCCTCTGAGGCCTTCTTCTCTTTATCAGGTATAAGCTGTTGTAGCTTACACATCCAAACTATGGCAGCCCTGGATACTAGGGCTGACGTGACTGAGGCACTAACCGCCAGGGAGGAAGCCTCGTGAGCTCTTTTGAGGGTGAGCTCTGCTTTTCTGTCCAGTGGGTCCCGAATGGAGCCCATGCCATCTCTTGCCACTAGATCAAAGGAATGCAAAGCAGTAACCGGGGCTTCCACCACCAGGACCTGCAGCAACTGATTAGAAGCAGAGTCTAAGGTATAAAAATTTTTGGCAGTCACTGGCATTTGCTTGCTTGCCAGGGGCTTCTCCCACTCAGCCATAATTAGGGTTGTAAAGTATTCAGGGACTGGTATGACCCTAGGAGGCACGGAATGCCTGTGAAAAAACTCCCTGGAGCCTCTCAACTTGTCTGAGGGGTCCAATGCCGCTAGGGTCTTAGATAATAGGGAGGAGAAATCATCCTGTGAGAAAAGCCTGAGCTGTTTTTCCTCTGGTGGTGGGGAGTCTACTTCCTCGGGGGAAAACTCTCCCTCCTTCCTGTCCTCATCGTCAGAGGAACCGGGGGATGAACTGGCCCCCGGGCGCCTAAAATGAGATGGCATCTTGGACGTGTGAGGGTCTCTCTCTTCTCTAGGGGGCCCTCCATGATCCCGACTAGATCCTTCCAAGGGATCTTGAGAGATATTTAAGTCATGTACTGAGGGGGAGGAAGAGACCTGAATGGCCTGTAAGCCCTCCACAAATACACTATGAATTAAATTGGAAAGTTCCACTCTTAAAGCGGCAAGCCCTCCCTCTTCTGAATCCGCCGCCTGCGGTTGTACATTACCGCCCGAAGATCCCATTGGGGGTGCAGGTAGGGCTGGCGCGATGAATTGCCGGTCTGTCGCGATAGTCTGTGGAAGCGGCTGAGGGAAGGATTGTTCTCCCCCTGGGGGAGGAATGATCCGAGGCACTGGAATTGGAGTGCTAGGAGCCGCGGGCGACCGGCTAGCAGCCATGCCTGCTCTCTGGTGCTTGACGCTGCCCTCGGAGGGAGGGAGCCGATTGCTGGCGACCGGCTAGAAGCCGCGTCCGTCTTAACCCTCTCAGCTACGGAGGTGATCGTGCCGAAGCTCGGCACCCGGCTAGCAGCCGCAACGTGCTTTCGTGACACTCCCGATGTCTGGGAGCCTTTAGCCTTTTTCG
Source organism: Euleptes europaea (assembly GCF_029931775.1). NCBI lineage: Eukaryota > Metazoa > Chordata > Lepidosauria > Squamata > Sphaerodactylidae > Euleptes > Euleptes europaea. The sequence continues at coordinate 35,222,158 of NC_079316.1, read as the reverse complement.
CCCCCTTGTCCTTTTTAGATGGCGCCTTCTTGCGCTTCGACTCCTTAGTGGGAGAGTTACTGGATGAAGGACCACTGGCCGATCCTTCCGGCCCCTGCCCTGTGGCAGTAAGGAGTTCTGGGTCTAAGTCCGTTGACAAAATATATTCGTCGTTCGCGGACTCCATTTTTTTTTTGGGAGTGGGGAAGGGAATAAATACCTCAAAGACCCGGGAGTTCAACAAACGTGGTAGACTGACAAGGGGGGGAAAGAGACAATTAAAGGCTAACACTAAACCTAACTAAGCTTAAACTAATAAATTTCCTTTCTTAAAGTACGAGAAACTAATAAATTTCCTTTCTTAAAGTACGAGAAGGGCAGCAGGACGCTGCCAACACTGCTTCCCTTAACAAAGGCAGGAAATGAACTGGAGCTCTCAGAAAGGAGGGAGTCATTTCCCCCGGGAGACAGGAAGGCCTAGTATTTTTTATTCCTGCCTCCCTAGCAAGGAAAGGAAAATAACCCAAGCTGAAGACTCCCTCCTGCCTCAGAGCCATCCAGGTCAGATATTACCTCTTCTCAAGCATAAATGATGCACGCTCTTCAATATGCACATTAATGTGATCATTATGTGAGCATAACATGTTAAACAGGATAATTAACTGCAATCTAAGATTTTCTGGCATAAAGAGTAGTAAGGCACACTCACCCCTGTGGACTCAGGTCCAGAGAGTCTTCCCTGCTGTGCTGTAAGCTTGGAGAGCCCAAGTCTGCAGCTGCATTGCTAGCAGCAGTGGCTGTTCCAGTGCTTATTGTTGTTGTAGCACCCAGCGTTCCTGAGCCATTAGTGCATGCTTTTGGGGGACTCGTCAGCAAAGCCTCCGATTCCGCTAGATTTTTCACCTGGTGCATCACACCTTCCCAGCAAAAAACAAAACCCAAAATGAACACATTTAAAACTTGTCAAAAAAAAGGGGGGGAGGCTATTTTACAGAAAATATTCAGTAGGATTATTCACACAACAAATCAAGATTTACCACAAGAACAAGCCTGTGGAATCCTGTACCTACATTCTATCTCCCCTTTGCTGTTACAAAACTAAACGTTTCTGCAAGCAAACTACATCGTGTTCAGCCAAATTAGAAACTACAGTTTTCTGCAGAAGCGAGTAATTTCAAGGGAAGTCATTAGCCTGAGGCTCTCTCAGGTACTCTCTGCTAACAAACCATATGCGTTTATTACATGTAAAGCAAGCCTGAGTATTAACTCTGGCACAGAGACCTCTCCTCGTTGGCTGGGGATGGGCTCTGTTCTCTTCTTAGTTTGTGAAACCCTGTAAACCGTGTGTGTGTATGTAAAGTACCATCACGTTGCAGCTGACTTATAGCAACCCCATAGGGTTTTCAAGGCAAGAAGATCAATCGATAGATCGATTGATAAAATTTCACTCAAGATGCTTTTCCTTAACAAGGTTCCATATCTCTACAGTTACTTGACTTTATACAGTTAGCTGATATTTCATCTTTTCAATTTCCTTTATGTATTTAGGAGTTCATTTCATTTAACCCTCTGATTTTCTTCACCTTGAGATGCAAGCAGTATTGAACTCAAAAATTCATTTTGAAAAAAGTTAAAAGAAACTTATGGCTGCCCTCCATTGGACATGAACCAAATATCTAACAAGCTTATAGTTAATGCTAGCAATGTTCTCATGGCACTGTGTCATTTTTTGAATAAGATTAGGAAGACTGATTGAAATGAATTTACCAATGTATTTACTACCACTCCAAATCTATATTTATCACTAAATGGAAAAAAGACAAATTCCTAAGCATGCAAAACATGAGAAATCTTTCAAGTCCATTTCTGCATTACATGCACGGTTGTTTTGATTTGTTTGCTTGACCTGCAGAAGCTTATCTTCTGATAACACTGCTGTAACCCTCCCTGTGACTAAAGCAATGGGTACTTCCTGGAACAAGCATCAACTTGGAGGAAGGAATGGCTCAAATTTAAATGTAGAGGCCTATAAACTGAACATTTTGCTTGGAATGTTTTCAAGGATCTCAGTTATTCCTCCTTGCAGTATGCCACTCAGCTAAATCAGAGCTGCATTCATGCCAGAAGTCAGGATCAACTACAGATCAGTATTACCTTCTCTTCTGAAATAAACACTAAAGATGTCAGGTAACTTTTGCATTAAGATTTCTGCCATCTGAAGAGCTCCAACTACTATCTTCAGGTCTTGACTTGACAGCATGGAGGCAATATGACTGCAACAGAAAATTATATTGAAATGACTTGGAAAACACCGTTTAACAAAAATTATGTTGCTGCCACCATATGGCTTCATTCACATTGGCAGGAAAAAAGTATGTAGATTCCGGTGGTACCATCAGGGCCATTTCACACCTTACATAGTACCAAGTAAAGTTTGCCACAAAGCATATACTCAGCATGGAGCTGTAGCCAACCCCAGAGCATGCTTGTAGATTTGTATATGTAACCATACATTTGCCACATTCACACTTCCTGAATACTGTAACACACAGCAGCCATCAGTCTAGCAGTTGGAGGACAGGCTGCCTAGAGCCTGTTCTTTCACCACCACATACACTGTAACCAATCAACTGCATGGTTCAGACCAGTAACACGCCATGGTTTGTCATATGAATGAGCTTGAAGAATCTTGGTTTAGAAGGGATGGAAAGCAAGCCACAATTTATTACTTGGATGTGCCAAACTATGGTTTCCCACAAAAAGGAAGGTCTTTGAACACGTGAAGCTGCCTTATATTGAATCAGACCCTTGGTCCATCGAAGTCAGTATTGTCTACTCAATCTGGCAGAGGCTCTCCAGGGTCTCAGGCAGAGGTCTTTCACATCACCTACTTGCCTAGCCCCTTTAACTGGAGATGCCGGGGACTGAACCTGGGACCTTCTGCATACAAAGCAGAGGCTCTACCACTGAGCCATAGCCCATGTATGCACCAGTATGCAGACCAAGTTCTGTTCCTCCTTTACCTGTGAATCAGTTGAAACAGTGGACATTTTGACAAGCATCTGGAGCCTATAATGGGCTGGAATCGCTATAGTTTTAATTTAATCCAGACAAGACAGATGGGCTGGTCCTAAGACATTAACTCAGGAAGGTGGTATTTCTCCTGTTAATGGAGTTGCAGTTCCTCTTTAAACTTCAGGTATGCAGTCTGGGAATTTTTAGATCCAGCTCCAATGCTGAATACTCAGCTAATGCCTGTTTAATTGAGCACCTTTCATCAGCAAAGGATGGTGTGCCAATTGCAGCCTCTCCAGGAAAGAAGTGGTATTACCACAGTATCTATGCTCTAGTAACTTCCGAGTTCAGTTACTATAATGTGGAGTCCATGAGACTGGCTTTGAAGACTGTTCATAAACTTCAACAGGTTCAGAACCAGACAGCCATATTATTAACTGTTTTTGGCTGTAGAGAACATGTTTTGCCAATTTGAAAATAACTTCCAGCTGGTTTCCCAGAACAATTCAAAGTATCAGTATTGATCTATGACCCTAAACTAAAGACAGGTACAAATAATTGTGGACCACTGGGCAAAACATCCACAGTCTCCTTCTTTTCTCTCTCACGCTACCCCAGGTCAGTTTTAGGCTTTTTCCAACCTCATCTTCCAGCGCACATGTTTTGCTCCTTTCTACACCTGTTTTAAGCTCTGTTGGTATAGACAGGGCTAATAAGAGAATTGAGGAAATGCAAGATCGCCCCTACAGTATCACAAGAGCCTCTGGTGTGATATTCTGTTCCCAGACCTCGGTGCCTAACGTGTAAGAGGGAATAACAGTTACTACCTTGGTTCCCTCCCTCATCCCAGGCATCTGGAAACATAGTATCACCCCAAAGACCTTTGTCATACTGCCAGGGCAATCTCGAATTTTCTCAATTCTCTTTTTTGAACCCACCAGCACTTGAGGTAAAAGGAGCATAAAAGCTGCACTCAGCTATTCTGGCCTTGACCCCAAACAGACCCTTGCTCCCATCAAAACTCCCTGTCAATCTCTACCTTTAGCAGAGGCCCTTCCCAGAGGGCCTCCAGTTGTGAAGTTAGAGATAGTCTAATCTATGGTGACCTTTTGGTGGCAGTGGCCATATCTCTGCAGCAACACAAACATCCTTCTCTTTCTCCAAACTCCCTTCCCTATTCAGACTGGCCTAATGCTTGACCACGTATGGGGCAACCACTTTCAACTTCTTGCACATTTCATATTAGATGATCATTTGAAAGCACACAAAGGAGGAGGAGGACAGAAATCCATAGACAGATATGCCACACAAGAGCCGATTGGCACATAGGAATGAGGCATATTTATCATCACATTTGAACCATGCTAATGCTTTGTCACACCTCTAAATTTTCTCTTGTCTGCTATGGCAGCTTTGTACTTCAGCGATCTGAGAATTATACACCAAAAAATAATGCATATTTTTCTGTATGGCACTGGGTTTTTTTAAAGATACAGCTCCATGCATTTTATAAGTGCAACTGATAAGCAACTTGTGAACTTAGGCAGATCATGAGATGGAGGACAGGAAGGGCTGCGTCAGTGTTTGGCTCTTGTGGCCTTTTCTTTCATGCCCAGGGAAACGCTTCTTGCCACTCTGGGGTCAGGAAACAATTTTCCTCCAGGCCAGTTAGGCCAGGGATCCTGGAGGATTTTTTTTTGCCATCTTCTGAGCATGGAGTACAGGGGGAGCATGGTGTGAGGGGGGAGGCAGTTGTGAATCTCCTGCATTGTGTAAGGGGTTGGACTACATGACCCTGGGGTCCCTTCCAACTCTATTCTAACTTTACGTAATGAACAACCAATATTCACTCAAGATGTTAGCATAATATATTCCCCAAAAGAACACAATAGCCAAATGCTGAAGCCTTCATATGATACTTGGATCCTTCAGTGACAATTTGTACTGTGGGATATGTGCTCCTTTTCCAGCCAAAACTGACTGCTAGATTAAGAATCAGACTCTAACAGCCTTCAGAATTGGACTTACATAAAATGTGTGTAATTTACCTTGATACAGCATGGTTTTTCAGTACGTCCTTCAAAAGTTCAGCATCAGCAAAATATATTATCCTAAGAATTGCTCTAAGGCACTTGTGTCTAACAGCAGGTCCAGCTGAAGAACTGTACACTTCGTAGAGAACACCAAACAATGTTTTAATAAACGATTTAGCCAGTTCTGGGTCTTCTTTCATTAACTGTGCTCGAGCATCATCTTTCTTCAATTCTGGATGTCCACCTTCAGAAGAACAGATTGATTGTTGTGTCTTTGGAAAAGTTATTAATATCACAACCCACAAGCTGTACAGAAACTTTTCAGACTTAAGTGCATGAGTAGAAATATTATGTTCTTAAGGTATTACATTCTTTGACAGTGATGCAATTTGTTAAGCGAGTCTACTGTTTAGCTAACCCTTTGCTCTCTTTATTCTGCAAGGATTTATAATACTGTCAGATCTGGAATCTGCTGCAATTCCACACACTTTTGTATGGTACGATAATGTATCTGGTAAGAACGTCACCACAGAATGCAAATTAGCAGTGGGTACAATTCAATCTTACTAAGTCACCCCAGTCACTAGAGATATTATTACCCCAGAGGTTAGAATATGCAGCCCACCACATCATAACATGCAAAAGATGTAAAAATAAATTTGCTGGCTGAATTTTAAATAGACACTCACATAGAAGATTCAAAAGAGAAAGAGGCATACCCCTTGCACAACTGCAACACATGCAGCCTAAAGTGCAATCTCTTTCCCAGCAATACAACTGAAGCCACAAGATGTTACACAGGAAGTTGCTTTCAGTATGATGAAAGGAAATGTGGGGAGGATTTTTTAAAAAGAGATACTTACTAGTGTTAGTATTGGCTAGAGGATTCGGTTTTCTCTGAATGGCACGTGCTGTTCCAGTATCCTCATTGATTTGCTGCATAGAATTAAAGTCAATTGTATAAACACGCCCCAACGTAGACAAGCTTATCTCATCTTCACCGACCTGATGGGCTGCCTGAGGACAAAAACACAAGTACAGGAATCAAATGACATTCAGACTATTTCCTCTTCTGTTGTTGTAAGTATACAGCACCTGATTTAAGAGAAGGGTACTTTCAAGTGTGCTTAAAGTATTATCCAAAGGTATGTTGATACAAAGATATAGACTACAAAAAAAACACCTCTTTCTTTCACTTCAAGAGTATTTTGAATTAAACAGATATTATCAACAGAAAACAATCAAGTATGAATGTGTCTGACATCTTCATGAACAGACCCCACTCACAACTAATTAGGAATTCCTAAAAGGTTAATGCTGAATGGCACAGTGTGGGCAAAGAAAAGAATCCAACGCATGTGCTGCACTCGCAGTAAAGGTAGACAAAAAGGAATAGGAAGTAGGAGATCCTCCTAGTCCAGTTCTGGTCACCATATTTCAAGAAGAATATTGCATGGCTAGAAAAAAGTACAGAGGAAGGCAACCAAAATGATTAAGAAGCTGGAGCATCTTTCCCTATGAGGAAAAGCTAAGGCAGTGGTTCCCAAAGTGGGCAGTACCACCCCCTGGGGGGCGGTGGGATTACCTAGGGGGGCACTAAGAGGCAAGAGGGCAGCAGGGGGTGCTAAAGGTGGGCCCCTTCAACTGTGTTGTTGGATAGGGTAGTGGGTGTTGGGGTTGAGTTTGTGGAACCAAGGGGGCGGTGGCCCGAAAAGTTTGGGAGCAATTGAGCTAAGGAGTCCGGGACTTTTCAGTCTACCAAAAAAAAAAAAACAGCGATCAGAAGACTTGATAGGTGTTGATATTATGCATGGGGTAGAGAAATTTGCTAGAGCCATTTCTCCCTCTCCTATAATACTGGAACCTGGGGACACTCAACGAAGCTGATGGGCAATGGGTTCTGGACAGACAAAAGGAAATATCTTCTTTACTCAAAGAATAATTAAACATTGGGTTTCACTGTCAGCAGAGGTAGCGATGGCCATGTGCATAGATCGCTGTAAAAGGGGGTAAGACCGATTCACAGAGGATAGGCCCATCTGTAACTAACAGGAAGTGTCAGGGCCTCTATGCCATTTGTTGGTCCTCCAGGCCCATTGGTTGCCTGCTGTGTAAAACAGGATGATGGACTAGATGGACCACTGGTCTGATACAGCAGGGCTCTTCTTTTGTTCAGTGCTGGCTAAATCTTTAGACTCCTACTAGGAAGAACTTCTCTCCATCCAGTGTCTGAACCACTGGATAATGGCAAGTAGAGGAAAATGGCCTATTAGCAAAAGATCAAAATGGCCTATGTATGTTTACCCTGAACATAGCATTTTATCCCATAATTGAAGTTTGATAGTTGTTATACTGTGTATACATTTAGGACAAGGACCAACACCAGACATTTAGGCCCTCGTATAGAGTGGAGGTGTTAAGAGATAAGCTGCAGTTACTACCTCAATTATCCGGCTATCAATCCTGTTATAGGGATGCCAGAGTCCCCGGTCATCACGCCACTGCCATATTGCACCATCTGTGTTTTGTGCGTTCCCTTTCTTTAGCATAGTGTCAACAGCAAATATTCCTTCTTTAGGCAGGCATGGCATCAGTTCACTGGAAATGAGACATTGTTCCACATTAATTGTTACTTTTGTTAACAGCCTCTTAGCATATTAAGCAATGAGTGTCCTGAGGATAACTGGAGAAAACCTACCAGATAAGTGAAGTAAGCTCATACAGTTCTTGAGGGCTTCTTGGAACAAGGTCTATTTGTTCCTGACAACTTCCATTTGAGGCTCCACAAAGAAGAAAGTGAAGTGTTTCTGCAATATCTTTTAAAAAAAAGGATCATAGATTAATATTTTCAAAGCATTTTATGTACCTCTAAAAACAGAATGCTTTAGTTAAGAACTGTTTCAGGAAAAAAGCAATTTTCTTGAGAATCAACTTAACCTAAACAGGTTACTGACTGCAATCCAGACCCCTAGAGAGTAGATATGATGCTCCCATTGCTGGCCGCATCTGTAGAACTACTTGGATGTACAGATACGCATACCATTGCAAAAATGCAAGAGGAGAGTTCAAGTGGAGAGTGGTATTTGAGCACCTATCTGCACTTATCCCAAGTGAAATGATTACCTTGGAAGCTTTGTCAAGATCATTGGGATCACATACTGTACACACATTTGGCTATTTTCAGGGCTAGGAAGTCAGTGCATTTGGTAGGGGCAAAGGAGCTAGACTGCCAAGGGCTAGTACTACAAATTACATGAGCACCTCTCCCCAACACTGTGTAAAAGTGTAAGCATTGCAAAGCACAGTGCAAAGTCTGCCAAAATCTCCAAGCAACCAAGGCTGTATCTATATGAGAGCATTGTTTTCTTTCTCCGTTTCCCCCCTCAAGTTTCCTCTTTTGTCACTGTATGCGTCCAATTTGCTCTTTACACATTTACAGTCTCAACATGCCAAAAGCAGCGCAGGTATTACCTTTAAAGTCACCTACTTAAATTTACAGATTCAAGTAGCAAGCCCAAGGAATCCTTCATGTCACCAAGATTTTGAGTTATAACATCCCTATTAAATCCTGAAGCAGCAGTTTAAATCAGAACAGCTACATACCGTATTTTCCGGCGTATAAGACGACTTTTTAACCCAGGAAAATCTTCTCAAAAGTCGGGGGTCGTCTTATACGACGGATGTCGTCTTATAGGGCAGGTGCTGAATTCCGAGCCGTACTGGAGAATCTGCCTGGGGAGCCACCTCCGCTCTGTCCATGTCCTCCAGAGGAGGGAGGGGAGGCGAGGCCGGCGAGGGCGCTCGCTGCCCGGCTGGGAGTCGGAGCCAGGCGCGCCGGGGCGCACAGAGGGAAGCGCTCGGCCGCGCTCTGGCGGCGGCGCAAGGCAGGCAGGCAGGCGGCTGGCTGGGGCTGGGGCGGCCGCTCTCCCCGCGTCCTTCTCCGCCTCCTGGCTCCTGCCCACCCGCTCCGGCGTCGCGACTGCAGCCACGCCGCGCTCCAGCCCAGACTGAGGGTGGTTCGGGGCTGAGCAAATGCAGGCGGGTGGCCTGCGCGCTCCATCTCCTCCTCGGCTCCCCTGCCTCCCTCCCTCCCCACCTCCCTCCCTGCCTGCACGTTGGTGCGTCTGGCTCCGCTCTTGCAGCGCGGCCAAGAATGTGACCAACGACCCAGGCGGGGCTCTTCCAGGAACAGGCACCGCCTCCCCCCGGCCCAGCTTGGCAATTTTTTATTTGGTGTGTGTTGGAAGAGGGGTAGTCTTATACGGCGAGTATATCCCAAACTCTATATTTTAACTGGAAAAGTTGGGGGTCGTCTTATACGCCCAGTCGTCTTATACGCCGGAAAATACGGTATGTCAATATTTCTGCTGAAGACAAAAGGGGCACACTACTTATTTTACCGGCTAGGCACGTTTTCATATCTGCCACTGCTCGAAGAAGTGACTCATTGTGTTGTGCTGCTATTTCTGCCCATGTATTTCAAGAAATGCTGGTGGACTTTATTACCTTAATGCTAAACAATCCCTTAAAAACAAACTGAATTTACATTTCCCCTCTTTTATGTATCTATGAGTTAGACTGTAATTGTAATGTCTGGTGCAGCAGCTTCATTCACTTTTTTAATAAAAATTTAATCCAGAAATCCTGTAGGGTTGAACAGCCCTGGTATATACAGAATTCCGGGGGGGGGGGGGAGGAGACAAATGAAGGCAACTCACTTTGCTTCATAAGTTGAACTGCTAGTGTAGGACAGTTGGAACACATTAGGGAAAACATGCGCACCACCATGATGAACATCCCTGAGCTCAGAATCGGAGGAGTCACTACTAGGAGCTGCTGAATATTTGTGAGCAAATCCTTTGAGGCGACCTGCTGGAGTAAATTCTTTAAGAAAAGAAAGGAGGTTTAAAGAAGCTTCAAAGATAATCCAACCAAAACAACTCTAACAGGCTTCCAAAAAGAAGCAAGAAAATGTTACCTCCTCGTGCTGGAAGTTGTCCACTAGACGTGCAAAACAGAGGCAAGTGCTTTCCACTGACTTTTTGTCCTAAGGAGATTGAAGACAAATATTAGGTTTCAATATGCAGAGTTACAGCATGCCAGGCCCATCAAGAACTTTCTGGATCTGTTCTGTTTGGCATAGTGAGTTCTAGATCAAATCAAGCCTGAGTTCTACCTAGAAGCTACAGTGACTAAACCGAGGCTATTGTGCTTTGGTCACATCATGAGAAGACAAGAGTCACTAGAAAAGATAATGTGAGTAAGTTGAAGGCAGCAGGAAAAGAAGGAAGATCCAATATGAGAGGACTGACTCTATGATGGAAGCCATGGCCCTCAGTTTGCAAGACGTTAGTAAGCCTGTTAATGATAGGATGCTTTGGAGGTCATACATTCATAAGGTCACTGTCAGTTGGAAGCAACTTGACAGCACTTAACATACAACACAACTGGGAAAGAACAACAAAAACATATAGCCCAACTTTGACACCTGAACACTTAAAGCTTCAGCAGATTAGGCAAACCTGTTTCATCTTGGCTACAGAAACCACCTTAATATGAAGTATGACCTCCAAAACACTACACTATCCTGCCATTGAGGTGTAGGTAATTACCTACATAGCACATGTAAGACCCTTTACAGATAACAAAGACCTTCAAAAGATAGTTACAGTTGTCAAGCAGCTTCTGACCTGGTGAGTTAGCCTTTGTGTAAGCAATGGTAGAGAGTCTGCAACAAAGTGAAACTCATCAGGAGTGATGCTCTGGCAGCAGTTGGCAGCAATTGCCAAAGCATTCCTTTGGGCATTTATGCTGAAAAACTCCAGATACAGCAGACAGTCTGCCAAGCCTCCCTATAATACAAAAAAAGAAAAAGTGAAGCAGACACGGGTTTCCATACCAGTAAGAAAAATATACATGTTTCTGGAAGTAATGGCTGCTTTGGGAAGAACTCAAAAGCTCTGATATGACTAAGGAACAAAAAGATTTTCAAAATGCCTTTTTAATGTGAAGAAATACTTACTGCCTGCAGAATAGCTTTACTATGTCTGCGTGATAACATCTCCAAGGCAGTCAGTGCCTGCTCTGCCACATCAATACACTGAATAACTTGCAGCTAGAACAAATGAAAGCAATTTACTTAGTCTGTTTCAATGTGATATGAAAAAAGATTAGAAACTGATCTGTAATGTCAACCTTTTTGAAAAGCTCTGCTTCCCAACTGTATTTTAGTAGCTTTCATTACATTAAACATACTGTAGGTCCAATCCATGCTGTCACTTTATTTAATAATTTAATGTTTATATTCACTTAAGTAACAAAAGTGTGGTAGCTTTGCAGAACATTAAACGGTGAGATTTCTTTAACTGTTCCCCACCACCACCACCACAAAGATATTAATAGGCTTGGTTCTGATTCCCTTCTTAATCACATGCTTAGAAATGAAAGCCTATACAGGCTTCTTCAGTATTTGTGAGGAGCATTCTTAAATTGCACAAGGTCATAACAGTCTTCATCTGCCTCACATACATCATTTAGCATTTATGTTTAAATTCGCCTTAAAATCAAATGAAGGTCTCAGCAAGCAAAGAAATAAACCCAGAAACTGACTCCTTTAGAACATATCAGTCACAAACAAAGTCAGGAGGAATAACTAGACAGTGTAGGTCTGTAATGAGAAATATATTTGGCAATTTCTTATTAAGATATACTTACATAACTTGGATTTGGTTAACTGTCCATTAGTCCTGATTTTGCTGCGCTACTCCTTACTTTCTCAGGCAGTGACTGTTAAGTAGCACACATAGCCAGTAGGGGGTGGGGAAATGAAATTTGGTAGTGCTCAAAATCTTACAGCAAAGGCTGTTACCATATATGGAACGAGAAATGCCTGATGTTCAAGCTGGTTTCAGAAAAGGAAGAGGCACTAGAGATAATATTGCAAATATACGCTGGTTACTGGAGCGTACGAGAGAATTTCAGAAGAAAATCAGCTTGTGTTTCATAGATTACAGCAAAGCTTTTGACTGTGTGGATCATGAAAAGCTATGGCTGGTTTTAAAGGAAATGGGTGTGCCACTACATCTGATCGTTTTGATGCGCAACCTGTACTCTGGACAAGAGGCCACAGTTAGAACAGAATATGGAGAAACGGAATGGTTTCCAATTGGCAAAGGTGTCAGACAAGGATGTATTTTATCTCCCTATCTCTTCAATCTATATGCAGAACATATAATTAGGAAAGCTGGATTAGATTTAGATGAAGATGGAGTGAAAATTGGAGGGAGGAACATTAATAATTTGAGATATGCTGATGACACTACATTATTGGCAGAAAATAGTGACGATTTGAAACAACTACTGCTGAAAGTTAAAAGAGAAAGTGCCAAAGCAGGACTGCAGGTGAACATCAAGAAAACAAAAGTAATGACTACAGGAGAATTACACAACTTTAAGGTTGACAATGAGGAAATTGAAATTGTTCAAGACTTTCTATTCCTTGGCTCCACCATCAACCAAAAGGGAGACTGCAGCCAAGAAATTAGAAGGAGATTGAGACTGGGAAGGGCAGCCATGAAGGAGCTAGAAAAGATTTTGAAGTGTAAGGATGTGACTCTGGCCACCAAGACTAGATTAATTCATGCCATCATATTCCCTATTGCTATGTATGGGTGTGAAAGCTGGACAATGAAGAAAGCTGATAGGAAGAAAATAGATTCCTTTGAAATGTGGTGTTGGAGGAGAGTGTTACAGATTCCGTGGACTGCCAAAAAAACAAATCAGTGGGTTATAGATCAAATCAAGCCTGAACTGACCCTAGAAGCTAAAATGACTAAACTGAGGCTGTCGTATTCTGGTCACATCATGAGACGACAAGAGTCACTGGAAAAGACTGTCATGATAGGAAAAGTTGAGGGCAGCAGGAAAAGAGGAAGACCCAACAAGAGATGGATTGACTCAATAAAGGAAGCCACAGCCTTCAATTTGCAAGATCTGAGCAAGGCTGTCAAAGATAGGACATTTTGGAGGACTTTCATTCATAGGGTCGCCGTGAGTCGGAAGCGACTTGACAGCACTTAACACACACAGTACTAAATTACAACTAGTTAGCTTTTGCCTCTTGGACGTCAAATTTTTCAAGACTGATTTCTAATTAAGTTTCTTCTGCCTCAGATTCACTGGGTTGATTTATTTTTAATAAAGACCGATTTCTGTTTTTGCAGGGGTCTTGCTCATCCCGTACAGCCCTTCTCTTGACTTGAAGAGGCACAAGCAACCCAACCACAAGGATAACCAAGAACCAGACCCATTTTCTAATACTGGGGACTAGGGACACACCTGGGTTCTACAAGAATACACCTAGTCCATTAGGACAAGACCCAGGTCAACGGCTAATGGGAACCTGGAGCCCTTTCAGTTTCCTTGGAATGGGAGCAGGGACTCTCTACCTCATGGTAGGGGACAGAATCAACTTTCCCCTCTTGCAAAGAGCTGCTGCCATCTGCAGTCACCTAGTTTCCAGATCACCTCTGAGCACCAGTCTGAAGAAGGGCTGACTAGCTGCTCGGAACCAATAGCTCTGCCTTAGTAATCAAATTGGTAGAGTAACACCAAGGAGGTATAAGCCTAATGCAGTCATCATAGCATTTTCCAAAATAAAAGTACTGATTTAACAATTTTTTCAAATACAAAGGATTTCAGAATAGAAATTCATGCTGTGACACATGCTGGATTTAAAAAAAATTCTCTGGAAAGTTTAGGATTTTTTCCAAGACCCTACCCACCCGTTCAGTTGATCTCTACCAATAAAATAATAACCAATAAGGAAGTTTAAGTCCAATCAAAGGGTAAGATTGATTGGAATTTGGACTAGGGCCTTTTGAGTTGTAGCCCCATAGAGTCAACTACCCTACTCTTGAGCTCTAATCTTCTACATTATATACAGTCAATACAAACATTGTATTAATTTTGCTTTTAAAGTACAGCTGATCTGGTTCTTACTCTATTGTTTTAGCACTCAAGTATAGAAGCCACTACAGGAAATACATAGCTTGCCCCACACATTCTGAAAAGGGACTAACTGCCATGAGGTATATGACTGAGAGAAATGAGGAGGGCCAGGGGTTCTTGCATTTTTAAAAATAAAAAGAGGATCTTGCCAAAGTTCAATAACTACTGCTCTAGATCAAACCTTGGAAGCTTTCGGGGAAAATGTCCTCCCAAAAGAAAGCATAGTTCAGGCTGCAGAGCTTAATTCTTAATAAAACACTGTATATAACCCAACCAGCAAAAAGGAAAACTATTTCTGAATGCCTTCAATTGAAACCTATTTTATGTTAATATAGCAAATCTTACCTTTTCCAAAAAAACAGGAATCGCATCTACCACAACAGCAGATGACCTGGGAAGTGCTTCCATCATATAGGTTAAGGCTCGACAAGCATGATTCATCTAAAGGAAGACAATTTCCATTACTCTGCTTAATATGCAGACTGCTAAGGATCACCTTTAATTATTTACCTGCAGGGGCATTTAACTAAGTTTGCACAAAATACTTACAATGTCAAAGTTGTGTTCCATCTGCAGCAGTGTTATCTATAAACAACAGAAAATGAATAGCAGTTAGAACAGATAGTTTTACATTCCAGAGATTTATAAACTCACAAGGTCAGCACATGTTTGTCACAGGTACATATAGATTGGCTTTTCAAAGTTTCAAGCTTAACAATGATAACTGTTTTCAATGAAAAATATTTCTGATTGGACAGTCTGTGCTTAAGATGCTGCCAAAAGATCAAACAGGTGAAACTGTACCCTGCTTAGCCTGTTAGGCTGATGACAGAGCTTGTATACAGTTTCAGAAGGTAACCATGTTGGTCCATAGTAGAAGTGCTAGATCTGACAAAGGGAGCTTTGATTCTCAAAAGCTTACACCCTGAAAGTCTTGTGGGTCTCTAAGATGCTACTGGACTTGCATCTAGCACTTGTATATTGTTGATTCTGAGAACATAACAGAAACCATGAAGGGATCCAAAAGGCTATTTTCAGTCCCAGAACAGAAGGAATAGTGCTACACAGTTCCTTGTTACCTGCCCTTTATCTCATCCAGATTAACGTTCATGAGTGTTTGTTTACATTACATTGTTTTGTTTGGAAATTTCTGTATGCTGCTTTTGGTCTCTCTTGAAAATAGCTGCATAGAAATCCTTAAATGCAAGAAGAAATCAGCCAGAGATGGCCATGATATACCAGACCCAACTTGCAGAAACCTAGTTCTCCCCCTTCCCCCCACTCCACATTCGGAATCCTACAATTTCTGTAAAGCGAGAGCCTGGCTGTAATGACCACCAGATTCTTATGATATACTGAAGCTGAATAATGGCAAACCTTGTATGTTTAATGATAACAGACTCCAAGACATTGGGATTAGAAGGCGGCATCAACACTAAGGATCTGGCTTCCCTGATCTCTGGATCTGCAGTCTTGGACTGGTCTCCTAAATCCACTATTACATCTCATCTCCAAGCTGCACTGGTGCCCAAGAGCCTCAGTGCATTCATCTGGTGTTGCCGTCTTTTTAATTCATACTTTATGACCTAAAACACCTTCACAATCTCAAATCTGGAAGTGTGCTTAGGCAGCTAGCAAACAATGTCAACTGGAGCAACAGCATAATGAGCTTTCAGGAGCCTTTCATTTTAGGAGGCAGAAACTGCTTTGGCTTCCAGTGTCTTACTGGGAAGAATTCATGAAACCCAACAGATTGGACCATGCAAGTGAAAAAGCTACATTCCCCCCCCCCTTAACATTCAAACCAGCATCACTCAAGCTCAAAATCTAAAAAAATAAGGACATTTCCGATGGCTAATACATTTAGCTGCTTTAGAGAACTAGGGGGAAAGAGAATGACTTGCCCAAAGCCAGTTAGAAAACAATCCCATGCACAGACACTCCAATCTAAAACCATTGGTTTCACAGGGTTAATCTTGAGCAACAATGCATAGATTGCACGTGGCTGAGCAAATGTTTCAATCTAGATATTCTCAGCCCAACATTCGTCCACTAAATTGGCTATCAAAATTGTAGAGAAGAGGCAAACTTAATCCTTGGTTGTCTGAAATATCGCCAGTAAATTATTTTTCCAACTTTATGTCCTACCTCCAGGGCTCCTTAGGGGCTAAAAAGGATTTGGGTGTGATTACAAAATCATTAAAAAATTCAACTGAACACATTTTAAATCTCCACCAGAAATGTTCCAATTCTAGTTGCAGCTAGTTTTTCTTAATGCAGCAACAGCACCCTAAGTTTTGCCCCAGTTACAATTCTAAACTCTCAAGAGCATAACTGGTAGCTAGTGGAGCTTCTGTCGTGTTAGCATACTTTGAACACAGGCAGCTAGTGCCGGGGTGGGGGGGATCACAGTCAAGCATCCTCCAGCACCTGACATTTCCCAGTGGTCTTCAAGTCAGCCTTATGTAAAGAATATTAGAGCAGTCAAGATTGTGGGGTCTGATTTTGAATGTTTAGTTATACCAAGGAAGGGAAGAAATGCAACAGTAATCATGAAGTCCTTGCCACACTATATGCTAGTTTTTAGAAGTAACTAGACCTTCCTTTACAGAACACCTACAACGTTCCACTGCAATACAGCTGTATTCTGTAACAAGGCAAATATTAGATACTTTCCCTACAAGTTCTAGTAGCCTGGTAGTGATGGCATTCAATGCTAAATACAACCTACGTAAAATGAAAAATCAACCAAATGAAATCTCAGATTTGAGGCTTCAGTAACTGGAATTTGCGTCCATCCCAGGATTACCAGCTTCTCCACATTAGCAGAGGGAGAAACATTCTAATGGCCTGCACTGACCAATTTACTACTTGGCTCTTCCCATCCTAGTTAACAGATTCCATATTTCCTGTTTAAAAATGGGGTTCTAAAGCAATAAATCTCATCATTAGTAAAAACGGAAAGCTACTTCTCCTTGTGCATTAACTGTACCTGCCCTCAGGTAGCTATACTTCTTTCTAAGGCATTTATGGAGCCAGCCTAATTATTGAAACATCTATTGAGAACACTGGAGAAAGGGAAGCATACAAATTTGAGTGGGTGATTGAATAACAAATCCTTACCAAAGCTGGTACGACACTCTTGACTGGAAAACCTCCCAAAGTTTCTTCATTTCCCATGACCAACAACTGACACATTTCAATCACAGACTGCAACTGCTGGCTTTCATCTGTAGCCTGGAGCCCCTGCAGAAGTTGCTGAGCCTTAGAACCTAGGAAAATAGAAGATATTACACTTAAACATTTACAATTCTATGGTATGTGGATGATCACATGGCTGATATAATACACTTTAATTACTGCTGCTCACAAAGATTAATGCAAGAGAATGTTGTGGCAAATACACAATCCATATATGTTTCAGTCACCAAGAGTCACACAATCCTGAAAGGGGGGGGCAAAACTCCTTAGGAGCTGGCGTGAGCCATGCCAGCATAAGTGCCCATTTAATCCATGATAAGGGCCACTTACGCCATCATGGGTGACATCCACACTGGAGCCAGGACACCACGCCGTGGCTCGGGCACAGACACTGCCTCTTGACAGCATTACAGTGGCGCATTCCTGGGGTGTTCCTGAGGGCAGAATGCCTAAAGGCAGCTTCCTCAACCTTTCACCCCAGGAACACCCCTTCTCGCAGCGGTGTAGTTTTTGGTGTCGTAGCCTCGTTGTTTTCAATGGGGGAGTTTTCCTTCTTTTATATTTTAAATTCCTTTTATTTTATTTTCAGCGGCTGGGAAACCTCTGTGGAGGCAGTGTGGCTGAGCTGCTCCCGGCTGCTGCCTAACCGCCCCCTTCAGGAATGAGCTGTAAGAGTCACTGTTATAGGACTGGTTATTTCCCTTTGATCTCATAAAGCAGTAAACTGAACCCTTAAAAGCCACCCTTTCAATTGCAAAAATACACTACGTCTTGTTGGGACCTTTGATGAGCTTTAGTATGTTTTCTCAACCATCTCTTACACATCTCTCTCACTATATGAGGTCTCTTTTCTTTATTATATCCCTACTGTAACATCATGCAAAGCATGTAGGCCCAGCCTCTTTTCACACTTCTGCTCAAGAATAGTAACCTGTACTGCGGGTGCTCTTGTGACGAGTGTCAAGTGAGGGACAGACCTTGGAGAGCACTGAATTGAATAGTTCTGTTTTCATATGCCAACTATAGTTGCCTAACGTTAGGACAACAATGGGCTTCTTAATTGTTATATACTTTTGTGTCCTGGTTCTATAAAAATTTACAATGATGCAGTTATCAAAATGTCACTACAAAAAATTTTCTGTAATGAATGCAGTATCATTAGTATACCACCTCCTTCAAAATGCACTACCGTAATCATAACTACCAACTTTAACCTACCTGTGACCTCAGATCATGAGCATGCAGGACTGGGCCTTCTTTGTGATGGAGCCAAATCTTTGACATTCTCTTGCTTGGACAAGTATTTGGCCCTCTCTCCTTCCAGCTTTTTAGGAGACAGCTGACAGCTGTACTCCTGCAACAAGCCTTTGAGACGACTTGGTTTTATCAAGATTCTCATTTTGGCTTTAAACCCCCCCCCCTTTTTTTTTTTTTTTTTTGCTTTTTAATGCATTTGTGAGCATGCAAGATGGGTGATCGCTTGAGAGGAGTGTATTATGTTCTGATGATTTTATTGGACCATTTGACATATTGTTTAAATTTGCTTTTCGTTAAGAAGCTTTGGTAGTTTTTATTGAAATATACAGTACAAGGTTGCACAATAAGTCAGTCAAACATTATCACACAGGCTTGAGGATGCAGCCCAGTCAGGACAGGAGGATCTAGAGACTAGATAAACCATTGTCCTTTTGTACTACACACAAGAAATCCTATCATGCGTGTGTTTGTGAAGGGATTGGATGTAAGTACGTCTAGGCCAAGTGCTGGGACCTACGCAGAGTATGCATCACTCCCCAAAACAACAGAACTACCCACCAAAACACCAAAAATAAATATGAGAGCCTGTGCTAACTAACTGTTCAGATTTTACTGTACATTTGGAATCAAATTTACCAACTATCACTACAAAGTTACCTGACCGATATGATACATTCTATTAGATCCAGATATTACCACTGCTTTGTAAAAAAAGGAAAAAAAAGAAACAGCTCTCTAAATAAAGGATAAAGGTTATGGAACCACTTTTATACACACTACTAAACTGAACGAAAATTCAAATGTAGAAGAACAAAGTCATAAGAGCCTGAAGATCAAGCATGACAAAGCCAGAACCAGGTCAAAGTCTTGGTTACAGGAATAAGCATAATTATTCTTAAGATTTATAGAAGCAGCACTTGAATGGCAAAAATAGGTGAGATGCTGGGAAATCCATTAATGGATCCTCCCATCATTTTTAAAATGCTAACAGAAGAGGCATCTTTCTCCCACCTCCAAAATGGATCTACTTGAGTTTAATTCTCCCCACCCCCTCGGTTGTTTTACTAACTGAAGCTGGACATTTCTTTCCTCCCCCCATTATCAACCCTCAAAGGAAAAAGGTGGTCAAAAGGAGGCTGCCTGTTCACCCCACCCTGAACTTCTGAGGACTAACCATAGTGTCAGGGAGACAGAACAATTGGTTTTGATAAAACTGTACAGGTAGGAGAAAATTAGAAAATAATCTTCTTCCCCATATGAATCAGGGTCCTTGCATGGCTTCTGTTAGCATTTTGAAGATGCTGGGATGGTCTGGTCCCAGATCTCCCAGCACCTTGTCTAGTTTGATGCAGATATTACAGAGATTGGGGCGGAGGGAGGACAGGGATTCCAAACACTTCTGAAATTAACAGATTAGATTACTTACTAGCTCCACTCCCAATTGTCCGATGGAACAACTGTGACATCCGAGGACCAAGAGGACCAAACAGATGTGGGGGAAGGCCTCTAGCTTCCAACAGAGCTAAAGGCAAACATACATTTATAAGAAATTCACAAAGCACCAAGTTAACAGGCCTTTTCCAGCATTCATTGTTTTAATGTAGTTAACGTACATTAAAATGTTTTAATGTAGTTTTCCCCAAGGGGGGGGGGGAAACCAAATTTTTAAAAAGATGTTATGGTATATACATTTGAGCTATGAACACAATGCAATTTGAAGTGCCTCAGTTATTTTAACCCCCCTTTTCTCTGGGATGGTTCTTAATAGCTTGTGCTTCTGCTGATTCAAAAACTGTATCAACAGAAGATCCGAGTCAGTGATGTTTATTAAGGTTTCTGATTTTAAAATACTGTTATCTGAACCATTCCTTGAACTTTGCCTATGTGAATTTTTAAAACATGTTGCTGCAATTTTATATATAGCCCAGTCTACTTAAATAAGACCTGGATACTGCTTCACCTAGGAACTCCCTTCTTCCTGGCTGAAAATGGAAAGTCAATTCCTTGTTAAGGACAAAGGATTTGGATCCTCTCTGCTCTTTGAAGGAATCAAAAAGCATGGGCAGCAAGAAGCTATTTAGCAGATAAATTCCCTCAATAAGGCGATCATTTAGTAGCAGGAACACTGGATCCCAAACATACCAGGTCAAATGTTTTCAATCCCTGAAAAGCTGTTTCCCCAATTAGAAAGTCTGATTTTATATCTTAGGACTGCTGTCTTAGTGAAATTTTCAGCAAGAAAATTGAAAAGACTAGGAATTATGACTAAGTGATATGAAAAGTTTTATACAGTTTGATACATCATGTAAAATCGAACCCGCTCTGAGCCCGGCTTGCTGGGAATGAAAGCAGGCTATAAAGACAGTAAATAAATAAAATTATTATATGGATACTATATAAAACATGTCAGCAACTTTAGTCTAATGAGGAAGGAAGGTGGAAAAGAGACCAAGAACTACATTAAATCCTCAGAAAAGCTAACCTGTTTTGACCTGCAAAATCCAACAGATTACAAAAACAATCTTATTCAGTTTACAGTTATCATGAAAGTAAGCCTCAGTTTGTACCTTGCAATCTGCCCATCTCAGAATCATCTGATTCACTTTCTCCAGAAGTAGTCATGCCCACAGCTCCAGCAACAGAACTAGACGCTAAAGAGGGGGAAAAAAGAACATGTTGTAGCATGTTAAATCATTACACAATATACAAACAGCACAGGAATTCAACTCTTCCTGAAAGTTGAAGAAAACTAGACTTTAATAGACTTCAAGAGGAATACAAATGAACATTTTAAAAGTTTATTTTTCATCTTGACCTCGTAGCACAGAAAGACTGCAACTGAATACAATGTCAGATTAACCATGCAAGGGGTTAAAGTATTTTCAATTTAGAAAAAAATATTTAATGGGAGTTGAGGAGATTAAGCTATCATACCACCAGACATGAAACAGTATTCAATAATTCTTTTTTAAAGGTAACTGGAAAACTGAAAGTATATTCAGAATCAGGACTTTGTGCATTCTGCACTTGAAACAAGATGGTTAGGCGAATCTGTTAACTCAGTTCACAGAATTTAAAATATGTAGTAGTTTTTACAAAAGCCACAGCAGTAAAAAAGACAGAGGAAATATCACCCACAAACCCATGAGACAAACAGGCATTTGTGTAGTTTGTCAAAAGGTTAGCAGTAAGTAGGGCAATAAAAACTGAGCCAGTGAAGGGTCACATGCAAACGCCACTACTAAGAGAATGTTTTTGCCTTTAATTTATACCACAGTAAAGTTGGTAGATCTACAGACTTGTAGATGAACTAGAACTTGTGCAAATGTAATACTGGTTCCCTTTTAAACCACTTAGGGGTCTTAGAAGACAGAAAATGGCTCCTTGTGGGTTTGAATTAGCAATGCCTTATGTATGGCTTAAAGGGAACCACCAAGCCCACCTTAATCATGGTTAACACTAAGGTTCCTTATAATTAGGATATGAATTCAATATTAAAAAGATACCTTGTAGTTCTAGGGCATGAATCTAAAGCCATCATCATCTAACAAGAAGCTATTGTTACAACATACCTGTTGCAGATGTAATGCAAGTTAATGCTACACAGCACAACTTCATCCAAATAGCCCAGATAAAATAGTTAGTATTACAGAAACTAGAGTGTGAGTGAGTGTGTGTAAGTGCAATCAAGACACTTCCAATTTACAGCAACCCTATGAATTAATGAACTCCAAAACATCCTATCATTAACAGCCTTGCTCAGGTCTTGCTGACAAACTGAGGGCTGTGGCTTCCGTTATTGAGTCAATCCATCTAAGAAATAACCAATGCCATAGAAACTAGACTACAAAAGCTTATTTGGGGTTAGGTACTAAGTAACACCCCCCTTTCCCTTCTTTGAACAAGCCTCTATGCCAGGGCTGTCAAAATAAAGCCTGTGAGCCAGGCGAGGCAGCCACCCACCCCAGTCCCGATCTGGGCTGGCGAGGCATGGCCCGGCCTGACCAAGTGACATTTATGTCATATCCTGCCCTTGTAACAAATGAGCTCCACGCCCCTGCTCTATGCCATACCAAACACATTTCACAAGACTTTCCAGTTTCCAAAGGAGTGTGCCATACTGCACAGTAGTACTGTTGTTCGGCACACATGCCAAGTTGTACACCCCCAACAGAACTAGTTAGAATAAGAACTGTGCACTGAGTAGATCTACGGAAAGCAAAAAGCCAGGAATTTCTAGAAAACAGTTGGCTTGGTTAACATGTATCAGTAAAACCATACCTTATCTGCCATGTCAAGCTTTGGGGCTCACATGCCCCCCTCCATATGCTTGGATCCCTTCCATTTCTGGCATATTTACAGAATAGAACCTGCCAGCTTTCTGCTGGGAGAGCAAAGGGAACCTTCTTCAACACCGAAAAGGCTGTGCTGGGAACTGATGGGCTCAAATCAACAACAGCCATGTAAGTCAGAGGCCGCAGTAAGTAGATCAAGTAGAAAAACCAAGTAGGAACCAGTCCTGTAGTTTGCACATAACCTGATTTGCCCAGAAAACTAGCCACAATCATTGTGTGAAGGGACAGAGGATAGGAATGATGCTTCGCTTGGAATGTTACATATAAACCCAATTCTTGCCCCTAAACGTTCTACACAGAAAATGTAACCAGCATCCAAATATATAAATGGATATGCCTGACTAGTAACATGATGGAATTCCCATCTTTAATTAAATATAACATTTTTTCCCTGCTCACACATGTAACCATCACTACTTTTCCTTACCTGCAGCTCCTTGTGGAGCCTCGTCGGCTCGTGCAGCTGAAGAATTAACTCCATCCTGGTTGTTATCAGGATCAGCCATTTTCTCCTGTCGGCGAGCTTCAGCTGCTCCTCTTTTGCCCAGGCCAGAGCCCCGCCGACTAAAAATGTAAGTATTATCAGAAATCCTGCCAGGTTTTATCAGCCTACAGTTCTCCAATACCAGAATTCTAGATTAAGACAGCCGATATGCAGCCAGATGGGAACAGTTCACATTCATTCTTTCGTACATTCATACTACATATACAAAAGGCTTTGAAAAGAAACCTCAGCAGCCACACCTTCAAATAAAACCAGATAACAGGAGCCTCGAGAAGAACTACATTGTTAATGCCATCACACTCTCATTTGCCGACCTCAGTATCTACTAAAGTTGAGATACAACAGGACAGCCTATGCAACAATTTCCTTCTATTTCTGTTAATGGAAGATGCCTATGGTACAGCAGAATTGCTATACTGGCAAGGAGTCACCACAAGACTTTCAGACCTCAGCCTAGACCAGACCAATAGTGTACTGTAGTCTTCTGAAGTACAATGATAGTACAAAGATCTGAACACAGGCCCAAGTTGAAGGACAAACCTGATTCTATTCAGTGATACCAGGTAACACACAGTTAATTGCTGGTATTTCCCAAAAGAAAAATTGACATAACCTCTCTGCAAGAATAATGGAGCTTCAGCTGCTGACAATCAATTAAGATAGGTCCTATGGTAAGGTAAATGCCTAATAAAGGTGATGATGATGATGATTTAAGGTAGGTCTTTCTCTTCCAAAATGGTACTGACTTTCTATTCTATTTCTCAACTCAAGAAGGTGCAGCTTTCCTGAGTCGCAGGCAGAGAAAAGACTTTCCTCAGTAGCTGCTACTTTCTGCATGCAAAGCATGAGCTCTACCACTGAATTATGGACATTCCCTGCTTTATAGTCACCCCTCCCACAATACTTTTACCTTTATCATTTAAAAAATTATGACATAATTCATGCACTACACCAGGGGTCCCCAACCCTTTTGAGCCTGGGGGCACATTTGGCATTCTGACACGGTATGGTGCGCATAGCAACAAAATGGCTGCCACAGGAGGTTGAGCCAGCCACAAAATGATTGCCACAGCTTAACTTCAGTAACACAGTGCAGATACTTGTGCTGTGGTGGCAGCAGCTGCCAAAGCAACATTTTTAAAAAACTGAACAATCCTGTCTCCAATAGTCAGTCAGAAGCCTTGCTGGGCAAAAGCCCTACCTGGCCCCACCCACTTCTTAAAAACACTTGGCTAGCACCAGAACAGTTGTTGGCAGATGCCATGGCATCCACAGGCACCATGTTGGGGACCCCTGCTCTACACATTGCCCCTTTATCTCCCTTACTGTTTACCGGAAAGTTTGAGTTACTCTCTGACTTACTAGGTCATGCCTTCTAAAATGTATACTTGAAACCTTTCACATAATCCTTGTAATGAACAACTCATTTTAGTTCCAATGCTTCCTTCCACCTATTACTCATTCACTGGAAAGAGCCACACAAATCAAGTGGCCCAGATGGTTTATGGTTTACTAACCTGAGACCATCTGCATGAAAATGCAGGCCACCAATTGGGAATGTGTGTGTAGCTATTTAGGGTGCTACCTACAGAGGTTTCCTACAGCAATATAAACATAGCAGTAAAGTCTTGAACTGCACAATACCTGGTACTAGCACAGGAGCCCGTGGTCTTTTGCCGTGTGCTCCGCCTCAAACTGGGGAGCTCAGCAGGTGGCGATTCACTGCGCTTTTTTGATTTTCTCAAGCCTATGGGAGAAGACATAATCAACACCAGGCAGCTTTGGTTTACCAACATCAGGAGTGAAGAAATGAAGAACTCCCACTTAACCTTTAACTCCTGAAATTTTTGTTCAGTGGGGAGGAGGAAGTAGGGAAAAGGTACAGGCTAACGTGATTAAAAAAGAAGTGTGTACCCTATTAGATATAAGCCATAATTAACACCTCCCATATTACATACGCTCATATAGTGCAGTAGTCATCTCAAAAGGAAAAGCCACACCTGTTAATTCTGTAAGCCTCAGTTCAGACTTTTACATGGCCTAAACATGCTGAAAGAGTGGCATACTCCCTTTCCTTCCTCACACAGTGAATATAATGTATAAGCCAGATGCTTCAAGCAATAATTTTAGGATGAGGAGGAAGGGGAGAAGAGAGATTGCAAGGGTACAGATGTGAACCCAGCTCATCTAGGCAGGGGGGTGCCTCCCCACTGCATGAAAGCTAGAAAAACATCTGAACTAGGGCTATTAACATTCTAATTGCTAGTACAAAGCAACAGAAGAGATGGTAGACTTGTGAAACCTTTCATACCCTATGTTCTGCTAGTTTGCATCCCACCTGAATTGGAAACATACGCAAAGTAGGAGTGTATATATACTCAATTGGGAACTTATGAGAAGCATATTCAGCACAAGCAAGTATGTTTAGAGAATCATACTTATCATCTTCTGCAAAGAAATTGCCTTATATAGGCTAGTCCACTAGTCACTTAGAGAATAAGAGTCACCAGAAATTCTGGTTGTTCTATGAAGCAGAAAGCAACAGATGTGCAACCAGGACTACTTTTCTGCTCAAATATCAACCTCTGAGCCAGTCACTCCTTCTCAGCTTCATCCTATACAGCAGAATGTTTAGGCAATAGGAAGGCTAGGTTTATTTTATAAAAGGTCTTTTTAAAGAGTCGTGGCGACAGTGGCAGCATTTGTATTTGTAAACATATTGGTTTTTTTAACTATTTCAAACTATCTCAAAAGCAAAATTACAGCATGTGGGACACAAACAAATGGCTTCTGTGGAGAAAATGGAGAACTGAAGCAATTTGTATTGCTCTGCTGTAGAGAAGTGTTGACATCTCCAACTCATCTCTTCTTACATTTCCAACATAGTTCCTTCTGTTGTAGAAACAGCTGACAGCCTGAAGAAGCTAAAAGGTGAACATATCAGATCAAATATCCTTTAACAAGACTTGCTACATTTTTGAAGTAAGTCTGAATGTCTCACACATCCTCATTGTGACCTGCTCGGCATCCTTTCAAGACTACTTGCTAGAAACAAACTTCCAAATTCTCATGTCACTAGATAAAATTGGCCCTAAAGCACCAGCCGCTGCTTGAAAGCTATTATAGCTTTCAAAATCACTCATCAAGTAATTGGTGCAACAATTATCAGGGCTAAGAAGCTATGGGAAAGAACAGAAGCACAAGAATTCAGAAGCCCCATTTTGGTAACACCATTTGATATAAACATGCACACTTCAGACTTTAATGCCCATGAAGGATACCCATCATTTACAGGTCTACAAAGAGGTAGTATCCTCACAACAACCCGTTCTGAGCCTGGCTGGCTGGGAATGAGAGTGGACTATAAATATGAGGAATAAATAAATAAATAGTATGCAACACCAGCATCATTCCCGCCCCCCGCACCTTAAAACTGTCCCCTCAGGGCAAAACTACAAGAAATTTAAGTTTACAGTTTCATCTGGTCAGGACATAAACCCGTTAACAATTCTTTATACTACTTCGTTGTAGCAGTAGTGCTACGAAATCAATGGCATTCTAGAGATACTACAATTTTACAGGATTACCCCACAAACAGAATGCGTTAAGCATTGAAGTTCAAGATTATTGTTCATACCATTGTTACTAAAACTTTAATTTTATAATAGACCTTTGACTTTTGCTTTGTTCCTATTTCCTCCTAATTCTACTTATTATCTCAAGTAATAAGATCTTGCATAGAAACAGTAATCAATGCTCCCTCTACTGGCTCTCAAACAGAATATGGCTAATGTGTACAAAGTACACAGTACCGTGGTCCCCTGAAGAGTAATAAATGTATTGTAGCATAACCTTTTCTGGACTTGAGCACACTTTATCAGATGCACGAAGCACTTAAGGCAACTTACCTCACAGTTTTATAACTTTTATAATCAAATACTCCCACCACCACCACCCTCTTATGAAAAGACAGCTGGATCAAGGGACTAGATCTTTAGGATACGTCCATGTTATAAATAAATCTGAATTAAAATTAGAAATATATGTTATAGGCATCATTTCAAGCATTCAACATATTCCCCAAACCTCTTTCTGAAACATTACTACGTATTTAGCGTCAGTTTGCCTTCAACATTTTAAAGTGTTAGACAGTGTCCCATGTAAATTTCTACCTTCAAAACAAAAGCAATCTCAACCTGAGGAAGGGCAATGAAATGAGATTAATTTATTTAATCATACAAGAGTTTAATTTTATTATTATCCCACCTTTCACCTCACTGGGGACCCAAAGCGGCTTACATCATTCTCCTCTCCTTGGTTTTATCCTCACAACAACCCTGTGACGTAGGCTAGGCTGACGATATGTGACTGGTCCAAGGTCACCCAGCAAACACAAGTGGTGATTCGAACCTGGATTTCCCAGATCCTAGTCCAACACTCTGCCTCCAAAGAAATTTCTCTAGCCATCATACATGCTGCCAACTCCAACCACCACTGAACAGAAAGTTTATACAGACCAGCACTGTGAACTCTTAGACCTTGGGGAGCACGACTAACCAGAGCTCTTGCATACCCATCGCCAGAGACTCTAGAAATGTGAGTTGTCAGGCATGAAAGCTGGGACCATATGCATGTAAAGCACTGTCTCTACCACTGACAAGAAGACTATGGAAGCTAACTTTGGGTAGTAACTGAAGACTACATCATTGCACCAGTGCTTCAGCACTCATTTTTTCCAGGGTCAAGCCCAAGGGTTGTGACCCATGAAATTTAAATGACATGGAGTAACAAATAGGAAATGCATTCTACCAGCCCATTCCTGAAGGAGGGGACCGAAGCTCCTTAGGAGTCGATGTGACCCCACGCCGGCGTAGGTGCCACCTTTTCATGGAATAAGATGGCACCTATGCCCGCGAGGGGGCAAATATGCCAGCGCCTGGGAGCCGCCAGTCCCCCACCACCACCACCAGCAGAAGGGAAAAGCCTGAGCTGGTGGGGGGGGGATGTTCCCAGGGCGTTCCAGGAGGAAGATGTTCCCTGGGGATGTTACCAGGGCGTTCCAGGAGGAAGAGCTGCCTTTGGGCAGCTTCCCAACCCCGTTCGCCCTGGGAACGCCCCCTTGAGCTGCGGTGGGGCTATGCCATCTTCTTTTGTGGCGCAACCTTGCTTTGTGCAATGGGGCATTTCTCCCTTTTTTCAGTAATTTTATTTAATAACCCCCTCTTTTATTCCTTCGCAACGGCCGGGAACCTTCTGAAGAGGTGGTGTGGCTCTACCGTGGATCTACCTCCCCCTTCAGGATTGAGCT
Source organism: Euleptes europaea (assembly GCF_029931775.1). Classification (NCBI taxonomy): domain Eukaryota; kingdom Metazoa; phylum Chordata; class Lepidosauria; order Squamata; family Sphaerodactylidae; genus Euleptes; species Euleptes europaea. The sequence continues at coordinate 35,193,496 of NC_079316.1, read as the reverse complement.
CTTAGCGTTGTAAGAATCTGGCCTTTTGACAAAGTAGAGTTAAGCTAATAGAAACCAGCTAGATCTAGACTATTTTTTTTCATTAACAGAAGGTACTTCCATCAGCAGAATGTAATCCCCATCCCACCCCACCATTCCACACAATGCATCCCACTGATTTCAACAAGGTGCTTCTACTGGGTAACAGGATAACCCCAGGAATAGCACAGGGGCAAATCAGCACTTTGCAGCAGGAGAAGGATATCGATGGAAATCCACACTCCTTTCTGTCAGCTGAAAATGCAGTCTGGATCCGACCCAGTGCTTTTATTCTTTTATATGTTCACTTAAATTTGATATCAGTTTTGAATCTTGGGATGGGTTGGGCTAGATATTATCAAGAAAGTTTTAGCAGGGATACTCCTAACAGATAAACCCTGCAAGCCTTTAGCTGTTTTTCTTTAAAAATTTAACTTACCCCCATGTTTAGTATGTTACATGCAACATAATTTAAAAGTCAACACTCCTTAAAATCCTTGATGCTCTATCAAACACAAGGGTGATGTTCTGAAAGAATGATTTGAGGTAAACATATTACTTTTGAGGTCAACAGCTAAAACTGTTACATCATAGGTCATGAATTATATTATTGCACTGTTGTGATTTAAAATGCCAAGCAGCATAGAAATATCTGTCATGGAAAAATTCTGTTCTGCTAAATAACTAACTGCTCTAGCTTTGGGAAATTTCTGAGTACTTAATTTTCTAGTCACCTTTGCTTTGTATTCTTCGCATGTCTAGAAAGCCAAATTCTTAATTTTCACAATTGCTCCCCTGAGCAGACATAAATTCATTAGTACAAAAAGGCAGTTGGGGGCTGCATACATAATCAGAAGCTTCTGATTTTGTTTCTGGGTAGAACAAAGACTTCATTTATCACCAGGTACGATTAATTATAATGGAACACAGCATGCATGCTTGTTCAAAAAACAAATAAATTCAAGTCAAAATCTTGATTTAAAAATCAACCTACTTAGTTTTTAGATCTGGCAAAGAGACAGTAGTCTGAAATGTTATCACCTTCGGTTCTCATCTCCATTCAGACATTTTAAAAAGTAATTATGAAATAGTATTGTAACACAGTGCTGCAAAATGCATAGTTTTGAGCATCACAAGTTCCATAGAAGAAATTTACGGGATATGTTCAGACATAACAAACTATGGCTTATCATTACAAGACCACTCCTTCAGCAGTCTCAGCCTCGTGCATGTGATGCCTTCGCTTCAGAAGAGCCTGTCAGAGGCAGTTTCACTTTAAGCAGATTAGTTTGGGGGCTAAAGCGGGTATCCCAAACATTGAAGAGTGGTCTACTTTATTCTGTTCTTTATCCTGTCTGCTCCTCCAGAGATTGGGACTGGACACAGTATCTAACACTTCATGATAAGTTGGTTTAATGGTTATCAGGATGTCTCAATTGGACATCACAACTAAGTTTTGTTGGGAAACGACAGGAGAGGGGAAGGAGGTAGGAGTGCATGAGCTTCACACTGCCAAAGTTCATACCTATAATGATAATCCATAGTTTGTAACTGGGGCTGAATGAAGACACAACAAGACTTTAAGAAAACAGTATCCTCCAATATTGCCTGAAGTTGGAAGCTTTCTATGCTATCAAGATGTACTGATGGTAAGTCAGTGAGCAACAGTGTAGTATGGTGGCTGCAGTTCAGCTGACTGGTTCAACAAACATTACAATAGAGAGAAACCTTTTGAACTCTAGGCAGAGGACAATAAAAAAGACTGATGCTAAGGTAAAAAAATTCCTGATGAACACTGTTATAATCCATACAAACTAGATAATGTACAGTCATAAAAGTCAATTGGAACAGAGATTCAGGTGGATCCCATGATCTGTCAGCACATGGCACTGATGGTCGTGGAGCCCTCACATATTTCCTACCCCTCAACAATCCTTTCAGACCCTAGGATAGTTTATTCTAATATCCACATGGGTTGAAAGGCTGGAGTGAAGAAGAGGATGTTGATGATACTGCCCTGTTTCTTCCAACCACAGAGCTACGCTGGCAGAAAAGACAGAAAGGCAATTTTATTCCCTTCTGTCTTCCACTGCTGCCTTCCAAACCCACATGGCTATTAGATCATGCAAGTCCTGCAAAACCAGGAATAAACTTTCCCACAATCAGAAAGGATGGCTGGAAAGATGAAGGAAAAATGAGATCCTTATTTCTTTGGGATCTAACCCACAGTTCAGACAAAGACAAAAACATGATTTTTAAGCCACTGTTTGGACAAACTGGTTTGCTACTGCATCCAAATCAAGACAGTGCTTTTTTGCAGTAAACCTGGGGATTCTAGCAGGAGGCAAGAAGCATAAGCCAGTTTGTCTGCACAAACCATAAGCCATCTTGTACACCTGGGACATAAAGTACAGTTAGGATGGCAAACTACGTCTTGTATCATGGCTTATGTTAGCCACATCAGTACCACATGCACCACTAAAAGTCACGTTAGCCACATCTGTACCACCCGCACCACTTAATATAAAGGCATTTTAAAAAACATTTATATTAAGCACTTGTATTCTGAAAGTCTGCACATCAGAGAGAAGGGGTAAACACTCCTCCCCTAAAATGGAGGTGTTTCACTCCTGATGTGGGTAGCATTCAACCACGCCATCCTCAACCTGTAGCATCAAGCAGGACAGATCAGGGGAAACCATATTATAAACTGGCCTGAGATTATTCTTCACACGGATACAACAGATTGGGCCAAATTTTCACAACAAGCCTGTTACAGAAGGTATCAATATTTTTCATGCCTCTTAGAAGTAAAGTATTACCAACTCACTTGCTAGTTTAGCCTGTAATCCTGAAGGCCCAGGTTTCGATGCTTCTGGTTTAGAAGAGCCTGGTAGAGACAGTTTTGCTTTAGGCAGGCTAACCTTGGGGCTGAAGCGAGCAGCCCAGTCAAATTTTGAAGAGCCGCCTATTTTATTCTGTTCTTTATCCCGGCTGCTCCTCCGGGGGCTGGGACTGGATGCAGATCTGGAACGCCTGGCCTTGCTCTGGTCTTTTCCCTGTTTCACTCTGGCACCCTGAGGAGCAGCAGAAGAGGCAGAAGCAACAACAGATGAAGAAGAGGACGTAGAGGCTGAAGAGGAGGAATCAGTGATGGTGCTACACCCAGCTTTGGCTGAGCTCGCTGATTTTGAAGCCAGCTTGGTGGGTTTTGCTGGTCTCTCCTCAGGGCCAGTCGTTTCAGCTGCTGGACGACTCTTTACAATGGATGAAGTCTCTGTCCTTTTCCGTTTCTGGCTTCGGGAGCTACCGGTAGCTCCACCCTTTCTGGTATGAGCCTTGCTTGTTGATGGTAATTGTGAAGCCTTTGACTCCTGCTCCTGATGCAAGTGTCTTTTCTTAGACTTAGTCTGTGGCTTGTTTGTTTCCAAATCTGAGGAAGAATCAGCGTGCTGAAGTGCTTTGGTTTTTTTGGCAGAGCTAGGAGAATTTGTCCGGTTGTAATCTGGGCTAGCACTGCGTTTCACTCCTCGAGGACTGTCTTTCTTAGGCACCTGCCCTGGTTTTTGCCTCTCCAAAGTATTGTCTGTGTCCAGAGCCTCTTGTTGTGGAATTATAATAGCAGATGAACTACAGCCTCTAAGGAGGTAGAGAGAAAAACAGTGTTAGTACTCAATAAGGACAGCATGTTAAAGATACCTGAAGAACTACCAGGCCATTCTATGCAGATATAATCATTGATTACTTGCTTGTTTCATGAGAAGATTTATAGGAAAGTTTCAGCTCACACTGTATTAAGCAGCAATTACTATCTGTTTACTGAAGCTTGTACTGCTAAACAGCATCTGCTCATCTCAGTTATAGTGAACACTTAACATCAAAGAATAACCAAATCACAATTGTATTCAAGTATTTTACAATTTTCTGATGAAATTAAGTGTTTGGAAATGCAATAAAGTTAGGGATTTTTCTCATAGGCAACAGCTAACTTGTAGTAACAATGGATGCCTAAAGTCCAGAAGCAAACCTGTAAATTTCCTCAGTTCCACTCCCTTTGTGGGAGAAAGAGGAAGCTGCACTGGAATGAGACCAACAGCCAGCACAAAACTTCCTCACAGCTAAGAAGAGACTGTATTCAGCCCTGGTGCCACTCTGGGAAAGCTTTCAAGTGAGCAACTTATCTGGAGTAGCAGTGCCGTATTCAGCACAACTTCTCATCTATTGAACACCTGCCATTCTTAGTCCTCATTGCCTGGTAACTTATTCTCATTGAAGTATTTCTACAGGGCAGCCTCGGGGCTGCTCGTGCTGGCTCCTCAACAGCTCTGGCTCTCTGCTGCTCTGCTCCAAGCCTTGTTCTTATATGGGCAGGGTCTAGAGAGAAGCCATTTGCCTTCTGTCGTAGCCCAAGTGCAACTCCTGTATTGTGAATATGTTTAATTTATTCAGTCTCTCTACATCAGGCTCCCGATATACTCCAGTATGAATTAAGCCAGTCTTTCAGAGTAAAGGAGACAATGCAGATGAACTGCTGTTTGCCATATTTGAAGATGATACAAGGTTTTTCCAGAAAATAAGCCAATCACACTTCACTCATGATGAATGTAATGTCCTTCAGTAATGCAGAAGGAATAATTTTGAATTACTGAACGGGACCAAAAAAAAATGGCCTTGCATGCCAAGGTCTATGGTTTACTATGAGACCCATCCACTATGCATTCCTTTATTACAATTTGGAATGACATGGCAAGTTGGTCTCTAAAGTGGCCAGTCACATCACTAAAAGACATATCTACCAGGCATGATTAAAATATTTAGCATTTTGTCCAAGTCAGAAGTATGCTGCCTCTAAAAGGTGGAGAGTCTGTGGTTTACTATGAGAGACCCATCCACTATGCATTCCTTTATTACAACTTGGAATGACATGGCAAGTTGGTTACTACATAACGTAAGGTGACAACTTTTATTCTGCTGGAGACCCAGTTATATGCTAAGGCCTTTGAACATCATGCACATCTTGTTCAAAAAAGGATGCCATGAATTTTCAACAAAGCTGTCTGTTTAGTGAAACTGCTGTTAAAGGATACCTACATGATTTCCTAGTAATGAACCATGAAGACAGCAATACAAACTCTTGAAGTTACATTTGTGAACTCATAAATATAAAACTATTACCTTTTAGAAAAGTGTCCCTTGGACTGTTCAGTAGTAGTATTGGACTGCACTTTGGGTGCCTTTGATATAGATTTTCTACTTTCAGAAGGGCTATGTGCCTTATGTTTTGCCTGCCCTAAATGTGACCTGTCAGCAGAAAGTTAAAAACAGAAAGCTATCAGGAAAACCAGCAGACATAAATGTGTACATGGAGCATTTAAACACGGGACTTTAAACATAAATACAGTTTTCCATCAAGCCTACAGCAAGATATCTCAGGCAGAGAAATTAGCCTGCCAGTTATGTCAAACACCAACTCCCTCACTTAAGATCACATCAAGCATGGATATTCATCTGTACTGCCAGGTCTTTCCACTCTGCCAGTCATTGAAATGAAATACAGATTTAGGCCAAAGTAATTTGTCACAAGTTTCCAACGTCTAGTGCTTAGAATATTTGCTTTATCATCATACACTGGGGTAGCTAAAGTATGATTCTGTGTTCTATTTCAATATGACCCAATGTTGAGTCCCTGATCAACCCAGAAGCGCACAGGGTGGGTATGGGCAAGTCTCTAGAAACCAATCCACATCCATCAGAGGGCTAGTAAATACCTCGTAAGGCCATGTCAATCTTTTGCAGCAATACAGTGACATTAATGCAGCTGTTTCTGAGCAAGGGCATGTGGTATCACTGATCGTGTTAGAGGCAGCCTGAAGAGCATGATTCAGTACAGTCTGAAGCCATTTGTCATTTTCCTTGTTTGTTTCCTTGCCTAAGGAACAGAACTACACTGGCTATTAATGACACAAGTATCATTGATACTGATAAGTGTCACTGCTGTATCACTAAATGGGCCAGAGGCAAAAAGGAGAAAAACCTAGTAGCTTAGATTGTTCTTAAGCAACCAATGGCAGTTCACCTACCACAGTAGGTTTGATATCTCTGCAAGGAATTTTGACAAGATTTCAAATTCTACTTAATCACTTAGTAGCTCTTCAATGCCAACTATTCTGCTTTGACTAAGTTCCTATTTTTTTATCCTTCACATAGAAAATGTCAGAAAATTCAATGAGATAAGCATGCTATAAATATTTTAAACTCACAATTCAGTGAAACAAGCAGAATATGAATAATAACTTAATCACTGCCTTCAAGCATTTCATGTAGGTGTCCATCTGATCCAACATTTGTCTTCAAACATCAATATTATTTAAAGGTTTTCTTTTTAAATAAGCCATCAATTTAATCATACAAAATGTATCTTTTAACTTCTTTAACCATTCTTTTTTACTTGGATGATTTCTTTTGGCAAAGACAATACAAGCAGTTATTGCATACAGGACTAATTCTAGAAGAGAAAATTGGATGCATACAAAGTTTAAAACTAAATGTTCTGGTGTACAAGCAATTATATAGCCTATACCAGCTGAAATGCTTGCTGCTACTACTTTCCAATAACTTTTCAGCTCATGAACACTCCCACCACATATGAAAAATAGCATTATTTTCACCAAGAAACCAACAGTTCTTTGTGGTGCTATTATTTTGGAAAGCTTATTTGGAGACAGGTACTTTTCTTATGCAGTCTTTATTTGCATTATAATAGTTTTTAATTTGATCGTTGGAAGCCTGAGTGAGAGCAGGCACTGAGATGCAAGGGTATAGATCTTTTCAATTCATAAAGTGTGTTTGCTATTCTTAAAGTGCCACAGGACTAATTGAAAATAAATTTTTTTAAGTGTTAAAGAAGCTTTGCTGCTTGTGTACAGTCATGCTATTTTCACCTAACATAAACAATGTGGGCATGTTTATGTATTGTTTCAACATACTGCAGTACCTATATGGGCAAAAATAAGTATGTGTGAACATCATGGGTAGTGATGCTTCTCTCAAACCACTTTCAGCTTTCTCTTAAAAACCACTGCTTGTTTTGTAGAACTCCACTGTAAGGCAGGTGTATTCGGGCAATAAAGTTGCATTGTACTAAATGATTCCCAAAGTTACATGGATAATAAACAAACAAACACACAAATACCAGTAATAAGAGTGGAGGACTAGGATGACCTAGGCTGAAATCTCTACTCGCCCATGAAAAGTCACTGGGTGACTCTGGGAAAGAGCCTTGGTTCACTTACCGTGAAGGCTTCTTCTGCTCGTAGGTAAGAAGGGCGTCTTCATTCTGGGTTATTTTCCTTTATTTGCTAGGGAAGGCAGGATTCAACAAAAATGTAGGCCTTCCGGTTCCCCGGGGGAAATGACCCCCTCCCATCGGAGTGCCTCAGTAGTTGAAAAGCTTAAACATTATATAATGCAAAAACGAGTACAATTTAATACTGCAAAAACATCTTTTCCCCTTCGATAAACTAGGTAACAAAGGAGTTAACGACAGGTGACGACAAAACACCTTAAGGTTAACATGAACAACTTAACCAAGACACCCTCCCAAAATTTTTCTTTTTTCTTTAATGTGCTTCTGGCAGGAATTAGGGAGGGGAAGACGCCCTTCTTACCTACGAGCAGAAGAAGCCTTCACGGTAAGTGAACCAAGGCTCTTTCTCGCTCTAGGTAAGAAGGGCGTCTTCATTCTGGGACCTACCAGAGCTGTTACAGAATTAGGGTGGGAAGTTAGCTCTCCTGCACTGCCTGAAGCACTCCCAGGCCAAATGCGGAGGAATCTCTCGAGAAAGTGTCTACCTTGTAGTGTCTGGAAAAGGTGGACAAGGAAGACCAAGTAGCGGCATTGCATATTTGTTCCAGTGATACCCTATGCCTAAAGGCCATGGTGGTGGCTGCACTCCTCACGGAGTGTGCCGTAATGGTGGATGGAGTTAGAATGCCAGAGTTTTTATATGCCTGGAAAATGCATGCCTTTATGGTACTGCTAATAGCCGCCCGGGACATAGCTCCGCCTTTATTAGGCGCTGTCAAAGAAATAAAGAGACACTCTGATTTTCTAATCTGTTGAGTTCTTCTTATGTAGATGCGTAAGGCTCTTTTAACATCCAAAGAGTGCCATTCTTTTTCCCTTTGGTTGGAAGGGTTTGGGAAAAAGGTAGGGAGAACTACCTCCTGCTCGAGATGAAAACATGTGTGAACCTTTGGTATAAAAGAGGGATCTGTCCGAAGGACCACCCTGTTCTTATGGAACACACACAACTCAGGTCTTACAGAGAGAGCCCCGAGCTCTGATACCCTTCTTGCCGATGTGACGGCGGTAAGGAAAAGAGCCTTCATGCGGACCCACTTGAGGTCGACAGCTCTGAAAGGCTCGAACGGTGACTTAGTCAGGGCTTGTAATACTGTGCGCAAACTCCAGGAGGGGAACCTGTGAACCACCGCCGGAGAAGACAGTTTAACCCCTCTAAGAAAGGCACAGATATGAGGGTGTTTTGACAAAGGATAACCGGCCACTCGAGGGACTAGGGTGGCTATTGCGGCCAGCTGGCGTCTCATGGTGGAAACTTTGAGTCCAAGTTTTCTTCCGTCTTGAAGAAAGGCCAAAATGTCTGCCGCCCTTGGTTTCAGGGGATCTTTGGCATTACGGAGGCACCACGTAGCGAAAACCTTCCAGGTAGCCCCGTATATTCGTTGAGTGGCTGGTTTCCTAGAAGCCAAGATGGTATCTACAATGCCAGAATTGTAGCCTTGACCTAAGAGTTTTCTCCTTTCAAGTGCCATACGGTTAGTCGATACCACCTGGGGTCCGGGTGGCAAATCGGTCCTTGGATTAAGAGATCTTGTCTGAATGGGAGTCGCCAAGGAGGTTGGACGGACATTTGTTGTAATGCCGGATACCAGGGCCGTCTTGGCCAGTCCGGAACTACTAGTAGTACCGTGGCCTGAAGAGTCCAAATGCGTCTGATCACCCTGGGAATGAGAGGAAGAGGTGGAAACGCATACAGCAGTCCTGTCGGCCACGGGGACAGGAGGGCATCTGTTTTCTCCGCCCCGACCTGGTGATACCTGGAGAAAAACCTCTCGAGTTGGGAGTTGGCTGGAGTTGCAAACAAATCCACCTGTGGAATCCCGAATCTGATGGTGATCTGATGGAAGATTTCTGGGTGCAGGGACCATTCGGCCTCGTCGAAGTGTTGCCTGCTGAGCCAGTCGGCTTGAACGTTCTGGACTCCCTGTATGTGCTCGGCAGATATTGAAGCCAAGTGGGATTCCGCCCGCTCTAAGATCTTGGAGGCCTGCTTGTGTAGGGAGGATGACTTGGAGCCTCCCTGCTTGTTTATATGGGCCTTCGCGGCTATGTTGTCCGTCCTGATGAGAAGGTGTGTTCCCACTAGTTGTGGACTGAAGTGTAAGATGGCCTTCCAAATAGCTGTGATCTCTAGGAAGTTGATGCTTTTCTTGAGATGACTGGGTTCCCAGAGACCTTGAGCTGGCTGACCGTGTAGAGTAGCTCCCCATCCCGCCAGACTGGCATCCGTGAACAGCTGGACGGGAGCTTCGTGAATGTATTGCAGTCCCCGAGATAGATTGTCGGGAACCGTCCACCAGGACAGGCTCTCTCTGACCGAGTCCGAGAGGCTGAGGAGCTTGTGTCTTTTCCTGGCAATGTCCTTCTGGAAAGGGCGGAGGAACCATTGTAACGGTCTCGCCCGAAATCGAGCCCATGGTACCGAAGGGATGCACGAGATCATGTGCTCTTGAAGCTTGGCCAATGCCATGAGCCGAAATGTTGGAGCAGATGCTGCTTGTTTGGCCAGTGAAGAGATGGATTCCACCTTCTCTGTTGTAAGGATGAAGGAGCTGGACGTGGTGTCGATGATTACACCTAGATGAGTCAGCCTCTGTGAAGGTATCAGTTGACTTTTGCTCCAATTGATCAGGAATCCGTGTTTCTGCAAAATCGAGATCACGATGTTGGTGTGAGTCCGACTCAGCTCCTGCGTAGGAGAACAAATGAGGATGTCGTCCAGGTACGGATGTACCTGGACTCCCAGTTTGCGGGCCTCCACCATGAGGGTCACTAGGATCTTTGTGAACACCCTCGGGGCAGATGTTAAGCCGAATGGCAGGGCCCGAAACTGGTAGTGGTCGTCCTGACAGGAGAAGCGTAGAAACCTCCTGTGTTCCCAGTGAATGGGGACGTGGAGATATGCCTCGGTGAGGTCCACCGAGGTCAGGAAGGCTCGAGGAGTCAGCGACTCTGAGATGGACTTTAGGGTTTCCATCCTGAACCTTTTTTAGATGACGAACCTGTTCACCCATTTGAGGTTCAGGATGGCTCTCCAGTCCCCGTTTTTCTTTGGCACCGTGAAAAACACGGAGTACACCCCCGAGTATCGCTCTGAGTACTCAACGGGCTCTATTGCCTGAATGTCTAAGAGGTGGCGAATAGCTTCTTGTGTTCGAAAAATTTTGTCTTGGCCTAGTGGTTTTGTCTTGGATATGAATCTTGGAGGAGGGGTCGTGCGGAACTATATCAGGTATCCCTGAGAGATGATGGAGGACACCCAGTGATCCATCTGGGATGACTGCCAGGCTGCCAAAAAGTGGGTGAGATGGCCCCCCACCGGACCGATGGGGACATCATTGCTTGGATTGTTGATTTCCATACCCAGCTCTGTCAGTGGGCTGGGCGGAACGAGGGGATCTGGAATAACGGCCTCCCCTACGAAAGGAACCCTTGTAAGAGTTCCAAGAACCTCTCCGCTGCTCGCCACGAAATCTCTGTAGGGTGTGGGAGGAACAAAAGGGACGAGAGTAGGTTTTTTGATCTCTCCTATAACTCTTAGGAAGAGCTTTCTTTTTATCCCTAGTCTCGACTAAGATAGGGTCAAGCTGGTCACCAAAGAGCTTCTTACCTTGGTAAGGAAAACCCATTAGATCGGATTTGGAATGATGGTCCACTTGCCAAGGCCTAAGCCAAAGGGCCCTTCTAGAAGCCAGTTGAGTGGCGATGGCTCTGGCTGAGAAGGAAAGGGTATCTAAGGAAGAGTCTGCCAGAAAGGTGACTGCCCTTAGAATCCTGGACACTCCCTCCTGGGCTTTCTTATTTCTTTCTGGAATGATTTGACGTAGTTTGCGTGTCCAGACGATAGCTGCCCTGGACACTAATGCCGATGTGACAGAGACGCTGATGGCTAAGGCAGATGCTTCGTGTGTTCTCTTGAGAGAGATCTCTGCCTTCCTATCAAGAGGATCTCTGATAGATCCCATGCCATCCCTGGCCACTACGTCGTTGGAATGTAAGGCACAGATAGGAGCTTCCACCACGGGGGCTTAAGCAATTGAGCCGAGGTGGGTGCCAAGTCATAAAACTTCTTAGCTATAGCCGGTACCTGTCTGTTTGCTAATGGCTTTTCCCATTCTGCAGTGATTAGGGATGTGAAGTAGTCTGGAACCGGGATCACACGAGAAGGGTTGTTGTGCCTGTGAAAAAATTCTTTTGATCCTTTAAGTGTATCAGAAGCTTGGGGGTCCTGTGTCTCAGACAGGTCCAAAGCCTCTAAAGTCTTAACTAAAAGGGAGGTGAATCCTCCTGAGGAAATAGCCTCAGCTGTTTTTCTTCCGGTTTTGGAGGGTCCCCCTCTGGGGGGGGAGTCCTCTGCCTCATCCTCCTCCTCCCCATTGTCCTCCTCTGAAGAGTCTGGGGGAGACTGGGGCTGAACGACTACCCTCCCTCTGGGTTGGCTATAGGCTTGGGCGATAGTTTTCTCATTCCCATGCCCCTTATGCCTGTAGAGGGAGCTGGGTCCCTCTAGAGGGTCCTGGTAGTCCTCCGCTCCTCTAATAGAGGGGGTGGGGGTAGCCTGAGCCGCCTGCAGCCCATCCACAAAGACACTTCTAATGAGCTCCGTGAGCTCAGCTCTTAAAACAGCTAGCCCCCCTCCGTTGGAAGCCCCCGCGAGCGCTGGTACATTACCAGTAGCAGCCCCTTGCTGTGCGGCCATCGATCCCTGGGGAGCCTCACTGCCGCTGGAAAGGACCTGGCTAGCAGCCACGGAGGTCCTGGAGGGCCCAGCTGGTTCTAGCGGGTCCGCGGAGCGACGGTAGCCTCCGAGTCAGTTGGCGTCCGGCTAGTAGCCGCGCCTTGTGTCCGGCTAACAGCCGCGTCTGGCGTCCGGCTAGCAGCCGCGCCTAGCTTCACACGCTCCGCCACGGACGTAGAGGCGGGAGTGGTAGGCGTCCGGCTAGCAGCCACGCCCAAGTCCTTTTTCTTCTTTTTTGCCCCTTGTGTTGGGTCCAATTTTCTTTTGCGCTTGTTTGTCCCTTTAGAGGGACTAGAGGGATCCCCGCGGCTCGGTGCCGCCGCGACGAGGAGACCCGGGTCTAGATCAATGGGGGAAATAAACTCGTCCTGACTAGAAGCCGCCATTTTGTTTGGGCGGGAAAGGACGACTCCAACCCTCCAGGCCCCACACAGACGCGACAAGGGGAACAAACAAGGTAAGGAAAAAGGGGAAACACGAAGGGGAAAATCTTTTTTTTTTTTTTTTTTTTTTTGGAAAAAGGAGTACCAGTAAGGAATTTAAGAGATTTAAGAGAAAAAATGGCGGAACACCGCCACAAACCTGCTTCCCTGACAAAGGCAGGAAACAAAACTGAGGCATTCCGATGGGAGGGGGTCATTTCCCCCGGGGAACCGGAAGGCCTACATTTTTGTTGAATCCTGCCTTCCCTAGCAAATAAAGGAAAATAACCCAGAATGAAGACGCCCTTCTTACCTAGAGCGAGAAGGTCACTTCTCATAACCTGCCTCACAATATTACTTAAAGCGGCATTCTAAGCAGAGTTACACTGTTCTAAGTCTTTTGAAGTTAATGTGAGGCAACTCTGCTTTGAAGCAAAATAAAAACAAAACACTTCAGAACATGGCCTGATGAGAACTGAATATGAATGTGCTACAGTACAGACTTTGACTCCAGATTGTGATGCAGTAGTTCAGGGAAGGAGGTGTTAATTATCAAAGACTATTAAATAAAAGAAAATATTGTAAGAGTGTTATTGTTTTAAGCATGTTTGTATTTTAAGTAACAAATAATATTAATTGGCTTTGCCTGTGTCTTCTATAAAGTTTGTATCTCCGATACCTGGCATTACATTTTAAGGTGCACCTGGTCTGGCCAAGTGACGTTTATCCAGCCCTCGTAACAAATGAGTTTGACACCCCTGATCTAATGGAACTTTAATGGGTCTGTTCAATATGGTTTAATCTGATTAACCAAGATAGCTGAGTTGTATGGTAATAGTGATATTAAGATAGCCCAAACCTCCCCTATGCCATCGATCCTGCGCAGTAGTCAGACTTATCCTTGGTTTCTTATTACCCCATATAAAGCTGCCTAAATGTTTTTGCGGTGCTTGCCATTTCTTACCTTGCATTCAAATTGAGACATTAGTAAATGTATATATTATCGTTGGGAGTACAGACATTTTTGTAACATTAATTCTTCACAGAAATGAGATATTCAGTTTTGACCTGGTATCTAGTATTGCCGTGATTTTGGAAAATAATGGAGTAAAATTATATTTAAAGATTTGTTCTTAAATCCCTTCACCTGCCAAGCCTCACATTTTAAATTCTGGATTTGACAGGCTCCAAAGAAAATAATGGTGGCTAGGAATGCTCACACACCCTCTTTTACTAGATCTTCTATCTAGGAGACATAATTATTTCACTTTAGCTGGAAGATCTAGAATGCAAACGCAACCAGGTTAACACATGCTAAGTTTGTGACAATGGTACTACAAGATACCATTTGCCAAGCTTGGTTCTTGTGCTTCTCATTACTCAATTGGATGCCTTTACATCTTCAGGACCAGTCCCACCATTAAGTAGAATTAACTCAGAAAGCAGATTTCGGATACTGGGCAGCAAAATGTTAGGCATCCTAATATATATTAGGATACCATTTGGCTTTCTGAATTTATTTTTATTCTGTTTCATTTAGAATGTTTATATGCTACCTTTCCACCCCTATGGGTCCTTAATTTAGCCTAAATCATCTTGCGTTGGCTCTATTAACATGGGGCAGACCCTAAACACAGCCATGGGGCAAAAGGGGGGGGGGAGAAAGAAGAAATACTATGGAAGATCCACGTGGAACGGTCTCTTTCCTTTCTTCCAGTGCAACTGATATTGGCATCTATAAGGAAATTCAGTTAGCCAGCTGATGCATAATTTAGGAGGGCTCACCCTTACCAGATACCTTCTACATCCCACTTGTTTATGACATTTCAGTTCTTCAGCTTGTCTTCTTCAATTCTCTGTATCTCTCTTGCTTTCCAGTCATATTCTCTCTACTTTTCCGGGCCAAATTAAGCGCCATCTGGAGTTTTTAATGGTTTTTAATTGGGTTTTATTGTTTGATTTTAGAATTATTACTTTTACTGTTAATATTATATATGTCATATTCCCTGCCCTGAGCCTGGTCTTGGCCGGGGAGGGCGGGTTATAAATTGAATAAATAAATAAATACTTTTACCTTTCTAGTTGTTTCATTTTCAGAAGCCACATGTTCATTTAACTGCTCTAGAAAAAACTGAACTGTTATCCCATCCAACTCTTGACAGCTGATAAGTGTAATTCACACTAACTGCATGCTGATATTTGCATATCATTAGTCAACTTTAGTTGCAATCAGAAGTACAGTTTTCTAGGATGGCCAATTTGGTAGGGATCCCCTAATACTGCTACTGCTGAAGTGATACACCTTCAGAAAGTGCAAAGGTCAGTGTCCAGTTCATGTAAGTGCTATGCTGGGAGCAAGAGCACCTTGTGACCTTTACTCTTCCATTTCAGTACAACTGATAGCCCGCTCCTCATGCAATAGTAAGAAAAGGCACTGAGGACTGAACAAGCTTCTAGCCAGATAGCAGGGTTCTTTCTCTGACACTTTCTAACCTCACAGAGAAGCTGCTATGGAAGAAAACTTTTAAAAAAAAAAATTACCTTCCAATCTCTCAGTAACATGTACATTAGAAGCCAGATTCATTCAGAAAATTCTATCCAAGAATAAATGCTATACACTTATGGTTGCCAATATCTTAATATCCCCTCCCCCCATTAAGGTCCATTTTCCTATTTGAATGCCTTAATGCTGATATTCCTAATTTATTATTGTGGCAGGTATCTTAAGATATTGCCTTCCCCCACAAAGTGGTAGCGGCGGGAAGAGAGTACATGACAAGCACTCTGAGGCCCAGAGTGACATATGCTAAATGACAATGTTGGAGGGGGAAGAAGGGGGAAAAGGAGGTGTTCAAGCTGAATTCAGTTCACCAAGATCAGCTCAAGAAAAATGTTTAGTGCAACCTGGCCCACTGAACACATTCTGAGTATTTTTGTACTTTGTTTTGAATTAGAAGCCTAAAAATTAAGCTACAATTATATTTAAACTGAAACTGAGTCATACTGTGTTCTTTTAAGTCTGATTCACCACCTCACGTAGCAAAAACACCACCCATTGTTCTTTCAGACTGAATGCATGAACCTTGATACAGAAAACAGAATAACTATGGAAGAAATGCTGCTGGGTATGTGGATTTACAATCACCAGTTTACAGTGTCTTGATGCAAGTTATGCACTTTTGCAGCTGATCAGAGAATAGAAACCGGTGAATTTATTCGACCTGGAAATAGCCCTTAGAAGTGAGAGGAGACTGGCAGATGAAAAATATTTTCCTCTTTCACTTTAAAGTGTTGGGTTTGCTGCTTGATAGCCCTCTTTTATGAAGTATAGGGTTGGATCCAGACTAAACTGACAATTTCCACTGATTCCCTTTTCCTGCCGCAGACCCTCCTCATGTTGCTCTTCAGGGATCCCTATCCCCCATGAACAGCATTTCATGGAGATCAATGGTCTACAATGCAAAATGGAATGCAGGAAAGTTAGTCCCACTGACGGAAATCTTATTCTGGATCTAGCCCATAGGATAAAATATGGTCACACGGTTGTTGCCCATGAAGTGGCTTCTAAAGGTAAGGGAACTCTCAGGAAAATAAGATGTTGCACTGGTGTCTGCAATAGGAAGGTGAAGAAGAAAAACTACTCCCCCTTTGTGTGATCAGAAGTGCCCTTTGTGTGTTTAAAGTCCCATCAAGTAGAGGCCGACTTATGGCAAACCCCGTAGGGTTTTCAAGGCAAGAGACTAGCAAAGGTGGTTTGCCATTTCTCTGCATAACGACCCTTGGTAGTCTCCTATCCAAGTACTAACCAAGCCCAACCCTGTTTAGCTTCTGAGATCTGACGAGATAGGAGAGCCTGGGCCATCCAGATCAAGGCTAAGTGCCCTTTAGCTCATGGAAATTAGTGTTTGGATCATGTGCAGACCAAAGGCACCAGGACACTTCAAATACTGACTGTACTAAGTGTGAAGCTGAACATTTCCAGATCTCAGCAGTCATTACAGTAGCCTTAACTCTGTTTTCAGGAACTGAAGTAACTGGCCAGAATATACTATGGATTGGTCTGTGGAGTGAGTTTAATGGTGGTGGAAAGTGCTGCCAAGTCACAGCAGATTTATGGCGACCCCATAAGGTTTTCAAGGCAAGGGATGTTTGGAGGTGGTTCACCATTGGCTGCCTCAGCGTGGGCTGAGAGAGTTCTGAAGGAACCTAAGGTCACCCAGCAGGCTTCATGTGGAGGAGTGGGGAATCAACCAAACCGAGATCTCCAGATTAGAGTCCACCACTCTTAACCACACCACCATGCTGGCTCTGTAAAATGAGTTTGGGGGGAGAAAACTAACTGCAAATTTCCCCAACCAGCAGCAGCACTGGAAGAAAGTCACTACCTCTGCAGATATAAGCTAAGCTTTGCTGTTTCCTTCTTCACAAGTAGTCGAGGTTCTTGCATTACTATTACAGAGATGGAGGTAGTCGTCATCTTGCCATAGTACATCTGCTACATCTTTAAGAGTAGGAGATATATCTTTTAGTTACTAGAGCAGATTATTCAGGTTTGCTCTCATCTGCTCTGGTTAAAAGTCTTAGAGGACTCCAGTTCAAGGCTCTTTCTAGAAAACAAGTGATCAAATACAAAGCGTACTCAACTCTTGCTTAACAGCTGCAAGTCATACTTCAGCATGATGTAGTCGCAGGAGGCGCTCTTGAGTACAGACGTTGTGATACTAGTTTCAAATCAGCTAAATTGATGGGCACTGCTAACAGCTATACTTGGGGGCCATAACACGGAAAAACCAATCTGGATAGCATTCCCATATTCATTTCCCAGGGGATTTTAATATGACAAGAATGGCAGCACTCTTTGATTTGGCAGTAGACGAGATCACTGCAAGAGCCAGAGAAAATCTGATACAGCATTGGCTCAAGAAAACCAACCCTGTACAGTTCACACGTTTAAGCAGGAACATGGAATTAGGTTTGTACATTCCAAGCAAGAGAAAATGTGGGCTGGAAACATCTGAAGTATTGCTTGCAGAGCACTTAACAGTTCAGATCTGCCAGAATCAGCTAATATCCATTTATTCTGAAATGAAAGACATCTTAAAATTGAAAATACTGAATTTCTGATATTCAGTCATACAAAGCCATTACAAAAAGGCATCTTCAACCACCACAAATACACAGCTACATCTGAAAATAGTTCAACCAACATATTTACAGTCTTCTTGTGTTACCATAGGATTCATATTCATCACCTACATAAAGCTTCAGAGGAGGTCTCACAGAGTGCAATTTCACATGTATGCCCATTTCTCTCCCTTTTCGACCGTATCTTGGGTGGCAGCTGAAGCTCTGAACCAGAGTCGAGAGCCAAATCAAAGGGTACTGTTGGGTTCAGTGCTACAATTTGACAATCAGGTAGCAGCCAAAGCTAGTACATTTTACCAACTTGGCTTGTTCAACAGCTGTGCTCCACCCTGGAGAAAAGCAGCCTAACCATTGCAATTCATGCCTTGGTGCCATCTAGATCAGATACATGATGTAATCTGCATCCTGACTGGGCAAAAAAGTAAAATATAAATTTGGTAAACAAATAAATGGGCCAGTCTAAGAAAACTGCCCAGGCATTACAAGGGGTTTGAAACTTATCAGCTGGTGTTCTTACAATACCATACCTCCTGAAAAAAGCAACACCAGTTTTTCAACATCTTCACCAGATCCCAATAGTTGCCCAGCTTAAAGTGCTGCCTTTAATGTTTAGGGCTGTAAACAGTCGGGGATCAGGATACCTTAAGCCTGCTCTGTGCACTTGATGGTTCAGGTGTAGCGGGTGGTTACAGAGAAAAGTGTAAAGTCACGCTACAGAATTCCCTCCCTAAAGAAGTTGGTCATCCATCCTTCATCAGTGTTGTGGCATGAAGCCAAACCAGGTCTGTTCTTGGGTGCTCCAATGGCTGTAAACATTCAGTGCTGCCGCCATTAGCTTTATTGACCTGCCATTTTATTTAGTTACCGCTTTTAACATTTTATTTACGTTTATATTGTGGTCTCTAATCAACAGCTGCCTTGGAATCATAAACCAAAAGGCAGGCTGTAAATATTTTAATTCATTATTATTTTGGTCTTAAGAGATTTTATATTGCACTACTTGTTGTTTAACTTATGAAGCAGCCGGCTAATATTAATGATCAGAGAGTACTGAAGTGTGGAAGATTCTCGCTCCATTAAACCTGTTTAGTTCCTTATCTCAAGTACTCAAAAAATACTGTAATGCATTAAGGGATTATTTATTTTCATGCAAAGTTTTCTTTCCTTTTCACTGTTTCCCAAGACTCCTTGTCTCTATGACCAACCACATGTATGGTCAAAGCAGACTAAAGTAGTTCTACCTTCCGGAACTTCTAAATAAAAGGATAAACTAATATTCCACCATGAAGATCAGGTGATTATTGGTCTCGAATTGTATATCTCTCCTGACACTTTTAGCTTTTCATGCTGAAGGTGAATCTGATGTCTCAGAGATGCTAATTAATAAATCTGAAGAAAGTAGTTATTGGACCTAAATAAAAACTCCTTTTCCTAAAAAGTAGTATACCCCTATGGTTTACGTTTGGTGATGATGCACTGACAAGACACATGTAACTTATTAGCCATACCTTCCTCCTACTGCGTCGTCTTGTGGTTGGGCCCCGACAGTGTTCCTTTGTGAACGTCGCAGTGACCCCCCTGGACTGTTATTAGGCCGGTTGGACATTGGCACCTCTCTCCTGAAGGGACATACCCTTTCTAGACACTACCATTCACTGAAAGACAAAAGCATATTTTAGTAAATAAGAGGAAGAACTATTGAGAATCTCCCAACTACCATAAAGATGATCATTCACAGGTCAGACATTTTCAACTGCTCATCACAAAGGCTTCCAACAAATATTTAGATCTATTTTACAGTCAACATGAGAAAGAAATGTCAAAAGATAAGCTAGTTTAGCTTATCTGTTAAGGGCTACTTTAACACTCAGTGTTTTACAGAATACAAGTTCTTACAATTGCTTCAAATATGAGCAAAATCTACAAAACAAACAATAACCAACACTTTGGGGTGGGCTGGAGGTGCTACTTTCTAGAATGTCAGCATTCCCAAGTTGTATGGTGTATACGTATGTTTGGAATTTGACCACAAAAAGGTACCCTATTCATAAAGATCAGAACTATTAAAATTGCATTCAGGTTTTCACAAGCTGTTGACGACAAACATTCCATTTGTCCACTAAATCATTGTACAACCCACTTTGAACACTGAACTAACTTTAAGGGGTTTTGTTTTCCCTTAACTGAAAATAACCATTTAGCTTTCTGAATATGTAGTTCTAATCAGTAATGTCCTAGACGTTCTAGCCCTCCTTTTACAGCATTTGGTAAGGAAGAAAAAGAGAGGGGTAGACAGACCACATCAATGCAAAGTACATTAACCCTAAAGGGAACAGGATGCGTTTCGAGGTCACTGGAGGCAGAAACTGAGAAGTACAAGTCATCTTCAGCTGAAAAAGTTACACAGAACTGAGTATCTTAAATGAGTTAAAATCAGTGACCTCTTATACTGGCTCCAATATTATAGATTATGGGGTCAATACTGTGATGCTGGCCATAGCAGTTGTCTCTTTACAGAATTACTTGCACATACATGTAGATATCAAAGGATATGACTGGCAGTCCTAACATAGGGATCAGTAGGGTACATCAGCATGTTTTCACAGGAAGAGAGAAAACTTGATACCTAAGATGAGCTACATTCCCAGTGATTTCATGATAGCATTTCTGTGACACCACTATTAGTCAATACACCCGTCTTTCGCAGTTGAACACACACAACAGCAAAAACCATAATTTGTTTTAAAGTAACCTTTCCACTAATATGCTTGTTTTCCTGAAACTGTCACAGACAGGATTGCCTCTGACATACATCCGATAACAACCCAGGTTACTGTTATTAGCCAAAAATTTGAATCCAGCTCTGAACCAGTATTAAGCATCATCTCTGATGAAAGCTTTAACCAGGGAGAGGGAATTCACACAAAAGGGTGGATAGTATGGGGTCCCTTGGCCATGACTACAGGAACGAAAGCGTCACATCTATACCACTCATTACGCAAGCACCTGTATACGTAAATAGAGATGAAGCCTTACATTCCACAGAAAACCTTCTGGAGGTGTACTACTGGTAGTCTGTTACAGCAAAAATTAACAAGCGTCTAGGGACTCCTTAAAAAACTATCAACATTTAAATCTAGCATACACTTTTGTGGAAGCAGGTTCTACTCCCTAAAAACTTGGGCTGGAAGCAAGTTCGCATAGAGAGGTCAGCCTGAGTGATGAAACCTTCATTTCTTGGACAACGTTCTAGATCAGGGGTGTCAAACATAGGGCCCGCGGGCTGGATCCGGCCCCTGGAGGGCTTTTAACTGGCCCGCGGAGCCAAGGCATCCAGTCCCCCCTTTCCCCCTCCCCAGGCTTTTCTGGGCTTCCCGGGGCCCGTGCGTGGCCAGGGAGGGAGTAGGGAGGTTTTGCCGCAGCCGCACCTGGCTGCGGGGCCACTGGAGAAGCCGGGGGGGGGGGGAGATTTGCCGCGGCCACGTGGGGCCACAGGGGAAGCCAGGGGTGGGGTGGGGAGATTTGCTGCAGCCACGTGGGGCCGCTGGGAAAGCCAGGAGTGTGTGGGGGGGAGATTTGCCGCGGCCGTGTGGTGGTGCTGGGGAAGCCAGGGGGGGAGATTTGCTGTGGCCGCTGGGGAAGCCAGGGGGAGCTCTGCCACGGCCGCATGGGGCCACTGGGGAAGCCGGGGGGGACATTTGCCGTGGCGGGCTGCGGGTTCGCTGGGAGGCTTTTCTTTTTTATTTCTTTTTCTGTCCCTCTCTCCCTTTTTATTTCTCTGTCTCCCTTCTTTCTTTCTCGCTCCCTTTCTGTCTCTCCCTCCCTTTCTCTGTCTCCCTCCTTCTTTCTTTCTTTCTCTCTGTCTCCCTCCCTCCCTTTCTTTCTGTCTCTCCCTCCCTCCCTTTTTCTCTCGTATTCATTTATTTATGTGCGCACAGCACGGCCCAACCAAGTGACATTTATGTCACATTCGGCCCTCCTAACATATGAGTTCGACACCCCTGTTCTAGATAGAAGCAAGGAAAATGATAAATAACAATGAAAAGGCACTGAGAAGGTTGTACAGGCTGTGTAAGAAGCCAGAACATTTTTACATTCTTTGTGGTTTTCAGCATATCAGATAACTATAGAATATGTCACAAGCATAGGATACTGGGGAAGTTAACATATCAATATACGACTGTATAATGTGTAACAAAATTCAACCTTGAGTGGTACATATACTAGATCCAGTTATTACCAGCATCAAAGAAAAATTGAAAACAGCTCTAGATAGTCACAATTTCCTCCACAAATCAGCCAAAAAAAGTTTTTTAAAAAAACCCTAGTTTGATTCTCAACACTCAGTTCTAAATCCCCCGAATCAGACATGGTATTCAAATCTGTAGATAAATAATTTTTTATATTCCATGTAACAGTACAAAATGCTTGGTCAGGATCCTTATGAAATCGCTTGAGCCAAACAGTGAAGTGACAATGTTCTAGAAAGGTTGTGACACTATATAATTTTTACTGTGACACCATATAATTTAATATGCTAGATTAAGGTCTGCCATTATGATTTGTCCAATCATTCCTCCAAACTCAAATTTACATGACTTCCCAGTGTTTAATAAGTGACAACTTGGTGCATCAATTAACCTCCGGATTTTAAGGGCTCTGTGTTTTCTCCCCCCTATACCAAGGACTAGTTCAGGCACATAATTAAAGGCTAGAGACCAGTTCCAAGATCACATATGACCCTGTAATAACCCTATCATCCATGCTCCTCCCGAACTCTTAGTCCTACTTTAATAGCACAACTAGATTACATCTGCATCTGTTCCCAGGAATAGACACCAGGATGGTGGGGAAAAGAATCAGAGGGTCTGAATTAGTCACAGTGCAACCTTATGCAGAGTTACTCCAGACTAATTCCAGAGAGGTAGCCATATTAGTGTACTGTAACGTAATAAAAGAAGACATCCAGCAGCACTGTAAAGACTAACCATATTTATTCCAGCATGGGCTTTCACAAGAGAGATCACTTCTTCAGATGCTATATGGAAGAAATAATTTTGAAAATCAATTATTAAAAATCACAAAACGATTCCTTCCATATAGCATCTGGAGAAGTGAGCTCTGACTCATGAACTCCCATACTGGAATAAATATAGAATCACAGAGTTGGAAGGGACCACCAGGGCCATCAAATCCAACCCCTCGCACAATGCAGGAAACCCACAACCACCACCCCCATACCCCCAGTGACCAGAAGATGGCCAAGATGCCCTATGGTTAGTCTTTAAGGTGCCACTGGATTTCTTTTTTAATTTTACTCCAGACAGCCATTCTCCTAAAGTGAACTAGAGGGTTGTTCCATACCACATTAATGAAAATCTGTTGTCATAGCCGTTCCATCTCCTAGCCAAATAATCTATACGCATATTCCTCCTTGTTGGGGTGAGATACCTTCTAAGTAAGATTTGTGGAGCACTCAAAACACAGAGAATATTGGCCTTTTAAACACAATTTCATCTAAACTGACTCAATTGTATAAATGAATTGCTCCATCATTTTACTAGCTAAATGTAACAGTGTAGTGTCAACAAAGTATTAGAATTATATTCACACCCAGTTTTGTTCCAAACCTACAATCAATGTATAGAAGCACCATGAAACGTTATGAAACATGCATTTACATTCCAAGCAGTTTAACAGAAGCTCCATTGTACAAAATTAGTTTTGTTTAACCCTCGTTTCATAAATTTCCAGAAGTAATGTTTTTAATACAATTATAGACTCTGTGAATAGTCAAGCATACAAAAAACACCAAAACACATCTAACTGCAACTTACTATGATTTTTGTGAATCTTCAGTATATCAGGAAACTTAAGAGTATCCCCCAAAAAAGTATTTAGATATACCGTTAAAGCAGACAAATGCCAAACTGTATTTCCCTACCAAATTCAACTTTCACCTGTCCAAGCAATGCATTAGCAGTCTGAATACCACTTAGTACCCTAAGACCTTTCAGAAAGTTTAATACCTGTTCTGGAAGAAGAGAATTTCCTAGGCCATAAGCTGTTTAATGATATTATGAGCTCCTGTTATTGCTCAAACTAACTATACAAACTAAGGTCAACTGTAAACTTACAGCCCATTCCTGACATTGAGGGCTGAAAGTCCTTAAAAGGAGCACAGGGGCCCTTGCCAGCATCCGTGCCCCTTGCACGGTGTTGTATCCCCGTGTAACCCTATGCAGCAGTTCCACGGGGCTCAAGGGTGAGGGCAGAATTTTGGCTTGGGGGAGGATGTTACACATGTGGATGCAACTAAACCATTTGCCACCTGTACAATTTTACTGCCTTCAAGTAGTCCGTGCATATATAACTCATAAGCTACACAATAATAGTTCAAAAGCTTTTGTTGATGCTAAGAATGTGCTCTTGCATTAGTTCCCTGCAGCAGGCGAAAATACTGCAAATGCAATATTAAACTCCAGGAAGGAACAATATGAGCTAGAACCATGATTTTAACAACAAACTGAAATGGCTGTTAGAATTTGCAGTTGGTCCTTTTTTCCAAGCATGCAGAACTCACACAAAAACTCCAGCACTGGACCAAGCGCCTAATAAAATATACCAAGGCTTAATAAAGGGAAAACCTTAATCAGTTATTGGCTCCTTCAAAACAAGTACTACTTTCAGACTTGTTCAGGCCTAACAGAGGTCCAAGCTCTGGCATGCAGTATTTATTTTATCTTAATCCTGTTTGTTTTGTGAATATAGTTGATTCTCCTCTGTGCTTGTGGCAAAGGGAGAAGAACTGCTTGTACAGAGATCTTCAAATTAGATGGCAATCTTCCCTTGACCCATGAACTATGTAACAAATTATAAATTAAGAGTCACTTGAAATATTCCGAAAGAAATATTAGCAATATTTGAAACAGAAATGTTTCTGCTTTTTAAATGCTACAAAGGGCCCACAGAAATATGCCTTATTTAATTCTGCAGCCATATTGAATGTAACACTGAGCTGAGCTACGCAGTGCTCTAAAGTACAATATGCCGAACTCACCACTGTCTAGACCAGGGGTGGGGAACCTCAGGCCCGGGGGCCGTACGCGGCCCCCGAGGACATTTTTGTGGCCCTCGGGAGCTCCGGGAACCCTGCCGCGGAGGCGGGGCGCAGGGTGGCCCTCCCCGAGGGTGTTCCTGGGGCCACGGCTTACAGCGCCCTTGTAGCGCCCTTTAGACCTCCTCTCACTGACTTTGGTTGTTGGTCGGTGAGAGGGGAGGGGGAGGGACTCTTCCCCCAAGGCTGCCCCCTACAGCTGTGGCGTGCAGGAACGCTGCGGCACATTGTAAGCCCCTCTCGCTGCCTGTCGACTGTTGAGCAGTGGGGGGGGGGGAGAAGCTGGCGGCTCCCGGCTGCAGAGCATTCATGCAGAACCAATTGGGCTTGG
The DNA here is from genome assembly GCF_029931775.1 of Euleptes europaea. Classification (NCBI taxonomy): domain Eukaryota; kingdom Metazoa; phylum Chordata; class Lepidosauria; order Squamata; family Sphaerodactylidae; genus Euleptes; species Euleptes europaea. Next base: position 35,168,362 of record NC_079316.1, on the reverse strand, counting down.
GGAGGGCTTTTATGGACTGTGGGGGGGGGAGTGCACGAAGACTGGGGCCCGGTTGCTTGGTGCTCTGTGCGCCGCCGGGTGTGTGTGTGTGGTCGGGGGAGGTGGGGTGGCTAGGGCCCAGTCGGGCAGGCAGGCATGCGCGGGAGTGAGTGTGTGTGTGGGGGGGGGAGGCTTTTCTCTCGTCCTCTTTTTCTGTCACTCTTTCTCCCCCTCTCTCCCTCCCTCTTTTTCTGTCTCTTTTTTTCTTTCCCTGTCCTTTTCTTTCTTCCTCCCCCTCTCTCCATTTCTTTCTCCCTTTCTCTCTCTTTGTACCTCCCTCCCTTTTCCTCTTTCTCTGTTTTCCTCCCTCCCTTGCCAATTGACTGTGGGCTACGCTGCTCTGGCGCCTCGTTTTCTGGAGCCCACTGCTGGCTGCCCTTCCACCTGGGAGGGGGGAGTGGGGGCGCCCTGCAGGCCTTCTCTGGATGGCCTCCCCTGGGGTTGCCAACCTCCAGGTGGTGGCTGGAGACCTGGCAACCCTAGCCTCTCCCCCCCCTACCGGGAGATCTACACCTGGTATGGCCCCCGAAAGATGTTATAAATGTGCGAATGGCCCTTGGCAGGAAAAAGGTTCCCCACCCCTGGTCTAGACTCACGATTTGACTATGATTCTGGGTTCCTTTGCTAGACATCCGTAAACTGGCACTCTCTTTCTTAGTCATGACTTCTGCAATCACCCATCATGCCCTACTTCTTTTTTGGCCTCTTCGTTCCAAAATTAAAATTCTGTACATGCACCTTTTTGCAATTACAGGATATAAATACATTTTAGTATGCAAACTCAAGTAGAAAGAGTGAAAAATAGATCCTTAAATCACAGCAGGATGCTTGCTTGAACTTACTGGATCAGAACAAAATATTTCGTGGCCCTGTAGATGCCCTTATGAAGCTAACAAGCAAGGAATAGCAGACATCCCTGATAGTTCCCTATCATCTGCTAGTGGACTGCCATTCAACAGCATGAGTGCCCTTAAGTATTTCAGACTATAAATGCTTTCCCCTAGTGGAAACAGATATCACTTTTGCTGTTGTGTGTTAGGTTGCTCAGTTCCAGCCACATTCAGCACTATTTTACTTTTTAGCAAGTTTCCTATATTGTAGTGGTTAGTGTCCTAATACTACCGACACATTTACTCCATCACAAATACCTGTTATCAAAAACCACAAATTCCATTTTTCCATTTGTCATGTTTTAGTTCCATTCCTACATCCACCTTCTGCCAAAGCAGTTCTTCCTAGAAGGAATCATCCTTGTATATACTTCTGATTTATGCTAGAGTATGACACTACAATTAGATAAGCACATGACACATGGTATTTATGAACATGTCCATAAGCCAGATATCACAAATAAGTTTTTTGGGAGCAGAAAGGAGAAATGACGAAGTCTACGTTAAGAAAAGAACAGCTAGTCAAGGTTAAGACAGAGCCAGATAAGACCATGCACACATGGGGTTTCATCTTGTGATGCAAAACTGAACAAGTTTGAGCAGAGGTGGCTGGGTCCATAGGCTCCAAAGACGACTTCACAACTTGTCACCCAACTTCTCATTTATTCTTCCACAGCAGTCATCTTCAAAATACAAGGGCTTTTAACCTCTTACAGTATAGTACAGGTGCACATGGCTCATAAATCATAACCATCCTCAGGCTTAGTCATTCCCTCATGCACCCACCCTTTGTTGATCAACCAAAGATTTAGGTAGCTGTAAGTGTCAGTGTGTTTCCATCCTAACCAAAGTTTGAAAACAGAATTATATGGGCTTTCTGAAGGCCTGTTAGAACACACCTAAGAAGTATAAAGTCAATCCTAGATGTTTGGAGATCAGACCACCTTCAACAGGAATTTGGCTGTTCACAATAACAACTCCAAGGCATATACCGTATTGTCCGGCGTATAAGACGACCCCCAACTTTTCCAGTTAAAACATAGAGTTTGGGATATACTCCTCCGCAGCCGAGGCCCGCCCCTCGCACGCTCCCCTGCCGCCCCCCTTCGCTCGCCTTTTGCACAAGGGCTGGGCCGAGGGGAGGTGGCGCCTGCTCCTGGAAGAGCCCCGCCTGGGGAGTTGGTCACATTCTTGGCCGCACTCCCCCCATGGTTTGCAGGGTAACCTTGGGCCAGTCAGACAGTCTCAGCTAACTTACCTCAAAGGTTGTTGTGAGGATAAAATGGAGGGGAGATCAATGTAAGCTGATCTGGGTCCCCACTTGGGAGACAGACTATAAATGAAGTAAAAAATAAGATGCTTTTGCCAGACAACTAAATGGCTAAATACAAGCAATGCTGAAGGCACGTCTGATTTGAAAGTTAAGGGAAGCCATTACATATTGTATTTCAATTACATAAATATTTCTGCGGACTTGGAGGATTACATTACCAAAGTACAAGACACCCTTTAAGTTTAATTTGTTATAGAAATGCCCTTTATGTACTTCCACCTTTAGGAATATAATTACATCAGTTGGTCAGAAAATTGAACATATAGTTGCATTGACCCTGACCTAGATGGTCCAGGCTAGCTAGCCCGATCTCATCAGATCTCAGAACTTAAAGGTCGGCCTTGGTTAGTACATGGATGGGAGACCACCAAGGAAGCCATGGGTTGCTAAGCAAAGGCAGGCAATAGCAAACCACCTCGGTTTGTCTCTTGCCTTGAAAGCCCTCTGGAGTTGCCATATGTTGGCTGCAACTTAACAGCACTTTCCACCAACAGTTGAAACTGTTAGACAAAAAACGATTTGATTTTGTTCGTATCCAGGAGGCAGAAATAGGCTGGCCCAGTCCACACAAGGAGCCTCACAGCTGAGCCCAAGTCTCTCTAGTCAGAGCCTGGCAATTTAACCACTATACCATACTCATTCAACTAGCATGTAAATGGGACTACTACTACTAAGTAACTACTAAAGGGGAGAGACTGAAAGTTAAAATTGCTGCATGATACTGCATGTACAGATTTAAAAGAAGCATACAAGCTACTTTCATTTCTGTATTGACTTTCCCCTGAATTTGTTTTGCATGTGGTGAATAGATAAGTGAATTCTTAATCCTTTCATAGTCACTGTGCCCAGGTGCCAGCTCGCAGGACAAGACCCATTAAAAAGCACTTTTGTTCACTGTAATGTCATGCAAACTAGGGTGATATTCACAACTTGCCCAACCTTCCCAGGATGCTGATCTGAGCATGCTAGGATTTCTGTATTCCAACATTTGATCATTGCTATCATCTTGGCCAGAACACGATGCCAACACCTTTGAAGAGCTAATGTGGGTATCAACATACTATCAACACTGATTCAGATTCACATTTTTGTTATGTGATTATTATTTTTAATCCAAGCCTCCTTCTATGGAGTTTTCAAAGGATAAAGTAGCTGAATAGGAATAGCAGACTAGGCAACCATGTTCGGCTGCTTCCTTCCCCCTACTTCACAATGGCAAGTGGGATGCTTCAACAGTTTGCATAAATATAATTAAGAATACACCCTCCTGCAACAAGGAGTTCTCAAAGGCTTTTTCAAGAGCCGAGCACAAAGCATTCCAGTACTACACCTGTATGACATGAACTTTCTGTACCATAAGGATTACCACCGATATTTACACATGCAGCCCAAGAAGGGGAAAAAATCTTCCCAGCCAAGTGCACAGGGACAGGGGAAGATATCCATCCATCCTATCACAATACACTGGAAGTCAGGCCACCCACTATCCGCAGTGAGTAGGCTTTCCTCCCTCAACTGCAAGACCTGTGTCTCCACTCCAACCCTAAAAAACAAAGGCTACTCACTACATAGGTAAGTCTTTAGCTTCTAATCCCACTGACAAGGCAGACACTCTAATTTGACATCTCAGTCACATAAATATAGTTCAGGACTGCTGGGGATTCATATTTCCATTTCTATTGTAATGAAAATCCTCACCAACACGTTGCACTACGAATGGAGACCTCAATGGTTACTTTGCATGTTATGCAAACAACTGACTTACTTAGCTGTGGAAGCATCCAAATACATCAATTGATACTTGCTATAAATTCAGGCCTATTTACTAAACTGTGTTAACTCAAAATATTGAAGGAACCTGATGTAGCTCTTTTTAAAAAGCCAAGCCATCAAAGATGAACATTTTTCTGTAAAATCAAATCAAAAAGCTGATTATGATTTGCCAGTGTACTGTAAGGTACCACACAAAATGTATGAATCAGAAATTCAAGTAAGTTCCACTACAGTGACCTTCAGTTCCAAAGTTCTAAATAGCTTATTTTCAGAAAATGGCCCATTTTATCACTAATATTTTCACATTTTGATGGGAGTGAAAACTTCCAAGTAGCAGAACACAAATACTGATTAAATAAGTACATCAGGGCAATTTCATCTGTTCTGCACGTAATAAAACATTTGTAATAATATTTATGAAAATACAGGAACTTTCAACACATTCTGTAATCTTGAGAGTGACTGCAAGGACTGATCAATCTTTTAACAGGCAAATTTAAACAGGCAAATTTAGCAGGGGATCAAATACTTTTCCCCCTCACTGTACATAATAAATTTATTATTATTATGTGAAGTTCAGTACTGCCACCACCTCTAAAAGATATCATTTGATAGCTCTGAGATTTGCAATGTTGATATGCAGAGATGAAGGGTGGGAAATTTTCCAGTAGTAAGTTTTCCATTTCTAAACATTACTGCATACAATCAACAACAATAAATGGCCATTTCTCCTAATGCATTATTAGGCATGTTTGACAGTTTCAATTTTGTAATTATTGCTTTTCAGATTATTATTTACGAATTTGTAAATGGAATAGGTTTTGAGATAGCACCACAAATACATACAATAATCCAAATTTTAAAAATTATTAATTTACCTGGTTGGTTTTGATTTGACCTATACAGTTAAAGCTGCAGTGTCTACTTATATGTTTCTTCTCACATTACTGAATGGATACTGTCACCATCAATCTGACACGCAACTAACATGCAGTGTAAATGATGAGGTGACTCAGTGACATCCAAGGATAGTTAAATATATTAAAATATGAGTGGACAACCACATCCAGATATATCAGTTTTTTGGGGGGGATGCTAAAATTAGTGCCACTTTTTGGTGTCTTGGATCTTTTTTCTTAAATTTAAACAATGCAAAGGAATTATACAGTGTACTGTTTTTGCATGATAACATTTATTACTCTGATAATTTCCACATAAATCTTTGAATGTGATGTAATGTATCATCTGACCCCCTCTCACTTGCCCCCCTAACCAGAGGTACTTTTAAAATTTGGTTACTAAACAAATCACAATAACTTAGGCTTGAAAAAGAATTTCCAACAATGGTGTGCCAATTGTTGACCTCTAATTATTCCTTCAGGTTTGATAAGGCCTTCCTTATCATGCCATGGAGAACAGAAACATGAGTGGGCCTCAGCTACACCCTTATCTGAATTGCCATTCTGGTTTTCCCTCCCATGGAGAAGATTGGAGTTGACTTTGTTCCTACCTACTTAGTTTCTACCTAGCTGGGGACCTAGCAAGCAGTTCATCACTCATTTCCATCCTCCCTTTCATGGGGAAAGCATAGGAACAGAGAGATATGTTCAGTCTTGCTAGACTTCCATCCCTGCTCCTCTGGGAATAAAGACCCATCACTTCTTCCTAATTTGCAAATACACAGTCACTACTGGCTACTTTGGGGGATTAATTTAACATATCAGAGAGTTTTAAAAACATTTTTAGTCATGGCTTAAAACTGAAGTATGCAGCTGCATGAGCTAGAATTAGTTTCTCTTTTCCATACCATTACCTTGGAGCATAAACAAGACTTAGGGGGTTACCGCACTTGTATTCCCAGCGATGTATTGTTTGAAAACGTTATAAAAAATACTGTTCGCACTTTGTTTGGCCCCTTTAGCTGTGAAGACATCTTCCAACCATTATTAGCCGTGGTATCCAAAAACCCCTTTTAAAGCAATGTTTTTTTTATAACATTTTCAAACTCTTAATACATCACTGGGAATACAAGGTGGGGTAACCCCCTTACTGTCAAATGTGGGTATTAAAAGTTTTAGCTCTCTCCATGTTCTGGTGCAAACCTTTCCTATGTAGCAATAATGTCTTCATGGTTATTCCACATATGAATAATTTTCCCTTGTGAAAGACTGTAGAGACCTTTGAACACTGACAACACACTAGCAAGCTGGACAGCCCACGTTATATCAACATAGTCTTGTCCTCCCTTCCCACTTTACAACCATTTTGACCTTGCACTTGAGGTCCCTGAGCTAAGTATCAAGAGAAGGGTGACAAATGGCTCAGGGATCATTATCCAAGGGTTTTTCTTCCCCCTTAACAGAGTTAAGCTGCTTTAATGCTATTTGGTTCCCTCACTTCCCTGAGCTAATATCAATAATTCTAGTTAGAGGAGGCAGACTTTCCTCAGCAGCTTGCGCCGGCCAGGGTAGGCAGAAATCCATGTTTCAAGAAACACCGCATTTCAAATCAAACAAGCCCAAGAACAATTTTGACACTGATCTAAGAAGACAGGAGACTGAGTCTGACCCCCCCACCCCAACCAGTATGTGGTACAGGTGCTAGGATCTAGGAGACCCTGATTCAAATGCCACTGTCCCATGGAAGCTTGCTGGGTGACCTAGAGTTTCTCTACCTCACAGGGTTGCTGTGTAGATAAAATGAAGAAGGAGAGTATCCTGTACATGACTTTCCACCACTGGGGAGAAAAGTGGGCTATAAATGAAGTAAATAAACATGTTCAGAACAGGAACCCATTTCTACACATACACGCACTCAGTAAAGTGAGCAATGCTGCATGCAAGGCCTCTAATAAACATTCTACAGCCAATACAATATGGCTTCATCTACAGGCATCTAGTATACCTTCACCAGTCCATTTGCTCCTACACTACTATCATTATGCAAGCTAATAGTTTTCACTGCTACAAACAAGCCTTTGTATAATGCACGCTCTGGCTTGTGTTCTGATCCTTTTCTTTTGCCTCCCACACCTCCAATCTTCCATAACCACACAACATGGTAATTAAGTAATGGAGGAGGACACTTAGAATAACTATGAGAATAGCCAAAGCCAGCCTGGGTCAACCAAGTTGCTGTAAGAACAGGCACGAGGGATCAGACCAATGGCTCATCGAGCCCAGCACCTGCTTCACCCTGTGACCAACCAGATGCCCCAGAGGGCTCAGATGCCTAAGCTCCCACTTTCTGCTACACCTGCATCACTGATATTCAAAAAAATTACTGCTTCTGAACATGGAGATTTCATTGAGTTATTAGGCAATATCATTGATGATCTAACCATCATGAATTTGTCTAAATTCCTTCTAAAGTCAACTGAACTCCAAGCCATCACTACATCCTGTAGCACTGAATTCCACATGTTGCTTTTTGAGTGACTTCTTCTCTGTTCTGAATCAATTTGCCATCTATTTCATTGGATACGCCTGAGTACCAGTACCATGGAAAGGGTTCAGTTCTTTGTATTCGTCTTCTCCACCCTACACAAAATTATATAAAAAACCTCAAGCACATCTCTTAAGTTGTATTTTCTCTAAACATCTTAGCCTTTCCTCACAAAGAACGAACACCAACATTTGAATAATTTTGGTTACTTTTCTCCAGTACTACATCATAATATGGAATACCACAATATTATTTTTTAAGATGGGGTAACCAGAAGGGTACTCTGTATTCCAAGTTCCATGGTACCACAGATTTATATTCACAGCCAAAATGAACCTCATTTGTCATGTTGTTGTCCATTCACAGTTTGGAGAAATTCTTTTGGAGGACTGCACTAAGTGCATTGGTTTGCACTATTCTCAATAATTTGGTGTTATCTGCAAAACTGGCCACTTTATTGCTCACCTTCACTTCTACATAATTGCTCCAATCTCTACAGTACCCTGGTCTCACTTCTCTCCATTGTGAGAACTGCTCAGTTATTCCGCTTTGTTTCCCAAACAAATTTCTCCCATTTCTAAATCATAAGAAGACACATCCTATTATCTACAGCTTTTACTCAGGACCCTTTGGCCTCAGCAGCCAATGAAATACTAATATGCTTCCTGGGGATGAGAATTCTAAGATACAAACTGGTCTGTAGCACTAACCAAGCTGGTGAAACACCATGATGGTTATATGAAGGCATTAATATATACTATAGTAAGGAAACAGCTGTGCAGAAAGTCCAACATAATCACAGAACGTCTAGTTCACTCCAGGTCCAAACTCCAAAGCATAGAATCATAGAATTGGAAGGGCCCATACAGGCCATCTAGTCCAACCCCCCTGCTCAATGCAGGAACAACCTAAGGCATCCCTGACAAGTGTTTGTCCAGCCTGCTGCTTGAAAACTGCTAGCGACATGGAGCTCACCACCTCCCTAGGCAGCTGATTCCACTGCTAAACTACTCTCAATGTAAAAAAAAAATCCAAATATCCAGCCACTACCTTTCTGCCCATAATTTAACCCCACTATTGCGAGTCCTACCCTCTGCTACCAATAGGAACAGCTCCCTACCTTCCTCTAAGTGACAGCCTTTCAAATAGCGAGCCTGGGTCAACCCAGAGCAATCATGTTCCCCCTCAACCTCCTCTTCTCCAAACTGAACACCAAGTTCCTCAGCTTTTCGTCACATAGCTTGGTCTCCAGGCCCCTGATCATCCTCACAGCTGTCTTCTGAACCACTCCAGTTTGTCCACATCCTTTTTGAAGTGAGGCGTCCGGAACGGCACACAGTACTCCAGGTGCAGCTTGACTAATGCAGTGTACAGCGACTATGACATCTTGTGATTTGGATGTTATGCTCCTGTTGATGCACCCCAAGACCGCATTAGCCTTTTTTGCCACACTTGACTGCTCATATTCAGCTTACAATCCACCCATACCCCAAGATCTTGTTCACACAGTTACCCAGAAGTGTATCCCCCATCCAGTATGTGTGCTTGTCATTTTTGTGACCCAAATGTAGGACTCTGCACTTATCCTTGTTGAATTTCATCTTCTTCAGATCCACCCACTTTTCCAGAGTGCATATTCTAGTTTGGTACCGAAGTCATTTACTTTCATTATTACCACCACTCTACACTCCCTTCCTCAAATGGCACCATATCAATAACCCAGAAAAATGTCCAGATATACTCATGTTCCAAGCTTTATTCCATAATTGCAGAATGATCACGAGCCAGCATCCAAAGACAGGAAAGAAATCAGACACACACATATCCGGCCATCTTGGTCTACGTATATGGTAGTACTCTTACCAATGGTTTTGTTTTTTTTGCCCATCACAGCATCAGGTTACCCAACTTACCTTCTAATTTCCAATAGACTCCTAAGATACAATATACTTCCTGGGCCAAAAACCAGTAAAACAGCAGGGAGTGGACAGTCACGCAGGATATCCTGTGCTGAGCAATATCTAAAGCCATTCAGTTGTACAGTAGTTAATGTGTCAGACAAGGGCCATGGTGAGCTGAATTAATCTTCCCACTCTGCTGAGAATCTCACTGGAAGACCTCAGGCCAGCGTCACCATCTCTTAACTTGACCTGACTCATGGGGCTGTTTTAAGGATAAAAGGAAAAGGGAAAACCAAGTGGGTCATCCTGGGTTTTTTTGGAGGAACGGTAGGATAAAAAAGTAGATATGCGTGATGTGACCAAGAACTCCTCAACCCTATTCATTTAATTCAACGATACCATCATCTTTCCCACAGTGCTTATTACTTAATCTCATTGGATGTTTGGAATTCAAGAAAATTCACACACCAGAGAAGGTAAAGGTTGAATACCGATTACACCCAGCACACTTAAGGTTTTGTCTGTTGAATAACTTTACTGGGTTAACTGAAAACTATTGGCAACCAGCATTGAAGATGGAGGGACTAATCTTCTCTCTCACACACACAAAAGTTCTTTCCCCAAATTATATACATTCCAGGAGTTACATTATCCTAAGTGAATGGTTTAAGACAGTTTATACAGAATAATTCTTAAGTAAATGGGTAGGCAAAATACCCTATTTACATGAAAAGGAAGTCTAACTTTTTCTACATGTGATGTTAAAGAACAAAAGCTGTCTTAAATTTGGATACAAGATACAATAATTTACAGTAATAAACCTGGATAATTTTTTCAGGGGGGTGGGATTATCTAAATTCAGGTAAGTATAGCAAATAAAAATGCCTGCCATACAAGGTCATACTGAGGGGAGGGGTTAAAACGTACTGATGGAACAGCTATAGCCAGATGACCCAAGGGCATTCAGAAGCAGAGAAGGATTATGCAAGTGATAAATTAAGCAAAATTCCTATCATACCTTAATTAAAACTTGGTAGACTACATTGCTTGGGGACCAGATGCAGCCCATGGCCATGTATTAGCACCCTTGGTATAGAATAGTAATGAAGGCCAAGGAATGTTTATCTAGAAACTAGCTTTAGTTCAGTACGTTTCTGGATATAGTGTATGTGAGGTTTGACACTTCATTAACAATAGATTACATCACTGTTACCTGTACATAGAGCTCTCTGCAGCCAAGCTTAAGTCAAGCTATCAACATTTACAGGCATTAACAGGCATACAGTCACTCAATCTTCTCTTGAATAACAGTATCAATAGCAAACACATGGAACATGTTCCCTTACATGCAACTACTGGCATAGGGCACATGCACAATACAAGCATATGTTTATTTCACAGCAATTTAAATGTCATGCATTTCTTCAAAACATTCTGGGAATTATAGAACAGCAAGGGCACTGAAAATTATCTTGACAGATCCATAGCACCCAGCTCCCACCACCCTTACAGACCTAGTACACCAAAATTGCATAAGGAGGGAAGCTAGTTTAAGTGTATGTGAAATTGATGCCCTTATTTTCAGAGCACAAATGTAGCCTGACATACAATACCCTCAACAGTTTTGGGGTCCCAGCTGTACAGCAGCTGTTCAGGTATAGTTAACAGCTCCTTAAGATTAGACATCTTAAAATCTGCCCAGTAGCTTCCTCTAGTTGAAGAAACAGCAAGATTTATGAGATTGCCCTTTTCCTTTGTGTCTTTGATCTTTAAGAGCCTTCGTGGAAACTATTTGTATCAAGGTATCCTTATATTTCAAGCAAAGGGAGATTACAGGTGCTCGTAAGGGAAATCTATATAACTCTTTCGCATTTACCTCTCTTGCAAAGACCCTTCCCCATATTACAATCTGACTCTGAGATTCATGTGCTTTAGGGTGATGGAAAAGAATGTAAGACAAATACCAACTCTAGGCTAAAACACTATTTCTAACTCCTATGTGCCACCATCAAGCTTAGACACCAGAGAGATATTCCCCAACACTACAGCCTGTACCACCAGCCCAATGATTATTTGCCAACTATAAACAACAGTTCATTGTAAGTAAGAGATACCACTTTCTGGGAGAGGATATGGCTCAGTGATAGGGTTGGGTACCCGGGGTTGGGTGAGAGGAAAATTTATATAAGTCTATGTGGAAATATTACAACCCAACCAGATAAGTGAATATGTTGTAAAGTTTATTCTCAATTATTCAAACAACTGGTATATTGGGTTTTTGTTGTAGAACTGGTTAGTATAAGTCTCTCGTATATTTTGTGTGCAGATATCAACCTGGTTGGGTTTTAAACTGTTTGTACTTTGTATTTGTATTGGTTCACGTCATTGTATTTCTATATATGTGTGCAGATTTTAGAAAAGGTTTTAACTAACCACTGATGAAGGCCCTAGAGGCCAAAACGCGTTTGTGTTTGTGGTTACAGAAATCAACCTTAAGTTTGGCCATTGTGCTATTTTAATACTTTTAAAGAATTTTAAAATCTGTATAGCGCTTCTAATAAAATATATTTGTAATATTTCCACATAGACTTATATAAATTTTCCTCTCACCCAAACCTGGGTACCCAGCTTTTGTTTTCAGGTTGGGTTTCATTCCCCTCTTTTTTCCTTCCATCAGTGATAGGGTTGCCAGCTCCAGTTTGGGAAAGACTTGAGAGATTTGCCATAGAGTATGCCATAGAGTCCACCTTACAAAGCGGCTATTTTCTCCAGGTGAACTGATCTCTGTCACCTAGAGATTAGTTGTAATAGTAGGAGATCTCCAGCCACCACCTGGAGGTTGGTAACCCTAGTAATAGAGCACCTGCTTTGCTTAGAGAATGTCCCAGGTTCAATCCAAGGCATGACTAGTTAAAGCAGATAGCAGCTGTTGAGAAAGATCTTCCTCTGCTGGGACCCTGGAGAGTCACTGCCCATTGTGAGGATCCACTCACTGCATTTAACAAGCTGATTCAAGTCCACAAAAGTTTATGCTGGAATAATCTTTTGTTAGGCTTTTAAGGTATCACAAGACTCCTGTTTCTCTTTGACAGTCAGAGTAGACAAGACTGAGCTAGAGGGAATATTAGACCAACTATCTGGACCACCTTTGAAGGTCCCTTGTCTTGAAAATCCCACCAGGGTCACCATAAGTCAGCTGTGACTTGACAGCAAACTCCCCATCCCCAAAACACAAGCCTTATAGTTGATATCTGCAGGTTATGATTTCTACACTTTTGGAAGAGCCACCTCACCAAGCTACAAAAGTAGCCTTGTAGATGTCTAGCTGCAGTTCTTTATGTGGCTTTTGATTACTGGTACAAGTATATCCAGACAGTAAACAAAGAAAGCATAATGGAGGCAAAGAGAAGGCAGGAGAAAAAAAGGCATGAAAATTATCAGGATACTGAAACAACAACAGAACACCTGTCAGCACCTAGTAGACATTGTACTAAAAATACCATTCTAGATAAAGTTTCTTCTATTTCATACCCTTCCCCCCACAAACCCAGTTACTCTGTGAATAGCACTTGTTTTCCTGAAACTTTAAACAACTTTATGTCTTAAAAGAGTTATAGAAAATGAAGTGCTATTAATAATAAATGCTAGTATATGCTTAGGAAAAGGCCCTGAGAACACAGCCTGATCCTATACATGTTTGCTCATGTGTGGAGCTTATTCTAAACATACATAGGTTTGCTATAATAGAGCTTGGCTCACATTTCACTTGCTAGTCACATCTGCAATTTTGGAAGGAGAGAGTAGCCCCATTTTCAAGTGTAACTGTATAAGTTCCAGCCTCACACCAACCATGCTTCCTCATAAACCATGGTGAGCTAAACGGAGTTTACTTTCACGTGCCCAGAATTGTAGACAACAGGCATTTTGGGCTGCAGAGAGGGGAGAGTAAGAAAATTGCTCTTCATGGACAGGTATCCCTGGGAGCCAATCCAAGTATCAACATACTGAGAGCAGAGAGTCTTTTAAGTTTAAATTAATCAAAGTTTCCTTCTTAAATATAGACACTTAATAATTAATACTGTATATATAAAACTACTGAGATCTAAAGCACACAAACTGTTAAAATGCAATTAATTTCTACTATATCCAAGGTATTATTTAAAAAGAAATCTTTATTCTATTCAACTCACAAAATTGAAATATAGTAAGAACAAGACTTGGAAAAGGATTTTCCCAGACAAAATAAGCAGGCAATAATGTCCATAGCCCAGGCTTTCAAAAGCCTCTGTGTGCATGTGCACACACACACACACCTCTCCAATCCCCAAAAGAAAGGTGACCTATGTCAAAGACTTGTTTGGAAGACAACGTCTTCATTGTGGATTGCAAGGTCCCACCTTTTTGATGCAGAAGATCTAGCTCGTCCTTTAATCCCCTTTGTCTTTTTTTTTTTATATGACAGGCCTGATACTGTCACTAAAGTCGATATCTACATGAAGTCAGTGTTAGGGAAATCACTTTGTCAAAGAAGAATGGGTGGTGGCCTTAAACCTATATTAGATCAATACTTGCTACTGATGAACAGGATGGAGAATATGAAGAAGACTGGTTACATTAAGAAAGCCAGAACAAAAATTATTAGTATATATGGCTGCAATATCAAAATGAACCTGAAAACAAATGCTAGGAGCATTCGTGAAATGTATGCCAGACACGGAACACGTTTAAACCCATGCCAAGCTTTCATTTCTTTCCTCTGAGTAAATGCGACACAGTCAGGCCTCATATGTAGGCCTCTGTAATACAGACAGGACCTTTGTTCCATACATCGGTGTTTTTCCCCTAAAGCCCTCGACAAAACTTTCCACTCTCCCCGCCCTAGTGTTTCCTTGCTCCTAATCTAAACTTTTTGGAATCTCTGATGTTTTAAAACCCCGCTGCGACGAACATCCCCCCCCCCCCCGACAGACACTGGCCATTTGGAGAAAGGAACAATAAAAGTTGTAGAGCAAGCAGATCGGCCTAGAGAGCTACCGAAAGCCCCGAGATCCGTTTGACTGTTAGTCCCGGACCAGTCGGCTGCAACTCGAAAGCCGTCGGGTTGGGAGCTGGCGGGGGGGTGGGAGAGAAAGAGGACGGGGAGAACCAGAAGAATGTGAATCTCTAAACACGACGCGTTATGCAAACAAGCCACAAGCGAGTTTCTTCTCGGAAGGCTTCAGCAACGAGAACCAGCTCCAAAAATTACAGGGGCGAAAACAATCTGCTTCGGCCTTGGGATTCAGGACCGAGCGAGACTAGATTAAACAAGCCCCCTTTTTACGCTTAGTAGAGTGCAGCTTCCCCCCCTCTCTTCCTCCTCCCGGCCCCAAAAGGCTGGCCAATATGGAGGCACCTGATCATTTAGCATTTCTCTTTCTTTTTTTTCATTGTTGTTGTCGTTATTCGGCTAAGAGGGTGGACTGTTTGTTCCCCCGCTCTCCCGAGCGTACTCAAAGGGGTTCACGGCACACCTTTCAATCAAGTAAACAATATATCATATAGAGAGGGTCCCCTCGGGAAACAAGGGGGGGGAGAGAGCGGGGAGAAGAAACCAAGCAGGAGGCGAACACAAATCGGGTGCCGTGTCAACACACTGACACTGTCCTTTTGTATTTAGCAACCAAAGCTAATCTTAACCAGGGGAGGAGGAGGAGGAAAGAGAAGCTAGGCCCAAACCACAAAGGGGAGGGGGGGAGAAAAGATACGTGTGTTCTGTGTTCCTGTGGACATAAGCGTGAAGGGGGGGGGTGAAAGCAGATTTGCCCCACTAACATTCCTCGGTCTGGAACGGGGGTGGGTGGGGGAGAAGAAAGGCTGAATCACGATAAGCTCCAAGCAGCCGTTTGGCCATTTTGTCAGCTCCATTTCTGCCACCCTGGCTCCTCTTTCACCACTCCTCTTTTTTTTCCCCTCCCCATGGGAAGAACCTGGTATTTATCACTCCTCACCCCCGAGATGAAATCCTCCCCGTAGGGGGAGGGCTTCCTCAACCCCCGCCGAGGGCCTCAGACAGCCACCACTACGGTCTCGCAGTCCCCCTCCCCCTACTCCCCCCCCCGGACCCCGGGCCTACCCCGACGACAAGCCTTCCCTGGCATGCTCCACAAAACAGCTCCTTCCGTGTCAGCCCCCCCCACACACACACACACCGCAAGAGAGAAGAAAAGATGGCCTGGTCCCCCCTACAAGTGGCGGACGCCACCCGCGCCCCGCCGACCGTCGGCGCCCACAAGTACCTAGTTTGTCCCGACGCGGCCTCCGCAAAAGCGCCCCGTGCTTCCCCAGCGGCTCCGGCTCCTTTTCTGTCCTGCCCGGCGCCTCTTCCCTTCAATTATCAGCTGAAGCCGCAGCACCGATCAGTGCGCCGTCTGCCTCCGCTCCCGTACCCCCTCCAGCGGCGGAGGGGGAGGCCGGGGACTACTTTACCCCCAAAGGGGCCCGGGGCCCCCGCTCTCGCCCCCCCCTCGCCAGCAACGGGTGCTCTTCCCCTGTCCGCCTAGGCGCTCCTTGCCGCTTAGCCGCCAGCCCCCTCCCTCTGTATCGACGGTAGTTCTATCCTTCCCGTCCCCCTCCGCCTGTCTCAGACGTTCCTTGGCTGAAAAAGAGGTATCCCTCCGCCGGGGTCGTCACCCCCGGGGTGCGCGCAGGCGTTATCCCTGCTGGGTCAGCAAGGCCGCAGGTGGTGTCTACGGTGGGGGTTTCGCCCCCTTCGGCCGTGGCGGTTCAGGGGCCTCTTCCCGCCGTGGCGACGGTAAAACCCCGTTGGCTTGAAGCGTTAAGCGACTCGTCTCCTTTAAGAGGGGGGGCGGGATTCCTGTGACCTCTCTGTAGGCCCACCCCTTCCTGGTTGCCATAGCCACTGTCTGCTGGCGTCCTAAGATGGCGGCTCTTCTCCCAGATGTTTTGTTTGAGGCGCGCGGACAAGCCCCGGCGCCGAGCAAGGACTTCTATCAGCTTATGGTGGAGCGAAAGGGTGTAAGTAAATTTCCCCCCATAATAGATCCTTGATAGATTTTTCTCTGTCTTCGGGAGAAAGAAGAGTGAAAAGGAGCAAGGTGAACATAACGCTGTCTTATACAGAGGGAGACCATTCCTCCGGCCCCCCAGGGTCTGGAGCAAAGATCTTTCACGTCGCTTCTGCCTGATCCTTTTAACAAGCGATGCCACAGATTGAACTCGAGGTCTTCCGCATGTAGCCTAGATGTTCTGTCACTGACTTCTGGCCTTGGAGGTATTCCTGCTCCGCTAATCTGGAGTCAAATTCTCCGCCTAACCAATCTCATAAATATTGTCGAAGGCTTTCACGGTCAGAGTTCATTGGTTGTTGTAGGTTATCCGGGCTGTGTATTCCAAGACCACGGTTACACAGCCTGGATAACCTACAAGAACCAACAATCTCATAAAGTTATTGTGGGGATAAAGTGGGTGAGTGCAGTTATGTCTGCTGCCCTTAGTGGCTGGTGTGTTTGTTTGTTTTTTTTAAACAAAAGGGTGGTGTAAAGAATGCTTAGTTAGGCAAAAGACGGTATAAGTTTAAATATTTGGAGCAAATTCTGTTGCCTGCTGATCACCTCATCCCTTACTCAAACTGCCGAATCAAGAAGGGAGCGGATAATGGTCTTTTCCTGCTCCTTGTCCCAAGTCTTCTGGAGTGGCTTCAATTTAAGAGGAAGAATTAAAACCCTCTAAAAAAGGAATAATAAAATGATCATAAGTCCAGAGAGATAGTCTGTTGCATTGAAAATGAGCAGAAGTCTACCTCTTAGTTTTTAAGGTGTGATTGGACTCCATAACATGATCAACATCAGCCAATAGGTTGTTGTAGGTTATCCGGGCTGTGTGACCGTGGTCTTGGTATTTTCTTTCCTGACGTTTCGCCAGCAGCTGTGGCAGGCATCTTCAGAGGATTAACACTGAAAGATTAACCTCTGAAGATGCCTGCCACAGCTGCGGGCGAAACGTCAGGAAAGAAAATACCAAGACCACGGTCACACAGCCCGGATAACCTACAAGAACCAATGAACTCTGACCGTGAAAGCCTTCGACAATATCAGCCAATAAAACAACATAAATTCATAAATTCAGAAACCACCACAAGAAGTGAGAGAGAACACAAACCAGAATTAACCTTTTTTTGTGACAAGAGTTACATACTGAGATGGAAGGGGATGATAGCTAGACAACGTGGAGAAAAGTACTCTCCACGTACATGGAGGATGTTTGCACTTTGCAGCATTGTTGTTTGGAAGTAAGTTCCTTTGAAAATAAGTAAATGTATTTTATTTACTTACTTCTAAGGCCTGGGTTGTTGGAAAGCATGTGCTCCAAAGAAATCTTTTGCAAGGATCCACAAGGTGTAAGAAAAAAGGCTTATAAATGGCTAGTGAAAGTAAAAACATCCCTGAACTGGAAGCTGCTTCAGGTTTGCTATCAAAGTGCAATGCAGAGCATTGAAGAACATCATTGAAAGGATCTGCATGTGGAAAAAGTTGCAGTCTTGAGCTTTAAGACTGTAAAGGAAAATGATAGCAGCTGAACAATAAGTGAGGTTGTACATAAACCAGCACAAGTATTTGTAGGCCAGGTGGCATAAGTAGCAAGTATTTTTAAAATACATTTGTTTTATCTTCAGATAGTCAAAGCTATAAATGAGTAATATAATCATAAAGACAGTGTGGTATAATAAGCGATGTTGGAAGCAAGGATTCAAACCTTCATCTAGTCATGAATCTCCTGGGTGATCTTGATGTAGTTACTGCCTTTCATCCAAATATTTTGCAGCATTATAAAAAGGATAAAATGCAGTAATCGCACATAGGCTGTCTTGGCTTCCTTGGATAAATATTGACAATTGCATATATGGTTATATGCTTTTTCTTATGTAGTAGTATTAAACCTGGATACTAATTGCATTCCATGGGTCAGCACCTTCTTGTGATTCCATCTCCCAGAAAAACAGCTATGGTGTGTTCATGGTCACTTACTATAATGGCCCCAGCACTGTGAAACATAATGCCTCAAAAGATTAGGTAGATGTGTAAGGCAGAGTTCCTTTAACTCTTAGTTAGGGGCAATTAGTGATTTTTAGGATGAGAGTGTTGCTTTTACAATGATTTATAGTGATTTGCTTTATTTTAGCATGTTGTATACTGATTTTTACAGTATCGATATAGTCACCTTCTCCTCCCTTTGTAAGAAGGAAAGGTCGAATGTAAATGTGTTAATAAATATAAATAAAAATACTGTCCGTATAGGTAATCACAGTGAGAGTATGTGTGAAACCATATGTTTAATACCAGTGTCTTGAAGATTCCTCTATTTATATATTTTCTCAACAAACCTGGGTGGGGGTAACACAATAATTAAAAGACACTACAAATTCCTTTATCGTATTAGTAAATCTTTTTAGGACACAATGAATCATTATATATAATAGTAAACTTTGTGTGTCATGCCAGTCCTAAAAACAGCAGCGAAGCCACCACAGATAAGAAGAAAAATGTGTAAAATAACCAAAAGGAAAGAAAACTTCCCCCAAACACAGCCTGGTTAGAAATTAATGTGCCCTAAGAAGCACAGAATATTGATAGCAGATAAGAACCAATTAAAGGAAAGGGGGGAAGGGAGGCAAAATTAGCCTGCCCAAGATCCTGAGAGTTTACAGAAGGGGAGGGGCTTACAGAAGGGAGGGCTGGGAGGAAGTGCAAATTGTGTTTGCATCCCATGACTCAGTTAAGAACTTCAGTAGGATTTAGTTATTTTTATGTATTTACTTTATAGTATGCTTTTCTCACTGAGTAGATAACAAAATTTATAAATCCATAGGAAGAGTATAAGAGAATAATAAAAATTGTAATTGTAAAATGTAGGAGAATGATGTAAGCCACTTTGGGTCCCCTTTGGGGAGAAATGCAAGATATAAAGAGAATAAATAAAAGTAATAAAGTGGCATGCATTAATTATTTTTCTATTTAATTCTAATAACACTTGAAGAAATAGCTGAAGATTTATTCACATGTTTGTTTCCCTATCCCACATTTTTAGTAACTGCTATGTATTATTTTGATACTCTAGCAAACAGCCTGCATCAAGGATATCCACAGTTAGTCTGAAGGTTAGAGATGGTCAGATTTTTTCTTTAGCTGTGGCTCTACTGTTGTGCTCAGAATTTGTACTTCAGACTTCCATTAGCACATAAAATTGCACTGTTTAGCCTATTCATGAAATTTAATCCAAGAGAATTGGCTATTTAGCAATATGTAAAAAATGCTTTTCCTAGATATTTGTATCATCCTGAAAGAGCAAACGTTTAAATGTTGTTGTTGTTTTTTTAAACTCTGTTTCAGGCCAGGAGGGTAGGAAATAGGAACAGTTCTACCTTCAACCTCTCCATTCATTTTCACATCTCTAATCAGCAGCCATCTCTTTGCAGGTTCACAGATGCATAGCAATTAGGGTGAATGCAACACTAACTAACCCTCTGCTGTTTATGAGGGAAATGTTATGCTTGCTGCAGGATCTTTTCTCCAAAAATTTGCACATTTTATTTATTTATTTACAAAATTTATATGCTGCCTTTCTGGCCTTAAAAAGGCAGCCAAGGCAGCTAACAATTTAAAACATACATGATGAAATATATGGGTGCTCCTTCCAAGTATCTTGTAAAAGTAATACATTCTTTCCTCAAGAAGTATTGCTATGGCAATGTTTAGCCTATTAACATTTATGGGGAAATGTTACCGGTAATGTTGATGTTTAGCCTATTAACATTTATGGGGAAATGTTTGTTGTTGAAATCTTATACTATATACCTGTACATTTTTTGTTAACTGTCAGAGTAGGTGTAAGGCCATTTTAGTATGGAGCAATGTCCCATGTACTGAAATATATATGGAGGATAATGGGTTAGTTTGGATATAATAGTCTTAGTCTTCTTTGGCTTCAACCCCCTCCCACACCAGCTCTGCACTAGCAGTGAGTTGTGCTCCCATATAGTGTGCTCATTCCCCATGTGTGTTTGAGCCACCAACTTCGTGCAAGTTGCTAAGTCCCATGGTCATGGAGCCAATCAATTTAGTGCAGGTACTGGGGTTTATACTGGTTGCCAGAAGCTGACAGCTTCAGTTAAGGGGGAGGGGGTTTGGCTGAGGGGACGTGAGTGCAAGTCATGCCACCCGTTGGCCTCCTGTGGTCCTCAGGGCCCCTGAGACATGGGGGCCAAGGGGTAGCTTTTTTCGGACTCAGTGAGCACATATGAGCTATTCTGCAGGCGTAGCTCTGTGCCAATGCCAGAGATTATTTCCAGATTGGGGTGGTTTAGGAAGTCGACTAATACCTGTCCTTTTCCCTACTGATGCAGGGGGTTGAGCTGGTGGTGCTGGCAGGGGGCCTCAGCATTGTGATGCCACTGCTCAGCCATGGCGCAGCAGTGCTGGATCCCTCTGCTGGTATATCTTTAGGTTGTGCCCATCTCTGGGATAGAAGAAGAGTTGGTTTTTATATGCCAACTTTCTCTACCACTTAAGGGAGACTCAAACCGGCTTACAATCACCTTCCCTTCCCCTCCCCACAACAGACACCCTGTGAGGTAGGTGAGGATGAGAGAGCTCTAATAGAGCTGTAACTTGCCCAAGGTCACCCAGCTGGCTTTGTGTGTAGGAGTGGGGAAACAAATCCAGTTCCCCAGATTAGCTTCCTCCACTCATATCGGGGAGTGGGGAATCAAACCCGGTTCTCCAGATCATACTCTACCACTCCAAACCACCGCTCTTAACCACTACACCACGCTGGCTATGGATACACTAGCATAGCAGCTGATCAGCTCCCTGTGTGTTTTCTTGGGTAAGGGAAACAATGGGAAATACTTGTCAGCTTCTGCTTCAGACTCATGTTATTATACAACGAGAAGCCTTTAAACACAATATTTAGTGGTGTGCTTATATTCTGAAACATTCATTTTGGCCTGCTTTAATGCTTTACCATCAGTTCTTTTGGAAGGGATATATATTTATATCCCTCTCAGTTTGTTTCCCCTGCCAACTGGACACAGTTGAAACAGTTGACCATGGGTTATTGTATGGTCTCTATACATAACTCCAGTCTTATCTAACGTTTGAGGCAGATCTGATGAATTTTATATATTCCTTCCTCTTTTGAGATTGTTCTAACAAAATCACCTTTAAGGTGGCCAAATTTTGC
The DNA here is from genome assembly GCF_029931775.1 of Euleptes europaea. Taxonomy (NCBI): domain Eukaryota; kingdom Metazoa; phylum Chordata; class Lepidosauria; order Squamata; family Sphaerodactylidae; genus Euleptes; species Euleptes europaea. Next base: position 35,146,742 of record NC_079316.1, on the reverse strand, counting down.
ACCTCAGCATGTTCAGCAAGGAAGCAGCTGGTGAACATTTTTATTTATTAGGTGTATACTATTGAAATCAGACTGTTGTGTGGCTTTGAAATTTTATTGTACGTTAGTGAGCTGATGATTTTGCCCGTGTGTCAATCTTGGCTGATCTATGCTCGTAACACATAAAGTTTGATTGATATTTCAGAAACACAGGGAAATAATTATAAACAGAATCAACTTCATAAGATCTATTTTCTCACCATCAATGTAAATGACTGCTATGTAATAAAACAGAAGTGTTCTATCATTTGAGCAGGAAAAATATGCAAGGTACTACTCTCTCCATGTGTATACCAGTGGTCAAAACAAGCATGCCCCCGGGCAACTTTCTTTGTTATCTAAGTTCATATGTAACCCTGGTAAACACTGCTTAATTGTCTTTCAATGGGAATTTCAGGAGGGGGGATATCAGTGTCAATTTTCCTTTTAAAAGATTTCCCCCCAAAATCTCCAATAATATCTAATCGTATTTGAATACTATAAAGGACAAAATGGTCAACATTAAAGTATCAGTATCAGGAAAACTTTAATGGCATGTGACTATGAATAGTAATGAGTAACAAAGAAAAAATGGGATATGAAAAAATTAGGATTGAAATCAGTTAATGCAAGGAGGTTGTTCCAGATGGTGAGGTTAGTTTGAGAGCAAGATCAACCACTCAATGTGGGTGAGACGAGAAGGGACAAAAAGAAGTAATCTTATGCATCCATTGCCTAATTAGACTGGGACAGTAATGATAGAAATGTAACTAGAGAATGTTCTACTGAATGTGTAATTAATATTACATCTGTCACCTACTCTGTTTGGCCAGGCATATGGTCTCTTAATGTAATATGTAGAACATTTACCTACAGCGAATGAATAGTGCCTATGGAACACTTTCTTCTCATAAAGCCTCTCTTATATTTTCTTAAGTGTATGTATGTGTGTACACATACACACACACAAATTATTTATTTCTAAAATAAATAAACTCATTTATTTTAACAATATATACAAACCTATCAAAGTTTCAGTAGGTTGTTTTCTTATCCAGTTTTTTCTAAATAAATAAATAAATATTTGCAGATATTCTGTTGCTGTCAGCTGGATTCTTCTACCTGATTGTTTTCTGTGTTTTTAATCTGTATATGCAAATCTGCATAGTTGTATATTCTTCCCTTACATAATTGTGCGCTGAAATTAAAAAGGCAGTAACGTTGCCTGTTACACTAACATCTTACCCTTCCTCCATAGAACTTACAAGTGACAGTTAGCAATTCAGGAGCCCTATGAGGTAGGTCAGACTGAGAGATAGCAACTTGCCTGGGATTGCCTCGCTAAGGTGAGGGACTTTTGATGGGTTTCCCACATCCAGACCCAAAAATCTAGCCACTGTACCACACTGTCTTCTTGTTTCAACTATTTCAGTGCCATTCCATACTACTTAATTGGTGCTCCATGAAGCAAGCACCATTTAAATAAAGTGGAATGGCATTTAAAAAGTTGAAGCATGAAAGCAGTATGGTACAACTAGGTTTTTGTTATATCATACAGTCAAGAGCTTAATTCCTCATCTACTTTTCTTACATTGTTATATTTGTTACTCGGTTGGGTTTGTTTGTTCTAACAGATTTTCATCCCATCTTTTATTTGTTTCACACAATTTATATCCTGCCTTTCTGACCTCACAAGTGTCATGAAGGCCAGCTAACAAATTAAAACATACACAAGAAAATCACAATATATGCGTAAAGTGTCGTCAAGTCACAGCTGACTTATGGTGACCTGTAGGGTTTTCAAGGCAAGAGATATTCGGAGGTAGTTTGCCATTGCCTGCCCTCATGTGGGCTGAGAGAATTCTGAGAGAGCTGTGATTGGCCCAAGGTCACCCAGCAGGCTTCATGTGGAGGAGTGGGGGATCGAACCCAGTTCTCCAGAGTAGATTCTACCACTCTTAACCACTACACCACACTGGCTCTCAACATTACAATGCAGTCTTTCATATCAGCCTGAAACATGGTCCTCTTGAAACAAAAAATGCAATTAAAACCATTGTGTAGCAATGTTTTAAAATCACTGTCAGAAAATACAGAACTAACTGCCAGAGGAAAGGATGCATTAAAGCTCAGTTCAAATACCTGGGGAAAAATAGATATGGAACCATCTGTCTGACTGAAGTGGCCCTCTACTTTGTTTCTACAGTCTGTGTTTTAGGGAACAAGATGATTAAACCTAGTAGTAGTTGTGGCAGGAGATGATTTATTTTTCCCCAGAAGGATTCTTCAGATAGGTTCTTAGATAGTAGCCCATGAACATTTTCTTAATAATACTATCAAACCATGGTTGCTTGAAAGAGCTTCATTTCTCTGCAAGTTAATAAAGGTAAGCAAAATAACTTGCAAGAGACCAACTGTAAGCTCCTCATTTCCACCCCCCAAGAAGGTTTAGCCTATCCAGACTCAAATTATTTTCAGAAATGTCCTGATAATTACAAGTTTCCTACTTGTATCTAACGAAGGGAGCTTTGACTCTCAGAAGCTTATAGCCTGGAAATCTTGATCTTTAAGGTGCTGCTGGACTGGAATCTAGCTCTTCTGCTGCAGACCAACAAGACTACCTGCCTGAAACCTCCTGAGAACTGATTCATAGAAAGCGCACAAAATGTCCTCCAGCTTCAGGAAGATTCTAAAATGAAGAATAACTTTCAAAATACCAGTGTTATACAGCATTGTATACCAAGGATAATAGAAAGAGCAAGTATTTTGTAATAATACTGGCAACTGGAAAATTTGGCATAAGCCGGAAATGAGTCATGAGGAAAAGGCACCAACTAGTGAACGTGGGTGGTGTAAACAACTCTCTTGCGAGATGATTGGCAATTCAGGGAGTTCAGGATTTTTGTTTTCTATCCAGCCAGGATCAGAGCCATAGGTGGATTAAGTAGGCTTGGCATCATTAGACTTCACAAGTTCCCAAAAAATCTGAACCTCTAATTTCTATTTAACCTCCTTCGTTACACATTGTTAAAAAGAATTATTTGGTCTTTTAGCCCACAAGCTGTTTTTGATTTTAGTAAGTAACTTAGAACATATTCCCGGGGGGGAAGGGGCCAAGACCCATAGGAGTTGGCGTGACCCCAAACCGGTGTAAGTGCCCGTTTAACCCTGGATAATGGGCACTTATGCCATCCTGGGTAGCACACACACCATTGCCTGGGCTCCCCAGAGTGGCACAGGCCTCCACGTCCACAATGGGACCTAAATCCCAGAAGCAGCAGGCCACTCTGGCATCGGGGGGGGGGGCATGCCAGTGGGCGGAGCTGATGTTAGTCAGCTTCCTAGTCCCCTTCGCCTCTGGAATACCCCCTTGAGCTGCAGCGTGGCCACAGTATCTTTTTCGGTGGTGCAGCCTCACTGTTTGCAATGGGGCATTTCCCCCCTTTTTTCTTTTTTGTATTTAAAAAAAAGCTTCCCACCCACCCCCCAGCAGCCAGGAAGCCTCTGAGGTTCACCAGGATCCACACAAGTCCATTACCCAATCCACCAAATCACCTAAGAAATTTCCAAGCCCACTTTAGGATGCACTGAATACCAGAATTATATGGCCTATGTCTCCTCAGTCCATACTGCTTCGTAGAAAGAGGAGACTTGAAGATAAATAAAAGGCCCACTGACCTCATTGGCTAAGGCATAACTGGGGAGCTGACTGTGGTGGTAGAGGTTGTATCTGGCATCCAAATCTTAATACGATGACAGATCTTCCTCTATAGTGGGAGACCTCCCAGCTGGACCCCCTGTTCCCCACTACTGTTTACTAAGCCGGGGGGGGGGAGTTAAAGGGGGCTTCTTGGTATCACACCAACATGCAACACCACTTCCAGTTTTTAATTAGAACTCGGTTTTGGGTGAATCCTAGAGCGCAAAGATATAAATGTTGTAAAATAAAATTTTAAAAAATGTATGTTCTGTAATGTTAGTTTAACAGTCTATGCCTAACCAGTTATTGATATTTATTTTTAATTCAGATATTTATATCCCGCCTTTCCTCATGGTGGTTTGCAAATCAAAATTTAAAACATAAAGAATCAACTAGAACCCCAAAATAACTCCATTCCCCCATAAAAGATACCTGCAGTCTATACCCCATTAAATGGCCATGCCACACTCTCTAAACATTTATAGAGACGGCACCCGCCTCACCCTCCCAAGAAGCTGGAGCTACAGTGGGAAAGGCACAGGCACTAACTGATACCAGGCAGGCTACCCGAAGTGCGTGGGGGAGAACGACCAGCAGGTGGCTATCTGAGGACTGCAGCTGGCACACCAGGACATATGGGCAGAGACAGTCCTTCAGATATGTGGAACCTAGGCCATAAAGGGCTTCAAAGGTCTCAACCAGCACCTGACATCCAAAATATGGAAAGATCCAAAACAAGGACATTTTTTATTTTATTTTAAGCGCAAACGTCGTCCATTATGTACCAACATGCAGGCATTATTCACAGCCATTCAGCAGCACACCAAGCTGCTTTCTGATGGTTCAATGTACACACAATTAGTAAAAATATTGTTTAATATTACGTTCAGGCGATGTGTATAAAGTGTATATAAAACATAGTACATAACTGAATTTTGTGTTTAGACTTGGGTCCCATCCCTAATATATCACATTATGTATATGTAAATATTCCAAAATACGGAACACTTCTGGTCGCAAGCATTCCTAGGGTTGCCAAACTCCAGATACTAGCTGGAGATCTGCTATTACAACTGATCTCCAGCCGATAGAGATCAGTTCGCCTGGAGAAAATGGCCGCTTTGGCAATTGGACTCTGTGGCATTGAAGTCCCTCCTCAGGCTCCGCCCCCAAAACCTCCCGCTGGTTGCGAAGAGGGACCTGGCAACACTAAGCGTTCTGGATAAGGGATATTCAACCTGTATGTGACGCAACGGGGCAGCCCAGTACAGGTATATCCCAGCTTCTATATTTCTCTTTTAGTACGTTATCTTGTTCATAATTTTATCAGATTAAATGCTGTAACTATATGGAGAATTTAAAGTACAGCCCCTGAGATCTGGTTCACACTTATGGGGGTTCTTGTACAAGTATCTTTGAAGCATGCAGGGCTATCCTTGGATTCACAGCCAGGCATTCTCACAAGTGCTATACACAGAGCCTATGCAACTGAAAAGGGCGGGGGGGAAGCCTGCTGTAACCATGAAAATCGTGATAGCTTCCTGTACAAGTCCTCAAGTGAAGCCACCCTTTCTCACAAATGGCACTAACATGGAAGTTATGTAGCAGTGGCCCTCAGCATTCTCACAGCATTTGTGAAATAGTCATGATAACTGAAACTTATTTATAGATATTTGGGGATATTTTAGCACTTTACTGTTTGCTTGTTTTGTTATTTTAATTACGATCTTAACACTGTAAAGTTTGCAGTATGCCACCCTTATGTCTTTTAACAGGAAGATGACTAGTAAGTTTTATAAATAATACTACTGCAGTGTGCAGCATTTCCGTATGTCCCAGAAATCAGTGTTTAGGAAATACATTAATTCATTTTCTGCCTATTATTATTTAGGAATTTGAATGGGATTCCCAAAAACAGAGTTAAAGGGCTTAGGGAATATGATATCTGAAGTGAATGATTCTAAAACTTCCTTTATTTACCTGATCAACTTCTGTAGAAGACTGCTGAGGTATGGTTACTGGAACCAATACAAAGTCATCTGCATGTGTATATGCCAACTAGTGAGATTTAAAAAAAAAACTGCTTGATGACCTGGAGACAGTTAGAATTATTCTATGCCACTGATCTGATCTGACTGGCTAGGGTTGTTTTTGTTTTGTTTTTTGGCTATGACAGTTGGAGACATACTGCAATTAGCAGGCATTAATTCTTTCTGCTGGTGTATAATTAGGAGGCAGCTCAGGCTCTTGGACTACTTGATTAATTAATTAATTTTACTTTATCTCTCAGCCACAAGCAATCCACTGTAACTTACACAACTAATATATTTGATTTTTTTGCTATTAATTAAATGCCTTTTGCTACTTGTTTAAAATAGCATATGTATTTAAAGAAAGCACTTTAAGGATTTCCAGCATAACCAACAAAATGTAATGCTATTGTATGCTAGTTGAAAATTGTCAGATAATTGTGCCAAGGTTCATGAGTCACAATCTGTTATGTAGTTAGCTTCTTTGTGCTCATTTTTATGGTTACTTGTGAGTCTCCTAATAAATGAACAATTTACTTTAAGCAGACATGTATGCTAGTCAAACTTCAGTCTATTTGGTATCATATGTTTCAACATGGCCAAATCTGTGGATATTTAAATCCAAAGATTGGAGCCATGAACAGACAAGACCTATCTCTCTGCAGACCTGAAAATTGCCCCAAGTTTGCAAAAGAAAATCTAAAATTTAAAAAGAAATAGATTGGAGGGTTACAAGGGTTTACAATAATAACTGCAGCATCTGTACCTTTAAGAAATAAATGCCCAAAGTGGCTGTTGTCAGACAACATCAACAGTATTGCAAGCCTTGGTTTTGTCAGTAGAAGGCAGGGGATGGGGCAGAGCCTTTTCCAGGGCAGCTAAGTCCAGCCCCCACCTTCAAAGGCTCTGTTACCACATTGATTTCATCCTGCTAACCGGATGGAATGTGCTTCTTGGCTTCTCGTCCTTAAGGGTGCTAAGAGACCAGTTCACTCCCTGCACCTGGGGTTGTTATCGTGGTTTCTAAAGGTCACAGCTTGCTGGGTTTCACGTAACAGCTCTAAATATTTTCAGTTGGAAACTTTTCCATTCTTTACTAGGCCTAAAGCCTGAACCAGTCTTTGAAAGAACAAAAAACTGCATTAAGGGTCTCCGTTTCTTGACACCTCCACATCATGTCCTACACGGTTGCTCAGGATCTCGTATCACCTTGAAGCTGCGTTTCAGAGCACTCAGTGGGCTTCTGCCGGATAGGGCAACGGCTGTTCTGTTAGTAGACCCTTGTTAACTATACTTTGCTTCAACTAATGGTGATTTTTGGTATGTCTTATTTAATGTATTCTAGTACAGATGAATAGTCCTATTCTGTGATATCATACTCTGGTTTCTCTTCAGATCGTATAAATCCTATTCTGTGACTCTTAAAGCCCTCTGATCAACTTTTCATGTTGCCCAAAAACTCCTGAATATGTGTAATTCTCAAATCTGGATTTTAAATTCATTTATAGCACCTGTTAGATGGTGTGGGAAACCTTACAATTTCAAGGCTATATGGTTGTCTTTGGAGCACACTCTAAAATTAAATGCTTTATAATAAAAGTAAGGACCTTCTGAAAGAAACACTTGTGCAGGACAGGACTGCTATGGGTAACTAATAGGAAAGAGCTTTGATTTATTCATCTGGTTTTCCTCAGAGCTTAAATGCTTGAATTCCCCCTGAGGGAAGGAAAAACAGCGCAAGCTGCACTGAAAATGATATGCCCCGGGGTGAGCTGCAAATACTACTGTGGCTCCTTGAGTGGACATAAATTGCTGCCTTGACTGAAGACTGATTCCCATTTACACATTTAATGGTGGTTTTATTTTTCTGAACAACACCTTTTTTCCGAACAGACCTGAAATGTGAGCAGTCTCTTTGATCAGCATTGATTAAACTGTAATTTGATCATGTTTCTTAAGAATGTACCTTGTCTTACAGCAGCCTTATGTAAAGACATTGAGTCTATATATATAACCATATAGCCCATTTACCTTTGTGGTTGTGGGGGCAGGGACTTTGCCCATAGTCCCTTGGTGAATTTCCAGGAATGGCATACAAGTCTGAAAGCCGAAAAACTCTAAAGGTGACATGGCCCTCTTTTTCTACCAGATCTCCTGTATCTTGTAGACCTGTGACAAAAAAAAAATCCAGCAGATGAAGCTTTCCCAGATGCTTTGACAGACTCATGTGCTGGGTTTATGCTTCCCATGCAACTAACTGTTAGTGCGACTCAGGAACTGGCTCTGCAAAGCAAGAGGGAAGTGGGAAGCATGCAAGAAAGATCTTGGAAAAGGCAAGAAGAGAACAAAACACACCAGGCAGAGATCTTCCTTGCCTTCCTCTGTATCCCCACCCTATCAGCTCAGAAAAACAGGAGGGATGGGAGAATCAGAAGATCACATTGTTGCATGGAAGCAGTGTATGCTTTTTGCTGTTTTATTGGTTTAAGACAAGAGAGAGATCTTTGTTATTTCTCCTTTAAATACAAAATAGCATTGTTCTGTTTATCTTAGCTACATGCTCAGTCATCCTAGAATGCACTAAAGGTAGGGCTTTCTGGGAGAGCTAGCCCTCTTTGCTATTGAACTGGAACATGGTTTCCTTACAGTTATACTAACTCCAGTGTTAGTATATGAAGCCAGTTTTTTTTAATAGCTTGCAAAAAAAAGCATCTGTTGAATCAATTCATCGTTGCTAATATCCCAGGATATTGCCTACTAGCCTGTATTGCTGTGTCCATGCTGAATTAATTCTTCCCCCCAGAACAGCAAAGCCAGTGCTAATGCAAGAAAACCTAAAAGACATATTTTACTGGAGGAACAGGTGCATCTTCTGCCTGTTACACCTTAAGAGCCATTTGGAGCTCTAGAAACAGGTAATGTGGGAGTGTTCTGTATATTCAATATAGCCCCATCTGTGGCTACTTAAATCCAGAGACTAGAGCCATGATGAGACGTTTCTACAAACCTGAGAAAAACCTGAAATCTAAAATAAAAATTCAATGTGGGATTAACTTCCTGAAATAAAAGAAGCAGTACTGTCAAGAAACATTTCAAAGGCTATTGTGGGCGTTGCTAGGCAACTACAACAATATTTTCATTCTTCAGACCTTGGTGTTTATTAGTAAAAGGCAGGGAGGAAGGCCCTTTCCAAGGCTGTTTTGGCCTTCCAGTGTACCCCTGCTCTCCTTCCTTCTGCCCTGGATGGAGGACCCACTGGGGCAAGGCCCAACAGCAACCATTAGGCAATTTGCAACCATTAAATTTCTTCAACTCACCCAGGTGCAGTAGTACCACAGGATGACATCATGCCACACAGCTCCCCTGGGCCCAGTGGCAGCATCCATCCAACGTGCACAACTTGGCAGGGCCCAGCAGCGGCCAGCATACAACAGCGGCCAGCATACAACTTGGCTAGACTTTTACCAGGGAGAGGTTTCCAGGGAAGGGAAGGTGGGAAAGCTGAGCACCAGTTTGTGTAGTGTGGTTAGAGTATCAGACTAGGATCTGGGAGACCCAGGTTCAAATCCCTATTCTGCCATGGAAGCTTGCTGGGTGACCTTGGGCCAATCACTCTCAGCCTATTCTACATCATACATTGTTGTGAGGATAAAATGGTTGCTTTGGTTCCCTATTAGGGAAAAAAGGTGGGGTATAAATAAAGGTGAACAAGGGGAGTAGATAAAAGAAAGGTTGGTTGGCGAGCGGGAAGGAAAGAGGGAAGCAGGAAAAGGGGAGAGGATGTGGGGGCTGCCAGGAGGAGAGAAAGAGGACATTGTGTGGGGAAGAGGATATAGGGAGAAATGAAGTGACTCCCACAAATTCTTGCAGGTTACCTGGTTGTTGTTTTTAATAGTAGACACCATGGAATGTGTTGCCTATTTGTAATATTAGGTGAAATTACTGGTAGACTTTGCTCTGCTTGCTGGTAGTAGATGTTACTGTAGTGGCATCAGAAGTCAATTTAGCACAACCATAGTTATGGACATATGTACAATCAGGTCACCAGTAGTACACAGTTTGCACTGTTTGTATTATCAGTGATATGGTGTGCAAGAAATCAAAATTCTTTGATAAGTTGTGGCCTACAATATTGTAAAGATAAACGACTGCTTTTGGAATAGACAAAGAAAATATGTGTTTTGTTTATTACTTTTTCAACCCACCCTTTCTTTCAATATGGTTGCCAATTCCAACATGGGAAATTCCTGGAGATTTGAGGGTGGTGTCTGGGATGGCAGAGTTTGGGAAGGAGCAAGAGCTCAATGGAGATATGATGCTGTAGAGTCTGTTCTTTGAAGCTGCCCCTTTCTCCAGGGGAATTGATCTCTATAATCTGGTGATCAGTTGTAACTTCAGGCCTCACCTGGATGTTGGTAACCCTATCTTCCGAGCTGCTCAAGTCAGTGCAGCAACCTTACAAAAATCCTGTGAGGTAGGCTGGTCTGAGAGAACATGACAGGCCCCAAACCATCCAGTAAATTCATGGCAAATGAGGATTTGAATCTGGGCCTCCCCCCATCAAACATTCTAATCACTGTTCTTCACACAGTAACGTTAACTGGATTCTGAACCAATTATGGTTGTAAATAATAAAGCTGCAATAACTTGTTTGCTTATAATAGTAAATTGTTTAAATAGTACTTTGAGACTACTTAAGGTTGCAGTCCCATTCTAGTCTTTAATCCCCTGAGTTGTTTAACTTTTCTTTATATATTTCCTGGAATTCCTGAATGCTGAAAAGAATTCTGGAGTTCTAAAACAGAGAGTGTTATGTCTGTCTTCAGTCTTACTTATTAAAATTACTTATTACTACATTACCATAGTCAAGCTTCATTACTTGCTTTTTGTGACAACTTGTCTGATACTACTGAAAATATAAAAGGTGAAGGCAAACAATATCATTAGAGACAATTGAGGCATATTGTGGACATCTAAGTGTCTGGGTGTGTGATGTTTTAAAATATATATGTAAATTGTTCAAGAAGTTGCCGTTACTGTATCCCAAGTTCATTTGAGAATAAAATGTCTTCCATGGATCTATCAGATCAGCAGAATTACAGTTTATTCCAGCACTGAACCCACAGTTTAATTTAAACCAGAAATGTAGGCCCTGGCACAACTCACTGGGAATATATAGCTACATTGACACAAGTTTACTGCAGCTGAAGCATTTCCTTAGACATGTTTTGAAAAGAATTTTCTTAAGTTATCTTTACAAATGAGTACTATTTTTAAACAGTCTGTAATTACCATACATCTTACTGGGTTTTGTTTTTTTTAATTTGAGAGTGATGGAACTTTCCTATTAATTTAATGCTATTCAAGAACAAATGTTTTCCAAGAAATGAGTGTGAAAAAATATTCCCACACAGTTTCTATATAGTAGTCTGTACTAAACACAAGGCATCTAGTTTGTTTCTGTTTATTTTATTTATGTTATTAGATTTAGTCAATGTGTAATAGAGAATCTCAACAGAGCCCAGGGCCACTGTGGCAGTGCAAGGCCAACAGAACCAGTGTCAAATCAGAGAATCCCAGCAGATTTGTTTGTTTAAGGACAGGGAGCTACTTTTGCAAGCCAAGTAGAACCAACTGTTATGTGCAGAAGCTCAGCAGAAAAAAGGGCCACTGTGGCATAGCAAGCCCAACAGAAGGAATATTAAACCAGAGCCCAATGGAATAAATTGCAATATACAGAATGCCCAGCAGAACCCAGTTGCCACTGTGGCGGTGCAAGATCAACAGGACTAATGCCAAACCAGAGAATCACAACAAATTCAAGCAAGGGATGTGGGGTTTGCAAGCCCAAAAGAAGAAATGGCAATGTACACAATGCCCAGCAGAACCTAGTGCCATTGTGGCAGTGCAAGCCCAACAGAAACAAAGTGAAACCACAGCAAAACAAATGCAATCACTCAGCAACACTGTAAAAACTCAGGAAGGGGAAACAAAGTAATTCTGGTAAATAGTGGGGGAGGGGAAACCTTGAAACTGACCAAAAACACTAGAAATTGACACAAGTGGCCTGGCAAGCCCATAGACCTCCCCCCCTCCCCCCCGCGACTCAAAAATGAAGGGGCTCCCGGTCTTCCCAATAAATCCCAAATATTTCCAGGATTTTTTGGGACCAATTTTTCAGTATCCCAAAAAATTCCCAGATATATTTGGGAAACTGAACATACCCGGAAATACCAGTAAGGTATCTTTCAGGGATATTTTTGGCTTGGGTGTATCTGAATGCACACACCTAATTAAAACTGATCTCCAAACTACAGAGGTCAGTTCTCCTGGGGGAAAAATGCCTGCTTTGGGGAATGGACTCTATGGCTTTATACCCCACTTAGTATCATACCCCACTGAGGTATCTCCCCTCCCCATACCCTGCCCTTTCCAGGCTCTACCCCCAAACTTACAGGAATTTCCCAACCTGAATTTAGCAACCCTACTTGGTAACATCTAGATTAGATTACTGCAATACTCTCTACAAGGGTCTTTTCTTGAGAAGTGTCTGGAAGCTACAATTGGTACAGAATGCTGGATGGATTGATTCATAAGGACCACATCATTTTAGTCTTGTTCCATCTACATAGGCTTCAAATTTGCTTCTGGGCCCAATACAAAGTGCTGGTGTTTATCTTTAAATACCTAAACAGCTTGATACCAGGATATTTTAAGAACAATTATAGTAATCTTCACAGTCCTTGCTTTGGGTGCCCCTATGATCTGAGGCAAGATGAGTGCCAACCCAAGAAACACTCTTCTTGGTAGTGGCACCATCTTGTGAATCAGATGGGGCTTCTTTTAATCTTTACTTATATAATCATCTTCATTCTGGATAACTTCATTCTGTTTTAACACTTCCCAATATTTTCCATTTATAGATAGTTTATAGATGGTGGAAAATTTCTCTTCGAAGTGAATTTCGTGAAGCAAGACCTGGAGAACTCAGAGAATCTCATGAGGACTTTTTGGATGACCCTTCTCTGCAAAGTAAGTTATAGAAACATAATCAGATGGATATGTATATGGGTTTTAAGAGATCTTGATTAATTACATTTTAAAGATGATCTGTAAAGATGTAATGTGTCTGTAACGATCAAATACCTGTTTCCTGATAAAAGATGCCAGCCAATAGCAACACTAATAATCTGGCTTTCTTCCATCAAGGAGGCTGTTTTTTTACTGTTTCCAGTTAGAGAAGTACCCATTATTGAGTGGGAAGAATTGTTACCACCTTGTAGATTCATATTTGGTTGATTTGAAACATACAACCTTTGAATTTGATGAAGGTCCATCAAAAAATAATCCTCCCTAACTTTCTGTCTCCATGCAAGTATGCACTTTTTATAAAATTCAGAATCTTCTTTGAGGCACTTATTTATTGATGCTAAATCCTTTATCTCAATTTAGATTGATTGTCTGCAGAAGAAGAATATTCTGAAAGGAAGATCTGGAGATTCCCAAATTATCTTCTTAGGTTTATATTTTCCCAATTACTAAGTTCAGATGAACTTTAAATGTGTCAGACTTTATCTGAGATGAAAATAGAAGCAAAATATTGATGTAGAAGCAGCAAGTATTTGCATATGAAGCATCAATATAAATTAAATGGAAAAGTCAACTGAAGGTTTTCTTTTTGGTTTACAGTATTACATAAATTCCATTTAAATGTGCATTTAGAACACACGTGTCATTTTATATGCAATCAAGCTCTGTGTTCATTTTCACAATTACTACAACCAAATTCTTTTTCAGTAGCTGAGATAGGATGAATGCACATAATTGACCAAGAAATGGGGGACAGATGTGGATGGAGGAAATGGGGAACCTTGCTATAAGAAAATAGCCATGTTAGAGGGCTCATAACAGAATCTTACCAGAAATACTTTCAAAGTAAAAGAGAACTGCAAAGAATTCAGAAACAAAAAAATAAATTAAAAATCCGTAAAAATCTTCACTCTTTCACACAACTTTTTAAAAAAGGACTATATGAATACCTGTTCTGGATCTATACAGAAGCCTGTTCTGGATCTAATCAGCCAGGGAGCCCACAGCTTTAAAATGCTTTCTGAAAAATATAAAAGTAAATATGGCTCAAAGTTGGCACTATATTAGATGGGTGTTACATTGCACACAGATATTATGTCATAAACAATTTAAGTACCCAATATGTGTGTGTGAGCACAAAAAATCATTCTAAAAAATGAGGAGAAGGCCTTTACAGTAATTACTAGATAATTGAAAATTGATTTCTAAATGGGTATTTGATTACATCAGATGTCCAAAGCCAATGTTAAGACCAAATGTGCACAAACCAAGCTTGTTACTGGACTTGCATGCTCACCTCACTCCTTTCCCCCGCCCTTCTTTTACTAAGAATCCCAGTAACAAACTGACTCCATTTGTCCAAGCTATGTGAATGCAGGTGCATGGATTAAATGAAGATGATTTTCTCCACAGACCCCAGGATCCTAAACCTGGAGTAAACGCTAGTTTAGAATTGTGGTTTGTGTGTGGTGTAATGAATAGTTATTCTCTAACTGCCTGCATGGTGTAATGAATAGATTGTTGTACTAGGAGGTGAACATAAGAATATAAGAAAAGCCATGCTGGATCAGAGCAAGGCCCATCAAGTCCAGCAGTCTGTTCACACAGAGGCCAACCAAGTGCCTCTAGGAAGCCCACAAACAAGACCACTGCAGCAGCATTATCCTGCCTGTGTTCCACAGCACCTAATACAATAGGCGTGCTCCTCTGATACTGGAAAGAACACGTATACATCATGGCTAGTATCCATTTTGACAAGTAGCCATGGTGGGAACCCCAGGTCCAAATCCCCATTCTTCCATGGAAGTTCACTGGGTGAACTTTGGCTTGTCACTCGCTCTCAGCCTAAAGAACCTCACAGGGAGGAGGGGAAAGACATTGTAAGTTGCTTTGGGTCCCCCTGGAGAGAAAAGTGGGTATAAATATATAATTAAATAAACAAAATGGGACATTCAACAATGGCAGAGGCGCACGCTGAGTTTATGCAAATCCTAAATTAATGTTGGCTTGTTGTGACATCTGAATTAATATTTAAAATGGCTTTATTATTGCTAATGATCTTACCAGTTTATCAAGTTAAAGTGTCCATAATATTGATGGATTTTCTGTAAATGTGTTCTGTTATTATGTGTTTTACATCTTTGGCAACTGGTGGTTAAAAAGATAATAATAATAAAGGTAGTTTTGTTAATAATAAATAATAAAGGTAGGTTTGTGTTTTATGCTGTGGTTTTGAATTGTAAACCACCTTCAGCAGGACTCTAAAGAGGCTGAATAGATGTATTATAAACAAATGAATAAATAAATAATATAACTGAAGCAGAATTCCACTAGCTCTTCTTAATGATTTGCTGACTCGTGTTGGTTTAAGGGTTTTTAGCTCACAAGAGTAACTATGTTCTACATAATAACTAGTCTTGTTGAATTTGGTTCATTTTGTGTTGTTGATGATCTATGAATGTGCAGTGAAAACTCAATATTATCTTTCAAAGGAGGCAGTCCAAATGGTTTAAGGCTCCTCATTCCTCTCTCTCTTTCTTTCTCTCTTTCTCTCTCTCTCACTGAGACTAAAGGCAGGTGACATAATATCAGTCAATACAAGGAGACATCTAATAAACAATGTAATAGGACTAGGACTGCAGAAATCTGAAACCAGGCATAAGTATTAAACATGACATGTTAAATAATGCAAGATGGTGTTGCATAAGTGGAAATATAATGTAGTGAGAGCAAAATAAAAACTTACAGCAACAGATAATGCATAGCAGTAGTATAGTCCACAGTCCTGTTCGCTCTATTGAGACATCTTCCTGAATCATTCTGTCATATGCAGCCCTGTTTGCTTTATAAAAATGCCCTCCATAATAGTTTTGTTTTATGTAGTTTGCAGAAAGCCAGAAGTATGGGATCCTTCCTGATCTCTTCAGGTAGGCCATTCCATAGAGTAAGGGCTACTCCAGAGAGTGCCAGTACCTTCAGTTGAACCCAATAACTAACAGGAAGCCAATTGAGTGACTACAGGATGAGTATACTATGCATGCACCACCCTGTATTTTTAGCATTTCTAGGTTTTTGTACAATGATGCACAATCTAATTTCTTCTGCATTTCAGTTCCTGAAAGAATTGTTCGTGTTTTGTACTTCATCATTTAATGGGCATCAGTGGTGCCAAGATCGTTTTATTGTTCTATTTCTAGGTATAATAATTGGCTGGTACTTAAATTTTCCTTCAGTGCTTCCTTGGAAGAGAGCACTTACATAATTGTGAGTAGGTGATATGTCACTCTGTGCAGATTCAAGATACAGTATATGCAAATGCAGCAAGAAGTTACCCTGGAACGGGTGTGGAAAAAGTACGGTAATTTATGCATTTATAGTGGAGCTATCTGTATACAATCTGTATACTGTATAATCTCAGTAACAAGCCATAGTCAAGATTCACATCAGGTCCTTGCAGAAATTCAACAGAGATGGAAGTTCAGAGAAATTAACAGTAGATAAGCTGCTAATCCACAATGAATAACAGGGCAGAGGCTTCATGGCGATCTAATCAGGATCAACAGCCAAAAGATTATTCCTTCATCAGGACTGAGAGATGGCTTACTGGAGCTCAGAATGTAGACAGGCCCCTAGGGAACTGAGTTGACAAAAATCAGGAGACACTTGGAGGCAACAGGGGATAGGCAAGGCTGAGTTAGAGGCTTGAGGAAAGTGGGAGTAGTAAGATCTGGTGGCCCGAAACCATAGGGATCCAGGATCCACAGGAACCAGTTTCAGTGATTATGGACATGGTTAGTTTGGGAGGCTTTTTCTGAGAATATGGTCTCTACCAAGCCATACATTATTCCCACAGTGATGCAGCAGAGAGGAGTCTTGGGCAATGAAGCCAAGGTTCTGCATGCAAAAACAACAACAACAACAACAACAATTCTGTATCAATGATGACCTCTGCTGCTATTCAGGTTGTTCCCATTTTAGAAAACATTTGCATTCAAACACTAGCTGAAACATGATTAATTGGTAAACAAGACCCTGAAAGAGTTAATGAGTGAAGTATTTACAAAAGTTCTTTACAGATGAAGATTTGATCCAAAGTCTTTGGTACAGAAATTGGAGAAATGCAGCATCCAGAGCCATTTGATTAGTTTTATCTCTGATCCTTAGGGATATTAATATTTATTAATGCTTGGTCTTAATTTTACAGATCTTAAGTGTAACAACATTCCTGAAGGCATTCACAGATATACTGATATAAAGTGCTTCTTATTTGCTCATTAGAACAATAAAAATAATTTTGTCAGCAAAACATGATGCAGGATTTAACGTGATGTGATGGTTAGAGTGTCGGGCTAGTATCTCGGAGACCCAGGTTGGAATCCCCACTCTGCCATGGAAGCTTGCTGAGTGACCTTGGGCAAATCACACACTCTCAGCCTAACTGGGTAATTGTGAGGATAAAATGGAAGAGAAGACCATGTAAGCTGCTTAGAGTGACCATTGGAGAGAAAGGAAAGGTATAAATGAAGTAAATAAATACAAGCATGCTGCTTGCAGAAGAAAGCTTATGAATTAAGCATTATAAATAAATGGGAACTGTTAAATGTTTGTAGATGCTTGTTAATAGCTTATAAACATCACACAGAACAAAGAACCCAAGACCATGTTAATGCTTATGCTTTGTTTCAACCCTTTGCATTGTTTACTGGATGTCCCATCCTGATGATTGTATTGAATTACTGCGATGGAAGGACAGGGGGAAGGTGCCTTTCCTTGTTGGGAAACTCCCTTGAATGAAGGGTTCCCTGGAAAGAACTGGGTAACAGCTGCCACCACTCAGGTACATCCTGAGAACATCTAGATCAACCCACTTTATTGACCTAGCACAGTACTAGACCAATAAAGAAATAACAGGGTGTAAACCCTGGAGAGCCAGCAAGGTGTAGTGGTTAAGAGCAGCGGACTCTAATCTGGCAAACTGGGTTCAAGTCCCCATTCCTCCATATGAAGCCTGCTGGGTGACCCTGGGTCAGTCATAGTTCTCTCAGAACTCTCTCAACCCATGCAGAGGCAGGCAATGGCAAACCACCTCTGAACGTCCTTTGCCTTGAAAACCCTATGGGGTCACCATAGGTCAGCTGTGACTTGACAGCGTACACACACACAAACCCTGCGGGGAATGCCTTATGAAAAACTATGTAGCCCCTGTGTACCCTGGCACGTAGGGAAGAGATTGACAGAAATAGCCCAGGTAATCATACTGTAACAAGTGGGAACCTGCAAGGATTTGTGAAAGGCATATAATTTCCCGCTCCCCCACTATTTCTTCTTTCCCTTTCCTGAAAGCCCCCATAGCCTTTCCCTTTTTCCAGCTTCCTTCTCTCCTTCTAGGGTTGCCAACCTCCAGGTGGGGCCTGGAGATCTTCTGGAATGAGGTTTGTATAATGATCTGTCTTGCCCATTCACGGCTCCAGTCACTGGATTTAAGTATCCAAAAATTTGTCTGACTGCTATTAGAATATAAAATAAACAAAGCCAAACATTATTTTTATAAAGAAACTTGTCATAAAAGGGGGGAGGGTTGGTTGGATTCAAAAAGGGGTAGAAAAAGGGAGACAAAACAAAATACCGGGAAAGCGCACAATAACACAATACATCCAAAAGAAAGCCAATGGAATCTGTTTATATTGATGAAAAAAAATCAGGTACAGATAACTGAATGCTGTAAATTTTAATAGGATCTTGACTGTGAAACTGTAAGAAAGGTTTCCTCATGGCTAAAACAGACATTCCAGGTTGGAACTTATAATTCTGTAATAGTGAACACACACTTAAGAAGAAAACTATTACTCTGCAAAGCAAGTGTTAATGACCTTCTGGTCCCATACTGTTCCTCTAAAAGGAAACAGCCAAATGTTCTGGGAAGTTCATAAACAGGGTAGGATGGTGATAGTCACTTTTTGGCTTGATTCAGATGATCTTGCAAGCTCTGAGTTGGAGGATTAGAGTAAGTTGTGAGCTCATGGACACTGTCCTCCCCTTCTGCGTCTGCATTCTCGAGGTTTGCTATGATGTGTAAATCAGCAATAGTTATCTCTTTCCTTCCAAGCCAGAATCAGCAATCCACTTTAACTTATGTTTTTTTAAAAAAAAAATCTGGTTTGGAGGGGAAGAGCCAACTATAAAAAACAGAAATTTAAAGGGAAGTCATTCTTGAGCGGTGAGGAAAGAGCATACTGCTTGTTTCTAATCATAAGCCTTTGTATCTTCTTGTCTCAGTCAACTGGAAATTACAATGAAATTGCCTCTGGCTATAGTCACTAAATGTTGACAGGCTATTGATATTAATTGTTGGAGGAAGCAGCCATTTCATGTTTGCTTCCCCATGGAAGCCATTTTGTGGTGGCACCCACTTCCCATTCTTGACCTTCTAAAAGTGCCCACAGACTCAACAAGATTGGCGACCCTTGACCTTGTGTTCTAGTGGGATGAAAGTGAATAATTTTTATCAGCGAAACCTTCCAGATAAAGATTTAGCTGATTTAGTTCCAGTATATGTATACGAAACTTAGTGTCATCCCCATCTGTTTGGCCTTGCCTTGTTGGTTCCTTGGCTCATAGCCTCTAGTGTACAAATTCCCCCATTTACTTTTTTTTGCTGTTTATGAACTATATAAGGACTATTGGGAAACTGGGGCAGTAATAAAATAAAAAGAGAAATCACTTTGCCTACCTTTGGACTTTCCTAGCTGTATATTTTTTTCTTTTTGCACAAGTAAAATAGGATCCCAGACTTATTAGATCAATAATAACCAACTTTCTAGAAATTTTCTCACATTCTACTTGAGGCAGTGTATTTAAAGTGCTTTAATAATATAAAGTTCTATAGAAATTGTCAGGTATTGTTATTTTGTTACCTCATTCACAATTGAGCATTCTTATAATTTCATCTCATGATGCAACATGTCATTTATTAAATGTGCAAGCAATTACTCTAATGGAAATGACTCACATACAACCATATACATATTAAGGATTCAGATATAGATGCAATCTTCATTTAACTACATCTTGAAAGCATTTGTAATTATCTTAACATCATTCAAACCAGTGTGTAAACTGTCATTCTGAACATTATCACCTTGGAGCTAGAGGCATATGGAAAGTTTGGGAGTAAGACATTTGTTTCATGGCATTTGTTCTTAATTTGTTTTAATCTGCCCTGAGGACTCATTTTATGGACAGAAGGACAGAATATCAATGTTTTAACTTGTAAATAAACGTGCTGATTATAGGTACAAACTGCCCTCATCTGTTGTTTACAATTATAAATTTGATCTTAGCTTATCCTGTGCAGCATTACTTGCTTGTCAATCTTGAATTGCTAGATAGAAGTAAATAAAATTCTGTTCATATGTAACAACAACAGTAGGGACTAGGGAAGCAAGGTTTCTACAGGTGTTAATTTTCAAAGGGCTCTAGAAACTCAAACTTCTCCAATGGTTTTGCAACATTGATGTTTTGAAGGATTGCATTTGTATAACATGCATATTTTTAGCAAAGTTCTGTCCAAGGTTTGTCATTAATGTCAGTGGCTGGACACTAATGGTATTCAACAGCATAACTAACTTTCAGACTTGGGAAGAAATAAGTAACTTCAAATGGCCACTTTCTGCTATGATCATCTGTAGGCTTTGCCATATATATATATATAAACCTGCTCACCCTCAAAGTGTTTACCATGTAAAATGCAAGTTTATAATTAAAACCCCTTGGAAGAAGGGATAAAAATGGATGAGTAGATAAATAATTACATTTAGAAAAACGGTTGGGTTTTTTAAAGCGCGCAATAGAAATCTCTTTGGTTTTATTTATTTTTTATCGCAGTTCAAATAGCCTATATCTTTGGACCAGGAATTCTGGATCATGTCTTCAATCTGTGCCAGGGTAAATTTGATTTCCTGGCACGACTTCCTGACCAATTGCTTCTGTGCATCATGGCCTATTTGGATCTTGAAGATATTTCCCGGCTTTCTCAAGTATCTCACAGATTTGAAAGGGTAAACATTTCTTTGAAATTAGTTAGATTTCAGTTCCTTTTCAGCATAAATAATCCTTGTCTAGAGATTGGTACTTTCAATTGGTGTTAATTTCTTATTTATACAATATCCTGTGACCTATGCAATCATCACAAAGTCTCAAATAGGCTGGTGCAATATTTCTGATGAATATACATAACGGTGGAAAGAAACACGCATTTGGAAGGACTAGGCATGTTATTTGGATCATTCCACAACAGGTCATCTGTCATACATGTGTTCCTAGGCTGAGAAAGCTGACTCATGATGTGGACAGCATTACTACACTTAGCTAATCCAGTATAGCTTTATGTTATAGGTTGCAATCCTAAGAACTCTTTCCTGCAAGTAAGCCCCAGTGAACAAATTGGGACCTATTTCTGAGTAGACCTGCTTATGACTGCTCTCATAATGTTACTTATCCCAATATTCACAGTTGTTCCTGTTCTAGGCATGCATCTTATTCTGCCTTGCCTTATTTATTCAAATTTTTATTTATTCAAATTTATAACCCGCCCTCATCCCCAGCGAGCCAGGCTCAGGGTGGATAACAATAATTAAAAACAGATTACATCCAGACTACATCTAAAACATCCTTAAAACCATAATCATTAAAACCATTAAAAACCCTACTCAGATAGCCACTCTAGGTGCCACAGCGACAAATATTAGCTGATCAGCCCCCAGATTTCAAAAGGGGGGCGGGATGGGGAGGCTAGTAAAGATGGATCTTGTTTTTGCGGCTGTCCTCAATTACAGGCCCAGCGGAATAGCTCCGTTTAGTCTTCTGTTTATGTACTTTCAGTTCTCTGTGTGTGTGTGTGTGTGTACACACACACTCTCACACACAGACATATATATGCCATTGCCTGCCTCCATATCATGCCCCTAGTATTCCTTGCAGGTCTCCCATTCAAACACTTGCCAGGATCAAGGCTTACATACACACATTAGAAATAATCTATTTGTGTGTCATGCAAAAGCAATGTCAGAAGGGATTTCATGGTTTCCTAAGTCTCTCTAAAGTTTTAATGATACATATCTATTGCGGTCTGGTAATCAAACCCTAAACTGAGAAATTTAATCAAGCAACATAGCAGGAAAAAGATATATTAAATGAGGATTAGGGATTCATATTTCCCACTGTAAAGTCCAGAGGAATCAAGCATTTATAAAGTTTTCTAAAACTAATGGATAACTGACTGTTCACCATCTCATAAAACCTGCATAGTATCTGCTTTACTGATTTCTGCAAGGTAAGGGCTGTGATTGACTTGAATACCCCAGGCTAGCCTGATCTCGTCAGATCTCAGAAGCTACCAAGCAGGGTCAACCCTGGCAAGTATTTGGATGGGAGACCTCCAAGGAATACAAGTTCAGTACAATGGGACCCCCTCCCCAGTGCTGAATAGGGACAGGTGCTAATTTTCACTACAGATGCTAATTTTCTGCCCCCAAAGCATTTCCACTCTGCCATAATTAAGCTGCATTTTACCTTTGCATCCTTTACAAGTGTTCTTTACAACATTCCTCCCACACTGAGACACAGCATGGTGAATTGGGTAAGAGCGGTGGACTCTAATCTGGAGAACCAGCTTTGATTCCCCACTCCTCCACATGAGTGGTGGACTCTAATCTGGTTAACTGGGTTGGTTTCCCCACTCCTACACATGAAGCCTGCTGGGTGACCTTGGACTAGTCACAGTTCTTTCAGAACTCTCTCAGCCCCACCTACCTCATAAGATGTCTGTTGTGGGGAGGGGAAGGGAAGGTGATAGTAAGCTACTCTGAGACTCGTTAAAGGTAGAGAAAAGCAGGGTATAAAAACCAACTCTTCTTCTGACTGGAATAACAGGACTCAAAGATCTCCATTCCTACTGATGTCTGATGAAGGGAGCTTTAACTATCGAAAGCTTATACCCTGAAACTCTTGTTAATCTCTAAGGTGCTACTGGACGCAAAACTAAATGTTCGACTGCAGAACAACACAGCTACTCTCTGAAATGATCTTAAATGATTACAAACAGCAAGGGCTGGTTTTTTAAAAATTGCCACTAGAGGGAGCTAAGCCCTAATGCAAAAGAGGGATTCAGAAAAGGACATGCTATACACAAAGGAGGGAAGGAAGGCCACATGGTATAGCCCAATCTCAGATCTCAGAAACTAAGTGGGTTGATTTTTGGAAGGGAGACCACCAAGGAAGACTGCAGGGAAAAGAACCGGGAAGGTACCTCTGCTTCTCCCTTGCCTTGAAAACCGCTTAGGGTCACTGCCACTTGCCAGCACTTTACAGCACTCTTTCCTTACCCTCTTCTCCAATTACATAAAAACTATTTTGCATGAAGCTGGAATAACAGGAGTCAAATCAAATCAAATTTATTTAATACAGTCCGAGACCAATAAAAATAGAAATCAATACAATAATTCAAACTTCCAAAATATAAATTAACTCATGATAAAAAAAACATTTAAAATGGTAGAATCACAGAATTATGCAATATCTTATAAAACATAGCTTAAAAGCCTATAAATGGGAGCCAGCGTGGTGTAGTGGTTAACAGCAGTGGTTTGGAGCGGTGGCGTCTGATCTGGAGAACCGGGTTTGATTCCCCACTCCTCCACATGAGCAGTGGAGGCTAATCTGGTTAACTGGATTTGTTTCCCCACTCCTACACACGAAGCCAGCTGGGTGACCTTGGGCAAGTCACGCTCTCTCAGCCCCACCTACCTTACAGGGTGTCTGATGTGGGGAGGGGAAGGGAAAGTTATTGTAAGCCGGTTTGATTCTGCCTTAAGTGGTAGAGAAAGTCGGCATATAAAAACCAACTCTTCTTCTTCACCCAAGTTTCCTAATCTTGTAGGCTAAAAGTTATTGCTAAAAAGCCTATATATGGCTTACCCAAGATTTCCTAATCTTATAGGCTGTCCAACCAAATTTGGTGACCTTAAAAGTGATCTCGATTCTTGTCTGCTAACATTAGTGAGAGGAGAGTCCTTCTATTTTTACCGGCCTGCTATTAAAGAGATGCACTGTTCTGCAAAGTAGCAATCATGAGCAAAAATGAAAAAAGACTCCTGTTATTTTCCAGCTTCATGCAAAATAACAGGAGTCTTTTTTCATTTTTGCTCATGATTGCTACTTTGCGGAACAGTCCATCTCTTTAATAACAGGCCAGTTTCTAAAGGCCACACTTGAACCCTAATACTGCCTCCTTCCCGTGTCCTATTGCAATCTCTGTGGTATGCTTTTGGGCAAGCTTTTGAAAATGGTCACTGTGCATCAGTAACAAGTTATGAAGGGAACAGATCTTATTTGGTGGCCCTGGTCCAGCTTTAGAAATCTTTTTCCTGGAAGTCCACTCGCCTCCAGGCCTGGGTGTTTTCAGGAAGCAGTATAAGCTGTTTTCATTTTGGCAGGCATCTGAGATAAAAAAAGGTATTGACCTAAAAGTGGTATTTTCTGTATGCTGTTTCCATTTTCAGTTTATTTAGTTATTTCTAATTGTTGTGATTTCTATCCTGCTCTTTCCCAACAAAGTGAGGTTCAGGGTGGCTAACATATATTCATAAATCAGTATATAAACATACCCATAAAACATATACATATCAATATTAACAGTTAAAACCTAATTGCCTGAAAACACCTAAGTACCTATAGGCCCATTCCTGAGCCTAAAGGACGAAAGTCGTTAGGAGGCCAGGAAGGGGCTGCGCTGACATTCTGGCCCCTTCTCTGGCACCTGTGTCACTTACACTACCCAGGGTAGCACGGATGCTGGAGGGGGGGGGCAGACGCCATCCTCCCAATGCTGACATGACAGCGCGACTCAGGGCGCCTTCACAGCCTCACGCCACATCCGGATGGCACGCTTCTGTGCACCGTTCTCCCAGGGGCATTCCCACGCAGGGCCAGTGGAGGAGCTGCCTTTAAGCGGCCTTCTAAGGCCTTTCGGCCCGGGAACGGCCCCTTTCCCTTTTCTTGAGACACACCATCTTTTTAGGTGGTGTATCCCCATGCAACCTTATGGAGTGGTTGCATGGGCTTTTGAGGGAAAGGGAAGGTTTCAGCATCAGTGGAGGGGGGGGCGAAACCTCCAGTCACCGGCACAGCCCTTCCCCTCAGGAATGGGCTGCCAATGTACCTAAAAGATGGCACGCTAATAATAAAATTTGCCCTTAAAATATTATCACCCGTCCAGGGGGAAACCTCCTCCTGTGGTTGATTAAAAAAAAAAAAACTCATATCACCGCAGGGGACATAAAGCTCTGGTAGGATCCAGCAGGGGAGGCCAGTTGCCCTCAACCATAGGCCTGGAATAAATTGGAATATTGTAGTCTGGGGAGGGCAGAAGCTCAACAGAAGCTCAACAGAAGCTCAAAAGCTGTTTATGCAGAAAGTCCCAGGTTGCATTCTAGGCATTTCCAGTGAAAAGGATCTCAGATATTAGGCCATCTACCTTTGTCCTTGGATAGAAGCTGACAGTCAGAGCAGACAGTGCTGATTTTAGATGGTTCTGTATAAGCCACCACCACATGTTCATCCAATCTTGAGTGCTTTGAGTTGACTAGGGGAAATAATTACTAAGCTAACCCATAAAGCATTGTATAGGCAACATTCAGGTACATAAGGGCCTTTCAGTTCACTGAACTTTTAAGTATTAGAAGTCAAAGATAGGGCTTGCATTTTTAAATCAGTGGTTGAGATCCAAATGTCTGCTTAAGAACTGCCCTCTGTGGCAATTACATATGGCCAGCAGTTTCATTGCCACCACAAAATCCTCAGTACCTTACAATACGTGGTGCAATGCTATGTATAGTTACTCCAGTCCAAGTCTATTGGTTTCAGTGGGCTTAGCCTGGAATGCCTTTGCAGATGAATGCACTGGCAGAGTAGTACATTTTTGTCAAATATGATTATATGTACTCCTTTTTATTTCAGGGAGAAAGATGTGGTGTTCATGATATGGGTTATACGTATCATGTGCTACATGTTAGACATGCCCCTAAGGATAACAGAGATAGTTTTGTGAAGACTGAAACTAGACAGTATGTCACAGATACTACTTCAAACTTTTGAGCCTCCCATTGTTGGTATACTATGTGTGAAAAACAGAGATACAATTTTCAGTGCATTTTTTAGTTGGCCATGCAGGAAGGTGGGTTTACAGTCACACTTCCACATCCCTGTGCTTTTCTCCCTTGTGAAGACATGCATTCTCTCTGAAGTGCATTCTTAGACTTTCACCACCATGTTTCTTCATGGAATTGTACACACGTGGCCATGACCTCCCCTCCCCACCCGCCTTTTAGCATTGTGAGCTCTCCTTACAATATGGGGGAGGGCGGTCCTGTCAGTTTCACAATGCAGATTGTTTTACTGGCCTTACTCTGCTCTATGATACAGTTGATCAGGAGATACTTCTGTTAAATTTCAGCAATGGTTATCCTCCATTTCTCTCTGCTTTTATCGCAGCCACTGCTCAGAACAGAAGGGTGGATTTATTCCTTTTATTTTGCTTCTGATATGGGAAATTGATTTTTGTCTGGATAGTGTTTAAAACTTACTAACACCGTTCTCTTTTCTTTTATAAATAGATATGCAATTCTAATGAACTGTGGGAGATGATTGTGCAAAATATGTGTGGGCACATTACTGAAGAAATGACGGCACTGGGTCGTGAAATAGGCTGGAAGCAGTTCTTCTTCACTAATAAACTTCAACTCCAGCTCCAGCTCCGAAGGAGGAGACAGAAGGAAACAGACTGAACAGAAAGGAATAAAGTTATGTTCTTCCTAGTGGCAACTGTTATAAAGTGGAGATTTGTTCTAATAAGAGCATTGTGTTTTGTTTTATTTTTAGAAGAGATTTAAGTTAATAAGGATTAGGAGATTTAAGTTAATAAGATTTATTTGGTAACAACATAATTCATAGAGATTTCTTTTCATAGTCTCTGAGGTGCTTCATATGAGGGTTCTGTGGAGCTCCAGAATATTCTAGAACTCTAGTTTGAGAATTGGAGCTTGAATCCCTTACCCTTATCCCTCTGCACATGCCTTAATGGGAGGAGCAATGTCGTTTTCATTCACTTCTCTTCTGCTCACCTCATAGCAAGCAGTTCCATGACCGTTCTTCTGAGAATTTTTTCTCTTCATTTTTGTCCTTTCTCATTCCTAAACTGAAATATATATGCAGTTAGTTGATCTTCCCTTCCCATTTCCATCTACCCCATTTCTATCCTTGAAGGCTTAAAGAAAAGCAGTCCAGTTATATAGCATCAACCCTAACTGCTGCTTGAGGTCTCTCAAAATCTACGGCAAAGAAAGTTAAAGTCAAGGTATTTCACAACGGAAAAGACACATATACATATTTTAATAAGTATAAATGTCAAAACACAGAGAAAAATCACCAACAACCTAAACACAAAAAGAAACCTGATGTCTCCAAGTTGTCCATATTGCCTAACTCCCCAAGACAGCCGGTCTTAGAGAAAAAAAGCCAAGATTTTTACTAGTTACCAGAACCCCTCTCCTCATTCACATGACAACGTAGACAGTATAACTGCCATTTTGAAAGGACAAATTGATGATGATTGCCTCTTCAATACCAGATCATTCTTCCTGACTCAGGAAGAACCTGTACACCATCAAACATGATCTTGGAATCTATGCAATACAAATGGTTGCTCTGACAAATTCCCCATTCAAACAACCATCATAGAAGGTTTTGGAAGCTGTTCCACTTGCAATTCACCACCTTCTTTTGCATATGGAGATGAATGAAAAATTTTAGGTGGCACATTAAGTGAATATTCAAATTGGATACCATGTGGAAGTTCTCTAACCTATAGATGGGATTTTGCTATGGGAGTCTCCAGATCTCTAATAAGAGGCAGATCCAATTTGCTGCTGGATCCGTATTTACAAGGTGGAACTCTGTTCTTCACAGAGCTGCTTTTGGTCCCATTGAGGAGAAGGGTGGGATATAAATGAAGTAAATAAGTAAACAAAGTAATATCTTGCCCTTAAAAATACGTTCTTACAGCATAAGTTGAAGGACATTACTAAACTGGTACTGAGGTTTATGAAGTTTGCTTAGCTGGATTAAAAATGAAGCTATTTTAATTGACTTTTGAAACAATTTTGGAAGATAGGACCATTGTATTTATGCCTTCTTAAGCAACCAAATATGAATATAGATTGCTTTTTAACAAAAAATATAGCAAGAAAATCCGAAACAATGCTTGTCCCTACATACTGGTCATTTCCAACCTTACATAGACTTATGTTGAAACAAAGATAAAATCCTTGGTATGCTTCTTGTACCAATATCTACAAAATTCTAAGAAGGTCAAGAGCAGCAGGGAAGGAATGGCATTGTTGAACATTTGAGTGTCCCCATGTCAATGAACTAATACACTTCAAATAACATAACCTGAGCAAATACTTGCAGTATATAAAGTCTTTACCCTTATGCAATCCATTAAAGTGTTCTGAAATGCTTGCTAACAGCTAGTACCACATAGAACCATGAAGTGGGCCCAAGACTTTCTCATGGGGCACCTAATAGCCTCACCTTGAGATGGAATTTTATTTGATTTTAATTTCCTTGGATGATGTTAACGGGCTCTGGACCTAATTTAAATTGAAGTCTCTCTTCTGCTTTTTAGCTCTAGGCTTGCAAAGGGCTGGGGGTGCCCCAGTGTGGCAACACATGGCCCCTGGACTCCAAGGGCATTGGGGGTAATGATTGAGTCACCAATGGAACTTTTTGCATAAGAGAATTTCATGTCTCTGTCTGTCAGATCAAGCTTTTAATTCTTAACATTATTTTCTTCATGCTTTAAGGCAAAGTATTATTCTAACAATGGGCTTAATTGTAATTTGTCTGCTGTAGCTTTCAAACAAAGTTCACATTTCTATTAGTAAAGTACAGTTTAATTTTTCATATCTTACACAGGGCATTTTGTGTTGTCATTGTGTTATAATAATGAAGCTCTTCTTGTTAAGATTGACTTTAATTCAGAGCAATGGTATTAGTTTGTTTTGGTGTTACATTCAAATGTTATCTTGTAATCAATTTACTGATTGACAGATGTTATCATATTTTGCAATCTACTTTCTGATAGAATGAAAAATATTTTTTATCATACTTGTACTGTAATCTACCTTGGGTCCCAGGGAGAAAAATGTACTATAAATGAAAATAATAATGCATAATAATGTGCTTATGTTCTACATGTTCAGCTCCAGACCAACTGATTGGTGCTGGGTGGGGGTCCTGGAAAGTAAAGGATCTTTTGAAGGTATGCAAGGTATTGGCTATCACATACAAAGCCCTTCATGGCCTTGGTCTCGCACATCTCCAGGACTGCCCCTCCCCATATGCTCCACCATAATAGCATTGCTCATCTGAGCAGGGTCTTCTGTAGGTAAAGGAAGTCCCCTGTGCAAGCACTAGGTCATCCCTGACCCATGGGGTGATGTCACATCCTGATGTTTACTAGGCAGACTTTACGGGGTGGTTTGCCATGGGTTTCCCAAACCATCTTCCCTTTACCCCCAGCAAGCTGGGTACTCATTTGACCAACCTCGGAAGGATGGAAGGCTGAGTCAACCTTGAGCCGGCTACCTAAAACCTACTTCCGTCAGGATCAAACTCAGGTCATGAGCAGAGTTTGGACAGCAGCTTACCACTCTGCGCCACGGGGCTCCTGCACTTCTGTAGGTGCTACCCTACAAATGGACAAAATCAACAACTGCCCATACACAAGCATTATCTGTTGTTGCCCCCACCTTGTTTAATGGCCTGCCTGATGTGGTTAGGAAGGCTCTAGTCTCCTGGCTTTCCACAAACTGCAAAACTGAATTATTCAGGAAGTCATTCTTACACAGGTAATAGTGATGTACAGTAACAAAATGGTTCAGAAAGATGGTTTGGCAAAGAGATAGAACTTTTGGACCATGCCACTGTGTATAGCACAACCTGTGTGTTCATGTATGATCCTACTATGTAATATCTGCATTGATGAATGTGTCATGTTAATGCTTACGCTGTTTCAGCAGTTTTGAATTTCTGTTTGATGTCAGATATCTGCAATCCATATTCTATTGCACTTATTATTGGGTGGCCCATCCTTTTGACTGTATTGACTTACACTGTGTAATCTGCCTTGAGTCACAGTGAGTAAGCCAGACTATAAAAAACATAAATAAAGGCATGCCAGAGTTCAAAAGTAAGAGAGAGACTGTTTTGCATCAACAGTTATGTCCCCATTCTGCCACCACATGAAGAGAATCACTGGTTGGCTAAATGACTGAGCCAACACATTGTGCATTTTACACCATGTTCTCAAATATTACAAAAATATTAAAAATCATGTACTTAACTCTTTTAATTCTGTGTCTTATGGTGTTGTAGATAGTTTCCTTTTTAAAAAAATACACAGTATGGGAAAGCCATGTTCATTTTACACACTGTTCTGCCCTTACACTGTTACAAAACAAGTCATGACTTCTGCCTTTCACATAAATTTCAGTCAAGCATTGGATATTGTGTTTGATGAAGTTGCTTCTAAAACAAAGTTACAAACCTTTGACCAATTTCACCCAATATTTTCTAGCCCTGTCCCTGAGAGAAACAATGAATGTTAAGATATTAAAAGAACAAAACCGTTTGAAACTATACATGAACAGTAAGACAATCAGGAATTTGAAAATCTCTCTCTCGCAGCATTCATTACGTTGGAAAACCCCTTGGGAGAGTCTTAAACTACATGTCTCAGAGGCAGTAGTAGTATATTGTACATGATTAAAAAGATGTAGCCTTTGGCAGGGAATCAGAGGGCATTTATTTCAAGAATTGCTTGATACATGGATGAAATGTTTATAGTCAGAAGCAAAATGCCATGCACTAAGAGGCCAAATGACACATCACCGTACATTACTTGTATGTAAACTCCCCACGGCAGTTGCCTCCAAGTAAAGAAGCCATCAGGAGCAAGTGGCAGATTCGCAGCAGACAAGATGGGTATGGGAGCTTAACTCCTTCCCTTCCTTCCTCTGGAACTCTCCCCTCCCCCAGCCATTGTTCCCTCTGTTGTGTTCCAAACATGTTTGCAAGGAAATTGGACAAGTGTTTAATGTGACTTGGAGAGAGTTCCAATAGAAAAGCACTCAATGAAGAAAAGATGAAGGGGATAGGGGAGGGAGGTGGAGAGAATCTCTTCAAGCGACCTGTATTGAGCTTCAGTCTCCTCCTTTGTTACAGGTATTTAAGTTTAGGCATAAAAGAAGAAAAAGAGTTGGTTTTTATACCCTTTTCTCTACCTTTAAGGAGTCTCAAAGTGGCTTACAATCACCTTCCCCTCCCCACAACAGTCACCTTGTGAGGTAGGGGGCTGAGAGATTTTGGAGAGAAGTGTGACTGGCCCAAGGTCACCCAGCAGTCTTGATGTGTAAGAGTGGGGAAACAAACCTGGTTCACCAGATTAGAGTCTGCCGCTCATGTGGAGGAGCGAGGAATCAAAGCTAGTTCTCTAGTTTAGAGTCCGCTGCTTTTAACCAATACAACACCTTGACATGAGCCTTTGGAGTTAGCCAAAAGGGCATTGGATCAAAATCTGTCACCTTGAGTATGCCAGTGGATCCAGAACCACCCCACACATGAAGCTGCCTTATACTGAATCAGGTAATTGGTCTATCAAGGTCAGTATTGTCCACTTTGACTGGCAACAGCCCTCTAAAGTCTCAGGCAGAGGTCTTCTGCCTCATCTCCTGCCTGATCCTTTTAACTGGAGATGCCAAGGACTGAACCTGGGACCTCCTGCATGCAAAGCAGATGCTTTCCCACTGAACCCCAGCTTCTTCCCCATGATGCTGGAGTATTGTACTATGTAAATGTTCTGTTTTGTTTAAATTGTAATTTTGTATTCCTTTTATAAGTCACTTTGAGTCCCCACTGGGGAGAAAAACAGTATAGAAATACTTAAGCACCCCTGCTGCTGTAAGTCATCCACTTGTTAAGCTTGCTTTGCCTAGCAGTCTTTAGGGTTTCATCACATATGCTTGGGTGTAATGTGTAGGTTGGCCCTTAGCCTAGTGCATTTTCAACTACTCAGCAGCACCATTCTACCCACGTATAAAACAACCTTGGAATAAATCAGCTCTTAGAATCCAGTCCTGCTTCTGCTGCACAATGATTGGCACAGAATAGACTCAGGCACTGGATGGTGTAGCACCAAGTGCAAATATAGACCTTGATGCCGCTGAGACTGTTTCTATACTGGTGACCACATGCTTCATGGTGCAGGAGCATTACTGATGGTGGAAGAATGGCAGAACCCTACTGTTGTATTCTTATGGCCATGTCCACTGTCCCCTTCCACTATAACAGCCCTGCCATGCTTGCCTTGCTTAGGATACTGATGCAAGCTTACATTGTTAAAAACTACTAGAGGAGAAATCAGGCACAGCTTGGGAGAGAGATAATCCTGATATCACACCGCTCTGCCTCTATGATAGTTCTACTACTGAGGCCAATGAGGATGATTGTCAACAGATTTAAAAGGCACAAGTAAACAAAGATGGTTGATGGTTCTACCAGGAATCATTCTAACATAATAAATGACAGCAAAACAAGGTAAAATTACTGTACTTCGGCAAACAAAGATGAACGATGGAAGGCAAGCGTCAACTGCTGCTAGATTGACAATGGTAACGTATCCTATGCATGCTCAATCTAAGCATGTCCATTTAAGAAATTAACAGTGCCATCCAAAACAAAGTTTCACCCTTCTAGTCAATTGAAATTAGTGGGCTGTAGTAATAGTAAATTATCCTGAAGTGGCTATTGACCTTTTTATCTCAGGAATTGTGGTACTCCTCCCCACTTGTAACCATTTGAAGATATTTATATTTGTCACCATGGTACTTTTTTGCCAATTGATACCAGCAGGAATTTCAAGTACCTTGTATAGAAAAAATTGTGACACAGAAGCCACAAATGATTTATCTCATAATGAAACCTTCAAAAGGATTGTACTACCAGGAGCCCTTTAAAGAAGAAACTAAGAAACGGTGTATTTGCATACTTAATTGACCCAGGAGGGTAGTTGGTTTCTGTTCAACAACTGACACAATAACCAATAAGATTTTATTCTGATACTAGTGATTCCCAATGGGATCAGTTCTTCTCTTTTTCCTGTTAGTGTACAGCAGAAGCAACTGCATACTGGTTGAGTTATGACCGTGCGAGTATCAAAAGGAAAAACTAATTTTTCAGTTGTTGATCAACCCACTGGTGTATAGGCACTGGGCCATTCTGCTTTCAAGTGGATTATTTTACATATGGCAACAAAAGTACCAATTAAAGGCTTTTTCCATGGGTTCCTTGAGAGTGGCAGTGTGAACTTTATTCAGTGTCCACCATGGTGCTTTTCAGTCCATTTGGTCCCATCACAGAAGCTGTTTGGTATTGATTTTAGAAAGCAAAATGAAAACGACATTCCCTTTAAAAACATTCAGTGAACTGCTTTATACTTTTCCATTTTCAATGCCTTTTTCTACTGCTGTCTTTTTCTTTCCAATATAAGGTTGGATGAGCAATGAGAGGATTCCCACCAGGTAAAGCACACCACATATATAGAAAGAAAAGTCATATTTCTGGGTGAGGTCATAAATCCAACCTGCAAAATAAGAAGGAAGCAGTTATCATTATAAGATATAGTCAACATATCTATGAAGAATGCAAAACATTACTTGATCTACTCTTAGGAAGATTGCTAGATGGCATCATTCTTTGTAGTTGATTCTCCTGGGCCTCTCAATAACTTTTGGTATCATCAACCTGGATCATTTGAGTGATTTGGTAGTTGGCAGCACTTTGTGGTGTTGGTTCTGCTCTCATCTTCCCAGTGGGATACAGAAGGTAGCTTTGGGGATTGTTGTTTCTTTGGATGTGCGCTGTACCATACACTACCTCAATTTCTGTATCCCTATATTATTTACTAATTCTATTAACCACTTTTCCCTGTTGCTCAAAGCAGTTTACAATCGAACCAGAAACCTGACATTAAAACATTAACACAGTTAAACACCATTAAAACTAAGTCAGGATAAAGCCTGCCTAAACAATACAGGCATACACTGCCACTTAACTTGAATGAGAGAAGAGGCCGCCTTTCAACTGGCAGCCTATTCCATATGGATGGGACTTCCGCAAGAAACATTTTTGTCATGGTGTTCATAGGTATCACTTCCTTTAAGGAGGGAAAGAGCAAACCTTGTTGGAAGGATCTTAAGGTCCATCTGGACTCATATGAGGAGAGGTGGTCCTTCAGGTATGAGGGACCTGAACCATTACAGTCAAACCACCACCTTGAATTGGATCCAGTTGCAAACAAGTAGCCCATGTAGCTGCTATAATACTACTGTCATGGATTAGTTAGACTAATACACATTCTGGATCAGTTGCAGCTTTTGAGTTGACTTCAGGGATGGCTCCACATGGAGCACATTACAATAATCTAGTCTGGATATCAGGTAGCATGAATCAAGGTAGCCAGATCAGCTGTGTCCAAAAATAGGTGATTATTCCTGGCCACTGTAGGTGAAGGGCAAACAAGGAGGCATTACTTCTACCTATCTGCAATCTGAGATCATCCAACAGTTCTACCAGTGCTGCCTTGGTTCAATTACCTGGCCTGAAGCCCATCTAAAATGGATCAAGAGCATATGTTTCATCCAGGAATACCTGGAGTTGCTCTCCCCTCTTTTTGTTTATCTAGGACACTGATGTCTACAAATATATAGGTTTCTTCCATCTCTGCTTCAGTTCTAAATTGTATTGTTCCTTTTATTGTTTTTGTTATATTTTGTACCCAACTTTGTTCTTGAAAAGTGAGTCAAGATCTCCCAAATAAACAAAGCACCATAATTACCTGCAAACGGTGGTCCAAGCAGTGCTGATATCCCATTGGCACAAATTATGATTCCATAGGCATTTGCAAGGTGCTTAATCCCTACCAAATCTTCAGTGACAACAGGCATGAGGGAAAAATATCCACTGGAAAATCCTATTAGGGCACAGACCACAGCCAGTCCAACATAGGTATGCATTAATGGCAAAATAAGAATGCAGGTGACGAGGGTAAAGTTAGCTGCCATGAAGACATTCCAAGCACTGACACAGGGCGAATCAGAAATGATTCCAAGGATGACTTTACCAAAAATATGAACAATGGCAATAATTGAGGTCAAGGGAAAGATGTCATTCTGTGCAGACAGGTTATACTGTTTGACTATTTCTGGAAGGTGGATAAATGGGATAACAAAGGTGCTGTATGCAAACAAAGCCCAAAATACAAAGGCTGCAAACGTTCTGTTGGTGAAGAGGGATGCAGCTCCAAAGTAACTGGCATACCAGGTCCGAAAGCCCTTCTGGACTGTAACAGTCAGTTGGCTCACTGTCTTCAGAATGTAAAGGACATAGACATTCTTCCTTAGTTGGGTTGTATCTTTGCTTTCCAAGGCTGGAAGACTCCCCGGCTTATGATCCTGACTTTGCCTGTCTTTTTCTTCTTCACACAAGACACCGTTACAGGTCAGTGTTTCTGCAGAGCAGGACAGCGCTTTCGAGAGACTCTGGCTTTTGCTGCTGTTTCCCTCTTTTTCAGTGGTTTCTTCCTTGTGATAAATGGGTCGCATGAGTGCTGCACAAACACAAAGGTTCAGACAAACAGCACCTTGGATGAACATTGCATTTCTCCAGCCGAACTCCGTACAAAGATTTTTCAGCAAAACTGTCATCAGGAAAGCACCAAACCCTGTCCCAGTTGTACTGAGTCCCTGAGCAAGGGCTCTTCTCTTCTGAAAGTATTCTCCCACCATGACCACAGCAGGCAAGTACACCATGCCACTCCCAATACCTGAAAAATAAACATTCCAAAATGATCTAGGAAATTATCTTCACTATAATCATTACCTAAACAGATGAACTAATGAAACAAAAGACAGTATGTCATAATGTAAGGATGGGGTGTCGTAAGTATACTTACAGACTGTTACTGTGCATGCCTTTACGCTATCACAGGAATCAGATGTGGGACGTGGAGATACTTTGAAGCAGTGTTTGGGGAAAAAGTGAGTAAGGAACCCCATGGCGCAGAGTGGTAAGCTGCAGTACTGCAATCCAACCTCTGCTCAAGACCTGAGTTTGATCCTGACGGACATCAGTTTTGGGTAGCCAGCTCAAGGTTGACTCAGCCTTCCATCCTTCCAAGATTGGTAAAATGAGTACCCAGCTTGCTGGGGGTAAAGTGTAGATAACTTGGAAAGGCAACAGCAAACCACCCTGTAATCAAAGTCTGCCTAGTAAATGTTGGGATGTGACGTCACCCCATGGGTCAGTAATGACCTGGTGCTTGCACAGAGGACTACCTTTACCTTTTATAGTAATGGGTAGAGGGGGTTAGAGTGATAACATCACATCCTAAACAAATGTGTGTGATATCTAGAGAACTGTTCATGGAATGTGTTTTCTGGGGCGGCTGATCCATTAGGGCAAAAGGGACACTGCCCCACCAAGCTCAGCTTTTTGCTGCTTGCCAGAAAGTGATACTGCACCTAACTAACTGTGTGGTTGTTTGGTGACACAAGGGACAAATTATTTTCTGCTTGACCCCATATAACTTCATTGTCTGACCTGACTAAGCCTAGGGGTCAAAGTAAATGAGACATCAGATTGTTGACTTTTTAAAAACAATTCTAATAACATGAGTGGGGGGGTGACTCAGATCAGAGGCAGGGGGCCGAGGAATATGTGGTTAATTTCCCTGGTTTAAATCACATACACCCGTACAGCTGGTAACTGCCATACAAGGGCAAAATCTAGGCATATGGTATCTATGGTATTCCCATGGGGCAGTTTCAGAGGCGATTTATGTCAAGGAAATGGTGCAGGGTAGAAAGTTAATTACTCCTCCCCTAGTTCCATGGCACCCAATGTGACACCCCACCCCCCAGTTGATACTGCTACTTTGTAAAGATATGGGAAATTCCAATTATGACATCTAGGTGACTATGGGAGCAAGAGTAAGCAGGTCTACTCAGATGTAAGTCCTATTTGATTCAGTAAGGCTTCTTCCCAGGAAAGTTTACTTACAACTGCAGCTGATGAGCAACTCATTGCCACTGGGAAGGCCAAACTGCCTGTAACCTCCTCACCTGCCTGTCTACCAAATATCTGACTTGCTTTCTCTCTCCCGGACCGTCTGGGCCATGCCAACTACCCTTCAGTCTACCCGATTGTGAGAGTTATACCCCAATGAGTAATGTATTAAAGGTTTAGTTGCAAAGGGAGTTATGTTGACATTTGAACTAGCCCAGCAAGGTTCAGCCCCACTAAAAGGTATTTTTACCTTTTAAATATCCCACACACAGCCATACTTCGCTGCCAAGTCAGCTTACAATGAAAGCAAAACCATAATTTACAGTTATGGTACTGTAATGTATAAAATCAGTAACAATACTAAAACCATCAAAAACATCAGCTCAGTCAGCAGCAACAAATCATCAATATTAATTTTGGAAAAGGAGCAGAGCACTAAAAGCACTTAGCAGGCAGCAGAACATTTAAAACACATCCACATACATTGTGCACATTCCAGCCATTGGCACAGTAGGAGCGTAAGCAGTAAGTGCTTAATATGCTTCTGTGGCCAGCCTATGACTTAGGTTTGCCATGTCATTTGGGTTTCATGAATGACTGACAGGTGATGTCTGATGTCTCACCAGAAAGACCAAGCGTAGTAGGATTTGCAAGTCCAGAGCCAGAAGGACTCTAAAACTAAAACCAAAGAATTATTCTAGGTACCATGCTGTACATCAGGTTGCACAATAGGTCACTGATACATTTTCCACCGCAGCAAAGGGATTTTATTATACGTCAAAGAAGCATGGTGGAGCTGATGTACCACCAATTTTTAGAATGTAAAACCAGAAGCATGGAAGACTTGGTCAGTGCTAAAGAAATCAGTTACTTTACATAGTGGGGATGTACATTGATTGAAATACGGTATGTTAAACCTTGTTCTCAAAAAGTATTTAAAATTGCTGTTTTTCTGAGATAACAGCTGGAACTGTTCTGTTTTCATTCATGCTCAAACAATGCTCTGTGAGTTAATTGGCTTAAATGGGTGTAACAGAAAATGCAGTCTGGTCTTGTGTCAACACTATTGCATCATCTGGGGAAAGAAGAAAACATTTTCGGGTTAACGGACCATCTATTTTCTGCCTCAGAATGCATTAGCTGTTCCGAAGTATTTTATTGCCGTTCAGAAAGACTTTCCCAAGGGTTTTTCCTCATTCCAAAAGGAAAAATAAAACGACAAAGATTCCTCTTATTATTCTAACAGGTATTGAAGTGGCTTTGGAAACAGAAAAAGCAAATATTGATTTTGGGCAAGTCTTAACATGAGGTAAAGGGAGGCAGCCACCTCAGATGGCTTTTCTGTGCCATTAAGCAGAGTCAAACTACCACGTGTTTCATTTGTTTTTGTGCTGCAGAAGGCCATTTGGATGTTTCCCGTTCTGCTGCCAAAACAGCCTGGGCTCGCCCTGCTGCGGTCTACCGGTAACTGATAATTTTGCTACTGCTGATTAATCATTTCCACTCTCACAATCAGCTCTCGCTTCTACACACAGCAAAGCACAGTTTCCTTTTTACGATAGCTGAACATGAAGGATTGCTTGTGTATGTCTGTAGTTCCAACAGCTGACAAAGACAATTGGTAGTTGTGCACCTGTGCACCCCAGAATCCACATGTTGCAGACTCCTAGAAATCTCCCTGATCCAACACAATGACCATAGGGCAAGTCAGCAGCTCTCCAGAACTCAAAGGGTTGGATCCTACCAGTTCATTCTGCTGCTGCCAGCACAGTTGCCCTGTGCAAGGAGCATTCTACCTGTTCCAAGGAGCGTTTCACCAACAAAAGAGCCTTATATAATGGTGGAAGGTTCATTGTGCTACATGCACCAGTAGAAGAAACTGCTAGGATCCAACCCTAAGGGTGCAGTCCTGTACTTAGTATCTGAACTTAATAGCATTTAGTAGAGGGTCAGGACTGAGCATTCATTCTTCATTATGCTTCTTCGAGATCTATGTTACTTTAGCTTTCCAACTACAGGGCAAATTCAGATTGTTTCCATGCTGTTTTTAAATAAGAGATGTGTTTGTGTAATTTTGCCGTCAAGTCACAGCTGACTTAAGGCAACCCCATAAGGTTTTCAAGGCAAGAGACATTCAGAGGCTGGCTTGCCATTGCCTGCCTCCACATGGGCTGAGAGGGTTCTGAGAGAACTGTGACTGGCCCAAGGTCACCCAGCAGGCTTCATGTGGGGGAGTGGGGAATCAAACATGGTTCTCCAGATTAGAGTCCGCTGCTCTTAACCACTACACCACACTGGCTCGCGATTAGGAGATACTGCCTGGTTTTAAAGTCTAAACTTGCAAATCATAGCAAGCTCCTATTAAATTGAGATTTGTGCAGGAACATGGCAAGTCACCATGTCTGCAGAAATACTTCCTATTCCTTTTGTGCACAGAGCATGATTCAGTTTGAAAAACTCAAGTTTCTCATGATGTACAAATGCTGGAAACTTGGAAAATCACAGTTTGTTTATTCCCCCACAAGACAGGATTCTATATCTCAATTAAACTATGGCTTAGAATTCTGGTTTGTGGGAAGTAGACAAACTCCATTTTCTCGGGCAGCTGCATTGGTGTGTCATGGGGGAAGTGGAGTTTGTTTCAGTTCCAGACTCCTTAATTGCGCTCCTTGCAAGAAGACAGGAAAGGAAAGGTGCAAGCTGCGTTCATGCACAATTTCAGCTAAAGCGGAGCTTGTTGTTACCTCGGAATGCAGCCCGAGCAGGTTTTTCACTGCTAGAAACTTATGAAGTGGCTAATCTGTTTAATCAGCTGTCCTTCAGAGCAAAGGTTGCTTGCTATTTTTTAAAAAGGCTATCAATAAGGTACATAAAGCCAGTTAAGTGCATATCAAATATAATTAAATATGCTGTCCTGAATCAACCTGGTGAATATTGTTCCGAAAGATCAACAATCTGAAAAAGGCAAATTCCCCTGAAAAGACACACTACCTTAATTGACCCCCACAGCTAGTTAGTGTCTTAAGACCGTACACCATAATTTGTACATCCAGTAAAATACTTTCTGAGGTTAATACCAATCAGCCATGTATATTATGGACAGTACACTATGGACAGTTGCTTCTGCTGTTGTAGAGGAATTTTGTAACGTCAACGTCCAGCTTCACTGGGACTATTTAACACCTCATTTTAGTGCACTCTTAGTGCAATCCTGAACAGTGTTACACCTTTCTAAGCCTGTTGATTTCAATGGAATTAGATGGGTGTAACTCTGCTTAGATTTGCACTGCTCACTGTATCTTTGAATACAATTCAAGTGCATGTTCCTGTCACACACCTTTAGATCACCAGTGGGCAATTCAATTGCACGAAGAGTCACAAAGGACGAACAGAACGAGCCAAAAAGTGATGGCTAACATTTATATTTCCAATTTCAGGAGAAAAACACTGTTGTAAAAAATAAGTACAGCAGGTCTGACAGCACTTGGGACATTGCTACGTTCCTAAAAAGATATGCAAATTATATTAATTATATGCAATATTTAGATTAGCTGCAACTATCCAGCCAATCTGAAATACTTCAGCTGTCAGCGCTGACTATATTGCCTGAATCAAGGAATCTGTGCGCTCGCTCTTAAAACAGATCCTGCATGCACAGGCATCACCATTCACTTCAATAGAGAAGGTCATCTCCTCACTTGTAACTGTATGTACAAAACCACCTCTCCATTCAATTGAATGAAGAAACCTTTAGACTTGGGGAGATACAGACCTGGCAGTGTTTCTGACCACCCAAGGACTGGTGGATAAGGATGATAGTCTGATTCTAATCTATATGAACATTAAAAAATAAATAATACTTACCAGCTGTAACTCCAAATGTAATAAAGAGGTAATATACATTTGAGGCATAGGAACTTAATATCCATCCAAGGGCATTCAAGATTCCTCCAGTTACTGCGGTCTTCCGGCATCCACAGGTGTTAATGAATAAACCAATAAAAGGACCTAAAGACACGAACAATGGTTTGTTTTCCACCCAGGATTTTCACCTGATCAATGTTCATTAGCAATCGGCAGTCTACCACACTGAACTCATCATGTCAATTCCTCTTTCCATGACCCCACAGTCAAACACACACTTTCTACAGAGCAGCTTCCCATGGGCATAGTAGAAGCTCTTCACCACCTATATTTCTGACGTCCATTGTTCCTACACCAATCCACCATATATCATCTGCACAATCCAAGCCCTTGTAAAGTCAGGAGGAACACACATGAAGCTGCTTAACACTGACTCAGGCTGTTGGTCTATTAAGGTTGGTATTGTCTACTCTGGAAAAGACAGTCAGGCTAGGAAAAGTTGAGGGCAGCAGGAAAAGAGGAAGACCCAACAAGAGATGGATTGACTCAATAAAGGAAGCCACAGCCCTCAATTTGCAAGATCTGAGCAAGGCTGTCAAAGATAGGACATTTTGGAGGACTTTCATTCATAGTGTCGCCATGAGTCAGAAGCGACTTGACAGCACTTAACACGCACACACACACATTCTCTACTCTGACTGGCAGCGACACTCCAAAGTCTCAGGAGGCAGTCTTTCATATCACGTACTACCTGGTGGTTGTTTTTTAATTCATAGTGTCACCATGAGTCGGAAGCGACTTGACAGCACTTAACACACACACACACACACACACATTGTCTACTCTGACTGGCAGCGACACTCCAAAGTCTCAGGAGGCAGTCTTTCATATCACGTACTACCTGGTGGTTGTTTTTTAATTTAAAATGGAGGTGCTAGGGATTGAACTTGGGAGCTTTTGCATGCAAAGCAGATGCTCTTTCACTGAGCCATGGCCCCACTCTAAATGCCTTCTTCTGACACAATTGCCCATGAACCAATTACGCTCATGACATTATAGCCACCATCTGGTAAAGCCCAAGACACTATTACAAAAAGTGCACTATGGTACACTCCAGTTTTTGTAATAACACAGTTCCCCTAGATGACACTCCCTTCAATATAAACCCACCAGTTAACAGGAGTTATAAAGTGACCTGGAGTAACTGTGAGGCTGGAGTTCTTTTAATGTTTTAAAACCAAATACCATTCTCTTAGAAGCAAATAAACAAAATAAAGCAACATCTTAAGAGTTCATGATGTTTCTAAAAGAAGAAACTTTTTGTAGTATCCAATAGGAATGTTAATGGTTCGTGTTGCATTAGGAGAAACTTGGACTGAGAAAAAGGCATGCAGAAATCTTGTTGGACAATTCCGTAATTATATGTTGTGTCAGAAAAATGCCCTGACCCAGTTTTTGTCTGGAAATTGTTTTAAAGCTATGTGTCTTTTAAAATCACCTTTAAAAGTAATAGAGAAAGAAGGAATGAGTGGTGTTCTGGCTGCTCTTCTCACACTAAAAATTATAAAATCAAGATCTCTTTTATTTCCAAATAAACTTTAAAGAGGGTTGGTAAAATCAAATTCTAATTATCAAACAGATATGAGTTTATAAAACATACAATTGTTTGATGAGGGAAAAATTGCAGTCAACAGTCACTAGCATAACTTTTAAGTTTAGAGGACAATTTTTTTACAGCCCTAATTATTTTCACCATAAACATGATCGGACATGAAATCATTTAATTATCACTTGCCAGTGCAGTAGTATCATGCGAGCTCTTCATGATCATTAAGTGCTAGAGATCTGTGTTCAGAGAACTAGCCAATTATTCCTGATAGTACAGTTTGGTTTATAAAGGGGAGGGTTAACAATTAACAGAACATAAGCAAACTGTATCTTAAAAGTAGCCAAACCTTTAGATTTATGTTAAGTCTACAGAATCTGAGTTTGGAGGTCTCCATTTTTTCTAAGATACTTTATGACAAGACAAGCATTAATCATGCGGTATACTCATTCTAATTTGTGCAACTTGAACTGAACTGTTCAACAGAGAGTTCTCCACTTTCTCAACCCATGGCCAGTGTTTCAGTAAAGACAGTAGTGATGCTGGTTGGAGAGGCAGAAGTTTTAGAGGAAATTGTGCTGCCCACCCTTAATGTGGGAATCTTGTGTTGACTGGTTTGGTTAATCATCGAATCATAGAGTTGGAAGGAGACATACAGGCCACCTAGTCCGACCCCCTGCCCAATGCAGGATCAGCCTAGAGCAGTGATGGCGAACCTTTTAGAGACTGAGTGCCCAAACTGCAACCCAAAACCCACTTATTTATCGCAAAGTGCCAACACAGCAATTTAACCTGAAT
Source organism: Euleptes europaea (assembly GCF_029931775.1). NCBI lineage: Eukaryota > Metazoa > Chordata > Lepidosauria > Squamata > Sphaerodactylidae > Euleptes > Euleptes europaea. Next base: position 35,103,397 of record NC_079316.1, on the reverse strand, counting down.
ACTGAGGTTTCCTCCCAGCTCGGCCAGCTGGCAGAGTCTTGTCCACACATGTATGTACAAGGTCATAAGCTGGCAAGGAGAGAGATCTTGTGTGTAGGCCCACATTCTCTCCAAATAGGGGAAACTACATGCACTGCTACAAGGGGCAGATGTAGAAATCCATCTCAGGATGAGACACAAATACTTCTACTTGCACAGTTTTTGCTCCAATATGGGCAGAGTGAATGGAAGCTTGTATTAGCTTTGCTGGATCAAGGAACCAATCAGAAAAAGATAGCAATTGTGCCTGGTATTTGGGGGGAGGCCAATCAAATGACTCCACTGATGTAACATGCTTCTTTTTCCAGCTTCCCACTGATGACTTACTGAGCACCCATATTGCTAAAAGGAAGCAACTTTTACAGAGTGCAGAGAGAACTGTATTCCCTATGTCGTTTGGGTTAGACGGTTTTACACAAGGATGTGGTGCACCCCAGCAGTCATCTGAAAATGACAAGCCTAACAGTACACATCTGATAAAAAAGGGTCTAAGAACAGAGTGCTTAAGTATTGCTGGAGGCCTTTCCACAGTTAGGAGTGTATGCACTGCTCTGTAACTGGGAGGAAGAACTCTACCATTTTTTTAAAAGTGCTTGTGTTGTATCTTCTCACCGCTCAAAGCAAATATTTTGCAGCTGTGAAATACGTGGTTCTTTATCTAATCTAGCTTCATGTTGCCCTGTGTCTATTACAATAGCTTGGATAGTAGTGGCATGATTGTCACAGGCACCTATTGGCTGGTATCTGTAGCACCACTAGCTATAACCAAGTGTATATCTTCTTTAGAGGCTGAATGTCCTTAAAGAAGAGAAAGAACTCCATGAAGCTGGTTAGAAAGGAAAAAAAGATTGTTCAAATGCTAGCAAATCCCTGCATGTCTGTCCTCTTTCAAATAGGTTTTCGGGTGTGTGTGTGGGGGGAACCCTACTCGGTATAATGGTTGTTTCCCACATTGCACTATTAAGGGAGAAAAAATCACACCATTAGTACTGATGGAAGCTAGTACTCTAAGGATAAGGTATGTGTTTTTGTTTTTGTAGTCTTCAAATTGGCTTTTGAGTGAGGTGTACAGGTCTTGCCAAAATTTGTGACTTGATAACTTTCTTGTCTCCTGACTTGCCTTCTTTGTTAATAATTAATTCACCACAATATGTCTAGATATGGTCTGCTGAGTATTTGCCCTGTATATGTTCTGTTCAGGAATTGTTTTCTGCAACATCGTCAAACCCAAACTAGAAAAGAACAGGGGAGCTGAAAACTGCCTATGGAATGTTACACTTCAGTTCATGAGTTGTCCTGCTTCCTATGGGTTAAAGTCTGTTTTAGCTTGCTAATCACGCAGGCCTCTGTGAAAGCACTAGGGTTGCAGAATTTTCATATGAGCAAGATAAGGAGGCACATTAATCTCTCATGTAACTGCCAGATGGTTCACTGAGCAGAGCAAAGTGTTTTCTTTCCCCACAATCCTGATTTGACGGTAAGGAAAACTCCCAATTTGAAGTTTTCCCAGACACCCTCATTTGAACATCATGGCTAAATGACTGAAGACTTCCAAAAACAGGACACTTTTGATCATACTCTCAGTACATGTTAGCATGCAAACAGGAGAAGTTGTGCTTCTGCACATAACAGACAAAGAAAGGTTTGTCATGAGACCTGAATGCAGCCAAAGGTTCCTTTCCATGTATAGATCTTTCTCCCCCATGGAAATGAATGTGATAAACCAAACCTCTATACGTGATGTGGGAGGGACCGTGACTCAGTGGTAGAGCCATCTGCTTTGAATGCAGAAGGTCCCAGGTTCAATCCCTAGCATTTGCAGTTAAAAGGATCAGATAGTAGAAGATTTGAATCCCCAGAGACTCTGGAGAGCTGCTGACTGTCAGAGTATAAGATACTGATCTTGATAATAATCTGACTCAGTATAAGGCAGCCTTATGTATTCAGGTATGTCAGAGTTCATGAGGAGCCTTGGATCAAGATGATAACTGCTTTATAATAAGGAGGACACAGCGCCATACCTACAATGAGAGTAATACCCATGCTGAGGGAGCTGACCCATGCCGTGAGGCCTCGACTTTGGCTGAATTCTTCAAGCCATTCCATGTTGAGAACTCCAAGGGCCATTTGTGATCCCATGATGAGTACATGCACCAGGAAAGAGGAGAAGACAATCATCCATGCCCATCCTCCATCAATGTCTGGGTCTGGCTTCAGCTTCTTCTCCCCATGTTTTGAATCATCTTCACAATCACAGCCAATATCTTCATGGCTGGCGTACATGTTCTCTATGGTATCTTGAAACAAGCAGATAAAAATGTTTTTAGTAATACTCAGAAATTGATTCAGACATTTCTTTATTTTAGATTTTTGGAGTTACATGTTTCATCAACTTAAACATTAATAGCTGTAATGAAGTTTCTGGGTTGACAGGGTTTATTTGAGATGTCACAGCTAGGAGCAACATTATGGCCACAGTACAGTGTTAGTAGGCTAAAAATTTACCTGTGCATTAAAGGTGGGAGCTGTTGTAATAATATTAGTAAATGAGTAGAAGCAGAAATGAACACATTTGGGGTGGGCTTAGACCTGTTTCTTATAGCTGGTGCGGTGATAGTTTCTTGCTTCTTGCTCCATAAAGGCAAGTGTCTTTGTGTAGTCACAGTTCAGCAAAATTTTATAAGGGAAGAGAGAAAGAATGTTTTAATTTACAATTTTTCTGGTAGTTTACGCTTTTGCTATGTTTCATTTTGTAAGCCATCTCAGGCAGATTCCCTGGAGAATCAGTATAGACATTTTCTAAATATATGCATGTACTGCTGAGATCTGAACTGGCCAAGACTGCAAGAGATATTGGAGTTGTGGTGGATAGTTGAATGAAAGTGTTGACTCAGTGTGCAGTAGCGGTGAAAAAAGGCAAACTCTATGATGGGGATTATTAGAAGAACTGAAAATTAAATGACAAATATTGTAATGCTTCCATATAGATCTATGGCTTAGCTTCATTTGTCATATTTGCACAGTTTTGGGTGCCGTACCCCCCCCCCAAAGGATATTGCAGAGCTGGAAAAGGTACAAAAGAGGGCAACTAAGACAAATAAGGCATTGGAGCACCATTACTGTGAGGAACAACTGAATAGTCTTGGACTTTTCAGTTTATTAAAAAAAAGATAACTGAGGGGCATGATAAAGGTTTATAAAATTATGCAGGAGGTGGAGAAAGTAGCTAGAGGAAACTTTTTATCCCTTTCCCTTAATACTAAAACTTGAGCCACCCTATGAAGTTTATGGGCAATTCAGGACAGACAAAAAAAGAAAATACTTCTTTACTCGATGAGTAATTAAATTGTAGCTTGAACTAGACAGATACACAGAGGAGTGGTCCATCAATGGCTACTAGCCATAGTGACCAAAACAGACCTCCATATTAAGAGGCAATACACCTCTGTGTAGAGGAAGGCACTGGCAAACCACCTCTTAGTCTCTTGCCATGAAAACCCCCAAAAGGGGTTGCCAAAAGTCGGCTGCGACTTGAAGGCACTTTACACACACAAACCTCTGAATACCAGTGCTAGGCAGCAACATCAGGAGAAGGCCTTGGACTAGGGTTGCCAGCTCTGGGTTGGGAAATACCTGGAGATTTGGGGACGGAGCCTGAGGAGGGCGGGGTTTGGGGAGAGGAGGGCCTTCAATGCCATAGAGTCCAATTGCCAAAGCGGCCATTATCTCCAGGTGAACTGATCTCTACTGGCTGGAGATCAGTTGTAGTAGCGGGAGATCTCTAGCCACCACCTGGAGGTTGGAAACCCTACCTTGGCCTCTATGCTATGTTTGTTGCCCTGCAGGACAAATGGATAGCTACTGTGTAGAACAGGATGCTGGACTAGATGGATCACTGGTCTGATGCAGCAGGGCCCTTTTTATATTCTTATGGGAGCCCTTCAACCCTCCATCAGTTGAGTGGGTGGGGCCCTTTTCAGGGTTGCTTTGGCCACCCAGTCCAGCTCAGATCTCTGTCCTGAAAACAAGTCTTTAGGCACTAAACTTGGGGTCTGCCCAAGGCACAAAAACTGCTGATTGTGTTTCTGGAAAGAGTGCAGATATAAAAGGCCTTTGTTTCTTTTCTACCACTTTGCTTGCTTTTGCCACTTGTCTTCAAGCTGGCTGATGATAAAAGAGATCTGTGTGTTTACCTTTCCTTTAGCCAGGAATCTGTATGTGTAACTTTTAAAACACATGGATATAAACCCATAGTGAAGATTCTGTTTTGAAGAACTTCCTTCAACTTTACAACAGTATGGATCTATTTGCATTTATTTACTTATATTCCATTTTTCTCCCCAATGGGGATCCAAAAAGGCTTAGTTTTTTTTCCTTCTCCATTTTCTCACCACAACAACCTTCTGAACAGGGTTACCAGCTCTGGGTTGGGAAATACCTGGAGATTTTGGGGGCAGAGCCTGAGGAGGGCGTGGTTTGGGGAGGAGAGGGACTTCAATGCCAATTCCAGGTTGCCAACTCTGGGTTGGGAAATACCTGGAGATTTTGGGTGCAGAGCCTGAGGAGGGTGGGGTTTGGGGAGGGGACTTCAATGCCATAGAGTCCAATTGCCAAAACGGCCATTTACTCCATGTAAACTGATCTCTGTTGGCTGGAGATCAGTTGTAATAGTGAGAGATCTCCAGCTACTACCTGGAGGTTGGCAATCCTACCTGTGAAGCAGGTTAAACTGATAGGGTGTGATTGGCCCAGTCTCCCAGCAAGCTTCCATGTTAGAATGGGGCTTTGAACTGTTGTCTTCCAGGATCCTGGTCTGCCACTCTGTCCACAATACTATGCTAATTGGAAGAGGATGTAGCTCTCTCACAGGTTGGTTTGGAGTGACAGAATTATATTTGTTCTTTATTTTCTACAGCTGATCTAAAGGGGAGAAAATGGCCACAATTCAACTCAGGGTTAGACACACTTAACCCACCTGCTGATTTCAGTGGTATGCCCATCTGCACTACTCATTTAACATAATTAAGCCATCTGCTGCTTATCCAGCAGATCTTAAAATCCACTTTCTGCACCCCTTTCCTTGCCAAACTGAAGCATCTGAAAGGCATAAAGAATCTGCATAATATAACATGAAATAACATGATATAACATTCATTTATTTATATGCTGTCTTTTACATACATGAGTGCAAATCATTTCTCTGTCTATGAAAGGCATAAAGTGCTACCTGGGGGCGGGAGAGAGGTACTGAACTGCAGGCTGCCTTCTGCTAGGCTGGCATATGAGACAAAGGCCCTTCTGTCCAACGGGTATGACGCTGTTAGCCAGCAACAATCTCATCTTCTTTGAGCTACCTTTTGCTATCTAGAATGGGGGACTAGCAGTACCTACTATTAAGCAGCTGGCCTGGTTTGGGTTGTGGATTGGATTAAAGACCCAGATCAAACAGTAATAAAGTTAGAAATGGTAGATCTTCCAGATTCACACAATTACCTATGGACTAAAAAAATCATATATATATATATATAGGAGAAATTGTCTTGGCAAAAGTTGAAGGATGAAGGCAAAAAAGTACAATGGCTACTATATTTTCAACTTGTTTCAAGATTTAAAAAGGACATTCATACAAGAAGAGGCGTAATAAGGGAGGTAAAAAGGTAGCAAAAAGGTCATCTACTAGGACGAATTTATAAGCTATTGCTTCAATTTGACACAGTAACATATCAAGTTAAAACATGTATGGTTAGTGGTTGCAAATTTTTGAGGAAGAAATGTTTCTCCAACAATGGGACAAAAGATGTAACATTCACAGCAACATTAAGAGAAAACTGGTATAAGATGTTTTATTGGTGGTATATTAGTCCAAAGGACAGCGGGAAGATGGATAAGAACTATAAAGGGAAACGTTGGAAATGTAAAGAAGTGGACAGCACTCTGTATCCTATGTGGTAGGCTTGCAAAAAGACAAAAAAAAAATGGAAAGAAATATATGCCAAAATCCAGAACATTTTAAAGATTAAATTTACTATGGAAGCCAAGACTATGCTATTGGGCATTCTGCCAAAAATATTCCAAAATTTTTGGAAGAATTGTTTAGATATATGATAACTGCAGCCAGAGTTACATTTGCAGCAAAATGGAAAGCAGAAGAGTGTCCATGCTGAGAGGACTGGAGAAGTACAGTAGCTGAATATGCAGTGATGGCAAAACTAATGAACTATGTGAATAAAAAATCAATTAAAGAATTTCAAGATAAATGGAAAGCATGTTATTCATACTATTCCTAAAAAATGGGGAACAGAGAAGGAGGTTGTTGAAATGATATTTATGAATTATTAATAATCTTTTTGATGTATTAAAAAGATGTTAAAAGGAGAGGAAAACATTTAAATATGTTATGGATAGATAACAATAATGTGTTAATTCAATTTTCAATAATATGGAAGTATTCTTAGACATTTATAATAGTAATTACCACTACAAGTTTTAAAAAATCTATTCTATTTCATTATAATTTATCCTATAATGATGTATATCATCATTATCACGTTCAATAAGTACTGTATAGGTATCTGTTGTCATTTATAATTCATTATTATAGTATTGTTTATAATATTATATGTATACTTTCATTTCTTTGTCTTTTGATATAATTGTAATTGTTGTTTTGATATGGTTTTTAGCCTTTCTTCTTTTTTCTGTTCTGTCTCTGTCTATAAAAATAAAATATTTTAAAAAATAGAACGGATACAATTTGGTGTTTGGCTGATGACCCCTCTCTAGTGAATTATTGAGGTGCCCTTTAAATGCTGTAATGCCATTACAATGTGAGCTGATCTCATGGACCTTACTATGCCAGAATTAGGGGCAAGGGCTAGGTAGCAAAGAGGGCCCACACAATTATATGCCCATCCACATGGTGGTCTGCCTTTAAACTTTATAGCAGTGCTATAGAAAACCGTGGAAAAGCAGTTCCTGTGCCACTATTGTAATATCTAAAGAGGACCATAAAAGGAATCTTAACAAAATATACAGGCCACACCAGGGTCTTGATTTCTACTTTCCAATCAAATTGTGGGTCCCAAATAAAGCTAAACTCAAGGGAGTTTTGTCTGCAAGTATTGTAAATATGGAATCATGAATTTACTGTGAATGAGTATTTCTAATAGGCCCAAAGTGGCATGCCTGGGGTAAACCCAAGCCCACACCAAAAGGAACAGTAAAATTTCTACAGGATAGGTATTATCTTATCAGTTCTTAATGGTAAGGAAACGGCCCTGTCCAAACACTATCAGGACTTGGAAGAGGTATCTCCTACCCATATTGTTGAAGTGACTGGGGAGATGTATATCAGTATGTGTAAAGAAAGAGCAATTTAGATCTGGAAGAGACAGACAGAGTAGTAGACAGGTGCTGTAGTGAGTTGGCTGAAGCAACTCGGTGATGCAGGATCTCTGTCATACTGAGAATCTGATGTCTGGTAATGGGATCTGGTGCCCTGTAGGAGTATCTCTGTTCCTACACTCTACATGTATATTTGTTTTTGAAAAGCAGATACTACAAAGATGCCAGTCTCCAGTGCTGTCTCCTCCAAAAGGAACCAATCCACTAAGTGCTGCCCCAGGGACTACTCTCTGATCAGGAAAGTAGGGTACACATTTTAAAATCTTACCCTACAGAGCTAGGACTAACTATGTGTAACTGTGTTTGCGCCCATTTCCTTCCCTGTGGTCTTTCCTCCCTGGCCTTCCCCTCCTTTTGTCCCCCTCCCCTTCAAATGTTGATTACAAGCTCCTCAGTGCACCGACCTGTCTTTTTGCTTCTGTTGCTCTCCAAAGTACCATGCAAATTAATAAACCACATCGAACTAGCTGTTCATGCAAGAGATCTCTTTTGGAAGGAACATACCTTCTTCCCTATGCCCAAACAAGCCTTTCCCCCCAAAACACAAAATAAGTAAGGATGACATACAACTGCCACTTGTAGCAACTTAGATTCCTGGCAACTGGACGCAGCTGCATATAGACAGTTACAATGAATTAGGGGCAGATTTTCAACATAGCGTAGTAGAGGTGGAAATAGCAATGTTTACTGTGCCCCGACAAGGACAGGACATTTGGCCATGAACAGTTTTAATACTGTGCACCACCACTTATTTTATCTTTGTGTATCTGCACTGTAAATACACTAAAAAACCAGGAAGGTCATCTGTCCAGATTGTGTGCACGCCCATCCGTGGGACAGAAATAGGATAGGATGCATGTCCTCTCCTCATCCCAGCATAGCCTTGGCCCTGTGCTATGTCCTCCATTCACTCACTGGCCAGGTTACTGCTCCACAACGAAGTGTCATGCAGCATGCAAATTGCCAAAAACAATTGTTAAACAAACAAGATGAGGACATCCCGAGTGACACACCTGACATGCATGAACAGAGTCTTGTCCCGCTCAACCAGTGAATGAAATTCTGATATTATCATTTACCATTTTGATAGCTCCTTTAGTCTGTGAAACACTTTACAATTAATACTTTGTCAGCTCTTTATAATCTTATTAGGCAGGTCACTGTTTTTCTAGAAAATATATAGGTTAGTCCATTTTTTCTGCATAATACTGTCCAGCCTCTTAGTATGTCGAACAGAAAGACTGAGGGGGCAGTTACCTCACTTGCTGTCTGCAGCAGTGGTTTCATTTATTTATTGAAATTTTTCCTTCATTTATTTATTGAAATTTTTATATCCTATTTTTTTCTTGTGGCTCCAGAAAGCTTACAATGAAAAAACAATCCATCAACCCGGTCCCTGACCCAGGATGTGGTGATGGCTGCCAACTTGGAAGGCTTTAAAGAGGGAGTGGACATGTTCATGGAGGATAGGGCTATCCATGGCTACTAGTCAAAATGGATACTAGTCATGATGCACACCTATTCTCTCCAGGATCAGAGGAGCATGCCTATGTTATATTAGGTGCTGTGGAACACAGGCAGGATAATACTGCAGTCATCTTGTTTGTGGGCTTCCTAGAGGCACTTGGTTGGCCGCTGTGTGAACAGACTGCTGGACTTGATGGGCCTTGGTCTGATCCAGCATGACTTTTCTTATGTTCTTTTGTTGCTTACACTCTCCCCAAGAAAAGGCCTATTAGAAGATTGCAAAACAATTGCCTTACACAGGCTCCTAAAAACAGTACCCCCATAACCTTCTCAGGGAACCCCTTCCACAAGGTAGGAACAACTACAGAGAAGGAACAGGTTCTTGCAGATGCCAAGTGGCCGCCTTAACTGGGGGAACAATTGGAAGGTGGTACTCAGAAGAGTGCAGTTGGTCCATGGGGAACATTTGTAAAGAGACAGTCTTTCAGTTAACCTTTAATCCATTTTTTTGCCGTCAAGGTGCAGCCGACTTATGATGGCCCCATAGGATTGCCAGCCACAGGGTGGGAAATTCCTGGAGATTAGGGAATGGAGCCTGGGTGGGGGGAGGGACCTCATCTGGGTAGAATGCCATAGAGAGCACCCTCCAAAGAAACCATTTTCTCTGTAGTCTGGAGAGTTTAATTCTGGAAGATTTTCAGGCCCCTCCTGGGGGTTGGTAACTCTATGACCCTGCAGGGTTTTTCAAGGCAAGAGAAGTTCAGAGGTGGTTTGCTATTGCCTACCTCTGCATAGTGACCATGGTATTCCTTGGTGGTCTCCCATTAAAACACTGGCCAGGGCCAACCCTGCTTAGCTTCCAAGATCTGACCAAGAGGACTATCCACTACTGCCCTTTAAGTACATGACATAATCACTGAATGCCCCATATTTATATACATATAAATGTTTCCTACAGGCCATGGTAACTCAAAGTAGTTTACAAACAAAAACCTGACCCATAAGCAGGTCAATTGCAATCTTAAAAGGACAGGGAGAACACACCCTTAAAACTTTCCTGCAAAATAACAGCCTCATGACATTAACTAACCCGATACCAGTATAAAAAGAATGAGCCGGTGTGGTGTAGTGGTTAAGAGGGGTGAACTCTAATCTGGGGAACCAGGTTTGATTCCCCACTCCTCCACATTAAGCCTGCTGGGTGACTTTGGGCCAGTTCTCTCTGAACTGCTTTAAGATTCCTTAAAGAAAACTTTTTTTCATCTTTTTTTTTTAACAGACAGCACACAGTCCCAAAATTTCTCAGAGAGAGTGTTCCATAGTTCCACCAAAAAAATAGGCTTGTGCTATGGCTAAATGGGCAGCTTGAAGGTGAGGGGTGGCCTAACCAGGCATAGGGGCTATGGGAAGACCTGGTGAACAGGTTCATAACAAGAAACAATCAGGACATTAAACAGGACTCTGCACATGGCAACTTTATTTAAACAGGTATATAAATGAACAGAACTTGGACATGCATTCATTGAGACCCTTGTGTGTGATGGTCATTAGCCAACTCCTCAATGTTAGAGATTATTCCCATTTCCTGTGTGTCACTTTTTTAGGGGCCAAAGTTCTGGATAACCCCCCCCCCCCCGATTTGCTGATTGCCCTTATTGAGAATTATTTGGTTCTCTGGTTTTCTTTTTCTGCTGTTGATCATACAGGGAGATCAGAATACCTCCCCAGGGCTCCAGCCCCCAAATCTCTAGGAATTTCCCAACCTGGATCTGGCATCCCTACAGCTGATCTCTGTAGTTGGGAGATGTTATGATTGCAGGAAGTCACCAGCCCCCGCCTGGAGGTTGGCAACCCTAGAAGGAGAGAAAAAAGCAGGGGGAGAGGAGAGGTTATGGGGGTTTTAAGAAAAGGAAATAGTGGGGGAGGGGAAATGGCGATGCCCACGTAAATCCATGCGGGTTCCCACTTGTTTAATTTATTTACAGCAGTTTCACCTTTTTACAACATATAAGCATGGAATTCACAATGCAAAAATCCATGTGTACAATCATCCCTACTAACTCCTGCATGGTGCTTTTCGCCATGTTTGAGGCATCCTTGACAATCATGCAAGTTAAGTATCTAATCTCACTGGAATGCAGTACTGTGTCCCTTTCACTCCCCTGCATCAACACAGCTAATCTGTGGCCTGTGTACAAAATGCGCCACTAAATATCTTCCCGTGGCCTTTTATTTATGTGCACAGGAGTCTCATCAATTTCATTTAATCGAAGCAGTTAAATTAAAGCTTCAATCCTGTAGTAGATTAGATTAAAAGGGCGATTTTGCTGCCCTCCTGAGTGCGTTCACTGGGAAGTCAGCTTCAGTGAAACTGCATTTTGTTTTGTTTTTTTAAAAAAGGTTTACGAGCTAGAGTTAGCTGGAAACCCCATTTCCCCCCCCCCCCAGAGCCTTGCGCAATAGTCGCCTGGCTCACACAGCCCATTCAGAGATTTGCTTTTCAGGGGGGATCCCAAGAACGTCCACTCGGAAGCAAATCTGGATCAGTGGGGCATACTTTCTAAGAAAATGGCCATGTACGCACGAAAGGTTTTGTCTTGGATTTGCGGCTCTCTAGGTGCCCATTTCCCCCATCTGAATTCCCAAAACGCGACGTCACCGCTTATTTTGTTGAGCTTGGAGAATTTAGATGGGGGAAATGGGCAGCTAGAGAGCAGCAAATCCAAGGCCAAACCTCCCATATGCACAAACGGCCAAGGAGCTCTCGGAGCCTGCACGGACCGGCTTGACATCCAAAGGCGGCGATGCAACCGGGCTTCCCGCCGCACTGAAGCCGAAGAGCCCCGTCTGCTGTCGCGAAGGGGCTGCGCCGGTCTTTCGGGGAAGGGGCGAGGACCAAGCCCGGCGTCGGACGCTGCGCATCCCCGGGCGGCGGGGCCAGGAGGCGGCTGACCGCCGGTGACCTCCCTGCAGCAGGCGCGGCGGCGGCGGCGACCCTTCCCGCTGGGAGCAGCCGCGGGGCTCTGAGCCGCCCTCCTTCCCTGCTGCAGCCCCGGCGCGGAGAGGCTGCCCGCGTCTCCCCGCCGCATCCCCGCTCCGGGTCCCCAGCCAGCAGCACTCACCAAGTCGACGCTTCCCTCGCAGTCCCGGGAACCGCGGCGGTGCGGAGGGGCATCTTCAGCCCAGCGCCTGGAGGTCTCCTCGACAGCGGCCAGGCGGGGCCGGGGCTTCTGTCTCGCCCCCGATCGTGGCCCTTTTGTCCCCCAGGCCGCTCGCCCCCGGCGGGAGCCTCCTCCTCCTCCTCCTCCTCCTCCTCCTCCTCCTCTTCCTCCGCCCCCCTCCATCCCTGCCTTTGCCAGTGGGAAGCCGGCAGCGCGCGGCCCCCAACCTGCAAGAGAAGCGGCCGCGGCTGCTCGGGCGCAAAGAGGTGGGCCAAACGCGCCGGCGGCTCTTGGGGCGGCTGGGCGAAGTCCGGAGCGAGTCGGCGGCGGCGGGCAGGCAAGCAGGCAGGCCGTGGCCTGGCGAGTCGCTGTTGGGTTTGATCCAGGCCCGGTGGATCGCGATGGTGGTTGGAGAGAATCAGGGCAAGCGCACGATAAAGCAGAGTCAAAGACTTTTCTCTTAATCAAACAGAAATCCTTTACTTTCCTGAAAAATAGGGAGGGAGCCAAAACAAATAACAACAATCTTTCTATCTAGTTCCCTGTAAACCTTGCTAGGAATGCTCGCAGGTACTCAGGCTTAAACCCCTTTGTCTGTGTCCCAGCTCAGGAGAGCTAAGAACAGGCATCTTGCTTCTGTGAGATTCAGAAGTAACTAACCCATCCTGCCCCAACGTTTCACACCTTTCACAAAGGAACAGGGTAATAAAACAATTCTGACTCCATGCCTTTCTGCGCGTTTGCAATGGCGATTCCCTAGCCAATAGAATACTTACATCTTGTCATTTCATCATCACCTTGAGACTGTCTAAACTGTTGATATCAACAAGCTAACTCTTTAACTGCCCTGACAGAAATGGAACTAGCATTGAATCCCTAATGGTCACTTCTGCCGAGCAGTGGCCAGAGCACGGTAGAAAGAGAAGGCGCCGGCAGCCCCAGGAGCTCTTCCTTGGCCTGGGTCAGTGGGAGCCTGGAGAGAGGGAGAGAGAGCGCACCCAGAAAGAAGCGGCTGAGCTTTACACTGGTATATACGGCAGAACGAAGGGCTTCCAGAAATGTTCTCGCAGTCCCCCCTGCTCCCTTTTCCCAATAGCATCTCGCACAACAAGGACTCTTTGCCCAGTTCTCCTGATGGGACAACAAGATCAGCAGACAGCACTCTGTTGCTGACCTTAAGTTACTCTTCTCAGAAAAGGGAAATTAGAAGAAGAGGAAGAGTTGGTTTGTATATGCCGACTTTCTCTACCGCTTAAGGAAGAATCAAACCTGCTTATAATCACCGTCCCTTCCCCTCCCCACAACAGACACCCTGTGAGGTAGGCGAGGCTGAGAGACTCCAAGAGAGCTGTGACTAGCCCAAGGTCATCCAGCTGGCTTCGTGTGTAGGAGTGGGGAAACCAACCCTGTTCACCAGATTAGCATCCGCCTTTCATGCGAAGGAGTGGGGAATCAAACCTGGTCCTCCAGATTAAAGTCCACTGCTCCAAACCACCACTCTTAACCATTACACCACACTGGAACAAGAAAGAATCCAAGGCAAAACTGCTGATTTAGAATTCATAAACAAGTATATGACTATTTACCCTCCCCCCAACAGGAACCTGAGATTCTTCATTCACTAGAATACTTGCATGCCATTATCTACATAGTAAATAGCCAAGTCGGCTAAATCTGAGGATACTTAAATCCAGTGACTGGAGCTGTGAACAGGCAGGATCTTTCTACAAACTTGAAAAACGCCCCGGGTTTGCAGAAAAATGTGAAGTCTACTTGTGTGTGGGGGGGGGGGGGGTTAAACAAACCAAAAATTATAAAATAAGCTCTTCTCCTCCTCCTCCTCCATACGGCACCTTCCCCAGCATCGCCAGGCTCAGGATGGCTTCCAATCAGTTAAATACAATAAGTCATATGAACATAACAGATTAAAACACACCAATAAAAGTTTAACACTACATCTAGTAACAATATGGCATCCTGACTACCAACTTGCTCTTATAAAATATCCTCACCAAGGAGGCTGCCCAAAGATGGAATCAGAAGGCTAAAACCTCCAAAAGGCTCACCTTTTTAAAAGAGACCAAACCATGTCAACATTCAGAGCTAAAGGTCAACAAAGAGCCAGAATGTTAAAATAATCTATTTGCATTACTGAAAATATTCATCTTCACACTATTGATAACTGACATGTTGATTAATAATCCATAAAGTTTTCCCAGCCCAAACACTGGCTGTTCTGAGTCTTTTATTAGAAAGTGGTATACAGGAGGTCTCACAGTAATTCATAAACATGCATAGGAGAACCCTGCACAATTGTTCTAGTGCACTGGCATAAATCTGCACATGGTTCACAATTGGATTACACTCACCTTTATTATTCCCCTTTTTGTAAAGCATCTCCAAAGACCTTTAGTAGTCCAATAAAAATATTTTTTTCTGCCATTCCTGTCACATACTGGTGATTCCAGCATCCTCACTAGCATACCTGAACTTTAAAATGTTCATTTTTCTCTTTTTTAAAAAGCCCTGTTGGGTTTTGTACTGAGCCACATTGTGCCGTAGAGTCATACACTGGCAACACCTGCTGTAGGAGGATGAGATTTGGGGAGGCATATTAGAAACAAGAAATAAGAGATTGACCTGTACTCTAACCCAGGCCCATCTTTTGCATGTACACTATTTCCCTTCCTCATCATACTTTATATTAAGATATAAAGGAGTCATAGGTTGGTTCAGGGTTCGGAAAACTGGAAGAATTGTTTCCTCATTCCCTCCTTGGTGCTATGCCAGCTTCAGCTCCAAATGGTGATGGAGGAGGCTTTGCCCTCGCGTACCAAATGAGGAGGGAGCAATCAAGAGGCAGAAAGGGGGTGAAGGAGAGGCTGGGAGGACTGGAAGAAGCCACGTTCGGAGGAGCAGGCAGTACCAGATGATGTTTGCACTGACAGGCATCACCATTCTACTGATGGTGACAGCTGGCTAATTGTATCTGTCAGAACGTGTTATGTTCTGTGGCCTTCTCTGTTTAAGTGGGACAGTCAACCGACAAGGAAGGCTACATTTCCTTATATTCTTAGTGAGCAGGGCGTACAGGGAGAGAAGGGGGGAGCCTTACTGTAGCTTCTTCCTGGGCCTTTTATGCAGGGATGTTTCCTCGCAGTCACCCCCACCGACTGCTTCGGGGCTTCCTTTTGATTATGCATGCCTTTTCCGACGGTCAGTGGTTGCCTTGCTCTCCCTGCGCGTTTTGCCCACATTTTCCAGATTCTGGCTAAAACAGTGTCCAGAAAACATGGGCAAAATGTGCGGAGAGAGCTAGTCAACCTCTGACTATCAGAAAAGGCATGTATAATTGAAAGGAAGCCCCAAAGCAGTCAGTGGGGGTGACCACAGGGAAACGTCCCTGCCTGACCACCGGGCAACATCCCTGCATAAAAGGCCTTAGTTTCCTGGTTGACCGGAGCATCAGCACCTCTAGAGAGAGAAAGAACAAACAAGCCATTCAGAACTTTGTTTTTTCCGAAAATCAGTCTTTTAATAACCAGATAAGAGAGAGAAAATATCACCCTGCTAATGCAGGTAAAAGAGCCCCATGGCGCAGAATGGTAAGCTGCAGTACTGCAGTCAAAAGCTCTGCTCATGACCTGAGTTCGATCCCGACGGAAGTTGGTTTCAGGTAGACGGCTCAAGGTTGACTCAGCCTTCCATCCTTCCGAGGTTGGTAAAATTAGTACCCAGCTTGCTGGGGGTAAAGGGAAGATGACTGGGGAAGGCACTGGCAAACCACCCCGTAAACACAGTCTGCCTAGGAAACGTTGGGATGTGACATCACCCCATGGGTCAGGAATGACCCTGTGCTTGGCACAGTGGACCTTTACCTTTTTAATGCAGGTTGAAAGCAGAAAGATGTCTTTCCTGTGACTTTTGTTGGAGGATGTTCATTTATCTATGCAGGTTTCAGGGGAAGTGCGGAGGGTAAGCAAAAAGATCAACATATTATTCAAGTAATGGTTATCTCCTGTCTAAATACCTTCATGGGCACTGAGGAAACCAAAGAGAAAGTTAATAGATAATGCCGGTAAAAGCCACTTTTGCACGTGGAGGCACTCTTTAAATAGTTTCCTTAAAACATTGTAAATAGTATGTTTAATCTTGTGATGGACTGTGGCCACAGGTAAGAAGCCATGAAAATTCAGTATGGGAGTGATTGTAACAAACAAACATTCAGTACTGCTTATAATCCCTTTCTGCCCCCAGTACGTACAACTTTAAGGCATATGGTAAGTTGTGTTTTCATGGCTTTTCTCTGAAATCATGCTGCTGGAAACTTTATTTTATTATCCCCTCAATTTTATTTAAAATCTTGTTGTTCATGGATAACCCTACCATTTATCAGTGAACATTCTTATGCCATAGCAACCGAAGCCTACTCTGGTACCTTCTTTCTGAGTTTGTTTGTTTAATAAGGAAATCTTATTCGTTTTGTTAATTTCTTTCTATAACTCTGTCTAGGTGACTAGTCAGAAATTATTAACTCTTGTATAGCATAAATTTATGTTAACTTGCTGTGGTAGCAGGTATTTATTTCTGTTCTCTGCAGCTAGATCAGTAATATATTCTGTGCAAGATGATATGTGTCACTCTTCTGACTACCTTTAGAGTGTGGCTTCTTTAGGTTGTTGGATCTCCCAGCAGCCACGAGAAAAAGGCCTTAATTTTCCATGTGAAATTATTATTCATGTTTAACTACAGTGTAATTATTATTATTATTTAAGTTTAGCTGGACAGTGAAGAAAGCTGATAGGAAGAAAACAGATTCCTTTGAAATGTGGTGTTGGAGGAGAGTGTTACGGATTCTGTGGACTGCCAAAAAAACAAATCAGTGGGTTATAGATCAAATCAAGCCTGAACTGACCCTAGAAGCTAAAATGACTAAACTGAGGCTGTCGTATTTTGGTCACGTCATGAGACGACAAGAGTCACTGGAAAAGACAGTCATGCTAGGAAAAGTTGAGGGCAGCAGGAAAAGAGGAAGACCCAACAAGAGATGGATTGACTCAATAAAGGAAGCCACGGCCTTCAATTTGCAGGATCTGAGCAGGGCTGTCAAAGATAGGACATTTTGGAGGACTTTCATTCATAGGGTCGCCATGAGTCGGAAGCGACTTGACGGCACTTAACACACACACACAAGTTTAGCTCCTAGAATATTTTTCACCCCGTGTATTTATTAAGACAACAGTGATCCAGGGAACAGTTTTTAAGAGCTCTGAAGGAATATAGCCCTTTATGACAACCCCAAACAAAAACAAAAAAAACTTTTGTGGGACACTTTTATCCCTAGATGTTTAGGGATTTTGGTTTGGGGTGGAAATATACCACATAGGCAATATGTACAACAAGAAGAAGAGTTGTCTTTTGTACCCCACTTTTCTCTAAGCAGCTTACAATCACCTTCCCTCCCCCCTACATACACACTACAGACACTTTGTGAAGTAGGTGGGGCTGAGAGAGTTCAGAGAGAACTGTGACTAGCCTAAGGTCATCCAGCAGGCTTCATGTGGAGGAGTGGGGAATCAAACCTGGTTCTCCAGATTAGAGTCCACCACTCTTAACCACTACACCATGCTGGCTGTCTTCACCACACTGGCTCTCAGAGGAAGATTTGAGGAATTTATGAAACAATCTAAATATATATGCTGCTTCTAGCCCTGGAGGTGCCCTAGACTTGTGCTATCCTTGGGTCATAAGTAAATATCAGAAATCCTCTGAATCAGAACAACATTATTTCCAGTTGTTCTGGTGCCTTTCTGACTGGTTTAAACTTCCCAGGCAGTGGGAGAGAAATTGGCTGTGGCAGTGAAGGAAGAGAGTGACTCAGCATGGCTCAGAATCAGCAATTGGCAGGTGATAGGATCATCAGGAACATGATAATTCCAGCTGGCATTTTTGTACTCAACCTTTCCATTTTCTGCCAATGATTGGGAAGTCATGGCTTAGAGAGGAGCAATCTACTTTGCAACAGACATTCCAAGGTTCAATCCGTGGCATTTCCAGTTAAAAGGATAAGGTAGTAGGTGATGTGAAAGAGTCCACCTGGGACTCCTGGAAGGCTGCTGCCAGTCCGAGTAGACAATACTGACCTTGACTACCAACAAACTGACTTAGAATAAGGCAGCTTCATGTGTATGTGTTCATATTGCAGAATCTCAGTGGTGGTAGTGGTGGTAAGATTTTCTGACTTCATATAAGTTCTAGTAGTCTGAGCTATTCCCCTACTTGGGCCTGTGCACATGATATGGATGCAGGAAAATGATTTTGCTGCTATCCACTGCAGGCAGGTCAAGGGGCAGAATAAATACCCAGTGACTGTAGCTTATGCCCCCTTGCCCTGCCCTCACAATAGGAAGGCAGCACTAGCCAGCCTGCATCCTTTCCATGGGGCAGAAAGGAATGCTTTGCTTGCATCTGCTGACAGGCAGGCTAAGCAAATGCAGGGTGGATAGAGACACAGAGAAACAGCTTGCCTTCCCCTGATTGGTAGAAGCACCAGCCTCCTTGCATACTCTGCAAGGGAAGAGACTTTGCTTGTATTTGCTGGCAGGCAGACAGGGACTAGAAGCAGCTTTGGCAATAGGCAACAACCCTTCTCACGGGTGTTGTTATATTTATTTAACATACTAACATTTCATGTTATTAACAAAGCTCCTAGGGGTGGACTGAGACAAAGGCAAAGGCTTCTTCCCACACCACTCACACACATACCCTTGACCTAGTGAGTTGCAACAGATCAATGATGAGAATGGATAGGACTATTTCTCTGTGTGAGAAAGAACTACTGATTCAGGATCTGAGACCTCGCAATGAATTTTCATCTAAAAGCAATGAGCAGATGCATTGTTGCCCCCATACGTATTGTCCCCCCCCACCAACTGCTCTTAGCTCTGACTGAGAGGGAAAGACAGGAAACCTCTCTTGTTTGTGTGTAAGGAAAGAGAGGGGTGGGAGGGTCTAATGAAACAAAAATGAAATAGAGGAGCGAATGGAGCTAAAACTTTTCCCATCCCAATGGAAATGACAGAGTTAGGAATGGAAACTTGATTTCCACTTAAACCAATGTAAATACACTATTGGTTCCAGTTCCTAGTATGACTAGCTTTAATTCTGATATTAAAGAACTCAGCTTAGGTGTTTAAAATGCTGAACAACATGAACCTAGCTCTGTTTTTGTTTTGCTTTGCTTGCGCAGCCTATCAAGTCCTGTGCCAAGTCTTTGGCTGACACATCCTGGGGAGTATATTTTTGGCTCCTTGCCATTGCCTCTCCCTTGAATAACCAGAGAAACTGGCTCCTGCCTTTGGATTCTGCTGCCTCATGTCAGTGGGTCTTGATATCTGATCTGTTTTGGCTCCAAGCGGATGTGTATGTTCAGTGCAACTGGAACACCACGTGAACAGTAGCAAATGTTCACCTCGTGAACAGCAGCAAATGGATGTTTATAAGTTTAATGATGGATATAAAAACTTTTTTTTAAACAACCTTTAAACAGTATTGGCAACAATGGGCATGTTCCTGACCATTGGCTAGAAAGCAGATCATCCCTTTAAATTCTGCAGCCTGGCTTGTGCCCTGCTCTGTCTAGCAACATATTGCCCTCTGCTGCCCCCTAGTGGATAATCAAAATAGAAATATGTACCACTGTTCATGTTTTGCCGTTAGATCATACAGAGTTAATTTATGGGAAAGTTTGTGTTTAAGAAATGTTATAAAAGAAGAGTTAAAAGAAGGGAAATCCTTAGCCGAGGATATGGTATACTAGTTAACATACCAAGACAAGCAAAACATGATTAACATTAACCAGCAAGTCACATATCACTAGTGATGGTTCTTACAACAGTTGCTGGGTCCTGTTTTATTCAGCAAGAGCTTGGCAGATGTTTTGGAACTAATTGCAGGGTGCCAAGACAATGTTCTTCTCTACCCTTCAGCCTTTGACTTCCATTGGTGGAAAGCTGCTAATTGCAAATGCTGCTCCTTATCAACGGGAACAGCAGGTTGCTGAAGAATTCTAGGAAATCGCATTGGACTGTGAAGGATTATTATTTTTAACTCCTTCAGTTCAAGAATAAAATGCATAGAAGTCAATGTGCATACTAAACTGGGGTTGCCAGCTGTTTTCCAATTGAAGCTCCTGGAAAATGGGCCAAACTTTATTATTATTTTTCTGGGGTTAAGGTAAGCCATTTCACGAGACATACAAGAATTTGTTGTTGTTTTTATTTTGTTTTTAAAATGAGCCATATCATGAGAACTCACAGTCCCCAGTAAAATATGCTCCTTTTCTCTCCCACCTCATAGAAGCTTTACAGCTTTATGGTAGGCAGAAATCCATTAGATAAAGATTTCTCCAGTGTAGAGATTGCTTGTGGAATTTCTGGAATTTTTGCCTGGCTGTTATTCAGCAGTTAAAGCACAGGGCCCCAAATAGCACACATGAATACACTCAGAAATAGAGGGTAGCTGTAGACTCTGTTGCAAATTGTATATAAAGGGTAAATTCACACTTGTGTCTTTTTCAATATAAAGTTCCATTCCTACAAGGGGATCACTGCATTTCTGAACTGCACAACAATTTGATTCTACATAGGGTTTTTTGGGGGAGGGATTCACTGAATTTAGACTTGTTTCAGACATTTCATTTGAACAGGGATAACCCTTCTATTGCTTAGCAGCTGTGATGGACAGCTAACTGCAGGTGACTTATATCAGTCTGAGAACCCTGATTGACAGGGAGTCCAAAACAAAACAAAAGAATTCTACTGTTGACCTGGGAGAGTAGCAGTTGAAAGTGGCCACTAGGGAGTGGACAAGGAGATGAGGGTGGGATTAAGAAGGATCCTGAGAGAGAGAAGTTAAATTGATAGTCCTTCCCTGAGGGAAATAGCTCCAAGGAAAAGGGGTTAATCCCATCAGTTGTTAAAGAAGGAAAATTGGATCTTGTATGTATGGTCCTGTCTCTGCAGACTTTAGACATTTTGTGTCAAATACGCTTATGTCTGTTTATGTAAGGAATGACAGCTAAGCGATCTGTCTCAACAGTTACAAACAGCTGTAATAGAACAAAACTGCTACATTCTTGTGTCAAACTATCTATTGTATATAGTTATACAAAGTTTCCCTCACTGTTGTTGCCTTTTCACCTGCCAAGTTTCATCCTGAAGCCTCCCTGACAGTCTGACTTGACCATTTCCCCTACGAGTAAAATAAAACAGTTTATGTGTTGAGAATTCATATCAGCCTTTTATGTGCCATATTCAGATCTATTCTAACAAAGCATTTTTCAGTTCCTCAGCTTCTTAGGCTTGGTCAGAATATACCTATATATGTTTTATACATCTGGGGGTTGGGGAACTGTCATAGCAGTACTATCTCCATCTAGCATTATACTGCTGTATTCCCCATGCCTTTGTAAAGGAAGAGGGTGGTTTATGACCAGGACATAAATTTTGCTCTAGGTGGATTGCTGAGGTTTTGTTTTTTGTTTTTTCAATGTTAGGAGAAATGTTTGTGGCAGCACTGGACAGTTGGAATAGCCAGCATCTGAAAGAAAAACACAGGATGACAAAGGGGGGAAATGCATGCAGCAATAAGCCTTTACAACTGCAAACCTATGGACACTTTCCTGGGAGTAAGCCCCATTCAGTAATATGACGGTTCTGAGAAGTACGGCATAGGATTGCTCCCTATGTTGCCACAAGACTAATGGTTTTGCTACAACAGACTGATATTGCCGCCCTTCTGAAACAGAAAAAGGGTAACTTTTCAGCTTTCACAATGAGCAAAGGTGTTGCTTGTCATGTGCATCCACAACAGAAAACAACAATTATTGTGACAGCTGTGATTGCTGGTGGGACGGAAATCACATTTTTGAGTAGCATAATATTGTGGTGAAGATGTGATTCCCAAGAAGAGATGTGCTAGATGTGGGGGAATCATCTGGATCCTCTTAAGCACATAGGAATTTATCAAGCATTCCCCATGCAAAAATAATAATAATCTAGGAAAGCCCTAGTATTGGCTGTGATTCTGCCATCCACAAGGCTTGGAGGCCAAATTGTATGTAATGCGGCAGGTGGCATGGCGTGGTCGTTAGAGCATCAGACCAGGACCTGGGACAACCAGGTCTGAATCCCCATTCTGCCATGGAAGCTTGCTGGGTGACTCCAGGCCTAACCAACAGCAGTCTCTCAGCCGGACCAACCTCCTGTAACCCCTGCCAATATTATGGGCTTTAGGACCCAGGGAGCTCACTGAGCATGAGCAGTTAGGCACCTTACTAACTGCAAGGGCCCCACCCCTCAGCCAGTTGGGCTGGCCAGGAAGAGGGAAGCCCAGAGTTCAACTGGGGGGATTAATCATTTCCCTTTACAGGTCAGACCAGAGAGAGAGTGTGTGTGTCTGCAGAAGCCTTAGCAGCACCAGGATTTATCAAGAACATAAAGGGAAGAAACAGCCCTGCATTTAGGATTAAAGTTGTGGACTTTTCTTTCTTCCCCTTTTTTATTATTGGGAATTGTGTGTTGTTCTCCAGCGTACAGAGTACCCTTCCTGAAGGGCACTGAAGATTTTGTATAATGTGGCTATGTTTATAGTCATCATTATTTAGTTACTTAAAGTTGCACTGTTGCATTAAATGTTGAATAAGTTGTATTAAATGTTTGTCACCTTATAATTTTGAAGCAATTGCGCATTTGTTCACAAGGGGTGCTGTCATTTTATTGAATTTAGAAGAGAAAAAACCCCTTATCCTCTAATAGGGATTTGTGTCACTAGGATAGTGCTGGGTTACACTCGTAGAATCATAGAGTTGGAAGAGTCATCTAGTCCAACCCCCTGTCCAATGCAGGAAATTAACAACTACCTCCCCCCCACCATGTCCCCAGTGACCCCAACCCTCCCGCCACCATGCAGGATCCCACAATCAAAGCACAGATCTCACACCGTTGTTGTAAGGATAAGGCGGAAGATGGGAGAACGATAAGCCACTTTGGGTCCCCGTTAGAGAGAAATACAGGCCAGACCCATGCATTATCTGAGCAGTATGAGAGTTGCTTCTGTGTGGCTGGATCTTTAGCAGTTCTGGTAATTCCTGTCAGGATAAACACACAGCGAGGGCAGCTAGTATGGCTTTTCATACGAATATCACTGGGAAAGCTAGCGCTGGCATGTGAACCACCCCGTAGCGCCTCATAACACATGCCTTTGGACAGGGGATACAGTGTCATGGAAGCAGCATCCAGGCTGTGCAGGAAATGGACGAACCAGACCTTGTAACTCTAGTTACAGATGACTGGGAAACGCCATCGAATAAAGAAGCACGCAGAGACACAGACACGTGACGGGTAGTCTCAGAGGAGAGACTGGCTCCCTACTCATGTGGTAGTGAGCTCATCGCTGGCAAATATTTCCCCCCACAAAAAGCTGCTTTCTACACATATTGAAAAGTCTGTCACAAAGCAAGGTAACACATGATGGGATATCAGCCAATAAGAATATGAAAAGACAGTTGCCGTTGTCATGGTTATATGAATTCAATCCATACTCTGTGGACATGTACACTACTCACAGCCTTTGTGGTGTCTGCATTTCTTTCCTTCTTTAAACGTGAAGATATGTATTAAAGTAACATTATACAAAGAACAATTGGTACTACCTTGCCTAATTTTATACAAATAAACACACACCAAAAAGGCCAATATGAATTGGCAAATAGTACTACAGCAACCTGAATAGTTTTTTTTTTTTAGTTGTAAAAGGAAATTTAAAAATAGTTGGGAGTATAAAGGTCTTTGTGTGTGTGTGCACGTGATTAATAAATAGGAAAACCTGAAAATATGGGACTCACCATAAAACACAGAGATGAACAAGATGTCACTGCAACCCTGACCACAGGGATGCCGCACCTTGGATTCTTACCTTTCAAAATACTGTTGGGTCCAGTGCTGCTGATGATCATGGTATGTGGGGGATGAAGGGACTTCTGTCTCTGTCTGTCTCTCTCCTCCCCCCGCCCCACTCCATTTTCATGGGCCCCCGGACAAAGAGAGCTGTCATGGGCCCCCGGACAAAGATTCCCCCTGGATCCCCCTGGACCCTGATCCAAACCAAATATTATAACAAAACAAATCACTTGGATGGCTGTTACCATGAAATCTACAGTAATAAAAGAATCAGCCTGTCTGGCCCTCTGTCTATTTATGGCAGGCATAACTCATCAGGGATTAAAGCTAGGAGACTCAAAATTTTCCACCAGCTTCAGGATGCTTGTGGGAGTTCCAAGGCCAAAACGGAAAGGCACGAAAAGATGCTGGCCCAGGTGAGACACCCTCTCGTGCAATTTGCAATGGAAGCTAAGGGTCTCCGTTTGTGGAAGGAATAATTCCTCAGACAATAAGCTACATGTTTGAAAACTGGCCTCCAACCCCAGAATGATGATGGAAGCTGCAGTGCCAAAAATGAAGGGAATTGGAGCTCCGTGAACCCGGTTATCTTCAGGATAGGCAACTTGTAATAAGAGAGCTTTTATGCAACCTGTCAGGTGTCTCTAATATTCAGATCCCCAATCCACCATGGAAGGTTGTTGGGTGACACTCTCAGCCTACCCTGTCTCACAGGGTTGTTGTAAGGCTAAAATGGAGGACAGGAGAACAATGCAGCTTTGGGGCCCCATTCAGGAGAAAGACTGGGTATGACGTTTGTTATAAATGTAATTTTAGTTACATTAAAAAGTTTGCATCATTCGTTATATAGCAAAGTAGCCTTTACAAAGGGCTATTAGATCTTCTACCAATACAATAACGATAATTTAACAACCCAGTACCTGAACTGGGAGTTCTAACTTCTGTTCCACATGTATAACCACTAAAACAGATTAATGTTCCATTACCATGGTGAAGAAGTGGGGAAGGATCCTTTTACTGCTGTGTTAGATCATGGGGAAATAGTTACTCCCTCCCCTTCTATTCATAATATTAATGAAGGTTTGCTATTATACTACTGTTAGGTACATTTTGTTGCCAAGCAGGATAGGGTTGGGGAGTTGAGACCAAGACTTTAAAATAAATGGGGGGGGGGAGACACACAGACAAATTAGGTGGAGGGAGAGAGAAACGAATGAGAAAAGTGTGGAAAAGAAAGAGGGAAATTAAGGGAGAGACATTTTATCCAATGTATCCGCTATGTTTGGAAGTGGACAGCTATCTTGAACAGTTTGTTTAGTCTTCTGTAGATGTACTGGCTCTATAAAGGAAGCCACAGCCCTCAGTTTACAACACCTAAGCAAGGCTGTTAACGATAGGACATTTTGGAGGACTTTGATTCATAGGGTGGCCATGAGTCACAAATCACAAAATCACACAAGGTTGGAAGAGACCGCAAGGGCCATCCAGTCCAACCCCCTGCCATGCAGGATCCCACAATCATAGCGCTCCCGACAGATGGCCATCCAACCTCTGCTTAAAGACTTCCAAAGACAGGGACTCCACCCCCCACCCCCGAGGCAGGGTATTCCACTGTCGAACCGCCCTCACTGTCAGAAAGTTCTTCCTAATGTTTAGGTGGAATCACTTTTCTCTTAGTTTAAAGTCACAAGTGACTTGACATCAATTTACACACACAGTCAACGCAGATCCTCAAATCCACAATGGGTTTCTTTACCATGTCTATCGGGGAAGCCTAGGGTGACGTAGAATGTTCTATTAAGTCTTCTTTCAGCACACGAGTTAACTTTCCTTTCACAGAGGCACCTGGTTGGCCACTGTGTGAACAGACTGCTGGACTTGATGGGCCTTGGTCTGATCCAGTAGGGCCTTTCTTATGTTCTTAATGGCCTGATATATTAAAGGGATTTGATGTGACCGTTGCTTCACTGGCCCATTCCCCTGGCTTTAGCACAGTGTTATATTTCTCCAATTCTTTGATACTGTATGAAAGTACACTTGCATACTCTAGAAGCTTCTGTTTCAGTTACTTCTTAACTGTGCCTTCTACTGCTGTTTTCTGTTAAATTAATGCCCCATTCCCTTACTGACTTCACCCTTGCAGAGTTCTTCCATATTCTGAAGAGGCTCAGAGGCACCACATACCTTAGACTCCGTACCTAATGTCTGATTCTTGAGTTGTATTCCTTGGTCAGTCACATGGAGTGCTCTAACCGAGAACTCCCCCTTTGGCCCAGCTTGATACAAGGTTCTACTGAATAACCTGCCTGGGTGGATGGTGTTGGTTTCAAACTATCTGATACTTTCCTTACAGCAACTGTTTGCCCTCAGGGGTATCAGAGCACAACGTCTTGGCTTCACTAGCCCTTATGAGCTATTACAGAAAGCAGTTCCTCTTCTTCACTATGATGACACGGTCTAGGCCTCCCTATAGCCTGCAGTGCTGTTTGCTGAGGTTTAGATTATTATTTTGTAATGTTCACAGTCAGGAGAGGTTTTGCTGTGTTTGCTGACAGTCCAGGTATCTCTGTGGTTGCTCCTGAATAAAATCTACTCCAAGAACTATGGCACTAGACATCTCTGTGGTGACTATGAAAGTCCATGTAGCTAGCCTTCAGAGCCCCCAACATCACTGGGGGCCCAACTTGCTCCTTCTGCTTGCAGCGGCTTGTCGTCAGTAGTCACCAGTTTAACCTCAGCTGCATCCATTTTCTTTCCACTCAGGGATGGATGCTCACTACAGATGAAGCGTATTTCAGAACCTGAATCAAACAGCATTTATGCTTCCCAGCCAGCGTGGTGTAGTGGCTAAGAGCAGTGGTTTGGAGCAGTGGAGACTGATCTGGAGAACTGGGTTTGATTCCCCTCTCCTCCACATGAGCGGCGGAGGCTAATCTGAACTGGATTTGTTTCCCCACTCCTACACAAGAAGCCAGCTGGGTGACCTTGGGCTAGTCACACTCTCTCAGCCCCACCTACCTTACAGGGTGTCTGTTGTAGGGAGGGAAAGGGGATTGTAAGCCGGTTTGAGTCTCCCTTAAGTGGTAGAGAAAGTCGACATATCAAAACCAACTCTTCTTCTTCTTTGTTCCCATTCACATCTTACCAGGTGCCTGACCTGTTCTTCACCAGGGCCATTCGTATAGTTGCTGAGGGTGTATCAGTGCCATTTAGGTGCATCTTTCCATTGCTTGGACAATTCTGATTCCAGTGGCTCTTTCCTCCACATTGTTAGCAGATGTCATTTGGCCAGGGGCTCCCTTGGGTAACTGGCGCTGCTTTCCCCCCTCCAAAACTGCTTACCAATTGCTTGCTAGTGGGTGTTTTGTCACAGCTCAGCCACTACTGTGGCATGTTGCTCCTGGAAGGCTGCTGATGTCGCGAATGTCGTTAAGAAAACACTAATTTCTGCTTCCACTCTGTATACTCTGCACACGATATAGTCCATTGGTTTGTCTAAAATGGCAGCTTCTTTAACATGTAGACTATGATGTTCTGCCTCTGAATAGAAGCCCCTCTGCATTGCCAGCTCCACATTTGGTTGGGCAGGATCAGCTTCATTTAAATCGTCACTTGGACTGGGAGGAGCAGGGAAATCTCTATCAAATCGCCTTCTCAAGGGCACATAAACAAGCATGCCAAGTTTCCCCCTCTTCCCTCCTCCTTGCTTGCCACTCCTTTTTGTGTTTCAGAAGGGCAAGGCTACCCTACACTGGTCTTTTAAGTGTTTGCAGAACTACTTATAAGAACCACATTCTGCACAGGGATGCTGCAGGTAAAATGCCTTGGCATCCCCTTCTGAAAACACTGACACATACTGTGTTGCCTTGTGGTCACTCTGCTCATTCTCAGAGACCAAAAGCTCAAAGTTAGCCAGGTACTTACTGATTGCAGGCCCATCTGAGTGACCAGTGCATTTCTTCTCAGGCAATAAGGCCTTTGCCATCTTAAAGGAACGAATTCTAATAATAGATTTTCAAATGGTCTCCAGCAGATTTGGCTGTCATGTGACCACTGGGTGCAGGAGATGTCCCACCCCCAGCTCCCATTGTCCATTGGCATTCTGGCAGGCAGGGGAAAACACTGGTGTCAAGCAATGGACCCCCGTCGCTTCTGGAGGAAAAACCCTGAAGTGATGTCGTGTTGCTCTAGGAATCATTGGAAATGCTATGGTTTTACCATAGGGGTGTGATGTCACTTCTGAACGTGACATAACATCATTGCCCGCCAGCACCCCCATGTCACACACACCCGACTCCCACTGGTTGCCAACCTCCCACTGGCTGGCAACCCTACTGACACAGCCTCCAGCACAGATCTTAAACACAGTTACTACCGTTACACAATCAACTTCCACAGAACAACAATTAGGTCCAACGTAAAAGCAACCCAAATATGAGCCCCGTGGTGCAGAGTGTTAAGCTGCAGTACTGCAGTCAAAAGCTCTGCTCACAACCTGAGTTCGATCCCGACAGAAGTCGGTTTCAGGTAGCCGGCTCAAGGTTGACTCAGCCTTCCATCCTTCCGAGGTCGGTAAAATGAGGACCCAGCTTGCGGAGGGTAAAGGGAAGATGACTGGGGAAGGCACTGGCAAACCACCCCGTAAACAAAGTCTGCCTAGAAAACGTCAGGACTTGATGTCACCCCATGGGTCAGGAATGACCCGGTGCTTGCACAGGGGATCTTTACCTTTATAAAAGCAACCCAAGCACTCAGATGTGCAACAGCACCACCCACTGGCAAGGATGGTCATTACTGTATATTCATTGATGTTGTACAAGAATGTGTCCGTTTCCAACAGAGAAGATCAGTACCTTAAAATCCACTTGAACCCAGGAATCACGCAGTCTGAAAAGAGATGCATCACATATATACACAGTCCATCTCTAGAGCAGGGGTCCCCAACATGGTGTCCATGGGTGCTATGATGCCCGCAGACACCTTTCTTGGCACCCAATGATTATTTTTAGGAACTGGGAGGGCCAAGAAAAGCTTTTTGAATCCCTGATATCTATGATATAATGTTGGCAGAAGCTTTATATAAAGTACTTTACCTGTGCAAATAGAAGAGTGATATTCTTAAAGCACATCAGGATGTCCTGACTGAATATGGTAGGTCAGAACAGCTAAAATGTTTAATGCTCTGAACTGGAACTTCTACTGAAGTAACCAGATCTTTCCAATTTGAATATATTTTTTATAACTCAGGTGGAAGTTGATAATAACATCACATTTTGGTAACTTCTCAGAAATCATTTGTTCCTGTCAAAATCTGGCCAGAATCTCTCTTACTGTACATATCACATGTGCAATGAGTTCTCACCACTTCTTCAGCACTATAATTGTAATTGTTACAAGAAATAGTGCAAACTAAAAATGTCTGGGCTCATAAGAGAATGGCTCATCTAAAGCGGAGACGCCAGGAGAAGCATTTTTTTCCCTTTTGCATGTCTCTGTCAGAAACCTGCAAAATGAAGAAGATACTGCCAGATGAGGGTTTCTTAGCTAGCTGAATATGTATACTTATTTTGTGTGTATGCGAGAAAACAGTTTTAAACAGTATATTATTTTTAAACAGTATATTATTATTTTAAACAGTATATTAATTTTAAAAGGAGTGCTTCCATTTGAAATGCTGAAGAGCTATTATTATTTTTTGATTGGCTCCATCTCCCATGGCAGCCATTTTGGGTTTGACTCCCCAACACCCTCAGTCAAAATTCCAAATGTCACCACAGGCTCAAAAAGTTTGGGGACCCCTGTTCTAGAGAAAAGGGGAACACAGTGCCCCCCACCCCCAGTGTTCAAGCATGTTGAGTTGCCTTTACCTCAACAGTGCAACTGGCTACCATGTTGTGCATAGAAATGGGGAAACCACATAGGCTTATTTCAAAACCACACAGTAATTCAGCATGTTTATATCATAATTCAGAAAGGGGGGGTCAAAAATCCCACTTGTCAAAGCTGATCCTGCCTCGGTGCAATAATGTAACCAAGCTTTACCTGTGTTTGGTTCCAGTAATTCCCATAGTAATTAATGCACACCACAAAACAAAAGAAGGCTTTATTGAAGAAATTTAAGAAAGATATGAAAAACAAGGCATACCGGGGTTGTGACCCAGAGACAGGCTGTGGCAAACCTCCTCAGAGCATATCTTGGGTTGAAAACTCCACCAAGGGACGCCATAAATCAGACATAACTTGACGGCAACAATAATAAAAAACTGGGCCAATCCTAAGAACACTTTCAGGAAGAGTGAATAGAATAACACTGATTAGAATTCTGAGCATACCTTCTTAAGATGCTCTCATAATCATTTAAAGCATAAAATAGTCAGAGCCAACAAATGAACCAGCACACCAGAGGTACCCCATTACTAGGGTTGCCAACTCCTGGCTGGGAAATACCTGGAGATTTTTGGGGCAGAGCCTGAGGAGGGCAGGGTTTGGGGAGGGACTTCGATGCCATAGAGTCCAATTGCCAAAGTGGCCATTTTCTCCAGGTGAACTGATCTCTATCAGCTGGAGATCAGTTGTGAACACATGAGCACATGAAGCTGCCTTACACTGAACCAGACCCTTTGTCCATCAAAGTCAGTATTGTCTACTCAGACCGGCAGCGGCTCTCCAGGGTCTCAGGCAGAGGTCTTTCACATCACCTATTTGCCTAGTCCCTTTAACTGGAGATGCCGGGGATTGAACCTGGGACCTTCTGCGTGCCAAACAGATACTCTGCCACTGAGCCATGGCCCTTCCTCATAACAGCAGGAGATCTCCAGCTAGTACCTGGAGGTTGGCAACCCTACCCATTACACACAGGTTGTTTGCCCACCACCATTGGCTATTGTAATGCCTGTAATCATTATTATTATCTGAATGTATGCTTTTGTGTTCAGTTTGCATAATTGCTCTTATGGAAATGCTAGGCCTAGAGTATAAAAGCTGGTTTGGAACACTATGTATTCATGTGCACACACATGAGGGCTTTGGGAAGGTGGCACCCGGGAGTCATGAGTCAGTCAACCAGGCTCTCTGTGTCTGGTACAGCCTTCCACCAATACACGGCCCAGAATTACCTACTGCTTAAGGAATGTTAAGTTTCGGTTCCCCGTCCCAGATCATGTAGCCACCTGACTCCCCGCCTCAACCCCCACTGATAGGCCTATGCTAATCCAAAGGTGTCCATCATTGGGTCTTTGTGGGCCTAGGCTCTGTATTACGTATATTGTAACACCCCTGACCAGAGGTTATAAATGTTGTGGCAATCCTTTGTTCTGGTGTGTGAGTTGCCCTGCTTGTTTTGGGGCAATCACACCCGACTGCATTATTTTGGCCACAATAAACAGATTGTTAATCTTCCAACCTCCGACTGTGTTATTTATCATTGGCTACTAAATAATACAGCAGCACTTCACTATGGGAAACATTCCCTCCCCCGTTCTTCTCCACAGCACTATGGTGTTTTTGTGCACCTCCCAGGTCTTGCCTATCTTTTCCTCCATCTATCCCAGACTTGCTTCACTGTGAAAGATCACAGTGGATCACTTGCTTCACTGTGGGAAAGATCACAACAAAGCTGGGATGACTGCAGTTTGGGTAGATAAGGCTGGATTTCCCCAGTCCCACTCGTGTCAGCACCCTTTTCCTGCAGTCCTCATGATGAGCATTTTCTCCCCCGCACCACCAGTGGGCCTTTTGAGGCTTTTAAATTAGTACTATGGGTAACTGACATACTGATATACCCATATATTGGTATGTCAATTGCCAGTTTTTTAAAAACCTGAGAAAGCTCCTCTGATGGTGAAGGGGGGCATGATTGCTATGGGGGCTGAAGTTAGTAAAATGCAGAGAAACTTGGTGTGTGGCAGCTGCATTATTGTTGCTGCTGCACAGCATCACTGTAGTGGACGAGAACACCTATGTAAAACAATACAGAATTAGGTTGGAACAATATATTCCTTTTTGGTTTTCAAAATGAACTTGTTAAGGCTGTGATTAGGATTGCAAGGTCCCTCTTCGCAACTGGCGGGAGGTTTTTGGGGTGGAGCCTGAGGAGGGTGGGGTTTAGGGAGGGGAGGGACTTCAATGCCATAGAGTCCAATGGCCACAGCGGCCATTTTCTCCAGAGGAACTGATCTCTATCAGCTGGAGATCAGTTGTAATAGCAGGAGATCTCCAGCTAATACCTGGAGGTTTGGCAACCCTAGCTGTGATTAAAGCTGAAAGACTATTGGGGAAGGTCGACTTTATAACCCTTTCCCCTAAGGTTGCTTTCCTGCAGCAAATCACCACATCATGTTTGTTTTTATACAAACACAACCGGGAATCCTTATTCATAAACTAGCTCCAGTGGGCCTAAAACAGTCTGGGGCCTGAGCATATGGGTTAAACACTGGTAGGTAAAGTAAAGGTAAAGGTCCCCTGTGCAAGCACTGGGTCATTCCTGACCTATGGGGTGACGTCATATCCCGATGTTTCCAAGGCAGACTTTGTTTACGGGGTGGTTTGCCATTGCCTTCCCCAGTCATCTTCCCTTTACCCCCAGCAAGCTGGGTACTCATTTTACCGACCTCGGAAGGATGGAAGGCTGAGTCAACCTTGAGCCGGCTACCTGAAACCAACTTCCATTGGGATCGAACTCAGGTCGTGAGCAGAGCTTGGACTGCAGTACTGCAGCTTACCACTCTGCACCATGGGGCTCCTTACACTGGTGTGTGTGTAAAGTACCGTCAAGTCGCAGCCGACTTATGGCGACCCTTTTTGGGGTTTTCATGGTAAAAGACTAACAGAGGTGGTTTGCCAGCCTTACACTGGTACC
This sequence comes from Euleptes europaea, assembly GCF_029931775.1. Lineage (NCBI taxonomy): Eukaryota > Metazoa > Chordata > Lepidosauria > Squamata > Sphaerodactylidae > Euleptes > Euleptes europaea. Next base: position 35,070,509 of record NC_079316.1, on the reverse strand, counting down.
TCCTTTTTAAATCTCAATCCCAGCCACTACATTAAAAAAAAAAACAACTCAACAACAACCACCAAAAATACCATGGGTAAAAGGTAAAATATTAAGAATTCAGCCATATTGTTTCAGGAAGAACACAGTAAAAGAAGAAGTGTAGCATGTTTCCAGCAATGATGTTGGGGAGAACAACTGTTTAATGGCCCATGTGAAAGCAGAGGTTTGCTCTAAACTTGACATGTTTGCTATGTAAAAAAGATTCTGCACTGAGCAAAATGAGCTAATTTCCCTTTTGTAATAGAAAAGAAAGCAGTATGCATGGCAAGAGAGAAGCATTTTGTTTTAATGTACCACTTTAAAAAGTGTGTGTGTGTGTTTATTTCCTGGGCTCCATCTTTTGACCTCAGGATGACTCAACAGAGAAGAGTTCTGAAGTGCTAAGCAAGATCTTCAAGACGTTGCCTCAGCAGAGGATGCTGACTCTGATTGCTATCAGAAAAGCAAAGAAATAAGAGATATTAAAACAGAACTACCAGCTAATGGTGAAGAGGTGGAAATTAAATTGTGAGACGTTTATGGAAAATGCGAGTGAGAGTTGACAAAGGAAAGTAATGAACAGGGGAGCCACCATGCCAAGTGACATCATGTTTTACATCCGATACACTTATCAAGGAGCAACAGAAGCTAGAATCAGTATAAAATAACTTAGTTGAGAGAAGATTAGAAATAAGACATAGAAACAGAAATAAAAACAGGATATAGAAAAAAAGAGATATATCAGGAAAGATTTACATCCTTCTTCAAAAAGAAAGTGAAGTAAAGCCACATCTTGATTACAGTAATAAAAATAACATTTAAATTTTGACCTTAGAATTACCTAAACAGATCCAAGAGCTGGCATCATGTTTCCATCATAGGTCTTTTATGCATGGCTATTTCATCACAGTCACCACCACCCCCGACAACTTTGGGTCTTTGTGTAGATTATGCATGCCGTTTCCCACCATCAGAGGTCACCTAGCTCACCCCCTGTGTTTCCTTGCGTTTTGTCTGCGTTTTCAGAAGCCTGTTTCATTTTGAATTTGAAAATGCGGGCAAAATGCAGAGAAACGCAGGGGGAGAGCAAGGTGACCTCTTGACGGTCGGAAACGGCATGCATAATCAACACAAAGACCCGAAGTTGTCAGAGGGGTGACCACGAGTGAAACAGCCATGCATAAAAGACCTATGATGAAATTCTCCCGCCAATGGCGAAGAGGGACCTGGCAACCCTACTGCCAAGGAATCCCTTTGCATTGCTCAGGATTCTGGGAGATATTCTCAGGTACTCCCTCTCAGTTCATGGAGGGTTCTGGTGGCCAGCCTTATTGTGAATCACCGTAGACCTTTCTGAATGGTGTGTCACACCCAACACCTGATTGTGGCTGTGCTTTCAAAAGGAGTATCAGTAGAGCAGAGCAGGTGAAGATAAGCATGGTTGGGCACATAGTAAGGCCCAACTGCTGACCAGAAATGCTTGGCCCTTCTATTCCCACCAGGTGTGGGAGAAAATAAGTGACCCCCCCCCCATTGACTGCTGGGAGAGGCACCTAGAACAGACTGCAGCTGTGGTCACACTTATTTCTCTGCATTTATGGTGGCCTAAAGGAAAGGGAAAGAATAATGCTCTGCTCCCTCTTCTAGGAGGGGTTCTGTCTGATTGGTGGGGGGCACTGGGAGGCATATTTAGGGTCACCAACCTCCAGGTACTAGCTGGAGATCTCCTGTTATTACAACTGATCTCCAGCCGATAGAGATCAGTTACCTGGAGAAAATGGCCGCTTTGGCCATTGGACTGTATGGCATTGAAGTCCCTCCCCTCCCCAAACCCATCCTCCTCAGGCTCCACCCCAAAAACCTCCTGCTGGTGGCGAAGAGGGACCTGGCAACACTAGGCATATTGCCAGGATCTCCCAAAATCTAGAGTCAGCAGCAGTAACGAGAAAGTTGTCTTCAAGGGAAATTTGTCCACTATTATTGATGCTCTCACTGGGTTGCCAGGTATCTGCTGGAGGCAGATGTGTGTTCAGTCCGACTTGTTGTCACATGTAGAATCAGTGTAACTCACTTTGAAATGGTTGTGTTGTTCCACATGACTCCAAAAGCTGTGAGGGGGAGGAGGGGCTTCCCTTCCACTAGGGTTGCCAACTCCGGGTTGGGAAATTCCTGGAGATTTGGGGGTGGAGCCTGGGCAGGGACCTCAGTAGGGTATAATGCCATATAGCATATCCTCTGAAGCAGCCACTTTCTCCTGGGGAACTGATCTCTGTTGTCTGGAGATCAGTTGTAATTCCAGGAAATCTCCAAGCCTCACCTGAAGGTTGGCAGCCCTACCTTCCATGCCATTTTCACTAGGACACATGGAACCTGAATAAGGGACACACAGGCCTGTCTACAGCTGTTTCCACTGACAAAAACAACATGGAAGAGAAGCCTGAAGCCCTTCCTCCCTGCTTGCAGCATTTGGAGCCACACAGAGGAAACCGATGCTTCCAAAGGGAATTACACCGCTCTTATGCTTGAGAACAAATTGGGTCAGGCACCAGTGTCCCAACTTGTGTCACACATATTGTGTATTTTGGCCCTAAATAGTTCCAGATGCTTTGAGTTTATTCCACTCAACCAATCAGGGTTTTACACAGCTGCCCTAATAACTGCAGTACTATATATTTATCACCAGGAGGCTCATAGACTTTATAGAGCAGAGGATAGAGGTTGCTATAGAGTTGTGCTTCAGATTATTGGGGCCGCAGAAAAAGTGTTTCCCTGGGCTGATCTTGCTTTTACACCATCTGCAAGATATAGCATATGAAGGACTGTGATTTAGCATGGGTGTGGTTTACTGAAACTGGTGATTCTAAGCAGTAAGTTATTCAAAGTTTTGTCTTGTATGTCTATCTGGGTAAGTGCAAAACCAAGAATGAGTAGTCTTTCTGTAATATATGGAGGAAATATATAAATCTGTTCAATACCTCTGACTCAACGCATTTGTTTATGTGGTGGTTCAGTGGAAGATTTCCCCCATTATGTCCTGCCCTGTCCTTTATACACTGAGCCCCGGAACAAGTTTCTGGCAAACATCTTTCAGCGTCACAATTATCATCTGATGTTGACAGATTAATCTATTTGCTATCAGATAAGGACCCGTATATTTCCGAAAGAATGGCACTGTATGGCCTGGCGGCCAAGAAAATCAGGGCGAAGCAAACCATGAAAGGTGGTAAATCTGGATAGAGCCGAATGGGCATATTTTAATTTTTAATTTTTATATTCTTTTAATTATCCTGGTTTTGTATATTTTAACCTGTTGCTATACGGTTTTAGATTGTAATAGCCTACCTATGGCCTTATACAATAAACTTAACTTGACTATAAATCTGTTGGGTTTCAGATCATCCAGCTGCTCCAAAGAGTAATTCCTTCTTGTCCTATATTGCAGTGGCAGTTTCCCCCTTTGACCTTTCTCAACACTCTATAACTGTGTTGACACATGAAGCTGCCTTATACTGAATCAGACCCTCGGTACATCAAAGTCAGTATTGTCTACTCAGTATTGTCTACTCAGTATTGTCAGTAAAAAGATTATTTCAAAGAAAAAAGTGTTTCAGGTAGGTATCAAGTATTTCTTTCTTCTTGGCATGCCTGTGTTTTGAATGTTGGTGGGAGGCACACATTTCAATAATTGTACTGTACCTTTGGCAAAGAACTGGAAATTTCACAATTGCAGTTCTGTTGTCTTATGGATATCTGATTCTACAATGGCCATACCCACATCAGTTATTTGTTTTGATATTACAGAGAAGGCAGCATGGTATAGCCCAACCTCGTAAGATCTCGGAAGCTAAGCAGGGACATTACTTGGATGGAGGATCACCAAGGAAGATTCTGCAGAGGAAGACACTGGCAAACCACCTCTGCTTCTCACTTACCTTGAAAGCCCCTTGCTGGGGTTGCCATAAGTCCATTGTGATGAGATGGTACTTATGTATGTATGTATTTGTTCTGGGTTCAATGTGTTGGGAAGCAGATTTATTTTCTGCTTCCTCATAGCATCGTGGTATATTGGAACGCCTCCATAATGTTGCCAGCTCTGGGTTAGGAAATACCTGGAGATTTTGGGGGTGGCGCCTGAGGAGGGGAAGGTTTGGGGAGGGGAGCCACTTCAGTGGGGTATAATGCCATAGAGTTCACTATCTAAAGTGACCATTTTCTCCAGCTGAAATGATCTCTGTTGCCTGGAGACCAGTTACAATAATGGGAGATCTCCAGCCACCACATGAAGGTTGGTCAAATAAGACAGTAGTAGGCAAACAAATGAACAAGCAGTTAACAAGGATGGCAAGGAATATGGATAGCAAAACTATCACTGTATTGCAAAGGTGCAGCAAAAATAAACAAACAAATAAGCGAGGCTAAGCAACCGAGGTTACAAAGCGAAGATTGCCAAACCATAGGGAAATGCTAACAATTATACAAAAGTTCATATGAAGCATATAGTTGCATTCTGGTCAGTTTCAAGTTCTTCAGTAAACGGAGAGATAGGTGGTAACGCGGCTCCGGAAGTACCACCTATCTCTCCGTTGCCTGAAGAATATACAGTGATAGTTTTGCTATCCACATTCCTTGCCATCCTTGTTAACTGCTTGTTCATTTGTTTGCCTACTACTGTCTTATTTGACCAATACTTTTCACAGTAGAGTGAGTTATTTGTATAACCACATGAAGGTTGGCAACCTTCCACCTCCCAGAGTTTCCCTAGCTTTTCTCTGATTTTTCCCCCCCTAAACCTGTTTTGTTGTGAAGTTTTGGGAAAGATCACAGTAAAGCCTGGTTAGCTATGGCGTGGAAGTTTAGATTTCCCCACCCACATGGCAGCCATTTTCCTTGACTCTTTCTCTGCAGTGGCTATTTGTTCCCCATCACCACCAGGGGACATTTTTTTTAAATCAGCAACTGAGTTTCATTAAATTGATATAACATTATAACAGTCTGTGTACCAGGTTCTCTGGATTCCCAGCTTTCATTTTTTTAAAGGCTCTAGCCCCTTTTGTTGTAGAGATAAAGGGAAAAGGCATATCTCTAAATGAAAGGGGCTAGAGACCAGAGATAGAAATTCAGAGATGCTAGTACACAGATGTTTACAACATTATAATGCTATCTAATTGCTAATTTAAAAAAACCTGTAAAAGCCCCAGTGGTCTAGGGAAGGAAGATGACCACTGCTGTGGAACTGGGGCAGGAAAACGGGCTGGGAAACTGGAGGAAAACCTGCTGTGTGTCCCATTGCTGTTTCTTGGCATCATCAGTTGCAGCAGCAACCAGGGAACCACACAAGTTATCCCATGTGGAAACCACCAATGTATCTACTCCCCCCCCCCAATGCTAATGGGGGCAACTCAGTAGTTAAGAGTTTGAGAAGACACATACCTTGACAAGTGTGTTGAATTTATTTTCTGTAGCTGTCAAATGAAGTTCATCTGTTCTAGCAACAGCGGCATATTCTATATAAGCAGAGCCTGCTTGACTTATTTTTATGAATTTGTGAATCCTCATCAGGCAAGATTATATTATTTTTCCAGAGCAAAAGGGGTGGAAAGGTGCTATCATTCATTTCCCTCTGGATCAGGCAATATGAACATAAGTGCTTGTTTTAATGGTGTGGAGATTAGAGTAATGGACTAAGTTCTGGGAGACCCATGTTCAAATCCCCTGTCATGGAAGCTCAATGGGTGACCATGGGCCAGTCAGTCTTTCAGCCTAACCTTCCTCACAGATTTGTTACTGTGATGATAAAATGGAAGAGGGGAGAACAATGTTGTAAGCTGCTTTGTGTCCCCATGGTGGGGAAAGTGGTGTATATCTAAATAAACCAGTTGTATTCTACTTCAGTGTGGAGCAAATTCCTCCAGCCCAAGGACTGTTCTTCTAGCTCAGGGGTCCCCAAACGTTTACAGCCTGTGGGCACATTGGAATTTTGAAATGAAATTCAGTTGCTGGTTTTTTTTAAAAAATGTCCCCTGGTGGTGATGGGGAACAAATGGCCACTGCAGAGAAAGAGTCAAGGAAAATGGCTGCCATGTGGGTGGGGAAATCCAACTGGAATTTTTAGAGGAGGTGATTAAGTGCCATGCCAAAACGGCTTCCACAGGAGGTAGAGCCAAACCCAAAATTGCTGAATAAGGACAGCCAGTAACAAGCCCTGTATTACGATGCCTCCCTCAACACTTTCTGAAAAGCTTAATGGGTGCAAGGCGAAGTACTTGGTGGGTGCTGTGTCAGGGAGCCCTGCTCTAGCTTAAAGAGACAAATAGTTTTCTGGCAGCCAAGATACACTTGAGGGAAGATTATTTTGTCCCCAGTCTATCAAAAGGGAGGCCTTACTGCAAGGCTGGTCCTTGAATTTAGAGGATAATAATCAGACAAGGACATGTATTGCAACCAATGTTGTGTCCTTGGGATAGGAAAACTACATAAATAGATGTAAGTGAAATCAGCTGAGGTTCAAAAGTGGAAGTGGACACCCATTTATCTCATTGGTGGGGTGGCACACAGTCCTCAATTACCTTGATCTACAAATAGACTGAATGCTTCTAAGGGCAAACGCAAGATAAGAGATTAAAAACCATACTATTCAGCCTCCAATTATGTTGTAATTTGAACATAGCACATGAATATGCTGCTGCTGCGATTAGACATTAGCAGAGGCATAAATTAACATAGCCGTATGCCAACTGTAGTTTACTATTCCAGGTTTAAAATCTTCACTTATCCAATCTGCTGGGAGCTTTCTCGTGGACCCTTAGGGTATATCCCGTAGTTTAAAATGGTTAACTGAATATACAACTGCAGTAATTCTGCTCTTGCGAAGACAGGTCCACAGGACCTATTTTGTAATGTCTGGTGCCTTGTCTTTTGTAAGCCTGGCCCTCTGTTGTTTCTGGACTTCTTCCATTGCTATTTGACTGATGTCATCTCTTTGGAAAGAGATGCTGCCTATTTTAAAATGCTGATTTTTTTAAGGCTCTTTGATTTGTAAACTTTAAACCTAATGACAGCATGTACCAAAACAAAAAATAAACTATAAAAAAGGCACAGAAATTGTATTTGCTTCGAAAATACTTTATTTACGTTTAACAAACAATTACCTGAGTAGGAAGAATGCTTTAATCTGTGTAATACAAAGGTTTAGGACTAGATATTTGAATAGCAGTTTTTAGTTATTTAACAGTGCAGTCCTAAGCAGGTTACATCTTTATAAATCCATTGTTAATGGGCTTAGAAGGGTGTAACTCTTCTTAGGATTGCACTATAAGTGTATTTTCCTTAATTTGCAGTATAGATCACAAGTAGTGCCTACTCATACTTAATTCATGAGTCAATTTGTTGAGGATGCAGCCATCTTTATTGTTTAAAATTCCTTTTGGGAGACAGGAATTTGTACCAGTAATGCATTTGCTCATTAATGTTATTACCATTAAGTGTCATATGTACATATGGGTGATGCATGTATATAGATTTAATACATAAACTTGTAAAGCATGGAAATTTGATTTTACAGGTTTTGGACAATATTTAATTACAGGTGACAATAACATCAAACTGGACATACCAAGGAGACCAAAGGAAATTGCAGAGCTGATGAAATGGCAAAAGTGACTACAGCAAAATCAACATCCTGTGATATGGTAATGACTTTAACCCCAGTTTTTACACTGCCCCCTACAGCGCTCTACACTGAAGAAGAAAAGAAACTGGATGGCAAAAGTAGGGACTACAGAAACAAGAGGGGGGTGGTTGAAAAAAGCCTAAGGGTACACATCACACACATCCTCACACAATTACACTAGAATAGTCATCTAAAGGAAACAGGGTTAGCAAAAATATTCTTGCAATTATACAATGGAAAGGGCATTTATCAAACAGCAGAACAAATAACAAAAACATGTGACATATCAAAGGGTATATGTAGACAGAGGGGGTTATTTGTTAGGGAAGTTATAAAACAGTTCTAAAAAAAATGAAAATAAAATATAGTTTTTACATGGCTTGGCGACCCCAGTTATCAGGGACAGTAAAAAGAATAAATCGGACCCTAAAAAAAGATGTTAATTAAAATTTGTGTAAAAACTAATTTAAAATGGTCAGATGTATTGCCTATCACACTGACACGCATCCGTACATTAGCCCGGGGGCCACACAAGTTGTTGCCCTTTGAGGCTCTGTATGAATCTCTCTTTTAGCATTTTTAGAATCAGAGAACACCCAATAAAGAGGTTGGAAACAGATATATGAAAAACTATATAAAAACTTTAAGTGCAGCTTTGAAGGAAACCCAAAAAACTGGCTTGTGTTGTACAACCTCTCCCCCTAGACTCTGTTGTCCATTCTTTTTTTAATAGGAGACTGGGTGTTTGTAGAATCTTAAAAGCATACTACTCTCCAGCTCAGGTAGACGGGTCCGTTCCAAATTCTTTTCACTGCAAATGCCGCAGTAAAGGTAGATGGAAAGGGAGGCTGGGTCCACTATTCCAGATGCAAAGCAGCGCTACCACCATGTGAGGTCGAGACCAGAAGGGCAGTAAATGACGTCGTGGCAGCCAACGCCATAGCAGCTGGCGAGAGTCCACGTGCAAGAGGCTCGAAGTGGTCGGTAGAACCTGCAGGCGAACTTAATTTTTTATTCAAAAATCAACAAGACTTATGATTAAAAAACTTGGAAACCAAAGCACAATTGTCGAAGGCTTTCACGGTCAGAGTTCATTGGTTCTTGTAGGTTATCCGGGCTGTGTAACCGTGGTCTTGGAATTTTCTTTCCTGACGTTTCGCCAGCAACTGTGGCAGGCATCTTCAGAGTAGTAACACTGAAGGACAGTGTCTCTCAGTGTCTTCCTACACCCTTGACACTGAGAGACACTGTCCTTCAGTGTTACTACTCTGAAGATGCCTGCCACAGTTGCTGGCGAAACGTCAGGAAAGAAAATTCCAAGACCACGGTTACACAGCCCAGATAACCTACAAGAACCAACAAAGCACAATTGTTAGCTAAAGAACAAGAGTAGATGTTTGAGACTCTTTTAGAAAGCCATTTTGATGTATTATTTGGTCCTTTGGGTTAAAAAAAGTGGCTAGGGAAACATTGTGTCTACATTATTGTTTTAAAATTGCAAGTTAATATAATAGAATGATCAAGATTCAAAATAATTTTGATTTTGATCATGAGGGGGGACTGTGGGATGTGTAAGATTTTAATTAATTCAATTCTAGCATATTAGAAAAATGTTATTTTTCTATTATATTTGTAAGCTGTGGTTATTTATATAAGTCAGTAGAAAATAGTCCTGTCTAACTTAAACTGAACAAAGCAAGTGATTTTTCGTATCTGGTACAGGATATCACCAAATAACAGATGAGATCATATGCATGTGACTACAAAGATGAGATCAGAGTTAGGGTGGATTTGAGAGGAGGAGATATTCAAATCCTCTTAGAACAAAGAACTCTGGAGAAGTATAAATATGAAGAACTAGGAGGAGCTTGTTAGAAAAAAAAGTTTCATTTTGTAGCCTTTGGCTCAAATCTTTCCTCTCATTATTTTTGCCGCAAAAATAATTAAAAATCTTTTGCTTTCAATCCTGAGGTTGGGTTTCTTTTTATTCAGAACTTAAATCTGTTTAAAGAAATAAATCTTTTTATTTCCAACAAACTCACTGGAAATACACAAATGGCTTCACAAGATTTCCTCCAGTTCTCAATTTTGTGTCATGGTGTCAGAAGCAAGAGGGCTTAGAAAAGAATAAGCTAAAAATCACAGATTCCAGCAGGATATAGCTCTGAGATGTTTGCTTCTTTAACTAACACTTCAGCCTTAAGGGACTGCAGCATTGGCCTCACCAAGCTGGCTTAATTCCTTCCCTGCTTTCCTCCTGGGGAAATGCTGGCATTGAACACAAAGAAATATATTTTCACATTCTAAGGTTTTTTTTTAATGTTAATGGATTCGATTTGACTTTTCTTTTTCTCTGTCTTAAATGCAGTTTAAGATTCTTTAGGAAAATGGGAGGCAATTATTTTCAACGACCCGCTGTTTTATATTTTAAAAAATTCTCACAATGACCTTCTCACAGCCTTCATAGAGAACTCTGCCCATTGCATTTTATGCAGTAGAAACAAGCTAACGCATTAGTAATCTCCAAAGCAAAGTGGAATGGCAATTTGGAGGTGATGTATTTGCTTTCGGTGATATTTAATTTTAGTTTAATTCATTTGGATTTGGATCATTAAAACGGACAGTGCTGGAGCGCCTGCATTGACCTCTGTGATGTCAGAATGTCACTGTGCAACGGTAACTAAGAAAAGCCTCTGAGGGGAGAAAAACACTAAAAAAACAAAAACAAAGGAGCATTGCATCTCCCCTCCCCTTAACATAAGATGTGTGCATACAGTACGTTGCAGTTTAGAGAGGATACTGTGGTAGAGTCTGTACTTTTAGTCTGATCAACCTCATTTCATTTCCTTGCATTGGCTGTGCGTATATGTGCACATGTATGCTACTTAAGTAGTCTTAGCATTATTTAGGTCACTATGCTTAAAAGTAGCTTTTATAGTCTTTCACTGCCTACAGTGCAGAGCTATGCGGAAGGATAGCAGCACAATTTTTTTTTTCTAAGAGGCTCTCGTCTTTAGGAGCTCTTAAGGATGGCCGAGCATTTTGTAATGTAATCTGTACAGCAAAATAGCTTCCGCTTATGCCTGGCAGATATATTTAGCTCTAACCTTCCTTGTGGTTAGTAGGGTACAACACAGACGCAGAGACAGCTGATTGTGCAGCTAGCCCCCCATGAGCTTGCGATTTCATCAGTATGCTCGGCTTTTCTGATAATCCAGTGCAGAATCAGTTTTAGCTACGCTGTGTTGGTTTTTTTTTTTTACATGCTTAACAACAAGAATAAAAACAACAAGAGCAAAATATACAGGTTAAGGAAATAAGAAAGCACAGCAAACAGAGACATACATATCTAAGACCTAATACATACTATGTGAAATCTTCTTTCCGTCAAGCAAGAAGCTGTTTCTGCTGATGTTCTGTCCATCTCCTTCCTCCAGCAAGAGAGAGGGGTCTTCTGCTTTTCTCAAATACAGGGAGAACTGCCATTTCTGCAAGCAGGTTTTGGCTACAGAATCTGGAAGACTTAAAGACTGTATCATCAGAGAACATGGAGCTTCGCAGAACAGTAAAGATTCATCTTGCATCATCAGTTGATTACATCCCCCCCCCTTTGTTCCCTCCCACCCAGTTGTTCTAAGACTCGGGTAGCAGATTTGCAATGTCACTTGACAACATTAATCAGATACTGCATTTAAGGTGAGCTGTCCCTTGCCTTCCCCCCTTACCAGATCTGTTCTGCTGCAGTGTGCATCATACTGCTGCAAGTCTTAAAATGGCAGGCAGGATTAATGTTGCTTCAGCTGTGTGCATGCTGTGGACACAGCATTCATTATGCCATGCCTCGCGTTTCTAATAGGAGCATGTAAATGGTCTGTGTGCCATCTCATGCAGTAGGGAAAACGTGGTGTTTCCTGATGGGCATTGCTACTTAAGCCGGCCACCTTTAGGCTTCAATTTCATTTTCTGCGTGCTGAATTGCCAGTTTGCCGTCGCATTCTAAAGCCACTGTTAGCTCTTATTTTTTTCCTCAATTGATTTTTTTAATTAACAAAAGGGGAAAAAAAGCGAACTGGGCTTTCCCAGTGGTGTCACTCTTATTCCTCCTGCTTTTGACGGCTATTTAAATAATGTATGTTGTATTGTTAATTAATGGCAATATCGAATTAAACCCCCTGAAACGAACATATTTATTATGCAGGCACATCCAATCTATTTTTAACTCTTACGCAGTCCGTGCACGTTGTGTAATGGGCTTTGGTTGCTGAGTTTTTCTTTTTCAGCAAGGGGTAGCATTAGGCTGATTTTCAACAAATGTGACAAGTGGCCTTTGCAGTGGTCAGCTTCAAGCTTTGAACCCTTCCTTGGAAGAAAGGGGGGGACAGGAAGCCCTTGCCGCTGCTGCTTGTTTAAAAAAACACCTTGAATGAGGACATCTTTTTGCCCACCCCCCCCATTCCCTTCCTGTTCTTGCAATTGATAAATTCAGCTATTCTGATACAGTCTATTCAAGTAAGCAGCTTTTGAGTACAGCTTTTTTCCCGAAGACTGAGATTTCAGTGACTTTCCATCGCTTTGTATAAAAATGGCTGGGTATATTGTCATTCTAAGACTTCATTAGGACATATGTACAGGTAGGTGAAGACTTGCATGTTTTATCGATTCTCGTGCTATGCCGCAAGGATTATGGAATAGTGGACATCTTTTCAGAAAGTATTTAAAGAAGTTTATTTTTTGTTAAGAGGATGTGATGCTAAATTCTTTAACTTTATTTTGTCTCAACAGTGGATTATGGCTATTTAAAAGCATACTGAAAGTGGAACTATTATGTCTGCTAGAATAATCAGGGCGTGGCACCGCTTATGTAACAAAAGATTTTTTTAAAAAAAACCAACATATCCCAAAAGATTTTGAAGTCAGAAATGAAAATAATTAGACTGGTTGGTTGGACGTAAAACTACAAGTCGTGGACATAGGGATATTTTTAAAAAAATATATATAAATTCTGGCGTAGGGAGCGGTCTTTGGTGTTTGCTGTGGAAATAATCTAGCATTAATTGAATTTATATAAAGATGTTTATCTCAAATAAGAAAGTATATGGTATTTCCTTTTTGTCTTTTTAAGGGTATCTCTAACATAGACATATCTAAAGACATTCCTGTCATCTTGAATATGAATTAGAACTTGGCTTTTTAAAAAATTAGTTAACATTAAAATGATGCATGATAGAGACACAATCTCAATGTGAGTTGTTTTAAATCATTACTATATGAGCGTGAAATATATTTTAACATATATGTGCTTCACATTAACACTGGGCCAAAACCTGTTTCCTTGGCAACCAAATCCTGTTAATGGGGGCAACAGCAGAGATTCAAAGGTAGTTGTTATTGTTTAATTCCACAATGCAAATGGTGATCTCGTGTTGCATTTCTGGGCGGCTGTAGTTTCTTGAATGATGGGAGGCTTTAGCACTGCATACAACCACAGGATTCCCTCTCCTCTGGAACTGAATGCAACTGCATATCTTTCAAAAGAAAACCCTCCACAGTACTGATTAGTTCACAGTGACATGTATGTGTACTTAACAATAGAAATTCCATATCAGTACTGTACAAATATACCTAAAATTATAGACTGATTAAAATTGTAAATATGTTTAAGCCTTTCCTCTGCACACTGATTCACATAATCCCTCAGGTTTACCAATCTGAACGCCTTCTAAAATGACAGGGGGAGTGGGAGGAAGAGATGATCCAATCTGTGGTTTACCGTAGCACTCATGGAAGTTACCAGATTATGCAAGGGGTTCATATAAATTGTTTAGTGGAAAGCACCTCACCTCATAGAATCTGTAAAAATTAAACCCAGAGGTAAAATATATTACTTATATTAGTCTGCAGCGTTGCTACCATTTCATCTAGTTTATTTAGAACATGGGGGTCTTCCCCTCTGACTACAGCAGTGTCATTGCAAAGATCCTTTTCAGCATGGCAGCCATTTTCTTTTCACGTCCTTGACTATAAAATTGCTAGGAAGATGATGTGTCAGTCGCGATCAGCAGCAAAAGCAAAGGCTCGAAGGAAATACTAAAAGTATAATTCGGTTGGCCATTTATATTACTGCAAGTAGCAAAGCGATTTTTCAGGTACAATGTTAATTTGCACTTATTTCTAAAAATCACTAGTACAGTAAACTTCCAATAAGTATTTCTATTTTAGAGAATGACCAATAACAATTGTTTTAGAATGTTATGAAAAGTCGATTGTGGATGTAGTACCATCAAGTTCTTCATTCTATTTTCTTTTTAAGTTGCTTTAAAAAGAAGTTATTGCAAACAATATTTTAAAATGTGCTGTTCATTATACTGTAGATTTCATTCTTCACTGCTGAATAATTTTGATGGTTTGTTTTTTCGAGGTGCCTTTCGAACATCAGCACCTTGGTGTTATCATTAACATTATTTATTTCACGCATGTAATTTTCTCGTTTAAAAAAATGGCTTGTTGCCAAGTTTAAGTTGTCTTATAATAATACTGTATGTTTTAAGTCTTCTTTTTAAAAGATTTGCTATAGGAGAGGCTAAAACAACCATTGATAAAACATTTGTTCTTGTATTCCCTCTTCCCTCCATCACGATATTTTAGTGTAGTTGGGTTTTGATCTTTATTTTCTAACAGATCAAGGGAACATTTCCCTCTCTCGGATCACTGGATTTCTATTATCTTTAGGAAAAATGACTGTAATTTGCAAGCAGCAATTGTTCTTATGTTGTAAGAGTTAGTTTACTTATTTGTGAGATTTTAAAATATATATATATTGGTGGCTTCCAGTCTGAATACGTCATTGCTGTTCACAGCAAAAACAACATACACTGTCTCTCTTTACAGGTGTCAACAAGAAAACTTCAGGTTTTCATCTGCGCCAACTAGTATCTACTCACCATCCTTGGCAGGGTTTTTTTTGCATCCTAAAAAGAATTATGTTGAATGGCCATTTAAATGCATTTGTTCCTTCCAAATTGTCATTGGAATATATGGGTTCCTTTGGAATTTCCATTGGAATGCATTGGTTCTTTATACAGGGCTTGCTAAGATCCCCAAACGAGAAAAAAAGTATGCCCTTACAAATGATGGCTGAAATGCATTGAGAAGACCATGGACGGCAGAATAAACATCTGTATGAAAAAGGAGCTCCAAAATCAGTCATTGGCATATACCAGAAGATACAGTCGCCTCAAAAACGCTGTGATGCTTACAGTCCAGTTTTTCTCTGCTATCCACTTAGCATTTATATATTACTCTTCTCGGCTGTAAAATTTTCTAGTAGTCCATATCTTGCAAAGTAGGCCAATTATTTAACCAACATTACAGGTTGAGGCACTAAGGTTAAGAGTGGTTGCACTAATGATTCTTGCTTTAATGTATTCTAATGGCCATTTATTATAAGCCCCAGTGTATTCATTGACAAATCCCTGATATATAACCCCCAGATTTGGTTAATTGTTCTTTTTCAATATTAGCAGAAGAATGCAATTTTTGATTGTTTGATTGTTTGGCATCTGCTAATGACATTTGATTTCAGATTGAAGGAAAAAATCTGAATGAGAGTAGACAATTTGGAGATCAGTGCAAAAATTAAATGAGACTCTTATTCACCGAAATAATAGTAGGGGACAAGTTATGTTTGTGGAAAGATACTGAAAGGAATAGTGCTACAGCAAGGGGAAAAAGATAATTCATAGAAAAAGGATCAACATGTCATGTGTATACATTATACATTAATCTGCTTTATACTGAATCAGACCCTTGGTCCATCAAGGTCAGTATTGTCTACTCAGACTGGCAGCAGCTCTCCAGAGTCTCAGGCAGAGGAGTTTCACATCACCTGCTTGTGAAATGTGAAGAGAACAAAATTTCAATAAAGGCTGGTTGCAGATAGGTTCTAGGAATACTGTTGAGCAGTGGTTCCCAAACATTTCGGGCCACTGCCCCCTTGGTTCCACAAACTCAACCCCAGCGCCCCCTACAGCATCCAACAACACAGTTGAAGGGGCCCACTTCTAGCACCCCCATGCTTCCCCCTTGCCTCTTAGTGCCCGCCTAGGTAATCCCACCCCCCCAATGGGTGATACTGTCCACTTTGGGAACCACTGCTATAGAGCAAGATGGCCAATAATACAGTCTCCTGGGCCTGCTGTCACTGGAGATGGTCATTCCTGTTCACAAACCGTTCTTCTCTCTAAAATTGTTTACGTTCCTCTGCCTTCTTCCTATGTAGTTCATGTAAAACAATAGCATAATCAATATAGTTTCCAATCTTCAATGTCCAAACATGGTTGGATAACTTTAAGTGTAGGCAGTATGGTTTAAATCAAGAATATACAAATGATATTGCTCAGAGTGAAGTGCCTGGTTGTCTTATAGAGTCCAATAAAGACAACTAGGAGGAGGTTAAAAGCAAAACAGCTCTTTATTTAGCTAAACACAGACCTGGGGTGAACTAACCCACAAATAAGATGCAGAGTTACCTGAGAAACAAAGTCAGTATCATTTATGCATTCGCATGGGGCAGGCCCATGGCTGCGGACAAGAAGATTGATACACAAAAGCACCAATGTACATTAGGTGTCTACTCCATTCTAATTAGCATAGCCTATAGATATTGCCCGAAGGCGTCACTTAGTGAGTGCCTGATCTTGTGAGCTCGGTAACCAGAAACCACATTCCTGAAGATGAACGTAATTCAGAGCTCTCTACTGGTGAGAGGCCGTACCAGGCACAGAGAGCATGATTTGTTGGTTCATGGCTTCCGGATGCCAACTTCCCCAAAGCTTCCATGTGTGTGCATATGAGTACATAGTATTTTATACCAGCCCTTATATCTGGGCAATACAAGAGGTCCACTTTTACATTTTAGATGTGACAAGAGAACTGCACTATTGTAATCTGTCACATTTAAACTGATTATCTGTGAACTTTGTTTCTGCATGTGCTCAGGAAGACATAACGTTATGGCTAAAATTAGGTAACATAATGTGGCCTGCTCCTTCCTTTTCTTGTATTCTATTTACCTCCTTTGTCCTTCAAATATCCTCTGAATTAATTTCTATACAAAGGCTAGCCAGGATTTTCTGGCAGAACAGGTGGGCTGGTCACAGGCTAAGGGGTAGATACTAATGACAACAAAATGGAGGCTGAAAGGTCATGGCATCCATGGAAACATATTCCAAAGGACTATTTACCTCACCCAGCTCCCATTGCCATATGATGGCCAACTGACCAGGAACAATGGTCTGGCCTGATTGTAGAAATCAACAGACACAGCTGTTCATTGCATAGAGACAAAATCAGCTGGCACCGTCTACCTGTAAAGCTGCTCTTAAAAAGCAAAGCGAGTACGGTGTAGTGGTTGGAGTGCTGGTCTAGAATCTGGGAGACCCACGTTCAAATCCCCCCTCTGTTATGGATTCATGGAAACTTTCTGGCCAGTCACACACTCTCAGTCTAACTTACTTCATAGGGTTGTTGTGAGGATAAAATGGAGGAGGAGGATGTAAGCCACTTTGGGTCCCCATCAGGGAGAAAGGCAGGGTATTAAATAAACAAAGTGACAGTGACCGAACAATAGAAAAGTCTGCTCTCTCTCATTCCACAGGTCTTTCAGCACTCGTGTGGCTCAGTTAGCCTCTTCTTTTGTCTCGGTTGTCCTAATCCAAAAATCTCTGTGTACCTCAGTTCCCATTAGTGCACTCTTCTTCCTTCAGTTTATATATCTTTGCTCTGTTACTGCCCCCTGATATGCACACACACACACTTACTCTGTTACTAATTATGCTGTTCCTTACTGAGCTCAGCAACAGATGGCAGCATCCCACAAAGCTTTCACTCTCCAAGGAGTTTGTGCACTGAGGGACTTTCAGTGCAGATGGGCATGTAGTATAGCTACGGTAGTTAACTGCAACAAAATGGAAAAACAGGTGCAAATTTTGCCCACACCTCTGAGTATAGGAGGGAAAAAACCCTTTGCAAATATAACCTAGGCCTGCTGATAGGTTGGGTCACAGATAGATCTGCAAAGAATTGCTTTGAGAATTTCCCACAGGCCACAAATAGACAGGGTATAGTCTGCAATAACCCCACAGGACTTATGTTTTGCAGGCCTGGTTTAAACAGATGGAATGGGAGGTGTTCGATATGAACTAACCAGAGAAACCTTTCTTGAGGTACATTGCTGTCTACTGTGATGTCTCAGCACAGGTATTTATGGGACAACAAAACTTGAGTGAATCTGCTCAACATGAGATAATTAGCTCTGGGCATAGCAGTTCCTTTAAATGTTTTTTCTCTCAAATGAAAACCTCTATAGATACTATCTGCTGATCAGCCAGTAAAGAGAGAAGTAAAAACTGATTAGAGTTTCTATACACCAGTCTTTTGATCACTCTGATTACTAACCGAGTTTATAAACAAACAAACACTTAAATCTGCTAACTTTGTAGTTTTGGTATTATCATTAAATACTGTGTTTCAGCTTGGAGGTCTTCAAAAGCCACAGAGCAAGAGCTAGTAATTAATTTCATTATGCTGCTTTTACTGTATTGATCTCCAAATTTCTTTGACTGATGCAAGCAAGACAATTGAGACTAAAGACTTCATCCTGCAGCTCCCTTCCTCTGAGAGGATCATCTTCCAACAAAGGAAACTTTCCTGTAGGCTCCTTCTGCCAGGGAAAGTTTCCTTCCATGGAGGAAGGCTCTTCATTTCGTGGAAAGGAATCATTGGAGTCAACACTTTAAAATGCCAATTTGGCAGGGTTTTATTTTCTTATAACTTTTCATTTTAGTGACGTTAATGGTCTAATCCCTGTGTACTGGAGTGAATCTGCATTGTGCTGCTACGTAATGGCTAGAAAGGGACTCAGATTAGTTCCTTGCTATCAAATAGACTGCTTTGGTCTTTCCTTGCTCCAGTAGCAGTTCACTCTAATTGTCTCCCTTCCTCATCTCTGAATGGCTGAGCCTCGCCGCAGATTGGGATGGAATTTTTGAGTAGCTGATCCTACTGACTCAGCAAAAAACTGGCTACTAGTCCCCTACTCTCATATTGGGTTAAACATTTAACAGGAAGTAACTCCTTCAAGTCCACTGGGAAAGGTTACTTGGCAATGTAGAAGGTTTTTTTCTCCCTTGATTAAGTCATGGATTTAATCAGCTCAGTATTGTTTGGGAAGGCTGTTTGTAAACATTACTGTTTCCCTATCTGTTTATATACAGGGAGGGTCATCAAGCCCGGTCCAAGACACTGAAAGCCAATGTAGTGTAGTGGATGGAGGTGAACTAAAAAGACTTGGGTTCAGATTCTCTCTGACCTAACCATAATGAGAGAAAGCATGGGATAACCTCATTGATGGAAAAGTGAGATGCAAATGTAATAAGAAAGATAAAGAGACACAAGACCACTGCACATGCAATGCAATTACAGCAAGTTTCATTTAAGCACTTTAAAAAAAACAACCATTAACTTCATAAATTTAAAGTTTGTGGCTTCAGCTATATATGCATTTGCTCCTTTGTCAACTAGAATTTCTTAATAATTAAGCAATATGTTGATAGGTCATTTACCAGTAACAGTTTCACTTTAAGCCTGTAGCATGAATGTCCCCAAAGGCATTCAGTGACTTGGATCAGTAGAAATGAAATGTGTCATTAACTATGGTTCTGACTCTATGCTCATTCATTTCAGGTTTGTCTTTCACATTTCTCGATCTGTCAAAGGCATAAAACACAATAATAGAATTGTAGGGTTACTATTTATTTTTGTGGCAACACAGCTCTAGATTTAGGTTGCTTATGCTGGCCTACAAAACCTAGCTCAAGCCTAGGGTTAATCTATCATCCTGCTGCAGTTCTAGTTTGAGCAATTCCATGTTCTTAATCTAGTTTTTTACTTCAAGCTCTACCCCTATATGTAAGGTTGCCAAACTCCAGGTGGTGGCTGGAGATCTCCCGCAATTACAACTGATCTTCAGGCGATATAAATTAAGTCCCCTGGAGAAAATGGTTGCTTTGGCAGTTGGACTCTATGGCATTGAAGTCCCTCTCCTCTCCAAACCCCACCTTCCTCAGACTCCATACCCAAAATCTCCAGGTATTTCCCAACCCTAATTACAACTGATCTTTAGGTGACAGAGATCAGTTCACCTGAAGGAAATGGCTGCTCTGGAAAGTGGATTCTATGATATTATACCCCATTGAAACCGTGTTTCTACCCTCACCTTAGGAATGGGCTGCCCATGGTATCCCACACTACTATTACACATCTGGAAAGGATAGCATGGGAGGACTTTCTGGTTCCCCCCCCACACCCACATACATCTATTTTGGTCATACCTGCCTATGAGGAGTGGCCCAGGTATTCCATCAATTTTGAAACCAAAGCTATAAAAAAAAAACAATGTGACACATAACTTAGAACATACCTTACTGCTCTGCAATACACGTTAATAATCCCCAAATACACTTACAGCTGGCCACTGCCAGATGATAAAGGAAAAAACTGGCACACATTTGATAACCATTTTTTCATTTACTGTACATTGCCTTGATTTATTTTTTACTTCAGCTTTGTAAGTATATGGTTGTTGATGCATGGGTACTTTCACTCACATTTGCCCCCTGTCTGTCTCGGTTGTTTCTTGGAGTTATGCATGAGCTTTCCATTCACACTGCCAGCCCTCACAAATCCTCGACCTTCTCATTCCTCTGTTAACTCAATTCTTCCCTCTCCCCTGAGCTCAGCCTGGGTGAAATCCCCACGCATAAAGCAAAGTGCGGGACACAGAAGCTTGGTTTCTCTCACAGCTAGTTTCAAAGAGGCGGGGATTCAAATGCTTCCTGCTTCCTCTGAGCAAAAGAAAGGCTTTTAAAACCAAGGCTTGGATTTCTCCCCCCCTTTCAGATTGCTCCATTTTTTGTTCTTAAAATGCTTTTTTATGCTGCCATTGGGTTTTGGGGCAGGAAGGGCTTTTTTCTCACAATAAGCTCTACAACGTAAGCCAATTACAAAGCAGCATTTAAAGGGGCGGGGACTTGATTTGGCTTGGAGACTGCTGGTGCATAGATTCCCAACAGGAAAGTGTGGGTCCAGCAAGCATGAACCTCAGGTAAAACATACATGCATAAACGACCTATAACAACATTTAGAATGGACAGATTAAATAATGAACAAATGGAGATGGGACATGGCAGAATGTAAAAGATTGCTTTATAAAGGAAGTACTGGAAAATACTACTCTGGCAGTACTACTCTGTTGGGCCCAAAGGTCTGTGAGTGGAGTGCAGCTTGTGGAATAGGGCAATCCTGTCCTTTTGCTGCAGTTGTGCTCTTAAAAGCCATGAGCACCACGGGGGATGACGTGTTCTTGGCCCATGGCTCTCTGCCTGTGTCCCTGCGTGTGCTGGGCAAGTGATCCAGAACTAGTTCAGGAGCTGAAGTAAGACAACCTTTGGTTCCTGTTACTGCTTAGTGGGGTTTTTAACAGCAGAATTTGAAAAAATTCCTCAGATGTTCCATCAATTTTGAAACCAAAGCAAAGGTATAAAACACATACATCACAAAGTGACACAGTACATGCTATATTGCCGTTTGTACTTTAGCCAAAGTTAAAACTTTACAGGCAATTGACAGCATTACAATATCAGATTAAATGTATATAATTTCCCCCACAGTATTAGTGTTTGAGATGGCATTTACTGTTTGATGTTAAATAGTTTTGAAGAATATTAGAGGTACAGTGGTACTCCAAGTGCCAAAGATTCTGGTTTTGGAAGGAGCACATTAAACATTTAGTATTTGACCAGCTAGCATACAATGCAGTGATCAGCTGATATCTTTACCATCACCTGTCCTCTGACTATACATGCTGCTCCTTTCTCTATCTAGAGAGAAGAACACAAAGTCTGTGCACTTTCACATTTTAACTTTTTTCCCATTGCTGCCTGGATTCTATCAACAGTTGCCAGGAACTAAAAAAGCATGGCAACCACTGGGAGACTGGGGGAGGCAGGACATGGGGAGAGGCTGTTGGTGTTGGCATGATGTCACTTTCGGGAGAACCTGGACATGATGCCATGCCTCTCTAGGAATCACTGGAAACGATAGGGTAAAAACATAGAGTTCCAGCAATTCCTAGAAATCCTGGGTTTTCCCTGGAAGTGACATCACACTGTTGGCCCAATGGCCATTTTCTTTATTCCCCCACTGATACTTGAAGCAGTGGTGGGAGATGCTAGGCGGAGGGCCTAGTGCCGTACCAACATTCATGTATCCTTAATATCTTATATTGTATCTTTATTTTGGATTGTATTGGTTGTAAGCTGGTTAGGAATCCATAGTTGGCTGAAAAGTAGAATAGCTAAGAAATGTAGATACAGTAATTTTAGGCCTTGGCCACAAAATAAAGTATACGTAATAGGGTTGCCAACTGCCAGGTAGTAGCAGGAGATCTCCTGCTAATTCTACTGATCTCCAGCTGATAGAGATCAGATCACCAGGAGAAAAATGGCTGCTTTGGCAATTGAACTCTATGGCATTGAAGTCCCTCCCCTCCCCAAACCTCACCCTCCTTAGGCTCAGCCCCAAAAATCTCCCGCCAGTGGCGAAGATGGACCTGGAAACCTTAACACTTAAGCCTTCAAAAAAAAAATTGGCTTAAACAAGCATAACTGCTTTGGGTTGTGGCCTTGACTTCCGGTTTCGGCTTAAAGATTTACCAGATGAAGCAGTGACTAAATTTATGTCATAACTGTGGTTGGTGTCAGCATCAAAAATAGCATTGCAAAAATGAAAATACTGTTGAAACCTCTTCAGCAGAAACAGCAAGATGTTTCCAGTGTAGGCAACATAGCTGCTTTCTTCTTCTCCTCCTCCTCCTGCTGCTGCCGCCTTGCGCTTGCTTGTTAGTGCAGTGGTTTGACTTCCTTCTTCATAATGGAAGCAAAAATAACAGAGGCTTGTCTTTTTAGGCATGTTTGCCTCAACCTGTTTCTTTACACTGGAGCTGAATAATTTCCATTAAAACACAATCATAAAATAGAGGAAAAATCTGATTTTGATGCCATTTTATAAACAACATCTTTGTTTATGATCAGTGAACACAGAAGGAAAACACACCAAAGAATATAATAATTGCCTTGCTGCTTTGAGTCTTGGCAAGAAAGACAGGCTAGGAATGTACTAAATAATGCTAAGGATTCATCCAGTACATCAAACTGTCTTCAACAGAAGTTGGTCACCTATTGAGGAAAGTTACCAGTATTTCTCTTCTGCTGTACAGTGAGCTTGGTGATGCTTATACCTTTTAATCTAATTGATAGTTTGGTGACATTGTAGTTTATGACTATCAAGTACATATTCTTAGCTTCTGAGGGTATACTCTATGGTATACCAGAGAATCTAGGAAAAATGAAAATCCTACAGTGGCTCTAGAGGGTTGATGCTCCAGGAATTCTGCTCCTCCTATGGTATCCCACACATGCTAGGAAGAACTGATTGATTGTCACCTGTAAAGACAACAAAGTCCAGAGGCTGGTTGGGGGATTGAAAGAGAGATGGGGCTGCTATTGGCTGGCATCCTCCTTATCGCTGAGAAAAAACTGAAAAGAATTTTGAGAGATTTTTAGGTTGAGTAGAACATGGATAGCAGCCATTTGTTGGTGATGGAAAGTGCTGTCAAGTTGCAGCTGACCTATGGCGATCCCGTAGGGTTTTCAAGGCAAGAGATGTTCAGAGGTGGTTTGCCATTGACTGCTTCTGTGCTGTGACCCTGGAATTCCTTGGTGGTCTCCCATCCAAACACTAATCAGGGCCAACCCTCTTAGTTTCTGAGATCTGATGAGATTGGGCTAGCCTGGGCCATCCAGGTTAGGGCAGCAGCCACGTATACCAGTACAAATATTTATGATCAAAGGGTTACTTGGGCTTACAAAAGCCTACAAGTGTTGTCATGTGGGAGAAGAAGACAGAGGAAAGTGATATGACACTGGAAATTTAATTTTAAAATTTGAATGTTGGTAGAAGGAATTGAGGTTGCAGTAGGGTTGCCAGGTCCTTATTCGCCACCGGTGGGAGGTTTTTGGGGTAGAGCCTGAGGAGGGTGGGGTTTCGGAAGGGGTGGGACTTCAATGCCATAGAGTCCAATTGCCAAAGCAGCCATTTTCTCCATGTAAACTGATCTCTATCGGCTGGAGATCAGTTGTAATAGCAGGAGATCTCCAGCTACTACCTGAAGGTTAGGAAATCAAAAGTCTGCACTTGTATAAAGCTCAATAAAGCACATACAAAGCACTTTGCAAGCAGTTATATTGTGAGGTGGAGCCTCACCAAAACAATATCCCAAGGATATAAATACAGAGCAGGAACTTGTTATAATGCAATAATTTACATCAGGTAAGTGTATATACACAACAAAATCAGGTGCACAAAAATTGACAATCCAGAATGGTAATGTCCAAATGAAGCACGGAACAGATTTCAAACGCAATGGGCTTCCGGTAAAATCCCCATTTCAGAGCTTTCGTCAAGCTTCAAGGAGTACCACGTGCAAATATCACCTGTAATAAAATGCATACCTACATAATATCTCAAAAAATCACAGGTTTGACTATAATAAATAAATCATGGTTCTTAAAATATTTCGTATATACAAAAATATTTTAGCTTACAAAAATATATATCTTATTAATCTATTTTATCTTACATACCAAAGTTTGGAGAGACATCTATTCTGCCATTCTGTTTAAGAGGCTAGCTGAGAGTCTGAAGTTAAACTCAATTCAATCTTTCTTAAGGTTTTCTTGATCCCACAGGTGCAAGCAATCTACTCAATAGTACAAACTCATGTTACCGTAAGTAGTGTAGAAGAAGCGAATCTACTAATTAGAAAAGTTAAAGGAAACTGGAGAGATCCAAAAATGAATTTAATCCATTAGGCATTAAAGTGTCAAAAAGGAAGATGAAGCGTGATTCTTGTTGTGCTAAAATTCTATCTATATTTTGATTATGAAATGCTCAACCGTGGAACGGCCAAATAACAAAAAATTGCATATCAGTATCCGAATGTTTTAACTCTTTGTAGTGTGCTGTGAGTGGGGCTTCTAAATTAGAGTTCCTAATCCGGGACCTATGCTCCCCTATACGAAGCTTAATCTCTCTTTTCGTTTTGCCTACGTAAAGGAAACAAAAAAAACGCCAAATCGGCTTTGTTAACTTCAGCCCTGCAATTTAATTATAAAACTAGGGAAGTACAGAACATCATTAAACGACACTGGCACTTGGTACAAAATATACCAGGTTGTAAAGAGCCACCAAGATTTGGTTTAAAAAGAACTTTTTCCCTACGAGACAAACTTGTAAAATCGGACTGTCTCCCTCCCCAGCAGTATAGTCACCCAGTCGGCCATTTTAAGTGTGGCAGTTGCAGCGTTTGCACACAAGCGCTCCCAGTGAAAGAATTTCGAGACACCAGAACGGGCTTTACATTTACACTTAGGCACTTTAGTAACTGCAATAGTAAACTGGTTATTTATTTAATTCACTGTCCTTGTGGTCTACTTTACGTAGGCAAAACGAAAAGAGAGATTAAGCTTCGTATAGGGGAGCATAGGTCCCGGATTAGGAACTCTAATTTAGAAGCCCCACTCACAGCACACTACAAAGAGTTAAAACATTCGGATACGGATATGCAATTTTTTGTTATTTGGCAGTTCCACGGTTGAGCATTTCATAATCAAAATATAGATAGAATTTTAGCACAACAAGAATCACGCTTCATCTTCCTTTTTGACACTTTAATGCCTAATGGATTAAATTCATTTTTGGATCTCTCCAGTTTCCTTTAACTTTTCTAATTAGTAGATTCGCTTCTTCTACACTACTTACGGTAACATGAGTTTGTACTATTGAGTAGATTGCTTGCACCTGGGGGATCAAGAAAACCTTAAGAAAGACTGAATTGAGTTTAACTTCAGACTCTCAGCTAGCCTCTTAAACAGAATGGCAGAATAGATGTCTCTCCAAACTTTGGTATGTAAGATAAAATAGATTAATAAGATATATATTTTTGTAAGCTAAAATATTTTTGTATACACGAAATATTTTAAGAACCATGATTTATTTATTATAGTACAAACCTGTGATTTTTTGAGATATTATGTAGGTATGCATTTTATTACAGGTGATATTTGCACGTGGTACTCCTTGAAGCTTGACGAAAGCTCTGAAATGGGGATTTTACCGGAAGCCCATTGCGTTTGAAATCTGTTCCGTGCTTCATTTGGACATTACCATTCTGGATTGTCAATTTTTGTGCACCTGATTTTGTTGTGTATATACACTTACCTGATGTAAATTATTGCATTATAACAAGTTCCTGCTCTGTATTTATATCCTTGGGATATTGTTTTGGTGAGGCTGCACCTCACAATATAACTGCTTGCAAAGTGCTTTGTATGTGCTTTATTGAGCTTTATACAAGTGCAGACTTTTGATTTCCTACTCTCCTATTTTGTACTTGTAGCCAGTGTTTGATTACTAACTACCTGAAGGTTGGCAACCCTAGGTTGCAGGAAAGAGTGGTTGGAGAAGATGACCTTTGACCTGGATGGATATATCACAATGTGTCAGGGGCAGACTGGGAGGGGAAAGGGACTCACCCCTGCTCTAGCCCCACCCCACAAAGGAGGGAGAAAGGAAGAGGCAGCCTGCCTACCCAGTGGTGGTTCACCACCTTCCTTGCCTCACATGGGGCTTGGGGGGGGGGCTGGATGCCACTTCCTCACCTTATGTGGGGCTTGGGTGGATTAGGATCTGCCTCCGTCACATCACATAGGTCAGGTGCCATCTCCCTCGCCTCACACAGGGCTTGGGTAGGCTAGGTTCTGCCTCCCTTGCATCACACAGAGCTCTGATGGGCTGGGCACAGCCCTTCTGCCACTCTGCTGGTCTGGTCCGGAGGGGGGGTGCATAGGTCCACTGGGGATTGTCATGGAGCCCATAATAGCCAATCTTCCCTTGCTGAGGTCCCTGCCTTTCCTTGGGTAAGCTCTGTCATCCCCTGGCATCACACCCAAATCACCAGGAATTTTCAAATTGGCAATCCTAGTTAGTAGAGGTATGTAACAACTTGTAACAACAAAAGTTTAAAGAATGTTAGTATAGAACAAGAATCTTGGGTGTACTTCCAGACACATCATTATCTTTAGATAGTCAAGTGTCAAAAGTTCCCTAGAATATCTTTTACTAACTAATGCTAGTTTGCCAGGTGAAGTGTCTCCCACAGAAAGCTGATCTGGCTACTCATACATGCTTTAGAATTGTTCAGATTTGGCTATTGTAATGTACTCTGTATGGGGCTGTCCTTGAAAGCAGTTCAGAATGGCCCCTGCCTGAGTGATCGTATTAAGCCAGTGTTACATCATCTACACTGGCTTCCCATCTTTTTCTAGACTCAATATGAGGTGCTGTTTTTTTTACTCGAAAGACCAATGCTACTCGTATCAACCAACCAAGACTTGAGGTCAGCCCAGGAAATCTTCTAGGAAACACCCTTAGCAGAGTATTATCTGGTGGACATCCACAAGGAGGGCTTTTTCAGCTGTTTTTCCCTGATTTTGGAACCCCTTTCCCTCAGGAATTGAGAATGGCTGCTTCCCTAAAGACCACCTGGATAGGTTTGAAGACCTACTTTTCCTGAAGGGCCTTGGACTTATGTCAATATGAATGATGTGGCATGAGGACTGGTATTATGTGTTAACCAGATTTTTATTGTATTTTACCTGTAATTTTTATTTTATTGTAAACTGCTTCAGGGACCTTTTCAGTTGAAAGGCAGTTTGTAAATTAACTAGCTAAATAAAAAGATAAGAAATACTGAAAGTAACAGCAGCAGTTTTGCATAGGTTGGAAATTAGTAAGCAACAGAACTCAGATGCTTCAAAACTGCATGCAGGTCCTCCAGAAAAAGGACCCGTGCTATTCAGTCTATGAGGTGTGGACTGAGAGATGCAAAACAGTACAGTATGACAACACAGTGTATAGTTTTGTACGGCAATACACAGTCATGCTTCTTTATCTTTTTAGAATTTAGCATTCTAAATTCTAAATAGCTTCCCCCATGGGCTATTTTAAAGGATGTGCTTAACTTCTCTATGGAAACCAATGTGGCTGCAGAGTGCTTAATTTTGCCTGGATTGTGCCTGAGCATTTTATGATTTCAAGCCAACTTTCATTGGATTGGCTGTATTATTGTGGATATACTTTAAATGATTGAAGACACGGAGTTTGTAGACGGTGCATTATCAGCGAGACATGAGCACATCAGAAATCAATCCCTTTTTTGAGCTAAGTGCTTACATCCCACTACAAAAAGATGTGAGATATGATCTACCCTTGCCTCCAAGTATCTGCAAAGCTATTTCTTGTTTTAAGAGATAATGTCAGCATCGGTGCAGCCATTTGCAGAACTACTGCTGTTATACAGTAACTGACAGACCACCACATGATAGTTCTCATGACTCATACAGTATGCTAATCCATACGCTCAGATTTGCTACTCTGCTGCTCGCCCACAACAAATATGGTTACCATTATATCTGCTTTTGATTCTTCCAATCAAAGAGTAATTGTTCCAGCGACACTGACTGCAGAACAATGCAATGAGAACCATTTCCCAGAAGTTTTAGGAAAGGCCAGTAAATAACCACCATTTACACAGATGTACATACAGCCCCTTGTCTACAATATGCCTGGATACAAATATTAATAAGGAGGAAACATCTTCAAATTGCTATTAAAATATCGGGGCACAAGATAATGCTGATAGTAAAACATTAAAAATGTATTTTGTTGAGGTTCATCGCAAAGTGCTAATACCAGTCTTTTAAGGGATTTCTCATTCATACTACTGATATTAAGTTTGTTGTGTTTGTTTCCACTAGCTCAACACAGTATGAAATTCTTTGTACTTGGCTCCATCTTGTGGACACACATGCCAAGATAGTGTATGTGTGATGTGAGACAGAAAGAGCATGGAGGTGTACTGGATAATAGGAAAAATTGCACTTATGTGTTTCACATAATACAGTCAACTTTATTTTATAATAGATTTCAAAATATGCTTAGATTTTTTTTAACAAACAGAAGTTGCTATGTTGATAACATTTTCCAAAAAGTATAACCTTTCCCACTATATCAAATAATGTTCCTTAACTTGCTAGATATGACTTGCTATGGGTTATGGCTGCAATCCTAAAGACAATTTCCTGGCAGTAAGCCCCACTGAATAACATGGGACTTACGTTTGAGTAGACCTGCTTAAGAGTGCCCTCTAGTGCTATCAACATGTCCCATCATATCAAAATTATCAATCATTATTAGCCTTAGAGAATATAGGCCACAGATTTACAGCAGGCAATGCTGAACTTCAGAGCTCCAATTTAGGTGGAATGGAAAGTTTCCAATTTAAATATTATTCTACTGGAGACTGAGACTTAACTTTCAAACTTAGAGAATATAGCTCTAAAAGATGGAAAGGAATACACTGCAAAAAAGGAAGGAAGGAAGGATTACAGGATCACAAGAACGATAGCCACTGCAGTCTTCATTAGTTCAGTGTGAATGTTGGGTATAGAGGGGGGGATCAAGTAATTAGTAATTGGGGATGGGGGGAACACACTGCAGCATCAACTGATAACAGAGGCTGTAGTTCAATTGGACTGTGAAGAACTCCATAGTAGTGTTTTGATTTCCAGTTTAATATTAGTTTTCCTGATTAGATTCAATAGCTGTAAGTGAAGTAATTTCCTAGAAAGATTAGTGTGATGGATGGGTTAGGTTCTGCCGCTCCCTAAGAGTGACCAATGAGAGCTGAAGGCATGTTGGTGAGCAGACAGTTGGAAAACAGCAATTAGGAAAGCAGTTGGGAGTTGGAAGCTAGGGAATTGAGAGGGAAAAGAGGGTGTCTGTATCACTTACTGCTCTTGTGCACCTTTGTTGGCCTTGCATCATCTTACAAAATGGCAGTGAAAATTCCAACACACAATAAATCAACTCTTTGCTATACAAGCTCTGACTACATAACATTTAGAGAAGCCGGAAAATGGTGTCTTTGTGTAGATACACCTGAATAGAGATGCTGAAATAAATAGACACGTGCTTTAAAAAACAGTCCTGTATTGGTAGAGGTTTGCCCATGTTGTTTGCCAGCGCACAGGAAAATAGCAGATGGTACAGAACACAATGGGCAAAAACGCATGGTCGCTTTAGCCTCCTTTATTCCCTGTTTCAGCCAGGATCGAATGCACATTTGGCGAAAACTCATGCGTTCGATCCTGGGTGAATTCTGGCTGAAACGGAATAAAGGAGGCTAAAGTGACCATGCGTTTTCGCCCAATGTGAGAGCAAAGGCTAATTGTTCCAGCTACTCTCAGGCAAGCAGTGTTACAAAGTGATTTTCTGAGCAAATCAAGTGGTATTCATATACCTGCCTTAACACATTGTCATTTGTCTCTAAATATGTGGCAATAATGAGCAAAAAATGAACTTTATAAACCTCTCTCTTTCCTTAGTTATTATGAACGATCTATTAGTTGGAATGAAGAAATAATAAGCCTCAGTGTATATAAGACCTGTATGTCCACTGCAGCCATCAGTCCTTTGTAAACAGTAGTCACTCTGTTGCTCAGCCATCAGTGGGTGGCTAGGAATTAATTTAGTAAATTTTTGTTAGGTTGGACATCAGGAGGCAAAGTTTGACTGCATGTATTTCTGGACACAGGAAATAGCTATCAATAGCTGCAGCTGTGAAACCTCCTTTGGACGTCAGACGCTTGTGTTTCTAATTCCATATCACGTGAGCAGGTCTGACGTAATTGCAGACCTTGTCTACGGGAAGAACAGTCACCAATACGGCGTTATCTGTGGGACTATGCTTGCCTGAAGGAGCGGTCTTCTCAGTACTCTTTGACGTTGGAGATACTTTCTGGTATGTCAAGCTCCAAAATTATATAGGTTTCTACATATGGGGCCAAAAAGCAGAGCTATTTAAAGTAGGGCAAATTTCAAGTCAGTATCCTTCTGATTCATGTGAACTAACATTTCCTGTTTCTGTCTCAGTATAAACTCTGGAGAATTATGGGCACAAACAAGCAGACTCAGCCTCTAAGCTGGTATACGTCTGATTTTTGCTTTCTAAGGACTACCATGCTGATCCAGAAACCACCAGTGATGGAGTCAGTAGCTTTTATATGTGCATATAAAAGCTACTGTGCATATTCCAGAGTGTGCTCCTGAATTTATCACCTAGTGAAAATTAATATAAGTTATAGTTCAAAGTTAACATATATTGTGGCAACCATAACACTGTATCAAGATGGCTGTGACAGGCTGTAAAGCTTGGACATTTTCAGCAGCTGAGTCATAATCACAAACTTTTCGGAAGCTTATAGTCACTCATGCCATGGAAGCTTGGTGAGTGACCTTGGGCCAGTCACACTCTCTCAGCCTAACCATCCTCACAAGGTTGTTGTGAGGATAAAATGGAGGAGAATGATATAAGCAGCTTTGGGTCCCCGTTGGGGAGAAAGGAGGGGTATAAATGAAAGAAATAAATATAATAAAATAAAACTGAAGTATTTACATTGATAGGAGTTTGTTAGGACAAGACTGGGAACATTGTGTATTACTCTAGCAAAAGCCAGTCTATACTTATAGGACAATTGTGAGCTATGGTAAGAAAAGCTAGCCGATTCCTTGCAAACGTCACCACTGTCAAAAAACTGTGGAGTTAAGTGAGTGGAATCAGAACAGAAGAGGTAGGATGTGAACTGTACTGTTCCACAAGTGAATTAGGATGACAGTAAGCTTGGAACATCTTTGATGTATTGAAGTCTGCTCTGAGCCCAAATCGATGCAAATCGATGCAATTTCTGTACAAAGCCTTAATTTTGGGTTTCTCTCCCCATGCCGTTCTTGCTTGTCTCTCCCTCATCCAACCCCTCTCCTATAAGCCATTTTGGTGAGTTTCAGCAGCGACGTTTTTAAGATCTTGGGGAATGGAGTCGGCTGTTCCCCCCCGCCCCACACACACACCTTATATGCATCCTCTCTGGTCAGTTTCAGCAGTGGGAGTTCTTCCTAGTTTGCCACTGCAAGACCCCTGCTTTGAGATAGTTTATTTTTTATTAATTATTATTAATTGATAATTTTGTTGCAAATTAATGATGTCTTCTAGAAGAGGCTACTGAAGTGTCAAAACTATATAATCTCAAGTATTTTAAAATTTTCTGACTGTAATGTTTAGCTTGCTCAAGTGAGCAACAATGTATAGATTACTACTGCGGCATAAACGGGGAAATATTTCTCCCCTCCACCCCATTTCGGCACCTGAAAATGGCTGGGGGACCCTTCCTCCCCCTGCGACAGTGTTCTGAGCCCAAATGGGCTCTCCTTGGCCTTTTTAAAGACATTTCCCACAACTGGATCTGGGGAAGACATACCTCTCTTTAAAAACCAGCATATCTAGTTTACTCCTTAGCTCCCTTTACGGGCAGCCCATTCTTGAGGGGAGGGGTTGCGCTAGAGGCTGGAGGCAGCTCAGTGGCGCTGCCTCCAAAGGAGGATTCATTCCCCACCCCACTGAAGCTGTGAGGTTGCCATTACTTTCAAGCCCCATGAAACCGCTCCATTGTGTCCCACGAGGCTACGCCACCTAAAAATGTGGTGTAAATGGAAGTAAGGGAAAAGGGGGTGTTCCCCGCCTGAAGGTGGGTTAGGAAGCAGCCTAAAGGTGGCTCCGCCCCTGGAACACCCCCTGGGATGATGGTGCACCTGGGACAATGGAGGTGCTGCATCAGGAAGCCAGCGGGAGGCCAAGCCAGTGTCCCGGGGCTGCGCTGCCATGACAGTGCTGGGAGGTTGGCCTCCATGCCCCAATACCCATGCCAGTTGTGGCAGCGCAAGTGGCCCGGGCGCTGGCACAAGCACTGCGGACACCAGCAAGGGCCCTTCCGTGCCTTCCTAAGACCTTTCTCCCTCCCAGGTAAAGAATGGGCCCTTAGGCAAACATGCAGACAAGGCTAGCTATGGGCAGCATTTAAAGCCAAAATACAACAACTGCATTCAGATGACCAAACAAATCATGGTTTGCTTAACCCAAAAATGAGCCTCAGAAGTCTTTGGTCATTTATTCATGGCTGTTTGCTGCAGTTTCCATGCTTTGTTGCTCTGGACCTTATTTTTTATTTTTCACAGCTGCCGCGAATTGGCCCATAAAATTCGCAGCATCCCAGCAGCAACTCAAACCTGTGTTGCTACGATCTTTCCCTTTGCCCCGCCATTTCTGCCGGAGGGCCCATGAAAAACTCCCTGGAGTCTGATTTCTTCTCCCCGCCCATTCTGGCAAATGTCTCTTCCCTCTCCTATGACTCCCCACCCACAAGGGTGGCTATTGGCCAAGGGTTCTTTTTTTGTTCTGACCAGAAGCCCGTGCACTTTGCATGGCCACTAGATCCGTGCTTGAGTGCCATAATAAATCCAAATCTCTACGGCAAGATTACAAGAGATGTGTGGCCTTCCATGCATAAATGGCCCTGGGCGCTTTGGCTGCTGCACTAATGAAAAAAGAAAAATAAGGTGGAAACAAAGAGGGGGGTGAAGAAAAAAAGGTGCGCGAGCGTAAATCACAAGGGGAGAAGTGAAAAGAACTATTCCAAAGGGGGACGAAGCAACAAGTCAGGACACACCATCAAAAAAAGGGGAGGAAACTAAAAGAAAAACAAGGAAAGCGGACAGAAGCAGAAAATAGAAGTCAACGGGAAAATGAATCCAAAGCTGAAAGGGAAGGGGGGGGGAACCGTGCCGAGTCAAAGCAGAAAGGGAGACAAGGGCCGTTTATGCAGGAGAGGTTTTGCCTTGGATTTGCCACTCTCTCTAGATGCACATTTTCCCCATCTAAATTCTCAAAACTCTGCGTTGGGGGCTTATTGTTGAGTTTTGAGAATTCGGATGGGGAAAATGTGCATCCAGAGAGCAGCAAATCCAAGGCAGAACTCCACATGCATTCGGTTGCATGAAAGTAGAGTTGAGCGGTTTGGAGCCCGATAGGACTTCTCCTTCCCCCTCTCCTTCGAATGCCTCCCCTCTACGGAGCTGCGATGGGCAGAGTTGTGACAGAGGTGGGGGCGGGCCTCAACAGTGGGCTTGTCTGCAGGAGGAGGGCTGAAAGGTCAGGGGCAGACACAACCGCTGTCAAATGCTACGTTCTTTTTCTCATGAGTAATCCAAGCTACATCGGGCTTTATGAATTAGATTCGATTCCATGAATAACCTTTTAAGTTCGGGGTTTTTTTTGCTCCGCCTCAAGAGAGCAGCAATTTTTTGAGTGAATAATTGACCTTTGGGTTCACGTGCTGCCTCCCAGTAAGACTGAAGAGTTCCTGACTTACAAGTAACCACAATTTGTTATGATATCCTAATTGGCTGCTTTTAAAAATATGCAGTTTGTTTATTTCCTTCAAAGTCATACTTTAGAATCCTGATTTGAAAGCAAAAAACAAACTGCAGTTTGTTAAAGAGTTTGATTTGGATGTTATACCAATTTGTAATAACGGTATTTATGCAAAAGGAAGATGTAAGATGTTCCCCCTAAAACAAGTTATATATGAAAGGATTTTTAAATTACTGTCCATAATTGTAATTTATATAGGATGGCGGACGGAGCAGCAGCTCAGCCCTGACGCTCCTCCAAAACATTTGTTTTAATCTTGATACTTACGGTGTTTTTTTAGTTTTTCTGGCTGCTCTTGTAAACCTGCTGGAACAGCACTTGGATATACAGAACTCTCCTATCTCTGAGACGTTAATTGCCAAAGGCTGGATGACTACAAGCTCGACTTAATTACTTGCAACCTACGGGGGAGTGGCTGCAGACACGCCACGCCATTCCTAGAGATAAGTAAATACCTTGGTATGCCCTGCTGTATAAACTTCAATCTGATAGTTTGTTAGAAAAAGTCCCTACCAGCTAATGACAGCGGATAACAGCTGCTAGCTGTTATATTAACACTTTTTGGATAATGGACACTAAGAAATGGAGACGTTCCGCCACGGAGGAGGGGGACCTAAATAAAACAGGCAAATAGCTGAGAATAGATAACTTTTTACAAAGTGGTGAACGAGACAATGCTGCAGCCCCTATCCCCCTGCTTAATCGATTTGAAGCACTGGAACATGAACAACCCTTACATGTGGAAACAGACTCTGTGCTCTTAGAGACAGGGATTCAAATGGAGAAGGAAATATCCTCTGTAAATTCAAGCAAACTTCAAAACCCAGAGAAAGAACTAGCACTGCTGGAAAAACAAACCCTGCTTATAAAGGAGTCTTTGGTGAACCTTTTCATTAAGTTTGATCAAATAAATATCAAATTGGAGGACAAAATCAGCAGTGGGCTCTTTAAATGAGAGGTTGCAGGTAACGGAAAGCAATATGAGACTTGGAACCTAAGCCTTGACAATAAAATCCCTAAAGGGAAACATAATACAATACCGACAGCACCCCCTAGAGAGATGAAAAGGAGCAATACATGCCCCCGACCGTTAAACTCTCCTTACCAGATCAACAGCCTCAAAGTAAATTATTCTTTACAAGAAAAAAAGGTGGCCTTACTGGTAGGAGATTCGAGGATTAATTACCACAGATGGGGACATAGAAAAGCACTCATGCTCTCCCTGAGCCAGTTATTACAGTGTGAGATCCAAGAGGTGGATCTAGAAAACCTATTCTGGCTGCCTTCTGTGAACTACCATAAAAGGCGGTATCCTCAGGGAGAGGAAAATAAATGTGTACCAGGAAAAGACCTAGTCTGGGGAAAAGATAGGGATAAACACAAATCAACCCCACATCTCTCAAAGCATGAAAGAGAGATAGGAACGGCTTCAGACTGCAAGTCAGGATATTTCAACGATTTACTCACTTCATAGGCCACTTCGCCCCAAGAAAAGGCTTCTCTGAAGGACCTTGAGACAACCCCACCCCTTATTGAGATGGACTCATTCTCCTCCATGCCTCCCCTAGAATCTTCTTGCCAGGAGAATACATCGCCTCTAACATTTACATCTCCCCCATCAAGATCGTTAAGGGCATCTGAAAATGACACAGGCATTGAGACCCAGGATCAAGGCTTAAATGGGCCCTTGAAGCCAAAGACGTCCAATAAGTTAGCATACAACGCAACTAACCCTGTAAACCTAAATTTGGAACAGATCAACTTGAGCAAGAATTATGATTGCGATTTGAATATTTTATTTGAGATCTATAATAACAAAGATCTCCTTGAACCACCTGCCCAGAAATCCTGGGCACAGGAATTACAAGAGGAACTTCTCACCCAGCTCTCAGACCCATGTTATATTACATCACACTCTGAGGAAGGAAATAGCTGGCAGCAGGAGATTATTAAAAGGGACATAAACTATTCAAGCACAGTAACACCTGGAAAAGAAGCAACGCCGGAGGCACCCACCACCGAAAAAGAAGCAAAGATGAAGAATAAAGAAGCGCCCCCCCCCCTGAAGAGTTCAACACAACTCTATGACAGCATGACTGGAAGAGCCTATAGGACAGCCACCAGGAGGAGTGCTAATTCTCTCCTGGAACATCGCAGGCAGGTCATCTAAGAAAACAGACCTAACTTTTATGGAATACATATCTCGATTTGACATCATCATGCTTCAAGAGACCTGGTCCTTAACAACACTGTTAATGGACGGTTTTAAAACTTTTGATCTCCCTGCCATGGCACCAGAGAGTTAGAGGAGACCAAGGGGAGGACTTGCTATTTTAATCTCTACAAAATTACAGGTCACAGTGGAAGAGCTAAAAGTAGAGACTCAAAACGCGCAGGCCATAATTATACGTTTTAGCAAATTTCGCCTTTTTAATATTAATGAATATATGCCCTTTTTAACGAACAAATCTAGGTTACAGGAAACATGGGGCAATTTAGAAATATACATAGCTGATTTGATTTTGAAGTACCCAGATGCCTCTGTCCTAGTAGCTGGTGATTTTAATGCTAGAGCTGGCCCCTCGGATAAAATGTTATATTCGAGCTATAAGGCACCACCTCCTACAGTCAAAATTGCATATTATAAATCTCAGAACATTGGCTTCTCACTTCCAGATCTAATTGCCTTAAAACAACAATATAAAAAATTAATCAAAAAGAAAAAGAAAGAGGCATTAAAAAAGACCTGGACAAATCTTATTCAAGCAGCTAAGCTTAAAGACTCCTCACTTTTTTGGACAATTGTCTCAGGGGGATTTCAGACAGAAGCCCCAAGATCATGTTGTGAGATAGCGGCAAAAACCTGGGAAACCTACTTCTCTGCACTTTACAATACAGAGCCCGCCCAAAACTCCTCTCTTCTTACAGATTTAGGAAACCCTCCTCTTTGGCCCCCAGTTATTTCTGCAGAGGTTAAAAAGCTCATAGGCCTGTTAAAACCAGGGAAAGCCCCAGGAAAGGACATGATCCCTCCAGAATTGATTAAAGCAGACATTGAATGGTGTGCCCAACTTCTTGCTTCCCTTTTTTACTTACATAGACTGAATGGCACAAATCCCTAATGATTGGAATACGGCTATCATTATACCGATACATAAAAAGGGGAAAAAACAGATCCATCTAATTACCATCCTATAAGTCTTTTAACTGTGGTAGGTAAACTATATGCCCGACACCTATGCTGGAAGTTATGGGATTGGCTTGACAAGGAACACATCTTAGCAAAGGAACAAGCAGGCTTTAGAAGCGGCTGTTCCACTTTGGACCAATGCCTGATTTTTCGCCATCTGATAGAGAAATATACTTCTAGACCACAAGGAGCCCTTTATGCAGCTTTTGTAGATTATAAGATGGCGTTTGATAGTATATCATGCAATAGGTTATGGGCGAAACTTGAAGCCTCTACAATTGATCGCAGGTTACTTTTACTAATCCGCGCACTACATGAAAACAACAACTTGAATGTAAGGTGCAATCTTCAAGGTCATTTAATGCACAAGATTCCAGTAAAGACAGGTGTAAAACAAGGCTGCATTCTCACACCTCTCCTGTTTAATTTCTACATTAACTCTATGGTACAGTCATTAACAGGCATGCATCATGACTAGTGTCCATTTTAACTAGTAGCCATGAATACCCCTTTCCTCCATGAACATGTCCACTCCCCTCTTAAAGCCTTCCAAGTTGGCAGCCATCACCACATTTTGGGGCAGGGAGTTCCACAATTTAACTATGCGTTGTGTGAAAAAATCCTTCCGTTTATCTGTTTTGAATCTCTCACCCTCCAGCTTCAGCAGATGACCCCGCGTTTTAGTATTATCGGAGAGGGAGAAAAACTTCTCCCTGTCCACTCTCTCCAAACCCATGCATAATTTATAGACCTCTATCATGTGTCTCCCCTCAGCCGCTTTCTTTCCAAGCTAAACAGCCCTAAGTGTTTTAACTGCCCCTTATAGGGCAGTTGCTATAGTCTTCTAATCATTTTGGTTGCTCTTTTCTGCACCTTCTCAAGCTCTGTAATATCATTTTTAGGTGTGGTGACCAGAACTGTACACAGTATTCCAAGTGTGGTCTCACCATAGATTTGTACAAGGGCAGTATAATATCAGCAGTTTTATTCTCAATTCCTCGTCTAATTATGGCCAGCATATAATTTGCCTTTTTTACAGCAGCCGCACACTGGCTCCAAGAAGGACTGGTCATTATCCTCACACAGCTTATCTTTGGGGGTTGGTAGAGGTCTCTCAGGCTGCAAGAAGGATTGGTCAGCATTTTCACACAACCTATCCTTGAGGGTTGGTAGAAGCTATCACACTCTTTCTTGAGTGCATGGCGGTTCAGTGTCACTTTATGTATCACGGCTCTCTCCAACAGTTGCTGTTTTTCTTTGCCACATTCCTACATGTATTTTGGTTGGGACACTTGTAGAGAGTTCCCTGCTCCTTTATAAGACAGTTCTGGGTGAATGTCAATATGGGATGCTAAACAACTGTTGGGAAGGCAGTCCTCCATGATCTGTTCCTTTGAGAGCTTCACACCACTTCCTTAATTCATTGAGCTCGCTAATCTCCAAATGTGGGACTGCACAGAAGCCACAATGATGAAAACAGGGTTGCACATCCTTCCAATAAGTCAATGGTATAACAGGGAAGCTTGAAGGGTGTTGCATAAACTACAGATAACAGAGAAAACAGGGTTGCACTTACCTGTAACTGTTGTTCATCGAGTAGTCTTCAGTGCAGGCAAACATCCCTCCCTCCTGCCCCGCTGTGAACTCTCTGGAACCTTAGTTTCTTGGGGTCTCCGGTGGCAGCAAGTAGAAAGAATTCAGGGAGTAGCACCCTTCCTCCTAGTCATGTGATCATTTTGGTGGAAAGGCGCCAGAGGGAGAAGAGGGGCAGCTGGCCTTCGCACTAGCAGTCCCAAGTGTGCCTGCACAGAAGACCACTCAATGAACAAGTTACAGGTAAGTGCAACCCTGTTTTCTCTGTTATGTGTAGTTTATGCAACAGCATACAAGTTTCCCCGTTATATAATTTACTTATTGGAAGGACATTTGTTATTATTATTTTCAAAGTTTTATTTATTTTCCATTTTTCTTAAAATACAGTATTAATAACAATAACCTCTTTACTCAGGAAGCAAGAGGTAAAGAGGGAGGCATAAGGAGTAAAGCACTGCTGTGAATAAATCATAAAATGAAATGGGATGAAATTAAAAGTAAATAAGATAAATGAGACAAAAACTTGAAACATAAGAGAGGGGATGTTATTAGAAAGAATGTCTACTTAAATCATATCTCATTTTGATGTTTACAAAGTTAATATTTGGAGCATGTGTGAGTTCTATCAATTGTTTTGAAGAGTTTTCAAGAGTTTTGAAGGATCATCTTTAGAGGGGCAAAGATAGTTCATTTATTGTATTAATTCAGAAGGTACTTTGTGACAACGGCATCATAATCTCAAGTACAATGAGTAGCACCTAAGACCAAAAATTGCCCTTAGCAAGAATTTTACTTATTGTTAACTATTGGCTTCTTTTATACTTCCTAATATACAGAATCGTTAGTGTAATAACAGCCTATATTTTTGAAGACACCTTAACATTAACTTTGCTCTACATTCTAACATGATATAAAATGAATATTTTTAAACCAGGCATGTCTTTATATGTAAAATAATAATTGGGGTGGCTAGGATATTTGGATGCTGGGGCAAGACACATTCTCAGATTCTCATCTACTCATCCTTTGTGCTTATACAAAGCAACTGAATTATTTAAAAACTACATCCCTATTTAACTTCATATATTCTTCATCTCAGGAGCCCTGTGGCGCAGAGTGGTAAGCTGCAGCAATGCAGTCCAAAGCTCTGCTCACGACCTGAGTTTGATCCTGACGGAAGTTGGTTTCCGTCAAGGTTGACTCAGCCTTCCATCTTCCGAGGTCGGTCAAATGAGTACCCAGCTTGAGGGGGTAAAGGGAAGATGACTGGGGAAGGCACAGGCAAACCACCCCGTAAACAAAGTCTGCCTAGAAAATGTCGGGATGTGACATCACCCCATGGGTCAAGAATGACCCGGTGCTTGCACAGGGGACCTTTACCTGTATTTATTCTTCATCTCACAGTTTATATTGTATTGTATGTAAAATATTTATATGCCTGACTTTTTCCTGACAGCTCAGGACCCAAGGGAGGGAAGAACAAATTATACTTTATAAAATATACAAATATTGTCAAGGGACCTTGACCAAGATCCCTTGTGGAGCATATCAAGCCAGACAAAACCAAAAAGGCTGAAATATGAGTCCTCATACCCCAGGGTAGCACTACCACCAGCCCCTTTTCTACCCAGAGAGCCAACAGACAAAGTCTCTAGTCCTCCTGGGACTAAGATCAAGAAAGTCACCCTCGCAAGGTAGGCCACTTACAATGCGAATTTCAGAAAACAATCTGGTAGCTGTAGCCAATGAAGGCTAAAGACTGGATTCAGTTCGAAGCCTCCTGGATTCAAAATATAAGTAAAGTTATTTTTAATAAAATTGTGCAGGAATATTCAATAAAGAGCAGTGAACACTGAGGATAAGAACATAAGAAAAATCATGCTGGATCAGACCAAGGCCCATCAAATCCAGCAGTCTGTTCACACAGTGGCTAACTAGGAGCCTCTAGGAAGCCCACATACAAGACAAATACAGTAGCATTATCCTGCCTGTGTTCCACAGCACCTAATATAGTAGTCACGCTCCTCTGATACTAGAGAGAACAGGTATGCATCATGACTAGTATTCATTTAGACTAGTAGCCATGGATAGCCCTACCCTCCATGAACAAAGCTGTAAGCCTAAACTAAGCACATATACAAGCATTGGCTCATGGTCTAGATGTTACCCATAAAACTGAGTCCAATAGGGTTCCAAAGTCCAAGATAAGGTTTCCAGTCAGTATGACCCACACAAAATCAAAAAGTGTCCCAAAGTAAAATGCAATTCTGACACAAGGCACAGGACAAAACTAGAATGAAGGATCTTCCCTGTATGCGCAACAATCCACATTGGCCTTATTCTAGTTAACCAATGAAATGTATAGCAAATGGTGTAACTGGATCAATGAAAGATGTTGCTAGCCAGGTGAGCCAACCAATCAGATGATTTTGCCAGCTAGACCGAATGCCATGCAGCTGCTTCAGGTCCAGTTAACAAACCTATGAGCTCAGGCGCTAACAAGATAGAATGTACCTTCCTAGAGTCTTGTGGCCTTGAAACCACTAGGCCTAATGGTGTGACCAGCATCTGGGTTACTTCCCATCTCCCTTATCTGAATCTCTGAAGCTACAAGCAGTTTCACTTGTTTTCAGAAAAAGAAACTTCCATCTTTTCTAAGCCTCAGCCTGAACCATTATTTGAATTGAACAAGACACTACTTAAAGGAACCAGTTTCTTGACAAATGTAACTAAATATTTTCTCCACGATCCAACATGACAATTTCACTCTTCCAGTCTGGGTTTTCTGGTTATCCCCACGTATCTTTTCCAGTATGGTTGCCCCTTTTTTTGGAATAGCCTTCTGGAACATGTGAGGAAAGCTTCCCCTTCTGGAAGCTGTGCAAGGCTGAACTTTATAAGAAGGCATTTTGTACAGGTGGTTTAGTTTTTTAAAAGGAGGTGTGTCTCTATTGGTTTATCTTGATTTGTGACTTCTGTCTTCGTTTTTGTTGATTTCAATTTTTGTAAGTTACTTTAGGGCCATATGAAGAAAGGCAGGATAAAAAAAGTAATTTAAATGAATGAATAAATACTGACACAAGTCATGCAATATTGTATACAAAGTGGAACAACAAATATTAGCCTTTAGGTAAGCTGTTGTCTCCATCCTGAGACCCAGGCTAGCTCTGGCCATGAAGTACGTTTTCTTTGATTCTCTTGGTAGCCTGACCTGGACTTAAGAGTCCTAGATGGACCATAGGTCTGTGTTGCTAGGAGCTGCCTGAATTGGTCCACCAGGCCTAGCTGCTTCTGCAGCTCGGGATCTCACCTCTGAGGTAGCCAGAACTGAACCTAAAGCTAGGTTTGCCAAGCTCAAGGTGGGGGCTGGAGATCTCCCAGAATGACAACTGATCTCCAGACAGCATAGATTAGCTCCCTTTGAGAAAATGGCTGCTTTGGAGGGTGGACTCTGTGGTATTAACCCCCACTGAGGTCCCTGTCCAAACTCCACCCTCCCTAGGCTTCATCGCCAAATCTCCAGGAATTTCCCACTCCGGAGTTAGCAACCCTAGGGCTGTATCAGAATCTAAATTGTGTTAATACAGGATGATCAGGAGGCACGATCAAAGCAAGCCTGGGCTGGGCAAGCAGACAAATCTTTAGCAGCTCATCAAAGGAAACATTGTTCTGGATAAGCGGAGGAAAAACAGATTTAAACGGGGAAGCAGGCAGACGGGAACAAGGCCAAGATGTAATCATAGAGCAAATATACTTGTCAGAGGGTGACAGACAAGAATGAGGGGAAAAATTATAGGAATCAGGGTAAAGGTCACTGATTAGTTGCTCATGGGTGTTGCTAGAAAGATGGGGAAAGAAATGTGTCAAGACCAATTTTTTTCTTAAGGGAAATGTTATCAATATATAAGAAAATTGTTGGCCTCAACCCTATAACGACCTGAATTTGAGCCTAGGGCCAGGCATTGGCCCTGATGATAATTCAGCCAAATGAACTAACTGTAGCAGTTCTGACTGTTGTGCCCCTTGTGTGTTTAATAAAATGTTTGGAAAGCATTACGTAACTACTGGGCAATTATGGGGTTCACTTTCTAGAATCCACAGTTCTTTAATTTTACTTTTATTTTCCAGAAAGTGCTGAGTTGTATTGTCTGAGGCTGCCTGCTTGTTGCTTGAATAAACAGAATTCCTATTGAAACAACCATCATTGTGAAAACCTGTGTTGTGGGAAGGAAATACTTAGTATTCCAATTCATCCAGGTCCTGAATGAAGTACAAAAATGGCATTTATTCTATAGTAATTGCTGACACAGAGCTAAGAAGTTAATAACAATTTAGCATTTACATAGTGATTTTTCAATGTTCACAGTGGGTAGCCGTGTTAGTCTGTTTGCAGTAGTCAAAAAGGGCAAGAGTCCAGTAGCACCTTAAAGACTAACAAAAATATTTTCTGGTAGGGTATGAGCTTTCTGAAGAAGTGAGCTGTGGCTCACGAAAGCTCATACCCTACCAGAAAATATTTTTGTTAGTCTTTAAGGTGCTACTGGACTCTTGCCCTTTTTGACTATTTCAATGTTCAGTTTGCTTCACATACATTGTCTCAATAATCCTTTTATCATTCCTGAAAGGTAAATCAATGTTGTTGTCCTCATATTGCAAAAGGGATGGGGCTGAAGCTTATTTGAGATCACCTAGTGAATGCATAGCTGATGTGGGAATTCAAACAGGATCTTCCTGGCACCCAGTATTCTGTCCTGTAGCACACTTGCTTATTCCTTTTTCCATCAACAGTGTAATCTACCATCCATAGTTCATTTTGTATCTATGGTTTAAGTAAAGGCTTTGATCTGAAACATCACAACAATGGGGCAAAAGCACGTTCTGATATGTTTGTATTATATATCCATTATATTCTCACTATAGCTTGTGATAATGCCACAGTCTATGGAAAGATCAACATTTCTAAATAGAAGTTTTGAGGTGTCACTGGACAGGACATTTTGTTCCTGTTAACTCTCTCACCTCTCTTGTTTCTTTTTGTACAGATGACCATCATGTCTCATTTAAAGGATCTCAAAGATGACTTCCACAGTGACACTGTCCTCTCTGTCTTAAACGAACAACGTATTCGGGGTGTTTTGTGCGATGTCACTATAATTGTAGAAGACACCAAATTCAAAGC
The DNA here is from genome assembly GCF_029931775.1 of Euleptes europaea. Taxonomy (NCBI): domain Eukaryota; kingdom Metazoa; phylum Chordata; class Lepidosauria; order Squamata; family Sphaerodactylidae; genus Euleptes; species Euleptes europaea. Next base: position 35,026,297 of record NC_079316.1, on the reverse strand, counting down.
CCATAGCAATGTCCTGGCTGCTTCAAGCCTTTATTTCAAGAATATATTTTGGAGTCGTACAATCTGTATTTCTGGACATGTATTAGAATTAGATGACCTCAAGGCTGAAGTGTTTACAGAAATTCTTAACTACATCTACAGTTCCACAGTGGTCATTAAAAGGCAAGAGACTGTTTTAGACCTTGCAGCTGCAGGAAAAAAACTTGGAATATCATTTCTGGAAGATCTTACAGAAAAGAATTTATCAAATTCTCCTGGTCTATACTCATTTTGCAACACAGAGAAGGGTGAAGTGAAAGAAGAGAAAAGACAGGAAGAGTCTGCCATTACAAATGGACCAAGAATCACAAATGCATATTCAATTTTTGAGTCTGAGAATAGTAATAATTTGTTTTCTCCTCTTGATCTGAGAGCAAGTTTTAAAAAAATTCCTGAGACAACTAAAGCATCCCGAGTTGGTCAGGAGAGGAACAGTGCTTGTAAAGACATAGAGCCAGCTAGTACCTTGGCTGAGCATTCCTATGCTGTTACTGCAAGTTGTGATGCTTTTCAACGTAATTCCTTTTATCACCACGAGAACAGTCCCCTTTGTAAAATAACTGAGAATGGTTCTGAAGCGGTCCAGCCAGCGCCTCTGGCTGAATCAACAACTCAAGCCTTTAGTACACCAAAGACTGCTTTTAATTCCCAGGTCACTGATGTGCCTACAGTAAAGGAACCAACCCACAAAGGAGCCAATGCAGAGGGTCCCCATAAATCAGTAACTGATCAGACAATTTCTTTTCAAAAACCCCATACAAATACTGGCAACCTTCTCCCTTCCAAAGAAGATGAAAATAAATCTGATCCTGTTTCGGGGTCAATAGTCACTGCCACTCCACACATTTATAATGGTAACAGTTGTACAGAATCATTTAATGATGGAGCCCAGTTAAGCACTCATCTTCAGCTTCACACACAGCCTCAAGAACCTTTAGTCTGCAAATATTGTAGTAAACAGTTTGAAAGTACTTCTGGAGTAGAAGCGCATGAACAAGTGTGCAAGGGATTGAGCAATGCATGTGTTCAAAGTGAAAATGAGCATTATTTGGACAATTTTGCTGCTTCTAGTACAAAGACTGGTACCTCGTATATTAACTCAGAACCTACAATGGCTGAAAATAATCTCACTGATAATTCTGTCCCAAGTTGCGCATTGCCAGAAACAGACCATTTTGTTAACATGGTTGATGGACAGATACTTTATACTTGTAATGTTTGCAAACGTACCTATGTTACCTTGTCCAGCCTCCGAAGGCATTCAAATGTTCATTCATGGAGAAGAACCTATCCATGCCATTACTGCAACAAAGTATTTGCATTAGCAGAATATCGTACCAGACATGAAATCTGGCACACAGGAGAAAGACGATATCAGTGTATCTTCTGCCTTGAGACCTTTATGACATATTACATACTCAAAAACCATCAGAAATCTTTCCATGCAATTGACCATCGACTGGGAGTAAATAAGAAAACTGCTAATGGAGGCTTGAAACCAAGTGTGTATCCTTACAAACTTTATAGGCTTTTGCCTATGAAATGCAGAAGACCACCATATAAAAGCTATGAGAAATCGTATGAAAGTATCCAAGTTGATGAAGCCACTTCTAGTACTTGTATAATTCAGAATACCATCACTCCTGAACTACCATCACTGAATTTTTCAAACAATATGCTGTCAAACACATCTATTTCCTTGGATGCATCTTCATGTAATGATGCAACTGCAGCAGCAGTAGCTGTGAACTCTTCAAACATTTCTTCCCAAGAAGCTAGTGTACCAGAATCAGATCTTAAAAATGATACTTATTGTGCTGAAAGGCCATTGGCCTCCACTGAAGTTAGCTCTGGTCCTCAGGAATACAAATCTTCTATTATAACATTTAGTAGTAGCAGTGCCAGTGAAAATCCAGCCTCTGTTATTAACTACAGTAATTCAATGTCTTCTGTGATAATGCACAGTGGTAGAGTTTCATCTGTAATAATGCACAGCAATGCTATCAATGCAATAGGAATCAGTAATATAGGAACCTCAGATACTACAGACAGACAGACAGCAAGTGATGAACATGTACAAGGGTCAGAGGACAAACGAACAAGAAGCAATAGGGAGAAGAAGAAAGTGCCACAGTACAACACAGAAGAGACATCAGAGCAGTTAACGTATATGGCAAGTGCAGGAATGTCCTCTAACACAACCACAGATACTTTTGAACCTTCAAGTAAGACTGAAACCTACATTGCAAAACCTGCTTTACCGGGAACATCTGCTGATAGCAATGTTGCCCCTCTTTGTCAAATTACTGTCAAAATTGGGAATGAAGCCATTGTGAAAAGACATATTTTGGGATCCAAACTGTTTTACAAAAAAGGCAGAAGATCTAGACATGAATCCAAAGACGAGCATACGGTTCAGATTACAGACCGAGAAAAGAGAGAGAGAAGCGTGTCTCGAGTCTGTAGGCCAGACTACATTGAGCTCAATGAAACCTGTGACGATGTAAGCGACCATGACTCCAATGATAAGCCCTGGAGACCATATTACAATTACAAACCCAAAAAGAAGTCTAAACAATTAAGGAAAATGAGAAAGGCAAAGTGGAGGGAAAAGTGCAGAAGCAAGAATTCGTACAGAAGAAGTGAAAAGACAGGAGTCACAAATTATGCACTTAGGAACATTCCTGAAGAAAAGATCCTCAGTCAAGAAGATGATGAGAAAATGCCGAGTCTTCACTGTGAACTCTGCGAAAGACAGCACTCTTCTACTGAAGAAGCCGTGGAGCATTTGCACAGGGACACAATTCCGTCTAAGGCTTATATTTGTGAGTTATGCCAAAAACAGTTCCAGAGTCCATCTACTTTAAGGATGCATATGCGGAGTCATGTGGGAGAGAAACCCTACCCTTGCAAAACCTGTGGGAAGAGCTTTTCTGTATCTGGAAACCTACAGAAGCATGAACGTACCCACTTGAGTGTCAAAGATTTTGTCTGTCAGTATTGCGACAAGGGGTTCACTCTGAATGAAACACTCAAAATACATGAGAGAATTCATACAGGAGAAAAACGCTACCACTGTCAATTCTGCTCTCAGAGTTTCTTGTATCTTTCTACTAAAAGGAATCATGAGCAAAGGCATAAACGTGAGAACTATGGGAAAGGATATGCATGTTTTCAGTGCCCCAAAGTTTGCAAGACAGCAGCTGCTCTTGGAATGCACCAGAAGAAGCATCTCTTCAAAAATCCCAAACAAGAGGATAAAAAAGATGACTTGCTTCAAGAAAGCACTAAATCTTTGGTAAATCAACATTTAATTGACTCAGATGGGCAGCAAACTGCTAAACCTTTCATCTCTCAACATCTGATTGACCCAGCTGAACCTGAAGGAAGTAACATTCAGAATACCACATCAAATGTTGGCCTTTGAGAGAGAGAGACTATATCAGAGAAATGAATGGAAGGAAGACCAGAAATACAACTAATTAATGCGAAAATGTCTAGATAAATGAAAGGTCTGAAGTATTGTTCTGCATATAAATGCTTCATATATTGTGTGAAAAAATGTGCCATACAAATGCAAAAACTGGAATTATAGGATTTCTAACATGAAGCAGGTCTGCTATGTCCCACAGAAGAATGTCTACACTTAAACAGAGGAAAACAATAATCTGGCTAGTTGAAATCTTTTAGTGGGAAACTGAAATTAACCGTTGAACTACATTAAGACCATTCTGAACAAAACAAAGACCATTCTGAACAAAACAAAGGTAAAATATATAGGTTCAGAGTATAATAATGTTGGTGAATTTATACTAGAAATAGAAAATAACAAACCAGGTATTCCTAATCAGAAGTTAATGTTAATTTGTTCCCAAAATTCAATACTGCAGTTTGAAAGTTTAATTTAGCCATAGTTCAGTATATACAGCTTTTGGATGCTAATATTTGTCATCTGAAAAAGTAGCTCCAGCAGTTCTAAACTCTGAATACACTGTTAGGAAACAGCCTCTTGAGGACTGTTGAATATAATAAATCTTTATGTTGTTAAGTTCGAACTGCAGTGTGTTATGGGCTCTTTATGTGTTAGTGCTAATAGGCAGCTCGATCAAGAAAAGAGTTAAACAAATGCATATGGCATGATCCTTCTTGCCCCAAATGTGCATCTGAATGATGTAGGATTAGATGGAACCCTTTCTTCCCTTCTGGCCCTTGGCCATTAACTATACCACAGAGACCATTACTTTCAGTGGGAAACCCATGTGTGCCTCTCTAGTGAGCCATCCTTCTCTTTCCCAGGGTCCTGATCCATAAGTTACTCATTTTTTGAGCAAGAGTAAAATGAGTATCCTTCTTGCTGGTGGTAAAGTGTAGAGGACTGGGGAAGGCAATGGCAAACCACCCCATAGTCTGCCTAGAAAACATTGTAAACCCCATGGATCACTAATGACCTGGTGCTTGCACAGGGGACTACCGTTACCTTTAATATGCATGCTAATAGCCAGAGGTGAAAAAGAGTAATGGCATGCATATATTGGAAATGTAAACAAACCTCCTATTTAAAGTCACGGTTGGCATACTGGAGCATGAGCTCCTATGTGTGAATGGCCAAGGGCCAGACAAGAAAGGTGCAGGGAAGAAGAGGTCATTTTCTGATCTTAGAGCATCTTTATAAAATTAGTTCATTCATTTTGCTGCCCTTACAGAAGCCTAGTAATTGACTGCTGTAGGCAGATATCCCCTGATACAGCTAATGCTGCTCTGAATTTCCTGTCTCTCACCAGGAAGATACAGACCAAACATCTGGCTTCCATATATGAGAACTAATGCAAAAAGTGGATAGAAATATCAGTTTCTGGATGCCTCCATACTTATAGGTCCCTATGGGATTGAAACACTGGTTATTCCGCTCATATATCTCTGTGCCCCCCGTACAGCAGTGATGGCTGTTTTTGTCCAGTATCTCACTCTTGGTTTTGGAACATCGGGTTGCATACTGATGATCTGATCATGAACTGATTATCTACATTAGGAAGCACTTTTGGGAAGATTTTTCAGCAGATAATGAACATTTTTCTAATGAAGAACATCTGTGGACTTTGGCTGTTAGTTATACATTTTATTTGTGTTGATCAATGCCATCTCATATTTAGTTACAGGAGGGTCAGCCACAAATAGCCTATTTTGTGAAGGTTTGTTACTTATGGCAGCATATTCACTGAGATGTCTATGGCTACAAATAAAGTTTGTACAGAAATTGCCAAAAAAAAAGAGCCAATATGTCAAGAGACATTCAATAAGACGAGTTTATCATTGTTTTGTGCTGGTAATGGGGGGGATTTTGTTGGTGCAATCCTGAGATTGTTTTGTAAGATTATGAAAAGGGAGATATTTACATTTGAAAGTCTTGGAAGGTCTGCAGCCCACAATTTATAGCTTAGAAACACTCTAAATAATAATACTGCACCTGACACATTTTCATAACTATATTTAAAATAAATGGCTTGGATCCTAAAAGCAGTGAATGGAATTATATTTATGGAAGGCATCTTTGCCACTTCTCCATTCCTGCTTGGGATTGGAGGCCCTATCAGAATAGGTTGCAGTATTAAATCTTGAAACTGAAGTGGAATTAGCAAAAAAAAAAAAAAACCTACTCTTGTATGAACACAGCATGAGTTTGGTAGGGGGCTGCCTCATTACAGTGCTGGGCTGCTCAAGAGTATGGCAAAGATATCACTCTGTTCACAGATCCTAGGATCCTAATAAATACAGGGTTGGATCAAGCCCTTCTGTTCACAGACCACCTCCTTCCTCTCCGAGTTTTGTCCATGAATGGAAGGGAATCTTTGCATCCAACCCTTAGAACATTTAATTTTTACCTGGTAGTTGTTTTGTAAGAAAATAATGCAAATTAAATACCCCACAATTGATATCAGTATTGAAAGATTTTTTCCCCTTCCATATGAACATTTTGTTTGTTAGTTTCTTGTATAGCCACTTTGTACCCTTGCAATTAAATATGTATATAGTCTTACTTTTAGTGAGATCTCAAATAAATAATGACATTTTCAAAAATGACATGTACGTTAATTATTCTAGACCAAAGCAAATAATGTGTAATATTTATACATAGCTATAATTTTACAAGTATTTTCTATAATTGTGTAATTCATATGAGAAATATCTTGTGTTATGTTTGAGGGCTTTGTATATTTTGATAAATTACAATACCTTTGTAATTCTGTATGTTCTCTACAGTTAATAGAAAAGCAGGTTTAAGATGGCAGCATCATGTTTATAGTTGGGATTTACTATGTCCGTGTAATGGATAAAATATTACTGATAAAATTAAAACAAGTCTAAATTATGGTACATATTGTTAATGACAGTAGATTGCTACATAATGGCATCTGTATTTTTGTTTAAAAATTTTGACTATCTGGTCTTCAGAACTGTGAAAATAATCCAATTTTATTTTTTTGTATTTATTTCATTAAAATAACCTGTCTCTGTTTTTGGAAAAACGTTTGAAAGAGATTATTTTAGCCTTCTTTTCATAATCTGCTATCCTCGAACTGCTCACTAAGAGGGCACTAAATTAAAGGTAAAAATTTTATTCTGAAATAAGTGATTTGAAAAATGAAGATAGTTTCAGAGGGTAGTCATATTGGTGTACAGTAGAACAGCTAGATTCAAGTCTGGTAGTACGTTAGAGACCAACAAGATTTTCAGGGTACAAGGTTTCAAGAGTCAAAGCTCCTTCTGTCAGATATGAGAAATGAAGGTGACAAATCAACAGATGTGTGCCTCAAGCCTAATGACTTGTCTATATATAGACTAACGTGAGAATCCTACTAGCATAATAGTGTGGCAATGCAATGGAGACCCAGTGTGGTGTAGTGGTTAAGAGTGGTGGTTTGGAGCGGTGGAGTCTGATCTGGAGAACCAGGTTTGATTCCCTGCTCCTCCACATGAGCGGCGGAGGCTAATCTGGTGAACTGGATTTGTTTCCCCACTCCTCCACATGAAACCAGCTGGGTGACCTTGGGCAAGTCACTCTCAGCCCCACCTACCTCACAGGGTGTCTGTTGTGGGGAGGGGAAGGGAAGGTGATTGTAAACCGGTTTGAGTTTCCCTTAAGTGGTAGAGAAAGTCGGCATATAAAAACTAACTCTTCTTTTCAAATCCTGAAAAACTGATTATCACGGAATGACGAATAATCATAGGAAGGTTACTACTTGGTCATTTAGGCACTTATTCAGTGAATACAGCTTCTGCAATAATTATTCTGTGGTACTGGGGGATCTGGAAGCTAGAATATGGATTGACAAGGCAACATGGGAGGAACTGTATTTCAGGGAGTGGGAAGGAAGGGCTGTGACTCAGTGGTAGAGCATCTGCTTGGCATGCAGAAGGTTCAATCCCTAGCATCTCCTGCTTTAAAGAACTCATAAACGCAATATGGCCGTGAGTCCCAGTAGTGGATTCACATACATTGTAGCATGTAGTTTGGCTCTGAGTCTCCAAGTCTTTGGGAGTGAGTTGTGAGTGGAGACAGTGTTACTAGGGTTGCCAGGTCCCCCTTGGCCACTGGTGGGGGATGGGGTGATCCAGGTTGGGAAACTCCTGGAGATTTGGGGATGGAGCCTGAGGAGGACATTAACCTCAGTGGGGTACAATGCCATAGAGTCCACCCTCCAAAGCATCCATTTTCTCCATGGGAACTGATCTCTGTAGTCTGGAGATGAGCTGTAATTCCGGGGGATCCCCAGGTCCTACCTGAAGGCTGGTATCACTATGTTACAGGTAGGGTTGCCAACCTCCAGATTGTGGCTGGAGATCACACTATTACAACATCTCCAGGCAACAGAGATCAGTTCACCTGGAGAAAATGGCTGCTTTGGAAGATGAACTCTATGGCATTGAAGTCCCTTTCCTCCCCAAACCGTGCTCTCCTCAGGCTCCATCACCAAAATCTCCAGGTATTTCCCAATTCGGATCTGGCAACCTTAGTTACTGGCCTTTCAGTCCTTGTTCAACAGAAAACGTGACCCCTATTAAAAACCAGTTGCCAATCAGATAACATCAACTTCCATCCCACCTTGTTATATTGCTGCATGAACCATGCCTTTGTACTGATTCTTTTAATGGTCAATTGAACCATTAATAGCCTCACTGAGGAAAAAAACATATGATTGGACAGAACACAATTGGACAATGCACAATTGGACAGTGAGACATGAACACATGGCACCCCCTTATACTGATTCAGACTGTTGGCCTATCAAGCTCAGTATTATCTACTCTGACTCGCAGCGGCTCTCTAGGGTCTCAAGGTGAGGTATTTCATATCACCTACTACCTAATCTTTTATACTGGGGATGCCAGATATTGAACCTGGTACTTTCTGCATGCAAAGCAGATGCGCCACCAGTGAGCCACAACTTATCCCCTAAGGCAGTATTGCACAGTCAGAATAATGTTTGGAAGTGCCATATGGTTCTGGTGGCTGTTTGTATTAGCATAGAGTTGTTGAAGGGGATATTACTGATGCTTTCAGTATGTATACAAAGGAAAATAATGAAGATCTGGCTTCTGGGATCTCTGGATAAAGCCGATTGCTGAGATGGGGATAATAACAGTACACCAAAAACTCCCATTGCAAATAGCACACATGACACTCTAAACACACATGACACTGGAGATCTGTGACTGGCACTACAGGGGTATTTGTACTATTTGGATTTATATTTGGCCTAAAAAAGCAGCCATGGGGGAAGGGCAATATGAATGGGAGCTGTGGTGCTGGTGAAGGGGGAGAGTAGCTTTTCCCATACTGTTTCCTGATCAAAAATGGTCTTCAGTGTCTGCTTTAAGCTCTGGTAGGGGGAAAAAGGCACCATGTTCCATGTTTTAAATTTATTTTTTATTTCAACCCACAACCAAGGCCAGGATCAGGGTGGGTCACAACAAATTTATTACAATAAAAAGATAAAAACAGTCACTCTCATAATTAAAAAGTATTAAAACAACAACAATAATAAAATTATCCCATTGATGGTGTACAATCAGCAAACCAGCTGCTGGAAGATTCAGAGCAGTTTGATAATAAAGTAGGGGGGAGGTCCATTCTTCAAAGCTGTGTACTTCCCCTCTCTGGTCCTGGCAAACACATCCACCCTGGTTTTTTTGTAAAGGTGGGGACAGACTTCAGTATGACACACACACCCCATTTGTTTCAATTGGATATCAGCTATTGTCTTTGAAACTGAACTTAGGAACTATTACAGAAAGAACATGATGTGGTTAGACACAAACATCTTGATCAGCAGTCAACTTCAGTATGACAAAAATTTTGTGGAGCAGACTGCCCACAAAACCTTCTCCTTGGATGCATTACACTTATCAACTTCTAATAACTCAACCTTCAATAGGTTAATATAAACTAATACATGATTTAATTACATGAGACAAGGCTTCTGACTTAACCTCTGCATGGGAACAATGACATAAAAAAGAAATCATACACTGGGTACAAAGGGTACATGTCACTGAGATTTCCTCTGTTCCCACTAAACTAGAAACTTAATTTAAAGGCATCTGACATTCTGAAGAACAGGACAGCTACTGCAGAGGAGGAGCAGTACATAGTGTCATGGCATGCCAGCTGTTTCTGATCTTTTGACAGTTGGTAGAACGAAGGATATGTGATAAAAAAAACTTTTGTTCTACAAGAAAAAAGGGTTTCACAGAATTAGTGGCAGTTTTACTAGTGCAATTAGATCCTTTTGTGCTGAAGACTCACGACACATATGGATGACACATAGCCTACTGAATGAAACCGTGCATAAAATACAAATGACAGTTCCATTTTCTTCAGCGGCCCAGGAATGACAATTACTGGAGAACTCACTGGTTGGTCAGAGGACACGTTGTAAAGATCCAGGACTGGCTGCAGCCTGATGCTTAAGACGTATATATAAAACAAGTGTGCCATCCAGTTAAACGATTTTGAATCCCATTTATTTCATTGGGAAAGTTCAGCACATGCCTAAATAATTCTTATTACTTTCAATGGGACTTGAGGGCTGTGATTCCTGGCTCCCTTGCTATGGAGGTAAGAATCACTGAACTCAGTGGGACTTAGGCCCGAATAAACAATAGGATCTGCTGTTAAGTACCAAACTGGCTAAATTAAAAGCCCCCAGCATGGAACTGAGAAATAGTTCATTGCAGTATCACTGCAGAGCATTATTGCTGTATATCAAAGACATAAACTACTAAAGGGATGTAAACAATGTATTCATCAGAGAACTTTGGAGTTTTATAATCTAAGACTGTAATATGCACACTTTCTTGGGAATAAGCCCCATTGGAATTACTTCCAACCCCATCCTGTTAGCTCTAAACAAACATGCATAGAATTAGGCTGTATGTTACATAAGCTATACATTAAATTTGTTTTAGTCGTTTTCCTTGCTATAAATGAGATTGCAAATAAACATTAGTGATAATTTTATAAGTATTGTCTCTCATCTTTAATCACCAGACTTACCCGCATACATTACAGATGACGTTCAGTTTATTCATCCAAGTAATATTTCACTTACGCTACATGATACTAGTGACAACCTGTTTTCTTCTGCAGCCACAGGGCTATAGCCAGGGTAGTGCCAGAGGGTGAATTGCCCCACCTAAGAACCTTTTTAAAAAAACAGGCTTTTTAATTTGTCACACAGCAGCTTCCAAGAATGAGCTCTTGTTCTTAGATGAGGAACGCTTCTCTTTTTAAAAAAATCTGCAATAGCTGGTTTTCCCCAAAAGTGATAGTACTACACCCACTTGACCCACCCAGCTCTGACCTCCAAATATTTGCCTAGGTTAATTGAAGCATTAAGCATATCATGCTTAAATGATTCTGAGGGTTAAAACTGTCAGCATAGCAAGGTTTTAACAGGATTGCACTTACCTGTAACTGTTGTTCATCAAGTTTTCTTCTGTGCAGTCCCACTTTGGGACTGCGCATGCACAGGCCAGAACTTTCTAGCTTCTTGGTGACTGAAAAGGCACTCCTTGCCCTTGGCACACAAGGCGATGCTTTCCCGCCAAAACCGTCACGTGCCGTGAAAGAGAAGCGCCATTTCCCCTCAGTTCTCCCAAGCCACTGGGACTCTGATAACATGTAGACAGCTCACAGAAGAGTAGGAGGGAAGGAATGTGTGCCTGCACAGAAGACGTGATGAACAACAGGTACAGGTTAAGTGCAAACCTGTTGTCATCTTTTGTTTTCTGTGCAGTTCCACATTGGGAACCTAACAAGCTACTCATCAGTGGAGGTGGGGTGAGCTGTTCAAACAAACAGAGAATGTAAAAGAACCTTTCTCACTGCTGATTCCCAGTGTGCATTGATGTAATGAAGGTGTCACTGGAAGACCATGTTGCTGCCCTGCAAATGTTCAAGAGGCAAACACCATGAAGGAAGGCGGCCAAAGAAGTCACAGCCCTGGTGGAATGGGCTCATATGTAAAGCGGACAGGCAACACCAGCATGCTGATAACAGAGTTTAATGGTCTGAACGATCCAACCTGAAAGAGTTTTAGATGAAGCAGAAGTGCCCTAGTGAGGGCCTAAGTGACAAAGTCAACTCCTTACAAAAACATTGTGTGTGTTGCAAATACAATAAATACCCTTTTACATCTAAAGTATGCAATGCTTTTTCACCTGGAGAAGGTGGGTTCAGAAAAAACACAGGTAATGTAATCACCTGAGCCAGGTGGAATCTGGAGACCATCTTAGGGAGAAATTGGAGTTTGGGCCTCAATACCACCCTCTCAGGAAAAAACCTGGATGTAAAGGGAATCAAACCTGAGCACAGCCTTGGGATCCCTATCATTTAATTAAAAAGACCATATTTTTGGTTAAATCCAGCAACTCTTCCCCTATATTTCTGGCCATATCCATGACAATATCCATGACACTTGTTCTTCTTCCAGTGTATGTATGCCATCAAGTATCAGCAATGCCCTTCCACTCTCTACATCGGATAAACAGGTCAGCCACTCCACAAAATAATAAATGGGCATAAATCTGACATAAAAAATTGCAACACTAAAAAACCAGAGGGGGGACATTTTAATCTTCCAGGACATTCCATTGCTGATCTAAGGCTGTCAGTCCTCCAACAGAGAAGCTTCAAGGGGAGATTATAACCGAGACTACTGAATTTGAGTTGATTCACAAATTCAGAACAATGCTCCCCCAGGACTGAATAGGGGCATGGGATTCTTAGCTCACTAAAGATGCTAATTTTCAGCCCCTATACATTTCTCCCCTGCTCTGTTCAAGCTGATTACATTTTGCATTGTACCTTTGCATCCTGACTCCTTTCTTTGCAACACCCCTCCCACCTTCTGGGGATATAAGGACTCAGAGATCTCTATGCCTACTTGTGTCTGACAAAGAGATCTTTGATTCTTGAAAGCTTATACCCGGAAAATCCTGTTGGTCTCTAAGGTGCTGTGGTACTTGAATCTAGCTCTTGCAATATTGTAAAGACTAACAGCACAAACCTAACGCGGGTGGGGGGATGAACCAAGTTAGGAGTCAGCATGACTCCAGCACCAGCGTTTGTGCCACTTGCACCGGCTAAAGTGGCACTAAAGCCGGCGCTGGGGCACTGAAGGTGGCTCTGGGGAAGCTGCACAGCAGTGCGAGTCTCAGGCACTGGTGCAGCCTCACTGGCAGCATTTTCTCAGTGCAGAAGCATGCGCCAGCATCAAAAGGGGCATTCCCGGGGGGGGGGGGAGCTGGCTTTAGTCAGCTCCCTAACCCCTTTCGGGTTGCGTACACCTCTTTTCGAAGGTGCCGAGTTACACCTGCAAAAAGGGAGTCTTAGCCCCATGGAACTCTATGGAGAGTTCCATGGGTTTTCTTCATAATTACTCTTTCGGTTTGCTGCTCTTGGCAGCAAGCCGCTCCGCCATCCCGGGTACCCCTTATCCACCACCTCCATCCCCGTTAGGATTGGGCTGTTACAGACAGGGGCATAAACTTGAGAGCCTTACGCTGCAATAAATGTGTCAAGTCTTTAAGGTAACCCAAAACTGCAATACTAAGCAGGTCTACTCAGAATCCTACTCAGTTCTAGTCAATGGGGCTTACTCCCAGGATACAATTCTTTGAGTTGCACTGTAACACTCTTTTTTGGCTTTGCTGCAACAGACTTATATGGCTACCACTGTGAAATTTTATCCAAGTGCAGTGATCTTCATTATATCCCTCTAGAAGCAACCACTATGGAATAAAAGTAACAATATAAAATGTATACAAACCTTGTCAATCCTAAAGTCTACCAAATAAAATTTGTGGTAGCTTTATTTTTTTAATGCTGTCTTTCAACTTCAACACAGCTTACATTATATAAAATAATAATGTAAAAATCACACTAAACTGGAGCAATACAATAAGAATTAAGAGAAGCAGCCTTAAAGCAACAATAAAAACTAAAGTAATAAACAGCTATGTAGTATTGATGAAAGCTTGAGACTGCCTTTCAGAACTGACATTAAATAAATCCCAATAACTACTGATAAGTGATACTAAATTTGTAGGCACAATTCCAAAAAATGTTCCATTTCTTCAGCCATATCCTATTAAAAGGAATATTTTCTCGTTAATGTTCCATTTCCATAGTGAGGCTGCATCCAACAGTTATATATCCATCTGCACTCAATGTTCTGAAACCACCTGCTTACATCCTCCTACTCCTATCCTGCTAAAAAAACCTCTTCCAAAAACATGTGGATATTTTTACATTATGCCATATGCATTTTGTTTCATATGCTACACTTTCAGCTCACTCAAAGGAGTCATTAACTAGCATCATTTTAAAATATCTCCCTGGACCCATCATTAGAGCAAAACAGAAATGGATAGCTACAAAAGCCACAAAGAAGCTGATTAGAGTTAGAAATTATAACGGTGTACATATTTGGGCCCAGATATATTTGAAAGGTTGCAAGTATGCCTCATTAAGAAAGAAAACCATGGTGCAACCACTACTGGGAAAAATCATCCTGGAAGACTTACAGTGCACTCTTAAGCAGAGCTGTGTGTGTGTGTAAAGTGCCGTCAAGTTGCAGCCAACTTATGGCGACCCCTTATGGGGTTTTCAAGGCAAGAGACTAACAGAGGTGGTTTGCCATTGCCTTCCTCTGTATAGCAACCCTGGACTTCCTTGGTGGTCTCCCATCCAAATTCTAACCAGGGCTGACCCTGCTTAGCAGCTGAGATCTGATGTGATCTGGCTAGCCTGGGCCACCCTCTTTAAATCCACTGAAGTCAATGGCCTTAGAAGGGTATAACTTTACTTAGGACTGCACTGTTGACCAACTTTAGCCTAGTACCGTTAGTGCACAAGGTAATGGCTTCTCAACTGCAGGACTGCCCAGATTATCTGGAACCCTGTCAGTCTGTTTTCCAGTTTTGGCACCTTATGATTTTGATTAATTTAGCTGATGACCTGCACTGGAAGATGGATGGGGAAATACATTTCTGTTCATCTTCTGGATATCTCTCCCTACTTTTCCATGCCAGGGTATTCCGTTTCCATGCCAGGGTATCTTCCAGACCTTTTGGAGGATGGGAGACCTGCCACAAGACTGGAAGAGGGCGAATGTTATCCCAGTTTTAAAAAAAGGAGAGATGACCCAGGAAACTACAGGCCAATCAGATTGACCTGTCTCCCAGGGAAGATAGTGGAGCAGATTTTAAAAGAGATCAATCTGTGAGCATTTGAAGGACAACTTCATGATCCAGGGAAGTCAGCACGGACTTGGAAATCTTCAATCTGGAGAAGAGGAGGTTGGGTGGGGATTTGATTTCTCTCTTTAAGCATTTCAATGGCTGTCACTTAGAGGAGGGCAGGGAGCAGTTGTTGGCAGCAGAGGATAGAACTTGCAATAATAGGTTTAAATTATGGGCAGAAAAGTACCAGCTGGATATTGGGGGGGGGGGGAATTACAGTAAGAGTTGTTCAACAGTGGAATCAGCTTCCTAGGGAGGTGGTGAGCTACCCCTCACTGGCAGTCTTTAAGCAGAGGCTGGACAAGCATTTGTCTAGAATGCTCTAGGATGATCTTATATTAAGCAGAGGGTTGGACTAGATGGCCTGTATGGTCTTTTCCAACTCTATGATTCTGTGGGATTAGACTGGGAAGTATTATGTTGTAGTGGTTCTAGTCCTTCCAGGAGGGCAGAGTTCAAAAGGTAGCATAATGAAATGGTTTCTCTTGACATGAACTTTGGCTTGTGAAATTTCACAAGGTTCCATCTTGTCACCCATGGTATTTAAAGCATGCCACGAAACAATGACCGACTTTTACTATTGCTGGTTCTGAGGTTAATCTGCTTGTTTTCTTCCTTTGAACACAGACCCTTAGCCCATCAATGTCAGTATTGTCTACTCTGACTGGCAGCAGCTCTCCTAGCTCCCAAGCAGAGGTCTTTCACATAATTAGCCACCTGACCCATTTTTCTTTCTTCCAAATATTTATACTGCACATTCTCTTTCCATTATGGCGAGTGGGTTTTATTCATTCCTTTTTAATATTGGTTTTGGGATTCTGTACAGCAGAGATGGGGAACGTCAGTCCTGGGGACCGTATAATGCCCGGGAATGATTTGGTCTGGCCCTTCATGGGTCCTGGCAGATCTCTAGCTCAGAAGGATCTAAGACTGGCGATCCACCCCCTCCCGTGGACAGGAGTAGCCTCTATTCAAGGAGGATCTGAGTTTGTTTTGCCGGAATGTTCTTTCCCCCTTGCAGAAGAGTCATTAGCTATGGAGCTGCCAGGACTGCCCAAGAAACTGTGTTAACCCTTTCCCACCCAGGCTGTGGAGAAACATATTCCCTCTGTGCTGCAAGAGGGCTGGGGGCAGAAGTGGTGACAATGGGGGGGGGGTTAAAGGGGGCAGGGCCAGAATACATGGGGGGGGAGTTCTTAGCCAGTGTGTCCTCATTTCATTCCTGCAGGCGGAGGTAGCAGGAGCCGGCTGTAGAATCCAACCCCGACCATGCGGAGCAGGAGCAACTCCGGCGTGCGGCTGGATGGCTACGCCTGGCTGGTGCAACAGACCATCTTGTGCCACCAGGTGGATGAGTGAGCCACCGGTTGGATGCCTGCTTGCTTGCCCGCACAGGGGGGTCATCTGGGCAGCTGCCTGCTTGGGGCTTGGTCAGTACCCCCTCTCCCTTCTGGTTCTTTCCCTTCTACGTCTGGGAAACTGCTGGATCAGGGTGTTATTGGACCGGGCTCCTTCACCTACAAGCCCCGAGCGGCTTGTCACTCACTCTGTCTTGCGTGAATCTCTTGGGCCCAGCTGGGGACGGCAGAGCTCAAAAGCGAATCGCTCTGTGTGGCAGACACTCAGAGCCATCTCCAGTCATGCCTCTTGGCTAAATGTTTGATCAAATATAGCAGGCTAATTTTTAAGCTGATAATTTTGTATGGCCCACGAATGATGTTATAAATATCCAAATGGCCCTTGGCAGAAAAAAGTTTCCCCACCTCTGCTGTACAGGATGGAGGGAAGAAATGCTGCAATAAATAATAAATGAAAAGGAGCGAGGCTACTTTCTCTACATGCACATTACTCTATACCTCTATGCCGTCCCCCAACTTTGTGTTTGAACACAAGGGCAGCACCCTGTTTTTCAGTAGCCAGCCAGCTGCTTCCTACCCTAGAAGTCAGCAGCTCTCCCCTTATGAAGACCTCTCAGCAACTGGTGGAGGGGCAGCGCCTCTGAACATATGCCATTCAGCTGCCACACAGACGTCTCTTTTTAAAGCTGCTGAAACCATGACTACAACTTGTGGAACTGCGTAGATAGATATTTGTGCAAAGAAGTACTTTCTTCTAGAACGTATGTCCACATGGGGGAAAAGAAGAAAAAAGAACGGGAATTCAGAAGGAGACCCGGTCACTCTACTATTGAGGGGTCTTAATATTCTTCGGTTAGGCCAGACTTTATCCACTTGTAGAAAAGGGCAAGAGTCCAGTGGCACCTTAAAGACTAACAAAAATATTTCCTGGTAGGGTAGGAGCTTTCGTGAGCCACAGCTAACAAGACTAAAGACTAACAAGAATATTTGCTGGTAGGGTAAGAGCTTTCTGAAGAAGTGAGCTGTGGCTCACGAAAGCTCCTACCCTACCAGAAAATATTCTTGTTAGTCTTTAAAGCGCTACTGGACTCTTGCCCTTTTCTACTACTGCAGACAGACTAGCACGGCCACCCACTGTGATTTATCCACCTGGTACATCAAGGATTCTTCCGAAATGGGAGTCTCCGTCCCCCATTCAAGCAATGACTAAACCCGGACCCGTTCGCTTAAGGGAGCTTGCCCTTACCACGTGTCCAATAGCTCAGAACACAGTCGAGGCACACACTGCAGGGGCGTGGCCGCGTTTCTCCTACTCAAGTGCGATGGTTCTACTGCCGGAACAACCGTTCCGACTCCAAGCAACCAACCTTCCTGTCAGTTACGCCTAGCCGGGCAGCGAAGCAGGCGCTGCCCTAAGGGAGGGGGGGAGAGAAAGTAACGCCTCTCCCTGCTGCCGCTACACATTTCCTTCCTTTCCTCCAGATGGCGGGAGGGGGGGGCAGGGGCGAGAGGAGCCAAGGCGCATGCGCTCAGCTGGCTCCCCGGCCGCCGCCACCACCCCCGCTCCACCCACCTTGCCCTTTTCCAACCAATGAAAGGAGAGGAGTGGGAGGGGCCGAGGGTTGTGGGCGGGGCCGCGCGGGCCGGGCCTTTGCTGTTGCCACTCTAGCCGGGCAGGGGCCGCTGCAGTTGCCTAGGCAGTTGGGCGAGCGGAGTCGCGTGCGGGAGACGTTCGGCCTTTCCCCGTCCCGGGTTGGCCGTGCGGTGGGTCTCCCTGCCCTCCCACCCGCCATGGCCGCCGGCGAAGGGAGCGGCGAGGAGGTGCGGGTGCTGCAGACTCTCCGCGGGAAGATTTGTGAGTGGCCGGGGAGAGGCTGAGTGAAGTCCAGCCTGGTCTGGGGGGCATGGGACGGGGGAAGGGTAGAGCCGGAAGGAAGGGCCTTCGCCTCGAGGCGGCCTCCCTGACTCAGCCGCCGCCGCGCTGGTCCAGCCCTCGCTGCCTCGCTCTGAGGCGCTGCCTTGCCTTGCGGGTGGTGGCGAGGGGAGGACTGGGCTGCCTGAGGGGGAGGGGAAAGGGCCTTGGGCAGCAGGGAGGGGGGTTCGTAGGTGAAGCACACCTGTGGGTGGCGACAAAGGAGCGGAGGGATCAAAATGGAAAGCGTATGCGGCTTCCTGAGGGCAGGATCTTGTTGGGAGGGTGTGGGCATGGGGGTTGGCGTTATTTATTTAATTGCTTCACGGGAACCCAGCGCCGGCTACATGGTTCTCCTTGTGCCCGTTTTATACTCGCAACGACCCTGCGGGGTAGGTCAGGCGGAGTGTGTGTGACTGGCTTAAGGGGGCTCTGTTAGTTTCCAAGGCACTAGTGGGGGTTTGGTCTTCCAGCTCCTTGCCTGACAGTAACCACTTCACCACACTGGATCTCTGGCAAAAGCCTAGGAGTGGGGTTGTCTGCCTAGGGAGAGGAGGATGGTGAGCTTCTTGTGAAAGCACTGGGGAGGGTAACTTTGGAAGGCGAGGGCAGAAAGGATTGAGGCACTGAGCAAAGCCATTCTGACATGCTTTCTCAGTGCTGGGTGAAGCAAGCGCTTCTTTCCCACATCCTAGCTGATACCCAAGGAACTGTTTCACACGTTAAGTGGTGGCAATCCTCGTTTGCTGCTGAATGTCCACTTCACTGAGAACCCCTGCATTCCTGAGAACAGTATTGGTTCAAAATATTGTCGAAGGCTTTCACGGTCAGAGTTCATCGGTTCTTGTAGGTTATCCGGGCTGTGTGACCGTGGTCTTGGTATTTTCTTTCCTGACATTTCGCCAGCAGCTGTGGCAGGCATCTTCAGAGGAGTAACACTGAAGGACAGTGTCTCTCAGTGTCAAGTGTGTAGGAAGAGTAATATATAGTCAGAAAAGGGTTGGGTTCAATGATTCAGCTCAAACCCAACCCTTTTCTGACTATATATTACTCTTCCTACACACTTGACACTGAGAGACACTGTCCTTCAGTGTTACTCCTCTGAAGATGCCTGCCACAGCTGCTGGCAAAACGTCAGGAAAGAAAGTATTGGTTCACTTCATGTGTCTCAAATTGTTTGTTGTGGTCACACTTAGGGGCACACTTAGAATGTGGTATGTATGAAGTAACCCCAAGAACTCTGTTCTCCTACTTGTGGCATTCAAAACACGTTTTTTTCTTCATTAGCTGGCAATTAATCTGTGTGTGAAGATGGCTAATATCGTGCGGGAGGCTTAACAAGTGTGTGAGAACCTTGTTGGGATGGGCGTAGAGAGGGGGGGAGGTTGTGTGTGGTATACACAATAATAAAGTAAGAGAAGCCTATGCATAATTGTTTGCATCAGATAGGCTTAAGGGAGGTCAGGGATATCTTGCATAAGAAAAATTTTACATGAATTTTGGACCATGTATACGTGTCTGAAAAACCATCTTGCTGGGTCAGATATTGAGTGAAAGCAGATTTAATGTTGTGATGTAGTAACCTGTCAGTGCAATAGATAGTTGGGATGTGCTGACGGGAACCTGAGCTGCAACCCTGTGATTAGTTCAAGAAGAAGATATCAACATAACGAGGATGCAGGTGTATAATGGTACTTTATGTTTGGGAATGGCACAGGTTAAGGGTCTGGGGTTTTTATTGATATTATTTTGGTAAGATGGCCATAGTGAATATGGTGGGGGAGGGGCTTTGAAAGTGTGCCTATGTTGGTGGTCTTGGCTCTATTTAAGGCTGCCTTTGTAACTGGCAGAGCAGCTGGACAAGTGTATACTTTGTAGTGGTCCCAGCAGGTGTTTGGAAGGCAAATGATACAAAAAGCTTGCTGTATCTCAGCAGGTGTGGGTCTCTTCAATTGTAGACCTCTTGAAAATCCTATATGTACTACCTTGAATTCCACAGTGGAAGAAAGGTGGGGCATAAAATAAATAAAACTAGTAGAACCAGTTCAAAGCTGATAGAATGACATGGCTGCTGTTTAGGTGGGAAATGCTTGTCAGTGTTTTGATCTATGTCATTATTAAAGTAACATTACTTAAAATGAAAATGTCATTTTTGACAGTGTAGAGCAGGGGTCCTCAAACTTTTTAAACAGGGGGCCAGTGCACTGTCCCTCAAACACTGTTGGAGGCCGGGCTATAGTTTGAAAAAAATATGAATAAATTCCCCGCGTGTCTGGGGGAGGAGGAGGCGCGAGGGGGCTCTCCTGAAAAGCATCCTCCTCCAGAGCCCGGACCTTCCCTCTTCGCTCTGGGGTTCGGCCTTCCCTCGGCAGACAAGGCCTTACCCCTGCCCCGGCCTCCCTTGCCCTCTCCGCACGCACTCACAGAGGCGAGTTAATGGGGAATAAAGAGGCTGGAGTCCCTGGCAAGTGCCTGTGCCTTACAAATGTAGTGGTTAAGAGTGGCGTTTTGGAGCGGGGACTCTGATCTAGAGAACCTGGGTTGATTCCCCACTCCTCCACATGAGAAGCGGAGGCTAATCTGGTGAACCTGGTTGGTTTCCCCACCCCTACACACAAAGCCAGCTGGCTGACCTTGGGCAAGTTACAGCTCTGTTAGAGCTCTCTCAGCCCCACCTGCCTCACAGGGCGTCTGTTGTGGGAGGGTATGGGAAGGGGCTTGTAAGGCAATTTGAGTCTCCCTTTAGTGGTAGAGAAAGTCGGCATATAAAAACCAAGGCCATTTATGCACGGGAGGTTTTGCCTTGGATTTGCCGCTCTCCAGATGCACATTTTCCCCATCCGAATTCTCCAAACTCTGCCCGGGGGTGGGGGGAGCTTAGTTCTGAGAATTCGGATGGGGAAAATGTGCATCTGGAGAGCGGGAAATCCAAGGCAAAACCTCCTGTGCATAAATGGCTACTAGTCTTTTTCTTCTTCTCCCTGGAGGTATGCCCAGCCCCCCCCCAAGGGGCCCCCTACAATTACCTCCAGGTAACAAGGATAGCCCCGGGAGGAGAGAGAGAACGCTGCCCGACTAGGAACGCCAGGGCCACGTTGGGCTGCATCGTGGAGGGCCCGAAGGACCAGGCGCAACTGCATGGAGCTCGAGGAGGCCAGGCCCAGGCAGCCACAAAGCTAGGCAATGGGTGAAGTCTCCTGGGGGGGCGTGCTGCGGAAGAGAAGGGGGCGACCGGGCCCAGGAAAGTGGGTTTTGGCCCTGGGAGGGAGAGGGTGAAGGGGGCGACTGGGTAGCGTGTGAGGCGGCAAGACGCCTTGTGTGCCCAGGAAAGGGGGTTTTGGGCCGGGGAGGGTGGGAGGGAGAGGGCGAAGGGGGCGACTGGGTGGCGCACAAGGCGGCAAGACGCCCCGCTTGCCCAGGAAAGGGGGTTTTGGGCTGGAGAGGGAGAAGGGAAGGGGGCAACTGGGGCGGAAGGGAGGCTTCCGGCTGGGCGCATGCGGCCAGGAAGCCCAGAAAAGCTCTGGGGAGGGGGGCAAGGGGGGACTGGCTTTCTTGGTCCCCGGGCCGGACAAAAGCCCTCCGGGGGCCGGATCCGGCCCCCGGGCCGTAGTTTGAGGACCCCTGGTGTAGAGCATCACATCTGTGTGTAAACATTTGTTTAATGTTTTAAAATAAACTGATGAACAAATACTGAAATACGTATGAATCTTGTGAAACATATGATATAGCAGGAAGTTTGTACAGGATGTTCTGGAAGTGGTTATTTGTTACTTGTTTCAGTACCTTAATAGGATGGAGAGCAGTAGTATCCATGTTAACCTGGCCAAATGTTGGCAAAGAAGATTATGCATTTAGGAAGCTAGAAAACCTAAGACAGAGCGATCAGAAAATTCAGGGGGCAAGAAAATAAGTGTGATGGCGCTGACATGGATTTCAGGGTAGCTAGAACAAACAGGATGTAGTGGTTTTCCGAAGGTGGGGGGGAATAGAAGTACATTCATGTAAGTTGAACGTAACCCACTTCCTTTCTCACGCTTTTATTCAGTCTTCTACAGAATGACTTGCAGCAGTTTTAACATCCATTTTGATGTGGAACTAGGTTTCATAATATTTCCTTTGAAGATGATCTTCTATATAGAAAAGTAGTTTTAGAGTATCGTTCTAATGTACATACAACATGTCGAATCTTTATCATATTCATTTACTATAGCTCTTCATATTTTTAAAATCTATTGCATACAAATTGCCTCTGATAAAATCTTTGTTAGATTTAACTTACGTTTAGATTTTGTTTAAAACCCAAATATGTAAAGTCCTATCTTGTAATGGTTATTATGGTATTGGAACATTGCTTTAGAGTGGTCAACCAATTAAATAATTTCCCCTACTTAGGTAACTTTGAACTTGTGTATTACCAAAGGCACAAATTGGCTGTCTTTTTGATATATTGAAGGAATTGGTTTGACACTAAAATCCACTATTTTTAAGGTGGCCTTTTCCTTCTAATGGCATTACGCTTTGGGTTCTATGAGAATGGGGCTTGCTGTTTACTCCTCCTGCTGTTCCGCAGTCCAAGAAGTGATGCCTACCCCCACTGAAGTCAGGGATCTTCATGACAGCATAGAGGGCAAGGTGACAGAATGCAGTGTGTTGGGGGAATTAACAGAAATCGCCCTATCTGCTGATGGAAATGCCGTTATACTATTGGAAATGAACCCCAGGATCAAAGTTCATGTTCTTCAGTCTCTGTGACAATAATGCAACAGAACCAAAATAACCCTTAAAAATTACATTAACTCTCTTCACTGATAAATTAAGCACTCATTAATTATTTTAGCATTCGGCAATAATGGCTCAAAACGTAATGATGCCTCATGTTATGAGGCAAGTTCTTTATGTATCATCATTGCATTAAACATGTATTTTCATGCATTGTTGCAAGTGTTTGTTCATATTTGTTTGTTCGTATTTGGAAAGAGAATAAATGTTTATAAATTGCAGGTGTCTTAAATACATTGATTTACCAAGGGAGCTTTAGGTCGCATGCTGGGCTGCAGACATGTCTAGCATCATTGTGTCCTAAATTTTCTTTTTAATTGTACATTTGTTGCTTATTTTTGTAGTAGTAATTAGTATTTATATAGTGCTTCCATAATTTAGAAAGGCCTTGAACAGTTCACAGTAATCCTTCCAGCAATTCTGTGTAGTTTGATAGTGTCATCCCAGATAAAGAAGGGCCAGGAGAGATGGCTGAGAGAGAGAATGATTGGAGTCCATGCTCGGGTATAAATCCTGTTGAACTCTATGGAACTTACTTAATGTTTAGGATTAAGTTCCATGGGCACCTAGTAAGTTCATGGTTGATCTGAGATTTGAGCTAGATTTTTCTCCAAATTGCACTTCACTTTTTTGACAAGTACACTGTGTTGGTCTTCACCTGGTTGGCCACTTTGTGAACAGACTGCTGGACTTGATGGACCTTGGTATGATTCACCATGGCTTTTCTTATGTTCTTATTTGTTTGTTCATATTTTAACTGGTTGCTGTATCTGAGTACAACCCATCCCAGGTCCTCCTTCAACAGTCTGCAGAACATGTGAGGTCTGCGGAACATGTGAGGCTCCATTGCAGCCTCTTTTGGTGGCCAAATGAGGTCGGATATTGTTAAATCACCACCTCCTCTGTGGAAATTGCTACATTAACCACTGAAACACAGTGGATTGAATGCTCTTTACAGGTACTGCATTCCTTCCATGGGAAAGAAACAGCGAATAAGCAGGTTATCTAGTGACAGTGCTGTTAATAGTTATGGCTTAAAATAATCAAATCATCAAACAATGTATGTGGAACTTTCTACCTTCAGGGAACCCTTTCCACATCAGCTTCTCGGTTGAGGAGCCCCAGAGCTTTGCAAAGGATTCCAGGGCATGCAGCAGTGAGCACATTCAATTCATATGGGCTAGTCAAGCCTGTTGACTTCATTGTTGCCTCACTTGAACTGTAAGTGTGACCAAGAACACATCGAGCATACTCCAGCATCCAATTCCCCATTGTACAGTAAAGAGTGAAAGTGGCACACAAGGTGTTCTAAGGGAAGCTTGTCCAGCATTACAGATGGTCTAGGAATGCCTAATAAGCTTTTGAAGAACATCAGGGTTTTATAGTTTGAACAACACTGATTATAATAATTCTGTCATGCTACATTTTTTATTCATTTCTTTACTTTCTTGGTGAGGGAGACCAATCACGTGGGTTTATGTCTATCCTGTAATATTACAGGCCTTTTCATTTTTAGTAATAAAGTTATTTGACAGGGATGCTTTGTTAGTAATAGGTTTTTGTACAGGCACTGAATTTAGGCAGATCCCAAGTGGAATGATTTCCCTAGAGTTAGTAGAAAAACTGATGTAATGCATTATTTATGTTCTTTTTGAGAAAGTGATACTCCTCTCTACTACCTGCTTTTAAACAGTTGCATTAATATCATTTTATAAGGAATTTAATACATTGCCCAAGTAAGATGGTCTAGTAATAAAGTTGGCATATTTGCTTTATTTTCTTTGGGGGCTTATTTGCATATTTTACTGGCAGGGTGTTATCTTATCTTTCCTCATTAAAAATCATATATTCCCCCACTGTAATGTGTGAACAGCTTGGTTGTCTGATTATTCATTCAGTACATTTCAAGAAATTGTGCAGACTCTCACTGAAAATTAAATAATCATGGATACTTAGTAAGGGAAGTTTCAGTTATCAGGGTCTTTATAATAGACTATTAAATTAGATAGTGTTTTGTGAAAAAGGAATAGGAGATGGTTAACATCTAATCTAGACTATGTGTTTGTGTTGTGACTTTGTGTTGTGACTTGCAGCCATATAGCTTTAGGCTGCTACAACAAGCTGTGTCAAGCCTAACCGGTTACCAACATGGGATTCCTCTCTAAGGAAAGTGCAGGTGTGGCAGGAAGTGGTGTTAATGAGCCTGTAGGAGGAAGCCTTCTGTGTATATCACTACTGAACCTGTTCCTAGCATGCTGTGCTATTCTGGAGGGGGTAGCTCTTGTCATAGAAGGAGTAAGCACAAGTCTTGACTGTGATGAAATTTCCTTTTTAATCTCTCTGTTTTCTGTGGTATGTTTTCTTTTACTGTGTTGCTTTCTGTGGATTTTCACTTAATTCAGAAAATAATGAATTGTAGATACTATAATATTGTGATTTTTCCTTTCTGAATAAAAGCTCTGCAGTGTGTCTGTAATGTTGTAAGCCAATTACATTTTTCCCCCTTTATGGTGTTTAAAATTATTTTCTTGTCTCGCTAGGTGAGGCCAAAAACTTAGTGCCATACTCTGGACCAAACAAGATGAGAGACTGTTTTTGTACAATCAATTTAGATCAAGAAGAAGTTTTTCGTACTCAGGTAGTAGAGAAATCCTTAAGGTAAGCTGTTTATCATTGTGTAATATCTAAATCATGCAATGGCTGTTTGTTCACAGGATAACTTGAACTGACTCCTAGGAAAACTTGATGTTGGAATTATGACATAACATTTTCCAAATGAATCCTGCTAGTGACCTTTTAAAGATTTTTGCTGGATACTTCTCATAAGACTTTCCTATGGAAGGTGGTAAGAATAATTCATTCCAGCATTTCATCCCATGTGCACCTGAGGGTGTCACTTTAGAACAGGGTTCAACAAATCTGAAGTTGCCATGGCACCCAGAAATTTGATTGTGGTATCTAGTATTTTTAGGAATGTCTTTATAGTAGCATATCACAGCACTTCTCAGTGAAAGTACATAGAACTGGATCCAAACGGATTTTGTGCTGTTGACCACCAAAAAGACTGTTTAGAATCATGGGACCTACATGGACCATGTGGAACAAGGGCTGTAATAAGGAGGGGAATAGCCATTACCGGTAAGTGAAAAAATTGGCTGGAGCTCACCCAGAACTTGTTTATCACTCCACATCAGGGTGTTCTGTTGTCTTAAAAATAAGTGTGCATGAAGTTCTTGTCACTGCTTGTTTATATGTACACTTTACACCATTTGGTTGTTTCCTATACTGGTTCCAGTTTTTAGTTAAATCAATCATTTAAAGCAGTAATGTAATGAGAAATTAGGGAGAAGGTAGGATAGGTTAGAGGTTAGATTTTGTTGTGATGACAACCAGGGTTACTCCCATGTTTGTTTATATATTAAAACACTTTGTCATAGCTTTAATAAAATTATGAGAAACTGTGAAGAGTAGGTTAGGGTTAGGTTTTGTGATAGCAATAATTAGCATATGTGATCATTAAAATACAAAACCTTGGAGGCTGAAAAATGTCTCTGGCTTCTACATTTTTGGGCTGGCTCTTAGAGCCAAAGAAAAATTATAAAGGGCTGCTTTATAAAAATGCTGTCAGCACTGACCTCAAAATCAATCTTGTACATGATTTCATTGTAATTTCATCGTAAATTACATTTCATTGTAATTTCTGCTGAAGAGTTGTAGTCTGTTTCTGTAGGTTGTCTAAATGTACGTGTAATTTCTGATAATTAAACATATCTATATAAGTTCAAAATATAACAGACAGATGGATAGTAATGAAGAGGCAGGGTACTTTTGAATTATTTGGTCTGCCTCTTGTATGACGCAAACACTCACCAACAGGATGCATTCGCAGGATGTAGCATATTAAGCAATGTCACTGCTCACTTTGGCCAATAAACCACTTCCACATTGTAGGGAGGGCTATCCCATTGACTTTACTCTCCTTCAAAGTGAGGCTGGAGATTGCAGAAGTTGTTGCAGTTCAGATTCATGAGACACCAGCTTATGAATGGACAGAACTCATGAAGCAAAGTAAGGTCTGTAGAAAAGCTGTGCGTTATTTAACAAAATGAAGTTCCTCACATTGAGTCATTATCTGCTTTCATCCATGTAATTAACCATCCAACTCTAGATGAGTAACAGTATTTTGGGGCGGTTAGGAATAGGAATGTCTTGCACATCCTGCATATTAACTTTAGATTTCTTATAGTTCCAGCTGAAATTAAACTTTTTTTGTATAATTTTAACTCTCGTTCCTGTATTATTATAGGAGTGTTTCAAAACAGGAAGTTTGTTTTAGTTATAATTGACATTTTAATTAGCTTAATTTTATCTAACAATGACGAATTTGTCCACAAGGATAATTTGTTTAATCTCTTTTCATAACTGGCTCAAAATTTAGACAGTTTATATCATAATGAAGTCTATAAGAGTAGTGCATTGTGAGACCTAGGTTAAGTTGAGCAGGAAGAACTAATTCTTTAAAGAAGGCTAGTGTTCTAGAAAAGTTCTTCATAGAATTTTGCTTTGTAAATTAGTATTCTACATAACATAATTCTCTGTAATCAGCTCTTTTGCTTTTGACCTTTTTCTAGCCCCTTTTTTGGAGAAGAGTTCTACTTTGAGATACCAAGGACATTCCAGTTCTTATCATTCTATATTTATGACAAGAGTGTTATACAGAGGGACCTACGGATAGGTAAGTTTGTACATCACTTAAAAAGGCAAGGACCGTAATTGTTCTGTGATAGTTTCATTAGTTTAAGGCCTCTTATTCTCAAGGCCTCGTATTCTAAAGCTTTGATAGTTAACCAGTTTCAGACAGTGGTAATTAACATTGGAATAATTGCGGGGGCATGCCTTTCAATAAGGAGCACAAAGAAGATTTTTTGTGATTGATCTTGGTACAAATAGAAGATAGTGATTTGTTCTGTTAGCTGTTTCTTTAATGGTTAATATTGGATAGTTAATATTCTCTCTGCAGAGAGACCAGGATGCCTGTCAGTGGTTTGAAATGTTGTAAAAAAAAAAAACAGCCTGAAATGTTAACTATTAATCAAATCTCTGTTTGAAAAGATGTCTTGACTCTCATGTGAGAACTGAACCTGATAGGTTTTCATGGGTAGCTTGGGAAGTTCTGTATGCCCAGAATAGTCTTTCATTTTTCTCTATGGAAAAAACGTGAGAATTAACTACCAAACATGAACCAAATGTCTCAAATGGCATCGGGCTGTTTAAGTAATAGAACATAATTCTCAGTGAGGTACAACTGTTGGATTGTATACTTCATGAATTTGCAAATGAGATTTGTGGCTTTGCAAGCCTGCTATAGAGTATGATAGGGTAACTCACACTTCCCCAGTATTGATCAGTTGGGTCTGCGCCTAGTTAAAGTGTTGTCTGCCACAACCTTTGATGTCCTTTTGGTTTTTTCATACCAGGGTTGCTGTATCAATTTATAGCATGACTTTCTGCAGCCCATGTTGTTGCTGTTTGCACACTGTTAGTTGCCATAATTTTTAGGCTGTGTTTCATTTCTTCCAGCTGGACCTGCAGGTTGGACAGTGTAGATATTTTCTTGCAGACTTGACTTGAATAATCTATCTAGCCATAGGGATACCCCTAGGGCTTACACAGTATGACTGCATTTGCAGAAAATTGCTTAGGATATACAGTGTAATAATGTTTAACTTCTTTCTGTGAAAAATGCAAATACTTGTTAAAATTATTATTTGAAACACTTCTGCCTTCAGACTTATGGTGGCAGGCAATGCAGCAAACAGTGTGTTAGTACACAAATTTTAATAGTCCTGTTAACAAACTTAAAACACATGCAAATTTGAAAGCAATCAAGATTTAAAATATGCAAGAACTAGAAATACACGGCAGTAAAACCAGCACAGCCAACAATTTACCCTCCTCCAAATGGACCAATTTACTCTCCTCCAGATTTAGCGAGTAAAGGCACGCTACTTGCCCACACTTGCAGGTTATTCCAGAGTATTGGGCCCACCATGGAAAAGGCTTATTCCTCTGGGCAGTTCTTGCCTTCAGGATGTAATGAGCGTAAGGGAGTATGTATGAAAATGTAGTTCAGTAAATATGAAGGCCCTAGGCCATGAAAGGCTTTAAAAGTAATAACCAGCATTTTGAGTTGGGCCTCGAAGCAAATCGGCAGCCTTGTGTTTGGAGTAGCTGACTCTGGAAGTGAGCCTTGTTGCCACCTCTTGTGCCAACTGAAGCTTGCAAGACTCCTTTGAAGGCAGCATCAGGTAGAATGCATTACAGTTGCCTATTCTGGATGTTATGGAAGTTATGGATCAACACAGGTCAGTTTACTAGGTGTAACTGAAAGGAGCAACAGCACAGGTCTTATCCAGTCACCAGGCCAGGTCCAGGAGTACCCCAAGCTCTTAATCTACTATGGAAAGGTTAACCCCATCTAGGTCTGGTTAATTGTGAAAATGTCAGTTTTAAAGTCTCAATACCCACATTGAACAGGCAACGGTGTTTATTATTCATTTTTATGTTCTCTCCTATAGGAAAAGTAGCTATAAAAAAAGAAGACTTGAGCGGATATGCTGGCAAAGAACCGTGGTTTATGCTTCAGCCTGTCGATTCTAACTCAGAGGTTCAGGTAAAATTGGTCAAATGTTAAAGTGCTATGTTTTATAACATAGCCCCTTCACCTATATAACTGTCTTGCTCTTACTATAAAACTGCACTGTGCTGAATAGAATGACTATAGCCAATTTATTTTCTTGAGGTTTCTCAAACATAAATTGTGTATGTGAATTAATACTAGCTTGTACACAATCATGAGATTTGAATGGCACCTGCATTTTGGGGGGACCCCAGCAATTTCCACTGTTCTCCCCTTCTACTGCAACCCCCCAGTTTGTCTCTGGTATCTGTTGATCCTCAGGAACAATGTTTTAGGGAGCTCAGTGTACTGCAGCAGGAAAGAGAAGTGGCAAAGGTCTGGCCTGGGTGGATATACCCTCCCTTGTATTGTGACTTTAGTCTATATTGCAGCCTCCCAATACTCTGGTTGAGTGTTATAAGGTAATTTTGGGTTGTATTAAATAGAATTTGGGGTTGGCTGCTCAGAATGGTAAGCCCTGGCCCTATTGTGGTAAGCCCTACCCACATTGATATCTGTGTTGGGGTCTCCTTCTTTGGATCTGTCCTGTGTAATGAGTTGGAGATTTCAGGGTGATGCCTACAGAAGCTTTCTGCCTCCCCATCTTACATAACCCTCTAAAACAGGGATGGGGAACCTCAGGCCCAGGGGCCGTATGCGGCCCCCGAGGACATTTTCTGTGGCCCTCGGTAGCTCCAGGGCCGGGTGTGTGTGTGTGTGTGGGAGGCGTGGAGGCTGGGGCCTGGTCGCGTGGGGCCGGCATGCACGGGTGTGTGTGTGGGGGGGAAGGCTTTTCTTTCTTTTTTTCTGTCACTCTCCTTTCTCTTCCTCTCTCCCCTTTTCTGTCTCTTTGTCTGTCTCCCTCCGTCCTTTTCTCTTTCTTCCCCTCCCTCCATTTCTTACTCCCTTTCTCCCTCTTTTTCCCTCCCTCCCTTTTCCTCTTTCTCTGTTTTCTTTCCTTCCTCTCTTCCTTCCTTGTGGATCAGCTGCGGGCTGCGCCCCCCTGGTGCCTCGTTTGCTCGGGCCCACCGCTGGCTGCCCTCCCGCCTGGGGGGGAGGATGACGGGAGTGGGGGTGCCCTCCAGGCCTTCTCTGCATGGCCTCCCCTGGAGTTGCCAACCTCCAGGTGGTGGCTGGAGACCTGGCAACCCTAGCCTCCCCCCCCCCCCCCGCCGGGAGATCTACACCTGGTTATGGCCCCTGAATGATGTTATAAATGTGCAAATGGCCCTTAGCAGGAAAAAGGTTCCCCACCCCTGCTCTAAAACTCTGTCCTTATGGAAGGGGGGATCCTTATGAACAGTATAGGGGGCAAAGTGGGAAATCAGTAGAAATTCCCTTCACCACCTCCACCAGCACATGTGTTCTTATCATTAGAAACTGACTTAGGATCCAGGCCATTGTCCACTAAAACCTATCTTAAACATTGAACTCAGAACAACAACTTTATTTTTCTGACTCCTATGGCAATCTTAAAGCATAAGATGTATTAAAAGTCAGGATTGCTTATTTTAAGAATTTCCCTAATGTTGAATATGAATTGCATTAACCCATATAATTCTTCTAGCAGCAGCAGCGGTACTAAAATTTTCTGGGTTCTGTGATAGTTCTTATAAATACTGTGTAGGTGTAGAATAAAATACACTTTGATTGAGTGGTGTGGTAATAACTGCATATGGGAGATATGTACAGGTTTCCTACTCCAGAGAATTGCTTGGCATATTGACTGTTGGTTGAGTGGAAATAGAGCTGTGTAGACACTTCATGTTCAAATAATTCTTATTTTGTATATTACCACAATTTTGCAACTAAGACATCCATAGTAATTTTGCCCTTCAGTGAATGCTTCCCAGAGAGGCTTATGTTACATAGTAGTTGGGGTGGGGGAGATTTCAATCCGTGTTTAAGGATTTAAGAGTCCATTCCTAAAGGGGGGAAGCCAAAGCTCCTTAGGAGCCAGCGTGGGGGCAAACACGCTGGTGGCTGGGTGCTGTGGACCCGCACTGGCGTGGGGGGGGGAGGTTCGGGTTCACCGCTTTCATCCCGGGAACGCCCCCTCGCACTGCTGCGGTATAGGCAATGGGGGATTTTCCTCATTTCCTCTACTTTTATTTTTTTTAACCTATTTTTGGCTCCACGGCTGCCGAGAAGCCTCTGAGGATCTTCCTCCCCTTGCAGGATTGGGCTGTAAGTCTAGCTTACAATGTGCTTCTTGTCTGTAAATGTTAA
The DNA here is from genome assembly GCF_029931775.1 of Euleptes europaea. Classification (NCBI taxonomy): domain Eukaryota; kingdom Metazoa; phylum Chordata; class Lepidosauria; order Squamata; family Sphaerodactylidae; genus Euleptes; species Euleptes europaea. The sequence goes on along the minus strand of NC_079316.1, from coordinate 34,994,496 downwards.
CACATCTGTTAATAGAACAGACTTCCTTTTTTTAGCATTTCAATCATATCTGAAGTGGTCTAATATATCCAAAGACCCACCAAAGCTGTTCTGGCACTTAAAAACTGGGGGCGGGGGGCTCGTCCTGCCATGCTGTGGGCCTGATCAGAATCGTGTGCCCTTGCAGCACTAGGTTTAAAATGGTGGTGGCATCCATGGGTTGGATCTGTGGATACGTCATGTCCAGTTTGGCTCTAAGCTGCATAGAATAAGATGTGATACCTGGGGCCAGGTAAGTGATTACATGAAGCTGCATTCTACTGAATCAGAACCTTGGTCCATCAAAGTCAGTATGGTCTACTCAGACTGCCAGCGGCTCTCCAGGGTCTCAGGCAGGGGTCTTTCACATCACCTTCCTGCCTAGTCCTTTTAACTGGAGATACCGAGGACTGAACCTGGGACCTTCTGCATGCCAAGCAGATGCTCTACCACTGAGCCATGGCCCCTCTATACAGCTCTCCAGGGTCTCCAGCTGAGGTCTTCCCCACAGCCCCTCCACAAGCTGCATCAAGTGAGCCCCTTTGCGGAACCCCCCCACGCCAGTTACCTTCGACTGGGCACTGGAGGCCAGCGTGGGTCCCAGTGCAGCACTCCAGTCACAGTTGGACCCATTCAAGTCTGTTTTCCTCCAGTGGGAGAGCATTTAGAACATGCTTAACTTTGACTAGATAGTTTAATCTGCTGATACCAGATACATTCCCTTGATGTATTAATGATCATCTTACCTTGTGCTAATTATTTGCAGGGGAGCTGAGCTTTCACTGGCTTTTTAGGAATTGAAGTGTTTTAAATAACCTTCACTGATTGAAATAGCTAATCATTTTGCAAGACCTTTGTAGTACACTAATAGCAGTTAATTATAGAGATGTTCAGCGTCTGAGCCCGGAAGAGTTCTGACAGTGACTTATTTATTGCTTCCTATATAACAAGCCTAGCTTGCTTAGGGTGTGCGTGCATGCACATCGTACTACAAGTAATTTAATTCCTAGTTGGTGTTTGTGTGTTTATGGCCATTTTTAAAAACGTAATGCTTATAAATCTGTTCCATACTACCTTAGCCCTCTTTGTATAAAGCTGCTCTGAGATTACTTTTTGGTATTTACAAAGCATATTGAAGTATAACTATGAGTTTCTGTAGGAGGGTCTTGTTTAGCAACTTCCTGGTATATAGAGCCAAAGTCATGTTTTAAATTCCGATAGTGTAAATACTCTGTTGTAAGAAACCAAATAGCAAAAAATTAAATACTGTCAAAAGCCAAGATTCATTTTGTAAGATGTGGCATTTGTACCATATCAGATATGGTAACAGTATTTGGGTTCAAAGTGTGTGTTAAATCCTATAGATGTGTGAGGGTAACTGTTTCTTTAGCAGAACAAAATTGTGAATTGTTTGTCAAAATATACCTAGCAATTTCTGTATCATATGAATATGTAATATAGCTACATATCTCGGTGCCCAGGTTTGCTTCCAAGAATGTTGCATGACTGTTTGCTAACACAAAATATTCCTTGCTGGGTCAGGCCAAATATCTATCTGATCAGGCTCTCAGTTTCAGAAACTGGCAAGATGGCCCTGGGAATTAGGGTATGATTGTTACAAATTAGGGTATGATTGTGATACTCTGTCTTGCTTTATCACTGGTCATCTGATATCAAAGGTATGCTGTTTCTGAACATGGATGTGGCCATTGGTTTTAAACCCAAATGGTGTCTTCACACTTCCATATTTTGGGAGGCATTTCAGGGTGGTTGCTTGGTTGTAGTGCAGTGTTCCCCACACCATTAGACTAAGCTAATATAGTTATTATAATAGTTGCTCTCAAGTATGCCAAATGGTATCAATCCCAAAACCTATCGTGGAGATACTTCTTCCTCTAACAATCAATTATTACTTTCCTATTCTTCTGTGGCAAAGGTTAATATGTTAGACATTTAAAATGTAAATCTGCTGGATGGTACCTGTGTTCAAGTCATTTGACACCCTTAAGTTCATCCTTTATGTAAGTTAAACCACAGAAAGAAAGATGAAGCAATGGGTAAATTCTATTTTTTTAGCTACATGACTTGAGAAAGCAGGACTAATGTACTGTCATAGCTCAGCCTTGCCATTAAGTTTGTATGAATTGTGAACTTCCATGTTATGTCATGTACATATATAACTTGGAAGAGACAACAAAGTACAGGTTATGATTTTGCAGTGAAATGGTATGCTTGATCTCATGATATTTAGTGGTAGTTCTTTGGCCAACAGTACAGAAATTATCATATAAGATTCCCTAGGAATCTACAACGGCAAATTTAGTATCTTTAGCCCTTTGCAATAGAACTGCTAGTTTTCCTGCTGATGCTTCAGTGCTTTGTGCCCTCTGTAACCTTGTAGAAACAAGAAAAAAACTTGAAAGCATATAGAGCTTTATTTGTTATATGCTAAGTTATATAATTGATACAGGCTTTTTCAAATGAAACTTTTTGTCATTGACAGGGAAAAGTTCATCTTGAATTAAAGCTGAATGAACTGATTACAGATAATGGATCAGTCTGCCAACAGCTAGTAGTACAGTAAGAATATTTATCAATTCTTATTCTCGTTTTGCTTGCTATTGAAGGGTGTGGTAAAACTGCTTCAGGGACATTATCTACAATGGACAAAGTCTGCCAACAATGCTCCAAAATGAGTCATCTGTGTTACTGCAGAATTTCTTGCAGTCTCACTGGCCTTGAATTATTTTATTTTACACAAGGACCATAGATGATCATAAATCTCACTTTGAAGCTATATTGGGAAAATTTTACTTTCTCAAGCTTCACAAGGCAAGTATGAACATTGCAACTTGATTCAAATATATTTATGATCTGATATTTTCTATTCTTACACTCAGTGAAACCTTAGAACAAGTAATCTCCGAAGCACAGCACAGAATTGATTCAATATTTTTTGTGCTACTATATCAAACATACATTAAGTGACATTTATCATAGTCAAGCACTGGATGACAATCCTTCTTAAAATTATCCTCAGAAACCTCAAAGAATTGTGATAAGAATCTGGCACTAGGGAAATTATGCGCATGAGAATACAAGGTGTTTAGTGCTTTGTAACTTTGAAAGTCTTCTGCCATGTGCTTGTTGACATCAGTCCCTTGGAGTTTTAGCACATCTACCATCCAGGATGGCATTGTATGAAATTGTAAACTTATGCATGTTTTTCCAAGGAATGGAATATGAGCACTTGAAGAAATTTCAGAATCATTTGAGTTGTCTCAGGCATTCATATCTTCTATAATATGTGGAGACATTTTAAATGAGCAGATTGCTTTGATGACATTGTCCAGTTCATCCAAACAAACTACATGACTGTAAGGCACAAGCAATAAATATCATCTGAATAATTTATTGGAACATTTTAACACGTTTTCAGGAATTCTTTTATTCATGCACTGACCAAACTTTTACTTGCTTGGTTTCAACAAAGTTGCTCGATCTTATGCCTTACAACCATATCCATGGCATTGCTAATGCCTGCAATGAATGTAACATATACCCGGAGCCTGAATTTTCAGCCACTTGGCATTAAGATTGCCTATGCAATGAAAACTAAAGATGAAAGGCATCTGATCTTGTATGCTTTATTTTATCGAAGCGATGCTCATAAGATGATTGAATGTTTTGCAAATGTAGCAAAGTTTAAAATGTAGAATTTGCAGTGACTGAATGAGTCTTTGTCCATCAGACTTGAAACATTGTAAACGAACCCTGACTGGATTAATTTGTACTTTGATTCCCCCCCCCCCCAATTGTAGCTTGAAGGAATGCCATGGGCTGCCTCTTATCAATGGACAAAATTGTGATCCTTATGCTACAGTGTCTGTTGTGGGCCCTTCAAGGTAAGATTTTAAAATGTATTGAAGTCTAATATATTGAACCAAGGGCCAAATTTCATGAGAGACTACATGTCCATGATTGGATTTCCCATCTCTTTGGTAAATAGCAACGGGAGGAGGAAGGGATTTGCATTGGACTGCTGGGTATTGACCTCTCCCTGCCACTGCCTGATATAAATTGTTCCCCTGCTGGTGCTTTTTGGTCCATTAGGGAGAAAACTGAATAAATACCTTTTCCAGTGGTCTGATGTAGATCTGAGAACAGTGCACAGAGGGGAAGTTTTTAAAAATCTCATAGTACCACAGTCCTAATCTAAATTTACCCTCCTTCCTCATCTGCTACTTAAAGGCTTAGGGATGGGTTATTGAATCACAGATCACTAATGTCTTAGCTAGCTATTCCCTAAAATGCAAGCCGTTGTTGGTGATTTAGAACCTTTAATTTTCAGAGTCTTATTGAACAAGAGGATGTGGTGCTAAGCACCATGTCAGGAGAAGATTTTGTATGTTGACAAATAATGCCTTTATTATGCAATTATTCTGCTTCTGTCAGATATTTAAGGTAACTGGAGAATAACTTTTTTCACTTAAAACTAGAATATTTATAACATATTGGGCTGTCTGATTTAGGGAAGGCCACTTGCTGCTGCCTTTGAAAACATGAAATCCGATGAAAAAGGAGTGTGGTTGTTGTAGAGACTAGGTCAGTTTTGGCTACTGTATCATATTCTAATAACTAATGCATTTCCAAAGCCTCAGTGCATATAGTTTGTGGCCAACATCTACAAATAAAATTACAGTAATATGTCAGCATATATAAATACAGATTTTAAATATAGTTATCTAGCTGGTTTTAATGTTTGGTGTACGCACTGACTTCAGTGGGGCTACAGAATTTCAAGTAGCCAGTAATGCACTCTTCAGTTTACCAAGAATGCATTCCTCTTTGATGAAAGATCTGTCTTCAAAAATATTGTTAAACTGCATAGTGCCTTCATGTAAATACAGTATTTTATGACTGTGTGTTTAAGTTCTGTATGGTAAAACTGTACCATATTGGAACAGGAATGACCAAAAGAAGACAAAAGTAAAGAAGAAAACAAGCAACCCACAATTTAATGAAACATTTTATTTTGAGGTAACTAATTTCCTATCAACCTGTTGGTGTGTTGCCTATTTGTGCTGTTTTAAGCTTCTCCCAAGCTGTTGAAATGCTAACTGTGAAGCAAAAAACATCTTGATTGTGCAGCATAATTGATGTGCATGGCACCTAAGAATATTGTAGGCAAGAAATAGGACCCAATCCAGAGCAGACACTGAGGAAAGCAACAAGGGGAGGGGATGGAAGGAAAAGGGTGGCATGTGATGAATGTCAGCAGAATCATTTACTGAACTTAATTATAGTTGGAAGCAAGGTTTAGATGCTTAGTCAAAGGCCTTATTAAGTAAGGAAAAGGGGTGCTTAATACATATTGAGGGAAGGAATTCCATACAAAAGAGGCAGCGGGGCGAATGAGTGGAGATAGAGACTAACAGTGCAATATGTGTAGAGTAACACCAGCCCAAGCCCATTGATTCCAACTCTGCATAGAATTGCACTATAGGAGACCTTTGAGACAGCTGAGATTGATAAAATGGATGAGTGAATGCTACAGGTGGGGAGGGTATAAAGAGGAACAAGGTCCAAAAACTAATGTGGGGCAAGGTCATGGAGAGCCTCAGAGGTCAAGACGAGTCAATGGGGATGCAGAAGAGGAAGGGAAACTGGTGAATGGATTTAAGGAAGAGCTTTACGTGGTTTGAGCCAGAGGAGAGGGTAATCATTTTGACTGTACGCCTTTGGGTAGAAGTGGGAAGGCTGATTGTGAAAGAAGGGCACAGAGAAGGTTGCAGTAGTCAGAAAACCAGAGCATGAACTAACGGTTTAAGTTGGGGGAGGGGTGGAGAGAGAAATTGATTTTTCTAGAGATGTATAGGTTGCAACTGACTGAACCTGAGGAAGAAGATTCAAACCTAGCCAAGAAGACTATGTTTGTGGTCAACAAGGTAAATAGTAATGTTGATAGGTGTAACTAAAAGCAGGAAGAATTGGGGAGATGTGTAGTTAGTCTTGGACAAATTGAGTTTGAATGAGCCAGAGCGTTGTTATTTCTTTGTAGCATTATTCAATGCATGGGCAATTGTGTTTTGTGTACAAATCAGCAGAGCAGTGGCATTGAAAGTCATGAAATTCAGTGAGATCACAGATGAGGAGAAAGTAATAAAAACATCAGGGAACCAGGTCAGGGGAAGCCGGAGGAGGCACTTCCACAGAAGTATTGTTGACAAGAGTATGCAGTAGAGGGCAAGAGAACTAGTTAACAGTCATGGAAAATTAAGGGGCTGAAGAAGCTAGGATTGTTGGTTGTATCAAAGGCAACAGAGAAGTCATGAAGAATAAAAATAGAAAGGATAGGTTTGTTTGTTAGTTTGGAAGTGGAAATTGTCTGATTTGAACAAAGGTAGTTCCAGTGGAGTACAGAGAATAGATTTTAGGTGATCAAGGGTTGGGAAAAACCAAGAAAGTGAACAGTGGCCTCTAGGAGGTTGAAGGCAAATGGGAGAAGTGAATTCCTAATATGATTGGGAATTAAGTGCAGAGGCCATTCTGTTGCACAACATAACATAAAGAACTTTTTAAAGTCCATAAAAATCTGAAGCTGTTTGAGTTGTGTGTAATTCACGAGGGGGGGTTTAACTTTTCCCTGGTGAACTAACTATGGCTCAATGTGTTGCCCTTTCCCCACTCTTTTGTCATACATTTTATTTTGTTTTCCACTGCTGAAAATGTTTTTTGCTTCATATTTTTTGGGTCCAGCTGTCTTGCCCAACAAAACGATAATTAGAAATTCGTGGAAATGTTCTGTTATGGCTTGAAATGCAGTTCTTAATATGACTGAAGTGTGAGAGTCCTTGCTTCCTTGCACAGTGTAGCTTCCTCGGGATTACTCTGTTCATTAAATTTCACTGAAACATATTAAAAATTTACAAAATAAGTGGACCACCTGCCAAATCTGATTTAAAAATGTGTTGCAATGACATGATCAAAAGTTTTTAAGGTAAATGAACTATGAGGAGAAGAAAGGAGGGCAAAGTAATATACCTTTGTGTTTCTTCCCGCTTAGTTCCCAAACCCTATCCAATAACAATTGCTCCAAAGTCTCTGTCCTAAAACAATTTGAAGGGTGAGAGATTTGGGACCAGACACAATATGCCAAATGATAAACTGTTTTACACTTGAGGCAACTATTGGTGGGAGTGAGTTACACTTCTAAAATTAGCACCATCCCTTCCTGCTAGTGTTTGCATGCTCTGTCTCCTATATGCACTGTCTACTGCCAAAGCCAGTATAAGAGCAAGAGGCAGGGGATAATTTTGACCCTTCCACGGCCTTCCTGTCGTAACATGTATTTTAGGCCTTGCAGTGTATCTGCATGTAGACATGCTACTTCAGAAATGTGTAAGTTGGGAGGTCTACCTAAATATTAAAAAACTTCTAGTTCTTTTCTAGGATCAGATACCTGAGTTTAGGGAAAGCCATTGGAGATCAGATGCAGGTAATGTTCTCTTGAGTCATTTCAGGAATTCTTTATGGTGGATTGCTGCAGTAACTAAAATCAAATTAAAAGTTAAAGGTTCTGATTACACTAAAATATGGTAGTGATGGCAGCACAATATTGGGCTTTGCCCCCTATCTGGCCAAAAAAACAAACCCAAAATATCTCCTTAAAAGGCGCTTGAATTTGATTTCAATGTTGTCGCCCTTTAGAATGTCATGCAAGAGTTATGGAAATTACCCTTTGAGTTAAAAGGCAAACGTCCTTTAGACATCAGAGCTACAGGGCAGCCATCAAAACACCACTGCTGATGGCTCTTAATATGTAATTTGTATGTCGTTTGGGGAACAAATGCCAGTTGCTCTCCTTCACTGGCTTCTAGCTGCTCATGTAAATCCTACAAGGCTTACTAATCCAGAACAAGATCATAGATCAGACCATTACTAAGAAGATGGTTCTAAAACTCTTATGTTAGCTTGGCTGCTTTCTTATATTTCAGGTGATATGGGAAGGCTTTTCTAGAACATAACTAGGTTTAGGAAGGTATAGATTTCAAAATGGGTATTGCAAAAGGAGAAACAAATTACTCTGAGTTTTACTTACAGGTAACCAGGTCCAGTAGTTACACCAAAAAGTCACAGTTTCAAGTGGAAGAAGAAGATATTGAGAAGCTGGAAGTCAGGTACATTCTTTAGTATATTATATGAGACAGTCAGTGCTGTTTTATAGTAAAAATAGAAGTTACCAAATAATTGCTGAAAACTTGAGACAGTCCTCCATTTTGGGGAAAGAAATCCTCTAATTTTTTTAACTGCTTGAACTCATTAAAATGTTTTTGAACTTTGATAGTTCAGTTGACACAATCGGATTGTGATATGGCAAGTGTAGTATATTTGACAAAAAGAGAATATATTGCCTTGCATACTTACTTATGGATCAGCCCAAGACTTGAGTGGTTTCTTAGCCCCACAATAAAGGGAGTGGGCAAAGATACTGGGGATCTGCTGTTAGCTCTTAGGTTCTTCTTGGGGTGGGGAGAGAAGGAGTGAGTAACCAGAAGCTTCATTCCCAGTCTCCTACTTGCTTTACTTTTTTTAAAATCACCTTTTCCACTCAGGCCTGAGGAGGCTAACAGAACTTTTAAGAATTGTAATGCATAAATAAAAGCAAATGCATCATCATTAAAACATCACAGGCTCATTCTGTTAAACACTGTATCAACTGTCTTGGCAGTTTCAAGATGTCCTTTCCAAGATGACTTTAGAATGGCTTGAAAAACACAACTGAAGTCCATCATGAAAGGGATATTGCACATGGCCTCTGGAAAGCCATCAACAAAACCGGAATAGTAGTAGAGGTGGCTGATTTTGAGCAGAGGCCAAATGTACATCATGTAGTGAAAGGACATTTAGCAAGAAATGATGGACAAACCTGAGAGGATGTGCATGCTCATACTAAAAGGGGCAGTTCTTCATTTATGTCTGCCTCAGGTTGTGATGGGCTGTAAAGCTTCAGGTAAACACAGAAGTTAATTGGTGACCAATGTAGTTTGAGATACAATGTAATTTGTGCACAGCAACAAGTCAGGTAGCCTCATTTTGCACTATCTGAATCTTTCACATTGTCTTCAGGGGCAACCAAAATAGAGGACATAGTAGTAATCCAGCCTAGAGGCTAATGGGATCATGATTCAGTGTGGACAGATTGGCTGTGTCTAGGAAGGAGGATAACTTCTTAATGAGATATAATTGCAAAAGGCACTTACTTAGTTCAGACACTGCACAAAATCATGGTTTAATTAAGCTAACTGCATTTAGCGTGACTGGCCTAAGCATGGGCCATTCCATTATAGCTAAAATAATTGTTTTGTGTTACGTCTGAACCGACTCAGCTTGTGTTTGTTTCTTGTATGCTAGCATAGCTGTGATCTAAAAGATCATCTGAATGTAAAGAATAGCTTATTTGTTAATTTGCCTTCAACTGAATGTCATAGACTTTGGGACATTCCAGTTAATAATATATCACAATAGATACATCTCTTGTGAGGTAAGCAAACAGTCATACTACAACACATCTGGATTTTATTTTCTTCTTCTTAATATATGTGCCGTCTTAGCAGAAATGTTGGTGAGGTAAGATTCAAGAACTCAGAGTGCATGCCTCTGAAAGTCTGCAGTAGCTTCTTAGGCTGTGAGAACTTGAGATGTTTTATATTTTAAAAAAGCATGTGTCAGTGAAGTGCTACAGATATGACAGAGTAATTAATAAATAGGAAATGTAAGAGTAAAAATTAATTATAGATGCCTGAGAGGAATATGGTTGTGTCACTGTTTTTCTTTGAATGCATAAGTACCATCCATTATTGCTTTTCTTTTACTGACACAGCCTCACATTTTAGCCAATACACTGACTTATTGCATTGGTTGCCTGTTACGGAAGACATTTTCTATCTCTCGGGGTAGAAGAAACATTGGGTGTGTGTCTAACCTTGTGTGCATGCTGATTTGTTGTGGTGCTGTACATGATTTCCATTAAGTATGACCTGTGATTAAAATGATATAGAAGTCATAAGGTAACAAAATCAATGATTAACTATGATTTAACTTTCAGGGTTGATTTATGGAACAATGGGAACTTGGTGCAAGACCTTTTCCTGGGAGAAGTTAAGATTCCTGTGAAGACATTGGGGAGTGATTCCTTCCAAGCTTGGTAAGCAGCTACTCAGTGTACATTGGCAAATCAAAAGAAAGGGACAGCAGCCAGGTAGTACCTAACAAGCTGACTTGAACCTCTGTGTTCCACTATGTGTTTAAATTTAAAAGCACAAGTTACCCTGGAAAAGTTTTTTGTTGTTTTTGCTTCAGCAGTGAAATATAAAAGTTGACCTTGTCCAGTATTCTTTTCTTTTCAAGAATCTCATCAACTAGCAGGTTGTAGGTGGCCCACCAGTGGATCGCAGTATCTTCTGCCCCTGGTGTATAGCATAAATACATGGAGGTGAGCGTAAATATTTCAAAACTGAAACAGTAATGTTTATAGAATAACTGTCATGCCAGTAAATGCTAAATGTGTGTATGTCCTGACTAGAGATTCCCAACTGGCCTAGCGTGGCAGCATGGTATAGCGATTGGTGTCAGACTTGGACTGGTAGAACTGATGTAATGGTAAAATGGTGGGGAGTGGGCATTTCTGCTACTAGGACATAGGATGGGACAAATATGTAACAGATTGTAAGTGAATGTGACTCGAGCCTTGCATTTTACTTTGTGTTTTTTTAAGGTACCTTCTACAACCAAGAGATAATGGAAATAAGTCCTCTAAAAGTGAAGATCTTGGATCACTTAGACTGAATATATGTTATAGTGAAGACTGCGTGCTTCCATCTGAGTATTATACCCCCCTCAGGAACTTGCTGCTAAAGTCAACAGAAGTTGAGGTAGTCGAGTAGTGCTTTTTGGAGGGTTGCCTGGTGCTTGAGGAAGTGCATGCAAATCTGCCACTTCTCATGCCACATTTACCTGTTTTAGCAGTATCCCAAGTATACTTTGCATTCATTGCTTTTAAAATGTCTAAAAGGTTATCCAGATGAGCAACTGAGTCCAGGGAATTGTATGAATACTACATACTTATGGGAGAGATTAACTGTTTTGAAAAGCAGGCTGTTGTGTGTTTCAAAATCCATTTGTGATGTGGCTGAGACATGGAAGGTGCAGTACAAAATACACCGTGTAATATATGCTTATATTCCATCTTTCCAGATACATTTTCCAAGGCAGTGTATTATAGGCCCTCATCAGCACTTGTGTGCCTAAAAGTAGTTCTGGATATTACTAGTCATGGAACTGCTTTATTTTGTACTCTGACAAGTGTGTTGTAACTTCAAAACCCAGTTCCTGATAAAATAGGACCTACAGTAATGGTCAGCCACCTGCTTGCTTCTTCATGTTCTCTATGTATCACACTGATGGACTGACCAGATTAGACCCACCTTATCCCTATTATTGGAGAGAGCAAATCCACCCAGGATTTTTACAGTGAATTAGCTACAAAGTTATAAAAGATATGGCTGCAGTATTGTCCCAGAACTAGAAGGATAAAGTCCACAGACATGGGAATTGGTGGTGGCTGTCCTTGGATTCTCTCTTCTTAAGCTTACATTTCAGGCCTTAAACCAGGAGCAAACATTGAAGGAGACAAAACCAAGGACTTGTCACCATTCATGGTGCTCGAAATGCTTCTGAAGGGCTGTCCCCTGAAGCTGTTTATTCTAAAAGCTAGGGCCGCTGCCTTACTTACCTCTCAGATCCTTGAAAATAATTGGCAAGTTTTAGACAAGGAAGTCCTTGTCTTCACCTATCAGCAAAAGCCGTGTGAAAGGAATAAGGTTCCAATGGTAGAAGTGATCCCTCCTTCCTAACCAATGCTTTAATTACTGTTTTTATGCTTTGTGTGTATTTTAATTCTGTTTTTAATTTGTTTTAATTATGTCTGTTTAAAAGTTAGCTGTCTTGGTGGACCTTTGTAAGGGCCAAAAGGCAGGATACAAATTTGGTAAATAAATAATTTTCAGTCAGAGAGGAACAAAGAACCCTTGGCTTTCAAATTAGATCTTAAAATGCTTAGCCCCTGGCCACTTCAGATCCAAGCTGATCTCTTCTTCCTGGGGACAGTTCACTCAGGCTTAGCCAGACAAGTCTAGAATTTGTGAATTGTGGATTAGGGTGTCATTCAAGAATCAAGCTACAGCCATACTACAACAGTCAGAAGAGTTTTCTCTGTTATAACATTTAAATATTTAATTTTTCTAAGGGGAGTTCCCTTACGTCATCCATTATTAATCAGATTCCCATGATACTTAAAGGATTCCTGTTCATTGCTCTGAAACCCATTCTGTTTATAGATCATACCTGAAAGGCAGTGTTGCTGGTTTTGTGAAATTGGAACACTTTGGATGAAAAGAACTATGTGATTTCTATGAAGGTGGACAGCAATGGTTTGCATATTGGCCTGTTTATTCCAGAGATACATTTATTTTATCCACTGGATTTGAACTAATTTTACCGAATTTCTGCCCCAGTCTTCACTGCATAAAAGAGAAATTGTGGCAGAAGCTTGTGGCATGTCCTCCTGGCTTTACATAAGGTCACACAAATTCAGGCATTTTTAAAGACATTCTTTCATCCTACAAGACTGGTTACCAAAGGGCCAAAGTTATTGGATCAACAGTTGTCAAAGAGGTCACAGAATGCATTGCCCTTCAGTTATTGTGCCAGTTTTGTCGCCACTTAGGTTGCTTTTGAGCATCAAACACTCTTCCAAGGACACTAGTAAGGCTATCTCTTAGACCACAGTCTTTGCATTAATAAGTGTTTTCAGAATAGACTCTTTCCTCTGTGGATGGCTCATCTGCCAGGTACTTTCAGGTGCTCCCATTATGCTGTAATTTTTGTGAGATCACGGTTGCTTTTCACCCTTGTTTGGTTGTTTGAAATTGGGTTTTGCCTAGATTTTTTTTCTTAGTGACAGAAACTTTCTACTAGTTCTTCTTTCAGCTGAACAAAAGGGTAAGCCAGACTTCTTATTCTGACATCAGGCAGATCTAGAACGTAAATGTATTTTGTGACTTTGGAAGGACTTTGGGGTAGTTGCTAATGCATGGCAAATGTCCTAGATTCAATTTCAAGAGTGTTCTGTAGAAGTAACTTCAGTGCCAACTTACAAAATTGAATTTCTGTATTTTAAGATTGATTGAAATTCTTACTGCTTATTACTGTTCTCAGATATTTGTAATTCTTTTCCCATTTTTGTAGCCAATATCTGCTTCTACTGCTTACATTTTGGCTGAAGTATGTCGTGATAAATATGATACCATTATACCTCTTGTACGATTGTTGCTTCATCATCATAAACTAGTACAGTTTATCACCGCAGTTGCAGAATTAGAACTGAAGGATACCCAGTAAGTGTTTGATTTTTTTCTCTTGCCTCAACTCCTCTCAATATTTGATTCTGCAGTGTGTACAAATCTGCATGAAACTTGTCATACAATCTTTTCTATGAAATTTTGCCAATAGGAGTTGTAAGTCTTTGGCAGTAGATTAACAAGTATGTTTGTTTTCCCCATAACTATAGGTAATTTTTCTTGATCCAGCATTGTTTGTCATCTTCACTTTGATCTGATATTTTAAGTATCTATGTATAAGGAAATTTATGTCTTTTTAAAAAATTGTAATTCATTTTTTAAAATGACTTGCTGGAGGTTGATTGCACAGCTCAAGAGAATGGGAGCTATTGTAGGAATTGTTTTTTAAAACTTGCTTTAATAGTGAATAGATCTGCTTTTCCTATTGATTATAGTCAGTTGTGTAGATGTTGCACAGGACGGCTTTTTGCATATAGTTCAACATAGGGATAACTTGAAGCTAGATAGCTAGGTGGTCATTTGACACTGTCTGAATATAGCTTTGCAATATTAAACATTAATTTAAAAATATTTCTAATACTGTATAAAAGTTTCTAGAAACTTCTCAGCAGAAATTCTCATTTTATGATTTTAAAACTTCTTCTGTCCTGAGCATTTCTTCAATTTGTATTAAAGGGAAGCAAATACAATCTTCAGAGGAAATTCCTTAGTTACTCGATGCCTGGATGAGATGATGAAAATAGTGGGAAAGCACTACCTGAAGGTTACCTTAAAATCAGTCCTAGATGAGGTATGGAATATTATGCTTGAAATGCTTGGTGGTTTATTGAGTATGCTGGAAAAATCTCAAGTGTGTGTGTGTGTGTATATATATATATATATCACCTTTTCCATCACAGCTGCTTTCTCCTTCCTGTATACTCTTACAGCTTCTGTTGAGAGCATAGTTTTCTCCCGTCTCTATGCTGTCCTTACTACGCTTTCCCTACTAACAAAATCAGTTTGAAGGGATGAATTCTCAACAGCAGTTTGAGGACCTTTATAAACACTATACTTTCAGCTGTCTTGCTCAGCTATTCAGTACAAGGTTATTTCTTATTTGTCAGGCAGTGACAAGAGCCATGCATTTTTGTGTCTAAAGGCTGCTTCATATATTGGAGAAAGTGTCTGATTATCATAACACAGAAAATCTGGGGTTTCTGTTATACATAAAGGGGATTACTGTGTGGGTCATGAAAAATTTACTTGGCAGAGTCCATGAAAATATTGGGGCAAATGCCTGTAGCCTGCCTCACCAAAAGGTCTTGGCACAGTTGTCATTGGTTGGGGATTGTTTTTCTTCTCATCTCCAGCCCAATAAGAGAGAAGGGGTTTGGATAATTCGACTGTCATAACCAAGCAAAACTGTATTTTTGTTTCAGATATGTGAGAATTCTAAGCCTTGTGAAATCGATCCCCTGAAATTGAAAGAAGCTGATTCTGCTGAAATTCACAAGGTAACAGATTTTTTGTTTATACTTAGAAGCTGGAATCAATGGCTTACTTGGAAATTATAATGGTTGCTGTTGGTAACAAATAAGATTACTAAGAAACTTTTCTTCCCCTTGCTGCATTGCTTTCTGTCTACCAATATGTTCTGTTTTAACTTCATTGTGTAGAACTCTGCATTAATAACAGAACTAGGATGGAATGGTAGATAAACCTTATACATTTATGGTCAAATCCCAGCAGCAAGCAATCCATTAAGTGGCCTTACAAGTTGCTACTACTCAGTCTTACTTCTTCTTTGATAAAGTGGGGATACTAATGAGCTCAAAGAGATAAATTATATACCTCATTGTACCCTAAAAGTACTATGGATGTGTAGTATCTGTCATTATTGATGTATTTGGTCTTCCCTGGCAAGTTAATATACTCTAACTGCACTGTAAGTGGAAAACATTGACAAATAGTCTCCATCTCATAAAGTTTTGCTAAATGGTAATTTAATATGCAAGAATCAACAATAAAATATTAGCTTCTAACCCAGTTAAGATCGAAATTAAAATTCAGGGATGCCATCTAGTTGGCTCCACAAACAGATGAACCACTTTAAAAAAGCAATTAAAGGCCTGGCCAAGATATACCATTTTGGCCTGGCAACTAAGACTATCTGTGCTAGTTTCCAGGAGAGTCTACAGAGGGAGTGGTTCCAGAAATGGGGCAGTGCCAAAGGAAAAGCCCTCTCACTAGTGGGCAAACACTTTTCTTGAAAAGGCATGGGCACACAGAAGGAAGATCCTGTTCAGAAGATCTTGTAGAAGGAGATCTTGGTCCCAGACCAGTTAGGGCAGGGGTGTAGAACTCATTCGTTATGAGGGCTGGATATGACATAAATGTCATTTGGTTGGGCCGACACAGGCAAAGCCAATTCATGATATTATTTTTTACTTAACTTACAAACATGCTTAAAACAATAACACTCTTACAGTATTTTCTTTTATTTAACAGTCTTTGATAATTGACACTTCAGGAGCAGGGGTGGTGGTGGCTTCCTTGGAGGCAAGACTGCAGCAGGCTCACCATCTGGTTTGGAATGGGTGGCTGCCTCAGCTGGCTTATGGGCCAGATAAGAGCTCTCAAGGGGCTGAATCCAGCCCCCGGGCCTTATATGTGACACCACTGAGTTAGGGGCTTAAAGTCAATAATAAGCATCTTGAATTGTGCCTAGAAGTAAATAGGTAGCCAATGAGATTCCTTCAATATTGGCAAAAGTAGTTTCTTTAATGAGGTCCAGATAATCTGACTGCCACATTTTGTACTAATTGGAGCTTTCAACCTGCTTTCAAGAGCAGCTCCATGTAGAGCCAATTGCAGTAATCTGAATATGATAATTGCATGGATAATTGTCGCCAAATCATGGTGCTTAGGGAATACTGCAGCTGGTATAGCACTCTAGAGTGGACAAATCTTTGTATATATGTCTATGCCTGATAGTTTCTGTTCATTTTTAAAGTCCTTTAGGGCTCTCTTTCTATAAATGGGTGCCTGATTTACTTTGTCAGTTTTTTCACAGGTCTTTATTGGAGAAGGGGACCATGGGTTGGATCCAGACTAAGGTGGCTATTTCTACTGATTTCCCCCTTTCTACTGCAGACCCCCTTCATGTCATTGCTCAGGGTTCCCTGTCCCCCAGGAGCAGCATTTCATGGTGATTAGTGTGCTGCAGTGGGAAGGGGGAGGCAGGGAAGGTCCATTCTGCCAACTGAAAATTCAGTCTGGATCCAAACCCAAGTGAAAGTTATTGATGGAAATAGAATACAATCCATACTACTTTATGTGGTAAAACTCATAGGTTTTCTGTGGTCATGGCTTTCTGAAATTGTTTTTGCAGGAAAACCTACGCAACTATGTCGACAAAGTATTCGGTACAATTGTACAGTCAAGTATAAGTTGCCCTACATTAATGTGTGACGTATTCTGCTCTCTGAGAAGTCTGGCTGCTGAAAGATTCCCCAGTAAGTGTGCATTTTTTTTTGTTTAGAACTGACATAAGACTTATTAAAGTCTCTTGAAGTCCATGGAAATGTTACCATTGAATTGAGTCCGGGAATGGCTGAAAAATTAGCTTGTATTTTGCAACTCTCTTGGAGTTACTATGCACAGTAAACACTGCTAGCCTTACTTAGACTATACACAAACCACACATGTGTTTTATCATTCAGTAGTCTTGGGTATAGTAGAATCTGCATCCTTACTGAATTGAAGCACCTATATGCAAAAGGGCAGACTCGAAAAGAACGATGCACAAGAGAAGGACTACAGAAAAATAGATGGTGCTTTAAGATATTGTAGTGAGTAATATTTTGAACTGCTGCTATATAACTGATCATTTATTGACATTTGTGACTTGCAGCTGTGAATAACAAGTAGTTTTGTCTATAGAAAAAGTAAAGCAATGCTTCTGCATATACTGTATTAAATCACCAAACGGGATTGCCCTTTTTATAGATGAAAGCAAATACCTCTGCTTTGAAAGCCACTAGAACAATGTATTTCTTGAAAAATAATGGCTGACACATGGCACATCTTCCATCATAACCATATTGTCATTTCATGCTAATTGCTAATTCTTGCCTATTGACATTGAGTTGGATCCAAGCTATATCGCAAACTGAGTTCTGCTTGCAGAACACAGTTTTCCTGCCTCTTCCCTCTGGCTACAGCCCACTACACCCTCTAGAATGCTGCTCCCCAAGAGACAGGGGAATCTCCCAGAAAAGTTCTGGGCACCATCTGGAGTATGAATGAGAACTGGCAAAAAATCCGTGGAATGCTATTCCACCAGTGGAGAACAAGCTTTGGATCCAGTCCGATGTCCTGCTATGGCTTTCACTGTCTTCATTTCGTACTAAGTTGTAGTACATTTTACATTTCATGGTTTTTCTCTGCAGATGACCCTCATGTACAGTATTCTGCAGTGAGCAGCTTTGTGTTTCTTCGTTTCTTTGCTGTAGCTGTAGTATCGCCTCATACTTTCCATTTACGACCTCACCATCCAGTAAGTTTTGATGACGTTCTGTTGAACCTTTGTAGGTAGTTTAGGAAGATTAACATGGGAGTTAATTTATCATTGTAAGATGAAGGGGAAAGACTAATTGCTTGCAGGCCGCCAAGATTTACTAAGTTAACTCCAGATAACTATATCAACATTGCACTGTGCCATCTTCATGTTTGAAAGCACTTGCCACTAGGTGGCATCCTGTTTAGCTGAAAATATCAAGTTGACAGATGACAGTGATCATTTTAACACAATTATTTGTAAGCATTTTCCATTTATTTTAAAAGAAAAATATTGACAGCAAATCTTAAAGGGGAAAGCTGAGCTTAGGCTGAAGGAGAGTATAAGAAGCTGTGTGGCTTTTATTTTTGACAATTGATTTTGTCTGATAGCCTTGCTAAGAACTATATAGAAAATTATAGTTGTGAAAGTCTGCATATGTTATGACTTTTCCTGCACGCAGGTGCATAATACATGAAGTAGCCTTTCAGGATCAGGATCTTTTTTTTCCATTATGGACTATTCTCACCAAAATTTAATTACATATTCCAGTGTAAATGCATTATAAAAATGGTCAAGGCTAGAACAAGAAGGCTGCACTAATAATCCCTAAAGGGAAAATGTTCCAAAATCCTTTTTTTTAAGGAGGGGGGTAATAGTTGTTGAACTCTTGGTGCGAATTTCTTTGGTCATCACAATTCCTGCAGCATAGCTATGAAGAATGTTTCGTAGCAGAATTTAAAAGTTTTGGGGCCCAAGATATTACATTTGGACAAATTGTTATATACTCAATATAGCAATGACTGTCCTTAAATTAAATGACATTGAATAGTACCAACTGCTCCTTTGTTTAGTGTGTAGCTCTAGAATCTTGGAGCAGTGTACTTTCAATGCTCTCAGCTCAACACACATATGCCTGTGCCTATTGACTCATTTTCACCTATTGCACCACTGTCTCTGCTCACTCTTGGCCCTCATGCCTCTGCTTAGGTTTCTGTCCTTTGTTAGCAAGACACTTGGTAACTCTAGTTAGCTAATTAGTTTGAAGAGACGGTAATTTTAAGTGTGTAGTATCAATTGCTGCATTAGAAGCTGTATTTAATATTCATTCCATTGATATGACATAAATTCATAATGGCATGTTAAGAAAAATAATGAAATATAGTATGTTCTGTAATGAATACTTGGAATTGTGTATGCAGTATAAGAAAAATCTAATGTGTTCTTTAAATGTTACATTAAAGCATAATAAACTTGATTACTCAGATTAAACTTTTAAATGTCAAATACTAGCTCTGGATGCCATTAAACCAGCACATACTGTTAATGCCTTGATCACATATAAGACTTTGAGCTGTCTTTAAAAAGCTTATTGTTTTGTGCAGTTAGTTTACTTTTTTTTTTGTAGAAAGGGATTTAGCAAATATAAATGTATGAATTTGTCTTGCATTATATATATTTTTGAGGCAATTTTGGATGCAGTCTACAAACCACTGCTATGTTCATCTCAGTGAGGCTTTATGTGAGAGCTCCATGTGTATCCTACTGGCATGTAGACTATGTGCTTGGCAGATACTACTTTCATTGTAACAGTATGATGTCAGTTAAAGTATATTTGTTGGCCGCATTCTTCAGTATAGTTGAACTTTACTATCTACTGTAAACTATCCATTTAACTTACGGCTTTCCCTAATGCTGCTTCCAGGATGCACAGACATCTAGAACGTTAACCCTCATATCGAAAGCCATCCAAACACTGGGGAGCTGGGGAAGTTTGTCCAAAAGCAAGCTAGTAAGTGCATAATTATTCCTTTCCCTCTTTTTTTTCTCTTGCTTCTGGTGTTGTACTGTTGAGACTTACTGATATACATCTTCTCTCTTCAGTCAAGCTTCAAGGAAACATTTATGTGTGAATTTTTCAGAATGTTTCAGGACGAGGAATATACTGAAGCTGTCAAAAAGGTATTTTACCTGTGCATATGTAGTTTTTTTTTTTTGAAGGATACTTTTATTTATGCCGCACTTCATCCAGGGGACTCAGAGCAGTGTGTGTAAGGGTTAACCCACTTGGTTTTCATAACAGCTGTGAGGTAGACTAGGCAAAGAGTGAGTGGCTCAAATGTCACGCAGCAGGTTTAATGGCAGGATAGAATTGGAATCCACATCTGCCCAGGTCTAGCATTCTTTCTACAATTTATTAAATTTAATTATTAATGTGTTTATATCCCACCTTTCTTTGTGGCTCAAGGCACTTATGTCAACAGTTAATACATTTCTATTTATTTAAAATATCTTTATGCTGCCTTTCCACCTGATTTAGGGCCCCCAAGGTAGCAAACATACAAACATTTGAACAGTTAAAAAAACATTTAAAATTATAAAATAATTCTGTAAAAACAAACCCTACCAGAACCAGGGAAGAGGGCCAGTAAATGTTACTGGAGGGATGCCAAATGAAAAAAGAAGTCATAAGCCGCTGGTGGAAGAAGAAAGACAAATCTCCCTGGGGAAGGAGTACCAAAGTTTTGGTGCCATGACCCAGAAAGCCCTTTCTCAGATCACCTCCCATCTATCCTCAGATGGTGTGGGCAACCAAGCAGGGCCTCTGAAGATGACCAGAGTGAATGTGTAGGTTCATATGGGAGAAGGTGGTCTTTAAGGTATGCTGATTCTAGGCCATACAGGGCTTTAAAGGTCAATACCAGCACCTTGAAGAGAGAACAAGACAGGAATGATATGATCCCTAAAAACCACTTCAGTCAACACTCCGGCCAGAGCTTTCTGTCCCAACTGCAGTTTCTAGACAATCTTCAAGGGCAGCCGCACATAGATTGTATTGCAGTAATCTAATCTAGATGTTACTAGGGCATGCACCACAGTGGAAAGATCTTTTTCCATCCAGGAAGGGCCAAATGGTGAAAGGCACCTCTGGCCACCGCTGCCACCTTTTAACCCAACAATTTATAGCCAATAGATGTAACCGAGATGCCCCTTCCTCCCACAAGATGACGGCGGTTTATACCCTGTTAACTAAACCCCACTAACTCCAACAAAATATATTGTTGAGGTATGTCTTAAATATAATGCTCTGTATAGTTAAAATTACAAATTACAAGGGAAAATACGAAAACAGTTTGAAAGCATAAATGAATAAGAGCGTACTTTAGGGTTTAATAAAGGATGCTTTATAATTCTGAAAAATAACTCACATTCTTATGTTCTCCATGTTCAGTTTTTAGATGAAGTATCATCTACGGAGAGTAAAGAGCCAAATGTCATGAGTCAGCCAGTGCATCTAAAAGAAGGGTAACTGAAACATGAAACACTGTATATTGACAACCTTTCTTGTATTGTCATTGCCCATTCTCTACCACACTTTCTGTAGATTAAAGGATGGAAAGAGACTACAGTTGCTCAGAGTTGCAATGTTTTCGATGCATCCTTTTTTAAAACTGCCGGGGAAATGGAACAGTATGGGCAAACCTATTCCTTTATACCCAGAAAGAGCAGTGTCTCATGTAAACTAAATCGATTTGAAAGCTTTGCATCCTGCTGTCCCAGACTTCAGAAGGCTAACTAGGACAGTCTGGGACCATTCAGCTGCTGTTTGCTGCCATACAGCTTGCTTGCTGTATTATTATAACTTCATTTTAATTGGTCATTTTCTATGCTGCTTTTAATGCTGCATTAGGAGAATATCATCATATAAATACTTCAAATGAATTAAACTTTTAATTGAAGATAGTTCTATTTCATGTATGGCTGGTATTCACATGTCATCATGCATCCGTGGCTATATACACTTTCAGTTAATATTCCTAGGTATCCTTCAGCATCTGTCAGTTCCTTATTCCAGATACTACTTAAATGCTTGCATATGTTGTCCATGTAATTTCCTGGGCAAGGTTTCCTTCTCATACATATAGAAATTGCACCCTTTAAATTGCATCCCTTTAATTTGGATGTGTTTAGCCATATTTGGAAACTCTCAAAATTCTTTTACACAAAAGAAAGCATCCACATGTGACTCCTTTGTGTTCTTTTTACAGGGAAATGTACAAAAGAGCACAAGGAAGAACTCGTATTGGGAAAAAAAATTTCAAGAAACGCTGGTTCTGTCTTACCAGTAGAGAGCTTACATATCACAAGCAACAAGGTAGTAATACTGCTTTTTGTGATGTTAGCATTCCAAGTTATACAATATGGTCTCTTTAGATTTGTGCAAACTGTGTTCTTCTGTTTCAAGGTAACTGAGTTCATTACGGTATGGTTCTGTATGAAAATACCTTTGACCAGTGGGTCTGACATTATATCAAGGTCATTATTGTCTACCTGACAGACAGCAGCTCTCCAGGGTCTTTCACAGAGGTCCTGCATATTATGCTAATCATTTATCTAATGCAAGATCATTAGCACAGGAAATGATGTTTTGCTGGCTTACACCAATTTTTTAATTCTTTACACAGATAAGGAACCAATTTACAGCGTTCCAGTTAGAAACATCCTTGCAGTGGAAAAACTTGATGAGAGCTCCTTTAACAAAAAAAACGTAAGTTCTGTTTTTGAAATACTAGCTAAAAATACATACATTGCATGAAATATATACACATACATTGGAAAGTCCTTTAAAATATGAAGAACACTTAAAATGTCTCCTGTAAAAACTAACAGCCAGCTTAACCCCAGCAAACAAAAACATGTTTTGAAGTCTTGGTTTGTTTCTGGGAGTTCGGGATCCTTTTTTTACTTTCAAGCTTCTCTTGAAGAGGTGCTTAATTGGTAGGTGTAGCACAGTTGAAGATGCTGCTGTTGTTGCTTCCAATTATTCTTCAAGGAGCTTCTTAAGCATTAGGATAATGAATGTCTGTCTGGGCACTCTGATTAACTGTTCCCAGATTTTGAAATAGATTTCTGGACAAGGAAAAGGGCAGTGTGACAAATAGCTGTTCGGTGAGACCAGAGGAGAGTAACGGGAATGTGTGGTGGTGCCTTCCAGCTTGATACTGAGAGAATGAAGTTCCTAAAGCTGTAAAATAAAACAGTTATGCAGGAAAAATTGTTCTGTTTCTTCGCATTGATATCTCCTAACTAAACTCAGCTAGTAGCTTAATAAAAAAGGATCTTGGCTTTTTTCAGATGTTTCAAGTGATACATGTTGAGAAGACACTTTATGTGCAAGCAAATAATTGTGTGGAAGCTAGTGAGTGGATTGAAGCTCTCTGCCGGGTAAGCAGATGCAACCAAAGGAGACTGAGTGTTTACCATCCCTCTGCTTTCTTGAATGGGAACTGGCTTTGCTGTAAGGCCACATCAGAGAACACAGTGGGTTGTACACCATGCACCGCGTAAGTACTTTCTTCAAAGAAAGAGATGTATACATGTCTTAAGATCCACTTTATTTTGCAGTGACGTCTAAGTTGGTGATTCCAGACCTAATAAGGAAATGTTAGTATGTTTGGAGGCCACTTCTCAGTTTTGCTTCTGGGTTTAAAAACTTTCGTCTCTCCTTCATTAGCCCCTGTGCCCTGGTGTGTTGAGCACCCACTTGTTGTCGGATCCAGATGCAAACCATAAGAACAACTATGAATGGTGATATTCGTGAAAGTGGAAACAACCTAGGTGTCTACACCCACAGAGCAGCCTCCATCTACTCATAACTAAACATTATAGCAATAATATGATCACCAACATGGGTTGGCCTGGTTAAGGATAGATTGTTTATCACAACTGCCACAAACATTTGGCATGCATCTCTAAGTGTGACCTCAGTATGAATGCTGTAATCACCCAGAGTTCTCAGAACTACCTCCAAAACCAGGGAGCCTGTTGTATAGCAAGGTACACCTCCAAATCTCTTAGCCTGCATTTTTTTGGGGGTGTAGAAAGTTATCAGAAAACAGAGATGGAATTCTTACAGCAATACAAACACTATTCCCTCCTACAGCCTGTCCATGACAAAATTCTATGTGGGCCTGATTTTCCAGAATTAAATAAGGAGTAATGGATGTTTTCTGCAGAATGAAAGCCATGTAGTTCTTTTTATTAGGACCAACCATACTGGCCCACCAGGAATCTTCATCAGGCTTAGCTGCTATAGGATATTAAAAGAAGTGTGGAAAGCAGATCTGTAGTCCATTGTGTAAGGTCTGCCCACGATGGTTTCCTTAACAAAGTGCCAGTGGGCTCTGAGCTTAACTTCATTGCTGTTGTATGGAGTAAAAGCATCTTGTCTTGTTTTACACAGAAACGTCTTGGCAAAGAGCACAAACGGGTTCAGTGAGTGGTTGACAACTCTTAATTGTCAGAGCCCCCTTTCCACTGCTTAGGTGAGAACCTGCAGTTGACCCAAGCAGTGCTGATTGCTCCCCGTGAGCCCCTGTGCTGTTTGAATTCCCAGTCATCCCTGAGATGGGGAATTCAGTTAGCTCTCAAGAATGGATTCTCTTGGTTTTCCCAATTTAAGACAGCAATGTAGCTCCCTTTATGATACTTGCATTGAAGAGAATAAAGCAGAACTGGCAGAATTCCGGGGGGTGGGGAGATCAGCCTTCCTAGACACATGGATCAGTCTTCACTACTCTCGCCTTGGATCTTTTTTAACTTGCAGGATAACAACTGCAATATTATGTCTTAGGCTTGACTCTTGTGGAAAATATCTGCTAATGGAAAGGATTTTCATCATTGGAGTGGGTATTTCCTCCCCTGCTGCTACAGCCCAAAATGCCCCTGAAATGCTGCTCCTGGGGGACAGGATAAGCATGGGAATGTTGGTCTGCAGTAGTAGTGGTAATCAGCAAAAACCATGACCCACTTCAGTTAGCAGGAATTTTCCATGGGTTGCCAGTGTTACATTAGTAATTTTGTCCCCCAAAACGTTTACCCATTGTGACTTGTTCCTTGGGGTGTTCCCACCTCACTTCTTTAACGTCATTTACTTTCTATAGCAGTATTACAGCCCTCTGGAAGCAAGTTGATAATTATGCTGTATATTTGTCACTTTTGTCAAAATTATTTTTTTAGTCTCCTGTATAATGTCTGGTTTGAACATTGGTATTAAGATATTTAAACTCCATTACAGAATAGTCTGTTCCTTTTATACCTTTTAATTGTAGAGGTTCACCTGCTGATATTCAAATAGAGATTGATGGAGACAGAGAAACTGAGAGAATCTACTCGCTTTTTGCTGTCAACATGCCAAAGCTGCAGAAGATGCAAGGTACTGATATAGCAATTCATTAATGCAACAACAGCTTCTTAAAAATAGTACTGGTGAAAAATAAGTCCTATGATATATTTCCTATGTCCAGCTTATTCTAAAATAAAGTTTGGACAAAATTCTGTTCTAATATTACATGAAAAACCAAACAGTCCCCCCTTCAGCTGTTTTAGGCTCTGCTTCTCAAAGCACTCCACAGGTGTATATCCCACTTGCTGCATTAAATCAGATTGTAAATGTGAACACAGCTTGTATTTAACATTTCTTCTGGTTTTACATGCTTGTTAACGGAACATACTTAAATCTTATTGCTCTGACAGAAGAAGTTAGTGGTTTATTTCCCATGGGTGCCTTAGTAGTGGTACAATTTTATTTAGAAAATTGTTAAATCTGTGAGAATTAAATACAGAGTAAATGGGAAATATGCTCAGTAAATACGCTTCTTCCTTTATTTACTTTTAAAAATATTTTGTTTCGTTAAAGTTCCACTTTTGAATGGAGAAGCATTGTTTAATGAAAGTGAAAAGTTCTCTAATAGTTTTTTCTTATTTTTAGAGGCTTGTGGAAGCATAGCAGTCTATCAGGGTCCACGGAAAGAACCAGATGACTATTCAAATTTCACAATTGAGGACTCCGTAGCAACTTTTCAGACACTTCAACAAATAATATCTGTAATAGATAAGTTGTCTGAACATCATGACAAATATCAGAAGAAGAGGTCATCTAGTGCTAAGTATGGCAGTGAGTAAGTATTTCACCCTCGGAGTAATACAGCTCTTGACAACTTGAGGATATATCCTGGTGCTGTCCCTCACCCACCATATTCTAAAAGATCACTCAAAAATTCTTGCCATTGCACATACATGATTGTGGCTTGTGAAAAGAAATGGCTGAATAAAACCCAAATGTTTCACTCTTAGATACAGATGAAGGCCTAAGAAAAATTTGGGGAGGGAATTTTTTTCTGAAGCCTTTACCACTCTGGGGAAAAAACTTCTATGAAATATTTTCTCTTTCAGTTAGCGAAATGGTTTTTAAGGTGGGATTTTTAAAATCAGAATGTATGTGAAAATTGTTATATATGACAACATTAGATAATCTTGTGTTCACTATAAGCATATGCAACATGTTTTCAAAAATGTTTATTTAAACATGACCGGTTATGTCCACAATTAATATACCATCTGTGTATGATACTCTATTGAAACGTTTGTCCTTTAACTTCAACACACATTATTCTGTTAGTCCTGGTGGGACTGTATGAAACTTTCAGTTTTTATAATGCACTTCCTTTTGTTTAATTCATAATTTGTTTTTCCTTTTCCAACTGCCATTTTTTCCTGCTTCTCAGATAGCAAAAACTAATATTTGTGTGCAGAGGTAGTATAAGATACATCAACTTTCAGCTTGTCCTCTCAAGTATTGGTTATGTTCACAATTCTGCATGTAGAAATTGAAGGCATTTGTAATTCTAAATTCCATAAATGTGCCAACTAGTATACCTTCATTAGCATGTAAAATCGTATATTTTGCATTTTATGCAGTTAAAGAAGTAAAATAAATTTTAAGTTTGATTAGTATTTGTTTTCCCTAACATTTCCATTTTTCCCAGGGAAAGGTGGTTAACTGGCTTCAAAAATTTCAAAAAAGTTTACATTTCTATTGGCATTTTGTGTATTGCCTGTTATCTGTCTGTTGCTTTCTTATCTTGCCCTTCCTTAAGGAGCTTAGGCAACATGCCTGGTTTCCCCCTTCTCCATCTTATCTTCACAACAAACCTGTGAGATGAGTTACGATGAGCGTGAGCAACTGGCCCAAGAACACTCAGCTAGCTCCATGGCTGAGTGGAGATATGAACCTGAGTTCTGATAAGACAGTTTAACCACAACACCTCATTGGGTCATTCTATCCAAATCGTGCCAAATGCCTCCGCCTATGAGTTTCCATACAACTCTTTTTATGAAGTGCTGAAGTGTAAAGCCCTGCACTTAATGTGTGTTGTTTAGTTTTATTTGGGTAAAGAGGGTCAGGCGCAATACCTAAAGGAAGATCAATTCCCCATATTAAGGAACTTGAGGGCAGTTCACATGTGCTTTAATATTCATCACATGGACTGTGTCACCTCAAATCTGACATGGAAAAGAATTGATTTGAAAAACGTGCCCAGATGAAAATGGTCCTCGTGTAAAACAATGTATAACATCAGAGGCAAGGGCTGAAATAATCTTTTTAATATGGCATGGCAAATGTTTTTATGTGGGGTGAATTTTGTATAAAAGGTAATTTAAAAAATTCTTGCTTGAATCTTGGGCAGTTCATGTGAGTGCTTCATCTCAGCTACTGGAGTCATTCATGATATTACTCAATCGGAATGGTTGATTCTAAGTTGCTTTCTATTACGTACATACTTAGAGCATGTCTAATGCTATCCGCTCATGACCTGCTCCCATAAAGCTCCATGTTTGTAGAGCTTACAATGAGAGAGTGGGATTTCAGACTGGCATTTGAGAGCAACTTTAATTTTTTGATTTAATTTAATTTTAAATGTAATTTCATCATAAATTAGAAAGGTCAAATAAAATATCGGCTTGGTGGGGGACTAATACAATAAATAAAGCCTTTGCATAAACCATTAGCTTTTGGTTTGAGAAGCTTCTCTGAGTGTGGTCAGGCAAGAAGAGGACTTTCTGGACTTTCCACCAGTCTGTGGAGCCATAATTGCCCCTTGGGGAGCATTTGTTAGGCTCTGCCGCAGCTGCAAACAACTAGTGCCCATGACTAGAGTAACAGCAGTCTTTAATGGCACATTTTGCACATGCGCAGAACTTGATTTACATTGTGAATCAGTTTAAAAGGCTTGATTTAAAAAATCAGCTTTTTTCAAGTGTGTTCCAAGAGGACGCTTTTAATTAACAATTCAAGTTTGGGGAGTTCATCTATCACTGAGCAATTTTGTGAATGAAAAGTCAGGCCATCTGTTCTAATTTTTAAGCTGCTGTTTGCCTAAGAGTCAAGTGCAACTTGTGTTTGTTTTTTACAGAGAAAATCCAATTGTTGGAAAAATTTCCTAACCAAAGACAAATGCAGCAAATGAGTTCAGAAGAAACTGGAGTAATTTTCACTTTGTCAAAATCCTGGCTTTTATACTGATTTCAGAGTATTTCAGAATGTATATTGGCTGCATATTAGCTGTGTACAATCTATTTAATATT
Organism: Euleptes europaea; assembly: GCF_029931775.1. Classification (NCBI taxonomy): domain Eukaryota; kingdom Metazoa; phylum Chordata; class Lepidosauria; order Squamata; family Sphaerodactylidae; genus Euleptes; species Euleptes europaea. The sequence continues at coordinate 34,966,089 of NC_079316.1, read as the reverse complement.
TAATAAGAAAAAGACCAACTTGGGAATCTGACTCTGTTTTTGGGAGAGACTTTCCATATTGCTCAAAGAACAAAGTTTCAGAAGATGCAAGTTAACATGGACTTTCTACACTTCAAAGGAGCCACCTAAAGGAATAAGCTTTTTAGAAGGGAGGAAAATAACTACCATTGCGGAAGGGATTGTCCATCTGCCAAATTCATCGCTGTTTGATTTGTGAAACATCAATATCTATTCAGCAGATGGGTCTTGGTGTCAAAAATTCCAAGAGATGACAAAGGAGCCAAAGGTCTATATTCAGCGCACAGCCACTTTTAAAATTGTCCTATCTTAATCTGCTAACCTGTAGTAGACATTATGTTTAAAAAAAGAAAATGGTGATACTTTTAAATGTGCATTGACAATTTAGCAATGTTTTATTTAAGAGATATTACTGAAACAGGACAAGTCAGGGACTCTGCATCTTGTTTACAGTTGGGGTGAGTGACATGGGATCATTGTCTACATCTTTGTCTTGATAAACAACCAGTTATGAATTTTTTTTAGCTATCAGGGCTTATCTGGAGGAACAAGTTTTTTGGCTATTGGGAAAATATTGCTAAATACTACATGGCATGTTCCTACTTAAAATTTAAAAACAGCCCTAAAGACTGGTGTTAAACATTAGACATGAGTTGGGTTTAATTGTAAGTAGTTGCTTTTGAGAATCACTCCAAGCACTTTAGATATCTGGCTAGCCCCAGATTATATTTCTAGATACTTTGTAGTATCTAATATTATGATCAGTTGAATGATCGCTGTTGTGGCTTAAAATGATGCTTTTTGTGAACTTTTTTATATCTAGTTTTTTACTTGTCAGGTGAAGTTTGGAACTCAACTTTGCCTTTAGAAACTCTTAATCTTGCCTTCTTGATCTGTGTCTTGCCATAGGCTGATAAAAATGTCTATGTAATAAACAAGCTACCACATGAGAGAAGAAAAGGCTAACCCTTCCATTCATCAGTATTATTGATTATGGTACTAGAAACCCCATTTTGGGAGCAATTTGCTGAGCACTATTAAAATGGATATATTTCTAATGAAGAAATGGCCATAGTGTTTGTAGATTTCTTTTGTTAACTTTTTTTAAGTTACTGTTACTTGCCCAAATATTAATGTTGTTTGATACAATTCTGCTATAATAGCTAGAAGATACAAGCTGCTTAGAATATTATACATTACAAGTACTATGGCATTGCCTAACAAATTGCAGAGATGTCACCAAAGGATCAAAATGTCCAATCCAAAAGCGTTCTGCACCAGCAAATAAAAACTTATGATCCTTTGAGCTGCTTTATGTATCTGCAAGAAGTTGCACTCACCCAGTGTAGATTTTTTTCTTGAAGAGCTATCTTGCCTTTTCAAACATAGCTTGCTGTGTACTGGGGTGGATGCTGTTCAAAAAACCCAAAGCCCCTTTGGGCACATGGAATCCATGGTTCATGGGTTTGTAGTAGACAATAAGGAACCAGAGGTGATTGACAGCATAATGAACGATACATGGTTGTGCAATGGTAACAGTAGAAACATAAGAGAAACCCAACAAAATTTAATAATATCTAGGTCTAGATTAAAATGGATATTATATGGAATCCAGATGTGATGTGTGATTTGTGCAGAGGAGGCTTATACATAGCTGACGATGTTTTCCAACTAAAGGAATCGGATAATAATATTCCCATGTTGCATAGTCAGCATTTGACAAAGCCAGTAGCTTTAGCCGAAGTAACATACTGCTGGTTCATGTCATGTCTTCTGTTATGTCCCGCATCAGACTGTGCATGTGTACAGGCCTGCTACAGAGGTTTTACTAGAAAGCTCTTCTAGTGCTTTAAATTAAAATTTAATTAAAAATATTGAAAGATTATTCACTGAAAGGTATTTGTATAAGACTGAGATTAGTGGCTTGCAGCCATTTTTAATAGGAATATCTTCTTGCTAAATGCAGAAGATGCTAAAGATTTGAAATTTCCTACTGAATGCATTCAGAGTCATAATTAGTGGAATATGGTTATGTAGAAATACATTATATATGTTCAGTCTTAGGGATTAAAAATGTGATTCATTTAGGCTTCTGACAGAAGAGGACCATTTTGCACATGATACAAAAAGCAAGCTTAGGTTTGTTATGAAATGTTCCTTTAACAAGGAATTGCAGCCTGACAGCTATACATGCATATGAGATGCCTTTACTAGCATGTTAGTTGCATTCACATTTTTAGAACCAGCATGGTATAGTGATTAAGAGCGGCGGACTCTACTATGGAGAACCTGGTTTGATTTTCCCCCTGCTCCACATGAAGCCTTCTGGGTGACCTTGGGCCAGTCACACCTCTCTCAGAACTCTCTCCCACCTACCTCACAAGGTGCCTGTTGTGGGGAGAGGAATGAATTGTGATTGTCAGCTAATTTGAGACTCCTTAAGGTAGAGGAAAGCAGGATATAAAAACCTACAATTCTAGGATGTAAATTCAATAACTCAATGTGTGAAGTGATACTCTCAGGCAGTCTGTAAAAGCATGGCAAGATGGAAATTATTCTTGTAGATTTTTCATACTTGGTAATCATACCTAAAAGTATCATGCTGCTATTTTGTTAACAGGCACAGTAACTTTTTTGAAGAGTTTATTTACTTTCATGAATTTTAGTCAGCTCTACCGGTAATGTTTTGTGAATTGTACATGCCTTTAGAGATCCTAGCAAAGCCTTCAGTGGCTCTTCTATATTTGGCAGACTGCAAAAGGGTAACTTACATAAACAGCAGTGGGTCAGGCATCTGTGATTCTTCATATTAAGGTATCTTAAAACAGGCTAAGTGACTGGCAACCTTCCAAACTATTCAATGATCATAGTTTAACAATTCTGCTCTTTAAGATTCTTGAGTATACTCTTGGAATTCAACTATTTATTAGCCTCCTCTATTCATATTGGTGTCAGTATCATGCATTACTATATAAAATAGGACTTTTATGTTCAATTAATATCCATTTGTAACTTTGAGAGTTTGGCATATTTATACTATGGTTTTGCAAAGTCACTTTCATTCATTCAAATCTAATATTTGACGAAGTGGGCACTACCCCACAAAACCTTAATGCCACAATAAATGTTAGTCTTTAAGGTGCTTCATAACCTTTCTTGTATTCATTCTACTATCTCTTCTGGTTCCTATTCTGAGAAGAATTTAGAACAGAGTATGCCATCAGTACATCACAATGAATGACATGAAGTTAGCATTTCGGCCCATAGGTCTGCTGCTACAAGAAGGTATACCAATGCAAAAACAGTGTTAAAGGCATGTAAACGTTTATGTTAGAGTAGTTAACATTAATGAAACTAAGATCATATGTGAATCAGTCCAGCCTCTTGCAATATTGTCCATTTGCCTTTTATTCATTTCCAAAGGAGTGTGAGTTGCAGCATGCAATCCAGTGTACATCTGAATAATCTACTTCAGAGTTGGATTTTATGTGCAAGCTACATAAACAACACCATAGGGCTTCAGGTTATCAAAGGCCTCTAAATACAAATTTATATGTCTATATATAATTATCATTTTTGGTAATGCCATGCGGCCTCTAAAACTTGACATAGTCCTCAGCATGTCTTAATCTGGCTCTGGTATCCCTTTTCATCTTCCCTAACACCCAAATTATTACTGCAAATTATTACTATACTGGATCACTATACAGGAGAGAGAAACTGGAAGATGTGCACTGGTTTCCTGAAGTAAATTATGGCAGGCACATTGAGGTCCTTACATGCCTGAGAACTGCAGGGAAGGAGTAGGCGCTTGACCGTCTGTGGACATAGCAATATCTACAAGAGGATCACTTGTCTTCAAGTCTTTACCTGGTTACCAATACAAAGCCACATCAATCTTCTCCGAATATTAAACGGGCCTTGTTGATACTGAAATAAATTTTCAAAACAACAGCTTAATTGATTTTGCAGTTAAAGCTTTTTTTAATCATTTATCAGCCAAGTTAAATATATGCCAAGATAATTCAAGCAATTGTTACTATTTGGGGAAATAAATGCACTTTCAAAATGTACTACACTGTGTAGCTTAAGTGCAAGGTAGGTAGTTACAAATAAAGATTTCGGGGCTGTGAGCAGGACTGAAAAATGGTAGAAATTCTTATTCTCGTGTGATCAGATACCAGAGACTTTTCTAGCTCTGCCCAGGTAGCTCTTGGTAGTGGTAATATTTTTCAAATGCAGCAGATGGCTTAGAATTAGGTACAGAGGTTGAGAGGAGTTTCCACTTCCATTACCTTATAGAAGAAAAGAGTGCTCAGTAATTTAGCTTTGGTTGACACATACATTTTAAAATTTTAATTTGATTTGTCAGGATGCATTGAATGTATTTTTTAAAAGTTTTTCTAAAGTATTAAAACTTAGTAGAATTGTTTGAAACTTGAATATTGCAGCAAATTTGATGTATAAATGATGGTTGTTCATTTAAAATACTTATATAATGTAGATAAGATTTCAGTGGTTGCTAAATGACTAATGAAGTGATGTCCCACCTTATAAAAAAGGCAGCAAACACAGTGGGTTAGATATGTTCCACAGGAATAGTTTGGGCAACATTGGGTGGGGGGAGTCTGCAGCTGATAGCCCCTTCCCACTGTCGCCACCCTATGTTGCATCCTGCACAATTTCCAAGGGTTTCCTGGTCTCTTAAGCAACTTCTGGAGGGTGCAGGGGTGCAGAAAGGAAGAAAAGGTGTCAAAGATCCATTCCATAGTCTTATAATAGCCCGGATCCAATATAATTTTTAGTACCGTATCTTGCCCCTGTTCAGATTTTATGAGTGAAAAATAGCAATAATCAACAAAAATACAAAATTCAGCAGAGATGTCATTCAATAGATTTGAATGGGAAGGTGTCTAGTAATAAAGGAAAAACACTGGTAACGGCAATAAATCTTTAAAAATTGACTTTGAATAATTTTATATGACAATTCAAATGGACCAAACATCCTAGCAGGTAGCGTGGAACATCAGTAAAGATAATCAGAATCTCTTTAAAATATATGGTTTTATATTAAAAGACAGTGCTTGCATGACTATCTAAAATAAGCTTTACTTGGAAAAATAAAGTCTAGATTGCTTATCCTTCCCAAACTAAACTTTTGTTTCCAAATTACCCTTCCCAATAAACCAGAGAAAGGGCTACAAGAATGATGAAACTTAATGGCTAATCTCCAATGGAATTTTAATTAAATGTGAAATTGCACATGGCCTTTGGATTAGAGTTAAATGTGGGATTTCAAATACAATGTAGGTTTTTTTGGGGGGGGGAACTAGTGTGGTTATTGAAATGGACAAAGGGGAAAAAGTGATCCCCCTTTATAAATCTAAGCAAGATGCTACTAAATTCCTCTAAGAATTACCATGAATAGGAAAAACAAGGATAAAATTTATTGCAAAATATTTTGTTGTTAATGCCTTAATAAAAGTTTGGAACAAATATCCCCTTTAGCTTTGGTTATAGATGATCAGTATAGACCAAAATTTAGAGTATTTTAGAATATGGAATTTGCATGCTTATAAAGATTTGCTTTTAATAGTTTTATGATCTCTGAAAGAGAATCATTTTATCAATGTCTACAGATAAGCTAAATAATCATCACCACAAAAAGATCTACAGTACCATTCTAAATGTAACTGCAATATATATAGATATATATTGCAGAGTTACACTTAGCATGGTACTGTAGATCTTTTTGTGGTGATAAGTTAAATATCTGTAGACATTGATAAAATGGCCAAACAAAGGAATGCAACAGACCATATATGACCAATAGGAAAAGACACATTTAGGATGAAATCTGAGATTAGGTACTCTTTTTCAAAATGTACTCTGTTTTCAGTGTCAAAAAATAAGGCAATTGGCCTGGAAGCTGTGTAAAATCTATTTGGTTGGCAGCAGTTGATACTGATATTGTCCAGGAGATAATGGTGATTTTTTTTTATCATGTGAGATAGTTATGCAGCAAAACTCAAGTTTAGGGAAATAGTCATAACTACAGTTATTGGCCTGGATTCAGTGATGTGCAAGTGCAAACATAAACACACTTAGTACAGTTCTGCTTGTGCAAGATCTTGTGAAACACCCTAGGGGCTTTCTACTTATATATTATAGTGCTCAGAAATGGACTGTAGAAGAGGCTGTGAATGCAGAAACCCAATTGAGGATACAATAAGACTGTCTTAGCACAGTCTTACTACTGCTGTGTGTTTATCTTGCATATCTGCTTGTGCAAGGGCTCTAGCACAACTAGAAACTCTGTGCTGGATCCAAGCCATGTCTGGGAATTGGATATTGCCAAATATTTACTGAGTCTTAATTATACGACAATAGTATTTGGGATCTGAGGTTGACATTGGCTAACTATTGGGGGCAAAATAACCGAAATTAAAGACTGACTGGCTCAGAAAAGGTTTGGGAAATGTTTACTTCAAGCTGACAGCCTATCAAAAATAATCAATGCAGTATCTGTAATTGATGTTCGATCGTCAGTGATTCATTATCAGGTGAACTGTTTTCTGCATGTTGATTATATAAATTTGTATGGTAACTTTTCTGTAAAAGTGTTAACATTTACAAATACAAATAAAAACAAAACAAGACCTACAAATAGTTTCCTAATAAAATTTGTACTTACACTCTTGAAATTTCAAGGAACACATATAGAATGGAGTGCAATGCCAGCACCATACTGCCCCTTGTGATGTGAATAACTATTGTGAGACAGCATCAGGAAGGAGAGGGGTGGTAGGGATTGAGTGGTGATGTAATTTAATTAGCACTATCTGTGAATGCTGAGCAACTCAACAGGGCAGACCTGTCAGGCTGTAGCTACATAGGTACAAGGGTCTTAAAGTAGCACAGCTGCACCTATTCATGGCATTGAGTTGAAATACCAAATTGAAGAAGCAGTATACATTTAAATCAACCCAGTTGATTAACTGTGTGGGGAGGCTATCGCTCAGCTGTGGTATTTTTTTAATTAGCATATGAGTGTGGAAATAGAGCCATGAGGGAGCTTGTCATGCTTGTAATGTAAGATGGTCTTGCATTTCAGAGCAAGCAAGCATACCCTTTGACTGAGTCTACCTGAAGTTTTGTTTTATTATGATCCAGCTCTGTAGTTTAGAGGGAGAAAGTCTAGAACTTAATGCTGCTTCACTTATATTTTTGAATCTTTGACATTTATTTGCTGTTATCCTAAAAACACATTTCACAGTGTACAATATGGCAGTTCAGCTAATAGCATAAGACTGATAACTTGGTCATGAATGGTCAAAAAGGGCAAGAGTCCAGTAGCACCTTAAAGACTAACAAAAATATTTTCTGGTAGGGTATGAGCTTTCGTGAGCCACAGCTCACTTCTTCAGATACAGCTAGAATGTGAATCCCTTGGTCTTTAAGTAGAGGAACAGTATGTAAATGTGAATAGCAGGCTTGATTGGATTAGGTGTGATATGCAAAAGAGTCTGTGATGTCCAGGGGAGAGATGGGTGTGGAGAAATCAGCATTGGTAATGGGCCATGAATGCAAGGTCTTTATTCAGCCCAGGTCATGAATGTAACTTGAAGCCATTTTAGTGAAGTGCTGGACACACAACAATTTTTGTCATTTTTAAATGATAGGGAAGGACTTATCTGCACAACTAGTTTCACATCTCGCTTCCAAGGAGGGACATGCCCCAGAAGTAAGAGCCCTCTTTAAACTGACCTTGACTATTCCTCCATGAATCTTGCTATCATTAACCATTCCTGGATGTGAACACAAATCCATCACCTTTTCCTTGCCTGTCAGACACCCAAGGTTCAGTAAACTACCAGCTACTGTTATGGAATGAAATTTAGGATGTGAATTCTGGCTCTTTAAGAAAGAAAAAAACAAGCTCAGTGTTCTCTTTCTTGGTCCTGTTACATGGTTGCTAGGTGATCTGAAAACACTAGTTGTTCGAAGGACAGGAGTTCAACTTGAAATGTTGCAGGGGCATTTGTGTGTGTGTCTGTACTGGAATTGCTGAAACCTACAGTTTGTCATACTTGATCATGCTGACCTACTTTTCTAAAGCAGGTGAGTACAGTTTTTCTCCAGCTACCACACTGGGGCAAGCTTTCCCTAGCTACCAGACAGACAGACTCATATACTTAGCTGTTTCGGCTTTTAGAGGTCCAGAAGGCCTTATGGACTACCTTTCAAGGGATAAGGGAAGATCCTGCACCCTTTCCCTGTGGAGCAGTTTCTTTTGTTCTTATTGTTATCCTGCCATTTGTTCATTGATTGGCTTTTAAATAGGGTTGCCAACTTCCAGGTAATAGCAGAAGATCTGCTATTACAACAGATAGAGATCAGTTCACCTGGAGAAAATGGCCGCTTTGGCCATTGGACTCTATGGCATTGAAGTCCCTCCCCAAACCCTGCCCTCTCAGGCTCCGCCCCAAAAAACCTCCCGCCAATGGTGAAGGGGGACCTGGCAATCCTACTTTTAAAGCAGCTTAAAAGGTAAGGTAAAGGTCCCCTGTGCAAGCACCGGATCATTCCTGACCCATGGGGTGACGTCACATCCCGACGTTTTCTAGGCAGACTTTGTTTGCGGAGTGGTTTGTCAGTGCCTTCCCCAGTCATCTTCCCTTTACCCCCAGCAAGCTGGGTACTCATTTCACTGACCTCGGAAGGATGGAAGGCTGAGTCAACCTTGAGCCGGCTACCTGAAACCAACTTCCGTTGGGATGGAACTCAGATTGTGAGCAGAGCTTTTGACTGCAGTACTGCAGCTTAACGCTCTGCACCACGGGGCTCCCGTTGTCCCGCTTATGACAACTTAAAATACAATAAAATAAATAAAATGTGCTTCTGGATCTAGTTGGGCTGAAGGGGTTACCTGTGGCAGCTGCTGCTGCTTCCACAGGCATAGGAGCCTCTCTTGCTGTTCCTTTGCCTTTTGGCCTTTTGTGCAGTACAATTATGTGGCTCACTGCTAGGGCTGTTGAAAAAAAATCGGTAAAATTCGGATTTGGCGAAATTCGGCCCATTTTTATTTGGGAAATGCCGAAGTCCGAACTCCCCCGCTTCGGGTCCGTGCAATTCAGCATGAGATCCGGAGTTCGGGGGAAAATTTGGCCGAATAAAGCCAAACACAATCACGCCTTTCCGTAGCTCCGGGGGGGCATTTTGGGGGGTAGCGGTCCCAAACTCAGCGTAGCTTGAGGGGACCTTTCTTGCAAGAACCCCCAAGTTTTGTAAAGATTGGGTCGGGGGGGCTGAGATACGGGCCCTGAAAGGGGTCCCCCCTCCTTAATGTGCATCTCTGACAATGGGGGTTTGCAATTAGCAGAGCTTGCCGCCCACTCCCGAAGCTCCCAGCCCCGACAAACAGCTGAGCTGTGGGGAGCAAGGGTGGGGCAGGTGTGAAGTCTGCAAACCATGCAAAGCAACACATTTGCAACCATGCAAACCATGCAAAGCAACATGTTTGCAACCATGCAAACCATGCAAAGCAACACCTGACGCCTGGGAGTTTGCAAACCATGGAAAGGGACAGAGGCAGCTAGCTATGCATAAGGAGCAGGAGGGGTGGAATTTCCCCTTTTGCATTGGACTCAGGACCAGGCAAATGCATTCTTTAAGTCACCATTTGAAAACCAGTTTTGAGCAAGCATCAAAATAGACCTAACTGATCTTATGAATGAGGGAAAACCTGAGGACACACAACTGAAGCCCCCCCCTCAAACCAGGGAGCGAGAGACTCTAGGGGGCACACGCCCCCTGGCAGAATGGGCGAAAGCCCCCTTTGGCTTCCCACCCACCCACCCACAGAAACTGCTCCCTCCCCCCACACACACACAGACTCTGCTTCCCCCACCCCCACCCCACACACACACAGGAGAAAAATTATAGAGAAAAGCCCCAAAATGGGTCTTACTGTGGATGTCTTCTGTTCCATCAGGGGGCACCCTCCCCCCGCAGAACAGGCGAAAGCCTCCTTTGGCTTCCCCCACCCACCCACAGAAACTGCTCCCTCCACACACACACACAGACTCTGCTTTCCCCCCCCCCCACACACACACACAGGAGAAAAATTATAGAGAAAAGCCCCAAAATGGGTCTTACTGTGGATGTCTTCTGTTCCATCTTCTTCGCACCTGCCCCACCCTTGCTCCCCGCAGCTCAGCTGTTTGTCGGGGCTGGGAGCTTTGGGCTTGGGCAGCAAGCTCTGCTAATTGCAAACTCCCATTGTCAGAGATGCACATTAAGGGTGGAGAAGAAGACCCAGTTTGGCCACCGATTGGCCGCAGGAGAATGCTGCTTACTAACTGACGGTTATGCTGCTGCACCGAACCCCGAATTTGCTGAATTTATTCGCCGAACACCCCGAACTTGCTGAATTCGGCTCCCTGTTTTCCCGCCTTTTTTGAGTTCGGTTCCATCCGAACTAAAAACCGCCGAATCAGGGGAAATTCGGCGGTTTTTCGGTTAAGGATGAACCGAATCGACAGCCCTACTCACTGCTGTTGGTAACTAGGGTTTTGGTCCCATCTCTTTCATGTGGGCATCAAGTTCATCACTATGGGCCTACATGGGGCCCTATGCAGTTGATCCAACAGCTGCTGCATTTGGAACTTTTCGTAACCACTGTTAGTCATGGTCACTTAATATATAACAAGCTAGTAAACTTTTGGAGAGGGGTGAGGATGTATGCTTTATAACGAATTGCATTTGAAATGTGGTTTGGGACCTTTGACTATAATCCTGAGAACAGCAATTGTACTAGGTTTCTGCTTTGACACACATGGTGTGTAATTATGCTAGGAGATCTAAGAAGGAAGTAACTACTGACCATGTTAACATGACAACCAGCTTGGTGCAGTGCTTAAAAGTATTGAACTAGGGTTTGGGAGACCCAGGTCGAAATCCCAGATCTGTTCATGGACCTTGCTGGGTGACTTTAGACCAGTCACAGGCTTTCAGCCTGACTTACCTCAGGGTTGGTGAGGTACACAAGCAGTGGCACAGAACCTCTGGCCTTGTATCTCACCCCAATCATTTACTGCTTCCATGTTTGGCTGTTGAGTAGAAGTTTGATTTCTTCCCTGGCCAGATTTGTGCCATCTCCGTTCCGTATCACATCTCCTTTCAAAGCATATTCAAAAAGCTTTGTTTTGTTGTTGTTTGTTTTACAGATTCAGCATTCCATAAAAGCTAAAATCTCTAGATGAGAAGTCATGCCAAAGCTAAAAAGGAAATCAAAAGCCAGTTCAGATGTCCATATTCTTGAAAAGTTTCTACAAACTTATGAAAGGCATTGCATAGGATCCCAGAGCTGTGTCAGTACAACTATCAAACAGGGCTTAAAGAAATGCATTGCAAATGAAATCCTTATTACTAAGGTAATTTCAGATTACAAAGAATGGTTTGACAATATTATTGGAAATGGTAAGGTACACCCTAACTTTGATTTTTTTTAAAGTTTCTATAGAGGTTCTTCCTTGAGCCATCTGTCTAGATGGCTGTCCCATTGGTTTCTGTCTTGGAAATCAGCTGTAGTTCATGAAAGCTTATGCTGGAATAAAATATTGTTAGTAGTTAAGGTGCAACGAAGCTCCTGTTTGTTTTTGCTGAAACAGACTAAAAAAACTAACACAGCTACCCCTCTGGAACTCTTAATGTTTGTTAGCCTGGGATTTTCTTCTCTGTACATTTTGTCTTTCTAGGCTTCTGGGTACATATGCCTCTCACCAAAGCAGTATAATTGAGAGTTTGCAACAAAACTTTCAGTGGCTTCTGGTATGAAGGAACACCAAAGTGGTATTGATCCAGCTTCTGTGTTCCCCTTGCTATATCACTCTTAGTAGTCACAATTATTCCTGCACCCAACATTCAAGAGTTTCACATTTAATTCTGGGAACTGAATTGGGAACTACATGAGCATCAGCAAGCATATGGTTGCCAATTTCACTTTCTGCCACTCCCAACGAATCCATCCCCACCCTCTGCTTTACATGTGAACGGTTATATGAACAATGTAAATTCTTCCCCCAATCCCTGCATCCATTTTAGCCCTGTTTGCCTGAGATCAGATTTCATAAGATCAGTTTAAAGGAACAGTTATGACTACCATGAATGCCAGGAAAAATGTTTCCTGGCTGATGAAAGTGACTATTATGATTCAGGCTTAAAGTTTTTCCGCTGGTTACTATGGCATGTAAATAGAGCTGCTGAAATTGAGTTTTAAAGTGACTGGTATATCTATACAAGATTTTGACATTTTCAAACTCTAGAGCAATATGTAATGTAATTCATCATGGCAATGAAAAATACTCAGAGTTATGATGACATTCACTGAGAAGAACATTTATGCAGATCAGATGTTGGAAGATACCTTCAGTCATATTAGACATAAATGTCCCATATAACTTAGGTCAATACCAAATTATTTTGATGGGGAAAACTGAAGAGGATCTCTCTAAATTGGGTAAGTGGGCGACCACATGGCAAATGAAGCTCAATGTGGCTATGTGTAAGGAGATGCATAATGGAACAAAAAATTCCTAATTTTAAATATATGTTGAAGGGCTCCCATCTGGCTGAGATGGAAAGACATCTTGGGGTTGTTGTGCAAAAACTCAATGAAAATGTCGACCCAGTGTGTGGCAGTGGTGAAAAAGGAAAACTCCATGCTAGGAATGATTAAGTAAAAGTTTGAAAATAAAATAACCAATATTGTAGCACCCTTGTATAAAGCTACGGTGAAATACTGTGTGTAGTTCTGGTCGGTGTACCTCAAAAAGGATATTCAGAACTGGAAAAAGTACAAAGGAAGACAACCAAGATGATTAGGAGGTTGGAGCACCTTTCCTATGAAGGAAGTCTGGAGAGAGTTTTCTAGACTTTTCAGTCTAGAAAAAAGACAACTCACCGCGCATTCCTGACCTCCGCCAGTGGCCTGCACCAAAGTCCTCAGGAGGCTGGTGAAGGGCCCACAGAAGGACCCACAGCGCCGGTGTCTGGAAGGCGCATGCTGGCATTCATGGCCCCAGCACCGGCCACGGCAGTGACCCGGGAGGCGTTCCGGCATCTTGGGAGGCATACCTGGGGCGTAATGGCGTCCCAGGAGGTGTTCCTGGGGCATTCTGGCGCCGGCCGGGGGGCAGGGCCACTGTTAGGCAGCCTCCTGAGCCATTCCGGCTCAGGAACGCCCCCTTTTATTTTTGCAGAGATACGCCACCTTTTTGGCGCTGGGCAGAGGTTTCGGCCCAGCTGCTGCATTGCCTCCTAAGCCCAGCACCCGCATTCCTCTCAGGAATGCGCTGTAAGGGAACACATGATAGAGGTTTATAAAATTATACATGCGGTGGAGAAAATAGATAGAAGGGAGCTTTTTCTCTCTCTCCCATAATACTAGAATTAAGGGCATGCAATGAAATTGTTGGGAAATAGGCTCAGGACAGAACAAAATACTTCTTTACTCAATGAGTGATTAAATTGTGGGATTCACTGCCAGTGCAGGTACTGATGGCCACAAGCATAGATCGTTTTAAAGGAGGATTAGATAGATTCATGAAGTAAAGGTCCATCAATGGCTATTAGCCATGGTGATTGAAGGGAACCTTCAGAGATCCAGAGGCAGTAAACGTTTGAATACCAGTGCTGGGAGGCAGCAGAAGGGGGGAGTCTTGGCCTTTATGCCTTTGTTGCTGTCCATGGTTGGCTGCTGTGTGAAACAGGATTCTGGACTAGATGGACCACTGGACTGATCCAGCAGGCTCTTCTTATGTTTGAAGATTGTAGGATCCAGCCCTAAATAAGAAGAGCCTGCCAGATCAGACCAGTTGTCCATCTATATCAGCGTCACACATTTATACATGAAGGGTTATTTTTAAACTTATGACTCTTGTCACTTCATGGTTTTAGCTGGTGTATTTTCTGATTGCCTTGTTACACTATGGGGAAGATAATTTGAATGTCAGGTTATTCTACATATCTATCACATGCAGGTATTTCATTTGTTCCCATAATATAAATATCTTCCTGCAATTACTGGGCACATTTTTCGGTTTGGACCATGCTAATGAAAGATTTTTTTTCCTCCCTAGTTTGTGCTTGCCAATGTTAAGACTTCATTGAGAAACTTGAAGCGAGTTTCTCTTACTCCTTTGCTAAGGACTATTCGAGATGAACGTTATCGGTTGGGAAAAGAGCTCTGTGTCTGGGGAATTCAATTAAGCCCTCAAGATGTTGCAAACCTTGTAAGTTAAAGCAAAATCAGTTTTTAAAGAACTACATATTTTTAGGAAGACTGCCAACATAACAGCCCATGTGGCATGGTAAATATGCAGAGATGTTACATTATGGCAGCTGCATACATCTTGAAAGCATCAGATGAAATATAATTTTTTTCTAGATCAGAAATAAATTGCATTTAGCCATCTAAGTCAAAAGCAATGGGATTTTGTTAAAAAGGTAATTTAAGCAATAACTTTTCAGTTGTTAATGAATAGTAATGACATCAATGTTTGGAATGGAAGGAGATTCATATTTGTAAACTTAAGAGTTCAACTCCCTGCCCCCAACTCATTATAAGCTAACCCCAAACTCCAGCAAAGTTTGGGCTGACTTAAAATGATTTCACCAGTATCAATTTGTAAAACTCACTCTTGCAACATACAGAAACCTATGTGGAGATAAAAACTGGATCTTGAGTAGATGTGTTACCTTCCCCTGAAAGGTATGTGACTATGGCAACCCAGTGACTTCAGCACTAAAATAGCAGCATTCCAAGTTTCAGAATTTCAGAATTTTCGTGACTGTGAGCAATTATTCTAGACCAGGGGTAGGGAACCTTTTTTTTGCCAAGGGCCATTTGGATATCTTAGACATCATTCGGGGGCCATACAAAATTTATATATATATAACAAAAAGTGATCAGCAGTGCAATCTTATGCAGGTCTACTCTAAATCCTACTCAAGTCCAGTCAGTGAGGCTTACTCATTGGAAAGTGTCAGTAGGTTTGTCCTGCAGATGTCTAGGATCTTAACCTACTGGCAGCCTGAGCCTACCCCTTTTTGGCCAGAGAAACTATGAAGTACACTTTGTTTATTGAGAAATTTTACATGCTGCCTGGAACTTGACTTGGATGGAACTTGACATCAGATCTCAAAAGCTAAGCAAGGTCGGCCCTGGTCAGTACTTGGATATAAGACCACCAAGGAATACCAGAGTCCTTATGCAGAGAAAGGCAATGGCAACTCACCTCTGTTCATTTCTTGCCCGAGCCAGTAATGCCGTGGATTGAATTTAGAAGGGTCCAGATTGGGGAGGGGCACAGAGTACACAGAGAGAGATGCTGCACATTTGGTAGTCCATCCTGCACCTGGGACCTTCTGCATGCCAAGCAGATGCTCTACCTCTGAGCCACAACCCCTGCCAAGCAGAGGCTCTACCCCTGATCCACAGCCCCTCCCAAGGAGATGCTCCACCCCTGATCCACAGCCCCTGCCAAGGAGATGTTCTACCCCTGATCCACAGCCCCTGCCAAGGAGATGCTCTACCCCTGATCCACAGCCCCTGTCAAGCAGATGCTCTACCCCTGATCCACAGCCCCTGCCAAGCAGATGCTCTACCACTGATCCACAACCCCTTCCAAGCAGATGCTCTCCCACTGATCCACAACCCCTTCCAAGCAGATGCTCTCCCACTGATCCACAACCCCTGCCAAGCAGATGCTCTACCACTGATCCACAGCCCCTCCCAAGGAGATGCACTACCACTGACCCACAGCCCCTGCCAAGGAGATGCTCTTCCACTGATCCACAGCCCCTGCCAAGGAGATGCTCTCCCACTGATCCACAGCCCCTGCCAAGGAGATGCTCTCCCACTGATCCACAGCCCCTGCCAAGGAGATGCTCTACCCCTGATCCACAGCATCTGCCAAGGAGATGCTCTACCCCTGATCCACAGCCCCTGCCAAGGAGATGCTCTCCCACTGATCCACAGCCCCTGCCAAGGAGATGCTCTACCCCTGATCCACAGCATCTGCCAAGGAGATGCTCTACCCCTGATCCACAGCCCCTGCCAAGGAGATGCTCTCCCACTGATCCACAGCCCCTGCCAAGGAGATGCTCTCCCACTGATCCACAGCCCCTCCCAAACAGATGCTCTACCCCTGATCCACAGCCCTTGCCAAGGAGACGCTCTCCTCCTGATCCACAGCCCCTGCTAAGGAGATGCTGTACCCCTGATCCACAGCCCCTGCCAAGGAGATGCTCTACTGAAGCACGCCAGCTGGAGGATCAAGCGGGGAGGGGCTGCCCGGGGGCCCTCTGGCTGCCGTGTGGGAAGCGCATCCCAGCCAGCAGATCCAGTGGGGAGGGGCTTAGCAGGGGGCCCTCCGGGTGCCAGGCGGATAGTGCGCGCCAGCCGGAGGCTCAAGCGGGGAGGTGCTGGCCAGGGGGCCCTCTGGCTGCCGTGCAGGAAGCGTGCGCCAGCCGGCAGATCCAGCGGGCAGGGGACCCTCTGGGTGCCGTGCGGAAAGTGCACGCCAGCCAGGGGTTCAAGCGGGGAGGGGCTTAGCAGGGGGCTCTCTGGGTGCCGCGTGGGAAGCGCCCACCAGCCGGAGGTTCAAGTAGGGAGGGGCTTGGCAGGGGTCCCTCTAGCTGCCTTGCGGGAAGTGCGCACCAGCCGGCAGATCCAGAGGGCCCTCTGGTGGCCACGCGGGAAGTGCGAGCAGCTGGAGGTTCAAGCAGGGAGGGGCTTGGCAGGGTGCCCTCTGCAGGCAAGCCGGGAGCCGGATGAAATGATCCCGTGGGCCGTAAACGGCCCGGGGGCCCGAGGTTCCCCACCCCTGTTCTAGACTTTATGGATTTCTTTCCAAAAACTGTGTGGTAATGCAACCACCCCAGCAAAAACACAGATGTGTCTTTCTGCAATAGTTGTTTCATAGTGCATATTGTACAACAATATTTTAAGAATGGATATTGAATTCATGCCTGCTTTAAGGGTAAAGAATATTATCCATGCTTTGTGGTTATACCTGGAATTTGGGTCTCCCAGGCTGAATTGAATTATTTCTACATGGCAGTTAAACTAAGTAAAAACACTTAGAAAGCAAGCAAGTACAAGTCAGATTTAAAACAAGCTATTGGATAAAATATTGATTGCTTTTGTATATTTGTTTTGATGTTTAGGCAATTTTACTAGAGCTGGATGGACGTACCACCTATCCATTTTCTAAATTAGAAATAATTCACACTGAGTTAGACCTCTGGTCCATGGAGAGACTTGGAGTGGCTTTACCTTACAGCAATTTGAGTTCCCTTGTTTTGGATTATTCCAGGTGGGTAGAAATATATACAGTATGCTCCTTCAGTTGCAATCTAAAGAAAAGCAGAGCTGTGATAGACAACATTGTAAGAACATTATAATCAAAGAATTTATCGTTACCATTTTGCAACTAATTTTAGCAAGCGCTTAGGTCTGCAGTATAGTTCTGAAATCCTATGTAGGAAACTTATTTAATATACATGTGTCTGAATAATAATAATAATTTATTGGATTTTTAGGTCGGTCTATCCCAACAGGTCAGGCTCAGAGCAGCTTACAACATTAATTATACAGTATATAAATAAACTAAAACGTCAATTAAAATTGATAGTGCCCATTCATTTATAGTATCTCAACGGTTGAGGAATAGAAGAGGAAAGTAGGAGAGAAGGGAGGCCAGCAGAATAGAAACTGTTGCTGTCCTCAACCATACGCCCCAGTGGCATAGCTCTGTTTTGCAGGCCCTGCGGAATTGATTTAAGTCCCGCAGGGTCCAGATCTCACTAAGGAGAGGGTTCCACCAGGCTGACAGAAGGATATCCTTTGGGCCAGGGATCACCAGCAGATTTTCTCCTGCTGAGCAAATGTGGTCATTTTGGTAATTGGGCCTGCCAGAGGGATGTTTAAGTCCTTCTTAACTTGAGGAAAATAAAATCATACATTCAGCTCACTGCTATTGGCCCCAATTACTGTAGTCTGAAAAAAAGCTACTAGTGAAGTGCTGCTGTATTACGTAGAAGCCAATGGTCAGCAATACAGCCGGAGGTTGGAAGATTAAACGATCTGTTTATTAAGGCCAAAATAAATGCAGTCGGGTGTGTTTACCTCAAACAAGCAGGTAAATTCACACACCAGAACAAAAGATTACAACATTTATAACCTGTGGTCAGGGGTGTTACAATACAAGTAATACAGAGCATAGACATACAAAAACCCAATAATGGACACCTTTGGATTAGCATAGGCCTATCAGTGGGGGTTGAGGCGGCACCTTAGCTGGTTACATGATCTGGGGCAGGGAACATTCCTTAGTCCGTAGGTAATTCTGGGCCGTGTCTTGGTGGAAGGTTGTATCAGACACCGACAGCCTGATTTACTGACTTCTGGCTCCTGGTTGCCACCTCCCCAAAGCCCTCATGTGTGTGTGCACATGAATGCATAGTATTTCAAACCTGCTCTTATACTTTAGGCCTAGCCTTTCCATAAGAGCAATTATGCAATCTGAACACAAAAGCATACATTCAGATAATAATAATGATTACAGGCATTACACTAGGAGTTTGCATCCCCCTCCTTCACAGCAAACAGAAGGTTAATCCTCTAGAGGCCTTAACAGCTGCTTGGAACTTGCTTCCTTTTAGGGTTGCCAACCTCCAGGTGCTAGCTGGAGGTCTCCTGCAATTAAAACTGATCTCCAGTGGATAGAGATCAGTTCACCTGGAGAAAATGGCTGCTTTGGCACTTGGACTCTATGGCATTGAAGTCCTCCCCCCCTCTCCAAAACCCACCCTCCTCAGGCTGTGCCCTAAAAACCTCCCACTGGTGGCGAAGAGGGACCTGGCAACCCTACTTTCTTTCCATCCTAGAGAAAACTTTTCTGCAATTGTCAGAAGGGAGAAAAAAGGTCATCGGCTAGAGGACCTGCTGCATACTTTTCTTCACCCCTTGCAAGAGCTTATGTCATGGCTGAAAGCCATTCTCAGGGCCAAAATACATGTTATGTGTGATGCAAGTTGGGCTGCAAGGACTTGACCCAATTTGTATGACTGGAGGAATTCACCTCCACAGCATTCCATTGCTCAAAGGGGTGCCTGTTTGCCCCTTTCTTGGGCTACATGCCCATAGGAGCCTGAAGAAGGGGAAACGATGTGGCAGGGAAGCCTGAAGGCCCTCCTTTTCCTATCTTGGCACTCTCCAGCTGTACAGAGCAATGGAACACATCTAAGTTGATTTCCCCCAATCATACATATGTCTACAAGTCAGGATGGGCATCCATGACCGACTTGTATCACACGTATTGTGTACTTTGGCCCTGTGTGCAACTCCAGCAAAGACTGCATACATTTCTAAAGTGAGGGAAATATGTAAATCATTGCTTTAAAACTGTATTTTCCATCTCTGGATGAATCAAATTTTTAACTGTATCTTTGTGTTTATTTTGTTCCGTAACTTATCTTGAGCTCCCCCCCACCGCCCAATAAACCTACTTTAACTGAAATCTTTATTTTGCCTTGGGATGTTAACAGCTCTGGACTATAAGCAAACCCTATTACTGCCTTGGACTATGGTACTTGGATGCAATATTTCTGAGGAAAGGCTAATGAGATTAGTAACTTTCTGCCCCAGCCCTTGATGTTAAATAAGTAAGGGGTGCATAGATCTCACGTCAGATCCAGGTATTTGTCTTTTAGTGCTAACTAGGCACATCTAACACTCTACATATAAATATAAAGGGTTGCCAGCTCTGGTCTGAGAAATACCTGGAGATTTTGGGGGTGGAGCCTGAGAAGGGAGGGGTTTGGGGAGGGGAGGGACTTCAATGCCATGGAATCCAATTGACAAAGTGGCCATTTTATCCAGGTGAACTGATCTCTATTGGCTGGAGATCAGTTGTAATAGCAGGAGATATCCAGCTAGTACCTGGAGGTTGGCAACCCTATAAATATATGGTACTGTGGTGGTTCCTACTATACATTAAATATGAGTTGGCTCTGTTGAATCTAACTGTACAAGATAACCTGAAATACATTTGTACTAAACTGAGTGTTTGCTGAATAACTCTAAATTGTGGATGGCAGCAGGCATCCTTCTTTGAAGAAGATACCTACTTATGTATTTTCCTCTTCACAGATGTGGAGATAATGGTGTCAAAAAACTCATTTATGGACTGGAAGGAAACGCAAAGCTTTTAGTTCTGAGTCTCTGTTACTGTGATTTAGGACCTGAAAGTGGATCTCCGCTTGGAACTATTGTAGCCCAAACTGCCATTTGGTAAGCTTTGGTAATAGAGATTTTGGGGCTGGAAGCATTAAAAATTTAACACAGGTTTTGGTTACTAAACCAACAGTGTAATTTTTTTAAGGTGATGTCCCTGTTGGTTTTTCGCTTACTATGTAATTAGCTATTTAAAATCCAGAGCTATAGTTGATTCAGCCAGTTGTAAGTAAATGAATGGAATCATGTATACATCGGGCAACTTGGAATGCATTAAAGATGTGACAGATAAGTAAGTAAAATTTTATCAGTATTATTGATACAAAGTGTTTCTATATTCTGAATACAGAGAAATATGTTGAAATGCCAGTAAAAAAGATCAATGTACATAAATAATTTTAAAATTGTGTATCACAGCAACCTGTATCTTAATGGTAACAACTTGCAGTGTGTGGGTGCAGCAAAACTCCTCAAACCAATAGCAGACTATGCAGAAAGCCTTAGACAAGAAAGGAGAGTAAATGGCTTGGTGTACAGCAATGATACTGCTGCAGGTCAGATTTATATTGAATAAATTGATACTTGTGCAAGCATTTGTTCTAAATGAAATTTTCTGTTAGCAAAACTGTTCTTTTGGGGAATCTGAACAAACCATGTTGCATACATATGAGTTACAGAATAAAATAATAAACACAATGTATGTAATGTAAGACTGTCATTAGATGGAACTTTTATCACAGCCCCCTGATGACTTGTAACATGGAAATTTTAGTTTTACCCTGATGAGAAACTTTGGAGAGATATTACACAAAGTGTAGTCCCATTAAAGAACTGGGTGGGGGACACTCCTGATGAAGTTTGTTATACAGTATGAGATTCTTCCTGTAGATCAAATAATTCCCACAAATACATATAATAAAAATGCCAAATTGAGGTACATGAGTCTCACCTTTAAAGAACCAGTACATTATTTGAAAAATAGTTTAACTGTATGACTCAGTTCATACTTCTACTGACCAACTGCAAAATATGTTATAACATTCAGTTGAAACAATAAAATGCATTTATTCTGTATAGGAGATTTACTGTGCAATCCTTGGCAGAGAATTAAAACTAATGGGCTTAGTACAAAAAAGTCTGCTTAGGGATGTATTGTAAGCTGGTTTTTTAAGGGGAAAAACAGCTCAACTTTTATGTATTTGAGCTCTTGGCTAATCTTCTCCAACAGCAGTATTTATAGCATATAGGCCCACTGTGTCCAAGTCTTTTGGGGAGTAATGAATAAAAGTAATGAAGAAGAAGAAATAAGAATATAAAATGGTACTTCAGAGGAAAAAAATATGGACACCATTCTTTCATCTAAAACAATTTTATTTCTGCTCTTTACCGGTAAATGGTTTCATTATAGTGGAACACATTCTCTTCTCTACACTGTCCTTTAGTGTCAATATTTCTTCCCCCCGCCCTCCCGCCACAGAATGGAATAATCTCCCAGGGCCCTTCTACCATCTAGCTGTTCATTATAATAAAGAACTATGCAGGAGAAGAGCCCTGGTTGGGAGGAGAGGAGAATGATGTAAGCCGCTTTGAATTCCCCATTGGGAAGAAAGGCAGGATATTTTATTGATCTAAAGTATATAGAGCAGAAATGGAAACAGCATAGATGTAAACTACACCTGCTTGCAAAATATTTTAAACTGGCAGATGTTCTGGCATGTAATTCAACAACCCTGGAAGCCTTCAGAGCAATCGCAGGCAGACCATCCATGTAATATACATGCTCTTCCTATGTTGCTGAGTATCTTTCAGGAGCCCAAGCAATACGGGATTAATATAAATAAATAGTAAACGAAAACGATCAGCTGATCCATTTACTGTGTTTCATTTTCAGTAGCAAACAAAGATAAAGGGATTCATTCAGAAGTTGTCAGTCTGAATGTTATTTCTAAAACTGACATGTCTACCACATTGGAAAGCACTGGGAAGAAAAAGAAAAGAAAAGGTAAAATTCATTTATCCAATAAAGCAGCCTATTTGTAATATAAGCTCCCAGCTTTGTTTCTCTCAGCAATGCACGTTTGCTATGCCTTTCAGTCAGGTCAGTACAATCTTTATCAGCCTGGTAGTGGGCTTTTTCAGTGATAGTTGTATCTCTCTGGAATGTTCTTTCAGAAGAGATGAGGAATGACATCTGCCTGCCTTCAGGATAGCCTGTACAGCTGTGTTATTTTAGGAGGCCATTTATAGTTGAAGTTGATGGAAATTTCCTGGCTGTTGGTGTTGATACTTGGTTGGTAATGTTTTCTACTTGGTTTTTTTTTTCTATTTGTATAACGTTTGTGTGTGTGCGCGCACATGCAAACAAATAAAAATGTCCTGGGGCTGTCATGTGGCCTGATGGGAATTTTTTTTTTTTTTTGCCATCCAGTCATAGCCAACTTACGGTGACTCTGTAGAGTTTTCAAGGTAAGAGACTTTCAGAGGTGGTTTGCCATTGCCTGCCTCTGTGTAGCAACCCTGCTATTCCTTGCTGGTCTCTCATCCAAATACTGACTAGGGTCGACCCTTCTTAATTTCCGAGATGTGACAAGATCAAGCTAGGCTGGGCTTTCCAGGTCAGGGCTTGGGGAAAACATACAGGCTTCCAAGCAATAGAACTGGAGGAAAGGTTTAAAACTTTCTTCTCCTCTTGGCATGATCCCAATCCAGATCAGATTGTCAACCTTTAAAAACAAATACAGCAAGAGACCTATACTAGACATCAGAGAACTGTGATGAGGATCTCTCACAATTGTTCAAACTGAAGAGAGATGCACGGGTGAGATATTTGTCTGGCCTGTGGTAGTGGAGGAGGGGGACTGGATGTTGATTGCTTTCCATGTGCATGCCATTCCCCCAATGTAATGGTTGTTTCCCCACCTCACACTGCTATTTGTCCTATAAGGGAAAAATACAGGTACCTTACTTGTTCTGGCATAACAGAACAAAAAAATGTGAATAACGTATGAGTTTGTGCTGTATTAATGGGGGGTTGAATTTTACCAATATTAAGCCATACTCTGTCTCTCTCATAAAACACTAAAACTGAACTTTTTTCAAAGTAGCTAGAAAAGGGGAGCACCTCTCTAATATGTTGTCAAACACCTGATTGTCAAAACTGCTTGACTTAATCGCGACAAAAATAATCCTTATATGCATGTGTTACTTGCAGGATTAAAGAAAAAAAATAAGAAACCTGATCCTGGCCCATGGTTAGCAAAACTGTGTTTAGTTGATAACGCCATCGATAAAAGATTAAATCAAACAGAAAAAAGCATTATGGAGTTCTTTCTGCTTTTGAGTTGGTAAGGTTACTGACTACAGGACATGCATAACTTTCTTCTGGCACTTTTGCACTGTGAGATATTCTTAGGGTTGCCAGCTCTGGGTTGGGAAATATCTGCAGATTTTTGGGGTGGAGCCTGAAAAAGCCGGGGTTTGGGGAGGGGAAGGACTTCAATGCCATAGAGTTCAATTGTCAAAGCGGCCGTTTTCTCCAGGTGAACTGATCTCTATTGGCTGGAGATCAGTTGTAATAGCAGGAGATCTCCAGCTCGTACCTGGAGATGGGCAACCCTAGATATTCTAATAGTCTAGATTAAGAACAGGAATATCTGCTCGAACTCTTGCTTGGTCCCACATATTCTCAAGAGACCACCTGATTAATATGTTAGTCTTTTTGAGGACAAACGACATTCTGAAGGTCAATCTGTGTGGTAAATTATAGACTGTGGAGTGAAAGGAACTTCAGCCAGAATCAGTCTGAGACTACTTTAAAAAAATAACTCTAAGCAATCTATTCCCATCAAACTGTTATTCATTCCACAGAGCTTTGATAGAATAGTATTGTTTTGGAGCAAAAAATGCAGCAGACGGAACAGGTAACTAGGAAAATCTATCTACCAAACATTTCCCCACATTTAACAAAGTGTTCTTTAGTACTGTTGGGCTAACTTAAAATGTGTGTAGTAGGACCTTTTTGAAAACATGGGAATTGTCTTCCCACAGTTCGCCATTTTAGACTTTTCTTGGGGGAAAGGATGCATATTTCTTGGAGCAATGGCACGGAGGATATTGGAAAGGGATAGGAAAAGCATTGTAACAGGATATGCTACAACTGATGTAATTTCTCTGGTGGATTTGTGACTTGCCATAAGGCTCAGAACCCTAGAAACAGTCTTGCATTTATTTGTGACAATTCTCTGGCAAAGTATGACAGCTAGTGTTATAGCTTCCTCCATGTTACAAAAAGTAAAATTGTGAATGTTTAGAATAGCTTCACAATAGTGAATGTCCCCCCCCAAAAAAACACCCTACCACTGCCAGATTTCACTATAATCCTATTAATGATTGCTACAGTCCTACTGAAAGCAGTAATAACTCAAATGTCACGAACATCTACAAAATCGAAACAGTGTATTATTTTGGCATGTAGTACAGAAGTTGTTAGGTTTTTGTTAATATTTCACATGCAGTAATTTTCATTGTTAAGCTGTTTGTTTTAATCATAGTCTAATCAAGAATTCTGAACATCTAGTTGAAATTGATATCAGTGGCAATGCAGTAGGAGAACGATGTGCAGTCAAGATATTGGAAGCTCTGAAGGACCGAAAGAAAGGTGGGGTATTTCCAGTTGATATGACTTGTACCTACAGTAGACCTTCCTTTACCCAGACCTTTTCTTTCTGGAACTCTCTTTTATATAACCAAATATTATTCCCTATGTTGAGTAGAGTCTAGTTAAGAAAAGTTTAAAAGAGGTGGCTTTATTTGCGTATAATACTGATAAGTATCCAAGTCCCATGTGGTCATACAACCTGAACAAAATATTGCAAAGGCAACGTATAACTATCCCAGGAAAAATGTTACCTATATAGACTTTGTATTTCACTTTTGCATTTTATATTGGAGACTGCTGCTGAAAATTGGGAGTGGCTCTTTTTTGTCTCTGCAGAAAAAATGCCAGGCTTAAAAATTAAGGTAACACCTCAGATTTCATCAGCAACCTTTCAGAAAATTTTCAAGAGCTGCTCAAAACTCACTCGAACAAAAAAGAAAAAGAAAAAGGTATTCACTTTTAAGGGGCTGTTTATCTTGCTAAAAATGTAGTGTGGTATTGTTACTCCATTTAATTTCCATAACAGGCAATGTTAAAATGAAAATAAATAGCCGCTTCGCAGCTATAACATTGTAACCAATCATCAACTTAACAGCAAGTGTGCAATCCATAAAATGTAAAATAATTCCTTGTTCTCACAAGTACTCTAAAATGTTGGGAGAACTCCAGACTGAGGAGGAAAATGGAAGTGTAAAAACAGTGTGGCTAAAAGTTGTATCTGAAGAGAAGTGGCGTGAATGGGTGTTCAACGGCTAGTCCTTCCCATACTTCCTTTAAAAGATTATCAGAGTTGCCCAGAGTTGGAGCAACTGGAAAAATCTAACCCAGGTCCTTACCAAGCAAGGGCCCTGCTGCTTCAGCTCCTGTGCATGCACAGTGAAAATATTTCTCCATTTTTGCTTGCATACGCCTAAATGTAGAAAGTGCCTCTTTGGGACTTTAGTTCCTCAGTTTGTAATTTAAGTTTAATAAATAATTTACTTAGCAACTATTTGTTATGTTGCTATAGTAAATTGTCTTTGCCCTGACCAGGCTAGCCTGATCTCGTCAGATCTCAGAAGCTAAGCAGGGTCGACCCTGGCTAGTATTTGGATGGGAGACCTTCAAGGAATACCAGGGTCGTAATGCAGAAGCAGGCAATGGCAAATCACCTCTGAGCGTCTCTTGCCTTGAAAACCCTACACATTCATCATAAGTCAGCAGTGAGTTGATGGCAAAAAAACCCCGCTGTCTTTATGGTAAACCCTGTGTAGCCATCTTTACTGTGGGAACAAGCAGGCCTTCCCTGCTTGCTCCCACAGCAAGGTGGAACTACATACAAAAAATCTCACATGTGATCCCCCAACTTTGTCTTCACACTTTGCTGTAATGGCAGGACCCCCAGTATCACACCTAATCCAAGTCACATAAACCTTCTGGGCAGATGACTAGTGCTACTGATAATAACAGGGAATGAACATGCACCTCAGCTCCTGGACTGACTCTTGAGACCAGGGAAATTCATGCAGAGCACCAATTTGTGTGTACATTTTCTTCTGTTGGATTAATGTGTTCATCTTTAGTATTCAGTTAAGATGGTACTTCATTCTTACAGTGACTGATAGCTTTGTGTTCTGTAATTCACTTCCCAAAATCCATCATGTTGGACTCTGCCGGTATGTGTTTGTTTTGCAGAAAATCAAGTGACCATGAAGTTAACATTTCTGAAGAGGCTCAATTCAAGGAAGTTGATATACCCTAGCAAACTTTTGTATTCTTTTAATGATTCTGGTTTTGTATATTTTAATCTGTTACTATACTGTTTTAGATTGTAATGGCCTACAGCCTTATACAATAAACTTGACTTGACTTTATACAACAGCTAATGCTGAGTACAAACAAGGCTCATAATAAGAGTCCTGGGTCCAGCCAGGGTTTCACAGATAAAATGGAGACAAACTTTGCTGAAGGGCGCTCTAGTGCCCAAGAATTTAAGCCATAATAAATCTGTTAGTCTGGCACACTAAGATTAACTCTTGTTTACAAAGCTACAGTGTCAACACCATTTCCAGGCAGGTTTTGCACTACTATTTATGTCTTTGTCATGTTCTGGAGGCTCTTGTACATTGACTGCTATAATGTGTAATTATGTCTCTTATAACCAGGAACTGTAGAGGACGAGATTTCAATATATCCTCATGATTGATTTATAATGTTTGCGGGTATCCAAAAGGGAATGCTGGGAATGCTCCTATATTATTCATTTATTTACTTAATTTATATCCGGCCTTTCTTTCCAATGGGAGATGGGGCAAAACCGCTTACATTGTTCTCTCCTCCGTTTTATTCTCCCAACAACCCTACGAGTAGGGTTGCCAGCTCTGGTTTGGGAAATACCTGGAGATTTTTGGGGTGGAGCCTAAGTAGGGCAGGGTTTGGAGAGGGGAGGGACTTCAATGCCATAGAATCCAATTGCCAAAGCGGCCATTTTCTCCAGGTGAACTGATCTCTATTGACTGGAGATCAGGTGTAATAGCAGGAGATCCCCAGCTAGTACCTGGAGGTTGGCAACCCTACCTATGAGGTAGGTTTGGCTGAGAATGTGTGAGTTGCCCAAGGTCGTCAGCAAATTTCCATGGCAGAATGGGGATTTGAACGTGGTGTTTCCCAGATCCTAGTCAGACCGCACATTACAAAAATTACAAAAAGATATCTTTCACATGAGCCCAGGGAGCGGATTAGCCATTGTAAACTACGGGAGAAACTCCCCTCCCGGGGGAGTGATGAAGCCAAGTACGTGGTCCTGCGCTCAGTTTTGCCATGGCATCACCACTCCCTCCCTCGGTCCGGTCCAGAGGCAGCATCCTCGTGAGCCCTTTGCCTGCCAACACTGCCCAGGCAGGCAAAGGCGAGCAGCTTAGCACTCTGCCTGGACATGCCACTCCTGGGCACCCGCGTCTCCAGCCAGACCGATGGGCAGGGGGAAAGAAAGGCCGGGTACCGCAATGACGGCCTCTGCGGGGCAGCAGCATCTACCCCAGCTTCCCACTAAGGTGCTTCCCTGTCAATAGGGTTGCCAGCTCTGGGTTGGGAAATACCTGGAGATTTTTGGGGGCGGAGCCTGAGGAGGGGGGGTTGGGGAAGGGAGGGACTTCCATGCCATAGAGCCCAATTGCCCAAGCAGCCATTTTCTCCAGGTGAACTGATCTCTATCGGCTGGAGATCAGTTGTAATAGCTACTACCTGGAGGCTAGTGGCAACCCTAGCACCCTCGTTTGCCCTAGCCTGACCATCCCATTACTGCAAAGGCCAAATTGTGTGTGTGAAGTGCCGTCAAGTCGCAGCCGACTTATGGCGATCCCTTTTTGGGGTTTTCATGGCAAGAGACTAAGAGAGGTGGTTTGCCAGTGCCTTCCTCTGCACAGCAACCCTGGACTTCCTTGGTGGTCTCCCATCCAAATACTAACCAGGGCCGACCCTGCTTAGCTTCTGAGATCTGACGAGGTCAGGCTCGCCTGGGCCATCCAGGTCAGGGCCAAGGCCAAATTACCCTGCCAGAAAGCCCGTTTCCCTCTAGGCCCAGCGGGCCGCGTTCGTTTCCACCGCCTGCCGCTGGGTGGCGCCTGGGGCCCGCTTTGCCGGGCGGGGCGGGGCGCTCTGGCCTCCGCGGCGGCAGTCTCCTCCTCCTCCCCCACACCCCCCCCGCCCCCAGCCATGGCCGACGTGGAGGACGGAGACGAGGCGGGCGTCTCCGCGCCTCACGCCGGCTCCTCCGGCTCCAAGGCGGGCGGCGCCGACAAGATGTTCTCGCTGAAGAAGTGGAACGCCGTGGCCATGTGGAGCTGGGACGTCGAGTGCGACACCTGCGCCATCTGCCGGGTGCAGGTCATGGGTAAGCCGGGGGGGGGAGGAAGCCCGGACGGGGCCGGAGGAGTCGAGGCCTGGCTCCGCAACGGGGCCTGCAGCCGCCTCACGCCCACCCCGGTCTGCCTGTCTGTCTGTCTGTCTCAACCGGGCGGGGCGGGGTCGGGACGGGCCTCGCCTCGCCGTCTCCTCCGGCCTCAGGGGGACTCTCGAAGCATTTCATTTTTTTTTTTTAGTGGCCATTTATGCCCGGGAGGTTTTGCCTGGGGTCTGCCGCTCTCTAGATGCACGTTTCCCCCATGTGCATCTAGATAGCAGCAAATTCCAGGCAAAACCTCCCGGGCGTGAACGGCCGGAGTTTTCAGGGGTTTGCTCTTGGTCACCGTTATGGAGGTTTCTATGTCAACAGCTGGCTGGGCGCCTCTCGGCTCTGTGGGGGGGGGGGAGATATGGTTTCCATCTTGGTGGCTTCCATAATAGGGATGATTCCCAGTGGGTCGCCGTGTTAGTCTGTCTACAGTAGTAGAAAAGGGCCAGAGTCCAGTAGCACCTTAAAGACTAACAAGAATATTTCCTGGCAGGGTAGGAGCTTTTGTGAGCCACAGCTCACTTCTTTTTTCTTGTTTTTTTAAAATAAATTTTTATTGATTTTTTGAAATATAAATTTATCATCAATTTAACAACAATTTAAGGTATAAATCTTAAACAACAAAATGTCCATATGTTGTTATAAATATAGATTAATTAATATATATACTGACTTTCCCACCACCTCCATCTACCTCAAAATAAAGTGGTATAATCTATCGTTTATAGTTCTGATCCTAATATTATTCTAGATATCCCATTTACCCGTAGCTCTTCTTTAATATATCTATTTTACTTTTCAATCGATTATAAAGATATTACATTATGGATCAGATTAAAGAATAACCTTCCATTTTCCCAAAATGCAATTCTTGTTCACAAGAATTCTTCCAAGCCTCCCATTGTTATCCAATAACACTTTGTGGAAGAGTGACTTATCTTTAGAAAAACCTGTTTTCAAATCTTGTAAAAAGACTGAGTTAATTTGGTAATATTGAAACCAGGTTAAAACATCTTTCACCTCCTGGTAATCTTTTAAGTAACATTTTTTGCCATCCCATTTTAATAGATCTTGATACGTGACAAATTGTTCAGGTCTAAGTGGGCGCAATGTCAACATTTCTTGTGATGATATCCACAGCTCACTTCTTCAGCTGTGGCTCACGAAAGCTCATACTCTACCAGAAAATATTTTTGTTAGTCTTTAAGGTGCTACTGGACTCTTGTCCTTTTCTACTATAATAGAGATGGATCTTGAAGGATGCCTCGCTTTTCACGATAGCGTTGTTTTCACTGCAGACCTTCCTTCTCTCTGCCAAGATCCCTTCAGTGGTGATGTTTTCCTCTCGTGCCTTGAGGCAATATGCAGATTTTTGCTGTAGATTTGAATTCAACTATGCGGGACCTGTAAAATAAGATTAAAGCTCAGAGAAAGCAACCTTCTGACCAGTCATTTACAGACCATCCAGACCAAATGTTCAGTCCAGGTGCTAGCTCAAACAGAGGAAACTAGTAACTATTGCCCTTTTTTTCCAAGTCTCTCGGAATACCCTTGTATTTGATTTCCAAACTGCAGGGGGGGAGGGGTTGTCCATCCAACATCATAAGAATCATAGAGTTGGAAGGGACCACCAGGGTGATCTAGTCCAACCCCCTGCACAATGCAGGAAATTCACAAGTACATCGACCTCTAATTGTCCATTTTTCAAAAAATAGGGGGTAAGTTTGTAGCCATTTTTGTTGATGCAATGAAAGGGCAGGAGACTTTAAAAAAAGTTGGGAATTTAGAGCAGCTAGTCGAGGATGGCGATAGGCCATCATAACATTGTCGTGCTACAGCACAATAACAGTTACTGGCTTTTAAAAAAGTCATCAGGTGTCATGGTGGGGGAAATGGCCGCTCCTGAAGAAAACTGGGCAAAGCTCCCATGCAGATGCTCTGTTGTCAGTGTGTCTGCATTTGTAGCTGTGATGGTAGGGAAACAGAATTGTCCCTGCATGGATGCAACCTTGGTTTGAAAGTCACAGAAGGACCATAAAAGTCCTTTACTAGGACCAGCTTAAAAAGTTACAAAAAAGTGATCTTGTGTTTGATATATCAGAGCATTTCCTCAAGTTATAATTTAAGCAAAAGCACAAATATGGGAAGAACGAGCTCTTGTCTGCAAAAGTGAAATGGGGGAGTGTTATGCAAGTCTAAATAAGACTATATTTTGGGTGCAAAAGATCCCAAGCTGCACCTAAGTGTGTAGGGCCAGGATTGGAGATTTCTGTCTAAATTGAAGAAATCCATAATTCACTTTGGTCTAGCAGCGTGCATTTAGAAGGCACTGTCAGATTACCTTGAGGAGGTCTTTACAAATTAACCGTAAAATATTGCATGGAAATACGATGCATTTATATTATCATGACTAGCTAAAACTAAAGCTAGCAGGTTCCTTGGTATGGTCATGAAAGCAGCAAACCCAGTTTCCCCAAGTGAGGAATTTGGGAAACTCTAGATCTATACAGGCAAATGTATTTTTTCAAATGGACCAAAAGGGGGGAAAATACCCTACTGAGGACTGAATGTGTTGCAGGAGGCATGGAATAATGAAAGCAGCTTAAAGTCATTTAAAAGGGAAAGGGTGCGGGTGAGAATAAGTTCTTGCAGGCTAATGAGAGGTGATGGGGAGGGGCAAATTTCCATATTTTTCTCCCCGTCCATAATTACTTGGAGGCCCCCTGTTCCAGTCACAAAAGTACCAAAACCAGGCCACCCACAGGTAAGGCCATGGTGTCAATATAATTGATGGGGGGACGGGGCTCCTCAGACACATAGAAAAATACGACATAGTAAATTAACCAAAAGGGAAATCAAAACCGCAAATGAGGCTTGATGTGGACCAAGCATGTTAATTGCTTTAAGAATATTGGAAGCAGTTGTAAGTGTGACAAAGGAAAAGGGAAAGGTGGGTGGCAAAGGGGGAAATTATCTGCCCAAGCCCCTGAAAATTGTAGAATCACAGAGAGGAAGTCCATCAAGGTCAGCATTGTCTACTCAGACTGGCAGAGCCTCTCCAGCATCTCAGGTGGCGGTCTTTCACATCACCTACTACCTGATCTTTTTGGTTGGCGATACTGTGGATTGAACCTGGGACTTCCTGCATGCCAAGCAGACATTGCCACTGAGCCAGAGCTCCTCACTACTAATAACTGTTTTTTTCTGGATATGAAGACACATGCTGGAGCAAATCAATGTCTTGTTTATAACCCACTTAAGCTCCTCTCCCTGTAAATTCTGCTTATTAAAAACAGTGATTTAGCATGCGTGAAAGCTGAGCTTTTGTGGAGCATACGTAGCTTCATAATTCATGTCGTTAGGGTAGATGATCTCTAGGTATTTCTTTTAAGCACAATATGAATATTTCTGAAATGTTTTTCAGCAGTTGTACATGCTTTGGTAAACCAGTTATTAGAGGTACATCCAGAACATTACATTTAGTCTTGTTCTTGTTTACATCTAGATGCCTGTCTTAGATGTCAAGCTGAAAACAAACAAGAGGATTGTGTTGGTATGTTGTGATTTCATTCCCTTGTTATTCAACCAAAGGTTTTCTCTTGGTGGGGTGCTTTTTAAAGATTTCAAGTGAATATTTCTTATTGTTGTGCATCAATAAAATTCTCTTGAGCTTCACTCAAGTAAAAAGACATACTGTTCTATAAAATAATCGGATGTAATAAAATGCGCTGTAAATCCATTGTGTATTTGTGACTGCTAAGGAGTTACATTTATTTGAAGGCAACAGCTACTATATACTCTTTCAAACATTTCATGTATCTTCAGACATTTCTCTTAAAAGATGGCTGATTGGGTGAAAGAAGTTTAGGAATTTTTAAAAATAAAAAATCATTTGACTTAATGTATTCTGCTCAGATTCTTGAGGTTTCAAAGATATTTTTATTAGTATGATTTTTATATTTAAAGAAAACAGAGGGTTGAGATTATACATCAGTAAGGTTTATAGACGAGATTGTGTCTTATTTGGGCATGATTTTCCAAAGATAAGCAGTTCAGTTTATTTAAGTGAAGGACTATAAATCTCTTTAATTGAAATCTGCACTGTGATGGAAAGTGCCATCAAGTCACAGCTGACTTATGGCAACCCTGTAGGGTTTTAAAGGCAAGACATGTTTGGAAGTGGTTTGCCAATGCCTGCCTCTGCGTAGGCTGAGAGAGTTCTGAGAGAGCTGTGACTGGCTCAAGATCACCCAGCAGGCTTCATGTAGAAAGTGGGAAATCGAACCCGGTTCTCCAGATTTATAGAGTCCACCGCTTTTAACCACTATACCACACTGGCTCACAAAATCTGCACTACTTAGAAGTATTTAAATTTGCATGAAGTATGTGCTTAATTTATTTGTTCATTACTACATCTAAAGGAAGGAAGTTCAGATTTCTTTACAGTATGGAAATACTGTAGGCGAGAGTAAGTATGGAATTCAGTATTACATACTTCAACATTTGGTTTGGTAGTGAGTCAGTATTAATCATCAAAGTAATTAAAAGCCCTTGACTTCATATAATCACAATGCTTTTATTAAAATCAACTTCTGTATTTAAGAGCTGTTGGAGGCATTGCACATTATTGGGGTTGTGCATGTGCTGAGTGGTCTTCAAATTTTAGAGTGCTTCTATGGACAGCTGCCTCCTAGAAGCATTTTCCAGTGCTCTCCCCACAGGGAGTACTGGCCCTGAAAAGAAAAAGAGGAAAAGTGCAGTGTTTGGGTGAAAAATGTTAGTGTAAAACATCAACCAAAGTCTTCCTGGGGAATTTGGAGGTCTAGTTTGAAATACCCAATGGCTGCTTGAGCCTAGTCTTTCTCTTTGACCAGTAAGCATCTTCTATCTCTGTGCTGTATCACAAAATCCCTAATTTACAGAAATCCCTTACTTTTCAATAAACAAAAATATAGTACTTTTTTTGGAAATGTGGAGCATGTTGCTTTGAATCCTTGCTATGGCGTTCATGGTGTATTTGTAAAATGTGCATGTAAAAGGGTAGCCCATGTTAGTAGCCCATGTATGTAAAAGGGTAGCCCATGTTATAGCAAAATCTACCATACTAATTTTGAACTGTGATATCTCAAGTTTGCTTTTCTTTTCTTTCAGTGGTCTGGGGAGAGTGTAATCATTCCTTCCACAATTGCTGCATGTCACTGTGGGTGAAACAGAACAATCGTTGCCCACTGTGCCAACAGGACTGGGTAGTTCAAAGGATAGGCAAATAAGAGCACTGACAATTCTTCTGCTGAATTTATTTAGAACATTAAACAACTGATGCCATATTCACCCATGAAAAAGGACTACTCAATATGTGGCAGAATTTATTTTTATTTATTTAAGTCTACAGAGTTTTATGATCTTGGTTCAAAAATTTTGTGTTGCTTTCCTGATCTATTGGATCCTCCTTCAGGATTGTTCTAGCAAGAACACAGGTGCACAATATTGAAGAATGTTATCTACATGTTTGCTGTGTACGCTGTAAAATTGCTTAGAAAAGTGTTAGGGCTGTTGAAATCCACAAGTACGATATAATCTGAACAATTACAGCTAAAATACCACTGTTTTCTGGGAACTCGGTTATTTAACTGAAATAGGTGTGGACATTCATTTTTACTTTTCACATTGTTTCATTAAAATTAAACCTTCCTTTTGGTTTTGAATGCTATCTGTTCCTATGATACTTTAAAGGTTGAATTTACAGTCCTTTCAAAATATGTACTGTAATTCACAGTATTAAAACATTACTCCATTAAGTGCTCAGCTTCTTTTTTGTAGAACAGTATAATTTGTTTGGAAATAATTCAATTAAAATCTGTTCTCTAGAGACACAGGAAGACCTGATAACTAGCAACTGGTAAGTCTTGTTATCGTTCTGTATTTGGTAAGTTGTTTTTGTTCAAATGGCCCATGCACCATCCTATGAAGTCTCAGTGCATGCATGGTGTTATGAGTGCAGGAGCCTTTGGATCACAACCCTTCTATTTGGTAGTGCTTATCTTTCCACATGTTTGCCGGCACCTTAGCAAAGATAGGAATTGATGAAAGCAGTGTGGATATCTCTTTTTAGGGAAGTAGTGTTTTAAAAAGATCATGAGAATGGTGGGTAAGAGCAGTTCCCATGAAGCTCATTATTTTTCCCACATGATCGAACAAATGTGTTTGTTTAGATGTAACTTTTCCCCCAAGCGTCTCATTACAGGGCATGATCTAGCAAAAGTTTGAATTCTTGCTGATGTTAACAGGATTTAAATGTATTTAATAAAGATGAAGTTGTGGCTGCAGCATTTCAAATATATTAACAACATTGCTAAAAGGACTGGTTATTCTTTGGCCACGTCCCTTAATCAGTCAACTCAGCCTTGAATTAACCATTTGTTGATGTAATCAAATCCTGTGTTGAAGAATGATAAATGATTGTTTACAATCTGTGAATATATGGAGTAATCTGATGATTTGAAGAGCCAAGGGTTTTAATAGAAATGTTTATTTGGATTTGCCTTGCAGCAAAACATGGTAAGATCAAAGTGCATTCTACTATTTTGAAAGCTTTGGGGTACAATATGAAAAGTTCATGTAATAATACAAATAATATACAAGTAAATATACAGAATTTCACTATTGATGCAGAGAGGGCAAACATTGTTTAACATTTTGTCACTTCTGGTAACTAGATGCCAATTTTGTCTCGTTAGCTAAACTCATTCTTTGGACTAGCTTTACTCCTGGCAGCTTCCTGTTGCAGTACTTCTGCTGCAGCAGTCACAAAGAGGGATTTTAATTTCTAATGCCCCCCCCCCCATTTCATATTGGGTCTCATTCTGAGAAGTGATCCAATGTTGGGTAGTGCATGTGATCCAATGATCCAATGTTGGGCAGCCCTTCCCCCATGGGGCAAATAATGCCCCCGGTGTCATTTCAGTTTGGGAAAACAGCACAGGGGGAGGCAGGAGCCCCTCCTCCACCCACACCATGGTCCCAGCCAGAATCGAGCTCCTGCAGCACTACTAAATAAAGGTTTTCATGGGGATCTTGCAACTGGTGCATGGCTACAAGTCCTCATGGCAACCATGTGGAAAACATAACATGTAGTTTGATCCTTAGATTGCCTTCCTTGTTTTTTTGGAGGTACCCAACAGCTCATTTTAGAAGTCACAACAAACAATGGTTAAAGAAGTGTCACCAGCTTTTGGCATGCTCTCTGAATTGGTAAACCACAGTTATAGTAATTGGTTGGCCTGTAGAGGCCCCTGCCCTGTAGAAATCAGAAAAACCCTGTGAACTAGTAGAGGTGAGTAATGAGAGGGTGAAAAACTAAAGCAGCAAGCCAGCTCTAAATTATGGTGCATTTGTTTTATGTTTGAAAGCTCAAACCATGGTCTGAATTATAAACTAGCTAGTGAAACCATGATTTGGCATGATGTCAGAAATGGACCAATACATTTCATACTTTTTGTAGGCCATTCAGCCACAATTAGTGTACTAAGTTACAACTTGCTTTTGTAAATGGATGATATAGGGAGCAACTGTGCTTTCTTTCTGAGCCAAGCAGTAGGATGGGATGATAAGAGCTGGTTGTCTTCCTGGGCGGGTTAGGAAAAATCTTAGTTCCTGTAAATGCTCACAACATCTGCCATAACATCCATTTCCTGTGCATCTTAACAGTTCTGCTGTACAAGCAGATATCATCTGGCCACACTCTTGTTTGATGCTATGAGTTAAAATTGTAGGAAGAAATTAAGTACAAGACAGCAACAGCAAGTATGGATTTTGAAGAGCATCCATCTTGCTAAAATATTGCCTCTTCTGAGTAATTTAAGACAGGTTTAGACTACCATCTTCTTTGATCTGGCCTTTATTCAAAACAGTAGTTTTGCAATAGGCTCCTGATGCCATGGGCATCAGTGACCTGGTAGAACTTCATGTCCCAGGACTCCTACCACCTAGGATGGTGCTGTAGCTGTTTTGCAGGCTCCAAGACAGAGGGGCTGAAAGGACCACCCAGCTTTTCTTCATGCATCATTGCTGCTGCAGCAACAATCAGGTTGTGGGTAGATGAGAAGGATTAGAAGAGAGACATTCTCCAGCTCTAATCTGAATCCAAGCTGGAAAAGATAGGGCTATAATGCTCACCCTGTGTTGAAGGCAAACATAAATCTAAGATTCATATTCTGAACCAAGGAATTCAACCTTTTGTGACATCATTATTGTGAAGTAGGTTTGCAAATTATGGTTTGTGCTAACTGGGTTGGATCCAACACAGTGGCTCCACTGGCACAAAGACTTCTGTGTGCAAAATGTGGGTTTATCATCTGTGCCAGCTCAAAATGCCCCTTTAACAGTAGGAACAGGGAAATAGTGCCTTTCCTTACTAGGAAACTCCCTTAGATTAAGGGTTCCCTGGAAAGTACCCTGGTAACCTGCTATCACCACTCAGGACCTCCTGAGAATGTCTAGACTGACCTGCTGAGAAGGTAGTTTTCCAGCCAAGTACTAGAGCGACAACAAAATAGCATAACCAACCTGGTAGCTCTCATGCAGCCTAGCACATAAGAGAAATAGAGTGTACTAAGTGAAGATGAAAAAAAAGTCTTTATAAAAAGGTTTGTTAAAGAGGGTGGGAAAAAGGGTGGTTGGATTTAAAAAGGGGTGGGGAAAAGGCAACAAAACATGGGAAAGCACACAGCAACAACAGAATAGATATTCAAATGAAAAGCAAGTACGGTTGAACTAAGCTAAACACACGTTACCTATGCTCTAGCAGAAGTTGAAGGACTCCTTAACCCCTACCCAACTTCCTGTGGACTAGTTTCCACTGAAAACTGAAGGCAAGTTAAAATCCCAGATGTCCACATATTTATGCTAAATGGAATTGGACCTAAATCAGCCACCTTCGTAGGAATGACAAGATTTTGTCAAAGGCTTTCACGGTCAGAGTTCATTGGTTCTTGTAGGTTATCCGGGCTGTGTGACCGTGGTCTTGGTATTTTCTTTCCTGACGTTTCGCCAGCAGCTGTGGCAGGCACCTTCAGAGGAGTAACACTGAAGGACAGTGTCTCTCAGTGTCAAGTGTGTAGGAAGAGTAATATATAGTCAGAAAGGGGTTGGGTTTGAGCTGAGTCATTGTCCTGCAAAAAGTATCAAAGGTAATGTGCTAATATTATCGAAGGCTTTCACGGTCAGAGTTCATTGGTTCTTGTAGGTTATCCGGGCTGTGTAACCGTGGTCTTGGAATTTTCTTTCCTGACGTTTCGCCAGCAGCTGTGGCAGTCATCTTCAGAGTAGTAACATTGAAGGATGGTGTCTCTCAATGTCAATTGTGTAGGAAAAGTCAGAGAGGGGTTGGGTTTGAGCTGAGTACTGTCCTTCAGACGTAATGTGCTAATCATTGTCCTGTAAGTATCAAGATAATGTACTAATGAGAGTGTGGTATGTTAATATGGAAGTATTGTATCCTAAAATGATCTGGTAATGTGTGAAATCCAAAGCTAATCTGGATGGCTATTGTTGACTGTAGCCTTTGTTAGTCTGGAGGTTTTTCAGGGCAGGAAGCCAAGCCTTATTCATTCTTAAACTCTTCTTTTCTGTTAAAGTTGTGCTGATGTTTATGAATTTCAATGGCTTCTCTGTGCAATCTGACAAAATAGTTGGTAGAATTGTCCAGTCTTTCAGTGTCTTGGAATAAGACCCTGTGTCCTGTTTGGGTCAGTCCATGTTCAGCCACTGCTGATTTCTCAGGTTGGCCAAGTCTGCAGTATCTTTCATGTTCTTTTATTTAATCATTTAAATAATGAAATAGCAAACGGCTATTCCAAGAATGAAATCAGAAGGGCCATTAAACCAAACAAAAATCAGAAAACTCAGGAAAAACAGTCTCCCATAGGAAAGGTATTCTTGCCATTTATTAAAGGAGTCACTGATAGGATGGAGAAACTTTTGAAAAAACATAACCTACAAACAGTGTTTAAACCCACCAAGAAAATACAACAAATGCTACGATCAGCAAAAGACAAAAGAGACCCCCTCACCTCTGCAGGAGTATATCGTATACCTTGCAGCTGTGGAGAAGTTTACATCGGGACCACAAAACGCAGCATACAAACAAGGATAAAAGAACATGAAAGATACTGCAGACTTGGCCAACCTGAGAAATCAGCAGTGGCTGAACATGGACTGACCCAAACAGGACACAGGGTCTTATTCCAAGACACTGAAAGACTGGACAATTCTACCAACTATTTTGTCAGATTGCACAGAGAAGCCATTGAAATTCATAAACATCAGCACAACTTTAACAGAAAAGAAGAGAGTTTAAGAATGAATAAGGCTTGGCTTCCTGCCCTGAAAAACCTCCAGACTAACAAAGGCTACAGTCAACAATAGCCATCCAGATTAGCTTTGGATTTCACACATTACCAGATCATTTTAGGATACAATGCTTCCATATTAACATACCACACTCTCATTAGTACATTATCTTGATACTTACAGGACAATGATTAGCACATTACGTCTGCAGGACAGTACTCAGCT
Source organism: Euleptes europaea (assembly GCF_029931775.1). NCBI lineage: Eukaryota > Metazoa > Chordata > Lepidosauria > Squamata > Sphaerodactylidae > Euleptes > Euleptes europaea. The sequence continues at coordinate 34,926,606 of NC_079316.1, read as the reverse complement.
CAAACCCAACCCCTCTCTGACTTTTCCTAAACACTTGACATTGAGAGACACCATCCTTCAATGTTACTACTCTGAAGATGCCTGCCACAGCTGCTGGCGAAACATCAGGAAAGAAAATTCCAAGACCACAGTTACACAGCCCGGGTAATGTGCTAATCATTGTCCTGTAAGTATCAAGATAATGTGCTAATGAGTGTTACTCATTAATTCAGTGTTACTCTTCTGAAGATGCCTGCCACAGCTACTGGCGAAACATCAGGAAAGAAAATACCAAGACCACGGTCACGTAGCCCGGATAACGTACAAGAACCAATGACAAGATTATTTTTCCAGTCCCACACAAATCCCTATCTCTGATATCAGAGGCTACTTTCACCAGTCAGAGCCATATACAATATGGTCCTGTCTCCATCAAGAATCTGGTAATGGCTCTGAACTACCATGACAAATAGATGGTCTGGTCCAAACCAAATCGTCCTTTGTCCAAATGGGATTAAGTCTTCCAGGATAATCCAACGTGGAATAGAACTGTATAGCTCATTCTAATGCAATCTCTAGGGGTCCAAGTGAAGGAAGTGTAAAAGAACCTGAGTCGTCCCTGTTCTTGGTGGGTCTGTGCCATTGAACGGGGTCTGGCTTTTTGCATCCAACACAAGTAGAAGACTAATTTTCTAGAAATGCAAAGTGTATAAGTGGGGACTCACAAGAAATTTGCGGGGAGGAGGCATTCCCCTGCCTTTGCTTCCTTCCCTCCCCCTTCTCTGTCAAAGTTCCCCCTCTCCTCCCCTTATCTAGGAATCTTCCCTCACCCCCTTCACCTCTCACCCCTGCTATGTCAGTCTTTCCCCTTTCTCTCCCACCCCTTCTCTAGCAATCCTCTCTTCCCTCTTTCTCCCTTCACCCCTTCCTTGTCAATCTCCCCCTCTTTCTCCCACCCCTTGTCAATCTGCCCCTCTCTTTCCCCTCTCTTTCTCCCAGACTATCTCCCTCCTTTCTCTTTCTCTTCACCTCCCTCAGACAATTTCTGGGTTTTTTCTCTCACAGACAATCCCTCTTTCACTCCCCCCTCCCACAGACAATGCCCCCTTCTTTTTCTTTCTTCCCCCCTCCCTCAGATATTCCCCTTCTTTCTCTTTCCTCCTCCCTCAGATAATCTCCCTCTCTTCTTCCCCAATTTGGGAGCTTTGGTGGCTGTGGAGGTGGCAGGGCCATAAGGGGGACTCCCATCTCCCCCCCTCCCCGCCATCACTGGACCTGGCACGGCTCCACTTCCCACCACCAAACTTTGAGCCCAGTGGTGGTGCCTAGGAGTATATCGTATACTCCTGGCATCTGCCACAGCCAGGCCCAGAGCCTCTCTTGACATCTGTTGCCACCACACCATGCTCAGAGTGGCTCACAGCATCTGCCATGGCTAGGGTGACTCCTTGCATCTGCTACTGCCATGGCCAGGCCCTGGAGTGCCATCTGGTATCCACCAGGTGCGGAGTGGCTTCCTGTGGCTGCTGGGTTCTGGGTTTTAGGAGTCTAACAATGTAGTCCTAAGAAGAATCCTGAGCCCATTGATTGCAATGGATTTAAAATGGTACAACTGTAGGATTATACTGTAAACCTGCACGCACAGACAATGGGTATTTAAACCCCATAGTGGTTTTTTGTGTGTGATTTCAGATTTCTTAGCAAACCTGGGGCGTTACTATGGCCCCAATCCATGGTTTTAGATATCCCCAGATGGGGGCCACACATATATATGATTATTTGGACAGAAACACTGTCAAAGAGTCACAATAGATAGGACTACCAGCACGTTTGTATATTAAACCAACGTTGGTGTTTTATGCATGGTCGCTTAACCCTTCTTTATTCCCTGTTTCAGCCAGGATCAATTTTTTGGGAATGCACGTTACCTTATTCCTTGGAAGCTCAACACTGCTTCAACGCAAAACGAACCCGGCTTTTCCCATTCCTCTTCGGGACCGAGTCAAACCGTTCTTCCTGGCTCATTCCAGAGCAACAGAGCGAACGTACACCTTTCTCCAAACCCCTCTTCAAGGCAGCCAAACAGGGGAAGCACAGAAGATTGGCTTCTCTCACAGCCAATCACGAAGCAGTGTGTAGAGACAGGGAGTCAAGTGCTTCCTGCTTCCTGCTACCTCGGAGCTCTTTCTGAGCAAAAGAAAGGCTTTTTAAAAACGAGGCTTGGTTTTCCCCCTTCCCTTCTTTCAGATCGCTCCGGTTTTTGTTTTTTATTCTTAAAATGCTTTTTTATGTGGCAGTTGGGTTTGGGGAGGAAGGAAGTTTATCTCAGGGTGAGTTGCGAAGTCAGCCAGTTACAGAGCAGCATTTTAAGGTGTGGGACTTGATTTGAACTTGGGAGACTGCTTTTCTGTATTCATGCCTCCATTAGCACAGTTTCATCCCTGATCATTCCAGCCAATGCATACAGTTTCCCCCAACCCGGGTTACTTTGACCCTGGCTGAAACAGGGAATAAAGGAGGTTAAAGCAACCGTGCATAAATGACCTTTGTAACATTGAAAACTCTGATCTCTTTAATAATGTTATTATCATAATAGCATATTAATTGTTGCCAAAATTATTTACATTTAAACAAACAAAAATTCTGAAATGATTGCATATGCCTACAGTATAAAAGGCTTTTTTTTTTTAGTGCTCTCCAAAATTTCCCAGTCTTTCCATTAGTCCTCAGGCTTTTTCGTGCTGTACATTTGGAATGAATGAAATGCTTTGTAAGACAAGGTTTTCCCTCAATCAGAAAGAGAAAGTATTTCATAGGAGGGTTGTTTTTTTTAAGGGCTCCTCAAATTTTTGCATTTTTTTCATTGGAAAACTTGGTGACAGGTCTTAAACTTTTTCATGCTATACATTTTAAGGTTGAGAAATTTTGCCTTAAGACGCATTTTGCCTATTCTAAAAAATAACATATTTTGTAGGAGGGTTTTTTTTCCAGTGCAGCCCCAAATTTTCCAATTTTTCCATTGTAAAAACTGGGGGAAAGTTTGAGCCCGGCTTGCTGGAAATGAGGGGTGGGCTATAAATATAAGGAATAAATAAGTCTTCAGAAAAATATTTTTTTCCAGGGTTTTTAGTTTTCTGGCCTTTGCATCTCTAGCAAAAGCCAGTAAAACAGATCACAGCAATCCTTTATAATGAAGTATTAGGACAATATAGTCAGCCATTCATTTATTAGAATTAATGAAGACCTGAAGGCAAAATTTAGATCTGAGCCTGGTATTTAGGGGTCTAACAGTGCATTCCTAAGGAGAGTTACTCCAGTCTAAGCCTAGGCTGAGACTGGAGTAACTCTCCTTAGGAATGCACTGTAACAATGTAGTCCTGTACAGCATGGTGTAGTGGTTAGGAGCAGTGGTTTGGAGCGGTGGAGTCTGATCTGGAGAACCGGTTTGATTCCCCACTCCTCCACATGAGCAGCGGAGGCTAATCTGGTGAACTGGATTTGTTTCCCCACTCCTACACATAAAGCCAGCTGCGTGTGTAGTCTCACCTACCTCACAGGGTGTCTGTTGTGGGGAGGGGAAGGGAAGGTGATTGTAAGCCAGTTTGATTCTGCCTTAAGTGGTAGAGAAAGTCGGCATATAAAAACCAACTCTTCTTCTTCTGAGCCCATTGACTGCAATGGATTTAAAATGGTACAACTCTGTTTAGGAGTATACTGTAACAGTGCAAGCCTGGGAGTGAGCCCCAGTGAATAGACCCAAATAAGTATTCTGAGCATGCGTGCTTGGAGAGCAATCTTAAGCAGGTCAAAGTAAGTCCCATTTTATTAATTTGGGCTTGTTGCTGAGAATGTGTTCTTAGAACTGCCTTGTAAGGGAGCAAGCCTAAGCAGATTTACTCAGAATCCTACTCAGGACTATTCAGTTTACTCCTAAGAAAGAGGTTTTAGGATTACACTGAAAGTTGTGATACCGAAGTTGTAGTTGGGCAATAAAAACAATGCGGAAGTTTAAGGAATATCTTGTGTTGTAAGCAGCTTTCAATTTCTTACTCTGCCATATGATGAGGAAGAGTAATTGTTTTAATTGTACATGGGATCATTCTTATTTATAGAATGATGGTCATTCTTTGCTTGCTCTTTGTCTAAGCCGATTCGCTGTGTATGACAGCAGCAAATGTTTTGTGCAGCATAAATGCAGTTCATGAAACTGACTTGCTGTGGGTATGACCCAGATTGGGGGGGGGGGAAGGCTTTAGACTCTAGGACTGAATAATTACTTAAATCTCATTTTCTCCTAGTTCTCTTCTCATCCCACTTTTTGCCATCTTTGTGAGAACTGCGATTCTGAATAGTGTTTTCTTTTTGCTAAATGTTTTGCAGCAAAGAAAAATGCAGGAAGTATATTATTCCCCTTTTGAAAGCCCCTTTCAAAGACTGTTGCTGCAGTCAAAGTTGCTGTGGATTGGGGTAGGGGTGTCAGGAGGTGATAATGGTTCTTTGAAGAAACAGGGTGTCATATGGTTCTTGTGAGCATAGATCCTGGGCTCAGGGTGGTGTAACAGGTGTCTCATGCTTTAGGAGTAGGGAGCAGTTTGTGTTGAGAAATGCCTACTAGGCATTGGTGGTAGGGAGCAGGTTTTCCTGGGATGTCATTCATTTAGCTATAGATAGTAAACGCAAAGCTCCTTAGAGAGAAACCTCTTATCAGCTGCTTTCCACAAATGGTACGTAACCTAAAGGTACTTAGTGAAAAATCCTTGAGAGGTATTTAATGCTAAAGCAACCAGTCTCCCAAGCATTTCTGTGAAGCCCACAAGCATATCAAGACCGTGGAACAAGGCAAGCCGTACCAGGGCTGCCGCACCAGACCTACACAGTGGTTTTGCCCCAGCTTGGTTCTGCCACGCTAACAGGTCACCAAAATGTGTGACATGGGGGGACTGGATAACTTGATTGCCAACACAGCGTATCTACAGGCCAGGAAAAGTGGAGATGCTGACCAGAAGGAAATGCAGAAAAGGCGCAGGAGCCTTGCGCTGCCAAAGATCGAAGAATTCGATGAACTCAGAAATTCCATTAAAGTGGAGTTTGAGCACGTCTGTGAGAAACAGCCCATTGGTAGGATGTTTTTCAAGGAATTTTTGGATTCTGAGGCGGAATACTTGCTGGCCAGTGAGTTCTATGATGAAGCAAATAACTGGGAATTGGCAGAGGATAAAATCAAGAACAGCATCCTCGAAGGTCTGGTCAACATATACCTGAAAAGTAACAGCAATAGCTACTTGAAATTTCTCAGTCCAGATTTGAGCAAAAAGTGCCAGGCAGCCACTAAGAATGATTTTGAAAATATCATGTTATTGGCCATTGAAGAAACAAAGGCTTTTCTTAAAGGAAAACCCTTTGAAGAATTCCAGGAAAGCCCATTTTTTGAGAAGTTCTTGCAATGGAAAGCTTTTGAAAAACAACCTGTGAGCGAGAAACATTTCGAAGAGTTCCGAATTTTAGGCAAGGGAGGCTTTGGAGAGGTAAGGACCAACTTTTTAATCTTTCTCTGTAACATGCCAACAGTTGAGCCTTAGCAATGTAGTGAACAGGACTTCATTTACATTTCAAGAATTGAGCAGCTAGCTAGCTACTTCCAGTATAGACAAGACCTACTGTGATGCTGGCCCATCTTTATCCCGTTTTGCTGTTAGTAAAAGGCATTAGGCTGATATCTACTTATTTATTTTCTGTATTCATTCCCTTTCTCCATATCGGTCAGAGTGGCTCATTATGTCTTTGGCAAGTTAGAGTAGGTTTCCCAGTGGAAACAGCTAAGACTGCTACTGTTATTTAATATTGATTTATTTAATTAATTAATGTTTAGATTTATATCTTGCCGCCACCACCCTCACTATAGCGGGGCTCGGAGCGGGAAACAAGTCAAATATACATTTGAAATTAGGTAAAACAGATTAAATGCCATAAAATATTAAAAAATAATACAAATGGCACTGTAAGCTCCAGCAGAGTTGACTCCTATTACTGACAGACCATCCGCATAGTATGTGGGGAGTGGGACCAAGTACCGCATATAGAAGAGTGGGAACTCTGCCCAGTGACTGGTGAATGTAATAGAGCAGCCAAAAGTCCTCAACCATGTGCCTGGTGGAACATCTGCATTTTGCAGGTCCTGCAGAACTGGGCCAGATCCTGCAGGGCCCTGCTCTCTTCAGACAGAGAATTCAACCAGGCAGGGGCCAAGGCTAAAAACGCCCTGCCCTGGCCAAGGTCAATTGGACTGCTCTTGGGTCAGGAACTTCCAGTAAATTTTGAGAACTAGAACAAAGCATCTTTGGGGGGAGATAGTGGGAGAGGCAGTCCTGCAGGTATGAGGGTCCCAGACCATAAAGGGCTTTAAAGGTTAAAACTAGCACACTGAACCAGATCTGGAAGCGTATCAGCCAATGCAACTGGGGGAGAATAAGTTGAACAGAAACTCTCTAAGGGGTCCTTTTTAGGACCCGCGCAGCTGTATTCTGTACCAATTGAAGCTTCTGGAGTAGTCTCAGGGGCAGCTCTACATAAAGCAAGTTTCAGTAATCCAGCCTGGAGGTGACTGTTGCATGGATCACTGTGGCCAAGTTGGAGCAAGACAGGTAGGGGGCTTATTGCCAAGCATGGCACAGGTGATAACAAGCCATCCTGGTAACAGTCGAGAACATCTGTTCCATGGTCAGCAACGCATCCAGGATGACCCCCAGACTCCTGATGGACGGTGTTGGCTCTAATTGTGTCCCATCAAGAGCTGGTAACTGTAGCCCCCATCCTAGTCTTAGGTCTGGCTCAGCCACAGGACCCCTGTCTTAGATGGATTAAGTTTCAACAGGCTCAATCTCAACCACTTTAGCGTGGCCTCTAGGCAACTAGTCAAGTCCGTTGCTACCGATTCCAACTGGTTCGTCCATCAACAGGTAGAGTTCCAGCAGTGTACACAGCATCTTAAAAAACCCAACCATTGCACAGCCTTTGCTAAGATGGTTACCATCTAAGAAAGCAAACCTAAGCAGGTCTTCTCCTTACTCCCAGGAAAAGGTCCTTAGGCTTGCATTGTAAATAAGTTACTAGCAACGACTGAAGCAAATAGATGTTATAATATGATTTGGCAATAAAGGGACATCTGCTGCCTCCAGTTCCAACTTACATAGACTCCATTCCTTTTCTCTTGCTGCTTTAGGTTTGTGCTATCCAGGTGAAAAGCACTGGCAAAATGTATGCCTGTAAGAAGCTGGACAAAAAAAGACTAAAAAAGAAAAATGGTGAAAAGATGGCTCTGCTGGAGAAGCAGATCCTTGAGAAAGTCAACAGCCGTTTCGTAGTCTCACTGGCCTATGCTTATCAGACCAAAACTGACCTGTGCCTGGTGATGACCATCATGAATGGAGGAGATCTTAGATTTCACATTTACAGTGTGGGGGAACTAGGCTTGAAGATGGATAGGGTCCTCTACTACTCGGCTCAGATCACTTGTGGCTTACTGCACCTTCACTCCATGAAGATCCTGTACAGGGACATGAAACCAGAGAATGTTCTCTTGGATGACCATGGCAACTGTAGGTTGTCTGATCTTGGCTTGGCGGTAAAAATGAAGGAGGAAAAACCCGTCACCCAAAGGGTAAGTGAGAGTTCACTGCAGGGCAGCATGTATGGCAGATGAGACTGTACTATTTCCAAATGCACTGAGCCCAGGCTTTACTTCCTTACAATTTGTTCCTCGCTAAGGACCTTATGTGGTCATTTCATTCTAAATGACAGGTGGTAAGAGGATTTGGTTAATGAACTATTTGGCTGTGCTGTGTAGCAACCAGACTGGTGTGCCTGTTTTTTTATATATAAAATCCATACCTAAAAAAAAAACAAATCATGTTCTTTTGAGGTTTTAAGCCATCCAAATGTTTTCTGTCAATAGAAATACTTTGTCCTGCAAGGGTCTACAATAATACTATAACATTAGTATCAGTGTACATGTTCTTTCCAATTACTGAGGGTGCAATCTAGTGGAAAATTTTTCTGTGCAGTCTTCAGTGACAACAGGACCAGTACAAGTGCTCTACTGCTGACGTCAATGCAGCTTGCATGGAATTTCCATCTCATTTGTGCCCCGTGTTTTTAAAAAAATACTTTATTTAGAAACATACAAATCTGCAAGTATGCAAACAATGTAAATGTCTTCCATCATCAAATTTCAAAAAGGACAGGTAAAAGAAACTGGTATATCACCAATAAAGTCTGTTGGACACATGGTAAGATCTCTTGTTTTGCAATAGTCAATCTATGAATTTGATTGCAGTAATTAATGAATGGATGCCGTTCTATGAATGCTTGTATGTAATTTAAAAAACCCTCTCTGATATCTAATTTGTGCCCCATGTTGTAAAGAACTCTTTCTTTTAAGGTTTTATTTTTTAAAAGTGCAGTGCCTCAATCCAGACAGCAGCCTGCCACAGATCCACCTGCACATTCCAAGTCAAAATGTGTAACAAGCAGGGGAAAGTGCTTAACAACAAAAGGTTCCAATAGATCAGATAATCTAAGCCACATATTAAAAATAATACTGATCAGGCTGATCTGGGGAAAAGTTCAATTCTAGCCTCAAATGAAGTAACTCTGTCGACAAGGGAACCATCCCCAACTTTTCCCAAGCATGAATTCTGAGAGGCAAAACTACATACTATTCATTATCCGGTGCCTAGCTCCAGTGGTTTGATATCAGAGAACAACTGTAACACTCCCTGACACCTACGAACCAGCTTCTTAATAAAAGAAGAAGAGTTGGTTTTTATATGCCGACTTTCTCTACCACGTAAGGAAGAATCAAACTGGCTTACAAGCACCTTCCCTTCCCCAGCTGGCTTCATGTGTACGAGTGGGAAAACAAATCCAGTTCACTGCTCATGTGGAGGAGTCTGGAATCAAATCGGTTCTCCAGATCAGAATCCACTGTTCCAAACCACCACTCTTAACCGCTACACCACGCTCTACACAGTTTCCAATTCCAAGATCTGTGAAACTTCATTGCAGTATGTCTTCCTGCCATCTCCAAACAACAAGAAGAGAACCTGTTGGCCGTTTTAACCTACTAAAGTTTGAAGTGTGTAGTCTGTTAATACCTGTGCTGATTATAAACTGCTCCTGTCTCAATGGCAGTTGCACAAGGAAAATCCATTGGGTTACATAAATGGAGACACGTTTCAAGTCTTATATAAGAAAGGTGAATTGGAGTAATCAAAAGGTGGTACATCTATCTGGTTATCCAATGTACCTCTCAGCACAATGTCATGCATTGCACTACTATCCAATGCACCTTCTTTTGTGTGCTCTTCTTGCAAAACTGCTATTAAGATGGGTTAAATAAGGATCAGTTCATAGTCACCACAGGCCATTACTTTGCTGTGCAATGTGAATGTATGACAACAGAATCTATTAAATTTTATATATTTTGAAACACTTTTATGCCAACTTTCCACCTGATTAGGGTTGCCAAGGCAGATTTACAAATGTATACACCCCTTCTCATGGGCGCTCACAAAGTAAGATCATAACACAGCATAAAATCATTAAAATTAACAAACCATTAAAAACCCACTTGCTAGAATTCTTCTGGCTTGCATACAATGCATAGACCCAGATGTTAGAAGAAACATACATCCCATATTTTTATTTTCCTATATTTCTTGTGTGTTTTTTCTTGTGCAAGTGCTGTTAGGATCTAAGTACTTCAAATTAGGATTCAGTTGTAACTGTTAAATCCAACAAATGAATAGTTCCAGTTTATGGAACGGTAAAAAGTATTTTAATTATCCATTGACAGCATTTTGTTGTTTCTTTCAATTCCCAAATATCCATTACAAGAAATGTCACAATGCAATATCTTATGCCAACCATTGCCTAAACCAAGCTTTGGAATGAATGTATTGTTTGATGTGGGCATAATAGAAACTCTTCCATAATGGCAAGAAATCTTAGCAATATAGTACTCTTTCCCCTTTCACAGTTGAGCCACTGTTTAAAGGACAGCACATCTCTGCTGTGAACTTCTAAAAAGCCAGTTAAAGGGCTATGGGGAGGAATATGAGGCTTCACCATTTTGAAGGTGGAATTTAGCTCTGCCTATCTGCCCAGATTGGCTGCTGGAAGAGCATCCTCTTATGGATTGAGAGCCAGCTGAAAAATAGGAAGCAGAAAGTAGGAATAAATGGTCAGTTCTTACAATGGAGGGATGTGAGCAATGGGGTCCCTCAGGGATCTGTGTTGGGACCAGTTCTTTCCAACCTGTTCATCAGTGACCTGGACTTGGGGGTGAAAAGCGAGATGGCCAAGTTTGCAGATGGTATCAAATTATTTAGGGTTGTTAAAACAAAAAACAAACTGTGAAGAGCTCTAAAAGGATCTTTTCAAACTGGAGGAGTGGGCATTAAATTGGCAGATGCAATTCAGTGTGAGCAAGTGTAAAATAATGCATATTGGGGCAAAAAAATCCAAACTTCACATATACACTGATGGGATCTGTGCTAGCAGCAACAGAGAAAAGATATCTTGGGGTGGTAGTGGATAACTCGATGAAGATGTCAACCCAGTGTGCAGCTGCTGTGAAAAGGCAAATTCCATGCTGGCCATAATTAGACAAGAAAGAGAGAATAAAACTGCTTCTATCATATTGCTCTTGTACAAATCTATGATGAGACCATGCTTGGAATACTCTACAGTTCTGGTCACTACACCTAAAAAAGGATACTGCAGAGCTTGAAAAGGTGCAGAAAAAAGCAACTAAAATGATCATGGGCTAGAGCAGTTGCCCTATGAGGAGCGGTTGAAACGCTTAGGGTTGTTTAGCTTAGAAAGAAGGCGGTTAAGGGGAGACATGATAGAGGTCTCTAAAATGATGCATGGTGTAGAGAGAGTGGACAGGGAGAAACTTTTCTCCCTCTCTCATAATACTAGATTGCGGGGTCATCTGCTGAAACTGGAGGGTGAGAGATTCAAAACGTATAAAAGGAAGTATTTCTTCACACAATGCATAGTTAAATTGTGTAACTCCATGCCCCAGAATGTGGTGATGATTGGAAGGCTTTAAGAGGGGAGTGGACATGTTCATGGAGGATAAGGCTATCCATGGCTATGAGTCAAAAATAATACTAGACATGATGATACATACCTATTCTCTCCAGTATCAGAGGAGCATGCCTATTACATTAGGTGCTATGAAATGCAAGCAGGATGCTGCTGCAGTCATCTTGTTTGTGGGCTTCCTAGAGGCACCTGGTTGGCTACTATGTGAACAGACTGCTGTATTTGATGGGCCTTGGTCTGATCCAGCATGGCTTTGCTTATGTTCTTATGATGTTCCATCAACAGCCACCCTGCACTTGTTCGTTTGAGTTGGAGAAAAGGGGTTTTTCCTTTGCCTCAGAGGAGAAAGCCCTGGAATCCCCACAAGTCATACTCGGAAATTGTACAATGTCATGTGGAAGGTTTAAAAAAATACAGGGAAATGCTATATTCCATGGAGGGAGAAATCCCCATGGGAAAGCAGCCTAAGTTGCCAATAGCTGCTACATTACTGGAATGGACATAAGTCCCATGTGCTGCTCAGACATGAATGCAGTATGGATCCAAAATTTATAACTATTATAACATTAAATTGTGTAATGTTTTATTTTCTGTTTGACATTGTTAGACATGTTTCCATGGTGAAAAACCAGATAACATCTTCATGAAGGGCTTAATGATGGCAGCAGTACAGACTTAGAATTACTGTTGCAACTTTTTCTGGCTTTGGTTCTGCAGCCCGTTATAGTAAAGTGATCCCGCGAAGTGATGGTATCGCTTTACTCTGCTCTGGTTAGACCTCACCTAGAGTACTGTGTTCAGTTTTGGGCACAGCAATTTAAGAAAGATGTAGACAAGCTGGAACGTGTCCAGAGGAGGGCAACAAAGATGGTGAGGGGTCTGGAGTAGGGCTGTTGATTCGGTTTCGTCAGAACCGAAAAACAGCCGAATTTCCCGCAATTCAGCAGTTTTTCGGTTTGGACGAACCGAACTCAAAAAGGGGGGGAAACCGGGGAGCCAAATTCGCTGAGTTTGGGGTGTTCCCGAATAAATTCAGCGAATTCGGCCCCTTTAAACAGATCTGTGCCTTCCAGCTGGAAGGCGCAGATCTGTTCCCCCCCCCCCCGCGCGCCTCCAGGGAGCTTCCCTGGAGGCGTGCGGCGGGCCCTTTAAATAGATTTGTGCCTCCCGGCCGGGAGGCCCAGATCTATTTAAAGCCCCCCCCCCAGCCCTGCCGGGACTCCCGGCAGTGCTGGCGGGGGGCTGGCAAGCCCCTCTGCGCTGTCTGCGCAGACAGCACAGAGGGGCTTGCCAACCCCCCGCCAGCCCTGCCGGGAGTCCCGGCAGGGCTGGGGGGGCTTTAAATAGATCTGTGCCTCCAGGCCGGGAGGTGCAGATCTGTTTGAAGTCCCCCTGCGCGCCTCCAGGGAACTTCCCTGGAGGCGCGCAGCGGGCCCTTTAAATAGATCTGCGCCTCCCAGCCAGGAGGCACAGATCTATTTAAAGCCCCCCCCCAGCCCTGCCAGGACTCCCGGCAGGGCTGGCGGGGGGCTGGCAAGCCCCTCTGCACTGTCTGCGCAGACAGTGCAGAGGGTCTTGCCAGCCCCCCGCCAGCCCTGCCGGGAGTCCCGGCAGGGCTGGGGGGGGGTCTGGAAACCCTCTGCGCTGCCTGCGCAGACAGCACAGAGGGGCTTCTTTAAAGCCCCCCCCCCGCGTGCCTTCAGGGAATCCCCCTGAAGGCGCGCGGGGGGCGAATTTTCCCCCGAACTCCGGATCCCCCCAAATTTCCGGGGATCCGAAGCGGGGGAGTTCAGACTTCAGCACGGCCCGAATAAAAACGGGCCGAATTTTGCCGAAGCCTAACTATACCGATTTTTTTTTCAACAGCCCTAGTCTGGAGACCAAATCCTATGAGGAAAGGTTGAAGGAGGTAGGTATGTTTAGCCTGAAGAAAAGGCTGAGAGGTGATATGATAACCATCTTCAAGTACTTGAAGGGCTGTCATATAGCGGATGGTGCGGAGTGGTTTTCTGTTGCCCCAGAAGGTCGGACTAGAACCAACGGGTTGAAATTAAATCAAAAGAGTTTCTGTCTAGACATTAGGAAGAATTTTCTAACAGAGTGGCTCCTCAGTGGAACAGACTTCCTCAGGAGGTGGTAAACTCTCCTTCCCTGGAGGTTTTTAAGAAGAATCTAGATGGCCATCTGTCAGCAATGCTGATTCTATGACCTTAGACAGATCATGAGAGGGAGGGCACCTTGGCCATCTTCTGGGCATGGAGTATGGGTCATGGGGGGGGGCGATAGCTTGGAATGTCCTGCATTGTTCAGGGGGTTGGACTAGATGATCCTGGTGGTCCCTTCCAACTCTATGATTCGATGGAAGCACATTCAACCAAATATCACTGGTAGGGAAGGAAAAAAGTTGGTGGCAAGTGATTGAACAGCTGCAGTCACCAAGATTTTAGGTTTTTGCTTTAAATAGTTACTAGTAGAGGGAGCCAGCGTGGTGTGGTGGTTAAGAGTGGTGGAGTCTGATCTGGAGAACCGGGGAGGCTAATCTGGTAAATTGGATTTGTTTCCCCACTCCTACACACGAAACCAGCTGGGTGACCTTGGGCAAGTTACAGCTCTATTAAGAGCTCTCTCGGCCCCACTTACCTCACAGGGTGTCTGTTGTGGAGAGGGAAAGGGAAGGTGATTGTAAGCCGGTTTGAGTCTCCCTTAAGTGGTAGAGAAAGTCAGCATATAAAAACCAACTCTTCTTCTTCTTCTTCTTCTTCTTCTTCTAGTATATCAATATACCAATATAATTGTGTATTGCTATGTCAGTTACCTTGAAAAAGCACTCTGGTGGCATGTGGGGCGCACTAAGTGGACTGGGACAGGTGAAAAATGTGAGCAACTATCCGTAAGCCCCACTTCCAGTCCGCTGCAGCAGTGCAGCAATAGTGGGGCTTCCAAAGGTGGGACTTCCACCGTGTGGAAGTCTTCTGTGAGAGACAGAGTATATGAAGTTGTACTAACTTTTGCCTTCCATGATGAATAGATTCATCTTGAGAGGCATTGGCAGCAGGTTGGGAAAAGGACAGCAGTGTGATGCCTGCTTCCATAGAAGAAGGAATTGGATGGGGAAAAGGGGAAAAATATGATTTTTTTTCTAAATCCAGGCTGGAGGAGATAGCATCACAAAGTAAAACAAGGCATCTTCACTTTGGGAGTAAAAATAGGTCCAATTTCTAGAAGAAAACCATTAGGATCCGATCCCAAAGGCAAGCAGGCAGACAAAGTTGTGTCAGCCAAAAAGGTATTATTGTAAAGTCAGTTCTGTTATTAGGTATACAATTGTACATATTAGTAACTGTCACATATGGGAAGGGAACAAATAAATATAGTTGGACAATTGGTATTTTGTATATGCCTGCATCTAATGGAAATGGCCACTGCTTCTCTGCCTTTTAATAAGGGTGTAGCTGTCATGCTGTGAGCTGCAGTATGAATTTTAAATTCAGTCCAAGGCGCAAATTGGCCACAATTTTTTCTTATGGGGAAATGCCCTGTAACTACAATGTAGTGGGGGGGGGGAAAGGTAAAGGTCCCCTGTGCCAGCACCGGGTCATTCCTGACCCCTAGGGTGACGACACATCCCGACGTTTTCTAGGCGGACTTTGTCCTCGGAAGGATGGAAGGCTGAGTCAACCTTGAGCCGGCTACCTGAAACCGACTTCTGTCAGGATCGAGCTCAGGTCGTGAGCAGAGCTTGGACTGCAGTACTGCAGCTTACCACTGCGCCACGGGGCTCTGTCTGTAGTAAGGACTTCAATTTGACTAGGTCTGTGTAGTATAATAGTTGATTCGGGGCTATGTAATATGTGTAAAAATGTCTATCAAAAAAACAAAGGTGGCTTTGGATAGGACATAACAAATTGTCAACAACGTGACAGCCATATACAGCAACTGTTCATACAAATCAACTAACTATATGCAGGAATACAAGTAATCATTATATATAATTCTGAACAGTAGCATCAGAGTGTGGATGTACAGATAGGGGGTATTTTGCTACAAACCTGAGGGAAACCCCAGGTATGCCAAAATATGAAATGTATAAACAATACATTTTGGGTTAAGAAAACCCTAAAATCATAGCAGCAATCCCTGCTTCTTTAAGAAAAGAATGCCATTGAAATCCTCAAAGACTACATCGTGACACAGCACCAGCCATTTTGGGGGTTGCTAGGCAACTTCCAACCAACATTGCCGAGGGTTCCATGCCTTGGTTAGTGTCAGCACAGTGGAAGGGGGAAAGAGAAAAAGACTTTAAAAAGGTAGACGATACGAAGAAGAGAAAGGAAAGCTGGAGGGGGGCAGCTGCAAAAAAAGGTGAAAAGGGAAAGCTGAAGATGGTGGGTGAACAGAAAAAGGTGGATGAGTGAAGGCCGAGGCTGCCAAGGGGAGAAACATAAAAGGTAAAATAGGTATGTGGATGGGAGAGAAGGCAAGGGGGAAGTCTGCAGGCACTGCCAAAGACAGGCAAAGGAGAAAAGTAAGGGGGGAAGACTAGGGAAATTAGACCTCCCCTCCCCCCTCCAAAAGTTCTCATGGGTTTTCTGCTTGTGCTCTTTAAATTTTAGAAGAGCAGCGTTAGGAATCCTGAGCTGAAAACCAGAACTCTAGCAACCAAGGTTTTTCAATTATCGCAAGAACATATGAAGCATATACAAACTGTGGATAAGTCATGGAGTGATTGATCTGAACCTCCCTTGCAATGGCTGCAAAATAATGTCATGTTGTAAACTTCATGATGAAACACATTAATGGTGAAATGCACAATATTTTCCTCAACTTTCTTTTACCCTTGCATCAACTCTGTAAGTGACATCATTCTTCCTGCGTGGGCAGGGTGAAGATTTCAAGAGCAAGGAGTGTGCTATAATGTTAATAACATATATATATATATATATATATATATATATATATATTATAACTTTACAAACCTTTCCATAGTGATTTCATTGCTGTTCCAGCTTTTGCTCAGCCAACACCAACAACCTACCACCAACAGCTGCTACCAGCTCTGGTTCTTCTGTGGAATCTTGACATTTAAACCAGCCAACCATGGCGAAACTGTAATTTGATAGCCTAGGGTGCCAAGTTCCCTACACTATAAAACATTATTAGTGAGACACAATGTATTTGTAAACCTGTGATTGAAATAATGTGTGTAATTCTCATGCAAGGAGTATCTATATGGGCACAAGAGAAAGGTGTGCAATGCAGCTGGAGCTGTTTTATTTCTTGCTACCATCAGCCTGTAAACAAGTAGTTCATAAGTTGTTTCTGTGGAATATGTTCTCCAGTTAATAAGGAAAACTGGAGCAAAGTTAAGCAATAGTTTCAATGGAAAGATGATAAACATATGGTTAATTTTCCCATTGAAATTGATGGGGCTTTAAAGTATTTAGCTTGACTGGGCCTTTAATTGTCAGGATTATTCTTTTGGGGTTGGAATTGCAAGTAGCTATGTTGGTTCATTACCCAGAACAATCTTTATAAGGACCAACCAACAAAGCACAAAGTAGTAAGCAAGCTTTCAAGTTCAACATAACTTCTGACAGGATTAGCCGAAGTGGAGGGGCGGGAGAAGAAAGACTTTATTGGATGTGATGGGTAAACCCTAGTCTGCAGATTATAACAGTTTTAAGATGGCACAGAGGAAGTGTTGTGCAAGTTTAATTAGCTTATTAGACCATGCTAGGTTTAACAAAGCTCTCTGGTTGTACCGGAGTCTACTGGGGCAAAGATGCAACAGCTGTTATCGCTGTGAATATATAAAAGCCAGCAATAATTTGCATCTGTCTCCACCACAAATCAGAACATATGGCTTCCTTGAATAGCAGACATCAAAAACAGAGGGAAAGAACGTTGCAGGAACAATTCATAAAGAGTCAACAGAAGCCCAGCTGGGTAATATTATCTGTGGCTGGAGGGCACGTTTTCCTCTATATGCCCTTCCATTGTCGTCTTCCTCCAGTTCTAGGGTTACTCCTCTTGGACAGTTTAATACACTAGTCTCCAAAATAGACATAAATTGCAGGCTACACAAGAAGAGAACCCCTATGCAATTTCATCTTGGACCTTTATTTATTATTTTGGCTCATTTACATACATCCCTCCCTGTGTGCTCAAGACAATAATCAAGTTATTGTTCAGAGTAGTTGATTTTCAAGGTTTGTTTGCAGGGAAAACCCTGAGATTTCTTGAAAGTGTATCAGTGATTCTTCTATCAGTAATGACAGACAAGCATCTCTGAAAAATATAACAAGAGCCCAGTGGCGCCTTAAAGAATAACAATATTTATTTCAGCTTTCATGAGTCACAGCTCATTTCTTCAGATACGTGAAGGCAAAAATCATACTGAGAATTCTTCCTATGGGGAAGATTATGGGGGAGGGGGTTGAGCCAGAGAGAAATAGTATGAGTTTTGTCAAGAATCTTTCAAGTAGAAATTTCAGATATCTGACAAAGAGAGCTTTGACTGTTCATGTTTAAGCTACTACTGGACACAAATCTTGCTCTTTTACTGCAGACCAGCATGGTTACCCATCAGTAAACATAAAGGATGAGAGAGGTAAGATGTTCAAACAGATAAGCAAAGTGATGAAATATGATGCATAGTTTCTGTGGATAATTGGTACAAGGTATTGTCTGATAAAATATGTTAAGAACAGCCAATTGAAATGTCTAAAAATTGGGTCCTGTAGAGCTATTAGAGATTGTAGTGTGTAAGGAAATCCAAGTTTCTGTTTAAGCCATGACGACATGTAGTATTTAATTTCTTGATGAGTTCTAATTCAGCATTATCACAAGTTGGCATCTAAGTTGGTTGTGGGGTTTGGTTTCTGGGTTTGTATCCCTGTTGGGTGATTTATGGTTGTGGGTGAGAAGCTGTTTTGAGTTGGGGGAGGGGTGCCTGTGAACAAGGAAAGACCTGCCATCCAAAGGTTTTGAAAGAGAAATATCCCTGTCCAGGAGAGGCTGTAAGTCACTGATGATGTGTTGAAGTAGCTTAAGTTGTGGGCTTTACAAGATAACCAGTAGTTTTCTGTGTTACCTCCTTTGTGAATGCCTTATAGCAGGCTGTCTTTGAGTTTGACTTTGTTGATCTGCTGACTTTGTTGATCTACTCCTTTTCTAGGCAGGTATTTTAATTTTAAAAAATGCTTTTTGTAAATTCTCTAGGTGAGAGTCCCTGTGTAAGAGATTCAAACAAATTTGATTGTAGCACAGTGCTTGACTGTAAACTATAGATTGCTTTATGTGTTCAAGATGGTAGCTGGAAGCCTGCAGCTGTGTTTGATGGTCAGTAGTTTTTTGATAAGGTGATGCTCATGTGTCCATTGCACAGTTTCATGTTGGTGTCCAGGAAATGTACTTCATGAATGGATTGTCCACGATGAGGTTGATTTTGGGTGCTGATGGAATCTCTTGAAAGCTTCCTTCTCATGTGTCCAGATGATGAAAATATCAATAAATCTTAGGTACAGGGCAGGAGTTAGTGGACAGGAGCTGAGGAAGCATTCCTCTAAGTCAGCCATGAAAATGTTTGTATATTGTGATGCTGGGCTGGTGCCCATATCAGTGCCATGAATCTGAAGATATAAATAAATTCAAAGTAGTCATGGGTGAGAACAAATAAGCGAAGTTCCGTACCCTGGTTCGCTGTGGTATTATCTGAGATAATGTTATGTATGCCAATAAAGGTCTTGAATTGAATTGAATTGAGATAATGTTCCTGATGGCTTGTAGCCCATCTCTGTGGGGGATGAACACATGAAGCTGCCTTATACTGAATCAGACCGTTGGTCCATCAAAGTCAGTATTGCCTACTCAGTCCAGTAGCGGCTCTCCAGGATTTCAGGCAGAGGTCTTTCACATCAGCTACTTGCCTAGTCCCTTTAACTTGTGATGCTAGTGATTGAACCTGGGACCTTCTGCATGCCAAGCAGATGCTCTTCCACTGAGCCACAGCCCTCCCTGATGTTGGTATTTAGAGACTCAACATCCATGGTTGCTAAGATGGTGTTTTCCAGGAACCTGTCAATGTATTGTAGTTTCCTCAGGAAGTCAGTTGTGCCTCATTAGTAACTGAGGGTGCTGATGGCATAAGATCTGAGGATGGAGTCTATATAGCCAGATACCCCCATAGAGATAGTGCCAATACCTCAGACAATGGGGTGTTCTGGGTTACCAGGTTTGTGTATCTTGGCTGGCTTCTCTGAAACACGGCTTCCTTTCTCAGCAATATTCTGTTGCAATAGGTGCCCTCAGGAACAGTGAGACCAGTACCCTATGTGATGAAATGCCTTGCGCCCCAGAATTTATGTCAAAGAACTGAGTTTGCACTCTGTATATGCTCAGAGAGTGCTAAGCATCTTTTACAGGCTAACAGGTACACAATGGAAAGGGGTGGATATGACTCATCTCCCAGCATCAGAACCATCCAGCGCCATAATTATGCAGATTACCCTCGCCTGTGAAGAACAAAGGATTGAAAACTCATATCCAAGCCACAGAGGGGAGAGAAGGCAGCATGGGATAGCCCAATCTCATCAGATCTCAGAAGCTAAGCAGGATTGGTACTTGGATGGGAGACTGCTGAGGAAGGCAACAGCAAACCACCTCTGCTTCTCCCTTGCCTTGAAAGCCGGTTGTTGGGGTTGCCATAAGTCAGCTGCGACTTGATGGCACTTTAAACACACAAGCCACAGAGCTTGGGAGACCAAGTAGGAAAGAACAGATCTTCCTCTCGGGACATGGAAAGAAAGATGACACAAAAGGGGTGGGCATGTAAAAGATTATAAAACCCTTGTCTGTGAGGAAGAAACTCAGGTCTTTTATGCATGGCTTTTTCGCTCGCCATCACCCCTCCGATGACTTTGGGTCTTTATTTGGATTATGCATGTCGTTTGCAACCATCAGAGGTCTTGCTCTCCCCCTGTGTTTCCCTGCATTTTGTCCACATTTTCAAATTTGAGATAAAACAGGTCCCTCAAAATATGGGCAAAACGAGGAGAAATGCAGAGGGGGGGGGGGAGCAAGGCGACCTCTGACGTTGCAAACGGCATTCATAATCCAAAGACCCGAAGTCATCAGAGGGGTGATGGTGAGTGAAACAGCCATGCATAAAAGATCTTAGCCATTCTTGTCTTCTTATAGAATAGAATCATAGAATCATAGAGTTGGAAGGGACCACCAGGGTCATCAAGTCCAACCCCCCCTGCACAATGCAGGAAATTCACAACTACCTTCCCTCTTTATGGGGAGGTATCTCATACCAGAACTCCATGACCATGTGTCCCTGAACAAAGGGGAGAAACTCCACATTATGAAATTAAAGTAAAGGATGTTTTCTGAAACTTGCAACTTCAAAAATATATGGCCTATCCTTATTCTAACCATTGTTGGAGATAAAATCTAGGATCAGGGTCAGAGGGTTGCAGTTATATCACTTTTTATTTAGATTTGTCTCGTTCCATTATGATTTCAAAATACTGTGTATTATTATTTCTTTATTAAATTACTTAACATTTTCAACATTGGTAGACTGATATCTCTGCCCACACTGAGCCTATTCAGCCATGTTTATAAAAAAAGGGGGTAGGGGGCAGCAATCAGTCCCTTCATTCCCTTTAGTGCACTAGTGCATTTGTTTGTCCCTGCATTAGCTGATGCAAGCAAAATGGGAAATGCAAAACCAAAGTGGAGCCTTTAACCAGCAACGCAACTAAGGCCATTTATGCTTGGTAATTAGCAGCACGTTCCAGGCTGAAGTGCCCCACTTTCATGCTGAACCGTCATTCAGGAAGTGACTGCGAAGACGGCGCATAACTGCTTCGCATTTCTTAAGAGCCCCTTTAACGTGACCTTTTGTGTTTGCTCCGCCCTCGCCTTGAAGAATCCCCTCAAGGAGGCTATGCAAACAGAGGTTGCTAATGGAAGGAATGACGGAGCACGAGAGTGGGGGGTGGGATTTCTCCTTTTGCATTGGGACCGTGAATAAGCACTTTAAAAAAGAGTGTTGAGCGAGCATCAAAATTGACCCTGCATAAATGGCCTAAGAGTGCTGAGTCATTCAGCAGGAGATACTCTTAATGACTAGTTGATGGCAGCTCAAGGGAAGTAGTTTATACAAGGAGTAAGGAAGAGAGGGACCTCACCTGGTGAAGATCTGGAACGGCCACTGAACTTCCAAGCTCCTGCATTGGTAGAAACAGGGATTGCGAGACCGTTTCCCCACATATTGCATTAACTATGTGCAACCAAGAACATTCCCAAGAATCCTTTGCAATGTTCTTGGGTTCCTTGGCAGACAAGATGGTGTGGAAGTGTTTCTAATTCAGAAGATCGTTTCCCCCCAAGATGTGTATTCCCAGGATTCTTTCCTTCTATATATATGGCCAGATCCTTCTTGACTCATGATAAATTATTTGATTTTAACTATGATTTTATCTTCACTGACATTAAAGAATACATTCTGCTCAAATATAGGGGTCACAAATATTTCCATTGATGTTAACAAAGAGCAAGGAGAATTGTACTAAACTCACTGCTTAGTATGTCATTTGTTTAACACTAATGTAACCTTAGTAGAGGCAAACCAAAAACAAGAGTTTGAATGCAATCAGCCTTATTCTTTGTACTGACAAGCCTGATATCCCTGTAGCAGCCTTGCTGGGGAAATGGGGAGGCAGGGGGGAGACTATAAAAGCAACTCTCATCATTCAGGTTTTTAAGAAACTGATGAGAGGGGAGGTTGCAGTCAGTTCTTGCTTTTTTCCTGTAGCTCTTCTACCCATTTTTGAGTAGGGGTAAAAACAGCTGGAGAAAGTGGTGTCTGTGCTAATTCCTCTGGCATTCCTCTCCCTTCTTGCCCCTCCCGAGATGTATAACCCCAAAGATCACAAAAGCTTGAGTTTGCCTCCAACATAGCTGTTTATACAAACACACCCATTCCTCAAGCTCTTTTAAAAGCCATAAATTGGTATCACAGAATACAAGCATACTTCCAGAGATATTGTGGGTTCGATTCCAGACCGCTGCAACGAAGCGAATATTGCAATAAAGTGAGTCACATGAATTTTTTGGTTTCCCAGTGCATATAAAAGTTATGTTTACACTATACTGTAGTGGCCTATTAAGTGTCCAATACCATTATGTCTTTTAAAAAATGTACTGTAGTAATAATGAAAAAGTTTGAAATATTGCAAAAATTACCAAAATGTGACACAGAGACACGAAGTGAGCACATGCTGTTGGGAAAATGGCACGAGTAGACTTGCTCAAAAACACAATATCTGCAAAGCACAATAAAGCAAAACTTAATGAAACGGTGTATGCCTGTAATAAAAGTAAACCCATTATGGGAATTTATTGTCATCCAACTGAAGTGTAATAGCACAGCTATCTTTAATGAGGCTGCATTTAATGTTGGTCGGGGGGAGGTGTTTTGGTTAAACTTGTATTCAAAATATCCCCCTTCTCCTAACGTTTGTTTGGTGATGAGGTTCTGATTCTGATTTCAGGAGGGCAATGAAGTGCTGAATAGAAGTAATGTTTGTGAAATTTGTCCTAACATAGCAGACTGTTTCTGATTAACATAGTGCATGTCCATATGTTAATATTCTGGATGAGTTATTCCTTGGCCCTTGAAATATATGAATCCTATTGAAACCACAATGATGACAAACATGTTCATGCAATTTTATTTTATCTGCATCTCCAGTTAAAAGGATCAGGCAGTAGTAGGCAATACTGAGTAGATACTACTGAATTTGGTGGACCAATGCACTGACAAGGCAGCTTCATGTGTTCGTGTGTAACTTTAGTTGCTCACAATTAGTCCTGTGTATCAATTATTTGCCTAGATGAGGATGGATATTCCCTTCTGTATCCACAGGAGCATCTGTCCAGTTCAGTAGAGCAAACAAACATTGTGATGAGAATGTTCATGCAGATGTGTAGCTTAGTATAGCTTTCATAAACAAATCTCTCTTGCTGCATTTTATATCCATTTCAAGATATCATTCAAGGCATTGGGATGTCTGTAATGTAGATACTATTTTGTCATACAGAAGGTACCCATCCCTCTAGGAAGATGTCCATGGAGCTGCATGCCACCCGTCTGATGCCACAGTCTCTCCATGACCTAAATCCTGGAAGAGATATGCATGCTGGCATGGGGCATGTTCCTGGGGCATTCCCAGGGACAGAGCTGACGGTAGTCAGCTTCCAAAGCCCCTCCAGCCCGAGAACTCCCCCTCCAGCAACAGCATTGCTGTGTCAGAGGGGAATGCCCCATTTTCTTTTAAAACCTTTAAAAAAGGCTTTTTGAAGCCTTGCAGCAGCTGGGGAACCTCTTTGGAGGTGCTGTGGCACCTCGGTGCCTTGGTGACGTTGTCCCTGGCCGCTGCAAGGCTCAGGTATGAGCTGTTGGTTTTCAAAATTATTTGAATTTCTCTGTGAACTTGACTCCAGTATTTCTTCACAATCTTACAAGACCACTAGGTATGAAAGAAGGTTCTTTCAGTCTCTTTACACTTCCAACAGTATCCACTGTTATCCTTATTTATCTTTTGAATGTCTTTAGGTGTGATATGCCAATGGAAGAACATTTTATAACAGTTTTCTCTGAGGGCTTGGCAGGCTGTGAACTTAGTCATCTTGGTCCATAATGTCTCCCGTTGTTGAATAGGGATCTCCTCCCCAAAGTTCTGCATCCATTTTCTCATACAGAGTTTAACGTGTTCTAACTCAGTGTCATATTTAAGTAAGAGTTTATAAATCCTTTCTAACAAATGATCACTATATTTTTCAATCGTAAATTCAAATTCTGTCATTTCTCTAGGCACCCCAGAGGGAAGACAATCTTTTTTTAGTCTAGAAACGAGTTGACAATATGTTAACCGTCTTATATTTTTATTTTCTTCTTTAATCATTTGCCAAGTCTTAACTTCTCCTTGTGCATTAATCATATAATTATAAATAATATAGTCTACTTGCTTTCTTTGTGGTCTGTCATAATATGCTTCAATCTGAGACATCAATAAGGATGGTGAGGGACTGAGTCTCTTTTTATTTCCCCCCCTATATTTTTAATAGACTTCCATTAATGATATGTTCTGAGTCCAGGCGCGATAGAGTTCTTGATGTCATTTTCTTCCATAAATAATAATGCAAACCTTCTTTAATATTTGCTTTTTCCAGTTTCATTAATGGGTTCTTGATCCAATCAGTTATCCATACTAATCCTGCTGCATGATAATACAGTGTAATATTTGGTAGCACCAGAACACCTCTTTTTTCTTATCTTGTAAAATTTTGAATCTAAACCTCGGTTTCTTGCCATTCCATACAAACTTGTTTAGTCACTGTTGCCAATTATTGAGTGTCTTCGCTTCCAAGTATATTAGCCGCGTCTGAAATAAAAAATTAAGTTTTGGCAAAACGTTCATCTTTATTGTGGAAATCCTGCCCAACCATGAAATCTTAAATTGTGCCCATCTCTCTAGGTCTTTTTCTTTCCCCCCGCTATGTAGCCTTATAGTTATCTTTAAACAAGGTCTTGTTCTGTCCTGAAATCTTTATTCCCAAATATTTTATTGCACCTTCATCCTGCAATTTCTTTAATTTCATCTTCCTCTTTTTTGGGAGATATTTTAGAAATACTTTGTCCAAATTTTCTATTTGTTTTTTCTTTTCCTTCTGAAATAACATTTATTTAAACCTGAGTACGTATGAAAGTCCCTTATGCCACAAGAACGCAGGCTCCACCAACTGCTTTGATTTTCTCTTCTGCTTTCCGGCTGAAGAACTTTGCTTTCACAATTACAGGATGTTTAGGCAGTTTCCCCTTGCCCAGGACTTTGTAATAACCTGAGCGGACCACATCAGTCACAGGTGCTAATCCAGCCTGATTTTTGGTGTAATTGAGCCTTGTCTGCTCACTGACAAGCGTCCAGAGTTTATCTAGATAGTCTGTAGGGCAGAAGTGCTGGTTCTTCAAGTGGTAGTGTCTCATACCAACTTTCCCAAAATAACCAGGATGATATTTGCCGAAATTAATTCTGTGGTGATGCATGCCTCCAGCGTTACCACATCCTCCAGGATGCTTCCTGGGCTTGCCAATGCGACCATGTCCACGGCTGACATGACCCCTCAGTTTCCTGGTTTTCCTCAGTCTGGAAGGCATCTTGCCCAGGCGGAAAAGAAAGAGAACCCAAATTTTCCAATTATGTCCATTAGATAACCTATCGAATCTTGCGGATTTTGAATGGGTAAGTCCACATCAGCTGCATAATTCTTCATTTTAAATCCTTCTCCACTCACCCTTAGTCCTTGGATTCTATGGTCCTTCCTTATTTTATTTGCCAAAACTTCCAATGCCAGGTCAAAAAGTAATGGTGACAGAGGGCAACCTTGTTTAGTCCCCTTATTGATATGAAACCAATCGGTTAGTTTCCCACTAATCAAGTTTCTTGCTTCCTGTTTAGAATAGATGCTCTGTGTCCATTTTAAAAACCTCTCTCCACAGCTCAAGTTTTCCAATACTTTTTGCAGAAAACTCCAAGAAACATTATCAAATACTTTTTCAGCATCCAGAAAAATAAAGGCAGTTTTCTTCTCTTCTTTCCTCACATATTCCAGAGCATTTGTTATAAAACGCACATTGTCTTTCATTTGTCTTTTTGGTACAGCTCCTGTTTGATCCGAGGGTATAACTTTATCAATGCATTTCTTAAGCCTCTCGGCCATGATGGCAGCAAAAAAATTATAATCCACATTCAGAAGTGAAATGGGTTTGTATAATTGTGGCAGTGTTACGTCATTGTCCTCTTTATATATCAGTGAGATATCTGCTTCCTGCCAAGATGTTGGGATCTGTCCATCTTTAGTTATATCATTCATAACTTTTTGTAAATTCGAAGCTATTTGCTCTTCAAAACATTTATAATACCTGGCAATTACCCTATCCAGGCCAGGTGCTTTCTCTACACTAAGTTTTTTTTTTAATTGCTTGTGTAATTTCTTGCATAATTTCTTGATTTGATTCAAAATCTCTCTATCTTCTGTTGTAAGATTTTCCATTTGATTTTCATTAATATATTGCTCCAATCGTTCATTGAGCTTTGTGGAATCTTTATACAGTTCTGAGAAAAATTCTACAAATTGCTCTTTTATATCCTGTTCCATATGGCTGATTTGACCATTTTTATTCACACCCATTATAGTTTTCCTTTGTTGTTCTCTTCTCAGACAGTATGCTAGAAACCTTGTTTGTTGGTATGTTCAAAATACCTCTGTTTCATGAAGTTAATCTTGCTTTGCATTTCCTGTTTCCAATAAGCTGAGTTTATTCTTCAAGCTCTTAATTTCCTTCTGTATCACTTTCTTATGAGTTTTTTGATGCTATATTTCAAGATTCTTGATCTTTTCTGTTAAGTCCTTTATCTGTTCTAGCTTCTCTTTTTTCTTTTTTGCAGTGATTGCAATGAGATTGCCTCTCATAAAGGCTTTGCTGGCATCCCATATAATTGCACTTTTTACTTCTGGAGCATTATTTATAGTAAAAAACTCTTTCAGGTCTCTTTGACACTTTTTTGTCAATTTCAAAAGTAAGAGGAGCTTAATGATGATAAAGGGGGGTGATGATGGGGGGTGAAGGAGGGACCTGGTAGGGCAGAAATAGGATCCTGGAGGGCAGTGATTGGGCAGCACAGGAAGGCTTGAGGAAAGAGGATCACTGATGAGGTGGGACCAGGGAGGGCAGTTGGGGGGGTGGAGACTTTGGTGTCCAAGGGGGAGCAAAATGGCGGAGGGGAAAGGCTTGGGTAGCGGCAGAGAAGTGGGGATAATGGAGGCCATTGGGGGAAGGTGGATGGCAGCCAGGGTGACAAAGGGGGAGCTTGGGTGGATTTTGAGGAAGGGGAGGCAGAAGATGGGGAGCCCCTGAAGGGAGGGGATTTGGGAAGAAGTCTGGAATTAGTTGGGGGTAGGCAGAGGCTAGATGGCCATCTGTCAGCAGTGCTGATTCTATGACCGTAGGCAGATCATGAGAGGGAGGGCATCTTGGCCATCTTCTGGGCATGGAGTAGGGGTCACTGGGGGTGGTGGTGTGTGGGGGGTAGTTGTGCATTTCCTTCATTGTGCAGGGGGTTGGACTAGATGACCCTGGTAGTCCCTTCCAATTCTATATCAAGTGGGTAGAAATGGAAGGGAGCTGGAGAGTGTTAGAAGAGGTTTTGGGGTGTGGGGTTACAGGGAATAGGGGAGGGGTTCCCTGAGAGAAATTCTAGATTGGGGCTTAATTTTATTTGTTTATTCATGTCATTTGTAGTCTGACTTTTCTCATTTGGGCTCAAGGCAGATTACACGGAGTGAGCCAATACAATCGACAGGATGGGCCGTTCAATAAACAATACAATATAATTAGGGTTGTGGAATCAATCAGAAATGAATTCGGGTTGCAGAATCAAGCAGAAATCTAAAAACAGAATGGAAGCAAAGCATAAGTATGAACATGGCACATGTTGAGAAGGGGGGGTTTGAGCAAAGGAGTGTGGATTTAAAGTGGGGGGAATATTGGGAGACATTGGGAAGGGAAGGCTTTGGAGCAGGGGTAAGAATATTTTGGGTGCGGTGGAACACAGGCAGGATGGTGCTGCTGCACTTGTCTTGTTAGTGGCTTCCTAGAGGCACCTGGTTGGCCACTGTGTGAACAGACTGCTGGACGATGGCTTTGGTCTGATCCAGCAGGGCCTTTCTTATGTTCTTATGTTCTTATATTCTTCTTGTAAAAGTATATTATTGTTAAGTCTCTATCTTCTCATGCCTCTATCCATATATTGCCATGTAATCTTTAATGGGTTATGATCTGCATATGTCCTGGGTAATATTTTAAAACTATCCATATCAATCATTAATGTTTTTGAAATCCAACACATATCTATTCTTGAGTATGATTGGTGTCCATAAGAGAAAAAGGTATAGTCTTTATCTTTCAGGTTTTTGCTTCTCCAGGCATCTTGTAACTGTAGAATGTCCATGTAATATACAACACTTTTGGTGAGAGTGGCTCCCTTATGATTCTTTGATCTGCCTTTTTTGGGATCCAAAATTCCATTCATATCTCCAGTGATAATTAATTCTCCTTTTTGAAAATCTTCAACAGCTTGGAAAAATTTAGCAAAGAATTCTGATTTCCCGTTATTAGGTGCATAAATTGTAGCCACAGTTAAGATCTTCCCTTCAAGACCTTTTATTTTTATTATTAAAAATCTTCCATCATCATCTTTATATTTGTCAATAACTGTTATTCTCACACTGTTGACAGACAGCCACACCTCTTTTTTTAACCTTTGGTAGTGAAGTGTGCAATTGTCCCAATTTTTGTTAACTAAAACATGTTCAAATTTATCCTTGATATGAGTCTCTTGTATGCACACAATATTCGCTTTCAATTTAGATAATGAATAAAAGGTTTTTCTTCATTTGCTGGCTGGATTTAGCCCATTTATGTTTAATTAAACTACTTTGAATGTCTCCATTTCAATCAATAATTTCAGAGGGCAGCTGCCTCTCCAAGTTTTTCTTCTTCTGTTTGTTGCAGTTTCTCTCAGCTTGTCCAAAGTCAGCTGTAACTTGACGGCAAAATAAACAAACACAATTTATGAAAAAGATTCATACCTTTTAAAATTTATTGACTATGTCTATAGTATACCTAGAAAATATCATTATCTAATTCTGTACATTTTCCTACATAAAATGTTCATACTTTGGAGTGAGCAACACCTTGTCTAAAAAGCATTTCCCTCATTCCAAAAGAGAAAATAGTGCATAATCTTCTTTTTCAAAGCTCCCCAAATTTTATTTTATTTTTTTCTGTTGGAAAAACTCGGGCGGGGTGGGGGGACTCCTCAGGAAAAATTGAGATTTTTGGTCTGAATTTTCCAATTTCCCCCTCAGGCCTTCATGTCTCTGAGTCCCCTCATGAATTCTCGTTGGAAATAAAAAAATACACTGGCATCAGAGGTTGTTTTTCAAGCAAACTAATCCATGATATATCAGAAGCATGGCCAGCCCATGAGAACATCTGTTGACTAGCTACAAGTCAAATGCAAAATCAAGGTGTCCCATGTTTCTTGGAAATATTACAAAGGAAGGGAGGTACTGAGAACCAGGAACACAGGACATCAGATGGAAAAGCTTAATGTGCAAAATATTTAATAAATGAATGACAGGCTATGTGCCTTAACATATCTCTAGTTTGTATATAACTAGCTTAATGTTGAAGAAATATCATATGCTAAATTAGGATTGCCAACTCCACATTGGGAAATACCTGCAGATTTGAGGGTGGAGCCTGGGTAGGCAGGGTTTGTGAAGGGGAGGGACCTCTACATGGTATAATCGCATAGAGTCCACCCTCCGTTGTCTCCAGGAGAACTGATCTCTGGAGATCAGATATAATTCTAGATCTCCAGGCCCCACCTCGTTGTTTGCAGTCCTATACTAAATGCAGCTGACATGATATACCCCTGCAGGATCTCTCTTCAATACACTTTCCCTTGTTCTTTCAGAAGCCTGGCCAAAAATCTATTTTTATATAGCACCATCATGATGAACACAGGAAAAGTAAATTTGGAGGAAACCTCCAAAGATGCCATGGGGCTCCCTCATTGTGATAGAAGATCTATTTGTTTCACCTCACTAAATGACTAATTACCAGTGTTCTGAAAAGTAAAATATCCTTGGATCACAATTCTATGCAATGGTATCTTCTGCAAGGACCTATCACTGGATTATCTGTTTTCCTCTCAGGAGATAGTTGTGAATTACTGTGATCCTTGAACTGAGCCCTTAAGAAAGGAGGATCAAATGAAATAGATATGTCTGTTTTCCTTTTGAGAGATACTATTGTATATGGGTGTTTGACGGTTTAGAACTGATCCCTTCAGAAAGGTGAATTAAATAGATTTTTTTTCTGCCTACATTGAAGAAATTGCCAATAATAAAAGATTTTACTGGTTCGTGGTATCTTTGATAATTTCTCCAATTTCCAATTTCCCTCCAAATTCACATTTCTTATGTTCACAACTGTCCTGAAAAAGGTTATTGGCCTGACCTGTTGTTGAGAACAAGAGGAAGTTTGATGTATGAAGACAGGACAATTTGTGATATACAGAGTTTACTGTGAAATAGATGTTCTGCTACAATTTATGACT
Source organism: Euleptes europaea (assembly GCF_029931775.1). Classification (NCBI taxonomy): domain Eukaryota; kingdom Metazoa; phylum Chordata; class Lepidosauria; order Squamata; family Sphaerodactylidae; genus Euleptes; species Euleptes europaea. The sequence goes on along the minus strand of NC_079316.1, from coordinate 34,896,253 downwards.
CCCGTGTGATATAACTTCTGTGGTATCCAGGATACTTTGTTTGCAAGCTCGTGGCTCATGTCAAATGTTTATGTTTAGGTTGTTAATGTCTTCCTTAGTCAATAAGAAGTATGCACACTTTAATGCACCACTTGTTCATTTATTTATTACAACTTCCCACCGTGACCTTTTTCAGGTGATAATTTGTACTGGAAACGAGAATGTATTTGTGTATTGTCATGTGCCCTTTCATGGGATGTCCCATCTAGTGATCATATCATTACAGATGCAGATTCAGTGAAATGTTTGGAAGCAACTGATCAGTTTCTCTCGTTACACAGTTTTAGAGGGTAGCCATGTTGGTCTGCAGTAGAACAGATAGATTCAAGTTCAATAGCATCTTAGAGACCAACAAGATTTGTCTCTAAGGTGCTACTGGACTTGAATGCAGTTGTTACACAAAGAGCTTGTGTCAAGGAATAGGAAAGTGTTATAGGAGGAGTTCACACCTTCCTTTTCTGGGGCTACACTTAGTATGAGCAAGATCTTTTAAAAAATGTTTTCTCGCCTCCTGGTGATGTCTTTAGAAAACAACGAACAGTTACATACACAAGCAGCTGAACTCTATATTGTTTGCTTCTAAAAAATATGTTGTAGGAATATGTTGTAGGATATCAAAGTATTAAATCTCAGTATTTAAAATCTTCACTCTTCTTGATTAAAGATTCTATTGCAATGGGAAAATTTAACTGTTCCAAGATAATAAAAAAAATGTTCCTCAAGTTGTTGGACAAAACCCAATCAAATTATTACCCAATTGTTATCGTGAAATGAAAGGGAAAAGCAAGACTCAATTTCTGCTACTCTTTTACACCATCCATGACAAAGCAGAGGGAGAGAAAATTTTGAAACCAAACACATTGGACAGCTTCCTGTGGTCCAATGTTACATTCCTCCAAGGTCCATTAAGGCCATTACTGAAGGAAAAACGGAACAGCTGGAATGGAGAACAAAGCAGTCAGCGGCACCCCATGAAGGAAGGAAAGAGTAAGCTCTACAAAACAGCTGATCGGGCTAAATTCAGCTTGTTTTTCCCTCCGTTCAACAGTTCTTGTGCCATGTCAAATAAAGGATGGACACACAGATTTGCATCTCTGTTTGGTTTATGAAACTCATTGAGTTTGTTTTGTAAAGAGCTGTGGGAAAAAGTAGCTGTATCTAAATCACATTTTCCCTATGCTGATGGAACCTGTGCGGAGAGTTGCATTGCGTCCCTCCTATCCCATGGCAATTCACTCAGCTTAAATACCACAGTTCTTTAGCCAGGACATTAGCAATACAATGTACTCCACATGACATTTTTGTTTTTGTTTTAGTTCTGGGTGCCCTGGATTTCTGAACAATCACGGCAGCATACTGAACTCCTTTAGTGTCAATAAATACAGTCCTACAGTCTGCACGGGGCATGTCGTATAAACATAAAACCTATTTAAACCAGGAAGTTGTGTACATTTTGTTGTTTATATTGAGTGTGACCAAGAATTGAAAGGAGAACCAGCGTTGTGAAGTAGTTAAGAGTAGCGGACTCTAACCTGAAGAACTGGGTTTGATTCCCCACTCCTCAACATTAATCCTGCTGAGTGACCTTGGGCCAGAGTTCTCTCAGAGTCCTCTCAGAACTCTCTCAGCCCACGTGGAGGTAGGCAATGGCAAGCCAGCCTCTGAATGTCTCTTACCTTGAAAACCCTACGGGATCACCATCAGTCAGCTGTGACTTGATGGCACTTTACACAACATCTCCCATTTCCAGTTTTGACTCTGGCAACAATTCCAGTAATACAACATGTAGAGGACTCTTTCCCGTCTTCCAAGTGATCCCTGTAATCTTAAGGTGCTCCTTTACCAATCATGACAAACAAATGTGTGAGTATTGGATAAAAAGGCACGGGTATAATTAGGGTTGCCAGGTCCCTCTTCGCCATTGGTGGGAGGTTTTGGGGGCGGAGCCTGAGGAGGGGAGGGTTTAGGGAGGGGAGGGACTTCAATGCCAGAGAGTCCAATTGCCAAAGAGGACATTTTCTCTATCGGCTGGAGTTCAGTTGTCATAGGAGATCTCCAGCCACCACCTGGAGGTTGCCAAGACTAGGTGTAATAAAACATTACAGTGAAATAAACATGTTTAAGATTGAACTGTGGCTCTCTAATTGGCTGGCAGCTAAAGGGCTAATGTTTTAATTTGACTGATGCTTCTATAAGACTGGTTCAGTCAGTTAATTCATTCTTTTTAGGATGGGATATTTTTGATATGATTACTAACAGAAAGACAAATAATCAAGTTAGGATGAGTAAGTATGACTTTCTTTCTCTTCTTCCCACTGTGAGGGATTAGGAAATAGCACAAGAAAGTTCTGCTGTTATTCTTGCATTTCTTCTTTCGGCCAGCTGTAGTGATGGGAGGTATTAGAAGGTCAGGTGAAAGTCGTGGTGTATTTTGGCACCAATGCAATTGGGAAATATAATCATGTGGTTCTGGAGGGAAGAAATTCAAGTTACTAGGTTGAAGTTAAAAGCCAGAACCTCAAAGGTAGCATTCTTGAAATTGCTACCCATTCCACATGCAGGGCAAGCTAGACAGGTACAGATTAGGAGTCTCAATGTGTGGATGAGAAAGTTGTGCCTGGAAGAAGGGGCAATCTGAACCTCTACAAAAGAGACGGGCTTCACTTGAAATTACAGGAATATCAATAAGATAGCAGAGCAGCTTTTAAATTAATGTCAGGATGACAGCCTACAGAGGAGCTGTGGAGTCTCCAATTTGGAACAACTTAGTCTAAAGGGACACATGGACACATGGAGCTGCCTTCTACTGAATCAGACCCTTGGTCCATCAAAGTCAGTATTGTCTACTCAGACCGGCAGCAAGCTCCCCAGGGTCTCAGGCAGAGGTCTTTCACATCACCTACTTGCCTAGTCCCTTTTTAACTGGAGATGCCAGGGATTGAACCTGGGACCTTCTGCATGCCAAGCAGATGCTCTGCCACTGAGCCACGGCAGCATAAACACTCAGGGTAATATTGATAGGAGCATATTAGAATTGGAAGTAAGAAGTATGATAAAGGAGAGCCATTTGCAAAGACAAAGGGGCCCAGGGAGGTGAGAGTTGTTGGAGAGGGACATGCATTACAGCTATCTATGTGCCAATGCTAGAAGCCTGCAAGCCAAGATTTGGGGGTGGGGGGTGCTGGAGTGCGTGGTGCTAAATGACTCATATATATAGTGGGTGTGTCAGAAACATGATGGAATAGGGAAACTCAGTAGGATACAGTCATCCCTGGGTATGATCTCTAGGGACACTGTGTGTGTGTGTGTTAAGTGCCGTCAAATCGCTTCTGACTCATGGTGACCCTATGAATCAGTGTCCTCCAACACGTCCTATCCTAAACTTCCTTGCTCAGATCTTGCAAATTGAGAGCTGTGGCTTCCTTTATAGAGTCAATCCATCTCTAGGGACACTACAGGGAGGGATGTGTTGGGGGACATGTTGCATTGTATATAAAAGAGGGCATACAGCCTCCTTAAGGAAACTCCCCAACAGAAGCAATATTGGAATGGAAATAGTGGGCCCTAAGGCTTACTTAAAAATGGGGATATACTATTGCCCACCTGATCAAATCCTTGAGACTGATCTCAAGATGGAGAAGGAAATAAGGGAGGTGACTAACAGGGCATTCCTGAGCCACACTGGCAGCCAGGACAAAAGGCCATTGGAGGCTGGTGAAGGCAGCATACACCGGCGTTTGTGGCCCCAGCGCTGGCATGCAGGCCCGGATGCCGGTTGCCAGCTTTTGCCACGGCAGTGCCAGGCCCAGACACCGACAGAGCCTTCCGCCGGTATCTGGCCGCTGGCAAAGGCAGCAGCGGCATCCCAGGAGGCGTTCCCGGGGCGTTGTGGCACCGGTTGGGGGGTGGGGCCACCATTAGGCAGCCTCCTGAGCCGTTACAGCTTGGAAACATCCTCTGTTTTTCTGGCTGAGATACACCACCTTTTAGGTCACGTATCTCCGTTGCACGGATTTTTGTTGTCGGGCGGAGGTTTCGGCCGGGCCGAAACCTCCCTAGGAGGCAGCGCCGCTGCATTGCCTCCTAAGCCCGGCACAGGCATTCCTCTTAGGAATGCACTGTAAAGTAGATAATGTTGTGATACTGTGTGACTTCAACAACCCTCATGTTGACTGAGTAAACATGTGCTCAAGTCATGCTGTAGAAATGAGATTCCTAGAAATCATAAATGACTGTTCACTGGAATAATTGGTCACAGAGCTAGCCAGAGGGGTAGTGATATTGGACTTGGTTATGCACAGGGCGAAAGGTCTAGTGCAGGGGTCGGCAAACTCATTAGTCTAAAGAGCCAAATATCAACAGTACAACGATTGAGATTTCTTTTGAGAGCCAAATTTCTTAAACTTAAACTATATAGGTAGGTACACTGTTTATTAACTTAATAAACTTTAATTAAAGTTTTAAGTCTTAATTAAACTATAGGTACACTGAATAAAACTTGATATCATACTTAATAGTGATCTTATTTATTGATAAAAAATAAATTGTAAGTCCCTGCCATTTCCCCCTCCCCGTCCGGAGTCCTCGTCTGGAGGCCTGGCCTACCGCCATAAAAGCCTATTGGTAGACCTGGCCTCTGGCTGAGTCCCATTGGGAGGCCAGGTCTACCCATTGGCTTTCTTGGCAGTAGACCTGGCCTCCGGAGGCCCATAGAAGCCAATTGGTAGACCTGGCCTCTGAAGGGGGACTTTTCCCCCTCTTCGGAGTCCAGGTCTACTGCCAAGAAAGCCAGTGGGTAGACATGGCCTCCCAATGGGACTCAGCCAGAGGCCAGGTCTACCAAAGGAAGCCCGCCCCGCCCAACAGCTGATAGGCGGGGGGGCAAGAACCAATGAGCTGCCCGCCCAGCAATCAAGCGGCTAGAGGGGAGGGGAGGCTTTAGCCTCCCAACCATTGAGGGCAAGGGAAAGGGGGACCCGGCCATTCTCCACGGTGTGGGGGGGGAAGACAGCACGCCCGCTCGCCCGCTCTCTCGCTCTCTCAGGCACGCCGGCTCCGCAGCCCGGCTGCCGGCGCGAGCAGGCGCAAGAGCAGGGGCTCTGAACCAAGTTCGGAGAGCCGCACTCAACCGGCCAAAGAGCCGCATGCGGCTCTGGAGCCGCAGTTTTGAGACCCCTGGTCTAGTGCGAGATGTAGATTTTGTTGTACCCATTGAGTACAGTGGCCACAGTGCTATTAAGCTGAGCATTCATGTCAATGGAAAGTTACCCTTAAAGTCTAAAACAGTAATATTTGATTTTAAAAGAAGGAACAATACAAAACTGAGGGGGTGTTGGAAGGAAACTGAAAGGAATACACAAGAGAGTCAAATCCCTAGAGGATGCTTAGAAGCTACTTAAAACCATGCTAATTGAAACTCAGAATGCATTCTCCAATTTAGGAGAAGTCTAAAAGGATGGCCAAAAATGCATGGTCCCTTAACCCACTTTATCCCCCGTTTCAGCCAGGATCAAATTGACCCTGGCTGGGGGGGGAAACGGTACGCATTACCTTGAAAAGCAGGGACGAAACTGTGTGTAAATCTATCCATGTAAACAGAAAGTGCGGGAAGCGTGCACAGTTCCTGTTTAGCTTGCAACACCCCCCGCCCCTGGTGATTGGTCGTTTCCCGGGGCAAGGAAGGCCCTCATTGGTCAATTTGAAACGTGGGGTGTCTGCCAGTTTCTGTTTACATGGATCGACTGGCACAGTTTCGTCCCTGCTTTTCAAGGTAATGCGTACAGTTCCCCCCCCCCCCAGCCCGGGTAAATTTGATCCTGGCTGAAACGGGGAATAAAGTGGGTTAAGGGACCATGCATTTTTGTCTGATGTCTGCATGGTTAATGACTCAAGTCAAGGAAGCCATAAAAATCACAAAAGGTTTCTTTTTAAAAGTGCAAGGTCCACCCCAATAGAATAAATAGAGTTCTGGCAAAAGAAGTGTAAGTTAATAATTAGGTATCCAAAATCAGAATTTGAGGAGTGGATTGCTGGAAGCATCAAGACAAACAATAGGAATTTCTTTAAATATGCCCAGAACAGAAAGCCAGCCAGAGAATTAGTTGGGTCTTTGGATGACCAAGGAGTAAAAGGATTGCAAAAGGAAGATGGGGGATGGCAGAGAAGCTAAATTATTTGCATCTGTGTTCACTGTGGAAAGTGTGGGGCATGTACCCAGGCCACAGCCATTATTTTCAGGAAGGAACTTTGAAAAACTGCCAGATTGAGGCGATGAGATATGAAGTCATGAGCCACAATTTTTAAAAAGGAGTCCAGAGGGGATCAGGAAATTTCAGGCCAGTTAGCCTAACATCTACACCAGCCAAATTAGTAGAAACTGTAATCAAAGATAGAATTATTAGGCACATAGAGGAGCAAAGCCTGCTGAGGGGAAATCAGCATGGCTTCTGCAAAAGGAAGTCCTGCCTCACCATCCTTTTGGAGCTCTTTGAGAAAGTAAGCAAGCATGTAGATAATGGTGACTTGGTAGACATTATATACTTGGACTTTCAAAAGACTTTTCACACAGTACCTCACCAGACTCCTGATTAAGTTTAGCAGTCATGTGATAAGAGGATGGGTCCTCTTATGGATTAAAAATTGGTTAAACGACAGGAAGCAGAGTGTAGGAATAAATATACAGTTCTCACAGTGGAGGGTAGTAAACAGCTGGGTCCCATAAGGATTAGTATTGGGACCAGCACTGTTTAATTTGTTCATAAATGATGTGGAACTGGGGATGAGCAGTGTAGTGGCCAGGTTTGCAGATGACACAAAATTGTTCAGAATGGTGAAAACCAAGGCAAGCTGTGAAGAGCTCCAGGAGAATCTATCCAAATTGGGTGAGTGGGCAATAATGTAGCAAATGAAGTTCAGTGTTAGTAAGTGTAAAGTGATGTACATGGGAACAAAAAAAAATCCCAACTTCAAGTATATGCTAATAGGATCTGAATTTACTGAGAGTGAGAGGGAAAGAGACCTTGGGGTCATAGTAGATAGCTCAATGAAAATTCACTGCCAGGGGATATAGTCATGGCCACAAGCATAGATGGCTTTAAAATGGGATTAGACAGATTCATGGAGGATTAGTGGCTATTAGTGGCTACTAGCCCTGGTGCCTAAAGGTAATCTCCATATCAGGGGCAATAAATCTCTGAACAGCAGTGCCAGGAGGCAACACCAAAGGAAGGCCTCAGCCTCTATGCCCTGTGTGTGAGACAAAATGCTGGATTGGATGGACCACTGGTCTGATCTAGGAGGGCTTTTCTTATGTTCTTAAATGCAGCCATACCTAAAATCTGTACTATTTGTTATACATTTCCCTGAAGACTTGTTTTCCCCCCCATCTGTCTGTATTTTAATTAAGCAAACCCAAACACAATGTATAGAACGAAAGTTTATGTTGATAACTTTCACTTTTTCATTGGGGGGCATAAAATAAAAGCATCACAAGCTTGAGCACATTCTGCACACACTGTGGCCTCAGAGCATCTAACTTTCTCTGCCACTAGTACTTCCATTTATGCAAGGTGAATGGTTTTCCTTGAGCATTGCACAGACAAAAGTACTAGTGGTAGAGAAAGTGAGATGAACTATGACCTGGTTATAGGATCCATGCCATAATTTCTGCAGTGAGTAGTAGAACTTTTAATATAATTTAGATCAGGGCTTAAACTTTTTCCACTCGTGACCCCTTTTCGCCTGAGAAATTTTTACACGACCCCAGGTATATAGGTATATATAATAGGTATACAAATCAAACATTTACTAATAATAAATCATAAAGAAATTTACTTTAAAACAATTATTTGGTATACATGTAATTTTACCATTTATTAAAGACGAAAGCAAATTTGCATACTAATTTGCATACCATTGACAAATTTTTCATGGCCCCCACATTCAGTTACACAACCCCATATGGGGGCACGACCCACAGTTTAAGAAGCTTTGGTTTAGATTCAGAAACTTCATGTAGTAACTAATAATCTGATTCAACTCCTGCCCAACTGATGTTCTAATGCTTGTTTTCTTACTTTTGCTACATTCCCTTTTTCAAAACGGCTGCCTCCTACCCTGCCCCAATTTTTAAAAACTGGTCTGTAATCTTTCTTTCATCTATTGACCTCAAGAGGAGAAACTTAACTGGCTTTCTTTAATTTACTCTTACTTTGGAAGTCAGTGACTGTATTTATTGTCTTTTAGCTTTCTGAATCCCATTAACACTAATGAGAATTATGCATTTAAAAATGTACAGCTTCAGTCTTTGAATGTGACCCCATGGTGCTATCTCTGCCTTCCTAAGCTCCTGCTATTTTGAGAGATAAAGCCTGTACTCAGACTCAGTCTTTGGCACGATACTGAGATCTCAGTTCCTACTATGGACAATGGTGATATAATCAAACAGGCAGACTGTATATGGGCAGCACAATCCATGGGGGGGGGGTTAGCTGTGCCACAGCCAGGGATGGCACAGCCACAGTGCAGCCGAGCTGCCTTCTAAGTGGCTTGCTCACCATAGCCAGCAACCCGACAGGAACACTCCCCCAACCCCTGTGGAACCACTGTATGCAACTCCATGGGCTGGGCCTACATTTTTGCCGGCATAAGTTCGCACCGGCAAATGTGGATGTTCCCATGCCGAAAGGGCTCAGGGAGCTGACTAATGCCAGCCCTACCCTGGGCATGCCCCTTTTGGCACCACTGTGAACCCCTGCACCAGAGGTGCGCTGGCATGCGCTCTCACCGGTACCCATGCGTGGCACTGCCGCACTGCTCCCCAGCACTGGCGTAAGTGCCCTGGTGCTGTTGTAAATGCCCCTTACACCTGCGCAAGTGGCATTTACACCCCTTGTGGATTGAACTGAGAATCCTTTTTTTCACATATGTAAAGGCATATTTTTTAAAATCTAACATATGATTGTTTTTGTTTACTCTAAAATCATAATTTTTAATTATTTTCCTGTCAGCTTTTTTCATTGTCCACCTTCCATACCCATACATCGCAATGGGGAATACTATAGTATAAATTATCTTGATCGTGGTCGCTAGCAACACATCCTTACTCTTTTTTTATATATAATTTTTATTAAATTTTAACAAAACATACAATATAAAAAAAGAAAAAAAATTATTAACAAAAGTTAAAAAATAAAATAAAACAAGAAGTAAAATACAATAATATTAAAAGAAAACAAGTTTAAAAGGGTATTTTTACAACATATTCAATACAATCATAATCAATCAAAGTATCCAATAATACCCTTTCCCTTACACCCACCCAAAAAAAAAAGTGACCCTTCACCCGACTTCCGAAGAAGTGTCTGGATAGTTTTTATTTACCTATTATCTAAAAAATTAAAATTATTTGAGTATTATTTTTCTATAACTCACTAAATAATATCGTAAAATCCATTTTTGCCATCTTATCCCAATATGAGGTGGCCTTAGACCATGTTTGTTTGAATTCTTCCATATCATTTCCATGCAGAAATTCCGTTAATCTGGCCATCCTCATATACAACCATAATTTCTCTCTCCAGGCTGTAATTGAAGGTTTATTTACTTGTTTCCATACTTTAGCTATCACAATTCTCGCAGCAGCAAAACTATATTGGCAAATAATCCTGTCCCGGTCATAAATATTATTTGGTGGGATTCCCAACAGACAAAATGATGATTTCCTTTTCACTCTGCTATTAATCAAGTTATTTGTTTCTTTCACTATTTTTTTCCAATTTTTTTTAATTTTTTTACACATCCACCATACATGCATATATGTTCCTCTTTCTTTACCACATTTCCAACATATTCCTTTATCTCGACTATTCATCTTAGATACCATAATTGGGGTTATATGCCATCTATAAAGCATTTTATATAGGTTTTCTCAAATTCATTGGTTATTGTGAATTTAAATTCCCTCTTCCATAAGTTTTCCCATTTGTCCAGATCAATATTAATTCCTAAATCCTTCATCCATTTAAGCATGACTGGTTTAATTCTTTCTTGTTCTAAATTAATTGTAATTAATAATTTATACATTCTACCTATCATTCCCTTATTTCCTTTATCTAATATTTTTTCTAACTCGGATTTATTTTTATTAAATCCGAGTTGATTATCTTTATTAAAGATATCTTGTAGCCTATAATATACAAACCAATCCTTTATATTTAGTTCTTCCCTACTTTTTAAAACCCATTTACTCTCTTTCCACTCAATAATATTTCTATACATCTCTATGTCTAAATTTAACTGTATTCCCCTTCTCATATAAGCTTCTGTTGGGTTAATCCATCCCGGAGTCCTATTTTCTAAAATCTTCTTATATTTTTTCCAAATCTGGAATAACCCAGCTCTAATATGCATTTTAAAATCCCTATTTACCTTTTCCTTCTCATACCATAAATATGCATGCCAACCAAAACGAAGATTGTAACCTTCTAACTCTAATAATCGAAGATTTTCTAACTTAATTCAAGTTTTTAACCAGAGAAAACAGGAAGCCTCATAATATTGTTGTAAATCTGGTAGTCCTAATCCTCCTGTTTCTCTTAATTGAATCAAATTATTATAAGCTATTCTGTTTTCCTTTTCCCCACAGAAATTTCAAAATATCTTTTTTCCAAATTTTGAAAATTTTGGATCCCTTAATGATCAGTAAATTTTGGAATAAAAAAAGCATCTTAGGTAATACCATCATTTTGACTACCGATATTCTACCCCATAACGATAAGGGTATTTTTTCCCCAATTTTTCAAGTCTGTATTTATTTGCTGCCATATTTTATCATAATTATTTTTAAATAAATTAAAATTATTAGAAGTCAACCATATTCCTAAATATTTTACTTTATGTTCAATAACAAAACCGGTACTTCTCACCAATTCCTGCTGCTGCGAGGAACACATCCTTACTCTTAAATGATATTTTCTAGCTCCTTCATGGCTGCCCTTTCCAATCTTAACCTCCTTCTGATTTCTTGGTTGTTGTCTTCCTTTTGGTTGATGATTGAGCCAAGGTATAAAAAAATCTTACATGCGCGCACACACACACATTGCTGTTTAGTTAGCTATGTAGTGGGAAGAGGTATGGTGTAATAACGTGGGATGGATTCCAAAAGTCCATGATAAAGAGTGGTTTGCATACAGATCTAGTACAAGTGCATTGCTGAAACTGGCACCTACGTCTATGATTGATGTGACATCCCTACATTCATTTCTCAGTGATATATGACCTTCTTGACTTGTTGTGTAATGGAGATTAATTACTGTGGAGAACAGGCATACAAAGCACCAGCCCTACTTCATAGCTCAGGTACAGATTACACAAGAATTTTTTTAATCTTATCCATCTTCAGAGATAACAACCACTTAATCAAACAGTAAAAGACAGTTCCCATACAATAATCTGAGGGTTCTTTCCTATGTAGTAACACATTCAGGAAAACTTTCATACTTTACCACAGTCAAGGTATAAGGATGTGGGTTTTTTTTCGTATTTGTTTAAATACACTATTACCTGAGGAGGGTCTGCTCTGTATGGGGTGTGAAGGTGAACCATTGTAGAATTCTTTGTTCACAAACATGAATAAAACAGAGCTGGTGACTTAAAATAACAATCCACAATTACTAGCCTACCACCAAACCACTTTGATATTCCTTACTGGATAAACAATGGGATCCCAGGATATAAACCATACAGCTCATGATCCAGCCAAAGTTAAGTACTTTTAAACCTTACTTATTTAAGTGGGAGAAATTTAAAAACATGCTTTGCTCTCTCATTATACCTCATCGAATGCTGAAGTGTTTAAATCTCGGTGTATTGTAACGTGCCACACTACTATATATAGCATCTAAACGCATGCCTAATTTACCAGGCAATTTACCAGGTGAAATCATTCTGCAGAAGCTGAACTAAGATCAGCAACTATTCCTATAGTTCATCTGGTAGACATTTTGGACAAAGGCATAGGCTTATGCAGGATAGTGTATTTTAACATAATTTTTATAATATAATTTAAACTTTCATCTTAAAAAAATCAACAGCATTGATATAGGAGTAGTTCCACCACAGCCACAGAGTTGCCAACTTGGGGAATTATTGGAGATTTGGGAGTGTTTTCTGGGGACAGCAGAATTTGGGGAGGGGAAGATACTCAGTGGAGATGTGATGTCATAGATTCCGCCTTTTCCAGTTCAGCGGGAGCCAGCAGGGACTGAGCGAGGTCGAAGGTCTGGGCCCTGCACACGCTGAGGAAGGCGGAGCACTTCTTCCCAACATCGGTGATGTTGTTGGCGTCGAGGTAGAAGGCCAGCCGGCTCGCGTAGCTCTTCCAGGCGCCCGGTTTGGTGGGGTCGAATTCTTCCAGAGACCCCCGGGTAGCCATGTCAGCGAAGTGTTGTGTCCCTGGTGTGTCGCAGTGAAGTCAGCAAGGGCGAGCCGGACTGCCTGCCGGGCACTGTGATGTCGCGGAGAATCGCAGGAGATTTCAGCGAGAGTGATTTCGGTAGCAAGCCGGACTGCCTACCAGCCTTCGTTGCCACTGTTAAGTCCGCGTGGGGAGGACACACGAGGTCGAGACGGAGTTCCAACAACAACACAGCTTTATTGATTTCAGCAATAACAGACGGAACTGAGGAACTATACAACCTGGCCCTGCTTATATGCTCCCCTGGCCCCAGGTGGCCGCTCCCCCCTGATCCATGATAGGGGGAAAACAACCCCCAGGTCACCAATGGCATGACCTGGCTTAGGGCCAATGGGATGTGTGGGCTGTGCCCAATCATGCGAGCAGGGCTTAGGAGCCTTCGCCCGGGACTCAAGCTCCTGGGCTTCCTTCGCTATGGTCTTAACCGATGCACATACATTACAGAACTGATCTCTGTAATCTGGAGATCAATCACAGTGGGTAGCCGTGTTAGTCTGTCTGCAGTAGTAAAAAAGGGCAAGAGTCCAGTAACACCTAAAAGACTAACAAAGATATTTTCTGGTAGGGTATGAGCTTTCGTGAGCCACAGCATTCTAGCTGTATCTGAAGAAGTGAGCTGTGGCTCACGAAAGCTCATACCCTACCAGAAAATATTTTTGTTAGTCTTTAAGGTGATTCTGGACTCTTGCCCTTTTCTACTACTGGAGATCAATTGTATGTCTGAAAGAACTCCAGGTTCAGCCTAGAAGTTGGTAACCCTAGTTTGAAAACTGTGTAATATGGACTATCTTAAAAAAAAATCTGGACGCGGTGCGGTTTTTGAATGCTTATCAATAGCAGTCCCACACAAAGTGCATTGTGGTAGTCTAAGCTTGAGGTTACCAGGCCATATATGCAGGGGGCCACATCCCTATTCACCAGGAGAGGGAGCAGCTGGCATACCAAACACATCTGGAAAAGGCATTCCTGGTCATGGATGCCACTGAATACCAAGCAACATTTTGGCCATTATGCATGGTCAATTTTGAAGCTCGTTCAGAGCTCTTTTTAAAAATGCCTATTCACGGTCCCAACGCAAAAGGAGAAATTCCGCCCATCCCCCACTCGCCTGCTCCTTCGTTCATTTGCATAGCCATTAGCATGTGCATAGCTAACACACCGCTGTTGTTTTGCATGGTTCCCTCTGGTTATTCTTCGCAGCAGCGGCGGAGCAAACACAAAAGGTCACATTAAGTGGGCTCTTTTGTAATGCGAAGCAGGTCTGCGCCGGCTTCACAGTCACTTCCGGAATGATGGTCCAGCATGCAAAATTCAAAAAAATCCTGCAGGGGCTTGCATTATGTGAGGTTCAGAATACACATGTGTTTATTTGCCATCAAGCTTGCAAATTGGAGACTGTGGCTTCCTTTATTGAGTCAATCCATCTCATGTTGAATCTTGGGTCTTTTCCCACTGCCTTCAGCTTTTCCTAGCATTATTGTCTTTTCCAGTAAGTCTTGTCTTCACATGATGTGACCAAAGTACTATAGCCTCAGTTTAGTCATTTTAGCTTCTAGGGAGAATTCAGGCTTGGTTTGATCTAGAACCCACTTATTTGAAGACATGCTTGTCTTCTGCCTAGCTTATCTTATCCCAGTCATGGCCTTGGTTAATCAAGGTCAGTGTTGTCTAGTCTGGCCTGTGGAATCTCTCCATTTTTCGGGCAGAGGCTGTTCATATCACCTACCGCTAGGGCTGTTGAAAATAAAAAAATTCGGTATAGTTCGGATTCGGCCGAATTCGGCTCGTCTGGATTCGGTACACGCCGAAGTCCGAACTCCCCTGATTCGGATCCGTTAAATTCGGCGAGAAATTAAAGTTCGGCAAAATATTCGGCCGAATATTGCCATTTAAATTTTAAACAATCACTCTTGGCCTCCCACGGCTGCGAGGGGGGGTTAGAGCTGGACGTTCAAAACTTTCATCATTGCTTCTTGTGACCCTTATTGAAAGGACCACCAATTTTGGTGACGATGGGGTCCTAGGGAGGCGAGATATGGATCCCGGAAGCCCTCCCCCAATTGCCCATCGCAAAGCATAGACCGTCCGTGACTCGGCTTGGCTGCATTTGCACATTCAAGCAAATGATGCAATGCAATACATTGGACTGAGAGAGCCCACACAATTCACAAACTGCATGCCAGGGTGAAGCGCGAAATATAAGCATTGCACCCATGGCAGCTCCGCGGGCTGGAGGAAGTAATTAATTGACCACCCAACTCTCTTACAAAAAGTGGCTGGAGGAAGGGAAAGACATACGCCCCCTTCTTTTTCTCAGAGAGTCTTTTCCTGTGTAATGTATATCTTCCACTTTGAGGTGTGGCTGCCCAGCGGCTTTTGGCAATCCCCGGTTGCAAAGATTAGAGGGCACCCAAGCACCGGGGGGTGGGGGGTGGGATGGGAACGTGGGAGCCCCGGCGGCAAGAGGGTCCTCCTCGCACCTCCGCACGGAGACCGCTCGCCCTTCTCAAGCCAACCTGGGGGGGGAGGCTAGGCCAGACCGTGGAACCCCAAGCAAAGCAACCACCCGCACAACTCAAAGACCACAAGACAACCCAAAGCCAAAAGCGCTGGATGAACTCAAGTGGCACCCAAGCACCGGGGGGTGGGGGGTGGGATGGGAACGCTGGAGCCCCGGCGGCGAGAGGGTCCTCCTCGCACCTCCGCACGGAGACCGCTCGCCCTTCTCAAGCCAACCTGGGGGGGGGAGGCTAGGCCGGACCATGGAACCCCAAGCAAAGCAACCACCCGCACAACACAAACACCACAAAACACCCTCAAACCAGTTCCAACTGATGAACTCGGGTGGATCTCTCAACCGCACCAATTCTGCTGGCTGGAATCGCTGGATCTCTCGCCACCAAAATGGAAGACAGTGGGGAAGGGAGGGATGGGCAGGCGTTTTAAACTTTCTCTTGGCCAGTTCAAAACTTCAAATCAATGCTCTGATTGGCCATGAGAAGAATCTGCTGGGCTACCATTGGCCGCGGGAGAAAGCAGATTGCCAACGGGCGGATCAGCTCCTGTGCATGCGTCTCCGCCGAACCACCGAATTAGCTGAATTTACTCGCCAAACTCGCCGAACATGAAGAGTTCGGTCTCCCGGATTTCTCCCATTTTGGAGTTCGGATCCGTCCAAACAGAAAAGCGCCGAATCGAGGAAAATTCGGTTGATTTTCAGTTCGGGCCGAACCGAATCAACAGCCCTACCTACCGCCTGATCTTTTGGTTGAAACAGGAGATTAAACCTGAGACTTTCTTCATGCAAAGCAGATGTTCTACTGCTGAGTCAAAGGTTAGGTTTTGTAAAACTAGATCTTAAGCAAAAAGATACATTAAATTTTTTTTAGATCAGATGTATCAAGGGTTTTTTGTAGTTTTCATCATTAATATCTGCAACTAAAATGCAGTTGTATATAATTTTAACCTTTTTTTCTAATTCATTGCTACTATTTATTCATATTTTATTTATTAAAGTTATTTTTTCATGACAGGCTGGGACTAATGGCTACATGGCTCCTGAAATCCTAATCGAGGACGCATCTTACTCCTATCCTGCAGACTGGTTTTCATTGGGATGCACTATGTATGAAATGATTGCTGCTCGAACTCCATTCAGGGATCACAAAGAGAAGATCAGTAAAGAAGAACTAAAGAGAAGAACCTTAGAAGATGAGGTGAAATTTGAGCATTCCGGCTTTGATGAGGCATCCAAAGATATTTGCAAATTGTTCTTAGCTAAAAAAGTTGAAAATCGTTTAGGAAGCAGGTATGTTTTTACTTTATTTTATCAATAAAGATGTTAATCAGTGATTTTGGCTCCACCAGGGGGCAGCGTTACTTCGTAAGCAACTTCCTTGGTCAGCAGAGACTAACCCGGACTCAATGGTGCTTATTAAAGGTCCATTTATTGCCAAGAACCACATCCACACAGGTATCCACATGAGCACAGTTTTCTTCATCTGCCCACTTTGCCCCTTTAAAATCTCAGGGAGCTGTGCTGTGCCTCTGCCGTGGGGGAGTTCCATCAAGCCTGCCCAGGTCTGATTGACTTATCTTGCCCAACACCCCAGCTCCTTCTCTATGTTGCTCTTCCTTCCTTCTCAGCCTCTCCCAGCTAGCTAGCTAGTTCGCCTTCCTTTCCTCCCCTCTCTCTTGACATTTCCCTTTTTATCCCTGGGGCTCCACCCATGCTAGTCAAGCCCAGCACTGCTACACTCTTCTCTGAGCCTTGCTTATCTGTTAACCCCTTCCTTGCCTTGCCCCAGCTTGTTCTGGAGCAGCTGCTGCCTTTGGTAGGTACTAGCTGGAGATCTCCCGCTATTACAACTGATCTCCAGCCAATAGAGATCAGTTCACCTGGAGAAAACGGCCGCTTTGGCAATTGGACTCCCCAATCCCCACCCTCCTCAGGCTCCACCCCAAAAACCTCCCGCTGGTGGCAAAGAGGGACCTGGCAACCCTAGCCTTTGGCCAAGCTTGGTATAGTGGTTAAGAGCGGTGGTTTGATCTGGAGAACCGGGTTTGATTCCCCACTCTTCCACATGAGCGGTGGAGGCTGATCTGGTGAACTGGATTTGTTTCCCACACATGAAGCCAGCTGGGTGACCTTGGGCTAGTCACAGCTCTTAGAGCTCTCTCAGTCTCACCTACTTCACAGGGTGTCTTTTTTGGGGAGGGGAAGGGACGGTGATTGTAAGCCAGTTTGAGTCTTCCTTAAGTGGTAGAGAAAGTCGGCATATAAAGACCAACTCTTCTTCTTCAAATAGGCAGGGCCTTCTCTGGCCTGCACTGCTGCCTCTGTGCCACAGTAATACATCCATTCCTTTTTAGGACACTAAAAGAGAGCTATGCGTTTTGTGATATTCAGATACAGGCATGAATATTAGCAGTGTGGGCTAGAAAGCAGAAGAGGGCTAAACTGAAGATACATCTAGCTAATACAGGTTTTATGTTCTTATTGCAGATACAGGAAAACTGATTTAAGATTCGTTTGCTAAAATATCATCAATCTTTACTTTAATTGGACTCATTGGAATAGGACCAAAGTACATACAATATTGGGGATGAGTGACTGGATTGCTTATGGGTAGTTTAGCCTCAAAAACCAGCCTTGGGGTGAGATCTACACATAGAGTATCCCTTATCCAGACATCCCATACGTGGACTGTCCCATTCCCAAGATATCTCATTATTAGGGTTGCCAGCCTTCAGGTACTAGCTGGAGATCTCCTGCTATTACAACTGATCTCCAGCCGATAGAGATCAATTCACCTGGAGAAAATGGCTGCTTTGGCAATTGGACTCTGGCACTGAAGTCCCTCCCCTCCCCAAACCCCGTCCTCCTCAGGCTCCACCCCAAAAATCTCCAGGTATTTCCCAACCTGGACCTGGCAACCCTATTCATTATGTATATGCAAAAATTCCAAAATATTCCAGTATATGTAAAGATCCAAAATACGGACCATTTCTGGTCCCAAGCAGTCCAGATAAGGGATACTCAACCCTCATGCTGTTTCATTGATCAAAACTGGCTCCTCAGATTGCCTTAAACCCTGTAAGTAGGGTTGCCAACCTCCAGGTACTAGCTGGAGATCTCCTGCTATTACAACAGATCTCCAGCCAATAGAGATCAGTTCCCCTGGAGAAGATGGCCGCTTTGGCCTTTGGACTCTATGGCATCGAAGTCCCTCCCCAAACCCTGCCCTCCTCAGGCTCCACCCATAAAACCTCCCGCTGGTTGCGAAGAGGGACCTGGCAACCCTACCCGTAAGGGAAAAACAGAGACAGGAAAGGAACACAGGATACCTCAGTCATTAAAGTATTTATTTCAGAAGCCAAAATAAAGTCTTTTCCTATGGTCCTGTAACCTTTTGCGAATCAGACCTAAAGTAGACTTTCCATCAACCTCTTCCTATCCTGAAGGCACAACAGTGCAAATTAATGCCTTTTAAGGTGATGCATGCTTTATGTCTGCTAAACTCTTTTAACTGAGTCCTGGGATGCATCCACATGGGGGATTTTCCACTGTAAGGGAGGCCTCCAGATTGAACGGAAACTTTTACATTATGCTGTGCTCATTGTGAGCATGACTCTAGGGCATTCTGGGGCTTTCCCCTTTGAGTTGGGTCAAAGGAAAATAAGCTTTCTCTGACAAATGACATCTTTCTGTCATGGAGGAAGACTTAGCAGAAAGGAGTTGTTGGGATCCAGCCCAATGTGATTAACAGTCCAATCTTTCCTTGGAATTAAGTCTTAACTGTGTTCAAATGCCATAAAGCAGGCTGAATTCCACTTAGGCTCCTACTCAGTTCTATCCAGTGGGGCTTACTCCCAGGAAAGTGTTCTTAGGATTGCACTGCTAAACTACACTATTGTGTACATTCACTTTGGAGAAAGCCCTTTGAGCACACTTGGAATTACTGAGTAAATAGGATCAGGCTGCAAATTGATGTTTTGGACATTGAGTGCTGCTAGAAAAAAATTACTTTATGCACATTTACCTGAACTATGTTCTCCTCCTTTGAAGAGGAGGATTTAAGTGTGAAAAGTTAATGTTGGTTTGATACTTTGAACTGTTACTATTAGTGCTAAACATTTCTGTACATTGCCCAGAATTCCTTGCATCTTTGCATTCTGAAGAGGCATCCTTATTTGCTTCCATACTAGCCATTTAGTCTGAAATAGCCATAATTTGTTGACTTGGTTTCCAGCAATTACATCTATATTGTCATAAAACGAAGTTTATTCCAGTGTTTTCTTTGTTATACTCCCATCTTTTCTAGACCTAATTTGTGGCAATTATCAGGACTGCCATCTCTTTAACATGTTGCTTCTTTCTTTTTTGCTTCCACCTTAATTAATTTCCTCCAGTTCTCTTGAGGTTGACTGTGATATTCCTGGATGAATGATTAATTTTTAGATGGGGGAAGGTAGAGGCAAATCCCTTGGGGATTTTATAGGGAAGATAACATTACAATGATTGCTGTATGGAACTCTAGTTTAAATTAATGATGTAGCAGGAGGCTCAAGTTGGTTCCCAGTTCCTTATTCACATTTACTATTTCCTGAATGATATTGAGGACAATGTAAAAGCTCTGCACTCCAAAAGAAAATGTGGACCACCACATACCATACACCCCCACATTCAGGGGACTGTGCCCTCCAAGGGGTTGCATGCTGGTTTGCTTTTAAATTGTCCTCAATATCATTCAGGAACTAGGAAATGCGACCAGAAAACTATCGACCAGGATTTGCTTGCTTAAACTTTCTGCTTATCACCTTCAATCCCCTTTGATCCCTTCCATCTACTGTATATGGGGAAAGTGTTCCTACACAACAAGTCTGCAAAAAAACAGTGAAGTTTTTTAATGGATCCATGTTCTTGGTTCTTTCGCTATTCTTCTGCAGCTTGTTGAATGTTATATTAACCTCTAAGAGATCAGAGAATTGCTTTGTAAAAGTTATTTGTGCAGATGTTTGTCATGCTGCTGTTGTTTCTAAAATATGCTGCTTTAGCACTCTTTTGCTAGTTGTGATAAATTTGCAGGATTCCAAAGAGGCTTCCATTCTGTGACCCAGATCTCTATACCATACAGCAATAAAATTGTTATCCAACTCTCAAATACAATTGGTGGAGCTACAGAGACAGGAGATAAAAGTAATACAATCAAGCCCTGGAACAAAAATGCCAGCTACAAAATATATATAACAAAACACAGCCCTCTAAGTCACCTATTCTGTACTGGTAGTTGTATTATGAAACTACTGGGAGTGTGCAGATTGAAACCTGTAAACAATGAGTGTGACTTGTTTTTCATAGTCACAATGTGTAACATATTTGGAAATATTAAGAGTGGGGAAAGCCATCCATCATACAGAGATGGCAAAAAGCCTATCTCTAACTATTGCACTGGAGATATTGTTCAAGAACAGCTCGTCCCTATGTAAAGATTAGCTAAAGATTCTGCTAAGGTCATTGAGACCTTGGGTAATCTGTTTAAGAACCTGTTGCATAAGTTAAAGCTTCTCAAAGGCAGCTTTAATTTGTACACCTAACCATTTTGTTTCTATTGAAGAGCTAGGGACAGCAGAAATTAACCATTTCATCTTCTGTCTTCAGCCCTGTAGGATCTGTATACCTCCCCCCCCCCCCCGGTATAGCTGTGCATATCAAAAATAAGCATTAAAGCACTTTGACAAGTAAATTTCCCCTGTTCTGTGATAGGAAAGAAGCAGAAACTAGTTTTTCTCCTTTTTAAAGAAAACTGGGAATAGATAGCCAACATGGCTAGGGTTGCCAATTCTGAGATGGGAAATTCCTAGTAGGGTGTGGGGGAGGGGTAGTGTTGCTAACTTCCAGGTGGTGGCTGGAGATCTCCTGCTACAACTGATCTCCAGCCAATAGAGATCAATTCACCTGGAGAAAATGGCCACTTTGGCAATTGGACCCTATGGCACTGAAGCCCCTTCCCTCTCCAAATCCCACCCTCCTCAGGATCCGCCCCCCAAAATCTCCAGATATTTCCCAACCCGGAGCTGGCAACCTTCGAGAGGGGAGAGTTTGGGGAAATTGAAGACATCAACTGAGAGAGCCATGGCCAGCGCACTCTTGTTCGTCTTAATTTTGCGATTATATTTTAATTGCATTTTATATGGTTATTTATACTATTAAATTGTATTTATTCATGTTGTTAGCCGCCTTGAGCCTGGCTTAGGTCAGGAGAGGGTGATGTAAAAGTAAATTAAAATATAAATAAATAAAATAATCCACAAAGCTTGCCTTAACTGAGCAATGCTGCTCTCAAACACCTAGAACTGGCTGCTTTAACTAGCATGACCTCAAACATTGGGAGCCAGTGTGCTATAACAGTAAATTGCTTGGATTTGGGACAGCTTGTTTCAAATCTGTGCTCAGCCGTGATGTTCACTGGGTAGCCTTGGGTAAATTGCTGTTCCCTCAGCCAAATCTGTCTCACAGAGTTGTTGTGAAGATAAAATGGGATCTCTCCATATGTACCATCTTGATCAGGAAAGGAAGGATCCAAATGTGATGCATTTATCTTCATTGTTATAAAATAATATCAGACTGAGAGAAGTGCCAAGGCTGTTGATAAGCATATTTACAATGTAAACAAACCTGGTTGTGAATGTGACACATTATAACATCAAATGGCCTGAACTGCAGTATTATGCTTTTGGTGCTAACAAAAATGTCATTGAAATCTAGGAGGTATACAGATTACAAACTCAGTTTATGTAAAGCGGTCCTTATTCTTATCATGTAGAATTTCTTCAGTGACCCTACATTGGGATATCCACAGTGCCATAGTCATTTAAAAAAACAAAACACTATGGCTGCACTTCCTTACTTCTTTCTATTCTGTGGCCTCTGGTGACTTCTGTACATGCACAAAACAGCCTGGAGGTGGTGCTAAAATGTCATTCTAAGCAGGGAGTAGGTGATGGCTATTCCCTATCATAACCTGCATTCCCTATCATAACCTGCTGGCACTGAAGTCCGAGGACAGCAGATAATGGGAGTGAAGTGTCCATGGTTCATACCTGGCAGAAGTGGTTAAGCACCTGCGTCCGAGTTCTCTATTAATTCTTTTATCAATTGGATGAAAAACAACATTCTTTTTCTTAGAAATATGCAGTCTCTTATTTTACAGAATTGTGGCCATAGAAAATCATGTTTTTAATGTTTGTACATTTTTCTTGTATATTTAGTATATTTTCTAACATTTGGTTGGTCTTGAATAAAATATGACGGTGTGTATGGGAGGGAACTATTTATTTTATTTATTAAAATAACTATAATTATATCACACCATTCTATTGAAAAAGCAAGGCTCAAGGCTTATAATATTAGCAAAAATAGATAGCTGCTATTGCAAACTTATAAGTACCATGTGCAGATTGTCACCCCCATCCCTGCCTCCAAGAAGTTCCCGCTGGTGGCGAGGGTAGAACTGGCAACCCTAACTGGCAGCCAGTAATTGGCACAGGATGGGGGTAATGTGCTCAGTTCAACCAGTTCCTGTAAGCACCCACTGCCGCATTCTAAACCAGTTGCAGCTTCCAAACTGTTTTCAAAGACAATTCCACATATAGCATGTTCCAGTAGTCCTGGATGTTAGCAAGACAATGTGACTATAACTTCACCTTTCCCAGAAAAGACCGCTGGTGAACCTATGTAAGTTAGAAAGACACGCTCCTGGCTAGTTCTGTCACCTGGGCATCCATGGTCAATGAGACATCCAACAGTATGATACTTCAGAGAGAGTACACTAGGGGTGTGCATATCAATATGCTGAACCAACCCCCCCCCCGAAAGATACCTTTTTTGGTATTTGGAGGGGTACTGAACCACCACCACCCCGAAAATACCTTTCGGTATATTTCAGGGAAGGTTGTACGGTGGGGGTGGGGAATGGCAGCAATTAAAGGGAGCTGAAAAGTAAATCCCCAAATAATGCCAAATTTATTCGGCATTATGTGGGGCCACTTTGGCCATCACACTGTTTTTTAAACCCCTCTCCCTCTCCCCCTCCCTCACTTACCTGCTGCTAGCTGGTGTCTCTGCAGGTTCTGAAGTCCTGGATTTCAGAGAAGGCGGCGACACTAAACTGTTTTTTGTTTAGAGTTGCTGCCCGCTCCGAAGTCCAGGACTTTAGAACCTGCAGTGACTGCTAAACTGAAGGCTGCTGTGGGTAGGAGCTTGGCTGGGGTGGGGATGAAAAACTGAAGATTACACTGGCTCCAGGCCGGGAGCCAGCGCAGCCTTCAGTTCTTCCCCACTCTGAGCCCAGCCTTCTGCTCTGCGCCCCATATTTTTCAGGTTCGGGTTTATTAACCTGAAAATTTTCAATTTTGGGGGGGAAAGACGAATTAAGTATTTGTGTTTTTTTCTGGATTTTTCAAAAATTTCCAGGTCTAATAAACCTGAACCTGAAAATACCAGGAAAAAATTGGTGCACACCCCTGGAGTACACCCACACCCTTGAACCATAGCACCTGAGATTTATCTGGATTTAATTTGTGTTTTTTTCACCCTATTCCAGGCCTTTACAGCTTCCAGACACATCCACTGCTTCCCTGGGCCTTGATACTGGTGACAACTCAGCCCAGTCCCTTGGATGAGCAAACGCCATAAGCCCCAGGGAGCAGAAGTATATCTCTTGTTGACAGAAGTTGGACATGCACCCATTTCTTAATGTACCCAGATTACAGGCTTTCTATAGTCCTTTGCATGCTCTGCCATGACAGCTTTGCTCATGACAGCAGGGCCTTCTGCAGGTGTCAATCGGCAAATGGGCAAAATCAGCAGCCCATACACATGTATTCTCTGTTGTGGCCCCTGCCTTATGGAACGTCCTGTCTGATGAGGTTAGGAAGGCCTCCGCTCTTCTGGCTTTTCACAAACTATGCAAAACTGAATTATTCAAGAGGGCTTTTCTACACAGGTGACGTCACCCCATGGGTCAGGAATGACCCAGTGCTTGCACAGGGAACTACCTTTACTTTAATAGGGCTGTACTGCAATAAAATGATTCAGATAGATACTTGGGTGAAGGGTTAGGGACTGTGGTCTATTCTGCAGTGTATAGTTCATACTGGCTGTTGCTGTAAGTACAATCCTTTGCTTCAGTTCTGTTTTCAGATTTCTGACTGGTTCTAGATTTCTACAATGCAAATCCTATTGCACTGTTTATTGGATGTCCCATCCTGTTGATTGTATATATTTACTCTGTGCAATCTGCCTTGGGTTCCAGTTAAAAAGGTGGACTATAAATAATGTAAACAAACAAACAAATAAATAGGATGAGAACAGGGAGGCAAAGTCAGGAAGCTTAGCTTTCTTCCTACTTCCACCATCAAAGAATAATCCTAAAATGAGAAGGCCTTACATTTATATCTCTTTCACATTAACTAACCTATCTAGACAATATTGCTGTGACAAGCCTATTTTTCCTGTTGAGGGTACACACTCAGCCTCCTAAGATTTTCTGGATTTAGGTTTGTTTTAAACTTCCCCTCAGTTATCAGGTGTTCTAATGTATGGACTTTGGGTTCGCTGCTGTGACGTAAGTACATGTAGTGCGCAAGTAATTTAAGGAGATCACTGAGGCAGGATTTGAACAGAAACAACAAAGAAGATTGTCAAAGAGCTCCCCAACCTGTCTCCACCAGTTGGAGGCTGCTTTGGTCTGGTCAAAAGTTTTCCAAAAGACAAAACCTTGAACTCCAGGCTTTCGCCCCAAGTCCAAGGAGTAGCTGCCACCAGCCCTTTCAAAAGATTGAGCTCCAGGGGGAAGATAAGGGCAATCCTCTCCCAACTCACTCCAAAATTGAGTGCAACGCTTACCCTGCAAGGTAGAGGCCTGCCAGGGAAAGATTACACTCCCAAAATGTCTTAGGTTTTTGGTAGGTGGTTTTACACTCACACAAGGCACTTAGAATTTAGGCTTGGAATCCCAAAATCACAGACACAAGCCATTTAAAGGCTAACAATTTATTTATAAGATTCAAGCTGGTTTACAGGAAAGAAAAGTCATGAAGTGTTAAGCAAGAAAATAATAAACTATTTAGCAAAGCTAACTAATACATTCAAAAGCCTTTTTAATTCAAAAGGATTGGCAAAGGTTTCTTGCATCAGGTTTTATAGTTACCAAGTTCCAAAGATGCTTCCAGCATTCAAGAGTTTCAAAAGATTGTCCAAAAGGTTTCTCCAAGCAGGTCAGCTTGACCAAAGTTTCCCCCTCAAGGGCCAAAATCAAATGGGTTGTGATGCAGCCAGCACAACTCTCCTGCTGTACCCCAAAGCATGCATAGTTTTCTCAAGGGTTGGTTTGTCCTTATATTCGTTTTCTCAGTGGCATGAGCTCATAGAAGCCAATTGAGAAAACGCAAGCACTTAGCTGTTAATTAATCGCTTGGTCAGAATTGCTGACTCATTCAGAGATGTGTTCAGGTGAGGAAGCCTGCAGAACTACCTGCACCTGGACATTGTCATGATGGCTGACCATTTAATTACCATGGCAATGCACCGCCTTGCATTCCAAAAAGGGGAAAGGTTAACTAGCATCAGCTGGGGCTTACCTTTCTCCCTCCACAAAAGCAGTTTTCAAAAGGAAACTTATTTTGCTGGTCTAAAATCCCAATAACACAACATTCATAGGCTTCTAGGCCTGAACCCAAAAGAAATAATACAATCCAAGAAATTGAGAGACCTCAACTTCTTGACAAAGATTTATTTATTTACTTACTTACAAGAGAGTCTCAAGGAATAGAACAGCAGCACAGGTCTCCAGGTTGACAAAGGAGAAACTGGCTTTAGAGAGTAGTTTAGATTTCTGTACATGCTTTTCCAAACACAAACAAAAGGCTATTACTGATTAGCCACTAGTTAGGATCCTCTCATACACCCTCAGGATTCCACCCATACCAGCCTGCCCTTTCCCAAAACTCAGATGAAAAAGTACAAGGTTTGCTCATCACCGGAGACAGGCCTATTAAATGGGGTACTCTATTCTGTCCCAAAGATAGAGCTCAACCACTCTGCCACACCAGAAGGAGGAGGAGTAGTTGGTTTTTATATGCCAACTTTCTCTACCACTTAAGGAAGAATCAGACTGGCTTGCAATCACCTTCCCTTCCCCTCCCCACAACAGACACCCTGTGAGGTAGGTGGGGCTGCGAGAGCTCTAAGAGAGCTGTGACTAGCCCAAGGTCACCCAGCTGGCTTCATGTGGAGGAGTGGGGAAACCAACCCGGTTCACCAGATTAGCGCCTGCCGCTCATGTGGAGGAGTGGGCAATCAAATGCAGTCCACCGCTCCAAACCACCACTCGTAACCACTACACCATGCTGGCTCTCATCCACTGCAGGGAGACCAACCCCTTGCAAATCTCCTCTTTTTCCTAAGCCAGACCTGAGTTGTCATTGCTCTCTACCTAAGGCAGATCTGAACTAACTCCTTCTGTGCTCCCCTCCAACCTTCCATCCCCCTTCTGAAAGGTGATGGGCTGTTGGAGCAGACCTGGTAGGGGCTCCTCTGAGTGGCTGTTTCTCCCTTTAGGGGCAGGACAGCCACCTGTCCGTCACAGTTGCAAACTAGCTATATAGGGAATGATCTAACAGCACCTAAGGATCTAAGTTCTGCCCTTAAATTTGTTTGAGGCACTTGGGTAACTCTGTGTAAACTGTTCTAAGATCCTTGGACAAAGAAAGGAAGACGCATCTGAAGCAATGAAATAAAATTCACAATATTTTGCATCAGAATAGTTGTTCCTATGGCTGGTTACAAAAGGTTTTATTAATCTAACAGGGAGTTGAATTCTGGTTAAGTAATGCAGTGTTTCTAAAG
Source organism: Euleptes europaea (assembly GCF_029931775.1). NCBI lineage: Eukaryota > Metazoa > Chordata > Lepidosauria > Squamata > Sphaerodactylidae > Euleptes > Euleptes europaea. The sequence goes on along the minus strand of NC_079316.1, from coordinate 34,869,329 downwards.
TTTGACATTTAGCCTTAATTTATTGAAAATTTACTTCTATTTAAGTATGCTTAGGATGGGGAATTCCATCTGATTAATCCCTTATTCATGAAGTTTTTGGGTGTGTTTTTTTAAACTCTCTTGTCCCTTGATTCACCCAATGTTTCTACCGCTTTCAAAGAGTAAGAAAGATATCACACAATCATGACTTTGATCACATATCTCTGCTTCTAGGCTTTCCTGAAGATTTGTTCATTGGCATTTGGAATTCAGAGCATGTTTTTTTTCCTTTTGCTTGACAGTCTTTTGTCTTCTTGCAGAAATGATGATGATGATCCCAGGAAACATCATTTCTTTAAATCCATAAACTTCCGTCGGCTGGAGGCAGGTGTTACGGATCCTCCCTTTGTACCGGATCCATCTGTTGTGTATGCCAAAGACGTTGCTGACATTGCTGACTTCTCTGAAGTTAAGGGAATTGACTTTGATGAAAAAGACAGTAAATTCTTCAAGAAATTTTCCACAGGGGCTGTCTCTATACCCTGGCAGAATGAAGTCATTGAAACAGGACTGTTTGCGGAACTGAATGATCCCAACAGAGTAGCTGGTAGAGGTACCAAGTCTGGAGTTTGTTTGTTGTTATAAATATGATGTCAGAAATGAAAAGGTAGGAAATACACCTTCATTACTTCATGGAATCAAAGATGTTCAGCAGGGACTCACCAACTTCCTTAAGGCAAACTGAATAAGCTGTTCTTGTTTCATGCTGATATCTTATTGGAAATTTCTAAAATGAAGAATCGGATTCTTTTAAGATGATTTAGCACTCGTGTTGGCCTCTTGCTAAAATATTCAAAACAAACAGACATTTGGATTTAAAATTATTTTGCTTGGGACTGCCACTGCTTTGGCAAGGTTCAGTAGTAGTTCATCAAAGTTCATTATAAAAAAGACTTTAACTGGACTCACTGGAATAGACAGTGATCATGAATTTATTTCAGCTAGGTAAGAAACACAGAATATTTATATAGGTTATTCCTTTTTAGGTTATGCTTCTCCATGTGTATAACGCTGATATAACAGTCAACAGTCATTTTGGTACCAATTTCACCTTTCTATCAGGCTTCCTGATAGTATCTTTTCATTTTGATGAAAGCTGTAGTTTAAATTAAACTACAAATGAGTCATGCCAGTTTGTAACTGGCCTTTCAGAAGAGAAACAACACAAACACGGCAGCAATACTTATTTTGCAAGTAAGGGGTTTAAAATAAATTAACTATTTTTACAAGTACTTTTAATGTGAGGGAAATGTGCATATATGTGTACAGCTTAGATGTGTGCTTTGATTCTTGTAAATGTCTTACTTCAAGAATCTGTTTTTTGATATTTTGAAACAGGCCTGCAACTATGTGCTGCTAGTGTAGTATTACCGGGACTCTTCAATAGCTGAAGAAGGCTAGTTTTTGAAGTTATATTCTCAAAGTCAAGTCCTTAGAGCTCATATGTATGCAAGGTATGGTTTACTCAGCTCCTCCTTTAATTCTGAGATGAAGTTGTTTGTGTTCACCACCCCAGAGAGTTGAAGAAATTTTATGGCAGACTGCACCTTCGTTCCGATTTACTCGAGAAGGCCAGCAGATGGAGGGCGGGCAGCCACTATGCACCCTTGCATTGTGCCTGAATCAAACACAATCTCCTCCCCAAGGAACATTTTGTACAGTACTTTAATTGTATTTTGTATTAGACTTTTAGCAGTTACTTTCATACCCATTTCCGGGCTGAGAAGCACAATTAAAGGTAATAAATACATTATATTAAAACGGATGCAAGCAGATGTCAATAAGAATTCACCAAAATGTTGTTATATTTTAGTACCTTACATATAGTTTAATAAGATGTTTCCAGTTCGGACAATAGTGGGTCTTCCTCAGGTAAAACAAAACAATAAGCACATGCAATTTATAATACCAAACTTTGATTTCCACCCCCTCCAACTAATGTATCCATATGGTTGTCATCTAACAGTGTTAATTCTTATTCAGATAATTCTGAACTTTGAACATTAAAAATAATAGCAAAGCTAATTAAAGACAAATCCATACTTTTGTATAAAGCTGTGTAAATGTAGGGGGAGTTGTGTTTTTCTTTTTGCATACTGCCCCTTTACTACTCATCCTTGTCTTGCAAGTTTGCATATTTACAGTACAATCCTAAGAACAGTTTCCTGGGAGTAAGCCCCTTGAGTAGGCTTAAGTAGGATACTGAGCAGAGCTTCTTAGGATGACACTGGCCATTAACGTATGGGCAAGACGTCACTGGTTTATCTCTCTCCCATCTCACACCATTTTATTCTGTGATCATGAAATTAAACACACGGCGTTTCCCATCCCACTTGAGGCTCCCATGCATTTGGCAGGTGGGGATAACGTGGGATATGGAGGGAGTGGTCGTGGGTTGCACCGTAATTTACATCACCACCATGTGACTGTATGTGGTTGGTTTCTTCCTAACTTAAGGGGGGGGGGAGTCTGGTATGCCAGTATGCCAGCAAACCAATCAACAGGATCCGTAATTTTTTTTTCTGCTAGTTTCCCCTGCGTGGGGAGGACTGACTTTCCCACGCCCCCGACTGCCTCCACCCCCTTTTAGAGAAAGCAAGGAAATGGCGCCCTTTGGGCAGGCAACTTTCCAGAGAACGAGCAACATGGCGACCGATACATGTGCAGATCCAGCCCCCCCCTCAAATCATTGCCCTTCATTGCCCTAGTCCCCATTTTACCACACCGTACAGGCTCAACCCCCATCCTTAATGTAAACAAAAGACACTTTAATTGAATGTAATGGGGAGAGAAGAGGGCACCATGGAAAGGGAAGGGATAGACCTGACAGTCAGCTGGCAAGTCATGGAACTGATTAACTGGTATACTGGCATCATAACCGGCATCACAACAAAAAACGAGGGTACTGAGAAAAGGGCTGCATTGTAGTAAATGGTAGGTGGCAATGGTGGCCACTCATCTCCGGCAACAAAACTTGGGAGAGGCAGAGGGAAGGGCCAAAAAAATCTGATGGGATGGGCGTGCCGGCCTGATGGGATATCGACCCGGAAGCTCATGCATGACCAAACAGCCAGAATTATCGCGAATGTGAATTCACTTTCGCAATAAGATGGGGTTTGGAAAACACATGTGTAAATTGCACAAGAAGTGAATCAGATGCGCAGACTGGAGATGTGCATGTGAACCCGGGAAAATTGCTACACTGGGGAGGGGATCGCAAGACAAATCGGCCATGCATTAATGGGCATCGTTAATTACTTGACTATTTGATACCTGAATGTTAAGAAAATGCACAACTTCAGTGGGAGTGACTGTGGAGGAGATAGACACAATCTTGACCAGAAAAGGGAATTCTTTTGGTTCTGCATATTCTTCTATCTGAAGTGAAAAGTATCAAAAATGCTAGCCTGGATAAGGCACATGTTTGAAATCAATACGTAGCTTAGAAGTACATAGGTATAGAATCAGAATTTAGACCACCTACAGTGAATATGCTTATTATAATATGACACAATGCTTGTTTTATATTTTGCCCAGTATAAAGGTTTATTTTCAGTTCCAATATATTTAGCTCTAGAATCAAGTATAATACTTTCAGTCTTCCATACAAATGGCCCTTTTAGGAAAACAGGATAAGTAGGGCCAAGAAAGACCTCATAATCAGGGTAGGGACAAGGAATTGTAATAGCAAAAATACTACTACAGGCAGGACTGGAGGAGCAGAGCTGGGATACCCTGGGGAGCTGAACTTGTGAAATGCTGTAGATATACCCACCTGGAAGAGTATCTGAGGGCTAGAAGCCAGAGTCTGGTGGGATAGGTCATAAGGTCATTTATAAAAATGACTGCATGTGTGTAGAAGTCCCCTGTTACCAAGCAGTATATCAGACGCCCATAGATCAAGCCAACACAATACATACCACAAGTGTGCCACAAGCAGCACCCCCTTCTAAAAAAAAACAAACAGGAACTTAAATGCAGAGTAGATAATCTTTGATTAAAGATGCAAGTTAAGGCAAACTATACTTTATAGGCCTCACATACTTAGTGGCTTTGCTTCAGTCATCTCCAGCTGAGTCAACTCCAGCATCTGTGTTCCATGTTCTACCATGCACCCTTCTCCGCCCATTAGTTTCGTATAGTGCTGCAATACTGCACCTAATCATGGTCTGTTGCTGTTGTAGCCATTGGTCTATATTTGCAAAAGGCCTAAATTGTGCGAATCAGCCTTGACCTGGAGCAAGTGAGAGTGCCTTTCTAGACAACTGTTTCGTTATTGCACAACAAATATGAAGTTCTTGCCCAGCAGCAACAGGCAACTGAAACATTCATGCATATACATCTGTGGGTAACAAATCACTTGATCTTAGCTGGATGCTTTGATTGAAAAACATTGTTTTTGAGATGATGGAACGTGATGTGAATGCTTTGTTATGCAGGGTTTGATCTGTGGCAACTCTGGTAAAGCTATGGACTGGTGATTGTTGACAATGGTTTAACCTATTACTGTGAAGTGAGAAATCCTTTACCTTTATGCTGACACTTTGGTCTGACTATCCTAGCATAAATTCATACATGCAGCTGAGCAGGTAAAGCTGCCTGAGAAAGGTGGTTTGTTTGGTCTGATATGTCATGCAATGTATCGCTTTTTGCCTCATTTCACAAGAAGACCACAACAGTCTAGTTCTCAAAAAGCTTCTGCCACAATAAATTTGTTAGACTTCAAGATGCTACAAGATTTGTTGTTGTTTTCACATTTTCAACAAAATGTTGTTCTCTTCTGTCGGGTAATTCTAATTGATAGCCTGAACTGGATGGCTTCAACAGTATTCATTGCCTGAAGGTTTTATTTGAAATAAACTAACATTTCAGTAAGTTGGCAATCTTGCACTGCATGCCATATTCAGCCTTTACAAATAAAAACTGCAACCTAATATCTTGATGATAACTTTTGCACCTGGAGAGTATTGTCGCTATGATGGCACTGTAACATTGTGGTTTAGGAACACTGTACTGGCAAATGAGACAGTACATACGCATTTAGTTAACAGTGCAGGAAATCTTAGGATCAGGATGGTTGAAACTAATTTTGGGAAGGGGAAATTATTAGGTAAGCCTCTTCTGTTTGATACATAACAATTTAATTTTCCATTAAAAAATAGATTGAAAGTCTTGTGTCTCTGTTGAGAAATCAGAGTTAATGAACAAATGAAATCATTCTTCACTGGGTTTATTTGTAGAGATGAAATCCCAGCTGAGTATGTTGATGAGTCGCTGTATGTTCAAAAACAAGATTATGTAGCCAACTGGACCATGCTCTCTGAGGAAAGAAGCCACACAAATGGTATGACTGACTGACAATTAGATATTTGTGCTGGACAGTAAACAGGTTCCTGTCAAACCAGCAGCCCTCTAGTACATTAAATTTTCTGCTCATCCCTTTTCCCAACATATAGCCATAAGCAAACTTCAGAAGGAACAAGAAGGAGGGGAAAGTTGCATTAGAATAAAACTTATTTATTGATAAGCATCTTTTAGCAGAGTCAGGGGGAATCAAGTGGACAATACAACTAAATTAATCAGGAATGCCTGCATTTAAAAACTGCTTTTCTCTGATTATAAAACATAAATTGAGGTTTGACCATTTTCTCTGTAATGTGTTAAATACATCAACTTCTAGTTTGTTAGAGAACAAAACTGCTGATGTTTGTATATCCATAATGACAATGAGGTGAATTATTAAATATACTTAAATCTTACTAGCCTACATTATTACTTTTAAGGAACTAAAGCTAATTGTTCACTGTTCTCTTTACAGAGGAATTCACAGGAAACATTTTAAAATGGCACAGTATGAAAGACTGTCAGTATTAAACTGGGATTGTTCCTCAGACCTATGCCCCAATATTTTTGAATTTAGATCCATATTTGTATACAGAAAATATTTAATCAGGACTGTTGCAGGGTTGCCAACTTCAGGTTGGAAAATTCCTGGAGATTTGGGGCTGAAAGAGGGTACACTGCTGACCAGAGATGCTCAGTCTACTTCTTTCCATCAGGAATAGATTGTCCCAGAGACACCTGCGATGTTGTCACTGGAAGGGCTGTAGCTCAGTGGTAGAGCATCTGCTTGGCATGCAGAAGGTCCCAGGTTCAATCCCTGGCATCTCCAGTTAAAGGGACTAGGCAAGTAGGTGATGTGGAAGACCTCTCTGCCTGAGACCCTGGAGAGCCGCTGTCGGTCTGAGTGGACCAAGGGTCTGATTCAGTATAAGGCAGCTTCATGTGTTCACGTGAATAATCAATCTCCCACTTCATGCTGGGAGAGGCACCTTAAAAGAGCACAGCACAACTCATTCCACATTTCTTTTAGCCTTGCTGGCACTGACAGAGAGAATGTATATGAGCATGTGCACAATGGTGCAGCATGCTTAATGAAGATGCCAAGGCCCCGCCCTGTAATAGTCCTGCAAAGGATTAAGTTCAGTATTTAATATCTACATGAAGCCACTGAGAGAGGTCATCAGGAGGAATGGACTACAATGTCACCAATATGCGGATGACACCCAGCTCTACCTTTCTTTTCCACCTAATTCCAAGGATGCTGTTGATGTTCTGTACCAGTACTTGGAATCAATAATGCTCTGGATGATGGTGAGCAAGCTGAAACTTAATCCTGACAAGACAGAGATTCTCTGGGTTAGTAGAAAGGCAACTGGGGAGTTGAGATCTCTCCTGTCTTAGATGGGATTATGCGTGTGCGCGCGCCATCAAGTCACAGCTGACTTAAGGAGAACCCATAGGGTTTTCAAGGCAAGAGACATTTGGAGGTGGTTTGCCATTGCCTGCCTCCATGTGGGCTGAGAGTTCTGAGAGAACGGTGACTGGCCCGACATCACCCAGCAGGCTTCATGTGGAAGAATGGGGAATGAAACCCAGTTCTCTGGATTAGAGTCTGCCGCTCTTAACCATTACGCCATGCTGGCTCTGGATGGGGTTTTTTATACATCTATACAGCTAGGTTCGCATCTTGGGAGTGCTTCTTGACAAAGCAGTTGCCTTAGAAAACCAGGTGGCTGCGGTGGTTCAGAGTGCTTCTGCCCACCTTTGGCTGGTGTGTCAGCTGTGACCATTCCTGGGTCAGTCAGATCTAGCCACAGTGATCCATGTCTTAGTTACATCTAGACTGGACTATTGCAACGCACTCTACTTGGGTCTTGAAGAGTGTTCAGAAGTTGCAGCTAGTGCAGAATGCTGTGGCTAGACGGTTGGGGCCAGCTACTGTGAGCATGTGACCCTGATACTACAGTAACTACACTGGCTACCGATAAGCTCCCCATCCCAATTCAAGGTGTTTGTTTTGTCCTTTAAAGCCCTACACGGCTTGGGACAGGTGTATCTGAAGGACTGGCTTCTCCCATATGTTCCTCCCCAGGAATTTAGACCACATGGAGAGGCCCTCTTGACTGTCTGCTTAGGTGAAAACCTCTCCCCCCCCCCCATCCAGAGTTAGGAATCCTGCCCAGTGTGGGAACTGCTCTGCTTTCTGCCAATGAGGTCCCTTGGCACGTAGCCCTCGTCTCTCTCTCCCTGATTGAACTTTATGATGCCCATCCATCAGATCACTTTTGGCAGATAGACCCAAAAGGGTGAACCACAGTTCCTGTTTTCCTGACTCGCATCTCTTGGGAAAATAAACAGTTTGTCATGGGTTCAGGAAGCCCTATCATAGCAGCCTGCCCATTTCCCTTGCTAGAGCACAGCTGGGCAGACTGTAGTCAGCCTTCTCAGATTCCATCCAGGGCATACATGTCAAACCCCAATCAGGGAGGCATAGCTGTTCACATGTTTATTGAACATATGTTTATTGAACAGTAGTATGAATAGGATTCAGATGGAAGTGCCTGGAGAAGGTAATGAGGGCCAATAAACTAAAACTCAGTACAGACAAAACAGAGGTTTTGTTGGTCAATGACAAAGCTGTTTGGGGACTGTGAAGACAACCTGTCATGGAGGGAATTGCATTAGGCTTCCCATTTTCCCATTGGCAGCTGGCAGGAGAAAAATAAAATAAAAATCACCATCATTTGACATCATGACATCACTTCTCTAGGTTTTCCCCAGAAGTAAGGTAACATTATTTCCCAACGGCACCCCCATGCCCCCCCCAGACTCCCACCAGTTGCCAGCTGCTTTAAAATCTGTTTTTCTTTTTACAATGTCTCCTGCCCTCTCCAATAACCTCAAGAACGTTCTCTTTTCTTTTTTTAGTTTCACTTGGAACTAAACAAGATCAGGCCAGAATCTGCTTGCCTTCTGATCCTGTCAGAATCATTGATGACTATAGGAACACCCAAAGCAGGCAACCATGAAATGGGAAACTGAACAATTGGGTTTTCCCCACATAGCCAGACTCCTGCTCTCTTCTATACTGAATTGTTGATTTTAGCTCAGGGCTGGTGCCATAGCACTGCAAAGGGGGGGAAATTATCCTAAGGATGCCAAGTCTCCTGCTTTGGTGGGAGACCTCCCTCTGCTACTCAAATAGGAGGGGAATTACCGGTGATATGATGACATCATGTCCTGCATGATCAGAAATGATGTCATCACATCTGGGGAAGTTGCTGTATCGCTTAGGAGGGGCCCTCCCCCACTGGTGAGTCTCCTGCCAGCCTCGTGCCAGCAATCCTACTACAGAGCCATATATCCATCTATCCATGGACTTTGTGAAGCAGAATTTCCTGCTTCTCATTCATGCTGTTTCCCACTGATACCCTGAACATTTGTTCCTGAGGGTCAGTGGACCCACAGGAACAGCATAAGGAGCAAAGTGGGGATCTGGGAGGGGGGAAAACAGACATCATTGCCCCCTTCTTTGGCAAATGGAAATGCCTTTCCATCAGAGGAACTGCATGGCATACCTGAAACAATCATGTTTATACATCCTTACTAGACCTCCTGTGATGCCTTTTCAATATATAAAGCTCAGTGTTTGTGCCTATCCAGATGTTATACTCTCTTCTCCCCATGGATTTAACTCCTTCAATATAAAGCGTTCATTTGGTTCTTCCAGTTGACACACATATCACTTTTTTCCTTGGTTCATATATTCCTCTTTTGTGCACCATTTCACCTTTTCAGAGAACCCAGCATGGGAAGCTTTGAGCCTTGACTGTTGATAGGACTAATGTCATCCCAAATCTTTGGCACTGGTGTCCCATGCTTCTCTCTAAACTCTGAGACCTTCTTCCCAGTCTGAGACGCATTTAGGATATTTACTCACACTGTTTGCTCAGGCTGCCCAGAACGATCCTTTCCAGTACACTAGATTTTCTGATTCAATGTACAACCTACAAAGATGCATTGTTTGTGCTACATGGTGCATAGGAAAAAAATTAATCTCAACTGAATCTTGACCTCATCCTCTTCTTCATCAAACGTTCATGTGAGCCTTTGTGAACAGTTCAGTGCCAAGTCAAAAGGTACCCAATGTATATTTTGCCCATGCCCTGCAGGCTGGATTAATGTTATTGCAACAGATTAATGTTTTTGCAAAAAAATACCAGTGGGATGACTATGGTTGCTTGTCATAACTTGTAACCCAGTCAGCTATAGTACACTCACTGCTTAAAACAGCAGTGACTGGAAAGGGTTCCATTGTGTTTTCTCTGAAGAGCTCTGTAGAAACAAAGGGGATTAATATGTTGGATGTGTCACCTGACTCTGATTCCCTGCGAGGAGGAAAATCAACCTGTATGGCCAACTTTTAGATGGGTGTATACAATCTGTTTATGTGGAAAGCCTAGCTAAAGCAACGTAAGCAATAATATTAAGCAATACAGGAATTTTTTCTTTATCTGCATTGCTGTTCTTGTGTGTGTAAAGTGCTGTCAAATTGCAGCAGACTTATGGCAACCTATTGGGGGTTTTCAAGGCAAGAGACTAACAGAAGTGGTTTGCCAGTGCCTTCCTCTGCATAGTAACCCTGGTGGTCTCTTGTCTAAATACTAACCAGGACTGACCCTGCTTAGCTTACAAGATTTGACGAGATCGGGCTATACCAGGGTGCTTTCCCTCCATTGCTGTTCTGAGAGAGTGATTTACATCATTACCAAATTGCTTCTGTGCACTTAAATTCCTCTCAAAACTCCTAAAACTTTATGGGTAAGTTTGGTCTCAAACCTACGCAGATGGTGCTGAATCTAGGGGAATAACATCTGTACAAAATGCGAGTGGTGAATCTGTAAGCATGATGGGGAAGCGCTGAGATAAAAGGATCAACAGGGAATAGGGAAATGGAATAAAGGATAAATTACATGCCATAGAAACAGACATCTTTAAATACAAGTCTGGACTGTTCAGATGTATAAAATAAGAGGGTAGGATAGCAGTTGGAGGAGGAAGTTGTATGGGGGCTACTGAGTTCTCCTCCACTTGATCCTTCTTCATAGCCCACCACCACCACCGTTCTCCCAGTTGGATTCAGTTCTGCTATCAAAGCCTGGCTGGGGAAGATTACCTCACATCAGGGAGGGGAGCAGGATGGGGGCAAGGGTTCAGCATTTGTGATCTGTTTACCTTTTTGCGCTTTAAATCACATTCCAATCTTACTTTACACAGGATATGGGCAGATCAATATTTAAAGTTCTGTCATCATTACATGTAGTTTGGCCCTCTAGTGAGACAGAATTAGAGAGATGGCGCACACGAGGAACACTTACTAAGTCAAGTACTTTACCCATGATCCACAGTCTCTTTAGGCTCCCTAAGTTACTCTGTAGTGTAACAGAGATAAGGTTATGTCTTTTTTCTCGCAGCATAATATTAGCTGTTCCCTACACATACACATACAACATGTCAAAGAACCAAAGGAGGAAGTTTTCATTGAATGCTTAACAGGACGTAGTGGTCACATGGAAGATTTTGTCTGTTTATAACCCAAATGCCAGATTCGTACATATTGTTCCACTCTAACAAATTAAGGAAAATATGAAATTTCTGAAGAAAAAAGTTTACAAAGAACAATCTTATTTGGTAGTTATCAATTGAAGCAAACTACATTGTTTATGTTTGCAGGGGTTTGAAAAATTGGTTGTGAGAATGTGTTGGGAAACTCCACCCAAACAAACCAAACAAACATGCTCATTTAAAGCAAGTTAGACAATTAAAACCAATCACATTTTTCTCCTGAAACAGATAAATTTAAAAAAAAAAGTTTATTGAAACATTTTGATTCAGAGGGCTCTTTTGTATGGCCATTGATCAAACATACATCCAACATGTTATGAAATATTGAAATATTAATGTCTTAAGAACAACATCATAACTGACAAAAGAATGCTACTATAAAGTTAAAGGGAGTACTATGACAAAGCCTATAAAATTGGGCAACATGGTGAAAAATTAGATTTTATATCCTTGAGAACATCAATTCTATTATATATCTCCCAAAATTGCTATATTTGCTATTGTCCAAACTAGCATTACCAACTCTGGGTTGGGAAATTGCTAGAGATTTGGGGACAGTGCCTGGGAAGGGCGGTTTAGGAAGGAGAGGGGGCTCAGTGGAGATTTGATTCTATACAGCTCACCTTCCAAAACTGCCATTTCCATCAGGGAAACGAATCTCAGTCATCTGAATATCAGTTGTAATTCCAGGAGAACTCCAGGCCCCCTTGCTGGAGGGTGGTAACCCTACAAACACACTTAAAATAAAATGCTAATTTAAACAGTTTATGTCATCGATCTCTTCCCATTAAATTCTCTTACACTGACCCTTTATATTTTAGATAGCAAACAGACTCACTTTATAACACTACCAGTATACCCTGAGCAGAGTTATGCCTAGACTTCAATGGACTTAGAAGGGTTTAACTCTGATCAATAAACTCACAATACAGTTTAAAGCAATCTACCATATACTAAATCTGTTGACTATAGCTGAACCAATTTCTTCAAGGAACAGCTAAGGATTTTTTGCATCGAATCCGATGGCGTGTCTTATTTAAAAAGCACCATTCACAAATGAGAGAAGATAACCACAAGGCCTATAGCCCTATAATTATGAACTAAGGAAAGGAGAAAAAAATAGAGGAAAGCAGGGCGGATTTCTTGGGAAATGGTTTTTTTTTTTTTTTTACCTCTATTAGCTCCAAGTTAAGAAATATTAACATTTCCCCTTCAGCCTGTTTCTAATAAATAATTGTGAAACATTTTCACCCCAAGCAGAAGTAGGTGGTTTTGAACTCCTCCACCCCAAGCTTATCATAGATTTCCAGAATTATGCAAAAGCTGGCAGCCTTTGCTTGAAGTAAACAAGTCAAATTCAGTACAAGCATGGAGCCTGAGGCCAAATTCACACATGCTAGTTAAAGCACATTTCAGCCCTTCTTACTTCTGTTGAAACACGTTTGTACGAATCAATTTATAACCATGTAGGAAGACTGATTTACAATTGAGTTCAACCTTTTTGCTCTTTACCCTGTATGTGTGACTTTAATCTTACTCATGAACAGAAGGGGGAGAGAGTTATGAGCCTAGTGGAGCAACCAACTAGATAAAGCGTGCAGTTCTCCCTCCTTGCCATGACTTGTTGGCTTCATTCTCACAATTTGGAATACAAAGTACACAGAAGTTGTTCCTACATGATATGTCTTTTTATGTATAAATGATCACCGTATTGCTTTACCCAATTGCAAGGTTGATTTCATGAAGCCATCTTAAGGATTTTTCTTTTTTCTTTTTAAAAAGTTGTGGTGGCATGATGAAATTAGAAGATCCACCATAGCATTGCCGGTAGGCTATGTGGAGCAGATGTCTCATGGTAAGGATTTCAAGTATCTACCATAGCAGTTCGTATCTGAATTAACTGGTTTAAATAGCAGTGCAGGTAAGAGACAGAAGCTTGTTCTGCTTAGTAGAGTAGGAGCAGCTTTGTAACACTGCTGCATATATATAGGGTTGCCAACCTCCAGGTACTAACTGGAGATCTCCCGCTATTACAACTGATCTCCAGCAATTAGAGATCAGTTCACCTGGAGAAAATTGCCACTTTGGCAATTGGACTCTATAGCATTCCCTCCCCAAGTCCCTCCCCAAACCCCGCCCTCCTCAGGGTCCGCCCCAAAAACCTCCCGCCGGTGGAGGTTTAACTATTCTAGTTAAATAGCTGGACAAGTATTATAGTAAGGGTGAGCTGCTATGTTACATACATACATTTCTAATAAAATTGCTTTTAATAGGGAATAACAGCTTCAGGAGGGGAAAATCATCCTTTCTCTGTTCAGCAGTTCTCTACTACAAAGCCACACTGCTTCTCTCCTGCAGTGTTCCAAAGGACTATTTGCCAAAGTATACATGCACTGAAAACTCCTAATTGGAAAAAGTTACCTGGGGGAGATTTTTCAGCAGATTAAGCTTCCTTTTTGGTTCTCCACTCAAAATCACCTACTTCCAAAGCTGTTTATCTCTAAGAAATGCAATTACTGAGCTTTTGTTGCATGCATTTTATGTAAAGTATAGTTCCACTTCCATCCTTAGTGTAATACCAGTCCTACCATAAGTGGTTAATATCAGGTGGCCCTGCTGAGGCCTAAGAACAGTACAAATTTGGCAGCTTTTTTACAATCAGCTCCAGCCAATAGGTGTGAGCTGATCCTCTTAAAGACTTAAGCCAGGCCGAAAACAGTGAAAGTGGCGCCCAGCTGGGTCATTACAAGAAATAAAAGTTTTTTCCTCCCCCAATGCTTGGAGTCTGGGGCTTTCCCCCCTCCCATGTGTATTGTTGCTAGATTACAGCTATTTGTTTATCTTTTGCTATTAAATAAAATGATCAGGCTTCTTTTAACCGGTGGCACATATTCAGCTTTTGGGGGTGAAAAAACCCCAGCTTGAACCAATATAAGTGCTACTTTGAAGAAGCTAATGCTTACTGAGTAGATACTTGCTTGAAAATCCTGGGAAAAATGAAGGGATACAGCTGTTTCTTCTGATTCCAGTGTTCTTTTATTGAAGACTTAGGGCATGTTCATCATCTGTTGCATTTGGCATGAGTGATGATTTGTATATATGAATGAGCATCACACATTATAACTTCCATATCAATCAATGGAAACTGAAAAGCCAATGTTTTCCATTAAGACAATTTGCACATTCATCTGAGTGTGGCCAAAAACTGAGTAATAAATTGATGAGAGGTCCATTGGTGTACAAGCATGTGTGAATCAGCCCGTATAGTTTCTTATGCATGGTGTTTTTTTCCCTGTCAAGTCACGTGTGACTTATGGAGACCCCTGGTGGTGGTTAGCTATTGCCTGTCTCCCTGGTATTCTTTGGAGGTCTCCCATCCAAATACTTACCAGGGTCAACCCTGCTTAGCTTCTGAGATCTGATGAGATCAGGCTAGCCAGACTATCCAGGCTTAAAAAGTAAGGGGGCAGATCACCACTCTTAGATCCTTCTGAGCTAGAGATCTGCCAGGACACATGAAGGGCCAGACCAAATGATTTCATGGGCCTTAAACGGCCCCCAGGCCTGATGTTCCCCACCCCTGCTTTATTGAGTCAATCTCTCTCATGTTGGGTCTTTCTCTTTTTCTTCTGCCTTCACCTTTTCCTAGCATTATTGTCTTTTCCAGTGAGGATGCACATATCAAGCCCAATTTCTTTGATCTTTCCACCTCTAGAACAGTGCAGCAGGATGGAGAAATCAGGTAGCGTGCATGCACCACAGCCACTCCCCAAAAGTCCAGCCCCTCTGTATACATAAGCTGCTAGCCATCTCAGGGCTAAGCTAGAGAAGATGCTAGAAGGTCTGTGACTGGTTTTGACAGATAAATAGCAATTGTAGTGGCCCTTGATTTAGATGGCAAGGGAGAAGGGCAAGTTAACCTGACCTTAAAATCCCCTTCGCACTTCTGCTACTTCCCAGTGAGAAAGAATATACAAGCAGCAAACTGTAAATGAACATGTTTCCAGCAGGGCAAACAGCAGTTCTGGTAGATCTATTTGAAGTTGGAAAAACAGTGTGGTAGAAGGATCCAACTCCTCTCCAGTCCATGGCTACTAGAAATTATTTCTAGATTGATGGAGATGTATGAAATGGATCTAAGCTCTTTTTATTACAGTGCATGGTGTGACTAGATACAGATGCTAAAAGGTCTAGCTTAGGCAGTGGCCAAGTGTGAGACCTATAATGCAATGTCCCTGGTTCAAATGCACTCCAGAGATGAACTCAGGAGGGGCCTTAGGATCAGCTCACCCGCACATCTGCAACGTGGGGATAACAGCACTGACTTATCTTACAGGGCTGTTGTAATGATAACTGAGATATTGTATTTGAAAGATCATGAACACATGAAATGTGTCACACAAATTCTAAGTATTATTATCATTATTACAGCATCACAGGGCCAGTTATAGTCCAGTTGCAGTCCTACATCAACAACATGGAAACGTTCTAGTTTCCTTGCATTTTCAAATGTCTGCAGGTCCATTCATTGTTTGGTATTGAATGGTTTTATCTATCTGCTGTTCTCAAGATCTTCCTGTAAGGCTGAAAATAGCTGCTATGGCATAAAGGCAACGCACAATGCAAAAACTAAACAATAGTAGAAAGGAAATTTTACTGCAAAGGATAATGGGAAAAATTCAAACAATAGGAGAAAGGAAATATTGTGATTGCAACAAGAATTCAATAATTGCTATTTTTTAGCTAATCCAGAATAACATTTTGACAAACTTTTCTAGGTAGCTGATCATAATTAATATTGCTATTCATTTTCAATTAAGTAAAATGGAAGAATTCATTTCTCTGCAGTCTACTGCAGAGTGATATGAGCATTATTTACAGGGTACTACAACTCTGTCATATTTGGCTTCAGTGAGTCTACTGCAGGATCATAGCCAAAAGGTACATTACCATAAATGCTGCAGTTTCCCAGAGAAGCTATTAACTAAAGAGGAACAGTCCATTAATTTTTTAAGAAAAAAAAATTAAGCATTGGTGGTAAGTGATTACATAGTCTGTCATTCAGGGGAAATTTTTCCTTCCACTCATAATGGTTTCCAAATTATTTGTGAACTATTTTCACAAACAATGTTTTTGCATTTCCTTCATCTGCAGAGCAAATGAGAAATCTAATTTGTTTTTAAAATCTAGTTTTCAATATCACATTAACATTCACATTTATCCAGGCACTCCCACATAGAAGCCAGCATGTATGCTCACGTATATTCAGCTGATGCATTATTAGGGTTGCCAACCTCCAGGTACTAGCTGGAGATCTCCTGCTTTACAACTGATCTCCAGCCAATAGAGATCAGTTCACCTGGAGAAAATGGCCGCTTTGGCAAGTGGACTCTATGGCATTAAAGACCCTCCCCTCCCCAAACCCTGCCCTCCTCAGGCTCCACCCCCAAAATCTCCAGGTATTTCCCAACCTGGAACTGGCAACCCTAATATGAGATGAAGGCATGTGTCCATACGCACATGTGGGTATCCCTTCACAGTAGGTTTCACACATGAAAATGGGCCACAGTCAGTGCTGTCAGCTCTGACAGTTCCTATTATCAGTTTGGAGAGAAGGGGCATGGAATTTAAGCACTTATGGTATGGGAGAGAGGAAGGTAAGGTTGGGTGCAGGATCATACCCACACCCATACCAGCAGAAAAGTTCCAAAGGAAGCAGATGATCTGCTATCCATCTGCAGATCATCAGACTTGAACTCAGTAAGTCAAATAATCATACTAATGTAGCTAGGGCAGGAACAGAAGCAAGAGAGAATAAGTGAATTGGAGGGGTCTTCCTGACCATTCATCTTGCAAGTGCTACTTTCCCTGGCATCTGTACATCACTATAGAACTGCAAACCAGCCCATCTGGAAGAAAACTGGCCTAGAGGGGAGGCATTTTAAGGGAAGGTCTAGTCAACAGTGCCCTACTGTTACACTGAATTAAATAATGATGACATTCCTAAACAAAAATAATGGATAAGGCACATTGGCCTGCTTAGCCTGGGCTAGTCAGAGCTTAGAAGCTAAGCAGGGCTGGTCACTATTTGGATGAGAGACCCCCAAGAAAGACTGGGCTTGGTATGCAGAAGAAGGCAATGACAAACCATCTCTGCTTGTCTCTTGCTTCGAACGTCCTGTGGATGCAGTCGTTATGAGTTGGTTGTGAGCCAATGGCACATTCTTCTTCTCACATCAAACTAGATGTAATCAATCGCAGTCTTAAACTGGGCATTATTCTGCACCGTCATACTTTGTCGGTTCTAAAGTGATAGGCTTTTACTGCAAATATTGCTTTTGTTACTTAACCTATTTTCTGAGCAAAGCATTTAGCAAATTAATAAAAGATGAGGACTGGATGAGATTGTAGCAACAAAGCATCCATTAGAGTTACCACAGGGACAGTGACTAACGGGAACCAATCTACAGACAGCAGACTTGCATTTATAATGATTTTTTTAGCTTTGAATCCAAAGGTGCATTTTTCTTGGAGGCACATTTGCTTCATGAGAGAAATTAGCACTTGCACACACCCACAACTTGCCTTTTAAAATATGGCCCCTCTCAGAGTGATCAGGACAGATGCAGGTGGAACCGTCACGTCAGGCCTAGCCTAAGGCTCTTTCCTGACCCTCCTGGAGAAAGCCTGGTGCTGTACCACCTTTTAACTTTTCGAAAGCAATGTAAGTTTTCCCCTTTCCTCAAAACTTTTTCACATAGTGAAGGCAATACTGATATATTTATTGGCTGTGTTCCACGTACTGGTTCTCTGTGATAGTATTTTATGGAAGGCACAGCTGTGAACTGTGCTGTTGCTTTATAACATTGTAGGCTGCCTGGAATGTATGAAACGATAGAATACAAAATAATTTTTAAAAATTCAACTGTAGTGCAAACAAATCATCAAATCATGATGGTTTGTGCAAAACAAATCATATGACGCACATTTAGAGTCAAATGAATAATAAGACAGAGAACAATTTATGCCATTGGTTTATTCAGCATAGTAATTTTCTTGACTCTACATAAAAGCTACCTTTCACCAATGGAATCCTTGCTAGGATTTTTGCACGTATGAGAGCCTATTAATAGGCCCTCATGACTCACGAGCATTCATTTAGGGTGTCAGGAGATCAGGATGTAAAAACAAAGCACTGCAACTGAACTTGCATGGCATATGTTTTAAATCAATTTCTGTGGGAATCTTACAAAGCATGATGTGGGCTTTCACACTTCACTATGTTGACTTTTGAACATGACACCTCATTTACCAGACGTATTCAAATCAACGGAATGAGCTGGGGGCATTATTTTGTTAATGTGACTGTTTCCTTCTCTCTATCGACTTTAACAAATGGTATGCCTGTGGGACCGAGGTGCCTTGCATTAATGACACTGTGACATTCTAGAACTACAAAGAGACTTAAAAAAAAAAAAGATAGCCAGCAGCCTGCCACATTCTGTGGGGTGTTTGAGCCAATTTTTCCCCTTAGTTACTTGGCCATCTCACTATTGTCCTGCTGGCTCTGTGCGTAGGGAGTATTTATGGGAATTTATACAATGATCCCATTTTACTGTGTTCTACTCATCTGATTCCATGGCAGCCAGCCAGGCCTTTGCAGTTGCTTTATTTTCACAGTGACACAGACATTTTCATCCTTGCTTTATAGCGGGAAGTCTTATTATTTTGGATAGCTTACGGAAGCCTGTGCCGCTTGGCTTTTTTTTTTATTTCTTGCCGTGCAACAGACAGTGATTTTCACAATTGCTTTTGCCACAGTGATTACAGAAGCTCACTTTTCTTGGGTCTGCCTAGCGTTTTTCCTGCTTCTGAGCTCTTCCTAATGACAGGGTGAAGAAGTATGCTGATAACAAAAACACTCAGATATGAGGACCTTTCCCCATGTTAAGAAATGACTAAATAGAAAATACTTCCAAGTAGAAATTAGCAGTCTTATATGCAGACTCTCTCTGTGCATATATGCATTTCACTTTGTGTATACATGGCACAGTCCATGGGTACACTTTCATACATGCCAATTTGCATGCAGGTTGTTGCATGCTCTTATTAGTTGAAATTTTGCAACAAGCTGGATCAAAAGGTTCTTAAAGCAGTGGCAGTCAGAACACCAACAGGCAGGAAAAGTCTGTAGCAATGGATTTACAATTTCTAGTCTGCAATGTGTTTGACATTCCTCTTCATGTATTTCTTTGCTGTTTCAGTTTAAAATTCAGCTGTGGTCTCTCTTTCATCAATTTTCTCATCATTGTTTAATCTCTGGCTTATTTGTTAAATATTTTAAAAGCCTCTGGAATGTGAGAACAAATTCCTGCTGCAACACCTGCATCTTGCTGAGCCTCTAATTAGTGCTCAACTCTGTGCCTTGCCTGGTATGCATGTTTAGAGAGCATGAGAAAGAATAGCAGGAGCACAAAAGCTGATCAGAGGGCTGCAAACCTCTGGAAAGTACTTGATGGTGTGCGATTGATATAGTTGGATCAGGAGATATTTTTTTCTGTGCCCTTCTGCAGAACTGAGATCAATTCTTGCACTCCTTGTGTGAGAAAGAGAGATAAACTTGCACTGGCTAAAATGGACATCAGATTTAAAGTCAGCTTTGTTCTGATCTGGGTTTTGTTTTTTGCTCTGCCATCACAACATTAATCAGCGATACCTTCCAGAATAAAAGGTGTTTTTGGTGTTTCTTGTGAAAATACCACCCTTTTTTTCAGCAAAGCTTTGCATGAAGAAACTGCTTTCCAAGAGAAAGGGGAGGTAGAACTCTCCTTCTATTTTTAACTCGTGCTTTAACCCCTGGCAGTTTGTGTCCTCCTACAGAGCATAGGGGAGGGTTTGGGGCTGTTCGTTGACTGGATCGGTAGGTCTGTTATCCCCTTAATCCTTGGATGTTTTAAATCTTTTAACTACAATAAAATGCAAAGCAATTCAATCAGATGATTTAACATTAATTGTTTAACAATCATTATTTTTCAGAATGTTTTTTTCCATATTAGAGCAAATTGAAAATGCTAGGGAGGGTCTGACACTCTTTCTGCTTTTTCTCAGCCAAGACTTCCCTGTGGGTTGCCTTTCCCTTAGACTAGAGGCAAAGTTCTTGTATGAGATCATCTAAACACCTCTGAAATTAAGCAGATGAACAAAAAGGTATACAATCATGGAAAAAATAAACAGAATAACCAACTTAATATTTTATGATTTTCAAGTACAGCACAGTAGTAGTAGTAGTAGTTAGAACAGCTCATTCTTTTTAGTATCCAGGTTATTTAGGAACATAAACATAGATTAAACTAAACACCTTCAGGCACACAAGTCTGAAAATGCCCCATGTGTCCTCTCCAAGACTATAAACAAAGTTCTCCTTCTACATTTTTTTACCAGCTGTCAGCCAAACGAATTAACTTTCTTTGATTGTGGCTGTGCTACCCTGTTCAACTGCTGTGGCTTTCTTTCATGAGCTATTTATTTCACACACAAACTTTCTCACATGGGGCTTTCTTCTCACCCTGAGTCCCTCACACAGAGGCTGCATCTGTCTTCTGTCTTGGTGGCTGCTATATTAGGCGGGCTCCTTTGCATGTATCAGTTTGCCATGTAGGTCAGCTACCACTGCGTTATTTTCACCACACTGTTGCCAGTGATGCTCTGTGAGGCAAACGGATTGCTCTTGGCATGTTGGTACACATAAAACAGCTCAGCGCACCATCATTGCAGTAATGCCTTGTGGCCAGTGCACTTGACAAGTTGATACACACACACAGAACAGCACTCCCACTACCATGTGAAGGCAGTTTTCAAGCATCTTGCATATGGTGGCAGTATGGTTTGAAGCCTCTCTGAAATTTCTTTGCACTCTCATGGAACCACTGGCTTACTATTTCCACAGTGCATGTAGCCAACACATTCTGGACTGTTGGATCGTAAATGCACATCTAAACCGCTTACTTAAACCAATGTAATTTGTTTAACTGCTATGATTTCCCTTAAGGGATGCTGGGAATTGTTTTGTGGCGATAATGAGAATTCTCTGCTGTAGGCCCCGCATTCCCACACAAGAGCAACAGTTCCGTGACAGATAACATCTAGGTAGTCTTATGCCATTTTATCTTATTCAGAGATATCTATGCAACCAGTGAGTGAGCTGTTACCACAACTTGTGTTCAGGCTTGGAGGTTGGAATTTTTAATTACTGCCAGCAGTTTTATATTTGGCCTACAGGCCTAATCCTTTCGTTTAACACCTCGGCCCCAAGAATGTTTTCAAGTGGAATCTGTTTCTCACCAGTGTAAAACTGCAACTCGTAGAGACTTACTGGTGTTCCAAGAACTCTCTGACAATGTGTCTGCACCGCAGAATTTGTTGCTGCAGCTACAGTGCCTGGTGCCCTTTTATCTGTATGATGCACCAGTGCTGTGTGGGACCTCTGAAGATGGTTAACAAGGTATGCAAACAGAGACAGGAGAGGTGGCATCCTAATGGTGGTTTTTTGGCACAATGGTTCACAGCCTGACAGTTTAACAATAAGTTTAACTGTAGTCAGATGTGTGAGCGGACAGAGCAGAGCCAAGCCATTCTGTCCCATGTGGCACAGATAAAATTCTTCTTCTGCTCCAGCAGTACAAGACACCATTTTGTTTCTGTTCCTGTAGCAATACTTCATGGGATGGGTTCAAATGGGTTTTTTTTCAAGCAATATATTTATTTTTAAATACACTGTATGATAAACTTGGGTCTTAAAGATAAAAGTAGTCCCCTGTGCAAGCACCAGGTCATTACTGACCCATGGGGTGACGTCTCATCCCAACGTTTACTAGGCACCGTTTACTAGGTTTGCCATTGCCTTCCCCGGTCATCAACATTTTACCCCCAGCAAGCTAGGTACTCATTTTACTGACCCTGGAAGGATGGAAGGCTGAGTCAATCTCGAGCCGGCTACCTGAAACTGACTTCCTTTGGGATCGAACTCAGGTTGTGAGCAGCGCTTTTGACTGCAATACTGCAGCTTACCACTCTGCACCACTGGGCTCTTAAACTTGGGTCTTAGTGGAACTCATTAATGCTCAATATCCATTTGACCTACAAAGGCAGAGATGGACCTCCGCAGGTGGACTCTGTAGGAGGACTCGGCTTCTTCTGACTTCCAGTTTTGGTGGCTTGATTAGTCCAAGAGGTCAATGCTTGCCCTTCTCTTCTTTCTAGGCTGTGTAAGCTTCTGCCACTGGCTGTGCTCTCCCAGCCTTTTTTCCCTTGGGTCTCCAGGGCCTCTCTTCTCTTTCACTCTGGCATTTAGAAGAAAAGTGACCACCAAAAGTCAACTTTTGCAGGGGGTGAGAGGAGTCAAGACTCCAGCACAACAGGCAGAATTCCATACCTCCGTATGCGAAAGAGATTCTGCTGGGGAATATCTATGTCAAAGGCATTTTGTATTTAAAAAAAACCCCACCAGGACCATGTTTTCAAAGAAGCAAACATTAAAAAAAAAAATTGAGATCTCTATCAATGAATAATTCGAACGTGCAGAAGTAAACATCCTGTGCACCAGGCGACTCAAGGACAAACGTGTGGGTTCCTTTACACAATACTGTTCGGGCTTCAGCATTACAGAACATCCCGCAGCTTGGCAACGCGGATGAACGCGCAGATTCCTAACGGATTCCCTCCTCCCCACCTCACCCGGCTTCACCCCAGCAAAACCATTGCAACATTTCATGCCTTACATGGTAACGGCAACGCTGACCCCCCGAAAACTATCAATGGGAAAACAAAAGCGTGTCTTCTGCCGCCGCCGCCGCGGCCCTCCTTCCGAACCCAAAGGGATAGCACGGTAGTGGGTGGGTGGGCGGGAGGGCGGCCAACAGCCACCGCCCCCACCTCACAATGTGGCAGAGCCACGATTGGAAGAAGGGATGGGGGGGAGAGGGGAGGGTGGCGGTGGGCCTTCCGACGGCTTCCCTAAGGAGGCGCGGGCAACCGACGGCCGGGCTCACCCTGGGCACGTTTTGAAAGCGACCGGCCGCTCCCCTGCCTTTCCCTCGTCCCTCCGACAGGCGGCGGCGAGGGCGGCCGACGCCGGCGGCCCATTGGCTGCGGCGGGGCTGACGTCGGCCGGCGGGGCGGGGCGGTGAGGAAAGAGGGAGGCGGCGGCGGCGGCTCGGCTGAGGCCGTGTGACTCTGCCTGGCCCAGCCTCTCTTGCCCTTGCCTCTCCCGCCGGGCGCCTGAGGGACGGTTACTTGGCGGGTCTGAGGAGCCGCCGTTGCTTCGGCCGGGAGAGCCCGCAGCCCCCTTTCTCTCTCTCTCTCTCTCTCCCTGCCCTTCTCGTCCCTCCGTCTGCCCCCCCCCCCGAGCGAGCCCAGCCAGCCATGGCCAAAGAGGAGAAGAAGCCCTTCCGCGAGACCATGGCCGAGTGGCGGCGCTTCATCTACAACCCCGACAGCGGCGCGTTCCTGGGGCGCACGGCCAAGAGCTGGGGTGAGGCGCTGCCGGGGGTGTGTGGGGGGGGGTGAGCGGCGGGCGGCGGCCGGACCTGCCCGCGCCTCGGCCGGGGCTCCGCTCCCCACCTCCGGGGGCCACGAGGCCGGCGGCGGGGCCGGGAGCGCCTTTGACGCGGGGCTGCTAAAAATAGAGCGGAGAGATGACAGTGTGGGGCGGGCGGAGGCGAGACCGAGGGGGAAGAAGGCAGGAAGAGGCGGCAGGGGAGAGGCAGAGAGGGCCGCCACGGAGGGCTGCTTGGGGTGCCCCCCCTCCTCCTCCTCGCCTTCCGCTATCTCGCTTTCTCCGGGAGTGGAGGAGGCTGCATGGACGGAGTAGCTGGGGAAGGCGATGGTGGGGAGGAAGGGAGGTGTGTGTGTGTGTGTGGAGGGGGGGAATCGGTTTTCTTAACGCGTGCCCCCGTCTGTTGCCTCACAGTTGCCCCCTTCTGCACATCAGCGTCGCAGAGGGACCAACCAGGCCCCTCCCCCCCCCCCGGCAAGCGCCTCAGGGTTGGATGGGGTCGGGTCCCGCTGAGGGAGTCGCAATGAGAGAGAACGTAAGAAAGGCCCTGCTGGATCAGGCCGAGGCCCATCAAGCCCCGCAGTCTGTTCACACAGTGGCCAACCAGGTGCCTCTAGGAAGCCCACAGAGAAGAGGGGGGGGGTCTTCCCTTGCTCTCCCCCTCTGGCTCTGCTTCGCCTCTGGCCTGTTCCTGCTCTCTCTTCCCCCCCCCCTTTCCGCTCACTGTAGGCTGTTGCTGTCGGCTGACTTACAAAACGCCTTCCTTGCTGGAAGGCTGTTGGGCGGAGAGAGAAGCTTTAAAGGCAGATGCTACGTTTGTACTTCTGGTTTCTCCTTTCTTGTCGTAGATAGCTCCATCCACCGTGGAGTAACTGCCCTGGTGGTCTGGAAAGGATGTGTTTTCCGTTACTACTTCTTAAGCACTCCTCTCCCCCCCCCCCCAGTTTTTGTTTCCTGGCACATCATAATTTGAAGCTTCTAATCATACATGCTTACTAAATTGGTTCTCACAATTGGTATCCACGTTGGCACTGGGTTCTAAGTCATCTCCGTACTTCTATTGCCCTTACGGTGTGAGGTTCTTTGAGGCTGAGCATGTGCATATTGGTTACAGAAATAAATATATATATATATATATATATATATATATATATATATATATATATATAAAATTGAGGGTGGGCTGCAAGCCCAAATAAATATATAAAAACTGCTTTTAGAATTACGCCAAGGAACATATGCTTGAGGTGTAATTCAACCCCAAACCAGTGGGTGTTCTGTTGTTGGCTACCATGTACTGTTCATTACACTCATTTTGCTAGCATATGGAAATTTGGAACAAATACTGAAATGGTAAGGAAGATCAGAGAACACATGTGTATCCTTTGTGTCACCAAGGTCATCTCTTTGTCAGAGGAGGGCCTTGGATATGATGTGAGTTTTTTCATTCACTTGGTATTAAGGTCCTCCTATTTAACTTTGCAATTTGATGTCCAGAGAGGAAATTTCCATTCCTCAGTCATATCTTAGGCAAGCAACCCAGTGCCTAGGTTTTCTTTAATTGTGTGGGTTGAACAAATGGAGACGTTGTTGCAAAGGAGTGAGAAGGAATGTGTGTTGTGAAAGAACCTTTAAAACACTTTGAAAGAGTTGTGTATAATATGTCTGGGAGAAATGTTGGATAGCCTTTTTGGAGATAGTTGCGAGCTGATTCCTTGTAAATATCCCAGATTAAAGCTATGGTTTGTATCTTGATTTGGTAAAAGAGTGCTTTGTAATTTTGAGAATAAATTCAGTAAATTACTATTTAAAGTTCTATGTGGCTGTTTAGTAAAAATGGCTCTGGAAAAATGGCACTGGGAAACATCAAAATAATTCTGTGTGCTGCTGTCCGTGCTTAACTTACCCTGTACACATGGGAAAAAAATTCAGTGATCAAGTCTGAATAAATCAGCATGGTTCATGACGTGCATCTTATGTTCCCTCTTGATTTTAAATAAACTAAAGTACTTTTTGCCGCTCCTATCTATAACTGCTAAATTTAATTTGATTGAATAAAATCAAAATGTGAGATAATCTTTTGTATTTGGCAGTTAAATATTATTTTTCTTACATGGGGAAGTGAAAGGTAGCATGCAGTTGAGAACAAAGTAACTATCCACCTTTTGAGCTATAACCTATTTGAATGAGGACGCTTATTTACCTTTTGTGTTGCTGATGGAAGCTCATGCTTCTTCATCAGCTCAGGCATTATCCAGATGTAAAATGGTCCTTCCCCAATCCTTTAATCATTATATTGCCACTTGTAACACAGCACAGCTTAAAATAGAAAATATTAGTTTCTATACATGCAGCTTCTAATTGCGTTCACACAATTTTCCCCATGTAATTTTTTTTAAAGTGCTGAGAGGTGTTTATTACACAGTCTTGGATCTGTCTACCAAATCTACTTGCTCCATTGAGTGTGCCTGATGGGCAAGAAGGTATCTGAGGCAAAATTGGGTTAAGGGTACTATATTTCTCTTTGTGACTCAACAGCACTGAGATGAAGGTGCAAAATCTCAGGACTATTCCTTCGCCATCCAGTTGCCAGTTTTAGAGGGCTACGTTTGAGGGTGCCAGGTAGAAGCGTCTACTGGCTGAAATGCAGATGTGTGACTGATGTGGCACTGAGAGTAGGCCCTCTACTTGTGTCTCTGCTTTTTCCAGGCTCTGTTCTTTCAACTGCAGCTTGCCTTGCTCTGACTGTGCTGTAGGGTGACTGTGTAACTCACTTGCTGCCCTCTTTATTTTAAACATGCATGTTCCATTGCTTAATGCACAGTTGAAGTTGAAGGGGTACTTTTGCTGGTGTTCTGCAGCGTCTGGGCCCTGTGATATTAAAGGTGTCATGAATGCGACTTCTCTGTGTTAACCTTTTCCGGAGACACACCACCTCAGAACATTTTGCAAACTGGGGTAAGGAAGGAGTATGTTGCAGTGACGATACAGGCTTTAGGTGCCTTCCTTGCAACCTCATTCCCTATGACGCCATACTTAAAACAACAACACACAAACAAAAAACCCGTCAGTTATAATGTTGCCTGAAATGAAAGCAAAACTTATTTTTTATCTTAATGACCACATATTTTCCATATTTTTTGTTAGTGCAGGTATTAGGAATAGGCCATGTATTATATGTGGGAAGGACAGGGTAGGAGAGGGTCTCCACCACAGGCCTTGACAAACTTTCGTTTTCTGTAGAAGCCAGCCTAAAAAGTAACAGTTAAACATGTTTTTTAGCTGTCAGATTTTTATTTTAACGACTATAATTTCTGATTATTGCTTCCCCAAATGTTGTGGAATATAACTAAATGTATGGGTAACCCTTGTTATCATCAGCACAACAAAAAGTTAACCTTTAATCTTAACCTAACCAATTTTCATAGTTTCGTTATTGAATATTAGAGCCAGTATAGAAAGCAACTGGTTAAGAAATCAATTCCTCCAATCTTACTGAATAGTATAAACTTAAGTTTACATATAAACAAGCAGTGATAACTTCATGCAGTTTTATTTTTTGTACAAAATATTCTGTTGCAAAATAATAGGTCGGCTTTGTATTGTCACTAAGGATTGCTGTGAGACACTAATAAAACAATTGCTGAAAACAGTATTCACCACAATGACAGTTGTAGTCAACCTGCTGCCTGGCATTTGTCCATTCCTGCTCTGCCAGTGATATAACTTGGACTCTTGCAGATAAATATGGGGCAGTAGAATGGGGGGCTACAGGATAAAGATTGTGTAGCACACATGACTTCTCACCTGGTTGAAGCTAGGATTTGGAGGGGAGAAAGGGAACCGGCTGACCTGCTTGGGCCCGAAAATGGGAGCGAGAACTAGGCCTGGAAGGCACATAACTTGTGGTGGGCATCCTCCACATTCAGGTTGTCCCCCACCAGATTAGGGGACTGTTGCTTAACTACTGACAGGATTGAGATCAAACTGACCTTGGAAAACATGTGCTAAAGAAAGTACCAACACACATTTCAAAAGGAAATTGTCACTATCACCTCTCTTTGTTAGTGGACAGTGAATAGTAAACATCTGTTTTCCTCTTCGTGGAAAAACTCATCTCCCCAATAAATACCAGCATTTGCATCTAGTCCTTTACCGCACAGTCCTAACATGAGTAACACCCTTCTAAACCCATTGCCTTCAGTGGGCTTAGAAGTGTGTAACATTAGGCTCTGTGTAAGTGATCTTTCCAGATCTCTTTATGCCTTTCTCCTCTAAACAGAGAATGCTCAATGGGAAAAGACAGTTTTTGAATGAATAAAAGTGTTGCATTAATAGCTACAACCAATTAACATTGCTTAGGAGATGTAGGTTACAAAATGGGGAACTAGATTTCAGTCAGTGATTTACATTGTTCCTCCCCCCCCCCCCCCCGGTGACTTAAACTGCTGATTTAAAATTCTGGATTGTCCTGTGTATTTTATTAAAATACACCTGTGGCTTAAGGCAGTTTACACTTCCAAAATTTAAAATATGCCTGTGAAGAAATTAAAAACCACCCCATGCATATATCTGTATATATGTGATTGTAAACAGAAAAGTACATGTATTACAATAAATTTAAGGTCATAATGTGTATTAGAAAGCTGAGCAATCATGTAAATCAGGGTTTGTAATGCTAACCTATTAGAGAAGTAGGAGAGAATACAGAGCTGTTGTATTGGTCCCTTAGCCTGGTAAGAAAACAACCAAAGCTATTGTATTGGTCCCTTAGCCTGGTAAGAAAAGAACAATCAGGCAGCAGGGAGAATGTAGCAATCTGTGATAACAGCCAATCGCTAGTCAAAGTTTTCAATCCCCCTTCAAACTATAAGTAGAAGTAGCTTCCTCAGCCAGAAGGAAGACACAGAGGAAGAACTTTGAAGGACTTCAGAAAACGGGCAGAGTCCAGATACCGGCAGCAGAAAATTCCCTCAGGAGGTCGAGGGAGCCTGAGAGCCGAGGAAGCTGTAGAGCAGGGAGGGCTGAATAGCTGAGAGAGAGCTAGGCCCAGTCTCAAGGCAGTCCATGAAGGGAGCTGCTACATTGAAATCCAGGTAAGAGGAGATTCCCATCCCCGTGAGATGGCAGTAAAGCCTCAGAAGAATGTAAGTTTGAATAAACATATAGAATAAGAACAAGGTCAGTTCTGCATTTTTCTATTGTTATCAAGTTGGTATTATGTATTAAAGAATTCTGTTTGGATCTGAAGAGAAAAGAATTGTTCTTTTACTTGAGAAGCAAGTGCCTAAGGCCTATGTTAACCAACCCCGAGATCCTGACAATGCCAGATGCAATAAAACTCGATTAACACTCCTTCCTTTGAAAAAGCAGCTTAAACACAATTAAAAGACCTTGCATATAAAATGGCCTAAAGATAATGCCCCCTTCCTGGCTTCAGGGTGTTTACTTGGAAAGGTGGGAGCCACTATGGAGAAAGAGTGAGCTCTAGTAGATGCCTAAGTGTTAGGGCAACTGGAAGGTGACAACCAGATGTCTGCAGTTGACAAGATAAGGTCCTTAGATACTTGAGTCATAGGTCGTGAGGGTCTTCAAAGATTGTAACTAGCACCTTGAATTAAATTTGGATTAGATTAAGTCTTAATGTGTTACCGTACAGAAGTCATTGCCACAAGATAGTCAGTCGATTAGATGCCTATAAAAGGTAACTAGGTACAGTCTAAGTCAGTGGTTCCCAAACTTTTCAGGCCACCGCCCCCTTGGTTCCACAAACTCAACCCCAGTGCCCCCTGTCCTATAAAAAGCATTATTCAAAACGGGTTTGCATGACTCACTAAAGAAGATAATAACAATAAAATTCCAAAACAGTAACAGTTAATTGCACATCTATTCAAAATCAAATTAAAACTTTTTAGTTGAAATTTATTCAACAAAACTGATGAACTTGATCCAGTGGTACCAGCTCTTCAAAGTCTGAAAAAAGTTCTGATAGTTTCCACCAAATTTGCTAACGTGATGCCATAGCTTGATCTATTGTAAATTAGAGAACAACACAGTTGAAGGGGCCCACCTCTAGCGCCCCCCTGCTGCCTTCTTGCCTCTTAGTCCCCCCCTAGGTAATCCCACTGCTCCCCAGGGATGGTACTGCCCACTTTGGGAACCACTGGTCTAGGTGATTTGTCATTCGTTGTTTGCTTGATGCTACATCTGTGCTTTGAGGCAGGGCATTTTTGAACACCTAGGTTCTGCAAGGCAGCATTATTGGGAAGAAGGAGAATTTGTTGCCTTTATTCCCTGATTGTGAGTCTCCCAGAGGCATTTGCTTGCCAACTATTGATGTAGTGGTTAGCGTGTTAGATAAGTACTTGCGGAGATCCAAGTTTAAATCCCCACTTAGCCATAGAGTTGACTGGGTGACCTTGGGTGAGACACTGTTACTTCACAGGGTGGTTAGAATAAAATGGTGGAGAACTCTGTATGTCATCCTGAGCTCCTCAGAGGAAGGGCATGATAAAAATGGGTAGGTTGATAGAACTATGAAAAATATGATGCTGGATTTCATTGAACTTTTGTCTGACACAGCTTTTCTCATGGTTCACCCGGCAGATTGTGGGAAAGTTATTTCTCTACAGCTAAAAGGCTGCTGGAGAGTCACTTGTATTATGAACTGTGTAAAGATTGCACATTCCCTGTGCGGTAGAGCTGTCATCTGGAAAGGCTCCAGGTCTATTCAGTGCTCAACTTGAGGAATCTTAGAGAAAGTATTCTAATTACCTTTGCCTGAGGCTAAAGGGTGTAAATAGGAAAGGTGACTTCTCAGCCCCACATGAAAAAGGGAAACTGAGTGGTAATAGTTACGAATTCCTAAACCTGTGATAAAATGTTGAATGCCAGACTTTTCAAAGATCTCACAAGAATAAGGCTAGCTGAAGTAGTTATTTGCTACTTCTGATTCTTTGGGCTAATAAGATGAATGAAACTGTTGTATACTGAATCAGACCATTGGTCTATTAGGGTCAGTATTTTCTACTCTGACTGGCAGTAGGTCTTCAGTGTCTCAGAGGTTTTTCTATCACCTACTACCTAGTCCTTTTAAGTGGAGATGTCAAGGATTGAATTTGGGCCCTTCTGCATGTAAAGGAGGTGCTCTGCTACTGAGTTACAGCAATACCCTAGAGTATGCAGCATGCCAAGTAAGAAGATGAAAGTTCCGCAGATCCTGCCTAATGATTGTGGATGTCTTTAATGGATTTGGCACTCAACTATAGATATATGTACAGATATTGAACATTGATGTGTATGGCTTTTCTGTGGGCAGTTGGGCAGGGGCTAGTGCATTCTAGCAACTTTAAATTTCTTCTTTATTCCAAATTTGAGCAGGTTACATGGTTGTTCTCTTACTATGTCACTTAATGGCTTATCAAATTTAAGAGATAGAGACAGGATGGAGAGTTCTAGTCTTTTGTTATCCACACAGGACATTCATTCTGTAAAGAACACCTCTGACTCCACCCTTGCTCCATGTACTACAAGGGCTACAGGTTTGGTGATGGGTAAATGGGCAAGGAGGTCAAGCTTTGGAATCTGCCATATCCCACTTGAGAAACCCCCTTCAGGAGGCAAATATTGGAAACATGTTGTTCCCCTTGTGGGCAACTTGGGGTCGAGAGGCAAGTATGGATATTATTACCCCATCGGACTGTCAGAATTTGCTAGTTGTGAGTGGGTTTTGTCCCCATTATGAAGGTGCCTCCAAATATGGCACTTTTCTCCACTTGTGGATCCATTGGAGTGGTTTCTAAACCTTATCCTTTTGATCCAGTTATTAAGCATCAAGCTTGCTCCTTTCTACATTGCTGTTCGTTGGTGACAGACAGTATATGCTGCACTGTAACAGCATATAGGAAGAGAGCATCAGAATATAGGGAACTGGATTTAGGAATAAGTAATATGATTCTGTAGGTGCGCTTCAGTTTTTTAGTATTGGCAGACTTCATACTGAGTGTTCACTTGTACATTCTGTTGCATGTTTCTAGTTATAATGCTATGTAATTTACAGCGCATTCCTGAAAAGAATGCCTGTGCCGGGCTTAGGAGGCAAACTAGCTGTGTGCCTCCTAAGGAGGTTTCGGCACCGCCAAAACCTTTGCCTGGCACAAAAAACCTGAGGGTTGCATGGGAGATACGCCAGCAAAAAGCTGGTGTATCTCACCAAAAACAAAAAGGGGTGTTCCTGAGCTGTTTCGGCTCGGGATGCCAACTAACGTCGGCCCCCCAGCTGATGCCAGAATGCCCCAAGAACGCCTCCCAGGGCGCTGGAACGCCTCCTGGCTCACCACTACAGCCTGTGCCAGCGGCTGGAGGCCGGCGGGAGGCTGCGGTGGCGTCCAGGGACCGGCGTCCAGGCCTGCATGCCGGCGCTGGGGCCACTTACGCCAGCGTATTCCTTCCGGAGGCTGGCGGTGTTGGCCCCTGTACCAGCGGAGGTCTTCGTCGGCCTCCTAAGGTCTTTGGGTCAGGCCGCCAGCGTATTTCAGGAATGCGCTGTTAGTGTGCAGTCACAAATTGTAACCTGAAATCAGTAGAGGATACTTCCAACCCATATGTTCATTTTAAGTTGTCCCGGCTGCAGGCTTGAAACATTAGCACATACTTTAGTGTGGGCTCAGTTGCAAGGACAGCAGCAGGTCTGTTGTGAACATATTACATTTGGGCTAATGTGGAACAGAGCTAGGACATCTGAAAGTAAACAGCTGTTCCATTTAGGGAACTTCTTGTTGCAGTACTTGCAAATGAATGCACTGTTAGAAGACATAAGCTAGTGCCAAGTACAAGACATTCTGAAACTGAAGCTAAAATTCTTTATTTGTAACTGCCCATCTAGTATGGAACTTACAAGAGATGCTACAAAGAGCGACAGTGAGTGTCCTGGTGACCTTCTGCGGAAGAGAAATAACGTCTGTTGAAATAGATGAGTAGGCAACCACTTCTGCAACATATCACCAACAGTTCTTTGGGTGTGCTAAAATTAGGGTGTTGGCTTTCTCTGCCTTTTGTTTTTTCTTAAACTGTGTAAAGGTAGTCAATAGTAGATAAGCTTGGACACAATTTAATTGAAGTGTAGCAATTACACAATTAAATTGCAAGGCCGTTTGTGGGAGGGGGGAAAAGGGTGCTTAATGTTAAAATGTTGGTACTTTAGTCAGTGCCATTGTTTTCATTTAAACAGATATTAAAACAAAGTGTTTTTAAATAGGGTATGTTTTCTTTACTAGAAAAAAACTTTTTAAGTATCCGTACACTCTTTAAAATTGGCTATGTTGGCTTAACTATTACAGAGGCTTCTTATATTCTATTTCTGTAATAGGGTCTCTGCTTCTGTAACTCCTATTCCAGATCTGCTAGATTTGAGTCCAATAGCACCTTAGAGACCAACAAGATTTTCTGGGTATAGGTTTTCGAGAGTGTTCTGCTGCACACCAACACAACTACCCTCTGAAACTAATTGTGGGTCTGCTTATCCTTAATGTTGTTGTTGTTCAGCAACGGGAAGAGCGATACACTGAGTATCCTGGTAGTATGGAGATTTATGTCTCCACAGCATGTGCAGTTGCCACTACAACATATTATGTTGGAGTATGATTCACCTAAATTTCAGCTTTCCACCCTCTATTTTTAGAGATGGTTGGGTTATGGAAATTGAGCAGTGTATATCTGCGTAATATATTTCTTGCTTTCATGATAACGAAATCATGAGACAAGGGCCTGAACTTAAAAGTGTATGGGAGGCTTCTGGGATACTCAGGGTCTGAAGTGGCGATGTGTCTTGAACAACTTACTCTTCTGTCTTAATACTATGGGGCTGTTTCTCAGTGTTTAGAGGATCTGCTCTGCATGTAAACGATCTCAGGTTTAATCCCCAGTTAAAAGGGCCAGGGAGTAGGTGATGTGGAAGTCCTCTGCCTGAGACTCTGGAGAACTTCTGCCAGTCAGAGTAGAGTATAGACCAGTGGTGTGACTCAGTATATGGCAGCTTTCTGTTCCTGTTTTTTGGCGGGGTGGGGGAGAAGTGGTGGTGGTGGTTGGTTTTTGTATATTCTTCACTTTTGGTTTTCAAGGAGCAAGCGTAAAACTTGTACCTTCATCAGTTAAAAACATGCTTAGTAGCTTCTGGGTTTTACAGGAGCAGCATTGGAAAGAGAACATTGTATAGAATGTATTAGCTGAGGTTAAGAATAAACAAAGAATCTCAGTTGTAAAGCAACAAAGCAGAGAAGCAGATAAATAAGCCCACTTTGAAAGCACAAGAGGGAAGGTTCCACTTCTCAGTGTTTATTTTATTTAAACATTTTCATACCCATAAAGATAAGCATGAGCAAAAAGCCTTAGTGCATCAGCTGTAGAGGACTGATAACATTGCTCTAGTTACATTTCTCCGCAGCACCTAGTGCAAAACATTCATGTTGCAATTATCTGTAAATTCATTCCTAATTCCCTTTTCATCTCCAAGGCATACATCATATAGTCAGTCCTTTTCTTAGTCTATTTCAATAGTTTTGATACATTTCAATCCTGAGAGTTGGTAAGAATTTCTTCTGTTACTTTTCTACAAAACCCTTAACTTAAAGTTACTAGTAATTGGGATCCCTTAATATAAATCATATACTTGATTCATGAAACCCCCTTTAAAGTGAGACAGGTGTGGGATATTCAGATGAAACATGGGAGTATAATTTAGGAAGTGTTTGGAGGCCACCTTTGTTAGGTAGGTCTCATTTACCGCCCCCCCCCCCAAGTTAGGAAACAACTTTTTAAAAGTGATATTTAAATACAGAATACATGGCATTGTGGTTAGTATTACGTTGAGACTTGAGAACTGCAGGTTCATATTGCTGCTTTGCTGTGGACCTTGCTCATGGTATTGAGTAAGTCACACTTCTGAGACTAACCTGCCTCAGGATGGTGATTGTCAGTACAATAAGGATGCTTTGTATACAAGTATTCGTGCTTGAAATGCTTGGCCCCCTGCCTTTTTTAGGAGGCTCTTTTTGAGGAGGCTCTCAGAGTAGGAATTCTTGCATACTCTCCTGAGACCTTGGTTTTGTGCATGATTTCCAATGCTCTTTTTTATTAGTTTTGAAAGTATTTATTAAAACACGAACAACAAAAGGAAACATAAACTACAACGATACATAACCATCCCTTTCCCTTTTTACAATTATGTAAACATCCTTTGTCAGCGTGAGGAGAGTATGGTATTAATTCAGTCTATTCTATTGCTAGTTCCATCCTCTGTGTTGCCCCTGACCATAGTAGGTCTGATATGAGTATGTCTCTGCTTTTCTAGTATCTTATTAATGTCACAAGGGTGTAGATCTTGCACGAAACCAAGGCTTCGGGAGAGGATGCATGATTTGCCATGCTCTCTTTAAAAGGCTGGTATAGAAGGTAATTAGAAGGAATTTGGCCACCCTCTCCATGTGCTGCAGGATGGTGGTTAATGAAAGAAGAAAAGCTTGGGTGGCTGCAAATCCATTTGACCGGAAGTCACAGAGGTGAGCAAAGGCCAGACAGTGGTTGAGGTCAGAGGGTAGAGGAGAGTATGGATGCCTGACATCCCCTACATAACTGCTATAGTAGCATGTTGAGTATCACTTGAGGAGGGAGTAGAATTTCCTTCTGTTTGACACCTCTGGTTTCCCTGCCCCAGAGGCTTCTGAACTTCACATACAGTATTGCTTACAACTGCAAAAATGCTGGGTGCAAAGGCCTGCATGATCCTGGGAAAACTCTTCATAGGTCTAACTACTGGAGAAATATTGTTAAGTTTGGGATTGGCCAGAAACCCTAACTACTTTGGGTTAAGTTTTGTTTCCTGTCCCTAATTCCCCCATTTGTCTATCTTTGAGAACTAGTTTTAGTTTTCCTGCCATGAGCCTGATGCTTAGTTCACCTACCAGAAATATTGATAGGGGCTATAGTCTTTCAGATACTAGAAATGTACCCTATGCTTCCTTCTCAGGCAAGAAAGATAACTCTTCCTTTCATTCATTCATATTCCCCACAAGAGGAGACCCTAGACTGATTTGGAGCATTTGGTCACTCTGGCATATTATCTCCAGGTGGTGGTGGAGTACCAAAGTTCTGCTGAATCTTGTGGTGTTGTAGGGTTAGCAGAAAGCATTGGTAATCATATGTGCCCTACAGCAGGTCCAGGTCATCCTTTATGCCCTGTACACAATCAAGGTAAATTTATCCAGGGCAGGGTTCTGCACACTATCTGTCAACATCCAAAAGGCAGCGTTCTGCTCCCTCCAGAAGTTGTGTGTGTGTTAAGTGCCGTCAAGTCGCTTACGATTCACGGCGACCCTATGAATGAAAGTCCTCCAATATGTCATTTCATTTTGGATTGTCTCATCATAGGGTTTTCAAGGTAAAGGTTGGTCAGAAGTGGTTGACTAGTGCCTTCTTCTGCGCAGTACTAACCAGGGTTAGCCATAGTGGCACTGTCGTCGTCTACGAAAGATCCTCCGCCAGTGTCACCTTCCACTACTGCTGCTGCCCAGTATCTAACCTTCAGGGATTCCTCTGCCCCCATCCCCATTGGAACTGCCTGTTCTCTTCTGCGGATGTGGCCATTGATCCCTTAAGGGGGTGGATGCATCTTCGTCTGGTGTCTCAGCTGTGACCATTCCGTCTTGAGTGACTCTGCTAGGAGTTTAGTCTCTTGATAGAGTCTAGACCCCTTACGGTATTGCTCTCAGCTTCCCTGACACACACAAACCCCCTCACCACGTTAAGGGGGCAGCCCACTTAGACAGAGGTAGTTATGGGACCCATCTGACTGGAGCTGTTACATTCCATTTGACTTAAAACTTCTCTCAGCTAGTGAAAGTGCCTCACAAATTGCTTTAAAACTTCCCTTCTGTCTGGGGCAGTGTCAGTATCCAGAAGAACCCTGGTCTGAAGGTGAGCACTGCATATTGAAATCCAGTAGGATTATAAGCAGTATGGCATTGGAGTATGACCAGTTAAAATGGCCGTTGGAAACCACACATGAGTACTGCATTCTGTCTATTTGGACATGAATTCCTGCTGGGAAAGGGGCAGGATAAGTGCCTTAGAGCAAATACCTAGCTGACCTTTGCTTTGTGAAGTTCCAGAATAGAGAATAATAACAATGAAAAATCAATAAAAATTCCCTTCTGAAATTAAGGGATTGGTAGGGGGATCTGTTCCTTAACAAGACAAGGCCCTTATACATGTTAATTTGTCATAGTGTAGAGAGGATACAGATGGTACAGGGATATGACTGATTGACTCGAGCTTGATTGGGTACATGTAAAGTGCCATCAAGTTGGAGCCAGTTTATTGCTACCCCTCATGGGGTTTTCAAGGTGAGACAGAGGGTGTTTTGCCATTGTCTGCCTCTGTGTAGTAACCCTGGACTTCCTTGGTGGTCTTCCATCCAGGTACTAACCAAGGATGCCCACGTTTAGCTTCTGAGACTTGATGAGTTTGGGCTAGCCTATGCCATCCAGATCAAAGCAGAGCTTGATTAGTGACAGGAATAATCCACTGAGGATTAGTTCAGTCCATTGATAAGACCTGAGCAAGGAAAAAATACACATTCCTCATAGTTTCAATGTTCCTGCTGATTTCTACCATCCTGTGCCATCTGCCCTAAAGTCTCAGTTGATAACCCTTCCCTGGGGTATCTGAGTGTGCTTAGTGCAGGGTGTGTGTGTTCCCCTTTCTGGGGCCCACCTCTCACAAATATAGTTAGAATCAAGGGCAAAGCTTTATTGCTTTGCTTAATTACCTTTCTCCTTGTTTCTGTAATATGGTGTACTCTTTATAAATAATTTGCACTGTACTCTGTAGGAATGCTGTGGATGTGACTTTAACAACAGTGGGAGTGAGAGAAGTCGGTGAGGATTGTGGATTTCGGTAGGCCTCCCACCCTTTTTCTCCTGTGATGCAAGAGCTGAAAATGCTATAAATGATGATTTAGAAGAGAAAATATATTGTTCGGACAAATTGATAATTTCCTTATTATAAACATAACTAATTTAATAAAAAGATAAGCATATAACATTAAAATTAAAAAAATTCTTTGATGTTTGAGACTGTGAACCAGAAAGTTAACCCTCCTAAATAGGAATATGAGACAATACTTTATATAGAGGTGAAGCCGCATGCAACAGGTGTGCACGCAAATGATTTGAAGGTTCCAAGAAAAGCAAGATCCTTTAAACGCTGTATGGTAAAGAACTTGTACCCTTGCCCTGGCTTGGTGAGCATACAGTTTGGGTAGAAACTGTCCATAGCACCTTCCGCTTTCATCCAGGCCCTGTACCTTTTTTTGCCCTCAAAGCTACTGGCTTCCTTTCACTTCTCTCTTCATACAGATGGTGCAGTGGAAAGAGGCTCATCTGAGTCAGTGGGTTTCCCCAAGTGGAGCGTGGGGTAGAGTATATGGTGAAGGCGGCTTGCATCTGCATTCAACTGCGACATCTTTCAAGTGATGTCCGCCCCTTCAGGACTCCAAGAAAGAAATGGCAGCAAATGCAACTTTTTTTCTGCCTTGCAGAATCTCTGATACCCGATCATGTAGCTACAAAGAATCCTGTAAGAGGGACTTGCCTACAAGAGCTTGTTCTGGCAGTAAAGGTTAATTATCTCAAAGTCTGTTCAAATTTAAATATGGAATTACTTTTGAAATTTTCTTCTTTACATGTAGAAATCTGGCATGAATAAACTTGGCGATAGAAATAGTAACCCATTGATGTGATTTCAAATCAGGGGTCTGCAAACTCATTAGTCAAAAGAGCCAAATATCAACAGTACAACGATTGAGATTTCTTTTGAGAGCCAAATTTCTTAAACTTAAACTATATAGGTAGGTACACTGTTTATTAACTTAATAAACTTTAATTAAAGTTTTAAGTCTTAATTAAACTAAAGGTACACTGAATAAAACTTGATATCATACTTAACAGTGATCTTATTTATTGATAAAAATTAAATTGTAAGTCCCTGCCATTTCCCCCTCCCCGTCCGGAGTCCTCGTCTGGAGGCCTGGTCTACCTCCATAAAAGCCTATTGGTAGACCTGGCCTCCGGCTGAGTCCCATTGGGAGGTCAGGTCTACCCATTGGCTTTCTTGGCAGTAGACCTGGCCTCCGGAGGCTCTTAGAAGCCAATTGGTAGACCTGGCCTCTGAAGGGGGACTTTTCCCCCTCCTTGGAGTCCAGGTCTACCGCCAAGAAAGCCAGTGCGTAGACATGGCCTCCCAATGGGACTCAGCCGGAGGCCAGGTCTACCAAAGGAAGCCCACCCCACCCAACAGCTGATAGGCGGGGGGGGGCCAGGAACCGCCGAGCTGCCCACCCAGCAATCATGCGGCTAGAGGGGAGGGGAGGCTTTAGCCTCTCAACCATTGAGGGCAAGGGAAAGGGGGACCCAGCCATTCTCCACGGCGGGGCGGGGAGAGACAGCACGGCCGCTCTCCCGCTCTCTCTCAGGCGCGCCAGCTCCGCAGCCCGGCTGCCGGCGCAAACGGGAGCAAGAGCAGGGGCTCCGAACCTAGTTCGGAGAGCCGCACTCAATGGGCCAAAGAGCCGCTTGCTGCTCTGGAGCCGCAGTTTTGAGACCCCTGTCCTAGAGCATAAAAGTCTTTAAGAACTGTGTCCTTAAATAGATGCTGTGCAAATATCTTCCTTTTCTTAGTGAACATCTTGGGTGGTGTATGAAGAACTCTTTAACATAGCTGCAGTTTTGCCTTCTATTCAGTGGAGTAGTGGAGGGCTGGATTCACTCTCCCAGCTGTTTGGAAGGAAGTGGAAGGCAAGAGCAGCTGCATTTTCACTACTTTGAGAGTGCTTTATGCGTTGCATCTATTTTGTAGGCACATGCTTTTTATGTAAATGCTCACTTTTATGTTGTTAAACAGTAATAGAAGAATGAGTGTAATAGAAAAGTAAGGATTGCATACTTCAGTTTTCCCCCATATTTTCATTTCTTTATGGTGGGGGGCAGTCCCTCCCCCCCGGCCTTCAATATTTCTGGAAATGATGCTACTTCTAATTTTGTCATCGTCAGATCTTGTGTTCATTATTTAGTATTATATCTTCCAGTCACTTTTTACATGAGGGGCATCCCTAGCATCTCCAGTTAAAAGATGATGAGAAAGACCTGAATGTGAGACCCTGGAAAGCTGCTGCCAGTCTTAAGTAGACAGTATTGACCTTGATGGACCAATGGCCTGAATCAGTATAATGTAGCTTCATATGTTCAAACTACTCTTACAGGTTTTGCTTTACCCTTGTCTTTCTGTATAAAATTTCTTGGGTGGTTGAGAGAAATCTACACATAAATAATGTCTTTTGACTAATAATGTTTTTAAAAGGACTTGGCAAAGA
Organism: Euleptes europaea; assembly: GCF_029931775.1. Lineage (NCBI taxonomy): Eukaryota > Metazoa > Chordata > Lepidosauria > Squamata > Sphaerodactylidae > Euleptes > Euleptes europaea. The sequence continues at coordinate 34,829,346 of NC_079316.1, read as the reverse complement.
TTTTCCCAAGTTTTTTATTTTTTCAAAAACAGGATATCAGAATTATCATTTTTTTCAATTCATAAGGAAGGGAGGCCATAAAATATTTACAGCTCACCCCCCTACAGATTACCCCAGATTGGGTTAGGATGGTTGTCAATTATGTAGTCAAGTATTCCATGAAGTTAAAAAAAAGCCCTTATGTAAGTGGCAATGTAGTTTTGTAATTGCATCATAGAATTTACTGATAACAGGAAGTCAGGATCTCTTATAAACCTCCTATACTATAACCTTCCCCAGACAGCTCATATCTTCTCTTTATTTAGAAAATTGCTAGGCTACCTTTCTATTAAAATACTCATGCAGTTTAAACATGAAATACAATAATTAAGTCTAAACAGCCAGTTACTAAAATCCAACTCTTAACACCTGTTTATAAAATTACCAAGTAAAAACGTAGTCATGTCCTTTCTGGAAGGCCTTTGAGTTTTTTCAGGTGGCATTGGAAGACATGATACAATGATGCAAGTTGCCCCTCTTGGGGTATGGAGTTGCAAGTTCCAGAGTGGCAGCCAGAATGTCGTCAGAATGATCCCCACCAATTGTACCTCTTAAAGCAGGGGTGGGAAACCTTTTTTCCGCCAAGGGCCATTTTGATATTTATAACATCATTCGCGGACCATACAAAATTATCAACTTAAAATTAGCCGACCAAGCCCCAAGCAGGTAGCTGCCCCAGATGACTTCCTTCCCCCGGCACGGGCAAGCAGGCAGGCATCCAACCAGTTGCGGCCTCATCCACCTGATGGCACAGGATGGTCTGCTGCACCAGCTGGGCATGGCCTGAGTTGCTCCTTCTCTGAATGGTCGAGGCTGGAATCTACAGCCTGCTCCTGCTACCTCTGCCTGCAGGGATGAAATGAGGACACACTGGCTAAGAACTCACTCCCCTGCGCATTCTGGCCCTGCCCCCTTTAACCCCTTCATTGTTGCCACTTCTGCCCCCAGCCCTCTTTTAGTACAGAGGGAATACGTTTCTCCATGGCCCGGGTGGGAAAGGGTTAACCCAGTTTCTTAGGCGGTCCTAGCAGCTCCATAGCTAATGACTCTTCTGCAAGGGGGGGGGGGAAAGGTTCCTTTTCTCGGCAAAACAAACTCACATCCGCCTTGAATAGAGGCTGTTCCTTTCCGCGGGAGGAGGCGGATCATTGGTCTTAGATCCTTCTGAGCTAAGGACCTATAAAGGGCCAGGACCCATAAAGGGCCAGATCAAATGATTTCGCGGGCCATAAATGGCCTGCTGGCCTGACGTTCCCCACCCCTGTCTTAAAGGTTGGGTTCCCTCAGGACGGGCCTCCCACTATGCTTTTCAGACGCAAGCAGGTTCATATAGGTGGAAGTGATCCTTCAGAACTTTGGACTGAAGCCATTAAGGGTTTTAAAAGTTAAAAACAGCACTTTGAATTGTGCCTGGAAATGTACTGGAAGTCAATGTAGTTGACAAATAGGTTTTATATGTTCATTGTTGTACATGTTCACAGTGGCAGACACCTGTTACTTCCCTTGTGGCTGCATTTATCACCACTCAAAGTGTCGGTCTTTACAGATGGCCCAATCCCATGTAGGGCATGGGTAATCTGGGTACTAACAACGAAGACATGACAGTAGCTAGGTCCAGCTCTCTCCCCCCCCCCAAGAAATGGCCACAGACAAAGCTGGCAAAATGTATTTTCAGTTATAGTGCATGGCTTTGCTGCTCCTACTGGCTGTTTGCTTAACTGCAGCTATTGCCAAATAAGAACTAGGGAATAAACATAACATAAATGTAACTCCATTGTAGCACAAGGTTAAGTCTACCAGCTAGGCAGAGTTTGATATTAGGAAGGAGGGGTGCATTTGTAATATAATACACGGTCTGTTCTCCAAAGGGTTCATGTTTCTGATGCACATTATCCACTGTGCTCCTTGTGCAGCTTTGCCCTTGAGGACTATAAAAGTGGCTGGCACCATTTTGAATGGTGCTTTTGGCAAGGGTGTGTGCTACGTGCCTATGTGCCTCGGCTACTTCTCAAGGCAGCACATCATCTGTGCGGTCATTGCTATCCTAAACAAGCAGGTGCAAGACAGGAGACTATAATCCACAGTGTCTGGATAAGCAAGAAAGCCTTTACAAAGGAAAGTACATACATCCTTTTTAAAAATCCTTTCCTTATTTGAATAATTCTAAAAATGCTTAGCAGCACTCAACTCAAAAGGCCAGAGTTTGTTCTGACAAAGATGGGGGCTGGGAGTAAAAGTGAACAGTTGCTGGTCTTGACTAAAATGACCACGGAGGCCATGATCTAAACATTCCACATAGGGAGTCCAGAGACCCAGAACAGCTTCAGAGAGGGGGAAAGAAACAAAGGAGTAATAGAATAAAATGACCTTTAGTATACAAGCAGGAGACCTGCAAGGACTTGTGGAAGCGTCTCATTTTATCCTTCCCCACTATTTCCTCTTTCCTTTTCTGAAATCCCCCACGTCCTCTTCTCTTTTCCTGCTTCCTTCTCTTTCCTACCCACGAGCCAACCTACCGTATCTGCCCCCCCCCCCCATATTTGGCTTTCCCTCCCCCTGGTAGCTGAGAAAATTTTGGCCCAGTCACAGGGTGCTTACTGCACTTTGGATTACCCAAAGTGCTTGGAGGGGAGCACCTCACTTTCTCTGGTATTCCTCTTCCACACACTGTGCCCTCTTCCCCTCCTTCATGACAGTCCCAATATCCTCCTCTTTCCCTGCTTGCTTCTCCTTCCAAACCACCCACCAACCTACCTTTTATGTGCCCCCCATCATCTGTATTTATTATTTACTTCCTTTATACCCTCCCTTTATCCTCAATGAGGACCTAAATTGGCTCACATTGTTCTTTTCTGCTCCATTATATCCTTACAACAACTAAGCCTCTCTGCGAGGTAGGTTGGACAGAGATTGTGTGACTGGCCCAAGGTCACCCAGCTAGCTTCTATGGCGGAGTGGGGATTTGAACCTGGGTCTCCCAGATCCTAGTAGGATACTATAACTGTTACACCACACTAGCTGTCATGGGATAGCTGTTGTTGAACAGTAGCAAGTAGCTGGGCCTGGGTGAGTCAAGCAAGTCATGTAGTAGCAAGTTGCCCAGTGGCTGCTGCTGGACTTGGCTGCAATGAGTCCTCCCACAATGGCTCAAATAGCCCTGGAATGGTCCCTGCCCCTTCCCCCTGCCTTTTACTGTCAGAAACCAAGCATTACTAAGGCTGGCAATACTGTTGTGGTTGCCTAGCAATGGCTACTATGGGCATCTGTTTCTGAAAGCTACAGGTACTGCTTTTATCATTTTGGGAAGATTAACTCCCCCAATGTGTGTTTGTGTTTTTGTTTTGTTTTTCAGATTTTTCTGCAAACCTGTGGCTTTTCTCAGATTTGCAGAAAGTTATGTCTTGTCTGTCTATGGCCCTGTCCCTGGCTTTTAAGTAATCACAGATGGGGCTGCTTTGAGAATTAGATATATCGATTATATAATATGTGTTGAGGCCCTGGTATGAGAAGCATCTGAAAATGGCAAGAATGTCCAACTAAGTGCAGAAGTATGTAGTTCAAAGATGGGGTATATTGCTTGGACTCCTGTGTACTATACACAAAACAAACCTACGAGGAAACTAATGAGCTGGTATAGTCAAGTTGGCTGAATTCCTGAGGCATCCTAAGTGCACACCTATATCTGAATTAGGACTGCCCAGAGTCATCTGGAACACTAGGCCAGGCGCAAGTTGTGGCTGGGTGGTGGAAGGGGTGAGCTGGCAGCTAGTAGGATCATGAGATGGGGTTTCTTTCTGTGGAGCAGCAATAAATAGAATGGAGTGTGATATTTTGAAGAATGCAAGTTAAGTATCGTGTGTCCCATTGTGGCCCTAATACCTCACTATAGCCCCACCCACCAAGCATCTTTGTTGACTAGACATTGTCCTCATAGTATCTTCATCTTGCATTCTTGGCATTTCATGCAGATACTTCTAAATCGGTCTTACTTTACTCCTGTGAAAAACCAAAAAATAGCAACGGGTGCATTGTACTTGACCAAGTACAACCCTTTTCACTCTTCCCTTCCCACACGAACACACTTGCCAGCACACCGACATCTTCATAGGTAAATATTTCAGCTTTTGGCACTCAAGACAAAAGAGTTGCTTGTCCTTGATTTGGGTTCTGTAGTCTTGTTGAAGAAGTGTACTTGTTCTAATATGTTAATGCTTTCAGTGTTTGACTAGTATTTGACTTGTCAGTTAACCAAGTGGTAATTTTATGGTAATTGTTAAATACAAAGCTACTGCTTTCTTCCTAGATAAGTTACATGGGTGATCACAGCCAGTCGGAGATTACAGAGAGACCAACATCAATATGCAGTTCTTCAGATACTCTATTCTGAATGCAAGGAAGAGCTGCCAGGAAGAGCCCTCATTTCCTCCACAAAAGATGTTCACAGCCCAGTGGTTAAGGGATTTTCACATTGAGCCTAAAAATCATAGGCTCCCAAGGAGAAGGATTTGAGCCCCCTTTTACTACCAGTGATTGAAAACAGCTAATGTTTTGAATCTTGCCTGTAACAGGCTTATATTGATGACTATGTCATAGGGTAAAACCTTCTATGAAACATGGATGCACACTGTAATAGCTGGAGACACTGAACAGCCTGATAGCTCATCAGGAAAGCATAAAACAATGGGAGATGGAGGTTCAGGTTCTCTTCTGGAGAGATTTAAATATGGCATCCATAAGCCAAAGCTTACCTTTGTGGGGATTTGGGTGACTGGCTGCTGCTTCTCTTGGGTAACTGGCTGACATGCTCCAGGTTGCCTCTTTGCATTGCCCTCTGCATATTACATAGCCACTTTCCTTGGTTAGTGCCTGCTGGTTATTTCCCTAGTATATATTGTTAGGTGATATAGAATGGTATGGTATAGCCCCATCTCATCAGATCTCAGAAGCTAAGCAGGGTCAGAACTTGGAAAGGAGACCACCAAGGAAGACTCTGCAGAGGAAGGCAAACTATCCCTGCTTCTCACTTGCCTTGAGGTCTCACTTGCTGGGGTCACCATAAGTCAGTTGCAACTTGACGGCAGATTTGTACATACATGCAATACCAGAGCTTGATTTATCACAACAACAATAGCACGGGTGGGATGAGAGAGACCTTGAGCTGTGAGGGCCTGCTTCGGCATTCTTGCTGGTGCTCTAGAGGCAAGGCTATCGGCAAGATGTAGACTCTCAGTTCTGCTAGGGTGTTGCAGCAGGGAACATACTGCACTGTTTTTGCTTCCTTTGTATGTCCAATTATAGAGAAATCTTTAGCCTGGTTTAAATATGATGCTGACAGACAAGAAGAATTCACCTGTATGGTCTCCTTTAAACTCTACTCCTAGCTGTTTTGCATGCAGGTTTAGAACACCTGAGATCATCCACCTGTGTAAATGTTTTACATGTAACAGTATTGTATGCAAAGCAGCATGCTTGAAATTATGCAGTAGACACGTGCAAGATCACATGTGTACATACTTCTAGCCTTTTATTGTCATGTTTATATCAGGGCTTAATGTGTGTGTGGGGAGTATTCGCCAACCATCATGAAAGCAAACAAGCAAAATAGTCATAACTTTTATTGAACAATGATAACATTAGAATAAGTTTTGATAGCATCGCAGATGAATGAAGGTCACCAATCTTTCAGTCCTTTGAACAAGGAATTGCAGGTATTGCATTTCCATATGCCGTGCACTTCTGAAAGGAACAGCAGCTCTGGGAGGAAAAGAAGTGGCAAGCCACCATAGGACTGGGTAATTTTTCATTGGGCACTGCTGATGCTGTAGGCCTCACTGTAACCTGCATGGCTGGAATGTATAGGAATGGGGAGCAACACATTCTTGTTTGAGTGCATGTTGCTAGCTGCTACTTGTTTGTTTGCCTGTGGAGTAACCTGTGAAAGGCAGGGTTAGTAATTCACAAAGGCTGCATCAAACAGTATTGTGATCAGGTGCTCATTGAGCAACTGAGAGAGAGCAATTTTCATTCCACATTGCCCAGCCCCCCTGTCTTTATTGTGAATATATGCTCATCTGCTGATCACCCTAATGTAATTTAGGGATTCTCCTGTTGAGAGAAATGTCACTACTGGACCACTTGCCCAACCAAAATAGGGAGTTGCTTTGGAATTCTGTCTCTGGTTACCACTAGTTCTGCTCCACATGCCTTGGCTGTCACTGTGCAATCAAACACGAGTCTGAAGTTGGTTCTTGTAGGTTATCCGGGCTGTGTGACCGTGGTCTTGGTATTTTCTTTCCTGATGTTTCACCAGCAGCTGTGGCAGGCATCTTCAGAGGAGTAACACTGAAGACACTGTCCAAGACCACGGTCACACAGCCTGGATAACCTACAAGAACCAATTAACTCTGACCGTGAAAGCCTTCGACAATATTATGAGTCTGAAGTGTTTGGCCAACCATAGCAAAGGCCGAAGGTGAATTCTTGGTGTTTGCCATCATAGGTAGTGGTTGTGTCCCACCTTACCTTTATTAGTAAATGGGGGTGGGATTCTGGATTCAGGTATGTGTGGCCAACAAGGGACCCCCCTGCTTCAGATTAGATATTTATCCTGGGTTGTCTTGATGGGACACTCTTCTGCAACCTGAGTAACAGTTTCTTTATACTGGGGTGGAGGTGGTTCTCTGGTCATGAGCGAGTAAGTGTTCTACATTTTTGGGGTTCCTTGGGGGGTAGCAATGGAAAATATACAAAAGCCATACTTTGAGGCGTGGACCCATTTTACTTACCTATCCGTGTGGCTGGGGTACCCTTTCATGTGGCTCCAGTTGTATATGTGCAGTTGAATTTTCTGATGTGTTGTGTCTGGAGTCCTGAAGCCCTAGGGTTGGGGTCTGAGGAGAGAAGTGTTATCCATCTGCAGTTCCTACTTTGCACGTACCAAGACTGCTAATGGGAGTGTTGCAGAGCCAGCCATTCACCAATTCTGCCTATGTACAGTTCACAGTTTTCTAGACATGAAATAGTGAAGTCATGCTATAACATGCATCTTGATGTGTGAGCTGTGTTCTCTTGCTGGAGCTATACGGTCCTGATTGTGTGTTCCAATAGGAGCCTTAATAAATCAGCAGGACCTAGTTTGTATCTTATGAACCTTGAGAGATCACTTCCACGTTCTGTACAAATAGGTGGAAAATATTATGCTGTAACATTAAATACAAACCTGTAAGTTTAAAAAAAAATCCCATTGGAATAAATGAAGAACCCTGGACACCAGCCCCCTTCCCCGATCTGTGGCACATCAGAAGACTATTGTTTTCTCATCATGCTCCACCCATTTTTTCTTGTTTGTTCTGACATTGTGCCGTTGGCATAAGAGTTCCACCCCAGAAATTGTATTGCTAGGTTGGCATAACTTTGTTTCACTGGCATAGAGGAGTTTCATTATGACTCTATCATCATCCAGCTGGTATAACTTGGTGATAGGATTGTTGTTGAGCATGTACAATATGTAAAGGTGTAACTAACATCTCTCAGTTTCCATTCTAAACAATATACCGTCGCTCCATAAGACGCACCTAGTGGTCTGGGTGCCAGGTCCCCCTAGTTTAACCCTGCAGCTGTAAACATAGCAGTTTCAGAGAAACTGCTATGTTTACATTGCAGGGTTAATCCAGCCTCTAGTGGCTGTCTCCTTGATAGCCACTAGAGGAGCTTCCATGATACTCAATGTGAAAATCGCATTGAGTAATGCTTTCCTGTGGGCGGTAATAATAATCACGTCCAGCGCGCAGGCTGGGTGATCCATAGGGGGGCAGGGCAGGAAACCTCTGGCGGTGCGTCCAGCGTGGAATCTGGGGGATTGAGGGGGGGAGGACAGGCCATGGGCTCTCCGGTGGCGCATCCAGCGTGGGGGATGGGGGGGAGGGCAGGGCAGGGGCTCCCCGGCGGCGCATCCAGCGCGCAGGCTGGGTGATCCATGGAGGGGAGGGCAGGGCAGGAAACCTCTGGCCGCGCGTCCAGTTTGAACCTCCCCCCTGCCCATCAGCTGTTTGTCGGGCAGCGGGGGGGGGGATTTGTGGCAGAGCCGCACTCGGGAGCCGCGGTTTGCCGACTGCTGCTCTCAGCGACTTTGCTCCAGTTACGGTAACACACACACACACATTCACTCCATAAGATGCACAGACATTTCCCCTCACTTTTGAGGAGGAAAAAAGTGCGTCTTATGGAGCGAAAAATACGGTATTTGGGAAAATATTCAAGAATAAGAAGATCAGAAGTTCACTGGCATGTTATCAGAAGTTCACTGGCATGTTACTGTGATTAATATTGTGTAATATTGTAGTGTGGTAGGATAAAGTTTCGATGAAGTTTTTCAAATATAAACAATCAAGTTATAATGTGAGAGATCCCCCTCTCTGAGTTTGCTTCTCCAAATCAGTTGCTCAGACGTTGATACAGAAACAATAGATTTATTGAAGCCTTCAGGAGATGAGACAGGCACAGGTAGAAAGTTGCAAGTGAGGGGCTATACGGGTTTACAGAATATATTGACTCCAGGGCACTGGGGCACTGGGGTTCACACTTATTGTTATGGGAAGTTACAAGCTTGGCATAATACAAAACATCAGACGGATCCCAGGAAGTCTGGTGCGGCTATCACACTTCCAAGGCCGCACCGGCCTGAGGGAGTACTGGCAGGAAGAACAGCGGGGGGGAAGATACATGGGCCATCAGGCCTGGCGCCTGAGACCAGAAGGTGTGAACTGCTTTTACGAGTTCACTGATAACACCGCAGGTGATGGAAAGCAGAGACACAAAGACAGAGACCCTCACATTCTGCCCCCCTTAAGGCCCCCCTCCGAGAGGACGAGGCTTATCGGGATAAGCGAGGTGGAATTCTCGGACCAAGCGAGGAGCTGCCATGTGGGGTGCGGCCACCCATTCGTCATGAGCGGAGCCAAGGTTTTTCCAGCGAACAAAGTAAAACAGTTTCCCTTTCTTCCATTTGGAATCTAAAACCTTGGATATTTCCAAATGGGTATCCCCTCCTACTACGGTAGGAATCTCATGAGCGGGAGGGGGGTGGAACTGGGGAGCTGCTACATAAGGTTTGAGGAGGCTTATATGGAAGACTGGATGAACTCCCTTGAGAGTCTTAGGGAGACTCAGTTCCACGGTAACCTCGTTGATTACTCTGGTAATGGGGAAAGGTCCTACATAACGGTCGCTCAGTTTTTTGCAGGGGCGAAGAGAGCGGAGGTTTTTGGTGGACAGATAGACTTGCTCCCCCACCTTGAGTTCCCATCCCGGAGACCGGTGTTTGTCTGCTTGTTCCTTGTACTTGCTTTTTGCCCTTTCCAGATTTTTGAGCAACCATGGCCAGGTGGATTTAACCACCTGAATCCACTCCTGAAGATCAGGGGTAGACTGGAGCTCTAGCGAGACGGGGGCAGAACCGAAAGGGCCAAAATCCGTCCCGTATATAACTTGGAAGGGACTAAAGCCGGTAGAGGAATGAGGCGCATTGTTGTACGCATATTCAGCAAATGGCAGCAGGTCGACCCAGTCGTCCTGGTGGAAATTTACATAGCAACGCAAATAACATTCTACTACCGCATTTACTCGTTCCGTTTGACCATCCGTTTGGGGGTGATAGGCGGAAGAAAGGCCCTGTTCCTCCACTCCCATTAACTTTAGGAAAGCCCGCCAGAATTTGGCAACAAACTGGACCCCCCGGTCGGAGAGGACCTTCCTCGGGATCGAGTGTAGCCTGAGGACGTGCGTGATGAACAGTTTAGCTAAGCCCTGGGCTGAAGGAAGACCTGCACATGGAACGAAATGAACCTGTTTGGAAAAGAGGTCTGTGATAACCCAGAGAACCGTTTTCCCCCGACTTGGAGGTAGGTCGGTGATAAAATCCATGGCGATGACTTCCCAGGGACGGGAGGGGTTCTCAAGCGGTTTGAGAAGCCCCGGGGGTTTTCCCATCCGTTTCTTGGCTGTGGCGCAGGTGGGGCAGCTGCGCACATACAACTCTACATCAGATCTCATACCGGGCCACCAGAATTGCCTTCGAACCAGGTGAAGCGTTTTTATGAAACCAAAATGACCCGCTAGCCTGGCCCCATGTACAAGTCCCAATACTTCTTTGCGAAGGGAAGATGGGACATATAGTTTCCCCCCTTGCACCCACCAAGTGTTGGTTCGTTCCAAGCCAGTGGGGAGGAGATGGTGCTCCTCCTCCTGTAAGGAGGCGTCCCGGAGTCGCTGTTGGAATGCTTCCGGGATACCTTTGAGCGTAGGGGGGGTCTCCGGTTGGCGGGCTTGGGATCGGGTGGTGACGGCCAAGCCAGGGACTTCCCCTCGCTGTTCGGGAGTGAACAGGGAGTCGACGGGGCGATCGAAATCGTTGCGATACTGGGGAAGTCGTGACAAAGCATCAGCTAGGGCATTTTCTTTGCCAGGGACATGTTTGAGGGTGAACCGGAATTTTGCAAAAAATTGGGCCCACCGAATTTGTTTGGCATTGAGTTTTCTAGCTCCCTTGAGAGCCTCAAGATTCTTGTGATCTGTGCACACTTCGAACGGCAGCTCGGCCCCCTCCAAGAAGTGTCTCCATATGGTAAGGGCATGTTTGACCGCTGCTGCCTCCTTCTCCCAAATGGCCCAGTTGATTTCGGACTGGGAAAACTTCTTGGAGAAGTAGGCGCATGGCCTCAACCGTCCCCCCTCATCCCTCTGCAATAGGGCCCCGCCCATGGCCACATCCGAGGCATCCACCTGCACCACGAAGGGCTTGGTGCAATCCGGGTGAGCCAAAACGGGTTCGGATGAAAAAAGTAGCTTTAAACGTTCAAAAGCTTGCTGGCACTGGGGAGACCATTGCAGACGGGCTGAGGGGAGTGCGGCGCTAGCCCCCCTGTCCTTGGTACGCAACAGGGCAGTGAGGGGAAGCGCAACTTGGGCAAAGTTGGGAATGAAGTTCCGGTAAAAGTTGGCAAACCCCAAAAACTGTTGAAGTTGGCGGCGGGTAGTGGGGGTTTCCCAGTCCCGCACCGCCTGGACCTTGGCGGGGTCCATTTCCAACCCTTGGTGGGAAATCACATACCCCAGAAATGTAATAGAAGGTTGGTGGAATTCACACTTGGACACCTTAGCATACAGTTTGTGCTCCCGCAGCCGCTGGAGCACTTCTCGCACTAGGCGCACATGTTCTTCCATGGTCTCAGAGTAAATAAGAATGTCATCGAGAAATACCACCACCCCCCGAAACAGTAAATCATGCAAAACTTCATTAATTAATTGCATAAAGACACTCGGAGCCCCCGAAAGTCCGAACGGCATGACCAGATACTCAAACATCCCAAAACAACTGGAAAAGGCCGTTTTGGGTTCGTCTCCTTCTTTGATGCGAATGCGGTGGTAGGCTTCCACCAAGTCCAGTTTGGTGAAGATTCGGCCCTCCTTTAATTGTGCTAGAAGGTCAGGAATAAGAGGGAGGGGGTAAGCATTAGACTGGGTGACTGCGTTCAGTCTGCGAAAGTCAATACACAGTCTTAAATCCCCCGTCTTTTTCTTTACAAAGAAAGCTGGGGCTGAATAAGGAGCCTTGGAGGGGCGTATGAAACCCCTCGCCAGATTGACATCCAGATAGTCTCGCAATACAGTCTTTTCACTAGGGCTCATGGGGTAAACCTTTCCCTTAGACAGTTTGCCTTCCCCTACAATCTCGATGGCACAGTCCGTTTCTCTGTGGGGAGGCAGTTCGTCGCACTCTCTAACATCGAAAACATCAGTAAACTGCGAGTACTCAGAGGGTAATTGAGGAGAGACTGGGGCGGGGGACCCTACCAGTGCGGCGGCTGGAGTTCTGAGTACCCGTTCCTTGTCATGCGACCCACAGGGGTTTTCGGGGAAGGAAAGCACCCGTTTAACCCAATCAATGGAGGGATTGTGTCCCCTTAACCAGTTCATCCCTAACACCACAGGGGTTACAATAGGGGCGATGGTGAAATACAACCGTTCCCAATGTTCCCCCACGGACATAATCACGGCTGCAGTTCTGTGGGTCACAGGGCCCCGTTTAAAGTCACTCCCGTCCATTTGGGAAAAACGGAGGGGTCCCGGAAGCCGCTTGCGCCGGACACCCAACTTCTTGGCAGTTTCCTCATTTATCATGGTGCGGGCACACCCCGAGTCGACCAACGCGGGGACCTCTAACGGGGGACCCCCTTCGGGTAGGGACAGATGAACACGCACAAATACATTGTCCTCTTGGGCGCTTACCATCGGTGGAGCTCCTTGCACAACGATAGGGACGGTCTGCTGCGGAGCCCCCTCTACAGCAGACCGACGGCGTTTTTTGCCGGCTGTTCCCACTCTTCCTCCTCGCTGGAAGAGGGGGACGGGGTGGTGGCTTCCGGGGAGCCGTCCGAATCAAAGACGGTATTTGTAATCCGGGACCCCGATGGGACCGTAGAGTCGGATGCCCCATCCTGGGGGCGCGCGTGGAGAGCGGAGGGTGCGCCGGAGCGCCGGCTCAGTGGTCCACTTCTGCGGCGAGGCTGGCTGTCGGCGGCCGGTTTCGTCGGCTCGGCCTGGGTTTGGCGGGGGGGGGTCGGACGGCCTGAGCGAGAGGGGCATTGCGATGCAAAGTGACCCTTTCCCCCGCAGATCAGGCAGACGCCGGCCTCGAACCGCTTGCGGCGTTCCGCGGCCGAGAGACCCCCGCCACCCCCTTGCCGGAGTTCCCGGCCACGGTCACCTCGGGGCCTGGGGTCTCGCCCAAGCCGTTGCTTGGACAAGTTCAGGAGTTGTTTGCGATTCTCGATGTCAGCAGCATGGCGAACCCAACCTTCCACATCCGGGGGGTTCCCTTGCATGAAGGCCCAATGTTGGAGGTCTGGGTTGAGACCCTCCCTGAAACATTGTACCAAGGTAGCTTCACTCCAGTCCAGAATTCGGCTAGCCAGTGACTGGAACTCACTTGCATACTGCGCCACCGACTTAGTCCCTTGGCGCAGTTGCATCAGGGAGGCTTTAGCCCGCTCACCCAGAGTCGGGTCCTCAAAACGGTTTCGGAGTGCTACCATGAACTCGTCCAGGGTTCGCAGCACCGGCGAGCGGAGTTCATACTGCAACACCATCCAGGCAGCCGCCTCCCCTTGCAGTAAGGAAGCCACGTACTGCACCCGGGACTCCTCAGAAACGAAGGTTCGGCCTTGTTCCCGCATAAAAATGTCTACTTGGACCATAAAAAAGGTCAACTGGTCTCCCGACCCGTCATACGTGACTTTCAGGTCCCGACGGGCCGGGGGGGCAGGGGTTGCGGGCGGAACTACCGGCGCCCCGTCTGGGGGAGCACCGGCTGGAGGTTGCAACTTCAGCGCATCTAGGGTCGTGGCCATCTCACCCATTACGCGTTGCATGATCTCCATCTGCTCCTGCATAGCCCGGCGGTCTTCCTGCCACTGCTTTCGTTCTTCCTCCATGAGGGCCTCTTTGCGGGCCGGGTCCCCTTCGAGTCCCGTGCTGGGGAAGGCCAACCGGCGATCCTTCGCCGCAGTCCGCGAGAGCGACCAGCCCTTGGGAGAGTCCAGCCAATAAGTAAGCCCCCGGGGACGTCCGTCCCGATCTTGGTCGGGGGCGCGACCCTCCGGTTTCTTTGGCTTGGCTCCCTCCTCCTTCGGGTCCGGCTTCTCCGGCTCGTCCGGTTCCTTGGGGGCATCGGGGTTAGGGGTGGTGTCCTCGTCGGCTGACATTCTGTCCAAAGCGGTACAGCTGCAGTCCGAGAGGCAAGGACTTGCAACTTAATGTGAGAGATCCCCCTCTCTGAGTTTGCTTCTCCAAATCAGTTGCTCAGACGTTGATACAGAAACAATAGATTTATTGAAGCCTTCAGGAGATGAGACAGGCACAGGTAGAAAGTTGCAAGTGAGGGGCTATACGGGTTTACAGAATATATTGACTCCAGGGCACTGGGGCACTGGGGTTCACACTTATTGTTATGGGAAGTTACAAGCTTGGCATAATACAAAACATCAGACGGATCCCAGGAAGTCTGGTGCGGCTATCACACTTCCAAGGCCGCACCGGCCTGAGGGAGTACTGGCAGGAAGAACAGCGGGGGGGAAGATACATGGGCCATCAGGCCTGGCGCCTGAGACCAGAAGGTGTGAACTGCTTTTACGAGTTCACTGATAACACCGCAGGTGATGGAAAGCAGAGACACAAAGACAGAGACCCTCACATATAATACTGTTCCCTCTGTTTCCATGAAAATACATTAATTTTTATGTTTGTTTTCCCCCAGGTTTAATTTTGCTGTTCTATCTTGTATTCTATGGCTTCTTAGCTGCACTCTTTACCTTCACAATGTGGGTTATGCTGCAAACATTGAGTAGTGATATTCCCAAATATCGCGACCGGATTTCTAGTCCAGGTAAGTGTGTGTTCTTTTCAAATAAAATCCTGTCCCAAATGGACAGTTGTGACAATAAGTAGTTTTCAAATCTTAATTTAGAGCATTAACAATTACTTTTACTGTGAGCATGTCAGTGTTCTGGTTCTTGTCATTTTAAAGCATCTGCATCTGTGGGAATGTTGAGCGACATAGTAAATGTTTAAATTCCTCAGATACATTTTAATAGCAAGGAAATGTGGGAAATTAATGGGGAGTAATTTCCTTGCAATAAGTTAAAGCTGAAAAAGGAGCATAAAAGATCTTCAGAGTGAACAAGTGGCAGTGAGAGTGATGAAGTGAGAATTTATTTGGTTTTATAATGCAAGTGGGGAATGTTATATTAAATATCTTGGGGCCCTGATTTGACTCAAGATTGCTGTATGGAGTGAGAGGGGTTCTTGCCTTCTGTGCCATTTTGCTGAGAAACAATGGCTTAAGGGGATCATTTGCCCCATGTTGCAGCTACAAAATGGGGCAAATAACTCCCTCCTGGAGCTATTGGCTTGGGAAAATTGTTCATGGGGGAAGGCAGGAGCTTCTCCCTCCAGTGCTACAATTCTGAGATGAATCAGGCCCCTGCAGATGTTTAAAACAATGTTCCCTGCAGTTGCTGTGTGACTGCGGGGAAAGCAGGTTGTTCAAAAACATGTCATATAGTTTGGCCTTAATAGCCTGAAGAACTGTGTTTGGAGAACAGCAAGTTCAGTCTTGCGTTTTGTTTGTTTTTAACTGTTAGCTTTTTAAAATTGTGGCTTGTTTGTGTGGAACAATTACTCCACCCTAGGCATGTGATACTTTACTGTATGAATCCATTCAAAATAATTTGTACAATTTCGTTTGGATAATGGAAAACCTTTGCATGTGTTCAAAAAATCTGTTCCTCTGAGTCAGTTGAATAATTTTTATTAATTTTTAATTGAAAAATTTCAGAAATGCTCCATATAGTTCAGTTAGTGCAACTGCTCTATGCTGGTTTTGTTAGGACATGTCCCAGGGATAGCTGCTCAAAATCTGCAGCACAACCTGGACTCTGACTTTATTAAGATAGTTTTGGTGCTGTGAAATAAGTCCTCCATTGAAGAAGCAAAGTACTCTTTTACTAATTTATTTTCTTTAGAAGATTTTTATGCCACCTTTCCCACCCAGTGAAGGCTCCCAGTTCAGGGCACTTGAAGAGCAATCCATGAGGGGGCTCAAAAGGCGATAGGAGCTGGTGTGACCCCTGTACCGGCATTAGTACCATTTGTGCTGGCTAAACTGGCACTAATGTCCGTGCAGGCCCACTTATGCTGGCTCCGGGGAGCAGCGCAGCAGTGTGACCCATGGGCACTGGCGCAGCCTCACCGGCAGCATTTCTCCGGAGCAGGGGCTTGTGCCAGTGCCAAAGGGTGCGTTCCCTAAGTCCTTTCACCCCAGGAATGCTCATTTTTGCTGGCACAAAGTTACACTGGCAAAAATGGTGGCGTAACCCCATGGAACTCTATGAGCAATTCCGCGGGGCTTGGGGGGGATTTATTTTCGACTTGCTGCGGCCAGTTTTTCACTTGGTGAAAAACTGGATAAAATTATTGTCGAGACTAAGGACAAGAAACAGGCCCTTCGCAAACAACTTAAAAAAGAGACTCGGCCTCCATCATATCAGTCCTTTTGGCCTTCAAGGGCCCTTTTTAGATACTGATCTGATTACAGAAGGGGATCTTGGAACTCCTCCCGCCTCTTTGGGAGGGGTGTCAGGTTCCAGAGATCACAAAAGCAGCAGTCCCGTTCCGACAAATTCCCCAAAAATAATCCCCAATGACATCTGCCTGTTAGAAGTGGGAGGAAGACTTCAACACTTCCGCAAAAAATGGTCCTCCTCAAATCCAGACCAGTGGGTACTCCAAATTGTGTCAAGGGGCTACCTCCTGGAACTCACCTCCCACCCAAGGGATCGATTTATATGATCCCCCATATCCTTAAAAAAGGAGAAACACATCAGAACGCAAGCAGCCAACCAACACCTATCCACAATCAGAGCCATAGAGCCGGTCCCCAGCCTAGAGAGACGCCAAGGGATTTATTCCATCTTTTTTACAGTCCCCAAAAAGAATTGGGACTGGAGGGCCATCCTCGATTTAAAATATCTGAACCGACGGATGGCCCACAAACACTTCCGGATGGAAACCTTGAAATCCATCGTAGAGTCCTTACACCCAGGCACCTTTATGACAGCAGTGGATATGACAGACGCATACCTTCATGTGGCTATCCATCCTTCTCACAGCCGTTTCCTTTGCTTCACTTATGGCCAAGCACATTTTCAATTCAAGGCCCTCGTTGGCGTCTGCCCCAAGGGTTTTTACCAAAATTCTGGTTTCACTCATAGCCTCACTCAGACAGGAGTGTATCCAGGTACATCCGTACCTGGATGACATCCTGCCCTGTGCAAAGTCCAGACAACAGTCCTCCCAGCACACAGCAAGGGTGATTCAGGTACTCCATGACCACGGCTACCTGATCAATTTCAACAAAAGCACCCTCTCAGTCTTTGGTCCACCTGGGGGTCCGGGTGGACTCAAAACACGATTCCATTTCACTCCCCCCAGAGGGGACACAAAAAATTACAAGACTGGCATCCTCCATAGCCAAGTCAAGAGCGGCCAGACTCATGTCCTTAGCAAGACTACTAGGACTCATGATAGCCTGCATAGCAGTGGTCCCCTGGGCTCGTTTCCATTCCCGGCCACTCCAGTGGCAGATCAGACCCTTTCAAAGGGACGTTGCCAGGAAGAGAGACAGGTTCATCCACATCTCCTCCGAAACCAGGAGAAGCTTGTGTTGGTGGTTTCAACAGTCAAACCTTCTTAAACCCACTCAGTACATCCATGAAGAACCTGTACAAATCTTCACAGACGGGGTGGGGAGCCACCTTCAATTTACACACAACTCAGGGTCGTTGGTCAGGGAAAGAGATTGCTCTCCACATCAATCTGTTAGAGCTGAGAGCGGTGAAGCTCGCCCTTCGAGGCTTTGCACCGCTTCTCCGAGGGCGGCACGTCCTCGTGAGAACAGACAACATCGCAATCAAGGCCCATATCAACAAACACGGAGGGTCCAGATCTTCAACCCTTCACCGCGAGTCAGTGCAGATCTTCTCATGGGCCCAAAACAATCTCAAATCTATTCGGGCAGAGCACATCAGAGGGGCTCTCAATGTCCAAGCAGACCGGCTAAGCCGCCAGTTCGTAGACGAAGGCGAATGGTCCTTGGATCAGGAGGCCTTTCAGCAAATTACCTCAAAATTTGGCATTCCCTCAGTAGACATGTTTGCCTCCGCCGAAAACTTCAAAGTGCCAAGGTACTTCTCAAGGTATTACCTTCAGACAGTGGAGGGTACCAATGCCCTTCTGAGCCCATGGCCACGGCGTCTACTTTACGCCTTCCCTCCTCTCCCCATCCTACCTAAGATCCTCCGGAAAATCCAGATCGAGCGGGCCAATGTCACTTGGTCACGCCATTCTGGCCCCGCCGACCTTGGTTTGCAACCCTACGCCAAATGCCATGCCAGGAACCATGGAGAATCCCATCTCAATAGGGCACTCTCCGCCAGGGCCCCCTAGTCCACCCAGACCCCCGACGGTTTTGTTTGACCGTTTGGCACTTGAGAGGTGATCTTTAATAGACAGGGGATATTCAGAGGACGTAGTTGCAACCATACTAGAGGCTCGTAGAACTGCAACCAGACGCATTTATAACACTTCTTGGAAGGCCTTTATGTGCTGGGCTAGAAGAAAAAAGGTGGACCCCCTTCAACCGGGAGAGCATAAATTGTTGGAATTCCTCCAGGAGGGCGTCCGACTCAGACTCTCTGCTTCCACGTTGCAGAGACAGGTTGCTGTACTCACCACAGTAATCTCTCTGATGGAAGGGGTCCCCACTTCCAGGCATCAGCACATCATAGCCTTTTTAAAGGGGGTCACACAAACCCAGCCTCTGGTCATCACCGGTTTCCTTCCTGGGACCTCACCTTAGTGCTCAAGGTACTCACAAAATCACCTTTCGAGCCCCTCTGGTCTGTACCCTTGAAGTACCTTTGCATGAAGGTACTTTTCCTGATCTCGATCGCCTCGGCCAAACGTGTTTCCGAATTCAGAGCCCTATCTATCTGTCAGGGGCTATGTGTTTTCCATAAGGATAAGGTAGTCCTTACACCCGACCCCACTTTTACCCCGAAGGTCAATTCCCGTTTTCATAGATCACAAGAAATTAATCTGCCTTCTTTCTGTCCCAAACCTTCCTGTATGCTGTCCATGAGACAGGCTACAAGAGCAAGTTTGTACTATGAACTGTTGTAAAAGAATGCACCCCCCCCTTCAACTTTCTGGCTCATTTTGATAGAACTTTGGGAAATTTGAAAGATATACAGGTCTAAGGTAATTAATAAAATCTTATCTAAAGCACACACAAACAATATGTAATACAACCCTTTAATTTTTTTCAGCACTATGTAATAACAAAACACTGGATCTTAATGGCTTCTCGGGGAGGGTTATAAACGTTTTTGGGAGGCCGTAGTTCCATATCTTGTGATATTCCTAATGGAGGGTAGGATCCTAGACACCTGGAAGTCTTCTAGAACAAAATAAAATAAACATCTGGCTTATGTGGGACCCTACTGCTCCATCACTCTGTTAAATGAAGAAGCAAAAGCTTCTCAGTGATCCTAGCCAAAGACCAAATTCCTATCAGCCACAGTATAAAAGCAGAATAACAGTTTTGGGGCCTTGTAGGTAGATTTCAGACTCAATTAGAAGATTATTAAATATGGCCTGCTTTGTATTTACTACCCATATCCCAATTTCAGTTGGTTCCTTAGATGCTCATAACGTCTTTGATACTTTCAAATGGTCCTACATAAGTATCTTGCTGTCTTAACATGAATATGAAAAATAAATATTTATGCATGAAATTGATTTGTATTATCTCTCAGACCCCAACCATTACAAATAATTCATAATTTTATTCACACTAAACAAAGGGTGCCTCTTATTTCTGTTGGCATAGAGCCACTCACTTATATCAGTGCAGAAAAAGACCAAAATCCAAGGTTTAGCCATCAATAATCTACATAAATCTCTTTTTAGAAAACATGGTGTTTATATTCATGGATCCCAAAATTGCCTTCCCAGAACTCAAATTTTAGCTGGTTTTGAAAATATCAGGATGAAAAGTCAGCTATGGAAAGTCAGAAATTTTTTTCACTGAACTGCCCCCACCCCCCCAAAGAAACAACCCACACAAAGCTGTCTGTCTTGAGTATTCATAACAAATACACAGGGGCAAAAATTGTAGTACTAGTGCAGCTGAGAAAATTTAATTTTAATCCCATAGTGAAAACCATACAAACAAGACTTAAACCGACTGGCAGAATAGTTAATTATCATAAGTAGGCATATTTGGTGATGACAGTGGTAGTATTACAAAAATTCAACATTTCCCCAGACTATTGCCACTACAATTAGGTTAAGCCATTTTAGGAAAGGGCAACATAAATTAATTTATTAATGTGGGGGATAAAACAGACTAAATGTGCAATACACAGGCCTCGGTCGCTGATGCTTCTGTATGGGCAGCAAAAACTTGGAAGCGGGTGCCAGCGTTGGTGAGGGGGCGTTCCTGGGGCATCCAGCTTCCAAACCCCTTTCAGCCCGAGAATGCCTCTCTATGCTGCAGCGTTGCTACACCAGCAAAATAGCTGGCATAACCCTGTGAAACTCCATGGAGGAGTTCACGGGTTTCTATTTAAATATTTTATTTTGTGTATTTTCTGGAAGAACTGTGTGGCTGGATACATGCCTGGGGTTTCCAAGAGTGCTGGAGACAAACATGCTGGCCTTTTAGTAGGGGCATGATATGTGGAAATGGGCATCTGAAGCTTCTCTTAACATGGAGGTGAATAACATCACCTGGTAAATAATATTGTATTAAGCCTCTATTAAGGGACAGGGCATTTTTTCTCTCCAGAAAGCTGGCAACTTTATCATGCCACAGATTGTCAAAGTTTAGTCCTACTTTTCTCCCTAAGCCTTGCCCAACCTCCTCCTAGATGCATGTCAAGGGCGGTATTAACCTATGGCCAGTGGACTACTTTTTTTTTAGAAGCAATAGGGGTTGGCAGCAAGATGTGATCTCCTGTGTCAATACCTAACCTTCTTTCCTTTGGGAAGTGTCCAGAATAAGACATATTTCCATTGGTATTTGGGCAGTATTGTTGATGGGCTAAAGGAAAATAGAAATGCTATTTCATAATAATGCCCTGGAATAAACTGTTTATTCATTTACAGAGAATATTCATATATTTTACAATACTGAAATTACATTACTATTTTCTGTTTCTTGCACAGATAATTTAATAAGCTTGTTCTCAACATCTAATGTGACCATATTTCCCCTTCCCCCCAACAAATTCAAGTGGGAAATAATTTTGTCCCTTTTAGTGGGACCTGGTGCTACTCAAGTCCTACAGTGGGAACCAGGATTGTCCCATTAGATAAACTCTACAGGACTGAATAGCTGTGTGAATCCATAACAGAATGAAAACTGTTAATTGGTAGTACTATTATCACTTCTGCTTAAGATATGACAAGATATGACTTAAATGTACAAAATGAAACATAAATTTAAATCAATAAAACTAGTTTTGCTATTTTACAGTTATTTAGATGTTGATTAAATGATTAATATTTGGTTATAGATTTTAGTATACAGACATAATGTAGTACTTTATCTCTGTGTGATTATATGACATTTGATGGTCAAAATCCCTCTATGTATGTAATGGAAATTATTCTTCCTGAGAAATGCATGGACTAATTGGCTAATTTAATCTTTTGGTAGGGCTTATGATTTCACCGAAGCCAGCTACAGCACTGGAATTTTCGCTAGACAAAAACGACTCTAAAAGTTATGAAAGCTATGTGTCTGCCCTTCACAAATTTCTCGGAGGTATGTGCAAGTATTCTATTTGACAAGTAAATTATTTAAACTATGATATAACCCTAGTTGTTGTAGAGAGGTTGGTATGTGTCCATTGCCAGGGGCCTTGGTGTTGTATAAGGCTACACGTAATTACTGGCAATGCAGGAGAGGCCTTGGATCATGTATGACAGATGCTCAGGCATCCATGAATATTCTTGACAGATTGCTATAATGCATTCTGATGAGGGATGGGCTGTGGTTTGTCCTGGATTTGGAGGCACTTGGAATAGTGAAATCTCTGCAGTCATAGAGTTAATGACTACCATAAATCTTGTCTAGCTAGCAAGATTGGTATTGTTGGTGGCTGAAAGGACAGAGCTGGTTTGTACAGCTAGATTCTCTGACCACTCCCTGGGATGGTTCCTTACTGCTATGTAGTTGTTGTATCATTAAGCATGAATGGCCTCCTCCAGAGGCCTCGGACTTGAATGTAACCACTTACAGTGAATTTTAGGTATTTAAGCTAGCAGTAGTTCTCTGCTGTGGTGTCTCTCTTCAGCTTGCTTATTAGTGTTCAAGAATGCCTACTGTAAGTCCCTCACTGGTCTTCTTGGATTAGTTCCTATGTATAAGAGGTCATGGTTGTCTGTAACAGGAATAGACAACCTTTTTGGCCCAAGTGCTGAAAAAAATGCATCTACCTGTGAAACTGTTGGTGGGCTAGCTAACAAAAGGGGGAAAAGATAAGAGGATTATACTTGGCTCTAGACATGTTTGGAGCAAGCCAACCCCATCAGTGCTAGCAGCATCTCAGGGACGTGCCTTGTACTAGGAGGTGATGATGGGCAAAGCCCATGCCTGTTGTCTTCACACTGGTGGCCCCAGCAGTGCTTCTGGGGCCTCAGTTGCTTGAGCAGAGATCTGGCCCTGGATACCTAGTAAAGTAGTCTGGTGTGTTGATGTTGGCACACGTGCTGATGGGTTGCCTTCCCTAGTCTACAGTTTATTGGGTGGTACAAAATAATAAAATGTTAGAATTAATTACCACATGTTGCAACTCTGAAACATCTTATGAGCATCATCTGTACCATTCTGCTCAGGAAAATAAACAGTATTTTCTAGGTTCTTGTAGGTTATCCGGGCTGTGTAACTGTGGTCTTGGAATTCCAAGACCACGGTTACACAGCCCGGATAACCTACAAGAACCAATGAACTCTGACCGTGAAAGCCTTCGACAGTATTTTCTAGCTTGGAAGTTAGCACATGTAGCTTAGTTCTGTGTATACTAGCACCACTCATTATTCTGATTTGATCACTCACTACAGGTTTCACTTCTTCCAAATCCCCTGCTCTCTGTTCTACTGGTTTGCCTTTCACATTCCTTGGGAAGAAAAACTGTTGTTAGTGCCTGTTATCTGCTGAAGTTATAATCATTTTTCAGCTGTGCTGATGAAACACAGCGCTGTTATTGAGAGAAGGCTGCCTACTCATTACTCATCCACTTCCTGGTTTAATCCTTTGCTACCTTTATCTGGAAGGCTAATAATACGCTTTGTTGGTAGCAGTTGAAGACACGCTTTGGAGATCACTTGACACTTCCTTTTAGTTTATTCATATCTTTTAACCGAGTGTTATATTGATCTTTATAACCATGCTGGGTGCTTCTATAGTATTGTAACAAAGTGCCTGGCCTCTGTGCCAGTAACAAAATTGGCACAACAGGGCCAACTGCAAGGAGGCCTTATTTTTTTTGCTTATTAGGGTGATTTCTTGCACACAATTTCCAAAAAGTAGGGGACCTCCCCCCCCCAAAAAAAAAAACCCTCACCATGTCCTCAATCAGTCCTTATTGAGTCCTCACCAACAGACAGGCTAAATGGAAGAACCACATTCAAGTGAAAGGAAGGAAAGGAGAGGTGGAAGGAGGAAGATGAGCAAGTGTCCTAAATCTCCCCCTTCCGAACATAAGCACTGTGGGACTGTTGCCCTATAGCTTTACAAAGGACTGTATTGGCCTTGTAGAAGGTCCAAGCCTCTCATCCAGGCCTCTGCAAGGCTATGGAAGATTATTATATATTATTTGTATAGCAGTATGCCATTACAGTGTCTTTATAGTTAAGATTATCATATAGTGCTTGTATCGTCAGGACAGGGGGAGGTGTAAGATCCCCAACTTCCCCCATTGTTCATAGAAAAGTATTGTTTTTTGTCTCATAGAAAGTCATAGAAGTTTTGTTGGTGGTGGGGTTAGGGGTAACAGGGAACAAGTTTCTCACCTCCTCCAACCCATCTTAACGAAAGTGCTGTGGTGAAGTACAGAATAGCCTTATAAATGACAAGGCTAAGTCTCTATGGTTACTAAGCCCTAATCCAGACCTTTGCAAGGCTATGGGGCAATCTTCCTATAGTTGTTTACTACGGAACACACTTACACTCAGATTTATGAGGTCTCTGACTGGGGAATGGTAAGACTGAAATGGGCTTTCCGAATGATGCCCTGGAAGCATATTGGCAGCAGACTGGTTGCCTTTCCAGAATGTGCAGGGAATGGCAACAAAATCAGTTTTGTCATAGGCAAACACATGGCTGCTTTTCTTTACAAATGAACCGTGTGAAACATTTGACATAGCCTAATTTAAAATGTGGCTAAAATATGCTTCAGGGACTGAGGCTGTCTTAGGGGCTGCCATTTGGGTACCTTTGCCTTAGAAGGACTGTTGATACAGAAGGTAGGGAGGCAAGTGTGTCTCTGTGTGTGACAGGCATATTACTGTGGCGTAATTTAGAGAGGAAAGCTGCATTAGTGGCGTTCATACTACCAGCCGCAGCTTTTAAACAGGCATCTGGGATAGCTATGGCAACATAATTGGAGTTGAGTAGAGGGAGGGCAGGCCAGGGTACAGTTGCAATTTGCCATTTATTACCAGCAGACTAAGGCAGATTCTCCAGAGACAATGGCAGAGCTACAAATGGAAAGCAAATAACATGTTTTTTAAAAGAGTGAGGACGTTAAACTAGTCTCAAGTTTGAGTCAAAACTGGAAAATTCTACCTTAAAATGCTGGATCTGTTGTAAATACCATCAGTTCGGGCTCCTCGGTGAAGTCATTTATAACTTTGCAGATTGTGAGCATTTCAGGCTGTGAAGAATTGTCTACTTCTAGTAGAATAAATTGTTCATGGTCTTTACCAATAGCTCTCTTTCTGTTGCTTTGCTTTAAAAAAAAACCCCTAAGAGGATTATATTGCTGTCATATGCTCAAAGTTCAAAAAATGCCCAAGTGATAGACATGCAGATAAGGAATTCAATATATTTTTGGTTTGTCATTGACAAATTTTGTAGCAGCAATTGTGCAGGAAGGAGCCCCGGGGTGCAGAGTGGTAAGCTGCAGTACTGCAGTCAAAAAATCTGCTCGTGACCTGAGTTCGATCTTGATGGAAGTTGGTTTCAGGTAGCTGGCTCAAGGTTGACTCAGCCTTCCGTGGTTGGTAAAATGAGTACCCAGCTTGCTGGGGGTAAAGTCTAGATGACTGTGGAAGGCAATGGCAAACTACCTCCTAAACATAGTCTGCCTAGTAAATGTTGTGATGTGATGTCACCCCATGGGTCATTAACGACCCGGTGCTTGCACAGAGGACCTTTACCTTTAGAATTGTACAGGGCATGTGA
Organism: Euleptes europaea; assembly: GCF_029931775.1. Classification (NCBI taxonomy): domain Eukaryota; kingdom Metazoa; phylum Chordata; class Lepidosauria; order Squamata; family Sphaerodactylidae; genus Euleptes; species Euleptes europaea. The sequence continues at coordinate 34,804,220 of NC_079316.1, read as the reverse complement.
CTGTGAAAGATAAAACAAAGATCTTGTGGCTGTGTTGACATGCAACTCCAACTTTATAGAGCAGAAGAAACAGTCCTGTTCTATGTCCCATCGACACTGAAGCTTATATTTGACTGGCCTTCACTAAGGGGCCAGATTTCTTTCGGGTGTCAGTCTCTTATTAAAGAAATGTTTTTCCTTGCTGTTGAAACACGTTGTCTAGGTTTCTCCTAACACACTTTTCTAATAGCATTGAAAAGCATCTGTGTAAAATATTTCCTCCTATTTTCTTCTATCCTTCACTTGACATTGGGAAATAATACTTAGCAATAAATATGGAAGAACGCATGTGATTTGTTATGTAACTTGTTTATCTCAAAGTCTGCAAAAACATTTTCTTCTCTAAAACCAGTGAGAATCTGAGAAATAATTCTGTAGTTTATGTATTTAATTGAATGAGAACATAACGTGATCCATAACATAACATTCAATTTCCTCCCCTAGCTTATAATGAATCGGAGCAACCCAAAAGCATTCCGTGTACACCAGGACAACTCTTTGAACAGGAGGAGAGTGTCAAAAAAGCATGTAATTTTAATCGCACCAGCCTGGGTCTGTGCTCTGGACTAAAAGATGTCACTTTTGGCTATGCCAAAGGAACACCCTGTGTTGTTATAAAAATGAATAGAGTAAGTATGATAACTTTTTTTGACTTAAACTGAATAGCAGCTTGCAATAATGGGGGGGGGCTTTTGTAACAATGGATGGCTTCAAGCCTCTCTTTAAGCAAACATTCTCGCAGATTCCTTTGGTAGGGTGCTCTGCAGATGCATCAGGCAACCAGGCATGGAGCTGCTCTTAACTTTAAATCATAAATATTTTGCATGCTTCTGTTTTGTGTGTTTGAGACTGAGTCAGGCTCACTATCTTAAAACTTTATTGCACAGAGGAGTTGCATCTTGTTCAAGTTCTTTCACTTTGATATTCCTTTCTACTTAAGAAACCATGTAACTTTTGTGCTTAAAACATTACAATTTAGGCAGTGTGTATTTTGGCTACATGCCAGTACTACTGCTTTAAAAAGTAAGAGGCCTGCCTGGGTCACACGTGCGATTATCTGCCAGTTGGCCTGGAGTGTTCTTCACAAAAACGCACAGCCTCTTTTTAATGTGTCTTTCTACAAAAGACGGTGAAGTCTGTAAGTTGAACTCTTGAAAACTATGCTGCCGTCAAAGTATTACCTTATTCAGTAGTTGACTGCATGTTATGTGACATGTTGCCCGCATATGCCATCTGGATTCAGCCATTAATGTTACATGCCTAATTTGAAGTAATGAACTGCTGCTGCTCAAAATGTCATGTGGAAGTGGAACCCTCTTGGGTGCTGTTGTGACTGCATTTTAAAATGGGACAATATTAAAATACCTGAACCTGCCAATTGCTGATTAAATTGTTTTTCTTTCCCCCTTATTGAAAGAATGAAATCCAGCCTACATTGTTCACTCAGTCTCTCAATTATGCTGCATACTACAGCCCCCCTCACACATGCTGTTTGTACTTACAGGTCCCATGATTCCCACTACAGCCCCCCTCACACAAGGGTTTTGTTCTTACGGGCCCCATGCTCCCCACTACAGCTCCCCTCACACAAGGGTTTTGCACTTACCTTTCCCATGATCCCCACCATAGCTTTCTTCAGTGGCCAAAGTGGTTTTCCTCTTTCCTTTTTCACCAGCACAAAAGTTTGTTTGGCTCGAACCCACTGTATGAGAAAAAATATCAGTGCAACCTCAAGGCAAGGTTTGAATATGTTGCATACCTTGAAAAATTGTAAGGATGGAATCCTTAATGAGATGTTCCCTGAATGAAACTGTACCAAACAATGACCTCACCTTTCCAAATCTTTTTAAAATTAAAACAAATCAAATAAAAAACAAAGGTCTAAAACACAAATTACTAAATATGTAGACATCAGAATATACAAGTGTGAACTAACTGCTCATTCTAGATAAAAAAGCATTAAATTTTTCAAACTTTTGGCTGTGTAATAGACTGGTTACTTGACACAGATGAATGCACTCCATCAGCTTTTCCAACCACTCCTCCTTCAGGATTATATTTTTCTTCCAATTTTGGGCAAGTATTAACCTTGCCAGTGTTACAGCTTTAAGCACAAATTCATGGACTTCTTTTGGCAGGAATCACCTTTCCAAAAGTTACTGGCAGTGATGCTAGGGAAGGGGAGTGTGTTGTGTACATATATTAAAAATGCTATTTTAATAGGTGCGTTAGTGAACAGCCTGACACGTTTGGCATGGTTGCGCCATGCAAAGTGCTACGTCTTCCAACTTGGAATATACAAGCTTGTAAGTCAGGAAAGTCACTTTTTTCACAAGTTAAATTATAAAAATATTCAACTGTTAGGTACAAGGAAGTGTTGTTAAGACTTCTGCAATAATTTACCATGTAATTGTATGTTGTTGTAAATGTGTAACGTTTATTCCATTCACCCAGAAAAGTCTTTCTAACAGTGTTTCCCCCCCGTGTTTCAGATAATTGGACTAAAGCCTCAAGGAGACCCATACATAGAGTGTAAACCTAAGGTGAGAATTTGAAAATAAGTATGGACATATACTTTAAAAGGGAGTGGAAAGCAAGCATGACATTAATCACCCCCTTGCCCAGTTTGTATGCTGCCTCTTCGGAGCTGCTGCGGGCAGCTCACAACAATAAAATAACACCAAACAGACAGTTAAAACAAATTTTACCAATAAAAACAGATCAGTCCAGCCAGTAAAAAAATGCAGTATTTGTCAGTAGTAATTAGACCATTAAAAAGAAATAGTGCTTTTCATGTTTGGATCAGTTCACAAGAAAGGTTGCATTTTTTATATTTACTTTTGTTTTACTTTAATCTAAATTTTGTTTTGTTCCATTTCATAACAAACATTTTGTTTTTGTTTGTTTTTTCTCCATGCTGCAAATGCACCTTAAACAATATATAAATGATGGGTAAGACATGAGCATTGAAATAGTTTAGATTAAAATCTTAGTGTGTGCATTATTTCTCTATAAGCAGATTTATCTTCTATTGTAGCTATACATTTTACATGAGAAGCTAATTGCAGAGGTCCCTGTTCAGACTTAGCAAATTATTTCTAATTTTGGAAACAGATGCACGATCACTTGTGTCTTCTCTATAGCAAGTACTGCCCTCTCTGATACCTGAGCACATGATAACTCGTAACCTTGATTACAGTGTTACCATGTATGTCCTCAACTCATTTGGAGAACTTTTATTAAAACCCAGATTCCTGAAGTGGGTTTAGGTGTATACCTGGTTTCATTGTAACCTGAGTTGACAGTGGTCTCTCACACATAATCAAACTGGACCAGAGAAGGGTGTGCATAGCTTATCCCAATTCCAAAACTGGAATTAAGTCTGAACCAGGCCTCAGAGCTATTTTTGATTTATAGTATTAAGTATAATTTAAAACAAATAGAAAAAGTGGATATATTTGCAGCAAAAATGCAGTACATTGATCTATCAAGGGTGTTCCTTTAATGGCCATATTTAGCATTTCAGTTGATCTGTTCTAGAAATATAATTTTAGTCTTTTTGTCTGGAATACCAGTTTTGCTTTCTCCATCTGAGTACATATCATCCTGGGGAACTGTGTCCGTAAAGATGCTGTACAATTTTGATAATCCTTTAAATCTGTTCTGCTGTGCTAAAATTATCTTAATTCAGTTGTTAAACTACACTGCCACCAGTTCTCATTTACAGGTATTATCATAGGTAAGGTGATCTCCAATTTTGCCCTCAACTTTGTCAGATCAAATGTTGACATATTACTCTTAATGAATAATAATAATAATAGAACATTTATTAGCATTTTCCCCAACCCTGTAATTATTCTCCTTCTAATAGCCAATTATTTGATGCCATCAAAATTATGCAAGGAGGGGCCTATAAAGTAAGTTTCTGCAAACTCAGGGGGCACCTCAGGTTTCTGGAAAAATACTTCCCCAAATATTTTTAGAACAAGATTTGGGGACTAAAAAGGCACAAACATGGAAAAGTGAACTGATGTTGTGGGGCAATAAACCTTAGGGTAGCATTTTCAGTTGCCAGAGAAACCCACATTGGTGCATGACAATGGAAGAAAGTGAAGGGGGTGGGAAAGAACAGGAGCTGGAATAGGATGGAGGAAGGAGAAACATCAGAGGCTGCCGAGAAGACAACAGGTGGGATGAACAGTTGGAAGAAAAGACCAGGTGGGGGTTGGGTAAAGGGGTAAGGAGAAAGAGAGATCACAAGGGAGGGTGTCAGCAGTGGGGAACCAAAGAGAGAAGGCAACGAGCTGGCAGTCAAAGTGTGTGTGCGTGTGTGTGTGAGAGAGAAGCAGGGGCAGCAGTGGAAGAAATGGGATTCTTTGTGGTTCCCTCTTTATTATCCCTAATAGATATAATCACTATCTGTGACATCATCTTCTAGCCAGAGCTCTGTGGTGTCCTTTCTAATATGGCCCAGTGTTTTAAAGGAATAGTTTTGTCTTGTTGAGTTGTCCAAGTAGAGATGGTATCCTTAGGATAACAACCATTCGTACTTTCCTGCTTTAAAATTCCCTCATATTCTGAAATATTATGTACTATTAGACCACTCTAATGCCTTCCATTTCATCACACTTGTTTGGAGTCTTGGAGTCTTGTTATTACATATAAAACGGTCACTGCAATTTTTACTATTGAGGGTGGCTTTAACTTACTGAATGCTGCCATTATCAGTGACACCATATTATCCCTAGGAATTTTCATGGACAATTCCACACCAATGTGTAATTTTCTTCTTTTCATTCAGCATTATACATCTTAGTAATTTCATATTTATTCTCCAGGCTCTGTGTTAATACCTAAATAATCAGACTTTGTTTGATTTGTTATAGCAAGCTATCTTTCTAAATTAATGGCAATTAACTTGCTCACAGAAGATCTAAGTTGTGTTTTTTTTAATATCCACCTCCACAGTGTCAGCTTATATTCACTTTGATGTACCTTGAATCTGTATGGGTCATTTTATGTTCTTGCCACTGTTGGTAGATTTCTGTACACAAATGTTTGAGCTGGAAAGTGTCAACCTTGCCCTACTCCCTTTAAAAACATAAATATTTTGTGATTAATCATCAGCTTAAGTGGCAGTCAGGTATTTTAGTTATGTGGTTGACAACTATGGCCAAACACCTTCATAGTTATTCTTTATGAATGGCCATTCTATCCTGCCTTTACCACATAAAAAGGTAAGTGTCTTATCCCTTTTTGATGTGGCAGTTGTTTTAGTACTTTCCTAAACATTTCCTTAATATAATTTACCCAATGTAGGATTTAATCGGTCAACATTAGGAGCTATTAAGCTTTCCTGTGCCAATGACGCGTTCCTGTTATTTTATCTGTTACAACCACTTCCTCAGTCTGGCCTCTTAATTTTCAGGGTTCTAACTTAAGGGAAGTGTTATGTTTTTGTACTTATAGATGGGTTAATTGGTAAATTCTACTTGATTACTTTTTAAAAATTATTTGTCCTTGATGTTCAGTGTAAGCCACTGGTTCCCAACCAGGGGTCCGTGGACCCCCAGGGGTCCGCGAAAACTAAATTAAGGTCCGCGAAACAAAGTTATACACCCATAATAAATTAATATTTTCAATTAAAAGTTCTCTATTATAAAAATATGTATTCAAATATTATTCTAAGCTTAATGTTTAACAGTTATGATTAAAGTTTATTTTCAAATTCTCAGAATTTTTATTTTGAACCTTGGGGTCCCTGCACTGAAAAAAAAAGTCCTAATGGTCCCTGGTCAAAAAAAGGTTGGGAACCACTGGTGTAAGCGGTAAGGGAGCAGTGGTTAATTAATAAAACTTAGGAAAAGTGATACATAAGCGTTTAGTTCTGTGTGCTGCTTCTTTCATTCTCATCCATAAAAGAACCCTGTTGAAGCAGACCAGCATCATTCTCACATTATTGGTAGAAGAAGGCAGAGCCCTGAGGATTAAGAGAGTTGCTTACCTAAGACGAGCCATCAGGTTTATGATTGAACTGACTATCTGGCTTCTTCGCTGATGCTCTTAATCATTATGCTACCCAAGCCCTAAACGCTGGGTTTGTAAAGCATCCACATACAGTCACCCCAGTCCAGCAATCTGCTCCAGTTCCATGAACATTTGTTGATGCATGTGTGGAGTTTCCCAGCCTGGAACCGTTTACTGTTTCATTTTGGCAGAGGGACACAATCTGTGGTTACATGTCTCTGTGCTTGTGGTCCACTGAAGTTACAGGAGCCCTGGTGTGTGCAAAAGACAGTGTGCTCTAAAGCACACAAGGTTCTTCAGTTAGGTCAGCATGCTACAAAAAACACCTTGTTTACTTTGGCAGGTTATCAGAAGGAAGCACAGTTTAATCCACTCTCACGTACATGATGATTAAGCTAAGAACCTCTCCAAAGCTTAGTATTTTTAAAGTCAATTTGAACATTTAAGTATGGGATTGGCCATCAGAAATGTAATATTTTCCTCCTTAGCAAAGTATCTGAACTAATTCTGTTGGCTACTCCTTTTCCTTTGCCAGCCCAATTTAATTCTGAATGAAAGATGCAACTCTCACCTTGTGTGACCTAATAATATTCACTTTATCTTCTTGTGCCGCTGTCAGCCCAGCAAGAATCTTGCCTTTAAAATTGGGACCTCTCTAGAGAACTGCTGTTGTTGCTGGATTTAATTTTTTTGTCAATAAATTAAGTATTTCCAAACATTTGTACTGTATGCTAGATGTTGACTTCTTCAAACCGCATTTCTCCCCCTCTCCCTGGTAGTTTGATAGAAAACATAGGTTGACAAACATAAGCCTTTCAAATATCTGGAAAGGCAGAGAACGGACTTTGTTTCACAACATGCTAACACAATTATCTTAACAAAGTATTAAAAATAATTGTTAACCCCTCATTGGTTAGGTCTGTACAAATGAAAGAACACATTGCCAAGAGCAATTTTAAAAATTCTAGGAGGAATCTGTGTGTGTGAACTGAGAGCTCATGAATCTCTGCAGTGACCATTTCTTCAGGTATTTGAAGGGCTTAAATGTATCTCTAAGATTGCAGAAGTTGTTGTGGTTAAGATTAGTATACTCATGTCAAAAAGTATGAATTTTGTGAGTGGATGCTCTTTGAGAGAAGCTGGCAAGAACAGTGTCTATGCTAATTCTCAGTTTTATCGAACTGTATCAAAGTATATGCTGTAGTTGAAACACATCTTACTCCTTGTCTACATTGATACTCTCCTTTGCACTTAAAATGCAGTCACTGTTTTTGTGCCACAAATATACTTGTATAAAATAGTAGCCCATTAGAATTTGTGGATACTTACAGTGCATTCCTAAGCTTGGGGATCGAATCACCTTAGGAGGCACAGTGACCCCTACGCTGGCCTCCGTGCCACTTGCGCCATGCAAACTGGCATGGTTGCCAGCATGGTGCCATTTGTGTTGGCCCCCCTGAATGGCCACAGCAGTGAGGCTCTAGGACGCTCAGTGCATTCCTGAGCTTGGGGATCGAATCACCTTAGGAGGCACAGTGACCCCTACTCCGGCCTCCGTGCCACTTGCGCCATGCAAACTGGCATGTTGCCAGCATGGTGCCATTTGTGTTGGCCCCCCTGAATGGCCACGGCAGTGAGGCTCTAGAACGCTGGCGTGGCCTCCCACTGGCATCCTCCTGGTGCATGTCCTCATGCCGCCGTTCCAGGGGTGGAGCTGCCATTAGGCAGTTTCTTAACCCCTTTCAGGCCGGGAACTACCCCTTATGCTGCAGCTGTTTCTTATAGGGCATTTCCCCCCATTTTCAGTTTTCCCACTGGAAAACCCGCTTTTTTATGCTAGTTGCGGCCACAAAACCTCTTTGAAGGCACCACGGCGGTGCCGCAGCCACGCTGTCCCCGGCCACTGCAGGGCTTAGGAATGAGCTGTAAGTACCTCTAATAGAAGCCATAAATGTAAAACACCTTCAAAACAGGCATGGTATTTATGTATGACTGTGGATTGGACCAATGTTCTATGAGTGGCCTTTGCTCACAGAACAGAACTTTCCTGGTTACCCTGGGGTTCAGGGATCCCCTGAGAATGGTGTTGAGTGTGACATGGGGGTCTACAGTGGGAGAGGGGAAATCAGTCATATCCCCTGCCCCCAGAAGCAGAAGATGATCTAGTTTGTTGAATAAGGGGTACCAGATACCTTTAAAGCACTCTCAAGAACAGAAAGATGGGGTATAAGTGAATAATTCAAACTTCAAGGGGTATGTGAGATGCATCCCACTCATTCATAGGAATTCATGCTTCAATTTTACCTCCTTTGAAAAATGTAACATCTTAGATTTTTAAAAATCTGCTTCATGGCTGGACAAATGTAATTTTGATAAACAGAGTTTTAACTTTGTTACATGGAAAGCTTGTTGCACTTGCAAACTTGTGATTTCTTGTATTATAGTTCCAGTTCTTAGGTTGCTACGCTAAATACCTATCACAGTATTTTTTTAAAAAAAAACCTAATTTGTGTTGCATATTCATCTCTAGGAAGAAAACAAAGTACACATAGAATATTTTCCTGCTGGGGGAAGAATTGATCTAATGTATTTCCCATATTATGGGAAACGCTTACACGTGAGTATTTTTCATGTGTAGTATTCTGGAAAATTAAAAAGTGAATATTATTCCTTAATCACTCAATTATGCTGCATTTCACCTGAAAATCTGTTGTCTTTGTCCATGAAACAATTTAGCATGAGGTATTAACAACATCAATATATTTATTTCTAGAGTACCCAATGCAGGCAGCTTACAAAGTAAAACCTAGACAAAGATTAAATGGACATAAGTCTGACATCAGAAACCACAATATTCAAAAACCAGTGGGAGAACATTTCAACCTTCCAGGACATTCTGTTGCAGATTTAAGAGTAGCAGTTCTCTTACAAAGGAATTTCAAAGGGAGATTGGAAAGAGAAACTGCTGAATTACAGTTGATATTCAAACTAAAGACAATGCATTTACCTGGGCTGAATAAAGACCTTGCATTCATGGCTCATTACCAATGCTGATTTCTCCACACCCATCTCTCCCCTGGACATCACAGACTCTTCTGCATACCACACCTAATCCCATCACACCTGCTATTCACATTTACATACTGTTAACATTTACATACTAATGCTTGTCTGAATTCACTCTCCTCTACCTAAAGACAGATGGATTCACATTCTAGCTGTATCTGAAGAAGTGAGCTGTGGCTCACGAAAGCTCATACCCTGCCAGAAAATATTTTTGTTAGTCTTTAAGGTGCTACTGGACTCTTGCTCTTTTCTACTACTGCAGACAGACTAACACGGCTACCCACTGTGAAAGTAAAACCTAAATATCATGACACAGCATAAAGCAATAAAAATTAACAAACTATTAAAAACCCAGCCAGAGCATTAAAACAGCATGAAACAAAGACTAGGGCACCATCTGCACTGGAAGAAATATTTGACTACTCAACAAGTTAGTGTTGGTTTTTTATTTGTTGTGCCACAATTTGAACGTGTGACCATCTGGCTCCAGGTTTGCCCCAATGGAGGGAGCAGAGTGTGATTCTGAATTGGGCTGTAATTTTTAAATGCAAGTATAAGAGCTATTTATTTACTTAAAACATTTGCATTCCACCTTTCCGCCCAGTTATGGCCCTCAAGGTGGTAAACAACCATTAAAAGAGAGCCAGTGTGGCATAGTGGTTAGGAACAGTAGACTCTAATCTGGAGAACCGGGTTGGTTTCCCCGCTCCTATACATGAAGCCAGCTGGGTGACCTTGGGCTAGTCACAGTTCTCTCTGAATTCTCTCAGCCCAACCTACCTCACAAGGTGTCTGTTGTGGGGAGAGGAAGGGAAGACGATTGTAAGCCAGTTTGAGACTCCTTAAAGGTAGAGAAAATTGGGGTATAAGAACCAACTCTTCCTCTTCTAAAAAGACATTTAAATCCACTTAAAAATAGTACGTGTGTGTGTGTGTGTGTATAACAAATAAAAAGGAGGGTCAGTAATGGAATGTCAGACAAAACAGAAGAGTTTTCATGCCCTGGCAAAAGACAGCAATTGAAGGGAATAGTGTTGAGCAAACTGTTCACAGCTGGCCACTGAGCAGTATAAATATAAATCCAAAATTAAACTAGTGTGTCATGTTATACCAGTTGTCTCTTAACACAAATTTGTCTATCTTTAAGCAACAGCATTAATCGTGCAGTCCTAAGCAAATATGCAGGGGTCTTAGAAGGCTGTAACTGTTTGTCAGATTGCACTGTAAATCTGCAACTTAATGCCAGCTTGTTTGGGAATAAGTTTTATTAAGCATTCTGGGACTTACATATAACTACATATGTACCGATCACATAGTTGTTTCTTTCACTAGTGTTATTAAGCCAACTTTTTAAAACCCGGCTGTTTTCTCTCTCTTTTTTTGAAACTAGCCTGGCTACTTACAGCCACTAGTGGCTGTCCAACTGACTTTTAACTCAACCAGTACCAAAGATGATGTAGCAATTGATTGCAGGATCATGGGATCAGAAAATTTAAGAAACGAAGATGATCGTGACAAGTTTCTGGGACGAGTTTCCTTCAAATTTCAGATATCTGAATAGTGGCCGTCAGTATCTTCACGAAGTAAACCTTTGGGGGGGTGTTTTTTGTTTTTGGGTTTTTTGTTTTGTTTTGTATCAGCGGGACCTGCCATTCTGGGAGACAAGACCACCTTGGAGAAGCTTGGGGTGGAACATGGCATTCAGGGTAGCATAATGTGCTTCCAAATCATGTTTTAAATCATTCACAAAGTAACTGCCTGCCATGATTTTGCCTGCCCTGTTGGATCAATGTACAGACAGTTTGTCATTTTAGGGACTTGTAAATAGCTTCTGGAAATGTAATAATGGTGGTCTTTGTTCTGTTCCAAAATGTGGGCTTTATCCCCAAGTGAGTGTCTCAAACGTAATGTGCTGTGCTATGTAAATATTGTATTGGTTTAACACTGGTTTAACTCTCATATCAGTACCAACACACTTTTAAAGAGTAAAATATGAGATTTAAAACTACCTGACCCAAAATAGTGAGTTTGTGTTTGTGCAGAGACAGCTTAAGTCCTGTATTGGGTGGTAGGTAGTAGGAAAATATAAAATGGATTCTAAGTGTTAGTATTGATTTGACATTATTTAAGTACTGAACTAGTCTGTTGTGCTTGTCATTGTACAGGTATTGTGTGTACATGTAATGTTTGGTCTAGATTTGGTATTTTAGTTGAGGAATTGACTGTTACCGTATTGTTAACTGCTTGCTGTATGTGGAGCACAGATAAAACCAATACAATGTCACTTTTTAAACTTTTTAGTTGATCTATCAGTATGAAACAATTTCTTTAAGATGTTTATGGTTTAGAAACCTGGTAACAATTGTACTACAAAGCTGCTTGAACGAAAAGACCTCACTATGTGGGAGTAGACTTATACTTTCCAATTAAAAAACCCCTGAATGGAGAAATGCTTGTTAAAAATTTAAAGCTCCGTAAGGATTGTCTTGATTAAACATTCCTTTGTTTAATTTATAAAGTTTCAGGTGGGTTTTATTCTACATAATTTGTGTATGAAATAGTGTGTGCTTCTGCCTATGGGACAGTAAAAGTCCAATGTTCTCTTAACTGTTTAAACCAGGTCTCAGGAGGAAATGATCTTTTCCCATTTGAGTTAACTATACACAGTGCTTTTCCTAAGTTAGGGGGAAAAAGTGTTTCACAACTTTCATTGAAACATACCAGTTAAAACTCACCAAACAGATTTTCCAGTGAGGAAAGGAACTTCTCCCAGTAGAACAGAAGTTTGCCACCTCTGCTTACTCCTGCTTAAAACTGCTGAGATCCCTGAAATGGTAGTCCTAGGGGTCTAGCATGGGAGGGAACGGGAGGCCTGTAGTAGAAGAGGGAAATCGACAAAAATTGTTTTTTTCCCTTGCAGTGCCAGAAAACCAAATCAGCACAGCAAATCTCTGTTGCTCGCTACTGTGGATCATACTTCCTTAGCTAAGGGGAAGCACAGCATGGCTGTTTCTACAAATCTTGATATGCCTACTTAAGCTTTATATGCAGACAAGACAAGCATTTCTTTGGGCAGGATGGATGGAAGATAATTGGCAATCAATGGATTCTTAGATTTAGAGCCAATTCACAGTTGTGTACCAGGAGTGCAGCATTTCCCAGGTATGTGTGTGCCCAATTCAGATCAGGAGCATGAGTTTATGTCCCCCCACAACTTAAAATGGCCCCAGTGAGCCACTGTTTGCTCCACTGGAAAAACTTGTGTGTAATGATGGCTACATGCAGATTTCCCCAGTGGAGCAAACAATCACTCCAGAAAGCTGTTTCAAGTTAGGAAAAAGTATGGGAGGGAAGATTTTAAAGCTAACTCACCCTGTGCATCATGGTCCTGATCCAAATTTGGGCATATGTGGGAGGCACAGAATTTCCATAACGTGTCTGATCAAATTTCCTTATGAACAACTGTATACTGTGTGGCTCAATCCTTAGCCGACTAGAAGGTGGGCAGCTGTTCTATGCAATATGTTAACTTCTCATAATGAACTGAGTAATGGCTTAGATGTATTTCTGACCAACAGGCTTTGGAACATATATTCATTAGTCTTGAACCAAAAGCTATTATTGCAGTTTTATTTTAGGAGAGTAATTTAAGATTCAGTGTAAAAAAGTTGTGCGTCTGGTTCTCCCTAGTACCAAAAGAAAGCCTTTTGTCCTATCTCAGTGTTGGGAATGGTCATCTACATTACTCTAGGGGCTTATTATACTAAAATTGGTAGTTCCTAAAATTGACCTATATATCATTATTGTTGGTTAGTAATGCATGACACTCAACACATGTGATTTACACATGGAGCTTTCACCCCATGGGCCAGGGCCCTCAGGTAAGCCACAGAGGCCCCTATACTGGGTCATGATTCCCTATACAATGACCTTTTTTTTTGCTGCTCTCTGGAATGACCTGCTATTAGTGCACACGTACAGACAACAAGGTTTACCAACCCACTTGCCTTTCTGCCTGCACACAGAGAAGCAGCAGGAAGGGAAGACAGATTCAGCTCTAAAGAAGAGTCCCGCATGTTCTTGATCCTTGCCGTGACCCTTTCTACCTCCTGTTCAGCTTGTTTCCTGGCCTTGGCTTGTGCAATCTTTGTCTGCTGTGTAGGTTCTCCTCAAGACACTGATGAGGTCATGACTCTGGTGCCACACAACTCTGATGACGTGCTTGTAGGTTTTGTTGTTCCTGGGCCTGGAAAGGATGAAGACCACTGGTTTAAAAGACATACAGATTGTAACTTTATTCCTTAAAAATGCTTCCATTTATTTGACCTATATAGAAATAATTTTGTTTGATCATGGTTAAAACAGTTTGTCCCCTAGAGTACTACTTGGCCTTAGATGCAGATTGAAAGGACTGTGATTTTTGTTTTTCTAAGAGGACTAGGTTTACTGATCTTTCAGAGCAAGTGCCTGTAATTCATAAATTACGCTACTCAAGAGGGCTGTTTTGCCAACGCTAAGATTACTGTCTGCTACTCAGCTGCTTAATATTAGTGGATGATGACAGCAGAGAAGTTGTTTATTATGAGATAGGCACCACTAAATGAAACAATTTAGCTCTACTGAGGTAGTATATTACCTTACATATAATTATCATCTGACTCATGGAATATTGTGCAGTACAGGATGGCAATCTCCATTGCTTATCCATACTTAATGTCGCCCATAAGAGGCAACACATTGACTCGCAGAGAGGTCTGCAACTATAAACTAAGGCTAGACGGCTGATCCGTTTCTGGATTAGCCTTGTGCACCTTCAGCTTGGGCAACCCTGGGCGCAAAGCCTTGCTTCATCAGTTGTCGTGCTGTTGAAGGTGTGAGAATACTGTTGGGACTCAACTCATTACTGCAATATTGCCTTGTATGAAACCGCAACTTGACCCCAAATGCTGACTACGGCCCCTGCAGATTCCAGGTGAGCAAGTTCATTTGATAATGATGCTGATAGCTTCCCTTTCCTCACGGGTTTTCTCTCCATCCTCTGGTTCGTTTCTGAGGTAATTTGTACTCATCAGTAAGCACAGCCACACTCATCAGCTTTATAAAATATCGGTTTGTTTTTAAGAGAGTTAAACAAAAACAAAAAACAAATTCTCTCTCTTTGCAACATGCCAAGAACCGTCAAAACTTCCTAGTTTTGTAAAAGCAGCTGTCAAGAGGGGGGGAAAGTACTATTGGCCAGGGCAAAGCAAAGCTAATGCCTTATAACTTCTCCCACTAATCAAGGTCACACAATTAGCCATGCAGCTTCAAGATTAGCACCGCTTGCATAGATTCCATCAGGAGGCCCTCACCGTGAAACTACTTACAATCTTAAAGCCAAAATAAGCCTGAGTAAACACATGGTATTTCCATACAGGCTTCCTCTGAAATAACTGAGGTATACAAATGTTGGGAAGAAAGAAGCATTAAGCATGGGAATTCTGTTTGAAAAGCAGCTTTTTAAAGTCTAATAATATGGTGTGATCATAGGTGATTTATCAAGACCTAATCTTGCAGCTTTCAGCTGATACCATGGAGTTGCTTTTGACTGCTATTTTGACAGCCTTACGAGGGTCCAAACATAGTTGTTTGTTTGCTGTGAAGAGTATATTATACTTATCGGAGCTCGTATGGGAGAATATGCATTCTGCCATATGAATTTGCCCTTTATTTCAAGATCTAGGAGACTGTACTCGAGACCCTGCCCATATGCCAGCTGAGTTTAGTTAGTGCACACATTCAGAACCTGTTCTATTGTGTTTATTTCCAGGTCTACCTTCCACTGTCTAATAAGAAACCTCTAGAAGGCTTTTCTGCTGCTCTACCCAAGCTTTCGTTGACCACTGTTGGCCTGCAGATTACAACTCCACTTGTTTAGTCTGGCTGCTAAGAATGCAGTGAATATTTTTGCATCTTGATTTAGA
Organism: Euleptes europaea; assembly: GCF_029931775.1. Lineage (NCBI taxonomy): Eukaryota > Metazoa > Chordata > Lepidosauria > Squamata > Sphaerodactylidae > Euleptes > Euleptes europaea. Next base: position 34,789,125 of record NC_079316.1, on the reverse strand, counting down.
AGGAAATTTGATGGTAAGGAGATGCTAAAGTTGCATCTCTTACCTTTGTTTGGCAGAACATTTCTTGCTTCTTTCCATGTTTGTGGGATTATACCTTTTTGCATGATCTCATTGAATGTAGTTGCTAAAGGATTAGCTAACTGATCTTTAAATTTTTATAGCTGTAAACCCATCTCCAGGAGTTTTATTACTTTTGAAATTCTTTATTGTGGTTTAATCTCCTCATAGATTAGGGCACCTAAATACTTCTTGTTTTTCGTTTTTAATTTAGGTTTAGTATGCTTTATCAAGAATTGTTTAATTCTACTATGCTAAATTATGTATGCAGATTTATTCAAATTTGAATAGTAGTCTGCAAAAACATTGGCTATTTCGTTATTGCTAAGTTTTAACAGGCCGTGAGAGTCTTTTATCTTGACCTATTACACTGTTTGATGTACACACATCCTCAAGAGCCCGGCATGTAACAGAAGGTGAGACATGGAAGCCATGTTCTAGTATGTAAGGAATAAATAAACTTACAGGGAGCTTCATTATACTAGAAGGGCTTTTATACATTTTTTTACTGTTTATTATGACACAATTATATTATTAGGATGTGTGCTAGATTATAACTCTATGACTGACCACTGAGGAAGGCCTTCTCAGGCCGAAACGCGTTTGGTCCTTTCTGGATCCTACTTTTGTCAATGTAAGATTGTACATCGCAAGTGTTTAAGTTTGCATATATTGAATGTGAAAATCCTGCCCATGCTAGAGGTCTCATGTTTTTAACTTGACTGTGCACCTTATTAAAATTTATATATTTGGAATTTTAGCATTTTTCAGCTCAACCTCTTCGGTTTGGAATCAGTCTTTTATCTTTGCAATTAAGTTAATTCCTTGCCTTTGGGTTAGCTGGAGCTAACAATTTTCTGGCTTTTGGCATTTTCCCCCCCAATAGCTTTGCTTTAAATAGAGTAATGATTTTTCAATTTTATTTGTCTCCAGGAGGTCTATTTTTTTTCCTGTTGTAGTTTCTGGAATTTTTACTCCCAGTTTGCTGATGTTTAAGTTCTAGAACTTTGATGTTATGGATTTGTTCATTTCTTTCCTTTACTCTGTTTTTTGCAGTCCGATGCTAATGATTTTTCCTCAAAGGACTGATTTAAATGCATCCCATACCACTAAGGGAATCACCCCAGTGTCTTCATTATACAGGAAATAGTCTGTGATTTCTGAACTAATATTTGGACCACCTTTTCATTCAATAAAATTATTCAGCTTCCAATTGGGTCCCTTTCTATAATTTTCATTCCCAGACATCAAACAGGATGCCTATGCATAGTCCAACCATGGTTTAACGCTGATGTCGGCTTGTAGCATTCAAGAAGCTGAACATAAGGATACAAGAATTATAGGGTAGTAAAACGTATAATCTTTTTCCATGCTGTGGAGTTTCCTCCAGATATCAAAAGACTTGAAATTTCTTAAGAATTTGGATGAAGCAGTTTCATTATATCCTACTTGAGTATCTCTAGGTTTAAGTTAGCTCTATTCAAGCTTACATTGGGAATATAGTTGAAGTCGCCACCTACAATCACCTCCCCATGTTTAAAGGAGTTAAGTTTAGTTATTACCACCACACTATTTTGCACTGGGAGAGTAAAAGGAGCATAAGGTTAGGTAGTAGTCATTTTGCTTACCTTTCACACAAATATATCTACCCTGTTTTGTCTATTAAAACATCCTGAGCTTGAAAATGAAAGTTTCTGGAGACTAAAATTGCATCTCCCATCAATTTTGAGCTACCAGCAGTAATATGCTGGAAAGGGAAATAGGAAGATTTCAGAAGAGAATAAAGGTTTTTGTTTTAGGTGTGTCACTTTTAAAAACAAGACATCAGGTTTTTCTTTGACCAACATGTTTGTAATTCTTCATCTTTATGGAGTTGTTAAGCCCTTTGCAATTAAGGATAACGTACTTCCCGTGTTAGCCATTTAGTTTTAAGGATATGTATTTACTCAATTTGGAGTAATTACCCACACTCAGATTGCAATGTTAATCTCTAGCTAGGGAACATATATATGTCATTGTGTCTTTTTCTTTAAACAAGTGTACCTTGATAACATTAGCACATTTAAACACACAACTTATAAGGAGAAAGGGATAACTCACCTCCTTAGAGGAAAAGAACACCAGACATGGAAAAAATATTTCCCAAGAGGCTATAAATGGCCCCTTGTCTGGAGTGGTGAATTTGATGGGAGCAAAAAGAATTACCAACATAAACTCTCCTCCCCACTGCTTTATATGTAGTTTAAAACTTTCATATTTAACTACTATAACATACTTATCAGAAACTTGCATTACATATATTATACAGGTATATTAAATTTAATCTAGAGCCAAATTGTAGTACGTATCTAAAAGTATAATTGGCAAAACAATAAGGGTTGCTGTAGATCCCAGCCACATTTCAAGCGGTAGGTTTTTTTTCCCAGAGGAAGCCTTGACCATCTTCCATTGGCATCCAGGTTTGAGTATACTCTTTGTTGATGTTCTTTCTTCAGTATTTCAGAGATGCTCAGTGTTGGGGATTTCCAGTAGTTTCATGGTCTGAGGTTCATTAGTGGCTATAAGAAAGGTGCCTTTATGTCTCACTACCAGTTTAAAAGGAAGCCCCATTTGTATCTGATGTGGTGTTTGCGCAAAGATTTTGTGATTGTTTTAAGCTGCTGTCATCTTCCCAAAGTCTTTGCTGACATATCCTGAAAGACTTGTATCTGAGTTTGTTGTAAAGTCAAAAAAGCTCTTTTCCCATGTCACACAAAGAATTTTCTTCTCTGATCTATGATGCAGGAAGCAAGCTATGATGCAAGAAGAAAGCCAGCATGGTGAAGTGGTTAAGAGCAGTGAACTCCAATCTGAAGAACTGGGTTTGATTCCCCGCTCCTCCACATGAGCAGCGGACTCTAATCTGGAGAACCAGATTAGATTCCCCACTCCTCCACATGCAGCCTGCTGGGTCACCTTGGGCTAGTCACATTTCTCTCAGAACTCTCTCAGCCTCACCTACCTCACAAGGTGCCTGTTGTGGGGAGGGGAAGGGAAGGCGATTGTAAGCCACTTTGAGACTCCTTTAGGTAGAGAAAAGCAGTATATAAAAACTAGCTGTTCTTCCATCTTGAGGAAATTTTGAATGTTTGTCTTGTAAACGACCAATTCAGTAGGATCTTTCAATTACTGGAGAGATTCCATTTTTCAGCTGCAGGACTTCAGCTAGCCAGGTAGAGATAGAGATGTTGCTATGCCTTCCACTTTTTTCAGTAATTTTAATAATTCTTTGTTTTTATGCAGGTAATGGATCTGTGTGCTGAGTAAGTGCCATCTCCATTGCTGTGTCTGCTGTAGCTGAAACTTCTTTTAATCTCTGTTTCAATAAGCTGGGAAGTAGTAGGCTCTATAAGAGATCTAAATTTAGAAAATAAGAGTTTTTTGTTGCCCTGCCAAGGTCAAAATATCCTGCTTTGTAGCAAGATCTTCAGCATTTTGGAATTGCTTTGAGCCTCATGTTTGCCTCACAACCATTTTATCTCCCCCCTTCTGCCTCTTCTTCAAAGGCTCTGCTCCTGTTGCTCCAGAAGAATTTTCTCAGAGCCTGCTTGGACTTTACCCCCCCCTCCTCTTTTGCCCATTCTCACCTGATTATCTTGCACACTCTGGTTTCTCTTCAGATTGTATAAATCTTTCATCTTTAACTAAGGATTATCTTGGATAGATAAGACTGTTCATTGTAGACAAGTGCAGAAGGGAAGGGAGAACATTGGGCTTGAGCATCCATTGGCAAGCCATGACGTCACTTCCTTGCATGTTGACTATATGAACTCATAGTGCAGGGGTGGGGAATCTTTTTCCTGCCAAGGGCCGTTTGCACATTTATGACATCATTCAGGGGTCATTCCAGGTGTAGATCTCCCGGTGTGTGTGGGGGGAGAGGCCTGGGTTGCCAGGTCTCCAGCCACTACCTGGAGGTTGGCAACCCCAGGGGAGGCCACACAGAAGGCCTGCAGGGCGCCCCCGCTCCCCCCCTCACAGTCGGTCAGCAAGGGAGGAAGGAAAACAGAGAAATAGGAAAAGGGAGGGAGGGAGGAAGAGAGAGAAAGGGAGAAAGAAATGGAGAGTGGAGGAGAAAAAAAGAAAAGGACAGAAGAAAAGGACGGAGGGAGACAAAGAAAGAGACAGAAAAAGAGGGAGAAAGAGAGGGAGAGAAAGGAGAAAAAGTGACAGAAAAAGAGGGAGAAAAGAGAGAAAAGCCTTCCCCCCCCACACACACACACGTGCACACTGGCCCCACACAACCAGGCCCCAGCCTCCCCGCCTCCCCCACCCACCCACACACACACAGCGGCGCATGGAGCCCCACATGACCGGGCCCCAGACTCTATGCCCTCTCCCCCAGAGTCCACAAAAGCCCCCCCCCCCCCGAAGCCCAATCGGCTCCCGCATGCATGCTCTGCTGCCAGGGCCGCTGGCCTCTCCCCCCTCCCTCTCGCTGCTCAACAGCCGACAGGCAGCGAGAGGGGCTCACAATGTGCTGCAGCGTTCCTGCACGCCGCGGCTGTAGGAGGCAGCCTTGGGGGAAGCGTCCCTCCCCTCTCGCTGACAAACAGCCAACAGTCGTTGAGAGGAGGTCCAAAGGGCGCCGCAGCACCCCTGTAAGCCGTGGCCCCAGGAACACCCTCGGGGAGGGTCGCCCTGCGCCCCGCCTCCGCAGCACGGCCCCAGAGCTCCCAAGGGCCACAAAAAATGTCCTCGGGGGCCGCATATGGCTCCCGGGCCTGAGGTTCCCCATCCCTGTCATAGTGCATCACTCTACACTGTAGCTCACAAACCCTACAGTATTGGTTCAGAAAGCTTCCATTGCCTTTGCACGTAGTTACCCACCGTAAATTACCTTTAGCAGACTCCTCTGCCCCTATTCTAAGAGACATCGTTGAACTGTGCAAACCCAGCATCTGCTAGCAGATAACTGAGATACTTCTGCTCACCTGAAGCTTATTTAGCAAGCACGTCCTTAGTGTGCTACCATAAACAAGAAGGTCCCAAGGTCTTAGCTTTACTGCTCTTGTCTGTGCTCACTGCATCAGTAATACATTCTAAATACGTTTCCATACCACAGTATTAGATAGCCTACTGCTCTCAAAGACTGATCCCACAGACCATGCTGATACAGCCCTTCCACCCTAGTTTTCTGAGTCTCATGCTTTTATCTTCTCTTACCTTCCTTTAGCTACCTCTCTACTTCTTCTATGCATCTGCAATATTCTATGAGCATGAATTTACATTTTGATATATTAAAAATGTTGTTGAAATTAAGATGACAGGCTCTGCTTTATCTGGGACTGCCCAAGTGTGTGTGGGAGAGGTATTTTGGTCTAACCCCTCTCCCCAGCTCTAATAAGGAGTTATTGGAATGAAAGAGAGAGAAGACCACAAAACATTATTCAGAGATCCTGGAGCCCACAGAGAAGTCAGGCCCTGAAATGGGGACAAGGGGCTGGCTGTAAACATAATGAAGCTATATACTTTCTCTTAGTGCACTGCCAAGTTTTCAGTTCAGATCATCTTGTCCAAGATTATAGTGACTCAGCTCCTGTAAACCTGCAGAATATCAAAGGAGCTCTATCATGGAGAACATGTATTACTTCTCTCTCTAGACATCGGACAGTGACCACAACAACTTACTGAGCCAATAATCTCAGCATACATAGAAAAAAATACCCCCCTCCCAATTCTTATCTCCCAAAAATGTACTCTGCCACTCTAGCATAAGAACATAAGAAGAGCCATGCTGAATTAGACCAAGGCCCATCAAGTCTAGCCACCTGATCATTTTGGTTGCTCTTTTCTGCACCTTCTCAAGCTCTGCGATATCCTTTTTTAGGTGTGACCAGAACTGTACACAGTATTCCAAGTGTGGTCTCACCATAGATATGTACAAAGGCAGTATGATACCACCAGTTTTATTCTCTATTCCTTGTGTAATTATGGCCAGCATGGGATTTGCCTTTTTCACAGCAGCCGCATACTGGGTTGACATCTTCACTCTATCATCTTTGCTACACCATTTATTTAGTGATTGAAACCACAGCAATTGTACTTGATAGCCCTGTTGTCATAACCTCATTAATGAGCTCAGCAAACCTAAAAATCATTATCTCTATAGTCTTTTCTACTCTCACGTGGCTAGTAACTCTGCTTCTTGTTTCATCAAAGCCAAATCCCTAGAAAAGCCTAACCAGGCATTGCTTAGTTAGATCCCTCTAATCTTGGCTATTAGCAGAGAATTCAGAGCAGGACCAGTTTCTGCTACGAAGACCCACAACCAATAAGGAGGACCCATTTTGAACATTTTCCGTAAAAGAAAGACTAAAATTATACTCATCCATAAATGCAACAGACACTTTAGCAATACACTTGGCTTGTAACAAAAGATTTAAACATGCTCTTTCGGCAATCTGCAGTGACCACAATAATAAAGCCTGCTCTTTCAAAAACAGTAATTTGAATTCTTAATTAGAGTGCTTCTGAGTAATTGTAGAGTACCAGAAGCCAAAACTGTTCATTCAGGTTGGGGCACTGCTCTCTGGCATCAAAGTTAGAGACAAGTCTTAAACTGATACCGGTTTCAGAACGTTCCAGGAAGCACACACCCTCACTATAACTGCCGCTAGATCCATATAATTATTTGGCTCATACCAGAGCCTGTGATAACTGTTTCGACCTGCCTCCGGTTTTGTGCAGTGTCAAGTAGGGTTATTCAAAGGAGTGGAGAAAGATTTTAAAAGCATAAAATGGTTAATTAACTGGAGCTAAATCTTATGACTCACTTCCTACGCCTTCATTTTTGGAAGATAGTTGCCCCCTTGCAGGATATCTATAGTTTCTTTCCCTCTCACTTAAATGCAGGGTAGCCTTTTTAGACCAGTCATACATACCTTATAGAAATATAACCAGAAAAATATATAAAGGATGAAATCCAAGCAAGTATCACGAAATGGCCCTTCAACTACAGATATAGTCCACAGTACAATGTCACTTTTATATAGTACAAGTGGGAATTACGCAAGAAACTTGCAGAAGCAGCCGTCCCATTTTGCCCCCCTGCTTCCTCCCCTCACCCCATCCTCTTTCTCACTTTGTTTGCCTTCCACCAAACACGCACTACCTCTTCCTCCCTCCCTCCCAACACCTGACAATCTTTCTCTATTCTCCCTCTCTCAGATGCTGTCAATTTATTCTCTTTAGCTCGCTCTTTCTCCCCCCAGTTCCTATGATCACACTGTCTCACACACACTGTCTTTCTCCCTTCATCCTCCCGTCACTCGTTCACTCTTAACTCCCCTGCCTGCTGGACTACAGCAGTGGCAGCAGTGACTCCCAAGCCCATCGGGCCAGCCACCTCATCAATGACAGGCCACCTCCTCAGCGACTCTCCCGCCTGCCTGCAGGTTCAATGGGGGAGGCTGGCTGGTGCCCGGCAGCAGCTGCTTTATTGCTGGGAACTGTGCCCACTGCAGACTCTTCCCCTCCCCACAGCCCTGCCCTCAGTGGCTCGCCCAGAGCAGTCTGGGCAGGTGGGCCAAGCCCCCACCCCCTCAGTGGCTTGCCTGGACTGCTCTGGGCGTGCGTGCAGAAACGCCTACTGCTGGCCCAGTGCGGCTCCTGGGCTGCCCTGCCGCTAGCCTGAGGTATTTTTTTACTTGGGAGGAATTCTTTAAAATGTTAAATGTCAGATTTTTCTGCAGACCTAGGGGTCCCCCAAGTCTGCACAAACATCTGTTTGGGTTAAGTGTGGCCCCAATCCATTGATTTAGCTATCCACAGCTAGGGGGCACACTTGGGAACTAGATACATAGATTTTTACAAAGAGACACAAGTAACATAAACGTTTAGGGTACTTTAAGGATAACTAAAATGTGTATGCAAGGTCAGACCTATTTTCCCCACCCCACAAAAGCAGCAAATCTAAAACTGTTGACTCAAATCTAAAATTGTGAATTGACACGATAGGCTGAACATAAAAATAAGATTTAGCTAGTATATATTACATTATATCTGCTGTTGAATTTCAAATTACTAGAAACACACTTGAAGCCCTTTATGCTCTTGGTTGGGAATTTATTTATTTTATTGCATTTTTACCCCGCCCTCCCCAACCTTCAGGTTGGGGAAATAAGCCCTCTTGGACTCAATGGGATTATTTTCCAGGTAAGATATTCAGAGGATCCCACTCATATTTTCACAGGTACCTACAGTATCTTCAAATATGGTGGGTGACCAAATAAATGACTAGAATGTAAAATAAAAGATAAGATAGTCCAGAACCCCAGGGGGAAAATTGTGTATGGCCACATAAAGCCTAGAGGCCATTTGGTACCTACATGCCAGAGGTAACAGGTAACACAAAATACTAATGATTCATACAAAAAGTCTCTTTACTTTTAGGCACATGGATTTTCTTAATAATTAAATCATCACACATATACACACAAAAGAATACAGAGCCTTTGTCAGTCTGCCCTAAGATGCAACCCACATGCTGTGTAGGTGTCACCCCTGCAAAAAAATTTTATTAAAACCACCTCTTGCAACACTAGATCTTCTAACAAATACTTATAAAGAAGGCATTGTTTGAATCTGGCACTTATCTGTAGGGTTGGAGCACTTTAATGAATAACAAGTATATTCAGCCACTCCATATTTGCTGCTTTGACTAATTAAAACTGTTTCCAACGCTTTCCTGTGAATCACAAAAGCAATCCTTATTTCAATGGAAAAGGCTAAGCTCTTTAAAACTAGTGATACAATACAAGAAAAACATGGTGCCAAGACGAAATAACGCTCTGTGCTACAAAGGCTTCACAAAGATGTGGCATACCTGGACAAATATTTACGTAGAACAGTTCCCCAGTTCTAACAGGGTTTGGTTCTCAGGTTCCTCCCACCAGAAACACATCATCTTTGGGTGCTCTTTGCTGGTCAGCCAACCAGGTCAGCAGGCCTTATACTTTTAGCCCCAAGGCCGGTTTCTTTGATTCCTTGCAGTGTGGTGTCATAGGGCCAACAGAACAAGCCAGAATCTACACTGTGGGTGATCCTGTTCAAAGAAACACTAAATTAGGCAGGTGGGGAGAGTATACTATTTAAAGTCAGCTATACAACTGAAATCTATGTATCTATCTGAGTATAGCATTTCAATATCCTAAATTACTGTTGTTGGACTGCAGAATGCTGGATTAAAAAACACATGTAACTTTCTTATACTGACTATTATTTCTTATACTGACTACTGCGACTATTAGTCCATCCAGCTGTGAACTGTCTACTTTAAAATGAAGCAGTCTCTATGGTCTAAGAAGGAGCAATATCTCTTCTGACACCTGCCACGTGAGATTCCTTAAATGGAAAAGTCAGGGTTTCACCTGGTCATCTCCTGCATGACAAGCATGTGCTCTATCACCAGTGCCCATTCCACAAAAGCTGGTGTCTCAGTTTAAGACCTTAGCTGTAACTAATGTCACAGAGTTGATTATGCACAAAGGACTTTTTGTCTGAGAGCAGCTATTGTCATTGTAAGCAGGCTTCCAGGCACGAGAAAGAATGGTGAGATATAAATACAAATAAAATAACGAGTCCATATTACTGAGCCAGTGTTTGCAAGTAAGTAGTGCTATCAAAGCCATTTGGAACTTCAAAGACTGATATTATCCTGCTGTAGCCTCATCTACTAGCCACAACATCTAGAGGAGTAGATATTTTGTCCTGTTTCCATGCATGTTTTTTTTTTCTTGGATTCTGTGGCGAAGATAATGGGAAAGTAGGATTAGGCTGCCTAGCCCCAAGCCAAGAAGTTTGGTTGGAATTGTTTTTGCATACCATTTTCTTGATGAGTCAGTTTGATGTGTTACAACATGAAACAATATCTGTGAAGGCAGAATGAGAAATCAAACTCCTGCTACTATATTTTGTTACTTTTCCATTAAAGGATTCATTTTAAAATCATCTACATCCTCTCTAATGAGAAACGGAAAAGGAAAAAAGACATATGGTTTCAGAGCTGCTGCAAATGAACGCTCAAGAAACGGTCTTATCACTGCTTCAGTCAGGCATTGGTCATATCAAAGTCAGTATTGCCTATTCTAACTGGCAGCAGCTCTCATGGTTTCAGGTACAGATCTTCTGCATCGGCTACTTCCTGATCTTTCTGTAGCTGCAGATGTCAGGATTGAACTTGGGCCTTTCTGTATGCAAAGCAGATGCTCTACCACTGAGTAAAAGTCCCTCCCAAGCTGTACGTTTGATGGAAGCTTTCTCTGAGGGTCATTTTACTTGTTCCTGGAGCTCTAAAAAAGAATAGCAACAGTTAAAGAAAAAGATTTAGCTATAGTATATTTGACAGAGACATTTAGGCCTATGATCTTGCAAGATCCAAGTAAACATGCATTTTTCATTATTTGCATTACCAGCAGCTTGTGAAATTGGGGGGGGGGGGAGGGGGCTCTACAGTATAATTAAGAACTAAGCGGCTGGTGGTAGACTCTTTAGAGCTGGACACTAAGTGTTGACATTAGTGACGTTTTATATTTATTTTGAAAGCATCCACTTGACTTGACCCCGTTTCCCCTGCAGTGTACTCTGTAAGATGTATTTTTGAAATGAGGAGCACATGCTATGAGCACTAACCTTTGACAATTATCCTTTGCCACAGTGTTTTGCTTGAAAACAAGAACAACCCCAGTTGTCTTTAAATTATTTTATTCAGCTCTACAGTTTAGCTTTAATTTTCAGGTCACAAACAGCTGGATGTGTGTTTTGTCAGAGTACGCATGCTTTTCATTTCAGATGCAAATACTTTCCTTATTTTGCACAATCCTTACTTGCGGCATTATCATAAAATACAGGATCACTTGAAATATACAGAAATAGAGTCTTATATATAAAAATGTTCCATACAAAAATAACAGGTATTTGTTTATAAAGTGTGATACTACAAAGAAGCACTTTCCTATTGGATCAGATACATTTACATCTAAATATCAATAGTCTTGCAAAGTGAAAAAAAAGTTTCTTTGTACCTTTGTCTTCCCATGTTTCATGCACATATAGTGCTACCATATTTTCCACACACACAGCTCAGTTTAGACATAATGCAAAACCATGACTTTAACCATGGTTAATTTTGTGAAGCCAGAATTCAGCTCACAGACAAATTCTGGTTTACCTCAACAAAAGCTGACTTTATTTCCTTCCCTATGTAGTCTGGAGGGGTGTCAAAAACGAAGCCTCGATTAAGTCAGGATGTCTACAATCAGACATCACACAAAGCCATAATTAAAACTGTGATTAAGAAACCAGCTTCAGATTCTGCTTTGTTAGACCCTAATTCAACATAGTTAATGAAGTGGCCTGCGTTCAGACAATCACACTAACCATGGTTTTGCACAGGCTCAACTAAGCCAATGGGTTGCATCATAACACGAAATTCATTTAACCGCTTGTGTCAGTGTAAGACTCCTTGGTGCTGCAGGATCAGACCGCCATCAGCTGATCAGAGTGACAGGCTACAAACAATCTATTATACAGTAGTAAAAGTTAAAGTTATTTTTAAAAACTCGACAGTCTCTAAAACAGCTGTGCAATAAAATGGCAGAATTAATGGAAGATATCCATCTGTAGGTACATTGTGAATGGGACATTAAGCCTGCTGTAAGTTCTTTTATGAACTCTAGGCTGGTTTACATGTTATGCCCGTGACATGTAGCCTGCCTGCTGTCATCAGCAGCTACTTCACATGAAGTTTGGAACGATAGCTTACGTGGGTAACCCCCACCACCATCACTGTGTATAATTTCCATGCTGCCGGCTTTCAAATAACCTCTGTGCTGGGACTGGTGTTTATTTCCCCCCCAAGCATTTTATTAAATTTATAGTAAACAAAATTACACTAAACAAAATAAAGAAAAAATAAAAAATAAAAATACAGACAAAAAGATACGTCCATTTTCATTTGTATCAAATATAAATCTAATTAAGAAATTACAACCTGTTCTCTAGCTACATATACAAAATTATTTTTTAATCGTTCTTACAACTAAAAAGTCAAACTTTTCTCTATCATACCTACATTCTTATTCTTCTACTCTTCAAACCCACAAATCATCAATTCGTTCTTTCCCGTATTACGGGAAAAGTCCATAAATTTTCTACAAACTTAGATAAGTTATTTTCTCTAATCCAAGCAGCCAATTTGGCCATTTCCGCTAATTGCAACATTTTGACAAGCTATTCTTCTATTGTAGGTAAATATGAACGTTTCCATTTTTGCACCTATAATATTCTCGTTGCTGAAATCATATATAATAGCAAGCATCCATTTTTTCCCAACTGGCTAGCCATAAAACCCAAAAGATACATTTCTGGTTTCATTTGTATATTAACCTTCAAAATCTTCTGTATTATAGAATGTAATTGTGACCAAAAATTTTAAACTTTTTTTACAGGTCCACCATAGGTGAAAGAAAAGACCCTTCATGCTGTTCACATTTCCAACAGACCGGGACTGGTGTTTAATTTAGAGCCTTTAGTTTGGAGAAACCTCACCAGCAAGGTTTTGAGAAATACATGATGGAGAATTAGATAGTGTGGGACACAGAAAAAGGAATGCCTTACCAGAAGTTATGCCAAAGGGAAAGTTCTAGAATGGTTGTATTTGGGTCAAATAAACAGCTCACAGTCTTCAAGTGATGCTGCTTAAATCCATACTTTGGCCAATTTTATATAACTTTTATTTTATATAACTCTTACAGCATGGTAAGTTCTCTCTTTACAATTTACAGTGCCTTCAACAAGAATCAATGTATCTAATTCTCAGTGTGGCCTCCATCTGTGTATACTTAAATCCACAGTTTGGGGCTCTTTCTACAAAATGGAGAAAAGCCCCAGGTTTGTAGAAAAACCAGATATCTTTTTTAAAAATGTAACTCTCCCAAACAATAATAAGGAGAATGTTATGAGAATAATGAGAATAAGAGTAGTATGACGTAGGCTCCTTTGGTTCCCCACTGTGGAGAAAGGGGGGTATAAATGAAGTAAATATAGATGAAGATGGAGGTGCAGATAAAAGGTCGGTCGGTTGGTGGATGGGAAGGAGAAAAGGAAACAGGGAAAGGTGATGATATAGCAGTTGCCAGGAAGAGGGAAAGAGGAAATAGTGTGGGAAACGGAATAAAGGAGAAAATGAGTTGCCCCTCTCAAGGTTCCCCACTGTGCAACTGGGCCCAGCCCAGCAGCCGGTATTGCACAACTAGGCCATAGCTTTCCCCAGGCAAAGGCTGACAGGGGGAGGGAAGAAAGGAAAGCTGAAGATGGTGGGCAGATAGGTTGACTGGTAGGTGCGGAGGAGGAAAGGAAGGAAACAGGGAAACACTATGGGGGTTTCTAAAAAAGGGAAAGAAAAAATAGGGAGGGGGAAATGCCCTCCACAAGTTACTGGTCTCCCCCCTCCCCCGCTTGTACTTTGGAAATCATGTCAGGCTTTGTGTTTTGTTTAATGTCACCAGGGCTAGTGACAATACTGCGCTGCCCGCACAGTAATCTTTTCTCGTTAATAAGAATTCATCTGTGGTACTTTTGCCCCAATAGGAGAAATCACATTTTCCATGATACAAAAATGCATGCCTCACATATTTAATAATGGCTCTTAGCTTAGAAACATATTAAAATTGTTCATATATGTTTTTAATTTTTTGCTCATACAACAAAAAAATTTAACGTGTACAAATGCTGGCAGAGAATTGTTTGTGAACATCGGTATTTCCCCCCCAAAGTACAACCTTTTCTATTACTCAAAACTGAAGTATAAAGGCTATGTCCATAAGTAACAGTAAAGATGTTCTATAGTATTCATGTCATGTCAATATGGTTTGATGGTTGTTGATTTCCCTATCTGGTGTTAGTTTCATCTAATTAGACCTTAAGGGCTCAATCCAATATCACTATTCGTGTAGTCCTCACATGTGGAAGGATCCCAGTATGAGATAGCAAATATTTGCTTTACCCTTTGCCTGCAGTATGTGCACATGGGATACTCAGTTCACCAAGAGGTTATAGCTCATAACATCTGTGGGTCAACCATCACCCTCCATTTGGGGAAGGAACACAGGCCTCCCATTCCCCACACCAGTCTAGAATGATGCCTACATGTGCATGCATACCAAGGGAGTATTATGCCCTAAAACTGGATCATGTCCCAACTGTTGCACTAGTTTCCCTCCAACAATGATTAGCTATCTTTCACGAATAAAGTTGTATAGTATTCTTCAATTTCACCAAGTGAAAGAAAAACACAGAGTGGCTCAGAATTTGGTATCAAGAGGATCTGAAGTTTCCAGGACGTAAGAGTTTCATTAAAATGCTTGGAAATGTATGGACAATTGCCTGCTGAATACCTGAGAAAGTTGGATGAGTAAGATGCAGTGGCTTTACTGTCCAGCATAATTTCATGTCTCTCCAGAAGAAGCTATCACTGCAAAATAATTTCTAGTTTGTATCATGGAATTTGATTTTTTTTATGGTGCAGAATTTGGGAGTCCATGGGTGCGTATATACAGGAAACAAGCAGATTTGTTTCATGAAAGAATAAAACTGAAATGAATGGAAACTTGGCAGGAAACTTGGCAATGCACCCTACAGAGAGCTTTCACTCTTAGTGGGATCAGATTTCCAGAAATAATAGTATTTCTTTAAATTTAGCTCCATCAGAGACTGGAATAGAACATACTCCAACCTTCCTCTTGGAATATACAATCTGAACCCAAACCAGTACTTTCTGTCAGTTACCTTTTGTTTCAAAGGCTTTGTCCTAGAATACATCAAATGTTACTTATCGAAGATCTGTTACTAAATATGGACAATTATGCTGGGAACAGCTCGTTTATACTTCCTATGACCTATTGAAAGTTTCTGCATCCACAATACACTTTGCAGAAGATCCATAAACACAAGTGGGGTGCCACTTCAGGTGTGTGTGTGTGTGTGTGTGTGTGTGTGTGTGTGTGTGTGTGGGGGGGGGATGTATGTGATTGAGGAGATTCAGTTATAAAACTTGAGTATTATTTCCAATTTGAGAGCACACTCAAAGTGACATACACTAAAAAAAATTAACAGCAAGATTCAAAGACTTGCTCTTGGATATATTCAGGATTAACTAGCAATAAGCCAGCAGATTTTCAAATAATCCTGTAGCTACTATTATAGCCTGTAACAAGCAGAGCTATTGCAGCTTGAAACATGGAGGAAAACTGTCAATGCAGCCCCTTCCAAAAGGCATTCTTACCTATGGACACAATGCATGACTGACTATACGAATAGTGATTCAGAATTGTTATACAGTATTATACTATGCAAAATGTTATACAGATTGGCCTGTACAAAATTGGCCTGGAAAGGACAGACCATAGGATCCCTCTTGGATCAAACCAGTTGTCAGCCTAGTCCAGTAACGTGTTTCACACAGAAGCCAAGTAGCTGCCCTGGAATCTGCAGATCTACAGATCCACACAGAATTTTTAAAAATTATTTGCATGTAGCCCAAGAATACACGCAAGGCAGAATTGTGCATCTACTCTTGTCTGCTTTCTTTAGATACTGGCATATCCCATTTATGTTATAAAATGTATGAATGGAGGTTGCAATGTAATGACCTAAAAGGGGTGTACAGATGGGGCTGCTATACTCTTTCCTAACAGGAAAATAAAAAAAAACACCATACAGGCACTTTTCAACTAGCCATGCTCACTTCCAGTAATGGGTTGGGGAGCAGAAACACACCCAGAAAGAGTACAAGCAGCAAGGTAGATGGGAAAGAGATGCTTACAACCCACATGCTCCTCTGGCATGTAACCAGAGGAAAATGCACACACACACCTAACCTACTTTACACATGAATTAGGCAGACTTGTTTAAAAGCTTTAAAGATGTAGGTTTGCTGTTGTCAAGCACAGTTTGCCCCTCAGATTTCCAACAGAGGCTAAAGAGTAGATGAGAGTTTGAATGAGGATTAAGACTGCGTCTCTTCACTTCCCCAGCTTTCTGGCACAATAAGGCCAAGTTCAATCTAAGGTCTGTTCAGGCCCAGTGTCCAGAGCTTGCTACAGACCTGCTTTCAGTGTTGCAAAAACAGAGATATGAGAAAGGCCTCTTTGACAACTTGCCAAAATTCACATAACAACCATATTAAAAATTAAACAGGTGCTTGTTAGCTCCCAGGTTGCAAGGTACTGGGAAGACAAAAAATGCTTTCACAGAGTTGACTCTTCCGGATGTTAACACTTTTCTGTAAAAATTCACTGCAGAATATAACTAGCACACAGAAAAAAGACGCTAAAATATATTCCTTTCATTTCCTCAGAACTAGATCACAATACTTTGTGCTCAAACTCCTTTATTAAAAAAAACTTTTTAAAAATTGCCTCTCTGAGATCACAAGTAAAAATGCTCCTTAAATTATGGCATTAAGCATCAAGTGATTAATAATATATTTTCATGAAGTTACTTACAAACCATGGAGCGATTTTTCTCATTAGCAGTGCATTAAGCATAGATGGAATTACACAGTCATAATTTTTAAAAACCTGAGATCAGAAGATCAGTGACAAAATTTCCTTTTGGTTCTTTAAAAATAGTTATATCTTATAAATTACTGTGGGTCTCGTGTAGAATTTTTGGAAATAGTACTATATCAGAGTATAATTTTATTTCATGGTAACCAAATAAGCTTGGATTTAGTAGCATATTCTTAACCTAAAATTATATAAAACACTACAGTCTACAATTTTAGCTCCCTGTAATTAACTTCATTTATAAAAACCAGGTAACACTACAGACCAATTAATATTTAGTATTGGTTATCTTTTATATGTATTAATGCTGAGTATCCTCCTGCTACTTACTAATGGATAATAGAAAAGATCTGTTGAAATGCTATATTTTCCTGAATGAATCTGTGTAACCATTTCTGTAATCAACAAGCTGATAAGGCCAAAACATGCATCTCAATAGCCTCCTTAATGTTATTAGAATTGGAGGATGATCTTTTGCACACACAAAAAAGCTAGTATTGTCACAAGACTATGAGATAACAAGAATCTTAGGTAATGAAGGTCAGCAGCTAAGGAAGCAATACACCATGTTACAGAAAACCAAACTATGCACTTTACCTACACTCTATCAGACCTTTCCAGAAAGTGGTCTTTTTTCTTGGTTGTATATGAAAACCGTTCTGCTTGTGGGCCTGGAAGGGGTGAGTGTGCAGCTGTTATGTTGGCCATGTGACCAAGTCAGGCAGGGGCATTTCATACTGTTGGCTTGCCCAAGACCTTATGGGGGACTCCCAGTTTGCCAGGCAACATCACTGAGGCTGATAGAGACTGGCTCAAGTAGTCATCAGGATTTAGCAGGTGACATACAGTTTTATGGCCCAGTAGGCCCCAATGCACCAAACAAGTTATGGCCCAGTAGGTTACCTCTCAAACTGACAACGTGCTGTCCAGGACTACAACGTACACACAGCAGCAGCCTGCCTTTCACCAGACCCTCCCATCCAATCTAAAGAAGACTAACAAATGGGATCCACACTGCCCCTAGGCACTGGACAGCAGTACTGGTGACACTGTAGATTTTCACCCTAGAGTGGCCATCTGCCTGTGTCAGGGCTTCTCCGCTCTGTCCTATATATATGAATTCAAGGACTGGATCATGCTCTGGGCTTAATTAGGAATTCTTTGAGTCTCTCTCACGCTGGATGAATCTTTCCTAAACCTCAAAGACATACAGCAAAAGGGGAAGAAAGCTACATAAAGAACATGAGCTCACGCTAACAGCGCACAGGAGCAGCATTTTGTAGCGCTGGTTTCTGCCTTCATTCTGGTGAAGAGGGGTCGTCTTCATCCTCGTCCTCATCCTCATCATTGAATGAACATGGGGTTTCACCACGTGACTCTGAGTAGTGTGATGTTGCACCGCTGGACTGCTGACTGCTGGGGGCCACAAGGTGTCCTGTTGCTAGGGCCACTTCAGCATCCAGACACAGCCCTGGATTTCCACTACCAAAAAGCAGAAAATTAGTTATCAGAGAAACCTGTCTCCTCTTTAACAGTTTTTTAGATGGGCTTTAAAAGATGACATCCACTACACTCTCAGCTATAAAATTTCAATTTATTTCATTTATACAGTGCTGCAATACAACACCTGGTGTACTGCAGGATATATGATGGGAGAATCTTGGGCTTAATTAACACATGCATATTTGTCACTTGTCAATTTTGAATGAAAAGTAACGGCTTCTACTTTGTTATGAAAATGATGAAAGCTAGTGTGGTGGACAGTACCAGACTGGGAGTGTTTGCTTTCTCCACTCTGTCATGACATTCAAAGGGTGACCTTGGGTCAGCCACTAACCTCCAGCCCAAACTGGAAACGGGAGAAAACACATGCTAAGCTGCTTAAAAGGACAGTAGGGAAAATAAACCAATGAACCAATTCCAGACTAACTTCCACATACAGAACATTCCAGTGACCTAATATCAGGTCATACATAATGTTTTTCAGAAGAGGAGAGGGAAAGTTTGCACATTCTGCTGAAGAGTCAACAGAAAAAAGGGGAGCTGCACAAAGCAGTGAAGAACATGATGCAGACAGAACTAAAGGAAAATTTTTTAATAAAAAACTGAATGCAGTTGTAGATATATTTCAAAATCCACTTAGGGGAATTATGAGACCATACACATGTAAATGTTATGTATGAAACAGAGAGGCTGAAGAAAATCCATGCAAGGAAATTAATTCAGCTTATCTTATCCACAAGTAACATCTACATGTGTATGTTCCCACAATTCCCCTGAAGTTTTCAAAACAAAGTGGGAACTGTAGTCACATTTTTACAGAACATATCCCTTAGCACCTTTTTTGCTTTGCCTAAGTCCCACATTCTGCCAAGAGCTCTCAAGTGTTGAGTAACCGACTGATAAAAGGCTGACGCTCATTCATTTGTGCCCTTAGCAGTTTAAACCTAGTAGTTGTGCCATCCCCTGTTTAAGGCCTCTTTCCCCAATCACAATGGAAAGCATGTCTAATTACCCTTAAACCTAAATGCACATTTCCACATTCACAGTCAAAAATGGAAACATATACAAGGGAAAGGAAATCAACAGAGATGTAACTAAAATGAGCCTCACCAAGGATCAATATGAATGTGTTAGTGTTTAGTAGGAATTAAAGGCTCTGGGGAGGCTATTATATACAAGGTTATTACAAACCACATAAAAGCAAATCAAACACATATTTACCTTGATTTAGAAATAGGAACATCACCCACTATATCAAAAGGTAAACCTGCTTGAGAAGAACTGAAAACTAGCCCCTTGTTCACCCAAGAAATTCCTGCAGACATGTCTAAAAGAAAACAAAGTTAATTACAATGCCACATGCTACACTTGTCACTTAAGATAACAATAAAGTGCACACATAAAAGCAGTTTTCCTGTTGAAGAACCATTCTAGCTTTAGAGGTTTGTGCTCTCTAGGTACGAAACTCACACCATTCTGAAATCTTAAGAGACTTCTGAAAATTCCAGCTTCATTTTTGCTCTGCAATCATGAGGCAGAGTCTGTTGAGACATTTGAAACAGAAGTGTTCTGCATATTCCTCCTAGTTTCTAATTCCTCTCCTTCCACTATATAAACTGTGTGAAAACTATTCAGAACCTATAAGCAGCAACTGCTCAGAAGCCCTGCTGGGCAGGAGACTCACCTCCCCCCCCCCCGCCCACTTTCTTAAAACCCTTGGTAGGCACCACAAAAGGTTACAGCGTCATCATGGTGGCTGCAGGCGCCATGTTGGGGACTCTTGGTGTACCATCTTTACAGTATTCTGTGTAACTTGTTGTACAGAACTTGGGTTACTATCAGCATTAAAGTTCAACAACACAGGTTAAACACAGAAAAATAAAATTGTGGGGCTAGAATAATTAGCTTTTCTTCACTCCAACAGAGCTGGCATGAGTCTTCTTTTACAAACAAGCAAGTAGAACTTTGATTCAGGTGTTCATCAATTTGAATTCATACATAGCTTTGCCACTACATTTATTGAGTTTCTATTCCCTTCCTCATTTCACTCTGATTAACAAAATGGGTTGTCTATCTCAAGTCAAGCATAGCCTTAGAGTTTGAATTACAGAGCTAGAATGAGAAAGCGAACAATATAAGAATGAAGTTCATAAGTCAAACCTCTCCACCTTAACATGCCCTACTTCCTCCTGGGAAAACCCCTTTGAAGACAGAATTGCATCATAGATCCAGTAAGTTGAACTTGGAGAATTAGCCCAAAGGATCATTTGCATAGGTTGGTAAGGAAGTAAATGAAACATTACAACAATTGAGTTGTTCTACTGTCATTGTTTGCCAGATTTTCAAGAAATTATTCCTAGTCAGAAAGACAGGAAACAAGATCATCTGCTTATACATATTAGGAAGAACAACATGGTCTAGCTAAAGCGTTAACCATTTCTAGAGCTGCCATATTAGTTGTATGAAATTAATACAACACAGTCAGGTTTGTATAAGTGATTGTTCAGCATTTGACATCTCAGAGGTTTATTCAGTACATCCGGGAGGTACGTTGCTAATTTTATTTCATATATTTATTTCAATGATTCTAAGAAACCTCAGACAGTGAAAATTTCAATATAATTATGTCACCACAAACATTTTATGCTTGGTCTAAGGACCGTAATAATAATAAAAGATTTCAATATAATTGCTCTAGTTTTAAAATTTCTATGAAAGCATCATCTGATTTTCAATTGCTAAAGTTTGGCTCAGACAACGAAGCAACTGCTGTCAAGTTGGTAGAGCAAACCTAGTTGTGACACCAAAGCAGCCACCTGCGTCACTGGAATTTCTGATTGGCAGTTATCAAAATAGGAAGCTCATTTACTCATTTGTATAGATTCAATGATAAATTAAGCCATGAATCAAGAATAATTATTTGTGAACACTCATTAAAGAGGCACATACGTTTTAAAAATGGATATTCTTACATTTTCACTTTGCCACAGGCCTTGAAAGAAAGGATTATGCCGACAATATGAAGAAAAGTTAGATTTTGTTGAGAACCTTACACAAACCTGGTTCCTATCCTCTTCTTGAAAATTTTACAACACATAATTAAATTAGATACATTGTTTGTACGGGCCTCTGGCTTCAATGGTTAGGCAAATTAGTCACAACCATGCTATACAGTTTGTCATGATTATGAGAACTGATAGGACTCTTTGAACTATTGTTTGCTCTTTGCTACCCAACAGTATCTAAAAACTAGATACTAATCTGTTAAAGATTTTCTATTCCTTGCCTCAATCAACAACCAAAAGGGAGGCTGAGCTCCTAAATGGGTTGGCATCTTCTGATCACATCTTCCTGGCCATCTGCTCACTGTGGCCTCCAATGGCTTCAGGTGCAGCGAAACCCCTCTACTTCAGTAACAGAAGGCCTGGGCAGGCTCAGAGGCACTTTTGGCAAGGCAGTAAATGGGGAAGATCCTGCTAGCTAACTGGCTAGCAGCAGCTGAATAATATCTCAATGAGCCTGTTTCATCTCTTTTTCTCACAGGTATTTAAGGCTCTCCTGTACTTCAGCTCTTAATCCAGAGTTCTGCCAGGAGACAGACAGAAAAAGAGAGGAAGACTTGCTTTGTTTGTTCGTTTGTTTTTTAAAAAAACCCAATTTGTTTGTCTCTGTCTCTTATTGCATTAGTCTGATTGTATTGTAAGGTGTTTTGGGTCCCCATAGGGAAAAAAGAGGTCTATGAATAAACACATCCACTGTGGGAAGGACGATTTCTGGTTTGTCCCCATCAAGCATAGAAATGGACTCAGCCTTGACATAATTCCCTCAGCTTTTCCACTGAATGGAATGGATTAAGAAGACCTGACCTGTATGAATTTAAATTAGGTGATCTTCATACAACTTTAAGACATATGGGGAATGGCTGCAGGAGGAGCATGGTAGACCATAGTTTCTATGAAGGCCAACTGAATTATTGTACTTGAATGACATGTTATACTGGAAAAATGGCTTGAATCCAGAAATGTCTTGCCCCCAACGCCTTCCACTCAGTGAAAAGCCATTTCTGAGGTCCAGGGATATTCTGGAACAGTGGATATTGTGGCATGGGGAATAGGGAATCAGAGAAACCGTCTTGCAGAAGTTGCTTACCCTTGGCATTAGGGCCTTTTTGGATTTGAATAATTTATTCCAAAATGGTCTTCTGGAATGTGGAAAACCTTAGAAATAGCGACACGCAGGTTGGGGATGGGATGGAATGTGCCATTTCATAGAAATGTGGAAGAAGAAAGCC
This sequence comes from Euleptes europaea, assembly GCF_029931775.1. Lineage (NCBI taxonomy): Eukaryota > Metazoa > Chordata > Lepidosauria > Squamata > Sphaerodactylidae > Euleptes > Euleptes europaea. The sequence continues at coordinate 34,766,667 of NC_079316.1, read as the reverse complement.
CCTCAAAAATGTGAGAACAAACCAAGTTTCCTCCTGCTCTGATTGGCATGCTTTTGTAAAGAACTGATGGTGGGTCATATATGGAAGTCCCTAGCTGTAACTTCAGGACATGGGGCTATCAAAGCAGATTTGGGGTAGCAATCCACTTGATTCTTAAATATTGCTGGTGATATCCTATTCCCAGCAGCAAGGGTGCTTCTTTTGTTTGGCTCTTTTAGTGTAGGGTAAGCTAATTCAGTTCAGCAGGCACAGGCTAAACATGCTTGCACTTGTGTTAGCTAAATGAAGTTCGGTTATATCAGGATAAATTTACTGCCGCCAAGTGGAGGAGCAGCCCTTGCCATTGGCTCTCCCCACAAGTCAATTTTCTGGTCTTGTTATCCAGCTTTCAACACTACCTATTACAAACTTTATTGTCAGGATCTTCTTTAGATTCTCATTCTAAAATCGGCACTGTCTCTCTGTACAGGACTCTTTAAACATTTAAACACAGCCTTGGCAGCAGGGATTAACAGTCTCCCATTAATGTGTGTCTGTTCTAAATCTATCTAACACCAGAAAGCTACCATTTAGGTATGCAATTGTCTTACCTGTGACATAGCTTTTGAAAGCTTTTGGCACCAGGGATTTAGCAGCTCTTAGATCTTCTGATGAGCATCTGCCTGCCTCTAGACCAAATGACATTCCCATTCTCTTCAAAACTTCAGTGTCATCATGGATCTCAAAGGTATTATCAAACTTAAAGAGGTATTCAAATCTGCAGAAAGAATAAAAATCAAAGTGAGACTATTTCCTACAGTAGCCTAGTTGCATTTTCTAAATTATGTTAACAAGTGTCCAAATTCAATTACACACAGGAGATTACTTCTTGAGAAAGATATATTTAAAACATAGCTTGGTTCAGCAAGAGCTTTGATTGCATTTGTGTAACTGGCACCTCAGCAGGGCTCAAATTATTATATTTCCCAATTAAAACACTTTTTCCATGCAAGGCAATAGGAGGTAAACTTCTCCCTCATTAAACAGATTCAAAGATGAGGAAAATATTGCTTAAGCCAGAACCTTTCCTTTTACTAAACCCAATGGATTTTAAAGGTCATCTACAGCCTTGTCACAAAAACAAAGTTTTTGTCTTTCTTCCGCTTTCCCCTCCCACATCAGTATACATTTGTTCTGGTTTATATTAACTGAAAACTTTTATGACAGTTTATCTAACAGAACTTCATTGGGGGCAGGTAAAATACATAAATAAGTAGCTCTATAACTTTTTCCTCTCAGTACATTGTTTACTAATGTGCAAATGTCTTAGTTCCCAAAGTGCAGTTACCTACTACAGTTCTGTAAACAAACAAACAGAAAGTACCAGGGGTATAAAAGAACCCTACTGATTTTCCCACTGGGATGAAACTCTTGTATATATTGTGAGGTAACAGCCTCCTGCTTCTATCCATAGAAAGATGATCTGATAACATTTCACAGATAAGGTCCATTTGCATCGAAATTTTGGTTGGAAAGAGCCAGCCAAATCTCCCTTTAGTTTGCAAAGGACAAATTCTGCATGCATAGTTCACCTGAAAACTCAGATATTTTGCAAAAGGAATACAGACATGCTTTCTTCAACAGCAGTCACCCCTCCACAAACACACACTTTCCTAGATGCTTTGCTTGTATTGGTCTCTATGCTGGTTGGCTACTTTAGAAATGCTTATCCCCTGGTAATCTTGTTGGCCTTTAAGGTGCAATTGGACTTGAATCTTCCTCAACATATTTTCAGTTGGTGAAGAAAGTGAGTGATGCTAAGGTTTGTTTGTTTGTTTTTTAAAAAACACTATAGAACTTGCAAGTTCAGAACATTTTCAATTAGAAGGGATGCTTTCAGGGGTCTCCTAAAGTGCAGAATTCTAGAACCAACCATAACAAGCCTTGTCAACGTGTCAGCAATTGATTGAATGAAACCTTAATGAGAGGGTATATAAGAAGCTGTCACCACAGACAGCTGCTTGGGATACAAGAACAGCCCAGATGAACATAGAATTTACTAATGTCAGATGTTCTCCTTTCAAATTTATGACAGTTCATACGATGACTTCATAATATCTGAGGTTCAAAACACAGTTTTTGATGTTTCAAACTGAAGATAAAAGTTGCTTTATAAGGAACACAACTAGTTTAAATTTTCAAGGCTGCTTGAAGAAGCCTTTAAAAAAAGTGTACTCAAAAATCTGGGCCTATACATTTTGTTTTTAATGTTTCACAAAGAAAAAGGCTCTTGCCTCCCTTAAAGCTGATCCAAATAACCTCTATTTTCAAGGCTACCTTATGCTAAGAGACTATGTCTTGTGACATCATTTGTAATTACTAGTATTTTAAAACTTGCACATCAAGTAGCAATAACAAGTACTGTGCCATTTTCCCAAGCTTGCCTGACTGTCCTTGTACATGAACTCTCAGTTCTTCAGTCTAATCTTCCTTTCTGAATAACTGTTTTTCATCAGATAGGTCACAGTGGGAACAGAATCCAGATTCTGGATTACCAGGTGTTCAGAGCTGTTAAAGGGCACCTGCTATAAACTCAATGATTCATGTACAAGCATTTCCAACTTCTGCCAAGATGCGAGTACCTCCCAATTTTTCTATGAACTTTCCCTCTGCCAGGCAGATGTGAAATCCACCAGGCATCATGAACAAATCGCTGAACACAGAACTTGCTTCTACTTGTTATCCTAAGTACATGTTTTGCAATGACAGGATTGTATGTCACAATGATGTGTTTCTGTTGGCACTCATCACTATTTGTAAGACTCATTTCAAAGTTTCTGCCGCAACCTGTAGCAATGTTGGCAATTCATTAGACGGTGGGAGATGTTATTTTCTGTTGGGGAACTTGATCCACCAAACTTTTGGAATTCCAAGCTGCCCACATGGTTGCTTGTTAGAATGGCAGTTTTGGAAATTCCACAATTTTGTTGAATATATTTGAATACTCAACTCTTCTGTATCATGATATATTTGCATGGGCTCTTGGACTATTTGAATGAGTATATGGCAAGAAATAACAAAGACTAAATGCAAGAGCCAAGTACTTTACAAATGAACCAAACCCAATCCTCTTTTTTTTTGGTCACAAGTTTCCTAGACTTTTTACAAAACAGACTGAACATTTAAAATGCATGCTTCCACGTCACACTCACTTATCAGGAGAGATGCTGCAATCTATAATTGTTCTTTTGTTTGTGTTTATTATGAGAAAAGGCAGCTTGATGGTAGAGTTCAAAGCTGGAGGGCTCTGATCCTCCTGTTCATTTTGTTGATTTCTTTGTACCAAATTCTTGAAAGTAATTTGCTGTAAAAAGAAGTGAAGTTAGTCAGATTTTAGCACACATAACCTTTCCTAGGTTAATGTCTCAGAACGTGATAAAGCTCATGCTGGGTAACAGCAATGATCTTCTAGAAGCTCAGCAACAGAGGGTTTTTGAACTATGGAATGTAAAATTAAGTATGTACAAGTTAATTTCAAAAATGTCATTTCTAAGGGTGATGGTTGAGAGCATGACATGGGATCTATACGTAACCAGTGAGGAAGTGCTTTGTAAAGCATGCAGCAGGAATTCAACTGAATTTCAAAAAGGAATGACTGAGACAGCAAGTTTATTTTAGTAAGCAACTATATCCTTGGTTTATTTACAAGTAGAATTCTGAAAAATTTACCTGCAGTAGAAGCTCTTGCAGCTGAGCTCTCTTCTGTTTTATTCGTTCTATACGTCGCTGTTTCTCAATCTTCAGAGCGAATGCAAAATTAAAGATACAAAACAATATACAGATTAACATGAGTCTTTTTTGTGGACAAATTTATATATGTTGTGAAGAAATCAATTGTTTTAGGGAAGTAAACAACAGTGCACACAACATACACCGCAAATTTGCCAGACACATTCAGATTTGATTGGTGCCTTTTCACTTGTGTTAACATAAAAAAGCGATGAATACTATAGTTCATAAAAATTGTTATTCTAAAGTACGATTCCTTTATTATAAAGACAAGGAAAGAATTAGGTATCAGATATGTCCAGTTTTTAGGTGATCAACATGTCCCACCACTCCCTTACCTCCAGATTTTGACATTCTTGAGCTGAGTTCGTAGGAAGACCTATCCATCTGATTTCTTTTTTCTCCTTTGAAATAATGTTCATTGCCATTAACACATTGAGTGCATCATAAACTCTACGTCTAATATTCTTCTGGTCATAAGCCTGAGTAAAATACAAAACTGTTACATATATCACTCATACAGATATCAAAAAAGTTTAAAATTTGCTTTTAAGGTTCTACCCAATGGCATGAAATTTTTTTTTTTGGGTTCTCATCTTAGGAAGACAGCAGGATACCATTGTTATGACTAAAACTACAGACAGGCTTATGAAAAAATTAAAATATTCACAAAGGCAAACTAGCTTTCTAGCCTCCTCTCTTCTCCCCCTACCATATCTAGGCCAGCCTATACAAGGAATAAACCTGTGTCTAGACTTATTTGATATCTTCAAGATTTAAGTAACATTGGTCGTTTATGCATGGATGTTTTACCTGAGGTTCGTTGCTCGCTGGACCCACACTTTCCTGTTGGGAATCTATGCACGTTTCGCCCAAGAAGCTTCTTCGGAGGAATCTGTTAGAGTTCTTTGAAAACCACTGCAAGACTAATAGATTCCCCTGAAGAAGCCTCTTGGGTGAAACACATAGGGAATTTTACCTGAGTAATAAAATATATTTTTAACCTATTTTGCACCATCAGCCTTGGCCTTATTTTTTATCTCCTGTGACTGATTCAGTCCTTTTATTTCTCCCTGGTCATATATTATGCCATAAGACTTCTGGAATGAGTGCTAGGACATCTCTGTCTGTATAACCTCACTACCAAGTGGTTGCCTTGACACCACAAACCATGAGATCATGCTGAAGTAGAAAGTTTGTATGACCAAAGCAGCAACTGTCACTTCTGACACACATAACTTACTCATATCATTCTAAATAGTTGCTCTTTTTGGAGGAGAATTAGTATGAAAGAAAATACCTCTGCCCCTTTTGGCTTCCTATAAGGCTGTGACAGAACTTGCCCTTTTCTCCATTGGTGAAAAATCACTTCATTCTGGTCTTAATAAAGTTTACTGCAACTTGTCAGGCAGGACAAAAATGTAGTTATGAGAAAATATTTGTTGTTCTTTACTTACTGAACCTGTAGCTAAGAGGGTATTACAATTTGTAAATTCTGATACCAGCTCATCTGCAACTTCATTATATGATGTTGTTCCTTTACGCTGGACCTTTTCACACACTTTCATTGAAAAATGCCTTAGACCCTTGCCGTTCTTATCTCCTTTCTTGCTTCTTTTACTGCAGAAAAGACAAAAATCAGAAGGACTGTTATATGAGATCATTTTAGGATGCTAAATGTTTCTATTCTCCGGCTATTTTTTTAAATAACTAGTTAATTATTTTATGCTATTTTATGATTTTATCATGTATGATTTTACTTTGTAAACTGCAAGCAGGCTCCCTGGAGAGGCTGCAATAAAAGTTTTCTAAATAAATTCATGTATGCACCCAATTATCTTGCAGAATTAATTAGACTGAGGGCCAAACAACATGCTACTGTTTTTAAAGACTTGGGTCCAGGTTCTCCGCAGCCACATAGCAGCTGTGAAGAACTCCTTTTTAAAAATAGGATAGAGTCCACATGGGCTCAGAACGGTATCACGGCTGGGGCGAGAAGGCCTCCTGCCTCCCCCCCTGCCATTTTTCCATGTGAAAATCAAACTAGGGCAGGGGGATTATCCCCTGATTTTGATGATAAGCTAACCCAAGGTGAATCCCCGAGAAGTCAATAGTGCCACTGGGGTTTGGCATGTGCCAAGTGTGTCAGGCCATGTACAATCTTCCTCACCCCCCCCCCCATATTTTATCAGCAAATCAACATTTTTCACAGATAGATGGTGCATCACTTTTGGCTCTTGGAACAAAAAGGTTGCCTACCCCTGTGCTAGACAGATGATTTAGAAGGAATTTAAAAGTAAACTAAAAAACAGGAAAAAGTAAAAGGAATTTAAAAGTATGCAAGTACAAGAGAGAGAAGAATTTGTTCCAGTTCAGCAGACAAAACTATTTCTACAGAAAAACAGAATCAGAGATAAAACTGGAATTTTATAACCTTATTCAAAGGAGCTGGTCATCATATTTACTTCATTTACAGCAGCTGGTCTCATTGGAGAACTTTAGGAGGTCTTGCAAGGCCTGTTTTGTTTACCAGGGCTTTTGATGGGATATGAACAGCAGGTATCTCTTTGCTGGGGGGGAGTATTTGGGGTTTGTTATTTTATTTTGGTTTTAACTTGTTATACTTCAATTACTTTAATCAGCTTTGAACCAAGAGGACAGGTGGGGTAAAAATAGTTTAATAAATTAACAAATTAATCAATTGTCTTTCTCACTAAGACTCAAGGAGGATTTGATTGGTAGAATAAGGTTCGTTACAAATCAATAGCAACACATACCTTTCTGAAAAATCTGTTTCCATAAAATCTCGAGTTCGTTTTCTGTCCCTTTGAATATATTAAAACAGTCAAAACATTAGAACGTGTATGATTACACAGTATTACATATTTTTAGCCCAAGATATCCTTAAGTACTTGCTAGCCAAGTACTATGGCAAAAGAAAAAACCTACTACAATTCTATGTCTCCAATGATTTAACCATACTTTTAATCCAATGCTTTTATATACACATATTCAAAGTAGCTTAAAATGAAAATTTAAATAATGTTGCAGTTTAAAACGCAATAGCACACATCTAAGAAAATTGAAGTAACCCAACCAAAATTCTACAAAACAATTGTTTTGATTATTTAGAAACCAGGGTAAGAATTTTTTCCCCTAAATAGCCTATTTAGGACACCTTCAGAATTAAAACCAATTTTAAACTATCAACCATATATAAAACACCACGAAGCACCAACAGTGAAAGACAGATGATATCAAAAGGATTTATTCAAAACTTCCCAAAAAAATTTACCATTTCAGATTGTTCTAGCAGCCATATTAGTTTCCTTATATCTGATCAAAAACTTAAATGGAAATCCCCATCTATATTCAATTTTATTCTTTGCCAGTTGTCTAGTAAGAAACCAAAGATAAGTTTGTACAACTCTGGTCTCCCTTCATTATTCTTTGGAATAGAAACAAATCTAAAGAATTAGTCAAAAAAGAGATATTGAACTTTGTTTTGATTGTCCAACCTTACCTCACGGATACTGTATGATATGATATGTACTATGTAGTCTCATGTATTGAATATAATGAAATAATCGGGCGGGGGGAGTCTTCACTAAGACACAGGCAACTCTAAGAGTCCATTCACAAAGAAACAGTGTTCCGTAATATCTGTGAGATGTCTCTCCTGGTATGCCACCCAGAGAGCATTATGCTCTGCACACACCAACTTGCTGGGGGTCCCTGGCCCAATGTGTGCCCGGCTGTCCTCAACCAGGGTCAGGGCTTTTCTGGCCCTGGCCTGGAGGAACTCCCTCTCCAATGAGACCAGGGCCCTGCAGGAATTGATGCAGTTCCGCAGGGCCTGTAAGACCAAGATGTTCCTCCAGGCCTGTGCTGAGGGCAGCAACAGCTTTCCAACATAGCTGGCCTCCCTTCCTATTCCCCTTGCTGTACTTTATTAGATCTGGAATAGGGGTCCCTGACTACTTTCTGGGCTGGCCTTGGCCCCTGTGTGCCGGAAAATGAGTGTCATCTGTTTTTAATTTAGAGATTGTTCGGTTTTAATTGGGGGAATGTGTATTTTTTTAAATGTTTTATGTTGTTTTATCTGTTGTTAGCTGCCCTTCTCCAGCTGGGAGAAGGGCGGGATATAAGACCAAAAATAAAATAAAAATAAATGCATATTGGAAAACCCACAGAAAAGACACTGCTCCTATTAGATGCCAGTCTGGCGTCTGTCTACAAAGGAATTCAGAGCAGGGACTCATTAGCTGATCTTAAAAAGAATGAGAAGGAATGCATGGGGGAAGACTGTCCTCGCATACACAAACCCAGATGTGCAAGAAGTGCTAAAGCAGGATTACAACTGAACATCAAGAAGACAAAAGTAATACCTGGGGAATTACGCAACTTTAAGGCTGTTGCAGAACTAGCAATTGTTAAAGATTTTCTATTCCTTGGCTCAGTCATCAGCTAAAAGTGAGACTGCAACCAAAAAATCAGGAGATTGAGAAGGGCAGCCATGAAGGAGCTAGAAAAGATTCTTTGGTGTAAGGATGTGTCGCTGGTGACATATTAATTCATGTCATAGTATTGCTCATTACTATGTAGAGCTGTGAAAGTTGGACAATAAACAAAGCAGACAGGAAGAAAGTTAATTCATTTGAAACTGGTCTTGGAGGAGTTTTACGGATACCGTGGACCACTGAAAAGACAAATAAGTGGGTTCTAGATCAAATCAAGCCTGAACTCTGCCGAGAAGAGGCTATTGTACTTTAGTCATATTATGAGAAGACAAGAGTCACTGGAAAAGTCAATAATGCTAGAAAAACTGAAGGAAGCAGGAAAAGAAGACCCAATATGAGATGGATTGACTCAATCAAGGAAGCCATGGCCCTCAGGGTTTGCAAAGCTCAGCAAGGCTGTTAAGGATAGGACATTTTGGAGGTCATTAATTCATAGGGTCGCCATAAGTCGGAAGTGACTTGATGGCACTTAACACACACACACACACACACACACACACACTTACTGAAATATTTATCCTGCTTCTTTACCCCCACCCAAAGCAGCACTAATTGGTAAGTGGAACTGTAACCCTGGATTCATGTCCCAGTGTGCACAAACCACACTTCCCTTCTGGCATCAAGGAAGGGTATTTAATGAATTACTACCTACTTGGGAGGATAAATGTTTTTCATTTCTGCATCCTGTTTCCTCTATTTTAGGAGGAAAGAGATTCAAACTGTCTTGATTATTTAGATTATAAACTTGATGGTATTCTTGGGTAACTTAGGGTAAGAAAGTGTGTACATGGCTCTGCAACAAGTGTTAAGTATAATACACTGAACACAAGACTCTCACATACAAGGATAAATGAAACAGTCACTACCAAGCTCAAAGAAAAGTCCTGCTACTTAATTCTGAACATTTATTTTTCATGATCAGGAAACCTATGCCAGCAAAACAGGCTGTGCTATTCTTGTTAAGTAATTAAGCATTAAAACTTTCCCCTCTTGTGGAACCTCTTTTCTCCCCTCTTCCTCTAACCAGAAACATTTCATACACATTTCCATACTGGCAGAAGTTAAAACACAAATTTATGGAAATAGTAAGGACTTGTTTTAATTGTATAAACCATCCTGATTGTTCCCCCATCAACCTATGTATAAATGATGTAACTTAATAAACCTTGACCAAAGTCAAGTAGTAACATGTCTGCGCACAAGGGTCAAAAGGTCTCCAACACACTGAGGAGTGAACTCTTAGCTATGAGGGGGGAAAAGGAACTTGAAAGGAGTGTGCAAGAATGAGAAAAGACAAATAGGTTATTTACCCTGGGACCCAGCCAGTGGCTTCTGTTATATGTGTCTGAGTGACCATGGCTGGCACTGTGGTATATGAATTTCCAATCAGAACACTTCCTGAATTGGTCAATCTTTGCGGTGTGCTTATAATCTGAGAATTAGACATAAAAAGAAATTAAACTCTGCAAATTATTCTGTGTTCAGAAGTAAAAATAAAATTGCATTAACACTTGAGCAAAAACAAGGAAAGTTAAGAATATTGGCACATTGCCTCAAAGGACATGTTGAGTTAAAGATGAACTAGCCCATCTCAACACATTCCGCTCCAACCATAAGGCACATGAAACAAAATAATAAGCTACCAGAGATAGGGATGGCATTGCCCTGGATCACACACCAATAGAAGTAATACAACAGACACTCCTGAACAATTCAGCGTCTTTCTACCTATCCATGGACAATCTCAGGTGCAAGCCTAATGAGGGGTTGGATTTACTGAGGCTGAGAGAAAGAGAGAGAATTAGGAATGTGATCAGTATAGAGATGTATTGAGGGGGAAATTGTTGGAGATACAGGCAAGAAATACAAATCTCCCTTAAGCATTATGCACTAGAATCTGGTAGCACAGTCCTGCCCTATATAAACACATGTAAGCTTTGATTCACTTTGAAGATTCCATGCATAGTAGACCACAAGGCTAATTACACACACTACCACACAAATAACTTAAATATTCAGATGGGAATTCTGCAATTCACAGAATATCTGTCCTTGCTTTTCAACATGAGCCAAAGTTAAAGATAGGCAGTAAGCAACCCTGCAGGGTTGCATTTATTTCCAGGTGGTGAAAAGAAAGCTGACACACATAAAACAAAATGAGGAAAAGACAGCAGCTATTCATTCTTTACACAAAGCAGATGATCCTAAGACGCTCTCATAACCATGCCTACTCTTTTATCATTATTGGCAGATTATATCATCGAGGTCTACTTGGGGCCAAATGAGTAGATGTTGCTGCTATAATGCACTGAACGTATAAATATGCTTTTTAAAGTGAGGGAGGGGGAAACAATCAAAGCATGTGTGACGGTATTGCTAAAAAGAGCCCTTCCGTACAATATTCTCCTACCAGTGGAAATGTAGTTTTTTTTTTCATTTGCAGCACATATTCGCTACATTTTTGTTCAAGGTTATGCTCTGATTGAGGTGATACTGCAGCACTAAAACCATATTTTGTCAGTGAAAGAAAATGACAAAGCAGCATTGTGGGCAGAAAGAATAACTTCTTGACACACAAACATTTTTAAAAGATGGGAGGGGTACAGTAGCATGGTTGTCTTTTCTGCAACAAACTATATTCCCCATCCATATCCCAGTGGAGCGGGGAACACTACAAGACTTTGGGAAGACCATAGTAAGGATGGACACACTTCGTAGGATCAAGTGAGTAAACCACTAAATTTTATCTTTATGTAGAAAATATATTTTCTTTCTATCTTCATTATGGATCAAGTCCACAAACACAGCATGATTTTGCAGAGCTGGTTACAACCTTAAGGATTTCTCTTTTGAAATAAAGTCAGCATGATGTGATCATGATGTCAGCCAGATGCTGTTCTACCAAGAGGACACCTTCTATGTAGGAATGCCAATTAAAACATTGGCAATTAAAATGCAAATTAAAATGCCTTGATAGTAGACGGTGTTCTCTGACCTACTGGCTTAGGTAACTTCATTCATCATGATCATAATCTTGACACAATTCTTCTACTGTCCAAGAATGATCATTATTTACATTAAATTTCCAAAGGTATCTTTGTTAAAAAGCACAAATGAACTGATTTTAAGTTATTCTCTGTCAAACCAACTTTACGTTATATTATGCAAAGTTTACCTAGAACAGAAGAAGTATTAATATATTGTTTAGGAATAGTTAAGGTCATCATACATTTGTGAAACCACTTTTGGAAATTTATGTTTGCATTTCAGCTAAAGATCTTACAATGTTCCCATAGGTATTTAAAGGTAAATCTGGATAGTCCAGGATAACCTGATCTTGTCAGATTTCAGAAGCTAAGCAGGGTCGACCCTGGCAAGTATCTGGATGGGACACCTCCAAAGAATACCAGGAGGCAGGAAAGGCAAACCATCTCTGAATGTCTCTTGCCTTGAAAACCCTACCAGGGGTCACCATAAATTAGATGTAACTTGATGGGCCAAAAAAAAAAAAAAAAAACAATTAAAGGTAGTACTCCTTCATTACTCACAGGCAGCCTTACTTTGAAACAGGAGTGCCAGGTGAAAGAAAATAGCAGGAAAGCAATCAGCACATACATCAACCCCAGCAATTTCTTTTAATGATGTGAAAACCCAAATTGTGCAAGATTCCAATCCCCCGCCCCCCGTGAGCCTGTTCTGACAATGGCAGAATCCTGGGGGTGAATTATTGTTTGAACAAGCCCAAAAAGTAATGTAAAATTCTTTTGAGAATAGCATTCATCAAAGAAAAATGTTATACTCTCTCTCTCTCTCTCTCTCTCTCTCTATATATATATATATATATATATATACACACATACACACACACACACACAAACACAAGTTCAATCTTTGCTTAACTATGCTTTTAACATGATTTGATATAAACCAATCCAAAGTTAGCGTTAAACAAATGCAGAAACATCTGTACTTCAGGATACAGGATGAACTATTAGCAGCAATGTGGGGCATACTTATGAACCAGGATACAGAACAGGTCTTCTGAAACAACATGTTAGGAACTAATTCTTACAGCATACATTTCGTTCTTTTTGTTTAGGCTAATATTAGAATGCCACAGTAGGAATTACAAACAGAGGCAATCTGGTTTATGACAATTGAACAGGGTAATACATTTCCTTATAGTGGTACCCTGCACAGTTAGTGTAACAAATAATGTTTCTATACAACAAACTTTTAACGTTTTCTACAATCGGTACACTAAATATTCTGATTTAAAGGGCCAAGTCCAACTAAATATATTTTTCGTATTAGATTATTTATTACAAAAGCTATTAACTGTATCATGGCTCCATTACTATGACAACCAGTAGATTATATTTAGATTAAGAAATCTACATTTAATGTTGTATCTGAATACTGAACAGGTAGGTTTCTAGCCTGCATTATCTTCTACTCTACTGCCACCTACTGTAAAGAAAACACAGACCTGATTACAGGAGGTATTATTTAACAAGAAAGCAGCCATAAACCAGAACCAAAGCAGACAGAATCACAGTAAACTTTGCCCTTACAGCTGGAGTTTAAACAACACTCTCTTGTATTAAGCAGAAGGTCTCAGGTTCAGTTCCCAACCTCTCCAGTTGAAGGCTTGTTAGCAGCAGGGCTGGTAGAAAGACCTCTGCCTCATTCCTTGGAGAGCTGCTGCCAATTAGACAGTACTTGATGAATCAATGACCTGACAGCATTAAGTACTTCGTATATGCTCTCTCAACACAGAGGCAGCAGCGTATGGCAGGATGCAGAACAAAAACAAATGACCTCTTGGGCTGGAACGACAGAGGACAGGATGTTCCAAAAGGATGGATGTTGTTTCAGATGGCTGGAAGTAGGACTCCAACTTCCAGATTTGCTCACGGACCAAAAGGAAACACTACAATTCTGATGTGCCATACAACTCTATAACTCTGTTTCTTTCCTTTTGGGTTGCAAGCCTGTGACACATGAACTGAAAACCATGAGTTGGCCAGACACATAAATTTTGCAGAGCTGGCTTATATACTTATACTTGGGGCTACCCTTAAAAGAGTGTTTGGAGGCTGAAGCTAGTGCAGAAAGCTGCAGCTAGACTACTGGTTGCGACCAGCTATTGGGAGGATGTGACCCCGATAATTACAGCAATTACAGCGGATACCAATCTGCTCCCAAGCCCAATTCAAGGTATTGGTTTTGACCTTCAAAGCCCTACATGGCTTGGGATGGGGTATCTGAAGGACTGTCTTCTCCCATATGTTCCTGCTTAGGAGTTAAGATCGCAGAAGAGATCCTCCTGATTGCCCTACCAATCAAAGACGCTTGTCTGATGGGCACATGGGAGAGGGTCTTTTCGGTAGCAGCCACACACTCATGGGACAAACACCTCGTTGTTGATCTTCAGGAGGCAGTTGAAAATGGTTTTATTTAGGACTGCATTTAATCAATTACTAGCAGTCCTAAACTGTGATTTTAAATTTTGCTTTATCTATTTAATGTAATTTATTTAACGTATTTTATCTATATTGTAAGCCAACTTGAGCTCCATATGGAAGAAAGGCAGCTAATAAATGTTTTAAAGGATCACTTATTTATTAAAGTGCTGTGGTGTATAGAAGTTATATATGGGACTGGCATGCAAATTTCTCTTTTCTACTATGTCACCTATTTTTAGATTTTCAGAAATAACTGCTAAGAAATTCTGCTAGTATTAAGCTGCTTTTATTATCATAAGATAATTATAGCAATATAATGAAAACTGCAACGTTGCCAGAGCTAACTCTCTCTTTAGTACCATCATAAAATATGCAGAAAAGAGTGATTATTGGAGCAAAGAAGGTGAAAGTCACAAAAGCCGTGCTAATATTATTGCTTTTGCCTTAGCTCTGCTGTTTGTAAAAGCAATGTCCTCTATTTATTACAAGCTTCATTTTTTAAAACCAAAAATCAAGCCTAGGGTAGGTGTTTATACTAAGCAAGGAAACTATTTCAGGGGAGCAGCAGGAAATATTGTGTAACTGTTTCTCTTTTTTAACCCCTTACTGCCCCTACACAGATCAGTTCTTAACAATACCACTCTAGATCATCAACAGAAGTGTATGTCTTTACAAAAGCAGTTGTACTATTGCTTGCAAAATGTTCTCTCCAGATAAAACCTAGAAATCTGTGCACCAGGAAGTACAAATTCTGGTGTTCTCTTCAGAATCCAAAAATATCACCCCAGCAACTAAGTGTTATGATTACTGCAATTCCTATCTGCAGAATTATGCAAAATCACCTATATTTCAGTTCCTCCAATGAACAGACAAAGTGCTATCAAACATAAGCTGAACATTCACGGGCCATTCTACTGACTACTTTTTGCTATTTTTCAGATAAACAGGAAGTCTGCCATATGCTTGTACCACACAACATTGTTGAAGAGTTGTACTTACCATTTGGGGTTCCACATTCACATGTATTGATACTAATAGTTTTGGCTAAATCTTATCTGGCAGGTTGTTGTTGGTCAACAATTATGGAAACAGTTCCTAAAAAGGATACCAAGCAGCAAGATTATTAATATGTTTACACAGAAAGCTACATGGCTGCAAAACTGATTTCACCTGTAAATAATGCCAATAGAAACCTTGCTTGGAAAAAAGACACACACGCCAACAAAGGGGAAAAATACTTAATTTATATTCCACAATTCCTCAAAGGAACTCTGCATGAAGGTTTATCCTTACAATACTGATATGGGGTAAGATAGGCCAATAATGACTTGCCCAAAGTCACTGGGGAGATTCATAGCCAAACAGAAATTTGAACATGAGTTTCCACATCCAAAAGCACAATCTATCTAGTGCACCACACTGGCGCCCCCCCCCCCACAAAAGAGAGCGAGAGAAAGCAGCAAACACTGTTTTGTGAAATATGCAGCCGAATCCTAAAGACACTTATTCAGAGGCAAATCTCACAGATAATGATGTTTATCCTTAGGTAGGTAAGCGTGTGCCTAGGACCAGTATGCTTGAGATTGAAGAGGATATGAGCATATTGCTCCCCAATGAAGAATGACTGAGGTTGAGGAAGTGAATCTGTGCATTTATTGTCCTTGGGAGAGTTTCAGTCTACTCAGTGGAGGTTCTCCCTATTCAGGCAGAACTTTAGCTTCCCCCTATTTCCCAAGACGACAATATTGCACAATGCCATTCTACTCACATGAATGTGCACACAAAGTCCCTTCTTTCCCATCCAAGATATAATGGGAGAAGTACATTGAATCAGAGGAGAGCTCCAAAGTGCATAAGCCTTACAGATTGCCATGATTCAATGGTGTATATATATATATATTTTCATTTTCTGAGATCAACATGGAAAAAAACAGCCAAAACTCTCATGGGAAGTCATAGTGGGCTTGCACAAAAAGTGTTATACAACTGCCAGGTCCCAGAGTTCTTTCTGCATTCTTTCCCCATTTGTTCAAACACCGGCTCACAGTCATAGGAGACAGTTACATAGAGTGTGCCCTTTTCACACTTACACAAAACTAATAAGTGAAATATACACCCTTATACAATCCATTTTCTGATCTTTCAAAGTTCTCAAGGCAGCTATGTGTGCTTGCAAGAGCTAAAACTGTACACACACAGCTCCATTTACATAATCAGTAAAGATGCCAATCAGCTGTTCAATGGGACTGAATCCTGCCCCTCCCTTCAAACAGGTGAAGGGCATATTTTCTGTCCAGAATACGTGTAAGCAACTCCACAGCTGGATCAAGGAAAAACGGCATGCCTAGCATCTTTTTGTGCAGGCTGTGGTTTGTCATCTAACTAGGAATATAGGCATATGCACCCTTAGCTGGATTTAGATGAAGGACATTTTACACTTCCCAAAATTATTTCTCTAACTAGCTTGCAAAGTTCTTGCACAGACAACCAGTAAGCTGGTAAAAAAACACTCCTTTTCTAACTTCACACCTTTTCAATACCATTTGACCATAAATGCCTCATTTCTATATATCCTGCCCCTCGCCTCAGTTTAATAAAGCCAAGCCCTTTTTAGTTAAAAAATGGAGGAAGACTTCTGCAAATAGCCTCTTCAACAAAATACTATGGGCTGGGATCCAATGATCCATCAGCAGAAGGCAATGTCATGGATTTTCTCTGCTTTCCCCTCTCTCCTTCCCCACAGCCATTTATAACCCCACTATAGCTGATTCTTAAGATTGCATAACCTGCATGGAATAACAGCCATGAAGATCTGTGGGCTGCATTTTCCATCTGTCAGCTGCTGAACAGGAAGATGGGAACAATTTAACCCCCTTCTCTCTCTTCACTGCATCCCAATGACCTGAGTAGGTGTTATTACTCCATATAGTTCTGCAACCCCACAATACACATTTACCTGTCATGGGTTTCCTATGTTGTTCCTCATTTTTTTTCTTATCTAGTAGAGAGATGCAGGATCCATTATAGAGGGCTGTTCAGCAGCATCTAGACTGTTTGCTTACTGGATTCCAATATGAGGTCAGTTCTTCATTTAGGATAACAGTCTTCTGCCATGAAACTACTGGAAGGCCGTGAAGTCAATAATTCATTATAGAATCAAGCAGAAGTAGCTAGACTGATAAGAAAGTGTATGGCTTCAGTAAATACTGAAAATGAAATTTTCAAAAACTTTAATCCACCATTATGAACACTGAATTTCTATGAGAAATACTGTTCTATGAGAAATACCATTTTGGACACATTGGTCAATAACACCCACTTAATTTTTTACCATTAAGCAACCCCAAGACTAAGGGGCCTTCTGGTTTGATTACCAGTGCAAACTCAAGTGTTGATATCTCATACTCCAGTGGTTCCCAAACTTTGCAGGCCACCACCCCCTTGGTTCCACAAACTCAACCCCAGCGCCCCCTACTCTATCCTATAAAAAGAATTAATCAAAAAAGGGGTTTGCATGACTCACTAAAGAAGATAACAATAAAATTTCAAAACAGTAACACACACTTATTCAAATTCAAATTAAAACTTTTTAGTTGAGAATTATTCAACAAAACTGATGAATTTGATCCAGTGGTACCAGCTCTTCAAAGTCTGGAAAAAAATTCTGATAGTTTCCACCAAATTTGCCAACATGGTGCCGTAGCTTGATCTATTAGTGAACAACACAGTTGAAGGGGCCCACCTATACCCCCCCCTGCCTTAGTGCCCTCCTAGGTAATCCCACCGCCCCCAGGGGGTGGTACTGCCCACTTTGGGAACCACTTATATACGAACATCCTACTACAGATATTCAATACCCATGTTAAAAAAAGAACCATCCCTCTCTATTTCTGTAATGAGAACTATTAGCTGACTTCTTTTCCATATAAAGCATGTACATATTGATCTTACTCAAAAACAGACCCTGGAAACAGAATAGTTACCCTGCAAATATAGTCCAGCCTTTTACACATTATTTTCAAATACAGCTGCCATGTTTTAAATAATTCACAGTGGGTAGCCGTGTTAGTCTGTTTGCAGTAGTCAAAAAGGGCAAGAGTCCAGTAGCACCTTAAAGACTAACAAAAATATTTTCTGGTAGGGTATGAGCTTTCGTGAGCCACAGCTCACTTCTTCAGAAGTATCTGAAGAAGTGAGCTGTGGCTCACGAAAGCTCATACCCTACCAGAAAATATTTTTGTTAGTCTTTAAGGTGCTACTGGACTTTTGCCCTTTTTGACTATGTTTTAAATAGTCTGTTAACTGGTTAATAAATTGTGAGGATTTTTGATAAGGAAAAAAAACATATTCCTCAAGGAAAGTACATTTAAAAATCAAGTATTTCTGCTTCCCTTGAAATAAACGCTTGATAATCTTACCTCAGGTGAACCACAAATGAAGGTTTATCTCAAAAAGACTGTATATATCATACACAGATCTAATACCAACCGGAACTGAGACTGAAAAGCCCTGTGACCTTGTAAGCATCAGACCCAGTCTACACATACAGCATAATGAGGTAGCAGACTCCAGGAGTGACATGGGGCCACTTTAGATTGCAGGTGGGGAAAGTAACATTTTTAATATTCTGCTATTTAAGAACTCCTTGAAAATAAAAACATGGCACATTAGGGAGAAAGGTTCTAGCTTAGTTCGCTGCATGCTGTCCTAGCTTCTTCTTAGAGGATATTATTAAAGTG
Organism: Euleptes europaea; assembly: GCF_029931775.1. Classification (NCBI taxonomy): domain Eukaryota; kingdom Metazoa; phylum Chordata; class Lepidosauria; order Squamata; family Sphaerodactylidae; genus Euleptes; species Euleptes europaea. Next base: position 34,748,172 of record NC_079316.1, on the reverse strand, counting down.
GCATATGAAGAACTTCAAAAAAATTCAGTCCCCTCCCCTGCTGGCAAAAATGATATCCATTCTACCATCATGGCACTCTGCTCACCTCAGTCTGCAGCATGTGCAGACCAGGCCTTCGATCTCTCTCTAACTTTGTCCAAGGCAATTTTAAATGATTTGGCAATATTCCTGCTATACATTACAACAGCAAAGTAGGGCAATGCACAGAATTCTTTGCAACACATGTTTTTACCAAGGTAAATGAAGAGGCTGAAACGAGAACTTCAGTAAACAAGAAACATGCTTAAGTTGTTAAAAGTCACGTTTGCAGAGCAACAGGTTATGTAAGCAAGCTCTGTATTTAGGCATGTGTTTAGAAACAGTATTCAAATTTGCATTTATCAAGGCCATATACTACAAGTGTCTTAAAACACAATGAATTAATTCATTATGAATCCACAACAGTAAACTCTACAAACACACAGCTGAACTCTAAAAACACCTCATTCTCTAAGCACTTGCCAGTAAGAAAAACCAACATAATGGCAATTCTAGATTAAAAATGCAGGCACCAAATGATGTCATCCACAATGTCCTATAATAAACCACAAGGCAATGGAATGCGTTAGCCCACTTCTGAGCAAATACGCATGCCATTTCTGAGCCAAATATGATTCAGAAAAGCATACCAGTTGAATAGTCAAATATTATCCAGTCATGTATTTCTTCCTAGCTTACTTTTAAGAAACTCCACTTGCTAAGAACAGTTAGTCTCTTACTATGCTCTCTAACACTATTGGAAATTAAGTCACATAACTATGAAGCCTTTAGAAGACTTCATGTTTTTACATGTGTTTAATGTCATGAAACTAAAGCCATTGTTTCTCCTTCAAAAAACATGGTTTAGTCCCGAAGAAACACAGGTGACAGATTCCAATTTTGGATTTCCATTTAAGTGACAAACTACAGTAACTTCACCCCTCCCCCAGGACAGAGCAGTTATCTGTGTTCAGCTGCCAATAATCTTTTATTTAACATGCTATAAACGATGTTCAATTTTTACTGAAGACAAAAGGTAGTAGACATATACTGTAAAATACTTACACAGCTGAGAGAATCAAAAACATTCCCTCTTAGCTGAACTAAAGAAGCATGCCTCTTACTGCAGTACCAACACTTCACAGTCTTTGTTACCATTCAGAGGAAACCTGAGATGGTGCCAGGCCTGAGCAATCACTCACAACCAACCCACGACAAGTATACTAACAGAATATTCCAGGAAGATGCTCTCCACTTACACTTCTATAGAAAAGCTTTCAAACAGTACGAAAGGTGCTTTATAAAACTGAAAAAGTCATACTGAGAAACAACAGCTTGGCCAAAACTCAAAGTTATATAAGCAAGCAAGAGAAATGCATGTGCAGAAATATCTTTACCTTGTTATTTCTGCTACACTGTCTCATTTTCAAACAGAAGTCATTTTTTTTAAAATTAAGCAGCAGCTTACATAAGGACATCTTTCAAACTGAAAATGCTGCTAGTACTTGGGAACAGCTTAACCCTTTCTTTACCTATATTTACAAATCACGAGTTTTTGAGAAGTGTTCTGGATATCATTTCTTACATGCTCAACCGCTGCCCTAGAAACATCTAGCTGAAGGGAAGTGACTGTTTATGTCCAGAGAGTAATGTTCCAAGAGAAGTGGCAACCACCTTCCTCTTTTGGAATCTTCCTTCAGGGACATTTCAGAATTCATTTCAATAGGAGTTCCAGCAAGTTACACTGAGAGGCTGATGAGGTAGAACTATTCCCATAGAAGTTCCTGCCCTATAGAAAAGTGCCCAAGTTGCAAATGGATAAGCAATATCAGATTGCTTTTGTTTTGCAGCTGCAGTTCTTCCCGAGTAAACTTGATCTTGCCAGTTATCCATGCTTTGGATTAGATTAGTTCAATGTGTCAACACCCCATTGTTTTTGTCTGTGAACGACTGCTGGTTTCCCTCAGTATGATTTTAACTGATGTAGTAAGCTACCTTATAGAATTGCACTGACAGATGCAACAGAGGCATAAAAATGTTTAAAGTAAAATAAAATAAAAATGTTAAATATTTCTCAAACTGTTTGTCACAAGTGGCCTTGATAGCAGTACCTCCTTAGGAATTACTAGGAAATTCAACTGGTCAAGATGTCTTTTGTAAGAAGCCTTTTAATTGTTGGTAGAATTATAGAGAAAAATGGAAATCTCTGACTATATTGTTTACACAAATATGTTAGCAAGATGCCCATCAGATGCTAGGAATGTATATGGAAATGCGGCCATACTGGTGAGCTGTAGTTCTCTTTCCAGCTGGATTTACCTGAACTCTTTCTCTAACCCCCATTTTTTATCTTCTCCCTACCTTAAGAACTTTGTCTCTGTCACTTCTTTCTCAAGTCCTGAACTACCACACAATTAGTTTTAGGACAGTAACTATATTCACTGTTAATTCACCTCTCATAACCATATTCGTTACTGACATTCTGCAATCAGCTTGACACTTTGCTACTCTTCTTAGTGCAAGGTGCTAGTGACCAGGAATGCAAACAAATGTGATTTAAGAATGGAAAATCAGAGTACTGACCGATGATGTCACAGGGGTCTGTCCTGGGACTGGTACTATTTAATATTTTTATAAATGACTTGGATGATGGAATAGAGAGCATGCTAATCAAATGTGCAGATGACACCAAGTTAGGAGGGGTAGTTAATACCCCGGAGGGTAGGGTCAGAGTTCAGAATGACCTCGATAGCTGGGCCATAAGCAATAAAATGGATTTCAATAGGGAGAAGTGTAAAGTACTTAGGCAGATAGTTGGCTTGACAACAGTACATGTAAAAGAGATCTGGGAGTCTTAGTGGACCACAAACTTAGTGGGTCTTAGTGGACCACAAACTGAACATGAGTCAACAGTGTTATATGGCAGCTAAGGCCAATGCAATTCTGGGCTGCATCAAGAGGAGTATTGTGTCTAGATCAAGGGAAGTAATACTACCACTGTATTCTGCATTGGTCAGACCTCACTTGGAATACTGTGTCCAGTTTTGGGCTCCACAATTTAAGAAGGATGTTGACAAGTTGGAGCGTGTCCAGAGGAGGGCGACCAGAATGGTCAAAGGTCTGGAATCCATGCCCTATGAGGAGAGACTTAGGGAGTTGGGTTTGTTTAGTTTGGAGAAGAGAAGGTTGAGGGGAGACATGATAGCCATGTTTAAATATTTGAAGGGATGTCATGTTGATGAGGGAACTAACTTGTTCTCTGTTGCTCCAGAGACTAGGACACGGAATAATGGGTTTAAACAAATAGAAAAGCGATTCCACCTAAATATTAGGAAGAACTTTCTGACGGTGAGAGCTGTTCGACGGTGGAATGTGCTGCCTTGGAGGGTAGTAGAGTCCCCGTCTTTGGAGGTCTTTAAGCAGACGCTGGATGGCCATCTGTCGGGAGTGCTTTGATTGTGGAATCCTGCATGGCGGGGGGAGGGTTGGGGTCACTGGAGATATGGGGGGTAGTTGTTAATTTCCTGCATTGTGCAGGGGGTTGGAGTAGATGACCCTGGTGGCCCCTTCCAACTCTATGATTCTAGGAACTGATAAGCATGCAAAAACAGAGCTATGCTGCTTTGAGAGGAACATGCAAAGGACTTTCTCCCAAAATGACTTTGTTCAGACATCACATGAAACCAAATTAGCTGTGTTGAGATTGTGAAGGTTTCTCAGCTCACAACCAAGGTTATGTGTGAAGACAGGGACTATTACCTTCAAAAGTAAACACAGCCATTTCATCCATCTCAGAAGACATTAACACACTCTATAATGAAAACACAACAGCAACACATCAGCCTGGAAGACAGAAACCAGAAAAGCAGTTTTTAGGGGACAATATTCAAAATAGTTTATAACTTTTTAAAAAACACATCTATCTATCCACTACAAACTTAAATTGCTTAATTGAAACTTGCTTAAACACTGTGGATTTTAAAATTATTTAAGCAATTTAAGTGATTTGGCATAACAGACTGCAAACACTGAAACATTTAATTCATGTAAACTTAAGAGTTATCAGAAAAAGAACTACTGGAAATTGCTCAAAAAGAAAACTGTTTGAAGAGTAATTGTTTTTAGGAAGTCTACCAAAATCAATTATTTTAGTCTGTGACTTCTTTAGTTAGTGCTCACAGTTGGCACCCTTCCAGTCTTATGAACAGTTCAAAAGACCAGCCAGTATGACCGCACCGTCAGCTATGACCTCTTTTCTTTTTAAGAGGAAAGAACCCTTGAAGTTTATCTCAAAGTAGTTTTCTCTGTTGTTACTTGCTACTGTATAGCTTGCACCACAGAACAACACTAAGGCATGAGGTTTCAATGCAATTTTCTCTGAAAGTGAAATTGAAAACCTAGCCGTCAAGTGTTTTGTGGCATAAATCTGTACAGACAATATAAAATATTCAAACTGAATATTTTATCAGCTTCTCAACATCTTTTCTGTAGCGAGTCAAGTTTTAATCGTGAAGGGATAACAGAATGTAGAGCAATCAAATGCTTTTAACACTGCAATACTCAACATATGGGCCATTATATGTTATTTGATGTCCTGCCTCTTGTGCTTTCTGCCTGGATAGGCTCAAGATGGGAGATAACTCTATATGTTTAAGCAAACACATTCCAAGAATTTCTGCTACTGACATGACTACACTGAAATCCCACTATTTTCTCATATTCATACCAAACCTGTAGAAGATTGTATTATGTTTTGTGGTTTGGTAGAATCAGTCTGTTATATGGTGTGTTTATACATGAAGCAATAACAAGTTTATTGTACCACAATACTGGCTTACTATTTATACTGGTTTCCTATCTGAAAAGTTATGTATTTATTGTCATGTAATTGCTTGTATTAAATTTGCAATGCAGGCAACTCAATCCATTTTTAACTCAGTTGATTGTCTTGAGGGATTTTTTTGGTGATAGGCCATGTCCTTGTAACATATATAATAAATGTAATACCCAAAGTCTAAATGTCACCCCTCCACATTAGCCATACTGAGCAGCAAGAAATCCAAATGTCTTCGATGCTGTCTGTTCCTTCACAGGTAGTCACCTAATTCACAAATGTAAATGAGAGTTCATAAGTTACTCAAATTTATTATGCTTTTAAAAACAGATATTCCCTACAGAAACCTTTTTAAAAATTCATGGAACTTCAAAAGAACTAACTTAATGAAGAGGTGGGTACTACTCAACACAGCAGTCACATCAGAAAGCCAGGTGGCTTCAGTGGTTCAGAGTGCTTGTGCCTAGCTTCAGCTGGTGCGTCAGTTGTGTTGATTCCTGAGTCAGTCAGCTTTAGTTACAGTGATGCATACCTGTTACATCTAGACTGAACTGATGCAATGTGCTTTACATGGGGCTAACCTTGAAGACTGTTCGGAAGCTGCAGCTAGTGTAGAACGTTGCAGCTAGACTGCTGGTTGGGGCCAGCTAATGGTAGCATGTGACCCCGATAACTACAGCCACTACATTGGCTACTGATCCCAAACCCAATTCAAGGTCTTCTCCCATGTGTTCCTGCTTGGAAATTAAGACCACAGGGAGATGCCCTCCTGACTGTTCCATCAATCAAAAAAGCTCATTTGGTGAGTACCTGAGAGGTGGGTCTTTTCAGTGGCACCCCCACGATTATGGAACCACCTCTCTAGGGAGGAGCACCTGGCTCCCTCACTTTTGATTGTTAGGAGGCAGCTGAAAATGGTTTTATTAATTAGGGCCACACTTGATTAATTTACTAGCAGTCCTAAAGAGCTATTTTAAATTTGGATTTTATGTACTTAATTTTATGTATTTTGTAAGCCCTCTTGATCTCTAGATGGAAGAAAGGTGGCTAATGTTTTAAATCAGTTAATCAATAGGTAAAACACATGGCTTTCAATTTACAACTCAAAGCGCTGGTTCAACAACTGCAAAAAATAAAATAAAGGGATATAAGATACAGGAAGAGAAATACTACTCCTAAAAATACAATGTTCCTTTGTCCTAATCCACATATGCTTTGCACAGCAGCAGATGGGGCCCACACACATAGCTGTAATCAAAGAAAGCTGCATGATCACCTGTTGAATGGAAGTCTGCATTGGGCTAGGAAGAGCAGAAAGTGGAATTAGGTTCCCCATCCCACCCAAAAAAAATAAAATTTAAAAGTTTGTGAACTACTTCCTTAGAAAATACTGCCTCAGAACAATTTTAACCATAGAAAGGTGTACAGATACTGTCATACTGGCTTTTCAAACGAACACCGAAAGTGAAATTCAACTTTGTGAACTTTACTTCCAAGCACTCGTTTTTGGAATCCGGTTCTAAAGTCCGTATTACACCAACTTCCGTTGCAAGAGGGCACAGGGCAGGATAAAGGAAGTGGGTGAAACGTGATCCAAAAAGCCTTCCAGTGCAGATGGGGCTGCAGCAACTGGGAGGGGGGGCTCCTGCTAGTTTATGAACCAACACAGGCAGCGCCATTTCAAAGCTCCTCATCTACCCATGTAGTAGAAAAGGGCCAGAGTCCAGTAGCACCTTAAAGACTAACAAAAGTATTTCCTGGCAGGGTATGAGCTTTCGCGAGCCACAGCTCACTTCTTCATCTACCCGCGATCACCATCTCTAGAACAGGGCGCTGCCAATGGCAGACTTCCAAGAGTGCAGACTTCATAAACAAGGCTCTTCATAAACAAGGGGGAAAGGGCCCCGTCGAGACACAGACCGAGGTGCGCACTTCGCCGTTGGCAGCAATGGTACCAGAGGCCCCGGCGACCGAGCTGGGCGGGACTGCTGTCGAGGCCCTGACCGTGAAGCAAAAATGCGTGCTCCGTAGATGAGGAGAAGCTGAAAAGAACGGAGGGGGAAGGAAGGAAGGAAGGAAGGGGCAACACGAGAGCCCAAAAGGCTACAGGCGACGCGAACGAACCGCAGGAAAACCAATGGCCAAAGCTGGAGGAAGAGGAGGGGACGCGGAAGTGGGGAAAGATGGAGCCTCCCCCTTCCCTCACCTCAGCAGAGTTGCGACCACCTCGAGGCGCGCTGGAGGGCGAAGGGATCGAAAGCAGGCGCAGCCCTCCTGACGGCTACAAGACCCCCCGGAGCAGGCGCAGGAGGGGCGGCGGGGCCTGCCGTAGCTAACGACGGTGTCCTAAACACGTACGCCGGGTTCTGCGGCGAGAAAGTGAGGGAAAGGAAAACGGTCGGGAGTGAGGAAGCCCGCAGGCGAGGCGAGCGAGTCCCGCGCGGGGCGACTTTCAGGGGCTCGCCGGCCTCCGCGCTGCAACCGCCCCGCCAACGGCTCTCCGCCTTCGACAGGAGCCCGCTCGCTCGCTCCCTTCTCCCCCGCACAAGCTTGGCGGCGTCTGGCCACGGAGCTCCTCCATTGGCCGATGGCTCCGCGTGAGGTCAGGCGCCTCCCGTTTCCTATTGGCGCGCCGCACTGTGTGTACGCGACCTGCCGGCCGCTCAGAAGAGGAGGGCGGGGCTAAGAGGCTGGGCGCGCTCGTTCCGTGAGCGCGAGGCGGAGGAGTCGCGAGCGGCCGCCTCCTTCGCCGCTGAGGCTCCCCCCCCCCGCAAACGGCGCCGCCCGCCGGAGAAGGACGCTTCGAGGTCTCTCTCAGAAGGGCTCCTCAAACAGAACAAGCCCCACTAGCTTCAGGGAAATGAGGACTTGCGGCCCACGTGTGATTGGAACCGGACCACTTAAGAGTTAAGCTAATATATCGCGGTTAGTGTGAGAAACTTGTGAGCTAAAGTTCCCTTTAACGCTGTAAGGGCGGTTAAGTCGATCCCACTGAACTCCACGTGACACTTAACGGTCACCATTTTAGTTCAAAGGTGTTTTCCACCCGCATATAAAAAAACCTGATTTTCAAACCATGAAACGCGGAACCAAAATCGACTCACAGCAGCCTTTGCACCGGTGACTGCAGCAGATCCTGAAGGGTCGTTTTCTTGCGCAAATTATACATTCCCTTGAGTTTACAGATGCTTAACCCCCAAAAAAGCACACTATGATAATGCATTAAGAAAGCATTTAATTCTAGATCTAAAACATGCCCTTATTATATCACTTCATTCATTCCATTTAATGTTGTACTGCTGCTGCTTCCAAGGAAGTCTTTCCAGGTAGAGCTGATGAAAACCAACTGCTCAGCCCTGCCTTGAGCCACTACTGGAACCTGTGCATAGGAGTGGCCTGCTGCTTCCATGAAAGAGAGTGTTCTGGGTTGGACTCACTTGTTCTGTCGGAGACTTGTTTGTATATTATATTGTGCTGCCCCGCTTTATGAGAAAAAGGTGAGGGTCAGGTGTCAGACTGACAAAGCTGAACACCTACTTTTAGAGACAAAGATATTTATAATCAAACAAGAGGCCCTGTGAAGAAATGTAGATGGGAGGAACAATTTGGAAACCCCAGCTCCAAAATATGCACACACACACACAAGATTCTCTAAGCTTGCAGGACTTCAGTGTGTTAATTTTTCCACTCCTTTCCCCCTTTGACTCTCAAAAGCTCTGAGCATCTGGTGTCTTCTAAAATATAGTGAGATTATTTGGGGAATGCCCAGGTTTTTATTAATTTATAAAATGAAGTGCAAAGTGAAAAAAATACTCGATGCAGATTAGAGGGTTTTAAATGCTGTTAAAGATGCGTCAAAAACAATACAGGGTTTACAATTTTAATAACCATCATTAATTTAGAACAGTACAGTACAATTCTTGTATTACAGGATTAGAAATCTAGTAGGTTACATTTCTGCAACCTCAAGACAGTCAAAAGCAAATTGTCTCCCATGGAACTGGCCCACAAAGAAGATATGAAACATTATTCAGATTTTCAAAGCATCTGCACACATATGTGCACTCTCCCATCTCTGTCAAGTTCACCCAGGAATAGTTGCCCTGAATATGGAATAAGTATGTAACAGACCCATATAAAAATAACTCATTAGCAATAAAATTCACTGGATATGCTGATGCCTCGACTATAAACGAAGATAAAGTAATGCAGTACAGATTTTTGTCATGTAAAATTATCTGTTTGTGCCCCCATTCAGGCACTTAATGGTAACATATGGCAGGCTTATCCAGAATTCTGCGTTCAAAAATCTAAGCAGAACCCAGATTCTGCAATTAAAGCAACATAACATTTCATGTTTAAGAACATAAGAAAAGTCATGCTGGATCAGACCAAGGCCCATCAAGTCCAGCAGTCTGTTCACACAGTGGCCAACAGATGCCTCTAGGAAGCCCACAAACAAGATGTTTATGCTTAATTATATTTGTATGTTATCACTGTGATCTAGAAATGCATGTGCTAGAAATTTTGTTTAATATGATGTTGTGAAATATATGATTCATCTACAAGTTCCACTGTAGCAGTAGAAAAGAACAAGAGTCCAGTAACACCTTAAAGACTAACAAAACATTTGGCAGGGTATGAGCTTTCAGGAGGCACAGCTCACGTCTTCAGATACAGGTAGAACTTGAGTCCATCTATCCTTAACTAGAGAAGAATGAATTAGACCCCAATAGCATGTAAATGTGAAAAACAAGGAAATGACATTAGAAGGCATGATTGGATTAGGAGTGATATGCAGAAGGGCAGTACGTGTGGAGAAATCAGCATTGGTAATGAGACAGGAATCCCAGATCTCTGTTCAATCCAGAATAATGCAATCTTGAGCTTCATTATTAGTTATAACTCAGCAATCTTATTACAGCTACTGGACTCTTGCTCTTTTCTATTGCTGCAGACAGACTAACAGTGCATTCCTAAGTTTTTGGCGTGCGGGGAGGAGGTGCCACTGTGGTGCCTCCAAAGCCGTTCCCCACCCGCCAAAAGGTTGAAAAAAAGCCTTTTAAAGGCTTTTTTTCTTTAAAAATGGGACTTTTCGACCCATTGAGAAAAGCAGGCGCAGCCTTGCTCTTCTTGTTACCAGCATACCCAGGGCCAAAGGGGACAGGAGGCTGCCTAACAGCAGCTCCTCCCCCGGCCTGCCCTGGGAACGCCCCCCGGAATGCCGGTGCAGGCCTTTACGCCAGTGTTGGGGCCACTAATGCCGGCGTAAGTAGCCTGGATGCCGGCTTGGGGGCCCCTAACACCGGTGCAGCCACTTCTTGGCCTCCTAAGGGCTTTCGCCCTCAAAGGTCAGGAATGCACTTTAATACAGCTTCTACCCATCGTGATCAAATTCCACTGTGTGTCTGTAGCATGATATCTAGGGTCCACAGGATGGCGAAGAGATTACTATTCCTATCCCCAAGCAAGGCTGTATTACTGTGTACCCTTTTTCCAGCCTTAAAGAAGGCTTAAAAGAATGAAGTGACACAAGGCCACTCCAAAGATAAATAGAAACACTTCAGAGTATAAAAAATGGCATAAGAACGGGTACTAGCCAACAGTTGTACACAACACTGAGAACTATTCTGTACAGGACTCAAGAACATTAGCCATTTCCCGGGATAAAATGTTGTATTTTGAATCATAAAAAAACCTTACAACAAAGTTTCTAAAGATATCTGGATTCCACACAGACTATATACTTGGCACCTGGGGACACCGAGTTCTTCCTTTTCCAAAGCAGCCCTGAAATCTCTGAAAAGTTGATATTGTAAGTCACAGGAGCAGTGTGGGTAAAACGGACAACAGTGTGGCTGCTGCAAGGAGGGAGAAATTGGCAGCATTGGCCTCCTTGCCTTTCTGCTCATGGAGCAGGAGACTCCATCAACACACGGGGCCCTTGCCAACTGATTTCCCTTCTTTGCTGCAGCCATCTGTGCCCTGTGGCATTTTGTCCATGAGACTCCTGTGACTCCCAACATGAAAGGTTTTTTTTTGGGGGGGGGAATGCTAGGTATAGTGGAAAAGATCTGCTTTCCACTCCTCATTCATACAATGCTACCCATTGTCTGGAAAGCATTTGGGTATTTCCCTTTGAGCAGCTCCTTATAATATTTTAAATATGACACATGAAATTGCCTTATACTGAATCAGACCCTTGGTCCATTGGAGTCAGTATTGTCTACTCAGACCGGCCGTGGCTCTCCAGGGTCTCAGGCAGAGAGGTCTTTCACATCACCTACTTGCCTAGTCTCTGTAACTGGAGATGCCAGGGATTGAACATAGAACCTTTTGCATACCAAGTAGATGCTCTACCACTGAGCCACAGCCCCTCCTCAAATTTGGAAAAAAATAGTTTGGGGTTGTCCAGGGGTAGCTCCAGTACTTCCCAGAGGTGAAGGAGAGAGAACCCAGTGGAGCATACAACATATTTCAGGCTCACCCCTACCAGTCAACCCAGCAAGGCAGTCTGCCCTCCAGGTGGTAGGCCCATTGAAGCCACTCCTGCCCAAGAAGCCAGCGGCATGCCCAACCCAGCACAGCTGGCAAGAGAGGAATAGCTGCTGCAGGGGCAGCTTTGTACCTTAATGTGCTGGAAGCAGCTGGCTGGGGGGAGGTGGGGCAGCCATTTAAGGGTGGTGCAGGGCAAGGATTGAGGCCAGCCTGTCCCAGTCACACCTGATTGGCAATGGCTCCTGCCAATCAACCCAGAAGCATGGGGCATTCCTCAAGGAGGCAGGGAGAGGAAGGGGCAGGCATACCCAAGGGAGTTGCCCTCATAATGCCCACTGACTCTGGCCTGGGAGGGCATGGTATCGCTCCTGCCAGCTAATTGGCTACAGGGGAGGGTAGTAGAAAAGGACAAGGAAGAACAATGGTGCTGTTAACCCCTTCTCCTCTCAAGTCCCCCATGAGGAGGGGCTCAGGAGGGTGCATCGACCCCACCTGACCCTCACAGTGAAGCCGATGCTCATATTGGTTTTAAACAAGAAAGCTGCCAAAAGAAAACATCTGGTGCATGGACACTATTGCATAGAAATTGAGGTAGCACATATTTTTAATGATTGGATTGGGAAGTTGTCAGTGATTGGGGTACCAGTTTGAAACACTGGAAGTAAAATAGGCATATAAAGACTAAGAAAAATTGCAATGTGGGTCAAGAGAAGTTGTGATGCTAAATCTTTCCTGCTGTACAGCAGAAAGCCATCCTGATCTGCTCAGATAACTACTTACGTAAAAGTTAGATTTGCAAGGAGCTTCTCCATTTGGAATTCAACAACCAATATAAGACATCAGGAGCAGTACTACACAAACAAGGCCCCTTCTTTGTTTCCTAAGCAGTGCAGGTAGCTGACTGATTTCCAATATTATTCTTCAGCCATGAAAATCATGTCAGGCATGATGGATCAAAAACAAAATCATTTTAAAAATAGGACAGCTTGCTACTTGGATCATTGGTATAATTTCTTGAGAAAATGTTTTGTACTAGGTTAGGTAGACATTGTGATAGATGGCGAAATCACAGACTAGCAGAAAAATGCCAAAGAGTCATCTCCCCCTCCTACAGGAAAACATCCCTTGGGACCACATGTTACACAGGCATTCAGCCTTCTTCAGTGTTATATGGTAGTCACTGAAGGTCATAGATGTTTCAACTGATATAGGATTAGTAACTGTACATATGAAGTACAGTATTTGCTACTGTAAAGCAGAATTTATTATCCCATTAAGCCATGGTTTCATAGACAATCTAGATTTTTACACTTATCCCATTATTATGATATCTGGCTATACCAGTGTAGAGAACGTTGAACAGCTTTTTTCCAGTTACTGATGGCAAACTCATATTCCTTTGGCCCCTTCTGTGGCTTAAAAACCACATCAGTTTGCCTCAGCTTCTTTAGCTCTTCTTTGTCACTCCAAAATCCTATAAATAAAAACAAAGAATAATCATTCTTAAGGTTGCCCATAAATTTAGTATCAGGAAGAGGAATACATAAATCTGGTTGGAACGGCAGAACTAAGAAAGGAATTTAGGTGTAACGTTTTTACAGAAAAGGAATACCAGGGTTGAAACACGGAGGCAGGCAATGACAAACCACCTCTGAATGTCTCTTGCCAGGGGTTACCATAAGTCAGATGTTACCTGATGGCAAAAAAAAAAAAAAAAAATCTGTGTAGCTCTGAGATTCAGCAATCAGTTTAAGTATGCCTCACCTTTTGCACTAAAATAACCTCAAATGCCAGCCAGCACAAAAATTCTGGGCAAATATAGGAAAGGATTGTGTCAGGATCTTGTCTCCTCCTAGACCATTATAGCAACATAGAAGTTTTAATACAAGAGAAAGGATAAACTCATTACTCCCGTTAAGACCCTTGAAACACCATAACCACCATGGAGGAGAAAGATGTATATTTTTAATTCTTCAGTGCTTATATTACTGGTGGATTAGATTGTTAGCCCATTGAAATCATTGCTTCAGAACCATCATTTTAAAGTGGTTTGTAGATCACAAACGGAAATAAATTTAACAGAAACTCAGTTCCATAACATTTCAGCAGAAATTATTCCCAAATAAGTCAGCCTAGGATGACAACTTCAGATCGTTTCAGCTGTGTTCTATGAAAAAAAAGATAATTGATAATAGTAGTACCTGAAAGATAGCAAGGTATCATCACTGATTATTTAAATTCCAAAAAATTAAAAGTGCATGATAGAAAAGGGCATTTTGGCTTCCACGCATGCAGGTGAGACTGCTGAGTTTAGTCCATATCTAAATTGTAATGTTTTTCAAAAGAGATATTACATAATTTAAGGAAATTTAGTGTGCTGTGTGTTAAGTGCCATCAAGTCGCTTCCGACTCATGGCGACCCTATGAATCAGTCCTCCAAAATGTCCTATCTTTGGCACCCTTGCTCAAGATCTTACAAACTGAGGGCTGTGGCTTCCTTTATTGAGTCTATCCATCTCTTGTTGGGTCTTCCTCTTTTCCTGCTGCCCTCAACTTTTCCTAGCATGATGGTCTTTTCCCGTGACTCTTGTCTTCTCATAATGTGACCAAAATACGATAGCCTCAGTTTAGTCATTTGAGATTCTAGGGTCAGTTCAGGCTTGATTTGATCTATAACCCACTGATTTGTTTTAGTGTGCAATGTTCATATAATTATAAAAACATGTAGATGGAAAACCAGATAGAATATGCTATTGGGAATATATAGGGACAAGGACTCAACTGAAGTTTGTTGTCTGAATCTTTCTTTAAAAAAATTATTAGCTGTTCAATATATAACACAAAATACAAACACAAAACAAAGTAACAGACATTAAAATGACTCATAACACACGTAAGGAAATGCTTTCTCACTTACATTATTATTACAAAACATTATTATTACAAAACATTATAAACAATGGCCAGGGCTCAATAAATTGATCTGAACATTTCCATTCTGCTGCTATTGCCAATTTAGCAAGCAGTAAGCAGGCACAAAACCAATTCTACATCTGAAATGCTGAGTGTTTTTTACATAGCCCAACAGAACAACTTCTGGATTAGTAGGCATACTACACGTGTGAATCTTTCTTCTATAATATGGGGGAGACACACACAAACACCTTCTTTCTCAAAATAGGAAACAACTAACAGGAAAGACAGGATATAAATGTTTTAATAAATAAACTTTAACATTCAGATTTCTACATACCTATAGCAAGACCTGCTAAGAAAGCTGCTCCAAGACAAGTCATGTCTGTAATTACAGGCTTGTCTATTGTTTTGTCAATTAAATCAGAAGTCATCTGCATTACAAAACTGTTCTTACTGACACCTCCATCAGCTCTGTGAAAAGGGAGAAAATAAAAATGAAAGGTTGGTTTAAATAGTTAAATGTCTCTAGCAAAGGCAGGGAATGAAAAAAAGGCATGTGGACAATAAGCAGTTCTACAAGATATAGTGGAACATCATATTTTAAATCACAAAGTCATCATACTGTACACAATCTCCTCAACTCTTATGCAAGAGACTGATCCAAATTCCACAAATATACAAAATTCCACTGGTTGTTGCTTTAATATAAATCTTGGAAACCACTCATCTTTTATACAAACTCTCAAAAAATGTACAACATCTCATAACACATACCGGATGTACGTTGTTGGAACATCCACCTCTCTTGTGATGGTTTCATATAGCTGTTTGTTTCTAGCAGGAAATATTAAATAGAAATGAAAGCGTTCATATACATGTGATATTCACTTTAGAAGCACAGGATGCAATTTTAATGACCAAGACACCACAGTTTGTTCAAAATTAGCTAGATTCTACAAAAGGGTTAAATGAGCTATTCCAAAACAAACTGGGTCTGCTCTCTTTATAGTACCCTTATTTCCTATCCATAATAACAAGGGGCACCGGTAATAATATCTACTAGGTAATGGAAGTAGGAAAGCCAGTTAGTATTTCAACAATTTTAAGTTTAATATGCATACAAGCACCATTGTCCAATCTCATCAATCAAAATGATGCATTCACACTACTTAGTGTTAACATAACCATGGTTATTATGAAACATTTTATTATTCCACCAACCACTGCTTGTTGTCCATGGTGATATCACAGTAGAACTGAAATTCTTGTTGCTCAACTTGAATTTAAAACCGGGCAGTAAGGAGCAAAAGCACCCTGTTTTCAGAGATGCTCTAGCAGCTGTTTTGAAGACAGAAGAGGAAGTAGGGCACAATGAGCAAGCGACAGGCATAGTGCCTGTAGAAGGTTTAAAGCATCCACATAGGAAATTTACAGAAGAAACGTGGGTAAGCCCGCAGTGGGTTAGGATGCAAGAGAGAGTGTTTTAGTCCGGTGGGTTCTAAATACAAATAGAGGTTCTAGATCAGGTGCAAGCAGAAGACTAAAAGATGCAAAATAAAATGTTTTTCAGGCATGAAAAAAGTAACGGATTGGGGGCCAGTTTATCAAGCCAGGCAGTGTGAAGACAGGGATGGGGATGGGGGATTACAACGAGAATCCTTCTAGTTTCTAATACTCTATGGTCTTCTCCTGGGCTGAGGCTTCTCTTTTTGTGTGTTCCTGTAGCTGCCATGACCTGTGCATGCATTTCAATTGTTTGCTTTACCAGTAATTAGACTTTTTGTGCGCAGGAGGGGTTCAAGTGACGATCCACAAAATTGTGCAGAAACCCAGACATGGTACCTTTTGGACCTTGTGCAATTTTCCCTCAAATGTGAACTCACGATTGCCAGAGGAACCAGAAATATGTTGGAGCTTGGTAAATTCCTTAACATGATGGCAACATGGTTTCCTGGGTTTTTTTATCTCAAAATACATGAGTAAAAGTACAGGGGGAGGGGAAAACCTGAGTTCAGCTACAGTCTTTATTTATGTATTTGTTTAGGATATTTCTATGCCGCCTCTTCACAGTCCTGCTTGAGGCAGCTTCCAATTAAAATTGCTATTTAAAAAATAAGCCACTGAACTGTAACAGCACTGGCAGATAGCCTGATCTATCTGAAGGTGACACCATGTCACTGGACATAGCTGGCTTAGTACCTGAAAGCAATAGATTCCAACACAGCTCGAACAAGATGTTTTTTGGTGGTGGAGGATGTGATCCCCATAAAAGAGGTACAAGCACAAGGGTCATTCACTGGAATCTAAAATAAAGGTATGAGATTAAGATATGCATGAATATGTTCTGCCAGCAGATGTTTAAGAATAGACAGAAGTAACATTAAAAAAATAACTTACACATGACAATAAGAGGCAGCATAAGTAAGAAGAAGGAAAATTAAGATAGCAGGAAGCAGCAAATAGATCTTAAATTTTATTATTTAGAATATACTTTAAAACAGTATCTCTATTGAAAATCTGCTTTTAATTAGAATGACGTTTTTCTGGGATGCCTTTCTTTCTCTCTCTCTTTTTCTCTCTCTCTCTTTCTTTTATTCAGGACTGGAGTGTAGCCTACGCTTTAAAAAACCCTAAATTCTGTTATGGGATTGCATAAATTCTTTTGCAAGAATATAAGAGGTGTGCTGCTGGATCAGACCAGTGGCGCCTTGAGCCCACAATCCTGCCTCAGAAACTGAGGCCAACCAATTGCCATGAAGGGCCAACCTCCAGGACATAGAAGTCAAGACATTCCCCTGAATCTGCCTCTTAGCACTGCGACTGAGCATTTACTGGCTGTAGACACTTTTACTACTCATGGCTAGTAGTCATTGATAGACCTATCCTTCATGAATTTTTCTAAAGCCATCTGCTGCAGATTTTAACTTTAAATCACTGCTCAGGATGTTTTGACACAGTAGCCTGAGAGTTTGCTTGTAAATCTGCAAACAAGCATTCTTTCACTGTTCTAGCTAACTTACAGTTCTCAGTCTTGAAGGATAAATGGTTTTATGACCAGAATAAATCCAAGAACAGAGTTTGCAAGAATTATTGTTTGGGATGCTCAGAGGGGTCTTCCATAATGCATTTAGAGAGCACAAATCAGTAGGTTTAGTAAAAGTCATGTGTTGGCCTACGTAATAGTTTCTAGAACCTTCCTATAACCTATGAATATCTCTCATATCTGGAATTCTGTGAAACCTGCTCCCCACTCCCTTTTTTTGGCAAAGCTGTGGGTAAGAAACTTTGAAACGTAACCTTTTTTTCTTCAAGTCAACTTAGGTAGAATAGAAATGAGATGTATAGATAGATTGGTTTCTATGTATACCAGCGTTCTGTCTGTCTGTTTAATGTTTTGCTTAATCAGATCTAGAGTGGTCAGACTATTTTTAAATAAAAGTTTTATCACATGATTGTTTATTGGCTGGGAAATACAGGTTTTCACTTTGAACCTGAAAACAGACAAACCTCAGTGTCTTCCTAGAGGTTGAGGACTGTGCCCTGCAAAGACTGAACATTGTAAGGGAACATTCAGTCATCAGATTGCACCATGATTTAGTGGTTAATGTGTTGCTTTAATTCAGTCAAAGAAGTTTTAATCTCCATGTGGGCTGTTTAAAGCAGTGATGGCGAACCTTTTAGAGACCGAGTGCCCAAACTGCAACCCAAAACCCACTTATTTATCGCCGAGTGCCAATGCGGCAATTTAACCTGAATACTGAGGTTTTAGTTTAGAACAGGGGTGGGGAACCTTTTTTCTGCCAAGGGCCATTTGCAT
The DNA here is from genome assembly GCF_029931775.1 of Euleptes europaea. Classification (NCBI taxonomy): domain Eukaryota; kingdom Metazoa; phylum Chordata; class Lepidosauria; order Squamata; family Sphaerodactylidae; genus Euleptes; species Euleptes europaea. Next base: position 34,730,089 of record NC_079316.1, on the reverse strand, counting down.
ATTTATAACATCGTTCGGGGGCCATACCGGGCGTAGATCTCCTGGTGTGTGTGTGTGGGGGAAGCTAGGGTTGCCAGGTCCTCTTCACCACTGGCGGGAGGTTTTGGGGGTGGAGCCTGAGGAGGGCGGGGTTTGGGGAGGAAGACAGCACAGCCATAGAGCCCAATGGCCAAAGTGGCCATTTTCTCCAGGGGAATTGATCTCTATTGGCTGGAGATCAGTTGTAATAGCAGGAGATCTCCAGCCACCACCTGGAGGTTGGCAACCCTAGGGGAGGCTATGCAGAGAAGGCTTGGAGGGTGCCTCTGCTCCCCCAGGTCTTCCCCCTCCTCCCAGGTGGGAGGGCAGCCAGCGGTGGGCCCAGGCAACCGAGGTGCCAGGGGGGCGCAGCTTGCAGCCTGCGGTCGATCTGCAGGGAAGGAAAGAAAGGAAGGAAGGAAGGAAGGACGGACAGAAAGAAGGAAGGAAAGAAGGAAGGAAGGACAGAAAGAAGGAAAGAAAGGGAAGAAGGAAGAAAGAAGCAAGGAAGGAAGGAAAGAATGAAGGACAGAAAAAAGGAAGGAAGGAAGCAGGGAAAGAAGGAAGGAAAGAAGCAAGGAAAGAAGGAAGGAAGGAATGAAGGACAGAAAGAAGGAAAGCAGGAAGGAAGGGAAGAAAGAAGGACAGAAAGAAGGAAGGAAGGAATGAAGGACAGAAAGAAGCAAGGAAAGAAGGAAGGAAGTAAAGAATGAAAGACAGAAAGAAGGAAGGAAGGAAGCAGGGAAAGAAGGAAAGAGAGAGAGAGAAAGAAAAAGAAAAGGAGAGAGAGAAAATAGAGAAAGAGGGGGGGAAAGAGACAGAAAAAGAGGAGAGAAAGAATAGGAGAGAGAGTGACAGAAAAAGGAAGAAAAGAGAGAAAAGCCTTCACACACACACACACACAGCCGGCTCCCTGCGACCAGGCTTCAGCCTTCCCACCTCTCCCCCCCACCACCCCCAAGTCCACAAAAGTCCTCCACCTGATCGGCTCCCACGCGCATGCTCCGCCCCCGGGAGGGAGCGACTGGCTTTTTCCTCTTCTTCCCCCCTCCCTCCCTCCCTCCGCGGCGGGCGAGAGAGGTTTCAACTGCTGTCCCGCGTGGCGTGCAGCGCTTTGCCTTCCCGGCTTGAGGGAAGCGTCTTCCTCCCTCCCTCCCTCCCTCCCTCCTCTTGCCGATGGCGAGAGGGGGTTTAAAGGGGGCGCAGCGTTCCTGCACGCTGCGGCTTCAGAGAGGGCCGTGCTGTGCTGTGTTTCTCTGGCAGCTGCAACGGAGCCCAGGCTGGGCCAGGAGCCTCTGGGAGGAGGAGTAAGAAGGCAGCGCTGCAAGGGCGAAGTGGTGCATGGCTGCTTGGGCGCAAGTCCCGCCGGCCGCCACCGCAGCACGCCCCCCCCCCACCGCATGGGCCACTCCCGCTCCCCGGTGCCGCTTCGCAGGCCGCTCGGCTGGGCTACACGCTGGACAGAACCGGGGCGGTGGCGGCTCCTCTTGGCCAAGCGGGGGAGGCGCCGCAGGTGGCAGCCCGGCCTTCGGGGGCCTTTTGCAGCGGGCGGGTGGGCTGTGTCCCTGCAGCCCCCGGACTGCTACAGGTCGATGAGGCCGGGGCTCTGTCCAGGGCAGGAGTCGGGGGGGCAGGCCACGTAACCCGGGGGTCCCTGAGGACGACCTCTCCCGGCTCGCCCGCTGTTCCCCGCCCCCATTCTGAAGCGCCTCCCAGTCCGACCTCAGGCGTGAGGAGCCAATCCGGAGTCGCTGCGGACAGCCCATGTCGCGGGGCCAGGCAAAGCCGCGCCTCCACCCCTCGCCTCCAGCCCGGGAAGGGAAGGGAAAGGAAGGCTGCTTCCCGGGGGCTGAGCGGAGGCGGCCGGGCGCGTGCCGGCAGAGAGGGCTACACGTGCCAGAGGCAGCACGCGTGCCATAGGTTCACCAACGGGTTTAAAGTAACGCCCTCTCATAGGTAAGTCCCAGCAACTGCCACACACCTACACCAGTGGCTTTCACTACATCCACTAGTTGTAAATTTCATAGTCCATGTGACTTGCTGCAGTCAATCTGGTCTCTGCATTTTGAACTGCAGTTTTCAAACATTTTTCAAAAGGCATCCCCATGTCAATAGAAAGCATTATACCTTGGACATCCAGGAACCCACAAACTGAAAGGCTGGATCTTAAGGAGGATTGTCCAACATAGGTAAGACACATCTCTCAGGATCAGATAGACTCCCATCCAACAATAACTATCTGAATTAAGTTTCAGCTTGCTTGCCGTCATCCAGTCCCACACAGTTCTCAAACAGTGATTCAAAACTTCACCAGTCTCCCTAAGGTTATTGACAGAGAGCTGATATTCCCTTCCTCCCCACCCCTCCCCGAATTGTGCTGCTGGGATCAGAACCCACCAGGTAGATGTTTCCAGTTTATGAGGTGGGCCTTCCTCACCTGGCTGCCATTCTCAGCCACTCCCATCTTAGCAAGGATAACAGCAAAAAATGATCCTAGAGGGCTAAAGCTGTCTCTGTCCCCTCCCCTGTACTAATGAAGACCTATTCTCTGTGGGGTATTCTTCACGGTGGATTTTGCTTCGGTTTCGAACCGGAGCAAATAATAAACTGATTTAAATAGCTTCTTCATGGCAGTGCAGATTCTCCCCCCATCCCAATTTTTCACGGGAGAAACAGCGCACTTCTCTGCGCTGTTTACGTCTGCTGCTGCTCATGACTCACCGCTCCAAATCCGCCTAATCCCGCCCACTCTTCCCATGATCCTGTGTGTGTTTGGGGGGGGGCATCCCGAGAGCAGCAAATCCAAGCCAAAACTCCCGTCACCCTTCTGAAGAGGGGCAGCCAGTCTGCTGGGTCTCCCTCCAGCCGGTGTGATCCTATGTGTGTGTGTCTGTTGGGGGGGGGACCATGAGAGCAGCAAATCCAAGCCAAAACTCCCGTCACCCTTCTGAAGAGAGGCAGCCAGTCTGCTCTGGGTCTCCCTCCAGCCGGTGCGATCCTATGTGTGTGTGTGTTGGGGAGGGGCATCCTGAGAGCGGCAGATCCAAGCCAAAACCCCCATCACCCTTCTGAAGAGGGGCAGCCAGTCTGCTGGGTCTCCCTCCTGCCGGTGTGATGCCGTTAGAGTGGCAACTCCCCCAGCCAATCACCGTTCTTGGGGAAGGAGAAAGGAGACATCCCGGGGAGCGAAGCAAACATTTCTTCATGGGCATCCGAGCAACAAAACGCTCTTTTACTGGAAAGTACGGCTCAGAAGTGGTTTGGATTGCCTCTCTTTTAAACCGGCTTATTTTGCTCAGTGGGGGAAAACACGGCTCTGCAGTGAATAACCAAAATTTGCCTCCGACGCAAAACAGCGTCGAAACAGCAGCAAATATCCATGAAGAATACCCCTGTCTGTTCAGTGCTCCTGGCTCTAATGGGGAACACAGCAGGCTACAGTAGGAAAGAGGAAGGTAGAAAGTCACTTTCTCTGAGTGCAGCTGCACTCACAATGCCTAAGATCCAACCCCTGGAAAACAACATTTTGTGTTTGGTAGACAACTATTTTTCTTTAAAAGAGTGAAATTGCAAATTATTTGTAGTTAAACAACACAATGCGTTCAATATCTGAATGGTGCAAACATGTCAGTGTGGAATAGTGATTATTAGAGTGTCAGACTAGGATCTGGGAGATCCAGGCTCGAATCTCCACTCTGCCATGGAAGCTCACTGGGTAACCTTCGGCCAGTCACATACTCTTAGTCTAACTACCTCTCAGGGGTTTTGTGAGGATAAAATGGAGGGGATGAGAATAAAGTAAGTTGCTTTGGGTTTCTGTTGGGGAGAAAGGTGGGGTATAAATGAAGTAAATAAATAAGTAACTTCCCAGTGTAGTTTGAATTGTGTATTTTTCCTTTAAAAAGCAAGCAAAGACCAATATAAAAGTATATAGATGAACAACAAAAGTAGCAGCTTTGTATGGGCGGAGCCTCAAAATGCACAAAAGGGTTTCAAAAGACCAATTAATGACCATCAGTTATAGCAGTAGGCTTGAGTTGGCATGATGAAATTCAACAGGGATTACAACTAAAAAGGATTTCTTTCTCACAAATGATTATTTAAGTAGTTTGTTTACAGGAAAAAATGGATGAGAAACTAACCTCACATACACACAAAACAAAAGTGTGGGGACTGTACCCAATAAGAGAATAGCAGACTCCTGGGGTCACATGCTCCCTATGCTATTTCTGTGGGGAGAAGTGAACAACTGAAGTGGGAAATTTCATGATTTGAACAGTGTAATGTTTCAACAAACTGTTTGGTACAACATTACAGTAATTGCTGGGCAGAACATACTGTTTTAAGTAGAATGAAAACAAAGGATCAGAACAAGTTTTTTACAAATCTGGAAATTCACATGTCCTATAAATATTTAAACAATTATTGCTAAAGTACTTGGGGGGAAACTATTTAGAATATGAAGGTACCTTAGAAAAGGTACCTTTAAGTTTACACTTAAGTGCCTGAGAAGAAGTAGCTCAAGCTTTCGAAGTATTGAAAGCAAATTTCACATTTGCCACAAGTCTCCAATGTGACTGTAGACTTCGGTCAAACAATATATTTCCATAACTTTGGAGGGTGGGTCTTTTAGGACAATTATAAGCATTTATACATACCACCAGGAAGTCCAATATTGTGTTTATGTGAATTAAACAAACACACTCTAGAATAAGGTCTAATCACTGTGAAAGAGCTAGAGATGACACAGTAACAAAACTGATTTCCAATGGACCAACACACACTTTGGGAATAATAAAGGGCATTAGCTTTACCTGCAATCCACTGAAAGATGGAACAAAGCAAACTCCTCCTGAATTGACCAGGCTGTATGCTATTCCAGACGTCTCTTCAGCATTGGTAAAAAGATCTGTGAAAGTACACAAGATACGTGGAATAATTTCTGCATCCTTATCCCTTCCTCAGGCTTGTATCACAGCCCAAGTATTGGGATGGAAGGGAAGATTGATGGTGTGTGGGAATCCCTACTTCAAAAGGCAGAATAATGGATGCAAGCAAGTTGATGTACAATCTGTTAACAATCTTCCAGGATACATGATTTTGGCTACCATGGATGTTTAATCATTATACACAAACATCCTTCAGAAAGATGGACTGCAAGCTATTAGGAATACCAACCCTGACAACAGCACAATCTATCAAGCTCTGCCAGTTCGACTACTTCAGATTTGGGGAAGATTTATTCCTTCAGACCAATGACACAGCCATGGGCACCTACATGGCACTACAATATGCCAACATCTTCAGGCTAACCTGAAGCAGCGCTTCCTCAGCTCCCATCTGTTAACACCCCTCTTGTACCTGAGATGTATTGATGACATTTCATCATTTGGAAACATGGGAAAGAAGCACTGGAGAAATTTCACCAGGCCTTCAGCAACTTCCACCTGACCATGAACCAATCCACGCAAAAAATACACTTTCTAGACACCACTGTACAAATATATAATGGAAGCATAAAAATCACCTTATACCAGAAACCTACTGATCACCAAACATATCTACATGCTTTCAGCCACCATCCTAAACACATCAAATGATCCACTGTCTACAGCCAAGCTCTACGCTACAGCCGCATCTGTTCTGATCCCTCAGACAAAGATTCTCACCTGCAGGATCTACAAAAGACATACTTGGAATTATAATACTCGCTTGATGGAAGCAGATCAACAAAGCCAGAATGATACCAATGGATAACCTGCTACAAGATAGGACCAAATGAAACAACAGAACATCACCGGTTATCACATACAGCTCTCAGCTCAAACTGGTTCAACGCATCATAAATGACCTACAACATATGCTGGTCATTGGTACTCACTCCTCTCTTACAGGAATTGGGAGACAAACCTTTTCTTTCCCACAGACAGCCTTAAACAACTTCTCACCCACAGCAATACCCTTCCAAACTTGGGCATGGACTCTGGGACCAAGGCCTGCAACAAACCAAGATGCCAACTCTATCCTCATATTCACTGTGACAACATAATAACCGGACCCAAAAACACCAGCCATAACATCTCAGGTTCATTCACTTGTTCATCTTCCAGTGTTATAAATGCCATTAAATATCAGCAATTCCCTTCCACTCTCTGCATCGGATAAGCAGGACAGTCCCTATGGAAATGATTACATGGACATAAACACAACATTAAAAACCACAACACTCAAAAACCATTGGGAGATCATTTTGATCTTCCAGGTCATTCCTCAAACAAAGAAACTTAGAGGAAATGACAACATCAGACTGCTGAACTTGAGTTTATTCACAGGTTCAGAACAATGGACCCTCCAGGGCTGAATAAGGACATAGGATTCTTATCTCCTACTCATGTCTGTCAAAGGGAGCTTTGACTCCAGAAAGCTTATACCCTAAAACTCTTGCTGATAAGGTGCTCCTGGACTCAAATCTAACTGTTCAGAGATAGAAAGTGTCAGCAAATGAAAACCTGAAAAGATTTTTTTATCCACCAAAAATGCATGAATATTAAGCAAGGTTACATGTCACATTATTTTTCAATTTATGTTTTGTAATAAAGAACAGTTTCTATTAATTAATATTTGCCTGAAGCTTTTAACACAATTTGATGTTTCAAGTGGCTTTGTTTTCTTTGCAAAAAATGTAAATAAATTGAAATTGAATTGATAAAGAAAAAATTACATGTCTGGAAGTTTATCACACAATCCCGGCTCTGGCAGGAAAGGGTGAAGGATATATCAAATAAAAAATAAAAATCATAGATGACATTTTACAGCCCACATTATTTACAGGCTCAGAAAGCTACTCACCTAAGTTCTGAGCCCATTTTATAGCATTCCCAGTATCAGAAGCATTGCCTTCTGCTAAGTACGTCAGCTCTTTCCCGATCTTCCATCCAACCAATGGATATAAGCCTAAAAGTGCAAACATCAGTTGTTAGATTGCCTTCATAAAAATGTTCTTTAGTGAACTGAAAATGCTTTTTAATGAATTGTTCATTCATTTGCAGAAAAATACCAAAATTAAACAACAGCTGTGGGAGGTTAAAAAATGCCAAATGGAGAATGCCAACTGAGATCTTGCAATATCTTATGAGATTACATTTGGCGCTACGGGTTTCCTAGCAACCAAGGCATTGGGACCTGGGCCTAGGCACTCCCTGCATGACTGGAGGTTTTAGGAAAGCAGCAGTATGAAAGAGAAGGGAGAGATAAAGGGCTGGGGAGAGCAAGAGGATAGAAAATGGGGGACAGAAAATATAGAAATCATAGGAGGGGTTGTGGAAATGGGTGGAATGGGGACAGAAAGAAGACAAATGGATATGAGGGGAAAGTGGGAAGAGTTGGGAGAAACTACTGGGGCGGGAGGAGAGAATGAGAAAAAGAGTGGGGGCCAGAGTGGGAGGAACGGAATTTTTTGTGCGTTCCCAGTTTATTACATGTGTATATATATACCATGTTTCCCCAAAAATAAGACATACCCATAAAATAAGCCGTAGCAGGATTTCCAAGCATTTGCGCAATATAAACCATACCCCGAAAATAAGACATAGTGATAGGCATGGCTAGAGGGAGACTAAACTCCCCTGAGCCCCACCCTCCGTGGGCCATTGGGCTCAGTCTTCCCCTGTTCCCGCGCTCGCGCCCCGACCTCCCGGGGGCGATCACTCCCGTTCCCTGTCTTCTCCCCACTCCCCTCTCCCACCGACGGCTCCCCCCGCGGGGCCAAGCTTTGGCCTCTGTTGGGTCCCCTGGGTTGTCCCCCCACCCCCAGGACCCGTGCCGTCTGCCTCGGGACAGCCCACTTCCCCCCAAGGTGCAAGGTCGGCGCTCGGCCTCCCCCCGTTTCCCCCTCCAGCTCTGCATCCACCCACGCCGCTGGCGGGCTCGGCCGCCCTCGCCTCCTCTTCCCCCCGGCCTGGTAAGTGGGGTTGCCTCCCCAGGCGTTGGGGTTCTCCCAGAGGGTCCCCCGGTTTCAGGGGGTCCGCTGCCCAGGAAGGGGTTGTCCCTGCCCCACCCCCAGGACCCGTGCCGTCTGCCTTGGGCCGGCCCACTTCCCCTGAGATGCAAGGTCGGCGCTCGACCTTCCCCCGTTTCCCCCTCCAGCTCTGCATCCACCCACGTTGCCATCGGGCTCGGCCGCCCTCGCCTCCTCTTCCCCCCGGCCAGGTAAGTGGGGTTGCCTCCCCAGGCGTTGGGGTTCTCCCGGAGGGCCAGGTGTGGCGGTGGGAGTGAGGCGCAGTCCCGAGGGTCCACCCCAGGTCGCGGACTCGGGACACATACCGTACTTACGGTAATAAAAATAAGACATCCCCCGAATATAAGGCATAGTGTGTCTTGTTGAGGAAAAATAAATATAAGACAGTGTCTTATTTTCGGGGAAACACGGTAGTTATTTCAATAGCTACACTGTCCCATATTGCCCTTCCAAGAAGGCACAGTTGTCTGAATAAATAGCCCACATAAAAAGAAGCCAAATTATTTTGACTACTCATTTTGGGTCCAAATAGGGATGCCAGCCTTCAGGTAGGACCTGGGGATCCGCTGGAATTACAGCTCATCTCCTTACTACAGCGATCAGTTGCCAGAGAGAAAACATGCTTTGGAGGATGGACTCTATGGCATTGTACCCCACTGAGGTTCCTGTCCTCCCCAGGCTCCACCCCCAAATCTCCAGGAGTTTCCCAACCTGGATCTGGCAACCCTACCCACCCATCCTCCACCGGTGCCCAGGGGACGGATGGACCTGGCAACCCTAGGTCCAAGACAGGCACGTTTTAAAATGTTTACATACGATAATATGAGTGCGAAAGTACAAGAAATAAAGACATAGCAGTAAAGGTTTCCCCCCCCTTCTAATCCATCTTTCCCCTCTGTTCAGCGTAAGCCTATATGTAGTCTTTGTGAAGGAAAGGCAAGGGTTGCTCTGAGCCCTTTGCCTGGAGGCTCAACCTTTTGACTCAGAGCTGGTGGCAGCGACCCGTTCAACTCAAGGCGGAAGCCTGGAGTTGAACGTTTTGTTTTGTAGATTACCCCAAACCTAAACAAAGCGAGCCCAGCTGGTGGAGACCGGCTGGCGCCCTCTTTGACAGTCTTCACCCCGGAAGTTCGATTCCCAGTCCCATGGCAACAGGATCTTCCTTAGTTCCCAGGCTAAATGGTGTGCACTCACAAATTTCCATGTCTACCCTTTGATCCTTCTTACATAACAAGAACAAGATATTGAAAACAAAAGTGTCCACAGTCAATTCAACCACCCACTCCATACATGAATATTTAAGCTTACCTGTCCTAGATACATAAACTTTGCTTCCAGTGTTAATATCCCAGAATGTGCCAGTCCCCATGGTGACCTTAATGTCACCTGGATTAAAACAACATTCTCCAAACATGGCTGCTTGTTGGTCTGCCACCTATAATGCAAAATTAGAATGGAAAACTCTCTGGTAAATATCAATGGCCTAGACGACATTAGAAGAAAAGGAGCTACTGACTATTTTCTTAGTTAACTTAGAAAATTCATTCCCCACCTGCTTTGGAAGGAAGAAAAAGCAACAAACAGCAAATAGTCTGGAGCACCCTTGGAAGTAACATTAGGTGTGGAGGCTGCAGTTAGGAGAATTAGAAGGAATTGTACCCAGGGACAGTTCATGTTTTCAGGGGGCCCTGGGCAGAGAGTGCCCAGGGCTCCCCTCTTTGTTCATGCCTCCCTTTGTACCCCCCCAACCCACATGCCTATGCATCCTTCCCCTACCACGTCATGTGTCTTCTCACTGCCCATGTTCACAGATGCCTGCACTGCCTGCACGCCTTTTCCCTGACTATGCTGGGCAGTGTGGGTGGGTGGGAACATGCATAGTGGAGTGCCAGCAAGCAGCCAAGTTGGGGAAGGGCATGCAAGTCAGCAGCAGTGGGCCCCACCAGAAGCTCTGGGTCCTGGAAGTTGCCCCACCTCAGGGTATGCTGACACAGGACCTGACTGTACCCCCACCCCTTGCATGAGTCAGAGAACAGCTTGGTAATTCCCCCTCTTCTGGCTCCAGCACCCTATGTTCAATATCACAATGTTCTTGAGGGCACCCCTCCACCTTCAGAACTGAGTTCTAGGCAGCAAAAGTGGGCTTTAGTGGAGAAGGGGAGGCAGCAAAAATCACTTTCCAAGACACATGCCATTTGCAGCAACGCAGAATCTAGCACTATATCTGGTGCTAAATTTGCAAGATTTTTTAAATTTCACTTGTCTGTTAAATTTAATTTTCATTGGCAAGATCTTGCCAAGCTTGTATACTTGAATGTCGCCATGTTGTGCAAGAAGCAGCTTTATTGACTTCAGTGAACAACAGATTTCAAGATTGGACTTTGGCACTCTTGCTATATCTGTTGAGCAAATAGAACTAAAATACTTCTGTGCACAGCGGGCAAAGCTCCTGCCTATGTTGCTTACATTTGCAAAGTCAAACTAAAGGGCCATTCGCCTTGATTACCGTACTCTTCCCACTATGCAGTTTTAGCTACAACTCATCTCATACCAACTAGTTGTTGTTGTTTTTAATTTGAGCTGATTTTAATCTGTAACATTTTAATTATGACCTTAAACCACCTTGAACAAAAGGTAGGGTACAAATATTTTAAATAAATAAATCATTTTTACGCTACTATTTCCTCCTTTAGTTTGCAATCACATTGATACATCTCACTAAGAAAAAACTATGCAGCTATAGAAGTTTGTCTGTCCACCGACATTTCAAACTAGACAAAAGAAGGAGCAAAACCCTTGCTTGGATTAATAGTTTAGAAGTTTTACTTATTCAGAACACTTTATAGGGTTAAGGGGTATGGAGCTTTACCTTTGATTTAGAACACTCACATATTAATCAAAACCAAACAACCGTGAAAAGGCAAGTTTGAAAATGCAAGTTTGAAACTGGTTAAAAAACCACATTTATACAAGGTCTGGAGCAATTGTGAAAGAAGCAGCATCTGAGCAAATATCCAGCAAATAGAGTAGGACAAGGGCTCAAGAAAGATGTGTAGAACAAGCATGGCATGCTCCAAGGGACCAGTGGATCATGAATAAAAATAGCTGTCATTCCACCCTGGAAATCAAAAGGAACTCCAAATAGATCGCCTAAGTCTGATTTGAGAGCATGAAAAGCGAATTTACCTGCGGCGTGAAATTCCACTCTAACATGTGGACTAACACATTTCACTCTGTAGCCAATTTGACCTAAATATTTATCTAAAGAGACGTGAGAAAGAAGAGAAAATGGTTTCACTCACCAAAGCTGTTACTGGAATAGGCTCTCCAAATATTTCAGCATCAACCAATCCAAACATGTGGCTTCAAATAAAAGTTTAATGGTTATTTTTCTCAAGACAATTAACAAAGCAGTAGAAACTCAAGTTTTAGTAATCAGTCTAAAGGTAAATTGTGCTGTCAAGTCGCAAACAACTCACAGCAACTCCGTGAAGTTCCACCTAATGAGGTTTTTAAGGCAAGAGATTAGCAGAGGTGCTTTGCCTTCCTCGGATAGCAGCCCCGGTCTTCCTTGGTGGTCTCCCATCCAAGTACAGACCATGGCCAAACCTGCTGAGCTTCCAAGCTCTGATGAGATCAGGCTAGGCTGGGCTATTAGCTTGCCACCTACAAGAATATTAATCATATTTTCCCACCAACCCCCTTTTTAAAAAATACTCGCATCAGTAAATACATAGGAGTGAAAAATATGCATACTCTATTTTGAATTGGGCAGGTTTTTCCCCCCATACTGGTTTTTATAGAAATGTCAACATTCATGCTTTTTGTCAAAGAAAATTACACACACATTCATTAGACCTAGTCTTACCTTGTGTCCTTCACTGGAGGAAAAATTGATATTGGAATGGAAAATAACTTGCCAAGAATACCACTCCACTGCAGCTGAAATCACATGCATAAAAAGGGGGGGGTAAAAAACAATATAGAATAATTACCACAACTGTGCACAGTTAACTAGTCATACCTTAAATGGATCAAAAAATGCTGTGGTACTTGCACTTGAATAATCTGTAGCATATGCTGCACCTGGATATTGAAAGGAACAAATAAGACTAGATACCCCAAAATGCAAAAAAAGATTTGACTGACAATAAGTAGACTCAACTTTGGAGATCTATATATTGCTGAGATGCAACCTCCCCCTCCCCACTCAGCTAATATTCTGGCTACATATTCATAGTGATCTACAAATTCTTCTACTTCAATAACTACTACCACCTTGCTTCCACCAACCGTTTGTTTACTGACAAGAGTGTGCTGAAATCTTTAGAGATGACTGCCTCTTTGCCTACAGGGCTACAACCTGAGGGCCAGACTAGATATGGCAGTGTATTAGCTTAATCACACATCCTCCTATTATGAATGAAGCTGTGGTGGAGAAGTGATTTTACATCAGAAGTGGCATCTGAACTCCTCCCTCAGCCAGTCTTGCTCCAACAGTGAAAGTGAGCAGTGCTGGAAGAAAGATGCCTTGGATGGTGGACAACAGGGAGGCAAGACTTCCCAGTCCCACTTTCCCTGCCCCATGTTCAGGAGCGTTCCGCTTCCCTGTCCCATGTACTCCTGTTGACATTAGGCCCCTATTCCTCTGTCTACTACAGGACAGATACATGACTAAACCAACATAACTATCACCACCATATCTAGTTTTGCTTTAAGTCAAACAGGACAGTACTGTAAGAAGGAAGAAGTAGCTTGGAAATAATGAAGAATTAGTGAAGGAGGAGGAAATACAAGTGGGGCAAGTCTATAGTATTTTAAAAGAGAAAATTTCAGGAAGAATTAGCAGTGGCTTGAAATTACAGCTCAGCTTTTTTTTTTAATTTGAGAAAATCTGGCATGTTATTTTTCTCTCCACTGTGTGTGTGTTTTCTGTTACCATTCTCACCTTTAGTAAGTTTATACAATAGCCATGTGTCAACTGTCCCAAAACAGCAATTATCATCTTTAATAGCTTGTTCCACCTGAAAACAAACAGACCACGTTTTATTGTGAGATGGTTAAGTATGTAACCTGCATCAAAAATTAAAGTAGGTGCCATTTCTATGTCAAATACCGGATTCAGGTATATTGGAACTGGAAAGTATCGGTAATTTCAATATTCTTGAATATTCTTGATTTGATTTCTGAATTTGTTGGGTTTGGTTTTACCCGAATGTATATCCCTAGCTTCTGCTGCTATCACAAAGTCACCCTGAGATTACCCAGCTGAGATTACCCAGCCTGTTTTCACTGATCACTCCCATACTCTTTTCTGGGCTTGGAGAAGGAATTCAACACATCGCACACCTAAAAGTACACAACGTAACAATTACTTCAGCAAGCTAGACAGGATAAAACACAATATTTCAGTGCCAAGTACATGTCCCATTTGACACATTTTAAAAATTCAAATTTGAATAATAAGCATTAAACCTTTGTACCTTTCATCATCATCATACCTACCTCAGGCATATTTTGTAAAACCCAAGCCAGCCTTAAAGGGATATGTTGAGTTGTGAAAGTAAGCGTACTGGCTATCAAAAGCAGTTCAATCCGAGTGAAAAAGTGCAGCAGTGAAGAGATGCCGTGGACTGCCTGTTTCAAACAAAGTTACTTGTGTAAATATTCAACAGTGTTCTGCAGTGCTTTGGTCAAAAAGATTGTTTAAAGAACGCCCAAATATATCATTTAAGTGATGAGAATAGTTGCACTCAGGGAAAATGTACACAATAGAATGTTCAAGAGAGGCTTGGTTTAAAAAAGTGCGCATACAGCAAGCCCTGCCTGAGATAGCAGAAAGGAGAGGGGATATCTCACTTCTCTTTAAAATGAACAAACAAACCTGGCAACCCATCTGTTTCTAAGCAAAATTCAAAACACTGGTTATTATTACCTTTAACGGCTTCAATAGCCTGGTGCCAGGGAACTTGCTGCCATAACAGCCAGCCCCACAATTAAGATCTTCTAAAAATGCCCTACCCTACTCTACCTGCTCTCGCCCTAAGGATAGCTCGTTCTCAGCCAGAGCATTGTACCAATCAATTTAGCACAAGCTGTAAGCAGTGAGGTATTGGGGAAATGTCTGACTAACAGTGGGATAAGACCCCTCCCAAAAGGTTTCTATGTCGTCTCTTCTGCTTGAGGTAGCTTTCAGGTGAAAACCACAGTATAAAAAAACAAGCAAAGCATCAGATTCATAGCAGAATTCTTAGGTGTTATCGGTGTTTGCAATTTAAGGCCGCTCAAGTCAGTATTCTTAGGTATGACATCCCATTTTACAGCTGGAAACACAGAGGCTCAGAGAGACACTTCTTGCAAATGAATCAGGGAAATGTAGTACATTCTTAGCACTGCTACTCCACTAAGAAAACCAGTCTAACAGCATGATTCTATGCACGATTACGTATAAGTGAGTCTCACTGATTTATTACAGATCCTGTTGCTGTAAGCAGCCTTCAAAATAACTGTTGCATTCTATTGCAGTTTTAAGTAAAAACAAAACTAGCAAAGCTTGCTATCAAAGACTAAATATTGCTCTTAGTACCACACATCACAAAAAAATTATTGAAAAATTTCTAGGATTTTAAAGTTTTTCTTCTACAGGAGATCTGAAAGAATGGGGGCAAATCAAGATTGGCCATGTTGATCAAATGGAGGGAAATGAAAAGCAACGAACAAAATATACCCCACACACACCCTAAACTCTGCAAAGGTGGGAGATGGGAGAGCTGTAAGTTGGAAGAGGTGAGGAAGGGAGAGCTACAAGAGATAATAAAGATGGGAGGAACGGCATACAGGCAATACCTGCATACCTGTCAGCATTTCACAGATGAGCATACCTGAGACAGAGGTAGAGACTGATCTAGGGTAGGAAAACTGAGGCAGAGACATGAGTACGAAAAAGGCTGAGCATCTGCTGCAGAGTGCCTTTCCTAGGCACAGTTAGGACCAAACTACACATGATACTGAAGTTCAATGACTGGCATTTCACACATGAAATCTTACCCTCAGAAACAGCTGTGGGGCTGCAAGGGGGAAGCAGGGTTAACTTCTTCCTACCATTCCCTCAGTTAGAAGTTACTGCTCCCAACTACTTTAAACCCATATGGGGTGGGAGTGCAGTAATATTGGACCTGTCTTTCTGCACCAACCCAGCTTAATGGAGGCAAGGGGGCAATTTCTGACCAGGAAATCACCACAGAGTTGAACCATTTCCCAAGTGCCATAGCCCCAATCGAGTCCTGATACAGGTGCCTTTTAGGGCCGAATTATATGCCTGAACATCTAATTACAGAGTCACATGAGTTCAGAAAGTGATACAGTTAGGTAGATTTATACTCTGGTATTACCTCCACCCCTTATTTGTATACTTCAAATATGAAGCTACAGCCATGCTTGGTGGGGTGGGGGTGCTGACCCCATGAATGGGGAACCTGGACATCGGTCCTAAACTCTAGCTCTAATTGCACTACTGAGTTTTGCCCTTAATGGTCAACAGCAACCTGTTCTCCCCCTTGTACACCCTTAAGCAGTGTCTCCCTAAGTAGATGCAAAGTGTTTTTCCTCCAGAATATTATAACTATGGCCTATCCCTTCACTGTGCACCTGAAATTAAGGAACAAAATTTAAGAGGGTAATTGCCAAACTATACAACCATCTGCTTACACCAAAATCCACTCTTTAGCTTTCTTCCATGGGTTTCCAGGAAATGCTACCCAAAGTACCTTTCTTTTCACAATTCCCTCCCGACCCCACCCCATAAACACTTGAATTAAAGAACAAATTCCTCTGAACACATTATCAGTCCAGGAATTGATCTGCAGTAATAGTGCTCAGCTGCAGATATTCTTCTCCGGATGGGGGGATCTACTCCTGGTTCTCCCCAGTGTCCTTTCTTCCTTCTGTCCACTTCACCTCTTGAAATGAGTTCTTGTTGTTGGCCTGGCTGTTGGTAATTTGCCAGCATGAGAAGGGTGGAGCTGTTGGAAGTCACCCTGTATATATTTTTCTCCTGGTGCAGGAATTAGATCTACAGGAGTCCCACAGCATAGTCCAAGGGAATTGAACGACAGAGAATGCCTGAGGAAACAGCTCTCCACATGAACAGGAAGATAAGAAGGGGAGGGGAGAATATGAAGCACTGGAAGAGAGAATGAAAATGCAATATCCTGTTTATTTACCCAGACGTTTGAAAGGGGAAGGGGTGATTGCTGGCTGCTTTGCAAAAACATCCCAATCGTCATCTTGGTTTTCTGTGACAACTGTACCTTTCACATATCTTCTTATACCCATCTTTTCTAAAGTGTTAGTAAATGCATGAGTATAGCCTCACCTTCATTAAGAAAGATCTGTTCCAGGATTTTACAAGGTCAGCAGCCCTCCGATCTTGCCAGCTTATGAAATTATGAAAAGGTTTCCCTGTTTCCCTGAAAAAGCAAAACAGAGCTGATATTATAAGCACTCAATGTATTTGCCACTAAGGAAGGCCAGTACTGTATATGTATATCCTTATTATGAAGTTAGGCTGAGACCAAGATGCTTGGTTAAGGTGCCCCTTATCTGGTATTTTGATCCAGAGTTCACATTCAGTAAGTCTATGCTACCCCAGCCCTTCACAAATATACATTAAGAGCTAGGAAACCTAAGTTAGAAAACAATACATCTGTTTTCTTACTTAAGAATTTCTTAAAACACAAGTCTTACAGCTCATTCCTGAGCCTTGCAGCGGCTGGGGACGCCGTGGCTGAGATGCCGCTGCGGTGCCTCCACAGAAGCTTCCCAGCCGCTGAAAGGCTTAAAAACCTCTCTAAAAAACCAAAATTCAAAAAGGGGGGGGGGAAGCCCCATTGAAAATGCTGTTGCTGGAGGGGCTTTGGAAGCTGACTACCCTCAGCTACACCCCTGGGAAAGCCCCCGCCGCCCTCATGCCGGTGCCACATTTCTCTTCTGAGATTTAGGTCCCAGAGAGACTGTGGTGTCGGAGGAGTGGCATGCAGGGCTCGATCTGAGTTTTGGGAAAGATAGCAGATGTTTTGGGTCACCTGAAATTTTTTGACTCTTAAATTTGTTACCTTATACATACACATATAGGACCACAGAGGGGCAAATAAATTATTTTACCACAGTCAATGGTTTCATGAAGGAGGCTGTCAATATTGTAAAACAGCATTTTAACAGGTGGGCCATTCGATAGCAAACAAATAAGTAGGAGCATCCCATCCCTGCAGCACTACTGGTACACACACACTTCATATATACTTCATTAAGGAGCCTTTAACCATAACTGCATTAAGAGCTTGTCTTTCATAACTGCCCTTTCCCTTTGATTACCCTTTAAACAGAATTTGTAACTTCATATGCTGTCCAATGGGTTCCAAAGAAGAGCCAAGGAGAGATGGGGGATGTTCTGAACAACACTGACCTGTGTTTATATTCCTATAACTTTATTGGCTATAAATAATTGTTTATACTAGTTTTGAGCGTAATGCCTGGAGGGCACATATCTCCTCAATTAACGACTGACCATTATTTGCCAACTCAGTCAACCTACTGTTTGACCTATCGTATAGTCAATCCTACTTCGTGTTATCCTATTTGATGGTATCTATATTTATACACAAAACGCAGCAGCAGATGACTGTCATAAGCAGTGTACATACCGGTTCCACGTAAGGAAAGTTGCACGGTGTGTTGCAAGTCCCAGTGAAGAAACTTGACTCATATTTATTCCTGCAGCTAGAAGACAAAAAAAAAAAAAGAAAGAAAAGAAAAGAAGCTAATCAGTGAGCATCACAGCACTAATGTAATACCACAAACTGTTCATTCACTCTTAATCACAGAGAATTTCATGCATGTTAATTCAGCAGGAGAGGCACTTTAGCAGAAAGGTGCCAGTTGAGAAAGGGTTCCTTCCTCTGTCTACCCCACCCCACTCAAATCATTGTCTCCAAAGATTGCTTTATATTTTAAAAGTACAGATTCACAAGGAGTAGTTTGCCTGTAAACGTGCTTAGGATTGCAGCCTGGGGAGTATTTTAGTAGACTTTCAGTGAGAACTGGGGAAACATGACCTCGATAGACTGGAGAGCTGGGCCATAAGCAATAAAATGGATTTCAATAGGGAGAAATGTCAAGTACTTCACCTAGGCAGAAACAACATAAGGCACAGGTACAGGATGGGAGATAGTTGGCTTAACAGTACATGTGAAAGAGATCTGGGAGTCTTAGTGGACCACAAACTGAACATGAGTCAACAGTGTGATATGGCGGCTAAGAAGGCCAATGCAATTCTGGGCTGCATCAAGAGGAGTATTGTGGATCAAGGGAAGTAATACTACCACTGTATTCTGCATTGGTCAGACCTCACTTGGAATACTGTGTCCAGTTTTGGGCTCCACAATTTAAGAAGGATGTTGACAAGTGTCCAGATGAGGGCGACCAGAATGGTCAAAGGTCTGGAATCCATGCCCTATGAGGAGAGACTTAGGGAGTTGGGTTTGTTTAGTTTGGAGAAGAGAAGGTTGAGGGGAGACATGATAGCCATGTTTAAATATTTGAAGGAATGTCATGTTGATGAGGGAACTAGCTTGTTCTCTGTTGCTCCAGAGACTTGGACACAGAGTAATGGCTTTAAACTAATAGAAAAGAGATTCCACCTAAACATTAGGAAGAACTTTCTGACGGTGAGGGCTGTTCGATGGTGGAATGTGCTGCCTCGGAGGGTGGTGGAGTCCCCGTCTTTGGAGGCCTTTAAGCAGAGGCTAGAGGGCCATCTGTCAGGAGTGCTTTGATTGTGGGATCCTGCATGGAAGGCACAAACAAGACGATTGCAGCAGCACCATCCTGCCTGTGTTCCACCGCACCCAAAATAATAGGCATGCTCCTCTGATACTAGAGAGAATAGGTATGCAGCATGACTAGTATCCATTCTAACTAATAAGCATGTTCTATAGAGCGCTCTGACTCTTGCATCAAAAGTCACAATTATTTGATATCCAGGGGTAAAGAAGCACTTCCACTGACATAAGAAACTGAGAGCTGTGGTCTTGTCCCCTTTCCCATGCCCACAGCAACTAACTATGTAATATGACTTTTAGTTAACATCAATTCCCCAATCACAGGCATCACGTTTTTGGGATTCTCAGTAGGAGGGGCATTGAGGAAAAAGGATGTGCCTCAGTCAGCACCTTATGCATAGGATTGAAAGAGATCCCAGAATTTAGTCATATGATTACCTTGAACTGCCTCTTTTACCACATCAACAAACTGTGTCCACAGACTTTCAGGGTCTAGTTCAACCCAACCAGGCTGAGGATGAAGTACTTCAACCTAATTAGCAGAAAGCACATGCTCGTCAAATAGGCCAACATAAAACCACAAGAGTTAGTGCCTTGCCAGCCTTATAGTAAAAGTCATTTCCTATATTACAAAATTCCTACCCAGAAGACCTTTCCCTGTATTTATTTAATACATGTTGATAATTAACATTACCTAGTTAATGAAAAACTCGTTTGCAATCATTACCCCACAGGATGTTGGTACATGTAGGACTACGTTTGACCTGCTTTCTTCCACTGAATGTGGACTCAAAGTAGCTTAAAATATGATCAGTAACAAAAAATCAGTTGCAACAGGTCTACCCTTCATCGACAAACTAATCCAAAGGAGAGAGGAGCCAAACAGGTGGTAAGGGTTCTTACACACAGGTTATCAGTTAACCTTCAGGTTAAAGCAGGGGTGTTGAACTCAATTGTTACCAGGGCCGGATATGACATAAATGCGACTTGGTCGGTCAGGCCAGGCCTACCCAGCCCAGATCAAGAGTGGGGTGGGGGAGGCTGCCTCACGGGCCAGATAAGAGCTTTCAAGGGGCCGGATCCAGCCCACGGGCCTTATGTTTGACACCCCTGGGTTAATGAGAAAAAGTGCTTCCCATGCCAGATAATCCTATCTCTCATATTTTTGAAAGAGATTCAAAAAGTAAATGTATTTCACATTTTTATTTAAATTGTATTTTTAACTTATAACATTTGAAGGGATTGGGTACAACTCTGCTATGTACCCACTGAAGAAGAAAAGAAACATGGAATAGTTTATATTCCTCGCATTTACAAAGTACACTGCTTAAGTATTTAAAAGTTTATTTGGATATAAAAGAAGATATTGAAATTTTGTTAATAGAAGATAATTATGACACCATTGAAGCAATGTTAAAGGAACAGAAAAGTTTTGATGGACTTCCAACAAGTATGGAAGAAAAAGAACACAAGAAAAGCCATGCTGGATCAGACCAAGGCCCATTAAGTCCAGCAGTCCGTTCACACAGTGGCCAACCAGGTGCCTCTAGGAAGCCCCCAAACGAGACGACTGCAGCAGCACCATCCTGCCTGTGTTCCATAGCACCCAATATAACAGGCATGCTCCTCTGATACTAGAGAGAATAGGTATGGGTCATTACTGGTAGCCATGAATACCTTTCTCCTCCATGAACATACAATTAGAAGTTTCAGAGAAAGCATATGACATCTATACATATTTGTACATTAATTTCATAACTGGATGGAAAATGCAAGTAAATGACATGAGCTTTTAAGGTCATAACATCTAAATATTTGAAGACTCTGCTCTTTTTTGTCCTCACACTTTTTAAAAACTACCCAATCCCATCATAAAATTTGATGCAGTCATTTTATTACTTATTCAAGTTGTTCTAGATGATCAACATTGTTCTAAAATGTGATAATAAATTTCATTAATGAAGAATAAAATTGTTTTTAAACCCTTTCTTTCAGGATCACTCCCAGTCTTCCACAGTTAAAACAACAATAGAATATGGGGGGGGGGAGAGTAAAAAACAAACTAACATTACAAATAGGGGAAAAAGTTAAATTACATTCTAGTTCTCAACTATCATAAATATTTGCAGTGTGATTCAAAGCAACACTTGAAGATAATAACAAAAAAGCCTTGTAAAATTCTAAAAGAAAATGAGTGCTATAAAAGGTTGCTTTTTTTGCCAGCAAGTAAAAAATGCCTGAATTCATTAAGATTGTGCCCACTTCCAGTTTCTTAATTACATCAAGTGACACAGTGGTTCACAGTCCAACTGAATGGGCTTTCTTTGGTCAGAAAACGAGGTGAGCATTAGGAGTGAATGACACACAGTTTCCCAATATTTCTGGACAAAGGAATTTAAAAATTGCTAACTTCAGATGACTGCTCCTAAGATGAAAACCCTCTTCAGTGAAGGTGTCCCATTGTCAACAGATATCGCTGTAGCTATGGATTGGATGGGGACCACCAACTGTGGGAGTGGATAGGCCTACCAAAGGGCCTTGAGTCCAGCCAGGCTGGTACAGAGACCCTGACTATATGGATACGTTTACCTCCATGAGGGGGCTGTACAAGCAGCTGCCAAAATTTGCGCAATTTCCCAAGTAGGATGGGCTCATACAACTTGCCACCCCGCAGAATCCCAAGATTTGGCTGTGAGCAATCGTATGAGGCTGCTGGCACTGTGAAGTGGCCTTGTAGCATATGAATTCTCACCATAAGCGATAAGTAACTCCTAAGCTCTTGCCTTTAAACATTTGAATCCTCCCACAGAAGAAAAAGATTTAAATTCTTGCAAGCTATGAAGGCAACTTGCAAGAATTTAAATCTTTTTCTGGCCCATAATACTCATGTAGCCAATTTGGGGAAAAGGTCAGCCCGTTTGATAATCAATTTCCTCCGGACCAAAGGAGCACATTACATTCCAGCAGGACTCAAACTTTTATCAGGCGAAAACCCTAGCACAAATGCTATATGGAACACAACTCGACTCTTCACCCTCTTGTCTTACTCCCATTGAACGTGTGCAATCTAAGTTCCTTAGAGCTGCCCTGCAATTGTCGAGATGTGTTCCAAATGCCCTGATACGTTTAGAAACTGGCATGATGAAGGTGGAGGCAAGGATTGTCCTGTCCTCGATCTCTCTCTGGATGAAAATTAACTTCAACCCTAATGGTCTTCTCCCACTGATCCTATGTGACTCCTCTAGATCCAGATGGGTGATAGCCATAGATGCCAAATTAAACAACTTGGGTTTTACACCCCCGGCTTTACTTCAGTTAGGGTGGGAACAAGCTAAGCTAATTATATCCCAAAGGATCAAAGACATCAAGAGACAAACAGATCTAGCAAGGGTGCCTCTATTCACTGCACCCCTCCATACTAAATACATCCTAGCACCAGCAGCCTATCTCCACTATTTAGAGATAATAATTATAGAAGGGCCTTTACCCTGGCCAGATGTGCAGCCTTACCATCTGCTTTGCTTGAGGGGAAATATAAGAAGACACCCTGGGAAGAGAGATTCTGCCCCTGCAAATCAGGGGACTTAGAAACTGTTGAGCATGCCCTCCTGAACTGCAGTTTCTATACATTACCCCGTTCGAAGTTTATTGAGCCCCTCTTATCGAGATTGAGACCTGACAGGGCAGGTGAAAGGTTTGAGATGCTCCTACAAGGGGGTAATCCTTCAACCACTCTTCAGGTTGCGAAATTTTGTTTAGCAGCAATGAAAATTCGTCACATTAGAACAGCACAATTGACAGATGTGTCCCAGCTGTAATTCTTTTTTTAAATGTTTTAAAAATGTTTTAAGACTCGGACTGTAATTCTTTGATTGTAAGAATCTTTTTGTCCATGCTTTCCGTTTTATGTTTTGACTGGCTAAATGCTGCAAATAAATTATCTATCTATCTATCTATCTATCTATCTATCTATCTATCTATCTAGCTATCTAGCTATCTAGCTATCTAGCTATCTAGCTATCTAAATCTCTTTCTTCTGTGGGAGGATTCAAATGTTTAAAGGCAAGAGCTTAGGAGTTACTATGAAGCAAGCTATAAAGGCAACACCCTGACCTGGACGGCCCAGGCTAGCCTGATCTTGTCAGATCTCAGAAGCTAAGCAGGGTCAGCCCTGGTTAGTATTTAGATGGGATTCCACCAAGGAATACCAGGGTTGCTGTGCAGAGGAAGGCACTGGCAAACCACCTCTGAACGTCTCTTGCCATAAAAACCCCAAAAAGGGGTCGCCATAAGTCGGCTGCGACTTGACGGCACTTTACACACACACACACACACATGAAGGCAATATTATACCGTGCTCTCCATCTCAACTTTGGTAATTGAAAGGGTGAGAAAAACCCCTACCAACAAGTTACAGCCCAAATAAAGATTGGGATCAGATTCAGCTAAAAGAATATATTGCGTTGGTACAAATTAGGGACTTCTGCTTTGGGAACAATATTTGAATCAACAGCACATTCCACTGTATTTTGAGAACTGTTCTTGGGTTGCAGTAAATAAAAGAATAATATAAATGTACAAAGAGATTAAATCTGGGATCAGATCTCCCAGTGCTTTAAAAAAACTCTTCAAAAGAACCCTTTAAAACTTTTACTAGCCTGTGGCAGAAACAAATACAAGAGCAATTTAGGTACATCAATTACCACAGGGCTAACAGCAACTCTGGAAGCTGTTTATATCAGGAAAGTGGCATGGAAAAAGCAAGTGAAACCTGCCTGGGGTGCTGCAATGCTCAGAAGAAAACAGTTATATAAATATTCTAAGTAAATCGATATATACATTCATATACGTAGATTACTTCCTTTTGAACTAAAATATTTGTTTTAACTATCATTAAGTTTGCTTTTACATTCTTTTTTTGCAAAGAATGTAAAACTTTGGTTTTGGTATTTGGTTAAAAGGCTACACTATGTTTTTGTTTTTTTAATTTAGATTATGATCTGATTCGTTTGATTTTACAGTATTGTTAACAACTTTGATTACAGGGAAACCAACCTCAAAATATTTTAAAACAAAGCTGTTTGCAACTAACATTACAGGCTGGTCAGCTTGTTCAGGTGCTTCTCCACCACAACACACACCTTTTGGCTACACTTTGATTTTTTAAACTGCGAAACATAGCATAGGTTACAGAAAGCTGCCCTGGTTTGTAATCTGAACTAATAAACTAACGTGGGTGTAAATGTGGATTTACTTACAAGTTAATCTGCTTAGAATCATGCTATACACCTCGTGGGAAGAACTGTTACGTAAGCAGAAAATGGCAAACTAGGTCCAGAGATATCAGATGTTTATCTTTACACATCAATCTGCCTAGCAAGCAAAACACACAGGGCATCAAAGAATCTCTTCCTGCACTCTGGTCCCAACCAGCAGCATTAAACTAGAAGGTACCTTCAAAGGAATTTGTGTGTTTACACACCATCTCCTTCAATTAGTTCTGTCACCCAGGCCGATCCCAACCACTCCTCTCTCCCACTGCACAAGCTCTTCTGGAGCAGCAATGTAAAGAGGCAGAGGCCGAAGATCCAGATTCCCAGTACAGCAGGGATGGGAAACCTCAGGCCCGGGGGCCGAGGACATTTTCTGCGGCCCTCGGGAGCTCCGGGGCTGGGGGTGTGGGGGGGGGGAGGCGTGGAGGTTGGGGCCTGGTCGCTTGGGGCTGGTGTACACAGGTGTGTGTGTGGGGGGGGGAAGGCTTTTCTTCTTCTTTTTCGGGGGTGCCCTCCAGGTCGTCTCTGTGTGGTCTCCCCTGGGGTTGCCAACCTCCAGGTGGTGGCTGGAAACCTGGAAACCGTAGTCTCCCCCCCCCCGGGAGATCTGGTTTTGGCCCCCGAATAATGTTATAAATGTGCAAATGACCCTTGGCAGGAAAAAGGTTCCCCACCCCTGCAGTACAGTATCCTTTCCTCATCCGTTGCCCGCTGAAGAGGAGACAAGTCCACCCTCCGAGCTCATTAATCAGCTGGTGAGCCCAAAGCAGAACTTCTTCCTGTTGAGAGAAAGTGCCTCTAGCACAGTGATTCCCAACATGGGGTACGTATACCCCCAGAGGTACGAACCAGGACATTTAGGGGTACGTGGGGAAAAATTGAATAATACTGGAAATATACATTTGAAATAACAGCAACTATATTAATTACAAACATTGCAGCAATATGAAGGGTACAATTTATAGAAACGAGCTGCCAAGGGGGTATGCAAACGAAAAAAGGTTGGGAACCACTGCTCTGGCAAGAATGGGGGGGAGGCCAAAGACCACCCCCCAACTGCGTGAGGTTCGTGGGAAAGGGAGGACCCTCTAGACACAGGTGTGAAAGGGTGATGTAAAGGAAGGGTGTCCCCAAGCAACACAAGAACCAACACAGGATTCGTTATAATGGCAGTAAACCCCCACTGGTGTAGTAGAAAAAGAGCAAGAGTCCAGTAGCACCTTAAAGACTAACAAAACATTTCCTGGCAGGGTGTGAGCTTTCGTGAGCCACAGCTCACTTCTTCAGATACAGCTAGAATGTGAATCCATCTGTCTTTAATTCCCAGTGGGTCGCCGTGTTAGTCTGTCTGCAGTAGTAGAAAAGAGCAAGAGTCCAGTAGCACCTTCAAGACTAACAAAAAACATTTCCTGGCAGGGTATGAGCTTTCGTGAGCCACAGCTCCCTTCTTCAGCTTTATTAAACGCTGTCCCGCGGGCTTCAAAACAAACCCACCCCCACCCATCGCGGTCCATCCAATACAGGCCTGCGACTCTGCTCACCTGCTTGGCGCTGGCGCCTTGGACCGCGGCCGCTTTGTCGTAAACATGGCACCGTATGACGGTGCTGCCCACGTCCACCCCGAGTATATACTGAGCCGGGGCGGCCATGGAGACCGCGGCGGCGGCGGCGGCGCCCAGCCTCATCCTGCCCGCCGCCCTTCCTCAAGCCCACCGCCGGCCTCAAGCCCACCGCCTGCACCAGCAGCCCTCTGCTGCCAGGGGAGCGCCCAACGCCGCCCTCAGCCCCTCGCAGGGCGGTCAGCGAGCTGCACCCGCTCTCCCCCACCAGCGCGAGGACAAGGCAGAGGAGGAAGGGGGAAGACAGGGAAGCGCCTCTTGCCCAGGGCATCGACTGGGGCGGGGACTGGGCGCGCGCGGCGCGGGTGGGTGTGCGCCAGCGAGGAAGCCAATGGAGAGGGCTAGCGGCCTCCAGCGGGCTTCATCACTGGGGGGTGGGTGGGTGGGTGGGGGGCGGGAAGAGACATAATGCGCTGCCTGTGGTGGCCCTTCCGGAGCGGCCCGGGAGAGGAAGCAAAACAAGCGCTTCTTTCCCGCTTCTCTGCAGAGGGTCCGGCGTCCAGGGCAGCTCCGCGTTGGTTAGACGCCGCCTCGCGCCGGCAGGCCCGCCCGGCGTCCCCGGCAGCAGCCATCTTCGCCCCCACCCGACCCCTTCATCCTCGAGCAGGGGTCAGCAGCTTTTGACAGTTTCGCGTCAAAACGACGTCAAAATTCACAGCAAGAGGTTGACGTTCTTAAGCTTGCGGAACTGGAAATATGCAAGCGGAGGTTACCGACTGGTGGTGGAAAGGGCTGTCAAGTCACAGCAGACCTCTGTAAGGATGTGTCACTGGCCACCAAGACTAGATTAATTCATGCCATTGTATTCCCTATTACTGTGTCTGGGTGTGAAAGCTGGACAGTGAAGAAAGCTGATAGGAAGAAAATAGATTCCTTTGAAATGCGGTGTTGGAGGAGAGGGTTACGGATTCCGTGGACTGCCAAAAAAAAAAAAAATCAGTGGGTTATAGATCAAATCAAGCCTGAACTGACCCTAGAAGCTCAAATGACTAAACTGAGGCTGTCGTATTTTGGTCACGTCATGAGACGACAAGAGTCACTGGAAAAGACCGTCATGCTAGGAAAAGTTGAGGGCAGCAGGAAAAGAGGAAGACCCAACAAGAGATGGATTGACTCAATCAAGGAAGCCACAACCCTCAATTTGCAAGATCTGAGCAAGGCTGTCAAAGATAGGTCATTTTGGAGGACTTTCATTCATAGGGTCGCCATGAGTTGGAAGCGACTTGACCGCACACACAAAGCATCTTCAAGAAGCCCTATAGTCCTCTATAGTCCCATTAAAAATATTTGCCTGCCTTTTCTTTCACATACTGGCTATTCTAGCATCCTGCCTACCCACTTTAATATACTTTTAGGTTAAAGATTTTTCTTTTTTAAAGAGCCATATTTGGTTCTGTATTGAGCCATATGCTGTAGACTGTCCCAAATTGCCTTCAATTGACCAAAGACCCTTGCGTCAAAGTGAAAAAGTATATCAGCATCACAGGGCATCAGGGCTGCCATGGGTAAATGTTGTTTTCTATTTGGGCTCCTGTGCTTTTACAACATAACTGCCCTACTAGCTCTGAGCAAAGATCCCAGTGGACAACCAGAAAATCCTGGAAAACTTAAAAAGCAGAGCATGGCTTTACTGTTGCACACAGGCAATGGTTCAATTGCCTCCATCATAATAGAAGCATTGCTTTATTTACTATTTTATATTCTCCTAAAATAGTTGGACTTTAAGAACCTTAGCACTAGGTAATAGTTCATGAAAGCATACTCTAGTAATGTAACATTATTACTCTTGTTCATGCTTTTTCACATATTCATAGCAATATTGTTGGCAATATTGGAATAAAGACCCATATGAGGAGTCCTTAGTCTTGCAGAACTTGTGGATACTTTTGGAATTTTTGAGGATGGGGGGTGGAAGTAACCACAAAATGGCTGTTACGGTGTGTAAGGGTCAGTCACAAAATGTTGGGACGTTGAAAGATAAGCATCTTTATATGATGGAACCAACTGCTTTGAATAGGTGCTCCTTACAGATACAAAGTTGATACTGCCTGGGTTCTTTTGAAGCCCTTCCTACAGGTGAGGAAAGCCAAAACTGGAGAAAACATGCTTTGTTGAAGAAGCAAATGTTAGCTTCCAGACATTAAGGGGGTAAATCTAATAGCATCTTTTCTAATGGAATAGCATGCATGCACACAAGGAAAGCAGTATCCTGATTCCACTTATTTCTGAAGTAGTTACTTTGGTTATCATTTTGATTTAAAAAAACCCTGAAAATAATGCTTGTTTTAAGCCAAGCAACTCTGGAACCAACTAAAAAGCTCCTATAGAACTGTGGAAGAGTGTGTTTAAACATTTTAGGTGGGGTCTACACTATCAAGTCTCTTCCCCAAGCCAAAAGTAAAGTAGCATTTTAGTACATCAACTAGTATTCAAAAAAAGATGTGACAAACTGAGAGAAGATAGCTTTGTAGCAAAATCCAATGTCACATTCATGAGTTACAATGTTATCAAGGGGTATATTTTGTGGAGAAACCTGTAACAAAGAAACCTCTATAATCACTGTTGTTAAACAGCATGTACCTTTGTATTCTTCACAAACATGGCCTACTGTAGGGACCAGGAAGGACATATGGATGATCTTTGAATTCTGCATCATGGCATAGATGACTAAAGTAGACTCCCATATTATTTACAACTAATTATCAATGGTGACTAAAAACTACAGTATGTTTGCTGGAAGCAGCAAGTGAAATTGGTCCTTAATCTTCGCAACAAACTCCACTGCAGCTTTGTGGCAGCTTTAATATTGCTGTCCCCATTCCTAACCACTATATTCTTCTGTTTTTGATCCAGCAAGCATGGGTACAAGTACTTTTACCCACAGATTGCAATTTTCCTGCCTTCCCTCACCCTGCAGCAGCCCAAATACCCCTCAAAATCCTATTCCTTGGGTTCCCTCTCCCCCAGAAATAAGTTTTTAGTGGCATTTTGGGCTCCCGGGGAGGATTATCATGTTCTATGGTCAGTGGTGGGCCCATGGGAAAAGTTGTGTCTCTATTGTCTTTGTATAGTGATAAGTGCTGCATATTATAAGTTATTATATTAGGTGCTGTGGAACACAGCCAGGATGGTGCTGCTGCAGTCGTCTTGTTTGTGGCTTCCTAGAAGCACCTGGTTGGCCACTGTATGAACAGACTGCTGGACTTGATGGGCCTTGGTCTGATCCAGCAGGGCCTTTCTTATGTTCTTATAAGTGTGATGGGGAGACCATTCCCTGGGGCACTTTAGACTTGGGTAACAGTAATACAGGGCACCCAGTCGTAGTGAAGAAATGAGAAAGTTCAACAGCTCCTAATATGATAAGGTTTATGCCATTTATCTTTAAAAGGAATGTTATTGCTTATTTGTGTTGGTTGTTTAATGGCTGCAGCTCTCGAGTATATAAAATAACAGCACACATCAATATTACTGTGCCGCAAAATCAGTGCCTCATTTTCCTAGTCTTTGTTGCTGCTGACAAAAAAAAAAAATCCATGAAAAAGCGATCTAATACTTTTTAAGAATCATCATCATCAGATCTAGTTACATTGAATTCTGTCCATTCTATGTCTTTTTGTCCATTCTGAACCTATTGCTGATCAATTTAATTGGGTATTCCATGAATTACATGAGAGAAAGAAAACAGTCTACTCACTCAAATCATAATTTTTAGATGCCTATCATGCGTCTGTTAATTTTTTTCTAAACTAAAAAAATCCCCCAAAGAATTTAGCTTTCGCTCATAGGGAAGGTGTTCTAATGGGAGTATTTTAGTTAACCTTTTCCATATCTTTACCCAGAGCAACAATATCCTTATTGAAATGACGTCAGCTACACTAGATGCACTATTCTGAGCGTAGCTATACAATACAGCTATATAAAGGTATGATTATTAATTTTCAAATCCTTTCCTAATAAAATTCCAGCACAGTGAATTCCTTTTCCACTGCTCCTGCAACGGTGAGTTGACATGTTCATAAACCAAAAAGCATCATGGCCTCATGATACTTTGCCTGGGAAGCCACAGCCAATTCAGTAGTATCCCTACAGCTTCTAATGTGGTGTATGTCACTGACAGTTGCAGGCCCTATCAATAAAACAGAATAAGGTCCAGGAAAAATGGGTAAGGAGGGCCACTTTCTGTACACAGTGCTAAAGAGGGGGTGGCTGGTTGTCAGAGGGAGGGCCTGGAAAGCTTCAATGAGCCATTCCATTTAGTCAGGCTGCAGTTTCTGTGGAAGCGGGGGAGAGGAGACAGCAATAGGGTTTGGTCTTGCTCCTTTAGGACCTCTGAATCATTGTACTCATGAAGGCCTCACCTCATGGTCTGATAACTTAGGCCTCTATTAGTCATCTTTTGGGCTTTGCCTCACTGTGGTCCCTTATGCACCATACTATGATCCAGTTTAGCCTGAAATAACCTCAGTGGCCAGGAACCGTTTCTGGATGGAAGATTGGGATGGTTAAAACGTGACCTGGAAATGTAGAGTTATGTAGGTATCAAGTTTGACTGTTGTATCAGAACTGGAACATTCAATACTGAATTGCTCAAGCTGCGATCTAACCCAAATCTTGAATGGTGACATTTGCTCTTATTCAGCTTTTGACCAAACCCTATGGTCTAGCAGCACTGGCAGGTGGTTTTTTTTAATGTGCCCCTTCAAGTAACATTATGGCCCATCTTAATACCACTCACTTCTAGATCTTTGCTACTACAAACAAAACAGCTTTATAGCAAATTAACTGAATTGTATCTTCCTAGCCTTCTTTGAAAGAAAAAAAGTGGCTAATTTTCAAACTTTGAATTAAAGTTATATTATGAATGCAAGTGACAAATTTTATCTGAATGATGAAAGACAGATTTTAAACTACAAACACAGAAAATGCAGATTAAGCCAACACCTGACATCAATTGGTTGAAGAAAGCAAGTCTACTGAAAAGCAAAATAGATAATTTATTTGCGGCACTTAGCCAGTCAAAACATGATAAAATGGAAAGCATGGACTAATAGATTCTTACAATCAAAGAATTACAGATCGCGTCTTAAAACATTTGTAAAACATTTTTAAAAAGAATTACAGCTGGGACACATCTGTCAATTGTGCTGTTCTAAGGCAACAAATTTTCATTGCTGCTAAACAAAACTTCGCAACCTGAAGAGTGGTTGAAGGATTACCCCCTTGTAGGAGAATCTCAAACCTTTCACCTGCCGTCAGGTCTCAATCTCGATAAGAGGGGCTCAATAAACTTCGAACGGGGTAATGTATAGAAACTGCAGTTCAGGAGGGCATGCTCAACAGTTTCTAAGTCCCCTGATTTGCAGGGGCAGAATCTCTCTTCCCAGGGTGTCTTCTTATATTTCCCCTCAAGCAAAGCAGATGGTAAGGCTGCACATCTGGCCAGGGTAAAGGCCCTTCTATAATTATTATCTCTAAATAGTGGAGATAGGTTGCTGGTGCTAGGATGTATTTAGTATGGAGGGGTGCAGTGAATAGAGGCACCCTTGCTAGATCTGTTTGTCTCTTGATGTCTTTGATCCTTTGGGATATAATTAGCTTAGCTTGTTCCCACCCTAACTGAAGTAAAGCTGGGGGTGTAAAACCCAAGTTGTTTAATTTGGCATCTATGGCTATCACCCATCTGGATCTAAAGGAGTCACATAGGATCAGTGGGAGAAGACCATTAGGGTTGAAGTTAATTTTCATCCAGAGAGAGATCGAGGACAGGACAATCCTTGCCTCCACCTTCATCATGCCAGTTTCTAAATGTATCAGGGCATTTAGAACACATCTCGGCAATTGCAGGGCAGCTCTAAGGAACTTAGATTGCACACGTTCAATGGGAGTAAGACAAGAGAGTGAAGAGTCGAGTTGTGTTCCATATAGCATTTGTGCTAGGGTATTCGCCTGATAAAGTTTGAGTCCTGCTGGAATGTAATGTGCTCCTTTGGTCCGGAGGAAATTGATTATCAAACGGGCTGACCTTTCCCCCAAATTGGCTACATGAGTATTATGGGCCAACTTGGATCCAGATGCCTGGATTGTCGTTCCAAGATATTTATACTGGGTGACCTGTTCCAGCCTGTGGCCATTAATGCTCCACCTCCTATATTTAGGACGTCTACCAAAAGCCATGACTTTTGTTTTATCATAGTTGATCATCAGGCGTTCTTTCTCGCAAAACGTTGCACCTCTCATAAGCACCCTCCTGAGACCAACTGGGGTTCTTGAAAGCATTACCGCATCATTGGTGTAGAGCAGTATATGAATATGCCTGTCCACCAGTTTAGGAGGATGCAAATCTGGTGCATTCAATGTGTTAACCAGATTATATAGTAGGCAAAAAGCTGGGGAGCGAGAAGACAGCCCTGCCTAACACCTCTATAGGTGTTTATGGGGGCAGTAAGATGTCCTCCTCTATTACACCTGACTCTCAGTGCTGTATGTTTGTGCAGGGCTCTCAGCAACATCAGGAGCCTTTTGTCTATGTTTGTGGCTTTAAGCTTGTGCCAAAGTAGAGGTCTGGAGATTGAATTGAATGCTGCCCTGAAATCAATGAATGCCGCATATAAGGAGGAATTTCCCTTATTAGAGTATTTCTCTGCAAGATGTTGAAGGACAAGGCAGTGCTCTATTGTACTCTCCCTTCCCTAAAGCCTGCCTGTTCTGTTGCCAAAATATCCTCTTGGGTGAGCCAGAGAGTTAATTCATCTAGCAAGTGTCTTGAATATAATTTGCTAACGACGCTTAGGAGACTAATAGGCCTATAGTTGGACGGGTCCTTCCTACTACCTTTTTTATAGAATGGGATAACTATTGCCAGCCCCCAATCTTTAGGGACTCTTCCAGTAGAGTCTATAAATGTAAACAATGCTGCTAGAAAGGGGGCTCACCAATCTATATTCTCCTTAAGCAGCTCAGGGGGATACCATTATATCCAGGGGCTTTGCCCTGTTTTAGTTGGTTGATAAGAGATTTAACCTCATTTGCTGAGACTGGCGGCCAGGAGGGAGTCTTTGACAGGTCAGGGCTATAGGGGGCCAGAGGATGCACATCGTCATAAAGGCTCTGGAAGAATATGACACACCTATCCGCAACCACATGTGAATCTAAAGGTGAATTCTTTTTAAAGCAAAATAATTTAGTTTACATTTTTATCCAATCAGACATACCAAGTTAGTTACAAAAAAATTGTATTAAACTTCTATATAGTATTTGATTCATATGATTTATTCCTTCCGTGTATATTTTACATTCATATTTTAAAATACCTTTGCACAGTATTTTGCGTAATTACAAGCTATAATTCTGAAAATTCACAACACTAAACACAAAAATACACTCCCATATTAATTCATATGCCAATTGGAAACATTGCATTTAGCAGATAAACAAAGTTCTTTTAAAAAAAGAAACTATAAAATATGCACATAAAAGTCTTCCCTTTCAGATTTTAATAAAATACTGCTCTGTACAAGATCTTAATGAAAAATTCCAGCATTTACAAAATACACTTTGAGAGAAATGAGCAATATACCTTTATTTTAAAAAACCCAGCTGAAATTGTGAATAAAATGCCAGAAGCCAATTATTTATTATATATATATATATATATCTAAAAACTGGGCACCACATGTAAGGAAAATAATACTGAACCTGCAGATGAACAGAGAAAATAATCTGTGAAATACATACAATACACAGTATAGAAAGGAACCAGATGGACACTTGAGGTCCTAGTGTGAAAACAACTGATAAAAATTGATGATTTTGCTGGTTTTCAGATAGTCACCTTTCATAAACCTTACTTCAGGTGCTTCCATTACTAGTGTGCTGACAGAAGAGGCTATAATAAACTTAGGAAATTTAATAGATAAGAAATTCCCACCCCTGGATTAAAATTATGCCTCTAGGCATGCCAACTCATGAAATTGACGAACTACTACACAATGTTTGGGTAAATAAAATGGTTTCTTCATGGGATTTTCTTATCATATTCATCAAGACTGGAAAAAATCTGGAGGACTGAGAAAATGAATATTAAACTATAATAATGAATGGACTATGCCAGTCATGTAAAGCTGGTGAATGGAAATATAGGGCTTAGGCTTGTCAGGCCTAGCCTAGGAACCAGTGGAAGACATGGGGGAGCATGGGGGGGGTGGCCATCGGTGACAGTATGATGTCACTTTTGTGGAAAACCTGGAAGTCATGTCACAACTCATTAGGAACTGCTGGAAACTGAGTTTTCAGCAACCTCTCTCTATGGGTTTATCATAAAGTTTCTGGCAATTGCTAAAAAGACGTGACATCACTTTAAGGTGTCCCCTGGTTTTCGTCAGCACAATGGCCATTTTGAATTTCCCCCCCTGCTGCTGCTGAGAGCCGTAATGGGAAGCTGAGGACAGGGAATCCCCTGCCCCCACCTGGGGGCTGATCACCCTAAAATGATCCAGCCACATTACATGCCTTTATATTCCATTAATTTCCATGGCAGCATTAAGAATTTACTTTTATTCTATAATTTAAATCAGTAGGACTCTATGATTTTTCACTTTGGCTAAGGATTGTGTACTGAGTTACATGTTGGATGGTCAATTCTCCTATTGCAATACACCCTACCTTTAAACTAAAGGCGATATAATTATTTGTGATATAAAAATTAATCTGCATATTTTGAAAAAGAACCTTTCTGTTATCATCCAAGAGATGGTGCCAGTATCTTTTTTGCTTTGTGTTCACACACTGGGTTGCTTAGGTGCTGGATATATTACCCCAGGATAAAGACACACTCACAGGCATTTTCTCCACATGGAGATTAATCTTTGCTCTGAAAAAAGTAAGAAGTGATGCATGGAGTAAGGAGGCCTATCTGGCCAGGTGCGTGGAGGCTGTGGTGGGATGGCTGGAACAGAGAAACCTGAAATTGAACCAATCAAAGATGGAGTTTGAGGCAGCAACGGTTTAGTAGATCAGCTGGACTTTCTCCTCCCTTGACCCCCTTCCCCTCCTCCTCTTTTTTCCTCCTCTCCCTTCTTCTCTTTCCCTTCCCTTTTTTCCTCCCCCGCCTCTGCTGGCTCTTTTCTTGGATCTTTTCTTGTCTCAACTTGAGGACTCGCTACTTCTAGATCACTGTAGGGCCTTTGCCTACAACAGTTTATGAGCCCACTTCACCATCAGGAAAAAAATTAGTATTATTTAGTAGGTATGAATTTAGACTGCCATCTTTAACATGATTAGTAAAATGTTTTTAATTCTATGTTTTTATGTATTATATATTGTATTGTATATATTGATTGTTGGAAACCACCTTGAGACTGACTTGGTTGGGAAAGGGCGAGGTATAAAGTCAATAAAATAAACAAATAAAAAAGACTGCTCCGGCTACAAAATAGTGATTCTTTAAGCACTGAATTTGCTGGTTAAAATGGCATCCCTCACCTTAATATTTTACCTCTCCAGTATATAAAGCATGAATGGTGTTGTAAAACATTAGATTACAGGAAGTCAGCACAGCCGAACCAAGGTAAGGGTTGAGTCTTTGAGTGAGACTGGGCTGTCTGCCATCTTCCTAAGAAAACCATAAAATTTAACCTACTAGCCTAAAGACACACACTTACTTCGAATAATAGAGAAGATCACTCATACTTACAAAACAACATTATTTTAGGAGTCATGGTTGTATAGACTAGATTCAATGTATATATATATATATTGTTACAGAACGAAGTAATACAGCCTTTGAAATAATTTTTATTTTAGGGACCATTCTCCACCTGCAATGGAAACCATGTGATGGTTAACTAGCAGCCTTTGCCAAACTACAACTTGTAAATTATGTGGGTGCCTCTTAACATATTCACATTTATACCATTATATAAATAATATCTGAAGCATTTATTCTGCTTTTCCCTGTCAAAGATTCATTAATGGTGCCATTTTAGTTAAGACTATTACAATTATTCTAGACGATGCTCTCAGCTCTTATGCAGCTTTGGCTTGGCTCCTACAAATGAATCTACATAAAGCAAACCTGGCAGCGCCACAATAGTTAAATTCTATTCTCACTGCATCAGATCAAAAGAGACCTGAAAACGAAGAAACAAAATATGCAGGTTGCATACAAATAAATCACTTTTTAGAAGTTATGACATCATCATTAAAAAGGAAACAATATAAACAATCATGCTAAATATTAACTGAAGCCTCTCCTCTCTTGGTTAAAAGGAGGCAGTTTTGAATTAGGACTGCCACATCAACATTATTGCTCCTCTCTTGGGATAGTACATTAAAAGCCACTTTTTAGAGACGCAGGCACAATGGATAGAATAGTGATCTTAATTCTGAGTTTCCTGGCTTTCTTCATGCCAAATTAAGCTCTGTAGCAAACATACTTAAAAAAAAGAAAGCTGCAATTGACAGTAAAGATTAACGATTCAAATACCCTTCAAATGATTATGCCTAAAATTCAAAGTAGTATTTACTAATTTTATAACACTGAGAGAAAGAGAAAAAATAAAATCATTAATCTTCCATACTTATTCTGAAGATTTGGATACACCAAAATTGACAGCTAATTTTCTTGGCTTTCGCTTGGCGGAAACATTTGGCGTTGATTTTTTATGAGATGCACTGGGACTTGAAGAAGCCATTTTCTCTTGAAAAACTATGGGGTGAGCAGCTTGAGAACATCTTAAAGGATCTGAAGCAGCATCCTGTGGATTTAGTTTTGTGCTGTCAGAAGACATTGGCTGTTCATTCTTTAATTGCACATCTTGAAGTGTACCTGAGAAGTCCTTAGAGTCAAAATGCATCTTGCTAGCAGCCCTTTTTTTAGTTACCTTTAAAAAAAGGCATTAACTGTTATTCTTCAAAACCTTGAGAAGCATTCTTAAAAACAGTTTATATACACTTGTAGAGCTACTGTCAAACTTACCTGCAAAGGTATAAACTGGTTGTGTGCACCAACTGGACCAGTTCCTGCTACTGGCAAATTGCCAGGACATGAGCCAGGATAATAAGGTTTGCCATGAACAGGCAATGGTGCTCCCCATGGAACTGGGCCAAATGCATGAGATGGTGAAGGAAATATATTAGCTGTGAAAAGAACAAACTTTTTTAAAAAGATTCCACTATCGTTGCAAATGGTTCTGTGTAGTACAATCCTGCCATTCTGCAATATAAAGATGACGATTTTCCAGTTCAACACAAACTACAGTGATTCCTAGTCACATACTGATAGTTTCCTCAGATAAACAGAACGTTTATACACTTTGCGACCTATGGATGAAAAGATAGTTGCTACACATTTTATGCTCCATGAAACAAGCCACTGTGTGACTTGACACCTTGATGTCTGAGGCTTTCTGATACCATGGGATGTCTGTAACATTTGACTGATCTTTTATTTGGTTTTGTTCTCAGTAAACAAAGAAGCCATAAATATGAGCAAATGGTCATTTTCCCCAACAGTAACTACACCCCCTCAGACTATGCAAGCTCCCCCACAAAATCTGAATTATGTATGTGGGTCCTCAACCACCCCTGAATCATACTGTAACATATATAAGGAGCTGTCTAGCACAGACTCCTGCATCACAGCTTGAGCATTATGCATCTAATTGACTGGAGAGCAAAGTATATTCTTCATGGAACCCAATGGCCACATTTATGACAAGCCACTATACAACGTGTTCTTCAACCCCCAAAGGCACTGCTGAACTATTTGTTTTCTCGCCTAATTCAATCTTTTTGTCCTGTAATGAACAATAATTTTCTAGCACTGAAGAATGCAGAGGAGTTACATACACAGACATACATTCAGCTGTGACATGACTGTTCCACAGGGATAAGGAGAAAGTAGTGCGGGAAAAAGAGCTTTTTCCAATTAAGAATTAACTGTTTGCTGCCCTCAAAATCTATGAAATCATTAAAACATTTTTAAATTATAAAAGATACAGAACGGGATTGGCTTCCCCATCCTTCTGCTCATACACACAAGAGAAAGGAATGATCTCCGTCACTATCGCCTTCCCACTGTCAACTCCAATGCTTAAAGTGACACCATTCCTGACAATCCTCCACCTGTGTGGAGCAGTTTTTCAAGGGTTACAGGGGAGGAAAGGAACATGGAAGTGCTCATGTATCTTTGGATTCAACTCTTTAAAAAAAGTCTAGGTCTGAGCAGAATGACAATGCATGCTGACTAAAAATGGGACAGCCAAAAGACCATATTAAATACAGAGACGTTGCTGCACAGTTATATACTGGAAGACAGTTGGAGAATCTAAAATCTCTAACTCCAAACTGAGGCTTGTAGGAGCAGAAGGATTGTTAGCATGATTTTGGAATTTTTCAGCATTCCCTTTTAGGAAATGATAGCTTTTAAAAAAATCTCTACCACATAATTTCTGAGGCCTGCTTCCCTGAAAAGCTTTCCTTCTTAAAAGAGAACCATGTACAGACTTGTTTTGAATGAAGGATCTACATTCCAGTGTTTTAACTAGGAAAGGCAACTGGTTACCACATCTATAGCCATGGTTCTGGAGGAAAATACAAGGAATTTAGACTTTAATTTGCCACAGCCAACTAGCAACCTTGGACAGTTGAAGAAAACTTTTGTAATTGCAGGTTGTTAGAAAGCTCTTGCAAGAATCACCCAGCCACAAAATAAATATTTCCAGGAAAGATAGGAGAGAAAAACCATTCCTTCTTAATAGAAGTGGCAGTGAAAGAACATAGCTCCCAAAACCACCAGCATTGTAGAGCAAGCAGAACCAGAAACTGGAAGGAAGTGGGGGGGAGGCTTCTCCTACCAGAAGGGATGTGAAGTCTCTACCTTGTTTGCATGGCCTTCCCTAGGGAGCAAGCAGGAGGAGTAACCCAATCACCTGCCTCCTCCAGTGATGGAGAACAAAGCATTCATACGCTTACCAGCATGCTGAGTGAAGACTGGAGGAATGGATCCAGGTGGCATAAGGGCTCCCATCTGTTGATAATTTGGAAATACTGGAGGTGGAGGCAAAGGGAAGTTCATCCCAATAGAGCTCTGTTTAAGAACAAATGTTGAATGTTTATGAAACAGAATGAGATTAACCAGCTAAAAAATAGAGATAGCGGTATTAAGATTAAAAAAAAAACATTTTGAATACTGGTCTCACCAACTGTTGTAAAGCAAAAAGTGCAGCTTTCTCTTTGGCTTCATTTTCAGAATGACACTGAGGTCCATGTATTAATAAGCCATTTGATAGCTTTACCTGACAAACTGTCATTGTCTGTAGAAGAAAAATAAGATGCAACATTTTATTTTCAGCATTCAATACACAAGATAAAGATCCACAATTAAACAGAGTTATTACATTGGTGGGATGGGGAACGGAACATTGGACTTATTGTGCTCATTGCTATGGGTCATTTTGGTGGTACATACAGCACTTGGGATGTCATGATCTACTTGTTCTGTTTGTGCCCGAATCCCAATCCAATCTTCCAAGATCCATGGGGGAGGGGGACAGGGCTTGGTCAACGAAAGCTACCTCAGGCACCCACTCAAATGGCGGATACAGTCTAAAGACTGCAGGGGGAAGGGCCATGGCTCAGTGGTAGAGCATCTGCTTGGCATGCAGAAGGTCCCAGGTTCAATCCCCGGCAACTCCAGTTACAGGATCATGCAGATGATGTGAAAGATCTCTGCCTGAGACCCTGGAGAGCTGCTGCCAGTCTGAGGAGACAGTGCTGACTTCGATGGACCAAGGGTCTGATTTAATATAAGGCAGCTTAACGTGTGTTCACTAGCAGAGGAAAGGAACAACAAAGATCTCCGAATTGTGACTGGAGAAACAAGTGTGGAGGACAAAGACTTCTTGCAATGGCGGCAAGAACTCAAGGAGAGAGGGCGTGCTTCTCCAGAGCACGTGATGGTTTAGGTGGGAAAACCGTCCCGCTCTCTCCGGAGGGGAGGATTGCCCCCCTGCACAGCTTGGAAGCTAGAAAATTCTACTGACCGCAGGCCTGCGCTCAGGCACAGTCCCAATATGGGACTGCACTAAAGACAGAAGATGAACCTTTGTGATGATGGTACTGGCTCTGTTGCGTCTATGTCCAGAAGGTACTTTATTGCGTTCCTGCCTCCTAGGATGATGGAAAGAGGAGTACCCAACCGTGCCAGGATGTCCTCCTCATCTCAAATGAAAAGAATGCATTGAATTTGCCTTTTAATGCTGTATGGCAAATCAAGTTTCTTACTAGAGTTTAGCCAAGAAACAGACACTAAAAGCACTGATAATGACTGCAGTGAAAGGAGCCTTCAACCTAATACATTTAAAGTTTGGGGGAGACATATACCAGCTCCTAGAATGCGTATCGCAAGTCCCATGATTTATGCAGTTAAAGCTCAGTACTAAACAGTTATCTGTTCTGGAGTTTCAGGGGTTGAAAATGATGGTGTATTTGTTCAGATCTCTGTAGAGGTACTATTTAAAGCTACGCTTACCTGTGGAGTTCTGAGGAATGAGAACTCTGGTTGCAGCATTCCAACAAGAGAACAGATACGAGAAAGCTCCGACGCCGGTGTAGATAGCGAGCCTGGAGGTCCAAAAAGAGGAGGGCCTCCAGCTTCCATAGCTTGTGGGTTCTGAGGCCCTCCTGTGACTGGGGATTTGTTCATGAAAGCAGCTATCAAGATAACATAACATAAAAATGAACACACAGTATCAGTGCGGGGATGACATAAAATCACCAAAATATCACTAGGTGTTTAAAATTTATTACTTACACAAACAAAAAATTTTTTTTTAATGTACAACATATATACCCAAAATTCTCTAGCAAAAGTAAACCCACGCTTTTTGTACATACCCATCTTTTTTGTATGCCTCTGTTGTGGGGCAGGTCCATAAGAATCCTGCTTACAAGTGGAAGTAGAAGCTTCATTAATCACTGTCTTAGTTTCTGCTGTGTCAGAACTATCTATCTTCAAAATTTCTTTGAGCATTTGAGTTCCTTTCTGTTAAAACAAGAGACTGAAATTAAACAGCAGTATTTGCCGACAGCAAAAATCGAAAGCTTTACCACACAAGTCTGTGAATATGTTGTATTAATCTTCGGCATGTTATAAACAGGAACCAAGCAAGTTAATGTTGTAGCTAAAGCAATACAACAAACAAACCATAGCAAAAGACTGAGGAGACAGATGCTCTTCATTTGATGCCTCCTTGGAATAAGTTGATTGCACTTCCTTTTCTTTGGAAATTTTCAAAGTTGCCAAAAGGCTTTCGAGTTCAGACCCATTCTAAGGATTATAAGCAGACAAATATTAATTAGAAGGGCACCATCCAAAAAAGGTTAAACATGTTCAAATCCCACTGAAATTGATACAATTTAAACACAACTGTGCAGTTTAGTCCACTTAAGACTAAAGACTGGAGACACATGTATTCGTTTCACTGTTTGGAACAGTTTTGTTCAAGCATACCCCCCACTCCTGTGCATGGAGCCAACTGCAATACGGCCAGTGAAGAAGGAAGACTGTGCTAACCAGGAATTCAATAAGCACACTTGACAGCAATGTGGACATTGGGGTCATGTCAAGGTACCATCAAAGGGGGGGGGGGAATCAAGTAAGGCTCAACTACAGAAGATGTTATAGATCAGCTGTCCTATCCCTTTAAATGTCCATTAATAGCAACCATAGTGGGAGTCCTACTGGAATTTGGGCTGTGGTGCTTTCCCCTGCCTAGTTCCCTTGATGAAAATACCTGGAATTATCTGACATGATAAAAGAAAACTTACTCTAGCTGAGTTGTAAATTACATTCACAGTTTATTCTCCAGCTTTACAAAAAAGGGTTAGGCTCTCATTTTAATTATTCTGTAGCTTCACCAGATATATTTACACATTTATGAACTGCTTTTCCACATTAACTCAAATAAGTTAATTTAATTAGATGGCAACTGACTGAGTTGTTAATAATGTACACAATGGGTTAGAGCCTATGTATGTTCCACA
The DNA here is from genome assembly GCF_029931775.1 of Euleptes europaea. Lineage (NCBI taxonomy): Eukaryota > Metazoa > Chordata > Lepidosauria > Squamata > Sphaerodactylidae > Euleptes > Euleptes europaea. Next base: position 34,688,280 of record NC_079316.1, on the reverse strand, counting down.
AACAAAAGCAGCTTTTTCCTTGCCATCTCCTTTTGTCAGCAGCCTCTTGTGATCCTGAAAAGGCATGGGGAGGGGGAAGATTCTCCCAAAGAAAACCCAGAAACCTTGGGGGGGGGGCCCCCTGCGGTGAGAGGATTTGGGTAAGATCACTTCTCCACGGATCATCCAGAGCCAACTCTTGAGTATAGCAAATCAGGGCAACCACCTGGGTGCCATGCTTGGGGTAAAGGCTCTGTGTTCAAGTGCCCCACATTCATCTCATTAATCACATGGGTCACATGTGGTCAGGGAAAGCTATCCCATGACTTTGGGACGAAAAGCATGCACTAACATGCACTTTTTGCACAAAGCTACCAAAGATCAGCTAGGTGGCTGCCCCAAGCCTCAAACGGTTTGCCAAGTAAATGGAAGACTTGCAGGACCTGCAAGTGCCATTAAGGGTGGGGGAAGAGTGGGGGGGGGGGTCTTGACCCAAGCCCCACACTGCTTTAGGGACAGTCCTGGGAGTATATACAGAATACAACCCAGAATATTCAGTGTATAAAATAATTTCTAACACTTTGTTAATTTTCATAGCATGTGAAAATATTTTTCTGTTTGCAGACAGGAAACTGAGGGAGCTTGCTATTGACTTGGTAAGGGCAATTGTCGGATTTACGATGAGGCAAGCGGGAGAGAACTCAATAACAGTTCACATTTAGAACTTCTTCCCCATAACTGCTGTTCTTGCGCCAAGCCTAATAAAGTTGCCAAATTAAAACCGCCTTTTCCCAGGCATTTGAAGGGTGTTTGGCTGTTTTGGTCAAATTATTTTATCTTGTTTCATCACTTCCCTGATATTTACTGCTGTTTTCCCTTATTTTTATCGTCATACTGCATTTGGTTTTAGATATGACTTTTTTCATACTGCTGCTTTTTGCTGCATTTTTAATTGATATATTTTTCATTTTTTACATGTTTCCTTGCAAGTTTTTAGCCGAGAATATTAAATAATAAATGTTTTCAATAACAGATGAAGAGGTGGTCCCTGCTGAGGTCCAATTCCACATGGGAAGAAGTCATGAAAAAATGCAACTCTTGTCTTATTAAAATGTAGTGAGAATACACTTGCCAATTCTTTTCCTTCTCAGAATATACTCAGGTGCATTGCTAATACTTACTTGTACCTTCTCAGTTATACTGGCACTATCAACTGCGGGCTTTTGTTCTAGTGGTATATCTGGACCTTCATTTCTCTTTAAAAGCTTCACATTACATTTATTAGCACCTGGAAAATTCTGATACAGACAGGAATGTTACTTATGTTTTAACATCTCAACGCTAGCTTAAAAATAAATTCATTTTAAAAGGCAAAAATAGAAGCAGTACAGGCCTTTTAGCATCGTATGCTTCCTACACGTGAATGGACTGCAACAGTGTAGTAGCTTATATAGCTTAACACTTGGCAGTTAATTTATAGCTTTAATTTTCTAAAAACAGTCAATACCAACAGAGGAAAAAAATGGTGCAATTTAAGTGGCTGCAACTTCACTAGCTATGCAAGGCAATTATACTCCAAAAGCATTGTTTTCATAAATACACACATGAACTTCTCTATGTGTGTGTGTCGATATATAGCAATAAAGAATACATTGGCAAGGCATCAGAAAAGTTGCTATCAATCTGAACTATGGTTAAGATGGGAAGAGCTACTTAAGGCATCTCAAAGGGCTTGTGACACCCAGTGCAATCTTTGCTCCCCACCTTTCCTTATAAAAAAGATTACTCTCAAAAGAAACGTGAGACCAAACACACACACCCGGCCATGCATTGTAGGGTAGTTGGGATCCAAGCTCACAATTCCATGAAGACTGGCAGTAGGCTCTGTATACTCATCCCTCAGCATGGCTCTAGAAACAAAAAGGCCTCAACTCTCTAATCTAATAATGTCTTCTCATTAGCATAACCACAGGAATCTGGGAAAGAAATTAACATACCAATAGTTACCAGAATCAACATACAAAACACTTACTGGTTTATTTGTTATTTTATGTGATTGACCTTCATTTCTTGGACATTTAGGATCTTCTTTGGCTGTAACAAAGTTCACAATATTAGCCAAATAAGCAAAGACAGATGTTTTAAAACTGATGAGAAAGGCAAAGCTATTTTGTCCAAACCTAGGGTACCTTTCACCATTTCCTTCCTGTTCTTTCCCCTTCAGAAAGTCTGATAAAAATGGATGAAATCTAGGTGCAAAACTATAGCAGAGAATCTCAACAGTGCAAACCCTTCATAGAATAAAAGGTAGGATGTTGGAGGGCAGCAAAAGAACTGTGCTAAAATGAATACACTCTACTATAAAAAGCCAAAATAAATCACACTACAAATAACCATCAAAATATCAGAATCAGTCAATATCCCCCCCCCCCAAAAAAAAAACTGGCAGGGAGGGCTAGGCTGGCAAAAGCATCATATATTCTCCTGCTTGAGCATTACGACTATCAGAGTTGGAAGATATCTCCAGAAATCAAATACTACTGCTTTCTAGAACATACAGTGCAATCCTCAAGTGGGGGGATTACCGGTAGTTTGGAGCCAGTGTGACCCCTGCACTGGCGTTAGTGCCACTTGTGGCATGAAAATGGGCACTAACGCCAGTGTTGGGGAGCCTCAAGGCAGCATGACACGGGGCACTGGTGGAACCTCGCCAGCAGCGTTTCTCTGGCACAGGGGCTTGTGCTGGTGCTCTATGCAGCAGTTTCAAGGGGCTTGGGGAAAAACTGATTTTGTAATGCAGCTGCACCTCTGCAAGCCGTTCAGGAGGTGGCAGGGCTGTGCTGTCCCCAGTGCACTGCAACTACCCCACTCAGGATTGCTCTGTAGATGTCAGAGATTTAAAAACAATCTAAAAAATAATAGTACTTACACTTTTTAAATGACTCTTGTTTTCTTTGCTGGCCTTTGAAGCTACTCTCATTGAAGCCTGGTTTACAGAACTGGCCGCCTGCATTTAACTTTATATATTGAGGCACAATTCCACTCTAAAAAAAAAATGAGATTTTTTTTTTATTTGAAATATCCTGCACAGGAGTTTTAGTGCACATTATACACTCTTGGGATATAAAACTAACCTTCTCATGTCTACTTTGCTGGGTAGGCTGAGACTTTCCCGAGCTTTGCAATGATTGCCAAATACTGCAAAATTCATCATCTTGTTTACTGTGAGCCTAGGAAAGAAATTTAAAAAAAAAAAATCAACAACAACCTTTTTAAACAAAATGTGCCATATCATGAAGTGTGGATTTTAATGACCAAGAGAATGTAAGGACATCTCCTGCTTGCTTTCTGGGGCTCTCTCATGTATAGATTTCTTCCTTCATCATGCTTCGTACATAAACATAATCTCTGTGTGTACACAAAGTCTTTGTGTGTCTGTGTCCCCTGCACATGTTCCTTACTGTTGCTTCATAATGACATTTTAAGAGGTGTACGTTGCATTTCTGTGTGATGTCTCATGGTAAAATAAAAATAATCCATAAATTAACACAGGTGCAGTAATTAAAACAGAAGCATATTAAAAATTCAGGAAATCACAACAAAATTCTAAGCAAAACAAATAAAGCCAAGAAGCCATAAAATAAATGAAGGCCAGGGAAAGGGGTGATGGTGGGGAGATGAACCACCACTACCAAAAGAAAACAAACAAACCGGACAGACTTTGCCTGGTGCAGATGATGCCAGGAGAATGCATCACTTCATATCTTCTCTTGTATATACTGCACACCTAAGTCCCATACAGGGGCCTCCCAATCCTCTCTCTCATTTTTAATAGATAAAGGACCCTCCCTCATTTTTGTTCTCTCATATACATTAATCTCCCAAGCCCTACCTAGTGCCCATTCTTTGTTGTTACTGCCCCCCCACATACCGGCACTGACTTTGCTACAGTATTCACAACTCAGCGTACCTGTCTCCTTCCACCCCAAACCTGCAGCCATGTTAGCTACTACTGCTTTTTCCTTTGTAGCTTCTGGGACTGGGAGGGATGTTCCCATGCAGAGCACGCTGAGTTTCCATTTAAGTGACCAGAGCCTTTTCAATCGATTCAGTGTTAGTTGAATTGGTATGTTCCAAAATTTAGACAGCCCTTCACAGGACATTCAGCAATGTGTTCTACAGTGCCAGCTAAGAAGGTAGCTAATTGTTGCTGCCTTTCAGCTAAGCGATATAGGAAAGTTGCAGACTACAAACTGGAAATGGGGGGAGGTCATACTGTTTTAATGCTGATAAGCCCCATGATGAGTCTGCTCAACTACTAAGTAGGTAAAACCACAAAACAGTTGCATCTCTTTATTTTCTAATTTTGGATTTCATTGGTTCTTATAGGTTATCCGGGCTGTGTGACCGTGGTCTTGGTTTTTTCTTTCCTGACGTTTCGCCAGCAGCTGTGGCAGGCATCTTCAGAGGAGTAACACTGAAGGACAGTGTCTCAGTGTTACTCCTCTGAAGATGCCTGCCACAGCGGCTGGCGAAACGTCAGGAAAGAAAAAACCAAGACCACGGTCACACAGCCCGGATAACCTACAAGAACCAATGAACTCTGACTGTGAAAGCCTTCGACAATATTTTGGATTTCATATTTTTTATGAGGCTACTGCAGCTTACTTTTTAGATAGCATACCATTTAATATGATGCATAGATCATGGTTTGTCACTTTAACATTTACTTCCTCTTAAAAACAGTTTAAGCCTCCCCATCTAAAAGTTAACAGACAGCTACTAAAAGGTAGAAAGAAAGTAACCACTTACTTTATATTTCTGATTGCCACCTAAATAGGATCCTTTCTGGAGAGAACTGGGGTTCTGATTTTCAGACTTGAGACTGTTTTGCTGCCGTCCATTCAACTGCTAAATCATAAATTGAGAGTAAAGAAAAGTAGCTTTTCACTTGTTTTCCAAATAGTTAATTTAGTTATTATCATTTTTATTATTATTTAGTTATTATCATTTTATCAATGTTCATAGAGCACTTGTACACAGGAAAATTTATCAGGAACAGTGCAAGGTCATCTCCATACATGCTTTGCTCTACCAAGTGATGGTACTGCATGAACAGATTTCAGACACAAACTAAAAGAACATCCCCAAAACACTTCTGTCAAAATATTGTCCTCCACTTTCCCCAGCACCCAAGAACAGAGTTATGATCATTCCATCTACTATCTAGTGCAAAGCTGGATGCATCCGAGCTGGTTACTATGACTGTAATCAGGAAACATTGTCTAAAGTTTACCACAAAAACCAAAACATTTAGCTAGCACCCACTGAAGCCAAGTTTGAGCAACAGCTCGATTTCTGTGACTTAATTTGAAGAACTAAATGTGGACTTACTCGAGTTGGAACAAAAAGGGAACGAGGGGAATGGTTGAGGCCTCCTAGATGTGCTTTTTGTGAAGACACAGAAAATGATTCAGGTGAACATGACCGGTAGGGACTCACAGCTGGTTGGGGTTTGACTATGGCTGTTAGCTTCTGGTTTCCTGTTTCAGACCGATGGCCATGAGAAAGATTAATTAAGGCACTGGCTGGCATGCGGTACCCTCTGGCAAGTGAGCACCTAAAGGAAGAGGGAAAAAGGCTAATAAGGTTTTTGTGTTAGTTATGCTAATTGCTCACAGTTATTAAGCGGCCAGGTCAAATGTGGGTAGCAGATTTTTGAAATCTAATTCCAACAACTCTTATAATGCTACAAATGGAAGGTAAGATGAATCTAGCAATGCATGTAGAACTCTAACCTAAGAAACCTGGGTTCAGAACCCTCTTTTATGAAGACCACTGGGTGGCATTATGTTTTTTACTTCCTTATCTATAAACCAACCAGAAAAATAACCAGGAAAAAAGGAAAGGGGGGGGTCCCACAACCAACCCAAAAGGCAGAAAAACAAAAAAAGTTTAAGAACATAAGAAAGGCCCTGCTGGATCAGACCAAGGCCCATCAAGTCCAGCAGTCTGTTCACACAGTGGCCAACCAGGTGCCTTTAGGAAGCCACAAACAAGACGAGTGCAGAAGCACCATCCTGCCTGCGTTCCAAAATAATAGGCATGCTCCTCTGATACTAGAGAGAATACTGTATTTTTCGCTCCATAGCACGCACCTGACCATAACACGCCCCCCGCAGCTGGCCGTCGGGGCGGGGAAAGCTGGCTCGCGCTGGAACGACGCCAGCCAGCTCTGTGCGCCCCGCCTGCCTCCCAGCTGGGAGGCAGGCGGGGAAAGCCAGCTCGCGTCGTTCCAGCGTGCCCAGCCAGCTCTGTGTGTCCTGCCCGCCTCCCAGCTGGGAGGCATTAACTGGATGCCTGCAAATGGCGTGTTCCCAGGACAAAATGGGTTTGGAAGCTGCCTAAATGCAGCTCCGCCCCTGGGAATGTCTCCCCCGGAGAAACACTGCCTGAGAAGCAGTGTTGGCATGTGAGGCTCACGCTGTTGTGCCGCTCCCCGGTACTGGCATTAAGTCACCCTGCACCAGCGTCTGTGCCACTCTGGATGGTCCAGAGTGGCACTTACGCCAGTGTAGGCTGGCTCCTGAGAAGCTCCGCCTCCCCCTTCAGAATTGCATGGTATGTGCATTAGATTTCTTCATGATTTTTCCTTTTTCCTGCCTCATCTATAAAATAACAAGAGTAACTTACTGCTTTTTACAGTGTACTTGTGAGAATGAATTAAGGATTGTTAAAACTTGCTCACTAGAAATGCTATCAAAATTGTAAAGAACAGATTTATGTGCTATCATTATAGCTTTTCCTACAAGCTCATGTATCATACTAAAAAAAGATGTTCCTAAGTTTATCTCTACAAACCTAATTGTTAAGCCTCCGTGAAATGCTTCATCAAACAATACTTCATACAGCACATCCGATTCTCTGCTAGCTGAAAAAAATACGAAGAGTACAATAAATATTCACCAGGGATGAAATTAGGTTCTAAGGAAGAAGAGTTGGTTTTTACACCCCAATTTTCTCTACCTTTAAAGAGTCTCAAACCTACATAGTTTGAATATAGTTTTATTTAGGACTGCATTTGACTGATTTAAGTTTTTAAAATCTAAATGTGGCCCTGCATGTGCTTTTATAATTGCTGTTTTACTTATATTGTTTTTAATGTGTTTTTTAATAATCATTATATTGTAAGCTGCCTTGAATTCTGCAAAGAAGAAAGGCAGCTAATACCGTATATATTCGTGTATAAGCCGACCAGCGTATAAGCCGAGGTGCCTAATTTCACCTCAAAAATGGGGAAAAATTAGGCACCCACGTATAAGCCGAGGGTCGGCTTATACAACCCCCGGGTCGCCCTCCCGCCCGGCCTCCCGGGCCCTCCAGACCCACCCCTAGGGGGGAGGGGAAAGAGCCCCTGAACCCCCTACTTACCGGGAGAGGCGGCGATCAGCTGGCGGCGGCGGGCCCCCCCGGCACGCAGGAGGCCCTGCAGGCCGCTCCTGGCCCGGGGAAGCGCGCTGGAGGCGGCGGTGCCCCCCCCCCCGGCGCGCAGGAGGCCCTGCAGGCTGCTCCTGGCCCGGGGAAGAGCGCTGGAGGAGGAGGCGCCCCCCCCGGAGCGCAGGCCGCTCCTGCAGGCCGCTCCTGGGCCGGGGAAGCGCACTGGAGGCGGCGGCGGCAGCGCCCCCCCCCCCAGCGTGCAGGAGGCTGCACAGGCCGCTCCTGGACCGGGAGAAGGCGCGCTGGAGGCGGCGGCAAGTTCCCCCCCTCCCTCGACCTACCGTATTGACCTGTGTATAAGCTGAGTTGGGATTTTTCAACCCTTTTTTGGGGCTGAAAAACTCGGCTTATACGCGAGTATATACGGTAAATAAAAAGTTAAAAAAATATAAGTAATCATGGAGTAGACCACTGTCAAAGCAGATCCGGCTCACAAAAGTTTAAGCCACAATAAAGTTTTACCTTGAAGGCGCATGAGACTATTAGCATCAAGACTCCTCTCAGCCCCTAAAAAATCTTACATTTGTGGCATTTAAAGAATGTCTCTGTTCCTGGGGGGGGGGGGGAATCTTGCAACCAAACCTGATGATGCATCTTATTACTCTTGCACCTCTTTTCCACTTGTGTAAGGACCTGTCATATTTTGTAAAAGTGCTACATAAAGAAGCTAACAGCATTAGCACATTTTACATGTAAGCAAAAGTTTACATCATAAACATTTCAAATAATGCATTTTCTGTAACTTGATTTGTGTTTAATAAATTATTTCCACATTCTTTTAAAAGCAGAGAATTTGTCCATATATCAGTGATGGAATTTTTACCTCCTTTAATTCCAATTATGGTACCACGAAGACCAACGGGAACTGAAAAGCCCTCTCTCACATTCACAACACGGTCAAACAGTCGATATTCTGCATCTCGGTCTGGTACTGTTCCATGCTGCTGTTCTAAAGGCTGGTAGGAATCAAGACTAATGAAATTACAGCAAGTCTCCAAACGTGAACTACTTTCAAATTTCACAACATATGCCACTAAAATTAAATACATTGGGTTGGACAGAAGCATAACTCTCCCCTAACTCCAGCAGCTGGAAATGCTTCTCCAGGGGATGGAGGATCCCCAGAAGCAAAATGAGGGGAGGTTGGAGTGCTGCTGTGGGAGAGGGCAATTGAGAGAGAGAAGAACTTTGTGCACATGGATCTTATTAACGGGAACCAATTCAATGTGTCAAAACCCAGATGAAATGGTTCAACTACCAAAGCAATCTCATAAGCAATAATTCTGTTATCTAAGAAGCAGATGTATTAGATTATTAAGGGGAAAGATCTCAACGTGTTTGAAGTTAATTTACATCAGTACAGTCTGCATTCTTAATGAAACTACTGCTGGTCTACACAGAGCAAGTTATTGATGGCATTTGTAAGATGCTTCATACAACACATCCAGAATTATACAGTTAAAACACACACACACACACCCAAACAAGCTAGAAGTACCTGCTGTGAGGGTAACATCAAGGTATGCTTGCTACTATGGATGAGGTTAACATTGGACTATAATTGACAAATTTACTACTGAACATTTTAATTAAGATGATATGTCAAGGTATGACAGTCCAAAAGTCTTTATAAAGCATGAAAAATCCAATTTTTGTCACATCTTACAAGAGCTGTAATTAAAGAGTCAAAACTTACTCTGTATAATAAGTGGGGTTTCACGGTAACACGTACTTTCTTATTACTTTTTCTTTGCTGAGGGAATAAGAGATGAAATATAATAAAACAAACCATTCTAGGATTGCATAACCTTACAAAAAAGTAATACTTTTCAGCACAAAGCAGCAACCTACTTACTCTTCCCTTCTATACAACATCACTCCTATTCGATACGCAACTAATCATGCCTAGAGATTAATGCCATCTTTGGCCAAGGAGCCTTATGCAACAAAATACTGGTATTAGGAGAAAGACTATCAGGACTGTTATGGACATCTCAGAAGTGAGAAAGTCTAATATATCATATAAAATCTGATCTTCTAGAGGCCTCTAATTTCCCCAGACTAAAGGGAATTTATTTGGAAGATACAACTATAGAGATTGGAAAGGGAGACATGTTTGGTTTCCAAAATGCAGATAAAAATCCACATTCCAATAATTTGTGCATAGTGTGAGTAGCCGGACCCCTCCTCCATTAACAGGGTGCCATTACAGGTACAGGACCCCAGAACTGGCATAAGTGCATGTCATAGGCAGGAAGGCAGTCGGCAGCTGTGCATTTTCCCATGGCCCAGGGAGTGCCTGGCTGGACAATGGGGCTGGCAGATCTTCATTGTCTCACCTTCATTGTCTCATTCAATCAGCGCTCCACTAATCAGCAGACCAGTAATTGCACTATCTACACCAATCCTGGCAATCATTCAGTATTCAGGAGAATGCCCCAAGTGATCTGTTGCCCTGAACTCTCATCAAAGATTCATACCTGCAACTATCACAGCAATCATTATCCAAGAGAGTCATTCAGGTATTCTTGTGCTTCCTGACAACCTATGAAGCCTCTCCTTCTCTTTGGTCTGGACCCCGGAAAAGTAATCATTTCTTTGTCACTGTCTTACCTGCCAGTTACCTCATACCACATCAGGACCCATTTTGGGTTATAAATATTATTCCTTTGGCCATTCGTAGTGTGTTTGTGTGCCTTGGATCCCGACATGGATCAGGAAGTAATAATACAGGATTTACTCAACACCTTGATTCTTTCTTCTGCTGCTAATGATGGTGTGGCCCTGACTTCTTCACAATCACTCTCAGACTAATCTAACTCCCAGGGTTGGTATGTGGATATAGAGGACAACCATTTGCACAGAACTGAGCTCCTTGGAGGACTGGCGGGTAATAAAAATTTAACAGATTAAAAGCCTTCCTAAACAAACATAGCTTTTTTGACTCAATGCTATACATAATTTCACTGGAAAACTGGCTTGCATACAACTGATCAGGCCTAATAACCATGTAAAACTGCCAACATCCAAGTTACTGTAATTTACAAAGCAGCTTACAATTCAAAGTTAATCAGCAATTATTTTGCCAGTTAACTGAGTACAGATTTCTAACAGCACTAGTGGAATCTGTCCTAAATAATTTACTGTCCCATTACTCTATGGGGGTTACCGCACTTTGTATTCCCAGCGATGTATTAAGAGTTTGAAAACGTTATAAAAAATACTGTTCGCACTTTGTTTGGCCCCTTTAGCTGTGAAGACGTCTTCCAACCATTTATTAGCCATGGTAGCCAAAAACCCTTTTAAAGCGATTTTTTTATAACATTTTAAAACTCTTAATACATAGCTGGGAATACAAAGTGCGGTAACCCCCTAAATTGTTCTTATAAAACACATCTGTATTTCCTCTGCCATTAAAAAAAAGTACCTTGCACTTTTCTATTTCTTCTTCAATCTTCTCAACAATAGCAGCATCCAGAATTTGTAAATCGCAAGAAGATCGAGAAAGAGTACTAACAGGATGAGCCTTTAGCCATGCAACGATTTCTTGAACTTTCTCGGCACTAGATTAAGAATTATTCCATATTAATAAACATCCCGAAGAATTATATTTACAGTTAATTTTTACTAGGATACAGAAACATTGTTGGAATAAAGCCTGTACAGCAGTTATCCATTGTATAGCAAATTCAATTGCTGAGCTTGCAGACAGTTGAAAGTACAAAATTTAGTTTGCCTTGACTAGTTATATTTGTAACCCAATAATTATTTACTTGCTTACTATAATTATTTGCTATCCCTATAATTATTAGGGTAAAGACCCTAATGCCTTAAAGCTGGTTATGCTAGTAAATAATTTTGCCTTAAAAAAAAACAAAGCAAGATCCCATCTGATAAAAATCACTGCCAAAAACAGTTTTCCATTACTGTAGCACAACTTCAGCTCTTGTCAAACTTCCCTTCTTCAATAAACACAGAATTTGTTTGCAGTTTACTACAGTACTTGAGCATTTTAAGATTTCTGATAAAATGGGAGATGAAATGTTTGAAATCTCCAGAACTGCACAATCAACCTCTTGTGAAGATTTCCAAGGCTTTTCAGTTTACTAACAGTTAAGTATAGGTAGTATAAGAGTTAAGGACCATAATTTCAGATTCAAGAAGATGGAAGTCAATTCTAGTGTGTTTGGTGGGCATTTCAGTACATGGACCTGAATCCTAATATTACACAATCCTAATGTTACACAAGTAAGACCCTGGAACAGCACGGGGTTCAAAGTGGAAACAGGGAACTGCTGGAAACCATGGCCTTTACTCCAGTGGCACAAGTGACTTCCACAAACAGAAAGGAAGTCAGGCTATAAGCCGTAGGATAACTGTACCTGCCTCATGGATTCAGAAGATGGTACTGGTATTGGGTTACAATAATAATGAGACAAAGTTGTGTGATGGTGCAGTATCAGATTAGGAACTGGGAGACCCATATTTGAATCTCTATCATGTAAGCTTGGTGGGTGATCTTGGTCAGTCAAACACACTCTGTTTAACCTACCTCAAGGATTATTCTGAGGATAAAATGGAGGACAGAAGAACTATATAAGCCACTTTGGGTTCCCAGGGAGAAAGGCAGGGTATAAATGAAGTAAGTAAATAAATAAATAATGATGATTAACTAATGTGCTGTTGGATTGGGTGAAGAGAATGGCCTGAACCATCCAAACTTCAAATATTTTCATAAAATCTTCACATAAAGTTTATTAGCAGCTAAACCAGATGTGTTTTATTATATTGTGTCAATCAAGAAACCCTTAAGAACAACTTTAGCTTACAAGTGTACTTACTGCTGCATAGTCTACTTGCATTAATGTCACTATGAGCAGTGCAAACACTTATCACGGGGGGGGGGTTCCAACCCCGAACACATGTGATTAGTAAGGCAAGAGGTAATAACACCAGTTTGGTGGTTATAACTGTTTGGTGGTTACTTGTAGCCCAATTCTAGCAAGGGACATCATGTCCACATTCCCAGGGGACTGATGCGGACTTTCCCCTGAATATGGAATCTTCTGCCAAATCCAAAGTAGCACTCTGCATGTAGACTGCCTCAATCCAGGAATTTATCTAAAAGATATGAACTTCTTACCCATTCTCTTCTTCACCAGGCCAAATATCATCTTCATAGAATATATCTTCTTGACCGTTTTTTGCTATGTAGCTGAAAAGTTCTGGGACCCTAATAAATACAGAAATATATTTGAGTAAATTTCCCATACATCTCTGTTCAAATTCCCAAGATCTCAATTTATTGGCAGAGCACTGAGTAGGTGAAATGGAACAGAAGAGTACTGAAAAGTGATTTGGGATCCAAGATGCAATGTGTTGGAATATGTTGGGATATTTTTACTGCATAGCTGATCTCAAATGTAAAAAGGTAAAGGTAGTCCCCTGTGCAAGAACCAGGTCATTACTGACCCATCACGTTTATTAGGCAGACTATGTTTATGGGGTGGTTTGCCATTGCCTTCTCCAGTCATCTACACTTTACCCCCAGCAAGCTGGGTACTCATTTTACTGACCTCGGAAGGATGGAAGGCTGAGTCAAACTTGACCTGGCTACCTGAAACTGACTTCCGTCAGGATCGAACACAGGTCATGAGCAGAACTTGGACTGCAGTGCTGCAGCTTGCCACTCTGTGCCACAAGCTCCCTGATCTCAAATGTAGCATGATGAAAATCCAGAATTCAGAACCAAGACTACTCTCTCTCTCATTAGCATAACGTGTTTGGATCATGGGAAATATGTCCTGTTCAGCATCCAGCATGCTGTCAGCACTTGGTAAAATGTTGCTAATCGTACAATAAGTTGGCAATTATACAGCAAAACAAACAACATATAAGAATGACCCACAGAATGCCCCTTGGTGCGAGGCTTCTTGTGCCAGTGGCAGAAGGCTCCTTACAGCCACGGAGTGCAAACTTTGGATCCAATATATTTTCCAGGGAGAACAAAGCTTAGCAAAACCTATTAAGATCACAATTCCTTGCCATTTTTATTCTTCTCTCTTTAGAAAGCATTAAATCAGAACATACACTAATTTCAAAATGGCTGAGGCAAGCTATTCAACAAGGGCAGATGTGCTGACTGCATGGTCAACAAATCTAAACCTTTTCTGCTGGAAAAATACTCAATTATGGGGAAGTGAGAGAAAAATCAGGAGAGGTATGGCGTTTATAAACTTCTATGTTACTGGCAGATAAAGTGAGATACAACAACCCCTCCCTGTTATCAATTATTGTTGCCAGAATATCTGATAGAGTGCAGAAAATATTTATCACTGGCTGTATTCTGTATTTTTAAAAATTCAAGGCTGCCTTCCCCACTAACATAGGCTCAAGGAAACCTGCTTAAACACTGCTGATATAAATAACACCATCAATAAAATAGATATAAATGCATCTAAAATACTGCACTTAATATTAGTTTGTACAGTGCACTGTTACGATGCAAGATGTATCCAATTTCATACCTTTCTAAATATTCAGCAAGGAGTTGTTCTACTGCAGAAGAATACATCCACTCATTTCCAACTTTCTTTGTATACCCAGGAACTTCTTCATTCTTTTTATTGAATTTTAGGTTCAATCCCACATTTGCTTTATGGTCTCCATGTGGACTGCAAACAAAAGTTAAATCAAGTTGGGGGGCATATAAGTAATCACAGAGAAAATACATTGTTGATCTTGTTTGATTCTTCCCCCCTGTTCTTTAATTGATATTTAACTACCCACAATGCTCCATTCATTCCAAAGGGCAACAAGATACTCAGTTCTCATCAAGCTATGGGGGTGTCTCTTTTTCTAGTTTACAAATTCATATTTTCTGCATACCTGGAGAGTTTGAAAACTATGCAAAAACTCAAAGTTCTCTGTGGGTAGTTTGTTTTAATGCTATAGTGATAGGCATTTATTCAAAGTTTGCTATTAGAAATAACAGGCAGTGGAACCACAACAATTTGGAGGGGGGGAATATAATTTTCTCCCACCCTCCATCCCACTGTTTTTTCTTCCCCTGCCAATGGAAGCCCCACAGACTTGCCCCTTTCCCGGCTTCCTTCTTTCCTTCCCACCAAACAAACTTACTTTTATCGTCCCCACCCCCTCAGTCTTCAGCTTTCCCTCCTTTGCTCCCCTGGGCAGCCTCTCTCCTATCCTTCTAACTACATTTTCCTGTCTCTGCCACTGGTTCAGCTTCTCCTTCTCTTCCCTTTCCATGCTTCTTTCTCCCTGAAGTCTTTTTTGCTCTCTTCCCTCCCTGCCTTTGACTGAGAAACCAAGGCTAGGAAGGCTCAGTAATAGTTGTGGTTGCCATTTTTTTGCTGTCAAATCACAGCTGACTAATGGCGACCTTGTAGCGTTTTCAAGGCAAGAGACGTTCGGAGGTGGTTTGCCATTACCTGCCTCTGTGTCACGACCCCGGTATTCCTTGGCGGTCTCCCATACAAATACTAGCCAAGGTAAGGGCTGGGAGTGTATGACTGGCCCAAGGTCACCCAGCAAGCTTCCATGGCACGAGTGGGAATTTGAACCTGGATTTCCCAGTCCTAGTCTGACACCTTAACCCCCACACTATGCTGGCTCTCGTTGCCTAGCAACCCCCAAATAGTCACCAGGCTCTCGGAATTTAGTCATACGAGAACTCCATGAACATTCATTTCACAAAACTACGGACATTACTTCTATTGGGGGTTAACTCCCCAATGTATTTATTGCAGAATTTTCTGCAAACCTAGGGCTTCCCTCAGACTTGTAGAACAATCCCTCCTGTGTCTCTGGCCTCACTGAGTGGAGTTTTTGATCCTCAGTACAGCAGTTTTCTATTCTGCCTTTCCTCTCCACTGCCAAACAAAGAAAATGAAGATGCAACACACACATGTGGATCCTCTTCCCTTTTCATTTTTGTCATCACAATGAAACTTCAAAAGAGCCAGTAGTGCCTAGGTAACAGCATTTTGGTAGCGCTAGCTTTAACTCTTATATGCAATTAGTTGTCTCACTGCAAAAAAGTTTACACAAAACTTACTTTTTCCTAGATCCTCGTCCAATAAAAATGCTTCCTGTAAACCTAGACACAAGATAGCCACTCACACCAAGACGAGAAGCCAAAACATATCCAGGATTGTACTTCACAGAATATTTCTGCAACAAAAAATTGTACAAGTGAAAAAGCTAAGTAGTCGTTTTGGAAGCTGAATCACTTATCTGACTGACAGTGACCCTGCAGGTCTTGTATCTTTTGCTGCCTAGTCTTTGAAAGCAATAAATTTTGCTATCATGACCTCTGTTTCCACAATAAAGAAGGCATTGAATAAGTTATCGTTAAGATTGTGCAGCAGTAGGGTTTCTTGGGACTCCTGATCTGGCAATTTGCACTAAGTGGAAATACAGGAACAAATTTCCCAAAGGAAGAGAACAGCAGAGAGTTGCCTCGGCTGGCATGATCCTTTCAATCGGCAAGGATTATATCATTCACACATTTGCAGCCTTTTTATGCAGAGTCTTCAAGACCTGTTTGCTCTAGGAATGGGCAGTCGGATGGTAACGAATCAAAACGCAAACCAAATATGTCCAATTCTTCAATATAATATCATTATAACTAATCCAAACTGAAAAATTAACAGCTAACATCAGGATACATTCTGATCTGGCCATTATTCTGGCACCTGGATGACTAACATAGTTTCTGCAGAGATATATCCACTTACATGCTGATTCTGTATTAAGGCATCCAGCGGAGGTTCACATGGAATACTGAAAACAACACGAATTCTACCTTCTGAGATCACATCACATGAATCTTGAACCTTCAAAAAAGTGAAAAATGTCAATGGGATAAATCCTAATGACCACCAGGGCAATGCACTAGTAGCTAAAGAGTCTCACTGTATTTTTGAGAGGGCAGGTCTTCACAGCTTGCCATAGCTTGAAAACAGGCTGCCCGGTATATGGGCAAGGGAGAAGGGAAGGGAGCTTGGGGTCCCAATATTTTTTTTACCCAAACAGGTGCCATGGAATTGCTAAGATTCAGAACCGCAAGAAACCCAAGTATTTCAATCTAGCCTAGGTAGTTCAGTAAGAGCAGTTTACTGTTTCATCAATGAGCCATTGTTGATTTTTAGAAAAATCTTTTGGAGTCACTTTTTTTTCAGGGTATTTAAAACTAACTTCTCCTGTGCAGCCGTAGTAAGGTGTTCCCAGCATGAAGACGGTACAGCCAAGAGGGAATAGGTCATCCAAAGTTTTGATCTTAGAGAAGGACGAATCGAAAGCTTTTATATCCTACATGAGAAAAGCAGAAAAAGTTCAATTAAGGATTAAATGTTTACATTAAGTGTAACCATACAAGACGACAGCATGAATCCCATCCTACTATTATAGGAGTAGAGATAACCTTTTCACTCATTGTGTCAATGTGGGGAGGGAACATTTTGGCAAATCCCTTTTTCCTCTCAGCGCTGCATAACATTTCATGTTGTTTTATGCCTTCATCCTCAGGATTTGCTTTTCCAGGGTGCAGAGGATTGCAGCAGGAAGGGGAAGTAGTAAAGCTGAACAAGTAGAGTTCCATTTGCTGAACCTAAGCTGTTGGTGTATTATAAAGCTTAATATAGAAGATTTTTTAGCAGTTCCATTAAAATTGAAGTCCTGGAACTGATACGAACAATTCCTAAACACTACAATGTTAATACACTGTACTATGGATTTGGGATTCTGACCCTTAAATTTCACAGCAGGCTCTGATCCATGACATCAGGCTAATGACTGAAGGCAAGGCACACGATAATATCTCTTTACTGTGTACCATGGTATGGGTGATGGTGGCAGTAGTAACAGAGGCTACAGTGATGCTCCCCAGCCCTGTCTCTCAGAGGATGCAGAGCTCTCACTGTAGCCTTTAGTCCTACTAGAATGAAGCAACAGGTTTGTGGAACTCAACGGTATAAGGGTATTCTCCTACAACAGTTAACTTTTTTAAAGCATATGTTTTCTTCAATATACTGAAGTTTCAAAAAGTGACCCTTGAAAATTACCTGACGTGAAATTATCTAGATTGGATTGGCAAAATGAAGCATTGGGGAAACTCACCTTGACAATTGTTTGGTATGCAAAAGGCAGAACTTGCTTGGACCACTGTTTTTCCAAACATACTTTGCCACCTTGATTCAACTGGTATCTACGCCCAGTCAGTAACTGAGCATATACAATTACAGAGGTATCATTTATAATTACACCTTTTCTTCTCTGGTAGCTGATGGAAAGAGGAAACGGTAGATTAAAAGGTGCGTACTTGAAGAAAAAAAAGGAATAAATATTGTCTCCTTAATTATACCATTCACTCTCCTTCTGAAGAGCTGATACTCTAAAACCACTAGAGTAAAATAAGTATGGGTAGAAATACACTTTCCAACCCTGCACCTCCACAATGTGTGTGTGTGTGTAAAGTGCTGTCAAGTCGCAGCCGACTTATGGCGACCCCTTTTTGGGGTTTTCATGACAAGAGACTAACAGAGGTGGTTTGCCAGTGCCTTCCTCTACACAGCACCCTGGTATTCCTTAGTGGTCTCCCATCCAAATACTAACCAGGCTGATCCTGCTTAGCTTCTGAGATCTGACGAGATCAGGCTAGCCTGGGCCATCCAGGTCAGGGCGCACCTCCACATTACACATAAGCAAAAAAATGAATTGTCCAGGATTCCAGAGTAGCAGCCATGCTGGTCAACAGCAGAAAAAAAACCTCATTATTGTAGACAGGAGTCCACTTTAGTAGTAGTAAAGAGCAAGAGTCCAGTAGCACCTTAAAGACTAACAAAATTTCTGGCAGGGTTATTAAGGTGCTACTGCACTCCTGCTCTTTTTTACTGCTGTCGACAGACTAACATGGCTATTCATCGTGATCTATCTCCATAGGAGCCCATTTTGTCATAGACATGTAATGAGCCATCACTAGGCAGGCAGACATGTATTTTTACATTATTATATATATGCTATGAAGAAAAATTGTGAACAGTAGGGTTAAGGGCCATGAAAAGAAGGAATTACAAGGTGAGATGTAATTAGGTAAAGTTTAATCAATAAAATACAGAAACCATTTACAATAGCAGCTATTGTGAATTTCCATTATACTGCTACTATTATGAATGGTTTCTGTACTTTCAGCAGCCACCTAGACTCTAAGGAGATAAGGCAGGATATAAAATTTGATTAAATAAAAGGGATATTGGCCCCCAATAAATAAAAGCCACAGTGTATCACAAGAAGGTTTTATGCTATAAAGATGAGATGCAGAATCTTACTGTTCTGAGATCCCCTGGATTTCTTTTATCCATATATTCCGCTCTTTGTCTCCAACATATGATACTTTAGTTGGTGGCACAGCATTTTCCATATAAAGTTTCTGTGTTCCAGGTGGCTCTTCCAAACTAAACCTGAAAATTAAGTATGCAGATAAACAATTCAAAACAGAAATAAACCTACGTTTGCAAAAATAAATTTCAAACACAACTACTTGGGAATTTATTAGTAAATGCACTTAAGACGGCAGGTGAAACAGAAATAATTTCTAACTCTACCAATAAAAACTTAACTAAATTGCAGAAAAATACACACTATGATTTGAGTAATAATAATACTACTGGGTCTCTATCCCCCACTTTTTCATCAAGATTAAGTGTGGCTTTTCTCCCACCAGCAGAGGAGAGCAGGTGACTAACACTTCCACACAAACAAGTGATATTTCCACAGCCATATTCAAACATGAATATTAAAAGAAGAAGAGTTGGTTTTTATATGCCAACTTTCTTTACCAAGGAAGAATCAAACCAGCTTACAATCACCTTCCCTTCGCCTCCCCACAACAGACACCCTTGTGAGGTCAGTGGGGCTGAGGGAGCTCTAAGAGAGCTGTGACTAGCCCAAGGTCACCCAGCTGGCTTCATGTGGAGGAGTGGGGAAACCAACCCAGTTCACCAGATTAGCGTCCGCCACTCATGTGGAGGATTGGGGAATCAAACCCGGTTCTCCAGATTAGAGTCCACTGCTCCAAACCACCACTCTTAACCACTACACCATGAGTATATCAAGAATTACTATGACAGCTATTTATCCAAGACCATCCTAGGTGAACTTTGTTTTAAATACTTTTTAATGTAGTTTATCTTACTTTGTTTCACCATCTGATACAGCAACAGCTCTTGCTTCCTCCAGGTGTGGCCAATTAACAAAGATTGATTTCCCTAGCACCAGACTGGTGACATTTTCTACACTCTAAAGGAGAAAAGGAAGTGAATCAAGTTGTCAACATGCCACCTCCTATATCTTCGCTCTATGGCAACAGAGCTCCTAGGCAGACGGGGTGCTTCAGAAAGAAGAATGCCTCATAAAAATAAGGTGCAGGGAGAGAATAAGAAATATCATGATTCACAAGAACAGGGACATAGCTACTTTGAGATTCTGTTTTCAAGTAGTACCCATACTTTTGGGTACTAAATATTACAACTCTAATATTTTGATATCAGGACAAAAAAAAATCAAGCATCACAAAGATTCACCCCAAAATAAAATTATTTCAAAATATTTTACCAAAGTATTCCATTGTAAGCAGTTAACTCATTTTCTACATGTACCTAATGGATAATAAATACTGACAATACATCTTCACAATGGCACATTGTGACCCGTCTCTACTACGATCTTCTTATAAAACAAACGTTCCTGAAACACTATGGTGCAGCTGGTCTGGTGTAGTGACTATGAAGTTCAGCTATGTATCAGAATACTCCTGGTTCTGATCTTGCTTCTGCCAGGAACTCACTCGGTAGTGTTAGGCAAACCTCTCTCAGCTTTAGCCCTGCATTATGGGGATAACACTCACCTACTTTACAGGATTGTTGTAAAGATTACAAAGATAAGGTATGCGAAGAGCTCTGAACACTGAAAAGTGCAATATAAGTACAAGGTATTATTATTTAAAAAGCCAGATACTCACCGGTTCCTTTGAATCTTCATCAACAGTTATTTTTAACAGCATATTTTCTCCATGGCTGCTCTGCTGAAACACTTGTACCCCGCTTTTTTTATGATAGAACTAAAACGGGGGAAGAAAAGTAATCCTTAAACTAAGTGCTGCCCACAGAACGAATGTCTGACAAAAATAAATGTGATGTTTTACTTTACCGTATGTTTAATGTGCTTCAAAGTAGGAAAGCCACAGAAATACAGCTTTCCTAAATCCAATTTAGTTATTTTATTACGGGATATATCTACATGCCAGGTGTCCAAAGATATAGCTTTATGCCTACAAAAAAAAAGAAGAAGAAGAAAAAAAGATCACAGAATCACAAGAAGCTTCAACACAAACCCCGGAAATGCCCCCCATATGTACAACATTGCTTTTAAAAGTATTTCTGGAAGCAGTCAGTGCCAATGGACCCTTTCATCTTCAGCTCTCTGTGCCTTTCCCCCCAGCCCCAAAAGTCAGTGAGGATCAGGGGAGCATTAAAGAGATGTGAAACTGCAGAATTAGAGAAAAACCGTGCTCTTCTCATGCATGAGCTTGTGAGCTAATGGGAACAAGAGTGTATGCAAGAGAAGGGAGATTATTTTGCTTATGGCAACCTGCCAGCCAAGATGAAAGGAAGAGTATTAGGTACTGCTGAAGAATGCATTTTCTGGACATTTAAGAACTCTACTAATCAATACCTTCTTTCAGAAAACAATAAGGGGAAATGACAGCTCAGAGCACTTGCCACCCATTCTTCTCAGACGGCTACTTATTATGATTTATGACTGCTGTACTGGATCCACTTATGCATGAATAAGTGCTTTAAAAATTTATGGTAGTTAACTTCCATATACATCTAATGACATTATGAGCCAGTGAAGCAACAGATTGCATCCTTTACTTTGAAAAATGAATACTTGAGAGCCAGCATGGTGTTGTGGTTAGAGTGCTGGACTAGGATCTGGGAGACCGAGGTTCAAACCCCCACTCTGCCATGGAAGCTTGCTGGGTAACCTTGGACCAGTCACCCATTCTCAGTCTAACCTACCTCAGAGAGTTGTTGTGAGGATAAAACAGAGGCAAGGAGAACTACTTAACCCCTTTGTGTCTCCACTGGGGAGAAAGGCGGGGTATAAATGAGTTAACTACTGCAGTTTTACCTTGTATGACATCTTTCTACGGAAGGGAACTTCTCTGGCCACGGCGATAAATATTGGAACTCTGAATCTCTGTCATACAAGTACATCAAGCACTCGCTGTGCCTATTTCTTTGCCTTTCTTCTTCTGTCATTAACATGCTGCAAGATTCCATCGCTTCTAACAACTGCTTCTAAAGAAAGCATTTGACAGACATATTGCACATTAATGATCGAGACACCCAGACTTGAAGGGACAAAGACAACAAAATATTTTCAAATATTGTCATCTTTTTTGGTTACTGATTCTAATGGAAGGGTTAGACTTCCTATTCAGGCAATGTTTGAAATAAATTTTACTCAAAATTAAGAGCCACTAATCTCAAAGGGACCAATCTCTTAGTAAGGGCCACAGCAGACCCAACACGATCTTTGAGCCACTGGGAGAGATCTGGAACAAGATGTGATATCATATATTTCCTCCTCTTTTCATTGCCAAATATGGTTGAGGATACTTTGGTTAATATTAAACATCATTAAGGGTGATAAGAAAAAAGCTTGGAGGAGAAACACATGCAAGTTGAAAAGATCACCTGCTCTCAATCTCAAGCCACGGTCAAAACCATCAGGAGTGATATATCCACACTGATTCCAAGAGTATTTAAGGTGCAGCCTTAGTTCTGTCTGAACGCAAACTCAAATTTTTCCTTGTCCTTGGAAATGACTGAGTGTGCCTCAGACTCACCCCTCCTAGCACTTCTTTTAACTTCCCCCTCTCACCCAGAACAAACTAATTGATTCCCCTGAACATTATTAAACTATCTTAATGTTAATTTCTGTTTGGACATTATTCTTCTCCTCTCAGTGGCAATGGGAAAATGATAGAAGAAGCATGATAAAAGTTACGGTGTCTGAAACTCGTTTCCAATTTCTACCTGGGGGCAGTCAAGGAATAAACAGATCCATGGATGGTCCAAAATTTAAAAGCAAGACAACTATGAATCTGGTTTCTTATTATTGGTGGTGGGGGGAGCATTTCACCTAGATCTCTGAAGATCTTTGAAGATTTGCAGAGGGGGGTAATACGTCATATACATATAGATTCCTCAGTAGAGTATAAGCCTTACTGATAATGAATTCATCTTTCTATGCAGCAAGAATTTAAAAAGCAGAAAATTCTAAGGCTGCAAACTTGTATTTACAATGTTAACTGTTACAGCTGTCAATGTTTACTTAAAAATTGATTAAAAATTTACCTCATTAATAAATGGGATTAACACTACAGCCTCCCACTCTTGTTGCTTTCCATTTAGATCAGTTTTAAATTCTGTTGGATAGTATTCAATAATGGGAGAGTCTTCACTGGTCATCAAATGCTAGGGAATACAAAAGGCACAATTCAGACAAACAACAGTGGTTCCCAAAGTGGGCAGTACCACCCCCTGGGGGGCGGTGGGATTACCTAGGGGGCACTAAGAGACAAGGGAACAGCAGGGGGGTGCTAGAGGTGGGCCCCTTCAACTGTGTTGTTGGATAGGGTAGGGGGCATTGGGTTTGAGTTTGTGGAACCAAGGGGGCGGTGGCCCGAAAAGTTTGGGAATCACTGTTCTAAAGCAATACACATTTCTGTCTTCAACAGACAGGTTACAATACAGAATTATTCTATTTTATTTATCATTTTATTTATACATACACTCCCTAATTGACACAATATATATCCCACCTTTCTATCCTTACAAGGGTCATCAAAGGTGGCTAACAATTTAAAACATACATGATAAAATTATATTATAAAACCATTAAAATCAACCCCCTTCCCAAACATACATAATTAAAATGATTTATAAAATCAAATCAAGTGAACACATAAAAACATTAAACAAAACTATTAAAACAAGGGTAGATAAAAATAAATTATTTTTTTTAAAGAACTAAAATTCAGATTTTGATAAAATTCTCTTTGAGGCGAAATCTATCTAAAAATAGTTTTAAGTTACAACTCAAAGATCTCTCATCATAGAATAGGAATTATTAAATGGCGATACTATAGTATGAGACAATATATTAATGTAGTGTTTAACAAAAAAATTGTAAATGCGCTCCAATAATCCATGGATTAGGGGGCCAATTTCATGCTGCTCACAGGCTTGTGTAAAGATTTAGGTGAAACTTTTCTATCCACCCAACAAAAGTCATAGTGTTCCATCTAGAGAATAATATCACAGGTGCTAAGTTTTGCAGTTCTCAAACTGTGGATTTGTCTTCATTTTCTGATACAGCTGTAAAACTAACCTGAAAAGTTTCAAAATAACTCACTATGTAAAAATGTATAGTGTGCACCTTCTAAAAATGAAACCCACATCTATCTCTTTGTTGAAAATATGTATTATGATTGTAGCAACCAGAAAGAATGGACTTTAAAAATCATGATATAATCAATTCACATTAAATCAAATCCACCCTGACAAAAACAAACAAATAGAATCTAACAATGAAGTAGCAGAAACCAGGTCCAACATAAACAAGCAGATATCAAATGTTCTTTGGTATAACAACTGCTTCAACCTGTCCTCTGAAGGCCAGCAACAAAGAGGGCAAGAAAACTTCCCTAAGGAGATTAACAATTTTGGTGTCACAGTTGAGAAGGCCCTACCATGTGTAACTTCACTTCAGATAACACGTGCCCTTTGGACAAGCAGGTCAACATGCCAAAAAGCCTCCCAATAGTTTCACATAAGAGAATACGGGAAAAGGTACCCTCGATATATCCAGACTGTGGCTTTAAAAGCCAAAACAAGCACTTTTATTTTGTCCTAGAAACCAGATGAAAGCCAGTGAAGATGATTATCATCATCATATTTGCCATATAGACCACTCCAATCAGTACTCTGGGGGTTGCAGTTTGGACCAACTGCAATCCCCTAATTAAAAAGGGGGAAGGTTTGCAATGGGAAAGAATTCAAAAAATAGAATAAGTCACTATTTTAACTGCAGGTGGGATGTTCCCCATATAAAGGAAATAAAATGCACAACAGCAAAATGAAAGGAATCCTGCACAAGCACATTAAAAGAGTGGCAGCAGTAACAAGACTTAACGGCACATCTCTATTAAAATATTACAGCCTACCTGGTAGCATTTAGGTAGCAGATCTTTACTAGCTGCTGGAAGAACTGCAAGAAGCTGTTCAAATGGCATGAATGGTTTTTCTAAATCAAAGTGAATCTTCAGTTTACTGATATTGCGGATATCTGACAAGTAAGGTGCATAATGGTAGGGATAGTACCTATATGGAAGAAGTACATTATTTAGCTCTTCAGAATAGTGTTAGATGCAAGGTAATTAGAGAAAACATCTGTAATAACAGAACAGATATGTCATTCGTGCAGGATTATTCTGTAAAGACGGCTACATTTAGTTAGGGTCGAGTAAAAAGACGATCAAGTGATTGGGTTTCTCTTTAGCAAAGAGAAATATTATGATCTAAAATACACTTGGTCTCAAACTTGATCTCAGACACCTCACTTGTAATCATCATCTTACCAGCTCCATGACTGAACCCCATGGTAGTAGTAGTGTAATATCCACTGTATTGCCTGGATGTAACATTCTGCCTGATCAGCCAGAAAAGCACTTTAAAAGAAACAGAAATGCAGATTTTGTATTGTATTTTCTCTTGTGTATATCTGTATCTAATA
The DNA here is from genome assembly GCF_029931775.1 of Euleptes europaea. Taxonomy (NCBI): domain Eukaryota; kingdom Metazoa; phylum Chordata; class Lepidosauria; order Squamata; family Sphaerodactylidae; genus Euleptes; species Euleptes europaea. The sequence goes on along the minus strand of NC_079316.1, from coordinate 34,662,915 downwards.
GAGTAGATGCCTTAGTAAGTAACTCTCAACATTAAAAGTCCACTAATTATGTCCTCAGGTAAGAAAAACTGTTATTTAACACTTGACAATAGCATAATTCCTATCTATCAGCAAAATTACTTAAAGGGGTAACTTTACTTGGATCTCATGTCATGAGAGTCTTATTGGTGTTCTCACAAACAAAGACACTTTAGTATTAATACTTACTCTGAAACTACTTCTACACCCATCTTTGTCATATAGTATGTTCTTTTGTATTGCCTAAATTCTGTCTCGAACAAATCATCATCTTCTGGTTCGTCTTCTAATACAGCTAAAATTAAAAACAAAACAAATAACCTTTAAAATATGTTCAGCACTGAACTGTTGTTTTGTTTCCAAACTGCTGCCAGTACAGAAATTTTAAACTTGGGGCAAATAACAATTTGCCTCTGTGACTAAGTAGTTTGTGGAAGATGCAGGCAAATCCCCAGTGGATTTGATCCAGTGACTCCTATCCTCCAGGTCTTTCCCCAAGTCTTTGTGGAAGGGCATCACTGGATACAAACCAATCTTTTTAGCGTGCCTGCATGCAGATTATAATCTCCACTGTATTACTAACCAGAGGGCCAATTGAGTGCATATTCTGAGCTGGAAGTTTCTCTCCCTCTATTCAACACATGCTTCTTTATAGTATGTGAATGACTATTCCCCACAGGCAACTCTCCCATGCACACCATGTCAAGTCTCATTAAATATATTTTGTTTCCCTTTGACCAATTCACGCAACTTATTTAACATGCTAATGCAATTTGCCAGTCACTGCACTCTCAAAGGTGAGCAATTGGCAAGTATTTCATAATTTAGGTTTTTTTAAAACCCCTAATATTTTAAATGTTCTTCACTTAATGAAGGAGATCTACCAGTCACTTTCAGATTCCCCCAGATATTTTATATACACAAATTTAAACAGCATAAGCACTGCACAATAATCTGGACTTACTTTTAGAAGCTGCTATTACCCCATTGTCAGTTTTCTCTAAAGCAGCCAAGAACATGGCGTTTTCCTGAGCCTGTTAAAATTACAGTTAATACTTTTCACACAATTACAACTCATAAGAAGGCAATATGTACATAATACCAACACAGCACAAAGCTAAAATTTCAGTAGTATAAAAGTACCTGTTTATGCAAAACTTTATTTTAACAAACATTCAGGATAACCTTAATGCATCAGGTTTAAAGAAATGTGTCTTTATGGATGTTAATTCACAGTGGGTAGCCGTGTTAGTCTGTTTGCAGTAGTCAAAAAGGGCAAGAGTCCAGTAGCACCTTAAAGACTAACAAAAATATTTTCTGGTAGGGTATGAGCTTTCGTGAGCCACAGCTCACTTCTTCAGATACTTCTTCAGGTATCTGAAGAAGTGAGCTGTGGCTCACGAAAGCTCATACCCTACCAGAAAATATTTTTGTTAGTCTTTAAGGTGCTACTGGACTCTTGCCCTTTATGGATGTTAGCATTTAGATCAATTGGATCACAATTCAAAGCATTCACGGTAGAAACAAATTCCACAAAAACTTGTGTGTTTAAAATAAAAACCATACAATGCTATCCTGAACAACTTTTTGCTTTTTAAATTTATGAAATTTAAAACGATGAGGGTAGAACAAACGGCAGAGAATATTAGCATAATTATTTTCTGCTCCCTTTATGAATTCTATTTACTGTAAATGTGACTAATTTTAGTGCACTTTTAATTCTCCACTAAACGATTTTTTTCTATACTACAATTAAAGACATTTAAGCTATTAACCTTGCGTTTCTTTTGCTTTTTTGATTCTTCAGCTGCAATGCCAGCAGCCTCGTTCAGGTATTTATTGCCCACTTTGCTTTCAAACCACTTGAGATCTACAAAGATTTCACTGAAATGTTCACGATCATACTGTTAATGAAGAAAAAAAAGAAATCATATCGAACATTTGTTAAAATAATCAAAGAATGTGCAAGACATGCCACAACCATTGTACAAGATTATGAAAAAGCCACTGAGCCAGATTAGACAAATGACACCACGGAGGAGAGGGGAGGAGGAGAAGAAGAGTTGGCTTTTATATGGCAACTTTCTCTACCACTTAAGAATCAAACTGGCTTACAATCACCTTCCCTTCCTCTCCCCACAACAGACATCCTGTGAGGTAGGTGGGGCTGAGAGAGTGTGACTAGCCCAAGCACAGCCAGGTGGCTTCATGTGTAGGAGCAGGGAAACCAACCCAGTTCACCAGATTAGCATCCACTGCTCCAAACCACTGCTCTTAACCACTACACCACGTTGGCTCTCAAGCTGAACACACATAGGAGGCCAAATGCTGAATGGCCACCGAATTGTACAAGACTAAGGCTTTGCACAGTACACACAAAATGTACTTACATCTGACAATTTTGTAAGGTACTTCTCAAAACGCTGTAAGTTGAGGTGCCCGTTTTCATTAATGTAACCTATTGAAGAAGAAAATTGTATTTTTTTTTTGTCCTACTCTTCCTCCCAGGTGGCAGCGACACTGAGAATGACTTACATGGTTGTCTTCCATCCCCTGCCCCACCACTTAATTTTATCTTCACCACCACGTGAAGGAAATTAGGGTGAGAAACAGTGTCTGGCTCAAAGTGACCCAGTGATCTTGACATGAGAGTGGGGATTTGAACCTCGGTTTTATCCCACCTCTTTAACCACTGTGCTACCCTGCTGTAATGATTAGTAGTATTTCTAGAGATAGCTACAGGTGGCTGGATCCAGTGAACAGTAAAAATAAATACATTCATGAAAATGATCCCTTCCCCTTCTCTTTGCAGCCCCTAAATCCCCCAAAAGTTTTTCCTAAAACAGGGCAACTCCCAGGAACAGAGTGAATGCAACACAAGAGCTTGATAGGAAAAGGTTAAAAGTTACCCCTCTGCCATATTGTGTATTTCCATAAGCAGAGCAAGACCTTGCATGAGTGCAATTTCTGATAATCTTTCTTTCAGCAACTCCCGTCACAGCCCACTCTGTTTCTAAGGATTTCCAAAATGTCAGAAGCAACTTTTTGAGTGGTACAGGGCATTGCAGTGGAAAAGAGTAGATACTTGTTTCATTAACTTATTCCATTCACAGTTCATTGGATCAAATACATAGTGCCCAGGACAGACAAAATATATAAAAAAAGCTGGTGATTCCCAAAAAGAACATAAAACAAGAAGCCTTGGATGGGAGTCCACTACCGTCTTTTCTATTCTGCCACTCTCTGATACCCTTTAGGGCTTGCTACAGCATAGGACATTAAAGTAATTACATAAGGCAGGCAGCTTACCTCCAAGTTCAGGCAATACAGCCATATATGTTCTATAAAGTAATGGCAGTGCATCATGGTTAATATGCAAATGAGGTAGATGAGGGATAAAATCATTTCCAACGAGAAAACCCATTAAGATCCAATCATCTATTATGCTTTCAACTTCATATTTAAATGAGAGCTTGTCCTGTTAAATGGAGCAAGATATTAATAATTTACAATCAGCATCATATGTAAACCATTTAACAACTTTGCCTATAGATCACTCATACTTACTTTAACTGGTGAAAATTCATAGTCAATATATTCTCTCATTAGTGACAAGTGCAAAAGATGAAAAGTGGTTTCTTCAGGAGCACATGCTCTGTAAATTAAGCAGAAGAATTAATAAAATGGTAAATATTAAATTATCCAGTATCATTCAGTATCCTATATTAACACAAGAACATATCCCTGCATTTTTGTTTAATGGACTGAATTAATATTTTTACAACAGATTACCTTTGTGACTTTTTGCCACCAAATCGGACCTCTTCTCTTAAAAGGGAGAAATTCGGCTCATGGCTTGTTAGTCCAAGCATAATCTGTTGAAACAAGTATTTTGAAATTAACTTCTGGAGTCAACGTTCTCAAAATCTTTTTCTTGTTATCATTGCTGTAAACAACTTAGAATTTAAAGTTGACAAGTCCTGGTTCGAAAGAAGGGAGGGAGGGAGAGGGGGAGGGGGAGATCCAGAATGTCATTTATTCCCAAATAAACCCTGCATATACTTTGAAATGAACATACCAAGTCAGCATCTAAACCATACAGACAGTGCCTTGTATTTGGGTCATGGTCAGGTTTTGCTTTTTCTGACCTAATGAATTCCATAATTTTATGTTCTCCTTCTCCTGGAGTCTGAATGAAAAGAAAAGCAAATTTCTAAATTCTGCTTTGTTAAATATTAATTGTAAGAAGCCGCTATTAATAAAAAAAGTAACCTCGTGTCCTGATAAATAGACAGTTACTCCTTGCCAAGATTTGTCTGTAGAAATCTTCATGTTTACAAAATACTTCAGATGTTCGTGCAATTTGGCCATGAACTCAGTCCCTGGTAACAGAAATCTCAGAGTTATACTTTAACACACCAAAATCTCAAAAAGCTGATTTTTTAAAAATCAGTCGGGGAAACGTTTACAATAAATATAAGAAGAGTTGTTTTTTACATGCCGACTTTCTCTACCACTTAAGGGAGACTCAAACCAGCTTACAATCACATTCCCTTCCCCTCCCCACAACAGACACCCTGTGAGGTAGGTAGGGCTAAGAGAGCTCTATCAGAGCTGTAACTTGCCCAAGGTCACCCAGCTGGCTTCGTGTGCAGGAGTGGGGAAACAAATCCAGTTCACCAGATTAGCCTCCGCCACTCATGTGGAGGAGTGGGGAATCAAACCCAATTCTCCAGATCCGAGTCCACCGCTCCAAACCACTGATCGTCACCACTACACCACGCTGGCTCCCACACCACACAATAATTCAGAATTGGATCAGATGAAGTAGGAGCACAGCAAAGTTTGTGGATGTGGATTTTTCTACACCAGACTGTAAAGTTAAAAGAAAGGGGGGAAAATCAGTAGGTGTGAATGTTGAAGTAGGTCTGGAACTTAATGGCCTGCATGGGATAGATTGGGGTGGTCAGCAGTGTGATCGATAACAAGTCAAAAGAGTTCTGTGGCTTCCTTCAATGACAAAGCTCCTAGCCAATAGGCTGTAAGCTAACCACACTGAACTGCTGGGCAGAATTTTAAGATTTTATTGTACATAATTTCTTTAATTGTATATATGTTCTTTAAATTCTCCTCGTGTCACTTAAATTCAAAGAAACCCAAAATAAATTTCACTTCTGAGAGTTCCATGGCAGTAAGAGTCAGTCTGTTGGACAAATGAAAAAGTAGAGTAAGCTCTGCCAGGAAAATAGCACCTGGAAAAACTTGATTAGTAGCCAAGGAAAGTGTGTGCGTGCTGGATAGAAAAGAGAAACAGAGCAGTTACTGTTATCTAAACAGGCTTTACAGGGATGGTAGTTAGGGATATGATTTTCTCATATTATTTTTCCTTGTTTAACATACTTCACTGTGCAAATCTGTATTATTTAAATCTTAATGAGCCTGTAACTTGAAACAATCTATACATCTAGTGCTTAATCATACCAGCAGACATGCTAAATTAATATTTCCCAAAGAATAACTGAGGGTACCTTGGGGGTAAAGACATTTAAGATGTCTGTTAGTTCAAGTAAATCTGGATTCATACATGTCCACTTTGTTTCCCTAACTTCCCAGATAATAATTGCCCAGGCTAAATACTGAAACTCTGCTGGTATGAGCTGTTGATGCAACATATAAGAGCAGTCTCATAACTATGACCTTGAGAGATCTGCTGCATTCCAAAGCAGTCACACTAAGTTCTATAGTTTAAGAACTTTGATATCTAAAGCTTTCAAAAACCACATCCTTTTATGTCAAACGAGTTATCAGATTCTTATAAACTGCAGAAGAAAGGAAGACATTCTGCTTTTAGCTTAGCGTGCGAAAGTAACAAGTGACTAAGCAGATTTTCCCCACCTGGTGTAATGCAATTGGAATCAAATCTGGCTTCTGTGGGAAGAACTTCTCCTTTTTCCAATGCCTTTTTAATTTTGTCCTCTGCCTCCTTTGCTGACCTGTAACACCATCACTATTTAGCATTGATTTAGCACTTTAAAGCATTCAAGTCACTTCACAAACATTGTCAATAATCCTCACAACATATTGATGGGGTTGGGGTGGAATACGGTTGAAAGATAATACCTCGTTTAAGGCTTCCAGTCGCCAACCTCTAGGTGGTGGCTGGAGATCTCCCGCTACCACAATTAACCTCTAGGCAAAAGAGTTCACCTGAAGAAAACTGCTAATTGGAAGGTGGACTCTATGGCATTATACTGCATTGAAGTCCTTTCCCTCCCCAAACCCCACCCTCCTCAGGCTCCATTCCCCAAATCTCCAGGTATTTCCCAACCAGTGAGCTAGCAATCTTAAAGACACCAAATGAAGTACTGGTTGAGGTAAGCTTTCCTGGGATTTCCTGATACACAGTTTGCACAGTTTGTCAGTATAGTATAGTATAGTAATACAACCTTTTAAAAAAGTATATAGTGCTTTAACTGTAAGCTATCAATGTAAGATAAAAAGTACACAATTCATTTTCTTCTTAATGGCAAATAATTAAAAATATACACAATATTTAATTGCAATTCTTGTAAAGCCAAAATGCTGTATTTATTAAGACCAAACTTCAAAGAAAGTTAACCATGCTTTTACTTCTATTGAAATCAATGGGTCTTTCTCAGGATTCACGTTCCTGCTCTTAAGCTGTACATTTTAACAAGTACATGGAATTTTCAGCAAGTATGAGTTTCCCCATCATACAGCTCCTACGTATATGAGAGGAGCAATTTTTATAGAACAAAGTGATAGAAGCCCTATCTCATCTCACTGCAATTTCCACAGACACCAATCAATGAGTCTAAGAAGCACAGTGAAACTAGCTTAAAAAATGCACGCACCTAAAGCGCCTGCCACGTTGTTGGTTCATTTTTGCTCTTGGAGCCACTCCATCAACTGCCATAAAGAAAACCTTTCTTGGCTTAATAATACGAAACAGCACTTCCAAGTAGTGAAATATATCAGCAAAGATCTTGTCTTCAGAGATTCTGAAGTGAACATCATCATCATTAGGGTGTGAACACTGATGAATTATGCCATTCATGTCCAGGTACAAGTTGTCAAATTCTGGAATCTAACAAACACATTTAGCACCATTAATAATGTAAAGACAATAAACAGTTATTAGAACGTCAAGTGAGAGTTACATCCTCTATAATTCACAGCAACACCAATCCATTATAATTCCTGTTGATCTCTAGTTCAATATTATATTCTATAGTCTATTTGACATAACTGTCTTACTGCTACATTCCATCTTTATTCTGGGACAAAACAGTTGTAAAGTGATAAACCTGGGTTGTGTTCCTGGTTTCACAAGAAACTGGTCTGTGACTGTTTCTCAACTTGTGTGTGTGTTATGTGCAGTCAAGTCGCTTCCAACTCATGGTTTCCTATCATCAACGGCCAACTTGCAAGTAATAAAAAACCCAGCCCTGCTTGCAACTTACAGAAAAGCTTGCTTTCTGCAAGCATGTTTTGTTTTGAATGTTTAGAGATAAAAAGTAAAATGAGATAAAAGTATAACCCAAATAAGTGTCAAGGTTGTTTCTTTTACCTACTAATTATGGGTATTCAGAAGAGCTCATGATGACAGGGCCAAAAACACAATAAATGTTTGGAAAATAGCATTTTTCTCCCTCTGGTATTGTTAAACACAGCCCGTAAGTATTGCTCATTGTAATTCTTGTGTTATTCAGAAACAACCCTCCTAATGTGATAAATAAGTTTCTGATGCTTTCATAGCACACACAGGACCTTTATTAATTCCCTAATCTACACGACTTAAATCCTCACTATATGTACCTGCCTAAACCTCTGTCCCAAAGCGACATAACACAATGGTTGTGAGGATTTTGAATTCCCCCCCCCAACATAATTACTGCCAACAAAACAAATAAAAGAATTAGCATTTATTGCCCATGCACACCCTTCTAAGCAAGCAAAGCAGAAAAATTCTGGACATGTTTCAGTGAGCAAAATTAGAACTAGCACTTCCTCCTTCCTTCCTCTGCACTTGAGTAGTTTCAGTAACTGACAACCATCTTTTTTATTTACAAAATTTATACCCCATCTTTCTGCCTTCATCAGAGCCAAGGTGGCTAGCAGATTAGAAACATATACAACAAAAAAATGTCTGACATCAACTCCATGTCACCTAAAGTCACAGAGGATCAAGAAAAAGGAAATGCCCTACAACATATTCTACCTCCCACCTCACTACTTTCCTCTAGTGCACACAGAAATACCACAACTAGACCCATGTTGGGTGAAACAACCTCCCTAACTTCAGACATTTATTGGGATGCTTTGGATTAGATAAAGAATTATGTCTTACATTAGAATGGGAAATGGGTCTGTGAATGTTTGACAGTTCCCAGTAGGATGGATCCCGGAGATCTTTCTGCAATCACAGCCGACAAACCACAGCATTCTGCAGTCTGGACTACAAAGCTTTGTCAAAGGGGAGATGGAAGTGGGTGGCCTTGCTGAAGCTGCCTCAGGCTTTATACCCTTTTGGACCTTTCCAATTCTACAGCTGTTGGTATTTACAGCTTACCAGTTTGATGTTTAACTATTATCACAACTGATTGTGAAATGCAGTCATTATCACCATCAATGCTGTGTCAACAGCATTTATTTACTTAGAACAGTGATACGCAGCAGCTCACAAGCCACATATGACTCTTCTGAGGATCATTTCCCAATACGGCACCCACCCCATGTTCTGGAAAAGTGGGCAAGACTATTACCCAGTACTGCTTGAGGTTGGCAATGGTTCCTATCCTGAAACAGCTGCCACTGGAGAAACTGGAGGATAGGTAAGCTGTGAGCCTCCCTGAGATTCAGGCCTCAGCTGGGGGTGGAAGCAAAGGCCCATCTTCCCCAGTAACCCACCACCCTTCTCTGCAGCTTCCACACTCTCATCCCAGCAGCTAGGCAGTTGTTAGGAACAGAGCAAGCTAGCCACAGTGTGCTTATTTTATTCTCCTTTCTCTGTAGCCCACTTGCTCTCCTACGTATCTTACTTTATTGTATAGATGAGTTTGGAGGGGTGGTGCACAAGCCCTACAGCAGTCATGAGGCAAATTGCAGGTACCTGTAGTACTTTCCTGCCTACCAAGTATTAGAAACAGATTTCAAACCATGATATCCTGGTTTGAAGCAAAAGCACTAACAGTTAACAGATTAAAATAGCATGGTTAACTGTTGTCAACAGTAAGAAAAGGAAACTGAAAGAGAAACTGAGACAGAACAGAGGAAGGAATGTGCAAGCTCACAGCTTGTTTCAAATAATCCAAGCCACCTTTTGGAGAATCATCTGAATCAAGTTTCTCTCCCTCAGCCTAATATAACTCACAAGAGTAAAAAAGAGCAAGAGTCCAGTAGCACCTTAAAGACTAACAAAATTTCTGGCAGGGTATACGCTTTTGTGAGCAACAGCTCACTTCTTCAGCTATAGCTATGTGAGTCTATCTATCCTTAAGTAGATAAAAGTCAATTAGACACACAACGGCAATGTAAATGCCAAAAGTAAATGACATTAGCAGGTTATCTATAGTGATTTTATGCCAATAAAGGACAATGACATTAGCTGACGTGATTGGATTAGGTGTGATATGCAGAGGGTTAGTAGGCATGGAGAAATTAGCATTGGTAATGAGACAGGAATCCAGATCTCTATTCAATCCAGGAGAATGCATAGTCTTGAGCTTCATTATTAGTTGTAGTTCAGCAGCCTCTCTAATCTCCCTCTGAAATCCCTTAAGAGAACAACATTGCTAGAAAGCTAAAATACTACACTTCTCATCAGGATACAAATGAAAGAAATTATTTCATTGACCTAAATGCTCAACAGATTACTCAAAACACCTGAACATTTGATGCCTTTAAAAAAATTCTTAGAAACAAAGTGATAACTAAAAGAACATTTTCAATGAGCTAAAGCATAAAATCACAGAATAAAATACATTGCACTATGGTAAACTTTGTACTTTACTTGAATCAAAATGGTACACTACAGACAACACACACGACAGAAACAAATGAGAAACTGGACGCTGAGTGAAATATTTCAGTGTTGTAATCTAAATGGAAGTTGATGTTTTCCCCAGCAATTCCACAGCTGTGTTATTTTAACCCAGGGTCTTAATTAAAAGCAAACTACAAAAAAACAAAACAAAACCGTGAATGGCAAACTACAGCCTGTTAACTTCATGCAGCCCAGCTCAATGTCTATTTACTCAGAATTGTCCTAAATAAGTGGACATAATACTCCTGCCAATCTGCCAGACAATACCTATCCAAATACAGCGACTGTTTTGGGAAGTGTGGGATTACGGAACTCATGACAATACCTTAAATGTAAAAGTGGCTAGTTTACATAGACTTAAAGCAGCTGTTACTTATGTGCTTTAATTTGCTACCCAAAAGATAGCAAGCAGGCCACAGTAGCTGAACGAGTGAAGGCTTGTAGATCACAAATAAGATTATTTAGCAAAACAGGAAAGCCCTGTTCACATGTTACACTGAACGTATATACATCCTGCATGTATGTATGTGTAATTATAAGAACCAATGCGTTTTATAAATGAATCCAGGCTCCAGCACATGGAAGTGTGTTGTTTCACTCACACATTTTGCTGTACATGCTCTGACTAACGTGAGAATTACCCAACAAATGTATAAAGAAACAACAAGTGTACCCTGCAAACAGACTGTATGTGTGTTCACTGCAACTCATGAACAGGGCCACACTCTCTGGCAATCGAAAAGAAATACTTGAATCATCAAGCTAAGGAATTAGAAAGTCTTTTCTGTCTACTTCCTCTCAACTACAAAACCCGAACCCCTTGTATAACTGGTGTGCTTGCAAGTTTAACAGAAAACACACAGAGAGATGCAAAACAAATGTATTTTATTAGAAGAAATTCTGGTGAGGAGAAAACAGCGCCGTTATTCAAATCCAGGGGGACGCGTCTGGGAAAAAGAAACAAAAGCGAAAACGCAAGTTCTGCCCATGCGAACTCGTCCATTCATTTCTGCTAGCTTCCAAGCACATTAAAATCAAATTGCAACGTTACGCGGAGACCCGAGTAACTTTCTCTCAACATTTCGCGGCTGGCATTTTAAAAGAAATGCAACCGCTGGAAAGCGCCATTAGGAACACAGGAATGACAGACGGCGAGGGAGGCATTACTATTTTCCGCTCAAAAAAAATAAATATTTTACTCAAAACACCTGGACATTTGGTGCCTTTAAAAAAATTTTTTTATTTACTCTATATATATATATATATATATATATATATATATATATATATATATATATATATATATATATATTACTATTTTACTCTTTTCCGCTCAAAACTACCTCCCCCCGCCTTTCTCGCAGGTCAACAGCTACGAAGGACCTGAACGCGCAGCCCAGTCAAGGGGAGAAAGAAGGACGGGTGTGTTCCCGCGAACCTCAGGTACGCAGAAACGCCGGCCTGGACGTGTGTGTCCGCCGAAACCGGGTCAGTCACACACACGGAACCGCTTGGTACTGCACATGTCAAGCCGCTGCCCCAGCCTCAGGCACAGCCAGGCAGGGTCTCCCCGGGGGTGGGGGGCAGGCGCGGCTGGGCAAAACAGACCCGGCCCCTCCAGCAGCCACCGTCGGAATTCTCCAGCCGCTCCTCACCTGATGCTCCTTCAGCACCTGACTGAGGCAGGGATACCGCTCCGAGATCCACCGGTAGAACTTGGGCACCCCCATGGCCGCCGCCGCTGCTGCCTGTTCACTTCAGCCGCCCGCTCAAGCTCCAGCCGCGTCGGATCCAAAACAACCACCTCGCCTCACAACCAAAACACTTCCTTCCGGCGGGGAGCCATAGAGTAGTCGCTCAGGCTTAGAGCGTCCGACCCTGCGTCAAACACCCAAGGCTGGCTGATCGGAGGGATTCTTTCCCCTGCTGGAACTACTGGGAACTGCACGCTTCGTGTCTCCGCAACGTGGTTGCTGTTTAGGTGTCGGTGGGGGAGCCCCGGCCTGCTCCCTGCTGCATACAGACAGCTCGCGGTGGACTGCCCAGAACGAACGTGGGCCCCAGGAAAGGACTGCACCCCCACCCCATGACCTAAGCACATCACTCGGCTCCTTGATACCATTAATACAAAATATTTTATTAGGTAAAAAATAGTAAAGGAAAACCGGCAAGATTTTACTTTCATTTACACTGGATAGATTACAATAAGACATGGTGGGGGGTGGGGAGAGTAGAATCGGAGACTTTGCCAGCCAAGGGACCTAGCTAGAATACTGAAGTGCACTATAAATGAAATACATATGAGACCCGAATTATCTAGGAATAAGCCCCATTAATCGAAGTGAGACATCAGCCTCTCTCAAAAAGTCCTCGACTGGAAAAAAAATGCTTTAAAATATTTCTGCTCATCCAAAGAAAAGAAAAGCTCACAACAACATAAAGGCTTGACGGATAAGGAAAATCAGGGAGATGTTAAAAGTTGGTCCTATCCATGGACAGACAGGAGGCACGTTAGCCAATCCCCAGATGATGGTGTTATTTTTTATGGTGGCACAAAAGTCTTTTTGGTTTTGTCGTAACATATGAACACAACTACCCCCCTTGAATCTCTCTCTGCTACTGTTGACTTCACAGCTACTTACTCAGCTTGTGCCAAGATTTCACAAGAGTTTGTTTTCAGCACAGGCTGAGACCTGGAAGAAAAATATTTCTGGGCATGCACAGAATGCCTTCCTCTCAATGCTGAAAAACTGCCACCTCCTTTCTTTCCTTGCACGTCAATCATTCTTTGCATCTTTCAGCATGCTACTGGAAACGGTGGAATCACTCAATTATATTTTTTAATCTCTCTGTTAAAATGAGGATAAAGTAGGTACATGGTCTGTAGCTTTCATTAAAACAGTAAGATTGTGGATCAAGCCAAAGGTCTATCCAGTCAAACATCCTTTTTTCCACATTGGCCAGCTAGATGCTTCTGGGAATCTCACCTGTAGGGAATAAAGGCCACCCACTCACAGCTGCCCCCAACTGGCATTCAGATGTATACTGCCTCTGAACACTAGGGTTCTATTTAGCCTTCATTGCTAATGGTGAATGAGAGACCTATTCACCTGTGTGAATCTAATCTGCTTTAAAGTTTTCGGAACCAGTGGGTCACCAGTTTATTCAATAAATTAATTATGCAGCACATGATGTGATCCATGCCACAGTAAGACTGAGACTAGATTACTATAATGCAATGTACATTGGTCTCCCTTCAAAATTAATTTGGAAACCCCAACTGCTCCAGAATGCAGAGGCTTGGCTGTTATCGGGAGCTAGACAGAGCATGCATAATACTCCCATTCTGTAGACACTCCATTGGCTGCCCACTTGTTACCCAGCTCAATTTAAGATGTTGAGTATCACATGCAAAGCCCTTCATGGCCTTGGTGCCTCTTATTTGCGGGACCGCCTCTCACCCTGTGCCTCACCATGACAACTAGGTTCACGTCAGCAGGGCCTTCTGTGGGTGCCAACATGCAAATAGGCAAAATCAACAACTCCCTGTACACGTGCTTTCTCCATTGTGGCTCCCACCTTGTGGAATAGCCTGCCCAAGAAAGTCAAGAAAGTTTCTGCTCTTCTGGCTTTCTGCAAACTATGCAAGACTGAATTATCTAAAAGGCTTTTCTGTGCAGGTAATATAGTTGCACTGTAAAAAATAGTTTTCAAATTTACTTGGATAAATGATTAGGGACTGTTGTCTATACTGTTGTGTACAGCTTGCTGTAAGTAGGATTTTATTACGTAATAATGTTCGTACTGCGCTGAATGTGTCATGTTTACTTATGCTATGCTTCAGTTCTTTCTGGGGATTCCAGATTTCTGAAATCCTAACACATTGGTTACTGAATGTCCCATTTTGTTGATTGTACTGACTCACTAAATGTAATGGGCCTTGAGTCCCTGTGAGAAAGGTAGACTTTTGTGTGTGCGTGTATTTGTAAAGTGCCATCAAGTCACAGCTGACTTATAGCGACTCTGTAGGGTTTTCAAGGCAAGAGATGTTCGGAGGTGATTTGCCATTGCCTGCCTCTGGGTGAACTTAGAGAGTTCTGAGAGAACTGTGACCGGCTCAAAGTCACCGAGCAGGCTTCAAGTGGAGTGGGGAATCAAACCTGGTTCTCCAGATTAGATGCTGCCGCTCTTAATCACTATACCATGCTGGCTCTTATAAGGTAGACTATAAAAAAACAAATAAATGTAGTACTTCCTTTCGCTGTTCTGAACCTCTGCCAATCAAGTTCATTATGGATGAAGTGTAGCAGTGAGGCAGAAAAAAATTCTCACACTTCATTTTCTTCACATCATTAATTAGTTTGTAAGCCTCTATATTTATATAGCTTATCTGTTTATATAGACATTGATTAAAATCAAAATAAAACCGAAGTCCAGCAGCACCTTAAAGGCTAACATTTATTTCAACATGACCTTTCGGGAGTCAGAGCTCACTTCTTCAGATGCCAGAATAAATATAGTTAGCTTTTAAGTGCACACCCTTGATAAAATTAGCTGTCAATATTTGATCTCAGGGATGTACTGCTGAGAAAAACTGACAAAACCTGCCTTAAAAATTAGTGCCACAGAAAAAGAGCCTTGGCTACTTACCGTGAAGGCTTCTTCTGCTCAGAGGGACGAAGGGCATCTTCATTATGGGTGTTTCCTTTTCCTCTTATCTCGGGAGGCAGGAACCAAATATTTAAATTTTTCTGACCTCTGAGGGTAAACGCCCCCTTGTGATCAGTTAAAGACTTTCCGAGCCTTATATATTTAAGATAGACTGAAGAAACATGTTAGTTATAATTCTATACAAGAAATAAGTTCCTAATAAACATTCACGATGAACCTTTAGGATAACTATAAGTCATGAACCAACAAACAGCGTTTAACTTGAATTGAATGTCAACTGGAAGTTAGATGTAACCATGATTACCTGTAATTTTATTTTATTTGTTTTATTTATATTTTACTGACATCTGGGTGGGCAAGATGCCCTTCGTCCCTCTGAGCAGAAGAAGCCTTCACGGTAAGTAGCCAAGGCTCTTTCTCGCTCAGAGGGAGAAGGGCATTTTCATTATGGGACATACAAGAGCTGTCCCCCGCCCTTGGGAGGGTTAGATGTCCTGAAGTATACTTTGCAGTACTTGTCTGCCTAAGGCGGCATCTGCTGACAAGTATAGATCTAATTTGTAGTGTCTCACAAATGTGGACACCGAGGACCAAGTTGCGGCCTTACATATCTCTTCCATAAAGCACGGCAGTCGAAGGCTGCTGAAGTAGCCGCACTTCTTCCCAAGTGGGCAGTAACGCCCGCAGGAACAGGTAGGTTACTTATTCTATAAGCCTGTGTTATGTATATGGTGATGGTCCTACTAATGGATGCCTTGGACATATGCTTGCCCTTGTCAGGTGGTGAGATATGAACGAATAAGGAGTCAGAGTTCCTAATAATTTTAGTAAGATAAATGTAAACAGGTAGTGCCCTTCTTAGGTCTAGCTAGTGCCAGGCCTTCTCCTTAGGATTCTTGGGGTTAGTGCAGAAGATGTAAGCACTATGTCCTGCTCCCTGTGAAACTTGCAGCTACATTTTGTCCTATCTCAGTGATTGGTTCGAATGGTAGTTGTGTGAGTGCTGTCAAAGCTGTGTGCAGGCTCTAGTTGTGAACCTGTGTCTAACAGGAGGAGCTAAATAACTGACGCCCCTTAAAAAGGCTTTTATGTGATGGTGTTTGGTTAAGCGGTATCCAGATACCTTGGGTACTATGGTAGCTATAGATGCCAGTTGCCTTTGTAGAGTGCAGGTAGCTAGCCCTAAGCTCTGTCCCTCCTGATGGCTTCCTTGTTGTCAATATGGTAGTGACGGCCACCGGGCTATAACCTAGGGCTATAAGTCATCTCCTTTCAGTGCCCATGCGGTCAGTTTGTACCACCCTGGATTGGGATGGCATATTGGGTCTTGTAGAAGGAGATCTTGTCTGTCTGGAAGTCTCCAATGGTTCTGTATGGACATCTGAATTATAGATGGGAACCACGGTCGTCGCAGCCAATATGGAGCTATGAATCTGACTGATGCTTTTTGAAGTCGTACCTTTCTCAATACCCTTGGAGGGAGGGGGGAAACCCGTACAGTAGGTCGTGTGGCCCTGGTGACATTAAGAGGTCCATTTGTTCCGCCCCCTGTTGACGGTACATGGAATAGTACCTTGGCAGCTGGTGGATGATGCTGGATGCAAACAGATGAATCTGTGGCGTGCCGAATCTCTGAGTAATAAGTTGAAAGACCTCTGGATGTAGAGACCATTCTGCCTCGCTGATGTCCTGTCTGCTGAGCCAGTCTGCTTGTATGTTGACTGTGCCCTGAATATGTTCTGCTGATTTTGATGAGAGGTTGGACTCGGCCCAAGGAAAAATGTAGTCGCTTCTGAGGATCGTCCTGATTTCTAGGGCACTGATTTGAAGATTCTGTTCTTGATGGTCCATGTTGCTTGAGCCATTGTCCCTTGAGTGTGGCTTCCCAACCTGATAGACACGCGTCCGTGAAGATTTGAATTGGTGTTGGACGGAGATACCAACTTCCTTTCGTCAAATTCTGAGACTGAAACCATCATACTAGTCTTGATCTGACTTCCTCGGTCAGGATGAGATTTCTGTCACTTCTTCCTTGGTATGTCTCTTTGGTACGGCCTTAAGAACCATTGAAGAGGTCTTGCTCGTAAGCGTGCCCCTTGAACTGCGGGAATGCATGCAGACATGTGACCCTTCAGTTTGGTCAGGGACATTAGAGAAGGCGACCGGGAATTAATCGCTTTCTTTGCTAGAGATGAAATGTTGTGGAGTTTTGTCCACTGGAAGGTATAAGGAGTTTGTCAGTGTGTCTATGTCCATCCCCCATCTCTCTCAATCGTTGGGATGGAACTAAGTGGGTCTTTCTGAAGTTGATTATGACCCGTGTTCTGTTAACCTCTTCAGAACTCTCTCTGAATGATCTATGCTCTGCTATCAGAATGTTGTCTGAGAAGGGTGCATTCTCACGCCCTCCTTGCGCAGAGATGTGACTGGTGTGTCCAGAACTTTGGTGAATACTCGAGGAGGGGCGATGATAACCCGAATCGTAAGGCCCTGAATTGGAAGAGGTGTCCCTTGTACGGGAACCGAAGGAAACAACAATGTGCCGGGTGTATTAGAATGTAAGAAAATGCTTTTCCCTGAGGACCTGTGTGACTGACTTTAGTGTCTCCATCCTGAAGCGCTTTAATGGAATAATCTGTTCAGAAACTTGAGGTCTAGGATGGCTTTCCATCCGCCACCTTTGTTGGGAACAGTAAAGAATACTGAATAGACTCCCAATGTATGCTCTAATGGTGAGACTGGCTCCATCGCCTTGATGTCTAAGAGGCCTCTGAAGTTCTATGGATTTTTTTTGGGGGGGGGGGAATGTTGGAGATATTACTAGTCGATGTGAAGGAGTGTAAGAAAAACTCTGATAGCCTTGTGAGATGTTTGTGACCCAGAGGCCTGGTTGGGAGGTGACCGCTGACGGTGTAATAGGCTGAGCCTGCCTTCCACTGACTGGTGGCTGGCGTCACTGTTTGGTTGGGCGGTCGGGTTTATCCCCTTTATTGCCCTGGAAGGTGGAGGATTTTGGAGATTTATTGAATCGTCCTCCTTTACTAAAGGAGCTGCGATTCTGGTTCCGGTGGTTTCTAGGTTGATCAGGTCTGTATCTTTGAAGTATGTGGTATGCACGAAAGGACATAGAGGGAGTGATCCCTTGGATTCCTTGCGTAGAAACTTGTCTTTGGTCTCCACTGATATGGGGACCAAATTGTCTCCAAGCAAGGTCTTTCCCTGATACAGGAAGCCCATAATAACCAATTTTGATCTATATACTCCGCTTGCCAGGGGCGTACCCAGAGAGCCTTTCTGGCAGCTGAGGCTGTGGCTAGTGTTCTAGCTGCATATGACATGTTATCTAAGGAGGAATCAGCTAGAAAGAATACGACTCTCGAAAACATGGATGACATGGTATCTAAGGTAGAATCAGCTGGAAGGATACCACTCTAAAAAAAAAACATGGATGCCCTTCTGGCATCTGATGCTGCGGCTAGTGTCCTAGCTGCATATGGCATGGTATCGAAGTTCGAATCAGTTAGAAAGAATACCACTCTCAAAAAACATGGGTACTCCTGTAAAGGCGTTTCTTTCTTCCTGTGGAAAAAGTTGATATAACTTCCTAGTCCAAATTATTGCCGCTCTGTATACTAGGGCAGATGTGATAGAAGCGCTTGATAGTGAGTGCCAAGGCCTCTGAGCATTTATGCCTGCTAACTCTGCCTTCCTATCTGTAGGGTCCCTAATCATGGCAAGGCCATGTAACAAGGTTGAAGGAGTGAAGGCAGTGACAGGTGATTCTACTGAAGGCACTTTTAGAATTTTAGAAGCACCGATAAACCAAATATAAAGGCTTCCTAGAGGCTGTGGAGCATTGTATGGGTGCCATTGGTTTCTCCCGCTCTGCTTTCAACAGAGTTAGAAATAATCAAGCGCTGGCACAAACCTATCTGGAGTCTTTTCTCCCACTCTGAGTCCTCTGAGAGATCAAGAGTAGCTAGGTTTTTATGCCAATGCAGAAGGAAATCTTCTGCGTTAAATACTATAGACAGTCTGGGTACCAATTGGCAATTTTGTGAACGTGAATTAGCTTTCAGCGCTGCTTAGGCTGGCCAGCACGTACTCTCTTGGTACTACTTGGACTGGTGATCGGCTCACCAGGATCTCAGACAGAGGTCTTCCACATCACCTACTACCAGAATTGGCCCTCTGCATGCCAATCCGACGCTCTGCCACTGAGCCACAGCCGTTCCCCTGCTTTGGCTGATATTCTGCCCTTTTAGCAATCAGATTACTGTTTGTGGTGCTGGAGGGTGTGATCCCTACGATCCCTGTATGGATGGGGCAGGATAAGGAGGTTGTACTGCCCTTAA
Source organism: Euleptes europaea (assembly GCF_029931775.1). NCBI lineage: Eukaryota > Metazoa > Chordata > Lepidosauria > Squamata > Sphaerodactylidae > Euleptes > Euleptes europaea. The sequence goes on along the minus strand of NC_079316.1, from coordinate 34,643,805 downwards.
GCCATCTGAGAAGGCGTTTTTAATCAGGGCGGAGAGCTCTGCTCTTACAGGAGTAAAACAGGCTGCATCTATGAGGGGGGGGGGGCGAAGTCACCTTACCGGCAGTCGATGTCTCCGTTGATGCTTCCCGTCCTTGAATAATAATAGGCGAGCCGCCTGAGGACGGAGCATTGCGAGGCAAAAAGGCGAGCCGCCAGCCTCCTTCATTTTCCCCGTTTGTGCAGTGTGGGAGAAGTGGCTATAGCCGCTGTGTTCTCCTGGCTGCTTCCCGCTGCTTCCCGTCCTTGAATAACAATAGGCGAGCCGCCTAAGGACGGAGCACGGCGGGCGAGGCAAAAAGGCGAGCCGCCAGCCTCCTTCATTTCCCCCGTTCGTGCTGCGTGGGAGGAGCGGCTACCGCCGCTGTTTTCTCCCGGCCGCTTTCTGTTGCGATCTGGCAGTCGCGTCTTTCAGGCGCGGCAGAGCAGCGTGCGTTTTGCAGCAGGCATTTGGCGTGCTTGTTAGCGGTCGAGGCAAGCCGTTTGTACTTGCCTGCGCCGTTCTTGCCGCTTTTGCCTTTCCCTTTTGAGTTTTGGTCCTCAGGCCACCAGAGTGACTGTCCAAGGGTTCATCTAATTGTAGTGGTAAGGCCACTAGCAGGCTAGGGTCTAAATTGGCAGGCGCTATATAGCTGTCCTGATGCCGATCCGCCATTTTTTAAAATTATTATTATTATTTTTTTGGCGGGAAAAGACCCTTCTGAGAATAGGCAGAAAATTAAGACAGTAAATAGAATTGAGTAGTAGATTAGTTAGGTTAAGTTTAGGTTTGTTAAAATAAGAATATTTTTAGGTCTAATAAGTAAGGTTAAGGTTTCTCTATTATTTCTGTAGCAGAGAGCTGCTAGAAGGCTGCTCTCCCGTTCAAGGCAGGAAATAGAACTGGTCACAAGGGGGCGTTTACCCTCAGAGGTCAGAAAAATTTAAATATTTGGTTCCTGCCTCCCGAGATAAGAGGAAAAGGAAACACCCATAATGAAGATGCCCTTCTCCCTCTGAGCGAGAAGCTACTATTTTAGACAGCACAGTAGATTTAAGATGAGTACCTTTCTTTGAATACAATCTCAGCTGTTTAACTTATTTACCCCCAAGCAGTATACTGCCAGCAATCACGCTAGAGATACTTGTTCACATCCAAGGAGTTTTACACTGGCTGTAAACCTATCCATATTTAGAGCTCCCACTGAAATGAATAGGACTTAGTACTGTACTACATTTGCGGCATTTCTTCTTTAAAAAGGCAACATTAAATCGGTTTAAATGAATGAGCTTAATAATCCTGGCAAAAACTCATAGCTGTGCTTAACTTTACATTGAGTGGATCCAGTATTGTACACGAAGCACTGACAATACAGCATTTCTTTTCAGTCATGGGAAGAGTCCAGGAGCCAGGATCACCAAGTTTGAAAGGCCCTGCTGCGGAGCAGCTTGATCTACAGATATTAATGGGTGATGTTTGTGCATTTTCCATGAAAACACTTTACATACTGAGTTCTGCAACTGAGCCACCATTAAAAGATATAGCAGACAGGCAATTTTCCTTTGGTCAGATGCCAATGAACCTACCTCATTAATAAGGCATGGAATACTAAAATGGTATTTATAGGAATGGGATGTCCATGAGCTAGGTTTTATAGTTTAGTTTAAGAATTTAAACATAGAATAACTTCCTACATATTTCTACTATTCCTGTATGAACCTGCCCAAGAATTAAGCTCTTCTATGGAAACCATACTTCAAGCATATTTACTGTCAGAGGGGAGGAAGGTACCTACTCACATCTAGGCCTTTTCTGTAGCAATTCCACCTCCAAAGCTGTTCACCTGATGCATGGCCTTTTGAGTTTTAGGTATCAAGCCAAAACGTTTACTTGAGCATCTGGTTTTTGTGGCGGCATTTGTGTATGGAGGGAAGGATTGTTTTGTTTGTGTGTATGCGCTATACTTAATTAGTTATATGCTATTTGTTATGTATAGATTTGATTCACAGAGTTTTTTTTAATGCTACTGTTTATTATGTGACTCTGTGTATCGCATTTGGAAGCCACCTCTGAAACCTATGGCCAAGATGCAGAATAGAAGTCTAATGAAATAAAAACATTCCGTGGAAGTTGGGGGACTTCCAGAAGCAATTTTTAGATGTGAAATGGAACTGATGCACTGCATGTTCTTAAAGGGGCTCTCTGCGTCGTGCTCTGTGACTGAAATAATTCTTAACATTAATAGTACTAAAACAATAATGATAATCTCAAAGTTTGATCGTGATAATTCTGTACATAAAAATCTGAGACATCTTTTAGTAAATGGTCTATATGCAAAATTTTAAAATAATGATTCCAACTCTACAATAATTTTTACAAATGGCTTTTTACATACATAAATATTACTTTCATTGTTTATATTACATTTCTGTACCAAAGATGCACAAACATTGAAACTTAAACAGGGCCTTGCATTGGCAAACATTAACAAGGTAGAAAGTACAGAAAATCTTTCAGTTTCTGTTTTTTTAAAGCCTTTTTACAAAACTGTTAAAGGATCACTTGTAAACGGCAGCATTTTACATGTATGGAGCCCAGCCAAGATACATCTGGCACAGCAAATTTTCATCAGTTGCATCTTGAATGAGATGGTGAACGTGCCCTTCAATCGATAAAGGCAGGCCTTTTACCCTATTCCTGTTTTTAATCACACCCTGCAGTCGTTGATCTATATCCAGTACATGGGTCTTGGCCTGAAAAAGAAGCAAACAATTGTCATATATTAGACAGGTGATACAGGATGGTATTAATGCAGTAAAATTAAATCAGTGGCAGCAGCTACATTTCCCCTTCCACGTAACAGCAAGCCGGGTGAACGTGGGGGATGCGTGCAACAGAGACACGTTACCAGTGTCTGGGAATCCAGGGGAGCCAGACCCACACTGTAAGCTGGTTACCATAATATGCTTTCTTCATATCATTTGAGAAATATATATTTATTTTTGATAAACACACACTGAAGAATAGGCCACACTCAATTTTTTTAAAAAACTCTTCTTCGCCTTTTCAAGAGATCAAATAAGTTACTGTTTAATCCCCCGAGACAAGTAGCCATAAAATACGCCTCAGAAGGTTATAGTTTTCATCAGAGTTATATTTCTAAACTATAGATATGACTATGCAATGAGAGTCAAGCACTATATTTCAGGAAACCTGAATGACAAAGGGCGCATTATGTCTAATATGAGCTTCACATGTGCGCACCTTATGAGAAATTCTTATAAATTGTTTCCACAAACCCTTTCACTTGCATAATTTACTGACCTATCACATTTGAAATTTCATTGCACAGAATTTTAAAATATTTTGGCAGATGATGTGAACTAACATTCATGTCTGCCCTTAAGTTTTCAGTTTGGTTTTACAACCGACCTTTTCATTGACAATTTCTCCGGTTTCATTCACTTGGGCTTTTGTATTGCCTTTCACTGGTTTACTCCACTCTACCAGAGGATCATGGAGAAAAGTCTTCAAAACACTGTATAAATACAAATCAAACAGATTGCTTGAGAAAATAGCTTAAGTTGTAACTGTATTTGTTGTTGAAAAGAAATACCTTCCAAACATCCCAGCTTCTGCAACAAGAAAACATTGTGCAAATATAGTATTTCTGAATGTTCTTTCAAAGATCTTAGACAGCATCTTACATATGATTCTCAGGGGTTTTCCATAAGGCCAGTACTGCTTGTTTTCATTCTCTAATGCTGGCCATATTATGATCTTATTTCTGGCTTTTAGAATTGAGGCATATTGTTCAGATTTGTGTTTCATGATTAGAAAAGGAGGTAGTATGCATGTTGAGATCAACAGGGTCACAGAAGCAGAGGGACAGAACATGGAGAAGGTGAACCCCTTCAGTACTACAGTTCATATTCTATAAAGCATGGCATGACTGCAGCAATTTGTATTTATAGATTTGTTCACGATGCTAACACACAGCACGATGCTACATTCATCTATGTAATTGCATGTACCCGTATTTTTCGCTCCATAAGACACACTTTTTTCCTCCTCAAAAGTGAGGGGAAATATCTGTGCGTCTTATGGAGCGAATGTGTGTGAATCCGGCCCCCGGGGAGAAGGGCAAAGCTGCCGAGAGGCCCTGGGAGCCACGGCCGACCCCCAGCTGCCCAGCGCAGAGCCGGTGAGCCCCGGGAATCAGCTAGGAAGCCGCCAGCCAGTTGGGGGGCGGGAGGCCCCTCCCAGCAGCCTCCCAGTGCAGCGGGAGCCCAGCGTGGAGTCCACGCGCCCCGGGAGCCAGCTTTAAAGCTACCAGCCAGCTGGGGGGCGGGAGGCCCCTCCCAGCCGCCCAGCGCAGCGGCAGCGGGGCGCGGAGCCGGGCTGCCCCGGGAGCCGGCTGGGACGCCGCCAGCCAGCTGGGGGGCGGGAGGCCCCTCCCAGCCAGCCAGCTGGGGGGCAGGAGGCCCCTCCCAGCCGCCCAGCGCAGCGGCAGCAGGGCGCGGAGCCGGGCCGCCCCGGGAGCCGGCTGGGACGCCGCCAGCCAGCTGGGGGGTGGGAGGCCCCTCCCAGCAGCCGCCCAGCGCAGCAGGAGCCGGGCGTGGAGCCCACTTGCCCGGGAGTCGGCTAGGAAGCCACCAGCCAGCTGGGGGGCGGGAGGCCCCTCCCAGCTGCCTAGCGCCGCGGCAGCAGGGCACGGAACGCCGTCCGCGTGCTTGGGGATTCAGGGCGCTTCCCCAGGCGTAACGTCCCCCCCTCGTGCAGACAGGGCATTCAGGCACCAGCTGCTGCACTAGTCCCCAGGGCGGGTCTCTGCCGGTGCCCCTCTTGGGGGGCAGTGAGTCTGGCCAACCCCTTTCAGACCCCAGGGTCCCAAGATGCTTCCCAGGGCAGAGATGCAGGGGCAGTACACCATTTGATTCAGAATATTTTTTTTCTTGTTTTCCTCCTCTAAAAACTAGGTGCGTCTTATGGTCAGGTGCGTCTTATGGAGCGAAAAATACGGTATATTCCCAGGTAACGATATTGGCTTGGATTTTAGGTACATCTTTTGCTGTCAGAAGGGACTTCCACAAGTGGTGGGCAGGAGGACGAGGGACTTCTGCCAATTCTCCACTTCTATTGCAGACCCCATTTTATCCCCTATGCTATTTTTTGGTTCCACTAACAGAGAAGGATGAAGTGGGAAGCTGCGAAGTTCCATTCTTCTAGTGCAGCTGTACTTGCACAGTACAGGATCAAGGCCATTATATTTTTCACTAGATGAGGAACTTTCCGTGTTTAAAGAGTTTGGCTTGAATCTAGCAGAGGATTTCTGTTACCCAGGAATAGCATTTGGGGGAGCATTATGGGCTGTAGTGGGAGGGGAGTAAATTGCATTCTATGGACAGAAATCACTGATGGATGCAAGCCTGTATATTGTATAGTTATATTATGGGCTGGACCCCATGCAAAATCTGTACTAACAGAAAGGAGCTGGATTTCCCCACTTCCTGCCCTTCTACTGCAGCCCAAAATGCCCTCCCTCCCCAAATGTTGCTCCATGGGGCACAGGCAACCCCCAGGACAGCATGAAGGGAGCCAGAGGTCCACCATGTGTGTGTGTTGGGGGTGGTGGTTAGCAAAAACCGCTCTCCTATCAACAGAAATCCAACCCGATATGAATTTCATCCCCTGTGAATAAAGACTGTTACCATACCTCATTAGTGGTTCTCTCTGATCACGCATGAGTCTCATTATAACTTCACAAGCCCTTCGGAAGAGGCCTTCTGTCCCCATTGGACCCATCCCATTGACCATGTTATGAGTAAGGCGAAATGGAACAATCTCCGGAAAATCAAAAGTTTCCCCCTTCAAATAAGTGAAAATAAGTTCATTTAATCAGATAAAGCTTTAAGTGGGAATTTATCCACTACAGTATAACTGCTATTCTAACCATGCTTATTCAGGCATAAATTCAAATTGCATTATCAGTCTTTCAGATGATGAACAAAAGAAAAATAAAACATTCTAAAAACATTCTAAATACTCAGTTTCTTACTCTTACTCCAATGTGGAGCAACACTGCAAAGGGATCCACAGAAAATTCAAGTATTTTTGGCTACAAACAGAACAGCCTGTTTTGCAAAACACTGGAAGTTTAAAATAGACTTTAAAAAAAATCCTTCAACTAGGTCTTATTTCAGTATCTTCATGATGTAGTTTTAAACAACACTGCTTTGTTTACCAAGCACTCAGCGGGAATATAAAGCCTGTGCAAGCTATTTAAGCATCTAATTGAATAGGATCAGTTTGCAAGACCTGAGCAAGGCTGTTAATAGGACATTCTGAAGGAAACTGATTCATAGGGTCACCATGAGATGGAAGCACTTAACACCCCCACACACAACTGACAGCACTAAACACCCCCCCACACACAACTGAGTAGGAAAGTGCTTTTTGATTCAGTGGGGAAAACAGTAAGAGATATTTACTTGCTCACCTTATTAAACAAACAGTTGAAATCCACGTGCACACATTCACCGGTTAGGGAATCAAACAGAATATTTTCTCCATGACGGTCCCCAAGGCCCAGTATGTACCCAACCATCGACATCACTGCGGTAGAACGACAATAGGCAGATCTGCTGCTGTACCTAAAAGAAGGTAAAAATAACAACCTGAGATTCTAGAGCCCCTTTGCCATTTCATAAACAAATTCAGGCAGCGTTTCTGTACCCAGGGGAAAAAATATAAAGGATAATTTATTATAATTAGTAAATGGTTTTGGCTTCATAGTCTTTTCTGTATTAATTTATTACTTCTATTTATTTATGTAAAATATTTATTAGTCACCTTTCTTATAGAAATTCAAGGTGGCTTACAGTGTAAATAATAATAAAACACAATAAAACCACTAGTTAAAATTAATAATTTAAAACTACTGGTCGGTAGAAGAACTAACCAAATGCTATCTTCAGCTGCCTTCTAACGATAGAGTGAGGGGCCAGGCACACCACCCCAGGGAGGCTGCCACTGAAAAGGCCCTCTCTCATGTACCCATCAGATAAGCTTCTTTGGTTAATAGGACAGTCAAGAGGGCCTCTCCCTTAGTTTCCTGGCTGAAGTTTCTTTTAGAGCCTGTAACAATACAGTAGCACAACTGTAACAACACATGGTAAAGAACTAACCAGGAAGTAGGATCAGGGAATGTTCTCAGAAACCATTCGTGAAAAATTGGAGGGTGCCGGGGAAGTAGAGTCTCTTTGAAAACTTTCAACTTTTCATGTAAAGGTGCAGTCTTTGGAATTATACACTGACGTAGCTCCTTTCCAGTCATATAAATACCTGTAAGAGTCAGTTAAACACAGTAAAGTAAGTGGTTGGCTGGGCAATGCAGTGAACTACATACAGATAGAATTACTGTAGTACTCTAGCAAGGAGGTAAAAGTACCATATTTTAATAGATTTAACCACTTTCCACTTTCTACCACCATTACTCCTGGTTTTTCCTGCTTGAAAGTTTTTCCCCCTTACCTTTCTCCTTGTACAGTTTGATCAGGATATTTCGCAAGCCAGCTGTATTATTCACCCATTCAATTATCCCACATTCCTCATTCAGGGGAATAACAGCATAGGTCCGGATGTGGAGTTCTCGTCTACGTGACTCTGCATCCTTTCTCAAACACTACAAGAACAACAACAACATACCAGTAAGTATAAAATCTTTATAAAGCAATACTTAAAATGGTTCTTTTGTAACTCAGCAGGTGAGGGCAGCTGTCTGCAGGCCCTAGTTGTGGTCTTCCCTATGGCATCCAACTGGCCACTACTAGAAACAATATGTTGGGTTGGATGATTGCTCTGGTCTAGCGTGACTACTCTGAGGTTATTATGAAATAAAGGGGATGAAATGACTTCATCAGTTATGGTCTAATCAACATCCCACATTTATCACATTTAGAGCAAGTGAACCTTATTTATCAAGGAGTTGAACTCCATGAGTCGACAGTCCTTTCTTAGGTCATCCTTTGGTTTGCACATCATGATATAGGATTTCCCATCTGAACCTTTTAAAGTGATCTTCTTAGGCTTCTGAAGAGATGCAAGGATTTCAACCTAAAGAAAAAGCAGGAGTGATTCCATAGGTTTTTAAAAACAAGATTTTCAACCTGGTAGCCTTAGGTATAGATGAGTAGTGAATTGCAACTATCTCAGAACTTTACATTTTCCTTAGATACTACCAGCTAGACAAATTCTTCAGAATTACACCTCACCCGCCCCTCACATTTTAAAAGACCTTTTCATCTTATTATTTCTTTCTTGTCTTCCAGCAGGTGAGCAAGTCATCCTATGCTGGAAAACAAATCTATCTATACATAAAAATAAATGCCAATAGACATTTACCGTATCTCCAAAGCCAGCAATATAAGCCCAGCCTCCAGGAAAAGGGTCATGACTGGAGTGTGTGCCAGGAACTGAAGGGAGAGTAGGTATCATTACCGACTGCAAAGGAATAAGGATCTCGCTAAAAGTCTGCTGTTCTACCAACTTCTTCAAACTCTTGAAATGAACACCCATGCTCAGTGTGGAGGTGTTGTCATCAACCTGGAAAAGAGCAAGAGACACTGCTCAAAGTAAAACAGAAATACTTCAAGGTATCATCACCTCGGGAGCTTCTATATACAACCTTTATTTCCACGGGTAGTTTTTTTTTGGGGGGGGGGCTGTGTTGGTAGCACTGTACAAATACCTTAACAAATAAAACTCGGAAAGGCAAAGTGTGCTTATTTATAAATTCCTTTAAAGTAAGCAGTAGTCACACACAGTCAAGTCCAACTTTTGGCGATTAATTAATTAACTTGGTGATCTTATTTTCTTTTCTAAAAATATTTTATTTTTAACTATATTATACTCCAGAAAACACAGTACAATCCAGACAATCTTAACATAAGTGAACAAAGCTACAATACTGAAAATAAAAAACTCAAAAGTTACCGATTTGTTACATAGCTCTAGGAGCTTATCTGTCAGGCGAGCTGCATCCTCAATAAATTTTCCCAGAGATGGCTTCATATGAATAGCGTTGTTTAAGATTTCTTTGCATCTGTTCATACGCATTGGATAAGAGGACTGCAAAAGAGAACACACATGGTTAGTTAATTCAATAAAACCTATTGCCAATCTACGAGGAAATGCTCAAAACAGTTAACCTAACTGCAGCTGGACATACTGCAGTCAATAATAACAGATCATAAACTAAAAAACACTATCAGTAAGAATTGGTAATAGAAACAATATCATTGGGTTCTCTCTTCTCATTAGGAGATCTCCCTGATCTAATTTCCTGGAGACACATAAAATGCTGTGCATGTGGCACAATTCTTTTCAATAAAAAGTAGCAGCTCCACATGAGCAAAATTATTGTGCTATACGTTGAATTGAATTTGCCTCTCTTGGGGTGGGTGTAGGAAATTACATATCTAACCCCCTTACTTGGCCTCACCGTGTAGATCAATAAATCCTTACAATAAGGTCACCCAGCGATAAAACTGAACAAAGAAAAAGATGGGGTTAACTCCCCACCCCCAGCAACAGCCAGGAATGCCTGCACTTGTGTATATGTTGCACAGAAGGCTGGCAGAGATCTACCAACACAAGATCCCCATGAAAAAGGAGGGATTGGCTGGACTGAGGAAGGGGAGAAAATGGAGGGATAGGGAGGGTTAAGGGGCCAGCGGGGTCTTGGGCAATGGCTTGGGGCTGAAAATATATCTGGCCCATTTTCTGCCGCAAGATCGGCTGGCCGATAAAATCTTCAGCAATTGCTAGGGGTTGAAATCCCTTGTACAGCAGCTCACAAAGTACAGATCAAGAGCTCGCAGGGAAGAAAAGAATGGGAAATTCCTGCTCACATGAATCTTCATGGTTCCTACCCCCACCCCCCCGGTAATAAACTGAAAGGGAAATGGAAATATACTTATCAAGTTACCTTAGACACAGCGGTCATCATCCACATTGCTTGTTGAGGATAGGCTACAAAAACTTTGGCAATGATTGCCATAAGAACAACAAAGACTTCACTGTGGGAGTGGCAGATTCGGGAGATCAGTTGGGAGAACGCTGTCAAAAACTGGTAAGGAGCCAAAAGCTGTGTGTGTTCTGTAATCACCTTGTTAATTTTAGCCAAGTCAGTTTTCATTTGTGCACGATCGTGACGACCAGCTGGACAACAGAACAAAAATGATATGCTTATTTGACTGAAGAACGAAAATCCCACAATCCCAAGCCTATGGAGCTATACAGAAATTTCCACTGATAGTTAAAGGTTCATGAGCAGTGTTAATTATGGGGAGGGGGACTGAATGTGGAGGGTTGGGACCCCTTAAACAACACAAGCCCCCAGCACCTACTGCTGAATTGATCAAGGGAGGCCAGGTCTTCACATAATGTCTCTCCAAATACGAGCAAGGTGAGGTCCTAAAAAGCCCTTCTTCACTGTCACTTAGCAAGAGCATAAATGCAATTAAGGCAGCTTCTGGATGCAATGTATAGTAATGCTCTTTAGCAGGTTCCCATTGGCAGGCATTCTTGCAGCCAATATATATTTTAGAAACCTCCCAAGAACTGAGAAATTACAAGCCCCATTGTCATCACAGGCTTGGATCCTGACTAGATCTCCAGGGGCACGGGGGTGGGGTGGGGTGGGTTTTTTTCCAATTCCTCTCTCCCACATTAGCCCAACATACACTCTAGGAATAGCTTAGGGGGAACTGGGGGTCTCCTGGGGGGTGGGACTGGCAAAAATTTCTCCCTTTCCTTGTGCCCACAGAATGGCAAAATAGAGAAACTGATGTAGAATTTTAATTTGCTTAGACTTTTCCCAAAATAAGTATAACTTTGGACTAAATATTTTAGTGCCAAAAGAAGTGATTCAAGCATGTCTCTGAAATGAATATTAAAAAATATAGCCATCATATACAACCCTTTTTACAGGACCATTTATTTGCATACACCATGTATATATATTAAAATACATCATACTTTCGGGGAAAGTAGCTTTGATATTTGAATCAAGTTCCCTATTTTACTGCTTTAAAGTATCTTGAAATATTTCACACTAGTTTTGCATTGCTAGATTTGCTATTTGCTATACACAAATTGTTTGGAACCTCTCCCTCTGCCATTTATGCAATGTGCCACTTTTTTTTTTTTTTTGCTAGAACAACAACAAAAAAGATTCAAGAATATACAGAAATTAATATTTTTTTTAAAAGCCTTACCTTTCTCACATTCATATGCTTTTGCTCCAAAGTCAAGCCACAAAGATAACATTCTGGGCATTGACTGATAGATAAATTGGTTTCCAAAACGCAGAGACCTGGAATTCAAATACGAGCATGTGTATTCACTAACTATATATTGTACAATTACTGTGCACTCCATCAGCAAGGCAAGCATCATGCATTTTAACTAGAATGCAGTGTTGTGCACCCTGTAATTGATCACACGGGCTAAGGAGCCTATGACAAGGTGCAGAAATCTGGGCATGACGTGCTTTTTTGTTTACTGCAGCCTATATTAAACCCAGAGTTTCTTTTTTCCCCCTTTAAAGCTGATGAATTATGGAGTCAAAAACAGTAATTTGCCACCACCAATAGAAATTTGCACCACCATGGAACAATACCTGAGGATGGAGCTAGGAAGGTGTGCAGCTAGTGAAATTAAGCTTTGCATTTAGGCCACAGAAGTAGAAGAAATTTCACAGGTAATTAAGACTAGTTTCCTGCCAGTAGCAGGAAATATTGTGCTCAAGAAGTTTTCTTCACAGGATACCTATTGATGTGCATCTCAAATTTTAACATATTGCCAGTAAGGAAAGCACATCATGTAGCATTGAATGCTTGCTCACTTTAACCTAGATAATCAAGAAGGACCTAGAAATCAATGCAGAGTATGATATCATGCATTGTTTTCCATCATGCTTCCAACTTATAGTACTAGGGAGACTGGTAAGCAAGCATTAGAGAAAGAAAGAACACAGATCTATAATATATTTAAATTGTCCTTCTGAATAACTCCAGACATCCACAATAGTGACTGATGCTTCATGTACCTAATCTAACATAGCTACAGATTTTATCCTACTAATTATTAGCAGAGCTCACTGGTAAATGTGTAACTTCCCCAACATTACCCTTCCCGACAGTTCCTTCTGACTTCCAAAAAGCTGACACTGGAGGTTGCAGGATTCACAGGAACAAAAAGCCACGTTGGGGAGGGGAGGGGCTATAATGAGGAGAGGGAAATTGGAGGAAATTGCTTTCCCATCTCTGGTGTCAGCAGAGACCTGCAACTTCCAGCATCCCTTTCAGGCCATCAAAAGAGTCTGCTGTGGGAAGGAGAAAAACAGCGTTGCTTACCTGTAACTGTTGTTCGTTGAGTGGTCTTCTGTGCAGGCACACATGGGACTGCGCAGGCCAGCCACGGAGAAGATTAGAAAGCTTCTGGAAGAGTCGGCTCCCTAGGAGCGCTCCCCTCTCCCCGTCTGTGACCAAGCCTTAACGGCTTTTCCTGCCCAAGGGTCACGACTGGGGGGTTCTCCAATCGCCGCCGCGGGGATTGCACTCTTTTATGGTGACAGCCCACAGCGGGGAAGGAGGGAGGGATGTGTGCCTGCACAGAAGACCACTCAACGAACAACAGTTACAGGTAAGCAACACTGTTTTTCGTTTTCGTGGCTTCTGTGCAGTCCCACATGAGAGAATAGCAAGCTCACTTACTGTGGAGGTGTGTGTGTGGTGGTCAATGGAATAACATATTTAACACTGCTTTCCCCACAGCTGCGTCAGCTCTTGAATCCACATCAAAGGCGTGGTGCTGGATGAAGGTCATCGGTGTGGACCATGTCGCAGCCTTGCAGATCTCAGTGATGTCACCTGATGAGGAGAAAGATGCCGATGCTGCTTGAGCCCTTGTGGAATGTGCATGCAGGTGAAGAGGGCATTCTACCCCTGCTGATTGGTACGCCAAACTGATGGCGGGTACACTACCCATCTAGAAAGGGTCTGTGTGGACACCACCTTACCTTTATTTGGACCAATAAAACAAATAAACAGGTTGTTATCCCGTCTAAATGGTTTTGTTCTTTGTAAATAAAACAGTAGTGCCCTACATACATCTAGTGAATGGAGTTGTCTCTCAGCTGGAGACTCTGGGTTTGGAAAAAATACAGGTAAGGTAATGTCCTGCGAGAGGTGAAACCTAGACACCACCTTAGGGAGGTATGAAAAACTCGGCCGAAGGACAACCCTTTTGGGGAAAAACTTGGTGAATGGAGGATCCGATCTCAGGGCCCTCAGATCACTAACTTTCCTAGCCGATGTGACGGCTACTAAGAACGCCGTTTTGTAGGACAAAAGTGGTAGGTCACATGAAGCCATAGGCTCAAAAGGTTTTGATGTAAGGTGGGACAGAACTAAGGAAAGACTCCACTGTTGAATCGGAGCCTGAACCTGAGGAAATAAATTCTCTAGTCCCTTTAAGAACTTTTTACATACCGTATATACTCGCGTATAAGCCGAGTTTTTCAGCCCAAAAAAAGGGCTAAAAAAGCCGGCCTCGGCTTATACGCGGGTCAATACGGTAGAGGGGGGAGGGAGGAGGAGGGAGGGAGGAGGGAACTTACCGCCACCGCCGCTGGGCCCGCGTCGTTTCCTGCCGCTGGGAGCGGCCTCCTGCAGCTGCGCAGAGGCTGCCCCGGCCCCCGCCCGGCCGCGCCGCCACTTCCTGGGGCCTGGGGCGGCCTCCTGAGGCTGCGCAGAGGCTGCCCGGCCCCCACCCAGCCGCGCCGCCGCTTCCTGGTGCGGGGAGCGGCCTCCTGCAACTGCAGGGAGTCTGCCCCAGCCCCTGCCGGGTGCACCACCGCCGCCACCAGGGTCGCACCGCTTGCTCCCGGGAGCCCGTCAGGTAAGTCTGCGGGGGGGGGGGGGGGTTATAAGCCGACCCTCGGCTTATACGCGGGTGCCTAATTTTTCCCCATTTTTGGGGAGAAATTAGGCACCTCGGCTTATACGCGGGTCGGCTTATACATGGGTATATACGGTAATTTATTGGAAAATAAGGAGGCAGAATTCACACCATCATGGAAGGCTGAGATAGCTGCCAGGTGACATTTAATCGAGGAATTAGATAGACCGTCGTCCTTTAAGGACAAGAGGTAGTCAAACATGAAAGGCAATATGCAACTTTGAGGCTCAACCCCCTTCACCCTGGTCCAGGTCAAAAACCGTGCCCACTTAAGAGTGTATGCTTTTCTGTTAGAGGGTTTACGTGCAGAGAGGAGGATGTGAGTCACCCTATCCAACCATGTCGTTACCAAGTGATCCTCCAGGCTGTCAGGTGCAGCGAGGCGGGGTTATGGTGTAACACTTGGCCCCTGGTCAACAAATAGAGGGAGTTGGGGAACCTGATGTACCTCTGATGGGTTATGCTGCAGAGGGTGGAAAACCACGGCCTCTTTGGCCAAAAGGGAGTCACCAGGATCATGTCTGCCTTGTCCTGAAGGGCCTTCCCCACTACCCTGTGGATCAGAGGGATTGGTGGGAAAGCGTGAAGCATCCCCTAGGGACGTGACCTCTGTTGCTGCTCTTGAGCAAAACAGCAGACATCTTGTGTTCTTTTTTGAGGCAAAGAGATCTATGTCCTGTGGAAGATAGGCTGCAAAAAACTGAGGGGGTAGACCACTCGTGGTCCTCGGACGTGTCCCTGCTTAGGGCATCTGCTGTGATATTGGAACACCCTGCCACATGAATGGCTGAGAGGGACACCTGATGTTCTATTGCCCATTCCCATATAAGGGTAGCCTCTCGGCACAGAGCTAGTGAATTGGTGCCCCCGTTTGTTCATGTAGAACTTTGCCGTGGTGTTGTCCATGGTGATGAGGACAGCCTTGTGTGTGAGAAACTCTGAAAAAGAAAGAAGGCCGTATCTGATCGCCCTCATCTCTAAGATGTTAATGTGCAAGGTAGATTGCCGAGGGGTCCATCGTCCCTTAGCCTGAAGGATCCCACAATGTGCTCCCCAACCTCCCAGGGAGGCATCAGTAAAAATCTGGACATCTTGAGAGCTGACCCCAAATTGAACCCCTTTGAGAAGGTTAGCTTCCTGTGTCCACCATACAAGGGATCTGACGATTACCCTAGGGATGGATAACGTCTTCCCCTGAGTGTCTACGTTCATTCTGAAGGCTCTTAAAAACCAATTCTGTAAGGGTCTCATGTGCAGCCTTGCGTAGGGAACCACGGCCGTGGTTGAAGCCATGAGCCCTAACAGTTTCTGGATTGTGACTGCCTTTTGAAACCTCTGTAAAGAATTTCACCAGTTTTTGGATAGCCCTAACTCTGGGCAAGGACAGAAAGGCAGCGTGCCTATCCGCTTGTAAGACTGCTCCTATAAAGTCCGCCACTCTAGAGGGAGTGAGGCGTGACTTCTCGAAGTTGATGACTAATCCCAGATCTGCTAGGGTACTCATCACCTTGATCACTGATTGAGATAACTCTCTGTGAGACCGGCCTACGATAAGCCAGTCATCCAGGTATGGGAATATACAACAGTGCCAGGTAACCTACCACTTCAGCCATGACCTTGGTGAAAATGCGTGGGGCCGTAGATAATCCAAAGGGCAAAACTGTATACTCGTAGGTGACCTCTGCACATCTAAATCTAAGGAACCACCTACAGTCCTTATGGATCGCTATGTGAAAGTATGCAGCTTTCAGGTCTAGCATGGCAAACCACATATCTCCTGAAAGAAGGGGTAAAATCTCTTGTAGAGACAACATCCTGAACTTCCTAACAGATGAACTTGTTCAGAGCTCTCAGGTCCATAACGGGCCTCTTTCCCCCTCCCTTCTTGTTAATCAAGAAGTACCTGGAGTAAAAACCATTTTGAGATTCTGTGGGCTGGACAACCTGAATCACCCCCTTCATCAATAGATTGTATACCTCCTCTGCTAAGTCTTGTGGGACAGTATCTGCCCCCTGAGAGTGGGAGGTACACACTGGGACTGAAGAAAATTCTAGGAAATATCCCATTTGTATAATATTCAAGACCCAGGAGTCATTCAAAATCTGTAACCATTTACTGAAAAAATAACAGAGACGTTCACCAAACATTGGAGCTGAAGAACAACAGCTTAGTCATGCTGAACCTTTCTTGTTCATCTGATCCCGGGGGGAATAACCTCCCTTTCTCTCCTTTTTCCTAGGAGTGTACCTCTTTCCCTGCTGGAAAGTGTGATAGTGGCGGGGCTGCGATTGGGGCTGCTGGTAGCCCCAAGACTGGTTTCTATTAAACCTATTAGAGTAGTAGGGTTGAGGCTGCTTATTGTACGGCCTAAGTTTGAACGTGGGGCCTGACTGCTGGGTAACCATCAGAGACTTGGCAGTAGCCTTCTGCTTTCTGGGGTTATGCAACACCTCATCCGTCTGCTCGAAGAACAGTGCCTTAGCATCAAAAGGCATATCTTCGATCCTGGCCTTGACATCTGGTGCGAGAGAGGATGCCCGCAGCCAGGAGTGGCACTGGAGTACGATGCTCGAGGCGATGGCCCTGCCGGAGCAGTCTGCCATATGCCGGGAAGCAGCTATTTGGTTCTTCCCTAATCTTTGCCCCTCCAATTGAATGCTCTTTAAGAGGGCTTTTTTGTCCTCAGGGAGTGAGTCTAAAACCTCAGAAGCCCTGTCCCATAGGGACATCTGGTATCGCCCCACGAGGGCCCCAAAATTTGCTATGTGTATGCCTAGTGCAGCTGAGGAGTATAGCTTATGGCCCAGCTCGTCGAGCTTGCGCCCTTCCTTGTCAAGGGGGGCTGAGTGGGAACCAGATTTATATTTAGCTGCCAGCACCTCTGTGATAATCGAGTTTGGTTGAGGGTGTTTATAGAGGAATTCACAATCCTCGTCAATTTTGTACAAATTCTCTATCTTTTTAATGGAAGCCACCACAGAGGCAGGCTTATGCCAATTAGCCGTAGCCACTTCCTTGATGACTTGCACCATGGGCAGTTTAGCTGGTCCCGCATCTGGGCTATAGAGAACTCCCATGATGGGGTCAGAGGGTTTAGGATCAGATTGTATCGCCATTAACCCTAATGCCTTGGCCATATGGAGCAAAAGCTCTGAGAACACTTTTAAGTCATCCGTAGGGGATATGGGGGGTGGGATCCCCCACAGTGTCCTCTGGACAGAGGAGGGAAGTGTCTTCCGAACACTCTTCCAAACCCCAGTCCACGTTGCCGTCATGGTCATCGTTGTCAATGACTTGCCTGGTCGCCGACGTAGAGGCTGGAACATCTCCGGAACCAACCGCTGCCGACATCGAGGGAACAGCTTCCTCCTGATCTGCGTATGATGTGGACGGCTCCCTCGGGCGCCATCGGGGGTCGACGTTGATTGGTGCCGCTGAGGCCCGTGTCTTGGCGCCAGGCTATCTGATCGCCTCCACAGGCTGGAAGTAGTCGACGTCAACCTGACATCGATGGCCTCCATAGGCAAAAGGTGGGTACCAAGGCGGAGGGCAATACCCCCAGGGGCCCCAATCTTGGTAGCAGGGGAAACGCTCCATGTGGTGAACCTCCCTGGCCGGCTGATCCTCCGGATTTGAGATAATGACCTCCGGCACCTCCATGACATCTTCCTCCGAAGACGAAATTTGGCCCTCCAACCCCATGGGCGAAGGGGTGCGAGGACGCCTTGAGACGGGTGCTACCGCACTCTGCAGGCACTTGTGAGGGCTACCGCCCTGCTCACTAGGAGACACAGATTCTCTCCTAGAAGGTGCCTGGAGTCATGGTGACTTCCTGGACGGCGCCCAATGTCTCGGCGACGAAGCTGTCGACGCCAGTACGGGCTCAACTGGAGAATGCGAAGCTGACCTACCTCCTTCAACGCCGGGGTCGGCGTCGACGCTGGAGTTGTCGACGTCGACGCTGTCGGCGCCGTGCACCTGGCGCCTTCTCCTTTGGAGCACGAACGCTTAGATTTCGGGGAAGAAAGATGCTTCTTCTTTTCCTTGTGTTTCTTAGCCGGTGGCTCGGACATAGCTCTGGAGTCCTCGGAGACCTCCTTCGTCCCCCTCTTCGCAGACACCGTGGAAATGGTGGGAGAGTCCAAAGACTTAGATCTCTCCCCCTGATCAGGACGGAGGGACTTCTCGTACAAAGCCGCCTTAAGTTTCTTGGATCTGTCCTGGCGGCACTTCTGTGTAAATAAGGCACAGGCTCTATGTGAAGCCACAATATGACTCTCCCCCAAGCAGAGTAGGCACTCATGGTGCTCATCGGACGAGGCCATTTTCATACCACACGTGCGGCATTTCTTAAAAAGTGCCATGTCCATGAATATTCTTCCAAAAAGTGGCTGGAGGAAAAAACCTGAAAAACTTTACCTCAGAACAACCGCTCGAAAAACGCTGAAGCTAAAATCACTGTTCTCTCTGTGGCAGCAGAATGAGAACTGAGGGAAGAGTGCTCCCCACCCCCCAGTCATGTGACCCTTGGGCGGGAAAAGCCAGTCATGTGACCATTGTGGGGAAAAGCCCCATGTGGGACTGCACAGAACCCACGAAAATGAACACAGTGAAGATTTGCCTCTATTAGCACTTGTATTAGTGGCTGGTAGGATCCAATCCTATGTGCACTGACTGTAATAACTTCACATCTAACCTTCCAAAATGAATAACTATATATTTAATCAGCTCTCCTTGTTTTTCCATCTTATTTTCAGTTACTGTTGGCATCAGTTTATCATAATATTTAGCAAGATAGAAGTGTCCATTTTCCCACTCTGGCAAGCAAGTAGTGACATCCTGCAAAAAAAGGGAAAAGATTTATAATATTTAATAAGTAAATAAATAAGATGTTTCAAGACAACTAAAGAAATAATGTGTAACTAAAGACAAAGTTGCAAAGATCCACAAATGTAAACTGCTAATAAGTAATACAAAACATAAAAACAGCAGCCGTCTCAAGCAGGTTTTATACATTTTTACACCAACCAAGAAAAGTATCAGGATATTTCAGTAAGCATTCGTTCATGTTTCTTCTTGCAGAGGACAGATGCACAAAAGGAAGCCATGTAGAATTTCCAAAATTGCAGTGACATTTCAATAGATTCTAAATGGCAGATTTGCCATTTAGAAATGTCAAGGTGCTTATAATTTACTTCTTTATCAGGGAGCAAATATGTGCTTTTCCAACAGTTTTTGGGTGAGCATCTGAAGCATACCATTTTTGTTACTTAAAACACCTGCTTTTTGCGCTTACCTTATATTTTTTCATGACAGCATTACTCTCGAAGTTGGCAGTTTCTTCCATAAACCTGCCCACCAGTAGCAGGGCTTCCCCATGGATGAGCTTACTTTTAGCATCGGATGGTACTTGATTATCCGGAAAACATAATTCAACTCCTTTCTGAAGAATGATAAGGCCCTGATGAGCCTCACCCTATGAAAGAAAAACCAAGCACAATAATTTGGCATTCACTGCATTGGTGCTACCAAGGGGCGCCTTGGATATATATTAAGACTCATTACAGACAGTCCATATAGCAATTCACACAGAGAACTTTTACTTATTTTATCCATTAAATAATATGTTCAGGAATACAACTTCCTGTAGAAAGTTGGTAGAAATGACCAGCTACCTCCATATAATACCACATTTACCCCATCATAGCTGCATTTTCCCCCAATGGTGGTGATCACAGGAACTGGTGAATTTGGCTGCAGTCCCAATGCAGTCCACATACTTTCATACCAATACAAGTACTTAGCCATACCTAAAATAAATGCATATGCTGTTAACAGAAATTGTATGTCCTTTTTCCAGAACATGGTAAAGGCATTTAACATCAACTTCACTTTTATGCATAAGCAGAATACATTAGGATGTTTGTTAAGTTGTTCAGACTGATTTCTGGGTCCTTACCTTGGACCACAACCACTTTGCTCTCTCCACATACAATTCTGACAACTTGGATTTCCCAGCATTAAGGAGGGCATTATATGCTGTTTGATGATGACCAGCTTTTCGAGCAACTCGGGCACTTTGAAGCCAACATTCTCCCATCTCCTCACTATAATCCACTCTGCAGGGATATTAAAAAGAAATATAATGAACCACTTATGAATGCTACTTGTGTGTGTGTGTGTGTGTGTGTGTGTATAAAGTGCCGTCAAGTCGCAGCCGACTTATGGCGAGGCAACCCCATATGGGGTTTTCAAGGGAAGAGACTAATAGAGGTGGTTTGCCATTGCCTTCCTCTGCACAGCAACCCTGGTATTCCTTGGTGGTCTCCCATCCAAATACTAACCAGGGCCGACCCTGCTTAGCTTCCAAGATCTGACAAGATCAGGCTATACCATGCTACCTTCCCTCACATGAATGCTACTTAATATGTGCTAAAGAACAAAGTCCATGTTTTGAGTCCAGACCCATATAGCAACAGTCAAAACATTCAACAACTTTGTAGTTTTGTTCTAGCTCATTCTTACACTGGACAGATGCTTCTACATCAGGCACAAAACACATGGACAGTAACAGGGATCACACTCTTGTGTACAGTTGGCCAAAGAAACAAGTACATCTCGTCTATACAAAATCAATGGGTATGGAAAATATCAGCTAATCTGAAATAGTGAATAAAATATTGAACAGGGCAGGCCCAGACTTCAATCCTACTCAGATAAGAAGCTCACCAGGTGACGTTGGAGAAGGCACTCTCTCTCAGTCCAGCCTTTACCTCATAGGCAGTTACACAGACAAAATAGGCTAACTTCTGAGTTCCTTGTAAATCATATACACAATGTGGCTCCAGTCTGGTGTAGTAGTTAAGAGCGGTGGTTTGGAGCAGTGAAGTCTGATCTGGAGAACCAGGTTTGATTCCCCTCTCCTCCACATGAGCGGCGGAGGCTAATCTGGTGAACTGGATTTGTTTCCCCACTCCTACACATGAAGCCAGCTGGGTGACCTTGAGCAAGTTACAGCTCACTTAGAGCTCTCTCAGCCCGACCTGCCTCACAGGGTGTCTGTTGTGGGGAGGGGAAGATAAGGTGATTGTAAGCCGGTTTGAGTCTCCCTTAAGTGGTAGAGAAAGTCGGCATATAAGAACCCACTACCACTACCTCCTCCTCCTTCTAATTGATAGTGAGGGCCTTCTTTGTTTAACTAGTAAATTTCAGACAGTTTTACTCTGTGGCTTACAATACAGTTAAATTCTCACACAAAACAGATGTATGTTCACCTTTTAGTGAGGCTAAGCAAAGCTCTTCTAAGAGCCAAGATGGGTTCTTTCGCTCTGTATGAATTTTGTGTCATTTCTAGCCGAGCATGCCAGTTCAGAGAATCTTGACTGTAGTCTCCATCAGGTTGCTGAAGCATTGATGCAATGCTGTGCTCCAGCTCACACAGCATGTGTAACCTGTGGTTAAAACAAAAAACACAAAAGGGCGAGCAGCACAAATTAGAAGGTGCTTTCCATTTTAATTTTGTTAACAGCACTGCCCTAATAAAAATCCCCCCACATGGCAAGAATTCCTCCTGGGAAAGGTTATGTATCAATGATTCTTCCCTTCCCTCCACTGAGAACCACAGCTTCAGGGCATGGTTCTTTAGACATTCCTTGGAAGGGCTAGCAGTAAACAGGAACTCCACTAGGAATGTCATGATTTCCTGCCTACTTCTCCATGAAGCAATATGAAAAAGCAGGCTTCACAAAACAGCCCCATGGGACAAAAATGTGATTTTAAAAAAGTTCTAATTCAGTAATTATCACCAAAACTATGACTGTGGCAACTATTCTAATAAATGCATACTACTGATCATATTATGCCATCATCCTTTGTCCACAGACTATTTTTAAAACATATATGTTCATATTCTGAAAGTCTTGCTTTGGTTTGCAATGAAAAGGGCAAGGAAAAATCCCAAGACAAAGAAATGTTTAATTTACATTATAGCTCCATTAAAAGATACCTGGATGCTTTCAAATTTTATACAGTAAAGCTTTGTTTCTGGAATTTGATTATCCAGAATGCTGTTAACCAGCTTTTCTCCCAGAGGGCAAGCTCCTTCCCCCACATAGCCACCATACACGTGTCTTTGTGTGAACATGTGCCCCACCCCCACCTTCTGACTCTTGCTGGGCTTCCAACAGCTGCCAGTGATGGTATCCTTGGGTACCTCCTTCCCCCGCACACTGCCTCGAGCTACTATGAACCAGCTCTGTCAAAGGGATCTCAGAAGCTGCACCGCTTGTCTGCCTGCTGAACAGGATGGCTCCACCAGTCGCCGGGCTGGGACAGCGTTTGGTTGCTATGGATTCTTCTGGGTAGTGGGCAGGGCACAGCAATAAGCTCGAGTATCCACTACGTTAACCAGCAACCCACTTAATGGCAACCAGCATCAGAATTTGAACATACTGAATATGTAAACAGAAAGCAATACACACCTGATAATGTATTCATAACCCCGCTGATATGACCCTCTTTCAAAACTGGCTGCTGAAAGAGGAACTATCTGCTCTGCTCGAACAAATTTCAAAGTTTCATAAAAAGTGGCAGCGTTTTTCTTTTTGGCTGATAGCAACAACTGCCCAAGCCTAACACTCCATGTGTTAGAATTCCCATCTGAAAATGGAAAAAACACATTTCATTTCAGTGCAGCCACGCAATATGATACATCTGGTGGAGGGGTGCTAGAAATTATTGAAACAACTTTGCTTTAAATAAAAGATTATGTTTAGAGTCAAACCATTTATTAATTCTAACAATTTCACTCTTGAGTATTTTGGTGGTGAAAGACATTTGAGGTACATTATGCATCTGTGAAAATTTTGCCTATAATCTAGATCAGATACAAATAGCTGATACTAAACTTACAGTGGACGATGACATCAGATACTCCTACCTTTCAGTAGTCTTAGAGTTTAGAATTCACCTAAACATAATAATGTGAAAAATCTGATGACCCAGAATTTGTAATTTTGAGGTAAGCAAATACTGTTGTTCTAGATATTTACCAAAATTCATATGGGGGGATGCAACATCCATGAATTTAAAGGTGAAATAATTTGGATTTTTAAAATGGATTCTTTATACGTGGAGTATACTGGATTTTCTCCAAATAGGAATCTGCTAAACTTTATAATTAGGGTTTGGGGGAACTTTCCCCTCAAAAAAATCTAACAAGTCCTTCTTTACAAAGTAGGGGAAGGATTGCTAGGTTATAAAATGCATTAAACCAACCAATTCCTATGGCGTATAAACAGAGAGAAGAAATGCTGATTCTGTGACCTTAGGCAGATGATGAGAGGGAGGGCATCTTGGCCATCTTCTGGTCACTGGGCTTGTGTATGGGGGAGGTAGTTATGAATGTCCTGCATTGTGCAGGGGGTTGGACTTGATGACCTTGGTGGTCCCTTCCAACTCTATGATTCTATGAAGTGAGGCATAACAAAGCACTTATTAAATATTGCTGCACAGGTATTCTGTATCGATTGTAGACAGTAACCTGCAGCTAAGTAGTTTTCCAGTGAATCCCACTGAGCCAGTTTCCAGGCTGCCTCCACTCTGTAGGTGTTTAATTCGAGTGTCCATTCAGGTCTATTTAAACAGAAAATAAAATTATCTCATTATAGGTAACACAAAAAGCTCCTTATTTAGTGTTACTTTGCATTATATCATTGCACTTTTGTTATCCACCTTAGATGATATTTATGGTGAAAAGACAGCATCTAAACTACAGAAATAAAACCCTATGTCACAAATATTATTTTAAAAAGTTGAAGAAAAACCAAACAGCTTGCATGTAAAGAAACTGGTGCTCGTTTATTTTGTTGCCCTGCACCTAAAGAGATGAAGACTGATGAGTTAATATCTGGATATCTGTATTTAAAAAAAATACATTTTACCAAAGGGCATTTCTGCAGAAAGGGAGGGGAAATGGTTCAACCAAGATCCCATGCTGACAAAACTAGATTATCCCCTAGATACCAGTTCCTTGAGAGATTTGCTGTTGTTGTTTTTCCTACATCTGCTTCTACTATGTAGTCCATTTCAAAGATAATGCTGGCTCCCTGGACACTTACCCACATTAAAGAAGTTTACTCCTAGCCAGGATTCGCAAACCCACTTCAAACCTTAGTGAGAATTAACCATAGTTAGTACTGATGTATATGCAATGCTAAAACATGATTAAAGCAAACAAAGGAAAAGAGAAAGAGGGAGTATGAGGCTAGTCCATGATGTGCAACCCTTACATTCAAATACATATAAAAGCTTTAAATAATTTAACCAGGAACATATTGGCCGCATTACCTCTTAGCAAGGACTCCATTCACTTGAGTGATTACAGTAGACAATTGACCAAGACCTAACATGGACTTTACCACACCATGATAATGAATAATCTAGAAGTACAAAAAGAAAATTAAATCTAAATATTGCCACATCATGGTTTTTAATTCTTTGACCAACTTTTAGAATATACACTCTCAAATTTGACAGCTCTTTAGTTAGGTCAAAGGAAAAGCTAAAAATAAAAATTCTCATTTTGCTTAAAGACACAGTAAAACAGACACAATAAGAGCAGGGAGTTTACAGACAGTAATTTCTTTACCTTAGTATTAACGCACTACTTTTTGAGGTCTCCCTATACAAATACTAACAATGGCAAGACCATTATCTAAATGTCCAGTCCAGTGGACTGTTAGCCAACAAATAAGAACTTAATTTTTACAGCATGTAGAAGTAAAGCTGGGATGTGTGCATGTTTTCTAGGCAAGCCACAATATATGATTTTAAAGGAAATGTAAATGAACAAAGAAGCATAAGAATCTGGTTTATATTTTACCTGGTCAGGCTCCAGCTGAATTGCTCTGTCATAGCAAGCTGTTGCATCTCTCAGCAAGCCAATGCTTTCATGTTCAAGGATCTGTTCCTTGAGCGATGGGTCTGCCTTCCGTATTGCACTTACTCCTTCCACTCCATCTGGCTCATGCATGGCAGCATACAATTTCTTTGCATGAACAGGGAAAACAATGACCGTTGGAAATAAACACTGATTCTGTGTATTCTGCCAGCAAGGCATTCAGTGTTTCATTTACTCTCAACTAAAACCTCTGTGAAGAATTTTTCCAATACTCAAGTGGTGTACCCTTATTACTGTGTAAATAATAAACTCAAGGGAGCTACAGTGAAAATAATTTTGCCACCTTCTTTGTCATATTGACAAGTTTGTTCCCTTGAAGAATAAGTGACAGATGGAGAAAAGAGTAGAGCTCTGGAGAAGTACAGCTTCTGAGCAGTGAGCACGGCATGGAGTGGGGGGGATCTGCCTCCTAATGGAAACAGAAAAGACTCTGCAAGATCATCAAGACAGCCCTGCTAGCAGAACAAGGTGGGAGAACTAACTCGCTCTAGGATGGGAGAGTACCCATTTTCTTTGCTAGTAAATGGTCCTCAGCATATCAACAAAGTAGTAAAAAAAATCAAATGCTTCTGTCTGTATAAAACGCATTATATAAATACTTAAAGTGCAGTTAACTCCCCCCCACCTTTAGCACATCCTGCCTGTCATGCAAACTATGGCATAGCCTTTATTAAGTTATTTTCACATGAAAGTAATTGAAACACTTTCATTATTAAGAAAGATATATTACATTTTTTGTAGTCAGTGAAAACATTGTAACTGGTCACTTTTGTAGCAAACTAAAGCTACTTAACTACACATTCAATTATTGTTCTACAATATAACAAGTCACTAAACCTGCAAAAATCCAAGGTGTTCTAGAATGTTTTGTTTCTTTTCCATGATGAATGATTCAAAGTGCATCACTGCTCTTGTGTATGCTTTGGAGCGAAAGGAAGCCGCAGCTAGTGTGTCCTGAGGTATGAGGTCAAGAAAGCGGACTACGCTTTGATATTCTCCATATTCTTCATTTGGTGCTATGGAACAAACACAGTTTTAGATGCATGCAATTAAAAACAGCATTGTAGATGAAACAGTTAAAGACGTAAAAACTAAATTCATATATTGTTGCAAATAATCTATGATGTAATCAGGTAAGAAATTTTGTGGCAATGAAGTCACTGTTGGTGATCAATCGAGTTGCTTCAATATTATAGCATGCTCATGAACATTCTAACTACTGAGGAATGAAACTATTACTACAAAAAATTCAAGCAATCCAATTCAAACAATTATGTTGACAGCTGAGGAATTCTAAATAGGTCCTAGGGGACAGGAAAACCAAGAGTTGCAGTAGACAGAAACACAGGGACCCATGAGAAGAGTAAGTACAAAAGGAAGAGGCTTGAAGTGGAGAATAGCAGAAACAGGAGCTCATGGAAAGTGAGCTGCAGAAAAAGCTCACAAAGCACACACTTATTGTCAGCAGGAAGGAGGTAAGGAGAATTATACAAATGCTGCTCCAGTCAAGACAGCTAAAAGAGTAACTGTATGGTTTTTGGAACAGTTTTAAAAAAGCAATATTATGTAGGAAATAATGGAGATATGAATAAACCAATAATGGAAAAACGACACAGGGATTCAAAATTATATCTCTACCAAAGGATTTTTTTAAAGAGTCTGCATGTACCATTAGTATCTTAAAAAGGAAAAATCAACTATTAACTTTAATTTTAAAGAACATAACCAGTACTAACCACCTTAGTGCTGAACAATTTAACCAAGTGCCTGTAAATTAACTACTCAGCAACTCCACCTATCAGGATTTTGAAAGCTGTGCTATAGGCCAGTGAGGTATAGTGGCTAGAGTGCTGGATTAGGATCTGGGAGATCCCAGTTCTAAGCCCCACTCTGCCGTGGAAGGTTGGCAGGTGACCTTGGGCTTTTCACACCTGCTCAGCCTCACCTACCTCACAGGGTTTTTGTAAGGATAAAATGGAGGAGAGGAAAACAATGAAAGCCACTTTCAGACATCCTTGGGGCAAAAGGTGGAATACAAATGAAGTAAATAAATGTATAACTTATATAATCAATTTCTTGTGGGTGAACATGCTGTATATCATATGCAGTAAGCTGTGTTATCAGATTGGTTTTTAAAGCCTAGTTTAGATGGACACATCACAATTGTTTACTTACAAAATGTAACCCTGTCTTTCTGCCCTCATCAGCCCTTCCCCCGCAATTAATATTTCAAGTAACAGAAACAAGACAGTAGCACCAACCTTGCAACTCCGCGCTGTCTTTACTTGATTTATTAGCAGCTTTTGCAGCACTAAGTTTTTGGAATTTATATCTAGCCCACTGTGTTAGATGATCAAGCATGGAGAATATTGTCTGGGTGCTTAAATGACTCAGATCCGAGGCACTGTCCTCACATCGCCTTGCACCGGTGTCGTCATTTTTCAGAACAGCCATGATTTCTCCATAAATCTGGATAATGTCATTTTAAAATGTTCAGACATTTTTACTGGTATTATTAAACGTTCAAACAATTCAGAAAGAGGGTCAGGACAGGTTTATGCATTATACTTGTCAGATGAGAACTACTTGAAAAGGAGCACATGGAGTTTAAGCCAACTTTCCACATGGTTTTGCCGAATGCCAATTTTCCTGAACCACCGGGAACCTCAACTAGCAGGAAATAAGCCATGGTAACATGATGTGGGTAGCCATGGAGACTCTCAGCCCTTTCCTGACCTGGGAAGGCGAAAGTTGTTCGGCGGTATAGAAGGGCTTGTGCCAGCGTCTGCGCCATTTGCGCTGGCACCCAGGCCAATTGTGCCTCTGCAAACGCCCGCGTTGGGGCGCAGATGGTGGCCTCCCAGCGCGGCCGTGGCAGCGCAGCCCTGGAACACCAGCTCGGCCTCCTGCCGGCGCACATCCATGCACCGTTGTCCTGGGGGGGCGCATTCTGAGGGCGGAGCTGCCTTTAGGCGGCTTCCTAACCCCCTTTCAGGCCAGGAACACCTCCTTTGCCCTTACTTGTATTTACACCACCTTTTTAGGTGGTGTAGCCCTGTGGAACACTATGGAGCTTTCTGCCTTCAGGGAGGGGGCTGAATCCTCCTTTGGAGGTGGCGCTGCTGCGCAGCCTCCAGCCACCAGCACAGTCCCTCCCTGCAGTAATGGGCTGCCTGCTGTCCCCCACCCTTTTTACTAAGCGGGGATGTGGAAGCCAACCCAATAACTGATACAGCAACACAATGCTAGTTAGTTCAGTTTCTACTGGATTTGGTGCCAGAATAGAGAGCAACTGAAATAAAGCTAAAATAAAAGAACTGTTGCTCAGAAAGAAAATAAATATTATAAACAAAGACGAGAAGACTCATGGTAAGATTTTATAATTACAGGATGCCAAGAGTATGCAACTTTTCCCTCAAACCCTCCCATCATAAATATACAAGATCCACTCATATACAAGATCCTTCTTGAGAGGACCGTAAAACGTTTTTGGACATGCCATTGATCTGTAGCTCTTGGAAGTTATTTATATGCTGCCTCTTGCTCTATTTTGAGTATGGTAGTGATATTGGCAAGTTTTTACTTTTTAAATGTTTGTTATATACAGAGACATTGTTTCTAGCCTCTGTTAGTCAAAAAGCAATGTATAATTTTCAAAATAAATAAAAATATTAAATAATCCCACCTACGCTTTCAAAAAGACACCTGCAAACAGATTGCTGACCAATTCATTGAGTGTTTACACAAAAGAATCATGCTGGCGCTTACACGTTCCACTCAAAAATTTAAAGTGAGAGAGAGCACAGGCTGTAGTTGTCAGCAAAAAGCTCAGCGCAAAAGGTACATTTCCTACATTTCTTAAAAGGAAGTGTTTCAGTTTTGCGGGTAGGCATACTGCTAGTTAGTATTTTTCTCCCCTGGAGTATTTCATAGATGGAATGTATGGGAAACTGCAGCTTTTGCTGAGGAAAGCAGTTCATACATTCTGGCGTAACGTCTATTGACTTTCACGGAGATACATTTTTAGTACTTTTTATAAATATATACACAATGGGGCTCTCACTTCTTGCTGATCCTCCTGATTGCATCCCAAAAGGACATAAACAAGAATATGTGGAAGAAGATAAATGGTCACTTTGAAGTCATTCTTCATCATAATACCACAGCAGTTGAAAACTTTACTGGCAAGATCATATCGCACCTGTAACAAAAACTGTATTTTCAGTATACGTTTTTTGGCATGCAAAGTTTACATTGCTCACGTAGTTGGTGAAACACTGTATTTATTTAATTCAAACTATGCATACCCTGCTTTTCTTAGCATTCAATCCTACTTACAAACATTTTAACAATTAATTTAATCAAAGAAGACAGCAGCAGCTACAAATATACAGCAGCAATTTAAGTCTTAAAAACCAAAAATATGTAGCAGCAATTTCTACCTGAAAAATCAACACAAGGGAAACCAGTAGTCCAGGAAGAATATATGGCATTTAAGAGCAGAACAGAACAATGAAGCATCTCAGCACAGATGCCCACAGAATGGGAAAGGTATGGCAGTATCTCTGAGAATGCCCCATCCCAGCCGCCTCACCTCAGAAGAACCTCTAGAAAATCTCAATTGATGGGCATCAGATTCATATGGGAAAAGTAAGTCCTTCAGATACTCTGGACACAGACAGTATGAGGCTTTAAAAGGCACAGTCTGCACTTCAAATTGATTCAGGACACAGAATGACAACTAATGTAGCTCTTTTACAATGCAATCCTAAGCAGAATTCCATCATTCTGCTATTGCTGGTCCAAATGTCATCAGGCACTAAACAGTGCTAAACAGAGGTGCACAGAGGGGTGCACCTCTGTTTAGCACTGTTAGTATAGGATTAATGTAAATGATGTGCCACGTTCCTGTTAACACCCTTGCTTCTGTGTTTTGAAGCAGCGCTAGTTTCCAAGAGTTCTTCCAGCGCATCCTCACTTAGAGTGCATTATAGTAATCAAGGGCTGGGGTAAGCAAAGCATGCACAAATGTAGTAATTTTTCAAAAGATGCAGCTGAAGGTGGCCAAACAGCATTTCTAGGAACCCGGGCAGCTGAACCTCAAAGCACCCCAAGTTTCACAACTGCTACCTCAGGGAGAATGCCATCCCATCCCAGAACAGGCAATAATCTACCATCCTGATATAAAGAACCCCCAACTAATAATATCTCCCATCTTGTATGGACTAAGCATCGATTTAGTCATTCCCATCCAGCCCACTACCATCTCCAGGCACGTGTTCAGCACACAGAAGACAAGAAACATCATGAAGTGCCTCCACTGAAGTATATTCTTCTTACTCTTACCTTGGTTATAAGGTAACCAGCCCAGGTTGCTGACCATTCTGCAAAGTTTTTGCCTAGTTTACTTAAATAAATCGGTTTCTTCACCTTGGACCAGTTAACAACCTTTTGATAACTTTTGTATCTGTAAATGTAATTTGCAAAGCTGGTTAACGGTATTACTACTTTAACAGAAGACAAAGCACAGTGAATCCCTAATGTTCTAGCATCAACGGCATGACTTTTCAAGTTCTGAACATTTATCTTTAGGGGGGAAGGTATATATTAGTTATACTACACCTATCAAGTGAAACAGACACATTAAATGGGGGGAAAAGACACTGGTCTGCTTGAAATCATAATAGCCTACAGAGATGTGGAGTGGGAAATCAGGGTTGAGGGATATATACTGTGAGACATGCATTCCTTTCTGTTAATACCCTAACATTACTCCCAATCCTGGTGACAAGCTTTTAAATGGGATCATTATGAAGCTAAAAGAGCTGTGTGTGGGGGTGGGGGGGGAGACAAATCATTAAGGCAGGATCTGATTCTGATTTATATTTCAGAATGGTGAGGATGGGGGGGGGTAAAATTAGGGTTAGAGGATTCGTACCAATGAGGCATGGATTTCCAAACTCAATTTCCTACCTCCCTTGTTATGCTTTATTCCTCCAGTTTGGAACTAAATGAACAGCTTCCTGCTCATTTAGTCTTGAAGCTCAGCAATCAGGGCAACTCCACTGCCACGTTAGGCTTTGAGCTCTACGATCAGTAAGCTAGAAGCTATGCATCAAGTCCCAAATCACAGTAGTGCTGCAGACTCACACTACCGTGATACAAAAGGAATTCTCTAATTATTTATTCTCTCATTATTCCTCACAGACCTCCAATTTATACAAAACACAGCTTAAAGCTATATATATAAAAAGTAACTTCATATCAGAGTCCTAATGGTTATTCTGAAAACCGGCATATGTTTATCCCCGGTCTACTGATTCGTTTTACCTCTCAAATGAGATGGTAAGGGAGGTATAGGTAAGCGCTGACCTTTATAGCCATTTAAATTTTCACGGACTTCTTTCATTTTCAGTTGCCTAGCCACAAATACAAATTAAGAGTGTGAACATACAGTATTACCTACCGTGTATGTAAATGTGGTTCTAGTATTTCCTGAACATGATCAGGAAACATTTTCCAAAGTTTGGAACCTGGGCAGTCAGTGGCTGTCTCTCTACAATCATAAATAGATAGCAACTCCTTTGAAAAAAGAAGAAGGATTGACATTAACAGGCTTGTTATTTATCCATCATAAAATATTCCTGGGAAACAAGACATTTTAAATAAAAACCCTCTATTGTTAGAGGGTAGCTGGTACTAACACTTGCTTTACAGTATTTTTTTATCTTCTAGCTAGATATTTTTCAAACATTAAAGAAAAATTTACCTTATTTTTTAATAAATGTTAATAAATTTATTAAATAAATTTAATAAATAAAGCCAACTAATGGCAACCCCTTATGAGGTTTTCAAGGCAAGAGACTAACAGAGGTGGTTTGCCATTGCTTTCCTCTGCATAGCAACCCTGGTATTCCTTGGTGTCCCATCCAAATATTGACCAGGGCTGACCCCGCTTAGCTTCCAAGATCTGACGAGATCGGGCTATACCATGCTGCCTTCCCTCTCTATTTCAATATATAGTAGGACAATCATGTTACCATTCAAGTCCAGACATAGAACAGAGACTTTTCTTTTGTAAGTTGGTACAGTGCTGTGGTTAAAATAGCGAGTGACCTGTGATACAGGAAATCCCACCTCTGCTGTGAATTCACTAGGTAGCCTTACACCACACATTTTCTCTAACCTCAGCCCCCATCTGCAACATGAGTATAACAAAAGCCGATTTTACATGATGTTTCAAGGATTACGGTTTCAGATTATGTAGGTGAAGTGCTCTAAACCAGAAGTCCAACATAAATGGTATTGTTGTGCTTTTTAAGTTGTTTTGAATCCAGAACATTGCTGTTTTATTGTATTTACTGTTGTTTTAAGGCAGTAGTTTTCACATATTTTGAAATGGAATCCACATCTAAAAACTGACTGCACTTCTTGGGACAGACATGCAAAAGGCTGTGGCTCAGTGGTAGAGCATCTGCTTGGCATGCAGAAGGTCCCAGGTTCAATCCCCGGCATCTCCAGTTAAAGGGACTAGGCATGTAGGTGATGTGAAAGACCTCTGTCTGAGCCCCTGGAGAGCCACTGTCAGTCTGAGTAGACAATACTGACTTTGATGGACCAAGGGTCTGATTCAATATAAGGCAGCTTCGTGTGTTTATGTGTTCCCCTCTTCCACATAAAATGGAAGAGGAAAGTCACATCAGTTTAAAAATAAAGGCATTTATACTTCACTTTCTTCATGCATTACAAACACAACACATTTTCCTTACCTGAATAGCATATGATGCAGAATCTTGAGCCCGAACATTGTCAGCATAAGCCAAGAAGGCTCTTGTCAACTCCATTAACAATCCATAGGCAAAATATGGATCTTCAACGCCCGTCTTGGAAAAAGGAAGGTAGATTTCTTAGATGATGAATTTTGTTAATATCCTCACAGTTTTGTTACTACTAAAGTCAAATACCAAACTAGAATTAAAGAAATTGATAGAAATGGTATTCTCAAAAGGCACCAAGACTTTTAATGAAAGTCATGGTGCTTTTGGTCAAAGTCAGGAAACATGGCAGCCAAGACGATTCTTCTTCTGACACTGAGAACCCTGGAGGCAGCCAGGAAAGGGCTTTACAAAGTTTTTAGGTTATAAATTTATTAATATTGTTTATTCTGCTTCCGTATAACTTGTGGGCTGTAATAAAGATGGACTGACTGCCTTACAAAGAACACAGTAGATACCCCCTTTCCTATGGAGGCCTAGGACAGGGGTCGGCAAACTCATTAGTCAAAAGAGCCAAATATCAACAGTACAACAATTGAGATTTCTTTTGAGAGCCAAATTTCTTAAATTTAAACTATATAGGTAGGTACACTGTTTATTAATTTAATAAACTTTAATTAAAGTTTTAAGTCTTAATTAAACTATAGGTACACTGAATAAAACTTGATATCATACTTAATAGTGATCTTATTTATTGAAAAAAATTAAATTGCAAGTCCCCTGCCATTTTCCCCTGCCCGTCCGTAGTCCTCGTCTGGAGGCCTGGTCTACCGCCATAAAAGCCTACTGGTAGACCTGGCTGAGTCCCATTGGGAGGCCAGGTCTACCCATTGGCTTTCTTGGCAGTAGACCTAGCGGCCTCTGGAGGCCCATAGAGGCCAATGGGTAGACCTGGCCTCTGAAGGGGGACTTTTTCCCCTCCTCGGAGTCCAGGTCTACCGCCAAGAAAGCCAGTGGGTAGACATGGCCTCTGAGGAGGGAAAAAAATAAGTAAGGTATCCATAAAATTAAATCATGACAATGACTGACAAACACTTAATGTGAACAATGTGAGCAAACTTTTCGCTAGATTCACAAACGCAGTAAACACATGAGAACATAAGAAAGGCCGTGCTGGATCAGACCAAGGCCCTTCAAGTCCAGCAGTCTGTTCCCACAGTGGCCAACCAGGTGCCTCCAGGAAGCCCACAAATAAGACCACTGCAGCATCATTGTCCTGCCTGCGTTCCATAGCACCTGTTATGATAGGCCTGCTCCTCTGATCCTGGAGAGAATAGGAATGCATCATGACTAGTATCCATTTTGATTAGTAGCCATGGATAGCCCTCTCCTCCATGAACAGGTCCACTCCCCTCTTAAAGCCCTCCACGTTGGCAGCCATCACCACCTCCTGGGGCAGGGAGTCCCACCATTTAACCACGCGTTGTGTGAAGAAATACTTCCTTTTATCAGTTTTGAATCTCCCACCCTCCAGCTTCAGCAGACGACCCCGAGTTGTACCATTACGTGTGTCCTGGGTCGGGGGCCCCACCCCGCGCCCCGGGGCTTTCCCGCCACCCTCCACTTACCAGACAAGCCCCTGCTGGCTCCAAAGTGTGCCTCTTCCCTACAGGGACCCGTAGGCCCAGAAGACGACGGGGGAACAGAGTCGGTGCCGCAGAAGGCGGGGCACCGCAGCCCAGCGCCGCTGCCGGGGACGCGCTGCCAAAGGAAGCCCACCCCCCCAACAGCTGATAGGCGGGTGGGGCGGGCCAGGAACCGCCGAGCTGCCCACCCAGCAATCGCGCGGCTAGAGGGGAGGCTTTAGCCTCCCAACCATTGAGGGCAAGGGAAAGGGGGACCCGGCCATTCTCCACGGTGGGGGGGGGAGAGACAGCGCGCCCGCTCGCCTGCTCTCTCGCGCTCTTTCTCTCAGGTGCGCCGGCTCCGCAGCCCGGCTGCCGGCGCGAGCGGGCACGAGAGCAGGGGCTCCGAACCAAGATCGGAGAGCCGCACTTAACGGGCCAAAGAGCTGCATGCGGCTCGCGAGCCGTGGTTTGCCGACCCCTAGCCTAAGAAGAAGGTAAACCCCCTCTCATCTGAGAAAGTCCCCCACGCATATAAAAAGTCAATCAATATTATCCAATTATTACCACAATGTATTACATAGGCAACTGAAACATATTTATGCGAGTACCACTGAAGGAAACAGGAGATGGATTTCTTAATAAATAAGTAGACTTTAATTTCTGATTACCTTGATAAAAGCATATGGCATGGTATGACATCAGAGAAATGTCAATGTTATTGCTCCTTACCACAAACCTCGGGCCTTTCCCTTGGTCATCCCTTGTAGAAAAGTCCAGCCGGCCTGGATCTACAGCTCCCAGTTCACCTAAGCATTCCCCACAAAGCAGCCGTGCTTGAGAGTTTACATCCTGGCAGCCTATTAGGAGGACAGTCACCAGCTGAGATATAACTGGCTCAACAGTTTCACTGGCTGTTGCATATTTTATCAGTGACTCCTAAGGGGAAAAAAGGGCGGGAGAGTAGAAATAAATTATAGATGTCCTTTTTCTGTTACAACACTTTACCATTTTTGTGTCTTTCGTGTGATGCAACATTCCAATGGAAGTGAAACAAAGCAGAAGGAATTCCCTCATTTAGGACTAAACCACACATTGCAGAAAATGAGTATGGCTGTCCAAAATAGATGTCATGCATCTAGCTTCTGCTTTTCCATTCATTACTTCTAGCAGAACTTAAATTGTGACATTACAGTGTTCTACATTTCCCTGTTCCTAACCAATAATGAAAGCCAGCAGCACGGAGCAGGTAAGACACAGAATATAACAGTGACAGGGCATTAGTTAAGTTCGACCAGATATGCAGAAAGGCCTCAGTAGAACGGCAGAGGGAGGAGAGAGAAGAGACATTCTTTGCATATATAAGGTCTCAGGTTCAAGCCAGGGAACCTGGTTTCCCATGCTGTTAGCAAACGGGTTGCCAATCTCCCGGACTGGTCATGGCAACCCAAAACAGATGTGTGCCGCCGCTGTTCCAGACACGCGCCTAGCCCCAAACGCTACAGGGAAGGCTCCCGCGCCTGCCAGTGAAACTGACACGAAGGCTCCCATTCATCCTGTGATGCCGGCCAGGTCAACCCTCCAGCGAACCAGAGGACTCCATTTTCCTGTGTGCCTCCGTTCCAGTAGACGCCATCTCGAAAGAAGCTGTCTTGCACGTACTCTGCACCAACACCCCCCCATCCCCAGCCTCATCAGCATGATTGATGGCTCATCGGAAGACATAGGATAGTTTACTCAAATTGCCATTGCCTCACCCCAGCAGCCGACCATTAGGGTCTTTGTCACCTTTTGTCACACGGGAACCATGAAGGAGTAATCCAATCACCCCGCCCCCAGAAAACAGTATATCTGGGGTCCCTACAGTCCATAATGTTATCTTAGGTCTTCCCCTTTCATACTGACTGTCACTCTGTCAGAGTGGGTAACCATGCTCGAACACGCAGGGGACCCCCCCTGCCCCCTTTTTATTCCTCTTAGCCCACGAAACTCAGGACAACTCCGCTCCAAGACAGGAATAGTATTTCCCATCATCGTGGGCCTGCCACATTGGCAACTGTCTCTCTACTCCTCCCTTTAATTCTTAGACTCTGTATGTTGGTGTGTGTATGATAATTTGAGTGCTTGTGCACACATTTTTAAAAGTAAAACTCTTGAAACTAAATCCATTGCCTCGGCTTTATTCTTTGAATCACGGTTTTGACTCCCATATACATAGGTTTAGATCCTGCAGGTTATGCCCAGTGCTGGTTATTGATTTGCTAATTCCCCAAATAATTATCATAACCGGGCATTTTGGCTAATAATGGATCCTCTTGTTGTGGCTCCCACCAAGCAGAACAGCCTACCAGAGGAAGTCAAGAAGGCTCCAAATTCTATTATTCCACAGAATACATAAAATGTTCGGAAGGACGCTTTTACAAAGGCTGTAATAAACTGGCAATGTTTGGGACAGCACTTTCATAAAGAGAACAGTGTTGTAGTTTATTGCACTTACACTATCTTATTGCATTTTTAAGTGGTGTTATTACTTTTTTTGCATAATTTATGTGTCATGTCTAATACTGTCTCTGCTGCATCGTTTTAAAATTTTGTAATCTGCCTTGAGTCTCAGTGAGAACGGCAGGCTATAAATAAAGCAAATAAAAGGATCTCAAATAGCAGAGCAGGGGAAGGCCTCTGCCTGAGGATCTGGGAAGAGCTGCCAGTTCCACCCGTGTTCTGGGTTACAAGGCCCAATGGTCAGACTCAGTATAACGCAGATCCATATATTAGAGGAGCTCACTCTCAACCACACCAATCACTGCTCAGAAATCCAATAGTAAGCCAAGTCGCAACGCTGACTAGCATTACACCGTGTTTGTGGGAACGCTCCCTATTGTCCACTTATCACTCTGTAAGCACACTTATGCACATTACGGTGGAATTAAGAAACTGATACTTTAAAAAGACAGAGAGAAAGAACACACTACATAAAAATCTTTCTTCCCTTGTCAAGTTGACACTGAAACGACAAGCTCCCTTACTGTGTGACAGGTAACTGAATATCATGTAATTTATCTAGTATGGCTCACCTTTCTCAGCAATGTTGACAAGAAAAAGGGAGAAAGTCAGGGAACTGTAAGAATAAAATGAATGAGTACTTTAAAACCTCTGATAGTATTTCTGTTTTAGCTTCCTTGCTGGGAGAGTGAGAAAGGGAGAATGCTATTCTGATAAAGATCAAAGGGTTCCCTGCTGTACAAAAACAATGTGGCTATTTTACATTCAGAAACAAAAACATTACATACCCTACACTAAACCAAAAAGGTAGCTTTGCTATAGTTGAGGTTCAGGAGTTGCAAAGTCTTCAAACAAGTGGAAAAGGCAAACTTAAATGTGGATATCTCCATATCTAATATCACAACAAGCACCAAAAATAAAGTAAAACTGAGCAGCTCCCTTTTCTACTCTTCTCTTTTATTTCTTACTGATACTATCTTCACAGCACACCTAGGGATGAGAGCAAGAGCTGCCCTAACCCGAGTATTATCTGTTGTGGCCTCTGCCTTGTGGAATCAAGGGCCTACTTGAAGTGGCCAGGAAGAGTCCCACTTTCCTATCATTCTAGAGATTAGGTAAAACAGTGTTCAGGGGGGCATTTTTATAAAGGGAACAGGTTGGTAGTGGTGAAGAGCAGAGGTCTGGAGTGGTGGACTCTAATCTGCAGAACCGGGGGGGTCCTCCACATGAAGCTAGCTGGGTGACCTTGGGCTAGTCAGAGCTCTCTTAGAGCTCTCTCAGCCCCACCTACCTCACAGGGTGTCTGCTGTGGGGAGGGGAAGGTGATTGTAAGCTGGTTTGATTCTTCCTTAAGTGGTAGAGAAAGTCGGCATATAAAAACCAACTCTGCTTCTAAATTGGATCTGGCTAGGAGGGTGCTTTCATGAAGGGAATAGGGAATTACACTGTTTATTTTATGTACCATCTTGTTAGTACTGCACCTTTTTAAAATTTTAGTAACCCATTTGCTGCATATCTTATACTGTTTTCTTTATTCTATTGCCTTTCTCACTTTGTAATTTTAGTGAGTCTTAGTAATCTTACAGTGCATTCCTAAGGAGAGATACTCCAGTCTAAGCCCATTGAAATGAATGGGTTTAGACTGGAGTAACTCTCCTTAGGAATGCACTGTAAGTAGTCTTAGTGAGAAAGGTGGACTATAAGTACAGTAAATAAATACATTCTCTCCCTCTCTGTACATTCAACTGTCATTCTTCATATGCCTCTACTCCTTCTTGTAGTTCCAACTTTTTTAGAATTCTCCCATCATTCTCTTCATTCTAAGACTGCAGAGCTAGGGGCATTACGCTATTGCAGAATTTAACTATCTCATCTAATTTGTTGCCAGCTATACAGAAGGCTTAGGTTGGCTACTGCAGCCCAGTGATCTCCACAAAATGCTGTTCCTGGGAGACAGAGGACCCTGTGGAATGACACGAGGGGGGTCTGCAGCTAGAACAGGGAAACAGGTGGAAACTGCAAAATTTATTGTGGATTCACCCCATTATTGCAGAACCTATAATAGCAGGTGACTGCATTTATATTCATTTTCAGCTGTTACTCATCAGATTCGGAGCCTTATTTTTACATACTTGGTTTTTATATAACGTTTCCTTCAGACTGGTAAGAGCATGGATCCGAACATCTACATTCTCATGCTGAATGGCTCTCATGGACAGCTGCAGTGCTGCCTGCAAGTCTGCACTTTTCGAAGTTTCCTAAGGGGGAAAAATACAGCACATGTTTCAGTGATTATTCAATACACTAAGCTCAGCAAGTTTTTTTTTAAATAAACTCTTTCAGACTCACAACTTCTTGAACTACCAGTGCAGCAGATTTTTAAATAATATAAATACATTTGTTTTATTCTCACAAAATAAAGTAGCATAAACTTCCATGAGTCAGAACTCAGTTCATCTGATGCATGTAAGACTTCATGAAGTCATCTCTGACTTGCAGGCAGTGCAATCCTAAGAAGAGTTTCTCCAGTCTAAGCCTGTTCATTTCAATGGGCTTAGAGTGAAGTAACTGCATAGGAATGCACTGAAAAACTCATGTTGTAATAAATTTTGCTTGTCTCCAAAGTGCCATTGAACTCCTGCCTTATTTTGCTGCTACAGACTAACATGGCTACCCATTGGGGATTATCTTTATCCTCAAAACAATGATCTCCTCTTTCTAACACTATCCCAGGTATCCTGGTAAAATATTTTGAAATGAAATGTGCATTTGATTTCTTACAACATAACCTGTTCTAGCAGTCCTGTCTGTAGGGGTACCAAATCAACCAATCTGCATTTCCTCACCTTCTGCCTTCAGCTGCCAAGTAAATTGACACAGAATATGCTAGCAAACTGACAAATGTAGGCTAATACATCATTTTAATTAAATAGAAAAATATTCCAGAATTAAAGTTTCTCCTTTTATCTTCTCTATGAAATCAAGCCTAAATGCTGAACAAAAGTTGAGTCCAGTAGCACCTTAAAGAGCTACAGAATATTCTAGGGTATAAGCTTTCATGAGCCAAAGCTCTCTTTGTAAGGTACACTTTGAATTATGAAAGCTTTTACCCTGGAAAATTCTGTTGGTCTTTGTGCTATTGGACTTAAAGTTTGTTCTACTAACCCATATGTGGACTGCCTAAAAGACAAATCAGTGGGTTCCAGGTCAAATCAACCCTGAACTCTCCCAAGAAGCTAAAGTGACTAAACTGAGGCTATTATACTTTGGTCACATTATGAGAATACAAGAGTCACTGGAAAAGACAATACTGCTAAGAAACGTTGAAGGCATCAGGAAAAGAGGAAGACCCAATATGAGATAGACTGACTGACTCTACAAAGGAAGCTTCAGTTTGCAAGACCTGAGCAAGGCTGTTAATGATAAGATGTCTGGAGGTCATTAATTCATAAGGTTGCCATAAGTCATGAGCAAATTGATTGCACTTAACACACATACAACACATGCTAACTTGGCTACCCACCTGAAAGTATAAATGCTGTCATTGAGCACATATGGCATGATACACATTACTTATAATATTCTTATAATATATGGAAAAAGGGTGACTGAGGAATGTTTAGAAAGATATTGCCCACTGTGTTTATGTTCACATGCACATTTCTTTAAGCATCACAGATACAGGATAAGCTTGGGTTAGATCCCATGTAAAATCTCAGTTGGCAGAAGGGACCTCTGTCAGTGAGTCTTCATTGTCCCCCTCCTGTTGCAGTCCAAAATGCCCTCTGAAATGTACAGGAGGACCCCAGGAACAACCAGAGGGGAAAATCTTTGAAAACTGTACCCCCTCCCCAACTGCAGTCAGCAGAAATTTCCACTGGAGACAGCCCTGCTATTTCCATCTTCAAACAGTTTATTTTACTAGATAAAATACAGCTAAATCTATACCTTTCTGTATTCCTGAAGCACTATTTGAATTTCTCTGAGTATAGGATGTTCAGGTAGAAAATATATTTCATGTAGAAAGTCCTGCACTGCGTCTCTGACCAAAAGCAAAATAAAGAGTATCACAAAAACAGATCAAAATGTACAAAATAAAACAAACATCCAGAGAAATATAAAACTTTAACAGAACCAAAAATAAAAGTCACAATGAAACCATACAGTAGAAATACTACATATCAGTGTAAGTGTTGATTGTTGCTGAAATGAAACAAATGTAATGGACCAAATGTAACCCGTTCAGACAACTAGGGACAAAGCCCTGGCTTTTCGTCTATACAACTTTGTAATAACCACAACCTTCCACACAACACACCCCCAGGTCCAAATTCAGTGGGAATTCAGCGTTGCCTCAACCACTCACAAGTTTTTAAAAAAGCAATGTGTCAGTGACAGGATTCCTTATTCAATCCACAATCTATGGAACTTTACAAAGAAGTACAAGGCCTTGCTTAATAATAAAGAAGGAAAATACACTAAATTAAAGTAGTCATAGCATAGCCTTCTACTTCTTCACCTCAGAAATTAAACTCAAGGCAGAGCCAGGTGCGTTTTGGCAGATTCTGTCTCAGGATGGACCTACACAGTACTCTGCTGCCCCAAATGCAGAGTTTTGGTTCAGTTCTTTGTTTTTAAAAAAGGTTTTCAGTATAAAAAGTGATATTAAGACCACCTTATCTAGGCAAGTGAGTATTCAGCCTTATGGATGCAAAGATGTGACTAAAATTATGTGAACAATACCAGAAGTATCAGAAGCCAGAATGGTTCAAGGCCCTTGACTTTCATTGCCTCTGCACATAACAGAACCAGAATTATGCAACGTTGTAACATTTGCAAAACCAGTTGTGCAAATCTACAAATATAATGCAGGGTTCTTCAATCTGCCAAAGAAATCCAGGTCACCGAATCCAGCTTTTTTTTTTAGGCCAATGTTTGTATTACCTTGTTGTATCGTCTAAAAACAAAATCCACATCAAATGTGACTGCAGCTCGTTCTACATCTCTGGGTGCCTGAAAGCCATCTGGAAAACCCCATTAAAACTTTTAAACGCAATACCTGTTCTCTACTATAAGAAAACGGAAGACTGCTGCAGTTTCTTTAGGCTGAACGTTTATGAGAGGCAAGAGAGCTACTATCACATGGCTGAGAAGGGAGCCAAGATGAGCCTGGTCCAAGGAGCGAACAAAGCAGTCCCAAGCCCTAAAATAAAAAGAACAAATAGGAGGGAAGAAGTCAGGTGACATACAGAGAACTTCTTTCCCAGGACACACACCTCTTAATCACGGGATATCAGTAACACACTTGTTTACAGGTATTTCAACCGTGGACTCTGAATGGATTTACGAGAATGCACGATACAGTACACTGACTGCAGTTGTAAATCACTCTTTCGGCACATGGAGTCCTTACTTGCAGCACAACTCTGGGAAGTCATCCTTGTATCTCAGCCCCGTCCGGAGGGTAGTCATCATCTTTACTCTCACTGCACTTATATGCTTGGGACCCATAAGCTTCATTAAAGCCATCAAACTGTTTAAAGCCTGTAACAGAGGAAAAAAACCTTTTAAATCAATTAAGTTGTACATACTGGAAAAGCTGTGGTTAGCAGCAAATGATTTTTCAATTGTAGGAATTATAAAAGAACCCTATAAGATCTCCTTGGTTTCTACATGGACCTTCACAGATTCCTTATGGTTTTTAATAAAAGCAACCACATTCTAAGTTTTCTCATGTTTGCTCTCTGCAAACTAGAGGTAGTGTTCACACCCAATACACTTAAGCAGGAGAATCCCGGGGGAAACTTCATGGTGTAGGGGCCAACAAGAGCACGGCCAAATATTCCCAGATCCTTTTTGAAATACAAATAGTAGCTGCACAGGACCCCAGTTCAGATGACACTTGAGACAAAGGGAGAACGTAACCCTTTTATCCCTGCACAGTTTCACCAACGAAACACAATCAGCTCAAAATGGAAAATACAGCAGGCAAAGAGAGGCTGCTTTTTTGTCTTTCATCTTTCAGGACTGAAAATAGCTGTCCTTCCCATTCTGAGAGGGGGACTCAAAAGGAAAACCATGTTGAGATGGAAGAGTTATACCCACCCACACCTTGCCACTACTTTTATCTGAACTGAGGTCATGCATGGCTATTTATCTTTAAAAATAACTCTGAGGACTTTCAGTGTTGGATTTCCCAGTGTTTTGTCAAGTTAGATCAAGCTTCAGAAGTATGAAAGTAGCTTCTGATCAAGAGATTTACAATGCTGCAGAAAAATGAAGCTGTGAAGGAAATATATAAAAGCCAACTCTTAAAGTCTTGGCCAACAGAACATCTACCGTATATACCCATGTATAAGCCGACACGCGTATAAGCCGAGGTGCCTAATTTCTCCCCAAAAATGGGGAAAAATTAGGCACCCGCGTATAAGCCGAGGGTTGGCTTATAACCCCTCCCCCCCCGCAGGCTTACCTGACAGGGCTCCCGGCGAAGGCGGTGGTGGTGGGCCCCCCGCAGGAGGCTTCCAGGGCGGGGGGAGCCAGGCGCGCCCGGCAGCAGGCTTCCCCTGGCCCTTCCAGGGCAGGAGGAGCCAGGGGCGCCCGGCAGCAGGCTTCCCCCGGCCCTTCCAGGGCAGGAGGAGCCAGGCGCGCCCGGCGACAGCGGCCGCAGCAGGCTTCCTCCGGCCCTTCCAGGGCGGGGGGAGCCAGGTGCGCCCGGCGGCGGCCGCGCGGCCTTGCAGCGGCCGCAGGAGGCCCTCACAGGGCGCTCCTGGCCAGGGGAAGCCGCATGGGCCCGGCAGCGGTGGCGGTAAGTTGCCCCCTCCCTCCTCCCCTCCCCTACCATATTGACCCGCATATAAGCCGAGGCCGGCTTTTTCAGTCCTTTTTTTGGGCTGAAAAACTCGGCTTATACGCGAGTATATACGGTATATCAACTGGAAGATATTATTTATCAGCAAGAAGAAAATGCCATCTATATAACCACCAAGGCTCAAGGAACTACACCACAGACTCTGACACTATTTTAATCTTTTAGCCTCCAACCCTGATTTGCTGCAGACAAAAAGAAAATCGCCTGGAATAGTGAGAGTCCCAGCTTCTGTCTTTTCTATCTTATTAACAGCAGGTTTACTCACCATCTTTTTATCTTCGATACCAATACTGGAACTTAACAGCTGCATGTTGAAGAAAGCCAAGATGCCCAGCAGTTTTGGTTGTAGATAACCAGCCTAAATAATTAAAATACTTCAGAATATTAATATCGTATCTTTATACGATATGTTGTTATTCAAGTTCACCTCTTAAATACAGACATTCACTTGGCCTTCTACTACAAAGTAGCAGTTTGAGGTAAAAAAAGTCCTCTCATCTCATGCTGACTGCAACAAACTGGATAACATGGCTGCTTTTATCCAGATAGTCACTCTGAGAAAGTAACTCCCTGAGGGTAACTGATCAGCTATCCTATGTTCACCAAGGAGATAATGTCTTCAAACACAACCTGTTGGTCAACTTCAGTTCAGCATTTAACAAGGGTGATTTATTTGAAATCATGAAATATGTATAAATATCTGTATCAAATTACTTCACACATGGACATAAAAACTGGAAAAGTGCACAGGGAATCACAGCAAAACTAAGTAGGGTTGCAGCTGGGAGCACTGGTGGGGTGAAAACATTAGTGGGACTGGAGACTGGGGGGAAATATGGAAGCCATGATGTCATTACCCCAAAGTAATGTTACGGCACCACGCAACACGCTAGTAATTCCCCCAATCCCTATGATAAAAACCACAGAGATAAGGGAAT
Organism: Euleptes europaea; assembly: GCF_029931775.1. NCBI lineage: Eukaryota > Metazoa > Chordata > Lepidosauria > Squamata > Sphaerodactylidae > Euleptes > Euleptes europaea. The sequence continues at coordinate 34,599,150 of NC_079316.1, read as the reverse complement.
TCCTAGAACATCATGCAGTGCCATGATATCGCTTCGAGGAAGTAGACATTCCATCACAGCACCATGCTGTCTCATTCCCCCCTCCTTCCACTGCTTCACTGAGCAAGGCCAGGGGCTGGAGCAATAGTGGCTTGGGTGCTGCAACAGGCAACCTCATAAGTCTAAAAGTAAGTGAAATATGACCAGCAGCTCATCTACTCTGATTTGTTCCTGAGATTTTCTCTCCAAAAAGCCTTCTACAAATGCCCCTAAACTTTATCTCCATTGTATTTCATAATATAAACACAATCCATCTTCTTCCTCTGTATAAAACACAAAGGAAACAGTAACAGCAGTACTACTAACCATTAATTCAGGGGATGTTATATCCTTGGGTCCCTGATATGGGTCATCATTAGATGCAAATGAAGCCAGTATTGATAAGCCATTGAAGACCTGTTGATAATGTTCTCCTATACGTAGCAATAATTCATTATGCAATCCCTGATAGTCCTGCCTCAATAGACTTCCCAGTTCTATATCTGTTTCGTTCTGTAAAATATTAATAAGAAAAAACTTAATTCGACAACAGCCAAAAATACAGCAACAAAACAGAAAGTATAGCAGAAAAAATGAGATCTGAGTCTAGTATTATTAGGAATGGAACAGTGACATATAACAGCTTTCCAGGAAACCTGACCTCAACAACCATCTTTAAAAGACCTTAGTGCAAAGGTCACATTCATATCTAAGAGTTTTGCAATAAATATAAGACCTGCAAGGAAGACTGAACTAGCTACAGTCCTACCTGTCTAGCATAAAACCTCTAAATTGTTTTTAGAGAGCCAATCAAAGAAGAACAGGGGATTCTGGTTATGCAGCTAGGAATAGCAGAAGGTATTATTTGATGGTGAGTTATCCATACGTGAATCAATAATATAAATGAGGATCCCAAACCCACAGCATTTTAAGCACACTGAGGTCAATGAATAGGTTACTCATTGCTTGCAGTAAGTTCTGAAGATGTCTTAAACATAATCCCACCACACCATGTTCAGGTGATCCAAGCAATCATACAAAAAACCCAATGTTACCTTGAGATAATGTAGTGCTCGCTCCAGCTCATCTTTAGTACAGAAGCAGACTAAATGAGAGAAGATGTACTTGAAGTTGTTGATGAGGATCTCTCTGCGGTTTACATTTAGCTGTTTTGATATTGTTCGGATGATCACAGAGGCTGCAGGACTGGCCTTGGCAGCAAGGTCAGGCAACAGAACTTGGAGAATCCGCTGACAAGATGAAAAGATAGCCACTGCTTTGAAAACTAATTTCTTTCCTTCATACCAATTAAAATATATTTGTAAACCTACTCACAATGGCAAGCAGGGCCATAGCTCAGTGGAAGAGCATCTGGTTTTCATGTAGCAGGTCCCAGGTGCAACCCCAGGCATCTCCAGTTATAACAACCAGGTAGTACCTGTTGTGCAACACCTCTCTCTGAGCCCCTGGAGAGCCACAGCCACTCAAAGCCAATAATATTGAGAACATAAGAAAGGCAATGCTGGATCAGACCAAGGTCCATCAAGTCCAGAGGTCTGTTCACACAGTGGCCAACCAGGTGCCTCTACGAAGACCACAAACAAAATAACTGCAGCAGCATTGTCCTGCTTGTGTCCAAAGCACCTAATATAATAGGCATGCTCATCTGATCCTGGAGAGAATAGGTATGCATCATGACTAGTATCCATTTTTACTCGTAGCCATGAATAGCCCTTTCCTCCATGAACATGTCCACTATCCTCTTAAAGCCTTCCAAGTTGGCAGCCATCACCACATCCACAATTTAACTATGTGTTGTGTGATGAACCAATGTTCTGACTGAGTACAAGGCATATTCATGTGTTCATGTGACAAACTGCAAATTTACCAGCATGAAAAGACAATGGAGAAATATACAACTGACATTTGGAAATATAAATTCCTACCAACAGAAAATAAGTGTTTCATTTGTCTATACAGTCTCCAAAGGAAATCCTGACCAAGCTATTTCCCCCCACTGTACCTCTGCTCTTAGAGGCCTCCTTCCCTTTCCCTCCCAGACACAAACAAATGCAAAAACCTTAAGTCTGCATGCACTAATTAACAAATATAAGCAACCCTAAACTGTAGGCAAAAACACAGCCTACATTTGCAAAAGCTTATCTTAAAGCCGGAATATAGTATTATCTACTTACACTGAGAAAACGATTGAGATCTGGGAAATCAAAAACATTGGCAATTTCAGATAATGTATCCAGGGCTACCTCCCTCTGATGAGCACTCTCTTGTTTCTGCATTTCATTGCTTTGAATGGGAGTGTTGGAAAGCATTGCCATCTGGCTGGAGTGCAGAGATTCCACTAAAAACTAAGCATTGAGAAATACATCTATTATTAATATCTGTCATGGAGAAATTAGAATCTTTAATAAGATAATATCCCAAAAATCTACCAACTAAAGAAAAAAACAGCTTTCTAAAGCTGCTTATAACTCTAGTAACAAATGCTCCCCCCCCAAAAAAAAGCCCTGTTCCGTCTGACCCAAGAAGAGAAGATCCACCATCCCTGCCAACAGTGATGATGTTATTAGTATACAAACAGGCACAAGCCCATGCGACTTACAGAGGACATCCCATCCTCCTCTCCCTTTGCTTGCTTGTCCTGAGGGCAGTTGCCTCCATATGTCAGGCTCCAGCTCTTCCCCACACAGTCAGATTTACAGAGAGGAGGAATCTCCCCCCCCTCTGTTTGCTCACTCACCATTTCCCCATCCTGGCCAGCCACCCCCTGCAACTCTGTTCACCTGTCTGTCCTCCTCCCCACCACTCTGAGAAGCAGTGCTGGGGCAGGGTGGCAACAGAGGCTCTTTCCTTCCCCCTTTTGTTCACAGCCATTTTCTGAAACCTGTGCACCCACTTCTAATGACTTCTCCATTTTTATCTCATTTACAGGGTGACCAGACTGCTGAGCAAGCCTGTCAAGGGGAACCACAACTGCCTGCTGTCACTGCATATCACTAACCAGATTGCAAAAAAAAGATGCAAAAGGGAGTGAACAGAGTGGCCATCCAGCTCTAGCACAGCATTCTGTGCAAGTCAATCCTGAGAACTCCCCATTGAATCTTTGTAGCCAAGAAACTTTACATATTTGTGAAATGAATGCAGGTAGGATGTTGGATTACCAGAAGGTAACAAATAATACACCCTCACCTGTTGCCCTTATGTTTTTCATAGAATCAGAGTTGGAAGGGACCACCAGGGCCATCTGCCTGAGGTCATTGAATCAGCATTGCTGAAAGATGGCCATCTAGCCTCTGCTTAAAAACCTCCAGGAAAGGAGCACTTACCACCTCCCGAGGAAGCTTGTTCCACTGAGGAGCCGCTCTAACTGTTAGAAAATTCTTCCTAATGTCTAAACGGGAACTCTTTTTATTTAATTTCAACCCGTTGGTTCTGGTCCGACCTTCTGGGGCAACAGAAAACAACTTGGCAGCCTCCTCTATATGACAGCCCTTCAAGTACTTGAAGATGGTTACCATATCCCCTCTCAGTCTTCTCCACCCTTCCTCAAAGTAGCTCAGGGAATCACATGAAGATGTCCCTTCCCCATTTTACCCTCATAGCAATCTGTGCAAGACCGACTACTAGACCAAAATCACCCAATGAGCTTCATAACTGAGCAGCAATTTTAACCCAGATCTCCAGTTTTAGCTTGACACTGTCACCCCTACACCACTCTGGCTCTCAGACTGAGAAGGCACAATAAAGTTGGGGGGGGGTGGCAGTAACTACTTCAGACCTTTGTCGTACCACCCAACAATAAGACTGGTATTAATCATTCTCTTAAATTATTTGAAATCCCTACCTGACAGATGGATTTCTTGTACTGGCTGAAAAATGCTTGCGGCTTTATCGATCTGGCAGCAGCCAAAGCCCTGATTTCTGTATATGCTGCTCCAGCCACAGATGGTGACTTGGACAACAAGCAATGCAACAAGTGTAGGAGTGCAAAGGGCACCAAATCCCCTTTTGCTGCCCTGACAAAGATAAACAGAGAAAACAGATTGTGTATCATTGGTATGCAGCACAACCAAAAACAATCACAATTAATTGGGGGGCGGGGGAGAACCAGAATTGAAATTTGGGCAGATGCTTCTGCACGAGGCTAAATGCAGAAGTAACTATATTATAGCAACACTGGAAAAAAATATTACTCTACAGCTCACATTTTTACATGTAAGATCTTGCTAAACTAAAATACTTGACAGTGTTAAAAACAGCACCACTAGAAGGCTACCTTCCAATATCGCCCGTTGTGAGAATCAGCGTATCCTTCAGTTCACTGTTTCTTGACATCTTGGCATTTGTATAGGCCTCTTTCATTTTGGAAACGAAGAGCTGGAACACCAGATTTTCAAGTTATTATGTCCATTGTGGTGATTACATTCTGAAACAGCCCTGCATTTTTTTCAGCCTAGGAAACACCTAGCAATTTTACCTCTTTTATGAAGCCTTCCTCAGTCTCTGAAGAACCCAATAAGTGCTTGATATGGCTACTAAAAGCCACTCTTACATCTTTGTCTGGATCTTCCATTAGGTTTAAAAAAGCTCCAATTACAGCTTTAACATTCAGTTCATCTTCTTGAAAGTTCAGGTGTTTACAAAGGAGAGAGAGGTTCTCTACTAAAACTAAGCAAGAAAAGAATGGGTAAATGGCAATGCATTCAAGACAGTGTTATATCTCTCTACAATCATAAAAAATAATCAATTAAGCTTCAAAAATATAATTCTGGAACAACCTAAATTAGATCAGTTTTCACAAACTGATAAAATAAACCTTGAGACTTTATCTTATTTACTTAAACTATTCATATGCCTGCCTGACCAAGAAAGGGCCAAATTCACTCAATTGACATTTGTCTACAATTCTAAGTGCTGTTTGAAGCAGCCACAAAATTGTGATTTAGAGTTTCAAACCTGGATGACACATACATAACATTAAGAGGCAAAACTGGCTATAGGAATTGTCAGCTGGTGGTCCCTGGCCCAGCTCCTGCTCTGCTACACATTTATGTGCCACACTAGGAGAACAAGACAAGTGCCCATAATTCTCTGGGAGGGCAGCCTGCAAAGTAAAAAAAGGAATCTTATAGACTCCTCACGACGTGTCATGGGGAAGAGATGCCTCAGAACACTTTGTACTTCTCAGCATTCTTTCCTTCGCAAAAGAAAGGATTATTCCAGAGGCAACTTCTCATTGCAGCACCTACTCAGTTAAAAGCAACACGTGGCTCTTACAGAGCTGCACAATTGAACGCATGAAGCTGCCTTATACTGAATCAGACCCTTGGTCCATCAAAGTCAGTATTGTCTACTCAGGCCAGCAGTTGCTCTCCAGGGTCTCAGGCAGAGGTCTTTCACATCACCTACTTGCCTAGACCGTTTAACTGGAGATGCCAGGGATTGAACCTGGGACCTTCTGCATGTCAAGCAGATGCTCTACCGCTGAGCCTCAACCCCCCACCCAACCCGGTGATGATGCAGAGACCTCTGGGACAACCTCACATTTCCCAAAGGAAGAGGCCGGGTAAGAAGCAGCACAATTCTCTCCTGGCTGTTTTTTTCACCTTGCATGCATCCTTCCACATCAGATTCTAGATCCAAAATATCACAGCAGAAGCAAAAAACAACAACGTAGCTAAAGAAAAAAAATACAATTGTTGAAGAATCCAAAAATCAAACTTACCAAGCTTTACTGGACTGGGTACCTTGTGTTCCAGAAGTCTTAGAAATGGCTTGAAAACGGAAGCTTTCACAGCACAAGTTTCCTCATGAGAACAAGTAGCAACAAGGCTGCTGCAGAGGATGTCACAACTTTTGGGCTGGATGTTGGGTTCGTTTAGAGGAGGTCTTAAATTGAAGCTACCAGAAAGACCGCAAGCTAATGTTCCGATGACACTGCCATAAGCTTTCTGGACTAACAGAGATTCATCCTTTATTTGCTCTCTGAAACAGAAATAAGCGCTGCTTTTCCACGACATTTTCGAATGCAATGTACAATTTTCACCACAACGAAGTGTCACGTGCATAAACCACCTTCTATCTACGTATCCATTAATATCATGTACATGTCTGGTATTCTCCAAACACTTGGCTGGATTCTACCTTTTAAAAATACATAGATCCTCAAATATTTCTTCACCTTTTGAGACTAATAAAGAGATTGAAGCATCTTCCTTCCAAGGAAAGGATAAAGATTTGGGACATTTTTGTTTACAAAAATATTAACATGATTGATGTCTATAAAAAAACATCCATTATGTGGAAAAAGTGGACTCCAAGACTCAGAAGCACCAAGTTAGATGGATGGGCAGTAGACTGAGGACAGACCAAAAAATGAAAAATATAAACATCATCTCTCAAACAGTTACAGAAAAGGTGAGCGTCCATTGGGTGTTGTTCAGGACAAGGACCATGAGGATGAGCACGAAACAATGAGAAAGGTCTTAATGGTCCCGCAAACCAGACTACAGTGGCTGAGTTACAAACAAAACTTACTCATTATCCTATAGCAAAATCTTTCGACATCTTATAATACTCTGAACTAGCTGTACAGAGGGGAAGAAATATAAGACCAAGCCCCAAGAGTTGGTTTAAAAGAAGAAACCAGAGGTGGCCCCTGTGACCCATTAGACATTCTTTCTCTGATCTTCACAGAAGAGCAAAATTGCATACTAAATTGCAAAACTGTGCACTTCAGGACAGAACATTCAAGTGGCCCTACTGCACTAATATTTTAAAAGGCTATACTAGTTTTATTAGCCTTAAGTCCTTCCCCTCCCCCTCCCAAGAACATTTCAGTGTATCAAATTTTACCTACAAAAGATAAGCAGGCAACGTAGCACAGGATTTTACACCTGACTGGTTCATCAGGACAGGAAATCCTTTAATACAGTTAGCTCTGATAATTTCATGGGGACTCCGTAATGCATGTTGATACACACAATTTCTCCACTTCAGACACAATTTTCTTGGAATCAAAGAAAGCAGAAAGACACAGTATGACTGAGTTTCAGGTACTAAGAGAAGAAAAACAAACACACTGTAAGTCAATTTGTCAATGACTTCCATCTTAGAACTCTTAAGACAATCAAGAGCACAATATTATGTAATTTCACTAAGAACTATTCTGTCATTTTAGAAATCATCTAAAGGACAATCTAAAAATAAACTCCTAAGCCAAGTACTTCATGCCCATATATTTTTCATGTTACCAATTAACCGGTCTTTGAAATCTCTATCTAAACTGAGAAATATGTATGTTGATAAGCAAAGAGTAATTATGTAAAGTTTTACTTACAAAAGCACCTTCCAGCATGTTGGCTCAAAGCCAGAAGGTTCATATTAACTGTAGGCAGGTGGATTGAAGGGTCATCAGAATGGTTGGAAACCCATGGCAAACACAGCATTCCAAACAAGTTCCCAATAATTTCATCATTAAGGTGGACATTTACTTTGAGTGGAAGAAAAAAAAACACACCACCAAATTAACTTAGATATTTTGTGAAACAAGAGAACCATACCTTTGGCAGAACATGCTGTGGTATGAAAAAGCAGTACTAACAGTACAGTTGCAGGCAGAGTCACACCCTTCTAAGTTCACTGAAATCAATGAGCTAAGAAGGATGTAACTTTGCTTAGGACTGCATTGCTAGCTACATTAAATTAGGGAAGGGTCACTGCTCAATGGCCCTTCAAAGACATGGCCCTTCAAAGACACTAGAAGTGACTAGTGGAGTTCCTCAGAGATCTGTGCTGGGCCCTGTGTTGTTCAACATCTTTATAAATGATCTGGATGAAGGAATAGAGGGGATGCTTATTAAATTTACAGATGATACTAAATTGGGAGGGGTAGCAAATATGGTAGAAGACAGAGCCAAGATGAAGGATAATCTTGACAGGCTGGAGAAATGGGCTAGAACTAATAAAATGCACTTCAGCAAAGACAACTGTAAAGTTCTGCATTTAGGTAGGAAAAATCAAATGCATAATTATAGGATGGGGGAGACTTGTTTGAGCAGTAGTGCGTGTGAAAAGGATCTTGGGGTCTTAGTAGATCAAACACTGAACATGAGTCAGCAGTGTGATGCTGTAACTAAAAAGGCAAATGTAGTCTTGGGCTGCATCAACAGAAGTATAGTGTCCAGATCACGCGAAGTGATGGTATCGCTTTACTCTGCTTTGGTTAGACCTCAACTAGAGTACTGTGTTCAGTTTTGGGCACCACAATTTAAGAAAGATGTAGACAAGCTGGAACGGGTCCAGAGAAGGGCAACAAAGATGGTGAGGGGTCTGGAGACCAAGTCCTATGAGGAAAGGTTGAAGGAGCTGGGTATGTTCAGCCTGAAGAGGAGAAGACTGAGAGGGGATATGATAACCATGTTCAAGTACTTGAAGGGCTGTCATATAGAGGAGGGTGCAGAGTTGTTTTCTGTTGCTCAAGAAGGTTGGACCAGAACCAACGGGTTGAAATTAAATCAAAAGAGTTTCTGTCTAGACATTAGGAAGAATTTTCTAACAGTTAGAGTGGTTCCTCCGTGGAACAGGCTTCCTCGGGAGGTGGTAAGCTCTCCTTCCCTGGAGGTTTTTAAGAAGAGGTTAGATGGCCATCTGTCAGCAATGCTGATTCTGTGACCTTAGGCAGATGATGAGAGGGAGGGCATCTTGGCCATCTTCTGGTCACTAGGGGTGTGGAGGGGGGAGGTAGTTGTGAATTTCCTGCATTGTGCAGGGGGTTGGACTTGATGGCCCTGGTTGTCCCTTCCAACTCTATGATTCTATGACATACTTTACACATAGGAAACCCCATATTCAATCCTTGACATCTCCAGTTGAAAGAATCAGTTAACAAGGTGACTGTGCAATCAGAGGTTGCATTAATCCAAGCTTTTTTGGATAAAATGGATTATTATTCAGTCCATGGTAGGACTGTCCCTGGAACTGAAATGACCTTAGTTCACACTAATGACCACATCTGTTTAAGAAAGAAGAAGCAACACAATCTTGTTGATTCTTTGATACTGGAGGCACGCTCCTCAGGTAGCTCTGAACCTTGCTGGCCAATCAGTACCAGAAGGTGGTGCTATACAAATACTGCTCTTGGCATCTGTGCCACAGAGTTCTATTTCATCCTTCATGTCATTTAACATTTCCACGGAACAGATAAGTGAGTTATCTGGAGATACTGAATGAGGTGTAATTGGAATTATATGCATAACTTTTTCTCCTTTTCAGCAGTGTTGGGCAAGACAGCAGCTGAACACATTCAGAGGTGGTAATGAGCAGAACAGTAACTATTAAACTGACACTTGATACAGGTAAGATTAAGGTCCTGTTGGTTGACAATAGTGAAATGAGGAGTCAGTCTGCATTGGATGGGGTTACACTATCCCTGGAATATCAGGTTCACCGCTGGTGGGTATTTTTAAACCCAACACTCTGGGTGGCCATTCAGGTTTCCGCTGCGGTGTGCACTGCCTTAGTTTGCAGGCTGCAACCTTTTTTTGTAAAAACAAAATCTAGCAGCAGTTATTTATTATGAAAACTCAGGGTGAATGTACCCTTCATTAAGTAGTGCAAGCCAATTAAGTGCCAGCTAGCCAACTGCAGAGGTCAAACGTTAACCGCTGTTATTTTAAATGACATCTCACCTTGCATATAAAGTAAGGCATCGATGACCTTCACCACTCTTTGAATCACTTGCTCTAGATCAGTTATCTGTGAAGTGGGCTCCAACAGCTTCCAACAGACTTTAAGTACTCTCAGGATGAACTCAGAAGAAAGCCACATTAACTGTATAGGCTCTCCTGATTTCGAAGGCAAACCAGCATTATATTTATGATTGTGTGAATTATACAGATGGCTGACTTGGTGACCTGTACTGTTAAGGAAAAGAATGGGAAATCACCTGATCGCTTGTGGCTTGACAGTACATTTTATCGTTTCAGTACAATTGCAGCTGACAAAACTCAACAATGGAGAACACTGACTTCTCAGATAACTAAATGATTTTAAACCACACTAATCACACACCTAGATCTTTCCTATCCCTTCTACAACTATATATTCCAGCACACCCACACATATACATATTTTAACACACTACAACTATATTTACACCTATATATCTGACTACAGACAATTATAAGGATCCCCCACTAAAAAAATCCTCATTTTTTGAAGCAAAAAGCTGTCTCAGCAATAAAGAATGAGTGTTTGTACAGAGCATTTTGCTGAAAAATCAACTGCAACCACTTCCTATGTTACTGTACAAAAATACAAAATAAAAGACAGTACACAAACATTTGCAAAAGCAACTTCACGGGTCTCATCCACATTTGCAACATATATTTTAAATACAGGACAGGTTCATTTTGGTGTTTCTACCTGTTGGAATTTTGTGTAGCATGTACCGCACACAGAGCAGCCAGTCGCACTATTAAAGCAATTCCCTCTATGGTTTGTAGAAGTTTTTCTGTCAGAATGTCTTGTTCCAGGCGAGACAACAGAGATTCAGCTTTCTCGCTAGTAGCACTCCACAGCATGCTCTTCGTGTTCATATTCACAGGGGTAGGCCTATGTATCGAAATTTTATTTTAGAATGCTTTTATTTTAAAAAGATTATGTTGGATCTGGAAACCCAACAGAAGAACAGCTAAACTGAACTTCAGCTTCTATTTTTTGACACAGGATAGTCAAGAATTTATTTCTGCAGCATAGTTTATTTATGAAAGAGCAAGGTGAACATTTAAGTTTTCAATGGACAGGGCAGCCCCACAGCTATTGATCAGATTAAAATGCTGAATGAGCGCCATGAGTATTATGCATCACTGTGACAGAGGCATCATATAATTTTCTTTGGTATTTGGAAAATGCTGGCTGCAGCACTACCCATGTATTTAGGATTGACATTTTACTCACATGAAATGGCAGTATTTCAGTTTAAGTGATAGGGGGAAATGCAGAATATTTTAAAAGTCAAAATTAAAAAGCAGCTCTTCAAGCAGATGCTAAGAAGAGGCTTTAGGTAACACAGTAGTTCTATTTTTTACTTATTATTTGATAACCTCTAACTACATTTCTATAGAAATATCTAGTAAATTAGAACACAGTACTCTGCTGATGTAGGAAACTTTTTAGGATGCTTTAAGGCCAGGCTTAGTCGTATCCTTTTCCCTGGAATTTCATCACTACTACTGCTGTTCCATCCATCAGCATCAGAAGTCTCTGGATGATCACTACAGTGAAGCTCCTGGATGATCTCGGCTGCTTCAGTCTTCAAGGCAGCGTAAAGTGGACTCAGTAGATACTAAGGCAGAAATACACACACATCCCTCAATACTGTTGCACAAATTTATATTTCTTATATATTCACAGAAGGTCTCAGCTTTATAGACAAACAAACAAAGAGCAGGTGTCTGGCGAGGTGGCATATACATTTTCTAAATAAAAAATTAAGGAGAATATCATAAAAACAACAGATGAACCCTCGTTTGTATAGATTCCCTCAAAATCACATATATTATTACATACTTCAAGACAATTTTTAAACTCTGATGCTTAATTGTAAATTAGAAGTCAAGCCATTTCATACACAATTAAATTAATATTTTGAACTGGGAATCAGTATCTAAACACCCAGGGCCAGACATTCCCCCTGAGGAATAATCATTTGCCAATCATCTGCCAGCATTTTGTGCTACACAACCTTCATCACCTACATGCTAACTATCCCTTTTGGAATGATAAAGATATGGATTATTCATTCTTTTGTCAATTACTATCTTCTTCATATTCAGACAAGCAAATTGAAACCTACACATTTTACAGCAAGAATACATACTACTGTGGTTATTGGTCCCCAGTTCCAGTGATATAATATAAAATATAATATAATATAAGGAAATGGAAGCCACAAAAATATTATTAGTCTATTTGCAAGCAAAGAAGTATAAATGTAGGGATCAAAATCTGAGCCTGACATTGGCCATGCTTATATTATTATAAGTTAATAAAAGCACAATGGGTTGTATTCTATTGCTGTGCCAATGGCATGATGTATATGCTCGTGTGCAAATGGGAAAGCTGAAACTGTTGGGCATGTTTTACTGCACTGACCTTTTTATGGCGATCTTAGATATGCTTTCATTACTCCTATCCTCAAAAAAAAAAAAAAAAAAACACCTAGTAGATCAGAGGAATCAAATATTTCCTTTCTTCTGAGTCCTGGATTATGGCTAGTTATGAGATTTTGTGCAGCTGGTAGAGTCTCATAGTTCTATATTAATTTAATAACATATTTGCTGTCATCTATATAACTTTTTAATGTAAACGTTTCTGGTACTATATGTATTTTTAGTGCTGGTCTTTGACCGTAATACATTCATTTATTCATTTATTCAATGGCAGCATTCCTCCAATAGAACAAACAGGCTCTTCTATGGTAGGATATAATAGGGAACCCACGTACATCTACACCATGCGCATTTTCTAGAATAGTTATTCCCAAAAATCTTAAATCCAAACACATCAAGCAACAACTACACTGTTCCACTTTATGCGTGCATTCCTGAAGGAGGGGGCCAAATGCCCATAGGAGCCAGTGTAACCCCACGGCAGTGTAAGTGCCCCTTTGTACTGTGATAAACTGGCACTTAGGCTGGCGCGGGGGTACTTTCGCCAACCCTCCAGATGCTAGTGGCAGCGTGGTGCTCAGACACTGACACAGCCTCCTGGCAGGGTCCCAATGGTGCAACTCCCCGCGCCGGCATCCTGGGAGGCGTTCCCAGGGTGTTCATGGGGGCAGAGCTGCCTTTAGGCAGCTTCCTAACCCCTTTCATCCCAGGACTGCCCCCTCATGCTGCGGGATTGCTACGCCACCTATTTTGCTGGTGTGGCCTCGCTAAAGGCAATGGGCGATTTTTTTATTTTCTAGTTTTTGAGTCTTTTTATTTTCCTTTTTTCTGGCCAAGAAGCCTCTTTGGTGGCAGTGTGGCTGCACCACTCCCAGCCACCGTCTGTCTACCCCCTTAGGATTGGGCTGCCCATTACTCACCTCTTCTTCTGTCTGACTTCCAATTGCAGCAATGAAAAAGCTGCAGATGCTGTTAATTCGGGCCCTTCTAACTGGAACAGCAGATTCATATCCGGCTGGTACAAACTTCAGGAAATACTGCAGTATGTGACATAACGTTCCTTTCACCTTCTCAGAAGGAAGAAGCCTCAGCGCATCAGCTTCAAAAATCAGATGGAGCTTCTCGAGTAATATGTTTAGAAAGATGGGTTCAATGCTCCTATGGACATGGGCTTCAAAAGGAAACAGAGCCCTCACTAACATTAACAGCGGTTCTTCATATAGCTCCAGCTGTGCAGCATCCACTTCATGAATGGACTGCAACATTCCAAAAAGTACAGAGAAGAAATTGCTAGCTAGTTGTTCAGGAGGCCCTCCTAGTTGGACAAGTTCTGTTATAAAAGTCATGCCCAGCACTTTGGTTTTTGGACTACCATACTCCAACAGAGAGCATCCTATTCCCCAAAGGGTTATGTCCTGCCGTCTAAAAAACACATTAGAAGCTATATTGGTAATAATTTTTATCAGGGTAACTTCCAAGCATTCCACATTGCTCATGCCCATCAGCTGTAGCGGGACGGAACTTAAGTAGCCCGGATGTATTTTGCCATTGCTTGAAAATCTGTCCACAACAACAGGCCAGCTCAATAAATCCCCTTGGAGGTGAACAGCCACATTTCTTTCATGGAGTAAAATCAGATCTTGAAGAAGAAGTAGCAGTTCTCTTGTCAGCAGGTCAAACAAGACACAGTTCTTGACTTTGAAAAGAGACAGTAGAGAACAAATGACATTACAGATGTTCTCATGTAAAGTGAGGCAGTTTGGACTGGCAGCAATTCTCAAAAGCCTTGCTATGATCCAATTGGTAAATTCTGGACAAAAAAACACAAAGGAATGTTATTGCATAGGCTGCAATTCTATGCACATGGGAACTTACTTATGAGTAAACCCATACAAGAACAAGCAGCAGTTCTTTCATACAAAGCAGCTCCAAATCCAGCATCATGTTTCAGTCAGATAATTTCTTTCAAATATAAAATAAATGAATACAACCTTCCATGATAAAGTGTAATATAGCTTGGAAAACTGCAACACTTTCCAGCTTAGGCTGTCACTGAACTCAGGTCCTTATCAATGGCATATTAGATCTCAGCTGTTTACTAGGATGACAAAGAGAATTTTCTTCTGTTCCTCAAACATATACAAATCAGTCCTGAATTCCAAAGAAATAAAAGTGTCCATTCATACCCTGAAAATCTTGCTGGTCTCTAAGGTGTTACTGGCTTTGAATCTAGCTGTTCTACTGCCAACCAACATGGCTACCCTCAGAAACCATCCTTACCCAAAGTCTTGGACTGCTTCTATTTGTGCACAGTCCATTCTCACCAGAAAAAAATCACAAGGATGAAAAAAATTGATCCAAATGGAGGACTCTGACCTTAGGCCAGATATGTTACCTAATTTGTTCTTTTCTACAAGTTCACATAGTTTATGGCTATAGTGGCATATCAAATCTTTTAGTTTACAATATGCGGTTGGCAAAGATGGCTAAAAAATAAAACTTGTCTTGCTCCTGAAATTCAAAGATAACTAGGGATGTGCACCTGAAAAGAAAACTACAACAACAGCAACGACAACAACAACAAAACAGTATTTTCAAAATTCAGATTTTAGGAAGGGAATACATACTGGTATTTGAGGGTGTTCAAGTCTCCCAATACCATTTCACAATTTGGATTTTTTCCAGGATCCTGGAATTATTTGGGTTTAATTATTCCATCTTGGGGGTGGGGGGGGCTGGAGTATCTGTAGGGGACCTATTACTGCCTGCTGACTAAAGACCCTCCAAGTTTCAAGCAAATTGGACCAAAGGGTCCAATTCTACAGGTCTCTGAACAAGGTGCCCCCCCCAGCCTTCCTACTTGTCTCCATTGTTTCCTACGAGGAAAAAAATTCCATGTTTTGTCCAACGCAAAGCCAATAGCCAAACTCACTAGAGAAAGCAACCACTGGCCAAAAGCCTCCCAATTCAAACAGAACCAAAAAGTCAAATAGAACCAATGTCAAACCAAAGAGTGCCAGCAGAATGATGGGCCAATGTAGCAAGCCCAACACAACCAATGTCAAACCAGAGAATCCCAGAAGAACCAACTGAAGTAAAAAACACTGTTGTAAGTTTAATCACAGAAACCAGGTAGAACCCAGGGCCAATATGGCAACAAGCCCAACAGAGCCAATGTCAAACCAGAGTATCCAAGCTAAGTCAACCTGACAGGTCAGTACCAAGCCATCCAGACCTGTTAAGACACTGACAGAAACACACACTTGGGTGGGGGGAGAGGCCTGGGATCCTTATCCTTAAAATGCTGGCCCGGATACTGGTATTCTCGAGAATCCTGAATATCATATCCAGCTACCTGAACATACCTGAAAAATACTAATAATTGTTCCTTATCAATGACCTCTAAACTCTTATGGGTTGCTAAAGCCATGCACTGAAGCCTTTACCGAGACAAGTGAATGTGGGTTCAGATACTATCAAGCCACTATATAATTCAGTTACTCTCTAGAAAGAATTGAAAAAGAAAAAAAATACATATGCAGAACTTACAGCTGCAATACAATTTAATGCACAGAAATTCAAACATCCAGCAGAAAGGGTTAAACTTACCAATACAGTTAGACTCTACTTCACTTTGCTGATAAGTTCCAGTTAGGTTGATAAATATAAGTGGGGACGATTTCATGATGTGAAGAATAAAATCAAGCAACATTACAGAACTAGGCTGAGATTCCGTTTTCTTAACAAGTTCCAGAGCCACTGAAAAAGAAGCACATTCACACTATGCCTTCATAATCTCACAGATGATTTCTCATTTCAAGACAAACTTTGGTACCAATTCAGTAAACCTACAAAATTTAGTGAATGTACAGCTTTTCATGCCAGTTTCCCAAACATGTGCTTCTTCAAATATTTTATTCAATATTTATTTTATTTATAGTCTGTCTTTCTCAAGGAAGATTACAAAATTAGAAAACAATATTATAAGGCCAGTAAAATATATGCAACAAATAATGCAAGAGAAATATATTACAAGGCTAGAGAACAATGAGATAAAAACAATATATCCAACAAATAGTTCAATATTTTATACCTGCCTAATTTTTTCAGGCACTAAAACTACAATTTAGTGGAACCTGGAAGCTGATCAGTAATCAATTAAGTGACTGCAGAATAGGGAATATGCACACTCTGCCTAGCTTCCAGTAGTAAATGAATGGTGGCATTCTTTTAACACCTGGAATTTTTGAGTTGGCTTAGTCAGATCAATAGCAAGCTTACATTCAGAAAATTAAGTATGGGAACTGTGTGGTCAGTGGTTCACGTGTGGCACCCATGGGTATCATGCCACCTGCTGATATCTTTCCTGGTGCCTGTACTTCACTGAAGCAGGGTGTGATTTGGAAGCAGTTGAAGATGGTTTTATTTAGGATCATATTTGATTAGTTTATTTGCAATGCTAAATTGTGATTTTAATGTTTTATGTGTGTGTGTGTGTGTTCTATGTATTTTACCTACATTGTAAGTTACTTTGAGTTCCATAAGGTAGAAAGGCAGCTAATAAATGTTTTAAATAAACAAATGTCATTATTTTTAACATGCATATTCAGTCAGAGGGACCATCCATTTGGCAATTTGTCCACTCATCAAGAAATTCAAGGATTGAACAATGTGGAACAGAAGTCCCATGTGATTTGCCTTTTTAAACTTCTTAAAATTTGGCAACTTTAGTGATTTGAGCTCCATTTTACTTACCAACATCTACATCCATAAGTATCCGGTCAATGAACTGACAGAGTATTTGTCTTGGTTTCTGTACAACAGTATTATATTCCTCTGGACTAGCACTGGAATTAAAAATGTCAGTAGTTATATTTGTGTTTCAGCTTGAATATATCTATATCTATATATATAACTAAAGATATAAAACTGCACAATAAAAGTATTTAAAGGTATTTACTTGACTTATACCCAACCTTTCTCCCCAATGGGGACACAATGTGGCTTACATCACTCTCCTCTCCTCCCTTTTATCCTCCAGATAAATGCTGGATTCCAGATATAGTGTCAATTTTTTCTTTTGGAGAAAAGTTATTTCTATTCCATCAGTGAATGAATTATCAATGACATCACTTTATTCAGGATGCATAAATCTCAACCAGAATGTGAACAGCACTCCAAAAAGATCTCTTCAGGTTGGCGGACTAGGTAGCTGAGATTCAACATAAGTACAAAGTGATACACATAAGGAAAACTTTCCACTTATGCCAATGGAATCTAAACTAACCATGAGTACCCAGGGAAGATCTTGGGGAGTGGAGTCACTGCATAAAATAACTATTTAACGCAAAAAAGCAAATTCAGTGATTGGTGTTCTAAGGAAGAGGGCTGAAAAACAATGATCAGAACACTGCCATAATTCTGTGGTGCAGCTGCATTTGTTTTGTTTTATGTAGAACATTTCTATGCTACCTCTTCAGAGTCTCGCTTGAGGTGCCTTACAATTATAAACCACAGTGTAAAAACCCCAAGCCATTAAAAAAAAACCACAGTACTGTGTGCAATCTGGCCACTTTGTTTCAAAAAGCATATTACAGAGCTAGAAAATGTTTATTTCCAAAAGGGATTTGTTTCCAAAAAAGCATATGTAGGACTAGGTTTGATGACATGAGAACCCACATGGTGTAGTGGCAGACTAGTGAGGAATCAGAATCCCCACTCTGCCATGGAAGTTTGCTGGGTGACCTTTGGCCAGTCACATACGCTCATCCTAACCTACCTCAGAGGGTTGTTGTGAGGATAAAATGGAGAATGTTATAAGCCACTTTGGGTGTCCATTGTGGAGAAAAGTATGATATAAATGAAGTAAATAAATTAGCCTTATAAACATATAAATTGTATAGAATGTATAGAAATTTGCCTGTATCCTAGAACGCTGATTCCGTTTAATGAACTGTAAAGCTGAGGCCAGAAGGGGGGGTGGAGAATCCTCCTGTAATTAGCTTCACTATCCTAAGATGTGGTGGTCAGTAGCTTAAAAGGCTTTTTTTAAGACTACAAACAAAACCTCAAAAAATATCTTAACATGCTGATTTAAAAACTTTTGTCCTCCTTCAGAAGAACGTCATAAGAGAATGCTGAATTAAATTCATTCACAAATTCAAAACAACATACCTCCTGGGATTTAACAGTGACTTTTGATTCCTAACTTACTGTAGGGGCTAACTGTTCACATATCCTAATCTTTACAGTTGTTGATTTGTTTGACACATTTCATCCTGCATTAGATTTGAGGCTTATTTTACTGCGTTACTGCTGGCTGGAACACCTTCTTCGATGTAAAGCAACATTTTGCACACCAAGGATCATTCAGGGCTTTCTCTCCGACGCACTAATTCTTCTACTTGCAGGGAATTTTTCAGGTGGGGGGTGGGAAGGGTTCAAAAACAACACTCGCGACAACATCTCGGGGTTCTGCCGCCTCGTTTTCACGGCCTGTAGACCTGGCATCGCTGTCAGGGGCAGGCCATAGTTCCCCAGAAGCGCGGGAAAGGGAGAGAGGCTTGCTAAAGAACACGCACCGCCCATTTCTGGCTCAGGCGAAGCTCTGCATGCAGCACTTCCTCCTCGCCGGGGACCCAACGAGGCCCGCGAGAGCACGCAGACAAGCAACCAAAGGACGGCTTTCCTTAAACCTACCTGCCCAGCTCCCTGAGGGCTGGAATCACAGAGGCCATCTCCAGCCCCTGGTCTGCCATTCCGGCTACCCGCGCCCTCTCTAGGCCTCTCCCGCCAGCTCACTTTCGACTTCGCGCTTCTCTCCGCCCGTCCTCCCGGCTGGCGCGAGCAGCAGACCTAGTACGGTGGCTGGCAACAACCAGACTACAACAAAAGCGTTTCGGTTCTCTTCCCCGGCTTTCACAGCGGCGGCAGCGAGTTCTACGATCGGTCTTCGTTGACTGCAGTTGGGGATGTTGGGAGAGATAAATGATCACAAAGAAATAGAAATAGGTTAACATTAGATGGGAGGGCGGGGAAACAAGCATGTTAAGGCCGCGTACCAAACTCGTTTTACAACTTTAGCTAATAAACAGACCGATGTTACGCGTACTGTATACACCTTCCCAAGCAACGATTAACTATGAATAATAATAGCCTCAAGCAGTATTGCAGCGTCAATGACTGGTTAAATAAGATGCTGGAATTGACAGAGATGGCGAAACTTACAGCTTTAATAAATCAGAAGGATAATGAACAATTTATGGGGGAATGGGAGCCGTGGAGAATTTACTGCGAAAATCAATTTTTAATGGGACCATTTAAAGGATATTCTTTGATTTAATCCCTTATACATTTTTTGTACTATGGTTATATTAAGGTACTAAAATAACAAATTAGAACCAAGATAAGATACGTATACATTAATTAAACAATATGGGGATTAATTATGTTAGCAAAAGTATATACAATTTATTTTTAGGTAGAACAGAGTGAGGGGGAAGTCCTTTTAAGTTTAAATTACTATTATTAATAGTTTTTTATTACCTTTTATCAATTTGTAGTAATAGAGGTTGATTTATATGTTGATATATTAAATGAAGAAAATAATTTTAAAAATTCAAAAAAAAAAAGTATTGCAGCGTCGTTGACAAACCATGAGGCAAAAACTAAGCCAAGTGTTAGTGTTTCTTCATTAGAAATAGTGAAAATGCGCACCCCACCCCAGTCTATAGCAGATTTTAGTTTGAGGCCTTTCAGGATCTCCCACCTTCTTGCGCTGGAAGCCCCGGTCCTCTTACTCCGAGTCCAAGAAGTGTGGAGGAGATGATGGATCATAATTATGCAACATGCCAGGATGGCCTTCTGCATCCCGACAGGCACCAGGGCTGTTGTTTCAAGGGTGGTTGACCTTAAAGTGGTTTCCGCTGGGAAAGACTTGATGGGTCCTTGGATCCTAGCCTGTTGAGTGGGCAAAGATTCCCTATTAAGGGCTTCATATGTGGTACATTTGGAGCGTTCTGTTCAACAGGAGAGTGGGTAAATTAGCTTGCATTACCTGTCCATATAATGCACTACCTCACCAGATTTACCTCAGCAAAGCATGGGGAAATAACAGCTCATGAAAGTCAAAGACCACTCTGTTTTTGTTTCAGGAAAATCGTCTGTTTTTGTTTCAGGAAAATCCTCGTGTATTAGCACTATATAAAATAACAATGATCACAGGACATTCAGCATGTAGGGTTGTCAACCTCCAGGTGGTGGCTAGAGATCTCCTGGGGTTTCAACTGATCTCCAGGTGATAATTAGTTCACCTGGTGATAAGGGCTGTTTTGGAAGGTGGAATCTATGGCGTACTCCAGTAAAGTCCCTCCCCTCCCCAAATGCCACTCTCCTTAGGTTCCACCCCTAAAATCTCCAGGTATTTCCCAACCCAGAGCTGGGAACCCTATCAGCATGGCATGGAAAGGTAGGAGGATTTGTGACCACCTTGTTGCAAAAGGCATTTTCCATTTAGGTGCCTATGACTCCAGCATAACCATATTCTACACTGTCAAAAATGGGTAATAATCACACTTGCACATAGGACTAGAGAGGCAGTGTTACATAGTAGTTAGAGAGTCAGAGTCAGACTAGGATCTGGGAGACCTCAGTTTGAATCCTCAGTCTGCCATGGAAACTTGCTAGGTGACCTTGGGCCAGTCACACATCTGAACCTAACGTGACAGACCACCTTCTCCTAGCAGCTATGCCCATAGAAACCCACCTAGGGTTTCTCACTCTAGGTTGAGAAATTACTGGAGATTTGGTGGTTGAGCCTGGGGAGGGTGGGAATTGGTGAGAGAGGGACCTCAGCGAGGTATAATGTCAGAGTAACCTCCAAAGCTGTCATTTTCTCCAGGGGAATCAATCTTTGTAGTTTGGAGATCCTCCAGGCCCCTCCTGGAGGTTGTCAACCCACCCAACTGCTAAGGTTATCTTCCGAGGCCTGGCTTCTGAGTGTAGGTGGATGGCAACCCAAGAGAGGGCCTTCTTGGTTGTGACACCAAAACTATGAAACTCTCTCCCCAAGGATATTCTTCTGTCCTCTTCTGTCACTATCTTCCTCCAGCAGACGAAGACTTTTTGTTTTGTTTTGTCTGGCTTTCCTTCAGCAATCCCTCTTTCCTGCCCTATGTTTAAATTACTGGTTTTTCTGTGCTTTTAATACGTATATTAATTTTGGTTGTAATTGTTTTTAATGATGTGTTCTTATAATGCTTGTTTAAACTGTTAGCCACCATGGTGGTCCTGATGGGATAGAAAGGCGAGGTATACATTTTATAAATTAAATAAATAGCCTATCTCGCAGGGTTGTTGTGAGGATAAAATGTAAAAGAATTATATAAGCCACTTTGGAGAGACAGGGTATAAATAACGTACATCAATAAATATATTATAATGAAAAAGCAATTTTGAGATTAGCAGTATGAGTGTTGGTAAAACTTAAAAGCAAGTCCCATTGAACACAGTGAGTTGATTGTCTGTAGGTAGATCCCCCATTCTGAACCTGTCTGTTTGGAAGTAAATATAGTTAAGAAATAACAAAGCATTTTAAACTCCTTGGTGGAACAGGATTAGGGTTGCAATTTTCCAGGTGGGGCCTAGATGTCTCCTGGAATTACAACTGATTTGCAGTCTATAGGCATCAGTTCCTCTGGAGAAAATGGCTGCTTTGCAGGGTGGACTCGATGGCATTATACCATGGGTCCCCAACTTTTTTGAGCCTGCAGGCACATTTGGAATTCTGACACAAAATGGCTGCCACAGCTTACCTTCAATTACACAGTGAAGATGCGTGTGCTATGGTGGCAGATGCTACCAAAGTAACATTTTAAGAACTCTTCACAGCCAATCAGATAACCGGTGGCCAATTCAAAGCCTTGCTGGGCAAAAGTCTCACCTGGCCCCAAACCCTTCCTAAAAGCACTTGGCAGGTGCCACAAAAGGTGCTGGTGGGAGCCATGGCACCCATGGCCATCATGTTGGGGGGCCCTGCATAATATCCTGCTGAGGACCATGTGTGTGTGTAAAGCCATACCCAAAGTCTGCTTCGCCTCCAAAGCTCCAGGAATTTCCCAATCCAAAATGGCAACTCTAGCAGAGATCAGTTTCCCCTGGAGGCAACGGCTGCTCTGGAGGGTGGATTCTATGGCATTATGCACTGCTGAGGCCCCTCCCTCCCCAAACCCTGCCCTCCACAGACTCCACCCCCACAATCTCCAGAAATTTTCCTACTCGGAGTTGGCAACCATAATTGGGGGGGGATTCGAAATGCATCCTCAGCAGAATTACCATATAGTTTATGATGTAAGCATTACTTTTTCTCCTATTGACTTTAAAGGGTGAGTTAGCAGGGGAAATCTAATTTGGATCGGTTAGTGCTATACTTGCGAAACTGAAACAGCAGATATACAGTACTGGGTAATATAGCATATAACAAAAGTAATAATGTAAACTCTCCGATGCCGTGATTATATATAATTTGTTTATTAGATGTAATTTACATTCTTATATACATTTCAGAACAAGACAATCGGTACAATCCTAACAAATCTGCAGCAGGAAGCCAAAGTATATTTACTCTGAAGTTTAGTATGCTTTACTCTCCAGGAACTGGATATAGGGGATTGCAGCCGCCTGCATTTTAAATCCTGTTGACGGAGAGATTAAACCTACCAAGCAGCCTCCCCAAAGACTGGCAGCAGCCTAGTTCCCAGCTCTTAGTTTCCTGGAATCAATTACATTTTACAATCGCTGGAATTTGATCCTTCTAATGACAGCCCTCGCATCCCCTCCTAACCCCTGCGCAGAGAGCATTCCGATCCGAGCCCGCCTCCTGCCTAAGAGGACGCAAGCCGATTGAGTTCTACTGCTGCCACTCAGCAGAGCTGCGACTGCCAGCTGGCCGCTGGTGTTCTCCTGTACTTTGCAGCTCCAACTGGAACCTCGCCTGGCGTTGTAGCTGACTTCCAGCAGCAGCCCAGGAGCGGTAGCAAGCAGGTGAAAGGAGCTGGTTTCCAATACCTGGCTGTTTTGCAGGTATTTTTTCCAGGGGGGAAGGAAAGAGGCATCTGCTTAGTATCTTGTCTTCCTTTCAGGCACAAAGAGGCTGTTAACAACAGCAGATTAATTTTTAAATGGCTTAAAGCTTCTGTTTTGCTACTTTATATTTAAAGCGTTCCCGTTCTCATACCAATAGCTTTTGAAGTAAACTGACATTGAGGTTCCCCAAGAAATATTAACGTAGATAATAACTGTCAAAAATATTTTGAAGGACAAAACTGCCAGTGACCCCGTTCATAGCTACTTTACTTTCCTGGGAGCTGATAATGTATGAGAAGTAATGCCATTTTCTTTTGCTGCTGATTAGTTATTAAAGCGGAACAGAAAGTGCTTTGTGATATTCGTGTGCTTTATGTGGATGGGATATTGTAACAGAAAAAAACGATTTGTATCATTGCATTCTTCACTGGCAGAAATGCAGAAATATTGAAAGGGAGAAGGAGGGGAAATAGAATAGGTGTCAAACCAAGCTTTACATGCCTGAAGGAAAAATATAGTGATTGTATCTGTTTTAAGTATTATGTGGCAAATGGCTTGCTTTGCATCGTTCATTATCAAGCTCTTGGGAGGGAAGATTGAAACACAATTCTCTGAATAAATGCTGTTTCTGGTGCCTGTTTCCACAGCGCTGGAGCAGCTTTCAGTGCCTCACCAGAAAGGAGATAAAGGTGGCTTCATTGTGGCCCACTTTCTCAACTGATGTCTTTGTGATAACTGTCAACAATTTCATTCATAACTGGCCACACCCTGGCTTTTTCTTCCACGCCATATATAGGCATCAGTGAATTCAGGTGTCTTCTTGCCTTATTTTGCAAAGATCAAAGGTTTTTCGGAGTTGTTTTGAAAGAACTAGGACATTTTTGTGCTTTCAAAAGTGACATTGTGTTTCCTTTTCACTTCTTCCTTTGCCATGTTTGATCACTGGAGAGGAAATTAGCACTGTTTAACCTCAGTATCTTTCCAGAGGCTTATCGTGTTGGATAGGAACCGAGTGGAATGAAAAATTTATGCAGAGCCATGGGCTGGAGTGAACTAGCATTGCTAGCACATGCTGGTTAATCTCAACTACCTCTATTGTTTTTGTAAAAGTTTAGTACCTATGTTCCTAAAACATAACAAAATAACATTCCAAATGTTAATTATGTTCCACCTCGCAGACTAATATCATTTATTCTCAGATGTTTAAGGTGGACATCCCTAAGATGGCATGGAATTTGACGGGGTAAATTTTTATTTATTTATGTTATTTATAGCCTCCCTTTCTCACTTGGATTCAACATAAATGTGGCTTCTTTCCTAAAACTATACAGAGGAAGTTACTAAATTTCATCCAGCTCAGACAAGAATGACCAAACCAATAAAATTAATGCGTGTATACCTATAAAACTGCCTTATACCAAGTCAGACCACTGGTTTATCTAGCTCAGTATTACCTACTCTAACTTGCAGCAGCTCTCCGCTGTCACAGGCAAAGAAAGGTTTATTTGAGAATGTGCTACCTGTGATCCTTTACTGTTGCAGTGGGGACTGAATTTGGGACTTCTTGCAAAGCATGTTCTCTACCACAGCCCCTCCCTGTGAGAAGTAGCAAACTCACAAGATATTTGATTAAAACATCTATCTAGCTATCTGTCATATGTACTATAATATTCTTGATACCCAGTGTGACCACTTGCAGGTTTATCCATATATGGTAAAGAAAGTAACAACCTACCTGACAGGTAATTGACCTTTGCTCAAACTGATGTGTGTAGTTTGCTGAAGGCTGAAGTTATTAGGATTTGTTCCAACTAGACATTTCACTTGAAACCTGCAAAGATAAAGCGGAAAGGGCTTGTGACTTAAAGCACTAGCAAGCACCTGTTTAGTAATTATTAATGAATGCAATAAAACCAATTTGTTCTTAGAAACAGAAATCAAAAGTAAAAAAGATAAAAATTGAGTAACTGGCTCAAAACGAAGGCCAATAACAGTGCAATCTTAAGTGGAGTTAACCATTTTAAGCCATGTCTTCAATGAACTTAAAACAGTATAACTCTGTTTAGGATTGCACCATTAATTCACTAAATAGGTAAATAGGTAACCTCTGCAGTCCAAGTCTCGACTGTCTTATTTTGTTTCATTTTTTTTACATACAAATAGGATTTAATCCTTGTGCATCTGGTCTAAATATGGTTAGATTACAATTGAAGTCAATAGGATATTGTAGTGTTAATTGTTTCAGGATTGTGCCTGGATTTTTAACCATACAAATATGGGCAGAGCAATCCTGAAAGGGGGGGGGCGAAAAGGGTTTGGAGCTGGCATGACCCCTGCGCTGCTGTTAATGCCACTTGTGCCAGCTAAATTGGCACTAACGGCGGCACAGGGCCACTTACGCCAATGCTGGGGAGCCGCACGGTAGCATGATGCTGCACGGTAGCATGATGCCGCACAGTAGCATGACTATATGTATTTTACATACATATAGTCAAGAAGGTGTGGCTAAGTGATTGCACAGCTGCTGCGGCAAGTGCTCACGCCGGTGCCAAAGGGGGCGTTCCTGGGGGTGGGGCTGACTTTAGTCAGCTCCCTGAGGCCTTTTGCCCTGCGAACCCCTGGAAGGCATAGCCCCGAGAAACTCAATGGAGTAATTTAATGGGATTTGGGGCAAAATACATTTTCGGTTTGCTGCACCAAGGCAGCAAGCCACTCTGAAGGCAGTGCGGCTGCACCATCCCAGCACCCGTCCCAACTACCCCTTCACTTAGAATTGCTCTGTTAAGCATATACTGATAATTACAATAAATGGTCATATCTTCATTCTGAACAATAAACCATATGAGAGTTGTATGGTCTGTTTGGACTGCTACATGTGCAAACTCACTGTACAAGGATTTGATAGGGTTTTTATATACCTGCCACTTTTTATCCTTTATAAATTGACAAAACTCATTAAGGATTATTTTAACTAGCAACCAATTGGATTGTTCTTTGAGGTTCAAAATGCCACTGATATTGCTGTTGGAAGCAGTGGTTAGTTATTTAGTAGGCTTCTTCTAGCAACAATGTTGCTTTTGTTCAGAAAAATATAAACAGAAGAACCTAGGATATTACAAATGTTATTCCAGATTATCTGTTCGATGCTATGCTGAGATCAATCCCAAATGAATGTGGTCGCAGCGTGCCTCATAGCTCATCTACCTAATGTTTATAACAGAATATGTCTCTAAAATTTCTATGGGAGTTATACTGTGTGTTTTAGATATTTCAGAATTCATTTTTGCTATTGTGATGCATATTGTACATGGTAAACATGACTGCTGCATCAAGATTCCATGGGCCTCATTGAAACTTTACTCTTAAGGCAGTTGCAATGGATAGAACAAAAGAGACTTCTCTTTTACGAACTCTGCATGTTCCATATGTGCGTGACTGTCTGAGTTACATAATTGCTCATTATTACACTATTTGAGCATTGGGTTCATTAACCCAGTTTTAATCCATAATAACCTTCTCTATTAGGTAACAGCTGCAACCCTTGTGAATACATGCCTGCTGAAAATGACAGATTCTGTAATTATGAATTACTCAGGCCATACACACGTTTCGAAATAGAATCAAAATTAGGCATTTTAGCAACTCATCAATATGAAATTGAAATTGTTCAAGACTTTCTATTCCTTGGCTCCACCATCAACCAAAAGAGAGACTGCAGCCAAGAAATTAGAAGGAGATTGAGACTGGGAAGGGCAGCCATGAAGGCGCTAGAAAAGATTTTGAAGTGTAAGGATGTGACTCTGGCCACCAAGACTAGAATAATTCATGCCATCATATTCCCTATTACTATGTATGGGTGTGAAAGCTGGACAGTGAAGAAAGCTGATAGGAAGAAAATAGATTCCTTTGAAATGTGGTGTTAGAGGAGAGTGTTACGGATTCCGTGGACTGCCAAAAAAACAAACCAGTGGGTTATAGATCAAATCAAGCCTGAAGTGACCCTAGAAGCTAAAATGACTAAACTGAGGCTATCGATTTTGGTCACGTCATGAGACGACAAGAGTCACTGGAAAAGACCGTCATGATAGGAAAAGTTGAGGGCAGCAGGAAAAGAGGGAGACCCAACAAGAGATGGATTGACTCAATAAAGGAAGCCACAGCCTTCAATTTGCAAGATCTGAGCAAGGATGTCAAAGATAGGACATTTTGGAGGACTTTCATTCATAGGGTCGCCATGAGTCGGAAGCAACTTGACGGCACTTAACACACACACACATCAATATAACATCTGAAGAATGATTTGCAGTTACATTAAATCTTAGGGACATATGATTTATAAAATGAAATTTTGCAGAAAACATAAACCGGTATATTTGATAGAGGGTGCCCTAATAACTAGTATTCATCCGAATATATTATGGATAGTATTTTATCAGTCACAACTATTAGCAAATGAAATTTACTGCTTTGTCAAAGTGGGATGACAATATTAACTTATAGTGTAGATGTGCCCCAAGAGGTGAGAAAGCAGTCCATGTCCTGGCATCTAAAAAGACTGTAAATTTGGCACCAGGCAAGCTTTATTGGGAAATAAATTGCTCTATTTGGGTGCCACTATTGAAAAGTCCCCGTCTCAACCTCCTCTTAGCTTCTGATAATTGGAAGAACTCAGAACAGGGCCTCTAATGTTAATCAGTGGGCTGGCTTTTATAGGAAGGGGATTCCTAGTCCCAAATTGTGGAGCTTCACAGATAATAACCATGACTTTGAATTGTGCTCAGAAGTGAACTGGAAACAGGTTGGGATTTTAAAAAAGAAATATGATCCCTGAAACTGTACATTGAATCAGTGGAAGCTTTTGAACAGATTTTATAGTTGACCCCATGTGGAACACTGTATAGCAGTTCAACAGGGATGTAGTTGGAGCATGTTTAACTTCAAGCCACTGATGAATAACCGTTGGAAGCACTAAAACAAAACATTGCAGGGATCACACCTGCCTAGAAATTAACTGTCTAACCTAGAAGCCATTAATTCTATATATGTGGGGAAAGACCCTCAAAGAAAGTCCAAGATTTTTCTACCCAAGTTCTCTGGCATTGCAAAGGATTCAGGGATATCACATAAAGATGACATGATGCCCTATTGTTTATGCAGTCAACCCATTTCTGAAGGAATTCAACATATGTTCAGATCACTAGAGTACTTCTCTTGCCCAGTGCTGGGTCCCATAATAGGAAATAGGTTCTGGGTCAGAGTCCTGGTATATCATGCTCATATTAAGTTCTAGGTACAGCATGAAGAAGATGTGGTACACTGGAAGTTTTCAGATGTGCTGACTTCAACACTGTTTGCGATCTGCTAACTACTCAACCCTTTTAAAGATTTTCTATCAATTTTGGCTCAGTGCCTGTCAGCTTTCGTTTTTAGTTGTATAGTGTGTGTAATTTCTATTTTCAAGGGCAAACCCTTTCTGGATTGCTTTTGCACATTTGTTCCTGTCATTAACATTTTATTATTATTTCTTTATCCCATGGTTGCAGCTTCTGGAATCATCTACTTCTGCTGCCAAACATGTTCGTCATCAAATTCATGCTGTTTAGAAACGTTAGCCTGTAATTTTCCTAATAGCTTTACATTTATAGACATGTCTTCTTGCTAGAAGCTTCACACTCTATTATGAATCACAGATGTTTATCCCTCCCTCCTCTCTTTTGTATCTATTGCTTCTGCTTTCCTGCCATGATCTTTCTACACCCCCTATGGGAGTTTTTTTGATCACAGCTTGTCAATGCCATTACTGTCGTTTCCTAAAGTAGGTCAAGAGAGAGAAAGAGTAACATGAGGTCCTGGATCCCTGAGAGGGCTGAGTGTACTGTTTCTGTGGGGCTTCTTGTTTCTGCCAGCAAGCAATTATAGAACAGGAATTTGAAGGTGCATCCGGTTGTGAGATGTACAATTTCCTACATTAGGACCAAGCACACAAAACTGAGTAATAAGGAAGCCATGAGATATTTTACTCAGAATTCTTTTACATACATTATAGTCAAGAAGGTGTGGCTAATTGTTAGGAACTTTGGGTCAGATACAAATATAATTTTTATCCATAGGGTTGCCTGGTCCTTCTTTGCCACTGGCGGGAGGCTTTTGTGGCGGAGCCTAAAGAGGGCGGGGTTTGTGGAGGGGAGGGACTTCAGTGCCATAGAAGTGCCAATTGCCAAACAGCCATTTTCTCCAGGTGAACTGATCTCTATCGGCTGGAGATCAGTTGTAATAGCAGGAGATCTTAAGCTAGTACCTATCCAGCATAAGGCACTTCCACTATCAAGAGGAGGGATGATATTCACTTCCCCCCTCCCATGGCCGACTCCCCTTTGCCTTCATGTTGTTCCTGAGGGTCTCTTGTTCCTCAGAAGCAGCATTTCAGAGAGTTTGATGGGCTGAGTATGAAGGGAGAGTAGGGAAAGCTCTGTTCCATCATCTGAGCTCCACCAACATTATTTTGGATCCAATCCATTCTTTTTACGAATTAATACATGTATATTCCACATTTCTGTAACAGGGACCCACAGAGAGGCTTGCACTAGTAAAATAAATTAAAGAAGTCAATCAGAAATAAGAACAAGCTGCCAGCAACTCCACAATCACAAAATATTTTCAGAACATTTTTGAAATCAGTGGAGCCACTCAAATAATTAACATTAAAATAGCAAATTAAAACAAATTTTTAAAACTGTTTAAAACAATACTTTTAGTCAATGTATGAAAAGTTAACAGTAACAGAGCCAAGCAATCTTCATGAGGGAGGAAGTTCAAAACGTGGAACAGGGTTTCTCCACATTACCTCAGTGTGTAAGACTCACATAGAGAAGGTGGTCATTGAAATACCCTGATCCCAACCATTTACACCAAGAAACAAGCATGGCCTCACTCCAAACCACAGATGCACACAAAATCTATCTTATATGTAAGGATACTTGACATTTATCATATTTGTTTTGGCCAGCAGATTTGGAGTGGAGTTATATGCATTTTTAAAAAGTTGAGTCAAATTCTTAAATATAAAAAACAAAGGAAGTGAAGATGATATTTGCTTTCATTCATCTTGATAGGAAACACATTTCTGGGTGCAACAATCCCATCTCCACATAACTGGGATGACATTCACGGAGAATGTATCCTTCAGCTAAGAGAGTTCACTTCCAAGTTTCAGATAGAGGCTACAGATTTTCTTTATCTGTGATAGACAGGCAGCATCAACCTGCCAATAGTGGTGGGTGTGGGGTTTGAAAGCACTGCCTAAGTCTTTGCTTGGGGAATGAGTTAGTGTGTGAAATCAATGCTGCTCACCCTTCGCTGTTTGCTCAATTCAAAATATGGCCCCGGTTAGGAACTGCTTGTTGACTAGGAATGCAGACCTTCCTGTGCTATGGAGCCTCAGTTTGCCATCTTATTACATTTACTTGGAAGGAAATCCCATCAGTGAGTAAATATGAATAGGATTTTATTGTAGATTTATTAATATTATGCAATAGAATAGTACACAGTTCAACAATGACTTGTTTGAAGATTATGATTAATAAAGACGTTTGTATAGTCTAACATTAATTTATATGGCTGAACAGTTTCGGTTAAGGCTTTAGATGTGTATTTTTTTCTGCATTATAACTGAGAAAACGCCATTGTTGGAGAGAACATTCTCAATTAATAAGTAATGTCCTTTTGATTACATTCTTTTATAGATTGGTGAATCCAGGAGGAAGGAGGGAAAATACTGTGGGAGGAAGGTTTTAAAAAAGATTTTCCCCCCATTATGGCTGCCTTAGTTGTAATATAGTATCTTTGCCATCTAATCTAATAATCTTTTGAACCAGCAGTTGTGCCAGGAATGAGTAGGGTACTGAAGGCCATATTCCTATGTAATAAATACTGTTCATTTTTTAGTTGTTAGTTTTCTCAATAAAATGAATTACTGTCTGATGGGTAATTTGCCATCTTGCATCTAAGAACTGCATCCTGAAGGCAAAACCTTTGTACACTTACACTGGTTGTTATATTATTAGTTCCTGTAATTGCCTTAAAATAGCTGATTAGCCCCTAGTTTCACAGCAGGAGTTCTAATATCTGTAGTGATTAAAAGCTTTCCATTAACCCAATAAAGGCCTGGAACATTGTGACATAAAATGCACATTGGAGGGAACAGGGTCATCTGATAAGTATAAAGCAACTGTAAGTCTGTTAGACTGTTAATACATGAAAAGTGTAAGTGTTCTAGAGACACTGTGGTGTAGCGGTTGGAGTGTTGGACAGGAAACCGAGACTGAGAATTAAATCTCCAATTGGCCATGAAACTCACCAGGTGACCTTGGAGCAGTTACTGTGCCTCAGTGTAGCTTATCTCAGGATTGTGGTGAAGATAAGGTTGTCAGGTCTCCTGCTATGGGGGGAGACCTCCCACTGGCAACCTGTGCTTCTGCGACTGCTTCTTTAGGTGGCGGGGGGGGGGGGGAGATGCCATCATTTCACATGATGTGATGTTGCTCTAGGAATCTCTGTAAACTATGGTTTTACCATACAGTTTGTGGCAGTTCCTAGAGGGATGTGATGCCCGTTTTCCCTGGAAGTGACATCATGTCATGTGTGATGACAATGTCCCCCATGTCCCTGGCCCCCACCTACTGCTGGGTGCCAGCCATTGTCTAGCACTCTATGTGTAGATAAAATGGAGAAGGGCAGAATCGCCACCCTGAAGTTCTTGGAGGGAGGGCACAATAAATATGTGATGGATCCTAGAATTCCTAAATTACATCATACTTAAGATAACATAGTGATGCATTTGCAGCAGAGGCTAACTGCAAGAAAATCCTGGGAAATTGGCACCCTGTGGTTGCTGTATGGTTGCCAGATCCCTCAGCGCAACTGGTGGGAAGTTTAGGGAGGTGGGGTTGGGAGGCAGGGCTAGTTTCCATAGTTTTTTTTGCAAGTGCTAGAGCATTGCAATGCCAAAACTTCCGCATAAACCAGAAGCAACACTATTACGCAGATTACTCCGATCGCTCTCCTTCCCTTCCCCCAACCTGCTTCCACCCATCGACCAGCTGAGAGTCACTGGGCAGCAGTAGTAATTTGCGGGCAATTGCCCGCCAAAACTGGGCAGTTGGGAACCCTAGGCTGCAGTGAAACCTGGAGGATACTTGTGGGGAAAACCAGCTATAGGACAGGATAGCTCAAGGAGAAAGCGTGGAAACTGGCAGTTAGAACTCTTAGGCTTGGTCTGCATATGAAGCAGAACAAGGTGATAATCCTGAAGAGGTAGAAAACAGGGTTGCGCTTTCCTATAACTGTTGTTCATCGAGTGGTCACTTGTGTGCAGTCACAAATGGGTAAAGCGCATGCACAGGCCTGCAGTGGAGAGGAGTTTTTGAAGCTCAAAACTCCTAGAGGTGCTCCATCTCCCTCCCCCATGCTGTTGCTCGCCTTTTCCAGTGTGATATACAGGGGACAGAGCGTCCTTCCCTCAGTTCCTCTCTGCCACTGCCTCAATGAGATTAGGGTTGCCAGGTCCCCCTTCACCACTGGTGGGAGGTTTTTGGGGCAGAGCCTGAGAAGGGTGGGGTTTGGGGAGGGGAGGGACTTCAATGCCATAGAGTCCAATTGTCAAAGTGGCCATTTTCTCCTGGTGAACTGATCTCTATCGGCTGGAGATCAGCGGCAATAGCGGGAGATCTCCAGCTAGTACCTGGAGGTTGGCTACCCTAAGTGAGGTAATGGTTACCAAATTGAGTTTAGAGCTCACAGCAGGGCAGGAGAGAGGGTTGTGTGACTGCATAGGTGACCAGTCAATTAACAACAGTTATGGGGAAGTGCAACCCTGTTTTAATCATCATGGTATCTCTGCAGTCCCATATGGAAGATTAGTAAACTGATTTACCAGCCCTAGGAAGGCAGGTGTGAGCTCTTAGTTGAACAAAGATTATAGACCTCTCTTCCCACTGCCTCTCATGGCATCCACATTCATCATATAGTGTCTTGCAAAGGCACAGGAGGAAGACCACATCACAGCCTTGCAGACTGAGTCAATGGTGAGACCATGGTGGAAAGCTGCAGGTGTAGACTGTGCCTAGGTTGAATGGGAGTGGATGTGCAGTGGGCAGTCAACTTGTGCCAGTTTATAACATAGTCTGATACATGTGACCATTCATCTCAAGATGGTTTGGGCTGACAGTTTCTTGCCCTTGTTGGAGCCTACTGAAGTGATGAATAAGTTGTCATATTTTCTAAAAGAGTTTGTTCTATTTAGATGGAGGAGGGTCCTTCTAACTTCTAAGGAAATAAGCGCTCATTCTCTTTTGTCTTGCAGCTGAGGACATAACACTGGCAGGGTAATACCTTAGTTAAAATGGAATCTGGGTGTTACTTTGGGTAGGAACTGCACAGAAGTGTGAAGGACTACCCTAGTATCAAAACTTTTCAGAAAGGGGGTGGTCA
Organism: Euleptes europaea; assembly: GCF_029931775.1. Taxonomy (NCBI): domain Eukaryota; kingdom Metazoa; phylum Chordata; class Lepidosauria; order Squamata; family Sphaerodactylidae; genus Euleptes; species Euleptes europaea. The sequence continues at coordinate 34,565,371 of NC_079316.1, read as the reverse complement.
TGTGTAAGCACCTGTAGTTCACTGACATGTCTAGTTGTTGTTATTACCACTGGAAACATAGTTTTCATAGTGAGTAGGCAAATGTGGCAAGTGGCCATTGGCTCAAATTGTTTGCCCCTGAGTTGAGAGAGCACTAGTGAGAGGCTCCACTGGGGACCAGGGGCTGAACTGGGAGAAATTGGTTCTGTAGACCTTTGAGGAAATATTTTGATTCCCTGTGGGTGAATAGGGACTACCTGTCAACCTCAACATGGAAGCATGCTGTAGTAGCTAAGTGAATTCAAATGGAAGTGGGTGCGAGAACTCCTCTGGTTAAGTTTAGGCAATATTCTAAGACAGCGGTTCTCAACCTGTGGGTTGCGACCCTTTCACAGGGGTCGGCAAACCGCTCTTTGGCCCCTCGAGTGCAGGCACGCGCGGGGGGTGTCGATCGACTCGAGACGAATGCCGGTCGAGACGGGGGGGATGAGACAAATACCAGCACGGCAGTACCGAAAGGTTTCTGAAAGGGGGCGGGAGAGAGTCTGCGCAGGAGGCGCTTGCATGACGAAGGAGCGATCGCGTGCTGCTGATGCTGGCGGGCCTGCTTTGGGGAGCGCCAGAGCTGGAGCCGCGCTGAACCGCCTGCCGCTCTGGCGCCTCCCTCTCCCAGCGAGCTCCCCCCTCCACCGGCCAGCTGATGGGCGGGCTGTTTGGCCTCTCCCCGGGGACCCGGCTGACTGGCCAGCCTGGGGGTCGGGGACCGTCGCGGCCGCTGCGGTGCCCTGTCGTCCGGGCAAGGTCCGCCCAGGCCAGTTCTCCCGCTCGCCAGCTGACAAGCGGGCCTGTCGGTTGTGGGGGCTTCTGGCCTGCCCCCCCCGGATGCTGGGAGGAGGCTCTAGCCGGCTGCCGTTCACAGCCTCTCCCGACTGCTCTCCCGGTGAGTGGAGGCTCGAGGGCTCTTCCCTCTTCCCCTGCCTGGGGCGCTGGGGTCGGGGTTGGTCCTGGGCCCGGGAGCCCAGGCGGGAGGGCGACCCGAGACGGGGTTATTGGCCATTTATGAATGGGAGGTTTTGCCTTGGATTTGCCACTCAGATGCACATTTTCCCCATCCAGATTCTCAAAACTCAACAATAAGCCCCCCTGCAGAGTTTTGAGAATGCAGATGGGGAAAATGTTCATCTAGAGAGCACAAATCCAAGGCAAAACCTCCCGTGCATGAATGGTTGTTAAAAGGTGTTGAGGAAAGGGGGGGGATGAATGATCCAAGTCATCATGTGTATTATTAAGTTTATTAAGTTAATAAACAGTGTACCTGTAAAATTACAGGTATGAAGTAGCAACAAAAATAATTTTATGGTTGGGGGTCACCACAACATGAGGAACTGTATTAAAGGGTCGCGGCATTAGGAAGGTTGAGAACCACTGTTCTAAGACCTTTTTCCTCAGGCAGAGGACTGGGTCCAAGCCTTGTTCTATGGCCCATCTACTGAATTATTTCCATTTGGCTGAATAGGAGCACCAGATAGAAGGTTTTATGGTATTAAGTAGAACTTCCTTGATGGGCTCAGAATATTGCTTGTTGGTTACTGAAAGAGCTATGCGATTAAATATAGGCTGTCGATGTTTGGATGGAGAAAGGGACCCTTTAGCAGTAGATTGTGCTTCTGTGGGAGTAGAATGTAACAGTTGGGGGACATGGCCAGTAGTGCTGGGAACCATAATTGTCTGGGCCAGAAGGGAGCAATGAGGATAGCAGATGTGCATTTTTGTCCCATTTTGTAGAGGACCCTGGGAATTAGTGGTAACAGGAGGGGGGCGGGAAGGCATATAGCAGGCTCCCTGTCCACTGGATTTGAAATACATCTCCCAGGGAGTGTGGTTCTTGTGAACCTAGGGAGTAGAAGGATTTGCATTTCCAGATCTGACTGAAGGCAGATAGGTCTTGTGGGTGCAACTGAGGAAGTCCACTAGTCCACCAGTCAGTTGCTATATGAATGGACTGAATGGAAGCTTTGTGAAGGTCATGAATTACCCATTCCCAAATCTGGGTGGATATGTGGCATAACAATTGAGAGGATGTGTCACCCTGTCTGTGTAGTACATGGCTGTTAGATTGTCTGGGGTTATTTGTATACTTTTGCCAGAGTCATGTTTGTATAAGACCAGTAGGGTGTTGTGAACTCCTTTGAGTTCAAGCACATTGATGTGCATACACGTCTCTTGGGGGGGGGGGCATCATGCTGATTAAGACTCTCCCTATGTGTGCACCCCAGCCTGAAAAAGAGGCATCTGTGGTTAGCATTGTTTGTGGCATGGGAGGATGAACCGGGACCCCTGTGAGGAGGTTGTCAGTTAGGATCCACCAGTGTAGGCACCATACCACCTGTCTTGGGATGTTCCATTTTTTGGATTGGTGGCCGTGGAGGGAGTTGAAGGTGCTGACAAACCACAACTGGAATGGGCAGATACGTAACCTTGCATGTGGCACCACCAACATGGTGTAGGCCATTAACCTCAGCAATTTTTGGATCAGGATAGCAGGTTGGAAGTGTGATTTTTGGCATTAAAATACATATGGTCTGATTGTCAGGATTCATTCTGGTGGTGGAAAGGCTGTGACTAGGGTGGAATCTAGGATGGTGCCTATGAAGTATATCCTTTGTATCGGTTCCTGCATGGATTTATTTGTATTGACCTGTAAATCAAGTGCTTGGAGTACCTGCAGTGTAAAATGTAAGTCTGACAGGAGCTTTACTTTCAAATTGGCTATTGGCCAGTCGTTGAAGTATAGGTATATCTTGCATCCCTGTTTCCTCAGGTAAGCTACAATTACTGCTGCCACCTTGGTGAACACCCTGGGCTCTGTAGCAAGCCTGAAGGGGAGGACCATGTCTTGGAATTAACAGGAACCATATTGGAAGCAGAGATACTGTGGTGATCTGGACTTATCTTGACGTGGAAATACACTTCTAATAAGTCCAGTGTTACAAACCATACACCCTGGCATAACAGAGGGAGGACATCTGTAGCTGATATAATTCTTTACTTTTTTGCTGACAGGAACTTGTTTAGGCCTCTCTGGTCTAGGATAGGTCTCACTTCCCCTTTTTTTGACCAGAAAATATCTGGAATAGAATTCTGAGGGTTGATCTTTTTTCAGGCACTTTGCTGATTGCTTTCTTGCCAAGGAGTGTGTCAACGTCTGTTAGGAGTTCTGGAGGGGGGATGGGAGGGTGGGATGATGAGGGAATGTAGGTTGGAAGAGAGATGAATTCAGTAGTGTTTCCCATTGATGTGTTGCTGAGCACCCATCGGTCTTGGAAAATGCCCTGCCAGGTGATTTGGTGAGGATTCAGTCCCTTTGTTGTTACTTGCATGGGGTGTCAGCTGTAATTATCAAAAGCCCTGTTTGGTAGGTTGAGGTTTGAGAGACTGGGATCTGGCTTTCCCCCTTGGAGTAAGGAATCTTCTCCATGTGCCATTCTGTAGGCTGCAGGCTCTAGATAGATTGATGAGGTATGTTTATCAGCAATGGTTGCTGTTGAAAACAACAGACCTTCCATAAATGGAACTCTCTCAGGGGCAGCAGAGAGAGAAGGGTGCTCTGCCCATTCTATATCATGGTGGAACAGTGTGGGAGAGGTCAATGGAGTGCCTGTAGGTGTTTTGAGCTTCAAAAAATCCTCTCCTCAGCAAGCCTGCATTTGTGGGATTGCACAGATATGGAGTCGATCAACTAACTGTATTGGTTTAGGCTGGGATTACCAACTTTTAAACTTGTCTTTTAGCTATTTCTTAATACAAGTTTGATCTGCCAGCAATTATCAGGTGATGTTATTTAACTTTATGCCATGAAAAACTTCATATGTACATTTGTATTAATTAAACCTCTATTAAAGGCCCTGACCTGGATGGCTAGTCCAATCTTGGAAGCTAGGCAGTGTTGGCCCTGGTTAGTACTTGGATAAGAGACCACCAAGGAAGTCCAGATTCCCTATGCAGAGGCAGGTGATGGTAAACCATCTCTGAATGTCTCTTGCCTTGAAAATCCTATAGGGTTGCCAAGTCAGCTGTGACTTGATGGCACTTTCCACCACCAAAGGGTCAGGAAGTTTGTTTTCTATCCAGTTGGCAATCTTACTTCAGGCTACAGATGGAGAGACAAGTTATATAAAATGTCTGTAATTAAAAATAATAGCATATCAGGGAAGAAGGTCACCCAGTTATCTGGCTTCTGTGTTAGTTTCTACTTGCAAGTAGCTTTTACTATTTTAGTAAAAATACTATTTTAGGGAATTTTTGTGGGCAACAAAAAGAGGTAAAACATTTTTCTTTCAGAGAAAAGTATTTGAAATTTGTTTTTAATTTTATAATGTACTAATCTTTTGTTCTTGATCAAAATTATATATTTGAAAAGCTATCCATTTATGAACATTCCAAAATTCTTTGTTTCCTGAGGAGAACTGGAGAGAACCCAAGCAATAACAGAAATAAGGGCTAATAATGGGGTAAATTGGGGGAATCCATGCATTCTACTTTCTCAGGTTACACTCTTAAATTTTAATATATTAATATTTAATAAAATTAAATAACTTGACATATTAGGCTGCTTGTATTCTGATTCTGTTCTGATTTCCACCTCTCTTAGGCCCCCTCACCACAAAATTTCTTGCCTACTTTAATGATGGATAATGCTAGTTTGGAAACCATTATGTAGTTTCTCTTTACAATTTCCCACACATTTATTGTTAGCCATGCATATGTTCTCTCAATCAGGCCTGAATTGAAGGATAGATCTCAGCACCTGAGCCTGAAGGACAGGGAGAAGGAAAAATGTGAGGCATTGAAGTGGGAAAGGGAAGGGGTGGTGTTCTTCCTAGTGTACTCACTTTCTGTCTACAAAAAGAGGCGACCACTTGCCTAAGAAAGACATGCAGTAAAAAATGCTTTATCTCAGAATAGGTTATTGCTTAACAAAGCTATAAGCAACTATAAATAGAGTCCTTATAATCGAAATGTTTAGGCATGCTTAAATATTACGGCCACTGTCAGCTTTGCTCATAATAGTGATTCAGAAAAAAATGTTATCTTAGTGCTGCCTGTTCTGCAGCATCCAGTATTCCTATTGTAGTGTTTTCTTACTGAAGCGGAGTACAATACAAAGCACATACGCATTAAGATCCGTTTCAATTGTGCAGGCTAAACAAACTGTGAAACTGATACTATTGATGAATTTGAGTGTTATGTATTAATCTATCTAAGAATACTTGAGGCACATTGCTTAAAGGGGGGAAGAAGGGGTTGCTGTGACGTGATCGCTTGCCCTTTCACACACAAAGATCCTGGAAAATATGAATTCCAATGTAAGTAAATATAAAATGATGCACACTGGAGCAAAATATCTAGGTTTACTTTTATACCATTGGGGTAGGGGGTCTAAACAGACAGGCATGTAACTGGGGCATGTAATTGGTCAAGAAAGAGATCTTGAAACCATGGTGAACAATTCAATTAAAAGGCAAACGTAGTAATGATAAAGACATATTCTGTGCTAGGGATAGGGAATTGCCCTCCATTTCCCCTCAGTCCACCATGTAAGTATTTCCTTAGGGAGCACCTCAGCTGCACCATAGTTGCACCACGACTGGCTCCAATGCAACTCCCAGGCCACAGGATTGCACTGCCCGTGTGCTCAATTGGGGATGATTGTAATGCTAAACACAGAGAACAAATAATTTATTCTTTATGTTTTCTATATAATTCAAAGAAAAAGATGACTAAATGAAACGGTAGCATAGTGGAAGACTTTAGCCACAAAGAATTTCAATAAAAATGTTATCAAAATACAATCTGCCGAAGCAAAGTATCAAATTAGTTTTTCTGCACATTGATCTGTGTACTGGGGCAGGACAAGTTTTCACTTTCTATTCTTTTGAGTTAAGTAGATTTATACAGCCAGCTACAATTTCCAGCTGATGTGTTTGGACCTGCATGGTGATAACAGTGGGAGCAATATAGGTGCTAGCATTGTATCATTAGAAACCGGCTTTCTTTGTGATATACTCCAAATAATTATTACTCACAGTATTGTAGGTTGTAAATTGTTACAGATTATATATTAATCACAAAACGCCTTCCGTGCACGGTTTAATGGTTAGTAGTTTGTATCTTTCTGGAATATACTTTGTGATATGCTTTGCTGATTATTTTTAGGCATATAGAACCGAAAACAACGGAAGTGGTAGTGAAAAAATGGAAAATAGCATAACCACAATTTCTCGTGAAGAACTGGAAGAACTAAAAGAAGCGTTCAGTAAAATAGGTATGTTTCACAAAATTCTTCCAAGTGTTTGGAATTAGCATATTATGAAGATGGGGGCAACTGGGATTCTATTTAAGGAAGTAGTCATAACCTTACTTTAGGACACCTGTGATCATTTCCCACAAGTTCTTACGTCTCTGCCCAGCTTATTGATTCTACATACTGAATTATTATTGTTATAAAACAACTGAGTTCTGAACTATGCATGCCAAATGCACAAACCCTTTAAAAACAAAATATGACAGAGCAGTTTTTGACAAGGAGACAGGCATGTATACTCTGGAGCAAAGCAGATTTGGAAAAGATCAGGGAAAGCCAGGGAAACAGCAGGATGTACATGAATGCACTGCAAAGCTATGGAGAAGCAAAAATAAACCCAACAGCAAGAGCAAAAATAAACCCCAAAAGCATCAGCCCAGGGCAAATAACCTGTAAGGAAATGGCCTGACCGGTGTTTATAAAATACATATTACTTAAAACAACTGATATAAAATATATTTATAAAAACAATTATAAGTGATTTTAAAATGCAGTGCTATTTATAGCTATTTATAGCTTAATCTGGAATATCCACTGAACCTTGCTCTGAATCCCCCTCTTTCTATCAAATCTCTATGGCCATTTATGCATGGGATGTTTGCATTGGGTTTGCTACTCTGCAGACGCAGTTTTCTGATCCGAATTCTCAAAACTGTATGCATGGGGGCTTTTTGCCCCAAATAAATTCTGGGAGTATCTTGTGATCAATTATGCATCCCCAGCAAAATACGGAACTTCTTAGTCCCTCCCCCCAGAAAATGCAGCTTTGTAATTGGGTGTAGTGTGTTTGTTTGAAATAAGTCTCCAGCCCCCGGCAGCCTTCAGTGGGATTACTGAGTGGTCATTTTACAGCCAAAGCAGAGAATGGTTCTGACAAACACCCCTGAATTGCCTGAATGGGGGTGGGGGGAAGGGAGTGCCGGGTCTTTGCCTCGGCTGCTCTTCTCATAATTTATATTTACAATTTTAGCATTTTATCGCTAAAATCACAATAGCAATAAAAAAGGGGCAAGATCTCTGCTGTGGTACTGACCAAATAAGCAATACTCCAGCTTCCTGCACTGGCAAAAACAAAAACGGCGCCAAGGGGAGTGGTTGGATGAAGGCGGAAGAAGCAAGAATGGGGACGTGGGGAGAGAAACCTGAAGTGTGCATCGATATGCAATGATTTGGACTCAGCACTGATGTTAAATTTGTGGCAAAACAACATCCTGAAAATGGGACAAGTGTGAGGTGGCAGCAAAGTGACTTCTGAAGGACGGAAAAATCATGCATAATCCCAATGAAGCAGTCCGGCAGAAATCACAAGGCTAAATACCCATGCATAAATGGTTTTTGTCTACTCCTACTGAAATCCATAATGGCAGCCTTTTCGTGAATACCACGGAACTGTTTCGTGAGACTGCACCACACTTGTCCAGTCATAGATACAATCAGGGCTACTTAACCTGTGTGGAAATTGCTAAACTATGTTATCTGCCCCCATTCAGTGCTGTTGGGTAGTAGGGTTTTTTCTCCTCCTGCTTCCCACAGCATCATGGTGTATCTGTGTGCCTCCTGGGGTTTCCTTAGGTTTCCCTTTATTTTTTCCAAACCTGTGTTGCTGTCAAGTTTGGAAAAGATCATAGCAAAGCCTTGATGACAGCGCTGTGGGTAGAAAAGTTTGGATTTTCCCAGTTACAACCACATGGATGCTGTTTTCCCCAGAATGACCATTTCTTCTACCCACCAATGGGAGGTTTTTTTTTTTAATATTGGTAACAGACATATCATTATATAGATATAATGTTATAACAATATGAGTGCTAATCTCTGGATTCCAGCTTTCAGTTTTAAAAACTGTGTAGCATAGGTCTCTAGCATAGGGAGACAAGGTCTCTCACTGCAATGGGTCTCCTGCTCTCCCTCTTTGTTGCCCGTTGACCCCATGAGTGCTGGCAGGAGGAAATGTTTTTAAAATGGCACCACACAAGTAGCACAACATCACTTCCAGTGAATACCCAGAAGTGATGTCTGGTCACTGGTGTAATGTCAATGAGACACTCTAGAATTGGGGCAAAACTCTATGGTTTTACCATAAAGTTTTGCCCAAATCTTGGAGTGTCACATTGACATCACACTGGTGATGGGAGGTCACCACCCGCATCAAATAATTTTCCTCTGACCGTGTACCTCTCCCTCTGCTAGTTGCCAATGTCTGACACCCTACTCTAGTTGTTTTTATTGCAGAGATATAAGGGGAAAGGTATAGCTCTGCAACTAGAGGCTAGAGATTTACTTTTAAAATATTAAGTCTGGGAATTCAGAGAACCTGTTACATATTGTTATAATGTTATATTGACGTACTGATATTCATCTTCCAATGTAGAAAAACACTAGGGGTCCTGGGGGCGGTGACCATTGCAAGGGACGTGGAGCAGGTAAACTGTGGGGAAACCTGCAGTGTGGAAGCCATTTTGCTTCTGTTCTGTATTGGCATCTGCAGCAGCAAAAGGGAAACTGCAGTGCCTGCCTCTGTGTAGAAAACACTTCAATCAAACAAACCCTTACTTTTCTGGTAAAGTCAGCTGTGTTCTTTTCTGTAATGTTTGAAGTGAATGCCTCTCTGCAAACACGGCATATATGCCTCCAGAAGGAAACAGTTATTGCCCAGAGCATTTGTTGCAGTGTGAAGTGGCCTAACTTGGCTATTTCCTCCTATAAATAGTATGGAGGCATGTTTTACAAGGCTGGGTTTGAATACATTTATTGAATTAATTATGTTTGCTTAGTACATTGTTGACATGATACTTCTGCAAACCTAGTATGCATACTTCTAGAGTAAGCCTCATTCACCAAAACAGGACTCCTGAGTAAGCCTGTGTAAGATTACCCTCTGTGATATATTATGGAATGATAAACTTTGAACACAACCTAAACAGATTTTTCTGTCCTATGTAGAAAAGCAGTTGATCAGGTCAGCTTTTTGGTTCTATGGTTTTACTTTCTTGCCTTTTTGTCAAATTGCCACAGCAGGAAGAGGCTTCAATTTTGAAATTTTGTTTCTCTGTGAAATGAATGCTTTTTACATATTTTGAGCAATTAGGTATAGAGTATTAATAATTTAGGGGTTTCTCCCTGCTCTGCATTTCAAGATAATGGATATTTGTATTTTGTAGAGATACTGTTAATAGAGTACTCTTTAGAGTATTATATTCCAGAGGAAGTTTGAAGTATAATTATTTCTCTGTCACTTCAACACTAGAAAAATAGTTGATATTATCATTATTCAAGACTCTCGGTATCTAGGGTTTATCTACTAATAAATACATCTTAATGTACATGTTAGGGCTCAATTTTCCTGAGGATTCTCACCTTTTGACTTCCTTATGTTCTTTAATCCAGATTTCTTTACTTGTTCACACGTAATTAAAGGGCATACGTGTAGCGTGGCAAACAAATAAAATACTTTTATTTCTTGCTTCAGAAACCCTATACTTTAGTGATAACTGAGCTTAGAGAAATGGAATAAGGCAACATGAGTTACACAGTAAGGATATTCTCTGCTTCAGAGAAATTTCCTGTGGTCTATTGTCACCATAAAGGAGATTAAGATTTAGCATTACTTCAGCAGTATTAACAGTGATTTATCCTGTTGCTATTATACGTATATAAAACTTTTATCTGCACTCTCAGGATCATGCTGACACCTGCAAGGATCATGTAAACTACAGCTCGTATCACTGGGTTTATATGAGGCCTCTTTTCAGTTCTTTTTTGCACAATGAAATAATATCTTACATTCTATACAGACATGAAGGTCTACCCCTAGGAACATGCCAGCTGTGCAAGAGAACATAGTATATCTTTAGGCTTCACATTTCCCCAGTGGGAGCAGGAGATTCCCACCCTCCACTCCTGTTGCCTGCTACCACTTCAAGGGGCAGTGGGGGGGGGGGGAACACAGCAGCAATGTGGCCGATAATGCATGGTTTTTTTTTTTGGTATTTTGGGGAGGGGGGGTTAAACCGGCAAAAAAATGGTGGCAATAAATGGGATCTGAAAAAGCAGACCCTGAATATTCCAGCTGCATGGAAGCAACTTCTCCATGAGTCTTCCATGTGGCTGAGGTAAAATTAAAATGACTCAGCCCTATAGACAAGGGCTGATGATGTGAGTTTTTCTCATACAATTATGCCCTTATTTTTATACATCATTATGATCAGGTATAAAATCAATAAATGTGTTTGCAAAAACGTTAACTTGGTATGGATTAAGCAATCATCTGAGTACAATTTTCTTTGCTTCCTAGGTGTGATACAGTTAGGCTTGACAGTTGCCCGGTGGGGGTGGGCAAAAGCCCACCAATTCACCAGGCTGCCCACCGACCAGCTGAGGGTCAGTGGGCAAGACAGCCAGGGGAGGGGGAGGCATGCAACACGTGTGCATGCAACCCACCAATGCGCCAGCGTCACTTCTGAGTTTACCTGAAAGCACCGTGGACACTTTAGCAACCCCCACAGAAACGCTATGAAAACCATAGAGTTTTGGCAGAGACTGCTAGAGCGCCCATGTCACTTCTAGGTAAACCCGGAAGTGACATTGGCGCTTTGTGAGGGGTGCACACACGTGTCTCCCATGGTGCACACACGTGTTACACGCTCCTAGCCATGTCCCTGCAAAACTCCTGCTAGTGGAGCAAAGGGACCTCGCAACTCTAGATACAGTACCTTTTGCAACATAAATGTTGTAAGCCATATCTTAGGCTAATATACTTCTCTTCTGGATGTTTTCTAGTCTACAGCAGCAGCCCTAAGTATATTTGAACTGGAAGAGCTTGTGCTGGTAGAATTGTGTTTAGAGTTAAAGCAATAATTGAATGTATCATTGTTTTCTTCATTTTCTTGTTCATTGCCTTGGCTTCTTTATGGCAACTTGAGACAAAATAAAAAAGGAATAAAACACTGAATCTGACCATTCTAAATATACAGATATAGACAACAGTGGATATGTCAGTGATTATGAACTTCAAGACCTTTTCAAAGAAGCAAGTGTTCCTCTGCCTGGGTACAAAGTACGAGAAATTGTAGAAAAAATTATAGCCGTTGCGGATAACAACAAGGATGGCAAAATCAACTTTGAAGAATTTGTATCAGTAAGTAAGAGAGCAATCGTAAACATGTCTATTCAGAATCGTACCCAAGTCTGTTTGATGTTGCTTTCTCCCAGGAAAGTTTAACTACATATTTACTCAGAGTTAATTGGTTTAGTACTTTTTATTTGCCATCAAGCCACAGTTGACTTATGGTGACCCCATAGAGTTTTCAAGGCAAGAGATGTTCAGATGTGGTTTGCCATTGCCTGCCTCTGGATCATGACCCTTGTGTTCCTTGGAGGTCTCCCATAGGGCTGTTGATTTGGTAAAAACCTAGCCAGAAAAATACCGAATAAATGCAAATTTGGTAAAATTTGGGTTCGGGTTTACCAAGTCAGCAAAATCCGGGAGGTTGGCAAAGCCGGATTTGCCATTCCTGAAAAAGCCAGATAAAAATCCAGCTTTTTCAGGAATGTCTTTCCGCTGCTCCTGGAGGGGGGCATTTTTGCAGGTAGAGGTCCCAAATTTTCAGAGTAGCTAGAAGGGACTCTCTTTGCAAGAACCCCCAAGTTTGGTAAAGATTGGGTCAGGGGGTCCGGAGTTATGGGGTTTGGAAGGGGTTGCCCCATCCTCCTCCATGGAAATGCATTGGCAAAGTGGCTGTGACTCTTTAATGTGGTCTTTGCAATGTATCTCAGTGGGGAAGCCAGGCTTTAAACAGTGGGTGGGAAAGCTCACCCAGTGTCTCCATAGAGATAGTGTAATACACTTTGTCTCTATGGAGGTGCGGGGTGAACTTTCCCACCGTTTAAAGCCCGGCTTTCCCATTGAGATGCATTGCAAAGGTCACATTAAAGAGTCTGGACACAGCCACTTTGCCAATGCATTGCAATGGAAGAGGATGGGGGCAACCCCTTCCAGACCCCATAACTCAGGACCCCTGGGGGTTCTTGCAAGGAGAGTCCCTTCTAGCTACGCTGAAAATTTGGGACCTCTACCTGCAAAAATGCCCCCCTCAGGAGCTGCGAAAAGCTGCAAATGGGTTTAAATGGGCTTAAATGGCCTGATTATTTGGGAAACCCGAATTTAAACCGAAATTCCTACCTTTACCGGTATAGGAAATTTGGCATTCGGGTTTTCCCAAAGAAAAAAAAGGGCCAATAAACCCAAACCCGAATTTTAATTTTTTCAAGCAGCCCTAGTCTCCCATTTAAATGCTAGTCAGTGACCATGCTCAGCTTCTGAGATCTGATAAGATCAGGCTAGCCTGGGGCTACTAGTAGGTTATAAATGAACTATTAGATCATTACTAAATGGTGCTTTTAAAAGAATATAATATAACATTTTATGAAGATTATACATATCAGTGGACCAGGATTTCCTTGCCATATTCATAAATAGATGGCTGCAGGATTCCCACAGTTAACATTCGCTGACATTTAGCTATTCAGCAATGCTGCTGGTTTGGGTGAGGCAGATACCTTGTGAGCAGAACACCCCAAATGTGTTCTAAAACAACTGTAAATTAGAATAAAAAAACAAAATTATCCTTAATCAGGTGCTCTTGCTCATGAAAACTCATGTCACATGATGGCTTTTGAGATTCCAGAGGAATCCTTGTTATTTGTGTTAAAATGTACTGACATAATAACTCTTCTTTAATCAATAAATTCAAAACACATCTTTGGTTGGTTTGGGGTGGCTATTTAGAAAATGTATATCTTCATGCCCTACATGGATCAGAATTTTATTTATTAATTAAGTTTATATCATGCCTTTCTGCCTTCACAAGGTTCACCAAGGCAGTTAACAAATTAAAACATATATAATCAAATTTTAAAACCATTAACTCCCCCGACACACATCATTAAAAGAATTAAAAACAGCTAAAAAACATACATGGACACAAAAACAACATAAAAACCAGGCAGGAAGGAGGGATCAGATCACTGAGGGAATGCCAAATGAAACAATGGGCAACATGTTGGGAACCCAATATATGGTTTTGAAGGTCAACACCAGCACCTTGAATTGTACGCAGAAGCAAATTGGGAGCCAGTGTAGATGGGACATTCGGGGTCATTATAATATCAATTAATTTAAAAGGGCTAAAAATAGGATTCTTACAGCACAATCCTGTACCCAATTGCTCCAGTCCAACAGTGCAATAGACTAACAGTACAGTCCTAAAAAGCGTTCCACCCTTTTGATCCCATTGACTTCAATGAACTTAGAAGGAACCTTTTCCATATGGTTTATTTGCCCTAGAAGTGTTTCACGCCCCCTGCTTCTCCACAGCATTGTGATGAATTAATGCACCATCACCACTACCTGCATTTTCTCCAGCTTTTCTGCAGTCTTTACCAAACCTGCTTTGCTGTGAAGTTTGGAAAGATCATAGAAAAATCTGGATGGATGCCATGTGGGTGGTAAAATTCAGATTTTCCTGGTCCTGCCCACATAGCAGCCATTATTCCTGTCCCTATGGTGGCCATTTGGCCCTACCACTACCATGGGCATTTTTATTTTTAAAATCAGTAATTGACTATTGTTGTTCTCTGAATTCCTAGCTTTCATTAGCAATACATTTGTGGTAAAACCTAGTAAAAGATAAATGTAACAGTCTGGAAAAATTTTATCCAGATACGAATGGCTAGGATAATTAAATGAGATAATGAGAGAATATGCCATGTAGGCTGTAATTAGTAATATCTGAAAGGAAAGAAACCTAAATGGTTGCATAGTGGATTAGCTATTATACAGCTTCTGTCCATTGATAATGTCACGTAAAATGTTCATACACGCATTTGCATTTTTAACAAAAAGAGTTGTTTTAGGGTAATTTGGGAAGATAGTATCTTCATACGTACTTTTTGGAAAATAAACTATTTTTCAGTCTGATAGTGAAACGGCTAGACTCCTTGTTGCTTTGCATTTACATAAACTCTATACAGTCCTTCTGATGACCAGTTTGCTGCTTTGACCTCACTACCCACTCTATGTATGAGCTCTGAATGTGTGAAAAGCACACCTTTCTCCGTTTTGTTCCAGGTTATCCAAGAATTAAAAAGTAACGATATTAGCAAAACATTCCGAAAATCAATAAACAAAAAAAAGGGAATTACTGCAATTGGAGGAACATCCCCCATCTCCAGTGAGGGGACCCAACATTCTTACTCAGGTAAATAACTTGTCCTTTGTTCAGATAAAAGATTAATTTCTGTCAATGTCAAGCCAGCATTTACATTTCATACAAGAAAATCCCTGCATCTCTGATATTTAAATTCTGGCCTGTTGCATTTTGTCAAGCATTCTCACTGCCTTCAGTAGCAACATGACATATTTGATAGAACAAACAGTGCAGATAAAAACAAAAGTTAAATGTAAAAAATATACTTTTCAGAATTTTAGTTCAGCTTGATTCTTAATATTAGTTTAGCTTGATTCTTAATATTTACAAATATTCCCTAGTACATAAGATTGTATACTGAGAAATTCTAGCTGTCCTGAATGGTCACTTAGTGGCAAGAAAGTCAGCTTTTTTTAAATAAAAAACATTACGCCATCCTACTCATATCTGAAATATTATGTTTAAATCTGGACACACTCATTTAATACAGAATTAGAGAAGAATTTACACCTTATAGTCTAACAACATATCTATTCCAGCATATGCTTTCATGGGCTACAGCCCACCGCTTCAGATGCACTGAGTGGATCTTCCGATACATTCATTTTATTCATCTGCTTGTTTGTTTTCATACCCCTTAGTAGATTATAGAGTCGATTACACACATATCTTTATTGCTGTACATTTGTGACATAATCTTTTTTTGGCTACTCTTTTACAGGCTTTTCCTCTGTCTAAGCCATAAATTTTTTTAAACTTCTCACCAATATTTTTTTTTCAGAGGAAGAAAAGGTTGCTTTTGTTAACTGGATAAATAAAGCTCTGCAAGATGACCCTGACTGTAAACATCTTCTCCCCATGGATCCAACAGATGGCAGTCTTTTTAAGTCGCTTGCTGATGGCATCCTCCTTTGGTATGTTTAGTGTAAAAAAAAAAGAAAAAAAAAGCCAACCCTGGTCACACAAAAGCCTGTAAAAATTCTTGTGGCCTGATCCAGTCAAAACTAAGCACTTTTAACCCCCCATAGTCCCCATTGATTCCAGCGGGACAGTTTCAATCTACCTTTGTAATCCATGGGAGTTTTAAAAAAATTGGCTCAATTCCTGAGGTCTGTGAGTCATCACATTAACTAAATATAGGAAATCTAAATGATTTTGCACATGTGGTTTTCTGATCACATTTCCACCTGGAGAGGTGATTATGGACTTTTTCCTTTTGTTGGTATCTATGTCTTTTGTATCCATACATCCACTGCAATGTCAACAATGCAAGGGAATACATTGTGTATGACCCACAAGCAGAGCATCAAGGGCTAACCATGTAACTGAAATGACTATGTTTTTGGTGATTTAGTAGCCATTCCCTTGAAGGCATACACAGATAAAAATATATTAACAAATAATGTATGTGTCTGATTCTCGAGTTTAAACATAAATTGCTGATTGTTTTAGGTAAATTGTGCATGTATGATGTTAAAATTAATGCCTCAAATCTATGAAACTATAACCAGCCCATTATAAGGGGTGCCTTAGTATCAGCTGGCCTAAGGTTTTCAATTTTTTAAATAGGTAGAATCAGACGTGGTGAGGGAGTTTGTGTGTGTCAGTGAAGCTGGAAGCAATGTCGTAAGGGGTCTAGACTCTATCAAGAGACTAAACTCCTAGCAGAGGCACTCAAGATGGAATGGTCTAAGCTGAGACACCAGACAAAGATGCACCCACCCACTTCAGGGATCAATGGCCACATCCACAGAAGAGAAGTTCCAATGGTGATAGGGCAGAGGAATCCTTGAAGGTTAGCTACTGGGCAGCAGCAGTAGTGGAAGGTGACACTGGCGGAGGATCTTTTCCCTGCCTTTCTCTTCCCTTGCCAATCCACAGAACACCCTTGGCTGAGGGTTTGGAAAGACTCCTGAATTAAATGCCATGCAACACAGGGGGCCCAATAAGGGGAGGGAATCAGGCAAAATCATTGCTTCTGTGTTATAAGAGCAAACTCAGTTCAATACTTGCTCCTTCTATGCAAGGGAGAAATTTCACCTGATTCTCTTCCTGTATACCCTATACCATATAGCATTTTGTTCAGGATAGTCCACCAACCACAGCAGAAGGTTTTTGAGGGGCAAGGGCTGCTGAAGGAAAGCGGGGAAGATGCACTCTATGAATTCCATTCACAAAAGTTTGGATCCAACCTTCCAGAGCTATATTCACTACTTTTGAGTGTTTTTCTGTGGTTTTCTTTTGCATTGTGGGGAAGTGATAAATAGTTTAGTATTATCAGAATCTTTTTAATCTAATGAAAATATAGGAAGGCTGATTTTCTCTTATACATGAAGCTGATAAATATGTTCAGAATATAAATCTAAATGTTCACCTTTACTCCCCCAGCAAAATGATAAACTTATCCCAACCAGATACAATTGATGAGAGAGTCATTAATAAGAAGAAGCTTACCCCATTTACTATCTCTGTAAGTATCCAAACAAAAACATGAAATGTACTTTAAAAGGCTGACCTGAGGATAAACAGGTTAAGATGCAAAACATTCCTAGAATGTTAATAGTGTCAAAGCAATACCATATATACCCGTGTATAAGCCGACCCGCGTATAAGCTGAGGTGCCTAATTTCTCCCCCAAAATGGGGAAAAATTAGGCACCCGCGTATAAGCCGAGGGTCGGCTTATAGCCCCTCCCCCCCCACAGGCTTACCTTCTGGGCTCCTGGCGGCGGGAAGTGGCAGATCTGGCGGGGGTGGCCTTCCTGCAGTTGCAGGAGGCCCCCCCCAGGCCGCTCCTGGCGGCGGGAAGTGGCGCGGGCCCGGCGGCGGCAGCGGCGCGGCCTCCCTGCAGCCCAGGGGGCCTCTGGAGGCCGCTCCCGGCTGGGAAAAGGTGGCGGGGGCGGCGGAGCGGCCTCCCTGCGGCCGCAGGGGGCCTCTGGAGGCCGCTCCCGGCCGGGAAAAGGTGGCGGGGGCGGCGGAGCGGCCTCCCTGCGGCCGCAGGGGGCCTCTGGAGGCCGCTCCCGGCCGGGAAAAGGCGGCGGTGGTACGTTCCCCCCTCCCTCCTCCCTCTACCGTATTGACCCGCGTATAAGCCGAGTTCGGCCTTGTCAGCCCTTTTTTTGGGCTGAAAAACTCGGCTTATACGCGAGTATATACGGTAAGTTGATTGCTACAATTCAATTCCTGGTTATTTGTTGTATGTTCCTATGTTGTTCCTTCAATCTATATGTAACCAGAATGGACTTAAGCTCCAGTTATGGATAATTTGTATCTTTCTGCACATATTTTTGCAAAGCAAGTGTGGTTCTATTTCTTATTTGCAGTATGCAGTTTGACACATATTGCTATAGTAGCACTTTAGTTATGAGCAATGTGTTTCTAATGTGTACCTGGAGAAGTCTACTGTTCTCCCAAATAAACAATTTTTAGCCTTGGGAACTGCAGTAGTGTTTGTAGGTGTTTCCCTGCCCCCCATGTTTTTCACATCCAGGTGGAAAGAATATAGTGGCAGTTGTCATATGTACAGTAATGGTTTGTCCATTTATTCCTGTATAGCTCATAGTCTATTTTAGGAACTGAAATGCTACAGAGGTTATCTGGAAATATATGAATGTGCTAATTAATGTTTGACATGCACAAAGAAAGTAAGCATAACTAAGCTCATATAAATAACAATAGCAGGGAGGGCTTTATCAGGTCAGTAGCTTGGGATACTAAATTCAGAGGAAACAACTATAATGGAATGATTAATGCACTGTTCACTTCTGATGTAGTGTCATATTTAAATTCATCCTGAATGAAATATTTAATGCCATAGATAACTTTGCTATAAGTTGTATTGGTGGAATCTGCCCCTTATTAATTTTCCTCGTTGTTCTTTTACATTTATGTTATTTTCAAGTCTTAGCTGTTTGTATTCATACATTAATGTTCAAACTTTCATATACATTCCTTTTCCTTTTTCTGTATAGGAAAATCTAGATCTTGCACTGAATTCTGCATCAGCTATTGGTTGTACAGTAGTCAATATTGGATCACAAGATCTAAAAGAAGGGAAACCACATTTGGTGTTAGGACTGTTGTGGCAAATTATTAAGGTTGGGCTGTTTGCAGATATAGAAATCTCCAGAAATGAAGGTAAGATATTAAGGATCATTGGGTATTACAAAGTTTTGAGACCTTGAAATCTGTGATATCTTCTTTTTTTGCAGTCTGTGAACAATCAATGCAATCTTAATTTTTTAACAAAACTAAAGATTTCCTAACATTTTCTTATAGCTCTTATTGGTTTGCTAAGTGATGGCGAAGAATTAGAGCAATTAATTAAACTGTCTCCAGAAGACCTCCTGCTGCGTTGGGTTAACTACCATTTGGACAATGCTGAATGGAAGAGAATAAATAATTTTAGTCAAGATATAAAGGTATTTCTTAGATTGTCTGTCTAATAATTAAAAAAAATAATGGCTTTAAATCAGAAGCTTTTAACCTGAACTAATTAGGGCCATCACAGAAATCTTTTTGTAATTGCATTTTAATCTAATGGCTGGCTTCTCCCAGTAAGTGGGAGAGAGGAAGGTGGAGAGATGTGGGGCAGCTGGGCAACCCTCAGATTGGAGCTGTTGACTTCAGCTTGTTGCTTCCAGGCAGCTGCATGCAGACCCCAGCACAAGCCAGTGGGCTCAGTCTGTTTGGCTTGCAGCAGGGACAGGTAGGGCATATCAGAGTAAAGACCTTTCACTGAGTTCAAGTAGGGCATAGGTTTTTGTCTGCTCTCCCTTCCATCAAATGATAACTGTTTTCCGCTGATGCTATTTCGCTTTGTCATGGATCTCAAACTGGCTTCTGTTTGATAGAACCAGTAAGGAATTTTGTCCTCATACAGAAATCCTGTGCTAACTTAAAAGCTAGAATCTAGAAAGTTTGGGGGCAAATGCTTATTTGTTGTCTTCAAAGTCTTGTACTAATATTTTTATACAGAGCCAACTTGTGCTATTTTTTAAAAAACCTAGCATATTATGGTTGTGGTAGTTCATGGAAAAAATTGTGATTTTGACTGTTTTTATCCCCAATCCCTGCCACTCTGGGGTTTTTGCTTTTTACTGAAAAGAAGTCACAGAGGTTTACAATGTGTGAACTCTGTTGGTATGTTGCTCAGGTCCAAAGTAGGCATTGCTTGCACAGTGTTCAGTGCACATGGAGCCCAATAGTGGCTGTTTCAGCTTGGGAAAATAGTGCAGGGTACAGTGAGGAAAGGTGAAGTCCTCTCCCCTGACAATTTATTTATTTATTTTATTTCTCACTCAGACTCAAGGGAGATTATAAAATTAAAACTGTTTTAAAAATATTAGTGTTTTTTCTACTAGACAAAATAGTCTAGTTTGATGTTACCGTGGCCTCTATATGTACTCTATTGTGGACCCTCCCTTCTGGAGTGACCTGCCTGAGGAGGTCAGGAAGGCTCCTCTACTTCTTTTCTTCCACCAGTGATGTAAAACAGAATTGTTCAAGAGGGCATTTCTATAAAGGCAATAGGGCTATTACAACAGAATGGTTCTGGAGGTGCTTTTATAAAAGAATGGAACTGTGGACCGGACCACAGTAATGTATTATCTATTTGCTGTGTGTATTATACTGCTCTCCCTGCATTATCTTATATTTCTGTAATACCATTTTCTGCATTTTAACAGATTGTGTTTAATACTGTGCTTTGTTTCAAATTTCTGTAATCCTACTCTGATTGCATTGCTTATTAGTTGTCACTTCCTATTGAGTACATTGGTGTGTATATATATATATATATATATATATATATATATATATATATATATATATACACACTGTAATCTGATTAAGAAAGGAGGACTGTAAGGGAATACAATAAATAAAATAAAAAATAAATGAAACACAATGTCCTTGCTTCTCTGTTTGGAAGTTTATTTCTAAAGAAGACTCAGCTTTCTAGTCTTTTTACTTCTCCCATTTCCTTCCAATGCAGAAACAAATGAAACATTGTAATCTTTATGTAACTAGCTAAAGTTAAGCATGCTATTGCACCTTTCTTTAGTAACTGTCATCAATATTTGTTGAGAACTTTAGTTCAAGTTTTGTATTATTTGTTTCAGGACTCAAAAGCGTACTATCACCTGCTTAAGCAAATTGCACCTAAAGGAGACAACAGTGGGGAGACTGCCATTGATATCGATCTTTCAGGTCTCAATGTATGTGTATATATGTATAGATATTTATATATGATTGTATCTAAAGTTCAGTTTCCACTAACAGAAGGTACTTCTGCCAGCAGAACAGACCTTTCCTGCCTACCTCCTCCCATTGCAGCCTACTGAGCTTTCTGAAATGCTGCTCCTTGGGGACAGAGAGGGCCCTCAGGAACAGTGTGAAGGGTAAACTGAGGGTCTGCAATAAGAGGGAGAAATTGAATAAATCCTCCCTTCCATTTCAGTCATATTTAACAGTGGCCAGGGTTTTCATGCACAAGGTTTTCATTAAATGTGTGCCTAAGATCTGTGTATTGTATGCATATATAATAAACATACCAATATTGCCTTGCCTGGAATTCTGTTTTGAGATCCACATTTTTCCTTGTGGCTTGGGGGGGGGGCATTCGATGATAATATTGTGTACTTGGTGAATAAAGGTTATGCGCCCCTGATCTAGACTATGACAATCAAATTACAGCTCTGTTGTTCCAGAAGTCCTCCTACAGGACAGTATTTGGAGCATCTTAACAAGATCTCTTGTATAAAAAGTTTGAACTGATTAGGGGTGTTAAACACAGGCCACAAACACATGGCATGCAGGCTACATTCAGCATGGTGAATGTAGTTGTGGAAGGACTGGGGCTTCCCGCCGTTGCCCCCCCAGTCCCCCCTTCTCGCACCCCCCTCAGGAAAGGGGCTTCCTCGGCCTCAGACCACTCCGTTGAGGATTCTGTGCTCCCTTCCTCTCCGGAGTCCGCCAGCGTTCTGGGCTTAGCTTCAGCCCAGCCGCAGCTTCCTCATTGGCCTCCGCCCCTCACCTATTTAGGGTCTGCCCCCACCCTGGAGCCCGCCCCCGAGCCCATAAGAGTGCCGCCTCCGAGCCCGCCTCCTGGGAGTTCCCTTCCTTGGCTGTCGGCCGGCCCCGCCCTCTCCCGGCTTGCGCCCGGCCGCCGCTCAGCTGTCTTCTGGGCGGGCCCAGCCCCGCCGGCTCCCCGGCTCGCCCGCCACCATCTCCGTGGTTCCCCGGCTCCTCCCGCTCGCATCCGCCGGTCTCTCCCCGAGTCCGTCGGCCTGCAGGGACAGGAGGAGGATCAGGTAAGCTCGCGTTGCTTTCCCCGACTTGCCTCCCTCCCACGGGCCCCCTAACCCCCTCCCCGACGCCCCTCCTGCTGCCGGCGTCGGAGATGCCGCCCAAAGAGGGGGGCCAGACGGCTGCCTCAAGTCCTGCGACTCCCGTCTGGAGTCCCGTCGCGGGACAGTAGTTGTGTAGGCTGGCTGTGAATGCTGTTCTATAGTATAATGCAATTCACTTGTAAAACGATTTTATGAATATATAAGTGTTAACAATTTTACTTAGAAGATAAAGAGTAAATACTTTAGAGGTTCTAATAGCACAAAATATTATAGGAATGTAAACACTAAAAAGTATCACCCTTTTATTTTTGTACAAGTCACTTGTAGTGCTTGAACTACTAGTGTTATCCAGGTCAGATTCTGTCCTCTCGGACTGTGATTATTAAGAAGTTCCCAAGTATTATCTTCAAGCATGTCACACTTTAAGGCTCTGAACGGAACATTTGTTTCTAAACAACCATTGCTTTGGAACTTGATCCAGAACTGCATTTTATGCATGACGTTATATGAACATTTAGAGATTCAAACTAATACAAAAGGTCAACATTATTTTTGAAAGTATATTTTTTAACCTTTTGTTCTTTTTAGGAGAAAAGTGATCTGAAGAGAGCTGAATATATGCTTCAACAAGCAGAGAAATTGGGCTGCAGACAGTTTGTGACTCCAGCAGATGTAGTTTCAGGCAACCCCAAACTTAACATGGCCTTTGTTGCAAATCTCTTTAACACATACCCTGCCCTGCACAAGCCTGAAAGCACTTCTTATGATGTTAATTTGCTAGAAGGTGAGTTTCTTTGACATATACTGCTGGGGATATTAGATAATATCTAATTTGTACAAATATAAATAGGACTTGACTGCTGAATTTGTCACAGAATTGACTCCACTCCTTAAACTATCATATAAAAAGGTGAAAAACATTATCTCACTATAGATTAGTCCTGGTGTAGAACTGAATAAAAGACAAGTAATACTGGACTATAGTTTCCTAGTTATGCTCTCCCAAGATACTTTCACAAAGGTTTTAATTCACCTGTTAGCTATATAAAAACAAACTTAAGAAGAGCCCTCCTAGATCAAACCACAGGGCAATCTAATCCAGCATTTGGTTTTCCTTGCAGTTTGTCCACCAGAATCTGATATTCAGAGGTACAGTGTGACGAATCTGGAGCAGGGCTAAAAAAAATATTATGGGTCCTGAACGATCCCCATTGCTACCTCATATATTTAAAGAACAAAAATAAGGAAATGAGAAAGAGATATGGGGTATGGAGACATAAAAGCGAAACAAGCCTCACTGACCTCCTTCTTCGTCATTATTCCCTCTCAGCACAAAAGAGAGATCCACTTCCCACCATCACATAGTTCAGGAGAAGAAAGAATTCACTAGTGCTGAAGGGAATATTGCAGGGGTAAAAACCTCTCTAGGAATCCAGATTCTTTCAATTGTGTTTAATAGGAAAACGATCTCTTGTTGTAGGAGAGCACTTGCTAGGGTGTTGAGTCAAGCAAAGGGTTAAATTAGTGATTTGGACTGAATACAGGAAACTGCCTCATCAAAGTCAATACTGCCTACTCTGACTATTAGCAGCACTGAGGTTTCAGAGATGTCTTTCACATTATCTACTACCTGATCCTTTTAATTGGAGAAGCTGGGGATTGAACCTGGACTTTCTGCATGCAAAGCGGATGCTCTACCATTGAGTCACAGCCCTTCCTGTGGATTCCTGGAGAGGCTTCTAACTGTTGCTAACATCCCAAGCATCATACTAACTTTCCCCCTGATTTCCTATGAGAGCAAAATGAAGCAATTGTACTGCCTAACTTCTTGGACCCCAGAAGAATCTAGGTTCAAGCATTTCATACTGCTAGCCCTGCCCCTGCCAGTAGCCCTTTTCTGTAGGTTCTGTTTAGCTATTATGTCCGACAACCACTGGTACCTACCTTTCTTTAATTTGTTGCATCTATTGCTCATCAGTTTCATTACTTAATTTGTACTCTTGGAAAACAATCTGTCCATTACTAAGTTGTCTAGATAAAAGTAAAATGTCCTACTGATAGTAGTTTATTGAGTCTCAAAAACGTTATTATGTAGTATTCTTTTAAATATTATTACGTGAATGGTGAGCACATTCATTTCTTGATAGTTATGAGAGGTCATAAACTGACAATTTATACTTTTCATATTTTTCTTCATGGAATGCAGATTTGACCCCTCCTAATGTAGGTACAGTATTTAGTATTTTTTTCTTTAGCCTGTAAACGTGTTTCTCCTGAGACTTCAGATTTTTTTTTCTTCCTTTTATGACAACCACTTTCCTCCTCATTGTTTCCTGCATTGGTTATATATTGCTGCCTTTCTTTAATATGCCGTTATAACTAAGAATAAATATTGATAACATCATACATTCACAAAAAGGGTAAAATGTAATTGCTCTCTTGTCTTCTGCTAATGGCCTTGCTTACATATTTGGTTTTCTTGAGGAACTTTGATGGAGCCTCAGAATTGTGAACTGAAAGACGGTCAAGGTTTTGATTACATAGATTTTTCAGTCAGAAATTCACAACTGCAAGTTTCTAACAGTAGGAAATCTTTCATCCTATGGAACAGAGTAACATCTTTCCCCCCCTTGTGCATAGCTCGAATTCTTAAAAGAGAACACTTTTAAAGTTATAGTATAACAACAACAATATAAACCAGGGGCTGGATATGACATAAATGTCACTTGGTCAGGCCAGGTCATCCCTCATTAGCCCAAATTGAGAGTGTGGGGGGTGGCTGCCTCATGGGCTGGATAAGAGCTCTCAAAGGCCGGATCTGGCTCTTAGGCTTTATGTTTGACTCCACTGATTTAAACTCTTCTTGTTCAAACTTTTTACTTTGGACATATCTTATGTTCTGTATAAATGTTGTGACCTCCAAGACATGGAGGATTCTACTGTAACTTCTCTCCTATGCTGTGGATTTTAATAAAACCAATTGATCATTGAAAATGCAGATATAAATTAATTGATAACACCATGTGTTCCATTGCTTGTAGAACTACTTAGTATCAAATATTGTATTTTGGAGAGCTAGCATGGTGTAGTGGTTAAGAACGGTGGTTAGGAACAGTAGACTCTAATCTGGAGAACCAGGTTTGATTCCCCACTCCTCTACATGAGTGGCAGACTCTAATCTGGTGAATTAAGCTGAGTTCCCCACTCCTACACAGTAAAGCAGCTGGGTGACCTCGGGCTAGTCACAGTTCTCTCAGAACTCTCTCAGCCTCACCCACCTCACAGGGTGTCTGTTGTGGAGAGGGGAAGAGAAGGTGATTGTATGCCGGTTTGATTCTTCCTCAAGTGTGTGAGGAATTTCCAGGGCGCCCCCTGCTGGCGGTGCACCTGTGGAGCCCCTGCGCACCACCTCAGGCTTAGCTTCCTTGGCTTCAGATAAGGGAGATTGGTTGCCCTGTCTTGACAGCCCCTTTTCGCCTCTATTGGCTCCCGGAGACAGCTTCTAAAGGCTAAGCCCCACCTTCCTCTGCCTCTGCCTCCTCCCCAACTCCACCCCTTTTGAGGCTATAAAGGCCTCTGGGGCCGGCCAACTCTAGGTACGCTCTGAGCCCTGCCTCAGGGCTTCCGCTCTGCTTCCTCCATGCAGCTTGCTATGGGGAGCCTTAGCTGGCTGGTGGTGAGGGCAAAGGTCACATGGTCCTTCTCCCTCTCCTCCCAGCTTGCTGGCCATGGTTGGGCGACAAGTATGGCATCGGCCCTACCTGAAGGCCCCAACTGATTGTCAGGGATATGTGTGATGGCTTGGGCATTACGCAGCGCTGCCTGCCCATCTTCTCTGCAGCCCATAGGCCTTGGTGAGTGTTCTGGCCCTGGGGCTTTGGCGGCTACCGTGTGGGGTGGGTCTGGGTCAGGCTGCAGCAGGGGTCCTGCTGGGAGTCCTGAACGGGAGAGCCCATCTTGTGATAAGGTGTTAGAGAAAGTTGGCACATAAAAACAAACTCTTCTATTTTACAAGCATATAAATTGATGGCCATAGCTCATGCTATTGATTCAATGTTTAAAATGTGGATGGTGAGGGACAGAGAACTTAGTTGTCATGGAAAACTAGTGCAGCTGAATTAGTTTTTGATAGCTGAAATATTTTCTTGGGTATATATAAATATGTGAAGCTGTCTTATTCCAAGTCAGACCATTGGCCCACTTAGTTCAGTATTGTCTACTCTGAAGGATAGCAGCTCTTCAAGGTCTCCAGCAAAGAAAGGTCTTCTCCATCTACTATCAGAGAGACTGAACATGGAATTGTCTGCACACAGAGTGTCTGTCATTGAGCTGTAGCTCCCCACTAAAGAAAAAAGGGACAAAAAAACTATGATAAAAATTGTTTCCAACACTTCCGAGAGAGTGAGTTAGATTGGTATACTGGTTAGTTACTCCCTTCTTCTTTGCTTATTCTGCCTGCATAATAAACTGATGCTTAATATAGTGATTAGAGAAGAAAAATGCCACAGATGTTGCCATCTAAATGACTCTGTTCTAGTTTCTGTAGGCTTCCCATTATTTTGTTATCTGAATGTTGTATCTTTTGAACAATGAAAAAGAGTATGGGGTGGGAGGGAGTATGGCATGAAAAACTGGCTAGTTTTCAGCCATCTGAAAAGCTTGAGCCACAGCACAGAACCTTGTTTAGAGTGGCATATTAAATACTGTGTGTTATATTTAGTTCCTCGGTTTCTTCTAGTCAGGAGTGCACTCTTTCAATTTGCATGTTATTACTCCTATTTGTCTAGAGTGGATTTTTACGGCATTGTTCAGCATGCGCTTTCAAATTATTAGTGTGTGAAGTTGCTAAATATATTTCCTTTAGTATCTATACTTTCTGTAGTAAGCTTTTCTGGGACCATTTGATGGTTAACTTGAAACCTTCACATCTCCATTAGCATTTAATTTCCGTATTCTGGTCCAAATTTGATCAACATGTAGTTTTCACAGTACAGCAAAAATCTGGGTAAAATAATACACCTCCCAATTTGAACAAAAGAAATAATTTTAAACAATTCTTCTCACATTAAAAATTGTATTCCTCAGCATTAAAAATGCCTTATTTTTGGCTCACTTTTGCATTCCTAATTTTAAAACATGCTGAAAATATGCTGAAAATTAACTAAAGTATAAAATTTAAGCTGGATTGTTTAAAAATTAATTTCATTTCTACCAACTTACATTTAGTTTTTTTTTATAACAACCAAGTATTTGATCTTTATTTAAACATGCATTCTTTTTATCCTGTCTTTTTTCATCAGTCCAGATATAGGCTCAATCTCCTCAAATAGAAAGTCGACACATTAAAAGCAATTTCTCATCATAACTAGCTCACTATTTTCTTACTGAGCTAATGTTTTAAAATGCAAAAAACGTTGAACTGTCAAGCAGCAGTGGCGCTAGTGCTACAAATATCTGATGGGAAGTGTTTTGTGAAAAGGACAGAAGCCACATTCCTGGAAGCTTTACCATATCATAGTGGTGGTAATAGGGTACAGCTTTTGTGTTTACACACAAGCCATATAAACATAGGATGGACAACATTTATTTACTTCATGTATACCCCACCTTTCTCCCCAATGGGGACCCAAAGGAGCTTATGGCCTACTATCATAAGACAGCTAGTATGTTAGCAGTGGATAAAGTAGTGGAGTTGGACCATGGAGAACTGAATTCAAATGCCACATCGAGCTCACTGGGTGACCTTGCAGAAGCTTGCCTATCTGCCAAACCCACCTCAAGGTGATGGTAAGGAAAGACATGGAGTAACCCCATGTAAATGGCTAGCCTAACCTCCTTCAACAAGGGTTGGTATTTAGTCATAATAAGTAGTCTGATTACTTACTTTTAATATCTATATTTATTTCACTCCTTACCACTTATATATCTCTGTGCAAATATCTCAAAAGGATGTATGTATAGTGGTTTGTTTCTCTGTATTTTTCTGTTTTCAATAGAAAAAGGAGTCATGCCTTCTGCTTTGTGATGCCTATACTATTTGTATCAAGCCCTCTAGATTCTGACAGACTTTAACCATCTGATGAAAAAATATTATTCCTCGGAAAAGATTCACTACTTTTATGAGATAGAATACCTTTCAGAGAACTCGGATGATTAAATGATTGTGTATTCTAATTAATTCTGTGCCTTTGACTATAGGAGAAAGTAAAGAAGAAAGGACATTCCGAAACTGGATGAACTCTTTGGGTGTAAGCCCTTATATTAACCATTTGTACAGGTAATTCACATTATTCATTAAAGCATTGATGATGCAACCCTCACTCATTAATGTCTACAGGAAAATATCTATTTTCTTCTGTATGGTCTAAGATGATACCCTTAGGGTAAATCCTGAATGTAAAGATCTTAGCAGCAGTACTGGGTCACCATTATGTTCTCAATTGTCAGCCTTCCCCAGTCTCTTGTGCAGCATCTGAGGAGCTATTTTAGCTAATACATGCTGAGGAGGACAGCCCAAATTTCTGTCTGCCATATCTTATTTAAAATGGTATTTCCTACCAAGCAGAAACAGCTAAAGATTTTTGCCACCTTTAGGGCAGGGTGGTTTGAGGCAAAGTGATGTCATGTCTGTATGGACTGACCACCTGCTCTAGCTCTGCTCTGGGTCCCGCTGTTTTCCAAGTGTAGGCAGATGGCGACTGGAGAAGAGTACTCTTCTATTGTGGTGCCCTATCTATAGTAATAAAAGGATGTGCTGGTTTGGGTCCTCACTGGGGAGAAAGGCAGGGTATAAATTAAGTAAATAAATAAAGTTATGTGTATTCCTGTCTGTCTGTTTGTGGCAGGCATAACTCATCAGAAAAGAAAGCTAAGAGTTTCAAAATTGGCCACCAGCTCCAGGATGAGCATGGGAGTTACAGTGCCAAAAAAAACTGAAGGGAATTGGAGCCTCCTGGCCCAGACTGTCTCCAGAACATTCCTGTGCTATTTGCAATGGAAGCAATGGTTTACTTACTAGAAGGCAGGAAGGTGGAGGCAGCAGACAGGGAGGGTGGAGCATATCCCCTCCTTTACAGAACAAACCTTCAGACAAGCCTGCCAATTAAGAGGTCGTCATGAGGATGATGCTTATTTGCAGAAAATCACTTGGACTTAGATAATAGTTCTATAATGAATGACAAAGAAGGATGTATAGTTGTGGAAAACATTGGGAATATTGTAGATAACTTGGAAGATCTACAGAACTCAGGAATTCCAAATGTTAACAGGCCATCATATGAATCAAGTGTGGTTACATCAAAGGGCCCTTTTAGAACCTTGAAATGATGCTGTAGATACGATGAACAGAAACAATACTTACAGGCTATGCATTAGGCCTGGATGTATTTATTCCAAGAATTCCAAGAACTTTCCATTTAAGAGGCTTCAGATTCTCATTTTACTAAGTTTTGCAATGAGCATCAACAAAGCTCAAGGGCAATAATTAAAAGTGGCAATTTTTTTGCAAAACCCTTGCTTTGCACATGGGTAACTTATACAGGATACTCAATAGTAGAAGACAGAAAGCTTGTGAATTTCTTCTGGTATGTCTGACACCTGTCAAACTGTGCTGCCTCAGGTGGCTGCCTAGGCTGCCTGATTGAGCTGGCTGAATTGCACTTCAATAAACGATGAAACTTCAGCCAGTTCGTATACTGTAATCTAGGACTGAGCTACGTGCTTCAGTCTTGTATGAATCCATGATAAAACAATACCTTAGGAGAGTTATTTTTTCTGTGGGAGGAATATTAAATCAATTGTATTGGATGCAAATATGAGAATAGCAGACAATTTAAAGATAGTTTTCTGTGATATATAACCGACTGCACTCAGTGGGGTGGATCCAACTATTCTCCAAGTAGCTTTCTTTCAACTTAAATGGCTCTTTTTCCAGAGCCACTTAAGTTGGAGGAAGGCTTCAAACCTGAGCCAAAATGAAAGGTGGGATGTAAACATTTAAATAAATAAATTTTGCTCAGTGGATTGGTTAGGTAAGGGTAGGATCTACCCCTGTAGCCATAATTTTGTAATATATTTTTTCCTTCTTGCATTTTGATCCAGTGACCTTGCTGATGCGTTAGTAATCTTCCAGCTCTATGAAATGATACGTGTACCAGTTCAGTGGAATCATGTCAACAAACCACCATATCCTGCACTTGGAGGAAACATGAAAAAGGTTGGGAAGGTTTCTGTATTAGAAATGACAGTAACCATTCAACCATTTTGTTGAATTGCATTAACATAAATATTATTTAGTTATATCCCTGGAGTATTAGCCCTTGCTTAAGGTGCCACATTTAAAAAGGCTCTTAAACTTGACAAATCTACTACTTGACAGAGTTCTTGGGGCAGAGCTCAGCAAGGTTGAGCCAAGAACTTTCTGCTAAGTTCTCAACTGGTTTTGTTGGGGCTGTGGAAATGAGCAACTGTGGCTAGCAGCAGTAATGGCAAGAGAGGTGAGGATGTGGGAATGTCAAGAGTAGGGATGCCAGGACTCCTGTTACAGCTTCCTGCTGTGTTGCCCGCTAGCACCTGAAAGGGGGTGGGGAGGAGCGTGCACTGGCACTGAACTAGTGCACTTATATAACTTCTGGTAAAAACTGAAACTAATAGCATATTGCAAAACCCATAGAATTTTTGAAAAAGTGTTGGAACATCTGCCAAGTCACTTCCGGTTTTTACTGGAAGTGATGTGAGCACCTGGTGTGACAACAGCATGCTGGGCCCCACCTCACATTTTCTCCCAGGATCTGCTGGCTGTGGCCTGGCAACCCTAGACAGGAGGCATCTAGCAATGACAGCAGTGGGCAGCTGTATGGTGCAATATCACTGGCATGCCAGGCCTTCACAGCTGGGACCAACTTTCAGGAGACCACACTAGGCCAGAAAGCATAGATGATGGCTAGGAGAAGAATGAAATGAAAGGCTGGGCTATTGTGCTCTTTGTGTACTTGGCTTTCCCTCTCTGAAAGCCCCTTCCATCTGTACCATTGTGTGGAGCACCCACTGGGACAGACTTACTTGTACAATTTACTTAATCTTAACAGAAGATGCCGACAAAGGGGACGTTAGTTTAAAATACTGAATAGTTGTTAGGAAGTGAAAATGAATAGATATTATTTCTAGTCCAGGGCCTGACAAATTCCAGGTGCCAGGTTGCCATGATGCATAGAAATCTTATCATGGCTGGTTGCCATTTTGTTCACCATTTAGTGGTGGATGATGAATTCACTTCTTAAGCTGTTGCTTCCAATGGTGGTTCCAATGTTCAATTAAAATTTTTTAAAGCAATACTGGAATTACGAAAAATTGGGGGAAAGTTAGACTAGGGTTAGCTTTTGTTGTGTTGAAGACAACAAAGATTACCCTGTAATTAAGTACTACAACACTTTTGCCATATTCTTAATAAAATTACAAAAAATTGTGAAGAAGTTAGGATTAGGTTTTTTGTTAGCAATAGTTGGAACATCTTGTCATTAAAACACAAAACCATTAGGAGTCTGACTCCTAAGTTTTTGGGCTAGCTCCTAGAGCCAAAGAAAATTTGTCAAGGCCTATTCTATCCATTTCACTGGTATATTAATAAACACGATCAAGTTTTTAGATCCTAACTAAGAGGAAGCTCCCTATCTCTAACCTTGCCTCTCTCTTCAGCTCTCTTCTCACTAACTCCCTTTTGCTGAGAGCCAAAACAGACATGACAGATCACAGATTTCAGTCCATCTTCCAACAATAAATTGCATGCACACACAGTAGCAATTTGGATTGGGGCTGTTCAAAAAGAAGGGAAGAGGGAATATAACTCTTCAAGCTCCCCTTAGTTTCACTAATGAGGGGCCATGCCTCTGTACTGCTGTTGTGAATTTTAAAGGAAAAAAGATGTATTCTTTTAAAAAGACCCTAGCAAAAACCTGTTTT
Organism: Euleptes europaea; assembly: GCF_029931775.1. NCBI lineage: Eukaryota > Metazoa > Chordata > Lepidosauria > Squamata > Sphaerodactylidae > Euleptes > Euleptes europaea. Next base: position 34,533,516 of record NC_079316.1, on the reverse strand, counting down.
GAATGGTGAAACTGACCGCATCTTGAAGGGTTAAACCCCCTCTTCTTTTCTCATGCAACTCTGATGCAAACTGGGGTTGTGCACATGCAGTTTACTTTTACAGTCTGACAGAAATATACTGTGACTCACGAAAGCTCATACCCTGCCAAATATTTTGTTAGTCTTTAAGGTGTTACTGGACTCCCGCTCTTTTCTACTTATTATTGGTTGACAGATTTAAACTGTACCTTGTTCAAAATGTGGATTAAACATGCTGATTGGTTGGTATAAGATGCTCCTCCTTATTGGTTTTGTGGCTCGTTTGCTTTGTCCAAAACATAGTATAATTCCAAATAGTTATAGTTTGTGACTAAAAAGTGTTTGTCATTTGCATAAACAATTTAGATTGAAAACTGTAACTATGCAGTGGAACTGGGAAAGACAAAAGCCAACTTTTCCTTAGTCGGCATTGGTGGACAGGACCTCAATGAAGGCAACCCAACATTGACACTGGCATTAGTGTGGCAGTTAATGAGAAGGTAAGGATTTGTCACAGCTCAGAAAATACAGTGGCTTTTAAAACCAGGATATGTTATTCATTTGTTTTCAACCAGATGGCAAATTTGGATGACAAAGTCATGGCATTTTTTTCAGTTTTTCTTCCATTAAAAAAACTCTCATAGTTATCATTTAGCAACTTGCCCTTTTCTAAATGTGAATTACGGCCATTTGGAATTTTTACCTTGGGTTCAACGCTGTCTTGATGTACACTGTTTTCATCCAAATTCTTAAAACCGTATGCATGGGGGGGGGGGGGTTTGCCCCAAAGAAATTTCTGGAGTATCAGGAGTAAAGTTTTGTAGTGCAGAATTACCAGTAAAAATCCAGAACATCTCAATCCCTGCCCCCTGAAAACACTGCTTTGTATTTGGCTGTAGTGCTTATTTTTAGAAATACCTTACCACCACCAGCTCCCCTCTGACCTGAGTGAGTGGACATTTTACAGCCGAAACCAAGGGTCGAAACACACATCACCCCCAACCAACAAAACAGCGGGAAGTTTTCAAGCTAACAGATTATCTTTGCTTTTCAAACTGCCCCATTGCCTTCAATAGGGCTGTGTCACCCAAAAAGGTGGCACAGCAACTACACTATGATAGGGGGCATTCCCAGGGCTAGAGTGGTTAAGAATTTGCCTAAAGGCCGCTCCGCCCCCAGGAACCCCCCCCCCAACAACAGCATGGACTTTTCCTTCCGGGAATTCCTTGCCAGCATGGCTGTGTGGGCCGTGGGGGCCAGCACAGCTCCATGGCGCCACAGCTCCGCCGTTTTTGCCCCCAGGATACTGTTAGTGCCTGTTATACTGGGATAAATGGGCACTTATGCTGGCGCGGGGTCACGCCGGCTCCTAAGGAGCTTGCCCCCCCTTTCAGGAATGTAGTCATAGTTAGAAAGGACAATTGGAAGGAGAAACTTTGATCTTCTAAAGAGGGATCTCTTCCTTACAAGGGTTGTTTGCGGCTTTGTGCACAGTCATAGTCAAACAGACATGCTTAACTGTGCATAAGGGGGTGTTAATACAAACTGGTCATGGAAAGAATTAAGCAACCCGTCCCTTCCACTGCTTCTCTCCAAATTACCCCTTCCATAACTGCAATTTCTTTCAAAAATTGTAGCAGGGATAGATTTACACATAATGTGTACTTAGCCCCTGAGGAGGGTTGTATAAGGGTGTAATTCTGCTGAAGATGGCAGGGTAGACAGGTGACAGCTATGGGCAACACTGTCACCTGTCTGCCCTGCCATCTTCAGCAGAATTATACCCTTCTAAGTTCACGGAAGTCAATGGGTTTTAAAAGGGTGTAACTTTGCTACAGATGTCTCTGTAATTGATTCTTTCTTCTATCTTATAAAAGTTAAGAGAGATTATTCTTTGATTAATTGTCATAGTCCAGTCTTTGAACTGTATTAGTTTTTGTTGGGGTAACTTCAATAAAGTTATGACCTGTTTTCATCTGAGCTCAGTGTTTTTGCTTTCTTCCTTCTCATGTTCCTTGTGTGGGCCCTATCTGAACAGATTTCTGAAAGCATTATTTTATAATTATTTTGATTTGCTACCAGGAGAATCAGGGAAATCTTATATTTCCACATTGTATACAAACTCTGTTCTGTGTTCATTCTATTACAGGTACACTTTGAATGTACTGTCAGACCTTGGAGAGGGAGAGAAAATAAATGATGAAACTATTATTAAATGGGTGAATCAAACTCTTGCTAATTCAAATAAGAGTACTTCAATAACTAGTTTCAAGGTAACTACTTCAAGAAAATATAAATGAATCACACATAGAATTTTTATGGGAATTGATATATAGTAAAAGTTCAGTATTAAGCCATCTCTAAACTACCCATGATTGGCTGCAGTGTGCCTTTGAAATTATGCATGCATAGACTACCTTTTAAAAATAAATGTAAATCACATGGTCATATAATATGTATTTCATACAGTGGCAGACCTACATTTTTGGGGCCCTGAAGCTTGAACTGTTATGGGGGGCCCTTCGCAGCCAGCAACAATAGGGCAACATCCAACAAGGTCCAAAGGGCCTTGCTGCCCTTGCAAGGACGTTGAGGCCCAAATGGTGGAGAACAGGGTGGTGGGGTGGAGTCCTTGAAAATGGGCCATACAGTGATGAAATAAAACTATAGAACTATTAAGCCGTGCACCAACAAAGTATTTGAGGATCCAGCTGCCAAAATGTAGGCTATGAATAGATTCTGGCAAGCTCAGAGAGCCCTTACAGCTGGGGGTTCGAGTGCTGCAAGCCCCTGAGAAGATTTTGAAATCTGACCAATTACAGGGACATTTTGAGGCCATATGAAATGGTTATTAGAGCATATTCTAAAGTCAATATTAAGTACTTCAACCCATTGGCTTATGATTTTATCACTGAAAAACTCCATCGATTTAGTTGAGAAGTTCACTCATTAAAAAAGAGTTGCTTCAGGGGGCTCCTCCGGGATTAGGGGCCCTGAAGTTTAAGCTTCATTAGTTTCACAGTAGATCCGCCTCTGATTTCATATACAGTATATTGTTGTATTTATATTATACACTCGCACAAATAGGGGACCCATGAGGATTCAGAAATCTCATCCCCCCCACTTGGTGGTCCTCCTCCTCACACTATCTCCACTTTACTTTCTGTCCTCCCCCTCACAGCCCCTGCAGCTTCTCCTCTCCATCCCCATTCCCTCCTTTTGCTGCATTTTTCTTTCCTTCCTCTTCTACTCTGTCTCTGTTTTCTCCCTTCCCTCTTCTAGCTTCTCTTTCCTGCCTGCCCACTTCTTCCCCCTACAGCTCACTTCAGGTTTCAAATGAAACTGCAGCAGTCATTTTGGATTTTGGTTCCCTATGTAACTCAAACTGGCTAGTGAGATTTTTGGGACTTCTGCAATTTGATTTTGCATTAAAGAAACTAGCATTGAGCACATTTTGACAAACTGACTGAAAACTATTTAGTCATGCCATTATAGTTGTCATAGGATATTATTAGAGGCAATTTATACTTCATAAATATTAAAGATTTATATAAGTTCTTATTAAATATTTATTATATAGTAAAGAACAGAATTAATAGATAATTTCCAATGGCAGACTGGTGATTATTCTAGTATAGTAGCCTATAACTTTGTTCATATCACGAGAAGACAAGATTCTTTGGAAAAGACAGTAATGGTAGGAAAAATGGAAAGTGGTAGGAAAAGAGGAAGACCTAACATGAGATGGATTGACTCAATAAAGGAAGCCATGGCCTTCAGTTTGCAAGACCTGAGCAGGGCTATGAGCAATAGGATATTTTGGAGATCATTAATTCATGAGGTCGCCATAAGTCAGAAGCAACCTGACAGTACACAACACATCCAACCCATTAAAAGCATAAGCAGCAATCCAACAATCTATACACACTTTAATTCCACTGGCTTCATGCAATTGTGTTCTGCATCGTTGTGTAGTTTTAGCTTGTACATTCAGAGGAAGAAACATCTGCAGTAGCCACTGAAGATCGAGTCCAGCTGCACATATGTTTGAAATTGCTGCATAATATTACTAAGAGAACAATACTAAGGGGGGTACTTGGGGTGGGCCCAGGGATGGCACCACCGTGCCTCCTCCTGGGTGGCCTGCTGCCATGACGCAGCAAACTGAAAATGTATTTTGCCCCAAACCCCATGTAGCTGCTTCATTCGGTTTCACAGGGCTACCCCTCCCTTTTTGCAGGTGCAAGTTTGCAACAGCAAAAGGGGCGTTCTTGAGGCAAAAGGGCTCAGGGAACTGATTAAACTTAACCCCCACCCTCTGGAAATGCTCTCTTTGGCATCAGCACGAGCCCTTGTGTTGGGGAAATACTGCCACGGCAGCTGTGCCGGAGCCCATGAGTGGCACTGCTGTGCGGCTCCCCAGCACTGGTGTAAGTGGTCTTGTGCCAGCATTTGTGCCAATTTGGCCAGCGCAAGTGGCACTAACATCAGTGCAGGGGTCACACTGGCTCCAAACCCCTTTTGGCTCCCCCTTCAGGATGCTCTGTAAGTCATGTAATAAATGTAGATCCCAAAATGTTTACTGTTTAGTAAACATAACTACAGACTTTCAGACCTTATAGTCTTATAGGGCTTCCAGGCCTCCTACTTGTTCTATGCTTGCCTGCCACTGCTCCAAGTGCCAGTGGGAAGTTTTTTTAAAAACATTGCTATTGTGTGCACCACTTTGCCACTTCTGGGGAAAACCCATCTGTGACTTTGAGTAGCTCTAGGAATTGGTGGAAACTTTATAGTAAGACCATAGTTTCCAAAGATTCCTAGAGCTACCCTACAATGATGCAATGGTGTACATACTATTGTGCCCCCCATGTCCCTACCCCCAAGTCTATAGCATTATCAAAGACTAAAACCTTTAAAATTATCATTTGATATAATCATACATTAATTTCAGTGGAGGCTGTACCAGGACACTCTTAGCTCAGACTACCCATCAATAAAAATACAAGCATAAAATATTATACTATAATATAAACATTTTTTCATGTCTTAGGAAGTGGTCTTCCTGGTAATAAAATCTGTGGTACATAGAGTAACCACCGATCTATAATTAGCAGACATAATCCAAAATAATTAGCACTAGAAATTGATTATATTGCCAGTGAGTTTGCTGGGACTTGTCAGTTTAATATGGGAAAGGGACATGGCTCATTGGAAGAGTCTCTGCTTTGTACACATAAGGTTCCAAGTTCAATCCCTAGCATTTCCAGTTTAAAAGAACCAGGCAGCAGGTGACATAACTCTGCCTGAGATCCTAATTGCAGAAGATAATCAGCTAGATGAATATTACCACTAATATTTTGATTGATGCAAGAGATTACTGAAGACTTTTGATATGATCTCCTAATATTTATTTAACACTAAGTAGCCTCTGACCACAAGCAAAAATATCTTCTCATGGATAACTACTGGATGAAAGAAACAGAAGACAGTTGTAAAAGATTTTCACAGAAAGATTATAGTTAGATGATCAAATGACCAGTTACAAGTAGTACACATGAGATTTCTTGTTAAATATGCAACAAATATATACAATGAATTAGTAAAATTTAGTCTAAAGCATACGATGCAGTTACAGACAAAGATTGTAGGTAGCTATGTTGACCTACAGAATATTTTTAATGTAACTTTTTATTTGATCAGTCGCTGCCTTTTTCGTTCCAAAAGGAGAATGCCATTTTCTCCCTCTTTTTCTTTATCCCAGCAGTCTTTTCTGCAACTTGAATGCATGCTTTGCACCCAGCATCATCTAATCCAATTAAGTCTGCAGTACATCCTGTATTCTATTAAAACAGACCATTCCTGTGGTGGTTGGGACGGCGCAGCTGAGAAGCCTCCTCAGAGGCTTCCTGGCCGCCACAGAGGGGAAAAAGGCCTTCTTTCTGATATAAAAACCAGGGGGGAAAGGCTTTTTTCCCCCATAGGGGAAAGCGGGCCTACGCCACCCAAAAAGGTGGTGCAGGACTGCCAGTGTCTCAGGAGGTGTTCCCGAAAAAGTAGTTTTGGAAGCTGCCTTAAGGTAGCTCCGCCCCTTGGAACACCCTGGGAACGTCACCGCGGTACAGGCACTTACGCTGCCCCACGCCTTCATCCGTTCCAGTTTGTACAGTGCAAGTGGCATGGATGCCGGCGTAGGGGTCACGCTGCCTCCTAAGGCAATCCGCCCCCCCCCCCGCCTCAGGAATGGGCTGTAAGACTACAAGCGGCAGCCTTGGTGCCTTTCCAATATGCCCTGGGGGAAAAAGAGCCTTGGTTTCACTTACCGTGAAGGCTTCTTCTGCTCGTAGGTAAGAAGGGCGTCTTCAGTCTGGGTTATTTTCCTTTATTTGCTAGGGAAGGCAGGAATCAACAAAATTTGTAGGCCTTCCGGTTCTCTAGGGGAAATGACCCCCTCCCTTCGGAAACCTCAGTAGTTGAAAAGCTTAAAAAATGCCAATAAGTAATAAGCCCTATAATTTAACAAACAATTCTTGCCCCTAATAGATGAGGAACACAGGGATGGAAAAAACAACTGGTAACGAGAAACATTCATTCAACGTTAACATGGAAAACACGTCTCACATAAGACACCCTCCCGTAGCAGTCGCTACCTCTTTTCCTTTTTTTTTTTTTTTTTAAACGTATAACTAGGGAGGGGAAGACACCCTTCTTACCTACGAGCAGAAGAAGCCTTCACGGTAAGTGAAACCAAGGCTCTTTCTTGCTCTAGGTAAGAAGGGCGTCTTCAGTCTGGGACTTACCAGAGCTATTTGTGAACTTGGGTGGGAATTAGGTCTCCTGTACAGTCTGAAGAACTCCCAGTCCAAAGGCGCATGCCTCTCTGGAAAAGGAGTCCACTTTGTAATGTTTGGTAAACGTTGACAAGGAAGACCAAGTAGCCGCATTACATATTTGTTGCAAAGAAACCTTGTGTCTAAATGCCACTGTGGTGGCCGCACTCCTGACAGAGTGTGCGGTGATGCCAGGTGGAGTTCTCACTCCGGAAGTCTTATAGGCCTGGGCAATACAGGCCTTAATGGTGCTACTAATAGCTGCCCGAGACATGGCGCCTCCCATATTGGGAGCCGTCAAGGTAATGAAGAGACGCTCTGACCTTCTAATATGTTGGGTTTTTCTGATGTAAATGCGCAAGGCCCTTTTTACATCTAGAGAGTGCCATTCTCTCTCCTTCTGATTAGAAGGATTCGGGAAGAAGGTAGGAAGAACGACCTCCTGTTCAAGGTGAAAGCGAGTCTGAATCTTTGGAATGAAAGAAGGATCAGTACGGAGAATCACTCTATTCTTGCGAAATATGCAAAGATCTGGTCTGACTGAGAGTGCTCCAAGTTCTGAAACCCTTCTGGCTGAAGTGACTGCGGTAAGAAACAAAGTTTTCATGCGGAGCCACTTAAGGTCGACTTTCCTAAGAGGTTCAAACGGAGGTTTGGTCAAGGCTAGCAGAACCGAACGCAGATTCCAAGAAGGGAATCTATGAACCACCGGAGGGGATGTCAATTTAACCCCTCTGAGGAAGGCACAGATGTGAGGATGCTTTGTTAGGGGGTACCGACCTATACGAGGTACCAGCGTGGCTATCGCGGCCAATTGTCGTCGTAGTGTGGAGACTTTAAGACCGAGCTTATGTCCGTCTTTGAGGAAAGATAAGACGTCAGGCACCCTCGGTTTTAGCGGATTCTTGGAGTTGCGGTGACACCAAGTGGCGAACACCTTCCAGGTAGCTCCGTATATCCTTTGTGTGGCCGGTCTTCTGCTGGCTAAGATGGTATCTACGATGTCGGCACTGTACCCCTGATCTAAGAGGCCTCGCCTCTCAAGTGCCAGACGGTTAGTCGATACCACCCGGGATCCGGGTGACAAATTGGTCCTTGGAGAAGAAGGTCCTGTCTGACTGGAAGTTGCCAGGGAGGCTGAATGGATAGCTGTTGTAATACCGGATACCAAGGCCTCCTTGGCCAGTCTGGAGCTATCAACAGTACTGTGGTCCGTAGGCTCCGAATGCGCCGGAGCACCCTGGGAATGAGAGGAAGAGGTGGGAATGCGTAAAGCAGTCCGCTCGGCCATGGGGATAGGAGAGCATCCGTCCCTTCCGCTCCGGCCTGGTGGTATCTGGAATAGAACCTTTTGAGCTGGGAGTTGGCTGGAGTCACGAAAAGGTCTACTTGTGGGACGCCAAACCTGTTGACCATCTGATTGAATACCTCTGGGTGTAAGGCCCACTCGGCTTCGTTGAGGCGTTGTCTGCTGAGCCAATCGGCCTGGACATTCTGCACCCCTCTGATGTGCTCCGCTGATATTGAGGCTAGATGGATCTCGGCCCATTCCAGTATCTTGGAGGCTTGCTTGTGGAGTGACGACGACCTGGATCCCCCCTGCTTGTTTATATGAGCCTTTGCGGCTATGTTGTCTGTTCTGATGAGGAGATGAGTCCCCTGTAATTGGGGACCGAAGTGCAGAAGGGCATTCCATATAGCAGTAATCTCTAAGAAGTTTATGCTCTTCTTCTGCTGCTGGAGATCCCAGACTCCCTGTGCTGGTTGGTTTTGGAGAGTTGCTCCCCATCCCGTTAGACTTGCGTCTGTGAACAACTGAGTAGGTGTTCCGTGGATGTACTGAAGACCCCGAGATAGGTTGGACGGGAGCATCCACCAAGTCAGGCTCGCTCGGGCAGAGTCCGAGAGTATCAGTAATTTGTTCTGTTTCTTGGCAATGTCCTTCTGGAACGGTTGGAGGAACCACTGTAATGGCCTTACCCTGAAGCGAGCTCATGGTACCGACGGGATGCACAACACCATGTGTCCCTGGAGCTTGGCAAGCGTCATAAGTCGGGATGTCTGAGTAGAAGCCACTTGTTTGGCTAGTGACGAGATGGATTCCACCTTGTCTTTCGTGAGAATGAGGGAGTTGGTTGTAGTGTCTATGACTACACCGAGATGGGTCAGTGTCTGAGAAGGGACCAGCTGACTTTTGTCCCAATTGATCAGGAAGCCATGGTCTTGTAGGATCCTGATCACAATGTCTGTGTGAATCCGACTGAGATCCCGAGAAGGAGAACAGATGAGGATGCCGTCCAGGTACGGGTGTACCTGGACTCCCTGTTTGCGGGCTTGTACCATGAGGGTCACCAATATCTTGGTGAATACCCTCGGAGCGGAAGTTAGGCCGAAAGGTAGTGCCCGAAATTGATAATGGTTCTCCTGGCAGGAGAAGCGAAGGAACTTCCTGTGGGTCGGGTGGATGGGGACGTGGAGATACGCTTCTGTGAGGTCCACCGAGGTAAGGAAGGCTCGAGGTGTTAAGGTCTCCGCGATGGACTTCAGAGTTTGTCACGCCGCTCCTGGGCTTCTGGGACCCCCGGGGTCTCTGCCTGGACCAAGGGTGGGGGCGGAGGAGCCTCCTCGGCCTCAGACCAGTCCGAGGGGGAGTCAGAGCTTTCTCCCCTCTCGGACGTTGCCAGGTTGTCGGCTCCCTCTCTCGCAGCCTCCTCACAACCTCCGTTTGGCTTCCTCCCTGGCCGCGGCTCCCCTCTCGCCTTATCACCTTTTCCAGACAGAGAGGCCCCGCCCCTTTTCCCCACACCCCCGCCCCGCCCCCGTGCTCCCCCCCCAGCCGGGCGTTGCCGGCATCTTGCGGCGATCGGCCTCAGCTGCGCCGGCCGCTCTCCCCCGCCCCAGCCGCGCCCGCCCGCTCAACAGCTGTGGGGGGCGGAGTCTGTGCGGCCGCGTCATTCTGGCTGCGCCGGGCCTCGGGATTTGCGGCGCCGCCGCTCCGCTCCTGGGTTGCCGGGCCCCATCTGATCGGCTACCTGGGGGAGAGAGAAGGAGCAGCGTTGGCTTCCCCTGATTCTCTGGGGGGGGGCTGGGCGACAGGCTGTACCCCCTCCGCTTCTCCAGCGGGTAAGCCTGTGCCCGGGGCTGTGGGTCCGGGAGAGATGTCGGCCCGGGAGCCGGCCAGCTGGCCCGTCCCGGGACAGAGTTTCCATCCTGAACTTCCTGTAGATGACAAATTTGTTCACCCACTTGAGATTCAGGATGGCTCTCCAGTCCCCATTTTTCTTTGGAACCATGAAAAACACGGAATAAACCCCCAAGGAGCGCTTGGAGAACTCTACGGGTTCTATGGCCCGGATGTCTAACAGATGTTGGATCGCTTCCCTTGTGCGGAGCAATTTTTCTTTGCCTAGATGTAGTTTGGAGATGAATCTTGCAGGTGGGGTTCTGCGAAACTCGAGTAGGTAGCCTTGAGCTATGATGGAGGATACCCAGTGATCCGCATGTGATGCCTGCCAAGTCTCCGCAAAGCGGGAGAGGCGGCACCCCACTGGGTCGATCATGGAGTCATTGTTTGGGTTGTTGAGGTCCATACCCAGACCTGTCGGAGGGCTGGGAAGAACGTGGGGATCTGGAAAAACGACCTCCCCTCCGAAAGGAACCCCTGAAGGAGTTCCAGGAACCCTTTCGTTGATCGCCCCTAAATCTCTGGAGTGTGTGGGAGGAACGAAAGGAACGCGAGTAGGGTCTTTGCTCCTGCTTGTAGCTCTTGGGGAGAGCCTTTTTCTTGTCCCTTGTTTCAACTAAGATAGGGTCTAGTTGATCGCCAAAGAGTCTGTTTCCCTGATACGGGAATCCCATCAGGTCAGCCTTGGAATGGTGGTCCACCTACCAAGGTCGAAGCCAAAGGGCTCTCCTAGTTGCTAACTGGGTGGCAATGGCTCTGGCAGAAAAGGAAAGAGTGTCTAACGAAGAATCTGCTAAGAAGGTGACCGCTTTTAGGATTCTGGACACTCCCTCCTGGGCTTTCTTATTTCCTTTAGGAATGATCTGTTGAAGTTTGCGTGTCCATACAATGGCTGCTCTGGACACTAACGCTGAAGTGACTGAGGCACTGACAGCTAAAGCAGAGGCTTCGTGTGTTCTCTTGAGAGAGATCTCAGCTTTCCTGTCTAGAGGATCTCTAATAGACCCCTTACCATCTCTGGCCACAACATCATTGGAGTGTAACGCACACACAGGTGCTTCCACTATCGGGGGCTGAAGTAATTGGGCCGTGGCAGGGGCCAGGTCATAAAATTTCTTTGCAATGGCAGGGGTCTGCCTGCCTGCTAAAGGTTTTTCCCATTCAGCAGTAATGAGAGAGGTAAAATAGTCAGGGACTGGAATGACCCGAGAGGGGTTGGCATGTCTGTGAAAAAATTCCTTGGAACCCTTAAGCTTGTCTGGAGCTTGTGGGTCCTGCGGCTCTGATAAATCCAAGGCCTCTAAGGTCTTAATCAAGAGCGATGGGAAATCCTCCTGAGGGTAAAGCCTTAGCTGTTTCTCCTCTGGTTTAGGAATATCCTCCTCAGTGGAGGAATCATTCTCTTCTCCGTTCTCGTCATCAGAAGAGTCTGGAGAGGATTGGGTCTGCATTACCACCGACCCCCTGGGTTGGTGAGGGGTGCTAGAAGCAGCCTTCTCAGCCCTAGGCATAGCCTGAATGTGCTGAGTGCTAGACCCTTCTAAAGGATCCTGGTAGTCCTCTGGGTCTCTGATAGAGGGGGTGGGGGTCCGCTGGGCTGCTTGTAGGCCATCTACAAAGACGCTTCTTAAGAGCTCTGTGAGCTCCGCTCTTAAAGCAACCATCCCCCCTGACTCCAAAACCCCCGCGAGCGTCTGTACCTTACCGGTAGAAGTCGGTTGTGCAGCCGAAGAGATGCCTGGAGCTCCATCGCCACTTAGAGGAACATGGCTAGCAGCCGCGGCGGTCAGCAGGGGCTTTTCCGCGCCTGATGGGTCTGCGGAGCACTCGGCTGCCCGCGGGGTCCTTGGTGCTGGGCTAGCAGCCTCGGCGGGCGTCCGGCTAGCAGCCGCGCCTAACTTAACCCTCTCCGCCACCGATGTGGCGGCGGGTATGAGCGGCGGTTGGCTAGCAGCCTCGCCGGTCTTCTTGCGTTTTCCTGAAGAGGGAAACTTCTTATCCCCTTTCTCTGAAGGGTTAAGTTTCCTTTTCTTTTTGGGATCGGGGCCTTTTTGGGACTTAGAGGAGTCCCCGCGGCTCTGATCCGCCGCTACCAGGAGGCCCGGGTCCAAATCCACAGGCAAAATGAATTCGTCCTGGTGGGTAGCCGCCATCTTTTTTTTTTTTTTTTTTAGGCGGGAAAAAATTAATCCAAAATCCCCCCCCTTCCCCGGGGCCCGAAGACAAAGAAAACAACCGGGGGGAAAGACACAGAGGTAAGGGGAAGGAAAAGGAGCAGAAAGGTAAAGTAAGGGAAAGAATTTTCACCCCAAATTTAGAAAAAACGGCGGAGAACCGCCGGCAACCTGCTTCCCTGACAAAAGGCAGGAAACAAAACTGAGGCTTTCCGAAGGGAGGGGGTCATTTCCCCTAGAGAACCGGAAGGCCTACAAATTTTGTTGATTCCTGCCTTCCCTAGCAAATAAAGGAAAATAACCCAGACTGAAGACGCCCTTCTTACCTAGAGCGAGAAAAATTCTGTCTAGCTTTTTTTTACCTTTTTGGTATTGAATATCTAGCTTGAGGAAAAGTTCAGGAAAGCCATTACAGGTAGAGTATCCCTTATCTGGACATCCCATATCCAGACTGATCCGAAAATCGAACCCTTCGAGCCAGCATGCAGGCAGATCCATGCTGCCTGCTTTCAATGTTTCCTCTCACCTAAAAAAATAAAGTACAGTGTACACTGCATCGTAGGTGGAGACTGAAAGCCTGCCATTTTAGTTTGTTTGTTGTTGCTCTTGTTTAACAACTGATACAGGTATTCTGGTGAGTTAGTTACACTTTTGCTTTCTGATTGGTTCAGGGTACACAAAATTTTTAAAAGTATTGTTTAAAATTACATTCAAGCTATGTGTATAAATTCATACATGAATTTGAGTCCCCTTCCCAAATATGTCATTATGTATATGCAAAAATTCCAAGATATTTCAATATACAGAAAGATCCAAAATACGGACCACTTCTGGTCCCAAGCAATCTGGATAAGAGATACTCAACCTGTACATTATTTTTACATGAATTGTGTATCACTGGAAATGTGGATACAAAAAAGGCATATATGTGAAAAAATACTGATGAAAGATTTTCAATAATGAATGAATTTAATACTTCTTTTAGGACAAATCTATTAGCACCAGTTTACCTGTGCTAGATTTAATAGATGCCATCGCGCCAAAAGCTATCCATTCAGAAATGGTCAAGAGAGAAAATCTTTCTGAAACAGACAAGTTCAATAACGCTAAGTAAGTCTTTGCTGCTTATCTTTTCCTTTATAAACACTGAGGCTTTGATCCAGCTGTAGTTGCACATAAATAATTACATGTGGCAGATAATTCCTGAATTGTAACAGTGCTACCCTGTTGTACCAGAAACAATTGAGAGTTCTGTGCCACCTTAAATGCTAACAACTTTATTGTGTATGTGATGAGGTAAGGTGGCAGTCTCAGCAGATCTGGAGGGGGTGGTGCCAGTATCTGCTGCCACTCCTGCCTTACCCTCACTGCCACTTCCTCCTCTACCTAACCTCAGTCTCCGCACAGTGAGACCAGCTAACGTTCTCTCCTTCCTCCTTATCCAAGGCATCTTTATACAAGAGAAGACTTGCTGTGATGTGTTTAAAGATGCTTGGCGAAGAAGGGAAAGAATATTAGCTGCTTTGGGTGGAGGCAGTGGTCAGAGGTGTTAGGGTGTATGGAGGTGGCGGCATAGGCCTGAGGCAGTATGCCTTATTGAATTGCCACTGGACTTCTTCAGATGCATGTGTTATCCTCAGGTATACCCAAACTCTATGCATTTTTGTGTTAGTATGTAGTTCAAACTGAGGAGAATGCTTCATATGTGACCAAATGAAAGCTTATATCACATTCTATCGGAGATGTACATTCCCATTTGCATTAAAAATGTACCTAAACATTTCAGTGTGGTCCAGACAACCATTGCAGTGCTTCAGTGCATACATAATCCTGATTTTGCACCAAAATTTCCCATACTGGATTGGGACTTGTGCATCAGGCATGCTGGTTGAGTGTGCTATACATGAGATACAGGAATTGTGGTGGTCACTGAGCTGATTGCTGGTAGTCCAGTGAGAATCCAGTAGACTTGGGCTGGGTGGCATGGTTTAGCACATAAAAACTGTGTGCTGATTTCTAACTATTTTTGCAGAGTTTTCTCATTGCCATATTATTGTTTTTCTTGACTTTTAATTACAGTGTAACAAAGTTGTTGTATCTCTTGTATACCAAATCTTCCCGGGAAAGTGTCATTTTCTTTTGTGAATAAATAAATGCTTGAGCCTGGACAAAGTGGGGATATTCTGTTAGTGGGGCATAAAGGTTTTTAGATTGTTTTAAAATATGATTTAAATGTATTTTAAATCTGTTTTAATGTTTAGTTTTTATCCAGTTGTTTTTATATTATTCCCTTAGATGCTTGGGGAAAAGGGGAGGGTATATAAATAAATAAATAAATAAATGCATTTAAATATATTTAAACCAATTATGTCTGTTGACTAATAATTCTTTCTCCTTTCCCCCCTCCAAGATATGCTATTTCAGTTGCTCGAAAAATTGGTGCTTGTATATATGCCCTACCAGACGACTTGGTAGAAGTGAAGCCAAAAATGGTTATGACAGTATTTGCATGCTTGATGGGAAGAGGACTGAACAGAATAAAATAAAGATTTTTTTCACATTTTCTGCCATGATCAACACAATGAATGCCTCACTGTTTACAGACTAATGACAATATGTAGCTGTAAAACCAGAGATAATTTATATGCACAAATGTGGAGATGTATAGAGAGATTATTTACCTAACTCAATTGTTTATACTTAAGGTTTCATCTGAAAATTTTTGTATTATATTAGTAGTTTGTGAAATAACATTTTAATGCAGTAATCATCATGTTAAGATTATCATTACTGTTATATACCATTTTGAATCAAATAGTATTTAGGCTGTTTTCTTAGTACACAAATCAACATGACTTTACAATGCTATTTTAGAAGCTGCTGTGAAATTAAGATTTGATTTCTGTGTGTACTGACATATGGCCTTATGAGTGAAAGGCCTTGAAAATCTGATTTCATTCCACCACTATTATATTAATCCAAATTTCCAACGGTCAGTGTCCATGCCTTATAATAAAGGACTGCCAAATGCCTATTAACATTATGGCTTCAAACCTGGTTTAATGGATAACCAATTTATTGATCAGTAGGACCCCATTTTAGTTGGAGAAGGCAAATTTATTGTGGTGCAGGGGCACTTGCTTGTTAAATTTTAGGCTATTTTTGTTTTGTTGCACTACTGTACTAGGGAAATAAAAAGGAAATATTAAAAATGGCCTTGCAACAATGAGAGCTAGAGTGGTTGTAGCCTGTTCATTATCTCTAATTAAAAGACTGAGAATAGGACTTGGGTGTCTGAATTCCCTCAGTTCAGTCCTGCCCCTTTCAGGCATGAATTCTTTAATTCTCTCCCTCCTAGCCTTATCCATGGTTAGTAGTGACAGGCTCATCCGCATTCTCATTTTCCTTGTGTGTCCCTGTTGCTTTGTGTTTTTTTTTCCTTTTCCACACACATTTTGCTTTCCCTAGTGGTCAATTCAATATTACATTGTTTTATGTTCAGCATAATTTCCTGACGTTTACAATGTAATATTGAATTGACCACTAGGGGGAGCAAAATGTGTGCAGGAAAAAAAACCCCAACACAATAGGGACATGCAGGCAAGGAAAATGAGAATGTGGAAGAGGCCTATGTCAGCACTTCTGTTAACTATTGTTAATACCAACCAAGGTTTTCTGTTAAAATCAGAACTGGAAATCAGGATAAGAAGCTGGCTTTACAAGAGGCCAGAGTTAATGTAAGATGGGCAGTACATTCCTGAAGGAAGGGGTAGATAGGTGGTTTCCCAGCCGAAACTCAGGTTTCTCAGCCAAAAAATAAAGGTTATAGATGTATTAAAAAAACAACAACCATGAAACTCCTCCATGGAGTTACACGGGGCTACGCCTTCTATTTTGCTGGCATATCAATGCTGCAGCATAGAGGGGCATTCCCAGACCAAAAGGGGTGTGAAAGCTAACGTTAACTCTGCCCCTGGGAATGCCCCAGGAACCCCCCGACGCTGGCACCTGCTCCAGATTTTTGCTGCCCGTGTGGCAGTGCTAGTGGCTAAGGCCTGGACTGCTGCATCACTCCGCGGTGCCACTGTAAGTGCCCCTGCACCGGCATCTGTGCCACTTTATCATGCCACAAAGTGGCATGGATGCTGGCATGGGGTTACACTGGCTCCTATGGTACTTTCCTCTCCTTCAGGATTGCACATTTAACCACCACTGAGACATGTGAGGGGAATTCCCACTGTAGAGAGCTTGAGTGGGAATGAGCTAACCTATAACCTGCCTCTAATCTTTTAACTTTCAAGAATGGGATAACTTCCTGCACTAGCCCCTAAGGGGATAGCTATGGTTTATTAAATTGTACATTAACTTTTATTTTATCATCACACACACAAAGTATTGAGGTTAGTGTGCAAATTTATTTACATTTAATAAATTAATATGTTAATTATTAAAAATATTTATTTTGTTGGTAACCCTGGTAATTAAAACCAGAATTTACAATTTACTCAAATTAGCAGATTTGAATCTGGCTGTGTCCTTGTGATTTTTTTTTGTATTGATACATGTAATATGGATCCTCTTGAACATATGGATTTTTTTTATAAGATATTAGATTTTTCTTTGAGCAATCACATTGTTTATAGTGTGTGGTCTAGAATAAGCCTAAATAAGCATAAGTTTAACAATGGTAATATGAAGGACAAAGTTTATGTAGTAAACCTTGCAATAAGGGCAAATAACTGACTATTAAAAAAATATTACATTGAAAAGCAATAAAGCTTTGTCCAGTTTTGGGGCCTTCTTTTATACATGATGTAAATATTCTTGTAAATTTGTAGTATTAATATAGATGGGTTGCTAATTTTCTGAGTATATTAATTCCAGTACAACCCCCAGAAGATCCAAATCAATAGTTAAAACAGAACTAATTTTTAGGCATGTACTTTCTAAACTCAATTGCATGTAGGAGGAAAAAGTAGACTTTCTCTACCACTTAAGGGAGACTCAAACAGACTTACAGTCACCTTCCCTTCCCCTACCCACAACAGACACTCCTACGAGGTATAGGCTGAGAGAGCTCTAACAGAGCAGTAACTTGCCCAAGGTCACCCAGCTGGCTTTGTGTGTAGGAGTGGGGAAACCAATCGAGTTCACCAGATTAGCCTCCGCTGCTCATGTGGAGGAGTGGGGAATCAAACCCAGTTCTCCAAATTCCACCGCTTCAAGCCACCATTCTTAACCACTGCTCCACTGCTCTCAAACTACTATAAATTATGGCAATGTTGCAAAATGGAGGACAGTCTTACAACACCCTAAGGCTCTTCAGTCAGTACAACAATATGATTTTGACAAAATAACTACACGGGAGAGACTGCTATTGTGTTTCCATCCTGAGTTTCACTAATGCATGTCACACAAACACACATACACAAAGCAGAAGACGAAGGTTTTGTGGAAAAACTCCTACAATAATCTTCTGTTTGGGCTGTGTTCTTGTCCTGACCCTGATGACACCCCAGTCACCCCTGATGACACTTTCCATTGGTGGTATCAGCATAAGATTCACACCAGGTGTATGAATGTTGTATGTGCTAAATTACATCCACTGTGGTGCTGAAAGAAACCTTGGGGTACAACTGTACACTCCTCAGGTTCACCTTGCTTCATGGGCAAGACTCAGGCAGCAAACATTTTGATTGTTTGAACAATGAGGCTGCCGGTCAGTGTGTTATACATTCAAGTATATTTTTTCGCACTTCTCTCTCTTCACAAGTACCTATTTTCATCCAGCAGTACGGCAACATTTTCTATTTATTTTATTAAAACATATCCTGCCTTTCCTCTTGGTTCGAGAGGCTTACAATAACTATTAAAACACCCCCAACTGAAACCAAACATAAACCTTCCCTCTCCCTTTAAAGATGCTTGTGGGTTAGCGATGGAAAGAAAAATGTCTACCGCAAAAAGGAATAGACAAGCTGAGAGCCTCAAACAAACCCTGTCCTCAGGATCCAAGTATTATTTTTCTGGGCCGGTATACATTTTTAACACCCTGCCAACCATTCAGTGGCAGGATTCATGAGTCCTGAAATAACGTTTTCCATTTTATTTCAAAAATTGTTACATAAATCAATAGACCCTACCATGATTGTGGGTCACAGCTAGGTGCGGGCTGTCTGATGTAGGCAGAGGAAGAGGAAACGTTCCAATGACAGCCATGTGACTGAGTCAGACTGACAGGCGATTTTCATAGCAGAAAATGCCTAGTCTAGTAGGGCACTTTCAGTCCACTCTCAATGCACTTTAATGATCGTTTGCAAGTGTATTTTGCCATTTCACACCGTGAAATCCAGCTGCAAAGCGCATTGCAAGTGGATTGAAAGTGCATTATTCTGCATGTGTGAAAGGATACGTGTGTGTGTAAAGTGCCGTCAAGTCGCAGCCGACTTATGGCGACCTCTTTTTTGGGGTTTTCATGGCAAGAGACTAACAGAGGTGGTTTGCCAGTGCCTTCCTCGGCACAGCAACCCTGGTATTCCTCGGTGGTCTCCCATCCAAATACTAATCAGGGCTGACCCTGCTTAGCTTTTGAGATCTGAGGAGATCAGGCTAGCCTGGGCCATCCAGGTCAGGGCAGTGAAAGGATATATTCGGTATTAAATTAGAAGGGGAAATAATGCGGATTTTTAAGAACATTTCTGAAGTAATTTCTTTTACACCCATCGACAGCCAGACATATAAGTGGTATTGAGTAATAACCACGTGCGGTCTCAAAAGTTTGTCTTAAGCTGGCAATACATTAGACGGGTAGCTAAGTAAATATGACTGACAGGACTAAAGATTAACGTAAACTATCATGGCCGTGGGTCCTGCCAAGCTTATACTGAAGTGTCGCGAAGTTCTAGCCAAAACAAAAAGGCACAGAGCCAAACCGACCGTTCTCAGGCAAACGGGCGCAACGGCCATAACGGGCGCCGAGGGAACGACACCCCGAGCAACGTCGTCCGCGGAGAGATGCACCCAAGAGCGCGCGGAGCCTATTTGCGCGTGCGCAATACAATACGTGTTAGCCTTCGCTCTGGCGTCGCTCGTTCCGGCTCATGCTGATGCCTTTTCAGCCGGCGGCGCCTTTTGGGCCGGGTGGGTTTCTGCTTGCCCGCGCGTGAAGAGGGGGGGTCCCCAGAGCGGCCTCTCCCGATGGGCCTCAGCCGCCTAGCGGAGCTAGCGCGATGGCTGCTCTTTACCAGAGCGCCGACCCGTCGGCCTCGGCCTCCCCTAACAAGCTTTTGGCCCTGAAGGACGTCAGGCAGGTGAAGGAGGAGACCACCCTGGATGAGAAGCTCTTCCTCTTGGCGTGCGACAAAGGTAGGGGGGGGGTCCCACTCCTCTCGGCTGGGAGGATCCGCTCCCCTCCGCCTCCACACCCGCCCCCGAAAGCCTCGGCTCAGGGGATCCGCCCAAGCCCAGCATCGAAAAAGAGGCGCGCGCCAGCAAGGGCGACCCCGTTGGGCGAGCGCAGGCCGGTCGTCCCCTTTCCCCACCTACCCGCCATCGCGCGCGAGGAGGCGGGAGACTCTCGTTTAGCCGCTTGGTGAAGTGCCCCGATTGCGGGGTGGCGATTGATGCCCGTTAAGGAAAAGCTAATCTGCGTTGAGTGACGTGCCTTTAGCAACGTCAAGAGAATAATACCCCCCAGAGCCCTTGGATCGACCGCACTTCGTCCTTCTCTTTCATTTTAAGGAGAATTTTGATAAAAATCTGACACTTCGTGGTGAACCAGGGCACTGATTCCAAAGCTGGTTTAGTTAGTAAGCTTTGGTCCTGGTGCAAGGTTTTCCTTCGTAATCTATAGTCCTAATAGGTAATCTCTCACCTAAAGTAAGACTGTTACTCACTTTACATGCAAAAAGTGGGAGAAAGAAAGCACCTGAATGGAAACACTCACCTTTTTTTGTTTTTGTTCTGGGCTGACAAAGTACAGTTGCTTTATTAGGTTGATAACTGCACACATTGTATTAGGGAGACATATGTAAACCAGTATTACAACTAGAGTCAATCTTACAAGATGTTTGAGTAATTAGTAATATAGTATACAACCTATATACATGCCTGGTTGATTTAAACTGTTTGTATATGTATATATTTCTGTAAATGTGTGCAGGTGTTACTTGGGTTTTAATTGACCAGTGATGAAGGCCAAATAGGCTGAAACGTGTCTGGCATGTGGTTAGAGTCATCAGCCTCAGGAAATGCCATTGTGCTATTTTAATGTTTTTTAAGAATTTTAATCTAGACATAGCACTTCCAATAAATTATATTTTCATTAATATATATATATGTATAATTCTACCCAACCTTGGGTACCCAGTTTCTGACAAAGTACAAACCAGTGAGATCTGCTTCAAAGGGTATCTGATGAAGGGAGCTTTGACTCTCGAAAATTTATACCCCGAAAATATTTCTGGAATTTAAGGTGATGCTGGATTTGATTCTAACTGTTCCACTGAGATCTTGGAAACACACATAAATTTATATACAAAAAGTAAATATTTAACTGAGCAATTTATAATTTTGCGCTTTGCATTTTTTGGGAGTAAAGATAATACCTTAATCAAAATAGAGACACAATGTTGTAAAAGAATTTGTAGTTTGTGTGTGTGTAAAGTTTTGTTGCCAAATGTGTGAATGCATCTTTAAGTGGTTAATGCTTCTTTTCATCCAGATAATTAGATTTTGTTTACATTGTAGCATTTTTAAACATAGGTCAAAGTGGGGCTGTATGAAGGGATGTTGAGTCTTGGCATTAAGTCTTGGCATGCCTCTTCAATTGCTAGGAATAAAGATTTTTTTAATCGAGATGGGTATTCACTGAGAAGCCAGCAGTGCTGCCGTAAGGTCAAACATGTCTACGTTCCAATTTTCAGATAAAAGACAGTCCCCTATTCTTCTAGTTCAACCACACTTTCCTTTATGCCACAAAAGACACAGCCATATGATTAATAAGGCCTACATCCAGAAGCAATGGCAAACTGGTGGTTTGTCATTACAGGAGTGAGCCATGGGGAGGGGCTGTGGCTCAGTGACAAAGCATCTGCTTTGCATGCAAAAGGTCCCACGTTCAGTCCCTGGCAGAAAGAAGGGTATGGGTTAAAGGGACGAGACAATTGGTGATGCAAAAGACCTCTGCCTGAGACCCTGGAGAGCTGGTGCCGAGACAATACAGACCTTGATAGACAAATGGTCTGATTCAGTACAAGGCAGCACAGGGGTTGAAAATTTATTGGTTTGCAACAATTTATTTGCTTGTATCATTATTTCTTAATTGGACAAAATGGCATGCTGCTATTTGTCATTTTATCTATTTAAAAAATAAACTCGTTTGTTGCAAACCAGGAAGTAGAGGAGAGAGGGAGAGGTTGTTAGCATGAGAACTTCAGCTAATGATCTGAGTAGAGCCAATATACTTTCTTTGGCTTGGAAGTTCTGTGATAATCTGTACCAACAGTGACAAGAATTCTTTATTTTAGATATCAAGAAACAATAAAAACCAGTAACAGCTGTAATATGACGCATGGTGCCTTCATAAATTAAGGGTCACTTTTCGCTCCTAAAATATTTCAGGGCTTCAACTAAGATTGCCATTCAGATGCTTTTTTGTCAATAGCTTGTGTACACAAAAGTGTGAACACTCTTGTACATCAGGGGTTTGGGGCTGAAGTTTCTAGACTATGCAATGACAGATGAATAAAATAATAGGTAGGTCTATTCATTGTTTATTTGCTTTTTAAATGCCTACTGATGAGCAGAGACTGCTTGATCCTGTCCAGTCCATTAAAACTTGTGCCATGACAATTAGCTTCTGAATTGTGCATGTAGCAAAAGGTTCAGTACAACTTTGCTGAGCTTGCCCTCCAAGATGGGATAAGTGCTGATCATTTTGTTAGGCAGATAAGGAGGTGCCAGTTTTCCTTATCTTCTAGCAGTTGATTAATGATGTCAGATCTAATAGCTGTTGGGTTAAGCAGTGCATGTGAGATGTAGAAATCGTACTTTTGCATTATGGATGCTAAATATGGGTATATCTGTTTTTCCAAAATCAGGTTGGCCTCTCTGGATCAAAATGTTAGAGTATCTATTGCACAACAAAGCTTTGCCAAAGGTAGTCATGATGATCAGCAGAAAAATCCCAAAGGGAAAAGTCATATAATATATTTTATTAAGACCGAGCAACTTATCACAAAACAGTGTGCATTACAACACAGTGTGCAAGCTTTTGAGTTTCCAGAATACATCTGTCTGGATGTTCAGTACAAAAACAAAGTGAGTTGAGGGGAAGAGAGCACAGTGGTTCAGAGCTTGGTGGAATGGTCCTTGTGCCTGCAGTTTCCAGAGCTGTAATATGTAATACAGAATGTTGCAGACTTAAGGGGATTACTTGTTCTATATGCAAACAGATTTGAACTTGCGGGAACACCTGAAATAGAAATAAATTCTTGCACTTGACAAACATCTCCCAGTATAACAAACATCTGAAGAAGTGAGCTGTGGCTCACGAAAAGTCATACCCTGCCAGAAAATATTTTTGTTAGTCTTTAAGGTGCTACTGGACTCTTGCTGTTTTCTACGATCTCCCAGTATTATGTGTGTTGCAGCACTTTCCTAAGCACAGTTACACTCTTCTAAGCCGATGTACTTCAGAGTACTTAGAAGTGTGTAACTCTGTTTAGGATTGCACTGTTAGAATACTTTCAAATTAAAATACGTTGAAGGACCCAAACATCTCTTTGTATGTTATTTATATAGGTGATTACTACATGGTGAAGAAGCTCTTGGAAGAGAATAGCGCTGGTGAAATGAACATTAATTGTGTGGATGTGCTTGGGAGAAATGCTGTAACCATAACCATTGAAAATGAGAATCTAGACATACTGCAGTTACTTCTGGATTATGGGTGCCAGGTAGTATGATCATGTTTAACATAGTTTAGAAAACATAACAATCTGTTTAAGATTTAATTTATTTTTTCATGTCCTTTAAAAAGAAAAGCATCTTCCTTACGTATACTTCTGTTTATAATTTTAAAATTCATATTGTCTTTTCTAATATGCTGTTTGTTATTATTTCTGATTTAACATTCCATTGTTTTCAGTCCACAGATGCACTCTTGGTGGCCATTGACTCAGAAGTTGTGGGAGCTGTGGACATACTACTCAATCATCGACCAAAACGATCTTCTAGACCAACAATTGTTGTTAGTAACATATATTTAAATTATAAGGGCAGATCAGATACCAGCCTTGCTAGTATTGGGCACAAAGAATTGAAATGTTAGAAGCTAGAATTGTACAACAAATTTAGTTATGAATGTTTTGAACAGAAGGACGTGTGAGATTTCAAAAAACAGAATGGTTTCAGATAAGGCATGTTTTAGTTTTGAGCTTTTCGTATAGCTTAATTTATCATTTTTTATTCCGTCTGTTGCAGAAATTAATGGAACGTATTCAGAATCCAGAATATTCAACAACCATGGATGTGGCCCCTGTTATTTTAGCTGCTCACCGTAACAACTATGAAATCCTTACTATGCTGCTAAAGCAGGATGTATCACTACCCAAACCTCATGCTGTGGGCTGTGAATGCACGCTGTGTACAGCCAAGAACAAAAAAGATAGCCTACGACATTCCAGGTTACAGTAATTGCCTCTTAATGTTTGCATGCCATTTTCCCCTCTGAGCAGTACTCCCAAATCTGTTCAGTGCAGACTTGTAAATAGCCATTAGCCCTGTAGAAGTTCTTGATATTACTTGTGTTTGTGCTGTTCCATTATTTTTATATGGTACTCATATCTTGGTGTGGGAACGGTTTGTGGGTGAGGTGTTAGTTTCTGATATTTCTGTTGTGGTAGTTTGAGTGTCATCAGGTAATGAGATGGGGTAAAGAGTTCCTGCCCTCTTCACATGGTGTTCTGGTGCTATGCAAGGCTGTAATGCAGCTCAGCAAAAGGGTGGAAAGGATGGAAGCACGCTTGGAGAGTTTCCTGTGATATCCTAGCAGCTTTTCAGGCTCTATAGAGCCATTGGGGTACCCTGTAAGTCAGCTTTTATAATGAGATTGATTGTCCTGCTGCCTGCCATTTACAACATATCTCAGAGCCAAACTACACATTATTTTTTTTGTGCATTTTCACATTTTTTCTCACATTCCCTGTAGAATTGCTTCTTTTTTTAAAAAGAGCCCAAAGAAGTTCAGAACAGCACTGCAGGGAAAGGAAGGGCTCCTGCCTCCCCCCCCCCCCCAGCAGTTTTTTTACACGTAAACCGTGCTGGGAGTTATTTTGCCAATTTAGCAAAATCAGTAAAATAACTCTTTTCCCCAGCACAGTTTACATGTGAGAAAACTGCTTTGCCCCACAGCTGCTGTGCCATTGTGGGGAGCATGTGAAAGCACATGAAAACATGTGAAAAAGGTAACGTGTAGTTTGGCTTCCAGTAGCCCTATCTGAGAAGTCTCTTTAATCACAGTGTGGGTAGCGACATCACAGGTGTACATATGTGTAGAATTGGGCTGCTTGGATAATGGGAGTGCTGCATATGTCATAAACTGCAGTATCTACTGTAGTTTTCATTTTGATATTAGTGTTCTTATTGTTTTTAAACTATTGATGACTCACATATTAGTAGTCCTAATCAATTGTGGTTGCATACTTGCTTGCAATTCCAGCTTATCGTCTGTGAAATTGCACTAATATAGGTATCAACACACCCTAATCATAAGCACTAGTCACCAGGTACAGAAAATCTTAAGATAAGGCCATTAATAAACTTGCTTTAAGGTTATGAGGGCAGGAGGATCACTTAAGTAATTTGCTAGTACACATCTATGCCCTGGGGAAGGCATGGGTTATTTCAAATTCCTTGTCCTTGGTTTTAGACTAAACTTTAAAAGGTAAGCATATTTCATAGTGAGTTGAAAACACTAATCAAATGAAAATTGGCTGCCTTACAATGTTTTCTTTGGCATTTTAATCACAGATTTCGTCTTGATATATATCGGTGTTTAGCCAGTCCTGCCTTAATAATGTTGACCGAGGAGGATCCAATTCTGAGAGCCTTTGAGCTTAGTGCAGACTTAAAAGAACTTAGCCTTGTAGAAGTTGAATTCAGGTACAGATAAAGTTGAACTTCTAATACTGTTTTATTTTCAGTATCATGTATGTAAATAATATTGAATGCAGTCACTAAATCAACTGTCTCCAAATTAGAAATTGTAAATGACAGAAGAGTAGTTATCTTGTATGTAACAAAATGTCCTATTATTGCTAAGGAATAGGCAAATGTAGATTTTTAGCTAAGATTAACTGTTTTAAATCAATGGTGGGTTTCTTTGATTTGGAAATAACTGCATAATTGATTGTCAGTTGGATCTGATTACCCATTAAGTGAGGTGCTTTTTTTCTGGTGGAGGAAGATGCCCTGCTCTGTTAGTGAGAGACCGTATAAGAGAACACTTTAGGGGGAGAAAAATGGCTTTTGAGATCAGGCATTCTGATGTAATAGGTCATGTATTCCTTTGGCAGATTAAGAATATTCATGACTATTAACCAAACCTTAATGAATATTTATACACAATTCATTAAGCAATTTCAAAATCCATGGATTTCACAGGGGAAGAAGTTGTTTTCTTTCAGAAGTAATATCCCACCTCCCATTAGCAGTTTCCAAAGCTGCTTACAGTAATGGTATAAAACTAGGAACCAATAAGAGACAAACAAATCAATTGTAAAACAAAACATAGCACCTTAAATAATTGTCAAATCCATCAGGACAATAAAAACTGTAAAGCCACTCACTAACAAGAAGCCTGGGTGAACAGAAAGGTCTTAACCTGACACCTACAAATAAGTACAAATGAGCTGGTGCCTGACATACAATGAGTACTTCTAAATAAACCTGCATAGGATTGTGCTATTAGTCTGAATGCTGAGGAGTGCATCAATAACAATATAATGGTTGCCATTTTCTGTATTTCCTAGAAATGATTATGAAGAACTAGCCCAGCAGTGTAAAACCTTTGCTAAAGACTTGCTCGCACAGGCACGGAATTCACGGGAACTTGAAGTTATATTAAACCATACAGCAAGTGATGAGCATGTAGATAAGCGAGGACTGTTAGAAGAAAGAATGAATCTGAGTCGCCTAAAGCTTGCTATTAAGTATAATCAGAAGGAGGTATATCTTCTTTGTTTATTATAGAAACATTTTAGAACCATAATAAGTAGATGGGATAGATTAGTGATATATCTTATTGGGTGTTATGTTTCTAAAAGATGGATCAAATCTGCTAAATTTGCATTGGAATCAAAGTTTGGAAAACAAATTTAGCTGCCTGGTTCCTTGAGTTACTGACTTAGAATCAGGTGCTAGGATTGCAGTACCTTCAAAAGACGCTGAGGATACAATTAGATGAGATGTGAGAGATCTTGAATTAGATCTCCCAACATTGAACTGAAGATGTTTGAAAATCTGATTGTGGATCTCATCTAGTTGCAGCCTTAGTGTCCATGCTAGCATTGAAACCTGGACCAAGATCAGCAGTATCCAGTGGCTCAACTACTCTGTTTGTTCCCATTGTTGGTAGGGAGGGTGCAGAACCTTCTTACAATATATCCTGTGATCCTTTGGAGATCTGTTGGAACCTTGGAGGCCAATGCAGCTGTGCATTGTACTTAAAGTTCTTTAGTGTAACAGATAGAAGTATTGTAGCCCCTTAAAAACTTTATATAAAATCATTCCATTGAAAGCATCAGTGGACTAGAACCTTCTTCAGATGCTCTAGGGCAAGGGCCCCTTGAGAGCTCTTATCCGGTCCATGAGCCAGTCATGGCAGCCACCAACCCCCACTCTCGATCTGGGCTAGCGAGGCATGGCCCAGCCAAACCCCTGCTCTAGGGGGCTGTAGTCTACATGCTTATGCTGAAATAAAATTTTTATTATTCTTTATGGTGCCACAAGGCTCCTGTTTACTTTTTGCTGCAACAAGCTAACACAGCTATCTTTCGAGATTTATTACTCTGTGAGTTTCTCTAGCAAGTAGGTAATTCCTGCTGCTGGAGAAAGGGTGAAAAAAGGGTTGCTAGGTTACAACCCAAGATTCTGTATATACTAAACAGCTCTGGAAAGAGAAGAATTCTTCTGTGGGAGGCCTGCCTCCCACTTACTGTTTTGTGGAAACCAGAGCCGTGTGTGCTTGGGTGTTGTGGAGTGGGGTAGCTACTAATAGGATTAAATTTAGAAATATGCTTATTAGTTTTGTTAGTAGCTACCCCATTGCTAGCCAACACATGAGATTGTAATGATTGAACTTGTGCTATTTGAACCATCCTGATTCTAAACAATTATTTAGAATTAAATTTTAAAAATACTCTTCAAAATATAGTACCATTTTAAGTGGCACTCTCAAGTGGCAACTGATGGTCTTGATAAATTAGACAAAGCTTTGAGCATTGAATTCAGTGGTTACTTTAGAGATCGTTTAAGGTGTAAAAATGTTTTTCTATTGCAGTTTGTTTCTCAATCCAATTGCCAGCAGTTTCTCAACACTGTCTGGTTTGGACAAATGGCTGGTTATCGCCGCAAACACACCTTTAAGAAGATTTTTACCGTATTGACAGTTGGAATCTTTTGGCCAGTACTGTCTTTTTGTTATTTATTGGCCCCAAAATCTCAAATAGGGCGAATAATTCACACTCCTTTTATGAAGTTTATTATACATGGAGCTTCATATTTCACATTTTTGCTGTTACTTAATTTGTACTCAGTAGTCTATAATGAAGATAAAAAAAACACAATGGGGCCAGCATTGGAGAGAATTGACTATCTTCTAATACTGTGGCTTATTGGTAAGTATAGCATAGATAAAAATCTAGTTGTTAACATTCTAATGTGAGTGTCCCTTCATCCCCACTATCATTGTGTGATGATAAATATCTTATCTTGAAATCTGACTGGCAAGGAGGCTAGTAATTTCTAATAGTTTAAGGAAATAAAATTTATATTTTACCAAGCCTGGGTGCTGTTTCTTTATTACTCATCTAGAGGTGCAACACTAACGTAATTTTGAGGCATAAAAGTTTGTATGTCTTCTGACCTTATTTTAGAAATGTCTCTGTTTGCACTAAACATGTCTGTGCATCTTGTAAAAATTGGTTCCCTCCATATGGATGGGTATGTATGACCAGTGATTTTCTTTGCAAACTGAACAATAGGAATTAATCCTTACATAGCTGCTGCATTTGATTATTTAAGTATTCTGAACCGTTAATATTTAACAGCTTTAGTCTTGCAGTTGTGTAACTTCTGCCAGGTGTTCTGGTGTCACCTCATTTTACTGAATTAGAAATTCTGTTACAAAACTGATGTCTGTCAGACCTAAGAGCACACTCCTTCCCCATGTGGGCACAACTGGCTACAAGTGAAAGGATCCTCGCAGTCCATAACATCTTGGCATGTATGTATAGGTACTAGATCTGGAACCACAAATGCTAGAGAGTGCTAATAGTTATACAGATTTGCAAGGATACCTATATAGATGGATATAAAAGCTGTCTTTTTACCTGAAATATTAAACTTGTATACACAAGATCAAGATGTACAGCTGCATTCAAACTAGTTTCCTCGGGGTTCATGTAACTAGTTACTGTTCTAGAATCTCATTAGTTATTAGAATTAACAGACAAATTGTTCCAGAAACAAAGAATGGCCATGTACCTCTGCCCATAGAATAGAGAAAAAGCTATCAACCTGCCAGTCCTGTCCGTGTCTGGACCGGGTGAGGTTTCTAATAACCATTGCTCCCCTCTAGCAGAGCTTGTGTTGCTTGACCAAGCTGAGGCGGGAGGACTGGAGAAGGATATGGGAGTTGTGTTATGTTCCCTGTAGTGCCCTAGTTTACTGACTCTGTGTGTGTACATGAATGAGCACCAGGGGGAATTATTGGGAGGGCAGGATTCTGTAATGCCGTGGGTTGGACGTATGAAGGTATTTCAGAAGATAAGTATTGCCTGTATTTATAATGAAATATCAGAAATGAGCTAGAATTGGGTATGTCTGATGTTCACCTCATCTATATGCATCTTAGTTGTAAAAAAATCAGAGCTGTTCCTTTTGTGTGAGGAATAGCATGCAAATACAATGAACAGCATCTTCTCATAAGTATTCACTTGACAGTTCAGATCTGTTGACTAGGCCTTGCTAGCAGTATCATCTATCCACCAACTTTGCTCAGGCTCTGTGAAGGCACAGTTATTTTTTGTACTGTCTTGTCCATGTGCTAAAGTCTCCTTTTGTAGGGCATGCATGGTAGAGCTTCTCAATAAGGCCTTTAGTTGACAGGTTTTGAACTGTGTGATGTTGCCTGTAGTTTGACATTTTTATTATTATATTTGTTTTACGTTTTCTGCATTGCTCTGTTGGATATGTGTGTATTTTAATTCTCTGTATACCACCTTGAGCTATGGGAAGGAGGGATCTACACTCTTTAAGTACTCACATTCCTGTACCATCTGTACAGAGGCTGTGTTCCTGTAAGTATTTCAACCATCCCAGAGAAAATACTATTTGCAGGTTATGTGAAGAAATTATGGAACCAGCAGAGGGAGCACAGACTACTCCTTTCTCTGTTGCTTTTAAAAAGGCATTCTCCAATTTATGATTTTTTTGGATATAAATAACCTATGGTCATATGTTTTGGATTACTAGATTTTAACATTTCTAATAGGAGGCATGTTTTTAAAATAATAAATTATGCCAAATATTCTGCATGCTCAGTCGTTTGTATTGGGCCTATTACAAATATTTAAAACTAAACTAGGATAGAAATATGCCCTGACCTGAATAGCTCTAGGCTAGCCTGATCTCATCAGATCTTAGAAGCTAAGCAGGATCAGCCCTCACTAGTATTTGGAAGGGAGACTTCCATGGAATACCAGGATCATGACAAGAAGGCAGGCAATGGCAAACCACCTCTGAACATCTCTTGCCTTGAAAACTCCACCAGTGGTCGCCATAAGTCAGATGTGACTTAATGGCAAACAAAAAATAAATACAAGTATAGCTTTATGTAGTGACTGTCTGGAAATGATCTTTATACATTATATTTACATTCCATCAGGTGATGCCATTGAAGTAAGTTATGTTTTTTGTTAATTCAGAGATAGACATACAGTTTTGGAGACAGAATTATTACTATTCATAGCTACAATGATAATGGATATAATAAAGTATGAGAATGGAAGGGTGTTATAGGTATCTAATTTATATAAGTGAAATTAAGTCTTCACTGTTAACAGCTTGATCCATAGAACTACAGCATTGGTAAAGAAATACCTGTATTGCCACAATAAAGTGGATACATTAACATATTTTATGCTGGTAGATGTTCTGGTGGGTGCCACTCTAATCATACAAGAATTAGAAGTCTGCAAATAAAAGCAATATGTAGAAGACCTGCCCAGGTCTGGCAGATCTTTGCAGATGGGCACTGTGTATCCTCCCATTGGCCTCAGAGAGGGAAGGAAGTTTCCTTGATCCTTTCTCTCCACCTCTCTCCTGACTGCTGCTTTCAGTCTGAAGAGCAAGAACCAGTGTCCTTGACCCATTTCCTTTGCTTTATGAAGGACTTGGCTTGTCCTGGGGCCAACCGCTTTGGAGGCTCCACTGCTCTGGAACTCCCATGGGATCTGAACAGTTCCTGGGGGAAGCTGCTGCTATCCCTACATCCCAGCTGTGACTCATCTTGTTTCCCTACTTCGATTCAGTTGATCATTAGGCAGTGGGCTGTTAAAGGGCCAGTTCCTGTCAAGCAGTGGAGCAGGGGATTTTGCCTTAAAGGCACCACATGTTCCTGTTTTGGTGCATGGACACAGATGGTGGATTTAATGACATTAAAATGAGGCCAGATATGGAAATGTGTACATATTAAGATATAGGTATGCATGTTGTGTACTAAGTGTTCAAACCCAGTGTTGTTGTAAAGCACACACAATTCTTATATTCCTCTAACCCCAAAATACTTCTTGTAATAAGAGGTATTGTCATGTTTCATAAATAAAAATAATTAAAGACAGCACTGAAATCATTGTGAAAATTCCATTATACCTCACCAACTACTTTGTCTCTCTTCTCTACCAGGAATGGTCTGGTCAGATGTTAAAAGACTCTGGTACGAAGGCTTAGAAAACTTCCTAGATGAATCACGGAATCAACTTAGTTTTGTCATGAATTCTCTCTATTTTGCAACTTTTGCTCTCAAAATAGTTGCCCACAACAAGGTAAATATTGCAGTATGTTGTCATCAGTATACAGTTTAATTCATTTTTGAGGAGCTTCTCTGAATCATCTATGTAATAATATTTATTTCTTGCTTTTCTGGCTGATTGACGTCCAACTGGCTTAAAATTCAAACGTACAGTAATATACAGTTCAAATAATGGATCCTAAAGTCTTCTTCCCAATGCTGAAAGCCTTAAACTCTGATTTCAGTCTATATATTTAGTGCTAGAATATAGGAAAATTAAGGCAAGTATCCCTTCTAGTTTTTATATTTTCTTAGGTTTTGCTGTGTTGGTTGAAAGAATTCCTGGTGTAAATACACATGTCTGCTCTCATTAAAAACTGGAAGTGAAATGACAACTAGCAACTCTACTGTTTTTGAGATGGATTTATATTCTTATCTGATACTCAGTTCAAGTAATCACTAATTAATGTTATCTTTTTAATTTAAAATTAAAATTCTCTTCTCTGAGGATCAGAGGACATCTGATCAGCGGGTGTTTCCTTTTCCTATGCTCAGGGAGAGGCAGGATATTAAACCTTTTGCTGCCTGCCCTCTGCTGGAAAACGCCCTGAACTGTCAATTCTCCTCCTGCCTCAGAGGGAGAAGCAGCGTTGGAGCGAGCTCCGTAGCTAGGCCTTACAACTTACTCCTTTAATCTTCTACTTTCAACCTTACCATCCTATATTTCTGTCTCCTAACAACTGTTCCCCTCCGTTCGTTGTGTTCCCTTCCTCCCGTGGCCGCCTTTGTCCTTTTGTGCTCCGTTTTCCCCCCCTCCTCCTGTGCCTCCATATTTTCCCTCTCTGAGGAAAATGGCAGCGGCGCCAGAGCAGTCTGGGGAGGAACTCCTCTCAGGAGATGAGGCAGTGGCAACGGAGCTCCTTCCCTCCCGCCGGCACAAGCCAGCAGAAAACTGCGGAGGGAAGGGCAAGCGGCGCCAGGAGACTCCTGCCGCGGCGGCCAAATCAAAGAGGAAGCCGGCTGAGGACGACGGAGAAAAAGGCGCGAAAAAGACGCGCGCCGAGAAAACAACCGCGGAGCCTCCCCGTTCGTCCCTGATGGGTGACGAGGGTGAGAGCGCAGAGCCCGCCCGTATTGCCAGCTCCAAGGGAGAATCGGCTACGTGCAGTGCAGGCGGTAATGTACAAACCTCCCTTCCCCTTTTAACGGCGGTGGGGGGGCAGTGAGCAGGGGATGCTTGAGCTTATGAGAAGGGCTTTAAGAGAGGAATTTGCCCTCCTTGGGGAATCGTCTTCCAGGGGGCCATTGAGTTCAAGGGCATCCTCCCCATCTAGAGGCTCTGTGCGTTCAGAGCCTACAGCCCAAGGTTCCAGCTCTGCCTGGCCAACAAAGGCAGCCAGAAAGGCACCCCCACCCCCCAATTCCAAGACAGTTCACCAGCATCTCTCTTCCGAAGATGAGGAGAGAGAAGAAGGACAGTTCTCCTCAGAAGAGGAGCAAGAAGGGGGGGCCCAGGGCCAAGATCTCCACCCACGTTTATTCAAGGCAGAAGACTACCAGTCCTTCTTATGTAAAGTCATGGCAGCCCTTGACCTCCATGAAGATGAGGACACTGAAATTATTAAAAGCAAAACTAAATTCAGGGGTTCTAAGGAGTTTTTTGCCAGATTACAGTCTAAACCACTTTCAGTGCCTTTCCCTGAGTATTTTGAAGACTTAATTAAGGCAGAGTGGCAAAAACCCATGTCAACTAAGCAGGTGCCAGCTTCAATAAAAAAGTTGTATACCCTGGAACCCAGAGCCATGACCTTATTGCAAGTACCCCTGGTAGAAGCCCCTGTGACAGATCTACAATCCTCGGGCTTAATATCAGAGGACGGGGCAGGTAGCATAAAAGATCCCCTAGATAGAAAAATTGATTATGCCACAAAAAAGGCGCATGAGACTGCAGCTCTGTCTATCCAGGCATCAGCCACAGCAGCCCTGGTGGCAAGAGCTAGTATAATGTGGATTAGGAAGATTATTGACTTGCTTCCATAGGAAAACAAGAGAGTGCTGGATGGCCTAAACAGGCTCCTAAAAGCCTCCAACTTCATGGCCGATGCTACCCTGGACTCTATGTCCTTCACAGCAAAATCTTTGGCAGCGTCCTCGGCGGCTAGAAGGGCAGCCTGGATTAGATCCTGGTCAGCTGACGCAGAGTCAAAATCCATACTTCTGGGATACCCCTTTGAGGGAGGTCGTCTCTTCGGTCCCAAGCTAGATGACATCCTCATAGAGACCAAAGACAAGAAGAAAGCATTACCTAAGTACCTCAAGAAAGATGGAAAACCATCATTTTCACATTCCTTTTGGACCTTTCGGACCTCCCACTTCATGGCTCGCCCCAGATCCGATGGACGAAGAGGCGGCTGGAGTTCAGGCCGAGGATCCTTCAGGAGAGGTTCAAGATTCGGAAAGGGATCTGCCTTCCAGAACCAAGGTCCAGAAAAGTCACCACGATTTGGTGACAAACAAAACAAGCAATGACTCTTCAGCAATTCCAGTAGGGGGCAGACTTATTTATTTTGCAAACATCTGGGACTCTTCTCACACAGATGCCTGGGTGCAACAACTAATTCGCCAAGGCTACAGCATAGAATTTCTAAGACCCCCTCCAAATCGTTACGTTATATCTCCGATCTCTCGAAGACCAGACAAAGCCCTTCGGACCCAGGCAGCCATCCAACACCTCTTAGAGATCCAAGCAATAGAACACGTCCCAACCTCAGAGCGGCGAGAAGGGGTGTACTCCTTTTTCTTTACAGTACCCAAAAGAAATGGAGATTGGAGGGCAATACTGGA
Organism: Euleptes europaea; assembly: GCF_029931775.1. Classification (NCBI taxonomy): domain Eukaryota; kingdom Metazoa; phylum Chordata; class Lepidosauria; order Squamata; family Sphaerodactylidae; genus Euleptes; species Euleptes europaea. The sequence continues at coordinate 34,499,175 of NC_079316.1, read as the reverse complement.
TCTGAAGTATGTCAACCGCTTTGTCTGCAAAAAACACTTCCGGATGGAGACACTCCGCTCCATTGTGGAGGCTCTACGACCTCGGGCATACCTTACATCTATCGACCTGACGGAAGCGTATCTTCACATCTTGATACACCCATCCCATCGCAGATACCTCCGTTTCACCTACGGTCAACTACACCTTGTTGTTGTTCAGACCTTGATCCACCACGGCTTCTTGGTGAACATGTCAAAGAGTCTAACTACACCTGTTCAATCAATACACCATCTGGGAGCCATCATCGACACTTCGCAAAACAAGATGTTCCTTCCTCAGGACAAGATCTCCAAACTGATCACCCTAGCCAAAACCACCATGTTGGCGAGAACGACGGGTCTCTCTTCTCTAGTAAGTCTCCAAGGCCTTATGGTGTCCTGCATAGGTCTGGTACCATGGACTCGTCTACACATGAGGCCTCTTCAATGGTTCCTGAAACCTTACCAGGTACAGATCTCCCAAAAGAGAAACCCTCGCATGGCTCTGTCCCAACAAGTCAGGAGCAGCCTCAAGTGGGGGGTACGCCGAGAAAACCTGGCCAAAGGACTCTCGTACATACAAGACTCCGCGATTCAGATTTTTACGGACGCGAGCTTAGAAGGCTGGGGAGCAACTATACAGCATCACATAGCGCAGGGTCAGTGGACAACGTCGGAGACTCGTCTCCATATCAACAAACTAGAGTTGAGGACCATCAACAAAGCTCTTCTTCAGTTCCAGCCAATGATAGAGAACAGACACATCCTCATCAGAACGGACAACGTGTCAGCGAAAGCGTATATAAACAGGCAAGGAGGGTCTCGTTCCTCCTCCCTCCACGCAGAGCCCCTAATCATCCTCAACTGGGCGGAAAAACATCTCGCCTCAATAAGGGCGGAACACATAAAAGGTGTCCTAAACTTGCAAGTAGACTGGCTGAGCAGACAGACGGTGGACGAAGGAGAATGGACTATAAAAAGGGAAATCTTTCACCTCATCCATGCGAGATTCGGTCGTCCGTCAGTGGATCTGTTCGCCTCATCGAAGAAACGACAACTACAGAGATTCTTCTCCAGGTACAATCACCCAGAGGTGGAGGGCGTCGATGCCTTAGAGACTCCTTGGCCAAGGGAAACACTATATGCCTTCCCGCCCCTCCCAATACTCCCCAAGGTTATCCGGAAGATTCGAACAGAGCAGGCCCACGTCATCCTGATCGCGCCTCACTGGCCTCGCCGTCCTTGGTTCCCAGCGCTGAGAGAACTATCCATTCAAGAACCGTGGGAGCTCCCAGTACCCAGGGATCTTCTTCAACAAGGCCCCATTTTGCACCCGGACCCGGCGTGGTTAAAACTGACCGCTTGGGACTTGAAAGGCAGCGGATGCTGAACTGGGGATACTCAGAACAGGTAGTGTCCACCATGTTAGAAGCCAGAAAATTGTCAACAAAACGCATATACAACTTTACCTGGAAGATGTTTGTGCGCTGGTGTGCTAGAAAGCGACTGGATCCCCTAACCATTACAACAGCTGACCTTCTACGCTTTCTACAAGATGGTTTGGACCTTAAACTAAAGGCGTCCACTCTTCGCAGACAGGTCGCGGCCATAGCCACTGTACTCACCCATCTAGATGGCTACCCCACGACTCGACACCCTCACGTCACCACCTTCCTAAAAGGGGTTTCCTACATATCTCCGCCTACTGTACACAGGTTTCCTACCTGGCGTCTGAACTTAGTTCTAAACGCCCTGACTAAACCACCGTTCGAACCTTTGAGAGAGGTCGCCTTAGCCTTCCTACGTATGAAGGTTCTTTTTCTCGTCGCAGTCACCTCAGCGAGACGAGTTTCGGAGTTGGGTGCTCTTTCTTCCAGGGACATCCTTTGCGTATTCCACGCAGACAAAGTGGTCCTTAGGCCGGACCCAACTTTTATACCAAAGGTGAACTCCGGTTTTCACAGGCAACAAGAGCTAATCTTACCATCTTTTTGCCCCAATCCGACTCATCCAAGAGAAAAGAACTGGCACACCTTGGATCTGAGGAGAGCACTCCGAATTTATCTTAAGCGGACTAAGCCCTTCAGACGCTCGGAGGCCCTTTTTGTGTCAATTTCTCCACCCAACAAGGGATCCAAGATGTCTAATCCAAGCATTAGCAAGTGCCTCAAACAATGCATTCAACTCTGCTACAAACATTCTGGCATGTCCTCTCCGCAGGGGATTACAGCGCACTCGGTGCGTAGCGCAGCGACTTCAGCGGCCTTTGATGCGCAAGCATCAGTGGAAGAAATCTGCAGAGCGGCCACTTGGTCAAGCCCCTCCACATTCGTCAGGCACTACAAAATCAACACCTATGCCTCTGCGGATGCGGCCTTTGGGAGAAAAGTCCTGCAGCAAGTAGCAAAGGATCCTTAATCCCACCCAGATAACACAGCTTTTGAAAATCCCGCTGATCAGATGTCCTCTGATCCTCAGAGAAGAGAACGGAGCCTTGGCTTACCTGTGAGGGCTCCTTCTTTCTCTGAGGGAAGAGGACATCTTTCCCACCCAGGGTGAAGAATATTAATAAAAGGATCACGATGCGCTAACTTCAAAAGTACAGTAACCATCCACTCTGTCCTGAGTGTTATTACCCAGTGTTCTAACAATCACTGTTTTTTCACGTTACGTTACCTGTTGTTACGTATTTACAGCCAATTATTCTTGCATGTTTTTCTGCATTACATGTTATGTTATTGTATTACGTGTTATGTGCTTCCTGTCTCTTTTCACTGCTATGGAAGTCCTCGAATTGACAGTTCAGGGCGTTTTCCAGCAGAGGGCAGGCAGCAAAAGGTTTAATATCCTGCCTCTCCCTGAGCATAGGAAAAGGAAACACCCGCTGATCAGATGTCCTCTTCCCTCAGAGAAAGAAGGAGCCCTCACAGGTAAGCCAAGGCTCCGTTTTTGAGATGGATTTATATTCTTATCTGATACTCAGTTCATCAAGTAATCACTAATTAATGTTATCTTTTTAATTTAAAATGCTCATATCCCACCTTTCACTATCCCCAAGGCAGCTTACACAATGTTAAAATTACTACAGCGGAACTGACAAAAAGAAATAGCACTGAATTGCTGCTGAACAGAAAAAACATAAGAACAGATAAAGCTTTAAAAATATAGGAAGCCATGGAGCCATTTGACAGGGGTGTCCTAAGTCAATGGACTTGGATGTATTTCTGCTTAGGATGGCAGTGTAGGTGTGGTAAAAGGTTAGGTGAGACAAGCGAGTCTTGGCTTGTTTCCTGAGGTTGCCAAAGGGGACCAGATGAGCTTCCTGGGGGAGCATGTTCCACAATCTAAGTGTCACCACTGAACGGTCCCGTCACACACTGCCACCCGATGAAAGGGTGGCATACAAAATGTTTATTGCACAGGATAGTCTTTCAGGTATTTTGGCCACCATGTAAGGTTTTACTGGTCAAACCCAGTACCTTGAGTTTTGTCTGCAAACAAACAAGCAGCCGAAGCGGATAGATGAAGGCCGGCATCAAGTCCGAAATAACTTGTAATTCTGGCAGCAAGTCCCAAATAACAAATGGGCAGCTGTGATTAGGAATAATTGCAGCTTCCAAGAATTTTTAAAGGCAGCCCCACATAGAGTACAGTTCAGTAGATCTTACCAGAGCAAATCTGTCTGTAGCCAGGTGAGATTTCTCCAGAGTACGATGAAACTAGCATACCATTTTAGTTCCAATTTTATAGGCAAGGCTTAAAATTGTAGCTTATCCAAGGAATAGACTCAAGGTGAATTTGGCCTCCTAAGCTTCAGCAACCTTGGCCCTTCTAGATCTTTCTCTGGCTATGACTTCTCCAACTCAGTCATCCTCAGCCATCCAAGGTTTTATGTTTTTTCAACTGACTGTCCATATTTTCCCTTGCTGCCCCCATATGTATTTTCAGCCAGAGCATCTACACAGTGTTACCATTCTCACTTTTTTTGTGAATGTTTTCTTAACTCTAAGTCTCCATTAAGGATGTAACATTTCTGGAAGTTTTGAAGCCAACCACTTCCCCTCCCTCGAAAAAATAGAAAATTTGGGGAAACTGAAATATATGCAATACTTACTTTCTTGTCAAACCTAAACTTCTATTACTGAATGAACAAAATAAAAAACATCATTTATAATTTACTTAGCATATAAAATTGTACTATTTGGTATATATATGGAATTAAAAGTATGACTATTTTCATTTTCTATAAGAAAAAGTACAATTATATCCTCGACTTGAGAAAATGTTGCAAACTGCTCTACCCTGTGCCACCATAGCACATGTGTTCTTGCCATTTGAGAGGTAAGAAGAAATAAAAGTTGAAGGCAGAAAATAAATTTTGTAGTAAACAAAAGGAAGTATATAGTCTCCAATTCTAAACCACTGTATACACTAGTGATGCTGAATGAATAAATACTCAGGTGAGATGACCACTGGTTATCCCTAATTGGTTTGCAGTGAGGAAATCTGAGCTTGAGAGAAAAATCTGGAGAGGAGAACTTGTGGCCAGCTTCTGACAGGAATTTTATATCTCCACCTGCTCATAAAGGATGAAAGAAATACCTTTAGCTAGACAGGATTATCTGAACTTCTAGACTTTTTTTCATACATCTTGTATCTTCAAAGTTGGCATTTATTTAGAGTGGTAAGATAAACCTGTAACTTGTTAGCTCTGCTTGATCTGTTCTGGTAAAATGCTTCCTTAAGATATAACAATAAGATATAATCAGTCAAATAAAACTAGCTTATATTATGGACCGAGAGGAACATAAAAAGGCAGTAGGGCAGCTATTTAATCATTCATACTTTATTTTATCTCAGGTGGTCTTGCATCTTATTCTAGATGGTTTAGACATTGGGGAATGCTCCTGGATTTTTGTAACTTTTCAGTGTGCCTCTGGCAGTTAATCATTGTCACTAGATTGCCCACCATAATTAAATGTCAATTTCTTTTAATAATTCTAGTTCCATGATTTTGCTGAAAGGAAGGACTGGGACGCCTTCCATCCTACACTGGTGGCAGAAGGTCTGTTTGCTTTTGCTAATGTTCTCAGTTACCTTCGACTTTTCTTCATGTATACCACAAGCTCTGTCCTAGGGCCACTTCAGGTATGTCATTATATGGGCAAAATGCCTAGATTTGCTCAATGATTTAAGTTCAGCTATAGAGTAATAAAACTAATCTAAAATGCATCTAAATCATTGGCTGTATCAGTCCAGCTGCTCTTCATATGGCTGGATTTCAACCTTGCTGTGTGGGCTTCCTGTGGCTATCTAATGAAATGGTGATTGATTAGAACTGTACTTGGAACTGTAGAAGCAAAACAAAAATGAAATTACACATGGTAAACAAGGCATATGTCATTCAAGCTATCAGACAAAATTCTTGAAGGAATATTCCGCAGCCTAGTCTAAATGAGACTAGGGTAGCAGTAAGACACAACAAAGAAGGAAGGTAACACAGTTTGTACAGTTCCACTTGTTGGATGTGTCCAAAAGATGTTGTTACCTTGCTGTGAGTGAATTAGGGGCCTTTCCTCATTACAGCTAAATAATGACTCCTACAAGCAAAACAAAAAGATTCTACCTACAAAAGACCTTTTGTTTTGCAACTCTAATTATTGTTTACAGTTTTTACTTTCCCTATTTTAAGTTTTTAATCACATTTTCTATAGCAGACTTCTTACTGATAACACTCACTTAATATTATATTAAGGATGCAGACCAAATTGCCAATATTATATTAAGGATGCAGACCACATTGCCATTACAAGTTCCCATTCATTCTGAAGTTCACTTTGTAACGTACATATTTATTTATGTGTTGCATCTTTAACATGTATTTTATTAGTCCACTATGTAAAGAAATAAGAATTCCAAGTATACATAAACAGCTAACACTCGCCCTATTCAGTGACACACTGACGCTTTAGTTGCTGTTGTTGACATCCATAGATTGAGCAATAATCCGCACTCTGTTTTTCAAAAGTAGGTCATTACCTTCAAATGCCACTGTATCTCGTCAGTGAAATCAAAAGCATATTGCCTCAACATCTTTCCATGGATAATTTCATAGCAGGGAAATGTGCTGTATCAGAATTGTGTAATTTTTAATCATCATTTTAATTAGCTGATCATTAGTAACTGATGTTATTATATACATTAACAATCTTTGCTAGAAGGATTTGAAAGTACTACTTCAGTCTTTCATTTAAAGTATGTACAAAACCCATGTTTTATCTAATTAAATCTATTATTTTATCATGTTACTATATCATGTTATATCTGTTATTTTGACCATTGAAATCAATGACTACATTGTTAACTAAGCATGGTAAGGCCTGTAATTCTATTAATTGCAGTGCTCCAAACACCGTGCCTTGTTCTTTCTGGTTCATTTTTATTTTAGGGTTGCTATAGATGCTTTAGATCCCAAATTTAAAAACATTTTGGTTATAAACTGTAATCCTATGCACACTTGCATGGGACTAAGACCCACTGAACACAATGAAATTTACTTTCAAGTAAACAGGCATAAAATTACAAGGGTAGGTGTGTGTGGTTTCTCCATTTGCTGGTATGGCTGACAATACATTGCAGCAGCAATGGGGCTTCCACATAGTGGTTTTCTCTGTCCCCCAGCAGAGACCACCGTCCCTCTAGGTTTTTTTTCCAATTTTTAAAAAATAATCAGTTCCGCATTGTTGTATTGATATACTGTTACAACAGTAACTGAAATGGGTTCCGAGAAATCTCAGCTATCATTTTTTAAAAATACGTCTCTGGCCCTTTCTGTTGTGGAGATATGCCTTTCCCCTTATACCTCTGCAATTGAATGGGACAGATACTTCCTTTAAAAAAATGAAAGCTGGGAATTCACAGAACCACTTTGATTTACTCTTATAACAGTATATCAGTATAACTGAAATAACAATATGGAATTGATGATTAATTTTTAAGGGAGGAATTGGCCGCTGCAAGAACAGTGTCAGGAGAAATGGTTGCCACGTGGATTGAAAAATCCAAACTTTCCCACCCACACAGCAGCCATTTCAGCTTTATATCAGTCTTTCCCAAAACTTTGGAGCGGAGCAGTTTTGCGAAAGATTGGAGAAAAGCCTGGGTAAACCCAGGAAGTTCACAGATATACCATGATGCTGTGGGGAGGCAGACCCTCCCCCGCTTCCCTACTGCATTGAACCTGGGGCCCATAACTCATGTGGAAGTTTTGTATGTGTGTTATGGTCCAAGATTCATACCTTTACTTTCAGTCATGAAATATATTAAAGGGATATGTAATGATTCTGCCTGCTACAGTTAATGGCAGAAATCCAGATGTCATTTGACCCCAAAACTATTCCTGAGTCTCCCCCACCACAGCAGCAGCATTTCAAGGAACTCAGTGGAAGGGCAGGTCACTAAAATTATCCCCCTTTCCACTGGCAGAAAACAACCTTTGGATTCAATCCATTATTTATTATGCTTAAGTACATGTTGTACTTGACCCTTGATGCTGATTACACAAAGCAAGATGAAAAATTGAACCATTTTAATTCAGGGGTTTCTAGCAGTGTTATAAAGCTGCCTAACAATTCTTTTGCAGTTTAATACGTTCAGCTGGAATTGTATCCTGCTTTCATAATAGGGTTTCAGCATGTGATTTTGGTGTCTAGTAATTAATGTTTGATAATTGAAATTGATAATAATATGTTCTACAGATTTCAATGGGGCAGATGTTACAAGACTTTGGAAAATTTCTTGGAATGTTTCTTCTTGTATTGTTCTCGTTCACAATTGGATTGACCCAACTCTACGACAAGGGATTCACTGTTGATGAAGAGAAAGACTGTGCTGGGATCTTTTGCGAACAGCAAAGCAATGACACATTCCACTCGTAAGTTGTGGAGAGTTCATTGATAAGGCAGTGTTAAAAACGAGCTATTATGTTCTTTAATGTAACTTTCAACACTAGAACATTTCTGAAAGTAGGAATTTGTGTCACTAAGCTGGTGACATAGCATTCATAGCATTTATGTAGTGCTCTAGAATATGCAAAGTGCTTCACATATATTGCAGTTTACATTGTAAAGCAGAATTACAAAGGTTTGCCCACCAAATAAGTTCTCAACAGTGGCAAAATTTAAACTGGGATAACTCTGCTCACACTTCTGTTCACTACACTACACCAACTGAGCTCAGGGCACCTTATCACAAATTCTTTGGTCTGTTGATTTCTTCAAGGCTGTTGTCATGGAGTGCAGTCTTGAGAAATCCAAGTCCTGTTAAAATAAGAGCACACATTTAAAGTCCCGTTGGGTTGGATTCTTTTGCTGCAAAAATAGAAGATCCTAATAGTGAAAATCTTTCCAACTTCCTTTTTTCTCAGGAGTCTACCCCCACCCAAGGCATTGATGGGAGTCCTCCATGGACAAAAAGCCACCTGGCATATGGGTTGCAGTGAAAAGGAGGAACAGAATGAAATTTCCTCCACCTTACCCTTGAGCCAATAAAAAGCTGGGCAGAGAAAGAGTGACAGAATAAAAGCTCTGTTGGCACAAGAGTGAGTTGGGGACCCCTTTGTCTTATTCCCCCTTTTCACTACTGTCCCCTGTTCCTAGTAGCTGTTTGTCCAAGAGGTTGTATGACCTCTAGTAAGGCCTTTGGGGGCATTGTGAAAGGCTGCTTTGAGGAAGGAAGATGGGAATGATTAACTCCTTCTGCTTAGGCAGCCACAGGATCGAATGCATTGATTTTAAGTGTACTTTTCCTGTATAATGCTTGCAGGGTAGAGGCTTCATCTATAAAGTCCGTGCCAAAACTGCAGGTTACTGTGTATGTGTGGTCTACAACACAACTAACTGAAAAGCAATGTGCTGATTTTATCACACTTTCCAAAGTGGTGAGAAATCTGGGACAAGATTAAGAGCGTTCGACTCTAATCTGGAGAATCGGGTTTGATTCCCCACTCCTCTACATGAGCGGCGGACTCTAATATGGTGAACTGGGTTGGTTTCCCCACTTCTAGACATGAAGCCTGCTGGGTGACCTTGGGCCAGTCACAGTTCTGCCCGAACTCTCTCAGCCTCACCTTCCTCACAAGGTGTCTGTTGTGGGGAGGGGAAGGGAAGGTGATTGTAAGCCTCTCTGAGACTCCTTAAAGGTAGAGAAAAGCGGTGTATAAAAACCAACTCTTCATATTTCTTAGTTTGCTTTGGATGACAAATTAACTAGAGACCTGTAATGTCTTCTTAATAACTTTGGTTTTTTTGTTACACGTATATGAACGGAGCATATTGGAAGCAAACAAACTCTTAACGCAGGCAGCTCAGCTGCTAATCCTGCATGAGAATATTCAAACAGCAGCTGTTAAACCCCAGTTTTAGACCAACTAAAAGCTCAGCCCAGTCTGTCCAAATTCAGAGTGCACTTTCCCTTTTTTTGCCACCGATCCATTACCCACTTAGGAAGACTTCTGGGCTTGATCCATCAGACAAAGCAGCAAGAGCCTTATCAAATTGATCAACTTTAACTAAAACAACGAGCCTGAATGATTGACGTAAGATCTGCCAATCCGACGCGCTCTTAAAGGAAGGGGAGGGAGAAATCTTTGAGAATTTGCATGGGGCCCTCCAGCCACGTCTACAACTAAGAGGATTCTTTGACCGGAAGACTCTGTGCTTTACCCAACACCCCTCTCCACTCCTCTACAAAATCAACAGGAAGAAGGTCGTAGGACCGGAAATTCGTCTTACTCGTGTTACTTCAAAACCATTCCTGAAGGTAATAACCATAGAGAAGAGACGATAGAAGGTCCACGATGAGGCAATTCCTGAAATACTTCCTGGCTTAGCCGATCTAGAGCGTCTGGAAACTCGTTGGTATTTTCAATTTTAAAAAAGTTTTCTTTTTAAGTTTAAATACTTATTTTTTCAACCCGAAAAAGATATTAAGTTGGTCAATGAAGTATTCTCTATCAACTATATGTGATGGACTCCTGCTAGATGACCAGCAAATTTTTAATTAAGTTACATATTCTGGAACCTCCCCCTGATCTGGCTTAATACATAGCCCTGCTCCTATGAAATCAAAGGGAATTTTACAGAATTCAACCATGGAAAAAAAAGTACAGGACATGCTTGCTAAACATTCTGAGGCGACAATTAAACAATTAAAACAGATTTCAACACAGATGGCTCAACTGATTTCAATGATGACGACTCTTGACCAATCATCACAGGTATGCAATCAGAAGTTGGATCTGGTTATAGAAGACATAAAAGTCTTGAAAATTCAAACGATGACCACAAATACAGACATACAAGCAATGGACTCATCTGCCCAAAAAGTCATGGAAGAATACAAGGATACAAAGAAGAAGACAGAAGTTCAAGAAAGCAACCAGCCGGCGATAAAGAGATCAGACATACAAGAAATGGACTTTTCATTTAAAAAAGTCATGGAACGACGTGTGGATATAAGGAAGAAGAGAGCAGGTCAAGGAATACAGATTGAAGCCACGATGGAGATGAAGCCCAGAAAGAGTTATTTTTGGATACGTACCCTGTCTGAGGAAATGAGAGAGAACAAAGAAATCCTGTTCCCATACCTGACTGGCCTATTTCAGTTACAGAAGGAAGTATTAGACCATGGTTAAAGGATTGATTTAAACATGATTGCTGGATCCAAAGGCTTTGATAGTGTGGACGGGTGGCATGGCTATTAATGATGTAGTGGAATTAAGATTAAGACATCATTTTGGGAATATAAAAATAAGTCCTCCTTATATAGATTATCAATTGATATAAAGGTATATTGGAATGGGTGGACTTTTGATATGGATTTGGGATATGATTTACACTGAAATAAGATTGATTAAACAGGAATCCCCAAAATACCGGAGAGAATGTTGTTTAGTATGATTAAATTTATGTTATAATGGCTGCAATTTGAGGTAGCCAAATAGAAAGGGACAAAGGTTTCAGAATAATAAATCATTTTACTGTTAGAACTGGTGGAGTTGGAGAAACTAGAGGGGAGAATTGAAGGAATCACTGTAACAATGTACAAGATCTGGGAATAATGGAAGGTTACTTTTTGTTCTGATCCAAAATGTAAAATTATATATAACATGAAACTTTAGAATGAAATTAATGCTAGGATCAGTATATGTTAACGAAGGATAATAACACTTTATTAAGAGGTTGATGGAGGTGATGGGGAAGTCGCTTTATTTTTCTTTATGTTTAATGGTAATTAAGACAACATTCAATATAATTGTGATTGTGATATTATTTTTACACTGTTGTCAAAATTATGGAGAATTTATAGTTTTAAAAAACCAATAAAATTTATTAAAAAAAAGAAAAAAGGAAGACTTCTGGGCTTTAGCTTTCATTGAGGAAATATGAACCAAACATCCTTGAATCCTTAACAAGCCATCAGTTTAATACAGGGTCATCAACTGTTGACCCCTACCCCCGAACAGCATTTTTGTTAAATATTTTGAATAACTGAGCTAACTTTTAATGACTTGGTAGTGCTCATTTTAACCCATTGTTCCACCTGTGGTGGTACACACATTCTTTATTCTCTTGTTATATTATTACAGTTTCGTATGAATAGTACTTATTATTTGAACGTTCAGATGAATTAAAATGAAAATACTAGTTTTGAAAATTGTAAACTGGATTTGAATACAAATAACAAGTTCAAAGCCATTGTAGCACTTCAGAACAATTTTGCTTTTCTGTTAGAAAATGTTCTAGCCTTGTCCCGCGCCCAGGCAAGCCCTGGCAGCGGGACTACCCGGCGGCGCACTTACCGGGCGGGAAGGCCGGCCGGCCGTGGTCAGGGGGTGGTGGAGCCGGCTGTTCCGCCGCCCGCGAAGCCCTTGGAGGGACAAACGCCCTGGTGGGGAGGGATAGAGCCGGGCGACACAGCCACGTGGCCCACCAGCGGGAGGTCCCCAGAGGCGCCGCATCCACGAGCCATGCCTGGACCCCCTGCCCCGCGGCAGCCTTCCCCGGTAGAGAAAGAGCCGGGTGAGGAAGGGACGGGGAGACAGGCGGACGTGAGCGAGAGAGGCGGGGCAGGAGCCGCCGAACAGCGGAGCCAGAGCTGCGGCCCCGCCGAGAGCAAAGGCGGATCGGAGATGCGGGCGGGGGACGATTGGTGGAGCCTCAACAGGGCAGGTGAGGAGGTTCAGGAAGGGGCATAGCCGGGAGGGTCTGGCCTAGATGACCTGGGGAGGAACGCGGAGGCCGAGGAGGAAGAGGAGGCAGTCCGCTGTGGAGCTTCGGGCTCAGTGGAGCAGGGACTGGCCGTGGGTGTGAAGGAGAGAGAGAGAGAGAAAAGTCCTCATCCAACCCAACCTGAGGCCAGGGAAGCGCCCCAGAGTCAAACAGGCCAGGCCGCGGGGGTGAAGAGGCCAGGCCCACGGGATGGATCCTCACAAGCCTTGACTACTTGCTAGCTGTTTTTCACCCTCATTCATCTTTATGAGTCATCTAACCACACATTTCCCCTTCTTTTCAGGTTTATTGGCACCTGCTTTGCCCTGTTCTGGTATATATTTTCCCTTGCACACGTAGCAGTATTTGTTACCAGATTCAGTTATGGTGAAGAACTGCAGTCTTTTGTGGGTGCTGTTATTGTTGGTACATATAATGTAGTAGTGGTGATTGTCCTTACCAAGCTCTTAGTGGCGATGCTTCATAAAAGTTTTCAGCTGATAGCAGTAAGTATTTTTAAAACAAAGTTTATTATATTATATTGAAGTGCAGTCTTTGCTGTTGGTTCTGCATAGCACAGTCATTACCTTGAGTAATTAGTAAGTTGTCGGGTCCCACAAGTATCAGTATTGGAGCCAGTGCTATTTAATTTGTTCATACATGATCTGGAACTGGGGGTGAGCAGTGTAGCGGCCAAGTCTGCAGATGACACAATAAGCGCCAGAATGCCCCCCGAAATGCCAGCACGGGCCTTCACGCTGGTGGGACGCCGGCGGAAGGGCCTGTCGGTGTCCTGGGGCGCCGATGCCGTGGCAGCACTCGGAGACAGGCATCCTTCCCTCCCTGCTGGCGTTGGGGCCACTTACGGTAGCGTAAATAGCCCAGACGCTGGTGTGGAGGGCCCCAACACCGGCGCAGCCCCTTCCTGACCTCCTGAGGACTTTCATCCTCAGAAGTCAGGAATGCTTTGTTAGTGGAAAACCTTAGCGAGACTAGATAGCACCAAGATGATTGGTAGGTATTTTTTTTTTTATTTTACCCACAACAAAGTTAAAAAAAATCCTTCTAGTGTCAGGATATACTCATACTTTAGCAGTGCAAGAAACTTGTGAAGTAATTTGCTGCCATTGTGGGATATCCCCTTTTCATGTATAGGTAAATACCTCATATCTGTTGTGTCAGTAGAGAACTCTTTGTGCACTACAAAGAGCATGCATAGCAGGGAAACCAACGTGTAATGATGAGAAGGCAAGGCTCTGCACGGTTTAGAAATTAAATTGTAATAAAAAACAACAACAAAGAGATACATTGTGATTATTTCTTTTTTTATATTTCATAATAAGTACACCTACACAGGACAAAATGTATTTGAAGCACATAGTACACATAGGCCCACGTAATTACTTACAATTCATGTCATAGAAGGATATGTGTTCCTGAGGAATATAGTCTGAAACACGAGAGGCTTTGATATAAATAATAGCTTCCAGAAACTGTACGTTACTGTCAGAAACATACATGTGGATCTGGTCTCCTGCATTATGGTGAATGTCAAGACCTGACATGTCTTGTATTTTTTTGTACTTCAGGTTTTATGTTTTTGTAGTGTGGTTTGGCATGTTGACCGTGTAAGTTTGTAGTACATCTATTTTGTCTATTAAGTTGGTAGTATATCTGTTTTGTTTATTTTTGAAAAACAAAATAAAATAATTTTAAAAAGACCTGACATGTGAGGCTCTGTGTTTCATCATCTAAGATCTCCATGCACAAAATGTCCCTGGATTGAAACTATCCTTTTCGCTAAATATATTTGGAATCACGTTCATTTGTCACTAATCAGTTCTTATTAAACATTTAAATGCAGTGGAGTAGTTTTATATCCTGGTTTAGTGGAATCTCTGAAATCTGTTATTTTCAATCGTTTAGAATCATGAGGACAAAGAGTGGAAGTTTGCTCGTGCCAAGCTCTGGCTTAGCTACTTTGATGACAAATGTACATTACCTCCACCTTTCAATATAATTCCTTCTCCCAAGACAATCTGCTATCTATTTAACAGCCTCAGTAAATGGATCTGTTCTCATACATCAACTGGCAAAGTCAAGCGGCAGAATAGCTTAAAGGTAAGCAATTTGTCGTAATGAAATATTTTCAGTTACAATACAAGACATCCAATTAAACTGTTAGTGATATTGCCCTTCATTACAAATAATGAACTTCTGTAAGTAGCCCCAAACTGTGAGCTGAGTTTTAATTGGATTTTATTGAAATTATGGTTTTATTGTTGTTATTTTACTGTTACATAGTTAGCTGCCCCAAGCCCCATTCTGGGGAGTAGTGGGATAAATACCTAATAAAATAAATAAAATTGCCCCAACAAACCAAAACCCATATATACACAACAAGCAAGGTTTTATTGTTGAAATTTCTGAATATTCTTTAAATTCGTTAAAAACTTTAAGATTTTGTAATGTCATGTGTGACGTTCCAGGCTCTAAGCCAGTAGTTAATTATGATACTCATATCCACATCTATTGTAGCAGAACTAGCCGTGTTGGTGAACTAGCGTTGTTTTCCCCCAGTTGTACCTGACGTGTTGCAGGTTTCTGGAAGACCATAGTAGGGTAGAAAAGCAGACCATGATAGCTTTCCAGTATTGCATTTCAGTCACTGAAATGGCCATATGTTATGGCAAACTTGTTTGGTCCTGATGGCCATGAATGTAGCTGGTGGTCATGCCTGTGCACTGCTAATGACATTTTTGTTGGAGTGGGAGGGTATTAAATATAGAATGTATCTGATATTGTTTGCTATTAATAATGCAGTTTTTATTCTTGAGTGCCCTTACCAGGGCAGAAAGGCAGTAATATAATTAATTAATTAGTGTGGTGTGGTGTGGTTAAGAGCGGTGGACTCTGATCTGGAGAACTGGGTTTGATTCCCTGCTCCTCCACGAGCGGCAGAGGCTAATCTGGTGAACTGGATTGGTTTCCCCAGTCCTACACATGAAGCCAACTGGGTGACCTTTGGCTAGTTACTGCTCTGTTAGAGCTCTCTCAGCCCCACCTACCTCACAAGGTGTCTGTTGTGGGAAGGGAAGGTGATTGCAAGCCGGTTTGAGTCTCCCTTAATTGGTAGAGAAAGTCGGCATATAAAACCAACTCTTCTTCTTAAACTAAACTCCCTTCCCTCCTCCCCTCATGTGTAGATCACAGTTGAAGGCTTGCTTGTTTGGGGAGCCTTGAAGCAAGCAGTAGTTCACTGTGAGCTCAGAATGCAGGCACGTGGGCAGAGTGGAGCTTGTTTCCTAGCCTCCCACCCCCAATTAGGATTCCAAGCTTTGGGAGCCCACGTGACTGAAGATTTTGCAGTCACACAGTTGATCAGCAAAACCAGTCTGTAATTCATAGCCAAGTAAAGATCTCTTCCTGGTTTGGGGATGACAAAAATAAACATGTATATCGAGGCTTTGCAGTTCTTGGTGTCTTCTCTGGAGGGATGTGACCAGAGTATTAAGCCTCTGAGGCAGTAACTTCTCCACAGGTTAGTCGGGAGCCTTATGAGAGCACTGTCTGAAGTTCTTTGTTCTTCTCAATTTTCCAAGTGTTGTTCCCTCTCCCATAATACTAGAACACGGGGTCATCTGCTAAATCTGGAGGGCGAGAGATTCAAAACAGATAAAAGAAAGTATTTTTTCACACAACTCATAGTTAAATTGTGGAACTCCCTGCCCCAGGATGTGGTGATGGCTGCAAGCTTGGAGGGCTTTAAGAGGGGAGTGGACATATTCATGGAGGAGAGGGGTGTTCATGGCTATTAGTTAGAATGGATACTAGTCATGCTGCATACCTATTCTCTCTAGTATCAGAGGAGCCTGCCTATTATTTTGGGTGCGGTGGAACACAGGCAGGATGGTGCTGCTGCAGTCGTCTTGTTTGTGGCTTCCTAGAGGCACCTGGTTGGCCACTGTGTGAACAGACTGCTGGACTTGAGGGGCCTTGGTCTGATCCAGCAGGGCCTTTCTTATGTTCTTATGTTCCTAAGTATTACAAGGTTGGATATACAAATGCAGTCAAGGCAAATGGTATTTTACTACAGCAAAATGTAATGTTAATTTTAAAACCAGTGCAAATTTGTTAGCTTTCCCACATGGTGTGCTAATTTTAAACTTGTCCCATGTTGCATCAAAATAAAATACCCAAAGGAAGAAACACTGAAACTTAGTTTTAAAGCTGTTTTGCGTGAAAATGTTCAAGGTACCCTGTCATTAGGTACAATAATTACTAGAGCTCCCTCTAGCAGGTAAAAATAGTTGAAGGAGCATCCTTAGTACAGAGGGATATTCTTTCTTCCTTCTTTTTTACCAGGACATGCATGTTTTTACCATGCATGTTTCTTTACCAGGACATCCTACATCTGTAGGATCATTTATTTTCAAGCCACACAGGCCATCAGTGGTACTGAAGTCCCTGACTTTATTGCGTTTATTGTTGTAAATAAGGAGAAATGCTGTACTCTATGCCTTTCCTGTACAGCCTTACAGCAAAATCCAAAGAATGGCTGTGGAAATTTTCTAGGACTTCCTTGCTACACTGTAAAATAAAGTTTTAAAAGAAGTAGGGACCCATGAGGAAATCCCTCCCTTCTTCTTCTCCCTCTTCCTGGTTACTGCTGTCTCCCCTTGCCATCACCACTGCCTTCTCATGCTGGCCTCTGCTTTAGAGATTCTGCTCTTGAATCTTGAGGCAGGTTTTGGATACAGCAATCCAAAATGGCAGTCAAACTCCAACTGGTTTTTCTGGTATTTGTGCATACAGAGGATATCACTAGTTGGTGTTTTGGGCCCCCCCCCCAAAAAAAAACCCTTTGAAAACTCAGTTTTAGTTGTGGCTGGCTCTGTTGCACAGTTTTCTGTATCCACATGGGGACCAGTACTTCACAGTGAAATATTATGACAGTGGGAGAAAACTGATTGGGGGTAAATAACAAAATTCCACTTTTGACAGCCAGCTTTCATTCAGTAGCCAGTCCAGATATCCTGAAATAATCCAAGCCAACGAAACAATAAGATTGGCAATTATATGCCAGAAAATTATTGCATGATTTGATGTTGCAGTGACTTTACAGTCGTTCTTTCATTCACTTACCAGATGATTCCGTGAACATGCAACATATTAGGAGATGTGTTCAGGTGGTCATCCTTCAAAGTTGATGGAAGGAGATCTTCTGAGGCATTTTGGAACTCCAGTGGACTGAACTTGAATGGTGGTGGTAGGGTTGAATTAGAACCTTAGCAAGAGTGGTGCTTTTGAGGCTGCTAATATTTTGGAGATGAGAATAATCTTCATTCACCAAGCACACATAACCGAGCACATAAGCTAGCTAAAAATTAAGTACTTTTAAAGTTTAATTGATTGTAATTAAGATAATTAAGCATCAGAGAGTATTTAACCTTTGACTGAATCACATACAGCATATTTTATATCACAAGCAATAATCGATACATTTTATTCTCAGAAAATCCTGCTACCTGTTGTACATCATCATATTTCACCTGTTTCTGTTTCTTTAAAGGAGTGGAAAAATCTGAAACAAAAGAGGGATGAGAATTACCAAAAAGTGATGTGTTGCTTAGTTCATCGTTACTTGACTTCCATGAGGCAGAGAATGCAAAGCACAGATCAGGCAACTGTAGAAAACCTCAATGAACTACGGCAAGACTTATCAAAATTCCGAAATGAAATAAGAGACCTGCTTGGCTTCCGGACTTCTAAATATGCCATATTTTATCAAAGAAATTAAGATTCAGGGTGTCAGAATGCCAAAATTCTGGCAAACTCACTTGAATACATTTGTTTAATCCCAAATAACAAACCATTTTTAGTTAGTACATTTAACAGTATCATTGCATGAGCTGGAGTCAAGTTCAGTTGTGAAAAGAGGTGACTGTTTATGTATTTTTGAAGCTTTTTTATTATGTGTTCAGCAGGTAATACTTGTACATGGTCAGCTGAAGCATAATTGGATTTCATTGGAAGTGTGACTGACTTTAGTTTCATGGCCTGTGTGTTGAAGAAATAGTTTCTGAAGATTTGAAGTTTTTTCTCCAATTAAGAATGAATTTGCCTTGTTTTGTTAATTATAGAAGTGCCAAGTGTGATTGAGGTCCCAACCTCTGGGATCATTTAGAGTACTTTCTCGTTCAAATTTTGGCACTTCTAATTGGTCTGATTCTTCTCTGACCTAATGAAGGGTTCAGAATTTTAGAAAAAACAAATCCCTTAACTACCGTATATACCCGTGTATAAGCTGACCCGCATATAAACCGAGGTGCCTAATTTCTCCCCCAAAATGGGGAAAAATTAGGCACCCGCGTATAAGCCGAGGGTCGGCTTATAACACCTCCCCCCCCCCCCCGCAGACTTACCTTCTGGGCTCCTGGCGGCGGGAAGCTGTGGATCCGGCGGGGGCGGCCTTCCTGCAGCTGCAGGAGGCCCCCCCAGGCCGCTCCTGGCGGCGGGAAGTGGTGCGGGCCCGGCGGGGGCGGCAGAGCGGCCTCCTCGTGGCTGCAGGGGGCCTCTGGAGGCCGCTCCCGGCCGAGAAAAGGTGGCGGTAAGTTCCCCCCTCCCTCTGCCCTCCCCCCTCTACCGTATTGACCCGCGTATAAGCCGAGGCCGGCTTTTTCAGCCCTTTTTTTGGGCTGAAAAACTCGGCTTATACGCGAGTATATACGATAGTTTTACTTGCTATTAACTGAAGAGCTAAATGTATTCATTTAATACTAGAGGTTACCATGCTCTCATGTAAGAAATTCAGAGGGAGAATCCAGTGCAAAAGTGCTGAATTACTGTAGGATCTTTTGATGAATCCTGTCTCACCCAGGCTTGAACAAGCCTCACTTAACTACAGGAGCTAATTGCTCAGCATGATCCACCCTTTACAGATGTGAATTAGTTTTGTTTATCATTAGTTTTGTTTTTCACACTGCACCTTGCTTGATTAGATCTGATTCTATGTTAATGCTACCCCACCCATCCTTCAACATTTAGGACTGGGTCTCATCCACCTTGAATGGAATTATTTCTCTTTGAAACATCTCCCCAGTTTTGCCTCTCTGTCACTTGTAGCTTTAAGTTACCATTCTTATTTAGGGATTGTCCAACAGGAAAGGAGACTCTCAGCAAAAACAAGCACATATATACTTAGCATATCAGGTTGCAGCTATGATTGTCAATGCACATACAAAAAAAATTCCCATTTTGCATATTAAGAAAAAGGATTTCTGTTGAAGGTGCCTTTTAGCCTAGCCTCAAAATGAAATATGGAACAACCAGACCAAACTGAGATTGGCAGTTAAAAAAGCAACGACAAACAAAAGCAAATTCTCTGTAACTAAAGTTCATGGTTTGTGACACAAATGAAATATGGTTTATATTGTAATTATCAATAGCTTTCATTCTATGTAGTTAAGATTTAAAAGAGGGCATGTAGTGGGTACAGAATACCCATGATTCTGTTATATATGAGATTTTTCATTGTAATCTTATAGGTTCAATCTAGTCCATCCTTAGGCCTTGTCTTGGCATGTTTCCTGATCTTTTGACCATGGTTTAAAGATTGGGAGAACTTAGTCAGATAATGTGCTCCTTTCAGTCCATTTTCATTATTATGTCTGCATTGATGTTAATGCCTTGTCCTGGATTGCCCAGGGTAGCCTGATCTCATCAGATCTCAGAAGCTAAGCAGGGTCAGCACTTTCCACCACCACTACCACCATTGAGGTTAATGCTATAAAGTTATCTATAAGCGAGAATCTGAAAGTAATTTCAAAACCTAGTTTAAAACCAGCTATGGTTAGCATTAACTTTGTGAAATATAATCTTATACCATTGTTAACAGTGAATCTGGGGAGAGAGAGCATGGAGGGAGCTTCAAATTTGCACAGGCACTAGTATGCTTAATTCCCATTGATTTCTTACGGCATATATATGCTACCATTGATTATGTTTTATCTGAATTAAGGCTAAAAGGTACCGATTGTCTATAATGGATAATCTTATAGTCTACTAGCAAAATTGGCCAAATCGGAGGATACCTAAATCCAGTGATTGGAGCTGTGAACAGGTAAGACAGATTTTTCTAAAAACCTAAAAAGGGCCCCAAGTTTGCAGGAAAATGTGAAATCTAAAAAAAAAAAAAAAAAAAACATTGGGGGAGGTCTAAAACCCACAAAATGTTAAAAAGAGCTCATGTAGCTTTAAGCAACAGATTCCCTTAGTGGCCATTGCTAGGGGGGAGGGGGCAGGGCCTGGTGTCATGTATCATGTTAAGTGTTTGGTTTGGAGAGCTTTTCACTGTAATGTGTAAAATAACAGATGTTAACCTATTTTTATGGTACAGTCCTTATTTTACTGTTTCCTTTTGTTCCTTACACTCTAGACTATAAGTTGTACTCTCAATTTTTAAAGTCTTATATGAATAAATAAAATAACAAGGTTTGCAATGTTCATGCTGTCTGGTGTATAACTGAAGAGCCCTATGCTTGTCAGCATAGTTTCACAAGGGCATAAATGTTGAACAAACTGCCTGAAACCATACACATAGAAATAACTTGGTAGGAAGCCTGATTAGAATATATTTTGCTGCAGGATCCGGAATTTCTTGATATAGAATGCAAAATCCAGTAAGGCATGACAGCAGTTGATGGCTTTCTGCTAATGAGCCTGCTAATGTCTGCAGGCTTAAACTTCCAATTCTTTTATTTTTCTTTAAACTGAATTGTTGTTTTATAACATTCTCAATATACCACTGCTAGAGTTAATTTTAGAGCTATTGCTTATTCTGACTCCGAAGCTCAGGTACGATTTATATCTGTTAAGGAGCAGAAAACAGTATTTATTGTTTGAACAACCCTGGTTGATGTGAGGCTGAAATCTTGGCTTGCCTCTGGGTACTTCATGGGCATTCTGTCCTATTTATTTATTCATTTACAGTCTGCCTTTTCCCCAATGGGGACCCAAAGCATCTTACATTGTGCTCCTCTCCTCCATTTTGTCCCCACAACAACCCTGTGAAGTAGGTTAGGCTGTGTGTGACTAGCCCAAGGTCTCGCAGCAGGCTTCCATGGCAGAGCAGGGATTTGAACCTGGGTCTCCCAGTTCTTAGTCCAATACTCCTAACGACTACACCACATTGGCTTTCAGATTTGAGCTTGGAATTCTTACATCAGCTCCCAACTCTTTTGCCATTATGGCACATTAGTCCTCCCTTCTCAATTTTAGTTTTCTTATTTCTTCTAACAATCCAGTGAATCTTCTCATAATATGACCTTCTGTTCAGTCATTTTAGCTTCTAGGAAGAGTTCAGACTTCATTTGATCTAGAACTCTTGGTCCAAACTCTCCTCCAACACCTCATTTCAAATGGGTCAATTTTCTTCCAGTCAGCTTGCTTCATTATCCAACTTTCACATCCATACATCGTAATAGGAAATACTATAGTATGAATTATCTTGGTTGCCAGCAACACATCCTTATACTTATGGACTCTGTTTATGTGGCTTGGAATAGCTCTATTGCTATCCCATCTACTACTGGAGATTTGTTTCCCTCAACTGCTCTCAGTGCAGCTTTCACTTCACTTTCTAAAACTGCAGGTTCTTCTTGAAAAGATTATTCTTGGAAGGAATCTGTCATCCTTTCATCTCTTCTATATAGTTCTTCATTATGTTATTCTTTATTTTGGCCTGTTCCGTTAATGTATTTCCGTGTTGATCTTTCATATGCCTAACCGTTCTTTAAATTTCTCTTTGATTTCTTGTATCTTGTGGAACAGATCTATATAGTTAAATATGTAATACGTTACATTTTCTATTTATTGTATATGTGTGGTGTGGTGTGGTGTGGTGGAGAGGCACACAGGGCCTGGAGTAGTGGCTCTTTGCATTGGTAGTAATTGTGAATGTGGTTCTCTGTGAGCCATGGAGTGTACCACTGCTCTAGACAAAAAAAAGTTACCCTCCTATGTCACATACAATTCCAAGTTTACTCATCATTACATTATAATACTAGCTGGGTAAGAATTGTACTCATACCACAAAGGAACTTTTATGCTGCCATTATTAACCTCTCGATCAGCAAGCAGTCTGAAATTTTCTGGTTTTTTTATAATGCCTTATTTTTTCCTTCTAAAATCAAAACAAAACCTGCTGGGTCCCCTCATGAGTTTTTAAATTTTTATTAAATGTAAAAGATAATGCAATAAAACAGAAGAGCTAAGTTTAAAATTAATTACTATATAAATATTGCACTTGTATTACCAAATAACTCATTTCTAGAAAACGTTCTGAGACAAGTATAAATTAAGAGTTTCCATGCTGAAAGATTTCGGTATGTTTCAGGCTGGCTGGTATCACTGAAAGTTCTGAAATACAACATTGGCATTGAAGGCGTTTATATTTGGAATCGCAGTCAATGGGAATTACATTGTTGCAAAAATGTAGAAAGTATATCACCATCCATGTTTTTGGAAAAGGCATGAACAGCAGACTTGGATGACAGCTGACAGGATGAAGCTCTAAGAATTCACATTTCAACACTGTTTGTTTTTCAAGGTATTCAGAATTTTCTGATTCTTGGTCTTGAAACTCATGATAAAGCTGCTGGGTAAGATTTTACCTCTGCCATCCTCTTCTACCTGGCCCATGATAACATAATTTAGTCCTGAAGAGAAAGAGATGAAATGGTAAAACGTAATTTCTACTTCTCCATCATTGGAAATACATTTTTTTTGCAAGATCTCTATAGCTGAATTGAATATAATCTGGGTTTCACTGTGGTAAATGGCATACAATGACTTCCAAATACCAGCTTCTATATACTGGAGATATAATTTTCTCCTAGCTGAAAATACAGACCTCAAGATGTGGCATGTCTTTTATTTTTCCTTGTAGAAATGAGAAGAGCAGGATCAGCTATTAGCTTTTATAAAGAGATCTAGTGACCCATTAGAAAAAGGTCAGTAAAAGGCTGCAACCTTTACTGGTGCATTATTAATACAATCCTAAACATAGTTAACGCCCTTCTAAATCCATTGTAAATCTTTATCAATACAAATTATAATAGATGTTTTGAAGGAAATTGGGATTGTTTCTTGTTTCACTGAATTTGCCTGGAGATTAACTCATCTTTATAAACAAAGATAGAACTGTCACCATCTAAAATAAAACAGTAAGTCACCTGAACTTCCCTACAGGCGAGACAGATGGTTATAATTCAGGTAGGAAAGGGTGGTGCTAGTGGCACAGCTGGTAAAAATAATCTGTGCAAATTACTGAGCACCTGGGAGTCACAAATACATGAGATTATTTTTTGTATTTGTGCAGTGTTCATTTAGTCTTGTCCAAAACTCTATGGACCAGTTAAAAAGGTCAAATCCTAGTTAGACTTTTTCCAAACAACTTCCAAGTTAGTCTAAATAATGAGCATGTAAATGCAATCTTAATCTCTCCCTTTCTGTTTCATTTAAAGTGTGTATTTCTGCAAGTATCAGGCTACTGAGCTATGACTTTTTGTTATGGCAAAAACAGCTTAGCCACTGCATTCTCATCTTTTAACTCATTTGCATTATTGTACCACATTAAACTGGAATCATGTAAGAGGTTTCATGTTAGCAATTCTAGAATCAAATGAAGGTTTATTAATTTTCACAACCATTCCTGTGTATATAATACCATGCTGGATTGTTTGCAAATTGGCAATTTACTTTGGAGATTAATTTAGAAACTAAAAGAGTAAGGGAATGAGTATCAAGTGTAAAACAGAAAATTCAGTTTAGTTATCTCCACTTACCTCTTCTGATAACCGGACACTGTTTACAGACAACAACTATCTTGGCACTCATATTTTTGCCTGCTTGCTGGATTGCTAAATTTCCTTCTTTATATACATTAATAATTGATATTGTTGCATGCAAGCTTCCACCTCTGGTATTTGTTGTGATACAAGATCCAGTTATTACTAAAAAGAAAGCAAGAGAGAGAGAACAGATGTAGGGCTGAAATGTGACTGTGCCACACTAAAGTCACATGACCACTTTACTGAATACTGAGCAAACAATCTCAAACTGTATCCACTAAATTTTGTGCTATGGATATTTATGTTGGACCAGTTCCTTTCTACTTTGATCCTATTAAAAGGCACTAAGCTATTTGCTACTCCTTTCTCCTGGTTTCAACCTATATTAGGCTAGTTCTAAGTAAAAATCAGGCATTTTTGGCATGTGTTTCAGGTTGCTATTATCACAAGCCTACTTTTGTGTGTTCCTTAATACTTCTTATTTTGCTGACTTATAACTAAGCATAGCCTATGACTTATATCCAGTTCCTAGAGTAGAAGAAAAAAAATGTGATTACAGAAGGACCTCAGGAGACGATGCCACTCTCAATTATATAGTATTTATTGTTATCTATATTCTAATAGCGATGGTGGCCAAAACTGAGGATACTTAAATCTGGAGAGTGGAGCTGTAAACGAGCAAGGCAGATCTTTCTTCAAACCTCAAAAGTGCTCCATGTTTGCAGAAAAAAATGAAATATATAAAAAATATGGGGGGAAAGGGGAGAGGATATGAGGGTTGTCAGGAAAAGGGAAAGAGGATTTAGTGTAAGGAAAGGGACACAATGGAAAGTTAGGTGCCACAAGACCTTGAGAGTTACTTACCATGGAAGTGCACCTGGCCCAATAGCTGGCACCAAAGAACTGGGGCATAGTTTTCCTAAGTAGAGGCTGCTGGGGGGTATAGGAGAAGCTAAAAACAGAGGGGCAGATAAATGTAGGTTGGCTGTTAGATGGGAAGGAAAGAAGCAGAAAAAAGGGGGAGGCTTTGGAGGCTTTCAGGAAAGGGGGAAAAAATGAGGGAGAAATCAGATGCCTCCGTCAAGTCCTTGTGGATTCCCACTTGTATATTCTAATAGCAAAGTCGGTAAAATCTGAGGATACTTAAACCTGGTAATTGGAGCTGTGAATGGGCAAGAGAGATCTTTCTACAAACCTGAAAAATGCTCCAGGTTTGCAGGAAAATGTGAAATCTAAAAAAAACCCAAATGATAAAAGGAATGCCTGTAGCTTTAAGCAATTGATTCCCTCAGTGGCTTTTTCTAGGCAACCACAGCATTCTAGGCTTGGTTCTGACAGTAAAAGGCAGTGGGAGGGCACAGGGCCCTTTGCAGGGCTGTTTTGGCCTTTGACAGAAGACTCTTGGGGGCCAGGCGTAGGGTTCCCAGTTGCAGACTGGAAAATAGAGTCTACCTTCCCAAGCAACCATTTTCTTCTGAGGGACAGATTTTTATTGTTTGGAGTTCAGCTGTAATTCTGCGAGATCTCCAGGTCCCACCTGGAGGTTGGCAACCCAAGGCCTGGCAGCAAACTGGGTGACTTGATACTGCCCGACTTATGTGACATAACTAGGCCTGGTTGCTATTGATTGTTCAATAGCAGCCACCCTATGAAAGCCAGTGTGGTTAAAGCTTCAGAGTAGGATCTGGGAGACCCAGGTTCAAATCTCCA
Organism: Euleptes europaea; assembly: GCF_029931775.1. Classification (NCBI taxonomy): domain Eukaryota; kingdom Metazoa; phylum Chordata; class Lepidosauria; order Squamata; family Sphaerodactylidae; genus Euleptes; species Euleptes europaea. The sequence goes on along the minus strand of NC_079316.1, from coordinate 34,473,326 downwards.
TCTTGCTATGCTAGGGAAGCTCACTAGGTAATTTTGGGTCGGTCACATACTTTCAATCTAACCTATCTCACAGAGTTGTGAGGATAAAAAGGAGGCGAGGAGAATAAGCTGGTTTGGTTCCCACTTTGGAGAGAGGTGGGATATAAATGAATTAAATCAATAACAAATATAGCTGAAGATGGGAGGCAGATAAAATGTAGGTTGTTGAATGGCCAAGCAGAGATTGAGGCAGGGAAAGAGGATATGGGGGCTGCCAGGAGGAGGGAAAGAGGAAATAGTAGGGAAGAGGATACAGGGAAAAGTGAGATGGCACCCCACAAGTCCTTGAGGGTTCCCTACCATGCAAGGGGGCCTGGACCAGTGGCCGTCTCCATACAACTGCACCAGTTTTCCTAGGTAGAGGCTTCTGGGGAGAGGGAGAGGGAAAGCTTAAGAGAAGGAGGCAGCAAAGGGAAGAGGCTAAGGGGGCTTTCAGAGGGGGAAATGAGATGCCTCCCACAATTATTTACAGGCTCCCACTTGTAATATGTATAATTGTGAAACTGTTCTGGTTTTATATTGAGACTAGCATTTTTTAGTCTCACTGCAAGGAGCAGGGTTATAGTAACGGGGTACTTGTGAAAACCAAAGCCACTCTTGTTGAAGCTAATCCCATAATTTCATGTTTCACCCAAAAAACTGCTTCTGACTAAGTGGACGCTGGTTCATGAAAGCCTATAGTACAATAAATTGAGTAATCTTTAAGGTGTCACAAGATATTTTTACCTACCTAAAGCTTTTTCTACTTTGTGAAAAACGCCAAGATGTTTAAACATCTTAAGTTCAAGTTTCCATGCTATGCACTGATGGGTAGGAACTTTCTGGGGGGACAGCTGAGTCAAGTAGTATGTTAATCATGTTGCCTTGCTACATTCAGAAACCACATATACCTCCCCAATTTATATCTAAAGAGGTAAAGAAAGGTCTTTAAGGTGCCATATTGAAGAAATCTACATTTAGATGCACCTACAGAAATCAGATAATTAGGGGTAAAGCAGTATGTACAACTACTCTATCTCTGTGAATAAGCAACACAGACTGGTCCAAGAAGACAACATGCCAGCGTAGTCCCTGAATCAACACTTTCATAGAGCAACAGTTCTCCTTCTGTTTAGTCATTTGTGTTTAGACTGGAAACCCTTTTTTTCCTGACACATATTCACAGTTTTCTCTCTTCAGAAACATTTTAAGGGATATAACTGAGTCATAGACTCCAGTATAAGAGATGCAACTTTCGTGATCTGAAAGAATTTCCTTGTGCACTACCGGCAGTTTACAAATAAATGTTCTACCCCTCCCTTGAAACTAACCATCTAGCCCCAAGTTACTGATGAATCCCCTCCCCAAATGCTCTTACCAAAGTTACTCGAACAGTAATTGCTCTCTAGGGTTCCGCTCCTTCTGCATTTTTGCTGGCACAGGGCAACTGTCGGTTTCAAAGCTTTTCAAAACAGATGCAAAAGGCACGGTTACTGAACTCTGTGTGAGTTTCAGACATTCATATAAAAGGGCTTCACCACCTCCCCTCTTCTTTAAATATATCCCAGAAAACAGAGAGAGAATTGGCAGTTTCATACCCAAATCCTTAAACAGCCCATCAAAACTGCCCTACAAAGAAACTAATATTCTATTGGCACACTGGTGCAATGTGTTCTTGGCAGCCTGTCCTTGTCAAAAGGTAGGCCACATTCTGTTCCAACTCTACAGAGTCGGGGCATGGCAACGTTGAGCCTAGTAGCCTCTCCCAGCTGTGACTTCTAGTAAAAAAAGGCTGGTAGTGGTGAAAGACCTCTTGTATAAGAAGGGTTCCTAGTCCTGCCAAGTTCCCAGGTCTCCTCAGCAACCATCTGACCATCATTTTTGTGCCCATTTCATTTCTCAAAATCTCTTCACAACATTTTCTACAAGACTATGTCAAGGCTGACAATTTTGTAAATCTTTATCCCATAATAAATTTAATATAAAAGTCATTCCTCACCAGGTCCTGCTACTTCTATTTAACCTAGCTTATCCCTCAGCACAGCAGAAAATGTTCATCCTGGAACTACAGGTTGAGTATCCGGACTGCTTGAGACCAGAAGTGGTTGGTATTTCGGATTTTTCCATATTTTGGAATATTTTAGAATATTTGCATATACATAAGGGATACTTAACCTGTAGCTCCTTCCTGTCTCCTCTTTTTCCAGAGAACCTGTCACAATCAGGATCCCACCCCCCAGCCTCTTTCACACACCTTGGGCCCTGGGCTGACACACATCCCTGTCTCCTACTCAGCTGGCTGTTTGCCTGGCATTTTATTTCCTTTTCCTCCCTTCCCCAGGTGCTTCCACTTTCCCTTGATTGACCCCAATGTAACCTCACCCTGAATTGTGCTCTCCCATCCCTTTTGCAGCTGGACTTGTGAGATCTTCCTGTGTCAGTAGTCTCTGCCTTCAGCTGCTATTCATGGTTCCCCGCCCTCATCGGCCTCTGTAAAGGCTCTCCTGCTTTGCAGCCCAAAGTCTGGAGAGGCCAGGCGGCATGGATAAGAGTCAGATCTGCACCACCTGGCTTCTCTGAAGTCAGGAGAGGCTGGGCGATGCAAATTTGCCTGCATGCCAGCTCAGAACGTCCATTTTTCGGCTCAGTCCAGATATGGGATACTCAACCTGTATTTCTTTTTCAGTAGAGAATATGAAGACTTAATACTCACATGGTGTGGCAGGGCGAGTTGTAGTAGTAGTTGGTGACACAGTTGTAGGCAATTTTTTAGGTCTGAATTTGTAGTGACCAATAAAGCCATCAGCAGTTAAACTTAAATCTGACAAGAACTGAACAAGCAACTCATTTTTCTCGGATACAATAGGCCTGAAAGAATAATTTTGCCTTCAAGTTATATTACATATTACAAAATGCAGGCTATATATTATATAACATGTTACACAACTCATACTATATATGTAATTATTTTAAGGAGTACAATTTAACAAAATGCTGGATTTCCCCCTTTCATGTGAAATCTTCCTACGTGGAGCATATACTCCTGTTGACAAGAATGTACTTGGGTGTGTTTTCAGAGTGAAATAAGCTTTCTGGATGCTGTTATAACTGAGATAGCTGCTGATAATAGCTCTCTATGCACCCTTAGTGCCTGCACCTGGCATAGAGGTGTTACTGCAAAAAAAAAAAGTGCCCTTGATCAATAAAATTTTATGGGGAATCTTAAGAACATAAGAAGAGCCCTGCTGGATCAGACTGGTGGTCCATCTAGTTCAGTATCCTCTCTAACACAGTGGCTAACCAGATCTTCTGGAGGTCCAACAACAGGCCACAGAGGTCGAGGCCTTCCCCTGATGTTGCATCCTGGCACTGGTATCCACATGTTTATTGCCTCTGGCTGCATTTAATTCTAATTCTGTCCCTCATCAGCACTGTGATTCTGCTTTTCCATACAAAAATTTAGCACACTGACTAACATTCTCAAGATTTGTTAGGGCAAATTTCTTCCCATGTCACTCATCCCAGCCATTACTTCTCCTCTCCACAGTAATGAGATGCTAATTTTGCACGTTCTTCTAGGGATTATTGAACATGAATGACATTAAGTACTTCATTAAAAGGTAAAGGTAGTCTCCTGTGCAAGCACCGGGTCATTACCAGCCCATGAGGTGACATCACATCACGACGTTTACTAGGCAGACTACAGGGTGGTTTGCCACTGCCTTCCCCCAGACGTTTACACTTTACCCCCAGCAAGAAATATCTCAAGCCCTCCCCTTTGCTGTGAAGGGAAGCACATGGATGAACTTCAGACTGGGGAGACCCAGGCCCAAATCCTCAGTGAAAGCCAAACAACATGGATCTCCCACTTTTTAACAAGGAAGCAGTGGGAAGAGAGGATATTCAGATTGGGGCTGTGAATCGAGGGGGGCATTAACTCCTTCCTGCCCATGACATTTCCACAATCTAAACTGCTCCCCAAAACTACTACATGATCCAAAGGGGGAAAGCAGTTACTCATAAGCTTTCCTCTTCTGGTAAACAGCAGCTGGGTGGGCGGGAAGAGGACAATTTGAAATGAGGAAAAAATTCATCTTATAATATTGTCCAACATTATTATTGTGTTTATCAAGTATTGTATAGAGTAGCTTATGATTTATGCTAAGAGTTATTATTATGATAATCCCCATTTAATGCTCATTATTATATCACTATTGTTGCTATCATCATTTATTGTTTACTGCTTATTACGGTATATCATTGCTTATTATATGTACACTTTTTCTTCTCTTTTTCTTTTGATGTAATTGCTGCTGTGATATGGTTTCCTTCTTTATAAAAACAAAATTTTATTTTCAAAATAGAGCAGGAAAAGGATTAACCAGCCTCCCCCCACCCATGTTTTGCCTCTTACTTTTAAGCATTAGAAAAAATTAGAGATCCAATAATGGATCTCCCACCAAATTGGCTAGTTTGGTCCTCAGCAGCATCTCAAATCCTTTAAAGTAATTTTAAAGTGTGGTGAATTCAATGTTCAGTTTGGTGAAAAGCAACAGCTAGGAATATGAGTTGTTTGTTTTGTTTGATTATGTTTTGCTCCAAATAGTTCTTGTGCCATATACTCAGAGCACTTTGGAGAAATTCAGAAATTTGGGCATGTGCTCCTCTGAATTGCTTTAACTAAGCTAACTGCTGCTTCTAATTTGCAACCAAACTGTAAATCAGTCAGGTATTGTTACAGTCCTAGAGTTCAACAGGTTAAATCTACGCTTAAGGCATGTGCTCTATTATTAAGCCATGCCCCCCTGCAAGAATACTGTGTTCCAAAACCATCTGTCATTTGAAATAATTCTTTCCTTCTGTGTTTTTATCTACTGACCATTCCAGAGTTCCTTTTAATGGGAAAGATTGTTTTCTTCATTTTAAGTTGTTTTTCTTTTCTTCATTTTAAGTTGTTTTTCTTTTAATACTCGAACATTTAATAATTTTAAACAAAAGCCATTAATGCTACCTTCTGAAATAGTTTTGTCATCATACTAATATTAAAATTGCAGGCCAGCACCTGAGCAAATATACTTAAAAGTGAGCATCACTAAAATAACCTATCTGGAACTAGTTATGTCATTATAATTCCACTGCTATTTACTATCTTTTTTCAGGCTGTCCGCACTTCACTATAAGTAGTTCCTCATTACAGTGTTATTTTTAGATGCTTTTAGAGCCTGAAGATCAATTTTCTCAAGCAAGCATAATCGCTTCGCTGTAAAGATTTTTCACAATCTTAGCTGTATTCTTTGGTACAATATAATTGCTTGTGGCACTGACAATTAGAGCAAAATGTAGAATTTTATTAATGTAAATTAGGTTGATAATATACAAGTACCATGTAATTCCTTGAAACTGAGATCGCAAATATATCAGCCTCCTACAGGCTTATCAGCAGCCTAGATCTGCAAACAAAAAAATAAATTCCCCACCACACTACTCATTTTGCATTAAAATAGTCCATGCTGCAATATTCCAAATACTTTAATGGGAGAAGTAATGTTCTAGTAGGCTATGGATTATATTTAATCTTGAGTCTCTTGAGTTATTCTAAAAGCCCTGAAATTTAATACATTATCTAACTGCAGCAGGAATAATACTACGTATTTTACTTTAATAACTTAAGTTTTTTTGGTTTTAAGCTACAAATTGAGCTTAGAGGTTAACATGCATGGCCTATGTATGTAATCTGGCAGTTGCTACATATCCATTTTCTACAGTAATGCACTGATGTTCAGTTATTAAGAAAATATCTACCTAACCATCGTACTCTATGGACATTTTTGGTGGCATATCACATGAAATGCAACAGTTTTTCACAGAAATGATTAGATTGCCTCCCTGGTCTTCCTTTATACACTTTTTCACTCCATTTGCTCAAGCCCAGTTCTTATAACCATCTGTGCCACTTTCTTCCATTTCTGCCTCTGGACCTTCAGCCTTTCCAAACTGCATGGCTAAAGGTAATGGCTCCTACCAGTGGGATGGCTTCCTGGGGATGCTGGGAAAGCCCCCACATTGTTGTTGTTTTGAAGGCTATGTAAAACTGAACTTTTTTAGACAAGTGTTTTTTTTAAAAAAAAGGTTGTTCATTTTATAGGGTACGGGCTCAGAATGGACTCTTACTTGTTGATAATACCATATTTACCCCAGAAGAAGTTGCCCATAAATATTAGACACACACATATCCCATAATACAAGGTTGAACACATTATACTGCATTTAAGATGACCTGCCTGTCTGCCAGTCTGGGAGCTCCTCCAGATCTGGAAACTTGTCTGCCAGAGGAGGTGCTTCTTTCACTGTTTGTGGGTCTTCTGGCTCCTTAGCCAGAAGGCGCAGAGACGGAGCCTGCCTGCCTGATGGGTTCTGTGTGGCTGTTCCAGCCCATGACCTGGTTGCCATGGGAGATACCCTCCCCTCTCTCTTCAAGCACTACAGCAGGGAGATTCAGGGTGGCTCCTGATGAACTTGGTCACGGGACCTGATACATGAGAAGGCCTGGCTACAGTATAGGGGGATGGCCCCACCAATCACCTGAGTCCTGGGTGTGACAAGCCCCCACACAGCAGCACCTGTCATATACTCAAATTTAGAGAGAGAGAAAAGTTTTTAATATCTTGTTTTCGAGTCAATACGGTAAGTTTTCGTGTGGTTTTAAATAACATTGCAACATGCCTTGCGTCCTTTTTCGGAAAAGGTGAGTTAAAAGTGCCATAAATAAATAAATTACTCTGCTGCAGCTTGGGATGTGGCACAACAATTGTGAAATGCACCAGATATAACTCCACATATATGTAGCTCCTAAAGCATGGACTGTTGCTAAGCTTCAAGTTACCCTTGTATGCTTGCACATGTACAGAACTCTGAAAAAAGAAATACCTAGTAAACATCATAAACAATACTGCCACAATCCATGCAAATTTCTTAAGTCACAGGGCAGAAGGCTTGCAGTGTTTATCCTCCATGCAGATGGTTGTTCTGTGTGCACAACTCCACAGTGTATGAGCAGTGTTACTCAGCAATGGATTTTTTGTGAGCTGTTTTTTGTTTTGTTTTTTAGAAAACTTATATTCCAGCTCTTCAGAGAACCTGCTTGAAGCTGGTAAGTTAACAGATGTTCATAAAAAGTGGTGCAAAGCTGCTGGGTAATGAATGAACTTGATGACTGATGTGGACGTTAATGTGACCGAGTACAGCTAAGGATGCACCTTTACAACCAACTTGAAGACGGGAGTGTGCATTCACATCTGCTACTTGAGCCCACTATATCTGGATTTATAGCCCCACATAACTGAGATCAATGCTGCCTTAGGACCTACTTGTTTTGCCCCTGAGAAAAAACCAAATGGTCTGTGTTACTTCAATGTTAAAACACACAACACTGAATTAGCAAGGAAGTGCATGCCAGTCTCTATTACAGCCCACGGGCCATTCAGAAGCAGAGTAACAAGGAAGTGCATGCAAATGCCTATTCATATTACAGTCCTCATGCATTACAAACATTAATATATGAAACTACAGAAAAGAAGTTACGGCAAAACATTAATTCTGGAATGCCAATTTGCACGCTCATTCGAAGTTCTCCTTAATTTTTCATAGCCACCATAACTGTTCAATGTTGTCCTAAATCAGCATTTTGTTACTCCATTTTGGAGCTACAGTAACATTTCAAGCAAATAAAATTTGCAATAAAAGGCTAAAGGACAACAGACTTTCAATGGGAAAACCCAGCAGACTGAGCAGTCTGGCATTGCAGCAAAAATACAGGTTCTAGAGTTATACACCCTTTTCAGAGGATTTGAAAACATAACTGTCTCAGTGAAACTAGTACCATTACTTACGCTGGTGGACTGTCTCCACAGTATTTTCCAATTCGTTTAGCATCGTTTATCTCCCCACCATTGAACACAGCCACATAGTCATATCTGCAGTAGTTATCTCTCTCCACATCAAATTTTTCAAACTTTAACTCTATTAGCTGCAGGAAAAGAACCAGGAATCTAATTAAAACATCATTAATTGATGTTCCACATTAATCTCTCTACAAAATTAAAACATTTCATACCCTGTTTTGAACAGTGCAGTGCATTTAAATAAACAATTACTGTGTTTCAATGAATGCATCAATACATGCTACTGAAATTAGTGTTTTCAATATCAAGTAAGATCAAGTTCTTAATGGTTAGTAGAAGCACTTATGAGTTTGGGTTGTATAAAAGGAGTGGGAACAACAGTTTGAACCACAGAAAACCAGTGTGCCCAAAATACTATTCCAAAAATTAAAATAACAACCAAGTACTGAAGGAACAGTCAATAGGAATTATACCCAAGATTAAACAAGGCATGATTACGGCATAAAATTAATCATAAATAAATCATTAAATCATAAAATTAATGCTAAGGTTTGAAATTATTAGATAGGTTTTAGAATTATATCAATAGAAATAAATGGGAAAATAAGTTATTAGAATGTATCTTCCATTCAACTATTTTTAAGGGTAAGTGTCATGAATCTGATCTCTCTAAAATGCAACTTATTGAATTTTTGCTGAACAAGCCATCTGGAAAACAAATGCCGATGCATAGAGATATATGTCTCTTCAGTGGAATACATCTGAGGTCACTTAACACCCCCCATTCCATTGTGTGTATATTTTAATTGCCTGTTTGTAAGCCACCTTAAGTACCTATTGACAGAAAGACAGGATAAAGAAAATGAATGAATGAATCCTTACAGAACCTTATACTGCATTGATGGAGAGAACTACAGTATTGCACAACCAGCATGGGGCTCTGACAACTACTGATAGTTCCATGTTTAATTGACTAAAAAACCCCAGAAGCTCTGTTAAAGCACTTACGTACATTGACTCTTCCTTGACAAACCAGCATTATCATCATTATCTCCTGCTGCATCAAGACAGCTTGCAATTATAAAGCCATGCTTAACGATGCAATAGAAAGAAAACAGAGACAAATGTGTATGTGTAAAGATTACAGCTACTGAATCTCACCCGGCTTGTCTTCACTTAAAGCCTTGCTGAAAGGGAAGTGGGTGAGGCATAATTCAGTAAGGCCTCTCCAGACTTTTTGCTGTTGTTGCTCTGCACAGTAATTGTTGGTTGTTGGGCAGGACCTGTTTAAATCAGCTTTCTGTTGCAAGGAACGATACTGTTACCAGGAAAATAAGATTCTTCTCCCAGATGGAATATCAACTGAGGAAGGCACTGGTAAGTAGACTACGGTTGTGCAGTTAACACAACACCCACTAATGCCATCTGATTTGTATTTTCAAAATTTATTTTATTTTAAATTCTTTCATGACTAAGCATTCCCCTCTCAAACACAAGTGAGCTCATGCTGTTTTTTTAAAAAAAACCTTAAGATGTGATCAAGAATTGCCCCTCCACCTCACGGCAATGCACACAACTTCATCACTCGTTTCCTTATTTCTTTAGTTCTTTGAATTCCGTGAACTCCCTAGGCGAAAACGCATGGTCGCTTTAGCCTCCTTTATTCCCTGTTTCAGCCAGGATTCAACCAGGAGTGAACGCATGCGTTTCGCCAAACGTGCGTTCGATCCTGGCTGAAACTAAGCACTAAGGCTGCCTCCCCCCCACCATCAGTTATACAAGTACAAATGCAACAATGTCTGGATTCGAATTAACACACTGTGAAAAGAATAAAACGCACACATTTTTCCTTTGCCTGTAACAGCCACAATGGAAATGCAGAACCTTGAACTGATCAGAAAACAGATCTGAAAATCAAAGCAGACTAGGAGCCCAATTTTCTCTTGGTTCATTTCACTATTTGGCTCTCAGAAGGCATGAAATTTCAAAATATCTAGTTAGCTACCAGAAGACTTTAATTCATTGGTAGCTATAAGCCTTCGCAAGAAGCATTTTTGGAATATAATGAAAATAGTATGCTTAAATGTTTGAAACCACTATAAAAGCGGTTTCTCAAGAACAAGAACCTGTGAAGAATACACAGACAAGACAGGTATGATTCAATTATATTTTCAGATATGGCTGGAAATACATGAGACCAATCAAAGTACTCTGCAATTTGTAGATAATCAAGTTCAATGAAATCTCTGATTATCCATAGAATTGTTAAATGATCTGCATACAGCAAGCAAGGAATGTGGATTTAAGATGAATACAGGAAAAGACTAAGCTGATGTACAGTTATCTTGATCAATGTAGGAAAAAATGAAGGATCAGAAGAGTATATTTTATCTTGGACAGCTCTTTCGTTTGTAGGATTATGATCATGAGAAACAGATTAAAAGGCAACTCAAAGTGGCATGGGAAAGACTTCAGAAAGCTAAATGTAGATATGAAAAGCAACCAACCTACCAAATATACTTGAAGTTAAAGGTATTCAATCACTATGTGTCTCCTGCCATAAAATAGTTTATGGAGCAGAAACCTGGACAGTAACAAAAAAGACAGAGCAAAGATTGAGTAGCCTGACATAGCATGAATAGGCATGTTAGTAAGATTGTATGTGGTCACTGCAAGTGGATATGAATCTAGGCAAAATGACTTTGGTCAGACAAAATGAAATGGTAAGATGCCTATTATATGACTAAGTAGATTATGAAACCACAACTGGATGATGGGGAAGAAGAGCAGAGGTAATGTAATGAGCCTGGAGACTGTTAAACACTGTCAAATGGACTATTTGGTGCAAGGTAGAGTAAATATTGATATAATAAATGCCTTTGAAGGAAAATACATCCTTTAATGTTCTTAAAGGATGGGTATATAGAATAGTAAATCTGATGAAATGACAATTTGTCTGCACTTGCTCAGAAATGGTTCGTATATGTTAAATTTAATGAGAAAACCTCATTTATTTTCTTTAACAAGCCACTCTTCTTTTCAGTAAACACTTATAGCTTTAAAAGCCTGAACTGAAAGATAGGACAGCAGAAAATAACATTCCCAAAAAGTTTACTGAAGTTACAGTAGAAGAGAAAACCAGAGGCAAATGAACACAGAAGAGACTATAAAAAGAGAACTATTAGTTTTCTGTGTCATGTCAGGTGTACAGGAAGACATTATAAGAGAACTAAGTGCATTTAGAAACAGAAAATAAAAACCCAGTTTTATGCTAGCTGAGTGTTTTGTGCATGTACATGTTCATTAAAACAAGGTGTATTTACAAGGACCACAGCTATACAAGTAACTGCAAAATAATCAATACTAAAAGGTCAACCTGTAATGAGATTATGAACATTGGTGGATGTAAAAACAAGAGAGGACATATCCCAAGCAACCCTTCCAAGACATTCAGATTTGTTATGCTTCTGCTGTCACTGCTATCTCTACCACTATTCAACAGCAGGTATAATACACAGCTAATCAACGAGCAGTTTTATTAATAGGTATCTTCCTAGTAAATCCAAGCATAAGTCACTTCAAAAGTCTGCAGTCAACTGGGAGGGGCTGTGACTCATGCAGAAGGTCCCAGGTTCAATCCCTGGCAGCTCCAGTTAAAGGGACTAGGCAATGTGGAAGACCTCTACCTGAGACCCTGGAGAGCCACTGCTGGTCTGAGTAGACAGTACTGACTTTGATGGACCAAGGGTCTGATTCAGTATAAGGCAATTTCATGTGTTCATGAGAGATGCAATGGTTTCAGCACAGGTAAGTGCTAGAAACTTAGGATGGCATGGGCTCCATCAAGCTGGGAGGAGAGGCGGGAACAAGATTTTGCAAGCAGAAGGGAGGGTAGATGAAAGCTGAGATCGTGTAGTTGAACACAACTCACCTGATTCTTTGGTGCAACAATATGCCATGAGCAGGTCACTCCTGCTGGGTAATCTCGATCAGGCCAATTAGGAGTTTTAAAGGAACCAGAAGGCTTATCCAGTAGACCACCACAGTACTGATCTCCTAAAAACACACAACATATTATTAATGCAAATCATAGATTCAGTGTAGCTAAATTGCTCAACTCTCATAAAGCAAGCAGTAAAGCACAGCCTCTACAGTCTCTCTACCCAAGCCCAAATGTGCTCCAGAGCAGTGCTCCTACATTCAGTTCATTATTAAACCTCCTGGAGATCGTAACTGTGGCCTATGAATCCAGCTATTCTCCTTCCAGGCAAGGTGACCACTTTTTTTTTTTCCTGAATCACAGCACAGAGATTTCCTCCCTTAAACTTTAAAAAGGAGAAACTGCAATTCTGCACTATCTCATCTGATTGGACACAACATTTCTCCCATGCTGACCCAACACAAGCTTAGCCAGCAAGAAATATAGTCAGAAGAGTGAAATCTATGATGGGGTAAGGAGGCACATTTAAATGGGGGCCTCTCATCACAAATATGTTTTTAAAGGCACACAGCTCACAATTGGGCAGGAATGTTGCACAACTTGCCTCCAGTGGGAAGCCATTTGAGTGTTTATGGCTATGTAACTGCTGAACAAAGTTGCCCAGTAGTCAAGCCAGTCTATCTTTCTTCAGTGAAACACTGGGAACTATTGCTGTGTGGTTCACAAAGCATTTCCAATACTTCTCTGCAGCCAGTATATGTCGTATGATCCCAACTGAATCATGGATGTTCAACGGAATTTCAGTTTGTCTATTCCTGAGGATTGGGATAAAATTTAACTTTAGCATGTGAATAGTTTGAAATTTAGTTTTTCAAATATGTAAAAATTAAAAAGAACAGGGTGAAACACTGATAATAGCAAATGGGATTGTCATTTGTCCACTTTAAACAAATCAATTTAGCCAGTGAATGAGAAGAAAATGCAGTGATTGTTTTTCTTTGACACATTTGGATAAAACAAGTTAACCTTGCTTGTACTATTCTAGATATTAGACCTTTTTATATGGTTACCAAATGAACTTCAGTACTAGATCAATTCCCTTGGCTTCACATTTTTAAAAGAAAATCTACACCTTAGTTCATCTTTGTACCTATTGTTAAGTAACAACTAAGAACACACCGCATACCTCTCTCGTGTGGTTCTGCTGCAGAAAATTTCGCAACAAAGCCATTTCCGGCTGTATTGGCATCTGAAATCATCTGCACCAACATTTTATTGCTATTGGCTACTAGAGCACCAGGTCTGAAAGTGCCACAGAATCTGCCAAGGCGTTGTCCATTGACATGGCCATTGTATACATCCACAAAGTCGTATCTGCACAAGTTATCACTCTCCAAGTCAATGGACCTAAAGGAAAGGACAACCACTTTCCCTTCAGGAACCTGTGGAGAGAAAAGATATTAAAGCTTTAATTGACCATAGTATAAAACGTGCTGTAATGCTGAAAATACTACCATCTACACATTTTATGCTGCTGAGACCTACTCCCAGATAATTATACATAAGACTGCACCTTTAATATTTTATTATCTGGTATGATGATCATATAAAGTCCTTCTCAAAACTCCCATAGTTTATATATTCTTCTATAATCATGTTGCTTAGACAATTTGTTCATCCCCCATTCCATCATCAAATCTACCCATTGGTGTTACTACCTTTTATTGTGTGGCACTATCTCTCTGTGGTATAACTTTAATGCCATTGACTTTGAGCCATTTCAGGTGCAGGCCCTCCATTTGTGTGGCACGGAAGCATAAATGTATGTTCACATGGTTCATATCACATGTTATATTGTATATACGCTGGGGCCAAGGGAACCTTCATGTTTCGCCACCATATAAATTAAGTGCCCATTCAGTTAAAATTATGATCCAGTCCTACATAGTTCACTATTAATAGGCAAAATCATCACCACCAGGAGATATGTATGGTAAGGCAAATACTACTACACGCCCCAAATAATGCACAATTGCCTCTTATATGGGCCACCCACAACACTGATTTGTATTAAAACTGTTCACTGGGGGTGCTTTTCTAATGCTGTAGTAAAAACACAAGGCTGGTATGAAACTGCATGGATAAAATTAAACATGACAGAGCTATTCAGTTTCACAGCTACAATAGAAAAATTAATAAACTGTCATAATCCATGAAACATACTGTCTTATGAAAAACATCCTGCAAACTGTTACTTTCCAATCTATAAATCTAATACAGAAAGTTCACATGAAATCGTGGCATTTCTGTTAGTGCAGCATCCCAGTTTTAATATTTATTTAATTTAATTTAAATCTCACCCTCCAAGGACCTCCAGATGGTATACATGGGTGGGCCTCTCCCTCCACCCCTCTCCCTCCACCCATTTTATTCTCACAACCCTATAAGGTAGAATAGGATGAGATAATCGAAATTATCCAGTGAATTTCATGCCAAAGTGGGGAATGATTTTTGCTAGGTTATTTTAATAATGTTTTATTTGCTTTTATGTAAGTGTTCATCTCTAAGCTGTTTTGTGGAGTTAAAAGGTGGCATGTAAATATGATGGGATCCAAAAAGAGCTCCATCTGCAAGCAGGAAGCACTTCAACTCATGCAGGGTAATGTTAAGCATTTTTTTTTGTTCTGGCTGCACCCCTCCCCCCATGCTGCATTACATGCTGACCTTAATGGTTCCCCAAACTCTAGGAGCAGCTTTTTGGAGAGCAAGATAAGCTTCAGTGGGAAGGGAAGCCTGAAAGTCCTCCTTGTATGCAGATACGACTTTGTGGATGCAGTATCTGAATCCTAACATGTACATGCAGTATCTGAATCCTAACTTTCTTATTAGGAGCTGATTTGGGATAAATTGAAGCATATAACTATGGATATATGATCTAATGGCTTCTCTCTACTGTATTTTGATAAGAAAAATAAAAAGACCATATTACATTTATTCTGAGCTTTTTGCTTGGCCTCAACAGTGAGCTGTGATACCCATGAACTAACAGAAAAGAGAAAGCAAGATTACAAATCAGCAGTTTTTCTCCCACCCTTTCTCTAGGGAAAAGTGAGCTAATTTTCCCTTTCCAAGAAAAAGAGAATTATTTTCTCAATCAAAGCTGCCCTAATTTCCTAAATATTGTGCAGTCGTAGTTCTTCTCTCTGACTTATTTTCTTGCTCCCTGTATGCGTACTGCACACAAACAGTTGAGGGTTGCTGGTTTTTCTATAGCCCACAAATTCACCTCTCAAGACAAATCACTGGGGGCTAATTCAGATTTATTTCCCTCTTACAGCACTTCTATGTTTTCTGTGCATTTAGGGATATGTTTGTTCATTTATTCCAGTGATGATCCCCATGTTTCCAAGGTCTAATATCAACTTTAGCTGGGAGTTTGGACAAAGCAACTCTTTGCTTTTCTTGTACTTGTCCATTCTTGGAAGCACATCTTACATCATTGTGATGCGTGCGCAGGCCAATGTGTGCCTGCAAAGAAGCTCATTCGATGAACAACAGTTACAGGTAAGTGCAACTGTGTTTTCTGTCTCCACTGGTGGGTGCCTTCCTTACCTCCCTAACAAGGAGACTTCTGAACATTTCACCCTCCAAAATTGATGTTGAATATCACTCATAGGGCCTCTGTCTTTGCCCTTGGCTCAACCAAGTCTCTGGGAATGACCCTAAACAAGATGGTGAGGATTTTATGAATGACAGTGCCATTCATGTGAGATCTGGCTGAGGGATCACAGGATTCTCTGTGGGTATCACTTTTTTTATTCAACGGGGGGTACAAGTGGTGGTCTAGGGTTCTGGAGGCAGGGACAGAGTTGCTCAAGGAACATAAAAATAAAAGGGTATAAAAAGTTATGCACAGTTGCTAGTGTATGAAGTTATGAGAACACATTCAAAATTCCAGTTTTAAAACAAATCTTGTATTTTCTGTCTTTTAAAATTTAATTGTCTCTTGTTTGACAAGAGAAATAGAAATGTTTTGAAAGAAAAGGCAGTTTTGAGTGAAACGTAAGCATGAGGCTATGGCATGGCTCAACTATAAGGCCAAATCATAGTTTGGTTCCTTTGTGCTTGGGCACCTTCCCCGCCCCCCGCCACATGGTCTGAGTCAATTAGTACTTCTACATTAACACAAGCCATATCATTTACTACTCAACCTGAATTGGCAGACTATGATTTTGCTTCCCCTCCAAACCAAGATTGCAAACCAGCTTCAAATACGGGCTATAATCCTGGTTTGCAGGCAGCGTGTAAATGGCTCACTATGATTTCCTCTAAAGTAGAAATCACTTGACTCTGAGCATGGAAGGGGAGGTAAACAGAGTGTGAGCATGAGGGGAAGTGGTCAGGAATGAGCAGGTGAGCACACACCTCATTCACATAAAGCCAAATCATTATTTGATTTAAACCTCCAACCATACCTGTATAGTTTCCGCAGCTGAGATTTTAACACCTAATAATTATGATAGTTACTGTAGCAAGGGGAAAGGGTGGGCAGTGGAAGAAAGGATGAATAATTAACTGGATACTCAGAAGCTGATTGGAATCTCTTTTGAGCTCAGACATAGCATGCATCCCCAAGCGAAGATTTCTTTGAGCAATACCAAACTTTTCCGTGTAATGAATTCTACAGGACAGAGGGAAATTGAAGCTCACAGATTTTATTTGCCAAACTTACGGCAAAACTAGGAACAGATGGGGGAACTTTCCATTTCCAATATAGCTCTATTCACTGTTTCATAATGTCTCTCCCCCCACCCCCCGGTCAAATCACAGTAGACTTGTGGCAATCCTGTAGGGTTTTCAAGGCAAGAGACATTCGGAGGTGGTTTGCCATTGCCTGCCTCCGCGTCACGACCCTGGTATTCCTTGGAGGTCTCCCATCCAAATACTAGCCAAGGTCAGGGCTGAGAATGTGTGATTAGCCCAAGGTCACCCAGCAAGTTTCCATGGCGTGAGTGGAGATTTGGACCTAGTCCGACACTGTAACCAGTTCACCACACTGGCTCTCTTCCATAGTGTCTCCTTGTTTTAAAATATGTGTTTAGATAATACTTGCAATAGCTGAAATATTTTTCAAGAAGCCAGATCTCAGCACTTGTTATGAATGGACAATTTTCATGGACAGCTGTTACTGTGATTTCATAAATGACAAGGGTACATATCTACAAGGATTTATTTTGGTATTTTCCATCATAAATGTTTATTTATATCTGTTGTCTCAGCAGGAAAAGAAAAATTTCTATCTGTGTTAACTAACCTCATCCAAATTATAAGAAAATAAACTATTTCTCAGATGTTAAATTGTGCTATTCAGGGTTTGATTCTGCCCCCATTTTAGTCAACAGTATAATATTCCAGTTCAATGGGTTAATAAGTGTGTGTTCTTCTCAGCAGATAGGAGGCAAAATATTTTACATGGGCTGTTTCTGTCCAGTGTTCTGCTCTGCCTGTTTTCCAATTTTACATGAAGAATGTCTATAATCTGTTTTTAAAATGCTGTACAAGCAGTTTGCACTTGCTGCATTTTCAGTTCCTCTCACTGACACATTTTGGTACTCCAAGCAATAAATATTAATGGATTCTAGTGTGAATTATTCTTACATTCTCCAGCATGCTAGTTCTTATCTAGAAGAAATACAGAGCTGGAAGGGACCTCAAGGGTCATTTAGTCCAACCCCTGCACAACTCCCCCCACTCTCACAGTAAATCCTGCTCTATGTCCAGAGGAAGGCAACCCCCCCCCCCAAAAAAAAACCAACAACCACCATTCCAGGATCCCTGGCCAATCTGGCCTGGAGGTAAAATCCTTCCTGACTCCAAAGTGGTGATCGGCATTACCTTGGACAGGTTAGAAAGGGCCACAAGAGCCAAGAATTGACTCATCCCTTCCTGCCCTCATGATTTGCCTAAGTTCACAGAATCAGCCTTGCAGCCAGATGGCCATCTAGCCTCTGCTTAAAAACATCCAAAGAAGGAGAGCCTACCACCTTCCAAGGAAGCCTGTTCCACTGAGGAACCACTCTGTCAGGAAGTTCTCCCTAATGTTTAGCCGAAAACTCTTTTGATTTAATTTCAACCCGTTGGTTCTGTTTCGACCTTCTGGGGCAACAGAAAACAACTCCGCTCCATCCTCTGTATGACAGCTCTTCAAATACTTTAAGATGGCTATCATATTGTGTGTGTGTGTGTGTAAAGTGCCGTCAAGTCGCAGCCAACTTATGGCGACCCCTTTTTTTGGGTTTTCATGGCAGGAGACTAACAGAGGTGGTTTGCCAGTGCCTTCCTCTGCACAGCAACCCTGGTATTTCTCGGTGGTCTCCCATCCAAATACTAACCAGGGCTGACCCTGCTTAGCTTCTGAGATCTGACGAGATCAGGCTAGCCTGGGCCATCCAGGTCAGGGCGGCTATCATATTACTTCATATTACTTCTCAGTAATCTCCTCTCCAAGCTAAACATATGCAGCTCCTTCAACCATTCCTCGTAGGACTTTGTCTCCAGACCCCTCACAATCTTTGTTGCCCTCCTCTGGACACTTTTATTTTATTCAATTTTTATCCTATCCTTTCCCAACCCAAGTTGGGTTTGGGGCAGCTTGCAATCACATATGTATACAATAATTAAAACAGATTAAAACACAGAATTAAAATACATACAATTTAAGAAGGCCATCTAGAATCACTTCCTGCAATAAAATGTGTTCCTAAAATGAGGAAAGCCCATCAGAGTCGTAACAGAGGGCCAGAGATCTAATCTAATGTCAGTCTTCCAGGGAGTGGAGACGGGCAAGCAATAATGGAGGCCAACTACTCTTAACTGTTGCTGCCTGGTGGAATATCTCCGTCTTTCAGGCCTTGCAGAACTAAGTTAAGTCCCTCAGGGCCCGGGTCTCATTTGACAGAGGACAGCCAAATAGTCCAGGAACCACCAATAAGTTGTTCCCTGACAAGCGTAAAGCTCTCGGAGGTTGGGGATATATCAGGAGAGACAGTCCAGCAGATACAAAGGTCTCAGACCATTTAGGACCCTGAAGGTAAACATCAAAACCTTGAACTTGATCCGGTATTCAATCTGGAACCAATACAGCTGGCGGAGCACAGGTTGAATATGTGCTCTCCCAGGGGTCCCAGTTAGGACCCGCACCACTACATTCTGGACCAGCTGAAGCTTCCAGAGCAATTTCAAGGGCAGCCCTGCGTGGAGTGAGTTACAGGAGTCCCGTCTAGAGGTGACCATTGTATGGATCATTGTTGCCAGGTCAGCACGGGACAGATAGGGGGCCAGTTTTCGGGCTTGAAAGAGGTGAAAAAAATGCTGCCTTAGCTGCATTTGCGACCTGGACTTCCAACGAAAGGGAGGTATCCAAGGTCACATTCATACCCTTGACAGTAGGAGCCAGTACCAGCTGCACACCATCAAGAGTGGGGAGCTGGATTCCCTGAGCCGAGCCACCCCAATCCAGCCACAGGACCTCTGTCTTCACTGGGTTCAACTTCAGGCAGCTGTGTTCAACAATCCCACCACAGCCTCCAGACACCTGGCCATATCTCTTGGAATGGCACCCGTCCATCAACAGATACAGCTGGGTGTCATGTATTGATGACAACCCAGCTTGAAACTCCTGAATAGCTGGGTGAGGGGACACAATGTAGATGTTAAGAAAACATTGGGGAGAGAATCGCCCCTAGCGGGACCCCGCACATCAAAGAGTGTCACAATGAGATTCTCTCCCCCAGCGTGGCCCTGACCCTGACAAAATGAAGTCAGCAATTGCAAGACTGTCCCACATACTCCGATGTCAGCAAGGTGGTGGGTCAATAGATCATGGATGACCATGTTAAACACTTCTGACAGATCTAATAACAACAGCAGTGCTGACCCACCCCAATCCAGCTGTCAGCGGAGATCGTCTGTGAGGGCAACCAGCATGGTATCCATCCCATGGCCAGGTCATACTGGAATGGGTCTAGAGCCAATGTGTCATCCAGGAAAGCTGCACACGCTTAAGAAAACATCTACCCCATGTTTTAATTTCTACTTGAATCCAGTCTTTGTGGGATGTGCACAAAGATCAACAAGATGCTCCTATAATATGTAAATTACAAATGAAAATTTTACCATTTGTATGTATTTGGAAGGTTATTTTCCCAACACACTTAGTCTTCAGACAGAAGCCTAACATTCCAACACAAGTTTGTTTATTTTAACCATTTATACTCTGCCTTTTGATCCAGGCAGCTTTTAAACAACAGATTAAATACAACACACACAAAGAATTAAGATGTTTCATGCAACAGGGAATTAAAAAAAATCGGTTTCTTCTCATAACTCTTAATGGAATTCAGCTACTGAACATATTAAGTTATCCAGTTAAAGTCTGTGACAGTACCGAGTACTATTTTTACATCATATTCTTATACACTTGTATGTACTGAGGGTTCTTAGATTACTAACCTACATTACTGAGGACTGCCAAGGAGATTATGTTAAAACCACTGGCATGCGATGCTTTCTGTTTTGCTACATGAGAGACAATCGGTAACAGCTGTGTTAGCACCACAGGCTCTAGGATTGTGTCAAGGCTGTAATATAAAGTGCTGAATTTTATAGAATGACCAGCTTCTATAGTTAGAGAAACAGAATGTCTGACTTCTATACTGAAAGAAAGAAAAGACTGATCATCTTGAAAGGATACTGCTTTACACTGGGCTTAATTAGTAACTCTTACATTGGGTTTAATTAGTAAATTAATCACAAATTTCCAAAAGCGTGAGTGTGTGTCTGTGCCATCAAGTCACTTACGACTTATGGCAACTCTATGAATTAATGACCTGTAAAACATCTTACCATTATGTCTCAGCCCTTGCAAAATGATCATGAACAGCTCTGTTCAGATCTTGCAAACTGCAACCCAAAACTTGATTATTACTAAATTGCTGCTCAGCCATTATTATGTTGCCATTATTAGATTTCATGGAAACCTCAAACTATTGCTGGGATCCAGAGACATAGAGGGGCCATGAAAAGATTTGGGCAGTTTGGGACTTTTTACCATACAGTGTAAGTGTGAGAGCCAGTGTGGTATAGTGGTTAAGAGTGTCAGATTCGTATCTGGGAGACTCATTTGAATCCCCACTCGTACCATGGAAGCTTGCTGGGTGACCTTGGGCCAGTCACACACTCTCAGCCTAACCTACCTCACAGAGTTGTTGTGAGGATAAAATGAAGAAGAGGAGAACAGCATAAGCTGCTTTGGGTCCCCACTGGGGAGAAAGGGTACAAATAAATTCATTTATGATACAAATAAAGGGTACAAATAAATTCATTTATGATACAATTCACTGTTTCTGAAGAACATGTAGTAAAATAATGAATTGTTCCCCTGATCGCCATCCTGCCTTATTCTAGTCCTTTGATAATCAAACCAATCTATAAGCATAGAATGTGTAGCTGTTTTATTTGTTGTGTCCAAACCTTCCACTGCTAAACTATGGAAAAATTCCAGAATAGCCAAAAGGAAGCAGTGGCTTTAAAAGTGTGGGGAGTTCTTATCATGCAAAATTGACATTTAAAAATGGCTAGACAGCTTAATTAGAACAACGTTTTGATGTTATATGTGTTGGATTGTATTGTTTACTTGAAAATTTTCAATTAAAAGCATGCTTTAAAAGGAAGAAGTCCATATATCTGGTTTAATGTGTGTACACAATGGAAAACATGCACGTTCCCCCTCCATATAATACCCCAAAATGTGTTATCCATCATTAACTTACTCATAACATGTGAAGCAGACTGTATGTTCCTTTCTAAAGTGCTTACTGCTTTCAGTTACAAATGCTTACTACAAAGGTGCCTAGCGCCTTGATCTGGATAGCCCCAGGCTAGCCTGATCTCATCATATCTCAGAAGCCAAGCAGGGTTGGCCCTGGTTAGAATTTGGAAGGGCAGCCTCCAAGGAATACCAGAGACATGATGTGGAGGCAGGCAATGGCAAACCTCCCCTGAATGTCTCTTGCCTTGAAAACCCTATGGGGTCGCCGTGACTTGATGGAACAACAAAAAGTGCCCTTGTATAAACTATGGGCATGTCTTATGTGGGCTCCTTTAAGGGAGGACACAGGATGAACTCATTCAGTGCTCCTTATCCTTGCAGTCCTCAACATTAAAGCCTACACTCCAAAAACAGACTCTGATTTACAGCAAGAGATCCTAGTTTTGTTGGAGTCAACAGGCAAGCTCTCATTAGATATAAAAGTTCACTGTTAAATACCCTTTCCCCAACTTAAGGCATTTTCACTACTGATTTATCTGAGTAAGACTGGATGCGCTACTTTTAATCACTGCATTTAATGCAACCTTAAAGTAGCCCACCCTGATGAATTACTGTCGTGCTACCAATTTATCATCACAGGCATCCTTCACCCAATACAAAGTTCCAGTAACAGAGCAAGATTGTATGCCATTCTTTTCAGAATATTTTGTGACGTCAGAAGTTCTTACTGTGATTTTCCAAGAACACTTGCTGTTTGGAGGGTAGACTCCTGGATATCCTTCACTGCCAATTAACCCTGATAATCCAGTTACAACACCACCACATTTAAAAGACCTGGAGGGGGGGAAAGAGAGATTTACTCACTTCTGAAATAGCATTATAAAGGCTGTCATTTAAAATGACACTGATAAATGCACAGGGCATCTGAGAAAAGCAATTAAACTCTCTGTAATTGTTTAAAACGTAATACAATATAGATGCTTTAAAATAACTGAAATCTGTAATGCATACATTCATAATTGATCAGCCAGGCCTATCCCATGAGTAAAAATATGGGTACAAACGGGTCTTCTGGGGAGCCGCATTTCAGAGACAAACCTTCAGGCATGGTCATACGTTGCACATGACCACTAAACTGCTTAGGGAATAGGTTCTGCAGTTGCCTGGAAACACATGCTAAGAAGACACTAGTAAGAGTATTGATTTATTTCACCAGAAAATTTACTACTGTTCCAATTCTAGTTCGCTTTCCATACATGTATTACCTAAGAAATCTTTGCAACCACTATCCACATTTTATGCGGGAGAGAGGAACGCAGAAGGAGAAAGAACAATGTCTCCCTTTGATGCCCATACTTATTTATTTATTCACTTTATTTATAGTCCACCTTTGTCGCTGAGACTCAAGGTGGATATTGTTCCTTCTGCTGTCTGCTTCCCCATTCTGGTCCTGCTCTTACATATCATGCTGGAGGTAAAGCCACAAGCACAGCAGCACTGAGGGCTACAGCTTCTTAGACACTGGAACCCTTAAGCAGGGCTGTCTAAAGGCAGCATAATGCTAATGGGAACAGATTAATAAAGGGGGCTAAAGGTAACGTGGGGACTGTCAGGAAACTGTGCAAACCAAGGAAGGTGATGGTGCAGGAAAGTACAAATACTGTGTAGCTATTTAAAGAAGTTATACTGAACAATGTGAAACAGACTCCGGAAATTTATGAAAAGCTGTCAGAGTCAGTTCATGTATAATGAGAAACATTAAAAATAGGAAGTCACAACCCAGAAAGGAGATATGTAAGGAAAATACACATGATAAATTTAACATTCAATGTGTTCAGGGAATATGATGGAAACAAGAATTGTTCCAAGCACCTGTAGTAATCATAAGAAACAAGAGGGTGTGGTGCAGTGGATACTAGGAGTGAAGTGGTCCTACTAGGATACGCGAGACCCAGGTTCAAATGCCGACTCTGCCCTGGAAGCTTATTAGGTCACAACCTTGAGCTTGTCACATACTCATAGACTAATGTACCTCACAGGGTTGTTGTGAGGATAAAATAGAGGAAAGGAGAATGATGTAACCTGCTTTGGGCCCCATTGTGGAGAAAGGTAAGTGAAGTAAAATAAGTAAAAATTCTTTGCTACCTGGAAGAACAAATGGTGACTAGGGGAAATGATCAGAAAGGCAACTGTACCTGAAGTTCTGAGGCAGAAAAACCAGAAACCAAGTTTAGGTGGGTGGAGTAGCCATGGCATGACCACTGGACAATACTCATAAGTGATTCATTCCCATCTTACTCAGAACAGGAGATGACTCAGATGTGGAAAATTATTGACCAATGCTAAAAGATCCACAAGTCGCTGATTTCAGGCTCATATAGCCAGCATTTTACTTTCTGAGGTCATTCTGCCTCTGATCTTAAAGTCACTATTCTTCTACAGAAGAACTTCAAAGGGAGAATACAAAAGGAAGTTGTTTAATTAACATTCATCAAGAAGTTTAAGGCTCTCTAACAAGAGGGACCAGAACTATTCTTACTCACTGTGTTTATATCTTAGCTCATTCCACCCCGTTCAGATGTTAATTAGTTCTTCTATACCTAGACTTTTCTAGTTGGATTTGCATATCATGACTCACCCTAACTAGACCAATTTTACTTTGCCTATTTATCAACAGCTGAAAGTGGTCCTTATTTATTCTGAGTGGCCTGATTACTTTTTTTGAATGGATATTGTTTTAAACTGGTCCCTCTTTGTAATACCCCCCCGCACACTTTTTCTGTTACCTGCACGTTTGATATACTTCCTAACTAATGAATACTTTGTGCATCCAATGAAGTGAGCTCTAACTCTAAAGGTTACACTGGAATAAATTTTGTTATTGTTTAAGGTGCTAATGAATCCTCCCTCAAAGGCCAAAACAGCCCTGCAAAAGCCACACCCCTTCTCCCTGCCTTTTACTGACAGAAACCAAGGTTGGAAACGCTGATGTGGCTGCCTCGCAATAGCCACTGAGGGCATTCATTTTATTAACGTTACAGTCAGTCCTTCTATAGTTCTGGTTTTATTTTTTATTTTTTTAAGATTTCAGACTTTTCTGCAAACCTGTGTATTTTTTTAAGATTTCAAAAGACCTGTGTTGTCTGTTCATGGCTCCAATCTCTGGATTTAAGTATCCACAGACTTGGCCCCATTGTGAATTGGATATATTGATGATTACCACAATATTCAATTGCTGGGGTTTTTTTCCAACAAAAAAGCCCTGGTAGCAGGGACAGATGGCCACTGTGGGTTACTGGATCAGGAAAGCTTGCCATATGGAAGTCCTGTTGCCACTGCACTGTACTGGCAGCCGCAGCATTAACAGGGAACCTACATTGAACTAGCTGTAGAAAATGTCCCTATATAGACTCAACTTTATGTCATGTCAGTACACGTCTTTATTGCTGTATGGGAGAAAAATACCCCTTCTCCTATAAATGCAGCATACTTACATGGCATGGTGGGTCATGCTAAACACTGGACTGAAGTTGTCATGTTATTTAATCTATAGTGCCAAAGGATAGAGGTATCCACACAGGCTCAGCTCAAGTTGCAGGTTATTTGTAGGGTTTGGATTCAGTCAATGAGATAATCTAAATCCTGTTTGAAATTGTCACCTCAATTACATCTCCCCCTGTTCTGTTTTAAAACTTTTTTTTCTTCTACAAGTGCAGCCTCTGGGTTTGCTTGATCAAGGAGGAGAGCAGTCTGGAGTGAAAGAAGGAAGGAACTTTAACCCTTTCCTCCTACAATTCTTTCTCACTGCAGAAACCCATCCCTGACTTTCTTGGTGGTGGTGGGGTACCCATATGGTTTTCTCCAGCAGGTATGAAAGCTGCTAGTGTCTGGCTTTTTCAATCGATAAAAAGTGAGACGTCGAAAGGATTAAAACCCTGCCCCCCCCCATGTTCTCTTCCATGATAAAGCAAACCCGTAGGCTGCATTTGCAAAATGGGGGGTTGTTTAAAATTAGGGTTGCCAGCTCCGGGTTGGTAAATACCTGGAGATTTTTAGGGTGGAGCCTGAGGAAGGCGGGGTTTGGGGAGGGACTTCAATGCCCAAGAGTCCAATTGCCAAAGCCGCGATTTTCTCCAGGTGAATTGATTTCTATCAGCTATAATAGCAGATCTCCAGCTAGAACCTGGAGGTTGGCAACCCTATTCAAAATAGTCCGCGGTGGGGGTGTGGAGCCCTCGTGGTGATTGTGCGGAAGGAATTTGTAGCTAATCTCAGACGTCTGCTATATGACCGCTGCATGCTACAAGCAGGCATGCGTTTCCTTTTCAAACATCTCAGTGTTTACAGAACACATAAGGTGAACAAATACCAAGCATGGACAACACGGCCTGGATAAAACAGAACTCTGTTCAGAAACCCTTATTAGGTTATACAGGCGCTCTACGCAGCTCAACCGCGCAGCTCCGCTCTTAGGGGCCGTTGTGGCATCTGCACATGCCCAGACGCTTTTTGTGCTCTCGAACCCCGCCCCCCCCAGCGCCCAAGCCGGCCTCTGAGCGTGCCCTCAAAGCAACCCCTTCTATTGGCAGAGGCCGTGATCCCACCTACTACGTCCGGAGCTCTGTGCCAAAGAAGTGCTTTTCTTACTCTCCCTCGCGTGGAACTGAGCAGAGCGGCGGAAGAGTCTCCCTCCCCGCCCACCCTTATCAACCAGACGTGACACTCTGGGCGCTTTCACACATGCTGAATAACGCACTTTGGATCCCCTTTCAATGCACTTTCACAATTGCTTGCAAGAGGATTTTGCCATTTCGCACAGTAAAATCCAGTTGTCGAGTGCACTGAAAGAGAATTAATTCGGCCTGCGTGGAAAGCGCCCAGAGTCTCTCCCGCGAGCGAGCGGGATCGTCCCTGGGGCGCAAAATGAGGCTCGCCCCCTCCGCAGCACGCGGAAGCCCCGCGGTGGGCCGGCAGCGCCCCCGAGCGCAGAGCCTCGTGGGGGCAGCGAGGGCGCGGAGAGCTGGGCTGCGGCGCGCGGCCCGAGGCGGCGTCCCCGGAGCATGTGCCGTTGGCGGGCTCCCCGTCCCGCCCGCTGCGGCAGGGGCTGCCTCGCTTCAGGAGGGCTTACCTCGGCCTTTGCAGCTGCCGGTTCTGCGAGGGCTGAGCCGCCGCCGCCGCCGCGGCCAGCAGGAGTGCCACCAGGGCCACGAAGGAGCACCAGGCGGCCGCTGTCATTATCTGGTCCTGGTCCGAGCCGGCTCCGCTCCTGGGCGACGGGGAGTGGGGCCGGGGACCCCTTTTATAACGCGGCGCGGAGCCGACGCGGTCCCCGGAGGAGTTCCTCTGGCGACTCCTCGTGAATATCCCATTTGTTCGTCCGGCCGAGGGGAGGAGAGAATACGCTTCGTCCCCGGCGTGGAGGGAGCCGCCACCCCCACCCAACCCCCCCCTCGGCCGGCCGCCCCTCCCTTTGTGGTGAGCGGAGCGCTTGAGGCGGGACGACCTCCGAGCGCCTTTTTCGGGAGGAGGCCGCCTGGAGAAAACCGTTGAGGAATGATTCTCTCCCCCGCCCAGGGCTTTCCAGGACGCAACGGCGACGTGAACTGAAGGAATCGGTCTCGGCGGCAGTGCCCCCTTTCCTTCCGACTGGGCACTGTGGCCCAGGGAGTCCTCGCAGGAATACGATACGTCCTCCAGAAATCATGGTAATAATGCCAGAGGCGAGGGCTTGTTAGTCTCTTGAAGCAAAAACAAGCAAAGGTCTTGCGGCACATTCAAGACTAACGGTTGGGTTTTTTTTATTCCCAGTGGGTGGCCGTGTTAGTCTGTCTCCAGTAGTAGAAAAGGGCCAGAGTCCAGGAGCACCTTCAAGACTAACAAGAATATTTTCTGGTAGGGTAGGAGCTTTCGTGAGCCACAGCTCACTTCTTCAGAAAGCTCATACCCTACCAGCAAATATTCTTGTTAGTCTTTAGTCTTGTTAGCTGTGGCTCACGAAAGCTCATACCCTGCCAGAAAATATTTTTGTTAGTCTTTAAGGTGCTAATAGACTCTTGCCCTTTTCTACTATAATAGTAGTGAGCTGTGGCTCACAAAAGCTCATACCCTGCTAGAAAATATTTTCGTTAGTCTTTAAGGTGCTACTGGACTCTTTGTTTTGTTTTTTTAATTCTAGCATACACATCTGACAAAGTCGCCCTCTAGTCCACGAAAGTTTATGCTAGAATAAAAACTTGATATTCTGAAGGACTCTGTTCCCCCCCCCCCCCCATGTCACTGGGGAACAATTCATTGCAGGGTCCTGTACTAGGGTTGCCAACCTCCAGGTACTAGCTGGAGATCTGCTATTACAACTGATCCCCAGCCGATAGAGATCAGTAGTCCTGGAGAAAACGGCTGCTTTGGCAACTGGACTCTATGGCATTGAAGTCCCTCCCCAAACCCCGCCCTCCTCTGGCTCCACCCCAAAAATCTCCAGGCAACCCTATTCTGTACACACACACATACACGTCAGAACTGAGTTCTTGTTAGCTACCCAAGAGTATTTGTACGCCAAACTAGCGCTGATTGCAAGGGTGAGACTTTAAATAATACATTTATAATACATTTATTACATTTACTAGCGCTGTTGCAAGGGTGAGACTTAAAATAACACATTTTACTGACATTGTTTTATTATTTCAAATGTTTCAATAAATAGCCCAATCTTAAATCGCAATATATTCAGTGGGGTTTACTCCCATGTGGGTGCACATAGGATTCTGTATCCTTAAACCTGTTTTGATTTCAGGTTCCACAGGTATATGAAGTTGACACATGGCAAGAGGTTAAAATTGTGCTACCCCAAGACACTAGTGAGTATTCAGTACACATTATTCTTTTTTTAAAGATATTTTATTAACATTTTCAAAGAAAACAGACAAATTACATACACATACATTCACACAATTTGAACTCCTTCAGGGAGTCTATTTCATCTTACATTTCAAACATCTTATACATTGTTCTTACGGTATATTCTACAGTTTGGTTAATAAATTCCTTCTATACTATATAAGCTGATCCTTATGTTTAACAGTCTACCCTTTCCATTTAACATAATCAAAATAACATTCCCATTTCTTTTGGGATTCTTCAATCATCTTCTCTTTTATCAAGCTGGTCAGTCTGGCAATCACCGCAAATTAGTACACATTATTCTTTTTGTTCTTCTGCCTCTAGTGGTTCCACGCCTCCTTTTATATTCTGATTAGTGTTGTTCTAGTCTCATTAACAGAAACTGTATACCTTCAACACATTTGCACATAAGAATGAACCACTGAATTTACATCTAATGTAAAAGGCTACTGTATATATTTCTGTTGTGTTCAGAAGGTCTGTAGCTCTGGAGATCCCAGTGGTAAATCTAGACATTGTTTTGACATGTGCTGTTTGCACCCAAGCCTGTGATACACCAGGTAGTGGGAAAGTGATGACATAGTTTGAACTTCTAAACACAAACATGTGGCCTGAAATAATCAACCACCACTCTGAAGTCTCTTGATGCCCTGTGGAACTGTAAGACAGAGATGTTCTGCCAGGCATATGGTTGAGGCAGCAACAGTTCAATAGATCAGCTGGTCTCTGTCCCCTCCCTTCCGCCCCCTTTGCTCCTCCCCTCTTTCCCCTTTCCTCCTTTTTTCCTCTTTTTCCTTTTCTTCCTATCTCAACTCCTTGGAGGACCTGTGAATCCTGGGTCATGGTTGGTCACCTGCTCGCCATCGTTATGCGTCAGCCCATCACTGAGAATAATTGGTTTATTATATATATATATATATATATATATATATATATATATATATATATATATATATATATATATATATATATATATATATAGGAGGTATGTGAATTAGAATGCCATCTTTTAAGCTGAAATGTTATTTATAATTTTAAATTCTGTGCTATGGCATATGTTTGTACTATGATGTATTATTGTTGGAAGCTGCCCTGAGCCCGACTTGGTTGGGAAAGGGTGGGGTATAAATAAAATATAAAACTAATAACTACAATCCTATTTCTTTATTAAAAAAACTGTCTTCCTGAACTGTTATACTATAGTTCTAATGCCTTTATAAAATGTCCTTCTGAACATTTCTGTTCTACACCTGTGGAATGACAAAAGTTTAGGAGCCTTCCTGACCTCCTCAGGCAAGATGTTCCTCAAGGTGGGAGCCGCAATAGAGAATGCATGTGGATGAGTAGTTGCCAATTTTACCTGTTGGCATGGTGGCACCTTCAGAAGGTTTGGCTCAGATGAGCAGAGCTCATTTGGTGAAGTATAGCAAGAGGTATATGGTTCTTAGGTATATGGATCCAAGGCCATAACAGCTTTGTTGCCTGATCTCTTCAGATAGAAGCTAAGCAGGGCTGGTCCTGGTTAGTATTTGGATGGGAGACCACCAAGAAATACCAGGGTTGCAATGCAAAGGAAGGCAGTGGCAAACCACCTCTGTTAGTCTCTTGCCTTGAAAACCCTACTGGGTTGCCATAAGGCGGCTGCAACTTGATGGCACTTTAAACGCACAGGAGATAACCATTATCTTGAATTAAACCCAGTAACTGATCGGTAACCAATGGAGTGACTGCAGAATGGATGTGATATGGATGCTCCACCTAGCTGTCAATAGTAACCGAACTGTGGTGTTCTGTACCAGCTGGAGTTTCCGAGCTGACTTTAAGGACAAATACATGTAGGGTGCATTACCATGGTCTAGTTTTGAGATACTGTAATGTTATATAGATGATCTAACATAATGTAAAATAAATAATTGCTATATAAATGATCTAAATATTTGACTTGAGTAATATATGTTTTTGTTCATGAGAGATCATCCTTTATCTGCCTATAGGGAAAAAATAAAAAGTTAAAAAATAGTTTTGTTGTCAAATGTGTGACATTTTAAAGCACTGTGTTTCTTAGTCCTTCACAGACATACTTTGAATCAAATTCTATCAGTATGATGGATAGGATTTGTCCTATTTCTATAATTCCTCTGCAAAGCTAAAAACAACTCTGATATACTGTGGATGGCACATTTGCTTTGATCAGGATTTTTAAAATTTTAATTAGAAGGTTCGTTATCTCTTTGTATGACTTTTGTGGAAATGTAAAAGTCTGCTGTTCCATCTGTGATCATCCACATGCATACATAAATAATGAGTTGGTGGGAAATGATGCTCCTTTGCCCAGATATTGCTTCACTTTTACAATGAATTTGGATGGTGGAGGTGGTCCAGGCTTTCTGTGAGAATTTTTTTATTTATTTCATTTGTACAATTAAGAAAAGTAAGCTTTTGTACAATGTTTTTGGCAGTGTATTTGGTGTTGGTCAATTATCTGTTTCAACCCACTTCAAGTAGAATATCAGTAAAGGGTTTTTTTGCAAATAAAAATTAATGCCATTATTTTTTTTAAAGCCTAGTTGATAAATAACTGCCCGCCTGGTTACCTATGACAAGTAAGAATAATCCAAGTGACCAAACAAGGGTGTCCAGTTCCTCCGACGCAGGGGTGGAGGCCAGAGCTGTAGCACCCTCCAGGATTCCCTTTTCCTCTGGCAGGAACTCAGATGGGCCTAAAGGAGGGGGTTCACTTTCACCCAGCTCCCCCCCCCGCCAGCCCTTCCTGGACCCGCCTTCTGAAATTTTCCCTGGGGAGGGACATCTCCAGCTTCTCCTTCTCCCTCCAGTCCAAGGGCTAGGCCCTGTAGACTGTCAAGAGCCAGAGCCAATAGGGCTACACCCTGCCCCACCCCCTGGCCTCCTCTAAAGGAGCTTGCTTTCAGGCTGCTTGGGCTTAGTGAGGCTGGGACTGCCTGTCCCTTTTCTACCTCACCAGGTGCTCTCCCCTGGATCTGGCCTCCCTGTCTGGGCCTTCCCTGTATCAGGCCTGGCCCTACCCTCCCTGCTTGTGCCATGCCCCTGGGACCCTTCAGGCCCGGCTGAGGCCTTGGCATGTTGCTAGGCTGCTCCCTTGGCCGGGCAGCCTCCAGGGAGCCCTGCTGCTGCCAGCTGCTGTCCTTGCTCTCACCATCTCTTTTAGCCACTTCCCTGCTACCATCTCCTGTGGCTGTTCTGCTTTTGTGGCGTGCTGCTTGGCTGCATTGGGCTCTGGCAGGGCTCTTCTTGCTGCAGCTGGCCTTGGGACACCTCCGACCAAGTTGGTAAGTGTGAGGATGGGGCTGCGGCTCCAAATAAAGGGTAAATTGGCCGCAAATGGGTATATGGGACCAGATAGGCCAGTAAATTCAGAGTAGGGCATGATGATGTGGAGGGATGGTTTAATCCCCCCCCTACAATTTTCCTGATCTCACCCCCTCCCCTAAATCCTGTGAGCTACTATTTGACTTTTGGAAGAAAATATGCCACATATATATTTTTATTCTATTTGCAATGACTATATTGGCTATAGGTATAACATTTGAATAGGTACCATCTTGTTATCTGCCTTCCTCCATGGAGCAAATAGCAGTGAGGGGAAATTTGCATCAGGAAAATGACAAGGGAAGAGAATTAACCCCTACCCCCAGTATTGTGACCCCAATTCAAATGCTCCTTTTTCTCCATAGCTGCTTTTCGTCTCTTGAAAAAAATCACTTGATATCTTCATTACAGATCTCCCACATAGCTCCTGGTTTCTCCCCTTTTACAATTGCATCTAACATTCTGCTCCTTTCATTTCTAAATGGATAACAAGGAAGACATACACATAAGTTGTTTGAACTTATTCCTACCAGCGTGGTGTAGTGGTTAAGAGCTGTGGTTTGGAGCAGTGGACTCTGATTTGAATTTGTACTCTGAATTTGATTCCCCACTCCTCCACATGAAGCCAGCTGGGTGACCTTGGGCTAGTCACACTCTCTCAGCCCCACCTACCTCACAGGGTGTCTTGTGTGGAGGGGAAGGTGATTGTAGGCCAGTTTGATTCTTCCGTAAGCGGTACAGAAAGCTGGCATATAAAAACCAACTCCTTCTTATTGGGAAACAGGCCTGGTCTGCTTATTAAGTGGACCTTGGCTATTGCTTAGGGTGCTGTCACTGGGGCCAGCTCACCTGGCCTGATTTCCCCTGCCCCAGGAAGGAGAAAAGGAAGGGGGGGAAAGGACAGCCACCTAGCTCACAGGGTGGCGACAGCTCCTGGCGGGCTTCCTGTCCAGCAGCTGAGACAACAAACTCAGAATCATAAAATCACAGCACAAACAAACACAGACTAATTTGATAATATCATACCCCTTACCTCTAATCCCTAAAAACGAAGCCATGTATGCCAACAACCTGAAGAAAAATATCTGGCCCCTTTAACAGAGGCTTAATGGGGTGTTGTTTATTAGGTGATTTTATTTACCTCTGCCATGAAAAGCGTCCACACATTAAGCCGCTGTTAAAATGGGCAAGATAGTCCTCTCCAGATTGATGGCAACCCTTTGTACCATGCGTGCTTTCCTCATGCCATCAGGGAACATTGGCAGAAGTGAGTTAAATGTAGGCGTGAGTTAGGATGAAAGGAAGTAAGCAGGAGGATAAAAAGGGGAAATTCCTGCTTTAGCCTTTCTCTTCCGCTGCCTCCTACACTTCCCTATGTGGAAAAA
This sequence comes from Euleptes europaea, assembly GCF_029931775.1. NCBI lineage: Eukaryota > Metazoa > Chordata > Lepidosauria > Squamata > Sphaerodactylidae > Euleptes > Euleptes europaea. The sequence continues at coordinate 34,440,008 of NC_079316.1, read as the reverse complement.
GCTTACATGTGCTCATCTGCTGGATCAGAAACTGAAAGTATCCTCTTCCCAAATCCTTCTGTCTGTGCCCCCACCTACAGAGGTGAGACAGGTGGTAACTAGAGGCAGAGCTTTTTCAGTGGTGGCGCCTCACTTTTGGAATTCCCCCTCCCTGAGGATTGCTTAGCGCCTAATTTTTTTTAGGTGCCAGGCTTAAAACATTTTTTAAACTGTTTTTATGTTCTTTTTATGCCAGTTGCTTGCTTGTATGGCTTGTTTTATTGTTGATAATTCTTATGTTGCTTTTATGGTTTTGTTTTTTTCTTTTTACTTAGTGAGCTGCCTCAAGCAGGTCTCTGGAAAAGTGGCATATACATTTTCTATTTAATTAATAAATCAGATTTAGGAATCAGATTTAGGAATCCTAAAGGGCTGGATGGAACTTATAGTGTATATCTTCAACCCACATTCTCTCCTTTTGTATTGCAGATGACTCAGGTCCCCACTTTGTTACTGTTTTTGATTAACAATATAGCTCTGTCCCCTAATTTGTGCAATATAAGGTCAAATAAATAAGATAAATAACTGTAATGCATTAAGGCTTTTAGGTAATGGCTGACCTGCCCTAATGTACAGAGGAGCAGGCAGAAGAGTCTTGACTCCCATTGGCAGAAATCCCTCACACCACTCCTTAGTCTAGAGAGTGGTAAGAGGACGGAGGACCAAGGAAAGGAGGAGTAGTAGTATGGGTGCAGGAATGGAGGATCTTGAGGCCTGAGAAGGCAAGAGAAGCAGGTGCTTCAAGAAATAAGCATCCGACTTGGGAAAGGGAGGTTGTTTAGAGGAATTAAAAGAAAACAAGGTCAGAGAAAGGCATCTGAAAAAAAAAACAGAGACATCATAAGCAGAAAAGAAAGCTGCACATGATCCAGAGCTGCAGAGGTAAGGGAGCCAAATAAGATATTTCAACTTGATGACAAAAGCTGAAATTGCTTTTAGCATATCATTTACCCAAACAGCAAACATTAGAATACCTGAATCACACCACTTACATTTTCCCTAGGATGCATTTTATTGGAAACAAAATAGTAATTTCCATTTACTGCTAAAAATGGAGTGGCATTGATGAAATACTGGTTTTGGCTCAAGAAAAGGGAATGAAGTGCTATAGAATTCTCTGTGGTCTGTCAAGGTTCCAATAGATACTTGTATATATAATCATTAAAATGGAAAAACTCTTCTGTGATATTAAAAACAAGCAGGACTTTCTTCCTGTTTTAGTGTAATGAATTTTGGGCATAGATGCCACAGATTAATTATGATTTTCCTTTGTCAACTTCCATGGCCCCCTCTGGTAAGGTTGCCAACAACCTGCAGGAAAAAAAATCCTGTTCTTTTAATGAGTGTAATGGGATGCTATTTACCAGGTGATATTATTTATCTCTATGCCAGGAAAATATTTAGTTGTGGGGGTGGAGCAAATACAAAAGGTCATGCAAAAGGGGCTCTTAAGAAATGCGAAGCAGGTATGCGCTGCTGAATGACGCAGTCACTTCCTGAATGACGGTTCAGCCTGAAAACCTCAAAAAAATATGTGGGGCACTTCAGCCTGGAATGAGCTGCTAATTACCAAGCATAAATGGTTTGGTAGTGGAGTGAGAGAAGGGGTGAGGGGGTTAAGAGCTGTTTGCTGCCTGGGGGTGTCTCAGCTGGGATTCCCATCCAAGCACTCCCTGCATTTGTGTTGACTAGTAACTATAAAATGGCGTCCTTCCACATTCAGTAAGCACATGTGGTGTGTATCATATCTCAGATAATACAACAGGCACATATTAAAACATAATTGGGTTGGGTGGAAAGAAACAGTACCTGAGCTATATTGAGACACAGCAGGCTTCCAAATTTTCCAAAGGCATTATATTGCAGAGGCAATATTGAGAATATGATCCATGTGTGAGCAATCATATGGAATGTTTTTCACACATTTCGTGTCTCCTGTGGAACCAGTCAGCTAGGATGCTGGGCCTCCGCCTTTGGAATTCTTTTTGAAGTGTGATGACTTTAGGGACAGTTGAAGTTGAAAATGTTGATGCCATAAAAGTTTATTGCATAAGAGAAATCAAAGCTATTTATTTTCGGTTCTTTTCTTAATGAAGTGTTCTGCTTGTATTTTTTTACATAGCCTTTTAGAGAATATCTGCAGTGTTCCATAGCAACTTATAGAAATAACTAGGAGAAAAGCAGTCATGTATTCCTAGGTGCGGTGTCTATAGGCAGGCTGTGAGAGCTTCATGAAACTTTGGATGGAATCTTAACTATAGGAACATAGTTAATTAAGATTCTGTCCAAAGTTTCATGAAGCTCTCACAGCCTGCCTGTGTGTAAAGTGCCGTCAAGTTGAAGCCGACTTATGGCGACCCCTTTTGTGGTTGTCATGGCAAGAGACTAACAGAGGTGGTTTGCCAGTGCCTTCCTCTGCAAAGCAACCCTGGTCTTCCTTGGTGGTCTCCCATCCAAATACTAACCAGGGCTGACCCTGCTTAGCTTCTGTGATCTGACGAGATCAGGCTAGCCTGTGTCATCCAGGTCAGGGCCTATAGACCATTACTAATGGTAAAAATAGGAATATAGTTAAGATTCCGTCCAAAGTTTCATGAAGCTCTCACAGCCTGCCTATAGACCATTACTAATGGTAAAAATAGGAATATAGTTAAGATTCTGTCCCAAGTTTCATGAAGCACTCACAGCCTGCCTATAGACCATTACTAATGGTAAAAATAGGAATATAGTTAAGATTCCGTCCCAAGTTTCATGAAGCTCTCACAGCCTGCCTATAGACCACTGCACCCAGGAATACATGACTGCTTTTCTCTACTAAATATTTGTCTCAACAACAATATTCCAGTGAATGTATGTAATTGTGTTGTGGTTGCTTTTCAAATCAGAATGTTCTCTTGTGGACTTTCATGTTTCTCTGTCATTTTTTCCAATACATTCTGTTGCATTATGCTTTACTTTCTTCTACCAAGCATATTTACGTGTTGTTTCCTTGAATTTAAATTCTCATGACTATGCCTGTTAGATAGTGAACTTGCAATAATTCAAGTATTAATAGCCTGTCCCTTTGAACACACCTGCTCAAATACTTACTGTAAAAAGCTAATTGAAGCAATGACGATAATGTAGTTTTGGTGATTTCAGTTGATTAAATGTTGACTTTCTTTATTGGCCTCCATTGTTATAGATCATCATCTGATCTTTGCACCACTTCTTTGTTAGAAATGCATTCAGGGTCTGCATGTATTCTTGACTAAATAGGCTTTCCTTGAGGGTGTATGGCAGGGATGGGGAACGTCCGGCCCGGGGGCTGTATGCGGCCCCCGAGGACATTTTCAATGGCCCTCGGGAGCTCCAGGGCCCAGCCGCGGAGGCGCAGCACAGCGCAGCCCTCCCCGAGGGTGTTCCTGAGGCCGCGGCACCCTTTGGACCTCCTCTCGTCGACTGTTGGTCGGCGAGGGGGAGGGACGCTTCCCCCAAGGCTGCCCCCTACAGTCGCGGCATGCAGGAACGCCGTGCCACACTGTAAGCCCCTCTCTCCGCCTGTCAAGCGGCGAGGGGGGGGGGGAGAGGCCGGTGGCTCCTGGCGGCGGAACATGCGCGCAACAGCCGATCGGGCTTGGAGGGCCTTTTGTGAACTCGGGGTGGGAGGGCGTGGAGGCTGGGGCCTGGTCGCGCAGGGCTACGTGTGCTGCCATGTGTGTTGGGGGAGGCGGGGAGCCTGGGGCCCGGTTGCGGGGGTGTGTGTGGAGAAGGCTTTTCTCTCTTTTTCTGTCACTCTTTCTCCTTTCTCCCCCTCTCTCCCTCATCTCTTTCTTTGTCTCCTTCCTTTTCTCCCCCTCCATTTCTCTGTTTTCCTTCCTTCCTCCCTTCCTTCCCTGAGGATCGGCTGTGGGCTGCGCCCCCCTGGTGCCTCGTTTGCTCGGGGCCCACCGCTGGCTGCCCTCCCACCTGGGAGAGGGGAGGGAGGGGGAGTGGGGATGCCCTCCAGGCCTTCTCTGCATGGCCTCCCCTGTGGTTGCCAACCTCTAGGTGGTGGCTGGAAACCTGGCAACCCTAGCCTCTCCCTCTCCCCGCCCCGTGGCGGGAGATCTACACCTGGTTATGGCCCCCGAATGATGTTATAAATGAGCAAATGGCCCTAGCAGGAAAAAGGTTCCCCACCCCTGGTGTATGGGCATTTGTTTTTTTGGAAGGTCACTCTGTACCTTTAAATGAAGCAAGAGAACATCTTATAGTTCATCGGTGAATTCAAAGAGATACCATGGATCTCCAGGTTGCAGTCTAACAACCCTATACTTCTGTATGTCTTTTACTATCAACCCTTCCTTTTCAGCATTGTAATAAACATGCAACCATGTATTCATAAGCAGTATTGTCCATGTTTCTCTAGTAGACAACAAATATGGATCAAAAGAGTTTAGAATGATTCAGTAGCCTCTGCTCGATGTTGACATTTGCAATGTTTGATGTGTAGTTTTTTTGTCCTCAGAATTTTCCATTAAATTTAGAGTTTTCAGTTTTAATTTAGTGTATGCTGAAGCAGGCCTTGACAAATTTTCTTTGGCTCCAGGAGCCAGCCCCAAAATGTAGGGGCCAGGCTCATTTTTCAGCTTTTGGATTTTGTATTTTAGTGACTATATTTTCTAACTGTTGCTACCACAAAACCTAGTCCTAAATTCTTTAATGTTTCTCATAACTTCATTAAAACTATGCCATCACCAGAACAAAGAGCTAACCTCTAGCATTATTTCTCTTGAACTTTTCGTAAGTTCATTGTTCTTAAAAGCTCCATTTAATTGACTATTGAAATCAGTATAGAAAGCAGTTGGTTAAGAAATTAATTCCTCTGTCATCATGGAATGGTATAAAATGAACAGACAGTTTTGCAGCTACAAAATCTTCATGCATTTGTATTGTTATGTTGTACAACAAAACGTTATGGTGTGAAATGATAAAATGTTGAACTCCTAAGGATCACTGAAAGATACTGCAATAAGCCCAGTGCTGAAAATACTAGGTGTTACTTTGAGTGATATGCTAGAGTGGAAAAAGGCAAGTCAGGTACAGTTGCCTCGAAGTTGTGCTGAAGACTGACTCTTTAGGACTGTTCTCTCCATTTACTGTGGTACCAAAACAGGGTGGGAGGAGAGATGCCTCACTGAAGAGAGATACCAGCTAGTATGGAAGCCTAGCACTGTAGTTACTGCTTTTGCAGCACAGCTTTTCTGCTACTAGCTAGAATAGTCTGCTAGTCTGTTTATTAGCATAAATAGTACAAAAACCGTTGCTAAGGATTCTTGTGTCTAGTTGTACCATTGATTAGCACACAGCAAGCCCTTACACGTGGAAGTACACTAAACTGGATATACAAGGATAGATTTTTATTTGTATTGGTGATTTATTATTTTAGTTTGTTCTTGAGGCATTTTAAAATCTGGCACTACTTAGGATATAGTTTTTAAAAATCAGGGTATGGGTTTTAAACAATGGAAAATAGATTTCTCCCCTCCCTCCCCACCATGGCAGGGAGTTAAAATAAACCAATTTACTGCAGCTGGAATGTCAAATACAAAACCAACTCAAATTTATTAAGTTAAACGGAGTATTGTGCTTAAACTTCCTTGGCCATGCATCAACACTGAAAAATATTTAGTGTGATTACAACACAAATTAACAAAAGATGAGAAATGTAAATTTGATGCAAAGTCCATTGAAGAAAGCATGTATTTCATATTTATTATGACAATTGGCTTTCCTTACAAAATTCTTTACTGCAAGGCACAAATAAGAATTAATTCCTCCATGCCAGCACAGCATAATTTTCAATTGTCTCTGTTTGGCTTCCTTTACTTGTTAACTATCCACAAAGCTTCATTCATGTTCTGGGCCAAATTTATACTTGATTTCACTAGGGAAGCACTTGGCTAGAATTACTACAAAATGTAATGTGAACTATAAGCTGCATAAAACAATAGAACATTTTCCCAACTGAAACTATAAATAACAATAAGGAGAAGGAACAGAACTACAAATATCTTTAAATTCACAAACAGCCCAGTCTCAGGATTAGTTAAATCTAAACCAGTCATTGGTTCTCGTAGGTTATCTGGGCTGTGTAACCGTGGTCTTGGTATTTTCTTTCCTGACGCTTCGCCAGCAGCTGTGGCCGGCATCTTCAGAGGAGTAACACTGAAGGACACTGAACATGGACTGACACAAACAGGACACAGGGTCTTATTCCAAGACACTGAAAGACTGGACAATTCTACCAACTATTTTGTCAGATTGCACAGAGAAGCCATTGAAATTCATAAACATCAGCACAACTTTAACAGAAAAGAAGAGAGTTTAAGAATGAATAAGGCTTGGCTTCCTGTCCTGAAAACCTCCAGACTAACAAAGACTACAGTCAACAATAGCCATGCAGATTAGCTTTGGATTTCACACATTAACAGATCACTTCAGGATACAATGGTTCCATATTAACATACCACACCCTCATTAGCACATTATCTTGATACTTACAGGACAATGATTAGCACATTACCTTTGATACTTTTTGCAGGACAATGATTCAGCTCAACCCAACCCCTTCCTGACTATATATTACTCTTCCTACACACTTGACACTGAGAGACACTGTCCTTCAGTGTTACTCCTCTGAAGATGCTTGCCACAGCTGCTGGCGAAACGTCAGGAAAGAAAATACCGAGACCACGGTTACACAGCCTGGATAACCTACAAGAACCTTTTGGGCCACCGCTCCCTTGGTTCCATAAACTCAACAACAGCGCTCCCTGCCCTATCCTATAAAAAGCATTATTCAAAATAGGGGTGTGCATGACTCACTAAAGAAGATAACAGTTACATTTCAAAACAGTAACAATTAATTGCACATCTATTCAAAATCTAATTAAAACTTTTTAGTTGAAAATTATTCAACAAAACTGATGAACTTGATCCAGTGGTTCCAGCTCTTCAAAGTCTGTAAAACAATTCTGATAGTTTCCACCAAATTTGCCAGCATGGTGCCATAGCTTGATCTATTGTAAATCAGTGAACACAGTTGAAGGGGACCACCTCTAGTGCCTCCCTGCTGCCCTCTTGCCTCTTAGTGCCCCCGCAGGTAATCCCACTGCCCCCCAGGGGGTGGTACTGCCCACTTTGGGAACCACTGGTCTACAGCAAGGCACAGACCAACAGCAGGCATACAAGAATTGTGGACAAGTTGCTTCCACACTGGCTCACCCTTTTCTGGCTGCTTTGATCAGGAAAACCCTGATCAGGAACAGGTGCAACTCCTCAGCCATCCGAGGACAGGTGCACTTCGATGGCTGTCAGCTCCGATCTTGTGGTGACTCAAGCTCACAGGCAGAGGTTGACCGGTGCTGGGCTGCCAACTGTATGCTACGGCGTCACTCTAGCACCTCCCTCTGGGCTCACCTTCTCGGGCATTCTATGGGCTCTGGCAACACCACGGGTGAGGCTTATTTCCGCAGCACTTTGATTTCAGCTTCGGATCCCATGCTGCGAGATTGAGGCCGTGGCATGTTGGCTTCGGCCTGAGACTTCCCCTCTGCACCTGACAGAGTCTCTGCCTTGTCCGGTGGGTCTTCCTGCAGCATCCAAGGGCTGGGGTCAGTTTCCCCTTTTGTGCGACATGGCACACACACCCTTTTGGCACTGAGGGAGCTTTCAGAAGTAATTTTTGATATGGCTTGAAGTGTGTATGTCTGCTGTTCAAAGAAAAAAAATGTCAAAAAGTTCTTATGTTCAAAGTGTGTCTGAAGTAGCTCTTTACATCCCTGCCAAAGTGAACAAAAAGATTAGATACAAAGTTTTCTGTGGACTTCCCACTCAAGCTGCTGTTCTACATCACAAGCTGTTTCCAAGGGTTTCTCAACCCTTTGGAAGCCTCTTTGGGTAGTACTGGGGGCTGCAGGAGACAGGGGATGACCAGTTATCATCAGTGTGGGACCTATTCTGTGGAGTTCCAAAGGGCACAATCCTATTCCCCATGCTTTTGAATCTCTATTTTCCCTTAGGACAAATAATTTGTAGCTTTGGGGTTAGATGTCATCCATATGTGGATGATACCCAGCTCTATATATCCTTATCCAAATTCCCTGGTCCTGAATTGCTGCTTGGCTACTACTGGTATATTGGCTAAGAGAAACAAATTGAAACCAAACTCTGAAAAGACAGAGGTAATGCTTGTTGGGAAAGCAGAGATCTTAAAAAAAAAAGTTTATTTATTCAGAATAGGGATACAGAAGGGAAAAAGAAGGAATGGGGGATCCGTCTGCAGATAGAGTATATATATATAAAAACAATTACAACATAGTTACAGCATCTGATTTTCTAATTATTCAAGCAGACTATCTCTTAACTTTTTATTTTTGACTTTTCTACTAGAAGTTAACTTCACTATAAATTGACTTATGTAACATTTAATCTACTACTGTCATTATAAAGTTTCAACCGTCATATTCTATATATCTGTAAAACAGTTTCCATTTTTCATTGAATTGATCAAGGGTCTCCTCGTCAGTTGTATTCATCATGTGCATCATTTTAGCCATTGCAGCATATTCCATCATTTTGTCTTTCCAATCACCTACATCTGGCAAAGCTGGTTGTTTCCATTTTCATGCAAGAACAACTCTCGCCACCGTTGTAGCATATCTAAATAAGTCTTTTAATTGCAAATACAGTTCCAGTGGCATTATACCGAGTAAAAAACTCTTGGGAATCAAATTGAATTTTTGCTGAAGCATGTTTTGTAGTTCATGGTGGTGAAAGTGGAGATCTTGAAGGATACTGCGCTCCCCATTTTTGATGGAGTTCAGCTGACCCTTGCTGACTGAGTTAAGAGCCTTGGGGTTATACTGCACCCAACTTTATTACTGGAGAAGCAAGTTAGTGCAGTTGCAAAAAAAGGCTGTGTTCCAACTCAGCCTAGCCCTAAAGATGCCCCTTACCTTGATACAGCTGATCTGGCCACCTAGATCCATGCCACAGTAACATCAAGACTAGACTACTGCAATGCACTGTACATTGGTCTCCCCTCAAAATCAATTTGGAAACTCCAGCTGGTACAGAATATCGTGGCTTGGCTATTATCGGGAACCAGATGGAGCATGCATCCATGGATGCACCCATCCTGAAGGCACTTCTCTGGTTGCCCATCAGTTACTGGTATTTGAGGTATGAGCTATTACATACAAAGCTCTTCATGGTCTATCTACAAGACTGCCTCTCCCCCTAAGCATTGCCATGATTATTTCGCACAATGGAGCAGGGTCTTCTGCAGGTGTCAGCCTGCAAATGGGCAAAATCAACAACTGTTTGTACAGTGCCTTCTCTGTTGTGGCCCCCACCTTGTGGAATGGTCTGCCTGAGCAGGTCAGGAAGGCTCCCAGTCTTTATTTTATTCGATTTCTACCCTGCCCTTTTGCAGCACATACCAGGCTGCAAACTATGCAAAACTGAATTATTCAAGAGAGCTTTTCTACGCAGGCAATAGAGTTGCACTGTACTGAATGATTCATAGTTACTTGGAACAATTATTAGAGACTGTGGTATATCTTGTGTATATATATTGTGTATATCTTACTGAAGCTAGGATCCTACTATGGAATTTTACATCATTTAATATGTCATGTTAATACTTATGCTTTGCTTCAGTTCTGTTTTTAGACTTCTGGTTGGTTCTACAACCCCAATCTTATTTCATTGTTTATTGAATGTCCCATCTGTCAATTGTATTTACTCACTCTGTGTAATCTGCCTTGAGTCCAAGGAACACTGCACTTACTATGAAGGCAGACTATAAATAACATAAATAAATAATAAAATAAATTCTGCAAGTGACGATCTATTTGCAATTTTTAGATCCAGCCCCAAGATTTTTTCTCTATAATTTATTTCTATGGTGTAAGAGTCTATATTTTTGAGGCACTGAGAATTTGAAACTTCTCTTTATCTGAGCAATTGAAGAATTGTATAGTGTGAAGTAAACCTGTGAAAGTAGAAAAGCCAGGCATGGACCTGTAATACCATGATCATCTATTGCCAAAAGAAACAAAACTACAATAGATATACAATAGTAGTAGGGAAATTGTGCAAAATTCTCAAAATACTTTTAAAAAGCACACCATCACCATCCTATTTTACTCATTTTTGTGGAATACAATAGTATTCTTTATCAGTATAAAATTTTAAATTCCTAGATGTGCTTTTAATTTTATGTAGTTTTTTTTACTGCAACCGAGCAATGTCACTCAAAGCTGCATTATTATACAGGCTCAAGTATTAATTTTTTTCCTGCTCTTCAAAATAGGAACATGACTTTATTTCTAGTAACAGGAAGAGCCACTCTAGCGGGCTTGAGTTTAGGAGCTTTTTAAGGCTAAGAGAGAGAGGGTGAGGGGCCCAAAGTTACCTAGCAAGCTTCCATGGCAGACTGTGGGTTCAAACCTGGATCTCCCAGATCTTAGTTCAGCAGTCATCCCACACTGACTCTCTGTATGGTTTTTTTTTTAGCATAGTGGGAAAATGTAATCCACCATATGTAGATACTTCATTCTACCATCTCAGGCTATTCTACTTCCTCATTCTGTTCCATATGTAGGCTGGCCTCCGATTTGCATTGAGAAGACAAGGGCTTCTACTGCTCAGGTTCAAAAGCCAGTATGAACTGCAGCTAGAAAAGCCAATTAGCATACACAGCAGAGTTAGGGACACTGGACTTACTGTGAAGGCTCCTTGGGTCTGAAGCTAGGGAGGACATGCTGCCAAATGGACAAGCTAGGGAGGACATGCTGCCATCATCTCTGGAGTCAGGAAATAGGCTGCAATTCCTGTCTCCACCACTAGAGAGAACCTTCTCCCTTACTTTGGAGGCATCAACTTCTCCCTTACTTTGGAGGCCCATTGCTGTGATGTGTGACTGTACCAGGGTCTCTAACCTTTTGGAGTCTGTTGGGACCATTGGAATTTTGAGAGGGCATGGTGAATGCCACAGGAGAGGGTTCCAAACCCAATAATTCCCTCCTTGCTTTGCAAAAGAATTGCAGAAGGGAAATACAAAGAATTGAAGGAAAGCCTGAAGGAGGAAGAAGGAAAAAGAAAAGGGAGGCCGAGGCGGAGGACGGGCAAAAGAGAAGGGAAATAGAAAGAAGGAAAACATGGAGTGGAATGGCCTTATACACTGACTAAGAAAAGCCCAGGTGCTCATTGGGCTTCCTGATCCTCAAGTGGCTGCAGCTGCTATTGTAGCAGAAAACCCTTTAATCTGAATGAAGGTAGCCAATAATAAACCCTGTCTTCCAATGATCCCACCCATTTTCTGAAAAGCTTGGTGGGCCCCAGGAAAAGTGCTGGTGGACACCACTGTGCTCACGGGCATCACGTTGAACCTGGGCCTATCCATAAAGAACATAAAATTGAAAAAATAACATTCAGTTTTCCAGAGAATATACATGAGGAACTTTAAGTGAGATAACTGTAGAAGAGACTTGAAAGAACATTGAACACAAACATTTCAGATATGATTTCCCCCATCATTTTTGGTATGCATGATGACAATGAGAATCCTTTGAATCATAAAAAAAAAGACTCCCCATTCACTGTGGGTCCAGAAAGTCTGACCTTCGAGAAGGAACCTTCATAGTGAGTATGATGATCTTTTCTCAGTTGAAGGAAGGATACCATCCTCCTTTTGTAGTTTCTCTTTTGCCAAATTTTAAACTGTAAGGAACCCGCCTTCCTGTACACTGCACAGTGCCATGCTCATTGATGCTGCTATACAAATAATAAAAGTAATATTTGTTACCAACCTCTGTTGATGAACTGGTGTGAAACCTTTCAATGTAGAATTGTGTTTGAGGAGAAAGAAGTAGAACCAGATGCTTCCATTCTTGGCAGAAGTTCTGTGTAACAAGAATCAGTCCACACCCACAATCAGTACCTTCTGTGTCATTGGTGTATGTGCACCTGTCAGAATTCTTTCTGGCTTTTTGATCCTTGCCCTCTAAAACCCTGTGCTCCTTGTGTATCCACACATGCAAAAACACACTGGAAGGAATGATCTGGCAGTAAATCTTCTACTGTGTGTGTGTAAAGTGCCTTCAAGTCGCAGCTGACTTATGGCGACCCCTTTTGGGGTTTTCATGGCATAAGACTAACAGAGGTGGTTTGCCAGTGCCTTCCTCTGCACAGCAACCCTGATATTCCTTGGTGGTCCCCCATCCAAATACTAACCAGGGCTGACCTTGCTTAGCTTCTGTGATCTGACGAGATCAGGCTAGCCTGGGCCATCCAGGTCAGGGCAAAAATCTTCTACTAGTAGAGTGTATATTCCCAAGAAGATGTGCATGTTGAGGTGGCCTACAGCCCACCTTCCTCTTACTCAGCCAGTTCCCTGGCTTGCAAGAAACAGCTGTTCAGAAAGCAGCATGTTTCATTCAAACATAGGGCTGCTGTCCAATCCTCAAGTCAACTTGGAGAAGAGGGCTGTTTTTGACAGGGCTTATCCTCAGTCATCTTCCTCATTCTAGATTTTTGCTATGCCTTCCCCCCCAAAACACAAACATTCTTCCAATCTCAGTGTTTCTCTCCAGATAGGAGAGTGTGGCAGACAGGTGGATGCCAATGAAGACATAATGTGTTTTAAAAAGACTTGACAAAAAAGGCAATAATCCTGATCTGGAGAAAAATGAAGAAAGTCTAAATGTTTTCAGGATCTGAGACTCTGGGAAACCTAACAACCCTACGCAGCAGACTCCATATAAAAATGGAGTTAGGTGTGATTTCGAGGAGTAATTTAAAAGTTCACTAAAAAACAACAACTAATCTGTTACTATTAAGACAGTTTTATTAATTTGTTGATATGACTGATGGAGTTTAATGATTTGGGGCAGCAGTATTCAGATACCTTTAAGTACTGTGTTCAGGCAAGATGAACATAAGCAGAGGAAGCTGCTCAGGGAAGCTGGTGATTTCAGAAGCACATATGATCAATCTTGAGTATTAGAGAAAGAAAAGTGATGGAGAATTATACCCTAGAAAGGAAAAAATATGGACAACTGAATTCTCATTAAGTGGTTAGCAACTTGCAAGAAGCAGGGATACAATATAATTTACAAGGACGTTTCACTACAATAATGTATCCAATAACCCAAAAGCAACTAAAAACGTCAGTGTTTTCTCTATACGGAACTGGCAAGTTGAAAAGAACCAAGCAGGCTCCAGAATTACAGCAACTGTAATTTAATTTAATTCTGTAATTTAATAATGTCATTTAATTCTCTGTCTCCCTTTCTGTAATATCCAGGATAACTTCCTTGAGTTTCCAGGATAACTTTCCCACCCCATTGGATGCCAGTGTGGTGTTGGCAAAACACACAGGCTGTTACCATTGCCACATCAATAATGGAATAAGGAACACAAAGCTTTCCTTTGCTCTTCTCCCCTTCCTGCTGGAAAAAATGATTGCAGGAAGGTGGTTGACTGAAAATAGAACAAGGTGTCAATAAGAGGCAGGCATGAGAAGATGAAGGGGAAAAGTGGATTTCAAACTGCAAGACTGGGCCGGTGATGAGGCTGAAGCATTTTTCTTGGGGAAAACCAAGGCCCTGTGTTTTCCTTAGTAGAAATCATCTTCTCCCCTCCCCCAAAAAAACTGGCACTGGAAATTAACAAACTCCATCAACAGACTTGTAAGCAGAAAGGAATTTTCTGATATTCATGGATTCTCCTTCCAGCTGCAGCTTCTGTCACATCCAATATTGCTTTAGACCAGAACCCAACTCTATGAGGGTCTTTGGTACAAAGGTGGAAAGCCTAGCTCTGTGTAGAGCAGTCTGCTTGGTCCAGATCATATTCAGTGCTTATAAGATTATTCTCCAAAGAACCAATTGGTGAGAACCAGTGTATAGGTTGGACTAGGTCCTGGGAGACCCTGGTTTGAGCCCTACTCAGGCCAACCATGGCCCAAGGAGCTCAAGTTGGGAAGAGCCAGCTGAGCTACTGGGGATGGGCTACCGGGGATCCCGCTTTCATCCAAGAGGGAGACAGGGAACTCCCATGAAGTGCGTTCATCTTGTGGGAAGGGAAGCCGGGAGATGAGTCTTGTGAGGGCTTTCAGGAGCTATTTAAACTTGAGCAACCAGAGGCTGAGTAGGAGGAAGTTGAGGCTGCTCCTCTCTCTAGCGTCCAGTCCTAGAGAGAATCAGAGTGAAATAGGAGCCACCCAGTGTCAGAAGAAGAACCTGAATGTTCAGAAACCCCCTCCTCTCCCAACCAAAGGCCTTTAAGAGGTAGAGGGTCATGATCTAATCACTCCCCTCTTGTTAGGGAACCCAGAGGGAACCCCAGCCGTGGTTCCCCCAGACAACCTTGTGCTATGCTGCCAACCTCCTCACAAGTGCTTTCTCCCAACCTGTCAGTCTCCCACCTGCCACAAATTGGGCACTGAGCTGAACCCACAAGGCACGTGTAAGAGACAAAGTTGGGGAACCCAAATACAATGTGAATTCTTTAATATGTGAACTGGCCCTAATTAATGATTTTCTGAAGCCCAACCAATGTTGCTATCATCTTAATACTCTAACCCACAGCAGCTTGTAGAAATGGATGTAATAAATTAAATATATGGCTGTATACTGTTAGGTTCAACTTCATGATCTGAAATTTTTTATTCTAAATTAAAGAAAGTTCTGAAATGAAAAAGTTGCTTTCAGTGTATCTAAAGTAACGGCTCACCCACAACAGCATTTTCAGCTTCAAAGAGTTCTAGTTCAGTGTGATATACACTTTGTATTAGCTTCAATGCTATATTTTTAGGCATTTAAATTTAGAATGCTTTCAATCCCAGCCCACAGCTCAGCATGATATTTACCAGCCTTCATTGAATAATAATTTGTTAGAGAACTTGTTACTATGGTTGCAAACAATGCTTGTTGAAGTCAATGGTCACCTTAACTTCTAAATAAGCATACCTTGCAATGGTCTATATAATATTGTTTACCTGGCAAGGGCATCAGACCAATGAGTTTTAAATAAGATATACAGGGTGGCTGTGGTTCAATATACACTCCAGCAGCTGATTCATACCCTGGTGGGTTTTCCCCCTAGTCATCCCTGGAAGCTGAAGTATTTTACTGTCCCATACACTTTTCAGTTTAATTTACCATCAGCTATGATGAAATTAAAGCAGCCATTCTGACAGGCAACTTTCCCCGCCAGACTTCTGTAATGCTGTTCATTTTATTTCCTACCCATTAAGCACTCCAGGGAAATACCATGTCATTCATAAAGGAAATGACTCCATCAGCAAAGTTTGACCCAGCAAAGCATTTGGGTTTGACCCAGCAAGTCAGTTTGTAGGGACAAGAAAGGTCAGCTCCTCCAAAATAAAGAATGGAGCATAGCACTCTGTTTAGCCATGGTACCCCTCTTCCAGAAAAAAAAACCCTGCAGAAAAAGAGCTGTTGGATGCATTTGCTACAGTAGCTCCATCTCTCTCCTGTCCTGCACTCAGAAGCAGAGCTGTCCTTGGCCTTGAAAAACCTGGGAGCAGGAACACAGCCAAAGAATGCTTCACAATTCAACTCAACTCCCTGACCTCTCTAGATAGCATAACAGTGCTGACGGATGCCTCCAAATGGGAATGGTTCTCTTACTCCCCCTGGCGGCTGTCTTAAAAGTCCTCCCTCTGCTCCCATTCAAGAAGTGGTTTTGCTTTTAATAAAGTTCTGCTCTAAATGGTGCTCATTAAACTAATGCTTTTATAATATGTATGTGCATGCATGTGTGTGGTTTATAGCAGTTATTATCCATGGCAGCACTTATTTGCAGTGCTGTAACTTCAGAAAGACACTTGCACTTAATGACTTTATCTAATACATTAAAATAATCTGATTCTTTAGATTTTGGACAAAGAAAATAATGGCATTGAGAGCTTAGTAAAATGGTAAAATTAGTAAAATTATGCATGGTATGGAGAGACTGGGGAGGGAGAAGCTTTTTTCCCTCTGTCATAATATTAGAACGTGGGGTCATCTGCTAAAGCTAGAGCGTGAGAGACTCAAAACAGATAAAATGAAGTATTTCTTCACACAACGCATAGTTAAATTGTGGAACTTCCTGCCCCAGGATATGGTGATGGCTGCCAACTTGGAAGGTTTTAAGAGGGGAGTGGACATGTTCATGGAGGAGAGGGGTATTCATGGCTGCTGGTTAAAATGGATACTAGTCATGATGCATATCTATTATCTCCAATATCAGAGGAGCATGCCTATTATATTAGGTGCTGTGGAACACAGGCAGGATAATGCTGCTGCAGTTGTCTTGTTTGTGGGCTTCCTAGAGGCACCTGGTTGGCCACTGTGTGAACAGACTGCTGGACTTGATGGGCTTTGTCTGATCCAGCATGGCCTTTATGTTCAGTAAAATCAAACTGCATATTTCTTGTGGGCAATTTATGTGGATGCTTTACATTCCAAAGAATGCTGATATTAAGAGCTGATTCACATTTAGTTGTTGACATGAGTGGCCTAATCATATGACCACTATTGCAGTAGAAAGGAATCATAGATACTACACGCATCACTTGATGTCTAGGTTTCCTGAGCTTGAACCAGGACCTAACCATGCAAGCTGCAACTGTTCTTGTTTAGCCTTCTTCAAGAATGTAAGGAAAAGGTGTGCAGCATCAGGCTGCATGGTTTATAGGCAGTATGAAGCCTCTGGATTAGTCAGGCCTTGTACAAATTCTACAGATTTGGCCTTCTGTTCTTGCTTACCAACAGATCAATATAATCCGCTGTGCTTCATGTTCTAGTTTTCCCCAGTTTTGCCATCTCCTTCCAGCAACCAACCTTGGAACACATCCTTCCAAACACTAGAGTGCACTGAAATCTGTTTTCCCAGAATTAACTGCCTAGAGTTCTGTGAGAACCTCTCTCCACTGTTTCACTGCACACTCAAACAGAGGATTGATACACTGATTCACTGCACACCTTTTCCTTACATTGACTTCCTGCTCCTACAACCAGCTTTCGTTTCTCTAAACAGGATCATACATAGTATTTCCGAGACTTGTAATATCTGCCAGTTTCTTGACCTGTTCTGTGATCCAAATTGAATCTCCTCTGTAACTCTGTATCAATGGCTCCTGTTCTCTGCTTGGATTCTAGTCCCAGTGTGGATTTTCCAGCTTCTATTAACTGCCACAATAGGTTTACAAACCTGCCTCCAGATACAGTTTTCGATTTCCTAATCTACCTTATGCTTCTCTCTTATCTCCAGGCACAGCCCTGACTGCCCTCCTAGTAGAGACCCCAGATATACTTGACAGGCTCCTGGTATCTGTCTCTTCCTGTGATCTATACCTATTATGAATAATTACAAGTTCCATATATCAATCTCAGTTTTAACAAAAGAGGAGCCTTAAATTCATATACAAATTGTTTCTCTATTCTGTCTCCTGCTAGTTTCCTGCTAGTGTCTTGCTAATAGCTCCATTTGAAAAGCATTTCTGATTCAAGCCCTCACAATATGTCGGATTTATTCAAGTTCCAGTTCTTTGGATACTTTGTGGCTTTTAACACCTTAAGTGCTGCCCACTTGTGTAATAGGCAAATGCCTATTGTGAAGAATGCTTATTTCACTTTGTATTAACTGTCCTGTGTACGCTTTGCAAACTTCATTTTCTTTTTCATTCAGATGGGGAAAATAATGCTTTGTGATCCTTGCTTGGTAATTCATGTTCAGATCTATCTAGAATTTGTTCAATCCTTTTCAAAAAATAACTCTGTCAACTATTGGGTTTTTCTGTTTTAACAATGGAAGATTCCACTGGTAACTTCATGTTTTGCCTAGTTATATTATTATACTAGTATGCAGGTAACAGCTGATCAGATTTGGTTAATTAATTATAACAATATTTTGTAATAAAGCTATCAACTAAACTAACCAGGCATATAATCTGTTGCTTGAAATTTTTTAACATAATAAAGCCTGAATTTTAGAATATATATACACACACATTTCCAGAATTGCTTTTCCCAGCAGGCAGTTCTATTTTTATTTTTTTGTTTAAATACTTTTATAATGTGTATAAGACCAATTTTAATTAACTCTGGGACCTCAGCTTGGAATACTGGCAGTCATATTGCTGGGTGAGGGAAGGAAAAGAGGAAACAATGGTGGAGGGGATAATGAGACGCTCTCCGCAAGTTCCCATAGATCTCTTGCTTGTTGTTTATATTCTGCATGAAAATTCCATTTAAACTTTTAAAAGCTATTTTAAATTCCCATGATTTACATGGCCAAGTATAGGAAATTCTAATATCAGTGAATTTGGCCAATACAGTTGAAAGTTGCTTTTAAAAGGTAAAAGCTTATTGGCTATTCTCTTTAAACTAAGCAATTTCAAAGTTGAGTGAAAGTACCATACGTGGCTATAAAATTAGTATAAAAGAAACAATTCATACTGAAACAAAAAAATGTTCAATTTTAATGCAGATTTATTGTTTGGCCAGTACATTAAAGCTTCAACGGCTGTCCATATGAAACACGGTAAAAGCATGAATGTTTCATTTTGATCAGATTAGATGGTAAGTGGAAACTGTATCAGATCGGGACACGTCTGTGCAGACTTCTTCTGTTCAGATTGACTCCAAGATACATTACATATTAGATAACACTGAAAGTAATAGAAACTCCTTCTGCTACAATATGAAAGAGTTCCCCACTGTTCCTTCAATAATTCTATGCATTTGCACAATAAAAAACTGCTTATTTAAAATAACGGGAGTTTGAGCCAATTGCCCTAGATGTATGAGAAGCATAATCTTTTTAGTCTGTCAATCCAGTTATATTGAAGTACTTGGGTTTAAGCTGATTTAGTTTCTCTGAAATTATTAAATGAATCCAAGACCAAAGGCAGAAACAGCAGCTGCTGGCTAAAATGGCAAGTTTGTATAATCTGTGATGTCATTACTATATGGCAAATTTTAGCTATTATTAGATAGCAGAAATTTTGAAGTAACTTAAAAGTTCATATAGCTCCACTCTATTGTACAAAAAAAAAAGTGTGGGAGAGAAACAGAAGGGAAAATGGGGCCTAACCATAGAGTCCCAACCAGAAATTCCTTACTGCATCCTTCACCCAACCTCCTTTGGGCCCAGGATAATAGAGTTTGGCTGTGAGGACTGATGATATGCTCCTATCTGTACTGCAAACTCTACCAATACATAGTTTCAGACCACACAAATACATGGCAAATTGTAACTAAGTTTCATGGGGAAACATCATTGCAAACTCCTGTGGCACCCTGGTTTGAAATGGAAAATGAAGCACACCAAATGGAAAGAAGAGTGGAATACTGACTAATCAAGACTGGATCTGAAACATAATTGACATTATTCTACCTAACAATGCTGAGGAAAGCACATGATAGTGGAGTAAGGCATCCTATTGATTTAACAATAGAAAAAAAATGTCTGGAAGTCATTCATGGCACCTGTAACACATTTGAGGGTTAATTTCTACTGCCTTAAACTGGACAGCTTACAGACAATAGGGTTGTGCGGATGACTGGAACACATTTTCTCACTGTTTATTCCTGTTTATTCTACACAATTCTCTGAATGATATTCTATCTCAAGTTTCTAGCAGATCCCAGGGAGGCCATGGAAACCTTGAACCAGCGCCTGGAGGCAGTTTTGGGATGGATTAGGACCAGTAAACTGAAGCTTAAGATCAACAAGATGGAGGCAATTATGCTATTGACCTTTAAAGTCCTGTACAGCTTGACTGGAGAAGCCAATGGCAAACTACCCCATAAACATACTCTAACTAGTAAACGTCGGGATGTGACGTCATCCCATGGGTCAGTAATGACCTGCTGCGTGCTGCACAGGCAGCACCTTTACCTACCTTTACAGGTTGGGTCCTTTTTAAAATAGGCTTTCTCTAATGGCTAGATTGTAATATACAATATTGTTGGCTTTGCACAGGAAATTGTAAGTCAAGTAGATACTTAAACTGTCTACCAGTCCACACTTCCATCTTCATACCATCCCAAAGACCTAAAATGATTTAATGAACAGAGCCCAAGCTAAAATTGCTTGCAGCCACAGCAATACTTAAACATTTGATTACATTTTTAAGGGTGAGGAAAATGGTAAGTATCTTAGTAACTTAAAGGAAAATCAGCAACCACCTGGACTATTTTGAACCACTCTAATTTCACAGAGAGCACAAGTAAGCTTCAATGTTCTTTCTTCTTCATAGCTATTACATAAACAAATGGCCTTCTAGTGTAGTAATTTCTTTATTATGTACAGTGCTATTCGGGAAGTTAAGTTGCACTAGTTGCTTCACTAAAGGTGATGCCCATTGTGCGACACCCTAGTTAGTAATGTTTTGGTTACCTGCTCTTACTAGAAATCTGCCTAGGAAGTGTCTGTGAGACAACATGTTGATGAAAGCAATTTCAGGAATTGTAGGTTTGATTATCTCTGGAGAAGCCAAAAACACATACAATAAACATGGATACATTGTGGGTACCTAGTGACCAAAAGTCAATCTAATAGAAATAATCTTGTTTATTCATACAGACAAATTGTTATTAAAAGTAACAAGAATCCATCGGACATGTCCAATATATAATAATCATTCATATAATTTGGAAATATACTCTACTGTTTCATGATCCATGTATAATCAAGTAATAAATAAAGTTCTTATGACCCTAGCACATGTATTATCATTTTTATTCAGATGCATATTCTTGCAAACCTGGCAAAGTTGGTACACATGGAAAGAATTCATACCCATGCATGATATATTCACTTCTAAACTGCTAATACATCAGTGCCTCTAACAAGCAGTCCTTCCCGAATTAATAGAGAGTAATAGTGACCAGGAAAAGAATTACTAGAGAAAAAAAGAAAAACGTTAATGAAGAGGATCTTTGGAGCCAAACCATGAAAATTGAATTCCAGTAATATTTTCTGTAGAAATGGTTGGAATTAACGCAGGAATATAAGGACAACTATACTGGGCAGATCAATTCATCTGAACACACTGAGCATTGACGAGAAGGGAAAAACACATCCCTTGTCAGCACTAGCAACCTGGTTGATGCCACTGAACTGCTGTTTTCCCTGGCACTTTCATGAGACAAGTATACTATGCATGAGAGGGGTGGCCATCAGCAGTCACTGACATCACTCCTGGGACAACCCATGACATCACGCCTCTCTAGCAATCACCAAAAACTCTATGGTTTTACCATACAGTTTCAGTTAATTCCAAGAGGTGTGAAGTCACTTCTGGGTCTTCTCAGAAGTGACATCATGCCATTGTCTGAGAGCCACCCCTCCCATGTGCCTGCTTCCCCCCCCCCCACATTGTCCTGCTGGTTGTTAGGTTGGGCCTTGCAACCCTACTTCACAGTACACCCAAATCACAACAAGATTCCTATCAGTCCTCAAAAGGAAGGACAAAACTTACAATGTTTAGGAGTAAAACAAGTAGAATTGAGAGGCAATGTACTTTTTCTAAACAACTGAATAAAATAATTCTTCATGGAAAGCTACACAAAATGAGGGTCTTTTTTTGGTGACCACCTGGTGAAGCTATCAGCAATCAGTTATAGCTATCATGATTTTTTATTCCATTTGACTCATATACGCTCACAGACGGTGGCAACCAATAGTTGTCATGACCGGTAGCTCACTATGGCTGAGGGCTTTGGCTACGGCACCCAAGGCCTATTGCCATCTCCATGTCATGTGGGAGGCAAGGAGAAGGAAGTCTGGTTGCATCCTTCAGCCTTAGTTATTAATAAAGCACCCAAGGTTGTGCTGCACAATAAATAAAAATGACAAGTTCTTATCTATGGCATATGAGTATCTGAAATTAGCAATGGTTTCTTGACACATGAATCCCTTTCTGCACATCAGTATTGATACTGCCTCTTTGAAACTCATTTTTAAAAAAATTTATTCACAGTATTTTTCAACATTAGCAAATAAAACACTAGTCTATTGAACATGTTTTAAGCTATCAATGACGATGCCATCAGGTTGACGTAGGAAGAGGAGCTAAGAATAGCAGATCAATTCAAGTGCTTATAAATAAGGTAAGCAAGTACACACACAAATACCAGTCGTTTCTTACAACTGATTTCAGAAACAATTTTATTTGAAACCTCTTTAGTTTTCCCTGTCAAAAAATACAGTATTTATTTGTACAGAAAAATCAGCAACCAAGATTTTCTAAAGAACAAATCCTTCAAATAGCCAACAAACAAATAAAAATAAATTCTAACTTGAGTGTTCACATTACTTTGTTTGGTTTCATGTGTTGAATTTTTAAAAATAACAATGACAAGCAAGTGATCAATACGCTAGCGGATAGAATCATATCCCTAAAAATGTTCTGTCTTTGTGCATTTCTATACAGTAAATGTCCAACTGCAGCAGCAAACCATATAGTGTATACTCATTGGTATTTGATGTATGATTGAGGCCCCCAAACAGTGGAGTTCCTTCTCTCATAATCCATTAGGACACTGCTTCCCTAAGAAAAGAACTCCATGGAAGTAAGGAGCAATTAGGAGGACATATATAATATTTCCTCATTCTTACAAGATTCGAAGACGGGCAGAAAAGAGGAGAACAGTAACACTAACACAGAGGCTGAAAAGTGATGACCTCGTTGAAGCAATTATCATAGGAAACCTGGAAGCAGATTCCATGGCACCCATTCAATAAGATGTCTGAAAATGGCTCAGTGGAAGTCATTTCACCTTTCCAGTCTCAACAAGAGCCAGATAAAACATCAGCCCTCCATATAATGGGAACAACCCTTCACTTCTATTTTCTGCTGCCCTGATATGAGGCAAATAAAGAGAAGAGATGGAAGGCATAAAGTCCAAAATTCTTAGTAAATATCAAGGAAAATGAGCCAGCATGGTTTACTGGATAGGTTACTGGATCTGACTTACAGCGTGCATTCGTAAGGAGAGTTACTCCAGTCTAAGCCCATTCATTTCAATGGGCTTAGACTGCAGTAACTCTCCTTAGGAATACACTGAAAAGGAGCTTTGACTCTCCAAAGTTTATACCCTGAAAATCTTGTTGGTCCCTAGGGGCTACTGGACTCGAATCTAGCTGGATAGGTTGAAGTGCTGGATGCAGATTGGGGATACCTTGATTCAGTTCCCACTCTGCCATGAAACTCATGAAACCTTAGGTCAGTCACACTTTCTCAACCTATCTTTCCACAGGAAGGGTGGGATAAAAATCTAAATAAAGGTTGCCAGATGCATCAATGGGAGTTCTTCAACACATTATGTACAATACCTTGCAGCAGAAATAGAGGATACACAACAAATTCCTTGTACATATTCTTTCCATGCTTCTAGTATTATATTAAGGGGGAATTCCTGCATTTCTCTCACAAAGATGTACAAACTGTACTTGTGCTAGGAGTAGATGCAGCTTTCCCCACAGAAGACACCTTTTCTCCCTTTGCATGGTATCTCAAACCTTTTCACAGCAAATTGAACCAGTGGAACAATGAGCATTTTAAGCCTATCCCTGGAGATAGAAATATGCTGTTTGTAGCCAAGTGTTCTGCTTTGAACTCTGAGAATCCTGGCCTTAAAGAATGAGGGTATTTATACATGGCTGACTATTTCTCTCATTTAACATGTTGCAACCTGTGCAGGTCCCACTGGGCAACTCTCATTCATTTTATTGGGGCTTGAAGAAGAGAAATTCCCAGTGGACTGTGTTACTTACCAGCGTATGGAAAAAAGTGTGCAGCTTTTCTCATTTGAAAAAACCTCAATCAACTGCAGGCTCACTCCTGGTGCTTTAGACATAATAGATATCAATACTTACAGAACACCTGAGTATAAAACAGAGTTTCTTAAAATGCAAACTTTGTTTTATATCTGCTCCGCTAGATTGGTTCATGTTAGCACTTTATCTTCTAGAGTGTCACATCTCAAAACCTCTTACAGCCTTAAAATCAACGAGAATCAGCTAGTTTAAATCCACATTCTTCTGTTTCCTTTGGTTGTTGTGCAGGATGCCCTTCAAATCTCCCCAAATCTTATTAACGCCACTATTAAAACACCCACCAAAGAAAACCATTTGTCCCCCCCCCCTCAGCTATACCCCTTGTTTATACAATTCAGAGAAGGTATTTTTAAAAAAGGATTATGTAGGTTGGAAAAGAATGCATTTGAAACATTTTCCTGACGTTGGTATGGAGTGCTACTACTTAGAAAAGAGTTTTTTGAGATGTGCAATCATAAAAAACAAGGGCTAAATCTGTTTCCTTTAAAATGACCAAATCAGAATTACGATATCACTCTGGCATGGGTCAACTGTGATTAAATTGTGAGTCCATCACAACTAAAGTTGCTTTATTATCACTTGTACTGCTAGAGAGCAGGCTCATGGCTTGTTTGTATGCTGCTGCTGCAAGGCCTCTTCTGTGCAGGCTAATCAATATTCCAAAAAGTAAGATTCTGTGTTCTGCTATTCTACATTTCTTTCTGAAACCATTCCTCTTCACTCCATGCCTATAAGGCCTGTGGTGACGCCAATGAGAATTTAGATTTCAAATCTAAATGAAATTTAGATTTCAATTTTTGTAACAGGAACCAAACCACTCAGAAAAAAGAAGTATTTAAACATAAAGAGGCAGATGCAAGAGCATGGACAGCTTGGGGCCATATCTGGGGTATCTGAAGGACTGTTAGACAGATTCATGGGGGATAGATCCTTCTCAATGGCTACTAGCCATGGTGACTAAAGAAAACCAATGCTAAGAGGCAACATCAGGGAAGGCCTTGGCCTCTATGTCCTGTTTGTCAGCTCTCCAGATAAACTGAACTGGCTGGCCACTGTGTGGACTAGGAAGCTAGACTAGATGTACCACCAGTCTGATGCAGCATGTCGCTTCTTTGCCTTGTTCATATGTTACAGAGAATGCCGTGTACATTTGTTCTTAAGAAAAAGCCAATGCCCATTCACTTTACTAATGAAACTGGGGACCAGTACCTGGATAGATGTGGGGTTTTATCACACATTCAGCTGTACAAGCATGGACTGTAACATGAGAATTATTCAACACATATACAAAAAAAGTGTACACTGCACATGAATTTTATATTGTTATGTTATGATCAAGTCACAGGCAAGGCACTGATCTCTATAGCCTTATTAAGGAAGCCTGTTGCACAAGAAGGTCCTTGTTTTAGAAAAACGGCCAAAGGTTTTGCTGCCTAACTAGCTATTTTGTTAACTAGGCAGTGGACAACTTTGGACACTATACCTGAATAAACTGACATATATAAATGAACAATGGCCTCCTACTCCCCATGTCCTTCATGGAAGAGGTGGCACCTCCAGACGTTACAGAAAGTTTGCAGAATAATCCACAATACTTAAATTCAAAGCACTGCAAGAATTTGTCCCCTAGAAAGTTGCTCAAGGGCACAGCGACTATCTAGATCTTGCATATGCCAGTAGATAAACTTAATTTTATCCTGCAGGCTTCAAGTCCAGGGGCTGGCTCAGACTGAAAAAGAATTCAGCAAGGTTTAGCCACTAACTGAAATAAAACAAGACTAGATCTCTATATTATAGATGTTTTGTTCTTCCTTAGTAATGCTTTTCAACTGTATTTATAGGTAAGTGGCCATCAAAATAGTGTGTGTCCATTAATACACTAAAAATAAACATTAAAATATTTGCTACCAAAACTCCTGCAGGAAAATGTGACAGTTGCCATTATATGCAAGTAACAAATGTCTCCCGCCCAAAAAAAGTTCTATTAAAATTAAATTAGCTGGATCTGTTTGCCCTTTGATAAACCCAGTAAATTTTAAAGCTAGACTGCAAGAAGCAGTCCCAACTGGTTTCCTATACAAACTCAAGACTCTTAGCATGATTCAAACTGCAAGGAACATACTTGGCAATAAGCAATGCCTTGAATACAACCTGACTGAACAACAAATCAGTAAGGCTGGAGGTGGAAGAGCAATAAAGTAATGGCTGTAAGGACAGCTAGCACCAAATCAGCACCATAAGCTTTTATTTGTAACTGAGATAAATATAGAAAGCATCACATGATCCAAATATCAAATGTATTTTTACAGTTTGCCATGACTTGACATTGAATCATTAGATGCCCCTTACATTGTACCTGCTAAGCAAGAAAACAAACCCGACTCATAAATAATCGTCTTTACATTTAGCTCAGAGTCTTAACCTTTTTCCTACCACTGAGAGCAATAACTCCTTCCCTTTTCAGATTTCTCATGCAGTTCTTAATTGCTGACTGGCTGCTCTAATGGTATCTCCTGAAGAAATATTTCAAATAAATAATTTATTTTGAAGGCCTGGTGAGTCATCTTGGGTACATCATTAAAACAATTATGTTGACATGTATGCATTACACCCAAACAACAATATTTATTTTTAGGAGACCTACAGCACAATCCTACATGGAGCTATTCCTATGTACGTTGTTCATTGAAATAAAAGATCTTAAACTGGACTGACTCTGCAAAGCATCACACAGTTAATGTCAAACTCATTGTGTACATATGTAGAATATGGCTATTTCCACATGGGTCCAATGCTGTTTTTTTCCTGCTTACCCACAGCGCTGAGATGCATCTGCGTACCTCCTGGGATTTCCTTGTCTTTTATCTTTCTCAAACCAGCTTTGCTGTGAAGTTTTGGGAATGATCTCAGTAAAGCCTGGATGGTTACCATTTGCCCTGGTCCTGTAAAGGTGGCCAATGCCACCCCCCATCTACAGAGGCCCTTTTGTTTTTTAAACAATCAGGATCTGAATATTGTTAAGTTTCTTCGGTTCTCTGAATTCCCAACTTTCATTTTAAAACAGATAAGTCTTTAGCTCCTTTCACTGAGGAGATGTGCCTTTCCATTTATATATCCACCATGAAATATGTTAGACTTATTTAAAAAAAAAAGAAATCTGGGAAATCAGAGAATGAGTCACCGTTGGTTATAATGTTATATTATTATAATGACATTCCACTGGTGGACTGGGGGGCAGGGAGATGGCCACCACTGGGGGACTGGGACAGGAAAACTGAAGAAACCTATCATGTGGACGGCCCATTGCTGCTGTACTGTATCAGCAGCTGCAGTGTCAACAAGGAAATCACACATGCCTGTCCTCATGTGGAAACCACCAGGGTGAAGAACATGATATGGGTGAGATCCTGCAACTGCTCCACATTTGGACATCCTTTTGAAGTCAAGGAAAGCTTCATCTGTGTTTTCCAAAGTACTGCTAATGGCGTCTTGTGCTAGCAGAACTTTCTGATATCTGAGCCTCGGTAACACGGACCACTGGCACAGTGGTGTGCCCAGGCAATCTTGTGATCCTAACCATATTCATAAGATGGAAAATAGGAAGTTTTTCTCCTGTCCCAAATCATTAAATAACACCCCAAAGGTGAAAGGCAAAAGTCAACTTGGACATACCAACTTTAATTTGAATAGTGCTCTTCCTGTCAAGGCCTGTACATATTTTGATTCCACCTCTTTTCCCGCTTCCTTGTTTTGTTTAACTGTAGAATCAAGTTTAGAGATGCAATAATATATCAGAGATAACTACAACAGGTCACAGACAACATTTCATTGGAAATGTTCAGGATTTTGTTCCAGAATAAACCAACATTATGGATTCTGTTTCTGACCAAGTCCCTCAGCAAGAAAGTTGTACTTGATTTCCTGAACCTTCAGGACAATGGTTTCTATGACAACAACTCCAGTCCCTGACATCTGCCTGAACAAACCTGAGGCAGAACTGCAAGACAAGCCTCTAAATATTCTTGTTGGATTTCAGGGGCATACCCTGGACTACTCAAGTTTGCCACTTCTCTTCCATTTTGCAAATCGACCAGACCACAAATTAACGTTAGGGCATTTGGCAAACTTAGCCCTAAAAAACAAAAACTAAAAATGTGGTCGTGCTCTACATGAGCATTAAAGATTTGCTTGATATAGCTATAACACTTAATAATGATTAATGCAAGCCATCATTTGTAAACTCATGTGAAACCATACTTTCACACCCTAGTTTGTGGCTAATCCTGTAGGGTATTCAGACATAAGTTAAACATGGTGAAGGCAAACAAACCACAGTTAAGAACTATGTCTTCATAAGGTCTCATTGTGCTGGCGTTTATATGTGTGATTTGGTCCAAGAGAAGGATATTTATTTTTCCAATTCAATTACTGAAGGAATGACATCTTGTATTTCCAATACAGAGAAAGTACCATGGTTTGCTACCAGAACTTTCACAGTGTAACTTCCTTGCAGTGCATTGTACTATAGCAATTATGGCTTCATGGGTACCTGCCCGACCTAATTACATTTTTGTACAGTAAACACTGTCTGCTTACAACCTTAAAAACTCTTATGAATACTGACAAAATGTCTGGTCAATCCAGCTGTTCATCAAAAGAAACTTCTATAGATGTAATGCCCTGAGCTGTTCTAGGGTTTCTTCACAAAACGCCTTTTTAGCTGTTCACGTGACATGAAACTGTAAATAAGTCATGCAAAGAAAACCATCTGAACTATACATATCCTGAGATTAAGTGACTCTTACTTTTAACACCCATCTATTCCTGCAGAATTAGGAAACAGCAGGAAAAAAATGAGAAAATATAAAAGCAGTACAAGAGGGCTTCATCGAAGGTACTGACAAATTCCCCTCCCCCACATTGATGATGTTGCCATCAATATGTTAAGTATTTTTTCTAAAGTTGCTAATGCAACCCCAGAATAAGTCTTGTTCTCTCTGTCAGGGAAACATAACTGAAATCAGTAGCGACAGGGTTGTGTGACTAGAATTACTTCTTGGAACAGGAGCTGTGAACCAAACATTGTTCTCTTTACTTCAACAAATCTCTTCCTACAGTATGATTTTGGATTTTGTCTCTGTACGCTACACAAGTTCTGCACAAGCAAATTGCAGATGTTGTATCATAAGGTAAAGTCCATGTCATATGAACATAGAATTTCAGTACTTTTCATAGACACAGAAATTCTTTTGTTGATTACTTTGGATTATTCAAGGCCCCTATATCTGTGGAACTGTGAGCATTTCATTATATTACATTTCAGGATGAAAGAGAAATGTCAAGACCTGGCCATTGGTGATGGGCAAGTCCCCCAAACTGCTCAGCTCACCTTTCCCCCCAAGCTTTCCTTGAAAATTTCAGAGGCAGATTCTATGCTCCCTGCCAAGAAATGCTCAGGAGCATCATTTCCAATAAAGGAATCGTCTAAGCCTGGCTTGAGCCGGGGATGGAGGGCGGGGTATAAATTAAAGGATAAATAAATAAAATAAATAAGACCCTGCCCTCTCATAGCTTCTCTGTGCCCCAAGTTACTATATTCCTTTACTCAAGTTTTTTTGGGGAAAGGGGGGGGGTAACCGGGAGTGCTGACTAGAGAGAATGGTGGGAGTGAGCCCCATTACAAGCCAGTCCTGAATACTGAACACATGAAGCTGCCGTCTACTGAATCAGACCCTTGGTCCATCCAAGTCAGTACTGTCTACTCAGACCGGCAGTGGCTCTCCAGGGTCTCAGGCAGGGGTCTTTCACATCACCTACTTGCCTAGTCCCTTTAACTGGAGATGCCGGGGATAGAACCTGGGACCTTCTGCATGCCAAGCAGATGCTCTGCCACTGAGCCACGGCCCCTCCCCCCTGGAGGCCCCAAACCGCTGGACCTAGCATGTACCTGGGCAAGTTTTTCTGAACAGAGGTAGTTCATATTCCAAACTCGCTCAATTCCTAATTTGTCTCCATCTGTATTTGCCAGAATTTGTCCACTTCGGCTCAACCCCGACTCATCCCCCAAACGTGAACATTTCAGAAGGTGAAGTGTGTACAGTGGCTGATCTTTGGGAGTATCACATCATATAAATAATTTTACAAACTAGCTAATGATTTTGGTCCTCTAGCATTACTTCTTAGAGGATGTTTTGTACTGATTGTAATCTTTACAGATAAAATACTGTTATTTCAGAAGGAGACACTCATTTATTTCAAACTATCTGCAAGTTAAACACATCAGCACCCTTCATAACTAACCTGGAGCATGTATACTTTGTAATTAAGTACCAGTGTTCCAAGAAAGAGGTGTTATGTTTTTTGGTTCAGGAGGGTGCATCATAATCTGCTTAAACTTTGTTCTCATAGTTGGA
Source organism: Euleptes europaea (assembly GCF_029931775.1). Classification (NCBI taxonomy): domain Eukaryota; kingdom Metazoa; phylum Chordata; class Lepidosauria; order Squamata; family Sphaerodactylidae; genus Euleptes; species Euleptes europaea. The sequence continues at coordinate 34,409,667 of NC_079316.1, read as the reverse complement.
CCAACAGCCCCTAACAAAATCTTGATATGAAGCATTAAACACTGTAAATAAAAAAAAAAAAGATTTTCAGTTTGCTTGTGCTGAAAACTCAGTGCATACCACTTCAAAATACTTTAACAGTGAATGAACATAAAATACATCTTTTAGTGCACAATATGCTATGAAATTGCACATGGGATCTGGTTTAAAATCTTCCATCGTTCATCAGTGCAGGTCTAATATATATTGCTAATTGAAATAGCATCTCTTAAAGTCTGAAATCAGTAGCTAGCATTTGCATGATCCATGCATATTGTTTCCCTGTGACCCTGACCCTTAGTGCATTAGTTGAAAGCAAGTCAAGGAGGCTTACTTTCAAATAACGAAAGGGAGGATTACACTGCAGGAGATTTCAAGCAGTAGGTCCTAAATGGCTTCTATTTGTATCCTAAGCAGCAATAATAGAATAAGTTGTGTACACTACTGTGGTTTGATTGCCTTTCCTTAAAACCTTAGAGCGTTTAACGAGAAACCGTTTTCTGGAAGGAGTTCAGTGCATGGGTGAACGAATTCAGTGCTCCAGGTAGCATCTGCCCTGGCAAGTAGCAGGCTTCTCTGTGTCGGCCTTTGTAGCAGCCTGTAAAATTCGGCGGCTATTAACTAAGACCCTCAAAGGAAACCATCACAGAAGGATACCTCAATCTTGCTTGCAGAACTCTGGGACGTTTAAAAACTTCTTGATGACCAGGGCCAGGCACAGTATCAAAAGCAGCATGTAGCCTACGGTGCCCATGAAAGTGGGCAAGGCGGCTGGAGGCTCCTGCAGGAAGTTCAGCAGGCCTTCCTCGACGTAGAACATTTGGTCGTAGATGCTGAGGAAGGTGAAGATGTGGAAGAGCTGGTGGCTGTGGCCGATGATGTCGAAGAGGCCCGGCTGGATCCGCTCGGGGATCTTGCTGACGTTGAAGAAGGCGGCCACCAGCAGCCAGAAGTAGCGGCGGTAGAAGCAGACGAAGAGGGTGGGGTTGCGGCCGCGCAGGTCGAAGAGGAGGCTCTCCAGCATGATGGGGCAGGCCATGCTGAGCGGCATGGCGAAGACGAAGGTGCGGATGGCGAAGGGGTAGGCGCACCACTCGGAGCGGCTCTTGCAGCACGCCACGGTGCAGGCCACGGCCAGCACGAAGGCCACGGGCAGCAGCAGCGCGCCGTAGAAGGCGATGGCCGCGCCGCAGTCCACGTGCCAGCCCAGGCGCTGCTGCAGGAAGCGGCCCAGGGCGCGCGGCTCCAGCAGGCTCAGCCCGGGCAGCAGGTAGTAGTAGTAGGCCACCGTGCTGCCGAAGCCGTAGTAGCTGATGGAGGCGTAGTCCAGGTAGAAGAAGGCGGCGCGCAGGCGCAGCGAGAGGCAGCTGAACACATGGGCCGTGCAGCTCATGGCGAAGGTGAGCAGCACGCCCGACGCGTAGCACCACAGCGGCAGCAAGGCGGGGTGGTGGAAGGGCAGCTCGCCGGCGCCGCGCAGCAGCAGCAGGCGGCAGAACTTGCTGGCGAAGAAGAGCAGCGGCAGGAAGTGCGTCCAGAAGTTGAGCGTCTCGTTGGTGGGCTGCAGCACCGACGCCAGGCACTCCTGCGCCGGGCAGTGCAGCCGCCGGTAGCCCGACAGGATGAAGCACTCCACGAAGTCGTCGGGCACCTCGTCCCAGCGCAGCAGGGGAGCGGCCCGGCGAGGCGGCGGCGGCGGCGGCGCGGCGGCCTCGGGGGGCGTCCGGCCCGGGGGCTTCGCGGCGCCCGCCGGCATGGTCCTCCCCTGCTGCGGCGGCCGCCTCCCCGCCGGCCTCGCGGACCGGCGAGCAGCCGGAGCGCTGCTCAGAGAAGCGGCGGCATCAATCCAAGCCGGGATTGTGATGTAAGCTCACAGAGGCAAAGCTGCTTTCCCTGCCGCTGGTGCTGCCGGAGGAGTTGCGGTGGATTTGTGCTTCGCCACCGCCTCCTCGCCTCCTCCTCCTCCTCCTCCTGCATCACTCATTGCAGCAAGGGCAGGAGGCAAGCTGCGGCGGCAGCAGCTCCAGCATCGCGGTAATTCAAACCTTGCCAGCCGCGCCTGGGTCACGGATTTCTATGGCCCCGCGCGGGTTCGGTTTCTTCGATGCTCTTGCGGATGGAAGTTTCTCCTTTCCCATCTGCGCCGACGACGAGACACCGAAGCCGCCCGTTAATGATTGATGCCCCCACCGAGAGCAAAGGCTGCCGGGCCTTTCAACTCTCTGGGAGAGCCGATTAATTTGCCAGGCTGGGGGCAGCCCGCCGTCCCCCCCCCCTCCCGTCCCCTTTCCCATCTGTTCCTTTCTCTGCACGCCCTGGCCAAAGAAGCGGAGGCCTCCTGGGCTGGCCTCTGCTTGTAACTCTATCTGGCCACACTGTTTACCTTGGAGGTCGTCTCTCTGTCGCTCCCCTTCTAGAGAAGTGACACATAATTGACATGGAGGAAGGGGCAGTCTGGCCTGAAAGGGCAGCTGCTGCTCAGAGATTTGCAGAGACATTCTGACAATTAAAAAAAAAAAACCACTTTGAAATGCATCCAGTAAATAAAATATATCCAATTAGACCTGTAATTCTGGGGACAACGCAATTGCGGTGCCAGAGAATGGAGACACTTGAACAAACAAGACAGGGCTAAGGCAAATCCTTAAAGGCACAACAATTAGAAATTTAATTCAGCCTCTCTCACAGCCCAGGCTTGCTAGCTCCAGCCCACCTGATGTACAGTTTCTACTTACCATTGCAGTCATAACCATACTATTTCCCCCCAACCTTTTAAAGATTATATATATAGCAGGTACAGTCTGCACTTTCCAGCAATGCAAGGTGATAGTAGTTTTGTAGAGAGACAGCGGGAGAGTGTGTGCTTCAGGAATGTACTACAGTCACTGCTACTGTCATCTGGCCCTTTGACATGTACACAGCTGATTCTCTTGCAAGGAAAAGTCAGCCTAGCTGTCCGGCTGCTCACTGACTCAGCTAGCAAGTTCGAGTTCATAGATGTCTGTCTTCCCTAGGGTACAATAAGTCTCTCAAAACCTTTGGCTGTGAATTTTAATACAATGCCAAATAGAGCAAAATATACAATAAAAAGGGAAGGGGATTACAAACTCTTACTGTTGCACTGGTTTGGTAGTCACCAATAATAGTCTTATGACTCAGACTAAATATGTGTGTGTGTGTGTGTGTGTGTGTGTATATATATATATATATATATATATATAATATTATATTTGAGAGTTGCAACGATGTCCTTTTGATCAGACCAATATAAAAAAGTGAGATAGGGAGTTCTTGGAGAAGAAAGGAAGGGATCAGATAGCAGTGAACCATAAACAGCTTTCACTTCAAACAAAGAGATTTTTTTTTGGGGGGGGGGCTTTGGTAGATGTTTAAGAATGTAGATAATACAAGAAGGTACTGTTGATGTGATCAAATCAAGCCTGAACTGACCCTCGAAGTTAAAATGACTAAACTGAGGCTATCGTATTTTGGTCACATTATGAGAAGACAAGAGTCACTGGAGAAGACAATCATTATAGGAAAAGTTGAGGGCAGTAGGAAAAGAGGAAGATCCAACAAGGGATGGATTGACTCAAGAAAGAAAACCACAGCCCTCAATTTGCAAGATCTGAGCAAGGCTGTCAAAGATGGGACATTTTGGAGGACATTGATTCATAGGGTCGCCATGAGTCGGAAGCGACTTGACGGCACTTAACACACGCACACACACTGTTAATGTGGTTATTGTTTTAGAAATATAGAACAATATCAGAAATCTTTTGCAAAGAGAGTTTCCAGAGTCAATATAACTGGGGCTGAAGTCATAAGCGTATTGATGTGGGAGTGAGTCACTACATTAATGAGCATGTATAAGAACGAGCTGCATGGAAAACGGGGGGTACTAAAGGGTTGCTTTAGAGATGAAATTTTGTCTAATGTCAGCATTTCAACAATGTTGTCAAGCAACTGACACCAGGTCTGATGTCTGTAAGCTGGTTACACCCTGGATGTGGTGTTCTGGGCAAGTCAGGATAATGACGATCTGGGGGTGGGAGAATTCTCTGTGACTCCATTGTCATGGCCAGATCACTATCTAGTCAAGTTTCAGTTTAAGGTAAACACAAAACCTCTGCAAGGGTGGTGGATCAATTGGAATTATCCATCCTCCCGCCAAAAAATGGATCGACGTGGTTTCCTGACAGTTCTCGGGCATTTCATCTGTTATGACTGACAGGTCTCTGGAGTTGGGAAATGTTGTGAACAGTGGACATGATTACTCCTAAATGCTTTCTCCCTTATGCTCTGCACCATCATATATCCTTAGTCTCAGCACAACTAGACATTAAGGAGCAGTTGGGACAATTTCTGGAGTGATAATGGAGGAAGACTCAACAAGATCCCATTTTAAGGCCTACTCTGATGGTAATGGCAACAAAGAAAACTTGCTTCTCTGCCACCATGGCATTTGTGCAGTGTTGACCAGCAACGCTGATCTGAATTGTATTTAGCTTGTTGAATCTATGCCTGCAGCAGCAAATAGCAGAATATCTCAGAAACTGGCTATGATCCTTTTGTGGAACACTTTACAAAAACTTGTGTCCAATCCAATTTGGATGCCTCATTACCTGCAGAAGTTCTGAATGTTCCTGAGATTTCTGTTAATCATGTTTCTATGGATTAATTTCAACATGAGGATGTGGTCTGAATACTTGGAGCATTAACATCTACCATATGCTTATTGTAGCTTGTGGCTAAATAAATCTGCAAGAGGATGTCTGTCCTCATGGATGAGAACTATCAATGCAACCTTCACAGAAGTGTCAGTTCTGGCATCTTTTAAAGAGTCAGTTGTTAGACCTTTACTAAAAAAAACCAACAGCTCGATCCAGCTGATTTGAATCTGCCCTTTATGAGTCAGTCTTGGAGGAGGTGGTGACCATGCATCTCCAGGCATTTTTGGATGAAACGTTTTATCTTGATCCTTTTCGATCGGCCTGACTGGTGCTGTGCTGGCTGTTTTTGGTTCATTCTGGAAGGTAGCTTTCAGAAGGTAGCGCTGAGACTTCCAGTTGGCCACATGACTACTGCCATAAGGGGTTTTACAAGGTTCCATCTTGTATCTCATGCTTTTAGACGTGCATAGGAAACTGCTGGGAAAGATCATCCAGGAACTTGGGGTAAGCTGTCAACAGTATAGATTATACTCAGTATAGATTATACTCAACAGTATAGATTATACTCAATCTCTCCAGTTCTTCATGATCCAGAGAAGCTGCAAATGTGCTTAACTGGTGTCTTGACGCTGAAAGGGACTGGATGACAGTGAAAAAGCTGAAATTAAATCCAGATAAAATGGCAGTGCTGTGCATCAGACTTAAAGCCAGGAGTAGTATTCAACTTGCACTGAAAGGGGTTGTATTCCCCTGAAGGAGCAAGCTTAGAAGTTTGGGCATACTCTTGGATGCCTCATTTGACTCTGCATGCCCAGGAGATAATGGTAGGCAGGAGTGCATTTTTCTAACTTAGATTGATTTACCAGCTTCAGCCTTTTCTGGCAAATGTGGCCACAGTCACACAAGTCTTGGTAACATCCAGATTGAACCATAATATGCTGTACACAGGGCTGCCTTTGAAGATACTTTGGAATCTGACTGGTTCAAACGTGGTAGCCATAGTTCTTAGAAGGACTGGCCACAACTTGCACATTACTTCCATTTTGTCCCAGTTATCCTGACAGCCAGGCTAGGAAATAGAAGGGGAAGATTGGAGTCCAGGTATGCCATCTTAATGACTGAGCAGGAAGGTTGCTTAGGCTTTCATTCTTCGTGTGACCACGGCCAGAAACTCATTTACTTGGCCTGTTGAGACTATCAGAAAGAAATTGTTCCCATGCCAAAAGGCAGGCTAATGGCAACACTTGGTTAAAGGACAAATGTTCATAGTGAGTAGACACTGTAACCAAGGCAGCAAGCCTAAGCAGGTGTGCTCCTTCAGAATCCTGCCCAGGTTTATTCAGTGGGGCTTACTCCCAGGAAAGTGTTTCTATGATTGCATTGTGTCTCCACTTTTTTAAAAAGTGAACTACTTTAAGAACACACGTGTCAAAAAGCAATACATAAAAATAAATGAAATAAAAATAAAAAGCAATAAATAAAAATGAACACGTTGAACTCTGATAACAGTAGCTGTGCACACTGGATGTCACATTCTGGGTGAATCTTATCTGCGTCCCCTGCCCTGATGTCAATTATTCTGCCTCTCTCAGCATTCAACACCTGTTTTCAACCATGCATTTTCCACTGTGCAAAACAGGACAATTTACAGATATCTGCATTTCCTAATCGATTTAGGAAAGTTTGCCACAGCGTCTTGAATGCAGAATTTCACTAACTAAACAAGTCATAACAAAAACTATGTTTCAGCACAATTTGGAATTGTTTGGGAGCTGTTAGTATGGAAAGACCCCAAGGGACAACAAGGGATGTTATACATCTATAGGAGCTGTGAAGGAGCTGTGTTATACATCTATAGAAGCTGTGATTCGTTTAATGAGCCTTGCCAAGCTGCCATAACAGGCAACAGTTGAATTGCTCTTGAATTTCCTGCTTGAGTTCATTTGTAGGCATTCCATAGATCACTATCCATCACTGTTAACTTGACAAGGGAAAAAGATTGGCTCATTTAAGGGAAAAGCCTTTCTAGGACAGGCCAAGTCACAGAGCTTAAATGAACCGTGGGAGGTTCTACCAGATAAAAATCTAGTGCTTCAACTCAGCCTACAGATTAAGCTACCCAAGGAATGCACACCCATCCACCTACTTCACATCTTTCCTCCTCCATTGTTCATAATTAATCATCCCATTTTCTTCTTTTTTTTAATATATTGTAGTGAATGCACCAAAATGTGATGAATCAAGGATAAATGTTGATAATGCCCCAAACTGATAAACATCCCCCACTTTTTAGATGTACCCAAGTACAAGGAATGCTGATTATTATTCCTTAGGGAATCTGTGTTCTGAAGGCAAGTGGAGAGCAATTTGAGGGTAAAGAGTAGAAATTACCTTCCTGGAGTTGGTTATGGTGGGTTGGAGCCTATCAGCTTTTCTGCACAAGGAGGAGGAGGAGCAGTCTTTCCCTCCTTGCTTGGCCTTGTCCCATACATCTTTTTGTCTACATGGGTCCCAGAGCCTGCTGCATATCCTTTTTGGGGATCAAAGAGAGCCTCTCCTCCTTGTACCAACCAAAATGCTGGTAGGATTCAACCAAATTACTCTACCAACTGTAAAATAATAACTAACAAGCTTCATCATAGAAATGATTTGGTGTCATTTCACTGTCATCTTGGGCTTTTACGCATGGTTTTTTTTCCATTGGCTCTGGTCCTGTGGTGCTTCGGTTTGTTCCCTGATTTCTGCATGCATTTCACTTCAGGTGTTGTTGTTGTTTACCCCTGGTTTTTTCCTGGCTCTTTTGAGACCACATTTACCCCAATGTTTTTCTGGAAGTTGATTTTAAGTCAGCTTTTCACTAGTGCATAATGTTTTTATCTATTTTATTTGTCCTGCCCACCTAGACCCCTTAGAAAGGTGTAATTCTGTTTAGGATTGCACTGTGAGAGAATAGCTTCATATATTTCTGCATTCTCCATCATACCTGACTTTTGTTGTTATTTCTGAGAAAACCCCAATTATTGCTTAATTATGCAATCATAAATCCTGTTTGATAGCTGTTACACACAACCTGGTCATGACCTGTTGCCCTGTCAGGAAGTTTAACATTTTATTTAATATGTTTTGCAATAATTTCAAACAGGTATGTCTCAAACCTTAATCATTTCCACATATACATCATACTTGAGATGTCAAAGTAGAGAAGTGGGAATGTTTGCATGATTTGCAATTCTATGAACTTAGTCCTCTGATCAGAGCATCATTTGTATAAGTGCAGATCTAGTTAGATATGTGAAAATCATATTAAAATTCTTGGACTGCTTATGTGTTTAAGCCTGTATATTAATATTCTAGAAGAAGTTATGAGTGTGATCCATAACTCTCCCTGAGCTGTCATTCTGTATAGTGCCATCATTGTGCTGGTATTTGCCATCTATCACATTCAGAGAAACATGAAGCTTCTTTATACTGAATCAGAGCATTATTGTCTACTTCAACTGGCAACAGCTTTCGGAGCACAGGTGTTTCCCAGTTGTGCTACTTGACATTCTTTAACTGGAGAATGTAGAGATTGAACCCGAGTCCTTATACATTAAAAGCATGGCCATACCATGCAAAGCCTGCACACCTACATAGTTTAAATCCCATTCTATACATAGTTAGGATGTTTAAATCTCAATGAATCAATGCTATTTAAGAAGCTAAATTGGGCAAACTTGCTCCCCCACCTGTGTTTATGTTCAGTGTGGAAAAACAAAGATTGCTTGACTGGGAAGCAGGGAGTTAACACACCATTGTGGGCAGGCTCAGCTTCTGTCATAACACCCATGAGTGTTGTGGAAAAAGGCTGCCACTTCCTTACATTCTCCCACCAGTAACTAGTTCGAGCAGTAACTACAAGTCCAACCTTCAACAATACACAAGAGATTAAGTTGTACAATTAAAGGCGTCTCCCTTAAGAGCATTAAAAAAATCACCTGGAGGAGGATATCACTCTGACCTGTATTAAGCATATATTCTGAGGCCCTGCTTCAGGTGCCCCCGTCTTTTGCAGTGAGGTGGCTGGCAACCCGGGAGAGAGCCTTCCCAGTCGTGGCACCAAAACTCTGGACTCAGTCCCCAGAGAGACTCTCATGTCCCCTTCTGTTGCTGTTTTTTTGCAGGGAGGAAAAGACTCGGTGTTTCCTCAGTGATCCATCCTTCCTGCCCTGTTTTATTTGTTGTTTCGTGGCTTTGTGTTTGTATTTTAGCTTGGTTTTTACAATGTGTTTTAATGGTTTTTAAGTTGTTTTTATTATGTGTGTTTTTAATTTGTTAGCTGCCTTGGTAGCCCTGATGACAGCAGGAAAGTGGGATACAAATTTTGTGAGTAAAATAAATAATATATTATGTGTTATATTTTTTATATAATGTTACATTTTTAGTGCCACAATGGCTACATGCAGTAGCCATCTATAGTTCTACATCCAGAGAATCAATGACCCTTGACCATTCCGGGTTCCACTGATGCGCTCAGAAAACCTCTGTATTTCCTAATTAATTTGTTCATTAAAATATTTATTGACCACCTTTCCTCAATCACTGGGGCAGCTGCTGCCCATATGATTGCCACTGAAAACAGTTATGCAGAACTCATAGCGCTTTTGTGGAATTTCTTTTGGTTGTGTCAGACAACAAAGGTGAATAGAGACTTGCTATAACAACCAAGCTGTGGCCTAAAGAGATCAAGCAAGGGACAGTCTGGAATACTGCAAGTTTTTTTTAATCATGCCATTTTTTTCTGAATCTTAGGCCCCACATACAATAGCGCTTTAGCTACTGAGCATCACAATTCACATTCCATTTGAGTGGATCAAAGATCAGTATCAATGTCTCTGGGAATAATTCTCAGAGTGTTAGTCTGTAGCAGCAAAATAAAATAGGAGTCTAGTGGCATTCTGGAAACTTAACAGAATTCATTACAGCATAAGCTTTCATGAGTCAGAACTCACTTCATCAGAGGCACAAAGGGTATCTCCATTAGATTGATGCATTTATATTCACAGCAGAAAGATAAAATTGAGGAAAGAGAGTATTCGGTTCACTCTTGTTAGGTAGGCAAAGTAGGATTACTATAAAAACTAGTGCTGGATAAAACAAGATAAGTACAATAGGAAGTTACAAAGGTATATCTGAATTAATTAACAACCATAATGGATAGGATAGCATTTTTAAGGGGTGGGACTGCTAGGAAAACTGAAAACTAATAAGTCTGCAGGTCCAAATGGTATGCACCCAAGGGTTCTTAAAGTACTCAAATGCGAAATTGTTGCTCTGCTAACATGTAACTTGTTGCCTCCATAACAGATCACTGGAAAATAGCAAATGTCACCCCCCCCCCAATTTTTAAAAGAGGGGTCTGGGAGGATCAGGAAATTATAGGCCAGTAGCTGGAGGGAGTGCAAAGGAGGGCAACCAAGAGGATTAGGGGGTTAGAGGAAAGGCTGGAGAGCCTGGGGCTTTTCAGTCAAGAAAAAAGACAGCTAAGGGGAGACATGGTAGAGGTTTATAAAATTATGCATGGGCTAGAGAAAGTGGATAGAAGGAGCCTTTTCTCCCTGTCCCATAATGCTAAAACTTGGGAGCACCAAATGAAATTGTGGGGAAATAGGTTCAGGACAGACAAAAGGAAATACTGCTTTCCTCAGTGAGGTCTCCTGTGCAGCACATAGTGTGGAATTCACTACTAGTGGAAGTAGTGATGGCCATGAGCATAGATAGCTTAAAAAAAAAGGGGGAGGGTTAGACAGAATAATGGAGGAAAGGTCCATCAATGGCTACTAGCCATAGTGACTGAAAGGAGCCTCCATCTACAGAAGCAGCAAACCTCCAAATACCAGTGCTACAGCAGCAGGGGAAGGTTTCAGCCTTTATGGCATGTTTCTTTGGCCCTTTAGGGTGACTGGTTGGCTGCAGCATGAAACAGTATGCTGGACTAGATTGGCCACTGGTCTGATCTTCTTGTGTTCATTTGAGATGATATACAAGATATTAGCCCCTAATGTGTGAAGAATCCCAGGTTGTTGTTAAGACCTTTTGAGAGAAGGCATCTTAAACTTATTAATGGTTTCTGAGCAATTTTGCATTAAATTCTTCCTTTGAAGTTCTTTTGTAGGAGAGCACATGCTGCCTTGGCTTGGAGGGTGTGCAGCAGCACCATGCGGGTGCAGCCTGGCCCAAGGAATGGGTGGCTGACTGGCTGCACAGGTGAAGTAGACACCTTCCCTCCCCAGCCTCTATCACTTGGCCTTACCAAGCATACATGCCATCTCTTGTCCCACTGCTGGCTGCCAAGGTTGGCAGCCCATGTCATCAGCTGGTCAGGCCCACACCAGCAGGACAGAGCAGGGCCTGGGACAGCTGCCTTGTGGTTAAGATTGCTCCTGTCAAATCATTTTCATGATTATTTATTTTATTTAATCACTGCCTATAAAAAGTCAAGTACCGTATGATTGTATACAAAGTACTTTGAGACTTCAAGCATTATATATAAGCTACATATTATTATTCTTTTCTACTACTGCCACATGGAAGGGAGGAGAGACAAGTTGGGTATTCCTGAAGGAAGGCTCTTGGATCAGAGAAGAAGTTAGGAATCCCAAAGGTACTAAAGCGATTTGTATATATGTCTTAGCATCCAAAAAATGGCTATAGATAGTGTGGCTCATATCATAGCTCATTGCACCAAAAGGAACTGGAAGAGGGATCCATTCATCAGTTTAAAAATTTGATGAAGGATGTTCTGGGATACAGGAACAAGACTGAGTGCTAAGAGACAAAGCACTGGCAGGAAATTCTTTTAGGCTATCAAGACCTAATGGAAGACTCAGATAATAGGAGTGATGATTGCAGAAGCTGGAGGTTCATGCAGTTGTGGGTAAGGGGAACGTTCCAAGGTTACCCACTTTTTAATTACAAAATGGTAATAATTCAGAGAGTTTGCAGTATGTTTATATGTATGGCAGCAGTTTTCTAGCAAGTATCTCATAGCAAACTGTAAAATTACAGAGTGAATTCAAGACTTGGATCCAGCCAAGCTTGTTAGATTGTATTAAAAAGTCAAATTTAATTTTTAGCCTGGTTCCAAGCCAAAGGCAGCCACAGTCATGTCTCACCATGATGTCTCCATCAATCTCAGTAACAAAGGCCTGCCACTACAGCATTATCATGCACTCAGTGTGCCCTGGCTGCTGATGTACACTAGAAGTCAGCTGCTGCATTGTATTATAAATAGCACAAATTCAGGGATATACTCCCATATGAAATCAATTGTTCAGAGGACTGACCTTTCAGATTCCTACTATATCCCCATTACACTTTTCCTTTTCACACAGCATGTGTTAGTATCATTCTGCTCATAATTTGGCAGAGTTTAGTCTTTATGAGAATGTACAGAAGCTGGGGGTGGGGAACACAGTTGGTTTTAGATAATGAGGTAGATAATTAAAAAGGATTAATGAAGTGGGGTAAAATGAATGGAATATGGCCAAAGAGGACAGCTGAAAGCTCCATAGGTTAGTCCTGCCTTTATATAGACATTTACCATCTCTTGATCTTCTCTCTAAAGCAGGCATCCTACCTTCAACACCACCTGTTGTTCATCCACATCCTATGTTCCCTCCTGGTGATTGGCATGCATCCCCTCTGCCCTGAATTAGCTCATGCTGCTTTGCTTTTTCACACATGACTGTGGCTGTGGCCACCTTTGGCTTGGAACCAGGCTAAAAATTAAAAACAAGAGAGATGATGAGACTATGCATCAGTTCTGTAGTGAAACTGAAGAGGCCACCCAGAAGAAGCTGGTGGGAAATGCCCCACTCATGTTGCTGCTAGGCTCACAAAGAGACAAGGACCCCACAATTAACCACATCTTAAAACAATTAACTCAGATTGCCTGTCCTACTTAGACAAGATTCAATTTATTTAACATATTTTTGACCACCTTCCCCCATGGAATAGGCCAAAGGTGATTCATCAAGTAAAGACTAAATGTATATAACCAAGCCTTGCAACCCCAGCAGGCTGTGGCATATTGTACAGTTGTGTTTCCATTATATGGAAAGTCCAAAGATGGTTGAACCAAAAGAATACTTTTTATTCAGAGGGTACTGGAATGCACAAAACTAGGGCCAAAGTTCACAGCACTATAGTAGCCCTTTTAAAGGGATTAGCCTAGTCAACAGCCAGAAGGCCAACTGGGCAAACCAACCACAGGAGCAGACTCCTCCTCCTCATTCTCTCTGCCCCTCAATTCCTTGGGGTTTTCATAGTCCCCTCCCTCCAGGTGTGGTGCATCAGTGACTAGAAAAGGGCCCCTTCTTGCCTTCAGGAGCTCTCACAGTGCCATGAGAGGAAGGCAGAGCAGAGGTTGACGGGTTGGGGTCAGCCCTTCGGCTCAGTGGTATTGGCAGAAGGAGAGACATCAGCCAAGCAGGAGTGCCAGAGGTGGGTTTACGTTTGGGACAGGAAGATTGATGCCACCCTGTCAGAGCAGCTGTGGGAGTGGGATTTGAGCCCCAATGTCACATAGTGAAACAGTAAAACCAGAGAGACATAAGATCAGAGCAACAACATTAAATAACAGCCTAAAACCATATTCACAGCCCATAATTAATTACAACCTTTTATCAAAACCAAAGCAATTACTTGTTTCTGCTACCTCTCTTGTCTCAAGTTCCACCTCAGGAAACAGAGAGGGCCCTATCTGGTGTGGGGGAGGGAGAGTGTGCAAACCTCCCTCATCTCAGCTATTAGAGAAAAAAGGAAAAATCATGAGGAAGCAGGTTGTTGCTTGGGTATTGCTGTACACTAGCCTGTGGATGGAGGCTCAGGTCTCCTGTGCAGCACACAGAAGAAGAAGAGTTGGGTTTTATATGTCAACTTTCTCTACCTTTCAAGGAGCATCAAACCGGCTTATAGTCTCCTTCCCTTCCTTGTGAGGTAGGTAGGGCTGAGAGAGTTCAGAGAGAACTGTGACTAGCCCAAGGTCACCCAGCTGGCTTCATGTATAGGAGTGGGGAAACCAACCTGGGTCGCCAGATTAGAGTCTGCTGCTCACGTGGAGGAGTTGGGAATTAAACCAGGTTCTCCAGATTAGAGTCCACCACTCGTAACCACGACACCACGCTGGCTCTCATAGTAACAGCTTTGGCTGATATGCCAGCTGCAGGCAAGCTGTTCCTCACTACAGAGATCAGTTCCTTCATCACATCTGGGTTAGATCACTGTAATGTATTCTACGTGGAACTACCTCTGAAGATTGGAAAATTCAACTGGTCCAAAATGTAACAGCCAGATTGCTGATGGAGTTTGGGTATAGAGATAATTTCACCACTGTGCTAAAAGATCTGGCAGTTCAAAGTGCTGATGTCACCTTGGGACCTGAAGGACTGCCATAGTGACTGGCCCACCAACTAAGCGTCATCCCAAACACTGTTCTTGGTGACCTTGTGGAAGTGAGGCAAGTGGTGACCAGGGACAGGGCTTTCTCAGTGATGGCACCCTGGCTGTGGAATGTCCTTTCCAAAGCTCACAGCCTAGCTCCTAATTTATTGCCGTTATTAGTGCCAGGGGAAAAAAATTCTTTTCACCTAAGCTTTTAGTTAAAAATATTAAATATTTAAAATATTTTCTGTCCTTTCTGGTATGTTAATAATGCTACATTACTGTGACTCATTACAGCCTGACCTCTGTTGTGAATTATTTGATGCCTCTGATTTTATTGATTATTGTTTTATCATTGAGATAGCTTTAAAGCTAAGAATTTAACTGTGGAGCTTTTTGATTGAATTAATGTTATTGTTAAACTTGTTTTTACCTTTTGTTAGCCTTTTGTTAGCTTCCTTGAACAAGGTTTTGGAGTGATGGGGAAATATTTTAAATAAAGACAATTAAAGAACTGGTTGCTGTGTGAAACTCAAATAATAACACATTGTAATTCCAATGAAGTGTAATTAAATTATATCAGAGGGACAACTAAAGATCTTTGAGTCTGGGGCCCCATTGCTCCTGCTCCTGGGTCAGCCTCCAAGCTTGGGGCATTACTTTCATAAGGTTGCAGCTGGACTCATATCCCTAGCTTGCTCCTCAGCAACCAGTTCTTGAATAACACAATCCTAAGCCCTGGTTAGTATTTGGATGGGAGACCACCAAGGATTACCAGGGTTGCTGTGCAGAGGAAGGCACTGGCAAACCACCTCTGTTAGTCTCTTGCCACGAAAACCCCAAAAGGGGTCACCATAAGTCAGCTGCAACTTGAAGGCACTTTACACACACACAAAGTTACACCCTTCAAAGCCCGATGACTTCAACAGCCTTGTGTGTGTCTGTAAAGTGCCATCAAGTCGCAGCCGACTTATGGCGACCCCTTTTTGGGGTTTTCATGGCAAGAGAATAACAGAGGTGGTTTTGTCATTGCCTTCCTCTGCACAGCACCCCTGGTATTCTTTGGTGGTCTCCCATCCAAATACTAACCAGGGCTGACCCTGCTTAGCTTCTGAGATCTGATGAGATCGGGCTAGCCTGGGCCATCAACAGCCTTAGAAGGGTATATAATGTGATAGTGTACTCTCATACAGTATCCAATTAAGAGAATCTGGGCCAATCAGTCCTCTAAGAATTGTTCTTTAAACTATTTGGCCTCAGATATCTCCAGGATAATTCAGATAAGGTTGTTTGCAAGTATTAATTTTGATAGTATAAATGAATTAATTGTAAGTTCTCTTCTTTGAGCTCTCACCAGCAAACCATGCAGAAAACTTTCAGCAAATAAACTTGATTTTATTGAAAAAAGAAGTAATCATTTTATTAGACACTAGAAAATACAAATGTGAAAATTAAACCCATAGCTGCTACAAAAACAAGTGCCAACAAAATCAAATCTCCTAGCATTTCTCAACCACATTTGAATTAGTAAAATATAAAGCGAATCAGATTTCAGATTATCATCTTAAACTGCTTTTAGGAATTTTTATATAAACACAAGTCACATATACAAACTGAAATCTCACCTACCGGTAATCTCTTCTCAGAGTTCCGTCCAGAGAAATCTAATTTATTTATCACATCAATGCATTTATATAGAAAAAATAGCTTATCTTGTGCTAGATCTAACATATGATCTTGATTGGTTCTTAACTAATGATGAGATAGTCAAACAGGTGCAACTAAATATACATCTGATATGTGCTCCTTATCTTTTTAAGCAAATTGGAAGTCCAAGATTGGAAGAACAAATTTAACTCATAATATCAATTAAAAAGCAATGAATCTGATATTTCTGTAACTGCTTTTTAAAAACCTATACAATCAGATTTGACCAACAGATGAACTGATATGAGCTTCCAACTACATGGAAAGATGTATGATTAACAGGAAAACCTGTGATTTGATCAAAATCCTGTCACAGGTGTAACTTAACTCTACTTGGGATTGCACTGTCTGTGATCTCACCAAAGGAGAGGGGGAAGAGAGGCCTTTACTGGAGTAGTGATTTCAGGTCAGGAAATCAGCTCAGCCAGAACTAGACACAGGGAACTTCTTTGCCTCTCTAAAAGTTACCTTGTAAACCTTCATTAGCTTTTGAAACTCTAATCTGTACAGCATTGCTCTGATCCAACCAATAACCAGATATAGCTATGTAAAACGAAACGAAAGGTATAGTTTCAGAACCTTGCAGTCTGTATTCGTAGTATTTTATTTGGGTGAGCAGTATCAACTTCTGAAAGATGAGGTACAGTTATATGTTTTAAAAGCATATTTCTGCTTTTAATCAAAGTTCTGCACTGTTTCTACTGTTCAGAAGTCTCTGTGCCTAAATATGTACATAAGGCCAACCAAGGCAGAACTGTCATTTTTCTACCTCTTTATATTAGGGTTGCCAGGTCCTTCTTTACCACCGGCGGGAGGATTTTGGGGTGGAGCCTGAGGGGGGCGGGTTTGGGGAGGGGACGGACTTCAATGCCATAGAGTCCAATTGCCAAAGTGGCCATTTTCTTCAGGTGAACTGATCTCTATCAACTGGAGATCAGTTGTAATAGCAGGAGATCTCCAGCTACAACCTGGAGGTTGAGTAATCAAAAACTGGCTCCAAGTACACAAGGAAGGCAAGGAATCAAAATAATGCACTTGTATAGCTAACAATAAAAGCTCAGACTCAAACTGAAATGCAATTAGGTCTATTCAAAGGAACAACCTAAATTATAAGAATAAATACGTGCTCAAAGAGCAAAAGACAAAAATCAAACAAAATTCACAGTTACAGTATCCCAAAGGTAAGTATAAGTACTTTAGACGCTTTACCAAAGCTGTCCATATTTAATTGCAAGCTTACAAGCTTCTTTTCCCATAAGGGTTATTGGCACACGGAAACATTTGAAGCTTGAAAAAAGAATATGAAATGGGGACTTTACCGGAAGCCCATTGAGGTTTATAACTACTCCGTTGCCTGTGCATACTTACCAGTTGGATGTTTGGACTTTTGGCCTATTATACCTCGACTTACCTTTTAGAGAAATTGTATACTTATACTTACCTTTGGGATACTGTAACTGTGAATTTTGTTTGATTTTTGTCTTTTGCTCTTTGAGCACGTACCGTATATACCCGTGTATAAGCCGACCCGCGTATAAGCCGAGGTGCCTAATTTCTCCCCAAAAATGGGGAAAAATTAGGCACCCGCGTATAAGCCAAGGGTCGGCTTATAACCCCTCCCCCCCCCGCAGGCTTACCTGGGCTCCCGGCAGCAAGCGGCGCGGGCCTGGCGGCGGCGACGACACAACCGGGCGAGGGCCGGGGCAGCCGCCCCAGGCCGCCCTCAGCCGCCAGCAGCGGGGGCGAGGGAGGGCGAGGGCCGGGGCAGCCGCCCCAGGCCGCTCTCGGCCGCCAGCAGCGGCGGCGAGGCCTGGCGAGGGCCGGGGCAGCCGCCCCAGGCCGCCCTCGGCCGCCAGCAGCGGCAGCGAGGGCGGGCGAGGGCCGGGGCAGCCTCCCTGCAGCTGCAGGAGGCCGCCCCAGGCCGCTCTTGGCAGCAGGAAGCGGCGTGGGACCGGCGGCGGTAGTAAGTTCCCTCCTCCCTCCTCCCCTCTCCCCTACCCTACCGTATTGACCCGCGTATAAGCCGAGTTCGGCTTTTTCAGCCCTTTTTTGGGGCTGAAAAACTCGGCTTATACGCGAGTATATACGGTATTTATTCACTACCTGGAGGTTGGCAACCCGACTTTATATCTACATTTTGGAGATGTGCCACTTCGAGTATTCCCTGCAAAATTAGATTGTTCTTATAATTTCTGGTGAATGTATATGTCTATGGAGAATGCCTACTGTACTCCCTTTGCTAGGCTTCATAGGAATTTCCCACGCACTATGGAAAACATGAAGCTGTTTGTTGTAACACATGCAAAGGAAGAAACAACTGTGTTCTGAAGTATATCCTGGAAACTGTAGCATGTTCCAAAGTAAATTATAGAATATAAACATTAGAGTAGTCAATAATGGAATAAAAGCACTGGGAGGAGAATAGCAGACTGTGCATATATGATATCATATTAAGAGTGGGAGAAAGTGCCTGTGAACTTATCAGTGCTCCTTGTGTTTGTACGAGTAAGGAGAAGAAAGTGAAACGGGAATTTTGGTATCCCAAAGCAGGACTCAAGTTAAGGTCCCATAAGTCTTAACTTAAGAGTGTAGGATCAAGAAAAGAGGGGTGGAAAAATGGCAATGTTTCATTCTTGAAGTATCCCACAAAACATCGGCTGTATTCTCATGCAATATGCTTTTTCTTAACCCCCTTCATCTTCAGTAGTTTCACTCTGAAACTATAAAGATTTGTATGAAATTCAGAGAGTTTGCCAGCCCTGGACTACTACCATAATGAAAGTCCCACTGTCTCTACATTAGCAATTTAATATCAGTAGTAAATTCTTAGGGCTGTGATAGTGTCTTTCCTTCATTCAGCATGGCACTTGCAATGCAATCCTATGCAGTTACTATTGAAACCAATATATTAATAAATATAGGAGCAAACCAGTATTTCCAAAGAAGAAATTTAAAGTGATGTGCCAGGCTATTTATGACATATTTATCTACTATAACCTGTTTATCATCTTGTTTTCCATTGGAGATACCATATGTTGCATACACCATCTAGTGGTGAGGAGAATCACAGTCTGCCTTTAAAAAATATTTCAGAGGAGTAGCCCTGACAGTCTCTTGCAACAAAAATAAACAAGAATTTTTTGGCACTTTAAAGTCCACCACAGATTTGTTTGCCTTTATGGTGCTATTAACTCTCCCCACTCACCCGGAGTTTATTATGTGAATCATCCATCTGGGGCTCATCTGACTTGCTCATACCCCAACATGATATATGACAACAATGCCTTTCTGCTCCCTACATAAACATGTCGGTCCCTGTGCAAAAGAATAAATGGACATTATAAAGTCTGAATAAGTCTGACATTAAAATGGCAATATTTGGAAAATTGCTCACACTTTAATGTGCCACAAGACTCCTGTTTATTTTTGCCAACACAGTTAACCTACTGGAATCATTACCTGAACTCTGTTTCATGGACTGACATTCAATAAAAGCTCAACATTTTGGGTCAACTGCATTCTTACGGTTGTCATTATTGCCATGTGTGGAATAAACTTTGCTAGATGTAACTATTCTTCGAAATCTTTGTAGATCATCCTTGGTTTTGTAGTAGGACAGTTAGACTCTTTGACATGCCACCTGTGGCTCTTCTGAGCCCTGTTCCCCAATTTGGCACCTGCACCAAATTTCAGGAAAGTGAGCAAGGTCCTTGCGTGGGGAGGCTTGTGGCTGGTAAGTGGTTCTCACCTTGAAACAGCCCTTGCCAGAAGAACAGGTAAGCTGCTGGCTCCCAGAGATGCAGGCCTCATGCCAGGGATAGAAATAAATGTGGCTGTTTTGATTGATGGTAACTGTGAATGTGGCTGTCCGCGAGCTGCAGAGTGAGTACCACTGTACTAGGCATTTCAGCTATGACTGTGTTTAAGTTGTATCTTTGGTCAAGACACAGCCTAGGTGGCTTTGCTTCCCCCCATATGGCAAGTTTGCATTTTTCTTAGTTTTACTTCTTCTTTAACAATGCAATCCTGAGGATCAGCATGGCAATGGTGCCAGCGCAATAGTGGCACCACTTCCAATGGACATTCCGTGCAGGAAGAAACAGCTGCTCCTTTGCAAGTCACGGATGACAGAGCAAGCATGGCAGAGATTATAGCAACCCCAGCAACACCCATCAATCCCTCTGAGTGGCACACACAGAATCAGCCAACCACCGTCAACTGATGCAGCCACCACCCCTTGATGCCACTTTCCCCCTCGGAGTACCAGTGGACAGGGAGGACAGACCCCATGACAGCACATCCCCAAGAGAGGCATGTGGCCTGGAGTGTACCTCCCCCATATCCCACAGGGGAAGGGCACCCATGTGGTGGACAGGATGCCCACCCATTCCCCTGGCAAGGGTCTAACCAGCAGCAAAAGTGCTACCATATGCAATGAACTTGCTCCAAGCTACACTTCCAACAAAACAAAAAACAGATAGATGCCAGGCTCAAACCCACAGGACTTACATCCAAGATAAGAAGAGTTAGTTTTTATATGCCAACTTTCTCTACCTTTTAAGAAGAATCAAACCACCTTACAATCTCCCTTCCTTCCTCTCCCCACAACAGACACCTTGAGAGGTAGGTGAGGCTGAGAGAGCTAGGAGAGAACTGTGACTAGCCCAAGGTCACCCAGCAGGCTTCATGTGGAGGAGTGGGGAAACCAACCTATTTCTCAATTTTAGAGTCCACAGCTCTTAACCACTACACCACGCTGACTAGAATTCTAACCACTGAACCAGGAAAGCATATGCAAAGGAAGCATGCTATCAGGCACCACACTGCCTGATATCTCCATCAACCATATAGGGCTGGGCAAAGAACACTGCAAAGAGAGGCATGGTTTAGTGGAAAGGTACCACAATAGCATAGCCATGGCTCCTGGTTCAATCCCCGCATGGGGAGAGGCTGGAGGCAGGCAAAAGTTTCAGAGCTGATGTTTTGCTCCCACAAACCACAAAAGGAGGAACAGGATGGCCCAGCTCATGGGTAGCCCTGGACATCCATGATTTTGGCTGAGACACCCCATTACAGTCCCTCCATGTCACATCCTTGCACCCCGTCCACCCTGAGCCCCCTATGCACCTACACTGCCAACCTGCATGGCTTATCAATGTTAGCAGCGCTAGGGGGAGGGGGGGGGGGAGACCCAGATACCTGCTTCCCCTTGCTAAAGCAGACACATGTCCACTTGGACCACCTGCCAGCCCAGTGTGAGCTGCATCCAGCAGAGTGCATGAGTGGGAAGGGGGAGGGGACTGCAGAAGGGTAGCTGAGTCAGTCTGTTACAGTGTGCTGCAATGCACAGAAGCTCCTAGGTAACTGTCATCAGTCTTTAAGGTGCCACTGGGCTTGTATTATATTTTGCAGCCAAACAAAACAGCAGTCCAGTGGCACCTTAAAGACCAACAACATTGATCCCAGCATGAGATTCCTCAAGTCAGAGCTCACCTCCACAGATAAGTGAAGGTGAGCCCTACGGGGAAATCACATGGGGAGGAGATGGGACAGAGAGTTGTGTGGCATGGGTAGGATAGGCCGGGGAGCAGGTCTCATCCACTCAGTGACAAACAGTCAGGGTCGTAGTTGTAGATCACTCCAGAATTTATTGAACAGCAGCAGTGAAATAGTTGCGAGGTCTGCAGTATGGCCTCTGTGACTTTGCAAGCTGCTCTGGGAAGCCATGGGGAGATGGGGCAAGCCCTACTGATCACAGCATGCCTGTGAACTGGGTGGACTTGTCAGATGCATGGCTGCCTGAGTTGGGATGCTGCAAGAGCTGGAACCAGTGAGTTGGCAGCTGAGTGGCAGAGTCCACACTGATCACTGCAGCCAGCCCATACTGCATCGGGATTGTCATCCTCTCAGTTCTCCCTGTTGAATTATCGCCTGCCCAGCTGCCAGAGACATCAGCAGTGATGGCAAACTGTACAGTGATCCTGACAATTGCAGTCATACCAATGGAGCCTCGGTAGGGTCTGTTGTATCTCCCATTGAGGGGGCTCCATTTGTAGGAATGTCCCCTCTGAGAGGCATACCATAGCCATCCTAATGACACTTACTCATCTGCTCTGTGGGTTGCGCTTCAATTGTATCTACTCCATCGGCTTCTGCTGCTGCATAGGGCTCCGGTCCTGCAAGGCAAGGTGCCATGGTTGCTTAGCCAGCAATTCCACAGAGCATAGTAGGGCAGCTGCCAGACACCCCTCACACTCCAGTTGTGCTCTTCCCACCTAAGGTCTGTGCTCACAGAATGGTATGGGGCTGCCAGTATCTATGCTACCAAAGCTCCTAGCATCATAGCCAGCACTGCTAGGTACACTTTCCTAGAAGTATGCCCCACCACTTGACCCAGGACACAGTGCAGGTTGCGGGTGTCCTGGCTGCATCCACACTGCTAGCCACGACACCCAGTGGCACTGTCGAGTGGCACCCAGAGTGCATGTGACGGAAAAGAGGAAGTGGGTATGGACTTCTGGGCTGACAGCCACCTCTACTTGCCTGTGAATGTGTGGCTGCTCCTTTGGTGCGCATCTTCGTAGATGGGGTACCTGTAAGGGTTCCGAAAAGAGACATGTTAGTCACACAGCAAGGAGGCTCACTCTCTCGCTTGGGTGTAAGTGCTAATTGCTCCCTCTGTGGTACTAAGTGCCCTCTTTGTGCATCTCTGCCACCAGGGTGAGTGCTGTTCACTTTAAGTATGCATGTCACAGGCCTCAGAGTCTCATGACCTGCACCCTATCATCTGAGCTATGGGGCATCCTAACTCAGGTTTATGTAGTGCTGGGTGTAGGGTTGCCAACTTTGGGTTGGGAAATTTCTAGATATTTGTGGGTGGACCCTGGGGAGGCTGGGGTGTAGGGAGGACAGGGACCTAAGTGGGGTAGAATGCTGTAGAGTCCACCCTTCAAAACAGCCATTCCCCCCAGGGGAACAGATCTCTGTAGTCTGGACATAAGCAAGCTGTAATTCCAGGAGATCTCTAGGCCCTGCCTGGAGGTTTGGAAACCCAGCTGGGGGTGTGATTGGATGTAGGGTGGGGGTTTGGCTGCCAGTTGAGAGTGGTGTGATTTGCTGCGGCCTTAGTCTGTATGTTGGCCTACACTGGGGCTTGCGGGCAGGTCTGCACTTGCGGTGGGGCATTTTGCCTTTGCTGTTGAATGGGCACCTATGAGATATGCTACAGATTTTGCTGGCATAACTTTACGCCCGTTCTCGGGAGCATTCCCAGGCTGAGGTAGCTTAGGGAGCTGATGAACTCGTGCCACATTCCAGGCCCCCCTCCTGCTGGCCCAGAGGTTGCACCAGCGGTGCTCTGGTGGGGCTCCACAGCATTGCCTGGTCAGCACCTGGCCACAGCTCAACAGCAGTGGCATGCTATGCCAGCATATCTTGGAGAGTCACCAGTGCAGCAGCTGGTCAGATGACCTCCCTGCGCGCTTTCACACAAACATGCACAGATTGCACTGTAAAACTCTCTTCAGGTTTTCATTATGTTCTTGCCTTTCATTATATCAGGATATAACCATAGAATGTATGAGATCATAACACCCCTCAAATGCCTTTGGGACCAAAGACAATTGGACCTGGATACTTTAAATGTGTTTTTTCTTTAGAGTAGCTGGTGTTACACAATAGGAAAGGAAATGCATGCACTCCGCATATGGCTAGCTGTTTCTTAATTATTATTTTTTTAAAGCGTGCATTTTAGCCGGGAAGGCAGAAATGGCTACTGTTCGAATTCCGTCTGGTGATTCAGGTGATGGGAGAATTCTGTGTGTGAGCTCTGTGTGTCTTAAACAACTGTTAATGTGCAGAAGCTTACAAATTTGGGATAAGCTTTTTTGTGGGCTAGAGCCCATTTTTTCAGATGCATGACGTGAACCCTATATGTGTGTGTGTGTGGAGAGAGAGAGAAAGAGAGACTGTATACACACGTCTAAAGGGCAAAATGTGAGCGACGGTTGTAAAAGTAACCGTGTGATTCTGGCATAAGCTTGCTAGAGCTTACTTCATTTGAACCTTTACGTGGCTCATCGGTCGATACCGCTCTGCCCCAGCAGCCCTCCTGAGCAGCCGTTGAAGGCCAAGGACGGAGACGCCTCAGCCTCCTTAGGAGGGAGGCGGGGCTAGGCTTCTCGAACCAACCGTTCCTATCTTCCGCTCGCCTATCGACTCGTCGCCCCTTGCCCCTCCTTCCGCCTTGGATTCGTCTCGTCAATCGGAGAAATCGGTACTCGATTCTCTGCCGCCGAAAGTTGAGCGGGGGAGCGAATCAAGATGGCGGACAAGACGCCAGGCTGTTCGCAGAAGGCCAGTGGGAAGGTGAGTTTGCCTACTGGGGCCTCCTCAACCGCGTCGCCTCTCCGAGGAAACGAGGAGGCGGGAAAGGAAGGTGCGGGAACCGGGCTGGGGGAGGGAATGGGTTGGAGACGCGCGCAGCGTCGTGCGGCTGCGATGCGCAGGCAAGCGAGAATGCTCGCTTGCAGGCTGCTTTGCGGCCTAGCCTCTCTCCGCTTTCGCCCTGTCTCCAGCTGGGGGTAGAGTGAGGAGGATTGATGGGGGAGGTACGAGGGGACTAGTTGAGTTCAGGGGGTCGAATCCCCCAAACAGCTATTTCGCTTTTCTTCCGAGGTGCTGGAAAAGTGCTTTTCTCTCTCTCTCTCTTCCCCCCCCCCCGGTCAGTTTTCCTATAACAAGCGTGTGAGGATGGGGCTTACTGGAGAAAAGGATGGAGGAATATAGGTGGAGAGGTTTTTTTCCCCCCGTTGCGTCCCGGACGTTGATCTGTTTCGGAATCACTATTTGCGTGCTTTCTGCTACCTTTATTGTTCGTTACTGTAAAAATCTTCCCTCTGTCCGTGCTAGTTAGAGTCTCTCTGCTTCTCTTTGGTCTCTTTGCATGTGCTGTTCCTTTTGTGTCTCCCGCTATGGAGAATGCAAGATGATTTTCCTATATAACTCACTTGTTTTTTTATTTAGCTAAAAGAACATGTGGCACTTTCCCATGTCACAGATGTAAAAAGTGTCTCTTGCTGTGCGTCCATAGCCTCTGACCGTGCATTGCCACAAAGTTTTCATGTATGTGCATTCATTGTCATTTTATTATTACTAGGAAATATTTATGTAAGACTACTTTGTCAAGTCAGATTCTGGTGGCTGATACACTGTTATAGGTCAATATACTGCTATAGTTACGTGTGAAGGGGCTGCTAGAAGCTGCGTTGATAAAATAATTGCAGAGCACAGTTTGGTATTTCCTACATAGGTTATATTTCAAAATTTAGTTGGCTGATTTTGTTTCATAAATTTGCAAAATCAAGTCTGAAAAGCTATTGTAATCTGAAGCAGCCTTATTTTGTACTTATTTGTTGTATACAAAGGTACAAAATGTAGATGGCAAGTATGCTTACGGTAATTGTGCTGAACCTTCCTTATAAAAACATAGCAGTACAGTATATGTATTTATAGAGCACACAGAGCATGTGCTTTGCTCGAGTTGTGCAGTTTTACCAATAGATTTGGGAGAAACTTCTTAGCCCTGTGCTCTGATCTTCATCTGTCTGCTTCCTTTCATATCTGTTTAATTCCTAGGAATTTGTAGTTAACACATGTATATGCTCCTATCTTGTCTAGAATTTTCAAATGATTTAGATTATATTATTGTTGACCGGTATTTCTGAATCATATATGCAATACTGGAGGTCAGTGACCTTTGAACCGTATGAAAGCCAGTGTGGTGTAGTTGCTGAGGTGTCAGACCCTAAGAACACTTTCCTAGGAGAAAGCCCCATTGAATAGACCTGAGTAGGCTTTAAAGTAGACATACTTAGGAGGGCACTAACGAGGTTCAATCCAAGTGTATTGTGGAAGCTTGCTGGATGACCATTGGCTAAGTTATTATGTCAGCCTAGTCTACCTCATAGGGTTGTTAGGTTAAAATGGAGGAGGGGGAACAATGTAAGCTGTTTTGGATCCACATTGGGGAGAAAAGCAGGACATATACATTAAAATAAAATGATGACATGCACGGGGGGGGGATGTGTTGTCAAGGTACTACCTTATCATGTGACCATAAGAATTTAGTTTGGCATGTTTGCAGGTTAAAAGTTTCATTGTAGAAAAAAATGTATGTTAGGAGGATTGGCATAAAGATGTAAAATTTCCAAACTTTTGAAGCCATGTATTACTGGGAAAATTGAAATAAATGCAACACTTACCGTACTTTATTGCTTTAACAGCGTAACTGCATAATTTAGAACTTAGCATACGGGGGTCCCCACTGTGGGCCTATGGGCACTATGGCACCTGCCTACTTCCCTGATGCCTGCCAACCTATTCAGCAAGTGGGCAGGGCCATTGTAGGGCAGGGGTTGTTACTGGCTGCCTTCATTCAGATACCCCGCTCTCCCCGGTTTTGGCTGGGAAGAGCTCGGTATTAAATTGAAATAATAAATAAAATAAATAATTAGTAGACACAGCCATGGAGGGTTGGAAGGATCAGTAAGCACCTGGACTTTCTTTCATGTGTGGTTTCCCCCCCCCCCCCGCAGCTTTTCTCTTTCTCCAGGCTTGCAGTTCTCCCAGCGGATGGACCATGCTTTACATCAGCTAATACTAAATTTGTCAGATGAATGGCTTGACTGAGAATTTGTTCAACATGGTTGCCATGTTGAAATTCTTTTACAAAGCAAAGAAAGAAGTATTGGGTTTGACCCTCTCTTTCCTGTGACAACTATATTGGGAGGGTGCTCACCATCCACTCTCAAAATTCCAAAGGTGCCCTCAGGCTCAAAAGGGTTGGGCATATTTATGAAATGTAAAAGTAGAAATGGCTTGATTTTCTTAAAGCAAAATTGCGAATTCACCCAGTACTAAAGAGAGCAAGAATAGCCAACTGCACTCTGCTACCTTTGCACAAGTATCTTAGTTTTTGTCATCTAAAGATAAAAACTGAAAATAGAAAACAAACATTTTATAATTAGGAAAATTAATGTTTGGATAGAAGTAGTCTATAGAGTTATCTCAGGGGTAGCAGCATATATGAATATTGAGTTAAATTTTGTAACATTAAAACATTTAACTGTTCATATACATTACAGAATTAACTGAAGAAAATTAGTCACATTTAAATACTAAGAATATGCTTAAAAATATGCTATATTGTCAACAGCCCAGGTAGGCAACCTCTTGAATATGTGCTGACAGTGGCATATCAGAGCATTTTCTTGGTACCTAGCGTCAGATCTGTCTAGGCAACTGAGGCACTGGCAGCATTTCTGGGGCCAGTAGTGTGGCAGAAAGCAGTGTGTGTGTGCTATCAAGTCACAGCTGACTTACGGCGACCCCATAGGGTTTTCAAGGCAAGAGACGTCAAGAGGTGGTTTGCCATTGCCTGCCTCTGCGTGGGCTGAGAGAGTTCTAAAAGATCTGTGACTGGCCCCAGGTCACCCAGCAGGCTTCAAGTGGAGGAGAGGGGAAACAAACCTGGTTCTCCAGGTTAGAGTCCACTGCCCTTAACCACTACACCATGCTGGCTCTCAAGGCCAGCTGCGTTCAAGGCAAATCCCTGAGATTATCACAGTGCCACTGGAACTTGGCCTGCTCCAAGCGTGTCTGGTCAAGTAGAACATTCATCTCTTTCCCCCCCATTTTGTTTGCTAGTACATCATCTTCACAGGTAGATGTTGCATTTTCCCCACTTGGGTCATGGAATCATAGAGTTGTAAGGGGCTATAGAGGCCATTTAGTCCAACCCTCTGCTTAATGCAGGATCAGCCTAAACATCCCTGACAAGTGATCATCCAGCTGCTGCTTGAAGACTGCTCGTGAGGGGGAGATCACCTCCTCCCCAGGAAGTCAATTCCAGTGTTGAACTACTCTTATTGTAACGAAACAGTTCCTAATATCCAGCCAGTACCTTTCCACCTGTAATTTATACCCATTATTGCAAGTCCTATCTTCTGCTGCCAACAGGAATAACTGCCTGCCTTCCTCTAAGTGACAACAGCCTTTCAAATACTTAGAGAGCAATCATGTCCCCCCTCAACCTACTTTTTTCCAGACTAAACATTTTCAAGTCCCTTAGCCTTTCTTCATAGGGCTTGGTTTCTAGGCCCCTGATCATCCTCGTCGCTCTCTTCTGCACCTGCTTCATTCTGTCCATATTCTTTTTGAAGTGAGGCCTCCAGAACTGCACTAAGTACTCCAGGTTCAGTCTGACCATTGGTCGAAATGGTTATCTACCCCGATGTACCGTATACACAGGAATTATTAGCTAATATAGGTCGTCTTATTTTTAAAAAGTTGCACATTTTGAGGTGGGCTACTACATATTGAACTTGCCATAGCTAATGGAAATGGGTCTTCAGAACTGGGCTTGTATTGAATATTGTTCTGCATCCCTGTACTGTAGTTGCATTGGTAGTATCTTCCCATCCAGCATAGTAAGGTGGCCTTGAAAATGTTATCATGGAGAGAGATGAACAGAATTTTATACATATAATTTGTACCTTTGATTGTCACTGGGAATCTGGCTTCTCTGGCCCTGTTATTTGTAGGTTAGCTGAACCTGGAGTTTGAGAACTGCAACGAGTTAAAGTTGCCTTCTTTTACCTCATTTTCCAGGAATGCAGTTGTTAGAACCAATTGCTTTTGTCTGAAATTGAGCAAATGCCTTACTGTCTGGCCTTTTTTGTCCTTTCCCAAGAGTTGAAAAATGTGTTTTGATAGGGCTGTTGGGAATCTAGTAGTTCAACATTAATATTGGGACACTAGATTATAATGATTTGAACCTACCTTGAGAAAGTTGTGGTTTGGTTGTCATGCTGTTTGTAAACTAACAACAGCAGGCTTTCAGTCTCCACCTACGATGCAGTGTACACTGTATTTTACTTTTTTAGGTGAGAGGAAACATTAAAAGCAGGCAGCATGAATCTGCCTGCATGCTGGCTCAAAGGGTCCGGTTTGTGGATCAGTCTGGATATGGGATATCCGGATAAGGGATACTCTACCTGTATTAGTTGTCCCAAGGACAAATTAAGTGCTGCTTATTTTTGTAAAGCAAGATGCTGATGGCCCTGACCTGGATAGCCCAGGCTACCCTGATCTCCTCAGATCTCAGAAGCTAAGCAGGGTCAACCCTGGCAAGTATTTAGATGGGAGACCTCCAAAGAATACCAAGAGGCAGGCATTGGCAAACTACACTATAAGAATGTCTCTTGCCTTGAAAACCCTACCAAGGGTTGCCATAAGTTAGATGTGACTTGATGGCAAAAAAAGAGATGCTGATGAAATTAATTTATATACCACATTTTGAGGTGCAGTGCTCATCCAAGGTAACTTTCAGATCAACCAAAAATATAGGAAAACAATAAAACTTAAGACCATAAAATTGAACAAACATTGCAATCAGTAAAACAGACAAACTGTTTATTTAGAAAATGTATATGCTGTCCCTCCTCAAGGTAGTTAGCAAATTAAAAACAATATTAACAAGAAACTTGCAAAGCACAGGTTTCTCAGGCTGTGTGTGACAGAGTGGTTAGGCATAGCTCTTTTTTATATGTGTATGTGGGTTCGAATGCCTTTTGTACTTTCTCTCTTCTCCAGTGGACAAAGTTGAGCAAGGAGGGAAACGAAAGAAGGCATGAAACAGCAGCAGACGCTATAGAGGGAGCTTGCCCTACAATGGTGAGCTTGTCATTGATGTTATGGAGCTATGGAAATTATAAAGTGTATGTCTTGGATCCAGACTGAGCTGGCAGTTTCCACTGATTCTCCCTGTGAAACCATCTCATGTCATTCCTTGGAGTCCACTGTCCCCCCAGGAGCAGCATTTTGTGGAGATCAGTGGGTTGCCGGCGGGGGTGGGGGCAGGAACATTCCAGTCTGCAACTGCAAAATTGAGTCTAGATCCAACTCGATGACATCCCCTCACCAGAGTCCACATGCCCTCTTTGGGCCTATTTGTAGTTGGAATTAACCCCTCACCTGCTAGGTGATGGAGTTGCCAAACCTCTTGTTGTAGCCTGATTCCTGTGCCTTATTAAGCAGTGCTGACAAGACTGCACAGTCACAGGTACAGTTGTTTTTGTTGCTGGGTGCTCACGGTGGGGATAACTGCTGGTCAAACATCTGTTCAGTAGTATACAAGAGTACAGGAGCCAGGTTAGGATAGGTGTGTTGGCAACCTCATAGCAGAGCAGCTAGATGTCACTGCAGTTGGTGATCATGTTGCAGGCTGAGCCAGATGGTTGACATTGCACAATGAATGGAGACCATCCTGGCCTCTACCTGTGCTGGAGGGCTGTTTGCAAAAAGTCAACAGAGACAAAAGGACAGTTGCACATTAATAGGAAGTAAGCTCCTGCTCTTCCTTCAACACACCCGGACGCCATCCAGTTCAATGCTAGTGTTGGGGTGGTGCTGGTATGTTTTCCAGACATGCCGGCATAGGGCTTAATCACTGTACTAAACCCTTCAGCAGTAGGGCTTGTGGCTCTTACAGTGTCATCTTAAGCAGTTAGTACCCTTCAACATTGACTTTGTGCAAGTCTACAAATGCTCCAACATGGGAGGGAAGTTGAGGATGTTCAAATTAAGCAATCTAAATAACTGCATAAAAAATGGCCTATGTTCTGGAAACCAATAAACGTCTCATGCCATATATGACTTTTGTATTTTTTCCATTTTAGCCCAGGATGCCAGACACAACACGTAGCACTGGATCTCCAGAAAATCATGTAAGTCTTAAGATGAATGTAGGAATAGTTTTTTTTCCTTTTAACTTTTGATTTTGTAGTTGGTTCCCTTTGATGGCTGTGTTTGGACTATTGTTGTCTACTAGGAAAGGAGTTAACAGATCTATATTGTTTGTTTTAATTCACTTGCTCTTATGTTTGTGCCAGTCACATGCATATTGGTTCGGGCAACATGCTCTGTGATGTGTTTTATCTGATTGTATAGCTTGCTATGACTGAAAGAGAGAGACATACAAAAAGTGTTCTTTAAAACAATTGTTGATGTCAGTGTTGCTTCACTCGTACTTCAGAGTAATGCAGAAGATCTGAATTTATTTGTTACAATGAAGTACATAGAAGATAGTGTTCCACCAATTACTCTTTGTAACAATGAGTTGGATCCTACCAGCTTTTCTACTGGTGCGAGTGTAGGAGGGTCCTTTTTTCAGCCCCCCCCCCCCAAAAAAGATTATGCTTGCAATTAGTGGAACTGCATGGACAAAAAGCCAGGTGGGGAAGAGTTACTGTGAGAAGAATAAATTGCAATCAGTCCACCTCCCTCTTGCATCCGCAGGAAAGGTGATAGGGTCCAACTCACTGGTTGGAGAAATGGGAATTCCATTTTGGAATTTATCAACATGTTTGCAAAGATTTACAAATGAGCTTGACTTCATAAATCTAATCACTTGATTGTACACCCCATCCCTTCTATAATTTCCCCGTCACATCTCCCCAGCCTTCACCCAGTCTGTCAATGTTTCCTCGCATATATGCTTTCTGACTGCCGTCCTTTAAATCTCCAGATCTGCTGTACTGTTGATATAATACTTAATTTGGTATTGTATATATGGGGCCCCAAGGAAGAATCTGGAGGAAGAGAATAAAAAAATCTCCAACCTAAATCTGTTGGCAGGATATTGTAAGCTCTTAGGGGCTTGAGGAGGCTAGTTTTCCCTGTTCTGCTCTGTTCCCCTGATATTGACATTCTCAGGGCAGTGAGCATGCTCAATCCTTCTCATTGCAGGCAGGGATTTTTTTTCTTTAAAGTTACAAACTATTTTTTTCTGTACACCTAGGGAGTCCCTCAGAAAAATAGAAACCCTGACCTCACCTACAGGTGGCCCCCTTTCACCGCCTAAGTGATATAGACACTTGATCATGAAGTTTGAACCAGCAATATTCTCCTCATAGCCTCGTGTTCTTGATTTCGTGGCATAAAATGTATACGGTTTAAAAAGTGTTATGTTAACTTGCTCAGCTGATTTATTTCTTTTTTTAATATCTTGAATGATAAATAACTACTTATTCTGTAAAATAGGCTTTCACAGGTTTGGGTTAAGTTTCATACTGAGGATGTGCCTTGTTTAGTAACTCTTATTCAAGGAATTGAGCTGGAGAATTTCCAGAAATTTTGAAACACTGGAAAACTATTTTAGCTTAATTAGAACATAAACTTGTACTGTTTCACATATTTACTGGATTAAGAAGTATAAATGCCTTAGTTTTCAACAAGCAAAAATGTGAATATACCCAATACAAGAGAGAGATGGAAAGCTGCAAACTGCTGTGCCTTATGCTACTTTGGCTCACAAATCTTAGTTTTTGCCATTTGAGAGGTCGGAGAAAACACATGTTGAAAATAAAAAGCACAAATTTTGTAGTAAACAAAAGAAAGTGTATTATTGTACAGAAATAGTAATGAACAGTAACAATAGGACTACCAGCATATTAGGATATTGAGTTAAACTTTAGAACATTGAAATAGTTCTGTAGTATATTATCATTATACACATTATAGCATATTAATTATGGATAAAATTAGTCTCTTGTAAACAATAAAATTATTGAAAACTGTTGTATATTTGTACAGTATACACAGTATTATCATTGTCTAATTGTCTTACATAAATTATAAGGCAATTACATAGTCTTACATAGAACCTTAATGCATACTTTGAGTCACACTTTTTCTTAAAAATGCAGTAATTCCTAGTTTTTGTATTTTTTTTTCTTGGGCTTTTACATCTCTACCAAGAAGGCAATTTTGAGTTGGCTTTTTTTAAGGCTATGTGTAAATGATAGGCTGTTACTTCCTTTTCTATGGTTTTAGGGGTTCGAATTGATATTTTTCATTCTTAAACTTTTAATAATGGATCAGCTCATAGCCAAAATAACATTGTGTTAATAAAGCGTGCAATTACAAATACTAGTGTGGTGCTGATTGATGTGTTTATATAATGCTGATTGTTATTTTTTATACTCAATTTATACATTTTACTTGCATGCCTTTTCTCTTTTTATACTCCCTGACCTGTTTGCTCGGAGAAAACTGTTCTGTATGACTTTGATCTATTATAATACTTGGAGATAAATGCCTTTTTTCTGCATACATATAGTTTTATATCCAAGTACATAACCATGTTATACAAATAATTTCTCCCATCTGTATGTGAAGAATATAGTTTCAAATAGAACTGGATACATGAATGTGTTTTAAACTGTGTTTTTGTGACCATATTCTTTTGACACATTTTGCCTCTTGTAGCCGCTTTTAGAAAGCAAACTTAAAGCTTTCAGTATTGGCAAGATGAGTGCGGCCAAGAGAACATTAAGCAAGAAGGAACAAGAGGAACTGAAAAAGAAGGTAATGCTGTAGCACACTAATTTAAGCAGCTGGGAGTGTACTGGGTTTCTTTGTCAGAGCATGGCCAGTAAATTGAGGTTCTGACTTGAGTAATAGCCCCTTTTTTGTCTAGCCTCTTTTGTTTAACAGGATATGATGTATGATTTGCTGCTGTATGACATCTTAAGACAGAAGTGTATGGAGATATTCAAATGTTCAGGCCCTAGATTGTGCTGCAGGATTGCTCTTCTGTGCATCCACCCTGTGACCTTGCATGTTAATGTCCTATCAGTCCCAACAGGGAGGTGGTTATGACTGTTTAATGCTGGCTATAGTTAACTAAGGCTCTTCTAATTATTTTATTAGGTTGGGGAGGAAGTGAAAAACTTTTCAGAAGAGTAGAATTGTATACAATGGAGTTACATTTTTATTCTAAACACATATATAGTATGCATGCCTACTTCTAGTACCCTATAAACCCATAGTATGTGATGTACTAGATTATGCTGCTTAATGACTGTGCTGTTCTAGTTTTGTGTTTCAGGTCTGCCCCAAGTTTTGTCTTGTTTTGGAACTTTTTGTTTAAAAAGGAAAATCAGATGCATTTAGTTGATCATAGTCTATTTTTAGTCCAGGATAGTACAAGTACTAGAAGATGAAGTCTAGTCTGCAGCAGTACTATTAACTTAATATTTGATATATGTACAGGAAGATGAAAAGGCAGCTGCAGAAATTTATGAAGAATTCCTTGCTGCCTTTGAAGGAAGTGATGGGAATAAAGTAAAGACGTTTGTCAGAGGTGGTATTGTTAACGCATCTAAAGGTAAGGCTGAATATTATGCTATTTAGAATTTTTTTAAAAAAATTAAAGGAAATCCTTCTGCTATGGCTCTTTAAAAACTGTACGTTTGTGTAGATGCAGTAGTAGATGTTAAGCCCTTGTTCATTGTTAATCTGTGTATCATGTATATGTCAAAGTACTAGGCTATGTTAGAATGGAAGAGATAATATTTTCTGTTTCAAGGAAGACCCTAATTTTGTGTTTTAAGGATGGTAGATTTCCTGATCCTAGCATGCTGTGGGCTGCAGATTAAGGAATGTTTGACACATATTCTGTATCCGTGGTAGCCACATCAAGGCAAATGCCATAATCTAGAACAATCATGCAACTGTGTGCCAAAAGGGGTTTGTGATTCTTGAACAGCAGCCCTTCTGCGTGTTTTCTGGCAATCCCTCTTTCAAACTGAAGAGACCTCTGAAAACAGTTTGTTACATGGCATTGGGTCTGTTATTCAAAGGATCAAAAATTCTTAGCTTTGGCTTGCCTAAAGTAGTTCTCTTTGGATCCTGGCAAGTTTGTTCAATTAGACCTTTTCCTTTGTCCCTTAGAAACTCCTTGATCTGCTGATCTTGAGCAGCATATATCTAATGTTTGAGGGATATAAGGACTGAAACAAATCTTGCCACTGACAATGTAGCCTTGGGATCCCTGTCACTTAATAAAGAAGGCATTGTGTCAGACACAGAGGCATTAGATTTCTGTGTTAAAAGGGGAGATACATAATGTGATCGAAGTTCCTCATAAAAGCGCCATTCCAAGAGGGCATGAGCTAATGAATCAATAGAGCTAGAAGAGTAAGGACAGGTCATGTCTGGGTATGGTATATTCAAAATTCTGCCCTGCATAACCATAGATGGGTTAGCATTCAGTCTAGCTAAACAGAAGGCTCTAGAACACTGGTTCCCAACCGGGGGTCCGTGGACCACCAGGGGTCCCCGAGAACTAAATTAAGGTCCGCAAAACAAAGTTATAAACCCATAATAAATTAATATTTTCAATTAAAAGTTCTCTATTATAAAAATATATATTCAAATATTATTCTAAGTTTAATGTTTAACTAACAGTTATGATTAAAGTTTATTTTCAAATTCTCGGAATTTTTATTTTGAACCTTGGGGTCCCTGCACCGAACAAAAAAGTCCTAGTGGTCCCTGGTCAAAAAAAGGTTGGGAACCACTGCTCTAGAAAGACGAGGAGTTGTCAAATAATAAGTATAAGCAGGCAAACCACGTGGTGGTATTCTGAAGAACTGGGATGAACAAATGCGGCGAGCACGAAAAGTAGTGATGTTATAATCAAACTCTTTAATGCGCTTTTTAATTTTGGTGAAAGTTTCAGTTTTCCCAAGATCTAATAGCATATCCTGCAAGAAACCCAACAAGGACAATTTCTCATCTAAATTTTTTTGCTATGAGGATTTAAAAGGGTCGTGCTTCAGAAAAGCTAGGAGCCCCTCAGTGCTAAAGTGCAGCTTAAGTTGTAGCTTAAAGGCGGCCAACCATTCCCTAGCTTCGAGCTACGTTTGGCCAAACTCTGAGCGATTAGACCTTTTCAGTAACTACTGGTCCTTGTTTCAGAAGAACATGAAACTGATGAAAAACGAGGAAAAATCTACAAGCCTTCATCACGATTTGCAGAACCAAGAAATCAGCAAAGTCAGTCATCCTCTAATGAGAGACCTCCATCCCTTCTGGGGATAGACACCAAAAAGCCGGTACGTTGAAATTTTGTGAGTACTTTTGCTAAGAACATCTGACTGGTGATTGTAAATGCTTTAAAATACTGAGTAACCATAGAGAAATATTCTTTAGTTTTGTTAAATCTGTGTTTAATAGTATTATGAAATATTGCCATAATTGTGTGTGTGTTAAGTGCCGTCAAGTCGCTTCCGACTCATGGCGACCCTATGAATGAAACTTCCATAAATTCCATAATTACATGGAAACTTAAAATAACATCTCCCTTTGTTGACCTGCAGTACACTGAAGCCTTGTTCACATGTTATGTATTTGTTATGAATTTGAAAGCTTTCCCCTCTCTGACCTGGCAGCTAGTGCTAAATCTACTTGACTTTTTAATACTCTGTTTGACAGAATTGTATATTAAACAGGTGTAATTGAATTAAATTGCATTACATTGTGTCAAATTGGTGTCATTGAATGTTTAACTCATGAACTTGGAAAACTGGACACTTTGTTCTGATCAAACATTGTACCTGTTAAGAGTAGCAGGTGTTGAGTGTGTAGCTCTTGAGTATGTATCTTCGCTTCTTCTACCTTTGCATTGTGTGTTAAAAAGTAACATATGAACTGGAAGATCATGTATAGATCAGTGCACTAAATCATACCATGTGGAATCTTGTCCCAAGATTGAGTAGATTTTGGAATGAAAATCTTAAAAGGTAACAGAGTAAAAAGAAGCCAGTGTAATAATAGAGGTTAGTGCTGGACTAGGATTCTACAAGTTTTACTCTGTCATGCATTGTTTGTGAAAACTGTACTTCAGGATTGGAGTTGCAGTTGATCTAAGCTTGCTCTGTTAGCAATAATGGAATTTACTACCAAATATGTGTAAAGGAATTGTAAGTCTGTAAGTAAATCTTCGCCCTGACCTAGATATCTCAGGTTAGCCTGATCTCTTCAGATCTCAGAAGGTAAGCAGTGTTGGCCCTGGTTAGTAATTGGAGGGGAGACCTCCAAGGAATACCGGGGTTGTGATGCAGAGGCAGGCAATGGGAACCACCTATGAACTTCTCTTGCCTTGAAAACCCCACCAGGGGTTGCCATAGGTCAGATGTGACTTGATGGCAAAAAATAAATAAAAAAGTTAAGTCTTTGTAAGGCATCTGGTCTCTTTTTTAAAAAGTTAACCCTGCTCAGTATTATGTGATCTGTATTGAGAACTGGAAACATGTTAGCATCCAGGAATTTGAAACATCTTTTTTTTTAAATAGTCATAATAAACCATTTAGGTGTCAGCCCTCTAGAGGGTTAAATATTTCCAATTTCTCAGTATCAGCCTCACCTTTTTTTAGCCTTGCTTTTGTACCTGGTTGGGAGACAAACATAATCTCTTCCATTTCTGTGGTTGTGTAGAGCTGGCTCTTGATATGGGTTTGGAGGAATCATTTGTGCATTTGCAATGATGCTGGTGTGTTTAAATCTGTTATGTGTGGTGGCTTAAAGGACTGCACCACTTAGTTGAATTTTCTCAATATTTTCTTACCGCTTCTTTTATCATTCAGGAAAAGTATATAATTTGACAAATGAACATGCAGTTTGCATTGCCTGTTATAAAAATAATGTTGCATATTCTTAATTATTTTGCAATTTGTATATTTAGCCTTTGAAGAAAGGGGAAAAAGAAAAGAAAAAGAGCAATTTGGAGCTTTTTAAAGAAGAATTAAAACAGTAAGTATTTGACTCCATATAGGTTAAATGATGTGCAAGGTAACTGCTGCTATCCTAAACTGGTGAGCTTAAGTGTAATTAAGAAAGCCAGCCTAAGCAGGTCTTCTTGGAAGTAAGTCTCATTTAATCAGTGAGGCTTACTCCCTGGGAAATGTTCATAGGACTGCTACCTAAATTGGTGATGAAAGAAAATCTCCCATTTAATCCTGATGGTATATTATTTGGGTCTTTGATCTAATTAAAAATACAATTTTAATGTAGCTTTTCTAACATCAGCCAAGGTATCAGTGGCCAGTAATTGTTTTACAGCCCATTCCTTACTTTGGGGGCCGAAAGTGCACAGGAGGCGTGCTAGGGTCCGTGCCACTTGCGCCACCAAGACTGGCATGGATGCTGGTGTTGGGGCACTAGTACTGGCCTCTCTGCATTGCCGCAGCAACATGGCCCTGGGACGCTGGCTCTGGTGTCTTGACGGCGCACGTCTGTGCATCGACTTTCCAGGGGCAGAGCTGCCTTTAGGCAGCTTCCTAACCCCTTTCAGGCCAGGAATGCCCCTTTGCCCTTACCTTGATTTACACCACCTTTTTAGGTGGTGTGGTCCCATGGAACACTATGGAGTACTTCCATGGGGCTCAAAGGTAAGGGCAGTTTCCTGGCTTCAGTCAGTGTGTGTGAGTGTGAATCCATCCACCGGCTCAGCCCTCACCCTCAGGAATGGGCTGCCAGTCTTACAGTTCCTTCCATAAAGGAGTTGACTATTTGGAATATTGCAGAAAATGTAAGGCAAATGCAGTATGCATTAATTTTTTAATCCACTGTAATTCTTAACAGGTAAAAAGATAAAGTGGTAAAGGTTGTTGTGGTCTGGATCTAAAGATCATCAAGGGAAGTGGGCGCACCTTTTCTAATCCCTCCCCCCTCTGCAGACCACCATATGCTTGTCTTGAGGGTCACTTGTCCCCTGAAAACAGCATTTCAGCAAGCTTAATGGGTTGCAGCAGGCTCTGCTGGTGATATTGGATCCAGCCCTGTGTAGTTCCATATGATATAAGCACAGTACTACTTGATGATTCTGTGGTTTTGTTGTATGGCCCCTTTGTGAGAATATGCTACTTTCATTTCCTAAATTAAGAAACTGGAAAATGCCATCAGAAAATGCCATCAGAGATGTTGGGCACATTCTCTACCATAAAGTAACCCTTTTCTTTTACAAATACATATTTTAAATAAATAACAAGGCTCCTAGCACCAGCCTGTCTGGTCTACTATCCTTTCCCCTCTCAGGCTCGTCAGGGGCCAGTTAACCTGCAGGAGAGGTCGGCAAGAGAATAAGGTTCCTTCCTTCATGGGAGTATAAGACAGGGTCCAAGAAAAATATGCCTGCATTGGACCCCAGATCTAAGTCTTTTGACCCTCTGTGTTAAACAGCGTAGGTGAGATTTGCTGGTGAACAGAGTGATGTTACCTGCAGCAGTACAATAATATCGATAAATTTCCTTCTAAGGTTATGGAGCTGGGATCTTTGAGGAATCCTGATCAAGCTTGTACAATTTCCCTGTGTCGCTATGTACTCATATGCACGCTTAACTCTTTCTCTTGTGTTCACTGGAGGTGAAACGTAAACTAGTAACCTTGGTTTTGTAGTATCATCCTTTCATAGTTCCATTTCTTGAGTCTTGATGAGAAAAGCGGACTATAAATGAAATTTTTTAAAAAGAAACTGAGACTAGGGTTACAGTATTAAGCATACTTATCAGACAGTAAATCCAGTTGAATTCATTAGTATTTATTTGTGACTAAACATGCTTAAGACTGTGTTGGTCAGGTAAGATAATAGGAATATAATCATTATGTGTTTGTATTACACTTTCAGTGGTAAAACGTTAAAGTTGTCACTTTGTTTATTTATTTGAAGAAATGGACCAGGATATATTTTCCAGCATTGGGTCTCAGCTAGTAGCTTGATACCTTAAGCGTTGTCCATGCATTATACTTAGTTTCTGAAACATTTTCTAATAGTAATGTTTGAGTTAGATTTTTAAACGAGGCTTTAACGTATGGCCATTAGAACTGTAGCCAACTACAGTCTTTGACGTTTCTTCTATAGAATTCAAGAAGAACGTGATGAAAGGCATAAAACCAAAGGTAGATTAAGTCGTTTTGAGCCACCTCAGTCAGATTCGGATGGACAGCGTCGTTCCAGTAAGTAGTTTTCACTTTATTATATATTAATTTGATTTAAAACATTGAACTAAATAGGTCCCTTTTCTTTTCCTTAGTGGACGCTCCTTCACGAAGAAACAGATCTTCGGGTGGTAATATAGTTTCATAACTACTTATTAAGTACTTTGTTATTTTGAAATTTATGCTTTGAAATTTATGCTTTGAGTTACATCTTGTTCTCTCTTTTTTTTAGTACTGGATGACTATGCTCCAGGTTCACATGATGTAGGAGATCCAAGCACAACAAATTTGTACCTTGGAAACATTAATCCCCAGGTATTGAAGTTTTAATAATATTTCTAAACTAGGTCTTCCTGTATAAATTGTTTCTCATGCCCGTAACATGCAATTAGTATTGTGTTTAGTTAGCACAATACATGAATGTATTTACAGTTATTTTCCTCAACAGTCATGTGAGGCTTTTTTCTCTCTGATTTTACAGCAAGGAGACTGAATTTTAGAGAGTGGCTTACACAAAATCATCCTGTGAATCAGTGGCTGGGATGAGCAGGGATTGGGTTGTAGCTCTATCTCTGTTTTCCAA
The DNA here is from genome assembly GCF_029931775.1 of Euleptes europaea. Taxonomy (NCBI): domain Eukaryota; kingdom Metazoa; phylum Chordata; class Lepidosauria; order Squamata; family Sphaerodactylidae; genus Euleptes; species Euleptes europaea. The sequence continues at coordinate 34,369,422 of NC_079316.1, read as the reverse complement.
ATTATTCTAGCATAATTACCATTCTTTTGTTGAACTTAACCTAATTTTTGCTCTTCAGAGAGTTCCTAGAATTGCTTCCCAAATGCTAGCTATTTGCTTATTATACCCTTCAGTTCAAATTCTTTGTGAAGGGTGGTACAAATTGTAACGGCTTGTTTTTATTCCGAAGATGCCTGTACAAGAACTTTTCCACATCTTTTAAAACTTGAGCATAACTAGCTGTGCAGCTTCCTTAATTCCTACACAAAATCCATTGGTGTAGAAGGCTTCAACCATCCCTGTCTCCCTATGCTACAGTGTCCTTTTATTATGTATGCCAGATGCATATTGGGCCAGCAGCCAGATCCATAGGGGGAGAGGCGGACTGACCACTCAGTGCGGAGTATGGGGCCCAAACAAGAGCTTGCTGATTACAGTAGAGTTTTTTTGTCTCAACCACTATAAAAGTTCCCAAAACTACTTAACATGCGTGAACATAGAACTAGATTCTTATCACATATTGCCTTTTACAGTGTAATACACAACTGCAGGGTATTTTTATATCATTTTATATCATGGTCTTTCGGTTGCTTTCCTTTTATAACTACTGTTGTACGGCAATACATAAACATGAGAAATGCATAATTCTGGCTTGTTCCTACAGATGAATGAGGAGATGTTATGCCAAGAATTTGGGCGCTTTGGACCCCTAGCGAGTGTCAAAATTATGTGGCCAAGAACTGATGAAGAAAGAGCAAGAGAAAGGAATTGTGGGTTTGTTGCCTTCATGAACAGGAGAGATGCTGAACGTGCGCTAAAGAATTTAAACGGTAATAGTCAGTTAAAAACCGTGTCAACAAAAGTCATTTTGGGAAGAGCACTGAACTTTCTGGGAGAAAATTGTATTCTTTGTCAGGTTTCTTTGCTGTGAGGCTCCCTAAATTAAGGGGGAAAAATCCTGTTTGAACCAACTCAAATGTAATGGATTTTTTTTTTAAAAAGCCTTTGCTGTTGGCAGCCAGGGATGTTACTGGGTCAAAGGAGAAGTCTGGGAACTAGGATCATAATATGTTTGAAGCTGCTACAGAAAAAGGAAAACGATGCCATCCAGGTCAGGGCAAATGACAATACACAAGGTTAAATAAAAATGCTCGCTTTTACTGAAACATTGATATTGCTACTAGTTCACATGTTTATAAAGCAGTGTAATATTTTATTTACCAGGCAAGATGATCATGTCGTTTGAGATGAAACTCGGCTGGGGCAAAGCTGTTCCTATTCCTCCACATCCTATATACATTCCTCCTTCTATGATGGAGCATACTCTCCCTCCACCTCCATCGGGACTGCCCTTTAATGCTCAGCCCAGAGAGAGATTGAAGAACCCTAATGCGCCAATGTTGCCACCACCAAAAAACAAGGAGGATTTTGAGAAGGTAAAAAGTTACCCAGGGCCGTACCTCATCTTGTAGATGCTAAATCAATGGTAGTCTTTTAAATTGTTTTATAGAATTGCAATGATCAGCTTTTAGATAAACTGACTTGTTCTGCCTTAGTTTAAGGAGCCTCATTCTTGAGGAATTGCCTGGTTTATTAGGCCACGGAATTGGGCCATTTTTTAAAATTGCACTTTTAAGTCTGCCCACCACGTTTTTCCCCCTCCAAACTCCCTGGTTTTTTTTCTCCTATGTCCCCCTGTTATTAGCTGCCAGATTTGCAATATCAAAATTATTTACACTTTTTAAAGGCTAAATTTAATTTAGGCAGATAAATTAACACTAGGATGAGCTCACAAATAACTTCTGTGTAGAAAATTAATTTGAATCAATAGCTGAGGTCAGTTTTGAGATCAGAATACTGTCAGATTATTTAAAAGAATATTAGCCTTTAGCGTAACAGTAAATGGTAAGTATCTCAAACACAGGTCACATTGATTTCATACTTTTATAAGATTTCTTAGGGTTGGGAGGCCTGGGAATTAGAGGCTAGTGCAAACCTAACACTCCTGACTGAATTAGGGCTAGATTGTGGGATTGCGTGTTCCCTCTCTGATCCCTTTTCCAATATTCCCGCTGCTGGCTTTATCCACCCATGGTTAAGTGTTATGTTGGCAGAGAAATTAACTGCGGTTAAAGCTACTCTTCAGTCTTGCTTAAGCAGGATTTGAAACCAGATTTCCAGGTTGGATTCAAAACTTGGTTAAGTAGGCACTCTTGCTAGCCTGAACTATGTAATACCTTATTGCAATTAACCATGTAATATATTATTGCAATTAAAGCCAGTGGGGTACTTTGGGGGAATGGATTCCCAAGGAGAGAGAGGGGTTGGGCAGCCCCCATACTCTAATCTTGGTCACAAGTATTGGTTTCACAGTCAGGAGTATTAGTCTGCTAAGGGCCAAAGTAGGACATGGAAAATGGGTAGATTTCATAAATTTCTTTCATTGGCTCTCATCCAGCAAGCCCTTTCATATGCTTCTTGTGCCCAGAGGGGGTCTTGATTGCATTTCTTTAAAAAAGCAGTTTCATTGTACTTTCCTAGAAGCTATTTTTGAAACTTGGGAGGGTTTTAGAAACAGCTTCCAAAACAGTATAGAGTAACTGCTGTTGGATAAAAAAGTAAAAGCTCTGTGGTGCACAGGAATCTTATTGCATTTTTGTCTGGATTTGAGCCATTATTATCAGTATAGTAACTATTCAGTGCATTGTGCATTCTATCAGGAATGTCTTATACTTTAAATTAGTGAACCTTTTATGGTTCACCTGTACACAGCCAATTGCTCTGTATGTAATTGCGTAGTGTATAACTTCGCAGCAGTGATTGCCTGCAGAACTTGTGATAGTTGTGTAGTATTTTCAATGCATATGTATTTTTTGCTTGTTACTTGTTAACAATACTCACATATTCTATGTTTATTATCTGATGTGACTTCATATACAGACTCTGTCGCAAGCCATAGTCAAAGTGGTTATCCCAACAGAAAGGTACATGTTTTTCTTTATTATTACTGATCTAAATATAGAAAATATCCCCTTTGGAATTTTACAGAAAATGTGCAATGTTGAAGACAAAGTTTAGGCTTGACTGAGCAATGGTTGATCTACACCCACCTAGGTTTGATCATCTAGTAATATCTTGGTTCACAAGAGGAATAGGTTAAGCATGGAATTTTTTTACCAGGCAAACAAAGGTTAGGTATGAGTAAAATTCAGAGGGATATTTAGTCTTTGGCACTATAGTGATACACCCTCAGTCATCCAAGTAGCTTGGGGCATCCAAAAGGCTTTAGTTTCCCCAGAAGATCAAGGAAGGGAGAAATTCTTATTTATGTTGTCCCTTGGTTTTGTGGAAAGTGTCAGACCTAGGTAACGGGGAGGTGGAACTGTTGAGACTGGGATAAAAGTCATTCTTTTCTGTAATAGTCCACGTGAAGGTTATAGCATGGTCAGTGCTGTTATGGTATCTTTCTCTAGGTTACAACTGTCGTCATAGTATCAGTAGACAACTTAGGGCAGTTTGCATCTTGCACATAAGATACGAAGTATGGTTAGGTTGTATAAGTACCAGGCATACCCTTGCTCAGTTGAGTATAAAACTTTTCTCAAACATAGCGACACAAAACACTTGTTTAAAATAATTTGAGCAGCAAAGAATTCCAAATTCTCTTTGACATTGGCCTTGGTGAGCAACACCAGCTGAACTGTCTGCGGCAGCGGGGGACCAGGAAAACATCATGGGATGGATTGGGAAAGTATACAGTTTTTGACCAGACATTGGTACGATCAGCTCCAATTACTGTGGTTTTATTATAATTGAACGACTTTTTTTTTTGTTGGCCACCTTAATGTTTGAGATTTTTAAAGTTATTCCTTTGTACTACGCTTTTTTGTCGTAAACATTCACTATACTTTTGTAGCAAGGCTTTAAGTTTAAGAGAGCAGTGTAAGCATCTTTTCTATAATGTTCCCAGTATTAGCATAACTTAGAGGTGTTACAGCTCATTGGTTAGCATGGATAGTAGTGTACTGTGTTTACTTCTTGGAGCAAGCAGTGCTCCCATTTTGCTCATTGCAATACTTGCGAGTCCGTGAAGTAGCATGTATTCCTGCATACTTATGTAACTGTATTTGAAATTACTGATAATCAAGCATTTTAAGCCTCCTAGGAAGATTCCAGTGGAACGTGTTGGAATAAAGTCATTTATCAGTGATTCCATTTCATAGCCGTGCCCCAGAAAGTTGGGTTGGAACAGCTGGAGTTAGTAGATCAATTCTTCATCTTAAGAAGTTTGTATCCTATCCTGTTTTGCTCTTGGATGGGATACAGTCTCCAGGCTTGGTGCAGTTTGCAGCTCTGTTCCACTTTCTCTGTCAGAAAGCTTTAAAAATCAGCTTAAAACCTTGTTTGGAACATAAGAGGCATGCATGCTGGACATACATTTAATGTAAACATATAATTTTGGCATATGCCAAAGAAGTATATGGAACTGTTTCGCGTTTGTTCACCTATATAAGCATCACATTTCTGCTGTACCTGTGGGAATCTGGAGCCTCATTTCAACTGGCTGAAGGCTGAGCCCAAATAGAAATTTGCACTACAAGATGCACTAACATTCTGGTCACTGAAGACTGGATGTATATATGTGTATGTTATGTTACAGCTGCTTAAGTTAAAGTTCTTGAGATCAACCACAAGGGATGTAAATGCCCTAGGCAGTACAGAATTCCAGCACTGTAGCACAGCATCTATGAAACACTGCTGTATCATAAAATTGGATGTCTGGATTGAGCAAGTAAAATTAGGTAACTTCTTTTTGAGAAAAAAAAGGCTTTTTAGTTCTGTTTGTAGTTAGTAAACTTTGAAGAAGAAATGATACTCATTATATTCATTAGGAAGCTTAAAATGACTTACTTGTGTTGGTATCTTCAAATACAGTTCTCAATTATTTATTCCGTATAGAAATCCATAAAACTGCAACGGATAATATACTGAATTATTTGGAAGGGTTTGAGCAGTGGTTTTGGAGTTATAGGACAGTATTAAGAGCTGAGCTGTAAATAAGAGTATCAGTTGCTTTAACTTAGTAAAAGTGGTCAGAGCAATCATCATGTAGTCAAGTATTTTCCCTTAGTTCATGTTTAGTTTGATAAGAAAAACATGTGTGCGTTATTTGTGAATAATAAGATAAAGGCTATAAACAAAAAGTCTTGACTGTGATTGAAGAAGATACATGAAAATACGATAATCTGGTATAATAGCTGAAGAGCAATTATAGTTTTAAAATACCGAGTCATATCTCTGTTTTAGTAATCATGGATGAAAACTTCTTTGAATGTGGCAGAGTCAGTTTACAGTAAATAAAATTTACAGTAGGATGAAATGGGTGGAGACTGCTTTTATTCTTCTAACTCCTCTTGAATATTTTGACGTCTCTCTCCATTTCCACCAATAGCCCCTATCCAGCGAGGCACTCTATGTGACATAAGGGATTGATTGCACGTATGTCATGGGCTTATTGTTAGTTTTAGTAACTTCCCCACATAGACTCATAGACTGTTTTTTTTTTTTAAAGGGTCTGGAAAGCATAAACTGTAGCTTACAATTCAGAATGAAAAACTCTTGTTCAGCAGAGTTAAAAACAAATTCTATTGTGTATGGATCTCTTATACATGCCTCTCTGGATTGGGGTCAATTTGAGACATTCCAAAATAAAGAATCATTGTTGCTTTATTGGAGTACTTATTTTTATAATTGTTCATGACAAGACGTGGTACTTTGAATGCAATTTGAAATGCTCAGCGTTTTGAAGCTTTATGTTGATGAATGAAAATATACCTGTATGTAGGCTTAAGAACTTGTGGCTCATTAACGATGGAACATTGTCATTAATGACAGTTTCCTTTACCTGCATCTGTATTAAATACTCATCTGGTTGTTTTATTTAAATTTATTAATACTTACAGTTTTAAAATATTTATATGCCCACCTTTCTCCCAAGCATCTCAAGATCCATGGTGGGGGGGATAACAATATAAAAACAATTTAGTGAAGCAAACATTAAAACAGATATAATAAACACTAAAACCAGTCTGAAAGCTCCTTTATGCCCCTGCCGGCAGGATATTCCCCTTTGCCCAAGCTCTGGCTGTCCCAGATATCCTCCGGAATAACTGCCTTGCCAGTGGGCCAAGAGGGTAGATAGAAGCTCTGTTCCCTGACTTTTTCTGGGAGGCTGTTCCATAGGCACGGGGTAGTCATGGGGCAGATTCATCCCTTACATTCCTTGTGGTTGCCCAGCCATTGACGTAATCAGGTCTTGCCCAGTGCTGCAGCATACCACTGACTGTCCCTCACACACACCCATATTATTTTAATGGCCTTTGTTATGTGTGTTTGCACAATTGTTTCGGCTGTTTTTAACAACTTATTTTAAAACTGACTAAATGAAGACTCTATACAGTCTAATTTTGAGCGCGATATTGAATGTTTTCCCCCCTCGAAACTGATAATATATAGTTTTAATAGCAGTTCATTAACTGGACAAAATTAAATAGCTTTTTTGTGTTGGAAATACAGTGTGTGAGCCACAAGGTGTTTTAATACTGGTGTTTATCATTGAAGGCCCATTGACTACAGTTCTTATTTTAACCCATCACTGAAGATTAGATGGTTGCTTCAAATTACCTTAAATATATATGTAAGGTTTTTTAATTGTATAGGAAAACAATCTTCTCCGTTTATAATACCTTAGGTGGAAGTGTAGCTTGAATAGTGTTAGGTCTGAATCAATGTTTTCTTTAACTGTGTTGTTGTTCTAGGAATTTGCTTGCGCTGATACATCGAATGATAGAGTTTGTGGTGCGTGAAGGGCCTATGTTTGAAGCCATGATTATGAACCGAGAAATCAACAATCCAATGTTCAGGTGCTTACTTTTTTTCTTCTTTTTCTGTTTGTTATAGCATGTTTCTGCTATTACATTTATAGTCAATGTAAACATAGATCTCCTGGCTCTGGCAGAAACTCATCTGCTTTCTACCCAAGTTCTCACAAATCGATGAAGTGGCTTGGTTGTACCATTTCAGATTACAGGGGAGGGGGGTATGTGATTGAATGATCCTCAGTACACCCCTCCCCCCAAGATCCCTGAACATAGAAAACTAGATACTAGTGAGAAAAGGTCTGTCTTGGCACATTCCTTGAGATGTTAATCTTCATGAATAAACATGATTTTAAAATCGTGTAGATCTGTTCTGTTTTGTGAGCCCTCAACTGTCATCTGCAATGGTACAGCCATGACACAGGTTTACCATTTCATCTGCAGTTTGTGAAAACTAGGGCTTGTTGAATTAAGTTCTGCTGAACAGATTGTCCTATTATTGGGATGTGATTAGTAGCAAGAACTATGTTGTGATTTTTTAAAATCTTCATAATGCTATATTCCCTTATCCTGAACTTGGTAATATGCTTTGTTTCCATTCTGTACTTTACTTAGGTTTTTATTTGAGAATCAGACTCCAGCACATGTCTACTACAGGTGGAAACTTTATTCAATCCTACAGGTAAGCAATATTTTAGTATATATTTTGGTATAATATTTCCAATATTATACATGGGAAATGTATCTGTTGCCGTGACACTCTGATTGTTGTCATTAGGGTGATGCTCCAACCAAATGGAGAACTGAAGACTTTCGTATGTTTAAAAATGGGTCCTTCTGGAGGCCACCCCCTTTAAACCCATATCTCCATGGGATGTCAGAAGAACAAGAGCCTGAAGCATTTGTTGAGGAGCCCAGCAAGAAGGGTGCACTTAAGGAAGAGTAAGCATCTTTAAAGAGCCTAACACGTCACCATTTCCTCTATATTTATAATGTTCCACCTAAGGTTTCGCATCCTAGCCCCTGCTGTGATTAAAACAAAACAAAAAATTCTACTTGAAGTTTTCATAGGAGTCTCAGTATGTGATAGCTTGGGTATCTTATAAGTGTTAGTAACTGATTTCCAAACATCCTTTGTTTTTCATATTGAGTAAGGGTGAAAAGATGAAGTGCTACAAAAAATCCTTTTCATGTCAGTAAAAATCTATATTTAAAAATGTGTTGTTAAAATATATGAATATTCCAAGTTTAATATACCACAAGGCTAACATAAATATACAGAATAGATGCTGTCAAATTTTCTGAAAATGTGAAACTGAAATTTCAGGCAGAGGGACAAGTTAGAGGAAATCCTGCGTGGCTTAACACCTCGTAAGAACGATATTGGAGATGCAATGGTTTTCTGTCTTAATAATGCTGAAGCTGCTGAAGAAATTGTAGATTGCGTCACAGAGTCGCTGTCAATCTTGAAGACTCCACTTCCTAAAAAGGTAACTGGAAATCTCTTTAGAAAGATTATGCATAAAACATTCCTACCAGCTTGTGCGTAATGAGCCCCGTGGCGCAGAGTGGTAAACTGCATGCAGTCCAAGCTCTGCCCTTGACCTGAGTTCGATCCCGACGGAAGTCGCTTTCAGGTAGCCAGCTCGAGGTTGACTCAGCCTTCCACCCTTCCGAGGTCGGTAAAATGAGTACCCAGCTTGCTGGGGGTAAAGGGGAGATGACTGGGGAAGGCACTGGCAAACCACCCCGTAAACATAGTCTGCCTAGTAAACATTGGGATGGGATGTCACCCCATGGGTCAGGAATGACCTGGTGCTTGCACAGGGGACCTTTAACTACCAGCTTGTGCATGGTTGGTCATCACCTGAATTGGCTACTTTTTCAAATTCTTCCAGATGTATCACTTGTTAAACTTGTCTTCTGCACTGACTGTAAAATTATATTATCCAGATTTCCGTCAGGTAAAACAAATCTTTTTTGAGAAAGATGTTTGCCTTTCATTAGAAATTGTGTAATGTTTATGGAAAATATTTCTATGAAACGCAAACATTTTTTTCAGTTGAAGTCTGGCATTTCTTAAATAGCAGTTTATATTGAGAACCTCTGATATAGCTTATTAACAATATGGCTTTTATAAGATGTTGATTTCTTCTAAATTAGCATGGCTTTGTGTGTCAAGGGTCTAAGGCTTGCTTTCTCTTACAAAGTAAAAATATTGGTGACCTTTGTTCTCTGTTCCTTGTAGATTGCAAGATTATATTTGGTTTCTGATGTGTTATATAATTCTTCCGCTAAAGTTGCCAATGCATCATATTACAGAAAGTTGTAAGTACCAAGGTTTTGAAAATGCTACCAACACTTGAAAAATGTAAACAATATCGCATGTTATTGTGCAGAATATTTAATTCAGCAGTTACATTTTTACTAAAATGCATATCCTGTATGTTAACAGAAACATTGTAGTGGTTCATGTTTGACTGCTACTTTTTCTAGATTCAGATCAAGTTTATTGTATAAGGTCATAGGCCGTTACAATCAAAACAGTATAACAAGAAGTTAAAATATACAAAACCAGAATCATTAAAAGAATACGGAAATTGAGAAATTAAAATACGCCCATTCGGCTGTATCTACAACTTTTTCTAGTTTTTCAGACTGGGTTTAGGGATTCTGTGAGGGTTCTTCTGGTGGTCTCTGAATGTAAGGATAGACGGAGCGCTCTTTTTGTGCTATCTGACTGACATGAAAATGGAGCCCTCTCGGGATTTTAGAAACATAAGCAAGGACTCTCTAGCACAGGGGAAGGAGGCAGAATCAACTTCCCCCTCTTTTGAAGGCTGGGTCCTAGCTTCCAGATCACCTCAGAGAACTAGCCAGAAAATATACTGTTAAGAACCAGTACCCCAGTCCCAAAACCTCTGGTTGAGTGGTGCCAAGGAGGTTAATTTAAATCAGTTAAGCCAGCGTGGTATAGTGGTTAAGAGTGGTGGTTTGGAGCGGTGGAGTCTGATCTGGAGAATGAGAGGTGGAGGCTAATCTGTTGAACTGGATTTGTTTCCCCACTCCTACACACAAAGCCAGCTGGGTGACCTTGAGCAAGTCACATTCTCTCAGCTTCACCTACCTCACAGGGTGTCTGTAGTGGGGAGGGGAAAGGAAGGTGATTGTAAGCCGGTTTGAGTCTCCCTTAAGTGGTAGAGAAAGTCGGCATATAAAAACCAACTCATCTTCTTCTTAATTTAAATCAGAACTATGATGACTAATATGTTAGGGCTTTAACTGGGTTTCACTCTATTTTCCAGTGCATAGGATTTCACTAGGAAGAGGCATGTCACTGTGCATCCACAAACGATAATAGCCAGTGGCAGTTTTCCATAGAACTATTTGCTACATAGTTTTTTTGGGTTTTTTTTGTATTTCTGTGGTAAATTCTGGAAAAAAAAATCCAGGTATTTCTCTCACCACTGTGCAGCTGATGTCTATCTAGAAGTTGTTAACCAACAAGAAATGTTCTTTCTGTATCGGGCAAAATCCATTCCATTGAAGGGATGAGGCTGTTTAGAATCGGTCATGGCCCTCTGACTTCCGGCCCTATAAAATCAACCTGCAATCTGAGACCTCATAGGCAATGTATAGAGTGATTGGATGGAATATGCAGCTTCCTGTCCACACTTTGAAAAAGTGTCTGTTGGTTGGTGTGTAACAGTGCTCGAGGAGGGGAGAGCTTGGGGGTCTACAAACATTTTAGTGAAAGGGGGTGTCCTTGGGACACTGATATTTGTCACCTACCTCTCTGATGTTTGTAATCATGGATAGTTTAACCAGTGATTATCACTGTCTGGGTGCATGTACACAAATGCTAGGCACCTTAAAAGATTATATAGAAATACAGACCTAAAGGTTCATATTCATACTTATTATTTTTGTTGTCATGAGGGTTTATTTCTGACTCTCATTGGGCTCTACACGCCACCAGGTTTATTTAGGAGTGGCCCTATTCTTTCTTTATTGCCTTTTCTAGAACTGCAAAATAGTGGGCTTGAACTACAAAATAAATATAAGCGAGAGTTAGGTGACTTTTGTTGCAACACGCTTCATTCTACAAATTGTAAAATGTGGAAACTTTCTTTTCAGTTTTGAAACAAAGCTATGTCAGATATTTTCTGATTTGAACGCTACCTACCGATCAATACAAGGCCACTTGCAGTCTGAAAACTTCAAGGTATGTGCTGAATTGTTGATGCAGAATTATTTAACAGAACCCTTTATACTGCGAATGAATACCACAGTAATTACAACATGTAGCACATTTGAACACAAATGCTAGATCTTACTTAGTGCAAATTATAACAGTGAGTTACAGTTAAAACTGATTCTGTTTGGATTGATGGTTGTCCTACTGTTTAGCTACTATAAAACCAATAGAGGCTTGAATTAGAACACTTGAAGAAGTCTGTCCCCCGGATAAGAAATAATTGCAAATCCTCATATTGCAAGTACTTCATTAGAGCCCAGACCTGGGAGCCAGACATCTTGTAGAATAGTAGAGGAGTGGGCTGAAAAAGCAGGGAATCCTCTAGTAGAGCATGCTTATTTGAATAAATAAAAGTAACTTTCAGCATTTAAATTATTTAATATTAATTGCATTGAAAAGGCCATCATTGGCTGCAGCAAAATGGCTGTTGATACTGTTATCCAGTACTTGTTTTTAATGCTATAGATCTATTGTGTGTCAAGAGCTCTGATACTTCCAGGATTTGGCTTGGAGATCCAACTGAATTTCACATTTCAAGAAATAATCTGAATATGGAAGTTTTTCTGTCGAGATGGTCCATGTTGATATTTGCATATTGGCTCATACAAGTTGCTCTGTAAATTGAGAACAATTCAGATTCCTTTAAAAATAAGCTGGCTTTTGAAACCATAGCATTTCTGTATATTTTTGTTTGAAAGTGAAATTCAAATGGAGTGTGAATAATGCGGTCTGCCTCCCATTGTGGTCTACTTTAAAACTATTTTACTTTAATGGTTTGCAATCAAAGTTAGCAGACCTTGAAGCCTTTGTATGAGTACTCTCAATGTGACAATGCTGAATAGATCCATAGTGTGGGCTTTGTATTTTACTTTTAAAGTTCTTCTCAATACAAATGACTAGCATTGTTTACTACTTTTAGCAACGGGTAATGACATGCTTCAGAGCATGGGAAGACTGGGCGATTTATCCAGAACCATTTTTGATCAAACTGCAGAATATTTTCTTGGGGCTTGTAAATATTATAGAAGAAAAAGAAGTGGAGGTAAGTGCAAGATAAGACCATGATTGATACTACTGGTGTAGAAGCAATCGCAAGCATGAAGAACTACACCTAAGGAAAATGTTTGTGGCTGAGGTTTGTAGTGAACTCGGGGGCATGAAGGCGGCTTTTGATTTCCTAATCCCAAAATAAAACTTCATTGTGATAAGCTGCATACACATGGTTTGGGGGAGAGTGGCATTTCCCCCCTTATGCAAATGTTAGCACTGCCTATACTGTTGCCTTTGGACTAGTGCATCTACCAATTCCTTATTGGAAATTAGTTGGAGCCTGAAGCATGTGCATTGCCCCTTTATCAGTATTCAGACAGGGGAATGTGAGTGTGAGAGAGAAGCTTTAAGCCTCTCATCATGTCCATGTTGTGTGATTACAGCTGGAATTTGTATATTCAGAGGAGCTGTACTACTTCCATTTACTTGAAATGGAGTTCCTGTGAGGGCATTTTTTTATTTCTGCAGTTTTGGAGCCGAGACTTTCTGATCTGTGGGCCTCAATCTGAAGTCTCTCACAGACACTTTTGACTAATGTACGTTTATAGAAGTTTTTTGATTCTGTAATTACAGAAGAGTATGCAGACGACTGTAAATTACTTAAGTATGACCTTTGGTGGGGCTGCCCAGAACCATAAATAAAATACTTGTTGGCATTTGGGCTTTGGGTGGGAATCCAAGTTATAGCAAACAGAGCAATTTTTACAATGTATTAAATGTACAATGAGGTGTGTTCAGGTAAACTGCAGAAAGCATGAGGGGGACTATCCGGTTTCTGAATAATGGAAACCTAAATTAAGTTTAATTTTAAAAAATGAGTGGAACCTTATTTCTTGCTCAAGGGGGGAAAAATAGAAATTCCATGTTTACTCATTGTAAAGACCTGGAACAACACAAATGTTTACAGTGGAGATTTGGTAGAACTTTTTTTGATTTGTGGCTTTTTGCAACTGACCTTCAAATCTTGTGTTAATATCTGCTGATGTGCATAGTTTGTGCAAGGTTGGGATGGGCATAGAAATGCCCTGAAATTGCCAGACAGTGGTGAGCCTCTTACCCACCTCTGCTGTGCACAATGTTAAGAGCAAAGGTGGTGTATTTGTGTTGCATCTATTGCATTGTGCCAGATCTCCCAAGTCCTTCCGCTTTTTTCTTGAAGGTGGAATTGGACGTATTGTTCAGATGCTCACAACTACATCTTGCAGCGCATGTGCCTACTGCTCATAGGGAATTGCTGGCTTTGGGAAGTAGCCCACATTAGAATTATTTATGTGTTTTTGCAAGCTAAGAATGTTGAAAAAGCAGAACTGAAACGAAGCAGTAAAATCAGTTGAGAAAATAACCAGGTGCCTGTATAAATCTTAAAATGCACTTATTTGTTTACAGGAAGTGCCGGATGATCTTGACGGAGCTCCCATTGAGGAAGAACTAGATGGTGCTCCTCTGGAGGATGTGGATGGGATTCCTATTGATGTTGCTCCTATAGATGATATTGATGGAGTGCCTATCAAGACACTTGATGATGACCTTGATGGTGTACCTTGTAAGAAACCTCTAAACTTACTGTATGCTTCAGAGTTGGCTTTTTCTTGCCATAATATCATTTTATTCATATGCAGACAGAAACATATGTTGATATTTAAAATTTGTTTTGATTGAGCTTTTGAAAATGCAAGAATGCCTAGTTGGAAAACTGGCTTCTGTGGTGGTGGTGGTGGTGGTGGTGGTGGTGGGAAATTTGAAAATACGAAATGTGTCTTTCCTACAGTTCTGTGTTCAACCTTGTGTAAGCAAGAACTGTATTTTCACTATTTTATGAGGTCATAAGCTCCTTGAGGAATATACTATGTGCTTATCTGGAGCGCATCCTAGGGTCACATAGAATCTTAAAAGGAGCCCTAATCTAATGTCTGCTACGTTCAGGGTAATTCCAGTGTTCAGACAGAGAACCGGAAGAGCTTTGGATTGAGCCTGTTCTGCTTTTCTCCCTGTTCTGGCTGTTAAATCGATTTCATAAGTTCAGAAGCAGCATATGGCAGTCTACCACAATTACAGTCTCTGTATGTGGAAAAGCTGGCACGGTAGGAACTAGGCCCTCTTTGCCCTGATGTATAATTTCCATGTTGGGGGTGGCAGAGTACTTAAATGCACTCTTACCTTTGGACATTTTTTTTGTCCCAGGAGGGCTGTACCACATGCTCTTTCTGAATTAGAGTTTCTTTCCAAGTATTCATGTTAGAAGATTGCAACTTTAAATGGTTTGCTGGTTGAAGTGCCCTAAGATAAAGAAATGGTACTCAGCAAAGTCATGTTCCTGAACGGACTTGCCATGAAGTAGGTCCTATTGAATTCAGTGGGGCATATATGTTTAGGATTGCACAGCATAGTACTTGGTAACTTCAGTAGTTGTTTAAATGTTTGTCCAACAGTGGATACAAGTGAAGAATCTAAAAAGAATGAGCCAATATTCAAAGTCGCCCCTTCAAAATGGGAAGCAGTGGATGAGTCTGCCCTTGAAGCTCAAGGTCAGTGCTGTTTCTAATTTTTATCACTTTTCTGTGTGTGTTGAATGTTGCATGTTGAGTATTAAGGAAGAGGTACTTCAGTCTCGCAAAACAAATTTCAAAATATTGTGAGAATGTTACAAGTAGTTTATATTCTGAAATATTACCATTAAATAATTAGCACATACCTTATTAACTGTTCATCATTTGTTAAAAATGTCCCTTATAAATACCCAATGAAATGACAGAGATAGTATTTGGTGTTTTTGAGGGCATAATTATGAATATTTATTCTCTCCAGCGGTAACAACATCTAAATGGGAGCTGTTTGACCAGCATGAGGAATCAGAAGAGGAAGAAAATCAGAAGTAAGGATCAAATTGTTCTGTGTTCTATGTTTTCCTCTCCCCTATTATCATAGTGGGCATAGTGGCAGGGGTGCCAAGAGCCACCATAGGCCCCCAGAAATAGATTCTACCTCCCCTACATATGACCCTGATCCAAACCAAATATCATAACAAAACAAATCACTTGGCTTGCTGCAGGCAGGACTACATTACAAGGAAAATAAATGGAAAGGCCTGAGGCTGGATGCAGCATGAGGTTGGCTTCAGGGGCCCTCCAGCTGACTTGGCCTCCCCAAATCTTGTCTCTCCCCCCCCAGTGGCCCTGCATAGTGGTGATTTCACAAAGGATGTGGAAGTAACTGATCCTAAGGTTACATTGGCAGTGGCAAAATTTATCTCGGTCCTTATACCCCATAAACAATAGATTTAGAATTATGCTGCTCAAGATTTATGAATCAAGGAGCTTCAGAGGGAGAAAGGAAAGGAAGTGTGGTGTTTTTAGTCTTCTAGAGTCTTGTGGGGACATACATATCTCCTCTGAAGAGATGTTTGAGCTGTTTCCTCATCACTGGTGTGTACATCTTCTGATAGAAAAATGCATGTTTCTCCTTCACGTAAGACCCCACAGGCAAAGAGGCTCAAGTATGTTTCACATCCTCTCTCTCTGCTTTTATATAATGTATGAAGTTGTTCTAAATCAATTTCAATGGGAATACACTAGAAATCTATGTAGAACTCTCTCGAAATGAATTCTGAAACAGGATCCCATTAATAAAGTGGTGTCCTGTGTGTGGACGTGCTGGACGTCAAAAAGTCACAGGAGAAGGTAGGGGTGGATTCCTCAGACATGTAATAAAAAATCTGAGAGAAATGGCTAGCTCCCAGAAATCAGAAGACGGTAGTGAGGACTGCCTGTATGCTGCCCACATTCTGCCTTGAACATTGGCATCTAAGAGTGGAACTGAAGTCTTGGGAGTTGGGCTCCAACCTAGGTCATACTGGGGTGGAAACGGCAGTGGCCTCATGAAGAACACCATCTCTGAGCTTGATTTTACCCCCCCCCCCAATTTAAGCTGTCACAGAACATGAAACATGTTGGGGGAGACATGCCGCAGCTTTTCTGCAACTCAAGCTAGTCTATCCAGTTTCAAGCAGGGCTGCTACAGAAGTTGCCCCCAGAGCAAATGACCAGATTCTGTTAAAGAGCTATGTATGCAGAAAAGGATTCTATGTGCATATAATTTGTTGGATCGGTAATCGGGAGTAAATCAATACACATATGAATGTGGTTCATCTGCAGTATATTGTTTTCAATGGAATGCATTCTTAAATGTGCAACACCATCCACATTCCAACTGTGCACCTAAGTGTGCCTCCTCCTTTTTTTTGCCGCCAAGTCACTTATGGTGACCTCTGGTGGGGTTTTTAAGGCAAGAGATGTTCAGAGGTAGTTTGCCATTGCCTGCCTCCATGTCACAATCCTGGTATTCCTTGGAGGTCTCCCATCCAAATACTTGCTAGGGTTCGACCCTGCTTAGCTTTTGAGATCAGAGGTATCCAGGTCTGGCCATATCTATTCATGGCTCTTCTTAATTTGATGAGATGAAATATTTTGCTATATTTGTAATTCTGAAATTACAAATATAGCAAAATATTTCAATTGTTGTCATAAATATTTTAATGCCTTTAAAAATATTAAGTTAAAAGAATGTGTTTTTATTAAGAGGAGGGGCTATATGTAATAACAAAGCAGGAGGAAACTAAAGCAAGCCTCTCTCCCATTGGTCTACATTTATTCTTGCGTGATATTGCTTTACATGTTGGAATAAATTTCTGTACTTCTTTTACAGCCAAGAAGAAGAAAGTGAAGATGAGGAAGATACTCAGAGTTCTAAATCAGAGGAGCATCACATGTACTCCAACCCCATCAGAGAAGAAATGCCCGATTCAAAGTCTTCAATCAAGTACTCAGAAATGAGTGAGGAAAAGCGTGCCAAACTCCGAGAGATTGAGGTATGTCTAGCGTTAGTATAGAAACGTGTTAAGGTGCATTTGCTCCCCTGCGTTGCAGCTTTTCTCCTGGTTCTGGTTGCAATTACTAATAAATAGGTCATCATATTGAGAGCTTGGTACTAGTATACTACCACGGAATCGATTCAGAATTGGTGGTGGTGCTATCCAGCATGTTTACAATTGGTAATTCTTAACACAGTTGCAAGGAAAAGCAAAGCTGAGAAGTTATAGAAGGTATGAACGGGAGGAAAGGCCAGATAATAGGAAGGGCTCAAGCGTCAGAAACCTAAAGGGTTTAGGCTGTGAAACCCAACGTGAACTGCGCATATATAATTCTGTGGTACTTCATGTATAAAATAATACTGCAAATGGGTTGATGCGTATATTTCCTTCTACTTTTTAAAAAAACAAATTGCAGAAGGCAATGGCAGGCTATTTTTGATTGTTTGAAATTACTTATAACACTCTGATTTTATCACTACGTAATGCGCATTTTGGCTGACTTTTTAGATCTAGCCCATTTGTTATGTTGACTTGTCATTTTAAATTAAATTGTTGATTTTCCTGTTAGTGTATTGTTTTTTTATCATTGCTGTCTTGAGTAGAAAGGTGGATAAGTTTTCTAACAGTAATTTTCTTAATGTAGTATGTGAATACTTCCTATATTCCTAATTTTTAAAGTTCTGGTTGGTAAAATAGGAGTATGTGCTTGTCCTGTGTATGAAAAGCCTAGGATGCCCTCTGCTGGCAAGAGGAGGTTACACAGAATGCATACCACATTGGTTTTATTTTGCAATCTGTAAGGATACCACCATAAAGAAGTTATTGAACAATGGCATTTTGCACTGCCTGAAATTTCTGCACTATCTTAAGTCAGCCTGACAGAAAGAGGATCACAGTAATTCAACCTGTAAGTCCCCAATGCATAGCTGATATGACAAGGGCTTTCTCTTTTAATGGGTGACATTCCCTGTCCAATACAGATGTTTTCCCAA
Source organism: Euleptes europaea (assembly GCF_029931775.1). NCBI lineage: Eukaryota > Metazoa > Chordata > Lepidosauria > Squamata > Sphaerodactylidae > Euleptes > Euleptes europaea. Next base: position 34,351,398 of record NC_079316.1, on the reverse strand, counting down.
CAAACCAGACCATTGAGACTCCCATTATTATCAATTCTGTGTTTTAAACTGTCATTTCTTTTAAGCTGTATATTTTCTGCTTCGGTTGCCTGTGATTCCTATAGTTGCAAGGAAAACTAAAGTAAGTTTGCCATGGAATGCAAGCTATGCTCACTTGCAGCAGGGAGAGGAGAAGCCATTTCCTTTCATTACTCAGTAGAAGGATGAGGGTGCAGCACAGAGCAGCAGATCCTTCCAGACTTCTGGGTTCCACAGACTGCACATTGTCAGTCTCACCAATAATTTGAAGAGAGGCAGTTCAGTATTAGTAAATCTCTAGATTCATTGCACAAGTGAATTGTTTAGAGTGTTGTTGAAGAGAGCTGTTACTAATGGCTGCTTTACCTTTAAGGTCCCAAGTTAACCACTGTTCTAACCTATAGGTCATCATTTTTGCAGGTAACTCTTGTTAAATGTATTAAATGATTTTGTTTTGTTTTTTTAACAGCTGAAGGTCATGAAGTTTCAGGATGAATTGGAATCTGGGAAACGGCCCAAGAAGCTAGGCCAGAGTTTTCAGGAACAGGTTGAACACTACAGAGATAAGCTGCTCCAGAGAGTAAGCAGTGCTGCTTTTTTATCAGTTAACTGGCATGTTTCACATAAAACATTGCTATTCATGATGTATGTTCGTGCTGATATCCAGTGACTTTCATAAACTGAGGGTTATTTTACATGTTGTGCAGTCAGAAACAGGCCTTTTTCTATGCATATACATGCAGCAGGAATTAGTATAGCCTTTGAACACATCCAAACATCTCATTCTCTGATGTTCTTGTGTCTTCCAGAACACGCTAGTTGAATTTCAGTCAGTTAATTGTTGATGCTTCATATTTTTTAAAACACACTGGGAAAATATTGGTGCAGTTACCAGGAGGCCTAAGAGGAACTTCTGACTGTGAAGTTGTAGAGTATAAACTCACCTGGCAACTCTGTAATCTTTGCTTGTTTTTGCTGTATCCTCCAGTTCATCGTCGTGTCTTCTGTGCAGTTCCACATGGGACTGCGCAGGCCGGCTGCGGAGGAATTTTTTCTAGCTTCTCGAAGCTTCAGAGCACTTGGAGCGCCCCCTCCCCTCCGTCTTGTGCCAAGAGCGGCTGTTTCCCGCCCAATGGTCACATGTATGGGGAAGGGCGCGCGCTCCTTCCCTCAGTTCTCCTTTCGCTGCCGTGGAGGGAGAACGTGTCTCCAGCAGAGCGAAATCACCTCATGACTATTCGACCATTGTCGGAGGTTTTATTCAGCTCAAATGGCTCTTTTCCACAAATGTTCTCGGTGTGTATTGGCAATAGGGGATAGGTAAGATTGCCCCCTGCCTTCTGTGAGCAGACAGCTTTCTGGTCACAGAAAAAGGAATTTGGATCTAACCCGCTGCCGTTAAAAATGGGTTCCTGCCTATAAGAAAGATCTTGTCCAGTCATCCTTGGAGGCCCTACTTCAGGTGCTCCTAATGCTAGATAGATGGCAACCCAGGAAAGGGCTTTCTTGGTTGTGGCGCCATAATTACAAATTCCCTCCTCTGGGAGATTTGTCTGTCCCCTTCTATCATTGTTTTCTTTCTTGTTAGGTCAACGTAGTTCAGTACTTTTTATAATTAAGATATTTATTTGTGTTTAGGCTGTGTTATGTTGGTGTTGACTGATCTTGGATGGTAATAAATAGATTGATAAGATGACTAATTATATGATCATTCCTTATAAACAAGGTGCTACTTGGGTGGATCATAGGGACCATATCTCTCTAGGCTTGTTCCATCTGCACTATTTGCTTCTGAGGCCAATTCAGGGTCTTGATATTGACCTTTAAAGACCTATATGGCTTGGAGCTAGCATACCTACTCCCATAGGAACCTACCCAGCCACTCTGGTGTATCTTCAGAGGCCCTGCTTTGGGTACCCCTGCCATCTGAGGCTAGATGGGTTAGCAACCTGGGAAAGGGCTTACTTGGTCATGGTTCCCAAACTTTGGAACTCCCTCCCCAGGGAGATTTGTTTGTCCCCCTCTGTCATTGTCTTCTGGCAGCAGGTGAAGATTTTTGTTCTGTTTGATATTCACTCACTAACTCTTATGACTCCTCCTCTCTGTTTGTGTTTGTGCTTTAATTTATTGTTTTAAACATTTTATGTATATTTGTATTTTAAATGTTCTTATTGTCTCCATTGGTTGTTTGTGTTTGCCATCCTGAATTGGGTGAAAAGGTGGCATAGGAATGTTTTAAACAAATAAAATGCCTCTTTGAAGTTTTGATCCAAAGATGCTGCAAACCAGAATGACTTTGAGTAAAACTACAGCAGCAGTTAATAGCCTATTTCATGTTTTAATAGACTGTTTAAACTGTGGTGTCTTAAAACTGTGACTGTCTAATAATTATTAGTTCTTGTTGGATTAATGTTAAACTTTGACTTAGTAGCAGATTTACTTGATGGTCTGTGTTGACTCCTGAATTAAAATGTTCAATGACTTGTAATGATTTAGGAAAAGGAAAAGGAGCAGGAGAGGGAGAGAGAAAGAGACAAGAAGGATAAAGAAAAATCTGAATCCAGATCTAAAGAGAAGAAGGAAAAAGAAGAAAGTACACCAACAAGAAAAGAGAGGTATAGAATAATTAATTACTTTAAAAGTATCCTGTGGTCTTTTGAACCCTATTCTAATAATAAACCTAGATTTTATGGTGACAGAAACTTGTATATCTTAATTGTAGAACTTCAGCCACTTGCATAATACTTCCAAACATATATTTTAGTGTTGTGTTATTTAAGCGTGACTAAGGGGGTTACCGCATTTGTATTCCCAGCGATTAAGAGTTTTAAAATGTTATAAAAAATACTGTTCGCACTTTCTATGTATGCCCACCGATGTATTAAGAGTTTGAAAACGTTATAAAAAATACTGTTCGCACTTTGTTTGGCCCCTTTAGCTGTGAAGATGTCTTCCAACCATTTATTAGCCGTGGTATCCAAAAACCCTTTTAAAGCGATGTTTTTTATAACATTTTCAAACTCTTAATACATCGCCGGGAATACAAAGTGCGGCAACCCCCTAAGTATCAGTGGTTAAGAGCCCCGTGGCGCAGAGTGGTAAGCTGCAGTACTGCAGTCCAAGCTCTGCTCACGACCTGAGTTTGATCCCAGCGGAAGTTGGTTTCAGGTAGCCGGCTGAAGGTTGACTCAGCCTTCCGTTCTTCCGAGGTCGGTAAAATGAGTACCCAGCTTGCTGGGAGTAAAAGGAAGATGACTGGGGAAGGCACTGGCAAACCACCCCGTAAACAAAGTCTGCCTAGTAAACGTCGGGATGTGACGTCACCCCATGGGTCAGGAATGACCTGATGCTTGACCAGGGGACTACCCTTACCCTTAAGTATCAGTGATTTTTGTGAAAATCTGAGTTGAAAAGCGTACTAGCTTTCAGTACCAAATAGTAATCAGTCAACTGGTTTATCTGTGATTCATAATCCAACCACTTTATAATAAATAATTTACAGCAATTAATCAGTGCTTGGAGAACAGTTTATGCATAATATAGTGATGGAAATCTCTGTGTGATCAGTCATAGCTTCTGTTGCTCTTTTAAAAGGAAAAGGCGGCACAGCACGTCACCCAGTCCATCCCGCAGCTGTGGAAGTCGACGAGCAAAATCGCCATCACCCAAATCAGAACGCTCAGAGCGATCTGAAAGATCCCACAAAGAAAGTTCACGTTCCCGATCCTCTCACAAAGATTCGCCCAGAGATGCCAGTAAAAAAGCCAAAAGGTAAACAGAATTGTTCTGGGATTTCAGTGTAATGATTTGTTATGCTGATCATGTTGAGAAGGGCGTGCCAGTCTATCCTGCTTTGCTTGCTGGTTGAGCATTTCCCCAAGTGTCTTAGAATTAATAAGGTGAACAATGTTAATAGTACATAGATACCAGGTACAGTTGAGGATCCCCTGATTTGTTAATGAAGGCTACAAGTGATTTTAATGCACTTTTACCCCGCCCTCCCCAGCCCGAAGGCTTCTTTGATGTAGTTTTGTCTTCTGGAGAATTCATGTAATGGGATTATGTGCATCACAGTGGGTTTAAAACCAAGTTTCTGACTGTCTTGAGGGCTGACTTAGGTATTGCTCAATTGACTGATACTAGGTACCAAAAAATGCATTAAAACAAATCAGTTTATTACAGAATGCACTTAAAATACAAAGTTAAAAACATAGGTTCTTGTAGGTTATCCGGGCTGTGTAACCGTGGTCTTGGAATTTTCTTTCCTGACGTTTCGCCAGCAGCTGTGGCAGGCATCTTCAGAGTGGTAACACTGAAGGACAGTGTCTCTCAGTGTCAAGTGTGTAGGAAGAGTCAGAGAGGGGTTGGGTTTGAGCTGAGTACTGTCCAACCCAACCCCTCTCTGACTCTTCCTACACACTTGACACTGAGAGACACTGTCCTTCAGTGTTACCACTCTGAAGATGCCTGCCACAGCTGCTGGCGAAACGTCAGGAAAGAAAATTCCAAGACCACGGTTACACAGGCCGGATAACCTACAAGAACCAATGAACTCTGACCGTGAAAGCCTTCGACAATATTTTAAAAACATAGGTCTGGAATTTAGCCTTTAGACTGAAAGTCACTGCTCTAAGTGCTCCTCAGTATACAATATATAGTACAAATGAGCTTCTTAAAGTTGATGATATACAAACAAGACCTCAGTAAACCTGACTGAATGAGTATCTCAATGTTGATAGTCCACAAACTCACAGTAAAAAAGGCCAAACACATTTCAGCCCTATGGGCCTTCTTCAGCAGTCACAAACACATGCATACCCACCAAGATCAAAGTGTTGACATAATTAGCCAGATCTGGTGTTAATTGATTTGTGCACATTTTATTCCATGTGGCCAAATGGTGACCTTATGAAATCACAGATCTTGTTCCGTGCTTTTCAGGCCGACGCAAAAAACAAACAACGTAAGTTTGTAAATGATTTTGTCTGCTTGCTGGTTGATGTCTACATATACACGAGGAGGAAATCGTCAGCCAAGATTAGACAAAATGAAATATTTTAAAGAAAAGAAATATTTTTTTAAAAAACTGGCTGGGATGGGTATTCAGGCACAACACTCTGGTGGCTTGTGTCGTGGCTGGTTAACCAGAATCAAAAGATGGGTGCTGCTCAATTCTACAGTACTTGATGAGGTCATTTGGAGAGAAGGGTCATGAATACACATATGACACCAACTCTTGCTCTCTTGCTTTATTTTTAATGTATAGTTACTTTTTCCTTTTTGTATTTTTTTGTATTGTGTAAATTGGTTGAGTACAGGTGGTACGTTGTTGACATGCGACATTTTTTATTTCAGATCACCATCTGGCTCAAGGACACCCAAAAGATCAAGGCGGTCACGATCCAGGTCACCTAAAAAGTCAGGGAAAAAATCCAGGTCTCAGTCCCGGTCTCCACACAGATCCCACAAGAAGTCGAAGAAGAGTAAACACTGACAAACTGTTAATTTTTATGCTGTCATTTACTGGAAATGCGGTTTTGTTTTTGTGCCTGAACAGTCTGTTTTAAAAACAAAACACAAAAAAGCATTCCTAAATTTTTTTGTGAATGCACGTGTATACTCATGAGTAACTGCGTCGGTAGACTGTCATTGTTTTATATTGTACAAAATACCTTCATTGTGGCTACTTCCCATGATGAAATTTTGTGTTCAGAAACTTCATCTGAAATGTGTGTAACTGATCTGCTGGCAGTAGTGGTATTTTGTTTTAGAATGTTGTGACTTAGCAAAAAAACCACAGTTGTTCTCCCCCCTTTCCTCCTCTTTTTTTTTTTGTAGCTTTGACAACTTGAATTAGATTTCAAATAAAATCCGAAAGAAAATATACAGAAACTGTTTTCTTTCCCTTCCTACATTGATTATTCAGTCCATATCGTGGCAGTCCTATGTGTTGCAAATCCTTTAACAGGATTCTTCAGCGTGGTGGTCAGGCTGAAGATTCATGAAGTATGATGGGTTCCATCTCACGAATATTGACATTTGACAAAGTTTCACTTAATACAAAGAACACTTATAGTAAAGAATGATGTGCTTTAAAAGTGCATTGTGGGTTATATATCGTGAATCTCCAGTCATAGTGTTGCCGGGAACTGTATTCTTTGCCTGCCTTACTCTCTCCATAATAATTTGGTGATCAGGATCCACAGGTGATGTCTCTATGCTGGGCAGCTGTGCTTCTTCCCATATCTCCAAAACCAGGTGGTGATGACTTATTTGCTAGAGAAAGCTAATAAGCATTTTAGCTTCTTCCTGTTTGTTTGGTGTGATAGTTCAGAAAACTCATTAAGGTGGCAAAGGAGGATTTTAGCATTAAGTCTCCCCCACCCTCAAATTTAGGTTCTTCTCCCTTCTGTATTCCGTCAACCTCCTTCCTTTCTCTCGAGCCGCATAAGTCTCCTGAGCCATTCACAACAGCAGCATCATATGACTAATTAGATAATTTAAACCAAGCGAATAGAACAATTTTAATACATATTTCTGTAAATAAAAATGACTATTGTATAAACTTGGCGGTCGTTCCCTGTCTGCGTCTCAAATAGTAAACTTGAGGTTCACATCTAAAATGCTCTGCTCCTTTCCATAGGAATGGTTGCAAGCATTGTTCCTAATGGACTGTGAATCCTCAGACTACAGCTAAAAGGTGAACCTTCAGTAGGGCGCAATAGGCTAAATGATAATTTTAGCCACAGAATTAGTTTTGCACATTTGTTCTCATGCAAGCAATGAAAGGAAAGCGTAAAGCTGTACAGAAGCATTTTCCTGAACAAATACTGCTAGAATGATCACAACTTTAAAATACATAATGAATTGTCTTTCTAAAGTGGATTTATTCCAGAGGGTGACCTTGTAAATTCATTTTTGTATTGAGTTCATCTGTTGGCTGTGAAAATGGTTGAAATAGTGGAAGAAATTAGATTTTTATTAATTTGTATGTTTTTCTAATATGCTTGTATTCTCCCTACCCCCCTTTTCCAGTTTTGGATGCCCTCTTGTTTTAAGCCTGCTTTTCTCTTTTGGCATTGATATAACATTGCACCTCCTCTGGGTCACTTAACTTTTTTCCATGAAAGAAAAACAGAGAAAGTTCATTGTTTGTTTCCAGAAGGAGCGGGCAGATTGTAATAAAAATGTAAAGTTTAAAGGGACCTTGATTCTAGTGAAGTGTTCTTTTTATCCATAATTACTTTTTTAAATGATATAGAAAACTATCTGTTCTGGTATATGTGTGAGGCTTCTTTAGTTACAAAAGATATTTCAAACCTCCATGCATTATAGGAGAATGATAAATCACATATTAAAAGTATATTAGGATCCAGCAATCCCTATACATACACACACACACACACACACACACACACACACGACCTCCATGCCCAAGTGTGTGTTTGGTTTTTTGGGGTGCGGGGCAAAGAGCTGTAGTAGAAAGAGTGGTTCTGAAAAGCCCCACTCTGCTCATGGAAGGTGTTGTGCAGCTTTTTGGATTCTCAGCTGTGTTGTCAGATTTCTTCCCTTGCAGCTTAATCCCTCCGGCTCTTTGGTACCACTCCTCCGGTGGTGGTGCGATCACAAGTTGTTATTGTGAGCTCAACCATAATAGAGAACGATTTAGCCACTTTAGTTCTTGGAAGTAGGATATAGGCATGCCAAACACTTCTCCCAGATATATTTGTACTACTGTTTCCTGACTTTTTATCTTGAATGCATTAAGCTGCTATGACATCACAAGAGTGAATTGTGGAAGTTTATATGTGAAAATCGTAATGTAGGGTAATGAATGAAGGGCATCTGTTCCTTGCGTCATCTTTGAAAGCATCTATTGTGAGAAAATCATGCGTATTTTAGATAAAAGTGTAGGGTGGTCAGATGCAAGCTCATCTCTTATGAAAAATTACCCTTAGCAATAACTAGAGCAGAGAGGGGAAAAGTCAACATAATGACTTTAGAAGGAAGATGATGGAATGGTTTCCACGGTTCCCAACTTCTCAGAATGTGAAGATGATATTATGGAAAAACTGGTAATGTGTATTTTAGATAAGAGTGTAGGCTTGTGAGATGCATGCTCATCTCTTATGAAAAATTATTCTCAGCAATAAGATGACAGAATGGTTTCCCAGTTCCTAACTTCCCAGAATGTGAAGATGATGTTCTGGGAAAACTGGTCATTCTCTCTCTGAGGGGGAGAGCATCTTGCTAGCGACGGGTGATTCTCTTCCGGTTCCTTGGGACAGGCAGGATGTAAACAAACTTCCTGTTTCCTGCTCCTGAATCGCCCATTCCTCAGTTTTTCTTCCTGCCTCGCTGTGGGAAGGCAGCAACTAGGGTTGCTCCGCGCAACCCTCCTCCATAGTCCACCATTTTGGGGCGAGCACACGTGTTTCCCCCCCCCCGCCGCCGCCGCCAGCGATAGCAGCCCCGAACAGCCGCACACGGAACAGCCGCGGACCAGCTGGCAGAAAACCGGGCGCATGGCGAGCCAAGCGGCACCTGACGACTTTCTCCAACGGGGGGAGCTCACGGAGGGTCTAGTCCCAGCCCCCCCCCAACCACCACATGGGCCATCCGGCAGCCGCAAGGGCGGCAACGCGGAGAGGCACGAAAGCCAGGCTTCTTCCTCCTCCTCCGGCAAGCGGAAGCAACGAGATACCGGACCCAAAAAGGACCGGGACAACAAAAAGAAGCCCGAATCAGCTGCAGTTGACCCAGCCGCTGCTCAAGGGAGCGGCGGGAAGAGGCAACGCCGGGAAGCGTCCCCTATTGCGCACTCAAGCCGCAGGGGCAGCGAGGGCTCCAGGGAGACGGCGACCGACGTAAAAGAGACCAGCGAGCCGGCAACACAACTAAGGGGTGAGCCTAAGCCTAACCCGGGGTCCCTGCCTAGCCACCAGCCCACCCAGCCCACGGGGGCATCGGGAAACCAACCCCCCGGGACACCCCAGAGCGACCTCCTCACCCTAATGAGGCAGGTCCTCAGGGAAGAATTCCCTTTCCTGCAGCCCGCGGCCCAAGGGGGCTGGCAGCCTGCCCACCCACACGCAACCCAAGGGGGTTCATGGGTCGCACAAACCTATTATCCCCCTGCCCAAACCGGGAGGGAAGAAAGACCCAGCACCAGCTTGGCTGCAGGGACCACTAAGCCTGCTACCTCCAAGGCAAGGGGAAAGACCCCAGATTCCCCCAACACAATGCAGGACAATGCCTCCCCCCCCCCTCCTCGCAATATGATTCAGATGAGGGAGAAAAAGAGGAAGGCGAATTCTCTTCCTCTGAAGGGGAGGGGGAACCAGTGGAAGAGAAGCAGACACGCCTGTTTCCCAGAGAGGACTATCAGGGCATCCTAGCTAAAGCCATTATGGCCCTCGACCTTACCGAGGTGCCAGAGCCTGATGAGGGGGAAAAGGGGAAGGGCAGACCAAGGGGCCCCAAAGAGTTTTTCCCCAGAACGCAGCCCTCCACCAAGGTGGTACCCTTCCCAGAATATTTTGAGCACCGACTGAACCTTGAGTGGGAAAAGCCTCTGGGCAACAGGCCTCTTCCCCGCAACATCACCAAGCTCTACACCCTGGCCCCTCACGCCATGGAGCTTCTACGCATGCCCTTAGTAGAGGGACCAGTGGCGGCGCTCCAGTCGCCGGGCCTTCTCTCAGGAGATGGCATGGGCTCTATAAGGGACCCCTTGGACAGAAAGGCCGACCAAGCCTCCCGCAAGACCCACGAGGCATTGGCCACATCCATCCAAGCCTCGGCAACCGCAACCTTTTTTGCGAGGGCGGCTATAGTGTGGGCAAGAAAACTTGCCACTCTTATTCCCCTGGAAGAACGCAAGGCGAATGACGGCCTCAACAGGCTGATGAAGGCGCTCTCCTTCTTAGCAGATGCCACCTTAGACTCTATGACTCTTTCAGCAAGGGCCATGGCAACTAACACCGTAACCAGGCGAGCCCTCTGGCTACGTGCTTGGCAGGCCGACCAAGGAGCCAAAGCCATGCTGCTGGCTTATCCCTTCCAAGGCGGCAAACTCTTCGGGGACAAGCTCGAGGACATCTTAGTAGAGACTAAGGACAGGAAGAGGGCCATGCCAGGGAACCTCAAAAAGGACTTCCGTGCCTCCTCTTCCTTTCGTGCCTACCACACCCTCGCACGACCTAGAACAGATCCAAGACGCTCCACCTGGTCCGGCGCACGAGGGGCCAACAGAGGGGGGCAACGCTACCCCAGACCAAACCAATTCCAGAACCAACGGCCAGCCAAGCCGAGCCACAATTTCAAGGCAAAGAAACAATGACGACGATTCCGCGCCAGTGGGAGGACGGCTGAGACTCTTCATGCGCCAATGGGAGCAGGCGCAGCCAGATCGGTGGGTACAAGAAGTCATTCAACATGGCTATCAAATAGAGTTTCTACACCTCCCACCGGATCACTTTGTGACGTCCCCCACTCCACGCAATCGCGACAAACGCAACAGGACCTTGTTGGCCATTCGCCATCTTCTGCAGATACAGGCCATCGAACCGGTTACAACGCCAGAGAGATTCTCAGGAGTCTACTCCATCTTTTTCACAGTTCCCAAGAAGAATGGGGACTGGAGGGCCATACTGGATCTGCAGTTTGTGAACGAGTTTGTCCAGGCAAAGCACTTCCGCATGGAGACCCTGAGATCCATCGTGGAAGCACTACGCCCGGGGATGTTCCTTTCATCGATAGACCTGACGGAGGCCTACCTACACATCCCTATACATGCGGATCATCGAAGATTCCTCCGCTTCGCCTTTGGGGATCTTCACTTTCAGTTCAAGGCACTCCCCTTCGGTCTTTCTCCAGCTCCTCGGGTGTTCTCCAAGGTTCTCGTCACTCTGATAGCGCTCCTACGGAGGGAAGGGATACACGTTTACCCGTATCTCGACGACATCTTGGTCTGCGCACCCACGGCGGACGCAGCAGTCCATCACACCTCCAGAGTCATCCAGGTGCTGAGCAGCCACGGCTTCCTCATCAACAGAGCCAAAAGCAACATCTCTCCATCCCAAAGGATTCGACACCTCGGCGTTCTAATCAATACCAGGGACAACACTCTAACCTTACCAAAAGACAAGGCTACCAAACTAGCCCGTCTCGCCAAACACCTGACAAGATCAAGGTCAGTCGGACTATCATCCCTAGTTCAACTACAAGGACTGATGGTATCGTGCATTGGCACGGTCACGTGGGCCAGATTCCATGCTCGTCCACTGCAATGGTTTCTCAAACCATATCAACGGCAAATCCTTCAAAAGAAAAACATCCGACTAACCCTGCCAGAGGCCACCAAACTGAGTCTACGCTGGTGGTCACACGCCCCGACCCTGCAGGAAGGCCAGCCCTACATCCACGACTCCATAGTCCAGATATTCACGGATGCCAGCCTAGAGGGGTGGGGGGCCACTATGGACCATCAGGTGGCCCAGGGCACATGGTCACCTCGGGAGCGGGCCATGCACATCAACCGACTGGAGATGCGGGCAATCCACAAAGCTCTACTAAAGTTCCAGCCGAGTGTCACAGGACGCCACGTTCTGATACAGACAGACAACATCACCGCCAAGGCCCACCTGAACAAACAGGGGGGATCCAGATCCTCCTCGCTACAGGGGGAGGCGAACAGGATCCTGATATGGGCCGAGAAACATCTTATGTCAATCAGGGCAGAGCATATACAGGGCAGGCTCAACACCCAGGCGGATTGGCTCAGCCGCCAGACGATAGACGAGGGCGAATGGTCACTGAACGACAGGCTGTTTCATCTCCTCACTCATCGCTACGGAACGCCGGCAGTAGATCTATTTGCCTCCCCTGCAAACAACAAGACACCCCGCTTCTTCTCCAGATATGCCCACAGGGAAGCGGAGCGAGTAGATGCCCTCCTCTCACCCTGGCCCCAAGGACTCCTTTACGCCTTCCCACCTCTACCGGTCATACCCAAGGCACTGAGGAAGGTCCGCCAGGAACGGGCGACAGTCTTATTCATAGCCCCAGACTGGCCATGCAGACCGTGGTACTCCACCCTGATGGAGTTGTCCATACAAGAACCCTGGCGACTGCCCTCTGCACAGGACATGTTGCAGCAGGGTCCAGTTCGACATCCGGACCCGGAATGGCTCAAACTGACCGCCTGGCTATTGAGAGGCAACGGCTTCTGAGCCACGGGTACCAACCCGGCGTCGTCGACACCATACTGGAAGCTAGACGGCCGTCCACACAGAGAATATATAACTCTTCCTGGAAGGCCTTCGTCAGATGGTGCCGTTGTAAAGATGCGAACCCCACGACACCATCCGCAGCTGAACTACTAGGATTTCTACAGGACGGAGTGCTCCAAGGACTCAGGACGTCCACCCTCCGTAGACAGTTGGCCGCTATAGCCACAGTCAATCCCGTCACGGAGGGATACAGCACCACTAAGCATCCTCACATTAAGTCCTTCCTCAAGGGGGTCGATCAGAAGGCACCATCAGTCCGGCACCTCTTCCCATCATGGCGCCTTCATGTCGTCTTGTCAGCCTTGACCAGACCCCCCTTTGAACCACTGACGGAAGTTTCCCTCAAATTTCTTCGACTCAAGACACTGTTCCTAACAGCAGTCACCTCAGCACGCAGGGTCTCTGAGCTGGGGGCTCTCTCCATGAGGGAGGGACTCTGCGTATTCCACCACGACAAGGTGGTCCTCAGACCTGACCCGACATTCGTACCCAAGGTGGGTTCCAGTTTCCACAGACAGCAGGAGATCCATCTGCCCTCCTTTTGCCCGCGACCAACCCATGACAGGGAAAAGGACTGGCACACCCTAGACATGATGCGCACCATCCGCATATATCTGGAACGCACAGCATCGTTCAGACGGACGGACTCCCTCTTCATCTCGGTGTCTGGAGCTAGCAAAGGCAAGAAACTCTCCAGAGCATCCATCAGCCGCACCCTACGCACCTGCATCGTGGAGGCATACAGGGCAGCCGGCGTCTCGATACCACAGGGCATCACAGCACATTCCATAAGGAGCGCGGCTACCTCGGCGGCCTTCGACAAGCAGGCCTCCGTCGAGGAAATATGCAAGGCAGCCACATGGTCTTCCATCTCTACCTTCGTAAGACACTACCGCCTCAACACCTACTCTTCGGCAGATGCAGCCTTTGGCCGCAGAGTGCTTCAGCATGTAGTAGTTGAACGTTAACCCACCCTGAGACCGTCACAGCTCTTGGACATCCCGTCGCTAGCAAGATGCTCTCCCCCTCAGAGAGAGAAGGGAACCTTGGGTACTTACCGTGAAGGTCCTTTCTTCTCTGAGGTAAGGAGAGCATCTTGGGCCCACCCTGGGCAACTACAGAGCACTCTCGTTAAACATATATTACTAAACAGGCATACTCAGGACAGGGGGATCCCTGCCAGTAAAGACAAGTATGTCTACATTATTCTATGTGTCTACGACAGTTACCTTAGTTAGTGTTACCTTGTTGAGGTGTACCGCACATCTAAATAAAATGTTCAAGTGAACTTGGGCTCCATCTTCAATGTCCGCCGCAGTAACACGGCGAGTTTACTTCTTCCTGATATTCTCCTAGCTCGGAAAGTATTAAAACTGAGGAATGGGCGATTCAGGAGCAGGAAACAGGAAGTTTGTTTGTTTACATCCTGCCTGTCCCAAGGAACCGGAAGAGAATCACCCGTCGCTAGCAAGATGCTCTCCTTACCTCAGAGAAGAAAGGACCTTCACGGTAAGTACCCAAGGTTCCCTTCATACATATATTAGATGAGAGTGTGGGCTTGTGAGACGCAAGCTCATTTCTTAGGAGAAATTACTCTCAGCAATAGCTAGAGCGGAGCGGGAAAAAGTCAGCATAACGACTTTGGAAAGAAGATGGTGGAATGGTTTCCACAGTTCCCAGCTTCTCAGAATGTGAAGATGATATTCTGGAAAAACTGGTCATTCGGCAGTTTTGAATAACTACTGCTGGTGAGGTAGAAAAAGAAAAAAACATAAATTGAAGCTCGATTCCAAAAGAATAAACTGCAACCATACACATTTAACCTTTCAGAATAAAAATTCTGCAAATGTGATTTTGGGCTGCATCAACAGAAGTATAGTGTCCAAACCACATGAAGTGATAGTATCATTTTGCTCTGCTCTGGTTAGACCTCACTTGGAGTACTGTGTTCAGTTTTGGGCACTGCAGTTTAAGAAGGACATTGATAAGCTGGAATGTGTCTAAAGGAGGGTGACAAAGATGGTGGGTCTGGAGACCAAGTCCTATGAGGAAAGGTTGAAAGAGCTGGATACATTTAGCCTGGAGAGGAGGCAATTGAGAGGTGATATGACAGCCATCCTGAAGTATTTGAAGGACTATCATATAGAGGGTGGGGCAGAGTTGTTTTCTGTCGTGCTAGAAGGTTGAACCAGAAATAACATTGAAATTGAAATTAAAAGTTTTCAGCTAAACATTAGGAAGAACTTTCTGACGGTGGGTTCTTCAGTGGAACAGGCTTCCTCAGGAGCCGGTCAGCTCTCTTTTGGAGGTTTTTAAGTAGGGGCTAGATGGCCATCTGACAGCAATGCTGATTCTATGACTGAATTTAGGCAGCTCATGAGAGGGAGGACAGGAAGCGATGAGCCAATGCTTGGCTCTTGTAGCCCTTTCATCCCTCTTAAAGGATCTGAATGAGTACATGTTGCAAGTGATTGATATGTCTTGCAACATGTATGATGAGTACAAATGGATTTCTCCCAATGTGCTACTGAAGGACTCCAAAATCCCATTTATTGCAACCATTTTTTAAAATGGTAAATTTAGTTTGAAAAGTAGGTTGCAACTTAAATTGCTTTTTACTGCCTTCTGTGCATTTTTTGCTGACTGGTTTCAAGTTGAGCTCACTTTGTATTTACTGGTATTCTTACAGTTTTCTGAGATGATAAAGTTATTTCAGAAACTTCACTCTAATCTACTGAGCCAGCGTGGTGTAGTGGTTAAGAACGGTGGTTTGGAGCAGTGGAGTCTGATCTGGAGAACCAGGTTTGATTCCCCACTCCTCCACATGAGCGGCGGAGGCTAATCTGGTGAACTGGATGCGTTTCCCCACTCCTACACACGAAGCCAGCTGGGTGACCTTGTGCAAGTCATTCAGCCTCACCTACCTCACAGGGTGTCTGTTGTGGGGAGGGGAAGGGAAGGTGAGTGTAAGCTGGCTTGATTCTCCCTTAGGTGGCAGAGAAAGTCGGCATATAAAAACCAACTCTTCTTCTACTGTAATATTAATGGAAATATTGTTTTGGAATTGTTTAGTACTCTAAAGAATAGTAAAAAGCAGTAAAAATGTAAACAAGATGACTGCTCTTTCCTCTTTTGCTGTCAAGTTGTTAAACCAGGAGTGGGGGGAAACATGAGCTTGTGTAATCACGCAAATTTGCTGTTCCTGGATGCAGCTTCCCCCATAATTGGGATAAAATTCTGAAAGATTTTGCCCTTCATACAAAAGAGGCAAGTTTGAGGCAAGTGAAAATTTCCCTGTGCAGCTGCCACCAGCATGCATGAAATACTGACATGTATCCCCCCCTTACCAGGGTGAAACCATGTGGGTGGAGAATATATTTGTTTCATTCATTTAGTAAAAAGTGTGCCAGAGAGAGGAAGTAAGCCAGGGTCTCCAGTCTTTTTCACCCTGTGGGCAACATTGGAATTCGGACACAGCCTGGTGGCCGCCATGGGAGGTAGACCACAAATAGTCAAGGAGTGAGGTTTATGCATAACTAGTAGTAGCTCTTCAACTTTTCAGGCAGCAGCTGTCTTTAATGTGATGCCTCTTAAAAAATGAACATGCTGTTTATGATCCTTGTGCTGTGGTGACAGTTACTGCCAAGGCGATGTTTTTAAAAATCTGCACAGTGAATCACACTTTTGATGGCCGATGGAAGCCCTGCTGGGGGAAAGCCCCATCTGGCCCTGCCCACTTTTAAAAAGAAGAGAGAGAAGAAGAGTTGGTTTTTTATATGCTGACTTTCTCTACCACTTAAGGGAGACTCAAACTGGCTTTCCATTGCCTCCCCTTCCCCTCCCCACAACAGACACCCTGTGAGGTAGGTGGAGCTCTAACAGAACTGTGACTAGCCCAAGGTCACCCAGCTGGCTTCATGTGTAGGAGTGGAGAAACCAACCTAGTTCACCAGATTAGCACCCGCCGCTCATGTGGAGGAGTGGGGATTCAAACCCGGTTCTCTACCTGGGCACCAGGAAAGTGTCAGCGGGTGCCGCACTGGGGAGGGGGGACCCCTGAACTAAGCCTTGAAGCCTCCTGCCCTGTTGCCTTGCTGTGCTTCAGTGGCTTCAGCACTTTTCTCCCATCCTGGCTGACTTCCAGTATCTGAAGTTGGCTAGGACAGGGGTCTGCAAACTGCAGCTCCCGAGCCGCATGCGGCTCTTTGGCCCGTTGAGTGCGGCTCTCCGAACTCGGTTCGGAGCCCCTGCTCTCGCGCCCGCTAGCGCCAGCAGCCGGGCTGCGGAGCCGGCGCGCCTGAGAGAGAGGCCAGGCCTACTGCCAAGAAAGCCAATGGGTAGACCTGGCCTCCCAATGGGACTCAGCCGGAGGCCAGGTCTACCAATAGGCTTTTATGGTGATAGACCAGGCCTCCAGACGGGGAGGGGGAAATGGCAGGGACTTACAATTTAATTTTTATCAATAAATAAGATCACTATTAAGTATGATATCAAGGTTTATTCAGTGTACCTATAGTTTAATTAAGACTTAAAACTTTAAAGTTTATTACGTTAATAAACAGTGTACCTACCTATATAGTTTAAGAAATTTGGCTCTCAAAAGAAATCTCAATCGTTGTACTGTTGATATTTGGCTCTTTTGACTAATGAGTTTGCCGACCCCTGGGCTAGGAGATCAGTCAGTGGAGTTGCGCAAGGAAAGACTGGGGTGGGGAGTAGGTTTAGCCGTTGCCTGTGCACTGTGGTTTCCTTTTTAAAATGTCCCATGAACAGGTGGCCTTAGTGGTCCTTAAGTACAAGAAAGGCATCTTGAGATTTCAGGTCTTGAATTCGTGGTGTTGAACACATGAAGCTGACTGATACTCCAGGGTCTCAGGCAGGGGTTTTTCACATCACCTACTTGCCTAGTCCCTTTAACTGGAGATGCCAGGGACTGAACCTGAGACCTTCTCCATGCCAAGCAGTTGCTCTACCACTGACCCACGACCCCTCTCATACATAGATCATTTAATCCTTTGTCATCACTGATCTCTATTATGTGTTTTTGCTGTTTACTCTTGTGGGGTAGCTTTAAACCTCAATAGGGAGAGCCCATGCTTTACATGCAGATTAATCTCCAGTTCAATCATTTCTATTTTCATTTCATTAATAATCTACTTTTCTCCCCATTGGAGGCACAAAGTGGCCGATAACAGTCCACTCTTATTCACACAACAGACCTGTGAGGTAGGTTAGGTTGAGAGTGAGTAACTGGTCCAAGGTCACCCAGCAACCTTTCGTGGCCACAGTGGAGACTGGAAACAGGATCACCTTGATCCAGTCTAACCGCTACACCTTACTGGCTTTCCTCAGCATCTCCAGTTAAAAGGATCAATAGTTGAAAGTAGGTAATGTGAAATGCCTCTGCCTATGGACAATACTAAGCTTGATATGTCAATGGTTCAATTGGTATAAGGCATGTGAGATTGGGATCTCAAGCACATAGTTTTTTCTAGCCTCCTAAAGGAAGGGAGTTTCAAAGTAGTTAATCTCTCCTCTCCCCATCTCTGGCTATTCTTCATTTAGAAGAGAATTTTAATATATTTATGAATGGATGTGGTTGAGTCTGTATGTTTCTGTTATTGGCTGGCTGTGGGTCTCTTGAGGTGGTTGTGAACTCCACAGATCTGGGCAAAGGAGTCAAGTATGTGTGGGCAGTATGTAAATAGAGGGGCAAACTGCTAAGATAGTAAGTATTAATAACTGAATTTGCATTATTATATTTTATAATTTTAAGCACTGGAGAAACTTCCAACATAAACATAAAAACCATATGAAAGTTTGTGGGAAACTGCGTGGTTACTTTAATGTTAATAGCTACCGGTAATCAAGTTACAAACCTGAAAATGATAGGTTTTGTAGCAGTGTAGTCGAGGGCAAGGCAAGCTTTATGTTATGCTAGCTCTTTTCATAAGCAGTATTTGGCTTGCATTTCCCTCTTTTTTTAATGTCAGGAAAGTATTTTGTTAATGATAGACTTTCAAAGACTAATAACTCAAAACTTGGCATTGATTACTGTGGCTTTTTAAAAAGCGAAAAAGAATCTCTTGATAACAGTTTGTCTTCTGCATACCTCTTGCCTTCTTTGTTAAGATGATGAAAGAAACATTGCATCCTTATATACGTGTAGCATCTTGCCCTTAGGGTGAAACTTATCAGATATCTATCTGTTGGAAGACCTGTTGAGAGTGTGTGTATGTGTAAGATTAATTATTTCCCTTCCTTGTGGCTAGGGCCTGCACGAGGGAAAAGACAAAATCTTGGTAGTGTTATCTTCAAGGCTTAAACAAGGTAGCATATTTCTTGTTCACAAGATTCTTTTCAGTGAAGAACTGGTTGCAGACTTTACTGCTGCTTGTTTAACCAACATAGTAATTCCTGTGCAGCTGAGGATTAACAGGAACCATGGTTTAGTATTGTAACTTCATTCTTCCCACTTGTAGAACTCCCAAGAATAATGAACTTCCCAGTTTTCATGGTATTTTGGTTTTTAAGTATATCTTCCTTTTGGATCTTAAAGTGTTGTTATGGATCTAAATCTTTCTTTCTTTTGGGAAATCTGAGAAAAGGGTATATGCCACATTTTACTACATTGTCTTCCACTGAACACTGCAGATATTATGGGAATGCCACTGGTCCAAGTCTTGAAAATACAATTCCAGAAATCTTTTTTACCTCCCTTAAACAGTGATCTTAAAAATATTTATAGATATGGAAAATTTAGATAAACTGCTGTGATTCTGTGATGAAGTATTGTCTCATCTTTGCAGTTATCAGTATGTTACAAAAATTATAATAGATAAATTTATGGTGGCTTTGTATCTTGACAGACTTTTCTAGGAAAAAACTATTAAGATTTTAAACAATTGTTGTATATCTTTAAGAACATAAGTACACATAAGGTGGTGGGTGGCGGGAGAGGGTATCTTATAAGATTTAATAACGATATATTTAAATTGTATTGATGAATATATATAGATACTCCTGGTTTTTATTGTTATTTTTGTTTATTATATTCCTTTTTTTGCTGTTGTTATAATAATTGTTAATTTTTTTCTGTTATAAAAAAAAAGAACATAAATACATAAGAAAGGCCCTGCTGGATCAGACCAAGGCCCATCAAGTCCAGCAGCCTGTTCGCACAGTGGCCAACCAGGTGCCTCTAGGAAGCCACTAACAAGACGAGTGCAGCAGCACCATCCTGCCTGGGTTACACCGCACCCAAGGATTAGATCCAGGGGTAATCCTTTAGATAAGGTAAAGTCCATAGTGACCCAAGTTTACTGTAAGTTTACTGTAACAGTAGAGAACATATAACGTATGAGAGCCAGTATAGTGCAGGGGGTCAGAGTGTCAAACTAGGATGTGGGAGACCTCGGTTTGAATCCCTACTTGGTTCACACACTCAACCTAACCTACCTCATAGGATGCTGTGAGGATACAGTGGAGGAGAGGAGAGGAGAGGAGAATGATATAAGCTGCTTTGGGTCCCCATTGGGAAGAAAGATGGAGTGTAAATGAAGTAAAGTAAAATAAATTTGCAAAAATGGTAGTTACTGCTAATTGAAAGGAAACACATTGGTTCTTGTAGGTTATCCGGGCTGTGTAACCGTGGTCTTGGAATTTTCTTTCCTGACGTTTCGCCAGCAGCTGTGGCAGGCATCTTCAGAGGAGTAACACTGAAGGACAGTGTCTCTCAGTGTCAAGAACCAATGAACTCTGACCGTGAAAGCCTTCTACAATATTTTGAAAGGAAACACACTCCATGTAGGAGTGATTTCATAACCTAAGCAACATGTCTGCACTGGAGAAGCTTACAAATTATGTGTGTGTGTGTGTAGAAAATAAGAATGTGTATGAAAATAAGAATAGAGTAGTGTAGATGGCTTGAAAGTGATTAATCATATTTTGGAATCTGGTTCATTTCAGCCATAGTGTGAAAGTATGGGTTATTTTAACTGGTTAGTTTATGAAACTGGGATTTGCAAACAATAACTCAAAGCCTAGTTTGCCTCACTCAATGCTGTTTTCATTGTTGAAAACTGTATCTTTGAAACTGGCCTGTAGTGGATTTTCAGGAACTTGCGGTTATTTTTTGATCAACACAGTCAAGTAGATCAACTCTCAGAAGACCTCCTACACATTTACTCAACAAATAGCCTGTGTTGTAAGTGGGTCGATTTTGACTATTCATCTTCCTTGAGTGGGAGTTGCTTTATATGGCAGCCTCATGGCATGAATGGTGATTTCTGTGATAGATACACAAAGTGCAGAGAGGAGATCCATGGATATGCACCAAAGTGTACTGGTCAGTTGTGGCTCTGAAGAGTGCAAACACTGAAATATATTGTTGAGACTGACGTCTGATCACTGAAACTGGGTTTGCACTGTCACCAGAACATGTGGCAAAAAAAATGATAATGTCTCTTAATAAATGTGGATGACTTAAAACATGAGTGTGTTCTCAGTGAGTTCCAGTCACAAGGAGATAGTCCATTGATTGCTCATTTCCTGTGCCAATCAGAGCGGGGGCAAGGTGATGCCTCCTACTCGGGAGTATGTGCAGTTCGTAGTTGGACAGAGCTAGGGTTGCCAGGTCCCTTTTCTCCACCGGCGGGAGATTTTTGGGATGGAGCCTGAGGAGGATTGGGGAGGGGAGGGACTTCAATGCCATAGAGTCCAATTGCCAAAGGGGCCATTTTCTCCAGGTGAACTGGTCTCTATTGGCTGGAGATCAGTTGTAATAGCAGGAGATCTCCAGCTAATACCTGGAGGTTGGCAATCCTAGGCAGAGCAGATAGCCCTGCTGTGGGTTAGCTGAAGCACCATGGTGGTACAAGAACTGTCTCTGGTGATCTGATGTGAGGTAGTGGGTCTTCCGTCCTCAGGGAAGGGCATCTTTGCTTCCATATTCTACTTATATATTTATAAATGAAGTGAATGTTACAGGAAGTTGTAAGTCTTCAGTACTCTTCTCCAAATGAAACCCATGCAGGTAAGCAGTGTCCCTAGAAGTTCTAACTGCTCAGGAAAGTGGGGTAGAATGTTATGGCATAAACAGATTAAAAGAGGATTCCCCCCCCACACACACACACACCAGTTGGGCTTGTGGTTGTGTGAAATGCATGGTCATCGCATGAGCAAATACATGCATTGAATTACTCAAGGCAAGTAGCAACTCATCACCACTATTACCTAAACATACATGCCACTTCTCTTTAGAGCTACTGGGATTGGGTGCACTCATTATTTCAGAGGGCAGGATGCCCTTGTACCATCATATATCGTTTCAGTGTAGAATTTCAATTTGCTGTATTAGATGGTCTTGTTTTGACCTAGTTTTATTATGTTCAGACAATTCCCATAGGATTTTACTGATACTGTCTTGTCCCAATTACTGTATTTTAAAGTCATAGATTGTGCTTTCCCCTTGTAGTATTCCTTTCAAAGCACGAGGACCTCAGAATCTGAGTTATTTAGAAGTAACATTTTGTAAAACCCTTTTACATTCTTCCTCCAAATAGTTTCTCACCATTATGTCCCTTCAAACATGAAAGTATTCGAGGGAGGCAATGTGTAACTTAGCTACCATGGAATGTTTTGAAGTTTCAGCCACACAAATAAATGGGATGCATTTTCATAGTCACTTTTTAAAAGGAATTGATCCAACTTTTGTGTCAAAGCAAGTTAACGAGCCCAATCCAAATTAATAATTTGTTAAAATCATGATTTATTTTCACTTATGTGAAGAATAGCTGCTACTTAATATTTATTGCTAGGAACTTTAAAAATGAGCCAAAACCTTTAGGCACCACTTCAGGGTTTCTACAGCCTCTTTTGGATCAGCTGGAAGCCCAAGATAGAGCTGAGTGTCATCTGCATATTGGTGACAACCCAGCCCAAATCTCTGGATGACCTCACCCAGCAGTTTCAAGAAAATGTTAAATAGCATAATTTGCCTCCCAGTCCTAGCCTAGAACAGTGGTCCAGAAAGATACCAAAGATCAATGAGATTGAAAGCCACTGAAAGGTCCAGAAGAATCAACAGAGTCGCAATCACTCTGTCCATCTCCTGGTGCAGGTCATCCACCAGAATGACCAAGACTATTTCAATTCCCTAATGGGTTTTAGGCCTGGTTACTTCACCCAGGAAAGCTTGAAGTTGTCCAACCACCACCCTTTCACTCACCTTGCTGCAAAATGGAACATTAGGATTTCTTCAATCCTAATCTTACTGCATTGTTTGTGTGATGTCCCACCCTGTTGATTGTTTTGATTTACGCCATATAATCTGCTTGGAGTCTCAGTGAGAAACATAGGCTATAAGTAAATAAATAAATATAAATAAAAAAGGAGATTGGAATGGATAAGAAGGGATGAAAGTGAGCAAATGCAGCTATGCAGCCTTAAGGTTATTTCAGTTGAGGAATGTTCAGTGGGAAGGGGTGTATTTTAAACTG
Source organism: Euleptes europaea (assembly GCF_029931775.1). NCBI lineage: Eukaryota > Metazoa > Chordata > Lepidosauria > Squamata > Sphaerodactylidae > Euleptes > Euleptes europaea. The sequence continues at coordinate 34,328,588 of NC_079316.1, read as the reverse complement.
TGGTGAAAGTTTAACCTGATTTCATTTACCAAACAAATAAATCTTGCAGCTGAGGTAGAAAGTAACTGTAAATTAGCCATATTTGTTAAAGCTGTGATCAATTTTCATCTTGCTTCCTATCGACTCCATACTAGATTGCAGACCAACTGCAATATATATATATATTAAAAAAAAAGATGATGCAGTTAAGCCACAACAAATAGCAGAGTAAAACTGAAAAAACCTAACTTCCTTTTAAGAATATTGCACAAATCTATAACAGGGCAACTCCGATAAGGAAACTTACTGGTGTCCTCAGGAGATTCATAAAGCGCACCACGCTCCTTGGAATAGAAACACTCAAAGAGGTCAAAGGGCAGCAAAGCTTGGCTGAACCTGCCACTTGAGCCAAATTTGGATCGATAGCTATGAATGGGGAAATGAGAGAAAATGGGTCAGGGTTCATCGGCTACCTGAATATCACACATTCGCCACTGCGAAGAACAGACTTCACTTTGGACACCTGCTGTTTTGCTTTTTGGAATTTCACTTCAACCGTTCCTCAGTTTAGAAAGCTGCCAAAGAGGGAACCGAGTGCTTTGGAGGACAGGTAGCCATATTAACACCTTAATGCAATTTTTAAGACTCCAGACATTACTGCGAATTCATCCCTGGCATCAAGTTTTGACTAAGAGGTTGACAAGCATAGACAATGCATTATACTAGGACTGCAAAGCATGCCTCTGTCGTCCTCTTCTTCCTCAGCAACCTATATTTATGTGTCTTTCATTGTAAGCAGTTCCTTTAGCACTTCTTCATCAGTCTGCATAACCCATTCACTTTTGGGATAGTCCAGCGCAACCCCTGAACGTATCATTCTGTTTCTGAAACCTGCAACTAAATATGATATAATGGAGAGTAACTGTCACCCTAGATCTTACTTTTTGCACATTTGCAAGTTTTCAGAGACCTGTTTTATCTCAAATTTGAAAATGTGGGAAAATTGCAGGGAAACTCAGGGGGAGAGCGAGGTGACCTCTGACAGCCGGAAAAGGCATGCGTAATCAATACAAAGTCCCCAAGTAGTTGGAGGGGTGATGGCGAGTAAAACAGCCATGCATAAAAGATAGGGTTGCCAGGTCCCTCTTCGCCACCGGTGGGAGGTTTCTGGGGTGGAGACTGAGGAGGGCGGGGTTTGGGGAGGGGAGGGACTTCAATGCCATAGAGTTCAATTGCCAAAGTGGCCATTTTCTCCAGGTGAACTGATCTCTATCAGCTGGATATCAGTTGTAATAGGAGATCCCCAAGTTCTCCCTACTAGCTGGCTGCCCCTTGGGGCTTTCAAGGCTCACTCCCAGCCAAAATCCCTCTCCATCCCAGGTGTGTAGCACAAGGATACATCCCAACGCAAGGTAGCTTCAGCATAGGAAACAGAATAGGTAATGCTGTGCTGATACAGGAGAAAGGAGGGAACCTGGTGGGGACCACTGCCTTCATGCTATTGCTGCACTCAGCCTGCTGCCTCAGTAGGGTTGCCAGGTCCCTCTTCGCCACCGGCGGGATATTTTTGGGGCGGAGCCTGAGGAGGGCGGGGTTTGGGGAGGGACTTCAATGCTATAGAGTCCAATTGCCAAAGCAGCCATTTTCTCCAGCCGATCTGATCTCTATCGGCTGAAGATCAGTTGTAATAGCAGGAGATCTTCTGCTATTACCTGGAGGTTGGCAACCCTATGCCTCAGGTGGGGAGAGGGCACTTACCAAGCCACATACCACGGGGGTGGGGGTGGGAACAGCACCTGGCCAAGCAGCATGCAGTAGGCTGGCTTGGCCTCACTCTGTCCCTCCCTCCCCCCCCCTTAGCGAGACAAGGCCCATGCCTGGCCAAGCCACATGGCTGGCTCAGGGGGCTGGCTTCCTCGCCATTTCACTATACCCTTCCTCCTTTGAGGAAGCAGACCCAGGGGTGAACTGGTGAGGCATGGTGCTTTCCAGGGCTGTTGTCTCTTCCCGCCTGTCCCTGAGGCTATGCTGCTGCTGGAGCAGCTGTTTGCAGAAGGGCTCAGTGGCCCCAGGCATCACCCCACCCGGGGAAAGAAGATGGCAGGGTGGTTGGGTGTAGGGTTGCCAACTTCCAGGTGGCGTGGAATTCAAAGAGAAAGCACAAGAACAACCAAGCCAAAATAAGGCAAATGAATATCAAAGCTAGTTAATGCTGTTAGAAAAATATATTGAGAGACAACATCTCACAAGGACAACTGCAGTTGTAAAGAAAACCAGACCACCAGGTCTGCACTGTACAAAATTTACAAGCCGCGAGAGGCGTTACATCAAAGTAGAACTGGTGCAAAGCACTCAAAGTCTTAACAATCCATACAAAAAGATTAATATAATAAAGCAACGGAGAATAAATATAACGCAATGGGCTTCCGGTAAATTCCCATTTCTTGAAGATTTTTTTCAAGCTTCTAGTCCTTCCGTATGCCTGAAAATTCTGAAGAACAGAATATATTGCTAAAATACATCTGCAAGGATGTGAAATGCTACAACATAAATATATAAATACATAAACATAATGACAAGATAAAAATACATGAACATAATGACAACATACCAGTTATAGAGTAAAGGAGGGTGCCTTCATAGTTTGTATGGACGGCTGGATAAAGCGTCTGAAGTTAAAAAGCGCTATGCGCCATTTTATGGCTTGCTCGTGAATGTGATCAAGTAAAGCTACTGTATATCTCCTAAGTTGTCCTTGTGAGATTTTGTCTCTCAATATATTTTTCTAACAGCACTAACTAGCTTTGATATTCATTTGCCTTATTTTGGCTTGGTTGTTCTTGTGCTTTCTCTTTGAATTCCACACTCCTGTTAAGTACTTGTAGCCTGTTTGATTACCTAACTTCCAGGTGGCAGGTGGCAGCTGGAGATCTTACAACTGATCTCCAGCCAATAGAGATCAGTTCTCTTGGAGAAAATGGCCGCTTTGGCAAATGGACGCTATTTTCCAGTTTTGAACCTAACTTGACTGGAAGGGACACATCAAGATTCCTCGAGGCAGCTGGATGTGCTTAGAATTGTAGTTCATTTTGTGTGTCTTCATTTATCTTCGGCTCAGAAAGACCAGTTCTAAACTCATTAGGAGAAAGGTGGCAAGCTCTTGGAGCATTCCTGGATATCTCTGACTGGAAATCAATTGATGTGCCCTCAGTTATCAGGACTCGTTGTTTTGATCTCTTGAACTCCCCCCCCTTCTACCTCCAAAACATCGACTTTATTAGGGAAACACAGCCTCCCTCCCCTGCCTGCTCCTGCTAATTCTTCAGAATGACAGCATTATGGTTTGGAACGAAACTATCTGCAAATATGTCCTCTTCCACCCCCCGCAAGCATGAAGATCTTCTTGCTTGTATGTGATATAGAGTTGGAAAGGGGTTTTTTTTTTGTAAAAAGAAAAAGTGTTGGTACTCATCTATAAGGTTGTACTGATTTCCACCAGTTGCCCTCTTGGGACTTGGGAGGGCCCTCCGACAGGTGCCAGTGCCCTTAAAAAAAAAAGCCCTGGAGTTGGATCCAAAGAACTGCAGCTTCAGTCTCACAAGCAGAATGCATCTTTCCTACATTCCCTGTTTCCTGTAGCCCTCTGCACCCCTCTAACAGGGGCTCTCTTGAGAATAGCATGGAAACCAGAGGTAGGGGGACTGCAGAGCGAGCTGAAAATCCACAGAATTATTGAGCACAAGTGTTTTCTGCTTATATCAGGATTTTTTTGATCCAATCCAAAATATGTGCTTGCCTGGGGGTGGGGTGGGGGTTGGAGATGGGTGGGTGGGAAGGAAATTCTTCATTCCATTTGCAAGTTGATCATACTTTTTACCCACCAGTTGGTCCTGTAAAAGATACCACTGCTGTTGTTCTGTGAGATCAGGGAAAATATCCGTATTAGCATGCTGTGCTTAGCAAAGGGGTTGCCTTCTTTGAGATAGGTGTGCACAAACCAGGTTATTAAGAATCAACGCCTGTAGCATAAGTGGTGATGTGCACGTGTGAATGAATCTGTCGTGGATATTGATAAAAACATGGATTTAATTGATCTTTTACCCAGGCTCCAGGCATCAATGCCTCCTTACATCTCTGGTAACTCTAAGCAGATGTGAAGCAAGGAAATCGGTAACTAGAGAAAATGATAAAAGCCCACGAGCAGTACTGAACTTATTAGAGGAAAAGGACACCATGCCTGTTTGCTAATTAACGTAAGTTATGTCAGACCATTTGGTCTATAGGCTTAATTCACCTTCATACCATTTTATTCATGTCTTGTTAGTTGCTACCAGTGTCTATAAGGAATCTGCAACCACAGGAGAAAGAATCAGGGGACACAGGCGTTTGAATGTCTAAGATGAAACAGGAAGAACTCCGATTTTATTTCTGGCGGACTAGTGTGACGTGTTGAGTCCTGAGTTCAGATCAGCTGTCCAAAATAGATCAGAAGCATTTTTCAACAATTCAGATCTCAACAATGTCTTTTTTCCTACCCTGGGCTAATGAGGAAAATAATCCATAACTAGACAGGGTGCTCAAAGGATGCTAGGCACATCAAGATCAATGCCTGACTCCTCTGGAATAAAGCATGCTCCTAATTAAGTTAATACTTGTGTGTTCTTTGAATTACCAGGTTCCTAAAATCTTTGTATGTTGCATTATGCATTTTGTGCTATTCAATCATTGTCTGTCCTATGCTTAGAAGAAAGCAAATATTTATTAAGGAGTGTTCTCTGTTGAGTCTTGGTAGAAATTAAATGTCAATACAATACCTCTCAAAGCGATGGTGTGGTGCATTCTCCTGATAGGATTTAAATATACTTCTGAGCATCTTGAAGTAACTGACTGTCAGTCTAAACACCGGAGGTGATAGGAGGCAACCACAATACACCATCATATATACAGCTCCATTAATAGCATACAGCACCTCATGATACAGCAGACACAATAGAGGTAATTCATACACTTGGTTTTGGGCCAAGAAATAAGGGGGTGGGATCTGGTGATTGTATATGTGAACCAGCATTCATCTTAGTTATTTTCAAGTTCTGTTCACAACTGTTGGCTTTGCTGCTGAAAAGTCAGAATTTATGTGCAAGTTCAGAAGTGTTTGTGGATATGCCACTGTGTTTACATCCAGACCCCTTTTCACTTTACATAGTGGCCAACACTGGGTTTGGTGTTGAAAATATACTCTAGAAAACGCTAATCCTAGTTGACTGTGTATGATATATATTTTTGTCTCCACTTATTTTCAGTTTACATTTGAAACATCTTGGGTGCATGCTTAAGCAAAGTAAGAATGCATGAACTCGATGGTGTTGGGCCTATGGCATGATGTCACTTCCAGGAAAAAACTGGAAGTGACATCATGCCTCTCTAGGAATTGCCAGAAACTCTTTGGCAAAACCATACAGTTTTTTGGCAAGTTGACTGACGTAACTTCTGGGGAAAACCAGGAAGTGCCATCAGCACTTTCTAGGAATCAGCGATTCTTAGAGAGGCATGATGTAACTTCTGTTTTTCCCGCAGAAGTGAAGTCATATCATAGGTCCAACAATCATTTTTTAAAAAAAATTTCTGCCACTGCTCAAAGGAGCAGTGTACTGGCAACCCTAAATCCTCATGAATCATATGTGCATAGTAGTAGGGGTATTTAATTTGTATGTAAATTATATTGCATCCTTTTTGAGAAACCCAAAATTCTATTCTCCTATGTTGGCTAACATCCCAATATCAGTGTTATTATATGTGATGCGAATGATGCACTTTTGTTAGCTAGATCTCCGGTGGGCCTCCAATGACTGTTGAGGGCCTTTTCGGAATATTGTAATACAGAAGGGTTGACAATCAACTAATGGAAATCTAAGGTGATGGTGTTTTCTAAATCTAATCACCCAAAGACGTATAATTGGCAAATTAATGGGAAACCTGTAGAGCAAGTTACCCAGTCCTGTTATTTAGGAATTCACTTCCAAGCTAATTTGACCCGGAGGGCCCATTTTAAGAATGCTCATAACAGGTCCTTAGTCACAATAAAGGCCAGGTTTTTTTTATAGCAAAGATGGCCAGTTTGTTCCTGCTGCTATTTCAGTTATTAACGCAAAAGCAGGTGGTCAGCTTCTCTATGGAGTTCCTACATGGGTAGAGGCCCTTAGAGAGACACTAGATTCCCTTTTGTCTTTATTTTTGTGGAAGATCACAGGGATGCCCAGTTGTGTGGTGAATGTCTCTTTAAGGGCAGAACTAGGTTTACAATCTCTGGAAGCATGGGCATGGATAAGGACTTTGGACTTTGGCTGAAAGTTTTATTTGCCACAAAAGCTAATGAGTGTCTCTATCTATCAAAATCTGACTCCTATGCTACCCAAAATTAATGAAGGGAATTAATGGAGGCTAGACTCCAACTGCTGGGTTTTAGCAGTAATGATTTGGAGATATCAGGGAGATCAGCAGCATGGTCTGTGATGAATAAACATCTATATAACTTGGACGTTATCAGCAACTCGAAGAGAGCCTGTAGGGTATGCTCTCCTTTATATTTAGAATTGTCATACCCAAAGGCACCCTTACCATATTTAGATTTTTAAACTCTTCCTCAATACAGGAGAGCATTTATGCTTGCAAGATTAAACTCTATCCCTTCTCAAGTAATGCAAGATCAAATGCAAAGGACCACATACAAAAATCACAAAATCACACAAGGTTGGAAGAGATCACAAGGGCCATCCAGTCCAACCCCCTGCCATGCAGGATCCCACAATCAAAGCACTCCCGACAGATGGCCATCCAACCTCTGCTTAAAGACCTCCCAAGATGGGGACTCCACGCCCCCCCCACTCCGAGGCAGCGAGGTTAAGAAACTCTTGGCAGGCATGGTTTTAGGAGTTACGTTGGTGGTAGCCAATTTTTTTGCTCATGTAATTAAATTCAAAGGACTTCAAGTGCAGTGTGTGTGTACCATCAAGTCACTGCTGACTTATGGTGACTCTGTAGGGTTTTCAAGGCAAGAGACATTCAAAGGTGGTTTGCCATTGCCTGACTCTGCGTGGACTGGGAGAATTCTGAGAGAACTGACTGGCCCAAGGTCACCCAGCAGACTTCTTGTGGAGGAGTGGGGAATCAAACCTGGTCAAGTGCGGTAACTGGTTAGTTATTTTAATTATCTATTTTTTGTTGTATCTAGTGTGACATTGTTCAAGGCCTGTAGTCTAAATGAGCAGTATCATTAAAGAATATGTGGTAATTTTGTTTGTAAATTGAGTATATTTGCCTTATTTATTCCCATTAGTGAATACAAAGCTGCAGATAACACTCAAACCCACACATCCTAGAAGACACAGCTTTATCTTCTAGCCAAAAATATACATTTTAAAATCATAATATATAGTAGGAGATATTTCATCATGTTTTAGATCTCATAATAAGATCAGTGGAGTTTAAATTACTATATATATATATATATATATATATATATATATATATATATATATATATATATATATATATATATATATATATATATATATTTAGTGTTGGTTTTCCATTATGTTCTTTTTTCTGTTCTATTTTGGATGCATCAGTGGAACAGCACTGGAATTTCACAACTTAACTTGGTACGTGACCATGGATGATTCTCATGACCATGGATGAGTCTTTAAAAAGGTATACAATAATGAGTTGTTTCATTTCTGACACGCAGACTTTGTCCTGTGCTAACTAAAATGCCCTTGACTGTTTCTTATAAAATGTTAATATCTATGACTGCCAAAACTTATTAGTGTCTATCTATCTGCTGTCTAGGGCTATCTGTGTTGTGTATCTAATGGGGGGAACAATGAATTGTTTATTGCTTAACTGAACTATATTGCTTGGTGCAAGCTGACATTTATAATTGACGTCTTTCTTTTGCCAAGGCAAGAACATCAAGCATTTTCTGAGATAAAGTTTCCTGTAGCAATAAAGAAAAGGCCTGAATCCTACCATATATTGTCAAAGGGGGGGGGGATATTGCCTTTTCAAAGAACACTGTGGTCTCCAGTGGGATCCTGCATACACAGGATAAGCAGTGAGTATGGGGATAAAAGAAGCATGAATCTTTTTCATGCTTGGGAGGGGAAAATGGATGATTTATTTAAATGGCTCCAAGGAAGCTAATGCCGCAGTCCTGTGAAATGTACTTGGGAATTGTCCATTTGGAATACAATACGGCTTAATTCGGAGTAAACGCACGGACCAAATCAACTGCACGGATGCAATCTGACACAAATTGACTTGGAAATAAGCTCCATTGAACATACATCTGAGCCAGTCATTCTGTTGCTGCACTTTGAGAAAATGAAATCAAAATCCCGTGCCAAGAAAAGCACAGTTTTGAACGTGCAATAAAATAGTCCAATGAAGTAAATGGGCACCAATTGTGCAAATTAAGTGAAGTTGCCTAAGCCGGCTTATTTTGCAGTGTTTTAAAGAATCATTACAGTTATGTTGCAGTATTTATTGAAAGGGAGAGGCTGTGGCTCAGTGGCAGAGCACTTGCTTTGCATGCTGAAGGTCCTGGGTTTAATCCCAATTAAAAGGACTTCAGGTAGCAGGTATCGGGATAGACCTCTCTCTGCATGAGACCCTGGAGAGCTGCTGTCAGTCAAAGGCACCAATGCTGGATGGACCAGTGGTCTGACTTGGCATAAGGAGAGTTCCTGTGTTCATGCACACAAATATTCATGAATGCATAAGGAGCTATAAAGGCTGCAGAAGCCCCCTTGCCCTTGAATATCAGAAATACTACTCAGCCGTTGCCCCTGGATGTTAGCCTAGCAAATTCAAGCCTAAATTTGCAACCACAATAACTTGAAATAACTGAATAACTGACAGGGTAGGGTTGCCAACCTCCAGGTGGAGGCTGGAGATATCCCGCAATTACAACTGATCTTCAGGTAAAAGAGATCGGTTCACTTGGAGAAAATGGACGCTTTGAAAGGTGGACTGTATGGCATTATATCCCATTGAAGTGCGTCCCTTGCCTAAACCCTGCCTTGCCTAGGCTCCACCTCCAAAATCCCCAGGTGTTTCCCAACCCAGAGTTGGCAACCCCATGACAAGGTTTCATGGCTGTAGCTGGGGGGGGGGGGCAAGGAGGGCAGCCATCGCCCCTGTGGCATGCAGAGAGGGCAGCAGAACTGCAGTTCTGGCCTGCAGTTCTGCCACCATCTATACATGCCATAGGGGCAGCGGCTAGGGTTGCCAACCTCCAGGTACTAGCTGGAGATGTCCTGCTATTACAACTGATCTCCAGCCGATAGAGATCAGTTCACCTGGAGAAAATGTCTGCTTTGGCTATTGGACTCTATGGCATTGAAGTCCCTCCCCTCCCCAAACCCTGCCCTCCTCAGGCTCCACCCCAAAAACCTCCCGCTGGTGGCAAAGAGGGACCTGGCAACCCTATGAACAGGGTTTGTTGCCCACTACCATTGTCTGGAAGAAGTCAGGGCCAGACCAGCAGGAGCAAGCAGAAGAAAAGAATCAAGGTGATGAATTTTAAAATTATCCTGAATTAATTGTATTTGGTTATATACATGTTTTATGATGAGAGTTTTTATTCTACGAGTGTATTTTCCCTGATTACAATAGATCCCATGATGAAGCCACAAGCAAAACACATTTGGATCAGGAAGTAACAATAAAGGATTTATTCAGTGTCTTGATTTCATAGAATCATAGATTTGGAAGGGACCACCAGGGTCATCTAGTCCAACCCCCTGCACAAGGCAGGAAATTTCTTTTCTTCTGCTTGCCACTGCCATTGTCTGCACATCCCGATGCAGAGGTGGATCGAAAGGTTGTGCCAATACAGACAGCCCCCATAGCAGGTGACATTCTTTCGGGATTATTTGCAAATGAGTTGTCCCCAGTCGTGTGTCACCCCGCTGATAACTATTTTGGGTTGTTAGCCCAGCTTTATGTGTCACAAATATATGGAATTAACAGCGACTGCTGTTCCTAGCAGGGCAATAGCAACTGAATGGTGTATAGATTCCCATTGGCATTAAATTAAACTGCTGCTTGCTGGTACACTGGTTCATAGTGCTGGGCTGTAAATAGTACTATAAAACTGCTACTAACAAAGCCTGAATAGGTTAAGCGTATTAAATTGGAACCCACGTGCAATATTAAAGTAAGGCTAGTTCTCCTTCTCCTCTTAAATCACTTTGTCAAAAGTTTACGGCTCAATTATTTTAATTTGCATTGAATTAAAACTTTGCCTGTAAACTGTCAACAAGATGCAAATGATACCTTAGAATATGGCTTTAGATTTTTCCCTGACCTGCTGTAGTTAAAACCTGCCTTACTCTTTGGTTGGGTAGGTGGAAGGCTGCAACAACAAAGCTCTGAAATTGCAAGTAACATTGTAATGCTGATTCTCTATATTTGCACAAATTGTACCGTTCTATTCTGTTAGTGCAACAACAGTTTCTCTAATGGAACCATATTTTCATTTGTGGAAGAAGGAAGAGTAGGGTTACCAGCTCCAGGTTGAAAAAAGCCTGGAGATTTGGGGGTTTGGAGAGGGGAGGGACTTCAATGCCATAGAGTCCAATTGCCAAAGCAGCCATTTTCTCCAGGTGAATGGATCTTTATTGGCTGGAGATCAGTTGTAATGGTGGGAGATCTCCAGCCACCACCTGGAGGTTGGCAACCCTAAGGGAGAGCAACATTGGCCAATTCCCCCCTCTTTCTACAGACCCTTATTTTGCTCCTCATACTGTTCCTAGAGGTCCACTGACCCTAGGATTGCCAACCTCCAGGTACTAGCTGGAGATCTCTTGCTATTACAACTGATCTCCAGCCGATAGAGATCAGGTCCACTGATGGAAAGGACTGATTCCCCCATCCCCTTTCTCTCTGCCCCCTCCAGACTTGCATGGTTATTACTCCATATGGTCTTGAAATCCCAGAAATAGACTTTCCTGTGATTGGCCACTGGCTTCTGGATCCTTGCACTGTATCCAACCCAATACCTTTACATAAGAATCAACCTGATACTGCAGTTGGTTATTATAATACTTTTTCTTGTTATATGTAAACATATCATTTCAGTACCAGTGGGAATATCTTTGTGTTGAAAGTGACAGAAAGCAAATCTTTAATGTTATTATTTGAATTTATTAATTGCATTTATAAATGTATAAAAAGGGATACCAGAATATCTCCCACCCTATGACTTAACACAGAAATGCTTAGCCTTAGCAGGGTTGCTGCATCTTGTGCTTTCTAACCATGCCCCCACCAGGCTATTATTGGATGGAACTTTCAAGTTGGGTACCCCCCCTCCCCGCATAGCCCAGGACAGTATGGACTGATTTTCCTTGGGACCTCTATAGCTGGTTTTAGCTTCATTGTAATAAATCTACATTGATGTTTAAACCTATCAGTTGACTGGTAACCAATAATCATTATCATGAACAGCCAGTGATCCAAAACTTGAATAGTATACGTATGTGAGAATTTTTCAGGGTACTGACTACTGAAAGTCAATCAAATGGGTTCATTTTTAATCTGAAATTAAACACTATTAGTTGTCATTTAGGGGAAGGAGCTGAAAAAGAGATGGTCCGATAGTGTTCTCTATATTCTTTGTGGGATTTTCCTTCATGGTGTATGGGTTGTCTGGGTAATGTGCCCTAATGTGTTCTTGTAGAGATCTTTACTTCTATTATAATAGCACTTTTCCATTAAAGAAGTCGGAGGTATGACTCAGGAGCGAGGATTGTGAGGCTATTGATTTTTATAAGACAAGCAGCCATCCTACATCTAATTTAGAGCTTGATGAGCCAAAGAATAAACTCCTCTGCACTGGGACTTTCTCAGCTGCACCAGGTTTGATAGATTATTTGAAAACATTCTTTAGTTAATTATCCTAATCTATAAAAACCAGCCCAGCAATATTTAATGGCCAAATGTGCATCACAAGAGGATTGATACTAACAATATGGTGACCCAGTAGGGTTTTCAAGGAAAGAAATATTCACAGGAAGTTTGCCATTGCCCGCCTTCATGTCACGACCCTGGTAGTTGCCCATCCACATACTAACCAGGGCCAATCCTGATTAGCCTCTGAGATCTGATGAGATCAGGCCAGTCTGGGGCTATCCAGGGCAATAAATAATACATATCCTGGGCAATAAAAGTACATATCCATCCATTTTAAAAGAAGACCTAAAGCATTCACTCTCAGCCCATTCCTGAGGTTGGGGGCCGAATGGGCTTAGGAGGCGGCGTGACTCCTGCGCCAGCACCCATGCCATTTCTGCAGTCTAAACTGGCACAGATGCCAGTACAGGGGCACTTATACAGCGACAGTGCGGCCCTTGGACGCTGGCTCGGCCTCCCACCAGTGCCATTAGGCAGCTTCCTAACCCCTTTCAGCCCGGGAACACCCCCTTGAGCAATGGCGGTGCTGTACCACCTTTTGCTGTTTTCAAAGGGGCTTCCCCGCCCCTTCTGTAATTTTTATTTAAAAATAGCCCTTCCCCCCCAGTGCAGCAGCAAAACCTCTTTGGAGGTGCCGTGGCACTGCCACGGCCATGCCATCCCCAGCCACTGCAGCTCTCAGGAATGGGCTGTCAGACTGTAACAAGTGTGAGGTTATAGCATACTTGTTACAGTCTGACAGGATGTGGTGATGGCTGCCAACTTGGAAGGCTTTAAGAGGGGAGTGGACATGTTCATGGAGGACAGGGGTATCCATGGCTACTAGTCAAAATAGATACTAGTTATGGTGCATGCCTATTCTCTCCAGGATCAGAGGAGCATTCTGAATATATTAGGTGCTGTGGAACACAGGCAGGATGGTGCTGCAGCAGTTGTCTTGTTTGTGGGCTTCCTAGAGGCACCTGCTTGGTCACTATATGAACAGACTGCTGGACTTGATGGGCCTTGGTCAGATCCAGCATGGCTTTTCTTATGTTCTAATCTTATATGTGATTAGTGGAATTTGAAAATCCAATTTTTTTCTGGTAGTAGGGAAAAGCATTTGAATGTACGTTCTAGATTTATTTATTATAGTTACAAAAGTTATTTAAAATGTGTATGCCACCTTTCTGCACAATCAGATGTACCATTCTGCTTTATAGTAAGAGACCCAACCTTTACAAGAAGAAAGCAATAATATACAGAATGGATGTAATTCATATGATGCAAGGTAGACTCCTAAATCCATGGGGAATACTTTTGTGGCTTTCAAATGGTGAAAGTTGGCCTGCACAGGAAATTAATGAAGGGTTAATTTTTCTCTTATTTTGGTTAAAGATTCGTATTGGTATCAATCATATATTTTAATAAGCAAAATGCTTTAGAATTCTTAGGAATCTTCTTGCACCATGCAGACTAACATAATGTGGACCCATGAAAACCCTGATGTCCACTAATGTCTTTCCTGGCACCCATTTATTTTTTCCTCAAAACCCCTCTTCCCCCAAACAAAGAACCACTACTCGTCCTCCTGTACCTAGCTGGAGCAAGAGGTGCTTCAGAAGACGACAAAAAGTATCATCTTTGTGTGGCCATTCAGAAATAACTACCACTACCATAGAAGGATGCTTGGATTGGAACCTCCCACCCTTTTAAAATTGCTCCTCATGGCAGCCATTCTGTAACTGGTTCTGTCTCCCACAACAGCTGTTTTGCATTGCCCATAGCCCTGTCTCAAAGTTCCCAAACTGGCCAAAGGCTCAGCAAGTTGCAGTCCCCTGAAGGGACATATTTTTTGAGGCATGAGCTATTTCGGACAAGCGTCCTTTAGATACATGAAGTGGATGATGAAGACAGTGGTTGTGTATATACATCATACATATTGATCAGTCCAGTGGGGAAGCACTGGCCTTTTGCAAAGTGAGACTGAAAAAGAGATCATGTGATTGAAAGGAGAAATGCTGTATATGAGTCACCCTACTGAAATGAACATGATTCGGTCACGAGGGTAAGCAAACGATCATTTTCACATGTATGGTGTCATGGAAATTAAGCATAAACAGCTTGAACTGGTTAGGTGTACCCAAATCATCTTGAACCTTGGTTGTTTCAAAGCTTACCAACCTCTCCTGCATAGGATCTCTGCTTTCTCTGTGTTCCTTCATTTTCAAATCTTACACTGGAAAAAAATTCTTCCTCCCACATTTGACCCATGTCCGTGTAATCTGGCATGTTTGCTGTCCTCTGCGTGCATCTTCTTGACCATGAAAGACCATGCTACAAGGCCTCTGTTACGGTCAAACTACACAAGACATTTTTAATTGGTATGGGTGAGAGAAGACAGAAGCCTCTCCTCCCCCTGTGCTGTGGTACTGGGTGGAATATGCCCAGCTCAGACTTTTAAAATGCTGTTTCCTGCACCTGCTGTATGTCTGCAGTGAAAGTGAGTCAACCTGGACCCAACTCATTTTAAAAGTCTCATGTAGTTTGGCCCTTAGTTTTTCAGGCAGCAGAAGTGCCCTTGTTGGTTTTGCTGCTTAATATAGCTACTCTTCTAAAATTAAAATTGCTATTAATTCCATCCAAATATTACTAGAAAGACTGTGACAATCCTATGACATTTTAGTAGTTCATCCAGGCGGAAGAGTGATAGCGGCAAGAGGTGGAAAAAGAACTTGCTGCTGACAAATAGGGAACTCTGGCCTTCCCTTATTAAGCATATAAGATCTCATTTATTTAAAACATTTCTATGCTGCCTTTCCACCCAAATAGGATCTCCAAGATGGTGAACATCAAAACATTAAGTAAAGGAAAAGCACTGGGTCATTCCTGACCCATGGGGTGACATCACATCCCGACATTTACTAGGCAGACTTTGTTTACGGGGTGGTTTGCCAGTGCCTTCCCCAGTCATCTCCCCTTTACCCCCAGCAAGCTGGGTACTCATTTTACCGACCTTGGAAGGATGGAAGGCTGAGTCAACCTTGATCCAGCTACCTGAAACCCACTTCCGTCGGGATCGAACTCAGGTCGTGAGCAGAGAAACCAAGACATTAAAAAAGTATTTAAACTATGTTTATATACAACACTTAAATGAGCCAATAAAACATACAAACACATGTAACTATACAACCAGAAAATAGGGCCAATAACAATTACTGGGGGAATGCCAAGCAAAACAAAAAAACTTAACCTGCTGGTGGAAGACAATGATAAGGGGAGACAGATGAATCTCCAGAGGGGGTTCCAGAGTTTTGGTGCCACGACCCAAAACACCTTTTCTTTTGCTTCAGTGAAAGTTCACCCAACTCATTACACTTGGCACAGAAGTCTCCATGGATAGAATACTGTTCTGTTGTTCTTGGGAGATGTGTGTCCATGAAGTCTGGGCTCAACTCCCAGGGATTTCCTTTTTATTTCTCATAGCAGTTCATATCCTAAGTGAAACCATTCTTGGAACACTGCATTGTGTAAAAATGTTGCTTACAGAATTTCTGCTGAACTATAATCAACACAGAGTCCTATTCCATTTCCTCATCTATAAAATGTAGCAGGGAGGGGCCTAGAACTATCATTATCATTTTCAACCAGCATGGTGTAATGGTTAAGAGCGGTGGTTTGGAGTAGTGGACTCTGATCTGGAAAACAGGGTTTGATTCCCCACTCCTCCACATGAGCGGTGGGAGGCTAATCTGGTGAACTGTATTTGTTTCCCCACTCCTCCACATGAAGCCAGATGGGTGACCTTGGGCTAGTCCCACTCTCTCAGCCCCGCCTACCTCACAGGGTGTCTGCTGTGGGAAGGGGAAGGGAAGGTGATTGTAAGCCAGTTTGATTCTTCCTTAAGTGGTAGAGAAAGTTGGCATATAAAAACCAACTCTTCTCTTCTTCTTCAGCCTTGATGTTTTTTGCTTGTGAGAAGTCCCATTGGCTTTACAAAGGACTTTTCCAGAGGATCAAAGAAATTGCCCTTCAACCTCATTTCAAGATTGTGCATGACACTTCTATGCATTTCTTTGTACTACAGCTAATAAAGACTATGGATATGTTTTGTTACACAAAATATAACTTTGATGCAAGGAATTATATTCAATGTTGCTTGTCTTTTTTAAATAAAGAAAAAATTGCTCTTCAGCATTGGCGTGGAAGAGCACACAGCTTATAAAGAAGTTAAAACATTTTTAAATAGTTAGAAAAGATGTTTGGATCCTTTATATTATGTTTGCCAATTTATGTTATATTCAGATGCATGTGCCTGCATGTACAAGTGTGCACAGACAGTGGTGGTAAGCAGTAGCCTTAGAATGATTTATAATCAATAGACCTATCCTGCCTAGGCCTTGACTGGCATGGTCCAGGTTAGCCCAATCGTGACAGATCTTGGAAGCTAAGCAGAGTTGGCTCTGGTTAGTACTTGGATGGGAGACCACCAAGGAAGCCCAGGGTCGCTAGACAGAGGCAAGCAATGGTGAACCATCTCTGAACATCTCTTGGTCCTCCTTAGCAACATGGTATAAAAAGGACTAAATAACCTGCTAGCCCCACCTCCCTTCAACTCTATGGTTAACTGAAATATGAAACTCTTTCCTGCATTATTCATCATTTTTATATAAAAACCAAATGTGGAAAAGAGGAATTCATCTTGTAAAAATGACTTGCCACTTCAGGGCCCTGCCTACCATAATTCTTGGATTCCACCTAAAATGGCTATGGATGGATTCCTGTTCACCAAAGCACGACTTCCTTGCCTCCCCATCCAAGGTAACCCAAAACACCCCCCTGAAATGTTTGTCCTAGGGGATAGAAATCCTGCAGGGATAGCTTTTTTAACTTTGGGGGAGCAGCTGGAGATCTATGGGAGAGGAGATCAGCAAAAATCTCCCCTTGAGGACACAGATCTTTTAGGCAAGAACCAAGCCTGTGTAAAAATGTTTGTTCTACTAGGTGAGAGAACAGGAAAAAAAGCACTCAAAAACATAAAAGCCAACAAATTCCATTGGTGGCAGCGACTGAACCCAATAGCTTGCTCTGTTTAACTGGAGCTCTAATCTATGATCAAGCTATTAGCTGCTTAATGCAGGAAAAGGAAGGCACATCAAGCGCAATAAAGAAGAGATCCTTACAAACATAATTGCAGACCTTTTAGTTTAAATGCTAAAGCTGAGTACAAACTAGCTAGTGTTTTACCACTAGCACATTTAAAACTATTTGACTTCAACATGCGAGATTTTAGAATGAAAACTACTGTTGAACCCAAAATGCTTAATTTTGGCAGTATCATGCCTTGAAATGATTCAGACATGAAGCAGGCAAGCAGCTTTTCATGACTGCAATAAAAGCTGGTGGCTAATCAGTACTTTAAACAAATATGTTTAGATAACTTAGTAAGGACCAAAGAGCATAATTGGATCTTCATGGGACACTGGTGTACCATTGGAGGAGGAGGAATGTGGCCCATGGTAAATATCGAGAACTATTTGTGATCAACAAATGAAGAAAAAACTCCCCACAAAATTCATGGAGTGCTTCTAATTAATGAGAATGTTTGAAGAAATCTGCTCATAAATATTCAACGAGCAGAAAAATAGGTTGTGTTTGTTAGATAAATTATTAACTACGCATTTTTGATTTGGCTTTAGTAACATATCAAGAACTATAAAAAAGAATCAAAAGCACTTAGTCTGAATATGGTCATATAAACCAAATTTGGAAAAAGAAGGGGGAGAAATAGAGAGTAAATCTGGACACAATAAGGTACAGGTCTTTTTGGATGGTTTTCCTGGAAAGCCAGATGGAAAATGCTGCCTGAGGCTGTCAAACATTTGAGCCTTTTAAAGAAAAGTGTAAAAGATATTTGGCAAACTGTATCTGCTAGTATAAACCAGCTGTGGACACATCTGTAGCTAAAGAAAAGAGGCTACTCTAAGGGGTGTTTTACAAGGAGTTGGTTTGAACAACACAGCTGGAACTGCCACACAAAGAGATGAAGACAGTGTGATAAACAGAACTTCGCTCATTTGTACAGAGCAGGTGGCATGCTGGCACAATCTAACAACATTGCCAAGTCTGTTGAAAAATAGCTTATCATCTGTAGAGGAGCTTTACCTGTAAACTGATTAAGAACAATGTTGGTTTCCTTAGAACAAACTGAACAATATGGCAAGATTTTGAGCAGCATCTAATCTCTTTGGACTTTGGGGCTTGCATGCAAATCACTGCTCAACCATTGGCGGGGTCTTGGGCAAATCACTTTCCCCCTCAGTTTCACAGAAAGGAGTGGAACAAGCTACATTTTATAGAACATTTTGCAAATTAAAACTGCAATACTAAATCAGTTTGAAAATAAGAATGAGTCTGAGTACCATTTTTTGTCCATAATGAGGAAAATCTGCTTTGTCTCTGGAGACAGGACCTCAAATGTTTGCTAACACTTTTTTTGGTTCAATTGCCAGAGTGATTGATAGGTACTTTAGGGAGACAGAAGCAGAACTAGCTGCAGAGCTAAACTGTTGACAAGAAGGGGCAAGGGAGATAAAAGTCTGGGGACCCACATCATCCTGGACCAGTCACATTATTCACTTTCCTACGATATTTGGGTTGGGTCTGCGTCATGTGAAGAGGGGCCTCCAGGTTTCTAGGGTCCATAATTTCAGGAGGGTAGCTGTGTTCGTCTGTGGTAGCAGAACAAAATTTGAGTCTGATAGCACCTTGAAGACCAACAAAGTTTTCCAGGGTACAAGCTTTTGCAAGTCAAAGCTCACTTTGTTTGTTACAAATAGAATGAAATTCCATCGGCCCGTATATTCAAGTCAGAAGGTAGGAGGAGTGTTGCAAAGAGGGGCCAGTTGGAATCAGGATGCAGAGCTACCATGCAAAATGTAATGAGCTAGGAGATATCCCTAAGGGACCAGAAGTGGTAGATGATACGAGGGCTGCAAGGCTGGGTCAAAACCTTACTCTATGGCAATGACAAAAGGGAAAATACCTCACCTGTGAGGCCCCTGCCATCACTGATGGTCTTATTCTGGGGCAAGGGAGGCCAATGCAGCCCCCATGAAGGAGCAGTTACAGCTGACTGTGAGGTCTGCTGTCCCAAAGCATAATAAATTAGTATTTTAAGAAAGAAAACTGTAATGTTTGCATGAGAAATCGGAGCTCTGTGGTATTTAGTTGAAATGGGAAATGAAATCCATGCTATTGATTGATGACCAGTTCTTCAGCTTTCAAGGCAGTGTCATTTTCTTAAATAACCATTTCATTTCATTGACAAAACACTATTTCCCCCTTGCATGGAATCACAAATGTTAAGAGCTGAAGACAATGGTCAGGTTTGGAAGCACCCAAATCTTCACTGTGTTGCCTAACAAGTGGTAAGAACGATGAGATCACTGGTAGGAGCAGATGGTGAAAACTTCTGAATAATATAGGATCACTATTTCCCATTTAACCTCCTTGAGCAGTGCTGTTTAGTCTCCTGCAGGAAAGGATAACAGGTCACAAAATGGAAGACAAAACATGTACTCAGATTTTTAACAATGAAGTTTTATGTTAACAAAAAAGACAGTTAATAAGCAAAGACAAATCAATCAACAAACGATAAGCCAACAATATTTTGGAGTGCTTTGTTAACTCAGTAGAACGAAAGCAGAACTTCTCATAATGCTACGGCTGAGGGAAAAAAATCATTTATGCAAGGGAAATGAGCCTGCTTCTGAAAGCTAATGAGCTTGTTGAATCTGAGCCAAAATTGCATACAAAGCTGGGCAGGAACAAAGCCAAGGGCTCAAGATTTGACATTGGGCTTTAAAAGGGGTATGGGAAGGCAAGCAGTCAGAGTGAAAAAGCTGAGACCTATTCATAAAGGCGGTTTTATTGCAGCAATAGCTTAATGCTTACGTTTCAACACGATATTACGTTTCAGTCTAAGTATCTCAATCTTTTAACGAACTGAACTTGGTGATTGCCAGCCTGATCTGATGCCTTCTCACCCTGGCTAAAAGTGCTCACGTTCCCCATGGAAGGGGCTTGCTGTTTATAAACAGACATTTTGCTGCTGGCCAAGGACGAAGGGCTAGAAAGCAAATTTCCTGTCACCCAGGAATGCTTTCTGCAACCATTTGTCTGGTGAGGAACGGCTGCATGTCTGTCATGCACGTTGCACGGATTTCTAGACTTAGCGCAAGTCGCTGGCTAAGCATGTTGGGCCACAGAGAAAACACAATGTAGCGTAGAACGCATCCTCTGTTGTGTATTAGGGGGGCATCCAACTTAGGATGCAGAGCACTATATATGTTGTGCTGCCTACAGTTATAAAAAAAAAACTACAGGGAATTGTTGCTGGTTCCAAATATAGCAGCTGACTCTGTTTTTCTGATACACTCCTGTGACAGATGGCCTCTGGTTCCACCCTCCAGGCATCCCAAAAAACCACTGCCTACAGGGGGAGTAGGCAGACGCTAAATGGCGTCAGCCAATGAGAGACTATGCAAGCTCGAGGGGAGGAGAGTAAAGTGGAAGGAAAGTCTGTTATTGCCTCAGATAGGGTTTGGGGATGCAACTGAGAAACAGGGAAAACAGCCAGGAGAATAGTTAGGTGGTCGAGCTTTGCCCGGTTAAGAAAAGGAATCCAGATATCTATAGTAGAGGTACATAGGGCTCAGGAGCCAATAAAGAGGCAGAAATACATCAGGTGTCCTGTGTTACCTTAAGGGAATAGTAGGTTAGGGGCTTGTGAGGGAACTGAGTGAAATATCCCGAGAGGCAAGATGACCCATTTCACCAGGCTGAGATTCTTGGGTTTAAGGAAGAGTTCCAAATAAAATAATTCTTCCTCTCTCTCTTACAGGAATACCCCATCAGTTCAGTAAAGCTGTGGGTGTGTGAAAATGAAACTGTTTTAAGCAGAGTTGTGCTGTCCCTTGCTGTAAAGAACCAAAACTTGTTACATTCCTTGTCTTAGCCGCAGCTAAGCATTGAGCCCTTCTAACAAAGAGACAATGAACGAATCTTTTCCTTTTGCGAAAGGAAGATGTTGGTGTGAATCACTGAAGGAGAAGGGAAGGTGGGGGAATAGTAGAAAGTACTAGGGGTGTGCATTCGGCTGAAGCTGAACCACCCCCCCCCCTCAACTTTTCAGTATTTTCCAGGTTTTTTAAATGTGTAAAAAATGGCGGCAATTAAAGGGAGCTGAAAAAGCAAATCCTGAATAATGCTGATTTTTTTCCAGTATTATTCGGGGCTGCTTTGGCCCCACTGCCATTTTTCTCCCTCCCCTCCTACTGACCTGTTGACTGAGTCCTCCTCGCTCCTGCCTGCTGCCTCTGAAGACTATGTGGACTTTGGAGGCAGCAGGCCATAGCGATCTGAATGCTGGTCCACCTCCTAAGTCGACGTGGGCTTTGGAGGGAGCAGGTGGTGCAAAACTGAACACTGGTCTCTGTGGAACCCAGCGCTAAGCTCTGCGCCACATATTTTTGAGGTTCAGGTTTAATAAACCTGCAATTTTTCAATTATTCGAAAAAGCGGACTCTCTAATATTTGGCTTTTTCGGATTTTTGGAAAAATTTCCAGGATCATTAAACCCAAACCTGAAAAATACTGGAAAAAAGGTGCACAGCCCTATAAAGTACCTCAGATTCCTATTCTACCTCCCCAGGCTTCCTCTATAATAGAACCTTACTGACCACTCACAACCGATGCCATAACTAAAATCAATTTGGTCACTGGTACTGGGAAGTGTGGCAGGGAAGGTGGGCAGTTGAGAGAGCACCCAGCTGTCACAACACCTCACGGGCATTTAGGACTCTCTGGTGGGTTTCAGTACATTTCTGGGCACAATGTGCTTTTTTTATGTGGAAGTCACTGTAGTGTTGTGGCCTGACTGTTGCTGAACTAAGATCAGGGGGTTCCAGAATCTCACTACTATTCTATAACTGTATGATCAGTGGCAGTGGAATCTTAAGAATACATTCTGGAGTAAGCCACACTGAATAGGATTCTGAGCATACCTGCTTAGGATTGCCGTGGGGTGCCATTCTGGTTGGGAAAACAGTGCAGGGGGAGGCAAGAGCCCCTCCTTCCCTATACCACAGCCTTGAGCAAAATCAGGGCCTGTGGCAGTTTTAGAGATGGATTGGCTCAATCAAGGAAGCCATGGCCCTCAGTTTGTAAGACCTGAGCAAAGTTGTTAACAATAGGACATTATGGAGATCATTCATTCATAGGGTCGCCATGTCGGAAGCGACTTGATGGTATTTAACACACACACACATTGGTTAGAAAGTAAAGCTGATTGGATTTGGTTGTTACCATGGCACATAACGGTTTTTCTATTGGCTCAAGCAAATCAAATTACCTAATTCATTCTTATAGTTACTTTCTCTGATACAGGCAATGTACCAACAAGTCTGAACCAGTTAAAGCCAGTCTTATAGGGGCACAGTTCCCTTTTCCCACAACAGAAATCATTGAGTCAGCTCTCCCCTCTCTTCTGCATATGTGACCAGTTTCTCTTTTAGCTAATGGCCTTCTTTAGCCTCTGCATACAAATGGGATTCCAACTCAAGAGAAATAAGATACAGGGCTTCTTCATAGTGTAGCCTGTGCTCTGTTGTGTCATACACCAGTGTGGTGTACAGGGAAGACTCCCCTTACACTTATCCGCAACAACAGTACCACACACAGGAAATTACAAAGCAGTGATGATTCAGGGAAGGAAGGGAACTGGGTGTTGGCGTATGTTAGGAAGCGTTGCAGCTCAATAGACGAGTAATCACAGGAGACTCAGCACATATAAATAAGTGCTCTTTTATTAACAGTGTCAAAGTGCTCCGCTTGGTCACCAATACTCCACAACCCACATCTATACAAGTTCTGTACAACATATATACATTTCTGGCCCTGTCCAGCAGCCAATCAACAGTTAGCCACCCAGTGGTCAGATATCATCCTGCTTGAACCAGTTCAGTCCAGCTTTACTGCTAAGTCATGAGCAGTCATGTGACACCAGCTGTCATCTGGCTGTCACTCAGATTACAGCAATCCACCTGCTTGCTATGACCTGTCTTAAATTTCAACACTGGGGGCCCAGCGCCCCCCAAAACCTTGGCCTTCCAAACTGCCAGATTGCGCTGCAGAAAGATGTGCTAAAGCAATTCTACACATCTTTGTTGTAAGAGGAAGACTCAGCAATGCATAGGACATTGCAAAGCTACAGCCATTCTTACCTCTGTTTGGGCTAAAAATGTGTTAATTATTGTAGAGATGTGTTTGTTTGTTTTAATCTATAGTCTCAGATTGTGACTTTGTCTCTCCTCACTGGCTGTTAGGGCAGCTTGTATCTGACCGAAAACAAAACAGAACAAAAAAAAAGTTTGCAAACATCATGGATAAAATCTTCCAAAATGTTTGCTGGTGTGTTAATCCTTTATGCCCCCCCTCCCCAGTGGCTGGGCAAGCACTGGCTTAACAAGACCAAATGTAGCCAAAGGGTAACTTTTCCTGAACAAAAACTTAGCCAGAGTTTTGAAGCAAAGGGTAATGATAGTTTAAAAGCTGTTTCTTTCAAGAGCAAACAACATTTTAGTTAAGGATAATTCACTTATGGGATGGTGCCAGAAGCAACCAGAGAACAAATTTTGTGTTTGAGACACACGGAAAGGGAATTAGAAATATGGACAGAGAAAGAGGACTTGGATCTGATTGCTCCTAAGGCCCCCAAACTTCTTTAGCTACTGAATGTGAATGCATAAAATCACAGTGTATGCAATGGGAGACATTTAAAAAGCTATTTAATAAACACATATTCAAGGCAGTAATAGCAGAAGCCACTTGATACCTTAGTAATTTATTTTATTAGACTTTTATCCCGCCCTTTCCCCACCAAGGCGGGGAAAGTATATTAAGTATATGCACACACACAAACACACACACATATAATGTGTATGCATATATATGCAAGTATATGCATAAATGATATGTATATGCATATACATAATATATATGCATATACTGTATATATATATGCATAATCTAAAATATGCAATATAATAAAATGCAACTCCTATACAATATATAGGACTTTCAACTCTGTAAAACTAATCTAAATTAATCTAAAGATCGCACCATTTAATTAATTTCACCCTGTAACAGTGATTCAAATGCATACGCATGGTGTTGCCCAGTAGCGCTACAAAAATGAAGAGGAAAACCCCACCTGATCTGGATGGTGAAAGTAATGTGAGAGGCCTTGCAAATGACAGGTTTGCGCATCTAGGCCTGATCCCAAAAATCTGACACTACCACAATGATATTGTCCCTACGTATCTGAGCCAAATCTGGGTTTCCAATATATAGTGAATCTATATTTCCCCCTAGCAAAAGTAGGTTGAATTAATAAGTCAGCATTGCCCGAGGCATACCATTTCCCTTTTTCGATGTGATTCATGTATATTCGGACCAAACAGATCATATTTTATCCCATTTACACTGATATGGGTAGTCTGCAAAATAAAGACAGCAAACAAAAAGATGCAGAGACAGCTACAGAGGCAACATTCACAGACAAATGAATGCACTGGGCATCACCTATGGTCCTTCATCAAGGGAAATGTGCATGTTTTGAAGATGCAACCTTTACTTATTTACTTACTTCATTTACAGTCTGCCTTTCTTGTTGATACTCAGGGCAGATTACAAAATTAGAAAACAGGGCCATAAAAACCATCATAGTGTACCCAATAAACAATGCAATAAACCCAGATCACAAAATTAGAGAACAATGTAATAAAACAGTATAATACACCCTATATACAATGCCATATTAAAAACTGCCTTTTTTGCATCGACATTAATACTACAACCCTTTATCAAAAGTGCCCTCCTGAACAATTCCATTCTACTATCATGTTCCAAATGGATATTTCCCTAACACAAGTATTCCCTATCCCAACTTCATTCATTCGTACAAAACCTAAAGAATGATGAAATCCTGCAGTACAGAATTTCTCTCTCACATACAACTATGGAAAACAATTTCCTTTCCCTAGATTACTGCAGCTGATTGATTCCTGCATGATATCTCTGCTTGCACTATTTGTTCATTCATTTTTCAATCTCACAGTGCAGATGTTTGCCTTCCCCCACTGATGCTATGCATACAGTATCCGCGTTGTCTGTTTTATTGCATGTGAAAAAAACAACAACAGGCTGTTCTTTACAAAAACTCATGTCACGATAGCTTTGTTAATT
The DNA here is from genome assembly GCF_029931775.1 of Euleptes europaea. Lineage (NCBI taxonomy): Eukaryota > Metazoa > Chordata > Lepidosauria > Squamata > Sphaerodactylidae > Euleptes > Euleptes europaea. The sequence continues at coordinate 34,303,349 of NC_079316.1, read as the reverse complement.
GTTAATGCCTGAGAATCTTTGCAATTAACACAACAGACTGTCAGGGCTACCATGCTGGAAGTTTCCCTCCTCCTTTATGTGTTAAAATGGGCAAAACTTTCAGCATACTTTAATTAACATTTCATAAGAGTCTCAGGACTAACATTGTGAGATGAATGGTGAAAAAATATGGACCATGAATTTCCCCCTCAAATTAAGTAGAATTGATTAGAGACAGGGCCTTCTCTGTGGTGACTCTGGAATTCAGGCTGTTTACCTAGCAACTATCTGCTTAGTTTTAGGCACAAAGAGAAAAGCTTATCTTTTTTTTTTTTTAACTAGCAGCTGAACTGTTTTCTTCCTGTGTTATTGACTATTGATTTGCTGCTATTGAATTTGAAGACAAGGAGTCACTCCCCCTTTGTTACATTTGCACTGTTCATTCTTTTATCATTGGCTTTATTCCTTTTAAGGAAAGTTTTTTGTGTGTGTCTGCTTTTATGGCCATTGTCCCTGAATCAACTGCTTTATGGCTGATTTGTCTGTTTCTATTAACTATTTGATTGGTTTTTTCATTAGTTTGGTTGCAAGCCACCTTGGGAGTCTATGCACTTAAGAGTTACCAGGCACCAATACCTCAAGTAACAAATAAATGACCAAATAAATAATTTTCGGGACTTATGCAAACCTTTTTTTTCCAGTGTGAAGTGTGTGTATCCCTTGCCCTGGTTTCCATGCTATATAAAGTAAGCTGATTCAGTCTATCCCAACATCATTATCTTGCAAGGGGAGGGGGATCCTGCGACATCAAACTTCCACACATTCCGCAACCCGTCATGCATGCCGTGTCTCAGAAGCGGAATCTCACCAAGCGATAGGGTTGCCAGGTCCCTCTTTGCCACCGGTGGGAGGTTTTTTTAGGGAGGAGCCTGATGAGGGTGGGGTTTGGGGAGGGACTCCAGTGCCATAGAGTCCAATTGCCAAAGTGGCCATTTTCTCCAGGTGATCTCTATCGGCTGGAGGTCCGCTGTAATAGCAGGAGATCTCCAACAAGTACCTGGAGGTTGGAAACCCTACCAAGCAATAACCTGTGAATGGCCTAACTCACGTGTTTCCAACAGACAACGCTTCGGAAAGCACAGAGAGAAGATTTCTTTGGGATTCCCCCATCCCCCCTCCCCTCCCCGGAGACTCTCAACTGGCAATTCACAGTGGGTCGCTGTGTTAGTCTGTCTGCAGTAGTAGAAAAGGGCCAGAGTCCAGTAGCACCTTAAAGACTAACAAAAATATTTTCTGGTAGGGTATGAGCTTTCGTGAGCCACAGCTAGAATGTGAATTCATCTGTCTTTAAGTAGAGGAGAGTGAATTCACAGAAGCATTAGTCTGTAAATGTTAACAGTATGTAAATGTGAATAGCAGGCGTGATGGGATTAGGTGCGGTCTGCAGAAAGCTCATACGCTACCAGAAAATATTTTTGTTAGTCTTTAAGGTGCTACTGGACTCTGGCCCTTTTCTATCTCAACGGGCAGTTCGGAAAACTTTTCCCACCCCCTCTCTCCAAAGGAGGGGATATTGTGCAGGTGGATTTGCAGAAGTGGGAAAAAATACCTTTATCCCTATGGGGCAGAATTTCGGTAATTAAAATGATGGTTTTACCCAAGATGCTTTTTTTAAATTTCAAAATGCTTTTTTTTTTAATTTCAAAAACAAAAGTGCCGGGTAGGGGTGGGAGATGCGGCTCTGCGGGCAGCCAGCCCCGGCCGCCCCCGCCCCCAGCCCCGCCTGCCCTGGCCAACAGCCTCCCCCGCTGCAGCGCCTGAAAAGCGGCACAACGCCGGTCATAAAGAAGGGGGCGGGAGGTTCGGCAAGAGTGGCAGGCGCCGCCGCCAATGAGGCCGGAGGAGGCGGGCGGCGGCGGCGGCGGCTGCAGCTCCGCAGCCATTCAGTAGAGGGGGAAGCGAGCCTGGCCGGCTGGCTGGCTGGCTGGCGCGCGGGCTGCTCCTTCTGCTCGCGCTCGCCTCGCAGCCCGGCCGGCCGCGCGGGAGGGAAGAAGCGGCGCGAGCCTCCATGGGCCGGCGATGGGGCGGCGGCGGCGGCGGCTGAGCAGTGCGGAGCCCGCGCCGGCTGCTGGCGCCGCGGGGAGGCCGGTGCCTTCCCTTCGCCGCCGCCTCCTCCTCCTCCTCCCGGATCGAGTGCCTGGCGGGCGTCGGGGAGCCACGTCGGGGAGGCAAGTCGGAGGGGCAGCCGGCCAGCCTTAGCGGCCTCCTCCGGCCGCGCCAGGGCGGGCAGGCAGGCGGGCGGGCGGGCGGATCTGGGCTCCGCGCCCGGGTCGGGGGGTCGCGCACGCAGGAGTTGCTGCTGCTGCTGCTGCGGCACCCCCATCACCCCCCCCGCCCCCCAATAAGGCGCAATGCACTTTCCGAGCCATCGGCGGCTCGACCACCGCGCAAAGTTTGCCCGTCCCCCCGGCTCTCGCCCCTCTCCTTGCTTGGCCGTGGAGCGGAAACTCGCCTGGCTTGCGGAGGGGCCGGAGAGCCGCGCGTCCCTCTCCCTTCCTGGGATGATGCGTTAACTGGGTGCAAAGGAGTCCCCTCCTCCTCCTCCTCTTCCTCCTCCTCTCGCCCCCTCCATCCCCAACGGGCGCTGGGCTGGACGTTCCTGGGAGGAATCCCCGGGGAGCCTCTGCCTTGGACTGGATCTCGCTCCTTCCTCCTCTGAAGACACGCGTCTCCGGGGGGGAGGTGTGTGTGGGGAGGAGAGGCGATCCCTGGAGCCATGGACGGTAGGAAGCCAGGCAAGTTCTTCTGAGCCTGCGGCAGGAGGCGCCCATGCCAGCCCCGGGCAGGGCGGCATCCCGGAGAGCGGCGAGGGGCATCCTGGGGAGGCGGGAAGATGCCCTGTGTGCCTGGGGGGAAGCCCCGGGGCGTCCGGGCTGAGCCTCCCTGCCGCCCTCCGGCACGCCTGTGATGAGCAGCAGTTGGCAGGGCTGGTCTCCTGCCCCGGCCCGCCAGCATGAAGGTGTTCCGAAGGAAGGCGCTGGTGCTCTGCTTGGGCTATGCGCTGCTCCTCCTCCTCACCATGCTCAACCTGTTGGACTACAAGTGGCACAAGGGGCCGCAGCAGTGCAGCGAACCCTCCCTGGCCCGCCGCACTCCGTACCCGCAGCAGCTGCCTTATTACGCCTCCCAGTCCCGCTCGGACACGCGTGCTCTCTACGGGCCCCCCGTGCCCCCCGCCCGCAAGCGGCAGCTGGTCTACGTTTTCACCACCTGGCGTTCGGGGTCGTCCTTCTTTGGGGAACTCTTCAACCAGAACCCGGAAGTCTTCTTTCTTTACGAGCCGGTGTGGCACGTCTGGCAGAAGCTGTATCCGGGCGACGCCGTCTCCTTGCAGGGGGCGGCCAGGGACATGCTGAGCTCCCTCTACCGCTGCGATCTGTCCGTCTTCCAGCTCTATAGCACGGCCGGGGCTGGCAAAAACCTCACCACCTTGGGCATCTTTGGGGCGGCCACCAACAAGGTGATTTGTTCGTTGCCGCTGTGCTCAGCCTACCGCAAGGACGTGGTCGGCATGGTGGACGACAAGGTGTGCAAGAAGTGCCCGCCGCAACAGCTTGGCCTCTTCCAGGAAGAGTGCCTCAAGTACCACACCCTGGTCATCAAAGGGGTGCGGGTCTTCGACCTGACGGTATTGGCGCCCCTCATGCAGGACCCTTCTCTGGCTCTCAAAGTCATCCACCTGGTTCGGGACCCCAGAGCAGTGGCGAGCTCGAGGATCAAATCCCGTCACGGGCTCATCCGTGAGAGCTTGCAGGTCGTGAGGAGCAGAGACCCCCGCATCCACCGCATGCCCTTCCTGGATGCAGGGCACAAACTGAACAGCAAGAAGGAAGGTGGAGGTGGCTCGGACTACCACGCCTTAGGGGCCATGGAGGTGATCTGTAGCAGCATGGCAAAGACCCTGCAGACTGCCTTGCACCCGCCCGACTGGCTCAAGGGCAATTACATGGCTATCCGCTATGAGGACCTGGTGGTGGAACCCATCAAGACTTTACGGCAGGTGTACGGGTTTGTCAACCTGCTGGTGAGCCCCGAGATGGAGAAGTTTGCCCTTAACATGACCAGTGGGCCTGGGTACTCCTCCAAGCCCTTTGTCGTCTCTGCCAGGAATGCTAGCCAGGCAGTGAATGCCTGGAGGACAGCATTGAGCTTTCAGCAGATTAAGCAGGTAGAGGAGTACTGCCACCAGCCCATGTCCATCCTAGGGTATGAGAGAGTCGGCAGCCCAGAAGAGGTGAAGGACCTCAGCAAAACCTTGCTCAGGAAGCCGAGGTTGTGAAGGGGCTGTGCACCCAGAGCGGCTGACTGGAAGCATAACTGGCAACTTTGCAGACTCTTGAGTTTGAGATGGGGGAGAGAGTGAAAGATGGGGATCTTAAGGACACACTGCCCAGGAAGGTAATTTTTGATCCTCATGAGAGACTACTGAGGATCATACACGTGTATGTTTTGGCTTTGCTGAGGTGCCAGTCATATCAGCACACACACACACACACACACACACATCAGCAAGTATTTCTACGGCTTCTTTTCTCTCCAGAAGTGCAAAACACATAATTCAGTATGACCCAGAATCTTAACATACGATGTTGTGGTGGTGATCATGAAGGACTTGCATAATTGTCAAGGCATCGTTTTTTGGGGGTGGGGTGGAATTGGGGGATAAACAAGCAAAATGCGGAGGACTGGACTTTTGTATAAATGTTTAAAAGTGATCTTAATAAAGATATAAAACAGTCTTTTAAAATAATGACTTAATTGGTTGGGACTTGCACACATTGATAATGCAGTTCTTAAAAATATGTTAGATGTGCATTGCTTATGTTTTCTTTTCCTTCGAGGATGTAGGTGGGGGAAAGGGAGAGTTTATTTTTGCAATATTAACACTCCTCTAAAAGCTAGAAACTACCCTTTGACAAGTATCATTAACAGTTCCTGTTCAGATGCATGTTTAGTGGCCAGCAGTGCAATCCTAAACAATGTTGACTTCAGTGGACTTAGAAGTGTATTATTCTGTTTTAAGACTGCACTAAAAGAGATGTGTATCCACAAAGATTCATAGTAAATACTATGGCACTGGGAAAAGGGTGTCATTGGAATAGCTTTTAACAGCCACAACTGCTTTGATCAATAGTAGTATTTACATTTCGCTTGAAGATTATGGTGTGCTTGTAGTACACAGTTATCTGAGTTATGGAATGCATGAATGAAGTTATATATAGATACAAGATATTTCAGTCATGGCATTGTAAAAAGAAAGCAGTGCCACAAACTGTGCCTTCTGCATAGGAAGTGCAAACTGTCAGATTGCTCTTCTCAGTAAAGCCTTCCTGATTACTGGTTTGTACTACATAGGGACAGGGATGGTTCTTCGTATGCAGTGATAGGGGGATCTTCGGTCCGCACTGAGTGGAGGCTTTGAAGAGCCATTTATCATTTGGACTTTGAACAGAAACTCTCCTTCACAGCAGAGAAAAGTAGGAGACTTGGAACATTTGCTGGAGGAGCTTTGGTTTGCAAATGGAAATTATGTGCCCTCCAGCGAAGTCATAAGTACAGTTACACCCTTTTAAGCCTATTGACTTCAGCTGACTTAAAACCCTGCTAATTCTGCTATGATCGCACTGCTTGTGTGCAAACTACAGAGGTTTTTTGTTTTAAGAAATACTTTTATTCTCTGACTTTAAAAATTCTTCAAAGCTCTGCTTTGAGGTCTGAGGCTTAAATGGGTCTTGCTGCCTCCTAGATTGAATTCACAAACTGTTGATGTTGTTTACTTAGATATTATGCTTTGGGACAGTAAAGGTCTCGAGGCTTATAATAAGGAAGAGGACTGGGAAACAGATTTTCAGCATTAGCTTAGTGATGAGCGAGCAGTACGTGCGAACACTGTGCTAGTGATATTTCTTATCCCAACGGTGAATTTTAAGCTAACGAAGCACAGTTGATGGAGCAGACTATGGTACTAACTTGAGTTTATGTCAATCTGGGAGGCTCTGTATCAGAAAAGAGCCTGTGGATTCTAAGGCAGCAAACCCAAGTGCACTTGCCTGTGAGTCTCATTGAACCTAGGGGGACTTAATTCAGAGTAAGCGAGCATGGGAAATGGGTGTGCCTTAGATCTTGTCTAGTAGAAAACAACATACACTTTCTTATTTTTTTAACTGTATTCTTATACTAAAACATATTGGCTCCCCAGCATAGGAAGGAGAAATAACATTGCAATACATCGTACAATAAAAAATTCTCAAATCTTGATGTCTCTGGGAATGCAGAGTTACGACATTAAGAGTGAATTGTCAACAGCGTGTATCTTAATTGCTTAATTGAAAGGTCCTGTCGGCAGTGATGGATGTCTGTTACTGCATTGGCATTCTAGGTTGATATGAAATCTATTCCAGGCATTCCTTCTTGAGCAGTTTGGCTCAGTTCATTCCAATACTAGGCAACGTTTGATTTTGTGTGTTCCCCACCCTCCTCTTCACTTGCTGTTTATGTGCCTCTTGTCTCCATTGTATTTATCTTATTCTGTTATTTTATAGCAAATGCACTCAGAATCCATAAACTTTGTGATTAGAGAGGAGCGAGAGCTGCCTCTCCTGGGAGAGTAATGCCATTCTGTCCTCATCCCTGGCCCCCAAGAGATGCTTCTTGGACGACTATGGCTTGCTGATCCTGCTGAGTTAAGTGCTTGTGTGCCTGGAGTGTTGGTTCTTGGCTTCCTCCTTCCTTCCAGCAGTTGTCACTCTTAGGTCACATCACATTTGCATTCTCCCTTCATCATAGGGAGTGAAAATTATACGAGGAGTGGGGTTGTACCCAAAAGGTTTTTAAAAATCAGTCACAATATGTTAAGTTAGGGAAATGCTATTCTAGTCAGTCTTTTCAAAATGTACTTCTGATTCCCCAATAGATTATTTTTAAAAATTCAAATTCCCTCCTGTTGAAAGAGCTCGGCTCTTACAAGGGAAAGGCTCTTAACAGAGGTCATCTACCCTGTGGAAGGGGTGATTTATTTATTTTTTGAAAGAGATGGTCCATATTTCAACAAAAAAACCTTTCCAGAGCAGAGTATGATAAAGTAATATAAATGCCGTTAACACAACACACAATCCAATATATTTAGCTGCAGAAACCAGATGGAATCCAGAGTCTAATAAAATAATTAAAATGTATCCTTAATCAGGCCATTCTAATTGCTGACCCAAGGGGACCAGAGTCCCCCATCTGACCAATTTCTAGTGGCAGATAGTTCCATAAGCCTAGGCAGTTACCAAAAGAGATCTGTGAGCATACCGCTGATGACTGGAATTTATAGCAATACGAATGGGGGACCTTCATGGACTTGTGGGGGCATCTATATATACTAGTTAGTTTTTATTCATTTACAACAGGTTATAAAATATTTTGTCATGGAAATGTTGTTCTAATCACCTCCAGCATTAGAATTTCTTCTAATAATGATAATATCTGAATACACATACACTCTCAGTGGGACTTAGCCATGCCAGTCTTATATGCATGGCTGTTTCACTCACTGTCACCCTCTGACAACTTTGGGTCTTTGTGTTGATTATGCATGCCGTTTCCGACTGTCAGAGGTCACTTTGCTCTCCTGCTGCGTTTCTCCATGTTTCCCCCATGTTTTCTGGGACCTGTTTTATCTTGTATTTGAAAATGCGGGAAAACACAGAGGGAGAGCAAGGCGACCCCTGACGGTCAGAAACAGCATGCATAATCAACACAAAGACCCAAAGTCGTCAAAGCGGTGAATGAAACAGCCTTACATAACAGACCATAGACAAATGGTGTTCTGAATGGGATATAGATAGGCAGCTTAAGGAATGGTCAAAGTGTTGCTGAAGAATGGTTGAAGTGGTCCCGGGGATTCAGTCGTGTAAGGAAGTCTTTATTTTATGTAATTTTTTTTTAGAAATTATATCCTGCTTTTCAGATTTAGGGCGAAAACGCATGGTCGCTTTAGCCTCCTTTATTCCCTGTTTCAGCCAGGATTCAGCCATGATCGAACGCACGTTCGGCCAAACACATGCGTTCAATCCTGGCTGAATCCTGGCTGAAACAGGGAATAAAGGAGGCTAAAGCGAACATGCGTTTTTGCCCAGTCTACCAAGGTGGCTTACAATCAGATCATTAAAAAACCTCTACAAACAAGTTCAAAAGCACCAGAACCTCTAAAGCAAGTAAAACAACAGGAGATAAAACAGTGAAACATGACGTGGCGGAGAACTTGTGGCCTCCATGAGTTTGCTGTCACCATTTTGAAGCGATTTTAAATGCTGCGAGGCAGCAGGCCTGTGGCACAGAACTTCCCCCACCCCAGTGTCTTTTCAAGTGCCCAAACAGCAGCAGTTGTAAATAAAATCCCATTAAACAGAGGAGATAACATTTCTAATTTGGATGTGGGTCAAGGGCAGCAAGGTAATCGTTAATATCAGGCCCATCCAAATGCCCACAGAAAGAATATTTTTAACACTGCTCCTAAAGCACAAAAGAAGCAGGGCCGGATGTACAACCAGGATTGTAGAGAGCCAGCGTGGTGTAGTGGTTTGGAGCGGTGGACTCTAATCTGGAGAACGAGCTTTGATTTCCCGCTCCTCCACATGAGTGGCGGAGGCTAATCTGGTGAACCAGGTTGGTTTCCCCACTCCTACACATGAAGCCAGCTGGGTGACTTTGGGCTAGTCACAGCTCTTTAGAGCTCTCTCAGCCCCACCTACCTCACAGGGTGTCTGTAGTGGGGAGGGGAAGGGAAGGTGATTGTAAGCCAGTTTGATTCTTCCTTAAGTGGCAGAGAAAGTCGGCATATAAAAACCAACTCTTCTTCTTTGTCTTCAGGATGAAGGAGTTCCACAGTCTCCGGACTGTCTCTGAAAATGTGTTGTACTGCCTTCCTGCCAAACCTCTGCCAGTAGCAGGACATGAAGCAGGGCTTCTTCAGCTGTCCTAAGTGTACACATACATTTTTACTGGAGAAGTAACAGAACTGGTGTGCCCAAAGATACAACTGCTGTTTCCTTGCTTCATAATGAGTACAGTGGCTGAAGACTGTGATGCTTTCTCCATACCACTGTGTTCTTGGAACAATTTACAAATACTGGTACCAACCCAATTAATCTGTGTTGTTAAAGGGTAATATTTTGTTATGGTACTAATCTACAAAATTTGGTTTTATTTCTGTTTCAGCGAATTAAATTACAATAATGAATTAAAGTGTGAGAGTATAGAGTGGTGGTTGACCATGATGTGCCGAAAGGGAGGGGAAAAAACCTCTGTTGACTGGATATTTTTAGGTACTTCAGCCAATTCAGCAATTAAGTTAACTAGTTTGTCAGAGTTAAGAAAAACTCTTAGTAGATGTATTTTTTTAAAGATGAGCAGAGGAAAAGAGGCAGTGAGATCACAGAGATGGAATGCTCCAGCTACTGTTCAAGTCATCTGCCATAAAATTTTCCTGCATAGTAAACACAGAATCATTGAGCTGGGTAAAAAGAAGAAAAACATACAGATTGATTGGCAAATATCTATTGCTTTTTGTGTGTGGTCTCCAAGCCTAGAAACAAATCTGATTAATTGCCATAGGATTTACTTCCAAGTAAGTATGCATAAGGTGCTGATGTGCAGCCCAATGCCAGGCATGTTTATTCTGGATTAAGCCCCATGGAATCTCAGTAAACATTTTTAGGACACCAGCCGGCAAGTCACATTAGTATCACTCCTAGCTCTAAGGAGGGCTAAACCTTTTTACCGAGGATAGACAAAACAGGTCTAGCAAAGCAGCAGTTTTTCTGCTTATTAACTGATTCTTTGTGGGCCATGCTTAGAATAAGGGAGCCTCGTAAATAATACTGAAGAGTTCCTTGTGCTGTAGAGAAATCCATTTTATACATTTTTGTTAAAGGTATGGAATAGTGCTTGTTATGCTGCATGATATTCTGAAAATCTCTTGTTTTGTCAGAATTGCTAATGGAATGTTGGCATGCCAATAATGATACATTTTTTGTTATTTGGTAGGGAGTGGGGGAAATTACAACGATCTCGCTGGCAATGAGCTAGCAGCAATTGATTTCCATCTGGGTTAAACTGAGCCTTTTATGCAGGGATGTTTCCTTGCGGTCACCCCCACGACTGCTTCGGGGCCTCCTTTTGATTATGCATGCCTTTTCCAACAGCATGATTATGCATGCTCTCCCCACACATTTTGCCCATGTTTTCCGGATGCTGTTTTAGCCAGAATCTGGAAAATGTGGGCAAAGCGCGCAGGTAGAGTGAGGTGACCTCTGACAGTCGGAAAAGGCATGCATAATCAAAAGGAAGCCCTGAAGAAGTCAGTGAGGGTGACCGTGGGGAAACATCCCTGCATAAAAGGCCTTTGTCTCCTTTTCTTGCAGGTATTTAAAGCCTGGTTGGAGTTAGAGATGTGAGCTAAAGGGTTCTTGGCTCATAGCCTGGGGCCTATGTTGGACAACCTTGCCAACAGGACTAGCCTGTTTCCTTTTTTGTTTTTGTTGTTTACATGTAATATTTGGGAAATTGTATTTTTGTATTTTGATGTGAGCGGCTTTGCGTGCTTGAGGGAGAAAAGCAGCATACAAATGCTGCAAGTACATAAATAAGTAAATGCTATGATTTTTATCTTGTAAACACAGAACCATCTGAATAACAATAGAGATGGCGGTGTAACTCATTCATTCCTTTCTCATTTTAGCCCTTCCAGCAGAGGAAAAGAAAAAAAAAATTAAAAAGCCAGTAGCCTATAATAAGCAGTAAGTTATATTAAGAGACAACAAAGAAGAAAAGGCCAAATATGGAAGAAAAAGTAGAAGAAAGGGGAAAATGGGGTACAAGAGGGAACTCAGACAACACACGGGGTTGTTGCTCAAAAAGATATAGTAAATCTTGCTATATAATGTGAGGATGACAAGGATATCCTACTGACTATAAATTATTTTTACATCTGCACAAAGGTCCATCAGACTGCTAACCCAGAGGTCCACTGAGTAGGAAACAAAACAGCCCATTCCTGAGCCTCGCAGCGGCTGGGGATGACATAGCCTCTAAAAAGGTTTCCCGGTCGCTGCAAGGTGAAAAAACCACATTTTTTTAAAAAAAATAGAAAATGGGGAGAATAGCCCTATTGAAAACAGCGATGGTGCGCCAACAAAAAGCTGGTGCAGCACTGCTGTTTCTGCAGGGGGCGTTCCTGGGCTGGAAGGAGTGAGGAAGCTGACTAAAGCCAGCTCCATCCCTGGGAAACCCCCCCCCCCCACGCCGGCACCACACTTCTCTTCTGGGATTTAGGTCCCGGAGAGGCTGTGGCAGCGTCGGAGCTCTGTGCAGTTCCATGGTGCCCTGGTGCTGATGGAAATACCTCCCGCACCAGCATAAGTGCCCCCTATTCCATGATAAGAGGGCACTTACGCTGGAACAGGGGTCACGCCGCCTCCACACCACTTCCAGCCCCAAGTTCAGGAATGGGCTGAAAGTACTTTCTGTGGTGTTTCCAGATAGTTTAATCAGGATACCAACTTGCTTGGGCTCAGGAACATGGTTCTTTTAACAACCTTTGGAAAAGTTTTACCCACTGACTATGTTTTTTTGGCCTATGGTTTTTAATCGCCTACCTAGCAACCCACACCTTTTTTTTTCTTTTCTTTTTTTCAAGAGAGGAAGTGCAATTTATTTATTTATTGCTGTTCTTGTTTCCACTTTCCTTTGCTAAAAAACAATAACATTTTTGATACCTTATTTATTTATTTCTTGCCCATCATTGTGCGGAGAGGTACTGAGCCCCACCAGCATAGTCTGCCCCTCCCCCACTGTACAGCTGATAAACAACTGGCTTAAGTGAACTTATTTCCTCATTAGATTCCTCAAGATGCTTGACAAGTTTTCTTGCCCATCTCTTATTTTTTCAAAATTATTCTATTAATCAGACAAAGACAAAGACGCAAGTTTTTACATATTTATTTATTTTCGAATAAGAAACCCTAACTGTGGTGTGAGTTGCTGCCAGCAAGTGGGCTGCCAAAACTTGGGGCAATTCCACCCTGGCTCCAAACTTGGCCATTGCTACTGCTGGTTACTCCATCCGTTAGGACCTTATCAGTCTACTATAACCAGGTCTATTTAAATAACCTTAAGCTCCCCAATACAGCATGAAGCAGGTCAAAAAAGGACTCTCATGGCCAATGAGAGACGGTCGCAAAAAATCCCTGCCTAGCAACCGGCTAATCCCATACTGTATACAAACTAATGTACAAACATGTCGCTATCCAAATGAATCCAGAAATTCAGTGTCATGATATTTCACATTTGTTTCTTGTCTGTTAGGGGCACCTCTGACTGCTTCTTTCTTTGAACACTGCTTCAGTTCATATTTCAATAAGTGGCTACTGCTTTCCACTTCTAAAAAATTATTCATTTAGCTATTATCAAGGTTCACAAGGTTCAGCACTTTTGTCCTTTTGAAAGTTTCCAGGAAGAAGGAATGTACTCTTAATATTGTAGTAAGTGGATTCAGATCCAATGAACATTCCAGTGTAAAATTAATTTGTTAATTTCTAATCAAAAGGTAAGATAACTGGACAAACCTATAACGTAAGGATTAAATTTGCTCTTGGCTGCTTACATTGCCAACTTACAGCCGGGGATGGAGGGCAGGGTAGAAATTAAAGAATAAATAAATAAAAATAAAGAAATACATTTGAGTCTGATAACCCCAATTTAAGGAAGCGACTAGATATCTACCAATTACAGAGAATAATTGTTTATGTATTAATTGTAATCTAGGTTTGACTTTTAAAAATAATAATCATGTAACAGTTAAAGGTACAGCAGTCCTGCCACAAAAGAGAGAGAGAGATGCAACCATATGTGCTTTTAAGGAATAATCATATGAGGTCCAAACTTTGGAGAGGATGGAGGCTTAGAATCATAGAATCATAGAGTTGGAAAGAACTACCAGTGTCATCTAGTCTAACCCCCTGCACAATGCAGGAGAATTATATGTTCAAAGGGCATATCATAAAATATCATAAAATACTTCTCTCTGACAGTGAGGGAGAATATAGCCTTGACTAGTGGCCAATCTAAGCATGATTTTGGAAGACCTCAGTTCTTTAAAGTAGGAATAACAGTCCTGGGGGACCCTATTGTCCATGAGGATTATAGTGTGTGTAGGTATTAATTCCACAAGCCATTGTCCTCACCTGAGATGCCCTCCCTCAAACCGATCTGTATGTTTCCCCTTGTGGGTTAAAGAGGCAACAGAAGATTGGAGGATGGAATATGGGAAAAGACTTAAAGCTCTTCTGTACTGTGGTCCTCATCCACGTGAAATTTTGGGAGAGCCATTCATGTGTCTCCCAACTAGGGTTGCAAACATGCCAGAAGAAAAATGGTCTGTCCATTTAATATAGGCTTAATGTGTGGAAATAGGCAGCTGAAGCTTTTCCTGTCACAGTGGTAAACAAAATCACCTGCTAAATAACATACCTTGAAACTTCTAGTAAAGGGACAGGACATTTTTTCTCCAGGCAGTTGGCAAATCAATGTTTTCCCCCCTTTTTTAATTCAGCCCTCAATTAACAATAGCTACTGGATGATAACCTAGTATGTAGTAACCCTGAGGTACAGCCCCCTAAAAGGGGGAAAGGTTACAGCCTAGAGCAGTAGTTTATCATCACAGCATAGGGTTGCCAACGTCCAGGTGGGGTCTGGAGATCTGGAATTACCATTCATCTCCAGATGACAGAGATCAGTTCCCCTAGAGAAAATGGTTTATTTGGAGGGTGAACTGTGTGGCATTTTAACCTACTGAGGTCCTTCCCCTTCCCATTCCCTGCCCTCCTCAGGCTGCCTCCCCCAAATCTCCAGGAATTTTCCAACCCAGAGATGGCAACCATATACAACAGCTTGAGGAGTAGGTTAGGTAGAGAGACCGTGACTGGAAAGCTATTATGTACACATCATAGGCCTTTTATGCACAGGTTGTTTCCGCTGGATATGCTGCTCTCTCGATGCACAGTATTTGCAGTCGCATTCTTAAATCACTGCACAGGGGCTCCCCCCCCACCAAATAAATTCCCAGAGTATTTGGGATTAATTGGAGTAAATTTCTGCATCACCAGGGAAAATGCAGAGCATCTGAACTAATGGGGGAGTGGTCACTGATGTCATCATAGTTACGTGGCTTCCCACCCCCTTTTTTGATCACGGATGTGCTCTAGAGATAGATCACTAGTGAAAAAGGCACTGACATTGGCATACGTGTGAGTCCTTTCCCCCTGCAAATACTGCTTTGTGAGCATGGAGAGAAAAACCCGAACTAAAACTGTGCACAGGACTAGCAATCAATTTGGGATCGAAACAGACATTTACCTCGGGCTAAAACAGCATCCAGAAAAGGTGGGGGAAATGCGAGGAGAGAGTGAGGTGACTTCTAAAGGTCAGAGAAAACATGCACAATGAAAACAAAGCCTCGAAGTAGTTGGAAGGTGATGGCGATGGAAACAATCTGCATAAAAGACCATAGTTGAATGGGGATTTTCAGCCCAACTTCAACACCCAAATTCAGCTCCACATTGGTTGTCTTGTGAACTGGCTGACCAACAAGACCCTTAAAGACAGATCCTCAGATATTCTTTGGGGCCTATTACATCGTGAGATCTTTATATGTGAAAAGGATGTGTCCCTTTCCCCAAGTTAAAAGTTTTCACCACTGTCATGAGATGATTTTTTTTGTCCAGTTTTAGCCAAGAACCTTTTTTTTAAATGCTCAAGGTTAAACAAGGTTATATATTTTGTTAATATGTGAATGCTTCTTTTCAGAATGAGTGATTTTGTTTTCATTGAGAAAAGACTAGTTTGTGGTAACAAATATTTGCCCTAGCAACTTTCTCACCCTCTACCCTACAAAAATAGAGAATTAGTCATGTTTTCTGTTATTTACACATTAGATGTGCTCACTCTCTTGCCCCAGATTTCTTAAAATTGCTTTTTATTTTCTTTTGCAGCACGGTTTTAGAAAGACTCCCAATTGCTTGTGAAAATCAAACCTCACCACACACAGTGAAGTAGTCCACTCAATGCCTTGCAGAGTACTTTTGTAAGATTTGGGGTAGGCTGCTGCAATCTCAGACACCATGCTGGAAACTCCCTGCTCTGCCGACTTCTTTCCATTTCTGTATGCTTATGGTGAATGGATTCTGGCTCTGTAGCAGGCAGGGGGGGAGTAAACAGTGACATTACAACAGTGGCAAATGTTTAAGGAATAGTTTAAGACCGTGTAATGATGTTAGGGTAAAAGCGAAGATTCAGCCTAGGTAGGAGGTTATCTGCCAGTTAAGAGTAATACTTTACACATCTGAAGAGGGAAGCTTTAGACAGCAAAAGTTCAGGACACAACAAATCTGTTAGGCCAGATGATATAGTCCAAATGAATGAGACTGTTGCATGAAAATCTATACATTAATTGACACTTTCCCCTCTGACCTCTTCCTCCATCTCCAGAGCTACTGGGGGAAAGGCTACAAAGACAAAATTCCAGTGGCCGTGCTTGCCCTGGAAGCTGGGCAGTGCTGCTAGTATGTGACTATCTACATTCCTCAGCCCCTTTACTGAGGGACAAAAAATGGAGATGTGTGACCATAGGCCATGCACTCTGTCAGCCTAACCTACCTTACAGAGTAGTGAAGACAAAATGAGTGTGTGTGCATGTGGGGTGGGGGGAAGACTACGTACAGTAGAAATGGAATGGGGAAAATGTCTAATGCACATAGAGGGAACTATTTATTATCCCATTTATATTAACGGCAAGTCCTCTGACTGGGTCTGAGCAGTGTCAGGTGAGGCAGAGGGAATCTTTCATCTGGAGGTCCTATGGTGACTCTCAGCAGCCTTTCAGCTGAACACAAATCCAGCCATAGAGAAAACTGTCTCCTGAAAAGAAAAGAAAAACTCCTAGGGAGCTTTATATGAACAACTCCAGGATTATATGCAAAACAGATCAAGTTGCCTCACATTTCTTGCAGCTGCTTTGAAAAAACACCGCTGAAGACAGAAGAGTTGGAGGGGTCTGCAAAGAACTAGGGGGAGAGGAGATCACTGGGAAATTCTTTTCCCCACCTCTATCCAATTGTGTGAGATAGTTGAGCTCCACGGGTAGCTGACTAGCCTGCTCTGAAACTAGGTGGTAGAGCACAGGAACGAGTATTTTAACTGTTCTCTCCCTTGCTATATGGGAGTCTTGGAGAGGGGGCACTGATGTTGAGTTTGTCTCACTGACCCTAAGTAAGGGTTGCCAATCTCTGGGTGGGGCCCAAAGAGCTCATGACATTACAACTGATCTCCAGATTACAGAGAGCAGTTCCCTGGAGAAAATGGCTGTCTTGGAAGGGGACTTCATGACTTTATATCCTGCAGAAGTGATGTCAGCACATTGCTAGTGATGTCAGTGTGTCACCAGCAAGCCCCCCCCCCCCAACCTGGTAAGAAGAAGAAGAAGAACAGTTGGTTTTTATATGCCGACTTTCTCTACCCCTTAAGGGAGACTCAAACCAGCTTACAATCACCTTCCCTTCCCCTCCCCACAACAGACACCCTGGGAGGTAGGTGGGGCTGAGAGAGCTCTAAAGAGCTGTGACTAGCCCAAGGTCACCCTGCTGGCTTCATGTGTAGGAGTGGGGTTCACCAGATTAGCCTCCGCCACTCATGTGTGGGGAACCACCACTCTTAACCACTACCCTACTGGTTGCCAGGGGACCTGGCATACCTACAGAAACCTGGTAAGGTAAGTGAGGCTGAGAATGTGTGACTGGCTCAAAGTTGCCAAGTGACCTTCCATGGCAGAGGGGATTTGACCTATTAGATCTTAGTCCAGCAATCGAACCACTACACCACACTGGCCAATAAACTCCTATTGGTCCTGCTGAGCCAGTGGGATGGCTGAGACTGAGCTGAGTGGTGTCCTGGAGCTCCCATTCAGACAGTCTAGGACAGGCAGAGTGGGGACGTTTTGGAATTCAAGATCTCAAAGCTGGGTTCCCAAAACTGCCTAGGCAAATGCCATGAAATTTTGCATGTGGTGCCTGGGGAGGGTGAAGTTTGGGGATGATGTGATGTCAGTTCTGGATGATGATGTAAGAATTTCCCCAGTCTTTATGATAAAGACCATAAAGACCATTTTTCAAAGCTTCCTACGTTAATAGTCCCCTGTAAGTGGAAAACCAGCACATAAAATAAAGAGCTTTCCCGCCCTCGTGTGTGGAAGTACTGTGAACCCTCCAATCTGAAAATGGTCAGCTCATTCTACTGCCTCAGAATTCTGCCGCCTCACTCTGTTGCCTGAGTAGCCCAGGACGTAGAAATGCAAAGAAGTATATAATTAAGATGTTTTTTAAAAAGTGAGGATTAAAAAAACCCAAAATTGGAAGTAAAATGTAATCAGAAATGGTATTTTATAATCAGGTATGTGGAATGGCATCTTGTGGTCATTATTTCCAGCAAGATTCCTGTAGTGCTTGAGTTCTGTTGGCACAATGGGTAGGAATTGAACATTAATTTTGTTAAGACTCTTCACACTCTAAGATGTTCTTGAATCAGCCCATCCTCATTCATGATATAGCCCACAGCAACATTTGCGTCATTGATGAATGTTCTGCACATCAGCCGATGAATAATCTTATGTGACGAAGAGAGGAAAATGTGTGGGATGAAAGGTCTGTGACTTGGATGAGACAATTGCCTAGTTTCTGTCAAAGAGCCTGTCCATTGTGCCATGTTATTAATATGCACAAATAGAAATCTTCGGTATGCATATTAATGTCTTCCTTACCTCATAATATGCTTAAAAAAATAAGACGTAAAATAGCAGAAAAGTACGTTATATTGTATACTTCTCCAGCAATTTTCCTTTTGCTTTAAAGGTTTCTTGAAAACCAACCCAGAAGAAGTTATAACCCAAAGTATGATGGTCTGTTTCCTCATGTGCAAAAGCACAGTAGTTGTGAATCAGCAAAGATGATGCATAATATTAGGAAGATGGTGTAGGACCTGATTGTGAATGGGAAGGGACTGGGACCTAGACTGGCGGCAGAAAAGGAATGACAGCCAGGAGAAACCCCTTCTTTCCAAAGACACTTTATGAGGACAGCAGCCAGGAGAAACTCCTTGGTATGTTCATCTCCATGACCAAGCCTCAATAGCTTGCAGCTGGAGAATTAGCTATGTACCCCAATCACGTTCCACAGAGCAGGGTGAAAAATGGAGGGACTTAAAGTATTCTTTCCTGTAGAATCCTATTCCATGATGAAGACCCTATTTACATCTGGTTGTTGGGCTTGGAAGCCTGGGGACTGTGGTCTGACCAAAGCCACATTCCTTAAGGCACTTTACCTTTAGGATGGTAATGCTCATGACAGTGATTTCCCCTTAGAAGAGGGAAAGTATAACTTTCTCATGCAGCGGTGCTAAATGGAGGCAAGAGCTAGTGATCTCCCAAACTCATTTCCCAAAATTGGGCTTTGCTCCTCCCAGTGCTGTTGCTGAGACTGCCTAATCTTCCCTTCATTTTTATCCTGACCCATTTAGCTTGTTTAGAGCAAGAGTCTGCTTTGGTGTATGCTGAATCCTTTGCTGCCTGCCTCTTTATCAAGGTTCACTGCCTACTGTTAATAGCAGCTAGCCTGTTCCTGGAGTTGGTGACTATTTCCTAAGTCTTCAGACTGAGAAAATGGTGCAGGATAGAAGGCCAAGCCTCTTCCCTTCATGAATCATGGTCCTGATCTCATTTGGGTTCACACACACCTGAGAAGTACGGTAAGTTCCCAGTGTGGGCCACACATAGCAGGTCTGTTGACAGTGCACATGTCCTCTGCGTAGGGTTGCCAGATCCCTCTTCACTACCAGTGGAAGGATTTTGGGGTGGAGCCTGAGGAGGGCGGGGTTTGGGGAGGGGAGGGACTTCAATGCCATAGAGTCCAATTGCCAAAGTGGCCATTTTCTCCAGGCGAACTGATCTCTGTCAGCTGGAGATCAGCTGTAATAGCAGGAGATCTCCAGCTAGTACCTGGAGGTTGGCAATCCTACCTCTGCATGGGCTATGTAATATATGAATCAGCCCTCTTTTTCTTTGTAAAGCATTTCCTTGGCTCACACTCAGGACCAGGAGAGGCCAGCAGAACTATTCTAGAATTTAAGATATTCAGCTTGTCCTAACTATGGTAGCCCCTAAAACAGATGACACTACTTTACTGTTATTGTAGAGAGGGAAGATTCAGCCTTTTTCACCCTTCTAAAAAGTAAGGTGTAGCTTTACAGCCTGTTTACTTCTTGATCATGATTTTAGCCAAGTGGCCCAAAAGGCATCTGGAAGTCAAAAGAGTGAATTTCCTGGGACATCAGTGGCTGAAAAAAACTAATCCAGGTGCCATTTCCAGTAGCTGAAAAGGCATAACAGTGTGTTTTTAGACCTAGCTGAAGCAGCGTTGGGGGTTGTATTAAGGTTCCTCTACTGTGAAAAGTCATTGTTTGCCCTAGCAGCAATTTCCTGGGGTAGGTGTGGGGTTTTTCCACTGATGTGTCATTAAACTGGGTACATCCCCAAATTCATGTTTTGAAAAGCTGTGCCTGAACCTGCAGCTGAATGATCAGCAGCTCATTGCTTTAAACTTCTTGTTTACTTAGCTGCTTCTTTACCATGTTTTCAGCCTAGTGACATAAAAAGTGTCAGAAAGTCAATAGAGTCAATTCAGGAGCTGAAGTAGCGGTTCCGGAAGTATCTGTGCCAAGCTCAGGGGCTGATTTATCAAGTTCATTTACCATTGTTGGTTTCTGAAGAAATGTGACAATGTTCAGCATATGTGTGTTTATTCAATAGTGTATCCTGCTGCAACAGACTTTATGGAGCTACAAGAGGGGCAGAAAAAGCTCAGGGCTACTTCCTACAAGATAAAGGGTATGTCTAGACTGCACATTTAAACAACTCCCCAGCCTATTGAATGGTAATGGTTCTCAACAAGGGACTCTGGGAAGTGTAGCTCTTTATCAGATAATTCTCAACACCTTCAACAATTCCTGGGATCCTTTTGGGGGAAAGCCAGGACAATTACAGTTTAAATACTCAGTGAAGATGGGCCTCAGATTTCCTACACAGAAATACAAGGGAGGAAATTGTGCTAATTCT
Source organism: Euleptes europaea (assembly GCF_029931775.1). Lineage (NCBI taxonomy): Eukaryota > Metazoa > Chordata > Lepidosauria > Squamata > Sphaerodactylidae > Euleptes > Euleptes europaea. Next base: position 34,283,107 of record NC_079316.1, on the reverse strand, counting down.
TTGTGATGTTCACCCTGTGTGAGAAGAAAACACATGAGTTTCTTTCACTGGGAGCAGAGTTGGTGGGAAGCTAATGCGTCCCATTATATTCTTGGTGGAATAAGCTCATGTACGCTTGCCCTCAGTTCTGTCACTCTGCACAGTCAAAGAAATATCTGATTCTAAACACACTGTCCATTCTTTGCTTGCCTTAGCGCTCAGCAGCCACAATTCCAATGCTATCTTCCTTTTGGCTTTATCTGTAAAAGCTTGAACAGAACTCTTAATATGCAGATTGATTTAGCGCTGCAGTAGGATGATTGAAAAGTGGATATCTATTACAGCCATGAATCATTATTCAGATCTGATTGTGTATTATAGTCTTAAATGTGATTCAGCTGAAACTGCCTGAGATCCTGCTATATGAAGTGATAATGGGAAGGGCATTAGTTGTAATGGGTCATGAGCTGACTCATTAGACAATACATCTGATTTTTTACTGAGTGCATCAGTTTCAATAGCAAGTTTAGCTCTTTTGATGTGAAGCAGAAGTGTTGAATGGGTTATTTGTCAAAATCAAGATTCAGGTTACTTAAGGCATCTGATGAGCTGCTATCTCTCCCCCCCACCTTTAAAGCAAAGGAGTGATTTTATTTCCATTCATAAAATGCCTTTTGTTCCTGGAGCTCTTATCAAACCAATCATAAAGATGGAGGCTTGGTTTAGCTAGTTTGGAGATCCGAGACCCTCATTTTAACACTATCGATGATTTTAATCAATTAATTTACTTCAAGCATATAGAAAGTGCTCATTGATAGCATGTCTGTTTCCCCGGTGAGGCATTCTGATAGAGATGGTTTCTCTAAACCAGTTAGTCATCTCCTCCTCTGCAACTTCTCAGCTTCTCAGTCTAGCCCTATTGGTTCCTTGTCTTCAGTTGGCTCATTTGCACATGGGTGCTCATCCTTTGCAGAGTCACAGTTCCATATATTAATGTACATTAATGCACACTGGCCTACAATTTGTTTCTGGACCCAGTTCCAGGTGTGAGGAACACACTGGAAGGAACTCATTCCTTCTTGGTTCCAGGTGGTCAGAAAACTCTGTGGCCATCCCAAGTTTCCACTAGGTGATGCCACCCCTTTCACTTACTCCCTGGGGTATCAAAATCAAACTGGATAGTAACTACTGCCATTGCAAATCTGAGAGTATCTTCTGCTGAATGGATTTGCATATGCACCCATTATCTGTGTTGGTCTGTATCTGTGTTGCTGTTTAGTGGCTGCACCTAGTTGCTGTGTCTCCTGCTTCACTCATAAGCTACCTCGAGGATGATCACACTGTCACAATTTCAAGCTTTTCCGCTCAAGGGATGTAAGCTTACCCACTGCCCCTCTTCTTTATCTCACTTGAGACAGACTGAATAGATATGGTGACCAGGCTTATAGTATTCATAATGCAAGAACATTTAAGAAGAAAATAAAAAGATTACATACAACCTGTTCAGGCATCAGGCTGATTGAGGATATAAATTGAAAAGGTTAAAATATACAGTCTTCTCTCGCTCTGGGGTTGTCCTAGTCTTCCTGACTCAAAAGGAAGAAGTTACTATCTAGCCATTTGTCTGTCCAAGTCTCTGTCCCTTTAGGTGTGACATAGCAAGGCGAGAGATGGTAACCCTACTGGGCTGTAGCCATTAGCATCTGTAAGCACTGAAGCACTCTGCTCTTTTGGCTTGTTGGCTCATTCCTTAGCCCCTTCCTTTCTGCCACCTACAAGTTTGCAGCCACGTTCCAACTCTTAAGCAGTATGTAGTCCTAATTGTTGGATTACTGGGATAAATTCTAGCGTGGAGGGCATTTCTCCACATTCTCCACAAAAGGTGATAGTATTGACCTCTAAAATCCTAAACGACCAGGGCCTTAGGTACCTAAAAGACTTCTTCCACCAATACCAGCTTTCATGAGCATGTTTGAGAGCCATGAATGGAGCTCTCCAGCAGGAACTGGTTGGGATTATGGAACTCCTTCCCACTGGAAGTCAGATAGTGAAAGTGGGCAAAGACATCTGGATGGAGTTTGAGTTGGACTGGAAGTACAGTTCATTGTTCTACCTGTTCTTTTGATGGAACTTTTAATTGAAATGTTAATAGGAAAATACATGTATTTAATGATTTTTTTAATGGACATTGCCTTGAACATTGTTGCAATGGAAAGCCATTATTTAGAATACTAAATAAGTATTCTAAATAAATAAAACAATCTATTTCTGTGGGCAGCTTCCTACCTGGTTCAAAATAATATTTACAATGCCATCTGAACAGTCCTTAAAGAGAAGCTGTATTGTGGAAGTGGAGGGGGGGTCTCACACAACAGGCACTAAGTTACACTTTGCATAGAAACCATGCACGTAGATTAACTGGGCTTGTGTGCTCAGACATTTACTGTGGATGTTTTGTAGTTAATAGTGTTGGATTGGTGAGGGCAGATTCTGTTTGCCATATTGGATCTACCCACTGCTATCAATTTTATCTGTGAGAAATGTGTCATCTGGCAGTTCTTCTCATTGGTATACAAAGGGCATCCTCTATAAACTGGAATCTTCACATAACTGTCTGTCCATTTCCTGAAATCTTCCACAACTACAATGCTCATTACACACATTTGAAAGATGGTTATCTCGTAAAAATGAATGGGTGGATGTAACAGATTGCAGCAGTAATTTGAGTTTCACTTACTTTCTAGGTTTCCCCCAACAGCAAATAACATAAATTAAGCTATGCTACTTTCCAAGGCAATATGCAGTAAATCAAATATGGGATATACTTCAGACTGGACTATTAAATCAAATCAAAATGAATTTCCTAGAATGGAGTTCATGTTATTAGTTCTTGTGTATTGTTTGCACAGAGCATTTTATGAAAGCACCTAACACTGGATCAATATACTGCAATTATGATTGTTATATATGAGCATCATGTTTTATTGTTTTTCTAAAAGAAGTATTGAACCTCAGAACAGTCTCAGTAATTGAAGCTGGAAGACAAACCTGTACAGTTCATTTTTCTATCCTCTAGGAATTCACCTTGAAATCTTTGGCTCCTTTGGCCACTTTTCTAGCAGTCACCTGAGTTTTGTCTGCGACAATTTTATCGTCGTAAACAAAAAACAGAGCTGAACTGAAAAGCAACATACAACTACATTGTACAAATTCGAATGGTGCAATGCAAATATCAGAAGGCAATCCTGCATTTCCCAAATGAAAACTGGCAACAACCATTTTCCAGTCTTACTTGGAGCTTCCAGATACCACAAGATAACTTATTTCTTTCCCTGCATGTAGCAATGTGCCTGCATAGTGTGATTTAATTTCAACTCGAAGGTTGGACCAGAACCAACGTGTTGAAATTAAATCAAAAGAGTTTCCGTCTAGACATTAGGAAGAATTTTCTAACAGTTAAAGCGGTTCCTCAGTGGAACAGGCTTCCTCAGGAGGTGGTAAGCCTTCCATGGAGGTTTTAAAGAAGAGGTTAGATGGCCATCTGTCAGCAATGCTGATTCTGTGACCTTAGGCAGATGATGAGAAGGAGGGCATCTTGGCCATCTTCTGGTCATTAGGGGTGTGTGTGTGGGGAGGTAGTTGTGAATTTCCTGCATTGTGCAGGGGGTTGGACTTGATGACCCTGGTGGTCCCTTCCACCTCTATGATTCTATGAGACCTGTAGAAGGGCAGTCAGGACAGGGGCCACTGGCACAGAAGTCTCCACATACAGATGTAACTCTGCCCATGGAAGGGTATGGATCTGGAGAGAGGCTGGATCTTCACCTAAAATTCACTGCCACAGTTTGACGTCTGTACAAATCATAGCTGTCTGGAGAATGCATGCAAACGCAAATATTCCCCAAATGCAAACTTGAGAAATATATATATTTCATTCAAAATTGTCAGAAAAGAATGTTTATTTCAGTGGTATATAAAATCAGGGAATACTGGAACAACACTTTACGTTACCATGTCGACAGCATGAATTTTTAAACAAGCAGACTGTTTCATAACAGTTGTAACAATGGATTTATTTTTCCTATGCATGTATGAACATCCAGGATAGTGTGAAAATGTACATTTTTGCGGAGGGCTATTTTGCTTTTGGACACATGCCTTGAAGGCTAGCTACTGGGCAGTGGCAGTAGTAGAAGGTAATACTGGCAGAGGATCTTTCGTAGACAATGACCATGCCACTACAGCTAACCCTGGTTAGTACTGTGCAGAAGGCGGCAATGGTAATCCTCTTCTGACCAACCCTTACCTCAAAAACCCTATGAAAAAAAGATACAGTGCTAGAAGATGGTACCCCCCAGGTCGGATGGCACTCAAACAGCTACTGGAGAACAGCGGAGGATAAGTACATAAGAACATAAGAAAAGCCATGCTGGATCAGACCAAGGTCCATCAAGTCCAGCAGTCTGTTCACACAGTGGCCAATCAGGTGCCTCTAGGAAGCCCCCCAACAAGACAACTGCAGCAGCACCACCCTGCCTGTGTTCCACAGCACCTAATATATTTGGCATGCTCCTCTGATCCTGGAGAGAATAGGTATGCATCATGACTAGTATCCATTTTAACTAGGAGCCATGAATACTCCTCTCCTCCATGAACCGGTTCACTCCCCTCTTAAAGCCTTCCAAGTTGGCAGCCATCACCACATCCTGGGGCAGGGAGTTCCACAATTTATACCACATCCTGGGGCAGGGAATTCCACAATTTATAGTAGCACTATTCTTAATGACACAACTGGACTAAGCCCAAAGGACATATAATTGTTAACGTGAATGCATGCAAAAGGAAAGTCCAAAGCTATTTGATGCATATAATAGGAACATGGAACGTGAGAAGCAAGAATCAAGGTAAGCTTGAAATTGTAAAATGAGAAATGAGATGTTTAAACATTTCAATCCTGGGAGTGAGTGAACTAAAGTGGACTGGATTAGGAAATTTTCAGTCAGAAAATTACAAAGTGTTTAACTCGGGAAATGACAAAAACAGAAGAAACGGAGTTGCTTTTAATAGCGAGGCGAGATGTAGCACAGGCAGTCAGGAGCTATAATGCAAAGTCTGGCCGAATAATATCAATCAGACATCAGGGAAAGCCTATCAACATAACCATCATTCAAGTTTATGCCCCAACTACAGATGCTGATGAGGAGGAAATTGAAAGCCTTTATGCAAGCGTCTAGGAAGAAACTGATCACACATTTAATCAAGATAATCATGGGTGATTAGAACACAAAAGTAGGAAACAAAGCAAAATCAAATATTGTTGGCAGATTTGGGCTAGGAGCCTGAAATGAAGCAGGAGAGCGGCTAATAGAATTCTATGAAGACAACAATTTGTTCATTGCAAACACATGTTTTAGGCAATGAAATAGATTTCTTCATAGCAAACACATATTTCAGCAATGAAATATACATGGACATCACTGGACAGCAATATAGAAATCAAATCGATACATAATTGGAAGCAGAAGATGGAGAAGCTCTATTCTCTCTGCTAAAGAAATCAGAAGGAGATTGAGACTGGAAAGGGCAGCCATGAAGGAGTTAGAAAAGATCCTTAAGTGTAAGAAGTGTAAGGATGTGTCACCAACAACCAAGTTAATTCATGCCATAGTATTCCCTATTTCTATTTATGTTTGTGAAAGCTGGACAATGAAGAAAGCTGACAGGACGAAAGTAGATTCCTTTGAAATGTGGTGTTGGAAGAGAGTGTTACAAATACCGTGGACCACCAAAAAAGCAAATAAGCGGGTTATAGATCAAATCAAGCCTGAACTGTCCCTAGAAGCTAAAATGACTAAACTGAGGCTATTTTACTTTGGTCACTTTATGTGAAGATAAGAGTCACTGGAAAAAGTCAATAACGTTAGGAAAAGTTGAAGGCAGCAGGAAAAGAGGAAGTCCTAACATGAGATGGATTTATTCTATAATGGAGGTGACGGCCCTCAGTTTGAAGGACCTGAGCAAGGCTGTTAACGACAGGACATTTTGGAGGACTTGATGGCACTTATCATGTACACTCTTTCAAATGCCTTGGAACCATTTGTGCAATGGATCTATACATACATTGCTAATACATATTGGAACTAGTGGTTTTGTTTGTTGTTTTGAGAAAATTATCTTGCAAGGTGAGAGAGTCTTGGCTTATGAGGAGCTAATTTATTTTGAACAGGTTATTCATGGAGCGTAATTCACTCAACAGACATCTTGAACTGGTGGCTCCCACAACCAAATTAGATGTTTTAAAAACATTAAATTGTAGCAGTGCAGGACTCTGATTTGGATCAGGGCCATAGGGCAGAGAGAAGGAAATGCCCCTCTCCCCTCACCCCATACCATTTTTGTGATCTGAATCACACTGCCAGTATGGTGGGAAATACAGGTTCCAGTGCCCTCTTCCCTTAGGATAAATAAAATGACCAGATGGGGTGGGGGTGGGGGTCAGATAATGAAAATAACATGGGGGCAAAGAGATAAAGCCCTCTCTTGTGGTCCTAATCCTTATCAGATCCCCACATGGCTGAAATTTAAAGTTTAAAAAACAGGAGGAGGTCTATTCACGGATCTGTCTAGTTTGGTCCTGCTCACAGCAGTAAAAACCTCTATAATTTACTAGAAAAGGTGCATTCATTATCAGATAAATTTGTATTCCTAATTAAACAATGAAAATATTAGAAGACTTTTCTTCAAACACCAAAAAGTAAAAATTAGTCAAAATTGTATGTATCATTCTTTTATTTCTGAACGATCCACTGTATCTTTTTTTTTTCTTGGCACTGCAGTTGCTTGGTGGAAATGCAGAAGCAAAAGCTTAGCTAATTAGCTACAAATATGCAGATTTCAAATAGATTTACAAATATACAAATTTCATTTAGAAATCTATACAAATAGATTTTACTGAAATTATTGCTAGAATGGACATTAACTTTCACATTATCCAAAGGAGATGCTTCACAGTGGGCAAAATGTTCTATTCTGTTTATTTAGAGCTGTTACTAGAGTAGCTTTTATTATTCTGTATATATTACTAAATGTGTGTGTGTAAAGTGCCGTCAAGTCGCAGCCGACTTTTGGCAACCCCTTATGGGGTTTTTATGGCAAGAGACTAACAGAGGTGGTTTGCCAGTGCCTTCCTCTGCACAGCAAACCCTGGTATTCCTTGGTGGTCTCCCATCCAAATACTAACCAGGGCTGACCCTGCTTAGCTTCCGAGATCTGACAAGATCGGGCTGTACCATGCTGCCTTCCCTATATTACTAAATAGTACTTGATTATATCTGCAGTTTTGCAGATTTTTTCACACAGACAGTTCTTTGGGCTAACTAGCTGCACACATTTCCCCATTTCACTAATTTTTATGTGGTTATTTTCTGCGTTTGTGGTATTTCAGGATCCATTCTGGAATTTGGAATGCAGTTGTTGACTACAGTGGACACTTTATAGTATGTTAGGAATCGTGCTCTCTAATAGCCTGTGCTTTTGCTGCCAATGTTTTGGCCAGTTCTGTTCCCAAAAAAATCAGTGCCAAAAGCTCCCATTGACGTCAATGAGTTCAGGATCATCAGCTTTCTAATAATGGAAGCAATTAGGGGGAAAACAGTGCATAAAGAGGTGTGTTCAGGGATGGTTTAGACCAGTAAATAAATAAAGTTCATCCTGTCCATGACTCTCTCAACAGATAAAAGCAGATGCCTACTTGGAGGAACCTCCATAGTGCACAGTGGGGGAGAGATTCTTTGTGCACATTATTTATTAGAGGGAGAAGGAAAAAAATTGTACTTAAATTCCAGATGGTGGTTATGCAAATAATCCCTTAATGGGCAAGCAGGACTAGCTCCCTTTGCCCATATTTATTTTCTGAGATTAAGCTTTCGCTTGTGCAAATGGTGTCCACAGGCTGGTACACAACAATGGACATCTGTGCTTTTCCAAACCATTAACAGTAGATTAGTCATTTTTGGCGATTAAATCCTGCAATGCAAAGATCTTGGCTCCCATCTGTTTCTGTCCACTTGCCCCCATTAATAACATTCCTGTCTCGCCTCATGCTGGTCACATCAATTTTCTTCCATATTCAGAGCACTCTGGTGGGCGGTTTGTTTCGCTGATGCTTCAGACCATAACAGACACAAATAGGCTGAAATACAGCACCCACCCTCAACCCCCTCTCAAACAAGCCAGAGCTGTTGTTGGCTTGGGAATGGAGAGGGATCACAGTACAGCCTAGGCCTGCAAAAATTTGATATCAGGTATATGTGGGCTGCTTCTGACAGAGGATCCTGGAGGAAGGGGGAGGGAGGGTTTGCCTAGGCTTGATGGTTCAAGAATAGGGTTGTTGCAATTGGTCTTGCTGGGTTATCAATGAATGCAAGCCAAGCAGTGAATCAGTGCAGCCTCCAGAGTTGCAAAGAATGAGACAGTATTCTCAGAATGGTTTGCCCTGGATGGGAAACAGTGATTCTGCATCCCACTGCTGCCAATAAGAGGCGAAAACCTTATTTCTGTCCCACCCCCAGAATATCAGTTTTACCTAAGGTTGCAAGGTCCCCCCGTGGCCACCAGTGTGGGATGGGGTGGTAGGGGGTCCAGATCCAGGTTGAGAAACACCTGGAGATTTGAGGATGGAGCCTGGGGAGGACAAAGAACTCAGTGGGGTACAATGCTGTAGTGTCCACCCTCCCGAGCATCCATTTTCTCCAGGGGAACTGATCTCTGTAGTCTGGAGACCAGCTGTAATTTCAGGGGATCCCTAGGTCCTACTTGGAGGCTGGCATCCTTAGGTGCAGGCCTCATGCCAGAGGTAGAATTGTAGGGGCTGTCCCCTCCAACAACACCCCTTCTCTGCTGCCTCTGTACGCTCATCCCAGCACCCAGGCAGCTGCCAGGAGAATAGCATGTTGGCCGGATAGAAGAGACAGTAGACCTCCCCCCACTCAGCAGCCACTGAGAAGAAGAGCAAGCTGGCCACAGTAGGGTGTTGGTGGTTTTACTCCCCTTTCTCCAGTACCAGCTCACTTTCTCTTCCAGAGGTCTTGGCAATCCCATTCGCACATCTGAGCTGCTGTTCCTCATGCTGAAGAGAATCCAAGAAGTCAGAGAGGGAATTCCTTCCCCTTATTCCACATACTCAAAGGCTGGCTATGCTCAACACTGTAGGGAGAAACAACCATAAATGCTCGGAAGTAATCTTAATCTGATATTTTAAAAGGTTATGCTTATATATTTAATATTAATAGCTACATCTATTATTGTATGTGTGTGTGTGTGTGTGTGTGTGTGTGTTTGGCTGAGATAGGGTTGCCAATCTCCAGGTACTAGCTGGAGATCTCCTGCTATTAAACTGATCTGCAGTCAATAGAGATCAGTTCACCTGGAGAAAATGGCTGCTTTGGAAATTGGACTCTATTGCATCAAAGTCCCTCCCCTCCCCAAACCCCACCCTCCTTAGGTTCTGCCCCCAAAATCTCCAGCTATTTCCCAACCAGGAGCTGGCAACCCTAGGCGGGGAAGCACACAGTGTGCAGTAGTGGCTCTTTCGGTTGATGGAAATTGCAAACGTAGTGTTGCGATTAGAGTGTCGGACTAGGATCTGGGAGATCCAGGTTCAAATCCCTTCTCTGCCATGGAAGCTTGTTGAGCAATTTTGGGCCAGTAACACATGCTCAGGCTAACATACCTCACAGGGTTGCTGTGATGATAAAATGCAGATGAGGAGAAGATGAAAGCTGCTTTGAGTTTCCGTTGGGGACAAAGGCAGGAGATAAATGAAGTCACTAAATAAATAATTAATATGTGACCCGTGGAGTGAGTATCACTGCTGCATGGTTTAGTGTGCTGCCCCCCACCAGACAGGATTGCAAAAGCACACACCTACTAACAATGTCATTCATTATGAGAGTAACTTTTCCCTCTCATAGCTCTTATCCTCATGTTAGTACAGAATTATGTGTAGTTCAGGGATTCTGTTAACTGAATCTTTATTTCTTTTAAATAGTATACAGTCACTGAGTCTGTAATCAGGGAAAGATAGTGTGGAAGCAAGGGGTTATTTAATCCTTCCCTCTCACCCCGTTTTTCTGATGAAAATCAGTCCACCAACCTGCTTTTTGCCTGCGGGAAAGCTTGTGGGGGGGAGGGTTAAATGGCCCCTTTCTCCCTTGACTTATCTTGCTCCAGGGGCTGCATATTGATTTTTTAAAAAAAATCATTCAAAAGAATCATGGAATGACACATAATAACACCTGCCCTGAAAACACCTCCTCAATCCATTTCATTTTTACCTGATGCGTTTCTGTTCTCTCACACACACAAACTGAATTTTGTACTTTCTCCAAATAGGTCCCCTCAGATGCAGAATCAAGCTGAGAAGGCGAAGTGTGATCTAGGGTTCCAACACAGTAGGCGATGGCATACAGAGACATTTTCCTGTTGTTTGACCCTCGGTTCTGGAATACATGAATGACCTGTGGCAGAATAAACAAAGCTGGGAAAAAGTGCTCCCACACTTGAGTTACCAGGTGCTAAAGGTGATTGTTAGGACCAGACAAGATAAGCTATTTTGGAGGAATTAGACAATGCAGTGCAGAAAATTTCATGCTCTGTTAATATGCACAAAGAGTAAAGTGCTCTTGACAAAAATAAAATGAGCAATTAGATGAAGAGAGATAGGATATAGAATGGGACGAGGGGAGAAATTCTCTTGTGTACAAATGTGCATGTTATTCTTAACCTATTCATTGAATTTTGCTGAGGGACAACAATTTAGTACCAGTAACTGCAGGCAGAAAAGAAAATTATCACTAACTGCTTTTCCCATTCAGATAGTATAATTAGTTGCATCTAGTCCTATCATTGGGAACCAGTGTGGTATAGTGGTTAAGGTGTTGTACTAGGATCTGGGAAACCCAGGTTTGAATTCCCACTCTGCCATGGAAACTTGCTGGGTGACCATAGGCCAGTCACACACACTCAGCCTCAACCCTTGTAGTATTTGGATGGGAGACCTCTAAGGAATACCAGAGTCGTGACATGGAGGCAGGCAATGGCAAACCACCTCAGAACGTCTCTTGCCTTGAAAAACTTATGGGGTCGCCATAAGTCAGATGCGACTTGACGACACTTTACACACATAATCAGACATATTCTTCTACCATACAGTGGCAAATTAATTTAGGAAGATTTGTGAAAATGTGTTAAATGTGTACTGATATACCTAAAAACAAGGGTCACTACCCTTTGGAACCACATTCACCAAGCTGGCTTTATATTGTAGAATGAAGATATGAGGCACAGTAAAACTATTACTATGAACTACCATTTCATTTTATTTACACATCTTAGCTGCAGTGCATTAAATTACTCATACCTAAATTAATGCAGATACGCTTGCTGCTGTCCAAGGTGAGAACTAATAGACATTGCAATCTTTTTGGGGCGTTCCAAACTTCGCTGTAAACATTGGCTCAGTGATATAACTGATCTTTATTCTTTCCTGTCTACCCAACTTAAGGTGTACCAAGGACTTTGTTCCTAATGGATGAACATTCATATCTGTCTCAGCCAGATAGGTGGACTATATAAAATGCTGCTACTCACTAATCATTTTCTTTTCTGCCCCACCCCCTTCTTCAGCACACTCTTTCATCTGGTAGGAAAGAATTCAGTCCATGTGTATCAGAACGCCACGGTGTGCATTTTCCTGTTCTGCAAATGGCCTGCCTCCATTGGCGCAGTTTTTCTGCCATCAGCCACGTTCCTTGCCATGCCACCAGAGGGTTTTTGGGGGGCTTAAAACAAACCTGTAATGGCCACAAGCGCTTTAGCAATCACCAGTATTTTAAAAGTCCTCAAGCCACCCAATGGCATGGCAAGAAAAAAAATGCTGAGAAAATGGCAGCCACAAAGGGCTGATGGAAGAAAGTGAACAGAAATCTCCCATGTGGAAGCTCCATTCCCAATGTGCATGGATCTGCAGCAGCGATGAAAGCAACATGTCGAACCCTCACCCTATGAAAGAAACCTCATTCAGTAGATAAGGCAGCTTTGTGTGTCCAACATGCCTGCTCATGTTTGTACATATCTCAGGGAATAAGGATTTAAATTTGTTCTGGGGAAACTGAATTTCTCCCTGTTGACTGGGAAGGAGCTCAGAGTTTTATAATAGAAAAGGTGTTTTCAAAAATAAAACATCGTCTAATGTTTTTGTGTTCAGATGTAACATTGATAAGAAATGGACAGTGAGAAGGGGCTCATTTGGCATTCCAGATATTGGGGTGTGTGTGTGTGACAGACTTTTCTTCATGTGACTCAGGCAATACTAGGCAAATTCATGCAGTGAACGGCTATGAGTCACCTGTAGTTCAGAACTGAAAGAAACCCTGGAGGCTCTTAGAGGGGTATGGGGACTTCAAGCTTTATTGCATTTCTGGTATTGGCTATTGCTGCTCAAGTTTTGATTTTGATGATCTCACAAAATTACCTTGTTCTTCCTGTTGGCACAGATATTGAAGCCCCCACCCAACAGTCTTATACAACTGGTTTATGGATCTGTTGATGGCTGTACTCCTGGCAGAGGTATTTGAGCAATGACAATGGCAAGTTGTTGCTAAGGAGGTAGGGAATTAGTTACTACAAGCAGGGGATCCGCAAGGATTTAGGGGGCATGTCTTTTCCCCATGTATCTCTCTGCTACATGATTTCCTTTTCCCCATCCCTGGCAGCCCTCATGGTCTCTTCTTGCTTCCTTCTCTCCCTTCTCTCTGAGGGTTGACAGCCGGCCACTTTGCTCCAGAGGGAGCAAAAATGGGTGTGAGTAGGTAGCATGGTGTTGTGCCTGGAAGTGATGTTATGAAGCTCAAGGAAAAGCCCACAGTGATTTGGGGAATCCCTAGAGCATTGTGGCAGGAGTGACATCATGATGTTGCTTGACATCGCCCCCACTCCCCAATTTTGTTCCCTCTGGAGCACAGAGCAGCAGGGGCCGAACACCAAGGCAGGGAGGTTGCCTACTATGGCAGGCAATCCGGTAAGCTTATTCTCTCCTTCCCACCCATCATGCAACCTACTTTTATCTGTCCCCCTGTCTTCAGCTTTTCCTCCCTCCCTGTCCCGGCAGGCTCTTCCTGGGAAAGGTCTGGCTAAGTTATGCCAAGTCGGGCTGAATTGCATGGTGGCTGTTTGGCCAGGCCAAGTTGTGCAGTGGCTGCTGCTTCTGGGCTGGGTTTGGTTGTGTGATGGCCACTAGGCCAGGCCCCGTTGTGTGTGTAGTAAGTATCTGGTGGTCACTGCTGGGCCTGTCCCCAGTTAGTCCTTCTCTATCTGGAGGTATGACAGGGGAGGGGAGCAAATCTCTTCCAGGGCTGTTCTGATTTCCATGTTATTGAAACCAGGGTTTGGAAGGCTCAATAATATTGTTGTAGTTTCCTAGCAACCTACAAAATGGCCACTGAGAGTCCAGTGGGAATTCTTTCCTTAAAGCTACAGGCATTTTTTCTAATATTTTGGGGAGCTTTAATCCCCCATTGTTTATTAGGTTTTTTTTTTTTAGATTTTAGATTTTCCCCCAGCAAACCTGGGACTTCCTTATGGTTGTAGAGAAATCCCCTCCTATCTGTTCCTAGCTCCATTTTGCATATCTATTAATTCTCTAGTGTGATTCAGAATATGTATATGTAAGCTTCTCCCCATATGCAGATCACGCAATGTTTGGTGCTGGGGTGGGGGAAGCGGGTCAAGGGAAATTTTAATATTCCGCTGAAATTGATAGAATGCCCAAGTTGAGGCTTGCCATTGTCATTTTTTCAGTCTGAGAATCTGTTTTTAAAAAGTGCCCTTTATAAGTCCTTAACAAAATTTGCACCTAATACTGTGGAAATAAGTCAGCAATACATGACAGACCAGCTTGAAATTGAACAGCGGTGCAAAGTGAGCCTGGAAGAAGCTAATATACAGATGCAGCCGTTGAAGAGAATTTTAAATTGTATATTTTAAAAACCTGCCGAGCTTGCAGATTTCTCTAAGCACTGATCCCATCGAGAGCTTGTTGGTTTGGGCTTCAGTTTCCTCAGTTCTGAAATGGAATCTGTGCAGTCAGTTTCTAAAGTTCCATTCGCTCTGCAGGGAGGGATTTCGTTTGTTCGGAAGCACCAGTGTTTATACGGCATCCCGGCCTCTGGGTTTATGTGACCCTTCCCTGCTTTCCATTTGGTAACGTTGCTGGGCTCCATATTTTCATCAGCACTTTATTTCAGTCACTGTTTCTTCTCACTGCGTTTTTTTCCGGGGCACCTCAGTTGAAGCCAAATCCTGACAGCATGGTATTAAAGGAGCGAGGGCTGGGGAAGCCATCTCCCGAATAAGTGGACAGAATGGATTAACCCAGTGGAGCGCCAGGGAGGGTCAAGCTGAAGGAGTGAGGCTAGTAACCCATTTTAAAAGGATTTTTGGTCCTTGTCCCACTTGTCAGCTTGTGCATGTCCCTTCCTTTCATGGGATCTTTCAAAAATAGCAGTTGGAGAGCTTTTTTTTTTTTTTTTTAAGTCTTCAGGCTACACATGCTGTATTTCCATGACTTCCTGCCATAAGGAAACACAAATGCTGAACAGAGCTCTAAGCTAAATTTAAAAACAAACCCAAGCGGCCTCCCAGTGTACTCACAGGCCTCCAAGAGCCGCAGCTCAAACAATATGATGATTAGCTGTAAAATCATGAGAACTGTCCAGGCGGCTCGCTATGCTTTAAAAAGGTTGTGTGGTTAAGCTATGCTGTGAGGTGATTAAGTTTTGCCTGTGGGGCTCAAAAGAAATCTGTCATAATTGTGCAAAAGCTGCATCTCAGCAAAGACATTTTGAACCTTGCTTAATCTCAATACATCTGGGGGTGGGGAAGCCTTCTGTTGCCAACTGTTGCCACTGCTGCACCGGATCATGTGCCGGAGATAGGCCGGCAGTCAGGGAAAGTCTGAGAGAAGGGGGGTGAGATAGGAAATTACGAATGCTGGCACGTTTTGAAAAGACGGATGGGACACTTGAGATCTGCTATTCAGACTCCCAGAACAACAGAACTGAAAGCAGTGATGAGGAAATTAAAAACAAACACCCCCCCCAAACGAAAGGAGAAACAAGACACACAACCTTTTTAGTTAATTAAACTAAGCACCAAACCTAGGGTTGCCAACCTGCAGGTACTAGCTGGAGATCTCCTGCTATTACAACTGATCTCCAGATGACAGAAATCAGTTCAGCTGGAGCAAATTGCTGCTTTAGCAATTGAATTCTATGGCACTGAAGTCCCTTCCCTCCCCAAACCCCACCCTCCTCAGGCTCCGCCCCAAAAACCTCCCACCAGTGGTGAAGAGGGACCTGGCAACCCTAACCAAACCAGATAAGATGGGAAGGGGGATGAATTTGTTTTTGAAAGCAGAGTGGAATTTCTGCACAGTGGAATTCTATGTACTCAGGGAGCTTTGACTCTCAAAAGCTTGTACCCTGGAAATCTTAGTTGGTCTTTAAGGTGCTACTGGACTCAAATCTTGTTCTTCTACTGCAGACCAACATGGCTACCCACCTAAAACACTTAAATTAGAGAAAGATCCCATAAAACTCAGCTTTTCCTCAATAAACACAAGAGATTGCTTTCAAACAAAACCCACTGAGTTACCATTCCCTTTGCACAAATATGGAAAGAAATGAAGGGCTGTGGAAGGTCACATGAACTTTGCAGTTTGGAAGCAGCCATGGTAGTATAGATCTTCCCTAAATCCCTCAAGCAGCATTAGGCCATGTGGGTGGAGCGTGTTCCGACTCCTTCCCACACAAGCAGTGCCCCTTTTTCTGGAGCAGTTCCCACAGCACAAAGGCAATGTGACAAGAGAATTTAGAAAGTGAGAATCCCTTCAAGGAAAAAAAAAAGCAACATTGGGATTAATCCAAGTTCTTTCATTGATTCTTCCATTGATGGACATTAGTTTGAATCCTTTCTAGATTAAAATGCCTAAACCTGAGGGGCTTGTGTAGGGTGGCTAGATACATCGGGAAAAGCTCAATAATTCTAGTTCCCAAATATTTTTGTTTGTTAATTCAATAATTGTAAAACCCCAGGCAAAATCCTTCAGGAACAGATGTTATTCAGGATCAAAGGTTGCTAAGACGAGGTGGAATTCATGCAGGGCAATGCATTCCTTTAGGTTATGCAGGAAATAGGCACGAAAACAGCTGGTGGAATATCTGTGAAGAGAGAATAGAGCTCTTGTATTTGATCTCTGAGGGGTTTTTTGTACTCTTAACTTTGAAGAAATGCATACAACAGCTGGAAAGAAACAGGGGAGCAAGGTAGAGAAGGAAACAGATATTACAGTAGGAAAGAGAAGAAAAGTGTCTGAGGGAGAAATTAATATTAGAGAGCAAGAGAGAAAAATGGTGGTCCTGATATAGCATAGCAGTGGCTCTGAGCAGCCTACTGAATTTTAATCGCTTGCTATGCAAATCGCTCTGTAGTACTGTACATAAATGCCAAGGCATTATAAATGTATTTATTTATTTCATTACATTTCCCCCCCTCCTCCATGGAGATCAGGGTGATATACATGGCTTCCCCCTCCTCTCTTGGAATGGAAAGCTCTTCAGCTGAGTCTTTGATGCTCAATTTAAAAGCACATCTGTATATTTATTTTTAATATTCAACACTATTTATAAACAAAGCACAACAGCAGCAACAAAAATGTTATATATAATGTTAAAAAGCATCCAGGAGGGCAACCTAATTTGGACTGGGGCAGTAGAAGGTAGTGTAAGGTAAGAAAAACTTGTGTTGATGCTGCCCTAGACCTCGTGGTCTACCATCAAGGGCCAAGTGAGGCAAAAACCTGGCAAAAGGAGCATTTTGTATAACCAAAGTGTTTGTTTACAACATTATGAAAGAATGAGTAATATCTAGACATCGCCAAAAAACAAAAAAACACCACCATAATTTGGGTTGAATACTGTGTTTCTGTCCAATGCAATCTTGACCCAAATATCTGTTGAGTCATTCCAAAATCTGCCATGCTTTCCATCAATGATCTTATGAGTCAAGCTTTCCTGCATAAGCATTATAGGTTCCTGTGAAGTCTGTTTTCTGCTAATACTTCAGAAACCAAAAAATCATGCCAAACCATATGCCTTCTTTGGACCTCTTTGCATGATATGGGCATAGGGAGACTAAGGACATAACCTGTGCCCATGTGCTAGTTCATTAAGTCTCCATACCAACATCTCTCACCAGCCCTTAGCTTGATGCTTTTTATGCTGACCACACTGCAATGTACCCCTGGTTGTTAGTGTGATGATGAAGCCCTTCTGTGCCTCACATTACACTTCCTGGTGGCTCTGCTCAGCTCCAGATCCTTTGATAGTAGGACTCTCATGCTTTTAGTGAGAGTTCTCTGTATGCTTTGGCCTGGAAAAGGAGCAGGATTACTAGCTGTACAAAGGCCAGGGCAAAATGTGAGGTGCTGCAAAGAGAGAACACTTAGCTCCTTACAGTGGGCAACTTTAGGGTCAGTGTGGGTTCCAGTTCGAAAGTGGGCCATATTCACAAGCACATATGTCAGGGACACTCCAAATACCCACACCAGTTCTCAGGATCAACATTAATTGTCATGTCTAATGCATTCCACCCATGAAACACACTCTCGATTGAAGGCAGGAGATGCAGGATGAGGAAAAGGAAAGAGCTTGATGGACTTCCTATGGGGAACTCCACCCATGCTCAAAGCTCACAAGGCCTCATTAACAAGAAGGAATAGATCACATCCCAAGTATTTCTGGAGCCTTAAAACTAAAAAGCCCATGATGCAATGTGACTGCAGGTCAAAAAGAGATGTGCAAAAACATCAATTTCCTGAAAACCATCATGAACTATTGTTGGAAGGCACACGGTGCACAGATCTTCCTGAAGCTAAGTAGGTCTGGTGTAATGAATGCATGGATGGGAGACCTCCTGGAGCCCTAGGTAAGCTTGAGTCCCTTTGTGGAAGAAAGGCACCCAAAAAAGGTGGGGAATTGATAATGTGCAATTAATACACACCTTGGGCCCATCAACATTTCAATTGGTAGGTTGATTTCCTAAAGAAACCACTATAGCCATTCATGAAACAGATTTTTTTTAAAAATACAGGGTTTTTCACATGTGGTTGTCCTCCAATATTATTTTTAAATAGGGAGAACTGTTAGTAATAAGCAGCAGAGAGAGCTCACAAAACAATGCTTTGAAACTGGAGAATGCTTAGAGATAGACGGCATGAAAGGGGTTTCAGTCTCTTTGAGCAACCAGTATAGCAGAAGGAACTAGTCATTTTCTGGACATTTGCCTGAGATCATTTACATATAGAATGTTTATCACTGCACCCAAAAGGTAGAAGTAATACAATCGGATACTACAGTGAGGTTATCCTCCTACCCCCTGCTAGTTGTGCATATTGCTACAGAGTACATCCAGATTGGCTTTATTGTGGTTCCACAGCAAAAAAAAACCCCCAATGATTCACTGCAGCAAATTATATTATCAGGCCTACCATGTGTGAGTTGATTATTTAAGCTTCTTTGTTGGTGTTGTTGCAACTAATTTAGTCACTACAATTGTGGCTGTCTGAACCTTTTAGATTGTACTTTGAGAAATGTGTCATGAAGAATGAAATGCCTTCCTTCAGGCTGTGTATCTTCCAATGATGGTGTAACATAAATTAGCTGTGTTTGTAGAAATTGAGATTTATTCCTGTTTTATAGCAGGGAATGGCTCAATACAAATTCTAATTTGCTGTGTGTTTCAGAGCAAGCACTTAATTACACACCAAGGAGGAAGAAAGGCAGAGAACAAAGGAAAAAAATCCAAACCCAAGAGAAGTTTTGAAAAAGCAGTAAAGATTGGAAACACAGCAGTGCAATAATTTGTAATGATGTTGTTCATGCTGGTCTTTGAACCACCTAACACTATTGCAAACCAGTGTACAAACACATTAATGTCTGCTCTGCTACATCTTCCCTTTCCAATTCAGTATTGCCTGTTTGGGAAGTAATGTGTTAGGTTTGCCTGTGGTTGTTCAGACTTGTGGTGGTTGTGGCAGAGGTGCCCAGCATCTGGAACCCACATGTTAGGGGTGTGGGGGTCGTTTTTGTTTTGGGGTTGTCCACTTTCCTCTAAAAATTATTTCAATTTCATTATATTCATTAATTAAGCCATCCGTTCCCAAACTTTCTGAAGTATGATCCTCTGCCAAATTTACTATAACGTTTGGGGACCACTTGCGAAGTTACTTCATGCTACTTTCCCCCTCCCTGACATAAAATGCAGCAATTTCACTTCAGTTAACACTGAACAAGTTTATATTCTATTTTCCATGTTCCTTAGTTATAAAAATATAGAATTATCGAACAATAAGCTGTATTTTATGGGCATTTCACAGACTGGGCAGAGGAAGACACAAATTTTTCATCCAGCTTCCTGGAGCTTCCTCTCCCAGTTCACCCTTTTCCTCCACCTCCCTCCTGGTCTCATGACCCATCTGTAGGATGGTCATGATCGCATTTATTTATTTAATCAATCTTATAACCCGCTCTACCCCGGCAAGATGGGCTCAGAGTGGCTCACACAAACCTTAAAACATACAGTAAAATAATAAAATCACACACAACAGTGAGTTAAAACTGCCCTAATCAATTAAAATCATAATTTCTGATGGCGCGTAACATTGCAATATAAGGCCATAGCATGGCCAGCAGGCAGCTGTTCGACAGCGGTGGGTAAGGTCTCAACCAACAGTCTGAGAACCAGTGCAAAGTGCATAAGGGAAAATACATTAGTCAAAAAGGGCAAGAGTCCAGTAGCACCTTAAAGACTAACAAAAATATTTTCTGGTAGGGTATGAGCTTTCGTGAGCCACAGCTCACTTCTTCAGATACAGCTGTATCTGAAGAAGTGAGCTGTGGCTCACGAAAGCTCATACCCTACCAGAAAATATTTTTGTTAGTCTTTAAGGTGCTACTGGACTCTTGCCCTTTTTGACTACTGCAAACAGACTAACACGGCTACCCACTGTGAATTATCTTAAGGGAAAATACATGTATAATACAAGTAATCAATGGCAAAAATGTCTGTTACATGAGGAGTCATGGCTAGGGTGTGGAAGATGGTGTCATGCTGAAAAGCAAAATGGTCAATTTTTATGGCTCAGTACAGCTTGCAAAGGAACCAGGGCTATATATGCAACTTCTGGATCCAACCCAGCATGCAGCAAAACATATGGTAATCCCACTTCTTTCAAATGCTCTCAGTGATGCACTAGGTTGTGCTCCTGGGTATTGATTTAGATTGGGAAAAGATATATTTAAAAGATAGGACATTTTGGAGTATTTTCATTCATAGGGTCGCCATGAGTCAAAAGTGACTTGACGGCACTTATACACACACACACACACACACACACACACACACACACACACACAAACACACACACACAGGGTTGCCAACCTCCAGGTGGCACCTAGAGATTGCCCGCTATTACGATTGATCTCCAGATGAACAAGATCAGTTCCCTTGGAGAAAATGGCTGCTTCGGAGGGTGGACTCTATGGCATTATACTCTGCTCAGGTCTCTCCCCTCCCCAAACCCCACCCTCCTCAGGCTCCACCCCCCAAATCTCCAGGCATTTCCCAACACAGGGCTGGCAACTCTAGTGTGCTGCAGCATCTGAACCTTGCTAATATCGGAGGGATTTTGAGTCCTCCCTCCCCCCACTTTCTTATAGCTTCTGACTTTTGCGGCTTTCAAACTCTTTCATGCTTTTGCAGCAGAAAAGGATAATAACGCGTGCAGCAGTTAATGTAGCTTTTCTGATGCTGTCAGAAGGAAGCTACGGTGTGAAGCATGCCTGGGGCGCCTGGGTTCTGACACACTTTATCTGGAAGTGAGTTTAACAAGACAAAAAAGGCTGAGAAAACTCTGATTAGGTTGGAATTTAACACATCCTGATTCTGCAATTTGTGTGTGCGTCAAAGTGAATTAGCTTCTTGGCTCTTTAACCTGTAGACAGCGAGTACTGTCCTTAAAGGTCTGATTCATTATGGGCTGGAACACAGGCACCCCAATGCCAATTGAAATTGGATACCTTGGTTATATGAACAGTGACAGCTGGGTACAAATGTTAATTCTCCTAGCTTATTCTGGACATATCTTTATTAAACAATATTAGCACAGTTCTTTTGCCTTCCATCACACATCCCATCAAACATTCTAAATTTGTCTGAAAGGTCCCTTGGAGTTCAAAGTGCTTTTTTAGAGGTAGCAGAAGCAGACTGCTGTTTTGATTTTTCCTTGCAGTTTCCAAAGGTTTTACGTGACTTTACAGTAGCACGTTCAGACGTTCCTTAGAGAAATGTGAGTCTAGCAGCTCTTCAATAATTGGTCTTCAATAATTGGGAGTGTGGCAGCACTGGATAAGATGCAGTCAGGAAGAAAATGCCACTCGGGAGCAACGGGCTGAAGTCAACATAGTCACATAAGAGCTCTAATATCAAGTGGGGGCAGGGGGCCACAGGGGAAAGGGGAAGAGCCAAAGATGGCAGTGGCCTGTCAGCTGAAAACAGAGCATATGAGGCTTTTGTGCACATGGAGTTCTATCTTTCTATACATTTTTAGCCCCCCTCCCTTTCCCAAGGAGCTGCGTAGGCAGTATTTCCCCCTCACTTTCTGAGGTAGGTTAAACTGAGAGCGGCTGAGCCAAGGTCATCCAGAGTCCTTTATGGATGAGTTGGGAGTGGAACTTGGATCTCCCAGGTGTTCACTGGACTTTCTAACAACTACACTGGCAGCCCATTCCTGAGGGGGAGGGCTGAGCTGGTGGCTGGAGGCGGCGCCTCTGCGCCGTCTCCAAAGGAGGATTCACCCCCCCACACACACTGAAGCCAACACTTTGCCCTTACCTGCAAGCCCTGTGAATCTGCTCCATAGCATTCCACGGGGCTATGCCACCGAATAAGGTGGTGTAACTCCAGGTAAGGGCAAAGGGAGCGATTCTGGCCTGAAGAGGGGTTAGGAAGCTGCCCAAAGGCAGCTCTGCAATGGAACGCCCTGGGAATGCCCCGTTGAATGAAGGCGCACGTTGTGAAATCTACTGTCTTGTCTAGTTTGGCCCCCAGAGATGTCCAGCTGTATACATGAGTATGGGAGCGGGCAGATAATGGCTGCAGTACTAAAAGCAATTTCCTGAGACTAAGCCCCACTGAATAAAAGGTCTGAGTAGACTTTCTTAGGATTGACCCTAATGATATTTAATGCAGTGAAACCAACAAAACCTCTCTTTTGCTTAGACCTGTGTTTTAAAAAATGTTTTTGATGTCAAAACGTTTATTAAAATTGTCATCACTCAGAACAAATGCAATTTTTTAATGCACAGCGAACAGTGCAATCTTAATCAGACTTACACCCGTCTAATAGGGTTGCCAGATCCCTCTTTGCCACCGGCAGGAAGTTTTTGGGGGGGAGCCTGAGAAAGGTGGGGTTTGGGGAGGGGAGGGACTTCAACACCATAGTGTCCAATTGCCAAAGAGGCCATTTCCTCCAGGTGATCTGATCTCTATTGTCTGGAGATCAGTTGTAATAGCAGGAGATCTCTAGTTGTTACCTGGAGGTTGGCAACCCTACCTTCCAAGCCGATTGACTTCAATGTAGGTAGAAGTGTGCAACTCTCTTAGAATTACACTGTTAGCCCCTTTTTGTTGGTAATTGGGGAGGGGGAAGTAAATCCATCCAATTTCATAAAAATTGTACAATTAGGAGTTTTCCTCCCCAGTCCCACAGACTAGATTGGCTTTTAGTCTCTTCCTTCAATGCTTCAACTTTCATACCGCTGTCTGTACAAAATCACCAGGACCCCTGCAAGAAACCAAATAATATTGAAACAAGTGATAAAGAACACAAGACAAAACAAAACGTTACTGAAGCTTAACTGCAAACTGGCTTATAGGTCTCATACTTTCAGACAGCTAGGGTCTAATTAGAAAGGGCCTTTCAGTAAACATGTTGTGAAACAATTGAAAGATCTGTGCCCAAAGGATGCTGCCCGGACTTGTGGCATAGATGGTTGCTAGGCACTACTAGGTAAAGAGTACTCAGACCAAAAAAACAACAACAATAAGCAGGAAGATATTTCTCAGCAGTAAGCTGTCAGTTGTTTGGACTGAACACGCGTTGACAGAAATCCCAAGGATCCTCCACAAAACCGACTAATTTTAGTGAGACTTCCCGTCTGATCTTCATGTATCCTCCAGCTGTATCTGCTACACAGGTAATGTACACGCTTCCTCATGATGCTTTTCAGCTGCTGAGATGTCCAAACTTGAATCTGATGCAGAAACTTGTCCAGATGAGCTTCTCTGCTTGGTAGAATATCAGCTGTTATGAACAGAAACTAGTAACTTCACTGTGTGTGTGTAAAGTGCCGTCAAGTCGCAGCCGACTTATGGAAAACAAATGACGCAGAATTCAAAGTTCAGTTTTATTATACAAATTGGATAATATGGTAAAAGAAGCCAAAATGTTTTTTAAATGGTTTTTATAATTAAATTGTAATAGAAAAATATGGAATTGCTATCCACCTAACTTACTGCTGTGTAGCGTAGCTGGCAGCTGCTCTCCAAAGGCAAAAGGAAGTTCTTTCTTGGAATCTGCTGAGATCTTTTATCTTGAAATGCTCAGGATAAAACTTGGGACTTGGCAGATGCCCTATCACAGAGTCACAGTCCCTCCCTCCCCCTCTTTTTTGCTATTTTTTGTGTATTATGTGATATCCTGTTGGACTATTAGAAACATAAATGACACAATACACATCAATAGTACAATAACATCAGGCTTAGTGAATTACTTCATGGTTGTTGTCGTGGTGGTGTAGTGGTTAAGAACTGTGGTTTGGAGCGGTGGACTCTGATCTGGAGAATTGGGTTTGATTCCCCACTCCTCCACATGAGCGGCGGAGGCTAATCTGGTGAACTGGATTTGTTTCCCCACTCCTACACATGAAGCCAGCTGGGTGACCTTGGGCAAGTTATGGCTCTGTTAGAGTTCTCTCAGCCCCACCTACCTCACAGGGTGTCTCTTGTGGGGAGAGGAGGGAAGTTGATTGTAAGCTGGTTTGAGTCTCCCTTAAGTGGCAGAGAAAGTCGGCATATAAGAACCAACTCCTCCTCCTCCTCCTCCTCCTCCTTCTTCTTCACCTCCTCCTCCTCCTCCTCCTCCTCCTCCTCCTCCTCCTCCTCCTCCTCCAAAGAACTAGTTTTGTGAGACCAAGGAGACTTTACATTTCTTTTTCTCAAATGCTAGTCTTTGCCATATGTCTCTGGACATAGGAAAGGGCCTTACCTGGATATCAAAAGTCCAGTGATGCCATTGCATAGCTAAAGCAACTGAGGCATGACAGAGCAGAGGTAGCATGTTCAGGAATGTTATACTAGAGTGTTGGGAGGTGCTGAGCCCTCTGTAAGATTGTGTGGTCAAGAGGGAGCATGAATTACTTCCCATAGTCCAAAGGTAGACCACAAATGTTTTGTAAGCCGCCTTGAGTTTTGTAAGCCTCCTTCAGCCATGTGGAAGGGGGAAATAGATAAATAAATAAATGCAGCCAGCAAGTTTCCTGTATCCCCACAGTGTTTTGAGCACTGCAGTGGTTGAGTACAATTTTTCAGCAAGCGCCTTGTCAGTGTAACTGGACTGCACTCATTGCAACCTTTTTGTATCAAAGCAACAGACAGACCTATTGCAAACGGTGTCATCAGTTCTGAATTAAGGGATGCATATAATGGTAGCGAAATCAAAACGATTAGCATGGGAAGATGAGTGGTTAATAAAGTCAAGCTTTAAAACCGTGGGCTGCTAAAAGTGGTTGCTGGTAACTGAGGTTCACATTGCTTTGCTACGGTGGAATGATGTATAGAGATGATTCACTTTAGTTCTTGCCAGGAGAGCTAGAACAGAAAGATGAGTACCACTTAATTGGGCTAATAGTTTTAAAGAAAATAAATCGTCGACCTCATGGGTGTAATTGCATGTCGGAGGTGGTAATGAGCACTGGAAACTGAAAAAAGAACTCGGCCTTGGGGAGAAAAAAAAACACACCTAAGGAACTCTTCAGGGTCAGAAATGACAATTCAGTTTTATCTGGCTATAACATATCATCCACCCCTGAATATCAGGAAAGCAGTGATAAGGTAGAGTGAGAGATATTATAGAAGCTGGCTGATAGAGCCAACGATTCTGTTGACAGTGGGGAATATTAACACCAATCCCTTGTCCTCCAGGGAGCATAGCAAGACTACAGTTACTGGCATTAGTATGAATACTTCATTGTATTAACTGCATGCCACCCAAAGTATTTCTTCCAGTCTCATGGAGGTAACACCAGTAGCATTATTACAGGCCCATTGCTACCTGTACCACACATTCCAACTTTCCCTTTTTACCAGGGACAATTTTTATATTTCTGTCCCTTTCCCTGCTAAATCAGTCTTTCTAATTAGACCCCATTAGAGGATATAATTTTAAAATTTTGCTAGTTTGAAATGTGAATGTTGTCATTCTTCAAAGTTTAGTTCCCTCCACAGGTTCTTTGTATTGTATGCATTGTACTGTTTCACCACATTGTCTTATAATTTTGTAATTTTTGTAATTTTGTTTTTTCTTTGCATGGTATGTAGCATGTATTACATTGATTTTATTGCATTGTCTTCTAATTCTGTAACCTGTCTTGTCTGAACTAGAAAAATGGGCCCTATATAGGATTGCCAGGTCCATCCTGGTTACTGGTGGGAGATGTTGGGAGGCAGGTAGAGGGGTCATTGATCTGCGTCCTTGTATGATGAACTCACTTCAGCTGCGATGCGGAAGTGCCGGCATTGCACTGGGAGGACACTCTAGCACTTGCCCCCAAATGCTATGGTTTCCATAGAGTTCTGGGGAGAGTGATAGAGTGTCTCCCGGTGCAAAGCCAGCTGTTCTGCATTGCGCCAGATGTGACATCATCACACACTGATGCAGATTGCTGCCCCCCCTTTTGGTGGGCAGCAGCAGAAATCCCTGGGAGGTTGCCCGCTATTAGCGGGCACCTGGTAACCCTAACCCTATATGAAGCAAATAAATAAAAAACAATTTAGAAGTTAAATCCCAGAATGGGGAATGCATTTTCCTTGTCACTAAGCAAACTGTTTTCATACAATTCAGAGCTAATGTTTTTGTTAATATGCAGATTGTATAGATTAATTACTTCATTAGTCAGTTAACAACACTAACAACACAGCTAAGGTTTCTTAGTTAACGGTACTCCTATTGATTTTATTCCTTTAAAATAATGAATCCAGAGAGGCACACTGCAGACTGGACTGCAGATTCTGCTTGGGTTGAAAAGGATGGTATTTTAATTTGGTCTTAAAGTCTCTGTATGGCCAGGTGTTCAGTAAGTCTTCATCATTCCATAGCATGCTGCTTTGTAAGTGTGCCCCCCCCACTTCCTTGTTTGAAGCTGCTCTCTGAACACACAGCAAAGCCAGAAGTCAAAGTTAGACACCACTCTAATGAGAGTCGGAGAAGACAAGGTGCATTTGTGCATCTCAGCCTGAAAAGCGTGCCTCGGAGGCTCGCGCTCTGTTAATCTCAGATCTGATTTCAAATTGGCTGACTGGCTGAAAAGCCCTTTAAACTTGGATCTTGCTTTGGAGCTGCAGCTGATGCCAAATGAAAAAAAGATAAACAAGAAAGTCATATATATATCTAACCTTGTCAATTTTTTTTTTGCAAGAGCTGCTACGTGGCTGGCTGTGTTGTGAATGATATGCCCATGGCATCCAGCTGTGCTGACTCTCCTCTAAGTGTATCTCTAGCCCCTTTTGTGCTTTGCCTGTGTGCGGTGAGCCATTGTCTAAACTCAAGCACACAATATTTTCTTAGGAATGCACGTGCGTTTTGAAAGCTTCAGCAGCTCACTCAAACATTCTGGCAGCTGTACAACTTTGCTCCAGAATGTAATGTGTTTGGTAGCCGGCAACAATTACACCTCTATGTACATGGCAGCCAGAGCCACAAAAAATGGGACGCAATACTACCTAACAGGCCTCAAGCAGATATATCCTGTTCTTTCTTATCTTTGGCCTTTTATGCAAGGGCGTTTCCCCACGGTCACTACCTCCGATTGCTTTGGGGCTTCCTTTTGATTATGCGCACCTTTTCCGCCCATCAAAGTTCGCCTTGCTCTCCCCGCGTGTTTTGCCCGGATTTTCCAAATTACGGCGAAAACAGTATCTGGAAAATGTGGACAAAACGCGTGGGGAGAGTGAGGCGACCTCTGACAGGTGGGGAAGGCCTGCATAATCAAAAGGAAGCCCCAATGCAGGCAGCGGGGGTGACCATGGGGAAACGTCCCTGCATAAAAGACCTCCGACTTCACTGAAAACCTAGAGGCCCAACTTCCTTCAGTGTGGCATTGTGTGCCCTAAGGTTTCCACATACTTACAACAGGAGTTTATAGTAGGACTAGTCTGGATGATTGTTACACAATGATGAGGCTATGAGCTCTCTGTGTGTGTGTGTGTGGCAGGGGCAATGTGGGAGTATACTGTTCTGCCCTGTCTCACCCTGGTCTCCATGAAAGGTTGTAAAATATTCATAGGAATAATCAGTTGGCAAATTTGGGGTATGTGCAAAGCCACCGTGGTGTAGTGATTAAGAGCAGTGGTATGGAGCAGTGGACTCTAATCTGGAGAACCGGGCTCGATTCCCCCACTCCTCCACAAGCAGCAGACGCTAATCTGGTGAACCGGGTTGATTTCCTCACTCCTACACATGAAACCAGCTGGGTGATCTTGGGATAGTCACAGCTTTCTTAGAGCTCTCTCAGCCTCACCTACCTCACAGGGCATCTGTTATGGGGAAGGGAAGGCGACTGTAAGCCAGTCTGATTCTTCCTTAAGTGGTAGAGAAAGTTGGCATATAAAAACCAACTAATCTTCTTCTGCAAATAGGGTTGCCAGGTCCCTCTTCCCCACTGGCGGGAGGGTTTTAGGGTGCAGCCTGAGGAGAGCGGGGTTTGGGGAGGGGAGGGACTTCAGTGCTATAGAGTCCAATTGCCAAAGCAGCCATTTTCTCCAGGTGAACTGATCTCTGTCAGATAGAGATCAGTTGATCTCTGTCAGATAGAGATCTCCAGCTAGTACCCGGAGGTTGGCAACCCTATCTGCAAATGTTAGCACATGTGTTTACATCTGTCCAGAAATGGGACAGAGGCAACTGTTGGGTGGGATAGTCACCACTTTGCACAGTTTCCCCCCAGAAGAATTATCTGAACAAGGGTGTTATGTACACCTTAGTAACAGGGTTTCTTTGCATCTTCCTTTGCAGCTACCTTTGCAATGCTGAACCTTTTGACTGTCCCTTCAGCATTCCCCCAGTTGTGTCCCGCATTGCTCAGCATCACCGAAAGCTTCTCTACACCTCTACGCAAATTGCTGTGGCATCTAGATCACATGAAAAATGTGCTTTTCGGTTAGTAGGTAAACAAGAACTGTCACTCCTGTCTTTTGTTTGCTCTATGGGAAATAGTAATTAGAAGGAAACAGACTACTGAAGTGAAAAAGTTTGTGTAGCTACTCAGCAAGAACTTGACAGGCTTTTTGACCCAGGGCTGGCCAAAGTCCAGGGCCTGAGGTTCATTCTGAGTCAACTGGGAGGACAAAGATGGTGGTGGTGGGGGAGCAGTGCTATTCCTTCCTTCTACAGCATTGGCAAAGCTATGAAGTTGACATACTCTGTGCAGGGAAATGTAGTTTGGTGGGTCTGAGCTAACAGCAGCCACTGCTAGGGGTGAAGAAGAGCATAAGAGCCAAGGGTGCATGATCTGTTTGCCAAGCATGCACGGGGACTAGAAATAGCTTTTTAAAAAGATGTTCTGGATGGCTGCAGTTGACAGTCCAGGCGAACTGCTTCAAGATATGACATCCTTCTGCCACAACTTTGCCTGGGGAGCAGAAATAGAGTATGTAAGGCACTGAAGGAACTTTGCATTATCAAGAAAGCCTGAAACCAAAATTGAAAGCCAGCCCAGGGATATCATTATAAATAGACCTAATATTGCCAAAAGGCACCCAGATTTCCTGTAGAACAAATTATAACAATAAACTGAACATGATTCAACAATGTAATGTTGTTGTTCAAGAACCCAACGCTGTGTTAAATTTCACTTTGGGAGGCACGGCGTCATTGGGACTAATTCACGTGACTAATCCTTGTACTGATGAGAATTGGTGTATTATAGCCTAGTTATTTGATGCTTTAATCAGATCGTGTTTTTTCCATGGGATAATCTTTTCATTGTTTGCAGCTAAGAGCCATCAGTGGGAGGAAGGGATTCACAGGAGAGCCAGGAAGGTGGTAAAATGTCTAGAAGGCAAAGCAAGTTCTCGTAGAAAAGGCTGAAGAACTGGGCACATGTAGAGCAAAGAGGATAACATGACAGGAGCAGAAGATGGCAGCACTTTTCAGAAACTGAAAAGAAGTGAGAGAACTGCAGTGAGTTTGCCTTGGAAAAGAGGAATAGGTTAAATCTCTCCTGGTCTTTTTCAGGCTGCCATGATCACTCAGATGTATGCACCCTGTTTACTGCCATGTGATGCTAGATGAACTGCAAGCCTACAACAACTGTGCATGATCCTAGAAGGGATCACATAGAATCAATCCAGATACATGATTAAGTTGCTGGGCAGGGTCTACCAGCTTTTCTGTTCATGAAAGATGGAGGAAGAGCCCCTTTGAACCACCAAACAGGCTATGCTGGGGATCATGGGAACTGTATGGACAAAAGCCATACAAGACAGAGTCTGTAATATTTATTTATTTACAAAATTTATATTCTTTATTGCCCAATCAAGGCTGCTACTGTGGCCAACTGGCTGCATAGAATGGAGCATTATAAAAACAGATCACAAAACCAGTTAAATCCCAAACTAAAACACATATGTCAGAATGCAGAAACACCAATTAAAGCATGGGGCAAAAAGAAGGGGTCATTGAGGGGACACCAAATGAAATGAAAAAGTCTTCACTTGCTAGTAGAAGACAGAGATAGGACAGGTGAATATCTCTGAGGAGGGAATTCCATAATTTTGGTGCCATGACTGAGAGAAGGCAACGAGGAGAGGGCTTGAGTAAGACCAAGTGGAAAGGTTTGTGCTATAAGGAAGAAGGTGCTACTTATGATGGCCAAGGTAGAGTTCCGAAAGTGTTCAGAGATGACAAATTTCCTGCTGTAATATGATCGAAAGGGACAGTTGTATGTCATCCAATTAGTAAATCAGAACTCAAGCTATAGTATCAGAAGGCAATAACTGTGATAGCATAGTAAAAAAAATCCAGTTAAATAAATTTTCAAATATTTTAATGAGCTGGTGCCAAATTTGTAATCCACCATAAACAAAGGCCACAAACACACCAGTTTATCCTCTCACTTCTTCATTTTCTAAACAAATATCTAACAGAAAAAGTGGAGAAGCCATGCTCGTTGTCTCCTGCCTGGCAATGGCAGAAGAAACCCTCTACTGATCTGTTACTGAAAGGCATGTCTACAGTTCAGAGATCTGCATTTAGACAAGATGTTGGGTCCAGAGCCCTGGGCTATTATCAGCAGAGTAGGAAGTCTAAGTCTAAATCACCTTGCATAAGAACGGATAAAGTAGCCTGTATGGCCCTACTCTAAGTTTCACAAAGGGACTTCATTGTAGCTGGTAAGCTCAATTGACAATATAGAGGGACTCTGGGGAAAGTATCCGGAGCAGTAAAAGCCATTGCTGGCACCCTCTAAGGCTATGATACTTTAGATTCTGGAAAGGTTCTTGTGCACAGAGCAGTGCCAAGGTAACAAGACATTTACCCTAACATGAATGAAAAGCAGGGATGGAAATAATAAATATTTACACATACACAAACATAAAAAGTAGAATCATTGTTAAGGTGTATAGTCAAATCCTATGTTTATTAAAATGAATGAAGCTAATAAGTGCATTGTCTGGAATTAAGGGACCTACCACCCCATACTGCCCAATTCATTTATTTGTTTAATAGCTTTGTACACCACCTTCCCTAAGAGAATAGAACCATAGAATCATAGAGTTGGAAGGGACCACCAGGGTCATCTAGTCCAGCCCCCTGCACAATGCAGGAAATTCACAACTACCTCCCCCTTCACACACCCAGTGACCAGAAGATGGCCAAGATGCCCTCCCTCTCAACATCTGCCTAAGGTCACAGAATCAGCATTTCTGACAGATGGCCATCTAACCGCTTCTTAAAAACCTCCATGGAAGGAGAGCTTACCACCTCCTGAGGAAGCCTGTTCCATGGAGGAACCGCTCTAATTTCAACTCGTTGGTTCTGGTCCGACCTTCTTGGGCAACAAAAACAACTCGGCACCATCCTCTATATGACAGCCCCTCAAGTACTTGAACATGGTTATCATATCCCCTCTCAGTCTTCTCCTCTTCAGGCTAAACATACCCAGCTCCTTCGGCCTTTCCTCATAGGACTTGGTTTCAATGCGATTTCCAAATTCAGAATCCAACAAATAAAATTATATAACATGGGATGGATTCAGACTACACCGGCAATTTCAGCTGATTACCTCTTCCTGCTGCAGACCCCCTCATGTCATTCCTCAGGATTTTCTGTCCATCAGGAGCAGCATTTTGTGGCGATCAGTGCGATTCAGTGGAGGGGAGAAGCAGGAAGTTTCCATTCTGCCATTTGAAAATGTAGTCTGGATCCAACCCTACATATAATAATAAAATTAAAATGAATTTCATAAAACCCAATAAAGGGCAAATGTATACCATGTTCTACCCACAGCTCTCCTAAATAGCTCTGCCTTACACTTCTTTATGAACAGTGGGGAAAAAGGAAGCTACAGCCCTCATTTACCCAAGATCAGCCAGTCAACCAGACTGTGCATATCTGGGGAGAATAGAGTGAACCCATGCTTCAGGAAGTGCTTGGCCCAGCCACATGGACGTTTCCTTTACACAAAGCCCTGAGATGTATGGGATCCCACCACAAGGAAGCATATATGTGGTTGCCTGTGAAAGGAGCCTTAATCACCTTCGTATGAAACTAGAAGACATTGACACTGGTGTGTGTGCTGCTAATAGGGGTGCTCATAAGCCTCCAGGCCACTTGAATTCATCCATGTGCCCTTTCCAAAAACAGCGTTTAAGCTCATCTGCTCTCAGCTCTTGGCCTCCTCTTCCCACATCCATCTCAGTGGTCTTCTTCCATGCTATTTTTTGTAAACGTCATCAAATTATTTCACAGTATGGAGGAATTTGCGTGAGGACGCAGTGGTATAGATAATGGAATGCTGTGACATACCACAGATAGACCTGGGAACTTTGAGATGCCTGTGTGGAGCCAGGGAGGGGGAACTCTTGCTGACTATGATTTATTAGTGTGTTCAAACACCCAGTCAATGTGTCAAGGGTGAGGAAGGGGGACATGCTGATTTCTCCACCTGCCCCCTTCCATGGCATCCCAAAATGCCCTCAAATACTGATCCTGGTGGACGGGATCCCCAGGAACAGGAGTTTTTTTGGGAGACATTTCAAGCTTCTACCGGAAGGGGGTGGCAGGAAATTGTGCTCCATAAGTGGAAGTTCTTGCACTCAATGGAAACCCCCGTTATATCGTCATTTGGATATGCTGAGAGGAAAGAGAATAAAATATCACAAATGTTCCCAGAATGTCTGATTTGATAATATAATGAGATCCTATTTCCAAATCCATCATGGCCATTTGGTGCACAGTCTGCATGTCACTGGTACCATGAAAGTAGTGTTGTGACTCAATTTCATTACACATAAAGATATAGCAAGTCCTAGTAGTTGGCTGGAAAACCAAGCTGGTAGCAGACTACTACATTTAAATGCATGTAGAGTATTGGTTCTGTCATTGGTGATCAAATGACTGCCTCCTTTATGGTACCTATGGCTCCCAGTAAGCATGAACAGTGCCTATCACATTGGAGCTGACCATGAAAATGAGCCACAACCGCATATACGCACAGTCATTTTTAGGACTGTTAATGACCACTGTTAACCATGGCCTACACATTTATTCCTTTTGACCTACTATCTTTCTGGTCAAAGGGAATAGAAGCAACCTGCTTGCTTAGAATGTCTGGCATGTATTCTTTATTGAGCAAATTTCTATGTTGCCCTTCCAGAGACCTACTTGAGGTGACTCACACATTTTAAAAACCCTTTAAAATAATAAAAACATCAATAAAATTATCAATACAAGTCACAAAACACGAGCCATGAAACAGCATTCAACAGGCCGCTAAAATGATATCCAGAAAATGTTCTTCACAGTTAACCAGACCACAAAGGCCATTTATGCATGGCTGTTTCCTTGCGGTCACCCTGCCGACTACTTCGGGGCTTTGCTTTGATTATGCTTGTATTTTCTGACCGTCAGAAGTTGCCTCACACTCCCCACACATTTCTATGTGTTTTGCCAGCATTTTCTGGAATTGAGTTTGGCCAGCATCCAGAACACGAGTGGAAAACGCACAGGGAGAGCGAGATGACCGCTGAAGGTTGGAAAATGCATGCATAATTAAAACTAAGCCCTGAAGTAGTCAGGGTGTGTGTGACTGCGAAGGAAACAGCCATACATAAATGGCCAAAAATGGCTGAAGCAACAAAAACCTTCAGTTAAAAGCCTGGGCACAGAGAAATGTTTTATCCTGGTGCCTAAAGGACAATGAAGTAGGCACCAGGCAAACCTGAAGAGTAGGGTTGCCAATTGCCCAGTGGTGGCGGGTAAACTACCGCCCATCCACCGGGCTGCCCACTGGACAGTTGAGGGTGCGCACATGTGCGCAGACGCAGCGCACACGTCACTTTTGGTTTAACCCGAAAGTGACGTGGACGCTCCAGCACCCTCGGCTAAAACTCTATGGAAACCATAGAGTTTTGGCCGGGATCGCTAGAGTGTCCTCGTCACTTCCGGGTTAAACTGGAAGTGATGTAGGCGCATCGCACGCTAACGCCACAGCCCTACAAAGCTCCCGCCGGTGGAGCTGAGGGGCCTGGCAAGCCTACTCAAGAAGGAGGGCTTTGTATAAGCAAGGCGTTTGCATTGGGAAAGCTTGGTCTCTGGTTGCTACAACCTCACCTTTGCAGGCAGGCAGGGTCCCAGAAAGCCAGGCTTGGGAAAAGGATCTTAACTGACAGGCTGGACAGTATGGGAGAAGATATTCCTCCAAGTGTCCCTTTCTTCAGCCCATTTAGGACATTACAGGCAAGAATCTGAGTTTTGAATTTTGTCTGGAAACAGATGGGCAGGCAGCATAGATTTTTCAGCACAGGGATGATACAATTTCTGTATCCTGCCCTGGTGGTAACCTGGCTGCTACATTTTGGTCCAGTCAAAGGTTCCAGACAGTTTTCAAAGTCAAAATCATGTAAAGTGCATTACAGTAATCTAATCTTGATGGGATTAGACTATGGATCATCAAGGTTAGGCCACACTTTTCAAGGGACAACCATTGCTGGCACATGAGCTGAAGTTGATGAAAAATGTCATGTGGTCAGTAGCTCCCCTCCCCTCCCCCAAGTTATGAGCCTGCTCTTTCGAGCAGTGCAACCATTTCCAGGACATACTGAGTCCTCTGTACTATTACAACCAATTCCCAACATTTGATGAATGTTGGCATTCGTATATCATTTGCAGATTCGTTCCCAGATTCATTTTGTGGATCCCCCAAAATATAAATTCGCATTCAGACCTTTCAAGTATATACTAGTGAACACTAACAGTCAAATTTAGGCAATTGTCAGCTTTCACTGGAGTATCTTTGAGTTTGGGGACAACTGTAAAATGTGTCTGGGAATCGGGATTGCCAGTATTCAAATACTAATGCTGACATTTCACCAGTGCCAACATTCCCCACATTTTAGACATCCACAGTTACGTAGAACAAGGAGTGATGGCTCTACAATTCCACTGTCACCTCCCTGTCTCTAGCAATAGAATTCACCCCTACAAGGTTGCTTCACATTACAGGGGAAAATGCAGCATGCAACAGCCTTGCAGTGGAAGCTCCGAGAACATTTCATTGCTTAACTCCCTCCTCCCCTCCATCCTCTGCACGATTGTCATGTCATCTGTTCCTTTTGCAAAAGAGGAAGGCCAAAAACAACATTGCTTGTCCAGTTAGCATGCCTCTGTAGGGCAAAGTAATTGGGTTCAGCTGAGGACAGCCTTGTCTACTCTGTGCTGGGATTCCTTGGCAAGGCAGCCCCGGCAGCGAGGTTTCTAACTCTCTGCAGGGGTAGAAACAAACCTGTAAGCCACGCTCTGGCAAGGACCAATATACACACACACACACAACATCAGAGGAAGGCCAGTTCACTGATTTCAGTCCTCTGCATGAACATGCTTCAATGAAGTTTACAGCTTGACTTCAGTTAAAGAAACAATAATACTAATAATAAAAACCTCTCCACACTGTCTCTCTCATCAAAACGGTTTTATCTGTATCACCTGGAAGCCTCACTGGTGCCTTAAACAATGTTCACTCAAAACATTCATCCACTAACGACAGGATTTATTCCTCCAGAAATAATAATCATAGCAACACATGAGAGAAATGGTCTGTAGGCATACCCTGTCCAACTCTCCAGACTGCAATAAAATTCCGGCATAGCGGTCAGACTGTAAGTTGCTGGTTCAGAAGATGGAAGCCACCCCAAGGAAGGTGAAACATTTATAGCATAATTGCTGTTGACTGCAGCAAGCCTAGCCCTGAAGGCAAAATTGCTAGCAGTGCAGGTCAAAGTAGATTTCAGACTCTTCGAAAATAATGAAATCTATCTAGGCTGTTGCCTGTGGTAAGGAACAGAGTGAGAGAACATCCTGGGTCTGCAAAATGTAAACACATGGGTCCTCTAATGAGTCTAACCACTGCTAATAAAGTAGCGCAGTACATATACAAATATGGGGAACAAACAAACTGGCTGGCTTGATCAAGCAGGCATCTTCTGTGTGTGGTCTCGCTTGGCTCATTCGGCAGTCACAGCTGCGCACGGTGGTGTGGAGTGTCAGGAACAGGTGGGATCCCCACAGTGGATGAATTTAGAGAGGCTGTATAGATGAACACCGGATGTACATCGATTCCCACTTCGAAACTCCCGTAGATACAAAAGGCCTTCCTGAGAACTTTCAGGACCGAAAGCCATTTTAAATGCTCACATATGCCTCTTGTCACCACGAGTAGGATATCATCTAACATAAGACTGCTTATTTCTAGAAAAAAAGGAAACGTTCGGAGTCATAGTGATGGCTTAAGCGACGTATGAGCAGAAAGGAAAATGTACTTAGAGCAGTTCTGCTTGTGCAAGCAGTAATGCAATGGCTGCAAAAGCACACTGCACGTTAATATAATTTTTAATGAAGAAACTGTGTGCATATAAAGCAAATAAAGCAAAGGAATGTACAACAGATGTTTCACATGATTCCATTTAATTTAGTTTTGAAATTGTATCAGAAGAAATACCTTCTGTTATGTCTTGCGTATATGGAGAAGATAGTGGGGACATAATTACTTTCACTTAGTACAAGTAGATGAGGAGTGATTTTACCACTTTAAATTTCTCAAGGATTGTTACAAAAGTTGAAATCTTTCATGGCATCTTACCCAACTCTGGAAATAATGTCTCCTGATCTGAAGATTTTTCTCCTCATCTCTCACATGCTAGGACTTTCAGTAGAAATATACTCTGCATGTGGTCAGGGACATTTTATACCTAGGGTTGCCAGCTCTGGATTGGGAAATACCTGGAGATTTGTGGGGTGGAGCCTGGGGAAGGTGAAGTTTGAGGCAGGGCAAGACTTCAGCATATAATGCCACAGAGTCCACACACCAAAGCATCCATTTTCTCCCAGGAAACTAATCTCTGTCATCTGGGAGATCTCCAGGTGCCATCGGGAAGTAGGCAACCCTATTCACAGCTCACAGACACTGAGCTGTGGCTCGGTGGTAGAACATCTGCTTGGCATGCAAAAGGTCTCAGGTCCAATCTCTGGTATCTTCAATTAAAAAAAGAATCAGGTGGTAGGGGATGTGAGAAACCTCAATCTGAGACCCTGGAGTACTGCTGCTAGTCTGACAATACTGACCTTGAGGGTCCAATGGTCTGATTCACTAGCCCTGTTCACAGGTTACAAAGAATGAGCATATAATCGATGTACAGTGTACATTTGATTTTTCTTCATACATGCATTGAGTAATTCTCATGTTACAGCTGTACCGCTGTATATACAGCTGGACATATGATATTTATTCAATTTTCAGGGTACGATTTCCACCTCCTTCCCCCAGCCCCAGACCTAGGGGCCCGGCTACTCTTTCAAGAGCAACAAGGAACCGGGCAGCTGAGGTTGCGGGATCAATTTCAGGTAAGGTTGTTATATCATCATTGTCATCATCGTCATCATCGTCATCATATTATCATCATAATATGTTCGGGGGGGGGGGACTTGCAGCGATGCCAAGAAGCGGCTTGTGGCCTGCCGCTTGAAAGGCTTTACTGTGGGGGAAGAGTGGGATCCTTGGGATCCATCGGGAAGAGCTCTTTCATGATATTTATTCATATTTATTCAGATACTGGCCTCTGTTTTCATTGGTAAAATGTACACACATTGGCTCTTTCTTACAAACAGATGCACTCATGTGCCTGCTAGCTGTACATAAACAGGGCTACAAAACTATAAGCTTTATGGGTTGAAGAGCTGGCATTGAGACTAGGTCTTGGGCCTGAAGCTCTGGTACAAATTCAGCTGTGTGTATGCCTAATTTTCTAATTTTTTTATTTCCCCCCGAAATTGTGTATGTGAGTTGTGAATTAAGAGACTGTTGTGAAATAAGAGACTGAGGCAGGGACAAAGGGAGGAAGCCACTAATGCTACGTTCTCTACCTTGACAATTATGGATCATTCCCTTTTTGCATAGAAACCTCAGGTGTAATGCAGGAAGTTACTGGTTTCAAGTTAACATAGAAGATAATGCTGTCCAGGCTGCTAATTTACTTATTTTCTGTTTTTCGACTTCAAGCAGTCATTCAGTGCAACACAGTCATAAAATCAATGCAACAGCTACTCTGCTTGGGGACGATAAACTGATTAGGTTTCATTAGCCGCCATACAGCCATACCCTGGGACTCATTTCAGTCACTTATTCATCTTGTACCCTGTTTCCCAATTAATGTTTCCGAAGTGGTTCACAATTCTAAAAAGAACAACGTGCAAAAATGGTACTAACACAAACCGGGAAGTAAATCACTTCAAAAATTATCAACCATCAGGACACCGAATGAAACTTGGAATGTAGGTACCCTCACAATGGTTTGCCTTTCAAGTTCAAAAAGCTCCTCAAGCTGCCCCTTTGTTGGAAAAAAGGGAAAGATTAAAGTAAATTCATTGCTATGAATAATAAAAAACTCTCACATTCATAGAAAGAAGTTGAGGCAGACTGAAACAACCCCCCTCTAATGGTATTCAGAAGCAAGGCCTCTTGAACCTTGTGATTTACTACTGCACTCAAGGTTTTTAAAAGCAATGATGTTGCCAGCTCTCCTGTGCAGACCCCATAAAGATAGTGTAGGCATTATCTTTAAGTACTCAAGGTTCTCAATCTACTTAGTTATATTCCCTCTCCACCTTCCCTCTTCCTTTAAAATAAGTGAAACTGACTAATAGCAAATCCATGTTATCTGCCAAACTTTTCCACCAGGGCACAAGATTTTCTATTCCCAACTGATGTCAGAGAGCAAAGCCTAATAGACAACCTGCACTTCCATTTCCTTGTATCCTTCTGCCAGAGGGAATTATGTGGTTTCTTGCGTTGTTTGTGCAACAGATTCTCTTTCTGTTTAGATAGCCTGTAAGTACAGATGGCAGAGCCTGGGGTCTAAAATGAGAGGAGTCAGGGCTTAAGTTTGTGTGGAAGTCTGCTCCTCTAACTTAAGAAGCCCTTCCTGTTTATCCCTGATTAGGAGGAGGGCTGACTACGATCGCTTAGAGGGGATAGAAGGAACTTGGCAGATACTCCATTTTATCCCTACTTTTCATGTTCTTCCCTTGACCTTATTGGTTTTGAGGCTTGTTCAAGTCCTTTAAACAAGCAAGCAAACAAAAAAGTAGCAAAAATCATCACAGGTATCTCTTTCCTCCATCAGCAAAGTCACTTGATTTCTCAGGTGCTTCCTTCCTTCTTGCATTTCAGTATATTTTTTGGGAGGGTGCTGCGTTTTGCATTATTTGCATTTACTTATTTATATTCCTGGTGATGTTACTTACCTGCACAACATGAAAAGCTTCAACTACCCATTTCAATACATTAAGCCTAATATTAAAAAGAACAGGGCATTTCTTTTCTAGGACTGCTGGCAACCCTGTGGCAGGGAAGCAAAGCACTCTTATATGCTATACACTGTCTAGTGGGCTAGATACAGCTTTAAGAAAGACTTGTAGAAGTCTGTAGTGTCTGTAGACATTTCTCCAGTACTATACCTTGGAATGATCAGCTTCTGCAGTTGCATGTCATGCAGTGTGGTCGTAAGCATATTTTACCCAGAAGTAAATTCCACTGAATACAATCCCAAATAACTGCATACAGGATTGCAGTTTGAGAGCCAGCGTGGTATAGTGGTTAAGAACGGTGGAGTCTGATCTGGAGAACCGGGTTTGATTCCCCACTCCTCCACATGAGCGGTGGAAGCTAACCTGGTGAACTGGATTTGTTTCCCCACTCCTACACACGAAGCCAGCTGGATGACCTTGGGCAAATCATTCTCTCTCAGCTTCACCTACCTCACAGGGTGTCTGTTGTGGGGCGGGGAAGGGAAGGTGATTGTAAGCCGGTTTGATTCTCCCTTAAGTGGCAGAGAAAGTCAGCATATAAAAACCAACTCTTCTTCTTCTTCTTCTTCTTCTTCTTGTTTTAATGCTAGCCCTTTAGTTACTGAGAAGGTTTTACATAACCAACCTCTGTGACTTTAAGAACATGGTCTAGTAGATGAACACAAGCAATGAAATGGCTTGAGCTTGCATTTGCCATTATTGCCACTCCACAGCTGATGATGGGACCCAGCTGCTTGCCCTGCTCTCTGCATCACATGCAATGTCTGCATCAACGGCTAAGCGGTGCCAGAATATGTTGAATAGTACAATCTCATACAAAAGAAGACAGAAGGGTGAGAAGGGGACGACAGCAGAAAAGCAAGGCTGAAAATGATCATGTCCCTTCATTTTGTGTGATTGTTTCAAAATCTGCATGAGCACACCGAATTGCTGCTGGTGCATAGATGAATTTCAGAACTTTTGCAGTGCTCAAGCTGATATTTCTACAGACCTTAAGAGTCGACAGAAATAGAGGTCATCAGCTAAACAAAGAGGTCAATATTGCCATGTGCAGCAGCTGTACTTACTCTTATTCAAGGTGGTTTTTATAGTAGTGTGATTTTAAAAAAAATAAGTACTTATCTGACAGAAACCTTAAAGACATCTCATGATAGGCTCCCAATAAAACCAGTTAATTTTTTTTAATGAGATAGGAATACCATGTTAAATCATCAGTTTGCACAGAATACATTAACAATGGGCTTCCATAAATAGTTTTCATTTACCAGGGTTTCTGTTGGTGTAAAGAGCAGGAACTTTGAGTACAGGATACATCTTTGTTTTCTTCTCAACCATCCATCAGGAAAGAGCCACATGT
Source organism: Euleptes europaea (assembly GCF_029931775.1). Taxonomy (NCBI): domain Eukaryota; kingdom Metazoa; phylum Chordata; class Lepidosauria; order Squamata; family Sphaerodactylidae; genus Euleptes; species Euleptes europaea. The sequence continues at coordinate 34,242,239 of NC_079316.1, read as the reverse complement.
CAAACTAGGTTACATCAGGAGTGTTCAATGGAAATGCTCTTACTTTGTTCCTGAAAATATAAGACATCAGCCGGCTTCTGTTCCCCCCCCCCCTTTTTAAATTCTGTTCAAATCAAAGAAGTCACATTTGGTGTCTCCAACAACTTAAAGGAACATTTGGCCAGGGGAAACAATGAATCTGGTTTCAATTTTTGATAGGAGGAATAGAAGAAAATGAGAACTTAGATTGACTGCGAATCTGTGGACACCTGTTTGGGAGAAAGTTTGTGGATCAGGGCTTAGTATCATTTTTGCCATATTAATTATATACTCAGATTAGCATAAATGGAAGTATTTTTTCACACAACACATTGTTAAATTGTGGAACTCCCTGCCCCAGGATGTGGTGATGGCTGCCAACTTGGAAGGCTTTAAGAGAGGAGTGGATATATTCATGGAGGAAAGGGGTATTCAAGGCTATTAATTAAAATGGATACTAGTCATGCTGTATACTTAGTCTCTCTAGTATCAGAGGAGCATGCTTATTATATTAGGTGCTGTGGAACACAGGCAGGATGGTGCTGCTGCAGTCATCTTGTTTGTGGCTTCCTAGAGGCACCTGTTTGGCCACTGTGTGAACAGACTGCTGGACTTGATGGGCCTTGGTCTGATCCAGCAGGGCCTTTCTTATGATTTGGTAGTGGATGGTTACAGCCAAGCGAGCTCCAAGGATTGATTCAGCTAAAGTGGCTCTCAAAGCAAACAGTTCTAAATATTTCTTAGACAATTATGAGAACCCCATGCAGAAATGTCAGTGAATCATTATATGAGGGTATGGTGGAACTCGGATGCACAGAAGTGCAGCTCTGGGACTTTTTTTCCGGAACTGGAGTGATGACATCATCAACCAGAACTCCCAGCGGGCAGACATAATGGCTTAAAAGCAAAGTGTGTTCTCACTGTCTCAGGAGTCACTCCAACTTGGGGCTTGCAACAGCTGTGTTTTTAAGTGATGGTGATATCCCAAGATTTAAAAATATATACATTGTCAATACGACCAGCCTTCCTTAGGACACCAACTTCACATGCGAAAAGGTGAGACTTCCCAGAAGGATTCAAGTTGATCTTCATACCTGGCCAGCAAAGAGCCAGTTGATCCAGGACTTTGTCTTAAACCAAAAACAAAAGCCAGACTCTTGAAAGAATCCCTGCAAGGAATCTTCTCTCAACACAGGTTCAAAGAGGCTGGTTTATTTCTTTTCCTTAAGTCGGCTGTGACTTGATGGCATTTTACACACACACAGCTCTGTGTGGTTAGTTGCTTGTGGAATGGCATCCATGTGGTTGTGTAAGCAGTTGGACCCTTTTTCCTGCTAAGGGATGCCACAATAGCATGGGGTTTAAAGACTGGCATAAGAGCAAGAGACTGCTCCCCACAAAATGGATTTGGGATCCATCTTGTGTGTCAAGCCTAGGCAGGAAGGCAGTTGGCTGCTGAACTTTCCCCTTGCCTGGCTGGACAATGGGGCTAGCTAATCCCTACTGTGTCATGCTAGGGTGATTTAATCAGTGCTCCAAGCAGACCATTACTTACCCTATCTGCACCTATCCCAGCAATCAATCGGTATTCAAGAGAATAGCCCAGGCATTCTCTTGGGTTCTGACAACTCATCAAGCCTCTCCTATCTTATTGTTGGAACTCCAGAAAAGCAATCAATTCGTTGTCTCTGGGTTTCCTGCCACTTACCTCATACCACCTAAGGGCCCATTTTGGGGTATAAATATTGGTCCTTTGGCCATTCATAGTGTGTATGTGTTCTGGATCTGTGCATGCACCCCCACTTGTGTGTGGGCTCTTCCCTTTTGCCCCTGGAAATGCTGGTTGTTTTCCTCTTCAGCACTGCTTTCCCTGGACGTCCCTTCAAGACTGGTAACTAACCCATCCCTGAACCCCTATCTAATTTCCTCTCTTTTTTCTTAATCAGCTCATGTATGCTTTGTATGAGTATGTTTATTGCTTAAAATATATTTCTTGTTTTACTATTTTTATTCTTTAATAAAACCATATTGTAATTATGCAGTTGCCTGCTCATTTGAGAATTTTCACCCAGGACTATCCTGATATACAGAGGTTATCGATTCCAGTTACCCCCTCTCGCGCTCTGCCTCCCCGGCTAATTCCCCCAACTTGGAGACTACCTACTTAGATGGAGACTACCTACTTAGGGTAATAGTTGAGGCAGGAAGGATGATTACATTTGGGGGTTTCTTAAAATGAAAATGAGGATGACAGCATTTATATGCCACCCCAGGGCATAGCACATAAAAACAATGGAACTGTATTAAAATCCAAGTACAATTTATTTTAAAAACAGGCAAGGGAAAAGTGGGAAGAGCTAAAACACACTAATGGGAATGGATTCTTTGGTTTCTGTAGGCTGAAATGGCTTAGGACACTTTTGGAAGGAAGGGAAAACAAACACAGAGGTCTAGAGGGAACAAGTTTGACAGTGAGGGGCTGACTGCAGTGAAGGAATACTCATCGGCAATTTCCATGGGATCTCCCGACAAATTTTAGTTGCATCCTTTTTTGATTTCCTCATTCTCCTTTGGCATCCTGATCAATCTTTCCCTTTCCTTCATCTTTTCTTATTCCACTTTGCTTCCTGGACTCTGCCTTGTTTCTTTTATTCCAGTCTGCCATGAAGTCTGTGCCACAGGGTTCTTCTTTTAATATCTGCTATACTCACATATAAGAAATCTAATTATGCTTATGTGCTATTGTTATCATTATCTTTAACTCACTGGTGTATTGCTTCTCTTTGGCAAGTATAATGCTTGGCAATCCAGTCTCCTTGTGTGGTTACTTCTTTAGAATATATTATTTTAATTCATTTTTTAGAGATGACACGGACTCCTGTGACTGAATCAAGTAGTGGTAGTGGTTTATTTATATTCATCAGATTTCCTTTTGGGTAAATCGATCCAGGCTGTTAAAGAGAAACCCCCCCCCCCCAATGAAGAATAATTGCAACTATAATGCAGTAGAAAAGAGCAAGAGTCCACTAGCACCTTAAAGACTAACAAAATTTCTGGCAGGGTATATACACTTTCATGAGTCACAGCTCACTTCAGATACAGCTAGAATGTGATTCCATCTGTCCTTAAGGAAAGAGTGAATTCAGACACTTAATGGCAATAAGCATGTAAATGTCAATAGTAGGTAATTTTGTTACAGCCCATTCCTGAAAAGTAGGCGTGCAGAGTCGGCGGGGAAGAGGCGCAGCGGCATCGCTTCCTAAGCCGATTCGCACACACCGCGGGAACAAAAAAAGTCGTGAAATGGCCTTTTTTTGTTTTCAATGGGGCCAAAAGCCCCATTGAAAACAACGAGGCTGCACCTGCTAAATAGCAGGTGCAGCACCGCTGTTCCCACCGCCGGCGTAACCGGCCAGACCAGGATAGGAGGCCGCCTAACTGGCGGCTCCTCTCCTCGGCCCGCCCCCCTGCGCCGGCGCAGCCTCTCTACACCGTTGCCGGTGCCACGGAGAGGCTGCACCGGCAGAGGGGTGAGGCGCAGTCCCGTGGCGCTCTCCAGCCGGTGGGACTGGCTTCGCCGCCAGCATAAGTTCGTGTAATCGCGTGATTACATGCACTTACTCTGGCGGCGAGGTCACACCGCCTCCTAAGGAGTTTCGGCCCATTATTTCAGGAATGGGCTGTTAGTATTTTAAGGTGCTACTAGACTCTTTCCCTTTTCTACTGCTACAGCCAGACTAACACAGCTACCCATCGTGATCTAACTATAGTGTATTTAGTTTAGAGTATGATTCAGAGAGGAATGGCCTGCAAATGTGCTAAACTACTAAATACTGCAGCACTGAATTCATACTTTTTAAAGCACCAATTTATACTTTTATACTGCTTTTCGGTCAGTGCGGTTTTATGGTTTTTATACTGCTTTATGATTCCTGTTTCCTGCTTTTGTTTTTTTAGCGTAATGTTTTAAGAGCATGATTGAGCCCAGCCAACTCTGGCTTATCTCTGTAAGTACAGGTCATAATGTATAATAGTATTTATGCATCTGGGGCCAGGTCCTGTCCCTGACTTAGCCCCCTACCACCAGGCAAGCCAGAAATAACCCAGTGCCCTGAGGGTCCTTAGCCAAAGCGGGAGGCAGCAGGGAATCCAGGAGCAGTGGCCAGCCCAGAGGTCCCAACCAGGTGGTGGCCCCCACCACTGCTATAGAAGAAGCTGGAGACCTGGACAGCCCAGCAGCAGTCTGTACCTTGAAAGTCCAGGAGAGAGAGCAAAAGAGAGGCAGCCCCGACAGTGGGTATCCACCCTTCTTTTATCACTTGCAGGAAGGAGGTGGGGCTGAACCCTGGTTGGAGCCAAGGTCCAGGGGGGTGGAGCCAAGGGTGGTATATAAGGGAAGCTTCCAAACCAGGCCAGGAAGGAAAAAGTGGGTGGGGCACACAGGGTTAGTGAGAGAGCCAGCGAGCGAGCGCTCACTTGGAAGAAAGGAAGAGGACCAGTGTGCCTGAGCCCCCTCTCCTTCCCATTCTGAGGCTTGCCCAAACCCATCCAGGATGGCAGAGAATGGGTGAGCCAGTACAGCAAAGGGAAGCCTCACATTATGCATCTATAGATAAGGTGCCTAAGGCTTGCTAACCTGTAATCCTAGCATTATAAAACCTATTTTCATTGGAGTATAGCCCAAGGCTCCCTCCCCACACATTGTCAACGCACAAAGAGGTGATGTGAGGACTAGAGTGACAGCTTCTTTTGGTATGGTTGCCAAACTCCAGGTACTAGCTGGAGATCTCCTGCTATTACAACTGATCTCCAGCTGATAGAGAACACTTCACTTGGAGAAAATGGCCACTTTGGCAATTGGAATCTGTGGCATTGAAGTCCCTTCCTTCTCCAAACCTTGCCCTCCTCAGTCTCTGCCCCAAAAACCTCCTGCTGGTGGTGAAGAGGGACCTGGCAACCCTATTCTTTGGGCAAGCACCGGCCTCTTCAAAGCATAGGGCCCCAGAGGGGGGTGTCACCCAGATTCACCATACCATATCAGTGGTTCTACCTATTCGTCTGAAGTTTTCTCACATGGAATTTCCATACACAGAAGAGAATCAAGCAGGCAAGTCCACTATAAGGTTAGAGATTGGGATCAAACAAAGAGAACTCCCAGAGTCTGAGTGTTTTCTTTATGGAGTAAAATGCTTGGCTAGCGGTTCACAGTTGACTAGCTGGGATTCATGTCCCCTGGGATTCTGTTACTAGCAATGGGCCTGCCTGTGTCATATTACTTATTTAAAACATTCTGAAGAAGTAGAAGCTTGTAGTTAAATGTGCAGAACCAAAGCTCCAAATGCTCATTATGGAGAAGAGTCAATTTGCACAGGGCAATATTAGACTTTATTCCTAACAGCTTCTCTATATAGAATGCAGCATTATTCCCCCCCTTTGAATTTTATCACATTGTCATTTCAGCCATGAGAAAAAATGGGGGAGGAGAGCTGAGGGTGGGAAATTGATTTGTGCTTCCTGTTCCATGAGCTTCTTGAGAAATTGATCTCCCAGTGGGGAGAAGAGCAAGATTGATTTCAGATGAGATGGAGAAGGATGGGGAACAGGAAGCACGTCCCATTCTCTGCACTCAAATTGCATCGGAGTCAAAAAGGTTCACAAAATTGCAGCTTAATATAATCCACTGGCTGGGCTGAGTTCTATTTCCCATAAACTATATCTGTGTGTGTGTAAAGTGCTGTCAAGTCGCAGGCGACTTATGGCGACCCCTTTTGGGGTTTTCATGGCAAGAGACTAACAGAGATGGTTTGCCAGTGCCTTCCTCTGCACAGCAACCCTGGACTTCCTTGGTGGTCTCCCATCCAAATACTAACCAGGGATGGCCCTGCTTAGCTTCTGAGATCAGGCTAGCCTGGGCCATCCAGGTCAGGGCTATATCTAATGCTGCTTTATTTGCTCGCCACTGGTAAAGGTCTGCAGGACCCAGGCCAACCATCTTAGAGTCCTGTGATAGCATTCCAGCACTGACGTGTCTGCCGAACTTCTTCTTATGCTCATGGTCTCAGAAGTCCTCTATGAACCACAAGGTTCAGGTGAAGGGTTTATTGATCATATGTACTATTGCAGAGATCTCCACTCTTACTTTGGGCCACTGAATATTCCAGACAGTTGCTGCCTTCTCTGAGACATTGGGAAGGAAACCCTTCCATACCTTTTTGATCCAAGTTTCGCATTTGTAAAGTTCTTCATTCCTCTCGCTCCTTCTTGCAGCTAGATATAACATGCCCAGGAGCTATACATTCATGATTTCTTTTTATCAGGGTTATATAGTAATGGGACCAAAATATATTTTTTCCTTGTGGGGACTAGCATTCTTTGAAGCAAGTTGATTCATGCTTTGGAAAAAATGAATAAAAGTGCATTTCAGTTTCTGATCTGCAGCAGAGTACTTAGAATTCTCATTTTTTAAAATTTATGCTTAAAAGCAGCTGCTGTATGCATTACATTCCAACATAAATTAATTAGACTTGGAAAAGCAAGATTAAAACTTGATTATATTTAAGTTTCTGTTGTTGCTTCCATCTGTGATGGAACCAAAACCTGTTCTACTTTACAATTATTCACTATTTCATTAAGATGACTTGACATTGATTCTTACAGATCACAGACATTCAGAATTATGAATTTTTGTTGCATAAACTTTCCCTTATGGTTTCACAATCATGATAGGAACATTTTTATGTCAGTGTGATAGCAACCTGAGGCTGCATTTCTAAATTAAGAAAAAATGTTAAACCAGTACAGAATTAAGCATGCTTATTTCCATTTATTCAATTTACTTGAACACTTTCTGCTGAATTATAGTCAAAGATATGACCTCTAATGTTAAGTTTGTAAGGAATGTTTTTGGAGATTTCAGGTGAGGTCATTCATAACACAAGAGATCGACAAGCCACATGTTTTGTGTGAACAGCTTGCTGAGAAAGCAGACGAGCGAAACCCCAGTGCTAAGGTGCTATAATTCATATCATGGGAAGTGTGAGGATGGCATGAACAGTAAGATTTTGAGTCACTTTCTTTTCACCCTGTATCTCCAGATAGCTGCCTCTTGTCTTGTGAATTGGTTCTTGTACTTCTAGTTGTGTGATGTTTCTATACAGTGGGACCTTGGATATATGTCCACATGCGTGTATGAGAAAAAACTGTTTTGTATATCCTTCACATCATAGCAACAGATGTGGAAGAGCGGAGTGCTAAGGACAAACTGCTCCTCAGGGTGGTCTTAAATCTATAAAGTCTTGTCTGTATGGGAGTGTTATGAGTTGGTGATTATTTGAGGCACATCATGGGATGCATCTACCGAACTGATGCTGTTTGCAGTGAAAAGATTTCAGTCTGGATAGATGTCCCTGCTTCTGGTTACCTTGTTAAAGAAGTGTATATGTACAAAAAACATACAGATTAAAACAGACTCAACAGCAGGTAGAATTTAGTTGGTGTTTCTGAATGTTCCTGTTCCCCCTTCCCTTCCTGCCCACTTGCTCTGGTACAAAGGCAATTGGGAAAATTTGTGTAAATATACTTGATAAGCCAGGAGAGCTTTCATGGTTTAACATAACAGACACATGCAGAACAAATTTACACTTAAGTTATGATTCATACAGATACATGTGGAATTGCAAAAGATTTGTTGTTGTTGTTGAAGCAGTCAGAGGATCGATGAGAATGAAAACAAAATCATATGTCCCTAGGGCCCCAGAGGAGCCAAACACTTGCAGATGTTGGAGGATGATCTTTTAATACTAGAAGAAATGCACAACCAGATTCAATGCCTGTAACCATAGAACACTGTATTGCAGACATAGCCTAATAGCTCCATCATATGGAGGCCTCATTCCCTAGCTGGCAGTTCCTGTTCTGTCTCACAATACAGCTGCTGCAGATTACCATCCCTCTAACATCCCTCCAGATACTGATCGTAACATGTAAGGTATCGTGGTTCATAGAGGCAAGTGTGAATGGACTTGCCAGGTGGGTCAGAAAAAGCTATCATGGACCTTTTCAGAGTACCAGAGGCCGTCCAGGAAGACATCTCGCAACCTTATCCATAGCATGCATTTAACAATAACCACCCTATCCATTACTATCAGTACATATTATTCAGTGCAGGCCACTAGTGGGCCACTCTTCAGAAGGACAAGTTGTTCATTCAGCCCATTTATACCCTGCTAAACTGAAGGAAGTCAATGGGCTTAGACAGATGTAACTCCATTAAAGATGCAGTGTTTAGAGCCCCACTGCAGCTGTGATGTTTATGTGCTCATGATGGATGATCCTCCATGCTGAGTGCAGAATGGCCAAGCATCTAAGACTGTCTAGGACGGTTTCATTCTTCACTAAGATGGTAGAATGTGGGCAAAAGGTTTTGCATACCTTACTTAACGACCATTTATGCTTGGTTACTAGCCGCACGATCCCCGTGGGACAGCCCCATGGCTTATTTTGACTTATTCATAATTCCTCCCACCTTCAGGGGTCACCCCCGACTGCCATGCAGTTGCCCTGTGTTTGAAACCCCTTTTATCACAATTTTTATTGTTGCCCTGAGCCCACCACGAAGCAAAATCTGTAAAAAATTATTAAGAACTGAAGCCTCGTGGTTCTCTGTGCCTGCCTCGCGACCGCCCCCACTCTTATTTTCCCCCCACTCCTCCTTCAGACAGCCATCTTCCAACACCCCCCCCCCCAAGAAGCCTTCTCCCATTCATATAGTTGTTTCTTGTTTGGCCCATACATACCTTCCTCCCCTTTCTCCATAATGGTGATGATAACAGCAGCACTGGGAAATTATGTGGCTGCTGCCAAAAGTGACACATTTTCATATTCCTTGCCCCTCGCCTACTAAAACAGTTAAAGCATTGTTTTAGGAGGGGTGTTTATTAGTTTTTGAGCTTATTAGTTTATTAGCTTTTGATGGGGTTTCAGCGCATTATTGCTCATTTTCCTGTCTCCCTGTTCTGGTAACGCCACAGTTTTCTACTGGTGGTTGAGGTTTTGAAAGAGTGTTTTGGGGTATTGTGGGGAAATTGCTAGTTCTAGCAGAGAACACTTTTGGTTATAACTTTACCTTATTAGTCTACAGAATAAACACTTCCCTTTTGAAAAAAAATCACATTTTGATGATAGACCGATGTAGTGATATAATGAAACAAAGGTCTGGAAGTGTTGTAGGTTTCTACAGAGAGCAGCAGCCCAGGAGAGAACTAGGTGCGTCTTCCTCCCCATTCTATTCAGGGAAATAGGCTCCTGATCGCGTGGGGAGGGGTTCCACGGAGTTCTAAATCCTCCGCACGGAAAATCTTATTTGATATTAATTGCATTATCATTATATCGCTAAAAATGCACTTAGAAGGAAAACAATAAGGGGGAAATGACATGCAGGTGTAGTGATTTATACTGATGCGGAAAACAATGGCCACTGTAACTCTGCCCAACAATAGCTACTCTGCCCACAAAAGAAAATCCGAGCAGGGAGAAGGGAGATTTTTTAGGCAGATGTGCTCGTTGCGCATAAATGTCTAAGATAGAGAAAGGGGCAAGATTAATGATGTCACAAGGACGACAGTGATGGTAATCACCCCCAAGCAAGTTGGATACCACACGATTAGGCTGGATCAGCATAAGTCCACTCCAATCAGCTTTGGACTTTATCTGTTTAAATTGCGCCCATGAATAGGCATTTTTAACTTCGGATCGGAAACTGTGCATCGAGCGAGCGGCAAAATTTTCCCTGCATAAATAGCCTACAATTCTTGAACACTACTCTCTATCTCTTTCTCTCTTTTTCTCGTATACACACAGATTCCATAAGTAATAACTGAACAGTCGAATCTGATGAAAAATTGCTCGGCACACGACTTTGCATTATGAAGTTACTGCACAGGAGTGGCGACAAATAGATTGGCAAAGAAAGTATAATTGCTGTCTACACCGGCAATCATGCTCAATCACAATAATAATATCAAGTGCCTCTCTTATTGATCTGTTTAGGGCTCAGCAGCTCATATATCAATGCCCAGTAGTTTTGTGCACTACATTATTAACCCTTTGCCAGCAAAATGCCACAGGCTGAAAGAATCCTAAATCTCTGCAATAGTGATGGGAAAAGAAGCCCATGAGTGTGTTCAGAAGAACCAATTGATTTCATGCCACAGGTGATATTTGGAGCATGGACCAGCCAATCCAATTCCTATCGTTCCATTTAATTAATTAGAAGAAAAACATTCAAATACCTTTGTACGTGTGGGAGAATGAACCGCAAATGATGATGCCTGATGAGAGAAGATGGGTTGGATCCTATCACTCCCTTCTGCCAAACCTTCCTCCAACAGAGAAACGTATCCTTCAGCCAAGAAAAGCTTCATCTGATGGAGAAAAGTCTTCCTTCATTGGAAAACAGTTATTCTGCATTGGAGGAAGTCTTTCTCTGTTGAAAGAAGTCTTAGGCTGCAATCCTAAGGGTACTTTCCTGGGAGTAAGCCCCAATGAGTAACATGGGCCTGATTTCTAAGTAGACCTGCTTAGGATTGCTTCTACAGTAGAAGAGAGTCATGGGATCCAGCTTAGAAGGGAATAATAGGATCCAGCCCTATGAGTACATGTCATTTCTTAGTAGCAGACAGGCAGTGCCCTCAATTACGTTATTAAAAATGGCCACTGTCAGAAATTTAACTGTAGCTCTATAATATATGGGATGGTAATAAATTCTCATTGCTGCAGGCTTCAGGGACAGATTCAGCAAAGTTGTACTTCTTTTCAGTTTATGCCCATAATACATTTTGAGCTTCTTGCTTAACTTTGCAGAATAAGCATGGCTTGCATTCCTCCTTGTGCTTCTTGTCATGTAGATTTTCACTGGACTTCAGGCTGAGGATTCCCCTGGAGTAGATTCAGATTTGAGTTCATACCCTCCTAAGCCAAGGTCCCCTTCATAAATGTTTTCTTTGCCCAGAGGGTGGGGTGCATCTCCCAAGCTCTGTGCTGGCATCGGAGAAGAGTCTGAGGTTGCACAATTTATTGCCAGTTCGTCGTTATTGACAATAAAGTCCATGTCATCATCCTTCAGTTGCTCCTACATTTATTTTTAAGAAGAAAAGAAACACACGTTACCCATCAATGAAAGACGCAAGTCTCAAAAGATGGTTTTGTACTGTCCCAATTAGGCTGGGCTTGATTTGATTTGGATGGCTTATTGAATTCCTGTATCAGATAAGTTGCATTATTTTAACAGAAAACGGGAAAGACACTACTGAGGAATTTAAAATCTAACCCTTCTCCTTAGGCTCTGGGCAATGAGCACCATTTTAAGACAGTTAAAATTAATTAAGATTTCACCATAAGTAATCTTATGCAGAACTACATCAACCTTAGCCCAAATGCATGTGTCCAAATCCAGACCCATGTTGTGCAAAAGCTTGGATGTGTACATGCACAGGGTCTGCTTCATTCATTTCATGGGGTAAGGCAGCCTCCTAGGGTCTGAGAAGTTTGCACATGAAATTATTCTTTCCATTCAAGAGAACTGGCCAGTGCAAGATCTGTATGTGCCCCCTGGCTTTCCTCAGACATAATATGAAAATGTGGTGAATTTTAACTATGGCTAGTTTGTAAAACCTGGATCCCACTTACAGATTATCATATTCTGGTTTGCCTCAACAAATGCTGGTTTCATTGCCTTTGCTCTTTCCCCCATCTCCCCCAAGGGCTGTGGTTAGTATCAAGGGTGTGCGCTTCAAAAATTACCATTTTAATTTGCGTTCAGTTTTTTTCTGTATGGCATGCTTTTTGTTATGCTGGAATTTTAGGAGGAGGAGTTGCCTTTTAAGAAAACATTTCCGGCAATTTTCAGGTTCTGGAATTTTGGCACCCTGAAAGGATGCCCTTAAAAAAAAAAAAACCTGCGTACTTACCCCGTATGCTCTAGGGCTAGTCAACAATCTGGCGACAGGATTACACCATTCTGGCAAAGTTGTAGTAAGTGGTGGCCCAGCATGGGTGAGAATGGGTTTCAAATATCTGTACAATCTGTTAAGGACTAATTTAATCCATACATTTACATGATACTATTAGACTCCTCGGTCACAGCAGATAACGTTACAGCGCATCAGACATGGATGCTTGCTATCATCAACAAAAGGATAGGAACATCTCTACTGAAGAATCTGTTTCACCTGTAGATAAGATTAATGTAGTGTGATGTGGGAAACTGCTACTTTGTCTATTCCAGTGTTGGGTAAATTATCAGATAAACATATATTATACTGTTATTTTAAAAAGGTAAAAGTTCCCTGTGCAAGCACTGGGTCATTCCTGACCCATGGGGTGACGTCACATCCTGACGTTCACTAGGCAGACTTTGTTTATGGGGTGGTTTGCAAGTGCCTTCCTCAGTCATCTTCCCTTTACCCCCAGCAAGCTGGGTACTCATTTTACCGACCTCAGAAGGATGGAAGGCTGAGTCAACCTTGATCCGGCTACCTGAAACCGACTTCCATCGGGATCGAACTCAGGTCATGAGCAGAACTTGGACTGCAGTACTGCAGCTTACCACTCTGCTCCACGGGACTCATATACTATTATTTTACATATATGTTATTTTAAAGCTAAGCATTACTGATTGGTCTTCATCCTTATTAAATTATCAAAGAGAAATAAAGCACCAGTAATCTTCTTCTGGGGCGGGGAGTGTGTACCCATTACCATGTTACAAAACTGTATGGGTGTATGACAGGGGTCCCCAATCCTGTTGAACCTATGGGCATGTTTGAAATTTTGAGCACTGGTAGTAAGTGCCATAACTAGGGCTGTCAATTCGGTTCGGCCCGAACTGAAAATCAGCCGAATTTCCCCTGATTCAGTGGTTTTTAGTTCGGGAGGAACCGAACTCAAAACTGGCGGGCAACCGGGGGGGCCGAATTCAGCAAGTTCGGGAGTTCGCGAATAAATTCGGCAAATTCGGCCGTCAGTAAGCAGCTTAACCGTCAGTAAGCAGCATTCTCCTCCCCCGGCCAATCGGTGGCCAAGCTGGGTCTTCTTCTGGCCAATCAGTCAGGATTGAGTACTGGAGGAATCAGCTGATGTGCGGCCCGGCCAGGGAGAGAGAGAGAGAGAGAGCGAAATCCTCGTGTGTGTGTGTGGGGTGCTTGTGCACATTCGCTCCTTTCTGTGGCTGCAGGGGGCGTATTTTTTGGGGTACAGACACAAAACTTTCACTGGAGCTTCAGATGAAGCTTCTTAAGATACCCCCCAAGTTTTGTAAACATTGGGTCAGGGGGGCCCGAGATATGGGCTCCCCCCTTTTTCTTTCCATGGCTGCAGGGGGCACATTTTTGGGGGTACAGATCCCAAACTTTGAGCAGAGTTTCAGACCAGTGTTCTTAAGATACCCCCCAAGTTTTGTAAACATTGGGTCAGGGGGTATCGAGATATGGGCTCTCCCCCTTTTCCCTCCCCCCCTTTTCCATTTATGTGGCTGCAGGGGGCGCTTTTTTGGGGATATAGCCCCCAAACTTTTAGCATAGCTTCAGTCAATTATTCTTAAGATACTACCCAAGTTTTGTAAAGATGGGTTCAGTGGGGGCAGAAATATTGCAAACTGTTGTCGGGGCTGGGAGCTTTGTGCGTGGGCGGCAAGCTCTGCTGAGAGATGCACATTAAGGGTGGGGGGGGGCCCTTTCAGGGCCCATATCTCAGCCCCCCCTGACCCAATCTTTACAAAACTAGGGGAGTCTTTCAATATACGTCCTTTGAAGCTCTGCTGAAAGTTTGGGACCTCTAAGCCCCAAAATGCCCCCCCCCCAGAGCTGCGGAAAGGCGCGATTGTGTTTTTAATGGCTTTATTCGGCCAAAATTTTTTCCGAACTTTGAATTCCCGCCGAATTGAACGGATCCGAAGTGGGGGAGTTCAGACTTCGGCACGTACCGAACCCACAAGGGCCAAATTTGGCCGAATCCGAACTGTACAGAATTTTTTTTTTGACAGCCCTAGCCATAACAAAGTGGATCCTATCACAAAACATGGGACATTTCTGCAAAATGTTAGGAGGATCCAAGCCCCCCCATCCTCTTGTGATGGAGACCACTGTTTTTGAATGGGTGCTTCCTGTATACCCAAAGGGGATGCCTCTTGGGCTCTTCTGAAGCACCTCCTCTCCAATGAAATGGAGGAAAGCTAAGACTGGCTGTTTGCTTTAGAAAACAGAAACTGGGCACTAGGGAAAAAACACATTGGGGGTGCCATGGCTCCCGCTTGCACCATCTTGGGGGTCAGTACTCTTTGTTATATGCCATGGCATTTCTACAAGGACAAAGAAGTTAACATACCAGTACATTATGCCGATAACTACGACATCACACTGCAGATACAAGAAGGGTACATTATATTTTTTTTAAAAAATATTAAGGTTTAAAAAATCTTTTGTGGTACCAGCAACAGAGATGACAGGCCCAGCTCACTCTAAAGGATGTCTAACTTGTTCTTGCTCCACCTGATATCTCTACACATGGTCCAGTTCATACCTGCACTGCTGAATGTGCCAAATGATTCTTTTGCCTTGTATCTGAAAACATGTTGATTGGGCTGTCTTTACGTGGAAGTCACTGCTTGATGCCCCAGTAATCAAGTGATAAATATGTCTGGAAAAGCTCTTGCCTCCATCAACAAGTTCTGCTTTCAAGTGATAGGAAATAGATACCTGTGTTGATTGTGGGATGACCTTTTCACACACTTCTTTTTAAAATTTCTTTAATCCACATAAACTCCAGTTTTCAGCCCAACTGGCTCCCAAAGCAATTTACCAAAATAAATCAATTAGATTCAAATATAGCAAGACCCAATTAAAATTGCAATTAAAAGAAAAGCAGCTTGGTGTTACCTTAAAGACTAACAGATTTATTGAAGCATTTTCTTCTGGGCCAGAGCGCACTTTATCAGATGCTTGAAGTGTGCAGATACACACATGCACAGAGTGAATGGAACCCCTCCCCAAACAGTGGGTTAAAGAGGGGCTGTAAAATGCAAGGCAGAGTTTGTGAGATTTATGAACAAAATTCAAATGCTCACAAACCTCCTTGAGCCAAGAGGAAAGGCAAGGCATGCATGCATAAATAAATAAATAAGCCCAGTGACCATTCATAACATTTTCACCGCTGGCAATATGGTCACAGAGTGGCACAATACAGATGTTTTAAGGGTCCATTTATTGTGATGAGCTTCCATCTACACAACTGGAATCCCTCACAGTTCCAAGACCTTTTGAATCCCAAAGTCCATGGGCTTAGGGGATGATAAGTGTGGCAAGCTATGAACATACAAAGCTGCCTTATACTGAACCAGACCCTTGGTCCATCAAAGTCAGTATTGTCTGCTCAGACCAGCAGCGGCTCTCCAGGGTCTCAGGCAGAGGTCTTTCATATCACCTACTTGCCTAGGCCCTTTAACTGGAGATGCCAAGAATTGAACCTGGGACCTTCTGCATGCCAAGCAGATGCTCTACCACTGAGCTACAGCCCTTTCTATCTTCCCTTCCTATCTCACCTTGTCATTTTCATCTAGCATCTGCGAAGCCCTGAAAAGGTGCCCCCATTGGGAATTTCATGGACAAAGCATTCACGATGCAGCTGCACAAACATCTTTGCATAAAAGAAGCAAATGGCTAGCAATTGCCACGTGCCTTTCTTTCTTCGAAGTGCCCACTCAGCATTTTGCGAATAAAAATCAATGCCCCCTTTTCAAGACACAAAATGTTTTTCATGAAATGTTAAGTAACTTTATAGCTGGGGAGTAAGTGTTAAGTTGATTTCTGTAATGTGCTCTTTCTCAGAATCCAACATATTCATTTTACACTTCACACTTCAGTGCTCCTTTATATAAAATTATGTAAATACTTCAGAAACAGACTCATGCCATTCTTTTGCACCTGTCGTTCCAATTTTTTTTATCCAAAAGTGATTTATCAGGATAAAAGGAAATCTGCTCATCTTGAGCAATTATATCATCCTCATATCTGTCAAGAATGATTCCCTCTAAGATAATTTGTAACTGATGTATTCTTTGCTACCTTTCTACCATGCAGCTCCTCCCATGTCAAGGGAAGCTGGTTGTCAGCTGCTTATTTAATGTGTTTAAGAACACTTCCTTTTGTTAACTGGGGAAATCAGCTTTGATCTTAAGCAAGAAAAGAAAAGTAAAATAAAAAGGCACTAAAGTTCAAAAGGCACTAAAGTCATATGCAATGACAAGACTATTTTGGCTAGCTGAATTTCTCACTAGTCTCTGGCCAGGGTGGTTTACAAATGAGGACAGGCTTGTGTGGTTTCCATGTTGCTGCTGTGGCTGCTGATACAGCACAGTGGCAACGGGGCATCCACATGGCAGGTTTCCTTGCAGTTTCCCTGTGCCAGTCCCTCAGCAGCAGCCATCTCCCCTCTCCCAGGCTACTGGGGCCTTTTGTTTGTTTGTTTTTAAAATCAGGAATTGACTATCATTAGATTGCTATAACATTAAAACAATGTTTGTATCAAGTTCTCTGAATTCCCAGCTTTCACTAAAAGGAGCCTCTTTCATTGTGGAGATATAAGGAGAAAGGCATATCTGCAACAAAAGGGGCTTGACGTTTACTTTTTTAAAAGAAAGTCAGAGGTTCTAACTTCTGTTTCATGTGGTGAAGCTAAACATCATTGCAATAAAGTGGGGTAAATAACAAAGTAACTAAGGAAGAAGCAGTCTGAAGCATGAGTGAATTAACTGATGTCAGTAAAGGGTTATGGTATGATACATAATGTTAAGGACAGTCTATTAAAGTTTCTAAAAAAAGTGGATCATGTTGGTTTATTATAAATTATAAAGTGAGGAAAAACAAATATTGGTTTAAGTTAAGATGACAGAAAGTATTTAATGTCTTGATGAATTCTAAATGGGGAAATCAAGAAAAATTTGTCACAGTTCAGGAGCCAAGGCATAGCAGTCTAACTTTTGTTTTGGAGAGCCATGGTTTATATGCGACAACACCGTAGGTTTGTGCTGATCACAAACCAACTCTGCTTTGTTTGTGGTGTCGTCATTATAATGAATTCTACATATAAGATCATATGAGGTTTGCTAGGTTAAAGGCATATAGTCCAGTTAGTGGTTTTTTACTATCTTACTGTTGAAACAATGTTTTAGAATAGCCAGTATGTTTAGGGTTGCCAGTTCTGGGTTGGAAAATACCTGGAGATTTTGGGGTAGAGTCTGAGAGGGGGGTTTGGAGAGGAGAGGGTCTTCAATACCTAGAGTCCAATGGCCAAAGCAGCCATTTTCTTCAGGGGAACTAATTTCTATCACCTGGAGATCAGTTGTAATAGCAGGAGATCTCCAGCTACCACCTGGAGGCTGACAACCCTAAGTATGGTGTAGTGGATAGAGTTTCGGACTAGGACCTAGGGCAATTAAGTTTGAATTGCCATTGTGCTGTGGAAGCTTGCCTGGTGACCTTGGGCCCACCACAGCCTCTCAGACTAACCTCCATCACAGGGTTGTTGTTGTGAAGATAAAGTGTAGAAGGGGAAGATGATGTGATAAGTGGCTTTGGCTCCCCATTAGAGAGAAAAGTGGGATATAGATTAAAATAATCTGTAATTTACAGCGACTGCCTAAACAGAGTTGACATCAGTGGATTTAGAAAGGTGTTATTCTATTCAGAATTGCACTGCAAGTGGGTCTGGGTGTGCATTTTAAAAAATATTTGGATTTGACAAGTCACTGAAGAAGAACCACTTACTTTCTAATTTCACATGCAGTATTTATGCCCTTCTTCCAACATAATTTTAGGATATTATTTTTTTCTTATTACACCCCAAGGTGACACAACCTTTCAGCTTCTTTTCCTTTTAGCTCTTTACAAGACTCTGCCTTCTAGGACTCCTGATGAGGTATGGCTTCAAGTAGAGGCAATTCTCATATGCTGGCTGGATACTTCTTATTCTGTAATAAACTCTTAACCTTTTTGTTCTACAGTTAACTAGTTATTATTTTGCCTGCTAAGAAGCTTAACTCTCAGTGGCCTATTTGTATTTCTTTAATAAATGAAACCACCATGTTCCCTCTTGATTATTGGCACAGCTGGTTTATTACCGCACTCACATAGGGTATAATGGAATCATTCTAATATATGTGCACTGCTGTCCCTTCCTTCAAAACAATGGCAGAGTTGGGCTTGCTGCCCAATCTCTCTTCCGTCTTTCAACAAAAAAGTTTCCGATGAGGCCCATGTTAATATTTCCAGTTCTATACCTGCAAAGTGCAGCCATTTGCCTTCTCAACCTACAGGAAACAGCAATTGCCCCAAGGCAGTGGCAGTCTGTAAATTCCAGCATAGACAGGGGCGGTCTTAGTGATTCTGAGACTCTGGTCAAAAGTCCGGGATGGGCCCTCACTTTGTGATACAGGTGGGAGCTAGTGCTGATGCTAGAAGCCAGCTGGCCAAGGCCAAGACAAGGAGGGCATGAATGGTGGCAGAGGCTGTGGGTGGTCATGGCCCCTCCCAGCATGGGGCCTGGAGCAGTTGTCCCTTTGCCCATTGGCTAAGAATGTCCCTGTGCCTATAGCAGCACTGTACTATATTAAGCAGTGCTATGGCATCTTTCTCTTGCCTGGATATTGGCCTTTTCTGCGTTCTCTTTTTCCTTGTCTCGAAGTTCCTGATTCTTCGGTGTTTTTTCAAAGTTCCACATATGTTTTACTCCCTCTAGTGGTCCATTTGATATAGCAGAAGATTAAATCTATTTTATTTCCCTGCTGATTTGCAGCAGCTTTTTACTCTTGATAAAATCAGATGTGATATTGAATGAACTACTAGAGGGAGCAAAACACATGCAGAACTCACTGATGAAACAGGAACTTGAGATGAGGAAAAAGAGAATGCAGAAAAGCCTTTAAAGGCACAGTAGCTCACCAATGCTAAAAGAGAGAACAGGCAACCTGCAGACCTTCTTAGCATTGCTCTAAGAGCAGCATTCAGGATGCTGCATGCATTACTTTTATCTCCCCTGCATTTTAGAAGAAGAAGAAGAAGAGGAGGAGTTGGTTTTTTATATGCCCACTTTCTCTACCACTTAAGGAAGAATCAAACCAGCTTACAATCACCTTCCCTTCCCCACAACACACACCGTGTGGGGTAGGTGAGGCGGAGGGTGTGTGACCAGTCCAAGATCATCCAGCTGCATGTGTAGGAGCGGGGAAACAAATCCAGTTCACCAGATTAGTGTCTGCCACTCATGTGGAGGAGTGGGGAATCAAACCCGGTTGCCAGATCAGAGTCCACCACTCCAAACCACCGCTCTTAACCACTACACCACGCTAGGGACAGAAGAATGCAAGCTGCTTCTGTCAAAAGTTGTAAATTCTATATGACATTATATATCCCAGTTTATATTGAGTTATTGCAATACAAAGAGAATGGAAAATATCATGAACATCTTGTGATATATAAATGGCCAGAGATTGACTGAGACCTGTGGTACAGTAACGTAGTGTTCCTTTCCACAGGAACCAAAATGAATCAATGGGGGAGTGGGAAGGGAGCTTAGCTACAGAGAGGTGCTTCCTAGGATCTAGAAGCCTGCAGATGGCACTTCTCTCTCTTCCACTTATCAGGCTGCTGTATTTTAATGCCAGAGGAAAAGGGCTGAGGGATACAAGGCGGTCCCAAGAAGCACCACGGCAGCTGTTCAGATCTGTTTAATTCGAAGAGTATCTTGGACAAGAGTGATAATAGACTTTCTTTTGATAGACAGGTGATGCTAGACTTCCTATTCCATGGCCTTCCATCTTTCCCATGGCAGCTCTTGACAGCAAGGAGAGTATTTCTGAATACCATTGCAATGTCTATAGCAGTAGAAAAGAGCAAGAGTCCAGTAGCACCTTAAAGACTAACAAAATTTTTGGAAAGGTATGAACTTTCGTGAGTCACAGCTCACTTCTTCAGATACCAATGTCTAATTAGTGTAAATAAAAGAATAGGAGCTATATGGTAGGGCAAATGAAGAAGTAATTCTAATTGTGATACTGTAAATGACATCATCAGGACTGTAGAAGGATTCCCTAGATGACTGGTGTACTATTTGTATTCAAGTCTCCTTTTCTTTGGCGCATATTCTTGCACATTAACTAGAAACGCTAAGTTGTTAGAAACCCAGCAACTACTTCCCTGTGACCTAATGGGAACTGTAGTCCTTTCATTCACAGTCTGCCTTAGTATGAATCAGAAAGAATACCGTCTCTCACCGGGTTTTCACTCCCATGATGCATGCCCAATAACTAGGGTTGCCAACCTCCAGGTACTAGCTGGAGATCTCCTGCTATTACAACTGATCTCCAGCCGATAGAGATCAGTTCACCTGGAGAAAATGGCCACTTTGGCGATTGGACTCTATGGCATTGAAGTCCCTCCTCTCCCCAAACCCCATCTTCCTCAGGCTCTGCCTTAAAAACCTCCTACCAGTGGGGAAGAGGGACTTGGCAACTGTACCAATAACAAACAGGGAAGAAATGCAGCTTTCTAATCTTCTAGAATTTGGCAAAGGGGAGAAAATTCTGGGAGGCTTTCCTTGGTCCCTCACTGTTTCTTTTCCAAAGTTCTGCTCCCTCAAAACAGGCTCATTTTTACCATCACCCCCATTTGTGGCCACATGTGTAATTGTCCAGTATGACTGATTAAAATGTATAATAAACCAGGTATTTTTTAAAAGGTGAATATTTCTGTGTTTTACCTGAGATACTATAGGTAGGGTTGCCAACTCTTGTTTGGGAAATACCTGGAGATTTTGGGGGCAGAGCCTGAGGAGGGCAGGGTTTGGGGAGGGGAGGGACTTCAATGCCATAGACTCCAATTGCCAAAGCGGCCATTTTCTCCAGGTGAACTGATCTCTATCGGCTGCAGATCAGTTGTAATAGCAGGAGATCTCCAGTAGTACCTGGAGGTTGGCAACCCTAACTGTAGGCATTAGTTATCAATTTGAAGAGTTCCATGCTATTTTTAACGCCTTTCTGCTTCATGTCCTGGCTGGCAGTCATTATGGTTCCAAATGGCAGAGTAATTAGAAACAAAACAAAATGATTATAAAAGGTACTTGTGCTTCTCATTTGAGTTGGCATGTGTCTCTTGTTCTTTGGTGCACTACAAAGAACATGTATACTATAACTGTGGGAATGCCCCCAAAGCCAGACATTTATAGAGAGCAGAATAAAATAAAGCACAGTCTGAATAGAAGGGAGAAAGCCTGGCCTTACATTTATAGTAACAGATCAATTAAGTGGTTCCAGACACTGTTTATATACCGTAATTAAAAGCTACAAGTGCTTACTATGAATGTATCCATAAAATAAAAAGAGCAGACGTATGTATACAGTACACTTATCTGATTCATATCCACAAGGTCATATATGCCACGCTAGTCACGCATTCTGGCCTATCAATTGCTTGAAAAAAATCTCTTGTCGTGGAATTTTTTGGCAAGCCATAAAAGCTCATGGAGGTTGTGGACTACACCTTAAGGCTTTCCCTCAGGGTAAATAAGACCTGGATGGCCAACACTTGCCCGAGCTTGGCTGCTAAGCAGGGTTGACCCTAGTTAATACTTGGATGGGAGACCACTGAGGAAGTACAGAGGAATCCCCAGTGTGGGTCCCTGGGGCACCGTGGCTCCCACTCACACCTTTCCTGGCACCTGCCAAGTGTTTTCAGGAAGTGTGTGGGGTCAGGTGGGCTCCTGCCAAGAAGGGCTTCTAATTGCCAATTTGAGATCTGATTGGCTGTAAAGATTAAAATAACATTTCAGTGACAGCTGCCACTACAGCTAGGGTTGAGAGCTCCGGGTTGGGAAATACCTGCAGATTTTGGGGGCAGAGCCTGAGGGGGGGTGGAGTTTGGAGAGGGGAGGGACCATTTTTCTTCAGGTGAACTGATCTCGGCTGGAGTTCACTTGTAATAGCGGGAGATCTCCAGCCACCACCCGAGGTTGGCAACCCTAACTACAGCACTGATTTTATTCTTTCGCTCTGACTCTTCTTTCCCAGTGTATTTTTTGAATTTACCCCTATTATCCCCATGCATTTGGGCTTCCCAGGTGGCCATTTTGTGGTTGCGCTCATCACCCTGTCTCACAATCCACAGTCTCGAAAAGGTTGGGGACCCCGAAGTACAGGATTGCTATGCAGAGGCAAGCAACATCAAACCGCCTCTGTTCATCTCTTGCCTTGAAAACCCTATGGGATCCCTGTATGTGTCTTGACAGCACTTTCCGCCACCGAAAGAGATTGTTGCAGTGTTGGAAGTGAAGGGCTTTGAGCTGTCTCTTAACCTCAGACTCCAGAGGGGGACAAGACTAGTGAGTCAGAGAGACAGAGGGGACAAGACACTGGGGCATCCTTTCTCTCTACTGCTCTGACCTATCCCTTTGATATGTAGATTACTACTCTTAGGGAAACTTCCTTCCTTCCTGTTTCTTCCCCACCTCCTCACACACTGGCACCCTTCTCCATCTTGCCACCATGAGGGAAGGACACATGTCCTGGATCTCCCTCCATCCTAGTTAGTTAGAATAGATAAGCAACTATACTTTACTCTATCCTATCCGGAAATGGATTTCCTACAATAAATGAAGTATATTAGTTAAACAGACAAAAGGCTCCTAGCAATTTTGTTCCTGGCACACACAGAGGTTTGGATGGGCTTCTCTGCGCACAACAGCCTTTGTGCACTCTGCTAATTTAACAGGGATTTGGGCATAACAAAACCCTCACAATCCAACATGCAGTTTATGTACAAAATGACCACATATTCAGAGTACTTTTAACTACTAAGAAACTTTGATTTACAACATATGCTTAGGTTGAAATTTCAGATGTTTTGTGTAGAACTTTGGGTGACGCAGGGATACCATTCTGCACTTTACCATTCCCTCCAGCAGACAACATGCAGTGGATGTAAATAAAAGCACAATGTGATAAAAATTCTGTACAGATAGATATTGATACACATTATGGGATAGAACTCAGCACCAAAGCACTGCTTTACGTCCTCATATTATCTGTAGAAAATAATACAGAATTATGTGAACAAGCCTAAAACCCTGTCAAGAGTTATATTTATGCACGTAACTCCTGCCAGAAAGAACAGTCTTATAAGACTCAAGAGCAGAACAAAGTACTGTTTTTCTAAAACAGCTCAGCTCTGAAGGACATACAAATGAAGGAAGGACTAGCTTTAGAGTCTGTGTGATCCTGTATGGCTTAGTCATGATATTCTCTTAATTACTGACCAAGGAAATCAGACAATGTAAGAGTGCTCCACAGAAGCAAATTAGGAAATAAACCACTAACTAATGTTACTCATCAACATCAGCTTATGAGGTTATAAACAATATTGAAGTTTGACATTACTGAGCAGGTAATTCCTGAAGAAGAATAGTGAAAAATTAGTTCACAATTTCCCAGGCACTGAAAGGCCTTGGAAGCAGGTGAAGCCACTCAATCAAGGATAAAACTGGGCTCATCCACTCAACCTGAGGCTTCCACCAAAAATGTTAAAGCACACCTAAAATTGCTGTGATGCCGCTATTATTTTGTTCATTTGTTTTGCCTCTTTGGTGCATCATTGCTTGTTACTGATGTGGGGGAATGACAGATTACATGGGGCTACTATTTGTGGTTGAGAAGCCCCATGCAGAATTTAGCACAGAGCCGCAGCCTAGGATTGATACCTGCAAGCTGTATTACAGTGCATTCCTGACCTGCGGTGGATTCCAGGTCGAAAGTGCTTTAGGAGGCCCGGCAGGGCCTGCACCAGCATCCGGTCCCCCTGCGCCTGCGTCCTAGCAACTTACACCGGAGTTTGTGGCCCCAACGCCAGTGGGAAGGCCCGGATGCCAGTTGCTGGCCACTGCTGCGGCAGCACCACCCCGGGATGCCGATGGGGTCTTTCGGCGATGGCCAAACGCCAGCAAAGGCCACATCGTCGTCTCTGGAGGCATTCCCGGGCTGTTCTGGTGTGTCGGGAGGCATTCCCGGGGTGTTCCGGAGCCAGCCTGCTGGCAGGGCCGCCTTTAGCCAGCCTCCAAAGCCATTCCGGCCCTGGAACGCCCCCCTTTTTGTTGAGATACACCACCTTTTAGGGTTGCATGGATTTTTTTGCGCTGGGAGGAGGTTTCAGCGGGGCTGAAACCTCCTTGGGAGCCAGCGCCGCTGTGTTGCTTCCTAAGCCTGGCGCAGGCATTCCACTCAGGAATGCACTGTTAATGTCCAACTGCCAGAGGAGTGAAAAGGTGGAGGTTTCGCATGCATTTGAACCCCCGCCCCAGCCATTTGGGATAGTATGTCTACATGAAGCCAGAACCCGCAACAGCCTTTATGCCTCCCCAGCAAAAATTCCCTGTGGCTCCTCTTACATTCCATAGAGCACATACAAGATGCCAGATTAGAAGAGCTCTGCTGCTACTTCCCCTCTCTCCTTCATTTCTTAGAAAAAGGGACATCCCAAGTGCCTTTGATAACAGATTAACAACTTCATGTCAACTTTAAAAATTCCAGTCGCTTGTCAGTTAAACATTGTTATCTGATGTGCAGCACTGTGCGTGTGCATGTGCAGAGTGCTTTCCTGTCACAACTGAGCAGCTACAACCTCCCCCCCCCCGCAATGATTTAAGGAAACAGGAAGGCGAACTGCATGGCGTGGAGAGACCGTCTGTTTTTAAGCACATTTCTCGTCCCCTTGTTAGCATCCTGTATCATCAGAACACGGCACATTCCTTGCCATAGACATCTACACCAGTTTTTTCTTCCTTCCATTTAGTCTTCAACAATAAACAAGCAAACATATACACAGATAACATTATTTTTGGGGAAGTTTTCCTCCCTGCCATACGCAAGCCATTCCACAGCAAGCTCATAAGCCCCCCACACCTTCATTTGTGCTTGGATTAAACATTGTAATTAGATATAGTAACACTGTCACTGAGCATGTACAGAATGTCTTTCCCTTATCATTAAGTAACTTTCTCCAGTCTTTTTTGCACAGAAGCGGAGTGTGTGTGGGGGGGGGAAGGTCTAGGACAAATGTTCAGCCTGCAGTCACTCCATTGCCACTAGTCAAACAAAAACTCCATTGTATTTTTTCTTTTGCCCTCTACCAGCATCTATGATCCAAGAGGCTGCCTCCCTTCCTTCATTTCCTCTTTCCTTTATCTTTGGCCACGGAGCAGCCCCAGAGCTCAGTCAGCCTTTCGGCACTCTCTGGTAATAAAGGTAAGGATCAATGGTACCTTTACTGCTGCAGACAAGTTGCTAATCTCTTTTCCAGGGGGAGGCTGCTCCAATGAAATCCTCTCATCTCGGACTTGCCTGGTACACCCTGATAATTGGAGATTGTGGGTGGGAGAACCCGGGGCTGATATGAGGGAGGAGGGTAAGTGATTCACCAATAGATTCTTTCCTGATTCCTTCCTCCCCCAGCTACTCCTCTTCCCCCCTCAATGGTCCTGCATTAAGCCATACTAGACCACAGCATTTCTCATTTTAAGATTGTCAAAATCATAGAATTAGGTACTAAGAAGTATCTTTTAGTTTTTTCAAAAAGCTTTCTGGTTTGGGAGGTTATGGCAGAGGCAGGAAGATCTTAGGCTCCCTTCTAATTCTCTTCATATATTGAAACCCCACTGTGCACCTTATCACTTTTTACATCGATACCGTCTTTCAATACACCACATATAATCAATATCCAGAAAATATCTCTGAATATTCATTCTGGTGTTCTTATTTCTACTTCTCTCCGATTCTTTGAAAAACCAGTTTCTTTTAGCCCCACGAAAGGGTGACAATGACATCTATTTATTTATTCCAAAAAAGGTGTCAGAACATTTGGAAAAAGCCACTGAACCTAGCAACCTTTTGCCTGTGTCTTAAATATGGTTATTTTCCGCATTTTTTGGTTTGGAAGTGTAAGGCGTCACCTGCCATTTTCAGATGCATTTTCCTGGTGTTGCCCCTAGTCACAAGTTCTGCTTGGGTGACTACACTTGTTAATGCCTGTCTATCGGCCTGGATGTTTTTCTTTGCTTGATTTAGTCCAGAAACAGTTTTGAAAACACATCACCTGCAGAAGTCTTTGCCCTGTATCACAGGAAGAAAGCTGCTCTTATCTTTGTGCATGCATCTGCATTTTCCCTGTGAGTTTGACAACACTTTTTGGATTTGTTAGGAGAGAATGAGGCAGCAGAGCCACTAAAACAAAAAAGAAAAGAAAATGTTGCCTCACTCTGAGGACCCTTCCAGCATACCTTTCCCCGTTTAAAAATAATAAAGCTGTGGGTTTCCTGTTTGATTACTATGAATGTTCAGGGTCTATGACAAAAGGATACTAATACTCTTTAATGGCTAGAGATGGAAGCTTATTGTCCATAGATGGTCTCTTGGTAGTTCTCCTGTTCTCTTCTTCAATGCAGTATAAAAATTTGGAGAATGCTTCCCCTTTAGTTGCGGAAAGGGGCAGGTGTGTGTGAAGAAATAACAGCTGAGTGTGAAAGAGACTGAGGGAGAAAGCTGTAGGTTGTTTGGAAGTGAAGTGCCTTAAGGCGTAGTGTCATCCCCCCCTCCCGGTCTCTGATATTGGATAGTGTATTCACTGTCTTATAGCAGTCCTTCTTTGTCCATAAAGCAAATACTACAAAGACACCATAAAACTCCAGTGCTGTTGAATTCAAAGGAAACTAACCCTGGGCAGCTCCACTCATGGAACTAGAGAGGGGTCATGGCTTATGTTGCTAACCTCCAGATCCTCTAGGTCTCCCAGAATTACAAATGATCTCCCAACGGCAGATATCCGATCCTCTGGAGGAAATGACAGCGTCAAAGGGCAGACTCTATGAAATCACATCCCCAGTGAGGTCCCACCCTGCCCAGACTCCACACCCCAAATCTCTAGGGATTTCCCAGCCCAGAGCTGAGAACCCGAGTCATAGCTAGCATGCGCCTCATGTACAGACGGTTTGGGGTTCACCTAAGTTAAAAGATGTTAGGTAGCAGGGGTTGGGAAACACTTTCCTGTGACCCTAGAGAACTGGTCCCAGTCAAAGGGAATATTACGAGGCTTGATGGTCTGACTTGGTATAAGGCAGCTTCATGTGTTCAGCTCTTTGGTGAAGTGGGGAGTATGTAATAATAATGTTATATGGCCTTTTATGCACTGGTTGTTTCCATGGTGATCACCCCCAGACTACCTTGGGGCTTCGTTTTCATTATGCGTGTCTTTTCTGACCTTTAGAAATCACTTCGCTCTCTCCTTGCGTTTCCCTTGTGTTTTCTGGATGCTGCCAGAAACAGCATCCAGATAAGATGGCACGCAGGTCAACATGTCTTCTATATGAAGATAGCTTCATCTTCTGGTGACAGTGTTGCCAACACTTGGTTGGGAACTTCCTGGAAGTTTGGGGCTGGAGCCTGGGAAGGTAAGGATTTGGGGAGGGGAGGGACCTCAGCAGTATATAATGCCATGGAGTCCAGTCTCCCAAGCTGCCATTTTTTTTCCAGGGGAACTGATCCCTGTGGACTGGAGATCAGTTGTAACTCTGGGAGATCTCCAGGTTCCACCTGGGGATTGGCAGCCCTATCAAGTTGTCATGGGGCACCATCACAATGTTTTCTTAAGCTCGCTTCATTTGGCCTGCTTTCGCAGTTGGAAAACTTGAATGCTTGAGGTCAGCTTTGTACCCTATGCAACAACATGGAAGGTATACTAATGCTGCATTGGTGATTTGCACAATACACGCATTGGACAAGCTCTGTCATTAGAGTTGCAAATCTCCAGGTAGTAGCTGGAGATCTCCTGCTATTACAACTGATCTCCAGCCGACAGAGATCAGTTCACCTGGAGAAAATGGCCGCTTTGGCAATTAGACTCTATGGCATCGAAGTCCCTCCCCAAACCCCGCCCTCCTCAGGCTCCTCCCCAAAAACCTCACACCGGTGGGGAAGGGGGACCTGGCAACCCTAACTGTCATGACTATTCAGCACTGCATCAGGTGCATTCCTGAATGTTTAGGACCTTTAGGTCTCATGGTATGGTTGGAAGGCAGATGATTTAGCTGACGTTCTGATGCTAATAATGTACAGGCTTAGGCAGCGCCTTGATGAGACACCTCATGAGAGTTCGGTAGAAACTACATTGAGTTTCATGATGGAAAATAGGTAAGATAGAAATGCAAGAAATGTCCTTCGTGCTTTATGAATTTACTGCAGTTTATGTTCTTATGTAGAGCTAGTACATCATCGGTCCAGCCATTGAAAACACGGTTGCTACATAAAATGCTAAATGGACCTTACGCCCAAACCAATCTGTTGAGGAAATGGCAAAGCGCACTCTGTATTTATACCTTCCGATATCTTTCTTGGCATGAACAGCATGACCTGATCATATCCCTGTCAATAAACAAATCTCTTGATAGCAAATTAAGCAGTGCCTTGAGATAACGTTATCATTTTCATTTTTTGTTTCTCATGAATCAAACGCGGGTGGCTGTTTATGTGTGGGCGTTGGGAAATGAAACAACGCCAGCACTTTTCCATTAGCAGCAGTAGCTCATCTTCAAGTTATTGAAAAGGAAATATCAGGCAAGGGGAAAGTAATGAGTCGTTCTTTAATTTCTACTCTCTTAAATTAAACCTTACATTTGTCATGATTATTTACCATTGCTCCATTGTTTGTACGGTGTGTGTGTGTGTGTTTATGTGAGCTTTGAGTCTTTTGTTTCTTCTCAAATGGTTCTTTGATTTCCAGATCTGCCTGTTTTTTTTCCTTCTCCGTTGAATATCTTAATGCTGGCAGCATTTCTGGGTAGATGTATTAAGATAATGGGCATGATCCAGCCTCATGTCTACCAACACTTCACAGGCAGAAATAGAAATACTCTAGCTGTAAGCACCTAAGGGTGTGTGTGACAATACAGGGAATGGAACCCAAACAGTGCAGACTACAAGTGGGTCACCAGTGGGAAGTAAGAAATAATGAAAATGTGCAGAACAGTTAATTCCAAAGGACCAAAGCAAACTACAGGGCCAGCAGAAAACGTAGGCTTGGATCTAGAGAACCACGAGTGGAGTTCCATTTGTGCAGTGGGCTTCCTGATCTCATGAACACATGAAGCTGCCTTATGCTGCATCAGACCGTTGGTCCATCAAAGTCAGTATTGTCTACTCAGACTGGCAGCAGCTCTCCAGGGTCTCAGGCTGAGGCCTTTCACATCACTTACTTGCCTAGTCCCTTTAACTGGAGATTCCAGGGACTGAGCCTGGGACCTTCAGCATGCCAAGCAGATGCTCTACCATTGAGCCACACCCACTGAAGACATCCTGTGATATTTAGACTAAGTTATTTTATTCTGTTTGATATTCCAAGTATTCAGGATTAAAGTACGTGTGACATGAAAGACCCATGATTAGGTCTCTGGGAGTTTTCTTTAATCTTAAAAAACAACTCCCCTCTGATTTGGATTGGGGCTGTGTGCTGCTGGGGTGGGGTGAGGTCCCAGCTGGTTCAAGGTATTTTGCCAGCCTTCATTTTTGTTTGAGACAAGGATCCTGGCATGTTTGGGTACTCCTCTTCCCATCATCCCAGGAGGCACGAACTGGATTGCTCTTTCCACTCCTGATGAGGAGGAAAGTGCCTGCCTTCAGTTATTTTCCTGCCTCCTCAGACAGTGCCTGGGTTCTTTCAGCCTAAAAGGTGTACTACTCAGGCTGCACAAATACTGGACAGCAGCGAAGGCCCCTCCTGACCAACCAAGGCAGCACCTAAGGAACTTCCCTCTGCTTCAAGCAGACATTCCATCTCTCCCACACACATTGTACAGGGCCTTTAAAATTCTTCAGCTTTCTGCCCCCAAAGCACAACACCAAGGAGGAGGATGGGGCTCCTGAAGTTTTGTCTAATCCCAGAGAATGAGGATGTGCCTTTCCTTTTCCCAGGTTTTTAAAGTAAGAAATCAAGGAGGAATGGGCTGCCCCAGCATATCAGCATTCACATGTGGGGCAAACTAAAAGAATGTATGCTTTCTAACCTCTAGGATCTAACCTCTTAAAAATTCCACTGGTTGATACCCTGGTAGCCACCTTGGCACCAGGAGTAGCACTTCCTAAAGGGGAAGGCAAACTGAAGGATGCCACTGACATGAGGAGTGAGGTAGTCCTATGTAAATAAATGAAGCCATGGCTCTGTCTATTTTAAGAACAAGCATTTTAAGAACAAAAAACAAAAAACAGAGCAATCTTAAAGAAAGAGGGAGGGAGAAATCAAAGCCTTGGCTTTAGAAAGTCTTTCTTTTGCTCAGAAAGAGCTCCGAGAAAGCAGGAAGTATTCAAATCACTGCCTCTTTACACGCTGCTTTGTGATTGGCTGTGAGAGAAAACCACCTTCTGTTTCCCCTGCTTTGCCTTCTGCATGGAGATTTCAGCCGGGCTGAGTTTAGGGGTTCAATGATTGCAGAAATCGATTTTGTGCCATGGACAAAGGCCTACTCTTGATAATTACAGTGGCTGATATTACCATATCAAAGACACATTGCCCGCAAACAACATGTCAGACTGAACATACCTAACTACTTGAAGAAGGACCTCACTTGGTGGATGATCAAGAACCAGCTCTCTAGGGGAAAACCCGTTCACTGGTCCGCAGACATACAGATTTCTATGGATGTGAGCCTGGTGGGCTGAGGAGCCCATTGGCCACTGGGACATGTACAGGGCACATGGACCAAAACGTAATCCAGATGCAGCATAAACTCCCTGGAGTTGAGAGTGATCTGCCTAGCCCTACAACAATTTCAAGAGAAAATACAGAACATGAATGTCTGCATGAGAAGAGGCAACAATACAAATTAATGCCTAATTATACATAGTATGTATTATGTAAAATTAATAATAATATGTACTGTAACAATATTCATGGGGTAAGTAAATTAATGTCTAAGGTGCATCTAAATCACTAAGGAGGGACCAAATCGAGATCCTTAAAACAGGAAGCAGCACACATAATTATGTCGGCTGAAATCCACATAGCCTCAGTAAGAGCAGAATACATTCAAGGCTCAACATCCAAGCAGACTGCTAGGGAGAAGCAGGATAGATCCGGGAGAGTGGGCACTCAATCTAGACCTATTTCAACAGATGTTGAGTCACTTCAGTAGCCCACAAGTAGGTCTGCTTGCAACAAGAGTCAATGCCAAGGCAGCAAGATTCTTTTCCCGATTCACATGCCCTCAAGCAGAACAAGTGGAAGACATGATGGCGCTGTAGCTGACAGGTCTTCGTTATCCCTTCCTTCCAATTCCAGTCATTCCCAAAATGCTATGCAAAACCAAACAAGAGAAGGCGGAAGTCATATGTGGGGCTTCCAGGATGCCATGGTTCTCCAGTCTAGTAGCCCTGTCCACTCAAAGACCATGGGAACTACCTATAGTTTTGAGCATGCTAATGCAGGGCCCTGTCCCACACCCGGACCCTTCATAGTTGCATCTAACTGCCAGGAAGTTGAGCAGCAGATGTTGTTAGTTCAAGGTTTGTTGGAGCAGGTTGTTCACACAATGATATCTGCATGTAGACCATCTACATCACGTCTATATGACTACATATGGAAGGCTTACATGAAATGGTGTCGGTGGAAGCAATGCCAACCACAGTCAGCAAGTTTTTCCCAGATACTTCTATTCTTACAAGATGGTTTGTCGCAAGATCTTAGACCAAGCACCATACATAAACAAGTAGCAGCCACAGAAGAAACAAGGCAAGCTCAAGCATCAGTGAAGAATGTGTCCAGAGAAGGCCAACAAAGATGGTGAGGGGTCTGGAGATCAAGTCCTATGAGGAAAGGTTGAAGGAGCTGGGTATGTTTAACCTGAAGAGAAGACTGAGAGGTGATTGATAACCATCATACAGAGGATGGCGCTGAGTTGTTTTCTGTTGCCCCAGAAAGTCGGACCAGAACCAACGGGTTGAAATTAAGTCAAAAGAGTTTCCGTCTAGACATTAGGAAGCATTTTCTAACAGTTAGAGTGGTTCCTCAGTGGAACAGACTTCCTCGGGAGGTGGTGAGCTCTCCTTTCCTGGAGGTTTTTAAGCAGAGGCTAGATGGCCATCTGACAGCAATGCTGATTCTATGACCTTAGGCAGATCATGAGAGGGAGGGCATCTTGGCCATCTTCTGGGCATGGAGTGGGGGTTACTGGGGGTGAGGGGGTGAGGTAGTTGTTAATTTCCTGCATTGTGCAGGGGGTTGGACTAGATGATCCTGGTGGTACCTTCCAACTCTATGATTCTATGATCACAGAAAACACATAATGAAGTACAGTAGGTAATCTAAGGGTTACGCTCCTGATTTAAGGAGATATACCAGACTGTTGGGGTTAAAACATTATTAAACTTGCTGCTACCGGAAGGCTGTGTCTGGTCTCTGTTCTGAATACTCACTGTAAACAGGGCCCATCTTACAACATGGTGTCAATCACTCCCTACCTGGGTTGGATCAAAGCCTTGCATGGAACACAGAGAAAAAATTTATCTATTGCTTTGGATCACCTTGGAAGAGGGTAGTATTGATTGGCTAGAGACCTATTATATATTTTCTGCTGCTCAGAACTATTCTCAGCATGGAG
Organism: Euleptes europaea; assembly: GCF_029931775.1. NCBI lineage: Eukaryota > Metazoa > Chordata > Lepidosauria > Squamata > Sphaerodactylidae > Euleptes > Euleptes europaea. The sequence goes on along the minus strand of NC_079316.1, from coordinate 34,209,491 downwards.
TCTGCTAAAACAACTTGTTTACTATCTTTATGGTTCCCATATCCCCACTCTATTGAACTATATAATGTTTAGATTGTAGCATCTGGAAGTTGCACACAAATTATTCTTTGGATTCCCGTAGAACATGAGCAGGTCTCTTTTATTGCTCCTTCAGTGCCGTACTATTTTATTTTTCTTTCCATATCATTGTTTTCGGGTTTTAAATGAGTGAAAATTTGGCAACAGGAACAAATATATTCCACTCTGCATGAAAAAAAGAATGCATACAATATAAACAGGTTTTTTTTTTTAAAGGCCTACCTTTGTGGTCTCTTCCTACATTTCTCTCACTCTTTTCCACACCTTTCTCCTCTGTTTTGCTCTCTTCCTTTCATGATCTGCCATTCATCTATCCCCACTTCTAATCCCTCCCCGATTTTCCAGTCTCATCTCATTCTCATCCATTCTTCTTGGCAATTTAGAATGCATTTAATAGTAATATAGCAGCAAACCTTTGTTAATATTATAAACAGAAGTGGGGAGTGAATATTTCCCCATAATCGATCAAAGTATTAAAAGGATGCTTCCCCCCCCTCATACCCTTTACATGCATGATAATAAATGTTAATCTGCCTTAGTGGTAACAAATGAGGAACAGAAGTTAGAACTTTTTATTTATCTTATTTCCACCTTTCTTCCCAAGGGGGACCCAAAATGGCTTGCATTGTTCTCCTCTCCTCCACTATACAAGCTTAGCTTCCATTGCAAATAGCATGAGTTTTTTTTTCTGGGGCCAGGATATTCCACTTCCTTTCAATTTTGGCCCTGCAGCTCCCAAAAATCATCTTAAAGCTGGTGGCCAATTCTGAGATTCATAGTTTTATTTTCTGATGAGTTATGCCTGCCACAAACGGACAGACAGATGGACATGTAGATTCTTTTATTATTATTGATGCATGGTAACAACCAGCCAAGTGAGTTGTTATTTTATGATATTTGGTTTGGATCAGGGTTATATTGGGTGGGTGGGGGTTCAGATGGAATCCTTGGGAAGCCTATGGTGGATCTTGGCAGCCCTGGTTGAGCATTCTTCACAGGGTCAATGTCAATGTAGGAAACAGGGGCCAAACCAGTTCTTCTACCACCCATTCTCCTCAGAACTAGTTTACACATTGGGACAGCCAATGGGGGGCCACCATAAATTTTTAAGCAAGGTATTTGTGGCCATATGGTTAGAAGCTTGTGTGCAGTGGCTCATTGTGTGGACCGTGTGGTTTCCTTCATGCCACCACTCCAGACCAAATGGTTTATAGTGCCTCCTGGAAATCTACCTGAGTTGTTGCGCGTGAAAGCGTGGTATGGCAGATGCCACATGGAACCATTTAAAGTGACATGCATGTGGCATCTGCATGTGGCAGCCTTAATATGTAGACTATGAACTCTGTGGTGCAATGTAAGAGCAACCAAATACAAGGCTTTGCCCAGTATAAGAAGCTTGCTTTCAGTAAGTATGTAGGTAAGACAGCAATGTGCCCTGCAATTACATTTTCCCTCTTACATTTTTAACTGGGCAACATGGAAAATAAAAGTGCTTGTTGAACATGCAGTTTTTTCTATTCAGTGTTATTGTATTATTTTACATAATTTTATGATAACGAAAGCTGCCACTGACAGATTTTCTTGCCAGGGATTTAAAATGGAAAGGCTAATTTCTGAACCAGAGCTTAAGTGTGTTGCATCTTGCTACATAGTTTATTATTATATACCCCTGGACAGCAACTCATATTTAAGAGGACCATGTTTTGACTTGAATAAGGGTTGGTGGGGGGTCAAGCAGTATTCCTTCTTCCCGTTCCTGTGTGAATTGAGCAACAGATTTAATAAAGGGGGGGGGCATGTAATCCTCCCATTCTCCCTTAGTAAGAATGCAAAATAGGCTATTTACATCATAATAAACCATGGCTTGATGAACCCCTGGTTAGAGATGTAAATTAGTTGAGATCAGGGATGCAAATGATTTAATGTTTAAACTACAAGGATTTGTTTACTGTAAGGCCTATCATGAGCAGTGTGTGTGTAAATAGCCGTCAAATTGCAGCCAACGTATGGCAATCCAGTAGGGGTTTCAAGGCAAGAGACTAACAGAGGTGGTTTGCCACTGCCTTCCTCTGCATAGCGACCCTGGATTTCCTTGGGGGTCTCCCATCCAAGTACTAACCAGGGTTGAGCCTGCTTAGCTTCTGAGATCATAAGCAGGGGAGTCTGTTATTGAAAACCAAGGGAGGATCTGAAGGGTTGATGATCCCCCTCCCTGTATCGGAGGCTATTTCTAACTAAGGTTTAAATGATAAAATGGTAATTGTTTAAATTGTTGCTTTTAAAAATAAAATTTACACCCCTAATCTGAATGCAGATGGCCCAAGAAACCAGTATTTGTTGGCCAACATCGAACTGGAATGTCAAAAATAGGTCTCAGAGGTTTATTTTTAACCACAGTCCAAGGGCTCATAGCTTGTTTTTTAATTACAGTTTGCACTCGCTGTGCTTTGTTGTGACAACTGAATTCACAAGCCACATTTTGTTGAGTCACACCACCCTTTGTGATAGGGTTGCCAGGTCCCGTCTTACCTTTGGCAGGAGTTTCCTTTGGGTGGGGCTGGGGGGAGCGATTCCGGAACTGTTACTTCCGGGTTCCTACCCTGCTGTCTGAGTGCTCCGTGGAGTCAGAGAGCGCACACAGCAGGGCTAGGAGGAACATTCCCATCTCCCTTTCCCATATCTCAGCAACTCCCTCACGTGTTTCTGGTTTATATGGGAGGAAGCATAAGAAATGTTTTCTTGGGATTTGGAGACAAGTTTGTGATTCAGATTACAAATTCCTGGGGAATGGATTGATCCCTCAATTAACAGTTGCCGATCCCTATTATATACCTTTCAATTTTATATTTTATCTATGTGTAACCCTGCTCTGAGTCTTTGGGTTATGCTGGCACACCCATTGAAGGAAATTAATATGGATGAACATTCTAGAATCATTCCATGCTGCTAAATTATATGAGGCATCAGATTTGTCTTCTGACCTTAAAAAAAAGCACTTTTGTAACTGTGAGGCCTTTGTCACAACACCCCTGCAAAGTTGTCCTTTTAGTTAGGTCAACCCCAGAGTGGTTGCTCACAGTTTCAAAGCAGAAATAGTCAGAGAAGTCTTATTTTATATGAGAGGTTTCTCCTCACAGAAGTGAATGCTTTGTAAGGAGAAGCACTGTGCAAAAATGAGCATTCTATAAAGGGAATAGCAGTGGTCTGCGAATCCTACTGCATTTTCTTTTGGGAAATAATTACCATTCAAAAGAAGGCCCTATCATCTTCTGTTGTAATTACAGTTGATTAGTGTTTATTTTAAGAAGACTATGAAAAGTGAACCAAATTTCTAGAGGGTACATTGGTCAAGAAACTGTAAAGAATCCATTTCTTTTTGCTCTGTCTTCATTTAGTTGTTGGATTTTATTTTCCCCTATTCACGGCCCCTATTTTGCTATGCAAGGGGAAAAAAAAGAGAAAGCAAGAGACCTTCAGAATGAATTCTTCTTCATTTATTAATGCACTGGTTTTATTCCATGCTGAATACTATCTGATACTGGAAGCTGGCTAGAATGAATTTTAGCATGTTACTGTCAATCATCGTAGCTTACCTAACTTCACTTAGGCTGAAATTGGAAATTCGGAAATAATGTGACACACAGGCTGAGGTGGGTCTCAGCAGGGTGATTCCTGGTATTCAGGAGTGTGGCTGACAGAGTATTTTACATTGCAAGAGGTATGTGTGGGTGTGGAGGCACTCTTCCATATTCATCTCCTTAGTGGAAAGGGGAAAAAAAACCCCTATGTACATGGTGCCTATTGCTCAAAAGCTATTTGAGGGGGAGGAGAGCGCAGTAAGGGTCCGGATTCAGATCTCCCCAATGATCTGTTCCCCCAGTGTAACTGAATCAGACTAACATTGAAGATAAAACATCATAAAACACACTAAAACATTCAATTTATCCCAGTTAAAAACAATAATCTCTAGTTTAAAATTCAGGTGGCGCTCATTTACTTGCACACAGGAACCATGGTCCCCTACTAAGAACTAATAAGATAAACAGTAAAGGGAACGGGAAGGGAGGACTAGGAAAGTATCCAGCTTATTCAATACTTTTTTAAAATAGCAAACTAAATAGTCACTCTTTTATATAACAATCTTTTACAGAACAATGTAAAGAATATGCCTTTGCAGTGTTTCATACCATACTCCAAAGTCCAGATTGTGACTAAGTTATAGCCAGATCTAAAGAATGTTCACCAAAAAGTAAGCTCCAATGAGTTCAGTGGATATGTGCACAGTACTGCAGCTTTAAGCATGGCTAAACATTCCAGGCAAAACATAAGACAGAGAAAAAGATGCTTGCCCGTTCTTTATACATCACCTGTTTCAAAAGGTGGTCTTTGTTATGAGTATTATTTTTGTTTTCGGAAGAAGGAGCATATTCTTTGCTTCTTTTGAACTGATGAAATACCACTGAGATTCATGAAAGCCCCATTCCCTATATAAGATTTAAGCCCAAAATGAAACAAAATAAGCTAGCAACAAAGGCTTTAAAAAGAAATAAGAGACAGGAAAAATTGCAGTAACCCAGCTGAGAGGAATTGTTCTGCCCTGGGGTGAATTGCAAATTCAGAATCTCCTTGACTGCATTTTTAAGGGCAAAAAACCCTGCTTTATAAAACGGGACAATATCATCAAGATGGAAAACTCACAAATCTAGTTTATGCTCCAATGTCCTATTGTTCTTATTAACGTAGCATCATCAATGCACACAAGGCTTTACAGAGTAACGCTGAAAAGAAAGGTCCCTGCCCTGAGGCACTTACAATCTAACATTTGCTGTGAAAGATGATAAAAAGATGGGGAAAAGTGTAAATGGGGTAAAATGCATTAAGGTCTCTTACACATGTGTACTCTTAGTTTCAGAAGGTGAGGAGGACAAAGGTTGTCCCAAATGCTTCCCAGCAAAGACGGGTTTTGAGGAGGGATTTAAATGAGGACAGAAAGGTAAAATTGTGTGTTTTGGGAAACACATGAAGGGCAGCAGAGTTCTCAACACAAGTGCGGGTGCTGAGGTATGACATAAGATAACCAGAGAGGTGAAAGGGAGTGTAGTCAGCTCGTAACCATCCTTCTTTTTTGGTCAAGAAGGCAAATAGCAATGACAATATTTTCATAGAGTCATACAGGGAGAAGTAACATAACTTGGCGATGGACTGAATATGGGGAGTAAATAAGAGAGAGAGAAAGAGAGAGAGAGAATGCACCAAGGACTCATGCCTGACATGGTCGTTGGCTATGGCTATGAAGAGCATTTGAGGAAAGGAAGGCTTGGAGGGAAAATGAAAAGTTCAGTCTTGGACATATTGAGTTTGCAATGATGATGAAACATCCAGCATAGGGTTGCCAACCTCCAGGTACTAGCTAGAGATCTCCTGCTATTACAACTGATCCCCAGCTGATGGAAATCAATTCAGCTGGAGAAAATGGCCGCTTTGGCAATTGGACTCTATGGCATTGAAGTTCCTCCCTTTCCCAAACCCCGTCCTCCTCAGGCTCCACCCCTAAAGCCTTCTGCCAGTTGCCAGGAGGGACCTGGCAACCCTAATCCAGCAGGAAATAGCAGACTGGCAGTTGGAGATGTGAAACTGGGTGGGAAATTCTGGGGTAGAGATTTAGAGCTGCATGCCATCACTGTATAAGAGGCAGTGAAATCCACAATATATTATGAGGTCACTCAGACAGTGAAGAGAGGGAGAACAGCAGAGGGGTAATGTTAAGTCCGCGTGGGGAGGACACACAAGGTCGAGACGGAGTTCCAACAACAACGCAGCTTTATTGATTTCAGCAATGAACAGAACTGAACTGGAAACAGAACGACCTGGCCCTGCTTATATGTCCCCCTGGTCACCCGCGGCCACGCCCCCCCCGATCCATGATAGGGGGAACAACCCCGGAGTACCAATGGCTTATCCTGGCTTAGGGCCAATAGCATTCGCCCGTGATGGCCTGTAGTGGCCAATAGGGCATGCAGGCTTAGGAGCCTTCGTCAGGGACTCAAGCTCCTAAGGTTCCTCCTGCAGATCCACCCAACTATGTACATACATAACAAGTAAAATAAACGGGGAAAGCAAAGGAAGAATCCCCATGGACACACTTCAACTTGGAGGAGGAAAACCAGTTGAAGACAGATTCAAGGAAACATAGGGCATGAAGGGAGTTAAGCTCAAAAGAAACAGAGAAGTCAGTGAATGGGGATCTTTGGATTTAGCACAGAGGAGATCGTCCGTGTTTTTGATGAGGGAGTTTCAATGAAATACAGGGACTGGGAGCCAGATTGCAGGGGTCAAGAGAGCAGTTTGAGGAGAAAAGTTGAAATAATGGTCTAGGTGGAACACTGTGAGACTTTGGAGGTGAAGAACATGAGAGATCAGGTAGTAATTGGTGGGGAAGAACTGATCAATGAAATAGGAGTAGTGTTCAGTATGTTTGAATGCAACAGGGAAGGAATGAGGAGAGTAATAAATTGATGGAGAGAAGGGGTAACAGTAGGGGAGATGGAAACAGCATTATATGGATAAAACTGAGGAGGCCTATGGGAGAGATTAGGGCAAGTCTGTAAGAAGCAAAAAAAAAAAACAGCAAAAGAGAAGAGGGCTGATGGAGAAGACTGAGGAAGGAAAGTAGGAAGAACAGAAGAACAGATGGAAGAACAGAAGAAGATAGTTTCAGTTTTATCACTGAAGGAGGCAATGTCTTGAGGGGAGAGCAAGAAGAAAGAGAGAGTGGGGTAGGCTTTAGTAGGTGATCAAAGGTAGAGAAAAGATGTTGAAGATTCTTAGAGCTGGTGTGATTCTGGGTGGTTTAATTGTTTTACTTAGCCAGGAATATGGCAGGGGTGAAGGAGGAAAGGATGCATTTTATATTGGCAAGGACAAAACCAGACAACTCCTTTGTTCTCTTCCTGCAAAAGAGCATGAATGGAATTAAGAGGTGAGCCTGTACTGGTGCTTAGAGGAATGAATAGCCTGTTGAGAGGTTGGGGCAAATAAGATATGGATATGTGCAGGTAGGTGATGAAGTTAGGAATTTCTAGGACATTGGCAGAAGTGACAGAGGAGAGGCAAGGGAACAGCAAAGAAAGCACTGCATCAGTGTACTGCGAGTCATGAAATGTTCAAGAGGCAGGACATGGGGAGGTGGAGTGTGCACCATGTTGAACGAAATGATAGAAGAAGGGAATTCCACAGAGAGAAAGTTCTTCTTTTGATAGGGAGTTGCCAAAGAAAATCTTAGGAGAGTTCCCAAAACAGTGTGTGAGGGAGTTAGTTCAAAAGGTGACTTCAAAGGAATAGGTTAAGGGAAAGGAGGCAGCTGGGTCAGAAAGAGTAGCAACATGAATCCTGAAATCACCACAGAACAAGACCTTTAGTTTCGTAACTGTGGGCGTAATGTAGTGTTTGAAAGAATGAACTGTGAGCTGGAAATCTCCACTTGACATCTCATTAAGGAAACTGGCTGGCCTACAGGTAACTCTCCCTTTAACTTTCGAACTTCAATATGGAACCTAAGTAGAAAATGCAGAAGCCTCTTGTCAAGGGTGAAGGGCCCACACAAGAGTAAAATTCAGTGATGTGTCCCATTAAGATAATTGGAAACATGAGCCCAATTGGTTCTTGTAGGTTATCAGGGCTGTGTGACCGTGGTCTTGGTATTTTCTTTCCTGACGTTTCGCCACCAGCTGTGGCAGGCATCTTCAGAGGAGTAACACTGAAGGACAGTGTCTCTCAGTGTCAAGTGCGTAGGAAGAGTAATATATAGTCAGAAAGGGGTTGGGTTTGAGCTGAATCATTGTCCTGCAAAAATACTTACAGGACAATGATTAGCACATTACCTTTGATACTTTTTGCAGGACAATGATTCAACTCAAACCCAACCCCTTTCTGACTATATATTACTCTTCCTACACACTTGACACTGAGAGACACTGTCCTTCAGTGTTACTCTTCTGAAGATGCCTGCCACAGCTGCTGGCGAAACGTCAGGAAAGAAAATACCAAGACCACGGTCACACAGCCCGGATAACCTACAAGAACCAATGAACGCTGACCGTGAAAGCCTTCGACAATATTATGAGCCCAATTCTTTCACCATTTGCCTCTGAAAGCAAGACTTAAACAGGACTAATGTCACATAATGTACCCTACCAAACTGGCTTGCTCATTTTTATTTAGGTATCTATACTGCAACTCAAAAGGAAACGTGAAAGCCAGCTCTTTGGAAACTGCTGTCCCTCAGCTTTGCCTCCACAATATGGGAAATAATAATATTTTATTATTTTAAAGGGTGGTGGTTTAAATTGCTGACAGCGTATATTAAATGTGTTGGTCCCTTGAGAAAAAAGCACACTTTGAAGCTGCCCAGTCAGACTATTATCCCTTCTGGCATAGTTTTGTCTACTCTGAGGTGGAGAAAGGTCTTTCCCATCATTTATTACCTGAGATCTTTTAATTGGAAATGCCAGAGATTGAATTTGGGAGTGTTGGTATGTGCTGTACCACTGAGACACAACCCCTCCCTCTAAGCACTCTGTAAATGCTAAGGTGGCATTATGTAAGAGCAATGAAACAGTCCTCCTTCATGCTGTCTGCAATCTTATACACAGCTAGGCTGCTTACTTCCTACAGAAGTACAGGTTGAGTATCCCTTATCCGGAATGCTTGGGACCAGAAGTGTTCTGTATTTCAGATCTTTCCATATTTTGGAATATTTGCATATACACAATGAGATATCTTGGAGATCGGATCCAAGTCTAAACACGAAATTCATTTATGTGTTATATATGTTTTATATACACTTTTTACACATAGCCGGAATGTAATTTTAAACAATATTTTAAATAATTTTATGTACATTGAACCATCAATGGCGCTGCTGAGGGCCTGTGAATAATGCCTGCATGTCAGCTCAAAACTTCTGGTTTTCGGGTCATTCCGGTTTTTGGATGTCCAGTCAACCTGTATAATGAGTTTTTTTTAAGTAACTAAATTTGGCCCTAAGTCCAAACTCAAGAAAATTCAAAGAAGTAGAAGAAGAAGAGTTGGTTTTTATATGCCGACTTTCTCTGCCACTTAAGGGAGACTCAAACCAGCTTACAATCACCTTCCCTTCCCCTCCCACAACAGACACCCTGTGAGGTAGGTGAGGCTGAGAGAGAATGACTTGTACAAGGTCACCCAGCTGGCTTCATGTGTAGGAGTGGGGAAACAAATCCAGTTCACCAGATTAGCCTCCGCCGCTCATGTGGAGGAGTGGAGAATCAAACCCAGTTCTCCAGATCAGACTCCACCACTCCAAACCACTGCTGTTAACCACTACACCACGCTGGCTCTCGTAATCCCAGGTTAGCAAAGTAATCCCAGGTTAGCAAAGCAGGCAAACAGGCAAACACATTTAATTTTGTTAAGCGTGGCTTCTGGAAAGTTTGAACTAAATTAGAACAGATTTAGTAATACACAGCCTGACTTTCTGGCATTACACTGAAAACTACTATTGGCCATGATTCTCTATAGGCTAACAGAGAGGCATCATTATAGTCCTATTTCTCTGTGCTAAAATAACTATATATCTTTCACTGACATTTAGACTGGTAACAAATTCCATTTAAAAAATGCAGTATAAAGAATTCAGTATAACTGCACCCTACTGAGATAATGTTCACCTGGGTCTAAACACCTTGGTGGTCCTCCCGGAACAGGTCTGGGAGTGAGTCTTCAGACCCAAATAGCACTGAGGTTTTTTTCACTCAACCAGTCATCAACCCTTGGTGGCTACTGGTTTGTGGGAAGATGGTCCTATGCACCTTACATTATGCGTTGTAGTCAACATGGGTTAGTTTTTGACATTCAGTTGCACCTGTTCCAAACTATGCAGTTATAATTGACTCGTTCATGCAGCAAACTAGCTGTGCCTCTAACAAGCTCCCTATGAAAGGGAGAAGGCATGGCCTGCCTTCTCCTCATGGACATCATATTGCATAAATAGCTTTTGAGTTCAGAATATCAACCCTCTAACAGCCGAACGAGATGAGACATTGGAAATTCCATGAAGGGCATTCCCAGTGTTTTGTAAAATTCAGTTATGAGGTGTACAGAGGTTGGATCAGGACCATCACACGTACGACCATCTTCCCACAGGCTTGAACTCCCTTGCTTCATGTTAAATTCCAATCTGAATTGCTCCTGAGAATTAAATTACAAAAACTAAGAAGTACTTCAGTGGACATAGTGATGGCTTTGTAGCATTTTTTTTTGCTGTCAAGTCACAGTGATTTACAGTGACCCCGTGGAGTTTTCAAGGCAAGAGACGTTGGGAGGTGGTTTGCCATTGCCTGCCTCTGGTCACAACTCTGGTATTCTTGGAGGTCTCCCATCCAAATACTTGCCGGGGTCAGGGCGGAGAGTGTGTGACTGGCCCAAGGTCTCCCAGCAAGCTTCCATGGCATGAGTGGGGATTTGAACCTGGGAAACCCAGGTCCTCATTCGACATCTTGTATAGGTGGCTTTAAAAGGGGATTAGAGAGAATCATGGTGTGAAGGTCCATTTGTGGCTACTCACTATAGTGACTAAATGGAACTGCCCTGGCCAGAGTCTGTAAACCTCTGAATGTCAGTGCTAGGAGACAATATTGAGGGAGCCCTTAGTCTTTATGGGCCATTTGTTAACTCTCCAGTGCAACTGGCTGACCACTATATGAACCAGGATTAGTTGGACCACTGGACTGATCCAGTGGGGAACTTCTTATGTTAAAAATGTTGAGAGTTCTGTTTGTACAACTCCCATCATCTTGGTTTGACAAATCTACACTTCGTAGATTTTTCATAAGCAAAATCTTATTCTTCCCACAGGAAATTCATTCAATTTGAGCTGAACAGTCTTTTCACCTTTGTGTGTGTGTGTGTAGAAGTGGTTGTTTCTTTCTTTAATTCATTTATACTCTGCCTTTCTCCCATTGGGGACCAAAGCAGCTTATATCACTCTCCTTTCCTCCATTTTCATCCTTCAACAACTCTGTGAGGTTGGTTAGGCTACAGAGTCCAAGGTCACCCACGAATGGGCACGAATGGGGAAGTCTTCACACTGAACTACCACTGGTTCTCAACACTAGTTAGAATGTTGGACAGAGATCAGGTTGACCTGGCTGCCAATCTCAACTTGTCATGAAGCTCACTGGGTGACTTTGGGCCAGATATTCTCTCTCATCCTAATCTACCCCACAGAGTTGTAGTGAGGATAACATGGAGGAGGGCAGAATGATGTACACTGCCCTGAGCTCCTTGGAGGAAGGGCGGATACAAACATGCACCAAGCAAACAAACAAAGAAATAAAATTTTCTTTCATAGGACCTGGGTTTTTAAAACCATATAAACCTAGTTCACACAAAGAGTGAATGTAGCAGTAAAATCGTTTCTGGTCTTCTATTTGAAACAAGTCTTGCCATAGCATTCTAAACTCTCAAATCTCTGCAACAAAGCAAGGGAAGAAAGGACAATGTATATGAAAATCCGCATGCTGGTGTGCAGCCTCCCCCACCTCAGCATGCACATTCATTTGATACAGAACTCTGAATGAGAGGTGAGCCTCCTACATTTCCCCTATTGTTCGTTCAAAACTTCAAATCTCTCACTTACCCTTTGTCAGTAGCCTTTATTTTCTTGGACTGGGGGTGGAGAGGGGATATTTATATTATGCTCTTAAAACCAGAATTATACACTTGTTGCCAGGGTACTGACAAATGATACCCTAAGACTGACAGTCGCCCTCCAGTAACTTCTCTGCATAGGTGGCTTTCATCTATTGAAATGCAATGTGAGTTAAACGGATCGTGGCTGGCCTTCTCAGATCACTGATAGGCCAGTCCTCCATGCACAGTACAGACCTGCTGCTGATGTGTACAGGGGGAAAATGCGCTGCACAGACGGTATTGTTAATCTTTCCCAGAATCAAATCAGGCTATTGAAGAACACACTGTGAAGGCAATTTTCGGTGCCTCTTATGGAATGGGTGGCTACTTTAACTCCTGCTATTATTTTCATGTATGCAAACAGCCACAAAGCAATTGAAAGCCAATTTCTTATGGTAGAAACGTTATTGGGGATTCTGAAAAAAAAATCCTGCTTTATAGAAATATGACTGGAAGGTGCAGTGAGTCTATTTAGTTATTAGATTTTTATCCTACCTACCCTTCAAGGAACTAATGTTGGCTCACACTCTCCTTACTCAATTTATTGTCACAGTAACTGGGTCTTCCCATTAATATCTAACCACTACACTACACTGTTTTCCCAATGGCTGCTATTGCTTCCTCCAGAAATAATTACTGACCTTGAACAGAACTGTAGAGTAGTCCAACAAGGCTGACCAGTGTGGTGTAGAAGTTAGAGTGGCAGACCAGAACCAGGGATACTGTGGTTAAAATAGCCCACTCAGCTATGAAGCTCATTGGATGCTATTGAGCCATTCGCTCTCTTTTAATTTAACGTATCTTGCAGGGCTGCTGTGAGAATTACGTTGTTGTCCATGAACACATGAATCATTTTATTGGTCCATCAAGGTCAGTATTGTCTATTCAGACTGGCAGCAGCTCTCCAGAGTCTCAGGCTGAAGTACTTCACATCACCCATTACCTGCTCCTTTTAGCTGGAGATGCCGGGGATTGAACCTGGGACCTTCTGCAGGCCAAGAAGTTGCTCTACCACTGAGCCACAGCCCCTACCCTGATGAGGAGAACCATGCTGCCCTGAGCTTCTTGGAGGAAAATACAAATGTGACAAATAAATTGTCTCATTGGCTGTTGCATCCCCTTATACACTGGCTTGGTGCAGATGTAATGCAAAACAGTGGCATAATTAAATTATAATTACAACAGTTGTCCAGAGCTGAGCTACTCCAGTAACTGTTGTAAGTTAGGGCCCATCAGAGATCTGAAACTATAATATTATGTTGATTTACTAACTGTGGTTAGGCTTAGCTATGATTTCCTGTGATATATGAACCCTGGCTTGTTCCCTGAAGCCCCCCTCATACGCTCTTCATCCTAGCGTCAGTGAAAGCAAGGAAACCAGCATTTATCAAAGCACACCAGAATCCAACTGAAAGACAAAACCTGCTTTCACAAACTAATCACAGTTAAAATAAACAAAAAGGTTTTGCATTACGTGGGAGCAGAACTATTATTTTCCTTTTTGCTTAATACTTTGAGAACACTAGAAAAAAAATCATAAAACTGATTTAAATCTTGGTTATTTGCCATGTCTGCTATGCTGTCAGTGTCAGGGGGGACTGACACCCCCTCAAGAGCCTCTTTGTGGGGACCCTGACAGACCTCACACTAGAGAGAGAGGAGGAGAGTAGCACCCTTGGTCTTCTTTCTCCTCCCTTTCTCCTGCCCTCCCCTGTAGCCGGTTAGCGGATGGAAGGACTAGCATGCCCTCCCAGACCTGAATCCCTGGCTCTTATGAGGGAACATCCATGGGGTGTGCCTGCCCCCTTCCTCTTTCTGCCTCCCTGAAGGTTGCTTCACCCTCCCGGGTTTATTGGCAGGAGCCACTGCCAATCGGGTGTCACTAGGCCAGGCTGGCATTCAGCCTCACCCTTAGGGTTGCCAACCTCCAGGTACTAGCTGTTAATTTCCTGATATTACAACTGATCTCCAGCCAATAGAGATCAGTTCCCCTGGAGAAAATGGCCATTTTGGCAATTGGGCTCTATGGCATTGAAGTCCCTCCCCTCCCCAAACCCCGCCTTCCTCAGGCCTTGCCCCAAAAATCTCCCGCCAGTGATGAAGCGGGACTTGGCAACCCTACTCACCCTCCACGTCCCTTAAATGACTATATCTCCTCCCCCCAGTCTGCTGGTGCTAGCACATTAAAACTTAGGGCTGCTCCACGCAGTGGTGGCTGCTGCTCTCTCACCTGGCCCTGCTGGGTTGGACAGGTTGCTGGTCTCTTGGGCAGGCCTGGCTTCAACAGGCCAGCACCTGGAGGGCAGATTGCCTTGTTGGGTTGGCTGGCAGGGATGGGGCTGAATTCTGTAGTACGCAGGCTGTTACCAAGCAGGCTGTTTCATCTGGCCTTCTCCCCTTTGCCTTTGGTAAGTATGGTGATGCTGGGCTACCCCTGGACATGTGGATTAGCTTAAGCTGTTGTGCCACAACTACATAGATTATACTATGTAATAGTGGTTAGAGTGTCCAAAGAGAATCTGGAAGACCTAGGTTTAAACCCCCACTCTACCATGGAAGTTTGCTTAGGGTCTGGGGAACTTGGGCCAGTCACCCTTTCATTCAACCCAGCCTTTCTCACAGTGATGCTGTTTTGAAGATGAAAAGGAGGAGGGAAAAAAACAGTGTTGTAAGGGGCTTTGGTTCCCCATTGGGGAGAAAAGTGGGGCATAAATAAACACACAAGACGAAATGGTAGGCAGTTCTGGGTATCCAAGGAAATTCCTGCCTTCCAGATGGAATAACAACCAGTAGCTATTTTGTGCTATTTTGTGCCACTTTCATATATGAAAACAGCTCGCATAATGCTATGATGCCTCTGTGCCTATGCACTTGCCTTGCTGGGTCACAATGATGTCCCAGCACTAGCAAAAGGGGATTAGTTCTCCCTTCCTGCTGGTGAATAAATGTCTCCTTTTGCCAAGCCCTACAGGCAGCAGCAGACTTAGGGCAGGTATTTATAGGCTCAGGCTCTAAGTGACTGCTGATAAATATAATATTTAATACTGTTCATGTATTGAAAGAGTGCCCTTGAACTGACATTCCATAACTACAATGAAACAACAGTGATAAATTTACCGGAACCCCAATGCAAATTCCAGTTTAGCTCAATGTTGCATGCCTTAAGAGAATGTTACACGCACACTAATCGAAACAGTAACTCATGCAAGGTATCCATGCAAATCAAGCAGCCAATATTAAAACATGTAGTGAATACCCTCAAATAATAGCATGAAGAGACAATGGAAAAAGGCCTCCAAGTAAATCACGGGGATAATTAACATTTTGTAACACAGAGAATCAGAAATGATTTACTTGGGGCTATGCAAACAAGTGCTTGTGTTACTATAGGCTGTACTGTTCTGAATGTAATTCTTCTTGGGGGTTGCATTTAGTTGGAAGCATTCATTCAACAGATCTCATTGGCAAGAAGGGTTGCCAGGTCCCTCCTTGCCACCGGTGGGAGGTTTTTTGGGGCGGAGCCTGAGATGGGCAGAGTTTGGGGAGGGGCGGGACTTCAATGCCATAGACTCCAATTGCCAAAGCAGCCATTTTCCCCAGATGAACTGATCTCTATCGGCTGGAGATCAGTTCTAATAGCAGGAGAATCCTGCTATAGCACTGGTTCCCAACCAGGGGTCCGTGGACCCCCAGGGGTCCGTGAGAACTAAATTAAGGTCCACGAAACAAAGTTATAAACCCATAATACATTAATATTTTCAATTAAAAGTTCTCTGTTATAAAAATATATATTCAAATTTTATTCTAAGTTTAATGTTTAACTAACAGTTATGATTAAAGTTTATTTTCAAATTCTCTGAATTTTTATTTTGAACCTTGGGGTCCCTGCACCGAACAAAAAAGTCGTAGTGGTCCCTGGTCAAAAAAAGGTTGGGAACCACTGTGCTATAGAAACCTAAGTGTAGGTCTGCAGAAAGTGACACTGCTGATAGCTGGGCTGATGAAGCCAATTGGCGAAAGCGTTTCCGGATAGAACGTTCCCTCTGTTTGTCTTCGGATCGCGGCTCCCCACAGCCGCGCCGAGACGTCCTGGTCTCCCGGTCTCGCCTCTACGGCAGAGGTGAAGACTTCGAGTAGCCTTTGAGCACATTCGGGACGCCGCTGTGATCTTCATTGATGCGGCCGCTCTTGCCTTTTGCATCTTGTTTGAACTTATACTTACCAACTTACTGTGGGACTTGCATTCCTTGGTCTCTTTCGTCTCATGGACATTTCCACAGCCTGAGAAATTTTGTGTTTGTATTTTCATAAATAAGGCATATTATAGAGAGCATTCATATTGCATTAAGAAACTTACTTTATAAAAAACAAGTGATCTGTTTGTATAATATTGAGCTTGTGTGCTGTTTATTTCCTAACTACTGTATTACAGGATTCTGGTTTATTTACTTGTTAGTACCTGGAGGCTGGCAACCCTATTGGCATGGGATGGTAAGAGTATTTTGCTGCTTGCAGATATTTATGTTTGCATGGCCCCAAAGTGGCAGGCTTCGATGTGGAGCGTCTTTGTGCAGTTTTTACAAGAAAGCTGTGACCTTGTAATCATATTTGACTGCTTGACAAACAGCAGGTATATGGAATCCTTTGTGAAAGTATATGTTTTCCATGGCCATTTTACTAAACTGGTGATTGTAGTTTTACTCCAATTGTTACTCTAATAGATACATTCCCCAACAGATAAATTCTTTAAACTACAGTAGATTAGTCAGCATACTTGCTAGCGCTTTTACTTAAAGTGATAAAACTATCTATTTGTGAAACCTGTGGGCAGTGTCAAAAAAATATATCAATGTATCGGTGTTAGAAGAATATTGCCACTCTGGTCGTTGCAGAACCAGCTCACCCTATTATGGTTCTTATTAATAATCGTATAGGGTTGGATACAACCAGCTTCTCTGCTTGTGAAAAAGGGAGGTTGAGAAGGTCCCCTTTGATCACCACAGAGACTACACTAGGGATCAGGGCTGCTAAGCTCCCGGTCGGGGTAGGTGATCCCCTGCCCCTGAGTTCCTGTTCCCTGCTGCCACAGGAAATTAAAAAACAACAACTCACCAGAGTTGACCCTCACAAGGATATCACTTCCAGGGGATACCCAGAAGCAACCGTGGCAGTTCACCAGGGATCACCAGAAACTCTATGGCAGAATTTCCAGTGGTTCCTAGAGCTCCAGCCATAGCTTCTGTGTATTCCCTGGAAGTAATGTAATTGCACTGGTGGCCCCATCCCCCCCCACACCATGACCTCATCCCCATCCTCCCACGGGTTACCAGGCTCAGCCTGGCAATCCTACTAGGGATCATGGGACCTGCATGGACAAAAGCGGGTAATAGGGCAAGACTGACGGAAAAGGCTGGCTGGATCCAACTACAGAACTTCTTTATTTTATCTGTAGATTAAAAACAGGAAAAGGATAAAGGATCCAGTAATGTAACAGTAACACAATGCTATGAAAGGCGTGGTGTGATTTACACCGAGCATCCATACTTAGAAGGAAGTCCCATTGAATTCAGTAGTAAGCAATCTTTTTCAAATGTGTTTAGGATGGCAAACAGGCAGTCCATTCCTTGGGGGGGGGTGGATCCATGGTGGCTGGGAGCGGCACAGCCGCGCTGCCTCCTCAGAGGCTTCCTGGCCACTGTGGAGAAAAAAAGCCTTTTATAAATGGGAAAAAAAGGGGGGGGGAAATGCCCCATAGCGAACAGCAAGACTGCGCCAACAAAAAAGATGGTGCAGCCTCACCACTGCTCAAGGGGGCGTTCCTGGGGCAAAAGGGGATAGGAAGCTGACTTACCTCAGCTCTGCCCCTTGGAATGCCCCCCCCAATGCTGGCGCGGGCTTTCCCTTCTAGGAAATCCCTCCTGGTATGGATGCGCTGGCAGCGAGGGAAGAAGAAGAAGAGTTGGTTTTTATATGCCGACTTTCTCTGCCACTTAAGGAAGAATCAAACCAGCTTACAATCACCTTCTCTTCCCCTCCCCACAGACACCCTGTGAGGTAGGTGGGGCTGAGAGAGCTCTAAGAGAGCTGTGTCTAGCTCAAGGTCACACAGCTGGGTTCATGGCAGGAGTGGGGAAACTAACACGGTTCACCAGATTAGCGTCCACCACTCATGTGGAGGAGTGGGAAATCAAAACCAGTTCTCTAGATTAGAGTCCACCACTCCAAACCACAGCTCTTAACCACTACACCACACTGGCTGGCAGAACTCCATGGCTCCTGGATACCAGCGTGTTTGTCCTTGCACCAGCATGATAAGGTGGCACCTATGCCGGTTCAGCATCACGGTGGCTCCTATGGAGCTTCCCCCCTCCATAAATACGCTCTACAGCTCCATTTGACATTTTTGGTGTGGTACCCACATCAGAGATGCATAGCATTGTTGGGTGGACTCCACATGGTCGGTACTTATGGGGCCAAGTGCTTTCATCATGAGGAAACTCCTTGTAGTGGCATCCTAAAAGGTATGATAATATATGCTCCCATATGTGACCAGGGCTCCTTTTGGCCTATCTGGAATAGTCTAGAACATTCTTTGGCCTGATTTACATACTGTTGATCCAAACCCATTAGGCCAGTGGTTCTCAAATGTTTTGAAATGGGACCCCATTCAAAGTTTACTCTATCTTTTGAGACTCACTAACACAATGTCACAGGGTGGGGCTGGGCTTGTACCCACAGCTGCAACCAGGCCCACCAGTTGACAGGCACAGAAAACAGCCAACCACCAGTAGAATGTGTCCAGGAGGCAATGGAGATAAATTATGCCCATTAACTTCCGTACTGACGGTGGCTGTAATTTTCTGGGGTATAACTGTACAGTTCACCCATTCCCTCTTCCACAACTGGTCAGGAAACCACCTCTGGTTTATAACATGTGGAATTCTAAATATCAAGATAAACACAATTCACTTCCTATTCAACAGCTGCAACAGCTGCCATCCCTTTCCTTCATCTGCTGTTATGTCTAAACATTTTTAAATTGCTTTTTAATAGCAATAATACCTGATCTTTATGTGATTCTTGCAGCTGCAATCCAATTTTGAGGTATTTGCTCTATTCTTCCTTTTTATATTGGTTGAGCCCTGGGACTGAATTATGTAGGTTTGTATTGGTTTTTTAAAATATTTTTTTCCCGATAACTGAATGCATGTTGTATTGGTGACTTAAGTAAAAATGCACTGTAGATTTCTGGAAATCCAGGCTTGAGAACATCTTTTGATGTCAGGAGAGCAACACCAGGTGGTGAGCTGTTTCGTCTCCTCATGCCATTATCTATACTGTGTTTGTATGACCTCGGCCACTTCAGTAGTCCTTATACTCCAGCAGAGTCCTTTCATTATGTTAAATTGCTTAGTGCCATTTTGATGTCAAATGACATCCACTGCAGTCTAGAGTGACTGTATTTCCTCCCTGGTCTGAGTTTAAATGCAGCAAGCACTGGGGCATTACTGACCCATGGGGTGACGTCACATCCTGACATTTACTAGGCAGACTATGTTTATGGGGTGGTTTGCCGTTGCCTTCCCCCAGTCATCTACACTGGGGAAGTCATCTACCCAGCAAGCTGGGTACTCATTTTACCGACCTCGGAAGGATGGAAGACTGAATCAACCTTGAGCCGGCTACCTGAAACTGACTTCCGTCGGGATCGAACTCAGGTCATGAGCAGAGCTTTGGACTGCACTACTGCAGCTACCACTCTGTGCCACGGGGCTCCTCTTAACTACAGTAGCCACAGAATATTTGGCTTTTCTATAGAGGTTATTAGGAATGCATAATGGTACAAGGAACATTCTAGAAGCTTTCAAAAGAATGCTCTTATTCTTTTTTGCCTCTTAAAATATGAACACTATGGTGGGTTGTGTGGATTCACTTTTACGTAATGGCCCCAACGATGGACCCTCCTGGGGATGGGATCCCACAGAGCCCCTACTGGGTTGTCTTTTTAATGGCAGGGTTGTGCTATAGGAATGAAGAGGCTAGCTGGACCAGCATGTTCTGCCTCCTCTGCCCTGAAAGACATGCTTCAGACGATCCCTTTCTCCTTCTTTAGAGCTTCACAGCCTTAGCTTGCTGATTACAGTGGATGAGGAAGAACCAAAATCACAAGTTTCTTCTAGCCAGATCCTGTGCATGATCTGACTAGGAGCAAGCTGAATGCCCAGTCTACTTGAGACTGACAGGGCCAGAGGTAGTGGGGAGGAACACATTAAGATCCCAGCCAAGTGCATAGTGACAACCTGTCCTGAAGTGGTTTTATGGCTGTGTGAGCTCTGGGATCCAGATAAGGCTGTGGTCAGCATGCACACCTACTTCATGGGCTTGTGTCCTCTGCAGCTACCAGTGAAGGACAGGTGAAGGGTGGTGTAGTGGTTAATAGCGGTGGTTTGGAGAGGTGGACTCTAATCTGGAGAACCGGGTTTGATTCCCCACTCCTCCATGAGTGGCGGATGCTAATCTGGTGAACCAGGTTGGTTTCCACACTCCTACACGTGAAGCCAGCTGGGTAACCTTGGGCTAGTCACAGCTTTCTTAGTGCTCTCTCAGCCCCACCTACCTCACAGGGTGTCTGTTGTGGGGAGGGGAAGGGAAGGTGATTGTCAGCCGGTATGATTCTTCCTTAAGTGGTAGAGAAAGTCAGCATATAACAACCAACCCTCCTCCTCCTCCTCCTCCTCCTCCTCCTCCCTCCTCCTCCTCCTCCTCTTCTACTTCATGCTACTTAACTCCTAACAAAAAACTTAGAAAGGAAAAACATTTCCCATTGATGTTGCTAGGAAAACACATGTTTAGCTTCCACTGAAATCAAGGATTGTTGTTTTTTACTAGATTGTGCCTAAAAAAAATAGAACACTTGAATTAGTGGAATGTCTGACATTATCACGAGAGGGCAAAGTGTGGCCTGTGGAAAGAGATGAATCATACATCTTGTGATGGTGTTTCTGTGCAGCAAATTTGAGGGTGAACTGAGAGCCAGCATGGGGTAGTGGTAAGGTTGAGAACTGCTAACTGGGAAATTTCTGGAGATTTGGGGATGGAGCCTCTGAAGGGGCAGAGTTTGAGGAAGGGAGGGACATCAGAGGCGTATAATGCCATAGAGGCCACCCTCCAAAGCAGCCATTTTCTCCAGGGGAACTGATCTGTGTAGTCTGGAGATCGGTTGTAATCCCAGGAGATCTCCAGGCCCAACCTTGAGTTTGGCAATCCTAGGTAGTGGATATAGTGTTTGACTAGGATTGGGGACACTCAGGTTCAAATTTCCATTTTCCCACCGAAGCTTGTTGGGCGACTTTGGGCCAGTTACTCTTTCCTAGCATTGCCTACCTCACAGGATTGTTGTGAGGATAAAATAGAGGAGGGTAGAGTGCTGTAAGCCACTTTGGTTCTCCATGGGGGGGGGGAATGACGTATAAATAAACCATAGCTATTCTAGGGCATCACTAATTTTCTGTAGTTTTGTTTTCTGTCACATAATATAAGAATGATTTTGAGAAGACAAAAAGCTGCTCAATTGCGCGATGACGAGAATGCAGCCGGCACTGCGGCCCCTGTTGGTTTTGTGCTTTGTCACCAGGCAGAACACCAAGAGCATAATTAGTTCACAACGTGTAGCTTTGAAGTGTTTCTCTAGCACTTGTAGCGAAGCTCCATGACACCCAAAAGCCCTTGTAATGAGAACCAGTATAATGATAACAGTGTGAGATGCCCGATGACAGCATTGTGGGTGAGATTCATACCGCCACAACAAAAATAAAATCTGGACAAGTTACAGCTCTTTTCAGGATTATTTTCCACTTTAACAAAGTAATACAGAGTGATCCAGAGTTTTACTGCCTATGCTATTTACAGGCCAGCTGCTATTAATGAACAACTAAAGTATCCTGGATATTTTATGCATTTTCAATTATTACCACAAATGAAAACGTTCTACCAAACGTTCTACCAGTTAATATTCCACTGTTCTGCTCTTTGAAATGTGTTGATTCCCCTCTTTCAAGTACAATGCCCAGAAGCATTTTCCAGATCTATAGATAAACTATTATTACACCCATAATTTTGTTTTTTAAAAACTGCCCAGTAAAATGGAGATTTAGCTGAGAGTCCAAGGGGGGCGTTCACTATCACATGCACATATGTATAATATAGTCCTAGCTTTAAAAAAACGAATAGCAATCTTGGGAGACTCTGATGCTGAGCAGAAAAACAACTTGGTAGGGAAAAGTATTAAGCAACCTCTCCCACGTCATTCAAAATTACAGATTCCTGAGGCTGTTTTCAGTTAAAACAACTGGGACTTGATTACATTATTACTTGCAAAATTTGTGTCCTGCCTTTATGCCCAAGGTGGCTAACAATTTAAAAGACACATGATAGAATTACATTATAAAACCATTAAAATCAACCCCTCTCAAACATACATCATTAAAACACGTCACTGTGCATAAATGTGTTTGTTGGCTCAGTGGAAGAGCACATGATTTGCTTGCCGAAAGTCACACGTCGAGTCCCTGATAGCTTCAGTTAAAACAGGGGTGGGGAACCTTTTTCCTGCCAAGGGCCATTTGCACATTTATAACATCATTTGGGGGCCATACCAGGTGTAGATCTCTCGGTGTGGGGGCGGAGAGGCTAGGGTTGCCAGGTCTCCAGCCACCACCTGGAGGTTGGCAACCCCAGGGGAGGCCATACAGAGAAGGCCTGGAGGGCTCTCCCGGTCCTCCCCCCCTCCCAGGTGGGAGAACAGCCAGCAGTGGGCCCGAGCAAACAAGGCGCCAGGGAGGCGCAGCCCGCGGTCGATCAACAAGGGAGGAAGGAAGGAAAACAAAGAGGAAAAGGGAGAGAGGGAGAAAGAAATGGAAAGAGGGGGAGAAAGAAAAGGATGGAGGGAGACAGACAAAGAAAAAGACAGAAAGAGAGGGAGAGAGAAAAGCCTTCCTCCCCCCACACACCCACACACCCACCGGCCCCACGTGACCTGGCCCCAGGCTCCATGCCCTCCCTGCCCCAGTCCACAAAAGGCCCCCTGAAGCCCAATCGGCTCCTGTACACATGCTCTGCCGCCGGGAGCCGCGGACCTGTTTCTCCCCACCTCGCTGCTCAACAGCCAACAGGCAGCAAGAGGGGCTTACAATGTGCCCCAGAATTCCTGCAAGCTGCAGCTATAGGGGGCAACCTTGGTCAGCAAGAGGAGGGGGAGGGACGCTTCCCCCAACAGCCGTCAGTCAGCGAGAGGAGGTCCAAAGGGTGCCACAGCACCCCTGCAAGCCGTGGCCCTAGGAACACCCTCAAGGAGGGCCGCCCTATGTCGCACCTCCACGGTGGGGCCCCGGAGCTCCCGAGGGCCACAAAAAATGTCCTCGGGGGCCGCATACGGCCCCCGGGCCTGAGGTTCCCCATCCCTGAATTAAAAGGATGAGGTAGGAGGTGATGTGAAAGTCCTCTGCCTAAGAGCTGGGGAGCTGCTGCCAGTGTAAACAATACTGACCTTGAGAGACCAGTGGTCTGACTCAGTATAAGGCTGCTTTGTGCATTCATGTGTTAAGAAATGACAAACAGTACCAAATTGCAAGAGATAGAGACTGTTGATACAAAGGGGTGGACATGATTTCAGAGAGAGTGTAAGCTAGTGTCAGGACAGAACTACAACCAGAGCACCTCTTGAGGTCCTTGTCAGATGGGGCTGGGTGTGAGCCCTTGGCCCACAGAACCAGAAATCACCACAAAGTCGTATAGAGTCCAAACAGGTGGATTTTACTGATCAAATAGGCATACAGTGCAAACGAATAAAATGACAGCTATGAAAGGCTCACTAGCTGGGAGATATTATAAGGCAGGAAAGGCGGGAGATTACACGCAGGAATACAGTTTCCCAGGAGCTGAGTTCCCAGGCTTAGGCTTAGGCATGCGACCTTGGGGGGCAGACAATACAGCACAGAGACAGAGGCAATAACGAAACCGAGATAGCAGCCTGACATTCTGCTCCCCTCAAGGCCCCCTCCCAGTTCGCAAGGGGGCTGGCCTGTTCGGGTAAGCAATGTGAAAGGCGTCAATGAGATCGGGGGCGGAGACATCCCGTGCGCGCACCCATTCGTCATAGGCAGGGGGGAAATGTTTCCAACGAACTAGATACTGGAGAGTACCATGGTGAATACGGGAGTCAAGGATCTTGGAGACTTCGAAGTGTTCTTCCCCCCCCACCATGATGGGTTGCGCAGGCGGTGGGTCCGGATGCCACCGTGGAGAAGCAACATGGGGTTTGAGGAGGCTTATGTGGAAAACAGGATGCACACGCCTCAAAGATTTGGGGAGAGCCAGTTCCACTGTGACAGGGTTTATGACCCGAGTAATGGGGAAAGGGCCAATGAATTTGGCGCTGAGTTTATGGCACGGTTGGGTGGACCGGAGGTTTTTGGTGGAAAGGTAAACCAAAGCACCCACTTGCAGATCACCCCCGGGGGAGCGATGTTTGTCAGCTTGCGCTTTGTATTTACGTTTGGCCCGGTCGAGGTTGCTAACGAGCCAGGGCCAAGTGGTACGGAGGGCGTGTGCCCAGGAGGCAATGTCGGGGTTCCCCTCCCCCTCTACATCATCTGTAGGAACGATGGGACTGAAATCTTGTCCATACACAGCAAAAAACGGGCTAAAACCTGTGGATTGATGCATGGCATTATTGTAGGCATATTCTGCTAAAGGTAGCAGTTCCACCCAGTTATCCTGGTGGTAGTTAACATAACAACGCAAATAACATTCGAGTACAGCATTGACACGTTCAGTTTGACCATCAGTTTGAGGATGGTATGCACTAGACAATCCCTGTTCCACCCCCACCAACTTGAGGAAAGCTTTCCAAAACTTAGAAACGAAACCACTTCCGCGGTCACAAATTATTTTACGCGGAAACGAATGTAAACGAAATATATGCGTCACGAAGAGGCGGGCTAGTTTCTGAGCAGAGGGGATCCCTGCACATGGAATCAAATGTATTTGCTTAGAAAACAAATCAGTAACAACCCACAACACAGTTTTACCCCCACTGAGAGGGAGATCAGTCATGAAGTCCATAGCGATCACTTCCCAAGGTTTGCTGGGCGTTTCAAGAGGTTGTAGCAGTCCCGGGGGTTTGCCCTGCGATCGTTTCGCAGCGGCACAAACGGGACAGCTGCGGATGAAGGAGTCAATGTCGGAACGCATTCCCCCCCACCAGAACTGTCTGCGCAATAAGTGAAGGGTCTTCAGAAACCCAAAGTGCCCAGCTGTTTTGGCTCCATGAGCTAAATGTAAAACGTCCTTCCGGAGAGCTTTGGGTACATACAATTTTGAGTCTTTGTACCAGGACCCCCCTTGTTCTAAAACACCAGGAGGTAGGGTATGAGCGGAACGTTCTAAAAGGCACTGGTCCCGAAGGACAGTTAAAAAGGATTCGGAGATGGGGAGTTTGGAGGGAGCCCCCCCGTCGGTTCTGGAGATCTGAGAAATAGTTATAGGGCTAGTGCTTACGTGTGGCGGCGCGCAGACTGCAGGCGGCTGAGCGGTCGGAGGGGTAGGAGGGGCGGGAACTCCGGTCTGTTGCGGTGGCGGCTGGGCAGCCGGTTGGGCTGGCGGAGCTTGCGAGGTGTGTTGATGCTGGGATCGGGTTTGCACAGCCAGCATAGGTAGGGCCCCACGTTGCATAGGGGTGAACAGAGAGTTGGTGGGTCTTTCGAGTTTTACCGGATATTGTGGTAAACGGGAGAGGGCATCCGCGAGAACGTTCTGCTTCCCAGGGACGTGCTTCAGGGTGAAACGGAACTGAGCAAAGAACTCCGCCCACCGTTGTTGTTTCGCCGATAGCTTATGGGACCCCGTGAGGGCAGCTAGATTTTTGTGATCGGTCCAAACTTCAAAGGGTATTTTAGACCCTTCCAAGAATTGCCGCCATAAAGTCAGTGCATGATGAACTGCAGAGGCCTCTTTCTCCCAGATGGGCCAGTTTAATTGAGCGTGCGCAAATTTTTTTGAAAAGTAAGCGCAAGGGTGAAGAAGACCGTCCGGTCCTTGCTGGAGGAGAGCCCCTCCCATGGCTACATCGGAAGCATCGACTTGCACAATGAACATTTGATTTGGGTCTGGGTGCCGTAGCACCGGCTCCGAAGTGAAGAGGCGTTTGAGGGCCAGAAAGGCGGCTTGGCATTGCTCAGTCCATAGGATCTTTGCGGAGGGCAAGGCAGCCGAGCTTACTTTTCCTTTAGTTTTCAGCAGGTCCGTAATGGGTAGAGCCACTTGGGCGAAGTTAGGGATGAATCCCCGATAGAAGTTTGCAAATCCCAGAAATTGCTGTACTTGCTTACGGTTGGTGGGGGGAGTCCAATCGAGGACGGCTTGGACTTTGGCGGGGTCCATGCGAAGACCTTGGTGGGAGATGATGTATCCCAAAAACGTGAGTTTGCTTTGGTGAAATTCACACTTAGCTAGTTTAGCGAACAGTTGATGGTTACGCAGGCGTTGTAGAACTTCTCTGACCAGAGTCACATGCTCGTCCATAGTTTTCGAATAAATGAGAATGTCATCTAAGTAGACCACCACCCCACGATATAGAAGGTCATGTAGGATTTCATTGATGAGTTGCATGAAGACCCCCGGGGCCCCTTTTAATCCGAACGGCATTACAAGGAATTCATACATTCCGAAACAGCTAGAGAAGGCAGTGAGGTGTTCATCTCCTTCGCGGATACGGACTCGGTAGTAGGCTTCCACCAAGTCTAATTTAGAGAACACACGGCCTTCCTGTAATTGTCCCAAAATATCCGATATTAATGGGATAGGATAGGCGTTGGTCTGGGTAACCGCATTGAGCTTTCTGAAGTCAATGCACAGGCGAAGGTCGCCCTCTTTTTTCCGGACGAAAAACGCGGGGGCCGAGTTTGGGGCATTCGAAGGGCGAATGAACCCTCTGGCGAGGTTTTTGTCCAAAAAGTCCCGGAGGACAGTGCGCTCGGAAGCGCTCATAGGGTAAATCTTACTTTTGGTTAATGTGCAGTCCTTTACTACTTCAATCGCACAGTCTGAGGCCCGGTGGGGGGGTAAGGCATCACATTCCTTAAGGTCGAAGACATCTTCAAAGTCCCGGTATACAGCGGGTAGAGCCGGTGGTACTGGGGCAGTAGAGGTTAACGCTGGAACGGGCGGAAATGGCAGAGCAAAGTTTTGCCGATGCTGGTCGCAGGTGGGACTAGCGAAAGAAATAGTGTCTGTTTCCCAATCAATACTGGGACTATGTCCTTTAATCCAGTTAATTCCCAAGACCACTTCAAATCGGATAGGGGCTATAGTGAAGTCTATTTGTTCCCAGTGGGAACCAATTCCCATTGCCACCCCTATGGTGCGATGATCAACTGGACCCCCCTGGAATTGGCTCCCGTCCATTTGAGCAAATTGGACGGGGGCGGGTAAAGCCTCTGAGTCGGCTCTGAGGGCAGCAAACGTGGCTTCGCTTATGAGAGTGCGACAGCAACCGGAGTCAATTAGTGCTTTGACGGGGATTTGTGGACCTCCGTTAAGTTGTTGTAAAACTGCATCTACGTAGACGGTGGAGTCCACTTCTTTGATTTTGGTAGGAGCATTCGGTTTGATAGGAAGATCCTGAGAGGTCTGTGGAGATGCTCCATTCACCACAGACCGGAGCCGTTTTTTGACAAGTCGAGGGGAGATTCCAGGTTTAAGGCTGGAGAAATCCAAGGGTTTTCCTCATCCGAAGAGGGAAAGCTGTCCCCCAATGGGGCACTTGTAATCCGAGACCCGGCGGGGTCGTTGGAAGCAGGCAGGGAGGCTGGGTCCCCGGCATGGAGTGCAGAGGGTGTGGGCCTTCCCGGAGCTGCGCTGCGGGTGGCCGCGGTGCCTCTGCGTGGTGGACGACCTCGGGCGCGGGTTGTCGTGCTGGGACGAAATAATTCCTGGCGGCGTGGGCAAACGGCTGCAAAGTGGCCCATTTCTCCGCATGTAAGACAGGCACCCCTCTGAAATCGGACTTCACGTTCCTGGAGCGGGCGTGGGGGATTTCGTGGGACGAGCAGTGGTGCCTTGGGTTGAGGCTTTTGGGTGCCCTTCTCCTTGTGCTTTTGACGGACGAGAGAAATAAAGCGGCGGCGGCTTTCCACTTCCTCGGCTAATAGGATCCAGCCTTCGAGGGTATCGGGATCGCCCCGCATGTAAGACCAGTTCAGAATGTCAGGATGCAAGGCTTCCCTGAAATGATGGATTAGGGTGGTCTCGGGCCAACCTACAATTTTACTTGCCAGTCGCTGAAATTCATCGGCAAATTCCCGAACTGTAGCAGAGCCTTGTTTTAATTGTAAAAGTTCCGTTTTGGCTCTTTCTCCCAGGAAGGGGTCCTCAAACCTCCTTCTCAGGGCAGTCATGAAGTTGTTGAGGGAACGAATCGCACGAGAGCGGGTGTCAAACTGGAGGACCATCCAGTCAGCCGCTTTGCCTGTCAGGAGGGAAGCTACGTACCGCACCCGGCTATCTTCCGTGGGGAAAAGTTGACCTTGTTCTCGCATATAACTGTCCACTTGATGCAAGAAACAAGGCAAAGTCTCAAGAGATCCGTCATACGTAGTCCTCAATTTGAGTTGCTTCCAAGGGCCGGGCGCGGGCTGACCCGGTTGCACGGGTGGTCCGGGCGGAGGAGCAACAGGAGCTCCAGGAGGCAAGGGTGGAGCAGGCACATTAGCAGGTGGTTGCACGGGTGGTCGGAGCGGAGGAGCAACAGGAGCTCCAGGAGGTAAGGGTGGAGCAGGCACATTAGCGGGTGGTTGTACGGGTACCGCCTGACCCGGTATCGGAACGGGCTGTCTCTGAGCTATCAGGGTTTGTTGTAATTGCCTGTTCTCGTGAAGCATAAGTTCCATTACTTCTTGGAGTTGATCCACACGGTCGGAGAGCTCCCGATTCTGGGCTCGTAAAAGATGAACCTCCTCACTTGGGCCCCCAGTAAGATGAGGCTTACTGGTTCGGAAGCTCGTGGCCCATTGAGAGCTATCCCCATATAAATCCTCGTCTTCAGACTCATCTGAGTCTCGACGTCGGTCAGCCAAACGGCGTGCGCGTTGGGTCGTACGCGACGGGACAAACGCCGGGGAAAAGGTGAGACCTGATAGTCCCAGTACATAGTCCTTGGGGCGCGTGTCCACGTTCGCCTGATTCCTTGCTGCAGCCGCCCTGGCTGCTTCCGCCGCCTCTCTCTCTCTTGCGACCCTAGCCGCTTCGGCGGCTTGCTGATCCGCAAGAACTTTGGCGTTCTCAGGTCTTAGGGCAGCCTCTGCCGTAATGCGCGGCAAAAGTTCTGTCTCGAGGAGCAAGAGTATGGGGTCAGGTTCCCCGCCCAGCAGAGGTTGTACTCGAACCGCCAGTGCGGATGCCTCGGCTCCAAACGTCGGGGTCAAAACTTGAGCCAAGGTGGCTACCGGGGTGTCTTTTGTACATTCCACAAGGAGAAGAGCGGTGCTAATAGCGACTCGCTTGGCCTCAGCCTGGCAGCTGGCCGCATCCGGGATCAGGGAAAAACCCTCCGGTGGGGCTCCCGCCATGGTAGAAAGAGTTTGTCGAGAAATAAGATTATCCAGAAGTCCAGTTAATATTTGTAAATCCTCAGTCGCCAATCGGGCATCGTCCAGTAATTGATCCAAGTCCTGAAGATCTAAACGAGCATCAGTATCCTCCGATGTTAACATCCAGAGACGTCCTGTAAGAGATTGCCACTGCGCGTGTACCAGTCCCCTCAAGCGGCAAACCTCTCGGTTCGTCCGGAAAAGTTCAGCAATTAAGTCCTGTAACAGAGTAGGGTCCTCTGAGAAGGGCTCCAGGGTAGTAGATCACCTGGAGAGCTGCACAGCTCCCATCCAAGTGGCAGGCGAACCCCCCTGGGCTCCAGCCTGGCTAGGAGAACGGTGAAGATGTGAGATAGCTGTCATAATGTGAGCCCTTGGCCCACAGAACCAGAAATCACCACAAAGTCGTATAGAGTCCAAACAGGTGGATTTTACTGATCAAATAGGCATACAGTGCAAACGAATAAAATGACAGCTATGAAAGGCTCACTAGCTGGGAGATATTATAAGGCAGGAAAGGCGGGAGATTACACGCAGGAATACAGTTTCCCAGGAGCTGAGTTCCCAGGCTTAGGCTTAGGCATGCGACCTTGGGGGGCAGACAATACAGCACAGAGACAGAGGCAATAACGAAACCGAGATAGCAGCCTGACACTGGGTACCAACCTGCAGCTAGGGGCTTCTAAAGCTTTTTTCAGAGGCCACTTCAAAGCTGCTTGGTGGGGGAAGCAGGACACATCGGCAGAGCATCTTTCTGTGATACCCCAGAGGAAGCAGGAGTGCATGGTTCATGACAATGATGATGACCAACAAGTGAGAAGCTAAGGAAACTGAATGCACCTGCGGTGGCAGTAACTGCTGTCCCCCACCCCCAATTTTAAGTCTTCGTTGACAAAGTATTTGTATCTAGCCAGTGGGATCACCCTCCTGCCACTGGAAGGATCCAGATCTCTTGGCATTTGCCCACAACCCTGGTATCCCAAACTTGTCTCCTCTGGAGTAACAATATACTAGAAAATATATACATTCATTGAAAGCAAAAAAGAATAACATGTTGAAATAGTATGAGCTGTGCAAAACCTTTTTTGGGATGATTTGGATATGTTAGGTTAAAAAAGGTAAAGGTAGTCCCCGGTGCAAGCACCGGGTCATTCCTGACCCATGGGCTGATGTCACAGCCCAAAGTTTACTAGGCAGACTATGTTTACAGGGTGATTTGCCACTGCCTTCCCCAGTCATCTCCCCTTTACCCCCAGCAAGCTGGGTACTCATTTTACCCACTTCGGAAGGATGGAAGGCTGAGTCAACCTTGAGCCGGCTACTTGAAACCAACTTCCGTCAGGATCGAACTCAGGATCAAACTCAGGTCATGAGTAGAGCTTGGACTGCAGTACTACAGCTTACCACTTTGCACCACGGGGCTCTTTTGGGTATATTAGACCCCCAAAATATCAATATTCCTGAATTCCAATACCAATATGGCATTTGGCTTTGGTTTTCAGGAATCTGAATTTTTTGGGGTCCATTATTATGGCGGACAAGGAGTGTACTTGAAGGTACAGGCAACAAAACTACAGCAGGGATGATGGCCTCCAATTTCAAGTAAATTGGGCCAAGGGGTCCAATTCTATGGGCCCCTGAACAGGGTGCCCCCCCCCAGCCATCCTCTTTTATTTCCTATGGAGAGGGGAAAAAAAACCCTCCAAGCTGCTTCCAGGCAAAAGCCACCCCTGCAAGCAGCATCACTGGTCACACCATGCCTCCATTGAAGAACCAACACAACAAGCCCAACAGAACCATTGCAGAACCTGGTAATCCCATTAGAACCACACACCAATGCGCCAAGCTCAACAAAACTAAAATCAAACCAGAGACTTTCTGCAGTGGAAACTTAAGGCGGAGGAGCACTTTTGCAAGCCCAGAAGAACCAATGACAATGTAGAGATGCCCCGCTGAATCCCAGCAGTGCCACTGTGGTCGTGCAAGACCAACAGAACCAACGTTGAATCAGAAAATCTTTGCAGTGGAACCTAAGGGGGGATTTTGCAAGCCCAGAAGAATGAATGGCAATGTATACAATGGCCAGCAGAACACAGGGGCACTCTTGCAGTGCAAGCTCAACAGGACTAATGTCGAACCAGAGAATCTCTGGAGTAGAAGCTGAAGGTGGGGTGCACTTCTGCAAGCCCAGCAGAAGGAATGGCAATGTACAGAATGAGCAGCAAAACTCAGGGGCACTCTGGCAGTGCAAGCACCACAGATAGCAGAACACATCCAAGCAAGGGGGGAGGGGGTCTGCAAGCCCAGCAGAACCCCAGTGGTAGTCTGGCAGCACAAGCTCAACAGGACTAACGGGCATCCAGAGAAGAACAAATCCAAGCACTGAGTGAGCAACAGTGTAAATACAGCAAAGGGAACACAAAGCAATACTTGCAAAGAAAGAAAACCCTTCTGAAATTGACAAAGAAACCTGAAACTGACGGAACCAGCCCATTGAACTCCCCTGAGACACAAAAACAAAGGCAAGACAAGAAAAAAAGGAAGAAACAATCCCTGGGAGCATGCAAACTCTGGCTCGCAATCTTCCTGAAAATGCTGGATATATCTGGGATTTTTTGGGACCATTTTGTCGACTTCCTGAAAAATCCCAGAAATATTTGGAAGAGCTGAATATATCTGAAAAAATACCAATAAGGTATTTTGGGAGATATATTTTCAGCTTGGTTTTACCCGAATGCACACCCCTAGTCATCATCATTACACACATGCTGATGCACATTCTCCGGCAGGGCCCCCCACCAATGACTGGAACCTCCCAAACCAAATAATGTCTCTGGGTGTGATTAGAGAGCTTTAATGTAGCTTGTTGGGTAACTTTGTACCATGGTTCTGGGAGTATCTGGAATGGCAGGCAGGTGGCACTGCTGAGAAAATTTCAGTGGAAGAATATTGCCAAGCCTTCCTTATTGGTCATTAGGCGATAACATCTGCTTTTGGGATGTTGCCAACTACCATTGTTGCCTAATATACATGGCATCATAGCAGGTCGCCAGAGGTGTATATGTGATTAAGCAAGTGGTGGACACGAGTAGGAGGAGCAGTTGCGACTGCCAGCTCAGTGGCACATATATATTTAGGTGGGGACACCATGGGCCACCAAGCACCCAAGCAATCTTTCACCTAAGGCCCTCCAAAATCTGGAACCAGCCTCAAGATGCCATCATTAATTGACTGAGTGGATGGGAAATGGATTGTGATCTGTCGACATTAATAACTGTGTCTTTGGGGGTTTTATGATTATATATTTGCCTCTTGAGAATAATAAATGCATTTTAATAACTAGATGAAATAAATTATTCAGAAAGGAATGAACACATCAATAATCAAAAGCAATTACCTTAAAAAAAGTCATCCTGAACCTTAATTATGGTAATAGTAATAATATTGAGATCGATGTTTGCAGAGCTGTTTGAAGACGAAAACTGCTATGTGAGCCTCCAGGTCCCTCTTCTTGGTTACTGCAAAACTATTAGTGAGAACTACTCACAAGTGGTCTTCACTGCATATATACACATCCTCTTCATTAATGAGAATCCCCACCACCCTGCTATCAAATGAGAAGCTGGTCTCGATGGACTGCTGCAGCTGTCAATCACGTTTAACAGAGCAGAGACAATTTTCATCATAATTGTATCAGTCGGAGAAAACGAGGATGATTGTATTGTTAGCAAGAACATTTTCAGAAACATCAACAGAGATTGTTGTGTGGATTGCAAAACAGGCACACAGGATTCACACAGGATTATCAATTTGTCATCTCCAATGACTGAAACACACAGTCTGACACCACAAGCAATAAACAGCTACACTGGTGGCAGAAGACAAGTGAGGAATCTGACAAGTCCTGGGAGAGGTGTGCACAAACAGGGGTGGAATTGCATCTCATAAAGTTATGTAAATACAAATATAAAGCAGGAAAGCCTCTAGGCATGAAACACAAAAGGGGCTTCTGTAGTACAGAGAACCATCCCCAACCACCGGCACAGAAACAGCTTTCACTTAATTCTTATCGCTCAGCTGTAATGAGCACACTTCAAATTTCAACAAACTATTCCCTGGTAATTTTATTAAGGGCACAATAGCTGGAATATTACAGCCCAGTAAAATGCCTCTTTTAAAACAGATTTCTGAGCATGATGATATAATTCTGAATTACATTGTTTATGAAGGGGATAAACATGCTCTTCAACATTTCCTCGCACAGGAAAATGGAGAATGTTTTCACACCAAAGACCACTGCCTGAATGCCACCCCTAAAGCAAAAAGCATTTTTCCCTCCTGCAATTGCAGATTATATTTTTAAAACACATAGACACACACTTGCATACACAATTACACTCCTCTCCTGGTGTTTGCTCTAATAGTAAAATAGCTGTAACAGCTTTCTAAAGAAAACAGAACAAAAACAACTTTCCCAACACTTCAGAAAAGCACTCCTCAAAGTGAGCTCTGGGGACCCCTGTAAGTCCATGAGGGTACTCCAGGTCACCCTCAAGTCTTTTTTAAAGACTTGTCCCTCTCACACTCATCTAGCCACCATGAAAACTGAGCCCTTTCAGTTTTCTCTGAATGAGGGCAAGGACTCTCTGCCTCAGGCGAAGGTTATGGAATCAACTTTTCCTTCTTTCTGAGGCCAAGAGATCATAGAGATGTTACACCTGCAGTCATCTAACTTCCAGATTACCTCAGAGCATTACCCCGACAATATGCATTACCTGACAACATGGGAATCAATTGCTCGGCCCTAGGGACTCTAATTGGTTGAATGGTACTAAAGAGGTACATTCTTTTGAAATCAATGGGCTTAGACTGGAATAATTTTGCATAGGATTGCACTTTAAGTTACTTTAGGTATAAAACTGGATGGGTTTTCTATCTGTTTCCCAATAGAAAATATGGTGTGTTTATCATAGAGATAGATGACATTCTGCGTCCCCAGAGAAGAATAGCCCCTGGCCATTTTCAATTGAATACTGAAAGTGAAGGTTAATTAACTCCCATTTCTATGAGTAGCTCTGCAAGTTGGTCCAGGCACCTGCTCATTCCTGTTTAGCTGGCCTATGTCTAGAAGTTATTTCTAACCAATAATTGGGGACCAGCAAGAAACCTGTGGGGAGGGGGCTTTCCTCTGTCTTTGCTTCCTTTCTCTCTCCCATTCTCTGTCACAGTTCCCACCTCTCTTTCTGCCCCTACCCCTTATCTATCAATATTACCTCACCCCTTCTCCCCTCACTCCTTTTATGTCACTCTCTCTCTTTCCCCCACCCCTTTTCAATCTGCCCCTCTCTTTCTCTCCCCTCTCTTTCTCCACCCAATCTCCCCCTCTTCTTTCTCTCCCCCCTCCTTCAGACAATCTCTCCCCCTCTTCCTCCCCCCACCTTTGAGCCTGGCAGTAGCAGTGGTGCCTGGGAGCTACTCCAAGCCCAACACCATGGCTGGGCCCACAGTGTCTCCTGGCATCTGCTGCAGCCAGACCTGGAGCGGCTCCCAACCTCTGTCACCAGGCCTGGAGTGGCTGCCTGAAGCCAGGTCCGGAGCAGCTCCTTGTGGCCACCAGATCCACAGGTAAGTATTTTATTTGGGTGGTGGTGGTGTTAAACCCTCCATTGTGTTTTTTTTAAAAGTTTTCAGATTTTTCTGCAAACCGACCAATCTATTTTGGGTGTGGCCACGGTCTACGGATTTAGGTATCTGCAGATGGGGGCTAAGACTCGGTGGTAGAAGACAGAAGGTTCCTAGTGTAATTCATAGAATAGTAAAAAAATGTCAAATTGCAGGTGTTTGGAATGATCTTTCTCTGCTGGACACCCTGGAGAACAGCTGCCAGTCAGAGTAGGCAATACTGAGAAAGATGAGGCAATTGTCTAAGGAAGCTTCATAAATTAAAATAAAGATTTCTCCTTTCTACAAATGGTGGAGCATTAAATGTTAATTTTAAAAAATGGGGATCTCCTTTATTGACTTTGAGATGGAAGAAACTGCAACGCAGATCTACTATGAAGATCATTCACCAGCAGAAGAAATCTTACCAACAACTTCCAAGGATGCTCTTCGATGTCTAGTCTTAATGAAGAAAAGAAAAAAAATGCTGGAAATTCTGGACAAAGGAACTGATTTAAAAGAGTCTGGCTTGTCTTTTGGAAGGGATTAAACAGGAATTGGTTAAAAGGCTTGGTTTTAATGGAAATGAAATAACATAAGATATATCAATATACTAGAAATATAATTTGTATTAAAATGAGTGTTTGGGAGAAATTGAGGGTTTACAAAATAATTAATTTTTAATGAAAACAACTAAATGTTTCCTATTGTTCTAATCCTTTTATTATTAGTGAGATTTACTATTTTTTTCTTTTCTTCTTTTTTATGATTGTATTAATCATCAATCATTCTCTCTTTAAAGAATATAAATGCCAAAGAGATTGATAGGTATTAGTAATAATATTAGGATTAGAAGTTTATGCAAAAGAGATTACTAATTAATCAATAGATGGAGGGAGGTGTAGGGGAAGCCAATATATTTTTGATCATACTTAACAATGTTTTCTATTGCATTTTATATTTTATTCTTTGTTTATACTTACTCTTGAACTTTGTGTTTAATAATTTCAAAAATAATAAAAAATTATTAAAAAATGTTAATTTTTAAAAAATCTGGCCCCATATCTCACTTTTCATATTTGTTAAAGAAATAGCCATCTCCCAAAAAACCCCATCATTTTATGCTAGGGAAGAGTTAGGACTAATAAAAATGGTGACAGTCTGCCGATTTAATTTTGAGTTTCTTGTATAATATTATATTGATAATCCTCTCCAATGTTGTAAAATTAAAGGAAGAAAACTGCTATCACTTGCCTGGGATAATACTGAACTCAGGATTACATTTGAATAAATTATCGTTTCAAAGAAAAAGGGGTAAAAAAATTGAACGACTTAATTTGGAGCCTTATCTTACTGCATATGATTTAACAAGTTCCTATGAAAAGAGACACGGGAATGAAAAGCATTTTCTTTCTTACTACAAAAAAATTATCACCAGGCCATGAAGAAACCCTAAAATTGGTATGTATTTCTATTACTCCGACATCCTGATACTGTAAATTGGCTTAATTGAGAGCCAGCATGGTGTAGGAGTTAAGAGCGGCAGACTCTAATCTGGAGAACTGGGTTCGATTCCCCACTCTTCCACATGAAGCCTGCTGGGTGACCTTGGGCTAGTCACAGTTCTCTCAAAACTCTCTCAGCCCCACCTACCTCGAAAGGTGTTTGATGTGGTGGTGGTGGAGAGGCGATTGTAAGCCGTTTTGAGACTCCTTTTGGTAGACAAAAGCGGAGTATAAAACCCAACTCTTTTTCTTCTTTTCTTTTTTTGAAGGGATATAAATTTGAAAAACAAATAAAGACATGCTTAACGTGCACAGCATCATCTGATACATGAGCTTGCTCTCTTCCTGCAGTAGGATATCTATACATCTCTTTTGCAAGTGTAGCCCCCATCTGCGGATATCTAAATCTGTGGATTGGGACCATACAGGAAGAAAACAGAGGGACTCCCTAAGCTTG
Organism: Euleptes europaea; assembly: GCF_029931775.1. Lineage (NCBI taxonomy): Eukaryota > Metazoa > Chordata > Lepidosauria > Squamata > Sphaerodactylidae > Euleptes > Euleptes europaea. The sequence continues at coordinate 34,172,415 of NC_079316.1, read as the reverse complement.
CAGAAAACCCTGAAAACCTACAAAAATATTTTGGGGGTTTATATCTTCCCTGAAAACAAAAGGATTGTCTGTGCATGGGCAGACAATGCACCCACCTCCTCTTTTGGCAGTAAGAGGGGAGGGTGGGAGCTGTGGTGGTCCCAGCCGCATCGCCCTTGGGAAGTGGGGGAGGCTGGGAGCTGTGGGGGTCTCAGCAGTGTTGCCCTTGGTGTGGGGGAGAGGCTAGGAGCTCTGGCGGTCCTAGCAGCAGTGCCCATGTTGTATGGGGGAGCATTGCTGTTGGTGGCAGAAATGTGCTGGCAGGGGAGGACCAAAGTAAGTGTTGGGGAGAGGGAGAGAAAGAAAGAGAGAGTAATAGAGTAAGGGAGGGAGAAGTCACAGTAGGCATGGGGGAAAGGGAGAAAGAGACGCAGAGAGAGGAGGGGTGACAGTAGGCATGGGAGAGAGAAAGTGACAGTAGGTGTGTGGAGAGGGATAAAAAGAGAAAAGCAGAGAGATACATAAAGTAAGCAGGGGGGGGAGAAAGAGAGAGACAGACAGAGAAAAGGGGTGATGGGAGAGGGGAATAAGCAAAGGTGTGGGAATGGGATGGCTGTTTCCGCAAGTTCTTTGCTGGCTCCCACTTGTATGAACCTATTTCCCACATGAACTTGTATGGTTATTAAGATTTATGTTGTAAGATGAAATGACACCTTGCCTCACAGGTAACGTGAAGCAAAATGTTTAGTTTGCATTCTGCTGCTGCTCAGGGATTAACCTAAACTTTTCCCCCTGAGGTTTCTCTAGCCACCTTTCAGCCTACCTGGCTAGGAGGATGGCAATTGATATTTCACTGGTGGGTACCCAACAGAACAAAAGAGCTTTTCCCTCTGGCGAGGTAGTGTTTTGAGTTAAGAGGCACCAAATTTTCAATGTAGCTTCAGGTGACTCTCCTTACTAGAACCCCCAAGTTTGGTGAAGATTAGGTCAGGGGTCCAATTTTATGCGCCCCCATTTTTCTCCATTGGAAACAATGGAGAATGGATTGGGGCACCCTATTTGGGGTCTATAAAATTGGACTCTCTGACCCAATCTTTACCAAGCTTGGGAGTTCTTTTAATGAGAGTCACCTGAAGCTATGCTGAAAAGTTGGTACCTCTAGCTCAAAACCCAGCATCCCAAGAGCCCTGCAAAGATTTCCCTAGGATAAAATGGACTGGAAAATCTGAAAAACTGCTTTTTCGTATTTATAATTTTGGCTCCATAAAAATTGTGCCCCTTTTTTTGGCCGAAAAAAGCTGAAACAGCCTTTTCAGATCCCCCCCCCCCAGTTTGCACACACTTATCTTGGAGATCTTCAGGAGGTACTGCAAGACCTGCCTGTTTGCCAGGGCTTTTGAATAGCAGGCATCTTTTAAGGTGGGGAAAGGCCTTGTTATTTTATCTTTGTTTTTAGCTCTGGATGTTTTAACTACTTTAATTGTGAGCTGCCTTGAACCAAGAGGAAAGCCAGGATATAAATGTTTCAATAGATAAATAAATCATTAAAAGTGAAAAAAGAAGAGCTAAGACTGCAATCATGTGCATGCTTACTTGAAAATAAACTCCATTTAATTCAGTGGCACTTAGATGTGAGTAAGTCCTCATAGGCTAGGGCTGCAAATGTAGAACGAGAACCAAACCATTTTAGCTTTTACAGATGCGATGGGGTCTCTTTTGTTTGTGTTGCTGTTTGCTGATGTTGAATCTGGTACCAAAGTTGTCCTCTGTCGATGTCAAAATAAAATTTTGCTTCTGAATAATTAAACAAACACAAATATTTGGGCTTGGTGTAATTGCACAATGGCGCAGTAGGACTGAAATATGTGCCAACATAACGTGATCGTACATTAGACAGATGTGAGCTGACAGATTTTTTTTTTTAAAAACTACAATCCATCTATACTGACCTAAGTATAATTTTTAATGAGTGCACATTTCTTAAGGGAATCGAGAAGCTCATCAAGTCTCCTGGGATGGCATCATCATTAAATTCTCTTGTCTTCCCTCAGACACTCCCCGGTGTGATATGTGATCTATCACCTTAATATCTGTCTGACCTACACAGCAGTGCTGTGTTCTGCCATTCCTTGCAATTCTAGATTTCACATTGGGTCTCCAGGGACCAACGAGCCGGATATATGGACCTTGACCATTCTGTTCCAATTGAGCTGAATTATAGTGTTATAAGAAAGAGCGACGTAAAGCTGACAGTGGGGCAGGTAGCAACTCAAATGAGGCCATTTCCCAAGATTTAATCCTGCTCTAGTTCATTATGGTCCCAACTGGGACCTCATTTAAAGAACCCTGGTTTCTTTTTTGTTTGCTTCGTCCTGAGTGTTTTGGCTCCTATTAATGAATGCACTCATGAATTATTACATCCACTGGAGTTTTGCTGCTGGTTACGGTGCGTGGCCTATCTATTTCCTGCTTACATCACAATGTGAATGTTGGCCCTCCTCCTTTTTTTTTTTATTGCGTTGGTGGTACTGTTCTAGTGCAGAAACACCATGACCTACATAATACAGCAGTATTCTGAGGTTCTTGGTCTGTTGAGTTTTGTGGGATAAGCAAAACAACAGTTAAGGCTCCCCTCCCCCAAAAAGAGCCCTGAAAATGATGGCCCTTAATCACAGCCACTCTTCACTGCAGTAGCAGTCCAAAACCAATATTCTGCACAGACTATGAGAAGGTCAACAACAACAATTCCTCCTCTGGTCATTCCCCTCCGACTTGCCCTTTCTATGAAGCGCCTGAGCATCAGATGCTGGCCAGAAATAGAAGCATACAGGCTTAAAGAATCTGTCATCTCCTTTCATTTTCTGATGTGCAGAACAGTCCTGGGATTCATATCGTGAACTGTGGTGCTATTGCACTGAACAGGCGCTTTCTTGGACATGTGCATGAGACCACATGCATGTGCTCTGGTATTAATTCTCTACGTCACCGATCTTGATATAAGGGAAGACAAGGTGTAGCATGCTAGCAAAATGTATGGATGGAGAAGGTGACAGGAAGAAAATGGTGCAAAAGAGACCCAGTTGGTTGCCAAATTATATCTAATGAACAAAGAGGAAAAGAAGAAGCAATGATAAAGCAACCCAATGCACTGATTGCAAATTCAAAGTGGAACAGGAACCAAAAAATGTTGCAAATTATCATCAGTGATTTGTATCTTAGAAATGATGGCCTAGAATGGCCTAGAATGAAGAAAGGTTTTTCACTTGACTTTTTGAGATTTTTGGAGGACAATATTTGGCAACCCATGCTATAAACGTTACTATGGCAGGGGCACAGGTAGTTTCAAAAGTAAAGAATTCCTTGTTGGTATCCCTTTAAATCGAAAAAAACCCAAAATTTGCTGGACAATCTAAGCTGCCATTTTGCTTCATCTGCATTTTCACAGATCATTAATATGTAGTATTCTCTGGGAAGCATGAAGAGCCTTTTATCTCATGCACATAGAAGGGGCTGCCTCCCCTACAGACCTTTCACATCTTTATTCATTTCCACTAAATCCCAGTAAGGCAAATATCAGTGGCAAATTAACTGCTTCTTAGAATCTACTTTTTCAAATCTGATTTTTAATTAAAGGTGCCCGATATACAGTAATTTGTGCAGCAAGTGTAATAATATTTTATGCTTTTAAAGCTCTTTTGGATGCCCGCAGTACATGAAAAGCACTTTATGAGCCCTTGCATTATTGCATATTTCATTATAAAGTAATTCTATATTAGGCATTCCATTTTTGCACAGCCCCAAAAATAGTTCACACTCTTTGGCAAATGCAAATTTCAATGGAGAAGCCATAAGGAATTTTTAAAAGCTTAACTGTTTGTGACACAAACACTATTCTGCATCGTGCATGAAGAAGCTTCCACCAATAAAAAAGAAAAGTTTAGTATGTCTCAGAAAGGAAACTGTATACATAAAGAGGTTGGTTGTAACAGTGCAGTCCTTCCATGAAAGCGCAGGTAGGATGCCTGGATCTCTTGTGCCCCTTTCCCAGAATGGGGTAGCAGACAGAGTGTTAGACTGGGATCTGGGAGATCCGGGGTTTGAATCCCCACTCTTCTGTCATGGGAACTTGCTGGATGACCTTGTGCCAGCATATACTGACCGCCTAACCTACCCCACAGGGTTTTTGTGAGGATAAAATGGAGAAGAGAATGATGTAAGCTGCTTTGAGTCCCCAACAGGGAGAAAAGGCAGGGTATAAATGAAAGAAAAGAAGAAGAAGAAGAGTTGGTTTTTATATGCCAACTTTCTCTACCACTTAAGGAAGAATCAAACTGTCTTACAATCGCCTTCCCTTCCCCTCCTCACAACAGACACAGGTAGGTGGGGCTGAGAGAGTTCAGAGAGAACTGTGACTAGCCCAAGGTCACCCAGCTGGCTTCATGTGGAGAAGTGGGGAAATCAACCTGGTTCACCAGATTAGTGTCCGCTGTTCATGTGAAGGACTGGGGAATCAAACCCGGTTCTCCAGATCACAGTCCACCGCTCCAAACCTCCGCTCTTAACCACTACACTACACTGGCTCTCAATGAATAAATAGGATTGGTTTTGATGTTTTCTCCAAAGTAACATACTGATGATCATATGTATTTATGAAAACATTTTTATTCCACCTTTCTCAACATTCGTGGTGACTCAAAATGGATTTTATCATCAAAGCTAGCAGACGAAACCACTAAATCCAGTATGACAACCTTACACAGACAATAACATCAACAGAAAACCCTAACATCCTCCACAACATCCTTCACCACCATTTAACCAAAGGCCTATCTAAATAAGATGGCCACACACTGAGCGAGCATAGGGACACTCCTTAGTCCTTTTGTGAGGTCCTTTAGAAAGAAATGGGTCTGCTACTGAAAAGGAATGGCTGGAAGAGAGAGTGCCAACAGAAGGCAAGAGGACATAAGATGGCATATGGGCTGCTTATCCTCCCGAACAAGACTGCCCCTTTCAAGGCAGCAGTACCTTCCATGCTTCCTCAAGGAATGGAATGGAATGGAATGGGATTGCTTTTCTACTCAGCACCCAGGCAAAAGAGAGAAGAACCGGAATACTCAAATTCCCACCTAAAAAGCCATGTGAGAAGGAGAAAAGTAAAGTGCTGGGGTCATGGATCCATCTCCCTATGAGTACAGCTGCTTGCAAGGGAGGGAAACCACGAGAGCTCAATAGAACCTGTTCTTCTCCTCATCTCAGGATATGGGTACATTACAGTGCAGGAGTCAGCATCTCTTATAGGCATGCCCTCCATGCCCAACCTTATGCAGTTCCATGAACTACTCCTCCCAGATCTGAGTGGCGTGCATGCTACTCATGCTCATGTACCTGCTATCATAGCTAGTAATGACTGGTGTCTCACAGTATGCACTTGTGGACAGGTGGATTATACCCTTTATTGAATACATGAAGTTGCCTTATATTAAATCAGACTATTGCTACGTCAAGGTCAGTATTATCTAGTGAGAGTGGCAGAAGCTCTCCAGGGTCTCGGGAAGAGGCCTTTCATATCATCTTCTACTTTAGTTTTTTTTAAACAGGAGATGCCAGGGATTGAATCTGGGACTTTCTGCATGCAAAGCCAATGCTCTATAATTGAGCCATGGCCCCTCTAAACCCATTTTAGATTTAGATGTTCACCAAAGAGTTTCCATGCCCGTATACATTTTGGGGGGTTCAAAGGTTTGCAAAGACTGTATATTTATAGAGAAAGAAACAATAATATTTATAGAATTTTCAATTTCCTTTTTTGTTTGTTTTTATCACCCCCAGAATATTTGTTTTAAAGCCCCCACGCTTTGGCAAGAAATGAGCCACCCTCTCTGAGTTGAAGTAATGAAGAGTCCATAAAGTCGAGTGATCCAATCATTGAATGGGTAATATTAAAAGAGAGAGAGAGATCCATTTGCACCTGGACGGTATTTGGAAAACTATTTTTGAGCATGGTTTTGTCATTCCCAGCACGTGTCCCTTTTACATATTTACACGAAAGACCAAAAAGGCTCCGGAGGAGCTCTCAGTTCTGCTGCATAAATAATACATACTTTAAACTCATTTATACAGATTAGTTTTCTCTTTCAATCAGGTACAACACTAAGTGCTGCCCACACACTCTATAGGCCAGAACAACTCCTCTAATCTTTTATTTAATTAAGTGCTGCCATGGAAATGGGGAACAAGGGAGCCTAGTGGGAAATGATAGAAGCAACCACATTTCAGGGAAGGGTATCCCTCTCTAGGACGTTATCATACAACTATAAATTTCACACAGCAGGGCCCGTATTTCCATCGCTTCACAGGCAGTGATTCAGGTGTCTTCAACAGGTGTCTTGCAGTACAGATCCTATGCAGTTGACTATTTGTGAATGCCCAAGAAAGTGGGGAATTCTCTAACTTCGGCTATTCTGTGAGATCAAAGGGTGTCCCAGTAAAATTCTATACAGAATACAAATGCGTGCGTGGGGTGGGAGTAGCTTTGCTACAGGTAGATAGATTTGCCACAGTTTGCCTTCCCTTTTGAAAAACCTGGATGGGTTGTTCACTTCAGCACACCAAAGGTAAGCAGAATGCAAGGCCTTGAAAAACAAAACAAAACAAAAAGAACAATCAAAGGGAGCCAGCGTGGCTTAGTGGTTAAGAGTGGTGGTTTGGAGAGGTGGACTCTAATCTGGAGAACCAGGTTTGATTCCCCAGTCCTCCACATGAGCAGCGGACACTAATCTGGTGAACCGGGTTGGCTTCCCCACTCCTACACACATAGCCAGTTGGATGACCTTGGGCAAGTTACAGCTTTGTTAGAGCTCTCTCAGCCCCACCTACCTCACAGGGTGTCTGTTGTGGGGAGGGGAAGGAAAGGTGGTTGTAAACTGGCTTGATTCTTCCTTAAGTGGTAGAGAAAGTCAGCATATAAAAACCAACTCTTCTACTTCTTCGAACAAACCCAAGTAAATGAATACAATCCAAAACTAGAAGTGCAACCTAATTTTAAAAACCACAAATGTGGACTGTGCAGAAGAAATTCACAATGCATGGGCTTTTATGCAGTGAAGTTGTACAAGCAGGAAGAACAACCACCAAGGAGAATGGTTTGCACTAAGCAAACTCCTTTAGACTCACAAAAGCTGGTGTCATGTTTGGAGGGTAGACTAGTACAGGTCAGCTCCTGCTGCAAACCCCCACCCACCACCAAGCTCACCGAGTGACCTTGGGCCAGTTATTTTTTCTCTCAAGGGAAGAACCAGACATGTGGCCTTGAACTCCTTTAAGGAACAGTGGGAATACAAATGTGAAGAATTTAATGAGACTGTGGATATCACTGATGCCAAGATAGGTACAGGAAGTTTGTCATAGAATCATAGAGTTGGAAGGGACCACCAGGGCCATCAAGTCCAACCCCCTGCATAATGCAGGAAATTCACAACTACCTCCCCACTCCACACCCCTGGTGACCAGAAGATGGCCAAGATGCCCTCCCTCTCATCAGCTGCCTAAGGTCACAGAATCAGCATTGCTGACAGATGGCCATCTAACCTCTTCTTAAAAACCTCCAGGGAAGGAGAGCTTACCACCTCCCGAGGAAGCCTGTTCCACTGAGGAACCGCTCTAACTGTTAGAAAATTCTTCCTAATGTCTAGACGGAAACTCTTTTGATTTAATTTCAACCCGTTGGTTCTGGTCCGACCTTTTTGAGCAACAGAAAACAACTCGGCACCCTCCTCTATATGACAGCCCTTTAAGTACTTGAACATGGTTAGCAGGTTTGTGCCTGCTCTGGTCACTGGAAACTTCTGTAATACATTGTGCCCACATGTTAATGGGTCAAGAAGCATGCCTATTATATTAGGTGCTGTGAAACACAGGCAGGATAATGCTGCTGCAGTCATCTTGTTTGTGGGCTTCCTAGAGGCACCTAGTTGGCCACTGTGTGAACAGACTGCTGGACTTGATGGGCCTTAGGCTGATCCAGCATGGCTTTTCTTATGTTTGTAAGAAAGGAGGCAGTGTGTGTTGTGGCTGTAAAACTGCCATTCTTTTTTCCTGGCAGGGCTCCTCCATTTTTAGTAACTGTATCACAGACAGAAAATCAACAAGTCTAGTATAACCCATTACTACACTATGCATATAGACCATTTACATGCAACCTTCTCAGAGACTTGCTCAAAGTTGCTCACAAAATAAAACAAGATAAGATCAGAGTTTGTGGTTGGGAATTTGCATCTTTTGTATCTGTTGCATAGCTGTGAAGGATGTAGGCCTGGTTGGAAAAATGCAGTGATGCAGATACTATGATGTTGGATCTGGCTATGGCAAATAGATGTAGCCATGGTGTTTTTTAGACCCCCTAACCATGTCCATTTATGTGATTTGCCTCTACTAAGTGTCAGGCAAATGATTTGTTAAGAGGCAAATGATTATCTCGTGCTTTTGCATTCCTGATTATCACCTTAATCATCCTGGATTCCTTTTGCTCACATTGCTTCTAGAAGACTTCTACTGTAATTTACACTAATAATGAGATCCTTATTAGGAAGTGTTAGCGATGTCCTGCCTAGGTAGGATTTTAATTAGCAGCATTGCAATGCAATTGTTCCTGTCATACTAGCAGAAGTGGCACCAGATGAGGAGACTGTACCACGCCTGATGGGAAGTGTTGTTTGAAAGTGAACGAAAAAGGAAGCAGTACACTAGATACACAGGCAGAAGAAGGAGCTTTTAAGAACCCTTTAGACATAACAGAAGGTATTTTTTGAGCATTCAGAATTGTAAGTGAAATAATAATAGACGTGAAAGAAAACTCTGAACCATGGTTGATTAAACCAACATTGTGAGAATTCCATGCTGTTATATCATACTTAAGTCTCTTGGGTACTGTTAAGTGTTGTCGGCCAACAAACTATAATTTCATGCTTGAGTGGGCTAATGCAAGCCTAGGCTTCTTGCTTCTATATTATACCCCGAGAGTTGGTGGAGAAAAGTAAAACAAGCAAGTGTGGGATGCAGAAGGAGAAGAAGTAGAGTTGGTTGTTATATGCCGATTTTCTTTACCACTTAAGGAAGAATCAAACTGGCTTACAATCTCCTTCCCTTCCCCTCCCCACAACAGACACCCTGTGAGGTAGGTGGGGCTGAGAGAGCTCTACGAGAGCTGTGACTAGCCCAAGGTCACCCAGCTGGCTTCATGTATAGAAATGAGGAAACCAACCCAATTCACCAGATTAGCCTCTGCTGCTCATGTGGAGGAGTGGGGAATCAAACCCAGTTCTCCAGATTGGAGTCCACTGTGCCAAACTAGGGCTGTTGAAAAAAATATTCAGTAAAATTCGGATTCGGCAAAATCCGGCCCATTTTTATTTGGGAAATGCCAAAGTCCGAACTCCCCCTATTCAGATTCATGGAATTCGGCTTGAAATTCGGCATTCCCGAATAAATTCGGCTGAATAAAGCTATTTAAAGCACATTCACGGCTTTCCGCGGCTCCGGGGGGCATTTTTTGAGATAGAGGTCCCAAACTTTCAGGGTAGTTTGGAGGGACCCTACTTGCAAGAACCCCCATGTTTGGTACAGATTGGGTCAGGGGGTCCAGGGTTATGGGGCCTGGAAGGCATCCCCCCATCCGCCCATTGGAATGAATGGGAGCCGGCAATCCTTAATGTGCATCTAGAGAGCGGCAAATCCAAGGCAAACCCTCCCATTGTTTTTCATTGGCTATTTATGCATGGGAGGTTTTGACTTGGATTTGCCGCTCTCTAGATGCACATTTCCCCCATCTGACTTCTCAAAACTCTGCAGGGGGGCTTATTGTTGAGATTTGGAAATTTGGATGGGGGAAATGTGCATCTAGAGAGTGGCAAATCCAAGGCAAAACCTCCCATTGTTTCTAGGGCAGCCAGAGAGAGACTCACCAACCCCCCTGACCTCCAGGCGAAGGTGGCAACCAGTGAAAACAGCAACAATCACACTTGCAAAGAGGAGATCAAGCCCCCCACCAAGAAAGGTCACCCCCCTTTGGCTTCCCCCCCCCCCACACACAGTAGAAGACAGTCCGTGGCTTCTAAGAGCCGATGTAACTACGCCGAAAGTGCATCCAACAACGCTCAAAGCGTACGTAAACAGCATAACTAGCATGGGTAACGTATCTTTTCATTTCAACACAGCCAAAGTGCATCTTATAAAGTTACTAGCGTAAGTGCGACCTGCGCAAATTGTTTATCTTCAGTATTGATAGATTTCATGCTGCTGGATTCAAATCTTCCACAGCAACAATCACACTTACAAAGAGGAGTTCAAGCCCCCCAGGACACGTAACCTCCCAAATCACACTCCACAGAGGCAATCAAGCCCCTTCAAACCAGAAGACACAAATTCCTAACAAAGGAGAAGAACAGGCCAGACAGAGAGAGACTCACTGACATGGGATGTACTAAAACGAATGACAGGCTAGCCCATTCGAAACAACAGGAGCAGCTGCACAGCCCATTGGAAACAATAGGAGCCAGCCAGAGAGAGACTCACTGACCCACAGTTAACTCCACACGAAGTTGGCAACTAGTGAAACAGCAGAAAGCACAGTCCCACACAGAGGCAATCAAGCCCACCCCCCAGCAGAACAGATAAACTCACCCTCTTTGGCTTCCCCCCTCACACACACACACAGAATCTGCTTCCCCCCCGCACACACACAGGAAAAAAGTTATAGAGAAAAGCCCCTAAATGGGTCAAACTGTGGATGTCTTCTCTTCCATCAGGAGCAGGGACTGGGAGTAATCCAATATGATTCTAGCAGCAGGTCAGCTCAGCTCAGGATCATCAGCACAGCAGCAGCAAAGACTCGTGGCAGCCAGCGAGTATTTTTTCTCTTCTCCTGGCCAATTCAGAGAGATTCAAATGGGAGAATCCCTTCTCTGATTGCCCAGAAGAAGACCCAGCTTGGCGACCTATTAGCCACTGGTGTTTGGTAACGGTTGTCTCTCCTGAAAGGCAAGTTTGCTTGCCTTCCAGAAGAGAGCTCGCTCGCTCTTTGTTTCTTTTCAGGAAGGCGCTGCGGGAGAATGATGATTCGGGGAAGCCGAATTTGTACTCAAGGCCAAGCTAGACATGGGGGAGACATGTTATCTCTGTTAGTCTTTTAAAGGCAAATGATAGCTTGCATGGCCCCAATTTGGATCAAGGCTGGGAGGGGAGGAGAGAGGCTTTTTAAACCCTTCTGTTCCCTGCACAGTTTTGCTAACTGAAAACAACCATCTTGCACTGTTATTAGGCCTTTAAAAGCATGTGTGTGTGTGTGTGTGTGTGTGTGTGTGTGTATGTGTGTGTGTGTGTTCGTGTGTGCGTGCGAGGACCCAGGTTTTAATTTAGGAAACTATGTGGGATGCTACATCTCTATGGTGGCTCAGATACAGATCAGGGTTGTACCTGGAGGCAATGAACTAATGATTTTTCCAGTGTCTCATTAGTTTAGACTAACAGTTACTAATTGATTCCTGAAACTCCAGACAATACTTCTTCAAAACTGTTACATTTCCACCCCCTCCACATCAGTACAGTTCTTTTTCTTTTGCAAATGTACTGATTTGTAGCACAATTATTTCAGCCATGGCCTAAAGTTTTATTTATTTAGATATTTATACCCAACTCTTCTCCCCAGTGGACTCAAAGTGGCTTATAACATCATTCTCCACTCCTTCATTTTATCTTCACAATAACTGCCCTGTGAAGTAGGCTCTAGTCAGAGATAGTAACTGGCCCAAAGGCAGCCAACAAACTTCCCTGGCAAAGCTAGGATGCGAACCTGGGTCCCACAAATCCTAGTCTGACACTCTAACCACTATACTTTTTTGCCATCAAGTCACACCTGACTCATGGTCAACCCTGGTGGGGTTTTCAAGGCAACAGACGTTCAGAGGTGGTTTGCCATTGCTTGCCTCCACGTCATGACCCTGGGATTCATTGGAGGTCTCCCATCCAAATACTTGCCAGGGTCGACACTGCTTAGCTTCTGAGGTCTAACAAGATCAGGCTAGCCTGGGGCTATCCCCAGGTGAAAATGGAGAAACTCTGACAGAGGACAGAGAGAAAGCAGAAAGGCTCAATGCCTATTTTGCCTCAGTTTTTGCCCTGAAAAAAGAACAGGCTCATCTAGAGATGGCAGTAGGCAAGGCACAGCATCTGGGCTGCTGGTTGACATGAACAGAGAGGTAGCTGAGAAGCACCTGGCTGCACTGGATGAGTACAAATCCCTTGGGCCAGATGATATGCACCCAAAAGTGCTCAAAGAACTTTCTAGAGAGCTTGCAGAGCCTTTGTCCATCACCTTCCAGACCTCTTGGAGGATGGGAGATGTGCCACAAGACTGGAAAAGGGTGAATATTATCCCAATTTTCAAAAAGGGGAGGAGGGATGACCCAGGAAACTACAGGCCAGTCAGTTTGACCTCTGCCCCAGGGAAGGTACTGGAGCAGATATTAAAGAGATCAGTCTGTGAGCATCTGAAAGACAACTTGGTGATCTGGAGAAGTTAGCATGGATTTGTCCCCAACAGATCCTGCCAGACCAACCTCGTTTCCTTCTTTGTTCGAGTGACAAGTTTACTAGATCGAGGGAATGTGGTTGATGTTATTTACCTGGATTTCAGTAATGCTTTTGACAGGGTTCCCCATGATGTTATGATGGGTAAACTAGAGGACTGTGGTCTGGACACTAGGAAAGTTAGGTGGATAGGGAACTGGTTGGAGAACCACACTCAAAGAATAGTTGTCAGTGGTATTTCATCTGAATGGAGGGAGGTGTCCAGTGGGGTGCCACACTGTTTGGTTCAGGGCCTGGTACTTTTCAATATTTTTATAAATGATCTAGATGAGGGTGTGGAGGGACTACTCATTAAATTTGCAAATGACACCAATTTGGGAGGAACAGCGGACACACTTGAAGACAGAGATAGAATTCAGTGAGATCTGAACACACTGGAAAAGTGGGTGGATGTGAACAAGTGCAATTCAACAAGGACAAGTCCCGAGTTCTACATCTGGGTAACAAAAATGAGGGACATGCATACTGGATGGGGGATATACTTCTGGGTAGCAGTGTGTTTGAACAAGATCTTGGGGTACAGGTGGACTATAAGTTAAATATGAGCAGCCAGTGTGATGCAGCAACAACAAAAAAGAGAGAGAGATCTTGGGGGTGCATCAACAGAGGCATAACGTCCAAATTGCAAGATGTCATAATTCTGCTGTACACAGCATTGGTCAGGCCACACCTGGAGTATTGTGTGCAGTTCTCGAGGCCTCACTTCAAAAAGGATGTGGACAGAATGGAGCATGAGTAGAGGAGAGCGACAAGGATAATCAGGGCTTGGTCTCCATGAGGAAAGGCTGAGGCAGTTGGGAATGTTTAGTCTGGAGAAGAGGAGGTTGAGGGGGGACATGATTGTTCTCTTTGAGTATTTGAAGGGCTGTCACTTAGTGGAGGGCAGGGAGCTGTTCCTATTGGCAGCAGAGGATAGGACTCGCAATAATGGTTTCAATTGCGGGTGGAGAGGTACCGGTTGGATATTAGGATTTATTTTTTTTACAGTAAGAGTAGTTCAACAGTAGAAACAGCTACCTAGGGAAGTGGTGAGTTCCCCCTCACTGGCAGTCTTTAAGCAGAGGCTGGACAAATACTTGTCAGGGATGCTCTAGACTGATCCTGCATTTGGCAGGGGGTTGGACGAGATGTCCTGTATGGCCCCTTCCAATTATTTGATTCTGTGAGGTCAGGGCAACCACTGCACTACACCACACCATTTAAACAGCACATTTATCAGTAAAACTCCAGAGGTCACTTCTAATCAACAGTAGTTAAAAAAAGAAAAAAATTACATTAAAAAGGAAATAAGGACTCCAAGATTAGCAATAAAACCACTATAAAAGTAATAACTGAGGCAATATTTGAGAGCCATCCAACAAAGAGAGGAGACTGAACAGTATACCCAGGTCAGCCCAAAGCCTGGGAAAACACAAAGGATTTTGCCTGACACCTAAAGTTCAACACTTAGTGCCAATCAAATTATTGTGAGGTAGGAGTTCCATAATACAGGCTCATTGAGAAATATTCTGACTCCAGATTATCTATGCCTTTATAGGAAACTAACAATTAGCATTTTCAGTTGTGCCCAGAATTGGCAGCAAGTCTAGATCTTTTAATATTGTTCTCGACACTTTATACCAGGAAGCATTGTTGCTGCCATCTACCAGTTGAACCTTCTCAAACAGTCTTCAAAGGGAGTCCCTCATGAGCACACTGCAATAATCCAACCTGCATGAGATAAAACAGATGTATGTAGTGATGTCATGCCTCTAAAAAAAAGACCACAGCTGGTGTACCAACTGAACCTGGCTTAAGGCATTACAATCCACAGAGGGAACCAGCACTTCTATCTATAGTCAGATTCCAAATCCACTCGCAAACTGAGAAGTTGCTCTTTTAAAGGGAGTGCAATCAGTTCAGACCAGGCTGAATCCTTAATTCCTGATTGGCCATATTTGTCAAACACCTCTTCAATGTTATCTGGAGTAAGCTGCAATTTATTGGTCTTTATGCATTACATTACACTTTCTGACCATTCAATATCTCATCTGACTGTAAAAGTGCTATCTTCATGTGGAGGCATATCACTCCAAGCAGGATCATGTAGCTACTAAACTGAATGGGGGTCAAGAGTGAATCAATGACCATGGGGACAAGTAGTTGTTTCATAGAACCAACTTCTGGAACTGACCAGCAGGAGAGGAATGGAACCACTGATGCCCATTTCAGTCAGCTAGTTCAGAAAAAACATGGCCAGCGGTACTCAAAGCTGTTGAGAGGTCCAGAAGGATCTACAGGGTCACACGCTCCTATCTTTCTCTCTTTGAAGGTTGTCACTCAGGACAACCAAGGCAGTTTCCATGCCAGAACCAGTTCTGAGGTTGGATTGAAATGGATACAGATTATCTATTTCATCCAGGAATCCCTGGCATTGCATGGCCACCACTTTCTTAGCATCTTTTGGAAGAAGTGGATATTTGTTACCATCCAGAAATTATTCAAATAATTTATTATCTTCTGGACCAAACTGGGACATTTAGTTAAATGTGATAAGCATGGAGGGCTAAGGTCGAGCACATATTCAGTCAGACACTTGATCACTTCCTCAGGCTGCAGTAGCCAATATCATTCCTAGCAAATACCATGAGGCTGTATTCTTCGATCTGCAAAAATAAAGTCCAAGTTGTAGCAGACTTGACCAACTTTATCTGTATGTTGTTGTCTCACTGGTTGCAGGTGTGGATTGTGACATGCTTGGTGATGATATGTAATCTACCTTTCTTTATTACCAGGCTGCACCTTCATATTTATCTGTTTCAAAACACTGCAACTCTACTGATTCAAATACCAATATAGATTCAAAGCAAAAATCAGGTAAACTTAAGATGTTTGTCAATTTCCTTGAAGCTTAAGGAAAGTGTGTCAATTTCACTTTTTAGAATTAAAATATGTAGTATGTGCTGCATCTTTCTGGCATGGCACACAGTACGGTGGAACCCTTAGTGAAGGGAAGAAGGGTAGCCACATGAGGTTTCCCCAGCCTAGCTACCCCTTCAGAAGAAGGTGACAATTACACGGGGATTACATATTACAACTAATATTGAATTGGGCTAGCATTTGTATAATATGACCCACACATGTCTTAAAAGTATTGTCTGAAGCTCCCCTGTGCAGCACTTTGATTTCAACAATGGTTAGCCAGATGTCTCTGGAACCTCACAAGCAAAAGAATATTTGTTCTGTGCATGGCCATTTCCTTTAGCTATCACAAACTAGAAGCCTTAGGAGAAACAACCTCATTCACAGAATAAAAAAAGTGGCAATGTTGAGATGGAAAACAAAATGAGGATGGTAGCAAAAACAGACACATTTGTGATAACGCTGACTTTTCATTGATTCTCACATTGACTAGGTAAATTCAGATCATGAAAAAAGACAAAATATCTGCATACAGTCAATAATTATGCCTGTTAGTCTTGAAAGCAATGAGATAAAAACTTTGATTTACTAATGCATGGTTCCTATGGTCTGGTTATAGCTGTATGTATTCCTAAACTGTGATCACAAAATCCTTAAATTCTAATATATTTGAACAGAAAATTGCCTAAATGTCCAAAAGAGCCAATATTCCATTTCAGAACATGTATTTTCTCAAAAATGAGAGTATACAAAAAAGGGGAATGGTATAGTCAGGTGAGTCAAACAAACAAAAGCTTGTTTAAGACCACCAGAAGGCTCAAATAAATATATCACACAGATTAGAAATGGTGGCTAAATAGCAGAGTAAAAAACCCACAAAAGACAAGTAGTTTTCTTTTAAAAAGGGAAACCAGAGAATGAAAAATGAGCATAGGCTGAAAAAAATGTGTGGATGATAAAATAAGCAAAAATAAGAAAATGGTACCATAAAGGAAAACCAAAGAATTTTGCACACGAAGAGAAAGTAATCTGTTTCTTCATAAACTCAACATCTAACCTTTCTGAGGAAAAAACGAATGTATTCTCTTGCCTCCCTATGAAAGTATATTCATTAAAATATATTCCCTCTTGTCAAAAAGTAATAATGAAGACTCAGTTGTCCTTTCCTGCCTGAGCTGTGCTTCAATATCTATTCTTTACTTTAAGTGTTGATTTTCTTAAAAGCCTATGAAGTTTTCTCCACATGTCCCTTTATTTATTTCTTCAAAGGCAGAGGCTCCACATAATGCTATGAAATCTTTAAAGCAGAATGACCATGAAACCCATTGCAGTGCCTATGCGATAAGCAAAACAAAAAGTCCTCCATTTGGCCACATCTGCTTCAGGAACAGTTTCAGTTGGGTGTTATTTCATATACATTTAAAAGACACACACTGAAGAACATAAGTCCTGCTGGATCATAAGAACATAAGGACATAAGAAAATCCATGCTGGATCAGACAAAGGTCCATCAAGTCCAGCAGTCTGTTCACACAGTGGCCAACCAGGTGCCTCTAGGAAGGCCACAAACAAGACAACTACAGCAGCATCCTGCCTGTGTTCCATAGCACCTAAAACAATAGGCATGCTCCTCTGATACTGTAAAGAAGAGGTATGCATCATGACTAGTATTCATTTTGACTAGTTTCCATGGACAGCCCTATCCATGGACCAGTGGTCCATCTAGTCCAGCATCCTGTCTCACACAGTGGTCAACCAGTTCCGCTGGAGGGCCAACTATAGACATAGAGGCTGAGGTTTTCCCCTAATGTTGCCTCCTGGTACTGGGATTCAGATG
This sequence comes from Euleptes europaea, assembly GCF_029931775.1. NCBI lineage: Eukaryota > Metazoa > Chordata > Lepidosauria > Squamata > Sphaerodactylidae > Euleptes > Euleptes europaea. Next base: position 34,155,053 of record NC_079316.1, on the reverse strand, counting down.
TTGACTGCTTCTTAACGTGGAGGTTCCCTTTAGTCACTGTGGCTAGTAGCCACTGATAGACCTATCCTCCATGAATCTACCAAATCCTTTTTAAAGCTGTCTTTGCCTGTGGCCATCACTACATCCTCCGGTAGTGAATTCCACATTTTAATCACTGTGTAAAGAAGCATTTCCTTTTGTCTGTCCTGAATCTACTTCATTGTCTGTCCTGAATTGCCTTCATTGGATGCCCTCGAGGGAAAAAAAGTTCTCTTTGTTAACTCTTTCTACCCGTGCATAATTTTATAAACCTCGACCATGTCCTCCCTTAGTCATCTCTTTTATAAACTGAGAAGTCCCAGACTCTTCAGCCTTTCCTCATAGGGAAGGTGCTCCAACCACTAATCATCTTGGTTGTCCTCTTCTTTTGCCAGCTGTGCAATGTCTTTTTTGAGATATGGTGACCAGAACTGGACACAGTATTCCAAAAGAGGTCACACAATAGTTCTATACAGATACATTATACTATCAGCCGTTTTATTTTCAGTTGCTTTCCTAAGAATCCCCAACACAGAATTTGCCTTTTGCACTGCTGCAGCACACTGGGTTGACACTTTCACTGAGCTATCTACGTCGACCCCCAAACCCTTTTCCTTCTCAAAGCCAGCGTGGTATAGTGGTTCTCTAATCTGGAGAACTGGGTTTGATTCCCCACTCCTCCACATGAGCTGTGTGGATTGGGGTAATCTTATTCCACTGTTTCTGCTCCTACTTAGTTGGCCAGTTTCAAAAGATGGTGCTGGGGAAATACTGCTCGGTCTCATGGCATCTCATGACTCTGTCATGTCTCCCCATGTACAGGCAGTGACTAGTGGATCCATTTAGGGGAAAAGCAGGGTAGAAATATATACATAATAGGATATTCATCCCAATCCATGTTCTGTGTATGCTGGTACCTGCACACAGAGGTGAGACATGTGGCAACCAAAGAAAGTGCATTTTTGGTAGAAGCACACAGTCTGTGGAATGCTCTCCCACTTGAAGCTCATTGGATTGCCTTCACTTTGTTAGCTTTCAGGCACCAAGTTTTTATTTGCCCATACTTCTTTGATTAAAACTCTTGAATAAGTGTTATTAATTGGCCATTGACCAAAACATCTGTTTTAGTCCAGGTACGCAGCTAGATTATTTTACAATTTTTGCTGATTTTGGTTATGCCAGTTTTTTTGTCCTGGAAAGGTGGCAAAGTAATATACTAAATACAAAATAAATCAATTATCCTAGATTCAATCAAAGTAATTGTATATTGCTTTTTATAAAATGTACAAAGCTTTGAGACTACTCTATTTCCCTTGGAAGAATCTAATACATTTTATCCCAGCCTCCTGCCAGAAAGATTCTTTTCAATGAAATCTGAATGTTGACTTGTAAAATTACATTTCATTCTCCCTAGATATTCAGTCCTGTACAATTCTAGCAATTTCCTTCTTTGTTTGGTCATCCTTCACATTTCTGTAGATCTGTATACTCTCATTAGTTGTCCATTTATTGCAGAGTTCAAAATCAATCACTATAGCTGTTAAATAAAGTTTGTGACCTTTCTGTAAAGTCACTACAAATTGCCATACACTTCTGATAGCAATTCTTCCCATATTTGCTGTGGCATTTAACTTTGGGTATGTTTCTTTTTAATGTTGTGGTTTAGAAATGAGATTTTTTTTAAAAAAATGAACACAGTATTGTTGCTTATTTCTAGTATGTTAAAGAATTTGTTCCTCCCAGGCCAAACATCCACAAGCAAATTGATATCATGTTAGATTTACTCACAAGTGTGAATGCTACATAAATCGTTGATAGGGTCCTGAGTACACAAGTAAAGTTTCATGATTTATTTATGAATGTGTAGATCAAACTAGACAAAAAAAGGAACTATCCTAACAGTTCACACCTACAATCCCCATGATTTTTCAGAGGCAACTTGAGTTTCATAAAGAAAGCAAAATATTTTAAGCCCAGTGGGTTGGAGTCTATGAATCTGTTCCATAGGGAGTCATCTTCTGGCACAAGTAGCCTTCTTTGGGTGGAAGAATTGTGGTCCACTGGAGGAAGGCTGCGGGTTGGTGTATGTGTGGTAAGGGGAAAGGGTCTCGAAAGCTGGCTCCCAGTTGCCAACCCCCCCAAAGAGACAAAGAGGTGGAGGTAGACGAGTAACATCTATGGCACTGAGAGTCTGAGACAGGCAATTTTGGTGTCAGTGTGTGGGATAAATTGATTGCTTTCAAGTCTCATAGCCAAACATGTTACTTCTTCACCTCTTATTCCTGTGTCATCATGGGCCTCTAGCAAAGCTGGAAATATTGACTAGAAATATACTCAAACTATTAGTTAATATACTTAATTCCTCCAAATTCAGCCCTTTTTGTATCTTTCCCTAGCCCTATCAATGTGATATTCACAAGGTTCAGTCATCTTTCCAATTGCATTTTTAAACCACCATAGTCCTTTTCAGATGTTTTATTCATGCATATCTGGACCCAGCAACTTCAGGTATGGGGACTGCCATGCTACCTGTGATGCTTCTGATATGTATGGTTGCTTGCCAAGTTGTCTGAATAGGAGCAGCATGCTTATTTTGTATGTGCATACAGCCTTGGTATGCATAAACTAGAAACTGATGAATCCACTGGTCAGTTCATGTGTACTGTAGCTGTACATGTATACAAAATAAGTGTGACTTTGTCCACACAACATGGTGCCCGCATGTATTGGGAGGATCTATGTGCGATTGGGAAGCTCCTGGTACGTGTAGATGTTGTAATAAATGACGGTCTTTCCTGTATTGCTGATATCAATGTTCTGATCAGCCCTATTCTATATATAACTTAGGGTTGCCAGGTCCCTCTTCAGCACCAGTGACAGATTTTTGGGGTGGAGCCTGAGAAGGGCAGGGTTTAGGAGAGGAGAGACTTCAATGCCATAGATTCCAATTGCCAAAGCAGCCATTTTCTCCAGGTGAACTGATCTCTATCGGCTGGAAATCTGTTGTAATAGCAGATCTCCAGCTAGTACCTGAAGGTTGGCAACCCTAATGTAACCATATTTCTATGATAAGGACAAGGGTTTTGAAATGGAAAATAATTTGCCAAAGGTAGACTTGCCAGAGGTAGACCTTGCCAAAGGTAGACTTATATAAAGACGTTTATTTGCTGTAATAAATGATTAATAAAAGATACTGATGTTCAACATTGAATATTTTATTATACATAATTGTATTGATTGGGCTCCTGTTTCGGTAAGGGCTTGGTTAGGTGCACATAGACTCTTTGCTTAGCACCATTGCCTCTTTCCAAACAAAGGTGACCACTTCTTTGTAGCTTGATGATGGCTTTTTATACTATCTTATTTATAATGTTTGTGTGTCTGACTTTTTTCTTTCCTGCAAAACAACGTCTTTTTCAATACAATTCAAGTTAAAAAAATTACTGTCAGTCTGTAAAAATCTGTAAAAGTCTGTAAAAATCCCCAAACAGCAGGGCAATCAGAGCAACTAAAACATTACAAAATCAATGACCAAGCTTCTGAGGCTCCTTCTGTTTTGTGTAGCTTCTTCATGATATTTTAATTGTTCCTAATAAAGATATTTGCCTCCTGTTGCTGTGGCATTTTTTCCTAATTAGGCTGATGTGGCCACCTGAATTTTTCTTTGTCTATAAAGCAGTTCCATTTCAAAGCATCTTTATGCAGCTAAAATTTAAATTAGAGCACATGTCACTTTCCACTTCTGAATTGTTGATAAAGCAACTTCTGCTGCTTTCTAAGTATTTGTCCACAGAATGACAGTGGCAGCCTGAGATAAAGGGCAGGCTCCGCTCCAGATCAGAGGCAGAAATTCCCTTTGAATGTCAACTCTTCCTCCACTGGAATGCAGACATTTTGCTTTTGGTGAGCAAGATAAAGGCTTTTTTCACAATCTGCAGTGCAACTCATCTGAAGCAGCTGATGCTTATGTTGTAAGCACATTCAAAGCCTAGGGAGGTGTTTTTTTTTTTTTAATCTTAATGAAATTAAACAGGTTATATACATTGCAAGTGTTTAAAGGCAAGATATAACCACGTCTGAATCCAGGAAAGAGAAAATACTATCAATATATCTCTATTGGAGGTGTAATTGAAATGCAAGAAATGCATTACCTCCTGAATAAAGCTCAAGCTTTATACTATGAAGTCTTATATTTAAAGGCCTGCTGAATGGTACGAAGAGGCCATGGCTCAGTGTACTTGTTCTGCAAGCAGAAGTTAATGATTCTTACGCAGCAGGTGCAGGGAAAAGGCTTTTTTTCTCCTTGAGACCCTGTAGGCCTGCTTGGCTCTGCTTTCTTTTCATATCTTGAGTTGTACTGAGATAGCATTGTGGGAGATAGTGGCCCACTACGACTGGGATAGGATGAATCTAAACTAAGCAAAGAGCAAGTATACAAAAAAAAGAGGTTCTTGTATAACAAGTAACTCAGGATAATTCATGGAAAAGAGAAAAGCCACATGCTGCAAGGGTAGGAACTCCCACCTTGGCCAGATTTCTTCCCTACCCCAAATATGGCAATCCTTCAGCTCCTTAGCCTGTGGGAAACCCACCAAATCATCTGGAGCTAGGGTTGCCAACTGACAGGTACTAGCCGGAGATCTCCTGCTATTACAACTGATCTCCAGCCGATAGAGATCAGTTCACCTGGAGAAAATGGCCGCTTTGGCAATTGGACTCTACGGCATTGAAGTCCCTCCCCTCCCCAAACTCCGCCCTCCTCAGGCTCTGCCCCAAAAACCTCCCGCTGGTGGCGAAGAGGGACCTGGCAACCCTATCTGGAGCATTTCTGGGCAACTCAACACGAGAGCGACATGATCAATATATTAGTTTATGTTTTCTGAATTCTGCCCCCAAACGTTATCACATTGCCAAAAGAAGGACAAAAAGATTGCAGAAACGTTTCATCTGGATAATTGGTTTGTCTTGAGAGAATTGGAACTTCAATCCAGAGAGAGTGAGTCAGTGTGAGAAAATGCTCAGATCTGTCAGTCCCAGCAATAGTGGCGTGAACTGTTCATCTCTTTAGGGATTTGAGTATATAGTTGTTGGCAGAAAAAAGATGTCAAAATAATGATATAAAATGAAAATACATTTGTACAATAATGGCAGGACAGTAGCTGTGGTAAACAAGAGCACCAAAGAAATATTACTGTTTACGACACAGGGAGAAATAGCTCTTTCAAATGTAAGATTGCTTTCATTTTGAGCGCTTCTAATACCATCCTTTCAAACATGGAAGGAATTTTTTTTGTCTGACATGCAGAACATCATAAATCAATTGGCTACTAATAAAGACTGGCTTCTAATAAAGACTATTTCACAGGGTCAGTCTATGCAAGATGCTGAGGAATCTGCAGTCAGATCCTTCCAGCATCTTAAAAATTGGACTGGATAACAACTGTGCAGGGAAGGAAGAAGAAACTCTTCCTTTCCAGTATGGTTTCAGTGACCAAAACTCCCCTCCCTCATCCTGTAGTATCTGAAATAGATATAAAGAGAGTCATGTTTTGCCTGTGTTTTGAGGGACCTGTTTTATCTCAAATTTGAAAATGCGGGCAAAACGCAGGGAAATGCAGGGGGAGAGCGAGGCGACCTCTGATGGCCAGAAACGGCATGCATAATCCAAATACCCTAAGTCATCAGAGGGGTGATGGCGAGTGAAACAGCCATGCATAAAAGGCCTCAGTCTTTCCTCTGTATACTTGGTACCCCCGCTGCAACTGATGGACAGGAGGCAGGCAAGCAAGCACTCCTGGTAGCAGCAGTCACCTCACTGACTGCCCACCTGCCCACTTTTGCTGTGCAGTGAATGGAAGGAGGGAGGCAGGCCAGGGGACCCCGTCAAACGGCATCTTGCCAAGCGTCTCCAGAACCTGGAGTTGGCTTTTTTGTGAGGTAGAAATCTGACCAGAACGGAAGAGTTTAAACAGCTACTATCTGCCCATCATCCAGCCCATTTTGCAGTCTGCTCCAACTGATCCTTCTTATTTAAAAATCGACATACAGGAGAGAAACACCACCCTCCGTGCAGTGTGTAGATCCATCCTTGCCTGTTCTTATTTCCTGTTTCTCCTCTTTTCTGATGTACATTGTTCCATGTCTTTAAAGCATCCACAGTCATAGACCTTGCCTTCAGAAGAGGAAATGGAACCAGTGTATGTCTAAAGAATACTCTGATGCCACTCGGCATTAATTTTTAAAAACCCTCATTCCCTTTATGCTGCATGGCAAATTGAATTTTTGTCCGTGCCTGGAAAAAAAGCAGAAACCTCTATCTGAAATCTTATTTCTCAACTTTCCATATGAATATCTTTCTATATTGAGACTTTAATAACTGAGCTACAAAGGAGTAAATAATGATGTACCGGGGAATACAATAAAGAGTGAGGTTTTATAGACTCTATTGATGCTGTTTGTTACAGATGGGTACTGAAGACAGATCAGATATGAAGAGAAGTTCTGTATTTTGTACTGGTCACAGAATATCCCACTTTCAATGGATAGTTACCAGAACTGCCTGCTGAAAAGTTGCAGACAAGTCTGGCATCATATTGCCATCATTCATGCACCAACACAATTTCAGGAGGAGCTGATTTATTTTCTTTGAGACTTAGGGAGCAAATCTGTAGTAAGTCATATGCCTGCGTTTGGGAAAAGCAAATGATAAGAGATGAAGATAGTGTCCCTCCTAAGCAAAACTGCTATCCACATCAGTTCACATCAGTTCTTACTTTTTTTCAAGCTGGACTCATCAGGAGGCATCCTGCAATGTTTTACTATAGAGTTGTTGCATCACAATTTGAGCCAATTGCCACCAACACATTCACGGAATGTGATATGGGCTATGTTGTAGAAGCGCCCGGAGAAGACAGGCGTGACGCCCAGGACCGATGCTTAAAGGCTGCGAGCAATGAGAAAGGCTCCGCTGGCCACCATGATGGCGGGGCTCTGTCCTGCTCCCCCACCATAGACTATTTCCCTATAGACTTTGGACAATTTTCTTAGTCGCATGACAGTCCGTGTATGCAGAAATATCTTCTTTTGTATTTGCTCATTATTACTATTCTGTAAAATGCATGCACCCTCATTTTCTGGGACTGGTTTGTATTGACTCTATTTTTCTTTCCGTGTGTTGTATTTTAAACATTCTCTAAATAAACCCCCCAGTTGGCACTTACTATTTTACGGATGGATTACAAAGCTCATAGGGTTTTATGTTCTAGAACTTTCTTGCTCACCACCTATGGCAGGGCTGTGCAGTGCTCAGCTATGCTACCCATTCCAAAAGAGGACCTTGCCCTTGCTGACAGCAGCAGCGCCACCAATGCCTGTTCTTATCCAATGCAGGTTCTGAGTCAGATCTTCATTGCTAGGCAGTGACATGTGTACTACCTTGATGCTATGCACATCTTTGGCAATTGAAATGGCTCTCTAGATTGGATAATTAATAGTCATAAAATTATAAAATTATGCACACACATAAACATCATCATACTTCTGCATTTTTTTGAAACATATTGCAGTCTGCCGATAGAGGGGGGCTGGGGATACAAGATTCCCGAACACTTGGGTTGCTCTGAGGCCCCCAAGAAATCCTCTTGCCTCAGTTACACTCACGCTCTCACTCAGCATGGTGCTTGTGATCTAGGGATATAACAAGTGCTAAAAGCCTCTCTAGGAATGTATAATCCCTCATTTTAACCATTTGCTTGACTTGACATCTTACAAGTGCTCCTCTGCAGCAAAAGAAAACTTCTGTTTTCTAGTTGAGTGACTGGTTAAAGCGAGCAGTTATGAATGCCTAGAGGTCCTTTTTGTTCCATTAAGGATTGGTGAGTTCCTTCCCTTCACCCCTCCTTTGTCTTTCTTGCATGTGGGTGTGGTGGTAAGGGTGGGAGGTGAAATATGGTTCCAGGGTCCTGTGGAGGAAACCCTGGCAACTGTTCACTCCCAATTTAATAACTGCTTGCAATATTTTATTTCCAATAGCGAACAGTTGTCAGGGTTTCCTCCACAGGACCCTGGAACCATATTTCACCCCCCACCCTTACCACCACACCCACATGCAAGAAAGAAAAAGAACCATTAATTTATTGTAAACACTGAATACACTTCTATTGGGGTTAGTTATTTCATTTAATTCCTATCATCTCTTTTAATACCATAACAGCCTCTTTCTACTTCAGGGCTTCCTTTGAATTCCCTGGCCTTATTTCTTTTCTGAATCAACAAAGTGATTTAATTTCTTATGGTATTTAAAATAAAAAGAAATATCCAATTACTCCCTCCGAGTTTTTCTTAATTATTACCCCTGCTAATGAAATTACTTTCCATGGATTGGTAACACAAAAGTGATAAGAGGATACTTATGATCAAAACCGTACCATATTCTGAAGAGCCAGGCACTTTCTGCTTTGGTTGTATTTTTATCCAGGTTATTTGCAGTCTGTAATTTAAAAGAAAAGAAGAAAGGGGTCTTAAAAACTTTGTCTAGATCTTCAAACTTCACAAGCAATAACTAAGTTTGACGAAATTGTACACAAATTAAAAATTCTCATTTCACAATAGTTATGAACCAACAGCAGGTTAGGTTTAAATTTTAAAATGTAAAAGGAACTGAGAGAGAGATTAAAGAAAAGATGCACGGAGAGCATAATCCATTATGATTTTGAACAAGCCCCAATTAAATATGAGCACTCATGTCATTCCCATTGAATTCAATGGCACACATCTCATCCTGCTGAACCTCCTTTCCAGCCAAAATATTTTCTTGTTAGCAGAAGCTAAAATGTGAGCTGTGCTTGTGTTATACCGACCCCCAACAGCAGGATCCAAACAAATCTATTTCCCATTGCCTCACTCTTTCCCACTGTGCGGGAGCTCACAAGTTTGCTGTTACAAAATCTGTTCTCCTTTGTCTGGTTGGATTTCTTCTCTCTTCCTGTTCCTGTTTTTCTTATATACTTGGCATTTATAGGGAGTGGCCTGCCTGCTTGGCTATGACATCTTTTGCTACAACAGGTACTACAGTAGGTTGTGTGCCATCTATTTTAATAATTGGTTAATAATCTGTGGGTTGTATTTATTATTGGATCTTTTAATTGGTGTTTTAACTGGTATTTATCTGTATGCTTGTGATTTTATTGTTGTCCCCTGCCCCAAGGCTGGTTTCAGCCGGGGAGAGCAGGCTAGAAATATAATAAATAAATAAGCAAATAAGCAAATAAATAAGCAAATAAATAAATAAACGAGCCAGTCCCTTCAAACAAATACCAATAAAATATTGTCGAAGGCTTTCACGGTCAGAGTTCATTGGTTCTTGTAGGTTATCCGGGCTGTGTAACCGTGGTCTTGGAATTTTCTTTCCTGACGTTTCGCCAGCAACTGTGGCAGGCATCTTCAGAGTAGTAACACTGAAGGACAGTGTCTCTCAGTGTCAAGGGTGTAGGAAGAGTAATATATAGTCAGAAAGGGGTTGGGTTTGAGCTGAGTATTGTCCTGCAATACAGGACAATACTTTTGCAGGACAATACTCAGCTCAAACCCAACCCCTTTCTGACTATATATTACTCTTCCTACACCCTTGACACTGAGAGACACTGTCCTTCAGTGTTACTCCTCTGAAGATGCCTGCCACAGTTGCTGGCGAAACGTCAGGAAAGAAAATTCCAAGACCACGGTTACACAGCCCGGATAACCTACAAGAACCAACCAATAAAATATGTTGCCACCAGTGTTCTGAACCTTGCATAGGATAGGGTTACCAGCTCCGGGTTGGGAAATACCTGGAGATTTTTGGGGCGGAGCCTGAGGAGGGTGTGGTTTGGGGAGGGACTTCAATGCCATAGAAGTCCAATTGCTAAAGCGGCCATTTTCTCCAGGTGAACTGCTCTCTTTCAGCAGGAGATCAGTTGTAATAGCAGGAGATCTCCAGCTAGAACCTGAGGTTGGCAACCCTGGTGTGGGACCATGGGGTGACACAGCAGGAATCAGGCTCCTGTTGCAGACATCTTCCATATTCAGGCCTAGGGTGGCCAGCTCTGGGTTGGGAAATACCTGGAGATTTTAAGGGGTGGAGCCCAAGGAAGGTGGGGTTTGAGGAGGGGAGAAACTTCAATGGGATATAATGTCATACAGTCCACTTTCCAAAGCAGCCATTTTCTCCAAGGGAACCGATCTTTGTTGCCCGGAGATCAGTTGTATTAGTGGGAGATCTTCAGCTACCACTAGAAGTTGGCAACTTTATTCAGGCCCCTCTGACTCACAGGACCGCTAATGCGGATTATGGTGGCTGGAATTTAATTCTTCTTTTTCTGATCAAAGGGCTAGCAAGCTGCGGCCTGTTTCCTGTTGTTTTGCTGCTGGCTGTGTTTATTCTGCCAGACTGTTTGAATATGAAATTGAGGAGAGTCCCAGAGAGCTTGTCTGCAGGTATCAACAGTCGCCTTTCTATCTGTTGGACTATGGAGACCTCTGATGAGGGAGATGCTGTGGACTCTTCCTGCCAGCTCACTTATGAACTGTGTATGGCAGAGAGGGTGTGTGGTCTGGGTAAGGTGACATCATTATAGTTTTTGAACCCTCACTACCTGTGGATTGGTGCCTTTCCTGCATCCGTGGCCACTCCATGACTGGTGCTCACTGGTGAATTTGAAGGATACAGTCTCATGTTTTTAATATCTAGTTTTTGCATTTTCTGCTTTGGTCCTGAGAGTTCATAGGACTGTGACTAAAAGTTCATTCCTGGGCCTTGCAGTGGCTGGGGATGGCATGATCGAGGCACCACCGCGGTGCATCCAAAGAGGTCTCCTGGCTGCGGCAAAAAAGGTCTTAAAAAAAAAAATCAAAAATAGGGAAAATAGCCCCATTGAAAACAGCGATGCTGTGCCAACAAAAAGCTGGTGCAGCACCACTGTGGCGGAGGGGGCGTTCCTGGCCTGGAAGGGGTTAGGAAACTGCCTACCAGCAGCTCTGCCCCAGAACACCCAGGGAACACCCCAAAATGCCCCGGGAATGCTGAGGCGGCATCCCAGGGTCGTGCTACCATGGCAGTCCTAGGGGGCTGATGCAAGAGGCACTATGCCAGGGTCCATTCCAGTTTGCATGATGCATGTGGTATGGATGCCGGCGCAAGCCCCTCTCCACCTTCTAAGCCCATTCGGCCCCAGGCTCAGGAATGAGCTGTTTCACTGCAATCCTAAGCAAAGTTGCACTGAATGCAGAGTTGCATTGAGGAAAGTGGGTTTAGAAAGATGTAACTCTCTTCAGCATTGAACTGCAAATTATACTGACATTAGCTCTGACATAGCAATGACTGGCATAGCTGCACCATGTGTTACTAGCTGACAGCATTCAAATGGTTTTTTTGTGCTTCACTCCTAATTAATATAGGATTTTAAACTTCATGTACAAATCTGTTCTAGAAGGCATTGATTCATGCACCATATTTTCCCTTGCTGCCCTGGTATTTGAGTACAATAATGGAGCGTTTATTTTATTAATGATTCTAATGTTATTACCAACCAAGGAACATTATAGTTTGTGATCAATAAAAAAATGATATTTCTTCTAAAATGCTGTAGTGGGATTACTCTCAGTTTACTCCTGTCAAGATTAGAAGGTATTTGTTTATTAATTTTATTTATGATTGTTTGTGCTTTACAAAGAGGGCGATTCCTATTGGGATCATAATACTTCAATAATTGTGTCTTGATTCTTTCCTACTGAAGCCCAATATGGGAAATCAGCATGGGGAAATAGAGTTAGTTTCTGATATTTTATTCATTCACTTCAAATATTGGCTGCTGTTTTACAAGCGGACTGTGGAGGAACCTTATGTAGCATATCTTATGGAGATGTGTCTATAGGTATGACAGATATGTTAACACGTATGCAGTAGTAGTTTAGGAATGCAAATGTTCCAACTAAAGATGCATTCTCATTTTACATTTCTGTTTGGATATAAACAACTGTGTGCAAAATATACTCCCATGGAATGTGCAAAATTCTGTGGAGGTCCCTTTAAATATTATGAAGCCAATGACTAATTCTCGTGTGTGCGAAGTGCTGTCAAACTGCAGTTGAATTATGGCTACCCCATAGGGTTTTCAAGATAAGAGACTAACAGAGGTGGTTTGCCAGAGCCTTCCCTGCACAACAACCCTGGCATTGTCGAAGGCTTTCACGGTCAGAGTTCATTGGTTCTTGTGGGTTATCCGGGTTGTGTAACCGTGGTCTTGGTATTTTCTTTCCTGACGTTTCGCCAGCAGCTGTGGCAGGCATCTTCAGAGAAGCCATTGAAATTCATAAACATCAGCACAACTTTAACAGAAGAGAGTTTAAGAATGAATAAGGCTTGGCTTCCTGTCCTGAAAACCTCCAGACTAACAAAGACTACAGTCAACAATAGCCATGCAGATTAGCTTTGGATTCCACACATTAACAGATCACTTCAGGATACAATGGTTCCATATTAACATACCACACCCTCATTAGCACATTATCTTGATACTTACAGGACAATGATTAGCACATTACCTTTGATACTTTTTGCAGGACAATGATTCAGCTCAACCCAACCCCTTTCTGACTATATATTACTCTTCCTACACACTTGACACTGAGAGACGCTGTCCTTCAGTGTTACTCCTCTGAAGATGCCTGCCACAGCTGCTGGCGAAACATCAGGAAAGAAAATACCAAGACCATGGTTACACAGCCCGGATAACCCACAAGAACCCTGGCATTCCTTGGTGGTCTCCCATCCAATTACTAACCAGGGATGACCCAGCTTAGCTTCTGAGATCTGACAAGATCAGGCTAGCCTGGGCCATTAGCTAATTCTTTCCTACCTAAAAATAATGAGTATTTTAAAAGGACATGCCTCCAGTTTACTTGATGGAAGGTATTTATATTTTGTACTACAGTATCCATAGGACAATAGGAAGAACTGGTCCTGAGAGAATTTCTTCTGCTTCTATCTCTACCACCAAGCTGAAAGTTGTCGATTTTATAGCCTTTTTAGCGTAACAGCCCCACAGAAATGATTGATGAGTCATTTCTCCAAATCCTGACTGAGCCTGGGTTTTTCCACAGTGGAAAAACGGCCTCTTCTTTTTTCCTGATGTAACAAATCCACATGATCAAAGTATATGGAGAGGTGGCCCTTGCACAGATGAGCAGACTATGTTTGCTCTGAACTTCAAAAACACAGGTTCCAGTCATTACACCCAAACCAGTTTCCCCACAAGAAGCAATCTGCACTACGAACATATTGTTTGCATTGCAAGTGCTTGCTACCTGACCAGCTCCCATCAAATTGGGAATACATACCTTCAGAGGCTGTCAGATATAAATTGACAACATGATGGGAGAAGGCCATGTGGTAAACACTTGTAGTTGTTCTAGACCAGATAGGGATCATTAGTTTTAGTAGCCTTTAGGGGTGTGCAAAAAATAATTGAAAAAATTCAGATTTGGGTATATTGGACCCAAACATTTTCAGGATTCCTGAATATTCCCAAATCCCCATACCAGTATGGAGTATTTTTCTGGGGTTTTTTTGGGGGAGGGATCTGAAAAACAAATTGGTTCCATTATACCCTATGGGGAATATTTCTGGGGCTCTGCGGGACTGTTTTTAAAGCTAGAGCACCAAATTTTCAGCATAGCTTCTGATGACTCTTCAAACCCCCAAGTTTCATAAAGATTGGTTCAGAGGGTCCAATTGTATGGGCCCCCAAATGGAGGGAAAATGGGGCCCCATAAAATTGGACCCCTTGACTCAGCCTTTATGAAACTTGGGGGTTCTTGTAAGGAGGGTCACCAGCAGCCATGCTGGAAATTTTGTGTCTCTACCTTAAAAAACAGCCCCCTCCCCGAGCACCGGAAAGATTCCCCATGTTCCTTCCCCATGAAGGAGAAGGGGGATGAGGTATTTTTCAGCTTTTTTTGGTTTGGCTTTACCAAATACAACCCCCCAGTAACCTTCCCCATGGTGACCGTGCAGCAGCCTTTAACATTCAGGCACTCTGAATTTGCTTTAATTTATTCTATATGCTGTTTCTGTATTATCATGCTTCTTAGATTTGGTTTCTTAAATCATATTGTAAGTGTTGTTAGTGAAACTGAACTCTGTGGCTGTGTTGTAGACTTCCCATCTTCCACCTGCTGACCCTGCAGCTGTTTGGCTGGGCAGTGGGGGAAAATTGGAGGGAAAAATTGGAGGGAAAAGCTGTCATGTGGTCGTTTCTGGCACAAAACTGGAAGTGATGTCACTGCATTGGTATGACTCAGTGATGTCAGTTCTGGTTTTGCACTGGAAGTGAAGATGTGGGTTACTTTCAATGTAATTTAGTGATAGTTTGCAACTGGATTTTCCTATGTGAAACAGGAGAATCCACTTGCAAATGATTGCTAAAGTGTATAGAAAGGGCATTATCTAATGTGTGAAGGCAGCCTTGTTGTCAGCACAGTGTCACCCCCCCCCCAATCTCCATCCCTCTGGTTGTCAGCCAATGGCTGGTACCTTAGCGAAAACTGAAAAAATAAACAAGATAGATAATGAAAACTGAAGTGTGCAAAGGCCTAGGAAACCAAAGGCATATTTGCTCATATCTGACTTGAACATGAGCCATTTTATATCTTTTAAACCTTGCCTTTTATCAAAGTTTCCTTGGTTTTCCAAGGCTCATTGAAAACAACAAAATAAAAGAGTCAAGCGCACAAAACTTGCCAGACTTCTGTCACTGTCAACACACTCCCTGGGGTGACAGAGAAAATTACTCCAAGGAAAAACGGGTATTGAATATATGGTTGGTGGAAGGATGGTTTTCAAAATGTAGCGCCATGGAGTGAGGAAAGGCTTATGATGCAGGTAAAAAGTTTGGGGTCCTGGGAAGCAATAAAAATGTCACAGGCAATCAAAGTATTACTGAACATGATCCAGCTGTTATTCTTAGAAATGGATGAAAAGCAATAAATCTAGTGGCAGGATTTGGATTCAAATATGCCATGGAATCCTTTCCTTCAGTGTGAGGTGCTCTGGAGAATGGTGTGGATGAGCACGATACAGTTCAGTGGTGCAACTTAATGTTATGCGTAATGTTATGAAGGAAGTCCCACTGATTTCAGTGGCGCTTGGACACAAGTAGATGACTCTAGGACTGCAGCATGCTTAGTGCCAGTGGTTTCAATGGGCCTAATTAAGCCTAAGTTTGTGTTTGATGGTGGGGCTTATAGGTTACAGAGGTAGGAAGGAAGGCAATGTGAGCTTTAAATTCAAGCTAGTTATTCCCTATTTAATATAAAACAAAAGAGTTTAAAATTTCCAATTTTGTTCATTATATTAGCCAACTCTCTCTGGAGACCTGGTGATAGGCCTTTCAAAACACCTGCTCAAAGTATGTATTGTAAATCTCTCTGAGGAGATGTACCTAAGTGGCTTACGAACACAGCAGCCAGCTGAACAAAAACTGTTACAGAACACATTTTGTTTTTGTTGTTTGTTTGTGTGAGAAATAACTCATTAAAAAAATTCTCAAGGATGCTAGAAGAAAGCACTGAGTTGTTTCTAATACCCCTTGCAACCAAGCTTAATGATAACCTCTCCTTCGCTGGTGTGCATCAAGGGCAGCATTGTCTGTATTCTAAACAAGTTGAAAACACAGAGGAGTTAGCTGCACTCTATTGTTTCTGAATACTGTTGATGGCCTCGCAATGTTCAATTACCAAAGACTCTCCACGAATGAGTGGAAATATATGAGCAAGGCAAGTAATAAATGCACCAAGAAGTGACAGATCGGACATGATCTGGAAAATGGTGAGTGCTTTGATAAAGGTAATGTAACGTGATTAGGCCGGATGATTGTTGCAGGTCTCTGGCAACAAAACTGAGTCCATAGCTCCCATTTCAAATAACTCTGTTTCATCAACATCCTTTCCTCCAAATTGAAAATAATGAGTCATCCCCTAAGAACCATCCCCACTGTGGAAATAACAGAGTATCTGGCAAAAACTTAAAGCTAGAAGCATGGAACAACCTCATTTGTTCCTTCTTTTTATACACAGCACATATTGCAGTGGCACAGTGGACTGTCATGAGGAATAGGAAATCTATGTGTACCATCCATATCCCTATCCAGCCTCCCCCATCCCGGTACAAAGCAAGTTACTAATGTTACATTGTATAATGGGAGAGGACTGGTTGAGGTGGACTGGTTGAGGATATAAGAGGCATACGCAGTTCTACCATGGCCCACAATGACTTGGCATATTACCTGAGCATGCTTTCATTCATCAACATTAAAAAGAAAAGGTAAAAAGATTCCACAGAGTTCTAAAGATACCTCCAGACCTATGGGGCACTATGTCCATGGTGAGTTTGGTTTGTAGGTTAAAAAAATGTTGTGGCATAAGATTCTCTAGGTCTACTTGATCAGATGTATTAAGTGAATAGTGAAGATAAGAAAATTTAAAAAACTTATGCATAATGTGATTTAAAATGTCTGAATGCATATAAACCGCTAAGGACTAGCAAGCCCTCTGGTATAGATGGGACCAGTCTCCAGGTACATCCAATCCTGGCTGACAGCTGGCCAGTTTGTTTGACATCCTCTGCAGCATACAATCTTCAGAAGCAGTCTTACTTCAATTGTATTATATTAGCTAATACACATCCTGACCTAACATTACTCCCCAAAGTTCAGAATTTGAATGATACATATTCCCTTGATTTAGTCCCACAAATTTAGTTATCTACTGAAATTCTTTTTTTTAAAAAAAAGCTCAAATGAAAAATGACAGGCAAGTCAAAACATCAAGTCCACTATTGTTCAACATTATCCTCATAAATGTAAATGTTAGTTTCTAGTTTTCTAAGCAGTGCTGGACATTTCCCCAAGGGTTCCTAGGATCTATTCTCTAGATTTTGAAAGTCCCTTGAACTGAACATCAATCTTTTCCAGACATTTATCTTTAAATTGTAACTTGCCTGA
The DNA here is from genome assembly GCF_029931775.1 of Euleptes europaea. NCBI lineage: Eukaryota > Metazoa > Chordata > Lepidosauria > Squamata > Sphaerodactylidae > Euleptes > Euleptes europaea. The sequence continues at coordinate 34,137,999 of NC_079316.1, read as the reverse complement.
CCAGCAATTTCTGTCTTCAGATCCTCATCTGGATCAACACCAACCCTATTAAAGAAAGGGAGAGAAGTAAACGGTGATTGCAGAATCACTGGATTTCTGTACAGCAACTATTTCTCACTAAGATATCATAGATAATTGTGTGAATTGAAAATAAAATTACCAAAATACTAAGATGTGACATTTATAAGAAATGTGCTACCAGAGTACCTATATCTCAAATTCAGTTGTTTCAGAGGGTATTTTCTGATTAAACGGATATCAATGAAACTAGGAAAAAAGTAGCCACGGGCTGTTTAGGCTTTGGTATTTACCTGCTTTGACTACAGTGCTGTCAAGATGCTTTACAGAATAAACAAGCAATTTTATGATTCTGAAAGTGCTTGCCTCTGGGAAGCATTCCCTTATTATTTGAGTATTTTGAAGCTTTGAGAGACGGAACAAGTCATTTTGGTGCCTGAGGCAGAAAATCCAAATGACACCCCCCATTGAGATAAAAATATGATAATAAACTAATTGATTGACAATTTGCTACTCCTTTATGGCACCTGAGGGAGAGCCACCATACCCTGCCAAACAGAAATGCCAGTCTTGTCTTTACTAGACAATCTGTTCCCCACTGTGGCAAGTGCTTTGCAAAGGAGAACATGGGCACAGGGCTGATGGCACTGGTGGTGCTGTGACAATTTTATCTATGTATTTACTTTGTTTATATTCTGCCTTTCTTCCCAGTGGGGATCCACAGTGGCTCACATCATTTTCTTCTCCTCCATTTTATCCTTACAACAACCCTGTAAGGTAAGTGAGGCTGAGAGAGAGTGACTGGTCCAACATCACCCAGCAAGCTTCTGTGGTAGAGTAGAGATTTGAACCTTGGCCTTCCAGAGACTAGTTCAGCACTTTAACCACTACACCACATAGAACTAAGTATCTGTACACACCCCTGGGTGTCAATAATTGGAAAGCATTCAATATAGTGTGACAAAAGGAGGACTAGGTTGCTTCTGCTATCAGCTCTGAATAAATGCAGCTGGCAAGGCCAAAATGGGTGCTGATGATTTTGTCTTCAAAGAATATCACACACAGTGCACTAGTGAATTGAAAATTTATAGTTTATAGTATAATTCCTTTAGGTGAGACTGATCTGATGTTTGAAGATATCTCTTCACTGTCAACATCACTATTATACATGCTTAAGCCTGATGTAGCAGTTAAAACGACAGCATGCTGGGTGCAGGGAACTTTCACACATGCCGAATAATACACTTTCAATCCACTTTGAAGCTGGATTTTACTGTGTGAAATGGCAAAATCCACTTGCAACCGATAGTTAAAGTGGATTGAAAGTGGATTGAAAGTGCATTCTTCAGCATGTGTGAAAGTGCCCTGTAGTGTTTAAAGAGTTGAACTAGGATCTGGGAGAACCAGGTTCAAATCCCCACTCTGCCATGGTAGCTTGCTGAGTGACTTTGATCCACTCACTCTCTCTCAGCTTCACTTCCCATACAGGGTTGTTGTAAGGGTAAAATGGAGGATGGGAGACTGATGTATGCCGACCTTAGTTCCTTGGAGAAATGGCAGGACAAAATGTACTTAATAAAACAGCAATCAAAGTGAGACAGAGTTGCACAAAGAGGATGGATCCAGACTGCCCAAGATCCCTCAGATGGGTCACAGCCTGGTGTAAGGAGAATTAAGCGGTCTAGAAAGCTACATTGCAGCTTAGCTCAACCCCTGGTGAAGGATGACCTTTGGTCTCTTCACCGAGATGTGGGATAATGTCAGCAAAGTGATGCCTCTGCAACCCTTAAAAAAAGGTTAGACAATCTGAACTATTATTAAATATCATATCGCTATCCTATCCTGATCAGGAAAGTTGGTGGCAAAGTTCAAGCATCAACAAACAGCGCAGGATCCAAGCATCAAGGCACGAGTTGAAGCTAGAGTGCTCCACAGGAGGCAAGCAGGCCATAGAAAGCTGGAGCTTAGCTTTCAGCATCTCTAAGCTAAAGCACAATTTAATATAAGGAGATGTAGAAGCAGCAAAAATTCTCCCCCACCCCCAGACCATTATAGTGGAGCCTAGAGATGAATAACATTTGGCCCTTGCTTTGCATGTACACCCTTTGTGCGAAAGGTACACCCTTCAAAAAGGTCACATTTCTATCTGTCATACTTGCTAAGAAAAGCTTTAAAAGGTGAGAATAGAATATCCCAAAGGCTCTGAAGCCAGAGACCTTGTATTAAAAAACCCTACATTTGTATTGCTTTGAAGGACTGAATCAAGGTTTTGAAGATAGCAGTAGCTACAGAATTAGGGGTTATTCACAAGAGTAGGAAGCTCTGATGAGGACCAATTCACATGACTGATATGTGTCTGCTTGACCTTTGGATTTTTGGTTGTGTTCTTTTTCCGTCCGGATGCTTTTGAAGTCCTTGGTTAGCATAAGATCAACTTGGACTGCAAACTTTTAAAAAGTGAGTTAACAGTGGGTGCTGCCTCAGAGCCTGCGCTCACAGTTCAGTTTTAACATGTTTGCTCAAAAGCAAGTGGAAAAAAGCAGGAAGCCATGTCTACAATGTTTGCACAAGGTAGCCTTTGACAGTTGTCCTCACAGAATTCAGCAGAAAGAATTGCATGTTGGAAGAAACAGGGGGATGCCACGGAAAGCAGCAGCCTTGTGTTGCACTTCCACTCACACAGAGAGACACAAAGAGACAGAGAGAGATCTATATCTATATCCAATCCGTATCTACATCCAGTATTTATTTTAAAGGTTTACAGGTCATGTTTCTAACATTCAAAATAGCATACAATATTTTAAAACATAAAATAATATAAAATCAAAACACAAAATATGCTCAAGGTTTAACTGTATTTTAGGAAGAAGAAGAAGAAGAGTTGGTTTTTATATGCTGACTTTCTCTACCTTTTAAGGAGGATCAAACCGGCTTCCCTTCCTCTCCCCACAACAGATGCCTTGTGAGGAAGGTGGGCTGAGAGAATTCAGAGAACTGTGACTAGTCCAAGGTCACCCAGCAGGCTTCATGTGTAGGAGTGGGGAAACCAACCTGGTTCACCAGATTAGAGTCCGTTGCTCATGTGGAGGAGTGGGGAATCAAACCCGGTTCTCCAGATTAGAGTCCACCGCTCTTAACCATCATACCATGCTGGCTCTCACTCTCAGGATTGTTAGTCCCAGGGTACAGATTTTTCCAGTTGTGTGGGATACCTTCCATCTTGTCCAGCCTGAGGATGTGAACAGAATTCTTGGTAGTTTGAGAACTATCACTTGCTTGTGTGACCCTTGGCCTTTCTGGCTGCTTAAATCTGCTGGTGTAGAGGGGGGCTGGGGGACTGGTGGGGGCGACACTGTTCTGAGCCTGTTTGGGCTCTCTCTTTTTTAAAGAAGCCATTTCCCGCAGCTGCTGTATGGCTGCAGGGAACATAAGTTTGGTGCAGGAAACCTGGAGCCAGCTCTTAAAAAACAGTTATGTGTAGTTTAACCTGCTGTCATCTGTATGTCTGTCTGTTTCTGCTGGAACAACTTCAGCTAAGCTTTTCTGTTTGTTGCATATGTTTCTTCCAGAAATAAATCTTGAGGAAAAATTTCCATGCTGGATAATCCAAGACTTTCCCAAGAATGAACCTTATGTCCAAACCTTTCTTCAAAGACTCTCTAGATAAACTGTCTCTGGCAATTCTTTGATATGCTAAATCTTAGAGGCAGTCTCTAGCAGGGAAACCTCATGTGCTTGAGAATTCATTGTTCCACTTATCTGCATCCCTTTGATCCAATATGTTTGCTACACAAAAGGTTTCTCATAAAGTTGGACCCCAGCCTACATATGTTATTTTCAGTTGGCTGAAGCAAGACTGACAGAAGGTACAAAGGGTTTTCTTTATTTTCATTCCCTGCAGAAACCCTGAATGCTGCAACATGAGACTGCCAACCTGACAGGAATCGCAGTTCATTTTCTACAAGAGTTTTATTAGTAAGAAATTATCCTAAATGTGGTCTGCATGTTGTGCATGAACCTTTAATCAATAGTTCTCTAGTTTGAACTGTTACCTTCTATCTTTAGTCCCATACCGTCATTTCACAGAGGCCATTCAGGACACTTGTATGATAGATAGATAGATAGATAGATAGATAGATAGATAGACAGACAGACAGACAGACAGACAGACAGACAGGGCACAATAACATGACAGCCGCCGCCATTTTAAAGATATTTTAAAATTCTGTGAGGGCCCAATGCTGATTGGGCCAGCTGTGCAGCACACACACCCCATGCCTTTTCAAGTCCTGAAACCGCTCGGGGAGGGAGAGAGAGACTTATTTCCCCTGTGGCTGTTTCAGCACTAGAAAAAGCATGAGGGGAGGACACGGGTGTTGTGCTAAGGGCCCAATCAGGATCAGAGCCTTGTGGCATTTTGAACTGTTTTTAAAATGGCGGTGGCATCCTTGTGAGGATGTCATCACGTTTAGTTTGGCCTGTAGATAAGACAGGGATCCTGTCCTTACAAAGGTAAGAGTGTTATCTGAGGGATCCCAGATCCAAAATACATTTTTGTATTCATTTCTCCTCCAATATTTGCAGAATATAGTATCTAGGATCCAATCCTGGAAGTACAGTCTATGACATTATTATGTAAGATTCAGGTATTATCAAGGAAAGTACACAGACCATTCAAAATAGTGGTAAATTGTGATAATGTAGCTTCCCTAGTTTTAGTAAATTTGTTACCACCTGAAATGGTTGAGGGATCTCATGTCCTTTTTAAGTCCTTGAGAGATAGTAGCAAAGTGCTTCATGAATTCTAGTTCATTTTCAAGCTGGAGTCTTTTTTTGCAGCTTTAATAAAGAATGTTGACTTTTTACTTGGATCAGATACCCAAAATAGATACGGCCCATGATAAACTGGGACTGATGGGAGCATGGATTTAGATGATGAATATTTCAGTCAGTATTCATGCTGTGCATTAGATTCCTCTCCACACATTTCCTTGTCATCAATTGATTCCTCACTTCTAACTTGGTGTGATTTGGAAAGGCTGGATTCCAGACTCCAGGTGGGACCTGGGGATCCCCTGGAATTACAGTTCATCTCCAGACTACAGAAATCAGTTTCCCTGGAGAAAATAGATGCTTTGCAGGGTGGATTCCATGACTGTGTACCCCACTGAGGTCCTCCACAAGCTCCATCCCTAAATATCCAGGACTTTCCCAAACTGGATCTTGCAACACTACTTCCCATCCCCCGCTGGTGGCCAGGGGAGACGTGGAAACCCTACTCTTAGTGTTGCCAGGTCCATCTTCACAACCGGCGGGAGGTTTCTGGGGCAGAGTCTAAAGAGGGTGGGGTTTGGAGAGGGGAGGGACTTCAATGCCATAGAGTCCAAGACTTTAGACATTATTCTAATTCTTCTAACACCATTGTCTAATAAATATATTCATAACTACTTGAAGAATCCAGGCAGAATCCTTAGGAAAACCATATCTCATTCTGGTGAAATTAAAGCCATCACAGTCCCTGAACACAGAACAGTGTTTTGGTTTTCATAATTTATAACTTAGTTTTCAAAGTCAGCCATTAAATAGTTCTTGAATGTTTTGTGCATAGGTAAATGTGTATTTTGTGGTTAACCATAACCAACATACCATAACCACTACAGCATTATTAACTGTAAAATACTAGAAGCATAAACAAAATCTAAAAGATTCATCATCTAAAATAAATTATTAGAACTGCAATTAGTAACAAAAACTCCACAACCTTGAGGAGAAATAATGCACAATTTGGACATTACTTTTGGTCTCTGGCAGAAATTTTTATCTGTATTCTTGGCAAACTGTTGTGTATATTCCTATTTTCTTTCTATATTGTTAACTTTCATCATCTGTTGTGCTGATAATAATGTCTGTGCTCTGATGTATTATATTAGGCGAATATAAATACCGTGGAGAACTTAGTCCTGTAAACTGATCTGCTATTTTATTTTCACGTCCATCATCACCTTTCAGCGAGCCAGCTTCATTGAATATATGAAACAAGTTCAGGAAAGGAAGTGGATGAAAACATAGGGAAATGGACTCGCTGAGAAAAATTAAGATAAATCATGAAGTACTAACCCTGCTTAATATAGCTTTGAGAGCTTTGTGTCTTCAATTTAAGAGCTCGCTCTCCTTTGTGTTATCTTATAACAATGTTAAGTGTTGTCTTTAATAGAACTGTGGTTATGGAAGTGAAGTGAAGGGATGCATGCATAATTCACCATTCCAGCATGCAAATCATCATCCACATTATTGTGTGGTTTATAGTAACAATTTGAGAGCATCAAAAAGGAAGACTTCAGCTAAACAACAACACAACCATTATCATATCTCTACTATCTCCACTATGGGCTCTTTCACACATTATGGAGAGCCAACCTCAGATATTTTTATTGATTTATTTACTCTTGGAGAGCCAATATGGTAGTGGTTAAGGTGTTGGATGAGGATCTGGGAAACCCAGGTTCAATTCCCCTCTCGCACCATGGAAGCTTGCTTGGTGACCTTGGGACAGTCACACACTCTCAGCCCTGACCAGGGTCATGACACAGGGTCATGACGCAGAGGCAGGTAATGACAAACCACCTCTGTTAGTCTCTTGCCTTAAAAACCCCACAGGGTTGTCATAAGTCAGCTGTGACTTGACGGCAAAAAAAAAAAATTATACCTGACCTTTCTCCCCATTGGGGACCCAAAGGAGCTTACATGATTCTCACCTCTTCCATTTTATTCTCACAATAACCCTGTAGGTTAGACTGAGTGTGTGTGACTGGCCCAAGGTTACCCAGTGAGCTTCCATAGAAGAGTAGGAATTTGAACCTGGGTCTTCCAGATCGTAGACTAACACTCTAACCACAACGCCATGCCGAGGGCACACATTTGACTCACAGGGAGTGACATGATGTCTTGGCATGATAACTTGTAAGCAAATACATATTTGCCATATTTACATTTGTAGGTGTAAATGTAAAACATCTTAGGTGTAGACCTAAAAGACAATTCTGCAGGGATGCTAAACTATGAGAGAACCCCTTGCATGGGCCAAGGAGTGTATCTCCGTTGCAGGGTTGAAAGGTAGGCTACCATGCTCAATTCTCCAGGAAGAACTGCCAAGTCCTCCTGGCCCTAGCATGTACTTAGATCTGTGGGAGACTTTCTCTCTTCTTCTAAGAGAGTTCCATCAGATTGGACTCAGGACAGCTGAATGTCTCTCTGAACTTAGCAGAGAAAGGTGGGATACCAAAGTAATATGTGCCCAACTATTTATTGCGTTCTAACTTAAAAATGGTCTGACAAAGAGACTCTCAGATGTTATGTGGTTATATCCTTAGCGTAAAATCAAAACTTAAAATTATACTAAAGCCATATCTGAGTGATTGATTGGACCCCTCCCCCTCAGCTCCAAGTGTGAATTAGGGCAAAAGAAAATAAAGTCCTTCTCAGTGACAACCTTTCAGCCCATTGAATAGCATTAAAAGATATAGCAGAATACCAAACTAGGATTCCTCTTTTTTTCTATTTCTGCATAGCTTTCTGACCTCCTCTATGAAATAGGCACATAAACGTCACACAAGGTAAAGGAGGCATGAAGTAGATAGGGAAGAAAAGAACATGAGTGATGTTTTTATACAACAAAGTAGCCTGTAAAGCTGTGCTGCTTTTACATTTTACAAGTTCACACAAGGTTGGAAGAGACCACAAGGGCCATCCAGTCCAACCCCCTGCCATGCAGGATCCCACAATCAAAGCACTCTCGACAGATGGCCATCCAGCCTCTGCTTAAAGACCTCCAAAGACGGGGACTCCACCACCCTCCGAGGCAGCGCATTCCACCATCAAACAGTCCTCACAGATGAAGGATCATTTTTAACAACGTTAGCTATGTTTTTTTTAAAATACATGTGAACAATCCATTAAATAGCTCTTTTTAGGTTTTCTGTTGGAACGCCAGAGTCAGCCTACAGTCAAGAACCTTTCAAAAATTACATAAAAACACAGAAAGTAATATTTAACAACAACAAAAACAGGTCTGGATGAACACGCCTGCAGTTATAGCAGCAGCTGAAGTTTGGCTGCAACCTGTGACAACCTGTGACAAGTGACACTGTAATGTAATAAAACAATAAGCTGCTACCTAGAAAGTAGTTCACTTCAAGGGATATTTGACTTCTGGTCGAATAATAGGCAATCAACTGACTGCTGGGCGTATTTGACTGGTCAATCAACTAGAATGCCAACCCTGATTATAGAGTTTTTAGGACAGATACTCCTGGGGAAAGAACAGGGTATCTTTGGCTTCTTTGGCAAGAACTAAATACAGCTTTCACATGTATCTATATGTTCTGTTCTTATTTTTAAAGATTATTTGGCTTACCTATCAACTAAACAGTCTTTTAAAGGTAATTAGAGGAAAATACTACATCCAAAATAGTGTCTACAGTCTTGACCCTGGTCTGTCCCATCTAAATACAATGGGCATTGAAGCCTATATATTGGAAATCGCAGATCCACGAAGGGGTTTGTAAACTGTCCCTTCATTTCCTTGTTAATATGGGTTAGTGGGGTTAATGGAGTTACCTAAATGCAGAAATCCGTGAAGATTGCTGAAAAACAATTTAGCTTTTATTTGGCATATAAAAGTAACTGATTCCAAAAAGGGACATAATTGAGCAAATTAAATGTTTATTTACAGCAATAGAGCAAAGGAAGAAATAAAAGTAGGAAATAAACATTTTCTTTCCGACCCTAAATCTAATATGCCCCCTGATGTAAATAAGGCTAGATGTTTAACCATCAAGTTACAAAAATATTTTCTGATTACCTCATGGTTATAAATTGTGTAGTCTCAAGCCTCTAGATTACTTCTTACAGCTCCTTATGGTATAATTTCTCCTTCTTAAAAATGTTCTGCTATTCTCCGAGCAAAGGAATCCCTCATTCTTTTATTCTTATTCAAACCATACCAGGCATAATTTCTCAGGAGGTTACAGTGCCTTTTGTTGTGTATTGTGAATGGATATACTAGAGAAGATCTTTTGTCTCATTCAAGCAAGTTATTAACAAATCAACACATTTTCTGCCAATCTGGCAGGATCTCCAATTGAAAAGTAGCTTGCAAAACTAGTTAGACAGCCCTTGTCCTATGGGGAGAGTCCTATGCTAACCTCTGAGCATCAGCAGAGTGAAAAGTAATTTTTCCTCAAAGCGGTGAATTGTTCAGTTACCTGACCTGGATGGCCCAGGCTAGCACAATCTCATCAGATCTTGGAAGCTAAGGAGGGGCAGCTCTTGTTAGTATTTGGATGGGAGATCACCAAGGAAATCTAGGGTTGCGACACAGAGGCAGGCAATGGCAAACCACCTCTGAACGTCTCTTGCTGAAAACCCCAACAGGGGTCACCCTAAGTCAGCTGCAACCTGCCCGCACTTTCCACCAACACCACCTGTAGACAGAGGAGTCATTTCACCAAACCTCTCATGTGTGAATGATACTAGTGTAGTTTAGAAAGCAGAAGGAATTTATTTTAAAATCTAGAATGAATTTTTGCTCTTGTAGGTTTTACCGTCACATTAGAGAGTTTGGAAATGTTAAATGTACTTTTAGAGCTGTGTGTAACTATGCTATATGATACAACTTTGCTGAAGAGGATGGAATCAACCTTGATCTATTTAGGCTTGAATACAGGTCATGTTATTTTTTTTTAATCACCTTTCATTGATATTTTAGCCAAAATGTGCCCTCTATTGCAAACTGAGAACAAACAATCAACAATCAATATATTTGCCTTTACCAGAGGACACAGTAATGGCCATGAGTATAGATAGCTTTAAAAGGGGATTAGACACATTCATGGAGGACAGGTCCCTCAGTGGTTACTAGCTATAGTGACTGAAGGGAACCTCCATGGTTACAGGCAGTAAACCTCTGAGTACCAGTGTTAAGAACAACATGGGGGGAGCCCTTGGCCTTTATAACCTTGGCCTTTATAATTCCCTCCAGGGAAACTAGTTGTACATCATATGAAACAAGATACTGGAGTAGATGGACCACTGGTCTGATCCAGCAGGCTTCTTCTGATGTTCTTTGTAACTTATTTTTAACTCCACATTGAGGCTGAAATGTCCCCCCACCAAAGTTCCAGGTCAACGTGGGTCACCCACTGACTGTTAACTGTTGTGGCACAAGGAGAGATTCATGCTTTAACATCTACATTGATATCCAATGTGAGGCTAGGGAGGCTGAGCTGAACAACTATATCCGTTTCCTGAGAGTCGTGTGCATTCTTCTTGCGCAGCATAGGTACTCTGCAGCCATGCCCCAGAAGCAGTTAGCATGCAATTGTATGCTCTGCTGTCTTTGCAGAGCAAATGGTAGTGTCAGGCTCTACGCAGAATGTGCACATTTATTAAAAAGTGGCCTTTAAACACAAGTGATGTTTGGAGGGCAAACATCTATTTTAATCAGTAAGCGTATTTCATTTCAACAGAATTATCCCTAGTGTTTACTTGCATACATATTAAAATCCTCTTCTGCCTGCAACCTCTCAGTTGTTCTCCCTCCTGTCCTTAGCTCTGTTTTATGGAATAGTTATTGCTTGCTTATCTTCCCAACACTCTGGGCATGTCTACACAATGCTTGTGCAAGGGCTGCGATGTGCTGATTTCCTAATCTGCTCTAACACAGTGCTTTGAAAAACAAAACACCCTAAGACTTCTGAGACTGTACAGATTTCCTCCATTGCTGCTAGTGATTTTGTATCACCCAATGGGACTGCTATACTTACTGCAAGTGTTAATGAAGAGCGTCCAGCTTGGGGGGAGAAAAGGAGCAGTAATGGTGTATGCTGTTTCTCCCCCACCCCCAAGTTTTTTGCATTAGGAAGCTTAAGAGACTGCAAAATGATTAGGCATGAAACAAACAAAAGCAATTTCCTTTTAGGAAGGTCTTTGCAGCAACAGTCAAGTAACAAAGCACTGGAAAGAATAAGGCATCTCAAAGCTTTATAAGACTGAGACTCAGCAGAGCCCTCCCGCTGCTGGAAGGGATTCTGTAAATCAAATGTTTTTTTGTACGCAACCTTGAAATGTTATTAATAAAAAGGAGACCAATCCAAAATATGATTAAAAATGCACTCTCAGCTAATGCAAAGAGACAGAAACACCATTACACTACATGAAGAGTAATTTTTGCATGCAGTGGGGTGGGGGTGGGGGGAGGAAAACCCTGCGTAATTGTCCTAATTGCTACTTTTATGAACTCTACAGAGATTAATGCTGTTTTTTCTTGCTGTTGTTGTTGTTTTTTTACAGAATAAAGGGGGAAATATAGCCAGGAATGAGGCTCTTTTCTTGGCATCTCTCTTTGACTACTAATGAGCTTTGGTAGCCAGGGAAAATGAGAACTGACTTTACAAAAGATCCGCACAAAAACCAGAAAATGGTGCCCAGATGTATTTTAACAATTTCCTACAGATGGGGGTAGTTAATTCTTGGTTTAAGAATAACTAATCCCGCCAGTGAATTATGTCAATGATTCTTCCCGAGCTGTATGATATTTGCTCTCTGAATCACTTTAGGTGTCTGTTGCTTTATTTTCCTTGAATATAAACAGCAAAACTTTGGAAGGAAGCCCAGGCTGTTGTAAATGCATTATGTTCCTCTTGATGTGATTAACCAAAAGAAAACATGCTCAGTGCCTTTTTGTATAATGAGATGACCAGTTTCAGCTTCTGTGGGGCACCTAGCCGGAGGAAACTAATATCAAGAGTGTGATCTTACACCTCAGAAGTTGGTATTCCTGGGAAATTCATACAATGCTGCTAGAAGGTGGTGGTTAATGCACTGAGTGGATACTGCAATAGCATAACTTATTTTAACATCTGTTGCTCTGAAAGTGGATAGCAATGGTGGAAGGCTATTAGAATGATTTAGCTTCATTGTGTAAAACTAACGATGACAAGTGGCCTGATACTAAAACATAAGCAGACTTTCAGTTTATTGAAGTCAACTTCCTTAAAGTTCATTCACAGTTTCACGTTGGAAGCGCTGACCTATCTTATATATAGTCTTATAGACACCACCACAGAGATTTTTTTGTTTTGATACGACATACTTATTCATTTAGGAAAGTTCCCATATGCATTTGGTGTGTTGAGTTGTTAGCTTGCCACCTCAGTAATTCACTTGAAGAATTCATGTGATCTTTTTTGGCCTATAGTATTTAAAACTTCTATATTTTTCTCAGGGCAAAAGCCTTTAGTATCTGTGGGCCATAGAGTTCAGATTCAAAACCCTCTGAAAGAGACTGTCTGAGCATCTGTGTGTCCTTTAAAATAATGGCCTCCACAGCTTCCTGCAGAAAGCTACCAATGATTTATGGGATAAGAAACCTCAAGAGCTGTGAGAGAGAGGAGGGGGAACACATCACAGTGAGAGGTTTTTTTTTTTTTTTTTTTAATAATCCTTTACATTGTGCAGCACAGGTTAACATTTCCAAAGATAAAAACTCATGCAAGTACTCATGCAAGACATCACATCACCAACCAGGAACATGGCAAGTAGTATCAGGAAGACTAGGCCTGATATTGTTAGAATGAAAGCAGTGCTCAAACATAGAGAGGGAGCAGGCATACTCTACAAAGGCTGGGCATTCAGAGGAATTGCAGTCATTATGATACGGTCAATTTTTGCCCACTCAGAAATAAATAAGTACACTAGCAGGGGACTCATGGTGAGCATCTCATTTTTGCCCTGCATCATTCTCACATAATTTCCTATTTCTGTCCCCTTGGAAGCCACCATACTCTGTTCCCTTTTCTTGCTTCATTGTGTTCCTTCCTCACACCCACCAACCAATCTACCTTTATCTGCTTCCTCTAAGTCTTCAGTTTTCCCTCCTCTTCTCCTGGCTCTTTCTGCCCATTTCTTCTCTCCCACCCACCTATTTCCTCCCTAGGGTTGCCAACCTCAAGGTACTAGCTGGAGATTTCCTGCTATTACAACTGATCTCCAGCTGATATAGATCAGTTCACCTGGAGAAAATGGCCGCTTTGGCAACTGGACCCTATGGCATTGAAGTCCCCCCTCCCCAACCCCCCTACTCAGGCTCCACCCTAAATATCTCCTGCTGGTGGCGAAGAGGGACCTGGAAACCCTACTCCTTCCCCTTCAGCTTTTCCTTCTTTCTACTTGCCCTGATTCTTTCCCATACTTCCATCTGTTAACGTTATCATTATCCCCTGGGCCTTTCACTGATAGAAACTAAGGCTTGTGTAAGCATACGGGCCGCCTAAACTCCCAGACTGGACATGGCAACCTGATATGCAGGCACACGACTACTGTTCCAGCCGCGCCCCCTCCCCAAACACTACCGGGACAGCCTCAGCATGCTCCGTTGAAACTGACACGGCCGCTCCTGTGTGCTCCATGCAGCCGGCAGCTAGGAAGCAGAAGCAAGGGCAACCTCCAGTGAACCTGAGGGACTCCATGTTCCTGTGCAAACTCTGTTCCAGCCGCAGCCATGTTGTGGAAAGCAGACAGTCATGTAGTCAGTGCCAACACCCCCCTCTCCCACTTCAACATCAGCAGCTTAATGGGCAATCAGCAGCGATCCTGATATCAGCGATGAGTCATCTTTCCAGCTATGCAGCAGCGATCCCCAGACGTTAGCAGCGATCACGCCTTTTGATTAAGAATGTTAATCACTTCAGCAGAGATCTCCCGGTTCCTCCCGGGTTGCAAAAGCCATTGGAACCAGAATAGATTTCCAAATTCTCACTACCCCACCCCGGCAGCCAAAGATTAATCCTTTTGTCACCTTTTGTCACCTGGGAACCTAGGAGGGGTAAATCCCCTTTCCCCGCCCCCAGAAAAACAGTATATCTGGGGTGCCCCCAGCCCATAATGTTACCTTAGGTCTTTTCTGGCTTCTACGCCGTTACTCTGTTGGTCTGGGTTTTCCGCAGCTTGACCACGCTCCCTCCCGCCTTGCTGGCCGAGTCTAGGGTAACCCCCTGCCCCCACCTTTGCTCTTATTTTCTGCTATCTTAGTCTACTGGAACTTGGACATCTCCTCTTCAAGAACGGTAAATATTACCCCACCAACGATCCCTGCCAAATGGGCATCAGTCTGTATTCTACTACCTTTTGAATTCTTAAGATTCTGTGTATGTTTGTGTTGCACCACTGAATGCATGAAACAACATAAACTCTCTTAATTCAGAAATCCCTTGTCTGTCTTTATTCTTAAGGTCACAGTTAATGGGCTCTGGTATAGTTGGTTGATCTCGCTATAGAAATATTAAAGTTACCTATCTGCTCAGCTAATTCCCCATTCAAAGAGCATTTCGGGTAACACTTGGAAAGCTTGGAAATATTGTTGTAGTTACTTGGCAACCCTCAAAATAGCCATTCACGTATCAGAATGTAGTCTTGCAAGATCTTAGTGGGCATCCAGCTCTTAAAGGTACAGATGTTACTTGTATTATGTGAACTTTAAAAAGTCCCTGCTTTTTAAAAAAAGATATCAGACTTTTTCCCTACAAACCTGGGCCTTTCGTTAGGTTAGTAGAAAAATCTCTCCTGTCTGTCCCTGGCCCCACTGTGTGGATTTTTTGACCCACACTCTAGGGCCTAGTTCAAGATTAGTTAAAAGATATTTCTGCCATGAGATTATATGCTAGAGGGAGCATTGTGAACTGTTTTGGCCCTGAAAACACTAATAGTTATGTGGAAATATATTATTTGTTTGCACTGTATAATGGAAATATTATATCGACCCTGTTATGTTTAATGGTTTAGAAATGAGCCTCCAGTGTTTGATTGGCCACTTAGAAATGCATATGGAATACATTATGTTACCATGAAACCCATATGCATTCTGCAGTCAATGTAAGGAGATGTAGTCACGCTCTTTCCAGCAAAATCCATATACAAAGCCCTTAACATTATAGTCCCTGCTGTCAAGACCTTCCCCGATATTCTTGCTATAGCGGCTACCTGAACTCAATCAGTTTTCCGGGGAATATGCCATTGTGCCTTAAGGCAGTGTCAATTAGGCCGTCACTGTGGCAAAGCTCATATGGTAATTGCTTCTTCCAGTCATTTTTCTCCTCCTTCTCCCCTTTCAAAAGGATCTGGTAATACTTTGATTTTCCATATGTGCTTATAAGATAGCCTGCTGGGCTCCTTTTAGCATGTTTACCCCCTTTGTTCTCACCTTTGTCCATTTTTAAATGGACTTTGAGTAACTTGTAATTGTAATCCAGTGCTATAGGCTTATTATAGGCTGGGATAGGCTATATAAATAACATTACTCTTATTTCAGTATAATGTTTTCCATGTGTATTTCCTCATATAAAGGACAAAAATTATGCCAAAGTGGGCCATAAGTGAACATGACTTACTAGGCTGGCATTTTTAATAATGTGTGCATACACGGCTAGGGATAAAGTCATTATTTTTGCAACCAAATTTATTCAAGTAATCACTGGGTATTAGACAGACTTCTGCTGCCTAATGGATCAGATAACAGGGGGAGGGATATGTAGTTCCTTAGGAAGGAATCCATGCCTGCTGACTTGGTTATCCCAATGAGAGACGGCTTTGAAATGTGGGACAGGGTTTGCATGTGATGTGTGGGGACAGCTATAGAGATAAATGCTGAAGCAACCCATGCCCCTTGATTTCCTGTTTGATTTGGGAAATCCCTCAACCTTTGCCTGATCTGCCTGTTGGGTGGGGCCACTCCTGCTGCCAGCAGCCCTCCCCCGAAAGTAAGACTAGCTGTGATGGAAGGTGCATCTTGTAGTGCAGGGTCTCCTACCTGGAGCCCATGCGTGCCGTGGCACCTACCTAGGGTTGCCAGGTCGCTCTTCACCACTGGTGGGAGGTTTTTGGGGCAGAGCCTGAGGAGGGGGGTTGGGGAGTGGAGGGACTTCAAGTCCATAGAGTCCAATTGCCAAAGCTGCCATTTTCTCCAGGTGAACTGATCTCTGTCGGTTGGAGATCAGTTGTAATAGCAGGAGATATTCAGCTAGTACCTGAAGGTTGGCAACCCTACACCTACCAGTACTTCCCCTGGTGTGGGCCACGCTAGGGTTGCCAACCTCCAGGTACTAGCTGGAGATCTCCTGCTATTACTACTGATCTCCATCCGATAGAGCTCCGTTCACCTGGAGAAAATGGCTGCTTTGGCAATTGAACTCTGTGGCACTGAAGTCCCTCCCCTCCACATAGGGTTGCCAGGTCCCTCTTCTCAACCGGCGAAAGATTTTGGGGGCGGAGCCTGAAGAGGGCAGGGTTTAGGGAGGGGAGGGACTTCAATGTCATAGAGTTCAATTGCCAAAGTGTCCATTTTTCTCCAGGTGATCTGATCTCTATTGGCTGGAGATCAGTTGAATTAGCAGGAGATCTCCTGCTACTACCTGGCAGTTGGCAACCCTACCTCCACATGGGAGCCAGCATGGTGTAGTGGTTAAGAACGGTGGTTTGGAGCGGTGGAGTCTGATCTGGAGAACCGGGTTTGATTCCCCACTCCTCCACGTGAGCGGCGGAGGCTAATCTGGGGAACTGGATTTGTTTCCCCACTCCTACACACGAAGCCAGCTGGGTGACCTTGGGCCCATCACGCTCTCTCAGCTCCACCTACCTCACAGGGTGTCTGTTGTGGGGAGGGGAAGGGAAGGTGATTGTAAGCCGGTTTGATTCTCCCTTAAGTGGCAGAGAAAGTCGGCATATAAAAACCAACTCTTCTTCTTCTTCTTCCTTCCCAAACCCCACCCTCCTCAGGCTCCACCCCAAAACCTTCCCACTGGTAGTGAAAAGGGACCTGGCAACCCTAGGCCACGCTTTTCAGAAAGTGGCAGGGTCTTTGTCAGGCAGGGTTGTTATTGGCTGCCCTTATTCAAATGAAAGGTTTTTCATGGATGCAACTGTTACCAGAGGATCAAGAGGACTCTAAAGCTTCCGTTTGTAGTTCCATTCCCCCTTCATGGTTTCTTGCTGTTTATTCTCCCCTCTCTTTCTCCCTTTCTTCCCTTGGGCTTTCCTTCATTCCTTTTTATTCCCTGCCTTTGATTCTTTTGAAAAGTGTGGCAGCCAGTTTGGACTTGGCTCTGTCTCCTGTGGCTGCCATTTTGGGGTCGTAATCACCACCCCCTCTCAGAATTCCCCAGTGCCTGCAGGCTCAAAAAGGTTGGCATCCCCTGCTGTAGTTAAAGGGTGCTACTGATACTATGCCTATGAAAGTGAACATCAGGGTAAGATGGTTCAGACATTCAAAACCCTTCCCAATGCAATGCATTCTGGCCGATCTTGGGGACTGCATTCATATGGGGAATACTATGGAGTGATCTGGATACAGCTGTGTAAACAACTGTGACTTTGCAGTTGGGAAATTGTGTTGCAGTTGCAGAAATCTGGGCATTGCTGGGAAATGCCGCTCGTATCTATAGACATCTTGGGCTTATTGACACCCATTTTAATAGTGACATTACAAATTGCTTATTACTGTGAGAAAAGGCCAGGCACCAACTAGCTTGTGGTTGTGGACTTTTGACTTTCTCAAATGTCCAAGCAAATCACAGTCAAGGAAGTCCTCACACTGAAAGGAAAGCAGTGGGAGAATGCACACTGCTTCTCAGTGGAATAAAGGTGCTCAGAGTATGGACTCTCAAGTGCTGTTGCCATCATAAGACATTTGAAGACACGAAAAACACATTGCAGCTTTACGTGGCTGTCAGCTCTCTAGTGCTGCTTTTCATATAGATCTGTGTCAGGGGTTAATTGGAAACTTAGTAGAACAATGGCAATGTGTTAAACAAAACTGTTAGGGGCCAACTGGGAAAAGATGTGGAACATCGTACCTGAATCATATTGTGTTCTGAATGTTCATTAAGTTAATAGCTATGGTGCCTGAGAAACTGTGTCACCTTTGCTGGACGCTTGCTCATAGGCAAGTGACTCAGAAGCACACCTATTCAATGGGTGGATGTACAACTGCCTGAAAGAAAATAAAGAAATCTTGGTGTAGCACGCTAGCAGAAATAAATTGTCTTTAAGACAGATTGTGCCCTATTACAGAGAGACCAATGGAATACTGATAATGAGGACTAGCGAACTGAAGCTATTCTTAATTTAAATTTATGTATGTTCAAAATAGGGAAGGGTTAATCATTCTTAAAATACAGCTCCGGTAGCTGAGGCCAAAGCGTGTTCCTTCTTCTAGGCAGAGCTGGGTTAATGTTTTCCTTAGACATCTTAACATTTCTATTTCAAAATTTTGATTGTTTAAAAAATGTAATCGATATTCACAATAAAATCTTAGTAGTATCTATTGCATCCTCCAAGGAGCTCAGTGCCACACTCATGGTTCTTCTCATCATTTCATCCTCACAACCTTTAGGGTTGCCAACCTCCAGGTGGTGGCTGGAGATCTCCTGCGATTACAACTGATCTCCAGCCAACAGAGATCAGTTTACCTGGAGAAAATGGCTGCTTTGGCAATTGGACTCTGTGGCATTAAAGTCCCTCCCCTCCCCAAACCCCACCCTCCTCAGGCCCCATCCCACCGGTGGCGAAGAGGGACCTGGCAACCCTAAATGCTTCCCTGACAAGTGTTCATCCAACTAGAGCTTGAAAACCGCCCATGAGGGGAAGCTCATCACCTCCCTACACAGCCGATTCCACTGTTGAATTACTCTTACTGTAAAAAAATTTATAATACCCAGCCAGTATCTTTCTGCCCGTAATTCATATTATGAGTCCTATTCTCTGCTGCCAATAGGAACAGCTCCCTGCCCTCCTCTAAGTGACAGCCTGTCAAATGCTTAAAATCATGTTCCCTCTCAACTTCCTCTTTTCCAGACTGAACATTCCCAAGTCCCTCAGTCTTTCCTCATAGGACTTGGTCTCCAGGATCCTGATCAACCTTGTCATTCTCCTCTACACCTGCTCAATTCTGTCCACATCCTTTTTGAAGTGAGGCCTCCAGAACTGTACACAGTACTCCAGGTGCAGCCTGACCAATGCTGTGTACATCAGGACTATGATATCTTGTGACTTGATTAATTCATGCCATCGCATTCCCTATTATTATGTATGGGTGTGAAAGCTGTCTAAAGTTCAACCAGTGAGTGTCAGAAATGAGCGGGGAATCTGAACCTGGGTCTCCCCACCCTGTCCAGCTATACCACAACAGTTCCCTTACTGACTGTGTATGTAAAGTGCCATCAAGTCGCAGCCAACTTATGACGACCCATTATGGGGTTTTCAAGGCAAGAGACTAACAGAGGTGGTTTGTCATTGCCTTGCTCTGCATAGCAACCCTGGTATTCCTTGATGGTCACCCATCCAAATACTTACCAGGGCTGACCCTGCTTAACTTCTGAGATCTGAAGAGATCAGGCTAGCGTGGGCCATCCAAGTCAGGGCCCTTTACTGACTAGGCTGCTATAACACTGCATCTCTTTAAGTTTGGAAGGAAATTTATATCAGGCACGAGACAGTGCTCATCCCAAAAATATGGGGGAAAGAATGATGGAAGAGCAGTTCTTATAAGGCTGCAATGTGGAATTGACTAATCAGTTGCATTATCTGATTTAAAATATTTGGATCAATTAAAAAGATGGTCATATTGGCTAACAGATTTTTTCCTATTTTTTAAAAATGTAATAACCGTAGTGGACAGTTTACAGAGGTATTCTCTCCTTTGTGACAAAGATTAGAAAAAGCTAGAAGGGAGGCATGCCTCCCTGTGATAACAGCTTGATCCACATGCAACATGAAAACATGGTTGAATTAACCACAGTAAACTAACCACAGTAAACTGATCATCCAAGCCCACTGTGCCACACTAATTGTGGTTAGTTTGTGCTATCAGTTTGGCATTGCAAGGCAGGCTGGGAGAGCAACTGGGTCTCTGGAAGGAAAGGCAGGGGGGAAAGCCCAAATGCTGAAGTCAGGATTTGCCAAGGCTAGCCAAGGCGCAATTGTGGTAGGTGTTCTGCATCCAGGTGGCACTAACTAACCATAGCAAAAATAAGCCATGCTGTAGTGTTATGTCTGAACTGAGCTGATGTGTTTGCCATCTAATAACAATTGC
Organism: Euleptes europaea; assembly: GCF_029931775.1. Lineage (NCBI taxonomy): Eukaryota > Metazoa > Chordata > Lepidosauria > Squamata > Sphaerodactylidae > Euleptes > Euleptes europaea. Next base: position 34,117,841 of record NC_079316.1, on the reverse strand, counting down.
TTTAAACAATTGCTTTTCTCATGTACAAATTTATACAGATTTGATTGATATATGATTGACTGGGACCTCTTTAATCAAGTGACATCCTTAGATATTATCTATACTAGCAAAGTTGTGAAAATTTCTTCTTTTCTCCCCTCACTTCTTCAGCTTGGTTCTGAGACTCCTGGCCATAGTTCTTATCAATAATCACAAAAGCCTAAAAAAAGGGTCCCAAATCCTGTATAAACTCTGAGCATATTAATTTGTATTACTGATTAAAAAGAGTTTTTGTGCATTCACTTTTTGCTACACAGATTTCTTTCAACAGAGGATGGAGGACTTCCAGGCTTTCATTGATGTGCCTGCACATGGAAAGCCAATAACTCATGGACTCCAAAGCAGAAATGTCAGTGGACTTCTCTAAATAATTTTCCTCACTCCGAGAATTCAATGGTAGCCTGACCTGGCACTGAACATAAAGTCTAGTTAAGTGACAAGACGCTGGCAGTTACTCCATACCAAACCACTTAACCTGACAAATATATACTGTGCTTTTCAGGGGATAGAGAAATTTGTTTTCTGCTTTGCATTTTCTAACAGAAGTGAGCCTCCCACTGGGCCATGGTCTAGGACTCACACAGCCGGCCAACCAGCCAAGCATCTCTCTAGAGCAAGCATTTTCTGTCAGCTGTTCCATCCATTTGCTCATTTTGAATAAAGTAGGACTACCTGTCTGCATGATAGAGCGGAGCTGGAATTTTTTGTTTTGTTGTCGTTCTCTTTGAATTGCCGTGGGAGAGGATCTTTTTCTCATATTCCACATTGTTTTTTTGGGGTGGGTTGGATGGATTATAATTAGGTCTTTCATTGGTTAGTGAATAACTAGAGTTGACAGGAATAGCTCGGATTGCTAGATATGGTTATTTTGCAGACACACTGAGGCATCTATGGAATAAGGATCATTCCCAAAAGATCCCATGATTGGCTTGTGTGGTCAGCTGGGTTGGTGAAGGGACAGCCTTGGTGCTGAGCATCATCACCTAATACTTTAGTTGCTTGAGCAGCACATGGGGAGGAGCTTAACTAGGCTTGTCATGCCTTCCTCTGTAGTAGGAGACCTTCTTCTATGAGCTGTCTACTCCTGCCACTGCTCAGTAGGTTAGCAGGAGTAAAATAATTTTAAAATTGCTGTTGCAGTGACAATGTGAGGTCATTTCCAGGCTGAACCTGGAAGTGATGTCATGCAGCTATAGGATTCAGTGGAAACGCCATGACAAAACCATAGATTTTCTGCTGAGTCCTAAGTGATATCGCTTCTGGGTTTGGCCCAGAGGTGATGAGACATCCATCATGTCCTCACTTCCCAGTCTGCCACCAGTTGCCAGCTGCTGATAGCTGGGTCACTGTCTTCATGAAGAGTATGTAGCTGTAATCTCTTCTTCCTCACAAGGAGGGCTGTGTGCGTATGGTGGTGACCCCTATACTCTTGCATAGAATACAGTAATAGAATTTAGTTTCCCTTATATTTCCTTTATATTTTATATTGTGAAGGAAAGGGTAATTGGTACAGATACTCTAAGATCATATGATCTTAGTTATTTCTAGAACAAGGCTTAGAGACTGCTGCACAAGATGTTTTAGTTGTTGTTTGTTTTAAAGTTATTTTACACCATTTCTCATTCTGGTATTCTTATCCATGGACTCAGACATATTACATGGACCACTTTGCTTGCAAGGAAAAATAAGTGGTGACCCTCTTTGCAAGGAGTCTAGCCTACTCCCTGGACAGCTCTCCAGGGTACTTCTCTGAATCAATTAAATTTCCTGAATCAATTCTCTGAATCAATTAAAGGGCCAATCTGTGCCTGATTAGACCAATATATTGTCAGAACAGATATGCCTTGAAGGAAGAAGAAGAGTTGGTTTTTATATGCCGACTTTCTCTACCACTTAAGGAAGAATCAAACCAGCTTACAATCACCTTCCCTTCCCCATAACAGACACTCTGTGAGGTAGCTGGGGCTGAGAGAGTTCTAAGAGAACTGTGACTAGCCCAAGGTCACCCAACTGGCTTCATGTGGAGGAATGGGGAAACCAACCCAGTTCACCAGATTAGTATCTGCTGCTCATGTGGAGGAGCGGGGAATCAAACCCGGTTCTCCAGATTATAGTCTACCACTCCAAACCACTGCTCTTAACCACTACAGCACGCTGGAAAGGCAGAGGGGCAAGGAAAGCAAGGGACACATCACTCGAAAATTAAAATAGGACCCCATAGTGCATATTGGGTTTGAAGACACCCTTAATAAAAACAAGCCAAAACTACTGGTGTTGAAAATAATGCAATGAAAATGATTCATCATATGTAAATGATTAGCAATACTTGAAATCTTCCACTTCTTTTACAGGTACAAACGTTTCAAAAGGATTTAATTTCATATTATTGTTTCTTTTGTTACCAAGAAAGAAAGTGGAAACACTGTGAACACTTATTGTAAGGTACATTCAATATGTGTAATGCCTGGTGTAATCTTCCCTGACTGCCATCTGTAAGAACCTGAAACTACAAGCAAGCCCCACCAGCTAAATACACCCATGCACTAGTCCATCATTATTTGTGGTTATGATTAATACTTTAGAGGAAGAGGCAATCCTTTAAAAACATTAAGTAAATGCAATCTTGTACAAGATTCATAGTGTAGCTTATGAAGAACAGGAAAGTGCCCCTGTTTGTGTAATAGATGAAACTGAAACTGTTATTTGTTCTACATTTAGTTTGCTTGGTGTTATTTCTGATTACTTGCTCATATAGATTTTATGCTGCCTGAGACAGTCTGTGCAAGCTTTTATGGGCACCTTGAAGCAGGTTAGTCAACCACGTGTTAAATACTACTTATTAGCTGTGACACTAAAGCTACGGTTGATGTAACACTCCTCCATTTCAATCTATTAAGCCTTTATCTTTTTTACTGGAGCATTTCATCAGAATCTGCAAAGTGTTTTCTTTGTGGCTATCATCCACGGGCGTAAAGGTTGTTTCTCTACTTCAGTTTACAGGCCTGTACAACTTGTGATGTGACAAAGAAAAACACATCCCACCAGCCATCTGTGGCCTCCCTGTGAGGGAATGCATAAACATGGGAGTCATCCAGTCCCTGAAAGATCACAATACGTTTAAGGTGGGCTGTATGTAGTGCGGTGGGTCATAAGGTGTTTAGGACTAATCTATTGTGATGTTTACCCAAAATTTAAAAGGAGACTGGAGATAGTCTAAAAAACCATTCCAGATGCCAGGGATCTTAGAAACGAACTTGGAAGCAGATTGTTGATAACTTGATAACTGCATTGTATGGCTGCCCAGTGCATAGGGTTGCCAACCTCCAGGTAGTGGCTGGAAATCTCCTGCTAATACAACTGATCTCCAGCAGATAGTTTGCCTGAAGAAAATGGCCGCTTTGCCAATTGGACTCTATGGCATTGAAGCCCCTCCCCTCCCCAAACCCCACCCTCCTCAGGCTCCATCCCAAAAACCTCCCGCCGGTGGTGAAGAGGGACCTGGCAACCCCACCAATGCAGCAGTTGTGTTTCTTTTTCTTTTTTTTGAAAATTTTATTGGTTTTTATAATATAAATTTTCTATGTTAACAAACAACAATATACGTAGTATTAAAAACTAAATCATAGATAATGTTGTTATAATTGTTTAAGTGCTAAATAAAAATAAAAAATAAAGGAAAATTTATTGACTTCCCCATCACCTCCGTCCGCCTCTTAATAAAGTATTCTATTCCATCGTGATATGGTCTGATCTTAATTATTCTTATATCTCAATTAGATTTCAATCACATTATACTATCAATATAATTGATTACGTTTCTTTATGTTAAAAATGTCATCTAGATCAGATTAAAAGGTACTTTTCCATTTTCCCCAGTCCTAGTTCATATTCACAATATTTCATCCAAGCCTCCCATTCCTCCATAAATTGAACATTGTCTTTTTGATTTGAAATAGCTGTAAGTTTTGCCATTTTCACCAGTTCAAACATTTTCATAGTCCAGTCTTTTTTCCCAGGAGTGTCTGCCCCTTTCCATTTTGCTGCATAAAGCAGTCTTGCAGCTGTAGTCGCGTAAATCAAAAAAATCCTGTGTTTTAACAAATCATCAGGTATCATACTTAATAGCATCATTTCTGGTGTTTTGGGTATATTTTTTGTACTATTAGTCTTAATTCATTATAAATCATATCCCAAAAGTCCTTAGCTTTGTCACAAGTCCACCACATATGATAAAAAGAACCAACTTCTTTATTACATTTCCAACATTTAGGGGATGTCACTTTGTAGATCTTTGCAATCTTCTTAGGCGTTAAATGCCATCTATACATCATTTTATAGATATTTTCTCGAATTGACTGCGCATTTATTCCTTTCAGATCTTTCGCCCATAGTCTTTCCCATTTGTTTAGGGCAATATCATGTCCCACAGTTTGAGCCCAATTAATCATTGTTGGTTTGATTATTTTCTGCTCACAATAAATTGTTAAAAGAAGATTATACATTTTAGAAATCAGTTGAGTATTATTATCTAATAGCATCCTGTGAAAAGGCGATTTTTCTTTAGAGAATCCATTCTTCATATCTTGTGTAAATACTGATTTAATTTGATGATATTGAAGCCATTGTAAATCGTCTTTAAGTAACTGAAAGTCTTTTAGTGAGCTTTTCTTTCCTTCCCATTTAATTAACTCTTGGTAGGTAATAAATTTGTCCAATCTAAGTGGGCGTAGTGTCAGCATTTCTTGAGGTGATATCCACATCGGTGTTACTGGTTCAAAAATATGTTTATATCTCATCCATATATGAAATAAGGAGGACCTGATTATATGGTTACGAAATGATGCTTGTATCTTAATTTTACCATACCATAAATAGCCATGCCATCCACTTATATTATTAAAACCTTCAAGATCTAACAAACGCGAATTGGATAAGTTCATCCAGTCCTTTAGCCATACTAAAGCGGCCGCTTCAGCATAAAGTTGAAAGTTAGGTAGTGCTAAACCTCCTCTAACTTTAGAGTCCACCAGATGTTTATAAGCAATCCTCGGTTTTTTCCCTTGCCAGATGAAATTTAATACGTCTTTCCTCCAGGTATCAAAGTATTTAATATGTGATATTATAGGCAAATTTTGGAATAAGAAAAGCATCCTTGGTAAAATGTTCATTTGGACTGTTGATATACGTCCCAAAAGTGACAATTTTTTATTTGACCAAATGATCATATCAGTTTTTATTTTGTCCCATAGTTTAAGATAGTTATTGGTTATCAAGTCTTTATTCTTTGCAGAGATCCAGATTCCCAAATATTTGATCTTATTAGCCTTCTCCCAACCTGTGTATGATATAAATTCCTGTTGTTCTGTTTCTGATAAATTCTTAAATATTGTCTTTGTTTTTTCTTGGTTAACTTTAAATCCCGATACATTTCCAAAATCGTCCAGAGTTTCCAACAATATCTTCATTGATTGTGTTGGGCTCTCCAAGATTAACAGAAGATCATCCGCGAATGCTCTCAATTTGAATTCATGTTTTTTAATTTTTAATCCGCGAATGTCCTCCATACTCCTTAGCTTACAACAGCAGTTGTGTTTCAATTAATGATGAATTTCACCGCCCATGTGCATTTATCTTCTCATTAACAGCTGAATGGTACAGTGTCCAGGAGTGAAATCTGAATTTATACTATATAAGGCAACCAGATTTCAGAGCACCTTTCTAGCTCCAGTGGCATTTGAGGAATGCTGGGCTCTTGTTGGGTACATAATGTAAAATACTGAGGATATCATATGTATTTCGTATTATCTACAAAGCCAGAGACACTGACCTTCAGTGTTACTCTGAAGATGCCTGCCACAGCTGCTGGCGAAACGTCAGGAAAGAAAATACCAAGACCACGGTCACACAGCCCGGATAACCTACAAGAACCAAAGCCAGAGAACTTCAGGTGTTCCTTTAAGATCCAATTTGTATTGGTATCCTAATGGTGTCATCTTTTTGAAGGAAGGAAAAGAACATGTGACAACTGGTATTCTGCCTTTTAAGTGCACAGAAATCAATTACTTCCTTGCTGAGACAAGAGGTAATTTTCTCATTTAAGCCTCACAGATGTACTGACTAGCAAATTATTGTAGGGCTGTTACTTCTATGATAATTAACTATAAAAAGTCTATGCTATAGTGTAATTAGCTGTTTACTAAATGTTTGGACCCATCCCACAGTACGGGAGCACTGTTTTTAAGAGGCACACTATTAAAGAGCTGTCTTAATTAACCTTTTTATATTCAGCCAGTTACAAAATAGTTTTATAGTCCCAATACTGTAGCTTTGGGGGCATTCATTTGGGCATTCCTTGTGTTAGTACTGCACTAGGTTAGATTTTAATGGGAGTTTCTAAAGCCACGCAAGATGGTCCCTGCAAGCAACACAATACTTTAAAAAAAGGATGGGAAATGCTATACATTTCTGAGGGTTTTTTAAACAAACACAGTGGTGTGAAATAAGCACAATAAGTCTGAAACTGCAATTTTACATACACAGTACCCAGGATTCTAAAGTCCACAGGTTATATGGATCATCTGTATACCGGTGAGGTCTACTATGAACCAGACATGTTGCCACCCATGGTTCACAAGTGTATTGAAGCATATTCCAGAAGCTCCTGTGGAAGGTATAACATGATGGCACGTTATGGGGGGGGGGGAAGGCAAAAAAGGCCACAGAACCAAACCATGCAGAAATGACACCTGGCTGGCATGGATTTTGGCAGAGGCCTGGGAATTCTACTTTACTTCTGGAAAGATAGTGTTGGTGCCTCCTTATCTAATATTAAGAAGGACAGAATGACTAGGACTATGCTGCTTATCCAAAATGAAAGTGCACCATAAAGCTGTGTATTGGGATAGAGAGGTGAGAAGGGTAAACCCGTGGCCAAGGGTCACCTCAAGGTTGCCTACACAGTTGCAGCAAAACTTTCTGCCTCTGGACCATTCTCTCTATATTGGTGTATAAATAGCTTATAAGGGAAAATACAGCTGCATAATTTTGTGGTGCATCAAGTTAGCAACATAAAAAGTCTTGGAAAGGAACTTGTACAATTTTAAATGTTTTTACAGGCACTAGGGCTGGTCATATTGATAAACTGAAAATAAACCCAAAAAAGGCCTTTTCCGCTTCTTTTGGGTTTTATTTAACCCGAATATTAAAACTGGGAATAAAGCTGGAGCCGGATAGTAGCTCGCCGAAGTGGTTTTCCCCAGGCTTTTCCCTATGGGAATGTTTTTTATGAGCTCTAGGGGAAGCATTTTGAATTGCAAGCATTCATGAGAAACTACACCATGCTGGATCTCAGGAAGCAAACGGGTATGAAAATGGCATGTGGGGAATGATTTGAACTGCTCTCTCCTCATGCTATGGTTCTAGTTTGAGGGTTTGTTGAGACAAATGCTGGTAGCTCAGTTCATGGAAATGAGCTCCGTGGCGCAGACTGGTAAGCTGCAGTACTGCAGTCCAAGCTCTGCTCACGACCTGAGTTTGATCCCAACGGAAGTTGGTTTCAGGTAGCCGGCTCAAGGTTGACTCAGCCTTCCATCCTTCCGAGGTTGGTAAAATGAGTACCTGGCTTGCTGGGGGTAAAATGTCGATGACTGGGGAAGGCAATGGAAAACCACCCCATAAACAAAGTCTGCCTAGTAAATGTCGGGTTGTGATGTCACCCCATGGGTCAGGAATGACCTGGTGCTTGCACAGGGGACCTTTACCTTTTACAGTTCATGGAATTCGCAGGATCCTGTGTTGTGAAGCCCTCCTGCTACAATTAGTGGAGAAAACAGACTGCTGCAGCAAAAGAAAAGCATGCATGTACCAGTATCCAGATTAATAAGAGAAGTTCTGTATGAGCAATACAGCCAGCCAGAGAAAACAGCTCACCTACATGGGGCTTATGAAATAAAATGTGGGGAACCTGTATACCTGAAGTTACTATTAGCATACCCTAGCTGTATTTTTAAATCTGTAGAGGGGGAAATGGCAGGGTTTTATTGCTCTCAGGTGTAGACCGCTCAGTTGGCCAATCCTCATGCCATTCTACAAATAATGAACGTGTTAACTGTTAGACACGTTACATTTAATTACAGGCTTTGGTGGATTTCAGAAGCATTGACGGGGGATTTGAGAGACTTTTCAGCAGAAGTCAGTTTTATCTCTCTAGAAAATACACCAGAGCTAAAAAGAGCTCAGTGAACAAAAGCACTCTGGTTGAAATTGGATTCCTAAAGAGAAACTTCATTACCGGAGTGCAAGGAATGTGCTGCATTATTATAGTTAGGGGGATAAGGCAAGGGTAAATGCTATTGGTGCAAATCAAGTGGCACAACTCACCAGGTCGCTCTCCTACACACACAGCACTGAAATGAATGGGAACTCTTGCACAGTTCCCATTAATGGGGCTTGTGCGGGAGAAATTCCCTGCAGAACCATTGGGCTGATAAGTTTTTGCTTATCAGAGCTCCCTGTCTATTGCACAAAGAAGTACCTCTTGGGCTGCTTACAAAGCATTCCAACAAAAGGCGAACCAACCAACATGATCCTGTGAATTGCACTGAAGCTCATAACTCTGGGTACACGGCCTTTCAATGAACACTAATTAAAATTATGTGACTTTGAGTGACAGCTGGTGAAAAATTACAGCCGCCCACAACCAGGATGCCATTTCCTTATTCAATAGTAAATCGATGGGTGTTTCGTTTTGAGGAAATTATTTTCTTCCTCCCTAGGGAAATATGACAAAAGCTTAATGCAGGTATGAAAGACTGAGAGGGATGGGGCAGGAGAGACAATTTATTTATTCACTCTTATTTATCTGTGTCATTTATAGTCTGCCTTTCTCACTTGGACTCAAGGCAGATTACACAGAGTGAGTCAATACACTCGACTGGATGGGGTATTCAATAAACAATACAATCGGATTAGGGTTGCAGAACCAATCAGAAATTTAAAAACAGAACTGAAGCAAAGCATAGGTTTTAATATGACATATTAAATGATACAAAAATTCCATAATAGGATCCTAGTTTCAGTAAGCTAAACACAGTAGCATAGAGCACAGTCCCTAATAACTTATCTGAGTAACTTTGTGAATCATTTAGTACAGTTCAACCCTATTGCCTGTGTAGAAAAGCTCATTGAATAATTCAGTTTTACATAGTTTGTGGAAAGTCAGGAGAGTGGGAGCCTTCCTGACCTCTTCTGGAAGGCCATTACATAAGGCGAGGGGGCCACATATGGGCAGTTGTTGACTTTGCCTATTTGAAGGCTGGCACCTGCAGAAGACCTTGCTCAGATGAGCAAAGCTGTCGTGGTGGTGCATACTGGGAGTGACGGTCTCAAAATTATGAAGGGCTTTGTATGTGGCAGCCAGTACTTTAAATTGAACCCGGTAACTCATGAGCAGCCATTGGAGTGACTGTAGAATGGGAATAATACGCGTGCTCCATCTAGCTCCCGATAAACTTTCATTTAATTAGATCTCCCTTTACTAAAATGGCCTCCTGACACATTTTGACAAATGGGAAATGAAAATGTGCTAACAACAAGAGAAACAATTAGGTACATTTATCACAGTTTTGTAACTAATGCCTCACAGATCAATTTCAGGATATTATGTATATGAAGTTGGCTGATGCATTGTTTTGCTTTCGCAGGGAGAAGGCAAGGGAAATTATGATTTACATGCAACAATTGTAAAAGTAGTGTGGATTGGGAAGTTAACTACTGAGATAACGGAGGCAATCAGTTCTTTTTAGTTCAGGGACCAACCTAGCCTTTTCTGCTAGCTAAAATCAGAAGATCAATGACTGACAGCTATAATATGGCACCCCCATTTAACTTTCCAGAGTTTGCCTATTAAAGCGGGCATCCATGCCAGAATTTAATGTGACTATCATTTCATGCTTTACCCAATTTTCTTTACCCCAAACAAGGGAGAGGACCTGTCTTTGTTCAAGAAACAGCAATCTTTTCCTCCATTAATACCCAGATAAATTATAAACAGCCTGTGTATTAACTTTTTTTTACATATATTACTGCAGATAGATTTTTTTTTAAAATCTGGATGTTTGCTGCTTTTTGGATCATCTTTGTTCTGCAGTCAGGATTTCTTACCCCCATGAAGCAGGTGAACAAACTGTACATTATTGAAGGGTCAGACTGAAACACATGAATATGTGTCATCTACTGAGTTATACCATTGGTCTATCAAGGTGTTGTCTACTCTGAATGACAGTGTCTCTCTGAGGTCTTAGGTTTTTTTACATCTCTACTTATCATCTAATCCTTTTAAAACTGGAAATACCATGGAATGAAACTGGGATCTTGTTCATGCAAAACAGGCACTCTGTCACGGAGCCATAGTCCCTCCCCTAGGCTGTTAAAATGGCCATTAGACCATATTCAGCTGAACAGTCCTTACAGGAGGGGCTCATCTCAGACCTGGCCTGCAGTGGTTAATGAGTGCAGGCTCATCAATTATCTCCTGGACCACCCACCATCTGAATCTAAGCCAATTGTTCCCTGCAAAGGGCCCACGCTGCTCTGATCCAGATGATAACAATCAGTTCACGTTCACCTGTCATCTGCTCCTGAGCTGCCATCTGCTGAGTCTAAGCCACGTGGCTCCAAATCCAGTTGATAATAGCATGGGAGGAGGTGCTTGGTGAACCTATACCTGTCCTTGCTGCTGCTGACTGGGTCCAAGTCAAGTGGCCTTGGTGCCCAACTGATGGTGTTGTGAGAGCTCTGAGCTAACCTTACCAATTGCCTACTCTTGGCAGCCAAACTACTGCCCCCACCCTCAATAAACCATGCCTGCTCATTTAAGGAGTTCCTAGAGTGTTGTGAGGGTTACCTGGAAGTGATGTCACAACCCCCACAATACTCTAAGAATTCCCCAAATGAGGAAGCATGGTTTATTGAGGGTGGGGGCAGTAGTTTGGCTGCCAGGTGATTACCTGGATATGATTTCACAGCATCTACAGCACTGTCTTCCAGGCTTTACCCCCCAAAACTCCCGGGATTTCGTGTGCAGGGTTGGTAATCCTAGTCTGAGCTGAGTAGCTTCTGCAGGCTCTCCAGGGCAGCAACCTACCAGGAATTTTCCTGGTAAACTAAAGGGCCAATCTGTCCCCATGTAGACAAATCGTAAAGACTGGTCATGAGTGCATTCCACTCTGACCTGACAGCTAGGGATAAGAATGACAGGAACATCTGAGGCTGTTCTGATAGTCATTTTTTTTAACCAATAATGATGCTGTAGTCTAAAGCCAAGCAATGAAAATTTATTCACTTGGAGAAGCTAGAGAGCTGTAGCAGTGTGAGCAGCACCATCTGTATCACACTGAACATCTGCTAATTACTTGATTTGTAGCATATTCTCTTCTGTTCCCAGGTGTGATGGGGGGTCAGATGTGAACAATCTTCTGGAAACCTGAGGCCTAGTAATACTTGATTGTCCCTTAAGTGCCAGTCACCTGTTTCCCAACGAAAAGTGACTATTTCCAGAACTTTCAGTATTACTGATGAAGGACTGCTGAATAATTGGAGGTGTATCTGTGATCACTGAACAGCGTTATTGCTATTTCCAACAGCAATAATAGCAATGGTACGTACTACTGAACCTTTTTGATGGCCACCTTTCTGCATGTCTGTTAATTCTACTGTTTTCCCAGAAAGCCATAAGGTTGACTTGACCTACAGGAAGCGAAAGATGTGATCAGTTAGTCTGACCAGTGTGAGATAGCACCTCAAAAGCAGTGCAAGCCAGTCATATGAAACAGATATGAGCATATGAAATTGCCATCTATAATGTGAACCTTTGTGCATTTAGCGCAATATCATCTATTATGATAGGTGTCAGATCTCAGGGTTTGAGCAGAGATCTCTCCCTGCCCTGCTACCCAAGATTTTTTAAATAGGAGATGCTAGGAATTAGATGTGGCACCTTCTGTGAATCAAGCAGGGACTCTATCAATGAGCCATAGCCTCTCCCCTGACTGTTCCCCTACCTGTCCAGCTGCTGTACATGACACCATTTTTCACCTGGCCAGTGAGAACTCTGTTATCAGTTGACACATGAATAGTAACTAGGAATCTCTAGTGTGATGCTGTGGTTAAGAGTGGTGAATTCCAATCTGGAGAACTGGATTTGTTTCCCCACTCCTCCACATGAAGCCTGCTGGGTGATCTAGTCACAGTTCTCTCAGAACTCTCTCATCCCCACCTACCACATAAGGTGTCTGTTGTGGGGAGAGGAAGGGAAGGTGCTTTGAGACTCCTTAAAGGAAGAGAAAGACAGAGTATATAAAAAGGCTAGTTTATACTGGACTGACTTAAGCAAGTGAAGCTGGTATAAAGTGCACAGCACATTAAAAGATTACTACCGTACCTCCCCACTGTCCACTTGATTGCTAAACTTTAAAAATCACATCAAACATGTATTGGTGATGTAGAAGCCATATGGGCTCATTAATTCCTATCTGGTGACAGTGCCTGATTATAAAAGTTTTTTGAAATAAGGTGGTTAAGTTAGTGAGAGAAATTCTACTTATAGAAATACGAAAAGATCCTAATGTAGATCTTTTGAACACTATGCCCAGAGGGATCTCAGTTAACAAGATGTGGTTAATAGGAAATTTATTCACCACAGCCTGAATGTTAATAGCTGCGGTATGGAGACAGGAGAAAGAACCAGATATTGAAAAATGGCTAGGGAAAGTATGGTACACTATGTTAATGGGGAAAATATTTGCATATAGGATGGAGACTGATATGCACAGGATATAAGATTATATAAGTCTGGTCTCCCTTCATTAATCTAAAGAATTACTCAAAAAAGAGATATTGAAACTTGTTTAGATGGTCAATTTTTACCTCAAGGATATTGTTTTATATGCTATGTATTATGTCATGTATTGAATATCATGAAATAAACAGATTATTTAAAAGAAAAAATTGCATGTAATAGTGCATAAAATAAGCTCCATAAGCCTTTTTTATTGGACTAATAAGAATTATTACCGTACATAGGGATACTGAAACACCCACTGGTCATGACCTGAGTTCCATCTTGACGGAAGTCGGGTTCAGGTAGGTTGCCTCAGCCTTCCATCCTTCCGAGGTCGGTAGAATGAGTACCCAGCTTGCTGGGGGTAAAGTGTAGATGACTGGGGAAGGCAATGGCAAACCACCCTGTAAACATAGTCTGCTTAAGTAAATGTCATGATGTGACATCACCCTATGGGTCAGTAATAACCCAGTGCTTGCACAGGGGACTACCTTTACCTTATTTATTATGCTATTGTCCTTTACATCCTAGGGCTGAAGTCAGCTTTCCTTAGCAGGTGGAGCTATAACACTTCCAAGTGGGGCTGGATCTTCCACAGGCAATCTGCATGTGCGTATGTGGAGAGTGATGACATCATGATGCATGAGGATCTGAAACTAATCACCTTCCCATATCTACAATTATATTAGCTAAGGGAGAGGTCTTTCCTCCTCTTCTAACAAGTGCTCATTCTTTAAATGGAAATTGTCATGTCATGAATTAAAAGTTTGTTGTCTGAAAAGCTTTCCAGCTGGGGTGATGCCCCCATTAGCTCCATGCTGGCTATGGCTTTGCCAACACAGCTACCTGCAATTCCTGTCTACTATAATGAATGTTAAGATATTTAGCAAACAAGCAACATTTGTTGTGGGTTCTCAGTGCATATGACGTTTCATCTTTGGGGATCCAGAGATTTCAGATAATTAGTTGGCAGAAACTTATTGACTGTCCAGAAAATATTTCATTGAATATTCAAACAATTCTATGATTAAATATATGATGTCACTGGAATATTAACAGGAGATTCCACTTCTGTTTTCCTGTATAAGGGAGAGTGGAGCTCTTCTCCTGACCACAAGAATCTTGGTTCAAAATGAGAGTAAAACATTGATGGGCTCCCAAGCTTGAATTATGACTGTTATTAACTTTTGCAGCTAGGTTACTGCTCAAATTGTATCCTGAAGTGATCCGTTAACATGTGGAATCCAAAGCTAATCTGCATGGCTATTGTGGACTTGTAGTCTTAACAGATCACTTCAGGATACAATGTTCCACATTAACATACCACACCCTCATTAGAATATTATCTTGATACTTACAGGACAATGATTAGCACATTACCTTTAATGCTTTGCAGGACAATGACTCAGCTCAAACCCAACCCCTTCTGAGGATGCCTGCCACAGCTGCTGGCGAAACGTCAGGAAAGAAAATACCAAGACCATGGTCACACAACCCGGATAACCTACAAGAACCGATGAACTCTGACCGTGAAAGCCTTCGACAATAAATATAACTCTGTTTAGGATTGCACTGTTAAAAGGAATACTTTTAGACTCAGGCAAAATGTAAATCACCAATCATTTCCCTTCTGTTTGTGTATGAGCAAAGATGCATTCCCAGATATTCCCCAAGGAAGGAGCTGATCAAAAAGAAACATTTGAAACAGTATTGTTTAATGTTCCCCAATGTTCCCTTGCATAGGTGACAGCTGAAAATTGAATGAGTGCTGCTCAGTTATAGAAGAATTGCTGCAAAGAAGTCACACAAATTACTAGAGATCTTTTGGCAAACATTTGCACAGGGGTGGGGATGCAATAAACCAAACCTAATACCTTTGACAACAGTACTTGTGTGGGGCATGTTTTATTAACAGCTTTGGATTTCTGCTCCATTTGTCAGGAGACTCCTTAACTTCTTTGTCACTGACTGAAGATTTAGTGTAAAAGATAGCTTACTATTTTAATTGGAGGGGAGGGAGTAAAAGGATGTAGGCCTAAGAGCAAAAACATAAAAACACAAGTTTTAGCAGACAGTTTGAATTTCTTCAAAAATACATATTTATCAAATGCCTCCTGTTTGGCTGAGAAATTGTGCTTCAAAGGGTATATTTAGTTTGCTCATTTGAATAATTGCTGCTGCATTAATATGACTTCCATTTTTTCCAAAAATTAATGTGGCCACAATCAAGAGATTCTAGAAGAAGACGAGTTGGTTTTTATATGCCGACTTTCTCTACCACTTAAGGCAGAATCAAACCGGCTTACAATCACCTTCTCTTCCCCTCCCCACAACAGACACCCTGTGAGGTAGGTGGGGCTGAGAGAGTGTGACTGGCCCAAGGTCACCCAGCTGGCTTCATGTGGAGGAGTGGGGAAACAAATCCAGTTCACCAGATTAGCATCCACAGCTCATGTGGAGGAGTGAGGAATCAAATCCAGTTCTCCAGCTCAGAGTCCACCGCTCCAAACCCGGTTCTCCAGATCAGAGTCCACCGATCCCACTTGTGATGCAGAAGCTAGTTTTGAAAATTGTCTCTCTGTCATGCTCTGTTCTCAGAATTCCTTTAGAATGACCAAGGGCCAGAACACACACACAAAGCTGCCTCATACCAAGTTTGACCATTGGTCTGTCAAGGTAAGTACTGACTACTCTGATTGTCAGTAGCTCTCCAGGGTTTTAGGTAGAACATAGCAAAAGGTGTTCATTTTGGCTGGCCTAAGGTAATGGAATTCCTTCTCTCTGGCAATTCACTCTAAAATATTCACAATGAACAATGTTTTAAATGTTATTTATCCCATATTTTAGCTATTTTATAATGAATATATGGGCTTGTATTAAAACATTGACATTACCGAGCTTTTTGAGTTTGCAGAATAAAATCTAAATGAAAAACATTCTCAAGCTTTCAGTCCCATTCCTGTTCTTTTCCCCTCCCTTCAAGTCACAGCTGACCTATGGTGACCCCATTGGGTTTTCAAGGCAAGAGATGTTGGGAGGTGGTTTGCCATTGCCTGCCTCCACCTCACGGAGGTCTCCCATCCAAAAACCAGTCAGGGTCAGGACTGAGTGTGACTGGCCCATGTTCACCCAGCAAGCTTTCTGTTCTATAGACACCCACAAAAAGTCTTTGCCAATGCTTACAGCAGGAGAAGCTCTGGTGATGCCAGACATATTTTCTCCATATAAACCACTGTCAAGGGCTGCTTCATATGGTTTATTGTGCCATGTGTATATTTTTCACTGCCTGCACCTGTACAATGAAACAATCATATATGCAGTGAAAAGCACATGTGGGCTGCACATTCCAAGAGTCCCATTTACACATCATATGTGTAGAATCAATATGGGACAATGTATGCCCCCACTCATGGCCCCAGCTCACATTAGTCTACCCCATCCTCAGGCAGAGTTCACTTCTATGCAATGAAAAATAAAGTATACATGACATACATGTGAACAGGGCCTGATACACATAATAAACCAAATAACCTGGAAGGGCACAGAAGCCACAGTCGTAACCTGTTTCTGCCTGCCAGGAACTGTACAATCCCATTGCCCCACTCCTCATTAAACCTACTCAGCTTTCCCACAGTTTGAACAGAACCCAGATGATACATTTATAAGCCACCATCCAACAGAGAGTTGTGCACATAAGCACTTTGAATTTAACATTGCTTCAGAATGTCTTAAGTCCTTTGAAGCCCTGATCTGGATGGCCCAGGCTAGCCCAATCTTGTCAGATCTCAGAAGCTAAGCAGGGTCAATCCTGATAAGTACTTGGATGGGAGATCACCACAGAAGTCCAGGGTTGCTACGCAGAGGCAGGCAATGGCAAACAGCATCCGTTCGTTTCTTGCCTTCAAAACCCTGCAGGGTCAACGTAAGTCAGTTACAAGTTGACAGCACTTTCCATCACCAAGCCCTTTGAAATGGCCGTTATGTTTTATACCTATAGAAGATGTGAAACGGATGGCCCTGCCATTTATACACTAATCCACAAACTGAAATGCACATACCACATACGGCAAAGGCTATGGGCCATATTGAAGCCAGGTCTGCACAACTTAAGGTCAATGAAATACGATAACCATGCCTGATAGCCATCCCTTCCTTTGCAACCCAAGGAAAGCAGCAAAGTTAGGACATTTACTGAACCCCTCTACCATGTTCATGGTCAATGGACTACATTCACCTGACTGGTCAAAAGTTGTCCATCTTTTATTTAAGAAGAAGACTTCATATTCATTCATATTTTGTGTCCTTTTTATTATTTATTGGAATAGACATTTTAGCTCTGTGGGATAACGGCTCCATGATATGCTAACTAAATCCAGCCTGCCAGAGGAAGAACAAGCAGCCTTGCTTCTTTGTTCAGCTTGTCAAATATTTGTGGATCAGGATAAAAACAAGTTCATCCAACCCAACTCTAAAGGTGGTTTTCCTTTTGCTGTATTTAAAGCCTGCCTGCTCACAGTGTGAACTCCTCCATGGGTAATCATTTTATAGCTAATCTATTTTTCTGTCTAGCCTGTCTGAACACCTGGCGTTGACCTCTTGTTTGCTGGATAGTTTGTGACTAGGTTTGCATTGAGGAAGAACTCTCATCTGTGATTGAAGCAAACATAGCACCCCTCCCCCCTTTAAGTTTGGATGTTATTTTGATGTTTTTTTTTTAATGGCCCATAATTTCATATCTAGTAGCCTGGGCTGCCTACTACTCTTATTTATACCCTGAACTTAATTCACAGCAATGCTGCCAGTTTGGCATCAATTGTGGATGGAAACTTTCAGGAATCCCTTCAACACAATGAGACATTTACTGCACAAGTAATTGCAGCTAAGATGGTGCTTGACCTAAACAAACCCTAGCAGTAGATTCTGGCTCACGGATTTTAATCATGTTAGACCAGCATTATCTTAACCTTCCAGGCAAAACACTAATGTTTGGAAACATGTTACTCTAAATAAGGCACTGAAAAGATTGCTGCTGTTTCACTGTCTCAAAGCTCAGAACGCAAGCTGATTCAAAATTACTGCCACGATAATCCATTTACCTCCAGCCAGTACCAAAAAGACTCTAGATTCTGTAAGCAGGTATACATGGAAGAGTGTCTCACATTATTCCATGGGCCTTACTTTCAGGAAAATATCCTTAGGATTGCAGCCAGAGTCCTGAGATGACAGAATGGGTTGCACCACTTGAGATGGCTGCTAAAGAATCACATTTTTGAATACTCTCGTATACCCCCCCGGCAAACTAGCATATCAGGGAGTTGATTGGGTTAAAACCTTTATCCCTAGCATAATAGTTTTTACTTCTTGTGCTTTTGCTTTATAAGGGAGGACAATTAAAAATGCCACACCCTTTCCGTAACCTGAATTGATGCAATCTGTTTTTTCATCTCATAATTCTGCCAGTTCATTTTCCTGCATATGTAGACCAGACCTAAGTTATTAAGTTTTAGCTTAGTACTAAGCACTTTGTGGGTTCTAAAACATGATAATTCTGGGAAGTAGCATGCCCTGAAACAAAAAGGCTTGCAATGCAGTGCACTATGGAGCACTATGGAGCAAATTTACCATAGTTACTAAACAAAAAAATATTTTACACATTACTAATCCGATTGTTCTTGGTTGCTTTTTAACTTCTCCTTGATGGGGAGACTGTCACTATTCTTCTTGATGATTCTAAATATGTATATGCATGGAGTTTTATTTAGGGATCAAATGTGCTCATACAGCATACAAGTCCTCATGTGCCAGTTACATCCCTGGTTGATGAAACAGTGGTTCTACCACCACAACATACCTGAAATATACTGGCAGAATATATTGGCATTTTTTCTTACAACACAAAACTTAGAAAAAGAATCCACGACTGCAAAATAAGATGGAGCCAGTAGCTCAAATATCTCTTAAAACTACTAGAATGGTCCCACCCCAAGTTTTTGTTGCAGCTTGGCTCCTTAACAGCATTGGTTTCTCCCCTCCCTTATGTATAATATGGTTTGCTAGATGTTGATCTTCCAGGTTTTTCTAGTTTTTCCTGTGAATTTTTAGACCATCACAAAGATGGTGTAAGGGAGGCAGTTTAAGGGAGGGAAAAACATTACAAGTCATGCTCATAAGGGAAAGGTCCACATGAACATGCTTTATTCCAGATCACATCATTGGCCCATCTAAATTCAGTACTTTTGCCATGATTTGCAATAGGTCTTCAAGTTCTCAGGCAGAGAGAGATCCTTCCTAAAACTTGGTACCAGAGGTTCTTGTAACTAGAGATGCTAGGGATTGAATCTGGGACCTGGTAAAGTATTTGTTTTACCACTAAGCCACAACCCTACCATCAATTTCTATGAGCTATGGTAATGACAAGAACCCTCCATATTAAGAGACACAAACAGCGGATGGGCAGTATCAGCATGATGCCTAGTCTTTGAGCATCTAAGAGACATCAGAGATTGCCCTGCTGGAGGCAGAATGCTTCACTAGATCAATCTTAGTCCGATTCAGCAGGTCAGTTTTTATGTTCCAGTAGCTGGAACGGGAGATGATTTCCTACAGAAGATTCACTAAAGCTCGAGGAAGAAAGAAAATGATGAAAAGGCTGCTGAATCATGAAAGGAGCCGTTCCAGTCTTATAATGTGAAAGCCACACTCGTAATGGCGGTGGGTCTTAATGAAAGCAGGCTTGAAAGCAAAGGGCTTAATTGCTGCAATAACAGCTACTACATGAAGCGCCTTTCCAGAAAATCCACTTAAAACGCACCCAAATGAAACTATCAAAGCTGTTTACGGAAGACTTGTGCTTCGCGTTTCTGTTTGCAGGGCTATTGTCTGATTCTGTGCATTTTTTCCTGCCACTAAAACTGATGCAGCTTAGCATTGTGGGGTTTCTCTGGCTGAATCCACTGAAACTGTGGCAAATCTGATAAGGATGATGGACACCTGAGCTGTATATCCAGACGGCAATGAACTTGGCTGACATTGGAGATAAGAAAAAGCAATCAAGGTACCAGCAAAATACAAATCTCACACATGGTATATGGGGGCTGGCATTTTATGTTTATTCAGAGCATTGGTATGCCAATCCAGATTTTGTCTGTACACTCTTTATCTAAGCCTCTTTATGATGGCTCCAATGTAGTTATTTTCAGCTGGTGCTTTACAGCAGCAGTCTGACATGAAGGTTTGTTAATCAGAGGTTGCTCTGTAAACAAGCCAAGCCAAGCCAAGCATGGACTATATATAGAATCAATGATAAGAAATTGTAAATTATAAGGCAGTAATGCCACCAACACCATCCTTGGTGACATTATAAAACCATACTATCAACCTGCTGAATAGACTATAAAATGACTAGATTTATCTGGAATTCACAGACAAATTTTTAACAATAAGGTATAAGCTGTCTTTGAAATTCACTTTTTTGTAATACAAAGAAGTTGTCATTTGTTAAAGGGAAACAGTCTTGCTTTCTCTTTTAAACATTATCTCTTTTAAACATTATCTTCCTTCTCAGATGCTCTCCACCAATGAGAATTCATTTAATTCACCCATCTAGTGCCCAAACCATTCAATGTGCTTCAGAAAGCCCACAGAAATCAGAGAGCTGTGTCTGTCTGTATCTAGATAAAGGTCATACAGCCCTATGTTATGTCACACATTGAAGACCTGCAGAGTCAAACTACATATTAGATGGAAGAGCCATGACTGGATCTCCTGACATATATGTTAATCTTAAAAAAGGTCATGGAGGAACTTCGCTACTTGGTTGGAAAAGGGAAAAGAGGGGTTTGACAGAGTCCTCCCTGCTGTTATACTGGCAGAAATCAACCCCCTCCTGACTTGTTGTTAGCTCCAGAAAAAAACAGGTACCCTTTTTGCAATTTCTACTGCAAAAATAGAGGGGGGGGGGTTCACCTTTCCTCCCCACTCTTCCTTCCTTTTTGTACCTTACGAAGGGAGCTTTGGCTCTTGAAAGCTAATATCCTGCTTATATCTTGTTGTTCTTTGAGATGCTACTGGACTTGAATCTTGCTCTCCTCCCCACGTTTCACATTTCTAATCCAAATTCCCTTCATGCTGCTTTTAAAGTTTAAAAATACATCCGGAGCTCCAGTCATGGATTTCCGAACTGATGTATAATTTGGCTCTCATAATAATGCTTCTTCACAATCCTAACTCTTATTTGTATTTTTTGTGAATGCATACACAGCCAGATCTCACACATAGCATATGCATATTCACTTACAGTGCAATCCTAAACCTAACTACACCCTTCTAAACTTATTGATTTAAATAGATTTAGAAGGGTGTAACCCTGTTTAGGATCACATTGTTGCTCACACAGCTCCCACTGCTCCCACTGCTTCATCAGCTCCCCTGCATATTTTACAGGCATGCATTCACACTCTTTATATCTGTATCAAACCAAAATTAACCCAAAAAAGCCATTTTGGTTTATCAAATGCCAAAACCTGGGGATTTCAGGTTTATCGAATGCCAAAACCTGGGGAGAAAGCCAAAGCTTAATTGGCCATTCCCACCAAACTGGGTGTTTATCCAGCTTTTCTGGGTTTGGCTTTCCTTAGGTTTTGTGAAGCTCCTAGGGGGCATTTTTTGAGGTAGAGCCCCCAAATTTGCAGCATAGCTGCAAGGGACTCTGTGCCTGAACCCCCAGGTTTTGTGAATATTGGGTCTGGGGGTTCATTTTTATGGGGTCTGGAAGGGGTTGCCCCCATCCTCCTCCATAGAGAAAAAATAGTGAAGTGGCCGTGGTCAGATTCTCGATTGTGAACTTCACTATGCTTCTCTAAGGACCCCCAGACCCAATCTTCACCAAACGTGGCGGTTCAGGCAAGGAGAGTCCTTTGTAGCTATGCTGCAAATTTGCGGGCTCTGCCTCAAAAAATGCGTTTCCCAGGAGCTTTGCAAAAAATCCCCATAGGCACAAATGCCCGAATTTTTCCTGGAAACCAGAAAATAAGCTGAATTCCCATATTTACTGGTATGGGAATTTGGCTTTTTTCAGGTTTCCTGAAAAAATCTGGGCCTAATAAACCCAAAATTGACTGGATTTTTGTGTGTGTGCACAAGCCTAGTGTGATGTAGGTAAAGGGTGAGGACAGAGGGAGGGATGCTGTCCCCATTTCACAAACAAAATCCCTGCTTAGGCTCATGGATTGTGCAGTAGAAAAAGCACAATTTTGCAGCATATTTGAACAAATTTCAAACAACTCATTTGGTTTGTGATCAAAGTACATGGTTGTGAAACTAGGGAATGCCAGAACTTCAAACACTGAAAAAATTCTTGATTATGAGGTGGAATGTCATCTTTGGGCAACCAACTAATTGCATCAAAAGAACTTGTGTCATTGATCACAAAGCATCAGAAGCATTATCTTATGGATACCAGTGGCTATATTTTACATAGCTTCATTTGGGGGAAAGTATTACATTTTTCAGGTACAGAATAAAACCTGTCAAACAGTAAGAAAAAATGGGATATTGCTGCAACAAAAACAACCCTTGTAGGACATATAAGGACTAAGCACAAGAGATAATGTGCAAAAAATAGACTGTGAGGAAAGGCCTGAAGTATGAACTCACATAGTAATGGTCAGGCAGTCACTGAGAGGCATATAATGTTCTTGTGTGCCACTTGTAGTCCTCTGACTACCATTTTCTTCTTGTTCTTAGGGTTGATGCTGCCTGCCTGGCATCTTCTAGAGCCTACTCCCATTCAATAGGCCTCTCACCCTGTGGAATATGCTTCCTGGGAGTGGGAGATTGCCATCCTTGGAAGTACTGTAGGCCCTGTAAGGCTGTTTTAATGGAGCCTGAGTCTTTTCTTTTGTGGAGTGTGATCTGGGTGTTTATGGTATCATGGCTGGTTTCATTTCTGAATTGTAAGCCACTTGGACCACAAGAGCAAGGCAGGGTATACATATTTTAATGAATAAAATAAATAATGATGCCTTCCCATGTCCTATCACCTATGGTAATAGTGAAGTGTTTGGATAGTACAAGAGGTTTGTGAACTGCAAGGCCAGGGCATAGAAGACAGTGTGTTGGCTCCGCAAGCTCTACCGATCTGTTTGCAAACAATGTGAAAACAACTTGAAAACACCTTTATGGACTTGTCAGGTAGAAGGCATACATTTAATCCTGGAATGGTTCCATTTCACAAAATTAGTCCTAGGACAAAGGTACTGGGAAAAGAGCCAGTGTGTGACTGTTCCTTAAGCTGGCTGTTTTTGTCATATCCAGCACTCTGTCAACTTCAAGGACTCTTTCGCATTGTTGCCCCAAGTACAAAATACATGCCCAGCTCATTCCAGAAACCAATTAAATGAGAATATTTGAATGTAAAGTAATTAACAGCCTATTCACATCTGCATATCCAAGAAGATAAAAGTCCTCATGCAATGGCTTTTACATCTCACTTTCATGTGAGGAACCATTTGTTTAATTTCATCACACATCATTAACCACATTAGCAACTATTAGGAATAAATAGTGCCGTTCTAAGCAGAGTTATACCCTTCTAAGTTGACTCATGTTAATGGGTTTAGATGCAGCTCTGCTCAGCATTGCACTGAAAGTTTTCTAAGTCAGGGTTTGCTGTTTTTTTTGTTTTAACCTGTGCAAACTCTTAACAGACGTGGAATACTGAGGCAACATTTAAGTTGGTCATCTTGGTTATAAGTAGGGATGCTATGAATTTTTAGCAAACATGTTTGACTATTGAACGTACCATTTCTAACTGTGGTGATAAGATGTGAGTTGGTCATCAGGTCTACTTCACACAGCGGTAAAGGATCATATGTCTCATGAACAGGTTTGTATCAGGTTTTTGCTAAAAAAAAAGCATTTACATTGCTAAGGCCTTCTTAGACAAACACTGAATGCTAGGGTTTTTTAAAACCCCTAAACTGTTTGATTTGTGTGAATTTTGACTGATTTAACAGTCTATTTAAACAAATGCCTGCTGAGCAGAGAAGCAGAATAGCATGCTGTGTGTGTGTGTGTGTGTGTGTGTGTGTGTGTATGAAACTCCACTGAGATGCATAAGAACACATATGTGTGAAAAACCAATTGCACTCTACTGTTAGGAATTAACAGTTGAAGCAACCTGCTGATCTTCAATGAATGGGCTTATGAACAGACAAACAGCCCATCCAAAATCAGCTCCCTGTATGTGAATGGTGAACAGAGCATGAACTGAACAGCAGGTATTCAAACATCTTTAGTTGTTAAGTACTGAGCTATATGCAGTTGAGCAAAGGGATGACTGCACAGACCTCCTTAATGTATTAGTGCAGGGGTGTCAAACATATGACCCAGGGGCCATTTCTGGCCCCATGAAAGCTCTTATTCAGCTTGCAAGCCAGCCAAGGCAGTAACACGCCCCTCTGTCCCAATTTAGGCTGGCGAGGCATGGTCCGGCCTGCCTGACAAAGTGACATTTATGTCATATCTGGCCCTCATAACAAATGAGTTAGACACCCCTGTATTAGAGCAAGATTACTGCATCTAGTTCTGATACTGATTCTGCCCAGACTTGCACTGTACTGGGGCAGGTTGACAAAAGGGTCAACACAAAGAAGCAGTCAATTACATGCTGGGTAGGTTCTGTGGTTTGATTACAGGCTGGGTGGGTTCTCTATCCAAATGGATAGAGGTTGGAAGAAGGATAGAAGCAGGTAGCAGGCAACAGCCAACACTAAAGGACAGGGAAAGTAGCAGGCATGTTAACAGATAGCAAGATCTAGGTCAAGAGTATGAATCCACAGCAAGGCCACATTGTGACAACTGCCCAGGCCAGACCTGGCAGCATTTAAAATGGAGCCTACTCTTCCTGGCTTTTTTTTCATGTGCTGCTGGAGTCTCACTAGGGTTGCCAGGTCCCTCTTCACCACTAGCAGGATGTTTTTGGGGCAGAGCCTGAGGAGGAGGGGGTTTGGGGAGGGGAGGGACTTCAATGCCATGGAGTCCAATTGCCAAAGCTGCTATTTTCTCCAGGTGAACTGATCTCTATTGGCTGGAGATCAGTTATAATAGCAGGAAATCTCCAGCTGGTACCTGGAGGTTAAGGTAAATATAGTACAGGCTCTCAAGTAAATGCAAACACATGTATTGACAAGTACAGAAGTGCAAGTGCTAATTGTGACAAAGGAAACTTATAACTCTAAAAACGGATACAATACACAAAAGTAGCAAGGCTACTTCAACAACAAGGATATTATGTACAATTTTTCATATGCCAACTGTGATAGAAAACAATTCATGTATATTAAAACTCAGAGTCAATGACTCTTTATCAAAGTCTCTTATTTCAAAACAGGAGGCAAAAAAGGGAGATTGAAGTCTGAACGCCGTCCAGATGCAGTGCGTTTTCGCCGCCACCAGGGGCGGCTTCTTCAGCTCTCCGTGTGCAAAATTCCTTGAACAGTTGAAACAAATACTTAAAGTCTAGACAATAGAAGCGATTCTCAGCTTGCCACTACTTGCTCCCAAAGGGTTGCTCAGTGCTATGTCTTTGGTGACATAGCACTGAGCAACCCTTTGGGAGCAAGTAGTGACAAGCTGAGAATCGCTTCTATTGTCTAGACTTTAAGTATTTGTTTCAACTGTTCAAGGAATTTTGCACACGGAGGGCTGAAGCCGCCCCTGGTGGCGGTGAAAACGCACTGCATCTGGACGGCGTTCAGACTTCAATCTCCCTTTTTGCCTCCTGTTTTGAAATAAGAGACTTTGATAAAGAGTCATTGACTCTGAGTTTTAATATACATGAATTGTTTTCTATCCCAGTTGGCATATGAAAAATTGTACATAATATCCTTGTTGTTGAAGTAGCCTTGCTACTTTTGTGTATTGTATCCGTTTTTAGAGTTATACGTTTCCTTTGCCACAATTAGCACTTGCACTTCTGTACTTGTCAATACATGTGTTT
The DNA here is from genome assembly GCF_029931775.1 of Euleptes europaea. Classification (NCBI taxonomy): domain Eukaryota; kingdom Metazoa; phylum Chordata; class Lepidosauria; order Squamata; family Sphaerodactylidae; genus Euleptes; species Euleptes europaea. The sequence continues at coordinate 34,091,964 of NC_079316.1, read as the reverse complement.
GCATTTACTTGAGAGCCTGTACTATATTTACCTTAGCCAGACTATCTTTAGTACTTGTGTATAGTTTTCTCAGCGGTACCTGGAGGTTGGCAACCCTAGTTTCACCAGCTGTAGCCTGCCACAGGTGTGGCAATACCAATAAGGATTCATCATGCCAGCACATCTTGGGTTCAAAGAGATTTAGAAACGGTCCTAGTCCAGCCATCCACCCTAAGTGTAGGATGGGATTATTCTGCAGATGATTTCTGTCAAAAAGCTGTTCACATTGAAGATGACATTCCCTGCATCATGAACTACTCCTGCATTACATAATAATTTTAGATTTCATGGCAAAGCATGCTTCCACCCTCACCCCCCAAGATGAAAGATGTTACTCTGAGTTTTCTTGTCAGAGTTATGCAGTTAAGGGAGACAAACTCAATATTTTGCTTAGGAACCAACTCATTTACAGTGTATCCAATTTTGATGTCAGGAAGCAATATATGACACGAAGCTGCCTTATACTGAAAAAGACTATTGATCTATCAAGGGCAGCATTGTTTACTTTGACTGGCTCTTGAGGCTCTTAGGTGGAGGCCTTTCACATCATCTGCTACCTGATTCTTTCAGCTGGAGGTTCTGGAAATTGAACCTGGCACCTTCTGAACACAAAGCAGATGCTCTGTCAGTGAGACACAGCCCCTCCCCCCATGACTATATGACAAGGGATTTTAAGGCATGGCATAATTGGTCCCTAAGATACATTATTCCATGGTGGACACATCTGTTCAGTTCCACTAAGTACCTGAACATGGGTGTGTGTGTTAAAATGTGAGCAATCGTTCTTTGAAGCTGTCCCATTTACTGAAGTGAGTTCAACCCAGAAACAGCAAATATGCCATCAAGTTTACACAGAATTCTTATAAATATTCAGTCAAATCATATATTCAGTTCCTTATTAAACAGCTGTGCCTTTGCAATTAGGAATAAACAAAATTAAATAAAATGTAATTTATTTCATCCAAATGTTGATACTATATATAAATAACAGCGAGTCACTTGAGATGTGTACAGATGAACATTTTTCCGGAGCAATCATAGCAACTTCCTCCTCCTTCAGCTGTGGAGTCACTAGACTTAAGAAGCATCAGAAACTTGATAATATACTTTTAAACCAATTCCTAATTGCAATCACTCTTCCATGTCTCACTGCATTCAAAGGAGTTGTGAAATTGACCTTGGATCAGATTACAAACATCCTCTCTAGTCTAGTCAATTTAATTCCTTATGGGAACTTTCCCCTAATTGTAGTTGGGCACCCATCCTTTCATGTACTTGTTTTTTAAAATTAAAAGCAAACTTCAAAAACAGTTCATAAAGTACTGCAGACAATTATGGGCATTGTCTCTGTGTTATTACTCACAGGCACTATGTCCATGAGGCAACATGACCTATCATAACTATATTGATTTACTGATCTGTATTGCAGATTGCAATACATATCAGAATCTCTTCTCTGTTAGATGAACCGCATGATTGGTTTTTGCCATCTAACAGAACACCTTCTCAGAATTCATATAACAGTCTCTGTGGCGTTATTTTTTCATCATGTATTGTTCAAGAATTTCATAACCTTCTGGGATGTATCCGGTACTGTTGAACATTGGATTTTGTCAGTCCTACAAATGTCAGCAGAAACCATGGTATCATCTTGAGACTACACATCCCTTTCACACAAGCTGCAGGCAAAGGAACAGAGAATTCCTAATCATTAGTCCCTTCAGAACTACTATGTAGTTCAGAATCTGAACCAAAATGAAGATTTCTGTACTTCCTCCAGGTCTTCTTTAATGGCAATGGATTCCCACTGAATTCCATCACCATATATTTGAGTTGATTAAAAAATGTCCAAGAGCTACAATAGTTCCCTGTCATGACTGCAATGCTGGCCAAAGTAACCTCAAGTGTTTCCTGATATGCCTACTGTAGTACTTCTAATTCCAACAGATGACCAGGATCCTTTCTGGCTAAACTAGATAGTTTTTGAGATAGACATGCTTGCAGGACTGGCAATCAGTGTAGTCAGGCAACCTCTCTAGCCATTGATCCAAGATTTTAGGTTTTAGTCAGCAAAGGAGAAGTCTCTAAAATGAGTAATTGTCTGGCAAAAAACAAAGCTATGGTATTAGGTCAAATGGAGAAGGATGCAGGGTTTTTTTTTCAGAAAAGCAGAGAAACAGGCATGTTGGCAGAAGAGAGATAGCTGTTTAAGTAAAAGAAGCTCTGGAAGACATCAAATGAGGAATAACCACATTGGAAGAAGATAAATGAGCTTATTGGGGATGAGTCATGGCGGTGTTCACAAAAGCCAGTCCTGTCCCTTCTAGGCCCTCTCAGAGAGATCTGGGCCACTTCCAGCTTTTGAAACCTCTCGCCATAATAATAATAAAAAAAGATAACATATGGTGTGCATAAAAACAAGTTGCAAAGCTTATCAAATGCCAAAAACATGTCTACATTCGAGGCCTCTTTAAATCTGGAGGCGCAGGTAGGGTTGCCAGCACAAGGCTGTCATGGGGGGGAGGGGGGATCACTGGTGATATCATTATGTCAACAGCAATGCACTTATATCACTCAATGTGATTATGTCCCTCCCAGTCCTACTGGAAGTGATGTCAGCATGTTGTGGGACACTTACAGTAGTCCCCTCCATTTCACCCTGATTTTTTCTCCCACCACCCAACTGAGTGGTGGTGGGAAGGGCCTGCTGGGGATGGGAGATCCCCTACCCCCAGCAGGAAAATGGCAACCCTAGACCAAATGCCACCCCTTCCCCAATTAACCTTGATCCCTTCTTACTTCAGTCAAGCAACTTTAAAGGAGTTTAAAGGTCAACACAAGGGCCACCAGAATACTGAGCAGAAGGATTCTCCTTTGAGTTTACAGCAGATTCAGTCAATAGCAATGTGTTCAGGACTACTTTTGCATGTTTGAATAATCTCTGGAAGCAGTTGCTGCAGTTAGTAATGCTGCAAATTTATTTTCTGGCACAATTCATAGTGCTGATTCTTACCTTAAGGGTCATAAATGGCTTGTGGGCAGGGTACATGAGGGACTGCTTCCCCCATATTGTCCAGACAGCCAGCTGAGATCCTCCTCTCAATTCCTGTTCTCTGTGTCTGCAGATTTAAAGCTGGTAGAGACCAGAAACAGGGCTTTTTGGTGGAGGCACCTTGCCTTTGGAATACCCTCCCCTTTGAAACTCACCTGGTGCCTACCTTCCTTTCGTTTAGGTGCCATGCCAAAACATTTCTCTTTACCTAGTCCTTTAACTAAGGGTTTCCATCTTTTAAAGCTGTTTTATGGTCTTCTCCTAGCTTGAGGATGGTTTTATTAATATCATTTTAGACTGCTCTGTTTTATACACTTGTATGTGTGGAGCCCTGTGGCACAGAGTGGTAAGCTGCAGTACTGCACTCCAAGCTCTGCTCACGACCTGAGTTCGATCCCAACAGGAGGCAGTTTGAGGTAGCCGGCTGAAGGTTGATTCAGCCTTCCATCTTTCCGAGGTCGGTAAAATGAGTACCCAGCTTGCTGGGGGTAAATGGAAGATGACTGGGGAAGGCACTGGCAAACCACCCCGCAAACAAAGTCTGCCTACAAAACATCGGGATGTGATGTCACCCCATGGCTCAGGAATGACTCAGTGCTTGCACAGGGTACCTTTATCTTTACCTTATGTGTGGATTTGGGTTAGTGGAAGTTTTTCAGTGGTATGTTCTTAATTATTATTGACTTGGATAGTTTTACTATGTTTTTACTGTCATGATTTGCTTTTATTGTTATGAGCTGCCTGTGGAGGCATCATACAAATTGTCCCCATGAACAATGTGGCAACCATAATATTTCATAGTAACTTTTAGAAAACTTAAAGCAATATTCTTGCATGTATATTAGCTCAGTATGTGTTACAAAATGCCCTGTTAGGTAGATGATATAATTATAGATGGAGGGTCAAAGTTGACAGATATTTATGGGTGAGATCAAATGTGGAATTCCTAGCCCATCGCACATGATCTCATCTGCTTCACTAAACCACCAAGATAGAAGAGGACAGCAATGTGCCAGTATTCCTGCGTAAAACAATTTGATATATTACACTATTTCAGGTTAGGTAATCTTTTATTTAACAAAGCTAGATTTCATTTGGCTAAATAACAAAGGCAAATCATTTGTCATCAGAAAAGTCATCCTGAATAATGTGCTGAAATGGTTTACAATTTAGAATTTAAATGAATAATACAATGTCATTAGCACTGAGCAACCCCTTTCAGAAAAGACGGCAACAATTAAAATCCAACACAAAGCCACATTTTAAATTTATAGTTAGTAATCAGCCAATTAATCATAGAAATTTGTCAATTAATGCTTCTAGGAGGAACAGGCAATAAACAACATGAATAAAACCAAGGATTCTAATGAAGTGCCCTTCCTGACAAATTAGAGGGAAAAAGCAATGTTTATTTGACGTATTTCTCGAAGACGGTGAAACTGATCAAGCCAGGCCATTGGCATACATCAAGGAGATAGTCAGGATCAATTCAAGTTGAAACCTATGGCTCATGGCAGATTATTAGTCCAGACCCCCAACCAATGGATTAATTAGCCAAGGGCCAAGCTTGGATAAATATAGCTTATCAGCAGCTACCTTCTACTTAACACCTGAGCAAGAATGCCCACAGCAAAGATTTTAACTGAGCAGCACAATCCTTTCAGGAAATTCCACCACCAAAGCAAACAGTAAGACTCAAACGTATACTCAAAATCATTATAGGAGCCCAGAGGAAGCTTCATAAAAGCTATGAACTGCAACAAAGTGTCTGTATATGGAAAACACGCAACAAACTTAGTGGGTGAGCAAAAAACAATTATTTTTCGACACTTGAGTTATTAGCTGACACCACTAACCTGATTTGGAGCCATGTAAGCATCGGTGTAGTGCCCCCTCCAAACACCCAGACTGTGAAGAACACAATGAGTAAAGTTGTTGTAAACATCATTTGCTTAGGCTGCGACTCTGTGTCCCGTATTGCCAGAGCAAATGCTATTGCACCGCGTAAACCTGAGGAAGACAGAAGGGGGAAAGAACAAAGCTGATATTAAAAACTCATGGAGAAGGACAAAGCTTCACCCCAATTTTTATAGTGGGAGAAGAGGTGCTTGTAAAGCAGAAGCAGGCAACAAACAAATAACCTCCGCCTCACTTAGGTTGCCAACCTCCAGATACTAGCTAGAGATCTCCTGTTATTACAACTGTTCTCCAGCCAATAGAGATCCATTCACCTGGAGAAAATGGCTGCTTTGGCAACTGGACTCTATGGCATTGAAGTCCCTCCCCAACCCCCCCCCCCCTGAGGCTCCGTCCCAAAAACGTACCAGATCTGAATCCCTACTCTGCCATGGGAGCTTCTTGGATGACCTTGGGCCAGTCTCTCTCTCTCTCTCTCTCTCTCTCTCTCTCTCTCTCAGCCTAATCTATGATGTGTTAAAGTGCTTTCATACTGGCCACATCTGTGATCTTATAATTTAAAAATACAGAGCATACTTGGTGCAGCCTTTCAGGATCACCTTCTTTCATAGGAGAGAATGCTGGCATTAATTAGGACCCATCTTCTTTACAAAATTTAATTGGTTTTTATATTGGTTTATCTATCATGACTTTCTCCACAGAATACTGAGAATTGTAATTTTCTGTTGATGCTGAGAATTCCATTAGAGATTTCAAGCCTACCTGACTTGAATATCATTCCCAGGATTGTTTGGGGGCAGGAAATGGCTGTTAACCAGTTTAAGAATGCAGGAAGAGCCATACTACATCACATAAATAAGTGTTATGTCTAGCAGCCAGTTTCCCACACAGGCCAGCCAACACAGGGAACCCCACAAAAAGCAAGTCGAGTCTGCACTGTAGATATGCTCATAGGGAAATTTTCTTTAAGGAAATTTTTTATTTCATTTACGTGGTGTAATGGGAAGCAGCAAACAGCATGAGCCTGAATGCCTCAAGATAATATGGAACCCTGGCATATAAACAGATCACAGCCTTCCTTCCCAAATTGGGTGCTTATGAAATCCCGAAAGCCCAAGAAAGTTGTTTCCAGTCTGCTGCTGGGATTTGTTTCACATATTATCCTGAATGTCTAGAAGCTAACCCATATATAGGTCACACCATGTCTTCTGATCCTTCCCCTCCAGAAGTTGCAGGCCAAACAGCTGTAATGTAAAATACTATGAAAGGTGACCTTGAAAGCTTGCTGGAAGAAGGAACTATTATACCTTTTCCAAAAACACTTGGATTCAAACACTACCTGTTTACTCAACCATGTTGCAGAGGGCCTTTACATAAAGCAATATCTTTATGAAAAACAAATACCTTGTGGATTTATTATTGAAATTTTCAGAATGCAATGGCAACAACAGCACAGCTACCTGATATTGAAAAGCCAGGGTTTACTTCAGGCACACATTTCAGAAATCTATGGTTGTGGCTCTTTAGGGGGAAAGAAGAAACCATGACAAACTGTTTCCTTTTTAATATTTTTATGTTGCCTTATCGGAGTATTGCATTTTATTTACACCATCCATTTAACTTGTGTGCAATAAACTTTACAACATTGTAGGAGGAAAATCTATTTTGCTTAGCCAAAAGTCCCCCCTCCCCGCCTATTAAAATAGATTTCATGATGCCAGCAAGTCTTTCATGTTCTGACATTTTGCTCACGGTGAGTAGAATCTTATTAATAATATCCCAATCTATAATTCATTGGAAGAAAGCCCCCGAGATTTCTATTGCAGTCATTTCCAAGTAAGGTGGTTTAGGGCCTATTCTCAGGACCCTTCTGTCACATGACAGCAGTGGTTTTGTGCCCATGTCTGTTGATATCTAGCTACAGATGGCATAAAGTGGTTGCAAGAATGCTGAGTTCAGGTATGTAACTTTGTGTGGATTACTCTATATAGAGTACTGTAAAAACAGCTTTAGAGAAGTTTCAGAAGCACATGAAAAGCTGATCCTCATTTACTAAGACCATGGCTTCAGCATTCACACAATTGCTCTGTGTGTGTCACCAGAAGCTACAAGGAAAGCCTGATATTTACACAGCCAGTAGAATGAGGGGGTCGAGTATGTCGGGAGGATGGATTGTCCTATGCTAAACCGCAGATTGTGGAGGTGATCTCTCACATTTTTAAGCTCTACATTAACAACACCCTGCAAATAAAAATCAGCACAGCAATCAAAGCTTGAGCTAAAAACTATATTTGTTTGCTTTGTATTTCTGTTATCTACAAAGCCACCCTCCCCACAGGGACCACTGCATTTGTTAAACCCCAAAGATCCTCTGAGATGGCTGCCAGAGGCCTGGATAAAATATTCAGTTTGATATCAAAGCTGAGCTCCCTGAAACTGGTAGGAATTCCATTGGACACGCTCACATGGAATTGCTGGAATGCTCCAACGAGCACACTGATTAAAGGCCTTTTGTATAAAGTCTCCAGAGCTCTCTCACACCCATGGCCATAAATAATTGACTCAAGTTTGCTGGCCAATAAATGGAGACACAGAGTCCTCTCCACAATACAGCCATCTCTAGTAATTCAATCACAAGCTCAGGGAATGTCATCCAGATATTTCTCAGCTTTAGTTGAACCAGCCCAACCTGGTCAGCCATTCAGGTAACCTAATCATACCACCAAAGTTATCCGACTGAGACCTAAATCATCCCACCCAGCATGGGCATATTTGGGATTCCACTTCAACCCTCACCCAAACTTCAAACACACCAATAGGAAACGAAACCCCACAACACTGATCCAATCCTGCTGCATGTCTTAAACTCTGCACACGATTGGGCCAATAATAGAGTTCCTCAATGAAGTCTAGTCACTTCAAAGCATATAAACAGGTAGGGTTGCCAGCTCTGGATTGGGAAATACATGGAGATTTGAGTGGTGGGGCATGGGGAGGGCGGGGACTTCAATGGGGCATAATGCCATAGAGTTCACCTTCCAAAGTGACCATTTTCTCCAGGTGAACTGATCTCTGTCATCTGGAGATCATTTGTAACAGTGGGAGATGTCCAGCCACCATCTGGATGTTGGCAGCCCTATAAACAGGGTACCTCAGCCCCTCCAACTTTGTCATTGGTTTTGTACCCGATCCTTCTTCCCAGTAGCTCGTTTTTCTCCTGGGCCATCTTCTTCCTTGCTGAAATCACTGAATTCTCTCCTTCAGCTCCTTCACTTTTGCTCATTGTGGGATCTTCAGCTCCACAGCTGGTTTCAGTTTGGACCTCCTTTCATCCTGGGAACTTCCATCCAGGACCTGCTTTTCTTTCCAGGCCACATTGCATCAGGCTCTTCTCTTTTGGACAGGCAATGTATAATTTTCCTTTCTTCCTTTCATTTCCCTTTGATTCCCACTATGCACACCAAGGGCAGCATAGCTAAGATTGCTTTGCAGTATTGCAACACTGTTTTATGCTTTTACTTTCTCTTGTATTTCATCTTTCTAGTTTTGTATCTCATTAGGAGTAAAACGTTTTCTTGTTAAGACCACCTCTGCCTGACTCATTTTACTAAGAGCATTGTGCTAGAAAGGGACCTGTGTATACAACCAATGAAATGGTCCTAAATATTTACCCTGGAACATGTGTACGGTTCTACAAGTCTAAAGGATGCTCTGCATTTGATGAGGTTGACATGGGGACCAAGTAGGGAAACATTTCCGGGGAGGTTATTTTTCACATGAGGAACATTCAAAAAGGTCTCTTCCATCTGAAGAAGAGCAGATCATCCTATTGCCAGCATGGTATAGTGGTTAGAGTGCTGGACTAACATCTGGGAGACCAATGGCAGCTCATTTGGTGACTTTCGGCCAGTCGCTATCCCTCATGCTAACTTATCTCATATGGTTGATTCTGTGAGGATGAAATGGAGGCTGGGAGAACAAAGCTTGATGCTACTTTGGGTCCCCACTACATCATTCTGTACATGCATAGACCACTGATAGTCAACAAAGAGCCCAATTACACAAGGGTGAGTTTGCTAATACAAAAGTAGTATGGTTATATGCATCATCCGGAGAGTTTTACCATCCAACTAGCAAACTGTGTGGTAAATTGGTCTGGGTTCACCTACAAGGACTGACTAAAAACTGTGGTTGCTATACATTAACGGCCCATCTCACTTTACCTTGGTGACATAGAAACTGCTTCTCTATGGCTATACTGAACAGTGCTGTGGCAGGTACAAGACCCATGTCAGTAAGGGTCTTAAAACCACAGCACCATATTTTGAAGGGCTTTTAACCAGTAATTATATACTTGAAATCAAAATGAAGATTTTACATCTAGCCTTTTTTCTTTCATCTGTGAATGTTTGGAGCAAAATGGACTTACACCCTTGTTGAGAATCAGCAGTAGTCAGTGACCAAATGTTTCCAAATGCAAAGTAATTGGTTCTTTGTAAAAGAAATGTTAAATGCTTTAGACAACAGGTGCCTAACAAAAGTGGCTTTTAAAAGATAATATGGAATTGCATTTGCAAAGTAATAGGTATGGTAAATAAAACAGCAAAATGATAACAGTGGGAGCAGAGCCCGATCCATGTATTAAAGGATCCACATAGAGTGGTAATAAGTAAGCTAAGCATGAGCCGGTAGTATGTCATATTTACAAAAGCACCCCCTTCTGGGATTTGGGTTTTAAAAAGAAATAACTGCACTTTGCACATATAAAATTGCTTTTTGCATTGTTGTTTTCTACAAAATACAAAGCAAATTGCAAACCCGGTATAATGAGCAAGGCCTCTAAATTAAACCAATAATTCAAGTGAGCTGCTGAGAAGTCTTTACAGATATTTATGAATTTTATATAAGCCCCCACATCACTCCAGTGAGGAGGATAAGGTACAGTGGATTTGTTTCTCCAACCAGTATAATGCAGCTGCATGTAGAATACCATAAGGTAGTTCTTTCATAGCTCACAATAACACTTAGAATACTGACTGGAGAAAAAATTGCAGCAGCCAAACAAATTTCCACGAGTTAGTAGATGTGTGTGTGTGTTAAGTGCCATTATATTTTTTTTACAAATGATCAGAATGAGGGGGTGGAGGGACTACTCATTTAATTTGCAGATGATACCAAATTGGGAGGAGTAGCAAACACCCAGGAAGATAGAGATAAAATCCAACGAGATCGCAACATACTGGAAAAGCAGGCAGAAGTGAACAAGATGCAATTCAAAAAGAGAAATGCAGAGTTCTATACTTGGGTAACAAAAATGAGAAGCATGCATACTGGAAGGGGGATACTCTTCTGGGTAGCAGTGTGTGTAAACAAGATCTTGGGGTATGAACACATGAAGCTGCCTTATACTGAATCAGATCCTTGGTCCATCAAAGTCAGTATTGTCTACTCAGACTGGCAGCGGCTCTCCAGGGTCTCAGGTAGAGGTCTTTCACATCACCTACTTGCCTATCCCCTTTAACTGGAGATACCAGGGATTGAACCTGGGACCTTCTGAATGCCAAGCAGATGCTCTACCACTGAGCCACAGCGCCTATGTGGATATAGGTGGACTGGAAGTTAAATATGAGCAGTCAGTGTACAACAGTGTAAAACAGTGGTAAAAAAGGCTTATGTAGTATTGGGGTGTATCAACAGAGGCATAACATCCAAATCACAAGATATCATAGTCCTGAGGTACACAGCATTGGTCAGGCTGCACCTGGAGTACTGTGTACAGTTCTGGAGGCCTCACTTCAAAAAGGATGTGGACAGAATTGAGCAGGTGCAGAGGAAAATGACAAGGTTGATCAGGATCCTGGAGACCAAGTCCTATGAGGAAAGGCTGAGGGACTTGGGAATGTTCAGTCTGGAAAAGAGGAAGTTGAGAGGGAACATGATTTTAAGCATTTGACAGGCTGTCACTTAGAGGAGGGCAGGGAGTAGTTCAACAGTGGAATCGGCTGTGTAGGGAGGTGATGAGCTCCCCCTCATGGGAAGTCTTCAAGCACTAGTTGGATGAACACTTGTCAGGGAAGCATTTAGGGTCACCAGGTCCCTCTTCGCCACCGGTGGGAGGTTTTTGGGGTGGGGACTGAGGAGGGTGGGGTTTGGGGAGGGGAGGGACTTTAATGCCACAGAGTCCAATTGCCAAAGCAGCCATTTTCTCCAGGTAAACTGATCTCTATCGGCTGGAGATCAGTTGTTATAGCAGGAGATTTCCAGCTAATACCTGGAGGTTGGCAACCCTAGAAGCATTAGGCTCATCCTGCAGTGAGCAGGGGTTGGATTAGATGGCCTACATGGCCCCTTCCAACTCTTGATTCTATGATCAAGTCACTTCCAACTTATGGTGACCCTATGAATTAATGACCTCCAAAACATACTTTACTGAACAGCTTTGCTCAGGTCTTGCAAACTGAGGGCTATAGCTTCCTTGATTGAGTCAATCCATCTCATGCAGGGTCTTCCTCATTTCCTGCTGTCTTCAACTTTTCCTCGTATGATTGTCTTTTCCAGTAACTCTTGTCTTCTCACAATGTGACCAAAGTATGATAGTCTCCATTTAGTCATTCTAGCTTCCAGGGAGAGTTCAGGCTTGATTTGATCTAAGAACTTACTTATTTGTCTTTTTTGGCAGTCCATGGTATCCGTAAAATTGTCCTGCAATACCACATTTCAAATGAATCAACTTTTTTCCTGTCAGCTTTCTTCATTGTCCAACTGTCACATCCATACATAGTAATGGGGAATACTATAGTATGAATTATCTTGGTCTTGGTCACCAGCAACACATCTTTACACTTAAGAATCTTGTCTAGCTTTTTCATGGCTGTCTTTCCTAGTCTCAGTCTCCTTTGGATTTCTTGGTTGCAGCCTCCCTTTTGGTTGATGATGGAGCCAAGGAAAAGAAAATCTTTCAACAATTTCATTTTTTTCATTGTCAACCTTAAAGTTGTATAATTCCCCACCAGCAATTACTTTTCTTCTTCTTGATGTTCAGGTGTAATCCTGCTTTGGCACTTTCTGCTTTAACCTTCATCGGTAGTCATTTCAAGTCTTCACTATTTTCTGCCAGTAGTCCTTTGTGAGGTGTGGGAATCAGCAACCTTCACAACATCCCCATCTTCCATGATTGTTACAAACACAGGCCTTATATCAAAGTGATTGTTTAGGGTCTAGAATGTGGTGTCATCTGCATATCTCAGATTGCTAATGTTCCTTCCACAACTGTTCTCTCCACCTTCATCTAAATCTAATCCAGCTTTCCTTATGATATGTTCTGCATACAAATTGACCAGATAGGGAGATTAAATACATCCTTGTCTGACACCTTTGCAATATGGAAACTATTCTATTTCTCTACATTCTGCCCTACCAGTAGCCTCTTGCCCAAAAGTTCCTGTCACCCAGGGCAAAAATGCCAGTGTACATCTAGCCTTTAAATCCTACTGGAATATAAGAAGCATAGTCAAGGGTGACTAGGGTTGCCAGGTGCCCGCTGGTGGTGGGCAACCCCCCCAGCCATTTACCCTTCTGCCCACTGACCACCTGAGGGTTGGCGGGCAAACGTGCACCAGCACGTGCAAACGGTGCGCGTCACTGCTGGCTTAGAACCAGAAGTTCCGCCTCATGAGGAGCCTTTACCTCTTCGTTTGAGTGGTAAAGGGCCGCTTTACCACTCAAAGTAAGAGGTAAAGGCCCCTTGCGAGGAGGTACTTCCTGTTCTAAACTGGAAGTGCTGCGAGTGCGTCGGCGCAAGCACAATTACAAAGAAAAGCCTCCCGCCAGAGGAGGGAAGGCACCTGGCAACCCTAAGGATGACATATATTGGTTGCAATGTCACTTGGTTAGATGATGTTTGTGTATAAATTGGATTCTCCGTTGTGAGGTTTGGGGTCAGCAACCTTTACAACATTCCCTTCACAATCTTCCATGATTGTTAGAAACACAGACCTTATATCAGAGTGATTGTTTAGAGTCTAGAACAAAATTCCAGTCAAGCAGCACCCTAGAGACCAACAAAAATTTTCCAGGGTATAAGCTTTTGTGAGTCAAAGCTCACTTTGTCAATACATATAATTCTACATATAACATGGTTTCACTAGGACTATGATAGTAACTCTGTTAGTTCCTTATAGATTATACCCCAGAAATTTTTGTTTGTTTCTAAGGTGCTACTGGACTTGAATGTTGTTCTGGTACTACGACTAACAGAGCTACTCACCTTAAACTAACACAGTTTAGGAACCAGGATCCTACACTGAATGTGTATGTACTTCTGCCTCTGTTAACTGTTAACTTCTGCCTTTGTTACTTCCGCATCAATAGTTAACTGTTGATGTTACCATGGTGGGGTGTTTAGAATTTAAATCATGGTGAGGTTCCTGTGTCAAAAATAATTATTTAAATTCATTTTTAGCTGCATTGTTTCATTAATAGGAGTAGATTAGGGGAATTCATGGGCAATTACAACTGAAGCTAAAGAAAAGGATGACATATACAAAAGAGCAAAGTATTTTATCTTGTCTGAGCAGCATCACTTCTGTTGCTTCCCAGAATAAGGCTCCACTCTAAGGACAATGGTCTTATTTTCCTGCCATAATCATACAAATTCAGCATAGTTGAGAAGCACCACATTTAAAGAAGTAACGTCCTGTCATAGTTAGGCTTGCCAACCTCCAGGTGGTGGCTGGAGATCTCTTGCTATTACAACTGATCTCTAAGAGGTGATAGAGATCAGTTCCCCTGGAGAAAATGGCCGCTTTGGCCATTGGACTCTACGGCATTGAACTCCATCCCTTCTCCAAGCCTTGCCCTTTTCAGGCTCCACCTCCAAAATCTGTAAGTAATTCCCAATCCGGAGCTGGCAACCGTAGTCATAGTCACTGTGAAACTGTGTTACACATAGCATTATACATAGAGCATTATATGTAGACTGAAGTTGCTTCATTCTGGGTGTGTCTATAAATAAGTAATGAACAAAAACATAGCTTTAACCCCTAAGACCTGATCATTATATGAGCCTTTTGCATATTTTATGTGCTTTGAACAAAAATCACTTGATTTTGTAAGAAAGGGGAGAAAACAAAAATTCTAGCCGTTAGATCATAACAAAGGTTACACTGTGCTTTCTCTATGTACACAGGATGCTCAACCTGGAAGACTCTCAGTGCATAAATATGGGGTTCCCAAAGTACTTATGCAAGCAAAAACCAGTGAAATGCAAGTAACGTGTATGAATAGTAAGATTATGTGAGGGTTAATATTTGCGACTTGCTATGTATTCTCCCCTCAGATTTCCCCCCACCCATTGAAAATGTCATAAATATGAAAATCATTTGTGGCCCTGCAGAATCTGCCACGATCTTTGTTTCTAGCATTCCTTGATATTGTGCATGATAATACATAAAATGGCCACCATATATAAACAAACATTGCAACACACAATAGTGTTTGATATTCTCCTAGACTTCCTCTGAAATCCTTCAGTGTCTACCTTGATACAATGACTCAGAAAAGATACATATATGGGGAGATTATTTGCTGTATGCATTATGTTAATTTTTGTCAGTGAAACAGGAATTCAAAGTGATTGGATAAGTTTTAAAATTGTCCTTTTTTAAATTAAAAAATAATAATGTATGTAAATTGAAGAAAAAGAGGTGGAGGAAGTGGAGGATTCACACCCAGGAAAAGGACAATGAATAAAGAACCAATACAAATAAAAGGCCACAAAATAAGCTCCAATTTGCCTCCTCCCTAGGAGCTGTCTTTAAAAAAAAAAAAAAAAGGAGTTTGGATGGCGTATATGCACTGTGTCAACTCATCAGTACACCAGCAACCCCAATCACTGATGTACCAAAGTAAACAGAAATGTAAGCAGCATAGTCTGATAATATTTCCCTTAAAAACAATTAGCAAACTATTTATGCATTTACATCTTGTCTTTACTAGTCTTCCCTTTATCATGCCAGTTTTTATTTATGGCCTGCTTCAGACTCTTGGCAGCAACAATTTTGCATAGTGGTGGTGTGAGATGCAACCAAAGACAACAGAGAACAGCTGACATGACAGTACAGCAGAGGTGAGGTAGCCATTTTAAAACAGGAGAGTACTGACTTAGGACAGAACTAAATTAGTTTCCCTCTGCTGCTTTCAAGTCAACTTCATAAACTTCCATAATGGGAAGGCTGGACCTTGGTAATTAAAATGATTAAAATCATTACTGTGCATCATCAGAGAAGAAGCAAAGCTTTCTGAAGAGATAACAAATCTTTCTAGTGAAGCTACTGGAATGGAGCAGCTGACTTGTAGTTGTCTTGTAAAGAATGTTAGCATCTCCCTGGCTTAGGGTTGCCAGTTCTGGGTTGGGAAATACCTGGAGAATTTTTTGGGGGGTGGAGCTTAGAAAGAGCAAGGTTTGGAGGGGGGGACCTCAGCATGGTACAATGCCATAGAGTTCACCCTCCAAAGCAGCCATTTTCTTCAGGGGAACTGACCTCTGTCATCTGGAGATCAGTTGTAAAAGCAGGATATCTCCAGGCCCCACCTCTACGATAGCAACACTACCCTGCCTCCCATCTCCTTTCATGAAAATTATACTTTTCTGCATACCATTCTCTCTTAAGCAAATGACACAGTAGCAGAAGCAATCAACTTACCTGAGAACATCATCATATGCTGAAAATTTCTGGGAATCTTTTGTTTTCGGCCCAAATTGAGAATAAAGGAAAGTGGATATATGTTGCAAGCTCTTGCTATGAAAACTGCTGCCTATGTCATTTAAGTAAAGAAACTGAGGAAAACAAGGGAGAAACCAACAGACAATGATGTGTTCAGTGTGTTCTAAAATAAAGTGTTGCCACCTGACTATAGATTAGAAACAAAATCAGAATTTATGTATTATATTATAAAGTAGAATATGTATATATAGTTGACTTAACCCCACTGCTGTCTCCACAACAAAGAAAACTGTTCAGTTCCAAAGTTTCCTTCAACCTAATTTTGACCCCAGCCACACCTCTGCAACCTCTCCAGATTCATGTTCCATCTTTATCATTTTTGAGATGATGGATCCCTCAGTCTTTCTATGAACACTTTGCTATAAATTGTTCAGACGCCAACAGTATTATTTCCTAAAACAGATTCAAAAAGGATAAATGTACTTTGAGACATGATTACTGTCTCATTTCTGCACAATGCGTATTGTCTCTGTCTAATATTGTCCACTTCAGTTTCTTTCTTCCCCCTTTTCAATTATTTTTGTAGGGCTCAGAAAATGGTGTTAGTTTTTTCATTATCCCTCTATGCATCTAATGTCAAAGTTGCGTTAATAGCCATTTTAGATTAAAAAAGGACATTTCAGCCAAAAAGGGGGGGTGGAACCACACAAAATTACCGTTTGTAACTTTATTCAGGTATCCTGCTGGTAGCAGGTTTCTTCCAAGACCTCATCCCATCTGCCTGATACCATATTACTCTAAAAGCTTGACCCATATTGTGTATGCAAGAAGAGGAGAACAATCAGTGAGACAACATTCAGGTGCATTATCTCTTGTGAGGATCTGAGGAGCATATAGACAAAAATCAGTTGTCACACCTCCTCAGCATGTTTCTGTCTTGTGACTATATTGTATTCTACAACAGTAGCTCCAATACTAGAGAGAAAGCTAAATCTAGGGTTGCCAACCTCCAGTCAGGGCCTGGAGACCTCCCAGAATTACAACATCTCCAGACTTTAACATTTTACGAATGGGTCACTACATATATGTGTGATAGGGGCTGTCAGTGGATAAAATTTAATGCTTTTTCTTTATGTATACTTCTGCAATTTTTTTTAGGGTATAGGAGTATGAGTATAGCATATGGGGATGGAGTACCCTAATGAAATACTAATCTTATCCTTCCATTTTGCTGATATTTGAGAATCTTTTTTGGAGAATCATATAATTAATGATATGATAAATAAAATGTATCTTCATTGCCATTGCTCCCAAGTTGCTATAAAGTTTCTTTCTGTGAAGCAAATAACAACTTCACGGAGAAAGGAATAATGATCAGGAAACCAGCAAGATAGGAAGGCTTGGGATTTAAATTATGGCTGCTATAAACCTCAAAACTAATTTTAGGAGATCCTGATCACAGGTTTGGCTCTCAATGGGTATGCAATGTACAGTCCTCTGCAGAAGCTCTATGGCCAAAATGTTTTTCTCCTTGGTTGATATGTTGATGCAGAAAGGGTTCCTTCAAGCCAGAATGTTTGATAACAACCAGCTTTCAAGGACGTCTTTAGTATGGAACATCACTAGCAAGGGATAGCTCTGTATCACAGTGTACCATTTTGAACTGCAATCCAGAAAAAGAAAAAGAAACATTAGTCTCAGTCTAGACCTATATAAGGAATCATTTGCACAGGCTCAGTGCCCAACTAGCTGCGTGAAACAGACTTCCAACAACTGCTGAGATTTTCTGGATGCAAGTGTGCTTGCAACAGCACCTTGCATAGAGAAAAGAGCAGAGCCTGTTCAGCACGAAGAGGAGGTTCCTGGCCTATACCCACAAGTAATGAATTAACTATATCATACAAATAAATTCAGCCCTATAGTACATATATTTTCAAACTGTGTATCTAATGCTTAAAACAAAGGATACAAATGCTCCAAATATAAACAATCCATTGAAGATGTGATTTTGGAAAGTAAACAGTGCTAATCCCATGTAGCAGAAGATAACATTCTCAGCCAAGAAGTTCATGAACTCAAACATCTAAAATGAAAGAGAGGCAAGAATCATTATTGTCATTGGGGATTAACATTAGCAAGTGTCCTTCACATGATCAACAAGAAGTATCATTTCGAGAGAACAATCATGATGAGCCAGATCACCCAGATTTAAGCATGCTCAGTATCAATTTTCAGAGCTGTAAGCAATGAGTTTAGCTGGTGAGAAGAAATTTGAAATACTGGTGGCCTGATCTAAGTACATGAAAAACATATCACTTCATTGGTAGACAATTTACTGTCAGAGCTAAGTGGGGAAAAATCACTCTGAGTTCAGAAAAAAAGGAGTAAGGATGCAATCCTCCTTTTTACTCACAGGTAAGAGATACCATTAGTCAATAGCCCCTCGAAATGGTATCAACATACCATCTGACTTCATATTTGCAGGCTTTTTAAATTAAGATTGGCTATCTAAATTACTATTTGAAAGCTTTTCCTGAAGTCAATCTGTGGTGGTAGCATCGACAGCTTCTTTGGGATCAACTAACACAGTATTCATGTTTCTGACACTCACATATTTACATATTAAATACAAAAGAAGAAATTGACATAAAAAGCCCTAACACCAACTTCTATAGATCATATTTATCAGGATCCTTGCATCAAATTTAAGGCTGGAATAAGTAACCTGCCATATCTACAATATATCTGTTATTTGAATGAATACAGAATATAGAGAATGGGACGATTTTTTCAGTGTAAAGTGTAATTTTAAAAAATTGTTAGGAACAATAATCAAGAACCATACACTTTATTCTTATCTCCAATTAATTTAAGATGTCATTCCAACCTTTTTTCAAGTGCTGGCAAGAATCTTATTGTTTCAAGAGAAACGTTTTCTTCCTCTGTGAAACAAACCCACACATCAATGGATTTTTCAGGGCTGCTCAAAAGTCAATTAGCTTAATAGGGGTTTTAAAAAAGGGGAGAGTCTTTTCTTGAGTTTCCAGGCTGGTAAAATTGCAGGCCCAAACAACAACAAATGGACTTAAGAAAACTTCAGTTATCTCCTAGTCTGTGTGTGCCAGAGCCAGTCCGAGGGACTTTCGCAGCTGAATGAGCCAGCGCTCAACCAGCTCCTCATTTTATAAAGTCGGCCTATGAACATTCATAAATCACAGTATTAGAAGGGTTGCTATGGAGACATTTCTCTTTACATCTTCAATGGGGCTTATGTATTTTTATCGCTGAAGGATGACAAAGGGAAAAGCCAGAGCTGTGAAAAAATGTTATTTCAAACCATGATTGAAGGAAATGAATAGTATCAATGCAACACCTTGTTGCAAGAGAAGTCTCGCCTGAAGGGGGGGATCCATCAAATATAGAGAGCATATAAATTGTTCATGCACTCTGCTGCATCGCTGAACATATATTTTCACCCCAAATAGTTAGATCAAGTTTAACAACAAAGAAGTTCTTTTCTGTATTGTGAAAGAGTTTTGATAGCACGGAGGTGAGCCGAAGCTGGGACTAGTCAGGTGCAATATTAAAAATAAAGGCACAGAAAAGATTTTCTGTATATTAGAGTTATATTTTTAAAAAATAATAATGATTAAAAAACTGCTATTAAAAAAACAGAAGAAGCGGGGATAATAAAGGAGAAACATGGTCAGATATGATTTATGTTCATTTCAATGGGCTTAGACTGGAGTAACTCTGCATAGGATTGCGCTGAAAGGGTTGAGTGGATACAAGGGAGGGTTTATTGAAAAGTTGGATTTTGAGGAGGGATTTGAAGTAAGAGATAATGAGAATGGCAACTTTGTAAAGATACTGAGAACAGATTCAAGGTATAAGACACAACAAAGAATGGGCAGAATTGTTTAAAGAGCAGGAGACTTTAGGCAAGCTGGGAAATGGTAGATTTATAGTACAATCCTATGCAGAGATCTTTGGTTTAAGTCCATTGAAATCAATCGACTTATACTGAAGTAACACTGCATAGGATGGCATTGTTTCTTTTTTGGCTTAAAACCTTTTCATGCCACCTTTTCATGCCACCTTTTCAGAGACTTGCTCAAGGTGGCTTGCAAAATAAAACAAGATCAAAAAATACAAATACAAAATCTAACCATCAAAAACCCTGCCAATAAAGCCACCAGGGTTTCAGTTCTTGACAGGGCATTCCTGGAGATTCTCCATGTAGCCTTCTCCTCATACAACTACCCAGTATAACTATTAAAATATAGCCCCATTCTCTCTCTCTCTCTCTCTCTCTCTCTCTCTCTCTCTCTCTCTCTCTCTCTCTCTCTCTCTCTCTCTCTCTCTCTCTCTCTCTCTCTCTCTCACTCACACACACACACACACACACACTCACTCACTCACTCACTCACACACACACACACAGCCACCTGGGATTTACTTCCATACAGCTGTGGTACGTTTGTATGAATGTTGTTGTCATTAATTAATTAATTTGTTTTATTTATAGCCCACCTATTGACAGGATGGGACATTCAATGAACACTGCAATAGGATTAGTGTTGTTGAACCAACCAGAAGTTTAAAAACAGAACTGAAGCAAAATGTAAGTATTAACATGACATGTTAAATGATTCAAAATTCCATAGCAGGACCCTAGTTTCAGCAAGATATATACACAACAGTAGTATACATCACAGTCCCTAATAATTTTTCCAAGTAACTTTGTGCAACTCTTGCCTGCGCAGAAAAGTCCTTTTAAATAATTCAGTTTTGCATAGTGTGCGGAAAGCCAAGAGAGTGGGAGCTTTCCTGGTCTCCTCAGGTAGGCTGTTCCACAAGGTGGGGGCCACAGTGAAGAAGGCATGTGTATGGGCAGTTGATTTTGCTCATTTACAGGATGACACCTGCAGAAGACCCTGCTTAAATGTGCGAAGCTGTTGTGGGGGAGCATAGGGGGAGGGGCAGTCTTGCAGATATGAGGATCCAAGGCCATGAAGGACTTTGTATGGGCAGCCAGTGAAGTTCCTGCAGGATGGGAGTAATATGTGTGCTCCATCTAGTTCCCAATAACAGCTGAGCTGCGGCATTCTGCACCAACTGGAGTTTCCAAATTGATTTTAAGGGGAGACCAATATACAGTGCATTGCAGTAGTCTAGTCTCTGTGTTATGGTGGCATAGATCCAGATGGCCAGATCAGCCATATCAAGGTAAGAGGCTGTCTTTCAGACTAGGCTGCGTTGGAAGAAAGCTGTTTTTGCAACTGCCTTCTAGAGTAATAAAGTTGGGTCCAGTATAACTCCATGGCTCTTAACTAAGTCAGCAAGGGTCAGCTGAACTCCATCAAAAGAGGGAAGCACAATGATGATGATGAACTCAGGACAACTCTGCTCCAGGACAGGTGCCGTATTTCCCATCATCGTGGGCCTGCCACATTGGCAAACGTCTCTAAACCTACTCCCTTTATTTCCTAGACTCTGTATGTTGGTGTGTGTATGATGAGTGCTTGTGCACACATTTCAATAAGTAAACTCTTGAAACTAAATCCATTGTCTCGGCTTTATTTCTTTAAATCATGGTTTGGACTCCTGTAGACATAGGTTAGATCCTGTGGGTTATGCCCTTAGCTGGTTATTGAATGCTAATTTCCCTATAAATATTCATAACCGAGCAATTTGGCTAACACTGTGAAGTGGGTGAGGCTGAGAGAGCATGACTTGCCCAAGGTCACCCAGCTGGCTTCATGTGTAGCAGTGGGGAAACAAATCCAGTTCACCAGATTAGCCTCTGCCGCTCATGTGGAGGAGTGGGGAATCAAACTCGGTTCTCCAGAGCAGACCGCTCCAAACCACTGCTCTTAACCACTACACCACGCTGGCTGTTAAGTCTTTTATGCATGGCTGTTTCACTCGCCGTCACCTTTCCGACGACTTTGGGTCTTTGTGTTGATTATGCATGCTGTTTCTGACTGTCAGAGGTCAGCTCGCTCTCTCCCTGCGTTTCCCCATGTTTCCCCTGCATTTTGAGGGACCTGTTTTATCTTGAATTTGAAAACGAGGACAAAACACGGGGAAATGCAGGGGCAGAGCGAGGCAACCTCTGACAGTCGGAAACAGCATGCACAATCAACACAAAGACCCGAAGTCGTTGGAGGGGTGACAGTGAGTGAAACAGCCATGCACAAAAGACCTAACAGTGCAGTCAGAAGCAGTTACGCCCTTCTTTCAACTGAAGTCAGTGGGCTTAGAAGAGTGTAACTCTGTTTAGGATTGCACTGTTAGAAGTGTGAGCATCACTTAAAGAATCCTGTATAATCAGTGTTAAGTGATGGGATTGAAAATGATGCAACTTGAACCACACTATTTAATTAGAACATAGTTATGAAGAGGCTTTGATGAAGGCAAGGCTATTGATAAATCAAAGACAAAGGCAGTTCTTTTGCCTGATTTTCGCATTGAATTGCAAGTGACTACAAACAACACGAAGTTTTGCTAGCATTTTATATTCTTTTATGACATGTTAATCACTTTTACTCATTTTTTTTCTATTTCAATTAGAGTTGCAAAAATCACAAGACAAAGCAGGTTCCACTTTGGAGCCAGAGCCTGAAATCTTTGACGCTTTGGGTAAAATATGTCAGGAATAATGAATGCCGACAGCGCAGTGGTGTTATGTTCTTCATTCTTAGGTTAAGCGGCTTAGAATGGAGGAATCATGCATATAAGAAGATAAGCTGCTGGTTTATTTTTACTTCATATGGGGTGACAATTTTAAAGTCTGAGCTTATTTAGGACATGCAGCCTGCCACATAAAGGCTGGCAGTATTTTTCAGATTCCTGGAGGGGGCTCTAGTATGAAGCATGATGTTGCAAAAACCAAAATGAAAACAAAATTATTTTTATTATTATATAGTGCCATGTACATGGACTCTTATGTGGAATTGAATCACTCTATAGTCCTGTTCACAAGTTATAATGAACATATGTACATCCTACATGTACGTGCATATATCTGTTTGTAAGAAAGATCCAACATGCATTCATTTTACAAACGAAATCTGGGACCAGTACCTGGATAAATCTGGTGTTTAAATCACAGATTCAGCTCTACATGTGTTGAATATAGCATGAAAATTACCCAGTACTGTGTAAAGAAAAATCAAGTATATTCTGTACACAAATTGTACATGTGCTCAATGTAATTTTTGAACAGGGTTTATTTAATAGTGAATTGGCTGGTCTATGTGCGGATGATGAAAGCAGCAAAAACAGACCATTCATGATCAAGACAGGAGCCTCTACATACCTAAGGGAACTCCCTGATGTATGTAGAAAAACACGCCTTTATAAATTAACCAAAAGAAAAAGAAAATGTTAAGAAATGGCCTGATGAAGACTGAACATACTTCAAGGAGTACAGTATGCTGAGAGCAGCTGAGACTTAGTTAAAGAAAAAGGGGAGGAGGAAAAATTAGCCCACTGAAGACCCCTCCCCGTGTTTGTTTATGGGACAAGCTGCATGCAAAAAATAGACAAGTTCTAGTAAAGACAGTCATCATAAATGGAGAGGTATATAAGTCTCATTGGTTGCCTTAATACCAAGAGGACTTTGCTGTACTTGCTGTGAGCTATAAAGAGGCTCAAAGGATCACAGAATTCAGATTCTCAGAGGGAAGGCCCTGATTAGTTCTTTGAAGACGGAAGCATTAATTCTCCTTGAACATGGCGGAACCAAGTAGGAAAACTCTGAAAGTTGTCCCATTTTGCCACGCTTGAGCAAAGACTTCAAGGCAGGGGAGGAATTCCTAGTGAGTAAACTCTGCTGTGGGGGAGGGGTGACAGAATAGTTGTCTGTCCCTGACCAATCTGAGATTTATGCATGTGGTCCCTGCAAGGTAGAACTGGCTGTCTCAGCTTTAAAGTATGTTATCTGAGAATGGCAAATAGGTAGCACGGAAGTTCAGTTTGCCACGTACTCCTTGAAAGGGTTCTCATTAGGAACTGTGGTGGAGGGCTCCCACAACATGAATGAGGCTATGTGCTGACAGAAAAGCTATGTATTCAGTTTCTGTGAACCAGTACTGAGTTAGAGGCAAAACCAATGTAATTCATGTGGGCCCAGAGAATGTAAGGACCTGGGAGCTAAGTAAAATAGCTGTCAGCGAAAGAAATAATTTGTAGTCAGTTTTGGTATTGTTGTGCCATATAGCTGACAAAGAAACTTTGAATGCTTTAAGACTTAATTGTTCTCCCTGTACTCAGTGGAAGGAAACAATGTCTTCAATGCAAACCAATTGTCCCCAAAGTCACTGAAAACTAATGTATTTGCGTATTTTATTTTTGTCCGGATATTAGGATTAATGGAATGGGTTGCTGTGGGTGTTTTAACAGCAAAGGGGGAAAATCAATTTCCCCTCCCCCCACCCCAGCACCCCATATGGCATTTTCTGAGTCTCCATCACGGCACTAACCTACAGCAATCAATCCCAAAGAGACCAAATGCAATTTATTCACTTTCAATTTGCTGTGAGGAAAACCTCTATTCTGTAATATTAATTTTCGAAGCATATTCAAAAACAATTTTCCTTGCTTACCAAGGTTTGGGTGGTGAGATACTCATTTACAATTTGAATTTATTTTCTGTGCAATTATATTTGAATTCAGAAAAAT
This sequence comes from Euleptes europaea, assembly GCF_029931775.1. Taxonomy (NCBI): domain Eukaryota; kingdom Metazoa; phylum Chordata; class Lepidosauria; order Squamata; family Sphaerodactylidae; genus Euleptes; species Euleptes europaea. The sequence goes on along the minus strand of NC_079316.1, from coordinate 34,067,544 downwards.
AAAATTATTTATATTACCTGTTGCTATTTATGGCCAGAAGATCACTTTTCTAGTATTTAGAAGTATAAACTGTAGAACTGGGTAAAAATACTGTGCTTATGACAGTTTTTGCTTTTAGAGATACTCTCTCTCTCTCTCTCTCTCTCTCTCTCTCTCTCTCTCTCTCTCTCTCTCTCTCACACACACACACACACACACACACACACACACACACACACACACTCCTCCCCCACAATGTCACTGGATCAGGAAACAGGGAAGACGGCTTCAATAGAATGCTGACAAATAGTGGGGTATCTTTGAAATAACTCCTAAATTCCGAAGGCCTGCTGCTCATGCTAGCACATGCCATTGTAGCTTGGTAGTATCCTATGCTCTCTCCACAGAAGAATACAATTCCAAAAAGACTCCAAGTCCAAGGAGCTGAGAGTATAACAACTGCACTGGATAACGTAGTGATTAGGGCTGTGCAAAGAAAAAAAAATTCCGTAAATTTCAGGTTTGGGGTTATTGAGGCCATTTTTTTTCAGTAAACCCAAAATAAGCCGAATTCCCATACCGGTAAATATGAGTCCATTATCGGCCACTAGAGTCCATAGGGACTTTTCGTGGCTCCTGGGGGCATTTTTGCAGATTAAAAAAAGGTAAAGGTCCCCTGTGCAAGCACCGGGTCATTCCTGACCCATGAGGTGATGTCATATCCCGACAGACTTTGTTTATGGGGTAGTTTGCAAGTGCCTTCCCCAGTCACATTCCCTTTACCCCCAGCATGCTGGGTACTCATTTTACCCACCTCAGAAGATGGAAGGCTAAGTCAACCTTGAGCCGGCTACCTGAAACCAATTTCCGTTGGGATCGAACTCAGGTCGTGACCAAATAGAGCCCCCAAATTTGCAGTGTAGCTACAAGGGCCTCTCCTTGCTTGAACCCCCAAGTTTGGTGACGATTAGGTCTGGGGGTCCATTTAGAAAATTCTTGTTTGTCTTGCCAAGTAGACATTAGTGCCATTTAGAAAATTCTTGTTTGTCTTGCCAAGTAGAAAGAATACATATGGCAATGATGTGTTCATGTGGAGATGTAGAAAAAAAAAGTTTGTGAAGATTGATCAATCTGAAAACAAACCTTCCTTGTTTCTGGTATTCAAGTTATTCTACTAGAGATAATTGTTTCCGGTTCTTGCACTTGGAATTTTGACACATGACTATTAGAGATACAGAAGTGAGATATTATAAACATGTTTCTAATTTTACCAAGTAGGTGTTTCCAACAGAGAAGCGGCAAGGTACCTTGAAAGTTATGCAATCGAATCCCCTAAAACAATGTATTTAAGAGTCACAGAGCGACAAAGATCTCAAGTCTAATCGAAAATGCTTCCAATTTGCAAGGTCCTCCGAAGCAGCACTTAACAGGATTTCAGTTCACGCTTTTCTCGTTTAAAGATATTACTTGATGAAATGAGAAAGGCTCTCTGTGTCAGCTTTGTGCGCTCAGGAGAAAATACTTCAACAATCCTCTACAAGCAAAATACAAACAATGCAAATTCCTCTTTCAGAGTTCACCTAAGCCATTATACATAACGCAGTGCTGCTCACAAGCAATTATGAACAAATGTTGACAGTAACGTGGTATGCTTTCCAGCAGGCATTGCTGGCTCAAAGTCTCCATTTACTGCAATGCAGCAGTGTTGTGTGGTAAGTGTTGGAAGTGCTGGAAGCAACTGCCATTGAAATGAACAACATTTTGGCAGCTAATGGGATTCACCAATTGCACTCAGCATTGACAAAAGGCTCATAATTAAAACATGCCCCAGTGATTTGCTAAACCAATCTTTACACTTTATGGTCACACACTATTGTATGCTCTCTTTGATATGAGAAAGATGCCACTGCTTAAAAACGAATGCTACCATCACATTATTCACTGATATTCTGATACTGGAAAGTCATTATGCAGCATATAAAGTATCACTCAAGTGCATTCAATCACACTTTACAAAATTCAGATGTCCTTCTGAAAACACGGGGATGGACTAGTTGCTTGGAACCATTCCCTGCTGGTTCAAACATAATCTATTTCACAAAATCTTTGGGGAGAAGGCAATGCTCATAAACAACAAGATATGCTTAACATTAATTTTATGGTGCAATAGAAGGTCTGGAATTGGAATGGGATCCTGCCATAAATTCAGGAATGCAATAACTTTTTTAATTTGTTGAAACGTAGCTTGATTTCCACATCACCTCTTCACATGATCCAGAGGGGCTGGCATTCTCTACGCAATAAGCATTTGCTTCCTCATCCTTGATTGACAATCAGATGCTATTGCCAAAGGCAAACTACACATCCTTCTGCTATCAGATTTCATCCCCCATAACACCCCTTGCTTAGCTGTTACTACTGATTCTGGGAATGTATACTTAATGCAAGCTAACATCGCTGTCAGCTTGGACTGAACTGGTGTGTGATGCAGCAATGACTGGAGAATTTCATCATGCATTCCACTGCCCATGCTACTTAAAATAGGTCAAAAGGCTGTTTTCTCATGAAATGCTGAATGAGTATTGGGTATGTGGTGGAATGTTCAGGGCCCTGTTTTCTCACATGTTTTATTCAGTCTGGTCTGGCAAAAATGTCAGCAAAGACTGGATATTAAAACCACAAATTGTTTTTGTTAATCTTTGTAGAGAAGGGAGTAGATTAAATTGCAACCACCAAATGAAGTGGGATGATGTCCGAGCCCCAGAGTTTTGTGTTTCTGGTGAAGTTGCAAAACCATAAAACTCCAGGGCTGGGACTGATCAGAAAATCACTGGGGCCAGACTACAGTACTTAGACTGGACTTTCTATCGCACCACACCACAACATTTTCATGTGCAAGCCCACACTAAAATAAACATGTGCAGGAACACTTCCCAGTGGATTGTATCTGATTGTTCAAAGGAGTATCGTTTCAGAGGTTGGTCTGCAGTAGAACAGCTAGATTCAAGTCCAGTAGCACCTTAGAGACCAATAAGATCTTCGGGGTATCAGCTTTAAAGAGTCAAAGCTTCCTTTGTCCGGCATCTAATAAAGCTCTAAATGGCTACTGGACTTGAGTCTAGCTGTTCAAAGGAGTAAGATTTTGCCTTCCCTCCATGACCTGGAAATCTCCCTCTCCCATCATGCTCATCATACATCTCCCTGGTTCACACATCTCCCTTCCTGCTGGATGAAAGAAAATTCAATAAAATCAGTTCAGTTATATAAATATCTGCATCCATTCAGATCACATTTGTAAGTAATGATAAAAGCCCAATTAAACAGCACAGTGCTATTTAGTCACATTAACTTGCTTCAGTGGCATGAGCTGTGCTTTGTATTGCCACTGCTACTGCAGCATCCTGCCCTTAATGTGTGAGTCGGGACAGTGAAAATAGCTACTTTTGCTGTATCTATTAAATAGGGGTGAACAAATGCACCATTTTAAAATGTTTCTGAAGCTTTCATATAGATTTGTTGTGAGTTTTTTCAGTTTCATCCTTTATCCATTTCATTTAATTCATTCTTTGTTCATTTTCCTCGTTATTTGCTTCTTTCACTACATTTTAATGCCATTTTATGGGATTTGACATAATTTATATATGCCTTTTTTACACCATTTTTATTCCCTGTATATGCAAAACCAGGTGTCAATTTTAATGTTAAATTTCATCATTTTATTCTGAATCTGAAATCTAAAAAAAAACACATTGGGGGGTTAACAAAGGACAAGGGGGGGACCAATGCATCTATTACATCCATCCAAATGTAAAGGTCCATTACAGTGCAATCTTAAGGAGAGTTATTCCGGTCTAAACCCATTGAAATGAATGGGAGGAGGAGGAGGAGGAGAAGAAGGAAGAGGAGAAGGAGAAGAGTTGGTTTTTATATGCCGACTTTCTCTACCACTTAAGGAAGAATCAAACTAGCTTACAATCATGAGGTAGGTGGGGCTGAGAGACCTCTATGAGAGCTGTGACTAGCCTAAGGTCACCCAGCAAGCTATATGTGGAGGAGTGAGGAAATCAACCCGGTTCACCAGATTAGTGTCCACCACTCATGTGTAGTAGCGGGGAATTAAACCGGGTTCTCCAGATTAGAGTCCACTGCTCCAAACCACTGTTCTTAACCACTACACCACACTGGCTGTCTATACTGGAGTAACTCTCCTTAGGATTGCGCTGTTAGGTCCTGTGACAAAAATCCCATTTTGGCTCATGGTTTCAAAATTCATTTAGCTGATCTCAGCTAACTGCTGGCATCTGCCATCCTGCTGAAGAGTGTAAACCGTCACCTTAATAATCTGAGGAATGTTATTAATGTTTAAAAGCATTTTTGAATGTTTAAACAGATTGTCAAATCATTTATGAAGCCATTTGGAAACTGGTTTGTGTGCGACATTATGTTTCTGCAGACTGCTACCATCCAAAGTGATGTTTCTTTTCAGTGAGAAAGGCAATGCAAATTAACAAGCTCTGGTTCCTGTATGAACAGGCAAAAGAAACGTTTTCATGCAGAGTTCCCAGGTTATGCCCAGAATGTATAACATTTTTTCTAATTCTTGTGCAGAGAAGCAGCAGGTGTCATTTTTCTTTTAAGTAGATATCTAAACCTAATAGTCGTAGGTCCAAAACATTATACTGATTACTTATTTTTTTTTAGAAAAGAGACACAGATTAGAGATCAATCCTGAAAAAATATTCTTCATGCTAGAAGACAGAACTGGTAGGAAGTGTTCAGTTTGGAGTACCTCCACATGTTTCTGGTGTAGCACCTCAGAAGACCATGAACAGGACAAAAATACTGAATGTGCTCACCGCAGTCAATAAGAACTACAGTAACATTGCCCCCCTCCCCTGGAAAGCCATCATCTGTGCACAACCATTGAAGGTTTTCGGTCGTAACTATGTTTTACTTTTTGACATAACTTCTTTTTGCACAGTGTGCTTTAATCAAGGGCCACCATTCTCAACAGATACATGACATACATATATATGTGTGTGTGAGTGTTAGGGTTGCTGGGTCCCTCTTTACCACCAGCGGGAGGTTTTTGGGGTGGAGCCTGAGGAGGATGGGGTTAGGGAAGGGACTTCAGTACCGCAGAATGCAATTGCCAAAGCGGCCATTTTCTCCAGGTGAACTGATCTCTATCGGATGGAGATCAGTAGTAATAGCGGGAGATCTCCAGGTAGTACCTGGAGGTTGGCAACCCAAGCTAGTGTACTGCAGTGGTGAGAGAACTGAGGTCTATCACTAGCCAGGCGGGTGTGAGGCGAGTTGGGCTATCCTTGTCAGCTGGGCAGCTTTTCCGACTGGGCCCAGCTGGGAGCTCTCCATAACAGCAGCTGCCACTCGTGTAGCATGTTACAGCTGCACTAGCTCCCTGGCAGGAACCCCCCAACCATTTGGCTCTCAGCACTGGCCCCTATTCAAAGGGGCCAATCGTGAATGGCCTGGAGGGTGGGGTAGGGCCAACGGACCATCAGGCCTATGGATTTCACTTGGGTCTGTTGCAACAGGCTACAAGCCTGCAAGCTTCAGGCCCTTGCTCGCCTTCCCACTCATTCATCCTCGCGGCTTCCTCCCCTCCCTTCACTTGGCACTTCAGGTTGTGCTGTTTTATTCTTTTTTCAAGCCACAACTTACTAGCAGTGTTTGCATGGGGCCGGATCCAGCTTGGGGGAAAAGCTGCCCTGCGTACCTCTTTTTCCCCACTGTGGGGATCCCAATAAGGGATTTTGGGGGTGGCCTGGCAGGGGACATGCCCAGGCTGTCAGGGTGGCCTCCCTCCAAATGGCAGGGAATTCACTGAATGGCTCACGTCCAAGTGATGTCCTGCATACTGCCATCCAAAGTTACTCCCTAGCAGGGCTAGGAGGAACATCATCGGTTGGCAGATGGGTCAACCAATGCTCTGGATCCAGCGCCTATGCTACGCCAATGCTCTTATTATGTAACCGATAAAAGTTGTGGCCGTTTTTATTCCAGCAATTTGTCTGTGTTCTTATTTGCATATTATGGTTTTGTGTGGGGTTGAGTTCTGTGTAGCCTGCTCCAGCTGCTCCCCAATTAACCGCTAGGTCAGCAAACTAGTTTGCTCTGAGGTGATGTGTCTGTTGCCTGCTTAGAAGCTCTGCACTTATTGTTCCAGGCCAGAGAAAGAAACGAAAAAAGTTTGCTCGTACCATCATCCAAGTGGCAGGAGAATTTGGAAGCCAAATCTAGACAGGAATAATGTAGAGTGCTTTGGAGTAGCTTTGTTTCATAGCCTGTGGAAAATGTGCTTCTGCCCCCTGACACTTCAGCTGATCCCTTGATAAGTTTGCTTTTTAGTGTTGTTGCTTTAGGCTCTCTTTGATGGGTTATCTTTCTAAACATTGCACTCTCCTTCTCAATTCCCATTAACTCTGGCTTGGAATTATGAAATACATAGACAGCTTTAGGGCACCACCACAACTTTAAAGGTTGAGACCTCTCACATCTGTTCCAGCACTGGACACATTCTAGGCCCTAAGCCACCCAGTCACACTATGTCCATTGGAAGATGGGTAGTTTTAACATGCAGTCCAGTCTACAAACCCAGAGAATACTGATTTAAGTCAATTGAGTCAGGTTTTTAGAATGGCTAAACTAGTGGTACTTTAATTAGCGGTCTGTGGCTTGTAAGAACCCCGTGGCGCTGAGTGGTAAGCTGCAGTACTGTAGTCCAAGCTCTGCTCACGACCTGAGTTTGATCCTGATGGAAGTCGTGTTCAGGTAGCCGGCTTAAGGTTGACTCAGCCTTCCATCCTTCTGAGGTTGGTGAAATGCGTACCCAGCTTGCTGGGGGTAAAGGGAAGATGACTGGGGAAGGCACTGGCAAACCACCCTGTAAGCAAAGTCTGCCTAGTAAACGTCGGGATGTGACATCACCCCATGGGTCAGGAATGACCCGGTGCTTGCACAGGGAACCTTTACCTGTGGCTTGCAGAGAGCCTTATTTGCAGTTATCAGAAACCAAAGAGCCACCTGACTAATGTAAGCTCTGTGCTCCACCCTTCTGAACACACACATACAATAATATAAAACTATTAAATATAGACCTATACCCATGGCTCCATCACAACCCTTTACTTCTATCTCTAGGATAGGGCCTGCTGCTCAAGTCCCTCCAGTCCCTCTGGTGCTACATGTTTAGAAGATATCAGACAATATATTGTTTAGTCTTTCTTTGCTGTCGAATTGTAATACAGATTTATCGATAACATCATTACTGATTAATATATCACATTGAGGCTGACCCCCTTAAGGATCATTTCAGAGGGTGGCCATTTAGATTTGCAGTAGAAGAGCTAGATTTGAGTCCAGTAGCAGCTTAGAGACCAACAAGATATTCAGGGTATAAGCTTCTGAGAGTCAATACTTACAATACTTACAATACTTATAATACCCTTCGTCAGATACCAGATCTTGAGGAAGTTATCACTACCTAAAGGGTTGAATGAGCAGTTCATTTCCTGGAGCAAAAGCATTCATTTGGCTTCGTGGTGAAAACAGTCTTGGAAATCAAGTCAGACTCTATTGATGTTTTTCTCAGCACTGGAAATGTTTTCCACTTTGCTAAAAATGAAAAGCTAGTAGGACTGTAAGAAGCAATAAATGTTGACATCCAGAGGATCTTTCCATTTGGAAGTGCAGATTAATTATCTATAAAGGGCTTACTAAATCTACCACTGCAGCGGAGAGTAGTGGACCATATCCAAAAAGGTGTTATCGAAAAGAATGAGGTCTTTTGTCACACTGAAGCACATACACCTAGTTGACCTGCTAAATGTCATGCAGCTCTATAGAATGCCAGATTAAAAAGGATTGTTGTTCAGATGTGCTTACAAATGTGCCCCAGTTCATAAAGAAAGCACACATGCTCCCCCAAGGCTGGTTGCTAAGACTGAAACCCAGAGAAAATCTTAAACTGATGTCCTGAGTAGGAATCCTCAAACACCTGCCAGTTCAGCTCACTCCCTATCTGCCAGGCAGCCCATTAATAGACAGGCCGTTAGTTAGGCTGTTCACAACCTGTTTGTGTGTATTCACAGGAACAGGCCTTCAGAAGATGCCTCCCAATTGATGAGGGATCAGCTGAGAGACAGCTTTTATCTCCTGCTTGGAATTTTTTTTTCTATATGCAGCACACATTTTGTAGGGGGGAGGGTTAAGAAATCAGGAGCTGGCTCCAAGCTAATCAGTGAAAAGTCCGGTTCTTCTGATCTACCAGCCTGGAAACTTCACCTGGAAACTTTTCTGCTTCCAGACTTACTGACATGCAGCAGATTTTAGGGATGTGTGTGTAATCAGAAGCCCAGTGGTTTTTCCTTCTCCCCAGCCCAAGTTGTTGGCATGAGCTGCAGAGAAAAGAGAGTGACCAGCTCTTTCTTTGCTTCCTTTTTGCAATACAAAAATTAAAAGTATTGATCTATCCCCCTTCCTGGATGAAGAAGGAAGAGAACTGAGCTCTTTCTGCCCTCCCTTTTGCAACGTTGACATTAACAGGATACTTCTGTCTGTACTTAGCTTGGAATGGAGACAATAGAAATGTGTTCTTTCTCTGCCTTTTGTAATGCAGAGATCAAAAGTGTTGCTTCTGTCCCTTCCAGTTTGGAAGGAAAAGTTTCATTTTGCAACATCACTGGATGGATAAGAACTGGGTGGATAAGAACTGGACTCCCAGTTGATCCCCCACAGGAAGCAATAAGCTTGTTCAACAGCTGCTCAAATTACTGGATGCAATCCAACCATACCCCTAATTGGCTCACAATCTGCCCATGACTGTAGGACAATATAAGTTCATCTGCTGAAGAGGTTTGCTGAGAAATCTTTGACATGCCCTAGTCATTAGGGATTCTATGCAGAGATTCAGACAGTGAGCCACTACCTGGTTCTGGCTGCAATTTTATGACTTCCTTCTGCTAAAATGGATCCTATTACTCTCTTCTGCTAAATTTTCCACTGACAGAAATTGACTTTCTGATGGAGAAAGACTTCCTCTGATGGACCAAAGTCAGTCAGTGGAAGACTTGGTGGAAGGAAGTCCTAAGATTTAATTTACTGCAAGATAGGGCTGTTGATTCGGTTCGGCCTGAACTGAAAATCAGCCGAATTTCCCCTGATTCGGTGGTTTTTAGTTCGGGAGGAACCGAACTCAAAACTGGCGGGCAACCGGGGGGGGGGGGCGAATTCAGCGAGTTCGGGAGTTCGCGAATAAATTCGGGGCTGTCAGTAAGCAGCATAACCGTCAGTAAGCAGCATTCTCCTCCCCCGGCCAATCGGTGGCCAAGCTGGGTCTTCTTCTGGCCAATCAGTCAGGATTGAGTACTGGAGGAATCAGCTGATGTGCGGCCCGGCCAGGGAGAAAGAGAGAGAGAGAGCGAAATCCTCGTGTGTGTGTGTGGGGGGTGCTTGTGCACATTCGCTCCTTTCTGTGGCTGCAGGGGGCGTATTTTTTGGGGTACAGACACAAAACTTTCACTGGAGCTTCAGATGAAGCTTCTTAAGATACCCCCCAAGTTTTGTAAACATTGGGTCAGGGGGTCCCGAGATATGGGCTCCCCCCTTTTTCTTTCCATGGCTGCAGGGGGCGCATTTTTGGGGGTACAGATCCCAAACTTTGAGCGGAGGTTCAGACCAGTGTTCTTAAGATACCCCCCAAGTTTTGTAAACATTGGGTCAGGGGGTCTCGAGATATGGGCTCTCCCCCTTTTCCCTCCCCCCTTTCCATTTATGTGTCTGCAGGGGGCGCTTTTTTGGGGATATAGCCCCCAAACTTTTAGCATAGCTTCAGTCAATTATTCTTAAGATACTACCCAAGTTTTGTAAAGATGGGTTCAGTGGGGGCAGAAATATCGCCTCCCCCCCTTTTCTCTTTCCATGGCTGCAGGGGGCGCATTTTTGGGGGTGCAGATCCCAAACTTTGAGCGGAGTTTCAGACCAGTGTTCTTAAGATACCTCCCAAGTTTTGTGAACATTGGGTCAGGGGGTCCCGAGATATGGGCTTTCCCCTTTCCCCTTTCCCCTATTGGGATGAATGGATCAGCCTATCCTGTGCATCTCCAGAGCAAAACGTCCCGTGCCTAATTGGAATCATCTTGGATTACAAGTCCTCTTCAGCCCTTCTTGATGGAACAGAAGACAGCCACAGTAAGACCCCTTTGGGGGCTTTAATCTATAATTTTTCTCCTGTGTATGTGTGTGTGTGTGGGGGGAAACCAGAGTCTGTGTGTGTGGGGGGAGGGAGCAGTTTCTGTGGGTGGGGGGGAAGCCAAAGGGGGCTTTCGTCGGTTCTGCCTGGGGTGTGTGTTCCCCCTCGAGTCTCTCGCTCCCTGGTTTGAGGGGGGAGGTTACAGTTGTGTGTTGCAAAGGTGTTGTTTAACAAGGTTGTGTTGTTTTGCAGTTGTTTTGCAGTTGCTTCAGCTGTTGTCGGGGCTGGGAGCTTTGTGCGTGGGCGGCAAGCTCTGCTGAGAGATGCACATTAAGGGTGGGGGGGACCCCTTTCAGGGCCCGTATCTCAGCCCCCCCTGACCCAATCTTTATAAAACTTGGGGAGTCTTTCAATAAACGTCCTTTGAAGCTCTGCCGAAGGTTTGGGATCTCTAACCCCAAAAATGCCCCCCCAGAGCCGCGGAAAGGCGCAATTGTGTTTTTAATGGCTTTATTCGGCCGAATTTTTCCCCGAACTTTTAATTCCCGCCGAATTGAACTGATCCGAAGTGGGGGAGTTTGGACTTCGGCATATCCCGAATCTAAACGGGCTGAATTCGGCCAAATCCGAACTATACCGAATTTTTTTTAATTCAACAGCCCTACTGCAAGAGTGTCATAGGATCAAACTGAGTGTTTCCCTACTTCTCTTTCAGTTTTTTGTTCATCTCATCCTTAAGACTGGAATCTGAAATTGATAATGACAATGCCAAAACATTTCAAGCTGTCCCCTCCTTTTGCCCCTCCATCATGCATCCCAGGCCCAAATGACCCTCTTCACTTTAAGCAGTGAAAAAGGAATGTCGCTGTTCACTTATAGATCCCATTGTTACATTGTTATAGAGTACATTGTTAAGCTTGTTTCAACAACAGTGGCTCATGCAGGTCAGCTCCATGTTATACAGAATACCACTCTGTTATTACTCTTTTGCTCTCTTCCTGGTTTAGGTTGGATCTGGGTCAGGAGTCTAATTGAAATTAACACAATACATTCTAGAAGTTGGGTGTAATTATCTCCCTGGTGTTTTCAATGGGCGAAGGAAAAGGCTGGTTGACAATGATGAGCATGGAACTATTAGGGAAAAAACCCTTAAAAGGGGGGAAGAAAAACACATCATGATTCGTTTTCATTCGCTAAGCATCTCTCAGCATGACTGTTTTTTCCTTGAATGCTGCCTATGATAAGCTGCTGCTGTGCTTGGGAGTGCACCTCCCAAACCAAAGCTGTAATTCTCAATGGAACAGCATGCAGCCTAACAGCCATATTTAATGCTGTTTTGATGCACATTTCAAAGCCTGAAAGAGATGCTCCCATTCAGGCGAACATTCCTTGCAGTCAGGACTTTCCCATGGCATCTTTTGTGCTATTTCAATTGAATGCTGTCAATTAAAATTAATTATGTGATCATAAGCCTCTCAAGTAGCATATTTTATAGAAAATGCACACAAACCCAATCATTTGCATACCCGTTGGCTGTATCTCCAATCTGATCCCTACAGGGCTTTTTTAATCCCCAGTTTATATATGCAAGGATCACTGCAGAATAGCAGAAGATGTGCGGTGTAGACTTATCCCAAAAATAGGACAGAGAGAGTGTCTTCTTTGTGCTCACTTCCGGCAATCTGAAAGTTGCACCCCAGGATCTTTTGCAACATTGCAAAAAATCTGGGTGTGCGATTGTCATACTATATGCTGCTTTACTGGAACCTCTAAAATATTACTGTCGGATACAACCCCTTTGTAATCCAGCCAGCCCAGGCTATAAAACATTGAATTTCATCACAAAAATCTCTTCCTTAACATTTACGGTACTCTCTGTAAGGCATTAGAATGTGACGCCTATTGTGACAAAAACACGTGCTATTCAGCAAGACAGATTCATGACTTTTGCTGTAGTTACTAGATGGTGTTCACCAGATCCACCAAGCTATCTGTGAGGAGGGTTGGAATATATGCCCAATAATTTCCTATTCTATTCTTGTTCTCTTCTAGTCTTGTATCCTGATAAACAGTGGGAATTGAAACTGGCCTTACTTAAATAATAATGCTATGTTCCCTATACAAACCCAGCAGTGCCTTCTCAACATGTGAGAACTGCTTTTCACTTTGCAGCCAAGTAATTGACTTTTATTCGTTATAATTGTAATTTTGTAATAGTACTGTAACAGTAAAATGTTAAGATTGGGTTAATCTAAAAAAGGAAAAGCAGCTCTGATAATTAACAATTTGCTCATGAATGCTGTAACTGGCTGAGCAAAAAAAAGTGAAGTAATTAATTCAGTTGGAAGCAGAAGGAAAGGAAGAAAAATTAAAGGAACAATAGCTTTGATAAACTTCAACAGGACTTTGACTATCTTGACATTGCATTTGCATTTCAAGTGTTTTTTTTTTTTAAATCAGGTCTGAAAATGGAGGAAGGACAAGTGGGAAAATACTGAAATGAAACAAATCCCCAGTGATGCCATCTTGATTCTCCATTAAAACTAAGTAAATGAATGATAACTATTCTAGACAAAATAGCTTCAGGGGAAGCACCCAATAAGTTATTCTGCTATCAGCCTCTGAGCAGGTTCTGGTATCTTATCACCATCAACTAGTGCCCACAGCTTCTCAGACCAGCAGTTGGTGGCGTATCTTTTATCAGATAGAAGTTCTTTTATCACTCAACAAGTAGCCAGATTTCTGCTAGCTGCATCAAGAATACATGAACAGCATATACGTGTTCCTAGATAATGTTATTGACATTGTTGTTTTGATGCTTCTATAGACTGTTTGGTTTTTGCAATTTTGTTTTACAAACATGGTGTGATGAATGCCTAATAAATGTTGTGATGCTGATGACCATCAACTAGTATTCTGCCTTCCTTGTGCAATCTGACCATCTCCAAACATTTTAGGACAATACAGAATGAAGTCCTTGCCAGATTTTGTTATATTTGATTCATGTGTTGTGCCATACATTGGAATAAGATACCCAAAATGTTCCCATGTTTTCTGGAAGAATTCCAAAGCTTAGCTGAAGTACTGCGGCCTGTTCTTGGACTACAGACATTCTTGTTGACCCCCTTAACAACCAGTTAAAAAGAAAGGTAGCTGCCCAGAGGAAAGCTGTACCAGTTGCCATGGATGTTCTATTTGTCAAGGCAAAAAGGTCAGGGACCCCCACAGCCAGAAAGATACATTAAAATGCACACCCATGGTGAGCCCACATTTTGTCCATGCTACTATTTTCATCAAAAATGAAACACTCAAATATTATATTGTCATTGAGTTTGTATTACAACTTCCAATTTATGTAGCATAACTTTTTTTCAATGTACCAACAGATTTAAATTTCTCTCTGCAGACCTATAGTACACATAGCTAAAGGGTATTTCAGGGTTTACATGACACTGCCCATTTACTATACATGTACAGTGATTTTACAGTCACAAAAGAAACCTTTATCTAAATGGCAAGAATTCCCAGCTGTAATGGCCGTTGCAATGAGTGCAAATAAGCTCTTTACTAGGAGTGATCAGATTTCTCCTCCTCTATTCTCTTATTGTTCCATGGATTTATTGTGCCCTGCACCCCCCTTTTTTGTTCTTCCAATTTCAACTGGAAAACATCTACAGAAAATTCCAGAACAGTTGGAACTTTCAGCTCCTCCGGTTGCTTTCCACCTCATCTAAGTTACTGGTGTGCATAATATGGATGAAACACAATGCAAAATGGTGCAATGGTGTTGCCTATCCCATGTGATATCATTGCACTGTGCTTCACCAGAGAATCACTGAATCATAGCGTTGTAAGGGACCACCAGGGCCATCTAGTCCAACCCCCTGCACAATGCAGGGAATTCACAACTACCTCCCCCCACCCCCAGTGACCCCTATTCCATGCCCAGATGATGGCCAAGATGCCCTCCCTCTCATGATCTGTCTAAGGTCATAGAGTCAGTATTGCTGACAGATGGCCATCTAGCCTCTGCTTAAAAACCTCCAGGGAAGGAGAGCTTACCACCTCCCGAGGAAGCCTGATCCACTGAGGAACCACTCTGTTAGAAAATTCTTCCTAAAGTCAATGCACTCAGATGCACATTGAACACATCAGGAACATAGATGGAAAAAAACGAGCAGAAGGAAATGAAAGCTACAGTCTGTGCAGCACTCTGTATAAAGCCCCCCCCCGCAAAACCACTATAAGACTAGCAGCATTCCACTTCATAAATAAGACCAAGCAATGTGTGTGTGTGTGTGTGTGTGTGTACTGTCGTCACAGCTGATTTATGGTGACCCCATAGGATTTTCAAGGGAAGAGACGTTTGAAGGTGGTTTGCCATTGCCTCCCTCAGTGTCACACTCCTGGTATTCCTTGGAGATCGCCCATCCAAATTCTAACCAGGGCTGACTCTGCTTAGCTTCTGAGATCTGACTGGCCTGGGGCTATCGAGGGCAACTTGAAACATCAAAATCTAGGTTGAAATTCAAACAAGTGGAGTTTCATAATCATTCTTACTGTTGATATTCACCAGTAGGGTTACCAGGTCCAGGCTGGGAAATACCTGGAGATTTGGGGGGCAGAGCCTGAGGAGGACGGGATTTGGAGAGGGGAGGGACTTCAATGCCATAGACTCCAATTGCCAAAGTGGCCATTTTCTTCAAGTGAACTGATCTCTATCGGCTGAAGATCAGCTGTAATAGAGATCTCCAGCTAGTACCTGGAGGTTGGCAACCCTATTCACCAGGTAGTATATATGACTCAAACAATTACATCTTGTTCAAGGAAACTAGCCTGTAAAAGCTTGCCAGACTAAATTGTACTGTTGCAGAACTCCAACTGGTAAGGAAATGTTTATAGTGAATCAAGAATTGTGCAGCAGCTTTGGCTCCCTGTGGCATCAGTGAGTTGCTGATTCACTGGGAACAGAACTGACAGTTTTAGTAATTTTTGCTCCCTTTTTAGGTGTTTGGCAATTGATATAGCATCAACAATTTTCTTGCAACTGTGATATCAAGTAAAATAACAATAGACTACATTTTATGAATTCGTTTTAGCATTGTCACCCCCCCTCCCCGGATTAATTATGTGCGTTCAGCAAACAACAGTTCTACCGGTATTCCACCCTGAAATACTTTTTCATTCCATTTTGAATGGCTAGGTCTACCAGTATATAATGGACTTAAAAAAAAAAATCATCTCAGAATTAAATAAAACAAAAAACACCTTTATAGCACAATTCTACAACTGGCCTTAAAACTGTTTATGATAGCAACAAAAGGAGCAATCCTAAACCAGTCTATTAAGTACATCCCAGTTTATTCATTGGAGCTTACTCCAAGAACATGTTCTTAGGAATCCAGCCTAAATCCTGTGCTGGCACAATGCGGAACTATGCCAGCATATCTGGAAATTTGCTGGTACAGCACTCTGTCGATACCCTACTACCAGTATAAGCCTGGCATGGCTGAACCAACATAGTGCCAGATATGGGCAGTGCCAAGGGCATGATGGGGGAGGAGCATGGCTTAATTGGGGTCCTAAGTGCCCTCACCCATGTCTTGTCCCTGGCACCAGAGAAATGTTACATCAGCAAAATGTTGGCATAAGTATAACCCATTTTTACTGAACTCAGACATAATGCAAAATGTTGGTGCCCATATCCAGGGCTTAGTTTGAGATGCCAGCTATGTAAGGTTTTCTCCCTTCAGAAATTGTTAGCTCCATTGCTTCTAAAAGCATGGCCTGCCATTATCACACAGCAGAGCATATAGATATCAAGTAAATGTATGCACTTTAGAAATTATCACGTATCCAGTAAGTCTGTTAGAAGTAAAAATGATTGCTCTGTGTCATCCTTTTCAGCATATGGCACATTCTTATAACTAGTGTGCCATATATCAGACAAGCAACACTGAGTGTCACATCAGAAATGCATCATGAGTCATGATTATTTTGCAAATGTCAGTTTCATTTAGTTAATCGGATTCATTAATTAGCTCTTTTGCAACTCATTTGAAGCATAATATATTCTAGCACATGCTAGAGCTGAAGAGCTATATTTCCCCCTTTCCACTTTGGAATGCAAACATTGTAGGCTACAGAATCGGGATGTCCATGTTTGCCTCTCATATCTGCATCCAGTCAATTGTTGGTATTTAATTTCCGTTGGGCCCACATGAGGCTGAATCATGCCTTTGCTTTCTCAGGTATATGTTGAAGTGATGGGTTAAGTGGCAAACAATTTGGTGAGATGCAAAAATTCTAATTGATAATCTATTTTTTCCAAGTGTTCTCAATTATAGACACAACTGGATTCAATTTCAGGTGAGTAGCTGTGTTAGTCAGTAGCAGCAGAACAAAATTCAAGTCCCATAGCACCTAGGAAGCCAACATTTCCCGGGGACCGGGGTATAAATTTTCATGAGTCAAAGATCACTTAATGGCTCTGAAAAGAATAGAATGCATAAATATTGAATGTAGCATTTTGATACATTATACTGGCATGTAGTTAAAAAAAAGTATGGACACTTCAGTATTCTTAAGAGAGAGCAGAGTTGTTTTTTTCTGATTTCCCCTTCAGTTCCAGACTTCTGTATGCTGATCCTGAGGGTCTGCTGAACCTAGGAACAAGGTTTTTTTTTTTGTGGGGTGGGGAGAAGCTTGGGGCAGGAAGGGAAATCATTGGAAATTGTCACCCCATCTTAAATTTTCTTGCAGAGTTACATCCTTAGCAGAGTTACATCCTTCTAAGTCCATTGAAGTCAACAGGCTTAGAAGGGTGTAACTCTGCTTAGGACTGCACTATTAAGGGTGCTTAAGTTTTACTAGCTGTGGTTGGATAAAGGCCAGTTAGGGATTCTGACTATGGCTAGTCTTAGCTTTACATACTGTATGAATGTGGACATCCTGACTTGTTCCTTGGCACTGCCCTTACACACTGCCTAGCTACAGAGATGCCTAGTCAGAACGCAGTTGATGAAATCTGCATTTGTTGAGGCAATTCAGGATTTGAGTGATTACTTGTCAGCTAAATCCAGGTTTTACAAATGAATCCTAGTTCAAACAAACCATGGCTTTGTATTATGTCTGAACTGCACTTTGTAAGGAAATTGAAATTGACCAAGAGGGTGATGAAGAGCATGGAATATGATTTTAGCTCTAGTCTAGGCATGCTCAAGGCAATGTTGGGGCTTAAGGAAACATGAAAAGGTTATTTTCAATTGGGAAAATGATGTAGTGAGGATCAGTTAACTTTCCTGCCACAGTGCCACAGCACCAATCCGTATCAGTTTTTCCTGTGGCTGATACATCAAGAACTTCCAGCATGTATAGTTTGGCCTTAAGTGGAATCATGATTGATCCAGCTAATAAATGCTGAAGCTAATTATGGTTCGCAAGCCATTCACGGGGTATGTTCCCATTACACAAGGTGTGAAAAATTCCACGGCAGATCGTTAGCGTGAAATGGAGGAAAAGGAGCTACTCAATGGGAATGATTTGGAATAGGGAATGAGTTATGTTGGTTGGGGATATAAATTGTTTCTAGTCTTGTTTTTAATGTGTTGTTTTAAAGTTTATTTCATTAAATTGTTTTGCATTGTTTTTACATTGTTGCAATGCGCCATGGGTCCTGTGATACCTGGGAGAAAGGCAGGTATCTAGACATTTTCAATAAATGAAGAATTCCCACAAAAGGTTTTTTAACTGACACAATAACATCTGAAAATAGATTAACACATATGTAAATAAGCCCTTGGTGTCATGGGGGGGGGCATAGAGGGAAAAGAGGAGAACTCACAACTGCCAGGTACAGCTAGTATGAAGAATAATATCGATTACATACTACACTCAAACATTTTGGCAACAATCTGGAATTTTTTAAAAAACTGTGTCAGGAGAGACGATGTTTAAGCACTTAAGACTTGGTGGTGGAAAATGCCATCATGTTGCTGCTGACTTATGGAGATCCCATAGAGTTTTTAAGGCAAGAGATGAACATGTGTGGTTTTGCCATTGCATCCCTCTTGGAAGTAACTCTGGACTTCCTTGGTGGTCTCCCATCCAAGTACTAACCTGCTTAGTTTCTGAGATCTGGCAAGCTCAAGCTAGCCTGGGCTATCCAGGCCAGGATGCTTAAGAAAGTGCAATATAACAAAAGAGACATGGCATGTGGTTTTGGTTCTAGATATCTGCTCCCAGCTATGGATACTTGTAAGCACTAGAGTGCCATGATTATTAACATTAATTAAAATGTAGCTGTGGGAAAGGTGGTACTGAGAAACTGGAAACCTTGCATACCTGCATTACTCTCATGTACATAGGGTTATAGATAGGAACATTTGAATTTTAAGTAAATGAAAAAATAATAATGGTTTTGTCTGATAAGGCTGGTAGAAATGATTAAGCTAATCTGAGGAGGAACTAATGAATAAATTAAAACTAATTGGATCATGTTTTTTAAAAAGATTGAAAATGTGATAGGAGGAACGTTTTGATGCTACTTCTAGGACAAAGTAAGAATGGCAGATGCCAAAGAGAAGAAAGTTCAGTAATAATCCCTTGCCAAAGGAGCTGAGAATCTGGTGTTCTGTCATGAGACAGAAGAGCTGAAGTCTGGGAAAAACAATTGCATTTGTTTGTCATAGAAATACTTACCTGGCAGAAAAGCAGATTAACTATTAGGTCAGAATTCAAAGAGCTAAGATAGCAGTGCAATCCTGAGCACAGCTGCACCCTTCCAACCCCAGTGAAGTCTTAGAATACACCGTGCACATTAGGAGAGTGTAACTACTTAGGATTGCACTGCTAGTTCTGTATGTTCGAGGGGAATTTAGAGAGCAATCCTAAAAAGGTCTGCTCAGAATCTTACTCAGTTTTATTCAACAGGGTTTACTCCCATGAAAGTGTTCTTAGGATAGCACTGTTAGGCTATTTTTTTCAAAGAAGAGATCATCCTATTGTTAGACAGCCAACCACTTTTGAAACTGGGGAGATTTTCAAATAGTTTGTGATATGTCAGTGTGTGTGTGTGTGTGTGTGTGTGTGTGTGTGTGTGTGTTTGTGTTTGTGTGAGCTGTTCAATGTGGAAAAATTCAAAATTGTCACTGGATATGAACAAGCCTTTGAACAAGCTTAAGTATATATTTGGATTACAACCCCAGTAAATAAAAAAAGTACCACAAAATATTACTGGCTCTGTGTTTTTCCATTATCCAGATTGATGTTGGATGATTCTGGCCTTCAAGGAAAATGATGTCCCTTCAAAACTTTTGCTTAGCTGAAGAACTATCAATGTTTTCCTGGCAAAGTCAGCACCAGTATACGTCTCTCTTAATGAAGACACAGGCTTACTCTTTGCATTAATGAAATCCCTTCCAGCTATACTGTCAGTATTGTTATACTCTCATTACTTCAGCAGAAGGTACAAAGTAAGCAAGCATGTGGGGGTGGAGGAGTGTGGGAGGAGAAAGACTTGGTACTCTACCTGTTTAGTTCTCATTTTGGAGTCTGCTGACAGATTGTTGTAAGTATAATGGGCCTGTGTGACTCCACAAAAAAGGACTGCCACTATTCCTGAAATACAAAGAAAAAGACCAGAGTCAGCTCCTTCTACTCCCTTCTAGAGTGTGTTCAAAGAGAGAAGAGGGGGGAAGATTAGCCTGTCTGAAAGCTAATTAAATTGTGTTAAATGCGTTTAAAACGCTGCAAGGAGTGTGCTACAATAGCATCCTTTGAATAAGCTGGAATGTAGATAAAAATAGCTAGAGGTCAGAATTCTTCCTTATGACATTGCACTGTTAAATATTTAGTCCAACGTACATATCCATAGATCTCAGGTTTAAAGTAAATCTAAAAACCGTTCAAACTTGCTGTACAATTATTGAGTGAAAAAGGAGACAAGACATAATAGCAACAGATCACATAACAAGCTGGTAAAGTGGAGTTTATTGTTGATTAAGCTCATTTAAGAGACCATAAGACTGAAACCCTAATAGCTTTATTATGACCTGAACTTCCATTGTCAACAGGGAGTATCATCTGGTGAAATTAGGACTTTGTCTAAATATCATTGGCTTTGGGATAATTAATGCAGGTGAAAATATACATTTCTCATAGAACGTCTGGGTGAGCCAGTTGAGATTTCATTAGTGGGGAACCTACATAGCTTCAGCACATGGGAAACGTTCTGTGTCCTTACCCATGAACATACTGAAGATTAAATGTCTAAAGGTTTATTATCTGGGCCGATTATCAAGTAGGACTTGAAATCCAACTTGAAACCCAATCTTAAGCAGAATTACACCTCCTAAATCCACTGAATCCTAACTCTGCTTAGGATGGCAGTGCAAGGGTGTGATCCAGCCAACCTTTCCCACACTCTCTCACCCAATCCTGCTGCTCATGATAGCCCCCATTCCACATGGATTTTGTACATGCAGGTCCCACAATCCCCATTATAGTTCTTTTGGGTGGCCAAGATGGGAGTCCTGTCCTTTTTTTGCCCAGCCAAAGAGCTGTTTGGATCCAACCCTTAGCCTCTGAGTTTCAGGATTCAGCCTTCATATGTATTAGACCTCACTAAACCATACATATGGATTGGCATCAATTTCTTTTTGAACAATTTGACAAATGCATACAAGTGCTTAACACTTGCTTTTGAAGACGACATGACTGTTCATTTCTTGTTCTCTGCTGTATTTGGGCTATAAACAGTGCTTATTTTTATGGGAAGACTTAGTGAAAATATTATATTTCTTTCCGAGATCCTTCAGCTCTTCTTTCAAAGTGCTATCATTTAGATGGCATGTATCAAGAAAAAAAATATTCACTAGTTGCCTACTCATTAAAAGTTAGTGGAACCTTTTTCTTCTGGAAATGAAAATAATTTCTTCCTTGGAATTTTCTACTAATCAGAATACTAATTTACCCAGGAAACAGAAACAAATTTAAATGCAAAAAAAATATTGATTGTATTGTTGCTGCAACTTGTTAATTTACCTCTTACACACACCCGAGAACTTGCAATTAATTTGCTGCTAGTTCTCCCCCCTCCACTATTATATGCTGAATTTGATCATCATCATTTCCCAAAGCAGTGGCAGCAGCATGAATGGAGGATTAAAGTGAGGCACACAAGTAAAAACTGAAACATGGCAGGTGGGTACAATAGAAATTGTCTCTCAAAATGTTATTACTCTATCAAATAAAGTACAGACAGGGAAAAAAACCCTCAAACCTGATAATAAAAAAGGTCTTGTAAACCAAGTCTATTTTCAGGTAGCAGAACTCCCACTGTGCTGACGTCTTTGATAATGAATAAAAAATAAGCCTAAAAGAACTGGGGCGGGTTTTTTTTAGCTATATATGTGAAGACGTGCACATAACAATGAACGCTTCCTTCTAGACACTTGAGTAAGGAAAACTATACAACACTCTGAACACATAGAAGGGCAACACTTCTTATATTATAATACTGATGACATTTGCAAGACATAATACAAATGAAGCATTCTATTTCTTAATGGCCTGCTGAGAGCATGCATTAATTTTATAAACAATTTATAAAAGAAAAAGAAAGAAGATTCATGTCCTCAAGGGACTTTTCTGCAAATGGCAAGTGGGGAGTTACATCTTTAAATTGCCATTTAAGACTAGCTTTTCCCAAATGCTTGGTAAATGTGGGTCACATGCCATTCCCTTTCAGGGCTGGGTCCACCTTAAAAGTTTTGTAATTTAGCAATTGAAACCAAAAGATTAAGGGCATAACTCTACTCTCTAACTATAATTGATAGGGTGTGGAAGATCCAGTCATGAACCACAAAGTGACAAGATGGCCACTCCCAGTCCTCCAACTGGTAAATGTAAGATTCCAGGCCTCACATGTGGGGTCTACGCCACTCATTGCTTGGAGAGGAGCAGTGGTGAGCTGATTGGGGGCAGAAAGGTGGGATTCACCCCACCTTTGTGTCCATTCATAATCCATTCAGTGATGGAAGCCTGTGGGGTTAATCTAG
Organism: Euleptes europaea; assembly: GCF_029931775.1. Lineage (NCBI taxonomy): Eukaryota > Metazoa > Chordata > Lepidosauria > Squamata > Sphaerodactylidae > Euleptes > Euleptes europaea. Next base: position 34,045,293 of record NC_079316.1, on the reverse strand, counting down.
CACTCACAGGGAGCAATCCTAAGGAGTTCTACTCATGTGTAAGTTCCATTTTATTCAATGGGTCTTACTTATTCTTATGATTCTGAAGTATTCTTCGGGTTGCAGCCATAGTCAAGTTGCTGCCACCTGGCAAGGGGAAGAGGACAACAAGGAGAAAGAAGGCTAAATTTGCACATTCTTTAACTCAGCAGGCCAACTCAAGTACAGAGACCTATTTCCTGCTACTTAGAGACAATATGTGTTAGGGCTGACAGGCACAATTGGTAGGAGAGCTGTGGGTGAGGATATGGGGGCCATGATGCCAACTGCAGTGTCACATAGGTAGCTCTAGGAATTCCTGGAAACTATATAGAGTTTCTGTTGATTCCTAGAGCTACCCAATGCCCCTTAAATTTTTACCCATAGTGATGTGATGCCACAGCTGGCATTTAAAAAAATATATTTCCCCCCTGTCACTGCTCAGAGCAGTGGCAGGCAATGGGAATGGGAAGCAAGGCATGCCCAGCCTGACTGGGCTTGACAGCCCTAATATATATGATGGTTATAGTACTACATTCAGACCAAGGTTCAGCATCATCATCATTTTTGGATTATTATTTTTTTGCAAAAATAACTTCTGAAGCCGTAATCAAACATACTAAAATTTCATTATTGTCTATGAAAAATGAAGATTTTCCAGTTCCTTGCAGTTTTGTCATTTTTTAGGCTGCATGGTGAACCTCTTGAAACTGTTCTTCTGCATTGTGGCTTTTGACTGCAAACCAGCTATAATAATTATACCAATCATTTTAATAATTATACTAATAATAATTATACTAATGGAGCAAACGAGCTACAACTACCTTTTGCAGACCAATGGTCTGACTCAGTATAAGGCAGCTTCATGTGTTCACATTACTTTCTGTGGGAGTTAGTCATGACTCATGGTGAGCTGACTCATGACTAACTGGACTGAGACCACTGTCTCCAAGAGGAGCAAATCACTCACATCTTGACAAGTCTAATGTAATTCTGTGAACCTGAAGAACTGGAACAGTCCTACCCTATCCTAGTTGCGGAATGTACAACTGCTAAATGTTGGCACTGTTTACACCCAAAAAAGAGCTTTTTTCTGCTTGACTGCTATGTTGACATCAAGATTCCCATCAAGCCAAAGTTAGTCAGAACTAAGTCCAAATGTGAACAATGGCATATCAGTCAGTTACAGTTAACTTGTTTCAGTGGGACTAAGGTAGCAAAAGAGCCCCGTGGCGCAGAGTGGTAAGCTGCAGTACTGCAGTCCAAGCTCTGCTCACGGCCTGAGTTCGATCCCAATGGAAGTTGGTTTCAGGTAGCTGGCTCAAGGTTGACTCAGCCTTCCATCCTTCCAAGGTTGGTTAAATGAGTACCCAGCTTGCTGGGGGTAAAGGGAGGATGACTGGGGAAGGCACTGACAAACCATCCCGTGAACAAAGTCTGCCTAGTAAACATCGAGATGTGACATCACCCCATGGGTCAGTAATAACCCGGTGCTTGCGCAGGGGACCTTTACCATTACCTTTTTAAGGTAGCAAATCCTTTGTATACTTTACTGTGAGTACACTCCACTGAGTTGGTATCCAAGTAGTCATGGCTAACTTTAGTAGGATAGGGGTGCAAGTATTTTTAGTTCACAGGGCTTTTGTTTGTTTGTTTCAATCAATGATGGAATCAAAAGTGATAGAATTCTCAGTTTAGAGGGAGACCAGTTGCATATGCAAAAGACAATCTACAAGTTATCAGGAAAAATATACCTATCGAGGCTTAAATAACTGAAGTCTTTTATACAGGTGTGCTCTGTTGGAAATGGTTGATTGAACTATCTGTTTATGTAAAAGCAAATACACTCCATAATTTGAAATTGATTTCTTGCGGGTAAAAAGAGTCCTCTTGCAATAAACCTGGATTAGTACTTCTGGGCAGTTTGCATCAAATCAAAACCAGGGAGAAAATACCTTCAAGTAGTATTTTAATTGGAATGTCCCACACAACTGGATGTCAGAGTGTCGCTCTGAGGCTTTTTTCAATTGCATTGCACCAATGAAACCTAGGAAGCTTGACAGTGTGCAGGCTGACAGGAAGCATCAGAAGAGTGGCTGAGTTAAACATCTAGGGCACTCATCCAGGGACCTGACACTTTGCAATGACATTCAAGCACACAGCGAAGGCATCCTGTTCTAAAGAGAGTCTTCGGTTATATTTGCTGGGGTCATTGCCATTCCAGCAGGACTGCTGCAGTAGATCTCAAGTTCACACACAAAGCTGCAGCTTGAATTTTGTTCTCTGTGTCCCAATGTCCCATATAGTGTTGCCCTTGATCTCCAAGCAACAAATCCTGCGAGTTCCTAATTAAAGAAATATAGAAATCAGAATGTTCAACTCCACTGATATGTATGTATGTGTCTTTGTGAATGCATGAACATGCATTTCAGTGTGTCTGTATACAATCTGATTGCATGGATGCTGGACACAGTCAAGGCACACAGAGAGTAGCCCCCAGGACTGAGCACATGGTGATTCTATAGAATCAATATTTTTACAATTTGGGACTGCATCATATCAAACAAACTGGTGGATTCTCACTAATTGTCAACTGGGCTGTTTTATCACTAGTTCCTATATATATATGCCTTGATACGAGAAGGCTGGGACAGAAATGCTTTAATTAACCAATTAATTGGAGATATCTGACCCACAATAACCTTCCTGGTTCATAATAAGGAATGTTTCTAAGAGATACCCATGATCCATTACATCCATATTATAGAATGAAATAGCATGTACATAATCAATCCTACCAATGATAAGGGACGCCAAAGGACATTTGTGACGCTTTTCTGGAAGTCATCAGGGCACATGGCGTAGGTGATAATCAGGAACTAAGATAGAGAGGATTCTCTTTTTCAGAGTCCAGTTTGCATGTTACTCATGTAATGAGCTGCACATGTAAATTCCAGATAGTTTTCCAACGATGCTGGGCATTTTTTTATTTTTTTTTATAAATGAAAGTTGTTAGTGGTTAAAAATCTGCTGAATTACATACATGTTGCTTTATGCAAGTAATTTACAATTAGATTGGGATTCATTAGGTTTGATTTGTCAGCTGCCAGGCATAACTGAGAGTGGGATCCTGGCTGGTGGGCCTTTCGGAGGGAGTTTTCCCTCTGATCTGCCCGGCCGGGTTATTAGGGCTGTCAATTCGGTTCGGCCTGAACTGAAAATCAGCCGAATTTCCCCTGATTCGGCTGTTTTTCCGTTCGGACGAACCGAACTCAAAAAAGGCAGGAAACCGGGGAGCCGAATTCGCCAAATTCGGGGGTTCGGTGAATAAATTCGGCGGATTCGGCCCTGCCGCCGCCACCCTGGCGCCTTCATGGGGCTTCCATGAAGGCAGGGGGGGCTTTAAACAGGTCTGTGCCTCCCAGCGGGGAGGCACATATCTGTTCCTCATACCCCTTTAAAAAGATCTGCGCCTCCCAACTGGGAGGCGCAGATCTGTTTAAAGGGCCCCGGGAATCCCTGTTTAAAGGGAGGAGCTTGCCAATCCCCCGCTCGCCTTCCTGGGAGTCCCGGGAAGACAGGCGAGGGGTCTTTAAACCCCTCTGCTTTGCCTGTCCAGGCAGAGCAGAGGAGCTTGCCAACCCCCCGCTCGCCTTCCTGGGAGTCCCGGGAAGACAGGCGAGGGGTCTTTAAACCCCTCTGCTTTGCCTGTCCAGGCAGAGCAGAGGAGCTTGCCAACCCCCCGCTCGCCTTCCTGGGAGTCCCGGGGAGACAGGCGAGGGGTCTTTAAACCCCTCTGCTTTGCCTGTCCAGGCAGAGCAGAGGAGCTTGCCAACCCCCCGCTCGCCTTCCTGGGAGTCCCGGGAAGACAGGCGAGGGGTTTTTAAACCCCTCTGCTTTGCCTGGACAGGCAGAGCAGAGGAGCTTGCCAACCCCCCGCTCGCCTTCCTGGGAGTCCCGGGAAGACAGGCGAGGGGTCTTTAAACCCCTCTGCTTTGCCTGGACAGGCAGAGCAGAGGAGCTTGCCAACCCCCCGCTCGCCTTCCTGGGAGTCCCGGGAAGACAGGCGAGGGGTCTTTAAACCCCTCTGCTTTGCCTGGACAGGCAGAGCAGAGGAGCTTGCCAACCCCCCGCTCGCCTTCCTGGGAGTCCCGGGAAGACAGGCGAGGGGTCTTTAAACCCCTCTGCTCTGCCTGGACAGGCAGAGCAGAGGAGCTTGCCAACCCCCTGCTCGCCTTCCTGGGAGTCCCGGGAAGACAGGCGAGGGATCTGCAGTGGATCGCCTGCCCTTCCCCCCCTCCATTCCCCCCTCCAATCTCCCGAGCGATCCTGCCGCCTGCGGGGGCCACAGAAGCCACGGCCCTCCGTTTGCAAGATCTGAGCAGGGCTGTCAAAGATGGGACATTTTGGAGGACTTTCATTCATGGAAGGTTTTGCATCAGAGTTGCCACTCTTTAGATGCACTTTTCCCCCCATCCATATTCTCCAAACTCAACAATAAGCCGCCGTGCAGAGTTTTGAGAATTCAGATGGGGAAAATGTGCATCTAGAGAGTGACAACTCCAATGCAAAACTTTCCATGAATAAATGGCCATAGGGTCGCCATGAGTCGGAAGCAACTTGACGGCACTTAACACACACATGCAAACAATGAGCAGGCGAGTGCGGTGGGGTGGGAATTTCTCCTTTTGCATCAGGACAGTGAATAGTCATTTTAAAGGTTTTAAAAGTTGTTTTTTTTAAAAAAAGAATGGTTTAAGCGAGCTTCAAAATCGATCCTACATTGACTGCAATGGATCTGGAAGGATCTCCTTCAGTTCTTGCACAGTGTATATTCATGCCTCTAGGAAGCATGACTAGAATCCATTTTGACTAGTAGACATGAATATTCCTCTCCTCCATGAACATGTTCACTCCACTCTTAAAGCCTTCCAAGTTGGCAGCCATCACCACATCTTGTGGCAGGGAGTTCCATAATTTAACTGTGCACTGTGTGAAGAAATACTTCCTTTTATCAGTTTTGAATCTCTCAGCCTCCAGCTTCAGCGGATGACCCCATGTCCTAGTTTTTATGAGAGAGGGAGAAAAACTTTTCCCTGTCCACTCTCCCTGCACCATGCACAATTTTATAGACCTCTATCCAGCTGGTGCTGGCTGCTGTGAGTGCTCCTCTTGGGATCCTGAGGTGAACCTGCCTGCTGGAATTGGATCTATCTAACTGATTATAATTCCCTGACTGTGCCTGCCTGCTTCGTGGTGGTCCCTGGATGTGGAAGAGAAGAGAAGAAGACATCCACAGTTTGACCCTATCATTTTACTTAATTTGGGGCTTTTCTTTATAACTTGGGGTAGGGGAGCAGATTCTGCTGTATTTATTTGGGGCAAGCCCCAGGCTTCTGCCTGGGTCTCTTTATTTTAAATTTGGTGTTTGGTTTGTTGCTCTGTGTGTGCGGGCTGTGATTTCTGGCCTGTGCTACTGTTCCCAAGTTTGGCTTTCTAATTCCTGCTGTGGCCTGGAGTTGGCATAGGCTTTTACTGACTGAGTCTCTGTTAAGCTTGGCCTGGTTTGGGGCTCTTTATGTTAAATTTGATGTTTGGGTTGTTGCTCTGTGTGTGTACGCTGTGATTTCTGGTTGGGGGGGGATTACCTGTTCTGGTTGGGGTGGGCTTGCCTTTGTGGGAGTGTTATTCCTGCTGTTTTTTGTGGTTGCCAACTTTGGCTGGAGTTAAGTGGGTCAGTGTGAGTCTCTGCCCGCGGGGGGGGGGGGGATCCAGTGTACTTTGGTTGAAGTTAGCTTGGGTTCCTAGAGTGTTGCGCCGCCTCACCTGTGTGATTCCTGCTTGCAGGGGAGATCCATCTGCTTCAAGGTAGCTGCCTTGTTTGTGAATTGTGATGTTGGTGGTTAACTTTGTTTAAGGGTGCACTAGTTATTAGGTAGGGTAGCACCCAGGCTTGGGTGAGGGAGGTAAACCTCTTGGTCATTTAAGCAGGGGAGGTTTTGCCTTGGATTTGCCACTCTCCAGATGCACATTTTCCCAGCCAGATTCTCCAAACTCTGCATGGGGGCTTATTGTTGAGTTTTGAGAATTTGGCTGGGGGGAATGTGCATCTAGAGAGTGGCAAATCCAAGGCAAAACCTCTCTGACCCTGGAGATTATAGATATGCATCATGACTAGTATTCACTTTGACTAGTAGCCATGGATAGCCCTAAGCCCTAAGCCAAAAGTTTTGAATTGGTTTTTATGGAGAAGGGGGAAAGCCCCCTTCCAGCCCCCCCAACCCAATCCTCACCAAACATGGGGGTTCTTGCAAGGAGTGTCCCACCAAGCTAACCTGAAAGTTTGGGACCCCCACCTCAAAAAATGCCCCCCCCAGAGCCGTGGGAAAAACCTCCCTATGCCTGCCTATGCTGGGAGATTTCTCATTAACCTACTTCCCATGAGGGGTTAACACTTTGGGCGTCTGTGGTTAACCGCATAGGAAACAAGCTTCATGAGAAATCTCTCAGCACCAGCAGGCATAGGGAGGTTTTTCCCACGGCTCTGGAGGGGGCATTTTTTGAGGTGGGGGTCCCAAACTTTCAGGGTAGCTTGGGGGGACTCTTCTTGCAAGAACCCCCACGTTTGGTGAGAATTGGGTCAGGGGGTCCGGAGTTATGAGGCCCGGAAGGGGTCCCCCCCGCCCATTGCATGAATAGCAGCCGGCTTCTGTACTTTCCTATGGGTGGATGGGGGGGACCCCTTCCGGGCCCCATAACTCCGGACCCCCTGGTCCAATCTTAACCAAACTTGGGGGTTCTTGCAAGGAGGGTCCCTCCAAGCTACCCTGAAAGTTTGGGACCTCCACCTTAAAAAATGCCCCCCCCCAGAGCCGCGTAAAGGCGCGATTGTGTTTTTAATGGCTTTATTCGGCCGAATTTTTTTCCGAACTTTGAATTCCCGCCGAATTGAACGGATCCGAAGTGGGGGAGTTCAGACTTCGGCACGAACCCACAAGGGCCAAATTCGGCCGAATCCGAACTGTACCAATTTTTTTTTTTTGACAGCCCTACGGGTTATTAAGAGCCCTGCCACACTGACTAGCCCAGTTGGCCTTGTGGCTTTTCTCAAGGGCTGTGTCAGGCACCCTCTCTCTCAAGTGGCAGTGGAGACCATGGAATGGCCTGCACCCACGTGGAATCCTGCATCCTGCCATCTCACAGTATCCAGGCTGGGGTAGAGTTGGGTACATTCCTGGCAGCCAGGTCAGCCAGTGCCAGGATCCATTGCTCCATGCTGTGTCAAGGCTCTGACAGCTGCTCTAACCAATAAAGTTGTGGCCATTTTCTATCCAGAAGGTTGTCATTGTTCTTGCATTTGCTGGGGTATGGGCCTTGCCATCTCCTCGTCTCTTCGGCACTGGGACCACAAGAGTTTACTACAGCTACTATGTAAGGATAACAATAATTTGCTCACAGTAAAGGTCAAGGTTGTCCCCTGTGCAAGCACTGGGTCATTACTGACCCATGGGGTGAAGTCACATCACAACGTTTACTAGGCAGACTATGTTTTACAGGGTAGTTTGCCATTGCTTTCCCCAGTACCAGCCCCCCCAAATTAGTGCTATGACTTCAGACAATTTATAAATTAGAAGAACAGGATGAAACACACACCAAGCTGACTGAAGGGAGAAACTAGAATATGTCACTTGGGGTGTGAAAATATGACATGTGCCAATTATATTCTGGCTGGCTGTACAGAATGTTCCAGCTGCCTAAAAATGGAATTTACCTTCATAGCAGCTGAGCCTCGAGCACTGCAGTGATAGTTGGTGGCATGTATATTTCCACTGCAGCAAACCCCAATTTTCCCAAGTCTTTTATAAACAGATTGGGTCTAAAGTATTATTCCAGCTTTAAAATTAATTTTCTTCAAAAAGTTATAGAATCTAGCTGTAGCTTGGCATTACATCAGCATTAACACGTCTAGAGAATTTTTTGCATGTCTCATAGGTCTCACATTTGCCTCGCATTTGGTTTCTTCATCAGTTTCTCTCTTAGGAGATATAAAAATGCTACCCATTGAGATCATGCAAATTGGATGACAATGGGAGTAAAGGAACTGTAAGGGAGGATAAAGTGATTGCTGAAAAACTAAATGAATTCTTCTCATCTGCCTTCACTGTTGAAGATTCAGGGCAGATTTCTTCTCCTGAACAGAAATTTTGGAGAGGGGAAAATGAGGAACTGAGGCAAATAGTGGTAACAAGGCAGGAAGTCCTAGAACGTCTAGACAAACTGCAAACTAACAAGTCACAGGGACCAGACGGTATTCATCCTAGAGTTCTTCAAGAACTCAAATGGGAAATTGCTGATCTTCTAACAAAGATATGTAATATGTCCCTTCGATCAGCCTCTGTACCAGAAGACTGGAGAATGGCCAATGTAACACCCATTTATAAAAAAGGTTCCAGGGGGGACCCAGGAAATTACAGGCCAGTTAGCTTAACGTCTGTTCCGGGTAAATAAGTGGAAAGCATTATTAAAGATAGAATTGTCAAGCATATAGAAGGGCAAGGTCTGCTGGGCAAAACCCAACATGGCTTCTATAAGGGTAGGTCCTGTTTCAATAACCTATTAGAGTTTTTTGAAAGCGTCAATAAGCATGTGGACAGGAATGAGCCTGTGGATATTGTGTATTTGGATTTCCAAAAAGCTTTTGACAAAGTCCCCCACCAAAGACTGCTAAGCAAACTTCATATTCATGGGATAAGAGGACAAGTCCTCTTATGGATTGAGAGCTGGCTGAAAAATAGGAAGCAGAGAGTAGGAATTAATGGTCAGTTCTCACAATGGCGGGATGTGAGCAGCGGGGTGCCTCAGGGATCTGTGTTGGGACCAGTGCTTTTCAACCTGTTCATCAGTGACCTGGAGTTGGGGTTAAACAGTGAAGTAGCCAAGTTTGCAGATGATACCAAATTATTTAGGGTGGTTAAAACAAAATTGGTCTGTGAAGAGCTCCAGAAGGATCTCTGCATACTGGAAGAATGGGCATTAAAATGGCAAATAAGATTCAATGTAAGTGTAAAGTGATGCATATTGGGGCATTCATGGCTATTAGTTAGAATGGATACTAGTCATGCTGCATACCTATTCTCTCTAGTATCAGAGGAGCATGCCTATTATTTTAGGTGCGGTGGAACCCAGGCAGGATGGTGCTGCTGCAGTCGTCTTGTTTGTGGCTTCCTAGAGGCACCTGGTTGGCCACTGTGTGAACAGACTGCTGGACTTGATGGGCCTTGATCCAGCAGGGCCTTTCTTATGTTCTTAAATTATACAACAAAATTACAGAGAATTTAACTACTCACAGTAGGATCATCCCAACCCTCTTCACTCCCTCAGAAGCAGTACCTTTTGTCTGACTGAGAGGGGATTTAGACCAGTGATCTGTCTAGTTTGTTTGCTCCCAGTGATATCACCACATAGTCAAATCTTATGCAATGTGATGATTAAATGGGACAAGAACTCATCTCTCCCCACATACCCTGCAGCCACCGACAATTGCCCTGAATTACCTTAGCCAGTTGGAGTCCAGGTATTTCAAATAATCTTGGTGCCTTGGACAATCCAGTGTATCACTTTCAGAGCACATCAGTGAGTCAATTAGTTCTGAAGGTGTCTGTCCGTCTGTCTGTCTCTCTTTCAAATACACAAACAGTTTTTGCATTCTACAAGAACAGATGCATATATCTGATTGGTATCAGCTGACCCAAGTATGTGCAGGAGAAATAGAATTTCCACCGGCCAACATTTTATTTGTTTTGTTCACTCTATGCTGTACCATCATCTCCACTGTGTCTAACCGTGAAAACTGGCTCGACCCTGTGCAGATGATGAAATCAGCTAAAAGCAGGCCACCCACAGCCAAAGTGTGAGTCTTTATACACCTGGAGAGAAACCCTCAGTGTGTGGGAAAACATGGGATGGGTCCAGCCAGCTTTTCCACTGGTGAAAAAGGGAGGAGGAGTCTCCCCTTTGACCACTCTAAAAGGCTATGATGGGGATTGTGGGACCTGCACAACAAAAGCCATGTGGGATGGGAACAGTTACAAAGAAAATTAGACTAGATTGAGTGAAAAAGCTGGCTGGATCCAACCCTATGACTTTAAAAGTTAATGAAAAGAGGGGGAAAAAACTTTTAATAGCCTGCATGCTGAAGGACTGTTCTTCAGAAGGAATGAAAATTGAGAGCTGAGTGTCAAATAAAGGGAAAAAAGGAAGAAAGGCAATTAAGTTGAGAGTTTAGAGAATTTTGGAGGGGAAGACTTTAGGGAGTGGGATTTGCAAATTGTCCCCTTTTCTGCAATCCCTCAGGGGGAAGTTCATATACCTATGTTTAGGGTTTTGAGGTTTATATCATCATTTTTAACTGTTAGATTTAAAAATACCTAATTTTCAGCATAAATCAAAATGGCGTGAGCTATATTTTTTGCTTTGCAAGTAATTAGAGTATACCTTAGAATATATGGCCTCCAAATTTCAGCTTCCCAGCTAACGTGAGAATAGCGTAATCATCGAGGTGGACACTTAAGCTCCATACAGATATTTTGAATGTAGTTACACTAAACATGTGTGCACGTGTATGGGGTGGGGAGTAGCAGGCCTTGCTCCTGACTTGTACATTGAACCTAGTGTTCAAAGCCGCCATGTGATCTTGGTTGCTTCTTTTGCCAGGGCCCCTGATTATGCAGTAGATGACATAGGCTTAGGTGACAACACATAGGCTCCTTACACAAAGTACCATGAAGGCTGCATGGATGTCATGTGGAGCCTTTCATTAAAATTCCCCTCTCCTTTCATAAATTCATCATTTTGAGCATCTAGATGTAGCGGTTCCTCTGGTTTAAGGAAAAGGTTTACCCAATGACACATTTTCAGATTTTTTTCTGATGATCAGGACACCTCATACTATATGACTGCAATTTTAAGAACTCTTTCCTGGGACTAAGCTCCGCTGAATAAAATGGGGCTTACATCTGAGTAGACAGGCCTATGTACCAAAATTCAAAGATCTTTATGAAGCGGTCTAGCAGTGTCAGTTCTCCTCTCAGTGAATGAATGAACTGGGCATATATATTTCAGCGTTGCAGAAAACTAATAAATAAGAGGGTCTCTGAGGTACTCTTCTTCCTTCCCTGAACTGACATGATTTCACAATTCTCCAGTCATTCATAGCAGAGGCAATTAATGTTAGCAGCAATTATAGTGTCATATGGATAGATCATTACTTTTGTGACATTTATAATGCTGTAAAACAATGAACTGTCAATGTTATCTGCTTTGAGTCTTAGACACGAGATACAAAAGAAACACGAATAAATGTTGATGTATGGATATGTGCAGCAGCAGGGAGATGTGATTGGGAAGGCAGTCAGTATTTGTTCATTGTCTACTGAACCTCTACTATTGCTGAAGGTTTCCAAAATAGATTGCTTTAAAAATTCAAAGATAAGTAAAAACCCGTAGAAGCTGTACAGAAGAAACCCATTATTCTCTCTCTAGTGTGTGCTTCAAGATAGATATATCCACCACCCACATATTTTTTTTTGTAATGAAAATAGAAACAATGAGCTGTGGGAAGCTTTATGTAACCCCTTTCTCAAAGAAATGTTTGGATTTTCAGCTCTGGAGTCATACGCTCCAACTGAGTGGGCTGTTCCAGGCAAAGAGCTCTGATGAACAAGAGGAGCTCCTCCTCCTGGAATGAATTCCTCAGCGATCTTAATAGGAGGCTATGATCTGTGAAAAACAATTCAGGTTTTGTGTGTCCCCGGGGGCTCCTGATCCTATCCCATTCTTTGGATCAGAAATGAAGACATGAAGTTTTAGAATCATTGCCAGCTCAGGGAGCATGAAAACCCTCACCTGTAAGACCGGCAGCTTCAGCAGACAAGAAGGCACTCCAAGACAAAAGGAAAAAGAGACCTGTTTCCAACATAGGGAACTCGCACAGCTTGGTAAACTTTGTCAAGTGCTAAAATAATGCTAAGGAAAAGGAGGAACAAAGACTGACAGATTTTTAAAAATCGATCGGGTGGCAAGACTGAAATAAATACAAGCATGAGAAAAAGGTTTGTGCTCACAGATCAAACACAACAAACCCTTAGACAATTCTGCCAAGGTATCAATAAAATTTAAGAGATCTGACCCCTCCCCCCATTTTTCAACTAATAGTCCAACACATGACATATCATAAAACTGGCCTAGACCAACTCATATGACCACTTTTAGATAGGGAAGTGCAGGGAAATAGGAAAGAACTCTGTCACAGGCTCCTTCCATCTGGCCTAGATCTTCTCATGTGACCAGAAGAGCATAGGAGGATCACATTTTGGGGCAGCTCCCACACCACTAAGATAATGTACGAGGAAAGTCAGTCACCTATATTATCTGATTAAGTGATGAGAAAGCTTTAGAGCTCTGTTCATAAGTTACATTGAATGCATGTACAGTCCGTGAACAGTGTACATGCAATTGTTCTTTGTGCATTGAGTAATTCTCATGTTATAGTCAACCCATGTACAGCTGAAAATGTGATACAAACCCCGTATTTATTCAGGTGTTGGTCCCTGGTTTCATTTGTAATGTGAACACACACTGGCTCTTTCTTACAAACAGATGTACTCATGTACAGGCAGGATGTATGTATGTTCACTGTGACAGGTGAACCAGGCTTAGGTCACTCCCTTGCTTCTCTTCAACACTTGGCAAGATGGTATTGATGGCCAGTTTACAAAGTAGCTACATGCACATACATGTGGTAAATTGCTTAATGGCCATCTCAGAGACACTAACCGTTTTAACCTGTAAACAATTCCTGACACATTTACCATGCTACTATTACACAACCAAACTACAATTCAAACTAGCGGTGGATTGCAGGAACATCTAGTTTAAAGAACAGTAACCCTGCTTGGAACCATTCATGTTCTGAATGTTTGTTTCACAAAGCAGTTTGAGCAAAACGCTTGTTCAGTTTACATGATGTCTAATTCTATTTCCATTTCTCTTGGCAATATTTTCAGGCCAAATATATGTCGCAGCTGCGACAAAGTCAAAAGGCAAACAAGACAATTAATTCCAAATTAGCCCAAGGATTATACCTTTTCAGGGTAAGGGCACACTGGAGCTTCTTTGGGCATCCACTTCCATCAGCATAAATGGAAATGGGCTGCTGAAGCTTTTCATAGCAATGAAGGTAAATAACCTCTGATTAACTTACTGTTATGGGGACAGGACATTTTTTTCCAGGTCTTTTGGCGACCCTGTGAGCCCAGTTCTTGTATCTCATAACCTTAGAATGGTGGGGGCACATCCTGACCCTCCAAACCATTTTGAAGCACTTAAAGCCAATAGAATGATAAGAGTATCGAGCTTCAACTCCATGATCTCTTTTTGGCTTTAACAAATTAACCCTACCACGTAGATATTAATCATATCTTGCTTTGCAGCCATGATTCTGATCAGCAAAGTGTTTGTCTTTTTGGATTTTGGCACAGCCTGACAGTTGATACTGAGGTACAACAAATAGTTATTTAGTCAATTACTCATATTTAAATTGTCTTAAAATGTGGAAGGTAGTCATACCCTGGAAACAATTTTGCCTGGTGTGAGAATAAGTTAAGAGGACTGAGGAGAAACTTTCTTTGAATCTGGTTTTTGCTGATTCATTGGAGGAGGGGAGGCCCTATTGCTTTTGTGCTTGCTTCTCCATAACATCTACTTAACCTGCACATTTTAAAAATTATAATTATTAAAAGAGGTCACAAACCTATGTGCTCTTTCTTCCAAAGGAAACTCATTGTGTAAAAATGGCCCTAGATTTCCTACCACTCAGAGAAGGGAGAGTACAAAACAATATCAGATTTTTGTAAATAGCATTCAAATTTCACACTACATGATGACATAACCTCCTACCTCAGCACTCATGTGCACATCACCATTATCTTTAAAAAACAAATGCCTCACCTTTCTACTTTGCACCCAAGGGGGCCCTATAAAATAACATGTTATCGACCCATTAAAACATCAGTATCAAGCAACAATTTAGCCTAAAAATATAAGGTAACCATTTAAAAAGGGCCAAATCAGCAGCAACAGCAGTCATTAAGAAGATGACTTGCTGATACAAAAATGTTTTCACTTGTCTTCTAAAAGCCAAGAGAGGTTTGCACTGGGGAATTACTCCGGGGGAGAAATATTCACATGCACTCGTGAATGAGAAACCCTGGGGACAATGCTCAGCTATTGATTCTGTTGTGTTTGGCAGCCAGATGCAATGCTGCTTTGGCCTACTAGCCAAATGCTCTGACAAATGTAGGAAACTCCCTTGGCTTTCAACATTCAAAAGGCTGTTAGTCTGCCAATACTGATGGAAACATTGAATAAATAATAGTTTGCTTGTACAGCAGCGTGCTCCTAACACAGCACACAATTCCTCATCCTTCCTGTCATAATTCCGTACATGTAGGGTTGCCGGGTCCCTCTTCGTCACCGGCGGGAGATTTTTGGGGCAGAGCCTGAGGAGGGCGAGGTTTGGGGAGGGGAGGGACTTCAATACCATAGAGTTCAATTGCCAAAGCGGCCATTTTTCTCCAGGTGATCTGATCTCTATCAGCTGGAGATCAGTTGTATTAGCAGGAGATCTCCTGCTACTACCTGGTAGTTGGCAACCCTACATACATGCAATAGAATGTCATGCTCAAGCAACTCTAGAACTCATGGTATGCATTTTTACCAAGCACATCGACAACTATCTTCCTATCTAGTAAAGGAGGAAGGGGGGGGCATAGATTACAGAAGGATTTTTCCTTGGAAGCTCTGTGGATGGTACCCTTTACTATTCCTACCACTTGTTGTGATATGAACACAATGGACCATTTCAGCTGCCATTCAATCATGTGAGCCAATGCAAAGCCAAAACAAAGCATATATAAAATTATCTTGTTCAGTTGTGCCACAAAAATAATAATTTAAACAGCCTTGTTTAAAGTGTAACGCTAAAGAAAAAGTATAGTTGTACTCCTTTTCGCAATGCCTGATCTTCCAAAGTTCTGCATTTGGGATGTTTGATAGCAGCCAACAAAGGATATTAAAGCCGTGACAACAGCGTAGGCAGACCCCATAGCGAATGATCCAGCAAAGATCCCGAGAAAATTCCCCACTGACTGGAAGAAGGCAGCAGCATCAAAAGCGTTGGGGTTCTCCTTGGGGCTGTAAATTGATATTGAGCTGAAAAGAAGACAAAAGAGGGAAGAGGGATAATGAATTCAGTCACGTGGCACAGAGAGCAAAATCAAGCGCTTAAGAATGTACTTCAGTAAGGACTTGCAATTGCTCCTCAGGGCTCCTAGCAGATTGGAAAGTCATAGGAAAGATGAAATAAGGATTTATTTTTAAGGCAGTATCATGTGCTGCTGTCATTTCCTGCCAGTCAGTAAACATTTTTTGCACTCCAAGTGTCATAAAGAGTATTATTTCCAAGCCAACTAGACATTAAAACATGGTAGATATGTAAGGAATCTGCAGGGAAGATAGATAACTCTGAATTATTTATTGGCCATATGTCTTCAGAACAGTTATTCATTCACAAATATTCCTGATAAAAGGCCACTTTTATGGTCTGCCCACAAATGGGCAATACAAATCATGGCATATACAAAATCTTTGGCAGTGATCCTGTCATAAACCATTATAGTTGCTCCATTCACTAGCTTTACCCTTCATAAACAGAATTGTGAGTGTGTCAACAGCCATACAATATGAAGCCCCGGGGAAGCACAAACCACACATTTTCCTGCAGAATAGAAAACTGTTGCCTCTGCCAGAGGTCCTTTTTTATATCCAAGTCTTTGGCTGTTGACATCAAGATTATATTCTTATGGGAAATTACTGCTATCCCACGGTGGGAACATCATCTACTGAAAACATTTTTGAGGGCATCAAACTTTGTGCTCACCAGCAGAGGCTTGATACTCAGAATGCTAATCATACCGCTAAATTGGTGGGCTCTTCTTTTCGTTATAATGTTCACAGATACACAGTAGCCTCAAGCTTCATAAATATTAATTAGAGGAAAAAAAATTTAGATTTCTATAGCCTTCTTATTGTCAGCGCTTGAAATCTTTTTAAATGGGCTGTCAAAGAATGTTTGGCACAGGATTCTAAAAAGCAGTTTGTATTGGTGTAGAACGTTTGGTATCTTAAACATTAAAATTTAGATTTATTTTAAACTGATGTTAATATTTTATGCTTCTGAATATTAAGAACTTGGGTACTATGTGCAGAAAGCAGCCAAGACAGATACAGCATTGATTTAAGAGTGCTCCCCCCAAAAAAAGGCAGACTTATTTAGCCATCTGCCCTGACCTGGATAGCCCAGGCTAGCCTGATCTTGGGAGATCTCAGAACCTAAGCAGGGTCGACTCTGGCAAGTATTTGGATGGGAGACCTCCAAGGAATACCAGGACTGTGACGTGGAGGCAGGCAATGGCAAACCACCTCTGAATGTCTCTTGTTTTGAAAACCCCACCAGGGGTCGCCATGAGTCAGATGTGACTTGACAGCAAATTTACAAAAAATAGGCATCTTCGGGAGCAATCCAAAGCAAGCCTACTCAGAACTAAGTCCATTTTATTCAGTGGGGATTACTTCTAGGAAAGTACTCTTAGGATTGAGGCCATTAAGCACTGCAATTGGGTTCTCTGATCTGTAGGGTTGCTAGCCACCAGCTGGCACCTGGTAGGAGACTGGAGGCTGGGACATGGTAGACACCATCATTTTGATGGTGTGACATCATTTCCAGGGCACAGCTGGAACTGATGTCATGCCATGGTGCATTGGTGCAATAATTTAGGATTCACTGGAAACTCTATGGTCTTATCATAGGATTTCCTGTCATTCCTGAGTGTCACACCAATAGCGTGACATCACTTCTAAGTTCACCCCAGTAATGACTTCATGTCATCGACACAATGGAGATTTTTTGCTTATTTCTTCTCCCGCTGCCATACTGAGTGGCAGTGGGGGTCAAGGGCTGCTTTCAGGCGATCCCCTGCCATAGCAAGAGACCTGGTAGCCCAACTGATTTTACAAGATGATTAAGGCCGAATTAAAACATTACCGTTGTAGAGCAGTAGCTTCTTCCCTATGGTCTGCTTTCACATTACAGGAGAACATCTGATATTCCACATTATGCAGCTCATGCAAGTTCTTTCCTCATGAATCATGTTGGAAGCCACACTGGAGGGCAATATTAGTGTGAAAAACACCCACATAATCCAAGTGACTCATGTCATGTGGAACATCAAGCATTACTGGTGAGAGATGGGCGATGATCATGGGCAGAAGAGACATGCTGAGGAGGTAACATATTAGGCCCAATAGGTTAATAATAGCTTCTTGAGAGTAGGTTAGATTTTATTTATTTTCTTTTAAGAATTTTCACTGCGGGCACTGGCATTGTCATTTGACTGACATAGTAACAAACAATACATAAGACCAGCTTTTAAAATGACAGGAGGAGACTACCAAAAGGTACTTCCACTTGACAGTAACCAAACCACTGGGAATTTACTTACCATATAGATGACCCTAGATGAATGGAGAGTTTCCACATTGGTGTAAACATAAGAACATAAGAAAGGCCCTGCTGGATCAAACCAAGGCCCATCAAGTCCAGCAGTCTGTTGGCTTCCGGTGGTGCGCTGGGACGAGTAAGACGTTCCCTCAGGCTGTCCTGGGGGAAATCCAAGTTTGCGCTAATTTAGGGGTGATATATGCACCCCAATCCGACCCTTGCAAGTGGGTCGGACAGCAGGAACTCCCTGCAGCCCATAAACGCAGTGTGACCTCCCAAAGACTCTGAGGGAGCTTTATAAGCCCCCCAGAGCTCTGGACGCCGGTCCTGCGAGGGCACATAGGGAAAGGAATCGCCAAAACGCAACTTTGGCATAAGGCTCTACACTCCACCACCTTAATACCAACATAAAGGACTATTTTAAGAGAAGAACCTCACCTCTCGATGCCTAAGTGAGTACAAAGAACCCTTCGTCTTTTACTGGCATTTTCGAATAACCGGGGGGTAGATGAAGATATTCCCAGTACCTCTGCTCCTCCTTTATTTTAATCGGGAAAGTTTGATTTGTAAATTCCATCAGGATTAGCGGCAGGAGCCTTATCAAACAGATCAGCTTAAATCAAAACAAAGAGTTGGAAGGACGCTTAGATGACGGACCAAAATCTCTACCAATGAGAAGCAACTCTGAGGGAAGGGGAGGGCGAATTTCTTCCTGATTCTCTGGTGAAAAAGAATTTCCTGCCACGTTAGCAGCAAGGGATTCATCAGACCGGAAGCCCCTCTATACCACCCTCTCTATCATCTGAGTCACAACAACAGGAAGCAAGCTGGAGGACCGGATACGCGTCGCACTTGAGTAACACAGAAATAATTCCTGAAGGAAACAACCATCGAGATGAGGCGGTAGAAGGTCCACGGCAAATACAACTTCCGGAATACTTCCTGGTAGATCCGACCTAGAGCGTCCAGTAAAACTCGTTGGTATTTCAAAACTTTATTAAGCTGTTTTAAAGCCAAATTCAGCTCTTTTCAACCCGAAAAAATTATTAAGCTGATCATTGAATTACCCTCTATTAACCACCATCTGGAGGGCCCTGTCTGAGGACATGACTTTTACCAGCCTTATTCCAATGTAAATGTCTGGAACCTGACCCCGTTCTGGCTCACTGCATAGCCCTGCCTATACTAAACTGAAGGACTCAGCACAAGTTTCAGCTATGGATAAGAAATTACAGGATATGTTAGCCAAACAAACAGAGGCAACAAATAAGCAGCTTGAACACATGTCTACACAGATGTCTACACAGATGGCACAGTTAACTTCTATGATGACAAATCTAGGCCAAGCATCTCAAGCTATTGACCATAAATTGGATGTGGTAACAGGAGATCTTAAAGAAGTAAAAACTCAAATGAGTACTATGCAGTCAGATATGCAAGCAATGGATTCATCAATAAAGAAAGTGATGGAAGAGCATAAGGATACAAAGAAAAAATTAGCAAGCCAAGAAAAACAGATTGAAACAATACAATTAAATCAGACAACAGTAAAAGATCAAATAGCCATGATGGAGATGAGAGTGAGAGAGACCAACCTTCGTCTGCGCAACCTTCCAGATATGATGGGAGATAACAAAGAAACTGTAGTCCCAAATCTGGCTTACCTGTTTCAGATGGATGAACAAGAATTGAACCAAGCTATTAACAGAGTATACAGAATACCATTACCTGCTAGAATGAAAAGATCTAAGCCAAGAGACCTGATGATAGTGTTCTATGACACTAGGATTAAGGATAAGATCATGAAGATGCATTATGACAACCCGGTGTCAGCAGGAGACATTCCTCTAATTTTATTAAAGGACATACCAAGACATTTACTCTCACAGAGGAATAATTACAAAGAATTTGTGTCTGTTTTGAAAGCTAATGGTATCAAATATCGCTGGATTATGCCACAAGGCTTGGCTTTTACCTACAAAGAAATGAAAATGACAATTACATCTACAGCAGATGTGGGAAAATTTCTGAGAAAATATAAATCAGATCTTAAAGGATTAACTGGGGATCAAAAGGAAGAGGAAGAAGAACAACAACAACAAGAAGAACCACAGGGAGCAGCAGGAGGAACTAAATTATAGACTGCATATTTTGCTTCAATAATCATTGTACCATGGCAAAAGTAATTTCTTGGAATGTGAATGGTTTGAATGAAAAAACTAAAAGGGCTAGAATTTTTAAATATGTACAGAAGTATAAATACTCCCTAATTTGTTTACAAGAGACTCATATAGCAAAAAAACACAAAAAATATTTGGATAGACAAATGCTTGGACAAGCATTTGTGGCATCGGCCGAAACAAAAACTAAGGGAGTAGTAATATATGCTCATTCTAGCCTTAGTCCTGAACTACTATATAAAGACAACGAAGGGAGAATTGTAATTATAAAAACCAAAATATTGGGGCAAAAGACGATTGTGGTAGGAATATATGCTCCCAATGAAGGAAAAACAAAATTTTATGGACAATTGCATGAACTGATCTCTCAGTATGCCAATGACCAGATTTTATTGATGGGTGACTTAAATGGCGTTACTCTCCCAATTTTGGATAAAAAATCAAAAGCAAAAGACGAAAATGAAGGATGTTTACCTAAAACTTTCTTCACCATGGCTACAGAATTGGAATTACAAGACATCTGGAGAACAATGAATACTACAGCCAAAGAATATACCTTTTATTCAGCGAGACATGACTCACACTCCAGAATAGACATGATTTGGTCTAGTAAATCAATTTTTACGCAACTACGTAAAATACATATTTTACCAAGAACTTTTTCTGATCACAATCCGGTTACATTTGAGTGGAACAATAAACAAGCATTTAGATGGCGATTGAATGATAAACTTTTAAAGGAAAATAAGATTCAAAAAGAATTATATGATCTGATTAAAGATTTTTTTGAAGTCAATCTTAATGGAGAAACTACATAGTGTGGGATGCGTTTAAAGCAGTTCTAAGAGGATTTATGATACAGAAACATGCAGCGTGGAGGAAAACTCAACTACAATTTACCAATAATATACTTTGGGATTTACAAAATTTGGAACAAAAACTTGTTATGGCGTTACAAGAAGAAGAGAAAAATGAAATACAAATGAAGATTTCTGTATCTAAACATCAATTAAATTTGGTCATAATGGAGGAAATGAAAAAAAACTTAAAATTTGCCAAACAAAAATATTTTGAACATGCTAATAAACCTGGGAAATTTTTAGCAACACAACTGAAAGACTCATTTCAGAAGAAGATTATAACAAAAATTCAAACTGCTAAAGGACCAGTTCATTCAACTACAGATATACAAAAAGAATTTGTTTCATTTTACACTAAGCTGTATCAGAAAGAAAATATTTCAAAACAGAAAATAGATAAGTTTTTAAGTTCAATACAGATGAATATTCTTTCAACAGACCAACGAGAATGGATAGATGCTCCAATCACAAGGGAAGAAATACAAGAAGCAATAATGAAACAAAAGCCGGATAAGACACCTGGACCAGATGGAATAACTGCTCTATTTTATAGAACATTTAGTGACAACTTAGCAGACTTTTTTGTATCACTTTGCAATACAATTTTGGATAAGGGAGTAGCCCCAGAAACTTGGTCGCATGCATATATATCGTTGATACCCAAGGAAGGAAGAGACCCAGAAAGAACATCAAATTATAGACCTATTTCGTTGTTAAATGTGGACTATAAGATTTATGCCTCGGTCTTATCGAATAGGATAAGAAAATTTATTAAAGACCTTATACACGAAGATCAGGCGGGCTTTGTTCCAGGAAGGCAAATTAAAGACAATATAAGAATCTTATTGGACTCATTAGAATATTATGATCAGAATATACAACGATCAGCCGCCTTTGTATTTTTGGATGCGGAAAAAGCCTTTGATATGGTCTCATGGGACTTTATGGAAAAAACATTGGTAAAATTAAATTTTGGAGACCGTTTTTTGAAAGGTATATCAGCTATTTACACATCCCAACATGCGAAAATTTTGGTGAATGAATCAATGTCGGAAAATTGTCAAATTAAGAAAGGAACTAGACAAGGCTGTCCTTCGTCTCCGTTATTATTTTTGTTGGTGTTGGAAACATTATGTTGTAAACTAAGGAGTATGGAGGACATTCGCAGTCTAAAAATTAAAAAACATGAATTTAAATTGAGAGCATTCGCGGATGACCTCCTGTTAATTCTGGAAAACCCAACACAATCAATGAAGTTACTACAAGAGACTCTGGACGATTTTGGGGAAATATCGGGATTTAAAGTTAATCAAGAAAAAACAAAGACAATATTCAAGAAT
Organism: Euleptes europaea; assembly: GCF_029931775.1. NCBI lineage: Eukaryota > Metazoa > Chordata > Lepidosauria > Squamata > Sphaerodactylidae > Euleptes > Euleptes europaea. The sequence continues at coordinate 34,023,278 of NC_079316.1, read as the reverse complement.
TTATCAGAAATAGAACAACAGGAATTCATCTCGTTTACAGGTTGGGAGAAGGCCAATAAAGTTAAATATCTGGGAATCTGGATCTCAGCGAAGAACAAAGAATTGTTAACCAACAACTACTTTAAATTATGGGGTAAAATAAAAACTGATATGACTATTTGGTCAAATTGTCACTATTGGGACGTATTTCAACAATTCAAATGAATGTGTTACCAAGGATGCTCTTCTTATTCCAAAATTTGCCTATAATATCACATGTTAAATACTTTGATACTTGGAGGAAGGACATTTTAAACTTCATCTGGCAAGGGAAAAAAACGAGGATTGCTTATAAATACTTGGTGGACCTTAAAGTTAGAGGAGGTTTAGCATTACCAAACTTTCAACTTTACGCTGAAGCGGTAGCCTTAACATGGCTAAAAGACTGGATAACCTTATCAAATACACGTTTACTGGAGCTTGAAGGCTTTAATAATATTAGTGGATGGCATGGCTATTTATGGTATGACAAAATTAAGATACAAGCATCATTTAGGAATCATATAATCAGGTCCTCTCTACTGCGTATCTGGATGAAATATAAACATATTTTGGAACCAACAACTCCGATGTGGATTTCACCGCAAGAAATGCTAACACTACGTCCACTTAGACCGGACAAATTTATAATTTACCAGGAATTAATTAATTGGGAGGGGAAAAAAATGTTCATTAAAGGAATTTCAATTTCTCAAAGAGGATTTACAATGGTTGCAATATTGTCAGATTAAATCAGTTTTTGTACAAGATATGAAAAATGGATTTTCTAAAGAAAAGTCCCCTTTCCACAAGATGTTACTAGAAAACAATCTGAAACTGATCTCTAAAATGTACAATCTACTTTTAACATTATATTGTGAGCAGGAGACAATTAAACCAACTATGATTGATTGGGCTCAAAATATCGGACATGATATTGCTTTAAATAAATGGGAAAGACTTTGGTCAAAAGATTTGAAAGGAATAAACGCGCAATCAATTCGAGAAAACATTTATAAAATGATGTATAGATGGCATTTAACACCTAAGAAGATGGCAAAGATATATAAAGTGACATCCCCTAAATGTTGGAAATGTAATATGGAAATTGGTTCCTTTTACCATATGTGGTGGACTTGTGATAAAGCTAAAGATTTTTGGGATATGATATACAATGAACTGAGACTAATAGTACAAAAAAATATACCCAAAACACCAGAAATGATGCTATTAAGTATGATACCTGACGACTTGCTAATACAAAGAACTTTTTTGATCTATGCTACAACAGCTGCGAGACTGCTTTATGCAGCAAAATGGAAGGGGGCAGAAATTCCCGAGAAAAAAGACTGGATTGGGAAAATGTTTGAATTGGTGGAAATGGCAAAACTTACAGCCATTTTAAATGAAAAAGACAATGTTCGATTTTTAGGGGAATGGGAGGATTGGATGAAATATTGTGAATATGAATTAAAACTGGGGGAAATGGAAGAATACTTATTAATCTGATCTAGAAGATACAATTAATATTAAGAGTTATAATCATTTATATTAATAGAAGATGTTTTATGAAAGTTAAATGAATTTATGATAGTTAAGATCAGACCAATTACGATGGGATGAATATTTTATTAAGAGGCGGAGAGAGGTGATGGGGAAGTCATAAATTTTCCTCTAATTTGTTTTTTTTTGTTATGAATTCAAGAAATTATAACAACATAGAGTTAGAATTTTGAATTTCATATTGCTTTTATTGTTGTTTACTATCATGGAAAATTTGTATTATAAAAACCAATAAAATTATTATATATATATAAAAAAAAGTCCAGCAGTCTGTTCACACAGTGGCCAACCAGGTGCCTCTAGGAAGCCACTAACAAGACGAGTGCAGCAGCACCATCCTGCCTGGGTTCCACAGCACCCAAAATAATAGGCATGCTCCTCTGATACTAGAGAGAATAGGTATGAAGCATGACTAGTATCCATTCTAACTAACAGCCATGAATACCCCTTTCCTCCATGAATATGTCCACTCCCCTCTTAAAGCCTTCCAAGCTGGCAGCCATCACTGCATCCTGGGGCAGGGAGTTCCACAATTTAACTATGCGTTGTGTGAAAAAATACTTCCTTTTATCGGTTTTGAATCTCTCACCCTCCAGGTTTAGCAGATGACCCCGTGTTCTAGTATTATGGGAGAGGGAGAAAAACTTCTCCCTGTCTACTCTCTCCAACCATGCATAATTTTATAGACCTCTATCATGTCTCCCCTTAGCAGCCTTCTTTCCAGGCTAAACAGCCCTAAGCGTCTTAACCGCTCCCCATAGGACAGTTGCTCTAGTCCCCTAATCATTTTGGTTGCTCTTTTCTGCACTTTCTCAAGCTCTGTAATATCCTTTTTTAGGTGTGGTGACCAGAACTGTACAAGAACTGTGGTGACCAGAACTGACCAAGTGTGGTCTCACCATAGATTTGTACAAGGGCAGTATGATATCAGCAGTTTTATTCTCTATTCCTCGACTAATTCCCTCATCTATTCCTGGTGTGAGTAGCTGATAGGAAGGCATGATACTGGCAGAACGCTTGTGCATCATTGGGGCCATCCATATGGTAAACCAATTTCAAATGTTAGAGTTCTTGAATCAAGATTTTTCTTCTTCTTTATTTGACCTCAGTGTGACATTGTTCAGGGCCGAACTGGCCATATGAACAGTATCATTAAAGTAAAGTTAAAGTAAAGTTAGAGTTCTTGTATGGAGTGGCACCAAACACACACTTTTTGTTTCAGCCTCAGTGTAGTAGTGATATAATTTTTATCAGCCATCAGAATATTTTTATATGTATAACTATGAGCAGATTGCCTAGAGGACAGACTGATGTTGTAAATTTGTATAGCTACTGGGGAAAAAAAACCCAGAATACATGCTGCATAAAGAATTCATCTGTTTTCTAAGAGCTCCTCTTCCTCTTCATTCCTAGCAGCATGGGAGCTGCTGCACTGTGCCCTTGCTGCTCAGTAACTTTGAAAGTCCAAAATCATATGGGAGGATCTCACCTTCTTCCCAGACCCCCATCTTCTCTCATAGGAACTGGAGCAAGGCCATCACAGAAAGAGCCATGGTGTAGAGTCCCTTGGCATCTTCATGTACCTTTGGTGTAACCAAATGGCATGGAAAGCACTCACAGGTTAATAGCATCATTCCACTACAGGTAATGTTGGAAGGACTCAAGGGGCAAAAAAGATGAGATGCTTGGAGATCCATGATCAGATCTTCCCAATGTTTTAAAGACTAATTGTAGTTGCACAAGCCACAGATTTGGATTAGGGTTGCAGTGCAACAGTAGAAGGGGTTTAGCCCTTTCACCCAATCAAAACGAACTAGATGAATTTGTTTGCCCTTCCACTTCCATGTTTCCCATGTTTATCACTAGAAAGGAAGACAGGCACTGTGACCCCAGCCCTACCACCCAAATCACCCACTCTCAGACTCAGAGGTGAGGGTAGGTTAGCCAGTTACATGTTTGCCTCCCATCTTGTCCCTATTTATTTCATGAGAGCCCTGAACCCTTTTACACAACAGGTTCCCCCTCTTTCCCAGAGACACCACCAGACAGGGCAGACTAGGACCTCTTTTAGCTGCCCCTCATCCAGATATTTCCCTGAGCTATTGGGTTAGGGAACTATACATATATCCCCTTTCCTGCGATCTGGTCAAGGCTGTGAATAGAGTCACCACCATTAGCTGTCATTAGCATTTCCCATGGTTTTTCAACGAGCTGGCACCTACTACTCCAACATATACTAAATGACAGGGTGACTTTGTTCAGCCTCTATGGATCAAAGCAGTGGGGGAAAAATAAAATATCAAAGTGCCAAAGTAGTCAGAACGTTGTGGTATAATATGTTTTGCAAGTTCAGGGTTTAAAGACTCAGCAGAACACTTTTTTTTGCATCTATGTAATTGTTTTTAAACTGTGTAATTTTCTTTGATGCTGCTACAAAAGTACCAGAAATGCAAATGAGCCGAAATCAAAAGAAAGTCACTACAACTCATTCATTTTGGCTTTATACAATGCATTCTGGCATTTTTAAGCATACAAGAAGCACAAAACACCCACAGGAGCTCTTGGAGAACACCACTATAACAAACTGCAGCATTTGAAGCTGAAAATAGGTATGCTTGTTTTTCACACTTGCAAAAAAAAAAATGTTAATAGCCAATTTGGACAAACAGGTGGTATTCCTTTTATTTAGAATTTTTTTTTTTAGCATACTTGTCAGTAAAATATCCCAAAGAACATAAGCAGAGTCCTGCTGGATCAGTCCAGCAGTCCACCAATTCCACCATACTGTTTCTCAACCATAATGTAGCCAACCATTGCCCTTGAGGGCCAACAAACCGGCCATAGTGGCCAAGGCCATCTCTGATGCTTCTACCTGACACTGGAATTCAGAGGTTTGCTGCCTTTGTATATGAAAGTTCCCCTAACTCATCATCACTAGTAGCCATTGATGGACCTCTTCGAATTTGTTTATCCCCTTTAAAGCCATTCAACAATTGTGACCATCATTATTTCACTGGTAGTAAATTCTACAGTTTACAGAGAAGTCCTAAAGGGGGGGGGCTGAAAGGGGTTTGGAAGCAGTGTGACCCTTGCACTGGTGTTGGTGCCACTTGCGCCATCCACATGGGTACTTATGGCAGCGCCGGGGAGTGGTGCAGCAGCGTGAGGCACTGGCGCCAGCGCAGCCTCAGTAGCAATGCTCCTCCGGCATAGGGGCTCGCACTGGCACCAAAGGGGGCATTCCCAGCAGGGACAGGGATGACTTTAGTCAGTTCCCTAAGCCCTTTTACCATGGAAATGCTCCCTTTTGCTGGCATAGCACCATGGAACTGTATACAGTAGTTCCATGGAGCTTGGGAGAATTTTCCTCAAATTCTAGTATTAAGGAAGAAGGAGAATAAGCTTTTTTTAGCCACTTTCTCTACCCCAAAATAATTTTATAAACCTTTATCATGTTTGCCCTTAGCCATCTTTTTTCTAGACTGAAAAGTCCCAGACTCTTCCGCCTTTCCTCAAGTGGTAAACGCTAATGTGATCAATAAGATAATGATAAAATCAATTAAATCATCTAATGAATAATAAAAACGAAAGACAATCTAATGAAAAAATTGAAACAGCAGTGACAATCTCTATGTGCAGGTGTTGCTGGGGCTGACAGCTAATCCGAGTAAAAAACATTTTACAGGTTTGCTTAAACAGATGATCTGGTGGATGTCTTGTGGGATCTGGTTCTACAGTCTTCAATACGTAATAGCAAACACTCTCTTGGCCATTACTGCTCATCTGATAATAACAGATGCCAAATACTTTTGATACATCAAACAGCAGAAGTATATGGGAAAAAGTGCTCCCTCAAGAAACCCAGATCCATATGGGAAAAAGAGCAGGTCCATGTAACGCAAACTCCAGTAGTCTAAACTGGAGGTTATCAGGGTATATGCCCCAGTGCCAACAATGGTGATATGATAGAAATGCCAGTTCTGTGGGTGGAGCCACACCACCACAGAAAGAACAGGTTCATAGTCTGCGAACATTTGAAGCTCATCCCAGATCCCCAAGTTAGTCATCAGAAGTGACTGCTATCAGCTTTGGTAGATACACCAACTCTGCCAATTCCTGGAAAAGAAGATAGGCTTTCCTGAAAGACCAGAAGCCATCCCTATTCACATCAAAAGAATACATTCCACCAGTTACATAGGATTGGAGCTAAGCACTCAATATAACGGGGATGCATCCATTCCACATCACATATAATGACTATTGTTATTGTTGCTGTAAGGCATAGGGTGCCTGATATTGCAGGTGGAAATTTTCTTCCCTGTGTGAATCTCTCCTGCTGGATCTACTGAACAGGTATCTACTGAACAGCTGGGCAGAACACACAAGCATGGTCAGCGGCATCTTTCCGGGACAAGTAACACAATGGCCTCATACCATTTACTTTAATTCTTGCTGTATTCTTGATTAATTAATAACCACCCTGTTCAAAAAACAAAAGAAAAACAACAGTCCCCGTGCATTTTACCAGTGTTAAAATTCCTGCTCCTGCAGCTGAATCATTGTGCAGCTTTCCTGATGGAGGCGGTGACTCCTGTAATTCAAGGGCTTCAATTGCCATGGAAATATAATGTAATGGTAGCCTAATGGTCCTCACTTTAGGAAGGGAACATTGAGAGCTGAGAAGTAGTTTAACCTTTCCCACCTGCCATTTCTCTCCTTCACATTGACCCCACCTCGAGTAGATTTTCCGCAGCAAGGTTCAAAATGTACTCAGAAAGGACTAAACTCTTACCCCCCAAGTCCAAGAAATGGTACACATAGTGGGCTATATGGTTTGATCCTTTCCAACAACCCCTTGTTGTGTTAGGCTGAGAGATGGTGAATGGCTAGGACTGCCGACCTCCAGGTGGTGGCTGGAGATCTCCTGCTATTACAACTGATCTCCAGCTGATAGAGATCAGAACACCTGAAGAAAATGGCTGCTTTGGCAATTGGATTTTTGGCATTGAAGTCCCTCCCCTCCCCAAACCCCGCCCCAAAATTCTCCCACCGGTGGCAAAGAGGGACCTGGCAACCCTATGAATGGTACAAGGTCACTCAGTGAACTCTGAGTTTAAGCAGGGATTTGAAGCTAGGCTTAGTTTAAATCCAAGACCTGATGGTCTCTATTGGCCCTTACTGTTGCCCCACAAGTGGTAGGCACATTGTCTTTCAGGGAAGCATGTTCATCATTGTGGGTCTTCTCATAGAAGAACCTTAATAAGTATCCAGCATTCCATAGGTACATTAAAATGAAGTAAAGCACTGGATTTTACACATGCTGGTGGCATTTATTGCCTGTGAGGCAGTTGTTAAAGGCACATTTTCTTTGCTAGGAAAACAAACAAACATGAAGCTGCTATATACTGTCAGACCATTGGTCTATCAAAGTCAGTATTGTCCCCTCTGACCGGTAGTGGCTCTCCAGGGTCTGAGGCTGAAGTCTTCCATATCACCCCCTATCTGACCCTTTGCCCTTGAGATGCCAGAAATGAAACCTATTACCTGATGCACTACCACTGAGCCACAACTCCTCCAACAACCCATAAATCATCCCCCAAGAATTATTTTCTTTAATACTAAACTTCCACACGAAGAAGAAAAAATCCTCGGCTGCCCTTATAATTTCTAAAAAGGCCAGCATCTCTGCTTATGAACTGAAACAAACCCATTTTATCAGTTGATGCTAATTAAACAACGAGACATGACAAGCGGGGCCTATCAGGCAGATTATGGCACCTCGAGTGCACTGGGAAGCCTGGCACGGAAAGCTGTGTGTCAGCAGCCACCCAAGAACAACAATAATCCCCCCTGAAATTCGCTGCCTCAAATCCCTTGTACCATAATGAAATGGAAACGATAGAGATAAGACTAAAAGGATCTACCACAGCATTTGCTACGCTTAGGGATGCCGCATAAGCTTTGCTCCAATAAGCTGTGTGTCATTATCAGCAGCAATAAGACTGCAGAACCGAGTCGTCCTATTACCAATTCATTAAACTATTAAAATGGCCATCCACAAAATACTGGCGTGTCCAGAAATCCAGGACCATGCCATTCAAATGGACTCTCTGGAGTCGAGAAAGGTTGTTCCACTGGTATCTTATTGGTTGCGGATGGGCTGATTTGGCCAAGTTGTGAGTTCTGTTATCAGCACAGTCGCAGGAAATTTCAATGTGCTGCTTCCCACAATCCGATCCAGAGTTATGGCCACTGGAATCAATTGGCTTAACTGCACTTAACTGTGTCGGATTGTGGACTCTCAGTCATTCTGATTAAAAAAAATTAGAACCCAGACCAAGTGGTTCAAAGGGCAATATTAAATAGCAACATGCACATTTAGTACCTTTCGAAAAATAGGAGAGTAATTATCCTTCCATACTATCACTTTCTTCCTTTTCAGTATTATTCCTTTAAGTGTCATATGTTCATTATTTCATCTTGCATTTTAATTATGATAATCTCAGAACCAGAAAAACCTGGAGGTCAAAACCTGAAGTCCTCCAATCACCTCTAGCCCTAGGAGAGGATCGCTGCACACTCCACATTCACTCCACATTAATCCTCTAACCAGTCAACCCCCAAACCCAGGGGTCCCCAATGTGGTGCCCCTGGGCTACATGGCACCTGCCGACACCTTTTCTGCACCCGCCAACTGTTTTTAGGAAGTGGGTGGGGCTAAATAGTGCTATTGGAGATTTGATTAGATATGCAGATTTTTTTTTTTAAATGTTGATTTGGCGGCAGCTGCCACCACAACATAAGGATCTGCACTGTCTTACTGAAATTAAGTTGTGGTAATCATTTTGTGACTAGCTCCGCCTCCTGCGGTGGCCATTTTGTGGCAGCCATTTTGTTGCTGCGCCCACCTTGTCATATCAGAATTACAAATGTGCCTGCAGGCTCAAAAAGGTTGGGGACCCCTGCCCTAACTAGTCAACCCACACTGCCCAGGAAATAGCACAGTACAACCAAAGAAGAAAAAAGTACAAGGTACCTTATATTATGATCACTTACAAAATCTACCTCTGTGTCTATCTATCAAAAACAGAACTCAAAATTCTGTAAGACACAAGGAGAGCGGGAAAGAACTCAGCTTGGAAATGGCCAACGTGGCACGAGGCAATGTGTCAAAGCGGCGCTCCTTCTTTCCTGCACTGCATCCCAAATGGGACCTAAACTTGGGGCCAAAGACAAAGAGAGAAATGACTCAGTAGTTGGCTTGTGAAACAGAAAGGAACTGATTGTTTAAGGCTGGTTCTCTGGCTAAGCCACCCAAAGCATCCACTCCTGAGCCCCTGCTGGGCCCACTAGTCAGGTCCCCCAGGGGCCTGTATTGAACTTGGCTGGCCTCAGTGCTGACCCAAGAGAGGATGGGTGTACCTTGCTTAGGGCAACAAACTGAACCAACCCTGTGATTATCCTTCTTTCACAAAATACCCTCTAGCTTTCTGTCAAAGGGTGTCAAAAATATATCTTCCCATCCTCTGAAGCCCTGAAGCCATCTTTTCAGGGTTGCGGGGCAGGGGTAGGGTCGCCAGCTCCGAATTGGGAAATACCTGAAGATTTTTGGGGTGGTGTCTGGGGAGGGCAGGGTTTGCAGAGGAGAGGGACTTCAATGTTGTAATAGCAGGAGATCTCCAGCCACCACCTGGAGGTTGGCAACCCTATGCAGAGGGTTTGTTTCCCAACCACAATCTACACCTCTAACTAGTGGAAGAAGAAAAAGGAGACTGCTTCCTTTGTCCTTCTGATCACAGATCATGGTAGGCAAATATGCATAATATCCAGATATCACCCTTGCGGGGATTCATGTGATTGACAATTCCCCAAGCTATAATGCTAGTATTACTAGAAGATGGCTATTAGATATGAGGATAATGGGGGATTCACCTCAGTTAGGGTTGCCAGGTCCCTCTTTGCCACTGGCAGGAGGTTTTTGGGGTGGAGCCTGAGGAGGGTGGGATTTGGGGAGGGGTGGGAATTCAATGCCATGGAGTCCAATTGCCAAAGAGGCCATTTTCTCCAGGTGAACTGATCTCTATCGGCTGGAGATCAGTTGTATTAGCAGATCTCCAGCTAGTACCTGGAGGTTGGCAACCCTAATGAACACATATGACGCTGCCTTATACTGAATCAGACCAGTGGTCAGCCAGCATGGCGTAGTGATTAAGAGCAGAGGACTCTAATCTGGATAACCAGATTTGATTCCCCACTCCTCCACACGCGCGGCAGACTCTAATCTGGTGAACCGGGCTGGTTTCCCCATTCTTACACATGAAGCCAGCTGGGTGACCTTGGGATAGTCACAGTTCTCTCCAAGCTCTCTCAGCCTCACCTACCTCACAAGGTGTCTGTTTCGGGGAGGGGAAGGGATTGTAAATCGGTTTGATTCTCCGTAAAAGGTAGAGAAAGTCAGCGTATAAAAAACTCCTCCTCCTTTTCCTCCTCTTCCTCCTCCTCCTCTTCTTCGCCTACTATCTGATCCTTTTAGCTGGAGATGCTAGGAATTGCTCCTGAGAACTTCTGCATGCCAAGCTGATAGTCTACCACTGAGCCAAGACCTCTCCCCCTAAAGTGCATGCTCCACCTTTCCCATCACTCTCCAATTCTTCTACTTGTTGTAAGTGCCATCCATCAGAAGAAAACATGTTTAGGGTCCAAGCCATCATCCAAAAAATACATGCAGCAAAACATCCTGAGCAGCTGAACAGCAAAAAGGACCATCTGCTAGACGGCATGATCTCTGCTATGTTTGTTTATATACAGGCTAAGCTTGAATTGTCACAATATGCCATTGTGGAAATAAGATATTTTGGTCAGTCTAGGACCTTGAGTTTACTTATTTGTAGCCCATAATGTTTGGCTCGACTGCCTAAATGACATCACGCAGCAGCAACACAGCAAGGCTGCCGAACAGCTAAGAGGATCAAAGCTCCTCACAGAAAAGCAAAACCTTACTATTGGTTGGTAGTGTTGCTATTTTTGAGAGTGGAAGCTATCCGAAGCAGAAGCAGCAGCAGATGCTCTCTCATAGCTTATGATACTCGATGTGGCATGCTTTATTGCTCTGTTATTTCCAAAGAGAAGAGCGCTATTTTATATCGTGGCAATCAAAACGCCTAGGTGAGAAATCTTTTTTTCCTAGCAATGCGCTGGTGATAAAGGCCAGGGCATAATTCCCCTTAGCAGAAATTTCAACCTGTCCTTACCCTTATTCGCTGACACTGAAAGACAATATACTTATTTGGCCTTGGGAAACAACCTATTTTGATAGGCATCCTCTGACTAACATTTTGGATGTGTTTATTTTATGCCACCCACATCTGTTTCCTGTGTGTGTGTGTGGGAAAAGGTACTTCAGGGTAGCCGAAAGGCTATCATAGGCCCTTACACAATTTTGAAACAATTGTTATTTAGGAAACTGTACAGCTATAATGAACACTGAAGGCCAATTAGTCTGACACACTGGAACAAATTAAGAACTTCAGTAGCCCACCAATGGTTTTGTTACTACAATATATATCAAAGTGTGCCAGAAATTAAAGGGCAAAAGGCAGTCATATTTATCTTCCTAATGGCAATGTCTATAGGACAAAGCGTAAGCAGGACACGAGGCAGTGCTGCCTACTGCATAGATGACCAGACCTCAGGTTTGTTTGTTTTTCTGTTTGGTTTATTTATTAAAAGCTTGCTGATAGAAACATCTATAATCGTGGCTTAGAGGGGTGGATCCAGTCACAATTAGCTCCTACAGCCCCCAGAACTACATACAGGATAGGGGGCATACAAAAATATATATCCATAACTGTGCTACTATAGATCAGGGATGCTGACATCGCATCCTAAAAATGTACCAGGAGACCTGCACAATAACCTGGTCAAAGAAAACCGGTAAGTAACCCTATTTTATAGGTCGGGAACACTGATGCTGAGACGTAAGTGACTAGTTTAAGGCCAGGTACTGAATCCTTGGCAAAGAGAATATTTCCTCGGAAGTTTAAAGAACAGTACTTTGTGTCAGCACAGCAGTTTAACTTTGTGGGGAGAATCTCCCTTTCCCTTCCCTTGGTCCTTTTACATTGGAATCTCTCTGCCTGCTACTCACCAAAGCAAAGCCAGAGAATGTGATAGGAAAGTCAGACCTTTTACATGCAAGACTCTTAAACAATACACCATGACGTATAAGAGTGAACCATCCAGTTTATTAAACTTACAAGAGAAATATAAGGCAAAGAAAGAAGCAAACACTTGACTGAATATATAAGACAGAAAATAACGTACCCACACACAAGTTGACGTACAGACAAACAGTTACAGAGGCCTCTGGGTCACTTCCAAAGAGAGAGACAGAGATGGCAACCACTTAATGGGTCTGTGGTCTCTCCGTGGAAGGACGATGGGCTGGCATCTTGGAGGCTCTTTTATAGGCTAAACCAAGAGAGTCGGAGTCTCAAAACGGCCCCTCCTTACAAATTTTCCCGGAGATGAGCTTTCTACAAATTATGACTACTCTTTTTTTAAAAAATATCTTGTTCTCAAAACTAGTTACTCAGTTCCAGAGTTTCTGATACTGTTTGTTCTACCCATCGACCAGTGTACAAAAAACAATGCCGTAAGCAGACAACTTGCTGCCTGGTAAATGTAATTCTTTTGGGCACCTAATGTGCTTTTTGGTTGATTAGTTCTTTAGTAATGCAATTTCCTATATCCTTTAAGGTCAGAGGCCTAGTTGAAGCTTGGGGTTAGCTAAAAGTCAGGTTTTCATATGGCTTTTACGCTACAGATTAATAAGCTACAGATTAATAAAATTGGTTCTTCTTAACCCAAATTAATATGTTTAAAAATTCTTACCACAAACTTCAGAGATATTCAGTTGCACTTAAATTATGCTGCACCCAAGTTCTATAGGGCTGTAAACATCAATATCAGTACCATGAGCTGGGCCTGAAAGCAAACTGGAATCCATTGCAGATGGAACAAGATGGGAGTGATATGGTCCCTATAATTCACTGCAGTCAACATTCTGGCCGCAGCTTTCTGTACCAATTGTAGCATCGGGACAGTCTTCAAGGGCAGCCCCATATATATAACACATAGCAGTAGGCTAATCTAGTTGTTACCAGGGCACGCAGCACCATGGTAAGATCTTTTTTGTCCAAAGCTGGTGAAAGGTGCTCCTAGCCACCCCTGCCACCCGTTTATCTGATGGGAGGCCTGGGTCCAGTAGCACCCTCAAACTACACACCTGCTTCTTTAGAGGGAGCCCAACTCCACCCAGAACATTTACTAGGTAGGAAGATCTCACATCATTCTGAAACTACAGTCACTGGTACTCTGAAAAACAGGTGCCATTTCTAGTTTCATTGGGATGTATGTAGAGGAAGGGGGAGAGAACCAAAATTCCCCGCAAAGTTGAAGGGTCTAGTTTTTAATATATTCAGGTCTTAATTGCAAAAGTGCCACGGCTGCATTTAGACATAACAAAAACCATGGATTAAGAAATGAGCACTGGAAATCCAAGGACTTGCTTTTGCTTCTCCCCCTCACTCCTCCCCTTGTGCACTACTGTGATATGAAAGACAAAGGGTTTGTTCACTTGCCTCCAAAACAGGATTAAACCATTGCCTGAAATCCTGGTTTGTGGGCAAGAGAACAATCTCTAGTTTACTGTCTTGCCCAACACATGCAAAGCTACAAACAATAATCAGTTAAGAATGCAGAAATCTTCAATATCAGAGCCACGTGTAAGGAGAGTTCTTAGAAAATGTCTGTCTGTAGCAATGCATGGAAAAGGGATTGTGCCCACACCCCAGTTCTGTCCAAATTTGAGCTGCGGTTCCAAGGACACTGGCCTGTAGCTGTCAGTGCAATGGCATTGCAGGCAGGCCCTGGCTGAGATGGTGGTTGTTTTGGAGCTAAAGTCCTCTTGAATGATGCTTCTGATTCATTTCCTCTCAACAGCCTGGCATCAAGACTATGAACAGAGAAGGACAGGAACCCAATTGTCCCTGCTGCTGAAGACACACTATTGTCCTCTTCCTTCTTGGCATTTCCTCCACTACTAATCTTTGCAGTACCACTTGATTTATCTCCAGGTTTGCAACAACAGTGCCCTGGCTGTGACACAATGATGTATAGCTTTGGAGTACTGGCAGCTGGACATTCACCTTGGAACTCTTTGTCCAAGTCCTTCTAAGGATAAAGTGGGATACAGATTGAAAGAAGTAAGCTGAACTAACTAAATAGGTTAAGTAAGATACAGCTAGATAGGATGGGAGGATACTCGACTGTATTATGATTACCAAGTGGCAACACAAATGTTCTGAACTGGGCCTTAAAATTATCCGACGCACAAGGTGATAGCAGCAAATTACAGTATGGTGCCTATCTCAGTAATAGCACAAGCCTGTCCTCACATGGCGACCCCAGACATGTTAGCCACCTAATATCTTCTAGCTAGACTGCCAGAGGCCTGGATAAAATATCCAGCTTGATTTTAAATCAGGGGAGGGGCCTGAACCTGGCAAGAATTCCTGATGACACTAAAAATGGAGTAGCTCAATAAAAGGCCTTTTGCCTCAAGCCTCTAGAGCTCCCTCACGCCCTGGCTATGAATAACTGGCTCAAGCTTGCTGGATAATTGCTGAGGCTCCTGACTCTGGCCAAACCCCTCCATTCCCTAGCCTGATTCAGTCAAGCTCCTAGGCAGAACTTCCGGCCCTGTGTCAGCCATTCCCAGCTGGTGTTCATCTCACTGACTTCCCAGGTTCTTTTTTAGGACTCAGAACAAGGGAGATGTTTTCTCTAGGGTTGCCAGTTATGGGTTGGAAAATACCTGGAGAAGGCAGGGTTTGGAGCGGGGAGGGACTTCAATGCCTTAGAGTCCAATTGCCAAAGCTGCCATTTTCTCCAGGTGAACTGATCTCTATCAGTTGGAGATCAGTTGTAATAGCAGGAGGTCTCCAGCCACCACCTGGAGGTTGGTAACCTTAGTTTTCTCCCTTGTTCTTTTGGCGTGCTGCACTGCAATGGGACCCTTCTGTACACAAGCAGAAGATCCCAAAGTTAATTGCCCAGGTGATATATGTTGGGCCTTACATATGTAAAGGATGCTTTGCATGTTATAACCCCTGCACAAGTACCTATTTGGGCAACAATGATAATCCTAGACTAGTCAAGCTGGTTTCCTGGTGTTGTAAGGCTCCTATTCTTCTGACATGTGTGTCCTGCACTGTTTTTCCTAAATCAATATGGCATTAATTTCCCCAATTAAAATCTGTCTTGATTTATCTTGCTATGATAAAGCAGATAAAGGAAGCATTTAGTTTCTCTGGTTTTAATAAAGTCAAGCAATGTTTTTCTTTACATGTGGAAGAGGTTCTGTACATCACTGAGTCATTGGTGCCCTGTTGTTTCCATTCAAACTGACATCACTCCATGAACTTGCTTTCTTCTTCAAAACACGAGCTAACAGGAACACCATTACATTTAAACCCCATGCACAAGGTATGAATCATGGCTGCGACAGTATTGCTGTTTCTTGGGGAAACAGATTTGTAGTGAGAACTCTTATCCTTCACAAAGACATAGTTCCTTGTTTTTTTCTCCTAATTTTAATACGCTCTTCAGTTATGTCTGATGCCAGTCTAGGGTTGCCACCTTCCAGGTGGTGGCTGGAGATCTCCTGCTATTACAACCGATCTCTAGCTGATAGAGATCAGTTCACCTGGAGAAAATGGCTGCTTGGGCAATTGGACTCGATGGCATTGAAGTCCCTCCCCTCCCCAAACCCCGCCCTCTTCAGGCTCCTCCCCCCAAACCTCCCACCAATGGCAAAGAGGGACCTGGCAACCCTATGCCAGTCTTCTCCTGGATGTACCCAGGCTGCACCAGATGGCCATGACCCCAGTTCCAACTAGGGTTGTCAGGCCCCTCTTCATCACCAGCAGGATGTTTTGGGGGGCAGAGCCTGAGGTGGGTGGGGTTTGGGGAGGGGAGGGACTTCAATGCCATAGAGTCCAATTGCCAAAGCGGCCATTTTCTCCAGGTGAACTGATCTCTGTTGGCTGGAGATCAGTTGTAATAGTGGGAGATCTCCAGCTAGTCCCGAGGTTGGCAACCCTAGTTCCAACCTTCAGGGTGGCAACTGCTCCTATGGCTGCCCTGGTGGCAAGAGGACCAGCACTGCTGGGCAAGGCAATGCATAGCACCTATACATCACCAAGCAGCCCCTTTACAGAGCTGCGAGCAGCAGCTGCAGCTCAGCCAGACTGGCCAGGGCTTCAGGGAAAGAGGGATAATTTGTGGGAAGCCAGGGAAGGCTGTTGGGCATGCACACAATTAAGCCTGGCCCATATAAGTAGCCAAACAGCAGGCTAGGGAGGTAGCCTAGGTCTTCTCCAGGCTATGGAGGAAGACTTGGGAAGGGAGGAGGAGGAGGAGGAGGAGGAGGAGGAGTAGGAGGAGGAGGAGGAGGAGGAGGAGGAGGAGCCGCCGCCGCCGCCGCCGCCGCCGCCGCCCCTCTCTGCATCTGAGGCTTCTGCCAGCCCTGGGGTCACAGGTTAGGACTGCCAACCTCCAGGTGGCGGCTGGATATTTCCTGGGATTACAACTGATCTCTAGGTGACAGAGATCAGTTCACCTGGGAAAATGACTGCTTTGGAAGGTGGATTCTATGGCATTATACTGCAGTTAAGTCCCTCCCCTTCCCAAAATCCACCTTCCTCAGGCTCAACCCCCAAAATCTCCACGTATTTCCCAACCCAGAGCTGGCAACCCTATGTCAGCTGGTTTTACCATAGAGGCTGCAGCAATTTTCAGGGAGGCATGATGACACTTCTGGAGAAAATCCAGAAGTGACATTACACCATTGTTGATGGTGTCTCCCTATATCCCTGCCCCCCAACTCCTGGTGATGTCTGGGAGCAACCCTACTGTTATGGTAGGACTGGGCAATTGCATCTCCTTTAGGGTTGCCAACCTCCAGGTACTAAAGCAAAGACAGCACGGATGGCTAAATACAACAGGTAAGTAATTAATAATCAGTGGTATTCTATAAACGTTATTGTACATGTATACAACAATGTTGCAATAAATTATTTCACCATAGACTATTGTCTGCGGATGTGATTATTTACAAACATTGCATAAATCATATCAAATCAATGCATAGAATGAATACCACAATACATCAGTTCACTGGGTCCTAATGTATAATGCAATTGTCCATACTGCTATTGGAGCAATATCAATCACAGAGTTATGCAGAGAAGATGCCACAAGATTCCACGAGACGGGCTTCCGGTAATAAACCCATCTCACCACTGGGGTTTCTTCAGTCGGGATGACCTTCTATGTGGCTGTTAAGTGGAATGTCTGTCATACAGCAGAAGAATCATATCTCCTCCTTCAAACGGATGGCATATTGGCTCACCTCCAGGTACTAGCTGGAGATCTCCCACTATTACAACTGATCTCCAGCCGATAGAGATCAGTTCCCCTGGAGAAAATGGCCGCTTTGGCAATTGGACTCTATGGCATTGAAATCCCTCCCCTCCCCAAACCCTGCCCTCCTCAGGTTCTGCCCCCAAACCCTCCCGCCGTTGGCAAAGAAGGTCCTGGCAACCCTAATCTCCTTCAAAAAAGACATTTATGAAAATTTGATTATTTAGTGAAAAAGGTATAATTACACAGCCCTTATCTGTACAATTAGCCCCGCTGAACATTTTTCATGAAATAGTAGAAGCTTCTGGAAAGGGAACAATTTCTTCAAATTCAGCTGTATTCTAGTTGCTCAGTTCCATCATGTATGAAATACATTCTTCATGCAAATGTACCAAGTAGTCTGTAATGGAGATTATTTTTCCTCTACCCCAGCCCTAAATTTATTTAGCATTCAGTAGAAAACATCCCATAGTACAAAGTAATTTCCTAAAGCTGGTATGAATGCCAATCCTATAGCAGAAAGCATGTTTAGAATTTAGGGACTGAAGAATGAAGCATTTAGGTGTAAACTTTCTTCTGAGGCATTTTCAGCCTTCAGAAAAAAAGGTAAAAAACAATTTTTTGAACTTGAAATATGCCAGATACAACTAACTCTTCCTTTGTTTCTATCCTCAGGGATATTCAAAAGATGAGGGAGATACTCTACCCCTTGAGTAAAGTTTATCTACCAAGCGGTGTATGCTTCGTTTACTCATCACATGCCAAAGTATTTTCCCTCAAGATTAAAAGTATATACATTTGTAAAAGCCACTTCAAATAGCTTTTTTCTTTCTACCTGTCCTTAGCATTTTGAACCTAACTGAAGTGAGAATAATACAAATGATACATGAAGTTGATTATGCGGAAGATAAAGGATATGTGCATCATGAATAACATATGTACAATGTACACAGAATCAATCCCTGTGAAATGCAGGGGCATGTTTTGTAGTCTGGGCAAAAACAGATG
The DNA here is from genome assembly GCF_029931775.1 of Euleptes europaea. Classification (NCBI taxonomy): domain Eukaryota; kingdom Metazoa; phylum Chordata; class Lepidosauria; order Squamata; family Sphaerodactylidae; genus Euleptes; species Euleptes europaea. The sequence continues at coordinate 34,005,203 of NC_079316.1, read as the reverse complement.
TGGCCAATGACTAGGGTTGCCAGCTTCAGATTGGGAAATTCCTGGAGATTTGCCTGAGGAGGGTAAGGTTTGGGGAGGGAAGTAACCTCAGTGGGATATAATACCATAGACGTTACCCTTCAGACCTGCCATTTTCGCCAGGGGAACTGATCTCTGCCATCTGGAGATCAGCTGTAATTCCAAGAGATCTACAGGACCCATCCAGAGGGTGGCAACCCTACTTAGGATGTGGATCTCTATGCCAATGTGGTATAACGGTTAGAGTGTCAAACTAGGATCTGGGAGACCCAGATTCAAACCCTCACTCTGCCATGGAAGTTCAGTGTATGACTTTGATTAACTCTCTCTAACTAACCTACCACACAGGGATGTTGTTGTGAGGAGAAAACAGAAAGCACATGAACCCATAAGGCTGCCTTATACTGAATCAGATCCTTGGTCCATCATAGTCAGTATTGTCTACTCAGACCAACAGCGGCTCTCCAGGGTCTCAGGCAGAGGTCTTTCACATCACCTACTTGCCTAGTCCTTTTAACTGGAGATGCCGGGGATTGAATCTGGGAGAATGCTATTTTCTGCTGCTTTAGGAGGAAAGCAGGGTATAAACATCAAAACAGATAAAAATGAGAACTGCACACACAATTTACTTGTTAGAGAGTGACAGAGACCTGAGGATTTTTCACATCTTTTTTCGCTCACAGAAATATATTCTTGAGTACCAAATATATCCCATTAATGCATGGTATGTATATAGGCTTCATCCTTCTCTTTGCTCTCTGTCTCAGACTCTCACACACAGACTCCATCACAGCCAAAAGCTACTTACAAAAGTTCTTTGTGCAAACTCTGTCTGGAGTTTATACTATTAAGAATGATCCTACAACATAAAAATATTAATCTATCCCTAAATGCAGGCAGGAACATTTCATTTTCAAAGATATTTTTTTTCCTTATAAAAAACCTGGGGGACTATTACACTGGAAATGACTGGCACTGTCTGCATGATATAGTATTTCAATAGTCCTCTGGCTTCACAAATGTTAGTTCCACTTCTACTGTTCCATAATAAATGGTTGCAGCTGTTGCCATGGCAATTCATTTTTTTAAGTGTCAACGTGAAGCATGAAAAGCAGCTGCTATCACAAGAGTACTAAATAAAATCCAGATGTGAATTGTGCTCTTATTTCGGGTAGTAATGAGGCATTGGATGCCCGATTTGGCCTGTGTGTAATGTTCGAACTGAAGACAAGGAATCGGGGATGGATATCGACATCCAAGCTGCAAGAGAAGCTTTTTAAGCGATTGTAAATTGTCCTTCGCCCCTTTTAGACATTCTGATATGTCCAATTAATGCATGCAGAGGTGGGAGGGGGACTGTGGTGGCACCTGTGATGCACCTGATTTCTACATCTTTGTTGGAACTCATGGATAGATCCTATGTGTATACAAATGTTCCTGTACTCGCGAGCAGTCTTAGCCAATGGGCAACTGGGGCAGCTGAACATCCACAGCCCAACCCGCCCCCCGATGAAGGGGGAGGGGAAAGAAGAAGAAAAGCAGGCTCCTGCTTCTGCTTGCAACTGCTCCATTCAAGGCCTGGTCCGTCTGCTCATGGTAGTAGCTGCTGGCACCTGCCCCATCTGTAGGACTGCCAACCTCCAGGTACTAGCTGGAGATCTCCCGCTATTACAACTGGTCTCCTGCCAATAGAGATCAGTTTGCCTGGAGAGAATGGCCACTTTGGCAAGTGGACTCTATGGCATTGAAGCCCCTCCCCTCCCCAAACTCCGCCCTCCTCAGGCTTCACCTAAAAAATCACCAGGTACTTCCCAACCCAGAGCTGGCAACCCCACCCATCTGGGGCCTGGGCAACTGGCTCGGTGGCAACAGGTTATTGTGCCCACCCTCTCCAGAGCCTGAGGAACTGGCTAGGTGGCAGCATCCATTTATACCTGCCCTGACAGGGGCTCGTGCAGCTGGCTTGTGGTGATGGCCACTTGCATCCACATGGCTGGGGTTCAGGCAGTTGGCTTCTGGTGGCGGCTCCTCCCTGACTTGCAGAGGGTGAGAACTGCCATTTGCTTGGTCCTGGTTGGGTGGCAGCAGTAATTCTAGGGTTTCAGCCAGAACTTTTCACCTAGGGCCCCAGAATCACCAAGACCACCCCTGCCTGCATTGGACTGTCTGCACAATTGGGAGTCCTAAAAAAATTTGCATGGAGAATATTTATTTTATTTATGTTATAGGCTGCCTTTCTCACTTGGACTCAGTGTGGATTACAACAGAGTGAGTCAACACAATTGACAGGATGGGCCATTCAGTGAACAATGCAATAGGAGCTAGGAATACAGAGAATACAGCATACATTCATCTGTTTGTGTGTACGCGCTACGTAGGAAGGGCTTGCCATCATGCTCCTGTTCTCTCCTTGAAAGCGTTTTTGTACACATGAAGCTGCCATATACTGAATCAGACCCTTGGTCCATCAGAGTCAGTACTGTCTACTCAGACTGGCAGTGGCTCTCCAGGGTCTCAGGCAGAGGTATTTCACACCCCCTACTTGCCTAGTTCCTTTAACTGGAGATGCTGGGGGTCGAACCTGGGACCTTCTGCATGCCAAGCAGATGCTCTACCACTGAGCCACGACCCCTCCCCTTGCACATACTTTCACATCTGATGCTGCTGTATTAATTTATCCCAGCTGTCTGGGGATGGATCTAGAGATGCACAAGCAGGAACATAACCTGACTTAGTGCATCTCCATTTGCACAAGATCTTCTTTAACACGCAGCACTTTCTTTCCAGTATCTTATTGTGTCCAGAAATAACTCGCAGCATGTCTTCCACAAGCAGAGAGTAAAGGTAGGGATACAATAGGTGTGACTTAACATAAGAAACCAGCGCTATCCAATTTTTTCACACTTCCCCTTGCCCAAGGATTCTAGAGCACACGGAAACCTTCCAGTGGCTCCAAGTCTGTTTTGCCTTTAATTCTTCACATTATTGAGTAATTGTCATTGCTTCCATTGTGATACTGTGATTTTACCAATATTCTGAATTCACGGATATAGGATGGTGAAATTTTGCTGTCATGCTCAAACCTCAGGAGGATAACATGCATCTCCTTGTGCCCTAGATAACCTCACTCTCTGCGGGGAACAAAAATCAATATGTAGGAAATTACCAGTATGCTTAGACAACTTCCTTTAATGGTACAGCTCTTATCCAATAGGCTGTGAGCTAAGCTTAGATACCCCGTTTAATTTCCAGTCCAAGAAACATCTTTACAAAATCAAAAGAATGATATTTTCCCCCAAGAACAATACCCTGTGGTACCTCTATGTTTTTTTTTTAATAAAAAGACTAACACATTTATCACAGCAGGAGTTTTATTATACTACAGCCCACTTTTGTTAGGTACAGATTTTGCATTTCACACCATGAAACTCTCTTAACCATTACATTTAGGAAAGCTACAATGAAGTATGAGTCAAATGCACACAGATACCCATTTGCTATGCCGCTCCAGACTCTGCCTTCTATACACCAAAAGGGGTAAAGGAAAACAGCTTAAGGCCGCTCATATATGCAGCTAACTTAGGTCTAAATTAACTGAACATGACCAGAATCATGCACAACTATCTTCCTTCTGATTTGGACCCTACTCTATTGTGCTTCCCACATTGGAGAGAGTTCAGCTGACCCTTGGTTAAAAGTTCAGGAGTTATACTCATTGGTGGAGAAACAAGGTAATTCAGTGGCAAAAAAAAAGCTTTCGTCTATCTTCATTTAGACTGGACAATGGCTCCATATTGACCCTGTCGATATGGTCATGTGGATTCATGGTAACCTCAAGGCTAGACTATTGTAACATGCTCTCTATGGGTCTGTCCTTAAAGACTACGAGGAATCTTTCTGATTGGTAGCAAGTAGACATGCTGTGCACTGCTTCCACCAGTTGGGAAGATCCCGTTTAATGGAAAGTTGGGCAAACTGTTCTAGTTGTACAAGGTCTGTGTCAGGAACATTATCTGCTGAGTTTATCTTCCCTGGGTGCCCCTTCCATCCATCATCCACAGCTCGGAAGAATGAAAGCTGACAGTGAAACCCAGGAACGCATGGTTATATGTGCTTTCAAATGCCATAAATAATTATGTTTGGCTTTGGAGTGCGTCCAATTTCTATAAATGCCATTGTTCGGGTCAGATCTTGATTAGTGAAATTTCCAACTGCTATGTCCTGTAGCAGATACTAAAACAGCTGAACCAAATGCCATAACACATTATATATGCAATTTCGTAGAAGGAAGCATGACAGCTGGCTGCGCAGACTAATTCAGACTGCTTCACAGAACTATTTCATTAGCAGCTCATACCCTGCCTTGCACCACACCTTCCGACTCCTTTCTACTACAAAAAGCCCACCATAATCTCCTAACACCTCCTCCCTCCCTCCCCCCCCCTCTCTCTCATACAATCCCTTTATTATACCTTCACCTTCCAGCATAAACACCTGGCATTTTCTTCTTAGTGTCTGGAGAGTAAGTCCATTTCCACATACTTCACGCTAACTGCAAAAACCCCTACATTTTCCCCCAGATCCTCGCAAGATTTGACCAGGATGTAAAAGATGGGGGGGGGGGGTTGAGTCACAGATCACAGCTTGTTCCCTACCCCCAAACAAAAGGCAGTCACTTGCAGTTGTAGGAACTGCTTGTAGAGCTGGATATTGAAAAGGAAAAGGGGGGAAGAAGAAAAAAATAAGACACCACCCAGTGAAGTCCGAGAAGAACAACAGAATTCTGTCCCAGTGCCTGCCCTTCCCCAGCAAAGAAGGCAGTTGCCAAGAGAAGCTAAACTTTTGTGAAGTAATTGGTTTGCACATTGATCCTACTTTTCGTAACTGTTGGTACTGGTCCTCACCCACTCTGAGTGGATTGATTTGGCTTTTGATTGGATTGAAACTGATCTATCATTGTGTTCTCTTCTCTTCTCCTCTCCCCACCCCCAGCATTTTTGTTGTTTTCATGGTTTGGTGTAAGTGTATCTGCCTAATAGATGAGCAGTTCATGTATCTGATTTACAAAATCTTCTGCCGGAATAATTTTTTTCCGCCTTCCAGGTCACCCATCTAATTTGCTTTTATTTATGTTTTATTTCCCCCTCTTGGATGCACACCTGTGAGAGGTGGTGAGAGGGTTTTCAGCAAAGCCAAAACCATACTCTAAAGGGGTTTAACTCTGTCAGGAGGCTAAACGACTAGCAAAGTTACTCAAGGTGGAGTGGTCACAGCTGAGCCACCAGACTAAGATGCGTCCACCCCCTTCAGGGATCAATGGCCACATCAGTAGAAGAGAACAGATAGTTCCAATGGTGATGGGGGCAGAGGAATACTTGAAGGGTAGCTGCTGGGCAGCAGCAGTAGAGGAAGGTGACACTGGCGGAGGATCTATCATAGACAACGGCAGTGACACTTCAGCTAACCCTGAAGAAGGCAATGATAAACCACTTCAGACCATCTCTTACCTCAAAAACCCTATGATGAAACAATCCAAAACAACAAAAAAAGATATATTGCTAGAAGATGGAACCCCCTGGTTGGATGGCACTCAATCAGCTCCTGGGGAAGAGCTGAGGACAACTACAACTAGCGCTATTCTTAATGGTGCAACTGGACTAAAGCTGAAAAGACCTTCAGTTGTTGATGTGAATGGATACAAAAGGAAAGTCCAAAGCTGTTCGATGCATATATAATAGGAACATGGAATGTGAATAATAGGAACATGGAATGTGAAAGTATGAATCAAGGTAAGCTTGTAATAGTAAAATGAGAAATGGAACATTTAAACATTGCAATCCTGGGAGTGAATGAACTAAAGTGAACTGAATTAGGGCATTTTCATTCAGAAAATTACTAAGTGTTTTACTCGGGGAATGAAAAACACAAAATAACCAGAGATGTTCTAATAGTGAGGTGAAATGCAGCACAGGCAGTCAAGAACTATTCTGAAAAGTGTGACTCAAGAATACAATCAGACTTCAGGGAAAGCCTACCAACATAACTATCATTCAAGTTTAACCTCAACTATAGATGCAGATGAAGAAGAAACAGAAACTTTTATGTAAGTGTTCAGGAAAGAACTTATCACACCCCTAAACAACATGTGCTGATAATCATAGGTGACTGGAAACGGAATTGTTAATACTGAAAATTAGAATAAAGCTGAAGAAAAATACCAAATCATTCATAGTGCCAAAATACAATCTAAGCAGCACTCCTGAAGTGTTTAAAGACCATGTAAAGAACAGATTGGCATTACTAAATTCAAGTGAATGTGAACCAGAACAACTATGGGTTGATACCAGCTCAGCTGGTCTGCCTGAAACCCCCTAACTCTTCCTGCCTCAGATCAACAGCCGGCTCATCTCCCTGAATGCCCAACTGCTTCCTGATTTGGTTCAGCTGCAGCCACTTTAATGCCTTTGTCTACATAAGAGCTCCAACCATTTCCCCAGACTGAGTCAGGCTTCCTTATGCATTATGGAGTACACAGGATGGGTTCAGGGTCCCCACCTAGAGCATGCTGTATCATCAGACATGAGTTGCTGTTTCTCCTCATTACCTTCATGTGCGGTGCCCAGATAGATCATGACTGTGGAGTGTGTGGAGAAAGGTCTTCCTTCCCCCTCCCTGGTGCCTTTTTCATGACTTGAAATGATCCTGAGGAGGTGCGGTCTGGTCTGGTTGGGAAACCGACATCTGTTTTTGAAATGTACTTGCCAAAGGTGCTGAACCATTTGCCTGTAATATTTCCCCATCAGCAGTGCCCTCACCTGGGCTGCTGATCACGGCTGTGCCAACGGGCCAGCACACATTCAAGAGAGTTTACGGGCTAAAGCAGGTGTGAGGCAGGCCATGGCTAAAGCACTTTCTCACAAAACATGAGGCCCAACATGTTTAAGAATTAGTTTCTCAGAAGCAACAGATAGTCTCTTAAGAAATATCATTTTTATTATAATGCGAACTGTAAGTATTCAGTTGTGGGATCTTCTTCCCTTGTTCTTTAGGCTGAAATACCTGTCCTCGGATACCCTGTTCCTGTTCCTTGTTCTCCCATGTCCCCCGCCCTCTCTTTCTCTCCCTTCTATAGCAGTAGAAAAGAGCAAAAGTCCAGTAGCACCTTAAAGATTAACAAAATTTCTGGCAGGGTATGAGCTTTTGTGAGCCACAGCTCACTTCTTCAGATACAGCTAGAATGTGAGTCCATCTATCCTTAAGTAAAGAAGAGTGAATTCACATGCCCAATGGCAATATCATGTAGATGTCAATACCAGGTAAATGACATTAGCAGGTGTGATTGGATCTGGTGTGATATGCAGAGGGGTAGTAGAATGGAGAAATCAGTATTGGTAATGAGTTAGGAATCCTAGGTCCCTATTCAATCCAGGAGAATGCACTGTTTTAAGCTTCATTATTTGTTGTAATTCAGCAATCTCTCTTTCTAATCTCCCTTTGAAATTTCTTTGTAAGGCTGTCAAGTTGATTCCTAAACACAAAGGGAAAAAGAGGTCCTTAGTCCTAGGTTTGTGAGAAAGGGGATAGGACAAACAGCAACCTTTCATCAGTTCCTACCAGTTCCTAGCTTCATTTACCCCCTTTGTCATAGTGAACTTGTGAGTGGTTTCAACTTAAGAACCTCACAAATTTCTATTGTACCAACTATACTTGGTATTTTAGTATTCTAGGCATGAAAGCAGTATTTGGACTTAATTCACCCTAGATATTAGGTGCCGAAGGTCTTTCACTGTGTCATTTGGAAAGTAAATTTCCCCAGGCTTGCAGTGAAAGTTTTCAATTCAACCTTTAGCCTTTGAGGAGTGGAGTGCTAATGATCACAATGCAGATAACACATGGACAGGTCCTGTTTATTAAACTTATCATCTCTGGCAGTTTACAGATGCAAATTTTGAATGTGATGCTTATTTTCTTTGAATAACACTCTTCCCTAAAATAGGTGGCCCCGTATTAAAAAGGAAATTAGAAATATTAGTAACTAACTATCCAAGAATCTTCTGTACTTTTTTTTTTATTTAAAGGAACAAAAACTTTTTATCTCCTTCCCCTTCCTTCTGGATTTTGCCCAGCTCAAGAATGTGTAGATAATATATTCTTCTAAACTCCAAAGCAATGTGAATCCACATACATGGAGGCATTATTAAAGACTGACTCAGGGAATTAAAAAACAAACAAAAAACAACCCTCTTAACAATACTCTGGAGGAATCAAAATACTGCCATAAAATAGAGGTACTTTGTTAAATCAGTCCAAGGGGCTCAGATGGTTGCTTTAGGAATGCCTTCAACTATTCACAATCCTTTCCCAGCCTGCCTGAGGCACGGAACAGGGGCCTGCTGGACACTTCCCTCTCATTTCTGACTCTGCTTGCTGTGCATTGATAGAACAAAAGTTGAAGAGGAGAGCCGTCTCATTCCTTTTAAGTGAACATAAGCATGCTTGAAGTGAGGCACAAAACCAGAACGCGGTTATGTATAACGACAACCATATTTCTCTAAGACGACACGAGAAGGTTTCTTGGAGAAATCATTTCCTCAAACCGTGTGCTACATAAAGAATTTGGATGCATCTTATAAAATAAAAGCATATTATGTCCAGCTTTAAAAATGCTTCCCCCCCCCACAAGTTAATTTTGCCACCCAACTACTCCTGAGGGTCTGTTAAGATTGAATGAACATTTTATATCATAAAAACACATTTGTTCTGAGAAAGAATTGACATGCTGATGTTGTGGACATCTGTGTACATTTTGTTCTTGTTCAAGCTGTATAGTAGCCAGTGTGGTGTAGTGGTTAAAGACGGGTGGAGAACCAGGTCTGTTTCCCCACTCTTCCACATGAAGCCTGCTGGGTGACCTTGGGCTAGTCACAGTTCTCTCAGAACTCTCTAATGCTGAACCTACCTCACAAAGTGCCTTTTGTAGGGGGGAAGGGAAGGCGATTGTTGTAAGCTGCTTTAAGACTCCTTATGGTAGAGAAAAGCGGGATATAACAACCAACCCTTCTTCTAGCAGGAAGATGCGCTTCAAAAGGAAAATAGTACAGGCTGGACATGATGCTTGCATCCTGTCATCCAGTGCTACAGTTTGGTCAAAACTAGTCAGAAATTCCTTTTTCTGGGTTTGGTATCAGACAGGAAGAAGTACTGCAATCCTAACTGGAGTTATACCCTATGAATAGGGTTGATGGCTCCGGGTTGGGAAATACCTGGAGATTTTGGGGGCAGAGCCTGACGAGGGCAGGGTTTGGGGAGGGAAGGGACTTCAATGCCATAGAGTCCAGTTGCCAAAGCTGCCATTTTCTTCAGGTGAACTGATCTCTGTCGGCTGGAGATCAGTTGTAATAGTGGGAGATCTCCAGCCATCACATGGAGGCTGGCAACCCTATCCATTAATGACTGTTAACAATGACAATATGGACCCTCCATATTCAGACTTGGTAGACTTCTGAATACTCATAAAGCTGGATAGAGCCAAATGGGCGTATTTTAATTTCTTAATTTTGGTATTTTAAAAAAATGATTCTGGTTCTGTACATTTTAACCTGTTGCTATATTGCTATACTGCTTTAAATTGTAATGGTTTATGGCCTTATACAATAAACTTGACTTCTGAATACTAGGTGCTCATGGCAGAAACAGGAGATGTTTGGCCTCTATGACTTTATTTGTGGGCTATTCAGAGCATTCTGTTGGTCACTATAGGAAACAGGATGCCCATTAGTCTTATCCAGCAGGGCTCCTATGTTCTTATGCCCTAATATCAGGCACACAAAAAAGTTTACAACATTTGAAATATGATATACACTTGCTTATTATTGTTAATCCAGATAGCCCAAATTTCAAGCTGGGTCCCACATCAATAAAACCAGCACCTACCTCTCCTCTTGCAAACTGTGAAAGGATTTATGATTGTCTAGAGTTGCCAGCTCCAGGTTGGGAAATACCTGGAGATTTGGGGGGCGGAGCCTGAGAAAGGCAGGGCTTGGAGAGGGGAGGGACTTCAGTGCCATAGAGTCCAATTGCCAAAGCAGCCATTTTCTCCAGGTGAACTGATCTCTATCGGCTGAAGATCAGTTGTACTAGCAGGAGATCTCCAGCCACCACCTGGAGGTTGGCAACCCTATGATTGTCCCTTGTATAAGCACCTCAAGGTAGAAGTGCTTCTTTTACCCAGTCAGTTGCACTACCCTTTCCATTTCTATGTCTGTCTCAGCTTCCCATGAAGATGTCACAATAGTATACTTCTCAGAATAATGAATACCAGAGAGGTTTACACAATTCAAGCAGTTCATCCTGCTTTTTTATGTTCATCAAGTCAGGCTAATTTTTTTGAATAGGGTGCTTCAAACAGTAGTGTGCAAGAGAGGTGGCAGTTGTGGGACAACCATGAATCATAACAGAAAGCAATGTACCTGTGCTAGCCTACATAACTATTTGGTTCCTACTATTGACAGTCAAGGAGCCTAGTGAGCGCTGATGACTATTTACTTCCAAAGCGGGGCATTTCTAAAGGGCTCACTGGAGAGGGCTAATTAAACATGATTTCAGAGCACTTCAAGGTTCCGTGAACCTGTGTGAACAATGCTAAGTAGCACTAAGCTCCACATGTCATTATCTCGCTCTCAGAAAAATCTGCCATATTCACTGGAGAAAGGTTATTTGGATAAGAAAAACAAAATCTGGAAATGCTTTCAAAAACATGGGGTGAAAAAATGACACTCTTCCCCAAGCAAGAGGAGCGCCAGCAATATGCACTTGAGTTCTGAAGTGCTCCCAATAGAAATCTTTGAATTGAGGAAGCTCTGATGTCAACACGGTCACTTGGGCCATATAATTGACTTTGGGAGGTAGTTTGGATTCCTCGCCAAGGCGCATTCCTAGCTGGAAACGTGCAATTTCATATTTTTTTAAAATGTTATCAATCAATCTGTGGACCGAAATACCTGTGAGATAATGTGATTTGATAGGACGTGACAAGTGCAGACATTCCCTGAAGATTTGAGCTAAGTTACATTTCCATGTGTTCCCGAGGGCAAATGCTATGACAGAACTCCCCAAAATCCACTCTAGCTTCACAGGCAAACAAGTCTGAAACACCGGGCTGTATGTTTAGATTTTAGTTAGGTTTATAATCTTATGATGGCTCAACATAGTATGCAATAGGGCGATAGATCAGAAGTGAATATAAAATATTCAGTGATACAATCTAGTTTAAATGGTTAAACATAACCAGTGCAACATCTACTGACTTTATACTGGTTCAAAGCAAGACTAAATAAAGTGGTTTTACAGAGGTTCTGAGGGGGAAAAATGAGCAAAGGAAATATGTACATGCCCATTAGTGTTTGATTTTGGCAGTTTTAGAAAAGGAGTAAGATTTTTCTTTGAATCAAATCTAATCTAAAATTATTTTATGCTCAACTCAAATCACTCTAACAGCCCAATCCTGAATGGGGGGCAGTTTGGCTTCCCGGCCACCACAGAGGGAAAAAGAGCAGTTCAAAATAAATAAAAAGAAAAAAAATGGGGAAAATGCCCCACTGAACAAAGTGAGGCTGTGCCACCAAAAAAGGTGGCGCAGCCATGCCGCAGCTCAAGAAGGTGTTCCTGGGGCAAACAGGGTTAGAAAGCTGCCCAAAGGCAGCTCTGCCCTGGGAACGCCTCCCCCATGCTATTGCGGGCGTTCTCTTCCAGGATTTAGTTCCCGGAGTGGCTGCTCTGGAGGCGGGGCCAGCAAAGCTCTGTGGCTTCCAGACGCTGGCGTGTTTGCCCCCGCCCAGGCATAGGTGCCACTTTATCATGCAATAAAGTGGCACTTACGCTGGTGCGGGGTCACGCCGGCTCCTAAGGAGATTCAACCCCCTCTTCAGGATTGCAGCCTTAAGGCTATTTATAGTTTTTATTTACTCAAGAGCCCCTTACCTCTATCTCAGTGGTAAAACTATAATAGGCTGGAAAAGGTGTCATCTCTAGAGGGCTATCTTTGAAGTTGCCATATAATAATAAATCTGGGCTACAGCTAGGACAATAGAAAAGCCCTGTGGTGCAGAGTGGTAAGCTGCAGTACTGCAGTCCAAACTCTGCTCACAACCTGAGTTTGATCCCAACAGAAGTCAGTTTCAGGTAGCTGGCTCGAGGTTGACTCAACCTTCCATCCTTCTGAGGTCAGTAAAATGAGTACCCAGCTAGCTGGGGGTAAAGGGAAGATGACTGGAGAAGGCACTGGCAAAAACCCCCCCCCCCAATAAACAAAGTCTGCCTAGTAAACGTCGGGATGTGACCTCACCCCATGGGTCAGGAATGACCGGTACTTGCACAGGGGACATTTACCTTCATTACAGCTAGGACGATAAGCTCAGTTGGTACAGTCCTTGACTCTATTTATCACATCTGGATCTAGGAAGCAGATCAATGTAAGCGGAGAGAGACAGGAATCCCCTCTTGTTAAGGACTTTGAGGAGCATTAGACGCTCCGCCAAAGTGATGGTAAAGGGATTCAGAGAGTCAGTTTACAGACTTTTTAGAGGGTCTGCAAATATATCAGGAGGGAGGGTATAGCTGGGCCACAGCCCTAATCTACAGAGGCCTGTATTAGAAATAAATATCACTTAAAATGTGGTCACCCAAATCCAGATTTTCCTTCCTGTAAAATATGCCACCTGTTCAATAAACTCATAATAAAACCATAGAACTGGGAAGGACCCCAGAAATAATCTCATCATACACATTGTATTAAGACAGTAAGTCCCCACTAAAATATTCCTGGCTGCTGGCAGCTTAGCTTCTTCTTACACATTTTCAAGGAAAGAAATTCCACATTTTCCCTAGAAAGTTTATTCTATGGCACAATTGTTCTTCAAGGATTGTTTTCCATCCTTCTGACATCCTCCTAAATATTTAAAACATTTCAGCATCTCTTATCTCTTTTGTTTTTGACTGGGCTAAGCATACATAGGCTGAGCATTTTAAAGAAGAAAAACAGAAAGCTTATCTGTAAGCAAAGCAAACCTAGTACCTCATTCTTTTCTTAAACAGCCCTCCAACCTTCTAGATCCCGTAGCATACTGGCAGTTTTCCTTTGAGTTCTTTTTTGCTTGTTAACTGAAACATGGTGTTTTAAGGCTGAGCAAGAGTTCTCCAAATAGAGTGGAGAGTGGTTACCTTGGGATGCTTGGGGTTGTGAGAACATTCATAGGCAGAGAACTAGTGGCATGACAGGATGGATTTGGGGCGGCATTATCACAGAGTTGCTCTGTTGGCCAGAAGAAGAAGAGTCGGTTTTTACATGCCAGTTTTCTCTTTTTAAAAAGGAGAATCAAACTGTCTTACAATCTCTTTCCCTTCCCCTCCCCACAAAAGACACCTTGTGAGGTAGGTGAGGCTGAGAGAGCTCTAAGAGAACTGTGACTAGCCCACAGTCACCCAGATGGCTTCATATGTAGGAGGGGGGAAAACCAACATGGGTCACCAGATTAGAGTCTGCTGCTCATGTAGAGGAGCGGGGAATCAAACCCAGTTCTCCAGATTAGAGTCCACTGCTCCTATCCACTACACCACACTGGCTCTTGCAAGAGAATTGTCACAAGGACCAAATCACACACTCAAAGCCCAGCTATATCAAAAAGTTGTTGTGAGGATAAAATGGAATGGGAAGTATGTTGCCAGCCACTTGGGCTCTCTATTGGGGAGAAAAGTGGGGTATAAATGAAGTAAATAAATAAATAAATGTTGCTTCCCTCTTGCCTATCACTGCTAATGTCATTGTCTGTTAGACTGTGAGAGGGAAGCAGCAAGGTGGCCCCATGCTTTCAGCCCAACAGAGGTTCAGAGGTGTGTTAAAGAAGGCCTTTTGGCTGTTAAGTTTCCTATTCCAGACATCTACATTGTAAATGGACAATTTTCTGTTCATAGACACCTTAGGTGTAGCTGCAATTGCTGCAGAAAATGTAAAGAGGTATCTAAGACCCTGTCACAAAGAGGGGGAAAAAAACCCACGCTGTCACAATTTTAGAAGCAAAGCAAACAGCTTTTAAAGCAACCCATCCAATCTTTGAGTCCCCATGTGATGACTTGGAATTGAAGTAATCATAGTTTGTAAGATGTGCACTGAAAGAGCAAGGTTTTATTTCTTCTTTGATAAATCACAATAGGTGGGTTTTTTTAATGAATTAAAGCCAAGCTAAATATAGCACACAGTTGCATGCATCTTTCTCCTGACATGTTAAAAAGATCAAAGGGGGGTTGCAAGCTGAAGCTCAGGAATGATTGGTGGGTGGGGAACCATCTTCCTTTCCTGCTTTTTTTCCTCTCAAAATAATCTCACCCTGTACAAAAGGTTATGCTGGACCCTAAAGTTTTTGTGATCATTGAGTGTTACTGAATCCTGTCCCACCACAAATGTTAGAAACTGAGCTGTGTAAAAATATAAGAATTACAAGCTGGTAACTTTTATTTACAGTCTTAGGGAAGCCACATTCTTCCCAGTCTCCACAGCTTTCAAAGCTAAATGTAAGACTTGCAATATATGAATTTGTAATAAAAGAAATAGATGCTCAAAGAATATTTTGCCTCTACATATCTGGTGCTTATTATGTATCCTCCCATTCACTTGGATTTGCCACCCAGTGGCTCCTTTTGAGTTGTCAGTGATTATCTCTTGGTTTTGAAAATATAAAGATCACTTTGGTTTTCAGAACCTCATAGAGCCGGCATGGTGTAGTGGTTCAGGTGTCAGACTAGGACCCGGGAAGCCCAAGTTTAAATCCCCCCCACACCATGAAAGCTTGCTGGGTAACCTTGGGCCAGCCACACACTTGCAGCCCTGACCCTGGCTAGTATTTAGATGGGAGACCTCCAAGGAATTCCAGGATCATGATGTGGAGGCAGGAAATGGCAAACCACCTTCCAAAGTCTCTTGCCTTGAAAATCCTACAGGGCCGCCACTTGCCATAAGTCAGCTGTGACTTGACAGCCAAAAACAAACAAACAGGTATACAGGGCTGCCAACTCTGGGTTTGGAAATTCCTGATTTGGAGGTGCAGTCTGGGGAGCAGAATTTGGGGAGGAGAGGGAGCTTAGCAAGGATGTGATATTATGGAGTCTGGCATCTGAAGCTGCCCTTTTTTCCAAGGGGACTGATCTTTGTTTAAGGTTGCCCACCTCTAGGTGGGGCCTTGAGATCTCCCAGAATTACAACTGATCTCCAGGGTACAGAGAAAAATTCCCCTGGAGAAAATGGCTGCTTTGGAGTCTGGGCTCTATGTAGGGTTGCCAGGTCCCTCTTCGCCACTGGCAGAAGGTTTTTGAGGTGGAGCCTGAGGAGGGCGGGGTTTGGAGAGGGGAGGGACTTCAATGCCATAGAGTCCAATTGCCAAAGCGGCCATTTTTTCCCAGGTGAACTGATCTCTATCGGCTGGAGATCAGTTATAATAGCAAGAGATCTCCAGCTAATACCTGGAGGTTGGCAACCCAAGCTGTATGGCATTATACCACGCTGAGGGCCCTCTCCTCAAACCTAACCCTGCCCCAGCTCCATAACTTTACCAAAATGAATGGAAAGGGACTGATTTTTAAAAACTGTCCTTTCACACTTTTAAAGAGGGAGATTTGATTTTTATTACATTACTGCTGTTTGTTGGAATAATTTGAAATTTCGCAGGAGGGCATGAAACAATTGTCCTTAAATTATTTATTTAAAAGCTAGTTAATGCCTAAAAAGCAGAAAACACAAATGGGACTACCAATTGTTGCTGCAGGCTTTGTCAAAAACAACAATGATGTTTTTGCATCCACTAGAATAAAGGGAAGATGTAATAGACTTTCTTTCAATCACAGCAAGGATTTCTCTCATTGGCTAGAACAATTCAGAATGGACTGTGGCTTCCCTTCATACATTTGCTTTTCATACACACAAAGGGTGGAGGCGTTGGCCTCACAATAATATGTTTGGCCCCAGAATCCAAAAATCCTAGCTATGCTATTGGAGATTTATTGATTATACATTTCAACCCACCCTTACTCTGAGGTGCTCAGAGTGGCATATACCTTTCCTTCCACCCTTTTAAAACTTACAGCAACCCAGTGAAGTTGGTTAGACTAAGAGATAGTGGCACGCATCCTACAATAAGCTGAAGGAAGTTTCTCCAATCCAGGGAGCCTCTCTCAGACTTCAGTGGCTCTTTGCTCATTGGAATAGTTGGATATATGCCACCGACTGACCCACAGTCATGCAGTGAGCTTCATTACTGAGCGACTATTTCGAACTGGGTCTCCCCAGTTCTGCTGCAATGCTCTTACCACTACGCCACCCTGGTTCTCATTATCACACAAGAGATGGCTGTTCCATAGAACAAGAATTTTCTGAAATGTTGCCACAAGAGTCTCCAGCAGGCTGGGTGGATGTGCATGAAATGGCAAGAGGAATTGATGGATAAAATCAGAAGCAATGACTGACAGAGTTAATAAGGTACAAAATTTTAAGCTGTAATGGTGGACGACCGTGATAATCAGGGATACTTGAGAGGCACAGTCCATTTGAGGCTTTGAATCCTCACACACCTGTGAGCTGTTTACTTAAATCCTGAACAAATTCAGCGTTCCCTGCTGAACTTTGATATGTATAGAAGAGGTAGCTGCAATCACCATCAAAAAACCTGTCAGCTAAGTTCTAGTTTTGGAATCTTATTACCGGCACTTGATGGGCAAGAAGCAAAAAGAATACTTTTCTGATTTTCAAGTCTCAGCTGGAGATTTGGTGTTAGCTGCTTTATAAAGACAATTTTTTTGCCATTTAAATGAGAACATTTGATATAAAGGTGATTGAGGAAGTCAGCAAAGAACTCCACAAGGCCCTTTAACTTGGCAACTTTTCTCATTTTATCAGTAGGTTAGAAGCAGGGCATGAGAAGGAGATCTACAACTGCCCTGCCTTTGTAAAGCTGTCTATTTAACAGAATAGGGAATCAAAGCATAAAAGCATAGCCCTGTACTCTGAAATGGGAAAGTTTGTCAGGTTTCTATTAATTCTACAATCAAATATTTCAAAGAGAAATCAGAGGCAGACCCTGGCAAAAGATGATAAAGACTTTGGATCCAGCTCCCATCATACTAGAATCACCTTGTGGAATGTGCTCCTCAAGCAGGTAAAGGGGGGGGGAACCATCCATAGACATTTTTTGGGCACTGTAAAGGCCAGTTTATTTGTGAGGGCTTTTAATGGGTCTTGAGCTGCAGCGTTTTCTTTGGGAGGAGGTTAATGGGTTTTGATTGTATTATGCACAGTTTTAAATTGGAACAATAAGTTGCCTTGAGCCACGAGAGAAAGGCAGGGTTATAAGTATTTTAACAAACAAGTAAGTACCCTTTTTGAGATTTCAAGGTGTTCTCTGAAACTCTGAGGTCTACTTCTCCTGTCTTAAAAATGACCCCGTTTTCGCGAGACAAAATGTGCTAGCTCCTTGAGTGGTGAAATCTTTAAAAAGCATCACCTCTTAAAAAAGAATTCTCCATAAATATCTGAATAATCACCAAAATCATAGTTTTCTTCTCTAAAGTTGTGAAAACTATGAATGATACGTTTCACTGCAGGTGTTCATTTCTGCAACATGGCGTCCGGGTTAGCATCAGAGGGTGCCTTAACCTTAGACCTTCTGGGGACTGAACAGGAAACTGGAGCTTCTGTTTCTCTTCTAGACCCCATGAGACCCCCTGGGTCCAAGGAGCTTTTGAACCACCCATTCCTATGGTTCCTTTTGCTTTTGGGCTTTGAATCAGCTTCTCCTTCCTGTGAATTCCTTGCTTGTAGAACAAATTGGTTGATAGGCACTGCTAATCATGCCTGCTCTTGCTACTTCAGTCCTCTTATTCTTGGCTGTACAATTTTTCTCTTTACTTTTTCTTGATTTCACCAATCCCGCTGTTGTAGATGAATGGTAACAGCAAGCCAAGTGATATGTTTTGTTATAATTGGTTTGGATCAGGGTCATATGGGTGGCCGAGGTGGAATCTTTGTCGAGGGGTCCATGGTGGCTCTCGGCAGCACTGACTCTATCAACAGCAGGGCAGCCTGGTTTTGAGCCAATTGACTTTTCAAAGACAGCCACATATAAGGCACTATACAACCATCCATTCTAAATATCCAGGTAAGTGTTCTCACAGAAAAGTCACATTTGATGAGCCAGCCAAAATCCTACAGTCCTGAGAGAAAGTCTGGTAATCCCTTTCAAGTAGACCTGCTTAGGATTGCTCTGTAAATTGATAAAAGACAGTCCTGGCCACAGTCATCACCTGGAGCATCACTGGATTCTGATGGCAGCTTTTCTCTGGGCCTTACGTAGCCCTCTTGACCAGACCTTTCAGTTCAGGCTTCTTTGATGGAAGAGAACTCTATCCCATCTCCTACTATGTGACAAAATAAGGGACTGGAGAAAATCTTGTTTTCAAAAAAGTAGTGTTTCTGCGCAATCAATCACTACCTGTTCTGTTTCCCAGGAAGGTACAAATTCCAGAGCTTTTTGATTCCTGCCATTTTTTTGTCCATGGTACTAACTTTTCAGATTATTATGCCTGTTAAAAAAACAAAACAAAACAGGGCCAACTGGCAACTCTATATTAGTGGAAACTTTGAGTAATGGCTTGGCTCTTATGGAGCATTTTCAAGCTCAACAAACATGGATTAGTTATAGTTTTTAACACATTTTAGCAAATATGATTAAAAGAGCCAAATTTTTAAAGCATTGTTTAATGATACTCCCCCACTCCCCCATGTTTCTTTGAACAGGACAGGGAGGCTTCCAATCTACTATTGCATGAACATTCCAAATTAATTATTCTGGAATAAATATATAAAGTACCACTTGGAGAATAAAAACCCTCCTATAACAAGTGTTACAGGTGTACGTGTCTCTGTGTGAGGCATGGAATCCATCTTTTCACTAGTTTTAATTATAGTGAATTTCAGAAAGAGTTTGCCTAATCTGGATGTTAGTTGCTGCAAAACATTTTGGTCAAATACTGTATAATCCTATGCAAAGTTATTTCAGTCTAAACTCATTGATTCCAGTGGATTTGTTCCATCAAGGATTGCATTAACAGGCTCACAGGAGTAAATGCACATCTCGGAGAAAAAAGATCTTTCAGAATTTCCAGGAGAAAGTATTTTAGCTACAACTGATACCATATAAAGTGTGAAAAGAATAAATTAAATATGGTGGTATAAAATTTGATCCTTTGATACTATCCCAAGCCAAAACCTTGTTAAATACAACAGTGGTCCCTTGAGAAGTAAGGTATACAAATGTTATTGGATGACAAGTACAATTTAAAAAAGATATATTGTTGTTTCCAAGAGATAACAGGAATATTGTCTTAGACTTTACATCACTGGAAAAGTAGTTTTCATGACCATATGTTGGAGATTTTGTTCTCAAAATTCCTATAAATCAGTTTTATATAAATTGCCTGTTTTCAGGCCTATCCTGAAATAGCCCCTTTGGGTTTACCGAGAGCATGAGCAAACAGTATATATTGCATTTGGCTAGAGTATAAAGCACAACTTCCAAATATCTAAGGCAGCTTTGGACTTGTATTTATGACATAGCAGCCTCTCCCCTCATATTGTATGGTAACCCATTTTCAACATATGCATTTTAATATGGTGCATGACCTCCTGTTCAAGGCAAAAAAAAATCCTACTTGGTCAGGCCTACAGAAGATCTCTGTATCTTGGCTTTTGTTTGTTATACTTCGATTGAACTCACATTGTTAAGGGAAATTCTCTTAATTCCTCTCTACCCAATTTCTCCCTAAAATCCAAGAATCCATTTCAGTTCTTCTTTTTCGGAATTTGGAATCTTTTTGAATAAATTCTTTTTTTGATTAAAGATTAATTCAAAGTTGGAAGAGGCATGAAGGAAGGTTCTGCAAAATTTCGCTCTGTAGATGCTAGGAAACAGGCAATGTCTTTCCAAACCATCCTGTGTGTAACTGCAAGGGTTGAAGTTACAACAGGGTGCATTGATTCCCCTTAAAATAGAAACCTCTCTTTTAAAAGAGAAAAAAAGAGAGAATAAGAGGAATCAATGGCTAATGGCTACAGAGTTGGAAGGGGTCTGTATTGTTTACCCTGACTGTCAGTTGCTCTTCAGGGCTGCATTCAAAGAAAGGCCTTTCCTTTACTCATCTGCAAAAAGTGCCTAATAATGCTGTTTTATTTTTCATGATTATAATGTTTTAATTGTGTAAATAAGATCATGAAAAATAAAAAAGAAATAGTGAACAATCACATTTGCTGTGATGGAGAAAGGAGTAATTCATGAATGCATGAACATCAGAACACTGAATGAGAAAGTATTTGAAAATTTGGAACTTTTAAAACAACAGAGGCATTAACAAAGGCTTTAAAGGGACATAGTCCTAGGATGACACAACAATGCTCTGTTGGCCCATACATAGGGTTGTCAACCTCCAGGTACTAGCTGGAGACCTCCTGCTATTACAACTGATCTCCAGCTGATACAGATCAGTTCACCTGGAGAAAATGGCCACTTTGGCAATTGGACTCTATGGCATTGAAGTCCCTCCCCTTCCCAAACCCCACCCTCCTCAGGCTCCACCCAAAAACCTCCCCCTGGTGGTGAAGAGGGACCTGGCAACCCTACCCATACATGGCTGGCTGGTGCTGTTATGGAGTTTTAAATGAACAAATTGCCTCAAATCCGTTCTGAGAAAAGGACAAACAGCACATGAATGAAAAATGGGATCTACAGTATTACCTGGATCTATCATAGCAACAGTGTGAACAAGTCAGGGCAATTCCAGTATAAACAGTTGTGAGCAGTCAAACTATGCAGTGTGTTTCTTTGTCCTAGTCACTGTGGGGGAAAGACAGGAAGAAGTCATAGGACTGCTGTGTTTGGAAACAAAGAAATTATCTCCTTTTGAGCCTAAGATCTTGCTTCATCCTCTCACTTTCAGCCACTGTCATGAGGATGGGTAAGTGACAGAATTATTTCATGCAGTACACTCCAGTGGGATCATCTGAAATGATCTGAGCAGGTGGTTGACAATTTCCAGGGCACATCTAGATGTGTTCCTGTTTAGATACTAAGCCATTGCATACGCATGTCGTGTTATCAGGTCTTTCCAATCCTCTTCTCACATAGTAAAGAATTGCAGGCATTATTTTCATGGTGTTGGTAGGTATACTTCTAGTGGTGAAAACAGTCAGAAAAATATTATCTTCCACAGCTCAGACAAGGGTCATGATTTTCCTGAGAGACTGCAGTCAAAGTTCTCTGAAGACGTGAAAAACAGCCCAGAGAATATGCTGAAGGAGAAGTTGGTATTTGCAGCTTTCATTCTCGTTTATTTTAAGGTAGCCGGTGGGGTGGTGGATTAGATTTTGCCATTTCAGTTTTTGTGCAGGCAAAATAACAGAGGTTAGGGATTCTGGGTTCTTACACCAACCTCTGCTGCATTGCCTTTAAGCAGAGATTTCTGAAGTAATGGTCTGTCAGAAAGCCCTATATGTATATTAACAATTGACAGGAGGATTTACTTATAAAGCTTTATTTAAAAGTAACCAATATAATTTAAAACGTTAGCAGAATACAATGTTGTGTAGTTTGTCCATGATTAGATGATTCTATAGCCTCTTATACCATATAATGACAGTTGGTTATTCATGTCCCTTTAATATACTTTTGTTTACAACTTGTCAACTGTCAGAGAAGTGTTCAAATCACAGAGGTTTCAAGGAGGGCCTGATTCCCTATCTCTTGTGATAGACCTCCATAGCAACTGGTTTAGAAGCCTCCAGAGACGTGAAAATTTAGTCCCCCAACCTCTATTCAAGGCCCACCCCCTTACCTGGATCTCCCTGTAACCATGTGCTTAGCTAAGGAGTACAGTCTGCTTTCCAGCTTTATCCAGATCTACCTATCCTGTGACCTCAGGGCTCTCCTGCCGCTTGCCTGCCTGTTACTCATTTCCAACATGGTGTAGTGGTTAACAGCAGTGGTTTGGAGTGGTGAACTGGGTTTGATTCCCCACTCCTCCGCATGAGTGGCGGAGGCTGATCTGGTGAACTGGATTTGTTTCCCCACTCCTACACATGAAGCCAGCTGGGTGACCTTGGGCCAGTCACGCTCTCTCAGCTCCTCCTACCTCACAAGGTGTCTGTTGTCACATCTCGACGTTTACCAGGCAGACTTTGTTTTCAGGGTGGTTTGCCAGTGCCTTCCCCAGTCATCTTCCCTTTACCCCCAGCAAGCTTGGTCCTCATTTTACCGACCTCAGAAGGCTGAGTCAACCTTGAACCGGCTACCTGAAACCAACTTCCGTTGGGATCGAACTCAGGTCATGAGCAGAGCTTGGACTGCAGTACTGCAGCTTACCAGTCTGCGCCACTCTGTGCTGGAGTCCAAAATAATGTTATGTTCAATAATGTCGGGTACATCCACAAATACTTCCTCCCAAAAGGAATGAACTGTTGGAATTGATCATTGCAAATGGATCAGAGTCCCTTAATCCTCACAAACACTCCTGCTCTTGCAGGACTGCAGCTTGAATGTTATTGTCTGTGCTTTCATTGGACTGAGATGTCACCTTGCCTACATTTCAAATGTCAATTCCTGTGTCCTGGCACAAACAAATTCCATACGATCAGAGTAAAAGCAATCATCCCATGGGGACTGATTGACAGGATGACCCATGTTGTTTTCTCACATTACTTTCAGTACCTCAAACATGCACACCTAACAACCTGTATCATGACAAAACAATTCCTGTTTCATATCATAGATGGAAAGAATTGTTCAAACCTGAAAGCAAACATATAAGCTATGGTTATATGATTATGACTAACAAAAATTTCTACAGGTAATAGTACACTCTATACTGACCCCTTGTAGTTTATCAGTGAGTAGTTTAAGGAAAGACATTGTTTTTAAGAAAATCTATACAATTCAAGATATCTCTTTCTAAGCAGTGAAGTTGAAAACTCAATCTTTTTTTTTTTTTTTTTGGAACTCTGGACGCTCTATAAAATCAACAAGCAGAGAGGCAGATGGTACTAAATGTTCAACTTATCTTTTCTGATTTTTCATGGTAGTCAACATTAAGAGCGAGCAAATGTTCTCTGTTCCATTTCTTTTTATATTCATTTATATTTTTGTTACAGTTCTCTACTTTTCACTGTTAGGTTTGCATTGTATACAAATATAAATTCTTTTATATTGTCTATGTGTGTTATACAGTATTTATATGCAATTTATACAGTAGTTCTATGTACAATGCCTATAGTACTCATTTACTGACACACATTAACACTGACAAATGTATACATTTTATGAGGATACAGAAGATGGCACATAGGGAAAAACAAAAAACAAACATGGTTTTGACTGAAATGAAATTTGGCAGACAAAAAAAGAAGGGTGAGAAATCTGAAATCTCCCCCAAAATATGCATGGATTGGAAAGTCAATCTATTTTTCCACATTGGGTAGAAATGAAAATACAGCTGTTGAACTACCTTCTCTCACACCATTTCTCATTTCTAGTATAAATTAATCTTTTTCTAATATCTAATAGCAGGTAAATTTAATACGTTTGAGAGCCCATTCCTGAAGAGGGGGGACGAAGCTCCTTGGGAGCCGGTGTGACCCTGTTCTGGAGTAGCTGCCACCTAACACAAAATAAGGTGGCACCTACACCGGCGCAGGGGCAAACACGCTGGCGTCTGGGTGCTGCTGGTCCCTGCTGCCAGTGCAGTCATGCTGGCAGGGCTTTCTCAGAATGGAAAGCCTGCACCAGTGTTGGTCTGCAGTAGAAGATCTAGGCCGAAAACGCACGGGCACTTACTCTGGTCTCCGCCCACTCTCCTCCCATTTTATTTCCAGTTCCAACCAGGACCAAATTCTCGCAAACAAACGACACCTCAGATGCTGCTGGCTGAGCATTGTCCCGACCCAAAATGAACCCGGCTTTGCGAATGAAGACCCCAACCGTTAACCCTGGCTCGCCTCAGATTAACAGGAGTTTATTCTTCCGGCGTCACGATGTCCTGCATGCCTCCAAACCCCTCCCTGTGCAACCTCACCCCCTTTTGTTTCCAAATTTTTTGAAAAGTGGGATCGCAGGGCTGTCATTGGTCAGTGAGTCAGTGAGTCGGCTAATCACCACCGGGAGCATGCTTTGCTGAACGGCCAGGAAGTGCGTGTCTCCGGTGTTTTCTGTTTTGACGGGCAGATCAGCACACTGACTCGCCACGGATCAAGAGAGGTTCTGCGCACAGATTGTCCCCCCGCCCGGTTTGAACTGATCCTGGCTGGAACGGGGAGGACACTGGGAAGAAACCAGAGTAAGTGCCCGTGCGTTTTCGGCCTTAGATTCAAGTCCAGTATCTGAGGAAGGGAGCTTTGACTCTTGAAAGCTTATACCCCTAAAATCTTGTTGCTCTCTAAGGTGCTACTGGACTCAAATCAAGGTACATATTTTTATTTTATGGCACACTGAACATGCCTTAAGCTAAGGGTTCCAGAACTTGCTGAACTGATGAACAATTCTGGAATTTGAGAAAAGGCAGCGTCCTCCTCAACAGCCATCAAGGAAGCACTGCAAGTTTACACAAGGTTCCGATTAAGAGATTCCAATGATGGAGGCAGTTCATTCCAAGTAGGTGCAGTGGATGCTCCCCTGGGCTCTTCTGAAGCATCTCCCTCTCCAGTTAAGTGGGTGAAAGCCAGGAGTGTACTGGCTCTTTGCTTTAGGGAAGGGATACTTCAGGGAAGAAGTAAATAGTCTTCAGGGAACATACTGACAAGTGGCATGGCACCTACAGGCACCATGTAGGAGACTGTTAAATCCTCCGAAAGAGGACTTTTACTTCCTTATTATGCAATGACTACAAAATCTGGCAGAATATTCCACAAGCACAGTGACACGCTTATGAACATTTTCTGGAATCCCCTACAAGGAAGAACTTAATTATGGCTCTGATTCAGATACAGAGAGAAATTGCTTGTCACTGTGGCATTTTTTGGAAAACAAGGAAGCATGTATATAACTTTAAAGTTATGCTCCGATCCCATTTCAGATAATGATCCAGAAGTGCATTAAGTAATGGAGATTTCTTGCATACCAAAGCTAAATGGCAAACAAAGATGTTCTTTTAATAATTTACATATGTTTGAATGCATATAGAGATTCTCAGTTAAGCTGTAGAAATGCATCCATTACTTATCAACTTATTATTTTCCATAATATTCACATATTTGCCAAAAAACATATTTGGCATTTGTGCATATGATCTAGGAGGGAAGTTGGCATGGTATATAGCCTGATGTCATCACATCTCAGAAGCTAAGCAGGGTTGGTATTTGGATGGGGACCATCAAGGAAAACTCTCCAGAGGAAGGCAATGGCAAATTACCTCTGCTTATCACTTGTCTCGAAAGCCCCTTGCTGGGGTTGCCACAAGTTGGTTGCAACTTGACAGCATTTGTGTGCATATATATGACCCTAGTGAAATGTGCAGAGGCTTTAGGCAAAAGCACATGACATTGCTCTATAGGTTTCAGAAACAAAAGTCACCCTTTGCAAGATGGAAGAGGAACACAAAAAGCTAGAGGGCTTTAGCTGGTAAACTATTTTTTAATAACTGTCTTACAGTACACAGTTGTTGTGGGTTACTGTTATTTAGAAAAGAACAAATATATGTGGTGAAATACATGTTTTATGGGGTTCTGTAAAGTCTAGACAAGTGATGTTTGTTTTATTTGAGAAATATGAACAAACTGTTCAACCTAAAGGCCAATTGGTAAACAGCAGCCATCAGGCCCCTAGTTTCAGACTGGGTTCATACCATGGGGTAAGGTTTAACTCTTTCTTCCCATGTCATTTTCCCAACCTCAAACAGCATCCTGAAGTTGCTCTTTGCTCAATTGGATCCCTCTATGTTTCCCTGAATAGAGCAAATACAAACTCCTTGTGAACCAAGCCTTACGCATACTCCTGCAGGCATTTTATGTGACTGCAGGGGTACTTCCCTTAGCCTCCAATGGGAATAAAAATAGCTGCTGTGGGATGCAAGTCTAAGTCACATTGTGGCTTCTTGACATGATTCTCTGCATCAAAGGGAAAAATGAGTAGCAATTACAACTGATCTCCAGGTGACAGAGATCAGTTCCCCTGGAGAAAATGGCCACTTTGGCAATTGGACTCAATAGCACTGAAGTCCCTCCCCTCTCCAAACCCTGTCCTCCTCAGCCTCCACCCCCAAAATCTCCAGGTATTTCCCAACAGGGAGCTGGCAAGCGTATTTAGTATATTAAGGAGACAGCATCCTGTGCTTAAAAATGTGCATATGCAGATTTCCTTTACTGTGAAGTCAATTGAAAATGTCACTTTTGAAAGAGGTTTATTTGTATCTGGGTACATGGGACGTTAGGGATGGAGTTGTCTTCTACAGGTTTAAATTTATAGGCAAGTACCTGACCTGGATGGCCCAGGCTAGCCTGATCTTGTCAGATCTCAGAAGCTAAGCAGGGTCAGCCCTGGTTAGTATTTGGATGGGAGACCACCAAGGAATACCAGGGTTGCTGTGCAGAGGAAGGCACTGGCAAACCACCTCTGAACGTCTCTTGCCATGAAAACCCCAAAAGGGGTCGCCATAAGTCGGCTGTGACTTGAAGGCACTTTACATACACACACATCTGGACTTCAAATCAAAATTTAAAAACGTAGATTAAACACACAAAGTTCTCCCCTTGTACCTATTTAGGGAAGCTATAACTCAGGGTATAACAATATATGGAGGAAGATCTGTGATTAGGGTCTCCCACATTTTTAAAAATTACTTAGGGGCCACATGGGTCTGTTCTGAAAAAGTGCTAAGAAAGAGGATGTTTACCTCTCTCCTCTCATTTTGTTTTCCCTAAAGTTGTACTGGAACAAAGGGAAACCCTCTTCCCATCTTCAGTACAGGATCACTGCGGTGCTAATTAGTGTTTTTTTAAAGGGAGATCCTGTGCATTCAGAACTCAGATAATTTATTGCGTGTATTATGAAGTTAAAAGATCCTATGCAGTCAAAAAACCCACACTTTTTCATTCAAAATGTGCTGGTACTTACTATGTAAGAACTATGGCCACAGCATCATTTAGGACACTCTCGCCAAAAAGGAGTGTGTAGAGATCTGTGTCGACATGGAGCTCATGGAAAATAGCCAGGACTGTCACTGAAAAAACAAAAAAATAAAATAAAAGTGAACCATGAAGCAAAGTTTTAAGGTTTGATTGCTCTGAAACGTTGAGGTAAAGGTTCCTCAAACTGAAAGAAAATATCTGTTAAGGCAAATCTGTTTTATGGCCATAATTATGATTTTGAAAAAAGGAGCTTATATATCATATCTCCTAGTTTTGGATGCAGAATTCAAATTTGGAATTTTCCTGGAAATTATCCAATTTTTTTGTAATAAAGGCATCATATTAATATTGGGCCTTCCTCATTGCCAACATCTTATCAAGAGTTAGTCAAAATTATAAACATATTATCAAATATTGTCGAAGGCTTTCACGGTCAGAGTTCATTGGTTCTCGTAGGTTATCCAGGCTGTGTAACCGTGGTCTTGGTATTTTCTTTCCTGACATTTCGCCAGCAGCTGTGGCAGGCATCTTCAGAGGAGTAACGACACTGTCCTTCAGTGTTACTCCTCTGAAGCTGCCGGCCACAGCTGCTGGCGAAACGTCAGGAAAGAAAATACCAAGACCACGGTTACACAGCCCGGATAACCTACGAGAACCATATTATCAAATGTTCATTATGCCCCCCTAATTCCCAAACGTGAAAGAAGCAGGTGCTACTTTGGTAAATGGAGAACACTCTTATCTACCAGGACGTCCTCTTATGCAAGTTTGACCAAAACAGAGGTTTTCAACCCATAAAGCTAGGGTTGTCAGGTCCCTCTTCACTACCGGTGGGATATTTTTGAGGCGGAGACTAAGGAGGGTAGGGTTTGGGGAGGGGAGGGACTTCCATGCCATTAAGTCCAATTGCCAAAGCAGCCATTTTTCTCCAGGTGAACTGATCTCTATCGGCTGGAGATCGGTTGTAATAGCAGGAGATCTCCAACTAGTACCTGGAGATTGAAGGAACCTATGCTGAAAATAGTGGTAACTGTACAAAGAGGCAGCACGTGGCTCAAATTAATAAACATCAATATCAAAAAACTTCAATACATTTGACAGTAAGACAAACACAATTGTTTTTTGATATTGATGTTTATTAATTTGAGCCACGTGCTGCCTCTTTGTACAGGTACCTGGAGATTGGCAACCCTACATAAAGCCCATTCCTGAGAACTGCCATTACCGGGGATGGTGTGGCTGTACCGCCACTGCGACACCTCCAATGAGGTTTAGTGGCTGCTCCCGGAGGGGAAAAGGGCTATTTTTTACACAAATTCAAAAAACCCGGGGGGCGGGAAAGCCCCATAGAGAACAGTGTTGCTGTGTTAACAAAAAGGTGGCACAACACTGCTGTAGCTTTAAAGGACATTCCCGGGCTGAAAGGGGTTAAGAGGCTGCCTAACGGCAACTCCACCCCCCCGGAATGCCCCAGAAATGCCTCCCGGGACACTGGCATGAGGACTTGCACCAGGAGGACACTGGCAGGAGGCTGAGCCAGCATCTGAGGGCTGCTCTGCTGCTGCAGTCCAGAGGTGCCAGTGTAAATGCCCCAGCGTCTGTGCCAGTTTAGACTGCACAAGTGGCACAGACGCCAACGTAGGGGTCACACCGCCTCCTAAGCCCGTTTAGCCCCCAGCCTCAGGAATGGACTGATAGGCTTTGAACATCGTAAACTTCTTGCATTCTTTATGGTCCTCACATCTCACCTGACTTGGCCATAACATTCTTGGCTCTTTTAAGAAGGCTTTAAAGACTTGCTTATTTAGACAAGGTTTTTTATGGTAATGTGCCATTTGTTTTTCAACTCATAACATTTATACAATGTTATCATTGTTTCATATTGTATCCTGCTTTTTTTGTGTGCTTTGCTTTGATAGTTGTTATATTGAAGGGTGGGCTGTATGTTTCCAGCATATGATGATATATATTCTTCCTTGCAGCAAATGAGTGTTTGTTTGTTTTCCCAGGAATTCATTCTGAAGATTTCTAATGATTTCTAGGATTGGAAAATTACAGTGTATCTTACTGCATTCGCTTCACCACTGCTCACTCTGGGACTGAATTGTGCAATTGACTATGTCTCCATAGCAAAAGAATCCCAAAGTTTAAGACTGCCTCCAGGGGTTCAGGTTAACATCTGACATTTCAGCATGGGTAACTGCATTCTCTTGCACTGAAGCGAAAAGCATTTCCATCCACCAACCACCATTTTGCATGGGTGATTCCTTCCTCAACAGGAGAAATTTTTGGAATGCATGATTCAACTTATGGGCCTAAGTTCATTGCTCAGTACTGCACATGCTGTACTCCACGGGTAACTGAACAACCTTGGAGCACTTATGGACAGAAGCTGTGGGTGTTCTTATAAGGAGAAGGGGCAAAGGTCCTTATTTCTTTGGGAGAGGAAACGATTGATAAATATCTATTCAACAGGCATGGCTAAGGACCAAATTTCACATGTTTGAGGATGCTGTAGTTTATCTGTCCATGGTTAGGAATAATTTCACATTTCTTATGCTTGCTATTTCAGCCTGAAAATCCTCATTTAGTTTTTACTTTTTTCTGGTTGAAACTGAATGCATGATACTTTATTAGCCACCTTGAGCCCGGTTCTGCCAGAAAAGGGCGTGGTATAAACTGAATAAAATAAAATAAATATTTTCATGTCATTTTTTTGTTTTCTCACACTGTTTCCCTTCCTTAAAATATACACATATTCAGTGTTATTTTTATATTAATAAATCAGCATTATCTATTACATGGATATTGTACAAATAAACAATTCATATTGTATGTATAAATACCATTTAAATTACATATAAAATTGTATAATGTGCTTTTACAACACAAATGAATCTATTAATCCACTGGAAAAAAGAGGAGACGTGAAACTACTGTCAAACATATAAACAATTTTTTTTAAAAAAAAACAAAGAATGTTTGCTCAGACCTTCCCATGATAAACAATCAAAACTCATAGTGAACAGCCAAGCTTGAGAGCAAGCGGGCATTTTGTCCTTACCACAAAACTTCCAGCTTGCAAAGTGGAATGCCTATCCAGAGCTTTACTATTCTTCTCAATAAGAAAATGGCAGCATTCATCCGTGTGGTATAAAGTAAAGGTATATGAAGTGCTTGCAGCACAGTGTAATATCAAAAATTGACTGACTCCAGACGATAAATTCGTAACCTACTTCAGACTAGTTGAAGCTTCCATATTGTCCTCAAGGATAGTACTATGTTGATCATGTTAACAGTAGACTAGCCTACTTTGGCATGGCTCAGCGTGGTCAGGTTGTCTGAGTCACAGTACCGGGCAGCCTCTTAACCAAGTAATGATGAAAGAAATCTTTGTTAATTGTATTAAAAACTTTTAAAGTTCATTAAAAATAGGTTTTATCCTCACACCCTGCTGAGGACGTGCCAACGCACGTGTGTGTCACTTCCGGTTTACAACCGGGAGTATGCATCAAATGCTATGGCTCACACCATTCATGAGACTTGCAATAGGGTGGAGCGTTATAAACATACAATTTAGTAAAACACACATGCACACAAAAAAGAAAGGAGCAGCTGGCAATTTTTTCTTGATCCTCTATTGTAACAAGGTTCTACCATGGTCAACGGATCTGGACTCAATGATGAGTCAGATGAAAACATAAGAGCCTTCCCAAGGAAACCAACCATGTTGAAAAACTCTCTTGCTAAAAATAACAGTTCCTGTTTTAATTATAGATTCCTGGCACTGCTAATCAGCCCTCCTACTCAAGGCTTAGCTTACGAAAGAAAACATCAATAGAGCACTTTAATTACCAAGTTATTTTCCCCCTACCATATACAAATTATAAAATATTTTCCAGCTGTTTTGCATGGATTGAAAAATCAGGACAACCCACATCAGGACAACCCACGCGGTTGTAACCATAGAAACTCCAAATTGAAAAAGAGCGATATGATTAGCAACCTAAATGAAGGTAAGAGAATTCACATAGCTCTGTAACAGTTCTGGTTCAACAAACCTTTATTGAGGCAAATGCATTTCCTTTGCATTAAATGTCAAAGTGTGGGGAAAAGTACTACAAGTATGCAAAGTAATTTCAGACTACATTGTCAATACCCCAAAGCATACTGGTATTCAGAGCAGATTTGGCACAGCTTGTTCTGTACGGTGTCATTTCTGAATGCAGGTGGGAGAATCACATGCTGGAATGTTCCCCCTTTTGCAAAAAGAAAAGAAAAGAAAGTTCTCTTTACATAGCAAAATTAGCATGTCAGAAAAAAGATCAGACTGGAACTTTTCTCCCTAACATGAACCTTTAAATGGGTGGCAGATTTCGGTATGGTGGATCATTCAATTATACAGACCAGACCACCACCACCTCATTTGTAAGTGATACAATCCATGAAGGGCTATGCGGTCTTTCTGAATGTTTCATTTGATGTTGAGCTAACAGAGAAATGGCGACAACAGAAGAATAATTGACCTGTCGTTTTGACAGTTTCTACTGTAATGAAAGGAGCAGTCCCTTGAGTATCTGATCTGTGGGGAAATCCATGAGCTTCAGATGCTTGCTGAAGCTAGTAGATTTCTCTGCAGGGAAAATCACTTTTATTTCACCCAGCAAGCTACTATGGAATGACAACTCATGTTTTGTTTTGTTTTATATTCGATTATCTACAGAAACTGTTAGGGTTTGGGATGGAGTTAAAAATGCATTTATGACACCCATTTTGCGCCTCAGCCACAAATCTGAATCTATGTTTCTGTTCAAGTACAAGCATACTCTATGTGATATATGCTATTTAGGTATACAGATTGATGAATCCTTGCTATGATAAAAAGATGTACTGGATAGTTCAGCTATTACTACACTCATCTTCCATGTCTTAACTTCAACAGGATCAAACAGAAAATACAAATCTTATTTTAGGAAATATAGCCTGGGACCTTAAAAAAAGAAGCTTAAAACAACAACAACAACAACAACAACAACAACAACAACAAACAATTAAATTATCTCTTTTCAGCCGCCTAATTGAAAATGTTTCCTAGTACCGGTTTTCAAGTAGAAAATTATACTGAGAACAGCCTCCAAAATATAGAAAAAATATTACAAATGCAATGTTTACCATGGAAAGCAGACAAATGGGATTAAATGCCACTTATTAATAACTGCACATTAATGAATTTCAGTTATTCTGTCAGGTTACCACAAAACTGAGACACTTAAACCTGCAACCACTAATTATCTGGCTGCACGCAAGAGTTCTCACGTAATTGGTGATATTTTTTCTGTAATAAAGACATGAAACATACAACTTGACTTGGATTTTACTTTCGAGGAATGTTGGCAATTGATTGGAGCCCTAAAACATGGATATATCATTTTGACCGATGATAATAACATTCAAGCAAATGTGAATGGGACAGTGGAAAACAGAAAATGAAGATCCCAGGCAAGTCTGAAACATAAATTATATTTGCTTTGGAACATTCTGAAGACTATTGTAGAAGGCTTTCACGGTCAGAGTTCATTGGTTCTTGTAGGTTATCCGGGCTGTGTGACCGTGGTTTTGGTATTTTCTTTCCTGACGTTTTGCCAGCACCTGTGGCAGGCATCTTCAGAGGAGTAACACTGAAGGACAGTGAGAGACACTGTCCTTCAGTGTTACTCCTCTGAAGATGCCTGCCACAGCTGCTGGCGAAACGTCAGGAAAGAAAATACCAAGACCATGGTCACACAGCCCGGATAACCTACAAGAACCAATTCTGAAGACTTTTTTTAAAATAGGAGAACAATTTTCTTGTTCAGTCAAACAAGAGATGATAATGGCTTATTGACTGATGGTGAACTTCCAATATGAATATTAACACTTAGTTTGGGGTAAGGACCATAGAAATCTGTGGAAGTAGATGTCTTCACAGTCAGTATGCAGGAAAGAGGACTGTAAAGCCTGAGGGTCCACCAATGTCATCTTTTATATGCACCAAATGTGGGTTGATGCTGAGTCTATGCTTTTATCTTATCTGTGTCAGGCTCAAATGAGGGAAAACTCTTTATGTTCTGCTTATGACCTTACAACATGCAGTTAAGCAGTCAAAACTGTAATCATAACACATTTTACTTGCCTGGATCTGTAGCAGACATCAAAGAACCGAAGAACAAACAGTCAGTGAAGTGAAAGTCTTCACTCTTCAGCTGCCTGAGATGGACCATGGCTTTTACAAAACCATACATTATCAACCTGTGGGATTGAAAACAAAAAGAAGCCTTTCAGAGCTATTGTGGCACCTGGAGCTATTGTGGCACCTGGAGACCAAGTCCTATGAGGAAAGGCTGAGGGAGTTGGGAATGTTTAGTCTGGAGAAGAGGAGGTTGAAGGGGGACATGATTGCTGTCTTTAAGTATTTGAAGGGCTGTCACTTAGAGGAGGGTAGGGAGCTGTTCCTGTTGGCAGCAGAGGATAGGACTCCCAATAATGGGTTTAAATTGTGGGTGGAAATGTACCGGCTGGATATTAGGATTTTTTTTTTTTACATTAAGAGTTGTCCGAGAGTGGAATCAGCTACCTAAGAAAGTGGTGAGCTCCCCCTCACTGGCAGTCTTTAAGCAAAGGCTGGACAAACACTTGTCAGGGCTGCTCTAGGCTGATCCTGCATTAAGCAGGGGGTTGGACTACATGGCCTGTATGGCCCCTTCCAACCCTATGATTCTATTATTCTATTCTATTCTATTCTATTCTATTCTATTCTATTCTATTCTATTCTATTCTATTCTATTCTATTCTATTCTATTCTATTCTATTCTTCATAACCTCTGAAGAGTTTCTTGTTTCAGATACTAGTCTGTTTTATGCAACTTCTTTCAATACATATTGTTGTAGCAGTACCAAATCCAAATTGCTGCTGTCATGTAAATCTCTGTTTCCATCCTGAAATATTGTATCAAAATTTTCTAGACACTTGAAAAACACACACACACACTTCCACTGAATATTAGCATTTATTCACTTGATGACAGATGATCATATATTTAGCCATTTGCTTTACAGAAATAAGACAAAGTAAACTGCAGAAGAGATTATCAAGAACTGTCTGTCAAATACTAGTGTGATGTGAGTTGTTTTTGTTGACTTCACAACTAGTGTGATGTGAGTTGTTTTTGTTGACTTGTTCTGACACCTCTAAAAGAATTGTTTTCTCAACTTTCAATGGTTTTGCTGCTGTTGTTGTTAAATGCTACAAGTATAGGCTATGTTAAAAATGTCAGGCTAGTCACTGAAATCAATGAAAGATGGATATGAATACTTCAGAAAACCATCAATCAGAAAGTCAAGTCTGAAAATGTGTTACATCAATCTTATCAGTTTTTGCAAAACAAAACAAAAAAATCCCATTGGACTGTATATTTCACTGTAACACAACCGTTATGAAATTAACACTGCAATCCTGTGCAGAATTAATCTTAAACATATTGACCTGCATGGATTAGAAGTTATAGAATCATAGAGTTGGAAGAGTCCATACAGGCCACCTAGTCCAACTCCCTGCTTAATGCAGGATCAGCCTAGAGCATCTCTGACAAGTGTTTGTCCAGCCTCTGCTTAAAGACTGCTGGTGAGGAGGAGCTCACCACCTCCCTAGGTAGCTGATTTCACTGTTGAACAACTCTGTATATAACTCCGTTTAGGAAGGTACAGTAGATTATGTGACTGGCACATCAGTTATTAATGTTGGGAGGGGCCATGGCTCAGTGGCAGAGCATCTGCGTGGCATGCAGAAGGTACCAGCAGGTTCAATCCCTGGTATCTCCAGTTAAAGAGACTAAGCAAGTAGTTGATGTGAAAGACCTCTACCTGAGACCCTGGAGAGCAGCAGCCAGTCAACTCTCTCCACATGATTTGGAACCTACGAAAATCCCAATCACATGGAGAGAGTGCTATATGGATACACTTGTATGCGCATAGACTTTATACATACATTCCAATAAATCTGCATAGGTCACAGCTGAGATTGTCACCACAATCATGCTGCTTCCCCACATGTACTTGTCGTGGTCAGCAGGGACCAGGACACTGAACAGACAGAGCTCCCGGATGAGTTGGCAGCAGAGGCAGGGGCTGGGCCCTCTACCTCCTCGGAAGTTAGCAAATGGTCTCTATCAAAGGCTGAAGCCCCCGCTCCTAGCATGAGTAATGAGGAGACAGCTGCAGCTGGTAGAATCACCCCCGCCTGTAGCTAGGCTGAGGGAAAGACTACGCAAAGATTCAGACACCAGCTGCAGGAATGCACGGGAGTATAGGCGAACACAAAGCCCTGAATACTGACAGGAGCCAGGCTAGGTAATTAGTGGGGCAAAGGAGTGCACCACCAGAGAACCATATATTCCAGGCTGTTGGGAGGTTTCTCTGTGGAAGCAACAATTCAGTTTCTGGACTGCTTCGCATCCACTTTGGCTTCTGACCCTTTCTCTGACCGGCTTGAATTCCTGGAACGCCGAACCTCGGCTTGATTCACGACTCTTCTTCTGGACACGTTTGGACTCCTGTTTTGATCTCCACTGACTCGACCTTGGACCGCACGACTACCTAGCCTCCTAGCCCCACCCGGGACCTGACAGTACCCATGTAGTACATGTGGAAAAGAGCTATTCGTGAAATTCAAGAGAAATTTGGGGGTCTTATTCAAGCAAAACAAGTAATTTTGAAGAAATCTAACAGAGGTTTGATAAAACTAGCAACATTTCCTGGTATGTCTGTGTTTTACAGCACTAAGGTACCCACAGAATTTTACCCAAAGTGAAATTCAAGGAGAATTGGCAAATTCCTGTTTAGGCAAAATATCTGAGGCATTAGGAGGAAACCATTTCAATATGAGATGATTGAAATTACTTTTTCCTTTTAATGGTAAACTGTTCAATATTGAACAAGAGTCAATCAATGTGTAATAAATTTATTCAGCAGAATAGAAGACCTAGAATGCACAACACCGTTATGCAACAACCCTGGAAGAAAAGGAGATATTGCGGTTCCTAATATGGAAAGGTGTTATTGGGCAAATAAAAAATGGCTTTGGCCCAATGGTTTAGGAAAGAAGCAGCACAAATAAGAGTCTGATTAGATACTTTAAACATGTGTTGGGTTGGCAGAAACCCCGACCCAACTTGTGTTTAATGTGTGATACGGGACTCACCTTAAAAATAGTGTGTGAGAGCCAAATTGGCTCCTAAGCATGGGACAGTGGCAGTAGGGACTTCATCATTCCCTCCCCTCCACCCCATGCACTTTTGGTAGCAGAATGGGGCTGTGGGGGCAGACTGTTTGTCTCACTGCCAGTTCCACTTGTCTCCTGAGCAGACATGTGGAACCATCAGTAAGTCAAACAGTTCAGCCCCACGGCCTTTTTCTGCTAGCATGCATGCGGGGCGGAAGGGAGGGAATAATAATACCCCTCCTATGCCAACTCGCATTTAATGTATTGGATAGAAAAGGCATAATCTACTTGGATCTGAAGAGAGAAACACTAAAGATTTGAACCAAGAATTAATATAATATGAGCAGCTCTTTGATAGGGATGGGCCAATGCAAAATTCAGTTAGGATTACACTGTACCCTTTGTCAGCCTGAGCTTCAGAATATAAAATTTCATGAAGTATATAATCTTAAAAACTTTAAGCCGTGGATAGCTGCATGTTTTATAAGATTGATGGCTTGTACAAAAAGATGGTGTGATTCTAACTGACATTAAACAGAAACTAAGGGATGCTCCTATCTTAATATATCAATAGCTGCAAGTTAAAAGTATAATTCTATCAAAGCAGCGTCAGATGAATATTTAATTTCCCCTAGACAAATTTGAAGGTATAATAACAAGGACAGGGAACCTGAAAGGCTTGACAGACAGGATCTATATTGACAGGAACTGACAAAGACGGTATGTTTATACAAAAAGATGGGGAAAGGATTTAGTATTAGAATTAGCAGGTATCCCATGGACTACAATACATAGAGATATTACCAGGTTTATGAGGAAGGTTTGTACATTTTTATTCATAATGTGAAGGAGATAGTGTACAAAGGATAAAGATGACATTACACATTTGAAATCACTTCCCATACAGGGGGAAGCCGCCATGAGCAACTGGCCCCCACCTAGTGGGGGTTCATGAGCATGCAGTTCACATGCGTACTAAGCACATGAGTGTATGCTTTGTCCCCATGATTAAGAAACTCTAAAAAAAAGTAGTGTTCTTAAGCATGATGATAAATGCTACACATTGTTCACATTTCAAAACCTGGTGGTAGCATTCAAGCAGAGCATGGGGCCAGTATGCTAATACCTGCTCTCCCTCTATATCCATTGATCTCAATATGGATAATATTGTCTGCGGAATGCCTATATTAACAACAAATGCATCTAAGTAGTTTGTTCTGGAGGAGCTTAGAGAGACATCTGGCAAGAGAGACAGATGTCTATAAAGTATTATGTCACATGCTGTGGTTAGGTAGAATCACAGAGTTGGAAGGGACCACCAGGGTCATCTAGTCCAACCCCCTGCTCCAAAGGTCCACTGGGGCTTCAATGGAGAAACTGGATTCTCCTGTAGGACCATCTGGAAACCATTCAGGCCTATTAATCTTTGAGAGTAGACCAGGGGTGTCAAACTCAATTGTACAAGGGCTGGATATGACATACATATCACTCAAACTCAATTGTACAAGGGCTGGATATGACATAAATGTCACTTGGACGGGCTGAGACATGCCTTGCCAGCTCAGATTGAGAGTGGGGGGGATGGCTGCCTTGGCTGACTTGCAGGCTGGATAAGTGATCACAGGGGGCTGGCTCCGGCCCCCAGGCCTTATGTTTGACACCCCTGGAATAGACTATCCTAACTAGTCCTCACTGCTACAAACGTTAAGGGGAGTGCAGCTGTAACTGTAACCAGATAATGATTTATTCCTAGGAAAGGAATCTACACTGGCACTATCACCCATAAATTATTTTTTTGTAAGCAGAGGATGATGTATGAAGGTGAAGCAATATGATACGTACTAAGTGAAGTGGGGCATCTATGTGGGGTGATTGAATTACCTGAGTGACAGACTGGTCAAGGTCTATTTGAGAAAGGCCAGAGGGTGTCTTGATGGCCCTTCATGGGCTTATGATTGAATCACTAAGAACGTTGCCATTCTAGGAGAGATTATCAGCTTTTGGCTATTGGCCTGCAGGTCTGGGTCATTACTTATGGCCATGGGTGTGAGGAGCACTGGAAGGTTAAAAAAAAGGGCCTCGATTAATGTTGTCTTGGAGCATTCAGGCAATTGGAGAACCTCTCAAAACCATCTACGGGAATTCCTGTCTCAATCGAGAGAACTTGCCTTAATATAGAACTAGATGGAATTTTCATGCTTTTCTGGCATCTGAAAGCAAAAGGATTTTCTGGTATAAGTACCTGGGTGCTCTAGAATGTGTGTGTGTGTGTGGGGGAGCTCCATGCAATGTCCTGTCCCACCTTGTAACTTGGCATTTGCAGGGACCCCACTCACTGGGATCTGGATCCTGCTCTTCCTATCTGGGAAGCAGGACTGGATGAAAATTGCAGTAACCCAGATGTGGAACCAGGCTCTTCTCTTATGAGATTGCCAACTAGAGTGAAGTTGACAATGGTTATTTAATATCAGCATGCATAAGCAGCCAAGCATGGGGCACAACATGGTGGCCTAGGAAACACAATGATCCCTCCCCTCGAATCCACAATCCCAAAGCAGCAGTGTGAAAATATGCATGTGCAAAGTATTTGCACTCCCATTAGAACACTAAAAAAGCAGGGATTTTATGAGTGTTCAACAGTGCTACTTGCAATTTGTTATCAAATGTAATTCCAGAAAAATATCATTTGACCACCACTACCATGATTACAGACTGAGCTAGCAATTAAAAGGAGCCAATATCTAGGGTCCTGGAGCTCCAAATGCTAAGTGGAGATCAGGAGGAGGAGAAGGAGGAGAAGAAGTTGGTTTTTATATTCCAGCTTTCTCTACCACTTATGGAAGACTCAAACCGGCTTACAGTTACCTTCCCCTCCCCTCCCCACAACATACAACCCTGTAAGGTAGGTGGGGATGAGTGTGTGACTAGCCCAATGTCATCCAGCTGGCTTGTGTGTAGGAGTGGGGAAACCAACCCGGTTCACCAGATTAGCGTCCGCCGCTCATGTGGAGGAGTGGGGAATCAAACCTGGTTCTCCAGATCAGAGTCCATTGCTCCAAACCACTGCTCTTAACCACTACACCACGCCTAAAAGTCTCTAATAATTTTCCCTTATTAAACTCCCCCAATGCCTTCTTTCCCATCTCCTCTACTATGAATGGAAAACATTACTCC
This sequence comes from Euleptes europaea, assembly GCF_029931775.1. Taxonomy (NCBI): domain Eukaryota; kingdom Metazoa; phylum Chordata; class Lepidosauria; order Squamata; family Sphaerodactylidae; genus Euleptes; species Euleptes europaea. The sequence continues at coordinate 33,965,553 of NC_079316.1, read as the reverse complement.
TTTCTACATTATCAGGACATCTACTATAACCACCAAGCAGGTCTGGGTCATGTAAAATTATGTAGGAAGGAACCAGTGCAAAATACAAATTAATTTGCTGGAAGGGCCTGGGACATGACTCTTGGCTGGAAACTAAAGCCAAATAGAAACCCTAGCTTGTTCTCCCCAGCATAGGAAACTGTGGCTCAGTTTGTAGAGCATCTGCTTGGCATGCAGAAGGTCCCAGGTCCAATCCCCAGCATCTCCAGTTAAAGGGACTAGGTAAGTAGGTGATGTGAAAGACCTCTGCCTGAGACCCTGGAGAGCCGCTGCCGGTCTGAGTAGACAATACTGTCTTTGATGGACCAAAGGTCTGATTCAGTATAGGGCAGCTTCATGTGTTCATGTGAATTAAAAAGAAACAGAGAAGAAATGGCCTAACAATGGTGCATGAAATCCCACATTGCATCTTCGTAGGGGTGTGCTTTATGCATACTTAGTTCTGTTCCAAAGCACAAAATTGGGTATGTGGAAAGCTCCCATGTAGACATTCCCATTCACCCACAATAGAAGGCTCCTTAAGCACTAGGAGATGGATATTTTGAACAAATGTACTGCTGCTCAATAATGTGCATATTTACTTAGAAATCAGTCTCACTGAGTTCAGTTAGACTTAATGCCAAGTAAGTGTGTATATGATTGCAGGAGCCAGCAATGGCCATAAGTGAGCATTGTGTGCAGCTCCATTTAAAAATGATTGGCATTGAAAATATGAATCATTATGAGCTATTTTTGGACACTGATTCTTACTAGTCTTGTGCCATGGTGCTTGGTAATTAAAACCATTACATGTGGCTTGTTAAATTACTGTGCATGCGTTGGAAGATTTATTTCACTGTATGCTTTGCTGGGATTGTCGCCATATATTCTTGAGCTGTAAGAAGGAAACTTGCAGGCAGAAGGTGCTCCATAGAGCACAGACATTACTAGAGGAAGTATCTATGTTTCTCTTATGTTGCTGTTGAAAGTCAGAATCAGTCAACAATTGGCTCTTACTGACATTTGACACAGTCAGTTAATGCAAGCACATGGATATGTCTTGTGTTTGCATATCACATAGGAAGTTAAACGTGGAAGCTTTGCAAAGGTCATTCTGCTTTACAAATCTGGATTCATACAGTACAAGGAGCAAGCAAGTTGAAATTGGTTTACCAGGACAGATTCTCACCAAGAGAATCTCCATCCTATTACAAAGGTGGTGGGGCCAAGGCTGGAGAATTTGTAAGAGGAGGAGGTGTCTGTGTATTAATATGGAAAACTAGCTGAAGTTAGTAGCTGTATCCTTGCCAGCTGAAGGTGGTAATTACATATCATGGAAGCAGTTGTCAATTTAAAACGAACAAGGATAAATAATTAAAACTAAATAGAAGTCTAAATGATCTGTTCTGTGTACATCACACCACATAGCATTTTCCTTGTTCAGACACTGAAATCCATTTATTGATTGAATGCCAAGGAGAGGCATTGTTAATAGTGTCTTCTTACTGTAGCTTTTCAGAGCCCAAGTAATGAATGTACATTGTGCTGAAGGAAAGTTAAGATACACAATTTTGTGCTATAGCAATGATGGAAACATTTGATTCGCATCCCACTCTGTTCTTTACTCCATTAAAGGATTCTCCTTTTCTAATATGCCCTCAGGGATCTGTCCCCATCAAGACTTGATTATGTTGTCGCTTGAGGCCTCTTTAATGGTTGCTACAGGCAATTAAATACACTGAAGAGTTCACCAATACAATGAAAAACACTAGGTTTAGGAAATGCTCATTCATTCATTCATTCATTCACTCATTCATTCTGAGTACTATAATTCATTGTGTCAGACTCATGGTCCTTCCTTCATCCCAGAACTTGTTTTTGCTACTAAGTCCTGGAACATCTGAAATAATAATTTGCTGGAGAGCATCTTTGACCATTTGCAAAGTACAATAGTTGTTTATATATATATATATATATCAGGGTATGAGCTTTTGTGAGTCACAGCTCACTTCTTCAGATATTGACCCATTATAATTGTAGAGCCTTTCACAAAGGCAGTCTTGAACCACAATGCCTCATGTTAGCCATATTAAGTGTTAAAAAACATCATATCTGACTCTGACAGCATCTGGATTCAGACGCTATAGAAGAAATGGGGCAAGAAGTGCTATTTGCTCCCAGTATTCTTTAGCTGGCACACACAAATGGAACCACAGTTTTCACTAGGATTCAAGACAGGAGGAATCACATATTTCTCCATCCAGAAGCAATTGTTGCTGCAGCTGACACCTGCCCCTTCAGGCTCTGTTGTCAATGGGAATTAGTTTTTAAGGATAAGGCCTATGTAACAGCAAAAGTGATGCATTGTCTCTATACCTCCTCATTCTTCAATGATATCCATGATTCAGTTAGGGTAGTAGTTCTGGGGAACGCAACTTAGAACAGCACCAATTGCAGATACGATTTGTCAGTGTCAGTTTTCCTTTATGGTCTTTGCTTTGCTGTCTTCCCAGTGTGTTTTGCTTTTTCTGCTATGTTTTGGGGAACAGTGGAGAAAGCACCTAAAAGCTCTATCTGTTAAGTACTCTTTCTAGGAAGCAGTAGGAACACAAGCCAACCAGGAACATAGGAGCATTGGTGACAGTGCAGGTAATATACATCTTGCTCAAATGTGAGTACCATGACAAAGATCAAAGGGGGCAGGGGCCTATGACCTTAATATCCATGGGCAATTTCACTGCTCAGAATGGGTATATGCAGATGCTATCCTTGTGTCAGAATCCTGGAAATCTCTCTAGAATATTTCCCTGAAAACAGCCTGGTATCCAATAACCTTATTTGCTCTTGAGATGCAAATGGTACTACACCTTTCATTCTTTAACCTTCTCTGACATATACACTTGCCAGTGCTTTGAGTTAAAAACATGAAAGCTACTTCTCCCTAATTAACATGTGCAGCTTTATTTACTGCATTTCATATTCATCTAATGAACACAATACAGCTGTACGTATGTAGTGTCCAGAACTCCATTTACAGTGGAGTCATTATTCCTGCATATACATAAACGCGAGTCTCCACCATGAAAAATATACACTTGATCTTTGAACAGTGACTGAAATCTCATAATTAGCAAGACAAATGAGGCATGACATACCATCAAATGTAGGAAGTCTAAACGCCAAATCACAGCATATTTGCAAACCATTTGAATTTTAAATTGAAGCCTACCTTAGTCATTGATAGAAGCTCCACAAATTCTCGGCATGACTGATGAAATATATAGATTGACTGAATGCACTTTTTAAAACCTTTATGATGTTCACATTGCGTACATGAATAGCTGTTTGAAATTAAACAGTCTCTGATTACAACTGGAACCATGACTACAATAATTAATAATACCTTTCCAAATGTTCTCATAATGGAAGATGGGGGGCACGTACAGTTAGATAAACAAGATGATTGAGAGTCTGGTCCAATTTAGACATACATTCTAGATTGATTCCCAAGTGAGCACTGGAGTGAAAATTATTTGCCAAAATAGGTTTGCCATCCATTATCCATAAACGATCACATGAAATAAAGCTGAACCCTTGGTTGTTGGGTTAGAATTAGCCATCAGAAATTAGCCATAGAATTAGCCATCAGAATTTGTCCATCAGAAAGGTTTACAAAAATCAGAAATAGAACTGCCTATAAGATTCATCTTCATGAATCATTGCCTTGGATGCAGCCAAGGGCATAGCTCCGTTGATGCAAAATGACATATTGGAACTAATTCCCAGAAAATTAGGAATGAAAACTATGAACAGTACAATGCTTAACAAGTTACTCCTTTCTAAGACCACTGATTTCAGGGGACTTAGAAGGGTGCCTCTCTTAAGGACAGGACAGTACATCTCCAAGACATGTAATCAATATGGTTCATAGTAGATCCAAAGAAAAACAATGGTGGAGTGAGAAGAAAATTTTATTCCAGTGCATTAATAATCCTGATGTGTTTTGCATTGAGCTTCCTCAAGCACATTTATACATATATCAAAACAATGATAAAACATATTTTAAAAAATATTTTATAGCAAATTATATAACTTATTGAAATGTTGAAAGAATTATATAGGACTGTATATGCGTTTTTGTATACTTTAGGCTGATGAAGCCTTAAGGTGAAACGCACTGAATACCATGGATCTGCATTCCTGATCTGGTTCTGAACACCATTGATTTTCTTGTGGTCCCCACCGGACATTTGGCATTACCCTTTTAAGGGAACTTCAAGAAACGGAAGAAGCTTGGTGCTTAATATTGAGTCTACGGACAAGACAAGTAACTTTATGTTGGAAAGCTTGATGAACTTTACTAGCTCCTATCTGGTGGTGACTTTTTCTTGTATATATTATACATAGTACACATTTATTGTTCAGCACCCTTGTTTGATTATATGTTTGTTTGCATAGACTTGTCTGTGGATGGTTGTTAGATTTTTTTGAATATAATACATTTGATACTGTTTGATATAAACTGAGCCTATTGTTGGTTCTTGTAGGTTATCCGGGCTGTGTAACTGTGGTCTTGGAATTTTCTTTCCTGACGTTTCGCCAGCAACTGTGGCAGGCATCTTCAGAGTAGTAACACTGAAGGACAGTGTCTCTCAGTGTCAAGGGTGTAGGAAGAGTAATATATAGTCAGAAAGGGGTTGGGTTTGAGCTGAGTATTGTCCTGCAAAGGTAATGTGCTAATCATTGTCCTGTAAGTATCAAGATAATGTGCTAATGAGGGTATGGTATGTTAATATGGAACCATTGTATCCTGAAGTGATCTGTTAATGTGTGTAATCCAAAACTAATCTGCATGGCTATTGTTGAATGTTGTCTTTGTTAAGAATGAATAAGGCTTGGCTTCCTGTTCTGAAAACCTCCAGACTAACAAAGACAACATTCAACAATAGCCATGCACATTAACAGATCACTTCAGGATACAATGGTTCCATATTAACATACCATACCCTCATTAGCACATAATAATATGGAGGGTTTTTTAAATTTTGTGGCAGTTTTGGGGGGATATCTGCTCTCTATACTCGGAATTAAATTACAAAGGAGAGGATGGTACTGACACTGATGAGGGGTTGGAATAAATGTCTTTTTGGTCCTTCTAGGTCTATAGTGACCTCTACTCAGTCTCTACTGTGTTCACCAATTTCAATTTGTTCAATTTTGCAGAACTCTAATCTTTGCTATAGTTATCCTGTCACCTCACTACCAAGTAAAGATGAAGACCTTACAAAACAAAGTTGTTTAGCTAAGGAAATATCACTTTTTATGAAGGCAGTAAACTTCAGAATGGACTCTGAATAATTGACTATTAAATGCATAGTTACATTGTGGGTGAATCTTAAAATATTTATTATCCATCATGAATCCAAGCATGAGTAATGAAAGGGAATGGTTTTTGATATTTGAAATTAAGGCCTGTAAAAGAAAGGACTCAGCACTGATGTATATAGATATAAAGAGTATTTTATGTACATACCCCACTCACACAAAGGGTTAGGTCCAAACTAAATTAGAGTTTCCACTGATTACCCTTCCCTGCAGACTCCCACATATTAGAATTCCCAATTGCCCAGGCCCAGTGGAGAATTCCCTGCCCTAGCCCCAAACTCTCACCCTTGAGATATTGGGGAGCAGGAGAAAAATGGCCTCATGGCAACACTCTAGTAATTTCCCCATGTCTTTATGATCTTTACCACTGAAATTGGGGGAAATTCCTACAGTGTCACCTGGAATTGACATCACACCCTCCCTAGACTCCACTCACCCCAGGTACTACCTTCCAAATCTCCTGGCATTTGCCTCATGTTGTTTGTCAGGTTCCCTTATCCCCAGGAGCAATTTCATAGCGATCCATGGGAAGCAGCAGGAAAGTTGGAAATCTGTGGATGGAAATCCTTTTGGTTGTGTAAGTGCTTTGGTGGATCTAAGCCAACATGTGGAAAATTTCCTAGTTTTGTCCTTTCCCTAAAATGCTAGTTTCCTAGTGTGGGGATTTTTTTTTCATGAGAGAGTATTCGAAAAAGCAACCTCCCTACCAATCTGAAGTGTGATCCCAGAATAACTTTACAACATGACCTGCTGTTTGAGCCAACCAAACCTTACTTCTTATTTATAGTCCAGACGCTTAGATATTTAATATCTAACATCAGATCTTTAAAACCTAAGGAGTCAGCAAACAACTAAAATGAGCACAAAATTTGCTTCACCATTTTACAGCAAGATCTGTTCTCTAAAGCAGCCCTGCACATTCTCTTCAAATCAGATTATATTGCTATTAAGAGATAATTAAGATCAGTTTATGACTTTCAGAGTGATGGAAATGAGATTAGGGAATAACCCAGCATAAAATCTGGAATTAATTTAACCATAAAAAACATATTTAACACTATTTTAACATTTTAATTATATTAACTGAACTACATGTCGACATCAGTACAACAGCAAAATGACTAGACAAGCTTATGATGTGAACAAAAAGCTTTAAAAGAATGACTTGTATTGAAGGTCATGGTCAGATAATTTATATCAAACAATTACTGTGGGTTTTATAAATGACCAGTTTTAAAGTAATTCATTGGCGATTCAAAGAGTGACTTAATGGGAGCGGGGGGGGAGGAGGATGTATAATGCATATTCTTTCCCCTGCCAACATGAGGCTAAACCTAATGGCAGAATAAGCTGCTAGGTAGTGTCATTTGGCTCCAAACTTTTCAATGTAGTAAGAAAAGAAATATGGCACCTAAATTATAAAGACAAACATATTCAAACAATATGGTACTGAATCTTGAAGCATGTGTTGTATACAACTGATAGCCCAGACAGTGGGTAATATCACTTGTGAATTATTACAAGGATGGTCATGCTCGCGGACATCCTGCAGTGCAGATAACCTTATTTATTTGTTTGTTACTTTAATATCCTGCTTTTCTCCCAAGAGGGACCCAAAAGAAGCTTGCATCGTTCTTAGGTTTGCCAGGTCCCTCTTCGCCACTGGCAGGAGGTTTCTGAGGCGAAGCCTGAGGAGGGCGGGGTTTGGGGATGGGAGGGACTTCAATGCCATAGAGTCCAATTGCCCAAGCGACCATTTTCTCCAGGTGAACTGATCTCTATCGGCTGGAGATCAGTTGTAACAGCAGAAGATCTCCAGCTAGTACCTGAAAGTTGGCAACCCTAATTGCGGCCCCAGCCCTATGGGGGGAGGGAATGGAACAGGGGGCGTGGCCCACGGCCCTCCCAGGGGCCAACCCACCCTGGGGATGTGAGGCGTGGTCTTACCAAGAATAATGACAGACACGGCAGCTGGAGTAAACAGGCCACAACTTTATTGATTACAGCATTAGACATTGGCAAGCATGGAGGGCGGGATCCAGGGATCAGCTGACCCGTCTGCCAGCTGATCACACCCTGCGCCCAACCCACCTGCTGGGCGCAGCCTGAGATGGCAGTATGCTGGGACCCACATGGGCGGCAGCCAACCGTGTGGTCCCATGCCACTTGGGAGGAGGCCAAACCGCAGCCCCCGAGCCAGGCTTAACCATTCCTGGCCTCCCCCCAAAACCCCTTATTAAGGTCCCCAGAATGGGAAACAGGGCATGCAGGCCATCTTTCCCCCAAACTGGATCCGGCCCCATGCCCAAACCGCCAACATTAGTTGTGACAGATAGCAGCTAAAACCCCATGCACAAAGGGAAGGGTGGGCAGGACAAGCAGCGTGGAGGGGGAAAGAATGGCTGCGGCTGGGGGAGGGGCCGCCTTTTATCCCGGCCTCCCGGCCTGCCGGCCAGCGTGGACCCTATTGGGTCAGGGTGGGCCCCGTGACCCTGGGCACGGCCCACCGGGACCTGGAGATGGGGGGGGCGGCCAGCCGTGGGAGCGGATGGGAGCCCGCGGCTGCCATTCTCCTACCCGGGCCGCTGCACGTAGGGCCGTGCTGCCCTCCCCCCTCCCCGGGGGCCGGCTGGTCCCCCCGACCCCTGAGCCACCTCCGGACCGGTGCCGCTGCCTGGATCGGCTGCGCCGCTGGTAAGTGGGCGTCCATCCCCGCTCCCCCTGCTCCTACCCCCCCACACGGGTCCGCAAATCCGGATCCCCCTGATCGGGATCCGCTGCTTGAAGCAGGTTAGGGTGAGAATGTATGACCAAGCAAGTTTCCATGGCACAATGGGGATTTGAACCTGAGTCTCCCAGATCCTAGTCTGACTCTCTAACCACTGCACATACTGTTTCTCCAAATGATGGTACATGATTTTCTTTTAATTTAGTTAAGAAGATCCATTAGATATTCTTAGAGACTAGCCCATGGCAGAAGTTCACGTGAATCTTCTTTTGTCAGGTAGCCCAAAACAGAGATCTCAGGGCACTTCCATATGTACTGTCTCTACTTCATTTATTGAAAACCACTGGTTTGGGACAGTTAAATAGGGATTTGAAGTTAGAGTTTTACTCATCAAGATCGAACCTTACCATGCTTATCTGTAAATATAATAAATGCTCCAAATTTAAACTGAGTGATTTCTGACATTTGGGAGCTGTTGGAAACCTTCCATCTGACGCTTGTTTTACGAAAAGGAAAACATGAAACTTTCCCCTTTCCACTCTTAACTAAATTGGAATCTTTGCTGATAACAATCAGGAGGCCTTATGCAATTTAGGCTGTCACAGGCTTTCAGGTTTCTTGGAAGGAAAATGTGGTTTAATTGAAAGACAGGCAGGCCCTTAATAAAGGAGGCACTAGGACAAGTGTGTGGAGAAAAAGATGCAGAAGAAGAAAATGTTCAGGGCAAAATGTCATTAAATCATGTCTGGGAGAGTGATTATTAATCAAGAATGAGTTAGCAGGCAATGAGCATTAAAGACAGAGTTACTTAACCTGTGGTGAAGAGGTTATCACCCTTTTACACTGACATTCTTAATTGACCTGCTGGATAAGGAAGGCATGTTTAAAAAAACACACCCAAAAAACCAAATTGAAGCTACTATCTTTCCAGCATTTGATGAACTATGTTGTATACAAGACATTTGACAGCTTAATAAAAATCAGTATTGGACCAATCTTACACTAAAGAAGCAAGTCTGCATTGTACCAAAGAATGTGTATTCTTCCTAGGCCCACTTCTATTACTGAATCATAAGGACACATTCAGCTGGCTATACAAATCACTTAGTCATACAGAATTTGCCCTTTTCTTTTAATGATAAGGAATTTTAAGCTTCTGTCTACACTGATAACAAACTTCATTTAATGTGCGTGTACTAAGCCACTCTGCCTTCGTTCGAATAATTATGCTGTCATGTTAACAATTCTATTTTTGCACTTTAGAGAAGACTTCCCAGTACATATATATGTTCCAGAGGTAAAATGGAGTAGTTTCTGGAGTTGGTTTGAAGCCAGAGGAAACAGTAGCTATCTAATGGGGCTGCCTAGCCTGTAGCCCCTGAGTGGGCTGGAGGATCTTCCGCCCTCAGCTTCTGTTCCCTGCTGATGCTCAGAGTGTTGGCAGGAGAAAAATAGACAAAAAATGGGGGTCGCTCTATAAGTGACTTCAGTTCTCCCTAGGATTCACCAGAATATCTATGGTTTTACCATAGAGTTTCCAGGGATTCCTAATGGGGCATGACATCAATTTTGGATTTCCTCTGCAACTGGTTTTCCTCTGCAACTCACCTTCTGGTTTTCCATGGATCTGACATCATGTTGTCACCAATAGTTGGATTCCCACCCCCTTCTTCCTCTGGTTGCCAGGCCACGCCTGAAAATCCCAGTATCTAAACAAGTCTGGATCACTATTTTCTTAATTTGCTGTGGTTGAGGCTTTGGATAGACTATCATTAAACTACTAGACAATCATTAACATACTAGATACTAAGATCCTCTTTTCTGTGATAACGAGGGATTGTTAACATCAAATAAGGTTAAGAAACTCTTGGCAGGCATAGATTTAGGAGTTACTTTGGCTGTAGCCAATTTTTTTGCTTGTGTGAATTAAAGGACCTCATGTGCAGTAACTGATTGGTTATTTGAATTACTTTTTTATGTTTCTAGTGTGACATTGCTCAAGGTCTGTAGGCTAAATGAGCAGTATTAGTAAAGTAAGTAAATAAGTAAGATAATAGGCAGTGCTACCAGGACCTTAAAAGTACTGCAAAGATGGGCATATTTTGAAAAAATAGAACTAAAATATATAAAATGCATGAAGCTACCATATACGGAGTCAGATTGTTGGTATATCAAGGTCAGTACTGTCTACACTGATTGGCAGCAGGTCTCCAGGATCTCAGGTACAGGTCTTTCATATCACCTTCAAATTGATGTAAATCGGGAGGTGCTGGGATTAAACCTGAGACCTTCCAAGTGATACTCTGCACTGAGCCACAGTCCCATTCTAGCAAAAACAAAATGGGGGGTGTGTGTGTTACAAATTTGAAATTTGGAGTGTGCGTTCATTATTTCACCTCAAGATATGACTTCATTTATTTAAAGCCATGTATCCTGATACACCCCAATTTCAGTCAGTTCCTAGCCAAAGAAAACATTGGTCTTTTATGCATGGCTGTTTCCCTCGCTGTCACCCCTCTGACAACTTCGTGTCTTTGTGTTTATTATGCATGCTGTTTCCAACCATCAGAGGTCGCCTCACTCTCCCCCTGCATTTTCCCATGTTTTGCCTGTGTTTTCAAATTTGAGATAAAACAGGTCTCTCAAGACGCAGGCAAAACACAGGGAAACACAGAGGGAGAGCAAGGCGACCTCTGACAGTTGGAAACAGCATGCATAATCAACACAAAGACCCGACGTTGTCGGAGGGGTGACAGTGAGTGAAACAGCCATGCGTAAAAGACAATTTATTCAATATGATTTGCTTGCTGCCTATCAAATACTGGATGCTATGGCATTTAAGCTATTGGACGTTGTTAACTGCAGCTGGGCAGTATTAATGTTTCTCAAGGAGGGGTTTTTCACCTGAGCTACACCTAGGCATGATGGAACAGTGATTAGCCTCCTTGTAGTAGCTTTATGATTAGCCTTATGATTGGAAGCTGGAGGGTACTAACTTGATTTTCATTTTTGCTGTCCAGTATTACAGTCCAGGGCCCTGACCTGGATGGCCCAGGCTAGCCTGATCTCATCAGATCTCAGAAGCTAAGCAGCGTCGGCCCTGGTTAGTATTTGGATGGGAGACCACCAAGGAATACCAGGGTCGCTGTACAGGGGAAGGCACTGGCAAACCACCTCTGTTAGTCTCTTGCCATGAAAACCCCAAAAGGGGTCACCATAAGTCGGCTACAACTTGAAGGCACTTTACACACACACATTATAGTCCAGCACTGCATGTCAGCTGTTAAATAATGATTGCTGTTGCATGTCAAATGTGTGTGTGTGTGTGTGTGTGTAAAGTGCTGTCAAGTCGCAGCCGACTTATGGCAACCCAGTAGGGTTTTCAAGGCAAGAGACTAACAGAGGTGGGTTGCCATTGCCTTGCTCTGCATAAAGACTCTGGTATTCTTCGATGGTTTCCCATCCAAGTACAAACCAGGGCCGACCCTGATTAGCTTCCAATATATGACAAGATCAGGCTAGCCTGGGCTATCCAGGTCAGATCTGCATGTCAAATAGCAACTGTAAAGTAATGACAAACCTCAAATATTGAAATAAAGTACCGATCATCACCAAAATGTCACAATTTCATCACCCGTAGAATATTTTGCAAATCTTTGAATATCTACGGGATGATCCTACCCTGGTTATATGCAGAGGATTCTCATAGAAGACTCCCCTCTCTTCACACATACAATTTGGTGCAAGCAAAAACACTCATGCAAGTCACCCAATGGGTCAGTACTAGGAGCTCTGTACCCTTGTTCCCCAGTTTCCCATCCAGCCCTTCTTTTCTGCATGATGCCAGTTGCTTGTGCTCCAGAACACTACGTTACTTGCACCAAGCAGAAGGAGGGCTTTTAGGAGGATCTGGGAGGCAGGAGCACAGATCACTCATTTTCCATAATGATCCACTGAGCTGCCTGCCTATATGGAAGGTCTGCATGATACCCTTAGTGAGTATTTATACTTCCAGTGGATATTTGCAAAGGAGAATTTTCATGACCGAAAATTCATCTGAACTGTGAAAAATGACCCAATTAAAGCCCAATCATACTTCTGTAGGTATATAAAAGAATGCTACCCCAGTTTTCCATCATCTCAGCCTCCCAAGACACCTCACAATCCATTTTAAAACAATAATGAAAGTGATAAAAAACCAGCCAACAAAAAACAGAAAGCATCTGCAAAACAATTAATCATCCTAAATATTGCCAACAAAGGTCCACGAACTCCAGAGAGTCACAAGCTACTCAAGGCTTGAATAAATGAGAAAGTATTTTAACAGATTTCATTTATTTATTTGCTTATTTATTTAAAGCATGTCTATCCCACCTTATCTCCTTGGACTCAAGGTGGACAACAGTGAAGCAACCAAGTTGCAAGGGCATAAATCATAACAGTCCAATTAACAAAATTAAAACATATTAAAATACACAAATTACCAAATGTAAAAGCGCTCCAGAAAAAGGACATGAATGAAAACATACAGGATCAACTAACTCACTGCCAGATCTGCTGAACAATTCACCCTCCACCAAATGCTCTCTAGCACAAAAACTGCCTTAAGGAAGCAAGCAAAGGTGCTTTCCTCGCCCACTTTGGCAGGCTGCTGCAAAAGTACTGGGCCCACCATGGGAAAAGCCCAGTTGCTGAAAGGTCAACCAATCAGGTGCCCTGATGTGCCTGGGGAAAACATTCCACATTCTGGATGCCACAACCAATAAGGCTCTGTCTAGCTTCCCACTCAGTTATGAAGCTGGGATGCCTTACTTTAATTTCTTCTTGCCATTGAAATGTGCAGTGATTATTGGAATAAATTTCCCAAAGCCTTGAATGAATGAAAAGATCAAAGGAGAGGTTATTTTAAAATCATGACATTGTGAGATGCAATCTTCCCCCAAAAAAAGAACAGTTGAAAGGTGAAGTAAGATTGCCAATTCTGTGTTGGAAAATTCCTGGAGATTTGTTAGAGAGGGCAGGGTTTGGGGAGGGCAGAGACTTCAGCAGAGATGTGATTTCATGAAGTCCATTCACCCTCAGAAAAACCCTTTTTCTTGGGGGGAACTGATCTCTGTAGCCTGGAGATCAGTTGGAATTCTGGGAGACCTTCAGGCTGCACCTGGAACTTGGCAACCCTAGTTCAGATAAAGAGGCCTAGCACTGAGGGAGTCAGTTCAGAGAATAAACATTTTCCAATGATTTCTAGGCCCTTGGTGTTTGCAAAGAAAATAACTTCTTTTTGAAAAACTAAAAAAGATTTCTAGATGTCTTATTTTCATATAAGCAGAAGCCTCAAAGAGGATTCTAGGGATGTTGGATCTGTTGTGGAGGATCAAAAAATGAACCCTCCAAAGTCTCATTTATTTCATTTGTCTTGTAATGGAAAAATGGGGGAGAGGCAGTGAATTACTGGATGAGGGCTGCATCATTTGTATTTTTATTGTCCCTTTTTATTGTCTCTGCCTGAGACCCTGGAGAGCCGCTGCCGGTCTGAGTAGACAATACTGACTTTGATAGACCAAGGGTCTGATTCAGTATAAGGCAGCTTCATGTGTTCATGTGTCCTTCCCTCCTCGCCTTGCCCCATTGCTGTTCTTACTGTGCTATGAGCCACACTTGCTGTGGCAGAGTTGGTGACAGTCCAGTCAGGTAGGCAAGCAGGTACCGTAAGTGGGGAAAGAGAAGAGACTCTCTCCCCTTCCTTTCCTGGCACCCTGGACATTGTGTTGAACCATGGTCCACCCTGGGGGGAATTTGGTCAACAGGGGTCCTGAAATTCCCCAGCATGTGACAAAGTCTCTGGTGCATTGGAAGTGGCACCCAAGATGCAAGGTGAGGCCTGCAGGAAACATATTTGCAGCTCTCACCTGCTTGCCTGCCTGCCAGAAATAGCAGCCTACACAGTAAGTGCTAGGGGATGGAAGTGAAGAACATTCCTACTATGGAATGAAAACAATCAACATGAACATATGTGATGAGAACAATTGAAATTACTGAAATGAAAACAAGCAAAAACGAAGATTTTAAAAACTGCACACATCTAGAAGTCTCTAGGATTCCTAAACTGCAAAGCTCATGGGTCTTGAGCCTATTCAAAAAGCCATCTTGCCTATAAAAAAGTTTATCCGATTGTAGTTTTTGCCATTGATGTTAAAGCAGAGGGATCCCACCCCCCGAAGAGGCAGCTGACCAATAAACCAAATGCATAGATAAATGAACAGTCTGTCAAGTTAATGCAGTGGTCTGGCATGTGAGTTCTGCATAATATAGAACATGGGTTCATGCAAATGCCATCTTCCAAAATAGTCATGAATAGTGCCTATCTACTAAATATGTTTGCCGCCAAAAGGGTAGCTGGATCATGGCTGTGTGAGCACACACTCCCGAGAAATATATTCTTTCCCATTACAGTGCAATCGTAAGAACTTTTCTGGGAGTAAGCCCCATTGAATAGTATTGAGTAGGATCTGAGGAGACCTGCTTAGGACAGCACAGATAGACACTTCATATTAGGAGCAGTCAGCCTTTAATCTTCTCCCGACAGGCTGCTGTCACTGTGGTTCCTTTTATGTAAATGTCAGTTTTTCAGTGCTACGCATTCTGATTTAAAAAAGCCATTGTCAATTATACATGAGAGACTTTCCCACTGAACTGTCCTCAGTGCACATAGTGCTATTGAACTGAAGCCAAAGGATTGAGCGCAGCCTTCATATTCAATGCAAATCTTGCATGTGCCACAGTTTAAAGAATTCATAATGTTTGTTGTATGTCTTGTTTAAACAATAATTAGAATTCACAGTTCAGTGCTCTGATGACTTAAGGACTTTAAAATCTGTGCGAGTCCTATACCTTTTTAGTCAAAATGATTAAGTAGAAAAATTGCCATAAATGTTTCCTGGGTTATGCAAATTAATCATAATTAAATCAGATTAAGCAGGGGTGCAGTCAAATAACACCAGTTGTGTTTTACACCAATTCTTTATTCTGCACATATGCATCAAAGATGTTTGAAGTGAGAAAAGACGTTGATATTTTATTTGACAATTATATTTAGGAACAACTGCAAGCAATACAGAGCAAAGATCTTCCTGGATACTTCAAGAAGGAAAATCTAATTTAGTAAAGGAGTTCCAGATAGATATATGGATTGTTTAAGGATATGTTTTCAAATGCAATTAACATAAAAGAACCCTGTATGTTATACCATCCAAATGCACATGCATGCAAAATTACACAACATTTAGAAGTTAAATGGACATGCAAAGGCACCCTGAATATGCATACATCAGACCACTATGTAGGGGGCTTGTCCAAGGCTCAAGTCCAAGACAAGGAACACATCACTTTCCTGGACACAGAAGGAGGACAACAGCTTTCTCCAGAATTCATCAGGGCTCTTTCTTGGACAACTCAGGACATTAGGGTTGCCAGCTCCGGGTTGGGAAATATGTGGAGATTTTTGGGGCAGAGACTGAGGGGGGTGGGGTTTGAGGAGGGGAGGGACTTCAATGCCATAGAGTCCAATTGCCAAAGCATCCGTTTTCTCCAGGTGAACTGTTCTCTATCGGCTGGACACTAGTTGTAATAGCAGGAGATCTCCAGCTAGTACCTGGAGGTTGGCAAACCTAGGCCAAGTCCATATGATATTATTTATCACAGCTACACATACTTTCTGCATTTTTGTCTCTTACCCTGCTGGGAGTGGGCTATCTAGAGAGGAAGCAGTTGTAGCTGTGCTACATGTGGCTATTCTAAATCAGGAGGACAGGATAATATGGTAACATGAAGAAACATCTTGCATTTGAACCTTACTGTATATAACTTTCTTAATCTTCTTCATCTTAGGGGACTCAGTGGGAAAACGTGTTTGAATATTGTAGTCTTGAGATTAATAGACAGGATGAACACTGAGCTTCCAGATCAAGTCCAGATATGTCTGAATAAAATGTCACTTTCAGTCTTCTGTTGGCTCCCTGATAAAACATATTGTTTTGCCAACACTTCAGATCCCCAGAGTTTTTGTGCATAGTTTTTATTTACTTCGATGTATTCATATTTCTTATGCTTATTTTCTTTTCCAGCACAATTTGTAACCAGTTATTGTGTTCTCTTTGCTAATTAAATTATTTTACACCATGATATCCATGCTTATACCAATCAGTTCAACACAAAAAATATTTTTATCTCAATATTCCTACATGGGTTAGTCTTCAATATAAACACATGGTAAACCACTTAGTCAGAGTACCTTTAAAAGAATACACTAATGAAGCGATGGGAACATGAAAGTTTTTACACTGCTATGTGTCATTAGGTTGGTCCTAATAAAAGGTATTATATGGATTGTGTCCTTGGCTTTTTGAATTTTACTTTTGTACCAATTCAGCTGTAAACAACTTGTATATTTATGATACCTGCGTTTAGGTGACCAAGAGAGGCATGTGCATCTTGAACTAATGGAATTAGAAACAGAGAGTGAATATGAAAAATGCAACATGAAGCAATTATTACCTAATTTGGCTTCCCTTTGCAACATCATGAATTTATCTCCTGTTGGCTCAACTAAATATTTTGTGTGATCCAAGTTGGGGACTTGTGGTGCACATAAAATTGGGGAACTATTGTTTCCAAGGGCTGCAGAGGCTGTTTCTGCTTGTGAGCATGGCATGTGGAGAGAAGAGGCTTCATCCTTCCCTCCCACACCATTTTCTCAAGTCTACATGGCTGTGCAGTGTGTGTGTGTGTGTGTGGGTGTTTGCCCTGAATCCATCTAGCCTAGGCCAGCACTATTCATTCTGACTCACAATATCTCAGTGAGGATGCAGGCAGAAATCTTTACCGGCTGCGAGATCCTTTTAATTGGAAATGGAAGGGATCTTTTGCAAGGGAAACATGCTCCACTACTGAACCATGGCCTCTCCTCACTCAAAGCTGGAACCTTTCTGCTAAGAAATTTCCTAATGCACATTATAGGCATTACTAGAAGCAGACAGCAGGACTGATCATGATGCACTCTGCCAGAGATAAGTATAAGAATGGCAATATTCAGGTCTCCCTCTCAAAGGAAACAAGAAACATCTTAAGCAGAACTGTCTTTCTTGACCCAAAGAGCTATGCTTTAGAAACTCTCCACTCAGCACTCTCTCTCTTTTAGTCATTCAGCTTATAAATGAAGTGATTCACAACTTCCTTGTCGACTTACCTATCTGGTGCTTCTAAAAGTTACTTTAACCATTTGCTAAATAATGCATGAGGAACCATTTCCCCTTTGCCCCCATTATGAAGTCAGTGTGAAGAGTCTCACTTGCAGACACTCACAGTGGGGGCTATAGAGTGCTTATGTGTATAAAGCTGTGCAAACTGACCATATTTGATTTGAGTGCACCCCTCTTAACAAAAAGTGGGATGGGATGTTTTTCTGACAAAGGACATTTTGGCTGCTGGAACCAGAGGATGGCAGAAATGCAAATACATCTGTTCTCTGTAATGGCAGTGATTTCGGCTTTGCTCCATTCTCACAGAGGGATTAAAAACAAGTCAGAAGGGAACTGACATTTCTACAGATGTTTTCCATGCCGCCCTGCGGTGAGGACTGGACAAGGCACTCATGAATGCTGTGCAGAGATGGCATCTTAAAAGAATATATTGAACTAAATGACAGCAACAGACTTTACTTGCATTCAAGTTCTAGTGTTCTCTTGTGGCTAAGGTAAAGGGGGGGGGGGGAATGTAGCAAAAGGCCTAGCACTGAGAAATAAATAATGTTATCCTTCACTACAAATCTATTTACGTTTGTTTCCCTTTAATTTATTCACAAAATCATAACCAGCCATTAGTGTGATACAGCAGCAAATAAAAACAAATGCAGTAATTTAATACTATTTTAAAGAAATATGTTTGGTAGGGACAATATTAGGGGGTCAGATCCCTTTTTATTTTGCATGAATTCAATCCCAAGTAATGGGTTTGATTGAAATGCAAATCAAACAGAAAGTAGGTGCCAGGAAAGACTCAAGTGGGAGGACATTCCAAAGGTGAGCTGCCACCACAGAAAATTACCTGTCTCTAGCTACCACCCGCCTCACCTCTGAAGGCGGGGACACAGACAACAGGGCTTGAGAGACAGATCTTAACTGGCGGGCTGGATAGTATGGGAGGAGATGGTCTTCAGGTACCCTGGTACCATGCCACTTAGGGCCTTAAAAATAATAACCAGCAGCTTTTATTGCTTGGAAACAGATGGGTAGCCAGTGCAGACTTTTCAGCAAAGGGTTGATACAATCCTGTAACCAACCCCTGACAGTAGCCTGGCCACTGCAGTTTGGACCAATTGAAGTTTCCAACCCATTTTCAAAGGCAGCCCCATATAGAACATATTACAGTGATCTTACATGGATGTGATCAGAGCATGAATCACTGTGGCCAGATCGTGCTGTTCAAGGAATGGCCATAACTAGTGAACCAGCCGGAGCTGATCAATAGCGCTATGTGCCACAAAGGAGACCTGAGCTTCCAACTGTAGGCCAGGATCTTAATAGCACCCCGAAACTACAAATCCTTCAGGGGGCAATGCAGCCTTCTCCAGGACAGTCTTGGCTCTGCAATCCCTGACCAAATTCTCCATTGACCAACAACACCTCAGTCTTATCTGGACTGAGCTTCAGTTTATTGGCCCTCATCCATCCCATTACCTTCTCTAGGCACCTGTTCAGCACTTCCACAAACCCATCTGGTTTAGTTGTTAAGGAGAAACACAGCTGGATGTTAACCACATCCTGGTGGCATCTCATTCCAAATCCCCAGATGACCTCTCCCAGCAGTGTCACATAGATGTTAAATAGCATGGAGATAAGATGGAGCTCTGTGGGACCCCACTGCAAAATCGCTATGGGACTGAGCAACAGTCCCCCAGCATCACCTTCTGGAATTGGTTGGTCAAGTAAGACTACCTGTTTGAAGCACTACTGTAGGGGTGCTAACTATGGGCTGGGAAATATTTGGGAGTAGAGCCTGTGGGGAGAGCAGAGTTTTGGGAAGGGAGGGACCTCAGTGGGGTATAATGCCATGGAGTCCACACTCCAAAGCAGCCATTTCCCCCAGTTGTAATTCCAGGATCTCCAGGCCCCACGTGGAGGTTTGCAACCCAATGACTGGTGGTCCAATGTGTATCTTTTTTGTAAACTTCATTGTTATCTTCACTGTATTTTGTAAACCACTTGGAGTCTCTGGTATAGAATGACAATCAGGATAAAAATATCTGGAATAAATAAATAAGTTTTATGAATAGTACTTTAACTGGTTTGTTCCTTGAGTTATGTTATTAAAATGATTGTAAGAGACCAGGATTTTTCTGCCCTGTTTGCCAGAATGCCAGCTATAAGGCATCAGAAATAATGAGAATATTTGGCATTCATCCTTCAGGTTTGAGTAGCTCGTTATAATTTATGGAAACAGGCAAACATAAAGTAGCAATTCCAGGCAGGATGCCTGCCATCAAAGGTGTGTTGTGCCGAAGAGTGAGGACTTACCAAGAGACATTCTTTTCTCATTGAGGCATGAGGAATGTAAACTGTGGTTCCAAACACATCATGGTTATAAACACAGCTAGTGGGCTTTCTCTTGATTAGAATTTTACACTGTTCTATACAGCTTGTGTCAGAAAGAGCTATGGCCTCATAGATGTTTCTTTCAGCTTAGACAGATAAATGAGCCTTCCCTTCTAGGAGAATATTGCTTGTTACGGGGAACCAAATATCGAAGAGCCGTGCGATATATAGAGTTGTGTGTGCAATTCATGATCAACTGAAGACTCTATGTGTTCATCATGACAGCATTAGCTAAAAAGTTTCATAAGTGAAAAACTTTTTTTAACTGATTAACTTTTGTTGATCCCTTCCAGTTGTATTAATCCATTTAAGTCATGTGATCTTGATATTCCATGAATACAGTAAAATGATATTAATTTGATTTGGCTTAGGGTTGCCAGGCATGGCAACTGGTAGGAGACAGGGGGGGGGGGGCATTGACAATGTCACTCCCCATGCACTCAAAAGGGACATCAGTGCATTGCTGGGGATATTCTATGGCTTTACCACAGCTTTTGCAGGATGCTAGAGTGTCCCATTGTCACTTCCAGTTTAAACTGCTAATGCCATAGATGTGCTGGTGCGACACTGGCATGCGAGGCCTTTCCTTCCACCCAATTCCTCCCACTAGTCTTGAGGCACCAGCAGGCATCAAAAGGAATTGCCGGGAAGCCTGCCACTAAAGTGGGAGCCTGGCATCCCTACAGGCTATGGAACAGGATGTTACAGATGCTGCTCCTTTTAAACCTACATACAAAAATCAGGGCTGACTCACATGTTGCAAAGTCTCAGCCAAGCTGATGGAGGGGAACTTTGCTGTCTCATCTCATCATCTGCTTCTCTTCGAGCAGCACACCCACTAGACGAATCACATAGACAAATGGGGAAGGGCAGTGGCTCAGTGGTAGAGCATCTGCTTGGCATGCAGAAGGTCCCAGGTTCAATCCCCGGCATCTCCAGCTAAAGGGACTAGGCAAGTAGGCGATGTGAAAGATCTCTGCCTGAGACCCTGGAGAGCTGCTGCCGGTCTGAGTAGACAATACTGACTTTGATGGACCAAGGGTCTGATTCAGTGTAAGGCAGCTTCATGTGTTCATACAAAAAAAGCTGTTGCTGCTTTCAGAAGATTTCTCAGTAAGAAGGAATCAGAAGTAAGGAGGATGACCTGGCTTGGTAGATAAGGAGCCTTCAGAATCTTGAGCTGTGTTTTAAAGATACATTTGACAACTTACAGCAATATGGAACACATTGGAGGGAATGCAAAACCCTTAGAGATGTTACGTCTGCATGTACTGTGAAGATGGAAATCACATGTAGCAGTGGTGTGTGCAAAATACACATCATGGTCCTGTTCAGACAACATGGTGACCACGCATATCAGGAGCAATGGGCTCCAGATACGTGCAGTTGCTGGTCTCCAAGTATGCGCGGTTATAACATCTGAAAAGGGCTTTTTGTGTGTACTTTGTTCAGTGGAGAACAACTCCACTGGAACATCTTCTTCTGTTCAAATCTTATAAAAACATCTCTGAATGTTTGGGAGGCAAAGCTAATTGGGGCGAGAAAGCTGTGAGGCACATGTCTGCCAGTATGTTTGCACCTCTGCAGACAGAGAGCATCTGCACCTCCTTAACTGTAGTTAGCAAAGCGTAGAATATGAAGCTGTGTGAGGAATGTGTTCTTCAAAGCTACTGATCATATTTCAGGGACAGTAAAACACAGGGGGTCCAGTTGATTCTATGATTGTACCTGTTTCTGCAGAATTTGGCAGCCGCTGTAGATATCTTGTGGGAAAAAACATATGACTGTAGAACATCAAATGGTAGATTGCAGTTCTCTTAAAGTTGAAAAAGACTTTGTGGCTAGGGCTGATTTTCTCTTTAAAGACACAAATGCACTCTTGGGAGACACATATGTGACAATGGCTAGTAATAGCCATAAAATCTTCCACTGATAAAAACAGTATTAGTGCTGGTCTGGCTAGACCAGACTAGCCTGATCTTGTCAGATCTCAGAAGCCAAACAGGGTCGACCCTGGCAAGTGTTTGGATGGGAGACTTCTAAAGAATACCAGGGTCGTGGCGCAGAGGCAGGCTATGGCAAACCACCTCTGAAAGTCTCCTGCCTTGAAAACCCCACCAGGGGTTGCCATAAGTCAGATGTGCCTTGACGGCAAAAAATAAAATAAAAATAGTCACCACTCACTACTTTATCCTATGATTTGTTAGTGATTGCATGCCCTTGTGTATTTCATTTGGGTATTTTGTCCCACTGCTTTATGTTGCTGTACTAGGATACTTTGTTGCTAGAATCAAATGTTATCATAGTTTGTAATCAGCTTGCTGATTGTCTGAATAACTTTGTTTTGCTAGGAACCTTTGCTGTTAGATTCAAATGTCATCACTCAAATGTTATCATATTGCGTAATTGGCTTACTGACTGTCTAGACAGGTCTATCGTACTTGTAATAACTCTTGAGACTAGGGTTGCCAGATCCAGGATTTGGGGATGGAGCCTGTGGGGGGGAGGGACCTCAGCAGGGTACAATGCCATTTATTCCACCCTCCAAAACATCCATTTTCTTCAGATGAACTGGTATCTGTCACCTGGAGATTAGTTGTAATAGTGGGAGATCTCCAGCCACCACCTGGAGGTTGGCAACACTACTTGAGTCCCAGTGAGAAACAAGGACTGTAGATGAAAATAATTTAAAAATAAACTGTTGAGGATGCCCTCTGTCATGAGGTACTAACCATTACAGAATTTGTGTGGACAAAATGCTTTTATTGCCCTTCTCATCCACAACCCCACTTCTTCCTTCATCTTCAGTATGGATTCCTTAAATGAACGTGTCTTTGATTTGTGGGAGTGAAAACTGCATGTTTACAGTTGTGGATAGGTGTCCTGAACAAAGGACACAAGTTTCCAAGCCATGGGAATTTATGCAGAAGATATTGTTCTATTTCAAAGAATGGGGAGGGATGCAGAGTGACTTGGTGTGTTGAATATCCCAACAGTGGCATAAAAACAGCCCTTTGTGGCATGGGAGATGACTGTTGCCAACCCACCTCATCCTTAAAATGGAAGACATGCAAGATGGGAGCAGCAGTGCAAAAGATAATAATGAACACATGAACCCATGAAGCTGCCTTACACTGAATCAGACCCTTGGTCCATCAAAGTCAGTATTGTCTACTCAGACCGGCAGCGGCTCTCCAGGGTCTCAGGCAGAGGTTTTCCCCGTCACCTACCTTCCTAGTCCCTTTAACTGGAGATGCTGGGGATTGAACCTGGGACCTTCTGCACGCCAAGCAGATGCTCTACCACTGAGCCACAGCTTGGCCAGCTCACACATGTGGACAGTTCAGAAGTGGCCATGACCACCAGTGGTGGCCAGTGTGTTCCAAGGGTGGAGGGGGTGCAAAGACAAGAACCTATTGGTCCTGGCTGCAGTGGCCGGGGCCATAAGCATAGCCCTCCTGATCAGATGGGTCTTCCTGCATCATCAAGTTCAAGCAGAAAAGCTGCTAGCCTCCAACTCCCTGGATTCTAAGAAGGTCTCTCATCCAGGCATTGAGCACCTGGATGCACGGGTGCCCTGGGTGCAGGTAAAACGGGACCTCCGGGAGCCGGAGGTTGTGCAGGCACATTAGCGGGTGGCTGGGCTGGCACTGATCAGTCCACAGTATCTTAGCGGAGGGTAATGTGGCAGAGCTTTCTTTACCCTTGGTTTTCAGAAGGTCGAAAACTGAACTGGTCGTACATGCGGGGTGATCCCGACACCCTCGAGGATTGGATTCTATTAGCCGAAGAGGTGGAAAGTCGCCGGCGCTTTATTTCCCTTGTCCGCCAAAAACACAAGGAGAAAAGCGTCCAAAAGCCCCAGCCCAAGGCACCACCCCATAATGAAAGCTCTTGACCCAAAGAACCAGAAATCACCACAGAGACAAGTAGATTCCAAGCAGATGGCTTTTACTGGTCAAATAGGCAATACAGTGCATTGAGGATAAGATGACAGCTATGAGTTGTCTTGCTCGTTAGTAGGAAATATAAGGCAGAGAAACGGCGGGAGATTACAAAGCATAAACAGAGCATTATTTCCCAGGAGTGGCGTTCCCAGGCTTTGGTATGTGAAGCCGTCCTTGAAGTCTGGACGGTTCAGCAAAGGAACGAGAGGAAACATCTAAACCGAGATAACAGCCTGACAGCACCCCTGGACTTTCTTAGTTTCATCCAGTTGGCTGTATTTAGTACACACCACACCCATTCCAGAGCAAAGGCCTGGTGACTCTCGACTCATCTTAAGTAGGGCTGTTGAAAAAAAAATTCGGTAAAATTCGGATTTGGCTAAATTCAGCCCATTTTTATTCAGAAAATGCCAAAGTCCAAACTCCCCCTATTCGGATTTGTAGAATTCGGCATGAAATTCAGTGATCCCGAATAAATTTGGCCAAATAAAGCCATTTAAAGCACATTCGTTGCTTTCCGCTGCTCCGGGGAACATTTTTGGAGGTAGAGGTCCCAAACCTTTAGGATAGCTTGAAGGGACCCTACTTGCAAGAACCCCCAAGTTTGGTGAAGATTGGGTCAGGGGGTCCCGAGTTATGGGGTCTGGAAGGGGTCCCCACATCCGCCCATTGGAATGAATGGGAGCAGGCAATCCTTAATGTGCATCTAGAGAGTGGCAAATCCAAGGCAAAACCTCCCATTGTTTCTCGTTGGCTATTTATGCATGGGAGGTTTTGCTTTGGATTTGCTGCTCTCTAGATGCACATTTCCCCCATCTGAATTCTCAAAACTCTGCAGGGGGGCTTATTGTTGAGATTTGAAAATTTGGATGGGGAAAATGTGCATCTAGAGAGCAGCAAATCCAAGACAAAACCTCCCATTGTTGCAGACTGATAAAAGGGAGCATTGTTTACAATTCGCTCCGCTTTACCTTGGGAGCAAAGCCCCACCGCGGCTCTTACTTCTGAGTAAGTAGGCCGAAGGATCAGGACTACCCGCCCTTTCCTCTACATTTCACTTCCTCTTGTAACCGCTTCCTCAGCCCTGGGGGCACCCCAAAACAACGAAGACTGGGGGGGGCGTTGAAGAAGGAGACAACGTGGCTGAGTTGTCACTGTCAGGTGAAAGGAGAAATCCTGAGCAGGGACACCCACGGGGGGCTGGGGAGGGGGGAATAAGCAGGATGCTGCATTGTACGGCACACAACACCACTGGCGCATACACACATGCATGCCCGCTACATGCCATTCCCTCCCCCCATCGCACAAAAGAAGGCAAAAGCTCGGATTCTACATACATGGCCCACAGAGACAATCAACGCCCCCAAGCAGAACAGTCCCTCTTCGTGACAAGAAGACGCAAATTCCAAATGAAGTAGAACAACAGGGTAGCCAGAGAGAGACTAACCGACCCACACTGACCTCCAGGCGAAGGTGGCAACCAGTTAAAAAAAAGCAAAACAAAACACTAGCACAGAGGCAATCAATCCCCCCAAGCAGAACAGCCCCCCCCCCGCGACAAGAAGCCGCAAATTCCAAATGAAGGAGAACAACGGGCAGCCAGAGAAAGACTCACCGACCCACACTGACCTCCAGGCGAAGGTGGCAACCAGTGAAAACAGCAAAACACACGCTAGCGCAGAGGCAATCACCCCCCCAGCAGAACAGCCCCCCCCTTTGGCTTCCCCCCCACACACATAATCTCCCCCTCCCACATACACACACACAGGAAAAAAGTTATAGAGAAAAGCCCCAAAATGGGTCAAACTGTGGATGTCTTCTCTTCCAGCAGAAGCAGGGGTCAGGAGGAGTAATCCAATCGGATTCCAGCAAGCAGCAGCAGGTCAGCTCAGCTCAGGATCTCTCACGATCAGCACAGGAGCAGCACAGGAGCAGCAGCAATGGAAGGAATACAGACTCTCACACACAGACTCTCTGGCCATTTATGCACTGGAGGTTTTGCCTTGGATTTGCCGCTCTCTTGGTGCACATTTTCCCCGTCCAGATTCTCAAAACTCTGCATGGGAGTTTATTGTTGAGTTTTGAGAATTTGGATGGGGAAAATGTGCAACTAGAGAGTGGCAAATCCAAAGCAAAACCTCCCATGCATAAATGGCCTCACTCTCTCTCCCCTCCCCCCGGGCCGCACAGCAACCCGGAACCATGCACATGCACCTCCCACACACACAGGGATCTCTCTCTCACACACAAACGGACACACTCTCTCTCCTCCCCAGGCTGCGCAGCAACCCAGGACCATGCACACACACACACACCCCACACGGGGATCTCTCTCACACACAGACATTCTCTTTTCTCTCCCCGGGCCGCGCAGCGGCTGGGCTCACGCAGTCATCTGCAACTGATTGGCCAGAAGAAGACCCAGCTTGGCCACCTATTGGCCGCGGGAGAATGCTGATTCGAGGATGCCGAATTTGTACGAATTTATCCAGCGTCTGCCTGAACTCACTGAGTTTGGCTCGTCGTTTTCCCACCTTTTTTTTACTTCGGTTCTATCCGAACTAGAAATTGCCGACTTGGGGGAAATTCGGCTGTTTTTCAGTTTGGATGGAACCGAATTGACAGCCCTAATCTTAAATCCGGGGCTTTTACTTCAACTGTAAGGCAGTCAAAGCTTAAGCAGCAACCGCAACCCAAATGCTTGCAAAAAAAAATTATACTCATTAAAAGAAAAATCGGCAAAAAGTCTTTTTATGTCAAACGTCTAGCAACATAAAAATCTCCCTACAGTTTGAAGCAGCTTTGCATCTGGGGGTGAAAAAAAGCCAAAATCTCATACTGTAATAAATACTAGCACAAAACAGCTGCTGCTTTGCATCCAATTTTTTATCACCAGACTTTGCGTTTTCCTTGCAGAAAGATTCTTGGCACTGACTTTCATTAGTAGTCATGATGCCAGGTTTTATCCTGCCATATACCCTATGCTCCAGGATATCTCGACTGTCCCTAATAGACCCTGTCCACGTTTTTAAAAAATCTTACTTTAGTAACTAACATGGTACTTCCATCCCAGTGTAGCAAATCTAAGGATTATTTAAGAATACTAGCTGCAGAATGAGGATTTTCAAGTTTAGAAAATGTAGACAGTTGTTGCATTGAATTCTAATACCAAAGACTATCCAAACTGTCAGAATCCAGTTAAGAATCCATTTTATCTTCATCATAAAGAGAATAAGCCCTGTGCTCTTAGAGACTGTGCTTTTAATGAGTCCATTCACATTGGGTCTCTGTTGTATCCTATAAAGCACTTGGATGGTTCACGCTCCCCCTCCCCACCACAAATGTCATTATGGAACTCAGTCTGGTTACATTTTTGGTTAATATAAATCAGCATTGGCCAAGGTCTCTTTTAAAACTTGGCCTAGAATTGGTCACTATCTGAGGCATATGCAGCATTAAAAAAACAACCCACCTATCTGTCATCTCTTACTACTAACTCTGAAATGAGGACAGAGCAGTGTTTCTATCTCAAAGGGAAGCATTTCTGCAATTAGTTTCTGAAGATAAGAAACACATCCAGAAATTTCATTTATATGCATGGAACTTCATATTTATATTTTATGGCAGGCAATTTTGCCATAAGCCTTCCAAACAACACCTCAGAAGAGAATGCTTAGATGAAAGAAAGATCAGAGCCTTCAGAATTTTGCATTTACATTATACTTTGGTGTTCAGAGCAGTTGCTCTTCCTCTCTTCTCTTCCCTGAAGCACACTATACATCATGAAGGGTGACTCCCTCCTTCAAAGTAATTGGTCCGCCTCTGGGCATTCTTGGCACCTCACCCTCCTTGCCATGTTTGAAAGACCATCTGCTTTTCCATTATCTGCTCAGAAAATTATGCTCAATGCTAACGAGAGAGGGGGGAAAAGAGTATCCTTTTGACATGTTCTAAATGGATGATCGGGAGCAACACAGAAGAATTTAAAGTTAAAATGGTAGAACAGAATTTTGAGTATATGTGATAGATTTCAGTTAATATTATTATTATTTATAAATTGCTTACTCCTAATCTGTAACCTTTCCTTGTTGAGATTACCTGTGATTTCCCTTCCTTTTTGCTTCCTTTATCCCTTCCCCTCTGTTTAATTCCCCACTAGTGATGGTTTTAAGGGTGCCAACAGAAAGTTAGTAGATACTGGATAATTTTAACTGTAACTTATATGTTTTAATTGTTGGGATATGTTTTTAAAAATGGCACTAGGGTTGCCAGCCTCCAGATACTAGCTGGAGATCCCATGCTATTACAACTGATCTCCAGCTGATAGAGATCAGTTCACCTGGAGAAAATGGCCGCTTTGGCAATTGGACTCTATGGCATTGAAGCCCCTCTCCTCCCCAAACCCCACCCTCCTCAGGATCCGCCCACAAAACCTCCCGCTGGTGGCGAAGAGGGACCTGGCAACCCTAAATGGCACCAATCTCATAAAACAAAACAGAGTCAGCATAATGTAGCGGACCAAGTATTGAAGTAGGATCCAGGAGACTCATGTTTGAATCCCCACTGTGGCATGAAGCTCTCTGAGTGACTTTAGGTCAGTCTCTTTCTTTCAGCCTAACCAACATCACAGGCTTGTTGCTGTGAGGATAAAATAAAGGAGGGGAGAATGACAGTGGTCTCCAATGGGAAGAGACATGGGATATACATCCCTAAACAAATAAAATTCCAACCTGAATAGGCTATACTAATATGAGGTTCTTCCCCGTTTATCCCACTTTTATCTCCTTCTCCTTCTTTTTTGGTCTCTCCTGTCAAATCTTAGATTGTAAATTCCTTGGAGCAGGGAACTGTCTTCCTACGCTCCATTAAATTCTGTACATATTGACAGCGCTATGTAAATTATATCTGAATAAAGAATGAGTACTTGGGTATTTATTTCTTTGTCTGTTTATTGAATATCTAACCCGTTCTACCCCGGCCAAGGCTGAGCTTAGAGCGACTTGCAACATTAA
The DNA here is from genome assembly GCF_029931775.1 of Euleptes europaea. Classification (NCBI taxonomy): domain Eukaryota; kingdom Metazoa; phylum Chordata; class Lepidosauria; order Squamata; family Sphaerodactylidae; genus Euleptes; species Euleptes europaea. The sequence goes on along the minus strand of NC_079316.1, from coordinate 33,936,815 downwards.
AAAACATTGATACAAATAGTCAGTGTGTTAATATAAAATACAAGAATAATTTACAATTAATTACAATTACAATTTAGAGTCATAACTCTAAAATCCAGTTGGAGCCTAATTTGCAACACACAGGGATACAGCAGCCTCTATACACAGGGAACAACTACAGCTCTCAGATCTGTAATGGGGAGACAAAAAGAATTCTGTTCCCATTAAACGTAATGCCCCTGTGTGCCAACTCTCAGGTTGCCACCATATGGCTTTTGCCCTGCTTAAATTATCCCCCCCCCCCGCCGCCATCAATCACAGACCATGCCTTTTTCATGGGCTTTTGAGGAATGGGATCCCGGAGAAGGTGGGGAGGGGCAGGCTCTCTAGAAATTTCTAGGAGCCACAAGGCCATTTTATTTGCTAGGGCTTTTAATTGAGGTATAGGCTGCTGGCATCTTTTGGGGGGGGGCATTATTTGGGGCTTCGTTTTGTATGTTGTGAATTGTGGGGTTGCCAACCTCCAGGTACTTAGTGAAAACAATTATACACTTGAGCTGCCAATGTGGTATTGGCAAAGAATATTGCAGCCACTATGGCTAAACTATGGCTTTATATTTATGTTGATCTGTATCATTTGCTACCATTTGCACATATACAATTGAATGACTATGTTAATTACAACTCAGTGACTGTAAACTGAGTGACTGTGTAAAACACAATTCAATGAAAATACAACTCAGTGAGTTTAATAACCAATCAAAGCTGTGATTTATAGCATTTTTAGGAAATAGACGTTTAGCCATAGTGGCTGCAATATTCTTTACCAACCTCCAGGTACTAGCGGGCGGTCTCCTGCTGTTACAACTGATTAGGGCTGTTGAAAAAAAAAATTCGGTATAGTTCGGCTTCGGCAAAATTTCCCTGCCGGGAGGCGCAGATCTGTTTAAAGGGCCTGCCGCGTGCCTCCAGGGAGGCTCCCTGGAGGCGCGCGCGCGCGCGGGGGGGGAACAGATCTGCGCCTCCCGGCCAGGAGGCACAGATCTATTTAAAGGGCCCGCCGTGGCCTCCAGGGAAGCTCCCTGGAGGCGCACGTGGGGGGGAAACAGATCTGTGTCTCCCGGCCGGGAGGCGCAGATCTGTTTAAAGGGCCCGCCGAACTCCTCCAAGGAAGCTCCCTGGAGGCGCGGGGGGGGGGAACAGATCTGCGCCTTCCAGCTGGAAGGCACAGATCTGTTTAAAGGGGCTGAATTCGCAGAATTTATTCGGGAACACCTCGAACTCGGCGAATTCGGCTCCCCGGTTCCCCCCCCTTTTTGAGTTCGGTTCGTCCGAACCAAAAAACCACCGAATTGCAGGAAATTCGGCTGTTTTTCGGTTCGGACAGAACTGAATCAACAGCCCTACAACTGATCTCCAGCCAATAGAGATCAGTTCACCTGGAGAAAATGGCTGCTTTGGCAATTGGACTCTATGGCATTGAGTTCCCTCCCCTCCCCAAACCCTGCCCTCCTCAGGCTCTGCCCCAAAAACTCCCACTGATGGCGAAGAGGTACCTGGCAACCCTATGTGAATTGTGATTTGTAAACCACCTTGAACCACCAGGAAAGACAAGGATATAAATATTTTAACTAATTAATTACAAACAAAACAATAAGTCAATGGTTTCCACATGATACTAAAACATCTTGAACCTGCCCTGTGCTATGTGTACACATGCTTGAACATTGTTCATGTTGAATAGAAAATGGTAGAGGGACAGCTCTAAGCTAAGCATTCATTCTAGAGATGTAGGCTCTGATATATTGATTCAAGGCATTATTATTTTATTTATTTAAAACATTTTTATGCTGCTTTCCCACCCAATTAGGGTCCACAAGGCAGGGAAAATTAAATAAAAAACAATACATTTAAACAATTAAAATACAGCTAAAATATAAAATTCAATTAAAACACAAGAACAAACAACACTAGGAGGAGGGCCCAAAACTGTTATTGGGGATATGCCAGACAAAACAAAAAAAGTCTTCACCCACTATCAGAAGATACTGACAGTGGGAGACAGACAAATCTTCTTGGGGAGGAGTTCCAAAGTTTTGGTGCCATGACAGAGAAGGCCCTTTCTCAGATGGTGGGGTCAACTAAAGCAGGGCCTTTGAAGATGACCAGAGTGAATGGGTAGGTTCATATGGGAGAAGGCGGTCTTTAAGGTATGTTAGTCCCAGGCCATACAGGGCTTTACAGGTTGAGACCAGCACCTTGAATTGAATCTGAAAGCAAATGGGAAGCAAGTGTAGGTGGAACAAGGCTGGAGTGATGTTGTCCCTATGAGCCACTCCAGTCAACACTCTGGCCACAGCATTCTGTACCAACTCTGGCTTATGGAAGGTCTTCAAGGGCAGCTCCATGTAGAATGCAATGCCGTAAATTAATCCAGATGTTACCAGGACATGTACCACAGAGGCAAGGGACACTGCCCAGGAAGGGCTGCAGCTGGCTTACCAGCCGAAGTTACTGAAAGGCACCCCTGGTCATGGCTGCCACCTGTTTATCCAACAGGAGGCCTGGGTCCAGGAGCACCTCCAGCCTATGAACCTGAACCTTTAAGGGGAGTGCAGCCCAATCCAGAACAGGGAATAACCCATTTCCTGGGTCAGACTTTCCCCCACTAGTAGCACCTCCAGTTTGTTGGTATTAAGCTTCAGCTTGTTAGGCAGAGCAACAGTCTCCCAACACCACACTGTGAAACCTACGCTCAAAGTATGACTGGAACCACCTAAAAAAACAGTGCCTCCCAGTCCCAGTCTCGAAAGGTGATCCAGAAGAATACCACGATCGATGGTATCAAAAGCCACAGAGAGCTCCAGCAGAATTAACAGGGACACACTCCCCCTGTCTATCTCCTGACTCATGTCATCCACCACGGAGACCAAGACTGTTTCAGTCCCATAACCAGGCCTGAAACCAGCTTGGAATGGATGCAACCATTAGCTCTTGCAAGCTGCACAGCATATGAACAATTCACGGGAATCCAGACTGAGAAGAATTGCAGGGTGGCCTGGGAGCTGTAGTCCACATCAGGGGAAGATGCATAAATATACCTTGGTTAAAGTACACCTTTCCAGCATTTTTCTCAATTGGCAAGGAAATAGGACATCAGATGTGCTAAAAAGGGGCAAGGCTATAGTAATTCTTCTCCCTTATATCAATACAATATGTGAAGCTGCTGTAGGAGCAAGTAATGTTATCTTATTGTCGAAGGCTTTCACGGTCAGAGTTCATTGGTTCTTGTAGGTTATCCGGCCAAGACCACGGTCACACAGCCCGGATAACCTACAAGAACTAATGTTATCTTCTTTCCTCTTTCTCATGAATACATGAAGCTGCCTTATACTGAATCAGACCCTTGGTCCATCAAAGTCAGTATTGTCTACTCAGACCGGCAGCGGTTCTCTAGGGCCTCAGGCAGAGAAAGATCTTTCACATCACCTACTTGCCTAGTCCCTTTAACTGGAGATGCCAGGGACTGAACATGGGACCTTCTGCATGCCACTGAGCCACAGCCCCTCTCCTTCTTGCACATGCTTAGCAGGTTTGGTGGGTTGGAGAAATCCACCTTCCTGGATGCGTTTGGTCTCTCCTTATAGAATTGACTAGATCTGTGAGACCATTCTGGCACTTGTGTGTGTGTGTCTCCACAAGGGAAACAGCAGCTGTGAAGAGGTTAAACAAAATGGTGTTTGTGGAAAGGACGAATCCACCCTCCATGCATCATGAGCCTGATTAGAACTGGACCTTCCCATGAGCAACATTTCTCTTTAAAATCTGTGATGGGGTGTTCCAATTTTGGTCCTACGGAAAATGGTGAGGATTTTTTTTTTTTTTGCCAGCCCCTTATCTGAGTGCCTCTTTGAGATCTCAGATCAGGTTACTCACGGTTTCATACTCCTTATCTACTCTTCCATATTCATATTCAGAATGCATCCTCACCTCATTCTTCAATGCATATTTATAGTGGAATTGTGATTTTAATTCAAATTTGGAACGAGAAATAGAAAGGGTGTTATTTATTCTGCATGAATTAATCAAGAATAAAGGGATGTGATCTTTACATATGCACTATTTCTTGTTTCCAAGAATAAAAGCAAATACAAATTAAAGAAAAAACAAACAAAAATGCCACTGTGGAACACTGGAAATGACACACACATATAAAGTGTCACTTCCAGTTTAAATATCTGTATGTGTGTTTGTGTGTGACTGTGTATGCGTGTGAGTGAAATATGTATTAATATGAACAAATAACTCTGGATAGACAATACATACAACTTTCTGGATGCTGCAGAATATTGTTACCAAAACTGCTCTTTGATTGGGGAAATTAGCATGAGCAGCGACACTGATTTATTTATATAGCGGAATCACCCAATGTATACCAGGGTTGTTTTCAGTGAATCTCAGAATAACGACAGACCAAGGATTTCCAGATTAAAAGTGTTTATATATTCATTTATTCAGTGTTGCAAATACATACATACATACATACATACATACATACAAGAAACTAAGAATAAAAGGAGGTAGGATTAGAGATGTTTCTCAAAGAGATGATATTGTTGATTGGGTAATACATTACCAATCTAGAAGTGAAGATGTCCAAAATCCGTGGCATATAGGTACAAAATGAAATATAGCGGGGAATGGGAGAGGGACATATCGGAGACTTGAGCCAGCCAAGTCACCGGAATGGAGGGGGGGTGTGGAGCTCCGCGAAACACACACGGTAAAAAGGAGAGACAGGTAGGGCAGAAGAACAATAACTTGCCTTGCCAGGGAGGGCAAAATATACCCTTCTCTGGGGTGGGGGGGGATGAGATTCCCCATATGGCTCCTATCTAAAACAATAGGGATCAAAGACTTCGCCTGCAGAGATCAGGCAAAGTGACAATTTGTAAACTAAGCTGGCACCAATGATTTACATATCTCCAGGATGTCTTGACTCGATCTTCTCATGTTTTGGCAGTACCTCAGGAAGGTGTGAATCTGAGCACTCTAGGGATGCGGCGGATGTTTTTCTCACAGGATACGGGGAGGGGGCATTAGGAGAGAGAGCGACGTGATGCTCCCGCTTTGGCGTTATGGCTTCCCTTTGGATCAGGAGACAATCAGGATCATGGCTTCCCTTTGGCTGGTTCTGCAGGGGTGACCCGGTCTCTTGTCGTGGACAGCCTGGTTATGCAGCGGAGCACTAGCCCAGAGCAGCAGGCTATAACGCTTAGACAGTACAGTGGACCTCTGGTGTGGTTGCCATGACCAGGGCGGGAGGTCAGGCTGCGCATATGGCAACAATATACACATACAGCCTTAAAGATATCTTTTAAACCAACTGCTAGTTGGATAGGTATTCCCAAGATTTTTTGGGGAATGAAAATTAAGTTTGTGATTGGAAACTGTTAATAAATAATTACAATACAGGGAGTGTCCCGGGCTATATTCCATTGTGCAGTGGTAGCTGTACATACATTGCCCACTCCCACCCCCGTCACTGAAGAGTGCCTTGTCTCTTAGCCAAGTCCAAGGCCAAGCTGTCTTCCTATTTCTAAATACCAGCTTTGCTATCTCTGCCCTGACACCTGTGATTCTTAATGCCAGCTGTACCAACTCTGTTGTACTGGGGGTGAAAGCAAATCTGTATCCCATTGGTAACTCTAGTTAGCTGCTCTAAGATGCAAAATGCAAGCTACTGTCAGTTATTTATTTATTTATTCAAATTTATAGAATGCCATCTTATCATGCAAAGAGAGAGTTTAATACGGTCCAAGACCAGCATAAAAACATACCAGATATACATACATAACATAACACACATAAAAGTGCATCAGGTGAGAGCCCCTATAACATCTAACAATCTCTCACTCATAGAAGCCGTTAATTAAAAAATATTACATGTTTGGAATTAGTATAAACATAAATATAAAATCGCTCAACCATTAAGTTCGACCCATGCACGCCTGATCCTCATTGCTTGCCACCCAAATTTGGCCACTTTAAAAGTTATCTCCATATCCTTGTCTGAAAGCATGTTAGAAAGACTAAAAGCTCTGGATCGCCCTGGGAGGTCCGATAATACAGAAAGAATGGCTTCTCGTATCTTGTTGTAGATTTTGCCTTCTGGGTGACCCTTCCTTTTGTTTACTACAGTGCCAGTTCTTTCGTTTTTATACTTTCCATTTTATTTCTGTTTTCCCAAGTTGGAAAAACCAAACAGATACTTAGACACCTTATGGTGTGGCAATTTGCAGTTCCAACTCTAAAACTTGCAATATTATTAGATTATTAGTACTGAATAAAATGAAAACATTTATATATTTCAGGGTGCAACATATCTGGAAACATGCCAGCAAAATGCTCCATCAGTCCCACTATAGTAAAAGCCTAGCACAGGCATAGCTGTATACTAGAAGCAAGAAATGGGCATGCCAAGTGCACTAAGCCCCCAGTACTGGTATAATGTTATAGTGGTAAGAAAGGTACCACAAGTAATGCCAATAAAGAAATTTCTCCCTGCCTCCGCCTGCCAAGCATATGCTACACAGCTGTCCTGTTCTTTGTGTGATGTCATGGAGTAATGCCAGCATTGCTGTGCATTGGCTGGCTGTTTCCCAGTCTGGCTGACATGGGGCATCATCAAGACATGAGGCTTCAGGAAGCCCTGAGCATGCATGGCTTGGAGCGTGGTGTAGTGGTTAAGAGCAGTGGTTTGGAGTGGTGGACTCTAATCTGGAGAACTGGGTTTGATTCCCCACTCCTCCACATGAGCAGCGGATGCTAATCTGGTGAACCGGGTTGGTTTCCCCACTCCTACATATGAAGCCAGCTGGGTGACCTTGGGCTAGTCACAGCTCTCTTAGAGTTCTCTCAGCCCCACCAACCTCACAGGGTGTCTGTTGTGGGGAGGGGAAGGGAAGGTGATTGTGAGCCGGTTTGATTCTTCCTTAAGTGGTAGAAAAAGTCAGCATATAAAACCAACTCCTCCTCCTTCATTCTTCTTCATTCTTCTTCTAGAATCTTGGGGAATGAGGAGGGAAGAAGCATTATTTTTTCTATCTTCTGGCCTGTGCAGTGTGGTAGAGAGGACAGAAGCTTCAAGGGGCCTCCTTTGTGCTTCCACTGGTTGGAGACTGGTTACAATACTGTCCTTTCTTTCAATCTGTCCCTCAAAATGCCTTCATGTTCACTTGATGGCACCAGCTATTTAAGACAAAGTTGAAAGTGTCATTCTCTGGTGGGAAAAGTCTTGGGATTCACAAGACCAGCCACCAGCTGGAATAACTTTTATCCTGCGACCTCTGGAACCAAAGTGTGTGGGGCAGCAGAATTATTTCCAGCCTCGGCACACCACAGCTAAGCTAGCAAGAATGAAGTGATTGGTTCTTGTAGATTATCTGGGCTGTGTGACCGTGGTCTTGGTATTTTCTTTCCTGACGTTTCGCCAGCAGCTGTGGCAGGCATCTTCAGAGGAGTAACACTGAAGGACAGTGTCTCTTGCCCGGATAACCTACAAGAACCAATGAACTCTGACCGTGAAAGTCTTCGACAATGAAGTGATTATTCACAGAGAAGAACACCACTCAAGTCACTGGCTGAAGAAAGAAGTTAACATTAAAGGGGGTAAGGTTTCAAAACCACCAATGGGAGCTATTGTAAAAGGGGGGGAAATCAGGTTGCAGCCAGACCCGGGTAGAAAGGGGCCAAACTATGAAGCTGCTGCATCAGCAGTGGACTACCAACAACCAATACATTCACTATTTGTCAGCCTATAAAAGCCTTCTCAGCTCCATCTCCTCTTCTCAGCTACTATGGCTTCTTAAACGGGTCTGAACAGATAGCCAACTTGACATTTCTTTTTACATTTCTGGAACAACCCCCTGATTAGAACTAGGAGATGCTCAAAGTTTACCTAACCCGTCTCCAGCTTATCCCTAGCTTTTCAAACTTAGAAACTTCGGAGATCAGATTTTTGTTTTCTCACTAGAAGGGAATGATGGGTAATCGCAGGTTCATCCAGCAATATACCCACCCCTCCACCCCTTTTTCAAAAGCACAATTTCCTTTTGCTCTCTGAGCATTCTTTGCCTTTGGCATGAGCACCATCTAGTGGATTTGTCAAAGAAGCATCATTATTTCGTTCAGCATTAAGATGCCGTCCTTTCACATTGTCTACATGGTGTTGTGCCTATGACACCAATCGTTCCATGGACATTGAGTGTTGTGGAGGCAAAGCTATCAAGAACAGAATTTCCACAGTCTGACTCCTATGAAGAAGGGGCAGTTGTCATTTTGACCGGGATTAAAATTTCACACAGGTTAAAAACCTAGAAAGCTAAAAAGAGTTCCTAGAAAATAGGGAAACTTAAGGTGCAGGAAGCCAAGTTGGCTGAGTTAGTATCTTTAAAACATAAATGGGTTTATGGGCCACAAAGACCTGCATAAAGGGGGCTTCAGTCAATAGGTGCTGTGGAACCCAGGTAGAATGCTGCTGCAGTCGTCTTGTTTGTGGGCTTCCTAGAGGCATCTGGTTGGCCATGGTGTGAACAGACCGCTGGACTTGATGTGCCTTGGTCTGATCCAGCATGGCTTTTCTTATGTTCTCAGGGTAGTGAGGGCTAAGAAGCAGAGGTGAATGGGGGCAAGGCTCTGAATCACATGTATTGCTTTCAAATAAGCAACCATTTCATTGGCCACACATTTATCACTGCACTAAAATGCCTTCTGTTTGCTAGAATTTGCTCCTTACTCAAAGGAATGTGACAGCAGGACTTCCCAGGGGCAATTTTTACATTGTAAACCAGTGTTTCCCCACATTAAACTTGAGGTGGTTGGGGCTGCCAATAACCTGGAGGAAAAAAATGTGCCTTAGAAGAGGCTTAATGTGTGGAAATGGGCAGTGAAGCTTTTCATGGCAGAGGTAAAATAATATGATATAGTAAATAACATCTCATTCATCTTCTGTTAACGGGGCAGGACATTTTTTTTCTTCTGGTTGTTGGCAACCCTAGCTTGTGGTACAGTTCCCATTTGACTACTACATACACCATGTCAGTACACACAGTCCTCAAGACAAGTGCATTAGGCAACAGCAGATGGGAGGTCCTTATATTCCTTCATCAGCTAGTTCTATTAGAAATGGCTGAGCGTAAGAAAAGTTTCTCATCGGTTTAAAACTTTTACTTTTTCCTGTTTACTGTCAGTATTTTCTCCTTCTTCTCGAGGCATGTGGTTGAAATGATAAAGTTCAAACACCAAATTATCAGAAAGAACATTCATGTTCTACTGGAAAATGTACCATGTTTTAAAATGCACGGCGAGTTTCAGAATGATATATCAGTCTTCTTAGAAGTGATAAGCACGAATGGGGCTGCCTTCATATTGAACTCATGCTTCAGTAGGCACTGAAAAATATTCCTTCTTGAAAGGATGATCTTTCATTTGATAGAAGGCCATATTGTGCAGGCTGTCTAAAACGATGAATTTGCTTTGACACCGGTAAAAACCTACCCAAATCCTATTTGTTGTAGCCAGTGTCATATTTTAAGCTATTAAAAGAGAGAAAACATCTCAGAAGGACAGAAGCCCTGCTTTGTGCGACAGAGCAAGAAAATGAAGGATCAAGAACTAGGTGCCTTGAATCTCAGTGTTGATACAACTAATTAGTAATATTATTTATTTTATGGTATGTATTTTAATCATGATGTGAGCCTAGGGTTGCTGGGTACCCAAGGTTGGGTAGAAATATATATACATACATACATACATACATACATACACACACACACACACACATATATATATATATAAAATATAATTTATTGGAAGCGCTATGTCTACATTAAAATTATTAAAAACCATTAAAATAGCACAATGGCATTTCCTGAGGTTGATATCTCTAACCACAAACCAGACGCATTTCGGCCTATTTGGCCTTCATTAGTGGTCAATTAAAACCGATGTAACAACTGCCCCGTGGCACAGAGTGTTAAGCTGCAGTACTGCAGTCAAAAGCTCTGCTCACGACCTGAGTTCGATCCCGATGGAAGTTGGTTTCAGGTAGCCGGTTCAAGGTTGACTCAGCCTTCCATCCTTCCGAGGTCAGAGAAATGAGTACTCAGCTTGCGGGGGGTAAAGGGAAGATGACTGGGGAAGGCACTGGCAAACCACCCCGCAAACAAAGTCTGCCTTGGAAACATCGGGATGTGATGTCACCCCATGGGTCAGGAATGACCCGGTGCTTGCACAGGGGACCTTTACCTTTTAACAACTGCACACATTTACAGAAATATATACATATACAAACAGTTTAAATCAAATCAGGCATGTAGACAGGTTGTAAACCCAGAGCATATCAAGCGCAGGATTAATAGAATCTTGAACTGCCAAGAGAGACGCTTTATTTTTCTTTTCAAAACTTTGGCCCCTAGCCTGAATACGGACTTCGACCTGTCCTGCTTTTTATAGCTAGCCTGGCACTTTAAGATTCATTGTTCAATGCCGGTTTCAGCTCACAGCTGAAAGTACTTCAATTCGCAATTGACTCACTCTCTCACTCTGAAGAATTTTCTGGATAACCCACTGGTCTTTTCTATCAATTCTTTTACACTCTGCATTCTCAGAATTTTGGTAAGATTCCTCTATACCATTTCTTTACTATTAATTTTTCTAATGAGATGTCTATAACATTGCTCTGTCATATTTTAGAAACTCTGTGAAATCCTCCCGGTGCGGTTTCTGCTACCTTGAAGCAATGGGTAAGCTAACTATGTCAGTTTCATGCTTTTTAAACTTACCTTGAATGTGGTGATGTATGTATTCTCTCAACTCGGGTTTTGATTTCAGGATAGTCATGTTGCTTATTGTTATCAATTTTAGATGTACAATGCACCCGAATGGGATTAATCTATTTGTGATGGTCTTCTTAAATATCGTTGGTTCAGCAAACTGATGAAGATATTCGAAACGCGTCTTTGCTACCCAACTTTGCTACCCAACCTTGCAATTGACTTTGAACTTTTGCTTTTGATCTTCTTCGTGATCAAATGTAATTTACCATTCTGGAATTTCCACCTTGCCTGTGTAAATATTACCTTGCCTGTGTAAATAGTATTAGCCCTATTGGCTGCAATGAATGTTTAGCATATTTTTGCTTTTTTCTTTTGGTTCTTAAGCCCTGCGAGGCATATTGTGTGAAATGAACACTTGTATTTTAGGTTTGGTTATATAAATGAACATAATTTACTAGTGAGAGCATTGCTTTTCTTCTTAATTTTCATTCTGTATTCACTGAGCCACGCGCTGCCGCCTCTCCCTACCATCTGGAGGTTGGCAACCCTATGTTGTTGTTATAGGTGTTAGAGACTCAGTTCTCTAGAAAATCATGTCGCAGTTGCTGGCCAAGTGCTATGCCTGCTTCTTTGAATCTTTGAACATAAGAACATACGAACATAAGAAAGGCTCTGCTGGATGAGACCAAGGCCCATCAAGTCCAGCAGTCTGTTCACACAGTGGCCATCCAGGTGCCTCTAGGAAGCCACTAACAAGACAAGTGCAGCAGCACCATTTTATAGCCCTGATCCACAGATGAGGTGGATCAGGGCTATAAAATGGCTGCTGGCATCCAGGCTCCCAACTATCCACAACACTATTGCCTTGCAAGAATTCTGTCACCTGTACGATAAGTACATTCTGTCACCTGTACGATAAGTACATGAAGGTTGGGGGGATCACTGCTACCTAGCATTGCCAGCTCTGGGTTGGGAAATACCTGGCTATTTTTGGGGTGGAGTCTGGGGAGGAAGGGTTTGGGGGAGGAGAGGGACCTCGGCGATGTATAATGCCATTGCGCCCACCCTTCAAAGCAGGCCACCCTCTACCCCACAATCTCCAAGAACTTCCCAAGCTGTTGGCCACCCTACCCATATTGCATGATAGGAGTGGCCTGATATACAGAATCGGTCCTCTCAGCACCAGACCCTCTTCCTCCCCAGTCCTCCATAGACTCACTAGACCTCTGCCAACACTCAGCAGCAGCCCCACACAGACACAATGCACTGCCTCAGCCTCTGCTTGCCAGCACTTCAAGGTTGACTGTGGAAAGGCAGGCTGATCCAAGGCTGCTGTGGCAGTTGAGCATGGAATATTTGCCTCCCAAAATGGCTGACTGCAGGTTCATGGCATCCGTAAATGGCCAGACTTGCTCACTGCAAGTTCACTGCAAATTCATCCCTAAATTGGGGACCTTGTGCAGTTGCTACTTTTCTTTTTAAAATGCTGCAGAGATCCATGGATCTCCCAGTGATTTGTCTTCTTTGGCTGTGAGAGGAGGATTCCGGATTATTTATTTGCTTAGGAGACTTCTATCCCACCCTCAGAGTCCTGCTTGAGGCATCTTACAATTAAAATAATAAATGATCACATAAAAGCAAACAAGTCAATAAGCAAGTCATTAAAACAAGCCCAGGGACATAAAAGCATCATAAAGCTATCCATAAAACCCCCCTCAGACCTAGGGTTGCCAGCTCCATGTTGGGAAATACCTGGAGATTTAGGAGGCAGAGCCTGAGGAGGGCGGGGTTTGGAGAGGGGAGGAACTTCAATGCCACAGAGTCTAATTACCAAAGGGGCCATTTACTCCAGGCGAACTGATCTCTATCAACAGGAGTTCAGTTGTAATTGTAGGAGATCTCCAGCCACCACCTGGAGGTTGGCAACCCTACTCAGACCAGAAGCAGGCCATGAAACAGCTGGAAAGATAAACCCCCTACTGAAAAGCTTGGGTAAAAAGAAATATTTTGGCCTGGTGCCTAAAAGACAGTAAAGAAGGAGCTAGGCAAACTTCAAGGGGAGGAAGGCATTCCAAAGGCAAGGTGCCACCTGCCCCACCTCTGAAGATAAGGGCACAGAGAGCATGGATTGGGAGGCAGATCTTAAACTGGTGGGTTGGACAGTATCAGCAGAGACAGTCCTTCCAGCACCATGTGTATGTGTGTTAAGTGCTTTCAAGTCACTTCCAACCCATGGCGACCCTATGAAACAATGTCCTCCATAATGTCCTATCTTTAACAGCCTTGCTTAGATCTTGCAAATTGAGGGCTGTGGCTTCCTTTATAGAGTCAATCCATCTCTTGTTGGGTCTTCCTCTTTTCCTGCTGCCCTCAACTTTTCCTAGCACGACTGTCTTTTCCAGTGATTCTAGTCTTCTCATAATGAGACCAAATTACGATAGCCTCAGTTTAGTCATTTTAGTTTCTAGGGTCAGTTCAGACTTGAATTGATCTAGAACCCACTGATTTTTTTTGGGACAGTCCACGGTATCCATAGTGTTCTCCTCCACCCTAGCCCCAATGATTTTAAGCCCTTAAAGGCACAAACCAGAACTCTGAATTGTGCTTGGAAACAGATAGGCAGCCAGGGCAGATTTTTCAGCACGGGAATGATATGATATGACCTCCATACTTAAACACTGGTGCTGCATTTTTAACCAATGGAAGTTTCCGAAAAGCAGCTCCATGTAGAGCGTATTACAGTAATCTAACTTGGGTGTGAGCAGAGCATGGATCACTGAGGCCAGATCTCACTTTTTTAGGTGAATAATTTGGCAACATGGCACAGCTCCAAAAAATAAATTTTCCACCTAGTGCACAGTTAACAGAATGTTAAAGCCAACTCCAGCTCTCTGAGAGATATACCTATCTAAGGGCTAAACATGGAGAAACACATGTTCAGTCATCCCAATGGGAAAGCACATAAAATAAGGTACTTATACACAAACCCAGAGACAATGTAATGTCTACTTGGCCCTATTTGTCACATTCACAGTTTATACATGTAGGCAGACACTTAAAAGGATGTAATGGTTTACTGTAAGTATTGCTTAACATATCTCCTTGCAATTCTTGATAAACACTACAGTTGGCAGCACAAACCAATGTGAGCATTTGCCTTTCCTGGTACAGCAAGTCCCTGGACTGAACTATTTGCCAGAAAAAGGCAGAAGTCAGAGCAGATGGTGACTGTGTCCACTGTCCTCGCCGGAGTGTCCTTCTGCTGATTTTGCTGGACTGAATCCCCAAGTATCATCTGTTTTTTTCTGTAGTTTTAAAGCCCTCTCTAATCCTGTCATCTGCCTATTCTTCATATAGTGTGCAGGTTTCGCCCGGAGAAGCAAACAATTTTACCTTGGTCTTTTGCGCATGGCTTTGTATGAACTCAAATGTTAACTTGGTTTCAGCTAAGCTGAAACGCTTTCAGATTCTAACCATTAAAATTATATTAGTGTATGCACATTTCTGCCCAGAAATAATACTCTCAGCTCTGCGAGGGTGGGTATAGCCTGGAAAGGATTATACTAAATTGTTACTTTAAATGGCTACTCTTTATACTATATCTATCCTTCAGAGAATGGCTCGAAAGAAATCCCTGGATGCAGATAGCAATGCATTTTTCTCTCTACATCTTACCTGAAGACAAAGTCCATCACTAGGCATCTTTTACATAGGACCCTCTCCCCAGTATTTATTTGCCTGCTCTTCTAATTCTGTTTTTTACTGATGTTTGCAAAGTATGTGGTTATGTAAGTGTACATAAGAAGTAATTCTGGAAATAATTAATCTTTACTACAAATGTTTGTTGTAATGCTTCTGTCCCAGAGTCTGACAGGTCACCTTCACTTCCGGCTTGGGCAAACAGCCCTCAAGCAAGCAAGCGAGGCCCAGCCCTGCTCAGACGTTGGGGGGAAGTTGTTTTGGTTGAGAGTAACCCACTCTTCTCAGTAAAAATCACCTGCTGCTACAGTTACCAACCTTCATGTGGTGGCTGGAGATCTCCTGCTATTACAACTGATCTTCAGCCGATAGAGATCAGTTCATTTGGTGAAAATGGCCGCTTTGGTAATTGGACTCTATGACATTGAAATCCCTCCCCTCCCCAAACCCTGCCATTGTCAGGCTCCACCCCCAAAATCTTCAGGTATTTCCCAACCCAGAGCTGGTAACCCTATTTAATAATAAGTGAACAAGGCCCCTCTGATTTGGATTGGGACTGTAAGCATAGGACAAGGAAGGGTTAACCCCCTTCCCATCACTATTTTCCAACCTGAAACCTGCATGGAGCCACAGGTCTTCTATTGATCGACTGGGGTAAACACTCTCACCATCATCTGTATTTGGACTCTAGGCCTTTGCTCTTCTGTGTCTCTGTTCATCTAGTTGGGGAGGGGCTGTGGCTCAGTGGTAGTTCTCCTGCTATTACAACTCATCTCCAGTCAATAGATAGTTCACTTGGAGAAAATGGCTGCTTTGGCAATTGGACTCTATGGCATTGAAGTCCCTCCCCTCTCCAAACCCCGTCCTCCTCAGGCTCCGTCCCAAAATCTCCAGGTGTTTCCCAGCCCAGAGCTGGCAACCCTACCTGCTGTTCTTCAACACCCCCTCCCAAACAGGTATTAGAGCCTTTGGTTAGGCCACCATGACCTCCTGCTTTTTGTCCCACCACCAGTTTGGTGTCAGGAGGAGCATCAAACTGGGGCTGCTTCAGTAACATTAGCCACAGCGAGGTGCATAGGTAAGAGTCAAGATCATCACTTTCTCTTAGACAAATACAGGCTTCATTCTACTGGCATAACTCTAGACAAAATACAGGTAACAGAACTGCAGTGCGGACTAATGAAAGAAATGAAACAGAGAAAGATTGTAACTTAACTTGGGATGTATGATACCTGACTATCTGATCTCCACTCCCCATTGAGATATTGTAATGGGTTTTTGAATAAAGAGAATGCTGTCCTTTGCATGGTCATGCTCCCTCCACAATCACACACACACAGAAGGAACATCTCCTTTTCAGTTCTCCCTCCCACGTGTGTAAAAGTTGGCCACGCTGGGTCTTGGGTTCTTGTTGCAACACTCCACAAGAACCTACTCAGCCAATACAAAGGTGATAGTATATCAAAGAGATCCCATGTTGTTACTCCTTGCTGCAAAAACCATGGCTATCCAGGCAAGTCAAGAGTTCCCAGCCCTGGAGTCACTACAAATACTGGTCTATCTCAATAAACGTCAGCTCCTTCTGCCCTCATTCATGACATCTCTCTCCAAGTCTTAACTTTGAAGATAAAATTCATTACCAGGCATGTTTCATATAGTACCAGCCCCCCTCCCATCTATTTATTTGCTGGCTTTTCTAATTCTGTATTGTGATTTTTACTGGTCTTTGGTTATGTGAGTGTACCTAAGGACTAATTCTGGAAATAATAATTACTTACTACTTCAAATACGTAGGGCCTGGAAACTCAGGGATCTCCTCTGCTACAACGATGCACATGAACTATAGTTTCCAGTGTCTCCTTGTCCAACACATTGAGCTGGGCGGCACTAGATACTACAAGTCCCTTGCATCGTAGCAGTAGCAGAAACATCCAGGCCTCTGTTGTTTCCAGAAATCATTTTCCCCCCCCCCCCAAGTTACATTTGCTTGGGAAGGGAGAACAACTAGTTCACTCATCATAACAAGCTGGGATCAAATTTTGATGCAATGTAGGTTTAGTTTTTAATGGGCTTCAGAATGCATGAATCTCTGGATTTACTTTACAAGCTCCTCCCCTGGCTGTGAACTTGAATTAGTCACTACTGACATCCCAGTGAGCTGAATGTGCCCTGGAAAAGGACAATGATTTATTCGCTTAAGCTTTGCAGGTAACATTGCACTGCTCTTTCATCTTACTCTTCCCGCCCAGCATTAAGACTTTAATGTCTTTTTCCAGCATTAATGAATTGCAGTGATTTACTGTCTACAGTGTGTGGGTTCTGCATAGGACTTTCATGCCTGAATGGATCACCGCATCATCAGATATTGAACAGGTGTAGCAGCAAAAACCAGAACAACTAGCAACCAAACAGAGGCCACTGTTGTGTGTTTGATGGTCCAAGTGTCAGGTTTCTCCTAGCATTCCTCCAGAGGGTAACTAAATGAATTATTCCTGATTGATCACACAAGACTGACTTGGTGGGGAAGGGGGTTCTGTTGTCCTCACATCAAAATACTTGGGGGCTTGGATCCAC
The DNA here is from genome assembly GCF_029931775.1 of Euleptes europaea. Lineage (NCBI taxonomy): Eukaryota > Metazoa > Chordata > Lepidosauria > Squamata > Sphaerodactylidae > Euleptes > Euleptes europaea. The sequence continues at coordinate 33,919,725 of NC_079316.1, read as the reverse complement.
CAGAAGAGACTCCTTGCACAAGTCGAAGTGTGAAAAATAGATCACACTGCCTGCTTGTGGTATTGTACCTATGGTATCCTTCCCTCCCTGCCCCCAACTACTGCAAGACATTGTGCACATGATTTCTGGACATAAGATGTAGCTAAGTGTTAGGTGTTGCAAAAGATCTTGTGCAGGTAGAAATGCATGTGGAGCTATTTATGATTCTGCTTGTGCATTGCTGGACCCAGCTCTTTGCTATGAATTGGAACCTGCTCACCTGAGCAGTTTGAATGCCACCTTTCACAACAGGTCATTAGAGTTCTGACTGAAAGTGTCCTCCTCTGGAATTTACCACAGGATTCATTTGCTGCCGATAGGCTACTCCTGCTTCAACCCATGTATCACCCCTAAAGGGATTGCTCAGGGTCATATAACCCAGGTGCAGGGCTATGATTCCAATTTACAATGTACCGTATTTTTTGCTCCATTAGACGCACCGACATTTCCCCTCACTTTTGAGGAGGAAAAAAGTGTGTCTTATGGAGCGAAAAATACGGTATATGATTTTTCCAGTCTTACCTACAATGCACGCCTTTTCAGAGTAATAACAGCCCTTGAGTGTCTTGGCCCATGGGGTTTCTGTTGAGATTGCATAATTATCCCACTGTATCACATTTAAACCAAAACCCAATTATAAGAATCAACCCAGGGAGATACACGTATCAACAAATGCAGGCAATTTAGAGAAGAAACCAAAAGATGAACTTAGGTCTAACATCTCTGATTTAGCTCTACACTAATGTTTATTTTGCTGGTATTTTATACTTAAAAATTACTAGACTAAGAATCAGCACACTCACATCTCCCTATGAATCATGATGGGCAGTGTTTCTCACAAGATGGCTGCTTTCTCACCCAATTCATTTTTTTAAAAACACAGATTTGTACAAGTATATATATATATTTTTTTGCTTTGGCCTTTGGCCAAACAGATCTGTGGGTTGGGGCTGTTAGGAAGAAATGTTTATCTTCTGGGAGAGGGGAAATAAGTTCCTCAAGCTACAGTCCTGGAAGAAAATGACACTTCACAGTAATGGATGAGCTTGGAAAATGGCAGAGCCAACAAGACAAACCTCAGGCTGTCGATTGCGCTGATAAACTATTCCTAGCTGTTTAACCTTTTGGCATGCAGCTCTGAATTGTACACTTATTAGTGGAGTGCATAAAACTTCTTTAATCTAGACTTTAGAAATGATTGGTCAAGAATTGTCTTGAAGGGAAAATATGAGCCTGTACCCAAAGTTCTGAGTGGCCCCAAAATCCATAAATAGGGCAGCAGAGGGTGAAGATCAGTATCAAGATCTTGGTGTCCAGAGGTGCCCTACAACTCAATGTCAGGGAACAGATAGGAGGTGTCGGATGCCGAGACATTCCTTGGACCCACCCCCAGGGAAAGTGATGTGTAAGTTTTTTGTGTAAGTTTTTTGTAAGTAATGATTATCAAGCGAGTACCTTTTCTATTATTTTACTAGTATTCTACCTTAGTTCTGCCTGCTTATAGATTGTTTCCAAATATTTATGCTTTCTAGAATACGTGTATAGTTATTAAAGCTTTCTAAACTCTTAATCTCTGTGTTAAATGGAGCAGCCCCACCAGAAATACTGAGAATTGGTACAACAGAGACAGAGGGGGGAAAGCTGAAGATTTTTTTGCTCCCAAACTACACACATCTCATGGTCAGTCAGAGGGGGCCATAAGAAGAAAGGAGAGCAGTTCAGAATAAATATGGACTCCTGGGGTCCCCCCAAATTCCCTATTGGTAGCATGTTAATATGGAACCATTGTATCCTGAAGTGATCTGTTAATGTGTGAAATCTAAAGCTAATCTGCATGGCTATTGTGGACTGTAGTCTTTGTTAGTCTGGAGGTTTTCAGGACAGGAAGCCAAGCCTCATTCATTATTAAACTCTATTCTTTTCTGTTAAAGTTGTGCTGATGTTTATGAATTTCAATGGCTTCTCTGTGCAATCTGTTGGTAGAATTGTCCAGTCTTTCAGTGTCTTGGAATAAGACCCTGTGTCCTGTTTGTGTCAGTCCATGTTCAGCCACTGCTGATTTCTCAGGTTGGCCAAGTCTGCAGTATCTTTCATGTTCTTTTATCCTTGTTTGTATGCTGCGTTTTGTGATCCCGATGTAAACTTGTCCACAACTGCAAGGTATACGATATACTCCTGCAGAGGTGAGGGGGTCTCTTTTGTCTTTTGCTGATCGTAGCATCTGTTGTATTTTCTTGGTGGGTTTAAACACTGTTTGTAGGTTATGTTTTTTTCAAAAGTTTTTCCATCCTATCAGTGACTCCTTTAATAAATGGCAAGAATACCTTTCCTATGGGAGACTGTTTTTTCTGAGTTTTCTGATTTTTGTTTGGTTTAATGGCCCTTCTGATTTCATTTCTGGAATAGCCATTTGCTAGCAGTGCGTGATTTAGATGATTAATTTCTTCCTTGAGAAACTGTGGTTCACAGATCCGTCTTGCACGGTCCATTAATGTTTTGATTATTCCTCTTTTCTGTCAGGGGTGGTGGTTGGAGTTTTTGTGTAAGTAGTGATCTGTGTGAGTTGGTTTCCGGTAGACCTTGTGACCTAACTGAAAGTTTGTTTTACGGATGACAAGGGTATCAAGAAATGGGAATTTACCCTCAATTTCCTTTTCTATGGTAAACGCTGAAGATGCCTGCCACAGCTGCTGGCGAAATATCTCCCTGGGACACTTTTGTTTCATGGAATATGAGTACGGCAGCATAAGATTTTCCAGGCAACCTCGGGATCCATTTTAACATATAAGCCACTTACCGTATATTCCAAAAATATACATGAAGGGTAGTACATTTGCATCTCAGGGTGATCTCCGTTTCAAAACCACAATGGACTAGGCTTGCTATGTCTCTGCACTTATCCCCATCAGAAATGCAGAGCAGTGGTGAGGACACCCGCAAGAGGGTCTGGATTGCTGAGGGTCTGATATCCAACCCTCACAAAATTATCTATAAAGATGAATTCTAACTCAAAGCTGAGGCTATCGTATTTTGGTCACATTATGAGAAGACAAGAGTCACTGGAAAAGACAGCCATGCTAGGAAAAGTTGAGGGCAGCAGGAAAAGAGGAAGACCCAACAAGAGAATGGATTGACTCAATAAAGGAAGCCACAGCCTTCAATTTGCAAAATCTGAGCAAGACTGTAAAAAATAGGACATTTTGGAGGACTTTCATTCATAGGGTCGCCATGAGTCGGAAGCAACTTGGCGGCGCTTAACACACACAATACAAAGTATAACACAAATGTGAAACGAGTACCAAACACCGACATTCATCTTGTGTCAGGCTGCTATCTCGGTTTCGTTATTGCCTCTGTCTCTGTGCTGTATTGTCTACCCCCAAGGTCGCATACCTAGGCCTGGGAACTCAGCTCCTGGGAAACTGTATTCATGCGTGTAATCTCCCGCCTTTCCTGCCTTATAATATCTCCCAGCTAGTGAGCCTCTCATAGCTGTCATTTTATTCGTTTGCACTGTATGCCTATTTGATCAGTAAAAGCCATCTGTTTGGACTCTATATGACTTTGTGGTGATTTCTGGTTCTGTGGGCCAAGGGCTGACATTATGACAGCTATCTCTCATCTTCACCGTTCTCCTAGCCAGGCTGGAGCCCAGGGGGGTTCGCCTGCCACTTGGATGGGAGCTGTGCAGCTCTCCAGGTGATCTACTACCCTGGAGCCCTTCTCAGAGGACCCTACTCTGTTACAAGACTTAATCGCTGAACTTTTCCGGACGACCCGAGAGGTTTGCCGCTTGAGGGGACTGGTACAGGCGCAGTGGCAATCTCTTACAGGACGTCTCTGGATGTTAACATCGGAGGATACTGATGCTCGTTTAGATCTTCAGGACTTGGATCAATTACTGGACGATGCCCGATTGGCGACTGAGGATTTACAAATATTAACTGGACTTTTGGATAATCTTATTTCTCGACAAACTCTTTCTACCATGGCGGGAGCCCCGCCGGAGGGTTTTTCCCTGATCCCGGATGCGGCCAGCTGCCAGGCTGAGGCCAAGCGAGTCGCTATTAGCACCGCTCTTCTCCTTGTGGAATGTACAAAGGACACCCCGGTAGCCACCTTGGCTCAAGTTTTGACCCCGACGTTTGGAGCCGAGGCATCCGCACTGGCGGTTCGAGTACAACCTCTGCTGGGCGGGGAACCTGACCCCATACTCTTGCTCCTCGAGACAGAACTTTTGCCGCGCATTACGGCAGAGACTGCCCTAAGACTTGAGAACGCCAAAGTTCTTGCGGATCAGCAAGCCGCCGAAGCGGCTAGGGTCGCAAGAGAGAGAGAGGCGGCGGAAGCAGCCAGGGCGGCTGCAGCAAGGATTAGGAATCAGGCGAACGTGGACACGCGCCCCAAGGACTATGTACTGGGACTATCAGGTCTAACTTTTTCCCCGGCGTTTGTCCCGTCGCGTGCGACCCAACGCGCACGCCGTTTGGCTGACCGACGTCGAGACTCAGATGAGTCTGAAGACGAGGATTTATATGGGGATAGCTCTCAATGGGCCACGAGCTTCCGAACCAGTAAGCCTCATCTTACTGGTGGCCCAAGTGAGGAGGTTCATCTTTTACGAGCCCAGAATCGGGAGCTCTCCGACCGTGTTGATCAACTCCAGGAAGTAATGGAACTTATGCTTCAAGAGAACAGGCAATTACAACAAACCCTGATAGCTCAGAGACAGCCCGTTCCGATACCGGGTCAGGGAGTACCCGTACAACCACCCGCTAATGTGCCTGCTCCACCCTTACCTCCTGGAGCTCCTGTTGCTCCTCCGCCCGGACCACCCGTGCAACCACCTGCTAATGTGCCTGCTCCACCCTTGCCTCCTGGAGCTCCTGTTGCTCCTCCGCCCGGACCACCCGTGCAACCGGGTCAACCCGCGCCCGGCCCTTGGAAGCAACTCAAATTGAGGACTACGTATGACGGATCTCTTGAGACTTTGCCTTGTTTCTTGCATCAAGTGGACAGTTATATGCGAGAACAAGGTCAACTTTTCCCCACGGAAGATAGCCGGGTGCGGTACGTAGCTTCCCTCCTGACAGGCAAAGCGGCTGACTGGATGGTCCTCCAGTTTGACACCCGCTCTCGTGCGATTCGTTCCCTCAACAACTTCATGACTGCCCTGAGAAGGAGGTTTGAGGACCCCTTCCTGGGGGAAAGAGCCAAAATGGAACTCTTACAATTAAAACAAGGCTCTGCTACAGTTCGGGAATTTGCCGATGAATTTCAGCGACTGGCAAGTAAAATTGTAGGTTGGCCCGAGACCACCCTAATCCATCATTTCAGGGAAGCCTTGCATCCTGACATTCTGAACTGGTCTTACATGCGGGGCGATCCCGATACCCTCGAAGGCTGGATCCTATTAGCCGAGGAAGTGGAAAGCCGCCGCCGCTTTATTTCTCTCGTCCGTCAAAAGCACAAGGAGAAGGGCACCCAAAAGCCTCAACCCAAGGCACCACTGCTCGTCCCACGAAATCCCCCACGTCCGCTCCAGGAACGTGAAGCCCGATTTCAGAGGGGTGCCTGTCTTACATGCGGAGAAATGGGCCACTTTGCAGCCGTTTGCCCACGCCGCCAGGAATTATTTCGTCCCAGCACGACAACCCGCGCCCGAGGTCGTCCACCACGCAGAGGCACCGCGGCCACCCGCAGCGCAGCTCCGGGAAGGCCCACACCCTCTGCACTCCATGCCGGGGACCCAGCCTCCCTGCCTGCTTCCAACGACCCCGCCGGGTCTCGGATTACAAGTGCCCCATTGGGGGACAGCTTTCCCTCTTCGGATGAGGAAAATCCTTGGATTTCTCCAGCCTTAAACCTGGAATCTCCCCTCGACTTGTCAAAAAACGGCTCCGGTCTGTGGTGAATGGAGCATCTCCACAGACCTCTCAGGATCTTCCTATCAAACCGAATGCTCCTACCAAAATCAAAGAAGTGGACTCCACCGTCTACGTGGATGCAGTTTTACAACAACTTAACAGAGGTCCACAAATCCCCGTCAAAGCACTAATTGACTCCGGTTGCTGTCGCACTCTCATAAGCGAAGCCACGTTTGCTGCACTCAGAGCCGACTCAGAGGCTTTACCCGCCCCCGTCCAATTTGCTCAAATGGACGGGAGCCAATTCCAGGGGGGTCCAGTTGATCACCGCACCATAGGGGTGGCAATGGGAATTGGTTCCCACTGGGAACAAATAGACTTCACTATAGCCCCTATCCGATTTGAAGTGGTCTTGGGAATTAACTGGATTAAAGGACATAGTCCCAGTATTGATTGGGAAACAAACACTATCTCTTTCGCTAGTCCCACCTGCGACCAGCATCGGCAAAACTTTGCTCTGCCATTTCCGCCCGTTCCAGCATTAACCTCTACTGCCCCAGTACCACCGGCTCTACCCGCTGTATACCGGGACTTTGAAGATGTCTTCGACCTTAGGGAATGTGCTGCCTTACCCCCCCACCGGGCCTCAGACTGTGCGATTGAAGTAGTAAAGGACTGCACATTAACCAAAAGTAAGATTTACCCTATGAGCGCTTCCGAGCGCACTGTCCTCCGGGACTTTTTGGACAAAAACCTCGCCAGAGGGTTCATTCGCCCTTCGAATGCCCCAAACTCGGCCCCCGCGTTTTTCGTCCGGAAAAAAGAGGGCGACCTTCGCCTGTGCATTGACTTCAGAAAGCTCAATGCGGTTACCCAGACCAACGCCTATCCTATCCCATTAATATCGGATATTTTGGGACAATTACAGGAAGGCCGTGTGTTCTCTAAATTAGACTTGGTGGAAGCCTACTACCGAGTCCGTATCCGCGAAGGAGATGAACACCTCACTGCCTTCTCTAGCTGTTTCGGAATGTATGAATTCCTTGTAATGCCATTCGGATTAAAAGGGGCCCCGGGGGTCTTCATGCAACTCATCAATGAAATCCTACATGACCTTCTATATCGTGGGGTGGTGGTCTACTTAGATGACATTCTCATTTATTCGAAAACTGTGGACGAGCATGTGACTCTGGTCAGGGAAGTTCTACAACGCCTGCGTAACCATCAACTGTTCGCTAAACTAGCTAAGTGTGAATTTCACCAAAGCAAACTCACGTTTTTGGGATACATCATCTCCCACCAAGGTCTTCGCATGGACCCCGCCAAAGTCCAAGCCGTCCTCGATTGGACTCCCCCCACCAACCGTAAGCAAGTACAGCAATTTCTGGGATTTGCAAACTTCTATCGGGGATTCATCCCTAACTTCGCCCAAGTGGCTCTACCCATTACGGACCTGCTGAAAACTAAGGGAAAAGTAAGCTCGGCTGCCTTGCCCTCCGCAAAAATCCTATGGACTGAGCAATGCCAAGCCGCCTTTCTGGCCCTCAAACGCCTCTTCACTTCGGAGCCGGTGCTACGGCACCCAGACCCAAATCAAATGTTCATTGTGCAAGTCGATGCTTCCGATGTAGCCATGGGAGGGGCTCTCCTCCAGCAAGGACCGGACGGTCTTCTTCACCCTTGCGCTTACTTTTCAAAAAAATTTGCGCACGCTCAATTAAACTGGCCCATCTGGGAGAAAGAGGCCTCTGCAGTTCATCATGCACTGACTTTATGGCGGCAATTCTTGGAAGGGTCTAAAGTACCCTTTGAAGTTTGGACCGATCACAAAAATCTAGCTGCCCTCACGGGGTCCCATAAGCTATCGGCGAAACAACAACGGTGGGCGGAGTTCTTTGCTCAGTTCCGTTTCACCCTGAAGCACGTCCCTGGGAAGCAGAACGTTCTCGCGGATGCCCTCTCCCGTTTACCACAATATCCGGTAAAACTCGAAAGACCCACCAACTCTCTGTTCACCCCTATGCAACGTGGGGCCCTACCTATGCTGGCTGTGCAAACCCGATCCCAGCATCAGCACACCTTCCCTAACTCGCAAGCTCCGCCAGCCCAACCGGCTGCCCAACCGCCACCGCAACAGACCGGAGTTCCCGCCCCTCCTACCCCTCCGACCGCTCAGCCGCCTGCAGTCTGCGCACCGCCGCACGTAAGCACTAGCCCTATAACTGTTTCTCAGATCTCCATGACCGACGGGGGGCTCCCTCCAAAATCCCCATCTCCGAATCCTTTTTAACTGTCCTTCGGGACCAGTGCCTTTTAGAACGTTCCGCTCATACCCTACCTCCTGGTGTTTTGGAACAAGGGGGGTCCTGGTACAAAGACTCAAAATTGTATGTACCCAAAGCTCTCCGGAAGGACGTTTTACATTTAGCTCATGGAGCCAAAACAGCTGGGCACTTTGGGTTTCTGAAGACCCTTCACTTATTGCGCAGACAGTTCTGGTGGGGGGGAATGCGTTCCGACATTGACTCCTTCATCCGCAGCTGTCCCGTTTGTGCCGCTGCGAAACGATCGCAGGGCAAACCCCCGGGACTGCTACAACCTCTTGAAACGCCCAGCAGACCTTGGGAAGTGATTGCTATGGACTTCATGACTGATCTCCCTCTCAGTGGGGGTAAAACTGTGTTGTGGGTTGTTACTGATTTGTTTTCTAAGCAAATACATTTGATTCCATGCGCAGGGATCCCCTCTGCTCAGAAACTGGCCCGCCTCTTCGTGACGCATATCTTTCGTTTACATTCGTTTCCGCGTAAAATAATTTGTGACCGCGGAAGTGGTTTCGTTTCTAAGTTTTGGAAAGCTTTCCTCAAGTTGGTGGGGGTGGAACAGGGATTGTCTAGTGCATACCATCCTCAAACTGATGGTCAAACTGAACGTGTCAATGCTGTACTTGAATGTTATTTGCGCTGTTATGTTAACTACCACCAGGATAACTGGGTGGAACTGTTACCTTTAGCAGAATATGCCTACAATAATGCCATGCATCAATCCACAGGTTTTAGCCCGTTTTTTGCTGTGTATGGACAAGATTTCAGTCCCATCGCTCCTACAGATGATGTAGAGGGGGAGGGGAACCCCGACATTGCCTCCTGGGCACACGCCCTCCGTACCACTTGGCCCTGGCTCGTTAGCAACCTCGACCGGGCCAAACGTAAATACAAAGCGCAAGCTGACAAACATCGCTCCCCCGGGGGTGATCTGCAAGTGGGTGCTTTGGTTTACCTTTCCACCAAAAATCTCCGTTCCACCCAACCGTGCCATAAGCTCAGCGCCAAATTCATTGGCCCTTTCCCCATTACTCGGGTCATAAACCCTGTCACAGTGGAACTGGCTCTCCCCAAATCCTTGAGGCGTGTGCATCCTGTTTTCCACATAAGCCTCCTCAAACCCCATGTTGCTTCTCCACGGTGGCATCCGGACCCACCGCCTGCGCAACCCATCATGGTGGGGGGGGAAGAACACTTCGAAGTCTCCAAGATCCTTGACTCCCGTATTCACCATGGCAATCTGCAATATCTAGTTCGTTGGAAACATTTCCCCCCTGCCTATGACGAATGGGTGCGCGCACGGGATGTCTCCGCCCCCGACCTCGTCGACGCCTTTCACATTGCTTACCCGGACAAGCCAGCCCCCTTGCGAACTGGGAGGGGGCCTTGAGGGGAGCAGAATGTCAGGCTGCTATCTCGGTTTCGTTATTGCCTCTGTCTCTGTGCTGTATTGTCTACCCCCAAGGTCGCATACCTAGGCCTGGGAACTCAGCTCCTGGGAAACTGTATTCATGCGTGTAATCTCCCGCCTTTCCTGCCTTATAATATCTCCCAGCTAGTGAGCCTCTCATAGCTGTCATTTTATTCGTTTGCACTGTATGCCTATTTGATCAGTAAAAGCCATCTGTTTGGACTCTATATGACTTTGTGGTGATTTCTGGTTCTGTGGGCCAAGGGCTGACATCTTGTTTCTATGCCAAGGCAAACAAAAAAAATCTACTCAGAATTAGCTAACAATCTGTTCAGAAGCAAGGCTCATTGAGTTAAATGGGGGTTAATCACAAACATGGGCAGTAAACTCAGTCAAATGTATGCATGCATGCTTATTGTACATGAAGCCCTGCACTTTTCTTGGCATTCAACATGTGGGCTGGACTAAAATTTGGATAGAAGCTTTTTGGCAAGTATCACAATGAAGCACAAGATGTTCCAGATGCACAGAAGAACTACACACTCACACAATTCTTGTTTCAGTAGCTGCAAGCCAAAAAACCCAACCCCCTCCCTTCAAAAAAGCACACACAACATTTTGTACATAGCAACAGAAAACTACTGTCCAAGTTCAAGACCACATGCAAAATGGATGTGGACTCTGATATTATAAAATGCACATTGCCTGAACACAACATGCAAAACATTCACATTGTTATGACCTTGGGCTCAAAAGATAAACAACCCCCAAATCCTCAAGCCAGAATGTGTATCTGTCTCATATGTGTGAAGCCTCCTGGCAGCTACGAAATAGCCAGCATCCTTTAAAAAGTCAAATCCTGGAGGTCTTGCAGTGCATACTAAGAAGGGCAATCATTATGGTACTCTGAAGCCATTCCACATGAGCTGCATCTTAAGTGAATAATGGAAGAAGGAAAACGACTGAAATCATGATTAAACTTGTTTTTCCAAAAAGAAGAAAGACATACAAACATATACTGAATAAAGAACAAACTTTCTGGTAGGCTACACTGGGAAATTCCTTCTAATAAAGTCAGTAAGTCACATTAACTGACAACAAACTTTTAAAGCTGTTTTAGAAGCTCCTGTATTGGTTCCTACCAAAATTAAAACTATGTCAGTGTTTGGTCTCTTTCTTTTCACAGTAAGATTGTTTCCTACTAGCTAATGGAGAGCCAGTTCTAGGGTTGCCAACTCCAGGTGGGGAAATACCTGGAGGTTTTGGGAGCGGAGCCTGAGGAGGGTGTGGTTTGGAGAGGGGAGGAACTTCAATGCCATAGAGTCCAATCATCAAAGCAGCCATTTTCTCCAGGTGAACTGATCTCTATCAGCTGGAAATCACTTGTAATAGCGGGAGATCTCCAGCCACCACCTGGAGGTTGTGGTATGAACTACTCACTCAAACTGTACAGTTAAGCTGCAAAAATAAACAGTAGTTAGCTCTGCAAACTGTGATATATTGTAATAAAACATCAAACAATCATTTAAATGCTGTAACAAAACTCAATAATTTCAAAATGCTCATGATAAGGAATAATGTCCAATAAAGTCAGCTTGGCTCTTGGCTGGGTGCTGACTTTATTGGACATTGTTCCTTATCATGAACATTTTGAAATTATTGTGTTTTGTTACATCGTTTAAATGATTGTTTGATGTTTTAATACAATATATCACAGTTTGCGGAGCTAACTACTGTTTATTTTTGCAACCACCTGGAGGTTGGCAACCCTAGCCAGTTCCCATGGCCATGGTTTGCTCATTTCTAATGTGATGAAGCGAAATGGGGTTTCATTTCACTATGTAGTGATACCACCATTGATTTATTTCAGTGGAAGAAGCTGCTTCAGGATGTAGGAAGAAGCTGCTTCAGGCTGCCCCTCTGTCTCACATCCCAAGCCTGTCCATTGGGAAATCATGTTACTTATGTGACTACACACAGTGCTCTCAATGGAGCCGATAGTTAGGGTTGCCAGGTCACTTAGATTGGCAGGCAATTGCCCGCCAATCCATTGCCTGGCTTGGAAGTGGGGATCGCTTGCATGCACGGTCGCACCAACGAGATTGTATCACCCAGAAGCACCACATCGCAATGGGCCTTTTACCACTCAAACTCTCACTTTGAGTAGTAAAAGACCAGTTTCGATGCAGCACATTTTTGGCCCTGGCTCCGGCCTGGTGGAAAGCTCTGCCTGGGGACATCAGGGCCCTGCGGGATCTTAAAGAGTTCCATAGGGGCTGTAAGACAAAGCTTTTCCGCCAGGTCTACAGTTGAGGACAGCCGCAGGTATCGTCTTTACTGGCCTCCCTGCCTCTTCTCCCTGCCATTTATTATATTGATATGGATCCGGAGGGCAGCTGCCTGTTATCTCAGCCAGCACAATGAGAATATGTATGTCATCATTTTTGTTTTAATTGTTAATTTTAATGATTTTATGTAATAGTGTTCTTATATACTGTTTGACTGATGTTATTATGAATTGTATGGTTATAGTTGTTGTTACCCCCCTGAGCTGGCTGTGGCTGGGGAGGGTGGGTTAGAAATGCAAAAAATAAATAACTGCAGCATAGGACATCTACACAACATCACCTCTCTTCCTTCCTTCCCATCCCTCCTTATAACTCCCCTGTCCCCGAACCCTTTGCCATAACCTCTTTTCCTTGTGAGACTAAGTTTATAAATGTGTCTATCCCACCTCTCCTTCCCACTTCCCTCCCATTGTGTTCTCCTTTTCCCTACATGGTAACTGTATGGTACTTGGGGCAGAGATCCATCCTTTTGTACTCTGTAATGTCCCATGCACACTGATGGTGCTATGGTGATGAAGCTCACTTGGTGCCTACCTTGTTGGCTTTAGGCTCCAGGTGAAAGTCACTTGGCTTTAGATCATTTTCCTACCCCCCTTTGGCCTTTTAATCCCCCCTCAACAACCTGCCCGCTCTATAAATTTGTACACAACTGATTTTACTGATCATTGTTTAATTGTTGATAATTTTAAAATCATTTCAAACTGTTTTTGCTTCTGTTGATAGTTGTCTTGGTCAAGATTTCTTGACGAGGAGGGATACAAATATCCCACTGTAATTAGGATTGCCAACCCCCAGGTACTAGCTGGAGATCTCCTGCTATTACAACTGATCTCCAGCCGATAGAGATCAGTTCACCTGGAGAAAATGGCCACTTTGGCAATTGGACTCTATGGCATTGATGTCCCTCCCTTACCCAAACCTCACCCTCCTCGGGCTCTGCCCCCCAAACCTCCCACCAGTGGCGAAGAGGAACCTGGCAACCCTAACTGTAATCCAATCTACACAAAGGGAAATAGCTCTTTGATACTAGGCTTCCTAGATTTCTATTGCAGCACATTCATAAACACAAAAATGCCTCTGTAAACATGCTGTTTTGAGGTTTGTTGCCTAGAATGGGCCTCTTACTATGACTCTGCCCAACAGACTAATGTGTTTGCCAAGTACATTAATGATGGGGGATGTTTTCCTTAATGTGCTGGAAGTCTCTCTCCATTGTCTTTGGAAAGTGACACAAGTCTGAGCTAGAGAAAAGGACAGAGAAATAATGATGCTGAGGAGACATACATACAGATGCAGACAGCTGTTGGTTCAGCTGGACTGGAAGCAGGTGCAAGTACTGGTTTGGATGGAGGAGGGATCCCAAACAATCCCTGACTTTAAGACTCGGAGAAAATATCCATGGTTTTGCACCATGCACTGCGTGTATGTTTCCAAACAAAACGAATATTACAAGCCCACCACACACTATCTGGGGAAAAAATTAAATTCTGCAATGCTACCCCTGGATCTCAGGCTGTTTGAGGGAGTTCTTAACCCCGGTGTCCTGCACGGAATATTGTTTTCTTTGGAGAGAGGCTGTACGCCGGCGAGCGAGCCAAAAGAGAGTGAATAACAGCACTCCTGAAATCAGAGTCCTGCAGCAGCAATTGGTAAAGAGAAATTAAAGCAATCACGAAGGAGAGATGGGGGGACGGCGCATGAGGAAACAAGAGCAGCATCTGATTATAGGCTCCAAGGGGGGAGAGCCGATTCAGAAGCCCAGCTGCAGAGCACCTAATTGCATCCGGCAGAGGGAGGCCAGGGGGCGGACGGGCTGCTGATGAGCTTGGGCTGCAGACTGTTGCAACAAGCAGCTGAGGATGAAGGGGATTTGGATACCAGGGAGCCTGCCAACAGCAAGGAGAGTGAAAAACTAGAAAGCTGGAAGTGTATGTGGGCCACAAGCATATCAGCATAAGGTGAAGAATACCCCTCCATAGCCTTCCTTATCCCCTGTGTGTCCCAGAAGGCTTTACAGGGTTGCCAGCCTCCAGGTGGTGAAAGTCTAAAGACAGCACTGATAGCTAATTGGTGATTATTCAAAATAACAAGCAAAATAAAAAATTGCAGAACAAAGGTATAGTGTCAATAGAAAGTCCCGAGAAAATATACAAAGTGAAGTTCAAAGTTCTGAGAATTAACAAGGCACAAGATAAACTTCCAGCCGCTTCAGGTGAACACGTCTGCCCGAGCTTGAGGGTGATAAGAAAGGGCCCAGTCTCATGCACTGAGAGTCGGGTTAGAACACGGTATCCGCGGGGATTACAATCTTGACCACGAAGATACCGTGTTCTAACCCGACTCTCAGTGCATGAGACTGGGCGCTTTCTTATCACCCTCAAGCTCGGGCAGACGTGTTCACCCGAAGCGGCTGGAAGTTTATCTTGTGTCCTGTTAATTCTCCGAACTTTGAACTTCACTTTGTATATTTTCTCGGGACTTTCTATTGACACGATACCTTTGTTCTGCAATGTTTTATTTTGCCTGTTATTTTGAATAATCACCAATTAGCTATCAGTGCTGTTTTTTGTCTTTCACTGCCATTACTCAGCACAAGGTTATTTTTGAAAACCTCCAGGTGGTGGCTGGAGATCTCCTGTTATTACAACTGACCTCCAGTCAATAGGGATCAGTTCACCTGGAGAACTCTTTTGCATTGAAGTCCCTCTCCTCTCCAAACCCCACCCTCCTCAGGCTCCGCCTCAAAAATCTCCAGGTGTTTCCCAACCCAGAGCTGGCAACTCTGAAGCTGTAGTAGATGATATAAGGCCCCTCTAACTAGTGATGCACAAACCTATGAAACATAGGGCTGTCAACCTCCAGGTAGTAGCTGGAGATCTCCCGCTATTACAACTGATTTCCAACTGATAGAGGTCAGTTCCCCTGGAGAAAATGGCTGCTTTGGCAATTGGACTCTTTTGCATTGAAGTCCCTCCCCTCCCCAAACCCCACCCTCCTCAGGCTCTGCCCCAAATATCTCCAGGTATTTCCCTACCCGGAGCTGGCAACCCTAATCAAACAGGGTATTTCCTTTGATTAAAAATGGTTGAAGAGAGATGGAGGGACTTTTATACTAGGCAGCAGTGATACAGTCTAGGACTGCTAGTTTCCTGTGGGCAGATTCCCTGCCCCCAACTCCTTTTTCCTGCCACAGCTCCTGGGCCTGCAAGGGAAAAAAAAACCCTCAATGGCAACAGCATGGCATCACTTCTGGAGAAAACCCAGAAATTATGTCAGTCCTCTCCAGGAATCACAAAAAACTCAAAGATTTTACCATAGAATTTCTGGCAATTCCTATAAAGGTATGGCATCACTTGTGGGTTTCCCCAGAAGGGATGTCACACAATAGCAGATAAAACCCTTAAGCCCCTCCACCCGATTCCCAGTAGCTAGCAACCCTCATACAGTCTCAGCTGACTAATATGATTAATTAGTGATTAATGATTAATGAACAAATCAATTTAAGCAAAGGATAAAATCAGATAAGTATGTATGTGGGTATGAATGGATGTCTTACAGATTAGCTTTCAGGAGAGACCAGATGTGAGGCATGAAAAGTCTGGGTGTCCCACACATCACACAGACTGAGCTCAAGAAAGAGGAACTTCACGGGGGTGATGAAGGGACAGTTCAAATTCAGGCAATAAGTTGTTGCAGCCTTGAGCAACAGTTCCTGACCTGACCAGTGCTGGCTTCCTTGACAGGATGTATTGACTAGGAAATTGTAGTGTTGCAATTTTGCAAGGCAGCTTGCAGAAGTTTGGCTTTGTGCAAAGATGGGTAGGCCTAGTGGTCAACTACCATAATAGCAAAAAGAAGGCTAAGAATGTTTGGGAAAAGGTGACCCTCAAGGAGGGTGTAAAAATTTGGAAGTGTCCTAAATAATTGTGCAAAGTCCCCCAACAGGGCAATAACAGGGAAGGAGGAGACCAACAAGACAATAACAGGGAAGATGATTGAGTCAGTCCTGCCTCACTACAATTATTAACAGCAGACTTGGACTAATTGAGTTCTACTGTCCCCCATGCTTGCTTCATAACTGCTGTTCTCAGCAGGCAATTTTTAAATGGACAATTAAATCAGTCAGAGTTTATATAAATCAGACATAAATAAATGCTATATATAACAAATCCTACATTTTGGTGTTTAAGTGGTATCTACTGACAGTAGTGATTGGTTTGAACTGGCAGCATCTTTGTGCTAGAGCAGTTTTTCAAAAACCTGACCCAGGCCTTCATCATGCATGAACCAAACAGACTGGGTGACTGGCTTACAGCTGATCAGCACAGTTGAACACAGTAAGTTCACAGTGAAATGTGTAGCATCCCTAGCATATTATTCTCGGTTTACAGACAGTGATAGTTTAAATTACCAGCAAAATGTGACATCTGTCAAATGTCAAATTGCAAGCGTTGTTTCTAGATTCCCTTTGGTGTTAAATGTCTCGCTTTTCATCATTTTATTCTTAGGAAACAGATCCGGCTGTATTCTTGGTTTCTGGAGCTAAGTGCCAACATGTTTTCAAATTGTGAAGTCTACAAATTATACACTCAAATCTCCCTCCAAGGGATGGAAGAAAGGAAAATTCAAGCAAACCTCCCAAACTCAAGAAGTATGTAGGAAAAGGTGAAGCTGAATGAAGTCTAGTTTTCAATCCACTTGATGCTGGAGTGGAACATTTTACACAGCACTCAACTCCGGATGAATGACCTTTCCACTCAAGCCAAGTAGGCCAGAGTGGGGTATTGTGAATAAATGAATGTGAACCACATTTTAGTTAGAGTCCATGAATGTGTTCTTGGATTTGCAGCATAGGAGAAATCAAGCAAAACCAAAGGATAAACCCCAAGCCAAACAGATATAAATAATTTCTTCATATGCTTGGTTCATCCTGGCTGTGACTGAGGACAGTTTAAGACAGAGGATCAGGGAACTGAGGGCTGATCTGAGTGATTCTCATATGTAGACCTGTAGTATTCATTGGAACATGATCATTTCATTGGCAATTAATTCCTCTTTTCATACTAGTGGTTGGAACATAAGTGGATTTTATCGGGTGTCATTTATTCATATACTTCCTGCATTGTGCAAGCGGTTGGACTAGACCCTGGAGGTCCTTTCCAACTCTATGTTGTTATGATTCTATGATATTAAGCCCCCTGTTGGTAAATAGACTGAATGTCTCACATTCTCTTAATGTTTCCTATTTATTGAACAATTGTTTGCCTCAGATATTGGACTTGGTGGCACAGTTTTTAAAGCTTGTTTTAAAAGCCTGCCAAACAGTTAATTAGATAGCAGCATCAACAAACAGTGCCCTGACCTGGATGGCCCAGGCTAGCCTGATCTCGTCAGATCTCAGAAGTTAAGCAGGGTCATCCTGGTTAGTATTTGGATGGGAGACCACCAAAAAATGCCAGGGTTGCTGTGCAGCGAAGGCACTGGCAAACCACCTCTGTTAGTCTCTTGCCATGAAAACCCCAAAAGGGGTCACCATAAGTCGGCTGCGACTTGACATCACTTTACACACACACACATCAACAAACAGTACTACTCGATGTAACTATCTTTTAACCTTACTATAATGGCCACCTTTTAATATTTCCATTCCTTTTGTAATCTTTTGTATTGTGTTTTTATGTCAATAAAGGAATGATGATGATGATTCTATGATTCTATGACAGCAAGTAGTGTGTTGGATTGGCCATTAAGGCCACTGGGAAAAGTCCAGGTGAGCTGATGCCTGAGGGGTGGATGCTAGCTGCTCTTCCTCCCTTCTCCCCCTCTCCATTACTGGGTGAGGTCCTTTTCCAAGGCCATTTTTGCCTCCCAATCTGACCCTAACAAGGACTGTCAATTTTTATGTTGATCAAACAACAACATAACAATTGAACACTATAAATCTAGTCATAAGGAGGTAGCAAACATTGATGGAATTCTGTACATCAGCTCGAGATGCCAGTCCTGGCCTAGAAGCCTTCAGTGGAGGACAGGGTAATCCATGATGGACATGGATAAGGAAGAGATAACTAAATATAAACTATATAAACTAAATATAAAAGTTATTGTGACCCTCTTCAAAGAGTAGTATAAAAAAGGAGCAATGGCCACAAATTTCCCCCAAGGAGACAGTACTGAGTCTATGTATTTTTTCATTGTGCTTGATATCATATTGCTTCAGCTCCATCATACTAGAACGCCTATCAAATGGGATTGGAAAGGGCAATCAGTCAGATATTGCAGCTTATTTCTGAACCTGAAAACTCTGGTAGCCATTCCAAAAGCAGACACGCATTCAATGATTCCACTTAGACATCACATGTATAAATGAACAGAAAAGGAAATGAAACAGGAAACCTTCCCACATCATTTCTCAAAACAATTGATATCGCAGGATATTAAATCTTTTTGAAACAAAACATCTTCATTCTCGTGGGCAGAACACACATGGACAAAGCAGCAGTATAAGAACTACAACACACATAACTCAGTGTGAATATGAGTGAGACACATGTATGTGAAAACATTCTAATTCAACTAAAGAATGTATCATATTGCATGAACTGATATGCAACCTAAGGAACCTGCCAGATTTGAAATAGGAGATAAATATTTCATAGAAATCTGCTACTGAGGATCATGAAATGGACAACAGAATTCCTTTAGCAGGTATGGCACATATCTGCATACCAGTTTGACATCAGCAACATACATATTGGATCTTGTCAAAAATATACATAAAATCAATCTTGTTAAAAAAGCAATGCTTTGTGCATTCCACTTACCCTATCACTATACAAGAAATTGCAGTCCCCAAGAAGGCATATGTTAGTACTGATCCCAAGTTGCGAAAAAAATGTCTCTGTAGAAAGGAAAAGAATTTTTAAAAATTGTAAAGTGTTATTAAACAAACCAATCTATGCTTGGCCATCAAAAACAAAATTCTAGCACCAAAGATCTCTATTGTAAAGCCTTTTTAAAATATTTCTATGAATTGCTATTAATGAGTGCTTAACCTGAATTCTTAAGTTTGGGAGGTCTCAAGCAAGTAATATCAGAATCCTTTACATACCATATATACTCGCGTATAAGCCGAGTTTTTCAGCCCAAAAAAAGGGCAGAAAAAGCCGAACTCGGCTTATACGCGGGTCAATACGGGAGGGGAGGGGAGGGAGGAGGGAGGGGGGAACTTACCACCACCGCCTTTCCCCGGCCAGGAGCGGCCTCCAGAGGCCCCCTGCGGCTGCAGGGAGGCCGCTCAGCCGCCCCCGCTGTCTTTTCCTGGCTGGGAGCGGCCTCCAGAGGCCCCCTGCGGCCGCAGGGAGGCTGCTCAGCCGCCCCCGCTGCCTTCTCCCGGCAGGGAGCGGCTTCCAGAGGACCCCTGCGGCCGCAGGGAGGCCGCGCCGCCGCCGGGCCTGCGCCACTTCCCGCCGCCAGGAGAAGCCTAGGGGGCCTCCTGCAGCTGCAGGAAGGCCGCCCCCGCCGGATCCGCCGCTTCCCGCTGCCAGGAGCCTGGTCAGGTAAGCCTGCGGGGGGGGGGAGGGGTTATAAGCCGACCCTCAGCTTATACGCGGGTGCCTAATTTTTCCCCATTTGGGGGGAGAAATTAGGCACCTCGGCTTATACGCGGGTCGGTTTATACACGGGTATCTACGGTAGCTATAAAAGCTGGCTAGTGAAATCACTAGTAGTTCATACAGCAGATTAAGCAGATTTGAAAAGAGAGACCAATAAAATTCAAGCTGCATATTTTTCCACAATAAATGTTACAAGTACATCTTAACGGTTCATAAAATAAAAAATAATTGGGGGAAGAGAGAAAAAATATGCTCAGAAAAACAAATCATAAGGAATATTGTGCATAGGAGAGTTAAATTGCCCCAGATTTTAATTTTAGCAGTTATGTTGCAAATTAGATTTTACATACCCATTTTAGTGTGTTGTGTGCAATGTTAACTGGTAAGCAATAGAAGGTGTGCTGTTTTTGTGGACACAGCTGTACATACTATCGTAGTAAATTGGGCCACAGTTTGTAAACAGCAGTCTTTTGATGAGTAAGTAGATCTCCCAACTTGTGGGTGTATGTAATGTCCCACTTTTCTCCTACACAGGGGATCCAAAGTGGCTTACAAAATAAATTGCTCATCAACAATATAAATGTAAACAAAAGCACACAACTCAACAAGCACTCAGTCCTATCTGATGAACAGAATTAGGAGCTGGTTTGCACACATGGCCCAGATCAGTTATGACTTGTTCAGGGATAGAGCCTAGTGATTTTATGTGGATCAAAAAGTGCAGCCTGGCAGATTCTGGTGTATCAATGATGGGACCTGTGTATTGGAGTGTTCAGTCAAGAGGGAGAAAATGTAAAAGCCCCAGGTCAAATACCTGGCATTAGATTCAACCAGCTTTTCAGCGGGTGACCTTTGACTATTTGAAAAAGTTAAAAAGCTGGGCTGATGGAACCTAAATGGACAAATAAACATGTGGGCTATAGTAAGGAGAGGAACTGAATGGGAATAAGTGAAAAAGCTGGCTGGATCCAACCTCTGGTTTATTTTAGTCAACAAAATGCCTAAATTTGAGGGAAAAATATCAAGTGGTCAGGTAAAAAACCAAATTGTTGGTAAAATTTAGTTATATGAATGAAACATGATTGAATTCATAATGAAAATGGGAATCTAAAGGATGTCTTGCAATTGGGAATAGTTTCCTTATTCTTGTCTTTGATTTCTGTAGGTCCTGAATTTCAATCAAAAGCACTTTCTGATTGGTAGTTTTACAGCGCATTCCTGAGAGGAATGCCTGCTCCGGGCTTAGGAGGCAAACTAGCAGCACTGCCTCCTAAGGAGGTTTCGGCACTGCCGAAACCTCTACCCAATGCAAAAAAACCGTGCAACCCTCATAGGTGGCATATCGCAACAACAAAAAAGAGGCGTTCCTGAGCCGAAATGGCTCAGGAGGCCGACTAATGTTGACCCCGCCTCCCCGGCCGGCGCCGGAAAGCCCCAGGAATGCCTTCCGGGATGCCGGAATGCCTTTCGGCTTGCTGCCGCGGTCTGTGCCAGCGGCCAGATGCTGGCAAGAGGCTCCGGCGGTGGCCAGGCCCAGTGCTGCCGTGGCGGCGGCTGGGGACCAGCAGCCGGGCCTGCACGCTGGCGCTGGGGCCACTCACGCAGGCATGGACCTTCAGGGTGCCAGCAGTGTGGGCCCTTGCACCGGCATGCACCATTGCCGGCCTCCTAAGGCCTTTCGGCACAGCCGCCGGCGCATCTCAGGAATGCACCATCTGAAATCTATCTGGTTAACCCTCTAGATCAACAGTTTCATCAGATCTCCTACTTCAGATGAAAGGAGAAACCACCTACTTTCTTTAAACTGTATCCAGCATGAAATATAATAGGAGGTAGTAAAACGTTGAAGAAGATTGAAGGATCAAAGGTCATCTGTCAGAAAATACAAAGACACATGATAAGAAACATAATCAGTCATCAGGAATTATGTCTTTTACAAGCATCACATTTTACTGTTCATCAAATCTTCAGCAGATAGTGGCTACTTTACATTTTGTTGAGTGGTAACTCCTGGTGACTCATTCCTACGTAACAGCTGCAATGTGTGGAATCAGTTTGCACACAGCCACAAACCCACTTAAACTGGTTCACAGAGGTGTTTGCAATTGCCCTGTTTTGTGTGCAGTTGCCTCTGCTTGTAATGTATCCAGAAGTTCTGTTTCTTCTTCTGCTCACTCATCTTTGGATCATCACACCTAGGTCTGTTTGCATTTGCTGTCATGCCTCTTCCCCTTCTTGCACAGCACCTGTCCCTTACAGATATGAACACCAGTCATCTTCTCTGGCTGACTTTCTGTCAAGTTGACACAGGCACTGTTCGTGAAGGGGCTTTACCACTGCAAGCACAATGTACAACACAATCTTTGCTCTCACACGGTAAGTTAGCTCTTTTCTCTACACCTGCATGTTAATTAATTTAAATGTGTGCACATTTGGCATCTGCGCAATGGGAAGGAACTCTTTCCTCACAACCACATGGCAGCTGTGGCCTCAGAATACCTGAGAAAGTGAGAAGCGTTTGTGTGTGTGATATAATGCTGAACAGCACAAACATGCTATCTGGGTCTGAATCCTAGCTTTCTATATTGACGAAAGTGGAATTCCACAAAAGTTCATGTGCCTCCACTAAGAAGCAGTAGTTTTTCTAGAACAGAAGTTCTTTGCCATCATTTGTCCACTACGGTACTTAATTAAAGCATTTGGAAATTTTAGTCATGGGTGTTTCTATTAATCACCAGCAACATCCTGCAGTCCTTCATTATTCTTTCTATTCCCATCAGGGCTGGTAAGATAGGAATTGGTGCCATGGCAATGGAACAAATATCCATGCAACGCTCCTGTTTCCCCTAAAGAGCTGAAGCTTAGTCTAGGCAGGAAAGATGAAACCATGACTCTTTCATTTGTTATTGTACCATAAAGCCCAGACAGTGATACAAATATCACATACCCAGCCTTTTCAGACCCCCAGAAGTTGTCTTCCTAAGCATGCTATTGTCACCACCATCATCCTGATGTCACCAGTGAGGTCTATGACTAAATAAAGATGTTAGGACTTCAGATCTCATATAATTGTATGCGAATAGGTTAAATAATATAAGATGCCTGAGTAACTTTTAAAAAGAAGAAGAGTTGGTTTTTATACCCTGATTTTCTCTACCTTTAAGGAGTCTCAAATCGGCTTACTATCACCTTCCATTCCTCTCCCCACAACAGACACCTTGTGAGGTAGGTAGGGCTGAGAGAGTTCAGAGAAAACTGTGACTGGCCCAAGGTCACCCAGATGGCTTCATGTGTAGGAGTGGGGAAACAAACCCAGTTTACCAGATTAGATTCAGCAGCTCATGTCGAGGGGTGGGGAATCAAACCTGCTTCTCTAGATTAAAGTCCCCTGTTTTTAAACACTACACCATGCTGGCTCAATGCATAGTATAAAAGATGAGTTGGCTGAACCCTCCACCCTATATATCAGCTTTTTAAAAGATTAACTCACAATATTATTAATATAGAGTGTGCCACTGAGCTTACGAGGAAGACAAAGATACTACATTGAGGTTCCAATAATAAAGCATGCCCATGAGAATTCTCATGCAAGGAGTGCAGAAACATCAGAATTTTGATTGTGAATCAACAGTTACTGTGAATAGCCACATGAATTTTCTTAAGGGAAGCCACCAATTATTATTATGTATTAAGGGAAGCCACCAATAAAACCTGACTTTTCATTACCTACAAGTGATCCCGCTTTGTTCCCAGTACAAGTACCCATAAGGCATCATGATGGCAGCGTGTAGGAGGAAAGGTTCCAGGCACATGGTACTGTGGTTTGGATCCTATGATTGTGTTCTGCATGTGCTATGCATATAGTAGCTTGTTTTCTTAGCTGCTGGTATTTCCATTTGCGCAAGATCAATGGTTGTCAATTAGCCTTGCACAAATGGAAGTACTAGCAGCAAAGGAAAGTGAACTATGCTGTGGCCGGAGTGAAACATGTGTGGAATGTGGCCATAGGAACCCTGTGTATTTGACTTCTTCCTTAAAGGACGAAGTACATGCTTTGTGGAAAGGAGAATGCTAGTATTTCATGAGATGAAGCCCAAATGATGTGCAAATTTTTGTTAGTGCAGTACATACTTTTGGCTGCAATGTTACTGCCACTTTTGTAGGAGTAAGCCCCACTGAATAACACAGGATTTAGACCTGCTTAGGATTGCTCCCTTTTGTCACTGATCTCAGCATAATTAAAACCACAGTGTTTACTCTTATCCTTAGTTTCAGTAGGCCATTGTACAAAAACAACCCTTCTAGACAATTGTTATTTTTGATAAATCACTGAAATTCCCTGGACCCTCAGTAAGTTCTGCTAGATGAATTTTTAAAAGTGAGAGCATGTGCTACACAATAGCCTGTGGTTCCTTTGTTCTGACAAAGTGCCTTTCCGTTATGAGGTTACAATAATGGATGAATTATTTAGGTGCATAACAATACAGACTGACTACAAAATGACTTCCTTCATTTTCTGTCCAACAGATAGCTCAACTCAATAAACAGGAAGTGAGAGCTCAGCAAATTTTTCTGCCGTTCTGCTTACTTTGAATTATTTAACTAATGTGGTTGGCCAATAACAGCAAGTGGTAAATTTGGCTGTCCTGACAACTTTAAGGGGGGGGGGGCGGGAGTTGGAGAAAGAATTTCCATCACTTTGTCTTCTCAAGCCACAGCCTCAAATGCCCCATTAACCTGGGAATTAATTAATTAACCAAAAGAATACAGTCACATTCTATAGGCATGCCCATAAATACAACAGAAAAGATGGGAACTGGAAACCTGGGATGGTACAAACCAACTACAAAAAACTGGATGTATTTGGAGTAGCTCCCACCACCTAAAAAGCAAGACAGACAACTATGCTTGGGAACTGATGCACATTGGTTTGGATTTTTCAGAGCTGCTTCATGTAGGGTTGCCAATCTCCACATGGGGCCTGGAGATCCCCTGGAATTACGACTGATTTCTACACAACAGAGCTCAGCTCCCATGAAGAAAATGGAAGCTTTAGAGGGTGAACTCTATGGCATTATACCCCGCTAAGCTCCCTCACCCTCCCCAGTCTCCACTCCCAAATCTCCAGGAATTTCCCAACCCAGGGTTGGCAACCCTAGCTCCACAAATGACAGCACCTTCCCCCCCATATGAACTGCAGTGAACACTTCAA
Source organism: Euleptes europaea (assembly GCF_029931775.1). Taxonomy (NCBI): domain Eukaryota; kingdom Metazoa; phylum Chordata; class Lepidosauria; order Squamata; family Sphaerodactylidae; genus Euleptes; species Euleptes europaea. The sequence continues at coordinate 33,894,908 of NC_079316.1, read as the reverse complement.
AATGACAAATTTCCTGTATGGGAAATCCTAATGGGTATAAAATAATATGCAACCTCCGAGTAGATTTTACTCACATCCATTTCTTAACATATATATGTACTGGGAAGCTGTGATTGGCAGGTCTGAAGTAAGCCATCTTACTAAAACAAAGATCATCTCATCCATTGCTCTTGAATATTTAATTCACGAGTAGAATCAGCTAACAGCACCTCAGTTAAGTTAGCTCAAGTTTCTCCTCATAGACACAGTGCATTCCTAAGGAGAGTTACTCCAGTCTAAGCCCATTGAAATGAATGGGCTTAGACTGGAGTAACTCTCCTTAGGAATTCACTGTTACAGTCAATCAGAAAGCTCGCTTGCTTTTTGGAGGAAGACAAGCCTTACCTTTTGTAGCATCACATTGCCTTGGTGTGCGTTGACGTTATGCCGGCTGATTTCCCTTTTGTATTGATACTCATAGACTTGATTTGTGATATTAACAAGCAGAGTGGGTGGGCCAACTTTGAGCTGCTCACAATCGTAGACAGTTCCATTCTCAAGATCAGACGGTGCCGTTGCATACCGCAGAATTAATCCCATGATGAGACCTGAAGAGAAAAAAAGAAAGGGATGTTCTAATAATCAGTGGAGAAAAAAAATATATACCAGCATTTCTTGTTGTACCCACCATGCTGATGAGAAATATTACCCTTAGCTTAGGAATACTTTAGGATCACTTTGGCACTTTTTCTTTCCTTTTGAAATTTAGTCATATTGAGAATTCCATGGAGAGATTACAGATATCTTCACAGAAATTATATATGACCAATTCATTCATGTCCCTGGAGGTCACAGTTCTGAGGTTCCATAGTATATGGATATATGGCATGCCCAGAACCCTGAAGGAATAGGCTACAGTGCTGATAGGAATCCTGTGATCAAGGTTATGTGTATTTTGTATTAAAAAATACTCTGTGTCAACATAACCCCAAATCCTTTAAAAAAAAAAAAAAACAGCATTGGCTTATAAATTGTACATACATTTACTCATATTGTACAATCTCTTGTGCTTTGTTTTATTTGTGGGAAGGGTCACCCTCTGCCATACTCTGAAGCTACTGCTCACTGAACCACTGGCAATCGTATTCAATCCCTTCCTATGAATTTCAGGGTTTTTATATTCAGTGTGCCTGCACATTTGCATCCTCGTCTTCACAATGCCAGAAATGTGCTTTTATGTTTAAAAAAAGCAATGAGATCCCTAGGATTCCTGATGCAATGTTTTGGGATTGTGAAATCATAGAATACATTCATCTCTGCCCGTGATGAGGATGATGAGGCATTGGTTGACCCATTCCATCTCCTTTCAGTGGTTTTCTTTGCTCCTAGCTTTTCTTTTCTGGGGGACTGGGTCAGAATAATTATGGCTGCAGTCCTGAGGACCACTTTCCTAGAAGGATTTAGGATTGCTCCCTTCATAACATAGCAACAGCATGACAAAAAATCAGGACCAGGAACCAGTGGCAAATGAAGTAGGATAGACAAATAAGGAAAGAAGCAAAATAGAAGCAAAAGAAAAAAGAAAAGTTGGAATGTATTGCTGTGGATGTATGCCTGAAGCAAGCCTTAAAAATGGACAACCTTGCCCTCCCATCACCTGCCAGTGGCTGGGAATGGGGGGCTGGCAACCCTAGGCTTGCTGAACAACAGAATTATTATGTTCCTCAGGATGTAGGTAAGCATCTAAATACCCTAAGCCCTGTCCCCGCTATATATAGCGAAATCTTTAATATAAGCCAAACGACACTTGTAGTGGAAACAGGCCTCATGCAAGCTTCTTGTGTATTCTGTGGGATGGAAGGGTAAGGGTGGCATAAAAACGGGCTATGAAAACTGTCAAATGAGACAATTAGTTCAAAATCCAAGAGTCAGACCCTGGGCCTGGGGGTGGGGAGGAAATGTAGAACACCAGTCTTCCAAAAAATGAAAAGACCTAATAATGGTATGAAGAAATGGTATGAAAAAGTTCACCCAGGTAAAAGAAAAGCTGACATTCTTACCTAGCCAAAAGACAATTCCATGAAATAAATTCTATCCCCCAAATGCCCTTTAGACGCATTTTTAATCCTAGTTTCACTGCTCCAAATTCCTGTCAAACTGTGCTAGGCCAGGTCGTCTTGGGTTACTGCTGGCTACTGGTCTTGAGAGCAGGCTGTTATTTCAGGAATGCAGGAATCCGGGGGAGTCCCGCCAGGAGCTGGAAACCAAAATAAAGTCGGTGTGCAGAGGGGAAGTCAAAAGTCCAGTCCAAGGGTCAGAAGTCCGTTTATCAAAGTCTAGGAGAGTCAGCAACAAAAGTCAGAGATCCTTTTGCAACAATTGCTGTCGCAACATCTGTCTGGGTTTAAGCTGTTTCTCTTTGCCTTAGTTCTCCTCCTCAGACAACTCACAGTCTTGGAGGCGTCTCCTTAGTGCCTGTAGGCACACACTTCTCCTTTTACTTTGCAACTCCATTCTCCCTTTTAGCCTGTGCTGTTGAGTGGCTCCAGGTGAGGTGGGTCCTGCTTCTGTGGAGTTACAGCTGCATCTGGTTGTGCCGAAGGAGGTGATTCTGTGTTTACTTCCAATTCCTCAGCAGGGCTGGTGTTTACTCCTACCTGTTGTCCTTCGCCCTGCCCTGCATTCTCAGCTGCCTGAGGTGCAATGCCCGTTATTTCTCCCTGCTCAGGCTCTTCCTCGGACGATACTTCACCTGTTGAAGTCTGGGCCATGACACAAACATTGGTGTACTTGTGACTGCATAGTTAATGTGAAATGTATGGTGTTTGCTCCTAAGCAAGAGCGTTTAGGATCAGGCTGCTAGTCTCCATGCTACCTCTGCCACCTGGAACCCACGTCACCGATGCTGTAAGATTTTGCCCATCTCAGAGAAATCCTAGAGCAGAGAAGATCCCCAACCTTTTTGAGCTTGTGGGCACCTTTGGAATTCTGACACAGAATGATGGGAACAACCACAGAACGGCTACTGCAGGATGCAGAGTCAACCGCAAAATGTCAGGGAGTGAGGTTATGCATAACTCTAATACTAACTCTTTGACATTACATACAGAAGCTCTGCTTAACAGGATGCCTTTATAAATGAACATATTGTTAAAAAATATTTTCTTATGGGCACACAGGCTGTGAAGATTTTTGTACTGTGGTGGCAGCTGCTGCCCAAGAAATGTTTTGGGGGCAGGGATCGGTACAGCCAAGCATATCTCCAGTAGCCTATCAGAAGCTCCAATCTTCTCCCAAAGCAGTTTGTCTTTATGTGCATTTGCATGGAATATGTAGTCAGCCCCTCAAACGAATACCCTGCACCATCAAACACAAGAAGGTGAGATCTTTCAAAATGCAACAAAGGTTATTGACACCCTCTGGGGAACACCACTACCCTCTGAAAAAATAATAATATACCAATAGGGTTGCCAACCTCCAGGTACTAGCTGGAGATCTCCTGCTATTACAACTGATCTCCAGCCGAAAGAAATCAGTTCACCTGGAGAAAATGGCTGCCTTGGCAATTGGACTCTATGGCATTGAAGTCCCTTCCCTCCCCAAACCCCTCCCCACTCAGGCTCCGCCCCCAAAACTCCGATGGTGAAAAGGGACCTGGCAACCCTATATACCAAGTCTGTTGTAACATGGGCCTGATTGCATAGAAATTCTGCGTGTTAGCAGAGCGCAGAGTGTACAAAGGCTATTGTGCACAGAGAAGCCCATCCATACCTCTGTGTGTGCCAGGAACAAAACTGCTAGGAGCCTTTTGTCTATTTAACTAATATACTTCATTTATTGTAGGAAATCCATTTCTGGGTAGGATATAGTTGCCTATCTATTCTAAATAACTAAGATGGAGGGAGATCCAGGACATGCGTCCTTCCCTCATGGTGGTAAGATGGAGAAGAAATGCCAGTGTGTGTGAGGAGGTGAGGAAGAAGCAGGAAGGAAGGAAGTTTCCCTAAGAGTAGCAATCTACACATCAAAGGGATAGGTCAGAGCAGTAGAGAAAGGATGCCCCAGTGTCTTGTCCCCTCTATCTCTCTAACTCACTAGTCTTGTCCCCCTCTGGAGTCTGAGGTTAAGAGACAGCACAAAGTCCTTCACTTCCAACACTTAAGGACCACCAAGGAAGTCCAGGGTTGCTATGCAGAGGCAGGCAATGGCAAACCACCTCTTTTCATTGCTTTTCTTGAAAACCCTACAGGGTCTCCATAAGTTGGCTGTGACTTGAGAGACTTTCCCCCACCAAGCTCCACTGAATAACATGGGACTTACTTCTGATTAGACCTGCTTAGAATTGCTCCCTTCAAATGGCAACATTCGGGAACGTTAACAGCTTAAAATCACTGTATTTCAACCTCCATCAATATAAAAATAAACTGTTCCAGGAGAGGCTCCAGCATGAGGGTGGTGAGGTAAAATTTATTATCACTTGATACTGCTGAACTTGAAATCAACAAGCATAGGGATCGGTTTTCTCACTATCTAATATGTGGTCTGTTTACCAGGTGCACTATGCATCCTGTGGCTGTAACAGGAGGGGGGTTCACTGACTCTGACTGGGTCTGGAATTCATTTGTGTATTAATAAATATTGAAAATGGTCTGCAGCAAATGCAATATATGAGAGACTTTAAGTACAGCAGATGTTGTTAATCAATATTGTCAGGTCACTAATGGAGCTCTTGATCTGTGGCAGCTCCCTAAGGAATTGAATATAAATACATTTAAATCCAGAGATTAGAAAAATGAACGAATGCCCCATATGAGGACCCATTAGAGACAATTGCCGCAGCACTAATTTTAACTCTCACTTGAGCAGTTAAGTCCAATGGTCAAATTTCAAAAGTATTCACCCTTTCTCTAAGATCAGGGCAGCTAAAGTTCATACACATAAGACTTCAGTGCTTCAGCATGTTCCCACTGAATTCCACATAATGACTCGTGTGGTATAGTTTCTCTAAGACTGTGTAAGGTTGAGGTGGGGGAATCATATTTTTTGAAAAGCCCTCCCTGCATGCTGAAGGCTATTACATCAGGGAGCAACTTAGGTTAAACTGCTTCTTGGGGACGGATTGGCCATTAAGGCCACCAGGAAAAGTCCTGGTGGGCCGATGGCATGGGGGCCACCCCCAGGCCTGAGGGGGCACCCCAGCCCCAAGTGAGGGACAGCCCTTACCACATGTGGGGCAGGTGAGCCACCACCAGTGTGGTAAGCCAGCAGCCCTCACCCCTTGTGGAGGCTGCACAAGCTACCCACAATCAGCCAATATGGTAAGTAGGGTTGCCAGGTCCCTCTTTGCCTCTGGTGGGAGGTTTTTGGGGTGGAGCCTGAGGAGGGGAGGGACTTCAATGCCATAAAGTTCAATTGCCAAAACGGCCATTTTCTCCAGGTGAACTGATCTCTATCGGCTGAAGAGTCCATCTTCCGAAGCGGTGAACTGATCTCTATTGCCTGGAGATAAGTTGTAATCCCAAGAGATCTCCAGCCACCACCTGGCAACCCTTGTGGTTAGGCTTAAAGTAGCATGAAAGAATAGTACTCTGCTCTTCCAGAAAACAGAGGGCGGGAGGGAGAGTGCACATGCACAAGGGATCAAGGTGTTTACCAAGGAGAACCACTCAAGGGCATCTTGCACTTGGTTGAGGACAGTGAAGGTTTTCCATACTGCTGGCCTCCCCTTCTCTCCCTCCTCCTCCATCTCGGCTATTTCCCACTAATAGTAAAAACTGTTATTGCTGCTCTGGTTATTATGATGTTATTATTTGCTGCTGTGATAGTAAGGGTGCCTGCTTTTACTGTTGTATTTTATGTAATTACAGACTGGTTTTAGATTGTTTTTAAAAGGTTGTGAGCTGCTATGAGCCTGGCTTGGTCAGAAAAAGGCGGCCTAAAAATAAAATCAATCAAATCTTAGCTAAGGACATTCAGCGTACTTTCACATTGTAGTTGATCAGTTACAGACCTGAACTTTGAAAAGGCAGCATCCTTGATTCTTGTTTCAAAGGTCCTCAACTGTAACTTCACTGATCTACATAGTAAGTTCTGCAGCACATGCTCAAGGGTCTGTATGAACATATCTTAGCTTGCAATCAACAATGCAAGAGGATGAAGATATCTATTTTGCAGTCTGTCTTATACTTGTAAAGACTAGTAAAATCTCCAGCCAGCGTGGTATAGTGGTTAAGAGTGGTGGACTCTGATCTGGAGAACCAGGTTTGATTCCCCATTTCTCCACATGAGTGGCAACACTAATCTAGTGAACTGGGTTGGTTTCCCCACTCCTACACATGAAGCCAGCTGGGTGACCTTAGAGCTCTCTCAGCCCCACCCACCTCACAGGGTGTCTACAGCGGGGAGGGGAAGGGAAGGTGATTGTAAGCTGGTTTGATTCTTCCTTAAGAGGGAGAGAAAGTCGGCATATAAAAACCAACTCTTCTTCTCCTCCTCCTCCAGTGGTCACAGCGTTGTTGCCCCTCTATCTGTCCCAGCAACCTGGTATGCCATGAGGGTATATGGGACCAAAGCTACCAGAAAAATCAGGGCACTGCTATACCAAGGTAAACCAAAGAGTCCAGGGCTCTGGACTCCATCTTGGTGACCTGTGCAAACTTTGGGAGCTTTCAGGCAGAGATGGGTTGTTTGCATTCCTTGAACCTCAAGGTGGAAAAGCTGGAAACAATAGGGAGTAAATGAGCCTCCCTCACATCCTTAATGAATTGCTCCAAGCAGACATCTGGAACTGGTAGCCAACACCTTAATCCCATCAGCAATCAGGATCCATTCATAGAACCCTGACCAACCCTCTTAGCATATCTGTATCACCCTCCAGCCTCATCTAGCATGCAGAATAGATTAAACCAAGACATCTCCTGTTCACTCCTCCCTTCCTGAGAAAATCACCCAAATACCTTCACACATTTAAAAATCTATACCAAAGTATTTACTGGAACTTAATCAGTCATACTAAAGTATTATTCCACATTGCCATTACCTCATGCCCTTTCATATTTTAATATTTCAGACATCAGACAAGTAATTAAACCTTTTTGTCCCTGGCCAAGTCCATTGTTTTTGCCAGTTACCTCATGCAGGGCTCATTCTTCCTATAAGTAGCAGCCTTTTCGCCATTCAAATGTATGCATATTTTTCTTAGATCCAAGACACCCACTCCTTACTTGCATGTAAAGTCCTTTCCTTTCCAAGAGACGCTGGTCCGTTTCTCTGTCGCTCAGTGCCGTTATCATTTGGATGTCACATTTCTTCTGGATTGGTAACTATCGCCCTCAACCCCTCATATCCTTGTGTCCTCGCCCTCTCCCCTTTTATTTCTTAGGCTCTTGTGTGTATCAGTGTGTGATTTTGTTGTTGTTGTTGTTGTGTGTGTTTCAACTGATAATTTCAATAAAACCCCTTAAAATTATAAACAACGCTTCTTTATTTAAGAGTTTTCCAAGGAGGCTTATCTCCGTAAAAGCTGGTAAAAAGACCCTGCACCCCAACCTCTTGCTAAGCTAAGTCTCCAAAAGCTCATTCCCAACTAAAATGGAGACAGTCTAATTGGGGTAACAGTGTAATCCTAAACAGAGTTACACCGTTCTTTGACTTCAAGGGTCTAAGTGTGCTTCTGATTGTACTGTGCAACTGGCAGACTGGGCTTTGCAGAGACCTTGGTGGAGCATAATAACTCAGAAGGCTCAGTGAATTCCCCAGAGGGATGCTGTCACTAAATCCCAAACCCACCGGTGTCAGTTAGGCAGGACAGGCTTTTCTCTGTCTGCAGTGAAGCAGCAGAGTACTTTATTATTATTTTTTCACTCACAGGAATTTCATTCATTCACTTTTTCCTGTAAAGTCTCACTCAGGGACACATGAAATGTTGCCTGGGGGGAGAGGAGATCTTGTTCCACCCTAAGCATGGGCTAACTCAGATTTGCTTACTTTGTGCCATAGATTTTTAAAAGGAGCAACTGGGGCCTGGGACTTTTTTTTTTGTCTCTCTAAACCTATCTGGGGTTTGATTTCATGGTCATAAATTAGTGTGGCAGAACCCAGAATCTGCCTTTATGGACTGAGCTTAGACTTGCATAAGCATACATTTATGTGATGAACTATAGCTAAGCCTGTCAGCCTGGTTGAAGTTTCCATCATATGCCAATTATCCCAGATGAGTTTTCTTATCAGCTACAAACAGCACTAGCCAATGGACTAGAGCATGCATAGAATAGGAAGTGAGAGAGGAGACAGGAAAGAGCACCAAGAGCATGTGTGGCTCTCTCTGCCTTTCCGGACTGAACCAAGACCTACCCTGTTTCCAGATTGTCTAGAGACATATGCACGTAGGGTGGCCAAGCTCCAGGTGGAGATCTCCCACTATTACAACTGATCTCCAGGTGACAGAGATCAGTTCCCCTGGAGAAAATGGCCGCTTTGGCAATTGGACTCTATGGAATTGAAGTCCCTCCCTTCTCCAAACTCTGTCCTCCGCATGCTCCATTCCCCAAATCTCCAGGTAGTTCCCAACGTGGAGCTGGCAACCCTATATGCCCATACTCTATATACTTGTGCGAATGAATGGGGTGGAGCTTGCTGCTGCAATTCCACTTTCCCCCTACGCACATTCCTTCTTCCTCCAGAAAACACCTGAAAGAAAGACTTTGTGAGAATTAGCTATATGTACTAGAGGTCTCAGCGCTGATTGAAAGTCAACGGCCTGTCTACCTTGCCCCAGTGGGAGGTGCTCATAGCCACCTTCAGTTGGCAGTGGTTTTGAGGCATGAAAATTCACCCCAGGTCCTTAAATCCTCATGCACTTCAGGGCTGTCAAGCAAGGGGCTCCAAGGAGGCAAATGAGAACCAGGCTGAAGTGCAGGCGAAGCAGATGGCTACTTCTGTGTATTCAAATAGCTTTCATAGCTTCTTTACCAGTGAAAGGTTATGTTGGTAAATCTTCTAAAATAAAGAGTACCATATGGACTTCAGAAGCTTTATGGCCAGCTGAGGAGCGCTGCATCACTATTTCATCCCAGTGACATGCCCAGTATAAGATGCTGCTTTAGTTGCTAAATAGGGTTGGCAACCTCCAGGTACTAGCTGGAGATCTCCTGTTATTACAACTGAACTCCAGCCGATAGAGATCAGTTCACCTGGAGAAAATGGCCGCTTTGGCAATTGGACTCTATGGCATTTAAGTCCCTCCCCTCCACAAACCCTGCCCTCCTCAGGCTTCACCCTAAAAACCTTGCACCGGTGGTGAAGAGGGACCTGGCAACCCTATTGCTAAAGTCTAAACCTATGTTTGCACAACTGCAAATGAATGGCACTGTAGGCCACATATCTACCTATTTTATCTTTTATCCTATAATACAACAACATTTAAGCTGCAAACTTCATATCCAGGTACTTCCTGGCATGATGATTTGGTTTGGGGTAAATTCTGTATCACTTTTATTGACATATTAGAAACTATTAGAGGAACAAGCTGCCATTGAAGTGGAGGGTGGTTGAGCTCATGAGCTGATAAAATCTCACTTGAGATAAAAGAATCCAGGGCAAGGTTTAATGGATGCTCACAATGATGACATTATCCAACAGAGTTCATGAATATTTCAAAAGATACTGCAAAACAACAATATGGATGCAACTGCAAGCCACTATAAATAGCTTGTCGAGGTTTTTTTGAAAAATGAAAATGAACCACAATAAAAAACTGCCCTTAGCAGTTCTTCATGACAGGGTCTATTCAAATAGTCCATCAAGTAAATGGAGTTTGTGGACTAAAATGATGCCATGCAAGTGAGAGACATAAAATAGATTATACCTTTTATTAGCTCTCTTTGGTTAAAAGCAAACATAAGCAGCAAAACCAGGTAGCATATGAAGGGTTATTTGTAGATTATGAATTGCCATCAAATATGGGTCTGACCTGCTTACTTCAGGATGCTTGCAATCACTTCTTAGAGGATACTCCAGTGTGTGCACATGTAATGGACTGCGGCCTTGAATTACAGTCCTGCTCGCTATCAGGACGTGGCTGCCACAGTCCTCTGGTCCAGCATTCCCTTCCCTGTTATCTTCTTGCACGGCTGCTGAGTACATCACTGCAGTCAGGCCATGTGCTTCCTGCTTACAAATGCCACAAGCCTGAAGAAAGCACAGAGAGGAGAGCTGCAGAACCCTTTGAAACCTGTGACCGGATTGTGGTCAGATCACTGAATTCGTCAGGCTGCGTCACAGGGGAGGAAAAAGTTACACTGGAGTCTTATCTGGTATCTGAAGAAGTGAGCTGTGGCTCACGAAAGCTCGTACCTTGCCCAAAATTTTGTTAGGCTACTGGACTCTTGCTCTTTTCTACTGCTAGAGTCTTATGGCAGTCAATACATATCCTGTTCTCTCGGTCGAGAGGGAACAGAATTATTCATAGGGGAGGAAAAGGTTACACTAGAGTCTTATGGCAGTCAGTACATATCCTGTTCTCTGGATGGAGAGGGGAACAGAATTATTGCCTTGAGTGTATCAAATGTAAAACCAAAGAATCAAAGCATTAGCATTGCTCTGTTGTCCTGCCACATTACCAGTAAGCTCTAAATCAGGGGTGTCAAACATAAGGCCCTTGGGCCGGATCCAGCCCCTTGGGAGCTCTTATCCAGCCTGCGAGACAGCTGAGGCAGCCACCCCCTCCCCTCGCTCTCGATCTGGGCTGGGGAGGCATGGCCCGGCCCAACCAAGTGACATTTATGTCATATCTGTCCCTCATAACAGAGTTCGACACTCCTGCTCTAAATTATACAGTTCAATAAATTCTCCAGTGTTACAGCAGATACTACTGCATAGCCTACAACAGTCACCCGTTGCTTTCCCTGAACTAATTTGACTGCTTACAATCAGGAAACGAACTGTGCAGGTTAAAATCTATACAGGATGGACAATTGTATTTTTTTTAATTATTTTTTTCCAACACAAATTTTTTTCCTAGACAATTGCATAGACATCTATCGGTTTCTAGGGTAGGCTTCCTTCAAAATCCATACACATATCCCCTTCAACACCTTGTTCACTTTTTGAATTAAGAGATTAGATGGCCTGATCTACACAAACAGGATAAATAGACTCCTGAGGTGGTAGAATGGAGTGTACCTCTTCAGACTACAGGTGGGGAGACTCATTTTTAGTGCTTTCCCAAGTCAAATTCCATGCAAATAAACAATTCACTCATCAGCGACAAAGGCTGTACTTCTGCTTTTTGCACTGCTGAACTTGCTTTGTTTTCCACAGGGAATGATCAATGCAGTGGGCTGTGAAAAAAATAAAATCCCTCACCCACAGTCTGAGATGGTACTACCCATCTTACCACCTCAGCACTCATTCCCACCTCATTCTGCTGCTGGTGTATACTGACTGAGCTCAAGTGTCTGATTACTCTGTGGATTCTGGAATAACATTGCAACCTCAGGCATAACTGAAGGTTCCATCGATTCTTACTTTGCTCAAGCTTTCTGTTTAGGATGTTTACTACCACTTTTTTAGAGGACGTTGATTCATAGGGTCGCCATGAGTCGGAAGCGACTTGACGGCACTTAACACACACACAACACACACACACACTACTCCTACTCCTACTCCTACTACTAAAAAAAATCACTAATGCTGACACTGAACTTTAAAGAAACAATAATGATGATTATTCCATCACAAGAACAATGCGCTCAGCTGATTTGGAACCAAGTCAGTATTTGTCAAAACACAAACTCTAACATATCCTGTTATTCTGCCATTCTAGCTGTATCTGAAGAAGTGAGTTGTGACTCACGAAAGCTCATACCCTGCCAGAAATTGTGTTAGTCTTTAAGGTGCTACTGGGCTCTTGCACTTTTCTACTACAACATATCCTGACAGGGTTCTGAATTTCTAAAGCATGAAGTTCTCCTCCTGATGCTTTTATTAAAACTACAGCCGTTTCCTTATTTTAAGGAGTGCAACTACAGTATACAATCTATAAACTACAGAATGTGGTCCCTTTCCCACGGTTATCACGACACGTATGGTGTTGGTGTCGTGTGGCTATTGCCATTCCCCCCCCCCAGAAAGTGAAACCAGAGTAACTGCAAAAAACAAACAACCCCCCCCCCCACACACACACAAACATAAGGGACCTGCACATCACATTGTGATACATAACATAATTACTTGCCATGTGATTTTCTGGCAGCAGTGTTCACAGAGGATAGTTTGTACTCATGGCTTACAGAAGAAATTCAGGAAACCCACATAAAGAAAAATGTAAACTACAAGAGCCAAGACAGGATAATATTCCAGTGACAGCATTTGGAGAGGCTCGTTTTTCACAGCCTGCTATTTTACAGCCCAGCGAAAACAAATATTCAGCTTGTTGAAACAGCATCAGATCGTGGGGCAGGACCCAGGGCCCTGATAGGCTGCCTCTGGTAGATGGGTAGATAGATTTTACCCGGGTTTGTTCGTCATAATCCTAAGAAATACAATCTCTTTAAACCAGACTGGGGTTCTCAGGAAACAAGCAAGAGTTTTGGAGCTCTAATATGCTAACTGAAGCCCATTAGGTTGGCAGCGCACTCCTGACATTTACTTCCCTCACAAGTTCTCCTCTAGCTCTGTGTGTGTGTGAGAGAGAGAGAAAGAGAGAGAAAGGATGGATGGATGGACAGCATTTGCTTTTTCGCTCACAGTTCAATAGGCTTGTGGCTTTCAGCTGCGCACATTTCCTCCTTCTCGGGAGCTTTGTCAGCACTTAAGCTCAAGTATCTAATTATACAAATCATGCAACAAGTTTACAATGCCAAGGCGCAGCGTGCATCGAAACACTCACCATAGACCATGGCGCCTCCCGTTTCGTGCAGAAAGCGGAATCGGTGATTTTTAAACAGCCAAATGGTTAGTATGGTGAGGATGAGCAAAAAGTTAAAGACCAGCAGCTCCACCGCACCCTGATGATAATGCTGGTCCTCATCTTTCACTGATCCCAGTTTCCTTGACTTCTCCATTTCATCTCTGTTTATGCACACACCTCTGAAATCACGCTAAAGTAAACAAAACTCCACAAGTTATACCCTGTATATCTGCTTTGCAAAAAAAATGTCTAGACAGCACCGAAATGCACAACAAACACATCTGCTTTATTTGCAGCCCGTCGGCAAACTGCCACAGCTCAGAATTCAGCTGGATTCTGGTTACAACTTCCTGTTTGCCTCTTAAAGCTGCCCTGTCTCATTTTTGTATCTTAAGGTTGGGTCTTTCATTCAAGGATGTGTTGATAGTGTTCTCTCTGCAAAGGATATTATGTTTGGAGCTGGTTTTCTTATTTGTGTGGGTAGGATGTTTGAAGCTCATGCATGAAAAATTGGATTACTGTTCAAAAAAAAGCCAAAATTGATTGCAAATGTGGTTAAGAGTTTCAAATAAAAACACTGACAACTCTATATTAAGTTTCAAAAATGTATTAGCATAAGAAAGAAGCATTCAGAAATAACCGAATGACATAAAATCAGCATTTTAAAAATGATTTTTGGTCCTTGCTTTCTAATTTAAAAGGTAAATCATTAAAGGCGAGTAAATCATTAAAGTTAGTGATTAAGGACATATCTATCTGGAGTATTGTTAGAGTAATAGTTTTCAGACTCTGTTCCTGGGAAATGTATCAGGGATTCCTCAGTGAGAAGAACAACAATGGCAGACAAACCTCCGTAAAAGAAAAAACTGAGCATTACTCTAGAGATAGAATTTACAGTTTAACAGACATTCTGTTATATTTTACAGTGTTAAGGAACTGATAATTTGTGAACTTCCCTTAGATCACATGACCTTAGCTCATTCTAGAGCAGGGCTTAAACACTGTGGTTCAAGATGCTTTACAGTGCGTTCCTACGTACAGTTACAGCCTTCTAGATTAAGGTTGCCAACTCTGGGTTGGGAAATCCTTGGAAATTCGGGGGTGGAGCTTGGGAAGGGAGCTTAGAAGGGATATGATGCCATAGCGTTCACACTCCAAATCAGCCATTTTCTCCAGGGGAACTGATCTCTGTCACCTGGAGATAAATTGTAATTTTGGGAGATATCCAGGTCCTACCTGTTTTGTGATTGAGTAACCTCGTTCAGACACACAGGCTGCATGCATACCCACAGAAGCCACTTGTCAGTGCCCTCCCCCTTTCCTTTAGCACCAACCAGGCACACATACATTCCAATGTGTGATAAGGGAACGCTCCAACATCTCCCTCCCATCTATTCCTCCCTTTCTGATACTTTCGTTTCTCCCTACAAGGGAGCAATAGAGTCCCATTGTTTATTGTAGCAATGCTTGCTCACGCGCTGCAGACACAAATGACGTTGCATCGACAAGCTAACATCAAATGTTATTGGAATGTGAAATGTCTATAAAACCTCTTGCATTGACCCTCCCCCTGTGTGACAAGACTGCAGAGCTCATCAGTCTGAGTCTTAGATCACCCGGTTTATGACTTCTTGGCCAATCAAGCAAGCCATGACAGCTCACACCAGCCTCCTTGTCCTCATTGACTCCATTGGACTCTATGTAAATGGGGGGACACATCACTTGAGGTTGGCAACCTAAATCCATGGAAGTCAGTGGATTTGGAAGGGTATAACTCTATTTGAACTGCTGTTCAGATTAAAGGTGTTTTAAGCCACTCCTCATTTTGGTAGACCTTATCTGTAATCCCAGAAATATTACAAATTACAACAACTGATGTTCCCCAATGATGTGGAATATCAGGTTCACTGAGAAGAAGCTCATTTGATTTCAACTTCCCTGTTAGGAAGTACCATCAGTTTCACAGATTAAGGAGGTAATCCTAAACAGATCTACTCAGAAATAAGTCCCATTTTACACTGAGGCATAGGAATGCTAGCTGTAAATAATACTTCCATCCCTCTGCTGTGCTCTGTCATCTTGCATTTTTGTTCTTTGGTGGCCTGGGCACTACCCTGCTGCCCTGGCAAAGTCATTATCTGTCTGATAATGCCACAGGACATTATCTTGCTGCTACTCTGATGCGGTTGATGTGAGCTGTGCTTAATCATCAAGATAAACTCTGAGGATCGGAAGTTTCTTATTATACACTTCTTTTTTAAAAAAATCTGCAAACTCAAAATGCTGCTGGATTCTGGCATAAACATGCTAACCACTAGATAACAGATGCCTGTGATGTGCCGAATGTCCGTCATTTACCATGTCGTGATCACACATAGCTAGGATGGGAAGAATGGCTTCTAAGCAAGTGGGGCACAAAGCCCTGGCATTTCTCAGCTCAAACATTAACTTAGGCCTGCTCTACACAAGAAGCAGACTGAGACAATAGTGAGGTGGGACAGTGCAGGGATGGATGAACCACTTCAGGTTTCAGGTGAGGGACTGTGGTGATCAAAGTTCACTTATATTAATAAATGCCTGTAAGAGGAAGCAGCATAGTAAGACTTGACTAGAACTTTTCTCTCTCATGTGCTATTATTTGCAAGGTGTTTTTATATAAGGGAGCATTACATGAGACTGTTGACCCCTGCTGACTGAAATGGTACAGCCCTACCTCCTGTAGAGCATGCTTTATTTTCACCATCATTTATTGGCTAGTGAGCCCAGCCCTTCTTGCAGAGAGGGTTGTTCTTTCACAGCTTGCTTTCTGTGGTGGCTTCCTACTTTCTAAACCTCCCACTATAGCCCTTATTCTGAATGTCAAGCAGTGGGTGGGTTACACATACTTAACATTACTGATGTGCTCACATCTAAGAGTTTTGATGCAGCCCAAAGACTAACACATTTATTGCAACAGCTATTATGTCATGAAGGTACCATGAGATCCTGTTATTTTTGTCATGGCAGAGATTTAATCACACATCACTGGATGTTGCACTGTTGTGATCCTTCAGCTCCTGGATTTCCCTGTGTGTGCCTAACACAGCTGCTCTGCCCTTCTGGAGTTTGTTTTGTACACCGTTCTTGTACACCGTTCTTGTATTGCAAGTTGCACGTCTTCTGAACTGTGACTTTTCATTGTATTGGAAACTGGTGTTGGTTCATGTAGGCAGAACATTCTAAGAGAGGGGAGGGATTTCAGTGGGGTTTAATGCCATAGAGTCCACCTTCCAAAGCAGCTATTTTCTCCAGGTCTGATCTCTGTCAGCTGGAGATCAGTTGTAATAGTGGGAGATCTCCAGGTACCGCCTTGAGGTTGATCATGATGGGTAGCCATGTTAGACTGTCAATAGCAGTAGAAAAGAGCAATAGTCCAGTAGCACCTTAAAAGAGCAAGAGTCCATTGCAAGAGCACATTCTACCGGATCTGAAGAAGTGAGCTGGGACTCACGAAAGCTGCCAGAAAGTTTGTTAGTCTTTAAGGTGCTACAGGACTTTTGCTCTTTTCACCTGGAATTTGGCAACCCTACCTTCCTTCCAGAGCATTCACCAATCAAGTTGGGCAACACTGTCTTTCCAGGGCAATACGCATGCATGAAATTCTGCCAATTGCACTGTAACTTGCTAAGGTACTACCCAAAAGCCAAACTACTTAGCAACAAATTAGTCCTTTGCTTATAACCCGTGAGCAGAACATGAACCAATCTAGAGGGTATTCAAGCATCATTTCCACCATACATAAAATCTTATGTCTGTCTTCACCAATCACGGCTTGAACACCACGCTACAATTTTAATGAACAAGTGGGTCATCCCTTTCTAGAAAAGAAATCAATGCAAATGGTGCTACTGGCCAAGGCACAACCTGCCTCCTTACTGCATATTATTTAGAAAAAACTGCCTCATAGCCAATTTAGCAGTTTTACCTGAAAGCCTATATTTAGGAGGATTTTACCATAATCTGTACAATGTATCAAGGGTGTAGATCCCCTATAAGATATTGTATGAAGGAGGAAATTCCAAAGAAAGGGGTGGTGGTGGTAATATTTGGCCCTGGAATAGGGTTGCCAGGTCCCCCCTCTACTCTGTCTGGAGGTTTTGGGGGCGGAGCTGAGGCAGGGATCTCCTGCACGTGGCTGCGCTGATGCAGTCACATCACTTTCGGTTTACACCTGGAAGTGCCACATTGCAATGGGCCTTTTACCACTCGAACTGGGAGTTTGAGTGGCAAAAGGCCTGTTGCGATGCGGTGCTTCCGGGTGTAAACCGGAAGTGAAGTGATCACGTCGGTGTGGCCACATGCTCAAACGATCCCTGCTTCCAAGCCGGGCAATAGAATCTAAGCATCCTTGCAACCCTACCCTGGAAGCATATCTGCATATTGACTTTTTTCTTCTTCTTCAGTATGTTGGATGGATGACAAAACAAAAGGAACAAGACATGAAAGGGCTCTTTCTTGGTCTCTTATCTGTAGCCATTTGTTCCAAATGAGGAAAATGATACAATTGTATATCTGTAGGAAAACTAAGTTATTCAAAATGTGTCAACATGTTAAATAATTTGGATACAAGGCAGAGTCTTGTTTGCCAGTTATTTATTGTACCGCTGACATGTTCTGTGTGTCTTACTGTTC
Organism: Euleptes europaea; assembly: GCF_029931775.1. Taxonomy (NCBI): domain Eukaryota; kingdom Metazoa; phylum Chordata; class Lepidosauria; order Squamata; family Sphaerodactylidae; genus Euleptes; species Euleptes europaea. The sequence goes on along the minus strand of NC_079316.1, from coordinate 33,877,348 downwards.
TTACAGAGCATAACTGCACGAGCATTTGTTATTATACTTCTTGCTAAGCCTTTCCTCCAGACTTGTTTTCCCTATTGTACCAGACTACTGGTTTTGGCCTTCACTTGAAGAAAGAGTGTTGTCTTCTAGCTGTAAAAGGCTCTCTAAAAGGTTTAGAAAATTCATACAGAGCTTTTGTCCAACTAGGCTGCACACAAATCAGTAAATTTTACATAACCATCAGTGCTGCATCTTATGGTGTCAGTCAGGAAAACTGAACATGAGACAAACAGTTTGCCTGTGTTTGAACAGTCCGCCAGTCTTAGGGTTGCCAGGTCCCTCTTTGCCATCAGTGTGAGGTTTTTGGGGCAGAGCCTGAGGAGGGCGGAGTTTGATGAGAGGAGGGGCTTCAGTGCCATAGAGTCCAATTGCCAAAGTGGCCATTTTCTCTATCGGCTGGAGATCAGTTGTAATAGCAGGAGATCTCCAGCTAGTACCTGGGGGTTGGCAACCCTAGCCAGTCTGCATATGCAGTCACATATTACTGTCCCATAATACACATATGCAGTCATATATTACTGGCTTTCCACAGCTATTCCCATTCAACCCTGTAGGTACCACTACCACTTACTCCCTATCTATCGCATTAAGTGCACAAAATATTTTGCATTTCACAGTTTGTGGCGTACAGTTGCAAGGTGTCTCCCTGTGTCTGTTCCTGTTGCCTGATTCTGTGGCCTGTTTCCCACCAGCAGGGGTGCTTATACACCCACCTTTGGCTCACATCCCATTTGCTCGTTGTGAACAGGGAGCCAATTTTTCAACTACAGGATTGACTGAATGTTTATAGCTATTTAGCAGTTTTCTTCACTGTACTCCTTCCTAACTGTGCAGTAAAGTAGAATGGACATATTCTGCAACTGTGCCCATCATTTTCCCTGTTATGCCACTGAAGATACTTTTTTTAAAAGTCAGTAATTACTATTGCAGAGGTTCACATTATTGTAATATTCTATTGATATGATCTCTGAACTCCCAGTTTTCATTTTAAAAAAAGTCTCTAGCCCTTTTTCTTGCAAAAACTCCCAGTTTTCATTTTAAAAAAAGTCTCTAGCCCTTTTTCCTTGCAAAAATATAGGCGGAAAGGTGCAGTGCACATTTCCCCCTATAACTCTGCAAGAATAAGTAGAGACGTTACCCAAACTGGCCCCAGAGAGGGGAAATTAGCTTGTTACAGGGTCTGCAGCCAGATAAACAAGGGATCTTTTGCCAATGCATATGAAGGTTTTATTCCCACACATTATTCATAAGAGAAACAGCAACCACTTCAAACTAAATGGAATATTTACTTACTAGCACTCAGACGCACAACTTGAGGTAGACCAAAATTGCCTCTAACCTGACCATAAATATAACTATACAAGTAAAACCCAGAATAAAACCACCCTTTCCTTCCCAATAAACACATGCACACACACAAACCTGAGAAGGGGGAGTGGATGAGGGGAAAAGATATAGGGAGGGAAGGAAGTTTGAAGGGCGATACTACCTGATCCAAGGTGAGAAGATTCATCAGTGATAAAAATTCAAAATAGTTAGTGCTGTAAATAAAGAATAAAATGGTAGCAGAGATTCTCTAATAATATACCCGCAACAAACCTTAACTGTTACTGAGATGTACGTCTTGCCAGGAATTAAATGATCTGTTACAGGAAAGCTCATTAGGCACCTAGGGTTTCAAGTGAATACCTATTTCTGAATCAGTCTTGATCAGAGTCGTCCAGAACAGTAGGCCTTCTTAGGGTTTTCCCCTTAAAGTGCCATCCAAATCCTAAAATTGGTGTCCAGAGCAAGCACTTAGGTTTCTTCTGCACATGGATTAGCTTGTTGACCTGTTAATGCTTTAGAAATGGACTGTTGCCCCTGTGTACCAGTCAATACCTGTCTGCCACACTCACCAATACCTCTTCCAACAATGGCCAGAGTCAGTAATACTATCTTGCTGTGTTGTGAATCTTTTGCTTTATTGTTCTTTAATTTTATTGTATTTAGTTTTGAAAGGCTATGCACAAGAGGCTCAAAGATGTTTTTAATGTCCTGCGTGAAAATGTCTAAAGCTTTTCCTTGCAAAATTTCTATGCCTTTAAAAAAAAAAAAATCCAGACATAAAGTCTAAAGTGGATACGTTCCACTGGGGGGCTCTGTTTGCACACAGAATAAGAATCAAAGGTTTGCATGCGTCTCAGTTTTTTGAGAAAGTAGGTTGGTTTCTAATCAGGTGCGAGACGTATGGAGATGTACACACTTCTATTATAAACTGGCTCAGTTCAGACATAATGTGGAAGCCATGGCTTATTTTAACGATGAGTTGTGAACCCAGGACTTGGCACCCAGACAAAGCATTCCTCAGCAGGTCTACTCAGAATCCTATTGAGGTCTATTCAATGGGGCTTACTCTCAGGAAAATGCTCTTAGGATTGTCCTGAGAATCACTCAAATCCTCCACAAATCCTGGTTTCATCAATTTGGCTTTGTAGCTAGGAAATGCACAGGAGCAGCTCCAGGGAACAAGCAAGAATTAAACCAGGATGTCAGTGTTCATACCCTATGTGAAACCTTAATTTAGATTAATTATATTCATTTATTAGTTATATCAAATATTTTATAAAACCTTTCCCCTGACATATAGGATTGCCAACGTCTAGCTGGTGGTTGGAGATATCCTGGGATTACAACTGATCTGCAAGCAACAGAGATCAGTTCCCCTGGAGAAGACAGCTGCTTTGAAAGGTGGACTCTATGGCATCACACCCTGCTGAAGTTCACCCCAGACTCCACCCCCCAAATCTCCAGGAATTTCTCAACCCAGACTTGGCAACCCTACAGTGACATATCAGGACCCAAGGAGGATAACAATCAACAACAATATGTATTAAGTATATCAGATACATTAAATACCACTTTAATAACCAATTGAACAATGAGAACATTTTGCCAGTAAGAACTGGCTTAAAATAGCTTGGTTTTGCAACCTTGCCAGAAAGTCAAAAGGGTTGAAGCTCTTCTGACCTCTTTTGAGAGGCACAACATAATAGAGTAGGCTAGGGTTGCCAACCTCCAGGTGGGACCTGGAGATCTCTAGGGATTACAGCTGATCTCCAGGCTACAGAGGTCAGTTCCTGTGAGAGAATGCATGCTTTAGAGGGCAGACTCTACGGCATTATACCGTTTTTCCTTCCCAGGTTCCCTCCCAGGTTCCACCTTCCTTCCCAGGTTCCTTCCCAGGTTCCACCTCCAAATCTCCAGGAATTTACCGACCTGGAGCTGACAACCCTAGTGACGGAAGCCAGAAGCAGTCGGTGGGGGTAACTGCAGGGAAACAGCCCTGCATAAATGGCCAAATAGGCAGCCAAGGAAAGGACTTTAATACAGGAGAAATATAGTCCTGTCAGCAAACCCCCAATAACAAACAGGCCACCACATTTTGCACCAGAGGAAGTTTCTGGATCATCTTCAGGAGCAGTAGTTTATAAACCAACTTCAGATTATGGCTTTAGCTCCTGGTTTGATAGCCTGTTAGCAGAGTAACGTGTTCTGATGATCATATAATCAAAGTAACATTAAACCATGACTTTATGTTACGCCTGAACCAAGCCAATGTATTTTCAGCCTCAGAAAAACCTTGGCCATCAGGTATGTATAGCAAATTTTGCAGTACCTGGCTGGCTGCTTCTTCCTTCTGGATCGCTCCTGCACAGCCTGAAGAGACCGTCCAGCCACTTCCTCACTGGCCTGCTTCTAAGCCCTTTATGAGGCTAGTGCCACAGGCTGCACGTGCTCAACCCATTCTGCAGTCTCATGAAACTAGCAGTCTCACAAAACCTCAGGGGAATCTTGGGCTGCACTTGCAGCTTCTTTCCCCCCTCCCATTGCCCTGGCTAAACTGCCAGCAGCTGGCTTGGCAGCTGGTAGGTGTGGCTGAGTTGGAGCTAGGGTTGCCTGCTCCAGGTTAGGAAATACCTGGAGAGTTGGGGGGTGGAGCCTGAAGAGGGTGGGATTTGGGGAGGGGGGACTTCAGTGGGGTATAAGTCCACCTTCCAAAGAGGCCATTTCCTTCAGGTGGACTGATCTCTGTATAGCGGGAGATCTCCAGCCACCACCTGAGCTGTATAGCGGAAGATTTCCAGCCACCACCTGAAAGTTGGCAACCCTAGTTGGGGCCCATCTTGTGTAGCTCTTGTGACAGCATTTCTCCTTATTGCCACTGTCCTGGTGAGCTTCTGTATTGCTGGCTCCGTGGGTTCTCAAGTGAGTATCCTGGGTAAGTCTGGGGGTGGCTCTGGCAATGGGGGTAGGCCTACTCCTGAACACCCTGTTTAATATGAATCCCTCAATTTTGTGTGCCCTACTAGTAACCCCCCCCCCAACTCAGAGACAATAGACAATACTGAAGGAAATCATGGGATGATATGTACAACAGTGGCTATTAACCATGATGGCTAAATGGAGTCTCCATACTAGAAGAAGTAAGCCTCTACTCACCTTTTTCTGGGGGTAGCAGCAGTGGAAGGTTTGGGACCTCTGAGACGTCTCCTCGGGTCATTTTTATGCTACCCCCCCACCAAAAACTGAGTTACACAACTATATCTTTCCACTTACATGGAGATAAAAATTGGGAGGGGGGGATTTGAGCAGAAAAACAGCCAGGGAAGGAAGGGTTGTGTTCTTTCTCCTCCCTGCTTCTCAAACTTGCAACTTTTTGAGGCTTGAAAATGGCTAAAGGAAAAATGCACACAGTTGCATGTCTGGTTTGGGTCGGACTGATCTGTAAGGGTGCACTAGAGGGGCACTGAAGAACACTGGACCTGCCAAAGTTTCGTAGAAGGGAGGAATAATTAACAACTCCTTTTATTGTTGCTAATAATATCAAAACTCTACAGAAAGCTTGCTGTAAACATTCTATTTGTGCTGTACCCATTCTGTAAGGCACTAAATACAGCCTCTTTCCAAAAGCGGACACACTATTTCAGTTCATTCCCTTTAATTCTCAAGTCAACGTCTGCCCTTTGCTGTTCTCCTGTCTGTCTTCTTTTAACCATTGTTTGTGCACATTCCAGACATCCACTTTTCATTGCTTTAACCCTGTGCTTTATCTTTATGACCTTTTCAGACCAATCTACTTTTTCCACAGACCTCTTTTTCATCCAAGGGACAGTTCTCGAATTCTTTTCTTTTTCTTCCTGCAAGCTTCTGTTGCTATAGCGATGTCAGACAGTTACACATACAGCAACTTTTGTTAGTTTCGTTAGTTGCTATAGTGATGCCTGTTGGCCATGGGTTCAATGAAAACTTACTTAGGAAAGAAGCCAGCATAGTTCTTATTAGATGCACACAATTAGAACGGACCTCCATGATTGTAGAGAAGAATATCAAGAGGAAAGTGTTGCGTTTACTTCAAGTCAATGGGAGCTTTGGCACCAGCTTCATTGTGGTTAAAGTTTGGCCCCGGGTTCCAACTTGAGAGTTAATAAAAGAAATATTTTTTTTAAGCACAGAGCAGCAAACTCATAACTGAAGTTCTGCACCATCAGCAGGATTGTCACAGTAACTATGCTTTATTAATGCATTGTTGGAAATAAATTACAACTACTGTGTTCTGTTGATTATGCAGATCAAAGTCTTTGCTTGGGGCGGCCTTTGGAAAGCACATTCTCAAAACTGAAATCATTAAAGGATTCTAGGATCAACCGTGAGGCTGCAGAGAAGAGGAAGAAAAGTTGGTTTTTTTATGCCGACTTTCTCTACTGCTTAAGGAAGAATCAAACCAACTTACAATCACCTTCCCCTCCCCACAACAGACACCCTGTGAGGTAGGTGGGGCTGAGACAGTGTGACTGGCCCAAGGTCACCCAGGTGGCTTCATGAGTAGGAGTGGGGAAACAAATCCAGTTTACCAGAATAGCCTCCACCGCTCATGTGGAGGAATGGGGAATCAAACCTGGCTCTCCAGATCAGAATACTCCGCTCCAAACCACCGCACTTAACCACTACACCATGCTGGCTATCATGATTGGTTGTCATCATACAAGGATGGACTTCTTCAACAGACAGTGCTCAGTTTCTGATTGTGGTGTTCAGTTTGATTACTTTTTAGTTGAACTCCCACTTGAAACAAGACACAGAAATAGTCTAGTTTTCCATTATCTTTGTGCCACCCATGCTGTCTGTCTGAATGTGTATATATTTATTTTAAACTGGCTTGGGAAACTGTCAATACCTCTACATTCCTTATAGTTTTTCATTGCATAACTTTTCAGCAATTTTGCCGCAGTCATGGCAGAAAATGACAAACACCTGCACGCTGTCCTTTGAACACCTTGAAAAACCCTGGGTATTATCCTTGCAAGATTCTTGTTCTGTGAGATTAGGAATTCAAATACAGTATTCTTTCTGTGCTCCCTCTTTGCATCTGTGGAGGGCTGGATCTGCACATTTAACAGAATGAGGTGGGAACATGATGGCAGAGCCCTGAGAAAGCAGAATGGATTGTACCACTGCAGACCAAGTAGGGTGCACCATTTTTGAACTACCGTGTTTCCCCGAAAATAAGACATACCCATAAAATAAGCCGTAGCAGGATTTCCAAGCAATATAAGCCATACCCCGAAAATAAGACATAGTGATAGGTGTGGCTAGAGAGAGACTAAACTCCCCTGAGCCCCACCCTCCGTGGGCCGTTGGGCTCAGTCTTCCCCTGTTCCCGTGCTCGGGCCCCAACCTCCCAGGGGGCGATCACTCCCGTTCCCCGTCTTCTCCCCACTCCCCTCTCCCACCGACGGCTCCCCCCGCGATCTGCCGCCACTCGCGGTGGACTCCTGCTCCCCCGCTGGAACGCGGGGCCAAACTTTGGCCTCTGTCGGGTCCCCCGGGTTGTCCCCACACCCCCAGGACCCGTGCCATCTGCCTCGGGCTGGCCCACTTCCCCCCGAGGTGCAAGGTCGGCGCTCGGCCTCCCCCCGTTTCCCCCTCCGGCTCTGCATCCACCCGTGCCGCCGGCGGGCTCGACAGCCCTCGCCTCCTCTTCCCCCAGCCTGGTAAGTGGGGTTGCCTCCCCAGGCATTGGGGTTCTCCCGGAGGGTCCCTCGGTGTGGCGGTGGGGGCAAGGCGCAGTCCCGAGGGTCCTCCCCAGGTCACGGACTCGGGACACATACCGTACTTATGGTAATAAAAAATAAGACATCCCCTGAAAATAAGGCATAGTGTGTCTTGTTGAGGAAAAATAAATATAAGACAGTGTCTTATTTTCGGGGAAACATGGTATCTTCTGTGCTTAGCAGTAAATCCCTTGTAAGCAGTACACTCAGGGAGAGGGCTGTGGGAGAACCTTTCCTTGTTGCTCCTTCCAAGGATTTTTTAAAATGTGAGAACAAAACTCATCTGTCCACTAACATGGAACAGTCCTTTCCTTTCCACCATGACAGTACTGTGCCACCTCATTCCTACCTGTGTATGTAAACCTAGCTTTAGATAAGCTGAAGAACCTTGACATGGAGGTAAGTGAGATCTGAACATTCATTGTTCCCATGTAATAGGATAGTTTCCTGAGCATCTGGATTCATAGGGTTGCCAACCTCCAGGTACTAGCTGGAGATCTCATGCTATTACAACTGATCGCCAGCCGATAGATCAGTTCACCTGGAGAAAATGGCCGCTTTGGCAATTGGACTCAATGGCATTGAAGTCCCTCCCCTCCCCAAACCCTGCCCTCCTCAGGCTCTGCCCCAAAAACCTCCCACCGGTGGTGAAGAGGGACATGGCATCCCTATGGGTTCTGTTTTCTCCAGAAGAAACATATGAAGAGAGGCTTGGCACTTTACTTAGCTTTAGAAGAAGAAGAATTGGTTTTTATGCCCCAACTTTCTCTACCTTTTAAGGAGAATCAAAACAGCTTCCATTCTCCTTCCCTTCCTCTCCCCACATCAGGCACCTTGTGAGGTAGGTGGGGCTGAGAGAATTCAGAGAGAACTGTGACTACCCCAAGGTCACCCAGCTGGCTTCATGTGTAGCAGTGGGGAAACCAACCTGGTTCTCCAGATTAGAGTCCACCACTCTTAACCACTTCACCACACTTGCTCTCTTTAGTACCAGAGTTTTTTTTTTACTTTCAAGATTCAAGAACAGTCCTTTAACCTCCTACTATATATAGAGAGGAGTCTTGTGACGCAGTAGCTTAACACTTTTTTTCAATTCTAGCATTAAGATTTTGTAGAAAAGAACCCACTTTGTCAGAAGCATATTGTATGTACAGTCTGTAAGATTAAAATACTGACTTGTTTAAGATAAAAAGGGGATATCTGACATAATTGTACAGGTTTGCCAGGATTAATAAATATGCAAATATTTTTCGGTTCTTGTAGGCTATCCGGGCTGTGTGACCGTGGTCTTGGTATTTTCTTTCCTGATGTTTCGCCAGCAGCTGTAGCAGGCATCTTCAGAGGAGTAACACTGAGTGTTACTCCTCTGAAGATGCCGGCCACAGCTGCTGGCGAAACATCAGGAAAGAAAATACCAAGACCACGGTCACACAGCCCGGATAGCCTACAAGAACCGATGAACTCTGACCGTGAAAGCCTTCGACAATGCAAACATTGTCTTTGAGAATTTGGCAAAGACAGTCAGCAGGGGAAGATGCCCCCACCCCGCACGCCACACTTTAGGTTTGTTACTTGAATTTTGCAAATAGCCTTTTGGTACAGGGTGCCCTGCAGGTGTACGGAAAAGTCCTGGGCCTATAAGCAGGTCATTTATTAATACCCTTCTTGCCTGTTAATGGAATTCACTGAGAATTTAACATTGTTCACAGTTTCCCAGACTTTATCTGATTTTTGCACACACCCAAATTGCCTACTTAGAATTTGTAGAGAAACATTAGCACAAGAAAATCTGAACATTAATGCAGTAACTTTATATATTAACACCTCTAACTCCAGGGTTTCTATTCAATACTGCATAGGGAATGGGAGATAAGGGTTAAGGTTTTCAAACAGAAAAAGCTGCCTCTTACTGCTAGGTCCAATTTATAATCATCTCCCAGACAAGCAAGGATGATAAAATTTGACACCATGTTATCCCAACTTCAAGTAGTAAAGTAAAAACAAATCTGAAGATTCAGAAAATATTCAGTATTGTGGGGCACTGTCCCTCAGAATTTGGGAAAATGCATTCCTCTGAAGCATGCACATTTTGAGATGCGTAGGAAAACAACACAAGCCCTAGGTTTCCAAGCTGTGTTGTGGACTCCTCTAAAGGAGCCAGGACACCTTCAAAGTGACTTTGCAAAGTCCAAGGGAAGGTAACATCTTGAAGTACGGAGAGCCTTGGCTATCTAATCCACTTTTATTCCACCCAATTTTCAGGAACACATTTTAAGTGCTCCGGAGAGTTGCTTTGCTCCTGGCAACCTGATGACCCTTTCTGAATCTTTATTGTACCACAGAGATATGTTATTGGGGTAGAAAAATACCCCAAGATTCAAGCAGTTTAAGAAATTATTGATATTGATGTTTTCCTCTAAAATTCATGAAAATTCATGTTAGTTTTCTAATATCTTAGGTTCAAAACATAGACTTTTCAACACTGGAGACATTACCCAAGATCCTGACATACCCCAGAGGTGTCTGCCCAGCCCAAGGACATTGCTATGTTATTAACCGGTGCCTCTTCCTTTTTTTTTTACTCCATCAAGGAGGGCACTCAAGTCATTAATTTGCCCTCCAGCCTGTTTCAGGAGTTATGTTGCCTCACCCAGACATTTGTGTCCATGCAGATCTTTCTCACTTCAGCCTAATAATGTTGCCTCACCCAGGCTCTGTGTGCCTGAGCAGATTTGGCTCACAAGAATAATAATAAGAGCTGGTTTTTATATGCCGATTTTCTCTACCTTTTTAAAGGAGAATCAAACCAGCTTACAATCTCCTTCCCTTCCCCTCCCCACAACAGACACCCTGTGAGGTAGGTGGGGCTGAGAGAGCTCTAAGAGAACTGTGACTAGCCCAAGGACACCCAGCAGGCTTCATGTATAGGAGTGGAGAAACCAACCCGGTTCACCAGATTAGAGTCCGCTGCTCATGTGGAGGAGTGGGGAATCAAACCCAGTTCTCCATATTAGAGTCCACCACTCTTAATCACTATACCACACTGGCTTTTATAAGAGTATATATTTATTGTTGTCTGGCTGGTGCCGTATCAATAAACATTTACATTACATTACCACACTGGCTAATCCAGGTATTTTTCCCACTGAAGCTTGACAGCTGTTAACTTTAAACCAGTCAGTGAGGTTTAAACTTTTTTTTCTTGACCCAGTCCAAAGTTGGAATGGTCAAACTCCCACCTACCCTGGGGTCCTTCTGTCCATAAAAGAAGGACCCCCACCCCCAGACCCAGAAAATGATTGCTCTGATCTCCAGTCCAGATCTCGACTGGTCAAAACTCTGGTTTCCTTTTGAGAAACCCTGCTGCAATCCGCAGGCTTTTCCTCTTTGCTTTGCTGGCTCCTCACTCTGCTCCTTGGATCTCCGCTGCATCTACCCCTGGACCTCTCCAGGCCTCAAGTCCTGGATTTAAAGATGTACCTCCCTTCCCTAAGAACTTCCCAATTTCATCCCATTTCCCTTTTATAAAGTGCACCTTTTTGTTGGTGCGCATTTGTTTGTGTATATGATTGCTTATTTAATCAGTCCCCAGGTACTTGGTGTAGGTTTGTTACATTTTCATTTCTTTTTTTTTTTATTTTGTATACAATAAAGTTATTTGTTTGTGCCTACAATTACACACTCTCTCACTGTCTTTCTCCATCATTTTATTTTGGGGCAGCCCTACTGAGATCCACCCTGGAATACCTAGACTACAAGGTCTTGTGTTATTCCTTTCTGGGACCCTTTTAAAGCTGATATCCCCTTCTCTGGGTCTGGTTTGGGTAACATCATTGTGTACTTCCTACATTTCATGACCCACTGACCCTTCTATTTACAGGTATTCCTCTTCGTAACTTCATCTGCATATATGTCTGCCTAGTCAGGACCCACTACGTCTATCTGATGAGTCCATGGGGGCTGATGCCAGAGGGAACATTTCTTAAGTCTTTAAAATGTAAAGAATAATTCTACTTTCACGATTTGCTGCTTCTGCATATTATGCTAACAAAAGCAGCAGTGTAAAAATGTTTTCGTTAGCATAACACGCGTACTTTGTGAGTTTATGAAACATACTTTTTAAAGTCCGACATGTAAAGTTAAAAAAGAAAGATGTGATGTGATGGGGATAAGAACCTGAGAAATCACATGGGGGTTGCCTAGCAACTGTTTCCTTGCAACTGCCCAAGTTAGGCAACTGTCCAAATGCTTTCCCCAGTTATTTTCTCAATTCCTTCAGGATAGTGTTCACGTCAGTTGTTAGCAGCCAAAGGTGGCAAGCAGCGGTGAGGATAAAAGCGGCTACCTGCGTCGTCTTTAGTGGAGATGCCCTAAAATCATGGCACCAAAATGCCCTGACAGGATTTTCTGCCGGCAACGCTATACAACATGGTGCCCAATAATCTGATGCACCAAAAACATTTTCAGTCTACATTTTCAGTCTGTCCCCACTGAGACACATCATGATAACCATTTTTCTTCTCAATTCTTTTTCAAAGTGACATTTAAATACATACCAGTGTCTAGACAGCCAGGTCTGTAATTGCTTCAGGGAACACATAAAGACCTTTATGCAATGTATGCCTTTACCCCACTACAGATCTTTGCTTCTAGAAGACAATATTCCTGAATGGCAAATGGAGACAACAGAACATTTGCATGTGGCTACAATGACAGTAATACCTTTAGCTCAGGTAAATACTGTCAAACTAACTACGTTAGAGACATTTGACAAGGTCTTCAATTACATTTGTCCCTGGGTCTGCAAAGCAAAGCATAAGAATGGCATTTATAAACTTAGGCTTGGCAGCAGATGGCACCCGGTGTCAGAGAAAATCTATTTGTGTCCTTGTGTTCTTGCATTATAACCAGCAGATTGTCAGCCGCAGCAAAGTGCAAAAAGTACGTGCCTTAACTGACCTTATTTCTGCAGAAATTGATTCAGAACCAAAGGATGAAACTAGTGATGGTTTGACCCATTTTCATCATAGCTCCCCCCGCCCTTATCTGTCTTTCAGAAGATACATCAATGATTGACAAGCCGAGAGAGATCCCACTGTTAACCTTGCTCTCAAATGTCATGGCTTGGTACACGTGAAGACTATGCCACATTAATCCCTGAAATAAGGCTGCACACACTGTTGTTGCTTTGTGTATCACCCCAAAGGTTTAGAAGAAAGCTGGCCTGTATCACAAACAAATCCTGAAGATTTTTTTTTTCTTCATTTACTTGTTACAAGCCATTCTATTTCCAGCTGAGATCCCTGGATCTGAAATCAAGAGGGGTATTTGCTTCAGGTATTTTCTCAGAAAATATACAACATTCCATTATTGAGGGAACGTCTGGGTCTAAAGATTGCCTTCTAAAAGCAATCACGCCAGCAAAAGAAAAAAAAAAACCATACCACAAAGCCTCCCATTAAGCCTGTATTAATGATCCTGCATGGTGTTAAAAGACCCTGCTTTTGCTAAATTACAGACCTATGGTACTTTACTCCAAAGCAATGGGCTATTCATTTACGTGGTTTGGTACATGTTTGGAAATGGCTGAAGTCAGGAATCTGTGTTTGTCAAATATATTGAGCTGTTCAATAAAGACACAAAGGAAGGCCACAAGGTGTGGTTTTAATAAATATCTCTGGTTAAAGCCACTGTAACTAAACTGACCCAGAGCTGTGCTGTGTAGCTTGGATGTTACGTACAATACAGTGCACGCTATGTGACTGTGATACGGCTGTCAGTGTTCACTCTTCTTCCTGTTTCATTTGTTTGACCTAAAGCTTATTTCCCTTATACCACAGTAATTCTATAAAATATACACCAAACCATTTCTACTCTTTTATAAATATAAATGTAAACTTGGGCTTTATGTGTCAACAACATGAGGAAAAACAAGAAGTGTGAATGAGCCAATGTGAATATCATTTCTCAGGGGGGAGAGGCACAGGCTTCTAGTTCACACCTAGTGCCCGAGGCCTCATCTAAATGGTAAACTTACCATGTTCCTCATTGCTGACATGTCTGGAGTGAGTACTTGCCATGAGTATTGGTTAGGGTTTCCAACCTCCAGGTGGGGCTGGAGAACTCCTGAAAGTACAACTGACCTCTGGACTGCAGAAGTCAGTTCACCGGCAAAAATGGTAAGTTTGGAGGGTGAACTGTGCTAAAGTACTTCCCCTCTCCAAACCCCACCCTCTCCAGTCTCCACCCCCAAACTCTCTAGGTGTTTCCCAACCAGGAGTTGGCAACTTTCATGTTGGTCACAAATCTTTCCAGTCATGATGGGTTCTCCCCTCTCTTGTCATTCCAGTAGTTCCATATCCCATGAGTCATTGCTACCTTTCTAAAGAAATTTGTAGAAGCTATATTTGAAGCTAGTACGTTGATGGAGAACCATATACACAATGATGGCTGATAGTCTCCATTCTAACTTTCTAAATAAACAACTAAAAGAATTCCTTCAGATGGCTTGGAATCAGAATACGATGACTGGCAGATACTGAAAATCTTGTGCCCAGCGAGTATAATGCAAAATCAAAATGCCATGGGCTAGAAAGTTCACATCAAATCATCACATGATTCTTGAGATGAATTTCTGAGGGGTCCGGCTACCAGCTTAATATGTCAAATGTGCATGGTAATCTTTACAAATGAACATATGTTTTATGTGAAAACAGAGAACTCTCCTTGGTGAGTGTACCCTTTAGACCAGGCCTAAGAATATGAGCCAAGAAATCTCAGTTCAAATCTTGCTTGTTACTTATAAAAAGTAAAGGTAAAGATCCCCTGTGCAAGCACCGAGTCATTCCTGACCCATGGGGTGATATCACATCCCAATGTTTTCTAGGGAGACTTTGTTTAAGGGGTGGTTTGCCAGTGCCTTCCCCAGTCATCTTCCCTTTACCCCCAGCAAGCTGGGTACTCATTTTACCGACCTCAGAAGGATGGAAGGCTGAGTCAACCTTGAGCCGGCTAACTGAAACCAACATCCGTTGGGATTGAACTCAGGTCATGAGCAAAGCTTGGACTGCAGTACTGCAGCTTATCACTCTGTGCCATGGGGCTCTTACTGTTACTCATAAAAACATACAAAGCTACCTTATAGTGAACCAGACCACTGAACTAACTGACCCTGACTGGCAACAATTCTCCAGCATGTTGCATGAATAAAAGTGCATGCCATCTGAGATCTTTAATTGGTGATGTCAGAGATTGAGCCTGTGTCCTTCGGTATACAAAGAATGTGCTCTACTATTGAGTGACAGTTAGTCTAGCCCTCCCATTTGCAAAAAAAGATAAACATTCAAGGCAATTTAGGCTTCATTTCCCTAATCCCTAGCTGAAAGGAAGTCAGGTAGCAGGATATGAGAAAGGCTTTTCCCTAAGATCCTGGAGATCTGCTGGCAGAGTAGCCAATAATGGACTGTGTGTTAAGTGCCATCAAGTTGCTTCAGACTCATGGCAATGTCCTCCAAAATGTCCTATCGTTAACAGCCTTGCTCATGTCTTGCAAACTGAGGGTCACGGCTCCCTTTATAGAGTCAATCCATCTCATATTGGGTCTTCCTCTTTTCTTGCTGCCTTCAACTTTTCCTAGCTGTAATGGATTAGAAGAGCCAATAATCCAACTATGTGCAAAGCAGCTTCATATGTTTGCTATACCATGCTTTTGCTGTTATTATGATTGATATACTGATATAGGAAATAAGACTTCTTGTTTGGGACATCAGTATCCAAAATTACTTTCAGCCAAGCCAAGAACAAGTGTACGGTTTGCAAGCGTATGGGTGATGCCACCCAGCTTCAGAGAACACAGTGATAGCCAAGCTGCTCCTTGCTTGTTCTTATCTGCCCACCAAAGACCGGTCTGTTCGGGCCCGTTGCCCCCATCAGGCAGGACGCCCCCCCAAACCCCGGGGTGCCACAAGGAGGAGAACCCGGGGAAAGGAGTAAAGGGGAAACCGCTCCCTTACCAGGAAGGCTTGTCTCCCCTCCAGGAGCCGGGGCAAAGTCTGAGCCCAGAGCGGAGAACCGGGGGGCCAGGAGAGGAAGCCCGGCCAGCCCCCACCAGGACAACCCAAGAAGGAGACCCCAGGAAGCCCAGAGTACCGGCGGCAAAGGAGCCGAGAGACTAGCCGCACGGGCAGAGTGATGTGGCTGGGTGTTTCCCTCCCCGCCAACCAGCTGGGAGGCGGGAGGGCCCACCGGGGGTTCAATCGCGCTTGCACCGGGGCGGGGAGCAGACCAGGTCATGTGGGAGCGAGAGGAGGCAGATTGGAGCCTTAATAAGGGCTCGGGGGCGGGGCTAAGGAGGGGTTGCCAGGAGCCAGGCCTATAAAAGGCCTATTGAGTGGAGGCCGAGGAGGAGGGGATAGTCAGGAGGTCTCATTACGGACGCGAGTCAGGAGAGAGACACTGGCTTCCACCGAGGGAGAGAGCGACTCAGACTCTCCCTCGGAATGGTCTGAGGCCGAGGAGACTCCATTGGCTCAAGCCCTGCGGGCATCGGAGGAACGAGTGATAGCAACCGCTAGGGCGGGGCCCCGCACAGTTGTGCTGAGAGATGCTACCCAGCAAGGCCATTCCCCTACACCATTGTGTGAAGCTTCAAGCATAGATGAATGTTCTAGAATTCTTTAGCACGGGCCCTCAAATACGCAAGTGATATGCAAGGTGAGGCTGTCAACTAAACTCTGCTGTAACCCCCAGGCCATGGGCCTCTGGGACAGGTTGAAAGGAAGGTCTTTGGTTAGACGTGGTTAAATGAGGTATGACAGCGACATCATTTTTCATGGTGTATGAATTCATTTGAAAACTTCTTCCAGTATTTTTCTGATGAGCGGGTTTAAACTAGCTATAAAACACTGTAATGGGTTTATCCCTGAAATTTTAAACTTCACTCTCTTCCTTAATTAATGTACTGGTTATTTTACCAGGGCTCAGTTCTTTCCTGCTAATATTATTCCCACTAGTAATATTTATAACCATTAAACCCCTCATTACTTCTAATATATTTTCCTCAATTATTCATTATTGTCTCACTTAAATTAATCTATAAACAGCCTTATTAAAACCTGAGGCAATGTTCTTAATATTTTGAGATTTTCTGGTTGAAAAGAACTTCAAGGCTGTTTCCACTGACGTCAATGCAAATGCTGGCCAGATTCTGTGGAGTCAGGGCTGCACCAAGACGTTTCTGAGGCCAAGCTGAAAGGAAAAAGGTAGAGAAATTTTGCATTGAGCATGACCAAATTAAGATCATGTAGTGGTTAAGAGTGGTGGTTTGGAGCGGCAGACGCTAATCTGGTGAACTGGGTTTGTTTCCCCACTCCTACACTTGAAACCAGCTGGGTGACCTTGGATTAGTCACAGTTCTCTTAGAATCCTAGTATAATGCCATAGAGTCCATCCTCCAAAGCAGCCATTTTCTCCAGGGGAACTGATCTCTGTCACCTGGAAATGAATTCTCATTCTGGGAGATCTCCAGGCCCCACCTGGAGGTTGGCAACTCTAGTACAAAACCTTATCTGGGTTTTCTGTATTTTTGGCATCTGTGTAACTGAGACCAATATTGAAGCCATCTAGGTCAACTAGAAGCAAACGATTTCCTGCTACTACATGTCTTTATAGCTCATATTTAATTGAGAAGTTTCCTTTATGGATTTTATATTATTCTGTACAGTTGTTTCTGGACTGTGGTTTGAAGATTTGAGAGGTTTTTATAGTTTGTTTTCTTAGGGCACAACGAGACATTAGGCATCTGCAGATCAGACCTGTGGTCAAAAGTGCCATTTTAGAGCTGAACATGGGCCATTAGCATGGCAGGACCAGGAACTTGTACCCTGCATGTGGGAGAGACAAGAGCACCCGGTCCTTCTGTGCCGTGGGCTTGACCACTGCAGCATTTTTAGATGGCCCAAGTTCACCTCTAAAATGGCATCATCATCCATAGGTCCGATCCATGGACACCATAAAACAGGGGTGGGGAACATCCAGTCTGCGGGCCATTTACGGCCCGCAACATCATTGGCTGCGGCCTGCGGGACTTTCCCATGGAAGCTGCTGCCATTGCTGCCGCAGGGCCGCCTGCATGTGTTGGGAGAAAAGCAGCGGAGGCTCCTTCCCGCTCACGCCCGGCTGCTCCTGCAGCTGGGTGAATCCTTGTTTATGGGGGGGGGAGGGCATGGAGGAAGCCTTGGAGACTCCTTCCCGCATGTGTAGGCCAGAATGCAGAAGATTCCAGACCTTGGACAGAATCCACAGGATCCTTCTGAGTGGTGAAACAACGCTCAAGGGCATATGCCAGAGAATGGGACAAGCACCTTCCCATTCTGTTTCCTTCCACCTCCTTATTTCTACCCATCTTTTTATACCTTGCCTTTCTCTTAAGAGTCATTCATGGCTAACAGCATACCATTGAAAATATGTGCAACCCATAAATGACAGCTGACATATGTGTAAAAACCCAAATATAAAATCTTTTTTTAAAAATCCTACGACATCAAGTCTTTTTTTACAATTTTATTTTATTTTAACACACGCAAACAACCACAACCCCATTAAAACATAAACTCAATATAATATATCTGAAGCTTGCCATTCAAAATTGCAATTCTGTTATCGTCCTCATTAATAGGGTTGCCAACTGCCAGGTAGTAGCAGGAGATCTGCTAATTCAACTGATCTCCAGCTGATAGAGATCAGATCACCTGGAGAAAAATGGCCGCTTTGGCAATTGAACTCTATGGCATTGAAGTCCCTCCCCTCCCCAAACCCCGCCCTCCTCAGGATCCACCCCAGAAACCTCCCGCCGGTGGCAGAGAGACCTGGCAACCCTACTCATTAAATTACATTGCCCTTTTTGTTTATAACTTATTGTTCCATATCAGTTAGCACATTTATTGCTTGCCTATTACCTAAAGCTTTTATTTTATCTAAATTTAATTCAGTTCTGTTCCAAATATCTAGCTATATAATTAAGAAAAAACACATTCAATTTCCCCCGAAATTCTGTGATTGGCCTATTATGGTAAGGGGTAGGACTGCACAATAGACGGTCAGAAAAGAGTAAGCAACTGTGCAGCTGTGACGGCAGCTTCACATTTGTGAGACTGACTGGTTGCCCACCTTTTGAGTTGAGGGTTCCATGGACTTTTCTGCACAATTCTAATCAGGACCCAGTAGCATGATGTCTCACATCCATAGGATAAATATGTCATCACACACATATGTATTTATAGCTCAATGTATACAATAAAAGAGAAAAATCAAATGTTCATAAAGGTGGGACAGAAGTAAAAGAAAAGACCAGAAAAGTGGACAACAGAAACATCTCCAGATGGTCCTTAATGTTATGTTTTCTACACTCTGTAAAACGTTGCACAAAATTTCCTATTTTTTAATTGATTGAATAGGAAAATAGAAAATTTCTACGCTGCCTCTCAGCTACCCCAGGTGACCTTTGATATAAAACATTATAAAAAACAAAACATCATAAAAGTTATTAAAACCCAGTATTCAAAGACACAGTAGGGGCATAAAAGAACATAAAACAGGGAGCAGCTTTAAAAGGTTCTCCTCCTTCATCCTTAGCCACCAGGCTAAACTAAGGAGATCTCCTGGGCAGGAGGTGCAGATTTCCTCATCACAGTATAACCACGTTGAGTACTGCTGCACATGTCTGTGATCTACTTGGAAGTCAAAGGAGCCCTGAGAGGGTAAAAATAACCTCTCAGAGATCTAGCTAGCTTTCCAATAGTCTCTGCTAGTTCCGCTCCGTGGTAGATTTTGCTGGTTGCTTTCATTCATGGGAATTTGTCAGTATTGGAAGGATGCTTGGTTGCCTGTAGAGAAACAGGAAAGGCACTGGGAATGTGTTGAAGAAAGATGAGTAGTCAGAGTTACATCCTAGTCATAGTTACACCCTTTTAAGACCAACTCTACTTAAGATTGCAGAGTTGGTGATCCTATCCTAACCAGTGGGTCGTTAGGGTGGCCAACTCTGGTTTGGAAAATTCCTGGAGATTTGGGGGGTGGAGGCTGGGGAGGGCAGGTTTGGGGAGGGGAGAGACCTCAGCTGAGTATAATGTCATAGATACCACCCTCCACAGGAATCTGTTTTCTTCAAGGGAACTGAACTCTGTTGTCTGGAGATTGTGGTAAGAGAAGATCTCCAGGCCCCACCTTGAGGTTGGCAATCTTTGTGAATATAGCTTGCATATAGGATTGATCTGCTAGACTGTGATTATTCTTGTAAAAGAGAGATTGGCCTGTATCAAATGAACCACAAGTACAACACTGATTTTGTCCTTCTCTTTCCGCACAGTCCCTTTCAACTCTTGGAAAGACTATTAAACAAACATACTCTGCGGTTTGCACAGTTCTAACTATAGTGCCTGCAGTTCAAAAGAATAAACCATGCCCCAAAAGTATTTTTTCCTATCCCAAATGTCCAACTGTACTATTTTAAAATAACATAAGCCATTTAAATAGTGCTGGTGACAGTTTTGATCACTTTATAAACTGAACATTGAATTAACATATATTACAGTTTGGTTCTATCTTTACAGAACTTCTGAAGCCTTCCTTTTTTCAAGTCAGGCACATGAAAACTGAAAAAGATATAGAAGTTTTTTTATCAGGGGCTATGGACAATAGAATTGCAATGGAGAAGAAACAACCACTGTTGTGCATCACAGTAACCATAGTAATGTATTCCCAGTCACTTAACTGTTCATTTATAATAACAACAGCTTTAAGAGAATGCAGAAGGTGCTGTGGCATTAATGTGTTTTTCACTGTGTTACAAGAAATTGAGGAATATGTAGAACAGATGGTTGCCTGGAGGGTTAGAGTGCAGTGCTCTTCTCACATGGATGAAATATTTGCATATAACCCCCCACAGAAATCGAAGGGATGGCTAAGTGTAAAATAGATTGTTTGTAGCTGGAAAAGAACTGGAACCAGCTGGTATTTTTTAAATGACCAGGACAACTTTAACACATGAACACATGAAGCTGCCTTATACTGAATCAGTCCCTTGGTCCATCAAAGTCAGTATTGTCTGCTCAGACCAGTATTTTGTCCTTTGGGGTTTTTCTCCACCTTCCATATTTTGTCCCACATCTTCCTTGTTGCTGTCTCCCCCTCATCTGAAAATAACGTTCCAAACAGTTTTTCAGTGTTATATGTGCTCTTCCTGTCCCCTCTACTGGACTCTTCATTACCAAATTTATAATGAGACACTATCAGTGCAATCTTAAGGAGACTTTCCTGGGAGTAAGCCTATGGAGTTGTCTGGAATAGGATTCTGAGTAGATCTGCTGAGGATTGTACTGTATAGCTGCAAAGCTGTGCACAGATATTTGGCAGTAAGTCCCCAATCACTTATTTATACTTATTCAGACTAATGCACGCAAACAGTATCTGAGAAGGATCTCTGGGGGCCTGCCATCCTCTTTGTCATTATGAATACTGCTCTGTCAGCATCCTAGGCACCTGTGATTCTGGGAAATAGTCTTCCCAAAGTCCCTGATGCCTGGAATAATGCTGTAGATTAAGTTTCCAAAGCACCCAGCAGAGAGTTACCCAGAGACTTCCTTGCTGCTACCATCATAGCCAGTTAAATAAAAAGTTGGGAGGAGGGAATTCTTCTCTGGCTTGAACTACAATCTGAGAAGTATCAAAACTTTCAGGGCTCACCTTGAATCAGAGGTAAGCACTGTGAGAAGCCCAAAGTTTAAAAACCAAGCCTGGTAATTATAAACATCAGTGGAATTGCTATTTTATTAGTTTTTCTGAACTGGTGTTTTGGTGGTGGAACGTGCCGTCAAGTTACAGCTGACTTATGATGACCCCATAGGATTTTCAAGGCAAGAGATGTTCGGAGGTGGCCATTGCCTGCCTCTACGTGGAGCCAATGTGTTGTAGTGGTTAAGAGTGATGGACTCTAATCTAGAGAACCAGGTTTGATTTCCCACTCCTCCATATGAATCCTGCTATGTGACCTTGGGCCAGTCACAGTTCTCTCAGCCCATGCAGAGACAAGCAATGGCAAAGCACCTCTGAACGTCTCTTGCCTTGAAACCCTACGGGATTGCCATAAGTCAGCTATGAACTGACAACACACACACACAGGTGTTTTACATTTGGATATATATATATATTTTTGCTTTATTGTTGCAGTCAATTGAAAGATTTCCTCAGTTATTTTTCATTTGTTATGAATTTGCCTGTGTTTTGGTAGAAAGCACAATCTCTTGTGCTATTTCCACACCACTAGACTCACTAATAGATTCGGGTGTTTTTAAGATGGCAGTTTCAAAAAGACATTATTTATTCCTTACAATCCATAGTCATAACTTTCTTGCAGAAACATTTCTTTGGAAACAATCTTCTTTGGAAACAATCTTCACACAGCTGGAAATCTTGCCGCAGTTTAGTTGTGTTTGATGGTTGCTCCAACTCAGAAATGTACGCAAACATTTTCTTTAATTGGAGAGGCATTTTGAAATATGTGGCTTCTTCCATAATGTGTCCCCTTTAAGTGCCTTCTGCCAAAATACTTCTTTTTATAACTCCATCCTTTAATGTGTCAGAGTTCTCTTCTGAAGTTCTCAGATCTTCATTTGAGTTTGCTTTTGAAATATGAAGGAACAAAAGCCCCAAGTAAAATACCTAGTGTCTATGGAGATATAGCACATATTCTTCCAATTACTTTACCAGCTTTCCCCCTAATCTTTCTCCATTTTTTACCTCTAATGTTTCATTCATAATGATTAGGCATTTCGAGATAATCTGTTGGGATATCATAACTGTCTTCCAACCCTAAATCTTCCAGCCTATCCCTACTTCTGGCATTGTGTTGATTAAGTTTGAACCATACTGTTAAGAGTCTCTCTGATGTTCTTGCTACCATCTCTAAAAACAGTTTGCTGACTCATTAGCAAATGTATATGGAATTTGTCTACTATGTGTGATTTTTTTCATGTAATGGTATACAAATATTCTCCATGTAAGGTCAATACTGACATGGCGGCAGGCAATGGCAAACTACCTCTGACCATCTCTTGCGTTGAAACACCCACCAGAGGTCAAACGTGACTTGACAGCAAAAAAAGGGAGAGGCTCAATAGTGGGTTTGAGGAAGGGCCATTGTTCAGTGGTAAAGCATCTGCTTGGCCCCCTAAAGGTAAAGGTCCCCTGTGCAAGCACTGGGTCATTCCTGACCCATGGGATGACGTCACATCCCAACGTTTTCTAGGCAGACTTTTGTTTTGCGGGGTGGTTTGCCAGTGCCTTCCCCAGTCATCTTCCCTTTACCCCCAGCAAGCTGCATACTCATTTTACCAACCTCGGAAGGATGGAAGGCTGAGTCAACCTTGAGCTGGCTACCTGAAACCAACTTCCATTAGGATCGAACTCAGGTCATGAGCAGAGCTTGGACTACAGTACTGCAGCTTTCCACTCTGAGCCACGGGGCTTGGCTTGGCCCCTTACGCCCTTCTAAACTCACTGGAGTCAATGGGCTTCAAAGAGTATAACACTGTTTTGCACTGTAATTTACAGAAAACCCATCAGCAGAGGACTATTAAATTAGTAACTAATATCATATATAGCACCGATGAATGGAGAAATCATTTAGTTCAAAGTATTATTTTGTGATAAACAGAAATATATCAAATGCCATAGATACAGAGATATCTAGTCAGAGACAACAAGTGCTCAGTTTAAAAAAAAAACCACCACCACCCCCAAAAAAACTACATCCCTGAATATTTTATTGGAAATAGCTGTATGATTTTTTTAACATGAAAAGACTACAAACATTATATGCTGATAGCAATTACAGAATTCTCACCAGAAACTAATTTGAGAAGTTGTTTCCAAGAATTACTGTGCCTTTACTAACCCAATTTGTTTTTAAAGAGACACTACATATGACCTGAAGAAAGAAGCAACAGCTTTCAAGCAGGAAAAAAAAAAAATGATCTCCCTTTATCTAAGCCTGAAAGTGCAAAAGAAAAGAACAAAATCAGAAACATCAAATGTGTTTTGAGAGGTCGTGAAATCCCAGCCTATTCAAGCTGTGCATCTTTCATGATCATAAAACACAAGTGTCTAGAATGCTGACAAGGCAAAATGACTTTCGACAAAAATAAAAAACTGTACAAATTGCTTGGTACTCAAACAACAATCTGGGGTCCAAAGGCAGAAAACATTTTGAAGAATAAGGAAAAAGTTATCATCAAAATGCTGTCAGGACAGTGCTGCCAAATAACAAATACATGTGGGCACTTGGAAGGTATAGTACAAATACATAGGGGAAATAAGTGATTGGGAAATCCCCTCCTCCGTAACACAACATTGCAATATTGCTGAGCTTTAATATTATAACACAGTTGCCTCAACTACTGGACCTAGGGGCTTGGTGAAGAGGAGGTTGGGAATTCAGCTGTGAAACCTGAGAGGTACAATGCTGGGAGAGAAGAAACATATTTACGCCTTATTCCTTTGTAGAGTGGGACTGGGAAATCCACACCCCACAGTACACACCCTTAATCCTAATTCTACCCCATCCTTCACAAGACACTATGAACCGCTAGTGGCCCTGTTTTTTTAAGTCTTGGGGATGGGATTCATTAGGAGGGGAGGAAAAACTTGTCCTCTGATCCTGATTATTCCATCCACCATGACTCAGAACCCATACAAGTCTATACTATCCTGGACTGATGGCAGAATTGCTGGCCTTGTGACACCCTAACAGTAATCTTGTCCAGGTAGTATAAACTTTTAAGGACATGATCAGGCCTATCCCTGTTTCCCCTTCCGACCCTCCTCAACTCAACTACCTTCAACATTATGCAAACCCTGTGGGCAATGAGTATGTTTTCAGAATCCCCCCTTTTAATTTACAAATGAATGTTTCTATGTATCTCTAGACTGTCTCTGGATTTGTATAATTTAAGCCAGTGCTTTACCACCTGCACTGGCTCCAGCTGGAAAATCGGATCAGATTTAAGGTGCTGGTTATGACCTTTAAAGCTTTATACCGCCTGGGACCATCATATCTGCAGGACCGCCTCTCCTGGTATGCTCCCCAGAGAACATTAAGATCAGCAAATGCTTATTTGTTGGTGGTCCCTGGCCCAAAGAGTGTCTGGCTGGCCTCGACCAGGGCCAGGACCTTCTCTGTCCTGGCCCGTCTGGTGAAATAGCCTCTCCAATGAGACCAGGGCCCTGAAGGACCTTAAGGTGTTCCACAGGGTCTGCAAGAGAGAGCTATTCCACCAGGCCTGATTGAGGCCACCAATGATTTTCTTTCATCAGTGCTGGCCTCCCTACCCTACCCCTGAATGTATTCCACCTTATGGGGGATTGGATGACCTACAGGCCCTGCTGTAGCCCATATATCACAATCAAGTGCACCATCAGATATATGTGGTTTTCATTTACTGATTTTATAAGGCTGGTTTTAATCATTGGTTTAATAAGTTTTATGATGTTTTATTGTATATTTATATTACTGTGTGAGCTGCCCTGAGCCCGGCTTTTGCTGGGGAGGGCGCGCTATAAGCCTAATAAAATAAATAACAGTAAATAAATGTTTGCTATTTTGTTAAGCAGGCTCTCTGCTAGGCATGCCACATAGATTCCTAGTTCTGACAAAGAGCCTAAGATGAGATCTGTTAAGCATATACCATGCCTTATGGCAACTGCCTCTGAACAACCTATTCTTAGAAAGGCTGGGAGATAGGCAGTCACCTAGAAATCTCTAGTGCTTTTCTGAATAATACAAATTATTAGGAGAAGGCTTCAATGGTTGCTAATCAAGTGCCAGTGTGCAGCTCTCTAAACCTCCTTCATTGCTTTCTGAAAGTCCATGAAAAAGCAGCGGTAGAAAGAAGGAACGTTCTGCTTGATTAATCAACTGATGCTAGAAAGTAGGGGCAGAGGATTTTTTAGTCTGTACTGTTCTGTGGTAACTGCGTTGCAAGATCCTATGCATGCATTCCCAGAATCTGTTGGCTTTACCATGACACATTTTATGAATTCATAGCATGCTGATACCATATCACTCATATCATAGTGAGCAATAGGGTTGCCTTTTGGAGCCATCGGCATCAGTAATGGAAATTTAAACAGCAGGAACTTATGCATGTACCTGCCTGTGCCTGTGCAGGGGGCACCAAAAGCTGCACATGGTGAACACCATGAAAACCCTCCCTTATTCTTAGTTCACAAACACCATTACAGATATTAGCTGGGGCAAATTCAGATAAAGCACTCCCAATACATTAATAAGTGGCTAGAGGAAATAAAATTTTGTAGAAGATATTAGACAAGGATATATTCATCCAGTTTAATTGAGCTGCACAGATGATCTTAATATTCTCAAATGCCAAAGACTGCTTTCATAATGGTGGCTTGAAATTTATAATGAATTATGACATTAATTATAAGGCTTTAAGAAAAGGAATTTTACAAGAGCTTTAAAAATGCTTTAAACATTTTCCTGACACTATTTGGGTCATGAAGCAATAAATATGAATATTAGTTTCATGTGACATATTAGGGTACTGTTCATCTGTAGAAGAGTAGAAAACAAATCAGTTTTCTAAGTTTTATCCAAATACATTTAGAAACGGAAAACTTAAATAAAATTTAGAAAGCCTAATCTCATTTTAGCTGTGAAAATGTTACAATGCTTGCCATTCACTTTTTGAGGATTATGCATATTTTTAATTATTTAAAATATTTGTATGTTGCCTTTCAATTATATTTCATTTAAATTGTTAATCATTTATCTGTATTACATACAGAATTTTAATTATCATAGTATTTTGCTCTTGTGATTGAATTTCCAGGCTGCAGCTTTATTTGCTGCATCTGGAATGGCAGAATGTACAAAAATGAGCTAAACACTTCTTTGAATATTCATTAGGGACCTGGCCCGCTCACTCTGCTTGCTAACTCCATAGCACACTACACTTGCATATTATTTCATCGCAGCTCTACCCCTGTGCTCCATGGGCTAATGCCAAAAATGACGTTTGATGTAGTGGTTGTTAAGGTGTCAGACTAAGATCTGGAAAACCCTGGTTAGAAACCCCACTCTGCCATGGAAATTTGCTGGGTGACCTTGGGCCTGTCACACACTCTCAGCCTCAACCCAGGCAAGTAACTGGATGGGACACTTCCAAGGAATACCAGGGTCATGATGCAAAGGAAGGCAATGGCTAACCACCTCCCAACGTCTCTTGCCTTGAAAACCCTACAGGGTTTCCATAAGTCAGCTGCAACTCGACAGCAATATATATTTCCAGTACATTTTGTCTGACAACAGATAACTATTCTTTAAAGGTACACTCATCCTATACTGTGAAACTACATTCTTGTAAAATTTTAGGTTTTGTTATTCCTCTACCAATATTACAAGTTGGTTGGTCAGCAGCTGACATACTTAACAGTAGTTGCAGCAGTAGGAAAATGTGTATGCCTTCAGCACTTCTTTTTTGTTTCTTTTACAAACCATTCAAAGTGCCTACCACCTTTTCCTTGTGTAGCAGTGGCTAAGGCTTTGCTTCAACTTGTCAGAAGACTTCGATCTTGGAGAAATCTGTAAAAACAGATGCCTGGAAGAGTTTCACTAGTTACCAGGACAACCATTGATGAAGTACACCATCAGAGAGGAGGAGTTTTAGGAGTGTAGCTCAGACAAGATTCATTAAGTCTTTGTTTTGTAACAACACTCTCCATATCTGTGCTACCTCCACCTTCCCGGCTTCTAGCAAGTAAATTGTCACTTTCATTCCAAATAGGGAAGTTCTGGAGATACTCCGAGCCAAGATGTTCCATTTTTAGCCCTGCAACTCTCTTGATCACCCTGAAGCTGGTGGCCAGTTTTGAGACTCCTAGCTTTATTTTCTGATGAGTTATGCGTGAAACAAATTGATGAATGGACACACACGTCCAGATTCAATGGATCCACTGCATTTGTTGATATTTACAGAAAACCATTATTTTACCTTGATTCATTCATTTGATCATAGTTGTATACTGTCACTGTAGTAAAAGAATGGTTGTCATCTTCTGCCCTTTCCTGCAATGGCCTAGGGCTGATATCAATAACGCTGTAGCTGAATCTTTTCTACACTTATCAACATAGGTTTTAATTTTGCCATTAAATCCTACCTTCACTTCTTGATTTGGAATTTCCCCCCTTTCTAGTATAATGTCACAAAGGTTATGTAAGCCATTCAAGGGTTTATGTAGATAAGCCTGGTAAAGCACAACAAAAACTCTGTGGGAATTCATAAATAACACCCTGTGATATTAGTGTAAGCATCTGGAACCATAAGAAAAGGTGGGATAGAAATATTTTAAAATATAAATGTGTGAGTGTGAAGCGGCATCCAGTCGCAGCCAACTTATTGTGACCCTGTAAGGTTTTCAAGGCAAGTGGTCAAGTAGAGGTGTGCCACTTCCTTCCTCAGCAGAGTCTTCCTTGGTGGTGTCCCACTAAGTGCCAATCAGGCTATACTATACCATTCCACATAAATGAATAAATAATTTTATCAAAATGTTTCCTTCTCTAATTATTAACATCCGTGGATGAAACTACATGACTTCTAAGCCACCAAAGCAATGTTTAAAGAAATCTTTATTTTTTAAAAGAACTGTCCTATCATTTTATGACCTTAATATATACACTAAAAATGGGAAGACAACCAAAACATTATATGCCTATCATGTGTTTGGTATGTCTTCTAATTAACATGGGAATTCATGCTAAATAGAATATCTGTCTTGCAGTCATTTTTGTTTCATATATAATTAAAGCAAGCGCTCAGATGAGCAAACCTTCATAGTAAACCCATTGCTGTGCCCCAACAGTAAGCCCATTCTTGTGCCCCAAACCCCAACATGGACATCCAAATTAATGCTGTTAAGACTTACAACATGGCTGGAAGCTTCAACTACCTCCCCACGTGAGTGAAACTGCCACATGGCAAGCATTTAAGAGGTTATTTTGTTGTTTCCATTCACCCTTGGTCTGCTAGTTATATAGACTCGAGTCCAGTTCCCACATACAGCACATCTTTTCTTGGGAGAAGCAGTCACAAAAATGGCTGTCTTCATGTGCCCTTGCACACTTATACCAACTTTTTTAATACAATTTTGTATCCTCAGATATGATCAGGCATGGAAAAACAGCCTCACAAATATCTGAACCCATGCTTACTGCAACAGATATTTACATAGGTGTGTTTGTGTTTTGTTGGTTTTCTTTAGCTGACCCAATGCTTATACTAACTGGCAAGTACTGGGTAGTTTAGTGTAATGAAATTAGAAAAAGAGCAGAAATTATTCTCTTATCATCAAGAACAGCCCATGACATTTTGATGCCTAAGGTTAAAAAAACAGCAACCCAAATACCACTCAACAAAGTAATAAAAACAGAATGAATTGACAATTTGCTGCCCTTTAATAGTTCCCCAAAATCTGCTGCCTAAGGCAAGCCATCTCACCCTACCCATGCCTCTGCTTATCACAACTGAACCACCACAAGATTGCTCAAGTTTAGTAAATAGCTTATAGCAATTTTTTCTGAGTTCAAGTGGCAGTTATTATTAGAATTACTTCTACCACTGTAGAATCCATGCAGCTACTTCTTTAAGCAAGTGCTAAAATATTCAGAGCTAGCTCCTCCTTTCTTCTGAATTATCCTAGCAGCAGGTAATAATTTATTACATTTCTCTTAGTGAGACTTATAGCAGAGCTAAATGGTCAGTTTCCCTTCCTTTATGTTTTGCACATTAAAGGAGTGTGGGTGCCGTTAAACCACTTATTTCAGAAAAGGATTTTAAGATCAAAACCATCATGGGTAACTAATAGCACAATTCTAAACAGTTGCCCCCTTCTAAACCCATGAATTTAGGATGTAATTCTGTTTAGGACTGCTCTGTAAACCAGGGATAATATCAGATTATAGGGTAGGGTTAGGGTTGCCAGGTCCTTGTTCGCCACTGGCAGGAGGTTTTTGGGGCAGAGCCTGAGGAGGGCGGGGCTTGGGGAGGGGAGGTACTTCAATGCCAATGCAGCCATTTTCTCCAGGTGAACTGATCTCTATCGGCTGGAGATTAGTTGTAATAGCAGATCTCCAGCTAGTACCTGGAGGTTGGTAACCCTAGGTAGTGTAGACAGTCTATTCCGAATCCTACTCATATATATTCAGTGGGGTTTACTCCCAGGAAAGTGAGGACGGCACTGCTAGGAGCCTGTATTCTTAAAATGAAGAATAGGCTGATTCATGTTTGTATGTCACTGGATACTTTGCTATTGATCATGTAAGCTTCCGCTACTGAAAATATGACATTGGAGGCAATCAGGTAATAATGAAAGCTCTTATTGGAGTTTGATCTTTACTGATTGCTCCACAAATAAAAGCTATCACTTGCCATCATCGTATGATGAATGTGCACTTGAGGAGTCACATTAAGAATAAAATCCACTAGTAAAAAAATTCAGATGCTGATATGTATTTTTTCTATGTTACCATCAGCAAATGGAAATATAAAAAGTAACATGTCAAACGAATGAGACTGAGCACTCTCCGCAGTTAAAAGCTTGTAGGGGTGGAACTAGGCTACTGCAGTAGCCAGAAAATGGCAGAAGTTAACTTTTGACTGTTCATAATGCCAGAGGATATAAGGCTACCACTCTGCTGCCTCTGAAGAGAAACGTAAAAGCTTTCTGAAGAGATGGCCAGGTATTTGACAATGAATGCTATGCATCTGCACTCTGCGGCAGCTCTGTGTTTTATCCTATCCACAGAACTCCTTTGATGAAACAGGACACAATAGAAGCCTCACTGCAAAGTACTTTCGGTTGCCTGTCAAGAGCAGAGCCTGGTAGGCTCAAGATAGTAAGACAAAAATGGAAACCAATTCCAGTGAATTCCCCTGTATCATGGTTGAACTCCCACTGTATATCAGTGGACACATCTTTGCACAAAAAAGCCAGCCTTTATGTTTGCATCAATATATGATATGATGAAATGACCTTTTGACATAAATCAAAAGTAAGCATGTACATCATAATAAAACGAACCACCCATATTAGCTATCCAACAAAAAAACAACGAGAGGGCAAACTACCTGCTATGATTAACAGGATAAATGTTATGCTATGCAAGTGTTCTTCATTGGAAAGGCTCTTCAGAAATATCTGAATGTACGCACTTTATATCTTTCTTCTATATCATCGTCTTCGAAAGCTGCTCACATCAATCAAGATACACAGGATCCTACCATTCAGTGTACAAACTAAAAAGACTCAAGAAACCCAAAAGGGGAGTGCAGGAAAAAATCTTGGTTCAAACTTATAATTTTGATGTGTACAGGGAGAAGCTACCTCTTTTCACAGAATCTAAGACAAATGTTAGTTTCAGATGTTTCTCTGAAACGTATCTTGTTACTTCCTCCAATGTCCAGTAGATGGTTCCACTGTACCTTTTAATCAGAAGGGGACAGCAGAAAGAGAGGCTTAAACAGACAGATTCTCTCACCCCTTCTCACGGTTATAAACCAACTCCCAATATCTCACTTGGATCAAGCTTCAGTCATGCTTTCAGGAATACTGATTTTAGCAAGTTTAAAGTAGCTGCATTCCGCAGAGGAACAAACCTAATTTGTATGGTCCTAGGAAGCAACAAATACAGTAAAGATAATTTACCGGCCCAACAGTAGGTAATCTGCACAGGTTACTGATACAGAAACAAGGGTGGGGTCATGGCTCAGTGGTAGAGCATCTGCTTGGCATGCTGAAGATCCCAGGTTCAATTCTCGGCATCTCCAGTTAAAGGGACTAGGCAAGTAGGTAATGTGAAAGACCTCTGCCTGAGACCCTGGAGAGCCGCTGCTGTTCTGAGTAGACAATACTACCCTTGATGGACCAAGGGTCTGATTCAGTATAAGGCAGCTTCATGTGTTCATGGGATTTTTTTATTCAGCTATATCCATTGCTGGAGAAGAATGTCACACATACTAACTAAATTCCCAGGGAAAGTTTGCAAAAACATATTTATGCATTTCAAATTCACTGAAACATATGGTACAGTCTGTACAGTTTACTGAAAATGTATCTGGTATTTCGGATTTAAATTAACACGAATGAAAAAAATCAATTTTTAAGTTCAATGTATATAACACATTTTTTTAAAAAAAATCACATTCAGTCATGGCTTTAACTGAAAAATTGTGGTTTGTACTAGAATTCCACATTCAATTTCCTCCTAGTGAAATGCAAAATAGATTCTGAAGCTACTTCAAAACACATACTTGAAAACTCAAAATTTCAAGTAACATTTTAAAGGTCGTAGTAGTAAAAAGGTCAATCTTAAAGGTCAATCAGAAAGGCTTTCATTCTGTATATCAAAGGTGTAACTGTAATGCAGGGGTCCCCAACCTTTTTGAGCCTGCGGGCACCTTTGGAATGCTGACATAGCACAGTGGGCTCAGCCACAAAATGGCTGCTGCAGGAGGTGGAGCCAGCCACAAAATGGCACTTTCAGTCACACAGTGAAGATCATTATGCTGGGGTGGCAGCTGCTGCCAAAACAACTTAAAAAAAATCTTCACAGCCAATCAGATCTCCAATAGCCAGTCAGAAGCCTTGCTGGGAAAAATCTCCACCTGGCCCCACCCACTTTCTAAAGACCCTTGGCAGACACCAAGAAAAGTGTAAACAGGTGCCGTGACACCCACAGGCACCACATTGGGGACCCCTGGTGTAATCAATATAGGATCCGTCACCACAGCCAAAGGTGGTTTTTTGAGTGAACTGGATTTAATTATACCAGAACTACTAATTCTAAAGACTCAATACTGAGCAAGTATTTGCTTTAGTAAACTTATTAACTATTATGGTTAATCGAAGTATTTTAAAATGATGGTCCTAAGACCGATTTCCTGTTACACAAAATGAATTCGTAACCATCTACCTTGGTTTCTTTACAGCCTTGTAGTTAAATGTGTTTGCTCAGCGGACAGTAAAAAATTAGTTGATGTTCCGAACCTAAAATTTAGGTTTTGCTGGAGTTAAGGTTGAAACCAGTGCTCCACCTAGGTCAGCCTGTGGGGACCATAAAGTGTAATAAAAAAAATCTGGCACATATATAAGAATTCTGAATTCAGGAAAAACTTACTCTGGCTCTTTATATACATCAATGAGTGAATAATGTCCTACTTTATACAGATTTCCTGTTTCTAATATGTCTAATTAACTGCCCTCCCACACTCTACATTCTTAAAAGATTTTGTACAGAGCTCTGCAAAATGATGATCAGGATGGCATGCAACCTCTTTTAGTCTCAACAATGCGACGGAGCCTTTTACAGTCATAGCTAAAGCAGTTTCCTAACTCTGGCAAAAGAGACAGAGCCCTTTCCTCTGCTATAGAAATTCTTTGCCTGACATGTTTGGCCGAGTGTCACATGCATAACTATTTTAAGGAATTAAATAATAATTTTAATATAAAGTCATATGCGCTATTGTTTCTGACTCTCAAGCTTTCTAGTGACAGCTGGGGAAACGGATGCCCAGGCTGCCTCTAACCTTGTCCTCAGGATTATTGCATAATATTATCGCCCATGCAAAGCAAAGCTGAGATGTTCATATACTCATGAACATAGGAAAAGAACTTCTAATGGTCACAATTTAGTATATTCTCAGTATCGGAGGACCACAGACATGGCCTGCCAAACACCTAAAGATCTCCTTCAAATGCCAGATTTCCTAAGAAAAAAAGGCACTCTGTGGAGAAAATCAAATAACAAGTAAGCCTACTGCAGATGATGACTTTCTATTACAAGTGCTGGGAAAGGCTGTCCAAATCAGGTGCTGCACCACCTGATGCTGCCAAGGGTGGCCTAGGTGGGAAGGGTTGGAGGAAGGACATGCTGTAACCTGCTGAGTTCACGGGATGGAGCAGGCTATATGTCTAATAAATAAGTCAAAAGGGTGGAACAGATCTCACACAAACCAGTTTTTCAATTTCCCACTTCTAGAATAATTACAGCATCCGGACCGAAACACATTCTTCCCATCATTTGTGAAAATGTGCTCAGGATCTCTAACACACTGTTGCTAAGTTGTTAACTTGACCATGAATTTAAAATCATGGGAAATGTCTTATTCCACTTCTCCCCGCGCCGCAATCCCTAAATCTGTCAACCCCGTGTTTTACACTGGGGCGCAGCTAATCAGAGGCACAGGAGCGATACCCTGGCACAGGCAGCTGCCTTGTTGCCACAGTGGGGCACGTGATTGTATTCAAGTCGCCCCAACGTCCACATCCCGGCCGGGCGTCTCTATGGCACTGTAGCCCCCAAACAGCTCGGACGAGAACTGGCGAGACCGAGGCTCCACGAAGAGCTCCCTTCGCCCCAGAGAAACTGATGAATTACAGTTGATATTCAAACTAAAGTCAATGCATTTGCCTGGGCCGAATAAAGACCTTGCATTCATGGCTCATTACCAATGCTGATTTCTCCACACCCATCTCTCCCCTGGACATCACAGGCTCTTCTGCAGACCACACCTCATCCCATCACGCCTGCTATTCACATTTACATACGAATGCTTGTCTGAATTCACTCTCCTCTACTTAAAAGACCGATGGATTCACATTCCAGCTGTATCTGAAGAAGTGAGCTGTGGCTCACGAAAG
Source organism: Euleptes europaea (assembly GCF_029931775.1). Lineage (NCBI taxonomy): Eukaryota > Metazoa > Chordata > Lepidosauria > Squamata > Sphaerodactylidae > Euleptes > Euleptes europaea. Next base: position 33,843,446 of record NC_079316.1, on the reverse strand, counting down.
CTCATGCCCTACCAGAAAATATTTTTTGTTCGTCTTTAAGGTGCTACTGGACTCTGGCCCTTTTCTACTTCGCCCCTTTAGGATGCTTCACGGAAAGCGGGGCTAGGGAGGTCAGGAAAGGAACTCGGTCCCTCGTTCGCATCCTGACGAGGACCCCTTTCGGTAGGGAGGGAGGAAAACGAGCCCGAGCGGCCGACGACGCAGGAAGCAGCCCGCTCCACCCTACCCTCACGACTCCCCTACTCCAATAAAGGCAACATGGCGGCCGTCTCCCCCGACCCGACTCCCCTCTCCTCAACAAATCAGTGAAGGACACGAGACCGCCCGCCGGCAGTTTACGATCGTTGGGGAGGGGGAAGAGAGGAAAGGGGGCGGGGTCGGGAAAAGCAAACGCTCGAACCAATCCGCTCGCTACTCGGCGCGCGCGCGCGCGCGCCGAGTAGCGAGCGGATTGGTTCGAGCGTTTGCCTTTCCCGACCCCGCCCCCTTTCCTCTCTTCCCCCTCCCAAACAATCGTAAACTGCCGGCGTAAGCTGCCCCTCCCCCTCTCTCGCAGCAAGGGCGCTCTCGCCTCGCCGGCCCCGCCCCATTGCCATCAAACCCCTTCGTCGTCACCGCAGGGCTGGGCGTGCCTCAGACGCCACGCCACCCCCCCCCGCCCAGTTCCCCTCCCTCCGCCCCACCTCCACGCAGGTGTTGGCGCCGGAGCCCTGCGAAAGCGCGCGCGCGCGCACTTCAGCGCGGGCCTCCCCGAAGTCCCGCCGGCGCGCGCGCGGGCGCGCGAGGCCGCGGCAGTGTGGCGAAGCTGTCTCGGTAGCTCCTCCCCTCCAGGGGGGCGGGGCGATCCTGTCCGGCGCGCTCTTCTCCCCTCCCCCCCTCCCCCAGTAACTTGGCTGCCTTTTATCGGGCGAGCCTCGCGGTGGAGAGTTGACCGTTGCCGGAGCTGCTGCGAAGGGAGCGCGGAGCGCGAGGGGGGCGGCGGGAAAGCGGCCGCGAGGGGAGGGGGCTCGCCCCCGCCGGCTGGCCCGGCCGGCGACGGGCGGACGGACGATGCTCCGGCTGGTGTCGCTGAAGTTGGGGCGGCTGTACCGCTACGTGAAGCTGGCGGCGCTGGGCATCCTGGCGGCGGCGCTGGCCCTCAACTCCCCGTCGCTGCTGGCCTCGCTGCAGCGCAACGAGCTGGCCGAGCGGCGCTTCCTGCAGCTGAACAAGTGCCCGGCCTGCTGGGGCACCAGCTGGTGCCGCAAGTTCCTCAACGGGCAGCTGCGGCTGGAGAGCTGGGGCCGCCTGCGCCTCCTCGACTTCCTCAACGTCAAGAACGTGTACTTCGCGCGCTACGGGGAGCCCCGCGAGGGCAGCCGGCGGGTCGTCCTCAAGCGCCTGGGCTCCGCGCGGGAGCTCGCCGACATCGACGCCAAGATCTGCCGGCGCGCCACCGGCAGGGGGCGCTGCGACCTCCTCCCGGCCCTGCACGCCACCGAGTTCGCCGGCATCAACGGCGACGTCCGGCTCCTCACCCCGGACGTCGTGGAGGGCTGGTCGGACCTGGTGCACTGCCCCTCGCAGCGCCTCCTCGACCGCCTCGTCCGCCGCTACGCCGAGACCAAGGACTCGGGCAGCTTCCTGCTCCGCAACCTCAAGGACGCCGAGCGCATGCAGCTCCTCATCACCCTGGCCTTCAACCCCGAGCCCCTCGTGCTGCAGGTAAGGGGGCGGGGGGGGGACACACACCTGCGGGCCCGCCCCGCCTAATGCGGGCCCGTGCAAACCAATTCGGACCCGTGCAAACCAACCCCCCCCCCCCCGCGCTTGCGAAAATCAAAAGAGTTTCCGTTTAGGCATTAGGAAGAATTGGCTAACGGGGCGGTTCCTCAGTGGAACAGGCTTCCTCGGGAGGTGGTGGGGGTTTTTAAGCAGAGGCGAGATGGCCATCTGTCAGCAATGCTGATTCTGTGACCTTAGGCAGGGGATGAGAGGGTGGGCATCTTCTGGGCTTGGAGGAGGGGTTGCTGGGTGTGTGTGTGTGGGGAAAGTAGTTGTGAATTTCCTGCATTGTGCAGGGGGTTGGACTAGATGACCCTGGTGGTCCCTTCCCACTCTGTGATTCTATAAGAGCTTGAGAAGCTTGACCTGGTTTGCTGGGCCAGCACTCCGCCTCCCATGTCGGTTCAGCTCATTGCCTTCCTAAGCGCCCTCCAGGTGTTCTGACTGTCCACCTGCTGTTGAGCGCCAGGAGCTGGTATTTAGGAGGACCCCATCCTTACATGCAGAAGCCGCACTTACCTGTGGAAGGCACACAGCCTCTGTGAAGTGCAATGCATTGTCTTTGATGCGATGCATTGTTTTTCTCTTCCCAATTCTGGCAGCTGTTTCCTTTAAGGTGTGCCTTGGGGGTAGAATTCTGACCTTCTGCACATTAATGCTTGCATGTGTTGAAGTAGCCAATTCAGACCTTTGTGGACTGAATGCCACTTCATGTGGTGTTTGCATGATTGTGCTTCCCACTTTCTCTCCTCCTCAAAAGGCTTCCCACTCGCTTTCATTGAAATTTCCTGTTTCCCAGCTGCTATATCATCAAGAGCAGTTCTTCCCCATGCTGCCTATCTAAGGTACTTTCAGAACCCTGTGTTTACTGAACACCACTTCTTTGCTCTGAGCAGTTAGATTCAGAACTGATTTCTGCTCTAAATCAACTGAAATCAGACTGTTAGTTGCAGTCTCTTGTGGATTGTGCCATGTGCTGGAGTGTCTCTGGTTTTTAAAAAAGTCCCTTTGCCAGGACTCTTATAGTTAAAGCAGGAGTACGCACACCAGCCTATTAACTGCTAAAATAAAAACCAGTCTCTAGTTATGACTGTGGAATCCCTGGAAATGCCTACGGACAATATTTAAAGCCCAAAGCTGCTGTCCTAAGCTAGGGTATAAACATTGTTTGGTACTTCTGAATAGATGAACCTAAATCCTTTAGTACCATTATCGATGGAGGCTTAACGTTTTGGAGACTGCAGCCCTCTTCAAATGGCACATCAAATAGTAAAAGAGAAATTATTTATCCCTCCTCTAAAGAGCCATGGTTTTAAATATTTTTGTGCCAGATCGTTTAATCAAATAAGGGCTCCCCCCTCCCCCCATGGAATGTTTCTTGTATGGCTGTACTTACTAAAGATTCTTCAGTTCCTTGTATATAATTGAGATTTGGGTAACTTTGTATCGTCAGTGGATATTCAAGTGTGGTAGCTGTGCTAGTGTATTGCAGCAAAACGACAGCAAACCCAGAAAGAGATCTTGTGGCATCTTTAAGATTGCCACAGCTTTTGTTGGGTAGAGTCCACTTCTTCAGGTGTGCATCAAAGTAGACTATAACCCATGAAAGCTTCTGTTTCAATAGATCTGTTTTTAAAGATTTCCCCCCTCTTTTATTGTATTTATTTTCTAAATAAGAGGTAGAGAGGCAGACCTCTCAAACCCTGTTGTATTTTGGGTGACCTTTCTGTTCCCTCTAGTAATCGATGGTGGGTGAAACTGTTGTATCTTAGGTAGCAGGCTGGGTGGCACTGTAACTAAAGACAAGAAGCTTCTTGCTATATTTACTTTGTTGACTCAAATTTGAGGCATTATTTAGTTTGATCCTAGTACTTACAGTCCGTGGTAGGATGCTAAATGTAACATTATTTTGATAATACTCCTAAAACTCATCTATAGGATATCTTTCAAATCTCCTCCAATTACATTTCAAAGTAATTCTATATTAAGATTTTTAAGGAAGTGGGAACCTGCTATTAGGTTAAGTTATGAAATAACATGTTTTAGTTTAAAGGTCACCTGTAAAGGAGCAAACCCTGGAGATTGTGTAATCGCGCATACCCCATGGTATAATTATATTAAGAATATAGGTGTTTCCATTTTTCTTTAATTTATATTGCATTCTACAGGATCTAAACATATGGAAAGCCACAAGCATAGTTGCTGCAACATTGCATCACATAGCCCAACACAAATGAAATTCCTTGAGCGATACTATAAGATGAGCAGCCCTAAGTTCTGATGGTCAATTTCTGTCTTTATTCTAGAAGTATCCCTTAAAGTTTGCAGATAGGCATAAAGATGCTTTAAAAAAAACTGTTGAATTTCTTCCACAAGCTGAAATGGTTGACAGACAAGGATCAAGTAGACTGTTGAAACAGCTGGCGCTACGTTGAACTGCTTAGTGATTTGACATTATATGTATGAATTTTAACTTTACTTAAAGCAGTGCCATCAGTTTGAAACCAAGTCAGGTTTTTTAAACATTGCTGACAGGAAGTCTGTTTTTAGTTGTGACTTCAGTTGCAGTCTTCTGTTTAATATAGTTTCTCAGTGTTTTCTGTGTGTAAAAATTCTGTATGGGCTGATAAGCTTGAAGATTAATATTACAGAGTCTGACAATGCTTAGCTTCAATTATGTGTAATATAAAGGCTATTAGTTGGAATTAACCCATCTATTTATATTTAGCATCCATTGTAAGGCGAGAGAGTGCAGAAACTGTTATAGTTCATTCAGAATATATTACTTGAAATATTAATGAATGGGGTATTTCCATTTTGTATCGGGTACCAAACAAAATAGATTGTGATAAAAAATTTTAATGGTTTATAACTTTAATGGTTCATAACTTTTCTAAATCCAACTTGGCAAAGTAATATGGTTGAGTAGATGAGCAGATGTCCTGTATTGGTTTGTTAAAACGTTCAGTATGAAGTGTAGGCCTCACACCTCCATATAAATATTTGCAATAATGTACTTGTCTGCAATGCTGGTGTCATGATTAAATAATACTTTGGATGCATCCATCATTGTACCTCATTCTTATTGCTGAGCCCTTTGTGTGTGTGAAGTGCCGTCAAGTCGCAGCCGACTTATGGCGACCCCTTCGGGGGTTTTCATGGCAAGAGACTAACAGAGGTGGTTTGCCAGTGCCTTCCTCTGCACAGCAACCCTGGTATTCCTTAGTGGTCTCCCATCCAAATACTAACCAGGGCTGACCCTGCTTAGCTTCTGAGATCTGACAAGATCAGGCTAGCCTGGGCCATCCAGGTCAGGGCGCTGAGCCCTTTACTGCCTGTGAATTAACATGCAAATGAATTGTACTGCTAAATAAAAAAGATAAAACTGTAGTTTTATTTAATTGGCGAGTACTATGGTACTCACATCTAAGCAGTCCTTTAAAGGCTGTAAACAGAAAAAGGTATGGCTTTCCCAGCTGGTTTTGTGTAATCAAGTTTCAGATATTTAAGCATGCATGTTTGAACTTTGTTTCATGTTTATTAAAATAAAAGTTGGTGGACTTCTTTTAAGTGAGCTGTGACTCTCAAAAGCTTATATTGAAAGAAATGTTGTTAGTCTTTAAGGTGCCAGTGGACTTTTGTTGCAGAGTGCCAGTTAGTATATGACTATGTGTACATAATTTGTCATCTTTGTAAATTACAACTGCAAGTTACAATACATTTTATGGGGAGGTTATGAGGTTTTTATCTATAATGAGTTTTTAATCTACACTGATTGTTTATGTGTGGAAGTAGTTGTAAAATTCATAAAACTGAATTACAGTAAGGCAGTTCTTGACAGCTAACATGGATGTTTTTCTTCTAATACCTTTGTTTCTGATGATTTCCTTACCTGAAACAAGTTAGCTTTAGGACCGAAATAAGCATGCTTTTAGTGAGCTTAGAACTCAGTGCTGTTTGCCACAAGTGCTAATTAATGTTGGTGATTTGGCTTTGTACAAATTAATGGTACTGTATACAATGTATCATAATGAAAACAAACCCTAGCTGAAAATCCGGGTGACCTTAAATTACTATATAAGCATGCTGATGATTGAGGAAGGGCGGTGGGTTGTATTCAGGTCTGTTAACAGATTGTGGCGATATTGAAATGACATGTGACTAGGCAATAACTGTAAAGCTTGAACTTGTAATGGGAAATGTGTCTTGAATAATCCACTAAACTGTAGTGATTCTTGGATTATCAGACTTTCTGTCCGAGATTGGAAGCTTAGTTTGAAGCCTATTTTGAGTATGGATTACTTGTAAAGTGGCCGTGTTTACGGAATGTACATTGCCACCACAGCCTTTATTTTAGCTAGTTTTGAGATTATTTAAGCTTGACCTACATTTGAAACGATTGTAGATGCTAGAGGAAAATCTATATCATAGTAATGTCTAACCTTCATTTCGTCCATATTCTTAAATGTTTAGGGATTCAACTATTTAATTAAACCTTGATAGTCTGGGTACCTAAACAGATCTCATTCTTCCTTATGCTGTTAAACAGTATAAACAGATTTTAGTGAAAGCTGTCTGTTAATTTGTAGAGTTTAATGGATAAATTTGCTGGATGTCCCAGTCAATGATAATTCAGGAATGTCTGTCACAAGGGCCTACAATCAATAAATAGTCAAACATAGACCATAGCTCGGAATCTAAAACTGAGATAAAATACAACTCTGTACTACAAAGAAAAATTGTGCTCATTCCTACTTTGTCAGGCTGAAACCATTTGTCTGAAAGGCTAGTGGATCTGTTTGCAAAAAATGCTTGTGCTTGTTTGATCCACTGCAGTCATTCTTCGTCTGATTGTGCTCATAGTGGAAAATTAATTCTGGTTACTTGTTTCTGAGCACTAAAAATTTGGCTGTCTAGCAAGAAAATGTATTCATATTCAAATTGAGATTTAAATCTTTTGAGGAAAATATGGCTGCTGTGGATTCAAAAATATATTTAAGACAGACTTTGTTTTCCCTGGCCTGGAGTATTGATTCCTTGTTAGTATTTATTCTTGACCTCTCATTGGTTAAATATCTTAAAATAGACATTTTCACACATCACTGTCTGTGAACAACTTTTCAAGTCTCTGTCTAAAACAGTGGTTCTGTCAGTCCACAGTAGTGGAAACTACTACTGTACAGATTAGAGCAGACACTATTTCCTTGTGGAACTTTTATTTCAAGATTATGTGGTGGTAGTGGAAAGTGCTGCAGAGTCGCAGCGAATTTTTGGCAACCCCCGAAGGTTTTCAAGGCAAGAGACTAACAGAGGTGGTTTGCCTTTGCCTGCCTCTGTATAGCAACAGTGGACTTCCTTGGTGGTCTCCCATCAAAGTACTAACCAGGGCTGACCCTGCTTAGCTTCAAGATTAAAGCACATTGCCCTTTATTTCATAGCACATTGCTAAGAGTAGACTTCACAGGTGCTCAATTCTTGGGTGGGTACGCATCATTATTAGGCAAATGTACAGCTGGCTAAATTGGGTAATTTAAAATGATGAAAACCATCTTAATTTTTCATTTTTATAATCCAGGTATATCATAAACAAGCATATATTAACTAGCTAAGAAAAACTTAAAATATGTATTTAAAATATTTTTACACTCCTTCATATAAACATCCGCTAAGTGGCTCCGTAAGGTGGTATGTATGGATTTGCAGCTAAAGAGTTGCTCACTATTGGCGGGTTCTGGTTAATCTGAACATTTCTTCATGCCCACTTGTTTGGAACACTGCAGTTATCCCTTTAGCTGGAGACTGGGGGAAATGAAAAATTAATGTTCTTCTGTTTCTTTGAGTGTGGTGGTCACTAGTTTGAAAGCTCAGTGCCAAGAAACTTCCAAAAGCAGAGGCTAATAGCAGTTACTGGTCAGTGTTTATTCCATGACATAAAATGCTCTTTCTGATGATTGGTGTAATTATTAATAGCCTGAGAATTTGAACGGTTTAATTTAGGAATAAGAGCTCATGCTGGTGGTTTCAGTAAATAAGTGATCTTCAGTTTTTCAAGATCTGTAACCTGCTGAACATAGAACCCACTGAGCTGCAAGCATTCAACAGGAAGAGGAAGAACCAGAGTTATGGCTTCACTGGTGTGAAGGCTAAGACCATGGGAAGCAGGCTGAGAGAGCCAGGGACACGAAATGCTAGCTAAGCACTACCATAGTAAGCAACAGCTGGTATGATCACCTTAGAGACCAACAAGATTTTCAGGGTATGACTTTCCGAGAGTCAAATCTCTTTTCATCAGCTACTGCAGAGCAGCACGGCTACCCTCTGAAACCTAGTAAGCAAGAATCCAAGAGTCAAAGTCTTGGTGAGATTCTCTCCAAACACTAAGTGATCTTGTGTTGACACACTGCTGTTTCTCTTGGAATACATACAAAGCAAGGCAGGAGACTTGGTCTCTGTGTGAACTGTAACAGCAGGCCATTAATTGTGTAAAATAATGGCCATATAGGCAACCCAGAACATGGGGCACCATGACTGATGGATTGAAGATCATTGTGGTAGATGACGCTGGTGGCATACAAGAGGATGGTGCCTTTTCAGCCATAATATTTTATCTTCTGCCATGTTTATACAACTTGATGTCTGAACCAGGTGTTTTCAAATATCAATTTCAGGATTGCTTCTATTCAGGCACTTATTTGTAGGGAAGACCCATTGTTATTGGGCAAATGAACTTGAAATTAAGTTTCATCAGGGCACTGATATCAAAAAGCAGATTTGTTAATTACTTTATATAACAAGCAGTCTGTGTATAGGAGGTGATCGTATATCTTAGTTTAGAAATGCATGTTTTAACACATCTGTATTCACTTTGGATGCAGTTTTTAAATAAAGTATATTTAACACATTGTTGAACTTTACTATAATAGAAGGTAAAATTAAAATCAGTTTATTCTTCACATGGTCAACATATTTTAATCTCGTTTGGATTCCTGGGTGAAGTCATAGTAGAAGTTGTAGATGATAGCCATCATAGTGGTTGCTGCAGTTGTAGGAAAGGGTTGGCAAGTGGTCCTCTTTCACTACACGTTTTACTCATTGTGAGTAATAAGCTATTGAATAAGTCTTTTATTTCTGGGTGTTTAAGCAGTAGCTGTAAACATACCCTGAATCATAACATTTTTTTAAAGTCCTGGCAAGGAAAAACCTTACAGGTGGCATAAACACTTTGCTTTCCATCTACATTAATTTAATCCTTTTGTGACTCATGCCTCTCACTAGCTCTTCTGTTTAACTTCACTGCATCCTATGTAATCAGAAGCTACTGACAATATTGACTCATTGTTACTGTCTGAGTTTAAGGCCTACTGACAAAATAGAAGTAATACATGTTGCTTTGGTGCGCACACTATCTGTACGTTGGTGTAATAGGTGCAGTCAGTTTAATTGTATTTATGTAAAATTGTGTCTGGTGGGTAACAGTACTTTATTGATGCACTGGGAACCACAAAACAACGAAGAAGGATGCATTTCTAACCATCTCTGCAGGCCTTCATTGGATTTGTCACAGAATGTGGATGCAGAGGAAGGTGAGGTACTCTGTAGAACAGTCTAGTGAATTAACATGCAGAAGTGTCAGCAGTGCTTTCCCCCCCCCCTTACAAATACCTCTTTGTGTATTTCCTTGAGAGATAGGGGTGAAATGGAGGAGATCAAAGGGCTTTTCCCCATTGGTTCTGACCCCATACTGCTTTGGTTTATCCCCTGATATCCACACACATTTTTGTGCCTTTAGTTGTTACTTCTGTAGGGGGTCCCGACCCCCCGTGCCCGTTTCCCCACCCTGGTTCTTTTGAGACCAATTTTACCCTGATTCCCCCCACCCCTGGAAGTCAGTTTTGAGTTGCTTTTTTGGTTACATGTAATGATTTTGTAAGTTTTCTTTGTCCCATCCACTCCTACACACCTCCAGCCTACGTTTTGATGATTGGACTGTTGTCATCGTTAAACCACTCCCTCTCCTTTCCCTGCCCTGAGGATGAGTGGTTTAGTTTTTTAGTTTTTAATATATCAGTATAAGTGCATGCACCACACACACAAAATTTAGGTCTCGCAGGTTCTCTAAGGGTTTTGTTTAAAATAAAAGCATTGTCTCTTGCAAATTTATTCATTTTTCCTTATATCTCTGCAAGGAAAGGAGTTAGAAACTTACTTTTTCCTTTCTTTTAAAGGAAAGCTGGACATTCAGAGAACCTGCCATACCTATGATAACGCTATATCGATATAACATTTTAGTGCCAATTTGTTTTAATGCAGACCCTCTGAAGGGGCACTTACAGTTCCAGAAAAAAAGCAGTGTGGTTTGAAAGGGACATAGTGCTTCACATACAGTTCTTAAATGGATGGTGGAGCTGCCCCCTTGTAGGCAGTCATTGCGGGGGGGGGGGCTCTCATCAACCCTCCCCAATAGCCAGCTGCAGCCCCACCACCCTGGGAATGCTACCCTCTCCCCACCAGCCTAGTATGTGTCAATGGAGTCCCTGTCTTTGTCTTCATACCTACTCTTGTGTTCATTTTTGATCTTTTTTGGAAAAAATTAGGCACTGTATTGATATAAGCATGTACAAACAAACAATGAAGGGGTGCTGTGACACCTCCAATGACAACAGCACCCTCCCTTGAAAATGCTTCTGCTCATAAAGAAGAAAGTAAGTGTACAACTGTGAAAATGCACAGGGAGGGCAAATATGCAGAAGAACCATGTCCAAACCAACTCCAGTGCTTGTGGATTGATTGTCGAAAAAATCAGGAGTAAGACGAACATGCAGTAAAGCCCTTGTGTGGTGGTTTACCCTGTGCTCTAGGACAGCACAAGTATCACATCAGTCTGGAGAGGGGGGAACGTGTTTTCCTGCTCCTATTGGTATTTAATGACCAAAGGTAGCTTGTGTGTCTTAAAATAAATCCCACGAACATGGGACTTTAGTTCTTTACTGTTGCTTCCCATGTGACTTTCCATCTCTGTTGCTTTCCTATTTGTTCTAGGAACACTTATTTACATGACAAAACACCCAAAAATATGGTAAATAAGCAAATAACGTGGTTCAAATAACCATTCTTTCCAGGTGAGCAGGTTCTAGGTCCATTGCTTATTCTACCCTATGGCCAATAGGTGAAGGACAGCTACTTTGTTGTGGGGTTTTTTTGGGTGGTGGTGGGGAGTCTCAGAGGTTTTTAATGATGGCTATCCTTATGAAACATATATACCAAATATTAAAACGTGCATTCTGATTGCAGTTAATTCAAATATAATCCAAATATGCCTTTTAGCTTAACTTCAGATGGGTATGTAATCTGATTGAAGCTGCTGCTGACATTTAGAAGCATTCTGAAGTACTTAAATCCTTGAGTCTTTGGCATATGACTTGCTGATACTGTTTCCTTTCCACCGGAATGCATCAGCCGTTGTCCACCATTCCTGATAAGCGCACCACATCATCTAACCAAAAGAGTTAAGTGCTATTCCCACCACCCAGTGGTATTTTTAATTAGAATAATTGCTTGGTGTTTCCCTTGAGACCCAGTTATTCAGAGTTTACCTGTTCATGTGTGAAGCAGGAGGGGGGGTGGTTGTATTTTTGTACAAAAATAGAATATGTGCCTTATCTCACTGTGCTTTGAAATATGGAATTTTCTACAGCAAGTCTGTCAGTTTCTCAATGGTTTCTGTAAAGTAAGTTAAGTTAGGTGAAGATTGGAAGAAAAACTAGAAATTAATGGCTCTGTCTCTGTGTGCCGCATGTAATACCCTTTGCTGTTTGAGGTAGTTATTGCCCCTCTCCAGTTGCTCTTTGTTGGGGGAAAAAATGGTCATAACTCATTCCTCCATGTACCTTCTCTGCAGGGTTTATAAAACAGGGACCTTTTCACTTCACTGCCTGCAATTTAGCAAGGAAGTGAGGCCTACAGTCCCTGGAATATAATCCATGAGAATTCAGTCCTGGTTGTATAATGGTGTGCTGTAGTGGAAGATTCTGGCATTCATTGCTTCTAGAAAAGGGGTCTGCATGACATTTGGAGGCAATGGCAAACCACCTCTCAACATCTCTTGCCTTGAAAACTCTACGGAGTTGCCATAAGTCAGCTGTTACCTGAGAGCAAAAAGAAAAGAAAAAGACATTTGGGAGGGAGGATCCTTTGTGTAAGAAGTAAAATCTCCAGGGATTTTGTGTGTGTGTGAATTATAAATCGAAGGATGTTTCCCAGTGGAAACAACTGCAGAGTGGGCACGCCAAGCCCTTGCCATTACATTTTTTAATCTAAGCAAAATAGTTAATGAACATAAACTGGAACCAAACATGAATGTTCGTTAACATCCTTACTAAATATAGTATACTCATGCACCATTTAAGTCATCTTTCCCCCGAATATATTATCAGTTCAACTGTGTTTGCTGTTGGAAACAAAACTTCAGATTTATTTATTCAGCATGTAAAATTAAGATGGTGCCCTTTTAGTTGTTACTGAATACAAATCGCTGAATCACATCCTGCTTAATTAAGGGTTTATGAAAACTTTCTACAAAAATTTCTGGGTTTTGAATACCTGACAGCACAGGTCTACCTGTGGAACTGGAAGTTCCCTGTGCCTCTGGGACACAGAGGGCTAAAAGTAAAAAATAAATACTTTTACCATGAGTGCAAGTAAAAAGTGAGTGAGGGTCCATCCCGTGCTCACAGTGACAGCTAAATAGACACTTTTAACACACACCTTCTGAAAAACAATCAGCCAAATAAAGATACTGCATTGTCTGCAATGGTGTCAGTAATTACTGCGCATTAGCATTCAGATTGGAAACAGATTTCATTTGCATGGAAGAGCTCAACAAGCTTGCAAGAAACAAAAACCTATTCTGTGGCATTACTAGTACTGAAAACATAAATTTAAGGTTGCTGAAGTTTTAGCTTTGACAGCATAGGGTAAATTGGGAAAGGTATGAATAGTTGCTGATTGATTGAAAGTGCAGTTTCATCTGGTTCTGTGATTTGAGATTAGTTGTTTAGGCCTGGTAGCCAATAAACTTAGGAAGTAAGGATAAAGGGTGAGTTGACAAGATGAGTTTAAATTCAAAAAGCGTTACTTTGGTGAGAAAATAATAAAATGGGGTGAGGTGCATATTGCTGTGCCACGGATATGAGTTTTTTCTGTTATTCATGGAATCCCTTAGAGCTAGAGAACTGGACTCTTCCTCAAATAACTACATCTTTCTAATTCTCACTTTTAAAAATTGTGAAATCATTCCTGTTTGTTAACTTAATGGTCGTCTGATTTCAGCACTAATAAAGGTCTTTTCTGTTGCAGAGTTTTCCCTCTGATGAGGGCTGGCCTTTTGCAAAATACTTGGGTGCGTGTGGAAGAATGGTGGCTGTAAACTATGTGGGAGAAGAACTGTGGAGTTACTTCAATGCCCCATGGGAAAAACGAGTGGACCTGGCATGGCAGTTAATGGAAATAGCAGAGCAGCTGACAAACAATGACTTTGAATTTGCACTCTACCTCCTCGACGTCAGCTTTGACAACTTTGCAGTAGGCCCTAGAGATGGGAAGGTTATTATTGTGGATGCTGAAAATGTTTTGGTGGCAGATAAAAGGTTAATCAAACAAAGTAAGTTGGTTTCTGTTTATCCTACACCTGTCAGTTCTGTGTTTGCATTTAACAGTTTATGCTGTGGTGTTTTTGGTGCTGTGGGAAAGATCAGTTCAGCTAGCGTAGGGATCGGTTGTGCAAGTTTAGGTTCTCAAATAACAATTACTTGAACAAGTCAGAACTGGAAAACTCATTATTACATCAGCACTTTGAACAAAACCAAACCAGATTTTTGGTATTTGCTTACTCTATGCAAAACATGTAATAGAACCCTGTTAAAATTGCTGTGGAAAGCTTATTGGATATTCTTCCTCATCACTGTTACTTTAAAACATAGTTAAGAGTCTTAGTTATACCTGTTCTCCAAGGTGATACGAGCGTGTCTGCCCATTAAAAATCATGCTTCATGTCCTCTTAAACTGCTTTTGCTTTAATTGTCCCTACAGTAGCTGCCCAAAATTCCCCCCCTTTTATAAACTATCATAAACAGGGTGGATTTGATTTAAATTGAATTAATTTAAATCACTAGTCAGTAAGACTTGATTTAAATCATGGTTTTCTGCATAAAGACTCATTCTTGCTGGTATAATCTTAATATTTTCAACCAGATAAAGGTTTCACTTTTAGAATAATTTCTCAGATTTGTTAAAATACTACTGATTTTGTTATTGTTAGAAATACATAGACAGATAATTATGAAATTATTGCAAGGTGAACTATCTTCAGTTTAATTCGGGCCACAAGGCCTTGCATTACTTTGTTGCAGTGTTTGCATTTTGCCTGCATGCCTTCCTTACCCATAGATAGAGGAACATTAAAATATTCCCAAACTGGGTCTCTTTTACGGCCTGCCGCCATTATAGATTTTCTCCTCCAGGGAGAGAATACTATGATAAACCTCAGACTATACACACATAGATCCCAAGATTTGTGGAGTATTGTGCTCAAAAGGTGTCACTTTCATTTTTACTGCTTTCCCCTCCCCCCTCACACTTAGCTCCTTGTGCAGATCTATTCCACTCCAAACAGTCTTCCATTCATTGAACTTCTTGAAACAGCACTTAAGAGGTAAGGGATTGCTTCTCTGTATATAGCTTTGCAAAGGAACAATGGGATTAAGGTCTTTTTCTCAACTCTGTATGTTTATTTTATAACATTTTTGCTGTGAAGAAGAGGCATTTTATCTCTGCAGACACAAATGCAGTTTTGAGAACTGCAAAACCAAGCATCAGTGATAATATTTTCTAAATAGAAAAATTGCCCAAAATAATGATACAGAAACCTCTGGAAGAGTAGGACATTGTGAATTAACATAAGAAAATCCATGCTGGATCAGATCAAGGTCCATCAAGTCCTTCAGTCTGTTCACACAGTGGCCAACCAGGGGCTTCTAGAAAGCCCACAAACAAGACTGCAGCAGCATGATCCTGCCTGGGTTCCACAGCACTTAATACAATAGGCATGCTCCTCTGGTACTGGAGAAAAGAGAATAGATTAGTGGAATTCATTTACCAAAAAAATTGAACATTGCATTAATACAGTCTCATGTTACATAATTAAAAAACTAATCCTTATTTCATGATGAATAACCTTTGGACTATAATGTCTCTTAAATAGAAAACCATTTAAACTAACTTTAAATGAACTCTGACAGTGAAAGCCTTCGACAATAACTTTAGATAGTTTTTTTTCCTCAAAATGCATTTTATTTCAAAAATCCAATTTAAATCAGAAAAAATCATTTTTTTTTTGTTAAAAAATCATTGATTTTTATCCACCCTGATTTCAAACCAGTACTGGCACATACCAGTCATTCAGACAGCACTAAAACCAATATTCTGTAAGGTCATTATAAGCATATATGTTTTGATATTCCATCTAAAGACTTCTAAAACCAGTGAAATCATGATAATTATTTTGCTTTCCAACCACTTTAACTGTTTTCATTTTGTTTTTTTAAAATCCCTTTCACAGATAAACCTGAAAACTGGGATGTATGGTATGAAAGCAAGTTTGATGACTGTGATAAGGAAGCTTGTCTCTCTTTTTCAAAGGAGATTTTGTGCACTCGTGTCACTGTGGACCATAATTACTATGCTATTTGCCAGAACCTTTTATCAAGACACGCCACTTGGCGTGGCACTTCTGGAGGACTTCTTCATGATGCTCCAGCTGAAATTGCCAAAGATGGTCGACTTGAGGCCTTGCTGGATGAGTGTGCCAATCCAAAGAAGAGATACGGTAGATTCCAAGCTGCAAAAGAACTACGTGAATATCTTGGACGATTGAGCAACAATGTGAGGTAGTTGATGATGGGTGGATGGTCAGTAATCTTATTATGACAGTGAATATGCTGGCACAAGAATCATGGGCAAGTGAGTTCTGAAAGTCAAACAAGGTCAAACAGCCAGAAGAAGAGAATAAACTATACACTTTTATGTTGCTTAAAGGATATTTTGTATAAGCTGACAAGAGTTACATATCCCAGTGACACTTGAGCTACTTCTAACTGGGAGAAGATTGAGAAATTGACTAGCATGTGAAATAGTACTTAACACAGCCTGTGTTAGTACCACCATTTTGTGAGGCTAATGCCCCTACTTGGAAAGTCAAGTTATATTGGCCTGTTTTAAAGGCTTTATTTCTGATGTCCTCTTCAGATTTTGTTCTCATTCTTATGATCTACTAAAGTGACACATATGCCCTACACGTGACTCATTATTCCTGAAACTAATAGGTTTTCATGAAATGCTGTGCCGCACTTACTGTGAGTACAGGATCCCTATGCTTATTCTAATATTAAGTTGTTTCCACTGTTTCTTACTGTTTGTATGCCTTATTAAGAATGCTTTTTTAAGCATACTCTTAAATATTGTGCGGACATAACCTAGACACTTCTGAATTCTTTGTAATTCTACTGCAGGTAATGCGTCACAAATTGGTTTGGTGTAAAATTCCATCATTGTTCCAATATGTAATCAGTCCATTCAGCAGGGAATCGCTGACTAATTTTGAACCAAGGTAATTGGAAGTTTGGGGGATACATCTAGTTAAAATGAATACAAATTTTTACTGGTATAGTAAATCATAAACCAAAGAAAATGGTTGTGTATGAGTCTCTAGTCATTTAAACAAGATTATGTACTGTAGTGGCACTAACCCTCAGATTTCAGTGAGTTTGCAGTTATTCCTTTGAAGAAATTTTGCTACTAGTTAAGCTTAAACTCCACATGAGAATGAGAAAATGCCTAGCAGGCTAGCATTTGTTCTGCATTATTCACAGTTCTGCTGAATTTGCAATGTAATGATGTTTACGGAACTTTCAACCAAGGGGTTGACTAATAGGACTCTTCATGTTTTCGGTAGAGACCTTGCATTGCATTAAGTCTTTCAGTTGTAATTTAATAATCTTATGGTTCCTGTGTACCTGAAATGGCTCGGATATTGCATGAGAAATCGAATTAATTCTAAAATGAAATCCTTTCATGGAAGCTTGCTTTACTTTTACTTTTGTATGGTAACAGCTGCAGAGGTTCTCATGGCTAGAATGGTGAAATTCTGATCCTGAATAAAGTTTGGTTGCAGAAGCAATAAAGTGAGAGCAAGCCAAAATTATCTTTCTGAGCTGGAATAAGACGGGGGAGGGGGGTCACTATAATTATCATAGTGGTGCTGAAAAATGACTCATGGACAGGTGAAAGCAGATGCTACAGCAAAATAGTAGGGGAAAAGATGAAAAACCCAATCAGTTTCAAAGCTCTGAAAGCATGGAATATCTCATAAGGCTTTTTTTTTTTAAGGCAAAACTTCCATTCATTTCTGTTCAGCTTGTGTAGTTAAAACATTTAGCAGCTTTTTGGGAAGTGGTCTCTCAGAATTGCTTTCTTCTTAGTTATCAGGTTGGGCTTGGCTTTGTCTCCTACAGGAAAATAAAAGTACTTCTTGCTGTGGCACAAACTTGTTCACTTCAGGTATTGTGGGCATAACCCAGAGCCTTTTAGGCATGCTTGGGTCCCTCTGAAATAATTCCAATTTAAATCTTTAGATCCCAGTTATTCCAGGAAGCGTAGGGTTGCCTAACTTTTTATGGATTTTACCATATGTATTTATATAGGATTCAAGCTGACTTTCTTGGCTCAAGTATTGAGCAAAACCTAAATGTGAGACTAAACACTATCCTGCCATAAAAAGGCCTTGTTTTACATTAATTTAATATCCTCTATTTTAGATGAATGAGATGTGTGATTGCTGTAGGAGTGCTGTAGGCTTTAAACACCACAAACACTGCCAGCTATGGAGGCAGTTATTCAACTGCTAAATGTTCCTTGTGAGGTTGGGGTTGGAGTTCATTGTTTTCTCATGAAAATGTGCTGATAAGTAGGATTCTAACTACAAAAGGAGTCCATAATTCTCAGTCTACAGGGAAAACACCTATGTGGAAAGCAATAAGTTTTCTTCAATTTGCACCTATCAAGTATTTATTGTACAAGGACAATTTATATTTTTAGTCATTGCCCACAAATAATGGTGAATATTTTTGAATGAGATGTTTGGGGTTTGTATGTGCATAAAATTGTCTTTTGTACTGTAAGTTACTGTTTAATTTGATTATCAAAACTGTCTCCTGTGCCTTTATACTAAGGTTGTTTTTACAACTTCTTGACTCTTAATAAAAAAGTACTTTAAAAGCAACTTTTCTTGGCTTCATGTTTAATACACTTTTAAACTGTATGATAATTAAAGAGATTTATTCTGCCAAGATTTTTGTGTTAGGTATTAATAAGGCCATTACTTTTCTAAATAAGAAAATAGGATGAAGCAGCACTGGTATCTAACAATATTGTTGTTGCATCTCTTCCCTGCATATGGGCCTATTACTTCCTCTTTATAAAGTTATTTTTAAAAGTCCAGCCATTGATGGAAGAAATTGAGGGAATGCAGAACAATAACAGTGGGTGCCCCCACGTAATTTCTCGCAGAATATGTTGGACTCCATAAACCTTGCTCATAGTGTAATGTGGCACAGACAAAATAGATTTCTGAATAATTTCTACAAAAATGTGCGTTAGTGTGATACTTATACTGTTATAACAGATTCTGTCTGTTAGTCCCCTGAATTGTTGATAAAGAGCCTGAGGAAGTTATATCTGTTCTGAGTGTGTTCCTATTGTGCAACTAATCGTAAACTGCCAGATGCATCTTGCTAATTGGGTCTAATTCTGTTGTTCACTTCTGTTTTGAATAGAAATAGTACTTCAGTTAACTGCCATAGTATTTGCAGCTTCGAAAATGGTAATCAGTAAACCAGACCCTTCAGGTGTTTGAATATTAAACTTTAGATGAAAATAGAACAAGGCATATTTTGTCTGGACCACTAATGTTGGATTGCTGCTGGAAGTCATAAGCCAACAAATTCACCATGCCCTCTTATTTGGTAAGGTTCTGATAGGGCTGTTGAAAAAAAAAATTCGGGAATGTTCGGCTTTGGCAAAATTCGGCCCTTTTAAATTCGGGCCGTGCCGAAGTCCGAACTCCCCCGCTTCGAATCCCCGAAATTCGGGTGAGATCTGGAGTTCGGGAAAAAAATTGGGCCCCCCGCGGGCCTTCACGGGGCTTCCCTGAAGGCGCGCGGGGGGGGGGGGCTCTTTAAACAGATCTGCGCCTTCCAGCTGGAAGGCACAGATCTGTTTAAAGGGCCCCCCGCGCGCCTTCAGGGAAGCCCCCTGAAGGCGGGGGGGCAGAGGGGTTTAAAGACCCGGGAATCCCAGGAAGGCGGGCAGTGGGTTGTCAAGCCCCTCTGTGCTGTCTGCGCAGGCACCGCAGAGGGGTTTAAAGACCCCCCGCCCCTCTTCCCGGGAGTCCCGGGAAGACGCATGGTGGGTAGTCAAGCCCCTCTGCGCTGTCTGCACAGGCAGCGCAGAGGGGTTTAAAGACCCCCCGCCCCTCTTCCTTGGAGTCCCGGGAAGAGGGGCGGTGGGTTGTCAAGCCCCTCTGCTCTGTCTGCGCAGGCAGCACACAGGGGTTTAAAGACCCCCGCCCCTCTTCCTGGGAGTCCCGGGAAGAGGGGCGGGGGGTCTTTAAACCCCTCTGCGCTGCCTGTGCAGACAGCGCAGAGGGGCTTGACAACCCACCGCCCGCCTTCCAGCAGATCTGTTTTCCCCCCCGCGTGCCTTCAGGGGGCTTCCCTGGAGCCGTGCGGGGGGCTCTTTAAACAGATCTGCGCCTCCCAGCTGGGAGGCGCAAATCTGTTTAAAGGCCCCCCCACGCGCCTTCAGGGAAGTCCCGTGAAGGCGTGCGGGGGGGAGCCGAACCCCGAATTTGCGGAATTTATTCCCTGAACACCCCGAATTCAGGGAATTTGGCTCCCCCCGTTTCCCACCTTTTTTGAATTCGGTTCATTCCGAACCGGGAAACCGCCGAATCGGGGGAAATTCGGCGGTTTTTCGATTCGGGACGAACCGAATCAACAGCCCTAGGTTCTGAAAGTCTAGTAACGCCTGGCTCTCTTTTTTAAAGTTACTACTATTGCTATCTAATTTCATTACTGGACACCAGGCTTGCTAGCTCCTGCAGCTGCCAAAGTTGGTAGGACTGTACTTATTACAAGCAATTATGGGAGCTTGGCTCTGCTGCATGCTGTTTGTGGAATTAATGGCAGCTGTGGAGTATTCTCAGCCTATCTTGATAAAAAATGTTTTTTTTTTTAAATGGTGGATGTTTGTATCGCATATCTTTTTACTCATGTATCTTATCGACAAAAATGCATACAAACTAAAATGGTGATTAGGTGTGGGTCGAGCACTGGCACTGCAGAAGGAAAATCTTTGCACAGTACTGTAAAAAGATGCTGAAATCAGGTATGTTAAAGTGCAGCTCTTATTCTATGTATCAACACTATGGTGAGCTAGAGAGAGGAGGTGCTTCCATTGTTGTAGGTCAAATGAGATATTTACAGTGTTTTGTTGTGAAAAAATTACATTGGAATTTCTTTGAAGACCAAAGCCAGCATTTTAACTGCCTGCATTTTAATTGCCATTCAACTTACAGTAAAAGTATATAACCATCCATTTATCTTTTCTCTCCCCACCCCCAGTCTTTTTCACTTTGGAGAACGTGTAAAGAAGGAAAACAGTGGCTCTACTACAGTGAGCTCAGGTTTGTCGGATATCCCACTTAAGGGTTATGATGTTAACAACTGAAAACCAGTGAACTTTAGCACAAGGGAAGAGGGAGAAAGTGTCATTTTAGGGAGGGGTGTTTGAATATAGTGGAACTAGAAGAGTGACAGCTACAGGCAGGGTTATATTGAAATGTGAGTGGAGAGATGGGGAGGGGAACGACTCTGAGAAAGGTTTGGACAGTGTAAAACACTTTTCCTGGATCTGGGAGTAGGCAGAAAGCCAGTGCAAGATTAAGGAGGGGCATAAGATGGTCAGGAATTATTTTAGCAGCAGAGTGCTGGATAGCAGTAAGGGGATCTGGGTACAACCACAAAACGCCTGAAAGAAGGAGGCTGCCTTAGTCGAAACATGTGATGAGCAGATGGTTTTACAAAGAAGTAAGAGACAAAGAGCTGTATATTTGCAAGGAGAAAAGCGACATGACTTGGCAACAGATTTAAGCTTGGTTCAAACATCATGTGAAATCATAATTTAATTAAAACCATGTGTGTTTCGCGTGATTCTCTAAATGGAGGCCATTCCATTACCTATAGTTAGTTTCTTTCGCACCAGAATCTGAAATGATGGTTTAGACTGTTTGTTAATGGCAGCTAGGGTTAACCTATTAAATATTAGTGTCCCCCAAATTACTACTTTTTCCAGAGGAAAATTAGAGGGGGGGGGGAATCGCAAATAAAAAAGGACACAGTTTCCCTCTGAACATTTGTGTTTTCCTAGGCCTTCACTTATTGAGCTGAAATATGAAATAATTATGTTAAAAAGATTAGCATGGGGGAAAAACTGCAGTAAGGAAGCAGCCAGAAGAAAGGAACAGGAAAATCATGTTGTGTAGACAGAGGAGAGATCAACCACAAGCTGGGAAAGGGATAGGATCAAGGGAACTTGGGCAAGGTGAAAAGGGTAGCAAAATCATCAAAAGGGAGCTGGGCGACTAGAGAAGAAAACAGTGAAAGAGGTAGTGATTTTAATTTCCTCGCTGAAGGAGGCAAAGTCTTGAGCTCGGTGTAAATGCACTATTAGTTGGGAAGGAAGAGTATATTAATTTATGATGGGCAACATTAGTCAACATTTTACCCCTTTAGAGATCTACAGCTGCACCACTATGAATGAAGACAATGAATGGAAAGAGAGATCCATGGCTGGGGATAAGAAAGGAAAGTTTGCTGGGAAATTGGGGTAAATGTATCAAGACAAGGACAGGGGTCAGTTGAAGGCAGAAGAGCGAAAAGGGAACACAACCTCAGTAAAAGCTACTGAAACAATGAATTGCAAATCACAAAAGAACATGGCAGAATGTAGGATAGAATGGATTATGTGCAGTGATAAAGGAGATGGAAGGTATTCAGTGAGAGACCTGAGAGCAGTTCTTGGTTAAGACCAGATCAAGAGAGTGCTTGTCGCAGTCTTCAGGGGAATTAGTCCTAATGGAAATGGGAAGCAGCTCGATCAGAGGGATTATCAACATGAACAAGGTAAGAGGTGTTACTGGAGAAGAAGGTGAACCAGGACTCAGGGGCTGAAATAAAGGTTGCGAATGAGATGGGAGACCAATGCGGAACCTTCAACATGTAGTTGTAGAGGAAATGGGAAGTATGGATATGATAAAAGTATGTTTGGGAATGCATTGATCATACTTGTCAAAGAGCGGAGGTAGGCTTTGGCTTCCTCTGGGTACATTCTGTGGAAATTAGGGTTGTGCATATCCATAAACCTGAACTGAAAATAAACCCGAAATTAATCAGCTTTGTCACCTCCCATTGAAAGGTGGAATAGAAATATAAATATTGACATTATACACGGGAATTGTCCACTTTGTGAGTCAGCAATGGGGCCCTTGGACAAAAAGGGTAGGAAAACTGCAGAGAAACAAGTTATTTGCACTAGTTTTCACTGTGGAAAATCAAGGATACTATTACCTGTGTCACAGCAGCTGTTTTTAGGAATTGTAGGAAAGGAACTGAATCAAGTAGAGGTGATGAGAAGTTCTAGAGCTGATGGACAAATTAAAAACTTAACATCACTGGATTTGGATGGCATGAATCTGAAGAATCTTAAGTAATATAAATGCAAAATTGATCATTTCCTAACGAAAATATGCAACTTCCAGCAGATGAGAAGATAGTGAAGACAATAAATATAATGATGATTTTTTTTAAAGGGAGCTAGAGGAAATCCAGGAAATAGACATGTTGTCTCAGTATCTCTTCTAGATAAATAGGTAGGAACTGTTATTACAGGTAGAATTATTAAATACATAAAGCCTGCATGCCCCTGCCATTAACCTGAGAAGATGCTAGTGTGCTGGCCAACAGCTGGGTGAGAGATAAGATATGCACTTGGCCAGAGACACTGGCTACAATCCTCAGTGGTACTGCCAGAGCTTCAGGGTCTTAACTGAGATGTTTTGGGTATGGTTCCGGGAGGAGGTGATGGAGAAGAGCCATGCATACCACCCTGTCCCACACTTGCCTGCCCAGTGGTGCTGCCAGTGCCTTAGGGACTCAACTCAGTTTGAGTAGAGAACTAGCCCTGTGTGACAAGTGATGGTCTGCCATACCACTGTTCAGCATGAATGTTGGGGGTTGCCTCCCCTGACCTAGAGAAGCAAGCCCTACTGAAGATTAAGCATGGCTTTTGCAAAGGGAAGTCCTGCCTCTCCAATCCTTTTGAGTTCTTTGAGTGTTAAGAAATGTCGGCTCATCACTAGTTCTGAGTAGAGCTCAACTGCATTTTATACCATGGTTATAATGTTAATCCTTGAATTTGTACTGTAGCATCCAGATTTTTTTAATAATGCAGTTCTTGTGTTAATATAACAAAGTACTATACAGATTTCAATAATAATAAATTTACACTCTCCTAAAATGAACATTGTTGAGATCATGGTCCCTGATGCAATAAAGCAGATAACCTACTTTTATTATATTTTCCTATTACAATCTTGAGTTACCTCAGTAAAGTCCCCTTCCTGTAGATTACTGCTGTAATTGTGGTGTGGAGCTGAGATGCTGCATCAAGGAAAAACCATTTATGTGTAATCTGAGCTTTCTAGACTGGGACAGAAAGAACCTGCTTTTCAGCAAGGTGTAGAATAAGCATTTCCACTTTATTGCTGCCATTCCAAAGGCCATTTGGATGTGCTTATTTGTGTGAAAGTAAAGATGATCACAGAAATGCCACACGTTCAATAAATACAAGGTGGAAAAAAACCAGGTAACCTGAGCTGCACAAAAACAACGGGGTCATCTTCAGATTGTGTGTGTTTGTTAAGTGCCGTCAAGTCGCTTCCGACTCATGGCGACCCTATGAATGAAAGTCCTCCAAAATGTCCTATCTTTGACAGCCTTGCTCAGATCTTTCAAATTGAAGGCTGTGGCTTCCTTTATTGAGTCAATCCATCTCTTGCTGGGTCTTCCTCTTTTCCTGCTGCCCTCAACTTTTCCTATCATGACGGTCTTTTCCAGTGACTCTTGTCTTCTCATGACGTGACCAAAATACGATAGGCTCAGTTTAGTCATTTTAGCTTCTAGGGGCAGTTCAGGCCTGATTTGATCTATAACCCACTGATTTGTTTTTTTGGCAGTCCACAGAATCCGTAACACTCTCCTCCAACACCACATTTCAAAGGAATCTATTTTCTTCCTATCAGCTTTCTTCACTGTCCAGCTTTCACACCCATACATCTTCAGATTAAGACCATTTATAAAAGAGAATCCAAAGTAACAAAATATATTAACTGGTTTCCATAGGAGGAAACAACAATTGCTTGAACAAATTTATGTCAAATCTTATCAAGACAAAGATTCCGTATCTGTGATGTAACATCATAGGTAAAGGTCCCCTGTGCAAGCCCCGGGTCATTCCTGACCCATGGGGTGACATCACATCCCGACGTTTCCAAGGCATAGAGCAAAAGGCAAATGTTGTTTTCAATCCTCAATCAGATTATCCACCAAGTGTATCTTTCAAAAATGTGGCAACGGGGTATTGCAAAACATTCTGTGTCATCTCCCGTGTTGAAAAAGTGAAGTAAAAAGCACACTTGGGGCAGTCTTGCCTGTATTTCCTGTTTATTTCACCAGAAATAGGACACATGTTAAAAGGGAGAGAACAGAGCAAAGAAATTTAAATACAAAATGAAATTTATAACAAAGTAGTTGGAGAATAGTAGCACAAAGATTTATACTGTGGCCAATGTTTTGAGGGGCAGGGAAGGGAGCATGGTATACCCCAATCTCATCAGATCTCAGAAGATAAGCAAGGTTGAGACTTGAATGGGAGACCTCCAAGGAAGACTCTGCAGAGAACAGCAATGGCGCACCACCTCTGCCTTGAAATCCCCTTGCTGCGGTCCCCATCAATCGATTGTGTCTTGACGGCACTTAGCTACATATAATGTTTTGAGAAGAGCCTGATATGTTCCCCCTCCCCAATACTGAATAATTGCAAAGTGAATAGGGCCATCTAGGTGCTAGATTTTCAATTATTTTCAGAGCAATTTCCTGTTCGTGTTTATGTGAGAGGAAAAATCTCTCAGCCCACAGAAAGATTTTTAAGTAAGATTTTACAAATGAGTCTGAACCTCCCCGTGACAGTTCAGCTCACTGATGACTAATGCATCTGTTACACCATTTGTCTGGGAAAATTTATTTTGCGAAAAGCAGAAACTATAATAGTGTATGTGCATTGCAAATACTTACGCTTGTGCATAAGTTAAATTATTCTCCTGTGGATAACAAACAATAGGTTGGTTCTTTCCACCCCGAACTTGAAAAAAGCTTTTGTGACAAATGTTCCTGCATTAAAAGCTTAATCTCAGGGTTTCCAGAGTTAGTGTGAAAGTGACATTTTATGTATTGTAATGTAGAAAGTCTAAGAAAAGGTGATTAGATGCCATAGTATGTTCAGTACTTACAAGTATAACCCTCAGTGGGAGATCCAAAGAGAGAATGTCGAGGCACCTGCTTCCTAGATTCTTTTGAAGTGGGGAAATTTTTTTTAAATATGTCATCTCTTTTTCAAATGTATACTTTCTGCTAACAATGTGCACTCGTAGCATCTTTTATCCTTGTGCTTAGGTAACATTCATGGGCAAAGATACATAGATTCACCTGGGATTGAACATTCTAGCAAATGTTTGATTTGACCTCAGTAAACTACAACTCTGTAGCAGAGATACTCTGCAAACCACACACTTTAATTTTGATAGAATAGATTCACTTAGAGATGTAAAATTTCTGGAAATTTTGAAGCCATGGGAAAAACTGGCTCTTTTTAAAAATTATTTGGAAAAGGTGAAATATACGCAATACTTTCCAATGAAGCATAAACTTTTTTTTAACAGATTGAACAACATAAAAGGCATCATTTATAATTTGGTCAGCATATAAAATGGGACTATGTGGTGGAATTTAAAAGTGTGCTGGCCCCGCTGGCTGCTGGGGAGCGTCCGGTTACAGAGAGGCTGCAACTTGGCAGAGGCTGGAAGTAATCACTAGGAATGTCACTGAAGCAGAACAGGAGCCAGGCGGGAGCCTGCCTGGAGCTGATAACAAGAGCCAAAGTCATCAAGCTGGATTAAGGGGCCAGAAATCCATAGAGTCGTTGCAGAGAAGCATCAGCAGCAAAAATCTCAGGTCCTTTTGCAAAGTTGCATCCTCAAGGCTGGCCTACCCAGGCCAGCCTTTTATGCTGCCTCCCTTTTCCTTAGTCTTCATCCCCTGAAGACTCACAATTCTCTATGTGATGCCCTTGAGCCTCTAATCTGTCACTGTGCCTTTTACTGTGTCATTCTACTCTGCAACACTGTCTGCATTGCCAAACTACTTCAGGTGAGCTGGGTGGGCTGTTAATCTGAGGAGTTGCAGCTGGGGCTGAGCCCGAGGAGTGAGGTGTTTCAGCCACCATTCTGGAATCCCCAGCAGGGCTGGTCTGTGGTTCAGATTCCTTCTGCTATGCTGTGTTCTCGCTCTGGAAGAGGAGGCCATCTTAAGAGTGGGTGTTTCCTCTTCCTCTTGTTCCGGGAGGTAGGACCTAAAATTTTAACTGCCTATCTCTGGAGGGAAAGCCCCCGCCCTTTCCAGTCTTGTTCCTGCCTCGTCCGGGAAGAGCAGTGTAATCACAGCTCTCCTTTTCGAGCTTTTACTAGAACCTATCTAAACCTATTCTTCTCCTTACCATCTAAAAATGGTGACCGATCGCTCCGATACTTATATTTCTGAGGGGGATTTGGTCCCGGGTTTACTGCAGGCAATGCCGGTCGCTCTGGATCAGCCATCGGACAATCACTCCGGTGATTTAAGAGGCAAATTAAAGAAAGCAGGTACTAAACGCAAGAGAGCCCTTTCTCATCATGGAAGCGCAAAGCGCCTTCTCTCTGCCACCTGCGCGTCGGCGGCTAAACCTGCCAAAAACAAATCCTCGGGAACCAGGAAAGGCCGGGGAAAAACAGGTTTCGACTGCTATCCCTTCTACTAGCGGACAATCTGCCGATCGGGCCGTTGGCGTCTCACCACCAGAAAATCCCGGTCGGGGCATGTCTGAAGCCGGTAATGTACTTCCTCCCCCCCCTCCCATTCGGCCGCAGGCAAAATTGCTCTATTGAGAGTGGAGCTCGCATCCCTGATTAAAGACGCATTCTCAGAGGGATTACGAGCCGCACAGCTCACTTCCCGAACTCCTTCTGTTAGTGGCGCACAAGCCCCTAATCGAGACTTTCACGGTCTTTGGGGAAACAGTCAGGCAGGCGGCGGGGAACAAAGCAGCCCCCATACCTCACGGGGGCAGTGGTTGGCCCACGAAAGCAGCCCTAAAGGCTACTTCATCCACCCAACCCCAACAAACTGTCCAAGATCTGTCACCCTTCTCAGATAATGACGAGTCAGACAGAGAGGAGGGCGAGTTCTCCTCTGAAGGAGAGGATCCTTTACTCCAGCCAACCAAACAAACCAGGCTTTTTGAGGTTGAGGATTTTCAGCCTTTTTTAGTAAAAGCCCTGGCTGCACTGGATCTTGCAGATGACTCAGCCCCATCGCAAGAGAAAAAGAAAGGGGCAAAAGAATTCTTTCATTCCTACAATGTTACTGATAGGGTAGTATCTGTACCTGATCATTTTTTGTCTCTACTAAAAGGGGGATGGGATAAGCCCATGGTGGGAAAACAGTTCCCTCAGGCTACTAAGAAGCTGTATAATGTGCTGCTGACTTATTAAAGATCCCTCTAGTGGAAAGCCCCATTACTGCATTACATTCCTCTGACGCTGTCACAGAGGAAGGGCTGGTGTCTATAAAAGATCCTGCTGACAGAAAGACTGAACTGGCCTGTAAGAAAGTCCACGAAGCCTCCGCATTAGCCATTAGCTCCTCTATTACATCCGCCTTAGTGTCCAAGGCAGCTATAGTCTGGACTAGAAAGTTAGCCAAACTGATTCCAGAGGAGGATAGAAGTGCTATGGAAGGAGTATCTAGAATTCTTAAGGCAGTCTCCTTCCTGGCTGATTCTACGCTGGATACCATGTGTTTCTCAGCACGGGTCCTAGCCACCGCAACAGCTGCTAGGCGGGCTCTATGGCTGCGCCCATGGCAAACCGAACACAGGTCTAAAGCTGTATTAATGGGTTATCCCTATGAAGGAATGAAATTATTCGGTGAAAAATTGGAAGAAATATTGGTGGAATCAAAAGATAAAAATAAATTCCTTCCCAGAAGCCTTCGTAAGGACTGTAAGGGGTTCTCTAACCCTACTTCCTTTCATCCCTACCACCCATATTCACGTTACAGACCATAACAGAGAAGAGGTCAATGGAATTACCGAAGGGGATCCTTTCGTAGGGGAGGGCGCTTCCCTAGAAATTGCTACAGAACCCAGAATTTCCAAAGTGACAGAGGCGACAAGTCCTTTCATCAACCAAGGCAGTGACGCCAGACTACAACCAGTGGGGGGGGCAGACTCTGCCTCTTTCACAACCAATGGTCAACTTCACATCCAGACCATTGGGTATTACAGATTGTCACTCACGGCTATCGAATACAGTTTTACAAAAGACCAAGAGATTGTCTAGTGGTGTCCCCTGTGTCTCGCCAACCAGACAAAAGACGCAGAACCTTAGCGGCTATTCAACATCTGTTGGAGATCAAGGCCATAGAATATGTGGTCCCCTTGGAACAATCGTTGGGCATATATTCCGTGTTCTTTACTGTGCCAAAAAGACGGAGGATGGCGGTCCATCCTAGATCTGAAATACCTGAACAAGCATGTAACATACCGACGCTTCAGGATGGAGAGACTACACCCCATAGCAGAGGCCTTAAGTCCAGGAGACTTCTTAACCTCCGTGGACTTGACCGAGGCCTATCTGCAAATATCCATTCACCCAGAGCACCGTCTCTTCCTCAGGTTTCTACACAACGGACACCACTTTTGGTTCAAGGCCCTCCCCTTTGGACTAGGGTCAGCCCCCCGAGTCTTTACCAAGGTCCTGGTGACCTTGGTAGCCCTAGCATGTCAGGAAGGCGTAAGGTTCCACCCTTACCTCGACGACATTCTAATTTGCTCGTCGTCAAGAGCACAAAGCATCCAACACACAAACACAGGACAGATGCACTCACGGCGCCATGGTCATCGGGGCTTCTATATTCCTTCCCTCCGTTCCCGCTCCTTCCCAGAGTCCTCAGACGAATCAATCTCCTTCAAGTCACAGTCATTCTTGTAGCATCCTACTGGCTGCGTCGCCTGTGGTTTCCCACTCTGATAGAGATGTCCATCGCAAAACCGTGGACACTTCCACTTCGACCAGATCTCCTGCTCCAGGGTCCGATCCTTCACCCAGATCCAGGCTGGTACAGGCTGACCGCCTGGGTATTGAGAGGAGTCGCCTGCTGAAGCTAGGTTATGACACAGAGATAGCAGAAACCATTCTTGCTGCCCGTAGACTTTCTACAAAGCGGATATACAACACCACATGGAAGGCCTTTGTGAGATGGTGTCAAAGAAAACAACTTGATCCCATCAAACCTACTACCTCCAACATCCTGTCTTTTTTACAGGATGGATGGCGACAGAGTCTCTCTCCAGCAACCCTACGTCGACAGCTAGCGGCGATTGCTACTATTGTCCCAAAAGTATCAGGCTATCCACTAACTAAACATCCCCATATTAAAGCCTTTCTAAGGGGACTTACCTTAATCTCACCTCCGGTCAAATACAGGTTCCCTACCTGGAGCCTGCATACAGTTCTAACAGCCCTTACTCAACATCCATTCGAACCCTTAAGGAACATCTCATTGAGTCTGTTGAGAATGAAGACTTTATTTTTAACAGCTGTAACATCAGCTAGGAGAGTCTCTGAGCTAGGAGCCCTATCTGTTAGGCCTGGTCTTTGCACTTTTCACAAGGACAAGGTAGTCCTTGCTCCCGACCCTTCCTTTATACCGAAAGTCAACTCCCGTTTTCATAGGGATCAGGATATCGTACTACCCTCATTCTGCCCAAAACCAAAACCTCAAGGGAGAAAACCTGGCATACCTTAGATCTTAGAAGGGCCCTTCATACATACATTGACCGTACAAAACACCTAAGAATGTCAGACACTCTCTTTATCAATCTGACAGCTCCAAACAAGGGCAAGCCCATGTCCCGTGCATCCATCAGCCGTACAATTACTAATTGCATCACTCAGGCTTACAAAGCAGCAAAACGTACTGTTCCCTTAGGTTTGACAGCACGTCAGCAGCCTTTGATCGCAGAGCTACCATTGAGGAGATTTGCAAAGCAGCGACGTGGTCCTCAATTTCCACTTTCGTAAGGCATTATAAACAATCTCTATGCCTCAGCTGACGCCTCCTTTGGCAGGCGTGTTCTCCAGAGCATTCTCCATGACGTCTGATCCCACCTGGGCAGGGACAGCTCTTTTAAGTCCCACTCTTAAGATGGCCTCCTCTCCCAGAGCGAGAAAGAGCCTTGGTTACTCACCGTGAAGGCTTCTTCTGCTCTGGGATACAGAGGCCATCTTGCCCTCCCAGACTTCCAAGTAATTCAGGAGGATGACACACAATTGATTTTCTTGCAATAACTTTTTACAACACAAGGTTTCAGGTTGGGTTTACATACAGTTCTTTATTAATGCTGTTACAGTTAAGATTACAAGTTACAACTTACCTCAAGCATTTATTGTCAGGTTTTTTCTACTATGCTTTTACTTTCTTCTCTCTGTATAATGGTAACACTCCTTGCTCGGAAAGTCTTTGACTGAAAAGGGCGGGGGCGTTCCCTCCAGAGATAGGCAGTTAAAATTTTAGGTCCTGCCTCCCGGAACAAGAGGAAGAGGAAACACCCACTCTTAAGATGGCCTCCGTATCCCAGAACAGAAGAAGCCTTCACGGTGAGTAACCAAGGCTCTTCCTCTCCCTGCTACGAGTCAGACTGAAGAAGAAGAAGAGTTGGTTTCTATATGCCAACTTTCTCTGCCACTTAAGGCAGAATCAAACTGGCTTACAATCATCTTCCCTTCCCCTCCCCACAACAGAGAGTGTGACTAGCCCCAGGTCACCCAGCTGGCATCATGTGTAGGAGTGGGGAAACAAATCCAGTTCACCAGATTAACCTCCACCATGCGTGTGGAGGAGTGGGGAATCAAACCCGGTTCTCCAGATCAGAGCCCACTGCTCCAAACCACCGCTCTTAACCACTACACAACACTGTCAGCCAGCTGCGGTTTGGGGAAGGCTGGTTCCTCGTGGCACAGCTCTTCCCCTGAAGATTCCTCACTCACTGGGGTCTGAGCCACAATAAAAAGTATAAGAAAAATTACAAGTATACTCAGTACTTGAAAAAGAGTTGCAAACTGCTGTGTTCCATGCAGCCATAGCACGTGTATCGTTAATGTTTGCCATTTAAGAGGCAAGAAAAAAATGAGCTGAAGACAGAAAAAACATTTTTGTGGTAAACAAAAGAAAGTGTTTTCTTTGTATAGAAACTCTTCTATAGAGTCACATTTGGGAGCATTGCCAGCATATCTGAGTATTAAGCTAAACTTTATAACCTTGAAAACACTGATCTTTTTAATAATGCATTATAATTAAACATCTTAATTGCCAAAATTATTTATGCTTAAACAAAAATACATTTAAAATATTATACATGTACAGTACAAGAGGTTTTTTGTTTGGAAAAACTGGAGAAGTCCTCAAACTTTTTCATGCTATATACATTTGGACTTTGAAAACCTTGCCTTAAGAAGCATTTTATTCATTCGAGCATCCCAGTCCTGAAGGGGGGGGCAGATATATGGCAGCCAGGAGTGGCATAGCCGCACCTCCTCCTCACTGGCTTCCCAGCCACTGCGGAGGCACAAGAAGGGTTTTTAAAAAATAAAAATAGAGGAAATGTGGAATATTCCCCATTGCCTCCAACGGGGCTGTGCCACCAAAAAAAGTGGCACAGCACTGCCGCGGCGCAAGGGAGTGTTCCTGGGGCAGAATGGGTGAGGAAGCTGCCTAATGCCACAGGTACGCCCCCCTCCATGCTGATGCAGGCTTTCCCTTCCGGGAAAGCCCTGCCAGTGTGGCTGTACTGGTGGCAGGAGCTGGTGGTGCCAGGATGCATGCTGGCGTAGGTGCCAACTTATTCCATAAGGTGGCACCTGTGCCAGTGTGGGGTCATGCTAGCTGTTAAGGAGCTTCGCCCCTCCCCTTTAAGGAATGGACACTAAGGCAGAAAATATTTCATAGGAATTTCTTTTCTGTATTTCCCCAAGTATTCCATTTTTCCATTGGGAAAAAACACACACACACAAAACCTTGAGGATCAGAGGCCATGTGGATTAACATTTCAGAAATGTATCTATTGTTAGGTTTTGAGCTCTGTTGGCTTTTGTTTCTTCACTCACCCCCCTCCTTTTGGCAACTGATGAACCTGCCAGGGCTTATATTGACCTGGGACCTGCTCAAGGTAGGCTGAAGAGGAAACACTTAGCTATTGCCTAGCAACCTTGCAAAATGGTGTCCTGTTTGTCATTGGAAAGAATGTTTCCTCAGAGTTTTGTGCTGAGGATGTACAGTTTTAAATTGGGGGGGGGGTATATTAAATAACAATACAAAAGTCATGTGGAATAACCAATTCTACTGTAAAACTGAAAGTAATATGTAATTTTCAACCTGCCATGATGGAATTTCTCATTGTCATGCCTTACAAATGCAGGCTAATTTGTTTTATCTACATGGTCTCCTGCTTATTTTCATAATGTACTCATTATATCATAGATGCTATAGTCAAGATAGATTCTAATTCTGATCCAGAAATAATTTGAGCCTATCAACATCAACAAAATTTGTGGGAGGCTAAGGATGGGTGGTGGGGGGGAGTGATGGCTGGTTTAAAAGAGGGCTTGCGATCCTATAGGTACATTGAAGCTCACAGATGTGATCATAAAAGTAGGTTATCTGCTTTATTGCATCAGGGACCATGATCTCAACAATGTTCATTTTAGGCGAGTGTAAATTTATTATTATTGAAATCTGTATAGTATTTTGTTATATTAACACAAGAACTGCATTATTAAAAAAATCTGGATGCTACAGTACAAATTCAAGGATTAACATTATAACTATAGTATAAAATGCAGTTGAGCTCTAGTCAGAACTAGTGATGAGCCGACATTCTTCCGCTTAAATGCAAATTACAACTGACATTCTCGAACAATTAAAAAAAGCTTTTTTATTAAGAGGTCTAGATTAGACCACAGGGGGTGCACCAAGAAGAGAGACTCAGTAAGAATCACGTTCATCCTCCTTGTGTCTGTAGTAGTTGGGTTCAAGTTGGAGGGTGATGGTTGCTGAGTCTCTTTACTCTGTTTTCCTGTGCCACAGGGCATCCTGTTTATGTGTAAGCCCCAGATCATGTTCTGCTTGCTTTTTTCCATTCCTTCCAGCATGAAGGGCATTCGCCTTATAGTGCTGCCTCTGTGACCCGTTTTATACTGATTTATGAAACCAGGTGCTGCAACAAAACATAATTTGTATAAATTAAAAATCAGCTACAAATCCTTGTTTGAAATCTTAGTTTGATGTCAACCAATAAATCCTGGTTTATGGGACCATCAGCGATCGGACTTCATGACAAATTGAACCTTGATCTATTCATGGTTTATAACCTGTTTATTGTGATGGTTGAGGCTTAATATAGCTTACATAGGAGAGTTAGATAAAATCATCAGTATTTCAGTTGTATAAATTTTTTTCTCAAACATAACTGCCGATATTATTGTTGCCAGAATAATGGCAAATCCAGTCTGAGTTCTAAATCTACCAATGTCACATAGTTAAGCTTGGAAGTAAAAGGTTAATGCCAATGAGGTTGGGAGGGGTATATTGTTGGTATATTGTTTGATTTTATGTCTGAAGAACACTGGAGCTTTAAAAGAAAAACAAGTGACATGCAGTGTAATAATCAATTATTATTTTCCAGTCCTGATTCTGTATAAGATTGAACTGAAAAAACTATGATTGCTGAAAGGCCATAGCGGTCTTTCTTCTCTCAAGATGAAGACTCCCTATTAATTTCACGATATGATGTGATATTCGGAGAGATACCATACACTTTTTATAGGTTATATAGTGTGCTCTGCTTGTTATATGTATAAAGCAGCTAATCTTATTTACTGGACTAACACTGAAAACCCAAAGTCTTCATTGTTACGCTTTTCATTAAAAATCTCATATGCTCTCTGAATTTTCTGCTACTCTGTGTCCAAAGAGTTAATTAGAGGTCCGTGTTATTAACTACATAATCACTTTGAAACACCATTTTAGCTTTCTTCCTACAGAAAAGAAAGCATAAAATATCAATTGTTATATAATAATAAAAACAAGCAGGCACCTGCAAGACCTCGGGTGGGGGGAATCCCATCCTTTCACCTTAACTCACTCAGGCTCCTGCCTTCCTCTTTCACCCTCCTGGCTGTATTGCTGCAGACTATCTGGCTCAGCAGTGAATGTTGCTTCCCTTCCTGTTCCATCTGCCACATGGTGTGGGGCGAGTGGATGTCACTGCTTTGTTTGGGGTTTTTTAACCTCCCCTCCATTTCTTTCATAAACTTTTCATATTTTTCTGCAAACCTGGAGGCTCCCCTAGTTTAGTAGAAAAATCTCTGTTCTCTTTATATGGCCACAATCCACAGATTTAAGTATCTGCAGATTAGGCCATGTTGAGAATTAGATATATTGATTAATTGGATTAATTGGATTAATTAGATATAATTGATTAATATATTGAGAATTAGATATATTGATATATATGACTTCTTAATGCTAACATATAGGTGATGGGGGTTGCTAAGATTTCCTACAGAATCTATATTGCGTTTAGTTAAAAGCACTAAAAGTACAGCACTTAAAACTGTAATCTAAAATTAATTTTCATTGACAGCTTTATAGGTATATGTGGATTTTCCAACATAGGCCAATCAGTTATAAAAGGTAAAGGTCCCCTGTGCAAGCACCGGGTCATTCCTGACCCATGGGGTGATGTCACATCCCGACGTTTCCAAGACAGACTATGTTCATGGGGTGGTTTGCCAGTGCCTTCCCCAGTCATCTTCCCTTTACCCCCAGCAAGCTGGGTACTCTTTTCACGGACCTTGGAAGGATGGAAGGCTGAGTCAACCTTGAGCCGGCTACCTGAAACCGACTTCTGTCGGGATCAAACTCAGGTCGTGAGCAGAGTTTTTGACTGCAGTACTGCAGCTTAAACACTCTGCGCTACGGGGGCGGGGCTCCTCCAATCAGTTAGACCAATTATCCTTATAGCTCAGCAGTTTTCAAGCTTTCTGCTTTGGGGCTACCCTCTCGCATGTCTGCCCTAAAATTTATGTGCAGGGCATATTGTAACTATATTTATTATATTTGTTATCTTGGTTCTATCAAATTATTTTAATCACTTGTATTTTAATCCACCTCAAGTCCTGGAGATTTATGGTGAGAATGTAAATATATATTTTTTTAAAAAATTAGAACACACTCAAACAATTTTCCCATGGCTGCAAATTGTAGGGGGAGATTTGTAGTGATTGATAAGCAGTCTGTTAGGGAAATTTGTATCTTCTTTTTGAGGAACCCCAATAACTTTTTGGGAATCCTAGAGTAGCCTGGAGCATAGTTTGGAAATAAGTAGTCAAGCATGAGGCAGTAATCAATGAGGCAGGTAAAGGTGTACTTTTGTCTGTAATTCCAACTGTTGTTGTCAGGATTTGAAAACAATATTATTTACATCCAAAGTATGTGTTCTGTCCTCTGAGCTATGACTCTTGATCTTTATGACTGGCTGGATCAAATATGCAATGACCTGTTGTTCTTGACTCTCATTCTTGGCAAAATGAGTCTATTCCAATGTGAGAGGAGTGCTATATTTTCATAGGGTAGTCTAATGTAGCTAATTCAGGAACTGATCTGGATTTTTAAAAAGGGTTAAGAAATGTTGAGTGTGAATTAATGTCAGAGTAGTGTATCTTTGTGCTTTTCTATAATTACTATTGCATATTCATTTATTGCCAGTGGTGTGCTTGGCACAGTTGCAGTTCATTTACATACACAGGAAGATACGAAGTACTGCTATTATGTGATCAATTCTAACAGAGTGGACCTTGAAGACTGTACTTTACTCTCAAGAGCACAGTGGCAATAGATGGCATCCCAAGGATGTAAATCCTACCTCTTTTCCTGAATGCAACCTAGCTTATGCAAGGCTTCCAGCATGCTTCAAAAATAATGGCGGTTGCAACAGTACTTGAGGAAGTTGTGTCAAGAAAAGATCTTTGGGAAACGGAAAGAAATGTTGGCACATGGAATGAACATTCAGTACTTATAATGTGTAAAATATTTAAAACCACAGATGTGCAGCATATGTGATGAGATTCATTCTAACTTCTTCTTATCTGAACTCACTGTGTGTCTCCACAAAGCTACCTGTAATAAATAGCTGTCTTGTTTCTGGTAGTTTGAATCTATAATTATCTCAATGCTAAATGCTCTTCAGGTGAGAGGTATCTTTAAAGTAGTACAACGTGTATACATTTTCAGATGCATGCACATGGTTAGTTATACAAGGCTATGTGGTTAATGAGAATGCTTCATGGCTATTGTACAATCTCCCTCACTTCTTTTCCAGTCAAAGAACAGGTGTGGAGAAATGTCTTAGACCCCAGAATTTCACATTAGAACAGCAATTATTGGGTCTGTACTCTACATAAGCCCCAGGGGCTTTGCTGCTGGTTAGTGCCTGGCAAGAGAGAAAGTACAGGGGATGGGTTATCTCTCCCCAAGCACAGAGCACCACTGTGTGTTCATATCTCATTGAATTCTATCTCTGTCTTCTGGTGTGTTCACTGCTCCTCCTAATTTGGTGTCTTCTGCAAATTTAATGAGTAGTCCCTCCACACCCTCATCCAGATCATTTATAAAAATATTGAAAAGTACTGGGCCCAGAACCAAACCCTGTGGCACCCCACTGGACACCTCCATTCAGATGAAATTTATGTATGATCTAGTGATCTGTCCAGAAAACATTTGTACACAGTAAAACACTTGGTTCTCTTTTTCTCTCAGGCCATCACAAATAACTAACCAAAAGTATTTGTATGAAGGACGAGTAACCTGTGCAGATTCATTGAAACACAAGACACATGGACTGCATAGATGCTAATAGACAGACCATCCAAAGCCTTAACCTCACTATTTTAGGGCCCTGCAAGCTCAGATAATGACTGTGTATAGATTTGAAAGAAAAAGCCAATGAATATAAAAGCTATTTTGGTTTACTTTATTTATAACCCACCCACCCCCTTTCTCACTGAGGCTTAAAAGATGGAATGGGGGAAATGTTCTATCAGTGGTAAATGGGCAAGTGTGTCTTGGAAGATTTCCTGTTGAGGACTTCTCAACCACATTTTGCTGGCCATGGTGGACACTTGATCTAATCCAACTGGGATACTCTTATTTTCAGAGTTTACAAACGGGCCCAGATTAACAAAAACTGAGGCCCTGAGCTGTGTCAAGTAAGAGCCCCCAGGGCAATTTCATGTTTTGTTTTATTTAGAGGCTGCTCATAATAAGAGGCCCTGACATATAGTTTAGTAAGTTTGTGCATCAATCCAGCTCTGGTTAGAACCAGTGTGGTAGCTGAGTGTTCTCTAAGATCCTAAGCCATAAATATATACATAGCTACTTGGTCCGCAAAGCAATTGGCTCCATTGCCCACAGGAAAAAGGAACCAATCTTCTGCTAACCAGCTGTGCTTTGCCTTTATCTAATTCCCTATATTCTGCTAGTCTAAATGTTTCTGCTGTGGAATATTCTATCCTATGCTTCTGAAAGTCTGCCAGCTTGGGCAGTAGAGCTTCTTGAGCAAAATTTTGTCACTCTGTCTCCTACTGAGTATAAATCCCGATCAAAGGCATAGCTGTTTAATATTGCATTGGGTTGATAGTTGATATTCTGTGTGAGATCTGGGTTCTTTCTTGGCAAATAGGAGCTTTGATTCACTTCCTTGAAAGGTATTATCAGTTTCACAGTAAAGTGACTTTTCTCATGTATTCTTTTAGTCCTGTTATAATTATTTATATATTATCTCATTACATACCTTGTTTGTTTTAGGGCTGAAAGCTCTAGTATATTTAATAGATTGATCCATTAAATTAATTTTAATTGATCAATTGGAATCTTAATATGTGTTGCTTCAAGGTCTTTTTTTTTTTTTTAGGCTGATTGGGTTCTGCTAAATGAAATAGGGAGTTGAAAACATCCTGAAGATAGCATTTCTTTCTAACTTACGAAGATGATCCAGCCTTCTCAAGTCTATCCTCTCATATATAGGAAGTGATTCCTGTACGAGTCACCTTAAGTGCACAGAGCTCAGCAAACATGATACTGGGGAAGGGCTGTGGCTCAGTGGTAGAGCATCTGCTTGGCATGCAGAAGGTCCCAGGTTCAATCCCCAGCATCTCCAGTTAAAGGGACCAGGCAAGTAGATGACGAGAAAGCCCTCTGCCTGAGACCCTGGAGAGCCACTTCCGGTCTGAGTAAACAATACTGACTTGAATGGACCAAGGGTCTGATTCAGTATAAGGCAGCTTCATGTGTTCATATGTTCATGAACCTGTCCCCTGTGATTAGTAGCTTTTGTTCGTTAAATTGTAAATTATACTTCATTCAGTGTCTCGAAAGGGCTGATAGTCTGAAGTTCCTCTCAATGAGCTGGGGATATGGGAAAGTTTCACTGAGATCTGGCTTTTGTTCAGTTTGTTTTGAATTGGTGTGTATGGGGAGGGGGGGATTAAACAATATTTAGCATTGTGAAGATGTTGGAGCTAACCTTCATTTGTGAGCTAATGGGTTGAGTCCCGAAAACCTGTTTTGGTGGCAGTTGTGCTCTTTGCATTGGAGAAAAGCACCACTACTAGCAAAATGGATCTTCAGGATCCAGCCCAAAGTATTTATTTAACACCTATATATCTCACTTTCCCTCCAAGTCAGGATCCCCAATGTGGTGCCAGTGGGCATCATGCACCCACCTACACTTTTCCTGGTGCCCACCAAGTTTTTAGAAAGTGTGTGGGCCAAGTGGAGCTTTTGCCCAGCAGAGCTTTTGACTGGACCCTGGAGATCTGATTGGCAGTATAGCTTAAAAGGCATCCTGTTAAACAGGGCTTCTGCCTGAAAAGTTGAAGAGTTACTATCACAGTGACCTCACTTTCTGCCATTTTGTGGTTGGCTCTGCCTCCTGTGGTGGCCATTTTGTATTTGTGCCTACCACCTGTGCCAGAATTCCAAAGGTGCCCACAGGCTCCAAAATGTTGGAGACCCCTGCTCCAAGTATCATTCTTGAGCTTATCCTGTTTTATCCTCAGAATAGCCTTGTAGAGTAGGTTAGGCTGAGAGAGAATGACCGAATCAAATACCTCCAGTGAGTTTCACATCTCGGTGAATCAGATCCAGTGCAAGTGCAATATTCTATTGAGTAGACTCTTCTGGCTACTTTGCATTCTTTTGTTTGCCCTAGATGAAGAATCTCTGGAGCAATACATTTGAGCACAACTATGCTTTTGGTTTTTCTTAAGAGATATTAAGATATTTTGGCTTTGACTTTTGCTTTGGACCAACACAGCTACCTGCAGCCTCTTTCTGAGTATATAATGTCCTTCACTGTTGAATTTTTTTACCAGTGCTTATGAAGCTGTAAATACATGAAAGGCTTTTAAGGTACATGTTAATCAAACCATTCCTGGAACACTTAACAATAGGCGTAGGCAGCTTTTGGATGGTTTTCCTGAGAAGCTCTAGAAAGGACCTTGAGATAGACTAGTGATATTTCTAAGTAAGAATTTACAATAGGCTTTTTGCCTTGAGCTATAGAGCAAATTGCTTCTGCAATGTGGGTTATAGGGTGATTCGACCTCTAAATCTGTAGCCTGTATGTGGGGGGGGGAGGGGGGTCAAATGGAACAAGAAATATCAGTCTCTGAAGTCTATTGTCAGCATCAGGCAGCATCCTCTTTGCAAAAAGGCATATATATTCTCACGGAAGCCTCTTGAATGTAGCGCAGATCCCAAGCATTTTGTTTGTTTTCTCTGTTTTAAGACTTACATCTTCATCTGACTTCAATAAGAAACAAAGACTGGTATGTTATCTACAGCTAAGGAATCAAATGTAATGTGCTCATAACTTTTTCTGTTGGTAGCGCATACATGAAAGTCTTTTAATGTACATGTTTATCAAACCATTCTTGGAACACTTAACAATAGATGTAGGCAGCCTTTGGATGGTTTTCCTGGGAAGCTGGAGAAAGGACCTTGAGATAGATAGTCTAGTGGTATTTCTAAATAAGAATTTACAATAGGCTTTTTGCCTTGAGCTATAGAGTAAATTGCTTCTGCAACTCTTGGGCCTGGACCATACAGTGTTCCTCATGTTTAAGGGCCTGAGGCCTTTGCTTAACCAATGTATGTTATCTGCATGAGCATTGGATTTTTTTCACAGATGCCACCACAGTAGGGGGTGATATTTATAGGGTTTTTTGTTTGTTTATGCAGCCTCATCAACGTGTGCAATGATTTACAGAGTAGAAGTAGAGGGGTCCCTGCCCAGAGGAGCTTGCAATCTACAGTTTAATATAAAGTAACAACAGAGGGAGAGGAAGAAGGTGGAGACAGGGTTAATCAGTAGAAGAACAGGCATTCATTTCAATAATGCATACTTATGTTTGGCTTTGGTAGGAGATGGCGACCACAAGGTTGCGTCAAATGCTTCATGGCAAAGGTGGGCCTTGAGGAGGGATTTGAACGACGTGAGAGAGGTAACTTCACACAATAGAATTCCAGAAAGCTAAAGAACAAAATAAATGGTTTCATTGCTATATTACCGTAGGCAGTATAAATCATATACCGTAGCTCCTGATTAATAACACTAAGATGTAGTTAAATGCAAAGCAAAATTCAAAGAAAGGAGTGGGCATCTCATCTTTGCTCAGGACCCCAGGAATCTTTGATCTTCCTTTTTACAGCAGACACTGTTAACTCTGAGGGAAAAAATTGCACAAATGTTCCATATTCACAAAAGGTAAGGTCAACGCTGCTTGAATGCTTGCTTAGGGGCTAAAGGGTGGGGATATTTTAGAAGCTGACATTTTCAGTGGACTTTGATGTTGAAATAAAAATATGACTTGGGCAAGATTGGGAAACTCTTATTTTCTCCAGGCTACCTAGTGTACTTCAGTGAACAGCAAGGATTTATCTTAGGCATTGCATATATCCTCTAACATAATGGTCTTCAACCATGGATTGGGGCCCTTAGGTGGCTCATTTCTTTTGTTGCCACTTGGCAAGACCTGCTTCATGCTTTCATCCTTTCTGGAGGGTGCATGTGTCTACATCTGGCTTATATTTTAGAGTGGTGGGTAGGTATAATCACGACTCCAAGGTTCCTGTGGCATTGCTTGCAGGCTATTCCCTGGAGCTTCAGTTCTGAGTCAGACCTTAGGCTGGGAGGGAATGAGCCAGCCCTTCCTGTAGCTCAAACCCAGACCAAGTGCAGGTCCCATTTAGGCTTCTCAACAGGCCATGGATTGATACTCTCTGCTGTCAGCCTACCTGGCCAGGACAGTTCTTAGGCCACTTGGATTGGTAGCAGTGACAATTCATTGGAGCACAAATTGCTTCTATAGAGGTAGTATAGAGAGGAGTATGAAAGATGCATGTTGGGAAATAGCAGTGAAGGGAAAGGAAAAGACTTTTCTGCCTGTGCCCTGCCCTTTTCCACTACTGTGATTTCTCATGATTCTTATTTCATTGTTGCTTGTATCTTAAGGAAAAATAGTTTCTTATATTAGATCGAACATGCAGTTTCAGTATGTCAATATCCTCATCTATTTTGATAAATTGGAAGCCAGATATAATTGGTGCATCTCAACCCTCCTCCGTGGTTTAGAATTACATGTATAACATATGGTGCATATTATCCAGTTATTTGTCTGATAGACAGCCAGTTTTTTTTTACTTTTTGGTTCCAGTTGTAGGGACATCTTTGTCAGAACATACTGTGTTTTGAAATTCTGAAAGAGATTTGGGCTTGGATCCTGCCAAATGCCAGGGTACTGGTAACTATACATATTTCCTGTTTCCCCTTCCTTCCAACAGTTCTTTTCAGCCTAGGGAAATTGGAAAGATTGCTCCAACAGTCAAGTATCCTATGTGGAAGATTATTTCCATGTAGTGATGGGGGTGCCAAGTTGGGCCATCAGGCTCCTGCTGATGGAGCAGTGGGAGCAAAACCGAGGGGGGGGGGAACTAGTATCGTTCAATGCCATAATGTCACATCCAAGTATACAAGTGGAAGTGATGTCACACCGCATTGTGTGACACTAATTTCTCTGCCCCCTCTCCATGCTCCCAGGGGTTGCCAACTGTGTAGTGAGGATGGGGAAGGGGACAAAATTATCCTTCCTTCATCTGCCATAAGTGGAGTTGTGCTTGCTGAAAACTGTCAGTTTCATTCCCTTCCCCTTTGCGTTATCCTGACCTGCACAGCTGGTTGTCCATGCAGGTCCCACAACTCCAGAAATGATCTTTCTGGGGTTGAAAGAGACTTCTGGGGAGGGAGATGACAGTGGAGCCAAGAGATAGGCTTGAATTCTACCAGTTCCTTGTCCATATGTACCAAAAAATCATGCACAAACATGGAGTGCAGCGAGGATAGGAATTTGGCAAGACCATTCCTCCTTTTCCTTGTACAAGGGTGGAAAATAGGTA
The DNA here is from genome assembly GCF_029931775.1 of Euleptes europaea. NCBI lineage: Eukaryota > Metazoa > Chordata > Lepidosauria > Squamata > Sphaerodactylidae > Euleptes > Euleptes europaea. The sequence continues at coordinate 33,800,568 of NC_079316.1, read as the reverse complement.
GGATCCAAAACATTTTGAAACTAGATTTTTTAAAATATAAAACGTTGAAAATATACAGAATGGTCGCACTTGTTAACCTAAGCTTGTTAGGAAATATCCACTTTGAAGTTCAGATTTTCAAACCTACTTAGTGAATAACCCACCCATTGGACTGATGGAAATGACTGTGGCCATGCTGCTTGTTCTTCCACTTGTCTTTTTTTGTACTAGAAACACTTAATTTTTAAAAAATCAGCTTCCCAATTAATCAAGGGCATTTCAATTGACCAAAATACTTCAGCTGACTAATTACCTAAACACCACAGGCAAAACTTAATCACACAAATACAATGAGGGTCTGCTCCTCAGTCTCAATGATGTCGACACTGCTTTCTGTCTTAAAAAAAAAAGACATCACAATTGAGCAGTACTGCATGCTGTTGCTTCCCCATGCATTCCGAAGCAATATAGTTGGAAACTGATCTCTTATCACTTGTTGGCAATTACTACAATCCATTATATAGCGGTAAAAGATAAAGTTAGGGTGCCAGTTAAGTACTTAAGCAAAACGGAACATGCCAGGTTGTATCATAATACAGTGCTGCTGCTTACCTTTATGAGGTCTCCAACTTGCCAAAAAATAATACCCAAAAGGTTTGCTTTGTAATTTGTAAGTCTACCACTTTCCACACCAATTAAAGATGTTGCTGCCCTTTAACAAAAATGACAGAATCCTTTTCAAATAAACATCCCAGCAAACACAGACCAAACTCAATATTCTCAGTTTGAAAGTCCAACCATTTGCAGGTTTTGGCTATTTTTAAATAAAAGAAAAAGCAATTAGAGCTGCTTTCACACGTTGTTGGATGATGCCCTACAACAGTCATTTCCAACTAGATTTTCCCATGTGAAACAAGAAAATCCAGTTGCAAACTATTGCTATAGTGCGCTGAGAGTGTACTATCCAACGTGTGTGAAAGCAGCACAGGTTTCACCAAAGCAATTTCCTGAAGGTGAAGCAGTCTACTAAGTAGATTACAGAGGAGAGGTTTTTAGTGCTCAGAAGCAGTAGGTATTCTAGAAAGAACTCTTATTGTCAGTTGGTATAGAATAGAATTCCCTGGAATGACTGTTAGTGTAGAGATTAGTGTCCTAACCTGTCCAAGAAACTGGAAATTCCATGCTTGCCATAATTAGACAAGGAATGGAGAATAAAACTGCTGCTATCATACTGCCCTTGTACAAATCTATGGTGAGACCACACTTGGAATACTGTGTACAGTTCTGGTCACCACACCTAAAAAAGGATATTTCAGAGCTTGAGAAGGTGCAGAAAAGAGCAACCAAAATGATCAGGGGGCTAGAGCAACAGCCCTGTGAGGAGCAGTTAAAACCCTTAGGACTGTTTAGCTTGGAAAGAAGGTGGTTAAGGGGAGACATGATAGAGGTCTATAAAATTATGCATGGTATGGAGAGAGTGGAAAGGAAAACGTTTTGCTCCCTTTCTCATAATACTAGAACGCGGGGTCATCTGCTAAAGCTGGAGGGTGAGAGATTCAAAACAGATAAAAGGAAGTATTTCTTCACACAACGCATAGTTAAATTGTGGAACTCCCTGCCCCAGGATGTGGTGATGGCTGCCAACTTAGAAGGTTTTAAGAGGGGAGTGGACAGAGTGGAAGGTTTTAAGATAGGGCTATCCATGGCTACTATTCAAAATGAATACTAGTCATGATGCATACCTATTCTCTCCAGTATCAGAGGAGCATGCCTATCATACTAGGTGCTGTGGAACACAGGCAGGATGCTGCTGCAGTCATCTTGTTTGTGGGCTTCCTAGAGGCACCTAGTTGGCCACTGTGTGAACAGACTGCTGGTCATGATGGGCCTTGGTCTGATCCAGGCTGGATCTTTTGAAACAGTGGGTTCCTTACCAACAGTTTCCTTCCCCTCTAGTACCATCCCTTGTACAGTGCTAGCAGGGAAGCACCCAGGCTGGTAGAAGGAAATTATAGACAGCTGCCCTTGTGTGTTTACTTTCTTAACCCCAGTGCAAATAAGGTTCTGCACTGCAAAGGTTCCAGAATGTACTCTGGCTAGCCTCCTAGAGAATGTACTTCCAGATCTGTGGGTTCACCACTCAGAGGCCTGTGTGGTCTTTCTGGCAGAAGCTTAGCTTTTCATTTGGTGAAATATTAAAATTAGCTTATTCCCCTGGATCACCAAGCTTCTTGGCTTGGTTGCCCCCCACCCCCCGGTCCCATCTAGATTGCAAAGGGGGGGAGGCTTTGCCATGTTCGTGTGTTGTAGAAAAATAGAACAAAAGCCCAGTGGTGCCTTAAGTCTATCAACATTTATTTCAATCTGAGCTTTTGTGAGTCACAGTTTAAGAAAAATCATGCTGAGAATTCTTATATGGGAGGGGGAATCCAAGAGTTTGTGTGAATGATACCATCTTTCAAGTGTGAATTCCGAATGTAAGGAGAAAAGAGGGATTGATGTAGAAAGGTTAGCTGTGAATCCCATCATCAATCCCATCTAGCCAGATGGCTTGGATGAGCCCCCAACATGGTTTCATTCACTCCCATTTTCACAGTTATGCCAGCTGTCCCCAACTAGGTTTTTCAGGCCGGGACCTGGATCAATGAGGGTTCTGCTTTGCATGCAGAAGGTTCCAGGTTCAGCCTTCAGCACCTCCAGTTAAAAGGACCAGCTAATAGGTGATATGAAAGACCTCCACCTGAGACCCTGGTCAGCCGCTGCCAATCAGATTAGACAATACTGACTTTGATAGACCAATTCAATATAAGGCTGCTTGGTGTGTTCCTATTGCTACTGCTGCTGGCTATCCATTATCTCTCAAGATCAGGGATGATCAACTGGTGTTCAGATGTATTTTTTTCCCATTAAGAGGCCATTCACCTACATAATGGAGCCTGGGGCTAGGAGTATAGAAAAAGAAAACAGAATACAAGTTTGGGTTTGGAATTAAACACTGCCGGAATTTAGCTGGGTTGAAAGCAGCCAAAGAGGGATGTTGAAAGAGGGTCTGGGAAGTAGATGATTAATAGAAAAAGGGAGATAAATGAACAAGAAAGTGAGTAGCCAAAAGACACGGTGGCACAGGGCATAAGACAAGGCATAAGGCAAGAAAGTAAGTCCTCCAAATGTTGTGCCAGGAACAAAGTGAATCCACTTTTCAGACAAGATAAGAGATATTTGATGTAGTCTAACAAGGCATGTTAATTCCATACATTAAGAAACACCTATAAACAGTTCACTTAACTGGGCTAATTGCTAGAAATCATCCTCTACACAGTGTGTGCTTGAAATTCTAAGCAATGGTCACATCTCTTTCCTTAAAATTTGCTTCTGTCTGCAAGGTTTCCCCTCTTGATTTATAGGTGCATTTCCTGGTTCTTGGCATTTTGCTTGAACTGCTCCATAAAAAATGTATTGTACCAAACCATAAATCAAAGCAGCTTCCTGAGAATACAAGCTGCTTCATATACACAGCTCTGCGAGTGCTTTTCTGGACCATTCAGGGAAAAAGAAAACCCTCTGCCCCTTTCCTCTCTACATCGGACTTGATGGAGCAATTCAATTTTTATACACGTTTTAAATGCTCTACATGATTGCTTTAACAGTGGACTTTTGTTGTGTGCCCCATGAGCCTCTTTGGGCCCGGATTTATAAACTTTTATGTGACACTAGGATAATGTATATGTCTTGGGAGGCTGCACATGCCTTGTAATCCAACCTGTAAGAAACAACTAGTGCAGGTTAGACAATTTCTTGGAAAATGAAACATTCACGATTGCTACTTGAATGGAGCTGCTGTAATATGCCCACACGTTGTATACAGAGGAGAAGGACAGGCACGATGTACCTTTGTATAATTTTTCTTTGTTACAGCACAGAAAAGCATTTATGACATCTCCCCAGTACCTTGCTGGTAGAGCAGTACTCCTTTCTATTCAAATGCTTTCTCCTGCTCATTGAACTCTGAGGTGGTGCTGTGCGCTTTGTTAGACTGACTGAAAGATCCCACAGTTTAATTTTCCTAGCATTCTGACGCAATAGACCCAATCCATAGCTTTGCTGCCTGCTGCTTTTGGTGCAAGAGCTGGAGTGAGTTTAGTTAGCTTATTGGGGGGACCTGGCAACCCTACTGCCTCTGAATAGGAACTCTGATATGCCTTGGTGGTCTCCCACCCAAATACTGACCAGGGCCAACCTCGCTTAGCTTCTGAGATCTGACAAGGTTGGGCTAGCCTGCGCTATCATCATATGTTCATGCAAAATCTGAGATGGATGTGCTTATATGCAAGTGCCCTTGCGATGGGCATGTCCCAATAATTCTCTTGTTTCGACAATGTAGCTATAATGCCCACATCTTTGCATGACTCTAAAACAAATAATAGGTATCCAGTGGGTACAAAATCCTAGATGTTTCTCAAGGGAAGATTGTTTATTATCCATTTATTTTACGTGTTTGTACCCCACAGCTTTGGATCTAACAGGCCTTCAGTGTAGTTTACAAATATAATTAGGGTTGCCAACCTCCAGGTACTAGCTGGAGATCTCCTGCTATTACAACTGATCTCCAGCCAATTGAGATCAGTTCGCCTGGAGAAAATGGCCGCTTTGGCAATTGGACTCTACGGCATTGAAGTCCCTCCCCTCCCCAAACCCCACCTCCTCATGCTCCGCCCCCAAAACCTGCTGCAGGTGGCAAAGAGGGACCTGGCAACTCTAAAATAATGTAAACCTGTATGCTATAAATATCTAACAACAATAAAACAATGATGTAACATCCAAATCACACAGCTAAAAAATAAAGGTTAACTAAACCCAAACTTGAAAGCCTGCTGAAACATCCCGGTCTCCCACTTCTTCTTGAAGGGCTCCAGTGAAGCTGCCATATAGGATACCCACTGGATTGTTTTCCATAACTTTGGAACCACCACAGAGAAGGCCTAGCTCATCTTTTCTCCCACTGAAATTCAGGCACTGAAGTAGGGTAGCCAGGTCCCTCTTCAGTATTGGCGAGAGATTTTGGGGGTGGAGCCTGAGGAGGGCAAAGTTTGGGGAGGGGAGGGACTGCAATGCCAAAGCTGCCAATTGCCAAAGAGTCCAATTGTCAAAGTCCAATTGCCAAAGCTGCCATTTTCTCCAGGTGAAGTGATCTCTATCGGCTGGAGATCAGTTGTAATAGCAGGAGATCTTCTGCTGTTACCTGGAGGTGGAGCAACCAAAATAAACACCTCTGTATTGATACCACCGGTAAGGAAATGACTACAGGAGAGGCTAGTATAACCAATTAAACACAGCTGGTGTATAACAGGGTGTATTGGGTGCATTAAATGACAAACAATCTCAAAGACAAGAAACTATATACAGTACTCTATGAATAGTCCACAAGGGGTACTAGTATCACAAGTTCAAGGATGTGTGAGTAGGGAGGAAATCTTCATAACAAAGTTGCAAGGGAAATCTTCATAACAAAGTTGCAACTTTGCAACTCACACGTTCTTGAACTTGTGATACTAGTACCCCTGGTGGACTATTCATAGAGTATTGTATATAGTTTCTTGTCTTTGTTATTGTTGTTTGTCATTTAATGCACCCAATACACCTTGTTATACACCAGCTGTGTTTAGTTGGTTATACTAGCCTCTCCTGTACTCATTACCTGGAGGTTGGCAACCCTACAATGAAGGCTGGGTGAGCTGGCCTCCGCTGTGTTCAGAGGTTGGCAACCCTACACTGAAGGCTGGGTGAGCTGGCCTCCGCTGATTACCGTAGTGTTCAGGGTGGTTGCTGGCACAATGCTACATGCACCCATTACAACTGCTAATGCAAATCCCAGTTCTTCAGAGCTGACAGCCCCAGAGGAAAAGAGGTGCACTCATTCCCTGATAACACAAGTGTGTAAACCAGGGGTCCCCAACATGGTGCCTGTGGGTGCCATGGTGCCCGCTGATACCTTTTTGGAGTCCTCCAAGGGTTTTTAGAAAGTGGGTGGGGCCAGTTTGAAGAAGAAGAAGAGTTGGTTTTTATATGCCGACTTTCTCTACCACTTAAGGGAGACTCAAACCAGCTTACAATCACTTTCCCTCCCCCAACAGACACCCTGTGAGGTAGGTGGGGCTGAGAGAGCTCTTAATAGAGCTGTAACTTGCCCAAGGCCACCCAGCCAGCTTTGTGTGTAGGAGTGGGGAAACAAATCCAGTTCACCAGATTAGCCTCTGCCACTCATGTGGAGGAGTGGGGAATCAAACCTGGTTCTCCAAATCAGTCCACCACTCCAAACCACCGTTGTTAACCACTACACCTCGCTGGCTCTCAGATTTTTTAAAATGTTGCTTTGGCAGCAGCTGTGACTGAAGGAAGGCTGTGGCAGTCATTTGGTGGCTGGCTCCACCTCCTGCGGTAGCCATTTGGTGACAGCCAATTTATGGCTGCCCCCCCCCCCCCCACATTATGTCAGAATTCCAAAAGTCCCTGCAGGCTCAAAACGGTTGAGGATGCTTGGTGCAAACATTAAGATACACAGCTCCTCCAAATCTAATTATAGATTAGGAAAAGGAACCACACGTAAATGACATTTCATAGGCACGTGTACTAGTTTAAGGTGATAACCAGGCACTTCTAGTATAGGCTGGAGGGTATGGTCACAATTCAAAATCCCTGCACAGCCACAAAGGTCCAGCGGTTCAGTAATGGTACGTTTTATACTCACTTGTGTGCATAAGCTTTAGCATGAGAACAGAAGGAACACATCAAGCTATGCGCTTGCTTTCACATTCTGTAGCACATGTGCAAAGTCAAAGGAAGGAGGAGAAAACCATACAGACAGAATGCCATCAACAGAAAACAAACTGAATTCTCAAGAGAAGGACCAGGTAAAAGGTACCGCTCTTGAGAATGGCAAAAGGTTCCGTCTTGCTTAGTGGAGGACTCCTACAAAGAACTCATTCCCACTAAGGAGTTGGAAGTTTATAGAAAAGAAAGAAGGGCACTTGTACATTATTTATGCTTTTAGGTTCCCTACAGAAACTCTGTCTTATGCCTCCGGATACATAACCCAATGGGGAGTTCAGCTCTATCGATATAACAAAGCCAAAAAACTGCTGAGAGGTGCAAATCAAGGTCTTACCACTGAAAGAAAGAGAACTGTTTGATACCATAATCGGTTTCCTTTTGATCAAGTTTTTGAATGTCTCTGCTATAGTAAACACCAGGTTTTCCTATGGGAAAGTGAACCAGAATAAAATAACCTGTTAAAAATTATTGTGGAATTTCTCTGTACTAATTCTGTTATGTCTAAAAATAATGGGATAGCAGACCTCAACGCACTCTTCAGTTATAGCCCAGTTGAGTTCCTGTCATTTTATACGAGAGCAATAACCCAATATGTAAGAGCTCTAGTAGCAACACAGAAGAATTCTTTGCCAAACTTGATGGAGTAGAGCTACTGAAGTCCAGCCCAGAGCTAGATTGAAAAGAATGCAGACGTTCCCACGCAGATGATGAATTTCAGATGACACTGCTAAGCTTTCCCCTGGAGTTCTCCTGACTGTTAAAAGACATCTGTTGACTGGGGTTCACTAGGACCGGGAAGTAGAGCTTTTGAGAAAGATGTAACAGAATTATGAAGAACAGGGTGAGAAGAGAGTGACGGCGAATTGCAGTGACTGAGCTAATCAGGAAGTAGCATTTGTGCATATACAATAAAGAGCCAAGGCCCAGAATCTTAAATTACTAATCTCCCAAAGGAATACTGTCAAGTTTACAGAGAAATACGGCCAGCTAGTCTTGTCTGTCAAATCACAACTCTCTTACATAGCTTTGTTTGGCATGTTCTGCATCTTTCTGTATCTTATACTTGACATGTTCCTTTTAGAAAGTACAAAGAACAGTTTGCTGCTTTGAAGAACAGACAATCTAATATTTGAGATTAGGAGAAACAATATGGGAAAGGAGGTAGGGATAAATAGGGGAAGTATATGCATTCATCCCAGTCACACTTGCTTATGGTAAGTTTCATATGGAACTTACACTCAGAATATATTAAATGATGTGCCCTATGTTTCTTCTTGGCTCACGCTCTCTGTCAAAGATGACCTGCAGTTGCTTAGGATGCCAGAAGACAGGAGGCATCAGGGCCACCAAAATACACTTGCCAGGGCAGACGGTAGCCCCTACTGATGCTACCCAGCCCCAGCTTTCTCTGCTCTGCCCACTCACCTTTCCCCAGGAAAGAGGGAGGAAGGGAAATATTTTATTTTTATTCTTTATTTGTTTAAAATATGTATTGGCTGCCTTTTCTTCCTTATAGAGCTCAAGCTGGCTTACCATATTAATAAAATGCATAAAATAGATGACAGAAAAACATAAAACCAAAATTTAAAACCATAATTTAGGCCTGTTTTTATCAAATGCCATCCTGAATAAAATTGTCTTCAGCTGCCTCCTAAAGATCGAAAGTGAGACTAGTAGGATTGCCGTCTTTGCTATCAGTGGGAGATTTTAGGGGATCTCGTTTCATTGTCCTTTGCAGTCACTTGGGGTGTGGATCACCTGGCCGATCTTCCCTTGAACACATGAGCACATGAAGCTGCCTTATACTGAATCAGCCCCTTCAAAGTCAGTATTGTCTACTCAGACCAGCAACGGTTCTCCAAGGTCTCAGGCGGAGGTCTTTCACATCACCTACTTGCCTAGACCCTTTAACTGGAGATGCCAGGGATTGAACCTGGGACCTTCTGCATGCCAAGCAGATGCTCTACCACTGAGCCACGGTCCCTCCCTTTGCCCTGTTCCTGTGGAGGAAGGCAGGAGGAAGAGCTGGAGGGTATTTGCCTTTGCTCCCTCCCCTTGGCTTCATAGTGGCTCTGCACTCAAGAGTGCCCCCAGGCCATTCTCTTTTATTACATCAAGAGTCTTCATCTATTTTTTTTTGGTTGCCCTAGTTTTTCCCCCAGCCTGATTAACTGGTACCTTTTTGCATCCAAGAAATAATCAGGATCCAAACAGGGTTTCTCTGAGTTGAGCTAGCATTTTTACATAAATACTAAAGCCTCCCTGGTTCTTCTCTGCCGCCTCCCTTTCTAATCTCCAGAGACTGCCCCTGAAGTTTCAGTAGTATGGCTTGTTGGTAGTTATCAGAAAAAGGACATCACAAGTCCTTCCGTATGAACACAAGTTCTCCAAATGTTTTTCTCAGTACCAGCCGTTGTGAAAATAAATAGTTAAGGTACAACGGATACAATCCTGTGGGAGATTTTGCTTTCACTTAACTCATTGAAATGGGATTTACACAGGAAAAATTACCAGAGAGCCTTAAAACATTTTCAGGGGTCTTAAAAGTACACTATTGTGCTATGAAATTTCTCATTTCCCTCCAAATAGGGTTGCCAGGTCCTATCTGGCCTCTGGTGAGAGCTTGCTTCATGTGGGAATCCTTAGTAGTGATTTGCGTGTGCGGCGCGATTCTGTCACTTCCAGGTTTTCCCTGGAAACCATAGAGTTTTTTGGAGGAGGGCTAGAGCATTGTTGGCACTTCTAAAGCCAGAAGTGTCAGAATTGTGCGCCCATGGATCACCCCCCCCAAGTTGGTCTACTTCCGCCCGCCGGCCAGCTGAGGGGAGTTGGGCAGCCCGGTGAGTTGGTGGGAAATTGCCCAGCAACACTGGGCAGTTGGGAACCCTACCTCCAGACCATGTTTATCTCTACATTATGAATAAATATACATGTTACTTTAGAAAACATGATTTAAACTCCCATTTTTTTTCATTCAGAACTTCCGCTAGGGCAGCGGAGTGGAGCAGTCACCTTCCCCGGAGCTCCGGGAAGGGGAACCAAGAACGTCGTAAATAAGGGAGCTATCGTGCCCCCCCCCCGATTCCTAAACAGTGGAACGGGTAACAGGAAATCTCCTGCAGCCTCATTGTGCGGTTAACTCCTGGAATCTCTGAGATTTATGACTTGGAGACCCAGTAGCAGTTCCGCCTGCTAAGGAGTACTACATTGCCGAAGATGCTTCTTGGAATTTTAATTGGCTTCACTCCCACCTACCTATCTACATCTGGCAACTATATAAGTAACTATACCTGCTCTTCTGACATCTGAGTAAGTTTGAAAGACCTCTTTTGTTTTACCTGGATCTGGAAGTCCCAGGAAATTCTTATGCTTATCTGTTGAATCTGTCTCTCCCCACTCAACCTTTAAATGACTCCAAGCGGCTTGGAGGATTTGAGGAACATAAAAACTGGGTCGGTCAGGATTCTCCTCTTTGAATTTGGGATGGAAGACAATGCAACATGGATCTACTATGCTCCATCTGCAGAAAAGAATTTACCAACAATCTCCAAGGATGCCTTGCGTCAACTCCTTCAAATGTGGAAAAGACAGAAACGCTGGAAATTCAGGATAAAGGGACTAATTTAAAAGAGTCTGGTTTTTTCCTGCTGGTTAAAATTGACAAGTAACTGACTAAATGGATTGGTTATAATGGAAATGGAATTACATAAATTAATCTACTAAAAATGTCATGCAATAAATGAGTGTTAGGGAGAAATGGAGGATTTACAAATTAACTAATTTTCACTAGAAATAATTATATGCTTCTTACTATACTAATCCATCTTTTACTAGGGAGATTTAATATTTTCTTTCTTTTTAAAAATCTTTTATTCTTTTCTCCTTATGTGATGTTATTAATTAAAGTCTTTTTTTTTTTTTGGTTTTATTATAGAAAATATAATAATTAAGTGATTAATGATTAATGATTATTAACAATGGTATTAGGGTTAGAAATTTATGCAAAAGAGATTACAAGTCTATTACAGGATGGAGTGAGAAGCAGTGGAAGTCAATTTTTTTCCTATTCAATATATGTTATTGTTAAACCTTTTTATTAATAATTTTGGAAAATAATAAAAAATATTTTTAAAGGAACAAAATGCTTGTCTTTAAGTGTGTAAATAACCCAATTTTTTCTCTCTGTAAAATTCATTTTTATATCATCTTTACTGTATGAATTTTTTAAAAATAACACTTTAAAGTTTTTGTAGTACAGATATTGCAATGTTATTGCAAGGTTGATGTTTACCACCTATTAATTATCCGTGCTTTCTGCTTTGCTTAATCAATACCTCAAGGACAATTCCTCTATTCAATTTAAAACTAATAAAAGCATTATAAAAATAAACCCAGGAGTTCTAACTAATGCATGTCTTTAACTCTGGCACTGAACTAAAGAAAACTAACATTCTCAACAGGGTCCTTTGAAAGTCTTTATCATGTTAATTAATCTCAACTTCCCTATTATTCAGGCTTTTATTAGAAAACCACAGTCACATGCCTTTCCTTCCTGCAAGTTGATGATTATGGAAGTATGGGCAGAATGCGTTATTTACTCTTTGGGATTCAGCACACCTTTCACTCATGTTCCTTTCACCTTTTAGAAGTGGCAAGAGGACAGTCTAAACCATTAAAGTCCTACTAGCCATCTTTTAAATGTAACCTTGGCCTAATGATTAATTATGCAGTAAGTCTGTTAATGAATTAAGCCTCATGACTCCTGCAAAGATCCATCTCATCTTTCATGGGCTTGTCCCTGAAGTTGCTTCAGCATAAATCATCACATTTGCTAGATATTGCCAGAGCAGTCTGGAAAAAGTAATTAAATGTCGCCCACTCTATACGCAATCACAGGAGATGAGGTTCTCACTTCTCTGACTGGAGGACTATCAAGTTGGTATGGTAGAGATGAACTCAGCATCATACAGAATCAAGTCTTCCTTAGGAAGGGTTTTTTATCCAAGGATTTTTTTAAACAATAGAACACTGCTATCCTCACACTTAGAGATGGTGGCAGAGAGTGCAGGGTTTTCAGGGAACACAATCTATTTATTATCATTTAGATACACAATTTATATGCTGCCTGTCCAGAGATGCTCACAAAATGCAATAAAAACAAGAAAACAGCAAAAACAAAAATCATTACAATTCATGAACCATAAAAACTCAACCATAGAAAACTCATCCAAAGCATAAAACGAGTGTACAACATTTAGCAGCCCGCAATGATCCTTGTAAACTAGTTCTCAAGCTAAAATCAGTGTGTAAAAGAACTTAAAAGCGTCCTTAGCTAAAAGTCTCTGAGAAAAGAAATGTTTTGCCCTGGTGCCTAAAATCAAGTAAGCAAGGCTCCAGGTGAGCCTCACCAAGTGACAAGGGCATTCCACAAGCAAGGTGCCTCCACTGAAAAAGCTCTGTCTCTGGTCGCCACCAGCTTCACATTTGCAGGCACAGAGAACAGGGCTTGTGAGGAGGATCTTAACTGGAAGTCTGGACAGGTTGGGAAGTGGCAGGGCTTCACGTATCCTGGGCTGGCTCCTCACCATTCAAGGTCTTACTGATCAAAATCAGCACTTATGATTGTGCTCAGGGAGTGACAGAAAGCCAATGCAGATCTTTCAGCAGAGGGGGGTGATACAATCCCTGTGTGCAGCCTCCAACAGAAGCATGGTCATTGCCAAGGATAAGACTGAGCTTAAACTGGCATACAGTTAGGGTTGCCAGGTCCCTCTTCGCCACCAGCAGGAGGTTTTTGGGGCTGAGCCTGAGGGCGGGGTTTGGGGAGGGACTTCAATGCCATAGAGTCCAATGGCCAAAGCTGCCATTTTCTCCAGGTGATCTGATCTCTATCAGCTGGATATCAGTTGTAATAGCAGGAGATCAGCTATTTTCTGGAGGTTGGCAACCCCTACATACAGTTAGCACCCAATATTGATCCAAAATTGTTGTCACACTTATTTAACTTACAGGCTCATAGCTTGTAACATGATATGTTTGATCACTACAGGATAGAGTTGCCAACCTCCAGGTGAAACCTGGAGATTTCCTGGAAATACAATTTATCTTCAGGCAAGAGAGATCAGTTCCCCTGGAGAAAATGGCTGCTTTGAAGGGTGGACTCTATGGCATTATACCCTGCTGAATTTCCTCCCTTCCCCAAACCCCACCATCTCCAAGCTCCATCCCCGAATCTCCAGGAAGGCCCTAACCCAGAGCTAGCAACCCTACAGGAACAATCCTAAACAAGTATACTTGGAAGCAAATCCCATGTTAATCATTGGGACTTACTCCAAGGAAGGGGTCCTTAGGACTGCAGCCAGTGCTAATGTGATCTCATCTATACCATAGCCTATGAGGCTCTGATATACCTTTTTCTTGGTCTAAAAGCTCAGGCTTCAGGTATTTTCAGAAAAGTTACACAAGAGCTAAAACTGGGACAATTCCTGTTCAACAAATAACCCAATCCACCAGTTGAGGAGCCAATCCATCAGAGAATAGCAAAAAATGTGTTTTCCTTCATTGAGTGTGTGTGTGTGTGTGTGAGAGAGAGAGAGAGCGCGCGCTTTTGGCTACTCTGTGTGCAACCCTCCAAACTAGGGTTGCCAACCTCCAGGTGGCACCTGGATATCTCCTGCTATCACAGCTGATCTTCAAGTGGCTAAGATCAGTTCCCCTGGAGAAAATGGCTGCTTTTGTGGGTGGAGTCTTTGGCATTATATCCTGCTGAGGTCCCCCCTCTCCAAACTTGGCCCTGCCCAGGCTCCACTCCCCAAATCTCCAGGTATTTTCCAATTTAGAGCTGGCAGCCCTACCCCAAACTGAAGTTCTAACCCCGATACCCTTTTACATGCTTAGGGAAAAGGCCTCCACTCCTTAAGCATTAGTATTAGATTCAACTCAAGCCCTATAATTGCACCTCGGCAATGTGGAGTTTCACTGGAGAAGTTGTGTAATTTGTATCATCCATGGGCCCAAACCACAAAATTACTCGTCAATTTGAGTTTTTTTAGGTTGTTAATTTTGACTGTAATTTGGAAACATAATTTTACAATTGAGGTACCGGTAGTAGTGACGCTATAGACAGTAAATGCCTATCTTGAAAGATGCAAAAAATCAAGAGGCTATGGATGATAATAAAACATATCAAAGCAAATTGTGTGTTTTGTTCTGCTGTGTTAAAGAGAATTATATTAGGCCAGATGAATTATGCTCTGAGAACCAGGTACAAAAAAGTATTAAACTAAGTCAATTGCCAAAATACCAGCAATAATGATTTTAGCATGAGAACATAGCCAGAAACTTGATTGCTGATTTATGAAGCAGAATGAATTAGCTTTGTTCTTCTGCAGCTATAATGACTGCAAGAAATAAAAGCGCATGGATAAACTAAAGAGCAAACAAGATGTTACATACACATGTATGTAATGAAGTTCTAACTTTTTTAAGTTAAAAAAGAAAAGCAGTCTCAGGTGGCTACAGTTGTAAGCAGATGGTGGAAAAGGGACCATTTACCCTTTCATGTCTCTGCCATGGTGCTTGTGATGTGTATTTTTAAAAACACATCTGGAATAAGGTGGGGGGAAGAAAAAGATGAGCAGAGGTGGTTTGCCATAGCCTGCCTCTGTAGCAACTCTGATCTTCCTTGGTGGTCTCTCATCCACGTACTAACTAGGGCTGAACCTGCTTAGCTTCCAAGGTCTGATGAGATTGGTTTGCTTGGGCTATCCAGTACTTCACTGTTTACATGTTAACTCAGCAACTGGTCAGTATTAGTTGTAATCTATACCTCCACATTAAAAGTAAAAGTGACAACTCTAAATATAATTATTCTTGGGTTAATCCTTTTCCAGCATTCTATTCTTATATAGTTTTATAATGTTTAAATACTATACTGACCCCATATTGCATTAAACCAAATTTTATTTTTTTTACTTCCCTTCTGGTCTCCTTACAAGTAGGGCATCTTCAGTTAGATAAATCAATTATAATCAGATTTACACCTCATTGACTTTAAAGCATCTCTAAATCTGTCCATTGAATTGGCTCCACATCAAGCATATTAAGTTATCAGTCAGCAAAAATACAAGTTTCCTGAACAAACTCACTATGTGTCCCAAAGCAGCAGATAACAAGGGCCAGAGGCATGAAGCACAGTAAGGCAGTCCAAGTTGAACACAGTTCCATCAGAGTCCAAGGCATCAACACAAGAAATGGCAGTCCAAGAAGTCAAGGTACCAGGAGTCCAAAATACAGCAGAACCACATAACCAATGCCCAGGATGATTGCTCCCACAATAGCCAAGTTAATTGATTACTTAAATAGGCCCTTCTCTTACTGGGATAGATTAGCCAGCTGCTGCCAATTAGGCTGTTCAGGTATTCCATGCCAGGTGGTATGCATCAGCCCTGCTCTGCCTCATTACTGCTATCAGGGAATGATCTACACTGGGCATGCAGTCAGGCACTCTGTCATCTCCCTTGCATTTCTTGTCAAAACTGCCTCCTCCTTTGCGTTGGCTTTGGTGAGCCCTCTGATGATGCTGACTGTTGCTGGGTTTCAGGCACAACTGGAGTCCCTGAGCTGGAAGGCTGCAGACATGGTAAGAGGGTCAGGCCTGGTTAGTATTTGAATGGGAGACCCCAAGGAATACCAGGGTTGCAATGCAGAAGAGGGCACTGGCAAACTACTTCTGTTAGTCCCTTGCCTTGAAAACCCTATAAGGGGTTGCCATAAGTCGGCTGTGACTTGACGGCACTTTACACACACATACAGCCTTCCACTTTGCATTCCCCTTTGGCCTATTTAATGTAAGTTGCACATGTGTCACAAATACCTATTGGATATTGCATGTTAGAGGAGGGGCTGTGGATCTGTGGTAGACTATCTGCTTGGCATGCAGAAGGTTCCAGGCTCGATCCCCAATATCTCCAGTTAAAACGAGCAGATAATAGGCGATGTGAATGACCTCTGCCTGAGACCATGGACAGCTGCTGCCAGTCTGAGTAGACAATACTGATCTTGATGGTTCGATTGTCTGATTTAGTATAAGGCAGTTTCATATGTTCATGTGTTCACGGGGTAAGAAGGATAAACAGCTCCCTCCAACTTTACTCTTGATGTTTTGGGATGCATAACTTCATTTATGTTTAATACTTTAGAGCAGGGACTTCAAATGTTGTAGGTATGGGGGGCAAACTTTTATCTGACAGATGCCCAGAGACCATATCCAAATATTTCCACTGAATAACCATACATTTTCACAGGTGAGGGATTTAGTAGTTCATTTCTAAAGAAAAGAAAATACTTCTCACTATTTAATCGTATGGTGCTGCCCATTCAGATCTGTTCTGCTCCAAATGTTTCACCAGCCTGAGCATTGTATCCAATTGCCAACTTCACCCTCTCATGCTAAAAGGTCTCAGCATCCTCTATACTTCCCAACTGTCCTCCACATAACCCCTCTTCCCTTGTTCCATTGACTGGTAGCAAATAATGCTAAATTGTCTATTTCACTCTTTATATTCTTTGTCACTCCAAATGGAATAGGCGAGTGGCTAATGATGAAGATGTAGTAGCAGACGTTTGAGGGCCACCTCTTTTGCCCTACTAATGAATTTTTGGTAGAGTTGTTGCTGCAGGCCACACTGAGAACCCAGATCTACACTGAGTGCCAAGTTAACACTTCTCCCCAGTCTTTGACAGCCCAGCTTTAGAGGGGAACACTTACCCATACTGTCCCATTCCAGTGTGGCAATGTTTGGCTCTTTTCTTTCTTTTTTTCCACAGAGCAAACACTATCAGGCCTACCCTTCCCTCCCATGAGAAACAATGCCTTTGAAAGCTGCATGCACTCTGTCTCTAGTGATGCAACATACATTTTTTTTCACAAGGTGGTACATCTCTGTTTGCTCTCCCATCCATGTGGACTGAATATTGACTCTGAATCGCAACTTGGTGAACGGTTTTGCAAAGATGGGAATGCAATCAGGGAATGCATTGATTGATCATCTGGACAAGCTGTGAGAGCATGTTCTGTGGTTGGCTAAAGGGAGGGCATTCTTTTCTTCTCCCAAACTCCACTCAGGAATGATTCATCAGAAAATAGGATGCAATAGGTGGCTGTAATGGTAGGGTTGCCAAATCCCTCTTCGTCATCGGCAGGAGGTTTTTGGGGTGGAGCCTGAGGAGGGAGCAGTTTGGGGAGGGAGGGACTTCAGTGCCATAGAGTCCAATTGCCAAAGCGGCAATTGCCAGGTGATCTCTATCGGCTGGAAATAAGTTATAATAGCAGGAGATCTCCAGCTAGTACCTGGAGGTTGGCAACCCTATGTAATGGAGAGAAACAAATAGGAACGAATTGGTCCAAATGCCATGCCTTTTCACTCCACTTGATATTTAAATGGGTGCTATATTGCTGAAATGCTCCGTACTGTTGAGGAAGCGAGAATAACATCAAAGGAATTGACTATTCATACTCAGTAGGGCTCTGATCCAATATACATTAAGTCAATGGAAAGATTCCCATAAGAAGTGAATAATACGCCTTCTCATTTGTGAACGCTTTCAGCAATAAATGTGCTGAGTTTGCTTTGCTGTGATTCATAGGGTAATTTTTTTTAGTTTATTCAGCAAGCGGTTCAGTAAATTTTTTCCTCTTTCAACACTCACTTAGATGGCAGGTTCTGTTTTCACTTCCCGTGTTTATCCTTCCTACTATGGCACATTGAGAACACAATATTTGCACAACATTAATGGACAGGGCTACCTCTTGTGCAGCTCTGAGGTCTTGATGAGTGGAAATCTCATCTGCATTCTTGGCCTTCATTCCCTTAAGATTTATTTAAACACTAGTCATTTCTCAGGATACATTTTACACTAGTTGGCCAAGACTAGCTCTTAGTGACAAGTTGCTAAGATCAGCTTGCAGCCTGAGATGGCAGGGGCAGGATCAGATTATTTTTTCTTTTTGTGTGTGTGTCCTTGTTGTTGATGGTATTTATTATTTTACTGTCTTTGAGTTTGTTCAGAGGTGTTGGGTGCTCAATTTATAAGCCACCATAGGCCATGTTGGAGGGGAAAGATAAAATAAAAATATATATTTAAAATAAATATATATACATGAATGGGAAAGAACAAGTAAGGGGATTTTGCTATCTAATTTCAGTTTAGACTCATTTGGACATTTAAATTTATTGTAGCATCCTCAAAACCCCTGGATTAAGTTGGCTAACAGACAAATAAATACCTAAGCGACAAATGGTCTAGATGTAATATTTTGGCAACAAAATCAGAATTCCTGTAGTGAGCTTCCTACCCATCACCGTCTCTAAGGTGCCAATAGACCTAAATGTATGGTCATAAATAGTGCTTGTTGTGACTTCATTACTTTGGTGCTGTGCACATTTTGGAGTATCCTTTTTTGTGAGACACTTTGAGCTGCCTTGAATGAGGGGGGAGAAAGATAAGATGTAACTATTATAATAAGCAAGTATACTATGGCTATATAATGCACAGGATTTTTGTAAGGCCACAATTTGTAATGGGGCAAGATAGCTCAAGTATACACATGCATAGTAATGTCCAGAAGGTTAAAGGTCCCACTGTTGAATCTGGCTATCACCTATTGCGTAGGTTCCCCAATATTATCAATATATAATATTGCGGCTATTTTCCCCCAATCATGAAAGAAACAGAAACCATCTGCAATGTGTATGCAATTAAAAGGAGCACAATAATGGTTTACAACGAATGAAGCTAAGTAGGATGCATTTTTCCCCCAGAGAAAACATTTGTTATAATTCAAGGTTAATTATCCAACACTCTTGCTGCAAATCATTTTATAAAAGTGAAATAAAGGAAAATGTGTCTGCCGTAACTGAACTTGAAATCTTTTTCCTGAACTAAAGGACATGGGTATTCAATTCCATTCTTGAAGCTTCCTTCCAAAACAAAAACAGAGGGCATAGACCTCTTTATGGATGTCGATAAGCTATTGTGGTGCAAGGTATCATTTACTGTTTCCAAACTGTTCCATTGCTCAGGTTTAAAAAAATGTGTCTTTTACAGGAAACAAGGGTTTAGCTGCAGGGAGACTCCTTCCCTGATTTCATATTGTTATTCTGTGTCTGCTTCTCACATCACAGTATATACCGTAATAAGACACCTATGGGGATTCTGACACATCCCTGCCATTACTTTTAATGTAAGGGATGTGACTGTCCTCCCAAGATGCCTCTGAAAAGCCTAATTACATGACAACACGAGCTTGGATGTAGTATCAGTTTATAAGCCTGGATAATTATTGTACCCAAAAGCAATGTCAAGAAAGAAATGGAAGAAACTCAGATGTTGAATCACAGCTTTGTAAGAAAGGATGTGGCTTGGCAAATTAAATGGTGAAGATAGAAATCCTAGTGCCTATGTATTCCCTTTTCTCTGCCCTGCAGAGCTGGGTTGCAAACATGTGACTCCTAGGATTGCCAGCTCCAGATTGGGAAATACCTGGAGATTTTGGGGGTGGAGCCTGAGGAGGGCTGGGTTTTGGGAAGGGAGGGACTTCAATGCTAAAGACTCCAGTTGCCAAAGCAGCCATTTTCTCCAGGTGAACTGATCTCTATTGGCTGGAGAACAGTTGTAATAGCAGGGGATCTCCAGCTTTCTTTCTTTTCCCCTATTCTTATACCAAGGCCTTGAACAATAAAACCATAAAACTGAAATAAGGCTCATCTCTAAAACCCCATTTCTAAAATCCCTTCATCTCTTTTCTGCAGCCTCCAAAAAATGAGCAACAAAATAAATACGCTGAAGGTGACAACCCTATCCATTGGCCATTAGCTAGTAGTAAAAAGCCTAGCATAGCATCTTGCTGGGTGAACCATAAAGAAGTCTCTTTGTGACCTCCAGTTTAGCAATAAGCTAGCTCCATTCAGAATGCAGTGGGTTTGACCCAGATTAAAGCTGTATATAGCTGAAAAGGTCAGTCATGTTTACACATTCGAGATTTCTTTTCCAGGATAACCAGAACAGTAAACTAGTCTCATATTACTTCTTGTTTTAAATTCAAGGGTATCTGGATTTGGTATATTCTGTATGAGATGGTACTGGATTTATTGACAAAGTCAACAATATCCGTAGATTTTTAAAAAATCTTTAATGCGCCCACCCCCAGAGAGCGTTACGCTCTGCACACACCAAATTGCTGGTGGTCCCTGGACTGAAAAGTGTCCAGTGGTCCTCAACCAGGGCCAGGGTCAATCTGGTGGAACTCTCTCTCCAATAAGTCCAGGGCCCTACAGGACTTAGGGCTGTTGAAAAAAAAAAATTAGGTAAAATTCGGATTCGGGAAAATTTGGCCCATTTTGATTTGGGCCATGCCGATGTCCAAACTCCCCCTCTTCGGATCCCCGAAATTCGGGCGAGATCTGGAGTTTGGGGGAAAATTCGCTCCCCCGCATGCCTTCATGGAAACCCCATGAAGGCGCGGGGGGGGGGAGAAACCCCGAATCTGCCGAATTTATTCGCCAAACCCCCGAAGTCGGCAAATTCGGCTCCCCCGTTTCCCACCTTTTTTGAGTTCGGTTCCTCCCAAACCGAAAAACAGCCGAATTGGGGAAAATTCGGCTGTTTTTCAGTTTGGGACGAACTGAATCGACAGCCCTAACAAGGACTTAATGCAGTTCTGCAGGGCCTGGTAGACCGAGATGTCCTGCCAGGCCTATGGTTTTTTCAACATAACTGGCCTCCCTTCCTGTTTCTCTTGCTGCTTATTTTATTAGATCCTTGAGTAAGGGACTCTGACTGCTTTCCTGGGCTGGCTGTGGCCCGTGTGCCAGTAAACAAGCACCGTCTGATTTTAATTGAGAGGTTGTTTGGTTTTATTGGGGTAATTTTGTATGTTTT
Source organism: Euleptes europaea (assembly GCF_029931775.1). Taxonomy (NCBI): domain Eukaryota; kingdom Metazoa; phylum Chordata; class Lepidosauria; order Squamata; family Sphaerodactylidae; genus Euleptes; species Euleptes europaea. The sequence goes on along the minus strand of NC_079316.1, from coordinate 33,779,820 downwards.
CATTGTGTTTTATATGATTTTAGCTGCCCTGAGCCTGGCTTCAGCTGGGAAAAAGGGTGGGATATAAGCCAAATAAATAAATACATACATACATACAATAATGCCTGTGAATATTTTCCTCTTGTTTCTTATCATGGTGGTATGGAAGACTGGGTGTTAGGAGTTATCTGGGTGCTGATCCATGCATAGTGACAGCCTTGAAGAAAACAGCACTGTTGCACTCTATGGATGCTATTTTGAATGCAGTTGCAAATTAATATCCTTTCTACTTTAACACCACATGTGGCTGTATGGATGGATTCATTTTCTCACCTCATGAAATACAATCAAAGCAACCCATGCATAATCCTTTATGTTACTCGCAAGATCACAGGCTAGTCTAGTTCTTCTCTTACGATCAGTCCCAGGAAGAAAGGAAGATGGGTCGGATTTCTAGATAGGAAAGGTGATCTTCTTGTCATATAAAAGAAACCTTTCTTAGATAATCTCTAACTGTGGGGGCCTGTACACAAGTTTGCTAAGGAAACCATCCTCCTTCCACCAGCTTCAGACTTTTCTAGTTTTACTCCTCGTCCTCTATTCCCTTTTTCATCTCTCAGGATCTACTAACTGCTTCTTATTTGCTGTCTCCATTGGTTCCCGTGGATCTAGCATGTCCCCAAGCACAAGCAGTCTTAGGTATGCTGGGAAGGAGCATCAGCAGGAGGTTAACCATAACAAGGGAGGTAAATGCACCACTAGGACTGTGTCCCATAAACTATAATAAAGATGGTGGCATCCCTCTCCATATCTTCAGACTAATGCACAGAAAAGTGAGCAGATGTTGGAAAGGGTTTAGGATCTGAGGACATCAAAGTTGAAAAGATTTGTGCTGGCAAGAGATGTGTCCCTATGGAAGGTTCTCTATTCTTAAAAATCCATCCATTGATAAGCCCTTTCCAATGTCAGTGATTTCAATGGGAAAGATAAACCTGCTTTTAAATATCTCCCATTCAAATCAAAAGCCTAAAGAGTTATCTTTAGGGGGAATGTTCCTTTAGCTTTTATGAATTGTTATGAAGAATATTTGATGTGACAGCAGCTTTTAAAAAGAGGTCAATTTCTAGATCTTGTTTGTTCCAAACTTGATATGAACCTTAAGAAACATGCAGTGCTGTTTTTAATGTGCATTTTTAATCAGAGTTACTTGCTTTCTGTAGTGTAATAATAGCTGGGCAAAATGTATTTTGCAATAAAGAAATTATTGGCATTGTGTTTAATTGCAAGCTTGAAAATCAGCAGTTGGTACAAAAGCTGAATTTTTACATGGTTGCATCTCATAATGTGGCTGTTTAGCACAAGTTTTCCCCCTTGTTATTAAGGGAGTTAATTGAAGGGATGTTTCTTTTGCTACGCCTCACTGAGTCTGTATTAAATGTGCTCACTTTACAAGGATTTTCATCGTGAGAATTCTTTGCTCTAACAGTTGGTACTCCAAAATTCTAGTTAATATACTGAGAACAAGCACGCTACTGTCCTTTCTATGCATCAACAAACAATGATCTTGCATGAGGAATTATGTACTACTACAGCAGTGTGTTCCTGTTGCTTCAAGAGTTCCTCTGAGATCCACCTGTTAATTCTTATTGGCCATCTTTACTATGTGAATGAATGTAATGCAGGGTTTTGTTTTTAACCAACAGTGTGACGAGTTATGACTGCTGCATGAAGAGACAAATACTGTTTATGTGATTTGATACTTCATTGCCATGGAAGAAGTTTAAGTTGAAACCCAGAGCCTAAGTGTTCTCTCTAAGAACTGCGGAATCTATCAATAAATATTTATGTAGCCCTATTGGTGCCTTGTATCCATTTCATATAACACATTTATACACAGAAAACTATTCCTAAATTCAAAATACACAGATACTGCATCATTTATGAATGAAATGCATGTGTGTGAATTGCAGGTTTTTCTAGTAAAATGCACACAACTGGGGACCTGACAAGTTACATATAAGAGATGCTGTAGGCTTATAGGATCTACCTTCAAGTCTCCTGTCTTTGCACTGGGCATAGCAATGAACAGAACTGTGTTAGTTCAGCAACACAATTGGGTATTCATGTATGTACCAAGCTTAAACGTTTGCTTAGGAGAAACCAAAGATCGAAATTAAAAAAAAAAAATGAGGGGGAAAGGGAGATTGCATGAAAAATGTAATTTCTTCTTGAATCTGATGCCTGAAGGTACCTTCCCATTACTTCACGAAAAGACAAATCCTGTGTCTGTTAGTTTTGAAACCACAACTTTACAGCATTACCAAACCAGCAACAGCTACTGATATAGCATTAGGACACTTGGATCAATTGATAGTCCTGTTATGAAATATTTAATAGCTGACTTGGGGTATGGGGCAGAAAACACTGAATGTGCAAAATCTTGGAGTCAATGTCTGATCCTTGACATTTCCAATGAAACATTTCTGCCCCTGAGGCCCTGGAGGAACACTTCCAGTCAAGAGCAGAACATATTGAGCCAGATGAAGCAATGGTCTGACTCAGTTCAAGGTAGTTTCGTGTGTTCATATGAAAGTATATTGAGAAGCCCAAGAAGCTGGTGCATTCCTGTTCACCACTTTTTGTAGATTAGAATTTCTTGCTGAATTATGGGGGTTTTGAGGGATATATTTCTTTTACAAAAATGCTCACCTGTCCCCCCCGACATTCGTAGTCTTACCTATGGTTTCATTACCTAGATGAAATATTCAAGCATATGCGAATTCTGACAGTGCCTCATGAGAATCATAGTTTCTTTCCCTCCCACACAAGTCTGCAAAAGTCTTATTTTCAGGTTTTTAGACTAATGAAACAGATATACAGGGGGGGGGGAGGCTTTCTTGCTCCACCGTCTCTAGCAGATATTGAAACTAACAGAAATTATATGAACTATCTTGAATGGGATGAGCTAGCAGATATGTGTTTCATAGGCAATGTATCCACTGTAGATAGGTAGTTTAAATGCCTCATCCAACTGTGCCAGTGCAGAATGGGGATGAACTATGTATGACTTTGGTTTCTGTGTAATTTTAATGACTCAGCTATGACTCTGGAATATATATATATATATATATATATATATATATATATATATATATATATATATATATATATATATATATAATTTTCACTGGTGACCCAAAAGATTCCATGTGTTGGTTGCATAGATACAAAGGTGGCCACAAACTAAAGTGCATAAAGTTACAGATGTACTTTATTTACTGAGTACTTTATTTACTTTATTTACTGAGGTACATGGCTGCTGTATAGGGTTGCCAACTCCAGCTCGTGTCAAGGTTGGACAATTTTTTTTATTAAAATACACTGTTGGGGGGACAATTTAATCTTGGGCATATCCATGGGCAGGCTCTTGACCCTTACTGTGAATCTTGCTGTCTAATTTTGTCCTAATTCTGTCAGCATTAGGATGTCTTGGTGGTTGGAGCAGTCAACCACAGCATCTGCCCTTCAATAGTTACTTGGTTCCCTGAGACAAACAGGAAAATGGCATTTGGGGTATGTGAAGCATTCCTTTGGCTGCCTAAAGCAATGACTTGAAAGATTTTAATGCAAGCTTTTCTGCTCTCCTCAAAATAGTACTGCCTGGAAACTGTCCTCTCTAACAAACGGAAGACTCCTGGGTTGAATGTATTTGTTTAAGTACATGCTTGCCTACAGCTGACAGGATGCTGTTCAATATCTGCACACTTGCTCTATAACCTCAGTTATTTCTTTGACAACTCTCAGCTGAATCACTCTTAAGGACAATATTATATGCAGTCATCTACTGGGAAAGATACAGAATGTAAATAGTAAACAGATACTCCCTCAAGGTTAAAATAATATCTTCTTCTTACATCGTGTCACAAAGCAAGTGAACCTTTTTGTCTAAAAAACAACAGTCTGCCTTTTCATTTTACCATTTTATGCAGGCAGATGAGAATTCCCTTTGTTTGACTGTAATATTCAAACTCTCGCTAATTGGTCTTGATGCTTTCTGCAGACTTAAAGCCTTTCTGTGGTCTAAAAGCCTGTGTTTTGTATTCAAGATCTATAAAGCAACAGATACATTCCCTGCTTGAGAACATCATAGGATCCCCTATAGGTATGATAAAGTCAAGGTATATATAAAACTGTACTTTTTAATTTTATTTAGTGGGAGCCTTCTGATAGGGAGGAAGGGGCCCATGAAAACAATCTCCTCTGTGATACAAGATATAATGCTTGGGTGGTAAGTGCAAATTTCAATTTCATAATTTTTCTGTGCTTACAAAGAATTTGAGCTAGCTGAATAATAGGCATTGATTGGGGATCGATTGGGGATTGATTTTGTTTGGGTAGTGGTGGTGTCATTTTTATTTGCATAATGGTATGACAGTGCTACTGTATGATGATAGCACGGTGGAACGGTATTATGGTATCACAACATATTTGGTGCACCGTCTTATAATGAAGCAGTCATGTGACAGTGTAACAGGAGATCTGGTGTGATGGTGTGGTTGGAGTGTAGGGATGCCAGGTCCTTCTTTGCCACTGGTGGGAGGTTTTTGGGGTGGAGCCTAAGGAGGGCAGGGTTTAGGGAGAGGAGGGACTTAAATACCATAGAGTCCAATGGCCATTTTCTCCAGGGGAACTGATCTCTATCAGCTGGAGATCAGTTGTAATAGTGGGAGATCTCCAGCTAGTACCTGGAGGTTGGCAACCCTATTGGAATGTCAGACTAGGGCCAAGTTCCATGGTCTGCCATGGAAGTTTGCTGGGTGAACCTGGGCCTGTCACAATCTCTCAGCCTCACCTTCCCCATCGAGCTGTTGTTGTGAGGATAAGATGGAGGAGGAATGAATGATAAGCAGCTTTGGGTCCCTATGAGGAAGAAAAGCAAGATATAAATAAAATTATAATAACTAATAATAAGAAAAATGACAGCCACATATCTGCATGCTTGAAGTAAGAGCAGATGTAGGTCCTGGGAAAGGAATATAACATTTAAAATTTTGAAGCACTTGGACCATCTGCTGCACTGAAAGTGGTAGACTGTAGGATGAAGCCTGAGATACAGCAACAGGGCAATTTGGAGAAGGATGAGAGGAGTTCAGATATACATGTGTATGAGTGGAAAAGACAGAGGAGCTGTGGTTCGATTGCCTGTGTGGAAAGAAGGAAGGATGGACTGATGGGTGAACTAATGGACTGGTTGGATTCAATGTATGAATTACAGTGTGGGGGGGAGAGGGAGGGGTGGAACTCTTTGTCTGAGTGAAAGGAACTTCAGCTGGATCTGAAATATAATTCCTAAACTATTAGCAGTCCTTCAAAACCATTTACCTCAAGTAATCTCTAATCAACATACAGTTTGAGTGAATTTTGCCATTGTTTCAAACTTATGCTGTTGGCATACAGCTGCAGCAGGAAGTTTTTTTCTCAAATACATGTGGTTTCTCTAAGCACTTTTGAGTTGTATTACTGTTAAACATTCCATAAAAGCTAATGGTATCATATTTCTATTTTTTTCCTTTTCAAAACACAAGTACTCACATTAAAAAAAACACACACACACACCCTCAACTTTCCATTTCAGAAAAGAGTTAAAACTCTTCAATGAATTTAGAAGGGTGTAACACTTAGGACTGTCTGCCCTATAAGGCAGATACCCTAATTTCCATGCCAGGTAACAGGATAGACATTTTTTTTGTGTGTGTGTGTGAAGTGCCATCAAGTCGCAGCCGACTTATGGCAATCCCTTTTGGGGGTTTTCATGGCAAGGGACTAACAGAGGTGGTTTGCTAGTGCCTTCCTCTGCACAGCAACCCTGGTATTTCTTGGTGGTCTCCCATCCAAATACTAACCAGGGCTGACCCTGCTTAGCGTCTGAGATCTGACAAGATCAGGCTAGCCTGGGCCATCCAGGCATAGACATTTTAGAGTTTCATATTTTGCTTCCATAAATTTTAGGTCCTGGCATACGTACTTTGCCTTGTTATTTTGAGTTTTAGTAATCTTGTTTGAGGTAACACTAGGAACAAATTACATGTTGCAGTGGAAACATAGGCTTCACCATACTCTCTTTTGTTCATAATGTTAATATGGCCAGCATTTGAGGAAAATCATAAGGAGGGAGTGATGACATTCCTGGCAAAGATGAGTTTTGGACCATGCATTTGTTGAGATAACATTTCAGTTTCCCCCCTAACATTCTTAGTATTACTTAATTCCTTGATTGTCTTGGCACAGTTAGCATTTCCCACTCTGTGGTAAGCCCCATGACCCTTTTTATTCTGCACAAGAACGCTAAGTGCATTTTTAACAATCACCTCTAAATGAAACACGTAGATTTTGTCTGCTCCCTGGTTAGGAAACAGATAGACCTATTGTTCTTACTGGATGTGAATTTGCTTCTGTTGCTCTCATCTGTCTGGCTCTATTTATCTGATTAGGGTCTCTTTCTGCATGTGTAGATTTTAAAAGCAGCTTTTGTCCATGACAAATAATACACTGTGGTGTCTGTTATTAACACTGATAAAGACCATCCATAAACATGATATGTCTGGCTCCTCTGTGCTCATGGCAGTAGAGACAATGGGGAGATGGAGCTTCTGGGATCCATTTCGGGCTGCAAAGAGTGATCTGTGTCCAGATCTTTGTATACAGGTCTGCAGGCAGGAAGCAGCTTCCATGCTCCTTGCCCTAGCAGCATGATGCCTCAGCTGCAACAGCTGAAGCCTCTGCTTCCATGAACCAATGAGGTTGCATGAGCCAACTTGTACGGAGTCAGGATTATAGCCCTATCTTTCCCAGGGCCGGATCTTGAGGGGGGTCTGGGAAGGCAAGCGCCCTGGGTGCAAGGATGGGGGCACCAATGTGGGCATGGAGAAAAGGAGTGCTGCTGCTGCCGCATGGGTGCAGCTGCTCACCCATGGCCCGGCTGGTGCGTGCACTGCCACCCAGCATGTAGCGCCTGCCCAGCTGTGCGCAAGGCCAGGGGGCGGGCGAGTGAGCATGTGGAAGCATGGCAGCAACTGCCCCGGGGCCACCGGGGCCTGGCTCCAGCATGTGCATGCCAAACCCCTCCCCCCTGCCCCTGGTGCTCCTTCCCCCAGCCTTGTGCCTCATCTTTCCCACTGTATGTAGCTCTGACTGGCAGCGGCTCTCAGGCTGAAGCCTTTCCCAGCACTGCTATCTGAGATCTTTCGATTGCAGATGCCAAGTGCTGAATTTAATGGATAAAAACCATATGTTTATAGTGAACTATGGCTCCTCTTATAACAGCAGAAGCAGTGGTGTACAGGAAAAAAGGAGAGCTCATAAATGCATATTTAGAAAGGCAATAATTGCTTAGGTTCACACCCTCAGCCTATTTGGTCAGACCAGTCTATTCATAGGCTTTCCCTCTGCTGGAGTTTTATGGGGAAGACAGCTATTAAGCACAGTCCTTGGCCGCTCAGGAAGCTACCTAACAAATGAGAGAATCAAGCACAAGGAGCTACATTACCTTCTGCTATAGTAGAATCGCTTGTGTATTATACAGAGCTGAAAGGCTTCAATCTGCTAATAGCCTTGACTGCTAGGAACTCCTAATTTTCTAAACATTGGCTCTGTATGTACACAACACTACATTTTAACTAAAGAATCAATGGACAAACATCTGTACTTTAAGAAAGAATTTAGACTGAATAGTGAATTAGACGGCGTTCTTTTCAGGAATGTGCATCCATCTGCATATGTTTTATTTTAGCACTTAATTCTGTATTTGTGAGTTAAAATGAGAAACACTTGGTGCTTCTCTCCCACCCTCACACCAGAGAGAGCGAGTGAGAGAGCAAGAGTGATAGACAGTGAGAGCAAGAGTGCCTGCAGTTATCTTCAGCTCATTAACCAGAACATTTTCCTAGTAAACAGCTCTGCTCATTAAGAGGAGATGTAGGAACAAGGTAGATGTGCTTGAGGCATTTCAGATGGGCAGTGGAGATACAGGCAGAACTCTGAAGGGGTGTCGGTGAGGCTGGGAAGGAGAACAGAACTGACTCTAAAACCATCATCTGTTTTGAATTCAAATGAAGCATTTCTTTCTTTTTGTGGTTGTTTGGATATTTGTTATAAAAAAATATAGGTGACTTCTGAGAATTATAAGTGACTGTCGCTTCTGGTTTTACATCCAAAGAGAATTCATAAATCTCCCCAACATGTGCTCCAGATGTCATTATAGCTTACTCAGGCAAAGAAGATGCATGAGATCCCATTTTTGGCCGTTAGGTATCGTGAAGAGAAGGCCACACAGAAGAAGGAGGAGGAGGAGGACTTGGTTTTTATATGTCAATTTTTTCTATCTTTTAAGGAGAATCAAACCAACTTACAATCTCCTTCCCTTCCTCTCCCCACAACAAACACCTTGTGAGGTAGGTGGGGTTGAGAGAGTTTGAAGAGAACTGTGACTAGCCCAAGGTCACCCAGCTGGCTTCATGTGGAGGAGTGGGGAATCAAATCTGGTTCTCTGGGTTAGAGTTCTCCGCTCTTAACCACTACACCACACTGGCTACATAACCAATAGGAACTTTATTTTGACCGCCCGGGTATATCAGGAGGACCTGAACTAGCTGCCAGCAAGAGCCAAACTGAACTGGAAAATTAAAGTGCTCTTTAACCATCATTTGCAAGTGGATTTTGCTGTTTCAAACAGTAAAATCCAGTTGCGAAGTGCATTGAAAGTGGATCAAAAGTGCATTATTCGGCGTATGTGAAAGTGCTGTAATAAGAAGCTGAATTCTAGCACTTGCCAGGAGGGTAAACTGGAAGAACCAATACACTACACCCCTCTCCCTAGCTCACACATTTGCGAAGATACCATGGATGGGCTGTAGCATCAGGTGGGTGATCCAGATCATGTATTGGGGTGGACAGAATTATTATGTCATTATGTTATGTTATGATTAGGTCTGTGCTCCTTGAGATTCTCGATTGGCATTTGTAGCATGTGGCCAGTTAACTATGTTCTGGCTCATCTAAATAAAATTACTGTAGTATATCCTATATGGCGCTTCCTTGAAGGCCTCTCGGAAACTTTAAATGTTGTGGTTAGCATGTTGACTCTAATAGCCCATTCCTGAGCTTGGGGGCTCAATGGACTTAGGAGGCACAAGTCCTCACGCAGGCGTCCCAGGAGGTGTTCCCGGGGCAGAGCTGCTGGTAGGCAGCTTCCTAACCCCTTTCAGCCTGGTAAGGCCCCCTTTAGCAACCGCAGTGCTGTGCCAGCTTTTTGTTGGTGCAGCTGTTTTCAATGGGGATCTCCCTCTTTGCTTATTTTTCTTTTTTAAAATGCCCTTTCCCACCCACCCACCCTACTGCAGTGATCAAACCTTTTTGGAGGCACTGCAGCACTGCCACGGCCACGCCGTCCCCAGCCGCTGCAGCTCTCAGGAATGAGGTGTTATAGTGAGCATATCACGCCTGCACTGATGATCTTCACTGGCTTCCAGTATGTTTGTGGGCCCCATGTGCTGTTTTTGACCTTTAAAGCCATGAATGGCTGTAGAAGTGCCTTTCCCATTTTATACAGCATATTTGCTGACTGACATCACCCAAATATTCTGGGTGCTATTAATATTAAAATGTTTTAATTTACTGCTCTGAGAACAATTTTTTACTGTTACTGTATGGCACTATTTGTTTTGTGCTATTTATATTTTAAGCACTGCATTATCTTAACTTTTGGCGCTATCAGTATATTTTTTGTATCCTACTGCAGATAATTTTATATTTTATTTTTATATTGTTTTCATTGTGTTGTATTTGTATTAATTCACTGCCTTGGACATTGGGTGGAAGGAGCGAGGGTGTAAATGTTAAAACAAAATGTCTTGGACAGCTTCAGACACCTTATTTCAACAGTGCGTCTTGTGGAAATCAGACAGGCTGAAGGAACAGATCCAGAGCCCACTAAAGCAGCCTTTAAAAAGAGTTCAGCGCCTTTCCGCTAACATGTTTGCTTGACATCAAACGATCTGACATATCAGGATTTCTTTTTGCAAGACTTGCAGTTATGCTCATGGCACAACATCCATTTTTGCTCCCTCTCAACTCCTCCCTTCCGTTTCTGGCTGGAGCCACGAATGCACTCCCCCCCCCCTTTGTCTTTAAAAAACAAAGACATCCAAGTGTCCCTTGTTTGCTCACGCTTGACAGATCCTGAGACATTACACTCATGACAATTTTATGCTGGATTTGAGGAGTTTATATCAGCAGATCAGAGAAGGAAAGCGCCTTACCTCACAGTTCAACTTCAGGATTCATCCCTCTGGGGCCATTCAAGAACTGTTTCATTAGACTAACTGAAATAAATGCCATTAATAAATGTAATTCCATTCTCAAATCAGGGTGACTAGATGCAGGCTGAGATCCAGTATGCTTAATCAGCAGTGAAGAAGAAGAAGAGTTGGTTTTTGTACCTCACTATTCTCTACCTTTAAAGAGTCTCAAAGCGGCTTACAATCACCTTCCCTTCCCCTCCCCACAACAGATACCTTTTGAGGTAGGTGGGGCTGACAGAGTTCTGAGAGAACTGTGACTGGCCCAAGGTCAACCACTTGGCTTCATGTGGAGGAGTGGGAAGACAACCCAGCACACCAGATTAGAGTCCCCTGCTCATGTGGAGGAGTGGGGAATCAAACCCACTTCTCCAGATTAAGAGTCCACCGCTCTAAACCACTACAAGAGCCAGCATGGTGTAGTGGCTAAGAGTGGTGGTTTTGAGCGGTGGACTCTGATCTGAAGAACCAGATTTGATTCCCCACTCCACATGAGCAGCGGAGGCTAATCTGGTGAACTGGATTTGTTTCCCCACTTTTACACATGAAGCCAGCTGGGTGACTTTGGGCTAGCCACACTCAGCCTCCTCCTCCTCCTCCCCTTCCTCTTCTCCTCCTCCTCCTCCTCCTACTCCTACTACTAGCAGGCTCTCCAGCATTGAGAACAAGAGAATTTTGGCAGATGCACTTTTTTCTCACCCAGCACTATGGCATCCTGATAAGCTGTACCTGTTGCTTCTAATGTGACATGCCCCAGCTGTGTTTGGACAAGAAGGATGTTCTATATCCAGCTTCCGTGGTCCTCCCACTCCACCCTCAGCTTTGACTCTGTTTCCGCCTATTTCCCCTAGCTCATCAAGTTTTTATTCTAATGTAAGTGCCCCTGGCAATATTACTGCTGTTGTCTGGCTTTAATAGCATCTCCAGCATCGCAGTGGTGCAGTCATGCACACCTGACTGGCAACTTGCTATGATGCCTCTCAACACATCAAGGTCAACCGGCCACCCTGCTTGCCTCCCCCCTCTCCCTCCTCCTTAGGGAGAAGGTATATATTGCCATGGACTGGAAGATTGTCGCTCACTAAGATTTATGATTTCTGACCCAACCAGCAGTGCTTGTGGGTTCTAAACGTCACTTGCTGTGCCATATTTTACAGGAACCATTTAAAGCTTTTTATAAGGAAGCAGACTCTGCTGGAGAGCTGAATGGTGGAGTAATTGAAATTGTCCTTCATTTAAAGTTCTTTACAGGTCAAAGGAGCCATCAATAACATAAAGTGTCTTTATCTAATCACTGGCTTTTCAGTGATTTGTAACATTCTACAGGATTTTTTTCTCCTTTTTGAAAGAACGTTAACTATTTTAGTTCTTTTAGTGAAGGGAAAAAACATACACAATGTAAGACTCAGCATTTATGGAGCCACATATTTGCATTTTGATTACATTGTTTTTCATTGCCTTTAATTATCTTCAGCAGTGCTGAGGATATAAGTTGTGAGCCCACTCTTATCATTTGAGTGTACGAGATTCCTAATGTTACGGGAATCAGTACGTACACAATGAAGCTCAGCGTCTTGATTCGAAATGGAATGGTGGCTCTGCCAAACAGAAGAGGTTTGAATTCAGAAAAGTTGTTCAAGATTCCTCTAAAGGATTACTCAGACAACTCTCATGGGGTGGATTTTTGATAGTCTTGATTCTGATAGTCAAGAGGTTTGTGATTCTTCAGTCTTGATGATTGTAATTCATTCATATGGTTGGTGGGAACTTGCGTATCCACACAGGCTAGCTGCTGCACATAGTGGGCATCCCAAAGGCATTTTGTGGTGCCCCATAGAAAAGGTTGTAGTGTCATGCTGGGGTCAGGGAAACTTGGGTTTAGCTCCCCACTATGCCATGAAGCTTGATGGGTGGCTTTGGTCTGTCAGTAGCGTTGCCAACCTCCAGGTACTAGCTGGAGATCTCCTGCTATTACAACTGATCCCCAGCCGATAGAGAACTCTGCCCCTAAAACCTGCTGCTGGTGGCGAAAAGGGACCTGGCAACCCTATCTCTCAATCTAATCTACCACACAGAGTTGTAGTAAAGGTAAAATGAGGAAGGGAGGACCATGGATGCTGCTCTGAGCTCCTTGAAGGATTGGGATCTGTGCTGGCAATGACAGACCAAGAAAGGGATCTTGGGGTGGTAGTGGATAGCTCAATGAAGATGTCAACCCAGTGTGGCATAATGTCAATTATGCTGGCCATAATTAGACGAGGAATAAACTGCTGATATTGTAATGCCTTATTAACTTAGTTTATGGGGAAAACATCTATTCTTTCACACATATATATTCTTATATACAGATCTAGAATCACTATGCATGATGGGTAAAGTAGAAATCTTTGGTCAAAGAGATTCACTATTGTAAGGCCTGGGTCAGGTTGACCCAGCAAGCAGTTTGCAAGTCAGCTGCAAGTGAGATCATTCTCACTTGGTACAGGCAGGCTCTCTAATTAAGCCTGGAGCTTTGATTTAAGACAAGAAGTGTCATCCTGGAATGTAAACTTGCATTTCCTCATTAACCATTAGGGAACGCCTTGAAGAGCATTTTCGATTGGACATGCAAATAGTTGCTTATACGTCTATAAGGGTTTATTGGGCAGTTGAGTCTTACGTGTGTATTACTCCTCTGTAACCACCCATTACCGAAGTCTATATTCATGCGTGCAACCCTTTGATGTGGGTGTGAATTGCCTGCGCTTTAGGCAATTTTCACCAGGCTTTTTGTATATTGGCCAATAAAACAAACTGCTTTGAATCTTCAACTTCCAACTGTTTTATTGTGATTGAATATTGATACAATGAGACAGGCATATCAATATCATACTGCCCTTGTACAAATCTATGGTGAGACCACACTTGGAGTACTGTGTACAGTTCTGGTTAACCACACTTAAAAAGGATATTACAGAGCTTGAGAAGGTGCAGAAAAGTGCAACCAAAATGATTAGGGGACTAGAGCAACTGTCCTGTGGGGAGCGGTTAAGACACTTAGGGCTGTTTAGCTTGGAAAGAAGGCGGCTGAGGGGAGACATGATAGAGGTCTATAAAATTATGCATGGTTTGGAGAGTGTGGACAGGGAGAAGTTTGTCGAAGGCTTTCAAGGTCAGAGTTAATTGGAAACGGGTATTCATGGCTGTTAGTTAGAATGGATACTAGTCATGCCGCATACCTATTCTCTCTAGTATCAGAGGAGCATGCCTATTATTTTGGGTGCCGTGGAACATAGGCAGGATGGTGCTGCTGCACTCGTCTTGTTAGTGGCTTCCTAGAGGCACCTGTTTGGCCACTGTGTGAACAGACTGCTGTACTTGATGGGCCTTGGTCTGATCCAGCAGGGCCTTTCTTATGTTCTTATGGTATGATTAAAATGTACTAGATAGATAGTCATGTTCCACACCATGTGGTGACTTTCTGGGATCACTTTGTGGTAGAACTGTGTGTGTTTTTGCACCATATTTTTTTTTAAATGCTTGTAATGCTTCCAGGTCAACATTCCAGCACTGCGCTTGCATAGCCCCAAATGCTGTAGCATTATAAACACTAACATTTAAACAATAGTCTACAAAATGATGGAGAAGAGCTTCCTAGGGTTGCCAACCTCTAAGGGGGCCCTGTAGTTCGCCCAGAATTACAACTGTTCTCCAGACTACAGAGATCACTGCCTCTGGAGAAAATGGCTGTTTCGGAGGGTAGACTCTATGGCATTATACCCTGCTGATGTCACTCCTATCTACAAACTGTGCCCTCCCTGGGCTTCACCCCCCAAATTTCCAGGAATTTTCCAACCAGGAGTTGCCAGACCTACTTATGAGTAGTAATTGATATCAATAGGTGAAGAGCCAAACTAGACATGATTTGGGGGGGGGGGGATCCATGTTCAGTGATCCATTTGTTAATTTATTCATATTTAAAATAGGAGGCAGAAAAGGGGTTTTTTTGGTAGAAGATAAAGGGGTAATTAGAATGAAACTCCGCCCCTTTTGCACCATATCTTACTGTGCTCTACCATTTGAAGCATTTCCAAAAGCAAATCAAGCTGGAAGAAAAGTGCTTGAAACAATGAAGTGCACTGATATGTGTGTGTGTGTGTGTGTGTGTGTGTGTGTGTGTGTGTATAGAGATAGCAGGATTTAACTCCCCATACCCACACACTCAATTAAAAAAAATAGATTCCCTTCCCCCTCAAACTATATAGATTTATACATATGGATTCCATTTTACATCTATTTTGGTCCTAATAAAAATAGTAATTCTTGCCTCCTAGAAAGAAAATTGTTCCATCACATATTTTGCAAGGTGAAAAGTAGTTGTAAGTCTCCGCAGTAGGGCCAGACTAGGGGAGAGGATGCAAATAGGGGGTGATGTTAGATTACATTGATCTTTGCAGCAGTCTAAAATTATCTGACTGATAATTGTTTTATTGTCGAAGGCTTTCACGGTCAGAGTTCATTGGTTCTTGTAGGTTATCCGGGCTGTGTAACCGTGGTCTTGGAATTTTCTTTCCTGACGTTTCGCCAGCAACTGTGGCAGGCATCTTCAGAGTAGTAACACTGAAGGACAGTGTCTCTCAGTGTCAAGGGTGTAGGAAGAGTAATATATAGTCAGAAAGGGGTTGGGTTTGAGCTGAGTATTGTCCTGCAAAAGTATTGTCCTGTAAGTATCAAGATAATGTGCTAATGAGGGTATGGTATGTTAATATGGAACCATTGTATCCTGAAGTGATCTGTTAATGTGTGTAATCCAAAGCTAATCTGTATGGCTATTGTTGAATGTTGTCTTTGTCTGGAGGTTTTTCAGGGCAGGAAGCCAAGCCTTATTCATTCTTAAACTCTCCTCTTTTCTGTTAAAGTTGTGCTGATGTTTATGAATTTCAATGGCTTCTCTGTGCAATCTGACAAAATAGTTGGTAGAATTGTCCAGTCTTTCAGTGTCTTGGAATAAGACCCTGTGTCCTGTTTGTGTCAGTCCATGTTCAGCCACTGCTGATTTCTCAGGTTGGCCAAGTCTGCAGTATCTTTCATGTTCTTTTATCCTTGTTTGTATGCTGCGTTTTGTGGTCCCGATGTAAACTTCTCCACAGCTGCAAGGTATACGATATACTCCTGCAGAGGTGAGGGGGTCTCTTTTGTCTTTTGCTGATCGTAGCATTTGTTGTATTTTCTTGGTGGGTTTAAACACTGTTTGTAGGTTATGTTTTTTCAAAAGTTTCTCCATCCTATCAGTGACTCCTTTAATAAATGGCAAGAATACCTTTCCTATGGGAGACTGTTTTTCTTGAGTTTTCTGATTTTTGTTTGGTTTAATGGCCCTTCTGATTTCATTCTTGGAGTAGCCGTTTGCTAGCAGTGCGTGATTTAGATGATTAGTTTCTTCCTTGAGAAACTGTGGTTCACAGATCCGTCTTGCACGGTCCATTAATGTTTTGATTATTCCTCTTTTCTGTCGGGGGTGGTGGTTGGAGTTTTTGTGTAAGTAGCGATCTGTGTGAGTTGGTTTCCGGTAGACCTTGTGACCTAACTGAAGGTTTGTTTTACGGAAGACAAGGGTATCAAGAAATGGGAGTTTACCCTCAATTTCCTTTTCCATGGTAAACTGAATGTTTGGATGGATATTATTAAGATGGTTTAGAAAGTCCATTAATTTTTCTTCACCATGGCTCCAAATGGTAAATGTATCATCTACGAACCTGAACCAGACTGTAGGTTTGTAAGGTGCTGATTCTAATGCTGTCTTTTCAAAATATTCCATGTAAAAGTTTGCTATTACTGGACTGAGTGGACTTCCCATAGCTACTCCATCAATCTGTTCATAAAATTCTTGATCCCATAGGAAATAACTTGTTGTCAAACAATGGTGAAATAAGGCTGTTATATCTTCTGGAAAAATCTGGTTAATCAATGAGATTGTGTCTTTTACTGGAACCTTGGTAAAGAGGGATACAACATCAAAACTGATTAATATATCCTTTGGATTGAGTCTTAACGGACTGATTTTGTTGATGAAGTGAGTTGAATCTTTGATGTAAGAAGTGGTTTTTCCAATGTGGTCCTGTAGGAGGGTGGTCAAATATTTAGCTAATTCATATGTTGGGGAACCAATGGCACTCACGATGGGTCGGAGTGGAACGGAATCCTTATGAATTTTAGGTAGTCCATATAATCGTGGTGGTTGTGCTTCAGTCTTGCATAGTTTTCTGTGTGTGTCGGGATGAAGAGTGGAATTCTTGATCAGAATGCTAGTTTTCCTGGTAATTTTGCAAGTTGGATCTCGTTTTAGTTTTTTGTACGTGGCAGGGTCCAGAAGTTCCTCAATCTTCTTTTTGTATTCTTCTGTTTTCATGATCACTGTGGCATTGCCTTTGTCAGCTGGTAGAATCATGATTTCTGGATCTGCATTGAGGGTCTTGATGGCGTTTCTCTCCTTGCGTGTTATATTGCTAGCCCCCTGCTAGCAAACAGAAGAATACAAAAACAGAAGAATACAAAAAGAAGATTGAGGAACTTCTGGACCCTGCCACGTACAAAAAACTAAAACGAGATCCAACTTGCAAAATTACCAGGAAAACTAGCATTCTGATCAAGAATTCCACTCTTCATCCCGACACACACAGAAAACTATGCAAGACTGAAGCACAACCACCACGATTATATGGACTACCTAAAATTCATAAGGATTCCGTTCCACTCCGACCCATCGTGAGTGCCATTGGTTCCCCAACATATGAATTAGCTAAATATTTGACCACCCTCCTACAGGACCACATTGGAAAAACCACTTCTTACATCAAAGATTCAACTCACTTCATCAACAAAATCAGTCCGTTAAGACTCAATCCAAAGGATATATTAATCAGTTTTGATGTTGTATCCCTCTTTACCAAGGTTCCAGTAAAAGACACAATCTCATTGATTAACCAGATTTTTCCAGAAGATATAACAGCCTTATTTCACCATTGTTTGACAACAAGTTATTTCCTATGGGATCAAGAATTTTATGAACAGATTGATGGAGTAGCTATGGGAAGTCCACTCAGTCCAGTAATAGCAAACTTTTACATGGAATATTTTGAAAAGACAGCATTAGAATCAGCACCTTACAAACCTACAGTCTGGTTCAGGTTCGTAGATGATACATTTACCATTTGGAGCCATGGTGAAGAAAAATTAATGGACTTTCTAAACCATCTTAATAATATCCATCCAAACATTCAGTTTACCATGGAAAAGGAAATTGAGGGTAAACTCCCATTTCTTGATACCCTTGTCTTCCGTAAAACAAACCTTCAGTTAGGTCACAAGGTCTACCGGAAACCAACTCACACAGATCGCTACTTACACAAAAACTCCAACCACCACCCCCGACAGAAAAGAGGAATAATCAAAACATTAATGGACCGTGCAAGACGGATCTGTGAACCACAGTTTCTCAAGGAAGAAACTAATCATCTAAATCACGCACTGCTAGCAAACGGCTACTCCAAGAATGAAATCAGAAGGGCCATTAAACCAAACAAAAATCAGAAAACTCAAGAAAAACAGTCTCCCATAGGAAAGGTATTCTTGCCATTTATTAAAGGAGTCACTGATAGGATGGAGAAACTTTTGAAAAAACATAACCTACAAACAGTGTTTAAACCCACCAAGAAAATACAACAAATGCTACGATCAGCAAAAGACAAAAGAGACCCCCTCACCTCTGCAGGAGTATATCGTATACCTTGCAGCTGTGGAGAAGTTTACATCGGGACCACAAAACGCAGCATACAAACAAGGATAAAAGAACATGAAAGATACTGCAGACTTGGCCAACCTGAGAAATCAGCAGTGGCTGAACATGGACTGACACAAACAGGACACAGGGTCTTATTCCAAGACACTGAAAGACTGGACAATTCTACCAACTATTTTGTCAGATTGCACAGAGAAGCCATTGAAATTCATAAACATCAGCACAACTTTAACAGAAAAGAGGAGAGTTTAAGAATGAATAAGGCTTGGCTTCCTGCCCTGAAAAACCTCCAGACAAAGACAACATTCAACAATAGCCATACAGATTAGCTTTGGATTACACACATTAACAGATCACTTCAGGATACAATGGTTCCATATTAACATACCATACCCTCATTAGCACATTATCTTGATACTTACAGGACAATACTTTTGCAGGACAATACTCAGCTCAAACCCAACCCCTTTCTGACTATATATTACTCTTCCTACACCCTTGACACTGAGAGACACTGTCCTTCAGTGTTACTACTCTGAAGATGCCTGCCACAGTTGCTGGCGAAACGTCAGGAAAGAAAATTCCAAGACCACGGTTACACAGCCCGGATAACCTACAAGAACCAACGATAATTGTTTTATTCAGGTATTTTTACCTGGCTTTTCTCTCCAGTGGAGGCCCACCTTATGGGCTGGTCCTTAGGGTTGCCAGGTCCCTCTTCGCCCCCAGCATGAGGTTTTTGGGGCGGAGCCTGTTGAGGGTGGGATTTGGAGAGGGGAGGGACTTCAATGCCATAAAGTCCAATTGCCAAAGCGGCCATGTTCTCCAGGTGAACTGATCTCTGTCGGCTGGAGATCAGTTGTAATAGCTGTAGATCTCCAGCTAGTACCTGGAGGTTGGCAACCCTATCTTACAGCACACAATAATGTAGGCCAGTATTATTATCCTTGCATTGAAAATGGAGCATGTATTTTGAGGGTGAGGGACAGCTTTTCCCCTAAACCTGCCTGGTTGTGGCTGAGGTGACTCACCTGAGTTGAGATCCAAACTGGGTCTTAACAGTTTTCATTCCTGTCTACTGTTAGAACTTTGCTACAGGGTCAGAATCAGAACCTAACGTGCTCATTGTTTTGAAATCTGAAGATGTGCTGAGATGAGGACTGTAGAAAAGGACCCAGGGGCTGCTTTGGGTCAGTTTAAGTCACTATATGGGTGAAGATTAAATGTGAATAATACATGAAAACTTAACAATGCAGTCATTCTGTTAGTCCCAATGGATAGTGTTCAAAACATAAAATATTAAATGGACGTTTACAGTCTACTGCACTTGGTTGTGTTCTGCTGTATTTTCCATTTTGTGTAATGCACTTTTAAAAAAAATTCACTTTGCTTATTATTGCACTGTTTAATTCCTAAACTGTTATGACGGCAATTTCACACTCCCTCAGAGTCTGATTTTCTGGTCGGTAGAGAGTGAAGGGCAAACCATTTTTAACTCAGTTTTGTGTCACTGTGAGCCTCTGTAGATCTTGCCAAGCGTAACTGACACCCTGAGCTTGAACATACATAAAGGATCCCAGATACGTGAACTAAATCCCACTGAGTTCAATATGAGATATTTCATAAGTGGCCAAGATATGCTTGGTTTTTGCCGATCTTACTCTTCAGCAGTTTCTGTTTGTAATGTGGTATCTATCAATTCCATTTTTTTATCCCACCCTTCCTTCAAGGTGCTCCTCACAACATCCCTGTGAGTTGGATTAGGGGGAGATAGAGAGGGAGACCAAAGGCCATCAAGTTTGCTTCATGGCCAAGGGACGATTTTAATCTGGATCATCCCAGTTCTACTCCTACACTTTTGCCACACAACTGTCAGGAAGGGGAATATCACTGCCAGCTCTGTAACATCTCAGCTGAGCTCCTGTTTCCCTTGGTGTTGTATTTAAGCCTGGAAATTCCCTTGGGTTACCAACTCCAGAGTGGGGAAATTCCTGGAGAACTGGGGGTGGGACTTGGAGAGGGTCCTCCGCAGGATATAATGCCACAGAATCCACTCTCCAAAGCAGCCATTTTTTCCAGAGGAATTGATCTCTGTAGTCAGGAGATCAGTTATAAATCTGGGAGATCTCCAGGCCCCATCTGCTTTATGCACAAGCAGTAGGGAGAGGGGACCATAATTATGCTAGCAAACTCTGCTCCTTTCCTACAGGCATTCACTTGAACAGATGTAGGCACATATAACTCTCTCCATGCAATTAGAAACCTGGATCTCAACTGTGTAGGGAAGGCTGTATGTGCAGCCATAAGTTCATAGGTTCCCAAGCAAGTGTTCATAGAATTGCACCCCAAATGTAATTCATCTACTGAAAATGTATTGGCTTCCTTGGCATAAAATGTCTCATAAAAGAGCATCAATATCTGGGAAGAATATAAGAGATAATGCAGGCAGTTCCCCTAGTGTTCCAGGTAATGAATGACCTCTCTGACAGAAGCAGTCCCGGTAATGAAAGGGCCTGAAGTCGTCTCTCTGACGCCGGCTCTGATTTACTTTTTCGAGATTAAAAAAAATATTGCTTTTGGCTCAAGGAAGAAAATAATAATTTGATTGCTTCTGGACTGTAAATGTAATAGACTGTGCAGCTCTTTCAGCTCTAACCATCACCCCTGTTTTATATATATTAGCAGACAAAGGGAGTTTGTTGCTGTGTTTTTCCCCTAAAATGTCTTTAGCAAGGGTTTAGCCGGCAAATCCTACCAGCATTTATTAATGCAAAATGGCAGCAGCAGCATGCTTAGTCCAAGGAACCTGCAAAACTTTAATATTTTTTTTTAATTATTCAGAGTTGTTCGCAACAGGCAATAAGGGGACAAAATGTCTAGAGTATTAGTTTTCAAACCCGCAGACTGAGTGAGAATATAAGTATTGGTGGACTGCTTCCCTGAAAGACTTGTTCATCATCATCAGTCTCTCCACCAATGTGTGGCTATGGAATTATATTGGCTGGATCATAAGGTGTATTTTTAGCAACATGGTTCAATGATGAGGCACAAAAAGCTGGCCTAGTACTCTTTGAGCCATAGAACATGCCCTAGAATCCTTTGCAAGGCAGGGTTTGGGGAGGGGAGGCGAATTCAATGGATATAATGCCACAGAGTCCACCTTCCAAAGTGGCCATTTTCTCCAGGTGAACTGATTTCTGTCTCCTGGAGATCAGGTGTAACAGGAAATCTCCAGCTACCACCTGGGGGTTGGCAACCATATAGCAAGTTGTTTTTGTCTCCCAAACAAGGCTTGTCAATAAGTCTTTAGTATAAACATGTAATAAACATTCTGTGCCAACATTTCTATTGCCCATCTCATCCGTAACATAACATATGCAGAGACTTAAAGTGAACCACACCATTGGTTCAGCTAACCCAGTGCTATCTATTCTAATTGGTTGTGGCTCTCCAAGGTCTCAATACAGAGGTCTTTCTTAACTCTCCTGGAATACTTTTATTGGAGATACCATCAACTGAACCTAAGAGCTTCTGCTTGAAAAAAAGATCTGAGCTATTAAACAATTGCTTCTTCACCTGTCATATCTGCCTGTCTTGTTTCTGACCTATGTTGGAATATCAGCATTAGGAAACAGAAAGTGTTAATTCTAACCAGGCTGCTATAATTGGTTGTCTCATCTGAAACTTGCAACCTAACCCCTTTTCTCTACATATTACCATATACCATATAGCCTGAGGAGATAGAAGGAATATAAGATTCACCTCCTCCTCACCACTCTTCTCTATAGTAGGCAAGTGTGAACAAGTATACCTGTGACTCAAGCTGACAAGTGTGGGCTGGAAGCTTTCCCAAATGACCTAATTTCAAAGCATACTCTAATAAACTGGGTCAGGATTTAATCTTTAAGAGCTAGGTCAAAGGGAACAAAGCACATTTCAATAGAGAGCCCGTGTGGTGTAGTGGTTAAGAGCAGAGGACTCTACTCTGGAGAAAAGGGTTTGATTCCCTACTCCTACATAGGAGCAGCGGACTCTTAATCTAGTGAAACGGGTTTGTTTCCCCACTCCTCCACATGAAGCCTTCTGGGTAGAGTTGCCAACCTCCAGTTACTAGTTGGAGATCTCTTGCTATTACAACAGATCTCCTGCCAATAGAGATCAGTTCACCTGGAGAAAATGGTCTCTTTGGCAATTGGACTCTATGGCATTGAAGTCCCCTCCTGAAACTCCACCCTCCTCAGGCTCCACCCCAAAAATCTCTAGGTATTTCCCAACCCAGAGCTGGCAAGCCTACTGCTGGATGATCTTGGGTAGTCACAGTTGTCTCTGAACTCTCTCAGCCAAACCTACCTCACAAGGTGTCTGTTGTGGGAAGAGAAAAGGAAGGTGATTGTAAGCCAGTTTGAGACTCCTTAATGGTAGAGAAAACCGGGGTATAAAAACCAACTCTTCTTGAAATTAAATCAAAAGAGTTTCCATCTAGACATTAGGAAGAATTTTCTAACAGAGCGGTTCCTCAGTGGAAGAGGCTTCCTCAGCAGGTGGTAAGCTCTCCTTCCCTGGAGGTTTTTAAGCAGAGCCTAGATGGCCATCTGTCAGCAATGCTGATTCTATGACATTAGGCAGATCATGAGAGGGAGGGCATCTTGGTCATCTTCTGGGCATGGAGTATGGGTCACTGAGGGTGTGTGGGGGAGGTAGTTGTGAATTTCCTACATTGTGCAGGGGGTTGGACTAGATGACCCTGATGGTCCCTTCCAACTCTATGATTCTATTCTACCTTTGACAATGTATGCTTGACTAGCTTTCAGCATTCCAAACTTGGGTTCACAATGCAGTGTTCTCTTGACTTTTCACTGTATTCCCAGACCAAATCAACATGCTCTCAAGCTTTGGTAGAATGGTAAGGGTCATGTGAGGGCCAGTTCACATGATCAATGAATTGCGCATGGTAGCCACTTGAAAACACTGCACATACTGGCTCACTGAGTGCGGCAGGGCAATTATATCCAGCGGCTGCCTTATACAAGATTCAGATTTTGGCACACCACCACAAAGGGTGCGTTTTTGAGCAACTGATTGCTGTGTATACCAATGCTGGGCACAGAGCCAAAGTATCCAACATTTCAGAAAATGGTCCCCAAATGGCTGTGTAAATCATTATATAGAAAAAAGCAATGCTAAATAACACCACCTTGTTCCAGTGATGCATTGTCTTTGCCTGTTGATAACTCTTTGATGAATTTTTAACCATGTGAATAAGTGCCACGTGGCTTATAATGAGAGGAAACGGGAAAGTGTAACAAGACTCTTTGCATATATTCACCAAGAAACTACTGCTGTTTATAATGTATTAACATATAAAGTCCTTTAAAGTTGGCCGCACATTAGAATCCACAGACTTGGTTCTGCCTGAGAGTTGTTTCTTTTATTAGATCACAGTGCCTTATAGTTTTTGGGCTGTGTGTCTGTTAATCTGATTAATTACTCTTCCTTACTCCTTTCTGGCATGATTGGAGAGTGGCCAAGAATTTTGTGTTTTGCATGGTGCTAAATGTACCAACAAAGTTGGCATGAGGGCTCATGAGGCATGAGATCAGGTGTAGGCCAATAGCTTCCTGGAGAAAACAATCTCACATTGTTCAATGCTTCCTCCAACAACCTCAGAAAACAGATTAATAACACTGGATAATAAGGCAGGATTTGACCTAAGACAGCAACGGGCAGTGGAATAATTGCCCGGGGAAATCTCAAACCCCTTTCCATGAAATACTTTGAAGGGGTTACTGAAGGCATCCAAAAACAAAGCAAAACAAAATTCCTGTGGTATCTTAAAGACTGACCAGTTCGTTATAGCACATAATTTCAAGTCCATAAAAACTTATCTGACAGTTAGGGTTGCCAGGTCCCTCTTCGCACCGGTGTGAGGTTTTTGGGGCAGAGCCTGTTGAGGGTGGGATTTGGGGAGGGGAGGGACTTAAATGCTATAGAATCCAATTGCCAAAGCGGACATTTTCTCCAGGTGAACTGATCTCGATCAGCTGGATATCAGTTGTAATAGCAGGAGATCTCCAGCTAGTACATGGCAGTTGGCAACCCTACTGACAGTACATTGGTTAGTCTTTAAGGTTACACGGGACTTTTCTTTTTCACTTGTGTTTGGATACACTGAGGGCACTTAATGGTTTAAAATCTTGATAATATAACATATGGGAGGCTTGGCTTGAATTATTCTAGGGATGCATAGGACCTAGCTGCAGGCAGGGAGGAGTGGAAAGTTAAAATGGCCCAGAAGCAAGCCAAACTGTATGGCCTTTACAGAGCCACAAACCAGTATTGTAGGAGTATTGTAGGAACCAGTATTAAAAACCCAACTTTTAAAGGCACAGGAGCTTTGCTAGAAAGCAAGCCCAGTTGATGTGCAAAGCTGGGTTACACTTAGCTTGAACAACATCCAGAGGCAATAATAACAGAATTAAATCAACAATAAGAGTATTAATATCAGGAACCCAAGTACCTACTATGAAGACATTATTTTCATGCCCATTGGTCTTAAGCTTCATAGAAGCATATTTTATGCTAAATACTGGCTGAGAAGGAAATGAATGGCGACATTATGGAGTAAGAGTCTCTGAAGTGGCCAGAATCATTGAGAAACACTGATTTAAGGTCTCTGTGTTCAGGCAAGTGGGGGGGGGGTTTACAGAGGCTCTCTAAGGAAGCTTTCATTGGGTTGTGAAATTAATCATTAACATGATCAATTGTTTATCTTGCCTACCGGGTGGCACAATCATTCCTGTCCTCCACCTCAAAAAGTGCATCTTTATGATTCTGTAAGGTGGTTTGAGTGGAATTTGTTTCTGAAACTTAAAAGAGCCTGCAACTTTTTAATAGAGGAATGCGCTGCAAGCAGGTCCCCTCCCCTGCCAGCTTACTGAAGCTTGTAAGGAGAGGTAAACAGTGAGACAAGAACTGTCTTGTTCAACCCAATCTGTGTCAGTTCCAGTCTTCAGTGTAAAATGCCATCATTATTCAAGGACATCCTTTTTGCAGTAATGAGAATGTATTTGTTCTTCTCCAGTTGTCTTATTAAACAGGATTTTCTAGTCAAAATGACTGTGGAAACATACATTGGTCTGGAATCTGGAGTAAGACAGAGGGCAAATTCCCTGAAGAGTGTAAAATATTTTCATTTTTTTCTCCCAGACAGTGAGTTTTCAGTTTCTGAAAACAACACACATTGAGAAATAATATTTCACAAGTCAGCTTTATGTTAAAGCACAGACATCTCTGTCTTCCATGTACAAAAATAACCCAATTAACTAAGTAGTTAAACTATTCATCTGGAATAGATGAATCCCAATGAAAAGGAAGAATATGAGGATATTTATTATGTGCCCAAGAGAAACCCTTTCCTATCTTACTCTGTGTCAAACCTGAGAAGCATAAATAATTAACAACCGGGAATAATCTTATTAAACTATACACGAAGATCCCATCATTTTTAGAGCCTCTAAAACTGAATTACCTCATGGCAGTAACTTCGAGATAATTAAAATAAAATTTGGCTTATATTAAGAAATATCTTTTCGCTTTCTCTCCTACTATCATGTTTAAATTCTAGCCCTTCCTCCTCATGGCGGTTTACATGGCTCTCTGTTCCTCCGTTTCATCCTCAGAACAGCCCTTTAGGTTGCTCTGAGAGTGGGTCAACTGGCCCAAGGTCACCTAGCAAGCTTCACGGCAGAGATTAGAACTTCTGTCTCCCCAGTCCTAGGGGTTTCCACAAGTCCCCAGGTTTTCAAACTTGAACAAGCGAATGACACACATGCATGGGCAAAATTCAGGCCATTTTCTCATAGATGGTTTACAACGCTTTGTGTCACCAAAAAGCTACATTGTATTTTTCCTGTCCGCACATTTTCTCCTCCATTTGGTGTTGGAAACGTTTCCCCATCGTTTATTATCCATTTCTGCCACAACCACTGACACTGCAATGTAGTCTTTCCTCCGTTTCTGAGCCAGCTATCCTCCAGCATGCGAACTTCCTGAAACGTTCTTTATATCTCTCCCCCACCAAACACACTTCACTCGTTCACGCCCACTGTTTTGCTCGTCTCCGCCTTCCACCCATTTCCCCCCTATTTTTTTCCTTTTTATGCCTAGAATAGCGAAGGAACACTAGAATAAGCCCCCACTCCCTTGGGAAAAGGAAAGGGATTTGTAGTGAGGTGCTGGTGCTTCTTGGAACTCTGAAAGATTTTTTTAAAGTGAAGCCTTGCTTGTTTGATGCTGCTGGATCACATGAAGCATGAACGTGAGAATCCCCCCCCACCTTTCTGTATTCCACTCAAGACAATGCAAAAAGGAGGGGATTCTTTTTTTTTGTTCTTTTTTATTATTTTTATTTTTCATTATTGAATAGGTATACAGAAAAAAAGGGAAGGGGGAAAAAAGGAGGGGATTCTTGACTTTGTAGCTTCCTCTCCTCACTTCAGCTTGAAAAGTACAGTCTTCCTCTCATCAGCACTCCCGTACGTGTTAATGAAAGTCCAGATTCCCCCCATTCTTTCTATACCCAATCTCTTTAATCAGGTTACTTTTAATGCAGCAAACACACGCCTCCCTCCCTTCCCCTCAATCCCCGTTAAAATTTTTTTGGGGGGAGGCTCAGACCAGTGATAGAACAATGGATCTATCTATCAATCAGACGGGATTGGTGTGTGAAGGGAGGGGAGGGAAGCCTTTCCACCTTCCACGGAAACCATAGAGCTTTTGGGGGAGAGTGCTAGAGCGTTCCAGGTGCAATCCAGACCTTCCATGTCAACACGGAAGAGACATCATCGTGCCAGGCATGTGGATCGCTGCCACCAGTCCCATTCCCCTGGAGCCAGTAACCCTAACCTTATCACGTACACATTTACATGCCCATATGGTACACGTGGCCATGACCTGAATGGCCCAGGCTAGCCTGATCTCATCAGATCTCAGAAGCTAAGCAGAGTCAGCCCTGGTTAGTATTAGGATGGGTGACTACCAAGGAATACCAGGGTAGCTATACAGAGGAAGGCAATGGCAAACTACCTCTGTTAGTCTCTTGTCTTGAAAACCCTACTGGGTTGCCATAAATTGGCTGCTACGTGACTACACTTTACATACACATGGTACAAGTGAAACCCTCTAAAGTTAACAGCTTTTAACTCCCAGAAGCTGGTGGTTGAAAGCATAAGGGGAATATCTAAATCTACAGTTCTCATGGTATCAGTAAGCTTTCTTAGGAGGAACTGTTCGGATTTAGCCTAGTCCTAGCTCTTTTACTTGGGCCTTTTCATGCACACTTACTTTCCAAGCATTCACAGCTCTTGGGCCTTAGGGGGTCCCAGGTTATCCTACTTCTCTCTCTCTCTTTTTGTATGTTGGCAAACTTGCTATGAGAATGAACACTCTTTATTAGAGGTGACCAGCTTCTTGTGTTTTTAGTACACTTTGCAAGATTCAAGCTATTGGAACTTGGGAACTTTGACAGAACAAATTGGAGGAGCTGCATTCTAGACGATGCACTTTCACCAGCAGAGAAGATATACGTGTTGGGAGCCACACAGAGCTGTGAGTTGCAAAAGGGCACCTATATCTTTAAGAAGCAGCATGAGAAGCAGTCCTTTTCCCTGATAACTGCACTTTTGCACCTGTAAAGTGCCCGGCAAAGGTAATTTGAAGATGGCTGGAGAGCTATAACATAGGGCTCCAGAAGCTTAAGGAAGATAAACCTATTATAGTTGATCTCCTCTCCCTCACTCTAGGATTCATTCTGTTCTGCTCATGCCACCATCTGTGTTTGGAATTGTGATTTAAAGTGCAATCCTAAACTGAGTTACACACTTCTAAGCCTATTGACTTCAATGGATTTAGAGGGATATAACTCTGCTGAGGATTGTGCTGTCAGTTTGTTGAAGTGGGATCAATTTATTCTGAGTAAGGTGTTTACAGAATCCTCCACAGAGAAATGATTGACAAAACTCAGCCATGCTGAGACAAGATCTTAATTTAGTTGGCTTTGAGATCTACATGAAAATATGTAATCATTTAGAGCTGATGTTGATGAAACCCCTAATTTAGAATATTGAAATATTAAGGACAGTAATGTGGCAAATACATTAAAAGCAGGACCAGTGGCAAAAATCTTTGCAATATCTATAGTATTTCTTTTACCCTGGGTGCTTTAGTTCACAAGTGAACTGTGCTGTATTATAGTAAACCACTGGCCAAACGTATATTGGTCCTTAATAAACATGTTCAGACAAGGATCCAATAATCACCAAGCATCCTTTGATTAACTAAGGATAGCATTTTACATTCGTTTAAATGAAAAGGCTGACTGGATTAGCTTTGTGTTCAAACAGAAGGAAGGTATGACTTTCAGTGCCGTTATAAGCAAAGTTATACCTTTCCAAGTTCATTGATTTCAGTGGACTAAGAAGGGCTCAGCTCTCCTTAGGACCGCACTGTTCATCAAGAAGTGACACCCACACATTGACTTCTGTCATATATATAGTAAAATAATTCAAGTGAATTTTTATTTACATACATAGGCTTTAAAAAAAACCTGTAATTAAAAGTTGCAATACCCCTCCGTGACAAAAGGAGCACTTGGAGCTTTAAGAAACAGATGCTTCCACTGGCTGTTGGGAGGCAACACAACAGTACTCAAGCCTTGGTTTTTGTCAGGAAAAGGCAGGAGAGCAGGGAGGGGCCCTTTGCAGGGCTGTTTATGTATTTGAAGAAGGACTCATTGAGGCCAAGCCTGGCAGCAATCATCGGGTGATTTGCTACTGCGGACTTGCATGATTCACCCAGGAAGTTTGCTACTGTTAACAGCAGCCACTCCATGAAAGCCGGTGTATAGAGTTGCCAGTTCCCTCTTTGCCACCAGCGGGAGGTTTTGGGGGTGGAGCCTGGGGAGGGCGGGGTTTAGGGAGGGGAGGGCCTTCATTGCCATAGAGTCCAATTGCCAAAGCAGCCATTTTCTCCAGGTGAACTGAACTCTATCGGCTGAAGATCAGTTGTAATAGCAGGAGATCTCCAGCTACTACCTGGAGGTTGGCAACCCTACCAGTGTAGCAGTTATAGTTTTAGACTAGGATCTTAGAGAGCCATGTTTGAATCCCCACTCTGCTGTGGAAGCTAGGGTTAGCCAGCTCCGGGTTGGGAAATGTGTGTGTGTGTTAAGTGCGGTCAAGTAGCTTCCGACTCATGGCGACCCTATGAATAAAAGTCCTCCAAAATGTCCTATCTTTGACAGCCTTGCTCAGATCTTGCAAATTGAAGGCTGTGGCTTCCTTGATTGAGTCAATCCATCTCTCGTTGGGTCTTCCTTTTTTCCTGCTGCCCTGGGTTGGGAAATACCTGGACATTTTTGGGGCAAAGCCTGAGGAGGGTGGGTTTTGGGGAGGGGAGGGACTTCAATGCCATAGACTTCAATTGCCAAAGCGGCCATTTTCTCCAGGTGAACTGATCTCTGTTGGCTAGAGAACAGATGTAATAGCAGGAGATCTCCAGCTAGTGCCTGGGGATTGGCAACCCTAGTGGAAGCCCATCCGGTGACTTTGGGCTGCTCACGCACTCTCAGCCTTACCTTCCTCACGGTGGTGTTGAGGATAAAAATGGAGGAGAGGAGAATGATGTAAGCTGTTCTGGATCCCCATTGTGGATAAAAGTGGTACATAAATGAAGTAAATAATAATAAACATAGGTGATGATGGGGGCAGATAAAAGGTAGGTTGGTTGGTAGATGGGAAAGAGAGAAGGAAGCAAGGAAATGTGAGGGGCTGCCAGGAGGAGGGAAAGAGGAAATAGTGTGGGGAGGGAACAGGAGAAAGTGAGGAGCCCCCTACAAGACCTTGCAGGTTCCCCATCATGCAACTGGCCAGGCTCAGCTGGCACTACACAATGTAGCCTGAGCTGCCAAAGGGAGGGAAGAAAAGCTGAAGACAGGAGGGCAGATAAAGTTAGTTTGGCTGGTGGGTGAGAAGGAGAGAAGGAAGTAGGAAAAGGGGAGAGTCTGTGGGGGTTTTCAGGGAAGGGATAGAAGAAATAGTAAGGGAAGGGGAAATGAGATGCCCTCCTGCAAGTTCTTGCAGGTCCCCCACTTGTCATCATCTAATTCTGTAGATTGTCTTACATATTCGTTCTTCACGGATCTTAGAAAACATTTTGAGTGATTAAAACATTGTCTTACAAAGCATTTCATTCATTCCAAAGGGAAAAAAGCAATATAGACTTATTTAGATATCTGTTCCCCACTTTTTCCCCCAGTGGAGACCCAAAACAACTACACCATTTTTCTCCCCTCCTCCAGGTTATCCTCACAACAACAACCTTGTGAGGAAGGTTAGGCTGAGAGAGAGCGATCACCCAGCAATCTTTAGTGACAGAGAAAGGATTCAAATCTGGTTCAACACTCCAACCACTATACCACACTGGCTATCTTCCACCCATTCTTCCCCCACACTGAAAACAAATCCCATTCCTCCCCCACCATTTCCTCTCTGATTCCCCCCCCCCCCGATTTACTTCCATTTCTACCTAGACCAAAGGTGAAGGATTAATTTGCTTAGCAATGCTCCCCTTACCATTGGTTTGCCTGTGAGCCAGCAGCATTGAAATATGCACTGGAACACCTCCAAATAAAGAAAAATACATAAAAGCTGCAGGCTGCTCTGGGAACACAACTTTGCCTATTAAGTACTTTCATCCCAATTTATTATGAAAGAGTATTTTCATTTACTACATCTGCATTTAACCTGGGCAAAAATGACTATCCAAATGATGTATTACTAATATTTTAGCAGAAAATAATAGAAAAGTCATACAATATATTCTCCTTTCTTCATTGTCTCAATATTGCTATTTTCAATCATGCCTGTCTCGAACTCTCCTTTTCAAAATGTAATAAAAAATAATATATACGTAAGTATTTTTCCTTGCTGGATCTCCAAATGGTTTGTGGGAAATTCTTGCCCTGCCTGTTGGCCACCTGCTCTTCTGGTTATAGATTAATAACACCTGGCCAAGCATGAAGGCATGCTGAGTCCATCTGCCCATCTGGATAGGAGGGAGTGTTTCAGCTTCCTCTAATGTAACTTATGCTGTCCAATATTCTATTCCTCGCTTGTTTCTAGGATCCCATTACTTCAAGAACTTGCTAGCAATATATATATATAGTAAGGGAAGGAATATAAATTATTCTGTTAAGTGGAATGTTTAACGTAAGTTAAATTTGATTGCTCAGGAACAAGATTATACTGTAAAGACCTCAGGTGCCACTGCAGCTCCTCCAGGCAATCCATCTTTAAGTAAGATGGGCTGCCTCTTGACAACATGAATACCAGTCAACTGCTCACATACATATACATTCAAAAGCTAGTCCAAACAGTGGTTTTTAACAGTCTTTTGGTCCATATTGGACATCATGAGACTAACTGGTAGCACACACACAGCCGGATCCTTAAAATATTTTAGTAAAGAGAAGTCTCATTCAGCTCTGTAAGATTTCATTTTAGATAAATGTGATTAGGAACACCATAGCATTTCCCCCCATCATTTTCTTCACAGTTCTGAATTTTCACATGGGTTTTACCAGGTCAAGGCTGTAACTGGAGAACCATAACATGAGAGGCAGCATGGTGTAGTGGTTACAGGGTGTTAGACTAAGATCTGGGAGACCCAAGTTCAAATCCTCACTCTGCCATAGAAGCTTGCTGGGTGACCTTGGGCCAGTCACACACTCTCAGCCTAACCTACCTCACAGGATTGTCATAAGGATAAAATTGAGGAGAATGATGTCAACTGCTTTGGGTCTGTATTGAGAAGGAGGAGGAGAAGAACAGTTGATTTTTATATGCTGATTTTCTCTATCTTTTAAGGAAAATCAAACCGGCTTACAGTCTCCTTCCCTTCCTCTCCCCACAACAGATACCATGTGGAAGAGTGGGGAATCTTTCACCAGATTGGAGTCCACCGCTCTTAACCAGGTGGAGTATAAACAAAGCAAATAAATAAAAATACTTAATTTGTTAACAGCCAAAGACCTAGAATAGGTTGGTACACTCTCACGGAAGCTGAAAGCTTGTTGATGAAGGACCTAATTTTATCTTATGCTGAAAATGATTGCCTTTTGCCAGCTACCGAACAGTCTGGTCAATCCCTACAAGCCTTTCAGCCCATTTTTAACTGAAAGTGTCTCAGTTGTCCCATCAGATTAAGCCTTCCATTACTGCATAGTTGTCAGCTAAATTAAATGGCTACACTGAAGGAGGGGGGAAAACACACACAAAGCCTATATTCCCTAGACTCCCAGTAAGTAATACATAACCAGATGATCTCTTTCTGACTTATTAAGGCACAGGGAAAGCATTCATCTTTCACATGTAGCATTTTCAAGATCAATTAAGATATTCAATATTTAGGTATGTGATAGATGTGGGGTAGTCCCTTTTGGGCATGGTTATAAGAAAGCCAGGCCTGTGTCTGCCTTGTTGTAGAGCAGAGGCTTGCTCCACAACTGTTAAATCAACCTCAAGGTACATTTTACAGTTTAAATATCTGATCTCTTCCCCCTCACTGGCTGTCTTTAAGCAGAGGCTGGACAAACACTTGTCAGGGATGCTCTATGCTCATCCTGCATTGGGCAGGGGGTTGGATTAGATGGGTGGTATGGTCCCTTCCAACTCTATGATTCTCTCTCTCTCTCCCTCCTTCTCTCTCTCTCTCTCTCCCTCCCTCCCCCTCTCTCTCTCTCCCTCCCCCCCCTCTCTTTCACACACACGCACACACAAAACACAACACCCGTTTGATAATACAAGCAAAAAACATCAGCAGCCCTGCTCTGCTCATCTGTAAACCCCCCAAAAAACACATCCAGGAGTGCTGTGTATACTACATCTTAAAGGTGCTAGGGTTACCAATCTCAAGGTGGGTCCTGGAATTCTCCCTGAATTACAACTCATTCCGAGACAACAGAGATCAGTTTCCCTGGAGGAAATGGAAGCTTCAGAGGGTAAACTATATGGCATCATATCCTTGCTGAGCTTCCTCTGTTCCTAGGGTTGCCACATTCCCCTGGTCACTGGTGGGGGATGAGAGGGTAGGGTTGCCAGCTCCAGGGTGGGAAACTCCTGGAGATTTGGGGATGAAGCCAGGGGAGGACAGGGACCTCCCTAGGCATTGTCCCCAAATCTCCAGGAATTTCCTAACCTGGAGCTGGCAACTCTAATAGATAGGGTTGCCAACCTTCAGGTGGTGGCTGGAGATCTTCTGCTATTACAACTGATCTCCAGGCAATAGAGATAATTTCACCTGGATAAAATGGCCACTTTAGAAGGTGGACTCTATAGCATTATACCCCATTGAAGTCCCTCCCTTCCCCAAACACCACCCACCTCAGGCTCCTCCCCCAAATCTCCAGGTATTTCCCAGCTGGCAACCCTACTACTGGCAGGGCCAGTTTCTGATTCTATATTTGAATGCTCGGCGAGATCCAAAATCTTCCTTGTCCACTCGAAAGCAATTCATGCATCACTCTGCTCCCCAGTTTGCTCTGAATCTTTCCAGATTAGCCCAATTTGCCTCTTAGTGAGAACATTCAGTCCTGATAGGCCAAATTTATAGAGCTAATTTGCACATAGGAGCATCACTCAATGTCTTACTGTCTACTATATATTAATCTTATATCTCCAGAACAATTCCCTAACTCAGAATCTTGTAAAATGTAATGCTCACTGTTAATTTATCCCTGCTCTTAACAAACTGGCTGGATGGTCTTGTTCGTACATTTCTTTCTAGATTAGAAAATTGCCCTTACCACATGCTCCGGTATTTTAGATAATTTCCATACCAAATTGGTCAGCAGTAAAGAATGATAACAATCAGTGGGCTCATGCAATGAATAATAAGCATTCATAACTGCTGGTACATCATTGACAGAGGAAAATGAGGGTCAGAACCAAGACAAAACATAAAGGGGATGCAGGCCATAAATCTAATACTCCAAAACAGCAACATATTGCTAGATATACATTGTCCAGTGTATTTTGGTAACAATCCTGTTTGGGGCAAAAGTACATTAACTAAAACTAACTTGAGTGACATCTTTGTGTACAGGTTAAGAGGTCTTGGACCAGGATCTGGGAGACCCAGGATCAAATGTGCCATGAAACTAGCTGGGTGACCTTGGGCCAGTTTCTGTATCTCTGTCTGTTTGTCTCTCTCTCTCTCTGTCTGTCTCAGTCCATCCAACTTTTTAGGGTTGCTTTGAGGGTAAAATGAAAGTTGATGAAGACCAATGATAAATAGGTTGCCAACATTATTGTGTGCTGTAAGGATAGGGTTGCCAACCTCCAGGTACTAGCTGAAGATCTCCTGCTATTACAAATGATCTCCAGCCAATAGAAATGAGTTTCCCTGGAGAAAATGGCCGCTTTGGCAATTTGACTCTATGGCGTTGAAGTCCCCCCCTCCCCAAACCCTGCCCTCATCAGGCTCCACCCCAAAAAACCTCCCACCAGTTGTGAAGAGGGACCTGGCATACCTACCAATGAACACTGCCCTGAGCTCCTTGGAGGAGCAGCAGGATAAAAAATACACTAAATAAATTAAACAACATAATCAAAGCTTATTCTAAGCTGGAACATGAATAAACTAAGGTACATGAACACCTTTTGCCCCCGAGGAACAGATTGACTGGACTTCATTGTACAATGTTCATGTATGAGTTACCAACTCTAGCTTGGGAAATTCCTGAACATTTGGGGTCAGTGCCTAGGAAGAGCAAGGACAGGGAACACAGCAAGGACGTGACGCAATGGAGGACACCCTTCAAAGTTTGTTTATTTAAAACATTTTAATGCTGCCTTTGCACCCAATTAGGGTCCACAAGGCAGTGAACATAAAAAACGTTAAAACACGTTAACAGTTTAAAATACAGTTTAAATTATACAATAATTCAATTAAAACAGCTAAACAAACAACACTCGTAGAAGGGTCAATAACAGTTATTGGAGGTATGCTGGATGAAACCAAAAACTCTTCACCTGCTGGCAAAATACACCAATACAGGGAGACAGATGAATCTCTCTGGGGAGTGAGTTCTGAAGTTTTGGTGCCAGGACCCTTTCTTTGGTTGCCACCCATCTAGCTATTGATGGTACAGGCAACTGAAGCAGGGCCTCTGAAGATGACCAGAGTGTATGGGTAGGTTCATAAGGGATGAGGCAGTCATTATGATATGTTAAGTCCCAGGCCATACGGGGCTTTAAAAGTCAACTCCAGCATCTTGAATTGAGTCTGGAAGCAAAGTGGAAGCCAGTGTAGGTAGAATAAGACTAAAGTGATATGGTCCCTATGACCCTCTCCAGTCAACACTCTGGCTGCAGCATTCTGTACCAACTGTAGCTTCCAAACAGTCTTCAGGGGCAGTCCCATGTAGAGCACATTGCAGTAGTCTAATCTAGATGTTACCAAGGCATGCACCACAGTGGCAAGAACTTTTCTGCCCAGTAAGGCCCAAAGTTGGCTCACCAGCTGAAGCTGGTGAAAGGCACCCCAGGCCACCGCTGCCACTTGTTTATCTAAGAGGAGGCTGGGTCCAGGAACATCATTGTTTTTCAGACTATGGGCTTTCCATTCTTCTGGCCATTCTCGCTTCCTTTTAGAATTTTTTTCACTCTTTGACCCAAAAAGTTGCATTTGAAATATCTATTTTGCTTTGATATTTGATATGACATTCATATGTCTGCATCATATACAGTTACCTGCATCATATACAGTTACCTGTATTTGTGTGTGGCTTTAAGGGCCCCAAACTATACTTCTCCCTTGGATATCAGGAGAAGGACAGGGCAAAGTGACAAACCAACCCCTGAGCATGTGTTCAAACATTTAAAGAAGTATACATGAAAGCACCTATGGTGGTGAGGAAATGAAACATGCAAAAGGGAAAGTCAGCTGTGGGACAATGGAAGCAGGAAGCAGTTTGTATTTATAGGTATGGATGAACAATGATTACATTTGTTATATAAAGAAGAAGGGAGAATATCAGTAACTCTCCTCCTGCATATACTGGGCTAATTTACTGTATTCTGTGCATAAAATGCCATCATATCACAGCTGATTTATGGCGACCCCATAGAGTTTTCAAGGCAGGAGACGTTCAGAGGTGGTTTGCCATTGCCTGCTTCTGCGTGGGCTGAGAGAGTTCTGAGAGAACTGTGACCAGGCCAAGGTCACCCAACAGGCTTCATGTGGAGCAGTGGGGAATTGAACCTGGTTCTTCAGATTAGCGTCTGCTGTCTTAACCACTACACCATGCTGGCTTTCAGTTAACTGTATTGGTTTGGGTTGTTACCCCAGACCCTCTGATAGGGTTGCCAGCCTCCAGGTATTAGCTGGAGATCTGCTATTACAACTGATCTCCTGCCAATAGAGATCAATTCCCTTACCAGTAAAGCCCTACCAAAAATCAGCAATCCCCCAATCCCATATCCAAAATTATAATGACATTTTTATCAGAGCTAAGCCCTAGCTTCTGTATTTGACATGCTTCAGAGTGCTTCATTGTATAAATGGACGATGCTAAATTTAAAATAAAATATTGTGTGTGTCTGTTTTCTCAAGCCATGTTACCGTCTTTGAGAATGTTAAATTATGAGGCTGGAAGACTGGTGGAAAAGAGTGGAAAGGCTTTTAAAAAGAGCTGTAATGTTTTATGAGAAGTTAAGGGGATGCTTACTTACGGCACAGTGATTGCAATAAGATCTTAGCAGAGATAATTGCTATCCTGCATTCCAAATTTAGGATTCAGCAGTCTTGCATTAAAGTGTATTTTGGAGCTCCTTTAACAAACTGTTAACAAATGAGAAGAAAAATAAGTGATACTCACATGGAAGATCTATGGAGATTAGTGCCATTATTAATCTTGAAGAAAGCTGGCCTGGGTGCAATTTTGTTTTAGCATTTTTGTTCTTAAAGAGGCATACTGCTTACCATTTACATTCATGAGAAGTCTTTCTGATCTTCTATTGTAATAAGCATGTTTCTGCCAAAATAGTGACAGGGTTAGTTTTGTACCCATCTGTCATGGCCCAGACTTCAACAGGTGAAGCATCATCAGAGGAAGAGCCTGAGCAGGGAGAAATAACAGGCATTGCACCTCAGGCAGCTGAGAATGCAGGGCAGGGTGAAGGACAACAGGCAGGAGTAAACACCAGCCCTGCTGAGGAATTGGAAGTAAATGCAGAATCACCTCCTTCGACACAACCAGATGCAGCTGAACTCCACAGAAGCAGGACCCACCCAGCTCACCTGAAGCTACTCAACAACAGCACAGGCAAAAAGGAAGAATGGAGTTGCAAAGTAAAAGGAGAAGTGCGCGCCTCCAGGCACTAAGGAGACGGCTCCAAGACTGTGAGTTGTCTGAGGATGAGAACTAAGGCAAAGAGAAACAGCTTAAAACCAGGCTTGGAATAGACAAACGTTGCGAAAGCAATTGTTGCAAAAGGATCTCTGATTTTTGTTGCTGACGGTCCTAGACTTTTATAAACGGACTTCTGACCCTTGGACCGGACTTTTGACTTCGCCTCCACACGCCGACTTTATTTGGTTGCCAGCTCCTGGTGGGACT
Source organism: Euleptes europaea (assembly GCF_029931775.1). Taxonomy (NCBI): domain Eukaryota; kingdom Metazoa; phylum Chordata; class Lepidosauria; order Squamata; family Sphaerodactylidae; genus Euleptes; species Euleptes europaea. The sequence goes on along the minus strand of NC_079316.1, from coordinate 33,742,034 downwards.
CCCCCGGATTCCTGCATTCCTGAAATAACTGCCTGCTCTCAAGACCAGTAGCCGGCAGTAACCTGAGACGACCTGGCCTAGCACACCATCCTCCCAGAGAACTGGAGGTACCAGAAACTGGTGGTCAGGAAAGAGGAAAGTACGTGTCATGCAATGCAGCCAATGAGAGGGTTGAGAACAGAAAGCTACTTAAAGCGGTTCCCTCCTCATTTGGCAGGCTTTTTTTTTTTTTTTTTTTTGCTGCAGAGCCCCCCTCCACCTTCCCTCCCTCTAGCAACAATGGGGTATTAGTTGGTTGCTTTGGGGACCAAGCAGGAATTTTGGGGGTCCCTATCTGATTGGCCTGAATCAGGGCCTCATTTGTTGTCGTTGCCTGTTTCATACTTCTTGTTGTTGTGGGATTGGGCTTTACAAATAGGCCTGATCCTGAGGATTTCAACTTCGACAATTCTCTAATTGCGGGACCAGCCATGTTGTTTATGGGATTTTATGTCCTTGTGGGAAAATTTATATTGGGAGCACATTACGATCTATTAGGATCAGGATCGGTGAGCGCAGATCTTGGATCCCTGCAAAAGTATTAGAAGCTCCTCTAGTTTCCCACTTTACTAAACAAGGTCATAATGAAAATGATTTAAGATTTTTTGTCTTATAGGTTTTCAAAGGGGACCGGTACAATGACAGTAATGTGCAACAATTGCTCCTTAGGCAAGAAATGAAATTCATATTTAAGTTTAAAACACTCGCTCCGTCTGGTCTGAACACAGATTTTGATCTTTCTTGTTTTTTGTAATTTTGCGTAGCTTACATTTCTTAATATTCAGGTTCAGTATCCATTTGTGCAGCTTTCCTTATTTTGCTTCCAATTATTCAGGTCAGTTACTTGGAAGATTCCTGTTGATCTCCACATGGCGTTTGTATTTTGTATTTAGTGTTCTGTTTCATTAAGGTTATTTGCAGATTATTTGTGGTCCTTTTGGATCCTTCCCACTTGCAGCTTATTTAAATTGTAAGAGCCATGAGCTCAGTCAGTTCAATAAGTGAAAGTTGGATTACTTGAACCTACAGTGGTCCTTTCATTGCTTGTCTAATGTTATAGGTATGTATTACCTGTAATTCATGATGATTGTGTTACCATGTATTTATTTGTCTAGTTTTTGCAAGGTTATTATTTTATCTTTTTTCGTATTACAAAGGCTGCCTATAATGTTTGAACCCTCTGTGGTTTGTTTTTTTAGATTCATGAAATTATTGGCTGATGAAGCTAGTTTGATAGTGAAAACGCAGAAATTTATTCCGGAAAAAGCATTTCCTCACATTCCCAGGTTCTCCTGGGGGTTTTCCTGCTCGCCTTTGGGGGTGATGTTACTTTGTCTCACCGTTTGCATGCCATGAGGTGAACTGGAAGGACAGACATAGTCTCTCCATTGTTCTTTGTTTGTTTTTTTACATCAGGGGCATCTTGCTTTGCTCAGTTCGCCTGTCTACACACGTGCACAGTTCCAGGTTTCACCACTGTGCCCGTTTGACTCTGAGGGATTTCTGCCCCTGTGGGACTTGGTCTCCTCTTCTGCCATCGGTTCCTTACGGATTGGGACTCATTATGCTTTTCGCTGATCCTTTTGATGAGTATTTGTGACTTGATTATTGTATGAATGCATTTGTGTAATCACTGCTTTTGCATGTAATGTATTTTGATAGAGTGTTTAAAATATATAGAGTTGATTGATTGATTTATTGTTTTCATATTCTTTAGAATTTTATTTCCGTGCTGTCTCCCCCTTTTTTCCTGACAACCTCTAGGTAATAGCAGAAGATCTCCTGCTATTAAAACAGATCTCCAGCTGATAGAGATCACCTGGAGAAAATGGCCGCTTTGGCAATTGGACTCTATGGCATTGAAGTCCCTCCCCTCCCCAGACCCCACCCTTCTCAGGCTCCGCCCCCAAAAATCTCCTGCTGATGGCGAAGAGGGACCTGGCAACCCTAGTGAGATACTTGTTGCTTAATTAGATTGGCAAGCACCCTGTGGCAATCAAAGATGGGGGGAGGCTCCAAAACCAGTCACAGATGGCTGCACATTCACATTGGGGTTAATCTCCCAGTCTTGCACATCAATGCTGCATGGTATAGGGGGATGGGGTTGATGGCCAACATCTCTCTGCACAAGTTTGGTGTAGGCAAGGAAATCCAGGCACGGCCTGTGGCCATGTCAAGCCAGGCTCAGCAGCATAGTCGGAATTCCATGCTGGGAATAGTAGAGGCACATCTGGTCATCTAAGCTACACAGGGCATGAAAAGCGGGGCACATGTGCTGCTGCACAAAGAAATGCTCAGCGTTGACTTGGTTAACCACATGAAAGTCACATGAATAGTACTTTTTTGTGGGACTCAGAGCAACTACAGCACCCATAATTTTGTCCCCCTAGTCCTAGCCTCTTGTTAGTCCTGGCATGGATAGTGCTAAAGCTTGTTAAGCAGCAGATGAAAGATATCAACATATAACTGGATCCTCAAACTCCAGAAAACTTCCCACTTTCCAAGGCAATCACCTAAAACCGTTGAATACTTTAAAAATCACCATGGAGCCCTAAGTGTTGCCAGTTTCCCCCCATGGGGTGTTTCCAGTGCTAACTTTGCCATCTGTAGTACTTGAAAATAAACAACCTGTGTCACAACAATGTGGAGCAAAGAAATAGTTGAGGGTTTAGCACATTATCTTCTTAAATGCAACTTCTCCAAGAAAACTAGAAGTAATTAGTTGGGCTCTTGTGGCCCAGATTCTCCCACCTTCTGAGCAGCAAAAAAGTAGTACAGTTGGTGGATAGAAATTATTTAATTCAGTCTCTTATAAGGCCTCTGTTTTTACTGCAGTAGAGCAATTGAGATAAGAGTTAAGGAGTTTAAAATGCAGCAGTCAGCAATCGGGAGAGGACAATGCTAGACAAATTGCACACCTCTAACTTCTAAGCAACTTAAATAGACTTATCTGTTTTATTATGTCTTATTTCTATGAATGCTTAAATTGGTCATGATTCTTTTCTTAGCTGCTATGACTTGGTGCTTTAAGTGGTACTAAATTACTACTATTGCTGTAACCTCTTTGACTCTGAAGCTGCTAAATTCTGTATAAAGGTGGCAGAAAAACTGTTTTCACCGAAGAACTCGCAGAAACAGCAAGATTATTGTTCTAGTTGTTGTCCAAATTCTCCTACATTTTGGTTCCTCATTGTGCTTTATTCCGATGGCAACTATTTTAGGATTTCCTTAGCTGCCCTTCTATGAATCCATAGGCATCTCTAAACTCACTGTGTTACTCTTAAACCATCGTCCTTTAGACGCCTCAGCCTTTAGTTCCTTGAATTGTCTGCATGACCGCAGGGTCAGTACAGACTTATGATTCACTCCCTTTGACTCCAGCCTTTTTGATTTGGGGGGCTGCCTTTTAATATCCCCATTGCCTGTTTTGAAGCTTCTTTATAACTAGGCCTCTGTATGAATTTCAGGTCCCTGCCCTTCAAAGAGCCTAATGGGTTCTATGGTATTCCCTTTGAAAGAATTTCTCTGCTTTCCTGCAGTTAAGCTATAACCTGTTGACATTTTTCCTTGCTGTGACTCATTTCAAACAGAGCATGAGGGTTCCTTCCTCTGACATCCTTTTCCCAGACGGTTGTCCATGGTGCACACAAAGCAGTCCATAGTCTTTTTCATTATGTGAATATTCACTGCTGTGAGGACTTGGATCAATTACCATTTTCATACAGAGAAAAACGATAGAAAATCATTGGTCAAGCTGAACAAAGTTAAGTTGAGGGATGACGGGCTCAACCGTTGAAATCATTTTGAACCTTGAGTTCTATCAAATATTATTACAGAATAGAGTGATAGTGAGTGTGCACAAAGTATCTTTACCTCACAACTTACACCATTCATTTGACACTGAAATAAGGGATTCAAAAAGGGAGACTTGACTTTCAGGTAGATTTGAGTCTTGATATTTTACTTATTTATAACATTTCTTATCCCACTTTTCTTCCAAGTGACTTTCAAAAACACAAAATAAATATTATTTGCAGATGACATAGTCATGTTTATAACAAACAGTCTAATCTTGCAAGGAGTTAGAAACAACTATTAAGAATTCCTACCTACATTTTTTTACCAACCTATTAAGAATTATTCCAAGGTTTCAGGTTACAAATTGAATATACATAAAACTGTGTTGTTAATAACCACATTTTTTAAATGTTTTGGATAGTAATAATTGATTAAATGCTGCACCCAGCTTGGCTACAACAGTTAAGGACCTTTGGATTGGTATTTCATGGTCTAGTAAAACTACATTTAATGTTAATTTTATGCCAGTTATCAAAAATATCAGGGAAACCTTACTGGCTTGGGAAGATTTAAAATTATCTGTCCTGGACAGAATTAATGTTGTAAAAAGGGTGATACTGCCAAAGTCATTGTATTGATTGCTAAATATTCTGGGGTCTATTAGCAATGACAAACCTATGGAATGGCAGGGTTAACTGACTACCTTTATTTGGCAAAAGAACAGACCCAGATTGGCTTGGCGGGATGCCCAGAGGAAATGCAGCGAAGGTAGTTTGGGAATTGAAAACATTAAATTATATAATGTGGCAACTAGGATCAATTGGTTAGCCTCATGGTTAGATGGGGGTGATTCAGATGTGTTAGCTTTAGTGCAGTCCTATGTGCAGATACCTTTAAGAAGCTAGTTTCTGTTATGGAGAGCAAAATCATCTATTTTTAATAGAAGTAACCACTGCTTCATAGATTGTATAGTAGAAATGTGGGATACATATCTGAGATTCTCACCATTCAAATCAGTAATAAAGGAATTGGCTTCTAGAGCTGGATGGAGTCAACTAGAAGGCAGGAGTTGGGAAAGGGCTGGTCTGAATATATATTGTAATTTGGTTAAAACAATTTTTCAGCCAGTTTCACCAACATAATCAAGATGAAGATGAGTTGGTTTTTATACCGTGTTTTCTCTACTTTTAAAGAGTCTCAAAATGGCTTACAATCACCTTCCCCTCCCCCCAAAAGACACCTTGTGAGGTTGGTGGGGCTGAGAAAGGTCAGAGAAAATTGTGACTAGCTCAAGGTCACCCGGCAGGCTTCATGTGGAGGAGTGGGGAAACAAACCTGGTTCTCCAGGTTAGAGTCTTCCACTCATGTGGAGGAGTGGGGAATCAAACCTGGTTCTCCAGAATAGAGTCCACTGCTCTTAACCACTACATCATGCTGGCTCTGATGATGATTCACCAGTAGCATCTTTCCTCTGCCAGGCTTCCAAAGGTAGTACCTAGCAATTGTTATAAAGTAGTACCTAGCAATTGGGTACTGTGGGGAATCGAACACTGACTGTATTCACATGTGGCGGAATTATAAAGGGCAGGAAGCTATTGCTGTGTGGTTAAAATTATGCTTTCTAGAGGTATACAATGCATGACAGAGTTTTCTCCAGAATTATTTCTGTTGAATCATGTTGAATCTTGTCCTAGGAAATATTGGATTCCTATTCTTTATATTATCACGGCCATGAGAATTGGTTTGGAAGAGCAAGAAAACTCTGACATGGAGAGACTTTGCTGAGCAAGTTAAGACCTTTTATTCAAAGGTTATTTGAATTGTTGAAAAATAGAGATATATCTGAGATGGAAGTTAAATGAAAGAACATCATTATTGGGATGGAACAGCTGTTATATGTGTTAACATATTTATTGGTAAAAAAATAAAATATACAATAAAAAGTTCCTCAGTACTTCCTCATACTAATCAAATAAAAGACAATTAAAATCATAGTAAAAATACAAAATCAACAAACTACAGTTTGGGACATTTATGCACGGGAGGTTTTGGATTGGAATTGCTGCTCTCTAGATGCACATTTTCTCCATCCAAATTCTCAAATCTCAACAATAAGCCCCCATGCAGAGTTTTGAGAATTCTGATGGGGAAAATGTGCATCTAGAGAGGGGCAAACCCAAGGCAAAACCTTCTATGCGTAAATGGCCATACAGAACAAGCAAAAACAATAACAACACAAAAAATTCTGCGCTGGTGTCCACTGGGGTAGTCCAAAAAGGCCATGGTGTGCGAGCCACAGGCTAAGTGCCTAGAGCCAAGATTCCTTTGGCTCCTGCCCTTATGCTTGCACTGAAGGGCTCATGCCTAGGGTTGCCAGGTCCCTCTTCTCAACCGGCGGGAGATTTTGGAGCCGGAGCCTGAGGAGGGCGGGGTTTGGGGAGGGGAGGGACTTCAATGCCATAGGGTTCAATTGCCAAAGCGGCCATTTTTCTCCAGGTGATCTGATCTCTGTCGGCTGGAGATCAGCTGAATTAGCAGGAGATCTCCTGCTACTACCTGGCAGTTAAGCAAACAAAAACAGCAACAGTCCAAACAAATTACATGAAAATCCAATGTTATTAATATGCATAAGCATTAAGAACTCAACTGCAAAGATGAATCAAAATGTCATCATATATGAGAAGGAACACAAAGAGAACCTAAATAACAAAGTTCTTCGTGCGTGATAACAGACAACATAAAGTCCTGATCCAACTCAGTAGAATGATTTGTGGTTCATGAGGTTGGATAAGTCCAATATCCATAGAATAGAAGCCCGGTTGTCTTTCTGTTTCGGCTAATATGTAGCCTTCCTCAGCGGCCACTGTATCAAAATATACAATCAAATATATACAACAATGCGGCATAAAACATGGAATCAACAAAAATAAAGCAGCAATATGCATAAACAATTCATACTTACACGCGAGCTGATAGTACTAGCTTTCGCGTTGGCAAGTTACGCCCTGACTCAGCGGCTTATTTCAAGCCCCCTGTCACATGATGCGAGGCAAGTTCTAAGCATCAACTTTTAAAGAGACAGACACATATATACACAAATCAATTGATTTTACAAGTAGCATGCCAGATCTAAAGATGTATTTAGCCCATATGGATGTAATGAATTAAACAAATGGATATATTTAGTCTCTTGGCGCCTGAGTATTAATTCTATATCTGGCTTCTCATGTCTATGTGTGTGGGTAAACCGCCACAACACAAAAAATGATAATTCCTCATCTGTGTGGTTTTTAGTGAACATAGATCGAGATTGAGGAATCGTAATTTGGAAGCCCCCCTGACTTCTCATTTTATTGATAAAAACCACACAGATGAGGAATGATCATTTTTTGTGTTGTGGCGGTTTACCCACACACATAGACGCGAAAGCTAGTACTATCAGCTCGCGTGTAAGTATGAATTGTTTATGCATATTGCTGCTTTATTTTTGTTGATTCCATGTTTTATGCCGCATTGTTGTATATATTTGATTGTATATTTTGATACAGTGGCCGCTGAGGAAGGCTACATATTAGCCGAAACAGAAAGACAACCGGGCTTCTATTCTATGGATATTGGACTTATCCAACCTCATGAACCACAAATCATTCTACTGAGTTGGATCAGGACTTTATGTTGTCTGTTATCACGCACGAAGAACTTTGTTATTTAGGTTCTCTTTGTGTTCCTTCTCATATATGATGACATTTTGATTCATCTTTGCAGTTGAGTTCTTAATGCTTATGCATATTAATAACATTGGATTTTCACGTAATTTGTTTGGACTGTTGCTGTTTTTGTTTGCTTAACTAACTGTACAGCACGCTAACTTTTGTGTACCACACTACCTGGCAGTTGGCAACCCTACTCATGCCTGTTCAGGCTTTAAATACCTGCAGCAAGGCGGAGGTAAAACACTCAGCCTGGATATTACTAGCTGGAAGTCAAAGAAACTTCTCATTATAAAAACTGAGCATTGGGTTTAAGGCTCAGGCTATGCACTAGGAACCAGAAGTTTTTTTCCTCTCCTGTAATTCTCAGCATTTACGTGGATCTTTTCTGTTGTGATTACAGTATCAGAACTGGAGACTGCAGTGAAGAGACCATGACTTTATCTCTGGTCTTTTTCATAAGGGCTGTTTAACTTGCTTTGGCTTCTGAAAGCAAACAGATTTGTTTTAAAGGTTTCACATACCATAAGGGTAAAATGGTGTCCTGTAACAGTTAATGAAGGTTAATCCTGGTTTCCCAAAACCTGTTTTGATCCCATCGTTTTTGTTGTTGCAATTTATCCTTAAGGTGTATGAAACCTTTAAGAAATCCATTTGCCCTCAGAAATCATAGTGGCTTAAAGAGCCCGTTTGAAAGGGGCCTAAAGATATCCTCTGCATTCCTGCTGGAGCTGCATTTTGAACAGAAGACTTTTCCACCTCATGCTTTTGATCACTATGCTCCAGCAGCTCTCTGTTGGTGTGGAGCCACTATAGGATGTTGTAGGCAAGGAATCTAATGGGTGGGTGATTGGAAATGGACTTTGAAGAAAATTCAAAGCTAGCACTTGCTTGTTTTACAGATTTTTGCACTGTGATGTTGCTTCGAAAGAGAACTGTATGCCGAACTAGCACACAGAATAATTAGGCATTGATATATATATATAAATTCAAAATGTCTATTCTGCAATTTATAAAGGCTACTGAGTGCTTTGTTGGCTAGCTCCCATTGCTTGAATGGAAGCCAAGAACTATCTTGAGCTGCCGAAATGATCTACATGTAATTCAAACTGATGAGAATGTGAGATGTGCCAAATGATTTGGCAAAAAAAAAGGCCAGGTAGCCCGAAACATGGCAGTTCCTGCTGACCTGTTACATAACATGACACAATGTGGCACGAAATAACATTAGACCATGTCACAGAAACTAGACAGCGCCCTGTTCTCAAAGCTAAAACAGTGAGAGAAATATGGCTTTGATAAATGTGAGTTTAGAAAGGAAACTGATGATTGCTTCAAGTCTTGTTGAATGGCGCATGCTGCACAGAGTGCACTATTATGCTAGGCCTGTATTGGGGCATAGTGAAATGTCTCATAAAGCAATTGACACAGTCTGATTAGAGGATCATGCATTGGTTATTGCTGTTAAGGCCCTCAATGGTTGGAGACTAGGGTACTTAAAAGACCACCGACTCCCATTTGAACCTGTATGATAAATTAGACCAATTACCATGACCCTTCTCTGAAGGCCTCTGCCTTTCGAAAGGAGCCAGGCAGCTACAAGAGAAAGGTTTTTTTTGGTGGTTTCTTATTTATGGAAGCCCCTCTCCTTAGCTATGTACCTGGCTGCTGATCTTTTTAGTTTCAGTTGCCAGGCTAGATCTTTTTTATTTACCCAGGCATTTGACTGAGTGAATTGGTTCTTTTGTTTAACTTAAAAAAACCCCAACTTATCTCCTCCCTCTATGTAATGATTCAGAGGCAAGGAAGATTTCCACCCCCCCTTTACCGTCTCTCCTCTTGTGTAATTAAGGTACAGTTGCTAGACCTCTTGCTAAAGTGGGAAACCTCCCACCAGCAACCTTCATTGCCCACTGTTGCTTAGAGCAGCAGCGGAAGAAAATTAAATAAATGAATAATAATAATAATAATAATAATGTTTACCATAGAGTTTGCAGTGATTCCCAGAGCTAGCCATTGTCACATCTGGGATTTCTCAGAAGTGACATCATGGTGCACACAATGCTGCAAACCAGCGTGTCCATGCCCCCCAAACATTTGCTGGTTGCCAAGCATGGCAGTGCCGGGGAGGGCAGGGCATGAATTCAACAAACAAAAAAACAAACAAATGAATGAATAAATAAATAGCCTAGCTTTCATCTACACAGGTGAGGATGTGGAGCTTGACCAAGAAGGGAAAAGTCCTGATTTAGATGTTGGTAAACCTGTAATACAGAGCCCTGTGGCGCAGAGTAGTAAGCCGCAGTACTGCAGTCAAAAGCTCTGCTCACGACCTGAGTTCGACCCCAACGGAAGTCGGTTTCAGGCAGCTGGCTCAAGGTTGACTCAGCCTTCCATCCTTTCGAGGTCGGCAAAATGAGTACCCAGCTTGCTGGAGGTAAAGTGTAGATGACTGGGGAAGGCAATGGCAAACCACCCCGTAAACATAGTCTGCCTAGTAAACGTTGGGATGTGACGTCACCCCATGTGTCAGTAATGACCTGGTGCTTGACCAGGGGACTACCTTTACCTTTAAGCCTGTAATGCTCCACCTGTAGGATAACAAAGGGCATCGAGGATTTGCCAGCATTTTAGGACTCACTAAAATCCTGCGGGGAAAACTGATTTGTAATTCTATGATTACAAGCCTGTATCATAATGAAAGGCCACTATCAGGAAATTGTTTATTCTGCCTACGCTTCAGAGATCAGGAATTATATTGAACACATGCAATTAGGGTAAAAAGGTAGCAGTGCATGAGATGGAGTAATAAGCGTGAGTTACCTAATGTGGCTGCAGTGTTAGTGTCACAGTATCATTAATCCTCCTCTCTTCCCAATCTGGCATTTTCACTGTTCTCAGATAGAAACATGTATTTCTGTCGTATGGAATGTACAATTGGAGCTGCCTTATGCTGAGTCAGACTTATTGAGGTCAGTATTGTCTGCCCTGACAGGGCAGTGACACTTTGAAGTCTCAGCAAGAGGTCTTTCACTTAACTTACTATCCTGGTAGGGAGGCAGGGTTGAGGAGCAGTGATCAGCATCATCTACGCGATGATGTCACTTATGGTTTAAGCGGAAGTGCCAGTGTGAGGCTTTTCTTGCCCCCTCCTGTTCCTGTCTCAATCTCCATGCAGCCTGTTTCGCCTCCCTGCCCTACCGCTGCTCAGCTGTTTGGTGGCGGTGCAGGCTTTCTCTCCTGCTCTGTCACATCTCCATGGCTTCCCTGGCTGCCCTGGAGGTGTGGGCCTCCTCTGACGCTCTGCCCGGTGTCCCTGGTTTCCCGGGCAGCTTTTCCCTCCGGAAGCTTTTTCCCGTGGTTTCCCAGGCAGCTGGGGGATGCTCTAGCCTGTGCGAGAAAAAACTCCATGGAAACCATGTAGGTACATCTTATTCAGCTGATGATATTGTATCTTTAACACTTCCTAAGATGGAGGAAGATTCTGCCATGAAAAATGCTACACAAAAAAGTCCTCAAATGTGTAAATATTTTACTCGCAAGAATAAAATGTTTTTTGTAAGGCTACTGACAATGACTGGATGCATATTTTTAGTTCTAAGGTCTTTCTTTCTTGCAGGAATTGTTAAAAGATATGTTCAGTGAGAGTTTGAGTGATGTTTCTCTTTTGACTATTAAAAACAATTGGTATCATAAGAAAAAACATAAAAGTATTATTTTTACTAGCATGAATTCTCTCCCAGGAGTGGATATTTCTTCCAATTACCATAATTCCAGAATATTTGAGTGAACAACAGTGATGCAGATAATTTATTTTCCACCTCAAGCCTATGTGACCACAACTATCCAGCATCTCAAAAAAGCATAGCCAAAGAGTTCCATGGGGACTCATTAGCCTTCTATCCATTCCTCAACCTGGCTAAGGAAGGGATATGCGATACATTACTATTGCCCCCGTTGCCCTTTTTGTACAGAAAAAGCTACCTTTAAGAACATAAGAAAAACCATACTAGATCAAACCAAGGCCCATCAAGTCTAGCAGTCTGTTCACACAGTGGCCAACCTTTAGAGAACTGATCAGGATTTGAGAAACAGCCGGGGAAGGTACTTTACCCATTCACCTTTTACTGTTTCCTCACTCAAAGTTAGATCTCCGAACAACCTTCTTTATGCCAAGGTTCCTAATTCTTTGAGGAGGGGAAGCCATGGGGAAGGGGAAATGATTTCGATCAAGGAAAGTTTTAATCACCCCTTCCCCCAACACCCTGTTCCCCAATACTTCTGCAATCACAGTTGCCTTCCTTGTGACCTTTTCTTTTTTTAAAAAAAGGCTGTTGGGTTCATGGCCTATCATGGGGTAGGGTTGCCAGGTCTCTCTTCACCACCAGTGGAAGCTTTTGGGGGCGGAGCCTGAGGAGAGCGGGATTCGGGGGAGGGGAGGGACTTCAATGCCATAGAGTCAAATTGCCAAAGCGGCCATTTTCTCCAGGTGAACTGATAGGGTTGCCAGGTGCCTGGTGGTGGCGGGCAAACCCCTGGCAATTCACCCCTCTGCCCGCCAACTAGCTGAGGGTCAGCAGGCAAATGTGCATGCGCATACACATTGTGGCACGTCACTTCCGGTTTACAACCAGAAGTGCCGCCTCTCGAGGGCCTTATACCACTCAAACTCCCAGTTTGAGTGGTAAAGGGCAGCTTGCGATGCGGCACTTCCGGGTGTAAACGCATTGCAAGGGGCCTTTTACCTCTCAAACTGGGAGTTTGAGTGGTATAAGGCCCCTCGCGAGGCGGCACTTCTGGTTGTAAACTGGAAGTTAGGCCCGTGCGCGAGATCCCCTCAGCTCTGCCTCAGAAGTCTCCCGCCGGAGGAGAGGGGGGACCTGGCAGCCCTATGAACTGATGTCTATCGGTGGGAGATCAGTTGTAATAGCAGGAGATCTCCAGCTACTACCTGGAGGTTGGCAGCACGAAAGGTCCACAAAGAACACAGTGCAAAAATTACACAAGCACTGAATTATTTACAAGCATTCAACAATGTTTACTGAGCATTTAATTCATGCCCTATTGAAACCAAAAGAACAACCAAAGTATTACATTCATAACAATAGAGTATCAAATGGTAACAAAACTAGCAATAAACTACCAGCGCAACTCAAGTCCATGGACAAAAGCCTCAAAAAGTTGCAGGACGTGAGACCAGTCACTTCACGTTTCACAACGTGAGACCACTCACTTCATGTTTCACGGTGACTTCGTCAGCTCTTTTCAGAATGTTTTTCGAGCATTCCATGGCATATTGCATTGTATGCTGCTGGTAAATCGCCTTGCGGCTAAATGTGCATTTTTTTGATCCCAGAGGGATATGTGTGAGCACGTAGCCTCTCTCTCCAGCTCACACATATCCCTCTGGGAACAAAAAATGCAAATACAGTGCAATATACCATGGAATTCTCAAAATGATTTTCAAATGATTCCAATAAAAATTACTGATACAGTATTTCGGTTGGCAACGAAAAATCAACAAATTTATATGGGATAAAAAGCGCCCTAGGATTAAGTTCAAAATTATGACGGATATCAAGAGGAGGACTTGCTCTTCCGAATTTAAAATTATACCATCAGGCAGCAACATTGGTCTGGATTAAGGATTGGATAATGCATCCAAACAACAAGAGCATTAAATTAGAACTAACCGACTGGCAAGTTGGGCCTCATCAACTTTCATGGGGGGAAAATCCCAAAAAAAAGCTGGACGAAAAAAGAGATCACTCGATTGTGGACAACATGATTGCTGTATGGAATAAATTAAAACCAAGACTAAGTCCCAATCCTCCGCTAATGACTCCATTCAGTGTTTATGGTTCCAGAATGGACAGGGAAACGTTTGGATCTATAAGATATGGTGATATAATAAGAAAAGATGAAACATTCAAAACACTAATGGAAATTCAGGAAGATCATCCACAGATATCTTGGATGACATTTCATCAATTAATATCGAGGTTTAAGGAGGATTGTACAATTAGAGGTAAAATCAGAAAAGAGACGGAATTCGAACAACTACTGAGTAAACCGCTACAACACCTGTTAGGAAAGATCTATAAACTCTTAATATTGTTTGATACAGAGGAAGAACAAGTTAAAGTATTTCAAATTAAATGGATGGAGAACTTAAATGAAACGATAACGATAGACAAATGGGAACAGATCTTTCCGAAAAACTCTAAATTTACTCTATCCCAAAGTATTCAGGAAAATTGCCTAAAGATGCTGCACAGATGGTACATAACGCCCAGTGACATTCAGAATATGAACAGTAAAGCTTCGGGACTCTGTTGGAAATGTCATAACATTAGAGGCACCTTTTCCCATTGTTGGTGGACATGTGAGGACGTGCAGAAATACTGGAAAAAGATTCATAAAAACCTCGAAGGCATTGTAGGGCAGAGTATAAAATATGATCCCAAACTCTTTCTTCTGAATAAAGCACCAAATACCATGAATGAGGACCAACAGACTGTAGTAAAATATCTTGCAACAGCGGCAAGAGTAGTTCTGGCATCACTTTGGAGAACGAATAAGATCCCAACACTTCAAGCATGGTTAGACAAGTCCCTGGAATATATTACTATAGCACACTTAACAGATTATCTGAAAGATACTACATGAGAACAGAATCACGAGAGATGGAGATCCTTTTATGAATTTATGAAAACCACCAGACAAAAGATCCAATCGAATTAAACCACTATTAGGTTAAAAATATGGAAGACATTACAAACAGGGGTAGTGAATGTTAGATATCAACATAATAATATGTAAATAATATTATTTTTCCTTTCCCTATTTTTTCCTTCACTCTATAAGATGGTAGTACTAGATATATTAAAGCTGCACAATATCTATGTATTTATTTATTTCTACATTTTTCCCACACTTATTCCCCCACCCCTTTCCTTTTGTATCCCATTTATTATTCAAAATCAATAAAACATTTATATACATAAAAATAACATTTTGAAAAGAGCTGACGAAGCCACCATAAAACGTGAAGTGACTGGTCTCACGTTGTGAAATGCTCAGTAAACATTGTTGAATGCTTGTAAATTATTCAGTGCTTGTGTAATTTTTGCACTGTGTCCTTTGTGGAGCCTTCGTGCTGCCAATTTCCTAAGGTTACCTATTACAGCACAGGTTGTTTGTTTTGCTTAACTACCTGGAGGTTGGCAACCCTAGGGTAGGGGTCAAGAGGGCCATTTGTTCTAGGCCCCAAATTCAAGGAGTGCCTCAAATTTAGAATTTTGATGTTATCTCCAAATGAGATTATACATACAGTTGCAGAGATACACTGACATGATTGAAAGATCACGTTCACTATATAAACTTTAAACTTGTGTCCCATTACCACGCTACATCACCTTTAATGCATGCTATGAATAAATATCCTCCTCTGTCATCATAATCGGTGAGGTCCCAGTAGCTAGGGTTGCCAACCTCTAGGTACTAGCTGGAGATCTCCTGCTATTACAGCTGATCTCCAGCCAACAGAGATCAGTTCCCCTGGAGAAAATGGCTGCTTTGGCAGTTGGACTCTATGGCATTGAAGTTCCTCCTCTTCCCAAACCTCACTTTCTTCAGGCTCTGCCTCAAAAACCTCCCGCCGGTTGCGACAAGGGACTTGGCAACCCTACCAGTAGTGGAGGAAGCCAGGACAGGAGCTGCGTCGATCACAGCTCCCTGTCTCCCCCTCCCCCTGCTGCTGCCATGGCCTCAAAGAATGGAAGTGGTCCAAGCCTCTTGTGACCTCTGAGGGGCCCTGGTTGGGATAATGAGTAGATAGAAGAAATGATTGAGGCATGACACTGCTCTCCTTCACTTCATATTCCCATCTCCTACTCTCCCCACTTGCTATTGTATGACATAAAATCAAAATTGCTCTTAAATGACTCGGTAAGACTACATAGCAGTAATAACCATAGGGAGGTTTTCTCAGTTCTGCTGTAAGTAATTATTGCCGATTACATTCTTTCTGCCTCAAGTGCTGTTTAGTGCTAATTATAGGATGTCAAGAATTTGCTTTTCACACAGGGAGACAAATCACAGTGGGCAAAACCCGGTCTCTCTGAGAGGGGAAAAATAAATTGCAAAGCGTTTTTGTCACTTGTGATCCGTTTCCACTATCTACTCCACAAAGAGTTTGATATTTCTGATTTTGTAAAAAAAACGTTGGCCTCCTCCTGATTTTAATATTTCCATATTGTCTAGATGTCATTTAAGGCAACAGGTCAGCAGGGTGGTTTAAAGCTTGCTGCATAAAAGACTAGAATTATAACTTTTATGAAGTGTGCACATTTTTTTGTGTGTCTTTCTTTTTTTAACAAAATGCAGTGTCATTGACAGCCAGTCCCTTTATTTCCTTCACTAGTTGGTGGAGGCCATTGGAACTAAGAAAGGAAATCAAGGCTTTTCAATGAAGGATGAAGAGATTTACATATTCTTTTCTTGTTCTCCTTTATATATGGGTTGAAGTAGCTGAAAAAAATAGGGGTGCCATTACATGTAATTCTATGTTTGCTGAATCATAGTAGATCATTGTTCCTAACCAGGCAGGAAGGAATGGTACCAATTACCCATACCATGATGAACATGAATGAGAAAGTTCAAATAAAAGTGACTTCTACAGGCAACATAAATGTCATAATGAGGTTTCAATGACGTATGGCAACAATTCATAATGTGTGATTGCTTTTATACAATAATAATTCTACCTTCTTTTGCTGTTTCCAATAAAATATTTTAAAGATCATAAATCAGCTTTAAGAAATATGAAGGAATTTGAGACTATAACAATAAGCACACAGTCCCAGAACATTGCAATTGTTATTTCACCAACTATATTAAAAAAGCATTAGATTTAGGCAGAAATACCTAATTATCATAAAGGCCCATATTGTGAATGTATGACAAATGGAAAATTGTAATTTAAGTTTTCTTATTCATTCATTTATTGCTGACTAAACTTCTAACCTGCTTTTCCTTCATACAGGTTGGATTAGGGTTGCCAGCCCCCTGGCATGGGCAGCGGATCTCCTGCCCTAGCCTCTTGTTTCCTGTTGTCCTCAGATAAAAAAAATGGCTGCTGGGCCAACAGTGTGATGTCACTTCCAGAAAAAACACAAGTGACATCAGTCCTGTCTAGGAAGCACCAGAAACTTTATGGATTTTCCATAAATTTTCCAGCAATTTCCTGGAGAGGCTTGGCATCCCTTCGGGGTTTTCCTGGAAGTGATGTCACACAGTCAATGAAGGCTATCCCCCATGTCCCCTTCCCCAGTCTTCTGCTGGCAACCCTAGCTCACAGCCCATTCCTGAGACTTCTGGTGGCTGGGGATGACGTAGGAGAGGCGCTGCCATGGCACATCCAAAGTGGTTCCCCGGCTGCCGGGAGGCTTAAAAAATCCTTTTTAAAATTTAACCTGGAAAATGGGGCTTCACCCCCCCCCATAGAAAACGGTGAGGCTGCACCAGGAAAAACCTGGAGCAGCAAAGATTTTCCCGGAGGGGACGTTCCCGGCCTGGAGGGACTGTGGAAGCTGACTAGAGTCAGCTCGTCCCCCAGGAATGCCCTGGGAAGGCCCCCCATGACGGTGCCACATGTCTTCACCAGGATTTATGTCCTGGAGAGACTGCGCCGCTGGGAGAGCAGCATCCAGATCCACAGCGCTCAGGCACCAAAGGAGCTGCCCCCACCACCAGTGTAAGGGCCTCTTATCACGGATTAAGAGGCACGTACGCTGGCGGCGAGGTCACACCACCTCCTAAGCCCAATTGGCCCTGAAGCTCAGGAATGGACTTCTGGTTTACATTTGGTCCGACATTCAGGGAGAACTCAGGGCTAATTCTTCCTTATTTTAGCAATAAAACAGTATGGCCATCAGCACACTCTTTACATTTCTAGCCCAAACATATTTTGAATTGTACTTCAAAACAAAACAAAATGAACTATTCAAAAATCACTGCTAATCACCACCTTCTTCTCCTAGTAGTTCTTGCTCTTAAACACTAGAGACATCTTACTCCCACATATTCTTTTTCATCTTACAAAGTAACAAATTTTTTTGAATCCTTTCTTGTGTTTGAAATGCCAAATGGTCAGTCTGGCCTCCTTCCTGTGGCTTTTTTTCGTTGATTCTTTTAATATTTAAAGACGGGTCTGAATGCAGCTGGGATTTCTTCCTCTTTTTTTAGTTCAAACACACTAAACAACATATGCCCCAGCCTCTTGGAGTTCACTTTTGGCATGGTTATGGTCTTGTGAGAGTTCATAGCAAGCTCTTTCACTCCTCTGTGTAGATGGAACAGAACATTGCTTTAAATTATGTATTTTACTAGTTGATTCATGTAACTCCCTACACTGATCTGGGTTTATGCCTTCTACCATACACTAGAACTAAAATGGGCAGAGGCATTATGCTTTGATACTTTGGGATAGATAATTTTTACCATAATTTGTGTAATTTGTCACTGTTAGTTGCTTTGAGCAATAGCTTATTTTTAATCCTTGTTTTCATAAATCATATGTTACAATAAATGCGTATATTGCAAACTAAAATTAAGTTTTTAATGTTATGTTCATGATGATCATCTATGATTTCTTACTGAGACTAGTATCACCTAAGCATTTCATTATTGAGCTCTATAAATCAATGTGTTGTGATCTTTCAGCCCTTAAAAAACAATTTACCCAATTAGTCTAGAAGGAACTCCATAGGGTCAAGTTAAACTAGATATCTTTTTAAAAATTAAATCTCTACCTTGATCTTAGATTTATCATCAAGACTGCTGGGTCTTCCCCACCTTAAGTGTCTTATTATAGGTAGGGTATATTTTGAATGATAGTATAATGAGGAAGAAAAAAAAAGGTTGGTTTTTATCCCCTGCTTTTTCTCTACCTTTAAGATGTCTCAAAGTGGCTTACAATCACCTTCCCTTCCGCTCCCCACAACAGATACCTTGTGAGGTAGGTGGGGCTGAGAGAGTTCAGAGAGAACTGTGACTAGCCCAAGGTCACCCAGCAGGCTTCCTGTGTAGGAGTGTGGAAACAAGCCTGGTTCACCAGATTAGAGTCCACCGCTCCTGTGGAGTAGGGATAGGGTTTCAAACCAAGTTCTCCAGATTAGAATCCGTTGCTCTTAACCACTAGACCATGCTGGCTCTTTTAAGTATACAAGACGTATTCCAACCCTTTATATTTAATAGAAAACTTACTTCATTTTATTTGTCTCATTTTACCACATAATTAAATTTCTGAAAAGCCAGCACATTGCACATGGGATAATCACCATGTGTAATGTGTCCCTTTTCTCATTGGTATGAGGTTTTTTATCAGGTAGGGCTGTGGCTCAGTGGTAGAGCATATGTGTTCCATGCACAGGGTCCAAAGTTCAGTCTCTGGCATCTCTAGCTATAGCACCTCACGTAGGCTTGGTAAAGATTTTGTAAAGGTGTCCAAAAACTTGGACAAATACCATAGAGACTTGTACAGCTATATGACAATAGACACTAGAGCGGTGTTGACTTCAATATGGAAACAAGAAGAAACCCCTGAAATAGAAAAATGAAGCGAAAGAATGGCCGAGTACGCGATGATGGCAAAGCTCTCCCATCTGATAAAAAGAAGACCCATGGGAGAGTTTCATAAAAAAAATGGAAGCTCTACTTTGACTATGCTCAACTGAATTTTTAATTCTTTATAGTAGAATATAGCAGAGAATACCGAATGGGAATATTAATCTTGACTAGAGTAGTATTAAAATGCAGGGTAGATTAAGAGGCTAGTTTTATAAACCGGAATTAACAACGTATAATTTGATTAATTCTGTAGGTTAAGTAATAGCTGAAATTTATAAGCAGGTACCTATTAGATAGAATCATAAAAATCAGTTAAGAATATTGGTTTTCGGTGATAGCAGTTATGTTATTTTATGAGAATAATCTTTGTCACGCAGTTAAAATGCCATAAATACCTGGCATCCTTTGAAAGGTTCAATACACTGTATGTATGGATAGTATGTATGTTATACTTTTTTCTTTAATTATACACACACACACACACACACACACACACACACACAGAAAGATAGCTAGTGTCAGTCAGAGAAGACAATACTGAGCTAGATGAACCAATGGTCTGACCAGCATGCTGATGGTCCCAGGTTTCATACCTGGCATCACTGGTGGTGAACAATGTCAGGGAATAGGTTTCATGCTTGCTTGAGCCACAGCACAATTTTGATTGCCCGTAGAAAGTGGATGGTTTTCTCTTATTTGAAATAGCTCCCTTTGGATTTCCCATAAGGATGTAATCCCAATTGGGAGGTGATAAGTAAGTTAGAGGCAGAAATGTGGTTTCTGATTAATCCAATGGAAACAACTATCAGATTGATTTTTAACATGACATTACTTCTGACATTAAAGCTTATGAGTAAAGTTTTTAAAGCAATGTACAATCTTATGCAAAGTCCATCAGTTTTTCCAACAACCCTATTATTGCCCTTACAATTACAAGAGGTTTGTATTTAGCTGAATACCAGGGTATCCATTTCTTTATCTTTAATGGTCAACTGATTTGACCAAAGGTCTCCAGTCAGGTCTCCAGTGAGGCCATATTAAGTTATTCGTATTATTTCTTATTATATATTCTCTCTCTTTCTCTCTCTCTCTCTCTCTCTCTCTCTCTCTCTCTCTCTCTCTCTCTCCATAACATACAAATACATGTGTGTGTGTGAATTTTAATCTATTTCTAGATTTAAAATTAGTCATTTTTAGTTATTATTCCTAAATTGTATTCTTAGCTCCATCATTAAAAGTATGTCAATTCTTTCAACATGATCAAAATGCTCAACAATGGTATCCATTTCTATGTCCACAATAAGCTGTATGTCTTCCCTCCTCTTTTCATCTTACTTCCAGGCATCTTACATGTGGGATATTCAACCCATATAACTCAGGTAGCCAAAGTAATTGTTCTATTCCAGAATCTGCATTTTAGAGACCACGAAGTTTTGTTTGGACTCCAAATTTCAGTTCTGAATTGTGATCAAAATCTGTTTCCTTTTCTTTGCAGGGCTACCATCAGTTGATTCCTATATTGTAACTTTTCATACATTTGATATAGTTGGCTCTGGTCCCAGAAGCTTTCGGCACAATACGTTAGTATTTAGGTGCTACACAACTAACATAGTCAACCCCTCTGGAATTTGTCTTTTTGCAGGGTGCTTGCTGTACTGATGAATTCTTAATGATGTTTTGACATATATTCTCTGTTAGCCACAAGGACAATACTTCAGAAACCAAGCACATAACACAATGGTTGCTTAACGGTGTTGGATTTCCTCCTGTACACTATCAAAGCAATAATAAGCCTGTTTCACTGAGTATCAGTTTGCCCCTGTAACGCAGGGGAGCTGGAAACCATCGAGCATGTAGTTTTTAGATGTCCCCTCTATAAGTCAACATGCTCCAATATTATTGGCCCTTTGATTAGGGAAATGGGTGCTGGTGATGAAGGTGAATGGCCCAAAAGGTTTTTTCTGGGAGATAACTCACCAATTACCACCCGGGTCACAAACTACTGTGCAGTAGCAATGAAGGTACATTGCCTCATTGTACTCCCTTGATCTGTGAAAATGTAAAATTGGGTGATTCCTAGGGTTGCCAACCTCCAGGTACTCAGCAAACTAGAAACAGCACTTCACGAAGCTAGACACAATGATTATAAAATAATGGTATTTAATAACATATCCACCACCGATAGTGTGTAGGCAAAAACATGTGTTGTTAATTATTGCCTTAAAAGTAACGCCGAAAAGAGGACTATGCCTTGTTACAAACAAATAACAACATTATAGGTAAGTCCATGAAAGGGGGTGCCAACCTCCCTTTCTTCCACAGATATGCTTCTTGAGAGTAGTAATTCAGTAGTACAGTTGTTCTCAACAGAAGCCCGTTGATCTTTCTGTTTCGGCGATTGACGCCTTCTTCAGGGACCAACGCTGGCTGTTATTAACAACATACCAGCCACAAATTTATGCATTTATTTATTTATTTACTGAGTTTCACAGCGCAGTCCAAAAGTGAGGACATGCATCCAAACTCTGTGCTTACAGGACGTCTTAAGCTTCCCCTCCCCCACAGAGCTCCTAAACTACTTTTCAAGCTCCCAAAAGTACCGCAAGAGAGTTGAGATTTGATGCAATGATTAAAAGGGAAAATACCACACGTGCAATTCTAGGAGCTTCTCTTTCGACTGACCCATTTTGCCTTGTCTTTCAGAGACTCTTTGAAGTGGTTGTTGAACAAAGTAAAAGCAGAGGGAAGTGGAGAAACATTTCCAGGCACATTTCTCTCAATCTTTGGCTTTTCTTTCTATACATTATAAAAGAAGCTGCAGCTAGAGAGACAAAGAATAAACACACCTCCATTAATATACTAGTGGGGTTTTGTGTGGGCAATCCATGTCTTGCAGCAATTATCAAACTACTAGCTGTGTTGTGACTCCCCTCCCCCCACCTATTCATTTTTATCTTGCCCTTGCTCCAAGGAAGCCAGAGCAGAATACACGGTTCTCCCCACCAGTTTGTCCTCACAACAACCCTGTGAGGCTAGGCTGACAGGGAGAGCGACTGAACCAAGGTCACCTAGTGAACTGTGTGGTTGAGCAGGGATTTGAAGCTGGGTCTGCCAGGTTCTAGTCTGACACTATAAAGAAAGTAAAACCTTACTTTGTGGTGTAATACAAGCCCCTTGAAGTTAGCTGAAAAATCCTCATATGGTTAGGGTTAGCTCCTGTGTAGTCCAGGTTTTCTCAGAGTGTGAGGTAATTAATGCCCGAGAAAAGGATTATGTTTTGCATTAAACATACAAAGATACACTTTTATCTGAGATTCTTTATTTTTCTTTGTGTTCCTGTGTTCAGCATACTAAGTGTTCAGCTTTGCTCAGGCAAGAACATCAAACACACTGGGCCAAACAGTATATTAACAGTTCTGATGTCACGGGCTGGCATCATTGGTAGGGTTGCCAACCTCCAGGTGGTAGCTGGAGATCTCCCACTGTTACAACTGATCTCCAGGCGACAGAGATCAGTTCACCTGGAGAAAATGGCCACTTTGAAAGGTGGAATCTATGGCATTATACACCAATGGAAGTCCCTCCCCTCCCCAAACCCCACTGTCCTCAGGCTCCACCCCCAAAATCTCCAGGTATTTACCAACCTGGAGCTGGCAACCCTAATCACTGGAACCTAGGCTTACCAGGTCTCTTTGCTCCACCAGAGGGAGCTCTTCAGCAGCACACAACCTGCACAACTGCCTTGCGTAACGTCCGCGTGTGACCAGCGCATTGTGCGCGAGTGACCAGCGTGACGCAGATTGCTCTGTCAATCTCTGCCGAAACTCTGTGATTTCCATAGAACTCTGTGGTTCCATAGAGTTTCAGTGGAGGTTGCTAGAGTGTCAGTGTCACTTCCGGGTAAAACTGAAAGTGACGTGGGCACGTCACGCGGGCGCATGTGCACTCGTTGCCCATCGGCCCTCAGGTGGTCGGCGGGCAGCCCGGTGGATTGGCGGGATTTTACCCGCCACCACCGGGCACTTGGCAGCCCTACTGGAACCTGCTAAGGCCCATGCCCCAACAAGAGCCCCCCCTACCCTCTGGGCACTCCCTGTCAAAGCTGTTTCTCCTCTATGATGTTGTCTGCCCTGTCTGAATGAGCAAATAGTGAGAGGAACAAGAAGGAGCAGCAACTACTGGTTGCCTTACCTATCCCTCCGGGTGGTGGGGCTTGGAGTTTTGCTAGTATTACTACTGATCTCCAGGCTACAGAAATCAGTTCCCCTGGAGATAATGGTAGCTTTGGAGAATGGGCAAAAGCAGTGTGAAGTTTCAGATTGCACTTCCAAGTTTTGTTCTTCAGTATTTTATAATGAACTCAGTATTTTTAACGTCTAATTAGCATGCAGAAAAGATACAGCCTTGCTTTCAGTCTAAAAATATTAGAGTTCAAATGCTAGCTGCAGTCTTGCTGTAGTGATTTTGGACAATGGCTGCTTTTGGCAAACTGCCAAAGACATCTTGGTTGTGAGTGGCCTGAACTTACAATCTGACAAAGGCTACTTCAGTCTTAGCGGCGGGACGCTAAGAAACCGAGCTGCAAAATGTCCAGAAGAGAATCTAAAATAGAGAGCTCAGTGTGTTTTTCCTTTTTCATGCACATTATTGCCACAGAAAAAAAGAATAAATATTTCATTAGCTAAACACACAGGAGCTGCTGTCTCTGTGCTGAACTGGTGTTCGGGACTGTGGCTTAGTGGATGAGAACAAATAGGATACAGCTGAATCCAGACAAGACAGAAGCAATATTAATGTAGAATGTTTGGGTCTTGAATGAGGCAAACTTACCTGTGATAGTTGAAGTGGCCATCTTGGCCATCTTCTGGTCACTAGGTGTAGGGGGGAGGTAGTTGTGAATTTCCTGCATTGTGCAGGGGGTTGGACTTGATGACCCTGGTGGTCCCTTCCAACTCTATGATTCTATTATTCTAAGTGGTGATCACAGAAGTGGTGGTCACTCTCTGTTCCTTGGAGTGAGAGGAACAGTGCCCCTTTTATAGGTGGCAGACACCCCTGCCCCCTTGCTCACATTCTTTCTGCTTACCTTCCACCTGCTCTGTTTAACTACTGGGCAGTTGGAGTTTGGTAAACCACAGCCACGTACCTGTGGTTGCCATGTGCATGCTAGCACTCCAGCAGCCAGCGTTAGAAGGAAAAGTAAAAAAAAAAAAAAAGTCATTAGTGTGACATCACTTCCAGGAAAACCCAGAAGTGATGGGTTTGCCATAGAGTCTCCTGTGCTTCCTAGAGAGGCATGATGCTTGGAAAATACATTACACTGTTGCTGACAGCCCCCCATGTCAATGCCCTCCCAATATTCTGCTGGTTGGCAGATTGGGCCTGACAGCCCTACACTTACCTGGCTTTTGAGGGTTTTGCCTTTACTTAAGAGGGGCCCGAGTTACCCCTTTCCCTCTTGAATTCTCCTGGCAGTGTCCCTTTTTGTGTAAGGGGATCAGTCTTGGATCAGTCACTGCATTTGAGATGTATTAAGAACCCCAGGCAAATGCAATGAAATGCAATGTTCTTCATTACTCCCAAATCTGTACATCTAAAGAACTGCTTCTGTCTACATCTGCCCACATGGTACATACAGTCAGATGATTAAGCTCCGACTTGTATTCTATCTTTGCAAGAGGTTGGAATTGTGAGAACAAAACGCAGTGCTTTCACTACAGTGGTCCTTATACTTTGGAATAGCTTGCCTTTAGATGCAAGTATCTTGTCTGAGATAGCCATGAACCTTTATGTATGATGTTTCTCTTCTTGTGTTATTGAAAATATGAATTTGGAGCCAGATATACTAGACACAGAAATTCTCTTAGTGATTTTTGCATCTAAGTTGTTCGGAATAACATTAATAGAAACTGAAAAAGATGCTGTTCAAAAGAATCTTTTGCTAAACAATAGTTTTCTTCCTTAGTAATGATTTCCATAATAGTTTTCTTCCCTAATAGTTCCAGCACTTTGGTTTTGCTGTATGTTGTTTGATTCCTATTGTAACATTCCTTTTAATAGATATTTTGTCCATTTAGTGTAATCACATTTTTTAAAAAAGGCTGCTTCCTGTAATTATGCAAATGAGAGCATTAAGAAAACAGTTTATGTGGTTGGGGTGAGGGGAACTGTGTTTACAAGCTATGGGAAGCTCCTCTGTACAAAATCTGATGACTTATGCAAAAACTTTTTATAGTTCTTGTTGCTGTCTCCACCACCCCTGCTTCCTGTTCCTTTTGGCTCACAATGGAACCTGCCCAGAATTGCTTCCAAAAGTCACAATGGGAAACATGTTTTTTTTAAGGTAGTTTTGAAGGGTAGCCATGTTGGTCTGCAGCAGAGCGGCTGGTTTCAAGTCCAGCAGCACCTAAGACACCAACAAGATTTTCAGGGTAGTAGCTTTCAAGAGTCAAAGTTCCCTTTGTCAGGTTTCTAAGGTGCTGCTGGACTCAAATCTAACATTTTCTTAAATTATCAATTAGTTAGTTAATTAATTCTTAATCATTTCAGAATGATTAAGCTCACTTTATTTATTTATTTATTTGCTCCAAAGGGTTCCTCAAGACTACTCCTCTGTTAGGGTTGCCAACCTACAGGTACTAGCTGGAGATCTCCTGCTATCACAACCGATCTCCAGCCAATAGAGATTAGTTCACCTGGAGAAAATGGCCACTTTGGAAATTGGCCTCTATGGCACTGAAATCCCTCCCCAAACCCCACCCTCCTCAGGCTCTGCTCCAAAAACCTCCCGCCAGTGGCAAAGAGGGACCTGGCAATCCTATCCTCTGTGGAAGAATGTAACCATTCATAGTAATCTCAGAAAGGCCCTTGCATCATCTTTCTCTATTAACAAGGAACGTATCACTGTAAGGAACCACGTAGATCAGATGATGGAAAATTCATTGGATATTCCCATTGTTTTTAAAAAGTAAACTGCAGCTACATGAAGCGCCAAAATTATGGATTGGTGATACATGGGAGGGAATTTAATCCTGTTGTCAGGAAAGCAACTGCCTCATGCTAATACTAACCCTGGAAGGGAAAGAGACAGGCAACTATCTTTTGCCCATCTTTGTTTCCAAGGTTAGTAAAAACAGTGTGTATACTGAGCTTCTCAGGGAAAGGATAGGATACAAGTGTGCGTGGGAAATGGCTTGAAGGTAAGCAATTTGTCTGGCAGATAGAAAAGCAGAGATAGGCAGTTTTCAAGTCATTCAATGTGCACTGAATGACAATTTATTTATACTGAGAAGCTAAACCACAGTCTGAAGATGTGTATGTCTGATGAGACTTTGGCTCCTCGAGTCATCAGTATCTGTAGGGCTGCTAGTTGCACAACCATGCTTTTGCCATCTCCAGGGGGGATACGACAGCACAGCAGAGATAATGCTAGCGGTTTATTTAACTGGTAAGCTGTCATTATTTTTGTTATAAGAAGTGCCAATCCCTTGAAAATTTTGGTCACTGAATGCTGAGATTCCAGTTTGCATGGCACTTAAGAAAACAATGTTTAATAGTTTTACTAGTTATTTTCATCATAGTTGTTGAAGGCCTTCGTTGCTGGGTTGTATTATCTATCTATATGGCGTTACCAGTATTGCAACACCCAGGCAAGTTCAGAGATGTTGTAATTTGGTTACATCATGAATTCTTTTTTGAAAGCCCCAGTCCCTCAGGCTATTATTTGCATTAAAACCCTTCTTTCTCAACCATACTTTCACAAAGATGCAATTAACTGTAGCTTGAAAAGCATATTCCAACTCAAACTTCGTTTAGGAGAACTAATTAAAACTTGAATGTTCCATAAGGCATATCTTGTGACATTTAAGATAACATTTTCCTCCACTGCAGCCCAATCAACCCCTTACCTCATCTTAGCCATTTCCTTTCCTTGGAACATGTTTCTCCAACTTCCTCATTTATAGACTGTAAACCTCTGCCAGAACTGAAAACAGGAAGTATATGACAGCCTCAAAATGTGGTTCTCTTTCCCAATCCACTGCTCTTAATGGCACTCAACCCTTGAGCTTATTTAACATTGTTTAGGACACATAGCCCTACTAGCCCCAGACCATTCAGTTGGTATAGGGTTGCCTCTCTTCGCAACCAGCGGGAGGTTTTTGGGGTGGAGCCTGTGGAGGGTGGGGTTTGGGAGGGGAGGGACTTCAGTGCCATAGAGTCCAGTTGCCAAAGCAGCCATTTTCTCCAGGTGAACTGATATCTATCAGCTGGAGATCAGTTGTAGTAGCCGGATATCTCCAGCTAGTACCTGGAGGTTGGCAACCCTAGGTTGGTGCTTCTAACAAAGCAGCTTGAGGGCCAGATGAAGAGCACCCATAGGTCATAGTGCCCACCTCTGCTCTACACCCTTTGGTGTTTCCCCCCATACCCTTCTCTTTTGGTTTCCTTTCCTCAAACCTTTGCCTCATCTGTATTACTTTCCCTCAGCATTATCATCTTTCACCTATTGTTACCTTTGGTTCTTGCTTTGTGGAAGAGCCTCTGCTTGGCATGCAGAAAGTCCCAGGTTCAATCCCTGGTATCTCCAGTTAAAGGGACTTGGCAAGTAGGTGATGTGAAAGACCTCAGCCTGAGACCCTGGAGAGCCACTGCCAGTCTGAGTAGACAATACTTACTTTGATAGACCAAGGGTCTGATTCAGTATAAGGCAGCTTCATGTGTTCATGCGTTCATGTGTTCATGTGTTTACTGCTTATTCTATTCCCATCCCACAAACACATCTTAATCAGCTCCTCAGTTCTCAGACTCTTTTTTGGACCTGTGTGAGGTTTTCTGAATGAACTTTTGCATTCGTACACTTTCACATAGCCTAAATAATGCACTTTCAATCCATTTTCAATGCACTTTGAAGGTGGGTTTTACTGTGTGAACTGGCAAAATCCACTTGCAAACGATCGTTAAGGTGCACTGAAAGTGGATTGAAAGTACATTATTTGGGCAGAGTGAAAGTGCCCGAAATTTTTGTTAATATTCTGGTGTTCAAAGTTATAACATTTGTAACATTAGGCCTGTGTAGATGTTATATTCACAAGAAGTGAGAGCACACCATCCACACATATCGGGAACACACGGTCCCTATGATGGATTCATTACATGTGATCACTGCATTGTGTGAATTAGGCAATGTTTGCCATTACCATCAACCAAAAGAACCATATGAGTAGTCACTGGGTAGGGTTGCCAACCTCCAGGTGGTGGCTGGAGATCTCCCACTATTACAAATGATCTCCAGGAGACAGAAATCAGTTTCCCTGGAGAAAATGGCTGCTTTGGCAATCGGACTCTATGGCATTAAGTCCCTCCCCTCTCCAAACCTCATCCTCATCAGGCTCCATCCCTCAAATCTCCAGTTATTTCCCAACCCAGAGCTGGCAACCCTATCACTGGGCAATATCCTTGCCAACTTTCCTGGAATGTGGGACAAGTGGCACATAGGGAAATGGTGCTCAGAAGATTCATATGTAACATATTAAAAAGCCAGAACCTGAATTTTCCAGGGTAAATCCACTTGTTGCCCAACTCACACAATATGGCAATTGGATAGATCAAGTGCATTATGGGGACTGTATGCGCTTGATACACATTTGGCAGACTCCCAGTTCATGTGAACCTAATATCTGCAGAGGGCTTATTGTGTGACATTCATATAACATAAAGTATTAATGCAATTACACTAGACCCTTGTTTATGTATGTAATTAGCAACAGCAGCTCAACCATACTTTGAGAAAAGACACATAGGTGACAGGCAGCCAAAAGCAAATTGTTAATATACCCTAATTATACCGGAGTGGGAACGAGGCAAACACTATCCTACCATTATATTGCTTGAAAAACCTATTCCTTATACAATGCAGGAATTTCCGCCTATCTGAAGAAGTGAGTCGTGTGACTCACGAAAGCTCATACCCTGCCAGAACTTTTGTTAGTCTTTAAGGTGCTACTGGACTCTTGCCCTTTTCCATCTGAGTCCCATGAGCGTAACCCAGTCACATTTCAGAAAAATTGCAGGACAAAAAAATTGTTGTGAACTTGCAGAAGTATGGTGTTTTCCGCATTGTTTTTATACATAGAAAATATGCTACTTCCTTTAGCAAAATTAACTTTTATCAGAAATTCAAGATTATTTTAGCAGTCACCTACTTTTTTGTTGCTGCTTGAAAATCTTTTGGATACTAAGATAATATCAGGTTTCAGAATTCTCACATGAAATTTGTACTGAAGTTGTTGAAAGTTATTTGAACATGCCCAGAAGGCATTTCTGGTCAAAAACAAAGTGGCATTGTTAAGAGTGATGGAGTTTACAGGTACATAGAGGTTGAAGAGAGAGAGAGATAAATTTATTTCATGTGACATTTGGCCTAGAGATTCTACCAAATGAGTGATCAACTCTAGTATGACCAAATTTCAGAAAAACAGTTGCTATAAAATGGCCACACGGCAGACGTTTTTGCTCTCTCTCTCTCTCTCTCTCTCTCTCTCTCACACACACACACACACACACACACACACACACACACACACGTTGCCAACTGCCAGTTACTAGCTGGAGTTCTCCTGCTATTACAACTGATCTCCAGCCGATAGAGATCTGTTCACCTGGAGAAAATGGGCCGCTTTGGCAATTGGACTCTATGGTGTTGAAGTCCCTCCCCTTCCCAAACCCCACTATTCTCAGGCTCCGCCCAAAAAACCTCTCGCTGGTGGCAAAGAGGGACCTGGCAACCCTAATACACACACACACACACACACACACACACAGAGGAATGTTTACTGAACATGGGTATGGTTGTATCGTTTTCAGTATCTCTTGTAGCACTCCATCTTCTAGATATGTAAGGCTACTTCCACCTGAACAATATTTCTAGAGCGATAGGTGCATTAGCCTCTTTTAGCAAAAATAAACTAGAATGAAGTGGCATAGATAAACATTTTTTAAATCCCAGCATAAGCTTTCATCAACCACTTCCCCTAGACAGTCTCTTTTGCTCAGCTTCTCCACGTGGAACTTGCAGCTGCGGATCTCCCCACCTGAGGAGAAAATATGTGCACAACAACTTTTCCCTTAGGCTGCGGCTGCTTCAAAGGTGCTGGTAAATTATTTAGCAACTGACAGCAGTTTACCTGTGGTTGGAGTACGGAAGGGAGGTTGAGATTAAATCAGAAGAGTGTTTTTTCTTCTGGAGTAGCCTAAACTCTAGTTCTCTAGAACTCAGACACAACCTGTTCCTTTACTCTTTGAATGTGCTGGCACGAAACTTGTGTGTGTGTCTGGGGAGTTAAAAAAGAAACCAGCTTTGTGAAAATTTTCTGGAAGAATAAAGAAATCTGGAGGTACTGACTACTGTTTGGCAACAGAATTGTGGGCTATACTGTTGCATTTATTCTGGTAGATAGACGAATACAGAAAGAGAAAGAGGGAGAGAATGAAGACACTTGTGGCACAAATAATTTAGTGTGATGCATGTACATGAGAGAGACTGCATGTTTGTAGGGCTCTCTCAGTTGGACCAGAAGCATTGAAATGTAGGTTTCCTTATCATGCAGGAAGATCCCTACATACAGCTGTACATGTATGGGCTCTATACCATGAGTCCCCAATCTTGTTCAACCTATGGACAGTTTTTGAATGGGGAGCAGGTGCCATGGGATGTTGGGACTAATCACAAAATGTTGCAAAGTTGCAAGTCAAGCTTCCTTCTACTGTTTGGATGTTCTCTGCAGATTCAAAGATGATGCCTCCTGGGTTTCTTCTGAAGCACCTCCTGCTCCAATGGAGTACAAGAAAGGACTGACTATTTTCTTTGGGGAAGCAATATTGTGGGAAAGGAGCAACAGGGCACCAGGAAACCCTTGTGAGCAGACCCCATGGTGCCCATGGGTACCATGCTGGGGATCACTGCTCTATACATACATTCCAGTGAATTCATGGAGACTGGGGTGAAGCTTTCTGCCATGCAGTTACACTCTCCACTTAGAACATCTGAAATGAGCTATTCACACAACCATACCTGTATTCATTCAACACATACAGATTGCAATATGTGATCTGGACCTGAAGTTTTCAGGGAAATGGTTTCCAGCGTGGTATAGTGGTTAACAGTGGTGGACTCTAATCTGGAGAACTGGGTTTGATTCCCCACTCCTCCACATGAGTGGCGGACTCCAATCTGGTGAACTGGGTTGGTTTCCCCTGCCCGCTCCTACACATGAAACCAGCTGAGTGACCTTGGACTAGTCACAGCTCTCTTCAAGTTCTCTCAGCCTCATCTACCTAACAAGGTGTCTGTTGTGGGGATCAGGAAGGGAAGGCAATTGTAAGCCAGTTTGAGACGCCTTAAAGGTAGAGAAAATCAGGGTATAAAAACCAACTCTTCCTTCTTCCTTCTTCTTCAAATAGCAGTGAACATACAGTCAAATGCTCCTGCAAACAACTGAATATGCAAATAACATAACAAGCTTCCTGTTAACATGCATCACAAAATACCAAAGGCTATAGAATCCACTGTGATTGTTTTAGCACAGATACTCATTTTTTAAAAATCCATCTGGGTGGCACAAAATTTAGTGCTCACGGGGTGTGCAAACTGCCCAGGTGACAACCCAGCCACCACTTGGCAAATGGCATACTTATTTTCATCTGTCAAATGGGGGAGGGTAGAAAAGACATTCTAAGGCATTACAAACTGCTTTTGCAGATTACAAGGTGGCAGGGTTATTTTTCAAACAAGTATGAAACAGACTGGATCTATTCCCAGCATGTGAGGTGTTTGCAATGCTGTGATTAAAACATGCCCTTAGGTTCCTGACAAGAAGAATTTGTTGAAGAGCTCAAGTTCCTGCATTTGACTTTTCCTGTCTCTTATGGTTACAGACAATCCAAGTTGAGGCAATATTAAAATCAGGAGCATAAAACAAATCTGCACATTTTAGAATCTAGGTTAATCTTATTAAGCATAGGATTTACCACAGAGCTGCATGTTCAATACTCTGATCTTCAGTTTAGTCCACCACAGGCTTTGAAGCACTTGTACATTTCTAGATTTAACAGTGCTCATTTTTACATTGTTTCAGTACTCTTCAGTAACTAGTGGTACAATCCTAAAAACATTTTCCTGGGAGCAAGCCCCATTGAATAGACCTGAGTAGGATTCGGAGTAGACCTGCTAATGATTACTCTGTAACATTACGATCCTAAGCAGAGTTATACCCATCTAAACCCATTACCTTGAATGGGCTTACATGAGCCTAACTCTGTTTTGGATTGCACTGGAATATTTTTAGTACAAACATCAGTAGGGTGGCCAACCTCCAGGTACTAGCTGGAGATCTCCTGCTATTACAACTGATCTCCAGCCAATAGAGATCAGTTCACTTGGAGAAAATGGCCGCTTTGGCAATTGGACTCTATGGCATTGAAGTCCTTCCCCTCTCCAAACCCCACCCTCCTCAGGCTCCGCCCCAAAAACCTCCCGCCAGTGGCAAAAAAGGACCTGGCAACCCTAAACATCAAGTTATCTATAACCCTGAAATCGTGCATTCATTTTTTGTCTTATTGCAGCTGAAAATGGCCATATTGCTTCATTTTTTATCATTTATGCATTAACCATGTAGAGTGAGCTATGTTTGGATATTCCTATGAACTGCCTTGCTCATTCCTTCTTAACTATTATGATTCTTCTGCACAATTTTATGGGACTCACATGTGGTTCACCTAAGAAGCTAAGTCATTCCCACTTAATTATATATTTGCAAGCGGGGCATGTGCCAAAACTGCACCTGATATCACCAGGGTATTAGCCATAAAACAAGTGTGGGCTGACTTCAGTCTTGCATGGTCTGGTCTGTCTGTTACAACAATCTCTGTAGCTCACCAGTCTATTCAACCCTTATGGGACAAGTGTGCAACCTGGACACACATTGGAAAAGCTGAAGATACGTCAGCATGGTGCTCCACTGATGCTACACCAATATAATTCCAGAGCCAGGACAACTTTGCTAGCACAGAGGCCAGAACAAGGCAGTAATAGAGTGTTCCAGAGGAGAAGAAGGGCTTAGTTGGCATTCTAAGTTCCTCAGCTCATGCTTTACCCTGGCACAACTGCAACAATATGCCAGTGAAACCACTGGTGCCACTATAAACACTCATATTGATCTCAGTGCCTCCTAGGGTTGCCAACCTCCAGGTTCTAGCTGGAGATCTCCTGCTATTACAACTGATCTCCAGCTGATAGAGATCAGTCCACCTGTAGAAAATGGCTGCTTTGGCCATTGGACTCTAGGGCATTGAAGTACCTCCCCTCCCCAAACCCCGCCCTCTTCAGGCTCTGCCCCCAAAACCTCCTGCCAGCGACGAAGAGGGACCTGGCAACCCTAATGCCTTCCACCATGCTTAGAGAGCCATAACATAGCTTAGGATACTGAGTAAATCTGTGACAAATGCCAGCAAGGATGCCCATATCTTGGATAATGGGGTACACTTAAAATATACATGGGGGGAATTTGGTGATAGGACCTGGCAACCCTACTGAGGGGAGTGAAGAGTGCTATGTTTGTCTCTTCCTTTGCTCAATAAGAAATCAACATCCTCTTGTATTCCAGTATTCTAACCAACAATGCAAAGAAATGCAGAATGATCAACATGCAATTGGGCACTCTTTCTTTCTTAAAAATATTAATCCTAAGTGGTTTTTTAATATTATTAAAGGAAAGAAATAATGTAAAGTATTAGATTACATGATTCCAAGGACAACTTGATTCCAGTGATGAAGTCCATGAGAGTTCCTCATTCTAATGTGCTTATCTATCTGTCTGTCTAGATATCACTATAGATAAGACTGCAGAAGTAATGTCTGTTTTGAAACCACTTGAGAAAACTGTCAACAGAAATAAAATACTTTTATTTTTTAAAAATAAAAGCTGGTAATCTGAAACTTTATACTGTTGGGAGCTTTATGCTTTCCTCAACAGATTTCTTGGCTATGAACAGCCTAGCCATAGAAGCATTAAATTAAATGACAGTATAAAATATGACTGCTCTCTAAATAAGCAAAATTTGGCAAATAAGAGTATTTGCAATTATCTAAATGAAAAACACGAGGCCAGTATTGCTGATTTTCAAAAAGTGTTACTATGCGGGTTGTTTTTCTAGCCTATGCCCTCTCTGACAGTTCGTTTAAATTGTTTGACCCATACTACCAAATAGAGCTGGTGAACATTTTTAAAAACCCAAAGAAGCTAAAGGTCTCCACAGAGACAATGCATGTTCATAAATGTTGCAACTCATCTGCCAGAATTCTCACATGTATGCATATAGTGCTGTTCAGAGCTTCTCATTTGAATATGGCGTGTTTTTTCTCCTTTGTATGGTGGCATTGACATGCAATTTACCATCCATCAAATATTTGCAGCAAACATATTTCTTCTTTGCCATCTGACAAGAAGCTAGCTAAAATCCAGTCCGGTATTTTTGTGATGTCATTCTTTCCTGGTTGATGCAAGGCTCATGTGTGGTAACATGGTGTTTGGGGGAAAGGATAGATAAGGAAAAAGATGGGGGAGAGGGTCATCGGTGATTTATTATGAGAGATCAAGGGATTGTTGACAGAGCAGCTCTGGGTCACCACCATTAGTGTGAGACGTCATGAGGATTTCACAGTACTAAAGAGAAATGAGAGCACGGTCTAATAGGACATGGAGGTGATCCTCCTGGCTCTGTCCCAATAATTTGATAGTTGCTGTGGAAACATCTGTCTGTGCTATTCTGTGATTAGGCTGCCAGTATGCTTTGATACATTCAAGCTAGAGGCTGGTAAAGGACCATGTCTGACTCCTTGTGTTGATTTCAATTGTGATTTCAAGGGCTAAACTATATGCTGAACATGAATGGTTTAAAAATGCTATGAAGCAGCAGCATGGTAGGACAAGGCATTCTTGTTCCTTCATGCCTTTTCATCTAAGAAAAAAAGCCTTGGGGTGGCACTTGGAAAGGTCAGGAACACTTGGTCCTACCGTAGAGCTGCATAACCCCCGGCCAGAGTGGGAGAACCTCAGCCCAAAGCTTCCAATGCCTGCCGCTTGGGGGGGGGGGGGGAGAGGAAAAAGTAACCTTACCAGTATCTTTGCTTGTCTACCTGCCAGACAAATTGCTTTCACCATAGAGTAAAGCCAGCAATTTCTAAAGCTACCACTATCACTTTTAGGTTTTCCCTGGAAATGATGTCCTCAAGCTCACAATGCTGGTTTTCCATGTTCCTGCCCCCAACCCTCCTGCCAGTTGTCAGGTTTGGCTTGGCAATCCTGTCCTGCTGTGTGCAATAGCATATTTAAATCACCCACATTAAGCTTTAAAATGGTGGCAACATCCCCAGATTGAACCCGGGATTCTGTCCTTTCGTTTGGCCCCATGATAGCTCTTTGCAGATTCTCTCTCTCTCTCTCTCTCTCTCTCTCTCTCTCTCTCTCTCTCTCTCTCTCTCTCTCTCTCTCTCTCACACACACACACACACACACACACACACACACACACCCCCCCACACACACACACACACACGCACAATCATTTTCTATCTTCCCTTCCCATTTTGCCTCACAACAATCCTGTGAGGCAGAGTAACTGACCAGACCAAGGTCAGAGTGGGGAGTTGGACCCTAGACTTTCAGATTCTAGTTCAACTAAGCACCGCACTGCACTGGCTATAATCAGAATCATAGCAGCATGCACTGCCTCTGACATAAAGTGTATTCCATGGAACGGCTCTATGCATATGTTCCAATGAACACATGTAGGTTGGGTTGGAGTTTATCATTGTGCTCATGCTCCATCCATGACTTTTCTTTGCATGTGCTTAGAACATCACAAGAGGCTCATGTAAAAACTTAGGGTTGCTAATTTTTTTTCTAGCAGGGCTCCTGCATTTTTCATAGCTGTGTGACAAGCAGAAACCCATCCAGATGCCGCTTTTCCTGGCATATAGATACAGTGATGGGAGAAGAAACATGTTGGAAATTTCCTCTCATTGTGCAGCTGCTATAGACACTGGAGCTATGTTAGAAACAGTTGGGCAGCCCTAGTTATATTCCAGGGAGGGACTTCAATGCCATAGACTCCAATTGCCAAAGGGGCCATTTTCTCCAGATGAACTGATCTCTATCAGCTGGAGATCAGCTGTAATAGCAGGAGATCTCCAGCTACTACCTGGTGGTTGGCAACCCTAATCCCCACTCTGCCATGGAAGCATGCAGGGCAACATTGGCCCAGTCACACACTCTCAGCCTAACCTTCCTCTCAGGATTATTGTGAGACTAAAGTGGAGGCGAGGAGAATGACGTAAGCCTCTTTGGGTCCCCATTTGGGAGAAAGGCAGGATATCCCATAAATGAGGAAAATAAAGTAAATTCATTACTGCACCCTGAGCATTGGTCCTAATTCTCAGCCGTAGTGAAAGCAAGCATTCCTAATAAAGCAACCATTGTTAAGTCACATCAGGCAGTTAAGCTACCTAATAATAGAGTTCTGTTTTGACACTTGAAGGACAAACACACTCTGGAACAGCAAGGCTGTATAGATTGACCTGAGCCTTCTCCTCAAGAGACCTAGAATCACGATCAATAGATCATGACTTGCTAACCAACAGATCCTCACAATTTATCCATTTATCATACTCAAAACCCCTATTTTTCCTCGGAGGAACTCAAGCAGCGCACTTGGGGTGGTCTTATTTTACCCAAACAACAACTCTAGCCCCTTTCAGAGCACATTGTCCAGGGAATGAGCCCACGAGGTGAGATAACAGGAGTGTGGCAGGAAGTTCTACCTACGACCAGCAAGCATGTTTATTAGACGGTATGCTGAAATGTGTGCACATAGAGCTCCCACCCTGCAACTGGGAACTCTGCTTTTTCAGATGTCCTGATTACACCTGGAGGTGCCTATATGCATACAACAAAGGATCTCTATAAATCTTCCAATGAAGCCACTTCAGTCGATCATCCCCTGCTGTCATAATCCCGACTCCAGTGCATGTTCATTTCTCTCAGGATCCTCATGTGAATCAGTTTGGCAGAAAAATAGAGTCTTGTCCAAGGACACTTGCTGAGCTTCAAGGCTGAGCAGTAATTAGAGGGGTTCCTACATTGAAAACAAAAAGCAACACTGTGCAAGCTGATGTGCTTTTCTAACACACCAGCAATTTAGTATTTTATTTGTTTAGATATTAAAATATTTATACCCCACTTTCCCAAGAGCTCAAGGTGGCTTACAAATTCAAATAAAATATAAAATACAATAAAACTACACATAAACTTCCTGTTCCCCTAAAATACTGCCTGTAGTCTACAAGCCATTAAAAGCTGTATCAGGTTGAGGAACCTTGCAGTACCTCTTAACCACCTCTAAAGATAGCGACTCCCCCCTCCCCCGGGAACTTGTTCCATAAGATGGGAGGGAGCCATGGTGGATAAGACACAGGAATCCCACGGATGACTTAAAAACCACAACAGACCATAATGGCCCAAGTGGTCTAGCAGTGATCAGTCTAACACATGGATATCTTGGGCTGGCTAGTATAGGCTGGTTTAGAAGAAAAACAAGGAGTGATAACAATCCTCTTCTCTCTGTGCTGAGACCCAAGGAGGGTCTACTGGAAAGGAAGGATGGTGAACATGTCTACCATGTACAGAAAGCAGGGTTTGGTTCATTCAACCTCATGCATGTACATCACTACCTGATCTGCAA
Organism: Euleptes europaea; assembly: GCF_029931775.1. NCBI lineage: Eukaryota > Metazoa > Chordata > Lepidosauria > Squamata > Sphaerodactylidae > Euleptes > Euleptes europaea. The sequence goes on along the minus strand of NC_079316.1, from coordinate 33,704,061 downwards.
CTCAATGCATGAATTGCCTCCATTGAAAAGCATTTAATCTGAAATCACACAGTCATACAGATGTTTTATTTATGTTTGTTTGTTTCCTCATTTATTAAAGTGTTTCTTCCCTTTCCTTCCAGTTAGCTCAGAGAAGCATATGAAATACAGAAGAAGATCAAATTTGCTGTGCAAACTAACAATAATCTTTCAATACATTAAGCACATAACGGAAATTGCTTACAAAAATGCAGTCATCAGCAACAATTAAAACTCTGTCCCTGGAGCTACAGGTCTTTTCCAATACCACATGCAGCCTTCTCGACCATTTCTGGACGTCTGCTCTAAAGGCTGAGAGCAACTTTGGGAAAACTGCTTTTGTGGGTAGCTGCATATCTTGACAATGAGTTTGTTTGTCATGTCTCTGAGCATGACCTGTGAGGCATTTCCAACTTATCTTTCCTATTTTAATACTGAATGCTATCCTTTCTCAGACAATTTCATATTCCATAACTCACTACTGACATTATTTGCAAACATTTCTTAACAATGGTTGTAAGTATCTTTGGGTGAAACAAAACTTTATGATTGCCACTGGGCAGTGACTGAAAATAGCATATGTAGCCCTTTGATTTCCCATCCTCACCAGGCCACTGTCTGTAGCAGGGGCAGGGAAAAATCACAGTGCAGATGAGTGTTGCTTACATGTTTCAGGCAGAGTGGAAAAATCTTGATATAGATCTGCCATTTTTGGCAGCAGCCGCCCTGTGTCAAGAATAATATCTAGTTCCACTCTCGGCGTCACTGCCAGGACACAGGATCAGTTTACTCACATGCACACTTTCCAGAATTGGCATCCTGACAGTGAAATGTAGGTTATGTAACCTCAGTTCTTGTTTAGATTACAGTACCTAAGTTAGACCCAAACATTACATGCTGGGGAAAACAACTCATGATTATTCATTACTTCGTCTGTTCATGTATAAATCATGTATTTATATATATGTTGGTTCTGAGATGCTTGGGAGAAAGGTGGGTATATAAATATTTTCAATAAATATAGATTTTACACACAAATCCAAGCCTTTGATGGGGAGAAGTAGGAATCCCGGTTTCCTATGGGTTTCTCTAATCTAATCTGTTTTGCGGCTGTAGGAGATGGGAAGAGATAGAAAAAGGGCTACAAAATCTTCACATTATAACTCACTGTCATGGTCACTGTCACATTGTGGGGCAAGACCAGTCACTGTTTTGCCTCCCTTTACTGTCACTGCCACCACTTTGGGTAAAATTCAGCCCTCTTTCTCTCACGTGGGTTGCCTGAAGTCAGCCTCAGAGGGGTGTCGCTCGGTAGCATACCAAGTGGCCAGGCAGGTGGGTAAGGATTTGTGCAGACTCTCTCAAGTTAATTTCTACAAGGCACAAACTCACGGTATTGCAAAGAGCAGAATCTAGGTGCACTAAGGAAAATAAAAAGACAGTTGCTAAGTGAAGTATTTAGTGATGAGGATGATCAGGGGCCTGGAGACCAAGCCCTATGAGGAAAGGCTGAGGGAGTTGGGAATTTTTGGTCTGGAGAAGAGGAGGTTGAGGGGGGACATGATTGATCTCTTTAAGAATTTGAAGGGCTGTCATTTAGAGGAGGGCAGGCAGCTGTTCCTGTTGGCAGCAGAAGATAGGACTTGCAATAATGGGCTTAAATTGTGGGCAGGGAGGTACCAGTTGGATATTAGGAAAAAGTTTTTTAAAATAAGAGTTGTTCAACAGTAGAATCAGCTACCTGGGGAGGTGGTGAGCTCCCCCTCACTGGCAGTCTTTAAGCAGAGGCTGGACAAACACTTGCAAGGGATGCTCTAGGCTGATCCTGCATTAAGGAGGGGGTTGGACTAGATGGCCTGTATGGCCCCTTCCAACTCTATGATTCTATGATTCTATCTGATCTCTGGCAGTTGCAGGATGCATCTGCAACCCTCTTAAACATCATTCTCCTCTGTCATCTTTCATGGTAAAACATGCATTCAACCACAGACTCAACAGTCTCTCCCCAGAGACTCTTTCCTCTCTCCCTAAACAAAGGAACAGCTCCCCTTTTCAGCCCCCCCCCCATGTGTACTCTGGGCCTTCAGCCAATCTGGGTGCCAAGCCTCGAGGCTCCAGCCCACCAAACCTGGACTCTCCAATCAAGAGGTGTGAACACATCAAAAGGCTGGTGTGTTATCCCTCTCAGCTGCATCACTGATCACACTGTGTGGGTAGTTTACACATCTTCTGTACAGTATATTTAAAAGCCATGTGCAAATCAGTTCAGATCCAGTTAGAAGGAAGCTGACAGGAATGGACATAAGCCACAGATGATCCTCCCTAACTCACCATGGAAACCCCATGTCAGACCAGTTTCCAGCATTACAGATTACTTTATCCAGCTGAGCAAGTGAGTGGAATTCTGGGATGTGTCCATCTTGAAAAGTAAGCATCTTTTCTCATTACAGTTAGGTCAATTTGAATGGCACCTTCTGCTAGAGACATGTTACACCTTTTTGGGAGTCAACTATGTTCATAACTACCCTGTGACTGATAAGGGTTTATTGTCCGCGGATGCGTAAATAATGAGAGCTGACACCAGAGCTGGGATAATAAAAGGGCCAACTTTATTTAATCGTTCAAGAGGGATCTGCAGCACACAAAACCAAAACATCCCCAATAAATGACTGCAGTGCGGGCCATTGTGGGGATACTGAAGAGTCAGGCCTCCTCTTGCTTTTGCATCCCAGTTCTAAGGGCGAGACCCACCCTGGCTCTGAGCTCCGAGCCGTCACATGTGGTATGGCTCCTGCTCTTCCTTGCCAAGCCTTTTTACTGCTCGAGGGAGGTGTGCCGCGTCCAATCCACCCTAGCCGCGAGGTCTATAGGTAAAGGATAGCGGCACCCCTCAAGGAGTTCCTGTCCCAGGTCCCTGCCAGGCACCGAGGCCCCAGTCCTGGTTTGAGGGTTACTCCTTCATCTTCCCAAGTGATGCCTCAGGGTGCTCACGGAGTTGTAACATGAACCATGAAGCCACCTTTTTCCCGCACTGCTCCCGCATGCTACCTGTCACTTTCAGAGCAGGGTAGGCGAAAAAACCCCTTCGGCTAGTTGCCAACAGTGCCTGGGGGGTAAAATATTCCTACCTGGCCCCCAGACGGGCGACCAGCTTGCGCCTACTCTGAAACAAAGAGAGGGAGGGTGGGATGTCTGCTCCGTCCGCTTCAAAAGAGGGAGGGAATCTCCACCCCGGCGCTATTAAGCCCTTTTCCCAGGCCCACCCTCTTCCCCACGTCAGGCCAAAAGATGCCAGAGGACTGGCTCTCTTTTCGCGCCACCGCAGCCAAATGCGCCCCTCCCCTCACTTCGTTGAATGCGGGGAGAGGGCGGTCATCTGCAGCAAGAGCTGACAGACCAAGAGTGGGCAGAGCCAGAGAACTGACACCCTGGGCTCTGAGAGACAGAAGGCGAAAACGCATGGTTGCTTTATCCTCCTTTAATCCCTGTTTCAGCCAGGATTCAGCCAGGATCGAACGCATGCTTTTTGCCTGATGTGCGTTTGCTCCTGGCTAAAACAGGGATTAAAGGAGGATAAAGCGACCATGCGTTTTCGCCCAGAAACGCATTCAGAGCTGGGTGAAGAGACGAAGAAGAAGCGAGATTGTACTCTGTGAACCTGAGGGGTTCTGTTAAAGCCAAAGCTATTGAAACACACAACCTGTGGGAGTGACAGGAGTGAGAATTGGGTTAGAGAGGGCCCATTCTCGGGTCACAAAGGGGAATTAGTCTCTGAGGTAGAGCTATTCTGGTAGCAGGGAAGTGTGGAGGATTACAGCCCCTGGTGTGGGGTAATCAGAGAGAACTGGAAGAGGGATTTTGGATATTTCCCCAAACTTCTGTGAGTTCTCTGAGGAGGGAAAGGAACTCAGACTTCCTTCGCTCCTGTGAGCTAGGCTGGGGACAGAGTCTGAGAGTCTGAATCTGAGTAAGCGTGAAACTAAGAACTGAAGGAACTTGAGTGAAGAAAACATCTAAGCTATCTCTGAAGTAATCTTACGTAGATAAACCTGACTTTGAGTTTTCCCTCCAGTTTCTGCCTTTTCCTTGAAAATCAGTCTCTGTGCGTTCTGTTCAATGAACTTCCTTGTTTTGTCTGTTTAAGTTAAAAAGCCTCTTGTGTCCTATTTCTCTCTGAGGTAAATACTGGTGTGGGACTGGAGGAGAAGGAAAATAATCTCCTCACAAATATACTCAGGCCAACACTTTTCCCGGGCTGAGTGACTGGGATATAGAAGCGGTTGAAAGGGGGGGGGTTTGCGTCATATACCCCCACTTGGATTTATTTTTTTAACCTCTTTTTAAAATTGGGTTCAGTGGGCGACACAATTCCAGGTATAACTTTTTCTTACCCATCCCACCAAAAACAGCGTGCACAAAAATACCAGTGGGGACAATCCTCTTGGAGAATATCAGCAAACTATTTTGGTTGGATGCTAAGCAGTCGAATGATGTCCCCTTCATGCATAGATCTCCTAAAGTCACCTTCTTCCCTTGCTGCTGCTCCTCCACCTGCAGCTCGGAGAAATGAAAATACACAGCAAGGCACAAGAATAGCAGTCAGATTACGGCATTTCTCACTGTTCATGAATGCCAGAAATCAGAATGTCACGAAATCTGTGCAGCCTATGGTTTAGTTCGAAAGCACCAAGCAGATACCCCAGGAAACTACCATATTGACATCACCCATGTAAACTGGCTACAGCTATGCTTTGTTGTGGAAGTAGGGTTGCCATCCTCCAGGTAGGGGGCTCAAAGTGGCTTACAATATTCACCCCTTCATCTTCACAACAGCACCGTGAGTAGGGTTGCCAACCTCCAGGTGGTGGCTGGAGATCTCCTGCTATTACAACTGCTTTCCAGACAATAGAGATCAGTTCACCTGGAGAAAAAGGTCGCTTTGGCAATTGGACTCTATGGCATTGAAGTCCCTCCCCTCCCCAAACCACACCCTCCTCAGGCTCCACCCCAGAAACCTCCTGCTGCTGGCAAAGAGGGACCTGGCAACCCTATGTGGAAGACTGATCATAGAATGGTGCTGTATAACGTCATAAGTGCCAATAACAGTCCTCCTCTAGCATGAAAACCAAAGCAGAATCTGCTAGTTCATTTTGTATTGTCGATTTCCATCTAAAACTATACATTTTATCAACTAGCAACTTTTCCACCATACTAGTGCTGTACAGCACCTCTGACAGTTAAATGGTGCACCTTCTGGCCCACGCATCACTGTAAGAAAACTAAGATTATAAATGAAACCACAATAATTAATTGAGACGTTCAGCAGCTGGGAGAGTGCAAGGTGGAAGCATTTTTTGGTTCAGCAAAATTAAATTTGCAAATCTGTTTTTGGTAGCCATCTGTCAATCTGAATACAAGCAGAGAAGGGCACACAAGAATACTTTTTCTATTTTTACACAGTAACTTCCTCATTAGGGAGACTGCAATGATCCAAATACCATTGGAGAAAGAAAGTAAACTGGAAGTGAGGAAATGAAAAACTTTGAATACGTTTGCTCCAATGCAGCAATCTCTCACAGCTACAGGGAGCCTGAGCTTCCCAAGAACTCTCACAAGAGAAGCAAGTGGGGACACTTCTGAAATGAACAGAGCAGGGGATAACTTGTGTGTGTGTGTATGTGTGCTGGGAGTTTTCTGCATAGACACTTTGATGCAGGCCCAGGGCTGAGAACTGGAGCAGTGACATGAAATCATGCTGTTAGTTTACTCACACAAATGTTCCATCAGAGTCAACAAGGTTCGCTCATGGTAGGTTTATATCCTAATATTTAAAGTAAACATCAGTTCAGGGCAGAGTCTTGTGGTCTGGGGAAAATATATCTCTCTGGAGGCTAAACTTATTATATAACAGTTTAATCCTCCAGGAAAGGTGTGTTGATGCACTGGAGGTTTAATTCTGATCCAATGACACACTTCGCCTTATCCTCTCTAAGGGCATGTTGCGCACTGACCACCAGGAAGGCCCCCCCTGCACTGGAGATAAAAGAGAGATGGGGGAAAGGAGCTTGTACCGGATGAAAGCTTCAAGCTATTTATTCATCAAGGTTTTTGTTGCTGTTTCCTAACCTGCAGCTGCAAAAAAGTGCAATAGAAAGGGAGAGAGGACTCCAGCCTTCTTGGACAGAAAATATTGGCTAGTGTTGCATTCTGTGGCTGCCTCTCCTTCTCAAGTTGGTCTTGAGTTTCTGTTAGGTTGCATTCCAGAAAACCAGAATAAGAGCTCGTTTGCCAAGGAAGGCACAAGAAGGTGGGGAAAAGAGTTACCACCATTGCGCTGTGTGCTTCTGACACCCTGACAGGAATCAATACACTTTAAGAAAAGAGGCACTTGATACCTGTCAGGAAATCCACAGATGAGTCCTTAAGACTGATCAGAGAATCAACAATGGTGATATGCCCTCTAACATTTCACCTTTGCTCCAACATTTCACAAACAAAAATAAGGACATGCAATGCCCCAGTTCTCATACCATGGGTCACTGCCTGAGCCGAAAGCTCTACTCAGCCTTCCACATGCTTCATTTATTTAGTCTTCAATTTCCCATCTTCCACAGATTTAAAAGATAAAAAAGATAAAACTAGAACATGGTAACAAGAGCTCCACCCTGTGAGACATAACTAACTCTCATAGATAATGGAGGAGAAGCAGACTGTACCACTATACACATATATACCACATATGTTAATCTACCAGACCTTAACAGTAAACCCTTTATTTATCCCTGAAGCAACAGGGAAGGGGGCTGTTAATGTTTGGCTCAATGTGTGAATGGAGTGTACATATTTATTTATTTTCTTCATTTATACACCACTTTTCTTCCCAATGGGAAAAAGGGGCTCAAAGTGGCTTACAATAGTCACCCCTTCATCTTCACAACAGCACTCTGAATAGGGTTGCCAACCTCTCAGTGGTGGCTGGAGATTTCCTGCTATTACAACTGCTCTCCAGCCAATAGAGATCAGTTCATCTGGAGAAAATGGCCGCTTTTGGTAATTGGACTCTGTGGCATTGAAGTCCCTCCCTGCTCCAGATCCCACCCTCCTCAGGCTCCACCCCCAAAATCTCCAGGTATTTCCCAACCTGGAGCTGGCAACCCCACCTGTGAGGTAGGTGAAGCTGAGAGTGTGTGACTGGCCCAAAGTCACCCAGAGAACTTTGATGGCAAGGTAGAGTTGGGCTGCCAGGTCCCTTCTCGCCACCAGCGGGATATTTTTGAGGCGGAGCCTGAGGAGGGCGGGTTTGGGGAGGGGACTTCAATGCCATAGAGTCCAATTGCCAAAGCGGCCATTTCCAGGGGAACTGATCTCTGTCAGCTGGAGATCAGTTGTAATAGCAGGAGATCTCCAGCTAGTACTTGGAGGTTGGCAACCCTAGGGTAGAGATTCAGACTTGTCTCTCCCAGATTCTAGTCTGACATTCTAACCACTACGCCACACAGGCACATAGTGATAAGATGCCTCTGCAAATTAGATGGTTAGATCTAGTTTGGGTTGCTGCAGCCACATTGAATTCTGTTTCAAAAATATTTATTCAGGGACCAAACTTGAAAACACCACATTTCTTAACCATAATGTAATGCAGGCCTGCCTTTCCTCATTGCAATGGAAGGATAAATCAACCTTCAAGAAATCTGTGTTTGCCATTCCCCTGCCCCCCACCCTTGTGTCTGTGTGGGATGTTGAAATGCAACCTTCATCACTACTGGCTGGGTAGGCGTAACCTCTTCAGGGGCAATTATTATATGGATTACAACCTATCTGCAGTAATGCATTTGCGATTTATGTGTGAATGAGAGGCTGTTTGGGGTCAACACTTGAAACCGAGTTGGATACTCTGCTGGGCTCTTCCAAAGTCATTATTCTATGAATTGCAGAACATACTTTGTGGAGACAAATGGATTGCAGGGACAATTAGCTGTAAGAACAAAAAAGCAAAAAAATGCTACAGAAGGTTTGTAAGAAAACAAAGAACATGGTAATCTCTTCCTCTCTGAACTGGATGTACCTGTTCAAGCAAGTCATAGCCCTGTAGAACATGTGACTCATCCAGCCAAATGGAGCCCATCTGCCATCCTAGCAACATGTTTATGGGTTATATCCTTTCTTATCAAAAAGAAACTAGAGTATGCTCTCCACTTTGTGTTACTGTTTGGCTAGTACTCTGTTCTGATAATCACATTGGGCAGCATCTAACGGAATATTCACTTAACCAGAGACAGATAGTAGGATTTTTTTTTTTTATGTTGAAGATGCTATGAGAGAAGCATCATGGTATTGTGACTCATGCTATCATCACTTATTCCCAACAGTTTTCATAGGTTTTGTGCTACTTCAAAAGAATGCAAACCCTATTCAACTAGTTACAACAGTGGGGCCCAAGAAAGAAGAAGAAGAAGAAGAGTTAGTTTTTATCTGCCGATTTTCTCTACCTTTTAAGGAGAATCAAACTGGTTTACAATCTCCTTCCCTTCCCCTTCCCACAACAGACACCTTGTGAGGTAGGTGAGGCTGAGAGAGCTTGAAGAGAGCTGAGACTATCCCAAGGTCACTCAGCTGGCTTCATGTGGAGGAGCAGGGAAACCAACCCAGTTCACCAGATTAGAGTCTGCAGCTCATGTGGAGGAGTGGGGAATCAAACCCGGTTCTCCAGATTAGGGTCCACCACTCTTAACCACTAAGCCACACCACACACTGGTGTGTGATTTAATTCCCAGTATGCATATGTAGGCTTATGCTATATAACCTACCTCCCTGTCATGACCCCCTCCAACCACCCCAGAGACTTGGGCTCAGAGCCCTCAGGGGAAGAGCCCAAGGAACCAAGTCCATCAGCTGAAGAGAATCAGCAGGATGAAGCAGGGCCTAACATGGTAGAGGCCCCAGAGGATGATGTGCCAGAAGCTACCCTACTGGAACCTGCAAGTGAGTCCTAGCCACTGGCCCCTGAGATAGCTACCATGCCTCCATTGCACAGGTCTTGAACTCAGACCTATAGTCCCCCAGGACACCCTCTTTGCCACCGGCGGGAGGTTTTGGGGGCAGAGTCTGAGGTGGGTGGGGTTTGGGGAGGAGAGTTACTTCAATGCCATAGGGTACAATTGCCAAAGCGGCTATTTTCTCCAGGTGAACTGATCTCTATCGGCTGGAGATCAGTTGTAATAGCAGGAGATCTCCAGCTAGTACCTGGAGGTTGGCAACCCAGGACCCATCCCCACTCTGCAGCAGTGGTGGTAGCAGAAGGGCCAGGGCAAAGTGGCCCAAAGGAGGCAAAGTGCCAGACTGGCTGTGTGAGACCCCATCCCAGAGCCATGCACTGAGAGGGAAGCTTCTTTGCAGAATCCTGGCCAAAGCACAGTGCAGCCACAGGAGCCCAGCACCCGCTGCCAGCTCCAGATTGAATACCTGGATATTTTAGGATTGGAGCCCGAGGAGGGTGGGGTTTGGAGAGGGGAGGGACTTCAATGCCATAGGGTCCAATTGCCAAAGTGACCATTTTCTCCAGAGAAACTGATCTCTATCAGCTGGAGATCAGTTGTATTAGCAGGAGATCTCCAACCACTACCTGGAGGTTGGCAACCCTAGCCGAGCCTCATTACCTACCATCTATTTAGGCCGAAGTTTGGGATGGCTGCCTTGCTAGATCAACTGGTGCACTAGATGCAAGCCTGTGTTCCAGCCTCTCTGGCTTGCCTCCAGCTCCTGCTGATGCTCCCAAGCCTCACTATCTAGGCCTGAGGGCACTACTCCAGAGGAGACCTGACTGGGCCTGCCTGCAAAGCACAGGACACTCCTAGAGTTGTTGGGAGGATAAAACAGAGGAAGGAAGAAACTTGCATGCCTTTCTGAGCTCCTTGGAGGAAGGATGGGATTAAAATATAATAAACAGAATAGACCGAGGGCAATTAGCGTTGACAACTCCAAGCTGGGAGATTCCTGGAGATTTGAGGGTGCTGTCTGTGAAGGAGGGAATTTGGGGAGGGATTTCTCCTAGTCTATTGGCATACCATAGAGTTTGCCCTCTGAAGCTGCCATTTTCACCAGGAGAACTGATATCTATAGGCTGGAGATCGGTTACAATTCCAGGAGATCTCCAGGACCCACCTGAAGGCCGTCAACCCTAGGAACAATGTTTGTGTCATACTCTTTAAACAGCCTCTGTAGGCATTTTGTTTTATCCATACAGACCAAGAGCCTGCTAGCTACGCATCCTGGGAGTGTAATACACATGGTTGCCATCTCGTTTGACCCGGGTAATGCATGAACGACAGCCACACCTGCATTGAAAATCCATGTATTGCTCAGTTCACATGAAACAAGTGACTGCACATACCAGGCTCCTGATATACACAGCTGGCATGCTCTTGGTTGGTGTGAATAGAATGGAACACCTAGACAGGGATAAACACTTCAAAATGTCAGTCTCTAGTCTTAAAGGATTTTTGTTCTCTTTATCTCCCCCCCCCCTTCCCTTGCTTTTTTATACCAGGCGTGAATGCACATGCTGCAGTATCCCAGCAATCTCACCACATTGGAGAAATTGGGCATGTTTGTGGACTGGAGATGGTTTCACTTCCAGGGCAGCACTGAGCCCTACCTCTAATGGTCTCAGCGGGCTCCGAAATGAAGATGGATGCCAAGCTTTCCGTAAGGTAGTGCATTCTGCTCAGCTGAAGAGATCCCTCTAGTGTCACTTGTAATTTCAGTAATGGGATTACCTAGCATCCTGTGCCAGACCTTTGTATGGAAAGGCTGCAGCAAGCAACCCAGCCTACAGGTTTTGTGTTTACTTGGTGTTAGCAGAGATGAATAAATAAATACATAGAAAAGCAAACTGCCTTTTAAAAAAAAAATCGCTGCCCTTCTTGACCAAGACTAAAAAAAACTCTTGGAATTGATAAACAAAGCTTCGGTGCAGTGGGGTCCCTTTGAAATATGCTGAGCAACTTAATGTGACAGATGTACTGAAAGATAGAAGATACTTATTTTCTAATCATGGGGATGGTGCAGAAGACAGGAACACTGAGAATAAGAAGCTTATCGTAAGAGTCACTGCTTAGCTCGAGCAAGAGCCTTCTTAATCTGCTGGGGAAGTTATTGTACAGAGACAATAAATCTGACAGGGCAAGGGAAAGAATATATTTAGTCAGATACACTTTAAAAAAATATTTCTGATATTTGAGAGGGAATTGGAAAGAAAGAAGAGCTGCCAAACTGGGCCGCCTACAAGAAAGGCATGTATACATATCTGGGGGACTTTCCAGGGATGAAGGAAAATGCGCCTCTGTAAATTAACCAAAAGAAACAAAAATGGACTGAGGAGGACTGAAAGGTTTCAGAAGGGATGGAATATTGAGTGCAGCTGTAAGTTGTTTAAAAGTAAAAAGGGCGAAGGGAAAGGGAAACCAGTCTGGTCAAGATCTGAAAATAGAAAATCCGGGTGGGTCCAGGGGAGAGTTTGAGAGAGAGGATCTGAGGAGTTTCCAAACTGCAGACCCCATTGTTGATATGGCAAATTCAGGCAGCCCATTCCTGAGCCTTCAGTGGCCGGGGACAGCGTGGCCTAGGCCAGGGGTCGGCAAACTCATTAGTCAAAAGAGCCAAATATCAACAGTACAACGATTGAGATTTCTTTTGAGAGCCAAATTTCTTAAACTTAAACTATATAGGTAGGTACACTGTTTATTAACTTAATAAACTTTAATTAAAGTTTTAAGTCTTAATTAAACTATAGGTACACTGAATAAAACTTGATATCATACTTAATAGTGATCTTATTTATTGATAAAAAATAAATTGTAAGTCCCTGCCATTTCCCCCTCCCCATCCGGAGTCCTCGTCTGGAGGCCTGGCCTACCGCCATAAAAGCCTATTGGTAGACCTGGCCTCCGGCTGAGTCCCATTGGGAGGCCAGGTCTACCCATTGGCTTTCTTGGCAGTAGACCTGGCCTCTGGAGGCCTATAGAAGCCAATTGGTAGACCTGGCCTCTGAAGGGGGACTTTTTCCCCTCCTCGGAGTCCAGGTCTACTGCCAAGAAAGCCAGTGGGTAGACATGGCCTCCCAATGGGACTCAGCCGGAGGCCAGGTCTACCAAAGGAAGCCCAACCCGCCCAACAGCAGATAGCCGGGGGGGGCCAGGAACCGCCGAGCTGCCCGCCCGGCAATCGCGCGGCTAGAGGGGAGGGGAGGCTTTAGCCTCCCAACCATTGAGGGCAAGGGAAAGGGGGACCCGGCCATTCTCCATGGTGGGGGGGAAGACAGCGCGCCCGCTCTCTCTCTCTCTCAGGCGCACCGGCTCCGCAGCCCGGCTGCCGGCGCGAGCAGGCGCAAGAGCAGGGGCTCCGAACCAAGTTCGGAGAGCCGCACTCAACGGGCCAAATGGAGCCGCAGTTTTGAGACCCCTGGCCTAGGCACTACTGACCGCCTCCAAAGAAGTTACCCAGCCTTGGAAAGACTTTAAAAAGCCTTTCGAAGGCTTTTTATTTTTTAAATGGGCATTTTGCCCCATTGAAAACAACAAGGCTGCGACAGCTTTTTGCTGGTGCAGCAATGCTGCTCTCCTCGTCAGCGTACCCGGGGTGAAAGGGGACAGGAAGCTGCTGACTGGCAGCTCAGCCCCCCGGCACACCCCAGGAATGCCCCCTGGGACGCCGGTGTGGGGCTTTGCACTGGTGGGAACTGGCGGAAGGCCCAGCCGACATCCCTGGGTGGTGCTGCCACAACAACTCCAGGAGACCAGTGTCCGGGTCCCCCCGTTGGCATCTGTGCCAACCTGGATGGCGTAAGTGGCATGGCTGCCGGCAGCCAAGCCTCTTACACCAGTGCAGCCCTTTCCTGGCCTCCAAACGACTTTCATCCTTTCAGGTCAGGGCTGCTAGTTATGGCTAATTCCTAGCCCTTATGCTACAAATGACTTATGTGTTGCTGCTTGGCAGGCTGGGAGGGGGAGGGGTATTGATAAGCCATCAGACTTCTTGTCTCTATCCTGCAGGATTCTACCAGTGGCTGAATTTGATACTTCCAGTTTGGGCTTAAAAATGCCTGAAGGGAAGACTTATCTTTGTCTTTCAGCACCCTTGGCTTCTGATTCTCTCTGCATTTTGATGTCATCATGCAAATATTAAGGGATTTGCTGGTTTGTTATTCATGCTTCCTGTTTCAAGTGGAAACCTTTGCTTTGCCTTATTTCTTTTCATCTCTGGTTTCCCCCCCCCCCTTTTCTGTTCCCTCCTGCATTCCTTTCAGGCATATTTCTCCATGATACTTTGTGCTTTAATTTCAGAGGGCTCTAGATTGCCACCAGGCCAGACTAAAAGAGATAACTCAGAAGAAGAGTTGGTTTTTATATCCCAATTTTCTCTGCCTTTAAGGAGTCTCAACCTGGCTTACAATCACCTTCCCTTCCTCTCCCCACAACAGACACTTTGTGAGGTAGGTGGGATTGAGAGAGTTCGGAGAGAACTGTAGCCCAAGGTCACCCAATAGGCTTCCTGTGTAGGAGCGGGGAAACAAACTACACCATGCTGGCTCTCAATACTCTAACTGCTGCACAATAGTTCAGGTTCCATAACTGTTCAGTGCACAAGCCACACTTGGTCTTCTGTTAATGCTCCCATTCTTTCTGTTAATGCTCACTGACCTTCTGTTAATGCACATATACACAACTATATGTATTCATGCAAAAATTTATAATTCCTGGTTTCCACCGGCTAGAGAGCCAGCATGGTGTAGTGGTTAAGAGCAGTGGACGCTAATCTGGAGAACCCGATTTCATTCCCCACTTTTCCACATGAACCCTGCCTTGTGACCTTGGGCCAGTCACAGTTTTCTCAGAACTCTCTCAACCCATGCGAAGGCAGGCAATGGCACACCACCTCCAAATGTCTCTTGCCTTGAAAATCCTATGAGGTCACCATAAGTCAGCTATGAGTTAACAGCACTTTCCACCACCACCAGACAAAGTCAGTTGTTTCTCATGTTAAACTACTTGGCACCATTTGAAAGTGGCAGCAGTCTTTTTAACTTCTATTGGAAGCAAACAAAAAACACCTTGACTTTTTAAAGGTTCTATAATTGGAACTTTTATAATTTCAACAGATGCTAAGGACAAGCAACATGGAAGGCTCCTCCTTTCATGCCCTTCTTATGATCTTCCTGGAGCCATCTCGCTGGTCTCTGCTGGAACACTGAACTAGATGGAGAACACCCATTGCTCAGTAGTAGCAGTACTTGGTTTGAAGATCACAGGCATCTCCAGTTTAAAAAAATCAAGTTGTAAGTGACACACCTGCAACCATGGAGAACAGCTGCCAGTCAGAGTACACAGTACTGACCTTAGTAGAAAAGAGCAAGAGTCCAGTAGCACCTTAACGACTAACAAAAATATTTTCTGGCAGGGTATGAGCTTTCTGAAGAAGTGAGCTGTGGCTCACGAAAGCTCATACCCTGCCAGAAAATATTTTTGTTAGTCTTTAAGGTGCTACTGGACTCTTGCTCTTTTCTACTACTGCAGACAGACTAACATGGCTACCCACTGTGAATAGTACTGACCTTGATAGATGAATGATTTGACTAGCATCTCTAGCTACGGGAACTCAGGTAGCAGAGATGTGGAGGACTTCTGTCTCAGAGCTAAGGCCATTCTGAGTATACAATACTGGACTAGATGGACCAATTCTCCTTTTTAGTGTTAGGCAGTTTCCTATGATCACATGGACCTATAGTCTGATCCAATGGGACTCTTGTTCTAATCTTCTCCTGAATAAATATCAATAGGACTAAGCTACATGTTTTAAAGTCACTGACACAGGAAGAAGGAGTACAATGGCCCCAAATAAAGCTATCTTCACTCTGGAGCTTTGTTAGGACAACAAATCATGACTGAGCTCCTACTTCCATATTAAGTACAGAATGCTTTGTTACAGTGCTGTGACTTATTGACCTTGGTCTTCCTTTTAAAAAGAAGAACCTTTGGCCCTGATAGTTCAGTGGCCTTATGCTGGCAACGATACTTGTGACAAAGCTCTCATCAAAACGTTACAGCAACTGCTGAGGTGTACTGCTTGGCAACAGCCTGCTTGTTGCCTGAATAAACATAAGTCCTGTTTAAATAGCCTTCCTTTTGAGTACCTGTGGTTTGAGAGGTATGAAACCAATGTAGTTATATAGAAGAATCTTCAAGGGGATTGAGAGGAAATGTGTCTCTTCGTTTATATATCATATAGTAAATCTACTTACATTATAGGAAGGTAAAAACAGAACAGCCTGGCAGCCCAGCCTAGCCTAATCTCATGAGAGCTTGGAGGCTACACAGAGAGCTTGGTTGGCCACAGTTAGTACTTGGATAGGAGACCACCAAGGAAGCATGGGATTTCTATGCAGAGGAAGGCAATTGCAGGCCACCTCTGCTCAGCTCATCTCTTGACTTGAAAACCTGATAGTCCTGAAGTTGCCATCAGTTGGTTGTGACTTTATGGCACATTATTATTATTATTAGTAGTAGTAGTAGTACGAATGAGAAAGTTATGCAGACCAGTTTCACTTTTCTGTGCAGAAACAGGATGTATAAGTTAAGTTATTTATTTATTTAGGATATTTCTATGCTGCTTCTTTGGAGTCCCGCTCAATTCAGCTTGCAATTTTATTACTTCCTTTTCCTCCATGAAACTACAGAAACACATCAGAAAAATGGCCTTTGAATCTTCCTTATTAAGTAGCTGTACAAGCTGGCTGGCTGTTAGCTCTCATGGGGAAGTGTCAGAGCTGTATTTTGGACATGATGCGAAGGAACATGAAGCACAGGGCATCTGTATAGCCTGTTTCTGTGCAGCGAAATTATATTAAATTATATCAGAAATTGCTTCCAAAATTATTTCTGGTTGGCCTCTCAGCTACCATTGGATTTCCTATTATAACACAGGAGATGATTTCAAAAACTGGGGTGAGATCAGGCCAGCTAAGCCCTCGGTTGAGGTGTGGGATCCCATTCCCCACAGCGGTGAGGGAAAAATAATTAAAAACTCATTGGTATTGCAAGTGCGATGATGTTACTTCCAGGGAAAACCTGGAAGCAATGGTGGAGCTCTAGGAATTGGCAGAAACTCTATGCCTCTCATGTACCTGCCCTCAATCCTAGGTGAGAAGCACCTTCTTAAAGAATATTCAGTTATCTGATGGATCTGAGTCTGTCTGATTTCCCTGATTCAGGGGACATTGACCAGAGAGATGGACAAGGGGGGGGGATCCCAGCTCTTATGGTTCTATGATAATTTCTTAGTCTTGCAGGGCTGAGGAAAACAAAGGCAAAACATTGTCCTGAAAGCATGTTTCCGAATAGTCAATGTTGATGCTGATATGTTTTCTTGAATATGCTCAGTGCTTCTGAATAGTCAGAGAGTGTATTATTTTTTCCCCATAGCCTATACAAGACATCCTTCTGTGCTGCTTCATTTTGTATGGCCAAAATGGATGATGCAATGATGAAGGCTGTAGAGTGTTCCTGTTTATATGCTGATACAATCTAACTCCTTTGAATTCTGTTTCAGATACTGGGACACAACGTCAGCAGCTGTAGAAACCACCTCTTGCTTCCCTGCTGTCTCTCTGGCCCTGTTTGTGAGAGCAAACTACTGTGGTTAAAAAGCCATTCTTTACGCAATTGAGGAATTTAATTAAATAAAATTCTGGCGTGTGAGTTATAAATATCTCCATGTAATGCAGAAAGCTCCTTCACCCTGACAAGGCTGCATGGCGAATGAAGCAGTGGAGGAGCCACTGGGGGAAGGTTTATCACTGTCTTCCTTGTACAGGCTAAACTCACAGAGGCTGCATTCGAGGTTGATCATTGAGATCCGGATGGGGACACTTGCATAGCTTGCTAGCCGGAGATCTTTGGCAACTCTGCCTGCTGGCTCTGCAGTGCCAAGGATGGCTCTGGCCCAGGTTGCCTGCTTTCAAGACGTTGCGGCTGCAAAGCACATTCTCATGGTATACAACCTATATACTTAGAGCTCCCTGCTGATGCAGGGAAATGCTAAAATAACGCTTTTACAAGCAACACGCCGAAGCTGAAAGCAGCTAAATAAATAGCTTGATGAGAACTGAGCAAGAAGGTCTCTGTTTGGGTGTCATTTTTTTTCATGAGTCTTAAATTGCAGCCTTAACAGTTAAGAGCAGCATTTTTATTTTTCGTTTTAGTGAGACGTGCATAAACAGGGGCTCAGTTGACCCCATCACTGCGAACCCAACTTTGCAGGATTAAAACAATGAGGACCAGATTTCGAGCTCTCATTGAGACAAATAGATGGATGTGTTGGTGCTTTCAGTGGTGAGAGTTTAAAACATTTCCCCTTCCCCAGTTTTCTATGACTTTAGTACATGACCAGTTGGCCAGCATGCTGTCTCCAGTATCACATGTAGTCTGTTTCCTTATCCCACTCCAACACCCTGGCCTAAAAATAAATTGAAAAATGCCAAACATTACCATAGATACCATATTTTCATATTCAAATAACCTAGAAAGGAGGCAGATGCAAAACTGCCTGATCTACAAGCAAACTTACTGCAATTTGCTTCATTGGCATAATGTGGGCATTTCCAGTGACATCCTAAACCAAACCCATCTGCACCACTAAAGTAGCATAACTGAAGTTTCTTATCAGCACTGCGTCTCTTGGGAGGCTCGGGGCAGAAGATGGGAGCCACCTTGTTATTGGTACTCTGCGCTGGCCTTCACGGGTTGTCTTTCACCCATCTGCTTCTAATGCAAGCCTCACTTGGTCTACATTTGCAGCAGAAGGAGAGGAGAACGAGGCGGCAGAGTTCTGAAGAGGCTGAACAGACAGTGAAAACACTCCCTTGCATTAAAAAAACAAACTTGTCCTGGTAAGAAAGTAGCACAGGAAGCAGTGGGCAGAGCTAGAGCCTTTCACTTGATGTGACAGTTTTTTAACTTGCAGATAATTTGTGGTGAGCATTCAAAAAATATTCTCCATTTGTGGACTGAAGTGGTACAGTCCACCCCATTCTGCTACATATAGAAAGCAAGATGGCGTTCTCTACTTCCAGAGTGCCACCTAGGCTGCAGTACCAGCCTTTGTATTTGACTGCCAAGGAGGGGGTGGGTAGGGTCTGTCTGTGCTTTGATATTGTCCTTCAATGCCAAAACATTTGATTTTTCCTCAATGAAGTGAGTGGCATCCATTAAAGTAAATGAATTATTTTCTTATGATGAACCTAGAATTTGGGATGAGGGAAGGTTTTACACCTTCTCAGTTATGCCATAACTTACAGCATTGCTCAGCTGAAAATGCTGAATAACACCCCTGGTTTATAGATCGTTGCCCAATGCCCTCTTTCACTGAAGGAGGCTCTGCTTCGTTTCCTATATGCCATAACTATTCACATTGCTGTAGATTATTTTGCACTGTTTTAAAAGACAGTAAGGTCATTAGAGTAACAATGTGCTAGAAAAAGACAAATATCCTGCAGTCTGTTATTGTAGCCCAGAACAAACTTCATCTACAAGGTGAAATGGCAGACAGTGGGTTGCATGGGGCCTTTGTGGTCATGAGCTGACATGCATTTGCACCAGAACCAAGATGCATCTGTGTCCAAGGTTCACGCTCTCTGAGACCCAGGGAAGGGGACTGACATCTTAAAAAGCTGCTCAAGTGGACAACATTTTAATAATATGTTCTCAAAAAGCCAAAATAAGAACAATGATTTATCAGGGAAACAGAGCAGAACATTGGGACTGTCCCATGTACATCAGGACAGTTGAAGTCCTATATTCCTAGGTTCAACTATGGTGGGGAGAAACAACCATACATGCTTGGAGGTACTCTGGTAATTAAAAAGATTATATGTGTACCTATTTAATATTAATGTATATGTGTAATGTATACACAGGGCATACCACAGTCATGTGGCTGTTTTGGTCGATGCTAGTCGTGAATGTGGCTCTATGTGAGCTGCAGAGTGAGTACCACTGAGTATGAAGTGCCAAATTAACTAAGAAGAGCTTATAAGAGGTCATCTTTCTTAGCTGAAGGGAAGGTGTGTGTCCATAGGTAAAAATAAAGTTTACAGCAAAATTATGCAGATTAATACAAAATTAAGTCACAGTGAAAATACAGTGAGGTCAGATCAATCAATCAAAAACTCTTGGTGAGTTGATTTAAAAAAAAGAGAGAAATGTGATAAAAGAAGAATGACAGTCAACCATTAATTCTAGGTGGGGAGGGGAGACTCAGTTTACAATATCCACTACCATTAGACTCAGTTTACAATATCCACTACCATGTAGAGTACAGGAAGCTTTGAAATACCATTCATTTACAAGGAGGGATTAACATTCTGTCTTCTAGCTTTCCATAGGGAAGGAAACCAAAACAATGCATCATAATGGCAGCCAATTTACAGTTCTGGAAAGTGGCAGGCATTTTAAACACTTTTCATAAAAAAATGCATTTTAATGGATTAAAACATGTCTTACACGATTAACATTGGTACAAACAGTGTAAAACCAGCTTTAAAACAGCATATTATGAAAGTGGAAGAATCACACACATTCAGATTTTTGGAAAAAATAATTTGGGGAAGAATGAAACTTTAAAAAAACCGGAAACTGAAAACTTACATTTGGTGCATCTCTAATGTTGAGGTGTCATGCAGTCCGGCTTTACTTTAAATAGGCATTTTTCTTTTTAACTGCAATACTGTGCATTGATTTTTCTCTTGGCTTACACATGCTAATTGCTGTGGCCATGCCAGTATGCATAACTACTGAAACTTGGGTTGCTTTTATGAGAAAATTTGGCTGTTTTGTAGGCCACTGAGTGCTTGATAGCGATGCCAAATCCTGGACTACGGAACATTTGGACTTTTGGGGGGAACACTGACTGGGGTACAAGGGGAGCCTTGGCAAAATCCTGCCTTCTTGCCTATTCTTGCAAACCAGCTCATAGCCCACCTTAATCGATCCACTGCTATGCATTATGGATGGCTTCAATTTTGGCCCAACTTATTTCACAAACCACATGGATTTACAATGCTGCTGCATAAATTATGAATTACACACCAAAACTGATTCTAAAATAAACTATTTAATTCTATTGATTAAATAAATGTTTCTTTTTTTGGCAAAAGGGAAGCCTTTACATAATGCATAGGTCTTTCAAAAGGCCAACATTTCTGAGTAAAATAATTTGTATTTCAACAGGGTTGAGCTGATGTCTACTGATATATTACATTTTGTAATGGCGTATATAATCCTCAGTTTTCAAGCTATGACATCCTGGGTTGTACTGCTCCTATCCAAGACAGATAAGCTGATGAAGTTGTTCTTAAATTGTTGACACTGGCGTAGTTACTTTTAGCAGATTATAACGAATGAGCAGGCTGGGCAGAGGTTTAGAGTTATAAAAAATCCATTATTCTCTAGGCATCTCCTGCAGAAAGACTCAGATAATGCTGGCAAGAGTCTTTAACCTGCCTCCAAAATGTTAGCTTAATTATATTAACCCTACCTCAGTAATTATAGGTGGAAGCTCTTAAAATATGAGTATTCTAAAAAAAAGAAGTGGAATTCATGGTTTCAGGCTCTAAGTGTTCCTAATTAGAAGGGACATTGGAGTTTATTGAGAAGCACACTGTTAAAAGGCTATAAAATAATTTGGTGGTCCCTATTACTGGTGGAATTATGGCTTTTTGCCAGCAGAAGGCTCTGTTTGTAAGGTCTTTGATGCACACATTGATTGCTCAGGCATTGCTTCAAAAGAGGGCCATAAGAGGGACTTTGCCTAGGCCATCACTCAACAATAACGGGGGGGGGGGAGAGAGAGAACAATTATGTCATTCTGCAATAAAGTCTTTGTCCATATCATAACATGACGAATACACTTAGTTGAATATTCACTATTCTCTCTCTGGGCGAAAACGCATGGTCGCTTTATCCTCCTTTAAACCCTGATTTAGCCAGGATCGAACGCACATTAAGCGAAACGCATGCGTTCAATCCTGGCTGAATCCTGGCTGAAACAGGGATTAAAGGAGGATAAAGTGACCATGTGTTTTTGCCCCCTCTCTCTCTCTCTCTCTCTCTCAGCATGCGTGTGTGGAATGGTGGAGATTACAGCTAAATTCCCCCGACTGTGGGTACAGAAAAGAAGAGCTGATACACAGAGCTGACCTCCTTTCTTTATTGGGGTGCTTCCTTATTTGTGGTGAACTAGTTATTCTCAATAAACAGAAGCTGCCATTTGACACAGCAATGGAGTTGGTGGTGTGAAACATTTCAGTTTGTGCTCATGGCAATCGAATCAGATTAGATCCAGTGATCCATCAGCAGAAGGCACCGATGGCCCGGGGGGAGGGGGAGTCCATAGGACCGGTGTAAGGGTTGCCAACCTCCAGGTACTAGCTGGAGATCTCCTGCTATTACACCTGATCTCCAGCCAATAGATATCAGTTCACCTGGAGAAAATGGCTGCTTTGGCAATTAGACTCTATGGCATTGAAGTACCTCCCCTCCCCAGGCTCCGCCCCAAAAAACTTCAGGTATTTCACAGCCTGGAGCTGGCAACCCTAATCTGTGTGAACTAATAGCCTTGTGAGTCAGAAGGCTGCAGTAGGAAGGGGGAAGTAGATAAAATCATCCTTCTTGCATTTTCCATTGGTTTGGCTCCAGTGATGGAAAAGAAAAAAAAGGGGGAGCATTTTCTCCTGCTTCCCCTCCCAACTGCAACCTCCCCTCTTCTTCCCTTCCCTTGACAAACATGCTGTTTAGTCCATGTGGGTCCTTTGATCCTGGGAATAACCTTTGCCAGGATCAGAAAGACTACTGAGGGAGGGGAACATGGCTAAGATCTGTCATCCAACCCAGTCCTCCTCCATGGTTAAATCTGAACAGCACATGATCCTGTGTGAAATTAGTTCTGCTTAGCTAGGCTAGAGTACCAAGCTATATGGACCAGTTCTGGATGGCAGCAGCTCTTCAATACAACATTCTTTCTTAGCCTGCCACCGAAGATCCTTTCCCTTGAGATGCTAGAATTTGTGTATGGGATCTTTCGCATGTGCTGTGCTTTTGAACTGTGGTGCTGTCCCATAGCTGGCAATCCCCATTCCAATTTGCACATGTATTTGTAGCTGAATGTGCAAACAGTTTCCACCTATTGGTGTGCATTTTTAGATGGATGTCAGATATGTGAAAGCTGTAGGTGTTGGTGATGGATTTTGAATTTGCAAGTAATCACGTAAAACAGTCATCAAATGACATTCAAGCGGTGCTCTTTGGCCACTGGAAGTCCTGCTTGACTCTGCTGATTTCTGAGATTTTTCCAGGTATTAGGGCTGCAACTGGGGGGAAAGGGGGCGAGAAGGGCAGCTGCCGCCCCTGTGGCATGCAGAGAGGGCAGCAGAACTGCCTCTCCTTCCCGGCCCACTCCTCCTGTAGGAGAGGCAGTTCTGCTGCCCTCTCTGCATACCACAGGGGCAGTGGCTGCCCTCCTCATGCCCCCCCCCCAGCTACAGCTCTGCCGGGTATTGCTGACATTTTTTTCAAGCCCTCACTTTCTTGTAATGATTGATAACTAAGGATTGTCCAAAACCAGTAAAAGAGACAGGCCCTGCCTTTGTGCTTTCACTAAATTATAAACAAAGGGCCTATGTGCTTGTCTTGCCTTTTAAAAGTAAAAGCAGATCAAAATATTGTCGAAGGCTTTCACGGTCAGAGTTCATTGGTTCTTGTAGGTTATCCGGGCTGTGTAACCGTGGTCTTGGAATTTTCTTTCCTGACGTTTCGCCAGCAACTGTGGCAGGCATCTTCAGAGTAGTAACACTGAAGGACAGTGTCTCTCAGTGTCAAGGGTGTAGGAAGAGTAATATTTATATATTACTCTTCCTACACCCTTGACACTGAGAGACACTGTCCTTCAGTGTTACTACTCTGAAGATGCCTGCCACAGTTGCTGGCGAAACGTCAGGAAAGAAAATTCCAAGACCACGGTTACACAGCCCGGATAACCTACAAGAACCAATAAAAGCAGATCATTGGTTAAAATTCGTTTGTACTTATGGCAGTCTTTTTTTAATGTAAAAACCAGATGCTTTTACTGGTATGGGTAAGAACACAATTTCTTTTACCAATGCTAACAAGGAAGAAATCTCAGAGACATCTTTCTCTGGCAAAGCACCAGAAGGGCTGCTGAATATGAATGAGTTGATTCCCACAGTGAATAGAAGTTCTTTTGAAACCAGAGCAGAAGCTGTAGATGATTCATACTTCCAATTAGGTGGCAGCACTCTCTTGGTCTTGTAGTAATGGGCCAGTCTATGAATTCTGCTCTCAATCAAAATGAGTCGGAATTTGGCATCTTTATCCTTCCGGTTCCTTTCAAGGTGCTTACGAACAGCCACCAAGTTACGTCAGTCAATCAAGACACATGGGTGATGTGGTATTTTGGCAGTATATATCATGCTGTTGCCCCTTTCATATGAAATGAAGTGGGGAAGTGAAATCCTTTTTATCTTGATTTACAAACGACATCCGTGCAAATACGTGGCAAATGGGAAGAAATGTGCTACAGAATGGAAACTCGCATTTCAACTGGAGTCCCACCACAGAATCCGGGTGGGGTGGGGGCTCATTTGGTATTGAACATCATCTAAACTTACATGCTTTCCAGCATAGAGGAATGATGTTGATAAACAACATCTGTTGCAGTGTTTTTGGTAGGCAGGCAAGGAAAAGCGAGGTATACTATGGGTGGGCAGAAGGTCACTCAGGAGTGACAAGTCACTATCCAAGCACTTAAAAGTACCTCCCAACCCCTCCTCTAGTGGTGCTGCAATCACCTTTTTATCTTTCCTATTACAGTAGTAATACTCACTCATTAGCTGTGGAACAGGTAAGCTGCAACCCTCCCTGAGGTGCAGGTTTCATGCCTGGGATGGAACGGAAGTAAATGTGGCTCTTTAGGTGATGACAAGAGTCACTAGAAAAGACAGTCATGCTAGGAAAAGTTGAGGCAGCAGGAAAAGAGGAAGACCCAACAAGAGATGGATTGACTCAATTAAGGCTAACAAGCAGGTGGGTAGAGAGTTTTTCAGGATGTTGGATTCAGTGGCTAGTTGGGTAGCATTGTTTTAATTGCTTGTGCAGAATTGTGTAACGTGAAGAGCCCTGATGATACGGTGCTGAAAATGAGAAGTCTGTTTTTCTCTCCATTTGTTAATAATTGCCACACATTACATTTTCTTTTTGCATGCCCCTTTGTTGGCTCCTAACTTCAGGTCAATACCCTCTTCTGTTCTGTTGCTGATTACAGATGTATTCAGAAGGGATACTGAGATATTTCTGGCCCACCAGGCATGTGCTTTTTGCTTGTTTCTTTTCTATTTTGGTTTGGTGAAGCTCTCTAGTCTACCATTTCTGCAGTGAGCACAGATGAATTTTAATGCATGCTAAACGCTAAACGGATGAACAGCAATCTCTTTGGGGAAAAGGCAGCCATGCTTAGGTTATTATACAGTATAATAGAAAGGGTCATCCTACTCAGCATGTTTTCCAGTTACTTAGGCATGGTTTTTCCCTTTGTGCTATTAAATGTTGACACAATCCCTTTAATTCTCTTGAGAGCAATCAGTCAGTCTGAAATCATCCAGCATCTCCTTAAAACTGCTTTTAAAATTGGCTGGTGGAATAACTTAAGCCAGAGTAGAAGTAGGAGGGAGCGGAGCATTTCAGAGGCTGAATGAAAATTCTGCACGCTACCATCCAACATTATTTGGACTGAGTTCCTGGACCAAATTGAAATACCTTATCATCTTTCTTAGATGAGTTCCTCAGCTTCAAGGTTTAGCATTTGTGTGATATTTTATTTTCAGTATATAAAATACTGCTGCAGTAATGAAATCTTTCTTCATACATTTGGGTGTATTCAATTTAAATTATTTGCTAGGGCCTTTACTTTTTTATCTGATGTCCAAGGAAAGCTTATACAGTCTTGTTGGAAGGGTTAGCCCACAGCAGATTAAAAAAAATGCAGGGATAAGATAATACATCTTTGATTCTTCCCAGAGGACTGAATTTGTTCCGGTATTCTGAGTATAATCCTAGTTCATTCATATTTCCATCGAACCAACAGTCAGCCATTGCTGGTAGTACCAGGGTAGGGGATGGTGGCAATAATCAAACACAAATGGATTAATTAGGGAGATAACAAAGTAATGCCACTGGAATGTCATGAGTTCACACAAGAAGGAGGGACCCAAGGGTAGTTTTAACAGGGGAGGGAGAGAAGTGTTTAATGCAAGGGTGTACCTGCTAGGGTTAATCATTGTTTCTTCTGGATACATTTTGTCTCCCAGAGTGAAGGACCTATTATTGGGGTGTGATGTTTTGTTTCATTTTGTTTCCATGAGTTCATATCCATTGCCATTGGTACATCCATCTTTGTTCCATTGGTTTCAATGGGAAACACACTTTATTTTCTGTCCAATTTGCATGAAGTTCTCATGAAGCTAAGGACAAATCCTCCTCAGTGTTTCAGGCAATTAGATTCATGAGTCTTCCCCCCAACCCTTAAAATGGATATTCTAGCATCTAGGGAAGCTACTTATCCAATTACCGGGAAATTGGGGAGATAGTTGTACCCCAAAGGTGATTCTCATGTAGCTGAAGTGCTCCTGCAGCTGCCCCAAGAAAGCATGCATTTCGTCCATGGACATGGAAGAAGGAGAGCTGACACCATAAACTAGAATAATCCAAGGCCAACTTTATTTTCGTTGCTCAAAAGGGATCTGTAGTGCATACAGGCCAAAACCCCATTCCATGCCTAATTGCAGTGCGAGCAATTGGTGGGATGCAGAAGAGTCAAGCTTCTTCTGTTTTGTGCATCCCTGATCTTATGGGTGAAGCCACCCTGGCTCTGAGCCTTGAGCTGTCACATGGGTACAGGTATGCTCCTTCTGGCCAAGCTTCCTTCATTTGCTGCACCAAAGAGCTCATGTTCACTCCATTCCCTGCTGCCTTATTCATGGAAACATCCCTATCCCCAAGACCTTGGCCTTGGAACCATTTCTGGGATCTGGATGATTTGGACTTGATGACATCCTAGATCCCAGGAAAAGTGAACGGTCCAGGGGAAATTTGGGATCTGTCGAGAGCACTTCTATTAACAGCTCTTCAGAGGCTGAAACATGTAAGGACACTGAAGAAGAGCTGGCCTCTTCTAATGAAGCACACAGAAAACATTCTTCATAGCTCAATTGTAATTTAGGAAAATTATAATTGTGATGGTATTTCATGTCTAAAACAAAGAAATCCTAGATCCGGTTATCCCCAATGGCCCACAGCATGGCATCTGTGGTGATATTGTTCCTGCCAATGTGTTTCTTCAGGACTGATGCTTCTTGAGATTTGAGGATATATTCCAATTCCAAGGGATTGGGAATGGAACAGGAAAAAAAGGACATTTCTGGTTACTCTATATCTTGGGGTTTGGTCATTTGCTGAGACTCTGGGCTTCTAGACTTCTCTGTGTGGCCCAGCAAAGAGCAAAATATGAAATGGAAACCAGTGCCTTTTCTCCAAAGCAAAGTGCTAATCCCAGTGCTTTTTTCTACTTCTGTGGTACTTAGAGACTGCAGCAGGGACTGCATCTTTGTATCTAGAGTTGTCAAGAGGCTTGGAGGGGGGAAATATCCTGTCATTTTAGTAGAGGCTTAATGTGTGGAAGTGGGCATCTGAAGCTTTTCATGGCATGGAGGTCAATAACATCATCTGATAAACAAATTCTAGTTAAGTCTCTATTAAAGGGACATTATTTTTTTTTCCTCTGGGCAATTGGCAACCCTATTTGCAGTAGGGTTGCCAGATACCCCCTGGCAGCTGGCGGGGGGGGGGACTTAGCAGCTGTAAACAGAAGCTGGCATCAACAACACCTCTGGAAGTGATTTCATTGTGTCACTGATGACTGCGGGGACACTCTGATATGTGGACCAAAACTCTATGATAGAAGTCATTTTACCATAGAATTTACCCCCAATACCAGAGAGTCCCCATGGTCATCGTCAATGTGATGATGTCACTTCCAGAAGTGAAATTGACATATTGATGCTGGCCTTTGTTTACAGCTAATAAACCCCCCTGCTGGCCGGGGGACTCCTGGCAGGGGGATAGCAACCTTAATTTGCAGCTACGGGGAGTGTCTTTTTGGAAGCAGCTGCTTTGGTCATAGGAGTATGTTTGGCTTGTAACATTCCTAAATCTTGTGATTGGCCCTACCCTTGTTGCAGCCAGTTTGTGCTGTATCCACCACACTTTAACAAAATTCTCCAAATGCCCAAGAATACAGTAAGCTTAGGTGTCCCTGAATTATAGCCTTTTCTTTGGCCTTTCTTTTGATTTGGCAAAGCCCCTTCCATCTGTTCTGAAAATTCATTATAAAGTCAATAAGGTTGCTTTTGTTGTCAAAGCATGATTCTGTGACCCAGTTCATATGTTATGTTCAATGGCCCAAATATTAATTAATTAATTACTTGCTGGATGGTATCCATGTTTTGAAGTACTGTGCAACAAAGACACCTCATGAGTAACCTAGATTGCATAGTTACATCCTATACCAAGCATCATACTGTCAGGGAAATAATCATACAGTATAGGTAGTTATGGCTTGCCTATTTGACTGTTGTGATCTACAGCCCTGAGTATCCAGAGGCAGGTTTTTTTGACATTCCAATGGTGATGCTTGGATCAGGCCTAAAGGTGAGCATTCAGCAAGGAGTGTCTTTCGGCTCCCACCCCTAGCCAGAAGGTCTGAGAAGGTTACAAGTGGTCCTGTCCTTGAATCTTCTGGTAGAAAGAAAGCCCCAAATATAGAATGCTCAGCAAGTTCAGATCCAACATTTGTCAAATGAAGAGTACCTTGAGGGGATGTCTTTCTGAAATAATTGCTGATCAGTGTGAATAGCCAAGGCTGTCAGAGGCTGTGAGATTGCTATTAATATCCAATGGACTGCTCATAAATGTACAAATTTGATAGCTCAGAGTGTGTTCTTTTGGCTACCTTCAACATATTTCAGGTTCACAAAGCCAAGCAGGAATATGCAAACTCCTCCCTGATGGCCCCTCGTTATAAATTTATCATCTTGACACCTTGTCTGTTCCGCGTGCAAAATCCCTTTACAAATTCTGTAACTGTAAGACATATTATGCCATAACTTTAGGAGTTTTGCATTGTAAAGGAGAGTTTTATGGAATGGTTTCCCTATGCAGTAATTACCAGACTATCACTGAAGTGAAATATGGTATTTTGAGATGCCATGTGAAAAACCAGAGGAATTGTTTGAATTCAGCTTACGTTAATATTCCTGTGGAGGCTGGGGAAAATGGGAAAATCAGATGTCCCACATCCACCCTCCTCTGCATTAGCCCTGAATTATATGAGCCATACTTTATTGAGAGGCAAAATAATTTGGAATTAATTTATATTATGAAAAGAGAAAAAAAACAATGGCTTGAATAAACAAAATAAATATGTATTAGCAATAGGGTTGCCAACTTCCAGGTGAGGCCTGGAGATCTCTAGGACTTACAACTTATTTCCAGACTACAGAGATCGGTTCTCCTGGAGAAATTAACTGCTTTGGAGGGTGGACTATATGTCATTATAACCCAATGAGGTCCCTCTCCTCATTTCATTAGTTTGAGCTATGTTTGTAATTAATATTAACCCCCCTCATAAAAAAAAAAAACCAGATTCAGCATTTCATTTTGACTACAATGTAGTACCGTATATACTCGGGTATAAGCCGACCCGAGTATAAGCCGACCCCCCAAATTTGAGGCCAGAAAAGGGAATTTCTTATTGACCCGCGTATAAGCCGAGGGTCAATAAGAAATTCCCTTTACCGGCAATGCTGCGCTCTAAAATGGCGGCCGCCATTTTAGAGCGCAGGGCCCTGCCCCTGGTCGCCCTCCCGCCGGCCTCCGGGCCCTCCCAACCCACCCCAACCCACCCCAACCCACCCCAACCCACCCCGACCCACCCCGACCCCAGTGCCAATCAAGAGGGGGAGGGGGAAGAGCCTCTTACCTGGAGAGGCGGCGAATCGGTGGTGGCGGCGGCGCGGCCTTCCTGGGCAGGCAGGAGGCCCCCGCCGGCTGGAGGAAGGCGCCCAGGCGCGCGGTCGTCGTCGGCGCGGCCAGCGGGGTCCTCCTGCCTGGGCAGGAAGGCCCCTGCTGGCCAGAGGAAGGCGCCCAGGCACGCGGCCGGCGGCGGCGCGGCCGGCGGGGGCCTCCTGCCTGGGCAGGAAGGTCCCTGCCGGCCGGCCAAAGGCGCCCGGCGCACGGGCGGCGGCGGCGTGGGCGGCGGGGGCCTCCTGCCTGGGCGGGAAGGTCCCTGCCGGCCGGCCAAAGGTGCCCAGTCGCGCGGGCGGCGGCGGCGCGGGCGGCGGGGGCCTCCTGCCTGGGCGGGAAGTTCCCTGCCGGCTGGCCAAAGGCGCCCAGGTGCGCGGGCGGCGGCGGCGGGGGCGGCGGGGGCCTCCTGCATAGGCAGGAAGGTCCCTGCCAGCCGGCCAAAGGCGCCCAGGCGCGCGGCCGGCGGCGGCGCGGCCGGCGGGGGCCTCCTGCCTGGGCAGGGAGGTCCCTGCCGGCCGGCCAAAGGCACCCAGGCGCGCGGTCGGCGGCGGCGCGGCCGGCGGGGGCCTCCTCCCTGGGCGGGAAGGTCCCTGCCGGCCGGCCAAAGGCGCCCAGGCGCGCGGTCGGCCGCAGCGTGGCTGGCGGGGGCCTCCTGCCTGGGCAGGAAGGCCCCTGCCGGCCAGAGGAAGGCGCCCAGGCATGCGGGTGGTGGTGGCGCGGCCGGCGGGGGCCTCCTGCCTGGGCGGGAAGGTCCCTGCCGGCCGTCCAAAGGCGCCCAGGAGCGCGGCCGTCAGCGGCTCGGCCAGCGGGGGCCTCCTGCCTGGGCAGGAAGGCCCCTGCCGGCCGGAGGAAGGCGCCTGGGCCCAGCGGCGATGGTGAAGGAGGTAAGTTCTCCCCTCCCTCCTCCCTCTTCCCTCCTCCCCCCTCCCCCTCCCCCCTCTATCATATTGACCCGCGTATAAGCCGAGTTCGGCTTTTTCAGCCCTTTTTTTGGGCTGAAAAACTCGGCTTATACACGAGTATATACGGTATGCCTTATACCACCATCAGGGATGCTTAAGATGGATCCACCCACCAGAAAAAAGACGTGGTATGGCTGCACCACCACCAGCGTGCTGTAGTGGTTAATTGTGGTGGACTCTAATCTGGAGAACTGGGTTTGATTCGCCACTCTTCCACATGAACGGCGGACTCTAATCTAGTGAACCAAGTTGGTTTTCCCACTCCTCCACATGAAACCAGTTGGATGACCTTGGGCTAGTCACAGCTCTCTCTGAATTCTCTCAGCCTCACCTACCTCACAAGGTATCTGTTGTGGAGAGGGGAAGGGAAGGAGATTGTAAACCGGTTTGATTCTCCTTAAAAGGTAGAGAAAGTCAGCATATAAAAACCAGCTCTTCTTCTTCTTTAATATACAGTATATCATAGATTTTGGTAGAGCCCTCTAAATCCATACAGCTAGTGGATTTGCAATACATGGGTTTTTCAGCTTCTGAATAAAGAGTGGCATAAAGCACAGAAGCATTTAGTGTACATTTTGGCCTGGGCAACATAGAGATTAAGCCTGGCTAAGCAAGGGTCCTTTCATATTATGGTGTTCTGGGGTGTGACTATCTGGCGGCTGTAACTCCAAATCATCCATAACACATGAGGCATATCCCTTGTGGCTATCTCACTGAACAGTAATTTGAACTGAATAAATAAATCATACATGTGTATTCTGCAAGCTTGTTCCTAGGGTTATGCGTAACACCAAGCTTGTGCTTTCGCCCATTTAATTAAATCCGGAATAAAATGTCAGTAAGGTAATATCATAATTGCATGAGGCCTTCCAGACAACACCCTCATATACATCTGTAAAGCTCCATTTATTTCAACCTTTAGCCTGCTTTGTAGTTTATATGGAAACTGACCTTATACTGTGTGCATGCTGGATAGAAAAAAAGATGTTTTGTTAAAGATGGCAAGGAAGGCCAGTGTTTGTTATTACAAAGTTCATTTAGTAATTTTCTGGAAGCAATCCATAAACTACCTGGGGTGTTTAGTCAAGAGAATGGCTATATTTTACAAGGAGTGAAAGTAAGCCAGTGTGGACAAGTAAGAAACTGGTTGCAGTGGAATTTCTCATCTTTTTCTTCAAGGCCTTCGAGAGAGACATAGTACTGATACGAAATTTAAGTTCTGCTCACCCCTGTATTTTACTGCCCCATGATAGTTTTTAAATTGTTGCTTGTATGCATATTCCATTACCTTGGGGTTACCAGGCCCCTCTTTGCCACTGGTGGGAGGTTTTTTGGATGGAGCCTGAGGAGGGCGGGGTTTAGGAATGGGAGGGACTTCAGTGCTATAGAGTCCAATTACCAAAGCGGCCATTTTCTCCAGGAGAACTGATCTCTATCGGCTGGAGATCAGTTGTAATAGCAGGAGATCTGTAGCTAGTACCTGGAGGTTGGCAACCCTACATTACCTGCTACATGAAACTATTGCCAGCTTACTCAGTATTAGGGGAAAAAAATAAAGATATCCATTTCCCCTTGGAAACAGTGCAGTCTCAAAGCAAATTTCAAGTAGATGTGATGGACCAAGATCAGTCCCTACATTATCAATGTCACAATGGGGTGGGTTCCACACAGGCGTTTTTGCCTGGAACTACCATTATTTGTTCATTCATTTTTATGGACAATCCAGTGGTGCTGTGATCCCCAGTATTTTCGATGGTTTTTTTCCCTGTAACGGGGGGGGGGGGGACCTAATTTTTGGCAGATTTTTAAAAATTAAAAGACAATTACAGCACCTGGCTGCACTTCATAATTGTGCAATATCCAACTATCAGGAGATCCTACTCGAGGCTTCGGAGGGCTACTGTTCCTTTAAAATCCTTCTCCTTTCAGCCATATTAGTTAGTTCCTGTTCTCTGCTGAGTAGCGGCTTCTCTCATTACACTCAAGAATAAATTGTTAATTAGCAGCAACTAAGGAGGAGGGGGGATTAGACTCTTTTTTTTACTTTATAGTAAGCTTTCACTGATCTTTTCTATTCTTCAATAGTCATTATTTAGTAATCACATTATTATGACACTAGGCAATTTATATTTTATGAGTGGTGATTTTGGTATGCTACAAAGGGAAAAAAGCACTTAACCTCCCCCCCCCACCAAGAGCTGGCAATTATTCATGAGAGCCACAAGAGAAATGGCCAACCTACAGAGAACAGGAAGATACTAAAAACAAAGGAATAAAAGGAAAAATTTCAGGGATAGCATAATGTTTGCTGAAGATTTACCTATCTGTCGGAGCTTGCCTTGCGAATGGGGGCAGGCATTTTTAAAGGAAACATAACTATATTTAATGCTTTGTGGATCCCTCATTTTAATTCGGCTTGTGCTGTAAATATGGACAAAGTGGTGGACAAAGGTTATTTCAGCAGTTTTACCATAGCATTCTGGAGATTTTGAGAGTGTCATGACATCACTTCTAATTTTCCTCTTCCCCAATATTTCCTATTTTACTTCCTTGAAATCCTCATAGCCTCTCCTCCTTTCCTTCCTCTGCTCTTTCCCATCCCCCAGCCAACCTACCGTTATCTTCTCCCCATCTTCAGTTTTCCCGCTTTCTGTATCCCCGGCACTTTTTACCTAGAAAAACTATGGCCTCTTCCGCACAAGAGGTTTACATTGTTTCATTGGAACCAACAAAAAGGGGGGGGGAGGGGGGAACTCAACCAGAACTAAAGTAAGAACCTTAAAGTTGAGCTAAAAATTATAACAAAATTATAATATTTATTATATGGTGTAGGGCGCAGCCTCAGAGAGCCCTGCCCCCTTTTCCTCCATTGCCCAAGGAGTTCAAGCCAATGGAGCTTCCTTGGCCTCAGACCACTCTGAGGGACAGTCTGAACTGCTCTCTCCTCCAGAGGATGCCAGGGTCCCTGCTTTACACAGCCAACAGCCAGGGAACCTCTGACTAGCCTCTTCCCCGGCCTCAGCTCAACTGGCCTTTAATAGACCTGTCTCGTGTTTCCATACCACTGTCCCCACTCACCCGAGCTCTTATTAGGGCTGGGGCAGGATTCGTCTCCATCCCACCCCCTCCTAACCTCCCAGCCGACACCACGCATACACGGCCTCATCCCGCGTGGGTCCATCGGCCTCTCAGCTGATCAGCAGGCCCTGGTAGCTGCAGCGCATCGGCGTGTCCTTCTCTGGCCAGCTACTCTCTTCCCCCAACATCGTGGGGCCTCCTCGGGTTGGGCTATGCCATTCCTCCTGGAGAAGAGACAAGGGCTGCCGGTGAGGGGGTGTCAGCCCCGGCGAGGTCCTCTGCCACCTTCCCCTCTCCCAACACTGAGTGTAGGGGAGGGAGAGAGACAGCTGCCACAACCCGAGCCGACCTGGGACATATGGTATACATAGAAATAAAAACATATGGCCTTATATAAAGCCTAATCATTAAAAAGAATAGATATGTATAGTTACTAACTTTCCAACATTGTTAATAATAAAAACCATTGTTAATGTCACATCCAGAAATACATATAAAAGGTGTGATATAAAGCAATAACCTTAAGCATTGTGTCACCCGTTGTTAACTTATTGTTGTATACCATGGATATTTCCCCACTGGAATTGGCTCACACAGAAGTCTTGTATTTCTAATGTTGTACGTATGTGTATACCATCAGCCTGTGATGAAGTGTATTGGCTTTATATCACACCTTTTATATGTATTTCTGGATGAGTCTTTATAATATTTGTAATTGTATATATGACCACTGAAGAAGGCCATACAGGCCGAAATGTGTCTGGTTAATTACTGGTCATTAACAATGGTTTTGATCACCAACAATGTTGGAAAGTTAGTAACTATACATATCTAATCTTTTTAATGATTAGGCTTTATATAAGGCCATATGTTTTTATTTCACAGGATGTCTTCTGCTATGCAGACTAGTCTTCTGTTGGGTGATATACCTGGAGAGCTGGTCAGACCAAGTTGGCTCTGATTACACAATCCCCATCTCAAAAGGGCCCCAACTATGGAGCCCTAACAAAACCAGTCGAAAGAAAGAAAGAAAGAAAGAAAGAAAGAAAGAAAGAAAGAAAGAAAGAAAGAAAGAAAGAAAGAAAGAAAGGGGGATAAAGCACAGAGCCATGCTTCTGAACAAAGGCAAATAGCTGAACCCGAAAAGCCAAATATCTATTCAGCTTTTTTGGGAATCGCCTATTCGGCTTTGGCTTTATCCCCAGGTTTTGGTGTTTGGTAAATCTGAAACCCGAAAATTACTGAAACGGCTAGTTTATTGCTATGCACAACCCAATGTCTCACTGAAGGCCAAACAATCGACTTCCTGCCTTGCCCCGACTGAGTATGCAGAGGAGGAGGAGGAGGGCAGTGATGGCAGAGAAGGAACAAGCTGCAGTAAACGAGGACCCCCTTCCCTTCCACAGCCCCTCCATCATCCTCTTTTTCCTCCCTTCATTCATGAAGCCACACACATACATGAAAAGATTTTGTTTTATTCGTTATTTTAGCAAGCCCAGCCAAGAGGGGAATGAAACAAGACAAGATGGACACAGAATGTCATACAGAGTCATTCTCCAGAGGATGTTGTCATCGTACAGCAGGAACCTTAGTGCAAAGCTGTCTCTTTCACGGTTTCATAACACGTATCAGTAGAATTGCAGGTATGTGTCACCATGCCACAGTCTTGACAGTTCAAAAACTCGAAAGTAAAATTCCAAATGCAACCATTTTGAGGGGGAAGTCCCTTTATATCTTTAGTACTTCTCCATTAAATATTGACGTGTTACTATTTAAATTCCAAAAGCAAAGATACACATTTGGGGCACAAATAAGAATTTACAGTAATGGAACTTGAGAGTTACATTGTCATCTTCTCAGCAACTAAAATGCTTTTTATTGTTATCATTTACAATTCTGCAATAAAGTGCAGCTCCCTTCCACACTAGTGGAACATAAATAAAACATACCATCTCACAAAGTGGACTAAAGACATTTATTTGTTGGATTAGCCATGGGAGTTTGGGTCACATTTATTTTCATTCTTTCTTAGTTTTAAGCTCTTGGGTGTTTTAACATGGCAAAAAATGCCTCAGGAATACAAATATGGCCTACCTAATTTATCTCCATCAATTTCTTATTTAATAAACAAATAGTCATAATTTATATTTTAAATCAAGGACAAAAATAGATAGCAGGTATAATTATATTCTTTAAGGCAATTATTTCATTCTGTAATTAACAGCACTAGTGTTTATATTGTGAAGAGCTAAGGAACTTAGAGGTGAGGAAGTGACTGGGTACCTCATTTACGTAGGGTTGCCATGTCCCCCCTGGCCACCAGTGGGGGTTGGGAGTTAGGGTTGCCAGATCCAGGTTGGGAAACTCCTGGAGATTTGGAGTGGAGCCTGGGGAAGGCAGGGACCTCAGTGGGGTACAATGCTGTAGAGTCCGCCCTCCAAAGCATCCCTCTTCTCCAGGGGAACAGATCTCTGGAGATGAATTGTAATGCCAGGAGATGAGTTATAATCTGGTCTCCAGCACTGTCTTCCTTGCTTTTCAATCTTGGGCCATTTTTGATGCCATAGTAGTTAGCAGGTTCCCTGCAATTTGCTGGTAAATTGTTTGCTCATGTGATAGGGTAAGTAATTTCAGGGAGAAAAATGCCTGGAGTGAAAAATAATTTATTTTGTACTCATGTTGAAGTGCTAGTAAAAAATTTTTTTTTAAAGGCACTGATGACATTTTATCAAGTGATATCCAGATTTCTTGGACTGCTCCTTTCTGGGGCTCCAGTCATTCCTGTTCCATGGACGAGGGCTGGCATTAGGACCCCAGCACCATTGTTTTGTTTTGACCATCCTCATGCTATGCTCAGCCTCTAAGTAAACTTATTATGGGTATCTATTTTGAAGTTTATCCTTCATGATGGTCAGTGTAAATGCACATTATTCCATCAATGCTGAAGCCTATTCATCTGCATATAAATGAGATGTTTGTTTTTCCTATGAATTTAATTGGGCCATGTCAGACACACAGTCATTAGAATTCCAAAGTAGCACAAAGGCTTCAGCTCATCCTATTTCTCATTCCTTTAATCCATGTTCCCCTGTCAGTCAGTCATTAGCGTCTTTTTCAAACGACTAGGAGGTTACAGGGAAAGAACATGGCTGCTCCTGCTCACAAAGGTAGTGATTCTCAGTGTTGGGTTAACAGACTATGATGAGTACCCATTAGAAGTAGTTGTCACAAGAAACCATTTCACTGGGACTTGGAGAGGGGATCGCCTTGGTGGCTGTGCCCGTTAAGAGGCAAGTAAGTGACGAGGGAATGATTTACGATGGCCATGCAACATGTGACATTGTTCCATGATTGGATCCCCTAATGTGAAATTTAACTGCAAAAAACAGCAGGGGAAATAATGTAATATGGATTGGAGCTATAACTTGTGGATAGGGGATTTTAATTCTTTGCTTCCACAACAGTCCCCTGATCGAAAATGAGTTCCCCCATGGTTGCTACCCCCCCCCCCACATGGGAGGGTAGGGTTGCCAGATCCAGGTTGGGGATGGAGCCTGGGGAGGACAAGTGGGTCCATAGAGTCCACCCTTCAAGGCATTCCTTTTCTGCAGTCTAGAGATGAGCTGTAATTCTGGGGGATCCCAGGTCCCACCTAGAGGTTGGCATCCCTATTGCCTTAAGACCTAGGTAGAGAAAAAGGCAGCTCCCCGTTTAACATATCTTTTTCCCCTAGTGGAGCTTAAAGCAGAAAAAAGAAAACAGAACCTTTATTGGCATTTACAGTAACAAAACAAGGTAAAACAGCTAGATATGGATCTAAAAAACGAATGAATACACAGTTCATCAGTAAATTTTATAATAAACATTTAAATTAGGGTTCCCCTCCTTCTTTCTCCCTCCTTTAGGACCTTGGCCAGGAACTTGGCTACCTGAGTGGTAACTTCGAAGCTTTTGTCATCCAATAAATGGGCTATGTTTCCAGTAGTCATTGCAGTAGTAAATTGTGGAAGATAACTAATTAAGCTGCATCTAAGCTCTGTGAAAAGTGGACAGTACAAGAGACTATGATGTATTGTGTCAGGTTCTTTGCATTGACACCTACAACATCTTGCTTCACGTGGTATTCCCTTGTATCTACCACTAACAGCAGCTGAAGGGAATATATTAAATCTAGCCAACAAAAATGCTCTACGGTGAGAGGGTATAGTTAAGTTAGAAAAATACTTGGCCATAGAGTTTATTTGATAAGACCAAAAAAACGAGGGGAGCAGATACCTTCAGCACCGGCTTTTATTATTTGGGAATCACTGTCCCATATCCTTTTTTGGATTGTCCTAAAAATATATAATTCACTGGAACTGGACGCTTAAAGCAGTCATGGGTAGGGCTGTCGATTTGGTTCATCCCGAACTGAAAAACCGCCTGGGCTGGCAGCGCGGAGCAATTTAAAGAACCCTGCCCTCCTTTATTCGGCCGAATTGATTCGGGAATGCCGAATCTCGTGCCGAATTCCCGGGATCCGAATCGGGGGAGTTCAGACTTCGGCATTTCCCAAATCAAAACAGGCCGAATTTTGCCGAATCCAAATTTTCCTGATTTTTTTTCCCAACAGCCCTAGTCATGGGTGCATTTTTTGTTCAGCAAATGGCATGGTGGCAAAACACATGCTTCATCAGACCCATGATCCATCAGGGTTAGTCTTGTCTAATCAGACTGGCAGTGGCTCTCCAGGGCCTCAGTCAGAGGTCTTTCACATTACCTACTATCTGATCCTTTCAACTGGAGATGCCAGGGATTGAGCCTGGGACCTTTCACATGCCAAGCAGATGCCATGGCCCAAAATACCATTGTCCTGATTGAACTTTTCCATGGCTGAGTAAGGGATTGAGTTGATTTTCAGCAAGGGCAACTCTTAAACTTGATCAAATAGGTCACACAAGGTCTTGCTGCTCATAGTGGGTGGCCTCATTAGCATTTGGAGAAGGGCTGTGGCTCAGCGGTAGAGCATCTGCTTTGCATACAGAAAATCCTAGGGTCAATCCCCAGCATCTCCAGTTAAAAGGACCAGGTATCAGGTAATGTTAAAGACCTCTGCCTCAGAGTCAGTACTAGTCAGAGATACTACTAAGCTTAATAGGCTAATAGTTTGGCTCAGTTAAGGCAGTTTCATGTGTGCTAAGAATTGTTGATGTCCCTGCTTCCCACCAGCCCACTAAAATAATTTGCTTTTCTTAACTGCTATCTTAGCAGCTCAATAAATTCTTACTTATTAAGGGATAGATAGATAGATGTGTATAGGAGCTCCGTGGTGCAGAGTGGTCAGCTGTAGGACTGCAGTCAAAGCTCTGCTCACTATCTGAGTTTGATCCCAGTGGGAGTTGGTTTCAGGTAGCTGGCTCAAAGTTGACTGAGCCTTCCATCCTTCTGAGGTCGGTAAAATGTGTACCCAGCTTGCTGGGGGTAAAGTGTAGATGACTGGTGAAGGCAATGGCAAACCACCCCATAAACATAGTCTGCCTAGTAAATGTCGGAGTGTGACATCACCTCATGGGTCAATAATGACATGGTGCTTGCACAGGGGACTACCTTTACATGTGTATAATTTCAAGAATCATAAACTCTGTTCAATTGCTTCCAGGCTTAGAGGTTCAGGTGTTTCAACCTGGGATGGCTCATATTGCTAATAGGGACCAATACAGCACCAGTGTGGGTTGTGTAGCATTGCAGAATACGTTGAAAAACAGTGCTTGCCTTTCTCCAGAATACTGCTTGAATTCCCTTCTGTAGGCTACAATGGACAATCAACAGCACATAAATCTACCTTCTGGATGTACATATACGTTCCTTGCTCTGCTGCCCCCTTTAATTTCTATTTGTCAAGTTCCTGTGGCTAAAACTTTGCTCTGTATATGTCTATATTGAGGCTCTGGAAGGCTGCATTTCAGTGGTCCCTGGTAGCATTTCTTTTTGTGATTGGGTTTTTCCCTCCCTGGATAAACTACATAATAAATAATGCATTTTCCAGCAGCAACAAAGATGCTCTTTATTTAATGTTTACTTGGAAGACTTCAAGCGTGCTGCTGGTTCTAAGCTTCCCGCTTCCCTGTTCAGTATGTCAGCCCAAGCATTGCTGGAGGCAACTGTTCCCTATAAGAACTTTAAAATGACAAGCCTTTTACTCTCTGCTGTTCAATTGTTGTATATATTGTTCCTTTGCGGAATTCGTACTCTTCAGTTTTTGCAAGAAATGCTGCTAAAAACATGGCTGTGGAACTGAGTCTCTTGGTGAAACTGATTTTCAGTTGTACGAATTTACTGTAATGCTCCAGAAAATAATGAAAATCTTGTGAAATTCATGTTCTACCTGCCGGTGGGGGCAGGGAATACTTGTGGCATGTGATGAATATCAATCATGAACATAACTGCAAAACTATAAGAGGAAACATAAGCTCTGGGTGAATCTAAGAACTGTGGACTGTTCAACTAAAACTCAAGGTGGTTTACAGCAATATAAAGGCATGATTAAACTCATTAAAAACAGCAAGACAAACCCATAAGAAAACAGCCTCAGTTTCTGGGAATCAAAATAGTAGTTCAGGAATTAAAGAGAAGTATTGACATCTAAAATGACACACAGTTCAGCAGGCACCCCTGGAAATAGGGTTGCCAACCTCCAGGAGATCTCCTGATATTAAAATTTATCTCCAGCCGATAGAGATCAGATCACCAGGAAAAAATGGCCGCTCGGGCAATTGGACTCTAAGAACATAAGAAATGCCCTGCTGGATCAGACCAAGGCCCATCAAGTCCAGCAGCCTGTTCACACAGTGGCCAACCAGGTTCCTCTAGGAAGCCACTAACAAGACGAGTGCAGCAGCACCATCCTGCCTGTGTTCCACCGCACCCAAAATAGGCATGCTCCTCTGATACTAGAGAGAATAGGTATGCAGCATGACTAATATCCATTCTAACCAACAGCCATGAATACCCCTCTCCTCCATGAATATGTCCACTCCCCTCTTAAAGCCCTCCAAGCTGGCAGCCATCACCACATCCTGGGGCAGGGAGTTCCACAATTTAATGATGCATTGTGTGAAACAATACTTCCTTTTATCTGTTTTGAATCTCTCACCCTCCAGCTTTAGCAGATGACCCCGTGTTTTAGTATTATGGGAGAGGGAGAAAAACTTCTCCCTGTCCACTATCTCCAAACCATGCATAATTTTATAGACCTCTATCATGTCTCCCCTCAGCCGCCTTCTTTCCAAGCTAAACAGCCCTAAGTGTCTTAACCGCTCCGCTCCCCATAGAACAGTTGCTCTAGTCCCCTAATCATTTTGGTTGCTCTTTTCTGCACCTTCTCGAGCTCTGTAATATCCTTTTTTAGGTGTGGTGACCAGAACTGTACACAGTATTCCAAGTGTGGTCTCACCATAGCTTTGTACAAGGGCAGTATGATATCAGCAGTTTTATTCTCTATTCCTCATCTAATTATAGCCAGCATGGAATTTGCCTTTTTTTTTACAGCAGCCGCACACTGGGTTGACATTTTCATTGAGCTATCCACTACCACCCCAAGATCCCTTTCTTGGTCTGTCGCTGCCAGCACAGATCCCATCAGTGTATATGTGAAGTTGGGATTTTTTGTCCCAATATGCATCACTTTACACTTACTCACATTGAATCTCATTTGCCATTTTAATGCCCATTCTTCCAGTATGCAGAGATCCTTCTGGAGCTCTTCACAGTCCAATTTTGTTTTAACCACCCTAAATAATTTGGTGTCATTTGCAAACCTGGCTACTTCACTGTTTAACCCCAACTCCAGGTCATTGATGAACAGGTTGAAAAGCACCGGTCCCAACACAGATCCCTGAGGCACCCCACTGCTCACATCCCACCATTGTGAGAACTGACCATTGATTCCTACTCTCTGCTTTCTATTTTTCAGCCAGCTCTCAATCCATAAGAGGACTTGTCCTCTTATCCCATGACTATGAAGTTTGCTTAGCAGTCTTTGGTGGGGGACTTTGTCAAAAGCTTTTTGGAAATCCAAATACACAATATCCACAGGCTCATTCCTGTCCACATGCTTATTGATGCTTTCAAAAAACTCTAATAGGTTAGAGAGACAGGACCTACCCTTACAGAAGCCATGCTGGGTTTTGCCCAGCAGACCTTGCCCTTCTATATGCTTGACAATTCTATCTTTAATAATGCTTTCCACTAATTTACCCGGAACAGACATTAAGCTAACTTGCCTGTAATTTCCTGGGTCCCCCATGAAACCTTTTTTATAAATGGGTGTTACATTGGCCATTCTCCAGTCCTCTGGTACAGAGGCTGATCAAAGGGACATATTACATATCTTTGTTAGAAGTTCAGCAATTTCCCATTTAAGTTCTTGAAGAACTCTAGGATGAATACCGTCTGGTCCCTGTGACTTGTTAGTTTGCAGTTTGTCTAGATGTTCTAGGACTTCCTGCCTTGTTACCACTATTTGTCTCAGTTCCTCATTTTCCCCTCTCCAAAATCTCTGTTCAGGAGAAGGAATCTGCCCTGTATCTTCAACAGTGAAGACAGATGAGAAGAATTCATTTAGTTTTTCAGCAATTGCTTTATCCTCCCTTACAGTTCCTTTACTCCCATTGTCATCCAATGGTCCAACCGCTTCCCTAGCTGGTTTCCTACTCCTAATATTCTTAAAGAATTTCTTATTGTTTGTTTTCATGTGTTTAGCAATATGCCCCTCAAAATCTTTTTTTGCATCTCTAATTATCTGCTTGCATTTCCTTTGTGCAAGTTTGCGCTTGCTTCTGTTCGCCTTGTTTGGGCAAACCTTCCAGCCTCTGAAGGAAGCCTTTTTTTCTCTAATTGCTTCCTTCACCTTACCTGTTAGCCATGGTGGTGACCTCTTGGACTTATTACTACCTTTCCTGACCTGCGGTATTCAAGCTAGCTGAGCCTCTAGTAATGTGGACTTGAGTAACCCCCAAGCCTTTTCAAGAGATTTAACCCTCCTAACTGTTCCTTTCAACTTCCTCTTTACCAGTTTTCTCATTTTAGAGAAGTTCCCTCTTTTAAAGTCAAAGGTAATTGTGCGAGATTTCCCAGTCACTTTCCCACTTACATATAAATTAAATTTGATGCCATTGTGATCACTATTGCCAACTGGCTCAACTACATCCACATACCGCACTAAATCACTGGCAGCACCACAGAGTATTAAATCCAGGATCGCCTCCCCTCTGGTTGGGTCGATGACCAACTGTTTGAGGGCACAGTCATGTAGGATATCTAAAATTTTTATCTCTTTGGCTTGACTGGAGCATACATTTATCCAATCAATATGAGGGAAGTTGAAGTCTCCCATTATTATTACTTCATTACCTTTACATGCTTCCCTAATTTCATTCTCCATCTCAAGATCACCCTGAGCCATTTGGTCAGGGGGCCTATAGAACGTCCCCAGTTCTAAATCTCCGTTGGGGCCCGGAATCGTCACCCATAAGGATTCTGTGGAGGAGTCTGCCCTTTTTATGGTCTCTAGCTTATTAGACACTATGCCTTCCTTGATATACATAGCAACACCCCCTCCAATACGCCCTTCCCTGTCATTTCTATACAGTTTGTAACCAGGGATGACTGTATCCCACTGGTTCTCTCCCCTCCACCAGGTTTCTGTAATGCTCACTATATCTATGTTTTCCGTTAAAACCATGCACTCTAATTCCCCCATTTTTGCTTGGAGGCTTCTAGCATTAGCATAAAAACACCTCCACACTGTTTCTCTCTTTCGACTTGCCTGGCATGTGCCTTTGGGCATCTTTAAGTGGCTATCCATCATTTTTCCCCATTCCCTTTCATGTCCAAGTAATTCCCATGTGGGCAATCTGAAGCAATTTTCCCTTTGTCCATGTGCACTGAGTTTGCCTGAACCGGATGCTTCTCAGCTCCTGTCGGTTTTTCCCCCAGGTTCAGTTTAAAAGCTGCTCTGCCACCTTTTTTATATTACGCATCAGCAGTCTGGTGTCATCCTGGTTCAAGTGGAGTCCATCACTTTTGTATAGACCAGCTTGTCCCAAAATGTTGCCCAGTTCCTTACAAATCTAAAGCCCTCTTCCCTGCACCACCGTCTCATCCAC
Organism: Euleptes europaea; assembly: GCF_029931775.1. Classification (NCBI taxonomy): domain Eukaryota; kingdom Metazoa; phylum Chordata; class Lepidosauria; order Squamata; family Sphaerodactylidae; genus Euleptes; species Euleptes europaea. Next base: position 33,660,657 of record NC_079316.1, on the reverse strand, counting down.
GCATTGAGACTCACCAACTGTGCCTGCCGAGCTGGTCCTGCACGTGGAACAGGTAGCATTTCTCAGAGCTACCTTGGAGGTCCTGGCTTTTAGTCTCCTGCCTAGCAACCTAAATTTGGAGTCCAAGACCTCTGAACTATATTTCCACACGTCGTTGGTGCCAACATGCACCACAACCACTGGCTCCTCCCCAGCACTACCTACCAGACTACCTATATGATGGGTAATGTCCGCAACTTTTGCACCAGGCAGGCAAGTCACCATGTGGTCCATGCACCCACCAGAAACCCAGCTATCTACATCCCTAAGGATTGAATCCCCCACTACAAGAAGCCCCCCTCCCCTCTGAGGCATATCCTTGGTACGAGAGGATATTTGTTCATCCACCAAGGAAGAGGTCCCTTCTAAGGTACCACATTCCCCTACCTCAGTGAGATGGCCTCCTTCCCCAAGGGCTGCATCATCTGTGACTGGCAGGTTGCCGTCACCTTGGGACTGGGATGTGACTATTTCATCCCCCGAATCCTTTGTCACATCTCTCTCTGCCTGCCTCAGCTCCTCCAGTTGAGCTACCTTGGCCTCGAGGAAGTGAACTCGCTTCCTGAGAGCCAGGAGCTCCTTGCACCGAGCGCACACCCACGACTTCTGTCCAGCAGGCAGATAATCATACATGTGACACTCCATGCAGCACACTGGATAGCCCCCCTACCACTGCTGGCATTCTACCTTCATAACTGGTATTTTATTAATTAATTTATTATTATATTATTTTTGGTGTTGTAACCCTACCCTTTACTCTCTTGCACTCTTCCTATACCAAATAAGAACTGAATGCCAAAGTTCCTTGCCCTGCAGCTATCTGCTGCTAATTCACATAGATATTCAAGTTGCTCGGTACTCCAACTGGATGGAGAGAGTTACTCTGCTAAGATAAAAAGATTTTATACTCACCTACAGATCCCCAGTCACGATCCACAGGCTAAGAGCCACAAGGCAAGAGCACTTAACAAGGGAACAATCAAGCTTTCAGGCAGCAATCAACCTTAATCACCACCCCTGGCACAACAATCACAACCCTCCCCCAGCAAACCTCAATTAAATTCTCAGTTTAGTTAGGCTTCCCAGCGTTTTAAAAGAGGCAAAGTTTAAACTCACCCCTGCCTGTAGTCCTCAGCTCAGTTGAATCAAAATGCGGCATTGAAGTCCCACCCCTCCCCAAACCCTGCCCTCCTCATGCTCCATCCCAAAAACCTCCCACTGGTGGTGAAGAGGGACCTGGCAACTCTACCTGGAAGTGGAATGCCAGATAGAGGCCCAGAAAAAAACAACATAGCAACTTGTGGAAGGTGAGGTGTTTTTTCCCCCAAAGTGCCTAGACGTAAGTCCCATTTTATACAGAAGCTTCCACTTTAGGGTTGCCAGCTCCAGGTTGTTAAATATCTAGAGATTTTGGGTGTGGAGCCTGAGGAGGGCAGGGTTTGGAAAGGGGAGGGACACCACCTGGAGGTTGGCAACTCTATTCCACTTACAAGTAACAGATGGCATGCTGTAGTGTGTATGTTTGTGGCTAGGGTTGCCAGCTCTGGGAAATACCTGGAGATTTTTGGGGCGGAGCCTGAGGAGGGTGGGGGAGGGACTTCAATGCCATAGAGTCCAATTGCCAATGCGGCCATTTTCTCCAGGTGAACTGATCTCTGTCGGCTGGAGATCAGTTGTAATAGTGGGAGATCTCCAGCTACTACCTGGAGGTTGGCCAACGGTCCAGAGAAAGAGGGAAGAGGCACCAGTAAGTCCTGTACTGAGGGCTGATGTATATGCAGCTGCACCTGTGGACTTTAGGGGATAAGGCAAGGTCTGTAGAAGAATGCTACTTATCCCTTGACAGAACAAGATTTCCCCTTGCTCTGTTGAGGAGTAGAGTCCTTTGCATACATTAACCAGAATTAATTTGGCAGGCTCTGTGAGAAAGAACTGATAGTGCAGCCATCCTTGATTTTCTAATTGCTCAGTTTCTGTCGTTGCCTTCTTATACTTTCAATAATAGAAAGATTGTATGTGTGTGCGTGCTTTGCAGTAGAATGGGCTTAGATGATTAAATATTAATGTCATTTGTTTTCTTGCTGTTTGTGACTTTTACAATCCTTCTTTCCACCAGCCCTGACAGAGTTGTTGACTTTTCCCTACAAACTTTGCAGTTTAGGGAGTGCATTAATATTTTTTAAAAAATTCTTGTGGGTGGTGATTCAGATCAAGAATATTTTGTGCTAAGAAAACCCAAGCATAATTCATGCTGTGAAATAGCAACAAGACATTAAATATTAAAAGTATACAAAATTTTTACTTTTGTCAGTTGCTAAATGGTTGCTTCAAAGGCAAGCAGGGAAAAAAATTCACTTACTTAAAGGCTGAAGTGCCCTTTATTGGATTCTTGGGAAGATTTATAATGGAGGAAACACATTTTTTTGTTTCTCTACTCCTTGACAGTGTTTGCAAGGCATTTAGGATGAGTACAAAATGTTATAGATGCTGAGTTCACAATGGAGAGACACTTGGTATGTTATGAGGTATGTTAGAACTCACCCACAGCTTTGATACAATCACACTTGGCCTCAATAGGAACTGAAGTTGTTTTGCACATTACTGAAAGTGAATGTTATTCTTCACAAATTCATATTCAGAAATCTCCTACTTTGCTTATTCGACAACAGTAATTTATTTTGTTGAATTTACTTCATATATACATTAACTTTCTCGCCAATGGAGACCCAAGGCAGCTTACAGCGTTCTCCCCTTTTCCATTCTATTGTAACAATAACCTTATGAGGAAGGTTAGGCTGAAAATGTATGACCAGCCCAAGGTCACCCAGCAAGATTTCATGGCAGAGCCGGGATTCGAACCTGGGTCCTCTAACGCCTATAACCACATTATGAGTGGTCCACGCCAACTCTGAGTGGATTGACTGGATATTGTTTCATTTGTACTTTCAAATGTAAGGTAATACACCTATGTCTTGGGAGACAGGGTCTTTGAGCCTCTCTTTGCAGTTAAACCACCTCCTCGCCCCATTCATGCTTCTGCAGTTTGTAATCTTTGACATATAGCTTTCTACCAATAGCCTGTAACTAGGATTGCAGACAACCTGGAGGAAAAAAAAGTTTTGTTCCGTTAATAGATGGGTAATGTGTGGAAATGGGCAGTTGAAATGTTTCAAGGCACAGAGGTAAATAACATCACTTGGTAGAGCTTACAGCTCCCTTTGCCTACCACTCAGTTAGGTGGTGAAATGGGGTGAGTGTGCAATCTATGGCTAAACCATAGATTTATAGGTGAACGCTCGAGCATTATCCCAGTGTGATGACATCACCAGAAGTTCCACTGAGGAACAGGCTTCCTCGGGAGGTGGTAAGTGCTCCTTCCCTGGAGGTTTTTTAAGCAGAGGCTAGATGGCCATCTGTCAGCAATGCTGATTCTATGACCTTAGGCAGTTCATGAGAGGGAGGGCATCTTGATCATCTTCTGGGCATGGAGTAGGAGTCACTGGGTGTGTGTGTGAGGGAGGTAGTTGTGAATTTCCTGCATTGTGCAGGGGGTTGGACTAGATGACCCTGTTGGTCCCTTCTAACTCATTGATTCTAAGTGATGTCATTGTGCTAGGGTTGCCGATCAACCGCCCCCCCTGGCAATACAGATGTCCCTGCCTCCCCAGTCCCCCATGCTCTTACCAGTAAATTGACATCCCATTGAGCCTCTGCTAAAGGGGAAGAACATGTTTTCTCCAGGTTGTTTGCACTCCTAGCTGTAATACTTCATGCTTGTAATGGAATAGGTTGTGACACATGAAAGATTGTGCCACAATCTATTTGGTAACCTTTAAAGTGATGCAAGGTTCTTTGTTAAGCTACATTTTTAGAACTGGTTTTGTATATATTGTGTGCACGCACATATATAGTGCTTGCAAACACATTTCAATACATGGATCTGACATGCTGCAAGTAGGTCCTAGCCAGCTGTGGCTCCCACTGCCTTGTATTCAGTGCAAGCTATCGTGGATGAGTAGTGGACGCAGGATGTGCGGGGTGTGAAATAACCACAAAAGTGGGGGAAATATACAAAGGAAAAGCAAAAAAAAAAAACCCCACCCACACCTTGATGACTATATGAAATCAGCTGTGCTAGTTGGATAGACTAGCAAGCATCTCTGTGAGTGAAAATACTTGTATGTCTGAAACAGGTTTGGAGGGCTGAACTGGCATCCTCCCCTCCCCCCAAAAGTTCTCTGAATCTGTCTTTTAGGGAACACATGATCACATGAAGCTGCCTTATACTGCATCAGATCCTTGGTCCATCAAAATCAGTATTGTCTACTCAGACCGGCAGCGGCTTTCCAGGGTCTCGGGTAAAGGTCTGTTCACATCACCTACTTGCCTAGTCCCTTTAGCTGGAGATGCCGGGGATTGAACCTGGGACCTTTTGCATGCCAAGCAGATGCTCTACCACTGAGCCACAGCCCCTCCCCTAGTGGTTTATTGTATCTGGATGCCTTTCCTCAGGGACATACCAGCATTTGTAATGGCCTTTCTGCACTGTTGGTGCCATTGTGCAAAAACGTGCATTTGTTTTCAATTTGTTCCATGCCCTCCTTACATAAAAAGGGAGCTTCTAAGTGGAATGTAGTTTTCTTACTTGGAAACAGATTGACAACAATGGGATTTGTGGACCTGTGTCTTGTATCAATCCATGACCTTAAAGCCACCTATTCTGTATTCATTCCTTTCCACTCCATAGCAACCAATTGGGGAACTGAGGTTCTACTGGAAAGTTACTTCATGTCTTACTGTTTTATCTGGTAGAGTTTTTATATTATGGTATACACGGAGATCGATGAGAAAACGTATAGAAAATTAAAGGTTGTATAGTGAAGAGGATTTTCATGCATTACTGGGAGGGGGTTAAGGGCAACAATTTATCTCATAACTATTTTTGGATGAGATGCATTTGTCCAGTGTAATTGTGTCATTTAACTTCTCTACCTTGGAGGAAGTCATAAAGCTGTTATGCCTGATGAATAATTTAATGCTAAATGCCTCCCAGTCCCCAATATTTACTGATCTGCTTAAATTAATTGGCTATGCTGATGCTTTTAAGGGGGAAATTATTTTAAGATCTCAGAGGCATATTTCTGAATCTAGATCCGAGATTAAATTTGCTTTTACAAGTTCCTTTCCCAGTAGGTATAAGTGGCTCTGGAGAGTGGATAGGTAAATAAATGAGTATTTTTTTATGCTCTTGCTTTCAGGATTTAAGGTAACCTAGCTCATAAACCCGACAACGCTTTACTCAGTGATTTGTTTTGTTCAATTAAAAAAAAATTAAGTGGAAGTATGTATCTCAATGGAGGAGCTGGGCTTTAAACGGTGGGAAAGTTTGCCCTGCTCCTCCATAGACATACAATGTTTACAGATTATGTCATAGGAAGAGAAAAGATGGATGTTCACTCTGAAACGTCTCACATCAAGATAAAACAGCAATGAGTCTTGTGGCACCTTAGAGACTAATACTTTTATTGTGGCACTAGCTTTCATTGGTCATCTACACATGGGAGTTTTACCTGGGGTTCGATGCTCACTCGGCCCACACTTTCCTGTTGCGAATCCAAAATTTGCTATGCACCAGCAAAGTCACCGAAATCCAGAAGCGTCTCCCCAACCCTTGAAAACGCTGCTTTGTAATTGGCTGAAGTGCTTACTGCAAGAAAAACTGTCATGAGAGACCTAATGGGATCACATGCTGAAAAGCAGAAAACTGGGCAACTGGCAGGAAGAAGCAGCCAATCTACCCAAAGCGTCAGGTCAATTTCAAGCCCCAGTGTTGGAAAGCATGAAAAGAAGTGAGTTGGCCCCCTGATGCAGATAACAGGTTCAAGCTGAAATGGCTGCGGCACTCCCCCTTACATGACTGCTGCTGGGGTTATAAAGCGGGAACTGTAGGGGGGGATGGGGATAGGCCTGCAGCAGGGGAGGCCCCTGTTTTGGTGGGTGACGATTCATCCTCATTGTTGCACCACCAGTTCCTCCTCCCCCCTCCTGCAGTCCCATCGCATCTGGGGCTCATGAAGAAATGTGGTAATGGTTGGACTCCTGGCAGTGGCGATTCTTCCTCTCTCACACTTGTAGTGATAACAACACTGGCTCCCCCACCTGCACTGCCTCAGACTGGTGAGGAGAGGCATAGATGGGGGGAGCTTCCTCATACCCTACCCTCAGCACTGCCTTACTGCCTTAGAGGCTGCTGAGGAGACTCAGGGGTTTGCTGCAGCAGCCACTGTTCTGCACATGAGTAGACAGGTTCATTGAGGGGGGGCATTAAAGGGGGGGGATCCCATCAATTTGGGATAAGTTTTTAGATTTTTCTGCAAACCTGGAGGATGCCCCAACTTTGTGGGGAAATCGTCCTTCTCTCCAAATGGCTCTGATTCATGGAATTAAGTATCTGCAGATGGAGCCAGGTTGAGAATTAGATATACTGATGGTTAAAACCCTTTGGCTTGATAGGCAGGATTTAAACCCTTTTCCAATAAATTAATGCTGACGTTGTCATCAAAACCTTCTTGGTCCTGCCTTCATGATGGGAAGTTTGTGTCTGTGGAAACTGTTATGTGGAAGTGTTGAAGAGGAGGGGAGAAGAGATGTTTTGTGAATGCCAGTTGGTGAGAATAAGTGCAGAAATATTGAATGCCTTCCTGATATTTGAAATTACTTGTATCTCTTTACTTCCATGGAAGCACTTTGAGACAGTGCCCTCTTTGACCATTTCAACAGCTTAAATAGATATGGAGCTGTAATATATTTAATCAAGTGCCTGTTGTAATTGCACCATTTCTTTAGTTGCTCTGGATGACCTTTGAGTGGAAAAGCAATGTGTTCTAGTAGGATACAGGCACTCTTTTCCATAATCCATTCTGATGCAAAGGTACAAAATGACTTTTGTCCAGTATCACATTATGCATGCGCTGTTTACTGACAAGGTTAGTCCAGAATGTTTTCATTGAATTCTAATTTGGTTTTTTGCCCTTAATGCAGCCTGGTTGCTCACTGAACTTGCAAGCGATTGAAAACCAAACTAGATGTAAGCAGGAGATACAGGAACAGTCTCCCCATTTTTTTTAAACTGAAAAGCAGCCACAGTAGACTTCCAGTTTACACAGAGAAATTAAAGAGGGCTGTTTGATACTTCCCCTCTAGTATGGTCCTGATTTATGTTTTATGTTGACATGCTGCCATTTTCAAGGCAACTCAGTAAAAAGGTACTTTCTTGTTACACTTACCCTACTGGAGATAGGGTAGCTAGTAAAGCATATATTCTGCCACTAAATGGTTCACAGCCAAGAAATCAGAAGGAGATTGAGACTGGGAAGGGGAGCCATGAAGGAGCTAGAAAATATTTTGAAGTGTAAGGATGTGTCACTGGCCACCAAGACTAGATTAATTCATGCCATCATATTCCCTATTACTATGTATGGGTGTGAAAGCTGGACAGTGAAGAAAGCTGATAGGAAGAAAATAGATTCCTTTGAAATGTGGTGTTGGAGGTGAGTGTTACAGATTCCGTGGACTGCCAAAACAACAACAACAGATCAGTGGGTTATAGATCAAATTAAGCCTGAACTGACCCTAGAAGCTAAAATGACTAAACTGAGGCTATTGTATTTTGGTCATGTCATGAGACGACAAGAGTCACTGGAAAAGACAGTCATGCTAGGAAAAGTTGAGGGCAGCAGGAAAAGAGGAAGACCCAACAAGAGATGGATCGACTCAATAAAGGAAGCCACGGCCTTCAATTTTCAGGATCTGAGCAGGGCTGTCAAAGATAGGACATTTCGGAGAACTTTCATTCATAGGGTCGCCATGAGTTGGAAGTGACTTGACGGCACTTAACACACACACACAAATGGTTCACATTATGGAAAACACACACTGGGTCCAGTGTCCAATACAACACACTTGAGTTTTGGGTTTTCCTAAATTGCTTGTCATGCAGGGGAATATTGGAGGTGGTGTTCAGTCATCAGCCACCCCAAACCAAAACTGCATGCTGAAAATAATACAGCTGCCGCAAAACTGTTCACATCAAGAGATGATAGGGGTAGAGTTAGGGACCTGTGTCAAAAATTTGGATTTAAACCAGAAGAACCTACAGTGGCACCATAAATGAAGCTAATCTAAACGCATACTGGTATTGTGTGTGACATTCTTCTTTGCAGGGGTGGGAGGAGGGAATAGGAGAGCCAGTGATGAAGGGCAGCTGCAGCACCTAAGGCTCCTCCTCTGAGGCAGTGAGGCTGTGCAGACTGCTGAGAGAGGAGGATCTGGGTGCACAAAACCCCTTCTCCCTCTCACTTTCTGAGGCCTTCCTTGGGGAAGTGATGTCAATTTATGTTTGTCTCTGTATCTGTTTCAGGTATGACAGTTCTGAGATTCTGCTGGGTTTCTGCTGGGCTTCTGCAGATTGCCATTGGTTCTGTTGCACTTGCTAAAGTGCCCCCCCCTTGTTTAACTTTGTTCTGCTGAGCTCCTCTGGGTTGACATTGGTTCTCCTGGGTGTGCAAAAGTGCCCACCTTGCTTAAGATTGTTCTGCTGGGCTTCAGTGCATTGCCTTTGGTTCTGCCAAACAAACAAATTGCTGGGATTCTCTGGTTTGACATTGATTTTGTTGGGCTTACACTGCCACATTGGCCCTGGGTTCTGCTGGTTTCCAGATTTGACATTGGTCCTGTTAAGCTTACAGAAGTGCCCCCCCCACGCCATTTCATTTTTTCTGTTGGGATTCTCTGGCTTGACATTAGTTCTGTCAGGTCTTCCACATTGGCTTGTGGATTTGGTGGGATTCCTGAGTTCAGCATTGATTTTATTAGACGTGTTGTGGGTTCTTGCATCGGAGGCATTGACCAGTTCTTGCTACAGGCATGCCTCTTTGCTTTTGCTCTGGAGAAAGCAAGACTCCCCCTCTCATTGGAAACAATATAGAGTGGATGGGACACCTTGTTTGGGGGCCCATAGAACTAGATCTATTGATCCAATCTTTTGAACCTTCGGGGTGCTTTTCTGGGTAGGCACCAGCGGCTGTGGAGCAATTTTGTTGCATCTAGCTTCAAAAACAGCTCCCCCAACTCCTCAGATTCCCCATAGGCCATTATAAAGTTTACTAATATTGGATTCCCAAATAAAACCCGAATCGGAATACCATACTGGTATTTGGATCTTGAAAAATCAAGAATACCAATATTTTTCAGTTCCAATATACCCTGATCTGAAAAATACTGTTTTTTTTTTTTAACACACTCCCCTATTTTGTCACCCTTGACGGCTCTTGGCCCTCAAGGTGTTTGACAATTTTTGGTTAAGTTTGGGTCAGGGGTCCAATCTTATAGGCACCCAGTTTTCCTCAATTTGGGGGCCCATAAAATTGGACCCCTGTCCCAATCTTCACCAAACATGGGGGTTCTTTTAAGGCACCTGCAGCTCCACTGAAAATTTGGTGCCTCTACCTTGAAAAACAAATTGCTAGAGCCCCCCCACACAAACAAATTTCCCCACCATTCTTGTAATATTAGGAAAATTTTTCAGCAACATTGCACTCTTTGGGGAGTCATGGCAAGGCTCGGGGGGAGGGGGGCTGCTGTCCTCAAGGTCATTTCAGCCCTAGAGACTTTGGGTAACTTAGACAATTCACGAGAATCTTCTTGCATGTATGCCAAGAAGACTTTTTATCTGCATTCCATTTACGCATCCTTATTCTTTGTCAACACAAAGCATGTAAAAAGGTATAATCAAACTTTAATGTTGGGTTTAAAAATACTTATGCATTTTTAAAATTTTGTATCCATCTTTGTATTGTTTATATTTGCTGTCTGCCTTCCCAAAAGAGGACTATAAAAATGTAAACAGCTGATTGATTAAATGCCCCCTAAATGACACATTTTATAACTCAGCTCAATGACTGGTTTAGTAATAATAATACAAAAAATTCACTGTGGCAAGTAACATTGATTTTCTGTTTACTACACTGGCACCAATAAAGTGTTTTGATGATGTCGGTACTTTGACCTTTTACTAATAACTTGTTCACTTATGAAGGCATTTCAGTGATTTTGAATTTATTATGAATGTATTTAAAGCCGCAGAAATTCCATCTACCTTGGTAACTGTAAGTTTTACTTAATTCATAATGTATTTGATTCTTTAAACATTGTCATTATTTTGGACAAAATGGAAAAAAGCCTGTAACATGACTTGCGCTTACCCCAAATCCTTCTGTACCTGGGCTCTAGCAACATAACAGTACTGGGTTTTTACCATCATGTGTTTTCCACCCCAGAACAGAAATACAACTGCCAGGATCCCCTGAAAAGAAAGAATGGTGGTGAAAACCAGTGCTTTTTTTTTTTTTTAAGAGATGCTGGTAGAAGAAGAAGAGTAGGTTTTTATATCCTGTTTTTCTCTACCTTAAGCTGTCTCAAAGTGGCTTACAATCACCTTCCCTCCCTGTCCCCACAACAGACACCTTGTGAGCTAGGTGGGGCTAAGGGAGTTCTGAGAGAACTGTGATTGGCCCAAGGTCTAGGGCTGTTGAAAAAAAAATCAGTAAAATTCGGATTTGGCAAAATTCAGCCTGTTTAGGTTCGGGAAATGCCAAAGTCCGAACTCCCCCAATTTGGATCCGTGGAATTCAGCGTGAGATTCGAGTTTGGGGGGAAATCCGGCCAAATAAAGCCATTAAAAACATTTTTGGGGTTTGAGGTCCCAAACTTTCAGCTTAGCTTGAAGAGGCCCTTCTTGCAAGAACCCCCAAGTTTGGTGACGATTGGGGCAGGGAGGCCCAGGTTATGGGGCCTGGAAGGGGTCCCCCACCTATCTGCCCATTGGAATGAATAGAAATAGACCGTTTGGAGTGGACTCGGAGTTTGCAAAACCATGCAAAGCAACACGTGGCGCACTTGCCACTTGCCAAGCGGCAGGAGACTGAAGCAAGTCTCACCACCACCACCCCACCTCTCCAATCAATACGGTGCTGCGCCGCACCCCAAACGGGAAAAAATCCAAAGTGCATGAGGCACACTTGCTGCTTGCAAAGCCGACAGAGAGACTCACGCAAGTCTCACCCCCACCTCTCCAACCATTATGGCGCTGCGCTGCACCCCAAACGGGGGAAAAAATCCAAAGTGCACGTGGCGCATTTGCAAAGCGGACGGAGAGACTCACACAAGGTGCACCACCGGGGAAGAAAACCTGCTCTCAACTCCAGGCGAGGGTGGCCAGGGCAAAAAACCGCCGCGCTGTCGCACTCAACCCCACGCCAGGGGCACAAAACAGAGTCGAGCGGGCAAACAACCCCCTTGGCAGAACGTGCGAAAGCCCCCCTTTGGCTTCTCCCCCCCACAGAAACTGCTCCCCCACCCACATACACACACAGCCTCTGCTTCCCCCCCCCACACACACACACGAGAAAAGGTATAGAGGAAAACCCCAAAAAATCAAACTGTGATGTCTTCTTCAAGCAAGAGCATGGAGGACAAGTAAATCCAATCCTATTCTGGTAAGCAGCAGCCGCTTGACCCAATCAGGAATCGGAGTCTCAGCAGCAGCAGCACCAAAATGGAAGGCAATGAATACGGTTGGGATGGGAGGGGAGGGACGGGAGTTTTATACTCTTCTCCTGGCCATTTCAAAAGTAAGAATCCCTGCTCTGATTGGCTAGGAGAAGACCCAGCTTGGCCACCATTGGCCGCGGGAGAATGCTGCTTACTAAGTGATGGTTATGCTGCTTCTTTGGAGCCCCCGAATTCACCAAATTTATTCGGCAATCACCCGAACTTGCCGAATTTGGTGCGTCGTTTTCCTGCCTTTTTTTGAGTTCGGTTCCATTCGAACTGAAAACCCCCGAATTGGGGGAAATTCGGCTGTTTTTCAGTTTGGATGGAACCGAATCGACAGCCCTACAAGGTCATCCCAGAAGGCTTCATGTGGAGGAGTGGGTAATTGACCCAGTTCTCCAGATTAGAGTCAACTACTACCAGCCACCATGGTGTAGTGGTTAAGAGCTGTGGTTTGAAGCAGAGGAGTCTGATCTGGAGAACCAGGTTTGTTTCCCGCTCCTCCACATGAGCAGCGGATGCTAATCTGGTGAACTGGATTTGTTTCCCCATTCCTACACATGAAGCGAGCTGGGTGACCTTGGGCCAGTCACACTCTCAGCCTCACCTACCTCACAGGGTGTCTGTTGTGGGGAGGAGAAAGGAAGGTGATTGTAAGCCGGTTTGATTCTTCCTTAAGTGGTAGAGAAATTCGGCATATAAAAACCAACTCTTCTTAACCACTACACCACACTGGCTTTCCCCATGCTGATACTTGTGTATAAGGTTGCATGTACTTCCACCAATTCCACACTCAGGACTTGAGAGAACCCCCTTCCCAAAAAAAGGTGCCAATTTCAGTACCAGTAAGTATCACCACAAAAAAGCACCAGTTAACTAATTTAACTTCCTGATCCAGAAATCCAGATCAATTAACAGAAGTGGGGTAGGGTTGCCAGTACCCAGGTGACAATCACTGGGAGCAAAATTAGGGTGGAGACTTTAAAATTTGCATCGGTGACATTGTGACATCTCTTCCAGTTTGGTACTTCCAGTTTTGGTAATGGAAGTAATTCAAAATGTCATATGATACACTAGGAATTTTACAAATCTCTATTCTCTCCCCCATCCCATTTTGCTCCTACTGCTCCACAGAGCACTGGCAGGAGCACAGATAGTTGGGCAGGAAGTTGCCCACCATAGTGGGACTCTGGCATCCCTAAAACCAATAAAATGCATTTCAACAGATATAAATGTAAAGTTCTGCATTTAGGCAGGAAAAATCAAACGCATAATTATAGGATGGGGGAGACTTGCCTTAGCAGTAGTATGTGCGAAAAGGATCTTGGGGTCTTAGTAGACCAAACACTGAACATGAGTCAGCAGTGTGATGTGGTAGCTAAAAAGGCAAATGCGACTAGATGGCCATCTGTCAGCAATGCTGGTTCTATGACCTTAGGCAGTTCATGAGAGGCAGTTTATGAGAGGGAGGGCATCTTGGCCATCTTCTGGGCATGGAGTAGGGGTCACTGGGTGTGTGTGGGGGAGGTAGTTGTGAAATTCCTGCATTGGGAAGGGGGTTGGACTAGATGACCCTGGTGGGCCCTTCCAATTCTATGATTCTAAAGCAGGGTACAGTGCTTGATGTGGATGTTCAGCCATATGTGCATCATGAAGACCATTTAGTTGCCTTTTTTATATACTGGTGGCTCGTTTATGTGGTGGCTTCCCCATTATAGAGTGTTCTCTTTAGGGACATTCTCAGATGTCAACCTTAACATTTTTTGGTGGCCGCTTAAAAAATGCTTTAGGTTTTTCATCTGTGGTGTCATCATGGCTGAACTTTGGTGCAGATATTAGGGACCCAGTTCATGGGCTCAGCAAATCTCACCTAACCTGTATAATGTTATCTCATCACTTCTATTCATTTGATACAAACAAACAAACAAAAATAGGTTCTGATAAAATGAGCTTGGACTCATAAAAGCGTATACCCTGGGAAATTTTGACGGTGTCCACTGCACTCAAATTTTGTTCTGTTACTACTGGCTAGCACAGCTACCCGACTGAAACAAAAATAATAATAGTAAATTTAGCAAAGAAAAATAAGTAGGATGAAAATGGTCTTCCTGACTATGCATGGAAATTAATAGGAATCACACAGACGCAGAGCAGCTATTTTTGTTTCAATAGTTACAATATTTTGGCTGTGATGACTGATGTCTCTAGTATACTGGTTCTCATTGGGTGATTTTAATGCTTTACTTATTGTTACCTACTTTGGAAGTTTGTTTTTAAACTGACAGAAGAGATATACATGTTATAAATAAATACAAATAACAGGGATGTGCATTCCCATTCAGAGTAATTGTCAGTCTCAGTTATATGTGGCTAGGGCTGGGTAGACAAGGACTGCTTCATCTCAGTGTTGCTTTGCACTGGTTAATGATCTACCTTGAAAAGGTAAGATAAGTTCTCTTAAAAGGTCAGTATCTGTGGTTGAAAAAAATGCACAGGATTTCAATGTCATTGAGTTTTTGGAAAACAATATGGGAAGGTGGCTTGTTTCAGAGAAGTTAAGAATCACACTGTCTTAAAATATAGCCTTAGTTAGAAGTACTTAGCATATCAACACACATTTCTACAGTGTGAACCTTCACGTGGTAACTGTTTATGTTTGTAAAAGCAAAAATATAATGAGTAATCACGGCAAATATGCTACTGGGCTGAAAGTATTTGCACAGCAATGATGAAATATTTGGAAGGCTTCCCTCTTCTGTTTATGAAAGTTTCACGCAGCTAATTATGGACCACCAGCAGGACACCGGCAGTGGATATTGAGACAGAACCCAGTAAAAACATAAAATTCTTAGCAGTTTTATTTACAGCATCAGCAGAGTTACCCCCTTCTAAGTCCACTGAATCAACCTAAAAAGGGCATAACTGTGCTTAGGATGGCACTGTGAGCTATCCTCTCTTGGTCTAACTTACTTTACCAGGATTGTTGCAAAGAAACAAAATGGGATTACTTGATCCACATATGCTACCTGATCCACATATGCTATGGCGGGTCTATGGATGCTCAAAACTCTTAGTTAATGAACATGTTTTTGTACAGGTGCATGGTTCAGACACTGCATTACACCATGCTTAGATGTGTGTGAATGAGCCTATAACTGTGCTCTCTTACTCTCACTTCCTCTATCTCCTCCTTCTCATCTTTCCTTTATACATTTGGTAGCAGTCCCTTCTGCTTTAGTGAAAACCATGGTTTGCTATTGTTTCCATGCAAGCCATGGTTTGTTTGCATTCTTGGACACAGGTAGTGATGGTGCCATCTTCACAGATGCCATGATTAGGGCTGTTGAAAAAAAAATTGGTATAGTTCGGATTCGGCCGAATTCGGCCTGTCTGGATTCAGGATATGTCGAAGTCTGAACTCCCCCGCTTCGGGACCGTGCAATTCGGCGCGAATTCAAAGTTCGGGAAAAATTTGGCCGAATAAAGCCATTAAAAACACAACCGCGCCTTTCCGCGACTCCGGGGGGGGCATTTTTTGGGGTAGAGGTCCCAAACTTTCAGCGGAGCTTCAAAGAACCCTTCTTGCCAGACACCCCCAAGTTTTGTAAAGATTGGGTCAGGGTGGGGTGAGATATGGGCCTTGAAAGGGGTCCCCCCACCCTTAATGTGCATCTCTGAGCAGAGCTTGCCGCCCACACACAAAGCTCCCAGCCCTGACAAACAGCTGAGCTGCGGGGAGCAAGGGCGGGGCAGGTGCGAAGAAGTTTGCAAAGCAACACAACTGCAAAGCAACACAACCACAAAGCAACACAACCATGCAAAGCAACACCTGACACCTGGGAGTTTGCAAACCATGGAAAGGGACAGAGGCAGCTAGCTATGCATAATGAGCAGGAGGGGTGGAATTTCCCCTTTTGCATCCGACTCGAGTCGGGACCAGGCAAATGCATTCTTTAAGTCACCATTTGAAAACCAGTTTTGAGCAAGCATCAACATAGAGACTTGAGGGGGCACACACACCCCAGGCAGAATGGGTGAAAGCCCCCTTTGGCTCCCCCCCACCCACAGAAACTGCTCCCTCCCCACACACACACAGACTCTGCTTTCCCCTCCCTCCCACACACACAGGAGAAAAATTATAGATTAAAGCCCCCAAAGGGGTCTTACTGTGGCTGTCTTCTGTTCCATCAGGAGGGGCTGGGAGGAATGGGTAATCCAATACGATTCTATTTCAGCACGGGAGGTTTTGCCTTGGATTTGCCGCTCTGGAGATGCATACAGGATCGGGTGATCCATTCATCCCAATAGGGAAAAGGGGAAAGCCCATATCTCGGGACCCCCTGACCCAATGTTTACAAAACTTGGGGGTCTCTTAAGAAGGCTTGTCTGAAGCTATGCTGAAAGTTTGGGGGCTGCACCCCCAAAAAAGCACCCCCTGCAGTCACAGAAATGGAAAAGGGGGAGGGAAAAGGGGTGGAGCCCATATCTTGGGACCCCCTGACCCAATGTTTACAAAACTTGGGGGGCCTCTTAAGAAGGCTCGTCTGAAGCTCTGCTGAAAGTTTGGGGTCTCTACCCCCAAAAATGCACCCCCTGCAGCCACGGAAAGGAGCTAATGTGCACACTCACCCCCCACGAGGATTTCTCTCTCTTTCTCTCCCCGGCCGGGCCGCGCAGCAGCTGATTCCTCCAGTACTCAATCCTGACTGATTGACCAGAAGAAGACCCAGCTTGGCCACTGATTGGCCGGGGGAGAATGCTGCTTACTGACGGTTATGCTGCTGCATCCCGAATTTGCCGAATTTATTCGTGAACTCCCAAACTCGCTGAATTCGGCTCCCCCGTTTTCCCGCCATTTTTGAGTTCGGTTCGTCCTGAGCTAAAAACCGCCGAATCGGGAAATTCGGCTGTTTTTCAGTTCAGGCCGAACCGAATCGACAGCCCTAGCCATGCTTGAAAGTCAAATTTACCCTGCTTACAATCCCTGTTTTCTCTCAAGTCAAGCAACCCCTAGGCTTGCAGAGTTCATTTGCTAACAATTTAAAATGAGAAGTAGTTCAACTGTATTTACATCAGCACTGCTAGTGGCATTCTTTGCCAGCTAGCTAGCAGGAAGTTCTGAGCTTACTGGGGTAGATCAAAATTGTACCTTGCTTAGTTTTCTGATTCAGTTTAGGAAGTCTTTTTTAACAAACAAACAAACAAACAACATCCAGGGAAAGATAAGAAAAACCCTTTTACACATACTTTGAGTCTTACTTTCAAAAAGTTCCAAACACCTATTTTAAGATTTTTGCATGTCAGGTAGCAATACTGACATTTTTTTCCTTGGAATGACTGATTAGATGCCCACAAACACATCACCCTACTATGTGATAATATCATCTGGATCTGTCCAGCTGGCTTGGTTTACTCATGTGCTTTTACATGCATCTTGATCTGTATCAACAGGTGAAGAGTTTCATCTGAAAAGGAAGGGCTCAAGGATTAGTTGCTGGCATTTCCAGGTAAATCAGCTTTCAGGCAGCAGGTGTTAGGGCAAATCTTAATAACATAAGAACATAAGAAAAGCCATGCTGGATCAGGGCAAAGTCCATCAAGTCCAGCAGTCTATTCACACAGTTGCCAACCAGGCACCTCTAGGAAGCCCACAAACAAGACGACTGCAGCAGCATTATCCTGCCTGTGTTCCACAGCACCAAATAAAATAGGCATGCTGCTATGATACTGGAGATAATAGGTATGCATCACGACTAGTATCCATTTTTACTAGCAGCCATTAATAGCCCTATTCTCCATGAACATGTCCATTCCCCTCTTAAAGCCTTCCAAGTGGGCAGCCATCATCACATCCTGGGGCTGGGAGTTCCACAATTTAACTATGTCTGTGGTCTTGGAGAATGGCTGCCAAAGACTTCTGAGCAAGATACACCAGTGTTCGTATCATGGGTATCAGTGTGTCTGTGTGGCATGTTAATTGCAGATAGATATCTCTCTTTACATACTGTTTAAGCTACTGGGCACACCTGCCCTGTGTGTATTGCAGCATGTGGAAGCCAGCATCACTGTCCTATGCGAGAGCTCATGAGGAATAGGATAAAGCATCCTTGTTTAAGGTGTAATCATGATTCCATGTTGCGTTTTTACTTTGATTTACATAACTGCACAACTATGCAGATGTGGATTCTCACAGCAAGTTAGAAACACACAAAAGAAAATTAAAGAAAAATGACAGAAAAACTTTTAAGTGTGTGTGTGTGTGGGTGTTAACCACAAATTCTGCAGTGTGCAGCACAAGATGTAACAGTGCAAGTGGTTAGATGCTGCAGTAGGGCTGGGCAGACTCCGGCTCAACCCAGTATCCTGCCATGGAAGCTTGCTAGATGACCTCGGCCCAGTCGTTCTCTCTCAGCCTGACCTACATCACAGGGTTGTGGTGAGTATAATAGGGAGGAAAGTATCACGTATGCCACCCTGAATTCCTTGGAGAAAAGGAGGAGTAAAACTGTAGTCCATATGCACAGAATAAGGTTGGGTAGTCTCATTCTCAGTACCTGCTGATTCCTGGGGGGTTGGGGTAGGGATATTCACCGTCACAGTGACTCTGGTGGGTTTTTCTTTTCTTTTTTGAGGTGAGTTTTTCCTTTTTGTTCTTTGCTGCTAAAGCAGCACTCTGGGAAAGATTAAGAAAGCCCTGGTTTCCTGCACTTTGGCCATTCCCAAACAGCTTATTTGTACTGCTTGTTCAGGGTAATATTGCTTTTCCAAGTAGGACACGAGACACGGCGAGGTGGCTGAAATCCCAAGCCCTGTTAGCAGATAACACAACATATTTAAGCTAAGCTTTGACCTGGTGTTACCTGTGAGAAAGAAAGATTGCTTTTGACAAGTTACAATGCAACTCAAAATTGCTGCTCCCTTTTTCATACTGGGGACCTGTGTTCCGATTTGTTTTAGCTGTACAAGTTGTTCACCGCCATCATCATTTAAATGTACTTGTATTTTATTCTACCATGTGTGAAGAACTTTCTTGCTTCAGCTGAAGAGCGCACCATGTGTATAACAATTTGTTCCAAGTGAAGGAAATTCAGATGGATCATCACAATGTCAAATGATTTAAACACAGTGTATCAGATGGTTCAAGATTACATTTTCAGGCTGATATTGCTTCTGTGGCTTGCGCTTGCTTCTTCCCCAGTTCCCTTAAAGGCTGAAAAGCTGTGAGAGCCCCCAAAGTAAGTATGATTTGATCATTCATTAAACAAAGATATATTAAGCCATGCTAGTGAAGCTTTATGGCTGCATTTGTGATAACTACTTAGCTGCTGAGAAGAAAAGAGAAGCATGCAAAAGCTTCATGTGATCTACCATGAATGTGTCAAAGTGTATATTTTTTCACTTGTCTTGAATTTAAAGGCCAAGGAAAGGGGGTTGCCACTAATAACTGGCTGATGGTGCTGAAGATTATCCTGGATCATCAGGAAGATATCTGAGGAAAAGCTCAACTCTAAAGAGTACCTTGAGTGATGGGCCAAGGCATGAAGATGTGATGGAACAATAAAACATATAACAAAAAATCAGTTTCCACATAAAGTAGGACCCAGAAAAACCTGGTTACATGGGTGTCTGAGAGCACACATGATCACATCCCATAATATAATGTCACTAGTGCAAAGAATGTCTGCTAGGAAAGGTCGTAAAATGGGATCACATCTCAAGCTGTTCACTAATGCAGGATCTGCGACAAAAAGGAGACAAACAAAATACACAGCATTTACACTGAGAACAAAGCACTTTTATCAAAGCGGTTTGAAATGGGTATAAACTAGAAATGTGCTTCCAGTTTTTTACCAAAAGCATGAACAGCCATTAGAAACTTCCTAGCTGGATACATTCTTAATAGTTATTGGTTTGTATCCACTGGAATTTTCCATGGCCAGAAGGATTTTCACCTGCAAAACACGACCTTCTCACCTCCTCATTCCATAGCAACCTGAATTTCCCCCCAAAATCCTGTTCCTGGGGAGACAGTCATGATCTGATGGATCCAAATGTGCAGGTAGCACATCTCCTCTTATAATCCCACAATGAAAAGGGATAAAGACTTATGTTTTCTAAATAATGAAATTTGGGACATCAGAGATTGTGACACTAGATTTTTAAAACACTAGTGTAGAACTCTCCCTAGAAGCTAAAATGACTAAAATGAAGCTATTGTACTTTGGTCATATTATGAGAAGGTAAGAGTCACTGGAAAAAATGATAATGCTAGGAGAAGTTGAAAGTAGCAGGAAAAGAGGAATACCCTACATGAGATGGACTCTATAAATGAAGCCATGGCCCTCAGTTTGCAAGGCCTGAGCAAGGCTGCTACAATAGGGCATTTTGGAGGATGGTAATTCATAGGATCGCCTTGATGACACTTAACATACACAAGCAATTTGACAGAACTTAACACACACACAGTGTGCAACACCACAATAGCTGTTACAATTAAAAAAAAAAACCCCTCAAAAAGCCCTGCTGTGATGTGATGGGGAAAATGGTGACCACAGCTATACTGCATTGTGAGGAAGGAATATGGGGAAACAACCTGCCAAATAGCCACAAATGGACTGGTGAACAGATGAACAGTCTATCAAAAACTGGTTCCATCTTCTCAAACAGGATGCGAACCAAACCGGTAGGTAAGTGCTCATAATAACACTGCTTGGTTTGAAATTGCAGTAAACGTTCAAAAACATGGCAGGTTTTCCATGTAAGTGAGAGAATCTGGATTCCCAGAAAGGTCCCCCCCTGCTTTGGTCCTTAAAGTTTGGTAAGTCCTGTATATAAGTGTGTGTGTGTGTGTATATATATGTCCTTCTGGCTTTTCATGCTGAGAGGGGGCCATGAAAGAGATCAGTGGAGCTTATTTTATACCACCACCCCTTTTCATTCTTTCTTTACTTAATTTTGTTTTTCTTATAATGTTTTAGGAGAGGACCACAAGGAAACTTTATCTGGAGGACCATGGTGGATCTTGTCAGCTCTGGCAGGGGTCATGAGCAGAGCTTAAGGTTGCCAGGCCTCTGCCCTAAACTTCCAGGAGATTTCAGGGGTGGGGCATGTCAACATATGTCAAAGTTATGCCTAGTCTGCAGTTTGCTAAACAGATCATACTGATCAGAGTGACAGCTAAGTCATGTGATGATGCTGGTCTGATCCAGTTTGTACAGCCAGGAATGGGGATTTCCAGAATGACTCATCTCAGGTGAACTATGATTGGTCATGAATGTGTATATAAGTCTGTGTAGTGAATGTGAGTTACCTCTTGCCTGAAATATATATGCTGGCGGAGCATGCTGTTGCTCAGAGCTGTGAATGTTAACAGCCAAAGGACTCTGTGTAGATATTGTAAATAAACTGTACATAGCAGAACTGCGTGGTGTGAAGTTGCTACCAGGTAAACTCCTGAAGTCCAGACAAGCTGTGCGCGACAGGGCATGGGGAGCGGAAGTGTCAGTAGACATCACAACACTCTTAAGATTTCCCCAAAACTCGATGGTAAAACCATAGGATTTCATTCACTTCCTAGAGCATTGTGACACTATTTCTGGGTAAAACTCAGTAGTGATGTTGCAGTGCTGATCAACATTATCTCCCCCCCTGCAATTTGTCCCTCCCACTGCTGTACTGAGCAAGCATGGGGGACCCATGGGAGCATCAGCTGGAGGACTCACACCACAAGCAGGGAACTGGTAACCTTAGCAGGGACCCAATCAATGAGTAACTTTATGGAGGGGGAAGGTAGTGTGAAATATCCTGGACTCAAACCATAAAAGTTCTACAGAAGCCAAAAACAGACAGGAAGGGGGTGGAGGAGACCAATATGAGAAAAGGAGGGAGGGGAGAGAGAGAGAGAGAGAGAGAGAGATGTTTTTCATTCCATCGTTTGCTCCCTTATTCAAAATATATTGGCAGCTTGTCATTCTGCAATGTTTACAAAGGATATTGAGAATAATGGATAGAGGAGGAGGCTCCTAGTATTTATGACTGGTAATGAGAAAACACTGCACTGAAAGAGTCTGGATTCCAACTCCAATATCGCCACCAAAAGGATTCCAACCCATTTGAAAATTCCACCCCCATTCTTGTTTGCACTCACCTAAACTGACAGCTCTTTTGAAGCATGTTGAAAATTAATGATTGATGAAGCAGCCTCGTTTTTTTGGAGGCACAAAGAGATGCTGGTAGATAAAATAACTCCAGAAACTTGCTCTAATTTACAGCAAATCAACCTCTGAGTTACTGTTGTTAGAGTCTCATGTCGCTGGAGAGAGTTTTATTCACCCAAGGGATAAATCTCTTCAGCCTTTCTTTCTTTTGTCACATTGCCATCTGGAGAAAAGGTATTTGACTGCTGCATGGAAATTAAAAAAAAACCCACAGAGTTGCCAACTGGCCAGGAGAAAAACAGCCTGGTTTGCTCTTGTTCTTTGAACATGTGTTTGATATTCAAAAATCATCAGGTTTAGCTTTCCATGGCATGAAGACAAACATTACCACCTGCTAATTGCTGTAGGTCAAATGGTTGTCTAAGGCTCAGCTAAAGGGGCCACTTTGAAAGTTTGTCGCCCCTAGGAACGGGGCTCTTGGCAAACTGTCTCATTTAAATTGTACTGCATCAGCATCCTATGCCTGCCAAACCTAATAAAAATGTAATATCTCAGATCATCTAGAGTACTGTGTCAGGTAGTCCAAATATCTAATTTACTCCCTGTGAAGGCCCTTAGCTTTAAAGATAATGGATCTCCCGCTTGCAAAATGTAACAAGATGTCTGTACACATGTTTAGAAAGCACCAATCTAGGCAGCAATCTTAGCAGCAAACAGAGACAACTCTGTAATTTATCTTGCTCATCTAACCTTGTATAAGAAAATGCACAAAAACATAAAAAACACTTTAAAAAAAAACCAGGGTGGTTTAGAGGTTAAAGTGTTGGACTAGGAGCTGGGAAACCCAAGTTCAAATCCCCACTCTGCCATGAAGGCTTGCTGGGTGAATTCTGACAGCCTAATCTGCTTTACAGGGGTGTTGTGTGAATAAAATATTATATGGATATAAACAGTGTCCTGACCTAATTAGAGGATGGGTAGGATAACAATGTTAAGATAGATCTGTTATTGTTAATAGATAGATACATACAAAGGCATATCTAGATGGATGCATCCAAAAAAGAGTGGTTTTACATACCAAGGAGAAAGTGCCAAAGCAGTACTACAGCTGAACATCAAGAAGACAAAAGTAACGACTACAGGAGAATTACTCAACTTTAAGGTTGACAATGAGGAAATAGAAATTGTTCAAGACTTTCTATTCCTTGGCTCTATCATCAACCAAAAAGGAGACTGCAGCCAAGAAATCAGAATGAGATTGAGACTGGGAAGGGCAGCCATGAAGGAGCTAGAAAAGATTCATAAGTGTAAGGATGTGTCAGTGGCAACTGATATCAAGTTAACTCATGGCAGCGTATTCCCTATTACTATGTATGGGTGTGGAAGCTGGACAATGAAGAAAGCTGATAGGAAGAAAGTAGATTCCTTTGAAATATGGTGTTGGAGGAGAGTGTTACGGATATCGTGGATGGCCAAAAAACAACAACAAATCAGTGGGTTATAGATCAAATCAAGCCTGAACTGACCCTAGAAGCTAAAATGACTAAACTGAGGCTATCGTACTTTGGTCACATTATGAGAAGACAAGAGTCACTGGAATAGACAATCATGCTTGGAAAACTTGAAGGCAGCAGGAAAAGAGGAAGACCCAACAAGTGATGGATTGACTCTATAAAGGAAGCCACAGCCCTCAATTTGCAAGAAGGTCGGACCAGAAGGTCGGACCAGAACCAACGGGTTGAAATTAAATCAAAAGAGTTTCCATCTAGACATTAGGAAGAAATTTCTAACAGTTAGAGCGGTTCCTCAGTGGAACAGGCTTCCTTGGGAGGTGGTAAGTGCTCCTTCCCTGGAGGTTTTTAAGCAGAGACTAGATGGCCATCTGTCAACAATGCTGATTCTTAGGCAGTTCATGAGAGTCAATTCATGAAAGGGAGGGCATCTTGGCCATCTTCTGGGCATGGAGTAGGGGGTCACTGGGTATGTGTGGGGGAGGTAGTTGTGAAATTCCTGCACTGGCCAGGGGGTTGGACTAGATGACCCTGGTGGTCCCTTCCAACTCTATGATTCGATGATTCTAAGACCTGATCAAGGCTGTTAAGGCTAGGACATTTTGGAGGACATTGATTCATAGGGTCGCCATGAGTTGGAAGCAACTTGACGGCACTTAACACACACACCGAGGGAAGTTTTGCGCCTGCATTTTATAACTGCATCTCTCTATGGCAAACTCCTTTTGAAATGGAGGGGACTTTCATGTCATTTGGGGTATGAAATGTCAGACTGCTGTCCAAGGAAGCATGTTTTTAAAACCTCCGCTGAGCACACTCAAGCCTTTCAATTACCTAATATTACTCTTTGACTCCAGGGCATAGCATTACGGTATGTAGTAGTTTGTGCCATACTCTACTGTTGTGAGTGCTTGCCTTTTAAGCCCCACTGAATTATATATGCCAATATTCTCTACCTTTTAAGGAGAATCAAACCAGCTTACAATTGCCTTCCCTTCCTCTCCCCACTACTGACACCTTGTGAGGCAGGTGGGGCTGAGAGAGTTCTGAGAGAAGTGCGACTGGACCAAGGTCACCCAGAAGGCTTCATGTGGAGGGGTGGGGAAACAACCTGGTTCACCAGATTAGAATCTGCCGCTCCTAACCACTTCTAACCCCCCCTCCACTTCTGGAAACATTACGCAGTTTGAGCCTGGGGTCTGTATCACAGCATTGTTCTCTACATTCCTTCTCTTGCTTTCCAGCCTGGTTCTGCTCCTTCTTCCCTCTTTTGCTTTTTCCTCATTATTTCCTTCTCAACATCATCAAGCATTCAACCTTCACCCTTGCCTGTCTGCTCTCCTGTAGGGGGCGGGAAGTCACATGGTCTTGCTCTCCCAGCTTGCTACAATTTTCCTGTCACAATTGGCTTCAATCCAGCTACTTGGGTTGAACAGCATGGCGGATCTTTCTGCCTCTTGCAGAACTTATAATTAGGAATTGCTAATAGCTGTCAAAGACAGAAATATATTGTTTAGCTTTTATTTAGATCCAGATGCAGGTGGAAGGAGGAGGGGCGCTCCTAATGATGGCTGGAAGCTCTTTTCATCTTCCATTAATCTTCCAGTTTAGTTCATTAACATGTTGCTAATTGGTATGTGATTTAGTTGAAATTCTACATGGATTGTGTTGTGGAGTGCAAATTGTTATAATGCACAGCCCCATCCCAAAGGGAATCGTTTCGGATTCAATGTACATGTCTTTCCAGATGATTTAAAGAAACAAAAGGCAGGGAATTATTAGGCGCTGGCCGTATATAAAAAGGATTAAAATGAAAACATCATTATAGTTGTCATGTTCTTTAAGAAATGAGAAGCAGAAGAGCTCTTAAAGGCAAACAGGCCACTTGTAAACAATGCTTATAGATTGCGTGATGGCCTTTTCATTAATTACGTTCACTTAGAACCAAGAAAGCCTTTGTTGCATTGATGAAATTTGCAGGCTTTAGAAAAAAGGCACTTTTATTTGAGCCAACCACTGAGCCTCTTTTGCAAATTGTAGGTTTTCTGGATTCTGTTTACCATCAAGCGTGACTTTGTATTGCTTTGTGAACCGCTCTGCAATAACATCATTGGGATTAAATGGCTCTGAATGTGCTGAAATTTAATGCTAGTTGCTCCTCAAACTACATAATGACCACCAGAGAAGCTGATCATGCCCTATCTTTCAAATGTGCCAAAGAAGCACAGGGAAGAAGATGGCAGTGGGGGAAAAAAAGTGGAAATCACAGCTGGAAGCTTCACTCTGTGCGCTAGTGCTGCATGAAGCGGTGTGTCTCAAAGCTCATTTAGGCTTTTATAGCAGAGCCGAAACGCCTTTGTGTAGTATGCGGGAGCCAACCCTCATCGATTGTCGCTGGCTGCAGTGACCTGTGCGGCAACTAGTTGTTGCTCACCTGGATTTAATTGTGAAACAGAAACAAATATATGAGCTTCCAGGCAAGGAACTTTTTGATACATATAGTCGTTTGGAACGAACGGATAAAAATCTTACAGCCTGACAATGGCAGGGAAAACCAGAGCCAAGCACCGCTCTAGAACCATGCAAGAAAACAACAGGTTTTTTTTATTAGATAGCATATGAATGTCATGAATTACTAGCAATCAGCTTTCAGGTCCTCCTGTACTCTACATTGACGGGGATGGCAAGCAAAGGAAAAATCAAACTGGAGAGGGGGCCATGATGTAAAATGTTTTAAAAATATTGTCGAAGGCTTTCACGGTCAGAGTTCATTGGTTCTTGATTAGCACATTGATTAGAAATGATTGGCACATTACCTTTGATACTTTTTGCAGGACAATGACTCAGCTCAAATCCAACTCCTTTCTGACTATATATTACTCTTCCTACACACTTGACACTGAGAGACACTGTCTTTCAGTGTTACTCCTCTGAAGATGCCTGCCACAGCTGCTGGCGAAACGTCAGGAAAGAAAATACCAAGACCACGGTCACACAGCCCGGATAACCTACAAGAACCAATGTTTTAAAAATGAATGCTTTTATTAAAGAACTAGGTTTCTTTTATAATTTCCTCCTCTATTTCCCCCTCCTACCATACTTTCCCCCTGTCTTTTTAATATCCTTACAATCCATGTCAGCTTTTTTCTGTCTTAGAAAGGACATGCACATTCTTAGAAAAGTCTGACTAGCAGTTTGATAAGCGATAATGAGAAAGGAAGGAACTGAATTATGAGATCGCTGGGATGGGGAGGAGGATCCCTCAATAAATGGCTCATTCCGGTTCTCACCTTTGTACTTTCCATTCTTCCTGAACTCCCTCTTTAAGGGATTCTAGTACTGAGTATTACTGCCATATTCTTGATATTACCGAGGCTACTTGAGCGTGCTAATTATTTGCCTCTGTCTATTTATCTTTGATTTCACTGTATTTAATAAGGTTGCCACCTCCTGGTTGGGAAATACTGGGAGATTTTTGGGGTGGAGCCTGAGGAGGGCAGGGTTTGGGGAGGGGAGGGACTTCAATGCCATAGAGTCCAATTGCCAAAGCGGCCATTTTTCTCCAGGTGAACTGATCTCTATTGGCTGGAGATCAGTTGTAATAGCAGGAGATCTCCAGCTAGTACCTGGAGGTTGGCAACCCTACTATTTAAGGTCTTGTGTATTCATACAATCAGAGAACTGCAAGTGGCTTTCGATGCCAAGTGCACTTGCTCAGTAGACGAAATCCAAAGCTGAAGCATTCTTGACAGGCGGCTGTTCAGCCTCTGCTTGAACGCTGCTAGCAAGGGACAGCCACTTTTTGCAGGTCACTGGCTCCATTGTCAAATTGCTGTCATCGTTAAGAAGTTTCCCCTAATGTTCAACTATAATTCCCCCTGTAAATTAAGCCCCTTAGATCTAGTCTTGCCCTCTAGAACAGTAGAAAACAACACAGGATGTGCTATATTCTATTACTTGCATGACTAGCTAGGGTAAGAGAGAGCTGGTCTGTTCTACAGTGCAGAGATTCCTCGAAACATCAGTTAAAATAAGGTGCAGATGCATCAACCTTCTTTGTAAAAAAGTGTGCCTCCCCCATTACTATAATCCCCCTGCAGCTCTCACAGTAACTTCGAGGAAAACCATGGTTAATGTTAGCTGCTAGATGTAACCAGTGGCGGATTGGCCATTGTGTCAGCTTGCTTGATGGTAAGTGGGCCCTGTGGGCCCCTGATGAAGTGGTCCCTCTTAAACAGAGAATATGTTAAAGATAAAAATTAATAAAAATTAAATGAGAGCCTTATAGTTGTGGGTGGGGCCCCCTTTGTCTCCTGGCAGCCAACATTTTTAGACCCAGTCCGCCACTGAATGTAACTGGGAAAAGCAGGGGCAGAATGAGCATCATTTCACCGGACAGCAACGCAATACATTGGATAAACAGATGTTAAAAAAAAAAAATCACACATAGCATTGCATTGCTTATTACATTTTGGGTGGGTGTAAAGAAACAGCTTTGGGGTTTGGCATAAATTGCTGCAGAAGGGAATACAGTTTACCCTGGTAAAGAAATGGCAAGATCATGGTTACTTATGTGTGTGGAATGGATTGCAGTAGTCTTTAAGTCATCTTCATGATGTGCCAGTAATAGGACAGAAAAGGGAAAGAAAAATAAGAAATCTGGTTATATAAAATGAGTAATTCTCAAGACTGTAATATTCATGCAGAAAACTAGACCCATAAGAGAAGACTTTCGTTTTCTGTTTTTTAAAATTTAGAACATTCTCCTAGCAGGAGAAATTGAGGGGTGAGGATGATCTCCTTGATGTCATGCCAAGGTATGACATCACTTGTAGCACAAAACCAGAAGTGATGTCATCATGTCAGAGTGAATCCCACAGCATCATCCTGCCATCATGATGTCACTTCCAGTTTTGTGCTGAAAGTGACATTTCACATCAGTGCGCCAAGGAGATTTTTGCATTCCCCACCCCCAGCCTTTCAAGCAGTGGCCAGGAATGAGGGGGGGGGGTGAAAGTGTCTGCAGCAATTAAATGGTATTATATGGTTGAATCCTTTGTAGGAGAAATAGGAAGAATCTGATTTCCAAAGTACATTTTTTAACACTTTAGAGAAGTCAGGAGGCAATAAATGTCTGGATAAAAATAGTCTTTTTTAATGCATATGTGTTTAGCAACAGGGCTAGAGTAGCTCCTGTATTTTGTGTGTGTGCGAGCGCAAAGGTCAAAAAAGCAGAACAGAAAATGTCTAATCTGAGCCATATTAAAACAAATATTTTTTTATCCTCCAGAAAGTAAGAGCCAAAGAGTGAAACAACTGCCTCATAAAACAATTTAACTAGATAACCATGATTAAACTACAGTCACTGCAGCAGTGACATGGCAACTCTAACATTCCTGGAAACCAATTGATCAGGGGACATCCACTGAGCCGCCAATCCAATCAGACACCCCAGATTAACGGAACACTGCCTCAAAGCTAAGTGGAGAGCCCCGCTCTGTGACATGTTTGCCACTGTTAAAAAATCAACCTGCTAGGTTTGAGGTAGCAACACAATATCCTTTTTTAAATTATAATCACAACATAGATCTGAATGTGACAATTTTGCCGCCGCCCCCTCTTGAACTCTATATGTGGCATGTGCAGGAGGTCTTCTCCTTATAAAAAGGTAATGTCAGAACACTGTAGCATATATGTTGAGACCTCCATGCAGATCCTGCCCATACCAGCGTAGCTCCTGGAAACTGGAACAGTGCCGGTGTTCTTCCCAAGTGGCTTGCTGCTTCCACAGTGTTACCTATATGGGTCAGAAAGGCACCATGACTCAGTGGTTCCCATACTGGGAACATACCATGAAAAGTGAGTGTTTAATCGACATTCATAAGAAATGCTATTAATGTCTCAATTAGCTTTTCCGTTACTATTCCTTCTCCATATTCGTTTAATAAATGATTGGTCACTCTCGGGGAAGGGCCGTGGCTCTGTGACAGCGTATCCGCATTCCAAGCAGAAGGGCCGAGCTGAATCTTCTGCATCTCCAGTTAAATGCTGTAAGGTAGCAGGTGCTGGCAAAGACATTTCTCTGCCTGAGACCCTGGAGACCACTGCTAGCCAAAGTACACAATGCTAAGCCCGAAGAACCAGTGTTCTGACTCAGTCTAAGGCAGTGTCATGTGTTCAGCCCTATTAATGTGAAATGTGACTGCACTGAGAGAACATGGTTCTCTTATTTTCATCCAGTTCAGCCATTATTTCACTGGGGTCCCCAAGTGTTTGCTGTGAAGCTGCCAGAAGAACTGTAAGTCAAGTTCCTTCATTACTGAAAGACAGTATACAGACTCTGCAATGCAAATAATGCTTGCATTTCCCCCACATTTGCAGTTCTATGATCATGCGTTCGAATGCTTGGGCT
Organism: Euleptes europaea; assembly: GCF_029931775.1. NCBI lineage: Eukaryota > Metazoa > Chordata > Lepidosauria > Squamata > Sphaerodactylidae > Euleptes > Euleptes europaea. Next base: position 33,630,925 of record NC_079316.1, on the reverse strand, counting down.
AGCCATTAAGAGGGGACATATAAATTGAACAAATGCAAGCTTGTTTATTGCCTTCACAGGCAAATGAAACATCATTTATTTAATCAGCTTTTGATGTTTGTGGCATGTATTCTACATGTTATATAGCTCCTCTGTGGCCATAAATAAACTTTATTTAGAGCATTGGAGGGAGCAGTTATTAAGAGTTACTCGATGCTAGCATCAATTATTGCTGGTATAGTGCCAAATATATTTTTTTGCAATAAAATACTTCTTCGAAAGTGCACTTCAAAAGTACTAGAACACAACAAAGAAACTGGCTTAGCCTGATGGCTCAGTAAATTATGAAAGCAAAAAGTATATGAAATCGTAACTCCTATAATTAAGATTCCTAAATGCCAACGAAGATGTGATGCAAAGTCCATCAAATGGCAGCTGACTTATGGTGATCCCATAGAGTTTTCAAGGCAAGAAATGTTCAGAGATGGTTTGCCATTGCCTGCCTCTGTGTAGCAACCCTTGACTTCCTTGGTAGTCTCCCATCCAAGTACTAACCAGGGCTACCCCTGCTTAGCAGCTAGGGTTGTCAGGTCCCTCTTCACCACCAGCAGGAGGTTTTTGGGGTGGAGCCTGAGTAGGGTGGGGTTGGGGAGGGGAGGGACTTCAAGGCCATAGAGTCCAATTGGCAAAGCAGCCATTTTGTCCAGGTGAACTGATCTCTACCGGCTGGAGATCAGTTGCAATAGCAGGAGATCTCCAGCCAGTACCTGGAGGTTGGCAATCCTATTAGCAGCCAAGATCTAGCCTTGGCCATTCAGATCAGGGCACCAACAAGGATACAATGATGTCATTCTGATTTGCTTTTGCTTGTATATTGGGCTTAGCAGCATATTGTGTTTTGCTCTTGAACTTAGCCTGCACACACTGACTTGCCCATCATTTAAAGCCCAAGACCAAGCAACTCTGTCTGGTGTGCTTACACAAGTTCCTACCATTCACTGAGCTCCAAGACAGTGAGTGCTTCCCCACTGTATGCAACATCATGAACAATGGACAGCATACAATACAGCTGGTTAAAATGATCTTAGCACATTGTTAAAGCCAGCATTTACATAAAAATAACCCCCCCCACACACACACATACAAAATAGATGGATAAAAAAAAGGTTTTGCTTGGAACTTGAAGCTAAGAAAACTGTGCATCAGACATGCACTAGCAATGAGGGCCATCCAAAGGCAGGGTACCACTACAGAAAGGGCCCTAATATATACTAACACATACACTACATAATGCGATTACATCATGAAATTTCTGTTTCCATCCATCAGCGGCTGATTTAAATAAGGACATGGGAAATGCACAAAATGATTTGTGCATAAGAACATCCATTGTTGCACACTGCAGGGGAGCGGAAGGGGGAATGTGTCCTCCTGGGCTGTCAATTTCATGTTGTGTAAGACCAAGGTGGCTTGTGTATAGCTTTGTCACATAGTGAGATGAGAATGCTGCCAAGTTTCTGAGGTCTAATCAGCTTTCTGTTCCTTATAACAATGAAAAGCCTAGCATTGCTGTTAAGTAGTAGAAAGAAAATATAGAGGTAATATGTGTAAGTTCATTATATGGGAAGTTACAGTGAAGGCTATTCTTTAAAGGTCTCTCTTAACAGACTGTATTTGTGGGATCTCCTTCTCCATGCTCAACTGCATCCAAGCCCTTGGGGAAGCCAATGGTCTTCACTCCATAGGCGAAAACGCACTGCCACTTTAGCCTCCTTTATTCCCTGTTTCAGGCAGGATTTAGCCAGGATCAAACGCACGTTCGGCGAAAAGCATGCGTTCGATCCTAGCTGAATCCTGGCTGAAACAGGGAATAAAGGAGGCTAAAGCGACCATGCGTTTTCGCCCCATGAATGTATTCATCTTCATACTTTGGGTAAATATGCAGTACAAAAGTATGTCAAGGCAGCAGAAAACACACCATTTGTGGAATTAAAGCAACACTGGGTCTCAGACTTACAAGCCCTGGTTCACAGCAGTGATGTTTTTGCTTTGTGCCATAGTCTAGAGGACTCTGGAGGCCCAAATTAGAAATTTATCTGGAAACACAGCTTCCATCATTTGGATATTAGCTGAGATGTTTGCAACAAAGCTCTGTCTTCCTTTTCTTCATCTGTTCTCCACATTGACAATTTGAACTGGTTTGAAAAAAGCATTATTACATGGATGGAATAAATGATACTGGATTGGGTTTGATGCCACTAATCTCCTGAAGAAGGGGGATGGAAAGTCACTTGAAAACATTCCATGTGATTGTCTTCTGAAACCACACTGTGTCCCTTATAAGCTTTTCTGTTGTTAAGTGATACTAACCTTGGGTTGTTATGGACCTGACACTATGAAAATTGTTGAACACAGCAGTGAGTGAGAGAGAGAGAGATAGTTGAAGTGTTATCTGACAATAGTTCTACATTCTGTGCTATTCTAAGCCATGTTCAGCCTCTAAACACACTGAGGGAGTGGGGCTGCACTGACTCATTCCCTCAGTGTACATGCCCCTAGCCTGTTTCGAAGTTCACATTTGCATAGGGTCCAATATGAGTTAGTCCAATTTGTACAGTCTACTGTCACGCCCCCCTGGCGTAGCCGTCGCCTCCGGGGTCTCTGCCCTGGGGAAAGGCCCGGCCGGAGGAGCCTCCTCGGCTTCGGACCAATCCGAGGGGGAATCTGAGCTGGTCTCCCCCTCGGAAACAGCCAGGATGACGGGAGACAGCTCCCTCTCCCCCACCTTCCTCCTGCTGTCCCTCGAAGAGGCTCCTCTCTGGCCTTATATTTCCTCCAGGCCAGAGAGGTCCCGCCCCTTCCTCCTCTAGCCCCGCCCCCCCAGAAGTTCCTTATATGGGCGGCGGTGGGTCACGTGGCGGCCGCAGCGGCTGCTGATCGGCGCGCCCTTCCCCGCCCCGCCCGGGCTCGCCCGAAGCCCAGCTGTTGAGCGGGGTGGGGCAGGGCGGCGCGCAACTCTCTCTCCGCGGCCTGTGTTGGGGCCGAGCGCCCGCAGCTGCCGTCTCCCGGGGGCTGCGCTCCTGCGTTGCCTTGGCCGTCCCCTGGGGAGGAAGACAGGGTTGAGCGGCCGGCCCCGGGTCTGTCCTGCAAGGGCCTGGCTTCCCCTTCGCCCGGGTCCCCCCCCCACGAGGTGAGTGGCCGGTGCTCCGCGGGGTGTGTTGAGGGCTGACTTCGGCCCGGACAGCCCAAAGAGGGGCTCGTCCTGGGACACCCCCCCCCTAAGCGCTGACTGGTCAAGGTCCTCTTCCTCAAACACCCGGGACATGTAGTCAGCTGGTATATGTTGAACTCCAGGCTTGTGTTGTACCGTAAAGGAGAAGGGTAGCAGTGACACGTACCACCGGAGGATCCGGGCATTGTGGTCTTTCATACGTTTCATCCACACTAAAGGCGCATGGTCGGTGACTAGGACGAAGGGGTTGTTCTCCAGATAATATTGCAAGGATCCTACGGCCCATTTAACGGCCAGTGCTTCCTTTTCCACTGTAGCGTAATGACGTTCGGCTGGGTGCAATTTGCGACTGATGAATAGAACGGGGTAGTCCTGACCCTCTTTTTCTTGCATCAGTACTGCTCCTAGTCCCGTAGCGGATGCGTCGGTGTGCACCGTGAAGGGCCTGTCGAAGTCCGGATTCTTCAACACGGGGTTTTGGGATAATGCGGTTCGTAAATCGTGGAAGGCTTCCAAACCCTCAGGGGTCCACCGGAGCTGGTTCGGACACATCTTCTTTAGGCAATCGGTCAACGGGCAGGCCCGGGTGGCAAAGTGGGGTATGAACTTGCTGTAGTACCCCACAAGTCCTAAGAAGCGCCGGAGCTGTCTCTTCGTCCTCGGAATGGGAGCCTTCTCTAGGGTTACAACTTTCTCGGGAATTGGTCTTAACACCCCGTGTCCTACTATATAGCCTAAATACTTGAGTTCCCGGAACCCTAGGTGACTCTTTGTGGGATTGGCCCGTAGTCCGGCAGCGTAGAGGGCTCGACATACCGCCTCTAGATGTTGGAGGTGTGTTTCCCAATCCGGGCTGAAAACGATTATGTCGTCGATATACGCCATAGCAAAACTCTGGCACTGGGCCAGGACTTGATCTACCATGCGCTGGAATGTGGCTGCAGCTCCATGTAACCCAAACGGCATCACCGTGAACTGGTAGAGGCCCGAGGAGGAAGCGAAGGCTGTTTTCTCTTTGTCCTCGGTCCTCATCGGGATTTGCCAGTAGCCCTTCGTCAGGTCTAAGGCTGATAGATACTGGGCCGACCCGAGTTGGTCAATGAGGACGTCCGCCCGTGGCATGGGATAGGCATCGAAAGCGGCTATCTGGTTTACAGCCCTATAATCTATACAGAAGCGGATACTTCCGTCCGGTTTTGGTACGAGGACGATGGGGCTTCGCCAGGCGCTTTTAGAGGGTTCGATTACTCCCAGGCTCAGCATCTTGGTCACCTCCCGTTCTACCTCTTCCCATCTTCGACGAGGTACTGGGCGCCAACTAGAGCGTGCTACGGCGTCGGGAGGAGTTCGAATCGCATGGGTAACCCCGTCGATCCGCCCCGGCGTTGAGGAAAACACCGGGGGTATCAACTGTAAGACCTCCCGCAATTGCTGTCTTTGTTTCAGGTCGAGGGTTGTATTCACCTGGGGTCCGTCTGGGTTTGGACTAGGGTTGCCCCATGGCATATCGCCCTCCGACAGCTCCAGCGGTTCCTCCCCCAGCTGACATTCCCCCTCGTGAGTTGACTGGGTCACCCATTCTTTTAGATCATTGATGTGGAGCCGTTTCCGCTGTCGGGGTTGGTCGCCACACTGGACCTCGTACGAGCAGGGTCCCAACACCTGCCTCACTTTGTAGGGTCCTTTCCATAACTCTTTCTCCCCGGGGCCAAATACCCTTCCCCGCACTAATACCTGGGTCCCGACCCCCAACTGTCGGTTTTGAGTACCGCGATCATATCGCTCCTTCTGCCGAGCTTGGGCGTCGGCTAGGTTCTGCCCGGCTATAGCTTGGGCGGTTGCCAGCCGCTCCGTCAACTGCCGTACGTACTCCGAGGCTTCTTGCCCCTGGGTGTCTTCCTGATCCTGTCCGACAACCTGCCCTTCCACCACCCGCAGGATGCCCCTGGGCTTGCGCCCGTACAGCAGCTCAAAAGGGGCGTACCCAGTCGAGGCCTGAGGAGTCTCCCTAATAGCAAACAGTACGGGGTCGACGTATAAATCCCACTGATGTGGTCGATCTCCTGCCAACTTGCGGAGCATGGTTTTTATTGTTTGGTTGAGGCGCTCCACCAACCCATCGGTCTGAGGGTGTGCGATGGCCGCAAAGAGTTGTCGGATGCCTAACGTTTTGCACAAGGCCTTAGTGATAGAGGCCGTAAAGGACGAGCCCCTATCTGACACTATTTCTCGTGGTAACCCTACATGGGCGAAGAAGCGTATCAGGGCTCTACATACCCCTGGGGCTTGTAGGGTGCGTAACGGGATGGCTTCTGGGTACCTGGTGGCGTAGTCTACAAGGACCAGTAAAAACCGAAATCCCCTTGGGGTCCGCGGCAGAGGTCCCACAAAGTCCATGGCAATTCGGTCAAAGGGAGCCTGAATGATTGCCAAGGGTTGTAGCGGGGCTCGAGGTGGGGGACGTCCGTCCCACCTCTGGCACCGGGGGCAGGTGCGGCAGAATTGCTTGACCTCCCTTGATATAGCCGGCCAAAAATACCTCTGTTGTAACCGTGCTAGGGTATTTTTCACCCCTTGGTGCCCCGCCCAGGAATGGTCATGACTTAATTTCAAAAACTGCTGCCTATACCTTTGGGGAATCAACAACTGGTAAACCTCCGCCCCTTGATCCCTCGTGACCCGATACCACAAGCCCCATATCTTCTGTATCTGGGGCCATCTGGCGGCTCGTCTGTCATCCACGGTCTGCCCATCCCGCACGGCCAGCATCTCTTGTAGTCTGGCCAAGGATGGGTCGGTCTCCTGGGCTCGTTGGAACTCCGGGTCGCTTTCCCAATCTTCCCTCGACGGATGTTCGGGGTTTGGTTCCCTTGTCCCAACTGCCGGGTCGGTATCTGCGGACGTACCTGGGCGTTCCTCGTCGTCTGCTTCAATCGCCAACCCCTCCTCCTGTGCCATCTTCTGTCGGACTTCTCCCAGCAGGGGTCCGAAGAACGGGGCGTCGCGCCCAATAAGCATAGGGTACGGCAGGTGTGCCACTTTTGCGACGTCCATCTCATATGGCTGGCCGTTCCACATAACCGTAAGCCGTACCACTGCATATTGCTCCCTATGCTGGTGAAAACAGGCTACGGTAGCCGTCCGGACTACCGGTAACCGGGCTGGTACTAGGGTGGTTTTGACCATGGAGATAGAAGACCCGCTATCAACTAGGGCTCAGACTTTCCGGCCACCTAATCGGAGTGGCACCAACAGCGCCGCAGGACGGAAGCGGGGTGTCTCCGCATGCATGGCTTCCTCCCACCCTAGGTCACACTCCATCATGGGGCAGTCCCTTCTGTAATGCCCCCACTGTCCGCACGTAAAACAGGGTCCCATGGTCTTACCATCCATACTCTTACTGTCCTCTTTGGATTGTGCTCGCCCCCCGTCACTAGGTAGCGGGTTTGGGGGTTGTATAGCCCCGGGAGGGCCCCATCTGGGTCGGGGCCCAGTGAATGCGGGGATTCGTGGGGCCAGCCGTGCTCTCCCACCCCTAGGATGGCTCTCTGTCCCCTTTGCTCTCCAGTCTGACTTACTGCCCTCTCGATTCGGTTCCCGTGGCTCCGTGGCCAACACGTTCTCGAGTAGAGTCATCGCTGACTGTAGGGTAGATGGTTTATTGCAGAGGAGCCAGTCCCAGGCCTTGGGGGGCACCACGGCTATTAACTGCTCCAGCACCACCTGATCGGCCACCGCCTCACTCTCAGTTGTCATTGGGCGTAGCCACCTATAGGCCGCATCTTTTAACGAGGTTACGAAGGCCCTGGGGGGTTCTCCCCGTTTCCATTGCATAGCCCTGAATTTGCAGCGGTAGGTTTCAGGGGAAATTGCATAACGTTCCAAGATGGAGGCCTTCAAGAGATCATACCGCTTGCTATCGTCTTTTGGTAACGCCTTGAGGGCGGCTTGGGCAGGGCCCGTAAGGTAGGGCCCGATGATTATAGACCATTTTTCCTTTGGCCAACCTGAGGCTTCTGCTGTCCTTTCAAAAGCCTCAAGGTATCCATCAATATCATCTTCAGGGCCCAGCTTTGTTAGCTGTACCAAGGGCACTTTAGCTGTCATGCCTGTTCCCTCGAGGCCGATACCTGATGCAGAGCCGCGACTGGTTTCCAAGGCTTGACGCATCTCGCGGAACATTACTGCTTGTGCCTCCTGATGCTGCTGCGTCATATCCCTAATCAGTCGTTGCTGGGCCTCTTGTTGGTGCTGCAGGAACTCCTGCATCATGCGCCCGTGATGTTCTGTCAGCCAGCGGCCGAACTGGGCAAAATCCCCTGGGTTCCCTGGGGCAGCCTCGGCTGGTTCCATCGTGGCCTCGGGGGAGTTTCCTGGCGGCTGCAGAGTCAATACCGGCGGCCGTAACAGGGGCCGATGCGGTTTCCAGCCAGGGGGTGTCGGCAAGCGGGGTGGGGGCCTTGTTACGTTTACCCCCGTGCCCGCATTCTCCACCACCTTGTCACGCCCCCCTGGCGTAGCCGTCGCCTCCGGGGTCTCTGCCCTGGGGAAAGGCCCGGCCGGAGGAGCCTCCTCAGCTTCGGACCAATCCGAGGGGGAATCTGAGCTGGTCTCCCCCTCGGAAACAGCCAGGATGACGGGAGACAGCTCCCTCTCCCCCACCTTCCTCCTGCTGTCCCTCGAAGAGGCTCCTCTCTGGCCTTATATTTCCTCCAGGCCAGAGAGGTCCCGCCCCTTCCTCCTCTAGCCCCGCCCCCCCAGAAGTTCCTTATATGGGCGGCGGTGGGTCACGTGGCAGCCGCAGCGGCTGCTGATCGGCGCGCCCTTCCCCGCCCCGCCCGGGCTCGCCCGAAGCCCAGCTGTTGAGCGGGGTGGGGCAGGGCGGCGCGCAACTCTCTCTCCGCGGCCTGTGTTGGGGCCGAGCGCCCGCAGCTGCCGTCTCCCGGGGGCTGCGCTCCTGCGTTGCCTTGGCCGTCCCCTGGGGAGGAAGACAGGGTTGAGCGGCCGGCCCCGGGTCTGTCCTGCAAGGGCCTGGCTTCCCCTTCGCCCGGGTCCCCCCCCACGAGGTGAGTGGCCGGTGCTCCGCGGGGTGTGTTGAGGGCTGACTTCGGCCCGGACAGCCCAAAGAGGGGCTCGTCCCGGGACATCTACATACCTCTGCTTTGCTATGTACTGTGCATAAAAAATCTGGCCTACACGCATTTATCTCCACACATGTGAGCCCCTATGAATTCCTCCAAGCTAGCAACAACTAGGGAGAAGATGAAGTCATGAGCTCTTGCCACAAGTCAAATTAGATGTCAGCATAGGCCTCTAGTAACTATGGAATGAACAGATTGAAAGTTCAAGCAGGGTTGAGAAGAGCTAAACTTTAATCTTCAAGGAACAAGATTTTTATGTTTGTTCTTATGACCCATAGATTTTCTTCCAGCACTCTGGTGGCATGTTTGATGCTGGAGTTTATCGATGACTCGTGAAATCCTCTATGAGATTTAAAAGGCAGACAATTTTAGAGTCTCTCGAAATGAGATGAAAGGTATTAAAACCCAGATGTTATACCAGATTGTTCCCTTTTGTGCAGGCAAGCGCTGGGACGGAGAAGATGTGCATAGATGAAGGGAAATGACAGAGAAGAAGCACTGCACATCAAAGCAGATGGGTTATGGATGTTTTATTCCAGACCATTGCCTAATGTACAAGTGTAATGGGGGTTGTGCAACTTGACCCAACATTTGGAGTGGCTGTTTTGTGATACTGTGACAAGCATCCTTATCCATCAAGGTATGAAGTCATGGTGGCACCTTTCTTGGCACATATTAGAGATGCCAGCCTCCAGGTAGGACCTGGGAACCCCCAGAATTACAGCTCATCTCTAGACTAGAGAGATCAGATGTCCTGGAGAAAATGGATGCTCTGGAGGGTGGACTCTATGGCATTGTACCACACTGAGGTACCTGTCCTCCCCACTCTCCATCCCCAAATCTCCCGGAGTTTCCCAACATGGATCTGGCAACCCTACCACCTCACCCCCTGCCGGTGGCCAAGGAGGACTTGGCAACCCTAGTGTACATGCATGTGCACACACAAACTATATAACTGTAACCTCCTTCTCCAGGAATGATTCCATAGCAAACAGTTGGTGGGCTTTGGGGAAAATGTTTTCTGCTAAAGAGAAGCAGGTTTGGGTAGTCAGTTTGTAATTTACTATTCCTGAGGAAGTTGATTGACTGGGTGATGGCAGGGTGACTCTAAGGTTTTCTGGATGGAACGTTTGCCCTTGATCATTTTCAGCCTGTCTAGGGGGCTTGTATGGGCAAGAGGTGGCATTGGTAGTTTGGTGAATGATCTGCATTTGCAAATGGGTAGAGGAAATACATCCCTGATGGTGTTGCTACACTCTTTGATACTGAGGACCATTCACTACAATTGAGGTGATTGGAATGTGGTATCAGGACTGAAGAAATAGTTCTGAAATGGTTTGAATCATTTCTGTCTGGCTGCATGCAGAAAGTTGTAGTAGGAAGTGATGAGTTTGCTGTTTGGAATCTAGTTTGGAAGGTCTGCAGGTTTCAATGGTTTTTGCTATGCAATTTAATATCTGTTTGAGACCTTTAAGTGAGATTGTCTGTAGTTTGGGGGCAAGGTGTTATCAATGTGCCGCTGATTGCACCTGTATATTTATTTGAAAAACTTCCTCCAAAAGATGCGATCTCTGGCTTTGAAGAAGAGGTGTTGGTTGGTGAAGATGAGGGAATTGCACCTTCCTCTTTGGTGGTTTTTGCCGACATAGCAGGACACTAAAAATGCATCTTCCCCTCAGCTGTGCCTGGTGTATCAAGTAGCACCCTTCTTCCACTTGGCTGATCTGGCCTTAATAAGTCATGCTGCAGTAATCTCAAGGCTTGATGACTTCAACAAACTATAAATGGGGTTTCCCCTGAAAACAATTCAGAAACTACAATTAGTGAAAAATTCTGAGCTGTATAGCCCAGAGGACTCATATTACCTGTACCTCAAAATTATTATTTTGCTCTCAATAAATTTCTGGGTTCATTCCAAGGTATTGTTTGTTTATGTGCTTTAATTGAATTATTTTATGATTTTAACCACATTTTAAATTGTTTAACCACACAATCTTGAAAGGGGGGGGGCTTCTTACACAAGAACATAAGAACGTAAGAAAGGCCATGCTGGGTCAGACCAAGGTCCATCAAGTCCAGGAGTCTGTTCACACAGTGGCCGACCAGGTGCCTCTAGGAAGCCCACAAACAAGACAACTGCAGCAGCACCATCCTGCCTGTGTTCCATAGCAGCCAATATAATAGGCATGCTCCTATGATCCTGGAGAAAATAGGTATGCTTAGGAGCCAGCATGACCCCTACTCCGGTGTAAGTGCCACTTGCGCTGTCCAAAGAGCCACAGACACCGGTGCAAAGTCACTTATACAGATGTAGGGGCACTGAGTGGCAGCGTGAGGTTCGGACACTGCTGCCGCCGCCTCCTCAGCAGCATTTTTCCAGCACAAGTCTTCACGCTGGCATTCAGGGAGGCATTTCCGGGGCTCCCAAAGCCCTTTCGGCCCAGGAATGCCCTTTTTTGCAGGCATCAAGTTATGCCTGCAAAAAGGGGCATAGCTCCTTGAAACTCTATGGAGAGTTTCTCAGGGCTTGGTGGGAAATCTGTTTTTACTTCTACACTGCGCCACTGCAAGCTGCTCTGGAGGTGGTGCGGCACAGTGCCATTCCCTGGCACTGCATAACCCCCTCCCTTCAGAATTGCTCTGTAAGAGTTTTAATGTTTCTTTACATTCTCCACCTTAGGTGGCATAAAAATATTTTAAATAAATAAACCTGTGAAGCAGCTTTGCTCTTTAACCCCTCTTGTAGTAAGGTGTGATTAACTACGGCTTAATCATGGGCATTTTCAGTTCTTTCCCCTATTTTATGAAACAGCCTTCTTGAAAACATGAGGAAGGCCTCCTTGTTGATGGCTAAACTTAGAAAAGGATTAATTGGGACCTCACAAAAGAGCTTCAGCATAGAATTAAGTGGCAAACTGTTCTGTGAGTCTTATGGTTGGATTTTGGCATATTTTATTTTTATTGGTTTAATTCTATATTGTGACCTGCCCTGGATCCCAGATTTCTGAAAGAGAGGCTCATTTTTAATTATTTTAAGTAAATTAAATTTAAAATATAAAATTTGCTGGCTTTGTTTTCACTTCCCTCCCTCATCTGCCAGCAAATGGATTTTGTACAGAGTAGAGTGTTCCTGTAGACAAGATTGTTCCAGATTTTTATAGCAAAAAATATTCCATATGATGGGATTAAGTCTATGAAACATCTTGAGGAATGAAGGTATGTTACTAACATTAAATAACTGTGCCCTTTGGCCGTTTGTGATAAAAATGTGACTCATAAACTTTCTCCCTTGCATTAAACTCGGTACCCTTGCAAATTGGAGGCCAACATTCATTAGTACACATTGTTCAGTTTTCTCCAGTCTTTCATGTTCCATTTTGGTAATTTTGCAACAGGTTCACTTCCATTTATTCCATGGAAAATATGCCAACATGTGAAACATAGGGCTCCAGCAGTTACTGGAAAACAACCAATCCTTAGTTACCTCAGAGTTTCCAATTAGTTCTCCCTGCTGTTTGGGCTCACCTAATCTACAAAATTGACTGGAAATTATTCACTCAATCTCTTTCCCTTCTCTGTCATTAAAACTAACTCGATTTGGAATACTAAGTTAAAATGGGAGTGATGCTATGTACCTGTGTTAGGCTTGCCAACTCCAGGTTGTGACGTTCCCAGGCCCTCAGTGGAGCATAATGATATAGAGTCCACCCTCCAAACCAGCCATTTTCTAAAGGGGGGACTGCTCTTTAGTCTGGAGACCAGTTTCAGTTCCAGGAGATCTCCAGGCCCTCCCTGGAAGTTGACAAACATAGCCTGGGTAACAATATATCTGTGAGGGTCTCTGTGTCTCTGCTTTCCATCACCTGCTTTGTTATCTGTGAACTCATAAAAGCAGTTCACACTTCTGGTCTCAGGCGCCTGACCTGATTGCCCCAAGTATCTCCCCCCGCTGTTCTTCCTGTCGGTACTCCCTCAGGCCAGTACGGCCTTGGAAGTGTGATAGCTCCAGCAGACTTCCTGGGACCCGTTTGATGTTTTGTATTATGCCAAGCTTGTAACTTCCCATAACAATAAGTGTGAACCCCAGTGCCCCAGTGTCCTGGAGTCAATATATTCTGTAACCCCGATAAGCGCCTCACTTGCAACTTTCTACCTGTGCCTGTCTCATCTCCTGATGTCTTCAATAAATCCTTTGTTTCTGTATCAACGTCTGAACATTTGATTTGGAGAAGCAAACTCAGAGAGAAGGGATCTCTCACATTAAGTTGCAAGTCATTGCCTCTCGGACTGCAGCTGTACCTCTCGGGACAGAATGTCAGCCGATGAGGACACCACCCCTAACCCCGATGTACCTGAGAAACCCGAGGTGCCGGAGAAACCGGACCCCAAGGAGGAGGGCGCCAAGCCGAAGGCACCTAGGGCTCCTGTCCCCGACCAAGGTCGGGACGGACGTCCCCGGGACTTCCTCAACAATTGGTTGGACTCTCCCAAGGGTTGGTCTCTCTCCCGGACTGCGGCAAAGGGACGCCGGTTGGCCTTCCCCAGTACAGGACTCGAGGGGGACCCTGCTCGCAGGGAAGTTGTGATGGACGAAGAACGGAGGCAGTGGCAGGAGGACCGCCAAGCCATGCAGGATCAGATTGAGACCATGCAACGCGTGATGGGTGAGATGGCCGCGGCCCTAGATGCGCTTAAGGTACAACCACCCACCGGTAATCCCCCGGAAGGGGTACCGGCAACTCCTCCCGCACCTCCTACCCTCCCGGCCCGTCGGGACCTGAAAGTCACGTATGACGGGTCAGGAGACCAATTAACCTTTTTCTTGGTCCAAGTGGACATTTTTATGCGGGAACAAGGCCGGACCTTTACCTCCGAGGAGTCCCGGGTGCAGTACGTGGCTTCTTTACTGCAAGGGGAGGCGGCCGCTTGGATGGTATTGCAGTACGAGCTCCGCTCGCCTGTGCTGCGGACTCTAGACGAGTTTATGGTCGCACTCCGAAACCGTTTCGAGGACCCGACTCTGGGTGAGCGGGCTAAGGCCTCCCTGATGCAGCTGCGCCAAGGGACCAAGTCGGTGGCGCAGTATGCAAGCGAGTTCCAGTCCCTGGCTAGCCGAATCCTGGACTGGAGTGAGGCCACTCTGGTACAGTGCTTCAGGGAGGGTCTCAACCCGGACCTCCAACATTGGGCCTTCATGCAAGGGAACCCCCCAGACGTGGAAGGCTGGGTCCGCCACGCTGCGGACATTGAGAACCGTAAGCAACTCCTAACATTGTCCAAGCAGCGCATCGGACGGGACCCGAGACCCCGGAGTGACCGTGGCCGGGACTTCCGACCGGGAGGGAGCGGGGGCCCCTCGGCCGCTGAACGCCGCAAACGCTTCGAGACCGGTGTCTGCTTGACCTGCGGGGGAAAAGGACACTTTGCGTCGCAATGCCCCTCTCGCTCGGGCCGTCCAACCCCTCCTCGCCAGGTTCAGACCGAACCGGAGAAGGCTTCCGCCGATGACCAGTCCCGCCGCAGGAGCGGACCACCGGGCCGACGCTCCGGCGCACCCTCCGCTCTCCAAGCGCGCCCCCAGGATGGAGCTTCCACCTCCATGGGCCCAACGGGATCCCGGATTATAAGCACCACTTTTGATTCTGATGAGTCTCCAATCGCCACCACCCCGTCCCCCTCTTCCAGTGAGGAGGAGGAGTGGGAACAACCGGCAAAAAACGCCGTCGGTCTGCTGTAGAGGGGGCTCCGCAGCAGACCGTCCCTGTCGTTGTGCAAGGAGCTCCACCAATGGTAAGCGATCAAGAGGACAATGTGTTTGTAAGGGTTCACCTATCCCTACCCAAAGGGGGTCCCCGTTTAGAATTCCCCGCTTTAGTTGACTCGGGATGTGCCCGCACCATGATTAGTGAGGAGGCAGCCAAGAAGCTGGGCGTCCGGCGCAAGCGGCTCCCGGGACCCCTCCGTTTTTCCCAAATGGACGGCAGTGATTTTAAACGGGGCCCGGTGACCCACAGAACTGCGGCTGTGATTATGTCTGTGGGGGAACATTGGGAACGCCTGTACTTTACCATCGCCCCTATTGTAACCCCGGTGGTGTTAGGGATGAACTGGCTACGGGGGCATAACCCCTCCATCGACTGGGTTAAGCGGCTGCTCACGTTTCCCGAAAACCCCTGTAGATTACACGATGAGGAACGGGTGCTCAGTGCTCCGGCCGCCGCGCTGGTAGGGTCCCCCACCCCAGTCTCAATTTCTCCCCAATTACCTACCGAATACTCGCAGTTTGCGGATGTGTTTGATGTTAGAGAATGTGACGAACTGCCTCCCCACAGAGAGACGGACTGTGCTATCGAAATTGTGGGGGAAGGCAAATTATCTAAAGGGAAGGTCTATCCCATGAGCCCCAGTGAAAAGGCGGTATTACGGGACTATCTGGATGTCAACTTGGCTAGAGGTTTCATCCGCCCCTCCAAGGCCCCTTATTCGGCCCCAGCCTTCTTTGTGAAGAAAAAGACGGGAGATCTAAGACTGTGTATTGACTTTCGCAGGCTGAACGCAGTCACCCAGTCTAACGCTTACCCCCTCCCTCTTATTCCCGACCTTCTAGCACAATTAAAGGAGGGCCGAATCTTCACCAAACTGGACTTGGTAGAAGCCTACCACCGCATTCGCATTAAAGATGGAGACGAACCCAAAACGGCCTTTTCCAGCTGTTTTGGAATGTTTGAATACCTAGTCATGCCGTTCGGACTTTCGGGGGCTCCGAGTGTTTTTATGCAATTAATTAATGAGGTTTTGCATGATTTGCTGTTCCGGGGTGTGGTAGTGTTTCTCGATGACATCCTTATTTACTCGGAGACTATGGAAGAACATGTGCGTTTGGTTCGAGACGTGCTCCAGCGGCTGCGGGAGCACAAATTATATGCTAAAGTATCTAAGTGTGAATTCCACAAACCTTCTATTACGTTCCTGGGTTACGTGATCTCCCACCAGGGTTTGGAAATGGACCCCGATAAGGTCCAGGCGGTGCGGGATTGGGAAACCCCCATTACCCGCCGCCAACTTCAGCAGTTTTTGGGGTTTGCCAACTTTTACCGCAACTTCATTCCTAACTTTGCCCAGGTAGCGCTCCCCCTCACTACCCTGTTACGTACCAAAGACAAGGGGGCTAGCGCCGCTCTTCCCTCGGCCCGCTTGCAATGGTCCCCCCACTGCCAGCAGGCTTTTGAACGTTTAAAGCTACTTTTTTCGTCCGAACCAGTTTTAGCTCACCCGGATTGCACTAAGCCTTTTGTGGTGCAAGTGGATGCCTCCGATGTGGCTATGGGCGGGGCTCTATTGCAGAGGGATGAAGGGGGGAGGTTGCGACCATGCGCCTACTTCTCCAAAAAGTTTTCCCAGTCCGAAATCAACTGGGCCATCTGGGAGAAGGAGGCGGCCGCAGTCAAACATGCACTCACCATTTGGAGACACTTCTTAGAAGGGGCCGAGCTTCCGTTTGAGGTGTGTACCGATCACAAAAATCTTGAGGCTCTCAAGGGAGCTAGAAAGCTCAACGCCAAACAAATTCGGTGGGCCCAATTTTTCGCCAAATTCCGGTTCACTCTCAAGCATGTTCCTGGCAAAGAAAATGCCCTAGCCGATGCTCTGTCACGACTTCCCCAGTATCGCAACGACTTCGACCGTCCGGTCGACTCCCTCTTCACTCCCGAGCAGCGAGGGGAGGTCCCGGGCTTAGCCGTCACTACCCGATCCCAGACCCAGCAACCAGGGACCCCCCCTACGCTCAAAGGTATCCCGGAAGCCTTCCAGCGGCGGCTCCGAGACGCCTCCTTGCAGGAGGAGGAGCACCATCTCCTCCCCTCTGGCATGGAACGAACTAACACCTGGTGGGTACAAGGGGGAAAGCTATATGTCCCATCTTCCCTGCGCAAGGAGGTTTTGGGTCTTGTACATGGTGCCAAGTTGGCTGGTCATTTTGGCTTCGTAAAGACGCTTCACCTGGTAAGGAGGCAATTCTGGTGGCCAGGTATGAGATCCGATGTGGAACTGTATGTGCGCAGCTGCCCCACCTGCGCCACAGCTAAGAAACGGATGGGAAAACCCCCCGGGCTTCTCAAACCACTAGAGAACCCCTCCCGTCCCTGGGAAGTCATAGCCATGGATTTTATCACCGACCTACCTCCTAGTCGGGGAAAGACGGTTCTCTGGGTAATCACGGACCTTTTTTCCAAACAGGTTCATTTCGTTCCATGTGCGGGTCTTCCTTCGGCTCAGGGCTTAGCCAAACTATTTGTCACACACGTCCTCAGGCTACACTCGATCCCGAGGAAGGTCCTCTCCGACCGGGGGGTCCAGTTTGTAGCCAAGTTCTGGCGAGCTTTCCTAAATTTGATGGGGGTGGAGGAACAGGGCCTTTCTTCCGCCTATCACCCCCAAACTGATGGTCAAACCGAACGTGTAAACGCGGTGGTAGAATGTTATTTGCGTTGCTACGTGAATTTCCACCAAGACGACTGGGTCGACCTGCTGCCATTTGCCGAATATGCGTACAACAATGCGCCCCATTCCTCTACCGGCTTTAGTCCCTTCCAAGTAGTATACGGGACGGAATTTAGTCCTTTCGGTTCCGCCCCCGTCACGCCAGATCTCCAGTCCACTCCCGAACTTCAGGAGTGGATACAGGTGGTTAAGTCTACCTGGCCGTGGCTGCTCAAAAACCTTGAGAGGGCTAAACGCAAGTACAAGGAACAGGCAGACAAACACCGGTCTCCGGGATGGGAGCTTAAGGTGGGGGAGCAAGTTTATCTGTCCACCAAAAACCTCCGCTCTCTTCGTCCCTGCAAAAAACTTAGTGACCGTTATGTGGGACCTTTCTCCATTACCAGGGTGATCAACGAGGTTACCGTGGAACTGGAACTCCCAAAGACCCTCAAGGGAGTCCATCCGGTCTTTCATATAAGCCTCCTCAAACCCTATGTGGCAGCTCCCCAGTTCCACCCCCCTCCCGAACCAGAGATTCCTACCGTGGTGGGAGGGGATACCCATTTGGAAGTATCCAAGGTTTTAGATTCCAAATGGAAGAAAGGGAAACTGTATTACTTTGTTCGTTGGAAAAACCTTGGGTCCGCACACGACGAGTGGGTGGCCGCGCCCCACATGGCGGCCCCTCGCTTAGTTCGAGAGTTCCACCTCGCTTATCCCGATAAGCCTCGTCCTCTCGAGGACGCGGGAGGGGGGCCTTAAGGGGGGCAGAATGTGAGGGTCTCTGTGTCTCTGCTTTCCATCACCTGCTTTGTTATCTGTGAACTCATAAAAGCAGTTCACACTTCTGGTCTCAGGCGCCTGACCTGATTGCCCCAAGTATCTCCCCCCGCTGTTCTTCCTGTCGGTACTCCCTCAGGCCAGTACGGCCTTGGAAGTGTGATAGCTCCAGCAGACTTCCTGGGACCCGTTTGATGTTTTGTATTATGCCAAGCTTGTAACTTCCCATAACAATAAGTGTGAACCCCAGTGCCCCAGTGTCCTGGAGTCAATATATTCTGTAACCCCGATAAGCGCCTCACTTGCAACTTTCTACCTGTGCCTGTCTCATCTCCTGATGTCTTCAATAAATCCTTTGTTTCTGTATCAACGTCTGAACATTTGATTTGGAGAAGCAAACTCAGAGAGAAGGGATCTCTCACAATATCTTATATTCTAATAGTGAAGTTGACCGAATATTTGGATACTTAAATTCGGTGACTAGAGCTGTGAATGGACAAGACTGATCTTTCTACAAACCTGAAAAATGCCCTAGGTTTGCAGAAAAATCTGAAATCTAAACACACACACACACACACACAACATTGGGGGGTTTAACAAACCAAAACGATAAAGGAGTACCTGTAGCTTTAAGACACAGAAGCCATCAGTGGCTGTTGCTAGGCAACCACAGATTCTATGATCACTTTTTGTCAGTAAGAGGCAGGGGCTGGGACCTTTCAGGGTTGTTTTGGCCTTTGAGGGAAGATTCATTGGTTCAGGCCTGGCAGCAACCACCAAGCAACCTGCTCCTACCTGACTTACATGACTCAGCTAGACCTGGCAACTTGCTACTGTTCAACAACAGCCACCATATGAAAGCCAGTGTGGTGTAGTGGTTACAACTTAATGATAGGGTCTGGAAGACCCAGGTTCAAATCACCAGTCTGTCATGGAAGCTCAGTAGGTGATGAAAGGCCTGTCGCATACTTTTGACCTATCTCTCAGGGCTGTTGTAAGGATAAAAAGGAGAAGAAGAGATAGGGCAGAGGATATGGGGTTTGCCAGAAGGATGGGAAAAGAAAATAATGTAGGGAGGAGGATACAGGGGAAAGTGATGCATCCCCTACAAGTCCTTGAAGGTTCCCTAGCATGCAAGTGGGCCTGGCCCAGCAGCCAGCACCACATAACTGGGCCTTAGTTTTCCTAGGTAGAGGCTGAAGACAGGGGTGCTGATAAAGGTAGTTTGGCTGTTGGGTGGGAAGGGGTGAAGTAAGCAGGAGAATGGGAGATGGTGTGGGGGCTTTCAGGGAGGTAAGAGGAAATAGTGAGAGAGGGGGAAAGTAGATGCTCTCCTCACGTCTTTGTAGGTTTCCACTTCAGGAAAGCTGAAGACCAATGAGCAGTTAATGGTAGCCTAGATGTTGCATAGAAAGGAGATAGGGTTACCGACTCAAAGAAATAACTGGAGATTTGGGGGGGTAGAACCTGGGGATGGTGGGGTTTGAGGAGAGACCTCAGAGCAGTATAATTCCATAGAGTTTTGGGGCACATGCTAGAGTGTCCCCCCGGGGCAATGCTGGTACTTCTGCATCAAGCCGGAAGTGATGCAGGGTTGCCAGGCCCCTGTTTGCCATAGGCGGGAGGTTTTGGGGCAGAGCCTGAGGAGGGCAGGGTTTGGGGAGAGGAGGGACTTCAATGCCATAGAGTCCAGTTGCCAAAGCTGCTATTTTCTCCAGGTGAACTGATATCTATTGGCTGGAGATCAGTTGTAATAGCAGGAGATCTCCAGCTAGTACCTGGAGGTTGGCAACCCTCAAGTGACATCATCACCCAGGAGATGCAGATCACCGCCCCTGAATCTGCCTCCCTAAAGCTCCCTCTTTAGATGAGAGAGATCAGTTCCCCTGGAGAAAATGGCTGCGTTGGAGGGTGGACTCTATGGCATTATATCATGCTGAGGCCACTTCCCTCCCTAAACCTCTCCATCCCAAGGATCCACCCTCAAATCTTCAGGAATTTCCTAACCTGGAACTGGCAACCCTAAGGGGGAACTGATCTCAATAGTTGGGAGATCTGTTGTGATTTCAGGAGATATCCAGGCTCCATCTGGTGGTTGGCAACCCTAGAAGGAGAGAAGGAATCAGGAAGCAGGAAGAAGAGGAGAGATTATGGGGGCCTTTATGAAAGGGAAATAGGAAATAGTGGGAGATAAGGAAATGAGATCCCTCTCACAAGTCCTTACAGTTCCCACTTGTTATTTACTAATCCTTTTGAGTTAATTCATTAGACTGTCAGAATGTACATGGGGTGGCACCCAGTCTTTTTATTCATAATTTTTTAATTAATGGGATTATGTGATTTCCTGGATGGGTCAGTCGAGGATGTTGACAAAGCGCTAAGTATTGTAAGATTGCCAACTTCTTGGGTTTAATTAAATATGGCATGGCTCCCCCTCAGTGCTTTCTATTTTTGTCTCAAAAAGAGGCTGATAATAACATTTCAGCTCGTAGAGTCTGGCTGTCAGAATGCATTTTCCTTCCAGCAACCCTGCAGCACAAATGAAAACTTAGCATTTTTCCTGGGGTATTTCTGTGAACGTTAAATTTAACATATACAATCTGGCTAGAGACCATACTTTTTTTGTGTGTGTGTGCGTGCGGATGGCTCTTGTTCAGAAAATTTGTCTTTCTAAGATACATGTCCAGAAGCTGTCCTTGTTAACCAGGTGCTTCCCCCACCCCCCAATTTAGGCAAACTTAACACTCTTGTTTATTGCAAGAATTGAAAAGAAAATAAATCCCACACCAACCAACCAATTAGTGTTTTTCACTGCTGGGTTATTAAAACCTAAAGCATAATACAGAATCGTTGACATTAATCTGTTAGAATTAGGAAACTATTACCCGGAGGTAAAAGAGGAAACGTGGAATCGCCTCCCTCTGCAGATGCAACACACAGATGGAGGAGTGGGGCTCTGGCTAAGGGTTAAAGCATCTGCTTGACATGTGTGTGTTCATGAGTGAATCTTCCTTGTTGCTGCAGTGCCTGATCCTGTGGCATATTTTAGTTGTGAGTCTCAGCCAATTTTACAAGAGGAGGGAACCAGCAAAACAAAACAAAACAAAGCCCTTCAATCACAGAACTTTTCCACGGGATCCAACCTGATATGTGCCTCTGGCTAGTGAATGTCACCAGCTATACCCATGCAAAAGCAAGCAGCACATATGCTTGAAATTCAGTTGATGTAAATGACGCACACATGGTGGCTCTGAGGCATACACAACCCAAACAAGCCAGTGAATTGTAAGCATGTGCCAATAGGGACAACTTGGCCAGCTGCCATGCTTCATGTTGATAGCAAAGCAGATACAAATACATTCACAAATCTGCTAATTTTAAGTTTCAAGCAAATCATCAATGGAAATTTACTGGTTGCTCGACTAGACAGAATAGGCGCTTTGTGAGAAAGGTAAGTTGATTTTTCAACATTTTATTTGTGAAAATCAAATATCAAGAAGGTATTCTGCAGGTAAGCACACCCAAAAGTGGAGTCTTGTCAAATGTTGGAACTATCCTCTTACTCACAGATCCCCATGGTGCAGAGTGGTAAGCTGCAGTACGGCAATCCAAGCTCTGCTCACGTTCTGAGTTTGATCCCAATGGAAGTTGGTTTCAGGTAGCTGGCTCAAGGTTGACTCAGCCTTCCATCCTTCCGAGGTTGGTAAAATGAGTACCCAGCTTGCTGGGGGTAAAGGGAAGATGATTGGGGAAGGCACTGGCAAACCACCCTGTAAACAAAGTCTGCCTAGGAAACGTCGATATGTGACGTCACCCCATGGGTCAGGAATGACCTGGTGCTTGCACATGGGACCTTTACCTTTACCCACAGATCCAAGATCCTGATGCAGGAACCACCAGAAACTCACGGAATGCCTAAATTAATTGAAAATCAACAGAAAGATTTGTACAGGGATGACTAAATGGTAGCTCTTCCTTTATGTCTGTGGGACATATGTATTGGAAGCCAGGATCTATGTTTGCTTTGGATCAACAGATGGGATTCCTTGGGATTCCATGACATCTTCATAGGTATGAACTTTAAAGCTCAAACTGCTGCTTCATATTCAGGGATTGTGATAGTTCTATTGCTGCTTACATTTAAGTCTTTCGACTTTTGCCAAGATTATATCAAATACTCGAGGAACAAATTTAAGGATCAAAGGAACTTGAAAGAAGAATAGAAAGGTCCTGCTGAGATTTTGGTTCCCTCCACAACAAATGAGATCAGGGCAACAATTATTGGTACCCATAATATGCTCCATCAGTGAGTACAAATCCCACTTCAAGAAAGAATTGATGTACATGCCAAAATGTAAATATGCCAGCATTAGAAAGTCAGTGTCATGTACTGTTTAGACTGTTGGACTAGGATCTGAGTGATCTAGGTTTGAATCCCTGCTCTGCCATGGAAGCTCACTGGGTGACCTTGGGCTTATCATACTCTCACAGCTCCCTAAAAGGATTGTTGTGAGGAGAGAGAAAAAAAAGTGGAGGAGAGAGAAAAACAGGGTCTAAATTAAGTAATTAAGTAATTAAATAAATGGGCACAGTAGAAGGGTTCTGAGGTGCTCAGACGAAAGGTGGGTAATGGGTATACAAATATCTTAAATAAATTAAGTAAACCAATAGAAGGAATCCTACTAAGATTTCCCTCTTTGTGTATGATTTTATTGGTAGCCTTACCCTCTTACCCTCTGTTTGCCTCTTCACTGCCTCCTCAAGTCCACAGTCACAGAATCTATTCTCTGAACTGCCATGATTAACCTTCACTTATTTCTAAACATTGCACTGCCTGTCTGCACTATCGCCATTCTTAGGAATCTTATTAACATCCAAACAGCCCTACTACCCCTTTTCTCTCTTTGCTCTTTTCAATAACCTCTAATGGGTTTTGTCCCCTAAGAACACAATTATTGTGCATTTTCTTTAATGGTTTCCATTTCAGTCATTGTCGCTGCTGTACAATGATACATCATTTGCTGCAGCTATTTTGTGGAGCAGTGCAAATTACAGAACCCTTAATGTATTGTGTTTCCCCCCCACACTTTTGATTAATTCAGATAAAAAAAGTATTTACAAGTACAGAAGAAACAGGCACATATCTTCTTGTAACTTCATAAAATTACTGAAGAGAACTTTTCGAAGTTTTACCTAGATAAGGCTATAAATCATACACTGCAAGTATAAGTCACGTGTAGCATTTTGAGAATGTTATGAAAATGAGTTGGGCATTATGCATTCTCCTCAACAATCTCATGATCCTTGTTGGAAAAATGCTTTTGGGGTGTATTCTTTTATGGACTAGTACCACTCAGCATAAGGTTTCCCTCCTTATGGACATACTCACGCATAGATAGACATAGAGGCAAAGACATTGGATTGTACAAACTTGGCCTGTTTATTCAGAAGTCTTCATCAGGAAAACAAGACAGTGAAGCAAAGATCAGCCATTCATACAGGCAGATGCACTCAATATTATAATATCCCATGAGTTAGTATTCAAGAAACTTGTTAAAACGACATTCAAAACTTGAATTAAAACGACATTCAAAACTTGTTAAAACGACATTCAAATCAAAAAGCCAATGTAGTGTAGTGGCTAAAACATCTGATACAGGATGGAAATACCTACGTTCAAATCCCCATTGAGCCAGGAAGCTCACTGGGTATGCTTGGGCTTCTCTCACACACACTGTCCGACCTAGGGTTGCCAAGTGTCCGGTGGTGGCGGGTAAAATCCCGCCAATCCACCGGGCTGCCCGCTGACCATCTGAGGGCCAGCAGGCAACACAGGCACACGCCCCCGCGCGATGCATCCACATCCCTTTTGGTTTTACCCGGAAGTGACGCGGACGCTCTAGCAGCCTCCGCTGAAACTCTATGGAAACCATAGAGTTTTGGCAGAGAATGATAGAGCGTCCACATGCATCATGCCAGGTGTGTGGGTGCGTTGCACCAAGTGCGCGTGCACATCGCGCGCCAAAGAAAAGCTCCCACCAGTGGATCTGCGAGACCTGGTAAGCCTAGTCCTACCTCATCAGGTGTTGTACAGATGAACCATGAAAAGGAGAACTATATGGTATCCTGAGCTCCTTGGAAGAAGGGTGGGATAACAAATGTATTAAGAAGATGCATAAGGTTGCAGGAAATAATAAAAATAGAGAAAAAATGTATTTCCCAGAAGCTGAGATCCTGGTTTATGAGGAGGCATTGCATTCAAATTCTCTTGCATTTGTAGTCATTGTGAAATCAAATCAAATCAAATTTTATTCATACGTTCAATTGACCAATCATTGACTGCACCGCACTTTACACACACACACCCGTTAATACATCAGAGTTTTTGACTTAATAGTTTTGTACCATAGAATTACAGATTGCTTGTACAAATAAAGGCGTAAGATCAATAA
The DNA here is from genome assembly GCF_029931775.1 of Euleptes europaea. Lineage (NCBI taxonomy): Eukaryota > Metazoa > Chordata > Lepidosauria > Squamata > Sphaerodactylidae > Euleptes > Euleptes europaea. The sequence continues at coordinate 33,606,857 of NC_079316.1, read as the reverse complement.
AAACAACCCCTGGTTAAAATTATCGCTTTAAAATTCATAAAATTGTAAAGTATTTTAGCAGTCATTCTCTAATAAAGTTCTGCATATTTTAATAGCAACAACGCAGAACTTGGCGGTTTGGAGCGTAAGCTGTGGATTTTCTCCTAATAGGAGCTTCTTTACCAAAAGCTCAGCGGACTCTTCAGGGAGTTTGCCAAGCAAGGGGGAAATAAGCTTTGATTGAACTTCGCGGTAGAATGGGCAACATATCAGTGTGTCATAGCAAATCAGAGCTTGACAGAAGGCTTCAATAATCAGTAGGCTTTCAATCACACTCCCCATGTGACAGAAAGGAGGGAGAGACATGTGTGAGCACAATGACCTATATTTCTTATGTCTGAATGTGGCTAAGAGAGAGAAATCCAGCTTCATACTCCTACAGCCCTCAGTCACGTATGTGACTGGTCTGGATAGTGTAAATTGGTCTGAAATGGTGAGGTTAATTTCTCTACTTTGTGGTAGAATCAAAAGAGATGGAAAGTTGATTCCTTCAGATTGTCGATTCAAGTATGCAGGAAAACCATGTGGTACAGTGTTTCCTGGTCTTTCTCTCTTTCAACTGTTCAAATGTTCCACTATGTGAAAATGACTTGAAGGTTAAGTGAGCACATAAGGGAGAATGGGTTAAAAGTAGCCAGGGCTTTTTGTTACATGTGAAAGCATTCAAACTTGAGACACCCTAACCTGCAAGCTCCTTCACTGAATGACTGAATTGGCCCATGCAATTCTACATATCAGAGTAGACCTGAAACATCTCTCATCTGCCCATAGGAACCACAACATACAAATTGCTCAGGTTACCAATAGAAGTCCTGCATGCTTTTTATCTGGTGTTGAATGCTAATTGAATTTTGCCTTCTGATACTTTGTGTTTTGATGTTCAGTTTGATCTTTCATTATTGTATCATTATCATTTTCTAATGTTTATGTTTGATTTATAGTATCTTGTACTGAGCTTGTTTACTACCTACCTTGTGGTACTTAGGATAGACAGGTGTGGTGAAAATATTTCAGTGAAAAAAGATATCCTGCTTGCCCTGTTAAAGCTATGCAATTCTATAATGTTTCAACAGAAAGAGGATACATATCAATAATTTAATGATGTATATTCCTTTTCTTCCCTTATCCCTAGATATCCAATGTAATCACTCACATTTAGATTTTTGGTGGGTTCATGGGTTAAACACTTTCATCAGAGGAAATATGGAAACACTGGGTTTTTAAAGAGAATTAGAGAAAGTTAAAATTTTATTAAATTCCAGGCTCATTATGTTGAACTCATGAATAAGTTAGTCTCACATAAAACAGATTTCAGCAACTCTTTAGTGCGAGAACTGATTATTGCCTAGTTTAAAGTGTGACACGTCTTAATTAATGCCATCCAGAATCTCTAATGACACTTAAGGGTATCTCACAAACTCTGGAGTTGAGTTATGCTTATCATCTGCTTACAAAATACTCAGTGGATTTGGAGGGAGGGGGAAAGATTTATGAATAGTATGGGGCAAAATCTTTGTTTCCTCCTGTTTTGAAATTGTAATATAAGTTTGATTACTTATGTTAAAAACATCAGGAATTCTGATGGATCAGACCAAGGGTTCATCTAGTTTAGAATTTTGGTTCCAACTATGGCCAGCCTGATGCCTCTGAGAAGTTCCAAAGCAGACCATGAAGGCATCAACTTCCCACATGGCTAATCTCCACCATCTGATATTCAAGGATATGCTGTTTCTGAAGGTGGCGGTTCTATTTAAATATCAATGCAAAGCCTCAATGAATGTGTCTAATCTTTTTTGCTGTACCTTGCTATAGTGGTTTCCATGCTTGGTATACACTGTTTGAAGTCTGCAACCACTAGAGAGCTTCCAAGCAATTTCCCAACCTCTCCAAATAAAAACACTGAAGGAATGTCAGGGTGGAATCTGCCATCACGCTGCCCTGGTGGCCTCAAAAAGACTGGAAATGATTCCAAGGGGAATGAGAGAGAAGCTGTGGTTTGGCATGAAGATCGAATGATCTGCCATAAAACTCTCCAGGTTCCAACAGTGGGGTGAAGCCACTGTACAGGGAAGCAGTAATCTATCTGTTCTCTACCAGAGCAGGTAAGATGATGGGGTGGCCCACAGACATTCCAGTATAGTCCTAAGATCTGAGCTATCTCTAAAACATGGGAGCATCACACAGCAACCCCAATAGTATACAATATCATAAACTTCCTGTTGCTTGTCATTAACTGACTGCCTAATCTGAATCCACTTTGGAACTTCTTGTGAAGCTGGTACCTACTTCAGCCCGCAGTGGAACCATGCTACTTTGTTATATAGAATGATTCAAAATGATTTTCTCAATTGCTTCTAAGAGTTCCCATATACAGCCTTGGTATATTCAAAAAAACTGAACTTACTGTCTCTTTGTTCAGAGACTGATTTTCATTCTTTTGGAGGTAAGATGCATTTGTAATATAAAACGATGCATTTGTAGTATAAAACCTCTATAAATGAGTCCCTTCAGCCTTTGTGACAATCAACCCTTTTCATTTCAAGGTATTTAAGCCATTTCATCAAACGTCTTTCACCGATAGAGAACAGAAATGACAGCTTCTGAATAAGCGAGGGTAAGTCTTTCATTTCCGGATTTTACCCTCACATGCATTGAGATTTTGAGATCTTTGGCCACCGGGATAATTAATCTACCTCTGGGATGGAGAGTTTGCCTAGACAGTCAAATTGAATAGGAGCCTAAATACAATTAATTAAATTGAAAACCTTACCAGATAGCTTGAGGAGGGAATACAGTTGAGTAATCAACCTACCAAGTCCAACTGCTCTCAGGAATTATTTATGAGGGAATTGCATGATAATGTAATTATATGGTATGTAGTAGAGTTTTTAAAACAAAAAATTCTAATTTCAGATAATGAATTAGCCCTATATAAAAGGGAAATTGGTCAGAGTGACGTGGAGACATTATTTTCCAGCATGTTCTCAGAGGGAATAATAAAATGACAAGATTTTCTTCCATTCCATTCCAGTAACGTTTGAACCTGGAGAGGAGGAAGAACCGTTGTGGGGAAAAAACACTTTGACAGCACCTCCCATGTGACACCCTTGAGCTCAAATGTTACCCAAACTTGTCTTTAGTGATGTGAGCATTCCAAAAAACAAAACAGAAGGCAATTTCTTCAAATCTATTGCCAATTCATAAGAGGCATTTACATGAGTTATCCTTATGTGCATCATACTGTTGGACAATGGCACAGTAACTACTACTGTGCTAAATTATTTATTTATTTATTTATTTACCTCATGTACAGCCTGATGTTCTCTCTGAGACTCAAGATGGATTACTCTCTCTATATATACACACACACACACACAATTCAATTAGATAATATGTCATCCATTGACAATGCAGCAGGGCTAGGATTACAGAAGTGAAAAACAATGCAATCCCCCCCCAACCCTGTCTAAGGCATGACATCATAATGCAGAAGGTGGGTTATAAAGGTAGAAGAACTCTGTTGTTTTTGAAAATCAGAATTTGAAAGCTCCTAAAGTCATTCTGGCTTCATCCATATGAGACACTTAAACATGGTAAGTTTGAACTGGCCCTGACCTGGATGGCCTAGGATAGCCCAATCTCAACAGATCTTGGAAGCTAAGCAGGGTTGGCCCTGGTTAGTACTTGTATGGGAGACCACCAAGGAAGCCCAGGGTTGCTATGTGGAGGAAGGTTATGGAAAACCACCTCTGTCCATCTGTTGCCTTGGAAACCCTATGGGATAGCCATAAATTGGCAGCAACTTGACAGCACTTTCCACCTTGAGTTCATATTATGGTTTGTTCACAAAGACACAGCCAGTGCAGCAGATGGTTAAAACCACACGGAACTCCTGATTTGTGAGAGGCATGCTTCTTTCCCACCACCAAGTATAATCCCTGAATGTTGTCTCAAGGGCCTCTGAGCTGGCCTTCTAAGCTCCACCATGTCAGCGGCCTTCCTCACTGTTGACCAGATATAATACTTGAATGATATGCCACATTCCTAACCAAGCCTCCTTGGATTCTCAACTAAGCCTGCCATCTATCACTATACCCACCCATGCCTAGCTCATTCCCCAAGTGAATTTTTCAAATTATTTAAATATCTACCTTTTGTTGTTTTCTCCTACTTGGTGAGAAATATTCTGTCTCTGCTTGGATAATGAAGGAGGGAAGAGCTACACCTGCAATCACCACCACCTGCTCATGATGGGAATAAACTTTAGCCAATGGGGTTTATTCTGCAGGTATACACAAGTTTTTAAACAAAATTCTCATTTTTTTTCTGGTGGAAACCCTGTCACCAGTTCATATCTGTGAATTACTGGATTTTTTTTTTGTAACAACAGGGTTTTTCTTTTAGGCTTTGTTAAGCAGAACATGTGCCACAATTTATGGCTCAGTGGCTGCTAACACATAGCAAGGAGCCAAATGTGCTTGTACATCATGACAAAGCACCATGTATTTCATGAACAGAAGCTTCATACTTTTAAAATCATCTCCATATGGCATCTTTCCCCCCCATCAATTTTTCCCCTCACTGAAGAGAATGCTTAAAACATTTTAACAGATTTTGATGGACCAATTTTTCTTACTTTGCCACAAACATATTTTACATGTTTCTTTTTTAAAAAATGCAGTCTACCTTTATACTTTTACAGAATGATTTTTGTGTGGAATCTTACTTTCAGCATGGTGTGGTAATGAATCCTTGTATATATTTTGGTGTGGTTTTCCTTGCATGCTTGCTATGTGGTCCTTAATTTGTGAAAAGAGATTCAAAGGAAAACTTTTCCTGGGAGACTAAAGATGAGTCTATTCATGCTTCCTTGTCAGTCAGTGACTGTCAGGTCTAGTATATGTCAGCCACTTGTATGTGTGAAACAGTCACCATAGATCAAATACCACAGACAGAGCTTTGCTATCACCTGACATCCCCTCTGACACGATACTTTTCAGCGGCGACAGCTCTCATCCTTTCAGCTGCAGGTCATTCCCTGTTCAGTGAGTAATTGAATGATGTGAAATCCGGTGATATACATAGACCTTCGTGCTCATAGTCAGATCTCTTTTTAAAGATGAGGCAGTTGCCCTGGTGGGCCTTACAAATGGAGGAGGGATCTTCAGTACTGATAAACTACTCCCCCCCCCCAATGTTTTAAATTATTAGTATTCTTTTTAAGGCAGTAAAACTTGTCAAAGAAAACCAGTAACCCCAGGACCAGGAATAATTTCAGAACTTTGAAGACTCAACTAAATATTCTGTGTAACCCAAGTGGAGCTGGGGGTCCCCTGAACTGACTCACAGTGCACATATCCAGAAACTATTATTCCCAAGAGCTGTGGGACTGGTTTCTGCTTGTGAGAGTATAATGGGGGGGGGGGGAGAGAGGACTTCAACCTTCCCTACCATGCCACTTTATTGAGCTGAAACATCTGGGGGGGGGGTTGCCCTGAGGAAACCCAGAGCAGGGAAATAGTCCCCCATTGCTGTTTTGGCTCAAGAAAACAGGAAGAAAGATTGAATTCCCTCCTGCCCCTGCATCGGGCTCGTGAGCAGAAACCAGGCCTGGAGCACTTGGAAACACAAGTTCTTGGATATTACATGAACTGTAAGGTGTGCTATGGGACATGCAACCTGATTCAGGACACATATAACATTTAATTAAGCCCTGAGTTTAACTCATAGGGTTGTGCATATTGATATACCCGAACCCAAAATAAACCCGAAATTAGCCATTTCAGCAATATTTGCGTTTTGGATTGACTGAATACCAAAACCTGGTAATCTGCCCAAAGCTGAATAGGCAGTTCCCAAAAAAGCCATATAATTATTCAGCTTTTTCAGGTTCGGCTATTCGCTTTTGCTCAGATGCACGGCTCTGTGCTTTTTTTTTTTTTTTTTTTTTGACTGGTTTTGTTAGGGCTCCAACTATGGGCCCATAGTTGGGGCCCTTTTGAGGTCGGGGTACTGTAATCGAAGCCAACTTGGTCAAACCAACTTTCCAGGTATATCACCCAACAGAAGACTAGTCTGCATAGCAGAAAAGTAATTTAAAAGATGGGTCTCACCCAGTCCCATCCAGAGGGATACACCCTCCAACTAAAAAGAGCCAGCTTCAACAGCTGCTCACACCACCGGGCTTCCGATGGAGACTTCCTCACCTGCACAGATGAGTAATCTCCTTCAAACAGCCCCATGGTCGAGACTTCATCTGGCTCTGATATCCCTCCCCCCATGAAAACCTGCTTTCAAAAAGAAGGTCGCCCAGAGTAGAGGCCTTGTTTCCCTGCACCATGACCATCATTTGAAATCAGATTTTTGATTACTATAATAAAGGACTGTTCACAGGATGTCACTAGCCACCAAAAGAAATGTTTACTGTGCCTTATTTTTCTTGCATTCAAGTCTTTTTCTTCAGCTTGGAAGCTAATTTGCATGGACATCATGCTATGCACCCCAGATATGAAGGGAGCCCCCAGACTTTGAGGCGCAAGCCTGCCAATCGTCTCTTTCCACCAGTCATTGGCAACATTGAACTTATGAACCTGAAAACCAATGGACAGCTTGGCTCGCAAATACCTGGAGGACGGGACTGACCCCTTCGCTGACCCATAAAATTGGACCCCCTATTCCAAAGTTCACCAAAGTTTGGTGATCATCTAAGGAGAGTCCCACAGCCATGCTGCAAATTTGGTGACTCTACCTCCAATTTGGTGACTCTACCTCAAAAAAATCCCTATAGACTATAATGAACCCGAATTTTTTGGTAAACCCGGAAATAAGCTGAATACCCATATTTATCGGGCTGAATAAACCCAAACCCAAAATTTACTTTTGTGTGTGTGTGTGTGTAACATTATTAACCCACTCTCTACTTTCTGGGCTATTGAGTTGAGTGTTTGGCCTGCAAATTTCATCAACATTCTCCAGGCAAACTACTAGCTTAGCTGACAGTCTGGCTGGAACCAAGGTGACTGAGGCCTTTTATGCACGAGTTGTTTCCATGGCGATCACCCCCCCGACTACTTAGGTGCTTTTTTTATCATTATGCCCTTCGTTTCCAACCTTCAGAAGTCATTTCACCTTCTCCCTGGGTTTTCTGAATGTTGCCAGAAACAGCAAGGGTCAAAGAGCATCATTTTGGGACTTGGGGAAGATGGGTGGATTAGGGCTGTCAAAAAAAAAATTCGGTACAGTTCGGATTCGGCCGAATTTGACCCTTGTGGGTTCGGTACGTACCGAAGTCCGAACTCCCCCGCTTCGGATCCCCGGTAATTCGGGGGGATCCGGAGTTCGGGGGAAAATTCGGCCGAAGCGCGCCTTCAGGGATTCCATGAAGGCACGCGGGGGCCCTTTAAACTGATCTGAGCCTCCCAGCTGGGAGGCGCAGATCAGTTTAAAGGGCAGCCCGCCCCCCTTCAGTGGGCTCCGCTGGAGAGGCGCGGGCTGTCATTTAAACTCATCTGCGCCTCCCGGCCGGGAAGCACAAATGAGTTTAAAGGGCAGCCCGCCCCCCTTCAGCGGGCTCCGCTGGAGAGGCTCGGGCTGCCCTTTAAACTGATCTGAGCCTCCCAGCTGGGAGGCACAGGTCAGTTTAAAGGGCAGCCCGTGCCTCTCCAGCAGAGCCCGCTGAAGGGGGGCGGGCTGCCCTTTAAACTGACCTGCGCCTCCCAGCTGGGAGGCTCAGATCAGTTTAAAGGGCAGCCCGCGCCTTTCAGTGGGCTCCCCTGAAGGGGGGCCGAATTGGCCGAATTTATTCGCGAACTCCCGAACTCGCTGAATTCGCCCCCCCTGGTTGCCCCCCAGTTTTGTGTTCGGATCCGTCCGAACAGAAAATCACCGAATCAGGGGAAATTCGGTTGATTTTCAGTTCGGACCGAACCGAATTGACAGCCCTAGGGTGGATGATGACAGACTGCTGGAAATTATTAGGTTTACTAAAATGAAGTACCCAGATTTGTGTGTGTGTGTGTACATGAGAGAGACAGCATCTAAAGTGTCAAAATATATAAGGCCTATCTTGCTATGACTGTTTATTTATGAGCATATGATTAACTTTGTATGAAAATAATTCTTTCTATAACCTCCTACTTATCTTGTGGTGATTGCTATGTATTCTGTTAACTCCATTCATGTTGTTCCTTTATATTTTTAGCATTTGTATGTGTTGCAAGTAAGCTAATTATATAACTTTGCCAACGTAATCCATATAGACAGAATGCAATATCTCAGCCAAATATTTGTACTCATTTAAAACAATATAGTGGTTCTATTTCTGGAAGGCTTTTACTTAGCATAATTCAAAAGGGTTATATTTTCTTCCGTTTCTGACTTCTTACAACAGCAAGATTCATTTGAGTGATATAATAGAAACTTCCCCAAGAATGCACAGCACTGTTTTTGGGAAGGGGTTCTGCTCCACATTGCAACTCAAAACTGGGCTCAGGCTCAGAAAGCTGTGTCATTGTTCCAAAAATGAAATCCAACAACATTTTCATTGGCATGCCCCAGGGCTTATCCAATCCAATAATCAAGATCTGCTGACCTCCCGGTCATGTAGAGTCATCAGATCCAATGACCTCTATTGTAAGTTTGACCAAATAGCTCAATATTCTACTATGAATTACCTCTCAGTCACATACTTCCATATTTGTAAAATGGGAACACTAGTGATCTTTCTTTCTAGGACTATTTTTTGAAGAGGAAACAGAATGATGTATGGGGGGTGGGAAGGCGGAGTTTTTGTGGTTGGAGTTTTTGTGTAAGTAGCGATCTGTGTGAGTTGGTTTTAATAATATCCATCCAAACATTCAGTTTACCATGGAAAAGGAAATTGAGGGTAAACTCCCATTTCTTGATACCCTTGTCATCCGTAAAACAAACTTTCAGTTAGGTCACAAGGTCTACCAGAAACCAACTCACACAGATCGCTACTTACACAAAAACTCCAACCACCACCCCCGACAGAAAAGAGGAATAATCAAAACATTAATGGACTGTGCAAGACGGATCTGTGAACCACAGTTTCTCAAGGAAGAAATTAATCATCTAAATCACGCACTGCTAGCAAACGGCTATTCCAGAAATGAAATCAGAAGGGCCATTAAACCAAACAAAAATCAGAAAACTCAGGAAAAAGTCTCCCATAGGAAAGGTATTCTTGCCATTTATTAAAGGAGTCACTGATAGGATGGAGAAACTTTTGAAAAAACATAACCTACAAACAGTGTTTAAACCCACCAAGAAAATACAACAGATGCTACGATCAGCAAAAGACAAAAGAGACCCCCTCACCTCTGCAGGAGTATACCGTATACCTTGCAGTTGTGGACAAGTTTACATCGGGACCACAAAACGCAGCATACAAACAAGGATAAAAGAACATGAAAGATACTGCAGACTTGGCCAACCTGAGAAATCAGCAGTGGCTGAACATGGACTGACACAAACAGGACACAGGGTCTTATTCCAAGACACTGAAAGACTGGACAATTCTACCAATTATTTTGTCAGATTGCACAGAGAAGCCATTGAAATTCATAAACATCAGCACAACTTTAACAGAAAAGAAGAGAGTTTAAGCATGAATACGGCTTGGCTTCCTGTCCTGAAAACCTCCAGACTAACAAAGTCTACAGTCCACAATAGCCATGCAGATTAGCTTTGGATTTCACACATTAACACATCACTTCAGGATACAATGGTTCCATATTAACATACCACACCCTCATTAGCACATTATCTTGATACTTGCAGGACAATGATTAGCACATTACCTTTGATACTTTTTGCAGGACAATGATTCAGCTGAAACCCAACCCCTTTCTGACTATATATTACTCTTCCTACACACTTGACACTGAGAGACACTGTCCTTCAGTGTTACTCCTCTGAAGATGCCGGCCACAGCTGCTGGCGAAATGTCAGGAAAGAAAATACCAAGACCTCTTTCCAAGAATGATTTGCAAAAAATCCAGAATCCAGCCTTGAGTTTGGGGTAGTCTTTTAGTGACCCAGTGATGTTTCTCACTCAAGCAGACTGGGAAAAACGTGTGGTAATTTTCACAGGCAGGCCTGAAATAATGTAAAAATCAGCTTGAGAAACTTGGAATGCACATATTTTTCTCCATTTGTTAAAAAGAGTAGGGGTGGATTGGGGACATGCCCCAGGCTACTGTGCCTTGCTTTTAAAATGACAACTGTCAGACTAAAGTCCAAGATATCCTTTTCTTTCATGTTCCCTGCTTAGGGCCACAGCAACTCAACAGCCTTGCTGCACTGGGACTTGAGATAAACTGAGGGAATATTTAATAAATCACTGTCTCACTGATGGTTGGGAACACGCAAGGATTTTAACAGGGTCCAGATAATACACGTAGCTAGGAAACTGCTCTGGTAGCTAGAAGATCAAACAGTCCATTTAAGTTAAAGTTGTCTTTGAAGTTTCAAGAGACAAAATAAAGAAATTCCTGTTCTAGTTCACTGCCTTCAGTGAGGCATTGTCATTAACAATGGTCCCTGTCTTTATTTTTAAAAATGGCTTTTTATGGGGAGCAATTTGATAGAAATACCACTTCATCCAATATGATGCCACAAAAAGCAGTCTGTAAAATTTGTAAGCAGTGTGTTAAATGTATTTTTTGACTCTCCATAAGAGGTTGAATAAATGTGTGTCTTAGGATTCCTGCTCCTGCATCTCCAGGTTTGCTGCCATGGCAGAGGCTTAACTGATTTTTTTTTAATGTACATTTGAACTATGAGGGCCCCCTTCCGATGAACTGCATCAGTGCCACCTGTACTGAGACAGAATTCTTCTGGATTATCATCTGGATAATTCACATGATCCAAATCACAGGGTGTCTTGAACAAAGCACATGAGGCACCCCACAGAGCATGTGCTTCAAGTTTTGTTTCACAAAGAATGGGAGGAGGAGAATCTTCAGAGATCTCATGCAGACGATCAAATTACAACAAGGTGAGAGATCTCACATGGAAGTAACTTGATTTTCGGTCATCTGGCCAAGTGGTAGGGGATATTTTACCTGACATTACATATAGATGTGTGATGAAGTGTGTGATAAAATGTGTGAGCGTTAATCCAGAGTAACTGTCCAATCTTATGTGACTGAAAGTTTGTTCCTCAACACACATCCTTTTGAAAGTGTGTGTGAAGGTCTCTCTCTATATCTCCCTGTGGTTAAAAAAGAAAACAAGACTGGAATCCCCTGTGCAAGACAACTGCATATTAAAAGAAACCTTGAAAATCAGTCTAAATATCAATCCAAACTGTCCCTGCCTACCAGTCTGTTGGCCTCAGTAAGAGGTAAAGAATTTAAATCTGCCTTTGAGATAAGCCAATTTAAACTCTGTGAGGGATCATCTTCATTCAGAAACTATAAACTTATCCAGAATAAGAAGGTGGTATTGTATGATACCTTCTGTGCCCTCTGTTCAGGTAGTGTGATCTTCTTTCAGTATTTACAGGTAGAAAAGTTAGTTTTTTATCCTCTGTCTAAACTGAGGAATGGCATGACTTGATTGTCTTTGAGAAACAATCACTGGGTAGTGTTTAGGGGTCTCACTCCAAGCTGTATAATCAGAAGTCAAATCAAGAATGTAAAAAACCTAAAAGCTATGTAAACCCTTTGTAAGGAGCCTTTGGGCACAATATAGATGATGATGTTATCTTGGGCCAGTCTTTATTTACTTTAATTATATCCTACCTTTCTCTCCAATGGGGACCCAAAACGGCTTACATAATTCTCCTCTCCTCTGGTTTATCCTCACAACAACCCTGTGAGGTAGGTTAGGTTGAGAGTGTGTGACTGGCTCAAGGTCACCTAGCAAACTTTTATGGCAGAGTGGGGATTTGAACCCAGGTCTACCTAGATCATAGTCCGGGGGTCCCATGGGCACATGATGTCCACAACACTTTTTCTGGCACCCACCAAGTGTTTTTAGGAAGTGGATGGGGCCAGGTAGGGCTTTTGCCCAGCAGGGCCCCCTGTCCCAGTCCAACACTTAAACCGATCCCAGCTTAACCTTCATCACATGGTTGTGTTATGAGGATAAAATGAGTATGAGAAAATCATATACACCACTCTGTGCTCCTTGGATAAAAAATGTGATAGCTTACATGAACAATCCCTCTCCCCAGGTATCTTACCCTCATATATGGCAGGCCAATTGGTTATTTTCACTTTCACAGAAAACCATAGTGTGCCATTGTATCAAAAATTTCAGTCTAAATCAATATTAAATTACTGTTTGGAATTATGTTTGGGATTATGGTTTACAGGGCAACTACAAACCATTTTTGCTAGTACTCATGTAATGAATAACAATGGTTTGCCATGAAAGCAGAAATAAAGATGTATAATGGAAGCAGAGAGAGGGGAAGGAAAGACCATATGTCAGTTTAAAACTTTTTCACAGCTCATTTACATACTGCCAAGCTGGGAAAAGGACATGGAGTGCTTTAAGCTTGGAGAGCTTTTAGAGGGGAGTGGACATGTTCATGGAGGAAAGGGGTATTTATGGCTATTAGTTGAAATGGATGCTGGTCATGCCGCATACCTGTTCTCTCTAGTATCAGAGGAGCATGCCTATTATTTTGGGGGCGGTGGAACACAGGCAGGATGGTGCTGCTGCAGTCGTCTTGTTTGTGGCTTCCTAGAGGGACCTGGTTGGCCACTGTGTGAGCAGACTGCTGGACTTGATGGGCCTTGCTCTGATCCAGCAGGGCCTTTCTTGTGTTTTTATGAGTGTGATCTTGATAACTCTCCTGGATATCGCAGTGTCTTTTAATAATATTGACTACAATAATCTTCTGGACAGGTGGATTGTAGCACCATGCCCAGGTGGCCTCATTGACTGGTTCCAGAAAGTGTTGCCATAAATTCAACACTGTGGGACATACTATGCAGTCCTTTAGGGTTACTGTCTACTTAGAATCTAGCTGAAATGTCTGAGAAGGATTCTCCAAGGCTCTACAGTGAGATGTCACCAATATGATGACATCCAATTCTGTCAATGGATGTTCTTCTGAACAAGTGGCTATTCTGAACAGGTGTCTGGAGAGTTGGATAAGGGACAACAACCTGAAGCTCACTCCAGACAAGACTGACATGCTATTGGTCAACAACAGTGCTAACAAAGGAAAGAGCAGTCAGCTTATTTTATATGGAGTCGAAGATAAGGTTCACAGCTTGGGGCTGCTATTAGACTTTTCATTACAGATGCAGAGCTGTAATTATCTTTAAAGCTCTAAGCAACTGATGTCTAAGTACCTTAAATACCGCCATATCCCATGTGAACCTACCCAGACATGAAGATCAGCATCAGAGGCCCTGTTGAGTGTGATTCCCATTTACCACATTAAAATGGGTAGCCATGAGGGACAGATCATTTTCTTCGGTAGTACCTTTTCTGCAGAATTCTGTCCCTGCACCTGTGAATAGTTTCAAACATCAGGAAAAATGTTTGATCTCCAAGCTTTCAGTGATTAGTTTTTAGATGTTTGTAGCTTATTTTGTCTTCTTGCTGAAACTGATTAGATCAGGGGTGTCAAACTCAATTGTTACGAGGGCTGGATATGACATAAATGTCTCTTGGTTGGGCAGGGCCATGCCTCTCCAGCACAGATTGAGAGTGGTGGTGGGTGGCTGCCTCAGCTGGCTTGCGGGCTGGATAAGAGCTCTCAAGGGGCCAGATCTGGCCCATGGGTCGTATGTTTGACACCACTGGATTAGATATTTAAATCTCATATTTTATCCACTGCTAAATGGATACTATTCAAATGTAAACTGCTTATTTTGGGGGCGAGGATACATTTTCTGCAAATAAGCCATCAAAACACTGAATTCACCTTTCTCACAATGCCCTTTTTATCTCAAGTCCAACAACCCGGCAAGGCAAGGCTGGCTGGCCTCTCTGCACGAGGAGCCCTTTAAACAGATCTGCGCCTCCCAGCTGGGAGGTGCAGACCTGTTTAAAGGGCCCCCTCCCCGCGACTTCATGGAAGCCCTGTGAAGGTGCGGGGGGCGAATCTGCCGAATTTATTCACCGAACCCCCAAAGTCGGCAAATTCGGCTCCCCCGTTTCCCGCCTTTTTTGAGTTTGGTTCGTCAGAACCGAAAAACAGCCGAATCGGGGGAAATTCGGCTGTTTTTCGGTTCGGCCCAAACCAAATCAACAGCCCTAGCTGCAACAATGTTTCCTCGGCAACTATGTCTCCTTCCAAGCTCCAAGTGGCACCATGGAAGGCCTCAACATGCCCATGGTAACTGCATGGCCTTACAAGCTAGCTTTGACTGGAAGGACAGCTACAATGTGTCCTCCACAACAAAGGGCTGTGACAAGCCAGCTGTGGCCAGAAAGACAGCAGCAATGCATCTTCAGCAATGTAGAACCCTCACAAGCCCTCTGTAGCCAGATGAGCACCCTCAGCACCAAGGAGCTGCTCTACAAGGCCAACAAGAGTATGCCCAGGCAATCAGTCATGTGCTTAGTTGACAACAAGCCCAGCATCTCTCAATATTAGCTCAACATCACTCCTTTTCTCCCTCGGTCAGCAAGAGCCATTTCTTAAGAGGAGAAGGAAGAGAAGACATGGCCAGCCTGCGAAAAATTCCATCTTCCACCTGATGTTGCCATGAATGGTGCTGAGAAACCCAGAGGTCTAAAGAAATGACATGCCTACAACAATCCTATGAACAAGGGGGAGAAAGGCAGATCTTTATTTGAGAAGGGCATTGACATGAAAACATGACAAAACATCTCTTTTCATTATAAAGGAAAGACCCTTTAGCTCCTCTGGATTTCCCAACACTTGGATCGTGTGACAGAGATTTCCCTGCAGGACAAGAAAAATTAGTTACTTATTAACATACGAATAAAGTGGGATTTTACAATCAATACCTTCTTTTTAGCAGTTCTTTAGTTGCCCTTTTGCGTGCAATGCAAAAATCACTGGTTTTCTGCAGATGTGATTTATTATTATTATTTACAAAATTGATATCCTGCCTTTCTGCCCTCACAAGGGCCCTCAAGGTGACTAACTATTAAATTCATATATGATAACATCACATTTTAAAACCATTTAAACCAACCCCCAAAATACACATATCATTAAAACTATTTCAATTTTCAATTTCAATTTTATTAGGTCTATGACCTCAGTCTTGGACCAAGAAAGAAGGGAAGGATGGGGAAACAGGGAAGAGATAAATTAAAACTATTTAAATCAATGTTAAAATATCTACAAAACATTAAAGAACAGCAATTAAAACATTGGTTAGGAAAGAGGTATCATTGAGGAAATGCCAAACGAGACAAAAAAGTCTTCACCCACTGGCAGAAAATGCCAACAGAAGGGGATAGACTAATCTCCCAGGGGAGAGAGTTTTGGTGCCGTGACCAAGAGGGCCCTCTCCCGAACTACCACCCACCCTAAGTGGGGTGCCTG
This sequence comes from Euleptes europaea, assembly GCF_029931775.1. Classification (NCBI taxonomy): domain Eukaryota; kingdom Metazoa; phylum Chordata; class Lepidosauria; order Squamata; family Sphaerodactylidae; genus Euleptes; species Euleptes europaea. Next base: position 33,591,307 of record NC_079316.1, on the reverse strand, counting down.
AAGCAGGGCCTCCAAACATGACCATAGTGGTTAAGTAGGTTCATAATGGAGTAGGCGGTCCTTCAGATATGTTGGTCCCAAACCAACATTTATACTTCTAATTTCATTCACCTTTGCCAGACCATTCTAAAATTACTCATAAAAATGGAATGTGAAGGACACCAAATTAAAATTATGTTATTGTCTAGTCTGAAATTATTTGTGTTTGGAATGAAAAGGAAACTACCTAGGATTTTTATGCACATGATCTCATGTCATGTATTATGTGTCACTGTGACATCACTAGCACCTGATGGAGCTCTTAAACTTAACGACTTTCTTATAGCAGTGCTGTTGTTGGGAGCATCCACATGATGTCATCCTCTATTCATCCTCTTCCATGTTTCCCCCACTCTGCTGCCATATTTCTCAAATCAAATAATTTGGGGAGAAAGATCACAGTAAAAAGAGTATTCATATGTTATGTGGATGGGAAGGATTTTTGCAGGTCCCATCCACATTGGTGCCATTTTCTTCCTCTTAGAGCTTCCTCCTGCCCCCACAAACACACAAAATGGAGGGCTTTTCAAGATTAAAAACAAAACATCAGGAATTGCTAGACGGAGATAGCATTATAACAAACTACTGCCACTATCTACTAGTTCCCAGCTAAGTATTTTAATTAATAATGAAATAAATAAATACTAACCTGTTTGGCATGATTTCATTAGTTGCATTCTTGCTGGACTAAAAAAAAAATCTTTAGTGTCTAGTTCTGCAACCCTAAGGAAGGAAATTCCTGGAGATATGGGTACAATGGCTAGGGACAGCAGACTGGGAGAGAAGAGACCTAGAAGGAATCTTTGGCTAGGACTCCAAGTTGGCTCTCAGGAGGAGGAGGAAGAGGAGGAGGAAGAGGAAGAAGAAGTATTGGTTTTTATACCACACTTGGTGTGTGCCAAACTAATGGGTTTTTGAATATTCTTGAATTAAATTCCAATGGGGTGACTTTAGTGTTTCATTTTTATTTGAGAGAGTGTTTCTTTGAAACTGATACCCTGAAACAAAAGGAGAGGTGAAAGCTCGGTTGCTTTATTGTGTTGGACTTTGACATTATCCTTCATTAGCAAAACAAAATTAGCATGCTATTACCTGGAAGTGCAGCCTGGGGAATCATACTACCATAAAGCATATAAATTACAACCTGGTATATGCTTTGTCAGAAGTAAGTTTAATGCAACTCAGTCCCATAGAAGATGGGAAAGAAGAGTAGCTTTACGATAGTTCCATCCTCATGATGCTTAAAAGGGAAGAGACTTTTTGAATCTGGGTAGTATAATTAGCTTTCAAGAATTATTGTCAAGGGTTTTGGACTAAGTAATAGCACAAGATGTCCATATCATCAGTAGGGTATTAACAAAAGCACTGCTTGAGAACACTGCAAATCTAGGCACTCAGTTTTATTTGCATTGTTCAGTAGGTTTGATTTCAGAGTCACTTGTCTAATAAAAGCTAGCTCTTTAGTAAAAAGTGCCACACAAGAAGGACTGATTTCAACTTCCACTAAGGGTATGTTTATGGTTTCAGTCCTAGGACATTTAAATAGGAATGAATGCAATTGAACTCTTGTGCTAAATGTGTAAAAGAACAAGCTGTCAGAGTTATTTTGTCTTGGGGGATGAATATTCAAGAAATCTGACCCTGCTGTTATTGCGATTCAGGCTAAGAACAAATTTCAAAAGCTGTTTTGTTCAACTGGAATATCCACATTTCTATTTCATTTCTCCCCTGTGAAAAATAAACCTGTGTGTCTTTATTGTCATACCACTTCTCTTTCCTCATGCCAATTTTCCCCATTAAAATTAATGCACTTTCAGTGCTAGTTTTGCATCAATTGTCTATAAATGGCATAGAAGGTATAAATGGTGTATAAATGGATCTTAAAATGGCATTAAAATGGTATTAAAGAAACAAAAGAATAATTGATGACACCAGTGAAGCTAAGGTGAATAGAAACTGATGACAAGGAAAACATGAAATTGAGAAGAAACAACAATGGCCTTATCTGCACATCCCCAACATGTATTTATTTAAGGAATTTATACCTAAGATTGCCATCCTCCAGGTACTAGCTGGAGATCTCCTGCTATTACAACTGATCTCCAGCCGATAGAGATCAGTTCACCCGGAGAAAATGGCTGCTTTGACAATTGGACTGTATGGAATTGAAGACCCTCCCCTCACCAAACCCCACTGTCCTCATGCTCCACCCCAAAAACCTCCTGCCAGTTTCAAAGAGGGACCTGACAACCCTATTTATACGCCTTTCCCTTCCCAGTGGAGACTCAAGGTGGCTTACAACACTGTTCTCCTCTCCTCCATTTTATCCTCACCACAGTCCTGTGAGGTTGGTTAGGTTGAGATAAGTCACTGGACCAAGGTTACCTGATGAGCTTCTATGGCAGAGTGGGGTTTTGAACCAGGATCTCTGGGATTCTAGTCTGACGCTTTAATCGCTATACCATGATGTGATCATTAAATGAAATATTACCAGTAAATTAGAAATATTTTAGTGTATTCTGATTTACATGAATAAAAAATTCCCACACATTTGTATCTCACCTTTCCTCCAAGGAGCTGAGGGTAGTATACATGAATGAGACAATCTCATTTTTGGCTCACAACACGTTTGTGAAGAGGGTTAGGGCCAGGCAGAGTGACAGTGCAATTTTAAGCTGTTACACTATTCTAAGGCATTGACGTCAAGGGGATTTGAAGAGTGTTAACTCTGGGGTTTCACCGTGATTGTCCTATGGTCATTCAGCAAGGTAGACGATCCAAGCAGGGAATCAAACCCAAGTCACCTTTAAGAGAGATGAGTCAAACTCAAGTCACCTTGGTCCAAGTCTCTAACCACTACACCTGGTTGACATTTATAAACTTCATTTATACACCACCTTTCCCCCCGTCTTACAATCGCCTTCCCTTCCCCTCCCCACAACAGACACCCTGTGAGGTAGGAAAAGGCTGAACGAGCATGATTTGCCCAAGGTCACCCAGCTGGCTTCATGTTGATGAGTGGGGAAACAAATCCAGTTTGCCAGGTTAGCCTCTGCTGCTTATGTGGAGGAGTGGGGAATCAAACCCGGTTCTCCAGATCAGACTCCACCACTCCAAACCACCACTCTTAATTACTACACCATGCTGGCTCTCGTGACTTACATCATTCTCCTTTCGTCCATTGTGTTCTCCTTTATTCTACCTCTTGTGAAGTAAGTTAGGCTAAGAGTGTGTGACTGCCAAAAGTCACCCAGAAAGCTTCCATGGCAGAGGGGATTCAGATCTGGGTCTTCCAGGTCCTAGTCCAAAGTTCAAACCACTACATCACACTGGCTTATGACAAATGCCTTAGGAATTTCCAGTTGCTGAGAAGCAACAGCAGTTTCATTGGTAGATGGTAGAAAGAAACTTAAACATGCAGTTTTTTGTAATCCGATTTCCAGGGTCTGACTTAGAAAAGGGGTCTATTTATTTTCTAGCTGCCTTGTACAGATGTGGTGAAAACCAGGCTTCTTGATCATCTTGCTCTTCTAGGCACAGGCTGTGATGCTCCTATTTGTTATAAACTGAATTGACTGATGGAGAGATTTTGCCGTTTGGATAAAAAATACCCCTCCCCTGAAGTTAGTGATACATTCTTAGCTCTCTCGAGTCAGCAAAAGCAAAAAGCATCATAAGTCACAGATTTTCTGCGCATGGAGAGTTTATGTGCTTAACATTATTCAACTCTGTAAGCTGTAACGGAAATTTCTGTGGGTAGGTTCGCCATCTCTATAAACAGCTTACTGCAGCCATCACAGTTAATTTTATTAGTAGCATGCAGACATAAACTCAGCGAAGTAGCAGCTTAAGAGCACAGTTGTACCAAATGACTACATTAAGAATTCGAACCTCCTAGGATGCTACAGGAGAGAACAAGTACATTCTGCCTCATAGGTCTGACCCCCCCCTTTAAATATAGAGAGGATGTTCTATATTAATTCATGTTCTGACCTAGGAGGGGAATGGTTAAATGATGAGGAGAGTTGGTCATTTAAAAATGTATCCTCTCTGGATTGGGACCATGAAAGCTCAGTTAATATGGACTTACTTCATCCAGGCACTTTGTCTATTCTTCTACAGTTGTGTAATTTGCAAAATCACAAAAATACATACAGCTTACAAATTCCAACAAAGAGGGGAAAGGGAAATTCTCCTTTATCCAGACCTATAAAATTCATGTTAACTCTTCTTCTACTCATGCATACTTACACACGAAAGGTTTGTACGGATAGACATTAAAACAGTAGCCCCCCCACCAAGAGAGACTTCCAGCTTCCTTTTGTCTTGAAGTGACTCATCTGCCTCTACTGTGAATGATTTTCTCATCAACGTATCCTGTTCCCAGTGCTTTTTGTGGGCTGTCTTCCACATCCATAGGTGGATGGCAGCTAATAGCATAGGAGAAATGGAAGCTGGAAAGCTTTGTAGCCATTCTATGACTTCTGATTCCCCAAGATTTGATGGTTGTTCCAGGAGAACTAGGGTTGCCAGGCCATGCTTGGCAACTAGTGGGATGGTTGGAGGCAGGGGCATGCAACATGGTCTGCATTGCTACATCACCACTGGGAATATCATGGGAATGACATAGGGTAGATCTAGCAATCACCAGAAATTCTAGTTTCTGGCAAATACTAGAGCTACCCTATGTCACTTCCAAGTTTTCCTCAGAAGTGACATAGCAACACCGGTGCTTAAAAAATAATATTTTGCTGCTCTGAGTGGTGGTAGGTAACTAGGGCTGCTGGTGGGAGGCTCCTTCCAAAGCAGCCCTAAAAGGAACTGATCTTTGTAGTCTGGAGATCAGGTATAAAGAAAATCCATGCCCCACCTGGAGGGAGCTTGGCAAACTTACTGATTAAGAGATCCTTTCAGTCTCTGAAAGGATCAATATTATCTATTCATTTAAATATGAGAAATTTGCCTCAAGTTTGCATGCTAACTGACATCTGTAGCCTTGAAAGTTGTGAAAGTGTACAATACAGGGACAGGTACATAGTAATATTATCATCAGAACAGAGATTTGAACTGATATTTTGTTTGATTTTCATATGTGGAATTTAGGTAGTAGAGCTGTTTTCTGGAACATAGTTAAAGTTGTAGAAAAGAGCAAGAGTCCAGTAGCACCTTAAAGACTAACAACATTTCTGGCAGGGTATGAGCTTTTGTGAGTCACTTCTTCAGACATGATAGTTAAAGCTATAGTTTATGACAAGCATGGAATACAGGTTATTCTAGATCTAAAAATTGTTCACTTGAACTTTATTTAACACCATGGCCCTAACTGGGCAGAAAGGGAGGATAACGTATTTTAAATAAATAGAATAAATATGTTAATAAATATATTAAATAAATAAATAAATAAATGCTGAGAACTCAATTTCCAAATTTTAATTTATATACAGTATAACAAGTGGGGACCTGTAAGAAACTTTATTTGCTTCTTTCCCTCTTCCCCCTTCTCTAAAAACCTCCCCCTCTTTCTTTCCTCCTCACCTTGTCTGACAACCTACCCTCTCTTTTGCCTCTCTTCTCCATCAACCTACCCCTCTCCTTGTGCAAAGGGGGCCAGACTTTGCTATTAAATATATAGATAGATGCACCCAAAGTTAGGGTGAGCCAAATATGGGAAAGGGTTAAAACTCCTGCTAAACAAGAATAGTTTGTTAAGATACAGGATCTATTAACAGTTGCTAAACTGACCACTCTTTTAAGATCTAATGAAAAACCAGAAAAAAACAACAACCATAGAATCATGGTCTCCCATACTGATCCATATTTTGCGTTATTTTCAGTGGGATAGTGTGAATGTTGGATAGCTAAATTTGGTATTTTTTGAATTTGTATGCATTTTGAGATAGTTGTATCATTTTTTTTTAAAAAAAAGCAGTGATAGGCTCCAACTTAGGCCAGTAGGGTTGCCAGCTCCAGGCTGGGAAATATTTGGAGATTTTTGGGGTTTGAAAAGGAGAGGGACTTCAATGCCATAGAGTCCAATTGTCAAAGTGGCCATTTTCTCTGTCATCTGGAGATCAGTTGTAATAGCAGGAGATTTCCAGCTAGTACCTGGAGGTTGGCAACCTTGTGGGCCAGTGATGTGAAACTAATGCCATGTTTCCATTAATGAATACTGCAGCTTAAAAATGAATACTGCAGCGGAAAATTGTTTTTCAACCAGATACTACTGTTTGCAGGACAAAGTTTTGCTTTCAAAGATATTCCAAAGGTAGTGTACAAGGAATAACTTCCACCTGTTAATCTACTAAAGCCTGCTTTTGAAAATACATCCTCCAGATTCATGTTGATACTTTAAACTGTGTTTCAGCATGGCACGAAACAGCAAAGCCAGTCAACCTGTCTTTCATCAAAGAAAGCCTAAAGTTAATCAAAAAGGAAGAATAACAACAATGGATGGAACTCCTTTCTTTGCATTTAAAAATGGAGGGGAAACCTTTAGTAGAAAACAATTTTAAAAATGATAACCAGCCTGGTAAACTCTCCATTTTACCAACAATGGAATCTATGCATTACCTAACCTGCTTCTTTTCTGTACTTGGTTTAATAGAGCCCAGGTTCAGATGGAAGGGTACTACAATCCAAACTTTTCAAAAGAATTTACTTTGATATTTTGCTACTTTTATAATCAACCATGAAGCTTGCCGAATGTACTGTATATATCGTATGCAACACATTTTCCCTCTCTGATCACCACTGGCCTACTTCCCAGTGATGAATGCTAAAAATGTGCACGCAATAGGGCCAGAATATAGCTCTTTTATCTTAGAAGAGGCCATGTTTCACACTTCTTACTCATCATTAGAAATTGGCTGGAATTCCAGGTAGCTGCTAAATGCTAATCTTCAGTGACAGCTTTTGTGAAGAATGAAAACCTTCACATTTGCAAAGGAGATTTCCACCTCCCACAGCACGTCTTTTTCTTATTTATTTTAGTTTCCTAAAAAGCAGGGTTTTTATTGGGTTTTTCAATATATGGTTAATATGGCAGTTTGGCCAGTCATGGAAGCATGATATCGAGTGCAGTAAAATCAATCCTCCTAAGAAGCAAATTGCAAAAAAATAGATCTTACATTTGTTCAAGTTTATTCACATTCTTGTTGCAGTTGATAGGAAAAATAGAAAACCTAAAGAATACATTTCCCTATACAAGTGGCTAGCTAATCCAGGGTCATGTGAGCACAAGTATGATTGTATTGTTGATGTTGTTTTTTACAGAAGAGACCAGTAGAAATGTCTGCCTCCATGCAGACCATGTGGAAAAGAAAGAGACAAAATTGGCTACTGAGAAAGAAGGAGGACGGGTTAGAGGGCAGTCCCCAGGTTCAGACAAAGAGGATCATCCCATTGAGGAGTTAACAACTACAAATTTAGAGTAAATTACCTCACTCACACCCCCAATGTCCAGGCATGCTGAGTCACTCTCACTCCAACAGTTTTTTGGTCATGTCCTTCATTTCATTGTTAGTTCATACACATGTCATCATATATTGCTATATAGCCAGGGAGATTTTAGTTATGAGCAACAGAGAAATGACTTTATTCATCTTGCTTTTCTCTTTCACCTTGTATGGACAAGAAGGTTCTTGTAAGGATAAAAAATGGAACACTCTTCTTCATACAATTTAGGGTTACCAGCCTCCAGGTAGGACTTGGAGTTCTCCTGAAAATACAACTGATCTCCAAACTACAGAGATCAGTTCCCCAGGAGAAAGTGGCTGCTTCAGAGAGCAGACTCTATGGTATACCATAGATGCTAGGTAAAATCCCTCCCCCAATGCCCCTGAACTGACACTACCCTCCAGAAATTTCCCTGGCCAGAGTTGGCAACCCTAATCTATCAGCTAAAATGTTAAACATATGATTTGAAGGTAAGTGACCCAGTTTTGAATCTCAGCCTTAGAAGGCTCTGATTAGTAAAAACCCTCTTGTGAATATTATTGTATTCAATGTATCTTTTCATAAAAGCTGCTTGATAAGTGGGATGGTGGGCATACAATTTGCTTTGAGTAGAACGGGCTTCAATTCTCACATGATGTCTTCTGTAAACATATTCATTATTGCTCGCTCCCTGACTCATAAAACGATGATCTCCAGAGGGCAGTTCTTTGATGAAGTTTGCAAATTAGTTTGAAAAGTTTGTAAGAACATTTTTGTTACCTTTTATGTGTAAGTGAGATGAAAGAATATTATAGGAGAAGAGATCTGGTTACTTGCCTAAATATATTTAAACCAAGAAAGCACAAAGCTTGCCTTTCATATCTGTGCATTAATTATACATCAAAAGAACATGATGGCTGTTAACTAATACCCCCCAAAGAAAGACAAAATAGCAGTTAGTCATAAAATAAACTACATATATTTGCAAACAATAGCAATGGCATAGTGAGGAGAAAATGTATACTTTTATTTTATAATACTTAGGGGGGAATTCTAAGAAACCACATTTCTCTTATTATTTAAATATGGAATTTTATTTTGGTTTTATTGTCTCAGAATAAGAGTACGTAAGTTACGACTGAATTTTTATAGACCATTCATAATATGAAATACTCTTTTTGTCCTTGTCACATAGAATTCCATTGCCTGATATAGAACAAAACTGGACAGTCCATGTACTGGATAGAAATGTTTAATATCGGCAACTTTTTACAAAACAGCAGCTTACCACTGTTTACCAGAGTTTATTGTAATGTGTAGCTCAGCGGTACTCATTCAGTGGCTTGCAAAAATCCCCCTCAATTGAAAGAGCCACATTTATTTCCATTCTTGATTTGGAGCCTGTACCTCACTGAGGCTCACAGCTTACCTATTCCTATGGAGTAGGAACCACCTGCCAACCTCAAGCCCTACCAGGCAAGGTCCTTGCCCACTTTCCTGAAATAATGGGGCAGGTGCCTCATGGGGGAACAGTGCTCAAAAGAGCTACATGTGGCATGTAAAAGAGCCACATTTAACTCCTGAGCCACTGAGTATCACTGACATAACTCAAGAAGATGAAGAGGAGTTCTTTCTTTCATTCATCCATCCATCCTTTTCCGTCCACCTTTCCTCCTTTCCTTCAGTTAGAAAAAGTTCCAGTCTGCACAGGTTGCATGGAATATGCTAAGCCCCATGCCTGAGCATTGCTGAAAGGAAAGTGGGGACACAGCACACTGTGTGAACACACGTCTCTTCCTTACAAACACGTGTATGCCTGTACATACAGGTTGTACGTTTGCTCACTGCAACTTGTGAACAGGGTTACTAACAACCAGTTTATCAAGTAGAAACATTGATACTGTGGTAAGGACCTTTGTGCTAATGCTATTCACCCAATTCCCTGATCTGGCATAGAGCTCCTGTGCAACATTACATATTGTATGATTACAACTCCTTTATGAATGCATGTGGCTTTCAATGACTGGTTTCAATGGTACTTTCTTTAGGTATCATTTTTTTTCCAGAGAGGACTCCAGTTTTAAAAATAAATATTTAAATAGGTACATTATTGGATTTCTGTACATTTGACTGCTCTGCACTAGATGCTTCACAGCTGCATAGTAAACTGCATTGAAGTCTCATATTTTTGAAGTGTGGATGTAAGACATTTTTCTTTGTAGTGGTCCTTCATGTATGCAAGGCATATCATATTCATGAAGTGATACTTGTATGAACTGGTTCTCAAAATTACTCTTCTGTTCTCAACTAGCACAAAATGCAGTATGGGGGCGGAGCTGGCCAAAGAAACACTGCATAAATTACTGATACTGTAATATATAGCAAAGATTTGGCTTGCTTTAGCAAAATGAGCACCTAGCAGTGCTCATAATTAGCCTTCTGTGGCTACTTAACATGGGAAGTACCACCGCTGAGTCATGTTTCCCCAGGAGCTGAGGAAATACATTTCAGGGACCTCTTTGAACTTTTTTTTTTTTTTTGCTTAAGGGAATAGTGAAAAGGCCATCCTCCGAGAAATAATACATGATGTTAAAGCTCACTAAATATGTATTTATCTAGTGACACTGCCAGAGTTATAAGCCTCAAACCAAAGAGCTTTCTTCTCCCGCTCAGAAATGCTGACAGGATCTAAAATGATAATGATTTTTCCTCCCCTCTCAACTTCTCTAGGACTAAAAAATGTTATAGATGCCAGAACAGAAGAATTTTAAAAGAGAAGAAGAGTTGTTTTTTTATATGCCAACTTTCTCTACATTTTAAGGAGAAACAAATCAGCTTATGATTTCCTTCCCTTCCCCTCCCCACAACAGACACCCTATTAGGTAGGTGAGGATGAGAGAGCTCTAAGAAAGCTGTGACTAGCCCAAGGTCACCCTGCTGGCTTCATGTGTAGGGGTGGGGAAACCAACCTGGTTCATCAGATTAGAGTCCACCGCTCATGTGGAGGAGTGGGGAATCAAACCTGGTTCTCCAGATTAGAGTCCATCACTCCTAACCACTACACCATGCTGGCTCCATGAATGGAAGTTTAGCAGAACAAAATTTCTAAACAATTTCTAAAATTATCCTTGCACACAGGGATTGTGGAGACAGTTCACTGGTAACTTCTTATGGATAAACCAACTGAAATGAATGGGAGTTGTGCAAGATCATGACAATATAACTCCCATTTATTTCAATGGGCATGTACAGGAGGCCTACCCAGTGTTCTTCTCAAAGGAAGCTTCACAAGACTACTATGGGTTCTTCTTTATTAATGTTTTTGTCGCTTGTGTGTCCCTATTTCTTTGAGGGGTTTTTCTTTTTCCTGCAGGGAAATATGCCTGCAGGGAAATATGTTGGACATACAACAATGTAATATTGAAATTGACCACTACAGAGAGCAAAACACGTATGGAAAAGACCCCTCCCTCCCAAAGCAATAGGGACACACAAGTGACAAAAATGGGAATATGGAAGAGCTGTATATCAGAACAATTCTATTGTCTGTGGGCTGCCTGGTGTTCTCAAAGGACCAAAGCCTTCAGTAACTAAACAAAACACAGATTTTCATTTCACAAAATTATCTCTTTATTGTTGCAAGCAAAAACTGGAGCAACATATATACCACTGTCAGGGAACTGACCTCTTGTGATATTACAAGAAAATAATGGAACACTATAATCTTCTATTCTTTTTGAAAATCCATGGAACTGAAGAAAGACAGATAAGCTCTTAAGCTCTATCTTCTAGTGTTCTTCTTCTTCTCAAGTAATAGTTACAATAATTAGGTCACAGTTGCTTCAGTGACTACATTTGCATGCTGTTTTAAACTAATCACAAATAAATGAATTAGCTGTTTTGGACAACATTTTCTTTTTCTTTTTTTTAACCTTAATGGAAGACAAAGTCCTTCGCTTCTAGTACTTGGACCTCCAAATTGTTCAGCCCAGTCAGAAGTTGGTTTTTTTTTGTTTTAAGACTGAAGAACATAATGAAGCCTTGCTGGATCAGACTGACGGACCATCTAGTCCTGTGTCGTGTTTCCCACAATGGCCAGTCAGATGCCACAGGGAAGCCAACAAACAGACCCACAGACAACAGTCCTCCTGCCGCTCAACAACTGACAATCAGGCATTCTACCTCTGAATGTGTACAGCCCATATAGATACCAAGATGACCTAATGGGTTAAACACAATGTGCGACTATACTAGCTTTTTGTAAGGGTTGCTTTAAATTTAGATGGTGCTCAATGTATAACTAGTAACAACTCAGCCTCATTGTTCAAATGATGGGACTATAGAAGCCAGTCAGTGACTGCTAGATGATCCTAAAAAACCATACAAACTACTATCCTTTTGGAAGAAATTTATTTAAACAATATAATTGTAAGTACATTTATAAGGTGTTTCGATGACTGTATAAAAATTACTGTTAAAAATTACTGTTGACAAATTATATTAATAGCTTATATATTATTGCTGATCCACAGTTGAAGCAATACAAACATGGCTGGGGTGGCTGAAGAAAATTCTTTTGAAACAGCACTACTCACTGGGAAGTTGTCCCACCTAATATGAACTACATTACTGTTTTTGTAATTTCTTTTGGCTTATGGTGAAGATTTGAATTGTTTAAAGCACAAAGTGCTAAGAAAGACTGTTTGGTAGCAATTCGAGTTATTATAACTGTTGTATAAAATTGTTTTGATTTACAAAATTATATATATAAAAAAGATTTTGGCATAAGAAAATTTATTATAGCCAACACCTTATTTTGGGTAACATAACAATAAGCTCTTCAATAGTAGTAAGTTTGAGAAAGAAAATATAAGCCATACAGCTGTGTTTTTTTGAATAACATGTTCTAGTACAGCTAAGTAATTTTTGTGGGTTACAACCTGGATGTTGGCAGCCCTACTGTGAGATGTCAGCCCTACTGACATTGTGAGTAAGCTATCTGCCACAACCTCAAGGTCCAACCAGCAAGCCTCGAACCACACTTGCATGTCTCAGTAAATGATTCTATAATCTCAGTCCTGAGAAACATTACTAGTCTTTTAAAAATTTCCCAAATAATTTCTTTGCCCAACCTGGGACTCAACATTTCATTTTAAGAAGCAGGCTGAAAAAGCAGCAGGAAATACAACAGGGTGGCATTTTGTATTACTATAGGAAAGGGAAGAACAAGACTACTATAGGAAAGGGAAGAACAAAAATCTATTTTGATCTTATTATGGTTTGACAGAACTCTGCATCACTACATTATAAAAAAGACAGACTAATTATGTTAAAGCCATTACACTTTTTTTGTCTGCTGTAAAACTAATTATCAAGCTGCTTTTAATGAAATGTTCTGCTGCAAAGCCTGTGCATTTTACATTGTCAAGATTGCAAGCCAAAGAATCTTTAATGCTGTTGTTTTTAATTCTTAATCACACTGTTCACTTAAGCTTCATAGGAAAAGTGAAGGTTTTGCCTACAGTTGTCTTGGAGGTAATGTAGGCTTGTACAGGGTAATGAGCATTAGCTGGATTGCATTCCATAGCACTGGAATGTGGTTAGGTGGATTTTGTAGGCTGAGACCCTCAGGTGTCAAGGAGTCCCTCCTCCTGGGTTGCAAGCCTCTATAGAGCTATTTTGACTGGTTTCAAAGGGACTGCTGCAGGCATAGAAGAGTTGGTTTTTATATGTCAACTTTCTCTACTACTTAAGGAAGAATCAAACCGGCTTACAATCACCTTTCCTTCCCCTCCCCGAAACAGACACCCTGTGAGGTAGGTGGGGCTGAGAGAGCTCTAAGAGCGCTGTGACTAGCCCAAGGTCACCCAGCTGGCTTCATGTGTAGGAGTGGGGAAACCAATCCGATTCACCAGATCAGTGTCCGCTGCTCCTATGGAGGAGTGGGGAATCAAACCCGGTTCTCCAGATTAGAGTTCACCACCCCAAACTAGGGCTGTTGGGAAAAAAATCGGTATGGTTCTGATTCGGCCAAACCCGGCCCGACTTGGGTCTGGTTTGGCCGAATTCCAACCCCCCCTGTTTGGGAATGCAAAATTCGGCAGGAAATTCGGCATTCCCGAACAAATTTGGTTTAAAGACCCCCTGGGAGGGAGAGTAGGGCTATTTATGTATGGGAGGTTTTGCCTTGGATTTGCCGCTCTCTCAATGCACGTTTTCCTCATCCGAATTCTCAAAACTCTGCATGGGGGCTTATTTTTGAGATTAGAGAATTCAGATGGGGGAAATGTGCATCTAGAGAGCGGCGAATTCAAGGCAAAACCTCCCATGTATAAATGAGATAGGTTTTTTTTAACCCTAGTTTGTTCGTTTCTCTTTCGTGCAGCCCCAAACCTAGTCGCGTTTACTCAGAAATAAGTACCACTGAGTCCTATCAGATTTACTCGTAAGTGCTCGGCCCTGGGGTCCAAACTTATTTGTTTGCGACTTTGCTCTGCGAGATCAATGGGAGGGGGGGCTTTGGCGGCGCTGTCAAACAAATCAGCTTACTTCTGTCAGGCATTCTTTAAACAAAACACATTTTCCCACCCAGAAGCCAATCAATGCGATCCTCAAGACCCACCCCCACCCCTTGTCGGGAGCCTGGAGAAGGGGGGTGGGTGGGTCTTTAGACTGATCCACGCTGCCAGTGCAGTGCGGAGCAGTTTAACCCCCCCCGCCCTGCTTCCTGGGACTCCCAAAAAACCGAGCGGGGGGGGGGGGTTAAACTGCTCCGCGCTGCCTGGGCAGGCAGCATGGAGCAGTTTAACCCCCCTGCCCATCAGCTGGTCGTCGGGCAGTGTAAAGACCCTCCACAACCAGCTGATGGGCGGGTCTTCCGGAAACTCCAGGAGCGGGCCTTTCAGCTTCTGGTGCGCTTGCCCGGCCGCGGGGCGGCAGCTCTGATGGACCCCTTCCCTGGTAAGTAGGGGTTGGGGGGCTCCTTCCCCCACTCCCGTGGGTTGCCATTGGGGCCGGGGCTGGGCAAGAGTCCCGGGAGCCTAGGTGGGGAGTTTAAAGACCCCCCGGCCGGTTTCCTGGGAGTCCCAGGAAAGTGGGCGGTGGGTCTTTAAAGGCGGGAAAAGGCAGGTTCAGAAACGCCGAACCTAACAAATTTATTCAGCGATCGCCCCAAATTCACCGAATTTGGGGTGTCATTTTCCCGCCTTTTTTCAGTTTGGTTCCATCCGAACTGAAAACCCCTGAATTGCAGAAAATTCGGCTGTTTTTTTGGTTCGGATGAACCGAATCGACAGCCCTACTCCAAACCACTGCTCTTAACCACTACACCATGCTGGCTGTCAGAGAGCAAGGGTACAGAACTTGGGAACAGCCACAACAGATACTGAAGTAAGAACTCAACTTCTTAAGTGTGACCTGTAATAAAGGTAGCAAACATGGACCTACTACTTCTGTTTGCACCCAGACACGACGCCTCCACTCAAGGACTGGGGTCAGCATGAGCCTCCTGACCCCACTTCCCACTTCCACATAAATGCTGGGATGTCTGCACAGTACAAATATGCTGAGGAAGTGTTCATTCCTACTGTCCCTTCCTGTGATCGAGGAGTATGCACAGTCACACATGTGTAAGAGCCACACACCAGCTCCAGTCCCACTTCCTCAGATTCAGCTGTAGATATTTGAGAGTAATAACAAGATCTACACTTCAAAATGTTTTCAAAAGTTGATTTTTTCCCCCTTGGTAGCCACTTCTATTAAGGTGGCTGGCCGCTGGACATACTGTAGGAAATTAAAGATTATTGTATTTGCACCTCTTGGGAACATATTGAGCAGTTTATCACCCACATCAGTGTATACGGAATGGGCTAGAATGTGTTATCCGACCTAGTGGCTAAATGGCACAAGTGAGAGAGGAGCGTAAGCATTGGAGGTTAATGTGTACCAAAAAGGCTGAGTATTAATATATCTCTATAATTAGGAGACCATCTGGTTAAGATTTCCAGATGTGAACTATTTAGGTCCATGTTTGCTACCTTTATTACAGGTCACATTTAAGAAGTTGAGTTCTTACTTCAGTATCTGTTGTGGCTGCTTCCAGGTTCTGTAATGTACAGGATGCTGAGCTTCTGGCTGAACTAACAAGATAACTGTGCCACAGTGAGCATGCGTATAGTGCACTCCTATGCAGAATTCTTCTAGTCCAAGCCCAATGACATCAACAGCATCGGTGACACCAAGCAAGGCTACTTACTCCTGGGCTGCCACTTGGGTCCAACAATCTTGGTGTGATCCTAGCTCATGGTGGTAGAGGTCTAGGAGGTAACGCCATTCCCTCCTTTGCTGCAGTAGCCTGGAGGATGTCAGGTTTCTGCAGTGCTTTGGTGCCCTCCTGAGCAAATATGACCAACTTATTCCTTTGCTATAGGAAATGCTCCTGAGATGTTCTTTTTTAATTGTTTCTTTGATAATGCTACAACACATGTTTCTTGCCAGTGCCATCTTGAATGGCATATTCCTAGACATCCCCCCCCCCCAATTTTCTTCTCATTATCGACTTTGGGAGTAGAAGATACCTAAAACACAAATTGGAAAACAAACAAACAAACAATTTCCCCTACAGCAAAGCTATCCTCAGCTTTAATTCCATTATCTGAGGATGGGGATATTGTTGCAAGCCGATTGACAACCTGGAAGAAATCTTTTTTGCCACTATGGAAAACAACATTTTCATACAGAACGAAGAAACAAGAAAATTCTTTTGACCATCACTCCAATTCAATATTATTTTTTAATCCACTGATTGTGGTTAATGAGGAAATTTCTGTTTGCAATTTCAGTAGATTGCTTATTATTATGATTTGTCCTAAGCTGACAATATGTGACAATGTACAAATCACAGTACTTGCCTTGGAAGGTAATATAATGAGCATTTAGCACTGCTATCCAAAGCACAGTTAAACCCTTCAAAGTCTATTAGTCAATGGGCCCAGAAGGGTGTAACTCTTTTTAGGATTGTACTGCAAGTCCCTTGTGGGGTAAGGGTTCTCATTCAAAGTGGCATCTCTCTGCCCTTTCTACCTTGGATGCAACTGAGCTTGAAGGAAGGAACACATGAACACATGAAGCTGCCTTCTACTGAATAAGACCCTTGGTCCATCAAAGTCAGTATTGTCTACTCAGACTGGCAGCGGCTCTCCAGGGTCTCAGGCTGAGGTCTTTCACATCACCTACTTGCCTAGTCCTTTTAACTGGAGATGCCGGGGATTGAACCTGGGACCTTCTGCATGCCAAGCAGATGCTCTACCACAGAGCCATGGCCCCTCCCCAGTAATTTAGTCTCAGTACTAGTAATGACATTTCATGAGATCAAACATGGAGAAGACCAAAATACTGGTTGCAAATAAGCAACAACAACAGTAAAAAATCCCACACATCTGCAGATGACAACTTCATAGTTGATGTAAGGCACCATTGGCTTGAACTGGAAACCATTTGGTTTGAGTAGAATCCAGGTACCTTATCCCTTGTGCCATATTAGCAGTTTGCAAGCAGAGAGAACTGATGGTATGATCTCTGCTGCTCTGCAGCTTCACTACTTCAGATGGCAGGGGTGAAGTTGCCATATAACTTACAGGGAAATTTCCTGGTGGGCCACTGCCCTAGTGGGCCTCTGGCAGCAAGGGGCAAACAGTGCTAAGCTCCAGTAAATCTGTCAGAGTCTTATGGGCGACCTGGCTGGGCCCTTCGGTGGCAATCAGTGTTAGCTTACCAACTGTCTCATCCCGACTGCCACCAGTTTGAAGCTGGAAGCACTGGATGAGCTAAAGCCCATTGTTAGCACTGCTGAGCCTACTGGCCCCTGCAGCATTGGCTTTTAGTTACCACGGGGCCGCTCAGATTGGCTTGCTTCCCACTCCATGCCTGTCAGATGGTCAGAAAATATAGTGCAATTTTCAGGATAAATGGGATTGAGTAGCATGAGGAATCAATAAGTTCCCATCTGGTCTATATTCTGGCCTGACTCCTCAGTCTGAGTATTGTTTTGCTCATAGGCAAGCCAAGTTGTATACAGACTGACTCCCTGCTGGATTCTCAAGTGAACAAACTACCTGCCTTCCTGCCAAATGTCTGCCTGCCTCCAGCCCTCCAGCCCAGACAGATGGCTATGAAATAGACCAAGATGGTCTAGAAGGTCACTGGATCCTACTTTGATATTTGCACCTGTTCTTGAGGCTACAAGGAGGAAGCATAGAATTAACTGTGGATCGCCCTAGAATGGCTTCTGACTCATGATGACATGTTCAAGTCCTGTGGGTTTCATGTACTGATCCACACTCTTTTTTATGATAAGTTCACATTTCGAAGGACTTGATATGATACCAATACATCACATGTGCACACAAGCAAATATAAAGTGACTGTCACATACTCTGCAATCTTTTATATTGGCCATGACCTGGAGCCGAGCTTTTGAATGATAACATCTATATGGCACCAGCATAACCCATCTATATTTCACCCACAATGCATGCATATGGAACGTCTGCATATAGAACTGCTCATTCATGTGAATGGGCAGAATAGCTCTATTTGTACAAAAGGATGTTAGTGAGGATCTGCATGGCCCACTGAAATAAATGGGACAGTTATTGAAAGGGGTGAAGACCCATTAGCACAGTGAAGCTCTCGTGCACACAGTAAATAGCATATTGGGGGAAATAGATGACTACATTATGAACACAGCAAGTATAAACAAGGCAATGTTTGCACACCATGCTGCAGATAAAAGCTTATTTCTAATGTTTGTGATCTAAGAGGGAAAACAAAAGCATTAATTGCATGATGTGGAACTTCAAAAGTCTTTCAGTGCTTATGCCTTTGGTCTTTGATACTGATAACTTCAAGTAATTATGAAGCAGGCACCTGACCTAGTATCAGTTACCCAGCTATGTTTCCAGTATTTGCTCCTTGTGATATCTTTTAAAGTCAGGCATGACCCTGAGATTATTAAACAACTTAATTGTGTTTCTCATTTCCTGTTGTCCAATTTGTTGTGAATGATGTGAGTGTAAATAACCCACCTTTGCCTCTAAAATCTCACTGGTTCATTAGTTAATAATGCTGTACTTCTTAAACACAGGAAGATACAAAGAAAGTCAATGCAAGTAAACAACTTTTAGTACCAAAACAATTTTGATACCGAGGGAAATGCCATATTAGGCCTTCATGACTCTTTCTTGGTTGCCTGCTCTGATACAAGTGGTGGAAAGACACAAAAGAACTAAAACCCAGACTGAGGAGAACACACTCTGAGCAAACATGGGGTTACTACTGAAAATAATGAGACCTTCCGTCTTTGCAAAATATAGTCCAATTATCTAATATCATGACATCATTACACACCTTTATCTCTGCCAGTGATGTGAGAGTAGGGAAAATCGATCTTTAGAAAGTTGAACTAGAGTCCAGAAAAAGTGACACAAGGGTAGTTAGTGTTTTCAGCAGTCACTGTTTGGTTTCTGAAACATCCCCAAATTGGCAAATCAAAACTTCGGCAAAGTATAGCAGCAGGACTCTTGGAGCTAGATTGTGTTTTCTTTTAGAGGCATGGTTAGTGTTGCCAACTTCCAGGTACTTAATCGAAAAATGGCTACAAGTGCTTAACAGTGTGGTTGAATTCAAATAACACAGCACAAGAACAAAAGGCCAGCATATGGCACATAAATTCCAACACTAGGAATATGCAAATAGGATGTATATTATCAAAACATCAAGAGAATAACTGCAGTTGACAAAAACATGTATGTGACCAACAATCCGACAATATACATGAAACGCGAAGCGTTTAACAGTTCAAAAAGCAATGGAGCAATAAAGATGCAATGGGCTTCCGGTAAATTCCCATTTCATAACGATTTTTGTGAAGCTTCAAATTCTTCCATGTGTTTGAGAGTTCTGTAGAATGTAATATATTGCTGAAAAATTCATGCAACGTTGTGAAATAACACATTAACCTGTTGTTCAAAATTACTCAATTTATGCTATGTTAAAATACATATCTTACAGTTTTATACATATATATGCAAGTAGCTAACTTAGTTAATAAAAACATACAATTTTTGAAACAAAGGAGTGTACCTTCCTTGTAATCACAGGCGGCTCGCTAAGGCATCTAAAGTGAAAAGTGCTTTTGCTAATTTAAATCCTATAGTTACTTACAGCTGAATGTAGTTACCGTATTACTATTAAAAAAGGTTACCGTATAGCTACTAAATCAAGCGCCCTAAGGACATTACAAAAAACTGGACAAATCCATAAAGGAATTAAGTTCATTGGGAGACAAAGTGTTAAATAAAAAAAATGAAGCTTGATTCTTGCTGAGACATAATGCGATCTATGTTTTGGTTTTGAAAATATTTACCTAAATACTGCCACACCACAAAGAATTGCATTTAAAAATCTTGATGTTTCATGTCTTCCAGGTACTAGCAGGACATCTGGTATTACAATTGATCTCCAGCCAATAGAGAAAATTGTCGCTTTGGTAATTGGACTTTATGGCATTGAAGTTCCTCTCCTCCTAGGGATGCCAGGTCGCTCTTTGCCACTGGCTGGAGGTTTTTGGGGTGGAGCCCGAGGAGGGTGGGGAGGGGAGGGACTTCAATGCTATAGAGTCCAATTGCCAAAGCGGCCATTTTCTCCGTGTGAATTGATCTCTATTGACTGGAGATCAGTTATTAGGGCTGTCGATTCGGTTCGTCCTGAACTGAAAAACAGCTGAATTTCCCCCGATTCGGCTGTTTTTCGGTTTGGGACGAGCCGAACTCAAAAAAGGCAGGAAACGGGGGAGCCGAATTTTCTGACTTTGGGGGTTCAGCGAATAAATTCAGCAGATTCGGGGTTCCCCCCACGCCTTCACAGGGCTTCCATGAAGTCACTCGGGGGGGCCCTTTAAATAGCTCTGTGCCTCCTGGCCGGGAGGCGTAGATCTGTTCCACCTCCCCCAGCGCGCCTTCAGGGAAGCCCCCTGAAGGCCCGCGCCCCCCCGAATTTCCCCCGAACTCCGGATCTCGCCAGAAATTTTGGGGATCCAAAGCGGGGGAGTTCAGACTTCGACAGGGCTGAATTTTGCCGAATCTGAATTTTACCGAATTTTTTTTCAACAGCCCTATCAGTTGTAATAGCAGGAGATCGCCAGTTATTACCTGGAGGTTAGCAACCCTATGACCCCCCCCCAAACCCTGACCTCCTCAGGCTCCATCCCAAAAATCTCCAGGTATTTCCCAACCTGAACCTGGCATTCCTAAGCATGGCCCAAAGAAAGAGTAGAGCAGTGGTTGCAGCAGAAATGGAAAGGTGGTTTCTTCTTGGACTCTCACAGTTTCTGTTTTCCAGTGGTTTATACATGATGTAATTAATCCAGTTATGGTTAGTTACTATAGGTCAACTTAGTCTTGAACATGCTTATTGGGTAGGACCAAAGGCTACAGCTCTAACAGTGCCATCCTAATATTCTCGTAGCACCTTAAAGACCAACAAGGGCACTAACAGAAATGATGAAAATTGCTGATCTTTGTCTTCAAAAGGTGAATTACAGACCTAGTGCTGATTCAAATTGGGGCCGCGCATGCCCGTAATTTGCCTTTTAAAGACAGCTGGAGATCTGTAATCTTTATCACATCTTCTTATGTTCTTTGAGCTATGGTTTCTTTCTGATCGCGCATGTCTGTTCTTATATCTTTGCCTCATCCTACACCCCACGTACTAACTTATTCTCTGTCTCTCACTTCAGGACAATGTGAATTGTCTGTCTAGCAACCCCAGTAGCTGGGAAAGCTCAGATTAGCTCCCCATTGCGCAACCAACATTGCCGCAGTAAATGTGTACATGAATGGTCACAGTCACCTATTGGACAGTGCTTAAGACATAGATAATTAAATGTCCCACCATCCTGTATTTTTTCAAACAAGCACACTTGCATTCTACAGTACATCCCAGTACCGTTATTTTTGAATTTTAAGAATGAAATGGACTGGATCAGAAGCTCCATGCAGTCGCATCAAGGTCACCATTTTTTTTTTAACTGACATGGATCTAGGAGGACTATGCCAACATTGTTTTTTTGAATAGCTGCCCTCAGCTCATCAGCATCTTTATACATTTTCCAAACTATTTTCCCAATGTACATTACCTTGCACTCATTAACAATGTATCTCGCACCACCAATAAATGGGATCTACAGGAAATAAATGGAACGTGTCACTGAAACACCCCAGGGAGTGCACTGGTTTTATTGATGGTAAAGCGGCTGACTTGGTTGTTTCTGTAGTAGTAAAAAGCAGGGAAAGGTCTCTTGTGTTAATCACACTTTTAATAACCATAGTATATTTGTTCCTCATGGGCGAGAGGTGCTGAGAAGTCACTATTTTTTATGAGTACTATTTTGGGATTACTCAGCCATAACCGAATTATCTTCAACGGGCTTGGCACTGTACTCAGTCAGCATGCTCGAATGGGGTCTGTGCTCATGGAACACTTTGAGGATCAGCCTGGCCACTGCGATCTCTGAAGGATCATTAACAGCTGGCTAACAGTTTTAGAAATTAGAAGTTAGGCAGGCTCAATTATTTTGTCTCTGTCTTGAGTGATAAGCATAAAAGGATCATTACCACAATGTTGTTGTGGTTCTGTCTCAGAAAACAATTGCTCATCCACTACTAATTTACTCTTTTATTTCTATGTAGCAATTTTACATACCTGCATATAACTTGGCATCACTGTACTGTAAAGGAGTACAGAGTTGGACTCACCTTCTGAGTGCACTATATTCCCAACACACCCATCTACTTATTCCTATCCAAAATGTCTACTAAATGGGAATATTTGTGGAAATTGATGTATAATGAGCATGTTTTTGGAATCTGTTTGGAAACTTTACCAGGTTGAGAATCCTTCCATTAGGTTACTGTACGGTTGCCAAGTCCCTCTTCTCAACCGGTGGGAGATTTTGGGGGTGGAGCCTGAAGAGGGCAGGGTTTGGGGAGGGGAGGGACTTCAATGCCATAGAGTTCAATTGCCAAAGCGGCCATTTTTCTCCACGTGATCTGATCTCTATCGGCTGGAGATCAGTTGAATTAGAAGGAGATCTCCTGCTACTACCTGGCAATTGGCAACCCTAGGTTACTGACTGTTTTCCTCTGGTATAAACATGCATACTGTTGCCAGGTCCCTCTTCACCACCAGCGGGAGATTTTTGAGGTGGAGCCTGAGGAGGGTGGGGTTTGGGAGGGGAGGGACTTCAATGCCATAGAGTCCAATTGCCAAAGTGACCATTTTCTCCAAGTGAACTGATCTCTATCAGCTGGAGATCAGTTGTAACAGCAGGAGATCTCCAGCTAGTACCTGGGTATTCACATTCAGTGTAATTGGTACTACATTATGTTGTTTATCTTAGTACCTGGAGGTTGGCAACCCTAATCATACAATGCCAGTGCTTCAGCAGTTTCATTGGTTACTTATTTGTTTTCAGGCATGATTCAGGCTGCTGATTGTTACTGTTAAAGCCCTTCATGACCTAGGACCCACATATCTAATGGACCACCTTTCCCCAGATGAGCCCTTACTTTTGATAATCTCTGCTGCTTGGGAGATTCCTTTAGCTGCAGCCCATGAGTGCTCATTTTCAGTGGCTGTGCCCACACTTTGGAATAGCCTGCCAGACATGGTACAGAAGAAGAAGAAGAGTTGGTTTTTATACCCCACTTTTCTCTGACTTTAAGGAGCCTCAAAGCAGCTTACAATCACTTTCCCTTCCCCTCCCCTCCCCACAAAAGACACCTTGTGAGGTAGGTGGAGCTGAGAGAGTTCTGAGAGAACTGAGACTAGCCCAAGGTCACCCAGCAGGCTGTATGTGGAGGAGCGGGGAATCAAACCTGGTTCTCCAGATTAGAGTCCGCCACTCTTAACCACTACACCCCACTGGCTGTCTACATGCCTACACTCTCTTCCTTCCGTAAATGTGTGAAGCAAAATGATTTTCATGTACCTTTAGTGGAAATAAGTGATGGATATCTCTGGCAGCTGGTAATGACAGTATTTTTCCTTGAAGTATTTTGATCTATGTATTTTAAGTATATTTTATGATTATGTATGTTTTTTTGGGTTTTTTTTTTGTAGAGTAACCTTGCACACTATGGAAAGATAGGATATCATTTTTAAAACAAATAAATGTTTTTATTTCCTGTAGGCTTTCTAGCCATATTGCCTTTTCTCTTTAATTTTTTACACTCTAGTGTGATTGCCACAGAACAAGCAAAATACTTCTTCGGTTCTTGTAGGTTATCTGGGCTGTGTGATCATGGTCTTGGTATTTTCTTTCCTGACATTTTGCCAGCAGCTGTGGCAGGCATCTTCAGAGGAGTAACACTGAAGGACGCTGTCTCTCAGTGTCAAGTGTGTTGGAAGAGTAATATGTATAGTCAGAAGGGGGTTGGGTTTGAGCTGAGTCATTGTCCTGCAAAAGTAATATGCTAATGAGGGTGTGGTATGTTAATGTGGAACCATTATATCCTGAAGTTAACATGTGGAATCCAAAGCTAATCTGCATGGCTACTGTGGAATGTAAAGATTCTTTTAGTTATGAGAAAAAAATACTTCTTGCATGTGGGTACCAGGAGACAGGACATATGCTTGGACTCGAACCCTAAGCTGTGTGCCACATAGAAAAAGTGGTCAAGAATCATAGCATTGCCATGGAAAACATAAAGAAAACAATAATGAATTAGCTTATGATCAGATTTTTTAGAAGTCAAGGAGCTTCTTCAATTGCATAATTTGCCAGGTCCTATGAAACACATGTTGGGTTGCCATATCTTGAAAACCTTAAAAAAAACCTTTAATGGCATAAGGGGTTGCCATATGTCAACTAGGGGAGGGAAATCTCCTGCCCCTAACTAGCCTTGTTTACTGGCACTCCAGTAGCTGGCAGCAGAAAGAATTTTGAAAAACCGCCATTAACAAAGGTTTGACATTATTTAACATACAGTTTCTGGCAATTCCTAGAGAGGTGTGGTGTCACTTCTGGGTTTCCCCAGAAAACTATTGATATAATGCTATATACAAACAACACATCAAGAGTGTGCTTTTCCAGTGTTTTATCCATTCATATTGTGGATCCATTTTTGTTAATATACAATAAATATATTTTATGAGGAACTTTTGATCTGTGAGTTGTATTTATTATAGGATGTTTTAATTGGTATTTTAACTAGCATTTGTATGTATGATTTGGATTTTACTGTGGTTCCCTGCCCTGAGCCTGGTTTTGGCCAGGGCGGGTGGGCTAGAGATATTGTTACTGTTGTTGTTGTTGTTGGTGTGGT
The DNA here is from genome assembly GCF_029931775.1 of Euleptes europaea. Lineage (NCBI taxonomy): Eukaryota > Metazoa > Chordata > Lepidosauria > Squamata > Sphaerodactylidae > Euleptes > Euleptes europaea. The sequence goes on along the minus strand of NC_079316.1, from coordinate 33,566,450 downwards.
CGGTGTTGTTATTGTTGTTGTTATTATGATGATGATGATGAAGAAGAAGAAGAAAAGGGGGATATCCGGGTCCCATTTCTGTATGTAGTGTGCTTTTGTAAAAGTATTATTTTTCTTCATGTTGTAGAAGCAATGTGATAGCATACAGATGAATTAGAAGAGCCTGGTTATATGAATGACAGCAGAGAATCAGAAAAAGATTTTTTTAACCATGTTCTGCAGTTGCTTATAAATAACCAAACTATCCCATGAGACCTTTAGCTGCCACCAAATGCCTTACCAGCCATTCTTTGAATCTCACTGTTGCTTCCTGGCCAGATTGGTAATATACCCAACTATGTTGAATGCCAGTTTACTGGTGCTCATTGCAAATGCTTATTTCACACATTGTAAATACATATAATGAAGATTCTGTATGTGTGTATATGGGTGACAGACCATGCTTGCAGTGACATTGTAATGTACCCATGGCACCTAAGCATTCACTAATGTAAGGGTTCATGTCTCTTGCCACATAATTGCTATTTCACATAATTGCTTTCCACATAATTGCTATTTCATCCAACCGTATGAAGAAAAGTTTACTTACATACACTGGTACGAATGTATGCCTTAAAATGAATGGGCACAGATTGGAGGCAGAGCTTGCTGCCACAATCCTGCCCACTGAACAAGCTTAGGGCATGTGGAAAGTACTACAGAATTCTTAGACCAACTTTAGAGGACAGACAGGCAAATTTGAAATTACTGTTATAATCAACATTTATACCTTTTTAATCATTGTCTCAAGAAGCTGTTGACCTTTACTAGGATTGTCTAAATTATAGTAGTCCTAATTGTAGCAGCTTTGTAAATTAACTTCCAGTGTGTCTGAATGAAGAGGGGGTAAAAACCCTTGTAATTAGATTTTCAGCCTAAATCCCTAGGCTTATAGTCTAAAATACTTTTCTTTGTGGACTTTTACAGTGCAAAACAAAGGCAAACTGCAAAATTCCATTAACAATACATTTCATTCCATTGCAATTTCAAATTGAATCGACATTATTCATTAGAACCATAGTTTCCCTAGGGACTACAATGTGGGCTTAAACTCGAGAGCACACTGTGATCTGTACCCTTATCTGTGGATTAATTTATTCAACTACTGCTGTCTTATGGAACAGGAAAGTGATGCCAAACAAAAACCACCTTGTTCAGTCCCCAGATCCTTATTTGTAGATTGTGTGCTGGGGAAACCAGTAAGGCTATCATATTTCTTCTTAATATTTATTACCTGAAATATATTTCATGGGATTGGTTGGCTAATTACATAACTGTGGAAACATTACTTCTGATTTTAGGGGCACAGCATTATGGGTAATCAAAGTTGAGCATGCACATAATGAACGCTTAAATACAGTGGAGTCTTGAACGTGACCAGAAGATGAACCATTATTAATTGTACTGACAATATTCCCCTTTATGGCTGTGTGGAGAATTAATATTCCATATGGCATGATTGATGAAAATTGGCTTGGTAAGAGCAATGTGGTTGGTTCATGTTACCGTTTTCTGCTTTCTTCACTGATAACAATGGGCAATTCGTGGAGGCAGGGAAATGTGTGAAATGAAAGCTCAGACATCTCAGCCACAGAAACCTTCCAAATCTTGTCAGTTCCTAAGGTGGTTCATGGAAGCAGAGGATCCCTATGAAGATAGTTTTTGAAATTTCCAATGCTCATTATTCACAATGATGCCAATTATTTGATCCTTATCTATAGCAATGCTCCTTTGAACACTGACATGTTGGGCCTTCTGCTTCTCCCCAGTTCTGGATTGTGTTTACTTGAGCGGCATTGGCCAGAGGCAAGGCTGTGTGAATGGTGATACTATAGCTGCCTGTCACTTTCCAGTCAATAGTGCCACAGTGGGGCAGGTCTATGCCTAAGGGCTTACAGGGCCCTCACTCTTGTCAATCAGAGTGTTGTTTGCAGATGGTGCTGTGCTCCATTTTACCCTTAAATGCTTAGCGGGCTTTTACCAAATGCTGCTTGTTAGGGTCTGTAAAGGGAAATTTCTCCTGGTGATTGGGCCAAAAACAATCTTCCTAAGTCTGTCGATTCTTGCTTGCTATGTGATCCATATCAGATGATTTTAAAATGCTAATGTCACCATAACTGTAGTACTCCAGTACAGGGTATTTTGCAAATGCAATTCAACATCCAGCAATGTGGCTTTGGGAAGCAAGAAAAAAAGAGGGTTAGTAGGTAAGCTTTCTGTATTAAATCTCAGGTTGCTCCCAAGGAGGCTGACCTTCATGCTCAGTTTGGCATACAGCTAACTGAATTAGCCTTACCCAGTTTGAGTCTTTCTATATTTATTTTGTCCCCTTACGAATTCATTCATCAGGTGGGAATACGGGTAAATTTAGCTTAGTAGAACAGGCTGGTCCAGTAAACTCTTCCTTACCAGGTTGTGATTTTCATATGAGATTACAAAACAAGGTATGGGGATGCTCTGCCTCACCTGCATATGTCTGTTTTTGGTTCTGGGTACTCCTTGATTACAAAAGTGATATTCGGACATCACAGCAACGATGAGTGAATGTGTATGGGAGGACCTATGTGCCATTAACGGAAGGTCTGCATGGAGCCTATGAGTATAAAAATGTATAATGCGATAGAAATGTGTACATTTTTGAAGTTGTTATTATTTCATAAGAATTTCAGATTTATATTTTGGATAGGGCACTGTTTTTATTATAATTTTTCAGAAGCATTATTAGTGGTTCCGGATTTTTTTTTCCTGGGCATTTTTTTCAGGTTCTGAAAATTTAGGACCAGTATTTGTGTCACTCCTCCCCCCACCTTAGCAACAGGAACAGTGAGTGAGGGGAAAAGAGGAAGCCAGCCCCAGACTGCCGTGCCAGCATTGCTGTCCCCATAGACGGCAGCTCCACAGCCGAAAAATGGCAGGTGGCCTAGTGGGCTCCTGGACTTCCATGAGGCTTTGCTGTTGCAGTGGCCATTTCCTCCCCTGTCATTGGCACAGCTTAGGGTTGCCAACCTCCAGGTTGTGGCTAGTGATCTCCCACTATTACAACTGATCTCCAGGCAATGTAGATTATTTCCCCCGGAGAAAATGGCCACTTCAGAAGGTAGACTCTATGGCAATATGCCCCATTGAAGTCTCTCCCCTCCCCAAACCCCACCTTCCTCAGTCTCCACCCCCAAAATCTCTATGTATTTCCTAACCTGGAGCTGGAAACCCTAGCATGGCTTTTATTTATTTTAATTAGCAATTTAATAGTGTTATATTGATATAACAATATGGTGATATATGTACCAAGTTCTTTGAATTTCCAGCTTTCATTAAAAAACAAACAAACAAAAACCCTAAGTCTCTAGCTCCTTCTGTGTGGGAGATATCAGCCTTTTATGCAAAGCTGTTTCCCTTGCAGTCACCCCACTGACTGCTTTGAGACTTTGCTTTGATTATCCATGCCTTTTCCGACTGTCAGAGGTCACCTCGCTCTCCCCGCACATTTTCATGTGTTTTGCCCATGTTTTCTTGCGGTCACAGGAATATTGCAGGAATGTTCAGGTTAGGAGATTATCTGAGGGGCAGAGTGGTTTTGATTTAATGGCTGTAGACAAAGTCAGAGGTCTGGCTTGATGGCCTTTCCTAGGTTCATTACTGAATCATTGCAGGCATTTGCATTGTGAAGGGGTTTCTTGGAGCTCTGGTTATTGTCCTGTAAACTTGGGTCATTGACTGTGGTTATGGGAGTGAGGAGCTCTGGAATGTTATGCATAAGACCCTTGACTGCTGTTCTCTGGCGGTCAGGCTACTTGTCTGTGAGAGTACCTTAGGGAAGATGCTGCTTTGCAAAGAGACTTGGTTTTGTTATTAGACTGTGGGAATCTTTCTTCATACTCAAGACTGAGGCCAAGGGATTTTGGGTGTCTCTTTCATGAGTCTCAAGGAAGGGAGGCTGGGGGATCCCCCATGGGTAGTAGGTCAGGGACTCTCAGAGGGATTTCTGTATGGATGGGCCTTTTAAAAAAAAAAGTGAGTTGGGTTAAAACATCTAACAGATTGGCAAAGTAAAACCGCAAGACATCAAGGCAGTCTAAGGTCAGTTCTCAAAATGTAGTCCAGATAGGCAAGGTAGATGCAGAGAAAGGTAGCTGAGAAATCAGTGAAAGGCTGGTAGGGTTGAGAAGTGGTTCTGGAAGAGTCAGAAGCAGATGAATGCTGGCTATGAACTGCCTATAGTGGTTCTTTGTTACATACACAAAGTCTTTTTTGATGAAGAAATTATGTAGGAACAAAAAGGGAATCAGTAACCAATAACAGTAGGAATCCATGGAGCAAGGCAAAAAGCTAATAAAATTATTGGGCTCGAAGACTCCTAGGGTTTTCTAAAGACGTTTGGTGGTTAAAGGACCAGAAGATCTCTGGATCTTCTTGTGGCCAATGACTAGGGTTGCCAGCCTCTATTCAGGGCTTGGAGATCTCTTGACATTACAAGTGATCTCCAGACTACAGGCATCAGTTCCCCTGGGAAAAAATGGCTGCTTTGGAGGTTGCTTTATCATACAAAGAGCATAGTATGCATGTTACATATCTGGAGCTCTCAGGACAGTACAAGGTAAATCCTGCAAATTACATGACAATTAATCTTTGCAATGCTTGGCTACTTTAATTACAGCGAGTAAGTGATGTACATAATTGCTTCATTATTTGTAAGTGTTATTTGTGAGGTAATTACAGGCTCTTGTGTGTGCCAGGTAGCTAGGGAGGAACAGACTTCGTACACAGTAAATTGCCACTTAGCCCACTATTCAGGAGCTCAGAAATCTGCATTGGTTCAATTGAACTATACAATACAGAATACAGCTCCCTGTGGCAGATTCTTGTGCACTTGTATTTATTTTAAAATAATTGCTGAGATGCTCAAAAGTCAACATTGTATAGTCCATTTGATTGCAGAATTTGGAGTTCAAGTCCAGGAATCTTGTATATTGTAAAACATTTTGGATTATATATACCTTTTTTATACTGGTGTGCTTGAATAAAAACTTCCACAAATCCCCAGAGCTTTCTAAAGAATGATCAGGATCAAAGATGAGGTGAATTTTGTGAGTTTAGTTTGTCTTACCAAAAATTCCTGCCATGTGACTATGGGTGGGACTGTCCCAGTCACATTGCTTGGGATATCTACATAATGAGCAGCTTGCAGTGTTTTGTTCAGTAAATCAGGGAGCTTCCCTAAGCTTTATCTGTGTGAACTATGTCAGTGACTGCTTGATGTCTTCAGGCTTTAAAAACAGATCTTGGAGGAATCCCTATACTGACACCCAGCTCTCTATATGTAGATTTTGTGTTCAGGATTTCATGGAAAATAGGGGGGGAAAGTTGCTGAAAACAACAAAAATTAGGTGTGTGTGTAAAATAATGAAAACAAAAGTGAATAAATAGCTTCTGTTCAGCTTGCCTCTTAGTGTGAGGGGGGAGCGGAGGGGGGAATAATGCTGGTTCAGAACTAAATTAAGAGAAAATGGCACTAGTTTAAAGTTTCACCACTTTCAATTTGTATCCCTGTCATCATCATGGGAATGAATTCATGTTTTGCAGTTCGCTCTCCTCATTATAGACTGTGTTATGAGAATGAGGTGGCATAATGAATGCCAAATAATGGCTGAAGTATTACCAGGCTCTCCATATCATGGGATTGCTTTCGAGTTCCTATTCCCCCCTCTGGTGCCTCAGTATTAGGGAGAAAACAAGTATTAAGTACCGCAGCAGTGTCACATAAGAAGGAGATGGTGTTTATGGCCACTCCATATATGGAATATTTTAGAAGCTGAACACAAAAGGTTTAACATTCTGGTACACAATGTAGCAATTCCAACATACTGAACACAACTGTAAGATAAAAGTTATAATGAATACCCTGAGACAATATATAGCTCAAACTGTCTGGCACTCCTAAAACTATGAAGCATGCAGGATTAAAATTTTCATCATCATTATGAAATGGCTTGTTCATCATTCATACATACCTCAGGTACCATGAAACAAGATAACCAGAATGATTAACAATAAATAATTAAAAATGATCCCCAAACATGTTTTTGATCCAGTTATTACAAATAATCCAAATTTACCCAAGTAATGAGATGAAGAAAAAGAAGAAGAAAGGAGGAGGAGTTGGTTTTTATACGCCAACATTCTCTAACTTTTAAGGAGAAACAAACCGATTTACAATCTCCTTCCCTTCCTCTCCTCATAACAGATACCTTGTGAGATAGGTGAGGCTGAGAGAGTTCAGAGAACTGTGACTAGCCCAAGGTTACCCAGTTGGCTTCATGTGTAGGAGTGGGGAAACCAACCGCGTTCACCAGATTAGAGCCACTGCTCATATGGAGGAGCGCGAAATCAAACCCAATTCTCCAGATTAGAGTCCACAGATTAGAGATATCCTGCTATTACCTGTTAATCAGATACTTCCCCAGCACAATTTGAAACACATGGGTTCCTTGTAGAGCAGGGAGCAGAAGAAAATGTGGTAGTGGTCACATTAGCAAAGATGAAGATAAATTTTAGGTGATACACTATGAAAAAGAGTTCAAATTAGCCCCGTAATCAAAGTCCTTTTAGAAGATCGGTAAATTATAGAATCCCTTCTTGAATGGCTAAACTCAATGGTTCTCAAAATAGAGAGACTATAGGTAACTGTATTGGTCCACATGAAAAAAGGATCACAAAATAGGGAGTGTAAGCATTCAGATTGCTCAGAACACATGCATAGAAGAAGAAGGAGTTGGTTTTTATATGCCGACTTTCTCTACCACTTAAGGGAGACTCAAGCTGGCTTACAATTACCTTCCCTCTCCCTCCCCACAACAGACATCCTGTGAGGTAGGTGGGGCTGAGAGAGCTCTAACAGAGCTGTAACTTGCCCAAGGTCACCCAGCTGGCTTCGTGTAGAGGAGTGGGGAAACAAATCCAGTTCCCCAGGTTATCCTCCGCCACTCATGTGGAAGAGTGGGGAATCAAACCCGGTTCTCCAGAACAGAGTCCACCTCTTCAAACCACTGCTCTTAACCACTACATCATGCTGGCATACACACATAGAGGGGGAAAGAAAAAGATGATCTAGGCCACAATTTGTAATTTTTTAAATGAGAACAGGAGGTGTTATTATATGGTGCTGAGTACAAAAAGAGTTTCAAGAACATAAGGACATATGAAAAGCCATGCTGGATCAGACCAAGGCCCATCAAGTCCAGCAGTCTGTTCATACATTGGCCAACCAGGTGCCTCTAGGAAGCCCATAAACAAGATGACTGCAGCAGCGTCCTGCCAGTAGTACCAGATAATACTGGAGGAAGATATTCTTCTAATGGAATTTGAAGAGTGCCTTATTTATCAACCACAAGGTAATGTTATGCAATTGAGCTTCTATTGATGCTACCAAGTGTGTCTCTTAAAATTTGTTAAAATAGGGACTAACATTTTTAATTAAGTGTCCATCTTGGTTAAAATAAGGACGTTTGATCTGTGCCTGCAAGGGGTCTGGGCAGTGATCTGATTAGCTGTTGCTTTCATATTTTCAAAGGGGAATGGCCATTTTTTTTTTTGCATCTCCATCCATTCCACAACCCTCAGGCCCTTCAAGTCTCTTCTGCATGCTCCACTTGGTAATCTAATTAAATACGCAGCACCTTTTAGTCTCCCTTTCAAGATAAAGACAAAGTAAGGGTGTGCATAATGGAATTCCCAAGCTGAAAATATACACAAAATTCTCAGTTTCTGGTTGTTACTGTGGTTTCCCCGAATGGTATTGCCATTGGAGCATTGTCTTTTGGAATGTGTGTTTCATTCCAATATAAGAGAATTATGGCTTTTGCCACTTCTTCAAGGGAGGGCAAATATACCTACTGGAGAGAGAGTGCTCCTAGCAGGCATTGAACACAGGCCACTATGGCTGTTTCAAAGTTTTTCCACAAGTTATAGTAAGATATAATAATATGAATAAATAAATGAGTCTGAGTCTGGAGATGGGCAATTGGGATTGTTTTTAACTTTATTGGTATGATAGTGCTCAAGGCCATTGGGTTGAAAGAGTAATTTCATTTAAATATAGAACAGTATTAGCCAGCGTGGTGTAGTAGTTAAGAGCGGTGGTTTGGAGCAGGTTTGATTCCCCACACCTTCACATGAGCAGTGGAGGCTAATCTGGTGAACTGGATTTGTTTCCCCACTCCTACACACGAAGCCAGCTGGGTGACCTTGGGCAAGTTACAGCTCTGTTAGAGCTCTCGCAGCCCCACCTACCTCACAGGGTGTCTGTTGTGGGGGGGGGAAGGTAAGGTGATTGTAAGCTGGTTTGAGTCTCCCTTAAGTGGTAGAGAACGTCGGCATATAAAAACCAACTCTTCTTAAATCCATGATTCTTAGTAAAATGAAACAACCATCCCTGAAAAAATCCATGTTGTTTTCAAGTTCACGTACTTACCAAGCCAGCAGCAGCATGTGCACATGCTCATTGTGTTGTTCTCTGATTCCACTGGTTTCCCAGGCAGTGCATCCTTCCAACCATTCAGATCCTGACAAGGAAGTAGAACAGTCCAGCGCTCCCAACTAATCACCTTTGCAGACAAGCTGCAGAGAGGGAAGGCAGCATGTCTGCAGCGTGCAGGTGCAGAAACTCACTTATTTTGGTGCCCATTAAAATGGATCCCCTTTGTTACATGAATTTGAAATTCAGAAGGTCTTGAAAGGAGAGGGAGGACTATGTTCTGTGCAATTTTGGTGCTGTTATCTTTAGTAATTGCTGCTCAGATCCCTCAGATTGGATGTCCATTGAAAAGAATGGAGTCTAAAGTGCATGTGTGTGGAAACTCACATAGTTTGTGGCCCAGTAAAAAGGAGACCCTTTGTTGAATGCACTTGAAATTAAAAGGTCTTTAGAGGGAGGGCTGCCTTCAGGTCGAATTAGGTGGCATTATTTTCAGTTACTGCTGCCCCTGACCTTTAAATTGGTTGCCCATTGAAAAAAATGGTCCTGAAAACCCAGAACCCCAAAACACATGGATTTCTAATCCTAACTGGTAATGTCCTACCCAAAAGGAAGTAATCACAGTGAAAACTCCCTTCCCCTTAAGCCCAGATCTGAAACTGTCGATAATTTTTTTCTTGTTGTGCACCTCTACTACAAAGTGCTGACCTGGTGGTTCTCCTTCATGCCCCAAAACATGTTTCTTTAGTCTCCTTTTTTGTTTGAAAAATTACTGAGCATGGTGCTCATAGTTTTGTGAGTGATGCTTTAAATTGATCCTAATTAAAAGGTTAATGCTGTTTTTTAACATGCTTTTCTATGGACCTACACGACTACCTACAATCTTTAGATCTGAAATACAAGTTTTACCGTATATTGCAAAGCCCATTAATATGGAAATTTCTTTTGAACAGAATAAAAATATAATCAAGTACCCTGTCTGTTGTCATTAACCGTTTTGTTATTGTTGTTTTTGTTTTTGCAGAAGCAGTTACATAGTATTAGTTTTTTTCCCCCTTTGTTGGCTTCTTCTGCACAATGCAACCCTTTGAAATGTAAATTAGGAAACTGGAGATCTGGGTGTTCTGAAAAGGTGCAAAGATGATTTGTCTGTTATCATGCCCCTTTCCTCCTGTATGCTACCTGATCTTATACAATGAGATTATGCAGCATCCCAAAAAAAACCCCAAACCCTCAAGTTCTATATTTAAGGAATTAAGCTGTAACTGCATTTTCCGCTGTATGGAAATGCCACCTGTTTGGCATATCTGGTGAGATCTTTAGCAATTAGTGTTTTTTCTTGCCTTTTCCTTTATTTTACAGATTAATGAACATATCAACAATACCAGCTGTTACACGTGAATTAAGGGAGGACACCTGCTAAGGAAAAGCCCAGTTTTCAATGTATTGTTCAAAGAAATAATAAAGAACAAACACTTCACTTTATCCAAGTTGAGAATTTAAGCCATGACTGGAAGTTGAGTATTTAAAAGCACTTTTTGATCCTTTTCTTGTTCATCCTCACAACTGTTCTAGTAGGCAGGCTGTATTCTCTCAGCTTTATGATGCTCACAGACAGCTCAGCCTGCCCACCTTAGATTGTGGTCTGACAGTGTTTTGTTAGTTTTTGAGTTCTGGTCAGACAGGAAAAACAGGTTGATTGAATTCCTGGTGGGTTGCCATACACAACTGCTGGGTTTCATTCAGTTTGACAAGTCACAGATTGAGAGATTATTCCCATCGTACAGCAGGGAAGAAGAGGCTGACAGATACTGCTGAGGTCACCGATCAAATCCATGGTTGTTGAATTGGTACCATACCTTCCACTCGTTGGGTTGGTTCCAGACTCAATTGGCAATGCCTGCTGATTCCTCCTTCTTGCTGCAGACTCATCCTTGTCTCATTCTTCAGGAGCAGCGTTTTGTGAAGATCAGTGGACTGCAGTGGGAGGAGAAAGGCAGGAAAGTTCAGTTCTGTTACTGGAATATTTAGTCTGGAGGTAACCTTAATACAGTGAAGTTTTAAAAGCCAAACTATATATGATGGTGGCAGACCCATTACTTCAAACCAGGGTTTGCCCAATTACATTTATAGAGCGGGGATTGTGACTCTAATGCTGATTTCAGATACTTTATTATAATGGGAGCTGTTATATCTAACAATGATGCTAAGAGCATGAGCTACAATCCAGGAGCTTGCTGGTTCAAATCTTCCTTCTGCTACAAACTTATTGTATTGTCTTAGGTAAGTCTCTTCATCTCAGTTGTCTCCCCCCACTATAATATAGGGGATTAAAATATATAGGGCTGTTGCAAGGATTACTGCTAAATATTATTTAGCAAAGAAACTCCTTATGATTGGAATAATATTTGGTTTTCAGACTTCTGAAGAACAAAAAAATCCATTGCTTTGAAAGGGGGATACTATTGGACATTATCAAAAATTCTGTATATGAATACATACGTACATGAGTATGTATGTGGTTTCCACATTCCCTCAAAGAGCTCCACTGTTTTCAACAAAGAGAACTATTAAATTGTCACAATATCTATGACTTTGTACATTTGCTACTGAACAAATCATCTTCAAAGCAATTCTATGGACTATCCAAAATAAATCTTTACAAACCCTAAGGAGTTTTGTTTTCTCCTAGATAAAATTAAAACACAACACACAGGAAAGAATAAAATAAAGATTTTGGGTATGTATAGAGTATTCCAGATCCTGTTATTCTGCTAAAGATTTAATTGTACAGAGCTCTTCCATCTGTGAAACTCTCTTCCATCTTTAAATCGGCTGATGATAGCACAGATAGATATGTCAATTGTAAGATAACCCTCTGGGGACCCAGAGGTAGCTGCAGATACAACAGACAGGTAAATGGCATAGATCTTCCTGTCTACTTGTCAGCATTTTCAGAGAGCACTGTCACCATGTTCTCAAGCTACAGGACACACATTTTGGTATAAACTGTCTATTTTACCTCTTCTTCAGTTAGTGCCCATTGTGACTTGAGATTTAGAGATGATGCATACAGGAGATGATGATACATAACCAGCAGCAATACTGGAGCCACCGCAGCAGAAAGACTCGTGTAATTAATGAAGCAAGCAGGTCATGTCAGTGGATATGGCAACATTCTTCAGTCATTGGATTAAACATTAGAATGCTAATGTAGCAAAAGAGTCTAAGGAACTAAGCTGTGAGTACACAAAACAAAACCTACTTCCAGTGTCCTTTCTGCAACAGGTTCATTAAATGGTCTTGGACAAGTGGCTGTCCCTTGGCCTCAGCCTCCCATCCGCTGTATGAGGATAATAATATCCCCTGTTTACAAGACTGTTCTAAGGACTATTGAGATAAGTTAATGTGTAAACATGAATGTGCAAGTACCTAACCTCAAAGTTGACAGAGGGATCATCATATTCACAAGGTTTTTCATCCCTCCAATAGTAACATTTAGCAGCACTCACAATGTGAAGGGACTGCATTCCATAGTGAGTGTCTCAGCCCTTCCTCCACATCATTGGCACAAACACCACTGTGCGAATTGTAGGATTGCTGTGGCTGCTCTGCATCCTCACAGGGTTACTGATGCCCATAGCAACCATATTTTTCATCCCTGCTCTGAAGAATATGATTGCCTCCCGACAGTGTTATGAATGACAAATCAGTATCTTAGGGCCTCTTTGCAATTTCTTGTGGGCAATGTATAGTAGGTGTATCTGACAGTACACAATATCCATACATGAATTAATACAAGGGGTATTGTCCACACATGCAATATATACATGGCATCCATGATGCATACCTATTCTCTCCAGGATCAGAGGAGCATGCCTATTATATTGGGTGCTGTGGAACACAGGCAGGATAATGCTGCTGCAGTTGTCTTGTTTGTGGGCTTCCTAGAAGCACCTGGTTGACCATTGTGTGAACAGACTGCTGGACTTGATGGGCCTTGGTCTGATCCAGCATGGCCTTTCTTAAGTTCTTATGTTACGTTCATCCAGTTATGCCAGGTCATTGAATTCTCATTTAGGAAAAAAAAGTGAATTGTTCAGTAAATTGGAGTGAAATCCCTCCTATGTCTGGAAAACTGTTAATACTGCAGACTACAAGTTTCTCCCTTAAGTCACAGAATCATAGAGTTGGAAGGGACCACCATCTAGTTCAACCCCCTGCACAATGCAGGAAACTCACAACTACCTCCCCCACACACACCCAGTGACCCCTACTCCATGCCTAGAAGATGGCCAAGATGACCTCCCTCCCCTGAACTGCCCAAGGTCCTAGAATCAGCATTGCTGACAGATGGCCATCTAGCCTCTGCTTAAAAGGGAAGGAGCACTTACCACCTCTTGCGGAAGTCTGTTCCACTCAGGAATTGCTCTAACTGTTAGAAAATTCTTCCTAATGTCTAGACGGAAACTCTTTGGATTTAATTTCAACCCGTTGGTTCTGGTCCGGTGTAACCACTTGTTCCCGATGCACTCCCACAAGCAACACTCGCAGACAGGTAATCCAAAGAAGAGTTGACTTTAATGGAGATCATACAGGTATTCAGAGCTTGCAAAGGTAAAAAAGGCAGGAATGGGGCAAAAGGGACATACAGCGGAATATATGGAGAAACAGGTCATATCAAGATAGCACAGGTTGGCATGGTAACCCCTCAGTCCAACGGACCAGGCTCTCACGAGCTTCAAAGCCAGAGAGGAATGCAGTAGTTAGGAAAACAGTCCTTGAGCAAAGCAGAGTATCTGTGAGAAACCAAAACTATCCATAAACGCAGAGAGCAGGCCTGACATCCGGCTTTCTGCTGCAACAAAAAACAACTCGGCACCATCCTCCATATGACAGCCCTTCAAGTACTTGAAGAGTCCTGAAACTTCCCTATCATCTCTCTCCTTCCCTATCATTTGCTTTTTTACTGAACACCCAGTGTAATTAAGAGTTCTGGGGATCTTGAAAGCTTTGCTCATTATGATTTCTAAGAGAGAGAGAGAGTATGGTGTAGTGAATCGAGTATTGGACTAGGATCTAGGAGACTTGGGTTGAATGCCCAGAGAATGGGGGAGACTGTCTCTTCTTTATTTGAAATTTGGGAGGGAGGTTCCTTTGGGTAGAGGGTACAATCCCTGAGAATTTAATTCCTTCTGGGAGGTGGTGCATGAGAAATTACATCCAGAAATGTATTTTTTGAAAACAACAGAAGTAACTACTACCATATTGATTTCCTGTCCCAACCAGCTATCACTCTGATATGAAAGTGCCCTGCTCAAGTTTTTAAAACACATGCAGTTGGAATCTAAATCTGCTTTCTTTTTTGGCACACCCTCATGTGAGAAAATCAGTTCCATTTCACATACGTTCTGGGGACTGTGATTAAATATGCTCTTGTTCACCATGAGAATTTGGTCCCTCACTTTTCTTTTTAATTCAAATATTTGTACTCTAGCCCGCCATATAAGTACCTTTGAGGCTCCTTTTCCCAGATAAAAGTGGGAATAGATCACTGGCCTAAAATATCCCTTGCTGTGTTTTACATGCTGTGCAGGCATTGTGACACTGTCAGCCACTTCACTTTCAGGATCACAAACAACCTGGTCCAAACTCATGTATGTTAATTGAAATTCTTCTATGGCATTCAAATGCCTTGGAAACAAATCTGTGTTGCTCAACACTCTCAAAGCAGAACACCACACTGTATGTTTTTTGGTTAGACTTAATGCTCTAATTCACAATACTATTCAATTGCAAGTTGCTAGACTAGAGTTTTTCTCTTAGTACATCAATTCAAATGAAGGGGGTGGGGGCAAAGAGGGAGCAGTACTACAAAGCTTTCTTTGCAGATGAGTGAATCCATTTTGTGGTATTCTAATCAGCTCTTTAGTTGTAGGTCAGTTCCCCCCCCCCCTTTAAATTTAAGTACAACTGAAACGTTAATTAAAAATCACTGGTGATCTCCAAGCAGCTGGGAGCTCTGTCACTTGCATTGGCAATGGGGTGGAAAATTTCCAGATTCCTAAACTCTTCCACAACATGGCAAAAGGACAGAGATTATCTTCCTAACACTTTCCAGAAGGGCAACGCTGCTGAAAATTTTTCACAGGCTATATTTTATTCTATCAATAATAATGAGTGTGTTGATAGGAATCCTTTGTTGTGTGCTCATATTGTTACATGAACCTGTTGATATGGATTTAGGTCATTTTGGCTGTTGTAGGAGGTATACAAGTATACACTGCTTTTTTTGCTTTAAAAAGGTGTAATTACTCATATATAAAGTTGCACCTATTTCCACCAATCCCACCCTCCTGGACTTGGAAGAGCTCCCCCCCAAAAGGTGCCGATACACAGTACTGATAAGTACCATCACAAATAAAGCCCTGAATGGTTACAAATCTAATGATGAGTCTCCAGTTGATTCAGATCCTGTTCATTCATAATGTGGTATCTGCTTTAAGTCTCTTTCAAGTAGTCGGGATCCCTGTTACTATGGTAACACAGTATAATATTTTTATTTATTTTGATGTATTCTAAGCCATCACAAGGACTGTATGGAACCATTTGGGGAAGGAGGATGAAATCTTCCAGCTGATGACTTGGATACACTGAAACATTTCCATAGGCAGAAGGATTTCTGCCCACGGAGCAGAACTTTCTTACCTTTGACCTCCCTCTGTAGCCTGAAGTGCCTCCAGTGCTGTTTGAGGGGGTAGTAAATCTGTGAAACCCAGTGCTAAGAGGCAACATCAGGGGACTGCCTTGGTCTCTGTGCCCTCTTTGTTGGCTCTCCAGGGCAACTGGTTGACTGCTGTGTGAAACAGGATGCTGGATTACATGGATCACTAGGGTTGCCACGCCCCTCTTTGCCATCGGCGGGAGGTTTTTGGGTCAGAGCCTGAGGAGGGCGGGGTTTGGGGAGGGGAGGGACTTCAATGCCACAGAGTCCAATTGCCAAAGGGGCCATTTTTTCCAGGTGAACTGATCACTATCGGCTGGAGATCAGTTGTAATAGCAGGAGATCTCCAGCTAGAACCTGGAGGTTGGCAACCGTATGGATCACTGATCTGATCCAGGAGGGCTTTTCATATGTTATTATGTTGTAATCCTTCTTTCTAGTGCTGGTGTCAGCAGTGGGAGAGGTGGGGAAGGTGCCGAGGCTCACCCCTGCTGGGAGGACTCACCCCTTTTCATTTTCTTACATTACAACTTTGCACTTCAGTAAGGGGAAGAATGTCAACTTTATTTCTTCATGGTGATGGATGCTAGACTTTCACCAATGCTCCAAGGGTCAATTTCCCCATTGTAACTAATCACACTCATCTACTTCGTAAAGAACACATGAACACATGAAGCTGCCTTATACTGAATCAGACCCTTGGTCCATCGAAGTCAGTATTGTCTACTCAGACCGGCAGCAGCTCGCCAGGGTCTCAGGCAGAGGTCTTTCACATCACCTACTTGCCCAGTCCCTTTAACTGGAGATGCCAGGGATTGAACCTGGGACCTTCTGCATGCCAAGCAGATGCTCGACCACTGAGCCATGGCCCTCCCCCAAATCAGTGGGCCTCAGGGAGAATTTTTAGGACACAAAAGGAAAAGGTCTTGTAACCACTGAGTGGGACAGGGTGGCAGAAAGGTATGGATTGGTGGTGCCTAACATTTGTGTCCAGGCCTTACAACTAAAAAATAACAATGAGACTCCAAGAGTCACAGTAGATTTAAGGTGGAGCTTTGATCCACCTTACTAGAAAATAACGGTATCAATAAAAGATGCAAGGGGGTAGTACAAGGCGCTACATCGCTAAATATTATTTTAATAATTTATTGCTGGTTTGTTTGTTTGTTTTTTCCTTCCCATCCCTTTTTCCCTTTTGTACCCCTATTTATCATTAAAAATTAATAAAAAAAATATTTAAAAAAAACATTTGTGTCCAGGCCAGTGCTTAGATAATGGCGCCATAGGAGTGCAAGCCACTGTTCTTTGTTCCTTGCTCTCCCCATAACTGGAATCTAGTGTTGGTGCATGCTGTAGACAGTTTTGGCTGGACAAAGGAATTTTTGGACTATTACATCACATTTGTACATTTTATTTTCTGGAGCAGCAAAATGCTGGAAGTAGCCATACAGAATTTGTCACAACTGACCTTGAAACCTGTCTCAGGCATATTGGAGTGCTCACCTAGAAGCTGTCGAATCTGTTCTGCTGTAGCTGCCACAACTAGTTGATGCAGCAGAGGAGCTTTTGCATGGGTGCATTGCAGGCAAAAAATATTTATATGTAGCCATCTGTATACCCAATTAAGGCCCTCAATTTAGCAAAAAGTTTTTTTAAAAAAGATAATGCAAATCAATTTTTAAAATTTCATATCCATAAAACCATCAGGTCAAGATCTGGATTGTGGTATTTGTTGGAGGATTAAATTTGTTGCATTGAGGATGTAAGTCTCGTTTTAAAAAAACTGAGTGATGCACAATATTAACAGTAAAGCCCCCCCCCCCCGGTATTAGCTAAGTTATGGCTCCTTTGAACCAATGTTAAGTGATGAAATCAAGTTATCTTTCTTCAACTTTCCTAAGATTAAGCATTTTGGAAGGATATGGACTGGCCTCCTTACTCCTGATGAGGAGAGCAGACCTTAAGACACAGTGCATTCCTGAGGAGAAAGGGGCTGTATCAAAGGAAAAGTGGCCCTAGATTATGCTTTGTCACCCAGGGACCACAAAAACTTGAAGCCAGCCTTGTATATTTCTCCACCCATGAAGTGAATTGCTACTTTGTTAAAGGGCTATTTGAATAATGGAAGAGGAATAGGAGAAAAGGGTTAACCATCCTCTTTCTCCATTTTCAAAGAAGCTTCTTGGGACTGTTAATTTTTTTAATGCAGAAGGTAGTCACAAATGTGCGTGTAGACTAGTTTGGCCCTGAGAGATTTTAAATCTGCAAACAAGGGCCTTCTTTAACCTATTTGTAAAATAACTTGCTTTAG
Source organism: Euleptes europaea (assembly GCF_029931775.1). NCBI lineage: Eukaryota > Metazoa > Chordata > Lepidosauria > Squamata > Sphaerodactylidae > Euleptes > Euleptes europaea. The sequence continues at coordinate 33,548,906 of NC_079316.1, read as the reverse complement.
GTAATAAATCATCATCATCCCTCAGTAGACCTTGAAGATGATGTACTGTAAATTGGGCTCCAAGAGGTTCCTTGCCATGGAGTACTTCTGTTACAATCTTTAAGATTTTTTTTTCTTAATGTATTGTTCCTGGGTCAAGCTGTGTACAAAATGTTCGGTTCTTTATTCCTTGAACCTCTGATGGCAGCAGCCCCGTCTGTATTATTGGATGTCCTCTGTACATCTTTTAAAATAGTGCCATATTTGCACTCAGATAGCTATACAATGCTAACTTCTCTTGGATGTGTGATTAGTGGCCTAGCACCAAATTAGGGAGTGTCTTGGAGCTGGCTACTTACCACAGCCCCCCAATCCTGGCCACCCTTGGCATGCAATAACCACCCCTAGATCCTCATACTATGATGACCTTAGCACACAATTAAACACACAGACTGTAGCTGGAATGGAAATGGCCACAACTTTATTGGTTACAGCATCAGGCATTGGTGTTGCATCGGGGCTGGATCCAAGGCATCAGCCTGACCCGCCTGCCGACTAATGCATCATACTCCCAGCCCTTCTGCTGGGAGTAGCCTGAGATGGCAGTATGTGGGACCCACTTGGGCAGAAGCCTGCTGTGTGGTCCCCGGCCATTTGGCAGAAGCCACCACCCTGACAGCCCCCGACTGGGCATGTCCCATCCTGACAGCCCCTGACTGGGCATGTCTCTATTCCAGGCCTACTCCAAACCCCTTATTGGGGTCCCCAGAATGTGTTTACTGAGTGCTAGTAGTGGGTAAGATGATGTATATTGTACATTAATATTAGGATTTGTATGTGGTATATTTGTTAGTATTCAGTTATTCTTTTCTACAGCAACAGTCACATAGGACTGAGCAAATCTGCTTGGATGAAACAGCTGAATATCAATCCAGATATCCCGTCTTCTGCTTATAAATGTCCTGTTCATGAATGGTTCTTATCTCAAACAATACTGGACTCTGATTGAATACCCTGATTTATTGGATTCTCAGATGTTGCTGATATGTGCATAGACTTTTGATGATTGATGTATTGACATACATTGGATAGTACTGTGTATGCTAGCACTTGCAATATATGTTTGGTAGGCATTTATGTGAAATATATATATTGGCCCATTTGAAATATAGGGCAGGCCAGGAAGGTATGCAGCAGGGCAGGAAAAGTTCCAGCTGCAGTTAGAAACACTATGGCTCCTTCACCAGTTTCCCCACCAGCAGCCATTTTGTGGCAGCATGCTGGCAGGCATTTAAGTATTTTTGAACTGAACAGATCCAGTGGTTGACTCATGTCTGATCATCATAACTGAGTAGGGTTTCCAACCTCCAGGTACTAGCTGGAGATCTCCTGCTATTACAGCTGATCTCCAGCCGATAAAGATCAGTTCACCTGAAGAAAATGGCCGCTTTGGCAATTGGGCTCTATGGCATTGAAGTCCCTCCCCTCTCCAAACCTCGCCCTCCTCAGACTCCACTCTGGGCTTGCCAGGTCCCGTAGCTCCATCATTGGGAGCTTTTTTGAAGTGTGCGGTGCGCGTGCCTGGCGCAATGTGTGTGCGCATCCCGCTTGATGCGCCTGTGTCACTTCCGAGTGACACAGAAGCAACGTGGACACTCTACAAATCTCTGCCAAAACTCTATGATTTTCATAGAGTTTCTGCGGAGGTTTCTAGAGCATCTGTGTCGCTTCCGGGAAAACCCTGAAGTGATGTAGGCGTGTCGCGCTGGCGCACGTGTATGAATTGCCTGCCGGCCCTCAGCTGGCTGGCGGGCAGCACGGTGGATTGGTGGGATTTTACCCGCCACCACCGGGTACTTGGCAACCCTACTCCACTCCCAAAATCTCCAGGTATTTCCCAACCTGGAGCTGGCAACCCTGTTGCTGAGCATTGTAAGTTTGATGGTTGAATGTATTCACCATGAAATTTTCAGTATCCATAGTATTTTTCCCCAGAACCATGAAGATTTTAAGCATACCATTCTATTTAGGTGTTAATGGCACAACCTGGTAGCAGTATATATCCTAACTGAAACAAAAATTGGCCAGCATGTGCATCATTTCAAGGTACCTAAGTAAGGAAAAATATAGTTCATTGGCAAACTCAGACCTGTCAGATAGTAAGTATGCAGTGCAGGCACTGCCAACAAACTGTGTCAGGATTATTGAACTTCTGCGTTCATAATTTAAATGGGGAATGGCTAGTAATTAGCTCAAGCCAAACAGGCTCTAGACTTGTCGTCCTTTGTCATTAAAGAGCAGGCTGATAATGAAAGGCACTCCAGTAATTAGCACAAAATAGGGAGGGGCCAGAATTTGCTTCAAAGACTTTTTTTGACATGTCTGTCTGCACTAATGAAAATTTGACTTGAGTAAACAATAGGGAATGATAACATAATTGCACATTAATAGGCAATTATTATTTTGAAAAAAAATAAGCATTAAAGAAGCATACTATCCCAGTGACAAGGCATCATTATTCCAGTAATTGGGGATAGAAATAGAGATATGAATGCACATGCACAAAGCAATCCTGATTAATATATTAATATATATTAATATATTAATATAATATATTAAGTGAGCTGTGGCTCACGAAAGCTCATACGCTGCCAGAAAATATTTTTGTTAGTCTTTAAGGTGCTACTGGACTCTTGCTCTTTTCTACTGATTAATATAGTTTTTCTCTAACTCAGTGTCTTAGTTAGAATTTACATTTCTTTACATGCAAAGATGTCTGTTTGGGGCATACTTGATGCTATTTTGTTTTACTATATCATAGTATTTTTGATTTTTAAAACAAAACTCAAAAACTATATAGTTAGCACAGCTAGGTTTGGCTATATTGTTTAAAACATATATTTAATAAATATTGTTTGAAAGGGCCAAGGAATGAGATAACACAAATAGGTTGTGTAAGGCTTAAATTAAAGTAAAGCCAGCTAAGAGCTGCAATGTTTAGAAGACTTGTTTCTGCTGCGCAAAAAACCCTTAGCTGAAAATACTAGTAAAAATTGGCTGCTGTTAAAGGCACAGTACCTTTAAGGTGTTTAAGGTGTTAAAGGCACAGTGCAGAAAATTCCTTTGCCTTAAAAGACTCTAAACAGTTAAAAAACCTGACCTCTCTCCCATTCCTTCCGTTACATGAAGAAAAGCTCCTCTGGCAACAATAGGGTTGCCAACCTCCAGGTGGTATCTGGAGATCTCCCAGTATTACAAATGATCTCCAGGCGACAGATATCAGTTCCCCTGAAGAAAATGGCCACTTTGGAAGAAGGACTCTATGGCATTATGCCCTATTGAAGTCCCTTCCCTCCCCAAAACCTGCCCTCCTCAGGGTCCACCCTCAAAATCTCCATGTTCCTGTTCTGAAATATTAACTCTGCCACAAGCTCACCAGGTGGACCTTAGGCTCACTGCTGTCTCCCGACCTAAGCCTTCTGGTTGCAACTGGAACACTCAACGGCATTATATGAATGCTTAGAAGTATTATTTAATACTACACCATGAGACTATGGACCTTCAGAAGTGTTAGAAATAGACTATTTCATACCACACAGTTTCTAGTTTTTTAAGATATGACAATACAGCCCACACAGTAGTTTTTTTTTTCTTACCCTGTGCAGGAGGCACCGATCCTTGTTGTAACTTTCAACAGGTGTTAGAAACTGCAGAGCAACGAAGTGGTTCAGATGAACTTCTATTGCAGGGAAGAGTTTGTTTTGTTTTTATTTTTCCCAAACAGGAAAGTATAGTTACATGGGGTGGCATTTGCCATGTTAGAATATTGCATGCAAAAGAACAACGAGTCTTGTGGCACTTTTAAGACTATCATAGGTCTTTTATGCATGGCTGTTTCACTCGCTGTCACCTCTCCGACGACTTTGGGTCATTGTGTTGTTTATGCATGCTGTTTCTGACCATCAGAGGTTGCCTCGCTCTCCCCCTGCATTTTGCCTGCGTTTTTAAATTCGAGATAAAACAGGTCTTTGAGAAAACGGGCAAAGCGCAGCAAGAGGCAGGGGGAGAGTGAGGCGACCTCTGACGATCGGAAATGGCATTCATAATCAACACAAAGACCCAAAGTCATTGGAGGGGTGATGGCGAGTGAAATAGCCATGCTTAAAAGACCACACTAGGTCTGTTTACCCAGCATCATGTGCCTTGATTTCAATTATGAGCCGGTCCTCCCCTCCATCTATGCACAATTGCCAGGTTATGAGCATGGCATCCATGCACCACTCTATCCCTTGATCATGAACAGTGCTTTTTCAAATGTTTATGATTATGAGGGATAGAACCTACACTTATACACCTTTAAGTTGCACATAGGCAGTACTTGAGACCACGTGCTCAATTTTGCTTCATCTCTACATGCATTGACCTCAACAAACATAATGTTGAATGAACAGGACTTCTGATATGGAATACAATATCATACAAATTAGGCTCTGGCTCACAAATACATATGCTACAATCAATTTGTTAGTCCTCAAATTCCAAGAGACTTTTTGTTCTAATAGTCCAGACTATTCTAGGCATTGCTGTGCTGCAGAACTATGCCAGTTTGATATGCATGCCTTCTCTGTGGTGACCAATAATCTCCGGTATTAATGGGATCTTAGATCCTATTTCAAAATATTTAGAACACCACCTCCACAAATTTGCTATTGAAACGCCTTCATATATATTGGATACAGGTGACTTTATACGAAAGGTAGAGGGTATAAGGATCCCATCCGATGCAGTGCTTGCCACGTTTGACGTAGTATCTCTATACACTAATGTGCCCCTTGATGAGGTCAGAGTTGTCATAGAGGAGAAATTTAGAAGCAGAGATATTAAAAAACCACCAACACATTTCCTGATGGACTTGCTAGACATTCTTTTCGAAAATAACTATTTCAGATTCAAAAAGCAATTATTTAGGCAGATAAAGGGAGCAGCAATGGGGTCAGCCGCGGCACCTTCTATAGCAAATATATTTATGATTTATTTTGAAACAATGCATATTTTTTCAAATGATTTTTTTAAACAGCATGTATTACATTATTTCAGGTTTGTGGATGACTTGGTTATGTTTATAGACAATAAGACCAGTTTTGACCAACTTATTAGGATATTAAATGATGTGGATGTAAATATCAAATTTGAAGGTAAAATGCAAAATGATAGTATTAATTTTTTGGATGTTTGTATAAACAAAGATAAGACTGGGGAAATATGGCTATCACCTTACAAAAAACCTACAGATAGAATGGCACCACTATTGCATTTTAAATCTAACCACCCCGAACATCTAAGGAAAAATCTTCCATATGGACAGATGTTAAGATTGAAACAGAACACCACGAGGAAGGAGGACTTTGATAAGGCAGCTTCACAACTTAGGATAATCCTAGTAGGAAGGGGTTATCCTATAACACTGATTGATCAAGCCAAAAGTAGAACTGACACCCGATCACGGGAGGAACCTTTTGGTCACAGCAAAAGGGACAATAAAAGAATAACCTCTTCATTCCAATACACTCCATTAATTGACCAAATAAAAAAGATCATCAATAAACATTGGCACGTCGTCACATCTCTTCCGGACTGCTCGGTACCGCCACTGTTAGGGTATAGGAGAACAGCATCCCTTAAGGATCGCTTGGTGCACACAGATAGTATCGATCCACCCATACAAACAACGAGACGGGGCCACTACCATTGTGGCTCGTGTGCAATGTGCCCTTATGCAATGCCAGTTAAAAGCTTTACTTGCACTCAAACGGGCTTTAAATTTGAGATGAAATCCTATACAGATTGCAATTCTGATAACGTGATTTATGCGGTCCTCTGCCCGTACCAATTAATTTACGTAGGCGAAACCAATCGAGCACTGAAGTTAAGGATTGGTGAGCACAGATCACGCGTGCACAATTCTGTGTTAGAGGCACCAATTGTTTCGCATTTCATTCAGCACAAACATAGGGATACTGATCTGAGATTTTTTGCCTTATGGCAATATCAAAAAAAGCGGTTTGCCAGGGAAATGTAGACAAAATTCTGAATCAGCAGGAGGCCCACTTTATCACAATGATGAATACGGTAATCCCTAATGGCTTAAACGCCACCTGTGACTATTCAGCTTTTCTGTGACACTGCCCCTAGTGTTGCATTCCATATAGCTTGGGAGTTTCTCATTGTAATTATCCAGCATAATGCCTTTGGAACATTGATTGTCAAGCATACTGCTAGGATCTGTGTAAGATGAAATAATATGCCGGTGAGTAATATTTTATAGCCTTTAATCTGTATTGAAGTTGCAGAAAATAATATGTTATGATAACACCTTTAAAATTTTCTTTAATAAAATATGTAGAAATAGGATTATTCATTATGGAGAAAGGCACAGAGTGCTGAAAATCTTCAACGGAAGTGCAGTGTGGACGACAGAAACCTGCAAAAGAATACAAGAAATTTAGATGAGCAGAAGAATTATTTTCTTATGATTTGGGACTTTTATATACATCAACTGAGGAAAATTGACTTTGAAACAGGACACTTTACCGGATGCCTGTCTTGCTTGATTTCTATAGTCCCTTATTATTTATGCACCTTTGAATTACTATTAAGATTATATTATTTCTGTGGAGTAACAGAAAAAAATATATAATTTGGTACTTATTGGTGTTATTATCATTGATTTTTGTTACATTTAGCCATAGTGACTGCATATGATTGACTAACTAATTGACCTGCGGTCCAAGTTGTATATTATTGTTTCTCTGTGGTGATGGCTGCCAGGTTGGAGGGCTTTAAGAGGGGAGTGGACATATTCATGGAGGAGAGGGGTATTCATGGCTGTTAGTTAGAATGGATACTAGTCATGCTGCATACCTATTCTCTCTAGTATCAGAGGAGAATGCCTATTCTATTGGGTGTTGTGGAACACAGGCAGGACAATGCTGCTGAGGTTATCTTGTTTGTGGGCTTCCTAGAGGCACCTGGTTGGCCACTGTGTGAATAGACTGCTGGACTTGATGGGACTTGTTCTGATCCAGCAGGGCCTTTCTTATGTTCTTATGTTCTGTAGGGAATTCTGAGGCTGGAGGAAGGTAGGGACCTCAAACAGATTTCTCAGCTCCTGCCTCAGACGACAGTTACCAAGATTCTATGTAGGAAGCCATAACTGTGAGGCACTCCCTATAGCCCATCCTTTTACAAGAAGAAGAGGAGGAGGAAGAGGAAGAAGAAGAAATAAATAAATATAAAAAATAAAATAAAAATAAAGCCTTGGAGGAAATGTTTACTATTTGTACGTTATATAAGTAAAATCCAACATAACTTCATTTAAAGTCAATTTTCCAAAAACCTGAAGCTATAGTGGTACTTTATATTACAAGCTTCATATATTATAAACTTCACATCTCAAACAAATAGGATGAAGCATTGCTTGCCTGGGAGGGGTTTCTTTACCTTGGTAATTAATTGTTTACACATTCCAAATGACATTGGTAATAATACTTATGAAGTGTATGCAGGACAGGCAACATAGTATTTTAACTAGTATTGCTTTAACATATTGCTTTCAGAAGAGACTGCTGACTTAATGCTTTCAGAAGGAACATTTTAGACAGTACGCAGAGGTGAATGAAACTGCCTGAAGCTACTTTCTGCATGACAATCCAATCTAATTTCTTTTATATATAGAACCAAAATATAAGACACTGATTTTGCTTAAAAACAGTAGGGTTAGATATCCAAACATTGAGATCCATCCCTCTACTCTTTTGAAGAATGCTACAGCCTAGTCTCCATCAAGATCTATCCATCCTCTCTTGAGAGTATTACAGGTAAACATATACTACAAAATGACAGAGCCAGATTCAGGAACTATCATAACTGAGCACCTGCAAAGGCTCATGACCCAGCCGCCACTGGAGATGCTAGGTTGATCTCCCATTTTCTAATGTTACTAACGTTAGTAGCAGAAGAAGTGTACTAAAGATTTATGTACTTAAAAGCCCAACCCCTTCAAACTCCTGCTGCCCCTCTTCACACATTATGGAATATAAAGGTTGGGTCCACGGTTCCCAATCCCATGTTTTAACAGTCACACATGCCTTTCTGGATCTACAGTGCCTGATTCAGGTCATGACTGTGGTGTTTGTGGAGAAGGAGGTTCAGCCTCCCCATCATTTTACTGACCTGAAACAATTCAGGGCCTGTTGTGGAAACCCTGTTGCCCCAGAAGGTCGGACCAGAACCAACGGGTTAAAATTAAATCAAAAGAGTTTCCATCTAGACATTAGGAAGAATTTTCTAACAGAGCTGTTCCTCAGTGGAACAGGCTTCCTCAGGAAGTGGTAAGTGCTCCTTCCTGGAGGTTTTTAAGCAGAGACTGGATGGCCACCTGTCAGCAATGCTGATTCTATGACCTTAGGCAGTTCATTAGAGGGAGGGCATCTTGGCCATCTTCTGGGCATGGAGTAGGGGTCACTAGGGGTGTGTGGGGGAGGTAGTTGTGAAATTCCTGCAATGTGCAGGGGGTTGGACTAGATGACCCTGGTGGTCCCTTCCAACTCTATGATTCTATGATTCTATGAACCCACAAGTGTACATGCAGGTTTCCCCAATGGGCTAAAGAGCGTATTGGCAGAACCATTGCATAAGGGGTAAATGGCACAAGGGGATGGCTGAAGTTTCCTCACATGCCACAGTCACAATCTGCTTCAGGCACCTCTGTGCATTGGAACTAAGGAGAAACTGCAAGGATATATGTTATTTCCAAGACTAAGTTCCTGACTTAATTTCACTCTGATTACCAACAGGGCACAGAAGGTAGGCAGAATCCAGATCCAAAATTATATTCACTAGCATGCCTGCTTCTCAGCCACTCCTAAAGGAGACTAGCCTCTAGAGTAGAATGTGCTGGGTTCAGTCAGCGAATTCAAGGTAATTTATTGAACAATAAAAGCGTACATCTAGAAGAAGTATTATTCCTGATTTTCTTTCCTAGGATCTGAAAAGATACAAGTTAGAGAGAGGCTCAACGTGAGGCAATATTAGAGCCTATCATATTAGACATTGATCACGATGGTTAGCCATGTTAGTCTATCTGTAGCAATAGAAAAGAACAAGAGTCCAGTAGCACCCTAAAGACTAACGAAATTTCTGCAGGGTATGAGCTTTCTGAAGAAATCTGCTTTGGCTCTCGATAGTGCATACCCTGACACAAATTATATTAGGCCTAGGGATTTCCATTGTGCTACTAGGTGTCCTGCCTCTCTCTGACAGCTTTTCATATCACATATAGTATCTAACCTATAAACCCCTTTCCCCAGGTAAGATTTTTATGCTTTGTAGACAGGGTTACATTCTTCTCAGTCCATTGAAGGGTTTAGAAGGGTGTGTGTGTGTTTTAGGATTGCACTGTTAGAAACTCATAGTAGACATACATTCTGGTGACCAGTGCTGTCAAAAAGAAAATAATGTGGTAACAATGCGGCAATGCAAAGTTATTGATGATGGGAAATAATGAATAGCAAGGCTGTATTTTTCCTTGGTAGATTAGGCTGAGTTTAACACTACTTTTGTACCCAAACAACTTCATTTTGAGAAGCTCGCAGCTTCTATTTTACAAGAGGCAATTAATTTTGCACTGAAGTAAATGTCAAAGACTGTTGAGATTAAAAAAAGATTTCGATACATCTTTTCTGTATCTTTGCTGTTCTGTACTCAGTTGTTATGTCCTTCCTCCCAAACCTCCACTATACGCTGTCTCTCCACTGTGTTGTAGTGTTTAGAGTTTTGTAGCAGAATCTGGGAGGCTCCGTTTTAAATCCTCACTCTACCATGGATAGGGTTGCCAGGTCCATCTTTGCCACCAGCAGGAGGTTTTTGGGGTGGCGCCTGAGGAGGGCGGGGTTTGGAGAGGAGAGGGACTTCAATATCATAGAGTCCAATTGCCAAAACATCCATTTTCTCCAGGTGAATTGAAGAAGAAGAAGAGGAGGAGTAGGAGTTGGTTTTTATATGCCTGCTTTGGAAGCTATTTGTCTTCTAAATGGGAATTGATCATGCTAGTCCATGGAATTGTTTGAGCACTGGTCTCTTGCCTATCAACAGGAAATGTAGCCTTCTAGAGTCTTTGAGCTTTATTAGTGTTAATGTTTAAACCATAAAGTTAAAGGCATGTAGAAGAAGAAAGAGGTTTTCACGAAGACCTATAATTACTGGGTTTTGTAGATTCTCCATAAAATGGTATAATATTATCAAACACGGAGTCTGTCATGCTGGCTAAAATAACTGAGAACTTCTGATGTACTCCTGCCCGCTCTTTTATTATATCTTTCAGTTTTACTAGACAGTTATTAACATTGTCACTGCTACACTCTGTTTTTCAGGCACTTGGTCATAAAATCTGTAGCCTAAAAATGTTTATTATAAATAGAAACAGTAAAGGGAGACTGTGTTTGAGAAGAAGGAATATGCCCAGGTTAAAAAAAAATGAATCTAAGCTTACAGATAACATAGTTTCTACTTTTACATGAACAAAATAATTGCTTTGCTGATGCTAGCTGGTGCTCATGACGACAGCAAGTATAACCAAAAAAAGGAAGTCCCCATCCTGTGATTTCCCACTGGTTGCCAGGCACAGGCTGGTAACCTTTTCCACCAACAACCATGTGGGTGTACATGATCCATGTGGTAGCAGCCCCAATCCAGGCAGAGGTGGCACCAATCCAGGTATGACAGTGTTCCTCCAGCTACAGGAGGCTCCGCATTGCAGGTGACCACTCCTTCAAAGCCCATACATGCATATACTCATCCAGATGTATAACTGAAGTTATATCAACTGTGGCTGCTGAAGGCTGCTTCACACCCAGATCTGCCTTGAAGCTCAGGGCAATAATATTTACATTTGTCTACATTGTAAACTAAGGTTTCTTCCTGTTAGTCTGTCAAAAGTGTACACTGGTGTTTCCTGACTAGTCGGTCTCTCTTTCCCCATCCCTCTTTTCTGTACTTTAAGGTACTGTTGACAATGGTCTAAAACGCACGGTCACTTACTCCAGTTTCTGCCCAGTCTCCTCCCTGTTTATTCCCTGTTTCACCCAGGATCAAATCCTCGCAAATGAACGGCACCTCAGTTGCTGCTTGCTGAGCGCTGTCTCGACCCAAAACGAACCCGGTTTTGCAATTGAGGGCCCAAACCGTTACCCCTGGCTCGTTTCAGAATAACACGAGCCGAGTCTTCCGGCGTCATGACGTCCCGCCCGCCTCCAAACCCCTCCCCTCGCAACCTCACCACCTTTTTTGCATAATTTCCCCCCCGATATACCAGAAGTGGGGCGTGGACACCAGAGCCGTTACTCTCCTGCCCGCCAAATTTCCCCACTCTCATTCTCCTGCCCGTTATTTGGCATTCCTGCATGCTCCCAGTCCTAGCCAAGGAAATGTCTGTCTCAAGCCACGCAGTTGGGGTGAGGGGAGTCTAAGGAATGAGCTCCGATGCTCTCATTCATCTCCATAGGGGGAAGCTCCCTCCCCAACATGCACTCACCGCAATCCTATGGATTTGCCATTCTCTAGGTGTACATTTTCCCCATCTGAATTCTCAAAGCTCTGCATGGGGGGCTTATTTTTGAGTTTTTGAGAATTCAGATGGGGAAAATGTGCATCTTCAGAGTGGCAAATCCAAGGCAAAACCTCCCAGGTATCAATGGCCCACGTCGATTTCAAGGAGCTTTTAATAAGACGTGGAAGAACTCTTCATAGGATCTGGCTCCGACTGTACTGGAGGAAACTGTGCACAGGAGGTTTTGCCTTGGGTTTGTTGCTTTCTAGGTGCATGTTTCCCCCATCCCAATTCTCAAAACTCAACAATAAGCCCCCCAGGCAGAGTTTGGAGAACTGGAACGGGGGAACTGTGCATCTGGAAAGGCACAGGCAAAACCTCCCGTGCATAAATGGCATGGGTCCACTTCTATCCATAACCCTACCCACCACGTTACGGGTTCCCACGAGCCCCGTCTCCGGCGTGGGGCTCGTGGGACGCCCCCTCCCCCTGGAGCCACAGGACTCCCCTTCCACCCCCAAGCGAGGGGGCCTTCTGGGGCTTTCTAACCCGGCCCGATCTTGCGCGCAAGGCTATCATTGGTCAGTTTGAGTCGACCAATCACCAGGGGGAGGGGGCGTTGCTGAACGGCCAGTAAGTATGTGTCTCCCACATTTTCTGTTTTGACGGATGGATCAGCACGCTGTTTCTCCACGGATCAACAAAGGTAATGCACACAGATTCTCCCCCTGCTTGGGTTCATTTAATCCTGGCTGGAACGGGGAGGAGACTGGGCAGAAACCGAAGTAAGTGACCGTGCATTTTAGACCAATGTCAACCTTTTGCTGCTCTGCTTCTCTCAGTTTGTGTCACAACCTTTCCACAGCCTTTTGTTTGCCTTTGAATAATAAAAAAACCCTTGTCCTGATTCCTGAGGGAACAATTTGTATTAAAATGTAATAAGCATTTGCATGCTGCAGTGTTTTGTTTAAGCCAATAAGCAGCGACGCAGATCTCTTTTCACAAATTCACCTTACTTGGTTCTAACCAGAAATCGCAAATACCCCATGGGAGCCTGCTGCCACACTGACAAGGAATACAGCGTCAATCTTCGACCTGAGAGCTATGAAAGGCCAACCAATTTTGATTTCAGGAATGAATGAAAGAAGTCAAGGATTTGACTTCCTCTGATTATTTCTGTGCTTTTATTTATTTTTTTGTTTTATTTTATTGATTCTGTCAGTTGCTTTGATTGCAAATGAACATATGAAGCTGCCTTATACTGAATCAGACCCTTGGCCCATCAAAGTCGGTATTGTCTACTCAGACCAGCAGCCGCTCTCCAGGGTCTCAGGCAGAGGTCTTTCACATCACCTAATACTGGTCATACTGCATACCTATTCTCTCTGGTATCAGAGGAGCATGTCTATTATTTTGGGTGCAGTGGAACACAGGCAGGATGGTGCTGCTGCAGTTGTCTTGTTTGAGGCTTCCTAAAGGCACCTGGTTGGCCACTGTGTGAACAGACAGCTGGACTTAATGGGCCTTGGTCTGATCCAGCAGGGCCTTTCTTATGTTCTTATGTTCTTACCTGCCTAGTCCCATTAACTGGAGGGGTCAGGGATTGAATCTGGGACATTCTGCATGCCAAGAAGATGCTCTACCACTGAGCCACAGCCCCTCCCCTAAATGTACCGGGGTCTTTTGTCCCCACTACAAATCATCTTTGAGTTGTCTGATAAATATTATTTTAAATAAATAAATTAACTTAACACTTCTTACAGTACTGGGTCCTCTTGGTAAATATTTTTTGTACTACTTGACATGCACAATGTCAGAGAAGTAGTGCAGGGAGATATATATATATATATATATATATATATATATATATATATATATATATATATATATATATATATATATATATATATATATATATAAACCATGTGAGGGGTTCTGGTAAGGGCCGCAATTTTCTAATAGTTTTCAAAAGCAATTTCAAGCTGAACAGAATGTCTAACATTAAATTGCAACCATAATGTCCAAGATACGTTGTATTTATTTAGGTCTGGGATTTTGCCTCTATTTATTGTGGAACATTTGTTCTCCTTTAGAGGGTTTTGTGGTCTGGCTAGTGATGTGGAACAGGGTTAGAAAAGTTCTGAAAATGCTGACAGGGAGCTGGTAGATATTATGACAGGAAGGGGGGAATGCTCATCATGGAAATGGCTTTTTAATGGTATCCCCATGGTAGGTGCAACACATAGTCTGTTCAAGGGCATTCCTGCCTGCTTCTACTTGAAGCATATCTTATTGCTCTTTTGTCCAGAAAGTGTCCATATGTACTGCTCTGAGTCTAGAATCAATACTGCCTAGTATTCATTTTACTCCTCTTCCATTAATGGTCTTCAGCATTTGGAAACTGTAAAGAGCCAGCATTGCGTAGTGTTAGAGAGTTGGATTCGGATCTTGGAGACCCAAGTTTAAGTCCCCATTCTGCCTTGGAAGCTCAACTGGATGACATTGGGCCAGTCTGTCTCTCAGCCTATCTTTCCTCAAACTGCCATTTTGAGTATAAAAATGGAAGAGAGTGTGATGGCCGTGTGATGGAGCCTTCCCCCCATCCGAGGCAGTGACCAAGAAGTCTGGATATGGGCATGTTTGTGAGTGGTTAATAAGGCTAAATATGAAAATAGCTATGCTGGATTACATGCTGCAGTAACAGATGGGTCATGGAGTGGGAGAGTAGCAAACATATCTAATTCCTACTCCTTCCCCCCTCCCCTCCTGTTTCCTGGGGTGATTTGTACCATCGCCTTCTTTCAACTACACAAGAATAAATGTATTGTCTTTTCTTATAGAAGAGCTTATAAAGAGTGGTAGGTGGGTAAGTAAAGGGGTGTTCCAATATAGTAACTTTTTTATAGCTTAGAGGAGCTGAAGGTCTGTTTTAGAAGGGTTACTGTATCCCATGCTCAAGGTCACAGAAATGATAGGCTGTTTCCGCTGGATGAGATGGATGGATTTTATTCGGAATGGCTAACTGAACCCAAGGATTTCAGATGTAACTTGGAATTTACAGCCCTGATGTTTTGTCTACCGAAACCAAAAGCAGTAACATATATAGGAATGTAAAAGCTTCTTAGCTTCTTAAAGTGTTCCCAGTGCCGAACCCCAGACTAAGAACCACAGGCCAAGAACTCTTTGGTTCTTGCCCACTGGCTCACGCCTCTGATGAGGAGGAGCCTTAGAGTTCAAAGGCTTACAGCCCCTTCCTCTCAACACTAGAGGGTGGCGCCAGCAATCAACCCCAGGCAAACAGGTCCTCTTTAATAGGGTTCCCAGGTTCCCCCTCTAAATCAGTGGGAGGTTTTAGGGGGCGGGCGCATGCGCATGCAATGACATCACTTCCGGGTTTACCCCTGGAAGCGCAGCATCACTGCAGCTGCTTTAGCACTCAAACCCTACTGTTTAATCAGCAACAATCAGCACCAAACCAGACGAAAGAACCAAACAGAAACCACTCTCCAGCAGGCTACAAGCACCCACTCACCCTCAAACACTGTCCTCTCACACAGCAACCTCAGTTGATGCTCCCCAGCAGTTTAGGAAAGTCTAAACACACTTATCTCTCCAGCCACTCATTCCTGTGCTCCTTCCTTCAGCCCAGTTGGCTCAGTTTTGCCCCGGCCGAGGAGAAGCCTTAGAGTTGAAAGGCTCACAGCCCCTGCCTCTCAACAACAACGAACACAGTAAGTTCCATTGTTAAACATATTCCTGACAATATCCTCAGCATCCCTACTTTAAACTTTACTCAGTGGCATGGTAAGATCCATGCCACTTTATCTCAGTCTAATGTACCCCACAGAGTTGCTGTGAGGATACAGTTGCTGCGAGGAACATGTTTACTACACTGAGCTCTTTGGAAGAAAATTGGAATCAAGGAAACATAAAGAACATGCCCTATTGTGTATACGCTTTCTGCTAGGTGGGTTTCCAGCCATACTTGGTTTTCTCAACTATTTTAAAATTAGGCTTGGGAAAGAGTCCAATGCAACACGCAAAAGAGTAATTTGAAAGAAATAATGGTGTTCTGGGAAAAGGGGTCATTCCTAGCTGCCTTATTCATTAGTTATCCTAGCTTTTATCTTTCATCCTTTGTGCATCCAAAAATGTGTGAATGGCAAGTGCCAGCAAAAGCTGCTAATAGAAAAATAAACAGAAGCCCATCCAGCTCAGGAAATCAAGGCTTTACAAGATGGTGGGACCTTGGGGAGTGTCTGTTTCTTGCAAGATTTGATTCTTAGTGTATTTTCATGGGAGGGATTTTTCAATTTCTATAGCTCTGCAAATGCATCATTTCAATTCATAAGCAAGCCTCTGGATTTCTTTCCAAAGAGTACAGAGCATTTGCCAAGGCACTCTCTCTTACTGAAAAGAGAATTGTTAATTGGGGAGACTATAATTCGAGCCTTCCAAGAGGCAGCATCAAGAACAATAATTTGGTCAAAACACGAGCAGTATTCCTTTTGGGAAGTCAGAAATGTGAGCGAAGGGAGTGGTGAGAAACAGAGTTAGACAGAACCACTTGTTTAGTCTTTTGGAAGACGGCCTGTCAGAATGGGCTATGGGAGGGGGAGAGGCAGGCACAGACTTTTGACAAAACACAGAGGATCTTAGTATTTTTCTCAGTAAATTGTAAACAGTAAGCTGACTGCCAAAAAAAATCCCTTGACACTATGACTATGGTATTTTCTAAAAATCAAACTATTATTCTGATTTAAGGAATCACGTAATGTTGGTATAACTGAAATATATACAGCAACATCCACTGACTAAAGGAGCACTGAATGGCTGCAGGGGTGGGGGGCACTGCACTTCTTTATGTGAGGCACAGGCAGAAATGTCACCCATTCATAATAATATTCATGAACGTAATATACATTCAAAATGTGGTATTAGAGGAGAGTTTTACAGATACCGTGGACTGCTGAAAAGACAAATAAGTGGGTTCTAGATCAAATCAAGCCTGAATTCTCCTTAGAAGCTAAAATGACTAACTGAGGCTATTGTGTTTTGGTCACATCAGGAGAAGACAAGACTCATTGGAAAAGACAATAATTCTAGGAAAAGCTGAAAGCGGGGCGGGGGGGGGAGAGAGAAATACCAACATGAGACAGATTGACACAATCAAAGAAGCCATAGCCTTCAGTTTTCCAGACATGAGCAAGTCTGTTAATGATAGGATGCTTTGAAGGTTATTAATTCATAGGGTCTCTGTAAGTCAGAAGTGACTTGACACCACATAAAACTCACACACGTAATGCACTGAATGCATTGTGCTCCCGAGTATAGAGGTATGGGTGGGGAAATGGATTGTGCCACTAACTTTTTTGTTAGTTTCAAAAAATTTGAAACTTTTGAGACTGGATATTATTCCAATGCTATATATCTTAGTTCCAAGATAACTATGTTCCCTTTACCAAAATATCCAATGGACTACAGAAGACAGGTCTGTCCTCTCCATACAGTACTACAAAGAATTATTCCAGCAAAATGTTTATATCTGGATCCAGATCTTTCCCCCTTATCTTCTTGCAAATTATCCTATTCAAAATCAAGCCAAAGTATGGAATACTCTTATCTTACCACCCAGAGCAACATTACACTACTTGTACTACAGGCCAGGTGCAAGGTACTAATTAAAAAAAAAAGAGGCCCTTATAGGTTGTTATGCTTTTCCCATGGCTATTTATGGGATTAGAACATAGTTTCAGAAGGAAAGAAATGCCAACATTTAGGTTGCTTTGCCTAACAGTGGCTGTACTCCTTTGACAAATAAATTCTTCCTATAACATTAAGTTTTATGGTCTGAATAAGTCTTTGCCCAGCACATGCAATGTAGGCTCCTAGTCTTCTACTGTAAGAGAGGTCATTATCTATGACTGTGAACCTTGATGAATCAAAATACAGCATACTTACAAAGAGCATGATTATTGCATTTTCTTGGTGTGCATAATACATATTCTGCAAATGCAGACTTGTGACAGTTAATACCAACTCTTGCCTTAAAGGTTGTTCCATGAAGAACTGTTGAAGATTTTTGTGTGTGTTCTCTGCTGAACTGGTAGATTACTAACTAAACAATTGTAAAAAGGATTAATCAGCTCGGAAAATCTTATTATCGAGGCTAGAAATATGTTCACTGCAAAATTCATTTACAAAACACATACCCTTAATTGTAAAATGAAAGAGAAACGCTTCATTTCATTGCCTATTATGTTTGTAAGCATTTATTATTGTTACAAAAGCTATGGTGCCAACTGCATAATAAAATCCTGAAACGAGCTTCTTTTTAATATCTTAGATATCTTTACTTTCATACCTTTACTTCAGTTCATTAGTTTGACTGTATGAATTGCACAACTGCTTTCTAAACAGCTGGAAATGATATTTCTCATGAAAGTTCATGGAGAATAAGTTATGGAATCTCTGCACGTGTGCAAGCACACTGGAAACTGCATATACATAATCATTTGCACTTCATATTCTGCCCTAGGAGTAATATTGAGACCTATGTTCCATCTGTAAACCTAATTACTGGATTACTGGCCATGGCAAAGGTCCCTGGTATTTCCCAGCTAGTTGGGCCTCTGTCTTTCCTTACATGTTAGCAGTATTCTCCTGAGGCATACAATGCTTTCTCCTGAAGCACACAGTTTTCTCCTGAAGCACACAATGCATGGGTCAAATGGCTATAATCTACTCATGGCTGGCCATCCACTAGGCACACATAGGCAGTTGCCTGGGGCACCAGAGGTGTAGGGGTGCCAAGCAGCCCTTTTGCCACCCTGTCCCACCTGGCCACAGAGTTAGGGCCTGCCATGGCAGGCAGCAGCCCTGGGAGGTGCCCCAGCAGGCCTCTTACTCTTTCTTTCCCCTACAGTGTGTGTTTGTGTGGGGGGAAAGGAAGCGGGCATCTTCCCACTTCCCTGTGGTGCAGCTGGGGACAAGGCAGGAAAATGGCAGCTTCCCACTTCCTTGCAACACATGGGGCAGTGGCTTCCCTAGCCTAGGGCGCCCAAATTTTTTGGACTGGCCATGAATCCAGCAATCATAATGGTTAGATTCCAGCTCAAGGAGGACCATATTGTGGTAGATGTTCACTATCATTACTGCTTGTGTTGGTATTATTAGACTGTCAATAGGAGGAAGCTATTGTGAGGCTAGCCTTTCCAGTCCTTTCAATATCTTCTGAGCTCCTTTCCATCTCCTGTAAGCCAGACTGCAGCAACATTCCCTGGTGTGGCCTAAAAAAAGCTAAATTCCCATAATGATATGAGTTTTTTTAGCTTTTTTCTGAATATCTGAAATTTTGGGGGTGTATTAAACCCTATGGGAAATCTTTGCGGTGCTCTGGGTGTGTGGGTTTTTTTAAGGTAGAGGCACCAAATTTGCAGTGTAGCTGCAGGTGGCCCCCAAAGAGGGTACCCCCATCCATTTTCTATTGTGTCCAATAGAAAAAAAAATACAACAGTGCCCTTTATTTTTCAGCTAAAAAAAAGCCGAAAAAGCCAAAAAGGGTGTTTCTCAGCTTTTTCAGTTCCACATATCTGAATGCACCCCCCTATTTGCAACTCCAAACATTCTGCAGAGAGGGGCAGAATTCTACCCACTGTAACCTGATGTAATCTGACTGAATTTTTCTACATAAAGTCAAGAGATAAACAATTGCGTGATTGCAGTCAATTTAATTTTTTTAAAAATGGGTTTTATCAGTTGCATAGATGGTTTCCACCATGTAGAGTAAATAATGTCCGAACATCATTGGATTAGAATACTTAGATATATTGACATTTGAATATAACCAGGTGAATTTAAGGCGTGTATGCAGCTGTAGTTGTGGTCAATGGCTATGCAATCTTATGCCGAGTGATTCCCATCAGTTGAAATCAATGGGTTTAGACTGGAGTCCTCTGCAAAGGATTATACTGTGAGCCACTCATAAAAATTAGTGGCCTGGAAATGTGGATGCCTGCCTTCACATATAAAAAGGCACGTTTAGGATAGTGAAAAAGATGGTAGGCTGCTTTGAGTTCCTTGGAGGAAAGGGAGGATAAAAATGTGCTATATAAATACATAGGGTTGAATCCCATATGAAATTTCTGTGCATGATAATGAAATCCCCCCCCCCACACTGTAGCCCAAACTACTTCCTTAAGTGCTACTCCTGGGGCAATGGAAGACCCTGAGGAACAGCATGAGGGAGAGTTGAAAGGCTTCTGTAGGAGGAGGAGAATCAGTGAAAATTGCCCTGTTTCTGTGTGGAGATTTTTTAAAAGTAATAGTATAATGAAATGGCTCAGGATGGTGCTTTTATATTATTATTGCATTATTGTGCTCTTAGTGCATTGTTCTCTGCTTTTGTACATTTTGTTTTCTGCATCACTTGACATATCATGTCTGACACATTTTTGCACTGTGTCTAATGTTTATAATCCTAGTCCTGTTACATTGGGAGGCAAGGCGGCAAGGTATAGCCCAATCCTGTCAGAGCTCAGAAGCTAAGCAGGGTCAGTTCTCGGAAGGGAGAACAACAAGGAAGGATCTGCAGAGGAAGAAAATGGCAAGTCACCTCTGCTTCTCACTTGCCTTGCAAGTCCTTTGCTGGGGTTGCCATAAATTGGCTGTGACTTGACAGTGCTTTACACACATACACAGTCCTTTTACATTGCTTATTAGATCTCTTGTGCTATTTAATTGCATTGTTTTACACTGTGTAATATGCCTTGAGTGTCAGTGGATTCAGAAAAGGAAGAGGCACTAGAGATTATATTGCAAATTTACATTGGTTACTGGAGAATGCAAGAGAATTTTAGAAGAGAATCAACTTGTGTTTCATAGATTACAGCAAAGCTTTTGACTGTGTAAATTATTTAAAGCTATGGTTGGTTTTAAAAGAAGCGGAGGATCCCTACTGTAGGGGATCCGTTGTTTGCGGATCCGTGCTGGGTGACGGAGGCCCGACTGGCCGCTCAGCCGCGGGCGTGTGGGGGGGGAGCAGCGGGTCCTGCGCTCCCTCCTGGCTCCCGGCGGCTGGCTGGGGGGGATGAGCATTCTCACCGGGGGGGCGGTCTGCGGCGAGATGGACCGGGGGCCGACATGCTTCGCCCCGCGGCGGCGGTGGTGGGAACCGGAAAGGGGAGGGCAGGATGTCCCGCCTCCGCACGCCTTCCTCCCCCCCGCCCCTTGGTTCTCTATGGGAGCCAATGGGGGCCTGGCTCTCCATCCCTCCACCCCCGGCCGGCGCTCTAGCCAGAGGTCTTCTGCCTGGTCCGCCGGCCGGGTTTAAATTGGAGGGGGCTCCTCGTGGCTGGCCCTTCTTCCAGCCTGCTTTGTCTCCTTCCAGCCTGCTTGCTTTGTTTCCTGCCGGCGGTTAGCTTCGAGCCTGTCTGCCCATGGTTTCTTACGGTGGCCATGCCTCCCAAACAATCTGGCAAGGGGCCCCGGCCGGCGCGGCGGCAAGCGCCTCCTTCGAGGGGCGGGCAGCGGGGCTCCATGGCAGCTCCTGCTGGAGGTGCTCCCGGCTCCACTGGGGAGCGCCGCTCGGCCACCACTGCGAGCGGCTCAAGGGCGACGCCGGCGGCGGCCACCACATTGGGTGCTTCAAGGAAGAGGCCGTCTGCGGCCTCCACGGTGGCTGGCTCAAGGAAGAGGCAGGCAGAGGGCGGCTCGGTGAGGGGGCCGGCAGCAGCACGGATTCGGGCCCCGGCCAAGGATGTCGCCGGGGATTCCTCCCTTAAGGGGCTCTCGACCATCGTGCGGAAGCTGGCTGAGGACGTGGCCGGCCTGAAAGTGGTGGCGGGCACTTCTGGTGTGGCGGAGACTTCTGCTTCCATTTCAGGTTTGCATGCGCCTAGTAGCCGTAGGGCAAGGGTGGCAACTCGGAGAAAGCGGGGCGGCTCTTCACCTCCCAGTTCCAGCAGTTCGGAGTCTGGGGGCTCCCGTTCCAGGGACAGGGGCCGGCGGAGGAGAAAGTCCAGTCACAAGGCCCAGTCTTCCCATAAAAAAGGGAGGCGCAGCAGAGAGGTGTCAGACAGCGGGGGAACCTCAGGTGGGTCCTCCTCTGGGGATGAGTCTGACGGGGCGTCCGCCAAGTTTTGGAGGGCGGGGGCTGAGGTGCCTGGGCTCCCTGGGTGGGTCCTACATAGGCGGGCGGAGGAGAGGCTTGACCAGGAGGAAAGGGTGAATGATGTCTGGGGAGGCGGGAAGACCGCTAGGGGCCCTCCTTATAAGTCCACCTGTGTTTCTGGGGACAACCCTCCTGGGATCCATTTGCCCAGGGATTTGAGGGAACAAATCCTCGATGGCTATTTTGTTGATGTAATATCGCTGATTAAGCCTGAGATGTCTGTAGGTAGGAGCGTTAAGGCAGGGGGTCGGGAGCCAAGGAAGATGCGAGTCGATCCAAAAGATAGGACATTCAACAATTGGCTTGCTGGGTTTGGGGTTTCTATGGCAGTAGTCGCGGCCTCCTATCCAAAAAGGGCTTGGCACCTCCTTACCCATCACAACTGCGTCCTTAAGGCACGTGCTTTGGCGGGAGAGGCAGCGGCACTGGATTATGATGAGGAATTCCATAAGAGGGCCTCTAATAATGATCAGTGGCGCTGGGACCACATGGATAGTTATCTGTGGTCCACATTGGTGAATCCACATGTAAAGGCTAGGTCGGATTCAGCAAAAGGGGTTAAGTGGGCTCCACGCCGTGAGTCCAGCAGGAAGGTGTGTTGGGAATATGGGCAGGGTCTCTGCAGTCGCACTAAGTGCAGGTTTGAGCACATATGCGAATCCTGCCTTGGCAGTCACCCTAAGTCCAGCTGCCCCAGGGCCGAACAGCCCTCTCGGGGGGGACGGCCCCTCGCCCGGAGGGACGGGGGTGCCGGGGCCTCCACTGGTGGAAGTAAGTAGTATTGATTCACATATGGGGCTCGCCAAGACGCCAGTAATTTTGGCGGCTCTGTTGCCATGGCTGTAGTGCTGTCAAAAAAAAAATTGGTACAGTTCGGATTCGGCCGAATTTGGCCCTTGTGGGTTCGGTACGTGCCAAAGTCCGAACTCCCCCACTTCGGATCCATTCAATTTGGCGGGAATTCAAAGTTCGGAAAAAAAATTCGGCCGAATAAAGCCATTAAAAACACAATCGCGCCTTTCCACGGCTCTGGGGGGGCATTTTTGGGCTTAGAGGTCCCAAACTTTCAGCAGAGCTTCAAAGGACGTATATTGAAAGACTCCCCAAGTTTTGTAAAGATTGGGTCAGGGGGGGCTGAGATATGGGCCCTGAAAGGGGTCCCCCCACCCTTAATGTGTATCTCTCAGCAGAGCTTGCCGCCCACGCACAAAGCTCCCAGCCCCGACAAACAGCTGATGAGAGCAAGGGCGGGGCAGGTGCTAAGAACTTTGCAAACCAACACAACTGAAAAGCAACACTTTTGCAAACATGCAAAGGGCGGGGCAGGTGTGAAGAATTTTGCAAAACAATACAACTGCAAAGCAACACAAGCACGCAATGCAACACCTTTGTAACAGTGCAAAGCAACACCTGACACCTGGGAGTTTGCATACCATGGAAAGGGACAGAGGCAGCTAGCTATGCATAATGAGCAGGAGGGGGTGGAATTTCTCCTTTTGCATTGGACTTGGGACCAGGCAGATGCATTCTTTAAGTCACCATTTGAAAACCAGTTTTGAGCAAGCATCAAAATAACCTAACTGATCTTATGAATGAGGAAAAACCTGAAGAATAAAAATGAAGCCCCCCCTCAAACCAGGGAGAGAGAGACTGGAGGGGGAACACACACCCCAGGCAGAACCGGCAAAAGCCCCCTTTGGCTTCTCCCCCCCACCCACAGAAACTGCTCCCTCCCCACACACACACAGAGACTCTGCTTTCCCCCCCACACACACACAGAAAAGAAAAAATTATAGATTAAAGCCCCCAAAGGGGTCTTACTGTGGCTGTCTTCTGTTCCAGCAGGAGGGGCTGGGAGGCTGGGTAATCCAATATGATTCCATTTGTATCCAATATAAGATCCATATGTATGCATCTCTCGAGGGTGATCCATTCATCCCAATAGGGAAAAGGGGAAAGCCCATATCTCGGGGGGCCCTGACCCAATGTTTACAAAACTTGGGTGGTCTCTTAAAAAGCCTTGACTGAAGCTCCGCTGAAAGTTTGGGGTCGGCACACCCAAAAATGCGCCCCCTGCACCACGGAAAGAGAAAAAGGGGGGAGCCGATATTTCAGCCCCCACTGAACCCATCTTTACAAAACTTGGGTGGTCTCTTAAGAGGGATTCTCTGAAGCTATGATAAAAGTTTGGGGGCTGCACCCCCAAAAAAGCACCCCCTGCAGCCATGAAAATGGAAAAGGGGGGAGAGGAAAAAGGGGTGGAGCCCATATCTCGGGACCCCCTGACCCAATGTTTACAAAACTTGGGGGGTATCTTAAGAAGCCTTGTCTGATGCTCTGCTGAAAGTTTGGGGTCGGCACACCCAAAAATGCGCCCTCTGCAGCCATGGAAAGAAAAAGGGGGGAGCCCATATCTCGGGACCCCCTGACCCAATGTTTACAAAACTTGGGTGGTCTCTTAAGAAAACTTGTCTGAATATCCCCTGAAAGTTTGGGGTCTGTACCCCAAAAAATGTGCCCCCTGCAGCCACGGAAAGGAGCGAATGTGCACAAGCACCCCCTCACACACACATGAGGATTTCCCTCTCTCTATTTCTTTCCCCGGCTGGCCGCACATCAGCTGATTCCTCCAGTACTCAATCCTGACTGATTGGCCAGAAGAAGACCCAGCTTGGCCACGGATTGGCCGGGGGAGGAGAATGCTGCTTACTGAAGGTTATGCTGCTTACTGACGGCCCCGAATTGGCCGAATTTATTCGCGAACTCCTGAACTCGCTGAATTCGGCCCCCCCGGTTGCCCGCCAGTTTTGAGTTCGGTTCCTCCCGAACTAAAAACCGCCGAATCAAGGGAAATTTGGCTGATTTTCAGTTCAGGCCGAACCGAATTGACAGCCCTACATGGCTGGCCAGGTACCCTAACAGAAAGGCGGCAGAGTTTCTGGGGGAGGGTTTCTCTTTTGGTTTTCACATCCCTTTTCAGGGCCCCAGGGTGGCAATGGATGCTCAGAACTTGAAGTCTGCCAGGGAAATGCCTGACGTTGTGGCAGCCAAGATTGAGAGGCAGCGTTTGGCTGGCAGGGTGGCGGGCCCTTTTGGGTCCCCCCCTTTCATAACCTCAGGGTTTCCCCTTTGGGTGTAGTTCCCAAAAAGGCGCCGGGGGAGTTCCGCTTAATACATCACCTGTCTTATCCAAAGGGGGCATCGGACAACGAGGCCATCCCTCAGGAGCTCTGTTCTGTTCGGTATGCCTCATTCGATCATGCGGTCGGTCTGGCTCGGGAGTGTGGTTCGGGGGCACTGCTCGCCAAATGCGATATTCAGTCAGCCTTCCGGCTACTGCCAGTGCACCCCGATGATTTCTGTCTGTTGGGGTTCCGCTTCCGGGGCGCATGGTATTTTGATAAGTCTATGCCCATGGGGTGCTCTGTAGCCTGTGCTGCATTTGAAACTTTTAGCTCATTTCTTGAATGGGCGGTGACTGTGAGGGCGCAGTCCAGGATGGCAACCCACTACCTGGATGATTTTTTATTCCTGGGGAAGGCCAATACGGATGAATGCTCTCGCCTGCTGCAGGCATTTGAGGGGCTGTCCCAGGAGCTCGGGGTTCCCTTGGCCCAAGAAAAAACTGAGGCCCTTCCACAAGGCTAGTCTATTTGGGGATAGAGCTAGACACTGTTGCGGGTACATCTCGCCTCCCCGAGGACAAGCTGTTAGCCATGCGGGCTCTTATTTCACTGTTCCTGGCGCAGCGGAAGTGTTCACTGCGGCAGCTGCAGTCTTTGGTGGGGCACCTTAATTTTGCCTGTCGGGTGGTCTCTCTGGGGGGCGCTTTCATGGCCAGATTGGCCAGGGCCACAGCGGCAGCTTCCTGCCCTCATCAACATATCAGGATCACCAAGGGTATGAAGGCATCTGGGATGCTTTCCTGCAACATTTTAATGGTATTTCGCTGTGGCAGTCGACGCTGACTTTGGGAGGTGGGGCACTGCAAGTTCAATCAAATGCAGCAGGGAGTGTAGGTTTTGGTGTGTACTTCAATGGACACTGGTGCGCGCACCGTTGGCCACAGGATTGGTTTGAAGCAGGGATCACTAGGGACCTTACCTTTTTGGAATTTTTTCCCATTTTGGTGGCAGTTACTATCTGGAGGGAGCAGTTTCGGGACAAGGAGGTGAGGTTTTGGTGTGATAATGAGGCGGTGGTGCGGATTATTAACAAGCAGTCGTCAAAATCTGCGAGGGTTATGCGGCTTGTTCGTGTCTTTGTGTTAACATGCCTTTCAGCTAACATTACCTTCACAGCTAAGCATGTGGCGGGGGTGGAAAACAACATTGCCGATGCACTGTCTCGCCTCCAGGAGGAGAGGTTTCGCACTCTGGCACCTGGAGCGAACCGGCGGCCGGATCCATTCCCGGAGGAGTTATGGTCTCTGGGCACAGGGACATAATGTTGGGTATTTGCAGCTCAGTGGCGCCGTCCACGTTCAAGTCATATTCTGCATCGGCTTCGGCCTTCCTGGCGTTCTCGAAGGGTAATGGGGGCGTGGGATCCTGGCCTACTACTGAGGATATGGTTTTGTGTTACCTGGCTGACATGAAGCGGCGTGGGCTGGCTCCCAAGACCATGCTAAGCCACATGGCTGCTATTACCTTCTTTAGCAAGGCTCAAGGGTTCACTGATCCGTGCGATTCCTTCCGAGCTCGCAGGGCGGTGGAGGGTTGGAAACGTATGGCACCACGGCCTCCTGATCACAGGAGACCCATCACCCTAGGTATCTTGTCCAAATTACTAGATGTATTGCCGAGGATATGCTTCTCTACCTTTGAAGTTGCTCTCTTCCGGGTGGCCTTCACTTTCGCATTTTACGGGGCCTTTCGCGTGGGGGAACTGGTCGCGAGCGCGGCCTCAGACAAGTCATGTCGGGCCTTAAGGTTTCAGGATGTAGTTCTGAGTAAGCATGTGCTTCGCATCAACATTGCCCGATCAAAGACGGACCAACAGGGGAAGGGTTCCGTTCTTGAATTGCGGGCTGCTCCCCGGCATGACCCTTGCCCGGTCAGAGCGGCCGCTGCCTTTTTGGATGTGCGTCCTGTGGGGGACGGCCCATTTTTGAGGCACGCCAATGGTCCCCCCTTAACTCGCTATCAGTTTGTAAGCGTGTTGCATATGGCCCTTGGGGAACTTGGGTTACCTGCGGGCAACTTTGGTTCGCATTCTTTCAGGATTGGGGCGGCCACCACGGCGGCGGCTTGGGGGCTATCTGAGCAGCACGTCAAGGCCATTGGTAGATGGCGGTCGGCGGCTTATAAGACTTATGTCAGGCCGCTTGTTAATGATTGTGTTTGAGTTACAGCTGGACGGCGGCGCCGGGTGTGGCTGTGTGGCCACAGCATCGTGCATTGGGCAGGACTCTACGCCATGGGTTCTGGTTGGGGAAGACACCTGGGCTTGGATGATCTGATGGAGGCCTACTGGTTCGGCGTGTGAGGCATGCGGTGGAATGCTCTCTTGCCCTATCTGCAGCGGAAGGTGCAGCAGCATGGAGTGCCGGATATCCTTGTCGTGTAACTGGGCGGCAATGATATGGGCAAGGTCAAGGGCAATGCCCTGCGGGAGGAAGCGATGAAGGATCTGCAAACCTTGACTACATGGTGGCCTAGTGTACGTGTGTTATGGTCGGACATACTGGAGAGGACGTCCTGGAGGGGGGCCGAACGCCCAGAGAAGGCTGACCGGGCTAGGCGTAAGGCGACATTGGCTATCGGTAGGGCTGTGACGGAACTGGGCGGCGATGTGATCCCTCATCCCGAACTCTCATGTCATCTGGAAGCGCTGTATCGCCCTGATGGCGTACATCTGTCGTCGTGGGGAATGGATCTTTGGTTGCAGGACATCCGGCATGCTCTTCGGGTTTGGTTACAGCGTTAGGCATTGGCGGGAGTCGGCCGAGAGGGGGAATCCCCTCTCTGCCTCCTCTTGTGGCGGTTGTGGGCATGGGGCCAGAATCCTGTTGTGGAAAAGCCGGCCTGTGTGCTCCCTTTTCCTGGGCTGGGGACCCCAATAAGGGGTTTTGGGGGGGGAGGCCAGTGGGTTGACTGCCCGGCGGGGCAGTCCGGACGGCCTGCCTCCTCCCAAGTGGCAGGGTACCACACAGTTGCTGCCATCCATGTGGTACCTGGATCTGCCATCTCAGGCTGTGCCCAACAGGGGCTGGGCACAGGATACATCAGCGGGCATCGGGTCACCTGATGTCAGGATTCTGCCTCCATGCTAGCCAATGCCTAATGATGTATGTTTGATGTATGTATTAAAGTTGTGGCCTGTTTTATTTCATATTTGTGTCGCATCATATCTTTTATTCAGAAGGGTTTAGAGGTAATGCAGCCCCCCCTTTTAGGTGAGGGGGGGCGAGTTTTCATTGTTGGTGGGAACAGGCGGGCCCCGGGACCCAGTATTGGCCTGGACCCGCAAATGAGTGTACCACAACATCAGATTGTTTTGATGTTCAACCTATACTCTGAACAAGAGGCTACTGTTAGGACAGAATATAGAGAAACAGAGCGGTTTCCAATTGGCAAAGGTATCAGACAAGGATGTGTTTTATTTCCCTCTCTTCAGTCTATATTCAGAGCATATAAGGAAAGCTGGATTATATTTAGGTGAAAGTAGAGTAAAAATTGGAAGAAGGAACATCAACAATTTGAGATATGCAGATGGCACCACATTAATGGCAGAAAACTGTGAAGACTTGAAACAATGACTGCTGAAGTTTAAAGCAGAAAGTGCCGAAGCAGGATTACAGCTGTACATTAAGAAGACAAATGTAATGACTACTGAGGAATTACACAATTTTAAGGTCAACAATGAAGAATTGAAATTGTTAAGAGTTTTGTTTTCCTTAGCTACATTGTCAACCAAAAGGGAGAATGCAACCAAGAAATCAGAAGGCGACTGAGACTAGGAAGGGCAGTCATGAAGGAGCTAGATCCTTTAAGAGTACGGATGTGTCGCTGACAAACAAGATCAAGATAATTCATACTATAGTATTCCCCTTGACTATGTATGGGTGTGAAAGTTGAACAGTGAAGAAAGCTGACAGGAAGAAAGTTGATTAATTAGAAATGTGATGTTGGAGGAGAGTTTTATGGATACCATGGACTGCCAAAAAGATAAATAAGTGGGTTCTAGATTAATCAAACCCGAACTCTCTCTTGAAGCTATAATGACCAGAGGCTATCATACTTTGGTCCCATTATGAGAAGACAAGAGTCACTGGAAAAAACAATAACACTAGAAAAAGTTGAAGGCAACAGGAAAAGAGGAAGACCCAACATGAAGTCACGGCCTTCAATTCGCAAGACCTGAGCAAGTCTGTTAACGATAGAACGTTTTGGAGGTTGTTAATTCATAGCCAACATAATTTGGAGGTGACTTGACGACACTTAACACAGAGATAGAGGGGAATGGATCAAACATATTCTTTGTTTAACTTTGAAGATCCAGTTGAATGTTCTGAATCAGGGCAATTAAAGACAAATAAATACTAGTTTATGAGATACAGCTGATACATTATTTTGTCATCCCAAACACTCAGGAAAAAAACCCAAATGTAGATAATAGGAATACATTCAGTGGAAGAGCATTATTGTTCTCTAGCAGATGTTCAAGAGGGAGCTACAAAGTTCAGAAAACTGTTAATCTGATGAAATGTTGGATTTAGGGAAGGTGATAAACATGAAGGTCCTGAGAGAGGAAACCTATTAGGGGAAATCATGCTGTAACTAAGCAGTGATTATGTAGAACAACCAGAGCTTAGGCTTCAGAGTCTTTTACCCAGACTTCACTCTCTAAATCCATCAAAGCAGATCTATTGTTCTTGTTTACTGGAGAGAGGAGTTGCACGGATGAGTTATTAGGGTGACAGCTGTTAAGTGACAGATGTCTATTCGGGCCAGTGCTGTGCAGGCCTCATGATTGTTTATAAGGCAATCATTTTTAAGAGTTATTTTTTTCCTACTTGCCTAAAAGCTAATGCAGTCCTTCTGCTTAACAAAGTATGTTCCATGCATCATTCTTGTATTCTTTTATATTAGTTAATTTCTGATCATGTGCTCCCCCCTTGCATTATTTATACCCTTCAATGGCAAGCAGATGTTCCTTAAAAAGCAAAGAGAACAATACTGATATTTACGAGGATCACTCGACTCCGTATTTTAAATACATTAACAATTCCTAAACACATTTGCAGTGGCTTTTACTCTCTGGCTTCAAACTAGACCCGCAGCTTGTTTCCATGACTGCGACAGTTGTCAAAGTTATTCCTACTACAAACTGACTTGTCAGTTCTCATGCTGCCAGCGCAAGCGCATCACATTTTAAAGCTTTATCTATGGAGCTTTTATGCTTCCCCTGCTTTGATCGTTTGTCAGGAAACTTTCAATACACTATGGTTATAGTGCGTTGAAACATTTTAACTTCTCAGCTTTTATGTGAAGTGCAAACTAGAAAGCATAGGAGAATTGACAGCATAATCCTTTCCTTGTACACAGCTCTGCTTGCAGACATATTGAAGGCATTATTTTTTATTTAATTGCTCTGTTGGTGCCTCTTGTGCATTTCCATTGGGAATGACACAGAACACAAAATCATTTCCTATAGATCTGAAACACCTTGTGCTACATGAACAAGAGAGGCTTGAGATTCTGTGCCAGTTGTGAAGCTGTTCCCTCTGAGCACTGAGTCCCCCTTTTGCTTGCTGAAATGTTCAGATGTCTGGTGAGAAGGCAGACTAAAGCCCCTTTGCTAAAATTGCATTGCATTTAGTAGTGGTGGTAAACCAAAAAGGTTGAGAAAACAGAAAAAAGGATGATGTATGATGCAGTATACAAATAATGTATAACTCAAATGTGTGCACATGACACTACAATGATAATTTAATATAGCAACAACTAAAAAAACACAGAATGTAATTGTCCATATACAATGAGACAAAATACAATGCCACATGCTTTTCATCAAGTTGCCTTTGGCAGCGGCTTATATTATAAACATAATTAATACAATCATATCTTGCTCACACAGTGGAAAACCATAGTCAACCACAAAGACCAATCTGATAGCCAAATTAAAAACGTGAAATACCTCACGAACACCAGGCTTCAATAATTTCATTCACATATGGATATCACTGGTCAAAAATAGCAACACCAGAACACGTGTGACTACATCATAGGTAACAAGATGTATTCCAAATTGTTACTGATAGATCTTCCACATTGTCGACTTTCCTGCTCAGTACGTGACCAAGATGACTGATGGTGTAATCTTAAACTGTGTCACACCCTTCCAAGTCCACTGAAATCAGTATTAGGACAGATCCTGTTTCCCATCTTACTGAAGGGCCAAACTAGGTGAGGCAGTGTTTTATTTATGGGCCAGCTGACAAAGGTGACAGTGAAGCTGTTGAGCATAGAGATATCTACTGGGATACTACCATCACTATAAAATGGGCAACTACAAGTTCATACATACTCTCTGTGATGACTTTCACCTTGTGGAATGGCCTGCCTGAAGAGGTCAGGAAGGCTTCCACACTTCTATAGAGCTGTAAAATGTGCAGAACACAAAGGTTGAGGAGGGCACAACAGATATATTGGTTATTGAATGTCCCATTTTGTTGATTGTACTGACTCACTATGGGATACACCTTGGGTCCCTGTGAAAAAGGCCGACTATAAATAATGTAAAGTTGTTCACCTCTGCATGGGTTCTTTGAAGGTAGGAGGTAGCAAAATTCTGTGACCCACCTACAAGAGAGTTGTAACCCACTATTGGGCTGTGAGCTATGATTTGAGAAGCTCAGCCATAGTGTCATCGTATTGCTCAGGGATACTGAAAACTTCACAAAAGATTTTATCAACATCTGAATGTTCTCTTTTTGCAATACCCATTTAGTATTCAGTGGCTCACCTCATATTGGTGATTGGCCTTTGATCATTTGCTCACAGTTCAGTATTCTGAGTAGTCTTGCAATTGTACAATGGTGACATTAAGCATGGCCCAGGTGGCTGCTGTTGAAGCATGTTCATAGTTGATTAGATTGCTTGGGCTAAGTATGCTTCAGAGTCATCATGGGCAGGTCAGACCCCACTCAAAAGCAACGTTGTTGGAGTCTATGTGGTAGTTTTGCATCTGTGCAGGCATTGAATTAATCAGTCAGTAGCATTCAGTGGGGTGATGCATGTTCAGAGTCAAACCCGGCCAGGTTGAGCTGCAATTTCTATGTGGCAGTGAAAGAATGCATAAATCCAGTTAATACAAAATGAACATGAACACTCTAAGCTTTAGGAGTCATCAGAACAACCAAATGTTTAAGGCTGAAACACTAGACACAAGCTGTACAGTTTTTTTTCCAACACAACAACCTAGCAGGATCAAGATCACAATGGGTAGCCGTGTTAATCTTTCTGCAACAGTAGAAAAGAGCAAGAGTCCAGTAGCATCTTAAAGACTAACAAAATTTCCAGTAGGGTATGAGCTTTTGTGAGTCACAGCTTACTTCTTCAGAAAGCTCATACTCCACTAGAAATTTTGTTAGTCTCTAAGGTGCTACTGGACTCTTGCGCCTTTCTGCTGCTAGCAGGATCAAGACAGCCTGGGAAACCACCTGCTTTGTAAGATTAGATTTTTTCCTCCAGGTTTGCTGCACTGCATGAACAGATAGGGAATGGGGACAGTGATAACAGAGTATTTATGATTTGAACCTAACAATCATTGAGTTAGCCAGGCAAAATAGAATAGAATGACAAGGCACGCATACCGCCCTCTTCATTCAGAAGGATTAAACATGGATTTTTAAAAATCGTAACCACAAAGATGATGAATGAAGGAAAAGATCAGGAAAGCAGTGTAATCATGCACAGAAATACAGCATTTTCGGTCCAATTTTTAAAAAATGCAATTACAAAAAAACAAATTTATTTTTGGAGAGATTCGATTATCCTCCTGCTTGCATTTTGTGAAAAAATGGTTGTCTGAACAGATTGATGAAAGACCATCCCAGGTATGCCTTGGCATTTTGTGAATAAATATCACTTACACAAAATGTAACTGTGGACAATATGTCTGAGTTCCAAAGAACTACACAACTCAATCTGCATGCTGAGGAAGTTTTGGGTTTGTCTCTTTTTAAAAAAAATCATAATTTCACACACTGGATGGCAAACTACTTGTGAAAGCCACTGTCTGTCCACATATCTCCACACATATCTCCATTTAGGATTCTGTTCTGTCACTACTCTGAGATAATCTTGGTCAAGTTTGGTAGCACAGTTGCTCATTGTACACAGGAGAAATAGAAGAATGTAACCTTGACAATGTAAGATATTTAGAGCATGCTATTTTTTTGTTGTAATTTGTCAGTACAGCTCCAGTGATACCTACTCTCCTAGAGACATGATTGCTGATAAACTGCAGAGAGGCAGGAGGTGTCTCCAGGGAGTTCTCACTCCATGGCTTCATATTTTCTCCCACTTCATCTAATTTCTACCCTGGGGAATATGACAAAGATTGGTTCTACCTGTGAAATTTCCATAAGTACCTTACTAAGTGCTATTAAGTTCACGGAACAGGAATTTGATGTCGAATTGGACACTTAGGCTCTACGAATTGCAAGAAAAAAAGTTAGATGATAAAAATGAAAATGCTTGGAGGAACTCTCTCAGCTATGCATGTTCAATGGGATATTCTAGAAAATTCTTAGGGATCTTTTTGCTCTGAATGTAGAGAATCTGCCATTGCTGAAAGGCCATGGAGAAGCAGCGGAGAAGCAGAAATGTTATGCCAAATAATGCTTTCTAGAAGGAAGGTGACATTGAAATGTTATAGATAGGGATGTGTGTTCAGGTATTTCTGGCCTGAATATATATCAAAAATACCTTATTTGTATTTATTTATATATATATATGATTGTCCAGATAGTTTTTAGGATTTTTCAGGATACTGGTAAATGGGCCCCAAACAATTCCAGAAATATTTGGAAAAGTACAGGAATATTCAGGGCCAGCATTTTAAGACTCCAAGAACTAGTTTTCTTCCATTTTACAGTGTCTGTGTTAGTGTCTTCTTGTGTTAGTATCTTGGTACTGGCTTGCCAGCTTGGTTTAGCTTGGATTCTCTGGTGTGACATTGGTACTGTTAAGCTTGCCACACTGGGCCTTACTGAACTTAGCATCTCTGCTTAGATATTGGTTGTGTGGGGCTTGTTAGTTTTGCTTGCATTTGGAGACTTTTGGCCAGTGGTTGCTCTTGTTGTTTGGCTATTGGCTTTTTTGCCCTGGAGAAAGCATGAAATCCCCCCTCACATACTTATAAGAGTATATGGGGGTTGTCAAGTTGAAAGAAAGAGGAAATAGTGTGAGAAAGTTGATACAGGGAAAATGGGCGCCCTTTGCAAGCCCTTGCATGTTCTTCACTGTCCACTCTGGCAACTAGGCAGCTGAGCTATAGTTTTTCTGAATAGAGGCTGCCAACGGTTGGGTAGGCCAAAACGTGAAGATGGGGAGAAGATAAAGGTAGGTTGGCTGTTGGATGGGAAGGAGACGAGGCAGGAAAGGGGGAGAGGCTATTGGGACTTTCAGGGAAAGAAGAAAGAATGGGGGAGAGGGAAATCCACCTGCAAGTCCCTGTGGGTTCCTGCTTGTGTTGCCTACTGCACTCACAGAACCAGATAGACAGGCAGAGATTAGTGGTCTCAATGTGTGAAGAACATGATGGTGATAGGAGAAAGGCTTTAGATTTGTTAGGCATTGACGAATGTTATGGGACAAGTCCAGCCCACTCTATGTAAAAAGTTGGAGTCCCGTTTGAACCATAATTAAACCAGGCTGCTTAATACTTAATGCTTAATACTGTCACAGAACATCTATATTTCCTGTGGGAAAGCCAACAGCAGCAGAAAGTATCATGTTTGGAACGACTTATCCCTAAATAGGGTTGCCAGGTCCCTCTTCGCCACCAGCAGGAGGTTTTGGGGGCGGAGTCTGAGGAGGGCGGGCTTTGGGCAGGGGAGGGAGTTCAATGCCATAGAATCTAATTGCCAAAGCAGCCATTTTCTCCAGGTGAACTGACCTCTATTGGCTGAAGTTCAGTTGTAATAGCAGGAGATCTCCAGCGAGTACCTGAAGGTTGGCAACCCTATCCCTAAAGGACAATGGGTTAATTGGTCCAGTAACACGGACTTTCATGTCAAAACAGCAAACGTGAGAAATTCTAAACCATCCCTACATATCTGAACTACATTCATTTTGAGATACCAGAGAGTGAATCTGGAACCTCCTGTATGCAAAGTTATCTCCTCAGCCACAGATCTGTGGTTCCTAAAGGTTGATATGATTACATTCAAGTAGGTCTACTTGTATCCTCAGTATTGTTCTTTCATAAAGGTGTTTTAGAGCTG
Organism: Euleptes europaea; assembly: GCF_029931775.1. Classification (NCBI taxonomy): domain Eukaryota; kingdom Metazoa; phylum Chordata; class Lepidosauria; order Squamata; family Sphaerodactylidae; genus Euleptes; species Euleptes europaea. The sequence goes on along the minus strand of NC_079316.1, from coordinate 33,513,695 downwards.
TCAAGTCTAAGATGAATAAGTTCTTGCTTCTGAACTGTTCAGAAGCAAAAACAGATTTTAGTGAATGGAAGAATTGCTATCCAATGTCAGGGTATATAAGCCACAAAAAAGCTTTACTAAAAGTACCACACGGGCTTTGTAGATAGACATTCTTTATAATTAGATCAGCCCACGAAATAGTGGGTGCATTCATGTGTTTAACAGTTATCCTCATCCTTGTAGCTGGGTGTTACTGGCATTTAAGAGGACCGAGTGGGCTTGCTCTAAACACAGTGTAATAAAATGAAATATATGGTATGGGGAAGTACACTCAGTTGACCAATAAAATGTGAACTCCATGTGTAGGGCTTTCAACAAACAATGTTATTCCAAGAAAAGAGGACAATCCCGCTTGAATATAATAATGCTTGTGACTTTGAAATCTTGACCAGACATACTAGTAAATATGCTTCAGGAGACTATTTTGTGTTGCAAGGGGAATGGCTAGGATCTGTTAGGTCTTTTTTACCTGAAAAATAATTGCCTGTGTTTTGTTTACATCACCAGAAGACCACATACTGCTACAGTAAATACTTGGGGCTATAATAATAATAATGCTCAAGAGGGAATCCCTTTTCTTAGAGTGAAATGAACATATGTAGTGGTTGCTTTTGTTCGCCACTTTATCATTAAACTCTTTCAATTAATAAAATAGGGATATTTATTGGAGTACATTAGATTATATTTATGAACTTTGGGGCTAAATGTTCACAATTACGGGTGTAAAAAGAAATTATTCTTTCATCAGATTTATGCATCTAGAGTAGATGGCCACCCCAACATTGGGACTTATACCAGTATAACTTAGTTGGCATCCTAGGCCCTTCAGTCAACAAAGTTTCAATCAGAGTAGACATAGGCCCCTTTTCAAACTGGTTTTATAATCTGTTTGAGCAGCTGGTTGCTACAGATTTTTTGTGCCATTTCAGACACAACCGTTTTGGCTCCCAGCTGCTAACTGGTTTTTTTAAAACCTTTTCAGACAATGCCGCTTGTGTCCGGTTGGCATCCTGGGGCTCAGCTGTTCTTGTTTTTTAAATGAAAACTACTTTCTCCCATTTTCAGGTTTTCCTTGCACTTCTGAATTGCTGCAGTGTGCTACTTAAAATGTTTGGAGCACTTCCAAAAGGACCATGCTTTCCCCCCATCTTTTCCCGCAGCACCGTTTTTTTTTACTTAAGAAAAAACTTTCTAAGATTAGTGCAAAAGCACCATAGCGCTAGAGCACCATAGCAATCCAATGCATATGAATGCTGGTGCTATAGTAATTTAATGATATATCACCAACATTCAGATGCATTGGATTGCTATGATGGTCTAGCGCTATGGTGCTATAGCACTAATCTAAGAATTTTTTGTAAAAAGCCAAACAAGAATGCACCCCCTGCACAGGCAGGGGGGAAAAGAGCAGCACTGTTTGAAATGGCCAGAGCACTTCAGAGAACTTTAGAGACAGCTCATAGATGGATTGAAATGAGGTGTATGAAACACCCATCCCTGTATCACTTTACTCAGAATCAGGGCAACAACGGATAACATCCAGTTTAGAATGGTAATCTGAAAGGGGCCATAGTGTAGTGGACAGAGTGTCAGATTAGGATTCTGGGAAACCCGGGTTCAAATGACCACTTCTCCCACAGGAGCTTGCTGGGTGACCTTGGGCTCATCACATACTCTCAGCCTGACCTACCTCACAAGGTTATTGTTGTCAGAAAATGTTCTAAGGTGCTTTGAGTCCCAACTGGGGAGAAAAGTGGGATATAAATAAATGCATTACGGCTGTTGATTCAGTAAAAACCAAACCAAAAAAATACCGAATAAATACCATTTTGGTAAATTTCTGGTTTGGGTTTACCGAATCAGCAAAATCCGGGAGGTTGGCAAAGTCAAATTTGTTATTCCAGAAAATTCGGCTTTATCAGAAACACCTTTCTGCGGCTCCTGCGGGGGCATTTTTGCAAGTAGAGGTCCCAAATTTTCAGGGTAGCTAGAAGAGACACTCCTTGCAAGAACCCCCAATTTTGGTAAAGTTTGGATCAGGGGGTCTGGAGTTATGGGGTGTGGAAAGGGTCGCCCCATCCTCCTCCTTTGAAAAGCATTGGCAAAGTGGCTGTGTTCAGAATCTTTAGTGTGATCTTTGCAATGTATCTTTGCAAAGTTTGCCCCATGCCTCCATAGAGATACAATGTATTTTGGGCCTTAAAGGTAATGCTAAAATACCCTTTTCTAATTTCTCACACTTTAGCTGAGAATACACAAATGTCAGTTGTTTTGGTTCTCTGCTTTTCCCAGCTGATTTTGTAAATTCATTTGCATTTTGTGTGCATGTTGAACAGTTTTTATATATGATTTACACATGAGATAATATATGTACAAGTTGATTTCTGATATTAAGGATAAATATGTATTTGCTAGAATACATTGACAAGAGGGGGGAAATGGAATGAAAATCATGATTCAATTCACACAAGGGAGAAACAGGGTTGAAATAGGGATTTTCATAACAAAACAGCTGCAATGAAAAATTTGCAGCCATCTCTAACTTTACAACATGCTATTCCTAATGAGAGAATATCATCATCTTACTTTGTTGTCTGTTTAGGGGATTTATTAGAATACATTTCTTTCTAAACTCTTATAGTTTGAAAAATTGCTTCAGGGAGCACTTACAGAGAAAAGGTGGTATGAAAAAAGTTGTTTATAGAAATATAGGAGAACTTGAACTATCATGTTTCATGTGGGAACTCTTCCTGGGAGGCAAAATGTCATATCTGTGGAAATATATAACATATAATAACAGCATTTCAATGTGCAATAATAAACATAAAACAGTTTTTGATTGTCTAAATTGTTCAGCAGGCACTGAAAGCAAATGGAATGTGTATTGCAATATAAATATATCCAGTTAAGTATCTCAGAAAATGACAGACTGCTGTGTAAATTGGTGGCTTCTAGGTTTACTGGTTCCTTTTTTTGTTTTGTTTATTGAATGACCTTATAAGAAACTGCAGAAGAGGAAAGAAGGAAGATCAGCAACCACACATAGTGAAGATTATAACATATAGAACACAGCGAAACCGTGAATTTTCACCATGTGTTTATAGGCTTTTGCCAACAGCCATGGGAATTAGAAATGTGCCCCCCAACAGGGCTTCTCAAGCATATTTCACATATTATAAAACAACAAACATGAGTGTGCAGCACATCTCTGCTCACTGATAAGAATATGGATGATCCAACTGTTTAGTAGTATTGGTTTGCCACAATCTCACTTTATATATTCAATTAAAAAAAATTAGGCATACACAATCCATCTCCACTTGCACACACATAGCTGCATGCAAAGGATGGCATACTCTTTGGGCATATGTGACGGAGCTCTTTTTCTTGTCCCACTACCCCATCAGTGCGCACTAGGGCATAATGTGTTCATTCTGTGTTCTCAAAATGCTAAAAGTGCCCATATTTTCATGCACTATATTTTAGATCCACCAGGAAGTGCTATTGGAAATTGAATTTCTGAGGTAGTAAATTCAAGATAGCCCTGCTTGAAAGTGTATCCAGAAGTAAGCCTCCCTATATGACAATAACTGGGGGAAATGGTTTTGTGGCAATCTTACCATATTGAAAAGTAACATGAGAATCAGATTTCAGATAAAGCATGCTGTTCATCCATTTCTCAGCCAGTTTTGCTTCATATGCCCATTTTTGTGAAAGAGAATCCTGTCCATAAATCCAGCATGTCGAAGGCTTATGCTGCATTGCTTTTTATTATTATTGCAGCAATGTTCTCTGTAGTTCAGTTTTTGGACTACAGACATAACTGCCAGGGAAATTTACAACTGATTCACTGCATTTTATAGCTCAACTAGCACAATAGTTTCTTTAAAGACTTAACACTTATCCTTTGACTTCAGTTTAAAATCAAATAGTTTGTGATCTTTCTTTCAATAAAGACTTTTGAAAGGGGTTACTGGGATACCAGATACCCAATAAAAACTAATTTCACCTGGAGTTTTTTAAAAAGATTGGATTCAGTTATTATTTTGTTCAGTACAACTTTAGTTTCAGAATGTATTCTTCATCTCCTTGGGATAAGAATTCATACGAACACTCTTCCTGCCTGCTCGGATATATTGTGAATTCTCCTACTACTAATTGTCCAGGTTGATAGAACAGGGTGGTGGGTAAAGTTCCTGGGGGTGACTAAAATCTAAGAGAGAGACAAACAGCAGGCAGCATCAGTGCTGACTGGTAGGTCTGTGTGCTAGGCCAGGTCGTCTCGGGTTACTGCCAGCTACTGGTCTTGAGAGCAGGCTGTTATCTCAGGAATGCAGGAATCCGGGGGAGTCCCGCCAGGAGCTGGAAACCAAAATAAAGTTGGCGTGCAGAGGGGAAGTCAAAAGTCCGGTCCAAGTATCAGAAGTCCGTTTATCAAAGTCTAGGAGCGTCAGCAACAAAAGTCAGAGATCCTTTTGCAACAATTGCTTTCACAACGTCTGTCTGTTCCAAGCCTGGGTTTAAGCTGTTTCTCTTTGCCTTAGTTCTCATCCTCAGACAACTCACAGTCTTGGAGCCGTCTCCTTAGTGCCTGTAGACACGCACTTCTCCTTTTACTTTGCAACTCCATTCTTCCTCTTTGCCTGTGCTGTTGTTGAGTGGCTTCAGGTGAGCTGGGTGGGTCTTGCTTCTGGGGAGTTGCAGCTGCATCTGGTTGTGCCAAAGGAGGTGATTCTGTGTTTACTTCCAACTCCTCAGCGGGCTGGTGTTTACTCCTACCTGTTGTCTTTCGCCCTGCCCTGCATTCTCAACTGTCTGAGGTGCAATGCCCATTATTTCTCCCTTCTCAGGCTCTTCCTCTGATGATGTTTCGCCTGTGGAAGCCTGGGCCATGACAGTCTGGGTCTCTTCAGGACACCCAGAGGTGGTCAACTAAACATCCAGTCACAAGAAGAAAACAGACCTTGGTCAGGGAATCCCACCAGGATTCGCAGCACCCTGGACAACTCCTAGAAAGTAGATCAATTGGGCAATCTCCAAAGAAAAACGGTTTCCTATATAGATAGATCACAATGGGTAACTGTGTTAGCCTGTCTGTAGCAGCAGAAAAAAGCAAGAGTCCAGTAGCACCTTAAAGACTAACATAATTTCTGGCATGGTATGAGCTTTCATGAGCCACAGCTCACTGTGGTTCACAAAAGCTCATAACCCTGCCAGAAATTTTGTTAATCTTTAAGGTGCTACAGGACTCTTGCTTTTTTCTCCCATTTCCTATATAACAGTGCAAGTCCTGCTTGAGAAATGTAGTCTAAAGGAACTGAGATGTGGGGAGCGGACAGACTCATATTTTGGGGGAAGAACTAAGGGGAGCAGATTTCAAGCAAGTTCAAAAACTATCTAACCACCCTGAAAAGTGTTCATATTCTTAATTTTGGGATATATTTCAACCCCATGACAAATAACCCATGAATCTAGTGATAAAAATGTTCCACTTTCTTTTGGTGCCAGAGGTCATTGTGTTGCATGGTACTAAAACATCCAGAATCTGAAAACACACTTTGACATGAGGCAGAATGCTTCTTTTGCATAGATTCATCTCTTCCTTTTTGCATATTAAATAACCCACACCAGTATAGTTACTTTACAAAGCTGAACTTAAAAAAAATATTGAATCAACAAAATAATGTTTTAAACCTAAGCCATAAGACAACATAAACTTTCATGAATTTTAAAGTAAATCATCAAAAATTAATAATTTCCACAGCTTCAGTACCTTGTGGGTATTTTTGTACCCTATGAATATCTCTCTCTGTGGTGAAGTAAATGTCTCTAGGTTTTCAGGAAGGTTTTTCAGGTTGTCATGGAGGCTTGTATTTCTACCCAGCACTAAAAAAAGGTTCCTTAGATAATAAACATTATGGGGTAGGAAAAATATATCACAATGGCAACATTCATAGATTCCTAAAGTAGTTTTTTTGCCCCAGGTGCTTTTTAGGTTGCATAAAACAAACTTTAAGTGGTAACTGGATGTGCTTTGGGGACATTGTTTACAACTGTAGAGGTGACAATGTCTTAAGAGGAAGAAAATCTGGGGCCAGTTTTCTCCGCATTATGCCAACCAGGGGGATCTAATTCACCCCTATGCCAGTTAGACAGTTAAAGAACCCACATAGAACCAGGTTCAGCCATCCCTAACTGAGAATCAGAATCAGACATGTGTGCCTCACATATCTACTTTAGTAGGGATGCTTGAACACCCACTACTTTGTCTTATGTCCTGTTTGCCACTCACAAGCAGGGAACTGATATTTTGATAATCAGTTCTACTGTTCATCGACCTGTTTATGGTTGTTTGTCGGGTGGCTTCACTGCATTCCTTTGTAACCTTGGAATACAATGCAACTTTTTTTGTGTGCATGCAAATTCTCATACAATTTGATCTTTCTCCCCCTGCCGCCCTTGTTGCATGACTGCTGCACTCAGCAGGCAATGGTTTAAATAGACAATTTAATCAGTCATGAATCGTAAAAACCAGTTCCACATAAATGACGTGTTTTAATAAAATCCTACCCTTCAGTGTTTGTCTGAATAGTCTGTAGTGATGGTCATGGCTGATGATTGCATTGAATTGGCAGCATCTTTTTTTTTTTTGAATTTTTTTATTAGATTTTTAGAGTACAAGATAAAAAAAGGAAAAGGAGGGGAGGAAAAAGTAAAATAAACACATGTTCCTGTGACAAACCACCACATCTGATACTTGACGCATTAACACACTATATTCCTAATCTAAAATTTAAATGTTCGTTGTATTTCTAATCTGAAATCAATATTCATAATAACCTCAACAATTTCTATTTATCTCTACTATTGATATCTATATTCTTCGTTATCTTCTGTTACAAAATTTTATGATATTATGTTCTGTACTATAATCAAACTACATTAGATTTCATTATCAACCATGAGATACCTTACTCATTCGGCTCTTATAATTAGTCCCTTTAATAAAATCTCTATATTGTATCACAAATTACAATATTATATTGACTACAAATTGTCTCACTGTCCATGTTTGTCATAAAAAGGTTGCTGTTTGTCTGAATAGTCTGTAGTGATGGTCATGGCTGATGGTTGCATTGAATTGGCAGCATCTTGGTGCATGCTCATGTTTGGAAAAAAACTCTCAGCGGGTATTTGTGGCTGTTTGGCATGGACTGAAAAGATCAGGTGACCAGCTGTCAGAACCCTCGAACTTAGTAAGGTTGACTGTCAAACATGGCGAAATTCACTTCCATATACTTTAGTAGTCAGTAACTTCTTTTATGTGCATACGCATTCTGAACTGCAAGGAAATCACTGAGGCAATCATATGAGATGCTCAGTCCATCAAAAATCAGGCATTGAGAACAAGGTGTGTTTGATTTTTGAACACCTGTGTGGTGAACATTAGCTGATGCAAACATTTCATTCTCAAATATTCTGCTTTGGGTTGTAAAAATTATCTGAAGAGACACACAGAAGACTGCTGCAGTGACTTCCTGATTAGGAAAAAAAAACCCTCTCCCATACATCTAATTACTAAAATAGTCACTTGACCCAGGTGAGTAAACTTTTCAAGTGAACAACTATTTACTGCAGCAATGTTTGCACTGAAAGTTATATAGCATAATTCTATGAGTGTCTACTCAGAGGAAGAGATGCTCAAATGCCCACCTGTTCAGCTCACCAGCTATTTGCTCTTTGCAAACAGGAAGCCAGTTGGTTCTTGTAGGTTATCCGGGCTGTGTAACCGTGGTCTTGGAATTTTCTTTCCTGACGTTTCGCCAGCAACTGTGGCAGGCATCTTCAGAGTAGTAACACTGAAGGACAGTGTCTCTCAGTGTCAAGGGTGTAGGAAGAGTAATATATAGTCAGAAAGGGGTTGGGTTTGAGCTGAGTATTGTCCTGCAAAAGTATTGTCCTGTAAGTATCAAGATAATGTGCTAATGAGGGTATGGTATGTTAATATGGAACCATTGTATCCTGAAGTGATCTGTTAATGTGTGTAATCCAAAACTAATCTGTATGGCTATTGTTGAATGTTGTCTTTGTCTGGAGGTTTTTCAGGGCAGGAACATGGACTGACACAAACAGGACACAGGGTCTTATTCCAAGACACTGAAAGACTGGACAATTCTACCAACTATTTTGTCAGATTGCACAGAGAAGCCATTGAAATTCATAAACATCAGCACAACTTTAACAGAAAAGAGGAGAGTTTAAGAATGAATAAGGCTTGGCTTCCTGCCCTGAAAAACCTCCAAAGACAACATTCAACAATAGCCATACAGATTAGTTTTGGATTACACACATTAACAGATCACTTCAGGATACAATGGTTCCATATTAACATACCATACCCTCATTAGCACATTATCTTGATACTTACAGGACAATACTTTTGCAGGACAATACTCAGCTCAAACCCAACCCCTTTCTGACTATATATTACTCTTCCTACACCCTTGACACTGAGAGACACTGTCCTTCAGTGTTACTACTCTGAAGATGCCTGCCACAGTTGCTGGCGAAACGTCAGGAAAGAAAATTCCAAGACCACGGTTACACAGCCCGGATAACCTACAAGAACCAATGAACTCTGACCGTGAAAGCCTTCGACAATATTAGGAAGCCAGTTGTCTAGTTCACTGTTTGTGAGCAGCCTGGGCCTGTATTTTTCAAGTATTTCACTTGGTGGTGTTTTGTGCATTCTCACAGATCCCAAAGACAATCCCACTTTCCCCCCTACCCCACAGATCCATTGACAACCAGTTGCATAAACAGCAAATCAGTCCATCATCCAGCCATTATAAATAAATGCTCATTTTAAAAAAAAAGTCTTACAGTTTGGTTTCCCCCCACTATTATACATGTGCATTTTTACACAACCTTCTAGGAGATGTAGCCCCCCTCCACATCACTTTATAACCTGACCTGACCATCCATGACTCTGGGCAGAATCAATTTCTGTGCAGATGCAGATTACAGATGCAAAAGCTCCCGGAAGGCAACAAAAATAAATTCCAGCACCGCAAGGAAGTAGAACACCACCACAGCCTCTGTGCAGTTTTAAAGTTGTTTGGTAGCTGTATGAGGTTGTTAATGAACAGACAAGCATATTGGTTGTTCAGCTCACAAGTGATTGTGGCTGTTGACCAAGGCCTGCTTGACTACTGAATGTGTTCACTGTGAGACCTGTGGCGTCTCTTCTCAGAAGTGCATTGTACTGTATTCAGTGGGGCTGTATTCAGCGGGACTTACTGCCAGATAAGTATGGACAGGGTTACACTCCTAGTTATACAGTTTCAATGAACTGATAGTACCAGGCCAAGACTCTCTTTATGAAGAAGTAAGCTGTGGCTCACAAATGTTTATACCCTGCCAGAAATTTTGTTAGTCTTTAAGGAGCTACTGGACTCTTGCTCCTTTCTACTCTTTATGATTCTTATACATTAATGACAGAAAGAGGGAGAAACTAAAGAATGTTCCTCATGTAATTCGTCCTGTAAGGGGGTGAGAACAGAGGTGTCTGTAGGTCCAGATGCCCTTGGCGACTACCATAGTCAATAATGCCTAGAAGCCTCCATGGAGAGCTCCTTTTTGGTCTGCTCTGAGCTGTTGCTTGCGGCTGGTCCTCTTTCACGGTTCAGCAGTGCCCAGCTACTTTCAATAGCAAGGAGGAGTGAGGCAATGATGACTTTCTTGTTCTTCTTGCTGTTGTAAGCCAGACAGCACTGCTGGAGGTTGAATTGAGTGAGCAAATGGGCTGGCAGAGGTGCTGAGGGTTTTTGTAGAAGGGCCTTTAGTTATGGGCTCTGACAGCTGCTGCTACAGTCACCTGAAGGCTCTGAAAGAACATTAACAGGTTCGTAAGCAGCTGTGAGCATTAGACCCAAGAAGCAAGCTGTATCTGTAGAATCTGCCACATATTAGGATGTCTCTGAGGAGAGCATCAATTAAATCTTTACCCATCCACAAGTGGAATCACTTCAAACCAATAGCTTGCTGCTACTCATGTTACTAGAGTTTATAACCTGGTCTGGAATACAAAATTGTCCACAACAGAATGGTCAGATGAATTGCAGATCACATTTTAGAAGTTCCTCTGTGGCTTAGAATATTAAATGAGAATCTTCACATGGGGATCAATGATCAGAATGACCATACATTTTTTGTAGGCGCAAGCACAGAAGTTCTTTTAGAGATGCTGTGGAGAAATATCCTCCACCCTAGAATTCATCCCAAAATATTTCAAAGTTTGGAGCTGCCCCGCATGTATGCTCCAAAAATCTTCCTGCTAGCAAAATATTGGCAAATGGAAAACTGTGCATGTGTGTAAAGTGCCGTCAAGTCGCAGCCGACTTATGGCGACCCGTTTTGGGGTTTTCATGGCAAGAGACTAACAGAGGTGCCAGTGCCTTCCTCTGCACAGCAACCCTGGTATTCCTTGATGGTCTCCCATCCAAATACTAACCAGGGCTGACCCTGCTTAGCTTCTGAGATCTGACGAGATCAGGCTAGCCTGGGCCCTCCAGGTCAGGGCAATGGAAAACTACAGGGAGTCATTTGGCTCTCTCACAAGTATCCAGCACTGAAGTGGTTAAGATATGCTAATAGATTTAGCTGGTGGAGGAAAAGGTTCTACCTTGGCTGGAATGCCTTGCCTAAGAGGGATGGAGACAAGGGACACCAAGTGCTAGAAACTCTCTTCCAGGGGTGGGGGCAGAATCAGAAAAGATCAGACTCCCTTAGGGGATAGGGACGCAGAGGGAATACATTCCTTGAACTTGAGGGAGGAAGGGGATTTTGACTCACCCCATCTTGGGACATCAAAGAGCTCCTACACCTGGTTTCTATATTGATGGCAGCCATTACTGCATGGTGATAACAATTGGCAAGCAGCTCAGAGAAAGACTCTCAGGTAATAAAGGACTTTGAACACTGTAACACAAGAGTTAATAGCCTGCCCTAAGAATAACACATATTAGGATATGTCTAGAGCTGAGGGACAGAGGACTGCATATATTCACCTTTTCTTTGTATCCTTGCTCAATTGGTTGCTTGTATGTGGAACATGTGTGTGCATTATTTTTTAATTAAAATTCCTTATGTTTTAATTGCTGGAAGTTTGTTCTCTGCAACCAATAACTTGATGGCACTTTCTAGCACCTCCAGCAGCTCAGAAAGCTGACCTTCAGAATGAGGCAAGATTCACAACTGCCTTCATGCTTTAAGACTTGGATTTAATAATTCCTCCTACTCTCCTCCACCACGCTTCAACACCTGCCCTGTCAATTCCACCCCCCCCCCATTCAAACTTTGGATAGATGATTTCAGATCTGGAATACAAATTTAAACTTTTGATGCAAAATTTTCCCCTTTCAAAATTCAAGAGGGTTGAACTTACTGACATCTGTTGATAGTTTTGATATAAGCAGGCTCCAGCTATTAACAGTTCAATCCTAAGCAGTGTTAAACACCTCCAAACCCATTGACTTCAATGGATTTAGAAAGGTATGATTCCGTTCATGACTGGAACAAACATGTACACGTATGAAGCTGCCTTGCACTGAATCAGACTATTGGCCATCAAAGTTAGTATTGTCTACTCTGGCAAGTAATGACTTCCCAGGGTCTCAGGCAAAGGACTTTCACATCACCTACTACTTGGGCCTTTAACTGGAGATGCCGGGTTTTGAATCTGGGATGTTCTGTATGCAAAGCAGAGGCTCTTCCACTGAGTCAAAGCCCCAGAGTCTACTCTTTTAAATTATCCTAACAACCTAAGTTAACTATTAAATATATATACTGTTGCTTGATGGCTGTCAAATATGATCAAATGTTGGCCTTTTGATAAACAACTAATGCTGTCCAATATCAGCTGTCAGATACATTTAATATTGAAATCAAATATTGAGGGAAAGTATAGAATATTTAAAGCAAATATAGTTGTAGGTCACCTTCTTAACAAATAAATTTCTATTAAATGTTCACCTTGAGAAGGTAAAAGATCGCAATACTTGTATGCAGAGAGTTTTCATGTTTAACAGATCTTAGGTCTCATGGCTGAGAAAGACCTTTGAGACTTTGGGGGACCCACTGCTGATTGAAGGAATGACTGGGTGAACCAATGGTTTGACTCACTATTAGTAAGGCAGCTTCATACATTCATATTAAAATATGCATAGAATAGCCATTGAATATTCAGCATTAAAATTCACAGAGGAGAATATTTTACAATAAATTATTTTTAGCATTAGAGCTTGCTAGAGGCATATGGCTGGAAATTTAAGACATATGGCTTTTAATTTGGGAAAGGAGAGGAGCTGTGTAGCAGAGGCTTCAAGGTTTGGGTCACGAGGGAGTCAAAATTGCATAGAGTCCCTGTGTGTTCACTTCTTCATATTATGTGAGTTGAATTTGATTCTGATATTATGTGTGAGTGGGGCACCGAGCCTAATGGTTTAACAACCATTGGAAAAAGGCCTCAGAGATTGGCCACACTCCCATTTGTAACTGAAAAGCTTTAGTTAATGAGATATACATTAATGCCAAACTGGTAAAACATTATCTTTGTGTCTTAATTCACTTTGGACAAAAGGACAAAAAGCACTGTGGAATGGATTTTTGAGTCTCTGTCTGAAATTGGTTCTGGCTGAAATGTTGCTTTCTCAAAAAAAAAAATCTTGGCTGTCTGGCTTCCAAATAATCATTGCTAGCCCATTTTTGTTCATTTGGGGGAAGGGGCAGATGGACAGTTTTATGTATGGATGTGTAGAATAAATTGGGTCAAAGGGAAATTAATAGCTATCACCCACAGTCTTCAATGACATCTTGCCTTCTTGGAACAACCGATAATTCCATGTTGTTTCCTGTTACACAGTGAATAGAATAACATCTACAATTACCGGTATATGTTAGCACTATTAGTTTTGGCAGCCTTTGACTCTTAAGGATGGAACATTGCCAGTGGAGGGACCATGGACTCTATGATGACCATGAAACAGACTGCTATGTCCTGAACCCATTACATGCTTGCTGATTGCCTTACTGATTATAGTCAGTCCAAACTGGATTTTGCCATGTCTCCTGAGGTTAGAGGGTTTTTTAGTCTCTGCAGTGGCATGTCAAAGTGAATCCAGATTGACTTTAATGCTAGAATAACGACAGGTTGCTGAAAACTAGTGCTCAGGAGACCAGGCCCCTATGGCCTGAAATAGTTTACCAGCTTTGGTCAATGTTATCAGCTACATTACCCCATCTGCTGTGAATGTTCCTTCCAATCTCTGAGCTGACGGTATGTTGATTCATGGGTATCATGGATGAACAGTTCCTATATCCAAAAATCCAATGTACTTATGCTCAAACTGTATGATTCAGACCAGCATACGGTGAACTTGTGTGTGTGTGTGTGCATAAGCCTTCTTCAAATTCAACACCCAGATATTTACATTTTATGAGCCTGGAGTTAGAAGATGTGCTCCTGGCAGGGTGAGCAAGACACTTGTAAGGCAGAGTTCAGCAGACCCAAGGAGGACCACAGTCTGCCTGTAGCAGTTCAACCTGCATTGAACTAGACCATGTTTGGAAGCCATGCACACCTGTAGGCAGTGAAGGGGGAGGGGTCTTGAACTGAGGTTCCTAGTAGACAGAATCCAGCCCCTATATCACCAATGCTCTGTTTCCATGGCAAACTTGGCAGAATGACAGTGCGATCCTAAACAGAGTTACACTCCTCTAAGCCTGCTGACTGCAATTGCGTTAAATAGCTGCATACAATTGCACTGTGAGTTCTGTTTTGTTTCATTACCAGTGGTAATGGAGCAAGCAGCCCTTTGTTGAAATCACAGTTTCATCACCAATTGAGAGCAGTACTTTCAAACTCTTTAAAAATAGTGCATTTTCTTCTGATAATGCTTTTCCCAGCCTCAATTACATTGCCAATGTTTTGAACACGTCCCTCTTCCATTTCTGTGAACTACCTAACAGGGAAAAATCGGCTTACAAAAGAGGCTCTTTCCTTGGCTGTCTTGAGCCTACTCTGGTGGTGGGTTGTGTGTGGTGAGGAAGTTATGTGGCTTGTAACTCTAGTATTCAAGCATGACCTGCCTTATTCCAAAAGCTGAGCATGCTCGTGCTAATGCAGTGTTCCAAATTGTATTGCAAATGCTTTGCATGTTTTCATACTGCTGCTTGGGAAATGAAGTTCAGTCCAGTTACATCCAGCATGATCAAACTCAATGAACTAATTCATGCCATCATCTGCACAGAGGTTTTAAGTGCACATATTTAAAGTGTAGCTGTATTAAATTTGCATACTTTGCCATGGGCACTCCTGGACACTTGTGAGCCACCGGGCCAAATGCCATGTCAAATGCCAGCATTGCTCAGAAACAATACAACAGAAGACACTGCTCATTCTAAATTGTGAACAGATTATCAATTAGAGAATATGGGGTGTTCCACTTGAGAGGAAATGGGCAGCATGAACACAGGAAGTTCAATTATTGAATCTCGCAAAAATCTGAAAACCTCTAATTACTAGATGTGCTGCATAATTCAGTCACCTGATCCTAAGGACCAATTCCTGTCTACCAGATCCATCAAAACCTGAGCTTTAGATCTTGCTTCTTAATCGGAGCAACTTCTTCCTTGGGTGAACAAATGGATTTACTAAGGTGTCACTTCCTGTTCTCAAGTATTTCCTTGGAACTTCAGCCCTGCCTGCTTCTGGCCTTTATGCTTTATTACTTGCTTTGTAACCCTGTTTACAGCATCTAGCCATGGCATCTCTGTTTGTAGTGCATGTCTATAAATTTCCACCTAAAGGATTAGAACTGTAGAAAGGATCTGTCCAGGAGTGCACTGTTATAATGCCATGGGATTGAAGTTCACTGCAATGGATCCACTGTGATGATTATTCTAGATATCATCTTGTTTTTATCTGTGTAATTCTAGGCCATTGTGGCTCACATTCTGTAATCAGAGTTCAGTTGCATTGTTCTCTGGGTGTTTTATGCCTGTATGCTTGTACTTTTAAAAGAAATCTGTAATTTGCTTTAGGTCTCACCAAGAAAGGCTAAATATAAATAATGTAAATAAATTAATAACATTTTTTTTAAAAAATAATGACATCTGCATTTCTGTCTTCCAGCTATTTGTTTTAATCTGAAACTTTATCTTTAAATAAAAGATTTTTTTGAAAATATCTGTCCTAAATCTCCCTGAAATTAAAACCAAGAATAGACAAAATGATACTGTAAAGACCTGATAGATCTCACCAAAAGCAGTTCAGTGCATGATGACCTCAAATGCAATCAAGCTTTGTTCTATTATAGATTTCCAGTGTTTCACCTCAGTCTTACACCTTCTGTCATTCCCACCCACTTTGCATTTGCAATTCTATAATGCACAAGTTCTGTATAACAGGTTCTCTCTCCTTCCGATGTATGATTCTCTGT
Organism: Euleptes europaea; assembly: GCF_029931775.1. Classification (NCBI taxonomy): domain Eukaryota; kingdom Metazoa; phylum Chordata; class Lepidosauria; order Squamata; family Sphaerodactylidae; genus Euleptes; species Euleptes europaea. The sequence goes on along the minus strand of NC_079316.1, from coordinate 33,498,156 downwards.
TTTCAGCACCCCTTCCAAAGTCACTGAGTCTGCCTTTTTGGCTTTTATATTTTGCAATGCAGGTTTTTTAAAGCCATTTCCCAAAAATAAGCCATGTCTCTATGATCTCATTTGCATCATATTTCTTGGTGAATACTGTGTGTGTCGGCAGATCTGCTAATTTGTTCTTTCTGCACCTTCTATATTTAGGAAAAAGTCTCAGCTTATGTTGCTTATACTAGGTTTCTTTTTGTGGAATGATGACCTAATAACAAACAATAGTTCATTGTTTTTCTTTAAAACCCCTTTTAAAAAGCTAAATGTAAAGTTGCAATAGAGAACCTGCAAAACCTTCACAAGTGTCACAGGTATCTTCTACAGATTTTCTAAGGGTGTTAAGTCTGTGCATGTGAGTTCCATTTATCTTTACACACATGCAGCTATTCCACTGTCTTCTGACTCTCTTCTGTGCCATTTGTTAATTCTTGATATCTCTCTCCACCACAGTACAACAGAGCTCCTAAGCTGAGGCTGTGGTTCAGTGGTAGAACACCTGCTTTAAATGCAGAAGGTCCCAGGATCAATCTCTGGCATCTCCAGGTAGTAGGTGAAGTGAAAGACTGAAACCCTGGACAGCCACGACCATACAATGTAGACAATACAAGTACTGTCCTTGGTAGACCTCTGATCCCACTCAGTAGCCCTGTTCACATGTTAAACAGCTAACACACACACAACCTTCATGTATGAGCAGACATCTGTTTGTAACGAAGAGCCAATGTGCATTCACTTTACAAATGAAACCAGAGACCTGTCCCTGGATAAAGGTGGGATTTCAGACACACATTCAGCTATCATTGTGTTGAATATAACATGAGAATTACATAAGAACATAAGAAAGGCCCTGCTGGATCAGACCAAGGCCCATCAAGTCCAGCAGTCTGTTCACACAGTGGCCAACCAGGTGCCTCCAGGAAGCCACAAACAAGACAAGTGCAGCAGCACCATCCTGCCTGTATTCCACCGCACCCAAAATAATAGGCATGCTCTTCTGAATTAGTCAATACAGGAATAAAGAAAGTCACTTGTACAGTATACCCAGATTGTACATGCATTCACTGTATCTTGTGAACAGAACTGGTAAAAGGCAACTTTATGTGTTCATATGTAAAAGCCGTGGCAAGACCTATGATATGTCTATAGTTTGTGTATTGCCAAACAATCAGAAATAATAATGCATATTATTATGCATATTACTGTATATTAATGACAGCCAGTGTGGTGTAGTGGTTAGCATATCAGAAGAGAATCTGAGAGACCCAGGTTCAAATCCCCACTCTGCCATGGAAGCTTGCTGGGTGATCTTGGGCCAGTCACACCTCACAGGGTTGTTGTAAGGATACAATGGGAGGGGGGAGAGAACAATGTAAGCCACTTTAGGTCACTTTCTCTCACTAGGGAGAAAAACAGAGTATAAATTAAGGAATTAATTAATTTATTAATTAAATATTATGGGAATAGTAGAGGTATAGCACTACTGTAGAGATGCTCAAATTCCTATGGGCTTGGTTCACCTCAGAATCACCAGGTTCAAATGTCACTGATTTATTGATGATCAGATTGATAGACTGGATAGAGTTTACTTCACTTACACATGCTCAGCTTTCACGTATCCATGTTGTCTCTTACTACTGTGTGTAAAATGCCCTCAAGTTGCAGTCAACTTGTGAAGACCCTAGCAAGGAGCTTTCAAGGCAAGTGAGAAAGAGGTGGCTTGCCATTGTCTTCCTTGGAGGTCTCCCTTCCAAATACCAACTCTGCTTAGTTTCTGAAATCTGACCAGATCAGGCTATACTATACCACCTTTTTCCCCGATGTCAGAACTACACAGACACAATTATTTTCTCTGTTACCATGTTTAAATCTATCTTCCAAAATTAATTAGTTTTAAATTAGATTCTACTTGTTCTCATTAATGAATTCTGAGTATATCGCCCTGTATATTTTTACTCCTTACAATTTAGCAGTTTTGCAAAGGAGCTCAGCGTAGAGGTTATTGTTACCCATGACAGCAGACATGGATTTAAAAGAAAAAAGGAATGGGTTTAATATGATCTAGCAAGTAGAATGAGGCTAGGTACTTCATCTCAGTAGACTTGCTTGAAGATAGTCTGGGATGCCAAATCATCTCTGCAAAGATCTCTCCCAGCCACAATCCCATCATCCTTGGCTGGAAGAAGTAGGCAAAACATCAACCATTCAACCACTAGCTCTTACCACCCAGTTAGACTTCTCTCTCAATTTTATATTTTTCTTTCATACACATAATACTAATACATTTTGCTAATAAAAGCTGCATAGCACAATTCTGTGCATGCTTACATGAGAACAATTCCCAAGAAAAAGATGGAAATGAGTCTAATATGGTCTCTCCAAGTAGAATGAGGATGCAGTCCTTCTTCCAGGAAATATGTTCACTGAATAACAGGGAACGTGAACTAAGTACATCTACTTAGGGGTGGCCTGGAAGGCCACAACAGTTCTGGAAAATCACTCATTCCAGTCTTAGGGACAGTCATTGTAGTCTGGGGGATGTCATTCCAGACTTTTTGGATTGAGAGTGCAGTCCTAAGGCGGTTTACTCAGAAATAGGCCCCATTTTATTCAATGAGGCTTTCTCCTAGAAAGAGGATTGCAGTTCATTCTCCTTTCAGGCACTGTGTTTGACCCATTCCCTTATGTTTTCTTTTATCTGTTCCTTTTTTTATTTGCACACTTGCAATGAAGGAAGCTGGTCAATAGTCTTCAGCTGCAAATGATACTTGCAAGTGGCAAGTTTGCAAAAAACTGATCCTGAGATCAGCTCACCAGATTTCCTACCTTCCATTATGGTAGTGGTTAAGAGTGGTGGTTTGGAGCAGTAGACTCTAATCTGGAGAACCAGGTTTGATTTCCCACTCCTAAACATGAACAGCAAAGGCTAATCTGGTGAACTGGGTTGGTTTCCACACTCCTACACATGAAGCCAGCTGGGTGACCTTGGGCTAGTCACACTAAATCAGCCCCAACTACCTCACAGGGTGTCTGTTGTGGGGAGCAGAAGGGAAGGTGATTGTAAGCCGGTTTGATTCTTCCTTAAGTGGCAGAGAAAGTTGGCATACAAAAACCAACTTTTCTTCTTCCTCGTGTTTGCTATAGGAAAGATGGATGAGGTAAATCTATTGTAACATTACATTTCACAGCCCTGCTCAATCCTTGACCAATACCAACCCACCACCCCCAGCAAGCAGGCAGAAACCACTTCTGTCTTTAAAAAAGTGATAAAATATATTTGCATTCCCTGTTGTTCTGAAGGGTCAGCTTCATGTTGAACATAGCCATAAAACCTCTCACAGCGTCCCTGGTTGCATTTGAAGTAAGAGTCTGACATGTGAGAAAAAATGTTGTTCTCTTCATGTAGCTTTATATGATTCATGTTCTCAGTATTGAGGATCTATTTTGGGTGACTGTCAGGGAGATTTTTCTTTTCTGGAGAGGAAAATACCACTACAAGAAGATAAAGCAGCTCATTTGTCAATAGCATTGACAAATGCTGTGGTGACTGTGAAAATTCATACCGTAAAATGCGATGGGAAGAAGTTGGAGTTGTTTAAGGGTTATTGGAGGACTTGATGAGGAATTCACCCTGCATTTTTTCATGAATCAGAGGGAAGCAAAAAGGTGGTTGGCCTGCTGTTGCATCTGAAAAAAATACTACCAGCTTCATAGTCTCTGGGTGTGTTTTTTTGGGAGGGGGGGCTCAAATGCTCTGTATTTAAGATTGGAGCTGTAGATATGAAAGTTTAGCTTTAGAAAGCAATTGTGAGGTGAAGGGGGGGGCTGATGCAGCTCATCGTTGTAGTACTAGATAAAGTTTTAAAGAACTCTTTGCCTCCAAACTGTTCCTCAGTCAAAAATCCCACAGCTGCACCTCTCAGTTTTCCTTACTCGGGCTTAAAGGACTCTGGGAAGATTCTTGACTGGAGAGACAACACAGGGACAAGAGGTTTGCTTAAAACAAAAACCTCTTCAGCATTGCCTAATCCGCATCTGCATCTACAACCTGTGGATACTTTTTGCAGCTCAGTTACATGCTTGAGATTCATCCATAGATTTCCCCAGAGTATGATGTTATTTGTCCCTCCGATAGTTTTCCCTGACTTACTTTCGGAGACTGCTTGTGACAAATTTTGAGACTTCTGATATATTTTAGCATAATGTAGAATCCTGTCAATTAACCATAACACCTTTTTTTCTTGCCACCAATGCAGTAATCAAGAATCCAATCCAATATGTTGCAAAAGCTTTTTTTAAAAAGGGCACATTACATGCTCAGAGTTTTCCTTCATGCTAACAGATGCAATATGGAAAAAATTACTCTGATCTTTTTCATTATGTACTGCTGATTCTACTGTACAGTTGTGGTGGTTTTCATACCTTGTTCTTGAGGTCCCTGGAGTTCCTTGGAAGATTAACAAGGCTTCCTTAATGAGGGCATTGGTCATTTGCTACATTTTCCCATATGATGACCAGTCATAAGTGAGAGAAGCTGTTTTGTTGATGCATGTTCGGTTGCCACAGGAAGATAGCAAGGTCCCAGCAGCCTGGCCTGTGCTCAGAGCCAATGTGTCACAGTGGCAAGAATGCTGGGCTAGGATCTGGAATAGGGGTCCTCTTATCTTGATGGGGGCAGGGAATCCCCTGCCTCTTGCTTCAGTTGCCCACCACCACTCTAAGTGGTGCTTATGAGGATAGGAATGGAGGGAAGAACAATTTTATAAGCTGCTTTAGGTTCCCACTGAGGAGAAAAGCAGGATATAAATATCTCAATAAATAAGTATACTGAAAACATGTGCTAAAACATATCCCAAAATCCTTTGCAGTACACAAAAGTTACCCTAAAAATTAGTCCACGCAGACGGATTAATTGAAGGTAGAAAAGTTGAGAACCAAAGTTCTAATGCTTCTATATTCTGTGTCCTTACATACTGAACAGGAGTTTCTGGAGCTATGTAATGCTTTAGGGACTGAAATTTTCCATTCTGTTCTTTGGTAAGTGTGGACGAAACCAGACAGCCATTAACCAAGTAGCTATTTATCACAATGTGTACACAAACCACTTTGAAAATCAATCATCTTTGCCATCCCGCCAACTGGCAAGGAATTTTTTTTAATGAAATTAAGCACTTTGTTGGAAAATGTAGGGATGCATGGGATTGGCAAAATTCTCTTTACCACTTAACAGGCCAATATAAATGACCAATTTGTCAAGTGATAAATGCACATTTCACTGTTACCACAATATAAACTGCAATCTGTATTCACTGTGAGGCTTCAGATTTTCTTTGGACGCCCATATTTCTGTATACTGTTTAGTTTCCATTTCATGGGTTCATGAGCAACAGTTGCTGCTGTTTTCAGTATTTTGCATATAAATTGAAAGTCGATTCTGGCAAATCTCCCCCTACTGCATGAACATTTACTGTCACTATGAGGTGACCCAACATATGGATAGAACGTATGGTGAATAGCTTTTGAACAAGAGTCTGAAAGCTAGCTTCTGGAGAACAGGTAGACATAGCTTTCACCATGCCGTGTACCCTACATCTTCCCTAAAGCTTTGAACCTGAAATGACACATAATGGCATGTGTTGTGCTGGTGTTTCTGGGCCTGATATCCATGGGTAATGCCTTCCTCAGGTTGTTACTAAAAACGGGATCAATTCTGTGACGTATTGGGGGGGGGAAAGAACAGGTGAGGCCATCATGCGTTTGTATCATGACCTAGGATCTGACCTCTCAGCATCAGTAGAGGACTCTGAAGGCTCAGAGGCTGGGCAGGACCATGAACTCCATTAAGAGACCACCATGGAAGATATAGAGGATCCTGCCAAAACTGATGTCATGAATAGTTGCTAAGAATGTAAGAACAGAGAGGTAAAAACATACTTAAGTGATGTGGGTTCAAAAAGCAAGGTAGTTGAATCATATTCGCAAGATCAGGATTAATTTCAATCCAAAGAGATTCCGCTGTAAATTATCATACAACATTAAGGTACATGCAGTTATGGATGAATGCTATAAAAAGAGTGAACAGACATTATTTTAAAAATATATTTCATAATTTTAGAATTTGGGGCTTTTAAGTGAAATTGATCAGCAGCAGCATGGGAGCAGACAAACCGTACAATACAGATGAAAGTATTTGTTCTTATAACACACAATTAATACATGGAGGTTACTGTCACAAGATGGGAAACATTTGCTAGTTTTAAATGACTTAAAAAAGATCAGGAAAATGTGTGGAGGAGTGGTCTATCAATGCCTGCTCCCATAGCTAAAGAACACTCTGGGTTAAAAGTCTTACCTGATTCTGGGGACTAATTCTTTTTGTTCCCTCCATAATAATTTCCCAGAATGGAAATAGAATGTTGAGCTAAATGAACCTTTCCTCTTCGTTTTTTTTTTTTTTTTTTTTTTTACTAAATATTAATATTCAGGACATAATTTTATCAAAAAGATTTATTGTATGTCCTGTTATTGATCAAGTTTGTCATGTCAGTGTGGATCTTCATATATACACATTTCAGGCTATGCTTATTGATTCATATCTTTTTCACTGAAGATATGCTGGGACAGGTCAAAACTCTGTGCAAAAACTCTTTTTGTAAATACTGTCGTGTGGAGATAATGGTTAGTAGATCTTTCTGTATTGAAGTTCTCAGAAGTATATTCATTATGTAGCCCTCTCCAGAAAACTGGAGAAGTTTCATAAATGAAAAACCAAAAGTGTAATCCCAAGCAAAGTTACACCCTTCTAAATTCATTGACTTCAGCAGATTTAGAAGGGTTCAGCTCTTCACAGGATTGCACTAAAAAACCATCAGGAAGAATTTAACAGACCATTTTATAAAAGTAATGGTCAGACTTCATTATGGCTCTTCATTTTGAGGGATCCAGCTAAGCTTCTGATGAATGTAACCCTCAGCAGAAGAAACCACGGGTGAGATGAAATGTCTGTGACCTTCATTCCAGTATCCTCGGTCATCTGAAGATCTCCTACTTTCTCAAGCAACTGCCCTTTCTCCCATGCTGCCCCTATGAGTTGACCTGACTTGGGCTCTCAGCAAATCCTTGTGGATCCCCTGCTTGTATCACCAGAAAGCTCAATGAAGGGAGATTTGCCACATATCATGGGAAGAGAAATACCACATGCATTCCATTGTAATCAGCCAATACAACTGGTTTAGTGCTGCTGAGAGTGGCTCACCAGAATTCCTGAGATTGACTGATCAAGATCAGAGTGTGCACTGCCTCTAGAGAATGTCTGCTGAAATAGTAAAATCTAGTGGTCTTAGCAGGAGGCCCATTTCATTTGAGCTTGGTGAACCTATTAAATAAAATAATGTCCTGAGTGTGTTTCTTCTTGGCACAGATTTAATTTTCCCAGATGGATTATTGTGCACAGTCTGAAAAGACTCAAAACTTTGTAGACAGGGGGCAATCATAGAAGAGGCAAAGAATGCCAACTATGTATATTTGAGGGATTCAGGCTGGGGAGCAATATGAACCAATTTACTCATCACTTTGTTTTACTCATCCACAATTTACTCATCCACTGTGTGGATCTTTGTAGCAAATTAATGTTCCTAGAAGAAAAGATCAACAACTTTTCTAAAGTAACAGAGAAGGATGATAAAAGATATTTTTGGATGATGTCCTTCCTATCACACACACGAAATATATTCTCTGAATAGTGGAGTTTAGGAGTTAGTGAAAGAAAGTTTCACTTATTTCTTTCCATTTTCTAAATGCTGTCCCTTCCTGTACAGTTAACAAAACCAAAACTTGTGCTGTAAACTGGGATTAACAAACAAAAAATGACAGCCAAAGGTAAATATATGTTTGCTGTATCTGTATTAGTGATACATATTAGTGAAATACTGTATTAGTGAAAATATATGTTTGCTATATCTGTATTAGTGATATCATAAGATATCATTAGGTAAGATATATCACAAAGAATCATCAAATAGAATGCAAAAATACATTCCACAACCCTAAAGTTCCTGCATCACAATCGCAGCCTGCTTAGCATAAACAAGAAAACTACTGCATCATCTGTGCTAAAGCCATAATGTCCCATGGCAGCTTCTCCTGGTGCCAGGCAGCAAGTGCAGGAAGTTGCCTACTACCAGCTTGTGATAACATCAAGCTAAGCAAGCAGCATGTACAGGCAGTCAAGTTCGTCTGGCTAAGAGTCTAGTGAATTGAGCAGTGCTTTTCCAAGTAAGAGCACTTAGATGCTGTGGTTTGTTACTGAAACTAAATATTGCCTGAACACACAGTGTGTGAGGTGTCCTAATGGGAGTGGGAGAATGGCCTTGTAGCTTGTTTGAAGATGGATAGCAATAATTTACAGAAGCCAGGGTTAAAGCTGATTCTGAGCTTCACAGGTGCTTAAGGCTGCAATCCTATATACACATATCTGGAGAAAGCCCCACTGAACATAATGGAAGTTATTTACGGTTGCCAACTCTGGAAGGAAACCTAGTGAGAGAGAGCCAGCATGTAGTGGTTACGAGCAAGGGTGGCCAGGTCCCTCTTCGCCACTGGCAGGAGGTTGTTTGGGCAGAGCCTAAGGAGGGGGATTGGGGAGGGACTTCAATGCCATAGCGTCCAATTGCCAAAGTGGCCATTTTATCCAGGTGAACTGATCTCTATTGGCTGGAGATTAGTTGTAATAGCAGAAGATCTCCAGTACATGGAGACTGGCAACCCTATGAAGAGCCATGGACTCTAATCTGGAGAACCGGGTTTGATTCCCTGCTCCTCCGCATGAGCAGTGGACTCTAATCTGGAAAACCAGGTTTGATTCCCCATTCCTCCACATGAAACCTGCTGGGTGACATTGGGTTAGTCACAGTTCTCTCAACACTCTCTCAGCCCCACCTACCTTACAAGGTGGCTGTTGTGGGGATGGGGGAGGGAGGGAAGATGATTGTAAACCCCTTTGAGACTCCTTACAGTAGAGAAATGCAAGGTATAAAAACCAATCCTCCTCCTCCTCCTTCTTGTGCTAGTAGGCAACATCAGGGGAAGGCCTTGGCCTCTATGCCCTGTTTGCCCTCCAGGATAACTGGTTGACCACTGTGTGAGACAGGATGCTGGACTAGATGCAGTACACAGCCATGTGTACTGTAAAGGATCTGGGTGGAATTCTGCACAATCACAATGATTCTATTATTCTATGCTGCCATGTCCACAGAGGCTTAAGTACAGGTGATCAATAGGGTTGCCAGGTCTCTCTTCACCACCAGTGGGAGGTTTTTGGGGTGGAGACTGAGGAGGGCGGGGTTTGGGGAGGGACTTCAATGCCATAGAGTCCAATTGCCAAAGCGGCCATTTTCTCCAGGGGAACTTATCTCTATCGGCTGGAGATCAGTTGTAATAGCAGGAGATCTCCAGCTACTACCTGGAGGTTGGCAACCCTAGTGATCGAGTACTAGGCATTGGCAACTTTTCATACCACAGACTCTACATCTGTACACATCTGTATTTTGAAGAGCAGTCTTTTTATTGTGAACACACTTTAGTTATTTTTAACCATGTTTTCATTGTGTCAAAGGTAAATTGAGTTGGTTCCATTAAATCTCAGTCACCAGGGATATGGTTTTCAGTGGCAGCTTCTTAGTGTCACATCCACTGAAAAGATGATTGTATAGAAGAAACTGACTAGCAGCTGAGCCATTAAACTCACATTGTCATGCTAGTGCATTTGGAAGGAGTGCAGCATTAGCAGAAACATTTCTTTCTCTTCAGTTGCTGCAGGGGTAATAGAGGCTGAAATGTTAACAAGTATAATGCTAAGGCTGCAGTCCTATCCACATTTACCTTGGGAGTAAATCCCATTTAATTAAGTGTGACCTACTGCCGAGTAAATGTGCCCAGGACTGTGCTGTCAGTCATTTATTTGGATACTGGTCATGATGCATACCTATTCTCTCCAGGATCAAAGGAGCATGCCTATTGTATTAGGTGCTGTGGAACAACACAGGCAGGATAATGCTGCTGCAGTCATCTTGCTTGTGGTCTTCCTAAACGAACCTGATTGGCCACTGTGTGAACAGACTGCTGGACTTGGTGGGCCTTGGTCTGATCCAGCATGGCTTTTCTTATGTTCTTATCTATAACACAATCTACTGGGGGCCCATTTCCTGTTTTTAGTGTTTAGAAAATCTAGTACTAGTACTATATAACTAGTTGAAAATATTTATTTTAAAAAACTGGGGTAGATAATATCATCTTTTAAAAAGAAATATTGATACATCCCCAAAGTAACAATGTGCAGAGTCAAAAGCAAGCCCCAAAGTATGAACAATTTATTCTAAGTGCTTTATATAGAGGCTGAACACAGGAGGGTATCTTTTCATAACACTCTCTGGATTGGGATATTTGTATCTATATGGAGACTGTTCAGAAAAGGATAACAAAATGGCTACCCTTGTGACCCACTGAAAATGGCAATTGCTGTCTGAAACACCCTTGTAAGGATGTTTCACATAATTCTCAAAGGGAGTTGCTTCTCAAAGGGATTTAGTTTTCTTTAAAGACATAAACCAAGATTTCTGCGTTGACCATTAATGACACAGCCATGAATGTAGTGCTTCCAGTATTGATTCCTCTCCTTTCTCCCTCTCCTTCAACCATGCAGAATTTCTTAAGGGCTATGTGTCTGTTATTTTCTGTTGCTGTTCAGCATTGCCCCTGGTGCTACTGACTAGGAGTTGAAAGCGGTGAAGAGTGTAGATTCCAGGTAATTGTTTTTCAAAGGGCTGTTTTCTTCTCAAATCTATAAAGTAACATCAAATAGAAGAGAGAGACAGAAACATTTGTTATAAAAGCATTTAACGTAATTGCAAAAGCACACCAAAACCGAGAAGGCATTGTCACTTCCGAAGATAAATGCAATGCACCAATCTTTCTCTTGGCACAGCAGGAGAAAGAAGTAGTATTTTTCATGATATGTGTTCTTCTATTGGAAATCCTGCCAATTAAAGAATTCAGAGAGGAGAACTTGGTTGCCATGTTGTGAGACATGCTTGAAAAAATATTATTAACAGGTTATTACTTTTCACAGAAGAGTTACAGCAACAGCAGTGCCAAAGTTAATAAAGGCCAAGAGTCACAACGTAGCTCCAAAATTAATTCCAGTGAGGTCACCATTGTTAGTCTATACGGCAGTGAAATCAAAGAAATGAACACAGTTTTATCCCAGTATAAGCTTTCACAGCCTAGAGCTCACTTCATCATGCAACTGGGTTCCAATCCCTGAGATTTTATGACAGAATATACATTTGTCAGCTTTTAAGATGCCACAAGACTCTTGTTGCTTTCTTCCCAGGGTCCAGATGGTTGCAGTGGGGGGCAGCCCCCCAAGGCTATCATTCTACTGGGACTCATCCCAGGGACCTTACTGGCTAATCCACTCCTGGACATATGAAACCTTTAAAAAAATTGATTTCAGAAGCCAAAGTTGTTTAAAGAGCCCATATGAAAGGGACCCATATAAACAAACTTGTCTCCTTTCCCCATACTGCTTTCAGTGAAAAACTGAATGCTATATTAAAAGGGGGAAAGGGCGTCACAGGACGAAATCTACAAATATAATTAGACACAGACATCCAAGTTTATATTCAGTACATAGGCAATAGAGGGGAAGAAAGCAAAGAGGAGGAAGGGAGCCCCACTTTCATATATCCAATAGTCAAGTGTGGGCTCATCTGTGGATGCTTAAACCTACAGATTGAGCCTACAATGACTGATAGTTCTGCAAACTTGGGGGACTCCTCAGGTTTGCAGAAAAATAGGGAAATGTTTTAAAAAATGCATTCAGGGGTTTCACCCCCCGAAAAAAAAAAGCATTGTCTGTGCATGTATAGACAATGCACCTACCTCCTCCTCTGTTAGCGGAGTCCCATGGTGCTGACAGTGGCAGGGGTTGGAAAGCAAGCTGGGCCCAGGGGGGTAGGGCTGAAACCCTTGGCTGAAACCATTGGCTGAAACCAGGCCAAAAATATACCCGTAAAATACCTTATTGGTATTTTCCAGGTATTTTTGTCTTTCCCAAGTATTTCCAGGATTTTTCAGAAAATCAAAAAAAAATTGGTTCTTGTAGGTTATCCGAGCTGTGTGACTGTGGTCTTGGTATTTTCTTTCCTGACGTTTCACCAGCAGCTGTGGCAGGCATCTTCAGAGGAATAACACTGAAGGACAGTGTCTCTCACTGAAGGACACTGTCCTTCAGTGTTACTCCTCTGAAGATGCCTGCCACAGCTGCTGGCGAAACGTCAGGAAAGAAAATACCAAGACCACGGTCACACAGCCCGGATAACCTACAAGAACAAATGAACTCTGACCATGAAAGCCTTCAACAATATTCCAAAACAAATTGTCCTGAAAAATCCCCAAAATATTTGGCACATTCAGGAAGGTTGGGAACCAGCATTTGCAGACTCCCAGGGACTGTTCCCCCTCTTTTTCTTGATTTGCCTTTGTTCTTGTACCTTGAGGGAGTTTAAAGGGCTGCCTCTGTCAGTTTCAGGTCTCCTTGTCAGTTTCAGGAGGTTGTTGTTTATTCTTTCTTTGCAAGTGTTAGAATGCTTTATGTTCCCTTCACTGTTACACAGTTGCTCACTCAGTGCTTGTATTTTCTCTCTGTGGATGCACATTAGTCCTCCTGTTGAGCTTGCACTGACAGACTGGCACTGGGGGTCTCCTGAGCATTCTATACCTTGTCACTGGTTTTGCTGGGCTTGCAAAATCCCCCTCCCTCTTGCTTGGATGGGTTCTGCTGTCAGTGATTCTCTGAATGGAAATTAGTCCTGTTGGGCTTGCACTGACATACAGGCACTGGGTTCTCTTGGGCATTCTGTATATTGTCATTCATTCTTCTGGGCTTGCAATAGAGCACTCCCCCTTCAGTTTCCATTCCAGAGATTCTCTGGTTTGACATTATTTTTGTTGAGCTTGCACTGACAGACTGGCACTGGGTTCTGCTGGGCATTCTGTATATTGCCATTCATTATTCTTGGCTTGCAAAAGAGCACTCCCCAACCCCCCCCCCACACACACATCTTGAGTTTCCACTGCAGAGATTCTCTGGTTTGACATTGGTTCTGTTGGTCTTGCACCACCACAGTGGCACTGGGGTTCTGCTGGCCATCTGTACATTGTCATTGGTTCTTCTGGGTGTCCACTGCAGAGATTATGTGAAATAATGGGGTGGGAGGGGGAGGGAGGGGAATGGATATTTACATGAGTTATTGGTTTCTTTGTTCTTTTATTATTTATATTGTTAAATGAAAATGAACAAAATAAAAACAAAGAAGGCATGCTAACGTCTTGACATATTTAGGAATGGCAGTATTCAGAATAAGTGGGCTTTCCCTTTCAAGATGAATATTCATTACACGTGCAAAGTTCACTTTGTAAGAAGGAAAGGAATGGAGCAGAGTGGACACACACTTGCAGGGTTTCCCAAAGGTCCTGGACGCTCATATGCTCATTGCAGGACTACAACAAAGTCAAGATACTTCCCGTGATTCCTATATGTTGTTCAGGGTTGCCCTGTTAGGTACCTTCTAGGACCCTTGTTTACTATCCCTTAACTCAGTAAGTTAGGGGAAATGGGTGACTCGGAGCATATATATTGTCTACGACCATCAATACCTTTCCATTTCAATGTATAGGCATGCATGGTCACCTAGATGCTTGTGTATATATGTACACAAGCTTTGAAGTGATTTTTGGTACATATTTACTGCTTTCAGAAGGTGGTTTCCATTCTACCTCTGTCACCCACTGCCAGATCTTTGCTTTTCTAGAAGTACAGCAATGTAGAGTGATCTGTCTAATGTGCTTTGCATGGAGAGTGGGAATCATGGAGATAAATTTGTGCTGTATGTGGTATGCAGCAGCTTGGAATAGGTAGATGATCACAGTGATTTTCTTCTGTGCTTAAAAATCTATGAAACTATTTGGGAAAGGGAATGCCAAGAATATAAATCGTCAACAGTCGCCCTGTCACTCCTTCAGCACAATCACAAAGCACAAAAATGAAATCTGAAGGAGATCAGTTTGTGCCGATGTGTAATTAAGTTTGCTGGAGATGCTAAAGAAATATATAATCAGTTCAGTAGGGTTTATTATTTATGTGTATTTCTTTTGTGTGATAATACCATGTTACCATTTCGTGGAGCCATAGGAAGCATAACTTATCAAATCCCACTCTGGAAGCTATTTTCAGAACCTAAAATATTCACCTCCTTATCTTCACAGATGAGCACTCAGGATGTTGCAGCATCCCCAGGCAGCAAAAAGGAGATAATTCATTTCATCACCTTTTGCATTTTAAAGGAGCTGAAATCAGGTGCAGGAGAAACCTTGGCCAAGAGCCTCTCAGAACATGACTGCTAAAATATAGAACTTGAATGCTTGGAAACAGAAGTGCCATACAATGTTATCACTCCTAATTTTCCACCTCATTAACATTGCAGAATGGGAGTGCAATGATGAGCGTAAAGAAGTCATACTTTTTTGCCATTTTAATGTTTGCTGCAAGTCATATTGTTTCTAGTCCTACACTTTAGTAAGTGCTTGGCTAAGCCTATTCAGTCTATGTACTTTGCAATGATAACAGTCTTCAACATTTACAAATGATAAATATATCGTGATAGCCACAGTTAAAAACAACAGGATTGGAGAACTGGGAGCATTACATGGGAGCAGACTTTTAACTGTACACATATGCAGTTCTATAATCCTAGGTGTTTCACATTGCTTATTAGAGGTTTCGATTGATTGCTTTGGCTTACACTAAGTTTCAGTGAGAAAGCCAGACTATAGATAGATAACTAAGGGTGCTTTCACACAGGCTGAATAATGCACTTTCAATCCACTTTCAATGCACTTTAATGATCATTTGCAAATGGATTTTGCCATTTCGCACAGTAAAGTCCAGCTGCAAAGTACATTGAAAGTGGATTGAAAGTGCATTATTTGGCATGTGTGAAAAGCGTGTTGATGAATCATAGAATCATAGAGTTGGAAGGGGCCATACAGGTCATCTAGTCCAACCCCCTGCTCAATGCAGGATTAACCTAGAGCATCCCTTGCAAGTGTTTGTCCAGCTTCTGCTTAAAGACTGCCAGTGAGGGGGAGCTCAACACCTCCCGAGGTAGCTGATTCCACTGTCAGACAACTCTTACTGTAAAAATATTTTTCCTAATATCCAGCTGGTACCTTTCCACCCACAATTTAAACCCATTATTGCGAGTCCTGTTCTCTGCTGCCAACAGGAACAGCTCCCTGCCTTCCTCTAAGTGACAGCCCTTCAAATACTTAAAGAGAGCAATCATGTCCCCCCTCAACCTCCTCTTCTCCAGACTAAACATCCCAACTCCCTCAGCCTTTCCTCATAAGGCTTGGTCTCCAGGCCCCTGATCATCCTTGTTGCTCTCCTCTGCACCCACTCCATTCTGTCCACATCCTTTTTGAAGTGAGGCCTCCAGAACTACACAGAATACTCCAGGTGTGGCCTGACCAGTGCAGTGCTCAGTGGAATTATGACATATTGCGATTTGGATGTTATGCCTCCATGAAGTATGCACCCCAAGATCGCATTCGTTTTTTTGTCACTGCATCACACTGGCTGTTCATATTTAACTTACAGTCCACCCGTACCCCAAGATCTTGTTCACACACACTGCTATCCAGAAGTGTATCCCCCATCCAGTATGCATGTCCCTCATTTTTGTTACCCAGTTGTAGAACTTGGCACTTATCCTTGTTGAATTGCATCTTATTCACATCCACCACTTTTCCAGTGTGTTCAGATCTTGTTGAATTCTGTCTCTGGAATACCAACCAGGGCTGTACACAGATAATCCTGATCAGATCAGGGTGCCCAGACGTACATTTCTCTTCCTTGTTGGGATGCAGCCTCGTAGCAGTCCCCATGCCACTCATATGGGCTGCCCTTCTTGTTATTTTGACGGTTCTTGTGCCCCTTCCATCCTTCTGTCCCTTCCTTGTGATTTTCTTACTTTGCCTATGCCCCTCTGGTTTATCAGCTGGATCCTGGTCAGGTGGAAGGGCAGCTACAAACTACCACCCAGGAATCAGGCATCTGGAAAGACAGCCATAGTTCTGGGGGCCTTCTCCTGGCTTGCACTGCTGCCATTATGCTGGCCAGCTATGCTATCGGCTCCTCCCTGCCCTGACATCACTGTGTTGCTCTCAGACTGGCACTCCCTGCTCCTCTGCCTCGCCCATCATCTTCTGGTCTTCTGTAGTGTCTTTAGGTGAATCACAGCCAGACTCAGAGCTGCCTGGGGTTGCTGGAAGCTTCCTGGCTCACCACAGGGCAGTCTGGACTCATCACTGAGGTTTCCAGTGGGCAGGGGCTCAGCGCTGACTCCAGACATTATTCATGCTAAGTCTTCCCACTTCACCCAGAATGAAAGTTTCCATACCATTCTATTTCATTTTAAAGAAGTCATGCCATTTCTTTTTAGTAAGAAAATAAGCCAAATCAGTTCAAAATGCTTTTGGTATTTTGGGTGATTGTTATCAAGGGTTTTAAATTTATTATCATTATGTGATTAACGTTGCTTTAATTAGCAGTTAATGATTGCCTGTAATTGGAAGGTTGGGGTAGTTCTCTCTCATTAATAAATTTGCACTGTAGAATGACTGCTCAACAGATGAAACAGGATACTTGGCTTTTCAAAAGAGACTGTAATGCCAAAGTTACATAAATAAAAATAATGTCATTGGTAATTTTCATCAAAGTGTTTTATGGAAGCAAGGCTGCCTAAACTCATTTTCATAATTATATACTTATCATTATATCTCACCAGGACCTGAAATCTATGGATGTTATAGAATAAAAATACTATTACAGACCTCAAGGGGAGATTTGATCTGACAATCAGCCCCTAGGCAAACAAAATTGGCCATTGCCACAAAAGACACACACAGCAGGGCCCACCAACCAAGTTACAAAAGAAACAAAAATAGTAAAGGATTGTTCTGACAAAAGCTGTAAATAAATAAATAAATACATAAAAGTACAGGATTGTTTAAAGAATATAATAATTCATTTTAAATGACATAAAAGAGTGATGCCAACAATCATTAGACATCATTGCACATCTGCTTGGTGATGGGGTTGAATCCAGGAACTTCTGGATTATCGCATATGATCTTAGTAATGCTATATGTGCATGAGTTTAGTAAAAAAAAAACATGGAGCACTTATTGGTGCACATGATTGCTTGCTATTTAAATATCATGAAGTGGTTCACATAAAACACCGTCAAACATAAAAACTAAAAAAAGAGCTACTGCCTCTTCTGCATCTGATGGCCTCAGCAATGACATCTGGAAGATGGAGAGAGCAAGGCTTGAGCGGGAATCTGGATCCAGGTATGACAGAAAGGTGTCTATCATATGCTGGTTTATGCCCCTAGCTGGATCAAGGCAAACATCTACAAATTAAAATGTCTTTAATATTTGGTATTGTTTTTGTTCATGCATATGTTTAATGTTCAAAAACATTGTTTATAAACATTTCCCCTGACAGCCAATAAGGAACTTCTTTCTCATCTACATCCATAAGAAAAGCCAGTGTCACTGAAGTTTCAACATTAAACTATTTAAAGCAAAACTTAAACCTGCTTGTTCTCAGTCATGTAATGGAAACACCCAAAGTAATGCTTGATGATGTCTGTGGGAGCCAGCGTGGTGTAGTGGTTAAGAGTGGTGGTTTGGAGCAGTGTACTTTAATCTGGAGAACCAGGTTTGAGTCCCCACTCCTCCACATGAGCGGCGGATGTTAATCTGGTGAACTGGGTTGGTTTCCCCACTCCTCCAACATGAAGCCAGCTGGGTGATGGGCTAGTCACAGTCTCTTAGAGCTCTCTCAGCCCCACTTACTTCACAGGGTGTCTGTTGTGGGGAGGCAAAGGGAAGGTGATTGTAATTATCTTCCTTAAGTGATAGAGAAAGTTGGCATACAAAAACCAACTCTTCTTCTCCCTCTTCCAAGGTGTCTTATAATAGAAAGCTTGATTACAAATGTTGAAATACATTAAATAAACTCTGCTGAGCTAAGCTAATTGATCGGTTCAAATAGTTCTAATATTCTTCCTACAGGGGTAATTTATATCAATGTCTGGTGACCTACTGATACTGAAATACAAAAGAGTTGTGTACATATTTTTTTTTGCCAGTCAAACATAGCCATGTATATTATGATGGTTATGCCAGCATCCCTCCTTCTACACAGGTAGGTGTGACCTAGGTCATGAAGGGACTTTTAGGTGATATGTTGCTTTGGGTTCCCACTGGATAGGGTTGCTAATGTTGGCCTAGGAAATTCAGAAGGTTTAGGGGGTGGACCTGGAGAGGATGGAGTTCAGTGGGTATGCGCTATAACTCCAGGATTTCTCCCAGACTCTACAGTATACTGCTGTACCTCTAAAGCTGCCATTTCCTCCAAGGAAACATATCTCGGTATTCCAGAGATCACTTGTAATTCCAAAAGGAACACGAGGCCCCAACATTGGTTGGGAACCCTACCATTGGGGAGAAAAGTGGGTTGTAAACACTGAAATAAATACATTGAAGTGTGGTCTCACCATAGATTTGTACAAGGGCAGTATGATATCAGCAGTTTTATTCTCTATTCCTCGTCTAATTATGGCCAGCATGGAATTTGCCTTTTTTACAGCAGCCGCACACTGGGTTGACATCTTCACTGAGCTATCCACTACCACCCCAAGATCCCTTTCTTGGTCTGTCACTGCCAGCACAGATCCCATCAGTGTATATGTGAAGTTGGGATTTTTTGCCCCAATATGCATCACTTTACACTTACTCACATTGAATCTCATTTGCCATTTTAATGCCCATTCTTCCAGTATGTAGAGATCCTTCTGGAGCTCCTCACAGTCCGATTTTGTTTTAACCACCCTAGATAATTTGGTGTCATCTGCAAACTTGGCTACTTCACTGTTTAACCCCCACTCCAGGTCATTGATGAACAGGTAGAAAAGCACCGGTCCCAACACAGATCCCCGAGGCACCCCACTGCTCACATCCCACCATTGTGAGAACTGACCATTGTTTCCTACTCTCTGCTTCCTATTTTTCAGCCAGCTCTCAATCCATAAGAGGACTTGTCCTCTTATCTCATGATTATGAAGTTTGCTTAGCAGTCTTTGGTGGGGGACTTTGTCAAAAGCTTTTTGGAAATCCAAATACACAATATCCACAGGCTCATTCCTGTCCACATGCTTATTGACGCTTTCAAAAAACTCTAATAGGTTAGTAAGACAGGAAGAAGCCCTTACAGAAGCCATGTTGGGTTTTGCCCAGCAGACCTTGCCCTTCTATATGCTTGACAATTCTATATTTAATAATGCTTTCCTTTCTTTTGTAAAAATGTTGTGTGTTTCCCACTCCCAGAGATGCCTATTAGCCACTGAACTCCTTGGTTAGTTTTATTTTTAGCACACTGGGTGAGCACTCTTAGTATTTTAGTTTGCAAGAGTGCCACTCTGAGCCTAAGAGCCTGAAATGAAATTGAGCAAGGTTCTCTTAGCTATGGAAGTGTACACCTTTGGGAAATACAGAACTCTGTGTGTGTGTGTGTGAGAGAGAGAGAGAGAGAACAGGAAAGTTTTCTGGCTCTGGAGTGTTGATCTCTATTTGAGAGACAACCTGTTTTCTAAATTGATTGTTTTAGTGGGCGAAAAAGGGTTTGAGGGAGGAGACATCCATGGCAAAGCACTGAGAAACAGCACATGCTGATCCAAATTCTAGGTATTTTTAAATATTCAAAAATGACCTTTTAAAATTCTGAGATTCCTGATCAGAATTTCCAAATGCAGATGTCTACATCACCTTAATAACTAAACCTGAGAAAGACCAAAACTTCTATCATATAGATAGACCCATCTTTTTGCTCAATGTGGACTACAAAATAGTAACATCAATGTTAACAAATCTTTTTTAAAGTTATAAATAGTTACACATAAATTGATCAAACATGCTTTCTTGAAAGGCATCCACTAACAGGCAATGTTTGGAGGCTAATTAATACTGTCATGGGCTACCATATGTGAACAGGATTTTGATATGAAAACATGTCCCATTAGGCTTCATGAGGACAGAAATATGTTATAGAAATGATGTCATTTCATAGACTGGAACACCTGTGACTGTATCAAGCTCAAGGCTAGTAACTTGCTATTAAAATAATTTCATATCATTAAAGGTCACAGCTGCAGGGATGCCAATTAAGCAAAACATACAGCTGGACAAAGATAGACAAGGTCATATCCATTAACTATTACAGATGGCTCTCAGGTGTACAGTACCATTTATAATTGAATAGCCTATTGAACTACTGACTAACCTAGCTATGGTTTATTTATAGAATGCCTTAGCTAAGGGATGCTGGAACTAAAAGATGACTGAACCAGCCCATCTACAAGATAAATGGCTCTGATAAGGATTCTGAAAGGTATAAATAGAGATCTTTCTCTGCCTACAAGTTAGAGAGGTTCCTGATGGTCTGAACATGCTGACCTATGGACTTCCTCCATCTACCAAGAGATGTAAAAGCCTTGGCAGCCTAATTCTTGCGTGAATTGGGAAACTGATTCTTGCGTGAATCAGAACTTCATTTATTCTTGTCTTTTGATTCTGGAGAACTCTCACAGAGAGATATTATGCCACACAGTCTGTCTCTCTGAAGACTGATTGTCTGGAATAACTGTCTGTACAAATGCTTCATCTTGTGATGAAGGCTCTTATGCTCTAAGGACTATAAGAGTATGGATCTTACCATGTTTGAATATGGTGACATTGAGAAATCATTTGTTCTAACAAGACTAATGTCTTCTCATAAGATCTGTCTTATATACAGACTTCCTGGTTCTGACAGACAAGGTGTAAATGCAGCTTCTCTAAGAAGCCCACTAACAGAGCATATTCCAGGGGTTTCTCTACACAACGTGAGAGCACTGAATATACTCTGCAGTCAGTTCTAAGACTGAAGTCTCACACAGAACTGTCTGACATACACATGCATACATGAACGATGAACATGCATTATAGCCAACAATGGCTAACACATAGAATTACTCTAATTGGAATACATATAATTGGAAATACATGGATGGAGATCCATGGAGTCTTAAGCTCTTAAACTGAACTATATTCAGTATCTCTCTAGAGATTGGCACTGCCAGAGAGATTGTAGAATAGAGTTTATACTCTACACATAATGTTAAGCTTTACACATAGCTTCAAATACTGATTAATTACAGTATAGTTAAACCATCAAAGTGGCTCTTAGCTATACAGCAATGCTTATATCAAATGCATTCTTAGAAATGGCTTTCACTTAGCTGTTTCTAAACTGAACATGGGCTTCAGACCCAGAAACCTCAAACATATAGAGACTCTATGGTTTCATGCCTGCAGTCACAAATAGACTGATGTTAAGAGCTATAGAACCAGCTCTAACATGAAACTATGGAACCAAAGAGATCTCTCCTATTTTCATAACTATAAAAGGCATTGAAATAACAGAATAATACTTAGAGGATACCTGAAGGAAATCTAACTATTCTAAAATGAACATATAGAATCCTTACAGAAACTCTGCAATGACATAACTGGGTAAAGTATGTCTTATATTTACATAAAATGAATTAGAATACTTCTTCAATGCACTAACCATTATTTTACAAGATTTCTGTAAATTGTATTATTTCCTGAATGAAATAAATACTTGGGAAACTCTCCTATAGAGTCATAGAGATTGTTGATATTGCTTGCATACATTTGTTCCTGTTGAACTAACTAATATAGTTTTTATTTCTGTAACTGTTTACATGCATATACTTTATGTGAAATAAATAATATTTTTATTTAAATATTCTTTTCATATTTTTACTGGAACAATTCAATAGAAAGTCCATCTCGCAAGAGATGGAAAGTGTTGATCCCTGCTTAGTGGGTAGTGGGCTGAATAGATACAGATCCCTTTTTAGGAAGGGGTCAATTCTAGGAGCTGGTTACCTTAACGGCACGGACCGCGACAATACTTTAATAATTTAGTCAATCAGGATTGCAGAAAATATTGTCGAAGGCTTTCACGGTCAGAGTTCATTGGTTCTTGTAGGTTATCCGGGCTGTGTAACCGTGGTCTTGGAATTTTCTTTCCTGACGTTTCGCCAGCAGCTGTGGCAGGCATCTTCAGAGTAGTAACTACTCAGAGTGTTACTACTCTGAAGATGCCTGCCACAGCTGCTGGCGAAACATCAGGAAAGAAAATTCCAAGACCAAGGATTGCACAGTTAATATACAGCTGTTTGAAGCTGGATTTTGATGTAACTTGATTTTTGCATTTTACAAATGTTTGTGATTTTGAAATGTTAAAGCCACTTCTAGCTAGAGGCAAGTGGGGTAGAATGTTTAAAGTCTGTCAGTCAATAAAAATTAAATTATCTTTTCCCAACACCCTTTCTGTTAATCTTGAACATATGCCTCTACATTTGCAGAAAACCAGAGGAAACTATTTCAAGTGAGTACAAATCTTGCAGGCACTCATACTTATTAAAAATGTAATTATGATAGTCAATAGTCATTCTGAGCAGATAGAAATACAAGCATAGAAATATGCTCATAGTATTCTTCGATTCTTCTGCTTATAGTAAGAGGTAACATTTTGCTACAGTCCTGTTTACAACATTATGTTTTTAAAATATAAGGCTTATGTGCAGGATCAGCTTCCTTTGTTGTCATTGCAGCTGCAACAACAGGGAGATGAAATTCAATGTTGATAAGTTTAAGGTGATGCACACTGGGACAAAAATTCCCCACTTCAAGTATAGGCTTATGGGGTCTTGCTGAGACTGTTAAGGAAAAAGATCTTGGGGTCATAGTAGACAGCTCAATGAAAGTGTCAACCCAGTGTGCTGCAGTGGTGAAAAAGGCAAAACTCTGTTGGGGATTATTAGGGAAACGGTTGAAAATAAAGTGGCCACCATTATAATGCCCCTGCATAGAACTATGGTGTGACCCTTTTGGAATACTGTGTGCAGTTCTGTTCAGCATATCCTAAAAAGGACATCACAGAGCTGGAAAAAGTACAGAAGAGGGCAACCAAGATGATTAGGGGTTGGAGCACCTTCCCTTTGAGGAAACCCTGAAGAGTCTGGGACTTTTCAGTTTTGAAAAGAGACTACTAAGTGGGGACATGATAGAAATTTATAAAATTAGGCACAGGGTGGAGAGAGTTAACAAAGATAACTTTTTCTTCCTCTCTCAAAATACTAGTACTTGAGGGCATCCAATGATGCTGATGGGCAGTAGATTCAGGATGGACAAAAGGAAATATTTCTTTACACAGAGAGTAATTAAAATGTGGCATTTGCTGCCAGATAATGTAGTGATGGCCACAGGCATAGACTGCTTTCAAAATGGATTAGACAGGTTCATGGAGGATAGATCTATCAGTGGCTACTAGCCATGGTGACTGAAGGGAATCTCCATATTCAGAGGCAGTAAACCTCTGAATACCAGTGTCAGGAGGCAACATCAGGAGATGCCCTTGGGCTCTATGCCCCGTTGTTGGCCCTCCAGAGGAACTGGTTGGCCACTGTGTGAGACAGGATGCTGGACTAGATGGACCACTGCTCTGATCCAGTAGGGCTCTTCTTATGTTCTGATATTCTTATGAAATCAAACTAGAGGAAACTGGTGTGATGATGAACCACATTGTTAAATATCTTATTCAACTCTTTGACATCTCCATTTGCAACCAATTGAGTAGAAATGCCATCAGGTTTGACAACAAATTAATCATGACTTCATCTCTTTCAGCAAGTTGGGCATATACATGCCATAAATGTCCCTGACGTTATACATAAATAAATTGAAGGTGACTTTGCTCATGCAGCAGCTGGCATTATTAAGTTGGGCCAAACTAAAACCTGTCATATAAGATCACCTTAGATAAACAGAAACAATCAAAAGGCCACCATGTGAAAAACCCTTTCCTGTACTATATGAACAGGTCATTGTTCTGATTCAGACAATATGGTCATCCAGCCCAACATGGTCTTCTTTGACAGGGAGTGACTCTCTAGCAGGGATATTTTTCAGCCGAGCTACCTGAGTTACTTTAACTGGGTTTGCTGGAGTGAACCTTGCAACCCTATGGATGCAAAACATGTACTTTACCTGTGAGGAATGGTCCATACATTGTTTGTGTGTGTATATTCAGAAGTACTCCTAAATCCACACTTTGCCTGACCATGTTCAATAAAGCAATTTCTGCTTGTTAGACAGAGCAAAATATACACAGCTATTAAAGCTGCCTTTTATACCACCACCCAGAAGGCATACATTGCCCACTCTTACTCACATGATATCTGTACCGCTGTGTTGCCCCAGGATGAGCCTGCAAAACAATATATGACATTTAACTGATAACACAAAAAACCCTCCCAGGTTTGCTAGCCCACTTTTCTTTTTCGCAGTTTAGACTCTGTTCTTAGGTACTATATTTTTAAACACAGCCTTTCTGTGGTACTAACAAGGACATCCTAAGCAAGGTTACACTTTTTGAAGCCTATTGATTTCTGCAGACTTAGAACAGTGTAACTTTGTTTAGGATGGCACTGCAAATTGCTTAGTTCTACAGAATACTGATTGCAGAGTAGTAAAAAAAAAACCTCCGCTTTCATAAACATCTAGTGATGTACTTCCCAATATTGCTTCCTAATGTTAATTAACAATATATCATAAAAAGAAGAAATGAAAATCCAATTATACTTTTGACAGCTCTGCATAAAGTACTTACAAAATGAAGCAATGGATTAAATAACACTTTTGCGCCAGCTACTCTTTTGCCTTGTATTTTCAGAGTTCATAACATTTTCTTTATGGTAAGGGAGGAAGTAGCATTGCTATCTCCATCTTGGGAAATTCATGGAGATTTCGGGGTGTTGCCTAGGAAGGGCAGAGTTTGCAGAGGGCAGGAAACTCAGCAGCAGGATTCTCAAACCATAGCATAGAGTTTTTGCAAATCCTAGAGGTCTATGATGCAACTTCCAGTTTTATCCTGAAGCGATGTCAGTGTGCTGTCATAATGCTGGCATGTGCCCCCATTTCCTCCCTCATTTGCTCCTGATGGTGCACGGACAGGGTTGCTGGCAGGTCTCTTGCTGTAGTAGGAACTGGGAAATCCTGGGAACTCTACTCAGCAGGGATATAATGGCATAGTCTACCCTTCAATCTTGCAGTTTCCTCCAAACCTGCTGCTTCCTCTGCAGTCTGGAGATCAGTTGTAATTCTGAAAGAACTCCAAGCCCTACCTTGAGCTTGGTAATCCTAGAAGGTTGCCACATTTGAAATTGACACAGTCTACTGGATGCTTTACCTTTGTCTTATTCATGAATCAGATGGTTGGTGATATCTTGGCTCCCGCAGAAGTATTCAAATGACTGCAGCTTTACCACAAGCAATATGGCAACTCTCCTTGTGCTTTCTACATGCTACAGATGACATGCTCTGACAACTCTGTACAATTTCAGAACACTCTCCATCTGTCTGCTAAATTAATTCTTTGGATCCACACACCCTCCTGCATGTCGTTACACCCCACTCGTTATTACGCTTCTTTTCCCTGGATATACAGTGTCATTATGGTAATGTGTATTTGTGATGGATTCATCTAGCCTCATGAGAAGTGAAAGCCCATGTTACCATGTGGTAATTCAAGTCACCTGTGTAGGGGGTTGAAAGCAACCGCTCATGATAAAGCTACTTTATACCATGGATTATTGTGGCAACTGAGATAGACTGGTAAATTACAATAAACACTGACCTCCTTTCAATCTAGGGAGTAAGTAGCGAATCATAGAGCATGATGATGTTAGGAGATTTACAAAATAGATTTAGATCTTTATGCTACTTTTTTACCCCAAGGGGGAACACAATGCTGTTTATAGCTGGGGATGCTGGCAGTTTTGCCACAAATGTGTCTGATAGTCAAACTTAACATGTTCAAAGATGTTAATCAGATGTGAGCCAATCACCTGGCCTCTTCAGTTTGCTCTGAACAGCCACAAATGTCTACTGAGCAGACTTGTATCGAGTACCCCACCCACAAAACTGTGCATGTGCTAAGATGCTGATGATGCAAACCCATTGGCAGTCAGTCGTTTTCATCACTAGAGATTGCTTAGACAAACTCTAAAAGGTAAAGTGGTAAAACACCATTTTATTAAAGCACAGCATTTATTTATGACTGATTTGTGACTGATTTGACTATTTAAACAATTTACTGTCTAGTTGAACAGTTATGTAGCAAGAATGGGCGTGTGTGTACAGCTCAATTGGAAAACCAGTTGCACTCCACTACATGGTTAGGAAGAAATACGCTGAATGCAGCCTGCTGAATAGTCACAAACAAATCAGTGACTATTGTCGAAGGCTTTCACGGTCAGAGTTCATTGGTTCTTGTAGGTTATCCGGGCTGTGTAACCGTGGTCTTGAAATTCCAAGACCACGGTTACACAGCCCGGATAACCTACAAGAACAAATCAGTGACTAGTTGAATGGATCATCAAACTTCCAGCTCTCTATTTGCAACCAGCAGACAAGATGTGAGTTAAACTGAGGGGTGTTTTAGCATCCCTACTTACAATGTCATTCTCCTATCTTCCCTTTTATCCTGACAATAGAAATCCTGTGATGTAGATTAGTTTGGGAGAGAGAGATTGGTCCACAGTCACCCTCTGAGTTTCCATGGCATAATGGGCATATGAACTTAGGTCTCCCACATTCATCCAGGCAACAAGAAACATTCTAGCAGGCTAACTGGGGTGACACACCAATGTGTAATCTATTGCAGCATTAATCTCAGTGCTCACAAATAACAACTGTCTTAGAAAGCCATTCATTTGTAATACTGCTTTAAAAAATAAAGTTTAACACATGCCTACGATATCTCAGAAAACTATCTGGCATGACTTCATAATATCCTCCCTCCCTGTCCTGTTTCACCAAGTATGGTCTAGTGGTAGCACCACTGAGGAAGAGCCAGGACCTGACTTTTGACTGCTTCCACTTCCCAGCTCAGGGAAGGGACAGGGTAGCTACAGTGGGGGAAGTCTTGAAAACAGGACTCGTTGAGCATCTTTTGTGTGAGGCAGGATTGCTAATCTTTGTAGCAGTGGGTGTAGCTGGAAGCTCTGAAGACAGACCTAAGGAAGGTCCAATTTTGTGGGCCATGAAGCCTAAAGTTACCAATTGCCCTAGAAGAATATAGCATCCAGCACTAGTAAATGACAACCTTTAAAAAAAATACAAATACGGCAGTTCTGATGTTAAAACATGAATAATTCAGGTTAGTGGTATTACTTTGCAGATGAAGGAATTAAGAAACACAGCAACAATGGAAAGCTTTATAGTTCTCTCTTGAGAGATGACAGTCCTACTTTCCTGGAAGTCAGTTTGGGTTGTTAATCTGCAATGCCTGTTTGGGAGTAAGCCCTTGTGAACACAGTAGGAGTAAGCATATATAGAATAGGGCTTGTAATCCCACATCTGAGCATTTATTGGGAGCATTTTCATTATGAATTTTAATTTTTTATTTGCATGGCCTCCACCTCCTTTATTTTATACTCACAACAACCCTATGAGTAGGGTTGGCAGCTCTGGGTTGGGAAATACCTAGAGATTTTGGGGGTGCATCCTTAGGAGGGCAGGGTCTGGGGAAGGAGGGACCTCAGCATGGTGTAATGCCATAGAGACCACCTCCCAAAGCAGCCATTTTCTCCAGGGCAACTTATTTTTGTTGTCTGGAGACCAACTGTAATAGCGGGCAATCTCCAGGTGCCTCCTGAAGGTTGGCAGCCCTTCTAGGGTTGCCAGCCTCCAGGTACTGAAGGATCCATATGCATCACTATTAGGAAGCGTGACTTTCCATGGCATTGCCATGAAGGAGCAGATCTCTGTTAATAACTTTAGTATGGTACAAAGTCCATGAGAATCTTCTGATGAAGATGTGTGGTTGAAACAGGATAAACTCTACCGGAGACCTGTTAAGGAATATGAAGAGAATATTATGCATGGACATGTACTTTTAATACGTTCAATAACTGGATACTTACCTGACACTACATGGAATTGAATTACCTCTGTGGTGACATGCCCTAAGTGGGTGCATAAGGAAACATTTGTACTATTGTGTCACATGTGACTTTGTTGCTAGATTTATGTTTTTGGCATTATTATATTATCATAGTAGTATGGTTGTTTAATTCTAATGAAACTCTAAACACTGTTGAATTTGTTTGGGTTGCTTTGCTTTTGCTAGTACTAGCCTCCAAGTACTAGCTGGAGATCTCCTGCTGTTACAACTGATCTCCAGCCGATAGAGATTGATTCACCTGGAGAAAATGGCCGCTTTGGCAATTGGATTCTATGGCATTGAAGTCCCTCCCCAAACCCCGCCCTCCTCCCACTGGTGGCAAAGAGGGACCTGGCAACCCTATATGGTAGGGTAGGCTGCATGAAGGTGGCTAGCCCACAGGACATGAACTACATTTTTTGAAGGGGGGCAAAAGTACAAATTGACAATCTTCATATATTATGTATATTTTTTCATATATATAATATGCTGCCACTGCCCCCCTCTGTGTGCTGCCCGGGGCAGGTGCCCCCTTGGCCTCCCTATATCCACCATGCTAGCCCAAAGCAACATAGGTTGCCATCCTAACATGGCAGCATGGACCTCTGAACCTGGATCTCTCTGGCCTTAGTAAAGCACTCTAACTAATTCACCACAGTAACCCTAGAACAAACGTAATGATTCATTCTGTAGCATACCAATTCTTTCTCCGAAAACGGTGCGTATATTTTACTAGATTAAATTTATGTTTGGTTCATTGATCTCTTTAATGAAAACCTAAATACTTTTACGAGACAAAATTTTATTACACTGTACAGAGACTTTACTTTAAACCTAGCCACTGTGTTACTGTACATTTTAATAAAAGTGTTATTGGATCATCTGATGAGAGCCACAGCAGGGGATGTTTCCTTCATTAAAAAATGTCAGGCACCAGAGAGGCTTGAAAATGTGTATTCTTATTTTCAGATTCATTACCCGTTTTGTTTTATTTGGCTAAAGGGGATTTTGCATAAAGGGGAAATCAATTTATATTGCCCAGCAGAAGTCCACCTAGATTTTATGGTGATGATCTTTGCAAATCTGAATTTGTTCTGCATTTACAGTGCACGTTCTTCTTGAGACTTGGCATTTATTCAGATTATGTCATGCTTTATATGGAGAGAAGTACCTTTGTTTATTTATTTTTATTCATTTGCAGTATTTATATACCCGCCATTCTGCCAAGCATCCCAGAACTAAAGGTGGATGCGTCCCTAAACAGAGTGTGACTCTGTTTAGGACTGAATTTTCAATTGTATTTTCATCCATGTTACTTCTTTATATGGCTGCAGCAGATACAAATGTACTTATCTTGCCATTTTTACTTGATGTGACCAGACTTTTTTTTTTTAGCCGCTATAGATCCCCCCCCCAAAGGTTTAATATGCAACCCAGAAAGGTTTAATCTGCACAAGAAGTATTCAAACTGCCTGGAACACAGGAAAAGAAAGCATTTTCATGTAAATGAATTCTTTAAAATCCTGAATAGCATCTGCAGGGAAATGACAGGGAATTAAAACTTTGGAGGATTTGTTCCATATGATAATTCTATTCAAATATTTTATTTTCCTGCTGTGACTACCTCCTGAACATTTGGGCACAATAGAAAGCAGGCATCAGCATGAAATGTAATTTACTGAAAATCTCTTTGAATACTTAAGACGGCAGGCTCTCTACCATGTTTCTTGCTAATATGCAACATGAAATGAACATGTCCTCTTCCTGAAGAGCATAGAAGCAAAAGATGGCAAGAAGAAGAATGGGGTACGAAGACTTCCCCATTTTGTTGTTATTTTGTCCTCATCTTTTCTATGTAGCAGAATCAAGAAAAGCACTTTACTTTTATTTGAGCCTAATATTAGTACAACAGACTGTCTTCCTTCTCCTCTGATTCTTTCATTTTTCTTTTGTCCTTGCTCTTTTCATGCAGTCTTCCAAATCAGAACAGTGAACATGAAGAAATGGAGCAGATCCACTTCTCCCCATTGGCAATACCTATGTGCAGAGGTTATATGAGTACAACTTAATATGTAGGGTTGGCAGGTGGTGGCTCTCATTAAGACAAATGATATCCAGGCAACAGAGATCAGTTCACCTGGAGAAAATGGCCACTTTGGAAGGTGGACTCTATGACATTATATCCCATTGAAGCCCCTCCCCTCTCCAAACCCCACCCTCCTCAGGCTCCACCCCCAAAATCCCCAGGTATTTCCCAACCCAGAGCTGGCAACCCTATTTAGTGGGTTGTAGTGACCTGGGTAGTGATGACCATGTAATTTTGGAATTTAAGATCTCAGGGAAGGGAAAAGGTGTATGTAATCTGACATATAGGTTGGACTTTAGAAAACCTAATTTTAATGAACAAAAGGTTATGCTGGGCAGAATCCCATGGTGAGAAATACTTAAGGAGAAGGGAGTTCAAGAGGGGTGGGAGTTTCTTAAAAGCAAGATATTGAAGGCACAATCACGAATGATTCAAATGAGAAGGAAACATGGGAGGCACCTAAAGAAGCCAGGGTGGCTCCATAGACAGCTTTCTAAAGATCTGAAAATTTAAAAAGACTCATTTGGAAAATGGAAGGAGGGCCATGTAATTGAGGATGAATATAAACAAGTAGCTAGTGCTTGTAGGGAGAGTGTTAGAAAAGCTAAAGCTCCATATGAGTTTAGGGTAGTGAGAGATGCTAAATGCAGCAAGAAAAGGTTCTTTGGTTATGTTCAGACCCCCCAAAAAAAGACAAAGTGGTAGGCCCATTGCAGGGAGAGGAAGGTGAAATTTTAACAGGTGACGAAGAGAGAAGAAGAGTTGGTTTTTATATGCCGACTATCTCTACCACTTAAGGGAGACTCAAATCAGCTTACAATCACCTTCCCTTCCCCTCCCCACAACAGACACCCTGTGAGGCAGGTCGGGCTGAGAGAGCTCTAAGAGAGCTGTAACTTGCCCAAGGTCACCCAGTTGGCTTCGTGTGTAGGAGTGGAGAAACAAATTCAGTTCACCAGATTAGCCTCCACCGCTCATGTGGAGGAGGGGGGATTGGGGAATCAAACCCAGTTCTCCAGATCAGACTCCACCACTCCAAACCACCGCTCTTAACCACTACACCACACTGGCTCTCAGAACTGCTCAATTCCTACTTTGCCTTGGTCTTCTCTTGCAAGAGAAATCATGCTCAACCTGGCAAAAAGAGAAAACATGATGAGGGAAGAGAGTTGCAGCCTAGGATAGGAAGTGGGGTAGTACATTAAAAAAAAACAGTTAATGAAATTAAGTCCTCAGGGTCAGATGAACTGCATCCAAGTTTACTAAAGGAACTTGCTGGTGTAATTTCTGAGCCTCTGTCCATTATTTTTAAGAATTCTTGGGGAACTGGTGAGGTGCCAGAAGGTTGGCGGCAGGCAAATACAGTTTGAGTATCCCTTATCCGTAATGCTTCGGACCAGAAGCATTTCAGATAAGAGATTTTTTCCCCACATTTTGGAATACAGTATTTTTATTAAAAAACAAAAACAAAAAAACACAGTGAGCTTGCCTGTAAGGCTGATGGCATTAATCGCTCTCCTCCATTCTTGGCCCCGTCCACCTACCTTGCCCTGCCCCCAATCATACCCACCTACCGCTGATCAGCTGAAGACTCAGCTGATCAGCGGCATGGCCAGCTTTACATGCAGCCTCGCCTTTCTCTGAAAGCCCCAGATTCAAGAGGGGCATTTTGTAGCTGCTGGCCATCCTAGGCTGGAAGAGAGTTGCTTCCTGTTGCTCTTGGTCTCCCCTGTAGCCCAGAAAACTGGTGCAGGTGGCTCCCAGGTAAGTCCTGGTCACGCCAAAGGGTTGTGTTGAGTTTGAGTGGTCTAAGAGTTTGAGTGGTCTAAGGCTCCTTGCGAAGCAGCACGCGCGCTCACACACACACGCACACACAGGATCAGCAGTGGAAACCTCCCGCCAAAGGTGAGTGGGGACCTGGCAACCCTTCTCTGAAGAAGGGTTTAAAAATGCAGGAAATTTTAAACCATACATATACACAATATATATGGAGTTCCTCCCAGTGTGTCAGAATTCACTCCAATCCCCCCCTTTTTTGGTCCTAATGGCCCAAGAAGCATCATTGTGAGAATCCGTAACTAGGTGCGATGTACAGACTGCATCTTTCCAGAACGAAGGATTTTTTTATCTGGGAAACTGATATTTCCCCAAAATGTCTGTTTATATATGTTTATTTCTGTTTCCCTTTGGCAAGGCTTGTAAATCTAAACAGGAATTGCTAATGCTAAAAATTGTCAGAATAGGCAATGTCTGGTGTACAAAGAAGAGAAGGAGACCCTGCAGGGGGCAGCAAGTGGATAGTTAAATAGGATAGTAAGGTCAACATCTTCTCTTCTGTAAAGTGTCATTCCCTGTCTGTTTCCAGATTGCTACTCTTAGGGCAATACCCTGCTTCTTCTCAGAAGTTCCACAGACTCTCTCTTTCTCTCAGCTAGTGATCTAGCTAGGAACCTATGCCTGTCTCTTCTCTTTACTACCAAGTATGTTCCTGAATAAAGCTTTATCCACGCTTTAATCAGTTTCTGTACCTCTGTTCTGTTAATTACTCTGCCAACAAAAATAAGTGTTTAAATTACTATGTAACTGTTACAAAGACTATTGGCATGTCTCTCGAGACACTGTCCTTCAGTGTTACTCCTCTGAAGATGCCTGCCACAACTGCTGGCGAAACGTCAGGATAGAAAATACCAAGACCACGGTCACACAGCCCGGATAACCTACAAGAACCAATGAACTCTGACCGTGAAAGCCTTCGACAATATTCTGCTATGGTTGTTTTATCTAGGGGAGAGGTAGAAGGATTTTATAGGTTAAGAAGAAGAAGAGTTGTTTTTGATACTTTTAAGGAGGTACCAATTTTCTCTACCTTTAAGGAGTCTCAAACTGGCTTAAAACTGCCTTCCCTTCCTCTCCCCACAGCAGACACCTTATGAGATAGATGGAGCTGAGTAAGTTCAGAGAGAACTGAGACTAGCCCAAGGTCACCCAGCAGGCAGTTTAGAAACTGACTGCATTGTTCCTCATGGATTTCTTGCATAACAAAGCTCTTATGTTGTAACTCTAGCCTATTGTAATTCGAGCCTGAAATCAGCATATGTTGCTGATGCAAATGACCAAGACAGGGCAGCGGATGAGAGCCAATGATAATTTGTTGCACGCTGCCTCTAATGACTGGTTATTCACGTCTAAAGAACCATTACGCAAACAAGTTGGCTCAAATGTGGTGACCCCACTGAGTGTTCAGCTCTGGAAAGATGTTACATTAAATGATATGGTCTGGCTTTTAAACTGAGCAAATGGCATTTGAATAGCAAGTTCCATAAAATTGACTCGGTTTGAATTAACTGCTGGCTGACCACTCTTTGGGCCTAATTGCTTCCCAAACAGCAATGCTCAAATAAAAAGGGGGGGAAGGGAATGGCATTAAACAGCCAAGTAACAAGGAACAATTCCAAACAGTCATCTAGGCAATAATCTGCCTGGGATGGTTTAGTTTTCATCATAGTGTACTCATATGTAGAATTTGCCTTTTTAGAAAAAGCTTTATTGGGCCTAATCTATTTAGAGATATTTATTTGTATCCCTTTAATTAGATATTTATATCCCAATTGTCTCCACAATGGAGACCCAAAGCTGCTTACAACACTGTCCCTTCTTCCATTTTATCCTCATAACAACCGTGAGGAAGGTTAGTGACTGGCACAAGGCCACCTTTGGCAGAGTAGGGTTTTGAACCTGGGTATCCCTGATCCTGGCCCAGCGCTCTAACCATGACAACACGCTGGCTCTTCAGGTGATAGAAATCAAAGTAATTCATAGGCTACAGAACTATAGTTTCCAGTTCAATCTCTTTTACAAGGGAAGGGTCAGCGGGTGCTGGGAGGCAGGATTGCCAACTTTGGCTTTAAAAACAATCCCAACTCTATGATTCTATGAAGTCACTCTGTGCCCTCCCATCTCCTGACCCCGTCAAGAACGGGGTGAAGCACCTGTCAGTTCTGGGCCTTTTATGCAGGGATGGTTCCCCGCTGTCACCCCCACTGACTGCTTTGGAACTTCTTTTTGATTATGCATGCCTTTTCCACCCATCAGAGGTTACCTCACTCTCCCCATGAGGTTTGCCCATGTTTTCCAGAAGGTGTTTTAGCCAGAATCTGGAAAATGCAGGCAAAACACATGGGGAGAGTGAGCGACCTCTGATGGGCGGATTAGGCATGTATAATCAAAACGAAGTCCTGAAGCATTTGGCGAGGGTGACCATGGGGAAACATCCCTGCATATCAGACCCTGCTCACATTCTAGTTACCTGTCATCAGCCGGGCAGGGATGGAGTGATTTTTTTTTTAATCAGGCAATGCAGTTGTTCGTAAGCACCTGTAGCCTGTTGGCAGATTACTTTCCATGTATTCAAACAGTACAGTAATGTGAACTGATAGCATTTCACATCTGTGCATTGTCACACAGCCCAATGGGAATGGTAGTTTCCACCCCTCCCACAGACCTACCATCTCTTTGTACTGTTCCACAGTCAATGGTTTAAATAAAGATTGGACAAACCAAACAACAGTTTATACTTTTTAAAAACATTGTTAAAAGCCTAATCAATTGGTGTTCATCTATCTCTGTGTTATTGATGTTAATGGCTGCCAATTGGTTTTCAAAAGGAGGCACAACAAACTTGAGTGATCTGTACACTTTAACACCATGGCTCAGCAGTAACTCTGGGAGAGATTGATGGCCCTTAGTGTTTCAGCATCAAATAAATGAAAGTAAGCAACCACCGTTACTGCACAGATGGAAAATATCTCAGAGAACATGTGGGTTTTCCCAATGAACCTAACAGTGTCCCACTAGGACCATCTCAGGTTTGGAAACTATCATGAGGGGAAAGCTCAAGACCTTTCTCCATGAGTGTTGTGGTGCTAATCTAAATTGGGCACTGCACATGAATTGAGAACCTGCAACTCACATCTGATGGTTACTGAGGTACAAACTAGACATTAGAGTGGCCACAGGTCCAAACCATGGCCTCTGATGCCATTTGAGAGAACAATTTGGCCATTTATGGAAAATTTTAAGAAAGAGATAACAATGCAGCAATGGGAAAGACTATGGACTAAGTCAATTAAATTTACTGCCAGTAATAATCTGCAAGAAAACTGGTATAAACAATTCTTCAGATGGTACATCACACCAATGGATATTAAAAAGATAGACAAAACATATGATTGCCGCTGCTGGAAATGCAAAGACAAAGACGGAACCTACTTTGTGGTGGACATGTAAAAAGGTGAGAAAATATTGGATACAGATTCATCAAGAAATGCAAAAGATTCTTAAGATCAAATTTCCAATGAATCTGGAAATTATGTTACTGGGGATAGAACCAGGGAATTTGGAAAACAATCATAGATAACTTTTTGGATATTTTACGACTGCGGCAAGGATGGTATTGGCAGCATCATGGAAACAAGAGTCTGTTCTGGACTTAGAAAAGTGGCAACAAAAAATGGAAGAATTTGCGGTGATGGCCAGACTAACCAACATCCTGAAAGAAAGAACGATTGATGACTCACAGAAGAAATGGGAATGCTATTTTGAATATGTTAACTGGAAGGTGTAGAATAAAAATTTAATAGAGATAGAAAATAATAGCCATATATTCTGAACAAGTTATAGATAAAGATAAATTTAGAGCATAAACGTAGACAAGTTCAGTAATGTTTAAGTAAATATCATAACAATAGAACAATGTTTATGT
Organism: Euleptes europaea; assembly: GCF_029931775.1. NCBI lineage: Eukaryota > Metazoa > Chordata > Lepidosauria > Squamata > Sphaerodactylidae > Euleptes > Euleptes europaea. The sequence continues at coordinate 33,462,009 of NC_079316.1, read as the reverse complement.
AAATTGATTCCTGAAGTAAGCGCAAAATGTATGAATGGAAGTGTATGTATATGTTTGTTATCTTTTCTTTTGAAAATCTTAATAAAATATCTTTTTTAAAAAAAGAATTTGGCCATTGAAAAATGCCCTGAGGCCCATGGCACAGTGGGACAAGGTGATCTTGTCTCTCCCTCCCATGCTTTTTCAAATCTGTGGTACTTAAATTAGCCACAAACAACTTGCCACATTGAATCATTTTTAGTAGAAAAACAGCATTAAAGCTCTTTAAAGAACAAACTAGATTTCAACATAAGTGAAGCAGATGGATACAAAAGTTAGAAGTTTTGTTATGGTTTGGGAGTACACAGCACAATAAAGCAATCGATTCGTATTGGAAGCTCTGCCTAATGTGTCCTTGCAGGGGATAACACAATAACAAGGCTAAGAACTTTTTACAACATTACACAAGCTCCGACTAAGCTAATTGCTTTTCAGTGGACTGCAAATTACTTCCACTATGTTTAATACAATCCATAGCAGTACCTTTTTGGGGGGGGCGGGGGGAGTATACTTGGCACCTAGAAACTATTTGTAAGAATTAAATGGAATATATGTGCTGTGGTAAACTAATTAATACAAATTATAATGTATTAATATTAATACTAACTGAAGTATCCGACCTTAGCAGAATATAATTATTTTCTTTGCATTAGGAATAAACTTTTTTAAAAAAGTATAAACAATAAATGACTGCATGGAGTCATTTAAATAGTCCAATGATCCCCAAAGAACAATTATTTATAAAGCCTGAATGTATTCTGTGTCTTACCTCTTAATTTGTATGGCTTCATTACATTAATATGTACCTGGGTCAAGGGATCTCTACTGGGAAACTTGTCCAATAAAGTGTTTGCTGTAAAAAGAATAAAAATTGTCCTCTTTTTTTTTTTTTTTTAAGAACAATTTAAAATGGAAATGAAAACTTGCCTGCATGCTTGGTAAATGCAACTGGAAAAGAATTGTTTATAAAGCCATGATCCTAAGATCATAAGATAACATGGCGCCGTGGTGGGAGCATTAAAATGCTGAGCTCCTGCTCAAAGGTTAAAATAGTTATTTTCATTAGCTTTGCTACAATTTCTGGAAGTTTCCTATGATGTACTGCTTTTAGGGCCCTGACCGGGATGGCCCAGGCTAGCCTGATCTCGTTAGATCTCAGAAGCTAAGCAGGGTCAGCCCTGGTTAGTATTTGGATGGGAGACCACCAAGGAATTCCAGGGTTGCTATGCAGAGGAAGGCACTGGCAAACCACCTCTGTTAGTCTCTGTTAGACCCCCAAAAGGGGTCGCCATAAGTTGGCTGTGACTTGACGGCACTTTACACACACACGCTGCTTTTAGGACTTATTAAAACTTATTACAGAAGGCTGAGAGGATCTGAAGCTGCTACACATGTTTAGTCAGCTGTATTTGCTATGTCCTCCTTCTCTTGCTAGAAGTAGCCAGTGTGGTGTAGTGGTTAAGAGCGGTGGTTTGGAGCAGTGAACTCTGATCTGGTGAACTGGATTTGTTTCCCCACTCCTACACACAAAGCTAGCTGGGTGACCTTGGGCAAGTTACAACTCTGTTAGAGCTCTCTCAGCCCCACCTACCTCACAGGGTGTCAGTTGTAGGGAGGGGAAGGGAAGGTGATTGTAAGCTGGTTTGAGTCTCCCTTAAGTGGTAGAGAAAGTTGGCATATAAAAACCAACTCCTACTCCTCCTCCTTCTCTTGTGTCATTGTAAAGCAATGGATGTGACACAATCCTCTTCCCCATAGGAAGAAGGTTCCCCAGGACCAGAAAAAAGTAGTAAACTCTGGCCTCCCATTGCTATACTTGGCACCTAGAAACTATTTGTAAGATAGCAATGGGAGGCCAGAATATATTCACTAGCTTTTTGCTAGAGTTTTGCCTTTGACAGGACTCCTATAGAACCAAGGGGTAATTGAACTATGCAATACAGACCAAGGTTGAACACAATTAAGAGTTCTGTCAAAAATAATAGAATGTGGAAGAGTGGTGTGGAGTTGCTAACAAATGTTCCTATCCATTTTTTAAAATGAACTTTTGCTTTCAGAAGAGAATCCTGGACTAAAGTAATAAAACTGTTCAGCCGCTCAGTTTCTTCAAAGCAGGGCTCTTTCAGCTAAAACTCACTTATGGCTGGTATATTACATGCTACAAGCATCTGTCTGACACATAACTGAATCGGCAGCTTGATTGTCTGTGGCTCCCATTATGAGTGGAGTGTGAGAAGCAAATGGGAAAGTTAAAGGGTTGCTCTTCTTGGACCAGTTCACAATGCAGGAGGTTCTTCAAAATATCTAGGTGAAATAAAGCAGTATTGATCCTGTACTGTGAGAATGCTAAACTTCTGCTGAACACAAAATCTCATTAAAGCTCCACAGGCTGCCCTTTAGTGCTACAGTTATTTTTAAACATCTTCTGTACAGGAGTTTTCTTTAGATTAAATAGCCTCGAGTGTAGAAGGATCAATGCTGGTTTTCAGGAGTCTTACTTGGGGTGAATAAAAATAATTGTAAGATAGCAAACAAAATGCATTTGCTGTTCCTCCAGTGACAAACAGAGGAAAATCATTAATTTGCATGGAAGAATTGAAAATCCATAGGACTAAACCTTCTATAGTATAATTTTTCTTCTCCTCGATGTGTTGGGTTTGGCATACTCATTAAGGCAGCAAATCTTTTTGTCAATCAAGGAGAGACTCCTTTAAAAGCAAATGAACAGGTTGAAAGGAATGATCAAGGGCCAAAGGCAGCCCTAAAGTTGCTAGCAGCTGCTGCTTTCATTCAAATCTTTAGAAGTCTTATTTGTTTACACCAGACCTGGATTGGTCCGTCTATTTTTGTCCCTGTAAATTATTATGGAGATTGTCGTCTAAAGATGGATTCAATCAAATAATTCTGTGCCAGGCATACAATAAATAATTCCTCCAAGCAGCCTTAAATAATTAACTTTTGGAAGAGTGCAGAGAAGTAATGCATCAAATGATCCTATCCTCGGGGCCAATTTGGTGGGAGGAGTAGCTCAAGCAGATGACAGGAGTCCTTTACTAATGCTGCAGCTTCCATCTCTATCAAATTTTAGCAGGGTTGATCATGGGGTTAATTGTATGAGAACAGGGTTGGGTTACAGCAAAAACATACAGCTCAGTTTTCCACACTTCTGAAGACTGAGGCTCATTTTCTTCCACAAAATTAAGTGTGTCAAAATTAGATTTTGGGATACCAAATTATAATTGCTGTTTTCATTGTGACATTACAGTGGGAAAATGTAATAGAAGGAGATAAGGGAGGTAAGGTGGAATGTGTGTGTGTGTTAAATGCCATCAAGTCGCTTCTGACTCATGGCCACTAGGCTTGTGCATATGGATAAACCCGAACCAAAAATAAACCTGAAATTTGCCATTTCGGTAAATTTCCAGTTCAGGTTTACCAAATGCACAAACCTGGGGGAAAAACCAAAGCCGAATAGGCTTTTTCGGGACCTGGGGGGCATTTTTTGAGGTAGAGCCCCCAAATTCGCAGTGTAGCTTGAAGATACTCTCCTTGCATGACCACCGAAGTTTGGTGAAGATTGGGTCAGGGGGTCCAATTTTATGTGGTCCAGAATGGGTTCCCCCCCATAAAGAAACATTGCAAACTTCACAATACTTCTCTATGGAGGAGGGGGTGACCCCTTCTGGACCCCATAAAATTGGACCCCTGACCCAATCTTCACCAACCTTTGGGGGTCATGCAAGGAGGGTCCCTTAAAGCTATGCTGCGAATTTGAAGGCTCTACCTCAAAAAATGACCCCACCAGGGCCAATTGTTTTCAGGAAACCTGAAAATAAACCGAATGCCCATATTTACTGGTATGGATACTCGGCTTATTTCAGGTTTTCCCCCAAAAATCGAGCCCAATAAACTCAAAATTTACTGAATTTTTTTTTGCACAACCCTAATGGCAACCCTATGAATCATTGCCCTCCAAAACATCCTATCCTTAACAGCCTTGCTCAGATCTTGCAAATTGAGGGGCGTGGTTTCCTTTAATTAGTCAATCCATCCCTTGTTGGGCCTTCCTCTTTTCCTGCTGCGTTCCATTTTTCCTAGCATGATAGTCTTTTCCGGTGACTCTTATCTTCTCATAATGTGACCAAAGTACAACAGTCTCAGTTTAGTCATTTTAGCTTCCAGGGTCAGTTCAGGCTTGATCTGATCTATAACCCACTGATTTATGGAATGTAGAGCAATGGAATTCCCAGACAGCTGATTCTCCTTTTGCATTTTGATGTTGAAGACAAAATATAAAAGCCTTGTGTTGGGCATTAAATGTATGCTATTAAGCAATAATACAACATTCAGCATATTCCTTGAGAATCACACACATACACACACTATAAAGAGTACAGGTACACAGGATAGTCACTGAGTCTTCAAAGGATGTCTTTCATGGTTACAACTATGAGTGCTGTAACCACAGTCTGTTGCAGATTAGTGGCACCTTAGACTTACAGAGCCCTTGTAGCACACACTTTGCCATTCAGAAGAGACCCAGAATGGTGTAGTGCAGTGGTCGGCAAACCACGGCTCGTGAGCCGCATGAGGCTCTTTTGCACCTTGAGTGTGGCTCTTGAGTGCAGGCTCCCGAGCCACTCCGCTCCTGCCCCGGCGCAGGGCAGCTTCTCACCTCTCTGCCCGGATGGGTGCCTCTCGCCGTGCCTGGGCTCCTCCCACCGCCGGGACCCACCCGCGCCCAGGCTGCACGTGGTGGGAGGCTCTGGAGCCCTCTCGCCCGCTCCCCATGCGTTCCAGCGGAGTGTGGGGCTGGCGGAAGGCCACGGCGCTCGCCCATCGACTCGGCCTCGTCCCAAGCCGCGCCAGGTCTGCAGCGCCACGTGACGGGCGGCGGGGCTTCCCTTGCACACGCGCACACGCTGTCCTGGCCGCAGCCCCCGCCCCCTCCCTCCCGTGAAGCTGCTGGGTGCGTTTGCCTGGCAGGAAGAGCCGTCCGCGTGCTCGGGGACTCAGGCGCTTCCCCAGGTGGCGCCACCCTGGGGGCTGGGGCGCAGAGTGGCGATCGCCTGCTCCCCTTTGCTGAGCTCCCGGATGGACGAGACCAAGGCCCCCTCCCCCCCATTCTCACCCGGCTCTCTCTCTCCCCCCTGCCTCCAGCCCCCGCCCCTCCTCCAGCCCCTCTGCTTCTTTCAGGGCCGGGCAAAGCTTGGGGCGGCAAAAGGAGAGTCTGGGAAGGGAGCCGCGTGCGCACCTCTCCCTCTCTGCCCAAGCCGGCCCTGCTGCCTCCCCCTCACCCTCCTTCCCTCCCTCCCCGGCGGCGGCTGCAGAAGTAGCAGCTGCACCGGGGAGCATCGCCAAAGAGCTGCCCGGGCTAGGCAGGCAAGGAGCCAGGGTCGAAGGGGGCAGCCGAGCGGTGGCTGGGCGAAGAAAGGGGGCAGAGGAGAGAGGAACACGCGCAGGCAGAGGGCAGCGGCACGAGAGAGGCGAAAGGGGGAGGACGCAGTGGCAGGACGCGCACGGCCCGTCCGCTGCCAAAGGCTGGGCAGAGGTCTCCCCTCCACTTGCGGCGTCAATGCATTGCATTGACTCAAGAATTGTGAGAACCAAATAGCCGCTATCTGGTTCTCACAATTCTTGACTCAATACTTGTGTGTTAAAGAGGAAGCAGGACATAATGAGAACCATTTCAAAGGTACCTTTTTATTTTTCCATGTTCTGAACAAGGTTATTGCCATGCAGTTTGCATAGCTTGAACTTGCCCTTAAATGGCTATGAGGTGTGGAGACACTGAAGGAAATAAGAGGTTAGCCAGGGTCAGATTAAGGCATGCTGGATTAAGATACCCATGACATGTCAAAGTTAAAATGCTCCATAGCATTAACCCCCAAATGGTAATTTTGTCTTTTTAGTCATTTTTTTGTATTTAGAGGCCCTCAAAATCTGCCACCCCAAACTATAGCTCACTTAATTTACATGTAAATCTGATGAAATCAAAACATGGAGCCCAAGGGTACTACACAAAGCCTTCTGTGGATTATATGTATATGTTTACTGCATGCATGTATTCCAGGTTCAGATCAAAATGGGTGCATAAACACTCTGTACATACACACCGTGTAGCACAAAGCTGCTTCTAAAAATGGCACCCTCACGTTGACTCCAATGCCTCTGCCCCATAACAAGTAGGACTGTTTCCCCTTTATTTTCCATGTTTCCCTAACCCCTGAATCGGCGGGGGCGCATTGCACCAGAATAAAAGACTCAGGCGCTTATGGATACCTTACTTACAATTTAATTTTTATCAATAAATAAGATCATTATTAAGTATGATATCAAGTTTTATTCAGTGTACCTATAGTTTAATTAAGACTTAAAACTTTAATTAAAGTTTATTAAGTTAATAAACAGTGTACCTACCTATATAGTTTAAGTTTAAGAAATTTGACTCTCAAAAGAAAACTCAATCGTTGTACTGTTGACTAATGAGTTTGCAGACCACTGGTGTAGAGGTTAAGAGTGGTGGTTTGGAGCGGTGGACTCTGATCTTTGGAACCGGGCTCGATTCTCCACTCCTCCACATGAGCGGCGGATGCTAATCTGGTGAACCGGGTTGGTTTCCCCACTCCTACACATGAAGCCAGCTGGGTGACCTTGGGATAGTCATAGTTCTAATAAGTGCTCTCTCAGTCCCACCTATCTCACAGGGTGCCTGTTGTGGGAGGGGAAGGGAAGGTGATTGTAAGCCGGTTTGATTCTGCCTTAAGTGGTGGAGAAAGTCGGCATATAAAAAACCAACTTTTCTTCTTCTAAATGGTGAGAATTTTTTCAGAGTTCAAAAATACCAACTTGAGCTTTTTACGTGCATTTAGACAGTAGGATCACAATGATTAGTTTTGTTTGCAAACTATGCACGTTCCTTTTAAAATCTGAATTGAGCCTGTGTGCTTACAAGCATGTGCGCATATAAATCACTCTATATGCTCAGGACTTTTCCTTTTTTTTTCTTTTTCTTTTTTAGGATTCCCATTTGCTTGGAGAAACCTTGACATGTGCACACTAGTATACAAAGACGTAGTGTTCATGCCACAAATGTATGCAGATGAGAGGGGAATCTTGCCACAGCAATCCTACTCCCCCTCTGTATACACTACTTTCACACATTTTGAATGTACAAAAAGAACACAAATCATTCAAAAACATAGACCAAATCACATTTCCCCCTTCTTAATTGTGTGTGTTAAGTGCCGTCAAGTCGCTTCCGACTCATGGCGACCTTATGAATCAGTGTCCTCCAAAATTAGGAATGGGAAAAGATTAATTAGAATGATGCCACAATTTGAATGCCCCATTATATATCATTGATGATTGTAGCCTTTAAATAATTTTCAGTTTGTCCTGGCTTTGCTTATGTTGCTAGTTTGTTGAGCCTGGTATACCACAGGGCCAATTGTGCAACCACTGTGGTGTGTCGCAGCATGCATTACTGTGCTCGTGGTGCTCATTGGATCCACAGTGAAGCATCTGTCTGATTATTTAAGCACAGATTGTCAGCAAGCCCACGATGAGCAGTATGCAATCGACGGTCACCCAGGCATCATTTCTTGGCAATCTGTAATAGTGACAAAAGAATCAGATGACCACTTCATGATTATATTCCGCATTGTATAAGGGTAACAGCCTAAACTAAACAGGCTCCTCAGCCTTTTGTATCTTACATCCCACCAATCGCTCTGTCCCACCATGACAGAAAAAAATCCCCAATAAGGATATTTATGTTTACAGGTATTTTCTTATTACTACAAGTGTGTCAAAAAGCCATAAATGAGCAATTCTCAGCAGGTAGGGGCAGGACATCACACTTTCAGGTGGACATGGCTATTGAGGGAGAGCAAACCCTTAGTAACTTATAAAAACCCTACTTCCCATCGAGACTACTTTTGTGTCCCACTTGTGGTATTTATGAGAACCACTGCTTTCATAGAATCATAGAGTTGGAAGGGACCACCAGGGTCATCTAGTCCAACCCCCTGCACAATGCAGGAAATTCCAAACTACCTCCCCCACACAACCCCAGTGACCCATACTTCATGCCCAGAATGTCTAGATGGACACTCTTTTGATTTAATTTCAACCCATTGGTTCTGGTCCGACCTTCTGGAGCAACAGAAAACAACTTGGCTTTAAAAATTTAGAATCAGGTGAGAATTTCCCCCTTACTGGAGTCCATTTTGGAAATAGCCGACAGAGATCAGTTCCCCTGGAGAAAATGGCTGCTTTGGCAACTGGACTCTATGACATTGAAGTCCCTCCCCTCCCCAAACCCCACCCTCCTCAGGCTCCGTCCCGAAACCTCCCACCAGTGGTGAAGAGGGACCTGGCAACCCTAATCTCCATGTTCTTTGTCCAAAACGCAGAGCAGAAATCTGCCTGTGAATGCAGGGCTGCCCTTATATGGGCACACAAAGCCAGAACTTAAACGGGGAAGATTCCTTCCATCTGTTATTACTTAGCATGACTTGTGCTTCATTCCATTTAAGAAGGGTGCTGAAAACGCCCACCCCCATTTAGGGGTGGGAAACTGAGATATGTGAAGTGTTTAAAGAATCCTTTCTGTGTTCCCAGAGGTATGAATGGACTGACATTGTCTTGTTATTCGGGGTTCCCTCCCTACGAAGGGATCCAAATCTTATGTTATATATGATCCATTTGCTGTATAATCAGGGGGTGTCATGGTGCTCCTCTTTCTGTAAGTGACCTGCAAGTAATCCCCATTTAGGGGTGGGAAACTGAGATATGTGAAGTGTTTAAAGAATCCTTTCTGTGTTCCCAGAGGTATGAATGGACTGACATTATCTTGTTATTCGGGGTCCCCTCCCTACAAAGGGATCCGAATCTTATGTTATATATGAGCCATTCTCTGTATAATTAGGGGGTGTCATGGTGCTCCTCTTTCTGTAAGTGACCTGCAAGTTCTGACTCACTTCCTGTGGCTTCTCCATAGGGCTGCCACTAGCACCTCTGATACATTTGATTCTCCTTCAAGCCAAAGGATCATCTTGGATAGTTACAATAGCAGAGGTAAAGAGAGGTCTTGGAAGCCTCCTTTCCTTGGGCTGGAATCTTTCCATGCCTCTACCAGCAGAAATGTAACCTGACCATGTAGGGTTATTATTGAACTGCAAAGCTTGTCAGTTTAGAGCATTTCAATCAAGGAAGCTACTTCTGTCTGTAAACACACACATAAAAGCAGAATTAGAACATGCAATTTAGAAAACAAATAGAAAGAAAAAGTCTACCTTCTTTCCTGGGCTGCAGCTTTGATATTAATTACTAAGGGCAAATGGGGGAAGGAAAAAAAAAACATTACCACCAATCAGAAAGTCATGTTTCTCATCTATCAACAAATAACTGGAGACTTTTTTCCATTGGGAGCTGAGTTTATTTTGCTTGCAGAAACTATGTGTGGTAACTCCTGGGGAGTGCATTTTTGAATGTTTCCGTATACTTTTAAAAAAATCCCTGCATCTAGAAAACTACTTTGTCAATGAAAAGGCTTTAACCTGGTCTTCTCCCTTATGTGCTAATGTTTCGATCCCAATTTTCTTTTTTTGACATGGGATGATGCATATTCTATGATGTGATATTCTACCTGCAATTTGAAGTAAAGCTTTCCTGAGAGGAACTCCCACAAGTTTCCCTCCTGAATGTTTAAAATCTATTGTGTGTGTGTAAAGTGCCATCAAGTCACAGCCGATTTATGGCAACCCAGTAGGGTTTTCAAGGCAAGACACATAGAGGTGGCTTGCCATTGCCTTCCTCTGCATAATGACTAGGGTTGCCAGCTCTGGGATAGGAAATACCTGGATATTTGGCAGTCAGAGCCTGAGGAAGGCATGGTTTGGAGAGGGGAGGGACTTCAAAGACATAGAATCCAAATGCCAAAGCGGCCATTTTCTCTATCGGCAGGATATCAATTGAAATCACAGGAGATCTCCAGCTACTACCTGGAGGTTGGCAACTAGGGTTGCCAGGTCCTTCTTCGCCACCAGCGGGAGATTTTTGGGGCGGAGCCTGAGGAGGGCAGAGTTTGGGGAGGGGAGGGACTTTAATGCCATAGAGTTCAATTGCCAAAGCGGCCATTTTTCTCCAGGTGATCTGATCTCTTTCAGCTGGAGATCAGTTGAATTAGCAGGAGATCTCCTGCTACTACCTGGCAGTTGGCAACCCTATTGGCAACCCTAATAATGACCCTGCTGTTCCTTGGTGGTCTCCTATCCAAATACTTGCCAGAGCCAACCCTGCTTAGCTTCTGAGACCTGACAAGATCAGGCTAGGGCCATCCAGGCTAGGCTATTAACAGTGAGAAATTCACTGGCTGGCATTTCAGTAGCTTCAGCTGATCCTGAGCCACAAAAAAAGGGGGGTGATCTAAAATGGCTCAGGCATGAGCCAGCAATCCTTGAGTTGATGTTTCAGCGAGGACAAAATTCATTATGCCATTCTTGAATAATCTACTGTTTTATCATTCTTTTTTGTCTGTTGCTATTAAAAAAAAAATTAAAGCTAAAGCAAGCCAGCCACATTAAACTATAATAATACCCCCATTTCACATTCATACAGTGTCAAATAGTTTTTGACCCTGGGTTTTATTTGTTTGTGCCAACCTATAAATGTTTAATCCTAATATATATATTTACTTACTTTCTAATCTGATAGTTTTAATGGATCACACACCAGCAAAAATCTAAGGCAAACAATGATTCTAATTTACATTTTAAAAAACAAAACAGGAACAAATATTATTTACCTTAGTAAAAATTTAGTTTTTTAAAATGTCAACTAAGCCTAATGATAACACTTTTTTAATAAACTGAAAAGGGTTATTTTTAGAGTAGTGTGACATATTCATAATAACCTTGATGGTAAGATCATCAAGTGCAACGAGAGCATGGAATTTGTGTGACTTCTTTTTTACTTTTCCATTCTCATTTTAACATTTCTGATTAAATTCCCTGAGAAGTAGCATACAGCCGAGGAACTTAGTCTGTAATGCAGTTGCCCGATTGTTACACACACATTTCATCACTACGCACTCTTAAAGGCCCATTTGCACACAGCACCTTTTAAACACACTGAAACCCTGGGCAGCTGGGGTGGGGGGACGGACTGGGGGAGTAACAAAATGCTCAGGGCCCAAGTTAGCTGGAGAGCCCCTGAAGGCAGCCTCATGCTGCATTCTGATTCTAATGCAGTTCTGCACTGCGACCACTAGGGGCGCAGGGAAGGCAGACCACAGGAAATGGTTGCTCTGCTTTCTGCAAAGTTCACTACAAGGAGGCAAGCAAACAATTGCATATCCTCATCAGCCAAGTCAGCACTGGAGCAAGGCTGGACCTGCTTGGACAGCTGATGTCTGCTGAAGTCATTGTCAGGCTGCAGCCTCCTAATAAGGTTGCTGTTTCTAGCAGTAATGAGCCCCGTGGCGCAGAGTGTTAAGCTGCAGTACTGCAGTCAAAAGCTCTGCTCACGACCTGAGTTCGATCCCGACGGAAGTCGGTTTCAGGTAGCCGGCTTGAGGTTGACTCAGCCTTCCATCCTTCCGAGGTCTGTGAAATGTGTACCCAGCTTGCTGGGGGTAAAGGGAAGATGACTGGGAAAGGCACTGGCAAACCACCCCATAAACAAAGTCTGCCTTGGAAACGTCAGGATGTGACGTCACCCCATGGGTCAGGAATGACCCAGTGCTTGCACAGGGGACCTTTACCTTTCTAGCAGCCTGTTTCCCTCCTTTCCTTCCATCCAGCTCCATAGTTTCATCTGCTCACCCAGATCTTTCCCATTAGTGTGTTGTAGAAAATAAAACAAGATTTCCTCTTTTCTTAATTTCTTGTCCTTTCCCCCAGTTTTCTCCGTTTTACTCTCTACTTTTCATTACATGGCTTCATTTCTCTTGCCCTCTTTCTAATCCCCTCTTTATTTTCAGTCTTGGTCTCAATTCTTCATCCCTACCCTGGCTGGCAACTTAGAAATATTTAATAGTAGTATAGCAGCAAACCTTTGTTAATATTATGAAATAAAGTGGGAGGAGTTAATATTTCCTCATGAGTAGGATTGCCAGCCTCCAGGTACTAGCTGGAGATCTCCTGCTATTACAACTGAGATCAGTTCACCTGGAGAAAATGGCCACTTTGGCAATTGGACTCTATGGCATTGAAGTCCCTCCCCTCCCCAAACCCCACCCTCCCCAAAAACCTCTCCCGGGCTCTGTCCCAAAAACCTCCCGCCGGTAGCGAAGAGGGATCTGGCAACCCTACCCATGAGCTATAAAAGTAATAAGAACGTAAGAGAAGCCATGCTGGATCAGATTAAGGCCCATCAAGTCCACCAGTCTGATCACACTGTGGCCAACCAGGTGCCTCTGGGAAGCTCACAAACAAGACAAATGCAGCAGTATTGTCTTACCTGTGTTCCACAGCGCCTAATATAATAGGCATGCTCCTCTGATACTAGAAAGAGTAGGTATGCATCATGACTAGTATTTATTTTGACTAGTAGCCATGGATAGCCTTCTCTTCCATGAACATGTCCACTCTCCTCTTAAAGCCTTCCAAGTTAGCAATCATCACCACATCCTGGGGCAGGATTCCTCCTCCCTTTACATGCATGACAATGGAATGTTAATCTAATTTAGTGGTTACACATGGGGAACAGAAGTTAGAACTCCCTCTGAAGCCTTAAGATACAAAACTAGAACTGCAGGGGACAGGGCAGCTTCCTCTTCCCCAGGCTGGATCCTGATAAAAAGGCGGAGCCCAGCTGAAAAAGCAGGAAGGACTGCAAGGAAAGGAGGCTGTCAAAGGAAGGCCAAGGAAGAGCTTTCTTTCAAGCATCTCACTCAAGGAAGGAGCATACACATATCTCAAGGAAAGGATAGGCCCCAGGACAGGAGACCAAGAGGACCAGGCAGCAGAGGGCAAGGACATACAGAGCTGCTCCCTGGGCGAGGTGGGGATAGCAGACAGGCTCCAAACCTATGGAAAGGGCTGCAGATGCAAGTTTAAGGGAAAGGGCTGCAGGTGCAAGTTTAAGGAACAATATCCTTTAGCAGTGGATGTGTAAGGAAGAATGAATAAAGGGTTCATGGTAGCTAATGATGAGGATGGGCAAAAATAAGAACACTTTAATGGGTGCCCCATCCCCTGGGGCACCATTGAGCACAAGGATGGCATCTGTTTATCCATAGCCATATCCTTACTCTGCTGACTCATTGCAGTCATTTGGCATACATGACTGATAAGGATTCCTTTCGATTTGGTGGTGGAGTGAAGTCACAGCTGACTTATGGCAACCGTGTAGGGTTTTCAAGGCAAGAGACATTTGGAGGTGGTTAGGGCTGTCAAAAAAAAAAAATCCGGTACAGTTCGGATTCGGCCGAATTTGGCCCTTGTGGGTTCGGTACGTGCCGAAGTCCGAACTCCCCCACTTCAAATCCGTTCAATTCGGCGGGAATTCAAATTTCGGAAAAAAATTCGGCCGAATAAAGCCATTAAAAACACAATCGCGCCTTTCCGCGGCTCTGGGGGGGCATTTTTGGGCTTAGAGGTCCCAAACTTTCAGCAGAGCTTCAAAGGACGTATATTGAAAGACTCCCCATGTTTTGTAAAGATTGGGTCAGGGGGGGCTGAGATATGGGCCCTGAAAGGGGTCCCCCCCACCCTTAATGTGCATCTCTCAGCAGAGCTTGCCACCCACGCACAAAGCTCCCAGCCCCGACAACAGTTTGCAAAGCAACTCAACTTGTAAAACAACACCTTTGCAACAGGGAAAAACCAGAAAACACACAACTGAAACCTCCCCCCTCAAACCAGGGAGCGAGAGACTCGAGGGGGAACACACACCCCAGGCAGAACCAACGAAAGCCCCCTTTGGCTTCCCCCCCACCCACAGAAACTGCTCCCTCCCCCCACACACACAGACTCTGCTTTCCCCCCCACACACACACACATACACAGGAGAAAAATTATAGATTAAAGCCCCCAAAGGGGTCTTACTGTGGCTGTCTTCTGTTCCATCAAGAGGGGCTGAAGAGGACTTGTAATCCAAGATGATTCCAATTAGGCACGGGAGGTTTTCTCTGGAGAAGATGCACAGGATCGGCTGATCCATTCATCCCAAAAGGGGAAAGGGGAAAGGGGAAAGCCCATATCTCGGGACCCCCTGACCCAATGTTCACAAAACTTGGGGGGTATCTTAACAACACTGGTCTGAAACTCCGCTCAAAGTTTGGGATCTGCACCCCCAGAAATGCGCCCCCTGCAGCCATGGAAAGAGAAAGGGGGGAAGCGATATTTCTGCCCCACTGAACCCATCTTTACAAAACTTGGGTAGTATCTTAAGAATAATTGACTGAAGCTATGCTAACAGTTTGGGGGCTATATCCCCAAAAAAGCACCCCCTGCAGCCACATAAATGGAAAAAGGGGGGAGGGAAAAGGGGGAGAGCCCATATCTCGAGACCCCCTGATCCAATGTTTACAAAACTTGGGGGGTATCTTAAGAACACTGGTCTGAAACTCCGCTCAAAGTTTGGGATCTGCACCCCAAAAAATGCGCCCCCTGCAGCCATGGAAAGAGAAAAGGGGGGAGGTGATATTTCTGCCCCCACTGAACCCATCTTTACAAAACTTGGGTAGTATCTTAAGAATAATTGACTGAAGCTATGCTAAAAGTTTGGGGGCTATATCCCCAAAAAAGCGCCCCCTGCAGCCACATAAATGGAAAAAGAGGGAGGGAAAAGGGGGAGAGCCCATATCTCGAGACCCCCTGACCCAATGTTTACAAAACTTGGAGGGTATCTTAAGAACACTGGTCTGAAACTCCGCTCAAAGTTTGGGATCTGTACCCCCAAAAATGCACCCCCTGCAGCCATAGAAAGAAAAAGGGGGGAGCCCATATCTCGGGACCCCCTGACCCAATGTTTACAAAACTTGGGGGGTATCTTAAGAAGCTTCATCTGAAGCTCCAGTGAAAGTTTTGTGTCTGTAACCCAAAAAATACGCCCCCTGCAGCCACAGAAAGGAGTGAATGTGCACAAGCACCCCCCCCCCACACACACACACACGAGGATTTCGCTCTCTCTCTCTCTCTCTCCCTGGCCGGGCCGCACATCAGCTGATTCCTCCAGTACTCAATCCTGACTGATTGGCCAGAAGAAGACCCAGCTTGGCCACCGATTGGCCGGGGGAGGAGAATGCTGCTTACTGACGGTTATGCTGCTTACTGATGGCCGAATTTGCTGAATTTATTCGCGAACTCCCGAACTCGCTGAATTTGTCCCCCCGGTTGCCCGCCAGTTTTGAGTTCGGTTCCTCCCGAACTAAAAACCACCGAATCAGGGGAAATTCGGCTGATTTTCAGTTCGGGCCGAACCGAATTGACAGCCCTAGAGGTGGTTTGCCATTGCCTGCCTCCGTGTGGGCTAAGAGAGTTCTGAGAGAATGGTGGCTAGCCCAAGGTCACCCAGCAGGCTTCATGTGGAGGAGTGGGAAATCAAACCCAATTCTCCAGATTAGAGTCCTCCGCTCTTAACCACTACACTGTGCTGACTCTCTTCTATATATTGGACTCAGTCAAATCCACTCTATGACTTTGTTCCATGGTTCCGTAGTGAAATAAGAAACCATCTGGGGTTGTGTGCATGTACTTCTATTAGTCAGTTGAGCTGATCAGAGTTTGGAGAGGCGAATAGATTAGTCCCCCCCTCCATTTCCCTTACCCAGAAACTGATGGCTGACCGGATCTACATGTGCATGTTCCCGGCTGCCTTGCATGCCCATGTTTGAACTGAGTTCATTAGCTGAACTCCAAATCTGTGTTCTCTCCGGTGATTCTGTATGCATCCAGGGATTTGTTTACTTTGCAATTCTGTGAAACCTCCTCCACTTCCCCCCCCATTTTTAAAATCTTCCTCCTACAACAAAAAATGATGCTTAGTTCAACTGGAACTGGTGGCAGTTTTGTTTTGAGCTCTCTATTTCTATCTGTGTGGTTTTTAATGTGAGGCAAAAGAAGATGGAACACCAGCAAACTTAAATCTCCAACTTCTTTTTTTTCCTGTGCCAGTTTACTTCGTGTCACATGGCAGGGAAGAGAAAGGATCACGACAAACGTTTTCAACAGCATTGAGCTTGAATGCCAAATAGAAACCATTCCAGATGAAACCAGTTATCCAAAGAGATAGATGTTTTTTGGTCTGGGAAACAGGAGTACCACCTGAGCGCTCTCTCAACAGATCAAGCTATAAGCCCAAGGCTTCCTATCACATGTACAACCAATTGAAAATCATGCCAGCATTACCATCTGTGGGTGTATCTAAACATGTGGGATTTGAGTAGTTCCTCTAATCCATTGCTTAGTGGCGACTGGATAGCAGTATCTTACCAGTGGCTCCTGCTGGCTATTTGAGGACTTCAGATTTTAATGTGTGTCAATTAAATGTCCCCTTCTGAACAGAAAACACCTGCTTCATTATCTTTTCCCTGATCATGAGTTTCTGATGCCCTCTGTACTTCCTCAAGATGGAGATAGGAGAATGAGGGTGAAATATTAAAAAGGAGTGGCTTCACAAGCTGTTAAGGATGAGCTACATATTTCATGTAAATGTGTTAAAAGAAGCTCAGAGGCCATTCTTTATAAAGGTAAACATACACCTGAAGTAGCGAAGAGAGTGAATTTGGAAGCTGTCTAGTTCAGCTGGAATGCCTCCGCTTCAATTTCATTTCTCCCTTTTGAGAAACAAATGTTTAAGTTCTTATGTTGGCACTAGTTTCTGTTTCCTCATGTGAAACATTTTCCCATTAAAATTAACATACTTTGATGCACTTACAGACCTGGATGTTACTATGGTTTAAGAATCACAGTGATAGATCCAGTGTGGTGTAACAGATAGGGTTGCTGACTGCCAGGTAGTAGCAGGAGATCTCCTGCTAATTCAACTGATCTCCATCCGATAGAGATCAGATCACCTGGAGAAAAATGGCCACGTTGGCAATTAAACTCTATGGCATTGAAGTCCCTCCCCTCCCCAAACCCCGCCCTCTTCAGGCTCCTCCCCCAAAATCTCCCGCTGGTTGCAAAGAGGGACCTGGCAACCCTAGTAATGGATAGTATGTCAGATAAGGATCCAGGAGACATGGTTTCAATGCCCCACTCTGCCATCATGCTAATCTTGGGCCAGTTTGTTTCCCGGAGGGATACACCCTCCAACTAAAAAGAGACAGCTTCAACAGCTGCTGACCACCAGGCTTCCGAAGGAGATTTCTTCATCCACGTGGATGGGTTGGCCATGTAGCTCAGAACTACTGCAATTATTGGAAACCTGGCCTTCCATTCAGTGTTCTCAGATGTGCCAGAGTCATCATACTTAAATGTGAATCAAGGGCCTTTGTATGAGTTACAAAACAATTGGCCTTTTGGGTCCCTTTCATATGGGTTCTTTATCCAACTTTGGCTTCTGAAGCCACACAACTTTTATTAACATTTCACATACCTTAAATATAAATGCTGTCCTCCGGCAGTTAATGAAGCTTTGATCTGAGTTTTCCAAAACCTTTTTTTGATCCATTTACTGCTGTTATTGTACTTTATACTTCAGGTGTATGAAACCTTTCAAAAATCAATTTGCCTTCAGAAGCCAAAGTGGATGTAAAAAGCCTATATGAAAGGAACCTTATATGAAAACATACAAAAATTGTTTTATTTCTGTGCTGCCTTTGCCCTGACCTGGATAGCCCAGACTAGCTTGATCTTGTCAGATCTCAGAAGCTAAGCAGAATCAACCCTGGCAAGTATTTGGATGGGAGACCCCCCTGGGCCAGATGCTATAGGTTCAGAAGTGCTCAAATTGGATCTTAACTGGCGGGTCCCTTTACTGGCCCAATTGTTTACATGGGTGGATAAAACCGATGTTGTGCCAGAGGTATGGACAAGTGCGATTTTGGTACCTATTTATAAAAAGGGAGACCATACAACTCCATCCAACTTTAGACCAATAAGTCTTTTATCTATAGTAGGGAAGCTATATGCCAAACATCTATTTGGCAAACTTCTAGCTTGGATATCCAAATATGGGATATTAGGCCCAGAACAAGTAGGCTTTTGCCAGGGGATGGGAGACCTCCAAGGAATACCAGGGTCATGACGTAGAGGCAGGCAATGGCAAACCACCCCTGAATGTGACTTGCCTTGAAAACTCCACCAGGGGTTACCATAAGTCAGATGTGACTTGACAGCAGAAAAAATACTGCCTTTAAGTCCTGTGGGCAGTAGTCAAGAACTACATTGGACAAGCTTATTCCAGTCCTGATCTTGAGAGTTCTTCCAGCAATTATGAGCTTTAAAACAGTTATACTAAGCCATTGTCATACACAGGAACAAATAAAAGTCAAGGAAATAAAAATGTGTTACTAACTAGCTGGATTTCATTAGGATTGAATCCATGACCTGGCCATGACTACTTTTCAAATCACAGTGCTTGGCCCTTGAGGTATTTTGTCCTGAAATGCATATTAAATATATATATTTGTAGACAATAATGCTCTGCAGCACTCTCCCCTTTGTGTAACTCTTATTAATGTCAATAGGAGCCATATATTTACAAGGAGAGCAGAACCCCCAAGGGTACATTGTTTTGTAAGTCATTGTTCTCGCAGTTCATTTTTTAATGCACCACTTATTTCTGAAACATTATAATTGAGTTGTATGTATGATTGCTTCTGGGTGTGTTGTTGAACCAAGATGTAGAAGCAGCAGTATGTGTGAAGTTATAAGGGTGTACAAAAATAGCATTGTGGATAGCAGAAGGAGCCATATGCTTGTTCAATGACAAAAATATGTTTAATTCTTCTAGAGGAGGACTTGTCTAAGACATGGAATACATCAAATTTCTAGCAGCCTTATTAAACTCTGGACAGTTATTGGCATAATTGCAATTATTCATTCAGGTACACAAGTATCAGCTATGAAAATAGCCTTCTACTGTGGATGAAGGATTATTACAACTAGATTGCTCAATGAACCTAAGAGATCAAATTAGTGATCATCGTTCTCATATGTAAACAGAATAAATTTATTCTTTAAAATATGTCTGGATTTATCTTTCCATTTAGCCTATATTAGTAGGAGTACTGCAGTAGACATATAACTTTTACCTGGATCTGATGCTGATGTGAAATGATAATTGCTGTGCGGAATGAATTTGGTCTTGTTCCTACAAAGCCTTTAGGTTAATATGGATGTCTGAATGTTCCCCATTTTGTTTATTTTTATATTATTTGTTTATTTTTGCCAACTGTCATGGTTCTATGCTTTTTTGTTGCTAGATTTGTAGATTTGTTTGAAATAGGAAAGGTAAGAAAATTATGTTTATTCAAACACAATCCACTAACCAGCTTTGAGGAGTCTCAGAAAAAATATGGTACATTTACAGGCTGAGAAAAAAATACTTGAGAGAAGAAGAATAAAAGGACATGCTCATCCCAAACTAAGATTCAATATCCAGTCTTCAACCAGTTGGCTATTGGCAAGGTATTTCCTCTTAGTCTGGTGCAAAGTAAACAGTGACATGGATACGTATAAGAGTCATATGATCTGGAAGATAGTTGACAGGTCCCTCTTCACCATGGGTGGGAGGTTTTTGGGGCGGAGCCTGAGGAGGGGCAGGGTTAAGGGAGGGGAGGGACTTCGATGGCATAGAGTCCAATTGCCAAAGCGGCCCTGTTCTCCAGGTGAACAGATCTCTATTGGCTGGAGATCAGTTGTAATAGCAGGAGATCTCCAGCTAGTACCTAGAGGTTGGCAACCCTATCTGGAAGTACATTTTTATAGCAGATCTTCAAGGCAGGCCACTTGGCTTTGATCAGAGCCCTTGGTTTTTCCATTGTAGCTCACGCCCTATTGAACAGGCTCCCTGAGGAGATGAGTGTGTATGTCTCTCTCTGTGTGTGTGACGTTTCTCAAAGTGCAATGCAATGCAAGGGAATTTTCTTTGCTTTTGTTGTTGTTGTTTTTACTTACAGGTTATGGGCAATTTTTTTTTTAAAACTTGTAGTTACCAGGTCTGCTCATCACCAGAGACAGGCCTCGCAACTCTGTCCCCTCCCAGAAATGGAATGAAGGTGCTCTGCCACGCTACTGGGCAGACCTACACATGAAATTGGCTGCTCTCTTGCTGAGACAATTGTCCTTTTCATTCTGCACTGTCCCATAAGTAGCCCTCAGCTACCCCTCCATCCTCTTCTACAAGGAGATTGGATGCTGGAGCAGCACTCCCATAGGCTCATGTGTGAAAACAGTGGAGTGGCTGTTTTACCCTTGAGGGGCAGGACATCCTCCTGTCCATCATATGGTCCAATCCTAAATCCTTTCAAATTTGTAAAATGTGTCTGTTCCTATTATTAGGCTTATGTCTTATTTCTGTGTTATAATTTCTTTACACAAGTGCCAGAAGGGATAACTAATGGTCTGTCAGGGGCTGGAACAGAAACCATGTCTTTGGGTGGCAGTTTGTAAGGCTTCAATGCTCTGAATCTGGGGCC
This sequence comes from Euleptes europaea, assembly GCF_029931775.1. Taxonomy (NCBI): domain Eukaryota; kingdom Metazoa; phylum Chordata; class Lepidosauria; order Squamata; family Sphaerodactylidae; genus Euleptes; species Euleptes europaea. Next base: position 33,441,374 of record NC_079316.1, on the reverse strand, counting down.
CAGAGTATTGTCCATGTTAATCCTTACTTTCTTCACAGTAATGCAGGGATGTTCAGGGGTGCAGCAGAAGTTAAGATAAGGGGTGGTTATCAGATGACAGGACTGATGAACTGCCTTCCCCTTTGAGTGAGACATCAAAAATGCCTCCACTAAATAATACCAGCATTACCTTAAAATATTTTTTACCTCCACTAAAAAGTCCAGCATTACCTTAAAAACCAACAAGATTTCCAGGTAATCTTCCAAGAGTCAAAGCTATCTGATGAAGGAAGATTTGACTCTTGAAAGCTTATATCCAAAAAACCTTGTGGGTGTTTAAGGTGCGACTGAACTGGGATCTTGCTCTTGTACTGCAGACCAACATGGCTTCCTGAAACTACCCACTTACAACACATTCCTCAAATGCGCTGGCGGCTGCGGCAAAAGGCCTTAGGAGGCCGACGAAGGGGCCCACACTGCCAGTGCCTAGCACAGGCCCCAACAGTGAGCTGGGAGGCATTCTGGCACCCAGGGAGGCATTCCCAGAGCGTAACGGCGCCGGGTGAGGGCAGGGCCAAACACCCCTTTTGTGTTTGCAAAGATACATCAGCTTTTTGCTGGCGTATCTCCTGTGTAACCCTATGAGGGTTATTCACAGTGGGTAGCCGTGTTGGTCTGTCTGCAGTAGTAGAAAAGAGCAAGAGTCCAGTAGCACCTTAAAGACTAACAAAAATATTTTCTGGCAGGGTGGGAGCTTTCGTGAGTCACAGCTCACTTCTTCAGAGAAATGAGCTGTGGCTCACGAAAGCTTATACCCTGCCAGAAAATATTTTTGTTAGTCTTTAAGGTGCTACTGGACTCTTGCTTTTTTCTACTACCTATGAGGGTTGCACAGGTTTTTGGCACTAGGTAGAGGTTTCGGCAGTGCCGAAACCTCTTTAGGAGGCAACGCCGCTGGGTTGCCTCCTAAGCCCGACGTAGGCATTCTTTTCAGGAATGCGCTGTGAATAGTTAATATTGAGATTATCAGATACTTGGGGTTGTGGTCTGTCCCCTTTGTTTGACTGACTTTCACTTATGGTGGTTCTGTAAGTATTTGTTTTCCCTGACATTCTGATGGATAACCTCATCACTTACAAGACTGCTTTAGGTTAAGGAGAATTTGTAAAGGCTCATTACAGGAAGAAGTACATTCTGTGCTTCTGGTTGAGAAAATGGATTCTAGAGCATTGACTTATCTGCCATTAAGGCATTTGCTACAATTACACGAAGGAGTACATTTGATGTAGCATACCATGGGTGATATTTAGTAGATGGAAGATGCCTTTATAGGTTAAGCATCATATCCTTAATGCAAATATAAAACATAATTATATACATATTTTCTTTAATATATTGTTGACAGCAAAAGTCAGCGGTCTGTTGCTAAGGAAACAAAAAGAATCGCAAGCCTGTCCTTTCTTTGGTTACAAACACTTAGGTAGCATTTATATAAATCTTGTCTACCTGGTGTGAAGGAGAGGGAATTGTAAACGCCCTCTTTTCTCTCTTCTGCTTTGACTTCTTTTGGGTGGTGGCAGCGATGCAGTTAGTTTCAGAGGGTAACCATGCTGGTCTGCAGATGAAACGCTGGATAGGAGTCCAGTAGCACCTTAGACACCAACAAGATTTTGGGGGTATGAGCCTTCTGAGAGTCAAAGCTCCCTTTGTCAGATAGGTTGCTGACTCTGATTATGGAGGTTCTGTAGGGCTATAATTCTCCTTGCTGAGAAGAATTGCCTCTGGGCCACCATGCAGCCTTCATAACCAGGTATCCTGCAAACCAAAGCTGCAAGTTATTCCGGGAGTCCGGGACTTATCTTATCAGCCAGCTTTTCAATGTACCTTTTGTTTAATCAATAGATCCTCAGATTTCTTTTTGAAATCAGGTCTCCCATTAGGATTTCCAGGTTGGGAAATACCTGAAGATTTTGAGGGTGGAGCCTGATGAGGGCAGGGTTTGGAGAGGGGAGGGACTTCAATGTTTTAGAGTCCAATTCCCCAAGCAGCCATTTTCTCCAGGGGAACTGATCAATGTTGCCTGGAGGTCAGTTGTAATAGTGGAAGATCTCCAGCCACCACCTGGAGGTTGGTAACGCTATCTCCCACTCTATCATTCTCCCTGTGAGCAGGGGAGATCTGACTGGGAATTTAATCTTCAGCTCCTCTTGAATATATATATTTTATTACCTCAGAAAGGTAGATAGAATTTCATCATGAAACCAATACTGTTTCAAGATGAATCAGGTTATGCCAAAGCTACTTTGGAAAATTTACAACATGCTGGTGGCAAATTAATTCTGAAATGAAAATATTTTTGTTTCTTCTCAGGGTGGGGTTTAAACAGTTTATTATTAAAGTTGTATTAGGTTGCATTTTCAATGCCAAAACATGCTTGTTTCAAAGACTGATTGTATTGACTTAACACTGTATAGTTCACCTTGAGTCTCAGTGAGAAAGGCAGACTATAAATAAATAAATAGATAATGGTATAATAGCATATATTTCACATTTTTGCAGCTGAGGCCAAAAGATTTTGCCTGACTGGTTACTTCCCTCTTGCAAGGATTTGAATTAGATGCCTCATGAACTACACCTAGCTGACCTTCCTCATTTAGCTACTGAAGGGATGATGGTAGGGTTGCCAACCTCCAGGTAGTACCGGGAGATCTCTTGCTATTACAGTTGGTCTCCAGACAACCAAGATCAGTTCCCCTGGAGAAAATGGCTGCTTTGGAGGGTGGAGTCTATGACACCATACCCTGCTCAGGTCCCTCCCCTCCCCAAATCCCACCTTCTCCAGGCTGCACCCCCAAAATATCCAGGTATTTCCCAACCCAGAGCTGGCAACCCTAGAAGATGGGCATGTTGAATTGTGTGTTCCTTGCTGGCTAGCAACTGAGGCAATGGTGACTAGGATCCAGGCTTGGGTTGCTACCCTCTATGGTTTTGCATAATCCTTTTTTGGGGGTGGGGGGAAGCAATCTGAGTGGTCATGACAGTTTGAGGTGAATGTCATTAGTTAATTACATTTTGCAAACCTATCATTTCATCTATCAATGTGATATGCAGCTGATATCATGCAAAAAAAAGTTTTCCCATGTTTATCTAAGGTAAAGGTCCCCTGTGCAAGCACCGGGTCATTCCTGACCCATGGGGTGACGTCACATCCCGACATTTCCTAGGCAGACTTTGTTTATGGGGTGGTTAGCCAGTGCCTTCCCCAGTCATCTTCCCTTTACCCCCAGCAAGCTGGGTACTCGTTTTACTGACCTTGGAAGGATGGAAGGCTGAGTCAACCTTGAGCCGGCTTCCTGAAACCGACTTCCGTCACTATCGAACTCAGGTCATGAGCAGAGCTTGGACTGCAGTACTGCAGCTTACCACTCTGTGCCATGGGGCTCTTTATGTTTATCTAGTAAAACATAAAAACACCCTTTCTGCTGGAAAAAAAGAAATTAGCTCAATATTACATCCATTGCAGTGCAATGTTGTTGAAAAAGTACCCTCGTCTCTCTCACAGCTATTAGAAGCCAGAGTAGTAATGCAGGTGAACAAAATTAATGCTCTTTTGTATGTCTGAAGGTAGCATGAAAACCATTACAAAGTTTGAAAATTTTATATAATGTTATTTAAACTCCAGCCCATCTAGAATCTGTTACGCACTTTAAATCAAACATTTTATTACGCTACATTATAAGAATTGTATCCACTAAGACACTAAAGAAATATATTCCTACTAGAAGTATATTTATTGTGCGTAACGTCTGTGATATATTTTCCCTTTTAAATGTGTCTCCATTTATCACTACCATGTGTTTATGGAAGTTTTGAAATATGTTCTGAAAACTTTAGAGCTCACACTCCCAGAAATTATAACCTCACATTGCTTTCAGCATCCTTCTTTTATGCATGTCATATATTACTATTATTATTAATAATAATTTACAGCTCGGTCCCAGCTATGAATTTTATTCCCTTCTGTACTTCCTACAATGTCAGCAATGGTGAGTCTTCATGATCACAAAATGAAAACCCATTTTCATTTTGGTCCTTATATCTATTTATATCTATTTTGTTTTGGTCCTCATATCTATTTATACAGTGATCGCTTAGCACTTTGGCCAAAATATATAACTTGGATTTGACTAGAATAATAACCAAAGATAATGGTAACTTCCCTTGCATAAACAATCTCAAGGCAATATAATCTTCTACATAGGAAGGGCCCTATGCCCATTACTGTGTCAAGAGTGATACCTTGTCAAATCAATCACCTTTCTCACACCAGCAAAGGTATTCAGATGCTCCTTCTGAGCATCTGAACATTTGAACCAATGGACAACACTATATACAGTTGTCCAATCAATAACTAGTATGTTGTTAACCAATCAGGACCAAACCCAAAGGTTCTGGACAAATAGGCATTTTCCCCATTTAGGTAAATTCAGGCGTGTGGATCAAGTAAATTCAGGCATATAAGAAGAGTAACAAAAGCCCTCATCCTTTGTAGATAGTCTTCCACTTAGTACAAAACACTAAAATATTGGATCCCTCTTTAAGACTGATGGTTTATTGTATGTTTTGATCTACTTCCTTTTCAGACCTTGGTCTTTGAATTTGTAATTTGTTAGGACAATAAAGTAACATGCAAGCTGAGTACTTTGCCTCTCTTACATTTCTTTCTATACTCTGGATCACTGGCAGGTGTGCTGTGAATTTCACAGTGAACACATTTGACTATAGAAGGTACCGTGTTTGAATATGTCAACTTCAATGGACTTGGAAGGCTGTAACTCTGCTTAGATGGCACTGGTGGAGTAGCATGTTCACTCAGAAGTCAGGAGTTATCACACTGTACCATGTTTATTGTTTTGGGTTTATTTGTCTATGCACATCTATTTTGTATTAGATATCTAATTCTGGTGGAATTTTAGGATTACCTTTTGGGCTTCTTAACGTAGCTAGTATTTCTAAGTGGAATAGCGTAGAAAACAGAATCTTGTGTGTTTCAAAGAAGAGCAGAAGTCAGAATGGATCCATATCACAAAATGTATAGGTATTCTTACTGGTTGTGCACAGCAAGTTTGATGCTTTTAACCCCAAATGCACATTTGGCCAGAAATCCTGGCTTAACCCCACTGTTACACTGAGCTGTATTCAGAAATTGGATCCACGGCAGTCTTTCTACAAAATCAAACTAGTGAGTTATACCCTGTGGATAATAGTTTTACAGCACACTTTAATCCACGGGAGCCCCATGGCGCAGAGTGCTAAGCTGCAGTACTGCAGTCAAGGCTCTGCTCACGACCTGAGTTCGATCCCGACGGAAGTCGGTTTCAGGTAGCCGGCTCGAAGTTGACTCAGCCTTCCATCCTTCCAAGGTTGGTAAAATGAGTACCCAGCTTTCTGGGGGTAAAGGGAAGATGACTGGGGAAGGCACTGGCAAACCACCCCATAAACAAAGTCTGCCTAGGAAACGTTAGGATGTGATGTCATCCCATGGGTCAGGAGTGACCCGGTGCTTGCACAGGGGACCTTTACCTTTTTAATCCACTTATCTAGATGTTCTGTGGCTTTCATTGGAATTTACTTCCAAGTCGATTCAATTCAGGATGGGAGAAAAGGTTTACTTTCCAGAACATTGGATGTAATTGTAGGACAAATTTTAGATTTGGGGGTGGGGAAATCTGGAATACCAATACCCCTTTTTTGGGAAATTTCATCCCATTATGTCAGGCCCAGATCTGTCTGAATTCAGGTATGGTTTGTAATGGATCTCCATCTCTGTAAACTTCCCCACCTTCCTAAGAATAGAAATTTATCCTTGAAAAGGGGTGCACTCCTTTTCTTATACCCCCTGAATTTGTATGTTAAAAATGAGAGTGTTTTCATTTAAAAAAATAGCCCTCTCAGGGCTTCTTGAGGAAATCTCAGAAGAACCCTGACAATCAAACCAGTTCTGAGGGGAACAAAGGGAAGCTTGCCTATCACTAATTATATGTAATATATGAGGCCCTCAGAACCAGTACGTAATTCATCAAAAATCCTGTGTATTCCAAAACATGTACTTTGATTCATATCAAGACTGCCTCCAGAAATCAGTTCTCTCTCTTCTTTTGAGAGCGCAGCTCTCTGTTCCCAAACGGGATACATATTTCACGCAGCCGAAGACATATTCAGCCTCGGCTGACTGTTGCATCTCTCATGCTCTCTGGTTACATAAATAATTGCAGCTTTAGGTGGAGCTGCAACGAAACACCTGCCACCCGATATGGAGGCTGTTTGAAATGGTTTTAGTGCTGCAACTCATTAGAGACTCTGCTAAGCCTTAACACGGTACCTGCACTATTGAAGATCTTAACTTTATTCACGAATACTCTTGAGGAGAGCCTTCTTGCAGTACAAGCTATTGTTAACTGATCTTAAGGGTGATGGCATTCTTCAGCTTCCCAGTACCGAACACAAATCACTCTGGAAGCAATTACAGTTCAAATAGAATAGAGAATAGAATAGAAATTTATTTATACCCCGCCCTCCCCCGGCAGGACTGGGCTCTCACCACAGATATACATACGTAATAATACAACATTTTTAAATTCAGTTGAAACAACACTAAATCTATAACATGTTCCTACAGATGGCACCATAACTCCTATTTTACTATAGGGGGAGATTAGGGTTGCCAGCTCTGAGTTGGGAAATACCTGGAGATTTTGGGGGCAGAGCCAGAGGAGGGTGGGGTTTGGGGAGAGAAGGGACTTCAATGCCATAGAGTCCAATTGCCAAAGCAGACATTTTCTCCAGGTGAACTGATTTCTATCAGCTGGAGATTAGTTGTAATAGTGGGAAATCTCCAGCTACCACTTGGAGGCTGGCAACCCTAGGAGAGATGGTTCTGCAAGGCGGCTATGACCCAACCGTCTAGATTCATAAATTCAAGGGGGGGGGGAGATGAGGGGGGAGGGAGGCCAGCTTAAAGATGTAGCACCATCACTGTCTTCAACTATAAGCCTGGTGGAACATCTCTGTTTTGCAGGCTCTGTGGAACTGGGCCAAGTCCCACAGGGCACAAGTGTCATTCAACAGAGACTTCCAGCTGGTTGGAGCCAGAGCCGAAAATGCCAGACACTCTTAGGCCCAGGGATCACCAACAGATTATTTCCTGTTTATCTTAACACTTTCTGAGGGGGTATAGAGGGTGATCTGTAGGGTTGCCAACCTCCAGGTACTAGCTGGAGATCTCCTGCTATTACAATGGGTCTCCAATCAATAGAGATCAGTTCACCTGGAGAAAATGGCCACTTTGGCAATTGAACTCTATGGCATTGAAGTCCCTCCCCTCCCGAAACCCTGCCCTCCTCAGGCTCCACCCCAAAAACCTCCCACCGGTGGCAAAGAGGGACTAGCAACCCTAGTGATCTGGGTGATTTCATCATTTAGTGTTGTGGTTTGGTACCTCAGAGATCACTGAAATCGCAACCCTCCGGATTGCAGATGTAATTTTTAACTTTTCCACTATTTTGTTTCCCTTTGTTTGCTAACTAAGTTTCACTGTCAATGATAAAATAATTGGGAATGCTTTGAAATCTTAGCTGTGTAACAAACACACCTGGAAATGTCTTATCCATCCAAAAAACGGACCCATTTGTGGTGATAAGCTATTGAGTACTAATCAGCTTGTTATGAATGACAAAAATTGATCACCTATTTTTTTTTAAAAAATACAGAGACTTAAGAAACTTGTACTGATGTTCTCTGTACTATTCCCTATCCCACTTTCTTTCTCTCCTTCCCTACACACTTAAACTTACTCAGGAGTAAGATGCTTTCAGTGGAATCATTAGGCCATGTCTGAACAACTTCTTAGCCCACGGTTGAAATCAAATTCCAAACCACTAAATGGGGAGTAGAGGACAAGATCCCTGCAGAAAGAGAGAAAAGGGTAGACTTACACTGACAAAAATAATATGGGGGAAGTTGTTTTTTGCTGCTGTGTTTTACTCATCTTTAATTCTTGTTCATGTAGGATAATTTCAAAATTAGTTCCAATACTGGAACATGTACATTTTGCCATTTTTTTCAGTTCATTTAATTTATTTTTATCCCCCTCGCATGTTAAGAATGTGTATATGTAAACTGGAAAAGTTACCAAAAAGCAATGTTCACATAATTGCATGTCGGTGTGCATCTTGGCATAACTTTCAATCACCTCAAGTTAGTATGGTTTTTGATTATTATTTTTAAAATCAATGCACCCAAGTGTACACATATATTGCTGAAAAACACCACACAAAAAGACTCTTGAGGCAATTTCATCAAGACTGCCTTTTGTAGTGTTTATCAATGTGTGTGTGTTAAGGGCCATCAAGTTGCTTCCGACTCATGGCGACCCTATGAATGAAAGTCCTCCAAAATGTCCTATCTTTGACAGCCTTGCTCAGATCTTGCAAATTGAAGGCTGTGGCTTCCTTTATTGAGTCAATCCATCTCTTGTTGGGTCTTCCTCTTTTCCTGCTGCCCTCAACTTTTCCTATCATGACGGTCTTTTCCAGTGATTCTTGTCGTCTCATGACGTGACCAAAATACGACAGCCTCAGTTTAGTCATTTTAGCTTCTAGGGTCAGTTCAGGCTTGATTTGATCTATAACCCACTGATTTGTTTTTTTTGGCAGTCCACAGAATCCATAACACTCTCCTCCAACACCACATTTCAAAGGAATCTATTTTCTTCCTATCAGCTTTCTTCATTGTCCAGCTTTCACACCCATACATAGTAATAGGGAATATGATGGCATGAATTAATCTAGTCTTGGTGGCCAGAGTCACATCCTTACACTTCAAAATCTTTTCTAGCTCCTCCATGGCTGCCCTTCCCAGTCTCAATCTCCTTCTAATTTCTTTATCAATACACAGGGCCAATTGGTAATGTAGGAGGAAAACAATATGGATTGATTGTATGACCTGAGAGTAGTGATAAACCACACACACATGGCATTCTGTGCAAATTTTAGAACCTAAAAAAATGAAGCAACAGATGATTTCTAATGCATCAGTTCCATTTAAGAAAGAAGACCAGTTAATTCATAATTTTAAATTGTGGGAGAAATCTGGATGAGGAGAATTTTGGGAACATCCTTAATGGAAAAAACCAGCAAAATTGGTATCAATATAAAGGTGGAACTAGATATAACACCTGACATGAAGGTGCCAGTAAAAATGGTAGCCATGTATCACCTGTTTAGTTAGACTAACAGGAACTAGTGTGGTGCAGCGATTATCATGTTGGATTAGAAGAACTGGAGAGACCTGGGTTCAAATCCCTAATGATGCTCAATTGGTAACCTTGTGCTACTCATTCTTTATCAGTGTAAGTTACCACAAAGTTGTTTCGGGGACAGAATGAGAACTGTGAAAAGTTCCCTGAGCACCTTAGAGGAAGGATAGGATAAAAATGTATTAATAACAATTATTTCCATGGCCCTGCCAGTGACAGTCAATGATATGAAAGAGGGGCAGATACATGGGTGTTTGACTAAACATTACAGGGGAGAAATAAATGCGGGGCTTCCATTTTCTGTGGTAGACCCATGCTGAGAGTCCCTTGTAGCTCCCAGCATAAAGATCTTGAAGGCCTGGACGTTGATTATTTTGTAGACAATAAATAAACATTCCAAGCCTATGCTGATGTTATTTATGTACATTATTTCGGAACAAAATCAACTGATTGAATGCCAGTATTTTCAGTAAACAATGAACTAGTAATGATTCCCCTGTAGGGCTCCATTATAGCATATGCACAAGAGAACAAGAAGAAACTAAATAAATAATTTGCTGCCAAAGACTGCTATTTAGCCCAACTATCTCCCAGACTGAAAACACTTTTGTTCAATCACTGAGAGTCAAATTAGGCAGCTTCTTAGTAAAGCCTAATAATCCATTAGCAATTTAAATTTCTGCAAGGGACTAAATATTCTACCATTTGGCTGCTGAGATATTAGCAGTTAAGGTCTTTTGTTTATATGTAAATGTCTATGAGACAGAGTGGGTCTTTCCTTTGTGAAACTCTCCCTTGGAGCTCAAAGAATATATCTTTTCTAGTCAGACTTATGACAAATTACTATTTCTTTTTGTGCCTGCTATTAGCAGCAACAGCTCATCCTTTTGTAGTTAGGGGTGTTACCAAATTCCCTCACAATTCTGGTTTGAGTTGAAATTTCCTTTCAGGGTTTCTCTACACTTGGGACAAAACTATAGCCATCTCTTTTCCCTGAGCTGGTTAATGAAATAGCAATATTAACATTAAAACCAATGCCAGTTTTTGGCACTGAGTGTACATACTAGTATAAAAATGGCACAAAGCGTAAAACAATAGTGTCCAAATGGCACAAAATTTCATAAGTGAAGCCAACCAAAAATGGAAACTTGCCAAAGAAAATAGGACAAAAAATGGTCTTCTTGATGAAAAATTACACAAAATTATATATATTCATAATGCTGGGTTCTGAGTGTGAAATGGAGCAATGCAGTATACATATGCATAAAAATAGTTCTTAAAGGGCGTTTGGAGGAAATATGAAACCCAGTTATTGTAATTGCAAGTATTGATGGGTGAGTGGGGAGGGAGAAATAATCAGTGTAAGAAATGATTAGCATCCTCTGACTATGGATAACAAAAGGTTCCAGACAATACTCCCCTACAGTTTTTAAGATTATACATGATTGTTCCGCAGGAGCCCTTTAGCTTTGATTACTATCAGGCACAAAACCTGCAAAAAGTCTTTTAAAATACCGTGCTGTTTTGCAATTTAATCTCGAACATGTTCCAAGAACTACTATATACCTTACTGCAATCTTGATTTCCCCTTGAGGACTGAATCTTGAAATCAGCACCAGCCTAATCAACTTTCTTGAGGTTTTGCACAGGGAATTGGCAGAAGTTATTTTGACAGGAAAAAAAAAAGAAAGGTACTAGTATGTAGTATCTGACAGCCATGTTGGAAGGTTTAAATCTCTCCTGTGGCCATCCAGTCATCCAACCCCCCTGTGTTTCTCAGAGTAGTTGTATTATGGAACATTTGGGTAACCTGGAAAAAATCAGGTAACTGGGGAGAAGGGATATGGTAGGAACTAGAGTTGCCATGGACATTTTACCTGAAGTAAAATCTAAAGTGGATTTGGAATTCCTCCATAGGCAAAATATCCTGAGGGATACTGTGGGAAACCAAGAGTTTTAATTAAGACAGATGAAATTTCTCAGAGGATGGTACTAGTAGTGGTTTGCAACTCAGAATCTTAATATATATGAAACCTTTCAGTAGTTATACTCACAGACCTTTGGAAAGAACAAAGGATTCTGGTGGCTTCATTCTCTTTTCTTGCTTCTTCTGAGTTTAGTCTGAATAAAGTTATACTTTTTTTCTCCTGAGATAATTTATGTATATTCCTGAGCAATTGCATCTTACAATTCTGTGTACGTTAGTTGACTACAACAAGTGATGATTCACTTGTTACTCTTACAGTAATTACCTTACCTATGGTAGTCTTCTGTGTAGCCCACATACATATTTTTCCATAGGAGCTTTCTACTTTGTCTAATACTTGCTATTATAATTAGACACAGGGAGAAATTAAAAACAACAGCAACATCCTGACTGATGCGTCTTGGTTCACATTAAACTACAAAAGCATAATGAAAGCAAAGCTGGAGTAATCTTGGCACTGTAGATCAGTTGTCCTTACCATCACAACTAAATAAAAGAAGCTCTGAAAACTTTCATATTAGGCAAATTCATGTTTCCAGACCTGGAAGTTTCAAGGACTTTCACAGCTCATTTATTGGAGAGGTCAAATTTTATTCAGGTAATCTCCCTCACTCAATGGCACATGTACCTACCTAATATAACTACAGCACATGAAATAAGTCATCTGAGTTTCGCCCATCTGAGGAAGATGTATCGCCTTTGGACAAAATGTAATGAAAGCATGTGCTTCCGATAAGGCTGACAGAAAAGGAAATGTCCCTGATATACAAAGGATGGTTTTGAAGACAATATGAACATTTTAGCAAAAGCAGAAAGTTACAAAAGGCAAGCACAGGCTCTGAAGTCATTTTGGCTGAACATAGCATTCTGTGGACATAGCATTCAAAAATGTTTAAATGAATGCTGCCCTTCTCAGTATCAATACATGCGTGTAAAAATGGGCGGAGAATGGTGTTCAGGGATACAGTTGACATTATAGGTGTAGAATTCTTAAAATTCTAAGTTCGTCTGAAGTTGGATGAAGTTAATTGATTGCTTGTGATTACAAGGACCCTGCCATCAAGAAATACAATTCACACATGTTATCAAGCTAGCAGCCTAATACTAACCAGAATTCAATTTGCCACGTATTCAAAAAACATACATAAAAGTGAGCTGTGTCAAGCAGATGACCATAGCACAATAATACAGATACAAGAAAAAATTACTAAGGAATAAAACATTATGGAAAGCTCATATCTATGAACAACTCTAAGGTGGAAAGTTTGCAGTCTCATGGACAACAAGTGAATCTATGGCAGAGATCTCAGGGCCAAAATGCATGTTACATGTGTCAAGAGATGGGTCACAAGTGCCCCACTGACTATCAGTCACATGGTCACATAGGAACTAACCTTTAAAAACCTCTAAATTGCTCCATGCAGTTCCAAATGCTATGAGGGAGAAGAAGGGGCTTCAGGCTTTGCTTCCTGGCTGTTTTGGTCACTGTTGTGATCTAGAGATATACTGTGCTTTGAAGCCTATCAGAGAGTTCCTAAGATCCTGACAGCCATTTATTTTCTCAGGGAAGAGAATCATAAAATGCACCAAGAGGTCAGGGAGAGCAGGTAATGAGTTTTCCCCAGGAGACAGCCATTTGCTCACCTGCAGGGGGTGGGGGTGGGATGGAGAGCTGTTGTAAAACATGATATTGGTATGGATATGGGTGAAATGTCCACTCCAGAATGTCTGGAGGGTGTTTGGGATATACCTTTCCATGGGAGGCAAATCCCCAAAATCTGGATTTCCTGCCAACACTGGGGAGGAAGGATTAAAAGTTTGAACAATCCATTAGTTCTTTGTTCAAATGCTATATATAAGTGCTGGAAGCCTCTGCAGGGGGCGAGGTCTGGGATTCCATTTTCTCCAATGACAGACAGGTGGGTTTGTCAGAGGTAACTGTTCTGCATTGTTATCTTAGACTTATGTTTTATTTTATTTTCATTAGATCTGTAACCACTAGGCTTGATAGTTGTTTTCCATGTCTGTGGTCTAGTTAAATCTCTAGTAATAAAGTTTTTCACTGTTTAAATAGACTGTGACTTACACTCCTCCTCATGACACCTTAGATCACTTGTACATGCTTAGATACACATGTATGGGGTGGGCTGAAGTAATTGGAAAGCTCTGCCCTTTGTACTTGCTCAGAGGCAGCCTTTACCAGGGCTCCCCAAACACTGATATGTGGGAGGCTGGATTTTAATTTGGGGTGGTGGCACAACAAAGAGGAAACACACTTTACATGTGCATGCACATGCAACATGCATGTAAGAACACATAGACCCATGGCAGGTTTATAACAGGCATGATACCAGGCATGTAGAGACCAAAAAAGGGGAAACAGGACCCCCTATGGCCATTTCCATTTGTGAAGACAGCCCACGAAGGAAGTCTGAAACTTCTTTTCTCTTGCAGTGTTGCCTTTCCCCCATCTTTTACTGACAGAAATCAAGGCATGAAGGCTTGTGATACTGCTGTGGTTGCATAGCAATGGCCACTGAAAGCATAAGTTTCTTAAAGCTACAGAAACTTGTTTTATCATTTTGGGGTTTTTAACCCCCATTGGTGGTGGTGGTGGTTTTTAGATTTCAGATTTTTCTGAAAACCTGGGGTCTTTCAAGTATACACAGATTTGGATATGTTGGTGTAGCAATGCTGGCATAGCAGTGCTGCAGCATGAAGGGGAATTCCTGGGGTGAAAGAGGTTAGGAAGCTGCCTAAAGGCAGTTAAAGCCATGTTGTTTACAATATTTTAACATTTTATGATGTCGTAAATTTTGTTTTTATCTTAGGTATGTTTTTAATATTTTAACATTCTATGATGTTGTAAATTTTGTTTATGTCTTGTGAATGTTGCGCTCAAGATCTTTGGTTGGATGAGCTTGAAATAAAAGGAAAGGAAAGGCCTAAAGGCAGCTCCGCCCCAATCACCCTACACCAGCGTCTGTACCAGTTTTCACGGAAGCCTGCATAAGGCTCATGCTGGTTCCTATGGGCATCCCCCCCCCTTCATGCTTGCACAGTTGGTTTCGTTTTCTAAAGCTAAGGGTTACGAAATCACAGAATAGTGAAGTTGCCCATAGGGGCAAAAAGTCTTGTTACATTATTCACACTGCATATTCCCTTTCTCCTACTTGCTGGAAAGAGAGATTGTGATAGTACAGTGGCTAACATTGTATTTTTTAATCCTCTCCCTATTCCTTTCTATGGGAAAAAAAATAAAACAATTGGTTAATGCAGTGAGTGACCCAGAATGTTTAGTTTCTGTGTTCTCAAGGTAGGCAGAGTCACAAAACCCATAAAAGGAGACCATCGTATTCATGTCTTCCTCATGCTGCATTTTAATTAATATGAAAGGTGATGGTGGAGGACACATTCCCTCTTCCCATCATATAGCAAATATTGACAAGGAGCATGTTTTAACCAATTTTTCATGTGTCCAGCTCTAGATATTTGTATTTCTTTTATAAGGGTGGGGGGATCTAACATTCTGCTCGTAAAATAAGTGCTCATTCCTGAGTCTGGGGGCTGAACGGGCTTAGGAGGTGACCAGCTCCCTACGCCTGTGTTTGTGCCACTTGTGCTGTGCAAAGTGGCTTGGACGCCGGCGTAGTGCTACTTGCGGTGGTATCGCATGACTGGGCGGGAGCGCAGCCTGTGGATGCTGGCTCAGCCTCCCGCCTGTGTCCTGCCACCGCAAGTACTCGTGCCAACGTCCTAGGAGGCATTCCCGGGGTGTTCTGGGGGGGCTGGGCTGCTGGTAGGCTGCCTCCTAACCCCTGCCAACTCGGGAACATCCACTCCAAAACAGCTTTGCTGCGCCTGGTTTTTCCTGGCGTAGCCTCACTGTTTTCTATGGGGAAAATGCCCCATTTTTGAATTTTCGAATTTAAACAGGCTTTTTTTAGCCATTTGGTGGCCGGGGAACTTCTTTGGAGGTGCTGCGGCGGCGCCTCAGCTACGCCATCCCCAGCCACCACAAAGCTCAGGAATGAGCTGCCAGTGTTTCAATAAATAATAGTGAACATTCAATTATAATTGATCCTTCCATTGTGCTTGGAACTTGCTGTGCTGAGAGTTCCTCACATGAGCATATGAAGCTGTCTTAACTGAGTCAGACGTAGGTCTGTTATAGTTTATGCTGACTGACTGTAGCTCTCCAGGGTCTCAGGTAAGGTCTTTCTCCTTACTGACTACCTGATCCTTTCAGCTGGAGGGTTGAACCTGGGGGTCTTTCCAAGCAAAGCACATGATATACCACTAAACTAGAGCCCCTCTTTCCACCTCTGACCACTGCTGAAGGAGAAGCAGCAACCAGAAGAGCTTCCATCATGCCTGGACCCAGATGTCATTGAGAATCAAGCCCCTGAGCATGATTTATAATTAAAATGTAGTTATTTGCATTGGCTTTAGATTGCTGCAAGCCACTTTGTTGAAAAGCAAGTACAATCAATCAATCAACAATATGTCAGAAATTCAAAACCGAAGGAAAAATACCTATTTGTGAGTCATGAGCCTACTTCAAGACCCATTTAACTAACAGAAATTATCTAAAGGTCAGACATAAAATGCCTCAGTTCATAAATGCCAATTAGTGCTTTGCCCGTGATTGCATGATAACATTTGCTGATGCATAATTGAATACCAGAGACTTAAAAACAGAGGATGTGGGAAACTTTAATAATTCATTCCACCTACACTAATCAGGAGTTTTGACTATTTTGTCTGGCAGTGACAATTTGGTATCCTTCCTTCCTTCCTTTGTTGTTCCTTTTTGCCCCTTTGTGACTTGCTTACAGGAAGAATGGACTAATGGTTCTTAAAATTTTATACATTTTTGCTGCATTATTGTGTGACAGAGAATCTCTCTCTCTCTCTCTCTCTCTCTCTCTCTCTCTCTCTCTCTCTCTCTCTATATATATATATATATATATATATATATATATATATATATATGCACACACACACACACACACACACACATTCTCTGTCACACAATAATGCAGCACATTGAGGACCAGGATGGTGTAAGAAACAAGATTTCCAGTAAGGCTTGAATCCTTGAATCTCTCATTATACATCTATCTATATCTATACATCATTATCTATATTTCATTATCTAATGCACCTTTCTCTCTCTCTCTCTCTCTCTCTCTCTCTCTCTCTCTCTCTCTCTCTCTCTCTCCACACACACACACACACAAACGCACACACACAGAACATATTTTCATACGTTACATGTGAATGCACGGACGCACATACATACATGCATACTACCCACGTCAGTTCCATCATACTGATCTATTGCAGTACCTTAAAGCTCCCCATCTTCCCATTCAATGTTTGCTTTAACTATGGTGGAGCATTCCTTTATCAGAGTTTGCAGACCTATTTCAAACTAGGGTTTCAAACATTGGTAATCAATCTTTATTTGTTATGATCATAGATCAGCCAAACTTTGGTAAGGATGGGAACTCCATGTAGTATTAGCCATGCTTAGCAATAGGCATGCAGCGAATTTCACAGTGAGCGAAAACTCATGGTCACTTTATCCTTCTTTAATCTCTGTTTCAGCCAGGATTCAGCCTGGATCAAATGCATGCGTTTCGCTTAATGTGCGTTCGATCCTGGCTAAAACAGGAATTAAAGGAGGATAAAGTGACCATGCGTTTTTGCCCAGTGAAATTCTAATGCTTGAAACCTGGAGTCCTGGTTATGCTGTTCACGTATATGGTTACAACTCTACCAAGGCCTGTCCATTCTTAATAACCTCAAAATCAGCCTTGTTATAATGTCTATGATACAATAAAGTAAATGTACATTTTAAAAGAAAGCCAGGAGTAAATGAAAAAATCATACAGAAATCTGAAATGGTGTTTTTTTTAAAAAAAAACTTCCTCCAAGAAAAGAACTGGAGAAGGCCTCCTTCTATTGGAAGAAGACTCCTCACTTAACGGAAGGGAATAACCTGATCTAACCAAAGGTATATTATTCTGAGGAATGGGAAGGGTTTTTTTTAATTCCTTACCTGTAGATAAATGCTTTCCAACTTTGCCATTAGAACATTACTTCAAAGTCACTGATTTAAAGGCTGGATGGTTCCTACACATATTTCTGGAATTTTAAGCTGTAAAACTAACTTCTCAGTAACTCCTGTTAAAGTTTTCTACATTACACAAGGTGGAATACAACAATCTGATAAGAAAAGACACCGTATCCCAATTTTGCAGCCATCTTAAAAAAAAGATCTAATCACTCTCGAGCTTTAGACATTTGACATGAGACATACTATTTCACTTCCTTCCTAGGAAGCAAATGAATGCAGTGCAAATGAAAGACAGCTTTGTTGCCCATAGGAGAATGTCTCAACATTCAGATATCAGTTTACTGCAGACTTTGTTCCTGCATTCATGGCCATATCCATAGGCCTCCAGCAAGTTACTACAAGTTCTAGTAGTTCATATCAGTCATATCACAGGCAACATTTGGTGCAGGTTAATTGTTGAGGGACCTCAATACCCTCTGGCAATAGCACACTGGGAAATAAAAACCTTTTGATTGAATGTCTGCTGTTGGTATTGATTTATTTAATAATACAGAGTAAGCAACTGATGCATTTTAACATTTTATATCACTCACCTCCAGAATCAAAATGAAAATTGTAATATTATATATGCATGCCATAGCCAGTCTTCCATTTTATTGTTCACAGACTCTTAGTATTCTTCTTTTTTTAAAAAACAAAAACAAAAACATTCAGTTAGATGTTGATGGCTTCAGAAAAGACAACCCAAAGGGCTAATTAAAGCAAACACTTTATATTTATTCAAGACATATGTACCGGACTTTTCTTTTAAACGGTATCCCAGGTAGTTTCCAATAAACAATGTATGTGTCTTAAGTGCCATCAAGTTGCTTCTGATTTATGGCAACCCTATAAATTAATGTCCTCTAAAATTTCCTATTGTCAACTGCTTTGCTCAGATCTTGCAAATAACAACAACAAACAAACAAACAACAACAATAATAACAACAAGCTTTTATTTATACCCCATCCTCCCCCTGCCAGGCCAGGCTCAGGGAGGCGACCCACACAATCAAACATAAATAGCATTGTGGCTTCCTTGGTTATGTCAATAGGCTGTGGCTTCCTTGATTATGTCAATCCATTTCAGCATGGTGTAATGGTTAAGAATGGTGGTTAGGTGTGCTGGACTCTAATCTGGAGAACCATGTTTGATTCCCCACTCCTCCACATGAGCGATAGACAGTAATCTGGTGAATCGGGTTTCTCCACTTCTACACAACAAATACAACAAATTAGGGTTATGCAAACAGAGGCAGGAGATGTTCTATCATCATATGATTAAATGAATATGAATCCAGTGGATTTTCTAACATTCTGTTTTCCTGAAAGATGTGAAGTGTCCACTGGAGAAACATTGCTGTTTCTTTCTTTTTCTTTTTAGTATAGAATGCTATAAATTGGGTGTAGAAACAATTCTGGCAACCAAGTCAAATGGAAAAGCAAGGTGGCTGTGGCTGGCAATGAGGCAAAGTGTTTTCAAACTGGAGAGAATGATGGGCATATCTAATACTGGGATTTCATAGTGGCAGCCCTAATTTATATATCAACAGAACATTTTATTGTAAGATTTTGTCACTTTAATGAATTTGCTATTACATTAACTAGTAATTACCGTACAATGGAATGTAACCTAACTACGGCTTTTAAAAAGTGGCTCCCATCTTCCACTCTGCCCAAGCCTATTATTTTAAAGTCTGCCATGCTGTGGAAGGAAGGCAAGGGAAGAAAAAAAATCAGTAGAATCTAAAAATATTTGCAGTCTTCTCCTACTGCATTCTTTTATCTAGTTTATTGATGTGCTGAAGAACATGATGAATGGAGTTTAAAAGAAAAATGGTTTGACCTTTCTCCAAGCTGGAAATGTACCCCAGCATCTGAAGCCAGATCCCATTTGGCTCTGAGGATTCTATCCTGTTATCCGTTCTGAATAAATCACCCTGGTTGAGTTAACAAATCCAAATTAGATGCAGTTGAGGCAGCTGGAGCAAAAGCCCATGAAATCAAGAGGTTATGTAATGGCCCATCAGAAGAACCCAACTGGCACATGGATTTACCCAGGATAGGCGAACACAGATATTTCTTTGCCAATGGTAAGCTAAACCAACTTCATCTGGTGACCTTCTGCTCTGAAGCTGTTGTGTTTCCTACATATGTTTGCATATGTGCAATGGCCATATTTTTCCATTGAAGGTATATGACCATACAGAACCTGGTGTGAATCATTCGCAGTATACAGGAGCAGCAAATAAAAGTGCCAATGAACACAAATGGGAATAGAAGAAACAGAGGCTGAAAGGCAGATCAGAAAAGGTTGGTAGGCCTGATATATCCTAGTAAAGGATATATGTTTACAGTGTATTGTCCAAAGGCCAGTCGCTACACTTCGGTCATAGGACAGTGGGAAATTGTGTGTTGAATGGTCTTCAGAATGCCTTAGTGGCTACTTGAGTATGAATTTTCTACTAATATCTTGTGGATACTCTCTTAAAGATTTTGCAGTTACCATTAACTGCTTCAAAAATTTTCTAAATGCTGAAATTTAGATTCCTATAAAACAGAAACCTGCTGTCCCATTTGTTGCAAACAAAGAAGGTCTCAAGTAGTCCATTATCCAATCTCTATTCTCTTCATAAACAAATTTACAAAAAAGAAAGAAAGAAAGAAAGAAAGAAAGAAAGAAAGAAAGAAAGAAAGAAAGAAAGAAAGAAAGAAAGAAAGAAAGAAAGAAAGAAAGAAAGAAACACAACCCTTACAATTTCCCATAATTAAATTTAATGGCAGTATCATTCAGTTAAGCCTTAATAAGAACAGGATGGTAGTTGTTGGTTTTCAGTAAATAATAGATTTTTAAAAACTGTTCCTACAGGAATGTCTCTCTACTGCACTGAAATGGAGAAATTAGCAGTTGGAGATAATATTTGGGGATTTCTATCAGTGCTATTCTGCCACACTAATTTTCTTTTAAATGCTAAACTGGATCCTTTTGTTTTGCTTAATAATTGCATAGTACAATCCCATACACATCTGTACTGCTAAATTAGAGTTTACAATGGGGAACAATGAGTCTGGTTGTTATTATGCCTGTTTAGCACACTTCAGTAGTTCAGAGACATTATGATGAAAATAGTTACAGTCAGTGTGTATAATGTTGCAGTTTCATGTAAAGCTATGGAACAATATAGAATGTATCACAGACAGGCTGCCACAGGGGTAGGGAATGGAAGGGAATAGTCAAAGAGTATCTATGAAGAAGCATCATCCAAAGCTTGTACTATTTGGGATGTGCCTTCAGATACCAACTACTTCCCCCCCCCCTTGTTTGCTGACTAGGATGCTGAGGGATGGCCAACCACTACCCCATCTACGCTATGGCCTCTGCTTGTATTTAACAGGTAATTGAAATCTGCAGTGCATTTGAAAAGGAAGCCCTCTCAAGTGGCATGAGCCAAAGGGCGAGAGCACAAGGGCTCTTGGCCTGTGGCTGTTTGCCTGGGGTGCACAACCGAGGTGCACTACTGGAAGAAGGTTCACCACTACTGGAAAGAGAGAGCTTCATCAATTACATAGTGGTTACTGACACAGAACTACACCTGTTGAACAACAATGACATCTGCACACCACTACTGGACCCTTGGCCTGTTGTAACATTTGTGCGCAGTCACTATAGGGTTGCCAGGTCCCTCTTTGCCACCGGCAGGAGGTTTTGGGGGTGGAGCCTGAGGAAGGAAGGATTTGGGCAGGGGAGGGACTTCATTGCCATAGAGTCCAATTGCCAAAGCAGCCATTTTCTCCAGGTGAACTGATCTCTATAGGCTGGAGATCAGTGGTAATATTAGGAGATCATCAGCTAGTACCTGGAGGTTGGCAACCCTAAGTCACTAGCATGTTGCTTGTTGGGTGTTTGGGTAGTATATTATCTGCCTTGAGTCCTAATGAGAAAGGCAGACTATAAATAACACCCAAATTTTAAGTGCCCATTCATGACTATAGTTATTATCAAATATCCAAATTTTAAACATAACTGTAAATAATATTTATAGACTTTCTAACATAATTATTATTCTGGCACCTGGCTGATAAGTTTGGCATTCAAGAAGCAGAGGAAAGGAGGAGAATAAAGAAAGAGTGACTGAGCAGATATATAACTGACAGAGACATTTGCCTCAACAGAATTACACACCGATCTTACTGCCCAAGAAGATTGTGCTGACAGGTCTGTCATTACTTACAGCAAACATACCGCTGGCCTAGGAAGAGTGTTGATTTGATTACACATATTAGTGCAAGTGTTTCTGTTTGCTTGCTGCTCTTCTGTGGCGCTGTCCCTGCTAGGCAAAAATTTAATTTACAGCATGGTATAGTAGTTAAGAGCGGCAGATTCTAATCTGGAGAACCAGGTTTGATTCCCCATCCCCATTCCTCCACATGAAGCCTGCTGAGTGACCTTGGGGCAGTTACAGTCCTCTCAGAACTCTCTCAGCCCCACCTACCTCACAAGGTGCCTGTTGTGGGGAGAGGAAGGGAATGTGATTGTAAGCTGCTTTGAGACTCCTTAAGGTAGAGAAAAGTGGGGTGTAAAAACCTACTCCCACATTACATACTGCCTTACAAGCAAGCAGCTCCTCAGACTGTGTGTGTGTGTGTGTGTGTGTGTGTGTGTGTGTGTGTGTGTGTGTGTGTTAAGTGCCGTCAAGTCGCTTCCGACTCATGGAAGTCCTATGAATGAAAATCCTCCAAAATGTCCTATCTTTGATAGCCTTGCTCAGATCTTGCAAATTGAAGGCTGTGGCTTCCTTTATTGAGTCAATCCATCTCTTTTTGGGTCTTCCTCTTTTCCTGCTGCCCTCAACTTTTCCTGGTATGACTGTCTTTTCCAGTGATTCTTGTCATCTCATGACGTGACCAAAATACGATAGCCGCAGTTTAGTCATTTTAGCTTCTAGGGTCAGTTCAGGCTTGATTTGATCTATAACCCATTGATATGTTTTTTTTTTTTGTGGCAGTCCACAGAATCCGTAACACTCTCCTCCAACACCACATTTCAAAGGAATCTATTTTCTTCCTATCAGCTTTCTTCACTGTCCAGCTTTCACACCCATACATAGTAATAGGGAATACGATGGCATGAATCAATCTAGTCTTGGTGGCCAGTGACACATCCTGACACTTCAGTATCTTTTCTAGCTCCTTCATGGCTGCCCTTCCCAGTCTCAATCTCCTTCTGATTTCTTGGCTGCAGTCTCCCTTTTGGTTGATGGTGGAGCCAAGGAATGGAAAGTATTGAACAATTTCAATTTCCTCATTGTCAACCTTAAAGTTGTGTAATTCTCCTGTAGTCATTACTTTTGTTTTCTTGATGTTCAGACTGGGGAAGAATTGCAAATAGTATACTTGCCTTCTCTTCTCCCTCTTCTCCCAAATAGTATACTTGCCTTCTCTTCTCCTGGTGATGGGAAGTGGTGACGGATATTTGGAATACTGCGTACAGTTCTGGTCACCATATCTCAAAAAGGACATCATACAACTAGAAAAAGTACAGAACAGGCAGCAAACCTCTAAATCCCAGTGTCAAGAAGCAACATCAGGGGAAGGTCTTGTGCTCTCTATGCCCTGTAGTTGAACCTCTAGAGCAGTGGTTCCCAACCTTTTTTTGACCAGGGACCACTAGGACTTTTTTGTTCGGTGCAGGGACCCCAAAGTTCAAAATAAAAATTCAGAGAATTCGAAAATAAACTTTAATCATAACTGTTAGTTAAACATTAAAGTTAGAATAATATTTGAATATATATTTTTATAATAGAGAACTTTTAATTGAAAATATTAATTTATTATGGGTTTATAACTTTGTTTCGCGGACCTTAATTTAGTTCTCGTGGACCCCTGGGGGTCCACGGACCCCCGGTTGGGAACCAGTGCTCTAGAGGAACTGGTTGTCCACTATGTGTGACAGGTTGCTGGACTGAATGGACCACTGATCTGATCAAGCAGGATTCTCCTTATGTTCTTATATTCTGTAAGTGGAAATACCCCACCCCCCAAAATCCTTCTACATGTTGGCATATGGGCAGGTTTTGTTGCAGACTGGATGGTATGGATGGAAACGAATGCTAAACTGTATGTTCCTTGCCAATTCATTCATTCAGTTTTAAAATATTTAGATTTAAATAGTGATACCTCATATTTTCTTTGTGGTTCAAGGATTCCAAATTTATAACATACAAAGTGCAATAAAACTCCCAAATAAACTCTGTCTTCCCCAGATATGGGTAGCCTATACTACACTGACATTTTAAAATGAGGTAGGTCATGGAGTTAGAATGACATCGGTTAACTTAAATTGGATAATTGGTTTTAAACTGTATGTTTTAATCTCATGTTATATTGTAATATATTGTGATCTATTGTGTTGGAGGCCACCCTGAACCCGGCCTTGCTGGAAAATGGTGGGGTATAAATCAAATAAAAATAATAATAATAAATTAAAAGCCACAGTCAATAAAATGGCCAGTGCCTCCTTAAAACTCTAGAGATGGTGCCTCACCTCCACAGGGAGTTAATTCCATACGGTGTGGCACGGGATCTGTCTGATGTCCAGCAGGCTACCTTAAATGGGGGGACAGTCAGTAGGTGCCACCTTTGTGACTGTGGTTGGTCCAAAGGAGATAGCAGAACAGTTGGTCCTTCAGATATGCAGGGCTTTACTAGTCATAACTAGCACCCTGAATTGAATTTAGGAACAACTGAAAGCCAATGTAGCGGTTTTAAAGTAGGTGAGATATGTTCCCATTGCTTAGCCCCTGACATACATACATAAATATTTATTATTTGTTTAAAAATAGTCTGCTGCATTCTGAATCAGCTTCAGTTTCTGGGTTGTCTCCTAGTCTTTTCAGTTATGCTTAAAATTGCTGTGGGAAGAGGGCTCTATTTCTGGGAGGTTAATCCTTCCCCATTACACAGATTACACAATAAAATCACTTGTTCCCTGATCTCTGAATCTATCCCTGGTAATATTTGCTTATTGTAGTCAAGCTTCTTATCACTGTGGGGTTTGTGTCAAATGTAGCCTGGGGCACAGTCTCTTCCTCTATTACCCTCTACCTTACTGTTCTTTACAGTGGAGGTCAGCAAAGACTTCAGCCCTGCCTAACATATTATATATGTTAGAGAATAAAATAGTTCATGAGAATAATAGAGAATAAAAGAGAATAAAACAGTGAATAAAATAGTTCATGAAAACAAAAGATTCACCATATATAGCCACCCCACAGCTTGATGTGGCTGAAAGGGGAAAAAATGAGCATATGATCCTGTTCGGCAGCAAAATAGGTTAACTGTTCTGGAAGGACAATGTCTCTAACAGGCATATATTTACTGAGGAATATAACTAACCTCCTTTTATTGCCCTTCCCACTTTCTACTTCCCAAGAAAATGAAGCTAGACAGTAATGAACCATTACTGAACCAGACCCATGGTCCATGTAAGTCAGTATTGTCTACTCAGACTGGCAGCGGCTCTCCAGGGTCTCAGGCAGAGATCTTTCACACCAACTATTTGCCTAGTCCCTTTAACTGGAGATGCTGGGGATTGAACCTGGGACCTTCTGCATGCCAAGCAGAGGCTCTGATAGGTTAACTGTAACTATGATAACTCTCACCTCAAAAGGTTTCTCACCACTCTTAAATCTTGCAAATAATTGTCTTCAGATTTGTAACACTTAGCGAATGTGGGTATATCTCAGGTCAGATCTTAATTAGTGAAATTCTAATTGTACATCTGTGTTAATAACCACTGGATTTTAATTGAAGAAGTGTTCACTTCTGAATTGCTTTTTCTGCTTTGAAATAATACATACAATATTTTAAATAAATAAAAATAATGATTGAACTATCTGTATTAATATTCTGCATCCTTGAATGTTCTGTGGAACTAGTATTTTCATGGGTATTTGGCAGGGAAGTTTCAGGTGGGAAGTCTTATTAATCTGTAATAATAGAAGCATCTTAAAAACCAACAGCGTTTTCGAGGGTATAAGCTTTCGCAAGTCAAAGCTCATTGTCAGAGATCTAGGGGATATGGGAGTCAGGGGAGAAACCTTACTAGCCTCTACAGTAAGAGGTTTATAATTGATCAACTATCCATTTTCCTCTTGTGTTAGAAATGCAAAATCATTTAGCTTATAACTGCCTGACAATTGCATTTTAGTAATATTAGTGTAGTACATATCCCCAGGCTCCAGTGGTCTCCATATTGATCTGTAAATGAGAAATGTGGTCATGTTCCTTTCAATCAAACCTTTTAGACAGCAGTTAAGAATACAAGCATTGTAAAAGTCAAGGGGGAAAAAACCCTAAAGTAATGAAATGACCATTATCAGAAAGAGCCGTGCAACTAAAAGAACAGTGAAGTGGAACATCCTGATAAATCATGTGCATAAAAATAATTATTAGGTTTCGGGTTTATTTTATTTTAGGCGCAACTCTAAAAAAAAAAAAAAGCAAGGTGTCCATTTACTTCTGTAGCCAGAGAGGTGTAGTGGTTAAGAGCTGTGGTTTGGAGCGGTGGACTCCAATCTGGAGAACCAGGTTTGATTACCCACTCCTCCACATGAGCGGTGGAGCCTAATCTGGTGAACTGGATTTGTTTCCCCGCTCCTACACCCGAAGTCATCTGGGTGACCTTGGGCAAATTACAGCTCTGTTAGAGCTCTCTCAGCCCCACCTACCTCACAGGGTGTCTGTTGTGGGGAGGGAAAGGAAAGGGGATAGTAAGGCAGTTTAAGTGGTAGAGAAAGTAGGCATATAAAAACCAACTCTTCTTCTTCTTCTTCTGTTACTGCTGGCTTCTCCTTGTAATAAACCTAATGACCATTGTAACTCACACTGAGTTTTGCTGTGTTGCATGCTCCCCCTTTTTTGAGTGATAAAAAGTTCCAGAGGCAACATAAACTACCTAATATTGGATCCTGAGAGAGGAGAAGGAGAAGGAGAGTTGGTTTGTATATGCCGACTTTCACTCCCTTTTAAGGAAAATCAAACCAGTTTACAATCTCCTTCCCTTCCTCTCCCCACAACAGACACCTTGTGAGTAGGTGGGGCTGAGAGAGTTCAGAGAACTGTTACAATTCCTAGGAGAGATCTAGCGCATCCCACGGTACTTCATCCAACTTTCCTTGGGTCTCTGGCTGCATCCATATATTGTTGGATGTTGTGATATCAATGCCCTACAATAATCATTTGCAACTGGATTTTCCAGTGAGGACAAGCCAATCCAGTTGCAAATTATTGTGATAGTGCAAAAACAGTGCAATATCTAACAATGTGAAAGCGACTCTTGCCTGTTCCAAACTACAAACTTCACTTTGTTCATTCTCTCTCTCCTACACATGTGGTGTGAGAGAGAGGTTGCCTCCTTCAAGCTCTAACAAGGAGATAGTGTTTGTGTCAACTCCATCCCTTGAACTAGGCTAGTATTTCCAACTGCCCTAGCCACTTGAACAGTAAACTAGAGCAGCGTTTCTCAAACTGGGGTCTGGGGCCCCCTTGGATTCTATAAAGTACTCTGGGGGGGGGGAAGGGTCCACAGATCTTTTGTAAGGCAGAAGGAAAGCCACTTGCACACTTACCTGGCTAATTTAAACAGAACGTTTTCAGTTTTCCAGGAATGGAGGCAGAAATTATGCCTCAAGGGAAGAAGATAGAATCAGCTTCTCCCTCTTCCAAAGGATAGGAGCTCACAGAACTGCTTTCACCTGTAGTCCCTTGACTCCCAGATCACTTCAGAACACTAGACAGCAAATGTGGTGATTAGTTGCTAGGATACAATAGCTTGGTCCCAGGAGCTCTAATTGGATGAGTGGCACCAAGGAGGGGCAATCATAATAGTTACCTCAGGTATAAAATTGAACTGGTTGTCATTCTATTTTTCAGTGCAACAGATTTAAAATAGATGGAGTGATGCCACTTTGTGTCCATAGGCAACAATAACCAACTGTGGTTTTCAGCTGAAAACCGCAAGTTTGGGTTTTAAGTGATGTTGGTCTATTTCTGTCAGCAGCTCTGAAAGTATTTTCTGTCCCTTCCCCCTGCTACTTCCTTACAGTCCCCAGCTGCCTCTGGCTAAAAGTCATTAAGCAGTGATGAATTTTCCTGTTTGGTTCTTGTAGGTTATCCGGGCTGTGTAACCGTGGTCTTGGAATTTTCTTTCCTGACGTTTCGCCAGCAACTGTGGCAGGCATCTTCAGAGGAGTAACACTGAAGGACAGTCAATTTTCCTGTTTTCTCAAGCATTAAGTCCCTTCCAATCATGAGGTGAGACAGATTCCAACTTGGATTAGTGGCTGTGGAGTTGTGGCCCTATAGATACAGCCCTATTTGGAGTTGTGGCCCTATTTTCCCCAGCACCATTTCGGTGGGCCAGGCCCTTCCTCCCCATGTGGTGGTGTTCGAAGCACAAATAGGCTGTGCTTTCTTTTTTAATAGCCATTCCCATTCCGAACCCAACTCTTAAAAAATCCGAACGTCTCATTCGGCCCAGAAAGTAAAATCTTTGGGGCTTGTCTCAAAGAGAAAACTGACGAATCTGTAAAATACTAGAAGATGATGGTTGTTTTTTTAAATCATTTCCTTTTTTTCATCTCTAAGCTTGCTCATGACAGAAGTTCCTTTCCCCCTCTCCAGCTTCTCATTATTTTTCTCGAATGATTTCATGGCTTGCTTACACAAAGAGTGAGCCGATAAAGAAATAAGTTTAAAAGTGTGACAAAACAATGAAGCATTACCATCTCAGAAATGCAATCATAAAAAAGAACCCTGAGTGCCTCTTAATTCAACACATCATGTGTACTCTACTGTAATGGTATGACTTAAGTATAATGTAAGTTCAGTGATTCCTGGCAAATGTGTCCTTCTGCTGTAAGTGTATTTGGAGCTATAAACTTAGGTTAAGGTTAACTGGGGGGCAGGGGGACTACTACCCTGCATTTTTAAATAGTAGTTATGCTATTTCTTGCAAACTCTCCTCGTTAAACTTGAAAAGTCATTTATTGCAGAAATGTAATAATTTAGCTCTCCTGTAAGGTTATATATAATAATAATTGAGTGCTGTCAAGTCACAACTAACTCATGGTGACCCTATGACGTTCCACCTCATGGGCTTCTTGAAGGCAAGCTATAAGAAGAGGTGGTTTCCCATTGCCTTCCTCTACACAGAATCACCGGCATCCTTGGTTGTCTCCCATCCTACTTAGCTACATAGGAGTGCTGAACTTGGGTTAAGAGTTTGTCATGGATGCAGTCAGGAATTTAGGGGAACAGTTTCTAGTATTGACCAAAACGTTCATGGAGGATGTTTCTGTATATCAGAAACAGAGCTGGCTTAGTCTGTCAGCTAAAAGGGGGGGGGGGAGTCTAGAGACCCAGAATAGAATAACATTGGAGAGGGGTAAAAAAACAAAGGAGTAAGACAATAATGTAGACTTCTGTAGATTGGAAATAATCTAACAAATATCAACTGATATGTGTTGAAGTGTCTGGGAACGGCAACAATGTTCAACTTCACAGAAGTCCACAGGTGAGGTGTAAATAGACTTTATGATAGTAGTGAAGTAGTGAGAAGGAGCAGTTGTTAAAAATATATATTTTAAGAAGATAGTCAAGTATAGTCAATTTTGTATGGTGCTTGATGTTACATGGTTATTAGTTAGTCAAGAATGTGCACCCTTATCAAGTGATCAAGTGGAACAGCTAGCTATTGTTAGGAGATTATTTTAAAAATCCATAAACATGGGAAGCTGGATTGATTGAGAGCTTCTTCTTAGAAGGAGTTCCTTGCTTGTGACCTGCTTATCTTTGGGTAAGATGTTTCTGAACTTCCGGTGCTGAGCTGGGCTGAGTGCTACGTCTTCCCAGGAGCTCCTGGGAGAGAATCCAAGTTTGCGTGTAATTTGGGGTGTTTTACCGCACCCCAACCCAGCCCTTGCAAGTGGGCTGAGAGGCAGGAATTCCCTGCAGCCATATATGCGGTCTGACCTCCTGAATACTCCGAGGGAGCTTACTAAGTCCCCCGGAGTTTCAGACGTTTGGTCCCGTGGGCACGAATGGATTGAAATCGCCAGCGCGCAACTTCGGCTTTAGACTCTACCCTCCAGCACCCTATAAACATCATAAGGACTATATCAAGATTAAAGTCTCACCTCCGGGCGCCCAAGTGAGTAGATAAGAACCCTTTGTCTTTCACTGGCGTTATCAAATAACAGGGGGTTGAAGAAAACATTCCTGGTAACTGCTTTTCTCCCTTAATTGAACTGGATGATTTTGCTGTATGAGATCCATCAGACAAAGCAGCAAGAGCCTTATCAAATTGATCAACTTTAACTAAAACAACGAGCCTGAATGATTGACGTAAGATCTGCCAATCCGACGCGTTCTTAAAGGAAGGGGAGGGAGAAATCTTTGAGAATTTGCATGGGGCCCTCCAGCCACGTCTACAACTAAGAGGATTCTTTGACCGGAAGACTCTGTGCTTTACCCAACACCCCTCTCCACTCCTCTACAAAATCAACAGGAAGAAGGTCGTAGGACCGGAAATTCGTCTTACTTGTGTTACTTCAAAACCATTCCTGAAGGTAATAACCATAGAGAAGAGACGATAGAAGGTCCACGATGAGGCAATTCCTGAAATACTTCCTGGCTTAGCCGATCTAGAGCGTCTGGAAACTCGTTGGTATTTTCAATTTTAAAAAAGTTTTCTTTTTAAGTTTAAATACTTATTTTTTCAACCCGAAAAAGATATTAAGTTGGTCAATGAAGTATTCTCTATCAACTATATGTGATGGACTCCTGCTAGATGACCAGCAAATTTTTAATTAAGTTACATATTCTGGAACCTCCCCCTGATCTGGCTTAATACATAGCCCTGCTCCTATGAAATCAAAGGGAATTTTACAGAATTCAACCATGGAAAAAAAAGTACAGGACATGCTTGCTAAACATTCTGAGGCGACAATTAAACAATTAAAACAGATTTCAACACAGATGGCTCAACTGATTTCAATGATGACGACTCTTGACCAATCATCACAGGTATGCAATCAGAAGTTGGATCTGGTTATAGAAGACATAAAAGTCTTGAAAATTCAAACGATGACCACAAATACAGACATACAAGCAATGGACTCTTCTGCCCAAAAAGTCATGGAAGAATACAAGGATACAAAGAAGAAGACAGAAGTTCAAGAAAGCAACCAGCCGGCGATAAAGAGATCAGACATACAAGAAATGGACTTTTCATTTAAAAAAGTCATGGAACGACGTGTGGATATAAGGAAGAAGAGAGCAGGTCAAGGAATACAGATTGAAGCCACGATGGAGATGAAGCCCAGAAAGAGTTATTTTTGGATACGTACCCTGTCTGAGGAAATGAGAGAGAACAAAGAAATCCTGTTCCCATACCTGACTGGCCTATTTCAGTTACAGAAGGAAGTATTAGACCATGGTTAAAGGATTGATTTAAACATGATTGCTGGATCCAAAGGCTTTGATAGTGTGGACGGGTGGCATGGCTATTAATGATGTAGTGGAATTAAGATTAAGACATCATTTTGGGAATATAAAAATAAGTCCTCCTTATATAGATTATCAATTGATATAAAGGTATATTGGAATGGGTGGACTTTTGATATGGATTTGGGATATGATTTACACTGAAATAAGATTGATTAAACAGGAATCCCCAAAATACCGGAGAGAATGTTGTTTAGTATGATTAAATTTATGTTATAATGGCTGCAATTTGAGGTAGCCAAATAGAAAGGGACAAAGGTTTCAGAATAAAGGGATTAAATCATTTTACTGTTAGAACTGGTGGAGTTGGAGAAACTAGAGGGGAGAATTGAAGGAATCACTGTAACAATGTACAAGATCTGGGAATAATGGAAGGTTACTTTTTATTCTGATCCAAAATGTAAAATTATATATAACATGAAACTTTAGAATGAAATTAATGCTAGGATCAGTATATGTTAACGAAGGATAATAACACTTTATTAAGAGGTAGATGGAGGTGATGGGGAAGTCGCTTTATTTTTCTTTATGTTTAATGGTAATTAAGACAACATTCAATATAATTGTGATTGTGATATTATTTTTACACTGTTGTCAAAATTATGGAGAATTTATAGTTTTAAAAAACCAATAAAATTTATTTAAAAAAAAAAGATGTTTCTATGGTCTCGTGCAATTGTTTTCCTTTCATTATCTATGTAGCAATACCTGATGGAATAATTTTCGGTTGAGTTAGTCAATGTTAAATATGCATATAGTTTTAAGGCAATCAAGAATAAAATGGAAGCAAAGACTTTCTGATAGTATGACTTGTATACCATACCCCTAATGAACCAGAAACATTGCTGAGATGTACCTCTTGCCGGGAATTGAATGATCTGATATAGAAAAGCTAACTAGAAGTGTAGGTGTTCTTAAGTGTATGACTATATCCAAATCAGGCCTGACCAGAGTCATCTAGAACAAACTGTTAAATCTTGGACAAGTTCTTAAGTGGAGCAGTGGTACTCAGTAGTTCAGGACCCACGTGTGGCTCTTTGACATGTTTTCTGTGGCTGTTCTGAGCACTGTTCCTCAATGTGGCACCAACCATATGTTCCAGGAAAGTAGAATAATACAATGATATAATCATAGAGTTGGAAGGGCCATGCAGGAAGGGGCCATCTAGTCCAACCCCTGCTCAATGCAGGATCAGCCTGGAGCATCCCTGACAAGTGCTTCTCCAGCCTATGCTTAAAGACTGTCATTGAAGGGGAGCTCACCACCTCCCTAGGTAGCTGATTCCACTGTCGAACAGCTCTTATAGTTAAAAAAACATACAAAAAAACCCTGTAATATCCAGCTGGTACCTTTCTGCCCTCAATTTAAACCCATAAGTAGGCAAGGTCATTGTTCAATGGAGCTTGTGGTGGTTCCTACCTTGAAAAACTCATGCTGGAGGTAGGGCTGTTGATTTGGTTCAGCCCAAACTGAAAAACAGCCGAATTTCCCCCGATTCGGTGGTTTTTAGTTCGGATGGAACCGAACTCAAAAAAGGCTGGAAACCAGGGAGCCAGGGGTTCGGCACAGCAGCATAACCGTCAGTTAGTAAGCAGCATTCTCCCGCGACCAATCGGTGGCCAAGCAGGGTCTTCTGGCCAATCAGTCACGATTGAGCACGTGAGCCCAGCTGCTGCGTGGCCCGGGGAGAGAAAGAGAAAGTATCTGTTTGTGTGAGAGAGAAATCCCCGTGGGGGGGTGCATGTGCACATTCGCTCCTTTCTGTGGCTGCAGGGGGTACATTTTTTGGGGTGCAGCCCCCAAACTTTCAGCGTAGCTTCAGATGAGACTTCTTGGAAGAACCCCCAAGTTTTGTAAAGATGGGATCAGGGGGTCCAGAGATATGGGTCCCCCCTTTTCCCTATTGGGATGAATGGGATCAGCCGATCCTATGCATCTAGAGAGCGGCAAATCCAAGGCAAAACCTCCCGTGCTTAAATGGAATCGTATTGGATTACCCAGTCCCTCCTGATGGAACAGAAGACATCCATAGCAAGACCCCTTTTGGGGCTTTAAAGTATAATTTTTCCCCGTGTGTATGTGGGGGGCGGGAAGCAGAGTCTGGGGGGGCAGTTTCTGTGGGGGGGGAGCCAAAGGAGGCTTTCGCCCATTCTGTCGAGGGGTGTGTGACCGCTCACCTCTGTGGGAGTGTGTGTACTGCTTTTAAAGTTAAGTTTAAAGTTGAGTCTGTGCGGCGGCTAGCGAGTCTCTCTCCGCTCGGCACCCTTGGTGTCGAGCCTCCTCCTTGGTGTTTTTCACTGTTTTTGCCTCTAGCCTGGGGTTGAGTGCAACAGGGCGGCTTGCGTGAGATCCCCTGCATCTTGGATTTTTTCCCCATTTGGGGGGTGCACCACGGCGCTGTATTGGTTGGAGAGGTGCGGGGTGGTGCTGGTGAGACTTGCTTGAGTTTGGTGGGGTCATTTGCATAAGGGGGAGCGTCCCTCCACCATGAGAAGAAGGAGCAGGGCAGAAAATACAAACTCTGGGGTTTTTTTGCACCGTCTGTTTTGCTGCTCACTTAAAAATGTTTTTGCAAAATCTGACTTTCACAATACATTTTCACGGTCCAAGTCAACTGCTCCTTTTTTCCTTTTTGCTATAGCTAGCCTAGTGCACCTCTGTTCCTTTCCAAGGTCGCTCCCGTGTTGCTTTGCATTGCAATGGTTAGCACGGGAGGTTTTGCCTTGGATTTGCTGCTCTCTAGATGCAGAGGATAGGCTGATCCCATTCATCCCAATAGGGAAAAGGGGGAACCCATATCTCTGGACCCCCTGATCCCATCTTTACAAAACTTGGGGGTTCTTCCAAGAAGCCTCATCTGAAGCTACGCTGAAGGTTTGGGGGCTGCACCCCAAAAATGCACCCCCTGGAGCTGCAGAAAAGCGCCAATGTGCTTTAAGTGGCTTTATTCCTGTCACTGTGGGCGATTTATTTGGGGGGGGCAATCTCTTCCGGGCCCCATATCTCGGGACCCCGTGACCCAATCTTTACAAAACTTGGGGGTTCTTGCAAGAAGCGTCCCCTCAAGCTACCCTGAAAGTTTGAGACCTCTACCCCCCAAAATGCCCCCCCCCCGGAGCCGCAGAAAGGCACGAGTGCATTTTTAATGACTTTATTTGGCCGAATTTCCCCCCGAACTCGAGCTAGGTGCCGAATTCCAGAGATCCGAATCGGGGGAGTTCGGACTTCAGCATATCCCGAATCAAGACGGGCTGAATTCTGCCGAATCTGAACTATACCAATGTTTTTTTTCAACAGCCCTAGCTGGAGGGACTCAAGGATGGATAAGCTGTGAGCCTGCCTGAACGGAAGGCATTATGCCAGAAATGGAAGTAAAGGGTCTTTCCTTTCCAACCACCTCCCACTATTCTTGGCAGCCTCTGCACTCTTATCCCAGCCAGCTGCAAGGAGAAGAACAAGCTGGCTTATAGTGAACAGTAAAACCACCACCACTACAGCCACCCAGGAAAAGCGCAAACTGGTGCTAGTTTTACTTCCATTTCTTAATGGATAGCTTGCGGTCCTTCCAGCACCTCAGCAATCTTACTGGCTTGCCTGAGCTGCTCTGCTTCATGCTGGAGAGAGGGCAAGAAGGCATAGAGGGAAGAAGAAGGTACACAGTCTGTTGCCAAAGAGAGGCTTCATTATGCTGCTGCCTTGCTCAGAGCCAGCTTTTTCAGAAGGAAGCCTGAACACCCTTTACTTCCCTCACTGCTTTCTCTCTCTTTCCCTGGCATGAAGCAGAGTAGCTTTGGCCATCCTGCTCTCACTTGAACTGTGAGCATTGAGTCAAGGACAGAACATGAAGAAAGTGAGGGAACTAAAGGGCGCACTGTTTCAGCAGTGGTGGTCAGGGGTACTCCTACATGCTCAGAGGTACTCCAGAATTAACAGGTTATATTTATATATTTACTGTTAAAAGTTATAGCTCACATTCTTGTACATATGTGTTCATGGGGCTCTCCATGAGCTGCAGAGTGAATACCACTGCTGTTGAGGATTGTCGCTAATGGATAGAGTTGCCAACCTCCAGGTACTAGCTGGAGATCTCCTGCTATTGCAACTGTTCTCCAGCCGATAGAGATCAGTGCACCTGGAGAAAATAGCCACTTTGGCCATTGGACTCTATGGCATTGAAGTCCCTCCCCTCCCCAAACCCTGCCCTCCTCAGGCTCCACCACAAAAAAACCTCCCACCATTGGTGAAGAGGGACCTGGCAACCCTACTAATTGAAGGCTTTGTTGTATGTCTGTGTAGGGGGTTGCCAATTCCTTCTTTGCACTGTAGATATCTAGCTCCTTTCTCATGCTGTTCCTGGAAGTCCATTGTCACCTAGGAGCAGCATTGGGGGATTGATTGTCAATTGCAGCAGAAGGGGGAGCCTAGGAAGTTTCATTCTATTGATGGAAATCCTTCTGTCAGCAGAAATGTCCAGTGGGATCCAAGCCCTTCTTTTTAGCAAGGGAATTCTTGATGTCCCACTTGAGAAATGTTCTGAGAACAGATGTTTTGTAAAAAGATTTGTAAATCTTTCCACTTACTTCATTTATTTGAAGTTCCTGCCAATACAAGACATTATCTCACCATACTCTTTGGCTAACCTTGCCATATTTCAGATGTCAATAATGCAGGGGGGGGTATGGTAGTCCTCCACTGTTTGGAAAGGTCATCTATTAAATTGTTCGATTTTCAACTGATGAAGAAAGTAATTTATAACAAGAGTTCCCTCATAAATATTATCCACATTGCAACAAGAGACACCTAAAATTTTATCAACTACAATAATTTTCTGAGTCTGGCAGGTTTATGAATCTCCTCTTCACCTCTGCTAATGATCATTTGGAGGAGTTTCAGAAGACATCCATTGCTATTGCTGAAAAGTTCTTTGAAAAGTTGTATTTAGTGTCCTTACCTGAGTTTTTCCTTCCACTTGTCTTTGTAATTCCTCTTTTCCTGATGAATATGTTGCTATGGAGCCAGTGTGGTGTAGTGGTTAAGAGCAGTGGTTTGGAGTGGTGGAATCTGATCTGGAGAACTGGGTCTGATTCCCCATTTCTCCACATGAGTGCCAGTTGGGCGGATGCTAATCTGGTGAACCAGGTTGGTGTCCCCACTTTGCCACATGAAGCCAGCTGGGTGACCTTGGGCTAGTCACAGCTCTCTTAGAGCTCTCTCAGCTCCCCCTCCAACCTCGCAGGGTATCTGTTGTGGGGAGGGGAAGGGAAAATGATTGTAAACCAGTTTGATTATTCCTTAAATGATAGAGAAAGTCGGCATATATATATATATAAACCAACAACAAAAAATAATTTATCAAGTGTCCTGGATGTCCATATTTTTTTGTAAGTAAGTCCAGTTCCTAGGTTTATCCTTAGACTTGAGGTTTCATGGGGAGAAATTCATACCTGGGCAATAACAACAAAAAGTCGGGAAACCTTATTGTCTTTTCTTTCCTGGTCCCCCTCCCCTCTTCTTTACTCTGAAGAAAACTTGGTATTCACATTATTAATATTAGAATACAAAAGGACTTGTAACTTTTCATTTCATGTTTTGACATACATAACATTCCTTACAATACAGTGATTGTCAGCTGGGTGACAGGGCCTGTCATCATTCTGACAATCTTTTTGTATATGTATGGACCTCTAATGCTGAACAAGGTGGAGAGAGCAAAATGCTATCAATGAAACATTGTTCATATAAATGGAACCTTGTTTGGCAAGTTAACATTCTTCTCTGACTGGGGGCTAGTTCACACATGCATGTGCATTGCTTCATTTCTCTGCACTTGGCAATGGTGATTGGGTGTGCACAGCAGATGACTTCCTCCTCGACAAACACAATGGCAATGAGCATAGGCTTCCCATGCTGCTACCATTCAGGGAAAAATATGAGCCCCGCCACCTCTGGCACCTGCAGTCTTGCAAGTCATAGACCATCTCCGACAGAATAATACAGTTTCAGGGAATAAAAATACCAAATGCCTTCCAGAGCAGTGGCCCATCAGAAAATTTGCTGGCACATTAAGCAGCCAATCCACCCTTGTAAGCAGCAGTCAGTCATATTATTATAAGCAGAATATGAACATATGAAGCTGCCTTATACCAAGTCAGACTGGTGGCTCGTGTGCCTCAATATCATCTATGCAGACTGGCAATGGCTTTCCAAGATATCAGACAATAAAAGAATCAGCACGATGGCTCCACTTTTACTACACATATATTTACAATCTAAATGCTATTTAAGTGCATATACTTGAAACCTAACTCACTAATATATATAAACAAGATGCTATTACAATTACTGACCCTGATTACATACATGTACAAAAACTAACAGAGACAATAACATGAAACTCATATTAGATAATCTCACAAGAACAACCTAGATACAAAACGTGATGAATGCTATCACAATCCTATCACCAGGATATCAGACAGAAAAGCCTTGCCCAATACCTAGGGCTGCCAACCTCCAGGTGGTGGGGAGAAAAAAGGCACCTCTGTACTAATACCACGAGGTTAGGAAAACAGTACAGGATGATATATATACACAAAGTGCAAATTTTATAAGCTACTGAGATGAAACAAGGACCATATACATGACACATACAAAGCACAAATATATATAATATGTACAATCTGCATAAAGCAGAAATGATTCCAAAGGTCTCAACAGAGTACCAGGTAAGTATTAGTATTGTAATCTTTGTGTATAAAGTCCATATAAAGCCACAACCTCCTGCCAGTGGCGAAGAGGGACCTGGCTACCCTAGCTCTTAACCACTACATAAATAAATGGATATGTCATGGATTGAATCTCGGATCTTCTGCATATGAAACATGCTCTGCCTCTGAACCATGGCCCGTCCCCTAGATCAACAGAAAAAGACAGTTTCAGAGAACAGAAACAGCAAGTGCCCTTCAGAATTAAATTGCTTTGAAAAGTTTCCAAAAGGTCAAAAGGGAAAGGGCCTGACAGAGTTACTGGGGCAAAGACTCTTATTGAGCCATACAACCGTGCAATCTAGGGCTGTCAATTCAGTTCGGTCCGAACTGAAAATCAACCGAATTTCCCCTGATTCAGTGATTTTCTGTTCGGACGGATCCGAACTCAAAACTGGCGGGCAACCGGGGGGGCCGAATTCAGCGAGTTCGGGAGTTCGCGAATAAATTCGGCAAATTCAGCCCCCCTTCAGGGGAGCCCGCTGAAAGGCACGGGCTGCCCTTTAAACTGATCTGAGCCTCCCAGCTGGGAGGCGCAGGTCAGTTTAAAGGGCAGCCCGCCCCCCTTCAGCGGGCTCCGCTGGAGAGGCTCGGGCTGTCCTTTAAACTGATCTGAGCCTCCCAGCTGGGAGGCGCAGGTCAGTTTAAAGGGCAGCCCGCCCCCCTTCAGCGGGCTCCGCTGGAGAGGCGCGGGCTGCCCTTTAAACTGACCTGCGCCTCCCAGCTAAGAGGTGCAGATGAGTTTAAAGTGCAGCCCGCCCCCCTTCAGCGGGCTCCGCTGGAGAGGCTCGGGCTGTCATTTAAACTGATTTGTGCCTCCCGGCCGGGAGGCACAAATCAGTTTAAAGGGCAGCCCGCCCCCCTTCAGCGGGCTCCGCTGGAGAGGCGCGGGCTCCCCTTTAAACTGACCTGTGCCTCCTGGCCGGGAGGCACAGATCAGTTTAAAGGGCAGCCCGCCCCCCTTCAGCGGGCTCCGCTGGAGAGGCGCGGGCTGCCCTTTAAACTGACCTGCGCCTCCCAGCTGGGAGGCGCAGATGAGTTTAAAGGGCAGCCCGCCCCCCTTCAGCGGGCTCCGCTGGAGAGGCGCGGGCTCCCCTTTAAACTGACCTGCGCCTCCCGGCCGGGAGGCACAGATCAGTTTAAAGGGCAGCCCGCCCCCCTTCAGCGGGCTCCGCTGGAGAGGCGCAGGCTGCCCTTTAAACTGACCTGCGCCTCCCAGCTGGGAGGCTCAGATCAGTTTAAAGGGCCCCCGCGTGCCTTCAGGGAATCCCTCTGAAGGCGCGCTGGGGCCGAATTTCCCCACGAACTCCGGATCCCCCCGAATTACCGGGGATCCGAAGCGGGGGAGTTCGGACTTCGGCACGTACCGAACCCACAAGGGTCAAATTCGGCCGAATCCGAACTGTACCGAATTTTTTTTTTTTGACAGCCCTAGTGCAATCCCAAGAACGCTTTCTTGAATGTAAGCTTCGTTGAATAGCAGCAATCTGAGTAGGCCAGTTTAGGATGCCACTGTTAAAGCAAGAAACATTTTTTATCTGGGCATTCCAGGCTTTTGTAAGTTTTGACAGACTATTTTCAATTTTTTTTAAAAAATGTCTTGTACTCTAAAATCCACGCAACAAAACTGAAATATTGATTTCAGACCTGCATAAAAATCTTCTTTTCTCCAGCTGTATTGTAACCAGCTAGACCCACATGTACCACAATTAAGTGCTTTCCCCTGCTTCAGCATCATCTGCCTTGCAATGCCCTTCTCATTATAAAAATAGATTTGCAATTGAATCCAGGGTTCTTGTTAACAGCTTGAATTACATGTTACAACCTTGTTTAGCAGCCTATAAAGAGCTCTGACAATGCAAGTTCACAGTCTTTTGAACACAATCTGCTTGTCACTATAGATTTTCCAAGTTTTTCCGTGGCAAGCCATGCAACATTCAGAGGAGTTTTAATACATCAATAAATATAAATACCAAGGATTGCCTCAGTAAGTATAATCTATCACACAACATTTCTAGTCCACCAAAGATCAGACAGGGCAATAAACAAAAATTAAGGCACAGATTCTTGATACATTACTTTTCAGAGGAGCTGCCTTAATTTTGCCCCCCCCCCCCGTCATAATCGAGCCAAAAGGAGAAATGAGCCTGTGAATCAGAGGTGACAAATATATTGCTGACCAAGATAAAGGGGAAATCTTTCATTTTGCACTTTCACACCTACATCTCACAAATGGTACAAAATGAAGATGGTAGATTTCCTCTTGAAAGGCTGAAAATTTCAATTTAACCACAGTACAAAATGTGCTGTTCTGTGGTTAGATCTATTGGAGTAGGGAAGTCAAAGCTGGTTCCTGTCATATTTGCTTGGTAATTCAAACAATATCTTGATTAAAGAGGGAACTGGCAACCCTAGGAAGGGGGTAGGGAGGCCAGCAAATATAATGCCCTCAGCTGCCCTCAACAATAGGCCTGGCAGAAAAGCTCTGTCTTGCAGGCCCTGCGGAACTAGGGTTTCCAACCTCCAGGTACCAGCTGGAGACCTCCTGCTATTACAACTGATCTCCAGCCGATAGAGAACAGTTCACCTGGAGAAAATGGTCGCTTTGGCAATTGGACTCTATGGCATTGAAGTCCCTCCCCTCACCAGACCCCATCCTCCTCAGGCTCCACCCTCAAAACCTCCTGCCGGTGGCGAAGAAAGACCTGGCAACCCTATGTGGAACTCTTTAAGGTCCCGCAGGGCCCTGATGTCTCCAGGGAAACAAAGGCCCTCTCAGTGGCAATTCTGGCCATTGTGAAGCAACTACAAGAGTATTGTCAGCCTTTAATCCTTGCTTTCTGTCTATAAAATTCAGGAGGGACAGGGCCCTTTCCAGGGGTGCTTGGGCCTTTGAGGGAGGACTCAGCTGGGCTAGGCCTGACCACAAGCACTAGAGACCTTATAGGTTACGAGGGTTGCCAAGAGGAGGGGGAAAGGAAATTGTGTAAAGGGGATTCAGGGGAAAGTGAGATGCCCCACATGAGACCTTTTGGGTTCTGTACTATACAACTGGACTGGGTCTGGTGGATCACTCCATGTGATGTGGTGTGGACCAGCAGCTGACCCTGTACAGTGGAGCCTGATGGCTAGCACCATACAACTGGTTCAGCAGTCAGCACTGCACAACTAGGCTCAGTTGTCCCAGGTAGAGTCTGCTGGGGGAGGAAAGGAGGGAAAGCTGAAGATGGGTGGGGCAGAAAAAGGTAGGTTGGCTGGTGGGTGGAAAAGAGAGAAAGAAAGAGGAAAGGGGGGCTATAGGACTTTCAGGAAAGGAAAAGAGGAAATAGTAGAGGATGGGAAATGTGATACCACTACAAGTCCTTATGAGTCCCCCACTTGTCAATATATATAATTCTCGACATGTCCCTTCCTTTGAATACATAAATCCAGAAAGTTGAGCCATGAGCAGACAAGACAGATCTTTCTACAGACCTGAGAAGAGCTCCAGAAAAAATGTCCCTTAAGAATTAATGCCTTCGGTGGCCACTTGCTACGTTTACCATGCAACTTCTTCCTATTCTCCTCCTCCTTGTAATGCAGCAAACACAACAATAAAACACTGGCTGTTAAAAAGAGGTGGATGGAAGGGCAAAGGTTAATCTCTCAGCTCTCTCTTTCTGCTTTTCTCTTCATATTGTGCCCCCCTCACATGCCACTACGTTGTAACTATTTGACCACCTGCATTTCCATGACTGAGATCTGCTGCCAAACATCTAGAATTAGCTAGACCTTGCTGTTTAACATGCAGAACCTGTTTTATATAAGTTCAAGGCACCTTTTGTCAGATAAATGGATTGGGACAATACTGCCTTAAATTTTCATTTGAAGCCAATTAGTAACGCTAAATGCTTTCCATCTCTCTTGACCAGCAAAATGTGCTGAAGCAGGGCACATTCCTCTCTGCTTAAAATATGGAAATGTAGAGCGCTGAGAAGTTTTCTGTCTTGAACCTAATTATTAGACTGGGTGATAATCACTTTTCAGCTAGTTAACTAACAGTTCTGAATGCCCTTCAGCACATTTAAACCTGAGTGGTCATTTATGTTCCATGGTAAAACCCACAGTGCTTAAGAGGGGAAGATTCCATTATGAAAGGCAGACAGGAACCATTCTCTCCATTTTCCTGGTCAGAAGCAGCATAACTAACTGGATAAATGATTAAAATAACCACACTCTTGATCACATTCATAATATGCTAAAGTGGAACTGTAGAGACTCCCTTTTGCAGAGAATAAATTGGGGGGGGGATTGCTAAAAAATATCTGAACCTTAGCAGCAGGCTGGTTCTATCTCACAATACCTAGGGAAGAAAATCCTGTCAGCAACAGGGACAACTGCCCCATTTCACTAAAAGGTTTAGGATGGGGAAATTTGTCTTGGTGAAAGTTTGCCCTGTGTTAATATCCTCTCTTAAACATATGATATGAATATCATGTATATCATCCTGTCATTCCTATGAAAACTGAACAGGACGGTGCAGGGAATGGAAAGAGACTTTAACCCCTCTACCACTGCTCAGTTTTGTTATCTGAAACCAGCTGTCTCAGCTGCATTTTAAAGGATAACAGACATGGCCTTTACATAACGATCCTAAGGCAAATTGAGGCAGCACAAGCTTGAAATTTGCACTTTATAGATAGACTGAGACCTGTCATCTTCATCTCTGGTGTCGTGGTTTAGAGTGGTGACTTGGAGTGGTGGACTCTGATCTGGAGAACCGGGTTCGATTCCCCACTCCTCCACATGAGCGGTGGAGGCTAATCTGGTGAACTGGATTTGTTTCCCCACTCCTACACATGAAGCCAGCTGGGTGACCTTGGGCTAGTCACACTCTCTCAGCCCCACCTACCTCACAGGGTGTCTGTTGTAGGGAGGGAAGGGAAGGAGATTGTAAGCCGGTTTGATTCTTCTTTAAGTGGTAGAGAAAGTTGGCATATAAAAACCAACTCTTCTTCTTCTTCATTTGTTTGAGCTTTGAGCACAATTCCTCCCATATCAAGTGTCCATTGGAGGGTAATGGGAACAGTTCCTTTGCTGATAGAAGGGCAAATGAAAGCAGGAGACTGGGCACATGGAACAGGTGTTTCTTCTGCCTGAAATACCCCGTCTTCCATTCATTAAATAAGACCTGTTTTAATTTGTTTTAAACTATATGGAAACGTTTTTCATTTCCATCAAATTTATTGCTAAATATGAGGATGGACTCTGCAAACACGGGTCTGTGGATTTTTTTTTTAATTTGGGATTATATCTGAAATGAGATTTGAGAAGAGCCTTGGGTTTGTGTGCTACCTCTTTCCCAACTTTAAAGAAATGAAATCTTCCAGCATCAAGACAGATCTCATGTTCAAATAATCATCGGATCTCTCAGTGTGTCTGTAAACTTTTCCCCTCCTGGTGAGGGAGGTGGAAAGGGCATACGTAAGCCTACAGCCTATTTCCACTATCTGAGCTAGTTCTAATTCTGTGAACACATGGGGTTTATGGTTAGATACAGAGTTTCCAAGCCTCTCAGAATCTCACATTCTACGTTTGAACACATGGGCTTTTAATTAGGGATTTTCTCGTACCAGGTTTTAAATGGGTTGCCTCTCTTTTATGGATAGATTTTATGCTGTTTATGTCCAAAGGCTTGTTTTTCATGGCTTGTTTTTTGATATTTTGATGTGCTTTTAAATTGAAAGCCACCTCAAGCAGGACTCCAAAGAAGCAGGGTAGAAATATCCTAAATAAATAAGGAAAGCTGCTTTGTACTGCATCAGACCACTGGTATCTCAAGGGCAGAATAGTTTGCTCTAATTAGCTGCATCTCTTCAGGTTCTCAAGCAGAGATCTCTCACATCACCTCCTACCTCCCCCTTGAAGCTGGAGATGCTGGGAAAAGTCATTGTGATGTGCAATCACTGTTCTGCTGAAATCACAATCTGATTGCAAATTACAAGCAGATCCCTTGCAATATTTTATCATTTTTAATTTAATTGCTGTTCAAGATTGCTCTGAATTGAATTGCAAATGTTTAGCACATGCATGTCCTCCCACTGCTTTCTTGGGTTGGCCCTCTTCCATCTGCTACATGCCCAACCAATCTGACGGAGGCCTTTTATGCACGGCTGTTTCC
Source organism: Euleptes europaea (assembly GCF_029931775.1). Classification (NCBI taxonomy): domain Eukaryota; kingdom Metazoa; phylum Chordata; class Lepidosauria; order Squamata; family Sphaerodactylidae; genus Euleptes; species Euleptes europaea. The sequence continues at coordinate 33,397,478 of NC_079316.1, read as the reverse complement.
CTCGCGGTCACCCTTTTGGACAACTTTGGTTCTTTGATTATGCATGATATTACGCACCCCCCTTTCAACCACTTCAATATCCCATTCTCTCAACCCGTCTGTAGATGCTTTGGGGAAAGCATTGGCCTGAGTATATTTGAGAGTATATTTGTATATTTTCCTTCTCCTCCAGTCCCACACCAGTATTTACTTCAGAGAGAAATATGACACGCTTTTTAACTTATACAGACAAAACAAGGAAGTTTATTGAACAGAACTCACAGAGATTGATTTCAAGGAAAAGGCAGAAATTGGAGGGAAAACTCAAAGTCAGGTTTATCTACACAAGATTACTTCAGAGAAATAGCTTAGATGTTTTCTTCATTCAAGTTACTTCAGTTCTTAGTTTCAAGCTTAGTTCTGTCCCTCAGAACTGTTACTCAGATTCAGACTCTCAGACTCTGTCCCCAGCCTAGCTCTCTTTGATTACCCCACACCAGTGGCTGTAATCCTCCACACCTCCCTGCTACTGGAATAGCTCTACCTCAGAGACTAATTCCCCTTTGTGACCTGAGAATGGGCCCTCTCTAACCCAATTCTCACTCCTGTCACTACCACAGGTTGTGTGTTTCAATAGCTTTGGCTTTAACAGAACCCTCAGGTTCACAGAGTAGGCTTCCGCTCAGTCTCTCTACCAAGCTTCCAATCTATCACAGCCCTCTCTGGCTGGCCCCAAGCTTCGACTACTTTCACAGCCTTCTATCCAGGCTGGGTCCCAAGCTTTGAATGCTTTCTGTCTCTCAGAGTGTCAGCTCTCTGGCTCCGTCCACACTTGGTCTGTCAGCTCTTGCTGCAGATTAACCTCTTATCTGTCACACATGACGTTTCTGACTGTCAGAGTTTGCCTTGCTCTCCTCCTGCGTTTTCCCGCATTTTGCCCCCCTTTCCAAATTTGAGATAAAACAGGTCCCTGAAAATGCGGGCAAAATGCAGGGAAATGTAGGGGGAGAGTGAAGTTACCTCTAACTGTCAGAAATGGCATGCATAATCCAAACAAAGACCCGATGTCATCAGAGGGGGTGTCCGCGAGGGAAACAGCTATGCATAAAAGACCGGAAAAAGGGTACTTCCTTTGGTGATTTTGATCCCGCTGTGGTTAGGGGAATGTCATGTGACTTGGCTATTATTTGAAGCTTCCTCCTTTTGCCTGCTTTACACCCAAAGTCATATGTTTGTTTAGTGTACTAAACTGGATCATGTACATTCTTGCACTGTCACCTGGAAAGCATAGTAATTTCTGAGCCTATAGCAGTACAATGAATGCCAGTACCTATGCTGTTTCCTCAAGCGTATGCAATTCCAGCAATTCAGTAAATTGCGAGTATGCACCATCGGAAGTTATATTTGCCACGCTCAATGCTATGTCAACCTTGCTGATCTTGCAGTATTCAAAACACTGATTATTTCCAATGGCAAAAAGGATATGGGATGCTTGATGAGAGAAAATGGGCACTGTGGGTCCATTCCAAAGATTACCTGATTTTTCAAACTCATTTTTCCTCCAAAGATGACAGCATAGCTAGTAGGTTGTGGGGGAATTTAATTTCAGTTTATTTCATTGGGAATGAGATGAAAAAAAATGGGGGGGGGGGGTAAGTGCTATAAACAGCCCAGGTAAAATGTTCCACACTGACCCTACGGGATGCAGCAAAGCAGAAATTTAAATCAATGCATACCGTAATTCCCCTTTGCACATAAAGCATACTGCTTTTCTCCCTTTCAAGACTCTTCATTAATCTAGTTAAACCTGCTGTGCTCCAGCCAGTGCTCAAGTGCAGCCAGCATTGGGAGACTTACAGGTGCAAAGCCAACTCATGGCAAAATGTTATTTGGCTCTATGATGATTTAGGGCTGTGCAGCTGTCTATGGAGTTGGCTGAGCTGACTCTTACAGCCTCCTGCATTCCGAGAGTAAATTCTGGTGCCATTGCATCTGTGCCCACATATGTAGCCATTTTTTTTTTTTTTGCTAGATCATGGAGAGAAAAAAATCAATTAACATGTGAGTGGCCACATAAACCAGCCAAATGTAGTTGTTATGTATCATGAAGGTGCGTAACCAGCAGATATAATAGCAATCCGAGAAGATGTATCAGCAAAGAGCCTTGAACTCAACTGGCTGCCAAGAAAAGCCAGATTGAACTGGAAGTGGCACTGCTCTTGCTAAGAATTCCAGCACTTCCTGGCAAACTCCAAGGGCTAATACGCTAAAATAATAATATAGGAAAATAATATATAAAAAGGTCAGCTGAGTGAGCTATCTGTATGCACACAAAATCTTGGAGCCAGATGAATTAGTCATTTTTTCTTCCCACAGCTAAAATAGCCAAGTGGTTTGTACAAAGTAAGAAGGGATGCAACAACATTTAGTTAATATGCTGGTTTGACTTGAAATCCAGGGATTGTGGGGGGAGGTTATATATACTTTGGGCTGGTGGAAGGATATCCTGCTTTTGCAAAAGAAAAGATAATTTTAGATTGACTTTGCAACTCCATAGGTTCATCAATCTAAGATTATTTCACTAAATTGCTCTGTCCCTTAGGTCTTTTATGCATGGCTATTTCACCTGCCATCATCCCTCTGATGACTTTGATTCTTTGTTTTGATTATGCATGCCATTTTCAACCATTAGAGGTTGCCTCACTCTCCCCCTGTGTTTGCCCGCATTTTGGCCGCATTTTCATGGACCCGTTTTATTTTGAATTTGAAAACATGGGCAAAACGCAGGGGTAGAGCTAGGCGGCCTCTGATGGTCAGAAATGGCATGGATAATCAAAACAAAGACACAAAGTAGTTTGAGGGGTGACAGTGAGGGAAACAGCCATGCATTAAAGACCACCCCCCAATACACAAATGCGTCATTTAAAGTCTCTTGTATAAATGGTCTGTACTGGAAAGACTTACATTGACTCATAGTTGACACTGGGTGATTTAGGTGCTAAGGATGTTCTATGAGTTAAGGTCACACAACACCTCTCAGGACTATTTTATGTGCAGGCCAGGGTACTTCTGGCGAACTTTGGAAGCAGGTAGGTTTGCCCAAAACTTGAGCAGTTGGGGTAGTCTGGTTATCAACAGCAACCTGGACTAAAAGTTTGGGTAGTGTTATATAACTAGCCAGTAATAAAAAAAATAATTTAACCCATACATTTGGTGTAAAGTGTCTTCATTTTGGTGCTGGTACAAATGTATGAAAATTGTTTAAAATAAACACAAACAAACCCAAGAAAACCTGCAGCATGAAAAATGGCCTTCTGGATCATGTATGCAAATAAATTAAAAGTATATATATATATACTACTACTACTACTACTACTACTACTACTACTACTACTACTTCTCCTCCTCCTCCTCCTCCTCCTCCTCCTCCACCACCACCACCACCACCACCAAGGAATCATTTACAATAAATGTGAGGAAAACCCAAGTACTAGCGTTTGGGAGCCATCGAAGAAGGGGAGCCTGGGTTTTAGATGGGAAAAGAATCGAACAGGTCAAGTCATTTAGATATCTGGGAATCACCTTCCAGGCGAATGGATTACCAGCGGAGCATCACAAACAGGGTGTGATTCTTGCAGAGAGATCATCTTATAATATACTAAAATTCTTTCAGACAAGAAAACCTGCAGCATGAAAAATGGCCTTCTGGATCATGTATGCAAATAAATTAAAAGTATATATATTATATATATATACACCCCAACCTGTCAACAACTGATCCAACTCACCACCATCGCCCATGCACACATTCAATCACCTTGCTGTTGCTTTCTGAAAGAGTCTAGAAAAAGCTTGCTAAAGTTGCAAGGTTAAGACAAACACTTCCAGTGTGTCCCAACAGACATGAAAAGAACCCATGAAGGATTCCTTATTGGACACAGACATGGAAAAAGTTCCAGAAAGGTAGAAAGTGAAAAAGCACACAGTGTAACTGACAGATACATTTGGGTAGGTGCTGTGGTCCAGTGGAAGTACATCTGCTTTTCATGCAGAAGGTCCCAGTTTCAATCCCTGGCATCTCCATTTAAAAAAAATGGTCAGATAGTAGGTGATATGAAAGACCTCTGCCTGAGACCCCGAAGCAAACAATAGTGACTTTGATGAAGCAGCAGTCTGATTCAGTGTCCAGTGCAATCCTAATAACACTTTCCTGGGAATAAGCACCATTAAGTAGACATCAGTAGAATTCTGAGTAGACCTAGTTATTGGACTATATATGAGGTGGAACTGGAGACCCTCCTTGTGGCACATACGCACAGTAACTCTGAGAAAGATGACAAGTATATTGGAAGCAAAGCTTGTTCCTTGCCTTGCAAATTAATTTTCCCTTGCCTAGAAAGTGCTTGATTTGTATTCTATGGGCCATTCTACAGATTCTACAGCAGCAAATTATTTTAAATTACATTTCTAAATCATAACTTTAATAACAATTAATATTAATTATGGAGAATAATGCCTCCTTGGAGGAGTAATCTGTGGTCCAATTGAATAAAATGACCTTGTATAGTAATAGATTACAGCCAGTCACTGTGAAGGCGGCACTTTCCCCCGGAATTACATATGGCTGAAAATTCAATTAAATAGATAAAAAGTACAATGCAGAAGCAGCACCTGGAATTGCACCTCTGAAGGATGCAAGGCCTAGACATTAGGAAGAATTTTCTAACAGTTAGAGCGGTTCCTCAATGGAACAGGCTTCCTCAGTAAGCTCTCCTTCCATGAAGGTTTTTAAGAAGAGGTTAGATGGCCATCTGTCAGCAATGCTGATTTTGTGACCTTAGGCAGATGATGAGAGGGAGGGCATCTTGGCCATCTTCTGGTCACTAGGGGTGTGCTGGGGGGAGGTAGATGTGAATTTCCTGCATTGTGCAGGTGGTTGGACTTGACTACCCTGGTGGCCCCTTCCAACTCTATGATTCTATGATGACATGAAATATTTAGAAATAGAACAATGGTTACGGGACTTTAAGGAATGAGGCTGCAGGTGAAAGTCTAGAATAGGCTGATATATCTGCAGGATGAAGCTGCCCAATCCCCTGTCTCTGACCAAAGTCGCACGTGACTCCGTCTCTCCCACACCCCAAATAACTGCTGAATGTACCTTTATTAAGCTTTAAACTGCACATACACAGTGTGAGAATCTGCAAGGGTGTCCTAAACATTGCTGCTACCTTAATGCTTCATTAGTGCCTTTACTCATCCTTTCAACAGGGTGATACCTCACTTTGGTCTAACACCTTGAAAACATGTATTAATTATCTCAAATAGTTCCTGCTAGAAGCCCTTCTCCCTTTAGAGAAGGTTGAAAATAAGAGAAGAATGTTATAATTATGATCATCTCACCTGACAGCCTGTTAAGACTACCTGATTGAAAGTCACCAGGAGAACCGCAATTTCTGAACAATGGCCCCGCTAGAGACTCCTAGGTGAAAAGTATCTCAGAGACTTACATCTTTCCAAACCAATTGACTTGAATTGACTTAGAAGGGTACAACCCTGGGCTTTTCAGCGTGCTCAACTTCCGATTTTCTTGTCAGTCGATCCACACGCATTGGAATTTATTTGGGCAGGGTTCTCCTGCACATCTGCCTTCCCTCTGCATTTTCACAGTTGTGGAGTTATTCCCCCCCCCCACATGTGCCTTAAATAATCAGGATTTTAAAAGAAGGGTGCTGTCGTCATCGGTGGCATCATTATTGGCATCATAGCATCCCCCTTTTATTTTTTGCACATGCTAATATAGATATGTTGTTATCATGGCTGCACGTTTTAAAAAGGCACTAAACTATCAATATATCGATTTAGCATTGTAAAGGTAGGTTTAGAAGAAGAGTTGGTTTTTATATGACGACTTTCTCTACCACTTAATGAAGAATCAAACCAATTTACAATCTCCTTCCCTCCCTCACAACAGACACCCTGTGAGGTAGGTGGGGGTGAGAGAGTGTGACTAGCCCAAGTTCTACCTCAAAAAATGCCCCCCGGGCCAAATTATTTCAGGAAACCCGAAAATAAATCAAATTCCCGTATTTACTGGTATGGAAATTCAGCTTATTTTGGGTTCCCCGAAAAAAATCGGGCCCAATACACCCGAACCTGAATTTTACCAATTTTTTTGCGCACCCCATTGATAAACTGTCTCCAACCTGAGTGTTTGAGGAGCAACAGAGTTGTGAATCAGTGGTACCACTAGGATATAAATCTCTGAGTGCTTCCCACACCACCTGGATGGAACTACATGACAGCCCCCAAGCTGGGCATCCCTGGTAGGTCCCACCACAAGACCCCTATTGGGGGTCCCAATCCATGAGGAAGGCAGGTACACAGACTCATCTTCCCCAAATTGGATCCAACCCTATGCGAAAAACCACCAAGCTGTGACAAAAACACAAGAACAGCAAACCAAAAACTAAAGGGAGAGAGGGTGGGTCCGAAATGTCGATGAACAAGGCCGGGCTGCTGGAGTGCCCGGCCTTAAATACACACCATGGGGACATGGTATGCCCATATCATCATAACTCACCACCGTGATGTGGCGGTTACCTGGCTAACAGCCAGCTATAGGCTACCAGAAGGGGAAGGGGCTGGGGTGAACCCAGCAGCACATCCATGCAGCTGGCAGGGTGGAGAAGCCCAGGAAAACACACAGCTGACAAGCTCCATTTTGGAGCACACCGCCTCACTGGGCTGCAATGATGGCGCTGGGTAAATCCCTCTGCCGTTTCTTTCTGGAAGGGGCAGGTTTACAACCTTACCATTTAGTATTGCATGAGCACCAGTGGTATATCAAAGGTCAATTAAACAGACATTTCAGTTGTTTGGGACATCACATGATATACAGATAATGCCCTTGTGTATGGAAGGACTAGACATTAACAAAAGATGCTGAAGAGTATTGGTGTCAAGTGAAAAACCAGAAACTGAGTGAAAAACTGATCAGTTAAGGGAGCTACTAAAAAAAAAAAGTAAGGCTACAAAATGAGAGAACCAGTAACTGTGGTAGTAAATGTCAGTTCTGCAGGATTAGGTACAGTACTGTTGAACAAAGGATCACCTGCTCCATAAGTTCTATAAATGCACAACAGAACTATGCTCAAATCTTAAAAGAAAAGCTAGTATGAATATCCGGGTACATAGAATTCCCACCAGTTCATCTATTGAAAACCGGTGACTGTGGATGGAGACTACTAACTGCTAAAGCAATTTTTGTAAAACCTTTGTATGATACACCTTCAAGCATCCAAAGAACAGCTATTAACAGCCAATAAGTATAAACTACAAGAGGCAGACTAGAAGATAAAAAAACTAAGGGTTTCTTCACATGTTGTTATTTTTGAGGACAGGAGTTCAAGCGGAACAGAAATTTAGAATAGACAAGGGAAAAGAGACAAACTAACATTATAGAACAGGTGTAGGAGTCTGCCTTTAGGCAAGAAATATTCGGTATCATGCAATTTAAAGAGAAGTTGCTTTAAACTGATACATAGGCAATTAAAGCCAAAAGGTAGAATTATTTAACACAAGATAATACCTGATCACGATGCCAACAGAGCTATGTTTAGGATTTTCATATTTGGTTGGCACCCCAAAATTGTTTCATTTTGGAAGAAATAATAATTGTAATTAAGAAAACATCAGAACAAGACCTTCCATATAATCCTTTTATTATTCTGTTGGGTTATATGAAAATGTTACAAGACAAGAAATAGGGAATTGGTGAGTAATATGTTAATTATGGAAATAATTAAAATTGCTTCCAAGTGGAAAATAGTCGATCTATTAAGAATGGTTAAGACAAGCATAGAATACATTATTGATGAAGAAGTTTACTCAATGATAATATTTAAGGAAGAGAATAATAGAATGAAGTCTTTATGACAATTCATTTGCCTCTGTTAGGAATAAGCAACAAGGTTAAAGTATTTCAAGATATATTCTCCTTTGTGTACATAGTGTTTATAAGAATAAAAATATCATGTCATGCCTATATTGCTATCTCTCTCTCCTCTCACTCTCTCTCTCTCAACATTTGCTGGCACACTAATAGGTCTTCTGGTACTTTTTCTGTCAGTTTTCAAGATAAGTCCATCATCTACACTTAATTCCTCCCTATAGTTCACAAAAGCATGAATATCTCCTGGGTCTTGTAAACTAATTTCTGCCCATCTTTACAAAATACTGTTTCTTTTAGAATTCTCATTAACTGTGAAATTCCTTCATTTTTGGTTTTGATATTGACAAATAAGACAGGGTGTGTGTAGATTAGAATTCTGAATAAGCTAGTCTCCCCCTCCCCCCTTTTTTTGTTCCCTAGATATGGCCTGGCTGGAGAAGGCGAGATAGAAATTTAATTAATAAAATAAATTAAATTATTAACCCCAGACAGGTAGGGGCAAGAGATCTCCTGCTATTACAACTGATCTCCAGCCTACAGAGATCAGTTCAGCTGGAAAAAATGGCCGCTTTGGCAATTGGACTCTATGGCATTGAAGTCCCTCCCGTCCCCAAACCTTGCCCTCCTCAGGCTCCATCCCAAAACCCTCTCACTGGTGGCAAAGAGGGACCTCGCAACCTTCTGTAACAGGTTCTCTGAATGCCCAGCTTTTTCTCTCTCTAAGTATACCTGTATCCCTTTTTGTTGCACAGAAGTGCCTTTCCTCTTATATCTCTGCAATGAAAGCTCCTACAGACTTACTTAAAAAATAAAAAAGGGAATTGGAAAAAAAACTGTTACACATGTGTAATAAAGTTATATTAATGCAACAATATTCAGTTCCCACTTTAAAAAAAACGTCCAGTGGCAGAGGGAGGAAATAGTCACTGTGAGGAAAATGGTTGCTGTGTAGGCGGGATCAGGAAAATCTGCTTTCCTACCCACACAGCAGTCATCCAGACTTTGCTGTAATCTTTCCCAAAACTTTGGAGCAAAGTTTGAAAATGTTTTGGGAAAGATCAGGGAAACACCAGGTAAACACCTTGGTTGGTGCACAAATGTACCACAATGCCGTTGGGAAGCAGGAAAAAATGCTCCCCGATAGCATCGAACCCAGAGCAAATAATCCATGTGGAAATGGCAACTGTAAGGAATTTTTTTAGAAAAGCTAACTGTAATCTAGGTAAACAGGAAGGATGGGTATCCTTTAGAAAAAAATGCTTCCCAATAGCATCAATCCCAGGGCAAATAGCCCATGTGGAAATGGCCACTGTAAGAAAACTTTTTAGAAAAGCTAATTGCATGTAAACAGAAAGGACAGGTATCCTTTAGAATGCTTGAATGTCCACAGTAGAATGTTTTGTATGGAAGTTTTAAAAGTTATTGTATGAGTTTTTCTACTTAATTTAAAATATCACTTATTTTCTGAGAACATAACATAACAGAATGACTAATTTAATTAACATACAAGGAGAAAAATTATACAAAGAGAAAAATCTATCCCTGCTATGAACATGAAAGTGATCTTCCATGATGAATAAGAGCCAAAGATGTTTCCAATAAATTACTTTTCACTCTGTCTCATTTAGTTGAAAAGGAAAGGATGATATAGTATTAGACTGCTAAATTAAAGGAGCATTCTAGGATTATGAGCCTTTCATTTATGAGGAGAGTTAAGACACTTACACAGTCACCCACATGCCTAAAAGCATGCAATCTAACACACCTATTTTTGTTAACCAATTATGCCCCATATGCCTATCCATTGCCTTAGCCTCCCGCCCCAAGTCTTCATTGTAGGTTGCGCTCTCCAGTGCTACGTATATGTTTAATAAACATTTGGCTACAATGATCAAATACAGTACTTACTATATTGTGTCCTTCACTCTGCAATGAATAAAATGATAAATAGAAAACATCTGAACATTAAAAGTACACAATGCTTTTCAAAAAACGAAATGAAAGACACCCCTTGGTGGCACACTAGCATTTCTGAAACCATCTATACCACCAAACAGACACATGAAAGTCATTTCTCCATTCAACAAAACCAGCAGGAAACACTCGGGGGAAAAAATCTCTAAATAGTTAGTACTTCCCACCTAAGAGATCATCCATGCCAAATTTCATATTGGAAGGGGAAAATCATGTTCATAGTGATAGGGGGGGAAATAATGTAATCCCAAAGGGCCAAATTTGGGCAGGGCAGTATTCTGTGCAGAGGCTGCTTCAAAGTGGGACAAATTACTCTTCCCCAGGGCCAATTCAGTTCTGGAAAACAGAACAGGGAGGAGGTGGGAGGCCCTCCTTCCCCTGGACCATCATCCTGAGCTGAATCAAGGCTCTTTGGACTTTAAAAATTCCTTTCCCTGCTGCTGCTCTTTGACTGAAGGGAAAGCAACTTGGGTCTGTGTTTCCTAGACCCAACTCACCAAAATGCATAATGTGAAATTCAGTCCTCCAAGGCCTAATAATGGCTGGCATGTGGAATAGTAATCCCTTCCCAGGCATTCTCTAGGCTGTTAGTGCATGCTTTCTAGGACTGCCCCATCAGCGCCACTCTTGGAGCCCTGATGATGCCTGGAGAAGAGAGAATATGTTGATTTCAGTTTGCTCAAGGTAAAGCTGGGATAGTGCTCGCTTTGTAGACATTCTTTGTTCTCATGCGAGGGGGGGGGAACTAAACAACCGATAACATTTTGCTATCTGTCCTTTTGTATATGTGTGTGTGTGAGCCCATCCTATCGTCCAAAAGATGGAAAAGCAGCTATAGAGATGGGAGACAACTAGGGTTGCCAGCTCTGGGTTGGGAAATACCTGGAGATTTTTGGGGCAGAGCCTGAGGAGGGCAGGGACTTCAATGCTATAGAGTCCAATTTCCAAAGCAGCCATTTATTCCAGGTGAACTGATCTCTGTTGAGATCAATTGTAATAGCAGGGGGATCTCCAGCTAGTACCTGGAGGTTTGCAATTCCATAAACGACAGTTTCCAAAGCTGGACAATATCTGAAGTCCAGTGCTATATCACTGATGAAGATGCCAATGGAACAGAGCACCAGACACCAACCTTGTCCATTTGAGCTTGCAGTTTTGGTTTGAAATTGGAGGTGTTTAAAGAGCCAGAACTCTCTTATAGCAGAAAGAAGAAGAAGAGTTGGTTTTTATATGCTGACTTTTTCTATCACTTAAGGCAGAATCAAGCCGGCTTACAATCTCCTTCCCTTCCCCTCCCCACAACTAGGGCTGTCAATTCGGTTCGGTCCGAACTGAAAATCAACCGAATTTCCCCTGATTCGGCGCTTTTCTGTTCGGACGGATCCGAACTCAAAACTGGCGGGCAACCGGGGGGGCCGAATTCAGCGAGTTCGGGAGTTCGCGAATAAATCCGGCAAATTCGGCCGTCAGTATGCAGCATAACCGTCAGTAAGCAGCATTCTCCTCCCCCGGCCAATCGGTGGGCAAGCTGGGTCTTCTTCTGGCCAATCAGTCAGGATTGAGTACTGGAGGAATCAGCTGATGTGCGGCCCGGCCAGGGAGAGAGAGAGAGAGCGCGAAATCCTCGTGTGTGTGTGTGGGGTGCTTGTGCACATTCGCTCCTTTCTGTGGCTGCAGGGGGTGAATTTTTTGGGGTGCAGACACAGAACTTTCACTGGAACTTCAGATGAAGCTTCTTAAGGTACCCCCCAAGTTTTGTAAACATTGGGTCAGGGGGTCCCGAGATATGGGCTCCCCCCCTTTTTCTTTCCATGGCTGCAGGGGGCGCATTTTTGGGGGTACAAATCCCAAACTTTGAGCGGAGTTTCAGACCAGTGTTCTTAAGATACCCCCCAAGTTTTGTAAACATTGGGTCAGGGGGTCTCGAGATATGGGCTCTCCCCCTTTTCCCTCCCCCCTTTTCCATTTATGTTGCTGCAGGGGGCGCTTTTTTGGGGATATAGCCCCCAAACCTTTAGCATAGCTTCAGTGAATTATTCTTAAGATACTACCCAAGTTTTGTAAAGATGGGTTCAGTGGGGGCAGAAATATCGCCTCCCCCCTTTCTCTTTCCATGGCTGCAGGGGGCGCATTTTTGGGGGTGCAGACACAAAACTTTCACTGGAACTTCAGATGAAGCTTCTTAAGGAACCCCCCAAGTTTTGTGAACATTGGGTCAGGGGGTCTCGAGATATGGGCTTTCCCCTTTCCCCTTTCCCCTATTGGGATGAATGGGGCAGCCGATCCGATCCTGTGTGCATCTCCTCTCCAGAGCAAAACATTCCGTGCCTAATTGGAATCATCTTGGATTACAGCCCCTCTTGATGGAACAGAAGACAGCCACAGTAAGACCCCTTTGGGGGCTTTAATCTATAATTTTTCTCCTGTGTATGTGTGTGTGTGTGGGGGAAAGCAGAGTCTGTGTGTGTGTGGGGAGGGAGCAGTTTCTGTGGGTGGGGGGGAAGCCAAAGGGGGCTTTCGTCGGTTCTGCCTGGGGTGTGTGTTCCCCCTCGAGTCTCTCGCTCCCTGGTTTGAGGGGGGAGGTTTCAGTTGTGTGTTGCAAAGGTGTTGTTTAACAAGGTTGTGTTTGCAGTTGTTTTGTTAATTTCTCCGCTGTTGTCGGGCTGGGAGCTTTGTGTGTGGGCGGCAAGCTCTGCTGAGAGATGCACAACATTAAGGGTGGGGGGGGACCCCTTTCAGGGCCCATATCTCAGCCCCCCCTGATCCAATCTTTACAAAACCTGGGGAGTCTTTCAATAAACGTCCTTTGAAGCTCTGCCAAAAGTTTGGGACCTCTAAGCCCAAAAATGCCTCCCCCAGAGCCGCGGAAAGGTGCGGTTGTGTTTTTAATGGCTTTATTCGGCCGAATTTGTTTCCGAACTTTGAATTCCCGCCGAATTGAACGGATCCGAAGTGGGGGAGTTCGGACTTCGGCACGTACCGAACCCACAAGGGCCGAATTCGGCCGAATCCGAACTGTACCGAATTTTTTTTTTTGACAGCCCTACCCACAACAGTCACCCTCTGAGGTAGGTGAAATGGAAGATGGGTTTAAAGGCCTAACTACATGTTGCACAAAACATAAACAAATGGAAGGACATTTTTTAAAAAAGAAAAGCCACTTTGAGAGAGACAAATGGAAGTGGAGAAATGGCAGCCAACCCACCACGTTCCCAACCCATCGCTATTTTGTTTTCGCTAACTTTCCAAAGAGCTGAGGACCTAAATATTTGGAATATGTATTTCTCGGGGGGAAATTGGCTGGAAATATTAAAGAAGAAAAGAGAGTAAATATTGTTGAATTGTGCAGGAAAGAGCAATGAAGAGCTGACAAAGCCCTTCTTTACCACCTCCTTATCAGTTCTCCTCTGGAAAAATATTGATAGATTGTTGCTGATATTAGAGGTGCCACCTTTTACTGCATATGAGAATGAAATCCATTTCATTATCGAGATTGATGAAAAAGCTGAAGTCAAGGGACTTAGGAGATGAAGTGAAAAATATTTTAAATGACTATTAGCAAAAGTAACTGTTGCTTCAGAAAATGCCAAGACACTCATTTTTGTTCCTGAATTATTTCTGGTGGGTAGAATGTCAGGCTTGAAGTCTGGAATGTTTCCATAATCTCTATATAAGTGACATACATTTTGTTCTTTTGCGATAAGTAATTCTTATTATATAATATATAGATATAATCTCCTTCAGGTTTCTTTATTGTATTGTGGCAATTTATACCATAAGCACAGTCAAGAGATAAAGTTGCTGACTGAAGTAGTTCAGTCCAGGAAAAGCTTTATGACCTCCATTATAGTGGTGGTATAAACTGACCCACTATGAGGAAAGAATGATATTTTGAATTCTAGTATATTAGACTCAACAAATGTTATTCAGAACCACCAAAACCCAAATGCCCTTTACTTGTTTGAAAATATTTATATCCCATGTTCTTTAATGTTGCTAACAATAACTTTTAAATATATATTTTACAAACCCAAATACAATGGGGTGTATTTAAAGAACCAAAAGTGGTGCACTGCTTGTTGACTGGATCTTCCCAACTTTCCCTTATCTACTGTACCCTCGCACAATCTAAAAAGATTATCCTGAGGGTCGGGGGAACTTCAGGAACAGCAAGGGATGCAGCATGAGTAGCGAAGCTGTGGAAGTGGTATCTCTCCTCCCCCTGTCAGTAGAAATGCCTTCTGGACCCAAATAAATATAAACAGGAAACCTATGACATTGACTTAGGTGGGAAATGGATAGGAAGGTTGAAGTGTAATTGTTCTAGTGTAATCACATGTAGCCTCAGGTCTTTCCCCAGGCATGATGCATTGCAGACAAGCGCTACTTAGGGTTGCCCGATGGCAGCTGGAGATCTCAGCTATTACAACTGATCTCTAGGTTCACCTGGAGAAAATGGGTGCTTTGGATAGTGGACTTAGGGTTGCCAACATCCATGTGGTGGCTGGATATCTCCCACTATTACAACCGATCTCCAGGTGATGGAAATCAGTTCCCCTGGAGAAAATGACCACTTTGGCAATTGGACTCTATGACATTGAAGTCCCTCCCCTCTCCAAACCCTGCCCTCCTCGGACTCCACCCCCAAAACCTCCAGGTATTTTCCAACCTGGAGCTGGCAACCTTAGATGGACTCTATGGCATTATACCCCACTGAAGTTCCTTCTCTCCCCAAATCAGGCCCTCCTGAGGCTCCACCCACTAAATCTCCAGGTATTTCCCAACCTGGAGATGGCAACCCTATTGCTACTTCTCTTTAAGGGTCTGCTAAGCCAAGCTCAAGGCTTACTGATATGGGAGCCTGAGGTGAAGGAAGGGGTAAAGGTGCATGTGGTAAGTTGGGTCGCTGTTAATAGCGTTCAAGATGCATATCTTGAAAACCAGTCAGCTGGGAGCTATTCAGGCAAGCACCTGAGCTACTTTGACAGTGTGTTGAACCAGCAGAGGTTAGATCTCAACTGAAGGGCTATACAGGGAGCTGTTATCTCCACCCTTGCTCTCCACCTGCTTGTAGAAGATGAAGGAGGCAATGCTACATTCAGTAGCAACGCAGATGCTCTGGAGAGTGAAAAGGAACTGAGCAAAATATTCACAGATGTCAAATAAATCACAGCTGTCAGGAGTGACTAGTGATTCTGCATGTTGCTCAGCTCAGACATATTTTGGAATCTCACTTGTCTTACTGTTCTGCATATTGTGCTTTAATCCCAATAGCTAATGTATTTATGATGTCTAGACTTATAGAAGGCCTCATCTTCCCAAGACTGCATGAAGGGGGGGGGAAACCCAATGAAAGTCATTAAAAATGAGCTTTCCATATGATGGATAACCTGTAGCTTCCTTATTCCTTACTATAGTTTAGCTCTTGCTCTTGACAAACAGAAAGACAAAAATGTCTCTTCATTTGTGGTGCACAAATGAAAGCGGAGAGGGATGAAACTGCTGCCATTATTCTGTTGCACACCTTTGCCATGTGTAATCACATCCTGAGGTCCTCTTACATGTTTAATTTATTGGCTCTCCCAAGTTTAATGAAAGCTACCTAACACAACAGGCTTGGGATGGAGCAATAAGTGACTTGGCTGAGCTGTCAGTGACTATAGAAGTCTTTGTATTCAGGTCTGCAGCACCTGTTTTTAAGGCAAACACTTTTTTCTTATTCTGAGTATTTCTACAATTGCTTCTATGTTTGGATGCTCTTTATATCTTTCCAGCTGTTACTTCTTCACTTTCTATCCAATTTGGATGCATGTTTCAGGAACTTTATTCCTCAGCTTAGAAGTCCTCCCTGCCAAATTCCTGACAGATGAACATGCATGGCAATTAGAGGCAAAACAAAGGTGATTTAAATGAATGGCATTTGTTCATTTTTGTCGTTCCTGTTCATTTTCATTACTCTAAGGAATGTTACAAATGGGACATTTTGTTTCATTTTTATTAGTTTCTAAATGAATGCACATCCTTAGTATAAATAAATAAATGGCTGTTGACTAAATACATTTGCTGGAAAATACTTGAAAATAGTTTTAGGAAGTTTGATTGTAATACCAATATATTGGTAGTGACTGTATCAGATGATCACTTTTAGTTAGGGTTGCTAAACTGCCAGGTGGGGCCTGGAGATCCTCAGAACTATAATTGATCTCCAGACTACAGAGATCAGCTCCCCTGGACTAAATGACTGGTTTGGAGGATAGACTGTATGTCATTATACCTTACTGAGATCCCTCTCCACAAATCCCACTGTCAGACCTCCAGGAATTTCCAAACCTGGAGTCAGCAACCCTATCTTTTAGTTACATCTACCGTACCTTAATACTGATATAAGTGCTTGTGATCTAACAATTTCCTTGAGAAAAGGACAATTTGATCCTTTTAGCTAGAATTGGTTGTATTGAGCATAGGGCTGAGAGGTTAAGCCTGGCAACTAATGGGAGGGTTGGGGGAAGGGATATGGAGGTGGGGGCTCCATATTGGCAGTATCTCACTTCCAAGAAAAGCCCAGAAGTGATGTAGGGTAGTTTTGGGAATCACCAGAAACAATATGGTAAAACCACAGAGTTTCTGGTGATTCCTGGAGCTACCCTTTGTCAAAATGTGAAACAACCAACATTGCTTAAAAAAATTATCCCACCAGTGCTGAGAGCTTCCAACCCTAATTGAACACAAACCTTTCAGTCCTACACACCTTATCTAAGCTACTTGGTCCCGGAGCTTGCTAAGGAGAGTGGGGCCTCTAATTATCTAGTAGTCAGGCTAGGACAGTGCAGAAGCTGCCCTGCTTCCCTATAGTCAGGGTGGGAACATTAAGGCAAAAGCTTTTGCTTTTGTACACCAAATCAACTAGAAGCATTGCTAAAACTATTGTATACTTTTGTTTACCAACTCAAGAGTGTCAATTCCCACTTTTCCATCCTACTTCACAGCAGGCACAATTATTATTTTATGAATATTTAGACGTTTATAGACTGCTGGCATCCAAAAGTGCTCAAGACAGTTAACACAATCAATAACCAATCAATCAATAAATAAAGTTTTAGACTAAAACAATTCTAATACTTGCAATGAAGTACTAAGAAACAGCCTGGCAGCAAGAAAACAAGCTGAAATTATTGTTATGATGACAACAGAGTAATATAAAAGTGAGAATTATAAGCCAGCTAAACCACTAATTAAAACACATTAACTATATTGCTAGGCAGCAGTTTTGAAACCTGAGATTTTGAGAAATGGCAGACAAGAATTTGGCCCATGAAATAAACCTGGTCTCTGAATGAATGCAGTAAGAATAGACAAAGCTGTGAAGACCACCTCAAAGCTTGAATCAAGGGTGTCATTACAATTTTCAGTAAAGGGGCAAAATCATCAGCAAGACTTCCAAAAATATTTTGACAAAGGCCTTCTCCAAAACTTTCTAATCTATGGACCACTCCTGCCTTTTACAGATTTAAAAACAACTGAAGATTCGCACCTTATTGTAGCATAAGCATTTGAAATGTTATGTTACAATAAATCTGATCCTATTAAGGGTGCCACCTTCCATTGTTTTTCTGCAACAGATTCACATGGCTACCCCACTGCAATATACATACATGGATAAACAACTGCTTAATGAATAGAAGGCTAACTCTAGGAACAAACTGTCAGTTTTCACATACAAGGGGAGTAAGCAATAGACAGATTCCTCAAGAATCTGGGTTCAGAGGCAGTATACCTGAAAATGGTAAGTTATCCTCATAGGGAATACATGAACATAGGAATACATCAACAAAGGGAATACATGAACCTTCTACCGATGGGGTTTCCAATCTGAAGGTGGGACCTGGTGTTCTTCTAGAACAGGGGTGGGGAACCTTTTTCCTGCCAAGGGCCATTTGCACATTTATGACATCATTCCGGGGCCATACCAGGTGTAGATCTCCTGGTGGGGGGGGGGAAGAGGCGAGGGTTGCCAGGTCTCCAGCCACCACCTGGAGGTTGGCAACCCCATGGGAGGCCACACAGAGAAGGCCTGAGGGGTGCCCCCACACCCCCCTCCCAGGCGGAAGGGCAGCCAGCAGTGGGCCCGAGCAAATGAGGTGCCAGGGAGGCGCAGCCCACAGTTGATCGGTAAGGGAGGAAGGAAAACAGAAAGAGGAAAAGGGAGGGAGAGAGGAAGGGGGAAAGAAATGGAGAGAGAGGGAGAAAGAAAGAAAAGGATGGAGGGAGACAAAGACAGAGACAGCAAAAGAGGGAGAAAGAGGGAGAGAAAGGAGAAAGAGTGACAGAAAAAGAGGAAGAAAAGAGAGAAAAGCCTTCCCCCACACACACACACACACCCGCTGGCCCCACGTGACCGGGCCCTAGCCTCCCCTGCCCACACCCGGCGGCGCACAGAGCCCCGCGCGACCGGGCCCCAGTCTCCATGCCCTTTCCTCCCCAGAGTCCACAAAAGGCCCCATCCGAAGCCCAATCTGCTCCTGCATGCATGCTCTGCCGCCAGGAGCCACCAGCCTCTTTCCCCCTCCCTCTTGCTGCTCAACAGCCGACAGTCGGCGAGAGGAGGTCCAAAGGGCGCCGCAGCGCCGCTGTAAGCCCTGGTGCCAGGAATACCCTCTGAGAGGGCCGGCCTGCGCCCCTCCTCTGCAGCAGGGTCCCAGAGCTCCCGAGGGCCACAAAAAATGTCCTCGGGGGCCGCATATGGCCCCCAGGCCTGAGGTTCCCCACCCCTGTTCTAGAATTAAAACTTAGCGCTAGACTACAGAGATCAGGAAGAAGTGGCAGCTTTGGAATGTGGACTCCATGGCATCACATCCCTGCTGAGTTCCTTCCCCTCCACCAATTCAGCCCACCTCTATGCCTGGTTACAGGCAGCCCGAAAGGGGGAGTGGGCAGGAAGCAACCTCCCAGCCATGCACTTGGCAGGGCGGAAATGGCCCAGAGCTTGCCAGTGGCCCCAGCTTCATTTTTGGGGCAGAACCACTGGCCCATTGCCACAATGGTAGCAGGTGGTAAGTCCTTGGCCGCTTGTTTGTGGATTTCATTAAGACAAACCTGACCTACCCCTATAATTTGAACACTGCACTACACTAATTTCAACACCTCCTCACTTACCATTATGAGACAATACTTGTGCAAATGATTCCTGTGTAGGAAAATAATCTTGTCAAGACCCATACTGGTCAAAGCATATCCTCAGGTTTCAGTTTTAGAAATCAGACCACTGGTGTATTTACACTGGACATTTCCAGCGTTGACATCTCTTAAAATGTCAGAAATGAGCCTGAAAGAATTGGCATTAAAATGGCAAATGAGATTCAATGTGAGCAAGTGTAAAGTGATGCATATTGGGGCAAAAAATCCCAACTTCACATATACACTGATGGGATCTGTGCTGGCAGCGACAGATCAAGAAAGGGATCTTCGGGTAGTAGTGGATATGAAGATGTCAACCCAGTGTGCGGCTGCTGTAAAAAAGGCAAATTCCATGCTGGCCATAATTAGACGAGGAATAGAGAATAAAACTGCTGATATCATACTGCCCTTGTACAAATCTATGGTGAGGCCACACATGGAATACTGTGTACAGTTCTGGTCACTGCACCTAAAAAGGATATTACAGAGCTTGAGAAGGTGCAGAAAAGAGCAACCAAAATGATTAGGGGACTAGAGCAACTGTCCTATGGGGAGCGGTTAAGACGCTTAGGGCTGTTTAGCTTGGAAAGAAGGCGGCTGAGGGGAGACATGATAGAGGTCTATAAAATTATGCATGGTTTGGAGAGAGTGGACAGGGAGAAGTTTTTCTTCCTCTCCCATAATACTAGAACACGAGGTCATCTGTTGAAGCTGGAGGGCGAGAGATTCAAAACAGATAAAAGGAAGTATTTTTTCACACAACGCATAGTTAAATTGTGGAACTCCCTGCCCCAGGATGTGGTGATGGCTGCCAACTTGGAAGGCTTTAAGAGGGGAGTGGACATATTCATGGAGGAAAGGGGTATTCATGGCTATTAGTTAAAATGTATACTAGTCATGCTGCATACCTATTCTCTCTAGTATCAGAGGAGCATGCCTACTATATTGGGTGCTGTGGAACACAGGCAGGATAATGCTGCTGCAGTCGTTTGTGGGCTTCTTAGAGGCACCCAGTTGGCCACTGTGTGAACAGACTGCTGGACTTGATGGGCCTTGGTCTGATCCAGTAGGGCCTTTCTTATGTTCTTAAAATATAGAATCCTTAAACAAACAAGTAAATACATAAAATAGACATGATCCAAGTGATTTTTGCTACTGCTCAGTAGGGCCATCATGATGATTAGTGGTGCTGAAGTGGAGAGAACTGAAGCTTTCTAAGGCCACCTAGTGAGTTTATGACTAAGGCAAGGTTCAAGGGCTACAGAGACTCAGCGCTGAGTTACAAGTGTATACAATTTAGAAATGTGCAGTAGAGATAGGTACATTTTAACTGATGACTTTTTCAGAACAGCAGGCATCATTTCCTATCGGTAGTGTCCATGGTTTTAAATTGCAAAAAGGGCACAAACTACCAAAGGCTGTGAAGTGCAAAGACAGAGAATGAAACTGATGAACATTTATCATGAGGAAAAAAGATGAGCATTGTAGGGAGTATTTAAATGGCAGGATGCCCTTTTAAATGTTACTGAGCCTCTTTCAATGACACAAGACTGGGTGATTTTATCTTTTAACTAGCTATAATGAGGGTTTGTGGCCATATCAGTGAAAGCTGCAGAGAAGCATTTCGTAATGAGTGCCTTGAAACTGTCTCTCAGGAAACGCAAGACACTTTAATTGGATTGTATGGTTTTCATTAAAATATCTAGTTCACTGACATTCAATAAGGTGCAAGAATTGTCATTTCTCAAGTAGGTCACAAAATCATGCTTTGGTTTTCTGTGTCATGGAAAAGATCAGTATCATCCTGCTACTGGCAAGGAAATGAACCAAATGACATTATTTTACTGACCAAGACAAAATATATATTTTTAATTTTTTGTTTGATTGCTCTGTGTAAGTGATGGCCACAGTGGAACATTGTCTCTTTCCCAATGTTGTTTATGTATGTGAAGGACTTGAAACACGTTTGATAAAGATCTTACTGTCAGTTATTCTTGTCAATAAAAATGAAACTATTGCATTTGTGCTATGTGTTTCCCTGTTGGTTTAGAATTATACCCTTCATCCCTTACCCCTTCCCTGGCTTTAGCTGCAGTTGTCACAAACTTGTATTTGAAGGCCCAGGTCTGTGTCTATCATGCTTGAGTCCTACATGGCTTCCTTTCAGAGCAAAGTCAATCTGTAACAGGCCTTCATTTCTCCCCACTCCAGGCATAGAACAACCAAATAAATGTAACCAAGTGGGTGAATCAGTCAGTGCTGAGAATTTAGCAGTTGCCTCTATCCACAAGATTTAACAAGAGCTATAAAGTTGATCCTGAATTCCCTTTGGAGAGCTGCAAAGGAAGAATAGGAAGACTGTGTGCCAGCTCTGATGAGCCAACCAATTCCTTCTGTTAGTGATTCACCAGACTGAACTTTTCCATAACTGCTCACTGAAGACCTTTCTCCATTGTTACCCCCACCTTGTGGGATAAATTCCCTGATAAGGGTGAGGAAGGGCTCATCCCTTGCAGCCTTTGAAAGACATGAAAATCTTTGAGGGAGCCCTTGGGATGATGCTATCTCTTGGTGGCTTTGTATTTTTTGTACTTTTATCGGGAAACCATTTCTTCCTGTCCCTTTTCTTTTTTAATCTGGTTTTAGTACTTTTGTAAGCAAAACTGAGTTGCTAGCCAGCAAACAGAATTTGATAATGAAATCTTGAATTAAATAATTTTAAAAC
Source organism: Euleptes europaea (assembly GCF_029931775.1). Taxonomy (NCBI): domain Eukaryota; kingdom Metazoa; phylum Chordata; class Lepidosauria; order Squamata; family Sphaerodactylidae; genus Euleptes; species Euleptes europaea. The sequence goes on along the minus strand of NC_079316.1, from coordinate 33,375,672 downwards.
TTAATTCAGAGCTACATTTAAAAAACAACAACCCTAAAACCTTTTTTTTTTGGGGGGGGGGAGACTTTATAATTCTTCAATTTGCTCCCACACTCAAAATAACCTAAATCTTAATATACCGATAGCATGTAATACAAATCTCCCTTTTAGCATTTTAGATGATGTTTTCCTAATATATCCCAACTTCACACAATTGTTTAATTATTAGCATTAGTCTCTCTTTCTACAGGGGATTGGCCAGGGATTGAGAGCAGGGTAGAAGTCTAAAAAATAAATAAAATAAATATGTCACTTCTTATTCAAAACAATTTAAGAAAATTTCTATGTTCTTCTTATTTGGAGTATTTCAAACTTGCCGGCTAGCATTAAAAACACAAATAAATCTATCAGTGTTTCTACCTTACCATTCCAGGCCTTTGTAGGTTTATAGTAGCTGTTCTTTCTGACCTATAGCTCTGGCAGCTTAATAGATGCTTGTAAAAACGAAAGAGAAAATACATTAAATTCAAGCTTTTATAAACTGTGACAGTCTTTTTTTGTTTCTTTAAGAGATATCTGAATGCATCTGGTTGGTTTGTTGTCAACACCATCCATAAGACAATCTCACCAGGTGCAACATCATTCAAATTTTCAAAATGATGCTTTGGATGAAAGGAAAAGCAGGCCCTAATGAGTTCTGTGGCAGGAAAATTTTGATTACTTAGGCTATAAAAAATCTTTTGTGCCTCATTGCTTGTACAACAAAACTGGCACTGCTAGATTTGGCTTCTTATAAGTGAAAACAGTTGGTATTAGGTGGTTAAGAGTCACCAAAGGCTAAATAAAAATTCAAGTTGGTAAAGATGGTTGGTGAAGCTGAATTATATTTACATACTTTTTATAGTTGGTTGAAACTTTATATTGTGAGGCAGTAGATAATATGCATCCCCTGGACCTATTTTTTTAAAGTAAGGATTGAAAATTAACTATTTAGATCTCTTCCTGTAAGTAAATAATTACACTATTTTTCTGTAAAAAAAAACAGCATTGTGCAAGAAATAAAAGGCTATGGAGGTGGTAGCCAGTATCTACATTTCAGGAACTTGCAGTGATATAAAAAGCTTTTGCAGAAAAAGGGATATTTATATCATGGAAAAGAAAAGCACAGAGATAGGTGGAGATATCTGAGCCTTTCACAGTACTGCAAAAGGAATATTTATGTATTCAAGATGTAATGAAATCAAATATATTGTTTGCTGTGTAACCTTAGTTTCATTTTTTGAATTGCAGGATATTCAAATGGCAAACGAAAAAGCCACTCCTTTGTAATTCTGCAATGGAAGTATATTCCATGATTATCAAACTGCTATGAAATATGATGTTGCATTGTCTTTCTTGGACATTTCACTGCTTGGTTCTGGATTGTAGGTCACTGTCAGTTTCTGTATATCTCTCTCCCTATTTGTATACTTTATTCAGATTCACAGTCCAATATTTCATTGAACTCATATAAAGCAAAATATGCAGTTTACATCATTCTTTATCCTTGCATTCCAGGTAACATGAACTGGTGGGGAAATGAACTAATAAAAACTGAAATGAAAACATTGCAGTAACTATTGTCCTTGTTATAATGAAAACATATAGCTGAAGTAATATTGTAAAGGTAAAGGCCCCCTGTGGAAGCACCGGGTCATTCCTGACCCATGGGGTGACCCACAAGACCACTGACGGGGTGGTTTGCCAGTGCCTTCCCCAGTCATCTTCCCTTTACTCCCAGCAAGCTGGGTATTCATTTTACAGACCTCGGAAGGGTGGAAGGCTGAGTCAACCTTGAGCCGGCTGCCTGAAACCAACTTCCATTGGGATCGAACTCAGGTCGTGAGCAGAGCTTGGACTGCAGTACTCTGCGCCAAGCTTTTTTTTGAAGTAATATTAGTCATTAGCTAATATTCATTATTCTTGAACACTCATGAAGCTGCCTTATACTGAATGAGACCCTTGGTCCATCAAAGTCAGTATTGGTTCTTGTAGGTTATCCGGGCTGTGTAACCGTGGTCTTGGTATTTTCTTTCCTGACGTTTCACCAGCAGCTGTGGCAGGCATCTTCAGAGGAGTAACACTGAAGGACAGTGTCAGTGTTACTCCTCTGAAGATGCCTGCCACAGCTGCTGGTGAAACGTCAGGAAAGAAAATACCAAGACCACGGTTACACAGCCCGGATAACCTACAAGAACCAATGAATTCTGACCGTGAAAGCCTTCGACAAAGTCAATATTGTCTACTCTGATTGGCAGCGGCTTTCCAGGGTCTCAGGCAGGGGTCTTTCACATCACCTACTTGCCTAGTCCCTTTAACTGGAGATGCCGGGGATTGAACCTGGGACCTTCTGCATGCCAAGCAGATGCTCTACCACTGAGCCACAGCCCCTCCCTCTTGTGTTTGGATGTCTGCTTTAAATATTTTGAGTAGAGTTAAGACTCAGAGAAGGCAAAGAACATTAGGAGAGAGTGACAGCGACTATTTCCAATGTGTCTTTTGTGAAAGAGAGGAGGAAAAATGCTTCATCTAAGGTGATGTCTGTTGCAACACATATATACATCATCAAAAAACAAAGAAATTATACTTTTTATTGAGCATTTTTTCACATATGCAAAATTATGCAGTTTTAATTGCATAATTTACTAAAACAAGTATAATTAATTCATTCAAATTTCTTTTATTGAGTGACAGCTCTAATCTACACAGTTGATGCCACTGAAGTTGTTTATTACATGTTTGGTATACCAATTTGCTGTGCTTGCAATGTTCAGCCGCATTATGAATCATAAGCTCTTCTCCATTTTGGACTGTAAAGCATGATTCTAAGCATGCATTAACAAAATAGCACTGTACTGTTTTGCGGTACATTAGCAAAATATTTGCTTCTAGTTTATGTCTGCTTTGCTCCAAGTCTTGGTCACTAATCACAACATAGACAGGATTTGCCTGGGCTCACCTAGAGGTCCCCAGTGTTACACCAGCACCCCAATATTCATCCAGGGCCTCAAGCCATCCCAGAAAATAGACAAGGGGCAGCTAAAAGCTCCTCACCTTACTTTTAGAACCAAAGAACAGAAGCCAAAAGGAGATGCTGAACCAGCATCTTATTGGTATGGTTAAATGTTTAGGGATGGACAAGTTGAGACTGAATCCTGACAAGACAGAGCTAATGCTGGTTGGGAAGGCTGAAGTCTTGAAGGATATTATGCTCCCCACAACTCATGAGGTCCAGATGTTACTTGCTGACTCTAGGGTTGCCAAACTCCAGGTAGTAGCTGGAGATCTCCTGCTATTTTGACTGATCTCCAGCCGATCAAGATCAGTTCACCTGGAGAAAACGGTCGCTTTGGCAATTGGACCTTATGGCATTGAAGTTCCTCCCCTCCCCAAACCCCGCCCTCCTCAGGCTCTGCCCCAAAAACCTCCCACCAGTGGTAAAGAGGGACCTGGCAACCCTAGCTGACTCAACTAAGAGCACCAATGTATAGAAGCAACTGAATGCAGCTGCATAAAAAAAGCCATTCTTGCTTATTTTAGCCAGGAAGATACCCCCCCTATCTTGCCTTGTCAGATCTGGTCATGTAGATTCATGCTATGGTTATCTCAATGATAGATTAGTATAATCCCTTAAGGACAACTCAGAAACGTTAGTTAGAGTAGAACACCACAGCCCAATCACCACTGAGCACCAGGTGGAACATGTGTGTCACACCCATTCTGCAGATACACCAATGGTTACCAATCAGTTACTAAATTCATTTCAAGATTATAGCTATCACTTCCAAAGCCCTGAATGGCCCTGGACCCATGTACCTGCAGGGCTGCTTCTTCCACTATGCTTTGCTGTGACAGCTTCACTTATCTGAACAAAGCCTTTTAAAGGTACGACCCTGCAAATGGGTAAGATTGACAGCTGTCAGCTCACATGCATTCTCAGTGGTGGCTCCCATCTTGTGGAATGGCATACCTGAGGAGGTCAGGGAGACTCCCAAATTTCAGTCATTCTGTGGAATGTGCAAAATGGTCATGTTCAAGGGGTATTTTACAAAAAGAGAATACAACTGTAATAGAAGGAATCACACAGGAGGGCACCTTTGTAACAGAACAGGATTATAGGCCACAGCTATGATTATCATAGGTATCACCTGCTTTTGCCTCATTGTCTTCCCCCTGTAATCCACTTTCTGCATTGTCTATAGTATACCTTGCCTTAGATAGGCTGTTTTTCACATTGTTTTATAATTCTGTAATCCTAGACCAATTGCATTGTTAATTGGTTGTCCTAGGCTCTCTGATTTGCCCAGTTTATATCCTGTAAGTCTCAGCAAGAAAGGCAGGCTAGAAAAAACTCAAATAAATAAATAAATGCTACTTTGAAGTAGGGTGATGGCTAGGGTTGCCTTGCCAGGTCCATCTTCGCCACTGGCAGGAGGTTTTTGGGGCAGAGCCTGAGGAGGGTGGGGTTTGGGAAGGGGAGGGTCTTCAATGCCATAGAGTCCAATTGCCATAGCGGCCATTTTCTCCAGGTGAACTGATCTCTATTGGCTGGAGATCAGTTGTAATAGCAGGAGATCTCCAGCTAGTACCTAGAGGTTGGCAACCCTTGTGATAGCACAAATCAATCATAGCTTCTGATGCAGGGGTGACACTCTGATATTATTCAAGCAGATAGTGCCAGTCTGTTATGTTTCTTAAATGAATGAAAATAGTGGTGCCACCAAAATGTCCCCTAAAGTTTCCTCCAATATCAACATGCTTTTGGGGAAACCAAAACAGTAATGATCAGTGAAATTATCTTAAGGGAGCTCCAAATATCCATGAGAAAGATTGGCTTGGATCCTGCCTAACATTTCCACAGATGGATTCCCATCAATGGAGCACAACTTCCTCCCAACTCCTCTCTAGCTGCAGCCTCAAATTTCCCCCCGAAATGTTGCTCCTGGGAGATGGGAGACTCCCCAGGAAAAGCTTTACAGCTCTGTCCCAATAGGGGGAGTCCTTGAAAATCGGCCTCCTCTGCTTGCCATCCATGGAACTGTTAGGTGAGAGCTGAGCCATTAATGTTCTTAATGTTCTGAATGGTTAACTATTATTTCTTATGCTGAGGAATCACAAGTACTGTGTTCCTTTAGTAGAAGAAAATAAGTTTTCTAAACGAAACAGATTTCTCTAGAAAAGAACAAATATTGCTTTGCCACCCACAACATGCCAATTTCTTTGTATGGGTTTGACATAATTATTTGTGGTCATTGCTCCTGTCCATTAATTCCAAACCTCCTGCACGTTTTTCTGAGCGTGAGCCTTTATCCCCTACATAGCTAATTGGTATTACCCTTCATTCATTTCCCTGCACTTTGCTAAGTCTTAGATTTGAGGCCTTATGACATTTTATTATCAGAAGGCCACTCACAGTGCTAAGAAAATTTGTTTGAGAGAACATGAGAGTGTATCACGCTGGTTAACTAGCAACGGTTGCAGAGTATACAGCACAGAAGGGAAAAGAAATAGAACAAAAGAAGAAAATGAGAAAACTTAGATACCAACTCTTAGAGACTCAGCGGGGCGGGGGGATAGTGATGGTTCCCAAGAATAATGAAAGAGAGGCCCACTGTCATTGCTTCCTTTAATGCAACCAAAATAGAGTAGCCAGTTATGGAAGCAGAAGGAGGTTCCAGGTAACAGTTGGTCTCTCCCAGCCCAATAGAGGGGGGCTCATTGCCTTCCCTTTCTTTCTGATCCATCCAGATGGAATATTGTGTCTTCATGATCTGATATTTAGTTTTCAAAAATGTCATGATCACAGAACAGTGGCGGTGATGATCTGAGGCAACAGGACAGCAGATGGCCAAACTAAAATACATGAATAGATTCTGCTGCTAAGCATCCCTTTGGGTGGGATAATGAAGGAATTTGCAAAGACAGGCAGCCTACATGAAAGACTGATCCTGTACACACCTACTCTCATCTAAGCCCATTGATCTAAGTGGCTTTAGACTGGAGGAAGTCTGCAAATAATTGCAATGGAAGACACCAATTATGGGAAATGTCAGCCTATTCCTGAAAGCTGCAGCAACTGAGGATGGCGTAGATGGCATCCAATGAAGTTTTGCTGTTGTCGCAGCGGAAAAAAAGGGCTTTTTATTTTTAAAAAACCCAAAATGGGGAATGATGCTGCACCACCAGTGATGCTGCGCCACCAAAAATGGGCATTCCCGGTGCGAAAGGGGTTAGGAAGCTGCCTAATGGCAGCTCCGCCCCTCTGAATGCCCCAGGAACACCTCCTGGGAAGCCGCCATGGGGACTTGTGCCAGGAGAATGCCAGTGCAAGGCCACACCAGCATCTGAGGGCCATGCTGCTGCCGCAGTCCAGAAGGGCCAGCATAAGTGGCACGGATGCTGGCATAAGGGTCATGTCGCCTCCAAAGGAGTTTTGCCCCCCCCACTCAGGAATGCACTTTTAGTTTCAAGCCTGTAGAGTAACTCTGGCTAAATTGGAACCCAGGTGGTTTTGCCCAAAACACAGGTAGTAGGCTGCTTATTAGCAACAACTCACACTAATTTAGGGATGCTTAATTAATAAGCAAGTGAACATGCATGCTAGTGTCTTGTGCTTACTTGGGGGTACTGGTAGAATTCTGCTGTGGTTAACAAGCCGTATGGTGGGATACATACACAACCACATCTTAAGATCTTAAAAATATATTAGTGACTAGGGTTGCCAAGTCCTGGTTGGGAAATACCTGGAGATTCTGGATGTGGAGCCAGGGGATGGCGGGGTTTGTGGAGGGGAGGTATCTCATTGGTATATAGTGCCATAGGGTCCATCCAACAAAGCAGCCATTTTGTCTGGAAACTAAACTCAGTTGTCTGGAAATTGGTTGTATTTTTTGGTCATCTCCAGGCCCCATCTGGAGGCTGGCAAACCTGTTAGCTGCCAGTGGAGGTCTAAAGGGTTTCCTCTTCTAAAATGTACTGTGCTATTAATCTAATACCAGGGCTGTGAAGGTCATAGGTGCAGCAACAGTCTCCGAGCTGCACTGCAGTTCATAATTGATGAGTCTGCATTTGAAAAAGGACCCACAATATGACAGATGAAGCTCATCCTAATGAGAATAAGACAGCAAGAGACCAACCCATCATCAATACTTTTGACAAATGTTGATTATGGAATTGATTATAGTCAGCAGTACTCATATTAAAGGCATATGAAAATTGATGCTCATATGGAGCAAACTCTTAACCCTTTTCACATGCAGAGATACTTGGTTGCTTTCAGATTTCAGCACAAATAACAGATGTAAATATGTCGGATGCAATGCTGAATTAGTGGATTTCAAAAGAACACAAAATATTCACTTCTCATTTTAAATCAGCTGTCTTATCAAATAACAGAATCAAATATAAATCAAATACAACACTACAACCCTGTGGTGAGAAACAGACACCAACTTTGGTTCTTGTAGGTTATCCGGGCTGTGTAACCGTGGTCTTGGAATTTTCTTTCCTGACGTTTCGCCAGCAACTGTGGCAGGCATCTTCAGAGTAGTAACACTGAAGGACAGTGTCTCTCAGTGTCAAGGGTGTAGGAAGAGTAATATATAGTCAGAAAGGGGTTGGGTTTGAGCTGAGTATTGTCCTGCAAAAGTATTGTCCTGTAAGTATCAAGATAATGTGCTAATGAGGGTATGGTATGTTAATATGGAACCATTGTATCCTGAAGTGATCTGTTAATGTGTGTAATCCAAAGCTAATCTGTATGGCTATTGTTGAATGTTGTCTTTGTCTGGAGGTTTTTCAGGGCAGGAAGCCAAGCCTTATTCATTCTTAAACTCTCCTCTTTTCTGTTAAAGTTGTGCTGATGTTTATGAATTTCAATGGCTTCTCTGTGCAATCTGACAAAATAGTTGGTAGAATTGTCCAGTCTTTCAGTGTCTTGGAATAAGACCCTGTGTCCTGTTTGTGTCAGTCCATGTTCAGCCACTGCTGATTTCTCAGGTTGGCCAAGTCTGCAGTATCTTTCATGTTCTTTTATCCTTGTTTGTATGCTGCGTTTTGTGGTCCCGATGTAAACTTCTCCACAGCTGCACATCGGGACCACAAAACGCAGCATACAAACAAGGATAAAAGAACATGAAAGATACTGCAGACTTGGCCAACCTGAGAAATCAGCAGTGGCTGAACATGGACTGACACAAACAGGACACAGGGTCTTATTCCAAGACACTGAAAGACTGGACAATTCTACCAACTATTTTGTCAGATTGCACAGAGAAGCCATTGAAATTCATAAACATCAGCACAACTTTAACAGAAAAGAGGAGAGTTTAAGAATGAATAAGGCTTGGCTTCCTGCCCTGAAAAACCTCCAGACAAAGACAACATTCAACAATAGCCATACAGATTAGCTTTGGATTACACACATTAACAGATCACTTCAGGATACAATGGTTCCATATTAACATACCATACCCTCATTAGCACATTATCTTGATACTTACAGGACAATACTTTTGCAGGACAATACTCAGCTCAAACCCAACCCCTTTCTGACTATATATTACTCTTCCTACACCCTTGACACTGAGAGACACTGTCCTTCAGTGTTACTACTCTGAAGATGCCTGCCACAGTTGCTGGCGAAACGTCAGGAAAGAAAATTCCAAGACCACGGTTACACAGCCCGGATAACCTACAAGAACCAATGAACTCTGACCGTGAAAGCCTTCGACGACACCAACTTTGCCACAGATAAAATGCCATTGATGACTGAAAGAAGACAAAAGAAGGGGACACACAAAAATACAGACTTGTTAGTAAGAGTAAGTTGCTGGGTCTCCATCTATAGTGGGAAACCTCTCACCAGCAATCCCAACTGCCTGCAACCACTTTGGTGGCCAGCTGGGAAAAATGAAGAAAAATATTGCTATTGATGTAACAGCATTGCATCACTTCTGGGAGAAACCTGGAAGTGGCATCATGCCTCTCTAGGAATCACCAGAAACTCTATTGTTTTACCACAGTTTCTGGAAATTCCTTGATGTCACTTCCAGGTTTCCCTCAGAAATAATGCTGATGGTGCCCCCATGTCCACCCCTGATAATCCTAGTAAAAGATGATACTGAAGTGGCCAGGCTCTATGTGGGTCCCACAACCCTTTCTTGGGGTCAAATTTGGCTGCAGGGCAGAGGGGAAGATCCACAACTGTTAGCCCCTTCCACTAACCCCATATTGGCGAACCTATGGCACACGTGCTGACTCTGGCACGTGTAGCCCTCGCTGCCGGCACATGCGGCTCCCTCCCCCTTCCCTGCACTCCCCGCCGCCCAGCTGGCCAGCTGGGGATTGAACCATGCCGAACTGCGCCACCACGCGGAGCGGTTCAAAGCTCCCGCCCCCTTCCCTGCACTCCCCGCCACCCAGCTGGGCGGCTGGGGCTTTGAACCACGCTGCACTACCGTGCGGAGCGGTTCAAAGCTCCCGCCCCCTTCCCTACACCAAGTGTTGGCACTTTGCAATAAATAAGTGGGTTTTGGGTTGCAGTTTGGGCACTCGGTCTGTAAAAGGTTCGCCATCACTGCACTAACTGATCACTAGATCCAACCCAATGTGCATGAAAATGTATTTAGCTCTTTTGTTTGCACATATATGCAATATATTATTATTGTTCATAATTGTTTATAGTTAGTATCAGAATGGCATCCTCAGCATATTATTTTTGAGAACATTCACCATCTCTTCCAGGTGTGTTTTTCTCTACTCTGAAGAGGTTACACCGTGGAAGCTTCTGAAGTGTGAAAATGACTGTTTTATTATTTTTCTACCTCTCATGTCTTCTGCTTGTTTATCATAAGTCTTCAAGGTGCTGTTTTATTGGTCTTCCTTTGGGATTATGATTTGACAGGGAGGAGGCCAGGCATGGCAGGTACAGCTTCCCAAGGGAGGGTGCTGCCAAGACCAAATGCACACAGTTTTGCTTTAATAAAGGGAAAGCAACTTCCTGGTCAGGGATAGGTCACTTTGTCCCTCTTCTAATACTGGGGGTGGAGATAAGGAATAGTTGGTAGGGAAACCGAGGCTGAGGTAAATCTATTAATGTCAGGGGCAACCCTGGCTCTGTGACTCTGAACAATTACTGTGAAATAACAGCCCTTGAACTTGCTTCATCTTCTGCTGTGTATAATGGGCGAATCAGAGCTTGATGACTTTTGAGCTTTGGTAAACAACTGCTGTGTTTATAATTAATTGTGGAACCGATGATTGGATCTTTTCCCCCCAAGCTTTATTAAAAGTATAAGAGGAAAAGGTGTAAAGTATAAATCAAAATATCTACACTTCGTAGTCGTATCCCCTGAATATAAATGTCCCAAATTATTGCTTTCACTGTTCAGTCCTCCACAGAGTTAAGCATACCTACAGCCATTGAAATCAGTGGGTTTAAGACACATATCTCTGCGCGGGATCCGGCTGCTAGTTTTATGTCTTTTGAAGACTCTGGGGCTTTTCTCCTGTATTCGAGATAAATTGCTTAATTACTGCCCTATTGAGCAATGAAAAAAAATACTCTGCCAGTTTCAACTCAATGTTATAAAATGTCTTAAAATTAATAACAAGTACAAAAATTGGTTTGTCGACACAGCATTTAGCATTTGTATGCCTCTTGGTAAGTCAGCATTAATATTGAGAAGAGTCATTTTATTTCCACGTGTAAATGGTTGTTAGTGGATATGGGATAGTCTTGGGTATTTTTTTAATAGTGAGAAGAAACCATTGGTTATCATAGCGCCTTGCACTTTGACCAATGATGGACATGTGGCATTGACCCATTCCAAAGCATTTGTTCTGTGATTGCCCCAGTGTTCTAAAGTGACCTTCCAAGGAAGGTATGGAATGTCCCCTTCCTGTCTCTTTTTAGCAACTGCTTTGCTTTGACCATTGTTATCTGGATTTGGTTGGTTTCTCTTTGTTTTGGTTGATTTCCGTTTGTGGTGGTTTTGGTTGGTTTGTTTGGCTTACAAGTGGGTGTATCCTAAAGGTAGGGATGCTTGAGTACTTGCCAGTTAAAATTTTACCTCCTTATTTTGTCAGTGTCTGATTGATGGCTGCCTATTTGTATCTGAATCAATGCAAATGACCCAACCCTCCATGACCCTTGAGTAAAATTGGTTTCACCTACTGCACAGGTGGCCACCACACAGAAGGAAATGAAACTCTACCACCACAGCTACGGCAAAGCAGTAAGGGTGCAATGATGTTTGAATGGGGTTCTAATTGGATGACATCAAGGTAAGGCAATCCAAGGTTTGGTTCACAAATGATTGATGCTATTTAAAAACCTATGTTCACCTGTTCATCATAGTCATCACAAAGTTCTCAGCATCCATACATAAAGGTAGGCTCATCTTGAATAAAGATTTGGCTTGGGTTCCCTGTTGAGTGTATATTTGTTGTGCTCTGGTTCTGTCTGTCAAGAACTGTGAAGATGACCCCCCTCTGGTCACTTTGCCCTATATCCCCTCTCAACTCAGAGACCAACTCCCTCCCCTCTCAACTCAACCCCCTCCCCTTTCAACTCAGAGACCAGAGGTATGCATGATGGCAAGACATTAGGAAGAGGAGAGGGAAAGGTCTCACCCCCAATCCTTGACAAAGACTTTAAAAATCACCTTTTGATTAAATTAGCCTTAAGACTGCTTACAAATAGGGTTGCCATTCATCCACTGAGAAAGCATCAACGTCTCAATGTCATTTCGTTGCCGATGACCAAGGGGCACGTTGGTACTTGGGCAAAACTCTATAGTAAAAATGGCTTCCACCATTGATTTTTTTGCCCAAATACCGGAGGGTCCCTGCAGTCATCGGTAATATGATGACATCACTTCTAGAAGTGATGTTGACTAGAAGTGATGTTAACATTGGCCTCCATTAACACCTATCAAGTCCTCCCTACCCCTATTCCGCGCTGGTTCCCAGTGAGTACCTGGAAACCCTACTTACAAACAACCATTTAAAAGTAACAGTAATTCAAGCCAAACACTCCTCAGCAGTTCTATGATCCCTAACTGTTGGCTTAGGCCCTTCCCTTTTCTCTGCAGTCCGACAATTGGCAGTTGAATAAAATGTTCTTTCTGGCAGATAGGGGAAAACAAGCTCTTTGCAGCTGTTCCTTGTTTGGCTGATGGTTGGGGTCAGTCTACTCTCCTTCTGCAGAGGGTGTTCTTCCAGGAATCCCTCCCACTGGCCTTTGGATATCTGCTCTGTGGTTGTGTTAGTGGTAATTGTGCTACTCAGTTGTAGCAAAAATTTATAAAAAACGAGTCTTGTGATATCTTAAAGACCGGGTTTTACATCTCGCTTTAAGAACACTGTCCCCAGTATCACAGCTGCCTGTTACCCCTTGTACCATCACTTCAAATTCTGATCCAGAGAGATAAATACACCTACATCATCATTATCCCCCTATACCATGTAGGTGTTTCTAGGCAGTCTCCATGCAACATTCTGACAAGTCTTGACACTGTTGTGTTTAGAAATGTGATGAGATAACAGCGTGCGGCTGGTGTAACTGCAGGGTGTGGGTGACACCGCATATTAATCAAATTGATGCTCACAATTTTGGATCTGTTCCCTTTCTCCCTCTCTCTCTTTTAAAAAATAGTTGCATCTAATACAAAAACTATAATGCGTGTGTGGACTTCATTTGTGCCAAACCCAGCAAACTGTGCCTTTATAGAACATCACCAATCAACTGCAGCATTCATCACTGCAGAAATGTCACTACAAGCCTCGCAAATGACATTCTCCTTCGAGCAAGGCTGCAAATGAAGAAGCACCAGGACCCGCTCAGAGACTGATTTAGGCTTAACAGGGGGATCATTTTGTTACACTACAGAACATAAACGCTCGGTACAGTCAACATTTTATAACTGGTCCCATCACCAGCCAATATATTTTACTGCAGCTCTCCTGTGTTCTTCTGCTGTCCACAAATAAAAGCTGGAGAAGATAACATCTGTACTCGGATTTCACTTTCGTGTCTTGCTGTTTTATCTTGTTTCATCTGGCTAAGGGCCGTAAATAAATTATCTATCTAACTCACTCTCATGTCACACAGACTTGGCAACTGTTCAGAAAAGATTTTTTTTGAACACCTGAAAGCCGTCTAAGCTCTCCCCAAGCTCAGTTTTTGGATATGGGAGGTGGGCCTGCACAACAACTGTAAAAGCACATCTTGTCATTATGGTGCATTTGCCTTTTGTCATGATAAATGCAGCAGTAGCATCTGTGTCCTTGTGGACATGTTTGTATGACCCCTGCATTGATTCTGGATTCTCATTAATTGTGGAAGTTGGTGATTTTCTCCGGAAAACCAATCAATAAAGTGTACTAATTGCAAGCTATAAATGCAGTTGGCAAATTGTCTTGCCACAAGATACCTTTAAGGGCTAGGGTGATTTTTCATAGTTTTCACCCTAGTAGAACGAGTGGTGTAACAATGCCATAAATTAAACCAAATGTGAATTACATTGAATAAGCTGTAAAGGGTAAAGCTGGTAGACATGAATTTAGACCTTGTAAAAAAAAGCTGACATGGTAAACTGTTGGGTCCATTATCCTTCACTAAAACTTAACTATGAAAACAGAGGTCCTTCATTTTGTTCATGTTTAATTTTGATGGCCAGTACATTTTTGGTGAATAAATAATGTGTCTTGATCAGACGAATACCAACTCGACAATTACTGAAGATGTTAGAAGACAATGCTAATGTATTTCATGCTTCAAAGGCTACAGCTGCCAGAAATATATGCCAATCAATCTTTTTTTTCTCCCTCCCCCTCCTGTTGTCACTGACATATTAACAGTATAGTGGTGGCAATAATTATAAACCTGTCTCTTTTCTTTTCTCCTCCTTTGATAAATTTATGGGCTATATTGATTACTTTAATGTCCCTTTGTGATTACTTTGCTTGTAGGTAATATTCTGGAAGATAAACGATGGTCCATTTCCTTCTTCTTATTCAGTAGTATGATATACATAAAAACTTATTTCAGACAATTTAACACATTTCATGGCATTTGAAATGGAATTGCCTTTTGTGCTGCTGTAATTGACATCTCATAGTTAGAAGCTAGCACAATGGAGCTGAAATGGAGAAAAGATTTGCCTTTCACAGCCTGTCAGTTCTGTCCTGAATTCTTCAATAAAATAAGTTGGTGGTCACAGAACAATTCCTAGAGGAATGCAGGCCCTGTTAGAAAGCTATCTCAGTTTATTGGAGAACATGCCTCCGTGGTCAGGGTCAGCAAAAGCTTCAGCAAATGGTCATAGAGAGAGAGTGAATTGCTTCTGAAACCCAAAGCCATAATGATGGAGTGCAATTGGTGTGTGTGTGTGTCAGGTTTTCTAGCCCCGGCAGGGGCACTTCTGTGAAAGCCAGCTGAAATATAGGCTATCTTCAGTGAAAAGGCACCAGTTTTCCTTTCCCCTTGACCTTTATCAGGATAGACTCTAATAAAATAAAAATATTTTTTACAAGCAACATAAAGACAGCACCAGTGTGCTTGCTGCTGCCTAAACAAGAGATTACCTGTGGATTTATGGAAGTAGGCATGCAGTTTTTCCCAGTGCGGCTGATAAGTGGCATTGCTTCTGCCCAAGAAATACAGAAGCAAAGCTACTGTTGTACTCTCCGCTACAGCTAATTTGCCCATGTTGTTGATAAGCAGAAACCTTTTGTGTTCTCCTTTCAGACACTAAGAAGGAGTGTCTGTGGGAAATAAGGAATGAAATTATAAAGTGTTCAGGGGGGAGTGATTGTGTACATTAATGTACATGGTTTGTTCTTCCATACTTTTATCTCACTATTTTCAAATCCACAGCTAGAGCAGAAACTCGCTCCATCTCTGAGTGCTGGCAGGGGCAGCCTGTCCCCTTTGCAGCTCTAGGCAATAGCCACAGAGGAGCACCAAACAGACTGTGAGCCTCCTCCACTCCCGAGGTGGCCTCCCTGTTGTCCACCATCCCACCACCAATGAACACAACTGGCCTGCCAGCCTCAAAATTGGGAAGGAGAGGGGGCACCCGGGTCTTCTTTCTTCCCCAGACTGCCTCTGCTCAGTCTAGGGTTGCCAGGTCCCTCTTCACCACCGGTGGGAGATTTTTGGGGTGGAGCCTGAGGAGGACAGGGTTGGGAGGGACTTCATGCCATAGAGTCCAATTGCCAAAGCAGCCATTTTCTCCAGGTGAACTGATCTCTATCAGCTGGAGATCAGTTGTAATAGCAAGAGATCTCCAGCTATTACCTGGCAGTTGGCAAGCCTAGTTCAATCTGTTGCTTCTTCCCTGGCCAAGTATGGTGCCTTCCCTTTTATAGGACTCCTATAGGATTTTGCCCCACCCCCATCTGGCCTGTCTCCACTCTCCTTCCACTTGCTCCACCTGGGAGACTATAAAAGGAAAGGGAAGCCTCTCCTGCCTCTTTCCCCTGCCCTGCCCTCTTGCTGCTCAGGACTCTCCCATTCTGGCCTTCCCAAAGTCTTAGCTCAGCCTTGCCTTCTGACCATTCCCCTCCACTGCCTGGCTTCCAGCCTTGTTCTTGGCTGTGTTGGAGTGATGGGTCCCAGCCACCTCCCCCTCTCCTGGCCTTCCTGACATGGAGTTTGGGCCCCAGCTGTCCTCAGCTCAGGCAGCCAGAGCTGAATTGAGTAAGGACTGGGCATCAGCTCCCAACACGGACCAGCCCCCTCCCAGGCCCCCACCAAGTTGCGCTATCTGGGAGTCACCCCAGGTTCCAGGGGATGGCTGGTTGCAGGAGAGCCAGCGTGGTGTAGTGGTTAACGATTTCAGACTCTAATCTGGAGAACTGGATTTGATTCCCCACACCTCCACATGAGTAACGGACTCTAATCTGGTGAACCGGGTTGGTTTCCCCACTTCTACACATGAAGCAAGTTAGGTGACCTTGGGCTAGTTCTCTCTCAGCCCCACTTACCTCACAAGGTGTCTATTGTGGGGAGAGGAAGGAGAGGAGATTGTAAGCCAGTTTGATTCTCCTTTAAAGGTAGAGAAAATTGGCATATAAAAACCAACTCTTCTTCTTTTTCCATCTGTTGGTGAGTCCTGCCCATGCTGTAGGGAATGAAGAGGATATGCATTGACTGCCAGGGCAAGGAGGGCAGATGACATTTTCCCACCTCTTCCATGCTCCCCGGGGGTGGGGGGAGTGATATAGGCAGGTGTTGTCTTCCTATATCCAGCAGGGGGCATCTTGGGTGCCTGGACACCCTTGCCTAAGCACTCAAAATCTTTGGGCCAGCCCTAAGTCCTAGGGTTTTCAAAACGTGTTCTGTATTTTCTTGGATGTCTACAGGAATGTCTCAATGAAACTCATTTTATGATAGAAGGCAAGCTTTGATGAAAAGATATATTATGTCAAGATTATACACGGTTTAGACAAGGCAGGTGAAATAGAAAAAGAACTCTATGTGGCTATGGCAATCCTTTCTGATATGAGCCAGAGGAATCATTTACCTCTTAACACATTTTTCCCTTTCTTTTAACCAGTACTGAGAATTGTTCCAAAGTGTATTCCTTTACTGCTTTTCTATGTCTGCCCCTCTCCTACCTAAACCCATCTGTGTTTCACCCAATCCACCTCACAGGAAAAAAAATATATAAAGTTCTGCCCTTGGTTTTTTCCCAGGTCCGTAGCCCAAAATTTTTTATTGCGGCAATGCAATAGGACTTGGATTACAAAAATTAGAAAAGTGCAAAAAAAATATCAGACATGCTATGTCAAGCAATGCAGAAAATAAAATTACGAACAATGAAAACTATACTGTAAGAGCATGATAGAACATACAACAAATTGATAACACATAGTGTACACTATGACATACACTTAGGGTTGCCAGGTCCCTCTTCACCACCAGCGGGAGGTTTTTGGGGCAGAACCTCAGGAGGATGGGGTTTGGGGAGGGACTTCAATGCCATAGAGTCCCATTGCTGAAGTGGCCATTTCCTCCAGATTAACTGATCTCTATTGACTGAAGATCAGTTGTAATAGCAGAAGATCTCCAACTAGTACCTGGAGGTTAGCAACCCTACATAGACTACAGCCCTGTTCCATATCAGCTTTATAAAAGTGCTTTCCCAAACAACTGTAAAACTGTTTTACATAGTTTGCAGAATTAAAGAAGTGTGGGAACCTTTCTTCTACCTGAAACTATAAATATAACCTTCTTTTCTCTGTGAATTTTCTGCAAGGGAAACAGAAAGCTCTGACACTCAAAACAGAGCTTTCAAACTGAGAAGGAAAAACTCTGCACAGCGTTCTAATTTTGTTTTTAGGATAAATAAGCTGTACTTGTGATTTTCTGTACCTAGGTCAGAAGGACAAATTGGTTCACTTCTCTAAAAACTCAAGCCTTTGCTGCAGTTTTGTGCTTGAAATTTTGCAATTGTTGGGTCGGGTCCTAGTTATGAGACTGTCCCTTTTATTACAGGATTAAGTTATCAAACTGATGCCAAATAAGACTCCCAGTATCTCAGTCAGAGTGATATATATTTTAAATGATTTACAAATTGAACACAGAACTAAATTACTAGCTGGAGGTTACTAATGGTGCCCCCCAACAAATGAGTAAGATCAACAACTGCCCATACACATGCATTTTCTGTTGTGGCTCCCATCTTGAGGAATGGCCTTTTTGAGAAAGCCAGGGAAGCTCCCACAGTTTTGTCATTCTGCAAACTATGTAAAACGAAAGGGTCCAAGAGGGCATTTTTATAAAGGTAATAGGGAGATGTGATAATAGAATGCTCCAGGAAGGAGCTTTTATAAAAGGAACAGGACTGTGGACTACATTACTATATGTTATGTATTATTTCTTTGCTATAAGTATTATTCTACTCTTATTGCATTGCTTTATACCTTTGCAATATCATTTTCTGCATTGTTTGACATATCATGTGTAATGATTTTTTGCTCTGTTTCAAATTGCTCTAATCCTAGCCGTAGGGTTACCAGGTCCCTCTTCGCCACCGGCGGGAGGTTTTTGGGGCAGAGCCTGAGGGGGGTGGGGTTTGGGGAGGGGAGGGACTTCAATGCCATAGAGTCAATCAATCTCCTGTATAATTTTATACATATTCCATAGATATAATGTAGGTAACTTCCAATTGTCCCTGAAACTAGGTTATTTTGCTATGAGAATTGCCACACTTTGAATCCTTACCCTGAGTGGGAGGAGGTTTTGCATGGTACCCTTTCAGGGACAATTGGAAGTTACCTACATTATATCTATGGAATATGTATAAAATTATACAGGAGATTGATTGTAAGTATTTCATTATATTTATTATGTGTAAAATTCAGGTGCAATATAGGTTGATTACCATTATACAATTTTAATATAGGAAGGACTGAGGAAGAATTGCCTTATAAGCTAAGAATTTGAAACGGCCGTATCCTCCACAAATTGATGATCTCTGGCTTTTCACCTGATATTTGTCGTCAACAAAGAAGATTTTGTACTCACAATTGAGACAATTATGTTAGACAACTACTGTACATATGTATATAAGGATTTTTTTGTGGGTTTTGATGTATAATTTGTCATGTATTGTCTTGAACTATATGTGGTAGCTTATAAAGTATTTTGCACTTTGTTTAAATTGGCTTTGCTCCTGTACTGATTACCTGGAGGTTGGCAACCCTAAGGTCACCCCCCCCTTTTTGGCTGGATGGAGATTGCGCCCCCCTCTCCACTAGACTGATCCCACCCGCCAAACATCTGAATGTCAGCAGGCCACAGAAAGAATCCCCAGGAGATTGCTCGCCATTAGCAGGCACCTAGGAACCGTAATGATTGATGGGGCCCAGCCTCCTTTTGCATCACTGTGGCTACGGGCCTAGTTTCTCCAAACTTGCTACTATATACGTGTGTTTCAATGTCATCTATTTTGTCTACCTGTCCCTCAAAACTGAGCGTATTCATATCATCAAGCAAGTCGCATATATTTTGTACATTCTCACACTGCCTCCTTGAAGTTCAATCCAGTAAGTCTGAGCTAAGCCAGTTCCAAGTTTTCATGGGCCTCAGGCAAACAGTGCTCGACGCCCTCCTCCCTTCTTTTTCCTGCCGTCATGCCCACGGTTCACACCTCTCCCCACCCATGCTCATTCATTTGCCAGCCCTTCCAACACTTGCCCTCCCTTCCCCTTCCCCAATGGTGCTGGGCAGTATTCAAGGCCCAGAGCCCCACTGATGCGCACTACAAACATGCCCTTCCCCAAGCAGCACTGGGTAGTGTGCAAGGCTAGAAGCATGATGGAAGGGATCACAAGCAATAGATGGGCAGAGGAGAGGCAAGCAGGCATGGAGTGGTCAGTAGGTGCATCTGGGAACCCTGGGTCTTAGCAGTGGCCCTATTCAAGGAATGCTAATGCCAGCCCTGACTCTGAGCATGTGCCAACATGATGAATGCCACCAACTGATAAATGCTACAAACTACATATGTGCAAAAGACTCATGTAATCTTGAAATATAGTTGATTTTAAATTATACATGATTGGACACAATGTCCTGGTCCAGCATCTAATCCAAGATAGCATTATGAGCATGCACCAACAGCAGCTGCCACTGCGCTGAACTGCCAGCACTGCACAGTTTCAAAACTAATACAAATTGTGTTTTAAAATTAGAACAAACCATCAGTGCAATCATATGGGGCCCTTGATTTGAGAGAAAGGGCACTGTGAGCAAAGTAAGTTTGATTTTTGAATGTCCTACTTGGAAAATATGAATCTTCCCTAGACATAAGGTATGTATTAACAGCTACATTAAGACAAAGTTAACTGCAGTAAAGTAATAGCAACTCGACTTTAAAATAAACCTAATGAAGATTAAAGAGTTCCTGGCTTCCATTTTATAACCATGTTGAAAGGTACTCTTTCAGATAAGATATGTAAAGCATTTGCAACTATTAATCTTCATAGAGCAGGGCTACAGAGAGAAGACTAGTGGAGGGGGGAGAAATGGGATTGTTTATGACAGTCACAAACTGCAGGGATTCTTTTGATCTCAAGGGCAATGCCCAAATGTCAGTGAGTGGCAAGCATATTCTGACTCTTCCTCTAATCTATAGACAAATGAAGAGAAAATCTGTGCTTTATCATCAGTACCTATCATTTGGATTAATGACTTGTGTTCTTGCCAGGGAACTTCAGGAAGCTGCTGAATCTAAACAGGGTTAATTTCCTTGAAGAGCAAAGTCAAGTACTGCATAGACCTGGGCAGTCATAAGCTTATTTGGGTTATATATGTACATAAAATCCATTTGATCCTATTGAGGTCAGTCAAGATATTTGGTTTTACACCAGGCCCGTGAACGCACTAGCAATTTACCTCGCAATTTACACGCGTCCAGTACACAAGTATCCAAAATGACTTTAAATTTCTGTTCCCACTGTGCCGCCTTTCTCCGCTGCATTTGATAAGCCTGAAGACCGGCACACTCCCACGCATGCCCAGTCGGCGCTCCAAGCAAGGACGGCGATTGCTCCAGCGTTAGTAAGGGAGGCGGGGGGAGTGCAGGGGTTGGCTGGCAGCAGGAAGTGGGCTGGTAGCAGGAAGTGGATTGAACACACATTGCATGTTCCCACTTTAAGGCACTGGGTGTGGAAGACGTTTTATTAATTCGGCGTATAAGCGGATGCGCTTAACGCAGAGAAATTGTGCTCTGGAGACATCCTCAGAATCCTTCGGGTGCGATGTAGTGGGAACATGCAAGGAAAGCCCGCAGAAATTGGAGCTGCAAACGCGCAGTGGGGACATGGCCCAATTCCTATTCAGTTAGTAATGCTGCTGAATTTCTGGTCACTAGGTTCAGATTGTGAACTTCAGTGGCTCATAACACATACACTGATTTCTCTGATCTGAGCATTCTTCTTCAGTTAAAGGACTCCCATTTCCTAGTTGCTCCTTTGGAACTGCAAAACTTAAGGCTCCTGACTGGTGTATGTCAGTTTTGGAATGAGAACTGTTGTGCAGCATGAAGTTCTGGAAAAGCAAAGGATTCTGAATGTACTGCAAGCATAAGTGCCCCGCGGCCTTCCTCTCTAGAACACTAGCTTAATTCTGACTTTGCTGTTTTATTTTATTGGAACTATTAAACTCCATGTTGAACTATTAGCATTTTCTTTTGGTCTGTTCTTCTGTTCTCTCTGTTTTATCTGACTTCGATGAGCTTTGTTTTCACCAGTCAGAACAGGAGAGATACGACTTGAAAGGGGACCAAAGAAACAGCAGAACCTGGATAAAAGAAAAGATGAAGGAACAGTTCAAAGGTAAAGGTGAGTAAAAGACAGAGAAGCAGGGATGAAAAATGAAGGATGAAAAATGATAGGTGGTGAGAATGGAGTATCAGCAACAAAGGCATTCTCTGTGTGTGTACGTGTGTCTTCCAGATGGGAATAAGATGTTCTATGAATTAGCTGGATGAGGTTTTTTCTTCTTTTTTCATGTCAAAATATAATGGAAGTAATTTGTTCTAGAGATGTGCACTGCACAGGAATTAGTGTCATGGAGGGACCATAGAGAACGTATATATGAACCAGTCCTCAGTATCTTAAACCGATGAGTAGTTTGTGGTAAAATGGAAGAGAAAGGGAATTTTAACACAGAGTTTTTCATACTTTAGCAGCTAGATCCCTCACCTTTGGATAATCAGTTCCATATTTTTCTGAGTATATTGTGGATATAATTATAGATGCCAACGGGGTGTGCAAAGCGATATGCCGAACCCCCCATATGTTTTTGGTCTTTTTCGAGGGGGGGGGGTGTTGTACTGAAAAAATGGCAACTGAAAAGCAGATCCCTGAATAATGCCGAATTTATTTGGCACTATTCAGGTCACTTTGGCCCCACTGCCATTTTTTGGACCCCCCTCCCTTCCTTACCTGCTGCTGGCTGGGTCTGCCACCAGCGTCAGAGCTGGTGGGACAAAAAACTGAAGACTGAGCAGCCTCCCAGCCAGGAGTGAGCACAGCCTTCAGTTCTTTCTTGCCCTAGACAAACTCCACATGGAGTTTGGCTGGGGCGAGGATGAAAAACTGAAGACTGGGCTGGCTCTCAGCTAGGAGTGAGCGCAGCCTTCACTTCTTCCCATCCACAGCCAAACTCTACATGGAGATCAGCTGGGTGGGAGACTCTGCGCCTCGTATTTTGCAGGTTCAGTTTATTAACCTGAAAATTTTCAGTTTTGGAGGGGAGGGGGTATGGTTGCCAGCTCCAATTTGGGAAACTCCTGGAGATTTGGGAGTGGTGCCTGAGGAGGACAGGGACCTCAGAGGAGTACAGTGCCAAAGAGTCCACCTTCCAAAGCACCCATTTTATTCAGGGGAACTAATCACTGTAGTTTGGAGGTGAGCTGTAATTCTCGGAGATCCCCAGGCCCCACCTGGAGGCTTGCATCCCTATCCCTCAAGCTCTGGTATGAGTAACTGATTCAGACTTGCTGGGCAATAACTAAAGCTTCTGACTCTACCCAACCCTCTTCAATCCCCAACTTGATTCAGTCAAGCTCCTAGGTGCCTTCCAGCCCTGTGCCAGCCATTATCAGCCTGAGTACATCTCACTAACATCCCAGTAGGAATGCATAGCTACAGTGGGAGACCTCCCAGCAACCCGACATTGCAGTTTCATTTCATAACTCAAACACTAGTATCATCATCACCCATACTAACAACATTCTGTAGAAATATTGTTAAACCTGACCCTTGTAATAGTAAAGAGCGAGACTCTAATCTGGAGAACCGGGTTTGGTTCCCTGTTCCTCCACATGTGTGGTTGACTTTAATCTGGAGAACTGGGTTGGATTCCCCACTCCTCCTCATGAACCCTGCTGTGTGACCTTGTCTGCCAGTCACAGTTCTCTCAGAACTCTCTCAGCCTCACCTACCTCACAAGGTGCCTGTAGTGGGAAGGCTAGGCAATTGTAAGCCACTCTGAGACTCCTTCAGGTAAAGAAAAGCGGGATATAAAAACCAACTCCTCCTCCTCCTCCTCCTTCTTCTTCTTCTTCTGGCTAACAGCGGCAGAGAAGAAACAAAAAAGATTACTAGTAATAATAAATAGATATATTTATTTAATAATTTTACTAAAAACAGCTTCAAGGGAAAGGGACTTCTGCTCAAGAAGCAGCTCCCTGAAACTGCTTTTCATTGAAAAGGTGGAGGGAATCAAGTAAAGTTACATTGCAATTCCATCTCTAATTTTTTAGAAATGCAATGAACAACAGGTTTGTCAAAAGTGTTCGCCACTCTAGAGATTGCAAAATTAAGCAGACTGTGCTGTCAGTCTGAATGTTACTCTCATATTGATACATGTCAGTTAGAACACCTAAACACCTTGACATTGCAAAAATGACAATATTTTGGTTGTTAATAATGGATGTGTTGTAGTATATTCTTAGTAGACCACAAACTCTCTGTTCTAGGGCCTAAAAACTAGAGCCAATGTGCTTTTGCAGGAATACTTGGTGCTAAGAAATTTCTAAATGTTAGGAAGATCTCATTCATATGGACTGCCCTGTAGTCCCTGTCTCAGCTAATTTTGAGGGAATTTAGACTTAAGTTTCTTTGTGTTTACTTTCTAGTGGCCTTGAACCCAAGTGGATGAATTCTCCTTGTTCTGGTGATTAAATGCCTGTCAGCGAGCCTTGGACTGTCAAGAAAGCATGCTAATCATCACCTCAGCATAATCGTCTGCATCCTTGAAAAAGGCTATCTAGGGGTCCCCTCAGCTAGCAGCATTTGCTATCTTCTTTCAAAAAGGCTATTTATTTTAGAGTAGATGGCTGATACAACTTAGTATCAAGGTTATATAATAGTAGGAAAGGAGAGGAAGACTGTGGTGAGGGTGCCACAATCAAGGCAGTTTATGGCCCCACCCACCCAGAAGGACAGGGGCCTCACAGAGCCAGGCAGGGGTAATTCAGCCCTGAAGCACATGGCACTCTCCCCCGGCCTTTACAACCAAGCTGGGCAGGTGTGGGGGGACGGAAAACTAGCTTTGCTATTGGGAGAGCTGGGGTGGGCCTAGCTGGGCTATTTAAATGCCAACATTCTGAGGCCAAGGGTGAGATGAACCATCCTTCCCTCTATTCTGAGATGGAGCTCAGCTGGCTTTGAGATTCAGAGAAAAGAGGGTGTGACCGCCCGCATCAACCAGAGGAGCTTGCCCACTATACTGCTGTAGGGCTTCACCCCTCAAACCCTCCCAAGTGGTATCCAGTATAAGAGAAAAGATTTAAGTATTCAACACTTGTTTAAGATATTTGAGGATCCTGGTGAGATGTGAAGTGGATCCATCACAAATACTATCAAATCACTGTTCTTTGGCTCTTGGTTTTGATTTGCTCCATCTTGATGTTCTAATTTAAATTTCTGCATTCAAAAATGTAGTCAAAATGTCTGTGCCATTTTGCCATTTGCATCAGTCAGTGTCGATCTTCATTGTCAGAGCTGTGCCTTAACTTGGAGTCAAGAATGATTGAGAACTCGTTTAATAATCAGCATTATGTCAATCTAAATGCTACATTTTTTTGCGTTTGGATTTTTAAGAGAGGAAGTGAAAGAACATGCCATTGTACTCAGAGATCCTGTTTGGCCTCACACAGAAAATAAAGATATTATCTTGTCATTGTCTTAGGCTGTGACATGTATGCTCTTTTTCCCACACGGCTGTGGTATACTTTTCGCTTCATTAATTGACACATTGTTAGGCATGGATTGCAGTTTGTATATGTCTCTGTTCACCTAAACTGGCATCTGTTAGTTATTTTTGTCTAATCTATTTTAAAATATTCTATACCAAAGATCCCTGCTTGTATACATTTCTGAGTCAGTTGCTCATGCTTTTGGTTATCATCTACAGGGGAAAATGGTAAACATGACACAGAGGACCTTTGTTGATCAATAATGTTTTAAGATTGAAATACACTAGGGAGGGGGAAAAGTTGGTTTTTTCATGGATGAGATCATTGATTTTACAAACCACTTGCCTGTTATTTATGGGGGGGGGAATGAACAAAGACTTACCAACTCATTGAAACATAGGTTAGGTTGTGCTGAGGTTGTTGTGTACAGTAGAATCAGAACAGACCATTTTCTTGGCTTGATATCTGATAGTTGTTATTTTCACACTGTCTAGTCCAAGGCCTGATCCACAAACATTCTTCATTATGCTGGTACAGAAATTCAAGGGGAAGATTGACATACATTTTAAGGATTGTGGAACTGTTGTGAATAAGCATTTACCACCTAAAAACAAATGCTACAAGTTCTTCTTTGCCAATCCGGTTTAGAATCAACTGGAGAGGAGGAAGTAAAAGAAGATCAGCTGGTTTTTATACCCCATTTTTCTCTACTTTTAAGGAGTCTCAAAGCAGCTTACAAACACCTCCCCTCCCCTCCCCACAACAGGCACCTTGTGAGGTAGATGGGACTGAGAGAGTTCTAAGAGAACTGTGAGTAGCCCATGGTCGCCCAGCAGGCTGCATGTGGAGGAGTGGGGAAACAAACCCAGTTCACCAGAGTAGAGTCGGGTGCTCTTAACCACTACACCACATTGGGAGAGGACCATGTGTGATCATTTGAAGTTCTTTATTGACCCTATACATATACGGGAGCTACCTGAAGGTGTGCATGGGTCCTTGAACACAGGGTATGAGACTCTCCATTCTGAATACCCTCCCCTATCTGAGGCTACACTGGAAGGAGCCATTTACTGTACAGTTCTCTCACATCACTTTTATTTTCATTTGAACTGCAAGCCAAGCAGTTAAGGATGTTTGAGATTGTAACTATATGTATACCAAGGTGTAAATTCAGACCAACACTCAAAAGATTATGGGGGAATAAGCTTTCTTAAACAATGCAAGTCAGAACCTTTCCCTAATAAGCTTCCTGCCTATAGGGTGGGGGTACTGACAAGGGAAAACCAAAGCACACAAGCTTGGTCTAGAAGAGGGGGCAAATTCCTCAACAGCACTAAGGTGGCTTCAGAGGCTTGAAACTGACCAGGCAGAAAGAAGGTGCAGCAAGGTGGGTCCATGGAGTGATAGAAGGAGCAGAAAGCCAACTGTGAAGTTGGGGTAACTGGAGGAGCCCAAACTCGCTATAAAAATTGGGACTGAGAGGTAACCTTTAATACTTTTTTGCCAAGAGTGAGGAGGAGAAGAGGTGTTGTGTTGGCATTGGAGTGTGAGATTGATGAAAATTCAATCTCTCTGGAGATGTCCTAGTTTGTTGAGGAAGTCTTTGCATTTTGGAAGAAAGCCCAACACAGTTAAATGTGCTTAACTTCATCAGTTCCCATGCCTTATACATGTTTAATTCTATGATGGACTATATCCCAGTTCTTTAGATCAGATCATATAAATACTAGCTTTTGTCTCTGATTAGTTTTAAAATGATGATATACTATGGCCAGTTATTTGTTTCACCTTGATATGTCTAACCTAACACTGACTCTAATTAGAGGTATGCCAGCCTCCCTTACGAATACCGCCTCTGTCCATGCCAATCTGGAATGGTGGAAACTATTGAACATATGCTATTACACTGCCCATTTTATCAAGACATACGCAAAATGCTCATTGATCCAATTTTGTCTAGCTTCCCAGATAGAGACAGAGTTCGCTATACCACTTTATTATTAGAAGATTCTGTTAAAGATATTACCTATCAGGTTGCGAGATTCTGTGCTAGTGCATGTGCAATAAGGCAGAAGAAGCTGCTAAAATGACTTTTACGTTAAACAGACTATTTTACCAAATATCAGACATTCTGTTTTAATTATTATGATATCTCTTTTTGTATAAACTGGTCTTTGACCGTAATAAACAAATGTATGAATGAATGACCCTAATTATACACAGACCTAGCGAAGATATCACATTAGATAGGGATGTTCTTATAGTTCAATTTATATTATGAATGTGTAAAAGCTGGCTTGTATATTTCTTCTTTTCCAGCACTATTTCTCTCTGTTGGCTTCTCTCTGCAGGCTGTGCAAGCCATTTCTCCAATGACTGACTCGGCACTACACAAACGGTAGATGGTAACTGCAGCTGCTTTGAAATGGAAATACTGTACTCTTAAATTAAAGTCAATTGGTGCTTTAAACCTATGCTCTGTAGAGTTTGTAGGAACAGCTAGCCACAAAATGGAGGCTAGAGGGATGAGTAATTAAGGAAAGCACAGTTGAAAGGAAAGCAATGGGAAGCAGAAATCTCCCAAGGGGAATGTTCCAATATGGAACACTAGATGTAAATGCAATGTGAAAGTTAACTGACCACATGTTTCCACAATTTACTACAATATGGCTCTCTGTCTGAGTCATCTGAGGAAGACCTTGGGTGGGAACTGGAGCACTATAAATGGAGAACTGAAAGCATAGCCGATTACTGGAAAGATAAAGTCCTGCTGACATTACGTATTTACTTTTGTCAGTCTAAGCTCAGTCTCCTTGCCTTTTGAGGTCTCTCTTTTTTCTACAGCTGGCCCAAACTAGAGCTAGGTATTTCTTAACATTGTTTAATTCTAGTTAATAATTAATTGTTTCAAAATGGAAGATTGCTGACTGGTAAGGGGAAAAAATCAGACTGACGTCTTTATTTTTCTAGACAGTTGCCTGAGAAGACATAGAAAAAGACATCCCCCACGTTGCAGTTAAAAAAAAGATGCATTTTTAAAATTGTATTTTTGTACCTGTGTGCATAATACAAGTGTGTTTTGCTTTCATATGAGTATGAGAGAGTGCAAAACTCCTGCTCTGTGTTTTTTCTTCTTCTTGTGAGACAGCACTGATAAAGAGGAGGAAACAAGAGTCTGCAAAGACTTGAGGGAGGCATCTCATTTCTCCCTCTCTTACTATTTCCTCTTTCCCATTCCTGAAAGCCCCCATAGCTCCCTTTTCCTGATTCCTTCTCTCCTTCTAGGGTTCCTAACCTCCAGGTTGGGCCTGGAGATCTCCTGGAATCACAACAGATCTCCCTACTTACAGAGATCAGTCCCCCCCTTAGGGTTGCAAGGTCCAGGTTGGGAAATTCCTGGAGATTTGGGGGTGGAGCCTTGGGGCTGAAGTTTGGGGAGGGAAGTGACGACAGTAGAGTATAATGTCAAAGTCCACCCTCCAAAGCAGCCACTTTCTACAAGGGATCAGTTCCGAGTGATCTCCAGCCCCCACCTGGAGGTTGGCACCCCTTATTCCCATGGAGGAAAAGGTTGCTTTGTAGGGTGGAGTATATGGCATTATACCCTTGTAAGGTCCCTCCTCTCCTCAAACCATAACCTCGCAAGGCTGCACATAACGACATTACCTTTCCCCCTTAGTTACTTTGAATCCCACTGACACCAAGTCATTGTGGTTCAGACTGGCAGACAATGAGGCCTTTTCTGAAGCAGAACCGTCAATGCGTCGTGGGGATGAGCAAACAATTCAATTTCATTTCTTGTAATATTTTTGTAAAAGCACTTTCAGTTCTCTGATTTCAGCCGTTGTTTTTGTGGATTCATTTGTACAGTATACATATATTTTATAGATTTATACGTAATTTATAAAATATTTCTTTGCATACTGTGTCATTTATATATGTGGATTTATTGAGTAACATTGAAAAACGTATATCTCCAGTTATCTCTGTGATCTCTGTTATTCTCGATCTTATGGTGGAATTGAATTCTTTGTTTATATTATTGAAATTTGCCAACGACAGATATCAAACTTCTACTAGACTATTAACGGTGAACTTTTTGGATTGCCACAAAAATTGTTTAGACTAGACATTGGAAGCAACCACTAAAATTTGGGTACTTGCAGTACCATCCTAAGCAGAATTGCATACTTCTATACCCCATGAAGTAATCTCCCCTCTTTTAGGATTGAAGGATTTTTTTTTAACCTGAAAAGGAAAAAAAATCCTTTGCTTAATTAAATTCTGTAGGAAGATACTTTTTGTAAAACTTATGTTTGCATAGTAGTATACAATAATATGAATCAACACGTCTCAATGGGGCATTTTATACTGGTGGGTAAAACATTTTTTTTAAAAAAAAAATCTTCACTGCATTCATATGTGTTTGAGATTTAAGATTGTCAAACTGTCTAGAAGCATAGTTCTAAGATCTATTTTGCAAAAAGGAATTCTAAATGCTCCTTAGCAGGCTATATATTCCGACATTATATGGTTAGTGTGACAAATTTTCAAAGATGAATCAACATGATACTCTTGGACAGTCTTCTTTCACCAGTAATCCCACGCGTTACCTAGCAGTCTGTGGCTTATGTTCCCCCCAGGTGCTTGAAAGAAGCAAATAAATTTTCAGATCCACTACTGAACCCTACACGCGTGATTATCTCCTAGCCATGACTGCTGGAAACTAATGGCACTCCGCTGTTCAAATACCCTCCTCTCCGATATCTAATGCATTGATGTGTTAACAGCAAAGAAAACTCATCTGCCTGCCTGATCCTTTAGAATTTTGGATTCTTGGCTGGTACTCAGCAGCAGCAATGCCATACTTAAACAGAGCTATGCCAGTGATATAAATTTTATTTAAAAGAAAGCATGCTAGAGCACTTTTTTAAAAAAAATCCTAGAATCTACTACTGCAGCAGTTCAAGCAGTGCCGATGATTCCCTCGCATTGAAAATAGTCAATACTTCCACGCAAGCACCAACTGCCCTTGTCAAATCTCAGAAGCTAAGCAGGGTCAGCCCTGGTTAGTATTTGGATGGGAGACCACCAAGGAATACCAGGGTTGCTGTGCAGAGGAAGGCACTGGCAAACCACCTCTGTTAGTCTCTTGCCATGAAAACCCCAAAAGGGGTCGTCATAAGTCGGCTGTGACTTGAAGGCACTTTACACACACACAATGAAGGATTGGTTGATTGATTGAATGAATGAATGAAATGAAGGATTAATTTATTCAAATTCATTGCTATTAGTCACGATAGCTTAATGAAACATGTCTCCCGAGCACACATGGAAACAGCAGTGAGACAAACAGTCCTCCCTCACATAATCTTTCTGCTAGCAAAAGTGCATGGGGTAGAAGGGAGGGAATGATGAAGCCCCTTCTGCCACTGCACCATGCTCAGGACATAATTTGGCCCTCCTGCACTATTTTTTAAGTGAATCCCATGTCTAGGGTTGCCAACCTCCAGGTGGTAGCTGGAGATCTCCAACTATTACAACTGATCTCCAGGCGACAGATATCAGTTCCCCTGGAGCAAATGGCTGCATTACCAATTGGACTCTATGGCATTGAAGTCCCTCCCCTCTCCAAGCCCTGCCCTTCTCAGGCACAACCCCCAAAATCTCCCGGTATTTCCCAACCCGGAGCTGGCAACCCTACCTATGTCACACGTTAAATGTGAGTTGGGTTGGAGTTTCCCCCAACCCAACTGACATTTAATGTATCATCTAATCGGACCCTTAAATTATTTGAAAATATTTTCTTTTTCTTTTTTACAGAGCAGCAGACTTGGTTCCTTCTGCCTCCATTTTATCTCTGTGAAGTAGATGGAGCTGGGTCAAGGTGTACCTGGTCCAAGGCCACCAAATGAGCTCATTGGGGACTTGAACCAAGTTGTTCCCAGTGACGAATCCAACTCTCTAACAAGAACATTGTAATGATGCTCAGTACAGCTCAGAAACAATTGACACAATGTCGAGTGCATCAAATGCGCTACTTCATTCCGATGTACTTCCACAGGTTTTTAAAGTAGGATGGCCTTGACGCAGTAATGGAATGAAGGCTACTTTCCAAAAGAAAAGCACAATAATGAGAAAACAGAACCAGTCTGCCCTCCGGCAACTAACCTCAGTAGCTTTGGTTCTAGGTTATCAGCTCCAGTGCTTTTATTAAGATTGATATGCAGGAGCACTTCACAAATCTCTTCAGTGGAGATTGGGAAAAGTCTAAAATCATTAGTGCTGCCATGAATAACAGAATAGGCTCCGAGTGATCAATTGTTTGTTTAGATAGGCTCAATGAGCTATTTAAGCTAATGTTGAAACTGTTGGTGTGCCTATTGGATTCATTAAGCATGTGTGGCAGTTCAATGGGAACTGCTGGGGAGGGAATGTGAATAAACTATTGAATGCTGAACACATTTTGTCTGTCCAGTTAAAAATCCTTCGGAAGTCATTTGCTCTGTGATTTGCAATCTCCTATCTGCAATATCAAAACATCTAAAAGGAGCCCAGAAATATGGGGACAAACTTTAATCTCCTCCTAAACCCAGAATTATGGGTATTGTAACTAGGCTAATGCTATTTTGGTTCTTTTAAGCAGTTTCTTGTTCAGTTCAAACAATGGTTCAGACTGAGACCTAGAAAATATGGAAGTTTATTTTTTCTAAAAAACTTAGGTCAACTGCTTGTAGCTTCAAAGACTCAGATAAGGGAGATGGGAGGTAACACAGGTGCCGGTCATACCATTAGACCTAGCAGTCTCAAGGTCACAAGAATCTAGGAGGGTATATTCCATCTCGTTAATACCTGAGTTTATGGGTGGGAGAAGGTGTTTGTTTAATTAGACCCAATGCAGCTGCAGGGCATCCAGTCTAACTAGCAAACTCATCAAATTGGTTGGATCACCTGGTTAGCAACATGCCTCATTGGTCAAGTTATATCATTCGCTATACATTTGATTGGCTAACTAGAATCAGGTCCATGTGGGTCAATGAGCATATAGGGAAGATCTTTCATTTTAGTTTAGCCCAGTGTCTGAATTTCATTGACTTTGTGGCTTCCTGCTTCTCTCAAACCCTTTTTCAACTCAACTAGAGAAAGCAGAAGGCAATTCTTCCTGCACTCCCCTTTAGCTCCATTGGTGACAGCCAGAATCAAAAGGTCATGAAACACAAAGCTGTTCACTCTCTCTAAATCCCTGGTCTCTCCAGATGCTCCTGCTATGCCACAAGGACCTAACAGACCATCTAACAGAAGGGATAGTCACCTGTAGATGTATTTTTCTCTCTCCTGTTCCTTATAGTCCCTCTTGCACCAATATGGCTAAAAGGCACAATGTTCTATATCTCCATGTGCCCCGCCCATCACCAGGGACTTTGCAGCAATCTTCCATTTCTCATTGGGGAGCAATGCTGGTAGAAGCATAGCAGTGCCTGTTTCCTGCTCCTTTCAGCCTCACCAGCACAGATAGAGCTCAAAGAAGTATGAGGGAAGTAATGTTCTGTTCCCTGCAATGCTCCTTCTGCAGCAAAGTGAACACATGAAGATGGCTTATACTAAATCAAACCATTGGGCCAGCAAGGTCAGTATTTCTACTCAGACTGGCAGTGGCCCTCCAGGTTCTCAGGTGGACGTCTTTCATGCCACCTTCTATCTGATGCTTTTAACTGGAGATGCCAGGGATTGAACCTGGGACCTTCTGCATGCCAAGCAGACACCATACCACTGAGTCATGGCCCCTTCCTAAAGTGAAGAAGCATCCCCCCAAGGAACCAGCAGTGTCCTCTTCTTTGTGTGTTTTATTTTCATTGTTTTATTTGAGTGTTTGTGTTTAACTTTGTTTTAATGATCTGTTATTTGCTAGGCCTTTGGGAGCCTAAGTTGCCTGAAAAGGCAGCTGAGTAACATTGTTAATAAAACAAAAGGGGGCTTTAGAATAAGCTCCCATTTTCAAAACGGGCAGTGGCTGGAGGAGGCAGCTGGACATCTCTTTGTTTCTGCTGCTGCCAGAGGACTTTTCCCACTGGGAATGAAGACATATTAGTGGTGGGTATCCGCTAAGGTTGCCAGGTCCCTCTTCTCAACCGGTGGGAGATTTTTGGGGTGGAGCCTGAGGAGGGCGGAGTTTGGGGAAGGGATAGACTTCAATGCCATAGAGTTCAATTGCCAAAGCAGCCATTTTTCTCCAGGTGATCTGATCTCTGTCGGCTGGAGATCAGTTGAATTAGCAGATCTCCTGCTACTACCTGGCAGTTGGCAACCCTAGTCTCCGCAGACAGGTCACACCAAACCATGCCACCAGTCCTGCTTTAGCTGATCCCACCTGACAGTGAAGGACAAAGTATGAAGTTGCTTGCAACTGATAGAGTTCACCTTCTGATAGCCACACTCTAAACTGCACAGCTGTTTAAAAGCACCCAAAAGAAAAGCAGTTGATTTTCATTTATAATTGCTATTTATGTTTTAATTAGTGTAATTGCTATGGAGTTTCTCCACACTATAAGAAGCAGTGTCAGTATTATATACAATTTGGTTCTTGACAATATCAGTTTATAATGAAGTAGGAAATCCAAACCACAAATACAAAAAAACACACATTAAGTTAAACCATTTGGAAACCATTTGGAATTGTGACCTTGAGGTATTAATGATTCAAGGCAAACTATATCAGCCGCCACAGCATGTAAGCTATGTGCTCCATTATGTTATACCACTTGCTCTTGCAGCCTTAAAGCACAGCCTATCAATTAGTAATGAAATAGTCACAAAAAGCAATGGGTGTTTGGTCAGTAGCCACTTGGGCTGATGAGGGAATGTGGTGGTAGGAAGCACTGGCCAGTGCTGAACTCATCCACAGAAGCCATACCTTTACCTGTGGGAGTTTAAAGGAAGTGTCTGAGGCTTGGTCTAAACCTTAGAGTTACCACATGGAATGTTCTGTTTTCATGTGATGTATTTGTTCATTTGGTGTGCATTTGGTGTGCTGAGATGTCAGTTTGCTACCTTCCCAAGCCACGTTGGGGACTCCATGATGATCTTTTTTGAACTTTTTTTTTTTACCATTTGAACATTTTGAACATTTCCATTATGATTGAGGATGACATGGCTTTCAGTAATATCATGCCCAGCCATTGTGTTCTGATACCAAACTGTTCGAAAGAATGGAGACAGTCTAGCTGTCTGCATGTTTATGGTTATCTGTTAAGTACTGGCTAGGGATGAAGATTCTACAACTTCCATTAGAAAGTCAGTGTTGATTCATGGGATAAAAGGACTGGAGACTACAGGACTGTAGTCTCCAGACTACAGAGATCACTTCCTCTGGAGAAAATGGCTGTTTGGGGGGGGGGGTCAATGGCATTAGACCTGCTGAGGTCCCTCGCCTCCCCAAACCCCACCATCCTCAGGCTTCAACCACAATTCTCCAGGAATTTTCCAACCCAGAGTTAGCAACCCTAATGGGATACAAAGCCTCTAGAGCTCTGAGAGATTGTAGTCTTTTAGGTTTTTTTTTATCATTGCTTTGTTTACATTGTAAGCCACCTTGAGTGCCACAAGAGAGAAAGGTGGCTAATAAACATTTCAAATAAATAAATAAGCCTTTGTACCAGTCAGCTGATATTAAACTATGCCATGATCAACACGTGTCACCAAACAGAAATATTCAGACTAGATCTATAAAATGAACATCTGGGCAAGCAAATGCAAACAGACAAGGTGCTGACCAAGCTTCCACTGCCTCCATGTCTTAACACCAGTCAATGTGGACTTGGATCACCCTTCTCCTTCACTTGCTGCTTAATCTGTGTCACTGCCACACATTTCCCCGACCAGCAGCCCTTGTTGCTAGCACCACAGGGACTGATTTAAGCCAGGGTTAACCCCAACATTCCATCATTTCAGTGACTAAAAAACTTTGAACACCTGGTACACAGCTAAATCATTACAAAATATAGCTCTACACTCCACTTGGTAATGAATATAGCTTAATGAGCCATAACATATTGCCTTTTATAATACTGAAATTCATCTGTTTACCTTTTCCTTTATGGTATTACAGAATCTCTTGTTCTGTTTGTCATGCTGAAGCATACAATTGTTTGCAGATCTTCAGATAATTGAAACAAAGTAAAGAACAGGATGAAGCAGTGAAGTAGTCTTGAAAAATGCAGGGTCTTGATTACTTGCTTCCAGTTTTAGATGCAATTTGGATAAAGCTACATGATACTTATGCTAATAATCCCAATTTGCGCAGGACAGTCCCAATTTTCTGACGTTTTATGGATATATCAATATGATGAGAAATTCAAGCTTTTGGTGCTCTTATTTTTTTGTATTATACATGCTGGTGTACATACTGTAATTTGCTTGTAGAATATGGGAATAATAAGATAATGTTCATTTCCGTTATTGCTGGAATAATATTAAAGTAATAAAGTTAAAATAAATCTCAGAAGCGGTTTTCACTGCACCATATTTATGATCCATTCCCCCTACCAGTATTTACCATTCCAATGAAAATCCCTCAGAGTTATACCATTGTCCTATGTGAGAAACTACTTTTATTAGTCCAGAATTTGAGTTGTATAGCATTTTCCTTCAGGAATCAGTTGAAAATCAATTTTTTTTTTGAAAATGACATTGCATAGGAGGATATTCTTAGCCAAATTAGAGCATACTTTACAACACTCGCTTGACTACCATGGAATCCTTGGAAATGTGGCCATGTAAATGAATGAGGTTTTTCCAATAATTGTTAGAGAGACGGGAATCTTGCAGCTCTGTAAAAAATCAAGTTTCCAGAGATTTTAGTAGCAAATAAGGAAGAACTCCAGCAAGGAAATACAAAGATAGTGGCTGGGATCCAGATATCCATGTACACATGGAGGAAGCCCTTCTGCAGATGCTCAGTGGGTTGCAGGCTCTCTAGTGGTAATGCTTCACACAATATTGGTCTCCTGATCTTAAGCGGGGGGGGGGGGCCTTTTGGAGAAGTGCAAAGAGTGGCTGATGGAAGGGGCAAAAGGAAAAGCCCCTGTGCATACTGCAGACAGCATTTTGGACTTCAGCCATGGAAGAGGAAGAACCAGCTACTGCTCTCCTGAAGCTCTAAGAGCCCTACAGCCCAAAACAGTTTTGAAGCGTGACTACTAGACAGAGTTGAATGAAAAACATGTCTGCAAGCAGATTGGTTATAAAACGTTAAACCAAAATCACCTGAACAGAGCTTAGCATTAATGTAATCCCACTAGGTGGATAATACTTAGAGATATGACTTTTCTCTCCCTGAGAGTCTTATATAGCCTAAATGGTACTTTTAAACAGTGCCCAGTTCTACAAGCAAATGATAATAAATAGATAGAATCATTTTTAAGTTTAAAAGGCCTGAACAAACCTCTCTCTAAAATGTGCATCATCTACAGAATTTGTAGCTTGCCATAAAGGTTTTATCCACTTCTGAGAATTGCTATCTCAAAACTTCAGCCAATACATATATTTAGTGACAATTTAAATGTGGTTAAATATATAGACCTTCCCAAATTCATGCTTAAGCCTTAATGGCTATCTCTATGAAATAAGTCTAAGCCCCATGTTTTTTTTAAAAAAAACATGTATATGCATACCTTTTCTCATTTTGCTGACAGCTGACCTTTGATTTGTTCCCCTATGGCTAGATCAAAAACTGCAGAACAAGGGTGCATGTTCAATTGCAATAGCATTGTAACTGACAGTAGAAAATGGTGGCTCCCTGATAAAGTGTATTTATATCTTTTTCTTTTTTTTGAAGCCTTGCTTTCAGGGTCTCAGGACTTGTCCATGTGTTAAACAATGCTTTCCAGAACCACATCAGCCAGAACAAGATCCTGCAAGTGTATCCACCATGTTCACACACTGACAGCACAATCCAAGGGGGTAAAAGTTGTGGTGTGGCAGGGAACCCCCTTAGGATTGCACTGTTTGTTCTACATGTACATAGAGCTCAGTGGTTTCAGAATGCATCACCTTGTCTTGTACAACGGAAGCCTGAGTATCTCCACTGACTGTAAGTGGCATCGCCAGACATGTGAAAACAGGAAATGTAGTTCGATTGCAGTTCGAGCACGGTTCAATTCTGTTGGCATCTTCTGCCACCAGATGAAGACGTTTTTTGTTTCATTTGGCATTCCCTCAATGGTCCCTCCTTCCTAACTAATTTTTAAATATTTTGCATCTATTTTAACTGTTTTCTATGAGTTTTAACACTGTTTTTAAACTCTTTTAAAGTTGTTTTAATCAATTAGGTTTTTATAATAATGGTTTTATAATGTAATTTTACCCTTCTCTTTTAAATTGTTAGCTGTCTTGGTGACCTGGAGAAAATGGCCGCTTTGGCAATTGGACTCTATGGCAATGAAGTCCCTCCCCTCCCCAAACCCTGCCCTCCTCAGGCTCCACCCCAAAAACCCAAGTGGGGCCTGGGCATCCGCAGGAATTACTGCTACTCTCCAGACTACAGAGATCAGTTCCCCTGGAGAAAATGGATGCTTCGTGAGTGGACTCTATGGCATTGGTACCCCACTGAGGTCCCTGTCCTCCCCAGGCTCCATCCCCAGTTCTCCAGAAGTTCTCCGGTGGTGAAGGGAAACCTGGCAATTCTAGCCCATACAGTTGTACAGAATCAGCAAAAACAAAACAAAACCCAAAACAGTATTTGGCAATTAAGTGCAGTCATTCGAAGACTACAAAGGTGTGTGGAATACATGTACAGCCCTGTCCAAAATGTCAGTGCTATATTCATATTTTCTTAAACTGAATGTTTCACTACATTGCCCCCTAAAAAATATTTGTAACTGGAACAATTCTGATTCAATTAAAAAAAACCAGAGCATTGACTTTTAGCTAAATGCCATCCTCATTGTAGTATCAGTGCAGTATTTATCAAGATTAAATGGTACATTATTTGCATATATGCCTTCTTTAATTACATTTGCATATGCAATGCCCTAATTAACCCACTTGCTTCAATATTGAATTATAAATTGATATTGTATATGTCCTCAAGTTACCTCCCCCCCCCCAAATTACATGGTGAGTACAAATTGTAATTAATTCTGCTTTCATCTTGGCTGACAAGGCCATATTTCTATTACACAGCAGGACAAGTAAATGCTCAGAGCTGGAGTCTTGTGTTCTGTACAGAAATCTACAGAACTTTAAAGAGGAAATTAAGAGTTAGCACAGGAAGAGTAATAGCTTTCCTAATCCCTTTCTAGAAGAAAGGTTTTTGTTTGGAACTCTAATGTGGAATTTTGCAGGGCAATCTTAAGCAGGTCTACTTAGAATCCTGCTCAAGTCTACTCAATGAGGATTACTCCCAGGAGGGCATTTTTAGGACTCCACTGTTATTTATCTTCTCTTTACCATTATGTACCGTACCAATACCATCACATCATATTTATTTATTTATTATTTATTAAAGCACCTCTGTCCTACCTTTCCTTGTAGTTCAATGTGGCTTACAATAATAGTTTAAAACATTTTCAATTAAAGCCAAAATAAAAGAGCAACCCCCAAATGTCTCCCACATGGGAAAAGAGATATGGGTCATTTATTAGGGATGCTAACCTCCATGTGGTGGCAGGAGATCTGCTATTATAACTGATCTCCAGCCAATAGAGAACAGTTCACCTGGAGAAAATGGCCACTTTGGCAATTGGACTCTGTGGCATTGAAGTCCCTCCCCTCTCCAAACCCCGCCCTCCTTAGTCTCTGCCCCAAACACCTCCTGCCGGTGGTGAAGAGGAACCTGGCAACACTAGTCATTTATGCATGGGAGTTTTACCTGAGGTTTCTTGCTCGCTGGGCCCACACTTTCCTGTTGGGAGTCTATGCACCAGCAGTCTCCAAACTCAAATCAGAAAGTATTTGAATCCTCCCCACCCCTTGAAATGCTGCTTCGTAATTGGTTGTAGTGAGAGAAAAGTCCCCCCAACCCAATTGCCACATAAAAAAGCATTTTAAAACAAAAAATAGAGCAATCTGAAAAGAAGGGGGGGAGACCTCGGTTTTAAAAAGCCTTTCTTCTGCTCAGAAAGAGCTCTGAGGAAACAGGAAGTATTTGAATCCCCACCTCTGTACATGCTGCTTTGTAATTGGCTGTGAGCTAAATCAAGCTTGCATGTCCCGCACTTTGCCTTATGCACAGAGATTCACCTGGGCTGAGCTCAGGGGAGAGGGAAGAATCGGTTTAACAGAGGAATAGGAAGGTCCAGGAAAACTCATGCATAACTCCAAGGAACAACCGAGACAGACGGGGTGAACATGAGTGAAAGTATCCATGCATAAATGACCATGAAGGCTTTTCAGCACCAAGACATGTTAATTTGCCTCCTGTATCAGAATATCATGACTAGGACACAACATTAACATACACTGGATGTACAAAATGTCCAACCATTCCTACATGTGACCCTGCAGGGAGTGGACAAGTAGTCAACTAGTTAAAGACCTTTCCACCCTTTTTTTCACACCTCTTGTCTGTCCTTAGACTGATATTCTTAGGGGACAATTTCCTCCTTATTTTCAGAAGTCATTCTATCCTCTCCCACCCTCCCTAGTTAGATAGACAGCTAGAGGCTCTGTCTCTCAGCTTTTCTATCCTAAAATGTAGTTCCCTCAATAAAGGCAACTTTATCTTTAATCAGTGAGTCTGATGCTTCTCTGCGTACTTAGCATACTCTGCCAACAAAGGTTATACTCTGCCAACAGTCAACATGTGGGGAACCACATATAGAACAGACATTTAGGCATTCTGGACCCAAACCCTGTAGGGTTTTAAAGGTTAATAACACCATTTTGACCAAACTTGGAAACAGACTGGGAATCAGTGCAGTTCTCTGTACACAGGAGTTAAGCTTTCGTGGCAGTTGGTGTCATTGTGAAACAGCTAATGGTTCCAGGTGCAATTCAAGTGCAATGCCACATACAGAAATTACAATGGCATGTATCAAAATGGTCAATGTTTTCTCTTTCTTTCTGTTATCGATTCAGTTGAAGATGGGAAAACTCAACCTACAAATCCTTTTCTTTTGGCTTTGGTTGACTGTCTATTTCTAACGAAATCATGATGATAACAATGGATTAAAGAGAGAGAGAGAGAGAGAGAGAGAGAGAGAGAGAGAGAGAGAGAGAGAGAGAGAGAGAGAGAGAGAGAGACTCTTTCATGTTCTTGATTTTAAACCATTCTCCCCACAGCCTTTTCACATGGAACACTAGCAAGGATTAAGTAGCCTTTAATGTAATTATAGATTCACAGAAGTTCTGCTAAATGACTAACCTTTATATTAACAGAACTTATATTCTTTGCATAACAAAAGCAAGAATTTTCAGCGTAAGTATTTTGAAACCTTTCAGATAAATTACAGCTAAGAAATTAGGTACTGAAACGCAGGGGAAAATCCAACTGTTGAATTCCAGTTAGTAAAAAGAAATTATTAGATGATTATAAGGCTCTCTATTTTCATGCTATTACATAATTAATTTATACCATATTAATCAAATATAATTCAACTAAATAATAATCTAAACTTCTTGAAACAGAATGTAACAGATGTAACCTAGATACCAATTTTGTCCCCATATACACTCAGGCAATGCTAACATTATCTTAGCACATCCGTTTGTTCCTCCTCCCATGTAAGATCATGTGTCAGCAATGCCCTTCTGCTGTCTACACTGGACAAATGGAACAATCCCTACCCAAAAGAATAAAAGGATACATGTCTGGCACTAAAAATCACAATATTCAAAAACCAGTGGGAGAACAATTTAATCTTTAAGGATACACCTTAAGGGTTTAAAAGTATATGAACACATGAAACTGCCTTATACTGAATCAGACCATTGGTCCATCA
Source organism: Euleptes europaea (assembly GCF_029931775.1). NCBI lineage: Eukaryota > Metazoa > Chordata > Lepidosauria > Squamata > Sphaerodactylidae > Euleptes > Euleptes europaea. The sequence goes on along the minus strand of NC_079316.1, from coordinate 33,334,997 downwards.
AGGTAAGTATTGCCTACTCAGACTGACAGCAGCTTTCCATGGTCTCAGATCACCTACTAGCTGACCCTTTTAACTGGAGATGCCAGGGATTGAACCTGGGACCACGGAGCTGCACACCACTCCTCCAATGCTGCAGTCTCTCCAGGACCTAAATCCTGGAAGAGAAATGCGGTGCCAGCATGGGAGGGCTGTTCCTGGGGCATTCCCAGGGTGGAGCTGACTGTAGTCAGCTTCCAAAGCACCTCCAGCCCAGGAACGCCCCCTCCAGCAACAGCGTTGCTGTGCCACAGTTTTCCTGGCACAGCATTGCTGTGTTCTATGTGGGGGAGCCCCATTTTCTTTGTAAACCTTCAAAAAAGGCTTTTTAAAACCTTGTGGCAGTTGGGGAACCTCTTTGGAGGTGCCAGAGTGGTGACTCGGCTATGCTGTCCCCGGCCGCTGCAAGGCTCAGGAACGAGCTGCTCCTCTCGTCACATTTTAGACTGCGCTTTACTTCATTAGATTTTATGTTTATCTTACTCTGCCCATCTTCCACAGTTAGGAGTGCTACAGACTGATTTTTATTTGATTGGTTACTGTTTCACATCAGCCTGTCTACCTAATATCTCTCCCATTTGCTGCACGCAACTCTAAGTGTAAATAACTTCAATGGATGTACATTCCATGCATGTGATGACATGAGCTCTGACTCCTGAAAGCAGCAATAAATTTTGGTAGTTTTTAATGTGTGACTAGACTTCTATTGAATAGAAATATGTAAGGATCCTGATTTTAAAAATATGCACTGAAAACACACAAAGAAAAATGATTCAGAAAAATGATTAGCAGTATCAAATCAGAAAAGAGAAGCATAAAAGTATGCAGTGGGAATTAACAGAAAATAGCCAAACCAGTCAAAGGTATTAAGGTGATGGAAGTATGAATTCAGAGTTCAGTGATTACACAAATGTTTTGTCATCCATTACACTGCAACTTCTTCAGTTTTATATGAATGGATATTTCCCATTCTGTAGTTAAAACCTGGGGCACTGCCCTCACATTGTTGCACAATCAATATTGCCTACACTCAGGGGTGGTTCCAGGTTTTGGGGGCCCAGAGCAGAGATTGCCCAGGGGTTCCTGTCTATCACCAGCCCCCCATATGCAATACACTTCCCCACCTTCCCACCTGCATGCCCTACACTTCCCTGTGTGTCCTTCCTCTGCCTTCCACTGCACATGCTCACAGCTGCCCTTGTCCTGATGGTGCCGGGCAGCATATGCCTAGGAGTGTCTCTCCTATGGATGTGAAAAGCACCACCACAATGCACTACCTGCACAACCTTTCCCAGTGCCTCTAGGCAGTACATGCAGGGGAGGGGCTGTGGCTCAGTGGTAGAGCATCTTCTTGGCATGCAGAAGGTCCCTGGTTCAATCCCCAGCATCTCCAGTTAAAGGGACTAGGCAAGTAGGTGATGTGAAAGATCTCTGCCTGAGACCCTGGAGAGCTGCTGTGGGTCAGAGTAGACAATACTGACTTTGATGGACCAAGGGTCTGATTCAGTATAAGGCAGCTTCATGTGCTCATGGGCTGAGAATGTGGGTGACCACACACACATAAATGGATGGGGGAAGAATGCCTTGATGGTAATTGCAGTTGCAGTAATTGGCAGGGCAGTTTTGTGGGTGAGGTGTCGTTGCAAGCAGCTACCCCATCTCAGGTTATGCTGGCACTGGCTCTGCCTGTATTTGTTATGGAAATCCATTGTACCTGCCCAAATGTGTTAACAGTCTCATTTTTTGAGGATAAGCCTACCCTACCAAAGAAACTCATCCTGTGACGTCTGACCTGGATTTCCCAACACTCACCAGAAAAACAGAATTGAAATGATATAAATAATATTTTAAATATCCAGCTTTGCTTTAAAAAACCCCAACTAACCCAGTTGAATTAACTCCCTGTGTCTCAGCAGTTAGCTATTGCTGGTCACAGTTGCCTTTTCCTCAAAGCCCATGAGATTCTTTCATAAACTGTTGCAGTTTTGTGGTGAGACAGGGCAAGTAAGGCTAGATGGACATTCAACACATTCTTCTACAACCGGAGAGATTGGCAACATCTGGAAAAAGTCTTCTTGCCAGGCAGGATCCGTGAGATCTTAAACCAGCACTCTGTTAACAGCAATCCACAAATCTGTTGGAAACATATGGCTGCTGAATTACAAGACCTTGGGCCATCTGGCCATCACATGTTCTGTTCGGCATGCTCGAATAATCTTATCAAGGGTTTCCAAACAATTTTCTGAAGGATTATTAAACAAGATGAAAATAGAGAATGGCTGCAGATTCATGAAAGGCCTAGTCCCCTTTTATATACATGTTCTTTACAGTCATTAGCTACAGTGCCAACTCGGCAGGGTACTGGCTTTATATAACCTTGTCCAGATGGTTCTCATTTTGAGGACTGAGGTTTCATTTTAATGTAAAAGCCTGGCTTCCCATACTTACCAGAAGGGTGTCCGAGGGGGGAAAAAGCTGACTTGCCTCTCATGCAATGCTTCCCATCTGTTTGAATCAGACTTTCCTACTCTTCTGTTATTCCATAGAGTTACAATAGCTTGTAATTACTGCAACTGTAATTACCAATTCATTACCTATCAGAAGACTATAGACTAAAACCAAGGTGTGTAATATAGTGTCTCTATCATGTTTTTTTCAATTTGTCCAGTTCTCCAAGGACCTCAAGTTAGAGGACATATGTCTCTTACTTTCATCACAACAATTAGGGGTCAATAGTGCATTATCCGGTGACAGAGATCAAACTTAAGAGAGTGTGACTGGTTGAAGGTCACCTAGAGAGCTACAAGGCAGAACTGGGATTTGTTAGTCTAACTCTTTAGAAAATCTAGCATTTTGCTAGCCTGATTACAGCTCCCAAAGAGACACATGTTTTGCATATTGGGTAAAAGATATTGCAATTTAGTGAAAATGTTAGCCCTGTTCAAGTTATACTGAACACTCGTACAATTTGTGCACAGCACACTCTTGATTTTTTCTTTACACATGCATTGAGTACTTCTCATATTACAGTCTACTGAAGTACAGCTGAACTTGTGATTGAAATCGCATGTTTATCCGAGTACTGGTCTCTGGTTTCATTTGTAAAGTGAACACACATTGGCTCTTTCTTACAAACAGGTGTACATGCATTCAATGTAACATGCTAGCCAGGCTACTTACTGTGGCAGATGAAACCAGCAGCAGCTGGAAACACCATCAACAGCAACCACTGTACGCCATGGCAAGATCCTAATTGAGTCTGGGGCTTGATGCCCAAAACTCCTCTGTTGTAAAAAAAATAAATAAAAATAAACAATTAACAAGGAAGTAAGGAGATGGAACGGAGATCTACTACTCACTGTGGAGTGAGAAAAAGGAAGGTGTTGATTGTTGGTGATTCCCTGCTAAGGGGATTAGAACATTATGTTTCTGGGCCAGACCCCTTGACTCGGCAGTTGTGTTGCTTGCCTGGAGTGAAGATTAGCTGTACCTGGAGGTCAACATGGTATACTAAGCAAAATATCAAAAAGATAAAGCAGGACTACAGTCATCAACTCCAGGTCAGGAAAATCCTGGAGATTTGAGGGTACAGACTGAGGAGAATGAGGTTTAGGGAGGGACCTCAGCCGGGTATAATGCCATAGGGTCTACTCTCCAAAGCAGCCGGTTTCTCCAGGAAAACTGATCGGTCGTCTGTAGATAAGTTGTAATTCTGGGAAATCTCCATGCCTCACCTGGAGAGTGGAAACCTTAACATGAATCAGTCTGGGTGGATCAGTATTTAATCAGAATGTTTGTTTGTTTTTTCTACTAAGCTTACAACATTCTCTAGTTGTACTCGATACTAAAACAAACAAACAAAACATTTATAGAATCCTTATTCCTTGTAGATGTTACCCCCAATTTTTTTTGATGAACTGTTTGTCCCATGTATGCTTCTTATAGCCTTTGCTTGTTTGTCATTGGTTTTCATTAGATGTAGCCATAGCTCTGACCCTCCTACTCTACTGAGGATCTTTTTAGCTTTCAGATGATCTATATCAGACCCTTAGTAAAGCATGCAGTAGGAAGTTTCCTTAAAGATGTTTCTAAAAGGTTCAAAGTTTAAATGTTATAAAAGCAGTAAGAATGATCCGCTAGGAGACAGTGAATTTTTACTCAATTACTTAGATAAAAGCTTCTCATCGTTTTTTTCCATTTTATCAAGGGATTCCACTGGCTTGCACACCTGTAAAACAGTATTTCAAAGTAATCATCACACATAGAGCGTCTCCCCCTCCCCACCAGGTCTGTCCAAACCATGTTATATAAAAATGCCTTTTAAATTTAAAGCAACTGAGGAATAAACTATCAATGCAATGTCAGGTTGCCAGGTTGCAACATGGCAATGTATTCAGTTCCTTTATAAATGTTGATTAAGCAAGAGGCAAAGCAAACACAACTTCTGTTACCCAATCCTTTATTCTCCTCCCCTCTCACACCTGATATACAGTCTCTCCCAAATCTTGCACACTATAAAGCGGCTAAGGAAGAAGTCTAGAAAAAAAGCTCTGGGAAAAGCAGACAAGAAGTCCAGAACCAAGAACCAGAAAAAAAGCAGACAAGAGCAGTTGCAATGTTTTTGACATAATTAGTTAAGGAGCAGCACAGATCTGTTGACTGCAAATAAACAACCCAGTCCCTAATAATACCTGTATCATAGGAAAACTTGGTGTACAGCGGGTTTATTAAGCTTTGCAAACCTTCCTAGCCAAAGATGAGCAAGCATAGTCACAGGTAGGGCTGTGTATATTTATTCGGCTTTTCGGGAATCGCCTATTTGGCTTCTGGCAGATTACCAGGTTTCGGTACTCGGTCGAAAATAAACCTGAATATTGCTGAAACGATTAATTTTGGGTTTCTTTTCAGTTTGGGTTTACCAATATGCACAGGTGATTTATCATTTTTTGTTCCCTTTTCTAGTGATGTACTCTAAAGGCAGGCTTGGTGATGGGATCTGTTCCTGTGTTCTTTACAGAAGCTTGAAATGCTGGGAAAAAAGCAGGTGAAGCATTTTCATAGTAAGGTGATCAAGTGACAGGGAGCCATCTAAACCTAGCTAATTTTTGTGTTCCAGCTGCTGTTAGACACAGGAAGTGGGCCAATAAAAATGACAGCACTGTACTGGCCCTGCAAAGCATGCCAAACCACAAATAAGCTCATCAGTGCCAGCGTGCTGTGAATTTTGATGCAGCAAACAGCTGAAATTGTTACATGACTAAGGGCAATGGCTAGCTCTGTTTCTGTGGATCTCTTATGAGAAAACATACAATGCCAACCTTTGAAGATGTGTGCTGCCACCCCAATGTTAGGGGCTTTACGAAGTCAGAAATATGACAGTTACCCAGGGAAAAATGGCTCCGGGGGACCATATCAAGGACAATATGTTGCATTCACATGAAAAGAGTCTTAAGGCTCTTCCTGGACAGTTAAGTAGGTGGTGATGCATAATTAATATGGAAGGAAAATTCTCTGCATCACCAAAATAGCATGAGAACACTGTGATGCGTTTGTCATGGAAGCAACTGTGCCTTTTCTGTTTGATTAACTGCCAATAACAGAAGGACCTGTTTTTGGAGAACCAGCCGATGATTGGTCTGGCTGCCTGGAGGAAAAAGATTGTAGTAGATGGCTGATTGGTCCTTTCTAATATTTAGATGGACACTATTTCAGCTGAAGCTGGGATAACAATGAGAATGGTATGAAGAATGTTTTCAAAAGGAAAAAAATAAGGGTAGACAGCAGGACTCACAGGAAATCATCATTTTGGAAACTAGTGTGATGGCATTATTTTATGAGGGTCAAATGGTCTTGCATGTACTCTAGTTCCAACTAGTGCCCCCCCCCCGCCTACTATTTTTTCAGAATATAAATTACTGTTATGCTTTCTTGCTGTTGCAGTGATCAGTACATCTAAAAAAGTTTTTTTTTTTTTTGAAGTAAAGGTTTTGTGCCTTCGACATGCATGCAGGCCCTTCTATCAGCCCTAATCTTTTGTGAGTTTATTCAGAAGAATGTTCTCCTAAGTTCAATGGGACAGGCATATGCCCAAGTAAACTATGCATAGGATCCAGCCTTAATAATTGTTTCACTGTGGGCCACACTAGTGGAAAGGTCACAGATTTAGATGCTGATAATCATCTGAGATCTTATCTGTGGAGGGGACATGCCTGTCTCCTCCCTAAGCAAAGCTCCTAAGCAGTACTCTAAAGAAGTCACAAATGGATAGTGTGTGATTTGGCTTGTTGGTGCTCATGCTGCTTTGTGTAAGTATTTGCCTTCTTCCAAGATGTGTCACTATTTCCTAGTGAGGAAAGGGCAGTTAACATATCTTTTCAGATGCTCCGGGGCATGATTCCATCAGAGCAATGGAAGAGGTGTCTTTATTGTTCACCCCATCTCTCTCTGCCTCTGAATTTTTAAACTGATATGTAGAAAGGTTTTGAATGGATAAAGCAGCAGAAACACATTTAATACTATGCAGTACAAACACAAGTGCTTAAATACAAATCCAGTACATATGCTTAAAATAAGGGCTTAGGAAGTCTAGTGAAATTTAGGCTGCGGTGAAGGTGGGAGTGTTGGTCAAGATCTAGCATGACATGTGAGGGAAATTGCACCATGTTAATTAATTAATGAGAAGGTGTCACACTTACAGATTTAGTGCAGAAAAGATAAAGTGGCAGGATTCATGATTGCCAGGCAGTCACTTGTTCAGCCCTGAGAACTAAGAACATAAGAAAAGCCATGCTGGATCAGACCAAGGCCCATCAAGTCCAGCAGTCTGTTCACACAGTGGCCAACAAGGTGCCTCTAGGAAGCCCACAAACAAGACAACTGCAGCAGCACCGTCCTGCTTGTATAATAGGCATGCTCCTCTGATACTAGAGAGAATAGATATGCATCATGACTAATATTCATTTTGAGCTCTCATCTTACATATGTGGAAAAGTTGCTTTTGATGGAGAAAAGGTACCCTGTACATATTCAGATGGTCATTTATCATTACTTCAAATATTCTACTGCTGGTATTGAATAACTAATAAACTACAATAACTAATAAAGAGGCTAGAACTAACCTTAAACTTGAATTGTATCTTGCCAAGATAACCTTTACCTGAGAAAGGTTCCTTTTAGTTTTAGCACCAAAACTTTGGAACTTCCTTCCCAGAGAGATTTGTCTGTTTCCCCTTATTATTGTCTTCCATCAGCAGAACACTTTTTATTTTGTTTGGCGATCCCCCACCAACTTTTATTAGCCCTCCTCCCTGTTTGTGTACTTCTATGCATTTATATGTTTTATTTACTTATTTTAAATAGTTTTTTATGTACATTTGCATTTTAAATGATTTTTAATCTTTGAAATGTTTAATGCTAGAAATGCTTTACTGTTTTAACGTTTGCTGCCTTGAGGACACTGAATTGGGTAGAAAGGTGATATAGAAATGTTTTCAGTGGGATAAATAAATATATCCTTAAAAAGCGGATTTCAAAAAAGAGATTTCACTCACCCTAAGAATGCTAATTCAAAGCATGTGCTTTACCATTGAGGCAGTACATTGTGAACAGAGCTTAGTTACAAGTTAGTCCCTGCATTGTTCTGCAAATGTTTACAGCCCATTCCTGAGAGCTGCAATGGCTGGGGATGGCGTGGCCGCAGCGCCTCCGAAGAGGTTTGGCCGCTGCAGCAGGGGAGAAAAGGGGCTTTCTTAAAATAAAAAATTAGAAAAGGGGGGGAGTCCAATTGAAAACAGCGATGCTGTGCCAACAAAAAGCAGGCGCAGCACCACCGTTGATAAAGGGGGCGTTCCTGGGCTGAAAGGGGTTAGGAAGCTGCCTACCAGCAGCTCCATCCCCCAGAACACCCCAGGAATGCCTCCCAGGACGCTGGCGTATGGACTTGCGCTGGCAGGATGTCGAGCCGGTGTCCGAGGGCCACGCTGCCATGGCCGTCTAGAGGACCCGGTGCAAGTGGCACTATGCTGGTGTCCGTGCCAGATTGCATGGCAGAAATGGCATGGTTGCCAGCTTAGGAGGTCACAGTGCCTCTTAAGCCCATTCAGCCCCCAACTCAGGAATGGGCTGTTTAGAATACAATTGTAATGGTACTCAGAGTATAATTTCTGACATCATTCTAAGAAATTAAAAGCCCAAATAGGGCACTAGACATGAGCCTGGAAAATGCTAATATAGAATACAGGCAGCAGTCATTCTCAGTAATTCATTTCAAATACTTCATGGGTATCAAATTTAGCCAGCTTTTAATAAATGAAAAAAATGTATTTTGCTTGGTTTGCATTTAGTCTCCTATTGCGATAGATGACAGCATCACCCATCAACTAACTCTGGAAGCTAATGAACCTAAAAGAAATGAAGTCCCTCCATCAATCACTAATTCAGTAAGCAGGAAAAAAAAACCAGCCCAGATATCCTTTGGTAAGCATCATTTTCTTGGGATGTCTCTGAGTATTAGAGTATTGCTTTTTTCATCAAGGGAAAACAATATGCTTAAGTCTGAGCATTCTATACACTTCTTTGTCTTGCCAATAGCTTTAATGACTTGCCTTTATTCATACACATATTTTACTCTTTTTTTTTACTAGGTCTTTGCATAATTTTTCAAATTTAGTGGCATCATGCTGATGATACCAGATACAGGGATGCTTTTGAAAATTCTCATCTGAATTTCTTGCTTGATTCTGGTGTTCTGGGTTATCTGGTCTTGTTTAGGAAAAGGAAACCTCCATCTTATTATTTATTTCCATATTTTACCTACCTATAGTCAATGGGGCCTTTCCATTCCTCTACATTACTGATGTACAGGAATGCATTCATAAAACACTGCTAACTAGCAATCTTGCATCAAGAGTTCATCATATAACATGAAAGATGCTCTTTTTTATTTTTATGCATCTGTAATTTGAATATGTAAACTTTTACTCATATAACTTTAACCTTTTACTTAAACTACCATGGTCAAAATGTCAATGCCTCTTTCCCACTTCCCATGCTATGTTAGACATTAACAGCATGTATATATGTGCATAAAATGAAGTAAGTTCAACAGCATTTGTATGCCTTATCTATAAAATACCGATAGAAGCCATTGGTTAAAAAATGCAGGAAAAATTTCTAACATAGCAGACTCTGAGCATTGATCAACAGTGTTTGGGGGCTAATAATATACAGCATTTACGAGCTGTATGTAGAGTACTTTTTTGGGTAATCAGCCTCATGCTGTAAAGAGAGAATGTAAAATGAACATCCGCAACATACTTATTCAGTCTGATTTATCCCTTGTCTTCAATAGCACATTAGCACCATGGTAGATAGTGTAAAATAGAGGTATGAACATGAAGTTTATCTGCTGCACTTGAGAAAGTTCTCATTAAGGAGTGCTTTTACACTGTTCAGCTTTCAGTTAATGCGATGGAAGTTGTATAAGAACATCTTTTACACACTGTGGTTTTTGTATATGTGAAAAACCATAGTTGCCATTGCATGCTTTTCTACCAAATATTTGAGAATCCAAAACAAAGGTTTCTTATATGGCTTAAAAAGAAGCATAAATTTGGGATCCTTACTAGCAGACTTCCTATGCAACACAATGTAAATTTGATATGTGAGGTTATCTTCTGTCATCAGCTTTTGGGGGAAAAGGGTTCTGTAAGTTTATTAAATGCATTTGTATTTCTGCATGTATTGCAGCTCCTAGGTGTCAATAATCCTGAGCTTTGTTATGACCTGTGTTCAACAGTGTTTGGGGGCTAATAATATACAGCATTTATGAGCTGTATGTATAGTACCTTTTGGGTAATCAGCCTCATGCTGTAAAGAGAGAATGTGAAATGAACATCTGCAACATACTTATAGGGTTACTAACTTCCAGATGGGGCCCGGAGATCTCCCAGAATTCCAACTGAACTCCAGGAGCAGAGATCATGTCCCCCAAGGAAAAGGGCCATTTTTGGAGGGTGAATTCTATGGTATTATCCCCTAATGAGGTCCTTCCCCTCCCCAGGATCCACACCCATTTATTGCTTTGGGCAATAAAATGGCAGGAACTATGGCTAAAATGGTTGTGGGAGAAGATTCACACTAGTCAATAGACAGTCTGCTGATAATTATAAAGAGAATGTACTGTTCTGCCATTATTTCATCTGCTTTGGGTTGTCCAAGGATACTCTCAATGGTTAAGGGCCTATTACATCTAGGTCCTCAAAAAAGAACTTTTGGAGTATCTTGCGATGATAACCTTGGAGATAAAACAGCTTACAGAAGTAGCAACTGTTTATGAGGCTCTAGCTTGCCCTTTCTGTATTTATACTTATCATGCAGCCTGAGGACTTTTTATGAATGTATTGTGTTTTTTGGGGGAGGGGGTTGCTATTGAGACTATAAGCTACTTTTCATTTTTAAACTGAGAAAAAAGAACGGAAATATTCTAAATAAATCACTTTTTTGTGGGTACATTTACTCTGTTTGCAAGGCTCACTGAACATGATGCTCTTCCGTTCATTTGGGGAGGGTTAAAGAGTGATTGCTAAGAAATTATATAGAGCCTTCTGTGGCTAGAGAATAGCACCACAGTTAGTCTTCTGGCATTTCCTAAGCAAGTTGTATAAGCGAACATCATTCTAACAGCTGTGACAGTGAAACAGATCTTCATCTGTATAGACAGCTCTCAGTTCAACTTTCCAGATGCCGATGGCATTAACTGTGCTACTTACACTGATGTGGAATAGAAAGAAATAATGACTCTTTTTATAGGTTGACTGACCTAAATAGAAAAGTGGGGAAAGGTGAGATTTCAATTCACTTTTTTTTTCTTTTGTTCCATTTTAGGATGGTCTGGTTATTGTTTCTTCAAAGAGCAGCTGGGAGGAATGTGAAGGCAGAGGGAGGCAAGGACTTGCTACAGATAAGGTAAGTCCACTTCAGCAATGAAGGTGTTACAACTTCCTCTCTCCTGTCTATAAAATTTGGTTGGAATGTTCAATAATAGTTATCTTAAAAATATTATATTATGGGAAATGCTAACAGTAGAACACCAAAGTCCAAGAAAAGCCCATATAGCCACATAGTGATGTTTGTAGTTTGCACTACTATTTTCATTGCTCGGGTTTCCAACTCCAGGTTGGAAAATTCCCAGAGATTTGGGGGTAGAGGCTGGGAAGGGTAGGGTTTGGGGAGGGAAGGACCTCAGCAGGGGATAATGCCATAGAGTCCACCCTCCTCTTTTCTTTAGGGGAACTGTTCTTTGTTGTCTGGAGATGAGTTGTAATACCAAGAGACCTCCTGGCCCCACTTGGAGGTCGGCACCCCTAGCCATTGCATCTCCTGAGCAAAGAAAATAGAAGGGCACAGTGGGCAATCAGACTGTGAAATCCAAGAAAACCAATAAATCCAATTATATGCTGCCCATGGTACAGTGGCTGAATAAGAAAGGTCTTTGAGACACAACATTTCCCCAAAGTGTCTAGTAATTTGCAAGTCTGCTCTCATTTGACTACTTTTTTTTATTTGGGACATATTTATTGGTATCTTATATATTATACATACAAACCAATAAACTTTCTATGTATTATTTTCATTTTTTAAAAATAGCCTCCGTCCTTAGATTTTAGATGGATTTTGGGGTTTTATGTCCATAAAGAAGACGGAAGTCACTGGCTTAGATCCCACCTAGAATTTCCCTGGGTGTAAGACTTAAAGTGATTTTTGCCCAGTTACTCCCTTCCCCAGCAGCCCAGCTCCCAATGCTGTTCTTAGGGGATGTTCTTAGGCTGTTCCTAGGGGATGTTCTTAGGAGATGGAGAATAGCATGGGAAAGAATTAAAGATCTCCTACAGAAGGGGGAAATAGGTTGACATTTCCACACACCCCCTCCCCACACACACACCAACTGAATTCTAGGTGGGATCTAAGCCCTTGGGTAGAATATGATGTGGTAGTAAAGTGGGCTTCCATACATTGCTTTCAAGGAGGAATTGTATGCCTCATATGAATAGATATGCCTCACTGCTAGTTGCTAGCAATGAAAAGATCTGAAGCCTTCTGGCAATCAGTAGGCTCTTTTCACAGTCCATTCACATGTATGAATGTCTCACTGAAGATCAGAAAGGAAAGTTAGATATTTGAAGGTACTTTACATGGAGCACATCAATATTCATTTGCATTATGTGGTCTGGAGCCAAGGGGGGGGGGGGAGATAATTAACAGAACAGTTATTGATGACTGTTTTATTTTTCTTCTTTTACTATACAGTATTGCTAGTAAAATCATAAATTTTAAATTATTTCTGTGATCCCTTACTTTACTAGAAATATATAAAAATGATGAGTCATGCTCCAGAAATGCCCTTGTGTGTGTGAGTGAGAGAGACAGAGAATTACTTCTTGGAACCAAAGGCCAGAATTAAAAATAATAATTTTAGAGAAGTTGCATGATTTCCAGGAGTTCCATCTATTATTTCTTTAAATAGCACAGGTATTTTATGGGTTCTTTACACACAACCCTCTACTAACCTGGGAATTGTTCCAGTAGCCACAAATAACTGTAGAACTGAAGTCTCCAACATCCTTCCACTAAGTCTTGTGCAGTGCAATGTTATCATATTGGTTATGTTCCTGGGAAGCCAAACCAAGTCAATAACCAATAAGAAGTTATTTAGGATTTGATCATTGTAATCACTTGTTCATCAGGTGCCAGCCACCACCACTAAAAACGAGCAACCCCTCCCCCCCAAAAAAAACCCTGTCTGCATTCATTTCATTTTCCCACTCTTACAGTGACTGACAATATTTTTTAACCTTCCCACTGAAAACTCTGTGGATGAGGCACAACCCTGGGTGTGTTCCACCGTAGACCCTCCACCCTGGCTCAAGCTGGACCTTTACGAGCTTCAGCTGCCTCAGAATGGGCAGTAGTAGCAAAAGCAATTCAGCTCCAACCCCTGGCTGGCAGGTTCTCTGTACCATAGAAACTCCCCATCCCATGTCCTCTTTGGCTTTGGCCCCAGTCCTCATTTAAAGGGAAGTTATTCCACCCCCTTTACCCCTTCACAAATGGACCTACTACTCCCATCATCCTCTCTCCAGAGGAGGAACTTCCACCTTCCTCATCCAGTCCCTTGCCATGCCCTACCTTGTTGTGTGCCCTCACTCCCAGGATTCCTGGATTCTACATTCCTCTGGGGAAAATGTTCCCCTGATGCCCAATGAGGCTTCTTATGAGGTGCACCCACACTCTTGCTCAGCTTTGGCTGTGGGCTACTGGCAGTCTCCTGACACTTTTCCTCTGTCAGCCTTGGAGGAAGTGCCTTGTCTTTTCCACATATTGCCGTTGCTGCTGGGAGAATTGTGTGGGGCTGCTCAAGATTTGCCTGTCAGAGGGCGGGGCACAACCTGCCAGGCTGATAAAGACAGAGGTGTTGGGGAGCTGCCTGGAGGTAAGTGCAGCAACACTACCTGGGTTGGCGCAGCTTCGGGCATGATGGAGGCACCCTGAGGGGAGCAAGTAACATTCAGTGCTGCTCTTGGAGAAGTCTGGGAGACCCATGCTTGGAGCATCCCCAGGCACTGTGTTTGCTGTCATTGTTTGTTGTGGACTGTTCTTTGCTTCCTTTCACAATATGAAGAAGAACTAGATTAGAGTCCATTAGCATCTTAAAGACCAACAATATTTTCAGGATATGAGCTTTTGAGAGTCTACTGAACTCAAATTTAGCTGTTCTCCTGCAGACCAACACAGCTACCCTCAGAAGGAGTGGAAGGAGGGACTTGGGGGGTAGGGTGGGGAGTGGCTGTTTTTCAACTAAATAACACCAAAATTTCAGTGGAATTAGTGCTGCCTGACCACTAAATAACCCCCAAATTGCAAGAAAATTGGTCTACATGTCCAAGTTGACCAGTTCTACATGTCCCTGAAAAGGTGATCCTAACAATCATACTTGCAAAGAACAAAAGTGCTCCATCTTCACAAAAAAGGGAGCAAAGAAAAACATCGACATGCTGCAGCTTGTCTCCAAAGATGATTGGCTGGGAGCAAGCTATACTCCACCCTTTCAAGGATCCAATTGGAAGGGAGTAATGCCATTGCCCAGGAAATCAGTGGAATCAAATAAAAACCCAAACACATGCTGCCATGCTTGTAAGCATCCAGATAAATAAAAAAACCCAGAGATTTTCTCAGGGAGAAGGGTTCATAATTCCAAGAATCCCAGATTTGTACTCTTGTTCCAGGAAATCACTCTAACAACCCAAACCAATGATTTCCATGTAGATCTTCAGCTTGGGAATTTCATTATGTACATCCCTATGGTGCAGTGGGGTGTGTGGAATAGTATAATATAGCCTGATCCTGTCAGTTCTCGGAAGTTAAGCCGGGTTGGTACTTGGAAGGGAGACCTCCAAGGAAGACTCTGTAGAGGAAGGCAATGGCCACCTCTACTTAATCACTTGTCTTGAAAACCCCACCAGGGATCACTATAAGCTGGCTGCGACTTTACACATGCACACACACACACACATGTGGAGTGGAGAAGGATGAAGCCTCTTCTCTATTTGTTCTGTGGTTGCAATTGGGGTACAGCTCCCATGTGCCTGGGAGCACAGAACATTGAGGACACATGTGATACATTGTGCAGGGGGTTGGACTTGATGGCCCTGGTGGTCCCTTACAACTCTATGAGTCTATGAGTCTATGATTCTAAGTCCTTTTGGTAGCATGAGGACTTGGTGTTGTGTGAATTGGCTTCAAGCAAACCATTTTACCTTCAGGTACATAAGACATCAGGTACATAAGAACATAAGAAAGGCCCTGCTGGATCAGACCAAGGCCCATCAAGTCCATCAGTCTGTTCACACAGTGGCCAACCAGGTGCCTCGAGGAAGCCACTAACAAGATGAATGCAGCAGCACCATCCTGCCTGTGTTCCACCGCACCCAAAATAATAGGCATGCTCCTCTGATACTAGAGAGAATAGGTATGTAGCATGACTAGTATCCATTCTAACTAACAGCCATGAATACCTCTCTCCTCCATGAATATGTCCACTCCTCTCTTAAAGCCCTCCAAGCTGGCAGCCATCACCGCATCCTGGGGCAGGGAGTTCCACAATTTAACTATGTGTTGTGTGAAAAAATACTTCCTTTTATCTATTTTGAATCTCTCACCCTCCAGCTTTAGCAGATGACCTCGTGTTCTAGTATTATGGGATAGGGAGAAAAACTTCTCCCTGTCCACTCTTTCCAAACCAAGCATAATTTTATAGACCTCTATCATGTCACCCCTCAGCCGCCTTCTTTCCAAGCTAAACAGCCCTAATCATTTTAACCGCTCCCCATAGAACAGTTGCTCTAGTCCCCTAATCATTTTGGTTGCTCTTTTTTGCACCTTCTCAAGCTCTGTAATATCCTTTTTTAGGTGTGGTGACCAGAACTGTACATAGTATTCCAAGTGTGGTCTCACCATAGATTTGTACAAGGGCAGTATGATATCAGCAGTTTTATTCTCTATCCTTGTCTAATTATAACCAGCATGGAATTTGCCTTTTTTACAGCAGCCACACACTGGGTTGACATCTTCATTGAGCTATCCACTACCACCCCAAGATCCCTTTCTTGGTCTGTCACTGCCAGCACAGATCCCTTCAGTGTATATGTGAAGTTGGGATTTTTTGTCCCAATATGCATCACTTTACACTTACTCACATTGAATCTCATTTGCCATTTTAATGCCCATTCTTCTAGTATGCAGAGATCCTTCTGGAGCTCTTCACAGTCCAATTTTGTTTTAACCACCCTAAATAATTTGGTGTCATCTGCAAACTTGGCTACTTCACTGTTTAACCCCAACTCCAGGTCATTGATGAACAGGTTGAAAAGCTCCGGTCCCAACACAGGTAGAAAAAGGGACAAGGTACCTTTTCTACCTTTTTCAGGTAGAAAAAAGGACGAGGAGGATAGAGGAATATTCATGTCTTATCTTTTTTTTAAAAAACTAAGCAACCCCGCTTTGTTAACAAGATCCAGGCCCTTGGACTAATTGGAGCTTGGCAAGTTCTAATTGTAAAGAATAACATGCATAACATGCACTGGGATTCAGTAGTCTCCACCAGGTTTTTTAAAAAGCTTGTTAACATTTAATGCATAAATACATTGGAGGGTGGCCTGGACTGACCACTCATGTGAATGAAAAACAGGATTAAACAAAGAAAATGCAACATACAGACCTATCTGGTAAGATTCTCTTTGTTCTTCTTTCTAGTAAGATGGAGTTTCGGCAAACTAGAATAGCAGGACAGGATAATCACAAGTACTTCACTGGTTGTCCCCACTGTGTGTGGAGTGAGGTGGATGAACTGTATAATGACCATAATACTTTGTGTTATAACAGTTGTTACAACTAAAGGAGGGGGAAGAAGTGAAGGGCTTCCTTAAACCAGAGCTATCAGTAGCAAAATTCAATCTTGTTTTATTGGACTAGTTCTTCAAACCGAAAGAAATGTTTTAATCCATTAAAGAGCCAGGCTCATTTAAGTTTTTCTAATGGATTATATGATGAAAGAGAGACCATGTGCATTATAGCAAGGGTTGGTTTTTCCACTGGTGAAAAAGGAAGGAACAGACCCCTCTAACTACCCCAAAAGGCTATGCTGGGGGTACTGGGACCTGCATGTACAAAAGACATCATAAGGAGGGCAATGGGGAGAGACTGAGTGAAAAAGTTGAAGGGATCCAACCCAGAGTCTGCATTTGCCTTGCTTAAAGGACTGTCGTGCATGTGTATCCTAAGGTTTTATTAGCAAGGACTCTGCTTTTCATTGTGGGGAAGAAGTTAATTCCATAATGGATATTATTCAACATCATCCCCACTAATTATTATAAATTGAATCAGTATCACCACTTTAATAGAGATGAAGAGCCTAATTAAAGCTGTGTGCCACTTGGGTCAAGGAAAAGTGGATCGCCTTTGACTTTTGTCAAATGAATAAGAAGCAGACACAAAGCTAAACGCCACTCACTAGAGATACAATAAATAGTGCCTATCTGTGAGCAAAATGTTCCACTGACATTGTTGGAGTACTTACTTCCAAATTTGGAGATGTTCCCCTTTCAAATTGATTGTAGCTATTCAATATCAAATAAAAGCTGCGGATAGATGATGTTACAATGCCCTCCTTTGGAAATTTTCAAAATGAAGGTTTGACAGACACCTGTCAGGATTACTTTAGGCACTCCTGTGTTGTTCCCAAACTAAAGAGTATTCATATGCATATTTTTAAAGAACCCTTCAGTTAATACATTCAGAAAAAAAATCACCCTTGACTAGAACATATATTACATTAATATTTGCATGCCAACTGTACTTTAACATCTATTAAACTGCTATGCATTTCATTGTTATTTCTTTTAATGTCAAAGGTGCTTCTCAGACTTTTATCATATCCTTAAATCAAGTATGTAGATTGCTACTTTTCCCATTTTGTAGATTAAAAAAAATAAACTGGGCAGTATCCTATCACTCCAGGTGCAGAGGATGTAGCTTTCCTGCATTCCTTTCTATTCCTCTGTGACTCTTTCTGACCCTGGAGGGATCAGTAGGTTTGCCAACCTCAAGGTACTCAAAATTATATAGATGTTGTAAAATATAGCCACAACTGTTTTTTTTTTTGACTACCAATTGTTTAACAGTTGCTTTTACTATTTTGAAAACCTCCAGGTACTAGCTGGAGATCTCCTGCTATTACAACTGATCTCCAGCCGACAGAGAGCAGTTCACCTGGAGAAAATGGCCGCTTTGGCAATTGGACTCTATGGCATTGAAGTCCCTCCCTTCCTCAAACCTGGAGAAATTGGACTCTATGGCATTGAAGTCCCTCCCTTCCTCAAACCCCGCCCTCATTAGGCTCTACCCCAGAAACCTCTCACCGGTGGCTATTGAGCAGCAGCTGTGTGGGTTGGAAGAGGCTGCAGTGAAGAGGGGCAGGAAATTGAAATGGCTCCTCCATCCAGCTCTGCTTGTGCAGCTCCACTGAGAGGGCAGTTTCAACTTCTTATCCCTCTTCACTGCAGCCCACCAACTCTCAAGGCTGTTCCTCTGCATGGGTCCTGCAACCCTGGGAGTGACCTTTCTGGGGGGTCAGAGGAAGCTGCTGTGATGCAGGGAGAGGTAGGAAAACTCCATGTACCTTGAACACATGGATGATGCGATACTGCATACTGTGCTACTCAGATATTTCCATGTGTGGAAATCATGCATTTATCCATGCACACAAGCCTAGGAAACTTAAATGGCTGAGGTTTCCTCATTAAGGATTCATTAAGGATGCTGTGAATTTCACCAGAAACATGTTCAAGAGTAAAACTTACTGGGTTTGAATGCGCTGATCAGAAATCAGGTGAACCGCCATGAATGCCTGCCTAACAGAGGTTTTGAAAAACTGCACATGCATGAAGATACTGTCAATTCAACCAAACAGTAGCCATTACTGTTGTGGAGGACTAGAGGAAACCAGAGGTTCGGATTTTATTAAAAAACAGCATTTATTTACAATATGATTTGTGACTGATTTAACTGTCCGTGATCATGATAACTTTTATTTTGAAGCTCTAACAGTCTTTGAGCTTGACTCTGCCTATTATTTGACTGAGTTGACTTCAGTGATGGGGATCGGAGCTGGATAAACTATAGCATGCACAAGTGCTATGTACACACACAGCAGCTGCTCGGTAAATTAATTCACATTCTTGCTGAGAGTTGATAGCCAGTGATAATCTTTGAGTGCTGTCTGGATGCATGAATGCAGGCTCCCCCCACTTTTTTTTTTTTTTTTACAAAAAGCTATTTGTGGATGTGGGGTTGATCAAAAAGCAATGTGCATATTTTGTTTGGAAATGAAAGTGTTTACACAGCAGGATTTGTTGAGCTACATTGGATGGATTTAAATTATACGTTTCTGTGTACTCAATCCCCTGCATCAATTATCTTGTGTTCTTATTGCCCTATAAGGATGTCACTTGGGTGCATTTAAGAAGTGCCTGAACTTGATGTATAATGGCATAGTTTGAACTCCACTATAAGAGTACAAAAGCCCATTGAAAAGAGGTTCTCGTGTTGTGAATGTGGCATATATGGCCAGCACTGATGTCTGTGAGGGGCCATGGCTCAGTGGTAGAACGTCTGCTTGGCATGCAGAAGGTCCTAGATTCAATCCCAAACATCTCTGGTTTAAAGGATCAGGTAGTTGGTGTCCAGACATGAGCCTGCGCTCAGACTTTGCCCCCTCCCTCCAAGGCCCTGAAGCTGGAATACTTAGCTAGTTCACAGCCCACAGAGGGAGGGAAAGGCACCAGGGAACAGGCTGCTTGCCTAAGGCAGACAAGGGAATCTACAGGAGCGAGACAGCAAATGATTGAGGAGGAACACCCTCACGCACAAACCTCTCACTTAGCCACAACTACCCACTCTCAACTCTTTCACACTACTGCTCACACTCTCTTTACTCCCTCTTTTTTCCCTCTGTCTCTTTCCTTTCATTCACAATTTGTACTACTCCAGTCCTTTCTCCACCAAGACCAACAAGCAGCCAAGCACACCAGCCTGAAGCAACTGCCTGCACGCGAGAGATGGAACAGGTATCAAAATGTACCTCCAACTGGCAGCACTACAAGCCTAGGGTTGCCAACCTCCAGGTGGTCTTAGGAAATTGGCAGCACAAAGGCTCCACAAAGAACACAGTGCAAAAATTACACAAGCACTGAATTATTTACAAGCATTCAACAATGTTTACTGAGCATTACATTCATGCCCTATTGAAACCAAAAGAACAACCAAAGTATTACATTCATAACAATAGGGGATCAAGTGGTAACAAAACTAACAAAGTTGCACTGTGTTCATTGTGGAGCCTTCGTGCTGCCAATTTCCTAAGGTTACCTATTACAGCACAGGTTGTTTGTTTTGCTTAACCTCCAGGTGGTGGCTGGACTCGAGATCTCCTGCTATTACAACTGATCTCCAGCCAATAGAGGTCAGTTCACCTGGAGAAAATGGCCACTTTGGCAATTGGACTCTATGGCATCGAAGTCCCTCCCCTCCCCAAACCCCACCCTCCTCAGGCTCTGCCCCAAAATCCTCCTGTCGGTGGTAAAGAGGGACCTGGCAACCCTATACAAGCCCTGGCCTGCCATGTGAAGACTTATCCAAAAAGCTATATAATAGTATGCAAGCTTTTGAGTTCTTTGTCAGGCCAGATGTTGCAAAATAAAATAAAATGAGGACTTGTGCCTCTTTCAAAAGATCTGCTCATCTGTTTCCCTAGGGAGAAATTTCTCTGGAATGACATTAAACTTCTAAATGATCTCATCTTGGTCTTATGCTATGTCAGCCCTCTTAGGTGTGTGGCCTGCTAAGCTGAAGGCATTCCACCAATCATTCATTTAGCAGCTCTCACTCTGGATCCCCAGGCCCTTGCTGCTGCTTTGTGGAACAATGAGACAAAAATGGGGGAAACCTAGAAGTGATGTCACCATGTTGGGGCAACACTCCATGATTCTAGGGTGAATCCTAGAGCATTGCCCCGACACAGTGATGTCACTTCTGCGTTTGTCTAAAAGTGAGATTGCAGCATTGGTACGATGCTGAACATCTGGACTCTGCCCGCCCCCCTGCATCTCCTTGGATTGCCAGCATTCAGCTGGCAACCTTACCTTAATTGTGGCTGGCTATTTATTCACTGCCCTGACCTGGATAGCCCAGCCTAGCCAGATCTCGTCAGGTCTCAGAAGCTAAGCAGGGGCGACCCTGGCAAGTATTTGGATGGGAGACCTCCAAGGAATACCAGGGCCATGCTGCAGAGGTGGTAATGCCTGATCTTGTGTGGCAAAAAACTATTTCATCCCTCCTAATGTGTTTTACAGGGAGGCTGAATGCTGGCATACAAATGAAGCCGCTGGTTATGGATTATTTAAAGAAATATCACAATGTGGTCATTTCTTCCTAGCACGAAACAAAGCTCTACCTTAAAAACTTGGTTTGAATGTAAGAAGCCTGTCACTGAATCATGAAAAAGACTTAGCAAGCAAGACTTTGAACACCTGTGGTTCATTTTCAATAACTTTATTGGTATGTGGCAGATCCCCATGGGAGGTGAAAGACTGACACAATAGAAATGAAAAGCTTTATTTCGTGAACATCAGTATTTCTTTAAAGACACATCTTTAATAAAAGTTAATAACAGTAAGTGGAATTCCAAATCTAAATGTCTGACAGGTGATACAAAGTTAGATGTCAGCTTGTTTTATGAAAGCAATAGGGTATTCTTGGGGGAGGATGTGGATTTTGAAAAACAAAGCCTTCATTTTTAGGGAAGAGATGCTTGGTTATAATGCTATCTGGCTGCACTTCTAAAGAAGAAAGAAGTTTAAAGGTCACTTTCATCACTTTGCTGAGGTGCTGCCTGGTAGTTCAGAGATTATGACAGGGGGGTCCTTAGGTGGATTTGGGTGGGGTTCCATGGGCTGCCATTTCAGAGCTCTCTCTTCCTTTCCCAGGCAGAACAGAATTCAATCCACGAGTGCTTTGAACTAATGGTAGGGCTGATACACAAACGCTCCTGAAGCCTGGTCGTATATGGCTGAAACACTGGAAGAGGATGAATGTCTGCTAGGACCTGCTCTAGTAACTATAATGGAAAATGCAAAAGAGATTTGGATGGGAAAGGTCCTTTCTCGGACAGAGATCCTGGAGATCCATGCCAGTCTCAGCAGACAACGCTGAGCTAGATGGGGCAATGGGCTGACTCCATATGAGGCTTCATAGGCCCACATTTCTGATTTTCAATAACATATGTCAAAGCAAATTAGTTTGTATCTGACTGAGGTTCAGGAAGTTTGGTTTTGTCCCTATTCTGACAAAGAAGAACAATTACTGTATTAGTATAATATCTGAAAAAATGTCACTCATCTGTGTTTTTTTATAATTAAACAAAAATAGCCTCCACTTTGGTAAAGAGAGATAAATACTATTAAATTGAAGCTCCACTTAGAAATAATGTATCTTTACAGCTTTTGACACAAATATATGTTCCATATTTAGCTGAATTTAAAATGAGCTGCTCTTTGAGTCACTAGCTAGGTGGTGTTTAATGTTAAACTTTTCAGTTGAGCACTTCAGTGTAACCCATGAAGCGATAAATGCAGCCCTAATTAGCATTAATATAACAAGATTACAAAATAAACATTTGATTAGTACATTGAAATTTCAGTGTAATAAGCAACTGCTGAACTAATCAGCAAATTAAGTGCTTTTATTGCCAACCTTTACTTGAAGTGATTGGGTATAATCCACAGAACATTGGTGGTATGCCACAGCCATTAATTTTAATGGTGCTTTCTTCCACAGGGACTGTTTTTACATTTAGGCTCTTTCAGCACAGTTCCCTCAAGAGTTATGCCCATTAAAAAAAATTGTGAATCCCACAGGTGTTTTATTATTATTATTATTATTAAGAGTGAGTTGGTTCTTTTATATCAAGACTTATTCATTTAAAAAAATACCTCAGTGGAATGCAGTGGGATTTTTAAATTCTTCCAGAGCGCACTGAGTTCATAAAAACTGTTTCACAATTTGCAACCCAGTTCTGATAAGAATTTTATAGACAATGTAAGTAATGAATTCTTGAATCCATATCAATCTAGATCCAAATGTCTATCCACTGGTAGTAACTTGTTTAACGTTATGACAGCCCATTCCTGGGATTCGGCACAAATCTCTTTAGGAGGCGGCGTGACCTCCCCACCAGGGTAAGTGCGTGTAATCATGTGATTACACGCACTTACACTGGTGGGAAGGGTAGTTCCGCCAGCACCCAAGTGCTGCGGAGCTGCACAGCGCCCTGCCGCCAGCGCGGCCTCTTTGTGGTGCCGGCACATGGCGCGTCCCTGGGGTGGGCTGGGGGGTGCCACAGGTTAGGCAGCTTCCTGTCCCCATTCGTGCCAGTACGCCAGCGCCGGGAACAGCATTGCTGTGCCTGCTTTTTAGCAGGTGCAGCCTTGCTGTTCTCTATGGGGCAAAAGGCCCCGTTTAAACAAAAAACAAAACAAAACTGTGAGATGGCTTTTTTTTTTGCAGCATACGTGAAATGGCTTAGGAGGGGGCGCAGCTGCACCTCTTCCCTGCCATACGCATACACCATCAGCTCAGGAATGGGCTGTAAACATCACTACTATACCTTGAGGGACATGGCACAGAAATATTGCTGGCAGCAAGACTTAGTGGTCAGAATGTAAGACTAGGGATGAGGAAATTTTGGTTCATGTCTCTATTCTGCCTGGAAGCTCAGTGATAGACTGATCTTGGGCCAGATACTCTTTCTCTCAGCTTATCCTAGTCACAAGGTTATTGTGAAAATAAAATGAGAAGGGACAACTCATGACCCCCTAAAGTCCTTGAAGAAAGAGTGAATTAAAAATGGGGGGGAAATAAACAGAGATATAGATGGTAATCATATCCTTATGCATTCTACCCTAACTTTTCTTCTGAAAAATTGTACATTGGTCTCCCCTCAAAATCAGTTTGGAAACTCCAGTTGGTGCAGAATGCCATGGCTTGGCTATTATCGGGAGCTAGATGGAACACAAATATTACTCCCATGCCACAGGCCCTTCATGGGTGGCTCATCAGTTACCAGGCTCAATTCAGGGTATTAGTTATCACATACAAAGCCCTTCATGGCCTTGGACCCTCATATCTGCAAGACCCCCGTCCCCTTACATTCCATCATGACAGCTTCACTCATTGGATTAGGGCCTTCTGCAGGTGCCTACCTGCAAGTGGTCAAAATCAACAACTGCCGGAACACGTGCCTTCTCCATTGTGGCCCTCGCATTATAGAATGGCCTGCCTGAGCAGGTCAGGAAGGCTCCCATTTTCCTGACTGTCTCAAACTGTAGAAAACTTAATTATTCAAGAGGGCTTTTATACCCAATTAATAGAGTTGCACTGTACTACATTAATCTAAAAGTTACTTGGATAAATTATTAGCGACTGTGATCTATATTACTTTGTATTCTTAAATTTCATAGAGGCACCTGGTTGGCCACTGTGTGAACAGACTGCTGGAATTGATGGACCTCGGTCTGATCCAGCATGGCCTTTCTTATGTTCTTAACTAGGATCCTAATGTGGAATTTTGCATCATTTAATGTGTCATGTTAATACTTACGCTTTTGCTTCAGTTCTGTTTTGACACTTCTGGCTAGTTCTACAACTTTAATCCTATTGCATTGTTTATTGAATATCCCATTCATCAATTGTATTGACTCACTTTGTATAATCTGCCTTGTCCAAGTGCAAAAGGGGGAATGTAAATAATGTAAATAAATAAAAATAAATAAATAACTAAAAGTCAAACTTTGACTTGTCAAAGATATTTTTCAGTAGCCTAGTTCTCCCCAAATAATGTTTGTGTGTCTAGTAGGGCTGTCAAAAAAAAAAATTCGGTACAGTTCGGATTCGGCCGAATTTGGCCCTTGTGGGTTCGGTACGTGCCGAAGTCCGAACTCCCCCACTTCGGATCCGTTCAATTCAGCGGGAATTCAAAGTTCGGAAACAAATTCGGCCGAATAAAGCCATTAAAAACACAACCGCGCCTTTCCGCGGCTCTGGGGGGGGGGCATTTTTGGGCTTAGAGGTCCCAAACTTTTGGCAGAGCTTCAAAGGACGTTTATTGAAAGACTCCCCAAGTTTTGTAAAGATTGGGTCAGGGGGGGCTGAGATATGGGCCCTGAAAGGGGTCCCCCCACCCTTAATGTTGTGCATCTCTCAGCAGAGCTTGCCGCCCACGCACAAAGCTCCCAGCCCGACAACAGCAGAGAAATTAGCAAAACAACTGCAAACACAACCTTGTTAAACAACACCTTTGCAACACACAACTGAAACCTCCCCCCTCAAACCAGGGAGCGAGAGACTCGAGGGGGAACACACACCCCAGGCAGAACCGACGAAAGCCCCCTTTGGCTTCCCCCCCACCCACAGAAACTGCTCCCTCCCCACACACACACAGACTCTGCTTTCCCCCACACACACCAATTAGGCACGGAACGTTTTGCTCTGGAGAGGAGATGCACACAGGATCGGATCGGCTGCCCCATTCATCCCAATAGGGGAAAGGGGAAAGCCCATATCTCGGGACCCCCTGACCCAATGTTCACAAAACTTGGGGGGTTCCTTAAGAAGCTTCATCTGAAGTTCCAGTGAAAGTTTTGTGTCTGCATCCCCAAAAATGCGCCCCCTGCAGCCATGGAAAGAGAAAAGGGGGGAGGCGATATTTCTGCCCCCACTGAACCCATCTTTACAAAACTTGGGTAGTATCTTAAGAATAATTCACTGAAGCTATGCTAAAAGTTTGGGGGCTATATCCCCAAAAAAGCGCCCCCTGCAGCCACATAAATGGAAAAGGGGGGAGGGAAAAGGGGGAGAGCCCATATCTCGAGACCCCCTGACCCAATGTTTACAAAACTTGGGGGGTATTTTAAGAACACTGGTCTGAAACTCCACTCAAAGTTTGGGATTTGTACCCCCAAAAATGCGCCCCCTGCAGCCATGGAAAGAAAAAGGGGGGAGCCCATATCTCGGGACCCCCTGACCCAATGTTTACAAAACTTGGGGGGTACCTTAAGAAGCTTCATCTGAAGTTCCAGTGAAAGTTTTGTGTCTGCACCCCAAAAAATGTGCCCCCTGCAGCCACAGAAAGGAGCGAATGTGCACAAGCACCCCACACACACACACACACGAGGATTTCGCTCTCTCGCTCTCTCCCTGGCCGGGCCGCACATCAGCTGATTCCTCCAGTACTCAATCCTGACTGATTGGCCAGAAGAAGACCCAGCTTGCCCACCGATTGGCCGGGGGAGGAGAATGCTGCTTACTGACGGTTATGCTGCTTACTGACAGCCGAATTTGCCGGATTGATTCGCGAACTCCCGAACTCGCTGAATTCGCCCCCCCCCGGTTGCCCGCCAGTTTTGAGTTCGGATCCGTCCGAACAGAAAAGCGCCGAATCAGGGGAAATTCGGTTGATTTTCAGTTCGGACCGAACCGAATTGACAGCCCTAGTGTCTAGAACAGAGGTTCCCAAACTGTGCTCTGTGGAGCACCTAAAGGTAAAAAGGTAAAGGTCCCCTGGGCAAGCACCGGGTCATTCCTGACCCATGGGGTGACGTCACATCCCGACGTTTACTAGGCTGACTTTGTTTACAGGGTGGTTTTCCAGTGCCTTCCCCAGTCATCTTCCCTTTACCCCCAGCAAGCTGGGTACTCATTTTACCGACCTCGGAGGGATGGAAGGCTGAGTCAACCTTGAGCCAGCTACCTGAAACAAACATCAGTTGGGATTGAACTCAGGTCATGAGCAGAGCTTGTACTGCAGTATTGAAGCTTTACCACTCTGAACCATGGGGCTCTTTTATAAAGCACTTATGCTCCACAAAACATCTAATGCTCCATGAAGAGACTGGAAAGAAAAATACTACTGTCATTCGGTTTAGTATTTAGGTGCTAGGTTAAAATTAGTGCTCCGTGCCAGATTTCTCTTCTGAAAAGTGCTCCATGAGTCAAAACGTTTGGGAACCTCTGGTCTAGAACAAGAATGGGAGCACTGGTCTTTCCAGATTGCCCCTCACTCACACAGTAGTCAACAAAGTATTGGTAGCCATGTCCTCCCCCCCTCTTGTGGAGCTTTTGATGCTTCTTCTAGACTCCCCTCCCAATTTTACCCCTGTATTTCCTTTCCTCCATTTGTTCTTATGGCCTTTTAGTTCTGCAGTACTGAAAACAAATATTGGCATATCAGATATTTGTCACCACTAGGGTTGCCAAATCCCAGGTGAGCTTGGAGATCTCCAGCATTATACTTGTTCTCCAGACCACACAAATCAGCTCCCCTGGAGAAAATTGTGGCTTTGGAGTATAGACTCTATGGCATTTATACCCCCTGAGGTCCCTCTCCTATCCAAGCAACCTAGACCTGTCCAGGCTCTACCCCAAATTTCCAATTCCAGAGTTGGCAACCCTAGAGACCACCTTAACAAAACAGGATGCATAAGTATGGCTCTTTAAGAGCTACTGTTAAACATGTCAAGTTACCGGTAAATATATTTTTAAAATAATATTTCCCTGACTATTTATTTATTGCTTTTTATGCCCAAAAATTACCCTGAGTTTGGTAGTACTCTTAATGAGGTAAAAGAAAGAACAATCAGAAATAAAATGTGGATGCTGAGGAGAACCTCTACTGATTGCTCCAGTTGCTTGACTTCTGCAGTCTGCAAATATGTGGAGGGGAATGCTGGCAGATTATATAGCTCTTCAATTCCCACCAAGTGACAGTTTTACAGAGAAAATAAAATACTGCTACCTAAGTACTCTATAGTTTGTTAGGTAATGTTTATATGCTAGGAATTGGACCCTAATGACTAAGTCCCAGGCTTTGAATCCACAGGCTTTCTACCTATCCTCCTTCATACACCTTCCCTCCTGCAATTCATAATTCCCTTACCCTATTATCATCTGCTGCATATTGCACACTAGGCCGGTTGCTAGTTCATTATTTTTTATGTTGCTTCTCATTAATGACTAACATATCTTGCCTCGATATTCTCATTATTGACATCTGAAGTTGTTGGTTTTTTTATGCCTAGGTAAGATATTGATAGATTCTTCATTATGTTCTGAAGTCTAATGCTGTCTCATCCATCCCACTGGAAATCAAACTGAAGCTCCTGTTGCTTTCTGTCAGTGCTGGACCCATGTGTTGAGATGAGTGTCATAACTGCTTTCCGATCAAATACAACACAAGCCCTTCAGCTCTGGAGGCCTACTACTACTTAGCTATAATTAGCCCTCCTAAACATTCCTGCCCTTCCTAGAGTCATTAGACATGTTCAGACAGTTAAATTAAAACATTTATCAGAGCTGCTATTTTATTGTGCTTTCATTTTCTCCAGTTGTGTGGCTTTCTGCTGCCAGTCCATCACATTCAGTGTTCCCATGCATCGTGCGGGAATTCAAGGCATGGATCCTCAATTTGTTTTCTTTTAAGTCTTGTAAAAAAGGAAAATCGAAGCACTGTGACGTGTGGTTGATGGCTGTGGTTATTCTCTTTTACCCATTTGCTCTTGCGTGTTTCATTTTTGTTGCAGCTGTACATAATGCATTTTGTGAGACACAAGGATTAAAAGTATGGCTGGGTTGGTTGTCTGGACATAGCAATACAGATGGCTGCTACTTGTCATTTGAGAGTTATATTCTAAGAGCACTAATCATTAGTGTGCTGTTCCTGGGCATCTATCTATAGATAAGGTGAAAATGGCTGTGGTAGGTGGCCATTATTTACAAAGATAGGACTGGCTCCAGGTTTTTGCTGATATTGGGCAGGAGATTACTGCTTCACTGCTGATATGAACCCACCTTACTGGACTGCTAGTTTATCTAGCTAGTGTATCTGGATAGTCCAGGCTAGCCTGATCTTTTGAGATTTTGGAAGCTAAGCAGGGTCACCCCTGGTTAGTACTTGGATGGGAGACTACCAAGGAAGTCTAGGGTTGTTATGCAGCGGTGGACAATGGCAAACCATCTCTGAATGTCTCTTGCCTTAAAAACCCTATGGGGCCACTATAAGTCAGCTGTGACTTATAGTGCTCTCTGTGCCTGTGCCTTCAGAGGTGAGGAAGAGACTTAGGGGTACTTCGCTTGTGGAATATCCTTCTCCTTGTTGCTTGCCTGGCACTGGCAATTCTTTTAGGCCAAAATGTTTCTGTTCACCCAGGCTTTTAATCAAAGGGGTGGTATTTTAACACTATTTTTTCCTGGAAAATGTTATTTTAAGATGTCTCTGGCCTGTTTTTTATTATCTAAGTTTTCATGCAGGGCTGGAGCTCTTTTAATATTGGATTTTAATTAATATCTTTTAATGTTTTGTTAGTTTTTCA
Source organism: Euleptes europaea (assembly GCF_029931775.1). Lineage (NCBI taxonomy): Eukaryota > Metazoa > Chordata > Lepidosauria > Squamata > Sphaerodactylidae > Euleptes > Euleptes europaea. The sequence goes on along the minus strand of NC_079316.1, from coordinate 33,305,928 downwards.
AGCTGCCTCAGGCAGGTTCTTGGAGAGGTGGCATCAAATATATTCTAACTCAATAAATCTCTATAGGCTTTTGTTTTGGCCACAGTACCATTGGCCCATGATACCCACATTGAAAACTAACAAGAAAGGTAGCTGACCTGTCCACCCAGGATAAATTCACACATACACATTTTAACTAAGAATATATCCACGTTGGTGGTGGAAAGTGCCATCAAGGCACACCCAACTTATGGCAACCCTGTAGGGTTTTCATGGCAGGAAACGTTCAGAGGTGGTTTGCTATTGCCTCCTCCGCATATCGACCTTAGGTTTCCTTGGTGGTCTCCCATCCAAATACTAACCAGGGGTGACCCTGCTTAGCATCTGAGATCTCACAAGACCAGGCTAGCCTGGGCTATCAGGTGATGTTAGTTACCTCCATGCCATGAAAGCTGCACCTGGTCATTTGTACACATTAAGCCACTATTAATGGTGCAGAATGTTTTTTTTTTCCCTCCAGGTTGTTGGCAACTGTAGTGTCAGATGGCAAACTACTGTTGACTTTTCAAAGAATTTGTTCAAAGAAAAACACCACACAAGGCAGGTTAAAGTCCTTACCCCCCCCCCCACACACACATACACTCACTCATTCTTTGGAACCAAGCTGTAACCAAGGACTTTGTCTAGTATGTTCAGTGAAAGGGAAGCCCAATTATTTGAATAAAGTCCCAATGAAATAAATGAATACATTGTCTGTGTATGGAACATCATTCCAAATCCCTTAAAAATTATACAAAGAAGTTTTGCAGTCATGATAACATTACAAAAGCATTTGAGTTCTCCACATATCTTGGAGAAATGAAGGGGAAATGATCTTTTACTGCAGGTGCCTTACAAAATTTACATTTTTCATTAAACATCTTTTGTAATGTGTAAGCCTAGCAGAGCTAGTAGGAAAGTAAATGTGTTCTGTAGCCAAAGCAGAGTCTGATTTGCATTAGTAAAATTTTCATTCTGAGATTAAATTGCAGTGGTTGGAAAATACAGCTCTATCTGTCGATTGAATTTGCATTTCAAAATATGGATGCTTTGATATGCAAAAACAGTAAAGAACTTTATAAGGAAAGGAGGAAAAGTACAGAAATTGCTTATACATGGTTTAAAGTCAAGTTCACTAACTTGTTCGAAGTTTTACATGTTTTATTTGGCTCCTATTTTTTTAAAAAAATATGTTGATTATGCTTCTGCTTCTGCTTTTATGGTTGTGATATAACTGCCCAATTACAATTCTAGGATAATTTTTGGGGCCCCCGAGATGACTTCTCTGGGGTTCAGCAGAGATGGATCAATTCATGAAAGAGTGATCTCAGTTGTAGCCCACTGAAGGTCAGGAATACCTCCCTGACTAAGAGTTTTTGGCCGGGATCCTACCACTCCACTGAGCAAAGTTTTGGAGGCTCTTCTTCCAATGAAGGATTTCCTCTACTGTCCTGGTTTATTTCTCATTTCTTCTTGGGTATTACGAGTGCCCATGACTTTTGAAAGGACATTGGGGATAAAGATAAGCCTAATTAAAGTATCCTTGTAATGACTTTATGGCTTTGCACATGGTCAGGATTTGACTGCTTGCCATATTCAGGGTGGGTTCTAAAAATGACCCCTTTCCATGTTAATTTGGCTTTCCTGCAGTACATGGTGACTACATGGCTTATGTGTAAGAGTAGGCACTGGCATTTATTTTGCATACGTTGAGGTTTCTAAACACCCTTTAATGTCAATGGGATGGATACTGGTAGCTTATGTGCAAAGTTGCTTCTGTGAAACTTCATAATTTGGTCTGTAAGCACCTTTCTGAAATGCATCTGTCCTCTGCTTTCTGCTCTCTGGAGTCTGATCAATCTTTGGGCAGGGAGTAGATGGCATTTTGGATGACATATTATTATATGATCATTGAAGATTACAGAACAGATACTCATGTGTAACCCTATGAGAAACATGAGGACATTGCTTATGTTAATTTATATATTCAGCTATTGAAGCAGTTCAGTGTGTGTCTAATTAACATTCTGTCCTTAACGTAGTCACTTAAGTTGACTTTTAATAGATCTCCCCTTGGGTGGAATCTTATGTTTTACTACTGAATCGGTCGATTTACTTACCTTATGTTTTAGATTGTGGTTTTTCTTGTTTGATTTTTGAGTAATAGTTATCATAAATATGATGTTCAATCACTACTAGAAAATTAACAGATATTTGGGTCATTACGGTGCAATCCTAGCCAGAGTTATACTCATCTAAGTCCATTAGCCCTGGATAGCTCAAGCAAGCCCAATTTAATCAGATCTCAGAAGCTAAGCAGGGTTGGCCCTGGTTATTACTTTGATGGGAGACCACCAAGGAAATCCATGATTGCTATGCAGAGAAAGGCAATGGCAAACCACCTCTGTTAGTCTCTTGCCTTGAAAACCCTACTGGGTTGCCATGCATCAGCCGCAACTTGACGGCACTTTACACACACACAAGCCAGTTGAAGTCAATGGGCAGAGACGGATGCAACTCTGCAGACGATTGCACTGTTAATGAAAGAACCCTAATTTATATCTGTTGCCTTCTGTGTTGCTAGTCAACTTTGCACTGCGGTAATATTCTAAATATTATTTCTACTATAGAAATCAATAGGAGGTATGCAGTAAAAATTTTTCAGAGGGATGCTTTGAAATGTTTCCACTCCTAATTTTCCCATTAACCGAATGAAATCTTTTTGACAAATTTTCACGGCCAGTGATGAATTGCCGATATGCAATGCTTATAAGAACGACTATACAAGATTCATAACTAAGCATCCATGGTGCTGAATGTGATGGATGAATGTATCCCATTGAATTTAATCTCTGTTCAATGGCCCAACAATTAAACAACCTCCTGCTATGGCTGTGGTTGAATCATGTATGATTGTTTAAGAGCAGACGGCATGCCATGTGCAAGCAGTGGTGCTGATGCTCGGCTCATTGCACGGCCAGTCCTGCTTTCCATGTAATTATTGTAGTTGCACAGGGCAATTTATCTATTACATTAAAAAAATAAATCCTGCCCTTTCTCCAAGGAGTTGAGTGCCATTCCAGATTCTCTCCACATTGGTGCAGACACATTCGGAATACTGCATTCAGTTATATTTTCCTGGTCTCCGAAAAGATATTATAGAGCTAGAAAAGATACAGAAAAGGGCAACCAAAATAATCAAGGGATTGGAAGCCTTTTGCTATGAGAATGACTAAAGAGACTGAGGCTTGCCAGTTTTGGGAAAATATATTATTAAGAGGAGACAGGGTGTTGATTTATAAAATTATGCATACTGTGGAAAAACAAATAGACATATTTTTTTCTCCCTCTCCCCAAATAGTAAAACTTTGGAACACAGAATGAAATGTATGGCCACACTACAGAACAAAACTTCATATAATGCCATAATCTTACCTACAGTTAGGAATGGTCCTCGCCCACTCTGAATCAAGCAAACTCTCTTGGGTTGTTGTTTCTAACTGCCCTCTCTTTGTAACATCTCCCTTCTCTCACCTCTCTGTTCCTTGTCGTTTTTAGGATAAATATGTCTCCTATGGATGGGGATCGGACTAATTAAAGCTTTTGCTGGGCTTGTGTCTGATTTTGCCACTACAGACTAACATGGCTACTTCTCTGGAATTATTATTATAGTGAATTTCATGACTGAGAATTTGAACCCATGTCTCTCCAGCCTTAGTACTATATTTTAACCACATTTTTAAAGCAGTGACTGCACAGTAAGTGGTTTTCTGTTTTTACCTTGATATTGGGGGCACTGAATTGTAATTTTCCCATGCAGCTAGGTATATGCACAAATACCGGATGCACAAATTCAAGCCCTACCTTTTATGTACAACAAATTATTCTCCTTCCACAAGAACTGTCTGCGGTCAGTAACATTACTCAGTAACTATCAGCTCATTAAAGATTGGCTCCCCCCCCACACTTATATTGGCACACAGTTAAGGAACACTGATGTCGTCTCTCATCAAATTTCACTGTCCTGGACAACAATTCAGGACAGCCAAAGGTTGTGTATCTGACTTAACTGTCTACATCTCTTCTTCTATCTTTTCACTTTAGACTGCAACCCAGATAATCAGTAGACAGGGCATCTCAATCAGCATTCCAAACGTCCATTAGCATCTTTGGGAGTCTTGCTTCAAAGAGGAGAACAGGCAATATGACGGAAATCTGCATGATAACAAGCGGAAGACAAAAATAGACTTACACTAACCTCTTATGTGTCATAAGACAATGCTAAAAAAATCATCATTTTTTAAAAAATCTCTGAGTCAATGCATTTGTGATTTCAGTGGACTTCCCCTCCCCACCACATCACTTAGACTGTGCAAATATTATTCTTTTCCCTTATGCTCCCTAGTTCAACCATCCCTTTTACTGTCTGTTGCTCCACTGGAGCCATTATTACAATAATCAACTAGGGGGGTGGTTTGTGACAGTTTAATTCTTAATTCTTGCTATCATTTCACCATAGATACAGCAGGTCAAGTAACTGGCTGGATTAAGGTTGCCAGTCCCCTCTTCACCACTGGCAGGAGGTTTTTGGGGCAGAGCCAGAGGAGGGCAGGGTTTGGAGAGGAGAGGGACTTCAATGCCATGGAGTCCAATGGCCAAAGCAGCCATTTTCTCCAGGTGAAGTGATCTCTATCAGCTGGAGATCAGTTGTAATAGCAAGAGATCTCCAGCTAGTACCTGGAAGTTGGCAACCCTAGGCTGTATAGACATTGCCAGCCCTTGGGGCTGGAGAATGCTGTTGTGCTTATCCTAATTTTGAATGTAACATGAACACTGATTGGGCTGGTTTGGTATGGGCTATTTCCTCATGCACCCCAGCCAACAGGAAGAGGTAGTAGAGCTCCATTATATGCAACTCTGCCTCTGCCATGCAGGGTTGTGCTGCAAGCTGACCGTCCACCCTCCTTGGGGAATAATGAAGCATTATCTGGTGGCCTTTAGGGCCAAGCAGGAATTTTGAGGGTTCTCTTCAAATTATCTGGAAGAGGTAATTTTGTAATCTGCTCCACATTGTTCCCACAGATAAAATGTCTTGATATTAGGCCGGGCCTTGTGGCTGATTAGGCCAAACTAAGGTTTGACGGGAAGAGGACAGTGACTTGCTACAGCATGTGTGTGTTAAGTGCCGTCAAGTTGCTTCCGACTCATGGCGACCCTATGAATGAAAGTCCTCCAAAATGTCCTATCTTTGACAGCCTTGCTCAGATCTTGCAAACTGAAGGCTGTGGCTTCCTTTATTGAGTCAATCCATCTCTTGTTGGGTCTTCCTCTTTTCCTGCTGCCCTCAACTTTTCCTAGCATGACTGTCTTTTCCAGTGACTCTTGTCGTCTCATGACGTGACCAAAATACAAAAGCCTCAGTTTAGTCATTTTAGCTTCTAGGGTCAGTTCAGGCTTGATTTGATCTATAACCCACTGATTTGTTTTTTTGGCAGTCCACGGAATCTGTAACACTTTCCTCCAACACCACATTTCAAAGGAATCTATTTTCTTCCTATCAAGCAGGGATGAATGGCAAACACCCTATGGTGTGTAAGATGAAAAGTGGTTTCCAAACCTGCCCATCATTGGATAGGCAGCTTGGTTAGCTGATGCTGAATAGTGCTAATCAATCCCTTATTACTTTAGCAACCGGGAAGACGAGGCTTAATACCTCTTGGCACTTTTTTATGTGTGGGCTATGATAAACAAAGCCTGTGGTAAAGCTGGTCAAATTTGGTGGCCTTGCCCACAAAACAGCACTAACCAGGAAGCTACCTGTTAGCAACAAGCCATACTTAAATAAGTTGAGGAAAGTCCATGATGTAGATCATCTATACATACAATACTCATTTAACTGAAATGTTATCTCGTGTCATCATTCCAGATGCAGGGACAACGGCTTCAACACACAGTCCTGCAGTGATATCTACATGGCTTCCCTGTAAAAATAGGGTTGCCAGGTATATGCCTGACACCCCAAGAAGACTTTTAGGGGTGGGTTATAGGAAAAGCACATCATGTGACATGGCAATGTCTCCCCTACCTCCCCACAAAGCTCCCGTGAGCACAGGGAGGGGATAAGAGGCACCACTTGGAGTTTGCCTGCTATAAGCAGGGAAATGGCATGCCAGTGTAAACAAGAAGCCATATACCAGAAGCATGTCTGTTCTACAATTCAATTTTGGAGCAGTTTATTAAGATTATTCTTAATTTCTCATCTTAATTTTGATCCCAAAATCCTAATCTTTCAACATATTTGTCCCCCCAAAAAATTAGCATTTATGTATAAATGAATAGACATACCATATAAATTGCATTTAAAAACCAAGAAACATGCATACACGATGGCTCATTTCAGATATCATACAAAATCATAGCTTAATTAAACTAACTGTGGTCAGTGTATTTGTCTGAGTCCAGATCACTCAACTAACTGTAGTTGGTTTGGGTTCATGAAAAACCAAGATCAGAAGTCGAACTATGAAAATGGTTTATTTACCACAGTGACATTTAACTATGGTTTCATGTTAAGTCTGAATGCTAAATTCTGATTTCATTCTGGTTTGTTGTCTGACAACACCTTCCCAGGCCATACAATCAAGGGTATGACTATTCATGGAACAGATCTCTTCTGTCTCCACTTTCCCCTTACAGCTAGGGTTGCCAACCTCCAGGTACTGAAAATTAAACACAAACCTAGTGCTTAAGTAGGAAGTTTAAAAATTAAACACAAACCTCGTACTTAAGTAGGAAGTTTGTTTGTTGTAACAAAAATGCATCGTTGCTTTAATGTATATTTATTAGCTAGCTTTGTATTCATAGTTATGCACAATGTATGTTTATTCTTTGTCCTAATATTAAAATTACATTGAGATGTTAATATAGATACTCCTTTAAGATAGGTACTCTAACTGCACCTGCATAACACCTGCAGGCAATTAGAACACTTAAAATTTAGAACTTTCACTATCATTGTAAGATCGCTAGAAGCCATCTTCTGATCTGTAAGCTATATGCTTTTCAGCGTCTGGTATGTAATATTTGTCTTCCAGTTCTTATATTTTGTTAACTTAAGCCAGAAATATTGTATTTATAGAAATCCCTTCTACTTTGTATTTTTCTTTCAGAGATAGATAATCATCTCTCGCTACCTTTTCACTTCCCTGATGGACAAAGCCACGGCGAAATGGGTCTTACCGGTTTCCCATCTCGGGATGAAGTAATTTAATTTCCAACTGCGGCTCAAATTGATGAACCTTGTTCTTTATCTCGCTAGCACACTTTGGTGTTTAGCGTTACGAAAAATCCAGTCCGGGTTTTCTACTTGACTTTTAGAGCTCACCTCCTCTCCGAGTCTACTGGAGCCTCTTCGCCTCTTGGTGTGTTTTGTAACTTTGTTTACATCTACTGATTTCTGGACTTTCTGCATACTGTTATATGCTTAGATAGGATTGTGCTTATATATAAAAATAAGTTGTGTGCCATCAGTGCTTGTTGCTATCTTTTAAACCTTCAGGTACTAGCTGGAGATCTCCTGCTATTACAACTGATCTCCAGCTGATAGAGATCAGTTCACCTGGAGAAAATGGCCACTTTGGCAATTGGACTCCATGGCATTGAAGTCCCTCCCCTCCCCAAACCCCACCCTCCTCAGGCTCTGCCCCCAAAATTTCCCGCTGGTGGTGAAGAGAAACCTGGCAACCCTAATTACAGCCCAGTATCATCCCTGGAATGCTGTACCTGAGAGTTGGTTGTCTCTCACAAACATCATGGGTTACTGGTGAGAGGAGGAACTTGGTCATTCATTTCATTTCATTAACCTTTATTGGCATACCAAAAGACAGAGATAAAAAACAACAACAATATACCTCCAACGGGCAATACATATAAGTTACAAGTCGGGTTAATAAAACTTTTCTTGTTCTTTAAGAACTCCTGTAAGAAATTTAGCCACGGTAGCCGTAATTTTAGGATCATGATCACTCAAAAGAAATTTGCATTTCACTTCATTACTCCTGTATCTCTTGTACTGGAGCAAAGTAAATAGCAGTTTATCCCGCAGAGTCACATAGAAGGGGCAATCTAAAAGGATGTGGTCAATTGTATCCAACAAATTTAAACCACATGTGCATAGGGGTTCATGTCTAGGGATCTGAAGGTATCGGCCTAAGAGCATCCTAGATGGGAATGTGTTAACCCTAGCTAATAGAAAAGTGCGGCGTTGAGAAGGTATCTCTCGGTTATCTAGATACCTAGCCATTTTACCTGATCCATTATTAAGGCCTAGGGCCACCGGAGAACAAATGGGGGGAAGAGCTGGGTTAAAATTCTGCAATTCTACATCAAGGAGACGTTGCTTGATTCTTTTAAAGATGTAAGATTCATTGGCCAGAGCAAGATTATCTAAATCAATTCCAATTTGGCAGAGTCTAGATCTAATAAATATGTCCCATGAGAAATAATGTTCACTTTTCAAAAGATATAAAAGGGAACCTGGCTCAGTTTGAAAATATAATTTGAGCCAATATCTTATTGTTTGAATCCAGGCTTTGGTGACAATCAAGTTTTGCCCGGTTTCAAGACAAATTGTAAAATATGAAACACATTTAGGTATCCCCAATATTTGTCTAAGAAACATGGCTTGGATGTTCTCCACTTCTTGATTAAGAGTTCCAAGCCATAAGGGAACACCAAACAGAAGTTGGGGGAATATTTTCAAATTCAGGATTTTGATCACTGCAGGAACACACTGATTCCCCTTCGCGTAGAAAAATTGCTTGAGTTGATTTAAGGAAATCCTGGTGGCTTTAATAGTATTTTGTCGATGTATAGACCAATTGAGATTATAGTTATAAGTAATTCCCAAATACTTATAGCTTTTAACTTGTTCGATTGAATACTTCCCAATATGCCATTTGTATAAGGACCATTTTTTGGAAAATACCACTACTTTTGATTTGGAGGAATTAATAGAAAGTAAATTCGAATGGCAATAATTATTAAAAGCATCTAGATATCATTGGAGGCCTACTTTGGTGAAAGAAAGAATGACGGTATCGTCCGCATAAAGAAGTAGAGGTAAAGATTGGGACCCTAATTTAGGTGGGTGACCATTAACTGAACCCAATGACTGCACTAGATCAGAAAGAAAAATATTAAAAAGTAGGGGAGCGAAAACACACCCTTGTTTAACGCCTCTTTGAATGGAGGAACTTGGTCAAAACTGCTTATCTCCCTTTCAAGAATGAAAGTTCCATTCAACCTGGAATTAAACTTTAGATCCAACCCATAGTTTTCCTTTTATGAAATGTTAACTTTTTTTTCAGAGACCATGCCAAGTGTTATGATATTTACAATTATTAACATCTGAATATATATATTTTAAAGTGTTTTTGTAGCATTTGAGACCCAACCATCATGTCTGGTATCAGAGCAAATCGTGTAGGAACAAAGAAGTTGTTATCTGGGACCAGGATCTTGAGTACATAATCGAGGGAATCTCAGAGTGATTTCAGCTCACTATTTGATCAACACTTTAATACATCTTTTACTCAAGGAGTCTTGCTACAGTTAATTATAATTACACACAGAGAATAAAACCTTGTTTACATCTTGATCTGATTATGATTATCATGTGCAGATTTATTCAAGGTAAAGAGGAGTTAGAAAACAGTCTGAGACAAGGCCTTGAATTTTGAAGGGATAGCATCACTATGTTTAGGTACGTAGAGCTGAGAGAGATTTTGCAGTTTCCCCTAAGATGGAAAAAGTTCAGGATGGAAAATGTTTCTGGGCATTTAGAACTTTGATGAGTCAATGCGGCAGTGGCCAGCTGCCTCTGTGCTGCATAATTAGGGCTTGGAATGATGGGCAATTTCCCACCAATCCATCTGCCGGCTGACAGCAAGGATTGTATGTGTACGCAGCAGCAAGTGATGTGATCCCATCACTTCCAGTTTACTTCTGCAAGTGCTGCAGTGCAACAGGACAATTTACCACTCAATTTACCCCTTGTGCTACAGCACATACAGAAGTAAACCAGAAGTGATGGGATCATGTTGCTTGCTGCCGTGCACGTGCAATCCCTGCCCCCAAAATCTCCCGCCAGAGGAGAGGGAGGACCTGGCAACCCTATGTGTAATGGAATCTGTGGCTCAAAGGTCAACCTCAGACGCTTGGGCCAATGTAGTTAGGGACAAACTGAAAGACCTGGGCAGCTTTGAGTTTGCCCCAGGGATGCACTGCCAAAGTAGCACTAGGCTACAGGCAAATAACACTCCCAACACTATTTTAAGTTGGAAAAAGGGCCCAAGGGGGAAAGCGGGATCCCCTCTTCCCCTTATACCATGGTGGCATTGGTCCCAATCAAAATTGGGGCCCCTTGGCACAGTTTAAAGGAATTCCTGGGTGGAAACTCTTGACGGCACTTAACACACACACAAATCACAGAATAGAAAGTTCCTCTGTTGTTGGTTTTTTTTTTAAAACAGTGGTGAAAATTATATATTTTTTCTTCTTCCTAAGAAATTGGTGCCTTGTAGTCATACTGACCCACAGAAAGGCCTAAATGGAGTAAATGGTTACTAAGGTACACAAGGAAACTGCTTAAATTCCTACTTGGATTGGTATTATGAACTTTTGGAAACAGAAGACCTGTCTTTACTTTTCAGGATATGCTGGAGTAAGTGGCTAGGATAAGCTTGTTATTCTTTATTTGAAGAAACATTTTTAAAGAGCAGAGAGGGCTTAATTTTCAGAAGGACTAAATAAACTTGTCTAAACAGGAGCCCCGTGGTGCAGAGTGTTAAGCTGCAGTACTGCAGTCAAAAGCTCTGCTCACAACCTGAGTTCGATCCCGACGGAGGTCGGTTTCAGGTAGCCGGCTCAAGATTGACTCAGTCTTCAATCCTTCCGAGGTCGGTGAAATGAGTACCCAGCTTGCTGGGGGTAAAGGGAAGATGACCGGGGAAGGCACTGGCAAACCACCCCACAAACATAGTCTGCCTTGGAAACGTCGGGATCTGACGTCACCCCATGGGTCAGGAATGACCCGGTGCTTGCACAGGGGACCTTTACCTTTACCTTTAAACAGCTTCTGGCAATGGAGGCATTAATAAAATTTCTTATTACTGTTGAGGGTGGTGCAATAAGACGAAAATGCTAGTAACTTACAGTGCCGTCCTCAGCAAGAATCCTATAGTACAGCACAGAAGGTTTGAAAGTTCAACGAGAGAAAGTAATCGCCCCCTTCAAAAATATGTCAAATACTTCTGGGATGTTAGAAGGTAGGGCTGTCAATTCGGTTCGGTCCGAACTGAAAATCAACCGAATTTCCCCTGATTCGGTGATTTTCAGTTCGGACGGATCCGAACTCAAATCTGGCGGGCAACCGGGGGGGCCGAATTCAGCGTGTTCGGGAGTTCACAAATAAATTCGGCCAATTCGGCCCCCCCTTCAGGGCAGCCCGCTGAAAGGCGCGGGCTGCCCTTTAAACTGATCTGCGCCTCCCGGCCGGGAGGCACAGATGAGTTTAAAGGACAACCCCCCCCTTCACGGCAGCCCGCTGAAGGGAGGCGGGCTGTCCTTTAAACTCATCTGTGCCTCCCGGCCGGGAGGCACAGATGAGTTTAAAGGACAACCCCCCCCCTTCACGGCAGCCCGCTGAAGGGAGGCGGGCTGTCCTTTAAACTCATCTGTGCCTCCCGGCCGGGAGGCACAAATGAGTTGAAAGGACAACCCCCCCCCCCTTCACGGCAGCCCGCTGAAGGGAGGCGGGCTGTCATTTAAACTCATCTGTGCCTCCCGGCCGGGAGGCACAGATGAGTTTAAAGGACAACCCCCCCCCCTTCACGGCAGCCCGCTGAAGGGAGGCGGGCTGTCATTTAAACTCATCTGTGCCTCCCGGCCGGGAGGCACAGATGAGTTTAAAGGACAACCCCCCCCCTTCATGGGAGCCCGCTGAAGGGAGGCGGGCTGTCCTTTAAACTCATCTGTGCCTCCCGGCCGGGAGGCACAGATGAGTTTAAAGGGCAGCCGCGCCTCTCCAGCGGGCTCCGCTGCAGAGGCGCGGCTGTCCTTTAAAGTCATCTGAGCCTCCCACCCGGGAGGCGCAGATGAGTTTAAAGGGCAGCCGCGCCTCTCCAGCGGGCTCCGCTGCAGAGGCGCGGCTGTCCTTTAAAGTCATCTGAGCCTCCCGCCCGGGAGGCTCAGATGAGTTTAAAGGGCAGCCGCGCCTCTCCAGCGGGCTCCGCTGCAGAGGCGCGGCTGTCATTTAAAGTCATCTGAGCCTCCCGCCCGGGAGGCGCAGATGAGTTTAAAGGGCAGCCGTGCCTCTCCAGCGGGCTCCGCTGCAGAGGCGCGGCTGTCATTTAAAGTCATCTGAGCCTCCCGCCCGGGAGGCGCAGATGAGTTTAAAGGGCAGCCGCGCCTCTCCAGCGGGCTCCGCTGCAGAGGCGCGGCTGTCATTTAAAGTCATCTGAGCCTCCCGCCCGGGAGGCGCAGATGAGTTTAAAGGGCAGCCGCGCCTCTCCAGCGGAGCCCGCTGAAGGGGGGCGGGCTGCCCTTTAAACTCATCTGCGCCTCCCAGCTGGGAGGCTCAGATCAGTTTAAAGGGCCCCCGCGCGCCTTCAGGGAATCCCTGAAGGCGCGCTTCGGCCGAATTTTCCCCCGAACTCCGGATCCCCCCGAATTACCGGGGATCCGAAGCGGGGGAGTTCGGACTTCGGACCGTACCGACCCCACAAGGGTCAAATTCGGCCGAATCCGAACTGTACCGAATTTTTTTTTTTTTGACAGCCCTATTAGAAGGATTTCAAACAACTTTTGGTATTTCTGGTTTTTACCAGCATCCATGAAAAGTGTTATTTGCAGAACTCCAAGTTGGCTAGCTTACCCAAAGATCTGTAAGAACAAAAAGTAATGTAGGCTTGTTGTGAATTATTGTTAAATATTGTGTATGTGGGTGTGTAAATAATAATGTAAATGTTAACATTTCCAGTAATGTATTCCTTTATATAAAATGTCTTAGTTCTCCCTAAAATGTAATATGGGATAACAGTACCTGCTGACCTTACAGGGCTGTTGTGAAGATTAAGGAGCTTATATAAGCTTTGAGCATCAAAATTCTATATAAATGCTAAGTTTTATTACTGCCATTATAATTATTACTGTTAAAGTCTCAGGTAACTCTATAAAATGATGTGATCCATTCAGAACCCTCCTGGCTATAGCACCATAGAAACCAACACAAATTATCAATAAGAAATGTTAAAGTTATATATCATGGCAGCAATTTAGGAATAATATGTCTGCTTGGAACAGATTCTGGTGATTCATTGGTAATTTGCTAGAAGCCTTTTAACTTGATTCTCATTTGTAAAGTTAATGGTAGGTTTTTCTGCACTGTGATTGAAAACTCTATAATGTTAGCTATTATTTAAAAGCATTCCTCTCCCTTCAAAAAGAAACTCTATCCTTTCACCAGAAATGTTGTTATGATGTTAGTAAAATTAAATTTGTCCTCACAGTCATCGAATGCACACACTTACACAAGTGTCACAGACTGGCTTTGTCTCAAAAATATGGTTGCTTGGAAGAAGGAAAAGGGTTCCACATCTGGAATCGAATCAGTATAACAAATGGTAGAAATTAGTGCCTTGGAAATAAAGGAACCTGGAGAGGTATGATGTTGTTAAAATTGAATTAAATATTAAGGCTATGTCCAGAGGGCTTCTTCGGGAGTACTATACACACAAAGAAGCTTCGAACACATTTGCCCTTACACCTGTCAAGCTAAACTAAGTTTATTCCAGCAAAGGCTTTTGTGAGTCAGAGCTCATTTCATCACATGCACATGGTATGGAAAATCTTTTTACGTGGATTTTTATAATGGCAGTTGCAGAAGGCAGGGGATGTGGAGCAGATGATGGATTTAAAGCAGAGAGATCATAGGAATTACTTCTGATCTCTCTCATTATATGTGTGACCAATGAATCTATTCCAGTCCCTTACACAGGGACTGACATCTGAATAATTCTGTGATTTTGGTTAAAATGTTCAGAATCAGGGCAGAGTTTCAACATTTGGGAATAGCTGGAAATCATCTGCTCTGACCATGTCTTCTGGTACCTGGCTGTCTAATTTTCATTTTCCTAGAAAACAGAAGGCAGGAGGTACTGACCCTACAGCAGCACATATGTGACTCTTCAGAACCTTGTCCCATTGGAAGAACTCTTGTCTGGCAAGGTGATTCTAGTGGGCACTGGCTTGGCATGTTTGTATTCTGTCATTTGCTGTCCCATCTGTGGACTTTTGGGAAAGCTTTGAAAATTGGCTCACTTATAGAAGCTGCAGTAGAGACACAAATTCCCCTGGTCCCTGCTACTAGGATTTATGCTATTTGATTTATTTATCTTTATGCTATTTGATTTATTTATTTATGTTATTTATATTCCACCTTTCTCACAGGGACTCCAGGCAGATGACACATAGTGAGTCAGTACAACCAACAAAATGGCACAGTTAATAACCAATGCATTTGGAGTTTTGCAGTCTGGAACCACCAGAAAAAACTGAAGCGTAGCATAAGTATTAATGTGAGTGGTACAGAAATTACACAAATGGGATCCTACTTAAAATAAACTAAACACAGCAGTATAGACCACAGTCCTTAACCATTTATCCAAGCAAGTTTGTAAAACCATTTTGTGCAGTGGAATCCTATTATCTGTACAGAAAAGCTCTCTAATAGTTCAGTTTTGCATAATTTGCAGAAGGCCAGGAGGGTGGGATCTTTCCTGACCTCCTCAGGCAGGCCATTCCACAAGGTGGGAGCAACCATGGAAAATGCACGTATACAGGCAGTTTTGGATTTTGCCCATTTGCAGGTTGGCACTCACAGAAGCCCTGCCAGTACCCTTAAACTGGGCCCAGTAATAGATGGTAGCCAATGGAGCATCTGCAGAATAGGAGTAATATGCATGCTCCATCTAGCTCCCGTTAATAGCCATTAAGAGAACAGTAGCCAGCTCCTGCCCCATGTGCCTTTCCATCTGTCTTCCATTACAGTGGCTATAGTCATCAACACTGTCGTATCTGTCTCAGAGCTTCCAGATGCCACCTCTCGCCTTATTTGTTTGTTTCTCTCTGGAGGTACCTTCTAACTGTATTTCCATTCTTATGGCTTGCCAACAGTTCTCAACCTGCCATGATACCCACTTTCCTGGACTGTCAGAATATTAAAGGCTTGTAAAATTGGGGGGGGGGGTTGCTCCTCTCACCATGGGATGAGGGGTACAATGTTGAGAAAGCCATCCCAATGGATTGGGAAAGGTTATATCTAGAATATTTGTTCTCCTTTAAAATCAACAGAAATGAATCCAAAACTGGAAAACAAAGCGGAGTGGGAGATGATAATGAATATCAAGGCAGGGATTTACAGGCATTTCTGTTTTAAGTCAAAGAGGTGGATTTATGTTAGGTTTTTCACTTATGGGTGAAAAGGGATCTATTTTCTAGGCTATTTTAAAATTACATGAAAACTGTGTTTTCCTGTTCCATGTTTATTAAACATGTCCATGCTTTCTCTCCAGCAAAGAGCTTCTAGGCAACCCAACAAATGCATTACCATGTAACTGTGAAGCTGCAGATAATTCAGCCTTTTCAGTTGACATGAGAAAGAGCTGCCAAATTAAACTTTGGTTTCATTAGAGGAAAATAAGGAGCAGATCATAAGATCACAATGATTCTCACCACCAGCATCACTTTCCTAAGGACTGTGTATTATTCTTGGAATAGCAAAGTGTCTTCTTCTCTTCAGTGCTTACAAGGTGAATTAGTATTGAGTTCAGTTTTGAAAAGGTTAGTTCTACTATATGGGTAGCCTTAAAACTGCTCTTAGTACAAACCAAACAAGATCAGGGAAAGCAAGATCTAATTTCACTTTAGAACATAATTTGCATTCAGTTCATAGCCTGAGTCTCAACATTTATACTAGGCTTTCTGGCTGAAATACCAGTGTACTGTTGTAATCCTCACCACTGCTGAATTGACTACCTTTTCCTGGAGTGTATGGCTTCCTTAACTTGCTTAAACTGCCAGATGGTTTTACTGAAGTGCCCTTCATATTACATTTTAATGTAGAAATCAATCAGGTCTTTAGCAATGAAATCCTGAATGGAGTTACACCTTTGTAAACCCATGGGCAACTCTGGTTAGTGTTGCCTTACTAACCCAATATGACTAATAAACATCAGGCTAACTTCATCTGTTCTGGCGTAGTTTCCTTGTTTTGCAGTTTATTATATTTTAATAGCTTGCTATATCATTACTGTTGCCACAATTTAACCTCAGCTTGAAACATTCTTTAACCTTGTCTCTGTTTTGATGTGACAGTATCTGAGCTGCTTTGCTACCTTTTCTAGCATCTTTTCAAAAGAAAATGTTGTTATCACAAACTAATGGTTATTTTGTTAAAAAGGAAGGTAAATATCATGGTCTTCTGGGAGGCTGATCACATCTACATTAAAGGAAAATGATGAGAGTGTATGGGAGAAAGAAGTCCCTGAAATGAAATAGAAGTGTTACATTGTGTTTCCCCTGTGCTATTACTCTTAGTGCTAAGTGACTTATTAACTACTAAGTAGGTTAAAAGCAGATTTTTACCATAAAGGCAAAAAATGGGAATTGCTTTCATTGTACAAAGACTATCTACTTGACTAAAGGGAAATATGTAATTTAAACACTTCATCAAGTTGCTACAGAGGAGGGGGGGAAAGGACTTTATTAAAGCATTTCCAGTGGACTCAGTTTACCTAACATTTTTGTATACCGTCAAGATATAGAATTAGATTGGTAGGAAAATCTTGCCATACTGTGTTTGTAGGGAATACAATGTATTCATTTACTTCATTTCTAGCCCATCTTGAGTCTCAGCAAGAAAGGTATACTATAAAAGAAGTACATAAATAAATAATCAGTATGGTATAGCAAACAGAGACAGGAATTGTGCAGTTAATTAATGAGGATATGTGTTGTCCTTCTCCCTCATTCAGAGTAAGGCCAATGAAAGAGCTTCATTTCGCCTCAGTTATACACTCCCATTATTACATATGATTAACCACAACCACAATGTCACCTTGTTTGCAACATGATTCATGCACTGAATCAGGATCTGACAGTTTTCTTGCCATAGGCAATTCATTATTTGGTGGGGTTTTAACCTTCTGGGGCTCTGCAACTCTGCATGGTAGAGAACCAGTTTGGATGGTCCACCCACAGACACTGATGGACTCTGATGGTGTCCTAATGGTTTGTGTGGATTTTCTTGTTGTCACAGTTGTTTCTGATAAAGCCCTAGGTGATTGTTAAGGTAGGAGATGATATAGAAGAATGGCACTGTGGTTCCAATTTCTTTCATTGGCACAGTAGAACTCATTCAGTTTCTTGGTTTAAAAATGGGAGCATCAGCTAGAGTATCATTGGTGGAAACTTTCAAAAATATGAGCAACACAAGCTGGAACTCAGCTTAAGAGTCCTGTCTTTGCCAATAATAGGGATGAAAATACCTTCTCTATGATCATTGTATCTGTGGAGCTATTCCAAGTGGTTAGAGAGTTGCTGGAAACCTTGGTGGTTTACTGGTAAGCACCTTAAGAATAAAATCACTTGTATTCATTCTACCTTGGATGGAATATTATCAGGGATGTTAGAGTTTACAGCCTGAGAAGGTGCACACATGAAGCTGCCTTATACTGAATCAGACCCTTGGTACATCAAAGTCAGCACAGTCTACTCAGACCGGCAGTAGCTCTCCAGGGTCTCAGGCTGAGGTCTTTCACAACACCTACTTGCCTAGTCCATTTAACTGGAGATGCCGGGGATTGAACCTGGGACCTTCTGCTTGCCAAACAGATACTCTACCACTGAGCCACAGCCCCTCCCCAAGGTGGAGAAAGTACTTGGAGGTTTGGGGCATATCAAACTTACACTGATATTTGGGCAGGGGGTATATTCTTGTTGGTTATCCAAGACATCTCTACATCCTTTAGTGCTGTCAGCAGTGGCTTCCATATGAGACCCAGCCTGGTGTAGCGGTAAAGAGCATTGGTTTGGAGCAGTGGATTCTAATCTGGTGAACTGGGTTGGTTTCCCCACTCCTACACATGAAGCCAGCTGGGTGACCTTGGGCTAGTCACAGCTCTTTTAAAGCTTTCTCAGACCCTCCTATTTCACAGGGTGTCTGTTGTGGGGAGGGGAATGGAAGGAGATTGTAAGCTAGTTTGAATCTTCCTTAAGTGGTAGAGAAAATTGGCATATAAAAATAAACTATTTCTTCTCCTCCTTCTCCTTCTTCTCCTCCCCCTCTTTCTCCTCTTCCTCCTGCTCCTCCTCTTCCTCCTCCTTTTACTTCTTTTTCTATCACTTACCATGGTCTGGGGAGTAGGGGAAAGAATTGGTTAACATGCATGACTATGAAGTACATACACTGCAACAAGAACATACATGAAGACAACTGGCAAAATATAAGCTTTTTTTAATTTCCAAATTCAGAGGTAAAAGCCACATGCAACCTGCATGCCTCTGTTGCCTGACTCTACATTTGCAAATACACAAATAATAGACAGTTCATTTACAGCTTGGCAGGAGCACTGAAAAAAAATGAGGAAAACAACTTCACTAACAAGTGAAAGAACAAAGTCTCAGCTTGTCAATTAGGCTGAAAGCTTCCAAACCAGATTTAAAATTACAGGTTAAAAAACACCCCGAGTAATAAATTATATGGGAAGAGAAGGATAAGTTCCCAAGGCCAAAATCCTGAAGTATTAAATCAACCAGCATTTTCAAACCTACAAGGCCAACTTGACATAAACCCACTTTCTATTCTCCTGTATTGGCCTCTTCTGATGCTAAAGCAGAATGGATATCATTTTTAGGTGATTTTGCTAACAAAGCTGCAGAATCTCCCTCCTCCATGCCAAAACATGGAGACCTTGGAGTCAGAGACCATGGTCAAGTGACTGAGGCAGAACAAGCTGAAATTTAATCCAGACAAAGCAGTGTTGATGCTTATTAGTAACTGATTTTTAAAGAAAGGGGTGATCTGTTTACAATGGGTGGGGTAAAACTATCATTCACAGATCATGGAAAGATTTCTTGGTCACTCTGGGGCAGATTTCTTATTAGATAAATGTTTGCAGCTTTCCTGGAGTCAGCCAACCTGACCATAGTGATCCATACTACCATAACCTTGAGACTGGACTAGGGTAGTGGATATTTTAAATAGTGCCAAGTAGGCTGCACATTTGCTTACTAGGATGAACTGATATGCATAGTTGTGTTTGTAATACCTTCAATACCTCCCTTCCTTGATCCAAACCAGTTATTTAGACTGTTTTGTGTTTATTTAGACTGTTTAGTGTTTACCATATGCTAATCCACTCTAGAACTTATTGTGGTTTAGAAAGACAAAAAGGTAGTTTTAGAAATCATTTCAGCTGTTGTTGCTATATTTCTGTACAGAGAAGAGGATCTCTGTATTAAAGCTGCCTCTGTGCTGTCTCTAGGGTTGCCAGGTTCCTCTTTGCCACCAACGGGAGATTTTTGGGGCGGAGCCTGAGGAGGGCTGGGTTTGGGGAGGGGAGGGACTTCAATGCCATAGAGTTCAATTGCCAAAGCGGCCATTTTTCTCCAGGTGATCTGATCTCTATCGGCTGGAGATCTCCTGCTACTGCCTGGCAGTTGGCAACCCTAGCTGTCTCCCAATTTGCAGGAGTATATCGTATACCTTGCAGCTCTGGAGAAGTTTACATCGGGACCACAAAACGCAGCATACAACAAGGATAAAAGAACATGAAAGATACTGCAGACTTGGCCAACCTGAGAAATCAGCAGTGGCTGAACATGGACTGACACAAACAGGACACAGGGTCTTATTCCAAGACACTGAAAGACTGGACAATTCTACCAACTATTTTGTCAGATTGCACAGAGAAGCCATTGAAATTCATAAACATCAGCACAACTTTAACAGAAAAGAGGAGAGTTTAAGAATGAATAAGGCTTGGCTTCCTGCCCTGAAAAACCTCCAGACAAAGACAACATTCAACAATAGCCATACAGATTAGTTTTGGATTACACACATTAACAGATCACTTCAGGATACAATGGTTCCATATCAACATACCATACCCTCATTAGCACATTATCTTGATACTTTCAGGACAATACTTTTGCAGGACAATACTCAGCTCAAACCCAACCCCTTTCTGACTATATATTACTCTTCCTACACCCTTGACACTGAGAGACACTGTCCTTCAGTGTTACTACTCTGAAGATGCCTGCCACAGTTGCTGGCGAAAAGTCAGGAAAGAAAATTCCAAGACCACGGTTACACAGCCCGGATAACCTACAAGAACCAATGAACTCTGACCGTGAAAGCCTTCGACAATATTTTGAACGCCTCTACGGGGAGGAAATATTTCAACAGACCCGGAGATTGGAAACACTTCGGAACAAGAAAGCACATCTACTTTGTTCTTTAACTTTTCTACTGCGATGCAGAGACACTGGAACCATTCCATCTTTTCTCACAAGTAAAAGAATCTTTAAAACTTCACGAGCTAACCGCATTTATGACCATCTAGAACGGGCTCTCTTACGAGAGAGAATTCACACTACCCGCAGAGAACTTGCTGCCACAGACAAGGAGTTGTTTTCCTTACATATCAATACTAGCCACAAAATGAGAAGCCATGATTGGGACAAGATTGATAATCTCACCTACAGAAAAATGGAACAGGGGTTAACCAGCCATACTTCCAGACAGAAGCAAAAGTTTAACAAATTACAGGAAAGAAGACAGAACAGTCCAAAACTTGACAACAAACGGATTATCTTCAATCTGACAGACCGACAACTCTCACCTGAAGAAACTTCCATCTTAGCTAAGGGAGGAAACTTTGCAGTCACTCCCACCCAAATTCCAGTGGAAGACATCATTGCAAATGTAGAATCTGCCATTCGTAATCTACCTGAAGAAGATGCTGAGGAAATAAGAGGAGAGACAGCAAGAATTCTACGAAAAGCAAAGCCCCCTGCTAGCAATATAACACGCAAGGAGAGAAACGCCATCAAGACCCTCAATGCAGATCCAGAAATCATTATTCTACCAGCTGACAAAGGCAATGCCACAGTGATCATGAAAACAGAAGAATACAAAAAGAAGATTGAGGAACTTCTGGACCCTGCCACATACAAAAAACTAAAACGAGATCCAACTTGCAAAATTACCAGGAAAACTAGCATTCTGATTAAGAATTCCACTCTTCATCCCGACACACACAGAAAACTATGCAAGACTGAAGCACAACCACCACGATTATATGGACTACCTAAAATTCATAAGGATTCCGTTCCACTCCGACCCATCGTGAGTGCCATTGGTTCCCCAACATATGAATTAGCTAAATATTTGACCACCCTCCTACAGGACCACATTGGAAAAACCACTTCTTACATCAAAGATTCAACTCACTTCATCAACAAAATCAGCCGTTAAGACTCAATCCAAAGGATATATTAATCAGTTTTGATGTTGTATCCCTCTTTACCAAGGTTCCAGTTAAAGACACAATCTCATTGATTAACCAGATTTTTCCAGAAGATATAACAGCCTTATTTCACCATTGTTTGACAACAAGTTATTTCCTATGGGATCAAGAATTTTATGAACAGATTGATGGAGTAGCTATGGGAAGTCCACTCAGTCCAGTAATAGCAAACTTTTACATGGAATATTTTGAAAAGACAGCATTAGAATCAGCACCTTACAAACCTACAGTCTGGTTCAGGTTCGTAGATGATACATTTACCATTTGGAGCCATGGTGAAGAAAAATTAATGGACTTTCTAAACCATCTTAATAATATCCATCCAAACATTCAGTTTACCATGGAAAAGGAAATTGAGGGTAAACTCCCATTTCTTGATACCCTTGTCATCCGTAAATCAAACCTTCAGTTAGGTCACAAGGTCTACCGGAAACCAACTCACACAGATCGCTACTTACAGAAAAACTCCAACCACCACCCCCGACAGAAAAGAGGAATAATCAAAACATTAATGGACCGTGCAAGACGGATCTGTGAACCACAGTTTCTCAAGGAAGAAACTAACCATCTAAATCACGCACTGCTAGCAAATGGCTACTCCAAGAATGAAATCAGAAGGGCCATTGAACCAAACAAAAATCAGAAAACTCAAGAAAAACAGTCTCCCATAGGAAAGGTATTCTTGCCATTTATTAAAGGAGTCACTGATAGGATGGAGAAACTTTTGAAAAAACATAACCTACAAACAGTGTTTAAACCCACCAAGAAAATACAACAAATGCTACGATCAGCAAAAGACAAAAGAGACCCCCTCACCTCTGCAGGAGTATATCGTATACCTTGCAGCTGTGGAGAAGTTTACATCGGGACCACAAAACGCAGCATACAAACAAGGATAAAAGAACATGAAAGATACTGCAGACTTGGCCAACCTGAGAAATCAGCAGTGGCTGAACATGGACTGACACAAACAGGACACAGGGTCTTATTCCAAGACACTGAAAGACTGGACAATTCTACCAACTATTTTGTCAGATTGCACAGAGAAGCCATTGAAATTCATAAACATCAGCACAACTTTAACAGAAAAGAGGAGAGTTTAAGAATGAATAAGGCTTGGCTTCCTGCCCTGAAAAACCTCCAGACAAAGACAACATTCAACAATAGCCATACAGATTAGTTTTGGATTACACACATTAACAGATCACTTCAGGATACAATGGTTCCATATCAACATACCATACCCTCATTAGCACATTATCTTGATACTTACAGGACAATACTTTTGCAGGACAATACTCAGCTCAAACCCAACCCCTTTCTGACTATATATTACTCTTCCTACACCCTTGACACTGAGAGACACTGTCCTTCAGTGTTACTACTCTGAAGATGCCTGCCACAGTTGCTGGCGAAACGTCAGGAAAGAAAATTCCAAGACCACGGTTACACAGCCCGGATAACCTACAAGGACCAAGGAAGGGAACGTTTGGGTAAAAGTGAATATATTATGATCAAAGCCAGATCAGAGGTTTGTGAATTTTACTGGAATATATGTGTGAAATTAAATGTTGAAGGTAAAACCTTTTGTGTTTCGAACTGTGAAGGTATAAAGATGTTTGACATAGAGCTTAGGGTGAGGTTTGACAGGAAACATCAAAGCAGTTCAATCAGGAATTTGCCTCACATGTAAACTAGAGATGGGCAAGCACCCCCACCCCTGCTCTCCTTGGACTGGCATTTGAATAATTTGCGTTCTTTCGTAATAAATCAGATCGAGACTATATTGTTGATGAGGATTCAGGCTGATTCAACAAGGTAATCCTTCACTGTAGAATATTTTTATACCACCAAGAAAACCGATACTGCAACTAACACCATTCATCACCAGTTGCTGTGATGGTCAACATTAAGAAACTATTTAAAATGTTGCTGTTTTCCTTCATGCATTTCTATTGGTTTGGTGGATTCTGTGTTGAACTGTAATGTCAGACCAAGATACCCTTGACTTGACTTGGCTTGACCTGACCAAGATACTCCCACAAGTATGAAGCACCGCAGAAGGGCAAACACTGCTTAAATCAGGAATATTAAACCCTCACTTGATCACTGCAGATGTTATGCAAATCCATTGAGCCACACATGCTTTAAGATAGCTCTGATAAATGCATTTCCCTTGGAATTTAAGATTGCTCAAACATGTTTCACTCATACCAGGAGAAACCAGAGAAAACTGTAGCTAATTCTTTTATAAATATTTGATGACTTCATGCTTTATTGTGAAATCCAAAGGCACTAAATTTAATCTTTTTCTAAAATGTCTCTATTGACAAATAAAGGAGGAAATGTGACATAGTGAGAATGAAGTACAACAATCCAGTTTTTGCATTTGTTCTTGAAACCATCAGTTGTGCTCATTTTGACCAGTACTAGCCACCATTTCCCCCACCAATACAATGGGAATTTATGATCACATAATGCTGGAAAGATGGGCAGATGAGTCTAAATTGAACAGATACCAAGAATCAAGGGAAGGTATACTTCTTGGATGCCAGTATAGAGGCACATATTTTACAAAGTCCCCCACCATATTTCCAGTGCACATCCAATTAGTATTTTAGATAAGCCAATTGATCTTTGTTATGCATTCTAGAGGTGGTTCAATCTATTATAGCTCCATTCAGTTGCATTACAAATATTTGAAACAGCTATTGACACAAGCATGTACAGGAAGTCATTTAGGAGCAAACTGAAAGTTTTACTTGTCCAACTTGCAATTATTTCCAAAGGGAAACCATGCAAAAAATAAAGTAAATGTTTAGATGGTTGACTGATAAGATCTGTAGCTGGCAGAAAGGACCTGCAACAAGTGTCAAAACCCTGTTGCAATTTATAATTCATTGGGCAAAGATTCCCTCTTCCTTGCATAATTTACAAACGTCTGCTATGTCCTATGCCAGAAGTCAGTTAAACTCATCCTACATTCAAAGGAACACATTTTGAAAGGCTATCCAGTGGTCATCAGCATCATTGGCCATGTTCTCAATAGTGTGTTGCATTAATTATGCACATACCCAAAAGGAACCAAACTAGTAATTCACTTTTCCAATAACAATATTGGCTGGAAGTCAGGTGGCATTTTTTTCCAATATGAAGCAGTAAATAACTCATGGCACAGGAATTTAAAAGGTACCTCTTATTTATGGCATGCTAGTGCTTGGAATCTATTAGTAAAAATGTATTTCTCCAGCTCCAATGTCCATACAGAGGAAGGCAATTAAGAGAGATACAGCAACTGAAAAAAAATTACTCTTCTAATAAAAATTGATCAGCTATTTTGTCTGTGTGGCTCAGCTACTGATCAATAGTGGGGGTAAGATTGTGGTTGACTGTAAGCTTTGACAGATGCTAGAAGTTTGTTTGATTTGGTTCTTGTAGGTTATCCGGGCTGTGTAACCGTGGTCTTGGAATTTTCTTTCCTGACGTTTCGCCAGCAACTGTGGCAGGCATCTTCAGAGTAGTAACACTGAAGGACAGTGTCTCTCAGTGTCAAGGGTGTAGGAAGAGTAATATATAGTCAGAAAGGGGTTGGGTTTGAGCTGAGTATTGTCCTGCAAAAGTATTGTCCTGTAAGTATCAAGATAATGTGCTAATGAGGGTATGGTATGTTAATATGGAACCATTGTATCCTGAAGTGATCTGTTAATGTGTGTAATCCAAAGCTAATCTGTATGGCTATTGTTGAATGCTGTCTTTGTCTGGAGGTTTTTCAGGGCAGGAAGCCAAGCCCTGAAAAACCTCCAGACAAAGACAGCATTCAACAATAGCCATACAGATTAGCTTTGGATTACACACATTAACAGATCACTTCAGGATACAATGGTTCCATATTAACATACCATACCCTCATTAGCACATTATCTTGATACTTACAGGACAATACTTTTGCAGGACAATACTCAGCTCAAACCCAACCCCTTTCTGACTATATATTACTCTTCCTACACCCTTGACACTGAGAGACACTGTCCTTCAGTGTTACTACTCTGAAGATGCCTGCCACAGTTGCTGGCGAAACGTCAGGAAAGAAAATTCCAAGACCACGGTTACACAGCCCGGATAACCTACAAGAACCAATGAACTCTGACTGTGAAAGCCTTCGACAATATTTTGTTTGATTTGATTTGGATGAACACTGATCAAGGAAAATGTGATTGTAGAAGTGATCAGGAAAACTACAGGGTTCTAAATGTATAACAGAATTAGTTCTAATACCCACTGAACCATGAGTGCTTAGTGTAGTCTAGTGTTATATCAGAAAAATATGGGTGGGTTGCCAACTTCTAGGTGTGGCTTGGAGATCTCTGGGAATTTCAGGTGATCTCCAGAATTCAGAGATGATTCACCTGGAAAAATGGCAGCTTTGGAGGACAGACTATACAGCATCAAATCCTTGCTGAGCTCCTTCCCCTTCCCAAACTCCACCCTACCCAGGCTTCATCCCCAAATCTCCAGTAATTTCCCAACCCACGGCAACCTTAAGGGTCAGAGTACTATACTAGGACCTTGGAGACCCATGTTTAGATTCCTACTCTTTAGGGTTTAGACTCTATGACATTGAAATCCCTCCCTCCCCAAACCCTGTCCTCCTCAGGCTCTGCCACAAAAACCTACTGCTGGAGGCGAAGAGGGACCTGGCAACCCTACCCTACATCCACATATTTGATACTGAAAATGTTTAAATGATTAATTTACTCAAGGCTCATCCCTTTTCATAACCACTGCAGAAGGTTTGCCAGATGTCCACTGCATCAAAGATACTTTCTATTACTGTGTTAACTATTTTGCCCCTTGCACAGTCAAGTTTAGATATAAATGCTATTATATATATATATATATATATTTAAAAAATTCTCCTGCTGCCACACCAAGTGGTAGGAGGAAACAGGACGCAAAAGGGGGACTTGCAGTCCTACTCAAGGGATATGTATGGACAAAAGCCATGTGGGATGCGGGGCTGTAGTAAGAAGAAGAATTGGGTGAGATTGACTGAAAAAGCTGGCTGGATGCAATCCCATATCAGCAAAATCCACATCAAGTAAGGCAAAATAAATTTTTCTTCATTTCGCTTGTAATCTCAGATATGAGTCTACTGCAATTTAAAACTACCATCTGATCCATTGGAAGTGAAGAAAAAAATGATTGAAACTTTGCTTTTGCTGTGAACATGTTTTTAGATTTCAATCTTTCCTCCTAAGCAAATCCATGCAATTATTTACCTTTTCAATTCTTCCTAACTATAGGGTGGAATCTCTTTGGAGAAAAGAAAACCAAAGAAAAGTATCACTTCTTGTTACAAGACATAATGGAATAACACTGATATTCAAAATTCAAATGTGGAGTGTTGGGAGGGGGCAAGGACAGTATTAAAAGCGAACTCATGATACAGAATGATAGACAGCACACCATTGTTGGAATTGCGGCTGAGTTAGCACCTTAGAATTATTTTTGCATCAGCTACGCTTGTAAGATAAAAAACAATTTATTATGTTTTCAAAGCCATCTCAAAGAAAAGACATCCTGTGACCTGCCGCAGCTCACAAAAATACTGGGAACAATAGCCGCTTAATATTGCATGAAGAAATCCTACACATTTTACTGTTATCAATCAGACCCTCCTGAGAACTTAATTACGTGCTGCAACCTACTCTTTTTGCGTTTTTATTGTGTTTCTCTGCGAGTGATACAAAGGAGAAAGCCAGCCTCCACCCTTCTGTAGGTAAAACTTATATTGTATAATGTCAACGTGACATAAAAACAGAAAAGGAAACTTTCTCCCTCTTGAAACAGTATAGCACAGGCAGAGCTCCTACTGTAGTCTTTAGTACATTACATTTTCTTGTCTGTTCACACTGCTTTTGGAAATAATAATAGCAATTAATATTTCAGCAGTTATAGATTCCCTCCCCTACTACTTATTGCTCAGGTCATTACAAAAATAGGTAAATCATTTAGGTACAAAGGGCCTGAAAAGAAGGAAAGGCAGAATAACCTGATGATATACGCCACAATGCCAGCAAATAAATGCCCTGGAAAATGCAGAAGGAAGGCTTCATGGGCATGGTGTCAGAACCCCGGGTGGTGTTGTATGCAAACAACAGTCCCCTTGGACTTATACCTTGATACAGCTGATCTGGCCACCTGGATCCATGCCACAGTAACATCGAGACTAGACTACTGTAGTGCACTGTACCTTGGTCTCCCCTCAAAATCAATTCTGACGCCCCAGTTGGTGCAGAATGCTGCTGTTCAGCTATTATCAGGAGTTAGATGGAGCACACATATTACTCCAATCCTGCAGGCACTTTGCTGGCAGCCCATCAGTTACTGGGCTCAATTTAATTGTGGAAATTGCAAATGGGGGAAGGTTCTCCTATTACTTCTCTGCAAAGTTACTTTTTTTAAAAAAGCATTGGAACTGATAATGCCTGCATAATAGTCCGGCCTCAACCCCAGTTCTTGTTTTTGGTCACACTGAAAAGAAAGGAAATGTTGAGAACTGGTTTTCATAGAGACGGGGCAGCTTCTACTAGTTGTTAGGGCATTGTAATCCTATATAAACGAAGTGGTTTGCTCAGTTGAACATTCGTGCAGGAGGTCCTTGAGGCCATTTGGATAAATACAGTTGCACATTGTTTGCTGTTATTCAGAGACATTGCAGGCTGGTACATTCAGCCTGATACACAGCTATGCATTTTCCTGATGGCCACAGAATCACTGAGTGCATTATCTTAGCATGCACTAAAAATGAAAAGTGAAAGGGAATCCTAGTGGTGTATGGATTTATTTTCACTCGGTATGTGGAGGACATTTGTGAGTAAATCAATGTG
Source organism: Euleptes europaea (assembly GCF_029931775.1). Classification (NCBI taxonomy): domain Eukaryota; kingdom Metazoa; phylum Chordata; class Lepidosauria; order Squamata; family Sphaerodactylidae; genus Euleptes; species Euleptes europaea. The sequence continues at coordinate 33,277,367 of NC_079316.1, read as the reverse complement.
CCACGGAACAGCAATAGAGAGTGTTCAGATCATTATTTCACATCTCATTTCTTTTATAACTGCTCCCAGGATTTCTATTCTTTGTTTTCTGCACCAAGCTTTGAAAATGCACCTAGTATTTTGATAACCAGGAGGGATAGAACACTTTTCCTTTCAAACAAAATATGCTGAAATGTTTGATCTAAGATTTTTTTCATGAGAAAGTGACAACTCTGTACACTGAATTTATAACTGTTTTAGTTCTGATAATAAAAAATGGAAAATAACATGATTTAAAAGAATTTCACGAAAAAAATATTTACAAACCCTGCTTACTCTATTAGTACTCTTGTCAGGTTCTGCATTCAGGCTTCCTTCCACCAGTCAGATGCCCTGTTCAGCAGGCTGGTTACTTATTCCTTTTAAAACCTCCCTTGAGGAAAGGGGAGGGGGTTCATGATCAAGATCATCCTCATCCTGCCAAGACTAGTCTGTTCTTATTGGCTTCTCCCTGGCTTTAGGACTGCCTAAAAGGACATGGGTTCACCTGCAACTTTCTGGTTCTCACAGGAGGACTGGCCTTCCTCCAAGATCTGGAGTGCTGATTTGATGGTAGCTCCAGCCTCATATTTTCCTACTTTAACTCCTTCCTTCATTGTTTTAATCCCATAATTGCACCTGGAAAAGTAAACAATGGAGTTCCCACCATGGCTGCTACACTGTCACCTAGTGGAGTGACCAGCTGCCCCCCCAGTGGCTCTGCTCTGCCCTAGTGGGAGTCAGGGATACCCCCAACCCCAACAATGCTGCAAAGCCTTATATTGTTACATATGCACTGGCAATGTGGCATATGAGGTCCTGACATGAGGGCCATTTGAGCCTGCTCACATATACATGAACATATACATGAATATACATTGCAAGTATCTTGCAATAGCCAAAGGACTCAATCAAATGCTCCGAATGTGAATTTGGATGGTAGTACCATCCTAAGCAGAGCTACACCCTTCTAAGTCTGTTGAAAGAAATAAACTTAAAATGGTTTGACTACTTGGGGCCACAATGCAATTATTCAAAACTTAATTAAGTATAGTTATAACAAGGCAATGTTTAAAAAGGACAATCAGTAATATCAGAAACCCTCAGATCTGGAGATTTCCCCTGGAATTTGGTTTTATTTCTTATATTTCTTGGAGATCAGAAACAGGAAGGTAGGATCACTCAGAAGACATATAATATTCCACAAAAGAGAATTGAGCAGAGAGGTTTGGCTTTCTAAAGTGTTACATAGCAGCAAAAAATAAAGCATTTCATTGCATCAAAAAGGCATTTCTGGCTCATTGACTCAGGAGGTTTCTGATTCTACATTAATAATAGCACCTATTCCTGCTTTTGACAGGAATAGCACCCAAGCCTTTAGAACACGGAGCGGATTGACTTCCTTTTTTGAAATAAATTAATCTTGCAGAGGGTTCATGTATATGTGAGCAGGCTCAAATGGCCCTCATGTCAGGACCTCAATGGGAAAGGATGAGAAAAACCTCCTCTCTGTGCCTACGTGTCCCTGTGTGACTCCCAGAAAGGAGTGGTGTGCAGCTCCCCCCCCCCCAGTATTTTTCAGGTTCAGGTTTAATAAACCCTGTAATTTTTGAAAAACCTGAACAGCTAAATCCAATGGATTCGGCTTTTCTGAAAAATTGAAAAAAATTCAGGTTTATAAAATACAGTCCTGGTAAATACAGGCTCAGAAATTAACACTGGGCTTCCCAGAGCCCAGTGTTCAGTTCTGCACCATTGGGGGGTTTAGATTAGTGCTGCTTGGTGGCAGGCAGCCCTGATCAACCCCCCCCCCAGGGGTCAGATGAGCACTTCTTGCTGACTCCCACCCACTCCAGGAAGTGGGAGCCAGCATGGAAACTGCTGGGTGCAGGGGTCTTAGGTTGAGCTGCAGTCCAGTGTCCCAGTCCCTGCCCCCAGTAGCTTCCATGATCAGAAACTGCTGGGGGCAGGGGTTGAAAGGCTGTGCTGCAGTTCAGTGCTTAGATCCCCGCCACCAGCAGCTTCCATGATCAAAGACTGATGAGGGCAGGGGTCTAAGCACTGAGCTGAAGTTCAGTGCTTAGATCCTGTCCCCAGTAATTTCTGTGATTGGAAACTGCTTTTTCGGGCATTTGAGGGGGGCTTCTGCAGCTTTAGCCGAAGGCACACACCTATCAGAAACTAGTTGATTTAGCAAAGCATTGGTAAAATCACTCCAAGGAGATGGGTTAGTAGCCGAGGGAGTCAGTTGTTTTGCTGGAGAGTTAGATGACATTTTGGAATTGTGCACATGTTGTAAATCATGCTTAATTTATAAGGGTTGGAAATTCAATTTAGTATAATTGGGGTTATTATTCTAACTGTATTGTTATAGCAGGGCTATATCCTACAAATTGCTGATTATAATTTATTGGTGACTCTGTTGGAACTGAATTCCTTTAGCAAGAAGAGGAAATTGGAATTATTCAGCACTGTGCTGGGTTGTAAGACAAACTTGAGTTTGGGCTCACCACAGAGTTTGAAAGCAAGGAATACCTGTTGAGCTTGAAGTTATCAATTGCACGTCTGTCTTCACTATTATACCCTTGTGTTGAGCTCTGTGAAACTTTGATGTATTCAAAGCAAGGAATTTTGAGATAAATTGTTGCAAATTTTATTTCTTTGAACCCACAAAAACAAATGGGAACCCTCTCCTCCTCTCTACATTTGGGAATGGAGAATCCCTTTGGTGATGGCTACAGCCCCTGAAAATTTCATCCTATTTTAATAAGGGGGAAAGGTTTACAGCAGGAAATGTACTGTGATTTTCTTTAGCTCTAGGATAGGCAGGCTTCCTTGTATCAAGCTAAAATTTGAGATAGGTTGTCCTATCAGTAAGGGATTCAGAATTTTATTCTAGTTGAGCAGTTGGGAAGTTGCAGTGAAAATATGTTTTTTCCCCTTTAATATCAATAGAAGCACCTGAAAATTTATTACACCAAACACACACCATTAAAGAATTTGAACAACGATCCAAAGTTGAACCCAGATAGAATACTTTTGTACTTTTCTAAAGGAAAAATAATAATTGGAGAATTAAACCTAAAAGCTTTAATAACAAATAAAAAAGCGGAATGTTTTAAAAGGCGGATAAAAGAATTGGAAACAATACCATAAAAATGTTTGTGTGCATTCTTATTCAACGTAGATTTAAGGCACAAGTTTAGGAGAAGCATTAAAATGCCAAGAAGCATATAAATACAAAGCCAAACCATTCTCACTCTTTTTCTATTGCCTGCAAGAAAAATCCGTTGATTGTTCCCTTTATGAATAGCTCCCCTAAGGAAGCATCCATACTATGCTCAAAGTGACAAAGCCCACAACTCCTCCTCTATTTTAAATATAACTGGTGACTCCTTAAGAAATTCACAGTTTGAAGAAAGAGACATATACTTCAAAGACAGTATTTTCATAACAAACACATGCTCATGTATCTTGGGAATTTAACGGTCATTACTGCTGAATAATAAAACTGAATACCTATTTTTGAAAATGTTCACCTTGAGAAATATGTGACTATGGCATTTGGGGCGGGTGGGGAGGTTCTGTCAGTAATTTGGCAGTAGCTGAATAAAATAAGTCCACTAGCACTTTAAAGATCAACAAAAATTTCCATGGCCCTGACCTGGATGGCCCAGGCTAGCCCAATCTTATTAGATCTCGGAAGCTAAGCAGAGTCAGTCCTAATAAATATCAAGGAATATTGCCATGAAAACCCCAAAAGGGGTCGCCATAAGTCGGCTGCGACTTGACGGCACTTTACACACACACACAATATCAGAACACAAGAAGAGCCCTACTGGATCAGACCACTGGCCCATCTAGTCCAGCATCCTGTCTCACACACTGGCCAACCAGTTCCTTTGGAGGGCCAACAACAGGGCATGGGGCAGAGGCCTTCCCCTCATGTTGCCCCCTGGCACTGGATCCAAAAACTGATTCTCTGACTCCTCTGAACATGCAGGTTCCCTTTAGTCACCATGGCTAGTAGCCACTGATAGACCTATCCTCAATTTCTAATCTCTTTTTAAAGCTGTATATTCCTGTGGCCATCACTATATTCTCTGGCACCGAATTCCACATTCAATCCCTCTCTGTGTAAAGAAGTATTTCCTTTTGCCCATCCTGAATCTACTGCCCATAAGCTTCATTGTTTTAATGAATTTTAATAAATTTATGTTTTTATATGTTGTTAGCTGCCCTGAGCCCGGTTTCAGCCAGGAATTGAGATTGGGGCACAAATGGATTGAATGAATGAATGAATGTTTCCCCTAATTACCAACTGTCAGAAATTATGGGAGTTATATTAATTATATGAAATAATTAACATAATTCAGATTGGATTTTGATTTTTTTAACATACATCTGCACATCCCTGAATTCTGGCATTGATTCATCTGTGTATATGGTTTTTGAACACACTTTTAAATGGTGAAACATTCTTTGATTTTAAGCTTCCCTTTAATTGGCAGTGTAGCAATTCATTCACACAGGTAAAGAAAACAGCATAATTTCAAAATGCTTGCAAAGTCATTGTTGTTCTGCTTTTGGCACAGTACCTTGCTTTGCATTTTCATTTTTTAGTTCTATTTAGATCTTTCTGGGAACAGTCTTGGTTTGTGAATTAAAAAATAACAAAACTATTTTCCATTCAATCTATACTATGCCAGAAAAAAAAACCTGGGAGAAAAATGACTTTAGATAGAAACTGTTTTCATGCTTCTTTGTCTTTGGCAAGATTATCTCTTTAAAATCCTGTGTATAATATCAGAATAAAATATAGAGTTGTGACTTTTCACTGAAATGAGCTCATATCTTTGAGATGTACAAAAAAAGTTCCCTTATTATTCTGCAAAGTATAGTTTTATGTTTTCTTTAATCTTGGTTATAATTCTCTTCCAGGAACTTCTTAGAAATGCTATTGTTGCACATTCTGCTGTCAGAGAAAAATGATTCAGTGATAACATTGAGCTTGCATTTAATTATAGTTTGGCATCCTTTATACTTTAATAAATTTAAGTCAGGCAAAAGCTCACACTAAGCAGCACATAAGACTTGCTTAACTAGCTAAGGCCAATAATTTTCTACAGTGGTCTTCTGACTATTGGTTTAGAACCCTTAGGTGGGTCACAAGATCCCTCCTGAAGAACTGTGAGCCTATAGAGAATTGCCATTTTAATTCCTTTTAGGAGTCAAGCAGGTACCACCAGAGCTGTTGATCCCACAACAGAAGTGAGTGCCAGCACCTGTAGCAGAAGCCTGGAATCTACAGGCACTCAGAACTGGACCCGCTCCAGCATCCTGGAAACCTTTATAGTGCTTCTAGGTCTCCAGATCGGTGTGGTCAGAAGAGAGGTCTCAGAGAGCCAGTCATGCACTCCACTATCTGAACAGTGCATTTGACTGGGTTTTCTGTCTTTTTTGCTTTCAGGGTTGAGGGGAGGGGGCTTCAGTGTCCTTGCCAATTGGCCATTCTCCTTCATGGTCCATCAGAAGGGTTGCCAGGTCCCTCTCTGCCACAGGTTGGCGGTTTTTGGGGCAGAGCCTGAGGAGGGCAGTGTTTGGGGAGGGGAGGGACTCCAATGCCATAGAGTCCAATTGCCAAAGCGGCCATTTTCTCCAGGTGAACTGATCTCTATCGGCTGGAGACCAGTTGTAATAGCAGGAGCTAGTACCTGGAGGTTAGCAACCCTATCCATCAGCAATCCCAGGTTCTGCTGGTGGCTCCTGCTCCTGAGCCTCTTGGGCTTCTGGTCCAGTAGCCACAGCTGGCCATAAGTTCCCTGACATCCCCGATGGACCAAAAGGCCTAGGCATTGCAGGGTCTGTCAGGGCTTTGTTCTCCATGGGATCTACTAGGATGGTGTCCTCATCCTCTGGTGAGGAATCATCAGGCCCAATCCAATCCCCAAAAGCAGGATGGTGAGGTTGGGTCACTCAGAGATGGAGAGGGTTCTTCCCTGGCTCTGACTCCTCTGTATTGTGCACTTCCAGCTGCTTGAGTTGTGTTTCTGTCCTCAGCACAGAAATTACATGCGGACAATTGGAATAATCAGACTGTGTTATCAAATTAACTTCCTTTCACAACATGTAGAATTCTGAAATTTAGTATGCTCATAGTCTAATGCATTCTGATTATTATAAAAGTATACTGAAGTATAAAGTAGGGAAAACTGGTAAGATTTTCTACAGATACCCTACCAGTTTGTTTATTTGTTTATTGACTTTATTTCTAGACTGCCTTTCTCTGTGAGACTTGAAGTAGATTACACAATTTAAAACAATGCACTTAGAACAATGTGATACATACAACCTACAATGCTGTAAACGTGGATAACAAAATTAGCAAACAACACATTAAGAGCAATACACTATGTACAATAAAACAGTATAATATGATCCATATGACAAGCAAGGAAACATACCGTATATACTCGCGTATTAGCTGAGTTTTTCAGACCAAAAAAAGGGCTGAAAAAGCCAGCCTCGGCTTATATGCGGGTCAATACGGTAGAGGGGGGAGGGAGGAGGGAGGAGGGGGAGGGGGGAACTTACCGCCGTCATCGCCGGCGGGCCCGCGCACCTTTCCCCGGCCGGCAGGAGCCTTCCCGGGCCGGCAGGAGGCCCCTCCAGGCCGCCCCGTCGCCCCGGCCACACCCGGGCCGCTTCCTCCCGCCGGCAGGAGCCTTCCTGCAGCCGGCAGGAGCCTTCCCGGGCCGGCAGGAGGCCCCTCCAGGCCGCCCCGCCGCCCCAGCCACACCCGGGCCGCTTCCTCTGGCCGGCAGGAGCCGCGGCCGGCAGGAGCCTTCCTGGGCTGGCAGGAGGCCGCGCCACCACCACACCCGCATGGCTTCCTCTGGCCGGCAGCAGGCGCAGGAAGGCCGCGCCGCCGCCGCCGATTCGCCTCCTTTCCCAGTGAGTAGGGGGTTCAGGGGCTCTTCCCCCCCCTTGGATGGCACTGGGGTCGGGGTAGGTTGGGGTGGGTCGGGAGGGCCTGGGAGGCCGGCGGGAGGGCGACCTGGGGCAGAGGCGAGATAATCCCTGCGCTCTAAAATGGCAGACGCCATTTTAGAGTGCAGCATTGCCGGTAAAGGGAATTTCTTATTGACCCTCAGCTTATACGCGGGTCAATAAGAAATTCCCTTTTCTGGCCTCAAATTTGGGGGGTCGGCTTATACTCGGGTCAGCTTATATCCGAGTATATACGGTAATGTAACAATTAAACAAAATGTACACATACAAGGCAGATGACAGAGAAAATGTGGATTCCTCTGAAAACACTAGCATAGTCTCATCTTCCTCCATAATGCCTGGTACTACATAACCTTTATTCTGTATCTCATTGAAATTTTTATAACAGCTTTATTGCATGGTCAGATTACTGCTTTCAGTAGCACAATATAGTCATTAGAATAACTATAGTATTTGTACATATTTGGTCAAGAGAATTCTTTCTACACACAGGTGTAGTGGCAATGTGGAAGACCCACTTGTGAGGGACACCAGGAGAGATTCAGTTAATTAAAAAACCTTGCAATGATAGCTCACTTTCTAGAAGAAGAAGAGCTGGTTTTTATATGCCAATTTTCTCTACCTTTTTAGGAGAATCAAACTGGTTTACAATCTTCTTCCCTTCCCCTCCACACAACAGACACCTTGTGAGGTAGGTGAGGCTGAGAGAGCTCTAAGAGAACTGTGACTAGCCCAAGGTCACCCAGCAGGCTTCATGCGTAGGAGCAGGGAAACCAACCCAGTTCACAAGATCAGAGTCCACTACTCGTGTATGAGTGGAAAACCAACCCAGTTCACCAGATTAGAGTCCGCCGCTCATGTGGAGGAGTGGGGAATCAAACTGCTCTGAACCACGACGCTATGCTGGCTCTCTATTAGAGTAGTAACTCAATTTTTAACCAAGCAAAATTCAAAGAGAATTTTGAGGCTGTTCCTCAAGTCAAACATCCTGAGACAGTGCCAAAAGACGTTTCATAAGGACTAGTATAATGTATCAGACAGATCCCACACATCCCTCCTTTCTACTGATTTTTAATAAATAAAAAAGGAAATGCATGAGTTAACAATGATGTTTCAAATATTTGTGGAATAGGAAACGTGTGCACCTTTCCCCGCAATTCACATATCTGAAGGATATCTTCATTACTGAAAGAAGTAAACAAAATACTCAAGTTTCCTCCCACTACTTCCTGATTCAGGGCTTTTTGCTGCTTCAGTATTGACAAGATGCACTTCCTTTTATTTCAAGAGGATGTTAACTATTTTCTATCATTATTAAGTGAAGTGTTTGCTTGGGAAGAATGTCTTCATCTTGACATCTCCTGAAGGTTGAGTGAATTACTTTCTGCCTCCTTTTATTATGAGACAATGGATGAGTAAGAGGGACTATATTTACGAATCATGGAGGCAGATTTAGAAAAATATATGTAACCTTCATATTTCTGAAACAGCAATACAAAGTGTTAAAAATTCTTATCACAGCATAAAGTTCCAGTGTCATTTAATAAAATATTTCTTCCTGGTTGTGTGGCTCTCAGATCCTAAGTAGTATTCAATAACTGTTAAAGGTGCTGTAAACTTTGCAACAAATGAATTGAAAAGGAAATCATTCTTTTTTTAATTAGCCAATCACTTGTGAGCCAAACCTTGGATGTTCTCACCCTGCTGTCCTCTGACATGAGAAGCTGCTGGACAGCTTTCTGGCTGTGCAGGAGCCGTGGTGATGGAGCGTCATTTCCTTCTCCTTCATGGTTGATTTTGCATCTGCCCAGTAGGTGACATCAACTTTCCTCCAGGATCATGGATGGTCATTAGGTGACATCAGCTCTCCTCCAGGATCATGGATGGTCAGGTCAGGTAAATAAATGATGGAGGTGGGGTTGCTACTCCCATTTGTTTGTGTCAAAATGTGTATGTACAAAATAGCCTCGACAGCATGGAATTAAACACATACCGAATGGTAATGTAAAAAATACCATGTTTATTTATAATTGCTGACTGACAAGTGTGCTCACTCTTTATTTAAACAGTTGCCTGCTACATGGTGTGCAGCAATGACAGATAAATATGTTCTGCAGACATTTTCAACAGTCTCAATCACTTGACAGCCAAAGCTCAGTTTTCTTCTCTCTGCTGCCATCTGACGAGCACCAGCCCAACAGCTTCATGGCTTCCTGGTAGCTATGGTGATGGAGTTTCATCTGCTTCTACCTTGCAGCTGCTTTTGCAAGTGGAGAATGAGGGGAGAAAAGAAGAAACCCCCCCCATACAAGCTGTGTAAAAACGTGCATGCATTAAATGCTGCCAATTGCACCATTCACTATGTGAAGAGTTAACCCATGGAACAGATTTATGCTGTTCCCAGACAGTTGAACCAATCAACAAAAAATTGGCTCTTGCCTCACAGGTAATGAGCAGAAAGTGAGCTGGAGTGGCAGGTGTTCAAGCATCTTTAGTTGCTAGGTTATGAGTTAGTTATGTGTTTTTATTGCATCCATGTTCACCTGAGCCATCCATACCACAGTGTGGCTCCAAACTAAAAGATCTTCATCACAACCTATACAAGGCAAATAATCATCCCAACTCTGGATATGAAAGGGTAACTGACGAGTACCAGTTATTCATACTCTTAGGTAGGAGTCCAGCAAGATTAAATATTTAAGCAAATCTGAAGACTGTGCATGCAAGGCTTATGCTGTACCCCAAAGCTATCAGGCTTACCCTAAAAATCTGAGCTTTTCCATAGATACTGAGTTGACTTTGTCATACTGTGAACTGAAAGGATCCCTGTGCAGATGTGAAAATTAATACATAGTGTAACATACAGAGGAGAGTGGGATCATGGCCAATAGCCTTGCACCTAATTACTGTGCATTTAGACAAACATTGGCAGCATCCATTGCAGCCTCTAATTACTGTGTGTTTAGCCAAACATTTGCAACAAGGAAAAAAACCCAAAATGTTCAAGAAATGAAGGGAAGGACATACCTCTAAAGAAAAGTATCTACGGGTTACCAGGCACTGCAGTTCAGCCATCAGAGAGGTCAAAGCTCAAAGTGAGCTGAGGCTGGCTAGGAGGCTTGCTACAACAAGAAAATCTTCTTCATATATGTGAGGAGCAAATGCAAGGTAAAAGAGGTGATAGGCCCACTGTTGGGAGAAAATCGAGACGCTCTGACAGATGATAGCGAGAAAGCAGAAAGGCTCAATGCCTATTTTGCCTCTGTTTTTTCCCTGAAGAAGAGATCAAGCCCATCTAGAGATGGTAGTAGGCAAGGCATAATATTTGAGCTTCTGGTTGACATGGACAGAGAGGTTGTTGAGAGGCACTTGGCTTCACTGGATGAGTACAAAGTCCCCCAGGCCAGATGGAGTGCACACAAGAGAGCTCAAAGAACTTTCTAGAGAGCTTGCAGAGCTACATCGTCTTCAAGACCACTTGGAAGAGAGGCGATGTGCCACAAGACTGGAGGAGGGCGAATTTTATCCTAATCTTCAAAAAAGGAAGGAGGGGTGATCCAGGAAACTACAGGCCAATCAGTCTGATCTCTGTCCCAGAGAAGATACTGGAGCAGATTCTAAAGGGGTCAATCTGGAGCATCTGAAGGACAACTTGGTGATACAGGAAAGTCAGCACAGATGTGTCCCCAAGAGGTCCTGCCACACCAACCTCATTTCCTTCTTCAATCGAGTGACAGGCTTACTGGATCTTAGGAATGCCATGGCTGTTTATCTTGATTTCGGTAAAGCTTTTGGCAGAATTCTGATGGGTAAATTGGAGGCCTGTGGACTGGACTCTAGGTTAAGTGGATAGGGAACTGTTGCCCTATCATCTTTCAACAGCAAAAAAAAGAAGGTTTGGGTATAACTGTGGGGGCATTCTGTTGCTTCCACCACTGTGTACATAAGAGAAGAGAATTGTTTCTCAACATAGGAAGAAATAACTAGGAGATGCAGGTAAACTGTGTTTTGTTGTTGAGGACTTAGTGCCTTCATATATGTTGTAGGATATATGTGGGGCTGGGGAGGTAGATGAGGGAGTGGTGTGTGTTATAGATACCTGAGCAGGAAAGAGCTTCAAATGATGTAGGACTGGGACTAGGGTTCCCAGGTGTCCGCTAATGGTGGCCAATCTCCTGGGGATTTCTGCCACTGCCAGCCAACACTCAGCTTTTGGGTGGGAAGAAGCAGGCCAGCCAAAGGGGTGTGTGTGAATGATCTGTGTCAATGCGTGCTGACATCATGGGAAGAAGAGCAAGGGAAGAGGGAGGTGGCAAGAAGTTGGAGGAGCTGGTTGGCAAGCAAGTGAGCAACTGCAGGGCTGGAACGTGCAAGGGGAAAGGCAGCCATTCCAGTGAGGAAACCTCGCTGAGGTGCTGCCAAGGACCTTGGGGCAGAGCTGCTGCTGCCACTGCATGGCCCTGGTGGGCAGTGACTTGCCAGGCTGGTGGTCATGGGCAAAGATGGGGCACAAGTGGAGCAGAGTGGTGCTGAGGGCCTGCAGGAGTGTGGGCTAGGGCTGTCGATTCAGTTCATCCTGAACCGAAAAATAGCCGAATTTCCCCCAATTCGGCGGTTTTTCAGTTCGGATTGAACCGAACTCAAAAAAGGCGGGAAAACGGGGAGCTGAATTCGGCGAGTTCGGGGTGTTTGTGAATAAATTCGGCAAATTCGGGCTCTTTAAACAGATCTGTGCCTTCCAGCAGGAAGGGGCAGATCTGTCCCCCCCCCCCCCGCGCGCCTTCAGAGGGCTTCCCTGAAGGCGCGTGGAGGGACCTTTAAACAGATCTGTGCCTTCCAGCTGGAAGGCACAGATCTGTTTAAAGAGCCCCCCGCGCACCTTCATGGAAGCCCTGTGAAGGCCCATGGGGGGGGCTCTTTAAAGACCCCCACCCCCTTCCCGACTCTTTGAAGTGGTGGGCGCCGCCTACCCTGGCGGCACCCAGCACTTCAAGGACCCGGCCGAATTTTCCCCCGAACTCCAGATCTCGCGCCGAATTTCACGGATCCGAAGCGGGGGAATTCAGACTTCGGCACATCCCAAATTTAAAAGGGCCGAATTTTGCCGAAGCTGAATTTTATCAAAAAAAAAATTCAACAGCCCTAGTGTGGGCACCACAGTAGCCTCAGCTCCAGCTTGCAGCCAGCACCTTGCCAGGCTGGTGGTCATGGGTGAGGATGGGGCACAAACAGAGCTGAGGGCCCACTGGAGTGCGGGTGCTGCAGCAGCCCCAGCTTGAATTCAGCATCCAGACAGTTGGGGTCAGCCATGGGGGATGGAAGTGATGTCATCACACACTGATACAGATCACCGCCCCTGTAACCCCCTCCTGATATTTTCAGCTGATTGCCAGGAGGGACCTGGCTACCGTAACTGGGAGAGATAATGTCATGTGAACATTTTTGTGGGAGTGACTGATCATACAGAGGACTAGTTTGAATAATTTTTCCAGATTGTATTTGCTCACAGGAAAGATTTCCTGAATGCAGTTAGGCATTTGTGTGAAATGCCTGACTCGCCACTGATGCTATCTGGGGAAATGGTATGTGTCATTCCCACATCATGCAAAGCTGGTCCCCTTTTGTGAAGCAAGTTCAGAAGAACATGTAACAGAGCCATTTCAAATGTGCTTCTTTATTATTCAGTGCACTGGCTCTGTACACTTAGAAATGTTTGATTAATAAGCCTTAAAGGTATCAGACTACACTTGTATGAAGAGATAATGAAGTGCTAGATGGAGGTGGAAACACGCTGGGCCTTTCAAGTACTATTATTTTCTGCAACAAATTTACATTTTTACTTTGTTGTTGACTTTTTTCCCTAGTAACAGTTGTATAAGTGTGACACTCCTGTTGAACTAAATTGCTACGGGGTAGAATCTGGTTGCTGTGAATTGGTCGATCCTATGGGTTTTGTCTCAAGCGGCATGCCTAGGAGGAGCCAGATCCTATGACAAAAGAATAAAACTATTTCTTAATGTCTGTAGATAACCCCTTCAGCGGTTCTTATTGTTAAGGAACATCTCTGTCTATGTATGCAAATTGTAGGAGCTTGTAGGAGATAATTCACCTCTCAGTTGAAGGAAAGGGAATGATGTGTCTTTGTATGCGAAGAACAGCAGTTTAAATTCTAGAAGAGAAGCAGACAGACACTGCTGTGTATTGGGTATGGATCTCTCTGTGGGGATTTAATATGAGGAAGCAGATCTGCTGCCCTGAAGAAGTGTTTCTTTGAGTCCACCTGTGCTCTACTGGTATGTTCGTAAATAAAGAAAATACTGCAGAATACCTCAAGTCTTCAGTGTTCTTTCCCCCAAAAGCAACCAACCCAGGGAAGCAAAGAACTGCCCCTGGAATTTCTCACTCTTCAGAGAAGTGTTAAGCACAAAATAATATATACTAATTAGGTTACACAGATACCTGGTGAGAGATACGTTTTGGTATGAGAGCCTTCTGTAATAGAAAAAAGGTCAGCAATGGTGAGATCTTCCTCCAACATGAATGTTAGAATCATCTTTTTTGCCATTTCAATTGAGACATTAATCAGTGGTCCACTTTAAAAATGCACATCCTATACTTTCCTAACATTTTTCCTCTAGTTATTGTAACTGGCCTATTTTATTTTAGGTCTTTTGTCGTTCTTCACAAGTAATCAAATGTTTTCCTTATGGAGACTTTATTTGATGTGGAAAGTTGCTGTGGTGATTCTGATAATTATGTCTATCCTCTGTTGGTAAACAACATTTAAACCCCAAATATAATCTATCTAGGTTTGACGTTCTTTTGCATAATTAGCTTTACAGTGTTACTTATAACAACTTCCTATAAAACACTTGGGGTTTTTGTTTTACTAATTAAAATTCAGAAACTGGAAATTAGTGGAGAGATTTAAACAAAACACTGAATGTTATTTAGCTTTGCATACTAGGTCTAGTGGACTCAACAGAAATTTAGCCACTGATTAAGATTATCTTATGCATTATAAATTGTGGGTTACAGTAGCCCGAACTTACTTTCTGTCACCATTATCTTTCTTTCTTTCTTTCTTTCTTTCTTTCTTTCTTTCTTTCTTTCTTTCTTTCTTTCTTTCTTTCTTTCTTTCTTTCTTTTCTTTATACATGGTAAATCTAGGAAGGGGTAAAAGGAGAGAGCATGGCTTTGTACACAGTGTTGTGTCATTGGAATAATAATTGGGTTGATCAGTTTAATCTCATTTTATGTATTATTTATCTATTTTAAACCATTTGTGGCATTAAAACAACATTTAAAGTATATTTTAAATATTTAAACAACTCAGTGAAAACATATAGACATACAACAGACATAACAACACAACCAGGAAGGAGGACCAGTAAGAGTTAATAGGGGTATGCCAAAAACAAAAACAAAATCTTTACTTGCTGGTAGAAGACAATGATAGAGTAAAACCGACCAATTTTCTTTGGAAGGGAGTTGCAAAGTTTTGGAACCACAACCAAGGAGGACCTTTTTTGGGTTGCATCTCCTCAGGCCTCAGTTGGGGTGGCACCCAAAGTAGGGCATCCAAAGATGGCCCTGGATGGGTAGGTTCATATGGGAGTAGGTGATCCTTCAGGAATGCTAGCGCCAATGAAGAAAAAAGGGACTGCACCAAGGCAAAACAAAGGCAAGAAAACAAATGGTGCAAAAGGAAAATGATTCTTTAATAAGTTATATGACCCCAATGAAGAATCCCCTGAGGAAGCTATAGGCAAAACCCGTTGGGGTCATATAACTTATTAAAGAATCATTTTCTCTTTGCACCAATTAGGACTTTGGAAATTAACAGTGTTTGCCATCACTAGATACTCTGTTTTAGCATCCATAATCATATGTCCAAAAAAAGGACACTACCACATTTCTTTGCCCCCACTGTTCTGTATTTTATTCTGTTTTATTCTGTAAGTTTATATTGTAATATTATTATGTTTTTATTGTGTTGCTTGGCCTGTGCTCATGTTTGTAAGATTCTTCGAGCTAAATCATGATAAATATATTAAACAAAAAGTTGATTCAAACGTCCCATTACATTTTTTTGTGTTTTCTTTCTGCATATTGTCTATATATTTTTGCTAAATTGTTTCCTTGCATTGAATATTCCTGTTTACACAACTTTCAATTTATACTTTTCCCTAGGTGGCATAAAAATGGTAGATAAATTTCATATAAAAATCTCCAGGATTTCTCTGCTTCACCCCTCCTGCTGTATCCTAAGAGGTCTTTCCAATAATACTGCTCCTGGAAGGAGGAGCTCTGTGAACAGCATGACAGGCCAGTCAGATGTCTGCTATAAAAAGAAGAATGAGCAAATATTCCCCCCTCTTCCATCATCAAAAAACCAAACAAACAAATTTTAAAAGTTGGATTCGACCCTATATATTTAACATGAAATTCTTGAAAGATATTGCATGAGGAACATCAAAGCTTTTGAACCCAACCCAAAGAGTCATGTGTAGAATTTATAGTCATATAGGAATTTTCACCAATGTGCTTCAAGCCTTTTTAGACCAATCTCTCTATCTACCACTAGAAATTTGACAGGAAATTTAAAGTGGCCTCCAATGTAGGATGAGGAAATAAGATTCAGGACAAGAAACTGGAGTCCTACAGAGCAAGTGTGGAACCTCTTGGGACTTCAGATCCTGGTGTCTTATTTCCTCTGCAATGGTTTGATATGTTTCCTCTTAAAACCAAAGGTGTTTGTACTACAGACATAAAAGAAAATAGAACAGCACTGAGTGTTTTGGACATTTCAGTTTAATTTTTAAGCTGGGCTATGAACCCCAAATAACCATAGTGAATTTGCTCCAAGAATTTATTTTAAAAGTTTCTTTATCTTTACTATGTGTTCTACAATAGTATCCCATATGCCTAACAGTTGAAAACAGAAAAAAACAAAAAAACAAAACAAAAAAACACTGTTCTTTGTGTTAACAAATTGTATTGAGTTCAACTGAATAGCTGCAGAAAGTGTTGAATGATTTATGTTATGAAACCCAGCGTTCAACAGAAAGAGAACAAAACAGACTTCTTTTTCTGTACTATATATGGAATGATGTACACTGTATACAAGCCACAAAACACCCGCCTGTCATTTTCTGTTTTCCCAGCTAGGTATTTCCAGCATCAAAATTGACAGTATGTTAGAAGCATCTGGTACATGGTATATAAACATTTTCTGTGTAATATTAATCCACTGCAAATATTATCCAGTTCCTCTGAAGGAAAATTTCAATCATCTCTTACTAGATCTTATTGTACTAAATTCTAGCTTGTCTACCTATCAGCTACAAAGACCACGGTGCATCGGACATTTAGAGCAAGCAACCTAGTTCTATTCTGGCCCTGACCTGGATGGCCCAGGCTAGCCTGATCTCTCTTTTTTAAAAAATATTTTTTTTATTATTTTTCCAAAATTATTAATCACATAGTTTAACAATGACATAAACAGTAAAAAAATAAAAACAAATAGGTAACATTGTTAATAAATTTATGTATAATAAAGAATTGTTGACTTCCCCTACACCTCCCTTCATCTTGTGATGAATTAGTAATCTGTTTTGCACAAAATTCTAATCCTAATACTATTGTTAATATTTATTGATCTCTTTGACATTTATATTTTTCAAGGAAAAAAATTAATAGTTAATAATATCATATAAAGGGAAGAAAAAAGGAAAAAGGAAATAAGAATAAAAGAAAAAAGAAAAGAAATAGTAAATCTCACTAATAATAAATGGATTAGTATATTAAAAAGCATTTGATTATTTCCATTAAAAATTAATTATTTTGTAAGTCCTCCATTTCTCCCTAACACTCATTTAATACATATGGTTTTTCTAATAAATTGATATCATATATATTTCTATTTCCATTATAACCAATCCTTTTAACCAGTTCCTTTTCGATCTTAGCCAGAAGAGACACTAGACTCTTTTAAATTAGTCCCTTTATCCAGAATTTCCAACATTTCTTTTCCCCCCACAGTGGCAGTAATCGTCGAAGAGCATCCTTGGAGATTGGTGGCAAAGTCTCTTCTGCAGATAGATAATTTCCATAGTAAATCCATGTTGCAATATCTTCCATCCCAAATTCAAAGAAAAAGATCCTGACAGTCCCAATTTTTCTGCTCATTAAGACCTCCAAGCAGGTGTTGAAAAGTTCATCAAGCAGATTAAGGGGACAGAAGTCAAAATCACTCACTTTCAAATCCATTGTTATCAAATGAGCTATGGCAGATTGTTTATTGTAATCCCTCGTTTCCTTTGCAGGGTTCTTCTGTTCTTCATCTCTCTTGTCAGCTAGAGGGCCCTCTAGTATCTCCTCTGATCTCATTGTGATAATTTGGGTTTTTATGTCTTTAAGTTCATCTGAGATAATGTCCAGTTTTTGATTAATAAATTGAAATGAAGTGCTCATCAAAGCAGAGAGTTGTCCATCTTTGTAATCAGATGTTCCATGGTTATTACTTTTGAAAATTTCTATTGAAACTCAGTTAATAAGATCCAGGCAAATTCCAGTGTAGTAAATAACAAGGAGGTGCTGCCGGAATCAGAGTCATAGACCTTCCATCTTCTTTGTGGTCAGGAACTTGGGAAATATTTGCCAGTTACACACAGATACCACACTTCTGATTCCAAGTTCTCTGACTCTCTCGCGATGATAGATTGTTTCTGGGAAGGACTTGGCAGGAAGGCTTGTTTAGTTAGAAAGACTACTCTTCGGGGTGGGGGTGGGGGTTTCCACTCCTCCCTTTCCATTATACGTAGTAGTTCCTGACTGGCAACTGAAGCGTCTTTTAAAAATCTTAGTTGTTATGTCTTCCCACTGATCAAATTGATAAGATCCCTGCCGGGTTATCAGATCTTTTCTTGTTTTTAAAAAGTCATTTAAACATTGAGTGGGGAGATACGGATTCAACTGATTTATTTAGCAGTCTCCAGGGACTTCCAAATCCAGGTAAAACAAAGAAGTTCTTTTAAACTTACTCAGATTTTAGGAGAGTAGGTATTCTTGCTTCTGTATTGTTGCTAGATGGTAATAGATAGGGGAGAGCGAAGCTTAAATTCCAAAGAGACGTCTGCGGCTATTTATTGCTCCTCAAGCTGGCGGGACTGCTACTGAGTCTCCAAGGTCGTAAAACTCAGAGAGTTCAGGAGTCAAACCGCTCTTCATCGGCTGCAGGAGATTTCCTGATACCCGTTCCACTATTTAGGAATCGGGAGGGGCGCGTTGACACCCCTATTTAAGACGTTTCTTGGTTCCCCCTCTGGGAGCCCCCGG
Organism: Euleptes europaea; assembly: GCF_029931775.1. Lineage (NCBI taxonomy): Eukaryota > Metazoa > Chordata > Lepidosauria > Squamata > Sphaerodactylidae > Euleptes > Euleptes europaea. The sequence continues at coordinate 33,258,998 of NC_079316.1, read as the reverse complement.
GGAGACGAGTGCTTTGCTCAGCTGCCCTAGCGGAAGTCTCCAGGCTAGCCTGATCTCGTCAGATCTCAGAAGCTAAGCAGGTCAGCCCTGGTTAGTATTTGGATGGGAGACCACCAAGGAATACCAGGGTTGCTATGCAGAGGAAGGAACTGGCAAACCCACCTCTGATGGTCTCTTGCCATGAAAACCCCAAAAAGGGGTCGTCATAAGTCAGCTGCCACTTGACGGCACTTTACACACACACACACAATTCTATTCTGATGTCCCCAGTACATGGCACTTGCAAAAAAAAAATCAGTGCATACTTGGGGGGGGGGGAGAGAGAAAGGTCTACTTAATGTACTTCAAATAAACACATCCAGGAGGCTTTGGATTGGAACTGGTTCTGTGATAACTACAACTCATGGGTTGCACTGAGCATCTATCATTTCATGGAAACACCTGTTTTAAATAGAGTAATAGTTTGTATAGTGTTTTAACCAAAATGTATTGTTTTATACTGCAAGTTTGGGTAAGGCAATGTAACTGCAAATATTTTATGTTTGGTCTAAGGACCGTAATAATAATAAACTGGAAACACTTTACCTTTTTTTTTCCAAAATGCAAAGGGCAAAAGGATACAGATAATTAAAATATATTTCAGAAATATGTAGTCATATATAATATGTTCTGTAATTGGGTATCCAAAAAAGGGGGAAACATGTAAATGTTATGAGATTACTTTAATTAGGACATTGATCTTAATTAGAAGGGATAAATCCTAACTATAAACTGCAAAAAAGTGAGAAAAATTCCTTTAAGATGAAAATAGCAGGAAATCTATGAATTTTAAGTCTGACAGAATATTCCTGAGCTGAAAGGGTGAGAGTCCTCAGGAGGCGCGCAGGGGCCCGTGCTGGCATCCAGGCCGCTTGTGCCAGGGCCCAAGCCACTTGCTCTACCAAGAGTGGCACAGGAACTAGTATTGGGGCGCTCACGCTGGCATCCCTGAGCTGCAATGGCAGCGCGGCCCTGAGACACTGGTTCGGCCTTACACCAGCATCCTGACAGTGCACCTCTGTGTGCCGTCATCCCAGGGGGCATTCTCAGGGCGTTCCAGGGGTGGGGCCACCTTTAGGAGGCTTCCTAACCCCCCTTCAGGCCAGGAACTCACCCTTTGCTCTTATCTGGTATTATGCCACCTTTTTAGGTGGCGTAGCCCCGTGGATTGCTATGGAGCGGTTCCTTGGGGCTCGCAGGTAAGGGCAAAGTGCTGGCTTCAGAAGGGGGAATCCTCCTTTGGAGGTGGCGTGGCTGCACTGCCTCCAGCCACCGGCTCAGCCCTCCCTCTCAGGAATGGGCTGTTATATTAGTATATAATAAACTGTGTGTGTGTGTGTGTGTTAAGTGCCGTCAAGTGGCTTCTGACTCATGGCGACCCTATGAATCAAAGTCCTCCAAAATGTCCTATCTTTGACAGCCTTGCTCAGATCTTGCAAATTGAAGGCTGTGGCTTCCTTTATTGAATCAATCCATCTCTTGTTGGGTCTTCCTCTTTTCCTGCTGCCCTCAACTTTTCCTAGCATGACTGTCTTTTCCAGTGACTCTTGTCGTCTCATGACGTGACCAAAATATGAAAGCCTCAGTTTAGTCATTTTAGCTTCTAGGGTCAGTTCAATCTTGATTTGATCTATAACCCACTGATTTGGGTTTTTTTTTTTTTTTTGGCAGTCCACGGTATCCGTAACGCTCTCCTCCAACACCACATTTCAAAAGAATCTATTCTCTTCCTATCAGATTTCTTCACTGTCCAGCTTTCACACCCATACATAGTAATAGGGAATACGATGGCATGAATTAATCTAGTCTTGGTGGCCAGTGACACATCCTTACACTTCAAAATCTTTTCTAGTTCCTTCATGGCTGCCCTTCCCAGTCTCAATCTCCTTCTGATTTCTTGGCTGAAGTCTCCCTTTTGGTTGATGGTGGAGCCAAGGAATAGAAAGTCTTGAAAATTTTCAATTTCAATATAATGAACTAGTGTTTGGTTATTATTATAATGCATTTCCTAACAACGATGAGCACACAAAATGTATTCTAGCATAAGAATAAATGTTGCTAGTCTTTAAAGTGTTACTAGTGTCCTGTTTTATTTTGCTGGTATGGACTAACATAAACCGTCCATCTGTTTTTGAGTCAGTATTTCAGGAGATATGGTAAGCCTGGAATGTTTTATGATTTCCAAGTATCTTAGAGTGACCTGCAGACTAATCCCTAGAACCAGCAATAAAATTTCATGCCTGCCTTCTCCATATTTGGCAACCACAGATTCCTGAATGTTTTTAATGGTGTTCAGAAATGAAAATAGTGCTTGTACAAACCTCGAGCATGACTCAATAACTCAATAAGCCTGTCTGTTCTCACAAAGTGCCTGGTAAATGATTGGTGATGTTTCAGTTATCATCAATACTCAGTGCCACTTTATCTTAGTAAAGATTTAGAGTTCTGATTTGCATACTTTAGGAAAGTCTCAGTTCACAGCTTAGCTGAACCAACATCTCAATCAAAAATCATGTTTGCCGTAGAGGATGGAAATAAAGGAGTAGACTGTAACAGGTGAGACTGAACAGGCCACAATGGTATTTAAGTAAAATGGCATAACAAGGTAGCTATTAAGATGACAATGGAAAGATTGATTATAATGTTCCCTGTAGAGATGCCCTGGGAAACTGTCATGGACATCCAGCTAAAATGTCTTCTGGCATATTATGCAGCTCACTCTGGAGCTGCACCTGATGACTGGTGGGTGAGAGAAGGTTTATTAACCCTTTTCTTTCAAGTGTCCTCCTTTGGATTGTGTTTTCATAGGTTTCAGCCAGATAGGCTCTGAGATGCCTGAAATACTAAAATGAGAAATGGAACATATGCACACAGCAATCCTGGGAATAAGTGAACTAAAGTGGACTGGATTAGGATATTTTCAGTCAGAAAATTATGAAGTGTTTTACTCAGGGAATGACAGACACAGAAGAAACAGAGATGCTCTAATAGTGAGGCAATATGTAGTAAAGACTACAATGCAAAGTCTGACTGAATAATATCAATCAGACTTCATGGAAAGCCTATTAATATAACTTTCATTCAAGTTTACACCTCAGCTACATATGCTGATAAAGAAGAAATCAAAAACTTTTATGCAAGTGTCCAGAAAGAAATTGATCACACACCTAAACATGATGTGCTGATAACCATAGGGGAACAGAATCTAAAAGCAGGAAACAAAGCAGAATCAAATATTGTTGGAAGATTTGGGCTAGGTGCATGAAATGGAGCAGGAAAGCGACTCATAGAATTCTGTGAAGACAATTTGTTCATTGTGAACACGTTTCAGGCCACCAAACAGACGATTGTATACGTGGACATCACTGAATGGTCAATATAGAAATCAAATAGATTACATAATTGGAAACAAGACAGAGAAGCTCCATTAAATCTGTTAAAACAGGACCAGGAGCTGATTGTGGTGCAGCCCAAGACTTGTTAATATGGAAAATTAAAATAAAACTGTAGACAAAAGCAAAAAAATCATAATACAATCTAAGCATCATCCCTGAAGGGTTTAAATACCATGAAAAGAATAGATTTGTGTTACTAAGTTCAAGTGAATGTGAACCAGAAAAAACTATGGGTTGAAAATTTAGGGTTCAGGTTTATTGGGCCCAGTTTTTTTTCTGTTAAAACTGGAATAAGCAGAATACTTATGCTGGTAAATAATGGTATTTGGCCTATTTCCGGGTTTACTGAAAAAAATGGGTCCATTATAGTCTACGGGGATTTTTTTGAAGCTCCTGTGGGGTATTTTTGGAGGTTGAGTCCTCAAATTTTCAGGGTAGCTTCAATGGGCTCTCCATGCATTAACCCTAAAGTCTGGTGAAGATTGGGTCGGGGGGTCCAATTTTATGGGGTGTGGAAGGGGTCGCCCCGCTCCTCCATGCATGGTAAAGTTTACACCGTTTTTCTATGAGGAATGGGGGCTACCCCCATAAAATCGGCCCCTTGCCCCAAACTTTACAAAACTTTGGGGTTCATGCAAGGAGAGTGCTTTGAAGTTACGCTGCGAATTTAGTGACTCTACCTTGAAAAATTCCCCCTGGGAATTATTTCCTTTTCACAGTCCTTATTACAGTCCTTCTCCACCCCCGCCTCTTCCATTTCCCCTCTGTTGATGCACAGCCCACCTCTTCCATTCACTCTCTAAACCCCACTCCTTTCCCTTCTCCTGGGAACACTTTTCATGTATACACACAGATTGGCTTTAGTGCGTTATCTGTGGTAGGGTTATAGCAGGACACGATCAGCAATCACACAATTGCTTTAATGAATTGCATTTAAATGGCTTCCTTTCCCATTTCTTTGTAGCCAATAAAATCCAACTGGTAACCTTAGAATTGCCTCTTTCTCCTTTTTCTGATATTGCCCCAAAGTGTGCAGTCATTAATGAGGAGGAAGGCAGGGTGAAGCCTTTTTTTTTACTTTTTCTTTATAACACTTCGGCCTTTAGTATAATACAATATATTTTAAAAGACGGATTTCTTCATTCACTCACCCGACCTAAGGGCATGATTTGTGTACCATGTCTAGGAAATGGTTTGTGCAATTCTGTTGTGCTTAAGGATTTGGAAAGCATCCATTTTATGAAAGGAATTTTCCAGTGTTCTCACTAGATCATAATCTCCCTTCCTCCTCATTATTAACAAAAAAATTCACACACATATAGCTCATTAAGTTCTTCCCATTCCCATGACAGAAGCTATTTTTCCATCTGTTTCTTATGGATTAAAAATCTAGACTGAGGCAATTAGAATCATGGCAACAACAAATTGTTTGATGTCAAAGCCTTTGAACCTCTTTAGAAGCCAGCCCATCTTAAATTCAATCTTGAGGCTCTTGTTTTTTGAGACCTCATTTTTTTCACTGTATTTTCAGATGGGATATTCATTTGTACGAATGTGTGCAACCTCCAACAGTCCAAGGGCAAGGTGGACCCACCCTTGTGGTCTGAACATTTCCATGATTCCACTAATGCTGTGTCTTTATATGCTGAGGAATGAAATAAGAAGTCATTGATGGAGTCCTGAGATAGCATAATAGATTTTACTACTTTGCACAGAGCAAAAGACCACTTTTTAAAGCTTCCTTGTATGAAGAAAACTAGTACAGCAGAGAGGACTGGACTAGGATCCTGATCCTTGTTTTTTCTACCTTCAGACATCCTTTCTTTAACATGATAGATCACTAGAAAATAATATTTCCCTCTTACGTATTTCCCATTTCCCCACTTCCTACTTCCTCTATCTATGTACAACCTGCTCTTCTGCTACCAGTGTGGTGTAGTGGTTAAGAGCGGTGGACTCCAATCTGGAGAACTGGGTTTGATTACCTATTCCTCCACATGAGTGGTGGACTCTAATCTGCTGAACCAGGTATGTTTCCCCACTCCTCCACATGAAACCTGCTGGGTAACCTTAGGCTAGTCACAGTTCTCTCTGAACTCTCAGCCCCACCTACCTCACAAGGTGTCTGTGATGGGGAGAGTAAAGAAAGGCAATTGTAAACTGGTTTGAAACTCCTTAAATGTAGAGAAAATCAGGATATAAAAACCAATTCTTCTTCAATTTTAGAATGTCCCCATTCCAGATTGAAGGCAGTTTTAAAACTGAGTTGAGAGAATCTTCTTTCTTTCCCACTCCCATCCTATTCTTGTCCAAAGGGCACATAGAGACCCAGCATCATATAGTGGCTACAATATCAGACTGGGATGTGGAGAGCTGAGTCTGAATCCCCAGTCTGTCATTCAAGCTTGCTGGGTAACCTGCATGCTTGACTTGCTCCTCATTTTCTTGGCAGTTGATCCACAAGCATTGGAATGGGTTTAGGCATGGTTCTTCTGCACATCTGCCCTCCCTCTGCATTTTCACAGATATGGAGTCAGTTTATTTTCTTCTGCACATACCTCAAATATTCAAGGAAGGGTGCTGCTGTCATCAGAGGCATCATCGGTAGTGTCACACAGCGCCCTTTTTTGTGCATGCTTTTATCAATATATTGATGTTATGGCTGCATTTTTTTAAAAAGACACTAAAATATTGATATATCAATATACTGCTGTAATGATAAGCCAAGAAGGTTCCCTGAATCACCAGCTTTCTTTCTTTCTTTCTTTCTTTCTTTCTTTCTTTCTTTCTTTCTTTCTTTCTTTCTTTCTTTCTTTCTTTCTTTCTTTCTTTCTTTCTTTTTTTAAAAAGTAAGTCTCTAGCTCCTCCCCTTGGAGAGATATGCCTTTTCCTTATATCTCTGGAAAGGAAATTGCTAGAGACTCACTTAAAAAAAAAAAGCTGATGATTCAAAGAACCATTTGACCTGTCATTTCAGCTGTATGTCGATGTATGGATATTTTAGTGCTTTAAAAAAATTAAAAATAAAACCACTCTTCTTCAGGGTGGGGGGTGGAGAGGAGAGGAAGTGATTTGGCGAGGATGATAGTCCAATCATGGGAAAGTGGGCTAAAGGTGGGTGGGAATGAGCAGGACAAGGAAACCTGACAGAAACATTATGCACAAGGAAAAGGGTGACTCAAAATCAGCTTCCAGAAAAAGGTTTGGGTAAAAGTGGTCTAAATAAATGGGGAAGGGAGCCACAGGAAAAAACAACATCAAAACAAAGTGAGAACTAAAGGCACACAAATGAGCATGGAAATCAGGGGATAAACCAAAGCAGTTTGGCCAGAAACGCCAAAAAACAAATACAAAAACTATGTGGAAAAGCCATTTGTTTGGTCTAATACTATTTCCCTAGTAGGAAACAGAAGGTCTCTTCTCAATTTGTCTTCATTACACAATGACTTGGTGCCAACAACAACTAGAAGTTTGACAACAGCAAAGCCTTAGAAAGATTTCTTGAAACAAATCAGAGTCCCTCAACTGAGTTCAGAAACAGTCACCTAATGATTTACATGTGGCTTCATACATGCACCTTTTCAGCAGGCTAAAACTCAGGCCTCACCATTCATAAACACAAGAAACCCTGCTCTAATTTATTTATAAGAAACAGAACATAATTATGTGGCAACACTGAATAAGCTGGAATTGAAAGAAGTCATGGTTCACAGTCTCCAAAGAGTCGGCCTATCACCCCTTGGTAGTTCCCTTGCAGTAACACAACTCAGATTAAAGTCTGGTGTAGGTGTGATAATATTTTAATCGGCTGAGCATTGAAATGACTCACAGTCCTGATAGGAAGCTTTTTGTGCTTGGTTGCTCAGGGAGAACATATTTTTGAGTAAAGCAAAGCTCTTTTCAAAGTGATTCTGTTAGGTGCCTTGTGTTTAGTTCTGTTTAGTTCATTCATGTTTATTCATGTAGTTCATTCATGTTTAGTTCAGTGTTTGCTGAAAATGGCGGTAGTATTTTCAATCACTGGTTTATGCTCATTTTTGATAATAGATTCAGAATTTTAAATGGTACAAATTACAAAGGTTGATTGAAAAGAATATATATTTTTATTTCCATACAGTTTCGAAGCATTGAAGGATACCAAGTGATCATCCACTGGCAATACAAAGTGGAGTGTATTCTGTTTTGCTTCCTCTAGACATGGCAGGAGGCATGGAACTGGCTCCCTGAACATCCATATGTCCCTTGCCCCAAAAATCCTTCCTCAAACCTGTCTTATTCTGTGAAGCCTTTGGCTTTACTAGGGTTGCCAACCTCCAGGTACTGTAGCAAAAAATCTTATTGGTGCTTACACATATGACATCAACAATACAAGAGTGAAAGATACATATAAGAACAGTCAAAGTTATATACAGTATGTACAATCTAAATAGGGTGCAGTCTCAGAGCACCAATTGCCATGTTCTTTCAAGTAAATGTTGTATTTTCTTCAAAAAGTCCAATAGTAGGTACTATCCCAAAAGCACACTTTTTGGGAAAAGGTGGGGGACGGCCGTTTCAAATCTTTTCTTCAGCCCCAAACAGTACACATATCCAAATCGTACCCAATAGTCAAATCTTTCACTCTTGGGATAGTACCTACTATTGGACTTTTTGAAGAAAATACAACATTTACTTGAAAGAACATGACAATTGGTGCTCTGAGACTGCACCAATTGTACATACTTTATATAACTTTGACTGTTCTTCTATGTATCTCTCACTCTTGTATTGTTGATGTCATATGTGTAAGCACTAATAAGACTTTTTGCTACTTTTGTACTGAAGACTCCGTTGCAGATTTTCTAACCATTTGTACTGGCACGGAGGTGCCTATTTTGTATTGTAACCTCCAGGTACTAGCTGGCGATCTCCTGCTATTACAACTGATCTCCAGCCAATAGAGGTCAGTTCCCCTGGAGAAAATGGCCAATTTGGCAATTGGACTCTATGGCAGTGAAGTCCCTCCCCTCCCCCAAACCCCACCCTCCTCAAGGTCCACCCCAAAAACCTCCCACCAGTGGTGAAGAGGGACCTGGCAACCCTAGGCTTTACCCATTAATCTCATTCTCAAACTGCAACCAGGTATCAGAATATGTCACCGCATTAATCACATTCATGCCTTCCTACCTTTGTCTTTCCTCATCAGCACCTGTTTTCATCTCCATTGTCCATTTTAGATTATTTATTTATTTATTTATTTATTTAAATTTATAGCCTCCCCTTCCCAGCCAAAGTGAGGCTCAGGGCGGGTAACAACCATAAAATCAGCATAAACATTATAAACACCTCGGAATTATCATCTCTGTCAATTGCCTTGCACACAGATGTTGAGGTTGGAACGAGAAGTAATAAGGAATTCCAGGTAATCCCTGTCCAATAATTTGTTAAAATGTCTATGGAAAAATTAGGTGGCTATCTGATCTGTGGTTAGTGGGGTGGGTGACTGCATGTTTGGATAACAAAAGGAAGGTCAATGGCTCTGGATGCAATACACAGTAAAACCTTTACTTTGGTTTTGCTCTCCTGTGTTCCCCCTATCAGTAGACTACTGGCAAACCCAAATGAAGGCATGGAAGGGTGGACTGCGCATTTACAGCAGTGTGCATTATAGTCAGACACAGCCCCGATCATGAAATTGCCTGCACGAAAAGGACCTGTATTCATAAAATAGCAGAAAACAAAGTCTGATATAGTGTGCAGTGATGGTGCAAAGTGGAAATGTGCATAGAAGTGCCAATCAGGATGATTCATTTGGTGAGAATATCTACTTAATGGTGGCAGCAGGTCTCCTGGGAGATGTTAGGGGCATGGGAGCTGCTGAGTGCTGGGGCAGATAAGGAGTGGCTTGACCAACAGGGTCAGGCCCCTTGCAGGTTGCAGAATAGCCCCACTAAGGAACAAGTGCTTGTGACTGGTGGGCAGGGCATGAGCTGAATCAGTGGGTATTCAAACATTCCTAACCATTAATGGAAGAGATTATTTCAGTATCAGTTACATTAACCATATTAAATAGTGAGCATTAATTCCTTCTGATTTTGATCAGTTATTATCCTAATGCATGCAGAATCATTTGAGTGAGAATCTCACTGACAGCAACAGGCATAGCTCACTTTTGCTGAAGGAAGGTAAGCTTTCTGAATATAATCTTCTAGCAGAAGAAATAACTGCTTTTTAACACTTTTGAAAATTTAGGTTTCAGATCAGTGATTACGAAAAGGTGTAGCATTTTTACACAGTATTTGAACAGTGCACCACAGAGAAATTGTCTAGATTTTTTTTTTAAATGAAGTTTAATATTAAAGGGAGGAAAGTGATGTCATCTCCATCCTTTCTGGTTTCAAAAAAACAGATGAAATGTTCTTGAAATTAAGGCTCATACATTATGCTTATGTTGCAATATTTATAGAGGAGAAAAGGGAAGGATGGAAAGGTGCCTTCTATATTAAAATATCAGAAAACCCATTTATCTCTTGGATCTTCTCTCTACTGTTTATAAATATTTAAGGGAGCTAAAGTAATTTCATTATGTCACTTTTACTTTGTGACCTGGAGTGCAGTTTTTCCTTCAGCCTGGCAGATGGAAATGTTACTAAAATATAAAAATGACTTCACACTAGGCTTCTGAAGAAGACTTTTGAGCTGCTTAGTTCTACTTAGTTAAACTGAAAATTATACCTGTGTGAGTCGTTTTTGTTAACATCAAAATGTTAAAAGTTTGCCTGTATTGAGCAGAAAATTGCAAAAACAAACATTGCTTCTAATTCAAATGCTAGTATAGATTGCATATTTGAGAATTCATTTCTTTCTATAACAGAATCAAAATATTCTAGAATGAAAGTATGGGCTAAGATGGTGACATGTGAGTAAAGCGTACTATTTTCGACCACAACCAGCTGTATAGATTTTGATTTGGCTTTTCATATTCACTTTCCATACATTTGATTAAATTTTGGATTAGCTTTATTTATACATGAAATGGACCTATAAAAGAAAGAGAGCAAATCAATTTAATGTTTTCCAGGAAAACTGTCGTTTTCCCCACCAGTCCACCACAAGAGATAACCAGAAATGAGGCAATATTATTAAAATTGTTAAAGGAACAACCTAAAATACAAAATTGTTAAAAGCAGCAATAAATCAGTTATGAAAGACTTGGGCAAATGAAACCAAATTTTTCATCTGACTTCTAAAAGAGATGCTTGATCACTTGCTGGATCAGCTCATGGATTTCTAGACGGTTGTGCTCAGCACATCAGAACATTCAACAAATTGTTCCCCAATGTTCACACAGCACGAGGGGATCAAAGAGTTAAATCTACTCCTTCTATCCTGTGTGCATGTGAATATGTATGTATGTGAGTAATGGGGGAACTGCAGCTCTCAGCTTTTGATGGGGTCCAGCTATTGTCAGTGGATTCCGTGAAGAGCCTGGGGGTTTGGCTGCATGCCTCTCTCACCCTGTTTTGCCAGGGCCAATAAGGGGGAGTTGTTCTCTCAACTGATGACAGTTGAGGACAGTTTTCTATCATCTATTAATAGCGCTGTCTGCTTTTTACAGCAGTCTGGGATGTTGGTTGTCAGGTGCCAAATGATCTTGATACCTGAGCTAGGATTTTTTCCCCCAGGTTGTACTTTAAGATTTTGTAACTATGTCTTAGGTCTATTGATAGATTTTTTTATTGAACGTTGTGAGCTGCCCCAAGCCTTGTGACCCAGGGGGGCGGGTATAAGTCTAAAATAAACATATATACATACATACATGTGAGCAATATAATTAATGTGAATAATTTACCTTTAACAGAGGACTGGAGATCTGTGATTTTCATCACATTTGTTTTGCCCTAAGAACCAATTCATATGACAATAGATGGTGACAGGGAGGATAACTATGAGATACTTATATCTAATAACCAAGAGTTGGCCCCTGTGCAGATAGGCAGATCCACACAATGAGCCCAGCTATGGTTTCATTCTATAGTCATGCAAACCCAGGAGAACTTCCAGTTTTGCAGAAAACATGTACATATACAAAAAAAAAAAAAATGCAGAGATTGGACATTGTTTTGATGTATAGCAACCCCAAATGGTACTTTATGTTACAGTAATGGCAGCCACCACTAGAAGAAAAAGTGAAGGAGGGAGCTAGGAGAAATAACATTTCCCCTCTCTTACAAGTCCTTGCAGCTTCTTGTCACTAGAAATGGAGTGGTGTTCCATACAGAAAAGATGGAGTGATTTTTTGGTTCTTGTAGGTTATCCGGGCTGTGTAACTGTGGTCTTGGTATTTTCTTTCCTGACGTTTCGCCAGCAGCTGTGGCAGGCATCTTCAGAGGAGTAACACTGAAGGACAATGAACTCTGACCATGAAAGCCTTCGACAATATTATGGAGTGATTTATCTGCAGCCCAGTGATGTCTGAAAAGTCACAATCTCACCAATTTAAATATATAGGTAAAACAGATATCAGCTATGCTGCAAATACTCCACACTAAGGAGTGTTGGAAACATCCTTGGGCTAGCTGAATGAGTTCTGGGCTGAGTTTCTATTCCTCCTTTGTTGCAAGTACTTAGTCTTTGCATGTGTCAAAGAGTAACAGTAAGGCTTTCAGCCTGTGGCCCTGAGTGAGCTAGACCAGCGGATCCAGAAGCAGTGCAAGAGTAGGAGTTGTATTTATTTATTTATTTGCTTTGTTCATCTAAATTATATTTTTTCCCCTGGGGAGAAAAGCAGAACATAAACATGTAAATATATATATTTTTAAGTCTTAAAATTATCCAGCATTATGGAAATGATGAGTGTATCACACATATACACAATACAGACATCCTGCTCCAGAAATGGTCCCTCTCTTTCATCTTTCATGGTAATTCCTCAACATTTTGCCTAAGACAGTACTCTGAAATTCACTTAAAACAAAAAAGAAACTCAAGCACAGTGGCCAGTTTTTGTAGTATTTGTGGCCAAGAGCTTTGGCAACAGAAGCTTGCACCTGCAGATATGTTCACATTGAAAACTGCAATGGATATCATCTACATTAATATATTTATGAGACTGAGTTTCTGATAAACATTTATATGGTGCAGCTGGAGCAGCACTCAAGCCCTTCTAACTGGAGCCTGTGGTTTTGTTTCTAATCCTCAGGAAGTCTGAATTTTCAGTAGCTTTGGAGGATTGCCCGCAGGTTTCATCTTTCCATAGCTAAAGGTCCAGCACATTAACATTTATCACAGCAACACGGTGTCAGTGTGGTGGTTCACAGAATCCGCTGGATAAATATGTAGCCTTAGGGTAGGTATTTCTAAGAGCCAATATTGCTACTCATTCAGATGCATATTAGGAATGCTTTCGTAGCAGGAGTTCCACATCGAAAGCTTTTGCAAGCTGAACTTCCATAACTCTCCCTGATGTCATATAAATATGTGTTGATTTAGTGCAAATTGAATCATGGTCTGTAGTGAATGGAAGGAAGCAAAAACGATGACATTATATCAAAAGCTCACTATAGGCTAGCATTTCTTCCATATCTAATCCAAATATCAGTGGGATCTGGAAGACAGATTCACAAAACCCAGCAGCAATTCTTAAAAACTGTGTTACATTTCCCATATAGCATAGAGAAGGAAAGAAGAAGGGGGAAAAACGAATACCTAAATATATACGTTATGTATATATTCATGTACCTTGCTAGATTAGCAGTTCAAACGGAATGATTCGTTTGGAGGATTACGGACCCCTGTAGATAACTTTATGAAACAAAAATCAGTGCTATAAGCCTTTTATCCTTTTTTAATCCTTTATATATTTCCCACTATAAGCATAACAAGTAAGGCAACACAGCTTTAACCTGCAAGATACAAATATCCTGGGGATGGTCTCCTATGTGCAGCTAAGGCCAGTTTTGCATGGTAGCATTTATGCGGATTCTTGGTGCTGCTGCTTTGTTTCTAATCCTCAAGCAGTTTGAATTTTCAGTCGCTCTGGAGGATTTCCAGCAGGTTGCATCTGTTTCATGTCATATGATAAGTGGCATCTAGACTCTTTTAACAAGATTACTAAACAGCATTGCCAGATAATATATGCATTTATCTCTTCAAATGATTATATGTGGACTTACCTAAATTGTATTGTATTATCAATAATGTGTGAGCTATGCAAATTAAATAACTATAATTTAACATCTGACTCAGTTGAAAACATTAAATCGGCAAACTTCATAACGTTGCTTGATACTACTTCAGATTCCATAGCACTAAGTTTGAGTAATTTGGCTGCCATCCTGTACACATTCCATTTGTATCATAGATAATAGCCAAGATCAATATTAGACTACTTGCACTGTCGCGCTCCACATAGTTCTGTTTGAGAAACAGATATTCTAATTTCTTTCCTTCTTTCCTTTATCCTTTAGAAGCTCCTTGATCCATTGATCTTGAGCAGCGTAGTTTTAAATCTAATGTTTGGGGGATATAAGAACTGAGATAAATCTTGCCACTGCCAATGTAGCCTTGGGATCCCTATCAATAAAAAAAGGCATTATATCAGACACAGAGGCATTGGATTTATGTATTAAAAGAGGATAAATATATCGTGATCTATGACCGTCATAGAAATGACATTCCAAGCGTACATGAGCTAATGAGTCGATAGAGCCAGAAGCACAGGGACAAGTCCTTTCTGAATATGGTAAATTCAAAATTCTGCCTTGCATTACCATAGAAGGGTTAGCGTTTGATCTGATTAGAAAGAAGGCTCTAAAGAGACAAGGGACTGTCAAGTAATAAGTACAGGAAGACAAGCTACGTGGTGGTAGTATTCTGAAAAACTGAGATGAGCAAATGCGACAAGCGTAGAAAGATGTGCTATCATAATCAACCTCTTTGATATACTTTTATTCTATTCTAATTTCCAGGTTTCCAGTCAGAGGGCAGCAAGATGCTACCAAAACCATGGGGCTCCCTTTAAAATAGCCCTGCATCTGTTTCTACCTCCTGCCCTATACAAGGTGGATGGGCCATGGCTCAGTGGAAGAGCATTTGCTGAGCATGCAAAAGGTCTCAAACTCAATCCCTAGAATCTCTAGTTAAAAGGATCCAGTAATAGGTGATGTGGAAGACCTCCCCATGATAGCACATCATGTTTCCCTGACCCTACTCCACATCAGTTCTTGCCATCACCCACAATGCATGGAAATAAATGTCACATTTCAATTATTACAGGGGAAAGAGAAAGGTAAATTAACCCAAGGCTGCTGTTTTTGATAGCTGTCACAAGTTTTGGTAATATATGTTCCCTTCTGCATTATTAGCCTGCTGATACATTGCTGCTATTGGATACCCTATTTAAGGATATGAAGAAATCACTACCTATTTCACTACCTATCACTACCTAATATTTCTGTAGGAATAAATTTTAAGAGCCCCATCAGGAGAGTGAAATGTAGCCTCTGAGAACCAATGTAAGATGTAGACTATAATCATTTACATTTACTCAGCTGTCTTTGACAGCCTGGCCTATCTTGTTTAGGCTCATGAGCAAGATAAGACAAATGCATACACATCCACTGCTAAAACAGACAAGAAAAAATGTTTACTTCTTTCATGGCTATTATGTTTACTTTCACAACAGTGGAATATTATCTAGCACACAGTTTGCTGATCCAGAGCTAAGTAGGGTTTCAACTCATAAACCCCCATATAACTTTAACAATAAAGACTCCGACACTGATATTATTTTGGAGGAATGGCCACAACTTTTTTATTGGCAAACATCTGCTTTGTGCCTTGGCGTGGCATGGAAACTGGATGGATATCAGCCGCCACCTTGCGGACTGATGTAACAAGCCCTCCCAGCAGTCCCGCTGGGAAGGGTGAACAGGATGGCGGAGCTGGGAAAGCACCTGGGCGTCAGCCACTTGGTGGTTCCCCCGCCACTTGGGTAGAGGCTATGCCCTGCTGCCCCCGAGCTGGGCATCCATACCCATGCCTCACCCAAAACCCCTTATTGGGGTCCCCACATTGGTAGAGAGGGGGACGCAGGCCATTCACCCCTCTTAACAAATCCAGTCCCATGCCTACACCGCCAAGTTGTGACATAAACAACAAGTAAACTTTCAAAAGGGGAGGGTGGGTGGGACAAAGCTAGGGACAGACTGAAGCCCCTCGCTGGCCCAGCTCCCTTTATATACAGAGCTGGAGGACCAGAGTGAAAACTCTCCTCCAGCTCGGATTCCACGGCCCCGCCCATTTCGTCCCAGGATAGGCTCGTTCAAGCCTGCACCTGGGGCGTGATTGGCTGAGCCTGGGAGAACCCAGGACCGCCAGAATTGCAGCCCGGATTTTGCCGCTTTGAGCGGCGGCCCCACCCAACAACTGCCGCCTCTCCCCCCTGCCCGGGTTCCCAACCATGGCTCCAGGTAAGCCTGGAACCATCTGCTTATTTTTTCTTTTCTTTAAAATATTACTGAAATAAACTTTGAATCCTGCATCATTTTATGAAGAATAAGTTGTGTGGTATATTTGTAGTAATCACTGAGGAAATAACTGGAAAGGGGACTAATGTGAATTAAACTTATGCAGTGGAATGGCAAATGGAATAAATTATACACCTTAAACTCACACACATGCACATCTATGTTTATCAGAAAACAAGAATTGCATTCTTGGATCAGACTACAGGCCCACCTTGTTCAGAAGTCTGTCATAATTAGTGCCTGATCAAATGGCTCTAGAAACTCAGAACCAGGATATGAAGGTGATAACTTACCCCTATTTATTCCCAGCTTCTGATAAAATATATGGACTGTGATCCAGTCCAGTATTGAGGCCTCAGAAAACATAATTCCAGATTTTGGCTGCAGGCCCAAAGGACACTCTTGTGTCCAGCATAGATAGAAAACAAGAGATTTAATCTTAATATTGTCTGTCCTAAACAGATGATATACATCAGTACTTAATTCCCGTGTTTGCCATACTTCTCCTGATATTCTAAACGTGTTTGGTACAAAGAGGTTTGTTAGTTTGTTTTTAAAAATAATGCAGCCAAGCCTTAATGACGGCTGCCATTGCAGCCGCAGGGCCAGCTCCAAGAGGAAATGGAGTGTAGCAGCTTGAGAAGTTTCTCCTATCTGCTTCCACCCTGCCATGTGCTTGCTGGGCCACCCCTGCTCTGCTGGCTGCCTATCACTGCAGCAGAGGGAGGCGGGCTGCTGCTCAGGGAGGGAGCAGGAGCATGACACAGGTAGGCCCGCCTGTTTAGGCCCTCTCCTGCCTAGTGTGCTTAGGCCTTGTGTGCTGGCTCAGCAGACACCCACCCTCCCTATATTCTAAGGATTTTGTTCTATTCCTTCGGCACAGCTTTCAGTGGTTTTTGGCATTGGGTCAGATCCATTTATGTGGATGATGTACCTGCATGCCTGCCTTCCCATTTGGGGACCCCCAGAAGTGGTCTTGGAGTCCAGCCCTACTGCTGATGGCCAGTTTGGGGGCATTGTGTGGCTCCACTCCCAGGTGGTGAAGGTACAACTTAGAGATCTGTGTCCTAGCAGAACCACTGATTTGCCACTCCATGGTTGCCCCCCAATACTCAGGTTGGGGATTGTTTCATTGACTAAGTGGTCGCTCAATGGCTGGATCTGTGCCCTATGCTTCGCCAATGCTCCATCTGCTGTACTCAATAAAGCGGTGGCTTTTGCTTATCCACTTCCTGGTGTTATGTGTTTACTTTCTTCATTTCTGCATGGTGCTGCTAATGCCCTTAGGACTGCAAATGGGAGAACACTCAAACATTCAGTTCCCTACATGTAGGGTGAAGTGATATGGTAGAACAACAGACATATCACTAGAGCCGGTTGAGCTTGGCAGTTCTTCAACTGTAAATAAATGTGTAAGACATTGTCTAAAAGCACATGATTTATTTATTTGCTTATTTTATACTCCCCTTGTTTCTTCCCAAGAGGGACCCAAAATGGCTTACAACATTCTCCTCTTTCCCATTTTAACGTCACAGCAACAATGGGAGGTAGGTTAGGCTGAGAGTGTGTGACTGGCCCAAGGTTACCCAGAAAGCTTCCATGGCAGAGTGTGGATTCAAACCATGGTCTCCCAGAATCTAGATAGATGCCCTAACCATTACACCATGTTGGCTATCACATGATCTCACATGGTGCAGCAACCTTGATGAAACAAAGAATATTGTCATTACATTTTTATTGTCCAAGGAAACAAACTGGCCCATATGGTTCCCTCTCATTTTACCTTCACAAAAGCCCTGTGAACATAGGCTAGACTGAGAGAGGTGACTGGCCCAAGGTCAGCCAATGAGGTAATTTATGCAAGGTCGCTTTAACCTCCTTTATTCCCCATTTCATCCAGGATCAAATTTTTCAGTATCCACAATACCTTTCTTGGAAGCTCAACGCTGTTTCAACGCAAAACGAATCTGGCTTTTCCCATTCCTCTTCTGGCCCAAATTAAACTGTTCATCCTGGCTCATTCTAGAGTCACAGAGCATGCATACTCTGTTCTCGGGTTGAGCTTCCCCGCGCCATCATGCCCCACCCTTTTCCAACTCCCTCTTTAAAGCAGCATGCAGAGGGAAAAACAGAAGATTGGCTTCTCTCACAACCAATCACAAGGCAGTGTGTAAAGAGGCGGGGATTCAAGTGCTTCCTGCTACCTCGGAGCTCTTTCTGAGTAAAAGAAAGGCTTTTTAAAAATGAGGCTAGGATTTCTCCCCCCACCCCCGCTTCTTTTAGATTGCTCCGTTTTTTGTTTTTTGTTCTTAAAATGCTTTTTTATGCAGCAGTTGGGTCTGGGGGGGAAGAAATCTTCTCTCACATGGAGCAAAGCGAAGTAAGCCAATTACAGAGCAGCATTTAAAGGGGTGGGACTTGATTTGAGCTTGGGAGACTGCTTTTCTGTATTCATGGTTTGATTAGCACACAGTTTCATCCCTGATCATTCAAGCCAATGCATACAGTTTCCCCCAGCCTGGGTTACTTTAATGTGTGATGATCCCAGATCCAAGCAGGGAGATCCAACCAATGCATAAAAGACCTGAGCTTTATTACTCCTTACTTCTTTGATCCAGGAACTCCCCAATTCTAGTGCTTGTCCAGCATCTACAACAGACTGAGTTTGAGTTTGGTCAGTGGTTGGAAGAACAGAATATTGTATCACAAAGGGTTAGTGGGTGGAAAAAGCAATAAAGACTTTTTAAAAATAAGCTTTTTGGAGAATTCTATGTTACAATTGTCATTGACAGAAGTAGTAAACAGAGTGATAGCATTGTAGGTATCAAATTGACTTTAGCCAGAAAGTAGTTAGCCAAAGTTCTGGAGAAAAAGTAAATGTGCTGCTTTTTCTGCAGCCCTGGTATTACTCAGGCAAGCACTCTGAAAACTTATAGCCTTCAGTAAAGATGTTTCTTCTACAAAGCACCAATAAAAGGCATTTTATCATGCATGGAGTAGAAAGCAATGGCTCACAAATTTTTATTCCCTCCTCCCTATTCTGCTATTGGCTGAGAATAATAAATTGCAGCTGCATAAGCATGGAAAGAGGAAACGTCTCAAAGATACATTATGATGAATAATCACTGCCCACCAGGAATTAAAATAGCTATTATTACCACAGTAATATAACAATATTTTCTCCTGCCACACCATAGGAAAATAGCAAATAAACAAAGGTCGGGCAAAAAACAGTGTTTTGGTGTTCACTATATTTTTTCTTATAGTCAATTTAAGAAGCTTTGCAATTTTTTAAGAGATTTTGTCACACTATGGCATTTATTAGGAATGTATCACAACTTCCTTTTATTGACTCACTATGATTGGATTGCATTCCTTTATACCATTATTTAAGTAATGTTTCTGAGACTGGTTTAAAGGGCAACTGGAACCAAGTTTTAATGTTTAAAATTGTGAGGCTTTTTACTCTACACCACTTTAAGTGCCGCTTTGCTAGAGAAAATTACAACTGAGATGCTAAATAAATAAATGCAAAAGGTTCCAGTGGGGAAAATATATTGTGATATATTGCTGATTTTAAAAAAATTCCAAAAAACCCAAAAAGAAATCTTACTCAGATTTTCTGGATTTGAATAGATATCTTGAAATCTGCATCTCCAAATGAATATTTACTTTTTCAAAAAAAGCTTGCTGTATTTTGAATTTGTTTATGCATAAGAGCCATCTCCACATTTGAGCATACAGCACATAATTAGTTCTGGAATGACTAAAAGACTGTAATCCTCTGTGACTACTACAAGGCTAAACTTCTTCATGCTGGGTGGACCTACTCCAACCAGTCCAACCAGTTTCAACCAATATAATTAGTAGGGTTGCTAGGTCCCCCCTCTCCACCGGCAGGAGGCTTTGGGGGCAGAGCCTGAGGAGGGCTGGGTTTGGGGAGGGGAGGGACTTCAATGCCATAGAGTCCAATTGCCAAAGCGGCCATTTTCTCCTGGTGAACTGATCTCTATCAACTGGAGATCAGTTGTAATAGCAGGAGATCTCCAGCTATTACCTGGAGGTTGGCAACCCTAATAATTAGAAAGGGGATAAAGAGGGGCAGAGAATGAGTAAGGCTTGGCAGATACAGTCAGGTACGGTTGCCAGATCCCACTTTGGGACCCCTCCCTCTAAGTGCCATCCAGCTGGCCAGTGGGGGTCTTACCAGGTTTAAAATGAGGCCTAGGCCTGTTTCTTATATCAATTTCTAGAAATGGGATGACACAGAGAGATGATTCAGCCACTTCAATAAGGTCACTTTTTCCTAAAGCATCTTCTGGCCATGAAGCCTTGCAGTAATGGTGGTAGCTGCCATGTAATCAATGGTTCCTTCTACCTGCCCCTCCATGCAGCAGTTGAAAAGCCTAAGTACCTCCCAGACAGCATGGTACTTGGAGGTAGGTAAAAGCAGTGGCTGACTGTATGGATATCTGAGGTCATGGCAGATGGATACACTTGTGGAGATAAGGAGGGACACTTCCTCTATAATCTATTTATTAATAATGTCTATTTTGAACTCTTGGGTGCTAACAAAAACAATACCTGATTCATAAAACCCTATAACATGGAAGAATCTAGAGTAATCAATACACTATTGCAAGAATTCTAAGCTATTCTGAGAATGGGTCAGGAAAAAAATGATTTTTCTAAACAGCAACTAATCATATTTCACCACAGAGAATAATTCCCTTTTATTCCTTGAACAAAGATTCTACCCTGTTACATGAGAGGAGTTTTAGGTAACTAGGAAAAATATGAGAAATAACTTGAGGGCAGCTGTTGTCCTATTTCAGAAACACAAGATATACACTAGTCAGGGTGAAGAACCAGACCAATGCTCTCTCTAGACGTTGCATTTCAGATACACTGATCATCTGTAGAGTGAGACAATATATGAGGGGGTACAATCTTCACATATAGGGCTTCCCTGTCCCCCCTCTCCTCTGGTGGGAGGCTATGGGGCTGAGGCTGGGATTGTGCGTGTCACTTTCAGTCTACAACCACAAGTGCCGCCTCGCGAGGGGCCTTATACCTCTTAGTTTGTGGTAAAGCAGCCCTTTACCACTCAAACGAAGCGTTTGAGTGATATAAGGCCCCTTGTGAGGCAGCATTTCCGGTTGTAAACCGGAAGTGACGTGCACTTGGTGTGTACATGCACATGCACATTTGCCCCCTGACCCTCAGGTGGTCGGCGGGCAGAGGGGCCAATTGCCGGGGGTTTGCCCGCCACCACCAAGCACCTGGCAACCCTATTCACATAGGAATCTCTGAATGCACAGAGGTGCAGGGCCAGTGGATTTGCTGCTCTCCCTGCTCAAGGCAGTGTTGCTCTTGCTCCACTATGACCTTCCCCACATTGGAGAACCCACAAAAACTCACATTGGAGAGGGGAGGGGTTTGCACCACTTTATTCCTTCTCCTTTCTGAACCCTCTACTCTTACACACTGAGCAGGCATACCCCATCTTGGATATTATTTTGATCTCCTCTAGCCATGTTCAGTATTTATGCTATCAAAGGCGGGGGGGGGGGGGTAGGCAGACATTCTAAAGTGTGTGGTGAAATTGGTTTGAGCATTTTGCATTCCAAGGCAATTAATGGGTCTTCAAATCACTTTCACTGTATTGTTTAAAACATCTGTCTATCTTTACCCTAAAGTGAGATTGACTTCAATTGATTTAGGAGGATATAATTCTGTCCAGGACAGCACAGTAGGTATGCTACCTACACTCATCAGGCCACTGAGTGCTCAGACAATCAGCACCTTGTGCCATTTTATGTTGGTACATCCTTCATTTCAGAGTTCCGCTTACAATTTTTCTAGATAAAGGAGGACTGAAATATTATTTGTCTAGCAAAGCTGATCAGAAAATTAATTTTCATGAAAGCATCCTCAAATTTTCTTGGCAACATTGACACGAACTCTATCTTCGTTTATTTTAATTTGCTGGAATATTTTGATGAAATTAAAGTTGATAAATGAGAAGTTCATTATACGTATCAAACTAATCTAACTTACATTGAAATCCTGTGCAGTTATCCTAGTCCATTGATTTCAATTAGTTTAGACTGGAGTAACTCTGCACAGAAAAGATTCTTCTGTCAGGACTTTGAATCTCATCAGCCATGTGCACAACCTATAGCATGCAACATCAATCAATTTTAAGTGTAAGTCAGAATATGCTGACTTTTGTTACATTGCCAAAAGGTAAGCAAATTGAGTACCTTCCACCCTCGACGGAAGTTTGTATTAGTCAGGACTGAATCACAACTGCAGCTTTTCTAATGGTTGCTCCAATGTAATCCACAGAGAAGTCTGACTGAATGACTGACACTCATATAACCAATTCATATAGTAACAACATAGCTAAAAATCAACAAAGGCTGATTTCAAGAAATCTACATCTGCTACAGGATTGTATCCTACTTATTCCATTCTTGTTCTTTTATTTTGCAATTGCACAAATAGCAGTAGGGCTCACATCAACTACTTGGCTTTTATTTAAGGCACACTGATAATAAAAGGAAAAACACAAAGCAAGTGATTTACCCCTATGGTGGAAGTAGAAAGAACCAACTTCAGAGTTCCAGAATCTATTCTCTTTAAATTCATGATGAGCTTGAGAAAATGACTTTCTCCTTTCCCCTTTTTATTCATTCCAGAGAGTTCTTCCATTCAGCAGTCCTTTAACAGAACTTCCTCTCTTTCCTTAGTTTGCCCTCCATAAAGATTTCCTGGTACCCTTTTGGTAGAAGAATCAGCTTATCTTCCATCACCTTATCTGAATAATCCCCTCTTCTTCTTGGCTAGAATTCCCTGGGAAATTATGATTGCAATTCGAGGATACACATGTGAAAAACATCTGCAAAAAATATATATTAGAAAAAATGTGAGCATTCATTAAAAAGTTAACATTCTTTTCAAGTGCGTGATCGAATTGTGATTAAAACATGAGTGTTTGTCCACCACCATTCCAAGGGACATTCTATTCACCCCAGCCTAAATCAATGCACAGAAGATGTGATTTAAAAACAGGAGTGTGGGAAACAGCAGAAGATGGAAGGCAAACACACTGCAAACAATACATACAAAACCCACACAAAATGTGAATGTGCCATGTACAAAATGATGACTCAGTCTTTAGTTATAGAGCTGGTTCTTTATCTCAAAATCCTACTCTGTCCTTGTTTTATTAAAAATGGCTTCCCATCCCAGCATTTGGAATCCAATATTGTCCATTGCCCATCTGCTTGATTGGACTTTGAGTTTAGCAACTGCTGCTAATAAAACACTTTCTGCAGTGCTAAGAATCTGTTAATCAAGCATTTCATATGTGGCATTGGACCGCATCCATGCCACACATCTGAGCCTCGGCAAGCAGCTGGTTGTTTACTAAAAATTCTTGCCAGGTTAATGTGTAGCCAAAGCAGCCAAGGTCTCAGTGTTTATGTGAGATTTGGATTTTTTTTTAACATTGTGATTGCCATGCAACCTCCATAGCAGCTGGGTAAATGTATGATCAAAGTTGCCCAAATCCAGCACAGCCATTCAGGGCAAGGTACCCTAAAGCACAGTCAAACCACAGTTACAACAGAAAGGGAAGGGCACCTGAATGCCTAACAATCTAAAGAACAAAAGCAGATAGATTAGACAGCAAAAGTTCCTTAGCTCAGAATTTGCACGAGCAACAGAACTTTGATGTTGTATTGATTACACTGATCATACTATTTGTTTTAATTTGCTTTGAGTATGTATTCTTGAAACATTTCTATTAATAAAGTATGTGTATTAAAACATGGATTATCCAAAAACAGAAATTGCTTCAAGAAAGTGGACCTGGTATCTTAATGGAAATAGTATTTGGTATTCCAGGTTCATAATGGCACAGTCAACAACACAAGAGCCATATGGCTAACAGCCCATTCCTGAGCTGTCAGTGGCTGGGGACGGCATGGACAAGGCGCCACCGCGGTGCCTCCTAACTCATTTCCCAGCTGCCGAAAGCCTTAAAAAAGCCTTTCACCGGCTTTTTAAAGTTTAAATGGGGCAAAATGCCCCATAGAGAATAGTGAGGCTGCGCGTGCGAAATAGCATTCGCAGCACCGCCATTCTTGGTGCCGTTGTCCAGGGCTGAAAGGGGACAGGAAGCTACCTACAGGCAGGGGCCCCCCTTGACATGCCCCAGGGACACCCCCAGGACTTTGGCATGCCTCCTGGAATGTTGGCACAGGCCTTTGCACTGGGTCAGACACCGGTGAAAGGCCCAGCTGGCATCCTTGGGTGGCACTGCCGTGGCAGCACTGGGAGACTGGCATCCAGGCCTCCCCGCCAGCATTGGGGCCACTCACAACTGCGTTAGTAGCCTAGGCACCGCCATGGGGGGCCTCAACACCAGTGCAGCCCCTTCCTGGCCTCTTGAGGACTTTTGTCCTCGAAAGTCAGGAATGGGCTGTAAGGCAGCAATCCTGGCCACATATAACTTTGAGTAAATCCCCTTGAACTCAGTGGAACTCACCTGTGAGTAAACAAGCATTACATCAATCTGCTACCTCTGCACATCAATAATTACAGCACACTCCTGTGCATATTATTTAGAAGTAAGTCAGAGTTCATTGGGACTTATTGTCAAGTAATCAAGAACAGATTGCCTGGTAAAGATTCAGCAGATATAACAAGCTGTATTTTCCACGGTACTGGCAGAGTACTGCTGTGGCATCATTGACAGGCATAATGGAGGCGCTAAAGATCACCTTCGTCATTACAAAGCCTCCCCATTTCCTTAGCTAGGAAAGTGTGGGGTTTATGGAAGGGGGCAATTGTGAAGGGCTCAGGAGATTCATAGGAAAGAGTCTGAGGGAACTGCTTGGGTTTTGTTACTGATGTTATCAGGAGCACAATAAGACCCAGATTTCAGAATGAGTTCAGAACAATTTGCTTCTTTTTATGATTTGGAGCAAATATTTTATTTATTTATTTATTTGCTTGCTTGCTTGCTTGCTTATTTATTTATTTATTTTTGCTGAGCTCATTACAAGTTGAGCAGGGTGAAGGAACTTGCTGGCCATTAATGATGGCTTTCCGTGTAAGATATCAAACTGATTCTCTCTATGTGGCTCTCTTTGCTAATATCTGGCATGGACACCAGCATTGGGGCACTTACACTGCTGGCCCCCCTGGACTGCAGCAGCAGTGTGGTCCTCAGATGCCGGCGCAGCCTCCTGCCACTGTTCTCCTGGCACAAGTCCCCGTGTTGGCATCCCAGAAGGCATTCCCAGGGTGTTCCGCTGGAAACGCCCCCTAATTCAACGGCATTGCTGCAACTCCATTTTTGGTGGTGCAGCATTAAGAACATAAGAAAGGCCCTGCTGGATCAGACCAAGGCCCATCAAGTCCAGCAGTCTGTTCACACAGTGGCCAACCAGGTGCCTCTAGGAAGCCACAAACAAGACGACTGCAGCAGCACCATCCTGCCTGTGGTCCACCGCACCCAATATAATATGCATGCTCCTCTGATACTAAAAAGGATAGGTATGCAGCATGACTAGTATCCATTCTAACTAATAGCCATGAATATGTCCACTCCCCTCTTAAAGCCCTCCAAGCTGGGAGCCATCACCACATCCTGGGGCAGGGAGTTCCACAATTTAACTATGCCTTGAGTGAAAAAATACTTCCTTTTATCTGTTTTGAATCTCTCACCCTCCAGCTTCAGCAGACGAACCCACGTTCTGGTATTATGGATAGGGTTACCAGGTCCCTCTTCGCAACCGGCGGGAGATTTTGGGGGAGGAGCCAGAAGAGGGTGGGGTTTGGGGAGGGGAGGGACTTCAGTGCCATAGAGTCCAATTGCCAAAGTGGCCATTTTTCTCCAGGTGAACTGATTTCTATCAGCTGGAGATCAGTTGAATTAGCAGGAGATCTCCAGCTACTACCTGGCAGTTGGAAACCCTAATTATGGGAGAGGGCGAAATGCAATGGGGCCTTTCCCTCCATTTTCAGGTTTTTAAAAATAAAAATCCCTTTTTCCCACCGCAGCAGCTGTGAAACTTCATTGGAGGCGTTCTCCCGGCACAAGTCCCCACGCCAGCATTCCAGCAGGCATTCCCAGTGTGTTCCGGGGGGAGGGGGAAGAGCTGCTATTAGACAGCTTCCTAAGCCCTTTCATGCGACACCATTTTTGGTGGTGCAGCCTCGCTGTTTGCAATGGGGCCTTTCCTCCCATTTTGAGGTTTTTAAAAATAAAAATCCCTTTTTCCCACCCAATGGCCATGAAACCTAATTGGAGTGGCCATGCCTTCCCCATCTGCTGTGGCTCTCAGGAATGGGCTGTTAGAGTGCTAATATCAGTCAAAAAGAAAAAAGAAAAAGAAGGACCTATGATAGTTCTTAGTACAGAAGAACTCCTCAAATATACTAAAAACAGCTCTGGATATTGAAGAAAAGTATATGAATCTCCAAATACTTTTCTTCAATATCCAGAACTGTTTTTAGTATGTTTTAGGGGTTTTCCTCCTATTCTTTTCTATATACCAGTGTTTTGGACAAGGTGTAGAAGAGCTGTAGAGACTTGTAGAAAATTCCTACAGAATAAAACCACAGCAATAGAATATGTGATAATTATTCTAGTCACTACCCATAGTATAAATTATGCTGACACCAATAATTGCTTTCTCAAAGTTTTAATGTGCTTCTGGTTTAAGTCACTACAGATCTTTATTAAATATATTCTCAGTGATTTTACCCCATAAGAAAGGTTGTATTTTTCCCCAATCTAAAGATGAATTAATCTTCAATGATCAAGATTTGGTACAGTTCCCAACTGTTGCTGAATCTAATTATCAACTGCATTTAAAGGGGAAAAATTGTGAATAAACTTTTTTTTTTCCATAAAGTACTTTTAGTGTATATTCTGAAGAAAGAAATACTTTGATATTATTGGCTGTGCCAATCGCTATCCAGCCACCCACTGTAACTATTATTCCTTATCAAATCAGACAGACACTGGAAGTGAATTGATTAAATTTGGCACATTGCCTGCAGAAAAGTCGGCACTGTCTAAACCACTCTATTGTATTTATCCTCTTCAATTTATGTATAATTTCATGAAAGAACTTTGCTGCAAGGTGACTGCTAACTCCACATGGTTTGAATGCAAATCTAGCATAGTATGAATCTGATGTGCTACTAATCTGCTATTGTTCTGGAAAGAAAAGTATTGATTTGACAATTACTCCTGCTTAGGGAGCAATTGACTCTTGTGTCTTACTGCATTTTTCAGCACTGTGCTTTATGGCACAATGCTTCAAGGTAGGAATACTAACTCAGATTACTAACTCAAGCAGCCATGCAAACATTTTAAAGCTCTGTGATCCAGCAAAGTCACATGGATTTCAGGTAGTATCTGCTGCTGTTTCATCTTTCAAGGAGGAAACTAGCACTAGAAGATGAACTGGAATAAGGTTCATATTCTGTTACTTAAATACCCCAGTTTATGTTTTGCCTTGAAACTGCTAGATAGCTTCTAGGAAATAAATACTTCCTAGTTTAACACAGAGGTCACTCATATTGTATCTTTTGATCCCACAACACAATATCAAAACATTCTGCTGTGCCTATTTGTCCTCTCCTCTCCTATGCAGAAAGCCATGTCTTATCAGATCCCAGTACTTTCAATCGTTGTTGTTGATCGATGTGGGAACATTTTCTTGGGAATAAGCCCCATTGAATAAAATACCCAGAAATGCTGTCACAGCCTCCTAAATGGTTTCCCCATTTCCCTTCCCCCCCTGTTCTCCACCAATCAAGCATGGAAGATGATGGAATGTGGGGGTGGAAGCTTACCTGCCATGGGTAGCCACATACCTCTATCCCCAAAGGTTGGATCTAGAATAAATTTCCAATAGGAGAACTAGCAACAATGCACTTGAAGCCATTATCCATGCTGTGACAAAAAGGTTTCCATTGGTTCAAGTGGCACATTTTATTTTGATGGGAGACCACTAAAGGAATGCCAGGGTTGCCAAATAGAGGATGTTACCCTAAGTAGGCAGTCTCCTTGAGAGTTGGGGAGAATTCATTTGGAGACTGGGTGAGGGGTTGTGTGAGAAGGGGTAACCAAGATCAAAAGACTAATGTTTACAGGGTTTGCTCCAGTGAAACTCTCTAAATAAATAAAAACCAGGCTGATGTTCAACCAGAAAAAAACTTTATTGGAGAGAAAGATGGACAGCATGGCAAACACAGATAAATGCATACAAGAGCAAACTTAGGTAATAAGGAAATGGGGGAATAGTGTTAGGAGATGGGGTGATATTTACAAGTCCTGAAGACGACGTCCACAAAAACAGAGCTGAAGAGAGAAACAACCCATGTTTTTGGAAGAAAGGGGAAGCCCATGGAACATAGTGGGGGTGTACGATGGATCCAAGAACATGCACACATAATGGGACCAAAGGACCTGCTTGTATACCCAAAAATGGGTTCTGCGGCGGTTTGAGGTATTCTGGCACAAAAGCCAGAAAACAAAAAATTGATTGCTTTCCCTGGGTTTTGACAAAGGATAGGAGATGCTTAATGGTTTGTTAACTGTTTGGCTGATGGGAGTGGTCCCAAGAGAATGCCTGGACCATTTCCTTAAGTACCAATTGATTAGAGGGATGGGTGCAGATAGGGTGAGTAATGGACTGCTCAGAGCGCTGATTAAATTACCTCAAGGTTACACAATGGGGTCTAGCTGATCCCATTGTTAAGCCAAGCACACCTCTAGGCTAAGGGGAAAAGGTCAGCTGCCAACCCCTTTCCTGCCCAGGCTTGAAACAAAATGGTTTCCAAACTCTGAGAGAATCCATTTTGGGGGAGCAATGGTGCCAGTCTCTGATACAAGGCATAGAGGCCCCCTTGCCTCCAAGAAGTCCTTAACGGGAAGAGGTGTCTGACTGCTCACAAGGAAGGCAATGGGAAACCACCTCTGTTAGTCTCTTGCCCTGAAAACCCTATGGGGTCATCATGAGTTAGCTGCAACTTGACAACACTTTACACACACACACTACACCTTTAAGGTTTAGGAAAAAATATATCCTATTGGCTGAAGAATGTATGGAACTTGGAAGGGATTGGTTATTACCTTGCTTCCCTGTGATAGGCTGGGCAAGTCAGCTACAGAAGCAGGTAGGCTACGCCCATGTGCAAAAATCCAGGGAAATTCTGCTAGTTCATGGGCTCCTACTTTGATATCAAGTTGGATACTAGAAAAGAGCCAGAGTCCAGTAGCACCTTAAAGACTAACAAAATTTCTGGTAGGGTATGAGCTTTCGTGAGTCACAGCTCACTTCTTCGGGTATCTGGCTCACAAATGCTCATACCCTACCAGCAATTTTGTTAGTCTTTAATGCGCTACTGAACTCTGCCTTTTTTCTACTGCTATGTAGGGCTGTCGATTCGGTTCAACATGAACCGAAAAACAGCCGAATTTCCCCTGGTTCGGCGGTTTTTAGTTTGGATGGAACCGAACTCAAAAAAGGCGGGAAAACAGGGAGCCGAATTCAGCGAGTTCGGGGTGTTCGGCAAATAAATTCGGCAAATTCAGGGTTCGGTGCAGCAGCATAACCGTAAGTTAGTAAGCAGCATTCTCCTGCGGCCAATCGGTGGCCAAGCTTGGTCTTCTTCCCCACCCTTAATGTGCATCTCTGACAATGGGGGTTTGCAATTAGCAGAGCTTGCCGCCCATTCCCAAAGCTCCCAGCCCCGACAAACAGCTGAGCTGTGGGGAGTAAGGGCGGGGCAGGTGCAAAGAAGATGGAACACAAATGCACTGGCTCCCAGCGTATCCAGCGTAGATGAAAATTCTGTAAGCACCCATAGTATTGAGTGGAAAAATGTGTAGAAAAATGAGGCAACATACATGCAACATACAGTGTAAATTGGCCCTAAATAGCTGATTCTGCGAAACATACCCTCCTGCTGTTTTGACTGCTAGCATCAGAGAAGATTATTAAAACTTACTGATAATATTGTTTGTAGGTCAATTTTTGAAGTCATTGTAGTTAAGGTGATGCCTGTCCTTATTAGATCAAGTTCGACAGGTGGGATATTGCAAGCGCTTGAGCTTCACAGGGCCCCAGTTCAAGGTGAATAACAAGCTAGCATGAATTTACATTTGCATTCATAACTAGCAAGATAATTAAAAAGTATAAATATTTATTGCTTCCAGAGAAAAGTACAGAGATCATGATAGAAACCTTTTTGCTCATGTCATAGTCACCTTTAAAAAACAACATTTCTGTTTTAGGAATACAGTACAGTTTTACACTTTCGTCCCTTAAAAGGTGCTCTATCAGTTTCCCCAACAAATTCATGAAACAAAGATCTGAGGTTATTTTATTTTGGAAGGAAATGACGCTGCCATTTAGTGTATATTATACTCCAGCACTGTGCCAGCATTTGAAGGAATGCAACACACAAAGGTATCGACTCTGTATGAGTTATAATCAGAAGGTGTCCCAATTTGTTTTGGATAACAATCCCTACAAGGGCTAGGCTTCCCATTTGCCCGGTTATGGTGGGCAATTGGCCACCAATTAATGGGGCTGCCCACCCTTCCTCAACTGGTAGGTGGGCAGAAGCAGGATGGCTGAAGAGGGGAAGCAATCTGTACACGGGGCTTGATGACATCACTTCCAGGTTTACCCTGGAAGCGCTGGCATCATGACGGGGACGCTCTAGCATTCTCTCCCCAAAACTGTAAGGTTTCCATATAATTTTTGAAGGACAGTGCTAGGGATCCCATGCGATTCTGGCACTTCTGGGATAAACTTGGAAGTGATGTCATCGCACCATGCTTGTGGATCACCGCCTTCAAGCAACTCCCACTAATGTTGAGGGTGGGGGGCTGGCAACTCTAACAGGAGCTGTGCCACGTGCACCATTCATTCATTAAGCGCCCCGAGACAATAAGGAGTAAAGTCCCAGGTTCAATCCCCGGCATCTCCAGTTAAAGAAACTAGGCAGGTAGGTGATGTGAAAGCCCTCTGCCTGAGACCCTGGAGAGCCACTGCTGGTCTGAGTAGACAATACTGACTTTGATGGACCAAGGGTCTGATTCAGTATAAGGCAGCTTCATGTGTACATAAGCTGATGGTCACTATATTGTGGGGTTTAGTGTTGCTCCCATGTTTCTGTATCCTGCTGTGAGCGTCTGTTCCTCAGACCCCATTTCATTTTCCCAAGTAGAAGACTTATGAACAAGCAGTATCTCAGATACTTTTATTGTCACTGCTGTCATATGAGCAATGATATGAAAGAGAATGTCACCCTTTTCTGGAAATTTTTAATAATAAAGGCTCCTATCAAGTGAAAATCAGAGAGGAACTCATGGAACAGGAATTTCCTATTTCTCCTTCCTGCTGTGGGCCACTGTACATATGCCCAAAAGGCTAGCTTCAGGTTCAGTGGACCCCAAAACAGCACTGGGCACAACATGGGGATCTTCATTGAGAGGAGGAAATCAGCAAAATTATCACTGGATACAAGCCACTGGAATTCACTGCCAGAGAATGTAGTGATTGCCACAGGCATAAACCACTTTAAAGGGGGATTAGACTGATTCATGGAGGATAGGTCTATCAGTGGCTACTAGCCATGGTGACAGGAGGGAACCTCCATGTTCAGAGGCAGTAAACCTCTGAATCCCAGTGTCAGGAGGTAACTTTGGGGAAGGCCTCGACCTCAGTGCCATGTTGTTGGAGCTCCATCGGTTGGCCACAATGTGAGACAGGATGCTGGCCTAGATGGCTACTGATCTTGTACTCTTTTTGGGAAATCACTGCAAGACTGACGTAGCCGGCTCAAGGTTGACTCAGCCTTCCATCCTTCTGAGGTTGGTGAAATGAGTACCCAGTGTGCTGGGGATAAAGGGCAGATGACTGGGGAAGGCACTGGCAAACCACCCTGCAAACATAGTCTGCCTTGGAAACATCGGGATATGACATCACCCCATGGGTCAGGAGTGACCCGGTGCTTGCACAGGGGACCTTTACCTTTACCTTTTTAATAATAATTATATATATATTGCACCATTGGCCTTGGTTTTATTTTTAATCTCCTGTGACTGCTGTGACCCTTTTATTTCTCCCTGATCCAGCAGGGCTCTTATGTTCTTAAGCCATTTGCCATTTTCTCAGTTGCACATTAACAGCATTGCACTTAAATACTAAGTAACTAGTACAACTATAATGATGAAAAGAGAGAATTATTAATTTATGAAAGACTGTGTTTATGATGAAGGAACTAAAGGAATAATAACTATTAATACCTGAAACATAATTGAGCAATTAGATTTATTATTGACACATGTTTGGGAAAGCAGTTAAGTGCCTTATTTGAAGTTGGATTCAAATTATGAACAGTGGAAGAAACTGCATGGAAATCAAATATACCCAACAAACAAATAAATTAGCTAGTCCTTCAGAGGTATTGAGAGCCAGGTGCTGAACTTCGAATGCTTAGGGTTGAATCCAGTTAATTTTTCTGTTGGTAAAAAAGGGAAGAGGGGTTCCCCTTTGACCACCAAAAAGGCTATGCCGTGTAATGGGACCTGCATGGATATCAGACACATGGAACAGGGACTGTAATATGAAGCAGAATTGGGTAAGATTGAGAAAAAAAGCCTGCTGCATCCCACCCTCAGTGTATTAGGAGATAACATCTGACAATTAGGGTGTACCATTTTGGGTTGTTGTGAGGATGAAATGGAGGAGAGAAGAACAATGTAAGCTGCTTTGGGTCCCCATCTGCAAGAAAGGTGGGTTGTAAATAAAGTAATTAAATAAATAATGGCTATAGCCCTTGATAGTGTTAATACAATATACAGAAGGTATGCTTCTCTTGTGGATTCCATTATGATGGACAGAAGATAAAACTTTCCACTAGTATTCTTATTACAAAATAGATAATCAATTGCAGTTTCACCATAGCCCCGTACATTCAACATATATCTTATAGGGGATAGCATAAACAGAATGAGAGTGAGATTGAGTGGGCTGAGAACTTCACAGTGAACATGTTCAGCGGGTGAGAATACCATCTTAACAGCTGCAATCACCTGTGACCTGACCTCAGATTCCTCAGCTTGTTGCTGTCTGACTTGAACAGTATGATGAGTAGAAGAGTTTCATTTCCTTCTACCATGCAGATGTTCTTGCACCTCACCAGTAAGTGAAATCAATTGTCCCTTAGGGGCATGGATAGGGCTGTGTATATCTAGTTTACCAAACTGAAAATAAACCCGAAATAGCCATTTTGGCTATTTTCAGGTTTAATTTTGGCTGAATAGCAAAAGCATGGATCTGGGCAAAGCTGGATAGCTGACTCCTAAAAAACTGAATAGGTATTTGGCTTTTTGTTCCTGCTGGCAGCAGAGGATAGGACTCACAATAATGGGTTTAAATTGTGGGCGGAGAGGTACTGGCTGGATATTAGGAAACCCTTTTTTTTTACAGTAAGAGTAGTTCAACAGTGGAATCAGCTACCTAGGAAGGTGGTGAGCCCCCCCACACTGCAGTGTTTCAGCTAAGGCTAGACAAACACTTGTCAGGGATGCTCCAGGCTGATCCTGCATTGAGAAGGGGGTTGGACTAGATGGCCTGTATGGCCCCTTCCAACTCTATGATTCTACTTTGCTCAGATTCCCAGCTCTGTGCCTTCTCCCATTTTTCTATCTTTTACTGGTTTTGTTTGAAAGGGAATGATGTCCCTTCCTAGGTCCACACAGTTGGGGCTCTTTTTGGATAGTGGTTGTGCAATTGGAGCCAACTTGGTCAGATCAAACTAACCATCACCTTTCAGTGGAGTAATCTGGACAGCAGAAGCGTCATTTCAAAGATGGGTCTCACCCAGTCCCATCTGGAGGGATGTACCCTCCAAGTAAAAACACCAGCTTCAACAGCTGCTTATTGGGCTTCTGAAGAAGACTCCCTCACCTGCACAGATGAGCAATCTCCTTCAGAAGAGCCACCTCGGTCATGACTTCGGCTGGCTCCGATATCACCACCACACCCTCATATGAAAATCTGCTCTCAAAACTGAAGGTCGCCCTGAGTAGTGGCTTCATTTCCCCTTACCGTAACCATCTCTTGAAATCAAATTTTGATGGCTATATTAAAGGACTATTTACAGGATGTCATTTGCCACCAAAAGAAATGTATTTTGTGCTTTATTTTTCTTGGATTTAAGCTGTTTCCCTCAGTTTTGTAGCTAATTTGCATGGCCATCATGCTATGAGACCCAGATTCTAATGGAGCCCTCAGAATCAGAGGTGCCAGCATGCCTTGGCTCTTTCCACCAGTCCTCAGCAATGCTTATCTTCTGAACCACAAAGCCAATTGACAGCTCAGCTTTCACAAACACCTCTGGAAGATGGGGGCAACCCCTTTGCAGTCCCATAAAGGTGGCACCCCTGATCCAAACTTAAGCAAACTTCGATGTCTATCTGAGGTCCATCTTAGGTCCCTTGCAGCTGTTTTGCAAATTTGGTAACTCTACCTTGAACCCCGCCCCCCCCGGAGCCTCAAAAAAATTCCCATAGACTACAATGTACTTGAATTTTTGTGGGAAATCCAGGAAAAAGCCAGAATAGCCGTTTACCGATATGGGTATTTGGCTGAATTCAGGTTTCCCTGGGAGGGATGGGGACAGGACCAATAACCCTGAAATTTATCAGGAATATATATTTTTGCACATCCCTAGTCATGGCAGGTGGGGTAACTAAATGATGTCAGGTATGTAGGGGATACCATACCCTTAATACAGTGTGGCATTCATGAACTAACTTCAAAAACATGGACTTAGATGAAACCAAATGGAATGACTTTTTTATTTTATTTTTTAAAAAACAATGTTTATAAATAATTGGCTGGCTGGTTTGTTCCCTCTTCATTCATGCATTCATTAGGGCATTTCTGTAATTTTTGTATCCAATGGGGATACAAAGTGGCACACAAAAATATACTTTTAAACAGATGTCACAACGTAATAAAAAACAAACCAACCCCCCCCCCCAAAAAATAGATCAGACATTTTGGTTGATGTCCACTAGATTGATCCAAACATGAAAAACAGCATGGATTTGTGTGGGGATGTTTTTTGTAACGTCTAATATATCTGGCTTTGTGTTCCATTCCGAAAAATTATGAAATTGACCCCAAACAGCAATTTCATGTAAATTTTGGGCTCAGGAATTTCATCATGCACCGTTTTATAATCCAGCATCCTTTAATCCACCTTGAATCTCAACAAGAAAGGTGGACAATAAATGTTTCCAAGAGAAATTAAAAGAAGCAAAAGTATCATCAGTAAGAGCAAACAACAAAAATGAGGTGGACTGAAACCAAAGACAATGATAGCATATTGATTTTTTTTATCAGTCATATTAAGTCATCCTACAGAGAACCTACATTTGTTCAAACTCTTCATGAGTTGGCTCAGTTCTTCTGTTGGGAATGCTGGAAAACAAAATAATTTCCCCATTCATGGGGGACAGATGAAACACATGTACAGTTTGTTTTGATATAGGCTGGCTTGGTGTTCACATTAGGCTGAACACATGTGGGTGGGCAAAACCATCGTCAGCACAATCATATTACACCCCCTGCTATACACTTTGTCTTGTACAGTGTACAGTGTGTATAAGGCCTGTCTTACAGAATGACCTTTGTAGTACTGACACCGCCTCCCTTTTCTGGTGCCAGAGCAGACTATAATAGTTCATGCAAGCACCCGACTGGAGCTAGCGATCTCTAGGCACATACAGGTGTCTGTGAAGTTATGTGGAATTGACAATGCAATAAAGAAAGCAATAAATATGCGGAGAGATTTCATCCTGAAGTGTGGCACCATGAGAATACCGTGTCCACACTTGGCTGCAATGCATAAGGATTTTCTCCTTCATGCTGTAGAGTCTGATATGTTTTGACAGTTTGCATTACCAGGGTGTGAAGTGTTAAATGACATCATGAAAATGTGTATTAAAGAAATCCTCTAGTTTTCCATGATTTTAGTACCTGATGTACAGGCACCACTTCCTACGAACATAATTAATAGAAAAGACAAATTCAATACATTAATTTTTCACTATTTCAAAATGGAATTCAGAAGTACTAATTACACATAATATGATCCCAGTGTCTCCCTTCTGATTAGGCAAGCTTGATTAAACTCTCTCTTCCTAAACTTGTTTTCTCCTTAACATCTGTGCTTTATTATGTTTCTGGCAGAAATACTAGATATAAATATGGAGGACCAAAAAAAATCTAACTCTAATTAAGAAAAAAGTAACATGGTAACCAATGTAAAATCTGTTTATTTTCTAGTCTCAATCTCATATTTGGTTATTTTTAACTTAAGGTAATATAATTTACATATACCTGGATTCATGGATTTTATATATAATGTGTAAAAAGGAGCCCATGATTGTTTTGCATTTGAGGGTTCTAAGGAACCCCCCCCCCAAAAAAAAATAGATCTTCACAAATGGTGCTTCCTCTTTCTGTTAAGAAGAGCTCTGCATATGTATCCACACTGTTCTTATATTTCCACACTGTGATCCCCAATGTTCCTCAGTGGAACAGGCTTCCTCGGGAGGTGGTAAGCGCTCCTTCCCTGGAGGTTTTAAAGCAGAGGCTAGATGGCCATCTGTTAGCAATGCTGATTCTATGACTTTAGGCATTTCATGAGAAAGAGGGCATTTTGGCCATCTTGGCATGGAGTGGGGGTCTCTGGGTTGTGTGGGGGGGAGGTAGTTGTGAAATTCCTGCATTGTGCAGGGGGTTGGACTAGATGACCCTGCTGGTCCCTTCCAACTCTATGATTCTCTGATTCTATGAATACAAATGGGGAAGACTTTAGTCACATTGACGCACACATGAACACTGAAGCACTGAAGAAGCTATACTGCATATATTATGTAGCAATCACTTCCTTGCATTTTAACCATTTGCAGGGCTAATCACTACTATGATGAACAGGAGGCTGTCCAGCCCTTAAACAACCAATCCCAAGTGAATATCTGAGCCAGCCTTCTGATGGGCAACATCCAATCAGCTTTCAGAGAGCTGATGGACTGTTTGGGGGGAAATGCAGGCAATTGACAGGGGAGGCCTGTTTCTGGGAGTGAGGATACGTTGGTTCAATGTCTGACTCCTGATGACAGCAGATGAATGATAAAGTCTATGAATGTTTTGTGACTGAAAAGATATAATTCAGTGGTGCAAAATCTGTAAAAGGGTCTGTGAGCCACTGAGTTAAATTGTATATAAAGCTTACTGATACTGTAAACTGTGAATAATAAATATCTACTTCAGCCTAGGCTGTAACACTATCTTGTTTTTTGTATCCTGTGTACCCCATGTTTCTGACTACTGAAACCTTTGAAATATTCTGAGATTAAAAAAATAAAACACTCCTGTTATTTTTTAAATCCTATGTCAAGACTCTCAACGTCCTGAAAGAAAAATAAAACTTACCACACAATAGAGAACCCACTATTCTACAGCAATTGAAATAAAGAAAACATGTCTTTTGCTTTTGGTTTGCTGATTCATCAGGATAAAAAGCTGTGGAATGAGGAGCTCACCTGTGTTTTTATGAAGCTAAAAATTGTACATTTTGAAAGATTAAAGCAAGCATATTTAATGGCCTGGAGAATATCTGTTGCATGATGGAATCTGTCATAGTCATATTTTTGAGAGCTTGAAGACTAATTGATCTGGTTTTACTTGAAGTTAGTACTAAACTTTGATGTGTTTGCAGGATAAAAAAAACAAAGCATAAACTTCTTCATTATGCAACATTTCTAGATAATCTTAGGCAAACTGGGTCAAAAATTCATTTTATCTAGTTCCCTGACATATTATGAATAAAATAAAAATCTCCTGCTCCCAAGCCATATTTCCCTTATGCAAGTTACCAAGATCAAAGGCCCATCCTTTTAACACAGGATCCTCTAGAAATTTGCCAAAACAAATCCATGTCAGACCCCCCCCCCTTTTTAGACTCCAATTTACAATGTGTACATGCTTCTTAGCATTTTCAAAAGAATATAATGTAAGTTACTAGATATTACATGGTCTAGTTCATTCAGAGGAGAAGGCAGGCTGCAAGGTATAGCCCGATCTCAACAGATGTCGTCAACTAAGCAGAGCCAGTACTTGGAAACAAGGCCACCAAGGAAAGTTCTGCAGAGGAAGACAATGGCAAACCACCTCTGCTTCTCACTTGCCTTGCTGGGGTCACCATAAGTCAGCTGTGACTTGATGGCACTTTACACACACACACATACACACACACACACACACACAATTCATTCAGGAAGTAAACTGTCAGGGATAATTAATTATTTTCTTCTAGTTCTTCAATCCCAGCCCCACTGCACTATGTTGTTTTCTAGAATCTTTGCTGTTAGACAAATATTTATCATTCAAATGCTACGTTTTGTAATTGTTTTACTAATTAACTGAATAGTTTTATCACAATTGTAATCCATCCTGAATCCCATTGGATTATAAATGAAAATAATAAATAAATAAGTAGTACAAAGGTGCACTTCCATTTGTTGTATTAATCTTTCTTGTTTCCATACTCTCTTGTTTGCATGCTATTTTCAATCTCCCCTCTTCCCTTCTGCCCCCCGCCCCCAGTATGATTGGAATCATTGCAAAAACAGAATTAGTATATACAGAAGAACAGAGTAAACTATGGGGAAATGGAGCATCTTTTTAAGGGAAGGTTTGTACAAATGGGGGTGGGCAGGGCCTGGTCCAGTTGTCTGAAATAAACCAACATTAAATACTATTGGCATCCACAGATCAGTGGATACTGTGCTATTGTTGCACCAAAGCAATCATTTGCAACTGGAATTTTTGCACGGACTAGACCCGTGTTGGCGAACCGTGTTGGCGAACCGTGTTGGCGAACCAAGTCCGGCACGCCGAGCCCTCTCTGTGGGCACGCGCGGGGGGCTGTGGGGGCTTTGAAGGGAGCGCAGAGCCCTACAAAGCCACCCCCCCTTCCCTGGACTACCCGCCGCCCCCCTTGCCGAGCTGGGAGGAAACCTCAGTAATCAAGTTAAATTGCAGTGTTGGCACTTTGCGATAAATAAGTGGGTTTTGGGTTGCAGTTTGGGCACTGGGTTTCTAAAAGGTTTGCCATCACTGGACTAGACAATCCAGTTACAAATGATTGCTGTGGTCCAATGAGAGCACAATTCCCCATGATACATGGATGCACTCATTGTCTTAATTGGTGTATAACAAAAACTTTTGCTCATATTTTAAATGTAATGTAGAAAGAGGAGATATTTCAGTGGATCCATTTTGTAGGTGTCACTGCAGCTCTTCATCAGAATCTGCCTTCTGCCAAGAAGAATTTGGTTTAAATCAAAATAATCTGTTCTGGCAGCTCTAGTAGCCTAGACTAGCCCAATCTCGTCAGAGCTCAGAAGCTAAGCAGAGTCAGTACTAGGGGCTGCTATGCAAAGGAAAGCAAGGCAAACAACCTCTGCTTATCTCTTGCCTTGAAAACTCCATGAGCTGGAACTTCATGGGGTTGTCATACATCAATTGAGATTTGACAGCACACTTTACCTTTATATATGCTGTTGAACACACACAGAGAGACGCACAGACACACTCTCACACATAAGTTAATAATAACCAGGATCTTTATAACCACCTTGCCTATTCCAACAATCCTGGGATTGAAATCTGTCATTTTGTGGAATTTGGAATTAACTAAATACTGGGCAATTGGAGTGGGCATTCATGTGAAGAGGCATGGAGCTGTGTTCCAGCTATATGGGATGCAGAGATACCATCTGCCCAAAAAACTCCCCTTTCCTCTTAATAGTATGTATTCAGGGACAGGCTATAGCTATTTAATTATGAAGGAATAGCACTCTGCACATACTTAGAAGGCCTGTCTTCTAGTACTATATCTCCAATGGACATTTGGAGAATCTTGTGAGATGGAGAAGCACTATAATAATTTTGCCTCATCTCCTTCCCCTTTTCTTCAGGGGAAAATTAGCATTGTACAAAAATTCATCAGTCACCTTGTGTGTGACCTTCTCATTGAGGGAACTCAAATGTGTGAGCAAGTCTTTTCCAAGGAGGCTGCAGTTAGGGTTGCCAACAGGCCTGGAGGAAAAAAGTCCTATCTTTTTAATAAAGGCTTGAAGTGTGGAAATGGTCAGCTGAAGCTTTTAATGGCATGGACGTAAATAGCACCAACTTTTAAGTGATATACCATTAAGCCTCTGCTAAAGAGATAGGACATTTTACTTCCACGCCTATTGGCAAACCTACCGCTGGTACTCTCAATGGCCCTGGCTAGAAGCATGTGACTGGCTTAAGATTACTCAGTGAATTTCACAGCTCAGAGGGAGACGTATAATCCTGGTGCATCCACTAAAAGTCCAGCCTGTAACCAGTACACTCTCTGGCTCTTGCCAAAAAAGAAAAGAAATGGCATTTGTGCATGCCAGAATTCTGACAAAGAAGTGAGAGCACATATTCCTGTGCACCTCTAGGAAAAATGATCAGCTGTTACTAAGACTTCTGTGCTGCCAGATGAAATGCTTTCATTACCAGGAGCCTCTTTCTAGTATAGTCATGAAGAAGGATGAATTCCATTTCCATACAGAGAAGCTCCGATTTTGAGAAAATTCCCAAGTTTTATTAAAAGGTCTTAGCTGTCCCCCTTAACTGACAGGATATACTCTTAAGGGACAAAAACTAATTTTGTGCCATTCCTTTGCCAAGCACTTAAGGCAATTACAAAGTGTGAATCTGGCAAAACACCACCTAATGAGTGGAGTTATTAAGACTTCTCTGACACTTGGGGGGGGGGGGAAGCTTCCATTCATAGAAAGCCAGTACTTCATGGACACAAAGATATAGACACCTACACTAAAACAGAGATAAAGAAGCCTCTATCTGTGTCATACTGAAATGTGGCTGTCTAGAATGTAAATGTGTCCATATTTCAGTATTATTTACAGCCTTTTCTTCCTCTCACATATTATAAAAATGATATGATTTATAGAAAACAAAGAGTCTTGTTAGAAGCTTCATAGATGTTTAAATTAATACCTCATATCTATACTATACAGCACACTTTAAAATGCACACTTTGAACCTGTTGGTGTGGACATGAGGGAAAGCCAGTGTGGTCGAAGGTCAGAGTTGGGGTCTGCATCTTTTATCCTTAAGGAGCCAAACTGTTAAAAACCAAAGCAAGAGGTCAACCAACAGTCTATTTGCATAACTGAAAATATAAAACTTACCATTACTGATAGTTGACATCTGATTAATAATCCATAAAAATTCCACAGCCCAAACACTATTGTTGTGAATCTTATTAGAAAGTGGCACCCATGAGATCTCACAACACAAAATAAATATACACAGGAACACACTGTATGATTGTTTTAGTAAAGCTAAAGGTGCAGCCACCAGGTATTATTCACCCATGAGGTGACATCACATCCCAACATTTACTATGAAGAATGTGTTTACAGGGTGGTTTGCCGTTGCCTTCCACAGTTGTCTACACTTAACCCCCATGAAATTGGGTATTTATTTTACTGACCTCAGCAGGATGGAAGGCTGAGTCGACCTTGAGCTGGATGGCTACCTAAAACTGACTTTCATCGGGATCGAACTCAGGTCATGAGCAGAGCTTGGACTGCAGTACTGCAGCTTACCACTCTGCTCCACAGGGATTGTTTTAGTACACTGGTATAAATTGGCACATGGCTCACACTTGCATTACTAGCAACTGTTCACTTCTATCATTTCCCTTTCTGTAAAGAGTTTCAAAGAAGCCTGTCAGGCCCATAAACAAATTTGCCTTCAATTCCCTTCTGATGCTGTTCATTCTAGCATCCCTCTACCACTTAACTTAAAGATTTCATCTTCTTTTTAAAAGATTCATATTCAGTTCCACACTTAGCCACACTTGTCTCTAGACCAGGGGTGCCGAACTCGTTTGCTACAAGGGCCAGATGTGACATAAATATCACTTGGTCAGGCCGGGCCATGCCTCGCCAGCCCAGATTGAGGGGGTGGGGTGGCTGCCTCGGCTGCCTCACCAGCTGGATAAGAGATCTCAAGAAGCTGGAGCCAGCCCACGGCCCTTACGTTTGACACCCCTGCTCTAGACTCATAGGTTGTTGAACCCTGAGTTAGAGCATTAGACTAGGTTCAAATCTCAATTTGGGCATCACCAAGTGAAATTCACAGTTGAGGACATTCACTTGGTAACCTCGGGCCAGTCACTCTTTCTTAGTATAATCTTCCTCATAGGGTTGTTGTGAAGAGCTCAACAGAGAAAGATTGGAATACAAGAGTGGGTGTGAATGGGAAAAAGAATATTCTATTGAAATTTCCCCATAGACGTTACTAATAAACTGAGTTAAAACAGTATAAGAATCTCTGCAAGTGTCACTATTTTGGAGGCTCTGGAATTCATCTATGGTTTCTGGATTATAGAAGCTGTGGTAGAACGAACATTGCAGCAAAAAAGAAGCGTCAACAAGCAATTGAAAATAATCAGCCAAATTCTATAATTATGGTGAGGTGACAAAGCTCATATACAGCTTGCTTTGTAACAATAATTCTTGAATAATCCATGGTTCGGAGATGTGTTGCCTGGGGCAACATCAAAATAAATCTTTCAGGTCTCACACCACTCTGCTTCATTTGGTCTACATAATTCATTTTGTGTTACATCACATACCTCCCTCTCCCATTTCTCCCTCTTTATGAATACCAGATTGAATGCCAAACTTGTTGTCTTCTTCCACTTCTTAATAAAACATAGTTCCTTTTGTCTTCTACAAAGAAAACAACAAACATCATTATGGAAAAAGGTGCAAACCTAGCCCAAGTATGGTTCAATTTCAACTTCAGCTCAGGGGCATTTCCTGGCTTCTTAAAACACCCTTGGCTGTAGTTACTGTCAAATGTTACCTGCAGCTAAAAATTCAGCTCAGATGTGGAAAGAACTGTCTGTGCAATATATCCAATGGAGATTTAGGGAAACAAAGTTTTGATAAGAATAGAAACATT
Source organism: Euleptes europaea (assembly GCF_029931775.1). Taxonomy (NCBI): domain Eukaryota; kingdom Metazoa; phylum Chordata; class Lepidosauria; order Squamata; family Sphaerodactylidae; genus Euleptes; species Euleptes europaea. Next base: position 33,215,894 of record NC_079316.1, on the reverse strand, counting down.
TCGCAGGATAGTTCTGAAAAGCCTACCTGGCATCATTTCACACACTGCATGAAAACATAGTTTAATTAACCTAACTACTGTTTGTGTAAGTCTCTGAATGCAAGCCATTCCACTAACAATGGTTGGTTGGTTAGGGCCCATCAAGCCAGGATCTGAAGCTGATTTATTAACCACAGCTAATCTTAACTATGGTTTGTGTGATATATGACTGACCGTAGTGCAAGCAAACTGGTTTTGGCAATGTCCCTCCCAGGCTACAAAGGGAAGGCAGTGAAACCAGCATTTGTGAAGCTAGAATCTGAGTGAGCTGAATTCAGGTTTCACAAACTCACCACTGTTAAAATAAACTACGGTTTGTATTATGTCTGATCCTAGCTAGAGAAAATCATTAATACCATCAACTCTCACCATTTGCAGATTTGTGATTTTGCTTATTTGCACTCCATGGTCTGATCGCATGATGTGGTCTCCAGCCTATATTTACTCCCATTGTACCATAATCCTAATCATTATATTGTCAAATCTTCCCTGCAAATGAGGTTGATTTGCTATTGGGAGGCAGCAGAAGCCTCCTCCCAGTATTCACAGATCCCAGGAACAGACACTCCATGAATGGCAAGGGTCTACTGTACTGTTGAAAGCTTCCACACAATATTTATCAAACTTGGGACTCGGGTAGCCCATTCCTGAGTGGAGGGTGCTGTGCTGCCTCCAAAGGAGGATTCAGGCCCCCCGCACTGAAGTCAAGAAGGTGCCCTTAACTTGCAAGCCCCATGGAACTGCTCCATAGTGTTCCGTGGGGCTACGCCACCTAAAAAGGTTGCATAAATGCACTCTCAGAACGCCCTTGTAATGCCCCCTGGGATGACAGTGCACCTGGGATGACAGAGATGCGCCATCAGGACACCGGCGGAAGGCTGAGCCAGCATCCCAGGGCCGCGTTGCCATGGCAGCACTAGGAGGCTGGCATCCGCACCCTAATGCTGGCGTCTGGGCTGGTTGTGGCAGCACAAGTGGCCCAGGTGGTGGCGCAAGTGGGGCGGATGCCGGTGCAGGCCCTTCCACTCCTCCTAAAACCTTTTGCCCACCCAGATCAGGAATGGGCCCTTAGTGTCAGTAGGATTTAGACCAAATTTTGCACGTTTGCTGGTTCAATTTAAATAACCCTATTTCAGTTTTGCCTCTTCATTGTGAAAAAAATGAACTCATTAGTCTCTTTCTGCTTTCTGATGGTACTGCAGTAGGAGGGGTCCTGTTTGTGAGAAATGAGCAGTGAGACAAATCCGGGCTCATTACCTTTGACCCAACTGTTGTATAATGTCAGGTCCGCAAGGAATAAGACCTCTGTTCCACATGATCTTTAGTGGAAGATAAGATTGACTTGTCATATGTGATTGAGACTTGTGTAGGTAACTAACTGACACTGTCTCAGGTAACTCGAGGATGTCATCATGTCATAGCGGCACATGTGTTCCAGTGCCATATAGCACCTAACCATGATTAAGATCAGTAGGGGACAAAGAATGGGAGTGGAATTAACACCAAAGAGAAAAAAGAAGTGCCTAGGAAGAGAGAGAAATAGTCCAGACAAGAGAAAAAGTCTCAGGAATAAACATTTTATTATAACATGCAACATGCCAAAAGCACCCTCTGTTATCTTCATGGGAACTTTAAATAAACAGGGTTTTTTTAAACTGTAAATGCAAAAATGATGTAATAAATACAAAGATGAAAGTGGAAATATGCATGGCCATGCTGTGTGAGCAACTCAATTTATTGTTCCATTACATCAATTTTTACATCAGTCTTTCCAAAGTGCTAAGAAAAAGCAATGAGAATAAAAGCAATTCTAACTAAAGATAGATGGTCTTAACCTTAGCAGAATCAGCTTGCCAAGGAGAGAGAAAACATGGTCATGTGGCCTTTTCCCAATCTCTTAACCATGGCTACAAGATCACCCAGAATTACATCTGCACTAGCCACTGAGACTGAAAGCGCTGTGTTAAGAAAACAAGAGCCTGTTTTCTTTTTATTTATTTCTAGAGGGATGACATAGATTCCGCATGGCTATCTGAACAGAGGTGTGATATTTGATAAAATGACTCTCTCTCTGCTGTACATCAGCAGCACCCAGATAAAAATATCATGCCAAGGTCTTTTGTCTATGTGGAAAGAAAAGACACAGGGCAATTTAGAGGAGGAGAGGCCCAAACAGTGCAGTGCTTTGACAGGGACAATTACAAGAAAAAGCCCGAACCAAAAGAAAGGGGGAAATCATTCACTCAAGTTCAGAAGGGGAGTATTTGTTATACTCAGCAATGACTGGGATGTTTGTTTTACAATGGAGCCAACGTCAGTGAAGTATGAATTATTAATTCTGTTTCTCACACATTTCAGTCAAGGGTGAAAAGGCTTCCTTGTGAAATAGCAACCCCTTCCAATCTCTGTGAGGCATATAATTTCCTAGCCTTAAAATAAATCATTGCATTTTTAAAAGTGTAAATGGCAATACCTCCAATGATGATGATTAATGCTAACTGAATTTCACAGTAAAGAAAGGAAAATAAAGGAGATGATCTGAGGCATACTTGTGTCGAAGCAAATCACACTGGAATCCATTGGACTCGCTTCATAGCAAAGGTGTGTTTGAGGGCAGAGAGAAAGAAGATTCAGTCAAAGGATCCATCTGTGGTATCACCTTTGGCCTGGAATGATAAAGCATTCTAGTCTCTCAATACTGGAAAGGTACAGAAATCAGATCCATGCAATAATTACTATATTTTGTTCTTTTGTTGAATTCTTTCCTCAGTGCTGAATGTTCTTCAAAAAGCTAGTTAGGGGTGTGCGGCTGATAACTCGCATTATGAACATACAAAGAAGTCCTTTAGGTTTGGTTCTTGTATGGTATTTGTGCACCTTTCATATGTAATTGAAACAAAAATGGTATCCAACATTTCATAAGTTGTATGGGGAAAAATCACCACAAGGAACAGAAAATGATGTGTAAATAAAGAAACACTGGTCCAGTTCTCACAATAGAAACATGGAAGCAAAACAAGGAATTTTGAGTCAAAAAGCGGTCGTGGGGAGTTGCAAAATTCAATAACATCTCTACTTAATAGTGTTGTCAACTCTGGGCTGGGAAATACTTTGAGGTTTTGGGGGTGGAATGTGAGGAGGACAAGGTTTGGAGAGGGGTGGAACTTCAATGGGTATAATACCTATTTATGAAAACAAAATCCTGTATATAGCTGCTGCGCACATGGAGCTCAATGCAAGCAACTAATGCAGGTATGTCAAGGGGTTCTCAGTTGGCAACCAGACATTTAATGTCTGTGTGAAAGGGCCTTCAATTGGTGACAGTTCTGTTGTGGCCCCAAATATATGGTTGCCAACCTATTACAACTGATCTCCAGCTAGGGTTGCCATCCCTGAAAAACCAGCTGGAGATCTCCTGCTATTATGACTGATCTCCAGCCAACAGAGATCAGTTCACCTGGAGAAAATGGTGGCTTTGGCAGTTGGACTCTATGGCACTGAAGTCCCTCCCCTCCCCAAACCCTCCCCTCCTCAGGCTCCATCCCAAAAATCTTCAGGTATTTCCCAACCCAGAGTTGGCAATCCTATCTCCAGCTGATAGAGATCAGTTCACCTGGAGAAAATGGCCACTTTGACAATTGGACTCTATGGCATTGAAGTCCCTCCCCTTTCCAAACCTCACCTTCCTCAGACTTTGCCCCAAAAACCTCCCGCCAGTGGTGAAGAGGGACCTGGAAACCCTACCCACATAGTTGGGGTTTGTCCTTGTTGCTGGGTCAGTTCCACATTCTCTCAGCTGTGCAGGAGCAGTTGACAGATAAGCAATTCCCATGCAGCTGTGAGAACATTCGGAGGGCACTGACTTCTAGGGCTGTCAAAAAAAAAATTCGGTACAGTTCGGATTCGGCCGAATTTGACCCTTGTGGGTTCGGTACGTGCCGAAGTCCGAACTCCCCCGCTTCGGATCCCCAGTAATTCGGGGGGATCCGGAGTTCGGGGGAAAATTCGGCCCCAGCGCGCCTTCAGAGGGATTCCCTGAAGGCGCGCGGGGGCCCTTTAAACTGATCTGAGCCTCCCAGCTGGGAGGCATAGATCAGTTTAAAGGACAGCCCGAGCCTCTCCAGCGGAGCCCGCTGAAGGGGGGCGGGCTGTCCTTTAAACTGATCTGTGCCTCCCGGCCGGGAGGCGCAGATCAGTTTAAACGGCAGCCCGCGCCAGCTGGGAGGCATAGATCAGTTTAAAGGACAGCCCGAGCCTCTCCAGCGGAGCCCGCTGAAGGGGGGCGGGCTGTCCTTTAAACTGATCTGCGCCTCCCAGCTGGGAGGCTCAGATCAGTTTAAAGGGCAGCCCGCGCCTTTCAGTGGGCTCCCCTGAAGGGGGGCCGAATTTGCCGATTTATTCGCGAACTCCCGAACTCGCTGAATTCGGCCCCCCCGGTTGCCCGCCAGTTTTGAGTTTGGATCCGTCCGAACAGAAAATCACCGAATCAGGGGAAATTCAGTTGATTTTCAGTTCGGACCGAACCGAATTGACAGCCCTACTGACTTCTAATGCTGTTATGTTAATAGCTCTCTGTCTGTTCAGTTTCAGTTTATAACAAGCCTTGCTAAGTGATGCTTGGTGCATACACATAACCTTTCCTGTTTGCTTTCTACACACACTTGAGAAATTACATTAGAAATGGGCCTGAGGCACGTACTTCAGATCTGGAACATGGGACTAAATTAGATGTGATGGCTGCAAACCTGGATCTACCAGAATCATATGGGAACCACAGGGTAACAGGGGATTAGATTTTAATAGGAAGCAGGACCTCTTGGTGATGGGTATTGAACCTTACCTTCATCCATGGCTCATCTCCCTGCAGCATCTCCTTCTAGATACAGTCCTTTAAATGGGCTTTTATACTGGAAATTGAACAAGGCTGGGAAAAAAGTAAACCTGTAGCCCCCCCCCCCACTTACTTCTTTTCCCTGTCTTCTGTACAGGATCCCTCACCCACTTACTACAAGATAACTGTAGATCCTTCCCATCTTGTCTAGCCCTTGAGGATAGCATTATCAATTCAATTTACATATAACAGGAAGGTCAGTTAAGTGAATCTGTAGTGAGTTTGGCCTGTTGTGATGACTGTGTCACAATCCATGTTAACGGTGAACCTGTGAAAGAAGTAAAAATAGAACGAACGGGCATGTAACAAATGTAGATGGACTTGGGACAAAGTCACAGAGGGAAGCCTGTGAAAGAACAGTTCAAACATAGTGAACTGTTATTTAATATTCCAGGCACATCAATTCATCTGTGTGAATATTCCCTTAGGGCCTATCCAAATAGTGGTTTTCCGTGCTTTGGGTTAAGATCAGTAGCTCTGATCTTATTAAAACCTGATGAAAACATATGAGAACGTAGGATCTGATCTAGGAAGAAGCAAATACCTCAATACCAGATTGTAGGAATGATTTTGAATGTCTCTTCCCTATTTGCAATAAAATCCCCATTTCAGCATGCAGTTCTTTTTAAAAAAACACTTTCCTGGTAAATAAGAGCCATTGAATAAAATGAGACTAACTCCTGAGTAGAACTGTTTAGGATTGTGCTCTCAATTTCATTTGTCCTATTGTGAATTAACCCTATAATTCTTTATTCCCATGTTATTTCTATGACCTTACACTGTTTTGCATTTCTATAGTCTTCCTGCAGTAGATTGCAAGCCTCCTGTCATTCTCATCAACCCTATTCTAATGGATTTAATTCTATCCTGTTACCACCCAAGCCCTCTCGCTGACTCACCTTCCGGACCCCACCTTAATTTCCAAGTCTATTACTCAATGCTTGGACACTTACCGTATATACTCGCGTATAAGCCGAGTTTTTCAGCCCCAAAAATGGGCTGAAAAAGCCGACCTCGGCTTATACGCGGGTCAATACAGGGGGAGGGAGGGAGGAGGGAGGAGGGAGGGGGAAACTTACCGCCGCCGCCGCCGGGCCCGTGCCGCTTCCTGCAGCCGGGAGCGGCCTGGGGCAGCCTCCTGCAGCCGCAGGATGGCTGCCCTGGCCCCCCCGGCCCCCGCCGCCATTTTTCCCGGGCGGGAGGGGCCTTGGACAGCCTCCTGCAGCCGCAAGATGGCTGCCCCGGCCCTTCCCGCCCCCCGCCATTTTTTCGGGCGGGAGGGGCCTTGGGCAGCCTCCTGCAGCCGCAGGATGGCTGTCCCGGGCCCCCAGCCCCCGCCGCCATTTTTCCCAGGCGGGAGGGGCCTTGGGCAGCCTCCTGCAGCCGCAGGATGGCTGCCCCGGCCCTTCCCGCCCCCCCCCGCCATTTTTTTTGGGCGGGAGAGGCCTTGGGCAGCCTCCTGCAGCCGCAGGAAGGCTGCCCTGGCCCTTCCCGGTCCCCGCCGCCATTTTTCCCGGGCGGGAGGGGCCTTGGGCAGCTTCCTGCAGCCGCAGGATGGCTGCCCCGGCCCCCCAGCCCCCGCCGCCATTTTGTCCGGGCGGGAGGGGCCTTGGGCAGCCTCCTGCATCTGCAGGAAGGCTGCTCCGGGTCCCCCTGGGCCTCGCTGCCGCTTCCTCCCGCTGGGAGCGGCCTGGGGCAGACTCCTGCAGCCGCAGGAAGGCTGCCCAGGCCCCCCCAGGCCGCGCCGCCGCCGGACCCTTGCCGCTGGAGAGCCCTGTCAGTTAAGCATGCGGGGGGGGGGAGGGGTTATAAGCCGACCCTCGGCTTATACGTGGGTGCCTAATTTTTCCCCATTTTGGGGGGAAAATTAGGCACCTCGGCTTATACGCTGGTCGGCTTATACATGGGTATATATGGTAATCTCAAGTATCCCAGCCATCACTTTCTGATGACCTTATTCACTGCACCCTATTAATTCTATCTTGAGCAATCAAGCCTTTGTGACTGGCAATGACCAGCCATTCCCAGACATTTCCAGTTATAGCCTACAGCTACATTTTGAGGTTTAAGTATAGCCCCATTGGCCACAGTCAAATTGCTGTCACTTTCCTGGATCCAAATTGTTAGCCACATTACTTGTGTGTGCCATTTTCCTTGCCAGTAGTACTGGTCGCTATTAGCTTTCTTTGCTTCATCTATCTGGGACCTCACTGGGAAGGTAACTATAAACCCGCTTGGGACTCTCAAACCTTTATTTTCTGAGCTCTGTTTGGAATTGTGTGTGTGTGCAATGAATTTGATTACTTTTAATAACATCCTTAAAACTCATAAAACGTTATTGGGCCGCTTTCCATTGGTTCGCTTATCTGGAGCAGAATTGGTTCAAAGATTCCCATGCCAGCCTCTAGCAAAGCTCTATCAGTCTCCAGATAATTTCCTCCAATAAACAGAGATATTGTTGGACTAGTGTCTGGAAGATCCAGCATCAAATCCCCACTTGTGCCATGGAAGCTTTCTGGGTGAGCTTGGGCCAGTCACACTTTCTCTGCTAAACCTACCTCATATTGTTGCTGTGAGGATAAAATGGAGAAAAGGAGAATGATGTAAACTGCTTTGGGTCCCTATTGGGGAGAAGGTGGGGCATAAATGAAATAAATAAACAAACAAGTAAATAAAACATTATGGGTGATCAGTAAATCAGCATTGCATATTCCTCAGATATCATATGTATACATAGCATTCACATTTGGTGTTTTAAAAATACAGCATGGGTACACAATGCAATGGAAAAAGCCAACATCAAAAAGTGGAAAACTGAAACCAATGACAAAAATATTTATAAATATTAAAACAAACTGTGCTGGATGTCTCTTGATAGGCCTAATTGAGATAAAGGCATGCACTAAAGAAGTCGTAGGCATCTAGTTAGCTTTCCTATATCAGATAATTACATTCTTGGCAAGAGGTACACATCAACAACATTTCTGGTTCGTTGTGGGTATTGTACACAAGTTATACTATTAGAGAATCTTTGCTTCCATTTTATCCTTCATTATCATATAATTATATGCATCTTTAACACTAACTAACTTAACAGAAAATTATACCATCCATTACTGCTACATAGATAATTAAAGAAGAGCAATTACATGTTTCCAAAAAAAATATCTTACCCAGAGGATAAGCAGGTTACAAGCAAGGAGCCCCTTCTAAGAAGAAGCTCCCAATCAAGTAAGCTTCCAATATTTATAAGTATGTTTTTTAAAAAAATATCCTAATAATAGCTAGCTGTCCCACTTGATAAGGCTGTACAATCTTGGCTAACTAATTATCTTATCACTTCAAACACCATAAAAAGTTGAATGTGTGTGTGTGAAGTGCCGTCAAGTTGCAGCCAACTTATGGCGACCCCTTTTGGGGTTTTCATGGCAAGAGACTAACAGAGGTGGTTTGCCAGTGCCTTCCTCTTCATAGCCACCCTGGTATTCCTTGGTGGTCTCCCATCCAAATACTAACCAGGTCTGACCCTGGTTAGCTTCTGAGATCTGATGAGATCAGGCTAGCCTGGGCCATCCAGGTCAGGGCACAAAGTTGATTACCTTCTTAAAATATATAACAATTGTTAGTTTGCACTTGCTACATTTTTACCATAACAATTTCTACTTAATAATTACAAGTTTCTTATACATATGAACACCTTTAGGCTCTCAACCAATACATCCCTTCTCTGAACTATATCTTTGCCTCTATGAAGTTGGGCATTCTTGCCATTCTCAGACATCCATATCAATGGATGCTATGATGCCCAGGTGTGGAAGTGTCTGAGATCAAACCGAAATATACCATTTGTTTATCACAACCATTTGGTATAGAAGAAGACAACCCTTTGCCCGGCCCACAATAGACCATGCTACTCCTATAGTGCTATCCAAAGCAGAGTCATACCTTTCTTAGTTGATTGAAGTCAATAGGCTTAGAATGGTGTGGCACTGTTTAGGATGACACTATTAGTACCTGATTTCCAATATATGAACAAGAAGAGTTGGTTTTTATATACCGATTTTCTGTACCTTTTTTAAGGAGAATTAAACTGGCTTACAATCTCCTTCCCTTCCTCTCCACACAACAGACACCCTGTGAGGTAGGTGAGTCTGAGAGAGTTCTGAGAGAACTGTGACTTGCCCAAGGTCACCCAGCTGGCATCATGTGTAGGAGTGGGGAAACCAACCCTGTTCACCAGATTAGAGACTGCAGCTCATGTGGAGGAGTGGAAAATCAAACCCGGTTCTCCAGATTAGAGTCCACTGCTCTTAACCACTACATCACACTTGCTCTCCACTGCTGAGTTCTTGGTTCAAAATTATAGTGTTTTAGACTGTCTTATAAACTAACCAGAGTGCCTTCTTGTGGGAGTGTAGGTTTAGTACAGCATAGCAGCAAATCCATTCTTCCCCTTCAAGACTCTTTTTCAGCTTCCAAACAGCAAAAAATAAAAAAATAAAAAAAATAAGATAATGGGTGCCACGGCTTGCCTGGATATAGCTCTGATGTGGCATTTTTTCTTTATTATTGTAATTTCCTTGACAGGTTTGGCATGGAAGCTGTTAATGATGCTAACTAAATGCAGCCTTATATAAAAATCCCAACTGTGAGCATCTTATTAGTCTTTTTGTAGTTAAAGGCTATATTTGCATATTTACAAGAATAAATGTCAAGTGGATTTAGGACACTTTAAATATTTGTGAATGTGAAATACACTAGCTTCCCATAGAAACAGCAGGGAAATGTAAGGAATTTCAAAAACACCAGGACCTAATGAGCAACATAAGAAGATTGCTCTATTTATGCAAGTGAAGGAACCTTTAAAAATCGAGTAAACTTATCACAAAGAAATTGTCTTACATTTAAAAGATATAGAATATGGGGCTAACTGAAGTTTTGTTAGCGGGGTCTCTTATTATGGACTACTGCTAAATCACATATATAGAACTCTTGGTTGACTAACATACTATTCTAGGACATAAATAAAATCCAAGTGGAAGTGCAACATACAGTTCTGTAATTCTACTTTCCTCAGGGATTTCCTTTTACAAAAAGCTTCAGGTTGCATGAGGTGGGGAGGAGAGGAGAAGTGGTTTAACCCTTTATCTGAAGAACATAAGGACCTAGGAAGAGCTCTGCTGGATCAGACCAGTGGTCCATGCAGTCCAGCATCCTATCTCACAAAGTGGCCAACCAGTTCCTTCGGAGGTCCAACAACAAGGCATAGAGGCCCAGGCCTTCCCCTGATGTTTTCTTCTGTCACTGGTATTCAGAGGTTTACTGCCTCTGAATGTGGAGGTGCCATTTAGTCATGAGGGCTAGCAGCCACTAATAGACCTATCCTCCATTAATCTGTCTAATCCCCCTTTAAAGCCATCTATCCCTGTGGCCATCACTACATCCTCTGGAAGTGAATTCCACATTTTAATTACTTGTTGTGTAGACATGTCCTTTCCCCATCCTGAATCTACTGCCCACCAGCTTCATTGGATGCCCTTGAATTCTAGTATTTGGGGGGGAGGGGAGAGAGAGAGAAAGTTATCCCTGTCAACTCTCTCCACCCCATGCATAATTTTTATAAACCTCTATCATGTCCCCCTTAGCCATCTCTTTTCTAAACTCAAAAGTCCCAGAGTCTTTAGCCTTTCCTCATAAGGAAGGTGCCCCAAACCCTTAATCATCTTGGTTGCCCTCTTTTGTATTTTTCCAGCTCTGTGATGTCCTCCTTGAGATATAGTGATCAGAACTGCACACAGAGGCCGCACCATGCAGCTATACAGGGGCATTATAATAGTGGCCTTTTTATTTTCCATCTCTTTCCTAATAATCCCCATCATAGAGTTTGCCTTTTTCACTGTTACAATACACGGAGTTCACTCTTTCATTGAGCTATCCACTGTGACTCCAAGATATCTATTACTTGCAGTCTCAGCAAGTACAGACCTCATTAGCATATACTGGATTTTTTGGGGATTTTTTTTCTCAGTATTTGGTTTGCTTGAATGTACTCCTCACTCATATCCAGTGTATTCTTCCCCATTTCTCGGTATGGCCAGTTCATCACTCAAGTGATCTAATTGGTCCTTTGGGGCACCACACTGGAGCAGGTGTCAGGTGTGATGTCTGCCTGTAATTGGTTCCAAGTTTGCCTGGCTCCACCATTGAAAGTGGAGCAGCACAAGTGTGGATGGAGCATGCACTGCCTCCCACTCATTCCATGGCCACTGACAGTTCTGATCCCTGAGATTTATCGTCTTTCCATGGAGACCTGAGAAAAAGATGAACAATCTGAAACATGAGGTAAAAACTTGAGTTCTAGCAGCCTTGACCCTGGACCTTTATATATACTTCCAGATAATTTTTTAGAAGAAGAAGATAATAGTTGGTTTTCATATGCCAATTTTCTCTACCTTTTAAGGAAAATCAACCCAGCTTACAACCTCCTTCCCTTCCCCTCCCCACAACAGACACCTTGTAAGGCTGAGAAAGTTTGAAGAGAACTGTGACTAGCCCAAGGTCACCCAGCAGGCTTCATGTGTAGGAGTAGGGAATCCAACCTGGTTCACCAGATTAGAGTCCGCTGCTCATGTGGAGGAGTGGAGAATCCAACCCGGTTCACCAGATTAGAGTCCACCTCTCTTAACCACTACTCCATGCTTGCTTTACAAGATATGGTCTTGACTGTCTTTGTTTCCTGTGGAATTCTCCTTGTGTTGCATTTACAATATCAAGCCTTGGCAGTAAAAGACCTAAAACAGCATCTTATGCTTGCCAAGTAGGGGAAAGAGAGATGAAGCTCCAGCCTGCTGTACTCTCCTCTCTTGTCACAGAGTATCACTGATGTGTTTCTTTGCTTCATTGGCGCAAAGTTATGAACAGTCATCACAGAGAAAGGGAAAGAATGCAGGTGCAACAGTGTCAAGAAGTTGAGGTCTCTCAATTTCTTGGATTGGATTATCTCTTTTGGGTTGAGGCCTAGAAGCCTATGAATTCTGTGTTGTTGGGATTTTAGACCAGTAAAATAAGTTTCCTTTTGAAAACTGCTTCTGTAGAGGGAGTAAGGTAAGCCCCAGCTGGTGCTCGTTAAAGCCTTCTCTCCCCTTTCTGGAATGCAAGGCCGTGCATTGCCATAGTAACAAATCGGTCAGCCATCATGACAATGTCCAGGTGCAGGTAGTTCTGTAAGCTTCCTCACCTGAACACATCAATTAAGGAGTCAGCATTTCTGACCAAACGATTAATTACCAGCTAATTGCTTTTGTTTTCTCAATTGGCCTCTATGAGCTCATCCTTTTAAGAAAATGGATATAAGGACAGACCAGTCCTGAGCAAATCATGCACGCTGTGGGGTACATCAGGAGAGCTGTGCTAGCGGCATCACAACCCATTTGATTTTGGCCCTGGAAGGGGAAACTCTGGTCAAGCTGACCTGCTTGGAGAAATCTTTTGGACAACCTTTTGAAACTCTTCAATGCTGGAAGCATCTTTGGAACTTGGTAACTATAAATCTGATGCAAAAAACCTTTGCCAATCCTTTGAACCAAAAAAGGCTTTTGAATGTATGAGTTAGCTATGCTAAATAGTTTATTATTTTCTTGCTTAAAACTTCATACTTTTTCTTTCCTGTAAACCAGCATAACTTTGATAAATAAATTGTTAGCCTTTAAATGGACTGTGTCTTTTGATTTTGGGATTCCAAGTCTAAATTCTAAATGCCTTGTTTGAATGTAAAAACCACCTACCAAAAGAACCTAAGACATGTTGGGAGTGTAATCTTTCCCTGGCAGGCTTCTACCTTGCAAGGTAAGCGTTGCACTTAACTTTTGAAGCTTGGCAGGGGTTACTCTGGACCCCATGCCTGGAGGCTTAACTTTTGGTCCAGAGTTGGTGGCAGCTACTGATTAAACTTGGGGTGAAAGCCTGGAGTTTAATGTTTTGTCCCTTTTGGGAAACTTTTGACTAAACCAAAGCAGCTCCAACTGGTGGAGGCTGGTTGGAGCTCTTTGACAAACAGTGCCAATGACTTCTGTTTGGGAAGGATGCAGATGCCATTTTTGTCCTATCAGGATAGGTTAATTAGCCACTAAAGTCTAGGACCCCCAACCTTAATTCCATGAACTGCTGTCTGTCAGTACAACAGACCCTGACATTCATCACAACTTGATAGCTCAGACAAATGATGATTGTTTTAAGCATTTTGAAAATCTGGAAATCTACTCGTAATTTCATTTTCCACACCTGACAGTGAATCTTCATCCGTTGGGCAGTGTGGTTTCAATTATACCATTATTTCAATATTGCCAATTACTAGCTTCAGTTAAACTTGTCAGATGCTTTTGAACATGCGTTTTTGCCTCCAGTCTCAATTTCTCATGGGCTCAGAAATCATCACATTGCATAGAAGCTTATATGTACATATTTTGTTCTAGCTTTCAGCTGATCTGATTGGTAAGATTACAGTACATGGATTTGTGAAACAGAGATATAACAATGGAAGAGTGTCTTTGGTTTTACATAAAATGTTATATAGAAAAGGTAGATAGCGTAAAAATACTTAATACTCTTTAATGTAGGCATGACAACAATGACATTGCCTGCCCCAGGATAAATAAATGGCATAATTGTCAATATCAGTAGGTTTTACTATGTTGCCAACATTTTTTAATCATGGTTCGTACTGAATTTAATTATCTGTGGATTTTGGCAGAAAGTCTTTTTTGTTTTGGAAGTGTTAAGTAGCACTTGAATTTTTTTGGCCACAAGTTTACATGAAATATCCAATTGCTGATGACCATTGCTCAAAATGAGCCATATGGCAAAATAAATGCTTTACAGTATGATCCTGCCCAGAACAGTTAGATTTGAGTCCAGTAGCACCTTAGAGACCAGGGTATAAGCTTTTGAGAGTCAAAGCTCCCTTCGTCAGACACAGTATAGTAGAAATGTAGATCTGAGTCCTGTTATCCTAGTCAGGAGGTGACTGCAGACCAACATGGCCACCCTTTGAAATGAAATCCTACCCAGAGTTACTCCAGCCTAACTCTGTTGATTTCAACCAGAGTAACTCTGAATAGGATTGCATTGTTGGATTTTTCACCCAACATAGGAATGCTATTGAAAACTGCTTGCCCACATACATTCTCTCAGTTCCTTGACTGTTATATTTGCATACATTCTCCATGTTTCACATTGTTGCCTGCTGCCGGTAGGGAAGCGCGCAACATAATGCTGTATCACAGAGTATGCATTCTTGATCTGGTTTAACCAAGTACTTAAAAGAACAAGCTGAGATTTGGAAGGTGAGCATCCAGCCTCCAATTGGACTTACTAGGTAGCCTTAGTCATAGGGTTGCCAGATCCCTCTTCATCACTGGTGGGAAGTTTTTGGGGTGAAGCCTGAGGAGGGCAGGGTTTGGGGAGGGGAGGGACTTCAATGCCATAGAGTCCAACTGCCAAAGCAGTCATTTTCCCCAGGTGAACTGATCTCTATCAGCTGGAGATCAGTTTTAATAGCAGGAGATCTTCAGGTAGTACCTGGAGGCTGGCAACCCTACTTAGTCAAGCAACTCTTCCTCAGCTTCTGACCCTGAGGAACTAGAATCAATGGAACTAAAATGCAAAGCTAATTGCTTTCATCCCACTCATTTCAACTTGTAATTTCCTCATTATCGCTGTCCCTAGGCTGTTCCCTCCATGCCAATCTATGGTATAACCATCATGGGTAGGCAGATATTTTTTGGGGAGAAAAATAGATGCTGAAAAGAAGGTCTATAAAAATCATTACTCACTAGGTACAATGTTAAAAGTAATAAACAGTAGCTTTGAAAGCTGGTGTTTTCAGCCAACCTGATGCTAAAAAAAATGATGCTAAAAAATCACTTTGATTTGTTTCCTTGCTGTGAAACATGACATGAAATAAAATGTATCTGCAAAACTACTTCAAGATATGCCACATACATGCAGCTATGCATGCCAAAATCTCTTGTAAAATACATGAGGAAGCAGGAGAGATTAATATTAATGCCTTGCCTGTTTTCTCATTTTCATTAAAGATATCTTCTTCTAGCTACATGCAGTTCTGTATAGAGAAATGTTGCTGCAATGATCACTGGGAATAAGAGGTATGAAATATGAGATATCTTTTATTGGTCCAATTTATATATTCAAACTTTGGAGGTGAAAAGAATTACATTGTATATATCTGCATGTCGTTATGATCTCCACGATAAAACTGACATTAGAGAATTTTTGAAGTGAACTTATATTTAGATATAGTAGAAAAGAGCAAGAGTCCAGTAGTACCTTAAAGACTAACAAAATTTCTCTCAGGGTATGAGCTTTCATTAGTCACAGCTCACTTCTTCACTTATTTGAATAGTTAAATGCTTTTTTGAAATAAGATATTTGGTATTTCACAGCTCAACCATAAACCATAGATGCCAATATACCACTAGTATGTGTGTGTGAAGTGTTGTTAAGTCACAGTTGACTTATGGTGACCCCATAGGGTTTTCAAGTCCAGAGAAGTTCAGAGGTGGTTTGCCATTGCCTGTCTGTGTGTGTATGTGCAAAGTGCCATCAAGTTGAAGTTGACTCATGGCAACTCCAGCAAGAGGCTTTCAAGGCAAACTATTAAGCAGAGGTGGTTTGCAATTGCCTTCCTCTGCTGAGTGATCCTGGGATTCCTTGGGGGTCTCTCATCCAAATACTACTTAGCTTCCAAGTTCTGACAAGCTCAGCTAGCCTGGGCCATCCAGGTCTGACCATATACCATTGGTATAGCTATTCAGTATCATATGTTCTCAGGGCAGAAACAAGACATTAAAAAAAAAGTCAACTCCAAGGAGGTGAGAGAATAGCAACTGCACTGGAATCCATAGCAACACTATCCACACCAACCAATCATTGTGCAGCATGGCTTATGATGGAAGCAGACAACCAGCCCAAGGTTGGCACCCATCCTTCATATAACCCAGCCCCCAATCACACACAGAACAAGGGAAGGAGCAAAGGAAACACATCCGTTGGCTGTAGGGAGAACTGTGGCATGCCAAAATAAAGCTCTGTACTTATATATTTATTTACATATTTTCTCCCATATTTCTCTTACATTGGAAACTCAAAGCAGCTTATAATGTAGAGTGTACATCATCAATATATATTTATACAGAAAATATATGTACAGCCCAATGAGTTCTGGTCAAACTAAAAATAGGCAATAAGCCATGCGGGTATTCTGAACTGGGTCTAGTTTCACTGAAACGATTCACACAGGGCTACAGATGGTGTGGGCAAACAGCCAAGAGCTTTAATAATCATACAAAGGAAAGGAGAAGATGCTCAGTTCAGGTCTTATTTATGGCTGTTGGGGGAAAATTTGGAAAATTCAGGCTTGGGTTTATTGGCCTCCCTCCTCCCCCCCCCCCCGGGAAAATCCAAATGCTGAATTTCCTGTACCGGTAAAGATAGGAATTCGGCTTTAAATTCGGGATTCCTGAAAAATTCGGCCATTTAAACCCATTAAACCCATTTCATGGCTTTTTGAAGCTCCTGGGGGAGCATGTTTGCAAGTAGAGATCCCAAATTTTCAGGGTAGCTAAAAGGAACTCTCATTGCAAGAACTGCCAAGTTTGGTAAAGATTGGGTCAGGGGGTTCGGAGTTATGGGGTCTGGAAGGGGTCACCCCATCCTCCTCCATTGAAAAGTATTGGCAAAGTGGCTGTGTTCAGATGCTTTAGTGTGATCTTTTCAATGTATCTCAGTGGAGAAGCCTGGCAACCCTAGTGATTGGCTGCAGACTTAGTATTCTAAGTCTTAGTATTCTAAACTGGCCATGACCGTATAGGGGCAGAGATTTGCCAGGGACAGGTATTTAAAAATGGGGATTGCCCTGATAGCTGAATAATAAGGAAAGCATCTGCCGTGGAAGGAGTATGAGGAAAAGCACATGATGTAATTTCCACTCAACTTGCTGCACTCCTCCACTTGACAATTCCTCTGCGGTTCAGCTCTCTCTTTCAGTCATAGTTTTTCCTCATACAAGGTCAAGACCCAAGCATTTTCCCCGGAAGAATGTGTGTGACTCTGTGTGCACTCCGTTTGTAACCTATTATTCATTTGGCAAAGAAATACAATTAGGTCATTACATTTCTCAAAGGTTCACCTGTTACTTTGGTGCTTGGAAGCTAATTGAGTAATCATTAACAGCCCATATTGTCTCCTAAATTGGGAATGAAAGTAATTGGAATCAGTACAAATCACATTCCTTAATCTTAAAGAACAAAGTGGTGTGTGTCACAGTGTCAGGTCTTGAGATGCAGGGACTAAAAGTCTGCAGACATTCCCTTTGGTTTTGGCTGCAGTCCACAGCCCTTTTCCTCTGGGGCAGTCATGTTAAAATTGGTGACAGTGTTCTGGAATCAGTGGGTATGAAATACAGCCCTTGAGACACTTTTTATTGACAGCTTTTAAAAGCTTGTTTGCTTGTTTCTTTTAGATTTTCAGCATTACTGAGACTTTGCCTGGCACCATAAGCAGGCTGAAAGATTTGATTGAGAACCAGTGTGTATAGTGGTTAGAGTGTAGGGCTGAGATGGAGGAGATCAGGGTTCCTTCTAATCCACACTCAGCTATAAAACCCACTGGGTGACCTCAAAATTTAATTTATCTCATGAGGTTGTTGTGCGGATAAGATGGAGGAAAAGAGAACCAGGAACTTCAAGCTTTTTAGAGGAAGGGTGAAATACAAAGGGATGGATATGGTGGGTTGGATCCATAGGAAAACTTCCATTGACTGAAGGGATTTCCAGCATTGGACTAGTACCTCCTCCCCTTCCCACTGCAGCCCAAATTTCCCTCAAAATTCTGCTCCTGTGGGAATGGAACCCTGTGGGAACTGGAATCAGAAATCTACAGCAGGAGAAGGGAATAAGTGAAAGTCACTCCCTTTCCATTAGCAAAAAATGTCTGATGGATACATACCCAAATACTATTGCATTATTAGACAAATGAAATAAGAATGGAGGACAAGATGGAGATGACTGGTTGATCTCACATCTGAAGCATCCCATTCAACCCATGTATATTTTCTCAGCTCATACCTACGAAGCCACGAATCAGTCAGATGCTAGCTGTGCTTATTTGGAAAGCTCTTCACTTAGAAAATTCCTCCCAAGCCCACTTCTTCTCTGCCTCAAACCTTACCCTTTCCCTCCTTGTTCAGCCACTCCTGAGGCTTACTTCATATGCCTCCATCTCCTTCCAATATTGTTAAATTCAAATTTTTGTTTGCATTATTGCCAGTGACTACAACAAGAGCAGTTTTCATCATTTTGACTCATGGTCAGCCCCTTGAACTCCCTCCCCCCAATAAACAAGGTAGTGCACACTGTGCTATGCAGTTCTAAAAGTGCAGAAATAGCAGGGACACTCTAGATTAGGGATGCCAGCTACCAGGTGGAATTTGGGGATCTCCCTGAATTGCAGCTCATTTCCAGGCTATGGACTGGACTTTAAGATAATTAGGTGGATAGGAAACTGGTTGGAGAACAGTACTCAAAGAGTGGTTGTCAATGGCATTTCATCTGAATGGAGAGAGGTGTCCAGTGGGGTGCCACAGGGTTCAGTTCTGGGCCTGGTACTTTTCAATATTTTTATAAATGATCTGGATGAGGGTGTGGAGGGACTACTATTTCAATTTGCAGATGACACCAAATTGGGAGGACAAAATTCAACGAGATCTGAACACACTGGAAAAGTGGGCGGATGTGAACAAGATGCAATTCAACAAGTGCCAAGTTATACATCTGGGTAACAAAAATGAGGGACATGCATATTGGATGGGGGATACACTTCTGGGTAGCAGCGTGTGTGAACAAGTTCTTGGGGTACGGGTGGACCGTAAGTTAAATATGAGCAGCCAGTGTGATGCAGCGACAAAAAGGCTAATGCAATCTTGGGGTGCATCAACAGAGGCATAAAATCCAAATCACAAGATCTCATAGTTCCGCTGTACACTGCATTGGTCAGGTCACACCTGGAATACTGTGTGCAGTTCTGGAGGCCTCAATTCAAAAAAGATGTGGACAGAATCGAGCAGGTGCAGAGGAGAGCATTGAGGATGATCAGGGGCCTGGAGACCAAGCCC
Source organism: Euleptes europaea (assembly GCF_029931775.1). Taxonomy (NCBI): domain Eukaryota; kingdom Metazoa; phylum Chordata; class Lepidosauria; order Squamata; family Sphaerodactylidae; genus Euleptes; species Euleptes europaea. The sequence continues at coordinate 33,196,776 of NC_079316.1, read as the reverse complement.
TATGAGGAAAGGTTGAGGGAGTTGGTAATGTTTAGTCTGGAGAAGAGGAGGCTGAGGGGAGACCTGATTGCTCTCTTTAAGTATTTGAAGGGCTGTCACTTAGAGGAGGGCAGGGAGCTGTTCCTGTTTGCAGCAAAAGATAGGACTCACAATAATGGGTTTAAATTGAGGGCGGAAAGGTACCGGCTGGATAGTAGGAAAAAATGTTTTACAGTAAGAGTTGTTCGACAGTGGAATCAGCTACCTAGGGAGGTGGTGAGCTCCCCCTCACTGGCAGTCTTTAAGCAGAGGCTGGACAAACACTTGTCAGGGATGCTCTAGACTGATCCTGCATTGAGCAGGGGTTAGACTAGATGGCCTGTATGTCCCCTTCCAACTCTGATTCTGTGATTCAGACTACAGAGATCAGTTCAACTGGAGAAAATAGATGCTTTGGATGGTGGACTCTATGGCATTCTACCCCACTGAGGTCCCTGTCTTCCCTAGTCTCCATCCCCAAATCTCCAGGAGTTTCCCAACCTAGATCTGGCAACCCTATCTTCCTATCCCCTGACAGTGGCCAGGGTGGATCTGGCAACCCTACTCTAGAAGTGTGTACTTCTAATTTGTAGGTGTGCATAGAGGTCACTGTAGAAACATGGCCTCTAGCTGCTTCATGTCCAACTCCATCATTCTAGAATGCGGGAGGTTATTAATTTCACATTTTTAAATTAAGCAGCACAACATTAAGCACTTTTTGAACCACTGCCAATTTTCACATAAAGACGATTAGTTGGATAAGAGCAAAACAAAAATGTTGCTTAATTAATTGAACCTACAAAATCATATAAAGTCAGAGGGTATGTACTAATAAAGCACTATCTACTGTAGCTTAGAATTTGCTATTAGGTCTCCGAGTCATATTTTGCTGTCCTTGAACACAAGATTGACACCATGGTAATCAATTTTGAAACACTCTAGCATTTTTTTAAGGAAGAGAAAGAGAGAGATCACCTGATCTACAAGGTCATTTCCATGCTAGACATTTATGAATATATGACTTAGTACACTGCCAATGGCTTGCATCCTAGTTCTGTGTGTGCTAGATAGTTTCTGCTGCAGAGCACATTTCCTCTTCCACCAGCATTCAAGCTGTATCTGAAGAAGTGAGCTGTGACTTATGAAAGCTCCTACCTTGCCAGAAATTTTGTTGGTCTTGAAGGTGCTACTGGACTCTTGCTCTTTTCTACTGCTACAGACAAACTAACACCCATTGTGATCTATTTCCCTTTGTGTGAGGGCTCATTGAAAACCATGGATCTTGTGATAACAGAAGTGCAATCTGTGGCGTAGACTGTCTAGCATGCACAGAACTTGTTCATAGGAACCAAGCCATGTTTTTTAAAAAAAATCCATATACCAGTGATAATGAAACATTAGGTATTTCTTCATTATCCTATCAAGCCACCAAATGCAATGATTCAGTGGATATTTCTCTCAGAGCTCCTTCAATAAATCTGTAAAGCCACCCAATGACCTCTTGCATGCCCAAACAGACAGTTGGTTGACGAGTCTTATGTAATGCCTACCATTTCTACACTGAAGACTATAAAATGCAAATTATTTGCTGAGTTCATCGGCTAAAATCCTAGCATGTAATTAAGTATGCTTGCTCCTCTGAAACCTTCTTCTTCTGCAATAGAACTAAATTTTATTGCATTCCTGCCACATGTACACTCAAGCATCATGTGAAGCAAATGGATAGACAGAACTTTTTCGGTCTCCTATAACATTAGAGCTTGGGAGGCGGGTTACCCTATGAAGGGCAATAAATTCAGGACAGATCAAAGTAAGTATTTCTTTGCAGAAGACATGTAAGGAATTTGTTGCCACTTGATGTGGTAATGACCTCTAGCTTGGAGGGCTATAAAAGAGAATAAGAAAAATGTATAAAGGGAAGGTCTAAACATACCTATTAGCCGTGGTGTCTACATGGAACTGCCCGTGTTCAGTTGTTGAATTCCAGTTGCTAGGGAGCAACAACAGGGGGAAACTTTTCCCTCTGTGCTCCTGCTTGTGGACTTTCCAGAATATGTAGTTGGCCACTGTGGAAAACAGGGTGCTGGACAAGATGGGCATTAGGTCTACTGCACCATATCTCTTCTTACATTAGGGAGGGGCTGTGGCTTAGTGGTAGAGCATGTGCTTTGCGTGCATAAAGTCCCAGCATCTCCAATTAAAAGGATCCGATAGTATGTGATGCAAAAGACCACTACATGAGACTCTGGAGAGCCACTGCCAGTCACAGTAGATAACAGTGACCTTGAGAAACCAAGAATCTTAGGGCACAACTAGACATGATGGTGTTCCTCAAGACTGTCTCTGGGTCCCCTCCCCCACCACTGTTTCAGCACTTGAAAAGATGCCACACTGCAGGCCCAATAGCAATTTAGCTCTTGTGGCATTGTAAAATCACCTCCCTTAGGCTCTAAAATTGTGGCAGTGTCCCCAGGTTAGACCTGGGGATGCCATCACATTTATCCATGCCTTGACTCAGTACAAGGAATGTTCATGTGTTATGTTCTGAGGTATGTTGATATAAAAGGGGGGGAGTGGCATTTTAATTAGAACTGGAAAATCAATCACTGAAAAAGAAAGGGTTTTGTCTTTTTTAAGCAAAACATACTGTTAACTATGTAGCTGTTTTATAATGACATTTCCCCTTTGTTTTTACTTCAAGGAACATATCTATGTCAGCTAAAGTGAAAGTTTATTCTGACTAGAATTACTATGAACAATGTATCTATGGGAATATTTTATCTGCTATTGGCAAATCCATAAATTTACTTGGTGGTGTAACAAGAAATGGGTTAGTTTGAGAACAGAAGTAGTAGTACGGTAGTAGTAGTAGTCGTAGTAGTAGTAATAGTTAGTATCAAGGAAAATTGTAATAAATGCCTGGCAACTTCTGGGGTCTTTGTTTAAGCTAGTCTCCAGGACTGAAAAACCCCAGACACGCATTCAAATACCTCTGCATGAGCACTATATTTCCCTGATTTTCTCTTCTTAATCTGATTGCAACATGCTACATCAGAGGATGTTTTAGAGCCTTCAAAAAAGGAACTTTGGAAATAATAGAGGGATTTGTAGGAAAAAAGTGGGGAGGGAGTATGTTCCACAGTGTACATAGGAAATCTGCCCCCCCTCCCCCGGGTGGTTCTTTACATTCTGGACAGTAACATTTTTTCTTGATTTGTCCATAAAGATCCCTGAAGATCTAATCTTACAATACTCTTGACTCCTGGAATGTTGCCACCCTCAGGGTATAAACAGTATTTGATTGGATAATCCCTGTGCGAGTTATTCCTAATAACTGTGAATTATTTTATTTACTTCCTTTACATCCCACCTTTTCCCCCAATGGGGGAACCAAAGCAGAGCCCACATCATTCTCCTCTCCTTTATTTACCCTCTGAAAAACCCTGTAAGGTAGGTTAGGTTGAGAGTGTGTGACTGGCTCGAGCTCTCCCAAGCTTCCATGGCAGAGTGTTTTAAATTATTAATATATTCATTTGACATATTTTTTTCCATCTGTGACTTTTCCATTTCTTTATACCACATAATTGCTTTTAGATACTGGCTCATTCAGGTGTCATGAAAAACTGTGATTTATTTAGCTAGTGGTTTGAGTAAAAAAGGATGTTTCATCTAGCAGATGTTAAGTAATGGATCTGGTTTACTCATAAACCCTTGACTCTCTGCTTTTTGCCTCTCACCTCCTAGTAGAAGGACACTCTTCCAATAGTGCTATCTTTGTGGTCAGGTGATCATAGGGGTGGTGTTACTCAACAAACTGCTTTTTTTTAAAAAAAACTGAAGCATAATAAATCACACAGTACGAACTGTGTCTAATGAAACACTTGAAAACTTTCCTTTGGGAACAAGCCCATCTACATTTGATTATCACAACTAACCTGGGTTTATTTATTTAGAAGTTTTATGTGCTGCCTCTGGAAGGCCCATGAGAGAAAGGAATTGACTCAAGTTTTGTCTAAAACCACATGATGTAACTTATTTGATAAAGCTGATCAGCTCTGGGTCAGGACAATAACTGGATGGTAGTCCACCTGGGATCCTTATGCTACACTGAGCCCCCTGAAAGAAAGGCTAGATATGAATATAGTAGTAGCCCCAGTACCACCACAGAAGACTCTGCAGAGGAAGGCAAACCACTTCTGCTTCTCACTTGTCTTGGAAGCTTCTTGCTGGGGTTGCCACAAGTTGGCTGCAACTTGACGTCACCTTACACACACACAGCAATCCTAGTTGGGCTATAGATTTGTAATTATCCATTAGAGAAGCTTCAGACTGAATAGTAACATTGTTTTTTATTTCTTTCTTAGTTCATCTGACAGACCTGCACAGCAGTAGCTGACAACTGCTCAGCTTAATGTATTTTATGGTGGTCTCCAGCTCATGAAACCCTAGGGCACATTAGATGTGTTAGCCCCAGGTGCTGCTGCTTTTAATTCAACAGATTGAAATGGTTGCCCCTCTGCTGCATATTAGAAGTATAAATCTACAGGGAGAGTATCCCTGATCTGAAATTCCAAGATCTGTAATGCTCCAAAATCCGTAACTTTTGAGCTGACAGCCATGCATTACTTACTGTGTTTTTGCTGGTGGCCGTCTTCCCACCCCTTAAAGGGGGGGGATAGAAGCCCCTTAAAGGTGGAGCATTTCACTCTCTGCATCAACCCCCACTTCTTCCAGGCCACAGCAGTTCTCTATGGGACTTGCTCACGAGGAAGCCCATTTAGGCTTGCAGCCTCTGCAGGCCTGGCAATGCCCTCCTGCCCCTGCCTGGCTTTGGAAGCCCTTTTGAGTTGGATGAGCAGCCTTTCTCCGCAGCGTTTGGGGTCTGCCCACTGCCATGCCCTACTGAGGATTGCCACAGCCCAGCTGGCAAGTCATCCAAGCAGGTGCCGGATGATTGGGCTTGGGGGTTCACTGGGGTAGGGCGCACTGCTTGTGGGATGCTGGCAGGACAAGAGGCATGGTGTGCTGCGGGCTTTGCTGCTGCTCTCCAGTGCAGGCACCTTGAACATGCTGTACATCCAAAATCCAAAAATATCCCTTATCCAAAACACTTCCCATCCCAAGCATTTCAGGTAAGGGATACTCAACCTCTGCCATGAAATGGTAATGCCAATCTATTCTAGTAAAATTCATGAATGCTTCAAAGGTCTATGCGCATCACACACAAAAAATTAATCCTCGCCAGCAATTTTCAGAACTACTGACAACACAATGAAAGAACCATATATCCCGGTTTAAGCCAAACAAAAATGCATATGGAACAGTCACAGGTCCATTTATCATTTTGTCTCAGAAGGGGTTACTATAACAATCTTGAAGAATCATGCTATTGAGTTTTAATTAAGAATTAATAGATTCTCAAAGAGCAGATTAAAAGGAATCATTGCTGGACAACAGACTATAAAAAGGATGAGACAATAAAAAATAATTAGAAGCTCTACAGAGCCTCAGTGTAATGTCATTGAAGGCCATAAAAATCAATCTGTGATAATACCTAGGTCATAGTTATTATTTGTGGAACTTCCATATTATATTGCTAAGAAGGAGATTAAAGGCCAAAATAAAAAGTCATAAATATTCATATTTTAAGTCATGCTACAAGTATTACAACAGTTGTGTGTTTACCACAATTGCCATGTGCCATTGCACAAACATGAGGATCTAAATCCATTCAAAGAAAACCCCATATTAAGGAGAGCTCATTTAGACTTACTGGCCACGAAAAAAAACTTGGCATTATGGGGCTAGGCCAGGCCACATAAATACTATCCTCCCCATTTCCCAAAAAGCTTGGAGTTCACAATGCTGGTGATATCCAGAATATTAGAGGAATCCAGGCTGCCAAATACTATTGAATAAAATGTAGTACTGTATCACTGAAATTCTGCAACTCCCAAGTTCATTCCCCATTACAGGCTGAACATTTGACACCCGCTGCTGAGTAGCGGTCAAGGGACGGTCTGATGATTACCATATGCTTCAGTAAAAGAGTAAAGTAGGAATCTCGTTGGCCCCCAAAAAAATTATGTTTGTGAAAAGGCATCTAGATGCTTCAGTAGTATGGAGACATAGTTGTGCCTGTCAATAGGGTTGCCAACATTCAGGTGGTGGCTGGAGATCTCCTGCTATTACAACTGATCTCCAGCTGGTAGGGTTGCCAACCCCCAAGTACTAGCTGGAGATCTCCTGCTATTACAACTGATCTCCAGCTGATAGTGATCAGTTCACCTGAAGAAAATGGCCACTTTGGCAATTGACTCTATGGCATTGAAGTCCCTCCCCTCCCCAAACCCCGCCCTCTTCAAGTTCCACCCCAACCATAACAGCTGGTCATTGAGGCAAATATTGTGATATATTCCACTGCTGGACGTCTGTCACCCCCCAGGCAGTCAGGGTGGGAGATCTTTTACCCTGAACTCCCATTGCCCACTGCTCCTCCAAGCAGCAGTGTGGGAATAAAAACAACAACTCATCAGCATGGTAAACGTGATGACATTACTTCTAGGGAAAAACCGGAATTTACCATAGAGTTTCTGTCAGTTCCTAGAACTACTGCTGTCACTTCCAGTTTTTTCCCAGGTGACATCGTTATGCTTATGGCAATGCCCCTCCACCACGTTCATGCCCCAACTGTCCTGCAGGTTGCCAGGCTCTACTCCCAACCCTACACTGCTTGGTGAAGGTGTTGTCTACCCTCTATCAAGACTTTATGCCGAGTCAAACTGCAATTGTATTAATATTGATCAAGTTGTTTGACCTTTTAAATTGTTTAAATATTTGTATTTACAATATATGTTCTTTATTTGCTTTTGGTCTTTGTTTTCGTTCTTTCTGTGAAATAGTTAGAAGTGAAATAAATGTGGGCCTTTTATTTGGAACAAAACAGTTTATGGGAATTGCTTAAAAGTGCTCCAGCTGAATGTCATTTTGTCTTTCACATTACATAATGCTCCAGTGATTTGGTTTTCAAAAGTACCCACACAACACATTCTCAGCCTAATTATTTCTAATGATGACTTTCTGCTAATAATGGTAGGCTGAATCCAACAGTTGTTTTCCACCAACAGAAGCAGAAGTCAATATTTGCCACTTTTACTCTCACATTACTTTCCCTCCTTTGCCCCCAAGTTGTTTCTGGAGGTCACCAATCCCTCCAGAACAGCTAGGGTTGCCAACCTCCAGGTACTACCTGGAGATCTCCTGCTATTACAACTGATCTCCAGCTGATAAAGATCAGTTCACCTGGAGAAAATGGCTACATTGGCAATTGGACTCTATGGCATTGAAGCCCCTCCCCTCCCAAACCATGTCCTCCTCAGGCCCCAAAACTTCCTGCTGGTGGCGAAGAGGGACCTGGCAACCCTAGGAACGGCATTTCTGCGAGGTCAGTGAGCTTCATCAGGAGAAGAGAAGCAGTAAAGTTCCATTCCACTGGCTGGAATTCTGTCTAACAGCAGAAAATAACCTTTGGATTTAGTCGTATGTTTTCTATACTATACAAGAAAGCTGCTTCAAAGCAGCATTCACCAATAATCTTTGAAGGGCAAAAGTCAGTGATATCATCCCCAGGCGGCATTCAGCACTAGAAGAAAAATCATATAACAATGTTATTTATGGTATTTATACACTGCCTTTCTTTCTTCGTGGAACTAAAGGCAGCTCACAGAGAGGAACCCATCAAAGCACTTTCTAGACTCAGGCCTGGTCAGCTTCAACAATATTACTGTGTCATATGCCCACTAATCATTCCTTGGGGCCCACAAAAATGCACGCAGAATATCCACTAAGAGACTTCCAACAGAATATCCCCACAAAGCTGCAGCCTAGCCTAGCCACCTGCTGACTACTGTACATTCTTTGCAGAAGTTGGGCACACTATATTTTGGATTCACAGAACACTAAATAGGAACCTGAAAGCACTGTAACATGAAAAATAAGCAGTGGCAGCGATACTGCCATGATTTACATGAAATCTTGCATGCCCCCTTACTGCTGTGTCAGTTAAAATTGTAGGAAATGACACAGAATTGTTGATGTGAATAGAAACATATAATTTGCTCTCTTTTATTCAGAACTGTCTGTAAGGTGGATGGGTTGTTTTAAAACTGCATTCAGACTTATTACAGCGTCATCATGGATTATGTTCCCAGTGGCCTGGTTATGTCAAATTCACCCTAAAGAGCTCCTTCATTCACTGTTTGAATGAGCCAACCCATCAGGCAAACTGCATTCACTGAGTGAAGCATTACTTATCTGTAAACCAACCACACATCCAAAGGAAAAATGGCAGGTATCAGTTAACAGCATCCCCCCAACTGCCTCAAGGAAAGATTTCATTACTTTACAGCACTGGTACTTCATAACAACGAGGACTTTAACACATCAACTCCTATGATGTGGTAAACTTAATGATATATGTGTTTCTAGGGTGTGTAGGCACCAGAAGTTCTAACTATTCGCTGGTGGATTCCTCCAAAAGCAGGAATGCATAAAGAAGAATTGAAAAATGGTGGGCGGATAATTAGAAAAAGCCAGGCAATAGGGATGCTCAAATATGCACTGCTTCTGCTCATGTCCTGTTCACCAGTAGAAAACAGGGAGCCAATTTTTTGACAGACTGGCCATTCAGGAAACAGTTCATCAAGTTGCTTCAATGTATTCCTTCCTAACAGTTTGTACAGTGTGATCAGCTCTTCAGGCTTGCCTGAGTTCTGCTCCCGTACTTCCACAGCTGCTCCCTTCAGCAGTCAATAACGGTACAGTTAAATCAGGCATAAATCATATTAATCAGTCATAAATAAATAAAATCCAACTGTTCGGTGTTCATTAATTGTTCATATTAATTATTTTAGCACTCAAATACATTTAGTTTAAATTGCATCTTTTCTATATTTACAAGAAGTTGTTGAGGGAGACATGGCTCATTGGTGTATTTATAAAATTATTTTCCTTCTATCCAAGTAGGAAAGTGCATGCATGTGTACAGAATATTCATAAGCTGCAAAAAGAAACAGAACTGTTGTATTCACTCTGTTTATGCAACGATGGTCAAACTTTGAAAGAGCATTCCATATTTCTGAAAGAGTGAATAGTGACTCAACTGGATGCCCGAACATATGAAAAATCTTCAGGAAAGCTGGAAATGTAAACAAGACCCTTGAACAAAAGTTACCCCCCAAATTGGGACAGAAACTAGGAGCCCCCGACGTATCCCTTTTGTGGACCACGGGGGTGGCCCAGGGAGCCCGGTGGTCAGGCACCATTTTCTTGGCATGCCGTCCTCTTCCCAGGGGCATGTGCACCTTTCACAGGCCCCTTCAGTCTTCCCTGAGGGTCAGCCAACCACATGGCTCACAGGAGGGCCCAGGAGGCAGGGCCCAGGCCAATGGACCTCAGAGTCATAGTCTTCTCTCTGGTCCACCTTTCGGGGATATAAGAAGGTCACCAGCAAGTGGCTCCTCTCTGCCTCTGGCTTCCCTCCCTCCTACCCTTGGCTCATGGGTTTCTTTTAGTGTATGCTTGCTGTTGGTTGTTTTGGTGCAACAGGCTGGTTTTGTTTTTCTTTCACAATTTAGGAGTTTTTGGGGCGGACATTGGGCTGGATCCATTTTGGGGGAAATTGGGCCTGTGTGCACAAAACACTAATTGGGGGGTCCCCTCAAGAGACCTCGGGGTGGAGGCTTCAGGATGCATGACCACCTCAGGGGCTGCTGGACTTGCCTCTCCTCTGATAGCAGGGGGACACATAGTGGCATGCATCCATGTTGATCCAAAGCAGCCATTTTCTCTAGGTGACAGAGATCAGTTCCCCTGGAAGAAAATGGCCACTTTGGCCATTGGACTCTATGACATTGAAGTCCCTCCCCTCTCCAAACCCCACCCTCTTCAGGCTCCATCCCCAAAACCTCCAGGTAATTCCCAACCAGGAGCTGGCAACCTTATAAGTAATTTGTCCCAAGCGTAACTTCATACAGTCATCTAGTGTAAAATGTACACAGGACATACTAATTTAGATTTTTTTTTAAAAAAAAAATGCTATCCTTACCAGTTTCTCTGACCAAGTTATATGAGTATTCTCCTTCCCTTTTCATTCAGTTACTCCTGGCCCGTGAACGCACTAGCAACTTACCTCGCAATTTAAACATGTCCAGTACACAAGCATCCAACACGACTTAAAATTTCTGTTCCCACCGCGACGCCTTCCTCCGCTGTATTAAATAAAATTCGTATGTTTTCCCCTTGCACTCACCGATTTAGAGTGTATATTTTGGAAGAGAAACGGGGGCGGCGCTTCCGTCATCACAGTAATGACCGCCGTCAAATTCCCACGCATGCGCGGCAGCATTCACGTGCCAGCTCGAAGGAGCATTGTGATTGGCTGAGGTGGTAGCCTGCTGTGCATGCCCACTTTAAGGCTCCGAGGGAGGAAAACATTTCATTTCTATTAATTCGCCATATAAGCGGATGCTGTTAACGTGGAGAAATTGTGCTCTGGAGATGTTTCTGGAATCCTTTGGTTGAGATGAAGTGCGAACATGCAAGGAAACCCCGCAGAAATCGGAGCTGCAAACGCTCAGTGCGGCCATGGTCCTGTTTGGGCCCAGATATACATTCACTTGTCTAGCTGATATTTTACAATATAGGTATTGCAACATGCTACATCCCACAAGTCAGCTGAATAATGAGATCAATGCATTTGACTATGTCTATTGTTTGCAAATTGAAGTTGCTGAGGTCACAGTTCGTATTGACTCTGGGTGACAGCATGTGCAGATGGCATGCAGGGTATCTGTGATTCAGATCAGAATGTGTTCTGGAGATATGAAATGCCTCAGAATCAAAATGGGACAAAAGCAAATTAAAATATTCTAGCAACAGTTTGCAAGCAATAAGCATTTCTTCATGAAAGTGAAAATACAAAGAGACGAAAGAGTCACATATTGTTTTTGATGTAGAAAAGAAAACTGTATTGTGTTAAACAAGTTGAATAAGATCCCACTGGGGATAAGGTTGGCTATTTTAATTCAGGTCTATCCACTTGTCACACTAGATGAGATGTGGAATTTTAGAGATAAGCACAGAGAGAGAGAACCTGCTGGATATTTTAAAGCTTTATGTGCTTTTTCATGTTTTGGAATCATTATCTGGACCGTTCTGAGACCAATTTTTTTACGGGGAGTACACAAATTTGTGTTGGATTTTTCAAATATTTTCATCATCTCTATGCACAGTGGATTGCCAGAAAAAAAGCAATGCATTTTAGCAGATTGTAGAACAGAAGAGTCCCTTCATCTTCCCTGGCTTTATCAGATATCTTTCTGTCCTTGCCTGCACTTGATTTACAGCAAAGGAAAACTTTTTTTAAAAAAGCCAGTAGCTTCTTATTGATGCCAACATGAGAGGTTTAGGGATTCAAATGAAAGCAGCATAAATCAATATGGGCAAACAGAACTGTACTAAGGGATGCATAATATGCCTTTCTTTCATGCAAAACGAATAGCGGTTGGTCAGCAGATCAAACTAACAAAAAGAGGGTTGTTGTTGTTTTTTTGCCATGTTGAAGCTCTCTTATTTATTCCACAATGTCAGGTTTTATCTGGATGCTGGCCAACTGGAATTTAGCCATACACAGTGGTGACATGTGGGACTTGCTGAGATAACAAGACTATGGAGACCAATCTGTGAAAATATCCAGCAAACAGCAGTCATACTAAATACCTTTCACATTGTTCACATCGTAATAAGTACTAAAAATATACACACTTCCCCTCACTCACAGCTGAATTTAAACTGATAAAAGGTGTTGAATCAAATTATGAACTTGGGAGGGGAAAAAACAGGGCTCTGAATGTCACATGGGCCAACCTGAGGTAAAGGCAACATGCCAAACATCAAATCCTTGATGGGTGATGAACCCAACCAATAATGTAGCCTTGACAGGGTAATGTGAGGTAACTGGGTCAAACCAAATTGTTAATCATGGTCAACAGAAGATAATCAAAGCAAGACAGCAGGCACACCCTAACTGTCTTGTAAGCCATTAGGGTTACTGGCTATGAAATGCTCTCAGAGACTAGAGATATAAATTTTCCAGAAAAGGTGAAACTACACAGGACCTGTCAGAGACCTATAAGTCCAGGCTACTTCTAGCTTTTCAGGCCCCAAGTGAAGGTTACCAATTCTGGGTTGGGAAATTTGAGGGCGGAGCTTGGGAAGGGAGCTCAGCAGCTATGTGATGCCACAGAGATGGCCCTACAAAGCTGGCATTTTCTCCAGGGGAATTGATCGCTTTAGTTTGCAGATCAGTCATAGTTTTAGGAGAATTCCATGCCCCATGAGCTGATGACAATACTTGCCTTGATGGGCCAAAGGTTTGATTCAATATAAGGCAGTTTCATGTGTGTTTGACACCTGCCACCATCAAGGATGCCCCCCTTAGGTAGCCCAGGCTGCTTGTCAACCTGCCACTGCCTGAAGGTATCTTGTCTGACAGCAAGATCCTGCAGTAGGATAGCATGGTTAATTTTCTGTGTAGCCCTTTCTGCTTCCTTAGTATATTATATTAGGATCTGTTCTGTGTATACTTTGTGGAAAGGCAGTATGAAAATATTTTAAATTCATTAATTAAAGGTAAGACTTAGCAGGAATCTGCTCCCATCCCTTTAAATGGTTGTGTCTGTATATTGGGTCAGTAGTACCCTGCAGCCCTGACCTGCAGGCCTGGGCTAGCCTGATCTTACTAGATTCTCAGAAGCTAAGCGCCAAAGGCCACAGTTAGTACTTGAATGGACAACCACCAAGGAAATCCAGGTTGCTACGCAGAGGTCTCTTGCTTTGAAAACCTTATGGGGTCACCATAAGTCACCTGCATCTTGACAGCACTTTCCTCCACAGTTCCCTGCTGTTAAGGTCTACATGCCAGCATGGTGTAGTGGTGGGGTTGCCAACCTCCAGGTGGTATCTGGAGATCTCCCGCTATTACAACTGATCTTCAGGTTACAGAGATTGGTTCCCCTAGAAACAATGGCCGCTTTGGCAATTGGACTCTATGGCATTGAAGTCCCTCCACTCTCCAAACCACTCCCTCCTCAGGATCCACCCCCCAAATCTCCAGGTAATTCCCAACATTGAGCTGGCAACCCTATATAGTGGTTAAGAGTGGCAGACTGTAATCTGGAGAACTGGGTTAGATTTCCCATTCCTCCACATGAGTGGCAGTCTCAAATCTGGTGAACCAGGTTTGTTTCCCCACTCTTTCGCAGGAAGCCAGCTGTGTGACCTTGGGCTAAATCACAGTTCTTGCAGAACTCTCTCTGCTCCACCTACCTCATAAGGTGTCTATTGTGGGGAGGGGAAATGCTGTATTTGATGCAATCCCTTGTCTGGAAATTAAACATGTTTGATGATCTAGATTCTTGGGTCAGGATTGGGGGTGCATTTGGGGCAGGATTGGGGGTGCATTTGGGATTGTTGCAGAAGGAAGGAGCCATAATATTTGCACTCCATGGGTAGAAATCCTTGCTTCCACAGAAATGCTGTATTGGATGCAATCCCTTGTCTGGAAATTAAACATGTTTGATGATCTAGATTCTTCTGAAAAACACCCCTAAAGAAGCATGTTTCAAACCAAAATTATGAATATGAGAATTTCTCGTCCATGTGATGTGATGGGATTAAAGAGTCAAAATTGCCATCAATTTTCCACAAGCTGGGAGAGCTATTTGCAGGAATGCAATTTTGTATGCATGCATCTGTAACTATAATACCTGTAAATAGCAAGAATATGCTGGTTGGACTGAGTGCTGAACTTTTTGCCTTCCAAGTGCAACATGCAAGTTGTATTAGCTGAAGATTCCAATTGAGATCCTAATGGCATATGAATTCGCAGATGTTTTTTAACACAGTATAAGTGAAAGAGATACCAAGGCAACTGGTTAGTGCCTGGCAGATGACAGTGGATCTTGAGTGGCTATATCTTAATCCTCAGATTTACCACCATAATACAGAGGAATATTAGTTTGAAAAGCTTTGGGTGTTTGGGACTCAAGCCTTTTGTATTCTCTAACTGTAATGCAGACATTACATTTTTTCCCATTGCGTTTGCAAGTTCTTTTTAAAAAGAACTCAATTCCTATTGCAGTTTGGAATGTGATTTGCTTAATCTAATAGCTGACTTTCTGCTTGTTTCAAATCCCCTTCCTAGCACAGCTGACCTGGTTATAATATGTAACTTTAATAACTCACATTTGTGACTAAGCGGAATGGAATTATAATAATGCCAGAGTCTGTTAAAGTAAAAGGCTATGCAGTTATTACTTAAAGGTCAGGGAAGTTCTCAGCAGTGACATCTACATTATTCTGATGTGCTTCCAACCTCTTGGTGCAGACACTGAGGTACTATGCATAGAAATTTATCATAAACAATGGTGGAAAATAACTTTGGAAAATAACTCAGGCTGAAATGCTCCATCATATAACTTTTTCATATTGCATAAACTAAGTAATTCTCATAAGCTATGATTACCCTATATCACTTTTGTCAGAGAGATAGAAGGTACTTGTGGCAATTACATGAAAAGAACTTGGCAGATATTCATTATGTTCTTCACTACACAAATGCTGCACCCCAAAACAACTCCTCTGAATATGTGTAGTGAACAGTGCCACCAGATTGTAAGAAAAAATTGAGAACTGTCATGTGAATGCAAGGTTTGCTAAAAATATCCACTTGCACAAAGAAGTCCTGCTGTTTAGTCAGAGAGTGAAATGTTTTTACCATGGTTGAGTGAAGTCCTGAGGACTACGGTAGTCTGTTAGTCTGCTGCGGCCAAAATAAAAGTCTTGGGGTACCTTAAAGAAGAATTTGTTTATTGTGGCACAGTTTTTCTGAGTTGGTGGTTACTTTGTCAGATGCATGAAGTACTGGAAGGCAGATTTATATCCACAGCTACAAAGAAGGATGAGGGAGGAAGTTATCACAAAGAGAAATCAGAACAATATTCTATTGCAGATATTGTGTGATAATCTATTGAAGAGCACACATGAAAACAAGATATGGTTACAAGATCAATACATGATAATAGACTAGGGATGTGCATTTGGATATATCCAGTCCAAAAATATACCCGAAAAATACCTTATCAATATTTTGGGGGTACATTCGAGATCTGGATAGATATTAGAGAATTGCACAAATACTGGTATCCCGATCCTGAATATTCCTGGAAATATCCCACCATGAACCAAGAGGAAATGCAGGATATAAATGTTTAAATTAATAAATAATTAAATGAATAATATCTGGGGTTGGTGTGCCAAACTGGGGGTGGGTTGCTTTTTGCAGGTTTCCCAGACTACAGGAGAGAGGGGGAAGAGAGGCAGCTCTCATGGGCAAATGGAATCACATGTTAGGGGGAGCTTTCTAGGTTGGCTATGCTTGGCTTCTGTGATTAGGCATTGGTTTTGTTGGGCTGGAATTAGTGTCCCTTTCCTTCTTCAGTGGGTGTGGCTTAGATTGGATATGCCACATTGGTCTGTGGTTCTGCTGGGATTTTCTGTTTAATGTTGGTTATGTTGGGCTTGTTCCTTTTTCTCTTTGGCATACCTCCAATAACTGTTATTGGCCTCCTCCCTGGTTTTTGGTGTTATGTGTGTTTACAAGTGTTTATTGAATTTGTTTATGTATGTTTTTTATGTTGAAATATTTTAGTGTTTGATGTTCACGGCCTTGGGGACTGACTCTATGGGTGGAAAGGTGGTACAGAAATGTTTTAAATAGAAGTAGGTATACGGGGATGTGCATTGAACTGGTTCAAATCATTCCTCATGGATCGAGCTCAAAGTGTTGCTATTGGAAACCAGTTGTCATTGGTGTGGGACCTATTTTGTGGGGTTCCACAAGGCACAATTCTATCTCCCAAGCTTTTTAGTCTCTATGTAAAGCCCTTAGGACAAATCATTTGGTCCTTTGGGTTTTGTTATCATTAATATATTAATGATACTCAGCTGTATATCTCCTTATCCAAATCTGGTGATGCGGTAGAGGTCCTGAATCTTTGCCTGATCATAGTGGTTAACTGGCTAAAAGTGAACAAACTGGATCTGAACCCTGAAAAGACAGAGGCAATGCTGTCTGGGAAGGAGGAGGTCTTAAAGGACATTGTTCTCCCCACTTTTGATGGCGTTCAGCTGACCCTTGTTGACTCAGTTTGGCCTTGGGGTCATACTGGACCGAGCTTTATTACTGGAAATGTAAGTTAGTGCAGCTGAAAAAAAGTCTTTCTACCAACTCATATGGCCCTTACCTTGATATGGCTGACCTTGCCACCTGGATCCATGCCACAGTAACATCAAGACTAGACTACTGTAATGCATTGTACATTGGTTTCTCCTCACAATCAACTTAGAAACTTCAACTGGTCTGTATGAAAGCACCAGTGCCCTAGTTTGTTCCTCAGCTTGAGCAATGTTTTCTTGTAAAGAAATCCGTGCCTTTCTTTATTGTTTTTTCTAAGGTGATGGGAAGGGTTTTCTCCCAGAAATATACATCATTCCGTAAACTCAGACCATTAGCTCCCCTTTCATCACAGCTTGCTGATAGTACCACTCTTGCCTGTGCAAGTGAAATAGTTTGTGGAGAAGTCTGGTGTGGTGGTTAGAATCAAGATATCTGAGACTTGACTTTGTATCCCACTCCGCCATGGAAAATCACTGGGTGACCTTGAACCAGTCTGCCGCTTTCTCTCTCAGTCTAACCTGCCTCACAGGATTATGGCTTTGAGGATAACCTGGAGGAGCAGAGAATGATATTGTCAGCCGCTTTGGGTCCCAGTAGAAGAAAAGTGTATAAATAAATAAATAATAAAGAAAGAGGATGAAAGAGATGCCCTTGCTTGTATTCTCACAGCATCTGAAACATTGTCATAGAGATGATTTAATTTATCAGTATCCATTGTTCGGCATAGATCGCTAAAAAAAGGAACACAGCATAGCTCACTGACTTGTAATTATCATTCAAAGCAATTTATAGCACCCAGATTTTTAAAACCAATTTCATAGTCTTGTTGAGCTTTTGAAAAATCAGGGATTAATACATACAGTGAGCATCCAAAGAAGAAGCTATTTCACATTTTCTGATATGCAACAAACCACAAATATCCATAAGCCTTGACACTTTACTTATTTTAAACCACAAACAAATGATATGGAATTGGCAATTCAAAGAGAGGGGCAATAAAGCAGAATAAAATATCTTAACTTCAGCAATGTGGACAGAGGGTGTCAGTGATGGATTTAAAAATACGGAATACACAATAAGTTAAATGAGAGTCAACGTGGGCTCATGTAATAAATGAGAGGATAAAGGATCTACCTTTTAGATAGCTGGAAATGCTCTCAGGATAAAATAGTAGGATAGGAAAAAAACTTCAGCAAAATAAATGGGGGCTCAAGACTAAACCTTATAGACATCTCATTGATGATGTATGAGGCGAATAAACTTCCACATAAGCTGCAAGTTGCAGAGCTAAGAGAAATTGTAGGAGCATAGACTAAATCATCCATATATAAAGTAACAAGGAAATATGGTTGGCTATTGTCATCAATAAAATAATTAATGAGCTAGTATTGCAAAATTACTAAGAAAGTAAATTACAAATTTGGAAGTTTTTGGTTCAGATTTCATCTCAGCCATGAACAGCTGGTGTTAAGCAAGTCTTCAGCCTGTCTACTGGAATATAGGAATAATGACACTGTGCTACCTTGTAGGGTTTTTGTAAGGGTTACAAGTTAATGTATGGAATAGATCTGACCTTTAGGTGCTCTTTGCACATTATACCAGCAACCAATGTAGCCGATGTTTCAATCAAGTTTTTTATCCTGTCCTTCCTCCAAGGAGCTCAGTTCTTCCCTAATCCCCACAACAACCTATAAAGTAAGACTTAGAAAGAGTAAATGGCCCAAGGTCACCCAGAATACTTCAAAGCAGAATGGGGATGAACATGGATCTCCCCACTCTGAAACTCTAACAGCCCATTCCTGAGGTTGGGGGCTGAATGGACTTAGGAGGCGGTGTGATCCCTACACTGGGGTCCGTGACACTTGCACTGTGCAAACTGGCGTGGACATCAGCGTAGTGCCACTTATGCTGTCCCCCTGGACCGTGGCAGCAGCACAGACCTTGGATGCCTGCATGGCCTCCCATCAATGTCCTCTTGGAGCAAGTCCCCGCGCCGGCCTCCTGGGAGGTGTTCCTGGGACATTCTGGGGAGCGGGGCTAACTTTAGGCAGCTTCCAAACCCCTTTCAACTCAGGAACATACCCTACAGCAATGGCGTTGTTGCACCACCTTTTCGTTGGCATAGCATCGTCATTTGCTATGGGGCTTCCCCCCCTTTTCCTAAATTTTATTTTTTAAACCCCTTTTTCTCCCCCGCAGCAGCCTCTTTGGAGGTACTATGGCCACGCCGTCCCTGGTTGCTGTGGCTTTCAGGAATGGATTGTAACTCTCCTGCAGGCCACATACAGCCCATCAGAGGAATATCGTGAGGTCCTTGCCCCCATCCCATGAGTCCTGGAAAGGGACCATGAGAATACATGAAACTGCCTTAAGCTCAGTCAAACTATTGGTCCATCAAGAGCAGTATTGCCTACATTGACTGGTAGCAGTCTCCAATGTCTCAAACTAAGGTCTTTCTCATCACCTACTAATTCAGCCAGCGTGGTGCAGTGGTTAAGAGCAGTGGTTTGGAGTGGTGGACTCTGATCTGGAGAACCGGGTTTGATTCCCCACTCCTCCAAATGAGCAGTGGATGTTAATCTGATGAAGTGGATTTGTTTCCCCACTCCTACACACAAAGCCAGGTGGGTGACCTTGGGCAAGTCATTCTCTCTCAGCCAGTGTGGTGTAGTGGTTAAGAACGGTGGTTTGGAGTGGTGGAGTCTGATCTTGAGAACCAGGTTTGATTCCCCACTCCTCCACATGAGCAGTGGAGGCTAATCTGGTGAACTGGATTTGTTTCCCCACTCCTGCACACAAAGCCAGCTGGGTGACGTTGGACAAGTCATTCTCTCTCAGCCCCACCTACCTCACAGGGTGTCTGTTGTGGGGAGGGGAAGGGAAGGCGATTGTAAGCCAATTGGATTCTCCCTTAAGTGGCAGAGAAAGTCAGCATATAAAAACCAACTCTTCTTCTTCTTCTGTGGGAGAGAAAATCAGCATATAAAAACCAACCCTTCTTCTTAACTCATGATACTGCAGACTGAATTTGGGATCTTCTGCATGAAAAGTAGATGCTCAACCAATGAGCCATAGCTCCCCACCCCCCGGGCTGCCAGGTCCCTCTTCACCACCGGCAGGAGGTTTTTGGGGCAGAGCCTGGGGAGGGTGGAGTTTGGGGAGGGGAGGGACTTCAATGCCATTGAGTCAAATTGTCAAAGCAGCCATTTTCTCCAGGTGAACTGATCTCTATCGGCTGGAGATCAGTGGTAATAGCAGGAGATCTCCAGCTAGTATCTGGAGGTTGGCAAATCTAGCTCAGCATAATATTAAATAGAATTATTTCGGTTTCAGCGTGGATGCACCTAGACTGTTAAATAATTGCATCTACTGATGTAGCAATTGACATCATCAGGAATATACATTACATGGTTCACCTACTTACTCTTTCAGTGGTGATTCTGGACTGGATTCAAAGAACCGTAAACAGAATGGACTTAGTCACTAGTGTATGGTTTTACATGCTATAAGAGATAAGTACAATAATACTTTCCATATTTGCAATGGTGATTAAGGAAACAAAAGATTTGGTTTTACTTTTCTTGCTCAATGCACCTGGGCAAATTGGGACAATGAAATGACCCAGAAAACAAGTTAAACTGACCACTGCAGTGGTGGTAGCCATGCAGAGGCTGCTTAGCTTGGAAGCGACCCACTGCAAAAATTTCCGTAGGCTTACCCGTCAGCTCTTCCTATACAACTAGTGGCTGCGTCTAAGCCAAGCAGCCCTGGTGGCACAGCTAGAGCCACCAAGAGCCACCATGGCTACAGAGGCTCTCTGGGGCAGTGGCCTTCCAGTAAGTTTCCTGAAAAAAGCCCTTTGGTGAGTGGAGAACATCTTGAGAGGACAGCCTTTTTAGATCCAGCCTACAACTACTTAATCATGATTTCCTAGCCCTACTAAAGATTCAGATCTACAGTGAAGTCATAGTTTATCTTGCTGAGTTGTATCTTGCCCTTGGACAATCCAGGATGATTTGCCTTTCATACTTGACACTTTGTATGATGGGATTGAGGGAGGGCAGGAAACTCTGTTAACCATTGTTTACTTGCTGCATAATCATGTTGACCACGCAGCCAAGTTGTGCATTAATTCCTGAATGGTGGCAGCAAAACGGTGACATTTCAAGACTATGTTTGCCAATGTGCTTCAAACCATGGTTTCACATTCCTGTTGACATTCAGTCCTTAAAGCAGAGTTTAATATCCAGATTTTATATGGCTGGGAAAGAATCATGATTAATCAGTATGTGGGAACAGAGGCTTTATTTTAAACCATTTCCATAAATTTCAAATAGGTTTCTATAAGTAGATAAAAGACTACAAAGTTTGCATCCAATACAAATTGAGCTGTTTGCTCATTTCTATATTATGAGTATCTGTCCTCTCTAAGGGCAATTTATGCTTTGGAGCAGGCTAAGGTTGAAGTAATTCTTTTAGCTCTTTACATTAAGTATCTTTGCCATTTTAGTCTCTTGACATGCTTCTTCCTATTACCTTCTTCCATAGTTGGAACATCATTCTAATACATATGTGCCACATTTCTTAGGAAAAAAACATTAAAAACAACAACAACATTACATTATTTCATGCTAATATCAACATTGTAGCCTTTTCTGAATGTCATAGAGTCCAATTGCCAAAGCAGCCACTTTCTGCAGGTGAACTGATCTCTATCGGCTGGAGATCAGTTGTAATAGCGGGAGATTTCTAGCTAGTATCTGGAGGCTGGCAACCCTACGACAATAGTTAATTGAAGTTGTAAAAACAGACAAGATGTCAGTTTTGAATGAGCTCCCCACTAGAAATGCTTCTGAAATTTTGTGTATCTAACTTTCTCCCTGAATGTTGAATTTCAGATTACCCAGATTTGTTTCTGATGTATTAGGAAGTTTCTTCACCACTGTAACAGAAGAAGAAGAGAAGGAGAGTTGGTTTTTTATATGCTGACTTTCTCTACCACTTAAGGAAGAAGCAAAGTGGCTTACAATCACCTTCCCCTCCCCACAACAGACACCCTGTAAGGTAGGTGGGGCTGAGAGAGCTCTAAGAGAGCTGTGACTATCCCAAGGTCACCCAGCTGGCTTCACCACAGTATAAGACATTTTTCTTCACCCCCATAATGAATGAAGCATGGCTTGGCCTGTAGTCTTATGTATAGGGTTGCCAGCTCCGGGTTGGGAAATACCTGTTGATTTTGGGGGTAGAGCCTGAGGACAGAGTTTGGAGAGGGAAGGGACTTCAATGCAAGAAAACAATTGCCAAGTTGGCCATTTTCTCCAGGGGAACTGATTTGTATGCCTGGAGATCAGTTGTAATGTAGCCAAGTTGGCAGGATTAAATGGCTTCATATGTCCTCATTGGCTGGCTGAGAGTCTAGGATATCACCCACCAAAAGGTTTTTCACCATGGCAGCTATGCAGCCTACCCCTTCTATCACAGATAATGTAGGATCAGCCAGTTGCCACTGAAGCCAGTCAACAAATGTTTGGAACTTCCTTCAGATTGCCCTAGAAGAAGGGCTTCTTTCACTGGCCCCACATTTTATGGTAGGATTGAGTGTTACAGTACTTAAGCCTGGTCTTTAAGAATCGGTTAGGGTTTAATGATTTGGAATGGCAAGAATAGTGTGGATTGCTAGCATATAGGGACTGGGAGGGTAAAGACGCAAGCACTTGAGACATCTAAGGATGGAGGAAGCTTTTCCTAAGCCAAACCAAAAGATGTTGAGGAGCACAAATATAAATAAAAATCAATTTCAAAATCAATGCAGTCTATACAAATTAAATATCTTTTAACAAGTAAACAACACATATATAATCTGCAGAACATCTCTATTGTAAACCATAAAAGACCAGCAGACCAATAAACCATAAATGACAAAACATGTATTGATGAATTAATAAAATAAAATACAGTTATATATAATTTCTTAGAAAATAAAAGCAATAATTGATCCACCAATTAATCTTTTTATCAAGATACTTTACCCACTGATATTTAGTGCAATTATGCTATAATTAATAAACATTTCCATCTGGGTATGTTTTTTCATTAAAATTCTATAAATATATTTAATAATTATACATTTTATTTTGCATTTTTAGATCTTGGAAGTAAGCCTGGAAAGAATGACTGGCTGGACATGGTTCAATAACATACTGACATTTTATAAGCACCTCTGATATTTTAATTCTATATATTGTGGAACAGTTGTATTTATACAAGCTTGTAAAAGGCACCATCAACAAAGACTGTAGGCTGAAATGCATTTGGTCTTTGACAGTGAGGAGGTGTGGCAGAAACGCAAGAGGGTCCTCATCTAGGCACCTTCTCTGCAATAGCAATAAATAAAATTACAGGGCTGATAGATATTGAAATGGGCTTTTTGCAAAGAAGCAACACAAAAATAAGTTATGGACTTTTGTCTTGCACGAATTAACTTTTCAACTAATGAACAATGGGGAGGGGGCCTTATATCATTGTCACCCTACGATGACTCCATTCAAAAGTGGCCCTTAAAAGACGCCATGGTAAACCTTTTCAGCTGTTTCAGGTAGATGCCATTGCCAAACTGGATGAAACTTAGTGGAACAACCCATCATTACCATTACCCATAGAGAAAGAGGAAACCATCATTCCCCCCCCCCGACAAAGTGGTGTCATTATGCTTCATGTTTATTTATGAAGAAAGAACAACTTTGAATCTTATTTTAATGTAAGCAGTTATTCTTTAGTATAATAAGATTTTCACATTCAACATGCCAAGGTTTAAGGTTAATTGAGCATCTGTCTTTTTTACCGCATAAAAATATCCACTACTCTTGAATCTGTGGCAGAAACTCAAGAATGGTCAAGAATTCAGTCTCAACAATTTAACAAACCATTAAAGACTGTGTTAGAAAGAGTGTAGGGTGAAGTCATCCTTCTTTTTCATGGTATTGAAAATATAGCCATAGTTCCATTATATGGGAGATGATGAATCACATTCTCCTTTTTTCTCCTCCTGTACAATCTGGGTTTAAGGAAGAAGTATTTGTGTGGGCGTGCGTCTCTCTCTCTCTCTCTCTCTCTCTCTCTCTCTCTGTGTGTGTGTGTGTGAGTGTGTGTGTGTGTGTGTGTGTGTGTGTGTATATATATATATATATATATATATATATATATATATATATATATATATATATACACACATATAAATATATATATATATACATATATATATATATAAACTGC
The DNA here is from genome assembly GCF_029931775.1 of Euleptes europaea. Lineage (NCBI taxonomy): Eukaryota > Metazoa > Chordata > Lepidosauria > Squamata > Sphaerodactylidae > Euleptes > Euleptes europaea. The sequence continues at coordinate 33,173,189 of NC_079316.1, read as the reverse complement.
CCTTTGAGGCAACAGTTTCTTAGCTGGGCCTTACTCTGAATTCAGCAGTGAAAACTGGAAAAAAATATTGCCCTCTTAGAATTAGGTGAAGTGTTTGAAGCATTGTTCTTCAGGCCCACATCTGATATCTCCCGGCTGGAATAAAATTGCTTCAGGCACTAGAGTATATTGATCGCTGGTTTTAGCTTTGATTAACTATATTGATCGATTTGTGATTAAACGTAGATCTCTAAAAACTTCATACTATACCCTATATACTATTTGAGAAATATTTAATAAATATGATCCTTTTAAAATAGGGTTCTAGCTCCTATCTCTTTAATACATGAACAGTAAGATGGTTATTTTCCTCTAGGATTAATTGGGCATGTGATTTATCTCAGGGAAATGGCAATGTTGTGGACAAATGGAGAATTTGCCTCTATTTCCTCTACCAGTCTGCAGTGATGCCTATATAGCCAAGCAAAATGCTTGTCCTCCTACATGTCAGGCACACTTCTGAAGAGAAAAGAATAACAAATAAATAGAAGCTATTACGTGAAAGCCACCAGAATCAAATCTAATCTCTTCCAGTCAATGTCTGGCATAATACCTGTTTGGTAGCAAGATACCTTGAACAAAAATGATAGAGAATTTCCTAGTGTGTAGAGTCTTAAAATGGAACACAAAATTAACTAGATTAGATGGTGCTGGATGCAAGATGCACCCAAGTCTATTGGGGCAGAGAAGCAAAAAACAAAACAAAACCCTATCCTCTCTTTGAGAATACATAAGCTGGCATTTAGTTAGTTGTCTCCCCAGCACCCTTTATCTTAACACTATTGTAACACTATAGAGCCAGCACAGTATAGTGGTTAAGAGTGGTGGTTAGGAGCAGTAGACTCGAATCTGGAGAACAGGGTTTGATTCCCCACTCCTCCACATGAGTGGCAGACTCTAATCTGGTGAAGCGGCTCGGTTTATCCACTCCTACACATGACGCCTTCCAGGTGACCTTGGGCTAGTCACAGTTCTCTTGGAGCTCTCTCAGCCCCACCTACCTCACAGGGTGTCTGTTGTGGGGAGGGGAAGAGAAGGTGATTGTAAACTGGTTTGATTCTTTCTCAAGTGGTAGAGAAAGTCTTCTTCTTAAATGCTATTATCCATGGACTATTTAGAGTTATATGGCTTCTATCTGGTTCCCAAAACAAGCCCCCCCCCCATTTTTCAGTATGCTTTAAAGTACAGGTTTTCAGGAAATGCGATATTTTTTTCCAGTGTGAAATTTACACAAAAATAAAAAAGGTCTCTTTTAGTGTATAAAGGGATGAAGGGACTGTTTATTGCAAATCTCTGTCTTGTCCTTTATTTCCTATAGGTCACAAAGCAGTATTTGCCTAGGGCAAGAGGGAAATATCAGAGAGCTTTGAACTGTCACTGTTATCTTCCCACACTGTTCTTGTGACAGGAAGTAACTAGGGAGCTGTGAAGATCAGTTGGATGGTTCCTCTGAGACCCCTGAAAATACAGACAGCTTCTCCCTTTGTTGGACCCTTAGATGTTTTTTTTCCATAAGGCTTAAGAATAAAAGAGCCACTCTGACCCTGCTGTTAAATGGACACAAGGACTAGCATACAGAGGTGAATTTCTTTCCTTCCAGTATACAATATTTATAACCAAGAATAAATATGAGTTCGTAAATGCAAAGGTTTTGTGGAGAAAAATGGCAGACGTTGGCTTGGTTTCGACCAAGTGAGGAACCTTGGTCTAATGGACCCTTGCTCATTAACAGAAGGCAATCTGGGGATCCATCCCATTCGAAAAAAATAATATGCAGTCAAAATAACTGATGTGGTTACGATCAAAATGAAAGCAAGTGGGTCAAAGAAATAACCAACCAACTCATATTCCAAGAAGTATGGTTGGCATTACTATGAAACAACATGATGCTGTCTGTTTGGGGATTGCAGATCACAGGCAGTACCGCATTCCTGTCATTGTGATAAAAATCAGTTCCAGTCAAGGGTAACTATGTGCATGTGCACAAATGCTTCTTGTCCAGAAATTTACAATGTAGACCCTGCAATGGTTCAGTGGATTCAGTGCATACCACATGATCTCTAATCCTACTGTATGTTTCAGATATGTGTTACTGGATACATTCTGAGACATTTTCAGGGTTGTGTAGCTCTGAGCTTTGCATTTGGACTCAGTTTTTAAAAATAAATAAATGGCAACTGTATCAAAGACATGGGATTAATCACTAATGACTGACAGCTGCAATAACAAGATCAGTGGCTCCCATATGATGAACTGATGAATAAAAGTCATATTTATAGGGACATTGTGGCATTTAAATACTGAAGCCTCTCATTATCAGTATAATAATAGTTACAATTCATAAACATGCAAACAGTATTTGTATTATATTATTTTCTAAGGGAAATCAAAATATACTTTCTCCCTCTCACTCCTTTAAAAAATACTCCTTTTTGAACCCACTGGAGCAAACCACTTCCTTTCCTATCACCAAAAAGCTGGTCTAGATCAAATATCTTTTCAGTAAAATGGGGAAAATAAAAAAGAAGAAGAGATCATTAGCTCACTGGTTTTGTTTGTTTATTTGTAAAAAAAAAAAAAGTGCCAGTATTCATAAAGTTGCACTAATTTCCACCAGTTCTCCCCCTCCATCTGCAGATCCCCACTAGATTGTTCCTGGAGGTTCCTTCTCCCTTTCTCTGGCTCTCTCTCAGCCTCCCTACTGCAAAAACATTCACCTACCTTAAAGGGTTGTTGTATGGCTTGCGCCAACATAATACAAACGCTATTATAATTTCGTAACTGCCTCTTGATATTACATACCTATTCACAGAGATGGAACCCATCATAATTTCTATATCAGGGAAGACTCCCCAGTGGAAAATGCCACTGTGAGCCAAAAGGATCCAACCCAAAGATATGAATTCAATTGCTATAGAAATGTTGGGCTGGTATGCATTAATCTATGCAATATTATTCATAAACATATGGAAAGATAAGCTATATGGAATACCGAATAAGAAATGTATTGTATTTATGGAAAAAGCAATAAAAAGTATTTTTTTAAAAAAAAAAGAAAAGAAAAGTTGGGCTGGGTCCAGCCAACTTTTTCACTCAGTCTTGCCCAATTCCATGTCCATATCTCTACCTGAGTCCCTGGAGAGCCATGGACAGTCTGAGTAGACAATACTGACCCTGATGGACCAAGAGTCTGATTCAGTATAAGGCAGCTTCATGTGTTCATGTGGGACTTGGACCTTTGTCCATACAGGTCCCATGTTCACCGGTATAGCACCTTTATGGAGGTGCTATAGCTGCACCGCTCTTGGCTCAGGAATGGGCTGTTTGACCACCAAGAGCGGTGCAGCTATAGCACCTCCATAAAGGCTTCCTGGCTTCCGAAAGTAAAATAAAAAACGATTTGAAATGTAAAATGGGGGAATTGCCCTCATAGAAAACAGCGTGGCTGTATCACCCAAAAAGGTAGCTTAGCAACGCTGCAACTAGAGAGGACATTCCCATGGTGAAAGAGGTTAGGATGCTGCCTAAAGGCAACTCTGCCCCCAGAATGCCCCGGGAACGCCTCCCAGGAGGGCAGCACAGGGACTGGCACTGCTGGAATGCTGCCAGGGGGCAGCACTGGTGGAAGAGCCCCACACAGTGACGTGGTTTACCGAGGTCAGTGTGAATGCCCCCCGTGCCGATGTAAGTGCCCCTTATCCCAGGACACCGGAGCAGGGTCACGCTGGCTCCTATGCCAATTCGCCCTCCCTTTCAGGACTGCGCTTATAGGAAACATCCATTTCCATTTTTCACCAACAGAAAAATTGATTGGATCCAACCCATAATATCACAACCAAGCAGAATGCCCTAGGCCTTTTTATTTATACATTACTTATAAAATCATCCTCCTGGGAGGATCCTCTTAATTATCTTAGCCATATGGGAGCTACTTACCCACAAAAAGTTCTCACACATTCCATTCTATGTTAAGTACCTGCACATTTTAGGACCTGCACATTCTAGGCACACTAGACAAAAGAACCAACAGAACCAATCAGAAACCCTTCTCCAGCAGGCTCCAAGCACGTACTTACCCTCACACACTATCCTCTCACACAGCAACCTCAGCTATTGCTCCTCGGCAACTTAGGAAAAACAAAAACTACTACTCACCTCTCTAGCAGCTCTGCCTCCTGTTCTGACTCTCAGCACAACTGCCTCATCTCTGACCATCAGCTGTTTTGGGTCCCACAGTGTTTGGTTCTAAGCCCGATACTATTCAATAATTTTATATATGATTTGGATGAGGGTATGCATGGACTACTCATTAAATTTGCAGATAACACCAAATTGAGAGGAGCAGCAAACACACCAGAAAATAGAGATAGACTTAGAGGAGAGCAGGGAGCTGTTCCTGTTGGCAGTAGAAGGTAGGACTCACAATAATGGGTTTAAATTGTAGGCGGAAAGGTACCAGCTGGATATTAGGAAAACATTTTTACAGTAAGAGTTGTTCAACAGTGGAATCAGCTACCTAAGGAGGTGGTGAGCTCCCCCTCACTGGCGTCTTTAAGCAGAGGCTGGATGAACACTTGTCAAGGATGCTCTAGGCTGATCCTGCAGGGGGTTGGACTAGATGGCCTGTATGACCCCTTCCAACTCTATGATTCTATGATTTTGCTCCAAGCCATGCGATTAATTTATTTTAAATATTATTCCAAATATAGAGGAGCTCACCTCAAAAGGTAACCCACACAGCTGGAATAATATTTGTTTGTTTGTTTATATTTTTGGCTTATATCCCACCTCCCCTTCCCACTTAAGCAGGGCTCAGGGCAGCTAACAACAAATTTAAACAAAAATATATAGTATACAACCCCAGTATATAATTTAAAACCAGTCAACAATTAACAATAGATGGCTCACTAAAATCCCACTGTTATCTCACTCTGCTCTAATAGGCCCATAACCAACTGCTTTAAAAAAATGGGAGGTGGGGGGAAGAGAGGGGGAGATTCTGTCTAGGGTGCCTCATGATAGGAGCAGCATAAAACAATGTTAAAATTAAACCTATATACATGACCAACATCACTACGAAACTGTTGCTTCCTGTTCATCTGCTTTCAAAAAAGTTATATAGCAGATATTATATATCTGGGTAAATTGCTTCTGTCTAGTGTCAAATAACTCATGATTGTACCGTTTGTGAGAAGAATATCAAAAGAGCCTTGTATAAGACATTTATCTGTGTGGTCATTACCACATGCAAAGAAATCCCCTGCCAAAAAGATGATCAACATTGTCACCTCTGATAGCACAGATTAGTTTCAGGAGAGAAGTGTCTGTATTCCAACTAGGGCTGTCAAAAAAAAAATTCGGTACAGTTCGGATTCGGCCGAATTTGACCCTTGTGGGGTCGGTACGGTCCGAAGTCCGAACTCCCCCGCTTCGGATCCCCGGTAATTCGGGGGGATCCGGAGTTCGGGGGAAAATTCGGCCGAAGCGCGCCTTCAGGGATTCCCTGAAGGCGCACGGGGGCCCTTTAAACTGATCTGAGCCTCCCAGCTGGGAGGCGCAGATCAGTTTAAAGAGCAGCCCGCCCCCCTTCAGCGGGCTCCGCTGGAGAGGCGCGGCTGCCCTTTAAACTCATCTGCGCCTCCCGCCCGGGACAGCCCTAGTTGGAATACAGACACTTCTCTCCTGAAACTAATCTGTGCTATCAGAGGTGACAATGTTGATCATCTTTTTGGCAGGGGATTTCTTTGCATGTGGTAATGACCACACAGATAAATGTCTTATACAAGGCTCTTTTGATATTCTTCTCACAAACGGTACAAACGGGCTGTGCCTCCCCGCCCGGGAGGCACAGAGGAGTTTAAATGACAGCCCGCCCCCCTTCAGCGGGCTTCCCTGCAGGGGGGCGGGCTGCCCTTTAAACTGATCTGCGCCTCCCGGGAGGGAGGCGCAGATGAGTTTAAAGGGCAGCCCGCCCCCCTTCAGCGGAGCCCGCTGAAGGGAGGCGGGCTGCCCTTTAAACTGATCTGAGCCTCCCAGCTGGGAGGCGCAGATCAGTTTAAAGGGCAGCCCGCGCCTTTCAGCGGGCTGCCCTGAAGGGGGGGCCGAATTGGCCGAATTTATTCGCGAACTCCCGAACTCGCTGAATTCGGCCCCCCCCCGTTGCCCGCCAGAGTTGAGTTCGGATCCGTCCGAACTGAAAATCACCGAATCAGGGGAAATTCGGTTGATTTTCAGTTCGGACCGAACCGAATTGACAGCCCTAATTCCAACTACTCGGCGATATCAAGTGATTAATGGTGTAATGGCAGATAACTTGAATAACAGACTGCTATGCTTTTCAGGCTAGCCCTGGCTAGGATCTTGTCAGATCTCAGAAGCTAAGCAGGGTTGACTCTGGAAAGTATTTGGATGGGAGACCTCCAAGGAGTACCAGGTTGTGACACAGAAGCAGGCAATGGCAAACCACCTCTGAATGTCTCTTGCCTTGAAAACCCCACCAGGGGTCACGATAAATCAGATGTGACTTGACGGCCAAATAAAAATGCTTCTCAGTTTGCTGCAGTTTTCCAGCTCCATCAAAAGTTGATATGATCATTCATATTAATCAAGAACCTTTCTGTGTGTTGTTAACCATGATTAGGAATATATATCTGTATCAATAAAAAGATGACACAAACCAGCATGATGTAGTGGTTAAGAGCGGTGGACTCTAATCTGGAGAACAGGTTTGGTTTTCCCACTCCTCCACAAGAAGCCAGCTGGGTGCCCTTGGGCTACTCACAGTTCTCTCTGAACTAAGTTCTCTCTTAGCCCCGCCTACCTCACAAGGTGTCTGTTGTGGGGAGAGGAAGGGAAGGTGATTATAAGCTGGTTTGAGACTCCTTAAAGGTAGAGAAAATTGGGGTATAAAAAAACTAACTCTTCTTCTTAATGCATCCATATATGTAATCACTGCAAGATAATGACATACATCCAACCACACAGCAATAGGGCTGTTGAAAAAAAAATTCGGTATAGTTCGGCTTCGGCAAAATTCGGCCCGTTTTTATTTGGGCCGTGCCGAAGTCCGAACTCCCCCGCTTCGGATCCCCAGAAATTCTGGGAGATCCAGAGTTCGGGGGAAAATTCGGCCCCCCGCACGCCTTCAGGGGGATTCCCTGAAGGCTCGCGGGGGCCCTTTAAACAGATCTGCACCTCCCAACAGGAAGCACCCTGAAGGCGCGTGGGGGGCCCTTTAAACAAGCCCCTCTGCGCTGTCTGCGCAGGCAGCGCAGAGAGGTTTAAAGACCCCCTCCCCCCCTCCCGGGACTCCCGGGAAGGCAGGCGGGGGGCTGTCAAGCGCCTCTGCGCTCTCTGCGCAGAGAGCGCAGAGGGTTTCCAGACACCCCCCCAGCCCTGCCTGGACTCCCGGCAGGACTGGGGGGGGGGCTTTAAATAGATCTGTGCCTCCCAGCCAGGAGGTGCAGATCTCTTTAAAGGGCACCCCGCCCCCCTTCAGGGGGCTCCCCTGGAGAGGCGCGGGGTGCCTTTTAAACAGATCTGTGCCTCCCAGCCGGGAGGTGCAGATCTGTTTAAAGGGCACCCCGCCCCCTTCAGGGGGCTCCCCTGGAGAGGCGCGGGGTGCCCTTTAAACAGATCTGTGCCTCCAGCAGGGAGGCACAGATCTCTTTAAAGGGCAACCCGCCCCCTTCAGGGGGCTTCCCTGGAAAGGCGCGGGGTGCCCTTTAAACAGATCTGTGCCTCCCAGTCGGGAGGCGCAGATCTGTTTAAAGGGCACCCCGCGCCTCTCCAGGGAAGCTCCCTGAAGGCGCGTGGGGTGGGGGAAAGGGCCCGAATCGTCGAATTTATTCGGGAACACCCCGAACTCGGCCTATTTAGCTCCCCTGTTACCCCCCTTTTGAGTTCGGTCCGTCCGAACCGAAAAACCGCCAAATTGAGAGAAATTTGGCTGTTTTTCTGTTCGGGCCGAACCGAATCAACAGCCCTAAATACAACAGCATTTCCGTTTGTGGAAAACAGGCTGGGAATTTCTGGTAATTCCCTCTCCCCACTCTAGACCCCCAGTTTGCCTCTTCGGTAATTCTTGAGGGTTCACTGATCCACAGGTATCAGACTTTTTTTGGGGGGGGGGATTCAGCCATTTGCAACAGGAGGAGATTTGAAATCTATGAATAGTTGGATATAAACCAGCTTTTTTGAAATATTTTATCAGTGCATATGCGTGCTTCAGTAACCTAGGGCCAGGGTGGGATAGATCAGGTGAACCATCTACCAACCACCAACTACCTCCATCAAGAATTGGGGAGGGGGGGGCTTGGATGCCTCCTCTCTTTGGAGATCTAGGTCACCAATGTTGCCAGGTCAGCTTTCCTTCATCTTCACTGGGTCCAGCAACTTATGCCCTACGTCTCCTGCCCTGACCTAGCCATAGTGATCCACACAATTGTCACCTCCAGACTAGACAACTGTAACTCGCTCTACGCAGGGCTACCCTTGAAACTGCTCTGGAAGTTACAGGCGAACCAGAATGCAGTAGTGTGAATCCTAATGGGATCTCCATGGAGGGCACATATTCAACCTGTGCTCTGCCTGCTGCACTGGCTTTGGATTGAATTCCAGATCAGATTCAAGATATCAGTGCTTACCTTTAAAGCCCTAAATGGTGTTGGACCCTTGTATTTATGGGACCACCCCTCCCATTACACCCCTCCACCAGAGAGCTCTGTGCTCTTCTTCCGACAGTCTTTTGGTAATCCCTGGCCCAAAGTCCATCCAGCTGTCCTCGACCAGGGCCACAGCCTTCTCTGCTGTGGCCCCTTCCTGGTGGAACTCTCTGTTTAAGGAGACCCAGGCCCTAATGGACCTCTCTCAGTTCCAAAGAGCCTGTAAGTCAGAGATGTTCTGCCAGGCTTATGGTTAAGGACAGCGATGCTGGCCTGGATCCTGAACCTCTCTCCTGCTCTCTTTCTTCCAGCTCCCTTTTCCAGCCTTTTATTTCTGTAATCAACCTGGCTATGTATGTCTGTTCTGATCTCCCTATACTGTTTAGATGTTGTTTTAGTACTGGGGAGTCGTTGATGATTAGGGCTGCCAACCTCCAGGTAGTAGCTGGAGATCTCCTGCTATTACAACTGATCTCCAACCAATAGAGATCAGTACACCTGGAGAAAATGGTTGCTTTGGCAATTGGACTATGCCATTGAAGTCCCTCCCCTCCTCAAACCTTGCCCTCCTCAGGCTCCATCCCAAAACTCTCCAGGTATTTCCCAATCTGGAGCAGGCAATCCTATTCATGATTCAGGCACTGATATTTTAGACTTACTAAATGTTTCCATGTAAATTATATTTTTATTATTATCTGTATTTCTAAATTTTGATGTAGCTGTTTTTATCTTTATGTTGTACACTGTCTTGAGACCTGCCTCATCAGGGGGAGCGTGGGATATTTAATATTTATTGGTACAGTCAATCAGACCAGTAAAAACTATACAACAATAAACCTCACGAGGGAGCATGGGATATAACAACAACAACAATAATAGGGGTACAAAGTGAAGGAATAAATCTGTAGTGCCCTGTTTCTGGGTCTGTTCTTCCTTTTGCTGGTGCAAGATCAGTACCAAACAGGTGATCCATTGTTTGAATGGACAGATAACTCTTCCTGGCTTGAGTTGATAAGAAAATTAGATTTCATTTCACATTTGCTCCAATTCTATTAGAAAATCTGTATTTTTATATGAAAATCGATGCATATTATTATATCCTTCATATTCCCCCAAAAGAGGGTTTGGACAGTCATTTGTTTTTGTTTTTCAAATTTGTAGTTCACATAATTATAATTCATTTTATAAAGGGTTTATTAAAACTCTCAAAGACATTTTGGTGGCCAAATTAAAGTTATTCCATATGTGATTATGTAAATGGGCAACAAACAGCAAATATAAAACGCAGCATTAGGCAGGCAAGCAAATTCAATCAAGAAATTAAATAAAAAAGATTTATCTCATTCCTAGCAGAAAAACAGATGCTATTGCATGATTTCAGATTGGCAGAAAATCTATATGAATGGTTAATTTAGTACCATGAAAATTAAATGTATTAAGGGAAAGACATTTTAAATATTTATTATACAGTTTTTCACCATAATGGCTGTATCAGTTCTATTCAAAAATGAAACTAATATACTCAAGAAGGTCCAGAGGAGAGCACGTTACTCTGAGATGTAATGCTTTGGCTGATTTATATTTTATACGAAAAAGAATTAGAAATACTTTGTATGCTGTAAGTCAGCAAACTGAAAGCAGCCATCAAAATTCTATAAAAATTACAGTTTGCCAAAAGTTGTAATGTTCAGTGAAAGAAAATCAATGAAAAAGAATAATTAATGAGGGCATGATCCAGGAATGTTGCACATCTTTAAATTGCATTCATCTGAGTGGGAGAGAGTTACGCATGTTCTTAACTTTCTCATTGAACTCGCATCTGCTTAAAAGTCATTAGTTTGCTGGATCATGCCTTGATTGATTGATATAATAGAAAATGATCATTATATCATTCATCCCACAATCTACTGGAACATGCAAAGCAATCCAGTTCTGCAGGTGGTTGGAGTTCCTCTGCATGAACCAGCGAGAGCTTCTAAATTCAAATGAATTTATAAATAATCATTGCAAAGTTTTGCAATGGTTGTCTATAGAGGAGGGGGGCAGCCCCTTCCAAACCCCATAAAATTGGACCCCCTGGCCCAATCTTAACCAAACTTCAGGGGTCATGCAAGGAGAGTCCCTTCAAGCTACACTGTGAATTTGGGGGCTCTACCTCCAAACATGCACCCCAGGCGAATTTTAAATGTACTGACCTTTTTAGAGTCGATGTCAATAATCAGTCCCAATAAACTCAAACCCGAAATTTAATGAGGTTTTTTTTGCACAGCCTTAACAACTTTACTATAATATTATTTCTGATAAAGGGTTCTACATGTCATGGATGGGATCCAAGTGTCCAACTGCAGTGTAGGATCTAATAGTACTTCCAAGTTATAAACCTGTTCCAAGGGGAGTGAAACCCCTCGGACAGGCTGACTCCACAGCCCCTGAGCAGCTTCTCCATTGACCAACAGCACTTCAGTCTTGTCTGGACTGAGCTTCAATTTAGTGGCCTTCATCCATTATCTTCTCCAGGACTTCCACAGACCCACCTGGCTTAGTCGTTAAGGAGAAATGGAGCTGGGCGCCATCCACAAAATGGTCACACCTCACTCCAGTGTGCATATATTCAACTGCTTATGCAGGCATGAGCCACATTCCTAGATTTTAGCCAAATGATGATATTCATAACTAAAAGATGATACAAAGCTGGAAAGTATTCATTTCAGCTTTGACTTGGTACTTCATGACAATGGAATTTCTACATGCACATTTGCGATTTAACTCCAACATATGCATTTTGAAATTTCTTTACCATATTTTCTAAAAGAGAAATGGAAGATAACCCCGTTTAAAAAGGTTATACACAAAAGGTTTGTTTTATTACTGTACTTAACTGTAACTTGTAGTGAATTTAAGATGGACTCTTCTTTTTCTTGACAGCTCATTTAAAAATAGTCTTTCAGGTAAATATGGTACTTTGGGAGCCTTTTGCATAATAACACCATGTAGATAAACAGCATAAAAAGTGCTGTTTGTGGAGCTTGTTGAAACAGAGTTTGAAACTTTTGCATTAGTAGAAGGCATATGTGAATATTGCTAAAAATCTTACCAAGTTCTATTTTGCTGCCTTAGCCAAAGTGCTTTGAAAAGATTTGTGCCTTTCTTTTGTTAGTATCCCAGGAGACTTCTAGTATATGCTGTTTTGTTGGTAAGGACTATTTCTAGGGAGTCCAGATATAATTTGAATAAGAACTGTGAGAGTAATCTAAAATTGTAAGCACATTTAGGATGGCTTCCCATGTACTTAGAGAAAGGTACAGGTATAAAAAACAAACCTCAGTTGTCAAGGGTAAAATATGTGTACACTTTGTATTCTCCCTAAAACATGCTGAATTAGCAACCGCAAAGTGGTCCAATACTAAAGCAGACAATTGGTCCATTTAACTCAGTATCATCTATCAGCAACTTTCCAGTGACTCAGGCAGAGAGGATTTTGGCCAATACCTGATACCTGAAACTCTTGATTTAGAAATGCTGGACATCAACCCTGGGACCTTCTGCACCCAAAGCAAGTGTTCTGCCTCTAAGCTGCAGGATCTAAGCGTCCAACTGCAGGCTAAGATCTAATAGCACTTCCAAGTTATAAACCAACTCCCAGTTCATCCTGTTTATGTCCTTAGTTACCCATCCTTACTTTTTTGGACTTTAGCGTTCTTATTTTGTCCAAACAGCCCATTCCTGAGGTTGGGGGCCGAGTGGGCTTAGGAGGCGCTGTGACAGCTAGGCTAGCATCCATGCCACTCGTGCCTTCTATACTGGCACAGACGCCGGCATAGGGGCACTTACGCCACCCCTCGGACTGCGGCAGCAGCAAGCCCTCTGACACCAGTGAAGCCTCCCGCCGGCATCTTCCCAGCACAAGTCCTTGCGCTGGCGCCCCTGGAGGTATTCCCAGGGTATTCCGGGTGGCAGCTTCCTAACCCCTTTCGGCCTGGGAACGGCCCCTGAAGCAATGCCAGTGCTGCACCACCTTTTTTGTTGGCCCAGCATCTGTTTTTAATGGGGTGTCTTCCCTTTTCCAACTTTTTTTTTAAAAAAACCCTTTTTTAGCCTTGCAGTGTTTGCAAAACCTCATTGGAGGTGCCGTGGTGGCACCTTGGCCACGCCGTCCCCGGCTACTGCTTCTGTCAGGAATGGGCTGTTAATTATCGGTACCCAAGTGCAATCTGGACCTGACCTGGATGGCCCAGGCTAGCCCGATCTCATCAGATCTCAGAAGTTAAGCAGAGTCAGCCCTGGTTAGTATTTGGATGGGAGACCCAAGGAATATCAGGGTTGTTATGCAGAGGAAGGCAATGACAAACCGCCTCTGTTAGTCTCTTGCATTGAAAATCCCATAAGGGGTCGCCATAAGTCAAGTGCGACTTTACAGCACTTTACACACACACACACACATACACACACAAGTATAAGCGGAGTCTCCAAAATTCACCCAAATTGGGCTGCAAGCTCTACTATTTTCAGGGATATGTAAGTATGTGTCTGATCACACTTCATTATCCCTTTAACCCTACACTTGATGGTGTAACAGTGACTTTCAGGAGACGACTTGATTCAGGGGACTCTGGGTTAGATCAAGCAACTGATTTCTACTAACAAAAAGGCCAACAATTTTCATTAATTCCCCCCTTTGCACTACAAGACTCATGCAGTTCTTTGCTGTCCCCTAGAAGTAGGACATTATGAGAACCATTTCAGGCTGCAGCAGAAATCCCTTCTGTCAGTAGAAATTACTGCTGTATCCAGCCCCGTGGGAAGCTTCATATATGTTCCTTCACATTCAGTAATGCTTGAGCAGCAGCAGAGGTTTATGTGAAGACTTCCACATGGGTTACTTTAAAAACAAATCATGCCATATTATCTCTGAAGTCTTCTTTCACTGAAGAATATTAAAATCAAGATGATCCTCTGACACCTGAGATGTGAAACAGATTAGGAACTAATTAACTGTGTCACTTATGCTTTAGATGTATTATAATGGGAACCATTTCAGAAGAACTAAAAAAATAAACAGAAGAAAAGCAATTATCTCTGGTTTTCAATGCACTATTTTCTGACATCGTTTAGCTTATTGGATGTTTCCAGTTTCGGATATGATTTGCTTTTTGTTTTCTATTATTTAAAATGTGTGCTTTAGGAGGAAGCCATTTATAGTGGGCGGCTTGATAGTTATATATTGTCTGAAAATGATTGGGATATGGAAAAAGTGACAAATGTCAAGACACAACGGTAAAATGCCTTTGATTTTTGTGCACTGAAAACATTAAACTCTTAATGTCCTCTTAATGAGGTTCAAATCTTTTGTGAACGGCTTTCAGGGAATTTACTCTAAAAATGCAACATAATGGTATTAATTTGGCATAAACAAAGCCCTAAAAGCAAAATGCTACCTACTGTTTAGCAATTATTTTTAAACAATAAACTCATTGGCCTTCTACATGATTTTTTTTTTCAAAATCTTAATGTTATCCATTAGTACACAGATGCTCCTGCTCTTGATTCAGTAGCTCTGGGAGCCGGCATGGATCATTAGCTTGCCAATTAGCTTGACTTTATTAAACATCTATTTCATAAACATTAAAAAAAGAGTTCCGCATCTGACATTATGCTGTATGCACCAATTATGTCCAGGGGCTGTGAGCGCCAGACACATTGTAAAGATTCCTAAAATTGGACGCACGTGACGGGGAGACGATTTTCAGCACACATGTAGAAGCATAGCAGAGAAGGAGGCAAGGTCATTTTGCTCTAATTAAGCACACATTTGTGGTCATCATGGGGAGCTGTGGAAAAGATAAACTGTGCAGCACTGAAATAGTCTGGGTAAGATGACTAAATGGGACGAAAAGAAGATTGTAGTAATATTCCCCTTGTAGTAATATTCTTCTTGTGTAGCCAAGGGACAAGGACAGCACTAGGGGTGAGACACTGGAAGAGGTACTCCAGGCCAGGGCATCAAACATAACTGCCATTGAATCCTCATGAGTTTTATATATCCATGAAGGTACAAAGAGGAAGAAAATGTAACTCTGCAATGTCTAGTTAGATCCAATTATTTCACAGAGGGTAAAACAGTACTGGCTCAGAAAATCTGAGCAGGGGCAATATTATGACATAAACAGGTTAGGTCTAGGATTCCCACTCAGTTTCCTATGTGGTGGTTACACAGGGCCCTGGACCCAACCTGAATACTACATAATGTGTGAATCAAAGGTGACCACTCAGAAAATACGTGTGTTGTTATTCGTACCTCTCATCCCTACTGATGACTTAGAAGGGAAGAGTGATGTGGTCTTTGGGATTTTCTTACCTTGGCTTGTTTGCTTACTAAATGTAAATGCCACTACCAGAAAGGAGATTTTTAGTGGAGGATCTGTCCAAGATCCAGATATGGTCCTCTTACTGCTTGTCTGGGAGCAGGCCCACCCCCACTGCCGGAGCCTAGGCTTGCCAGACCTTTGCTAGGGGTGGGGATCCCACGCTTAAGGGCCCCTCCCCCAGCACTGTTCAGCCAACTTTGAGGGGGACTTACCAGCAGCCACCTGTGGCCTAGGCCTCTGTTGTCAGTGATGTATTAACATCACTTCTGGTGCTCGCCGGAAGTGATGTCATCATGTTGCAAGTGACATGGTGACACTCTGGTAATTGGGCAAAAACTCTATTGGCTTCTACCATAGAGTTTTTGCCCAAATACTAGAGCATCCCCATGTTGCTGGCGACATATTGAAGTCCGTTCCAGTGTATACCAGAAGTAACGTCGACATAGGGTTGCCAGCTCCTGGTTGGGAAATACCTGGAGATTTTTGGGGTGGAGCTGGTAAGTTCCCCTCACCCTCCATCCCGTGCTGGTTGCCTTACCAGAGCCACACTTGGAGTTACCCAGGAGTTGCAGGATGCTTACTTGGGAACCCATGGTGCTGGAAGCAGGGAAGCCCACCAGAACAGCAGCAACAAAGAGAACTTGTGTGGGCCATTTCAGGCCCCAACTCAACCAGACCCACCAGCTGCCAAGTCAGCCAGGACAACAGCAGCAAGGAGATAGAATGCTACAACAGCATTAATGCGGTATAGACCTTTTAATGCCCCACTTCGATCACTGCCAACAGCCGCTGGCAGTTTTGGCAGGGCAATGGGAGTGGGAAAGAGGCTGCAATCCCAGATTCTTCTGATGTCTCATGAGACTGCTAGTTCTCACATAGGGTTACCCGGTCCCTCTTTGCTACTGGTGGGAGATTTTTGAGGCAGAGCCTGAGGAGGGCGAGGTTTGGGAAGGGGAGGGACTTCAATGTCATAGAGTCCAATTGCCAAAGCAGCCATTTTCTCCAGGTGAACTGATCTCTATCGGCTGGAGATCAGTGGTAATAGCAGGAGATCTCCAGCTAGTACCTGGAGGTTGGCAACCCTAGTAAGAATGCCAGTTAAATAATAATCATTTGTTTGTGTAGGTATTTAATTGATACTCTGCCTTTCTCACTGAGACTCAAGGTGGATTACATAATACAAAAATCAGCTTAAGAAAATTTAATGGTTCAGTGATGGTGCACTTTCAGTGCCCGCATATGTAAGTGATTGGCTGTACTTGATTATGCACAGTAAGTGAATGTCTGTATTAAAATAATGTATACTGGAAGCCTGCCAACAGTGCATATGGGGAACATTTTTCACCTATAATCTACCCATGCCTGTGGTTACCATGTGGTCTGAAAGAAGCAAGGTACAGGTTACTGTCTTTGTACATGCCACATGAAATCCTGATTTTTCAGAGCTCTAGTTTGAGAATAGTGAAGCTGAAAATATGCACGTTGGCCCTTTCAGACAACATGGTGGCTGCCTGTAACAGGAGGATCTATGTACAGTTGCTAGCCTCTTAATACATGTCGATTGTAAGAACTGAAAAGAGCTTGGGAGCAAATTATATGTATATGAACGGTGAGTGTGCAATTAAGATATGTGACTGGAGTGTTTGTGTCCAAGAAAAAGAAGCATTAACGGGGATGGAGAAGTGATGCAGTAAAATACTAGAAACAAAAAAAGAAGAAGCTTATTTTAAGCGCCAACATTACAGAACTGCTTTCCTTGTTTTAATCCAAGGTAGTCTTACTAAAGAGAAAATGGAACTTATCCTTTCATTTTACTGCAGAGTATTTACTAGACTTTGCAGAAGCTCCCTTTCTGTTGGCTGCAGTGGGTGATCGAAATATTAATGCATTTTTGTATTTGTCTAAGGATAATCAAATAGACACTTGCTGCTGAGCTGTGAAATAGCTCTAGCTGCATTTTTATCCAGGCTGTGGATTCTTCAAACTCGCCTTGTTGCTCTACAACATTATTGATTGGTAGCTCAGAAAAAAGGGTTTCAGCTTACCTCCTGAAGCTATGTATATGCAAGCTTTCCTGGAAACTGGATGAGAGAGAGAAAAGAAAGTTGATAGACTATTCTTCCTATAGTATATTTCCTGCAGCTTATTGTACTTGAGAACAGCCTCAAGCACACCTTTTTCATATTACAGATTGCCATGAGGGCAGCAAAAGATACAGATAAAAAGACCTGCCATGAAGGCGGTAAAAAGGGTAAGAAAAATGCAGCGTACCAGCTACTGCTTTTTGCCTAGGTGACCGTTAAATCAATCATGTTTCCTTTAGAAAGACTGAAGGAACTGGCTGTGTCATGGAGAATACATGAAAGTTTTCAAATCCTTTAAAACATGTTGGACAGAAAGCAAATGCTTACTGGAACCACAGAAGAAAGGAAACACATCACTGGTGGATAGGGTTGCCAACCTCCAGGTACTAGCTGGAGATCTCCTGCTATTACAACTGATCTCCAGCCGATAGAGATCAGTTCACCTGGAGAAAATGGCTGCTTTGGCAATTGGACTCTGTGGCACTGAAATCCCTCCCCTCCCCAAACCCCACCCTCCTCAGGCTCCGCCCCAAAAACCTCCTGGCAGTGGCAAAGAGGGACCTGGCGACCCTACTGGTGGAATGAAAGAAAACATTAAGAAACAAAGATTATGGTTGTATCCAGCGATCCATTAGCAGGTGGCAAAATTGTCCTTCCTGCCTCTTCCATCAATGGATCTCCTTTTCCTCACAGAAGTCCACTAATATATGTAGCTATTACTCCACACAGATCGCATATCCACAGAATTCAATTTCCCTCATAATTAGGGTTGCCAATCTCCAGATGGTGGCTGGAGATCTGCTGCTATTACAACATCTCCAGCTGATAGAGATCAGTTCACCTGGTGAAAATGGCCACTTTGGCAATTGGACTCTATGGCATTGAAGTCCCTCCCCATTGAAACCCCACCCTCCTCAGTCTCCACCCCCAAAATCTCCAGGTATTTTCCAACATGGAGCTGGGAACCCTATGTAGTGGCTAAGAGTGGCGGACTCTAATCTGGAGAACTGGGTTTGATTCCCCATTCCTCATTATTATTTTTTCTTTTGCTGTCAAGTCACATTTGACTCATGGTGACCCCTGGTGGGGTTTTCAAGGCAAAAGACATACAGAAGTGGTTTGCCATTGCATGCCTCCAAGTCACACATGAAGCTGCCTTATACTGAATCAGACCCTTGGTACATCAAAGTCAGTATTGTCTACTCAGACCGACAGCGGCTCTCCAGGGTCTCAGGCAGAGGTCTTTCACATCACCTACTTGCCTAGTCCCTTTAACTGGAGATGCTGGGGATTGAACCTGGGACCTTCTGCATGCCAAGCAGATGCTCTACAAACTGAGCCACACACCCCCTCACAACCCTGGTATTTCTTGGAGGTCTCCTATCCAACTACTTCCCAGGGTTGACCCTGCTTAGCTTCTGAGATCTAACGAGATTACGCTAACCTGGGCTATCCAGTTTAGGGCTCTTGTCATTATACTGCCCATTTTTGCTGGAGATGCATAATTGATCACAAGGTACTCCTGGAATTTCTTCAAGGCAATAAGCCCCTGTGCATGGTGTTTTTAGAATTCAACTGCAAATACTGTACAATTAGAGAGCAGTAGATCCAGCAGAAACAGACCATGCATAAAAGACCCAAGTCAGCAGGAGACCCAGTGTGCTGTAGAGTCTGGACCAGTATCTGGGAAAATCAGGTCTGAATACCACTCTGCCATGGAAGCTTTCTGGGGGGCCTTGATCCAGGTACTCTCTATCCACTTAATCTAATCTCACTGGGAATGTCACTGTGAGAATGTGAGACTGTGAGAATGTTATGCGCATGAGATTGAAGAAGGGCAATGATGCTGTAAGCCACTTTGGGCCCCCGTTGGAGAGAAAAACAGAGTATAAATAAATAGGTCTGAAGCAGCCAAAATGCTTAAAGAAAGGAATTAGCAGGGAAGCAAAAAGGTTTTTGATATGATAGCGGACAAATTGCTATGTCCAAGTCAACAGCTTGGCATGTAAATTTTGGGCATAAAAATAAGAGTGATCATTACAAAAACATGATTTCTTCTCCATCTGGAATTTTTCATCCCAGCTTGAGAAGAACTCTTTTCTCCTACTTGCATACACTTACCTAGCGATTGTGGCTCCCGCTGCTAATTCAGAGGCAAGATGGAAGAAGGCTCATCTGAGGGCAGTCCCTTTCTCTTTCTCTCCAGTTCTCTGGAGCTGGTAGCTTCAGCTAGACTGGGAAATAGGTCTCTGACCATCTCCTCCTTCCTGGTGACCTAAATAGGCATAAGGCAAGCCTGGGTCCAGAACATTTGGGAGGAAAATAAATTTCTCTAGCTTATCATTGCTTCAAACACTGCCATAGGAATCAAGGGAGGAAAGAAGGAAACCTTCCAACCCCTCTTCCTTTCTTCCATGGCCACATACACAACATTCTCTCAATGTGGCTACCACTACCACTACCACAACAACCACCACCAGAAATTAGGTGATGTGTGATTCATAGGGAGGAAGTTTAAGCAGTTCACTGGGATGCAAATTTCCAGCACTTTTTTCAGCTCCCAAAAATTCCCATTGGTATTTGTATAAGGAGTAATATAAAGCACTAAACACTCTCCTGTTCATCTTTGTTAATTTTCCAATTACCACACAAATGTACCTAACACATCATTACCACTAAAAATTGGAAGAACTAGACAAGTTTGAAAAGTATTGCACAATAGAACATAAAAACGTTTTAGAATTCTATATTTCTATAGTTCTCTTTTGCATTTCTTAATATTCATATATTAAGGGCTAGAGCATTTTCAGATATTCTGCAGACTTGGGCTGAGTGGTGCTTTCTAAGAGGTAAACCTAAGCAAAATTAAATTTTCTGAACATGTCTAACTGTGGTCACTGAACAAAAGGAAAAGATGAACTTTGATAAACTTTTGAGATTAGTTTTTGCTACAAAGCATTATCAGCTCCAAGGACATCAAGAACACAAGTGAGATTTAGAATAGGGTTTAAATAAGATTCACCTTTAGATTGATCAGTACATGGTGGAATCCAATTGCATCATTTTTTCTTTAATTAGATGTTTGCAGATATGAGTCTTTGAGAAAAGCAATAAAACCTTGGGGGGTTTAATTGGCTTTCAAGTCATGTAAAACTGACATCATAAAAGCAAGGGCAGAATACTGGCTCTGCTTGCCTAGTATTTCTGAAGGTTCTCCGGAATAGAAAATGCTGGCTGGTCATGATGTTTCTGGAACTAAGCTGCAAATGGATGAAGTTATAAAGAGGCCTCTCTGTTTATATTTAAAAAAAAAGCTTGACATTAAAAAAAGAAAACTGGAGAAAGTGAGAAGTTACCACTTTGAAGCCCACTTGCCTCATTATTTTAGACAGAAAAGCCACTACAACTGCAAAAAAAAAAAAAAAAGGAACTCCCTGGAGAAATTAGTTATTATCATCGCCATGTATTTTCTGTGGGAAGCTGGTAATCTAACTGCAGTAAAGAGAATATTCATAATGAAATCAAGAGGGGGGACATATGTTTCTAGAAAAAATATTTTTTTTAAAAAAAACTGCACCACAGGTGTTTATAGAGACAAAAAGCTCGTTTTGAGGGAATATGTGAAAACACTGCTGCCTTTTAGTGCTTGGTATTAAAAGAATCTCAAAATAGCAAAGAAGAGAAGTCTTTATTAGAGGTTAAATCCATCCACTTCTTAATTAGTCAGTAAACCCAGCTGCTTCTGAAGAAGAAGAGTTGGTTTTTATACCTGATTTTCTCTACCTTTAAGGAGACTCAAACTGGCTTACAATCACCTTCCCTTCCCCTCCCCACAACAGACACCTTGTGAGGTAGGTGGGGCTGAGAGTCCTGAGAGCTGTGACTGCCCCAAGGTCAACCAGAAGGCTTCATGTGTAGGAGTGGGGAAACAAACCCGTTTCACCAGATAAGAGTCCGTCACTCATGTGTAAAGGTAGGTCCTGACTCACTAACCTATTGGAGTTTTTTGAAAGCATCAATAAGCATGTTGACAGGAATGAGCCTGTGGATATTGTGTATTTGGATTTCCAAAAAGCTTTTGACAAAGTCCCCCACCAAAGACTGCTAAGCAAACTTCATAGTCATGGGATAAGAGTACAAGTCCTCTTATGGGCTGAGAGCTGGCTGAAAAATAGGAAGCAGACAGTAGGAATCAATGGTCAGTTCTCACAATGGCAGGAAATGATCAGTGGGGTGCCTCAGGGATCTGTGTTGGGACCGGTGCTTTTCAACCTGTTCATCAGTGACCTGGAGTTGGGGTTAAACAGTGAAGTAGTCAAGTTTGCAGATGACACCAAATTATTTAGGGTGGTTAAAACAAAATCGGACTGTGAAGAGCTCCAGAAGGATCTCTACATACTGGAAGAATGGGCATTAAAATGGTAAATGAGATTCAATGTAAGTGTAAAGTGATGCATATTGGGGCAAAAAATCCCAACTTCACATATACACTGATGGGATCTGTGCTGACAGCGACAGACCAAGAAAGGGATCTTGGGGTAGTAGTGGATAGCTCAATGAAGATATCAACCCAGTGTGCGGCTGCTGTAAAAAAGGCAAATTCTATGATGGCCATAATTAGACGAGGAATAGAGAATAAAACTGCTGATATCATACTGCCCTTGTACAAATCTATGGTGAGACCACACTTGGAATACTGTGTACAGTTCTGGTCACCACACCTAAAAAAGGATATTACAGAACTTGAGAAGGGGCAGAAAAGAGCAACCAAAATGATTAGGGGACTAGAGCAACTGTCCTATGGGGAGTGGTTAGGACGCTTAGGGCTGTTTAGCTTGGAAAGAAGGCGGCTAAGGGGAGACATGAGAGGTCTATAAAATTATGCATGGAGAGGGTGGACAGGGAGAAGTTTTTCTCCCTCTCCCATAATACTAGAACACCGGGTCATCTGCTAAAGCTGGAGGGCGAGAGATTCAAAACAGATAAAAGGAAGTATTTTTTCACACAACACATAGTTAAATTGTGGAACTCCCTGCCCCAGGATAAGGTGATGGCTGCTAGCCTGGAGGGCTTTAAGAGGGGAGTGGACATATTCATGGAGGAGAGAGGTATTCATGGCTATTAGAATGGATACTAGTCATGCTGCATACCTATTCTCTCTAGTATCAGAGGAGCATGTTTATTATTTTGGGTGCGGTGGAACACAGGAAGGATGGTGCTGCTGCAGTCATCTTGTTTGTGGCTTTCTAGAGGCACCTGGTTGGCCACTGTGTGAACAGACTGCTGGACTTGATGGGCCTTGGTCTGATCCAGCAGGGCCTTTCTTATGTTTTTATTCTAGTATTATGGCAGAGGGAGAAAAGCTTCTCCCTGTCCACTCTCTCCATACCATCCATAATTTTATAGACCTCTTTCATGTCTCTCCCTTACCGCCTTCTTTTTAAGCTAAATAGCCCTTAGTGTTTTAACCACCCCTCATAGGGCAGTTGCTCTTGTCCCCTGATAATTTTGGTTGCTCTTTTTCTGCACCTTCTCAAGGTCTGCAATATCCTTTTTTAGGTGTGGTGCCCAGAACTGTATACAGTATTCCAAGTGTGGTCTCACCATAGATTTGTACAAGGGTAGTATGACAGCAGCAGTTTTACTCTCTATTCCTCGTCTAATTATGGCCAGCATAGAATTTGCCTTTTTCACAACAGCTGCCCACTGGGTTGGCATCTTCATCAAGCTATCCCTTTCTTGGTTTGTCACTGCCGGCACATATCCCATCAGTGTATATGTGAAGTTGGGATTTTTTGCCCCAATATACATCACTTTACACTTGCTCACATTGAATCTCATTTGCCATTTTAATGCCCACTCCTCCAGTTTGAAGTGATCATATGAACATATGAATCTGCCTTATACTGAATCAGACCCTTGGTCCATCAAAGTCAGTATTGCCTACTCTGACTGGCATCAGCTCTCCAGGGTCTCAGGCAGAAGTCTTTCACATCACCTACTGTACTTGACTAGTCCCTTTAACTGGAAGATGCCGAGGATTTAATCTGGGATCTTCTGCATGCCAAGCAGATGCTCTACCACTGTGCCACAGCCTCTCCTTTTGGAGCCCTTCACAGTCCAATTTTATTTTAACCACCCTAAATAATTTGGTGTCATCTGCAAACTTGGCCACCTCGCTGTTCACCCACAACTCCAGGTCATTGATGAACTCGATGTGGTTTGTTTTGGTTCTGATTTAGGCCAAGGGCTCACATTCTGACAGCAATCCTTCATCACCCTTTTTATCAGTCATGCTGGAGCCCAGGAGGGTTCGCCTGCCACTCGGATGGGAGCTAAGACAGAGCTCTCCGAGTGAGTTTACCATGGCTGGAGCCCCGTGTGGTTCACCCCCGGTCCCGGTGGATCTGTTCCCCGGGTAGCGGGTTCCTCGCCGGAGCCCTGGAAGGGTCTCATCCCTGATACCTTCCTTTTAGGACGCCCTAGACAATGTTCAACGGGCAGAAGTGGAACGTAGCCGCCTGACTGGACTTGTATGGGCGCAGCACGGAGGCCAGCGCTCGCCACGACCTCCTGGCGTCAAATTGTCCAGTGGAGGATGCTCGACTGGCCTGGGTGTGCGGAGCCGGGCCAAAAACACTGGCGTAACGGATGGTTGCACTCTTCCACGGAATGACCTCGACCACCACTTCAATGGCCGGGATTGATAAGCTGTCAACCCCCGCCTCTGGTGTCAGCGCAGCAACCTTAGCGGTTCGGATCCAGCCGCGACTGGATCTTCCGGATCAAACCGGACCTATTCCGGCATGGGAGCAGGAGGCTCTGCCACTAGTTACCATGGCCCTGACCACCAAACTCGAAGCAGACCAAGTTTTCGCGGATCGTAAGGGGGTCAAAGAGGACTTGCACTATGAGGACACTCTCTGGGCTGCAAACCTCCGAATCAGCCAGCCCCGTCGCTTAGGTGATGCGGGCGAGGATATGTTTTTGCTCCAAAAGCACAAGCGGGTACACGTAGACCGAGTGGCCCGCTTGCAGGATCAGATGAACTTTTGGCTTCACGACAACGACTGCTTGCAGCAGATACAAGCCGAACCGGATGACTCGGCCCCAGCTCCACAACCAGGGTCTCCTGATCAGGCTCAACCGCAGCAACCTGCGGCACCTCTGGGCGGAGCGCCCATGTTGCCAGTAACTCCAGCAGTGCCTGTGGCGCCAGGAGACTCCGGAGCTCCCGTCCTGCCACCGTCAGGAAGGCCAGGGGCCCCGTTCCTTGGATCTACACCAGCACCCGTAATACTTCAACGCAGAGGCACCGCGGCCACCCGCAGTACAGCACAGGGACGGCCCACACCCTCTGCACTTCCTACTTCTGCAGACCCCTCCGGGTCCTGGATTACAAGTGCCCCAGTGAGGGACAATTCCCAGTGGGGGAACGCATCGCCCCAAGCTCGGGGATGACTTCAACGCAGAGGCACCATGGCCACCCGCAGTACAGCACCGGGACGGCCCACACCCTCTGCACTTCCTACTTCTGCAGACCCCTCCGGGTCCTGGATTACAAGTGCCCCAGTGAGGGACAATTCCCAGTGGGGGAACGCATCGCCCCAAGCTCGGGGACGACTTCAACGCAGAGGCACCGCGGCCACCCGCAGTACAGCACCGGGACGGCCCACACCCTCTGCACTTCCTACTTCTGCAGACCCCTCCGGGTCCTGGATTACAAGTGCCCCAGTGGGGACAATTCTTCACCTTCGAACAGGGATCTTCCTGGGGATACCCCAGCGTTAACCCTGGACTCACCTCTTGACCTGTCACAAAACCGAGGAATGCCTCAACGCGAAGGCACCGCGGCCGCCCGCAGTACAACGCCGGGTCGGTTCACACCCCCTGCATTTTATTTCAGAGACTCTCCCGGTCTTCCTACTTCTACAGACCCCTCCGGGTCTCGGATTACAAGTGCCCCAGTGGGGGACAATTCTCCATCTTCGGACGGAGATCACCTCCGGGATACCCCAGCACTAAACCTGGACTCGCCTCTTGACCTGTCAAATAACCGGTCACAGCCTGCGGTGAATGGAACGTCCCCGCAGACCCCCGCAGTTTCTCCTGTAAAACCTATGAAACTGACGAAGGTGAAAGAAGTAGAAAATACGATGTATGTGGACGCAGTGTTACAACGCTATAAAGGGGGTCCCCAACTGCCTGTCAGGGCACTTATTGACTCCGGCTGCGGTCGCACTTTAATTAGTGAAACCACATTCGCAGCTCTCAAAGTCAAGTCCGAGGCGCTACCAGCTCCCGTCCAATTTGCCCAGATGGATGGAAGCCATTTCAAGGGGGGCCCAGTTGATCATCGCACTAAAGAGGTGGCGATGGGTATTGGCTCTCAATGGGAGCAAATAGACTTTACCATAGCCCCTATCCGATTCGAGGTGGTCCTAGGAATTAATTGGATTAAGGGTCATAATCCCTATATAGATTGGGAGACGGACACTATCTCCTTTACCAGTTCCAAATGTGAACAGCACCGGCAGCACGTCGCGCTGCTGGCTCCACCCGCTCCGGCATTGACCTCTGATATCCCATCGCCACCGTCCCTGCCTGATGTATACCAAGACCTTGCCGATGTCTTTGACATTAAAGAATGTGATGCTTTACCACCCCACCGTGCCACAGACTGTGCAATTGAAGTAGTAAAGGACTGCACACTGACCAAAAGCAAGATTTACCCTATGAGCGCTGCCAAGCGCACTGTGCTTCGAGACTTTTTGGATAAAAATCTTGCTCGAGGGTTCATCCGACCATCGAACGCTCCTAACTCTGCTCCTGCGTTCTTTGTCCGAAAAAAGGAGGGCGACCTGCGTCTATGCATTGACTTTCGAAAGCTCAACGCAGTCACCCAAGCCAACGCCTACCCCATACCATTGATTTCGGATATTTTGGGACAGTTACAAGAGGGATGTATATTCTCCAAATTGGACCTAGTAGAAGCTTACTACCGCGTCCGTATCCGCGAGGGGGACGAACCCCTCACTGCCTTCTCCAGCTGTTTTGGAATGTTTGAATTCCTCGTGATGCCCTTCGGGCTAAAAGGGGCCCCGGGGGTCTTCATGCAGCTCATCAACGAAATACTACATGATTTGCTGTACCGCGGGGTGGTGGTTTATTTGGATGACATCCTTATTTATTCGAAAACCATGGAGGAACATGTTGCTCTGGTCAGAGAAGTTTTACAACGACTCCGTAACCACCAGCTCTATGCAAAACTGTCCAAGTGCGAATTTCACCGAAAGCAGATAACTTTCTTGGGATACATAATCTCTCATTGTGGCCTTAGCATGGACCCCGCTAAAGTCCAATCAGTACTTGACTGGACTCCGCCCTCCACCCGCAAGCAAGTGCAGCAATTTCTGGGCTTTGCTAATTTCTACCGCGGTTTCATTCCCAACTTCGCTCAAGTGGCGTTGCCAATCACTGACCTCCTGAAAACAAAGGGTAAAGGGGTTTCTGCAACGTTGCCCTCTGCCAAAATACTATGGACTGATCAATGCCAATCCGCCTTTGTAGCCCTCAAACGGCTTTTCACTTCTGAACCGGTCCTACAGCACCCAAATCCGAACCAAATGTTTATTGTACAGGTCGATGCGTCTGACGTAGCCATGGGGGGTCCCTACTCCAGAGAGGACCGGACGGTCTCCTTCACCCCTGTGCCTACTTCTCGAAGAAGTTTACACCTTCCCAATTAAACTGGCCCATTTGGGAAAAGGAAGCTTCAGCCGTCCACCATGCCCTTATGCTGTGGAGGCAATTCCTGGAGGGGTCCGGGATCCCCTTTGAAGTTTGGACCGATCACAAAAATCTAGCTGCCCTCACGGGGACCCATAAATTGTCCGCAAAAGAACAGCGTTGGGCGGACTTCTTTGCTCAATTCCATTTTGTTCTCAAACATGTACCTGGGAAACAGAACGTGCTTGCAGATGCCCTATCCCGGTTGCCTCAATACCCAGTAAAACGGGATCGGCCGACAGACTCGTTGTTTACTCCGGCGCAAAGGGAAGCCCTACCCCTACTGGTCGTGCAAACCCGGGCCCAAACCGGGCTCCAGCAGGGGAACCATACCGTAGCTGACAAGGTATCCAGCCCTAACCAGCAGGCTCCCTCGCCTGTCCCCCTTGCGCCAACTGTATCCAGCACTCCACAGCAACCAGCCTCTCCTCCCCCTCCACCACCATCAACTCCTGCTTCTCCCTCTCCCACAAACGGAGAGGGGGTGATCATCTCCAATACCTTCCTGGACTCCCTTCGGGCTCAGTGCCTAGCCGAACGCACTGCCCAAACCTTGCCCCAAGGTGTACTCGAGCAAGGTGGTTGTTGGTACAAAGACTCAAAATTATACGTGCCTAAAATACTTCGAAGAGAAGTTCTACAGTTAGCCCATGGAGCTAAGACAGCAGGGCACTTTGGGTTCCTGAAAACTCTTCACCTATTGCGTAGACAGTTTTGGTGGGGGGGGATGCGTTCTGATGTGTTCGTTCGCAGCTGCCCTATCTGTGCCACAGTCAAACGTTCTCAAGGCAAACCCCCAGGACTACTGCAGCCGCTGGAAATCCCCAGTAAACCCTGGGAAGTGATTGCCATGGATTTCATGACGGATCTCCCCCTTAGCGGGGGCAAAACTGTACTATGGGTTGTTACTGACTTATTTTCCAAACAGGTACATTTGGTTCCCTTAGCGGGTATTCCCTCCGCCCCCAAGTTGGCCCGTCTCTTCCTGTCACATGTCTTCCGGCTACATTCGTTTCCGCGCAAGATAATCTGCGACCGCGGAAGTAGTTTTATTGCTAAATTTTGGAAAGCTTTCCTCAAATTAGTGGGGGTGGAGCAAGGATTGTCTAGTGCTTACCATCCTCAAACGGATGGGCAAACTGAACGTGTCAATGCTGTACTGGAATGCTATTTGCGTTGTTATGTCAATTATCACCAAGATGACTGGGTAGAACTGTTGCCTTTTGCAGAATATGCTTACAATAATGCTGTGCATCAATCTACTGGCTTTAGCCCTTTCTATGCTGTGTATGGTCAGGACTTCGGTCCTATTGCCCCTGTAGAAGGGTCTGAGGGGGAGGGGGATCCTGATGTCGCCTCATGGGCACATGCCCTCCGTACTACTTGGCCCTGGCTGATTAGCAACCTGGACCGAGCCAAACGCAAGTACAAAGCGCAAGCTGATAAGCATCGCTCCCCCAGTAAGGACTTTCAAGTCGGGGACTTAGTATATCTTTCCACCAGAAATCTGCGCTCCACCTGTCCTTGCCACAAACTCAGTGGCAAGTACATTGGCCCATTTCCTATCGCCCGAATCATTAACCCTGTCGCCGTGGAATTGACTCTCCCCAAAACCTTAAGGTGTATCCACCCCGTCTTCCATGTCAGTCTCCTGAAACCCCATGTCGCCTCCTCGGACTGGCATCCAGAGCCGCCTCCCGAACAACCAGTGATGGTGGGAGGGGAGGAACATTTCGAGGTGTCCAAGATCCTGGATTCACGTATACACCATGGATCTCTGCAATACCTAATTCGCTGGAATCACTTCCCCCCTGCCTATGACGAATGGGTGCGTGCACAAAATGTCTCCGCCCCCCGCTTAGTAAACGCCTTTCACACCACCTACCCGGACAAGCCATCCCCCTTGCCAGGAGGAAGGGGGCCTTAAGGGGGGCAGGATGTCAGGCCTGTATCTCAGTTACTTTGTTTTCCTTTCGTTTCTATCGCTGACCTGACTACTGACTAAGCTCAAGGACAAGCCTGCATACCGAAGCCTGTTTGAAGTCCTGGGAACAGCAGCTATGTTTGTGTTCTGTAATCTCTTGCAAATATCATAGCCTTTATACTGCTGAGTGTTAGACAGCGAGCTCATTGCTGTCAGCTTTTCTTCATGCTCTGTACTCCTATTTAGACCAAGTAAAAACCAGCTTCTTTTGGACCTGGCTGTCTCGATGTGGTTTGTTTGGGTTCTGATTTAGGCCAAGGGCTCACACATATTACATATCTTTGTTAGAAGTTCAGCAATTTCCCTTTTGAGTTCTTGAAGAACTCTTGGATGAATACCGTCTGGTCCCTGTGACTTGTTAGTTTGCAGTTTGTCGAGACGTTCTAGGACTTCCTGCCTTGTTACCACTATTTGCCTCAGTTCCTCATTTTCCCCTTTCCAAAATCTCTGTTCAGGAGAAGGAATCTGCCCTGTATCTTCAACAGTGAAGACAGATGAGAAGAATTCATTTAGTTTTTCAGCAATCGTTTTATCCTCCCTTACAGTTCCTTTACTCCCATTGTCATCCAATGATCCAACCGCTTCCCTAGCTGGTTTCCTACTCCTAATATACTTATAGAATTTCCTATTGTTTGTTTTGACGTGTTTAGCAATAAGCCCCTCAAAATCTTTTTTTGCATCTCTAATTATCTGCTTGCATTTCCTTTGTGCAAGTTTGTGTTTGCTTCTGTTCGCCTCGTTTGGGCAAACCTTTCAGTCTCTGAAGGAAGACTTTTTTTCTCTAATGCTTCCTTCACCTTACCCGTTAGCCATGGTGGTGACCTCTTGGACTTATTACTACCTTTCCTGACCTGCGGTATACAAGTTGGCTGAGCCTCTAGTAATGTGGACTTGAGTAACCCCCAAGCCTTTTCAAGAGATTTAACCCTCTTAACTGTTCCTTTCAACTTCCTCTTCACCAGTTTTCTCATTTTAGAGAAGTTCCCTCTTTTAAAGTCAAAGGTAATTGTGTGAGATTTCCCAGTCACTTTCCCACTTACATATAAATTAAATTTGATGCCATTGTGATCACTATTGCCAACTGGCTCAACTACATCCACATCCCGCACTAAGTCACCGGCAGCACCACAGAGTATTAAATCCAGGATCGCTTCCCCTCTGGTTGGGTCTATGACCAACTGTTCGAGGGCACAGTCATTTAGGATATCTAAAAATTTTATCTCTTTGGCTTGACTGGAGCATACATTTATCCAATCAATATGAGGGAGGTTGAAGTCTCCCATTATTACTACTTCGTTACCTTTACATGCTTCCCTAATTTCATTCTCCATCGCAAGATCACCCTGAGCCATTTGGTCAGGGGGCCGATACTAGAACGTCCCTAGTACTAAATATCCTTTGGGGCCCGGAATCGTCACCATTAAGGATTCTGTGGACAAGTCTGCTCTTTTTATGGTCTCTAGCTTATTAGACACTATGCCTTCCTTGATATACATAGCAACACCCCCTCCAATACTCCCTTCCCTGTCATTTCTATACAGTTTGTAACCAGGGATGACTGTATCCCACTGGTTCTCTCCCCTCCACCAGGTTTCTGTAATGCTCACTATATCTATGTTTTCTCTTAAAACCATGCACTCTAATTCCCCCATTTTTGCTTGGAGGCTCCTAGCATTAGCATAGAAACACCTCCACACTGTTTCTCTCTTTCGAATGAGGTGTCATCTGCTGAAGTTGGCCGATGACAGATTCAAAACAGATAAAAGGAAGTATTTCTTCACACAACACATAGTTAAATTGTGGATCTCCCTGCCCCAGGATGTGGTGATGGCTACCAACTTGTAAGGCTATAAGAGGGGAGTGGACATGTTCATAAAGGAGAGGGTTATTCATGGCTACTAGTAAAAATGGATAGTAGTTATGACGCCTACCTATTCTCTCCAGGATCAGAGGAGCACGCCTATTATCTTAGGTGCTTTGGAACACAGGCAAGATGGTGCTGCTACAGTCATCTTGTTTGTGGGCTTCCTAGAGACACCTGGTTAGCCACCATGTGAACAGTCTGCTGGACTTGATGGACTTTGCTCTGATCCAGCACAGCCTTTCTTATGTTCTTATGGTCACATTTAAGTGTATTATTCCCTTTTTGTTCAATCTACATTGGTTGCGTGTGCATTTCCATGCCCAGTAAAAATTCTCAAGATCACCTTTGCAATGCAGTCATCACTGGGAATTTCAGAGGTCACTGGAGGTCCTTCTCCATTTGCCCCATGATTGGACGTATGGTGGGTGACCCTGGGACAGGGCCTTCTCTGTAGAGTGCTGCTGCTTTGGAACTCCCTTCTAAGAAAAAATTCCCTCATCTCATTCTTGATCATAGAATGCTGCATTCTCAAAATTGAACTTTTTACTGAGTTTTTACTGCTTAGTATAATGACAAGAGCCCTGACCTGGATAGCCCAGGCTAGCGTAATCTCATCAGATCTCATAAGCTAAGCAGGGTCAACCCCTGGGAAATATTTGGAGAGGAGACCTTCAAGGAATACCAGGGTAATGACTTGGAGGCCCGCAACAGCAAACCACCTCTGAATGTCTTTTGGCAAATGAAAAAAATAACAATGACAAGGGAATCTTTAAAAGCATGTTTCTTAACACTGGTTCTACTTATTGCTGATTTTAATTATGGACTTTTTAATTGATGATTATTTTAATCTGGTGTTGGTTGTTAAGATGTTGGCTTTATGATGTTTTTATTGCAATTTTCTGATTTTTTAAAAACATCCCATAAACTTGTAGTTCATTTATAAAAAGGAGGAATAACATTTATTTTAATAAACCAATAAATATACTTTCCTAGAGTTGTCTGGTAATAGGTGATACAGAAGGTTCAATGAGAAAATATCATTAACATATACATTTGTTGGGGGGGATAACATGAAATCATGAACCAGCTCTACTAACTTTCCACTCCTTCCTCCCACTGTCTTTTTATAACAAATGTTGTTCTCTCCAAACTTCCACGTAAATGTGTTAATGCTGTGATATGATTAACTCTGGGCTGACAAGCCTATATATCATAACAAACACTATAAAGTGAGAAGGAGAGACACTGATCTGTATACGCAGAATATGCTGAGCAACCATGACTGGCATTTTATATACTTCCTGCTGAATTTCACATACTCAACATATATAAAAGAGGTTCAGAGTCTCCAGTTTCTTCTGTATATGTGCCAGCCACTGCTTCAACAAAACAACAATTCAACAGGGACCTCGACAGACCATCTCAGTTGCAAAACAGATTAATCTGAGACTTCATCCTAATGAGAATGAGCACAGAGAGTATAATGGATGTCACTTAACACAACAGAAGTATGCAAAGGTTGCCAAGCTGTGACCAGAAAAGTACATCAAGCACAGTTCGTTACGATGGGTAGCTGTGTTAGTCTGTCTGTAGCAGTAGAAAAGAGCAAGAGTCCAGCAGTACCTTAAAGACTAACAAATTTCTGGCAGGATATGAGCTTTTGTGAGTCACAGCTCACTTCTTCATTTCTCACTTCTTTACTTCTTCTGATGAAATTAGCTGTGGCTCACAAAAGCTCATACCCTGCCAGAAATTTTGTGAATCTTTAAGGTACTACCGGACATTTCCTTTTTTCTATTGCTTACAGTTCATTAGGTGATGTTCCAAGTGTTCTGAATTTAATGCCTGCAGACACTTTTGTGAGGAAGCAAACCATCCTTGTGAACGGAAATGGACACATGTTGAAATTGCCATTGAATTACATAAATAATATATATTACAATATTTTGTGCAGCATTTTT
Organism: Euleptes europaea; assembly: GCF_029931775.1. Taxonomy (NCBI): domain Eukaryota; kingdom Metazoa; phylum Chordata; class Lepidosauria; order Squamata; family Sphaerodactylidae; genus Euleptes; species Euleptes europaea. The sequence goes on along the minus strand of NC_079316.1, from coordinate 33,140,440 downwards.
AACAGAAGCAGAGAAGACGATGCTATTCATTCATAAACCAAAGAGCTGGGTACAGCAATCAGAGGAGGCTGTGGCCTCTGAGATAGTGAGTATGCTATAAGATTCAGTCTACACAGTGGATTTTAGAAGAAGAAGAAGAAGAAGAAGAAGAAGAAGAAGAAGAAGAAGAAGAGGAGGAGGAGGTGGAGGTGGTGGAGGAGTTGGTTTTCATATGCCAATTTTCTCTACCTTTAAGGAATCTCAAAGTGGCTTATAATCACCTTCCCTTCCCCTCCCCATAACAGACACCTTGTGAGGTAGGTGGGGCTGAGAGAGCTGTGACTAGCCCAAGGTCACCCAGCTGACTTCATATGTAGGAGTGGGGAAATCAATCCGGTTCACCAGATTAGAGTCTGCCGCTCATGTGGAGGAGTGGGGAATCAAAACTGGTTGTTCTCCAGATTAGAGTCCACCACTCCTAACCACCACTCTTAACCATTGCACCAAGCTGGCACCACACTAGTTAGCATGAACTTTAACTTATTACAGTGTTGTCAGTAAGGACTTAAACCAGTCTCTTCTAAAATGTTCTCTGTCCTCTCGGATCATCTTTGGACCTGATCCCAACCAGGTATTCCAATCCAGGCCCTTGTTCATGCAAAGTTATATTCCAGAGAATTTGCAGTCCTGGTGTCTGATTATCTAGATTTAACAGTATTATTCTACTGAATGATTGTGTTCCTCCTGAAGATTCTTATTCATGCACAATGATGGCATGACAACTTGATGACTCACATTATGTAGCAAGGGACCTTCTATGACAATTTGATTAAAAAATATTTTGTTGTTGTTGCTGCTGTTTCACAACATACTGCACTGAAATAAATAGAAACTTTTGTCTTTACCATCACTGGTTTATAGTGAAAGGGGCAGCCTGCAAATGTACTGCCACTTGGCCATATCATGTTATTTTTCAATATTAAGTTTAATTCTGCTTTGCCCTAGGCAACATAACACTGGGGCTCACAAATATTGTGTTTAATTCTCATCTGAGCCTAGAAGTGTGATGATAGAATATTATAAACTAACATTGAGTAAGTTCTTGTAATTAAAGGATGAGCTGTATGCTGTTGTTTTTTAATAGTTTGGGCAGAGAATCATATTGTTTCTGTGGTTTGCCCATTTAATACCTATAAATACTTCTTCCTTTAAGAAATAGTCTGCTGATAAAATCAAAAACCAACTAATGGTTATTAATGAAAAAATATTTTTCGTAACATGACTTGGGAAAGAGATCTTTCATTGTTAATAAACCATAAATAAACATTTCTTTTTTCTTTTTCTCCCCCTCAACATTTCTTGTATTCGATTTTTTAAAGCCGCTTATGTGCTTGTGTATGCAGTTTCTAATAAAATGAGAAGTAAAATCCATTCCAAGACTTCCCTTAAATAAATGGTTATTGGGCTGACACCCTACTCCCACAAAGCATCTTTGAAAATCTCAGATATAAATGGTTTTTACTGTCATGAAATAATGTTAGGAATTTCTAAAAGGATGAGAAAAAGCAGTGAGAATCTGGGGATTATTTAACTGCTACAGTTCAGCGGCTTGCTCTCAAGTCTGTCTGAACTGTTAAGCAGCAATGATTTAACTGCTATTTTGCTCATATTCATTGTTGGATCCAGTGACATGCAATCGGAAACCTAAAGGGACTTAGCACATTTCCATCAGTGCAAAATCTTGTGTAACGCCTAGTGCTCCTTTCCCTATATAATGTAGTACCCAGAAATTGGTTGCACAAGATCTTGCAGGCTCAGAAACGCAACTGGGAATGCAATAAATTTTGCGCTGGATCCAACACATTGACTTGTATCCAGATCTTAGGGAGAAGAAGCAATGCTCTGTTGCGGGAGCTGGTGGATTGTGCCAACGCCCAGGAATAACCACCAGTACCAGTAGAGCTTGTAGAAAATGCAGTTATTTATTCACAGTGCTATACACACACTCTTTCCACCACTATCTCCCGACATTAGACTCACAGAGTCTTACACTTATATACAGATGCCATCTCCAGGCAGCAATTAGTGTTCCTGGCTGAGTCACTCTCCAGGTGCTACTCATCACCTTCAGGCTGAGTCACCCTACAGGTGCAACTCATTAACTCAGTGTCAGGCCTTCTAGGGGCTTTCCAGGTTATTGCATCAGCTTAGCTTGACACTTAGATCCCCTGAATCTAAAACCACCTGTCATTGCTAATATGAACAGACTTGCGTATTCTGTCATGCTCTACTCTATACTTGTTAGATTTTATTTGGAGTCATGTGTTCAGTTAAGGTTTAGTATTTTGTTTCTCTCTGACAGCATTCAAAGCACTGTATCAGGAGCCTGGGAAATTTGTCCCTTGTATTTTTATAGTTCATATTAGAACTGCAGTCGAGATCCATGTTGTAACAGTTTGTGTAGTGCATTGTTTGCATGTCCACCAAAGCACAAGTGGTTTGTGAACTGGCTGTAACCAGAACAAAATAAGGACCAAGTCAGTTCTCATTAACTGGCACCATGTGCATAAAAAAACAGGGCGAAGAAGGCCTCCGAATAGTGTTGTTCTCAAACCTGTAATGCTGACATGCTCTTTTCAGACCAATCAACTAAAAGACAGAGAGCTCTATTTCTCTACACTGGAATTGTTGTTTTTCCACAAGACGTTGCTGCAGAATTGTCTTGTGTCTCATAGGGAGAACAAGTATTTCATCAACATAATGTGCTCTTTCCAGTTATGAACCATTGTATTTGGTTTGTGGTAAACTGGTGCCTTATTTACATCTCCATCTGTAGTTCACCATCTGGATTTTTAGAGACATTTTGTAAATACATATGGCACAGGACTGTAAATAAGCATCTATTTTATTAGTGGAGTAATGGCACCTCTAGGGTTATTTGTTGACTGGAGTTGCTGCTAAATTCCTATAGTGTTGAAGGGAGCAAGCTATGGAACAAAACAATTGCAATTTCATTATTGGAATGATGGACAGAGAAACACAAACATTTTCATTCCCAAAGGAGAAAACAGATACTAAGACTCTTCAGCATATCCAAATGTACTTTCTCTTCTCATAGCTTTTAGAAAGTGTGCCAGGAAGACTAAATCTGGAAGAGTCTTGGCAAACTGGTAAAAGGAAACAAGAAAATAGAACGGATGGCTGGTTTTAAAGTAGAAGTTGAGCATTGTCAATCAGTACACCTCAAAGGTCTAATGTTGATGAGAGCAGAATCAGAGCAAGAAGCATCAAAATTGGTATTTTCTCTCTTGTTATACACATGTTGTGGTATACCTAGAGCCAGTGGGGTTAAAATGGTGGACTATGATCAGGGAGACCAACAGTGCTTTCCTAATATTGTCGAAGGCTTTCACAGTCAGAGTTCATTGGTTCTTGTAGGTTATCTGGGCTGTATGACCATGGTCTTGGTATTTTCTTTCCTGACTTTTCGCCATCTGACGTCCTGGTGAAACGTCAGGAAAGAAAATACCAAGACCACGGTCACACAGCCCGGATAACCTACAAGAACCAGTGCTTTCCTAAATATGCGTGTGTTAAGTGCTGTCAAGTTGCTTTCAATTTATGGCAGCCCCATGAATAAATAACTTCCAAAACATCCTTTAGTTAATAGCCTTGCTCAGGTCTTGCAAACAGAGGGCCTTGGCTTCCTTTATAGAGTCAATCCATGACATGTTGGGTCTTTCTTTTTACTTGCTGCCTTCGACTTTTCCTAGCATTATTGTATTTCCCAGTGACTCTCATCTCCTCACAATTTGACCAAAGTACGATAGCCTCAGTTTAATCATTTTAGCTTTTAGGGAGAGTTCAGGCTTGATTTGATTCAGATATCTGTAAAACTCTCCATAAAACCTATGATCGTCAAATTCCATTGAAGTCAATGGACTTCAAAGGGTGTAACTACTTTGGATGGCTGTGAAGCTTTCTTGTTGGCCTTGGGCCAGTCACTCTCTCTCAGCCTAACCTACTTTATAAGGTTATTGTGAAGATAAAATTGAGGAAGGGAGACTAATGCATGCCATTCCTGAACTCGTTGGAGGAAGGGCAGGATAAAATCTACTAAATGCACCCTTTTACAGTTTGGTTTCAGTTTCCATATGAGATCCCTTCTGCAACATCATAGGCAGGAATTATTTAAAGACAAGTGCCAGGATTAAAAAGCTCTCTCAGTGCAATTGACCTCACTGAGTGTACCTCTGTTTAGGTTACATTTTCAGACTGGTGTTTCTGGAACATCAGGTTGATACTTGCACACACATTCTGAATGGCCGACCAGCACTGCCCAGTGTAGAGGAAATTGCAGGCACTCCAACTAGAGAGCTTTATAATTTGAAATTTATTATACAGCCCACTCGCATGCCGGTATATTTGTAAATATTTATGTGTGAATTATATGGGTTTTAATTGACCACTGAGGAAGGCCTGTCGGTTGAAATGCATATGGCATGTCGTTGAAGTCTGTCAACCTTATGAGATGCCATTGTGCCCTGTTTTATCATTTTTAATGTTTTCACTCTTGATCTAGTGCCTTAAATATTATATTATATTATATTATATTATATTATATTATATTATATTATATTATATTATATTATATTATATTATATTATATTATTTCTATATTTTCCGCCCAACCTGGAACATCACCAGTGCACTGCCTTGCAAAACTAATGGAGCTTCAAAAAGAGTTGGTGATAGGATATTGATATGTGATCTGCTATTGAAAAGTAAGGGGAAAGAATCCCTAAAACCCCCACTGACTGAGAGAAACCTGTATGTCTAAAGGAGTACTTTGGATCATGGCCAGCATCTTATTGTACTTAAAAAATATGATCCTCATACTCAGAGCTGGAGTTCTGTTCAGTGTAAGGAAGCAACAATTTAAGGCTTCTGAGTATCAGGGGCCTAAAAGGGGGGGGACCCTAAAGCTAATTAATTTACCCATTTAAAAGGAAGTAATTGGGCTTCTTATACTTAACATAGTTTAGTCTCTTAGCATGTCTTAATTGGGCTCTGCTAATTTTAAATTGAACGTTGAAACCCTTCTTTTTCATACTTGGCCTTAATAAGTAATTTCTGCTTAGAGGACGGTCTGTGTAACAGTGCACCTTTCAAAAATGATGGAAATCACTTTTCTAATGGTTTGCAAAACCCGGGTACTTTGTTTTGCCATTTACTCAATGTACAGGGGCTTGTAGCCTATAGGTTAGACAGGAGAACAGCATTCTACATCGAGTGATAGCTACAATCCTCTAGTAAATCTCCACTGATAGAAGGGATTTCCATCAGCAGAGCAGGGTTTCTTGCCTCCCCCCTCCCTAAACAGGCCCAAGTGCCTGTCCAAATGCTTTTGACAAGGTATCCCTAGGAGCAATATGAGGAGGCAGATCAGAGGTCTGCAGCAAGAGGGGAGGAGAGGGGCTGAGGGGAGGGGCTGTGGCTCAGTGGTAGACCATCTACTTGGTCATTTATGCATGGTCGCTTCAACCTCCTTTACTCCCTGTTTCAGCCAGGATCAAATTTTTCAGTATGCACGCTATCTCATTCCTTGGAAGCTCAATGCTGTTTCGACGCAAAATGAACCCGGCTTTTCCCATTCCTCTTCTGGCCCTAATGAAACCGTTCATCCTGGCTCATTCCAGAGTCACAGAGTGTGCATACTGCATAAGGGGGAAACACAGAAGATTGGCTTCTCTCACAGCCAATCACGAAGCAGTGTGTAAAGAGGTGTGGATTCAAGTGCTTCCTGTTTCCTGCTACTTCGGAGCTCTTTCTGAGCAAAATAAAGGCTTTTTAAAAACGAGGCTTGGATTCCCCCCCCCCTTCTTTCAGATTGCTCCGTTTTTTGTTTTTTGTTCTTAAAATACTTTTTTATGAGGCAGTTGGGTTTGGGGGGAAGGAAATCTTCTCTAACGGTAAGCCAATTACAGAGCAGCATTTAAAGGGGTGGGACGTGATTTGAGCTTGGGAGACTGCTTTTCTGTATTCATGGTTCAATTAGCACGCAGTTTCGTCCCTGTTCATTGAAGCCAATGCATACAGTTTCCCCCAACCCGGTTTACTTTAATGTGCAATGAACCCAAGTTCAAGCAGGGAGATCCAGCCCATGCGTAAAAGACCCCTGATATGCAGAAGGTCCCAGGTTCCACCCCCCACATCTCCAGTTAAACGAGCCAGGCAAGTAGGTGTTGAGAAAGACCTCTACCTGAGACACTGGACAGCCGCTGCCAGTCTGAGTAGACAATACTGACTTCGATGGACCAAGGGTCTGATTCTGTATAAGGCAGCTTCATGTGTTCAAGAGAAGGGAATTGGCAGAAATTGTCCCCCTTCTGTTAGTGGGTTTGTTTGTTGTAACAGAGACATCCCAGTAGCTGCATTTTTTATCCTGTTTCATACTCAGGACTCCCCTAAGAGGCCTGAGTCTATAAAAAAAATAGTGATTAGGTTTTTTTTAACCCCTAAATAAAGTTTCTCTCTCTTTTCTACATTATCAATTTAAAAAATCTCACCCTGAAAATCAAGGAAATGACTTCAGTCATTTTGACCAAACATATTAGTGCACGTGGTTTTCATCTCTGGATTATTGTCCTTGTTTCTCACATATTGCTGGGTAAATGTAAATGATTTGCAAACCAATCTTGGAACTGTCTAGTTTGATTGCTGCTTGAATCTATAACTCAAACTTTTGCATCATGTTCAGCTGTTTTGAGAACATAAAATCTATTCCAGAGATTAAAATTTCTTGTTGTGTGGCTGATTATATCCTCCCCCCTCGACAACTGCTGGTGTTATGAATATTTCTTTGCAGTGAAGATTTGAAGGAACATCTTGAACATTACAAAATCAGATATGCCAGACCTATGCATGAATAGCTTCCTCCAAGTGCAGTCCTTCATTGCTTTTTTGGATTTGCACTGCCCTGCATTTCACTGCTCTAGTTGAATCTGTAACATTAATTCTACTATGAGAGCATGCACAGCTTGTCATAGGTTTCAGTTCATTTGCATTTTCTAACTCTGTGCTTCTTCTCAGTGTTTTATCAAAGCATATGTGTACATGGATAATACAATCTTGCAGAAATTGTACCCCAAAGGTCTGCCGATAAAATTCTGCTGGTGGCTCCATCATTTTGTCAACTACTTTTACTGTGATGGCCTCCAAACTTGGGAACAGCATTCTAAAGGAGGTCCAGCATGGTCCTTCTCTCCTTTTATATAGAGGACAGTGTAATGTTGTTCTCTTTCACAAAGCTTTTGGGAAAAAGTTGAAGGCAAGTTGGTGTTCTGTGTATGGTTCATATTTATGCATTGAATATGGTTTTGGTTTTTATATTAAATTGTGTCTACTACAAGCCATTTTTATCTAACATGAGGAAGCAGGCTATAATTTTGAAATTAACAGTCTGTGTGTGAAGGAGGGAGAGATGTTTTGGCCATATGTGCTTGTGCTTTCTGTGCATTGGTAAAATGCCAGCATCAATGCGTGTTGAAAATGTGAAGGGTGAAAGACATGAGCAGATAAAACCAAAATATGTGACAAACTGCACACCAAAACCAGAAGAACAGCAGATTCTTAATGCCTTGGTTCTTCTTTTAAAAGAAGACCAGCTCCTTCAGAATTATAAAATCTCAGGATAATTTCATATGAGCAGAATTCCAGAGGCATTCCTGGCCAGACTTTTGCTTTAAAGGAATCGCCCTGTGAGAATGGGGCCAATACCTGATTATGAATATTTATTTATATTATTTAATAGTTTGTCATTTGATATGAGAAGCATAAGCCAAGATCAAAGGCGCCATGAAACTAACCCAAGAATGCATTGGATTCAGTGATGGAGTGACTTCATGGCTCTCTAGGAATCACCAAAAACTCTATGGTAAACCCAAAGCATGTTTGGCTATTCCTAGGAAGGACTGATGACTCACGTCCTTTCTAGGAATCTCCAAAAACTCTATGGTTTTACCATAAAGCTTCCAGCTGTTCCCAGAGAGAGGTTGACATTACTTCTGGAGATGGCTGGAAGTCACATCACACCATTACTGATGAATAGCCCCATGTCCCCCCTCCCACATTTCCTGCTGGTTGCCAGGCCAGACCAGACAGTTCTACCTGAAACAGTGGTCTTGTTCACCATCTGTTTCCAGTGATGTCTAATTAATACCAGATGAGGGAAGTGATGATATTTTGCTTTGACATCTCTGATCCTATTAGTAACGTAGTAGAAGAAGGAGAGGAGAACTTTGTAGGGAGAGGCAAGGGCAACATGGGACTGTTGTTTTCAACGGCAGCCATACATTCTTATTAGTCTCTAGTTCTAGCCATAGAAAATATCGTCTTATTTTCAATGTCTCTTGATGTATCTCAAGATGGCATTTGCCCTAATTTTCCAACATCCTCATCTTGCTGACTCTGATGTTCTGCTTGTCATCAACTATAATTATAAATCAATCATTATTAATCAGATTAGTGCACGACCCCCCCATGTCATTAATGGGAGGGAATTTATGTATCTGGAATCTATCTTTGAGTTGCTTTTGAAGCAAGTTTCCAATGGCATGAATTCTATCCTATTTAAAAAAAAAAATCTTGAAGATGTGGGGTAGCACCAAAAAGGTGACAGAGACAGAGAAACACAGAAAGACAGAAGCAATTCTTATAGAATTCTTCTGCAAATTGATGTATTTCAGTATTTTCAACACTAAAAAAAAAAAAATCACCCATGCAGCAAAAAGAGAAGAGTTTTCACTAAAATTACAGATGACTTTTAGAGCTTCTTTTAAAATATAGACTGTTTTGTGTGATAAATGTAAACAGTCTGGTTCATCTGATAGTATCATGTCATTCTAAGAACAAAAGGTGTTAATATCTGTATCTACACTTACAAAGACCCGTTTGTGTTCAGTTCCTGGGATGAGAAGGGTTGCAGACAAAAGGAGCCGTGCTACACTGAAATGGGAGCACACAGGATTATTTCAAGCAGTAGTCTTTCATCCTCAGATAAAACAGCCATTTCTTCATGGATAGTGACAGAGAAAATATGGAAGGAAATAAGAGCCTCAGAACTGAGCTAGAGAAAGCACATCTAGGTAATAGAATTTAAAACTGATTTAGCAGTCTGTGTACTGCCACAGAGCCATTGTGATGTAGTGCTTGAGGTGTCAGATTCAGATCCCAGGAACAAGTTCCCACTCAGGCCTGAACTACATGAACTGTTTTGTCCTGAGTCATGCTGGGTTCTCCTTCCCTGACTCGCATTCCCCACAGCCAGATGACAGTTGTAGGGAACTTACTTCCAAAGGGCCACAGGGCCCCATTTGGATCAACACCATGGCATGGGTAGAGGAACTTCAGTCTCCCCCAGCACCATTTTCCCAACCTGAGGGCCAAATAATAGCAAAATAACCAAAAACCCAAAGAGAAAGCTAAGTCACATAAATTCAGCTTTCATCTATATATAGAGTTGCCAGTCCTGCACCAGGAAATGGGAGATTATGGGGGCAGGTCCTGGGAAAGGTGGAGTTTTAGGGGAATGTAATGTAACTGTTTTATCTGTTGTAATCACTTCTAATGATATTCTTATTGTGAGAATGTTTGATTTAGAATTATTTGTGTGTGTCTGCTGTTGGAAGCTGCCCTGAGCTTGACTTATGTCGGGGGAGGGTGGGAGTATAAATTGAATTAAATAACTTCCAGATGATGCTCTAGGAATTTCTCCAACCTTTATGGTCTTTACTGTAGAGACTGGGGAGATTGCTAAAGCAGCATGGAGGATGTGATGTCACTTCCAGGTAGAAGGTTGATGAACATGATGTCACTTCTGGGTGATGCTCTAAGAATCACCCCAATCACTGTTATTTACCATAGAGTTTGGGAGAAATTCCTAGAATGTCAGCATGGATGCCATTTTCCCTCCTGCTACTCAGATTACTGAAGGCAGAGGACTGAGATTCCAGTTGGGAGATTGCCTGCTACCCCTGGGCAAAGGGTAAACCTATCCATGCTCATACATTCATCTGGAATTGCCATCATTCACAAGTGATTCTCAACAATAATCAGACTGCAAATATTCAGTGTAACATATGCAAATCATGGGTGCTGCCTCTGTGCTATGTAGCAAAAATAATTGGAAGTATTTATGAATAAGGCAAATGGGCGCATTCTGGTATCATTTCTATCTGATCAGTTGACAACACTGATTCCAGGATGCTGAGGAGATGAAACAGACACATCTAAAGATAACTTTATCTCATGATCAGAAATGGCCCACAGAAGCAAGTAAGCTTAGTTAGCACTTTTCCATCTTAAGGCAATAAACATATGAATATTTATGGGAAAGAAATATTTTCCCAAATTGAGTCCATGTTCTTTTCTACCAAAAGATGCTATATACCAGCAATGAAAACAGTGCATAATTCATCATTTCACAACAATGATTACAGGCATCATTTTTATATGCTTATGGCCCAGTTCTCTCAGTTAAGCTCTAGAGCTTGAAAATCCCATTGATGTCAGGATTCACGGAATAGATGTAGAACAAATAACAGACAGGTGAAATATGAATCTTGTACATGTAGAGAAAATGGAAAGCTGGCTTAGGTAGATATAAAATTTCATTTAAAATAAAGTCATCCAGCAGAACAAGTCATATAAAACAACCTTCACTACCTATGTTGAAGATTTATTCAGATATGTTGATATTGATATCATGATATCTAACATCAAGGACATTCCTAATATAGAAAGAGGGACATTTGTTAAACCTTCAATGGACATATGTGTCCCAGACTGCTGCCATCCAGGACCAAAAAGGGGGGGAACCCCTCTTCAAATAAGAAAATAGTATTTTAAAAATATGAACATTAAAAGCAAAATGGAAATAGAGTACAGATTAATATTTTCTCTCTAGTTGATGCCATCAGCAAGCAGTAAGCATGATCTGAGAGAAGCACGGCCTATGTCCAAGGTTTTACATATCTGTGAAACTGGAAATATATATTTTACATTTACTAGAAGAGTGGATCATAACAAGGCATTCACATTTATGTAACAAGTGGGATAATGCCATTGCAGGGCATGGAATTTGAACAGGAGTCTGGGGACAAGCTAGCACATGTAAGGAAGCCTCTAAGTGGTTCAAGCTGCTATCAGTTCTGAGTACCGTTAGAGGCACTCTCGACAGCACCTGGTGTCACCGAACAGCAGAAAGAAGGAAAGGACACCACAGAGTGACTGGAATGGTGTTCTTTGAATGCTATACTATGGGAGCAATCCTAAGCAGATCTACTCAAAAGTAAGCCCCATTTTACACAATGGGTCTCACTTTCAGGTAAGTGTTCTTAGGATTGCAGCCTCCACTGATGTAAGATGACAAGCAGCCCATTCCTGAGCTCTTGGGCCAAAAGAATTCAGGAGGCACGCAAGTGGCTGCACCAGTATCCAGGCTGTTTGCGCTGGCGCCAGGGCCACTTGCACCACCGAGAGAGGTAGGGACACCGGCGTTGGGGTGCTCATGCTGGCCTCCCTGTGCTGGCATGGCTAATCCCTGCACTGTCATCCCGAGGGGGGTGTTCCTGGGACATTCTGGGGGGTGGAGCTGCCAGTAGGCAGCTTCCCAACCACTTTCAGGCCAGGAACGCCCGCTCCATTGAAAGCATTGCTTCGCTAGGTTTTTCCTGGTGCAGCCTTGCTGTTTTCAATGGGGGAAATACACCATTTTCAGCAAAAAAAAAGCCTTTTTAAAGCCTTTTGGCAGTTGGGGAACAGCTTTGGAGGTGCCACGGCAGCACCTCAGCGGTGCCTTGGCCACACCATCCCCGGTTCCGGAATGAGCTGTTAGTCCTAAAGTAGGCTTTATGCTCCATTATATCTCATTTGTAGCTGAATGCTTTGAGTTCCATTACAAATTAGGAATATCACATCAAAACTTAAAAAGTTACACCCTCTTGATTTTGTTTGCTTGTGTAAAAATCACTAGAGATTGGATACTTTTGCTAGCACTTAAATGGAAATTGCAGCTGAGGTATTATTATTGTTGTTGTTACTGTTGTTGTTGTTGCCATCAAGTCACAGCCGACTTATGGTAGCCTCATAGGGTTTTCAAGGTGAGAGACATTCAGAGATGGTTTGCCATTGGCTGCCTCTGTATGTGCATGTGAAAAGGGCCATCAAGTGGCAGTCAACTCATGGTGGCCCCAGCAAGGGGCTTTCAGGACAAATTATTAAGCAGAGGTGGTTTGCAATTGCCTTCCTCTGCAGAATCTTCCTTGGTGGTCTCCCATCCAAGTACTAACCCTGCTTAGCTTCTGAGATTTGATGAGATTGGGCTAGCCTGGGCTATCCAAGTCAGGGCAGCTGTAACTTTTTTTGTGTGCTGTCAAGTTACATCTGACTTATGGTGACCCTGTAGGGTTTTCAAGGCAAGAGATGTTCAGAGGTGGTTTGTCATTGCCTGCCTCTGCATCATGACCCTGGTATTCCTTGGAGGTTGCCCATCTAAATTCTAACCAGAACCGACCCTTCTTAGTTTCTGAGATCTGACGAGATCAGGGTAGCCTGGGGCTATCCAGTTCAGGGTACATATTGAGTCTTTAAAAGTGATGCTGCATGTGTTTCGACTGATATAAGATTTGTAGACAGATTTTCCTGAAATCCAATGTCTATCTGGACAAGTTAACATTAATAATATGAGTTGGTGTTGATTTCTAATTTCAAACATATCCAAGATACCATAGAAATGGAAGCATTTGCAGCAATCTACTGAATTTTTGTATACTGATGCTTCTTATGCAATGTAAGCAGTTATGGCATCTTGCAGTGTTAGTTAAACATTGTATCCAAGATATATTATAGAACATGCTTGTGTCAGCACAAAAATATATATTCTTCAATCCCCACGGACTTCTTAACACATGAAAGAGCAGATGTTCATTTTGTTTGATGAGCTGAGATATAACACTGGCTGCATCCACAGCAAAATAACCTTGGATCAAAGAATCAAAGCTCTCATAAGACAGAGGCATCATACTGGTTCCCAGTCCACATATTTATCAACCATTAATGCAGATTTTACAAGACATGCTAAGCAATCCCAATAACAAAAGATGCAGAAGGGAATGTATTTGTTGTATTTCACTATGAGCTACAGGTTGACTTCTATCTCCCTTGCTACCTGAGCCTTCCTCTAAAAAAAAAAAAAAGACGATATCACTCCCCCCCCCCCAAAAAAAAACAATAACTACATATTGATTTTCTGTAAAGTACTGTAGTTCCAGGCAGAAAGGAAAGTTGGAGTTTGTCAGCAAGGAAAATGTTAAGATATAAAAACTGAAATGAAGTAACTGAAAAGACTAAATCCTAGGTTTATACTTAGCAGCTATCGAGGAGCATTATCACTAGAGATGTTGGGATCATATTTCACATAATAATTCCCTTTGACTCATGAACACAGGAGGGCAGAAAGAAAACTGCCTGCATCACAGATCCAGGTCCAAAGTGATACTCAGAGATCTGTGCTGAGATTTTCCTAGTATTTTTAACAAGTTTAATAGCTACTAAATGATTCACATTAAGATTAGGGTCATGACATAGGGGAAATGCTGCTTAACCCCTCTGTCCCTTCATGGTTTCACCAATCAAAACTTAGCAAACCTCCCACATTGTTATTGGGAAAGGGCTAATGACTTCATAGGTTTCAATTAGGAAAATTGTATAGGATGAAATAGTTATAGCCCTTCTACCACTGTGCTGCAAACCAAATATACAGCAGCAACGATTGCTCTTTTTTTAAAATGCTGGGAAGATCCAATCATAGACCCCCTAAGCATCTTGGCCTTTTATGCAGGAATATTTCCCCGCAGTCACCCTCACTGACTGCTTCAGGGCCTCCTTTTGATTATGCACACCTTTTCTAACCATCAGAAGTTGCCTCACTCTTCCTGCGCATCTCCATGCATTTTGCATTTATTTTCCAGATTCTGGCTAAAACAGTATCTGGAAAACATGGGCAAAATGCGCGGGAACTCATGGGGAGAGCGAGGCGACCTTTGACAAGTCAGGAAAGGCATGAATCATCAAAAGGAAGCCCCAAAGCAGCTGGCGGGAAACATCCCTGCATAAAAGGCTTTGTTTCGGCTGTCCAAAGTCAACTTCAAAGCAAATGGCCATCTTGTGGAAGCTGCTTGAAATTGCGTCCACATGACACCACCTCCATGTGGTGCTCCGAGTGATGATTCAAGTTTACCAAGGCAAATGTTCTTTTCAGTACTTTAGCTGCAAGTTTTAGTGGCAGTTAATTAGTTCATTAATTTCTATTTGTCATCAAATAAAATAATATCAATTTCTTTTTTAATGTGCCTCTGTAGTCTCTTCTCGGCTTCCCCATATTGTCTACATCTGATCCTAGACAGGTTGTCCTGAATTTCCCATCACTCAGAAAAGGAGGACAGTGAAATAGTCTTTATGATTATGGAGAGCCAATGAGGTGCAGTGGTCAAGAGCAGCAGACTCTAATCTGGAGAAACAGGTTTGATTCCCCGTTCCTTCACATGAGCGGCGTACTGTAATCTGGTGAACCGGGTCATTTTCCCCATTCCTATTCATGAAGCCATCTGGGTGACCTTGGGCTAGTCACATTTCTCTCAGAACTCTCTCAACCCCACCTAACTCACAAGGTGTCTGTTGTGAGAAGAGAAAGGGAAGCAGATTGTAAGCCAGTTTGATTCTCCTTAAAAGGCAGAGAAAGATGGAATATAAAAACCAACTCTTCTTCTTCTTCTTCTAATATCATTCATATGTTGATTAATTGCTCCTCTTTCCTTCTGATATTGAATCTGATGCATCTGGTTTATCACTCATTCTACTAAACAATTTGATGGTCCCATGCCTATCAGTAGGGTAATGAAACAAAGCCCCTCTTAGACAAAGCAGAGATTTCTACATACTCTAGGGATTCCCCTGGTATGAAGAAAAATATTAGATTTTAAATTTTAATAAAGAGGAAAAAAGCCAACAAAAATGAGGATTCAACAGGTTCATTGCCCTCCAGGAGGTATTGAATATTGTGAACAGTTGAGCATCAACTGGAAATAAAAGATAATGAGAAGATGGGGGATTGGCATGACTGAGTCCCTAACAGTTTATAGCATCCTGGAATGGGAGAGTGAATAATGTGTAGTGTTAAGCACACTTTCCCTAACTCCAGTTTTCCTTCCCAACTCTCCCTTACAGTACAGGGAGAAGAGGGTAAAATACTACACTCCTATAGCCAACCGCTTGGATTCACAGCTAGATTAGGAATTGTTTTGCTGATTTAACCTGAAAACTCAGCAATAAACAACCCAAGGCAGTTGAGCTACAGCATTATGCTACTGAGGTTTAGAGCTGGGTAAATGGGATTCTCTTTTTTATCAACCCCAGGAGCTTAGCAGTCTCAGGCAACTGCACTACGTAGAGAATTTTTCAAATCTTTGATGAGTCTCGTGGGGTCTCAATTTGAATTATCAATGAAAACAATATCCCTATAAACTGTGTCACAGAATCTTGGACACTGGGTGAGAGGTGGATTATACTATGTTCCAACTGCCTATGAAACATTTATCTAACATCTTTTCTTTCTTTTGTTCACATGAAGAAAATTGGGACAGAAATGTTCAGAAAACAGCTTTATTCAGCCAAATTTTAAGACCACACTGATAGTCAGGGTGGATAATAAGTTTAGAATAAGCCACCCTCTGAGTGAAAGTTTGTGACTTGGATCAACCCGACTATCCAAGAATAATGTTGTTCATCACATACATGTGACTTGTGGGTCTTTGAAAAGTGAAATCCAGGAGTAAAACTAGCATTTTCATACTTCTATATATAAAGTGATTTACAATTAGATCTTGGAACATTTTGGCCTTTTATGCATGGCTGTTTCCCTCACCGTTATCCCTCCAACAACTTTGGGTCTTTGTTTTGATTATGCATGCCGTTTCTGACTGTCAAGAGGTCACCTCACTCTCCCCGTTTTCCCCCACATTTTTTCCCGCGTTTTCAGAGACCTGTTTTATTTTGAATTTGAAAACACGGGCAAAACACGGGAAAATGCAGGTTGAGAGTGAGGCGACCTTTGACGATCAGAAATGGCATGCATAATCAAAACAAAGTCCCAAAGTCATTGGAGGGGTGATGGCGAGGGAAACAACCATGCATAAAAGACCATTCTCATTTGTAAAAATATTTAATATTGGTATGTAATACCTTTTGTTAAGAGAAACAAAATTATATACACACAGAAAAAGATCTCTCAAGTCACAAGGTCTCTTCAACAGCATCCTGTGATCTTGACCTGAGAGATCTTTTCTTTCTCCTCCCCCCACCATGAATGAGAAATTTGCAAATTATCAGTGCAATATTAAGAACACTCCCCTGAGAGTAAGCTCCATTGAACATTCTGATTAGAACTGCTTAGGATTACTCTATAAATTGAGTTATTTCTATTGTTCTTAATAATATTTACATGGCTTATGTTTTAATGTTTTTTCCAGTTACCAACATGGGAGGGAAGGCAGCATGGTATAGCCTGATCTCATCAGATCTCGAAGCTAAGCAGGTGTCTGGTTCCACTGGGGTTGGATCTGAGTCCAGGGCTGTCTCACCCTCCAACTTGAGTTGGAGGTGGGCAAGTGTCTCAGAATAGAGCCTCAGAATACAGCAAGAAGAGGGGGTTTCTCTTCACCTGATATCTACACTCTGCTCTGCCAAATAACTAGTCCTGCTTACCATGGAATGGGTCTGACTCTTCCTCCCTGGCTGTTGGTTCTGGCCCAAAAACTGCTTTGGTTTATTTCCTGATTTCCGCATGCATTTTTGTGCCTTGATCTTTTCACTTCAGTTTTTTTCTGGATCCCTGATGTTTTTCTGGAAGCTAATTTTGAGTCAGCTTTTCCCTCCTGAATAATGTTTCTATCAATTTTCTTTCCCCCCATCCCGCCCCCACGTCCAGCCCACTGCTCAATTATTGGATTGTGGTGGTCAAGCCATTCCTCCTGTGCTGTGGCTGTAAACAGAAATAAGCCAGTGTGTATCTGGGAGGCACAAAACTCCTGTATCATCATTTCTGTGTTGTTCCCCCAGAAGTCTTGAGGACTCTTTAATGTGTAGATGGACTCTTCCAGCACCAGACTGAGGCTTCCTGGAATGTAGTGACAGCAAGGCAAGTAATATGCATGAACTACAATCAACATAAACTGATTGACCCCCCTTTAAAATTTCTGTTGATGGAAAAGGAATACAAGCTATCTGAAATACATTTTAAAAGGGGAGGGAAATATGTCTTCAACTCTCCTGAATCTATACCTGTGTCCCAGTTGCAGAAAAACTAAAACAGGAAGCCAAGTTACATTTACTTCTGCATTTACCGTAAAAGTAGGCTCTACTAAAATCAATGGGGTTGTTTTCAGATAAGAGTTGGGATAAAAGAGTTACAGAACAAAATACATTCAAGAATATTTCCATTTAGATAGAAATACCAGGTGCACAAATGGATGTTTCTCTGAAGAATGGGTGTTCAGCCTATTGCAGAGCAAAAATACTGCACAGGGAGATTTGGGCCCTTTTTCTGCTCTGTTGAAGAAACAAGTCAGCAACTTATTCACATGGTATTAGAACCTCTCCTGATACATCATTAGCCTCCAATTTATTATAAAACTTTCATTCTATAATATGGATTATTGCTTACACCACAGGAGTTATGGTGAATCTTTGCCAATGGAAGGATTTTCTGTCAGCAGAATGGAAATCCCCTGCTTCCCCCTCTTCTGTTGCAGTTCAAAATGAAAGGGGGCCCCAGGAACAGCATTAGCTCAGGGAGGAGGAGTCAGACATATGCAGAAGGAAGGGAGAACTGTAAAAAAAAACCTTTTTCATTAGTCATTATCTGGGGCTGATAATAATAGTGTCCTAAATGACCTAGGCTAGCCCAATCTCATCAACTCTCAGAAACTAAACAGGATTAGTTCTTGGATGGGAGACCACCAAGGAAGTCCAGGGTTGTTATGCAGAGACAGGCAATGGCAAACTACCTCTGAATGTCTCTTGCCTTGAAAACCCTATGGGGTCACCATAAATTGGTTGCTACTTGATAGAACTTTCCTCCACCACCACCAATAACAGTGATCACCATGTGAATTCTCATAGGGTCTTACAGACAATGTAAGATGCCTTACTTGTACACTTTCCCCTTTAATTTAAACCTTCCTGCAGACATTAATAAAAACAAGTGGAACTATTAACAGTATACCACCTCAGCTGCTGTATCAACATCACATTTATTGCACTGAAATGAGAGTTTTCACCATTATGAAGACATTCATACCCTGATATCTTAGGCATGCTGTGTTACATTACCTTTAATATTATTTATTTCTGAGTATAACTGAGTGCTTCTTACTGTAATCCTTAAATTAAACACACACAAACACACTCTGAAAAGAGGTTGAAACCATGATATTATCAATCATAGGAGAATACATGCAGTTTGAA
The DNA here is from genome assembly GCF_029931775.1 of Euleptes europaea. Lineage (NCBI taxonomy): Eukaryota > Metazoa > Chordata > Lepidosauria > Squamata > Sphaerodactylidae > Euleptes > Euleptes europaea. The sequence goes on along the minus strand of NC_079316.1, from coordinate 33,121,879 downwards.
GATGCATAGGCTACGTCTCGTACTCTTTTTTGGTCAGTTATGAATGATCCAAAGGCAAGGTTAAATAATGTGTTCAATTCAAGATTATGTTCTACTCTAACCATCGGGCTTCAGAATGAGCTATGGCAGTAGGATCACTGTTAATTTTGAAGACACTTACAAGCTAAGTACTGTCTAACATTTATCTACTGCCAATGAACTCAAAAGTTTAGATTATAATTGCAGTGCTGACACTTCTGCAAAAACCCCTAAATTATTCTAAATGGCCAACGTATCAAAGATAATTGCTGCTCGGTAATTCAAAGTAACATCCCTTTCAATTAATACATTCTCCCCCTACTCTTCTTCTCTAATGATGTAGCATCTTCCAAAAGCAGTTATGTTCTATGGCTCTTTTTTAATGATAACAACAACAAAAAAGAATTCTTTCCTACTTGGGAACTGGAGTTTTGTTCAATCAATATTGTGTTAAAGCTTAACTTCCTCTATGTCATTTTCTTATTTTATCTGATCTATTTTATAATCAGAGCCTAACTAAGGTAATTAATTCAGAGTGAAAGAAATAGTTGGTGTGGCTGAAAAACTAAGAAAATAGAGGACATTAATTCAGTCTAAGAATCCAACTGTGAATTATTAAGTCTGCTTTGGCAAAAAAAAAAAAAAAGTTTAGAAATCATTAAAATTTAGGGTGTATTTTGGATACTAATAATTCAGTCCTAAACAGAATTATACCCTTCTAAATCCATTGAAGTCAAAAGGCTTAGAAGGGTGTAAACTGTTCTGAGGATTGTGTAATAAGTCCTCTAGGGACTCCTTAAGTGGCTTGTGCTTCTATCTGGAGAGTGCCTGGTGTTTTTTAAAAAAGCATAAAAAAGGAAGAGGCCTTTTTATGTGGAAGCTTTTTTGAATGGATTGACAGAACATTAGAGTTGCATTCAGAATTAAACACCTCTACGCACCATTATTTCTTGAGCTTTTATGCCTTCCAGTGGGGAAAAAAGAATATTTGGGTGGCAAGAACAGGCAAACAGGGTTTGTCACCCATACTCAAGGTGTCCACTAGAGCCTCTTGGTTCCAGGAATGAGAACACTACTTGCATTCGTTTTTGCAAAAGAGGAGACTATCTTTTCCATCTCTTTACAAATCTCCGGAAGTGGTATGATATGACAGACATCCTATTGGTGAAATGCTGTGGCCTTTCCTACCAGCCAGAATGACTGGAACAGGTCCACATCTGCAATTCTTTTGCTAGGGTGAGGGTATATTCACTTACATTATTGTAAATTATTTTTGTTCCATGCTTTTCACAGTTGGTTCTGTAAATTTGATGGTATTTTGTATGCATGTTATGTTATTTTAAATGTAGTTTATTCAGTGTTTATACAGTATTTATACTAATGTACATCATTTACGTCATAGTATAAAGTGTCAAGCAGATTCATTGATGCTCAAAATAGCATTGAAAGCTTATACATTTCATATTAATGTAGGGTTTTTTTCTGCAGAAGTGTCACAGGGTACTGAAATTAAGTATGAAAACATAAAGAATTGCAAGTTCAGCTGATTTCTAGAAAGAAACAAAATCCAAACTTGGATTTTCAGGCTGAAACAGAAGAAATGAGAACTTTTGAATTTGGTTTTATTGTTAACATTTATATTTCAATGGGGTATGGGAAGTATCATGCCCATTTTAAGGGCAGGCACAGACATTAATTTTAGGGGAAATATTAATTGACTGATTGATGTATAGTCTGCCTTTCTTATTGAGACTCCTGGTGGGTTGCACAGTGTAAATCAATGCAATCAATATGATGTGCCATCTAATATGCAATGTAATCAAACTAGGATTACAGAAATTTGAAACAAAGCAAAGACTATTAGACATGATATGTTTAACAATGCAGAAAATCATATTACATAAGTAGAAGACAATGTGGTGGGAGCAGGATAACAAACAGATAATGCACATTGTACACAGTGGTCTAGTCTAGGGGTATGCAAAAAACATTATCGGCATTTTTTGGGTTTGGATTTAACAAGCCCTGATCTTTTGAAAAATTTTGAGTTAATAAACCCGAACCCGAAAAATACATGAAAGTGGGATGGGAGAAAAATCCATACTGCCCCAATTCTCTGGGGGAATTGTGGTGGCATAAAATTCATTTAGATCTGTGCCGCTGGCCTTCTCTGGGGCCCGGAGAAGGCCCAAAGCATGGATCAGAGAGAAATCCACGCCACCTCAATTCTCTGGGCTCTGGAGAATCAGGGTGGCATGGAATTAATTCAGAGGCAGATAAGTAAGAGGGGAGTGAAGAGGGGAGGAAGGAGGGAATGGTGGCGGGGCCAAAGTGGCCTCAACAATGCCAAAAAATTATTCGGCATTATTCGGGATCTGCTGAATTGGCTATCTTTATTGCTGCCTTTTTTCATGTTAGTAAAAAAACCCTAGAAATATACCAAAAATACCCCTAGTCTAGTCCACTGTCTGATACTTTTTGAAAAGCACCTTCCTGAACCATTCCGTTGTAATATGTAATGTATAATATGTCATATATGCTAAACACATTTCAAGTTTGCTAAGTAGGATTGAAGACACATGATTAGTCTAGATTATTTCAGATATTTCTGACATTTTCATATAGTCAGTTTGTGTCTTGTTTATCAAGTGCATGGAGACATTTAATAAGGCTTTCACCTCAGCAGGATAAGGCATGAAACTCAGTAGCTGTCTCTTAAATTCCCATTGGTTCATTGAATATACTAATTGAATAGTCTGTCATTGAGAACAATTTTATCACTGTGTCCAGAGTACATGATGGAATATTATTGGCAAATAGGTGTTTGCTCTTGTATCCTGCTCAGAACCTGGCCCCCAGCTTGTGTATCAAAAAAATCTGCACAATGAGGCCAAATATGCTTTGGAGAGATGTTCCTGCATTCTGAAGCAGTGTGTCATTTTTAGATTTTTCTGGACAGTTAAGAAACACCACCGGTTTTTCATGATTTTTCAACACTCCTTGAAAAAAAAGTTTATTTGCTTACATTGCCATTACTTGCCCTTGCCATTTGCCTTCATTGACTTCATTGTCATTTACTGGTATTTGATGAAGTCATAATTTATATATAACATGATGGCATCTCACTCACTGTGGCATGAGAGTATCCAAGGGAAACACTGGCACTGAACAAGATAGAAAATATTCACGATATATAAGGATGTTTTGGATAAATCTCTACCCAACAAAAATAGTGGCTCTGAGCTACTCAGCCATCAAGATACTTGGTTGGAGCTAGAGATATCCTTACACAACAGATGGTTCTTCCATATGTGCAGTCTGTGATTTCCATGTATTTCCATCTGGAGCCATTGCATCCCACGCTGTTCATGACAGCTTTTTGTGTCATAGCTCCTTAATTCCTTGGATAAAGGTGGGTTTATAATAAATAATTCCAATAAGCTGGTCATTCTGAATGCCATAGATGATGTATAGATTCTCCAAGGTGAATTGACGTCACATACGTAAAAGGAAACTTAACTAACTATTGAACAAAAAATGACATGCAGTGTGTGCTTGTATGTGTGTATTCACTTTCTGATTTCAATACCAAATACCGTATAGATTCTTGTTGCTTTAATAAAAGACAAACCAAATCCCTTTGGACAATTTTTTTTTAAAAAAAAATCTTAAAATATACTTGTAGCAAGAGGATTCTTAAATATCGTACCAGTTATCATTCAAGGAAAGGAAAATATCCTTGTAGGCTAATTCAGTCTCCTTTTGAAAAAACTTCTCTGGAGACTGATTGAAATCTTAAAGCAAAGCTCCATCTTTCTTACTGCATTAGCTGCACTTTGCAGAGAGCCGACAGCCATGAACATCACTCTTATTGATTCCGTGGTACTTGCCAGCTCCCTGGGCTCCATTATTTGAATAAAATTTGTATAGTACAAAATTTGGTTCATTTGAAGCTATTATCCAAGATGGAACATGCACAGTATTCCCTGTGGTCAAACTCTGTACACATTTTATCACTCTACCAGTATTTTCAGCATTGTTTGGTGAAATTACTTTAAAGCAGACAGCAAGATTCAAAAGGATGCCTGCCCTGGGCCAAAGAAATGGCCTTTGAATGTGTGGCCATTGGGCGGCCCATCACACATTACCTGACCTTTCTTTTCTTGCCATATTATTATCCTCCTAATCTGTTAAGTCTGTTCATAATAATAACAAAAGTATATTGTTAATAGAACCGTGAAAGTTGTAACAATATGATAACCCCTGTGCTTAAAAGGCATACAGAAAGACTAAAGTCTGGTTCATACAACTGCTGGACCAAATTGTCACAGGGTTCAGTTTTTAGTGTAAAAGATTCCATTGGGAAGGGAAGATGAAGTTCCCACTAAGAGACAAGTAATCCCTTATGAAAACAAGAATATTTTTACAATGAATAATGAATCATTGTGCTAGGCAAAACTTCACTTCCTGCAGATTAGAATAAGTCTGACAATCTAGGGGAAAGATGTCTCTGGGGAAAAAATCTTGTGTGTGTGTTTGTGTGTTGCTCATAACTGCTGCATACTCCCTGTGAGTCCTCCATCCCCCTATGAGAGCCCCAATTCCCTCTCTGTGAGCCCTGAAAAACCTCTAAAAATAGTGGTAGGCACTGCTGCTGTGAGAAAGAGAGAAAGAAAGAATAGGTAGTATCTTCCTGTCTCTCCCCATCCCATTACAGGGGCTACAGTATTGATGACAGGGAGGAAGATATCTCTGTCATCCTCTTACCTCTCCTTTACATAGCAGTGTTCAAGGTACCATGGAGTCTGGGAAATGCCCAGCACATTATGTACATATGTGTTGTCAAGTTGCAACTGACTTATGAGGATCTCAGCAAGGGCATTTCAAGGCAAGGAAGAAGCAGAGGTGTTTTGCCATTGCCTTCTTTGGCTGAGTCTTCCTAGGTAGTCTCTTTTCCAAGTACCAACCCTTTTTAGCTTCCAAGATCTGATGGGATCAGACTATATCATGCCGCCTTCCCTCCCTCTGTACATTATGTACTCTGAGAGGAAAACTACACTTCCTGGTCCTTGTAGTAGCATTCAGGGAAGCAAGGAAAGAAAGCATGCCCGGGGAAGAGAAGGAAGCTGAAATATCCTTGCTACTATTATTTCTCCTGTGGCTGTTGCCACACCACTCCACATGGGAGGGAGGTGAAAAGAGACAGGGACAACTGACCCCTCTGTGCCAGATGGCCAAAACTGGAGACCTCTTTTCAAAGGGAGTAACATAGATTTCATGCAACTGGGCATATGAGGAGAAAATAAGGAAATCGTACATATGCAAAGCAGCGTTCAGTAATCTGGAGCTTCAGGCACTAGACTAGAAGTCAAGAAATGTTTCTGGAATCAGGAAAGTAAGCACACATTCAGTCCTTGAGTTTCAGGACAACTTACTCTTTCTCTTGTTAATTTTGGTTTTCTCAAATGTATCCATCTCTGAAATTGGGCTTTCAGGTTTTAAGAATGATCCAGTACTTATTAATTGCATAAAAGTGCTAGCCACCATAAAGGAAGACAAAAGCATATAGGCAGACAGTCCCAATTAAAAATAAAACACATCAGCCCTAATCCAGTTAACATTAGTCATGCATAATCTCTACTGAAATCAGTGTAAAAAAGGATCCAAGCCACCGTTTTACCTATCTTTGTCTCATTGTATACCAGGATACCATGACACTAAAGTGATTAGTACCATCCAGAGGAAGGGTTACAGAGCTGAGATGTACACTTCACTTTTCAACTGCTATCACTCAGCAGCATCTGAGAAGAAGAGATTTGAACCCATGCTAAGATGTGACCAGAGAAGAGGAGATCCTGTTTGAGCATTGCAGCTGTTATGATATTATGCCTACACAGAGAAGCATGATGACCTGTGCAAGTTATTTATGCCATCCACACTGGTCCTAGTAAACTGTGACCCCTTAAGAGTTAACTATAACAGAGTTCTACTCAGGATATGTATTTGTTGCCAATATACCAGGCATAAACCAAGAATTTTGACCAATATTCATCCCAGATTCTAAGATCACATGAGGATATTAGTCCCAAACAATGATACAGTTAGGTCAGATCAGATGTCCAATATGTGATGGGGAAGTAGGTGCAGAAATGAGATAACACCCTGCCTCTTTATTAACCCAGCATAGGTGGGTCATTTCAGATGCTCGCAACAGTTCACACAATGGTGTGACATTCCAATGATACTAATCATATGTGGGCTTTATATTATGTGATTGACCCTTGGATTTTACCTGGGAAATTAGTCATATGAATTAGGCCACCATGCATTTGATTTAGCTGCATTCAAACATCACAATACTGAGTGGTCAGGACTTCAGAGGCAAGGCAGATGAGCCAAGTGGGTGGAGAGATCAAATTAACACTCATGCTTTTTCCACTGTGCTTATAACTGAGAATCAACTGATCCAGCCCAAGACAATTCATTATGGTTCTATATGTTCCTGCTAATGTTTACATAAACCTTAGCTGTTGAAGCAATGCAAGTTCCTAAAAATTGCAGTTAAGCCAGTATTAGGTTGGCATTCACTTAGGGCGCTTTCATACATGCCGTATAATGCAAATTCAATCCACTTTCAATGAACTTTGAAGTTGGATATTACTGTGTGAAACAGCAAAATCCACTTGCAAACAATTGTTAAAGTGCATTGAAAGTGGATTGAAAGTGCGTTATTCAGGGTGTGTGAAAGTGCCCTATTTCTTTTTGCTTCGTTCAATGTCATCTATTCTAAAGTGGCTAAATTATTAGAACCGTCTCATCAGATTTGAGTGCAGTTTTCACCCAACATAGTGTGGCCATATAGAGTTATTCTAGCTACTGCTCAGAGCAGTGTTTCCCAACCTATGTGTCCTGATCCCAAAATGGGTCACAAAACCCTGTGAAAATGGGTCCTGGACTCTTGCAACTTTAATGATTGGTGAATGCTCTGAGGTTTTTTTTTTTTTTGTTCCCCCCCAAGTAGATCCCTATACCAAGTAAATTTGAAAGCATTGTGCCTCCATACCAAAAATGCAGGTGACCACTACCTTAGAGATCAGTATCTGACTGTGCAATCCAAAGCAAACTTATACCTTTCTGAGTCCATTGAAGTCAGTGAGTTTAGAAGGTGTAATTCTGTGAAGGACTGCCCTGTCAGAGACCAGATTCAAACATCATGTGCCTTTAAAGGCTGTGTTGTGAATTAATATCCCTATGCATCCAAGCATGCTATAGGAAAAACAGGGGGAGGGAAATCCCACAGCTTTTGTATTAAGGAATAGCCTGAAAAATGGATTATTGATATTATATTAGAAAACAAACATTGAAATGTTCATTATTACATGGAAAATATGTGAGCTGCCTTCTATTGTAAAAGAAAATCCAATTTACTGCCTACTGCCTTCAATTTGATTTTGACAAGCGTTCAGTCTTTTGCTGTATGCATTTGCTTCCTACATTTATCTTCTAGTGCATGCTCTGTAATGTCTGCTTAAGGCAAAAACAATAATCTTTCCATTTAATTTACTGGGGCAGGGGGGAGCTCACGGACTCTTTCCTTACTCAGTGCAATAATATGGAAACAAAACCCTGTTGCTAAAGATCCCTTTGACAGAATGAAATAGATTCAGACTTTTTAATTTAGGCATGGAGCTTCTGAGGGCATTCAAAGGGACTGAAAGCAACAAAATGCACCATTTACTTACAAGTAGACACTAGTGAATGATATACATGCTACATCCATAATATACTCAGTTATGTAGGGACGTGGAAGAAACTATTGTGCACTTTCTGAGGTTGCCTAAGGAAAGTCCATAGAATGTGGTGGACAGCTTGCTAGTGGATGTAGGCTGCTGTGAGCATGAACATAAGAGCATAAGAAAAGCCATGCTGGATCAGACCAAGGGCCATTAAGTCCAGCAGTCTGTTTACACAGTGGCCAACCAGGTGCCTCTAGGAAGCCCACAAACAAGACGACCGCAGCAGCATCCTGTCTGTGTTCCACATCTCTGTTTCAAGATCTGCAGTGGCAGCCAGCACACTTCTGAAGACAAAATTGTGACTGCAGAGCTTGACATTTTTTTTAACCTCCTCCTTCCCTCTGTAGCCCCAAATACCCTGAAAATGCCTTGGGGGGTGGAGGTGGGAATGCCCAGGAGTAGGGCTGTTGGGAAAAAATTCAGATTCAGCAAAATTCGGCCCGTTTTTATTCGGGAAATGCCGAAGTCTGAACTCCCCCGCTTCGGGTCCATGCAATTCGGCATGAGGTCCGAAGTTCGGGGAAAAATTCGGCGGAATAAAGCCATTAAAATCAAAACCGCACCTTTCCGTGGCTCCGGGGGCGGCATTTTGGGGGGTAGAGGTCCCAAACTTTCAGCATAGCTTCAAAGGACCCTTCTTGCAATAACCCCCAAGTTTTGTAAAGATTGGATCAGCGGGGACTGAGATATGAGCCCCGAAAGGGATTCCCCCTCCTTAATGTGCATTTGCAATTAGCAGAGCTTGCCACCCACTCAAAGCTCCCAGCCCCGACAAACAGCTGAGCTGCGGGAAGCAAGGGCGGGGCAGGTGCGTAGAAGTTTGCAAACCATGCAAAGCAACACAACCATGCAAACCATCGTGTTTGCAACCATGCAAAGCAACACCTAACGCCTGGGAGTTTGCAAACCATGGAAAGGGACAGAAGAAGTTTGCAAACCATGCAAAGCAACACAACCATGCAAAGCAACACATTTGCAACCATGCAAAGCAACACCTGACGCCTGGGAGTTTGCAAACCATGGAAAGGGACAGAGGCATGCTAGCTAAGCATCAGGAGCAGGAGGGGGTGGAATTTTGCATTGGACTCGGGACCAGGCAAATGCATTCTTTAAGTCACAATTTGAAAACAATTTTTGAGCAAGCATCAAAATAGACCTAACCGATCTTATGAATGAGGGAAAACCTGAGGACACACAACTGAAGCCCCTCCTCAAACCAGGGAGAGAGAGACTCGAGGGGGCACATCCCCCCCCAGACAGAATGGGCAAAAGCCCCCTTTGGCTTCCCCCCCACCCACAGAAACTGCTCCCTCCCCACACACACACAGACTCTGCCTCCCCCCCCACACACACACACAGGAGAAAAATAATAGATTAAAGCCCCCAAAGGGGTCTTACTGTGGATGTCTTCTGTTCCATCAGGAGGGACTGGGAGTACTGGATAATCCAATACAATTCCATTTTTGCACGGGAGGTTTTGCCTTAGATTTGCCGCTCTCGAGATGCACACGGGATTGGCTGATCCCATTCATCCCAATAGTGAAAAAGGGGGGGACTCCATATCTCGGGACCCCCTGACCCAATGTTTACAAAACTTGGGGGGTCTCGCAAGAAGGGTCCTTTGAAGCTCTGCTGAATGTTTGGGGTCTCTACCCCAAAAAATGCGCCCCCTGCAGCCATGGAAAGGAGTGAATGTGCACAAGCACCCACCCCCCACGGGGATTTCTCTCTCACACACAAACAGATACTCTCTCTTCCTCTCCCAAGGCTGCACAGCAGCTGGGCTCATGCACTCAATCACTCAAACTGATTGGCCAGAAGAAGACCCAGCTTGGCCACCGATTGGCTGCAGGAGAATGCTGCTTACTGACGGTTATGCTGCTGCGCCGAACCCTGACTTTGCCGAATTTATTCGCCGAACACCCCGAATTCACTGAATTCAGCTCCCCGTTTTCCCGCCTTTTTTGAGTTCGGTTCCATCTGAACTAAAAACCGCCGAATCAGGGGAAATTCGGCTGTTTTTCGGTTCAGGATGAACCGAATCAACAGCCCTACCCAGGAGTACCATGTTGGGAGCATATAGGAAGAGAAAGTCACATTCTGTGGGTAGAATTGTTTCTGTCGGTGGTAATGCTCTAGTGGATCCAAGTTTCTGATCAATACATATTAGGAAGACCTGCATGGCTAAAGTGGAACTCCTCCAACATGGTAAGTGGAAACATCATGACACTTGAGATCTATTTGTGATATTTTCCTTGTAGCACCTTTGAGCCAGCTTGGTGTAGTGGTTAAGAGAGGTGGTTAGGAGCAGTGGACTCTAATCTGGAGAGCTGTGGTTGATTCCCCACCCCTCCACATGAGCGGTGGACTCTACTCTGGTGAACCTGGGTTATTTTCCCTGCTCCTACACATGAAGCCAGCAAGGTGACCTTGGGCTAGTCACACACTCTCAGCCCCACCTACCTCACAGGGTGTCTGTTGTGGGGAGGGGAAGGGAAGAAGATTGTACGCTGGTTTGATTCTTCCTTAAGTGGCAGAGAAAGTCAGCATATAAAAACCAACTCTTCTTCTTCATGTTCTAAATTAGATTATCAGATAGAAATGCTTGGTCATTGTTTCTTTACTAGATAAAATTGGCAAAAAGCATGCCTGTCTTATTGTTGCAACCTAAAGATCAAGAGAGAGCAGGAGATCCAGCTGTATTCCTAAAATGCAAACTTGAATGACCAAGGGAATCCAATAACCATTGGTGGTTCCCCTCCACCCATTCATTGAACACACCAATTATTATTGTTCTGCTTCTGCAGGATATAGTTTTCAGTCAGATTTTATTTATTTAAGATATATATACTTGCCACCTCTCCAGAGCTATTTCACAGGTAGGGCTTCTTACTGATAAAAGCCTCAGATAGCTGCAGGCGGACCAGAAAGGAAGAAGATATAAAGCCGAGTATTATAGAAATTGAAGGCACCACACCTCTAAGGGATTTTGCAAAATCTACACGCATACATTGAACAGATATATGTGCAAGATGGGACTCTATGTGGTGGGATTCTATGTGGTGGGATTCTACTATGGGCTCTCTCTTCTTCTTTGCTGCTTCATATTTATTTTTATTTATATTCCACTTTTATCCCAGATCTGGGACCCAAAGCAGCTTTTCAGATCGTTTCCCCCTCCTCTACTTAATCCTCACATCAACAGCCTTGTGAGAGTATGTTAAGATGAGGGATTGTGATGGGACCAAGGTAGGGCTGCCAACCTCCAGGTACTAGCTGGAGATCTCCTGCTATTACAATTGATCTCCAGCCAATAGAGATCAGTTCACCTGGAGAAAAATGGCAACTTTGGCAATTGAACTCTATGGCATTGAAGCCTCTCCCTTCCTCAAAACCCACCTTCCTCAAGCTCCACCCCAAAACCTCCCGCCGATGGCAAAGAGGGACCCAGCAACCCTAGACCAAGGTCTCTTGGCAGGCTTCCATGGCAGAGTGGAGTCAAATCCAGACATCCCAGGTCCTAGGCTGACACCCTAACCACTGTGCCATGTTAACCATCTTGGCTATTGCTGCTGGCCAAAAGGGAAGTCTTGCTCTCTTGTCAGCAGCACCCTGAATAACAAATGAGAGCCCTTGCTGTAGTGAATGTGAAGCTATGCGTACCCTTGTTGCTCTTAAGTGTTTGCTTTCCTTTGTCTGCAAAAGACTGGTGCTCCTGAGCCCTGCCCTCCTCAAGACTGGCACTCTTGTGAGGGAGAGCTCTTGGCCTGTGCTCTTGGGGCTGCCCCTAGGGTTGCCAACCTCCAGGTGGTGTCTGGAGCTCGCCTGCTATTACAACTGCTGCTGATCTCTAGGCGATAGAGATCAGTTTGCCTGGAGAAAATGGCCGCTTCTATGGCATTATACCCCATCATTGTCAATCCCCGCCCTAAACTCTGCCCTTCTCAGGCTCCACCCCCAAAATCTCCAGGTATTTCTCAACCTGGAGCTGGCAACCCTGTTACATGAGCTACAGAAGTGTGTGAGCACCATGGCTGGAGTGGCCATGTTGTATCTCACATCGTTTGCTCTAAGAGAAACAAAATAGCAGGAGCTTATTTTTTTTAATCTGTTTTGTTCTTACATGGTACAGCAATAGAAGATTATAGGTCAAGAAATAGACACATAAGGGCACAATCCATCCATAGCTAAGCACTTCCCAGTCTCATTTGTTTTCAGTGTAGAAGTGCTGCTGCTGAGCATGTGCTCAGGAATAAAACCAATGAGCCATTGTTTCATTGGTTTCTGGACATACGTTTCTACCCAGTAACCTGGGGGGAAACACTCATTCTGCTGTGTGCACATTCTAAAGGGTAATTTGAGACAAGATGGCAAGCAGAGCATGCTTGATGTGCTGGCAGCCCTGAGCAAAAGCACAACTGTGTGCCACCCTGCTCACAGCATGCACAAAGTCTCCCTCCCTTTAGGGCTCTCCTTTGCCTTCCTTTGATTTTAAGGGATTGACAGGTAGCAGCCATTTCCCCCAGCCATCAAAAAGCAAGCACGGAAGGTAGGGCGCTGACGCGAGCTGTGCCTGTCTCTGCATTTGAAAGTTTGGGTTTGGTGGGAAGGTGCTCCCATTTTTATAACTATGAGAGGGTTTATTTGCATGTTCTGATATCAGCAGCCCCTACCTACATCAAAGGTTGCTAGCCAGTTAGCAACACTATGCGTCTGTGGTGCAGACTAATACGGCCTCTACCTTCACCAGTGTTTCTGTATGGTCACCAGTAACTAGGGCTGTCAAAAAAAAAAATTCGGTACAGTTCGGATTCGGCCGAATTTGGCCCTTGTGGGTTCGGTACGTGCCGAAGTCCGAACTCCCCCACTTCGGATCCATTCAATTCGGCAGGAATTCAAAGTTCGGAAACAAATTCGGCCGAATAAAGCCATTAAAAACACAACCGCGCCTTTCCACGGCTCTGGGGGGGGCATTTTTGGGCTTAGAGGTCCCAAACTTTTGGCAGAGATTCAAAGGACGTTTATTGAAAGACTCCCCAAGTTTTGTAAAGATTGGGTCAGGGGGGGCTGAGACATGGGCCCTGAAAGGGGTCCCCCCCACCCTTAATGTTGTGCATCTCTCAGCAGAGCTTGCCGCCCACGCACAAAGCTCCCAGCCCGACAACAGCGGAGAAATTAGCAAAACAACTGCAAACACAACCTTGTTAAACAACACCTTTGCAACACACAACTGAAACCTCCCCCCTCAAACCAGGGAGCGAGAGACTCGAGGGGGAACACACACCCCAGGCAGAACTGACGAAAGCCCCCTTTGGCTTCCCCCCCACCCACAGAAACTGCTCCCTCCCCACACACACACAGACTCTGCTTTCCCCCCCCACACACACACATACACAGGAGAAAAATTATAGATTAAAGCCCCCAAAGGGGTCTTACTGTGGCTGTCTTCTGTTCTATCAGGACGGGCTGTAATCCAAGATGATTCCAATTAGGCACGGAACGTTTTGCTCTGGAGAGGAGATGCACACAGGATCGGATCGGCTGCCCCATTCATCCCAATAGGGGAAAGGGGAAAGCCCATATCTCGGGACCCCCTGACCCAATGTTCACAAAACATGGGGGGTTCCTTAAGAAGCTTAATCTAAAGTTCCAGTGAAAGTTTTGTGTCTGCACCCCCAAAAATGCGCCCCCTGCAGCCATGGAAAGAAAAAGGGGGGGAGTCCATATCTCGGGACCCCCTGACCCAATGTTCACAAAGCTTGGGGGGTATCTTAAGAACACTTGTCTGAAACTCTGCTCAAAGTTTGGGATCTCCACCCCCAAAAATGCGCCCCCTGCAGCCATGGAAAGAGAAAAGGGGGGAGGCGATATTTCTGCCCCCACTGAACCCCATCTTTACAAAACTTGGGTAGTATCTTAAGAATAATTCACTGAAGCTATGCTAAAAGTTTGGGGGCTATATCCCCAAAAAAGCGCCCCCTGCAGCCACATAAATGGAAAAAGGGGGGAGGGAAAAGGGGGAGAGCCCATATCTCGAGACCCCCTGACCCAATGTTTACAAAACTTGGGGGGTATCTTAAGAACACTGGTCTGAAACTCCGCTCAAAGTTTGGGATCTGTACCCCCAAAAATGCGCCCCCTGCAGCCATGGAAAGAAAAAGGGGGGGAGCCCATATCTCGGGACCCCCTGACCCAATGTTTACAAAACTTGGGGGGTACCTTAAGAAGCTTCATCTGAAGTTCCAGTGAAATTTTTGTGTGTGCACCCCAAAAAATGCACCCCCTGCAGCCACAGAAAGGAGCGAATGTGCACAAGCACCCCACACACACACACGAGGATTTCGCTCGCTCTCTCTCTCTCCCTGGCCGGGCCACACATCAGCTGATTCCTCCAGTACTCAATCCTGACTGATTGGCCAGAAGAAGACCCAGCTTGCCCACTGATTGGCCGGGGGAGGAGAATGCTGCTTACTGACGGTTATGCTGCTTACTGACGGCCGAATTGGCCGAATTTATTCGCGAACTCCCGAACTCGCTGAATTCGGCCCCCCCGGTTGCCCGCCAGTTTTGAGTTCGGATCCGTCCGAACAGAAAAGCACCGAATCAGGGGAAATTCGGTTGATTTTCAGTTCGGACCGAACCGAATTGACAGCCCTACCAGTAACAATGGGATTCTCCTCCTTCCTAACTCTGCCATGGTGGCATAGAGTTGCCCAGTGAGCCAAGCTGCTTCATTGGGCAACACCAGTCCATGCTTCAGGGTGAATCTACAGCCCTGAAACCAATCCTTCCTTCAGAGGCTAAGTGCGAAAATATGAATTACAGAGTGCGATCTCTTTCATGTGTTAAGCCAGTCTTGATTTGTGAAACACCCAAGGCAGTCAAAGAAACCATAAAATCCTGGGCTGGTCCCAGAAAGGTATCCTTGGCATGAATGTTGAAGTCTCCCAGAACAATCAATCTAGAATTTTCCAGCACCACATCTGACAGTACCTCTGCCAACTCATAATGGGTGTCAACTGGGGAATTAGGCAGCCATTAGGCAAGAAGAATGCCTAATCTATCCTTAGTCCCTAACGCAAGGTGCATATTGTCAATGCTAGCTACGGTTTGCACTGGAGGTCTGCAGAAGTTGAAGGATTCATGGAGTAATAATAGCAATAATAATAGCAATGCCCCCCCCCCAGCCAGTTGTGCTGGACTGGTGGAGGACCACATAACCAGGTGGTGTTCATTGGGAAAGATGTACCACATCATTTTCTTCTAACCATGCTTCCATTATGTAAGCCATGACAATTTTTTTCTTCCTGGAACATTTCATAGAGGTGTGCAGTTCTGTGATCTGGTATTGCACAGTATTAGTAAAGATGTATTTGCCCCTCTGCACACCAGCAGGATCTTATTCTAACAATGTAGTGGAAAAGGGCACTTTAGGGTTATGGTGACAATGGCCACAAGCAAGCTTCAGGTCATGGGCATATTACTCCATCCACAACTCAGTATTCAATAAATTCCCTAAAGAGTCTGGAGTCCATCTGGCTCCATAAGCTTTTAGGTATGGTGGACCAGTATATATTTATATGAATGTATACACACATATAGATATAAATAACTTTTTGTGGTTTCCTACATTTTCAGGAAACTTTCCAGTCATCTCCTCATTGTTCCGTTGTTATTCAGGCCTGGCACAGAAAAGCATACAGGGTAAATGGTAATGATATTACTAACATTTATCAGTTAGGTTCTGTCTCCTGTGTTGTTTTTTTTAAACCACTTAAAGCACTTCTCAGTTTCCTAATATTAAGTGCTGTAGTATTGATATTTTCCCACTTAGACTTAATTTATATGATATAACTGAGAAGTCATTACTCCCCTCAAATTGAAAGAACAGATGCTGTGTGCATATTTTCTGCTGGTCTTGTTTCCTCATCCTGCGTTAATTGCCCGCAGTGAGCACGAGTGATGCTTGACCATCAAACTATTAGACTCTTTTCAGCTACTAGAAACAATAAGGCTGCCAGTCAGTTGATACCCGATGCTCATAAATGACAGTCACCATAGTGCAGAGCCCATTAATCATTTCCTTCAAGTAATGTGATCAATTCAAAGTTTGTTTCATCTTAATCTCTAGAACACAGCTGCTTCAGAATGCCAATATTGCAGCTGATAGATTAGGTGATACCATCTCAGTGAGCATTGGCCTCAGAAATGTGTTTGTATCAGAGGAATTTAAATAGCTGTAATTGCTTCTTTCCAGCACATCACAGATCGAGGCACCGTGTCTGTGGCATGGTGTCTAAGATAAGGCCGACATTTACTGCTACTTTGGTTATAAAGACTCATTGATAGTATCAGATTTCTTCTGGCATTTTTTCCACCACAGCATTGCAACAGATTGTGGAATTCAGAGATTCATTCATTGCTACCAAACATCTGTAAGTATGTTTCTAAAGTTGTGGTAGGTATGCTCTTGTAGATGGGGACCAAGTATCATTTTTTTCTGGACCCTGTACAAAATGTAACATGGACCCTTCTCTTCAATTCCAACACAAACAAATATATATATTTTTAAAAGTGTTTTATTTCCGAAATGTTATTTGACTTTGTCATGGGAAGAGGCTTGTTGCTTGTCTCTGTGATGGATGGACAAATGTCCTGCCCCTTCCTGCCAGTCACTGATCCCTTTTATGCCTGTTTAGTGTGTGGGGAGAGCAGATAACAGCCAATCAGAGCCCACAGATGACTGAAGAAGCCAGATGGGAGGGAGAGTGAAACAGAAAAAAATCTGTTTCACTGTCTGTTCATGTCAGATAGGGTTTGCGTCTTCAGAAGGGTAGGCTGAAAATCTTTTTAACATCTCAGAATCTGTCTTGTGTATAAGCAGGCTAAAACTGTGTATCTTTAGAGCAGGGGTGTTGGACAGGCGGCTCGCGGGCCAGATCCAGCCCCCAGGGGGTTGGTCTCCGGCCCACAAGGCGAGGCCCATGCCCCCCACCCCGCCCTTTCCTGGGCAAATTCAGGCCCTGCGGGGGCCAGGCACACCCTCCCCGCCGCCCCTGCCACCCTCCCCGCCACCCCTGTCCCTTGCCGGGCACAGCCAGGCCCCCCCGTGGGGGGCAGGCAAACCCTCCCCATCCTCCCCCCACTGCCCCTATCCATTGCTGGGCGCAGCCAGGCCCACACAGGAGCCAGGGGAGCCCTTCCCGTCCCCCCCCCGCCACCCCCGTCCATTGCTGGGCACAGCCAGCCACCCCGGGTCCTGGTGCACCCTCCTTATCCCCCCCCCCCGCCGCTGCCGCCCTTTCCCGATGGGAAATATGAGGGAGACAACTTGATATATGAGGGAGTCAACTTGACTAGAACTTTTCTTCCTGACTGCTATTTTCCTATGGAAGGGATTTTTAAAAAACCTAAGGAATAGCATTCATTTCATTTATCTTCTAGCTGCATTCTTAAGTGCTACAATCTGGATGAATGAGCCCCCAAAATCTGCCATCAACATGTGCCATTCTTACTCAGGCATTCTTAAGTAGCTGAGCATGTTTCAGTCACTTCAGCAGATTCATGCTACGAGCAAATGCAATTTTAGCAAATAGAGAGAAAACAAATGAACAGGTGCCTCCATTCTAGGCAGGCACTCACCACAGCAGATTTTAGAACCCAAAACTTTCAAAAGACTCAATTATACTTTTGTGTAATACCAGAATGAACCACTGAAATTAGCAAAGGACACCCAGCAATTGCACTGAGTTTGTGGACTGCAGCTGTCAGTTAATTACTATTGACCGCATAAGTGAGATGTTGTGTATTGCTTTACCTGCATCACATCACTCTCAGTTGCTGCTTTCTGGTAACATGATTTGGATAAGTTTCTAAACCTTTATTACCAGCCAGAGTTGTAATTTAGCTGTGTGAAAAATGGGAATGATAGGCTTTCACTTTGACTTTCTCTTCACACCCTTGAAAGCCTGCAGATATTTCAACCATGACAATTTAAAAGCTTATTTGGAATGACTCACTAAATTACTATCTACATATTGTTTTTGGCATTTCCCATTTATAATTCATGTTAAAATTTAGTAGACAAAGCTTGAAATGACTAAAGGTGTACTTGTTGCAAAAGAGACTACATTCAAAATACGCAGATTCTGGTGCAAGTCCTCTAGGCTGAGAAACATAGTGCATGGATCGTTCATTATGCCAGTTCAAGTGTTCAGCTTTTGCAGGGTACACCATCTTGGAACATACATGGAGGATCATGTGCTTGGATAGCAGCTACAGATCAAAAATCTCTGTGGGAAGTGTGTCATGGAGAAGGCTATGTTAGAAATGTAAAGGGAGAATTTGATGTGGGAATACTTTCAAACAAGTGAACCCCCCAGGGGAATGGAAGATTATAAGATTGTACAATATCCACAATTGTTTGTTCAATTAGTTCTTATAAAGTGATCCTAAAAAAAACCCTTCCTCAGAGTAAGCTCCATTTAATAAACCTTTGTAGGATTCAGGAGAATAGAGGAACTTAGGGTTCTTCTCTTGATCCTCTACAGAATTGCTCAAAACTGTTTTTTTTTTTCTGCCATCAAGTCACAGCTGACTTGTGGTGACCCCATAGGGTTTTCAAGGAAAGAGATGTCCGGAGGTAGTTTGCCATTGCCTGTTTCAGCATCACAACCTTGGTATTCCTTGGGGTCTCCCATCAAAATACTAGCCAGGGTCAGGGCTGAGAGTATCTGACTAGCCCAAGCAAGCTTCCATGGCACGAGTGGGGAGCTGGACCTCCGACACCTTAACCACTACACCATACTGCCATTGACATCAATGCAGTAACTTTGTTAGACAGTTAGACTTGTATTTTGTAGAACTGAAGTCAGATAATCCCACCCCAATAATCTCCCATCAAAATACTAGCCAGGGTCAGGGCTGAGAGTATCTGACTAGCCCAAGCAAGCTTCCATGGCACGAGTGGGGAGCTGGACCTCCGACACCTTAACCACTACACCATACTGCCATTGACATCAATGCAGTAACTTTGTTAGACAGTTAGACTTGTATTTTGTAGAACTGAAGTCAGATAATCCCACCCCAATAATCTTATTGGGTAGCTTTAAAAAAAACCCTTCCAGCTTAGCTTTCTCTCTTGGACATGACACATTGAAAATAAATCATTTTGTATAGTAAAGATACAACTGAAAAGATAAATAATAAAAAAGTATTTTCCTTTTTGGCTATATGTATTTTTAAAGAATACTTTCCACTAGATCAGTGGTTCCCAAACTTTTCGGGCCACCAACCCTTTGGTTCCACAAACTCAACCCCAGTGCCCCCTACCCTATCCTATAGAAAGCATTATTCAAAATAGGGGTTTGCATGACACACTAAAGAAGATAATAACAATAAAATTTCAAAACAGTAACAACTAATTGCAAAATCTATTCAAAATCAAAATCAAATTAAAACTTTTTAGTTGAAATGTATTCAACAAAACTGATGAACTTGATCCCGTGGTACCAGCTCTTCAAAGTCTGGAAAAAAATTCTGATAGTTTCCACCCAATTTGCCAGCATGGTGCCATAGCTTGATCTATTGTAAATTAGTGAGCAACATAGTTGAAGGGGCCCACCTCTAGTACCCCCCTGCTGCCCCCTTGCCTCTTAGTGCCCCATTGGTAACCCCACTGCCCCCCAGGGGGTGGTACTGCACAATATTATCCAGCATTCAGCTGGATAAGTGCCTGCAGTTCTAAGGGCCCAGTGTGGTATAGTGTTTAGAGTGTTGCACTGAGATCTAGGAGACTCAGGTTCAAATTACCATTATCACTTACCATAAGTCTCCTAGGTCTCAGTACAACACTCTAACCACCATACCACACTGGGTCCTTAGAACTGCAGGCACTTATCCAGTTGAATGCTAGTGAAGGGGGGCAGTGGAGGGGCAAGGGGAGGAGATGCCTCAGTACAGGGATACCCTCTGCATAGGAACAATTTTATTTTGCTAAGCAATAATGCTAGAGTTGTGTACTGCTTACAAAATTCTACCTCTCAAACCATGAACCTTGTAAGTCCATGCCGTTTCCTTTTTTGCCATTCCTGTTAATTCAACATGGTAACTTGCAAAACCAGCATGGAAATAGGTTTACTTCCCCCCCTCCCAAGTCATGTAAAGTAGGAAACAAACACTGGGTAAGTTCTCTAACACTATTTCTGATAGCTCCACACAATGCCATGGAGAATATGGCAAAAAGAAAGAATTTTTTAAAACGAAGAGTTCATAAACTGGTCCTGGAATGTGCTATTTCTCACAAATGATATCACAGATGTTATCAAATAAGTACCTGTGGCACTTGTTCAACCACATTCCCCACAGCTGTTGCGACAGATACTCTAGCTCGAGAAATAATTGTCATTTCCAAGCAACAAAATATTACAGTGACAGTGTCAGGAAAAAATGGCTGCCTTGGGCCAGGCACCAGAACAAACGAGTAACAATGACTGCACATTTACAAAACAACAAATGTATCACCCCAAGTTGCTGTTAAAATTAATTCCCAAAAAGATGTCCATCAGCTCACGATGTAACCTCAAATGTAAAACAACCATCACAGATCAAACAAAATGTACAGTCATATCACCAGACATAATTTCAGGTACCTCCCTTTTCAAGGGAGATGTTTACAGTTTCTGCTGCAAACCACCAATTCATGAGTGATGAGATATGGAACAATGAACCCACAGGTACAAATTTGCTAGTATTCATAAATGTGCATACAATATTTTATGCCTGTTCTAATGAGAAACAATGATGGTTAGACCTCTAGATGAAACAATACTGGAAACAGATCTGAACAACAAGATCTGATACACCATAAAATTGCTTGGGGATGATATAATCGTAGGGCCAGAATCAAGTTTTTATTAGTTTAAAGACATATAACATATAGGAACTGTATTTCAGCATACAATTTTTGTTTCCATTTTTGTGTTTAGAATTTAATGTCTAAATGAATGAACAGATGAATAACAAAGGACAGCATGTCCAAAGCAAAAGAGAGACAGTGAGATATAAAGAGAGAGAGAGGATACTCTTCCATCTCTTTATGATTAATAATTTGTCAAAAGATTTAAATTCTAAGCTTTGGATGCAAAATAAATCATTCATCAGAAGTCTGCAAAATAATACATTGTAAATGGAATACCCAATGGATTTTCAAACTCTTATAAACTTCCGACGGATGTGACTGGAAAGACAATTCTGAACACTTTTTCAAATGAAAATGACCAAAAATGTCTTTCCTGTCTTCAATTGTCCAATGAGAGAGATGATTATATGAGAAATCTGTCTTTAATTGAATTTTGTTTCTTTATGTCTGGTGGTGGGGAGACCTGGAAGTCTGTCAATGTAAAGATTGTGTTTTATTTTATTTACTTTTATTCATTTCTCTCCAATGGGGACCCAAAGTGGCTTACATTTTGCTCCTCTCCTCCATTTTATCTTCATGGCAATCCTGCTATATAGCCAAGTTCGATAGTGTGTAATTGGCCCAGGGTCACCCAGAAAACTTCCATGGCAGAGTAGGTATTTGAACTTGGGTTTCTATGTCCTAGATACTCCAACCACTAACATCCCATTGTCTTTAAAGAGACAACACTGCCATCATGACTACGGATTGGTGGTGGTTTGGTACATCTTGGGAGGAGGAAGGGCTCAACCTTGGCCATAGACTGAATGGCTCCCTGACATTCATGGGGAGAGGGCTCCCTATGAGAGGACAGAGGCAGCCGGAAGGCATGTTTGACCTGTCAGTCCCTGTTTAGAAGCACCAGGAACCAATGAGTATGGCCCCAAGTCAGCCTCTACAAATTGTGAGTCAAGAATGGGGAGCAGCAGGAGGAGGAAGAACAAGGTGCCGGAAACCTGCTCTCCTAATTCTGGGTCCTGTGGGTGACATCCTTGGGCTATGCCAAGATGTGGCCCTCCAAAGAATCAAGGCCCTTACATTTAATTATATTTTTATTGGTTTCTGAGGATAACACTTTCCCCCCATCTATCTGCAACAAATGTCACGATAAAATTCCCAGGAACTGTACCCCCCTCACCCTTAGGGTTCAATTGTGCCAAATTACAGGTGAATACGAGAAAGATTTCTATGCTTACACAGACTAAATGTGACAATATTAGTGTGCAAGTTTTCCTCTTTTCCCATCATCAAGTAAAGATGGATCAAGTTTTAAGCAAAGGAGTATACGGAAAGGGTAGCTAAACCCGGCCTCCCTCCCACTTACCTCACCACATGGCAGAAACTTTCTACTGTGCCCAGAACCCATTCATAGGATCCAAACCAAAACCATTAAGGGTTCTCATAAATGTGATCCTCACTCATCTTTCATGCAGAGGATCTCAGATCCATCATCATTACAGATCTCTTATACATCATTTTGTTCAGCCCGATGAAAGACTTTCTGGTCTGAGCCTGTCTGCTTAATGCACCTGTGCCTTTTGGACATTGTGATCTCTGTAAGTGAATGTTCTGCTGCTGTTTGCTTGCTGGCTTTTTCTGTTGCTGCTCCAATATTGTGGAACAGCCTACATGAGGAAATCAGAAGATCTAAAATGCTGAGGACCCATGAGCCTTGCAGTTAATGGAAACCCCATCCCCTCCCATTGCTGCCCCCAAATTTCTTTCTCTCCCACGCTCTGTTCCTAGCCTTTTCTCCCTCCCCACCAGAGTCACAACTTTCTCTCTCTCTTCTACTCTTCCTCCTCCATCACCAGCACTGCTGCTTGGTTCCATGGCATTTATGCTTGCTTCTTGCTCTTGCAGTCATGCTGCCCAGCTACCCTTACCCCCAGCCTGCAGCACCATATGCAAAAATTACAGGAAAAATAAAATGTTTGCCCTTGTGCTGGCCCCCACCTTTTGCAGTTATGAAAAGCAGATAGCAGGTCACCAGAATAAACATCATTTCCAGGGATTACCAACTGTTGTTCTTTTTAGTAGTTCAATTCAGTATATGAAAGAGATTGAAGGATACAAAGAGGGGGTCAGTTTCAGTATTCAATAGGGCTGCCAGGTCCCTCTTTGCCACAGGAGGAGTCTCGGGAGGGCAGGGTTTGGGGAAGGGAGGGACTTCAATGCCATAGAGTCCAATTGCCATTTTTTACCAGGTGATCTGATCTCTATCGGCTGAAGATCAGTTGTAATAGCAGGAGATCTCCTGCTACTACCTGGAGGTTGGCAAACCTAGCATTTGACGAGTTAATTTCCACTTGCACACCCCTATATAGTTATAGAGCTGCTTTCAGGTCCCAACAATTGCACAGCACAGATAACTGCTCCATTCCTGCAAGTAGGGTTGCCAACCTCCAGGCAGTACAGGAAACTGTATATACACAAAGTACAAATATTTATAAGCTACTGAGGTGAAACATAGACCATATACGTGACATATACACAACACAATTATATACAATATGTACAGTTCACACAAAAAATGTAGAGAAATTTCCAAAGGTCTCAACTGAGTACCAAAAATATATAGAGGAAGTTCCAAAGGTCTCAACTGAGTACCAAATGAATGCTAATATTGTAACCCTTGTGTAAAGTTCATATAGAGCCATAATCATCGATGGATACGGCCGTTTCAGATCCACAGCAGTGGAAATCTTTCTTCAGTCCTTAATACAAAAGTGCTGTTACATATTCATCATTCCTTCCCACACAGTGATTGTGGCTCTATATGAACTTTACACAAGGATTACAATATTAGCATTCATTTGGTACTCAGTTGAGACCTTTGGAACTTCCTCTATATATTTTTGGTACACAGTTGAGACCTTTGGAAATTTCTCTACATTTTTTGTGTGAACTGTATATATTGTATATAATTGTGTTGTGTATATGTCACGTATATGGTCTATGTTTCACCTCAGTAGCTTATAAATATTTGCACTTTGTGTATATACAGTTTCCTGTACTGTTTTTCTAAACCTTTTGGTACGAGTACAGAGGTGCCATTTTTCTCCCCCCCCCCAACCTCCAGACAGTAGCTGGAGATCTCCTGCTATTACAATTTATCTCCAGCCTATAGAGATCAGTTCACCTGGAGAAAATGGCTGTTTTGGCATTGAAGTCCCTCCCCTCCCCAAACCCTGTCCTCCTCAGGCACTGCCTCAAAAACCTCCCGCCAGTGGCAAAGAGGGACCTAGCAACCCTACCTGCAAGGGAGAACCATATGTGGAATTAGGCCTTCCTATGAACACATGCAGAGCTACTACTTGTTGCGTGAGAATGATGTCTCTTGCATGATGTCTCTGCAAGAAAGGTGGACTATAAACTGGATGAGCCTCTGTCTCTGTACTCATTTGTATACATATAAAAATGTGTATACGTCCAGGCTCTGCATCAAGTGTCCTTCTTCTGTTATTCTTTTTTTTACCCCCAAACATGTACACTGGCTAGATATATCATTGTGATGTTGTGGTAAGACCCAGACAAGATCGACATGATAAACCACCGCTGTTCTCCCCTAGTTGCAAAGATTAGGTGGTTATTGGAAAAAATATAATTGAAGACTCAAGGAGTGATTTCGAAGGTGATTTGGAATTGGCAGCCTGTGAAGGATGGATGACACACTTCATTTGAGAGATATGGTTACACAAAGACATATGTACCAGATACTGTGGTTATGAACTCAAAGGTTTTCACATAAACCATTCAGTGTATAGGACAGCCACAAAATAATCTATGTAGTTCAAACTGGAAAATTTTGTGAGGAGTCAAGAAAATAGGAAAATACACGTTAAGAACAATCATTCTTATGCATTCGGTGACAAGACAGGAAGATGCATACAGGGAAGGGGATATTTCTCAGGGCAAGATGGAAAAGTCTTCTAAGCCTGCAGCTTCCAGAAGTTTTAAAATTAAGAGCAGGAGGTACTGAGGACTATACAATTCTATGCAGAGTTGCTGCAGTCTGGAATAACCCCGCATAAGATCACACTTTTAATTATATTGGATAATGAAGGGTAGAAAACAGATCTTAAGTTACACCAAAAGCTAATGGGACAAAGAAGCAAAACTCACAGATATGTATGCATACACCGCTACTTTCATCTGAAAAAAAAAAAAAAGCCAGGCATAATTTGAATCTTTCTCCAATGCAAATTGTAGCACATGCCCTCACCTGGATAACCCAGGACAGCCCAATCTTGTCAGATCTCAGAAGCTAAGCAGAGTCAGTCCTGTTTATTATTTGGATGGGAGACCACCAAGAAAGTCCAGGGTTAGGATGCAGAGGCAGGCAGTGGCAAAAACCACCTCTGAACATTCTCTTGCCCTGAAAAACCCACGGTGTCACCGAAAATCAGCTGTAACTTGACAGCAAAGGTTAACAAATGTAGCACATAGGAACCCTTGAACCGTAGAAAACACTTAAAAAAAAAGTAATCTTTATATAGCAATATTAAGATTAATCACTGGTGGTGTACTAAATAAAGAGTCAATAGAAGCAAAATTATTTTATTAGAATCCACCAAAATAACATAAACTGCCTGCAAGTGTTGAAGTTCTCTACATTAGACTTAATATAAACTAAGGTGTCTTGTCTGCACCCTATATAGAAAGAATGCAGGTGAAATAACAGCTGCCTCCATCTAAAAATATTTAAACCAATATCCCCCCCCCCTTAATTAGGGTTGCCAGCTCTGGGTTGGGAAATACCTGGAGATTTTTGGGGCAGAGCCTGAGGAAGGCAGGGTTTGGGGAGGAGACGGACTTTAATGCCCTAGAGTCCAATTGCCAAAGCGGCCATTTTCTCCAGGGGGACTGACCTCTATTTGCTGGAGATCTCCTGCCACCGCCTGGAGGTTGCCAACCCTACCCTTAATGTAGCTTCTTAGTGCAGTGAATTAGGGTTGCCAATTCTGGGTTGGGAAATCCCTGGAGATTTGGGAGTAGAGGAGGGTGGTTTTGGGGAGGGACTTCAGTAGGGTATAATGCCATGGGGTCCCCCCTCAAAGCAGTCATTTCCTCCTGGAGAACTTATCACTGTAGTCTGGAGATCAGCTGTAATTCCAGATCTTCTGGCCCCACCATGAAGTAGACAAACCTCGTTGCTACTAATAAAAGGCAGCATCACACATTTTAGTTGTTGCTTTTTTAATGCACCAGCAATGCTAGCCTGGGATTTTTTGCTCGAAGTGTGACATTTCATGTGAAATATGTTGAGTACCTACCTGGAGTTATCGCCAATTAATAGGGGGGAAAGCTTGCAACTATGTTAGGTCCTAGAAACTAGTACCAATAACTTCCCACCCACTTATTGAACCAAGATACTTAACTGACAGAATTGTGGTTATACAAAATCTAACCAGCTCTAAAGCCTTCCAACTGGAAGACGGGTGGTCAAACAGGTGGCGGCACCCTTTATCCTTGAGATTTCAAAAGTCTGATTTTCTTTCATGAGACACAAATAAAAGTGTGAAGTTGCTTCAAGAAGTTCTACATCTTCAGATGTTCAAGAGTTAATTCATCATAAATGTGTGTGTGGGGGGGTAAATAACTTGCAATTCTTAACATTTATAACATATATTGATTTAAAATATCAAATATATTGTAGAAAATGGAAGCATGAGTCCACTTGGCAATTTCTTGGCTTCTTGAGTTGTGTGCAAAGCAGAACTTGGAGTATATGGAGAGACAAAACTGGGCATTCAGCGATGTTAATAAATATTAAAGGCTTGCAGACTTCCATGTTTATTCCCATAATGATGTGCTGAGATTTCAGCATATTGCTTCAGTTAGCTTTAATGAGTGTTTCTTCCATTAATCTCTGTGACTAGCAATAAGAATACATGCCCATCAGTAGTTTGTTTTGCAGTAACTTTACTTTTAAGTTTTTCTTCTCTGAATTGTTGATATGTAATTCTTCTGTTTTAATGAACATTGTTGAGCACCTTGTTTCCCTTAATTGGAACCAATTCAATGTTTTACATTTTCTGTTTACTAAAAGAATTGACTTGCTTCATATAAATGATAGAGATATAAATTATACCCTCTCAAGTGGAGGATTCCTTTTACTCATTAACAAATAGCCACTGTCAAACTCCTGTCCTTACCTCTTCCAAAATTTGGGATTATGGGTAAAGAACTAAAGAGGCATGCTGCTCAGGCAGGTTTACCCTCTAGAACAGGGGTGTCAAACATACAGCTCGTGGGCCGGATCCAGCCCCTTGAGATCTCTTATGTGGCCCCCGAGCCAGCCAAAGCACCCCCCCCCCATTCTTGATCTGGGCTGGCGAGGCCTGGCCTGACCAAGTGACATTTATGTCATATCCTGCCCTCGTACCAAATGAGTTCAACCCCCCTGCTCTAGAATCTTTCAGAACACAAAAAATATTACAGAATTCCAAGGTGCTATGTGGTATGATATCCAGACAGTCTTAAGCTTATTACCTCTCACTACAGGAAGATAATGTCTGTGATAGGAGCTAAATAAATCTGTGACAGGAATAATCAGTTATCTCTATTCCAAGACTGCAAACACTAGGCAAATGAGCACAGATTTTCTCTCACTATGCAGTAACCATATACATCTATTCACCTGATATTAGGTGACAGTTTCTAAGTTGGAGGAAGTTATTTGCAAGTACCTTAAGAATCTCCCATTTTAGTAAATAAGACATTTATTAATTGTTACTAATACAAGTATTTAACGTGACACCAGGCCCAACACAATGACATCACTGGTTCCTACCATGACATCATCACACTGCTAACAAAGGAAAGCAAATTACATCCCTAATTTTATCAGCTATGCAGATGTAATATCTTTGTTTAGTTATCAAAGCATAGCATATTCAATCCAATTGTAAGACAAAGGCCCAGTCCATAACACACTAGGGCTGTTGAAAAAAAAATCGGTAAAGTTTGGCTTCAGCAAAATTCAGCCCTTTTAAATTCAGGCCGTGCTGAAGTCCGAACTCCCCCGCTTCGGATCCCCAAAATTCGGGCGAGATCTGGCGTTCGGGGGGAAATTCACACACACACCCCGTGGGCCTTCACGGGGCTTCCATGAAGGTGCGCGGGTGGAGTTTTAAACCAGCCGGGAGGCTCAGATCTGTTTAAAGGGCCCCCTGCCCGGCTTCAGGGAAGCCCCGTGAAGGCGCGGGAGGAGCCGAACCCCAAATTTTCCGAATTTAGTTCCCGAACACCCCGAAGTCGGGGAATTTGGCTCCCCTCGTTTCCCACCTTTTTTGAATTTGGTTTGTCCCGAACCGGAAACCGCCGAATCAGGGAAAATTTGGCAGTTTTTCAGTTTGGGATGAACCAAATCGACAGCCCTATAACGCACTTCTCCTATGCAAGCTCCGCTCACTCTATCTGACAGGAGTACTAAACAATGTCCCAGCGAATGCATTCTGTAACTGTGTGGTTGAAAAGTGAAGCTTACCTCCATTTTGCACGAGACTCTGCACGTGAATGGGTTACTTCAGACAGGTCCAGTTTTACCCCTAAAAAGGGCTGCTGTTGCTTTATGTACAAACATTAAAAAGCCCTACTGGGACAGTCCCATGGACCAACGTTTTTTAACAGTGATTGACCAGATTCCATAGCAGGCCCAGAGAAGGGCATAGATTTCAGTGCCTTCACTGTTGATGCCCTCCTGCCCCAGCAACTGGCATCTTGAGGTATATTACCTGCAAACATGGAGGTCCAATCCAATGATCATGATGAACAGCTGCTGACAGACTTTCAAGAATGTGTCTAATCTCTGTTTAACAACTAGTAGCCATCAACACATGACTATATTGCATGATGAAAGTTTCAGGTAAGAAGTCATGTTAGTATGTAGTGGTAAAACAAAATTTGAGGCCAGTAAAGACAAACAAAAAGTTCCAGGGTATAAGCTTTCATGAATCAAAACCAGGTATCTAAAGAAGTGAGTTTTGATTCATGAAAGCTTATATCCTGGAAAGTTTTGTTGGTCTTTAAGGTGTACTGTAGTAAAGAAGAAGTAAAACTGGGGCAATCTTTCTCTTCCCTGTTCATTGACCAGTGCTGAACACTTTATTCTCTCAAATGCCAGTGTGAATGAATAAAAGAAGACTTAAATGAAAGCTTGCCTTACATTTGCTTATGCAGCTCTCTAGTGTGTGTTTTTCTTTTCCTTCCTTCTTTCTTAATTTAAAACCTTTTATGATTGACATTTGATCGACTTAACATTTAATTAATGAATATGAAAGAAGCCAGGTTTCCAGATCAACAAACAAAGATAAAGACATCTGGTTTCCTGTCTAATGACATTTGTTTGGTGTTGTCTTTTGAGGTTTAGCGCATGTCATGATTGTAGATAACAAAATGGCAACCATTAACCATCATTTATGCTTACTGAACATTTCTTCTGACTACTGTTAGAACTGGATGTGGGTTTATCATGTTCAAGAATTATGTACCTTATTATTATCGCTCATGTGGATACTGGGTTGGATCCCACGGAACATTTCCACTCACAAAAGGAGTAGAACAAAGTCATCACAAGTAACCCTTGCACTGCCAATTTTACCATAATCTATCTTGTGTTTCCACTTGCAAAAGATATAGATTCAGGTACATTTCAGCACCCTCCTTCCCATCAAATTATATTGCACTCCTCATTTGGACGATAATGGCTGCATCAAATAGCCTTTTGATTGTTGTATACAATTACAATGCTCAGAAACGAAAATCAGAATTTGATCTTACAGTAACTCTTGTGCAATGTCTTGTACAAAAGGAATGGCATTAAATAATACATCTTCTGCTATCAGATGGTGGGATCCAACCTACTGTTCTCACTCATGGACTATAGCATCAAGATTGCACATTTGACACCCCTCCATCACACATTAATCACCAAAAACAGAATGTTCAGATTGCCCCATGTCAGCACAAGCAACATACTTTTCAGTGGACATCATTGACACAGGCAGCTGAGAGCTGTCAAGTCTCGAATAAGTGAATGATGAACAGGCATGAGAAAACTAGCTCAGAGGGGCTCAGTCATTTTCCAGCATGTGATAAATCTCAGATCTCACCACATGGGACTGCTCTGAAAAGAAAATACAAAAAAGGAAAGTCCACCTTACCTGCTGAGGGAATGTAGGGGGTACAACTTGAAAGGGTAAAAAAAAGGCATGGAAAATTTCAACCCAAATTAGTCTGTGATCTTAAGGATAAGAGAGGAAGAATTAAGAATCAACTATGAAGGCTGTTGGAGTATTTATACTTGCAGGTGGGTAACCTCCAATTATCTCAAGTAAATGATTGAAAATAAAGAGTATGAGACAATCAGCCAAAACAATGGACAGCAATTATCTCTGAAGACTGAATATCAGTTTTAAAAAATACAATGAGCATTCAACTTGGTTGGGTTTTTTAAGCAGTATGATGATTCTCAACCACTTTCGACATCTTTGTTACAAATAGAGACAACTTATTCCTTCTTCTTGATGTCAGGAGCTTTGGAAAACAGAGCATGACAGAAGTTTCCATGAACGCTCCTACTGACATTTGATTAAATCAAAACTTGTTCAAGGAGATTCCAGATCAGAGTTTGCAGTGCATCGGCCTTAAATGGCAAGATAATAATTCTGTCAAAGCTGAAGCCAAACTTGTCAAAGGCAGAGAATTATGATACTGTGAAATAGCAGCAACACATACTTGTTTTCAATGGACTCATCTTCAGTTTGTATAAATCAAACCACCTGACCCTCATGGTATGTGAGAAAGGGGTGCCATATTCAATTAAGTGCTTTCATTTAATGGAAATAAGGAGGTGATGCAATAACAGCACCTTCATAATCCTGTTGTTGATACAACAGTGTGACATTTACAGTAACATTGCTTTTGAATGCAGATCTGGATTGAATGCATGTTGTGAAACTATCTGAGCACAGAACCCAAATCAGTGAGGCCATTCTTTTCAGGTTTTGTTCATTGTGCCAGAACACTTTGCATCTTGTTCCTCATTTGTATACATTGCTTTCTAATACCAGAAGTAGCTGTAAAGTTTCTAATACTTTTACGCCATTTATGCTTGGTGTGTGTGTGTGTGTGTGTGTGTGTGTGTGTGTGTGTGTGTGTGTTTTTCAAGGTGAACCA
This sequence comes from Euleptes europaea, assembly GCF_029931775.1. Lineage (NCBI taxonomy): Eukaryota > Metazoa > Chordata > Lepidosauria > Squamata > Sphaerodactylidae > Euleptes > Euleptes europaea. The sequence goes on along the minus strand of NC_079316.1, from coordinate 33,090,925 downwards.
TTGTTCAGGAAGGGCAAGAGTCCAGTAGCACCTTAAAGACTAACAAAAATATTTTCTGGTAGGGTATGAGCTTTCGTGAGCCACAGCTCACTTCTTCAGATACAGCTAGAATGTGAATCCATCGGTCTTTAAGTAGAGGAACAGTATTGTTGCATTCATGGCCCATTACCAATGCTGATTTCTCCACACCCATCTCTCCCCTGGACATCACAGACTCTTTTGCATATCACACCTAATCCAATCAAGCCTGCTATTCACATTTACATACTGTTCCTCTACTTAAAGACCGATGGATTCACATTCTAGCTGTATCTGAAGAAGTGAGCTGTGGCTCACGAAAGCTCATACCCTGCCAGAAAATATTTTTGTTAGTCTTTAAGGTGCTACTGGACTCTTGCACTTTTTGACTACTGCAAACAGACTAACACGGCTACCCACTGTGTATTGTTCAGGAAGTGACTGTGAAGCCTGTGAATACCTGCTTTGCATTACTTACGGCTATGCAAACAAGGAGCAGATGAGTGGTGGTGGTGGTGGAATTGCTCCTTTTGCATTGGGACCGTGAATAGTAGTCATTTTAAAGGTTGCATTTTAAAAAAGAGCATTGAGTGAGCTTCAAAACTGACCCTGCATAAATGGCCTTACCAAAAGTATATAAATGGCAGGTGATACTCAAGTCATAATTCAATAAACGTTACACATTATTAAATTCCACAGTAGGGCTTAAACAAAGCATACACTGTGTTTTATCCATAAAATGAAAATTGCAAGCTTACACAGCCTCAGTTTGCTTCAAGACCATAAAAGGAATGGAGTGGGACTAACCATCCAACTTTCACTCGCTTCATTCTTTGAAACTAGCATTCCTGCTTTGTTATTAGTATTTTAAAGGATAAAAGATATGCCCTTTAAAACACACATTTTCCTTTAAATACTAATAACAAAGCAGAAAGCCTTCTTTCAAACAGAAAAAGGAGGGGTTGAAAGGCTTGCTCCCTGAGTGGCCCCAAGGCAAACGGAGACTGCATAAGCCTGGACATGATCTTCATCTCTTCGATTTGAGCACAGATGTGAATCCCTTTGGTTTTCACTGGGATTTTTGTTGTGACTGAAGGCCAAATGACACTTGAGGTTGTTCCCAGATTGGACCTGGGGACTTCACTGCCATTTTAAAGCCTAACACAGGTAATTTTAAAAAAATGCCATGAGGGCACTTTAAACGGCTGTTTCAGCACTTGAAAATTTGTGCAGAGGGATAAAGAAAGTGTCCTCCTGCCATTCTCCAAGCCTGGTCATGATCGTGTCTTTGTGGCATTTTAAAATCACCCACGTTAGGCTCTAAAACCTGGGGGTGCCTGGTGTTGCCTTTATGTCTAGTTGAGCCTAACATTTACTGAATTTTATAGCATGTATAACTCAATAATTAATTTATGTTAACTTGAAAATAAGGTTCAGTTACACACAAGTGAGTAAAATTTAAGCCAAATTTCTGGTTACAGGCAACACACAAACATGACTGTGAAACTACTTTAGGACAATTTATTACATCTCTTAATTCAAAAGGAATATGGAAAACTGTCATGTTGACATTTGCTTGTGCATTTCTAATAGTTCTATGTTCTGGCTGTTTTGCGCAGAGGCAGATTAGTTATTTTCTAATAAAGTCCCCGCTCTTGTTCTTGAAATTGTTCTGAAATACCAAACCACATTTTGACACGATTTTCCAGCATTCATTGTATCAAAAAAGTTTCTCACATGTAATTGAGGTCACAACCCCAACCCCTACCAGCTTACAAATTTTCATCTTTTCAATTTCTTTCTCCCTCTTCCTCCAGCAATAAAGGATTTGTGTGGGCACAATGTAATTTTAATCTTGCTTTGGTCTGAATGACCTTCGAGCCAGGATTGCTTTGCTATAATACTACCATGTTGCACAAGGAGTCCCTAGCCACTACTCCTACATTACCCAAATCAATGTGTTTAAATCAGAGTGGCAACGTCCATATCCCCCACTCAAAAGGTGCCTTTGGCAATGAAGGACAGGATTAACAAGAGCTAGCTGGTGAATTTATGGCTTGCTACACAATTGCTATATCTCTATTTAATGCAAATTGTATGATGTTCATCTTATCTTCAGAGTCTACCGGAGCAGGGAATAGGAGGAGATCTTGAAAAGGGATGCAAAGTCCCCTCTTCCCACAAATTTTGCTTGTCTTGTTGGAACTCAACTAGCATACATCACAATTATCTATTTATTTGTTTGCTTTTAAAACTGGAGGCACACTAAGCAAGGTCAGGTCAAGGTATTTTAGATGGCCAATATTTGTCACCTCTTCCAGCATGCCACTACTGGTTAGGAGGAAGGTGAGTTGCACCTCCCACTTGTGATGACCTCAGGGTCTCATCTCAGACCTAGCAAGTAAAGGTGTGGTTTAAGGAGTTAGCAAATGCCTCCTTTTGCATACTGCCACTGGCTGGGAGCAAAAGAAGCCCCAATGGTGCTGCCTCACACCAGCCAATAGAAAAATGGGGCTCAGTGGTGAGGACAGGCATAAGCCATGCCTGTTGGTACTCCCCACACATTGCCACCATCACCACTGGGAGCAAGCTGAGCCACAGAGGCATAACAGTGCCTTAGGAGCTCACCTCAGACCTGGTCAGTGGCAGTACAGGTCCAGGAAGCAGTGAGGGACACAACCCATGCCCATTGCCTCCTCTCATCCATCAACAGTTGACAGGAAGGGGAGTATTAGTAGCTTGTTGGCACTCTTATCTTATTGTAGTGTCCCAAGCAGTGTCTTAGGTCACCTTTATGTAAGACAGAAGGGAGGTCAGGTGAAGGCCAACAAGAGTTGCTCAGACCAACTTGACACAGAAGTGGTCAGAAGTGCCTTGAATGAAGTGTTAGTCTCCTTTTCCATTTTCTTGTTTGGACAGAGCTGAGGGAAGACATGTTGGCTGAACCCGTCTGGCATTCTTCAGGTTACCTGTTCACATGTCCTTTTGCATTCCATAGATATTTTTTGCCCAACCCAGCAACTTCAAATTCACTTTATTACTTCAGTTCACAGAAGCTAAGTGGAAGCAATATAACTCAGTTGTACAGCACATGTTTTGCATGCAGAAGATCCCCAGCGCAATCCCTGACATCTCCTATTCAAAAGTCTCAGATGTTGGGAAAGATCTTTGTTAGATAACAATGAGCTTGATCAACCAATAATTGGAGTTAATATAAGACATTCATATATTTACACTGTACCCCTGAACTATCACATTGTTAAAACATCCCGGGATGAAGGAGGCAAAATTGTTAGTTTTATTTTAAACAGCCAAGCATTTGAAGCTCTTAGATTAAGCTCCGTTGAGCAGCCATCTTGCTCAGAATCCATTTGGTCATAGAGAAGATGTTAGCATCTTTGTAACTCTCAGTTCAAGGTAAAATGGACAACAGAGAAACACCACAACAGACTTTCCAAATAGTACAGAATAATATGAAGAAAATAAAATGCAGTAAGTCAATACAGTAAATCAATATTGAAAGTAAGTAAGTAAGTGAAACCCATTAAATAAAATTAAGAGAAGCTATTTTTTTAAAAAAAGAAAAATCTTACTAACTGCAAATTTAACATGCAGCTTAGCAAATAAAAGGATTGTTGAAGACTTACCACATGTCCCCCGTTTTCTGCTTTTGTTCCCATCTTCTTTTGGAAGACTTCTCCTCTTGGAAGGCTTTAAGAGGGGAGTGGACATATTCATGGAGGAAAGGGGTATTCATGGCTATTAGTTAAAATGGATTCTAGTCATGCTGCATACCTATTCTCTCTAGTATCAGAGGAGCATGCCTGTTATATTGGGTGCTGTGGAACACAGGCAGGATGGTGCTGCTGTAGTCGTCTTGTTTGGGGGCTTCCTAGAGGCACCTGGTTGGCCACTGTGTGAACAGACTGCTGGACTTGATGGGCCTTGGTCTGATCCAGTAGGGTTTTTCTTATGTTCTTATGTTCTTCATTGCACAACCAATGTCATTCTAGGATCACTTCTGTTAGTAACAGCACAATTCGTGTGTGTGTGTTTTAAACCCCTTAATCTGAGACACTCACAGAAAGGCCAATCCTGCTATACACAAAAGACTTGATGCATGAAGGGTAATTTGCTCACAGAAACTGGCTTCTGTTTGGCTTAAATCCAGTCATGCAGAAGGGTTTTGTGGCTTTAAAATATACAATATTCAGCATTTTGGGTTGTACATGATGAGTTATCAATGATGGTTTGAATTGACATGTACTAAAGACAATGCCAATTGCTTGTTTGGGAGCTCCTTCCCTTCTTCATCACACCCCTCCACAGTTTTCTGGTGTTTTCAAAGTTGTCTACACAAATGCTGACAACACAATTTGTACAGCTGACAGTCACCTGGAACACTTTCCCTACATAACGAGAGTAAAACAACTACAGCACGTCAAGCTGAATATAACTTTTGGAAGTTACCGTTAAATTCACATCATTTCAAGTAATGTTTTGTGATAGCTGAATAATGGCTGTATTGTGTTGGACAAAAGAAGTATTTTCTGTAGGATTGTCCAGCAACATGCAATTATTAGTACTGCAGCTTAGTCTGTGCTTCCTATGGTTTAGACATTGTCTACAACACAATTTACAGTAATTGAACTTCAGAAGCCGTGTCTTCAGAACTGTTACATTTGAACCTTTATTTCCTTCAAAATGTAGGCTTCTCATTTTTAAGACCAATGTACCTCTTTAGAGTTTTCCCAAGCCTGGTTGAAAAGAAACATGATGTGTAGATTTTAGGTATGACCCATAAGTTCACACCTGAATAATTTCCTCCATCTCTTTGCCCTTGGTATTTTTGAGTGTTTATGCTTGGTTCCACAATTCCTCCAGGATTTTCAATTACCTTTGGATCACAGCTTTGGTCACAGAACTGAAAAGCATAGAATGGCATTGCTACAACACATTACTTTGCCGCAATCTACTTGTTTCTTCCCACTGGGAAGTATTTTGATTTGCTTTTGCATATCATGTAATTAGCACTGGCTTTGTGATGAAATCATAATCTGATTGGCTAGGTAGTACCACCAAACCGAATTTAGGGTGAGGGCAGGAAGCACTGCTTTCATTCTAATTGATTTTGTAATGGTGCCACATAGCCAAATGTGATTGCCTGCATGACATCACGATGTTATCATATTGGCTGCATGATCCCTGGTTGTCTGGAAACTTATAGTTAACAAGAAGTAGGAGTGTTTTTTTAAAAAATGGTGCTTAAAGGAGTTGCCAACAAGACATACTGAACAAGCATGAACAAGAACAAACAGTCCTCTACAAACAACCTCTTCATATGTGTACAGGGAGAGAGGGCATGAGCATGTAGGATAACGTGTGATCACTGGTTCATAAGCTTGGTGTCTCTGCATGGAGAAAGTATATGGATACACACACATGAAGCTAACCTATATTGAATCAGACCTTTGGCTCCTCAAGGTCAGTATTGTCTACTCAGACTGGTAGAATTTAGGAAACATTACAAGCCTCTCAAAAGCTAAGAATCTTTGTGCACATTTGACACAACTCTGACTTTAGCTGATGCTAGGGTTGCCAACCTCCAGGTACTAGCTGGAGATCTATTGCAATTGATCTCCAGCCGATAGAGAGCTGCTTTGGCAATTGGACTCTATGACAATTAAGTCCCTCCCCTCCTCAGGCTCTGTCCCAAAAACCTCCCACCAATAGCTTAAAAACCTCCAAAGAAGGAGAAAATATTCTATCACACTGTGCCAGTGGTTTCCTTATGCCATAAATTAGACAGTAAATTAAACTATAGAAAGGGCTGGTTTCTTGAGCCTGTGGACCTTATCCATATTGCACATATATAGTTCCAGTTAAGTGCTCAGAATATTGCTTGGTTTGCAGAAGTGCTGCGAAAAACAGATAAGAATGGAAATTATATGTAAAATAGTCAGAAATGCTGTTTTCACCTGGGAGTGATGAGATTCTCTTATTTTCACATCAGCAGTTTCCCATTAATGTAGGTTCTTAATGTGCCATACAGCATTTCACCTCTTGCTAATTGACACTTAATTACATGCAATTGACATCAACTGCTTTTCTAATGGATTAAGGGATGGTCATAACATGGCTCCCAAATGAGTCCTGCTTCATCAAGGAACAATGACAGCCATGTAGTCACTATTTTTAGAACATGACCTTTTGAGTTTTTTGAGGAAAGGGGCAACTCATTAAATTATAGGGCTGATGTCAGATGGCTGAGATCTGCATATTAATGCGACATCTTCTTCATACATTTCCAAAGCACTGTTAAAATGATCACACAATCTAAGCCACTAAAAGGTTTTGTTTGGCAAGAAATTGTGCATGCTTGAAATGGAACAAGGAGGCTAAAGGGGAATGCTCGCTTAGAAAAGTGGGAACTGAAGATAATGGGAATACAGTACAAATCCCTGCTAAACTTACATTGTGATGATGTGAAAACCTCATGCAGATGCTGAGTTCAAGTCTTCACTCTGAAGCCTGCCTGAGCCTGGTATTCAAACAGATGCATAATTCTAAAGGAAAGAAATCTTACTACTCTTATAGGATTCTTGGGCATGTAGAGGTAACCTCTATGGCTGTGTCTGCTGCTATTCCTGGCTACCATTGTTCCATACACTTATCATTTGCCACTGCGGAACAATCAGCAAATCAAATGGGACATCTCGCACAATTGATTTTTAATTTTTGGAATCCACTTTGACTCTCTGTGAGAAAGGCAGGCTATAAATGAAGCAAATAAATAACAGGGAAAGCTTTTCCTGGATTGGATTGCTTTAGGTTACAGATGAGATGTTGTATGCTTGAAAGCTTCCTGAAAGGAGGGGAAAGCCCTCCTTAAACATAGAAAACCAGCATATCAGGGAGGAAAGAGTAATGCCTAGCCTCGGTAGCACCTAATTGTACCCATAAATAAGGACTCAAGACACCAGTGTAAGTTAGACAGACTGTGGCCCACCCCTGATAACCCCCCCTTTTTTTCAAGTGGAAAAAGGGCCCTTTTCAGAGCCATTTGAAGGAAACCCAAAATAATTCCTGCCCATCCCCTCGAAAGGTGACCAGCTAATCCCCCATTGGCCACAAGGAGGATGGGTGGACCAGGTTGCAGCAAAAGACTGCTGCAGACAGCAGCGCAGAGCACCCAAACTTCTCAGCACCCATCTCATTGGCTGCTCTATACAGGGCAGCAAATGGCTTACCAAGGGCTGATAGTGCTGTTGTGGTTCATTTAAAATTGGCAGGGACACAAAGCAGAACCCTGGCCATACTAAATAACAGTAAGTAAGGCTGCCACCTACTTTCCTTGTCCACAGAAGGCTTGAACAAAACTTATATAGAAAGAATTCATGTAAACATGTGCATGGGGAAGCAAAATTCCAACGTTTAACACATCTGAACACATGTCCTACACCAGGTGTATGGTTAGGGTTGCCAACCTCCAGGAGTAGCTGACTATTCTCCTGCTATTACAATTTATCTCCAGCTGATAGACCAGTTCCCTTGGAGAAAATGACCACTTTGACAATTTGACTCTATGGCCTTGAAGTTCCTCCCCTCCTCAAATCCCGCCCTCCTCAGGCTCCGCCCCAAAAATCTCCAGGTATTTCCCAACCTGGAGCTGGAAACCCTATGTATAGTCCAGCATAATATTCACTGTTTGATTCAGCTGATATCAAACCAAACTTCTTGTAGAGATAGGAGAGTCAGCAGTGGGGTTCTATTGGTGTCTCTTACAACCTGGACATATTTTGGGAGGTATATGTTAATGCTAGCTGTAAGATACTTCTGAGGAACTGCAGCATGGCAGTGGTAGTATGCAGCCCAAACTGGGCCTGCCAACATCCACCCATTTTCCTCCACTAGCTGTTTCTAAACGTGCTTCAAACTTTGATACGAACAAAATTTGCAGGGTAACCTAATCAGTAGAAGTATGTAAGACACTAAAAATGATTATAGCACAAATCTCTTAACAATTTTCAGCATCTCAGTACCAAGTCCATTACAACAATAATCTTTGTATGTTGTATCAAAGACTTTGAACAGAAGTAATGATCTGTAAAATGATGCTTCTGAGAATGATACCACAATTAAAACTTCATTTCACAGGTATACTTTGGAACAGAAAGGTTTGAAAATTACAAAGAAAAAAAGAAAGTTAGGCTAACCAAGTGTGGCAGGCTACCCAGGAACAAACTGCCTGCCAGGGCAGGACAGCACAAGCCCTTGGGCCCAGCAGTGAGACTCACCTGGGTGGAGCAGGGTGGAACCAAGGGCAGAAAGGTGCAGTCACAGGGTTGCCAACCTCCAGGTGGTGGCTGGCAATCTCCTGCTACAACAATTTATCTCCAGCTGATAGAGATCAGTTGACATGGAGAAAATGGCCGCTTTGGCAAGTGGACTCTATGGCATTGAAGTCCCTCCCCTCTCCAAACCCCACCCTCATCAGGCTTCACCCCCAAACCTCCAGGTATTTTTCAACCCAGAGCTGAAAACCCTATGTAGTCAAGATAGCCTTAGCAACAGGACAGCCTTTGCACTCTGGCCCAGGGAAGCTCAAAGGGCATGGAGGCAGTGAGTAAGCCCAGATGGAAGAAAAATGGCTCTCTGAACCCAGGTATTTTGAGGCAGGGCAAGGAACAGAGGAGAAGAGGGCAGAGCTTAACTCACGGGCCAGTTGTGAAGCTGGGGCTATAAAAAGGGAGGAAGGGGATCTAGGAGGAGGATGGCAGGAGAAGAAGAAGGCTGAAGTAAGAGGCAGGTTGCAGTGTTGTGGCTCTTCTCCTATGTAATGCAGTGTGACCCTGAGGTGGGTGAAGTGAACCACACCTTCATGAGTCAGGATTGGTAAATAAAGCAACCTGCATAAGAAAACAGTGACTGGGCTCATGGTCTCGAGTCCCCATGTACTCCAGGTATGAGATTCCCCTGCCCCCAGGGGGCACCACACCAAGACATTAACACAATTTGAGGAACTGAAGTGAATAATAGAACACATGAAGTTGGGACCTTTGAGACCAATGGTCTGTCAAAGCCAGTACTGTCTAGCCTCACTGCCAGCAGCTCTCCAGAGTCTCGGGCTGAGGTCTTTCAGATCATCTACTACATGATCCTTTTTACTGGAGATGCTGGGGACTAAACCTGGCACCCTGCACGCCAAGCAGACATGCTGGCTCTGATCCATAGCTAAATCCCAACAAAAAAAAGGAGGTAGTTCATATGATTATGGAAGTTGGAGACCTACATACTAGGGCTGTCGATTCGGTTCGTCCCGAACCGAAAAACAGCCAAATTTCCCCTGATTCGGCGGTTTTTAGTTTGGATGGAACAGAACTCAAAAAAGGCGGGAAAATGGGGAGCCGAATTCAGCGAGTTCGGGGTGTTCGGCGAATAAATTCAGCAAATTCGGGGTTCGGCGCAGCAGCATAACTGTCAGTTAGTAAGCAGCATTCTCCCGCGGCCAATCGGTGGCCAAGCTGGGTCTTCTGCTGGCCAAACAGTCACGATTGAGTGCATGAGCCCAGCTGCTGCGTGGCCCGGAGAGAGAAAGAGAGAGAGATACCCCTTGGGGGGGGGGCGTGTGCACATTTAAGCCATTCCGTGGCTGCAGGGGGCACATTTTTGGGGGGTAGAGCCCCCAAACTTTCAGCATAGCTTCAGAGGACCCTTCTTGCAAGAACCCCCAAGTTTTGTAAAGATTGGATCAGCGGGGGGTGAAATATGGGGCCGGGAAGGGGTCCCCCCACCCTTAATGTGCATCGCCCAAAGCTCCCAGCCCCAACAAACAGCTGAGCTGTGGGGAGCAAGGGCGTGGCAGGTGCGAAGAAGATGGAACAGAAGACATCCACAGTAAGACCCATTCTGGGGCTTTTCTCTATAATTTTTCTCTCTGTCTGTGGGGGGGAGCAGAGTCTGTGTGTGGGGGGGAGGGAGCAGTTTCTGTGGGGGGGAAGCCAAAGGGGGCTTTCACCCATTCTGCCTGGGGGGTGCCCCCTCGAGTCTCTCTCTCCCTGGTTTGAGGGGGGGCTTCAGTTGTGTGTCCTCAGGTTTTCCCTCATTCATACAATCGGTTAGGTCTATTTTGATGCTTGCTCAAAACTGGTTTTCAAATTGTGACTTAAAGAATGCATTTGCCTGGTCCCGAGTCCGATGCAAAAGGGGAAATTCCACCCCTCCTGCTCCTTATGCATAGCTAGCGTGCTTCTGTCCCTTTCCATGGTTTGCAAACTCCCAGGCATCAGGTGTTGCTTTGCATGGTTGCAAACGTGTTGCTTTGCATGGTTTGCATGGTTGCAAAAGTGTTGCTTTGCATGGTTTGCAAACTTCTTTGCACCTGCCCCACCTTTGTTTTCCCCAGCTCAGCTGTTTGTCGGGGCTGGGAGCTTCGGGAGTGGGCGGCAAGCGCTGCTAATTGCAAACCCCCATTGTCAGAGATGCACATTAAGGAGGGGGGATCCCTTTCGGGGCCCATATCTCAGCCCCCCAACCCAATCTTCACAAAACTTGGGGGTTCTTGCAAGAAGGGTCCCCTCAAGCTACGCTGAATGTTTGGAACCTCTACCCCCAAAAATGCCCTTCCCCCGGAGCCACGGAAAGGCACGATTGTGTTTTTAATGGCTTTATTCGGCTGAATTTTTCCCCGAACTCCGGATCTCATGCCGAATTGCATGGACCCGAAGCGGGGGAGTTCGGACTTTGGCATTTCCTGAATAAAAACGGGCCGAATTTTGCTGAATCCGAATTTTACCAATTTTTTTTCAACAGCCCTACCTTCAGAGTCCTAGAACCCCTGCTGTCAACCCATATGTCCTGTCCTCCTCCCATGTGTGAGTTCACTTGAATGTATATCCATTTAGAATGGTGCCTTAATGTTGTTGTTCAAGGGCATAGGTTATCATCCTATCCTTCACTATGTCTTGCGTCCAGCTGACATTAGGTTATTTACTGATTAGCGGTTAGTGTGGTGTCTTAGTGGATGAGAGACAGTGTGATATATTAGCTAGACTAGTACCGGGGAGACCAAAGTTCAAATCCCCACTGGGCCATGAAGCTCACTGGGTACTTTAGGACAATTGCTCCCTCTCAGGCCAACCTACCTCACAGGGTTGTTGTGAGGATAAAATGGAGAAGAGAATGATATAAGCCAATCTAGGTCCCACTGGGGACAAAGGCAAGGTAAAAAATAAAATAAATACAGTGAGGGAGTGGAGAGGATATTCCATGAGGAAGGATGAGATGGAAGTCCAGTATGGCCTTTAAAGCTCCAAGATGATCTCTGTGCTCCTGTTTTTCCTTTCAAACTGACGGACTCTTTTTTATCTGAAGCTGCCAAGGATTGATGTCAGGACCTAATGATAGGGCACAAGCAGTGTCTGAATGTCCAATTAGAGCTAAACCATAATTTGTTCAGATTAAGGAGCTAGGTCAGTGTTAGCAACTTTAGAGCGCTAAGTGAAACTCGGGCCGTTTACGCATGGGAGTGTGCGGATTAATTTGCCCCTCTGAAATAGCCCTTTCCCCAAAAAACTGAACACATGGGAGAAAAGGAGTGCATGGCCCGAGCTGCCGCAGCTCTGTTCTCCTCCACAGGATGTCTCTGGGCAAAGGCAAGGGGAAGCCGAGGGAAAGCTGGCAGGAGTGGAAGCTGCCGTGACGGTTCCGCGCACCTCCACCTCACTGTCCCCAGGCAGAGGCGAGGGGAAGTCGGCGGGAATGAAGGCTGCCATGGCCAGGTGGTGGTAAGAGGAAGCCAGAGTGGGAGGAGAGGGAGAGAGGGGGCCACGGGGTTGGGGGGCCTGCTGCTGCCATCAGGCCTGCCAGGCTTCTTCTGGCAAGGGAGTCGACCCGGATGCTAAATGCTCCAAGAAACTATAAGGGTTGCAGCAGTTTTTGATTTTAAGTTGCTGCAATCCAGCACTTTGAAGATCCAGGGAAGTTCCAGTATTGGGTGAGTCGATCACGCAAGGCCATGTGTGTAGCCTCATTATATTCGCCACAAGCCAGGGAGTTTAGAAGGATAAACGGCCATGCGTAAATGACCTCTGTTGCCTTGCAGGGACACCAGACCCTTGCTGAGCTGGGAGGTACAATACCCCCTGATAATCCGCCATGATGGTAAATAATACCAAAGAGCAGGTTCTCTCTCTTCTGGAAGATGATCATAATGGTGCACCAGGTCTTGATGCCAGAATCTCATTGGGATCGTGCACACTGGTACTTTTCTATGACTATATAAATTGACTCAAATATATTTGTTTATTTACATATAAAAATACCTAGAATACAGCAAAACCAATTTCCTTCGCCTAACGCCTTACCCCAAAAGCCCCATGGTACAGAGTGGTAAGCTGCAGTACCGCAATTGAAGCTCTGCTCATGACCTGAGTTCGATCTCGATGAAAGCAGTTTCAGGTAGCCAGCTCAAGGTTGACTCGACTTTCCATCTTGCCGAGGTCAATAAAATGAGTACCCAGCCTACTGGGAGTAAAGTGTAGACGACTGGGGAAGGCATTGCCAAAGGACCCCGTAAACATAGTCTGCCTAGTAAATGTCAGATGTGACATCACCCCATGGGTCGGTAATGACCCGGTGCTTTAATGACTTACCCATGTGTTGAGCTGTGATGGTTTATTCTATAGAGTAATTAAAGACACTAAACACACTGCTGTGTAGCAAAAGAAATGGCACAAAGATTGCACCGACCAGCTTCATTGCCAATATATCTTTACATGGTCCCCCTCCCTTGGAGACGTGTTATGAGTTTGCCATTCAATTCTGGATGAATTTAGAATTTCAGTGCCCTTGACTAATGTAACACTGGCCATCCGCTCTCATCTTTGTCTTTGCAAAAGCACATTTGAACACAGCAGATGTCTGCCTGAAAATGCAGACTTTGAAAGAAAAACCGAGGAATACATTTTGTGTAGGTGCAGACAAAGCGTTTAACAGTGTCCATTTACAAAACATTTGGCAAAGACGCTGTCAAAATGAATGATGATGAGTCACATTCATCACAAAAAAAAAAGGCAGAGAAAAGAGAACAGATGGAAGTTGAGGAACCCAAGTTCATATTTGGTAATACAAGCTTAATGCTTGAGTGGTTTCATTTTATTCTATTTCTTCAAGCAAGGATTTATCATTCTTTACTCGCTGCTGCTTTCCACTGACAGGTAAAGGGTTGAAAGATTTAAGTTTATCTCAAGAACCTCAATTCAACAGAAAATTACACTTCAGTGTAAAGGTTGTCTCTGCATTTTTATATAAAAAAATCAACTTGACTGCCCCCATGCTTTATTCAGTATTGTACAAAGAAATAGATGAATAATACTCTGTGTAGTTCTCCCCCTCCCCCATGTTGGACTCTAATCTTTGAAGTGTAGGATCCATTGCAGCCTGATCCACAGATAGGGTTGCCAGCTCTGGGTTGGGAAATACCTGGATACTTTGAGGGTGGAGCCTGAGGAGGGTGGGGTTTGTTGAGGGGAGGGATTTTAATGGGATATAATGCCATAGAGTCCACCTTCCGAAGTGGCCATTTTCTCCAGGTGAAATGATCTCTGTTGCCTGGAGATTATTTGTAATAGTGGGAGATCTCCAGTGGGAGAGCCAGAGTGGAGTAGTGGTTAAGAGCAGTGGTTTAGAGCAGTGGTTTGGAGCGGTGGACTATGATCTGGAGAACCGGTTTTGATTCCCTGCTCCTCCACATGAGGGGTGGATGCTAATCTGGTGAACTGGATTTGTTTCCCAACTCCTACACATGAAGAGAGTATTGCCAGAGTATTGCCAGTATCCATGCCAGTATTGCCCCACTTTTTAGGATGTGTGTTCTGTTGTGAGGAGTCATCTCAGTATGTATTTTGTGCCATCTGGCTCATGATCCAAGTGATCACATGGCACTAGCTCCTACACTGCAAAGGTTATAGGAAAAGGCAGCTGGGCATGTGAAACTTGATTCATCTCTCACTTCAGCTGTAGGTTACCCCAACCACTGAGCTCACAGGCACCTTTAAAATTCTGAAAGGGGCTAGTGAGCAACACACTAAAATGGCTGCTGCAGGAGGCAAAGCCAAACCAAAATGGCTGCTTAGGAGGTGGAGCCAAACATAATACTTCCCTCCTTACTTTACAAAACAATCAACAAGTGGGAGGTGGCTCCTGAAGTAGGGAGACTCCTGATTCAGTGTTTTGGGGGAGAAAGTTTTGCTTTCCACAGTTGGTGGGCAAGTCTGAGGAGTGGGAAAGGTTGTGGATAAACCTCCACTCTCTGGTATTCTTTGTGCTAGGGTAAACTGAGTCCACACGGAGTATATTGAGTGTAATGAATATATTGAACAAATTCAGAATATATTTACTGAATAGCCTGAAGAGATTGTACCGAGAACTAAGTACTGTGTCTGTAACCATTTAAGATTTGAACTGATCCTAACCAACTAAGCTTTGTGCCTCTGTTGAAGAAAAGCAATCAATCTATCTAACTCTGCAAATAAAAAAGCTGATTATAAAATCAGCTACAGTCTCTAAGCCTCTCAATTTCATCTTGGGGGGAGGTAAGGGAAGCTTTCTCTTCACACAAACAAAGGTGACAAGGTGTGGGGTTTAAGAAATATTAAAAACCCCTCACAGTTATTGGTAACAGAAGAAAAATGGGTGAAGGTTCAAAAGGGAAGAAGGACCCTCACAGATGTCTACTAATGCTCAGACTTAGAAATACAGAGATTTCATTACGCAGGGAAATAAAAAAGGTAAGCAATAATAAAGCTTCAATTCAATACAGTGTTAGAGTGGACTGAAGGATTTCCACATGTGAAGTACAACTTTCTTGTCTGCCCTCCCTATCCTGACCCCCCCCATATTCTTCCTGGGGGTTCCCTGTCCCCTAGAAGCAGCAATGTGGGCCATTTTGAGCTGCAGGAGGAGGAGGGAGTAAAGAACATCATTCTCCACAGACAGAAATACCTCCTCCTATGGAAACAATGTATTTTGGTTTTCTGTAGCTATTCTTATCATCTTATCCAGGACACAAGCACAAAAATTTTGGCTCAGAAAACAAGTGTGGCTCTCCAATAGTTTAAGAAGAGGAGGAGGAGTTGGTTTTTATATGCTGACTTTCTCCACCATTTAAGAAAGAATCAAACCCAACTTACAATCTCCTTCCCTTCTCCTTCCCACAACAGACACCCTGTGAGGTAGGTGGGGATAAGAGAGGTCTTAGAGAGCTGTGACTAGCCCAAGGTCACCCAGCTGGCTTCATGTGTAGGAGTGGGGAAACCAACCCGGTCCACCAGATTAGCCTCTGCCACTCATGTGGAGGAGTGGAGAATCAAGCCCAGTTCCCCAGATTAGAGTCCACCACTCCAAACCACCGCTCTTAAACACTACACCATGCTGGCGCTGTACTGTGATGTGATAGTTCAAAATAAAGACTTTATCTTGTGGGTCCCATTATATGAAAAACATTATTTATCAAATGCTCTGTTCATTGGTTCTTGTTGTAATACCAGGAGATCCCCAGCTAGTACCTAGAGGTTGGCAACCCTAAAGGTCACTGAGTAATATTGTTGAAGGCTTTCATGGTCAGAGTTCATTGGTTCTTGTACGTTATCCGGGCTGTGTAACCTTGGACTTGGTATTTTCTTTCCTGACGTTTCGCCAGCAGCTGTGGCAGGCATCTTCAGAGGAGTAACACTGAAGGACAGTGTCTCTCAGTGTCAAGTGTTTAGGAAGAGTAATATATAGTTAGAAAGGGGTTGGGTTTGAGCTGAATCATTGTCCTGCAAAAAGTATCAAAGGTAATGTGCTAATCATTGTCCTGTAAGTATCAAGATAATGTGCTAATGAGGGTGTGAAAACCCTATGGGGTGGCCATAAGTCAGCTGCAACCTGACAGCACTTTCCTCCATCACCATATTTATTTATTCTATCCACCTCTTACTATCTACCTAAGTTCTGCTACCTGAGAACATTTTGCTGGAGGTTCCAAGGATTAAATCTCGTTCATCCAAAGCACATTGTACGATGTGTACTTTATCATTAAGTTATGGCTTACCCCCATCCTCTCTCTCAGACACAACCTATCCCGGGGGGGGGGGGCAACTGTGGTGGCTGTGGGATCACCAGCATCTAGAAGGCATTCCCGGGGTGAAAGGGGTTTGGAAGCTGCCTAAAGGAAGCTCTGCCTCTCTGAATGCCCTGGGAATGCCTCCTGGGATGCCAATGCGGGAACTTGTGCTGGGAGTATGCCGGTGGGGGGGCCACGCTGGCATCCAAGGGCAGTGTTGCCACTGCAGTCCAGTGGACCTGGCGTAAGTGGCTCCATACTGGCACCCATGTCAGTTTGCATGGTGCAAGTGGCATGGACACCAGTGTAGGGCTCATGCCACCTCCTAAGGCGATTTGGCTCCCAGCCTCAGGAATGGCCTAGTTAGTATTTGGATGGGAGACCACCAAGGAATACCAGGGTTGCTGTGCAGAGGAAGGCACTGGCAAACCACCTCTGTCAGTCTCTTGCCATGAAAACCCCCCAAAGGGATCGCCATAAGTCAGCTGTGACTTGACGACACTTTACAGACAGACAGAATGGGCTGTAAGTCAATGAAATTACATATAATATGAAGGGTGTAGATCTGGGTGTCCCTGGATATCATAACTTGGGAAATGGAAATAACAAGCAAGATTGATGTATGCTGGGGGTGGGGGGACTGGCAGAAATTATGGACATCGGATGTGTTCTTATAAATGAAAAAACTGCTTCAAAACTCAACAGGTTATTATTAATCCAAAGGCAATTTTTATACTACTTCTTGCTTTTGTTGTGGCAACAGAAACTCAAAATAAAAGGCACATATAAAGTACCAGCCATGCTTTTAAATTAGCAAGACTGGAAAATTAAATTTGGAAAGTTGTTGCAGTGATGAAAATAACAGATGGAATAATAGCGGTATCAAACACAGTTTGTACTGCTTGGCAGCCATTTTAGTAATCCAAATGTAAACACACATTCACATACAAGTGTGACACATGGCTTGCCAGATACAAATAACATTTCAAAAATTCTGGGGACATTTGTTTTTCCACCTTTCTACAACAGTAAAAATAATAATATAACCTTTCTGTGGAAAGCTGAAAAACAATCACTACAGCACTAATAGGAAAAATGCCCGCACAATTATTACTATGCAAACAGAATCCACGTATCTAAATGCAAAGGGGGATTCAACTTCTCAGCAGAGGGATCAGAAAAAATGTATTATAGTTGTAGAGGTCCAGAGTTCTGCTTCACAGTTTTGACTTCATGAGTGTGAAAGCAGATATTTAGGATTTTTTTAAAAAAAAATGCATTGTGGGAATGGCAGATTGGAAGTACACTGTGAAAAAATTCATTGAAACTTTGTAACCAGGGTTCAGAGGAAACCTTTCTAACATAATTGCTTAAGTTCTTGTAGGACATTAAAGGTTCAGGATTCAAATCTATGTGGCTAGTTGGCTTACTGATGTTCAGGCCCATTATTGGTAGGGTTGCCAGGTCCAGGTTGGGAAATACCTGGAGATTTTGAGGGTGAAGCCTTTGGAGTGTGGGGTTTGGGGAGGGGAGGGACTTCAATGGAGTATAATTCCATAGAGTCCACCTTCCAAAGCAGCCATTTTTGCCTTGCCTAGTATGCCCATATTTAGACTTCCCCACATCCTCTTGAGTTGAGTACCCAAATTTCAAACCAGACCTTGTGTCCTTGATCCAATCCTGCTGTGGATCCTAAACTCTTAATGGAACTGGGACAATAACAGAATTCCACATTTAAGTTTAGCCGCTTCCAATCCTATCCCATCTCAAGCCTCTCTAAGTTTGTATTTGGTTCTCATCCCCAACCTCTGCCACTGCTGAAATCACCGGATTACTTCCCAAATCCTCTTCCATCTCTAGATCCACAACTTCAACTTTGCAGTTGGTTTTGACCCTAGAACCTGGCCCTACTTGCTGAATCACTGACCCCCTTCTTTGGTTCCTAGACCTTCATTTCTTGCTTGGACCCCTAACTTCATAGTTGTTTTTGGTCCTGGATTTTTCTCTTCCACCCCAGGAATTTTATGGCCAGGCCAGCTTTTCTTTCTCCTGACCCAGATCTCCATGCATTGGACTCTTTTCTTCAAGATCAGGCAACATATGATTTTCCTTTCTCTCTTAATTTCTCTCTTAGATTCCCCATTAACACTCCAATTAAGTATGGGGACCAATTTGGATAACAGTATTGAACTACTATAATTGAATGCTAGAGCAATTGTACTGCTCTTTCCTCTTTGTATATTGTAATAATTTTTGCAAATGGATAAACTGGACACAATTCTATATCCTACCTAATTATTGCAATTACCCAAAAAAACAGGAATCCCCATATCCCAATACTGAGAAAAGTTCTCACAATTGTGAGCTGCATTATACGTAGTAGTAGTAGTAGAAGTCACTGCATTTTCCCCATTCAATTGTCTGGTGTGTTTTTTAATGGCAAAAATAAATAGGCATGGCCATGGCCCCCATAAACTGCTGGTATAAGAGACCACCTCAGAATCATACACAAGCCACTTGAAATTCTTTAGAAAAAGATCGCAGGAGAAGTGTAATTAAAAATGAATAAGGAAATAAACAATTTAAAGCTCTCAACAATCTGGATAATCTTTTTGTTTTATTTTACGTATGTAGACATACAGTTTTCAATTATTTTACAGGGTAGGGCTGACCACAAAGAAAAATAACTCTATACATTAGAAACATCTGTGCTGACAAAGAGACACATTTGTGAAATGTATATTGTGTTTGGAAGGATTTATTAGCTCACTGTAAATGTGAAACAGGGGTATGAGCTTAGATGTGAAGGGGAACCTCATGATTAATAGAACTAAATTTCCTCATCAGAAAAAGGTATAATAAGCCCGTTCAAAGGTTCAGATTCGATATCACCTTACAGTGCAAAACAGTTCTCCAAGGAAAACTTAGAGCTTACAAGGAGAAAGAAAGTGAATAGTTCTGTTCAAATTCACAGACAAATATGAATATAGGTTTTCTTCTGATAAAGGGAAAAAAATAGTCACATTTCCAGCCTTCAAGAACTTTGTCTTCAAATCCTTACAATTGGCAATTTGGTTAGCATGAGTTAAAGTACGCAAATATTGTAACAAGACTTTTGGATTGATTCAGATGTTCCCATTTGTCAACTGAGTCATCGGTTTTGCAATCAGTCCAGCTTGGGATCAGAATTTCATAAGAGGATTCCATACACCATTTAACTGGCTGTTGTAGCAAAACACGCAGAGTAACCACTTGGTGCAACATTTAATATTTTCCTAGAATAATAATTGTATTAGAGATGTCATATTCTTCCTATTACTAAAGAATTTTATATAAATCTTTTAAAATATAAGTCTTTTAATTCATAATGTGACCCGTTGGTTCTGGTCTGACCTTCTGGGGCAACAGAAAACAACTCGGCACCATCCTCCATATGACAGCCCTTCAAGTACTTTAAGATGGTTATCATATCCCCTCTCAGTCTTCTCCTCTTCAGGCTAAACATACCCAGCTCCTTCAGCCTTTCCTCATAGGACTTGGTCTCCAGTTCCCTCACCATCGTTGTTGCCCTCCTCTGGACACGTGCCAGCTAGTTTGCATCTTTAACGTTTCCCCTCCAAATCTGTCACAAATGGTTCCAGAGTGGCCATGGTGGTGCTAGATACTGTTAATAAAACTAATACATTTGTATTCGGTGACCAAATACAGCATGGTGTAGTGGTTAAGAGCAGTGGTTTGGAGTGGTGGACTCTGATCTGGAGAATGGGGTTTGATTCCCCACTCCTCCACGTGAGCAGCAGATGCTAATCTGGTGAACTGGATTTGTCTCCGCACTCCTACACATGAAGCCAGCTGGGTGACCTTGGGCTAGTCACACTCTCTCAGCCTCACCTACCTCACAGGGTGCCGGTTGCAGGGAGGGGAAGAGAAGGCAATTGTATGCCAGTTTGATTCTTCCTTCAGTGGTAGAATAAGTCAGCATATGAAAACCAGCTCTTCTTCTTCTACACCACCCTTTCCTCTACCAATACTGTAGTTGGGCACCCTATTTTTTAAAACTATTCGTTATGATGTTTACCTAGGTGGAAGGATAGGGAGATTTACCACCCTCCCTCTGGCAGCCCAGGACCCACACAGGAATGGCATTACTCCAGTTCAGCACACAATACAGAACTGTAGAAGAGATCAGCAAGGAGGAATGGCCCTGGGGTATTCAATGCCCAAATTATCCAAGATTTTCCAAGTTATCAGGGTCTTGCAGTGTGACACTCAGCCTCCATAACCCTTCGACGCATTCAATGCACTAGGACTGGGAAACTTCTAGCTCAGTGTGTACCCTCATTTCCATAGCCACACTGATCTAGGGCTTCACTCCATGCACTTTCCATCCCAGATCCAAAATGGTTCACCAGGGTACCACGTTCATCTGTTAATAATCCTGGAGATCAAGTAACTGGTTTAGCTAGTAAGCAAAAAAGCTATTCACAGATGCCAACCAGGTTGTAAGGTGTTCAGGATGTTTCTTATACTAATGAAATAGTCCCAGGATTGGGTCAAAAGAATCAATACATCCTCTTATGATAAGTTCATCCAG
This sequence comes from Euleptes europaea, assembly GCF_029931775.1. NCBI lineage: Eukaryota > Metazoa > Chordata > Lepidosauria > Squamata > Sphaerodactylidae > Euleptes > Euleptes europaea. Next base: position 33,070,208 of record NC_079316.1, on the reverse strand, counting down.
CAAAATCATTCATGGTGACAGCTGCATTATCCCCATTTGCAACTAGGGTTGCCAGCTCCGGGTTGGGAAATACCTGGAGACTTTGGGGGCAGAGCCTGAGGAGGATGGGGTTTGGAGAGGGAAGGGACTTGAATGCAATAGAGTCAAATTGCCAAATTGTCAAGGGTGTGGTTCCATGTTTATGGCAGTTTTCAGAGTATTGTTCTCTTGGTTCTCCCTTCTATTGGATTTGATTGTTTCTCATGTTTAGAGCTTCCCCAGGCACAAAGAAAGTTGGAATAAAACTCCTTAAACAAATACATGCCTGCACATTTTGGGAGATCAACATGATTGTGTGCTCTGACATTTGGGTGAACTACAATTAATACAAACCATTACATGCTGATTTCAAACCCTGTTCTGCCCGTGGTTTCATAGAATGTCCATGCAAGAGAAGAGAAAGGGGAGGAGCATAACAGCCCCAAGATAATTCCTGACTGATGGTCAAGCAGTGTTACATCTGCAATGAGCCACAATTAACATATGCCATAATACAAGTCAGGCCTTAAAAAACCCCACCAAACTGAAAGCCACCATCCACCATGTATTGTGGCATGCCAGGAGTTTATCACCACCACTCATCTGCACCACCAAACAGGTAGCAAATTATACTAAATACAAGGGTTGTGTTGAGAACCTTGTGGGCCACATGCTTGGGGTGGTAAGCTGCATCCACCTTAATGATTTATGCTCCAACTTTATGGTGCCACAAAAATTCTTTGCTATGGTAGACTCCACGAACAATTCCAGACTGATGGATTTGGCATTATATTAGAATTGACACTATATGAGATAGTCCAAGAAAACATGTTATGGAATTCCTTTAAATTCTGCCAGTTCTGTTTGTATGTCAGTCTACCCAATGAACTTGACATCTCTCCCGTACTTGCAATTTCAGGCAGGCATCAAAGGCTAAAACTGAGCTGAAGTATTGTTCATTAAAATAAACATGGAGCAAATAAAGGTGAGCTAACAGGCAAGACTTGTTTGCTTGAAAAACTAACACATGGTTACAGGTTAACGATATTATAAAATTTGATACAATTAAATATTACACTTATTTTACAATCAAATTTAAACTACATATGAAATGAATGACACCGATATGTCAATATGTAGTGAGCATTGACACCAAAGCTGCCACCAGGGCATTTTCAAATCAACTTAACTTGTTTTTGGCCATCTGGCCATTTTCATTTCAACTCAAATAATTGTCAGGCAATGGATAAGTTTAAGTGCACATGAAGTCCCATCTGTGTATGTTGCATTTTCTCTCTGGAAGAAGTAGAATTTCTAAATAATGTATAGTGCTGGTATGTGTAGAATCAGAGTATTATACTACCAATTACAGTATCAGTATATGTTGGTATTAGAAGGTAATATAGATGGTAGAATTAAATACTTAGTGTTAGCTTCTAAATATTGCAGGCAATATTAACTATGAATGCAGTCAAAAAGAGAGGAAGCGACATTAATGCTGAATTTAAAATACTCAACAAACTGAGAAATATTTTTTTTAACTGAATGGACCTCATGAAGAGCTTCTGTGACCCAAACAGAATTGATCTTTGCAAGGTATTCTTTTATTGTCAAATCTTAGCTGTTCTTAAAGCTGTAACACCAGGGAGAAACGACCTACACGTGGGGTTGCCAAGTCAAACCTGTTAATTACCTGGGATTCTGTTAAATCTATTACTGAATTGGACATCAGGCTGTTGTGTTTTCTCCCACCTGTTCTTTCCCCAGCCTGATTTCTTCCCACCCCTCCATCCCACATTTCCTACCATAGAGACAGTAGGCCTTTTATGCATGGCTGTTTCCCTCACCGTCACCCCTCTGACGACTTCGGGTCTTTGTTTTGATTATGCATGCCATCTGTGACCGTCAGAGGTCACCTTGCTCTCCCCCCTGCGTTTCCCCGTGCTTTGCCTGTGTTTTCAAATTTGTGATTAAACAGGTTCCTGAAAACGCAGGCAAACCACAGGGAAATGCAGGGAGACAGTGAGGCAACCTCTGATGGTCGGAAATGGCATGCATAATCAAAACAAAGACCCAAAGTCATTGGAGAGGTGATGACAAGGGAAACAGCTAGTAAATAAAGATCCTGCCAGTTCAGATCCTTGTTTCAAGTCCTGCTCTCTGTGCCCCATCTGCAGAAGTGAAGTGAGTGGCTTTTTCTGTGGTGGCACCTTACCTTCCAAATGTCCTTCTCCTTGTACCTAACTTTCCTTAAGCACCAGTATCAAATATTTCTCTGTACTCGGGCTTAGAACTAGCTCTTTGTTCCAGCTGATGCTGAAACTGATGCTCAGAAGACCTAAAGGGGGTAAAGTGGCTGATGCTTATGTCTGCTGAATAATTATCATCTGGAGGTAATATACATACTGGGCAATCTGTCTGTTGTATATAGAGATATTCCTCTTCTCTAGTCCTGCAAATGGTGTCCTGCCTGATTTTGATGGCTTCCAAGACCCACTCTTTACAATGAGGCCAAACAAGGCAGTTGCCTTAGGTAGTGGGTTTGGGACTTCCCACTCATGGACTTCCTCCAGCACTGCCTCCTCCAGGCCCCTCTGGCTTCACTTGTGCCCACAGGCAACAAAAATGGAAGCCAAAGTCTTGCAAGGGGACAGAGTCCTGTTAGAGCTGAGAAGCCCTATTGAGCATGCACAACTTGCTTTCTGTTTTATAAAAGGCCTGGGAGTAGGGTTGCCAGCTCCAGGTTGGGAAATACCTGGAGATTTTTGGGGTGGACCCTGAGGAGGGTGGGGTATGGAGAGGGGAGGCACTTCAATGCCATAGAGTCCAATTGCCAAAGTGGCCATTTTCTCCAGGGGAAAAGATTTCTACCGCCTGGAGATCAGTTGTAATAGCGGGAGATCTCCAGCCACCACCTGGAGTTTGGCAACCTTACCTGGGGGAGTAGAAAAGCAAGGAGGCCTAGCTGCTTCAGCTCCAGGTGGAAGTGGGGCCTGCAAAAGTGGCAGTGGTGGGGGACAGTGAAGTGAAATGAGGCAGCGAGGGAGCTGAGTGGCCTGACGTGGTGTTATGGATTGAGCTGGCACTGACAGCTTCCATACATTTAATAGCAATTATTTCTGTAGAAAATAGTCAATACTGTAGACAATGAAAAACACTAACAATCACACCCTCTTTTCATTTAAACTATGTTATTAAAAGGCTGGCCTTTGCGGAACCAATCTGTGTCCATTGATTTCCACACAATGCTGTCACCACTGCAGACCAAAGTATCTTGCTAAGTTGTAATGTGATGTTTTCTAACTACCAATTTAACTGGCTGGCGCTAATTAAGCCTTTTAATGCAAATATTGTCCTGTGGCAGGAACTGCTTGTCAAAAAGCCCAAGTCTCTGTATGTGACAAAGGCAGGATATATTAATACATTCATTATGGAACCACTCTCTAATCATTTTAATTATGGCAATCACGGTAGAGGAGCACCTGTAATTCCAAGCAATCAACAGCTCTTAGATTGCTAAAATTAAGTATTCACTTACATTATTAATAGTTGAGAGCTTCTACTGAATTCTGTCAAAACATCAACTGACCACATCCTATGGCCTGCTTAGCTTTTTGTGGAAAAGATCTCAGTTGAACAGAATCTGAAGAAGGGAAGGAAAGGAGGAAATCATACAAAGAGCTGCACTTGGTGAAAATTTCCTGCTTAGTGCTCTGGGCTTGAGCAAAAAAACTGAGAGCTAAAGGGTGGACCCAGCCACCTTTTGCACTCAGTCTCACCCAGGTCCTCTCCTTTCTACAGCCCCATTACACATGACTAGTGTACATACACACCCCATGATCACCAGCATAGATTTTTTTGGGGTGGTCCTTCCTTCCTTTTTCACCAGCAAACAAATTGTTGAATCTAGCTCAAAGTTCTGAAATTATCTGAGTTACTCATTAACAGTATGCAAGTCTACAGTAACAGCATATTCAGCATTTGGGGGTTACCGCACTTGTATTCCCAGCGATGTATTAAGAGTTTGAAAATGTTATAAAAAATACTGTTCGCACTTTCTATGTATTCCCACCGTTGTATTAAGAGTTTGAAAACGTTATAAAAAATACTATTCGCACTTTGTTTGGCCCCTTTAGCTGTGAAGATGTCTTCCAACCATTTATAAGCTGTAGTATCCAAAAACCTTTTAAAGCGATGTTTTTTATAACATTTTCAAACTCTTAATACATCGCTGGGAATACAAAGTGCGGTAACCCCCTTTGATTCACATGTTTCAGAAGCTGAGAATTTTAAAAACTTCAACTGGCCAAATGAACTATTTCGATACAGGATTGTAACAAAACTTATAAGGAATGACTTTGAACTTCTCACCCTTATAGGAATGCACTAGTTGTGGCTGGCCACCCACCAGAAGAAACTAGAGGGTGGGAATCGGTTCACCAACATCACACAGATGAACAACGTCACTTCTAGCACAAACCTGGAAGTGATATCATTGAGTTGGGGTGACAGTCTAAGATTCACTCTAAACTCTATGATTAAACCACAGAGTTAGGGGCAAATCCTAGAGTGTTGCCTTGATGTGACAATGCCACTTCTAGTTTTGTGCCAGAAGTGATCTTGTGCATTGATGCAATGGTGGAAAGCCCTCTCCACCATGCTTCCCCTGCCTGCCTGCGATGTGGTGGTAGGGAACAAGGGGCTAGTGCTGCCCTGCTATGGAAGGAGACCTGCTCCCACCAGGGTAGTCTGGAAAGCTCAAATTGCTCAGGAGCAAGCCAAGCTGAACAGTCCCTATGTGTAAGCTCTTGACCCATCGAACCAGAAATCACCACAGAGACAATCAGATTCCAAGCAGATGGCTTTACTGGTCAAATAGGCAAAACAGTGCATTGAGGATAAGATGACAGCTATGGGTTGTCTTGCCCGTTATTTGGAAATATAAGGCAGAGAAACGGCGGGAGATTGCAAAGCATAAACAGAGCATTATTTCCCAGGAGCGGCGTTCCCAGGCTTTGGTATGTGTAGCTGTCCTTGAAGTCTGGACGGTTCAGCAGAGAAACGAAAGGCATCTAAACCGAGATAACAGCCTGACATCCTGCTCCCCTTAAGGCCCCCTCCCATCCGGCAAGGGGGCTGGTCTGTCTGGGTAGGTATTGTGAAAGGCGTTGACGAGTTTGGGGGCGGAGACATCCCGTGCGTGAACCCATTCGTCATAGGCAGGGGGGAAGTGTTTCCAGCGGATCAGGTATTGCAAGGCCCCGTGGTGTATGCGGGAATCGAGGATTTTGGAGACTTCAAAATGTTCCTCCCCCCCCACCATTATGGGCTGTTCAGGAGGCGGCTCCGGGTGCCATTGTGGGGAAGCAACATGGGGCTTTAGAAGGCTGATATGGAAACGGGGTGTACACGCCTCAGAGTTTTGGGGAGAGACAGTTCCACTGTGACAGGATTTATGAGGCGGATGATGGGAAATGGGCCAATGTATTTAGCATTGAGCTTATGGCACGGACGGGTGGAGCGCAAGTTCTTGGTGGAAAGGTATACCAAGTTACCCACTTGCAGGTCCCTACCGGGGGAACGATGCTTGTCGGCCTGCGCCTTGTATTTGCGCTTGGCTCGGTCTAGGTTGCTAACCAGCCAGGGCCATGTTGTACGGAGGGTGTGTGCCCAAGAGGCAATGTCGGCATCCCCCTCCCCCTCTAATCCTTCTATTGGGGTGATAGGACCGAAGTCTTGTCCATACACCGCATAAAACGGGCTGAAACCTGTGGACTGATGTACAGCATTATTGTAGGCATATTCTGCAAAAGGCAACAGTTCCAGTCATCTTGGTGGTAATTGACATAACAACGCAAATAGCATTCAAGTACAGCATTGACACGTTCGGTTTGACCATCCGTTTGGGGATGGTATGCACTAGACAACCCCTGCTCCACCCCCACCAATTTGAGAAAAGCTTTCCAAAACTTAGCAACGAAACTACTTCTGCGGTCGCAGATTATCTTGCGTGGAAACGAATGTAGTCTAAAGACATGTGACACGAAGAGGCGGGCCAACTTCTGAGCGGAGGGGATCCCCGCACATGGAACCAAATGTATTTGCTTAGAAAATAAGTCAGTGATAATCCATAACACAGTTTTTCCCCCGCTGAGAGGGAGATCTGTCATAAAATCCATAGCAATCATTTCCCAGGGTTTGCTGGGTATTTCAAGTGGTTGCAGTAGTCCTGGGGGCTTGCCTTGAGATCGTTTGACTGTGGCGCAAACAGGACAGCTGCGAATACAAGAGTCAATGTCAGAACGCATTCCCCCCCACCAAAATTGTCTGCGCAACAGGTGAAGGGTCTTTAGGAACCCAAAGTGTCCAGCTGTTTTTACTCCATGAGCCAAGTGTAAGACGTCTTTTCAGAGCGCTTTGGGCACATATAATTTCGAGTCTTTGTACCAAGAGCCTCCTTGTTCGATTACACCAGGAGGCAGGGTTTGATCAGAGCGTTCCATAAGGCATTGTTCCCGAAGGGAATTTAAGAAAGATTCGGAGATGGGAACCCCCCCCCCTTGTTTACGGTGGTAGTAGGAGCAGTTATGGGGGTTGACGAGGGGGAAGCGCTTACGTGCGGTGGTGCACAGACTGCAGGCGGCTGGGCGGCCGGTTGGGTTGGAGGAGCTGGAGCGCCGGTCATCGTGGGTTTCCGTTGTGGGGGCAGCTGGGCGGCTGGTAGGGCTGGAGGAGCTTGCGCGCCGGCTACTGTGTGCTTCCGCTGGGGCAGCGTCTGGGATCGAGTTTGTACAGCCAGTACGGGCAGGGCTTCTCTTTGCGGGGGTGTAAATAAAGAGTCTGTTGGCCGATCAAGTTTCGCCGGGTATTGAGGCAACCGGGAGAGAGCATCTGCGAGAACGTTTTGTTTTCCTGGGACATGCTTCAGGACAAAACGAAACTGAGCAAAGAATTCCGCCCAACGCTGTTGTTTCGCGGATAACTTATGGGTTCCTGTGAGGGCGGCTAGATTCTTGTGATCGGTCCAAACTTCTAGGGGACTTTAGACCCTTCCAGGAATTGTCGCCATAGAGTAAGTGCATGGTGAACGGCTGAGGCTTCTTTCTCCCAAATGGGCCAGTTCAATTGGGAGTGCGCAAATTTCTTTGAGAAGTAAGCGCAGGGGTGAAGGAGACCATCTGGTCCTCTTTGGAGCAGGGCCCCTCCCATAGCTACGTCGGAGGCATCGACTTGTACAATGAACATTCGATTTGGGTCTGGGTGCCGTAGCACAGGTTCCGACGTGAAAAGGCGTTTGAGGGCTACAAAGGCGGTCTGGCATTGATCAGTCCACAGTATCTTAGCGGAGGGTAATGTAGCAGAGCTTCCTTTACCCTTGGTTTTCAGAAGGTCGGTGATGGGCAGTGCTATTTGGGCGAAGTTAGGGATAAATCCGCGGTAGAAATTAGCAAAGCCCAGAAACTGTTGTACTTGCTTGCGGTTGGAGGGAGGAGTCCAATCGAGGACGGATTGGACCTTGGCCGGGTCCATGCTAAGGCCATGGTGGGAGATTATATATCCCAAGAAAGTTATTTTGCTCTGGTAAAATTCGCATTTAGCCAGCTTTGCAAAGAGTTGGTGATTGCGCAGGCGGTGCAGAACTTCTCGGACCAAAGTGACGTGCTCGTCCATGGTTTTTGAATAAATAAGAATGTCATCCAAATAAACTACCACCCCGCGGTACAGTAAATCATGGAGGATTTCGTTGATGAGTTGCATGAAGACCCCCGGGGCACCTTTTAACCCGAAGGGCATCACAAGGAATTCAAACATTCCAAAACAGCTAGAGAAGGCAGTGAGGGGTTCGTCCCCCTCGCGGATACGGACGCGGTAGTAGGCTTCTACTAGGTCCAATTTGGAGAATATACGTCCCTCTTGTAGTTGTCCCAAAATATCTGAAATTAGCGGTATAGGATAGGCGTTGGCTTGAGTAACTGCATTGAGTTTTCGGAAGTCAATGCAGAGGCGTAGGTCGCCCTCCTTTTTCCGGACGAAAAACGCGGGGGCTGAGTTGGGAGCATTCGATGGGCGAATGAACCCTCTGGCAAGGTTTTTGTCCAAAAAGTCCCGTAGTACAGTGCGCTCGGAAGTGCTCATAGGGTAAATCTTACTCTTGGTTAATGTGCAGTCCTTCACCACCTCAATTGCACAGTCAGTGGCCCGGTGGGGGGGTAAGGCATCACATTCTTTAATGTTAAAGACATCCGCAAAGTCCTGGTATACATCAGGTAGGGACGGCGGTGATGGGACATCGGAGATTAATGCCGGAGCGGGTGGAGACAGCACCGCAACTTGCTGTCGGTGCTGGTCGCATTTGGGGTTGGCAAAGGAGATCGTGTTCGTCTTGCCCGTTATTTGGAAATATAAGGCAGAGAAACAGCGGGAGATTGCAAAGCATAAACAGAGCATTATTTCCCAGGAGCGGTGTTCCCAGGCTTTGGTATGTGTAGCCGTCCTTGAAGTCTGGACGGTTCAGCAGAGAAACGAAAGGCATCTAAACCGAGATAACAGCCTGACACTATGGCATCATGAGCCAGCTGTGCAGAGGCCACTCTGCTCAGACCTGATCCAGTGGTGCCAAACATGAGTATTTTTTTCACCCATTGCTTCCTCAAGCAAACTAGCAGCAGTGTTAGAGGAGGCACTGGTGAGCTCACACCAATCATCGTTGTTCCAAACCAAGTGGCCACTGAAGCACTTTCATGGTTGTTGAGGTTTGGCTTTGTTTGCTCCTGGCTGTCAGTGCCCCTCTTACTTCCCAGCCAACCAGGAAATTACTCCATAAGCTAAACACCCTTGTTCGATTCATGATGATTTTTCTTCTCTCTCTTGGGGGACTCGAGCATAAGACTCTTGATTTTTATGTTTTATGTTTACTCGCACTCAGTTTTTCCTTTGAACTGTGCACTTTTAAATATATTTATGTAAATAAAACCAAGAGGGTGAAGCAGAGAACTGAAATAATGAACAAAAAAATAAACATGTACAACATGAACATAAAGGGCTGAACATTTGCTCATACGTAGTAGTTCTCCATTTTTTCCTAAATAAAACATTGAAAGTCTTACCCATCATGTTTCTATAACATCAGCATTGCTTGGAGCAAAATGTGATACAAGAAATGAAGATCCTAAAATTATCTTCAGCTTGTACAACATACTCTCCTGGTATGCCAATCAACCCAAGTAGTCATAATGAACACATTAGTTTCATCCATCTCAAATTATTTTTAAACAAATGTTCAAATTTAAACCCTCATCAAATATTAAGTACTTAAGGTCTTTTACTAATAAACATATCAATCTCATATTCACTATTCTGGTTATGTACCTGAAGCTTCCAAATGGAAGGTAGGCTTATAACAAACCTTTTTCTTTCTTTCTTTCTTTTTTTTTGGATAACATTTGAGTAGATCAGTGTTATGAGAGAAGTGGAAGGAAATAGACCTTTTTTATAAATTTTTATTAGTTTTTATAAGAAAAACATAACAAATTATAAGTCACAAAAAAAGAAAACAAAAAAAATACAAAAATACAAAAGGAGCACTTATACTACAGTTTTACATCACCTATTATAATATTATAGACCAAACAGTGCCCAAATACCCACCACCCACCTTAAATGGACTTCTGGAGAAGTATTCTGACAGTATTTAAAATTACCTTATACTATTATTATATAAACAACATTACACTTTATCTATAATTCATTAACTATACTTGTAAAATTCATTTTTGCCAGTTCATCCCAAAATGCGATGGCCTTTAGTCAAGTTTTTTTGAACTCTTCCATATCTTTACCATGTAAAGAATCTGTAAGTTTGGCCATCAGCATATACATCCACAGTTTCTCTCTCCAGTCCTTAATTGAAGGTTTATTTACTTGTTTCCAATTTTTTGCTATTGTAATTCTTGCTGCTGCAAAGCTATATTGGCATATAACTCTATCATATTTATCCATATGCTTTTTAGGAATTCCCAATAAACAAAATGCAGGATCTTTTTTTAGTTTTGTACTAATCAAATTATAAGTTTCCTTTATTATTAATCTCCAAAATCTCCTAATTTTCTTAATCTTTTGCACTGGCTGAACATGCTTAGTAAACAGAAGAAACCCTTATGCTGTCAGATGAGCCATAGGCAAAGGCGTGCAGAGAAACTGACTCATTAAAAAAAAAAACCACGGAGCTATTTGCGGTGGTATTAGAGACATTGTTCACGAAGGGTCGTTGTTGTTGTTTTTTGCTTGTTTCCTTTTAACCAAGATTTGTTCCTTGCTAATTTTATGACCAAACAAGACATCATTTCCATTATAATCCTATAATGAAGAGGAAAAATAAAAGCTTTGCAAAGTTGAATTGGTGCTTTGTCTCTGGTAATGCATGCTAACAGATAAACATCCTACCGCCATCAACAGATTAAGAGTATGCTTAATCTTTTCTTAAATTTTCAAGAGCTGCATATTTTGGCCCAGATCCAGCAGGGGACACTGGGCACACATTTCCCTGAGTTGTAATACCCAATCCAGGACTGTCTTCAGTGATGTTGTTCATCAGTCCAACAGAGGGAACAGGAGCTGAGGATCACAACTACAACATCTGGGTTAAAGCCCATCTTAATCCAAGGAAATGCTTATAAAGTACCCATTTGTATCTCTTCCTAAAAATGTTCTTTTAAAAAACGATTAGAGCAAAGAAGCACTGTGCATAGTTGAAAGCAAATTTGAACTAAGGGAGTATTAAACCAAGCAACAAAACTAAAACAAAACTCTCATGGAATAACAGAATAAAAAAAATCCAAAGCAAATTGCGCCACTCAAATAATCATAATAATAGAAATAACCATTTAAGGAAAATTCCTAGAACCCTAGACTGAGATCAATTACAGCTTCATATTTAGGGTTGCCAACCTCCAGATGGTGGCTGGAGATCTCCCGGTAATAGTTTCTAAGAACCAAACTCACCCCCTCCCTCTTTTGTGTTATCTGAATTAAAGATTGTGAATCACCCTTTCAACACCCACTCTGAGCCTAACTTGCTGGGAATGAAGGCAGTCTATAAATATGAAGAATAAACAAATAAATTGATAATTTGAGAGACAGTGTGGCATAGTGGTTAAGAGCAGTGAACTCTAATCTGGAGAACTGGGTTTGATTCCCCACTCCTCCACATGAAGCCTGCTGGGTGACCTTGGGCCAGTAACAGTTCTCTCAGAACTCTCTCAGCCCCACCTACTTCACAAGGTGACTGTTGTAGGGAGATGATTGTGATTCTAAGCCACTTTGAGTCTTCTTCTAAATTCTGGAGAACTCTTCTGCTAAACAGTTTTGTACAGGCAAAGCCTTTAAATTTTTTTAGCCTTTTTAAAAGCCTTTAAAAGTATGTTTCAACCGTGACCACCTGGGTTGTACCATTCATACATCAGCAAGGAAACTTTAAAAAGTCAGACTTCATTTTGCTGATTCTTGACCCATGTCACCAAATTCTTCAGTCAGCTTTATATCACATGTTTCATTGCCTGCACTCTTTTCACTCACAAGGGAATCAATAATGCTGAGATAAATAGTTCGTATTTTGTAATTCTGACAAACTATAATCTGGTTTTAGTTTAGACAGTTCAAAACTCGGTATTACTGGGTACTAGATGACCCGGGTGGCCCCTTCCAACTCAATGATTCTATGATTCTACTAACAATGATTTGCAGCATTTCTTTTTGTAATGCAGTTTGCTCAGTTTCAGATTAATAGATTGTTTCGTTAACTTACTTGGTTGCCAGCCATTTTTAAAATAAACATAGAAGTTTATACAGCAAATTATCAAACTGTGAAATTGGTAGCAAAAAGAATTGCAGTAGATGTGAATTGTGTGGATGTGTGTGTATTTCATTTAATCCCACAGTAATCTGCAGCACACTTGCCTTTAGAGTGCTCCCAAGTGAAAAGGATTATCTTCGATAGGATACATCAGTACATAATAAATGTGCTTCATTTCTTTGCTGGTTCTTGGAGCTGACAGCCAAAATGAATGGGTGTTCCAGCACTGGCATAAGGGGTCCTTTTGCAAAGATTATTTCAAGGTCCATTGGACCCTAAAGAACATTGTTTTTAAAGGCACATTATCACAAAGAATGAAGCATGCCCTCAGGGTTCTTATTGCCATGTGTAAGCAAAACTTTACAGCAATAGGACTATATACATGATATTTGAAGGCTCTGTGATCTTTATTTTTTGTAGTAAAATGCAGCTTACTGTGCCATTTCAGATAAGGCAGCTGTCACCATGCTAGTATTAGAGAAGGAAATTGGCATGCTTATTGTTTATCTGGTGGTTCAGTGCTACCTATTGGTTACAGTTGATGCAAGGATACTTCAACAATACTACTATAAAAAAGGAAAATAAGACATTAGCATATAATGAAACAGCAAGAATATGGGTCACAAAATTCACTTTCTGCAAGGAGATGAGAGAAGCTTCTAACTGGGTCTTATTTCACCCAAACTAGAGATGAGATAAATCTGTTTCTGGATGGTACCACTTAATACTACATGTGGGGACCAGCGTTGTTAAGAGGAATTCTCTTAATTCCTCTTTATAATTTCTCCCTGAAATGCAACAACTAATCTATTTTCCTTTGTTTAGGAATCCAGACTCTGTTTTGAATCAATGATGTTCCAATCAAATGAAGACAGGACAGGCAAGAAGGGAGGTTCTACAAAATTTCAGAATGTTATGCTCAGGGTTGCCAGCCTCCAGGTATATAGGGGTGTGCAAGTGGAAATCAACTAATCAAATACTAGGGTTGCCAACCTCCAGGTACTAGCTGGAGATCTCCTGCTATTACAACTGATCTTCAGCCAATAGAAATAAGTTCACCTGGAGAAAATGGCTGCTTTGGCAATTGGACTCTATGGCATTGAAGTCCCTCCCCTCCCCAAACCCCGCCCTCCTCAGGCTTCACCCCAAAAACCTCCCGCCACTGGTGAAGAGGTACCAGACAACCCTAGTTATGCTGCAGATGTTCAGCTTATTGGCTCTCCTTCTAGAGTTGTTTGCTTATGTATTTTAATTGAATTTTATATTTTAGGTGTATTTTTATTGTTTAAATATTTTAATTTTTTTGTGTCTACCGCCTTATGCACCTTGATTAGGTGGGAATGTGGCATATGTTTTGAATGAATGAATGAATGAATGAATGAAAGGAAGGAAGGAAGGAAGGCCCACCCTTCGTGGGCTTGGACCATCATATCTGCAAGACCACATTTCCCCCTATGGACCACCATGATAGATTCGCTCATCTGAACAAGGTCTTCTGCAGGTGCCAGCCTGCAAATGGGCAAAATCATTTGCATCATTTAATGTGAAAGAAAAATAGGACTAACCTAGCAACATGCCAGCAAATCAAAAAAGGAAAAGAGGTGACAGGTTCAGTGTTATTATGTTGTAAAACCACTAACATTTAATGTGTCATGTTAATGCTTACACTTTGCTTCAGCTCTGTTTTTAGATTTCTTACTGATTCTACAACCTTAATCCCATTGCATTGTTTATTTAATGTTCCATCCCGTCAATTGAATTGACTCACTCTGTATAATCTGCCTTGAGTCCAAGTAAGAAAGGCAGACTATAAATAACACAAATAAATAATCTTAAGGGAAATGTCCACTAGTATGTAATTTAAGCCTACAGCCAAGGTATTCCAACATTTGGGAAGAGAGTATCCAAAATTCTCCAACCTAGCCTGATCAAGCATTCCCTGACTGGGAGCTGCTTTGGTATTATATTTGTTTGTTTGTTTTAAAATCTCCTTAAGGTTGCTGACTATGCAGTCTCAGTCAGTTGGGGATCATGAAGACAGTGAATGACTGTCTTCATCCCAGGTAACTTATCAGGTTTGACTACATGCCATGATCATAAAGACAGCTTGGAGGGAAGGCTGAACTCCCTACAACATAATGGTTTTATGAAAACAGTTTAGACTTATGAGTAAGGTTGCTAGCCAATGGCGGGCACTCAATGGGAGACTGAGGGGACAGGGACATGGGAGATGGCCCATATTGTTACTATAGTGTTTCAGGTGAATCTCACAGCCCATTCCTGACCTCAAAGGAAAAATGTCATTTGGAGGTCAAAAAGGGGCTGCACCAGCGTAAATGGGCCATCCCACTTAACGCCGTCTAGGTGGGCTTGGACGCCGGTAGGGGGACCTGGATGCCGGTCTTCCAGCCAGGGATGCCGACTGGGCCTCCCACCAGCATCCCACTTGGGCAAAGCCCTGCACCAGCATCCCAGGGGGCATTCCCGGGGAGTGCCGGAGGCGGAGCTGCCAGTAGGCAGCTTCCTGTCCCCTTTTGACCCGGCACACCTGCAGGGAGAACAGCACTGCTGCACTTGCTTCTTTGCTGGTGCAGCCCGCTGTTCTCAATGGGGGGAAATGCCCCATTTTAAAATTAAAAAGCCTCCGAAAGGTTTTTTAAAGCCTTTTGGTGGCCGGGAAACAGTTTTGGAGGCGTAGCGGCAGCACTTTGGCCATGCCATCCCTGGTCGCCAAAGGCTCAGGAATGGGCTGCTCGAGCATCATGTCAGTGAGATAGCATCACTTACAGGTTCATCATGGAGCTGATGTCATGGTGCCCCCACAACACCAGTTTTCCCACCATTTTTTCCTCTTGTCTCCCTATTGAGTGGAAGTGAGGTAGAGGGTTACCAGAACAGCAGAGCTACCAGAGTGACATCTCTATTTATGATAGTAGTAAGCATGTCTCCTTCCCCCTGTACTCATAATTTGCCTGAAAAACTGGGGGAGGGGGATTACAAAAAGCAACTCACCTCCATTTTGGCATACCCCTAGACTAAAATCACTGTGAAGAAATTAGGTTTCTTTTCAGTCTGTCACTGCATTGCATGGTATTATTTTCCATACCTCAAGGAACCAAACCCATCAAAATAAACATTGGTCAAACTAATGTGACATTACAAGTTCATAGGCATTCTGTAACTTGATAGAATCTGTCATGGTGATAATTAGGAATCAACATTATGCCATCCTGACAGCTTAACAGTCAAATGAATTGCTGCGGTTACAACATATGAACAGTCTCATAAGCAGATAATCTTACTGTTACCAAAGCATGACACTGCAAATTAATAACTATCTTTAAGCATCTGGATAGAAGCAAAAAAAAAAAATTGAATCTTGAAGATGAGAGTATCAACATATTCTTGTCAAGGAAGATAATACAAATGATTAAACATTGTATTCCACTCTGCAATAAACCTTTTAACTCTGGAGGTCATAGAGTGTTGATTAGATAGAATTGGAGGGTGAAAAAGTGTTTAAGGAAATAATCACCATTCAGCTGATCTCCTAGGAAGGAAGGAAGGAAGGAAGGAAGGAAAATATTAAAATAATGCTTGAGATTTAGGAAGTAGAACTAGAAAGGCCACTCACATGTGTTTCAAAATAACTGGAGCAGCTCTTAATTGAGGCCACACGCACATACATAGGGGCAGTCTTGAAGGACAATTAGAGATTTGGGGGCAAATGGGGGCATTCAGGAGTCTAGGTATCCCCATTTCCCATAGCTTCTTACAGCAAACACAAGTGCGTTGTTTTATACTGTTCACCTGTTGGCTCCCTATCTGTCCCAGCAACCTGGTATGCCAGCAGGTGAATAGAGCCAAGGCTAACATGGGAATAAGGACACTGCTGCACAAAGATGAAATGGAAATCCAGGCCTCTGGACTCCATCTTTGTGTTCTGTTTAAAGCCTTGGATGCTGTCAGACAGTGATGGGTTGTTTGCATTTCCCTGACTTCAAGGTGTGAAAGGCTGAGAATAATAGGGAGTAAATAGCCTCCTTCACATACTCAATGAAGCACTCCGGGCAGACACCTGGAACTGATAGGGAAAACCTGTAATCCCATCAGCAATCAGGGGCTATTCAGATAACTCTGACTAGTCCTTTTTTTTGCAAATCTGAATCACCCTCCAGCCTCATCTAACATGCAGAGTAGATTAAGCCAGCCATCTCCTGTCCACTCCCTCCCTTCCTGGGAAAACCTTGCAGACATCTTCATACATCTAAAGGTCTATACTCAATCAGGCAAGCACAGGTATTCTTTCCATAGTGACATTACCTCATGCCCTTTCATACACAAATATCTCAGCTACTGGAGGAGAAATTATCTATCTATTGTCGAAGGCTTTCACGGTCAGAGTTCATTGGTTCTTGTAGGTTATCCGGGCTGTGTAACCGTGGTCTTGGAATTTTCTTTCCTGACGTTTCGCCAGCAACTGTGGCAGGCATCTTCAGAGTAGTAACACTGAAGGACAGTGTCTCTCAGTGTCAAGGGTGTAGGAAGAGTAATATATAGTCAGAAAGGGGTTGGGTTTGAGCTGAGTATTGTCCTGCAAAAGTATTGTCCTGTAAGTATCAAGATAATGTGCTAATGAGGGTATGGTATGTTAATATGGAACCATTGTATCCTGAAGTGATCTGTTAATGTGTGTAATCCAAAGCTAATCTGTATGGCTATTGTTGAATGTTGTCTTTGTCTGGAGGTTTTTCAGGGCAGGAAGCCAAGCCTTATTCATTCTTAAACTCTCCTCTTTTCTGTTAAAGTTGTGCTGATGTTTATGAATTTCAATGGCTTCTCTGTGCAATCTGACAAAATAGTTGGTAGAATTGTCCAGTCTTTCAGTGTCTTGGAATAAGACCCTGTGTCCTGTTTGTGTCAGTCCATGTTCAGCCACTGCTGATTTCTCAGGTTGGCCAAGTCTGCAGTATCTTTCATGTTCTTTTATCCTTGTTTGTATGCTGCGTTTTGTGGTCCCGATGTAAACTTCTCCACAGCTGCAAGGTATACGATATACTCCTGCAGAGGTGAGGGGGTCTCTTTTGTCTTTTGCTGATCGTAGCATTTGTTGTATTTTCTTGGTGGGTTTAAACACTGTTTGTAGGTTATGTTTTTTCAAAAGTTTCTCCATCCTATCAGTGACTCCTTTAATAAATGGCAAGAATACCTTTCCTATGGGAGACTGTTTTTCTTGAGTTTTCTGATTTTTGTTTGGTTTAATGGCCCTTCTGATTTCATTCTTGGAGTAGCCGTTTGCTAGCAGTGCGTGATTTAGATGATTAGTTTCTTCCTTGAGAAACTGTGGTTCACAGATCCGTCTTGCACGGTCCATTAATGTTTTGATTATTCCTCTTTTTTGTCGGGGGTGGTGGTTGGAGTTTTTGTGTAAGTAGCGATCTGTGTGAGTTGGTTTCCGGTAGACCTTGTGACCTAACTGAAGGTTTGTTTTACGGATGACAAGGGTATCAAGAAATGGGAGTTTACCCTCAATTTCCTTTTCCATGGTAAACTGAATGTTTGGATGGATATTATTAAGATGGTTTAGAAAGTCCATTAATTTTTCTTCACCATGGCTCCAAATGGTAAATGTATCATCTACGAACCTGAACCAGACTGTAGGTTTGTAAGGTGCTGATTCTAATGCTGTCTTTTCAAAATATTCCATGTAAAAGTTTGCTATTACTGGACTGAGTGGACTTCCCATAGCTACTCCATCAATCTGTTCATAAAATTCTTGATCCCATAGGAAATAACTTGTTGTCAAACAATGGTGAAATAAGGCTGTTATAAGATATAACAGCCTTATTTCACCATTGTTTGACAACAAGTGTTAGAGAAAGTCAGCCTATAAAAACCAACTCGTATTCTTCTTCCTCTTCTTTTTCAAAGAAATGCTAGTTTGTTTGCCTCTCAGTGCTGCCATCATTCAGTCGTCGCATTTCTTCTGGATTGGTAAATATCACCCTCAACCCTCATGTCCTTCGGACCGATACCTCCTCCCTGGTATTTCTTAGGTTCTTGTGTGAATCAGGTGCATGTTTTTTGCTGTGTAATGTGTGTGTTTCAAACTATTTTCAATAAAAATGCATTTAGTTTGGAAACCAATGCCTCTTTATTTAAGAGATTTACAAAAGCTGATAAAAAGATCCTGTACCCCAGCCTGTTGCAAATTTAAGTCTTTCATGCTAATTCCCCCAATGAAAATGGAGACTGCCTAATTGGGGTAACACACCCTGTCCTGAGGATAAAATCCCAGATCCTAGATTTCTTCAACAGGCCCTTTTAAACATGGTATGGAGCAAACACTAGAGTTGCCAGTCTAAATTGGGAATTATTGGAAGTTTGGAAGCACTACCTGAGGAGGGTGGCCTTTGGGGAGGGGAAGGAGTTCAGTGGTAATGTAATACCATAGAGTTCACCCTCCGAAGCTGCCATTTTCTCCAGGGGAATTGATCTTTGTAGTCTGGAGACCAACTGTAATTCTGGGAAGACTTCAGCTCCCACCTTGAGGTTGACAACCCTACTAATACAAATGAATATTCCTCCATACACTCTTCCTCCGCCTGAATTAGAAAAAAACTACTACCAGAAAACAGTAATCTAGATATCAGAGACAACTCATATCTTGCCCTCAGCCTGAAGACTCTTGGGTTAAATTAAGTTAGGCCAGCATCCTTCTCACCGTAAAGGCATACCTAATTTGACTGTGCTTCACTTTATTGCGCTTCACAGACATTGCATTTTCGAGCAAGTCTATCAGCACAATTTTTCCAACAGCATGTGCTCACTTTGTGTCTGTCACATTTTGGTAATTCTTGCAATATTTCAAACTTTTTCATTATTATTACCGTACTTTTTAAACACATAATGCTATTGCACACTTAATAGACTACAGTATAGTAACATAACTTTTATATGCACTGGGAACCCAAAAAATTCATGTGGCTCACTTTATTGTGATATTCGCTTTATTGCGGTGGTCTGGAATAGAACCCACAATATCTCCGAGGTATGCTTGTATCTGACTTTTGTATGTGGAAGGCACAGAATTTTTGAAGAGACCAGCATTGAGCCAGCATGGTGTAGTGGTTAAGAGCAATGTTTTGGAGCAGTGGATTCTGATCTGGAGAACCAGGTTTGATTCCCCACTCCTCCACATGAGCGGCGGACACTAATCTGGTGAACTGGATTTGTTTCCCCACTCCTACACACAAAGCCAGCTGTGTGACCTTGGGCTAGTCACAGTTCTATTAAGAGCTCTCTCAGCCCCACCTACCTCACAGGGTGTCTGTTGTGGGGAGGGGAAGGGAAGGTGATTGTAAGCCGGTTTGATTCTGCCTTAAGTGGTAGAGAAAGTCAGCATATAAAAACCACCTCTTCTTCTTCTTCATTGAGTCATCTCAATACCTGCCATCTGAAGTGGTAAGGCCAGAAACATACTTGTCAACTCAGGCAGAGCTAGGCCATAGGCTAAACTCGCAAAACAGACATATTTGCTGACCAGGCTCTTGATTCTTCACTTCTATTCTTCATTTTCTTCCTTGACACACAGCCTACATATTCATGCCTGCAATGTCTATAAAAACTCTCTACCACAATCCAACCCAAAGTGACAGTGCAGGTTGTTCTGCTTATTATTCTAGTATAACCAACACTATGCTTGTCTTTTTTAATGATGTATGGGCTTGCCCTACTGGTGGTTCATCTAATGATGGAATAACTCCCTGGAGGTAACAGGGACCATTTTCTGTGTTTCTATCCTACAGGCAGCATCACAGAGTGATTGATGTCAGGAAGGTATTTTTCTCTCTCTATACAACAAAATGAATGCGCATCCACTGTAATATGAAGTTATAGCTATGGCCCTCTGAAGAATACTCCCCAAGTAAACTACACCGCATTCTGAGTTCTTTATTCCCTAATGAAACTGCCTTTTTCAAAAGCAATCTTTATTTTCAGAGAGTTAAGGAAATGAGAATCTATTCATACAGTCATCATAGCATGCCTGAATTGACATTGGAGTGCTTCAGCCATCCATTGCAACTTGAGTATGGGCATATATCAAGGTGCAGTGATGTGCAACTGGCAAAGGTTTTTTTCTATGGTTACCACATATAAGTGGTATTGTTAGCCTCTCACAATCCTCATGTGCGAACCAGTGTGATGTACTCATTTTAATATTAGACTAAGAACTGTGAGACTCAAGTTATCATCATTAAACTCATTGAGCTTAGACCAGTTACTTTCTCTCAAGCTAGCCTACCTCACAATGCTGTTGTTGAAGCAAAAATCTTGATTAATTGATTTTTTATAGCCCACCCTTTTCCCTGGGACTCAAGGCAGATTACACAGAGTGAGTCAATAGATTCAACAGGATGGGACATTCAATGAATAATGCAATGGGATGAAGGTTATAAAACCGACCAGAAATATTGGGGGGGGGGACAGAACTGAAGCAAAGCATAAATATTGACACAACACATTCAGGTTGCAACCCTGAAGGGGGAAGGGCCAAAGTGCCTTAGGAGCCGGTGTGACCCCTTGCCAGCGCAAGTGCCCGTTTAATCTGGGTTAAGGGGCATTTAGGAGCCCCATGGTGCAGAGTGGTAAACTGCAGAACTGCAGTCCAAGCTCTTCTCATGACCTGAGTTTGATCCCAACAGAAGTTGGTTTCAGGTAGCCGGCTCAAGGTTGACTCAGCCTTCCACCCATCCGAGGTCAGTAAAATGAATACCCAGCTTGCTGGGGGTAAAGGGAAGATGACTGGGGAAGGCACTGGCAAACCACCCCATAAATCTAGTCTGCCTAGGAAACGTCAGGATGTGACGCCACCCCATGGGTCAGGAATGACCCGGTGCTTGCACATGGGACCTTTACCTTTAAGGGGCAGTTATGCCATCATGGGATGCCACAGGCTGGGAAATACCTTGAGATTTTTGGGGCAGAGCATGAGGATGGTGGGGTTTGGGGAGGCTGAAACAGCATCTAGTAATGATGCAATGTCAGTTCTGGAAATTATGTTTTGCCATAGAGTTTTGGGGAAATCCTAGCGCATCCTGTGATGTGGTAGAGTCACTTATGGTCACACAACTGGAAGTGATGTTGCAGCATCAGAGGATGCCATTTGAGTGAATCTGCACCGTCCCTCCCCATCTCCCAGGGATTGCCAGTCTAATTCCTGAGGACTGGAGACAGGAAGCATAATAGCAGGTAAGCAACTCTTGTCTTCTCGTGACCTTAGTTGAGTCATTTTAACTATGTGACCTTAGTTTAGTCATTTTAACTTCTAAGGAAAGTTCAGGCTTGATTTCATCTAGTACCCACATTTGTCTCTTTGGCATTTACAAAGAAGCAATCAGGACCAAGATATAGCCTTGAATAATAAACAAATGACCAACACTGAGGAACCAGAAGCAGAGTTTATATGACCCCACCCCTACTCTGACTGGCTCTTCCAATGACATCACTCTGCTGGGTGAACCCAGATTACAGTTTCCCCTAGCGACTACTTGCAAGATAGCTTACTCAGGACGGAGGCTGGTTGCTTGAAGCTGAGTGGCACAGGGAGTAAGGTAGTGGGCTCTCCTTATTTTTCTCAGATTTATTCTGAAGATCATGTTGCAAAGAAAATGGTTGTTTAGGTTTTCTGGATTATGTTAACCTAACAAATTTATTTGGGGGAAAAAAGTAAACATTTATTTCCTATTGATTAAGGTTGCTGCTCATATCTTTTTTTATATCATTCCAAATAATTCAGGCAGAAGAGAGATCACACATCACCAGTCCCGTTAAAACCACTCTTGGAAAAGGCTATGCTTTTCAGATATTCATTCACCAACTATTAATGGAATGGATATGTTTTGGTTACATGATGTCCCAGTTTCTTGAATCCTTCTTACTACTTTAAAGTACCTGTAGCGAATGCTGTTACTGAAAGTACGTGCAAAATTAATCAAATATTGCCCTGAATTCCAGCACTGTGAGTTTCCTCCCAAACAATTAATCAGAAAAGAATAACAAGCTTCTGGAGTCTTCATTAAAATCACACAATGAAATAGTACCATATTATGAATACATATCCATACAATACAAATGCCACTTTACTTTGTTTACTTCAACAGATATAGGATTCACAGTTGAAAGCCAGTGTGATGTACTGGTTAAGAGGGGCTGACTCTAATCTGGAGAACCAGGTTTGATTCCTCGCTCTTCCACATGAGTAGCCAACTCTAATCTGGAGAACCAGATTAGATTCACCACTCCTCCACATGAAGCCTGCTGGGTGACCTTGGGCTAGTCACACTTTTCTCAGAACTCTCTCAGCCACACTTACCTCACAAGGTTGTGAGGGGGGGGGAAGGCAAGGCAATCGTAAGACACTTTAAGACTCCTTACGGTAGACAAAAGTGGGGTATAAAAACTACTCTCCTTATTATTATTATATTTGCTTAGTAAGCCCTACAGAGGCTTTGTATACTACCTTTTTCACTAATCAGCAGAACGTTTTCTTACCATCGTGTGATAAATCTATTGAAATGCTACAATAATACAAAGGGATTTTAGTGGCTTTAGAAGCTGGCAATGGTGAGCATTGGATAACAATTGTAGCGAATGTCGTTCAGATCTACTTCAACGCGTATTTAGAGTACAAAACAGCTGATTTGTATTTGGGGTTATTGTATTACCGGTAGTATACATGATAACGGATGTTTATGCTGCATGTACTTGTGATTTTTCATTATTAATTTTGTACTCTAGGTAGGGGTCACTCTGTGAGGTTTCCAGCATGGCCACAGATTCAGTAAGTTACAATGAAAATGGCATTCCGGCTCAGTGAAAGCATTAGTAGTGTGCGGGGTGGGTAGAGGCGGGCTTGATAGGTTCTGGCAGCCTATTATCCAGTTTCAGCAGATTCTTCTGAAGTTGACGACTGCAGTACTATGCACAAATAGGCTGGTTAAATCCCATAGACTTTAAGGGATTTTAGCTGTCTGACTCTGCACAGGATTTCAGCCTATTTGACTAAACTGCTTTAAGTCAAACTGATTGAACTGGTTTGAGGATCATGCTGTATATTAATGAAACTTTCAGCAATATGATCAAAAGGAGGCAATTGTCTATCACAGCACTGGGTATTTTTACATTGTTGCAGCCATTTGCATTTCAGCATGTGATATAAACTCACTGATCAAGGGCATGAAATCTAAAGATGTACAGAAGTATTAAATAATGAAAGGAATAGAAAACAGTCCCACCTGTCATAAACTATAATGTGCCCAAGCTTCTGTGAACTTCAGATAAAATATTGAAATTATATTCATGTAATTAATAGATCACAAGTGCAGGACTCAGATGGGCTTGTGGGGGGCATCTCATTTCCTGTTTCCCACTGTTTCCTCTTTGCCCTTTTCTTGATTCCTCACCCATTGATTTCATGTAGATGTTAAGAAGCACAAGGAAAAGATGGAACCTTGCGGGACTCCATCATCTCCCAGCACCAGCTTCTGAAACCTTCTGAAACCTCCAGGTAGGACCAGAACAACTGCAAAATGGTGCCTTCCAACCCAGCCCAGATAGGTGGTCCAGAAGGATATTCTGATTGATTGTATCAAAAGCTGCTGAGAGGTCCAGGAGAATCAACAGAGGTTGCACTCCCTCTGTCCATCTCCTGGCACAAGTCATCCACCAAGATGACCAAAGCTGTTTCAGTCCCATTTTGTTTTTTGCTGTCAAGTCACAGCTGACTTATAGTAACCCCACAGGGTTTTCAAGGCAAGAGACATTCAGAGGTGGTTTGCTATTGGCTGCCTCTGCATAGCAGCCCCAGTATTTCTTGGTGGTCTCCCACCTAAATACTAACTAGGGCTGACCCTGCTTAGCTTCCATGATTTGATGAGATGAGCTATCCAGGCCAGGGTTCCAGTCCCATAACCAGGCCTAAACCCAGATCAGAAGGGATCTAGACAATTTACCTCATCCAGGAAAGCCTTCTGTCCATTGACGTCAATGGGCTAATGAGAAGAATGATCTTGAGGAGGAAAAAGCATTCATTACCCTAGCTTAGATCCGGTGAATCTGTTCTATTAACTGCAGGACTCCTCTTGTGCAAGGAGCCTTCTGCCTAATACAACCCCTTCATTGGCATATATAGTTCCTCCAGTTCCGACATTTAATTAAAATAAATGATGTACAATTGAGGGAGACACAAAGGAACTGTGAAGATGCTTTGCCATACTTGATCATACAGAAAGGGATGTCTGTTTGGTGTCTGTGATCTAGATCCATGAAAAGGGAACATTATGCTGGAAACTGTGCAAATAAACCATGATAGATAGTGGTGAAGAGAAGAATGTTACATGAAAAAAGGAAAAGGCCAAGCTGAAGTTACAAGGTAACAGAGATATGAAACCAATCAACCTCATAGATTAAACCTAAGGAGGTGTACCTGAAATTAATGAATATTCTTCTCCTGCTATCCCTACTCTTTCTGCCTCTTCAACCTTCACTGAGTTCCATGAGTTTACTTTTAGATTGTAAGCTTCTTGGGACAGGGACCTTATATACTATGAAGCACCATGCACACTGATGGGAAATTTATAACAGTGAATATATACAAAACATTGTAACCATATTTATAAATGTAATTACTTATATCCTTTAAGTAACTTCAATGCATGTGTTTCATTTCCTTACAATACGTTCATTAACAGTTTAGGATTTGGGGTCTCTGACTTCTTACAGTGAGTTTTTAGATTTTCTGCTTACCCAGAAGTAGAAAATGAATGCAACGTGCAGTGTGAGAAAACAACATTTTTTGGGGGGGTGAGGGAAATCACTTTTATAGTGGTAATTCAGTGTAGTATATAAACCAAATGGTAACATGGCAATTAGATGTTATATTTAAAAGAACTGTATTGTTTATAGGACAGATTCTTTATTGACCTTCAGAGCATATTGATCCACTTGAAACGAGGGGTCTTTTACCTTGATCAGAATGTAAAGCCATGCTTATAATTGTGTTGTATCCTTGACTTCATTCAGGGTAATTTGATATTGATCAGCAGGCTAATGCTACACAAATACAATATTTCAGTTATGTGTGTGGTGGGGGAGGGTTATGAGAGATCTTTGCATCACAGGAAACAAATGAGTCTGTCAAACCAAGGAACATGTTTAGCATTTCTGGCTTATTACCTTTCTCATTGCAGATTTACCATTTGTGTAGTTTTGCATGAATTGTGAAGGTATTATTCCAAGAGATTGATTTCCAGATCTAGGCTTCAGAATGTTGTTGTCATTTCTGCAACCAAGAACCGAGAAGCTATTTCAAAATAGATCTGCATTTCCACATTAACACCAGACTCACAAAGTGTAACATCACAAAACATACCTAGATTGGTGTTTTTTAATTTTTAATTTTCATTTACCATCCCCTCTGATATTTTGCAGATAAAACATTGGCCTGCCTCCCATGTTACTTTAAAGTTATGAAGTTGCTACTTAATTGGAGTGCTTTTTCCTGTAGCTGTGCAAACAGGTTACTCCCTCGCTCTAACTGGGCAAATGGGCCAAATGGTTCCTACCATAGGAGAAGACCTCCCATTGTACGCAGCAGCTGAGCATGTGTGCATGTGGTTGCATTTCAGTGCATCTCAAAGCCTCATAACCGGGTGCAAGGTTGCTCCTTGAAAATATTTATGGTATTTAGAGTGTAATAATGTGCAATGATGAATGTGATGGCAAATCAAAATGTGTTTTGGTAAAATATGTTAATATGCACCTGCCTCGATTTCTGCTTGTTCCAGTTTGCTCTAGCTAGATTGGGGTTGACCTTTGGAAATGCCAGTCACTCTTCCTGTAAGAAAGCTGAGTGTAACCTACATAATAAAGTAAGTTTAAGGGCAGAGAGTCATTAAGTTTAAGACGGAACAGCA
Organism: Euleptes europaea; assembly: GCF_029931775.1. Classification (NCBI taxonomy): domain Eukaryota; kingdom Metazoa; phylum Chordata; class Lepidosauria; order Squamata; family Sphaerodactylidae; genus Euleptes; species Euleptes europaea. The sequence continues at coordinate 33,044,363 of NC_079316.1, read as the reverse complement.
GAAGCATGAAACAGCTCAGTGCTTTGCCCTTAGGATGGCAGTTTTATAATTGTAAACAGGCAGATGTGTCTAGGAAAAAAAAACCTTTTAGGCTATCTAATTAGGGATTTTCATTTTTTTAAAAACATTCTCCCGACTGAGTACTTCAATTGAGGATGAATAAATGAGAAAAACATTTAGGACTATTTTGGCATTCATTTTAGGATGGTTAAACTATTAAATATAAATGATTCAAGCTCATTATGAGTATACTCGCCACAAACAAAGAAACCTCTTTAAGCATGGGCAAGTGCTTCCAATAATGAGAACTCGGTTCTTTGTGTTGCATCTGAATTCCCCAAATCTTTTTATCCAGTGAGAGTGGGATAGCAGCTTGAGTGGGATAATTTTGAGCAGACAAACAGAACAAATGGAGAGGACTAGCATGCTTCATTCTCTGATTCTGTTCTTGGGTTTCAGTTGCAGCTTCCAAGTTTGCAGAAGGGGGAAAATAATGAAACAAGACATATCATTGATAGGGTTGCCAGATCGCTTGGATTGGCGGGCAATTTTCTCTGGAGAAAATGGCTGCTTTGGAGGATGGACTCTATGGCATTATATTGCACCGAGGTCCGTCCCTTCCACAAACCTTGCCAACCCAAGGCTCCATCCCAAATCTCCAGAAATTTTCCAGTCTGGAAATTGCAACCCAAACTTCATTAAGTACTTGATCCTTGAGAAATACCACACATTTAGCTTGTCCTGAATAGTCACCGCCCCACATTTTTTCTGGTTTATTACCCAGAGTTCACCAAGCAGTTGTTTCATATTCATGAAGAAACATAAATCTTCAAAATCTTCCCAGAGATTTCTGTCTTTAGTTAGGTGGCAATTAACTTGATGCATTGTTGTGATGTCTGAATTTACATTTTTTGTTTGCTTTGATACGTCTTCTTTCCTACACACTCAAATGCATGACAGAAATATCGAGTTAAAGAGAAATGTACTTAATTGCTTTAATCCAAACCACTCTGGGTATTTTTGTTATGCTAAAATTAAATGTCACAATGCAATTTCTCCTCTTCGTACTTAATGTAGCAAGATTTAACATTACGGAGGTTGAAGAACAAACTCAGCAAATGTGTTAGGACTTGACATGAAATTTAAAAAAAGGAAGCAGCAGGTTGCTTTGCTGAGCTATCTGACATATTCTTCATCTGACTTTACTCCTGGAGCAGAAAAAGTGACAAATGAGGGGGATGATTTGCAAGTGCACTATGAAGCTTATATCAAAGGAAATAAATAGACGTTTAAAAATAGGAATGGGATCTGCTTTCAACCAGATATATTTGTAGGAGGTGACAAAGTTAACTTATATAAATGAGCTGCAAAATATCAACCACATCTGGGAGAGATCTTCAGAAGATGCTTAGGGATAAGCAAACATTCCCTATTTTGTTTATTTTTATTTACGTATGTATTCAGTATTTGGATTATGAGCGTCAGGAATGAGTTGAAGCAGCATTTTTATTTATACATGGCCTTTTTTTATTCATGGGTGAATATTCAAGTGTCTGAAACAACAGAGACCCAGCAGAAGATATCAAAGGTCATTCACAATAATACTGTTTACATTTCTATAATGAGACCATAGACCATAAACTAAGATTTCTCTTTAAAAAAATGTTACTTTATTCATACCTCACTTTTCTCTCCAATGGGATTCCAAAGTGGCTTACAACACTTCCCCCCTCTCCATTTCATCTTCACAAAAACTCTGTGGGACAGGTTAGGCTGAGAGACCATGACTGGCCTAAGGTTACCTAGCAAGCTTCCATGGAAGAGTAGGGATTAGTCTCCCAGGTCCTAGTCCAACACTCTAACCACTACACCATACTGGCTCTCAATGGTGGCTCTCTGTGATGTTCTCAATGAATGATTTGTAAACATGAAACTTGTTAAGAACACAGTTCCTTCTAACATTAATTGTTCACATTAGCTGCTGTACAATCACCTGGTCAATATGATGGCATAGTATTTATAAGGTAATGAGCCAGCATTAATTCTCCACAGAACACAAAAGAGAATAATGCTGTGGCTTTATATTGTTGAGTTTGACATGATCTCTCCATTACAACTGTCTGCAAACCAATAGATATATTCTTTAATTTTATTGTTATTTACACTTGTATTGATTTTATCAATGAAGAACCATAGCAAAAGATTTAAATGCTGTTGTGTTACCTTAGTAACATCCATTAATAACTGGCATAATGAGAAGACTGAGACACACAGAAAATCAAAAATAGCAGGTCCATACCATTGATTCTAAGAAAAAAGCAATTATGAATAACAGCACATTTCTCTCATAAATCTTTGCAGCAACATAATGTCACATGATGAGCAGCCCAATCCTAAACAGAGTTACACCCTTTTAAATGAAATTGAAGTCTCTGTACTTTAGAAGGGCACAACTCTGCTTTGGATTGCCGTCATTGTCTTTAGGAAGGAATATAAAAGTAAAGAAGCAGTAAGGCAAGACGAAAGGTCACACACCAAAATCAGGACAAAGGAACAATATAAATGGTCATGTTAAAGCTACCACAGATGCTGAGGAGATTTAGAGAAATACTGACAGAGAATAACATAAAATGGTAGATGTTTTATGGTCAGTTAACCTTTTCTAAGGTGCCTTATATTGTAGGATCATCACTTCATCTAGTTGAGTACCATCTGCTGCTCTGACTGACAGTGGATAGCCTTAATCCCAGTCAGGAAAAGGTCTTGCACAACTCCTTTTACTAGAGAATGCCAGGTATTGAACCTGGGATGGATCTTTTACTCAGAAAGCATATGCTCAACTACTGAGCCACCACCAGTTCCCAATGAACTGGCTTATTTAATATTTCAATTTCAGAACAACACTCTTTCCAGCTACTGACACACCAATATATATCAACATACTTTTAATGATGTTTATTTGTGTACCTCAGGGTTCATGTAGACAAGATGGTGGGACATCAATGATTCGATCTCCTTCTGTTTTTTTAAGCTGAAAAGCCATTTTGGATGAGGGAGTGGGTGATTGAGATCAGGGACATGGCACTGGAAGAAAAGAGGTCTCAATACCACTTGTGCTGTTGCCCACCACAGAAAAATAGCTATATCAAGGGGAGGGGGAGAATAAAGGTTAAGCATCCATTCTTTCTGTACCACAGCCCAATCCAATTGCTGGCTGCTGTTACATTTTGAGAAAATACAGGAGATTTGATGTGACTCTCAGAAAGCAAGATCTTTACATCTGCATTAGCTATTGTGGTTGCAAGATGTTGACTGTGGAGTCCCTTGAATAGTTTCCAGTAGCTGTTACTTTTGGGCAGCCTTAAACTGGATAGCAAGCCCTGGAGCAGTCTAAAGCTCATGAGAGTAAAATTACTATTGGAAAATAAATAAAGTGACTTTTTAGGATGCAGGCATGCTGGCATTTGGGTAGGCAAATGAAAGCACTCACACACACACACAGAGAATACTAAAACATTTTTTTTTTATTTTATGCAGGCAAACTTACAGACTTAAGAGCACCAGTAAAAAAAACGGCCAAAGCAAGTCACACAGAAAAAGAAGCTACACTTTCTCGTACCCAATGTACAGTAACAAAGCAAAAGCTCTGGCACATGACTTATCTCACCCATTCATCATTCAGTAAAGGGCAGATACAAAATAAAGACTCAACAGGACAGCAAGCTACAGGGAAGAACTCTGACTAAAATCTATGGACAATGCAGCTGAGGAGTTACGTTTTGATCAAAAGAAGGTCAGGTTCATATTCTTTGGCCATGCCCTCTCCCTTCATAGGTACATACAAAATGCATGCGTTCCAGTTCCTGTATGAAGAGTGATATCACACTCAAAGAATATGCCATGCCAATCGCTTCTGGAATCATCTAAACACTGCTGTCAGTATTCCAGAGGACATAAATGGGGTTTACTTTCTTCATAAACTGCCCTTGCCTGAAACCAAGATGACTGTGGGGTACACGGTGCTCATCGGTGATCCCAAATTTAGATAATACGGGGTTTTATGGATTATAGACATCTGTTGCTTTCCTTATAGAAATTATTAAAATAATCTCTTATTACATTGCCATCGTAGTTATGTTTTACAGAAAATACAAATATGAGATGAAAAAAAAAGGGGGGACCTGAATAAACAGGTCCCACCCTTGTGGACTTACCGGGCAGGAGACAAGGGGAGGGGAGTTGGTCTCTCTGGGTGGGGCTGCTGCCGTCTCGCGAGGCCAAGCTGGCCTCACGGTTTCTCCCCCCCCTTTTCCCAATGCGGGGGGGGGGTCCTGACGTCACCCCCCCTGCGCCTATTTAAGCCGGCGCAGCCCAGCTGCCGTCCTCTTTGCGATGGGACAGCGAGGTCACCCGCCCACCCTCCCTGTGTTTGGTTATGTTGTTCTTTCTTTGTCACAGTTTGTTCTGGCGGTTTTTTCCATGGGGTCTGATCCAAGAAGGGAAGAGGGGCTTTTCCTTCCCGTTTATGGGGACCCCCATAAGGGGTCTTGGGATGGAGTACAGCAACGATGCCCAGGTAAGGGGCCTGCAGTGGGTACTCCAATCCCAAGTGGCACTTGCTCCACACAGAGATGTCCGTCCTGGTGGGGCCTCATAAGTGCTACTCCGGTGTGGTGCCCACTGGTGGTTGGGCTGTTTATCGATGCTTTCGATACGTGTATCAAGTTACAGGGTGGTGACTTGATATCTTGGATCCGCCCCCATGTTTTTCCGCCAATGCTCCATTCTGTTGTGATCAATAAAAACTGTGGCCATTTACACCCAAAGAGCATGTGTATGTGTGTTTACTTAAACTATTTCTCCTTCCCTTGGAGCCGCTGGCCCGTGGGTCCACAATTAATGATTGCCACTTTTACCAACAATGATTCATTAGGTCTACCTAGGGTAAAGATCAAGAACTCAGAATAAATATAGTTTTGCAGTGAGGGTAACATTATACATGCCGTCAGATTGTCCAGTTTGTTTAGTCTCAGTTTATTATGACAGACGTAGGGAATGAAGAAACATGACAAAATCTCTTTTTAATTTGCAAATATGTCCAGACTTTCCAGACAGCTGCTTAGGCATCACTCAGGGTCTTCCCGCTTAATTTGACATGTAGGAAGGTCCAAAATAGACAATACTACACCCCTGAGTCCACCACAGAGTTGTGGTGCCATCTTAGATGCTATTATTTTCTGCTTTGAAAATGTTGCAGGGCCCTGTCTTGCTGGGAACATTGGTATGGGGTTCCTGTCTCCCCCCTCCATGCCAATCTAAAATGGCATTAATTCGGCCCTAAATTACAGCTGAGTGCACAAGATTGCCTGCACTGGAAAGAGTAATGCTTATGGCACTGTCCAAAGAAATGCAGTTCTGATTATTGTTTTGTACATGTAAGCCATCATGTGATGTTACCACCATCAAGTGATACATTCTTCAATTCACCTTTGGCCCATATCCTAATGGGATGAGGTAGCACTTCATTATTATTATGATGGGGGGAACCTTTTACCTTAAGGAATACATGCCAAGTACTGCTTTGCCAGTGGCCTGTAGAAGCGGTTTTGGACTACATGATTTCCATTGCTTTTTTCTAGATCCCACCTGCCGCTTGGATTAGCAGCAGTCATCACGGAAATTGGGATATTCCCTATAGGGTTTACAGGTAGCATTTGTGCTACCACAAGATACCCAACATCCAAAAACCTTTCAGGCTGGAAGTATAATTAGAGAATGTGTGGATTCATGTGTGAGGAGGTAGTCTCTTAGGCCCAAGGCATTTAGTGCAGTATATGAGTTGGGGCTAGAAAACAATAGGGAGCTCTCGCTAATGGAAAGAATCATTACTTGAGAAACCAATTTTAAAAACTACTCAGGCAAGCAGAATCAGCAGATGAAGTCCATGTAACTGACGCTATATGCATAGGAACTCAGAAATACCTGATGCAACAAACTAGGTATTCTTTTATACACAACATATAAATTATCTTTATGGATGTTAATGAAATCCAGCAACATTACAAAGCATAATAAAGGAATTTTAACATACTGAACATTTTTGTTTCACTCAGAGCCAAATGTAAATAATCCACATCTATTTCCTGTGTACCGAATGTCATCCAGAATTACTAACAGGCAATTTTTCACTAGCAAACTGTCTGAAATAGGGGGCATTTATGCAGTTTAATTCAACAGTATTACATTAACACTAGGGCATGGCAATTAATGTTCTGTGGCAAAATCCCCCTTTTTTACAGACATTTGATTATGTTTTATTGTTGTGGAAAAACGATGTTGGAGATATTCTGCTTCCCAAATTGCTGAACTATGAAATGTTTTAACAATCAGGTCTGCCAACATTCTGCTTGGTTTAATGAGAAATATTTGTGTATGCGCTTATTTTTAGCTCTGTTATTTAGGTGTAGTTTTAAGTTCTGCCATTGAAAATCATTGGAGATATTGTAAAAAAAACACAACAAAAATAAAGTTCAAACTGCAATACTTAGTCTACATTGGTATTTTTAATTAAATATGTAACATCTGGAAACTGGGGAGAAATACCCTGAGTAGCAGGTTTTAACTTGGCAGAATACCATTGGAATAATGTCATCATTTCAATTAACCTTATCATATTTTATTGTCCATTGCTTCTGTCATGATATTTGTTGATTATTGACCAAAAATATTCTCCACCTTCCCCCATATTCATTCACCATATTAGCTGCACAATCCTGCCTAACCCATGGGGCTGTTTTGGTTAAGGCCTGGTTTATACATGCAACAGAATTCTGAGGTGGTAGAAAGAGCTGCACCACTACAGACCAAAAGTGGGGAAAACCACATTTTAATGTTTAGCTGAATAAAAAAAAAAAACTTCCTACAATTTAGAAATTTGCAACTAAGGGAGATAGCCCTTTATATTTTGCACTTGTTTTACATTTACAGGGAATTATCAGTTTCAGGCAGCCAGCTCAAGGTTGGCTCAGCCTTCCATCCTTACGAGGTCAGTAAAATGAGTACCCAGCTTGTGGGGGTAAAATGTAGATGACTGCAGAAGGCAATGGCAAACCACCCCGGAAACATAGTCTGCCTAGTAAACATCATGATGTGACATCACCCCATGGGTCAGTAATTACCTGGTGCTTGCACAGGGGACTAACTTTTATTAATCTAGAAGAACTATGGACAATGTAATCTCTCATCCAGGCCCCTTCCTAGGGTAGCAAATTTCCAGGTACTAGGTGGAGATCTCCTGATATTACAACTGATCTCCAGCTAATAGAGATCAGTTCATCTGGAGAAAATGGCCAATTTGGCAATTGGACTCTATGGCATTGAAGTCCCTCCCCTCCCCCAAACCCCGCCCTCCTCAGGCTCCACCCCAAAAACCTCCTGCCAATGGTGAAGAGGGACCTGGCAACCCTAGCCCTTCCAGAAGTACTAATAGACCTGGGCCACTTCCACTTTTTAAGTCCCCTAGTCATAATTTAAAAAAATTAAAAAGGCATATCAAACACCGCCATTGAGTTTGAGGTCTAGGCCAAACGGCTGTCTTGGTACTCCTTCTGGTTGGCCCTGCTCTCCCCCACAGTCTGCCCATCTGCCATCTCATTATCACTCCACTCTGTACATGTCTTGATCAGACCTCAGTTAGAGATGATCTCTTTATAATGCTGATCAAGAGGCCCTTTTTTGGTCTCTAGGTAAACCTACTCAACCTCATTAACTTTTCTCTGCAGCCTCCGTCTTCTTCCATGGAATACCCTTATCAAGTTAGGTTTTTAAATGCAGCCTTGATACTTCTCTTTTACTATTTTGGGGGGATCTAATTTATATGGAGCCAGTGTGTTGTGGTGGCTTGACTAGAATCTTGGAGGTCCAGGTTCAGATCTCCATTCTGTTCTGAAGTTTGCTAGGAAACCTTCAGCCAGTCACTCTCTCTCTCAGCCTAATGTACCTCACAGTGTTATTGTGAGGATAAAATAGAGAAGGGGAAATACAGAGCTCCTTGCAAGGGCTGATTAGGGAGCTAAAATGACCCTGGGGAAAACAGACAAACTACACATTTGTAAATCCACAATCTGTTTAATTATGATCAATTTTCCCTTCTTTTTTTCTCCTGTCTCTCAGTTAAATGTTATGAAACATTCCTTCTTAGATCTTTCATGTTTCCTTCCAGATCCTAATGTCTCATGGACACCCAACACAAGTTCAGAAGTCACTCTGTTCTTTTGTTTTAAAAGACATTCTCTCTGTCGTGCCTTTGCTGAATTCCCTTAGATTCCCCCCTACTTGTCTTTTGACCTTTCATGGCCTCAGGAGGATTATTAGCCTCTGCATCATTTTTTATGAGTCTGGTTTGGTATTTCTTTGACCTTGCCAAAGGCATGTCCCCTGTTATTTGCATAACAGTTCTATATTGTATGCTTCTGAAGCTGGAGCCTATAGTCTACACCCAGTCTCCATCTTCTCAATTACCCAGTAACATACCATTTTCTTCATATAAACCTCACTCAGCAGTTTTGTTTATATATTTTTAAATAAACTCAGGAAAGTGAGGCATACATAACAGTATGTTTGCTGTTAAAGATACTCCATTGTAGTGGATGTGTTCACTCATAGCCATGCACACATATCTTTGGAAAAGTGCTTACATAATATGTATCACATGGAGTTCTCAGGTGGGTTCCCCGACACCCCCCCAACACACACTCAATGCAATGAAACTTAGATTCAGCCATGATGCCTTCAAAATGTAATAATATAATAAACTATTGATTTAATCATGAAAACTGAGGAGAGCTATCTGGAAAAGTAAATGAGGACATAATATGTCAGTGGATTTCTCATGGCAACTTCACCTTTCTCTTTTGTGGACATATATGGATAGCTGGATCCATACCCTTTGGGAAATGAGTGGGTGACACTAACGTGTACCTTGTGAGTTCCAGGTCTGTTTCCTCAAAACCAAATGTCCTTCATGTCGGAGCACCAATTACAAGTGCCAGCACATTTGTAAGATCACTTTGATGGCTACATCAAAGAGAGCTGCGTGGTGTAGTGGTTAAGAGCAGTGGACTCTGATCTGGAGAACCGGATTTGATTCTCCACTCTTCCACATGAGTAACAGACGCTAATCTGGTGAACTGAATTTGTTTCCCCACTCCTACACATGAAGCCAGTTGGGTGACCTTGGGCTAGTCACAGCTCTTAGAGCTCTTTCAGTCCCACCTACCTCACAGGGTATCTGTTGTGGGGCGGGGAAGGTGATTGTAAACCAGATTTATTCTTCCTTAAGTGGTAGAGAAAGCCTGCATTTAAAAACCAAGTTTTCTTCTTCTGCCTCTGCAACAATAATTGTCCCTACCCTGATGCTAACAAATTCAGAAACATCAAGAAAGGTATCCAAAGAGATAATAGGAGCTACCAGAGTGTGGAATGTACAGTGGTTGTTTTTAACCACTGCAAAATCTACCTTACTTCAGTGTAGGGTGGGAAAATGACTTCCTTTATGAATAATTACGAGATCTTCTATTATTTCCCCCATTCTTCTTTACTTTATTCTTACCATTGCAACTAGAAAAGGTATTTCAGTCCACAAGACTGACTCAAATAGCTTATTTCTAGACCATCTGGGCAATAATGTGATTTTTTCAAGTACACCTAGGTAAACCCCAGGTACAGAGTGACTTCTCACCTGAACTTGACCTCAGAATTAGGGCTGTTGAAAAAAAAAATCGGTAAAGGTCGGCTTCGGCAAAATTAGCCCCTTTTTAATCCGGGACTTGCCGAAGTCCGAACTCCCCCACTTCGGATCTGCGAAATTCGGCGTGAGATCTGGAGTTCGGGGGAAAATTCAGTCGGGTCTTTGAAGTGCTGGGCTTCAAAGAGTCGGGAAGGGAGTGGGGGTCTTTAAAGAGCCCCCCGCGGGCCTTCACGGGGCTTCCATGAAGGTGCGCAGGGGGCTCTTTAAACAGATCTGCGCCTCCCAGCTGGAAGGCGCAGATCTGTTTAAAGTGCACTCTGCGCGCCTTCATGGAAGCCCCGTGAAGGTGCGGGGGGGCAGAGGTGTTTACAGACCCCCGCCCCTCTTCCCAGGAGTCCTGGGAAGACGGGCGGTTGGTTGTCAAGCCCCTCTGCGATGTCTGCGCAGACAGCGCTGAGGGGCTTGACAACCCACCGCCCGCCTTCCCGCAGATCTTTTTCCCCCGCGAGCCTTCAGGGGTCTTCCCTGAAGGCGCGGGGGGGGGGGGCTTTAAACAGATCTGCGCCTAACAGCTGTTAGGTGCAGATCTGTTCCCCCCCCCCGCGAGCCTTCAGGGGGCTTCCCTGAAGGCGTGCAGGGGGCCCTTTAAACCAGGGGTGGGGAACGTCAGGCCTGGGGGCCGTATAAGGGCCGCAGAATCATTTGGTCTGGCCCTTCATGGGTCCTGGCAGATCTCTAGCTCAGAAGGATTCTGCCCTGCCTGAATCTCTTGGGCTCAGCTGGGGACAGCAGAGCTCAAAAGCAAGTCGCTCTATGTGGCAGACACTCGGTCATGCCTCTTGGCTAAATGTTTGACCAAATATAGCAGGCTAATTTTTAAGTTGATAATTTTGTATGGCCCCCGAATGATGTTATAAATATCCAAATGGCCCTTGGCAGAAAAAAGGTTCCCCACCCCTGCTTTAAACAGATCTGCGCCTAACAGCTATTAGGCGCAGATCTGTTTTTCCCCCCGCACTCCTTCAGGGGGCTTCCCTGAAGGTGCACGGGGGGGGGGGAGCCTGATGGCTGCGCCGAACCCTGAATTTATTTGCCGAACACCCCAAAGTTGGGGGATTCGGCTCCCCCGTTTCCCACCTTTTTTTTAATTTGGTTCGTCCCGAACCGGAAACCGCTGAATCGGGGGAAATTCGGCGGTTTTTCGGTTCAGGACGAACCAAATCGACAGCCCTACTCAGAATTATTCTCACCAACTAAGGAGTTAAACAGATTCCTCGGTAGATTTTAGAGCAGACAATGGAGCTTACTTCTACGTAAATGTTCACAGCAGCTTGTGGCTTTGATCTGTGGCTCCTGGATTACTTCCACTAAACACTAATCTGAAATGTTTTTTCCATTATTGTGGGTTAAATGATTCATCTGCTAACAAGCATAAGCAAAAATTCGGCTATTGTAATTTCAGTGCCTAGCAGAAATGCAATAAAATGGATCCCTCTAGAGGACAGATACGTTATTTGTGACAGCAATAAAGAATTCAAATTGTTTCCTCTTCTATCCGTTAACACATAGTTATCTAATATCACCAATTTATTAGGAGTTTCATTCTGTGATTTTTGGTACATGGAGGCAAATATTGCATATACCGCATTTCATTGATAGCTGTAAAGAATGAATTGGATCCAAACTTGCATTAGCAGAGTGGAGCCCACAGAAGGGATCTTGGCTTCTTATTTCTTTGTTCAGCCCCTCATACCCAGCCACTCATAAAGGTTAAGGGTCTCTTGGGGACATTATCAGAATACAGCATGAAGACCAAGCCCTATGAGGAAAGGCTAAGGGAATGTTTAGTCTGGAGAAGAGGAGGTTGAGGGGGGACATGATTGCTCTCTTTAAGTATTTGAAAGGCTGTCACAGAGGAGGGAAGGGAACTGCTCCTGTTGGCGGCAGAGAATAGGACTTGCAATGGTCTAAATTATGGACAGAAAGGTACCGGCTGGATATTAGAGGGGGAAATTTACAGTCAGAGTAGTTCAGCAGTGGAATTGGATGCCTAGGAAGGTGGTCAGCTCACCCTCACTGGCAGTCTTCAAGCAGCAGCTGGATGAACACTTGCCAGGGATGCTTTAGGCTGATCCTGCATTGAGTAGGGGGTGGGACTAGATGGCCTGTATGGCCCCTTCCAGCTCTATGATCTTGTGATTGTACCTTTTATCTTCCCCCATCTTCAATTTTTTAAAATTTATTTACTTCATTTATACTCTGCCTTTCTCCACAATGGGGCCCAAATCAGCCTACATAATTCTCCTCTTCTCCATTTTATCCTCACAACAATTGTGTGAGGTAGGTTAGCCTGAGAATATGGTACTGGCTCAAGGTCACCAAGTGAGCTTCCATGGCAGAGTGGGAATTCGATCTTGTGTCGCCCAGATCCTAGACTGATACTCTAACTAGGGCTGTGGGTATTGATAAACCAAACTGAAAATAAACCCAAAATTAGCTGTTTCAACAATATTCGAGTTTCATTTCAGCCGAATACCAAAACCTGGGAATCTACACAAAGCCAAACAGGTGATTCCCAAACAAATGAACAGATATTCAGCTTTTTCAGGTTTCGGCTGTTTGCCTTTGCTCAGATACACGGCTCTGTGCTTTCTCCCATTTTTCTATCTTTGACTGGTTTTGTTAGGACCCCACAATTAGGGCCCTTTTGAGGTAGGGGTCATGTAATCAGAGCCAACTTTGTCTGACCAAACTATCCATCTACTCTGGAGGCAGAAGGGTCATTTAAAAGATGGTACTCACCCAGTCCCATCCAGAGGGTTATAGCCTCCAACTAAAAAGCACCGGCTTCAACAGCTGCTGAACAGGCTTCGTTCTGAAGAAGACTGCTCACTCATGCAGGTGAGCAATCTCCTTCACAAGAGCTGCCTTGGGCATGACTTCAGCTGGCTTCAATATCAATCCCCACCCCCCACCCCATGAAAACAGGCTCTCAAAATGAAGGTAGGCCGAATAGTGGCTTCGTTTCCCCACACTGTGACCATCTCTTTAAATCAGATTTTTTATGACTATAATAAAAGGCAGTTAACAGGATGTCCTTTGCCACCAAAAGAAATGTTTTCTGTGCTTTATTTCTCTTGCATTTAAGCCGTTTTCCTCAGTTTGGAAGCCAATTTGCATGGAAGCTAATTTGCATGTGCCCCAGATATGAATGGGTCCCCAGACTTTGAAGTGCCAGCCTGCCAAATGGCTCTTTTCGCCAGTCCTCTGCAACGCTGAACTTCTGGATCTGAAAACCAATTGACAGCTTGGTTCGTAAATGCCTGGAGGATGGGGGTGATCCCTTTGCAGGCCTAAATTTGGTTGTTGTTATGATAGCCACATTATACTCTAATAGGCAAAATTTGAGCATAAATGTATTAACCTAGAGAGCAATCCTGAGCAGATCTCCCACTTTACTCCCAGGAAAGTGTTTTTAGGATTGTACTTCTAATCTAGTTCACTAGCATGGAAATTAGACATTAATCAGGGCAATCTACATGATCAGCACTTGTCTACATTGCCATTGTAATGTGAAGCTCTTATCATGTGGAAGTGATTGTTTTGGCAGTTATAATTAAAATAAGGCAACTGGGAACCCACAAGGAAATTGCAGGAGTGGTCATCGTATTCCCTCTGCTTTTGCTTCCTTCCTTCTCCACCCACCCATTCTCTCTCTCTTCCTCTCTCTCTCTGGTTCCCTCTCCCCGAATGCCTGTGTTTCTCTTGCTATCTGTCCCTCTTACCTTGCTGTCACTCTTTCATTCTGTGTCTTCAATGCCTCCTGAAGCAAATACACACTCACTCTCTCATTCCCCAGTGCCCCTTATCTCTGTGTCTCTTTCTCTTTCTCACATACACACACATACAAACACACACACACTGTTGTTAATTTATGTTTCTTTCTGTGTCCCTCTGGTCTCACACACACAAACATACATACACACACTATCTTTAATTTCTCTCTCTTCTCCAATCCTCTCCCCCCGCCCCTGCATGCACACACACATCCATACAAACCATCCTCAACTCCTCTTTCTTTCTCAGTCCCTCCGGTCTCTCTCTCACACTCATTAATTTTTCTGACATCCTTCCAGTTTCTCACACACTCACTTATTACTTTCTCTTTTTCTCTCCCTCCCACCCCGCCATCCACTTGCTGGCTCCTAGTATTCCTGCTTCTGCAGCTCAGCATGAGGGGGGCAGAAGTTCCCATTCCTTCCCTACTCTCTGGGAGTGCAGCTGTGCCTCAGCCCCCCTCCTCTTTACTTCAGTTTACAGCCTCTACTCCCAACTCCCCCTTTCAGCTTCCCACCCTCACCAATGCTGGCTCCTGCCCCCCCCCCCCTACATCATCTCCAGACCCAGTGCAGATCCAGGCCTCTGCTGGTAGGCTGCTGAAGCTTCCCTGCACATGCACAGACAATGTTTCATGTTTGGGGGGGATTTTAACCTCCCCCAATATATTTTTTAATCTTTTCAGATTTTTCTGCAAATTTGAAGAAGTTATCTGTTTGGGGTAAGTGTGCCCCCTATCTGTAGATTTCAGTATCCACAGATAGGGGTCACACCTGGGAAATAGTATATAGATAATGTATTAATTGGGGGCAAGACTTCTTACATTGCTAATCTCTTACTTAGGGTAAAATACATGTGTATTAATGCATCAAGCTAAATAATGATGCATTGTTTACTCTAATGAAGAAAGAAAATAGGCAAGGTTGATTAGGAATTTTCATTCCCTTCCTCTAAATGATTATGGCTGCAGCTGTTGAAATCACACGTGAACATATAGCTGCCCTAAAATTTCCAACTCTCATAACAGTGATGTGGAATTAGGCACCCCTGGTAGAACTATCACTACTTCTACATATTCACAATGTTGAATCCATCCAGTGGAACATTTTGTTTTAGTTCCAAGTCAGAAAGCATCTGGTTGGTGGGACTCCCTTCCTGTTATTCCCTGAGATCTTTAACCATGCCAAAAATAATGTGCTTACTTTGGGTCTTTGTTTCTATTTAACTACAGTTAATTTCATCCTACACATCTGCAAACAGGTTTTTAAAAAGGTGGGGGAGAAGAGAGAATCCTGCTTGGACTGAACTTTATTCTAGTTCAAAATCTTTAACAAAATCAGATTCTTTCCTCCTTTATAATGCTATTCTCAGTGCATCATAGGCAAAGAAAAGCATTTTTGGCTTTCAATAAAATGAATGGGCAGAATGATATCTGGCAAAGTCCTAAATTGTTTTTCTTCATTGCTTGCATACAAAATATCATGCTGTACTCCATGAAATGTAATTGCATCCACATGAGTGAACACTGATAATGTGTGTTTGAAGTAGCACTGGGTAAAATTACAGGCCCCATTCAATTTCTCTTACAACACTGAAAAGAATAATCCTGTGATGAAAGCAAAAGATGTGGGAGAGTACTCCACAGAGGCAATCTCGCACCAAAGCAGTTCAAAAGGAGCTACATATTTTATGCATATTTTTTCTGCCTTTGCATAATTTAGCAACACCCATTCATAGATGATGCCAACTATAAAGATCATTGCAGAAGTAAATCTTTTATTCCACTATCCGTACTACTGGCTTTTAAGGAGCATTTCCGCCCTACAAACACACAATTCAGCTGTACTTTTCTGGGTAGTAGAGTAGAAATGCAATCCTATGCCTAAATCAGTTGATGTTGGTGCTCTTAGAATGGTGGAATGCTGCTTAGGACTGCACAATACACCTCTTTTCTTTTGATATTGTAGTAACTTTTGATAGTCAAAAGAATTTCAAAATGGAGATTACTGGAAGTGAAATACCCACAATGTATTTTGGTATCTTAGTGTTTCCTAAGTGCGCAGGAAAACAATAGTTTGATGTTTCCAAAATTTTCTGGTACAATACTCTATTTGCCATATAGTAAGAAACCTATCTGTTCCAGTTCCACATTCTCTAACAACACTACTTTGTACACATGATCCCTCCATGTGCTGATTGAATGTGTTGAGAATGAGAGCAGGCACCAGCACACTGAGCCCATCCCCTTCCGTTTCTTGATCACCAGCTTGAGAGCATGGGGCCTAAATGTGTTCCCTCCCTGTCGTCAGCAACTTTAGGCAGTGTCCCTGATCACAGGGAGAGAGTGTACTTGTGAATACTGCCTCTCTGTGAGGCAAGGATCATGTAAAGGAGGGGGGAAGGGTCCAGCATACTCATTTCTCCTTTCCCTCTCCCTGAATTTAGTCTAGGGTTGTGCATATTGATAAACCTGAACTGAAAATAAACCAGAAATCAGCCATTTCTGCAATATTCAGTTTTTGGTTTTACCGAATGCCAAAACCTGGGGATCTTCCCGGAGCTAAACAGGAAATTCCCAAAAAGGCCGAATAAATATTTGGCTTTTTGGGGTTCAGCTATTTGCCTTTGCTCAGGTGCACGGCTCTGTGCTTTCTCCCATTTTTCTATCTTTTTTTGGCTGGTTTTGTTAGGGCCCCTTAGTTGGGGCCCTTTTGAGGTAGGGGCCATATAATCAGAGCCAACATGGTCTGACCAACCATCCAACCACACAACCATTTGTCCATCACCACAACATCATAGGATATCATAAGTGGCCAGCAATGCCAGCTTGTGGAGTGGAACTCAAGGAATACCCCAGTGGAACTCAAGGAACTCAAGGAATACTATAACCATTTGGTAGACTGAATAGCAGCAACAAAAGTTAAGGCTGAAGAAGCCATTATTGGTGAAAGCATCTATTACCTGGAAGACGTTTCCGTTCATTGTTTAGTGCCAGCTTGGTCCCCATTGGATAATGTCCGCAGCACTTTTAGCTAGCGGTTTGCAATATCCGCTCATTGACAGGGAACCAAGATAAGAGAAAGAAGAACTTGCTTCCTCATTTACGTGGACCAGCTCTTACAAAGACTGTTACTATACACGGAAAGTCCCACGGACTCATAGGGAAATTTTGGACATAGATTTTTGTACATAGTTTATCATTGAGTTTGTATTAATGTTTCCCTGTTCTACGATTTTTCACTTGTAGATATTGTAGCACTGTCTTTTGTATTGATTGTCTCTCTCTATAATATATGTTCAGAATAAGAGCCGAGTGCTGATAGTTTTTGCAAAGCCACTTTGCATCGCACAGTGATTAATTTTGGTAAGCCTTAATACATCCTGCCATGGATTCCCCCAGAATTTCAACAGTTGCTTGTTCATTGAGGGATAACAAATCTCAGTTTTTCAGGACTCCTTATTTCAGAAGCATCAACTGCAAGGACTACATAATTATTCTTATTTTCGAAATGGTCATCTGTTAGGCCTAACATCAGTAGAAAAGTTTTGCTTCCCCTCCCCAATATTTGAGAAGTTAAAAAACAGACCTGCAGGCTTGTGTGTGTAAAGTGCCATCAAGTCACAGCTGACTTATGACAACCCCATAGGGCTTTCAAGGCAAGAGACTAACAGAGATGGTTTGCCATTGCCTTCCTCTGCATAGTGACCCTGGGATTCTCCCATTCAAGTGCTAGCCAGGACTGAACCTGCTTAGCTTCTGAGATCTGACGAGATCAAGCTAGCCTGGGCCATGCAGGTCAGGGCGCTGCAGGCATAGCTTACCCCAAAACATACTATTACTGCAACTGAAGTTCAACACTCTTGGAGCTCTCCTGAATAGCTTTGCTCGGTTTCTGCTTTTAGTAGTCAAACAGTTACATGAGAAATTTCAAACCTACACTCCATGCAGCCATGGTGTTTGATTTCTATGGAGACCTACTTGCCTCCAAATGGTCAGGCACTCCTTCACCATCATGAATTCCTTTTATTAACTTAAATTGCTCCATTAATTAATGGGTCCCTCACTATGCAATTAAGGGCCCCAAGCCTATAATACTCTACTCCTCACAGCAAAACTAGTCTGGCTACAAACCACTGTTTTCTTTCTCCACCTACATATGGTTTTGCTGCTTCACATGCATTACCAATTATTAAAAATACTCTTATTACAATATTTTCTTAACAGTACAGATAGAAGGACCTGACTGGCGACTCTGTGGGAGAATTGCTCTATAAAGAAATGTTTATGCTTTTATTCTTGATTGAAAACGGGTGATTTTTATTGACTTTTTATCTTCTTTGGCTTCTCACTTGGCAATTAAGAGACAAATAGACTCTGTTGTCTGCCAGTAAGTGGAGCTCTTTGCTAGCTTTGAAAACTACATTACAGTCATTATGGTACCACTTTTGTTAGAAAAAGTGCTTCATGATTATGGAGAATGGGTTCTTTTAATTTACTGTAAGATGCCCAGAGGTAATATATGATTATAAACAGAAATAGATGCTCTTTTTAAATCCTGCCAATTCCTTGCCAAACTAAGTAAGAACTTAGAAACAAAAACCCTGGGTAATGTTAGAAACTATTACCAGAAGTTACTGTCCAGATTCCTGTTCAAGCATCCATTTGTATATGTGAGGGGGACTGATCCAAGGCTGTGTCCCCTGTCCCTGCTAATAACATCTGTAGGTGTCAGGCCCACATTTGCATAGAGCCTATGTACACATACCACACAGTTAGAGTAGTGGTACACAAGCAGAACAACCTAGTTCTATGCATGTTTGCTGAGTGTAACATCGATTCCAAGTTAATCCCAGAAATGATGTCATGCTGTAAATGTACCAGAATCCCTCCATGTCCCCACCTCCAGTCTACCATCAGGTGCCATCCACCACCTGGCAACCCTATTCAACATGGTAATATTGCCATTGGACCATACCCTGATTTCTAAGACAGTTTACAATAAATTAAATCAATGTGATTGTGCATACCTACAAGTAGTTACCTATAAAGCACTGGTTATGTATTTTATTCAGAAGGAACATTATGTTTTTTTCCTGCAAATGTGGACATCTGTTTTCTCATCAGTAGCTTCTTGTTATAAAACCCGAAAGTGGACACTTGTCTTTCAGCACATGGAAGGTCTATTATTTGAGACAGCTTCTAGCATTATACTCTCAGGTGTAACATGGTTTCACATAAAGCCAAAAAGAAAATCAGGCTTTCTGGAGCGCTGGTGGAACAAGCCTCGGGGGTTCAGAAACATATGCTCCACTCAATTGTGTACAACTGTGCTCCAGGAATCACTCTGTCATCTTGCCGTAATGAGGACTTGCCTTCGTGTTCTCTCCACCTCACATACTCATGCAACATTATAGCTAATCTTTTTATCTGTACTCGGCAATAGAAAACACAGAAGAAAAGGCATTTGAAGCAGAGTTTCAAATCAGCCTTTGACAAACCATGCAATATTTGACTTTCCTAGCTTGATGTTAATATAGAAATGATTTTTTTTGCCATCAAGTCACAGCTGACTTACTGCAACCCTGTACAGTTTTCAAGGCAAGAGACATTCAGAGGTGGTTTACCACTGCTTGCCTTTGTGTTGCAACCCTGGATTTCCTTAGTGGTCTCCAATCTAAGTACTAACCATGGCTGACCCTGCTTAGCTTCTAAAATCTGATGAGATCAGGATAGCCTGGGTTAGTTTCTTGTCTCAGATTCTCTTCCATTAAAATTATTGGCTTCACTCAGGGGTGGGGAAGTTTGTTCTAATCAAAGAGTTTAATAGGAATGTTTATATAAATGTTATTTGGCTCCTTTGTGCTTGGTGTTGTTCTTGAATATTTTGTTTCTGTTTCATTTTTAATGTAGGTATTACTAGTGTTCAGACCGCCCCCCCACCCGATCTTTATTAGTTTTCCATTGGTTTCAGTGGGGAACGTATTTCTGCCTGCAACTTCATTGTTTTCTACCCAAGTGGGATGTACTCCAAACATATACAGTTCTTCTCATCAGCCATGGTATTTGCAGACAGCAGAGAGCATCCCTGTTTTATAGACAATTAAAATGTCCACTTGCACAGCAGACACAGGAAAGAAGGAATTGGCATGCCACTTTTTCCTCTTTCCTTGGATCTTCAAGAAGGGAAGGTCTATTTTTAACCAAATAATGTGTAGGCTAAAATCTACGTCATTCATTGGTTGATCCCCACCCACAAAAAAAGCTATCATGGCCTTTTAGAACCACTGCTGCTTTGGGATGCTGAAGGATGGGTCCTGGTGTGCCTTTAACTAGCTGTGGCTGATTATTCCAACAGATTCTAGTAGTATGTCATCAGCACCCCCTCCTGGATCTACGAAATCTGAGTACATGTTCCAGTGAAAGCCAGAGCAGATTATTGTGCTACACCCTCTGTAGGGCTGCCTTTGAGGCATCTTTGGAAACCACAGCTTGTTGAAAATATGTTGGCCAGTTGGTAGGAGCTGGCCACCAAGGCATAACTACTCCCATCTTATTTCATCCAGAACTGTTGCCAATTATTTCCCAAGCCCAATTCACTGCTGGTCATGATCAGACTTACCTGGACACTGACCATCATCAAGTTGTGCATTGCTGTGAATGCCCACAAACCATTAGCAGTACCATGTCTCTAGAATGCTCTCCCAAGGGAAGTTCTTATGGCACTGTCCCTGCTGTCATCTGGCAACATTTAATCTGTAGGCAAAGTTTTCCCATTGCTACATTACAGAGCTTCTGTGTCTGGTGGATGGTTTTTGGCTAATGCTTTAATATATTGGAGTCCATTTACTTTTAATCTTTATGTTGCTTTCATTGATTGGTAATTAAATTGTCTATTTTATTAATTGAAACTACTTTTAAGTTTGTTGCTACCTTGGTGAGTGGCTATAACTATTTCTAATAATAGCATAATATAGTCTAATAACTATTTCTAATAATGGGGCGGCTATAACTATTTCTAATGATAGTAATAACATTGTGCCCATAGTACTGTTACCTTTTAAAGTACTAATTATTGCATTTAAGAAGGCATACTGTCCATGTAGATTTAATGAATAGAAATTTAATGACACATGGAGTTTTAAAAAAACTCCTTTAATTTTTTTAAACAATATTCTAAACAGGAGCACCTACAAAATATGGTAGTTCCAGATGGGTAGCCATGATAGTCCATAGCAGCAAAGCAAAACAGGACTCTGGTGGCACCCTAAGGACTACTGACATTTACACCATTATCTGCTTAAAATGATAATTATACCATTATCTGTTTAATCAGAACAGATTAAAGGAAGTATTTCTTCATACAACACATACTTAAATTGTGGAACTCCCTCCCCCAGGATGTGGTGATGGCTGCCAACTTGGAAGGCTTTAAGAGGGGAGTGGAGGAGAGGGCTATTCATGGCTACTAGTAAAAATGAATACTAGTCATGATGCATACCTATTCTCTCCAGTATCAGAGGAGCATGCCTGTGGGACACAGGCAAGATGCTGCCGCAGTCATCTTGTTTATGGGCTTCCTAGAGGCACCTGTTTAGCTACTGTGTGAACAGACTGCTGGACTTGACGGGACTTGGTCTGATTCAGCATGGCTTTTCCTATGTTCTTATTACACATCATTAGATGCAAAACATATCCTAAACAGAGTTTAGACTTCAATGGACTAGAAGAGTGTAACTCTGCTTGGGATTGTACTATTAAACAATTTTTTTGTTTTACTTTCAAATCACAGCTGACTTACAGTGACCCCCTGGGGTTTTCAAGGCAAGAGACATTCAGAGGTAGTTTGCCATTTCCTGCCTTCAAGTCATGACTGGTATTCCTTGGTGGTCTCCCACCCAAATACTGACCAGGGCCAACCCTGCTTAGCTTCCAAGATATGACAAGATCGGTCTAGCCTGGGCTATCTAGTGGACTATTTTTTTTAGCAAATCCCCCCCCCCCACACACACAACTCTCTATTTGCATCACAAGTGCAGAAACATTATGCTGGTGTGGGTCCAGAGAATCTGGAGTTATTTCTCAATTCTCCCCACATAGCAGAAGTGCTGCACAGGCAGAATAGCATGCCTATAAGCAAAGCTCTGCAGCATCAGGCAAGATCAGTACATTTTATTTTAGACCCCCAAATGATGACAGAGCAGCTTTTCCTAAGCTTGTCTGTAACTGCTCCCAAGTTATCTAATCTCGATTCTAGGGGAAAAATGTATTTCTAGTTTGGAAAAGATGGAGAACCCCCTCGTTACAACTCCCTTTTGCATTACAACCATATTGGAGAAAGATAGACATTTTCTGTGTCGCAGAAGATTTAAGACTGCATTAGCAATCATAAGATGCTTCACTACTCTCAGCACCAAGCAGAGGTTATTGTGTGTGGTATTAAATTAAGACATGTTCGACATAAGAAAATGTTGTTTTGCATAAACAGCCTTTGTAAACCTTCCTTTCGCTTTATCTTCTGGAGTGTTGCATTTTTTTTATTCTGTCATTTGAAAGAATCTAGGATCTTTCTGAACATTTTAATGATTTTTTTAAAAGGAAGGAAAAAAAGCAAACTACAATCTGATCCACCAGAAAATATTAGCTCTGTTTTTTATTAGCTCTGTATTTCATGATTTTAATGATGTTTTAATGGGTTTTAAAAGTGATTTTTATTATGTATGTTTTAATTTGTTAGCCACCTTGTTGAATTAGGCTATCGTACTAGGGAAGGGCTAACTTTTTGCCCCCCTGCTGTTTCCCTGACCATAATCACTACCACTTCTGGGTTTCTCTTAGCCCCATGAAGAGAAACAATGGATGCTCTCTACTTGCCTTTTATTTGCCTCTACAGGGGCTAGTATCACCTTGAGGGCAGCTTCTAGTTAAGGAAATTGCACTGGAAGAGAGATATTACCCCTCCCCTCACTACCACTCGTGTGCTGATCCCATTCAGCCTTTACCTGTCACTGCTTTTAAAGGTTAAAGAAAAGGATCTACTCAAGGATCCCCCGTTTAATACATTGTTTGACTTTTCAGTCATGCATAGGACTAGGGCTGTTGATTCGGTTCAGCCCGAACAGAAAAACAGCCGAATTTCTCTCAATTCGGTGGTTTTTCGGTTCGTACGAACCGAACTCAAAAAGGGGGGAACCGGGGAGCCGAATTGGCCGAGTTCAGGGTGTTCCTGAATAAATTTGGCCGATTCGGGCCCTTTCCCCCACCCCACGCGCCTTCAGGGAGCTTCCCTGGAGACGTGCGGGGTGCCCTTTAAAGAGATCTGTGCCTCCCAGCTGGGAGGCGCAGATCTGTTTAAAGGGTCCCCGCGCGCCTTCAGGGAATCCCCCTGAAGGCGCACGGGGGGGGGGAATTTTCCCCCGAACTCCGGATCCCCCCAAATTTCCAGGGATCCAAAGCAGGGGAGTTCGGACTTCGGCACGGCCCGAATAAAAACGGGCCAAATTTTGCCAAAGCCGAACTATACCGAATTTTTTTTTCAACAGCCCTACATAGGACTACATCTTTCAGCTGCTGGAAGGATGGAGATTTTACATAGAAATTTTGGGGGTTTTTTTAGCTTTTCCCAAAAAGGTACTGCAAACTTTAAATTTAAGTTAAACCCATAATGCATTTTCTTTGCTGTCGTCAAATAGAATTGTACGGAGGGGGAGATCAGGAGATCAGCAGCAGTGGTGGTGGGAGCCAATGTGGGAAGAATGGGCAGGCAATCCATTGCATTGCCTCATTGGCTGAACCGCTGGAAGCTCCTAAGGTTGAAGGCAGGAGAAGTAGAAGCAGCAGCACCCCAACTCCTTCTCCCCTACCCAGGTCTAGCCTGTTGTGTTGCTCTAGCTCACCCTGTTGCTTGAGCCTCCCTTGTCGTTGCAGCAATGCTGTTCAGCCCACATCTATTGCATGGGGTCAGGATAGTGCATGCAACTAGCCATGGACTAAGCTATTGCAGTGCTGATATAGTGCCAGCAAACAAAACCATCCTTATTGTGACGTTTGGTCAATGATGTCTGTAAAGCACAAGACTTACTACATTTTTTTCATAAAAAATTGACATAGTAGGGAGAAAAATTCCATGTGAATGACAACCTTTTCTTGCCAATAAATGTTATTAGTTTTGCATCATCGTCCATCAGTAGTCACTGGCTTTGCCACTCCATGCTCAACAGCAGGCTCCTCCAAGCTTAGGAAAATATAAATCTAACTAATCCCCATGAAACAAAAGAACGATCTTTGCTCCAAGTCAGTTCGGTGTGGAAAAGACTTTTCTGCTGGGATTTCTTCATACCATTTTAATGTTCTTTACCAAACAATTTTTCACTGTTACCAGCATCTCATACAGCTACTCCAAACTCCAAGGATTAAAGAGACCCTGCAAGTGCAGCAAGCAACTCTCCAAAGATTACAAACCACTCACATACACACTGGGGTATTCTTCACGGTGGATTTTGCTTCGGTTTCGAATCGGAGCAAACAATAAACCGATTTAAATAGCTTTTTCATGGCAGCGCAGATTCTCCCCCCATCCCGAGGCATTTTCAATTTTTCACGGGAGAAACAGCGCACTTCTCTGCGCTGCTTACGTCTGCTGCCGCTCATGACTCACCGCTCCAAGTCCGCCTTATCCCGCCCACTCTTGCCATGATCCTGTGTGTGTGTGTTTTTTGGGGGGGCATCCTGAGAGCAGCACATCCAAGCCAAAACTCCCATCACCCTTCTGAAGATAGGCAGCCAGTCTGCTCTGGGTCTCCCTCCAGCTGGTGCGATCCTATGTGTGTGTGTGTGTTGTGGGGGGGCATCCTGAAAGTGGCAAATCCAAGCCAAAACCCCCATCACCCTTCTGAAGAGGGGCGGCCAGTCTGCTTTGGGTCTCCCTCCTGCCGGTGCGATGCTATTAGAGTGGCAACTCCCCCAGCCAATCACCGTTCTTGGGTGAGGAGAAAGGAGACGTCCCGGGGAGCGAAGCAAACATTTTTTCATGGGCATCCGAGCAACAAAATGCTCTTCTACTGGAAAGTACGGCTCAGAAGTGGTTTGGATTGCCTCTCTTTTAACCCGGCTTATTTTGCTCAGTGGGGGAAAACACGGATCTGGAGTGAATAACCAAAATTTGCCTCCGACGCAAATCAGCATCGAAACAGCTGCAAATCTCCGTGAAGAATACCCCACTGTTAGAATATGGTTTCTTGTGGATTAAACTGAGACCTGGTCATACAACCGAACGAGATGGAGGAATTCTGAGATGATAGACTGAGCCATACTACTTCAGGCTGTAGGTGGGGAGAGCCATATTTTTAACACTCTTTCTCAAGAAAAAAAATCATAATTCTTGCAAATTACAAATTAGTCCACCAGGAAAAATGTTCTAGCCTTAATCTTCACAGTTTATACTCTTCTTTTCTTTTTCCATTTGCAGACGTTTATTAATGTAAAGGCACTAGAGATCATATTGCAAATTTATGTTGGTTACTGGAACATACGAGAGAATTTCAGAAGAAAAACAGCTTGTGTTTTATAGATTACAGCAAAGCTTTTGACTGTGTGGCTCATGAAGAGCTATGGATGGTTTTAAAAGAAATCGGTGTGCCACAACATCTGATTGTTTTGATGCACAACCCATACTCTGGTCAAGAAGCTACTGTTAGGACAAAATATGGAGAAACAGAATGGTTTCCAATTGGCAAAGGTGCCAGACAATGATGGATTTTATCACCCTATCTGTTCAATCTACATGCAGGACATATCACAAGGAAAACTGGATTAGATTTATATGAAGGTAGAGTGAAAATTGGCAGAAGGAACATTAACTACTTGAGATATGCAGATGACACCCCATTACTGGCAGAAAACAGTGAAGACCTGAAATGACTCCTGATGAATTTTAAAGCAGAAAGTGCTAAAGCAGGATTACAGCTGAACATCAAGAAGTCAAAAGTAATGACTGTTGGGGGTTACACAACTTCAAGGTTGTTGATGAAGAAATTGTAATTATTCACGATTTTTTGTTCCTTGGCTCCATCATGAACCAAATCAAGCCTGAACTGTCCCTAGAAGCTAAAATGACTAAATTGAGGTTATTGTACTTTGGTCCTATTATGAAAAGATGAGAGTCAATGGAAAAGTCAATAATGCTAGGAAAAGTTGAAAACAGCAGGAAAAGAGGAAAATGCAACATGACATAGACTAACTCTTTAAAGGAAGCCATGGCCCTCAGTTTGCAAAACCTGAGCAAGGATGTTAATGATAAGACATTTTGGAAAACATTAATTCATTATTTCAACATAGCAGTTTGTGGGGGGAAAGGCACCATAATTTGATTGCAGCCCATATTCAGTATCATATCCTGCAACATTTTATCTGAAATGCTACTAAACAAGTGATTCCCAGGAGGCAGGCAGGCTACCTGGAGATTAAATAACCATTTGAGTGCAAGACTGTAGTTGGATCCATCCCAGAAGTCAACAGACTCATGAGGTTTGCAAATGGTATGACCTTCACATTCTTCATCAAGATTTTTATTTGATCAGGAAGGGGCAGCATTGGCAGCTGAGCCATAGAGAGCACCTTGCTTGGAGCCACCGGTTTCTCCTCCTCTTGGACACTCGGAGGCACCAGCATCATCAAATATTCACTTGAAGATTTAAATAATTCATTATTCCCAGCCATGCCATGACCCTGGCTGAATAAATCCTGGTGCTCGTGCTCAGAACGGCTGTCCCGTAAACCACAATAATGCAGGTCACACCAGTGTTCTTCTGCCTGCCTCTTCTACAAAAACTTATAAGACTGAACCCAGCACTGCAGGGCTTGCTCACAGTGATTTGCTTGACGTCTTCTTCTGCTTCATCTTGGGAAGAATCCCCAGCCTCATTAGAAGCTTTGTGTTCCCTGTGTTTGGCATCAGCTTTGTCTAAATAGAAAAAAATGGCCTCAACTGCAAGATGCTGTGTAGTGGAATAAGATGTATCTCACCTTTTCGGTAGATAGCAGCAGCATACTGTAAAACATTACTTGTTGTTTGGAAGCCTCAGAAAGTCTGTTTATCCATCAGCTTTGAGGAAAAAGTGCTCATTTCATCCGCACGTGCCCCATTGACGTTGAGCATGATCAGTTCTTTGCTCCAACAGTAACTGGGATTCAATGTATCGATGGCCATTTCAAGCTCTGCCTTTTGCTGTTTTGGTTTGATCTTCACGAACTGATGAGTCACGTCTTACATCATCGAAGAAGGGCAGATGGGATACTGGAAAAGACAGAGCTTCTCTGACAGACTCTTGGCCAGGTGTACAATAATCTCCTATAAAATATTCTTCATAACATCATGGAAAGAAAGGTAGCCTTGGCAAGATGTTTAGAGAATCCGTACACTCCAGTAGGATGGAAGGCCAGAGGGTGGGGGGCTGCCTGCTTTTACCCTTCCCAGGCTGGTAGCAGCGTGCCTGGCAGGTCCAGTCAGGGGAAAGATCTCAGCTGGGATTCCAGCTAACACATGGGAGCATATTCTTCTTCTAACCTCTGTGACTGCACAGCTCAAAAGTTTAAATGGCTAGGACAAAGTAAGCATTCAAACTTTCAGTCACTTGTATTGCAAACAGTAAATTATATAATTCCAGTAATCATATAAATCTCATCATTTCTCAACTTTTTAATGACACACTAGCTTGTAAAGTGACATTTGCCAGATGTCTTCTATGTTCAAATACATATCTGGATTTATTTTAATGACTCTGAATGGTATTGATTGAGTCTCCTCTTTCCATAACCAATTGAATTAAAGGCACTTACTAATATAAAAGCAGTATGAACAAAATTATAACCAGGTTTTCTATCTGTACAGTGGGTAGGTTACCAACAAACTGTATTAGCCATGGTATTTTATATTGCGCTATGATATTACCTTACCTAGCTCCATCTGGATACAATTTGAAGCTATCAAAACTTCGAAAGGAATTGAATAACAGCAGAGTTTCTTAGAGAGACTAATAAAAGTAGTGATATGTAACTGGCACAGATGACAAACTTAATACTCTGGACACAACTTAATTTAAGATATTTAATGTAAAGACTAATTCAAACTGCAAAGACCTCATTCTGAAAATTTATAATTTACTTCGCTTTGCAATCTTTCTCAGAAAAATCCAAAAATGTGATTTGGTGGCCTAAAAGTTGGACAAAAGCAGCAAACCTGCTATACAGTTTCTTGTGGCAATTTGATGACAAGGTTACTACCCCACACACAGCAGTTATAAATGAGGAGCTGATTTTCCAGCAATCAGTTCAACTGATACAATCAGTTCAACTGTTGGTTGATACATTCATGGCTGTTCAGCAGGTTGTTTCACTGCATTCCTTTTTAACCATGCATTACAACATGTGAGGCTCCATCTGCTCCCCCTGTGATGCCTGCCTGGCCGCCAGGGTGCCCACCTCCTTGGAAGTCCCCCACAGGTCTCAGAAAGGGAGAAGAAGGGGGTTGTGTCACCTTGTTCCTTCTTTCCCTGGCTAGGAAAGACTCGTGTCACTTCTTGTCTGCCAGCCTGCCTTCTTCCTTGGCTTATTTGGGGTTTCCTTTTTATAAACACTTTAGTGTTCCTCTCCACCTATCCTGCCCTTCCTCCTTTGGTACTGCCCTCCCTTGGTGCCCCAGACCGCCACTCACTACTCTTGTGTGCTTCTGACTGAACCGCATCTGGTCGGCACGGGCCCTATTGTTCCTGATGTTGACCCCTGCTTCCACCACCATTCCCACACTAGAGAGGCCCGAGGCTGGCCTTGCCAGGTCTTTGTTGCTGTGGAGTTCTCACTGGGCCCTTTTCCTCTGGGCTCTTACCAAATCCCCCTAAAATCTACCTTTTCTGAAATATTTTGTTTATACTACAGAAACTAAATATATGTGTTAACAGCATCCACTCATATTCCTCCTCTGCTATCCTGATCTTTAATCTCCTGACTACCTTACCCTCTGTAGTCTATACCCTATTGAAATGTAGCTTGCAAAATAGTAGATTATCAGGGCTAGGACGTCTTCTTTTTATGTTACTCTGTAAAATAGCATGTAATCAGTGGTGCATTAATAATAACGATGACTAATGTAAAAGAATAAAATAAATTGGTATGGCTCTTAGAGTGTGGATGGTAATCGGAATTTTTATCAAAAAAGAACACAACAACCATGCCTTGAAGGTTGTTACTTGGAGGAGGGCTGGTTTGCAGCAGCAAGCATTTTGAAATCCACTTCAAGCTGGACCAGATTCCAGCCATGCCCAGCTTAAAAATATGAGAATTTGGAACATGGGAAATGTGCTTTTCAAGATTCCTTGAACTCAATTTCCTCAGCTTCACCGATTCAAAGTATTAACAGATTCACAGAAATAAAAATGTTACATGTCCACCATTGTGATAAGAAATAATTCCTGGAGAATAGACATGACAGGCACAAGTGATTTCCCCCATGAACTAAGCAGGCTGAACTCAACAGACTTGGATTGGCACTTAGGACCTCTAACAAGAGGCAACCCCCAACTACAGTATCAAGTTCTTATGACAAGCAGTGTGCAGAAGATGGGCAAGTTTCTCCATTTTTTGCATGAGCCAAGGAAACCCTACCAGACCCAGAAACCAACTAAAAAAAAAAAGCCAGCAGCAGCTTTCTGAATTCATCAGATCCTGACATTCCTGCAAATTAAAGCAAACACCATCCAGGTAACGACAACCAGATTAATTCCCCACCCTGATCCACAGGACGCATTCAAGCACAAAGCCAAAGCCAACTTGTTCAAAGGCTAATAATAAAAGCAAACAGACCATGAGCACAGTCTTGTCAAAATAAAACCTACCTTAAAATGAAGAGGCTCATAAATCAAAATCACAAGGATGTTCTGGCAAAAGGTGAAAAGTAGATGTGATGCCACACTTCACTAATACAGCACCAAGCTCACATCTCATAACTATGTTAAGAGCATGTCTGAAAAATATAGATATATAGACATATCAAATACAGATATATAGACATATTTCAAATAGAACTCCTCAGAGTCTT
Organism: Euleptes europaea; assembly: GCF_029931775.1. Taxonomy (NCBI): domain Eukaryota; kingdom Metazoa; phylum Chordata; class Lepidosauria; order Squamata; family Sphaerodactylidae; genus Euleptes; species Euleptes europaea. Next base: position 33,014,690 of record NC_079316.1, on the reverse strand, counting down.
TTGGAGGAGTTAAACCAAAAAGACAGGCCCTGAACAATGGAGGGGGTGGGATTAAAAGAGCCTCTTTTTCTCCCTTCTGCTGATGCAAGCTGTGAGCTGAAGAGGGGAAGGAGGTGAGTTTATTTGATTCCACCTCATCTCTGTAGACCCCCACCCATCCTCTGGCATTTTTTGTTTATAGGGTTGCCAGGTCTCTCTCTCAGAGAAGAGTTTCAGTAGAAATGGCAGACTGCTTGACAAACGGGAAGATAAAGATTCCATTCACCAACACCTTCCATGAACTTTTCAGTGGATCCAGCCCAGTGTTTATAAAAGAAAAAAAATGTGGGGGGTATTTTTCCCCTAATTTAAAGTCCACATTATTGACTACTGGAACAGCCACTCTTCCCTTAGCACATGGAACACACTTGACTGCAGGGACTCTTCTTACAATATCTACTTTTGCCTCATCGGTTGTTCCTAGTTTTTAGAATCCTAAAAATAAACAGGTTGTGCTGCTAGATTACTTTCTCTATTTAATTATTTTGTCTATGTTGTCTAAATATGCTGGCTTTCATTTTCTCAACAGAATAAAAGATTTTCAAAAAGCCAGTAGGATGGCAGAAAACCACAATAATTATAAAGAAGAACAGTAAAGGTCAAAGATGGATTTGGTCAAAATATTGGCTTAAAATTAAAATTAAGCCTGATTTCAATCCTCAGTTTTCTTCAGCTTAAAAAGGTGAGAACCAAATGCCTATTCTTATTCTCTGACTTCAGTTCCAGTGGTAGCCTATTATTTTATACTCTGCTGACAGAAAAAGCAAATGATGCCAGAAAATTCAGATGCCAAGATATGCTGAATGTTATCAATTCCCACCAAAACATATAGTTTAGGGTTGCCAGGTCCCTCTTCACCACTAGCGGGATGCTTTTGGGGTGCAGCCTGAGAAGGCGGGGTTTGGGGAGGGGAGGGACTTCAGTGCCATAGAGTCCAATTGCCAAAGCAGCCATTTTCTCCAGGTGAACTGACCTCTATCGGCTGAAGATCAGTTGTAATAGCAGGAGATCTCCAGCTAGTACCTGGAGGTTGACAACCTTAGTATAGCTATAAGATCCTGGGTTAATGATCTGGTGTAATGATGGCAAATCAAGAATTCATATTTCCTTTGCAAGGGCAAAATCAGCGGGTACGAGAGGAGTATTATTTCCCAAGTGGTTTCAAGCACAAATGTACTTCCTGAGGGGACACATGAGATAGATAGATAGATAGATAGATAGATAGATAGATAGATAGATAGATAGATAGATAGATAGATAGAGAGAGAGAGAGAGAGAGAGAGAGAGAGAGAGAGAGAGAGAGAGAGAGAGAGGTGTGTGTGTAAAATGCTGTCAAGTCACAGCTGACTTATGACAACTCCATAGGAATTTGTCGGCAAGAGGGGATTTGCCATTGTCTTCCTCTGCATAGTGATCCTGGAATTCCTTGGTGGTCTCTCGTCCAAATACTTACCAGGGCCAACCCTGCTTACCTTCCGAGATCTTATGAGATCAGGCAAGCCTGGGCCATCCAGATAGAGAGAAAGACACAGACAGACATATTCTGATTGAATTAAATCCACATCAACAGTTGTACAGTTTATGTCCATGGTATTTTTTTCCTTCTCCATATAAATTCTCCCCATAAAATATATGTTTTTCTGTGTTATTCATGTGACCACTCATAGCTGTCAGGGGAGGACATTCTGCAACATCTTTAGAGCAGCTGAATGGCATCTGGGCTGAGCTTCAGTTGCTCATTGCTTGCAACTGTTTACTCTGGCCGTGACCAGAGGCAGAGGTCTTCGGCACACGTCAATAGGCCTCTTAGACCTTGGCTCATGGCCTGTGGCCCTGAAGGAGTCAGCTCAGTGGATCCAGGAGCAGTTCAGGCATTGGAGTTATTTTGTATATATTTTTTTCTTTCTTTGTCCAAATTATATTTTTGTCCTTCTCGTAAACTGCTTTGGGTTTCCACTTGCCAGACAACTAGGAAAACAAATACTTAAATACCTAAAGAAATATTTTTTTAAAAAAGTACGCAAAGACAATGCATATAAATTACATGTAAATTGCATGCACATATAACTGACATTCAAGAAACAAATCTTCAATGCCAGCAATTAAAATGATGAACCAAAAATAATCTGCAACGAAAACAAAAACAAAAAGTATTGTCATGCACCCTTATAAAAAAGCACCACCAATCTGTTGTATGGCAGGGAAGAACAGCCCCCTCCACATACCTGAGTAGCTTTTTTGTAGGACTCTACTGGGGAAAAAGAGCTAGGAATACAGTTGCCAACCTCCAGATGGAGCCTGGAGATCATCCAGAATTACCTGATCACCAGACAGCAGAGATTAGTTCCTCTGGAGAAAATGGCAGCTTTGGAGGGCAGATTCTATGGTATCACATTAGGGTTGTCAACCTCCAGGTGGTGGCCGGAGATCTATTGTTATTACAACTGATCTCCAGCCAATAGAGATCAGTTCCCCTGAAGAAAATGGCCGCTTTGGCAATTGAACTCTATGGCATTGAAGTCCCTCCTCTCCCCAAACCCCGCCCTTCTCAGGCTCCACCCCCAAAAATCTCCAGATATTTCCCAACCCAGAGTTGGCAATCCTACACTTCTCTGATAGGCTGGAGAAGGAGACCCCATGTGCAACAGCTGTCTCTGTGCAAGATATTCTATACAAGTGTATAGAATGGGACACATTCAATAATACTTCCAACAGTAATAATTTTAACAATAATACTTCCACAATACACAGCATATTGCTACAGTAATGAGCATTAACTATTTTCACAGTTAAATGTTACTTTGGTTTACACAATATATAGTTTAAACACAATGCTTGTAGAATGCATTCACAGCCACAAAATGTGTTTCCATAGCAAATGAATTTCATACAGAAGTAGTTCATATCTGAAGATTTGTTAAGAAGAAATGAAATTAAGATACCTGCTTATTTTACAGAGGATTTGGGTCTGCAATGCACATGAGTATGGACAGTCATTTTCTTAACCAGCAACTCTTAGCTGTTAAAAAAAAAAAAAAAAGTCAGTATGACATACCAAGATATGATGTTCCTTAGAAACCAGGCTCACTTGTTCATCAAAATAAAAAGAAGCCATTCGATGAGGCAATAATTTTACCAGACGAGTATTATGAGCCTGTCTGAAACAGAACATCATCAGAGCATATTATTCAGTACATAGTTTATTGCTGTAAAAATAAATTTGGAAATATAGACGTCTAGCCTGCTAAATGCTTTTTCCAGGGGAAATTTTGTGTTGATTTCAAAGAGCTCTACTTCAAGAAAAAGTTATTCTTGTGAAAAAATTTTACACAACTTTGTCCCATTGATTGTTCTGATATTTCAAAAAAAAAAAAAAAAAAGAATATCATTTGTTATGCCACTTTGCATTGAAGTATTCATGTGACACTCAATTTCTCTTATGAAGGAAAGGCTTCTGGGAATGGACGGCTTTCTTTGGATTTAGGAATTACAGATATTTTATTCCTCAGACATATTGTTACTATTACCTGGAGAAGTCAAAGCTTATGTAAAAGTAACCTCAAAGAATATATATCTGACTAATGGGGGGTGGGGATATGGGGAGAGCAATATTTGATTCACTTACTGGAAAGAATTCATACCACATGTGAGGCTTATTAGACCATAAAAAATGCTCCCAGAAATAGTGGTGGAAAATCTTATATTCTGAGTCATGTTGCACTAGATATGGTTTTCAGTTGGGGAAATTTTTAATTTGAGTGAAATTAGATGGGCTAATAATCCACAGAAAAATATGTTAAAATCAAAGAAAATGGGGGGAAAAACAAGGCATGGACATGGGTAGGCGCTCTGTTTAAAACAGGGTACAAGTATGATCATCTAGAATTGCAGTCCATGTTACCTGAGGTTGCTTTTCTATTTGTCCTTTTCTAGTCATTAAAAAAAAAAGAAACATAAAGATGTGATTCCACAGAGGGAGATAGTCCATTCCTGAGCTGGCAGCGGCCAGGGATGGCAGGGAGGAGGTGCCATTGCACCACCTCCTAAGCCGTTCCACAGCTGCCGAAAGACCTCCCAAAAAAGCTTATTAGAGGCTTTTTTTTGGTCAAATGGGGCCTTTTTGCCCCATTGAGAAAAGCTCCTCTCACTGCCAGCATGCCTGGGGTGAATGGGGACAGGAGGCTGCCTAACGCAGCTCCTCCCCCCAGAACACCCTGGGAACGCCTCATGGGATGCCAGAACATCCACCGGGACACTGGCGCAGGCCTTTATACCAGTGGGATGCCAGCGAAAGGCCCTACTGTCGTTCTGGGGCAGTGCTGCTGCAGCAACACCCAGTGCCTGGCATCCGGCCCTCCCCACCAGTGTTGGGGACACTTACGGTGGTGTAAGTAGACTGGAGGGCCCCAACACCAGCAGAGTGCCTTCCTGGCTCCTAAGGGCTTTTGCCCTTAAAGGTCAGGAATGCGCTGTGAGTGCATAGAAGATAGAGTATTGGGCTAGGATCTGAAAGACTCAGATTCTACCATGACCTTGAGCCATCTTTCTTTCAGCCTAACTTACCTCACAGAATTGTTGCTGTGAGTATAAGATGGAGACTGCCTGTGGGCCTGGGGCTCTTGCAGTCGGTAATATGTGAAAAACTTTACTAATAGGCTTGTCAATTGCCCAGTGGGGGCGGGCAAAAGCCAGCCAATCCACCAGGCTGCCTGCCGACCAGCTGACGGTTGGCAGGCAAAACAGAGCCAAGTAGAGGGGGAGGCGTGCAATGAGCGTGTGACCCACACAACGTGCAGACATTGCTTCCAGGTTTACCTGGAAGCAACATGGACTTTCTAGAAATCTCCACCAAAACTCTATAAAAATTATATTTGAAAGTATGCTGAAAACCACAGAGTTTTGGCAGAGATTGTTGGAGCGTCCGCATCACTTCCAGGTAAACCCAGAAGTAATGTCGGCGCATCGTGCAGTGTGTGCACGTGTCATGCAGGGTGCGTGCCCTTGTCATGTACTCCCAGCCATGCCCCCGCAAAGCTCCTGCCGTTGGAGCAAAGGGACCTGGAAACCCTATTTACTAACTGCCCATTCTTTGTGACCTTTTGCTCCCTAGGCCCTGAATTCTAAATCTTTAATAGCAATAAAATGTAAAAGTGAAAATGACATAGGTTACAAACTCATCAACTGTGGACTGTGAGGACACATAAAACTTGGTACACAAAAGTTACATGTCAGGTTGTGGTTTTCTAATTCCAGACACAGATGTCACTGGCACCAGCAAAACTCATTACCAACTATTAGCGACAGATTTTTTAAATTAGCATGATTTTTTAAAATAAATAGTAAACATAAAATAATAAATTACGTTAGGTTAGATAATCTGATTTTTTAATTTGGTCATTTCAAACATTTATTTATTAATTTTATTACACTTTTACCCCACCCTCCCCAGCCAGGCTCAGGGCGGCTGAGTAGATTTGGCTTTGGTAAGTGAAAAGTAAGAGTACACTGTTTTACCACTTCACAAAGAGTACATGTATTCGTCAAAGAGTACAGTTGGTAACCCTACCTGATAAAAAAGTGCATAAGGGGACAGACAATCCTTTAAATTCTCTAGTCCCAGACCATGATTTGGGTCCCACATTAAATGCTCAACATTTACATGTTACCAATGTGACATGGGCGCTCACCAGAGAGAACCAGTTCCACAAAAACAGTGTGTAAATCAGATATGAAAGACACATATTTGAAAGTATGCTGTGGTTAAGTAAAGGCATGTTCCCATGTACAGATAAACTCCCATGTTAAGTAAAGTGAAATATAAAAAAATTGATTTGATACCACTGAACTGCACTGTTTGAAATTCAAACTGTTATCTATATTTCCTTGCAAATATGTACTACCAAGATTGATCAGCAATATTACCTTTGTTGGAATTGGCAGGGCTAAACTTTGGTTCTATCCCTATGTGGCTACCACATGTGAAAGTCTAAATGTGGTGCCATTTCTATTACTCCAACATAGGGACAGAAAAGGTGAAGGAAGGCCAGAAGGCCTCATGTATAGAGTGAGGGAAAGGCCAAGAAGCAAGAAAGGGGAGGTAAATACCCAAGGGCCACTGAGACACATAAGAGGAGGGAGTGAAAGGAGGAAGTTAGCTATGGAAGTGGTGAAGATTAGAAGCTTGAATAAGACTTGAGGAAGAGTGCTTAGGGTGAAAGGCCTTTAGCTTAGGACACAACAATTATAAAAGCAGGGTCTACATGAATCTGGTGTCTTTGTATACAAAGAAGAAGCAAAGCAGAGAATGTGGTGAGTTTGACATACATACAAGGATGTTTGGTCTTTTACCCATGTAATTAAAGACAGTGGTATTTCCTCTTGTTTTTGCTGTCATGCTGAAAACTAAAACTCTGTGTCATTATCTGGTTAGAGAGAAATGATATTTTGAAGTGAAAGTGGGCATTGAATCAAACAGAATTATATCTAAGGATAAAAGTACTGTCTGCATGAACTATACTCAGTGTGTAGATATAGGGCTGGTTACCCCAAGCTCTGAGATTCTGTGGGGAAAGGACAGTAGGTGGGGAAAGTCAGTTGTTCTTCCTCTGTTTGTTTGCTTCTCAGAGGCATCTAGCTGGTGCCTGTGGAAGACAGGATACAAGAATAAATGGACTTCTGTTTTGATCTAGCAGGGCTTCTCTTGGATTCTTAAACCTCAAATAGAGTTGTAATCAGACAAGCAGGTAAATTACCATGTAGGGTTGCTGTTGTTCCGGTATTAAAGACATTGACATTGCTAATAAATCTGGATTATGGTAATTATTTCACCTATGTCCCTTAATTTTCTTTCAAAATCTGTTACACAGATACCAATAAAAGGCACGAGCCGAAAGTTTTATAAATCAAACTGGATACTGGGACATATCAGAGACATGAAGCAGAGACAGGAATTTGTAAACCCAGAACATTCAAGCTAGTTTTAGACATATTCCCTGGAAATGCTTAATCATCTAATTTTAATTCTTTATATTTATGATGATCAAAGGCAGATTTTGCATCAAGAACCCAAGCTGATTTAATGTGAAACTCATATGGATGCTTAGGTCATGAATTTATGAAGAGCTTTGCTGAATCAAACCAGTGGTCCATCTAACCCAGTATCTCAATTCACATAGTGGCTAACCACTTGCCTTGGAGGGCCAGCAAACAAGTCATAGGACCAACACCCCCCTCTGATGTTGCCTCCTACCTAGCACAGGTTTTCATATGTTTACTGCTTCTGAATGTGGAGGTTTCTTTTAATCACCATGGCTAGCAGCTAGTAATCAGTGAAGAAAAGAAGGGGGCCACGCCAAGGCAAAGCAAATGGTGCAGAGGGAAACAAGTTTTTAAATAATTTTTGCAACCCCCACGCATTTGCATGTAGCTTCATCAGGGGGAATCTTTCAGATTCTTTTTAGTAACGTTCCCATCCCTGCATTAAAGCAAAAGTGAGTCAGTAGCTAATCCTCTATGAATTTGTCTAGTCCCTTTTTAAAGCAATCTTCCTTGTGGCCATCATCACAATGTCCACTATCAGTGAATTTCACACTCATTGAGTAAAAGTATTTCCTTTCGTCTGTCCTGAATTAATTATGCACAGGCTTAGCCTGAGAGATTTTGTGGTATTCTGTATCTTGAGACCTCTTAACAAGTTTGACCCATAGCAATCAGCAACCGGATGTCCTCAGAGGAAAAGCCCTTTGCCTGTTCAGATCTTCAAATTTGAAGTGTTATTGGTAGCACGCAAGTTCCACTCTAGACATTTTCTGGGCTACCTACATTCTGAATTTCTCAAAACCTGGATGACTCTTTCCCATTATGTCAGCCTATGGAGTATTTTAAAAGAAACCAGCATCCTCTGTGCTAACAAGATGCCTGGTGATTGCGCTGCAGGATGGCAACCAATTGGGTTTTAATTCCAGTCCATCTCCTACATCAGATTTTAATGCTAGGGCCACTGATTCATTTCTGAAGTAATGAAAAAGGAGTGTGCTGCTCAATGCATACAGACTACTTTCTCTGTATCATTCAGTAACCACAGCCAGACCTTACATGTTGTTATTTATTCCTTTGAAATATCTAGAGCCCTCACTATAAACTGGACCAGCCCTACTAAAGCAGCTTCCAACAAAATCAAAGTAACAAAGAATCTCAATAGTCAGTCATAATACAATGAACAATTATAGACCATCAAGAACTATTATGCAGAAACATTAAAATAGGCAAAGGACCAACACTAAAAGCAGCAACTGACCTATTCAACATGATGATATTGCAACTGGTGCAAGAGGCAGATGAAATAATTAAACATTTTGGATTAGGGTTTTTGGGAGTAGATTTGAAATATTACTTTTAGAAATTAAGGGGGGGAATGGGGATATAGTAATTAATGGATTTAGTGTGAAGGATTATCCAGGCGTGCTTTCAAAATCTTGTGAAACTATGACCCTTTCCCATAAACCTCAGGGAAGCAGGGTTGTAGCCTCCAAAATTAAACATATTTGTCTGGTCCTGGAATGTGTAAAATCTTCTGTCCATGTGATATTACAGTTATCACAGCAGCATCATGAGTAATGCACTTCCTATGGACCTTATAACATGAAACAGGATGGTGTAATGCCACTTGGGACACAGGCAGGATAATGCTACTGCAGTCGTCCTGTTTGTGGGCTTCCTAAAGGCATGTGGTTGGCCCCTGTGTGAACAGACTGCTGGACTTGATGGGCCTTGGTCTGATCCAGCAGGGCCTTTCTTACGTTCTTAAGTGAATGCTCAGAGACATATTACTAAAATTAGGAAATGCAGTGTATCTAACATGAGAGATGCTCAAAAGTCAGATTAAGCAATAATCTTCCAGATTAACCATGGAATACTAAAAGGGGGGAAGCACCAGAGGAGCTGGCATAACCCCGCACCGACATCCGTGACACTTTGCACGGTGATAAAGTGGCACCTATGCTGGCACAGGGGCACTTATGCTCGCACTGCAGAGAAACACAGCAGCACGGGCATTGGCTGCTGGCTCTGCTGCATAGGCAGCAAAAACCTGAAAGTGGGTGCCCCTGATGGTATCAGGGGAGGGGGTCCCGGGACATTCCCAGGGCGGAGCTGACATTAGCCAACTTCCAAACCCCTTATGTCCTGGGAATACCCCTCTATCCTGCAGCATTGCGACACCAGCAAAATACTGGCGTAACCCTGTGTAACTCCATGGAGGAGCTTCATAGTGTTTTTTTAATGCATTTAATGCCAGTGTGGTGTAGTGGTTAAGAGCGGTGGTTTGGAGCAGTGAACTCTGATCTGGAGAACCAGGTTTGATTCCCCACTCCTCCACATGAGCGGCGGGGGCTAATCCGGTGAACTGGATTTGTTTCCCCACTCCTACACACGAAACCGGCTGGGTGACCTTGGGCAAGTTACAGCTCTGTTGGAGCTCTCTCAGCCCCACCTACCTCACAGGGTGTCTGTTGTGGGGAGGGGAAGGGAAGGTGATTGTAAGCCGGTTTGAGTCTCCCTTAAGTGGTCAAGAAAGTTGACATATAAAAACCAACTCTTCTTCATTTTTCTGCTGGGAAACCTCTGTGGAGGCGGTTCAGTGGTGCCGCTCACGGCCACCGCCTACCCCCCTTTCAGAATGGGCTGCCCTTGTGACTTCTCTCTTGTTACAGCAACTGTTTTTCTGCATACTCTTACTGTCATGTGCTACACTTTTCATTATCAGCAGAATTAACCTAGAAGTACATTGGACTGTAAAAATTTAAGAGGGCTGTGATAACATATCATTAAAAAGACAATAAATCAGCTTAAATGCAGTATTCAAGTTTCTAGTTCAGCTGTTTCAGAGACAGTGAACACTCACTACTGTTCTATGAAACTATAAAGAATTCAATTAGCTTTCAAAAGATGACCTCTATAATCATAAACTGAGAAATTAAAATAAGGAACTCAGAATTACAGTTCACCAAAATGAAAGGATTAACCTATCTAGTAATTTAAGGGGCTCATATTCAATCACTAGAAAACATCCTTAATAAGATTTTGATGTAATAACACTCCCTATTAGTTTGCCTAAATAAAGTTTATATAGGTGGGGAAATTTGATTTTTTTAATTCACCCAGAACAACCTTTTTATCTAAGAGCTTTGTGCAGCATTAGAAGTTGCTTTGAAATTACTTTATGAAGTTTGTAAAACCCATTTCTTTCCTTTCTGCCAGCAGTAATGAATATGAATATTTTACGGATGCACAATGTTTAAAAGACCATACATTTTTTCACCAGCTGTTCACGGCAAAGTCCTTGTGAACAGCCAATCACAGAAAATTTGTGAAGGTCTTGTTCTGATAAGTTATATAGTAGCCCTAGTAAGCATCACATTTGTGCTGGTGTATTTGTTTGGGATGCCATGGTAGCAGGTTTTGCTGCCTGGGATGGCTACATACTTTCCTAATCCGTCTCTCATGAATCAAATAACTAGCAAAACTAAATATTTGTTTTTCAAAAGTTCAGGGTGGGGGGGAGAACAGCAAGGACCAATTTCAACACTTATGTAAGATTTAATTTCAGATTTGTAAAATCGGTGCATAGTAAAAACAAAGACTAGTGGTTCTATGGTATGTAAGAGGTTTTTGTCACTTGTGTGTTAACATATGTCTAGCGGCATTTAAAGTCTCTTATTGTAAAATAGTCAGGTGAAAACCGGGCAAACACTGCTGGCCCTTTAGAATGAGTGGAGGAGGGGGAAGTTCCCAGTCCACTAGAGATGTGGTGGACCTAGTAAATGTACATCCTTCTGTAAACACATCTGTTTAAACACTGATCAAACAGGATGGCATAAAATCAACACTAGGCTACAATATTTTCAACCCTGTTGCATAGTGAATGTACTATTTTATAGTGAATCTGCTGTGAAAAAGCTGTATATGATTTGCCCTGTTTATTTCAGACTTACCATCAGTGTTTTTTGTTTTTTTAATCCAACTGGTTGGATCCCACCTTTCTGTCTTCCCATTCCCCAGCAATCTTCTACATGCCTTCTACATGTCTCTGTTAAGATCTGGGATACCCCTGTGAACAAAATATTATACTATATTTTGGGTTCCCACATTGCATGAATGGAACACCACCATAATTACTTTTGAGGGCTTGTATTACATAGGGTTCCTTCCTGTGTGAACATACCCTTCCTTACCTTTCAACTGCGGTGACATTAGCATGAAAAGGTGCCATATCATTGACCCTATCCATGTGATTTCCTCAGTCTTAATGGCACCAGAGTGTCAAGAGGAGAATGAATAAAGAACTGAATCACATACTGCTCCAGGAATGTATAAATCAATCTACAGTACAGAAATAGGTCAAGACTGGACAGACTTTTGCCCCATGGTTAGAAGCTTCCAGTGAATGTGGAAATGTTTTCAGTGCAGGCCTAGGATCCATCAAAAAGGCTCCATTCCTACTTATAGATAAACAGCCCATTCCTGAGCTCTTGGTGGGAAAGAGCTCAGGAGGAGCGCAAGTGCCCAAGCCAGCATCTGGGCTGCTTGCGCCAGCACCCGAGCCACATGTGCCGCTGCGAGAGGCAGGGACAGCAGCATTGGGCCACTCATGCTGGCCTACCTGAGCTGCTGAGGCAGCGCAACCCAGGGACACCGGCTTGGCCTCCCCATGCCAGCATCCCAGGGGCATTCCCGAGGCACACTGGGGGGTGGAGCTGTCAGTAGGCAACTTCCTGACCCCTTTCGCCTCGGGTATGCCATCAACAACAAAAGCGTTGCTGCACCAGATTTTTGCTGTTTTCAATAGGGCAAAATACCCCATTTTTAAACCAAACAACATTTTAAAGGGTTTTAAAGGCCTTTCAGCAGCTGGGGAATGGCTTTGGAGGTGCCACATCAGTGCCTCGGCCACACCGTGCCCATCCACCGAAGGCTCAGGAATGGGCTGAAAGTGAGGTCTAAGAGTGGAGGTATTATTGTGCCCTCACTCTGCCTTAGAAGATTTGGGGAACACAAAGCAGGAGTTTTAGTGTTGTTCCTGCAGTTTTCTAGACTCCCCTCAGAAGTCTCTGATCCTATGAGGGATGCAGAGTCTGAGAAAGCTGAATGGTTTTCTGCTTCCATCTGCATGGAGTATAACTGCGAGGTCCACCACATCTCTAGTGGACTGGGAACTTCCCCCCTTCCACCCATTCTAAAGGGCTAGCAGTGTTTGCACTGCCTTATATACTATATGTGCAATAGTAATAACATAAGAAAAACCATGCTGGATCAGACCAAGACCCAACAAATCCAGCAAAGTCTGTTTGCACAGTGGCCAACCAGGTGCCTCTAGGAAGCCCACAAACAAGATGACTGCAGCAGCATCCTGCCTGTGTTCCACAGCACCTAATATAATGGGCACGCTCCTCTGATACTGTACAGAATAGGTATGCATCATGATTAGTATTCATTTTGACTAATAGCCATGGATAGCCCTATCCTCCATGAACATGTCTACTCCCCTCTTAAAGCCTTCCAAGTTGGCAGCTATCACCACATCCTGGGGCAGGGAGTTCCACAATTTAACTATGCATTGTGTGAAGAAATACTTCCATTTATCTGTTTTGAAACTCTCACCCTCCAGTTTCAGCAGATGACCCCGTGTTCTGCCTTTATGAGAGGAGTAAAGCTTCTCCCTGTCCACTCTCTCCATACCATGCATAATTTTATAGACCTCTATCATGTCTCCCCTTAACTGCTTTCTTTCCAAGCTAAACAGCTTCAAGAGTTTTAAGCACTCATTGTTCAGTAGCTCTAGCCCGCTGATCATTTTGGTTGCTCTTTTCTGCACCTTTTCAAGCTCTGCAATATCCGTTTTAAAGTGTGGTCTCACAATAGATTTGTACAAGGGCAGTATGATAGCAGCAGTTTTATTCTCTATTCCTTGTCTAATTGTGGACAGCATGGAATTTTCCTTTTTCACAGCAGCTGCACACTGGGTTGACATCTTCATTGAGCTGTCCACTACTACCCCAAGATTCCTGTCTTGGTCTGTTGCTGCCAGCACAGATCCCATCAGTGTATATGTAAAGATGGGATTTTTTGCCCCAATATGCATCACTTTATACTTGCTCACACTGAGTCAAGTACAGTTTCTATTAATGGGATTTCGTATAGCATAGCCAATATGAGCTGTCACACCCAAATCCCATGAAGTTGAGGACAGGGCAAAAGCAGAGGAGAAACAAGATAAGGTGGTGCAGGCCTTGTGGTTGCTCAGGCCAGGAAGCAAGACTGACTTGGAAACTTTCATAGGTATCTGGGAATATCATATGTCTTGCTTTGGTCTACGGCTGGGAAGAAACTTTCATTAACAGGTGCAGCTGATTTATCTGCATATCCTTTGATTGGAGCTAGATTATAATGTATATGTACACGTATATGTACTTGTTGATTCACCCCACAGGATACCATGTCACCAGTTCTCACATTAGGGTTGCGAGGTCCCTCCTGGCCATTGGTGGGGAATGAGGGGGTAAGGTTGCCAGATCCAGGTTGGGAAACCCCTGGAGATTTGGGGAATGGAGCTTGGGGAGGACAGGGACCCCAGTGGGGTACAATGACATAGAGTCCACCCTCCAAAGCATCCATTTTCTCCAGGGGAACTGATCTTTGTAGTCTGAAGATGAGCTGTAATTCCAGGGGATCCCTCTCACACCATCAGACTTATGACCTGAGACCTGATGTTGTCTTCCATCCTAAGCCACAGTAAGAGGGTTGCCAGCCTTAGTTGGCAGTACAACGGGGAAATTTGGGGGCAGAGATGAGTTATTTGACATCACATCAGTGCATGATATTGTTTCTGGCACAAAATCAGAAGTGAAGTCATTGTGTCAGGGTAGCACTCTAGGATTCGCCCAAAATGGTTTTGTGCTTGAAATGAAACAATGTCCAAATCCCCTCCCCCACATGTTTTACCCCTGCTGCCTTGCCAGGAGCTCTTCTGCTACAGTGGGAGACCTGGCCCCCTGACACAGTAACTATGTCAGCATAAGCCTTTGTGAGAACTGAATCATAAGGTCTTGAAATCTGAGGCCACACTGAAATAAAGCCCACAAGTTCTAATTCTCCTTATGAAACTGTTGCCTCTAGAGTGTACAATATTGCAACATATTAATACAAGTACCGTGAATATATTTGTCCAGATTTAAAGTATGCTGTTGTAAATTTGATTTGTACACATAAGCACCATGTGAGAAACCTGACCTAACCGAAAATAAAATGCTTTTTCAAGTCTCAGATGGAATTCCTGCACCAACTTGACAGCCAAAAATCAGGACCTATTGACAATATTGCTCAGGGCCTGTCTCGGCAATAACTTAAAATGAGACTGCGAATATACTATCTGCACTATATCAAATCCTCAATGATCATTGAACTCACAGGGACTGTTGCTTTCATTAAAAGTGATTACCCAACATGATGTTAGCAATTTATCAAGTCAAGAATTTAAATAGAAGTGCGATTTGTAAGCTTATGTGCTGCAGCATTCTTGCTTTAGGCCTAGATAAATGAAAAATCTCAAGCTTTAAAATAATCTTCCAAAACACCGTGATGAGTCTTTCACAGTATTAAAGGTTACTGGGAAATTTGTTCATATTGGGCAGGGCTATCCCATACAAACCCTTCACACCTTGGGCCCTCATATTTACAGGACTGCCTTTTTCATGGTGGTTTATGTAATTTTTTTAGAGTGGATTATTGATTACATTTTATATAAGCGTCGGTTTAAGACTGTATTTTATACATGTGCTTGTCTATGACCATAACAACAATAAACAAACAGGAATGCCTCTTCTCCTATGTTCTACCATGACAGCTTTGCTCATCTGATCAAGGCCTTCTGCAGTTGCCACCCTGCAAATGAGCAAGATTGACAACTGTGGTTTCTCTGTTGGTTTCTCTGTTGCAGCCTCCACTTTGTGGAATGGCTTGCCTGAGGTGGTCAGGGAGGCTCCCACACTTCTGTCATTCTGCAAACTATGTAAAGCAAAATTGTTCGGGGGGGGGCATTTAATAAGGGTGATATTATAACAAAATGGTTGAGGAGGGCACTTTTATAAAAGAGATGGGACTGTGAGCTATACCACTGAGTATAGTATGCATTATCTGTTTGCTGTATCCCACTCTCACTACTCTGCTTTTTATACTTATGTAATACCATTTTCTGCATTGTTTAACATATCTTCTATTCTAATAGTGAAATCAGCCAATTCTTTGGATACTTAAATCCGGTGACTGGAGCTGAGAATGGGCAAGACGGATCTTTCTTCAAATCTAAAAGGGGGCCCAGGTTTGCAGAATCTTATATTCTAATAATGAAGTCTGACAGATCTTTGGATACTTAACTGGAGCTGTGAATGGGCAAAACGGATCTTTCTAAAAATCTGAAATCTAAAAAATATATAAAAAATAGACCGAGTTTTAAAAAAAATCTGTAAATGATAAAAGGAGTGCCTGTAGCTTTAAGCAATGGATTCCCTCAGTGGCTGTTGCTAGGCAGCATACAGGCACTCCAATGATTGCAGGTGTTTCATAATGCAAGCACTGATCAAAGATTCTGCTTCCTGGACCAGTGGTGAATGTGGGTATTTTTCATGTGATGGGGCATGGAGTATGGGGTAGGTGGAAAAATAGGTGGAAGAAAGGATTCTAAGTAATTCTATTGGCATGTAAATGACTATTGACTCTGTGCATCACTGCCACTGAGATGAGGAGTATGTACTCTTCAACAACAGCCACCCTATGAAAGCCAGCACGGTGTAACATAGGGCTATGCATATTGATAAACCCAAATAAAAAATAAACCCAGAATTAGCCATTTCGGCAATATGCAGGTTCCATTTAGGCTGAAGACCAAAACCTGGGGATTTACCCGAAGTGGAATAGGTGATTCCTGAAAAGCTGAATATTCAGCTATTGACGGTTTTGACTATTCACCTTTGCTCAGATGCACAGCTCTTTGCTTTCTCCCATTTTTCTATCTTTGACTGGTTTTGTTAGAGCCTTATAGCTGGGGCCCTTTTGAGGAAAAGGTCGTGTAATTGGAACCAACTTGGTCTGACCAAACTCCAGATAAGAGAGATCAGTTCTCCTGGAGAAAATTACTGCTTTGGAAGGTAGACTGCATGGCATTGTACACTGCTGAGGATTGCTTTCCTCCTCAAAACACATTCTCCCTAGGCTGCATCCCCAAATCTCAAGGAATTTCCTAACCTGGAGCTGGCAACCCTAAGGGGAACTGATCTCTGTAGTTGGGAGATCCATTGTGATACTAGAAGAGCTGCTGCCACCACTGCTGTTGTGGCGGGGGAGGAAGCAGGTTGGTGGCTGGTAGCACCACTGCCGCTGTTTTGGGAGGGGGAAAGGAAGTAGGTGGGAGGGTTATGGGGCAGAAAGAGAGAGTGATGGATTGGGGGGGGGGAGAAAGAGAGACTTATGGGGAGAGGAGAGGAAGCAAAAGTTGAGGGAATAGTATAGCTGCTCCAACAAGTTTCTTGTGGGTCCACACTTGTCATTTCTAATATTTAATGCTTTGTTTCAGACCGTTGTATTTCTTGTTCTATTACATTGCTTATTTGATGTCTCATTCTATTGATTGCATTGACTTACACTGTGTAATCCACCTTGAGTCTCAGTGAGAAAGGCGAACTATAAAGTAAATAAATAAATGGAATTAAAGAATGCATAACTTCATTACTGATAAACACTGTTCCTATGTATTGTCGAAGGCTTTCACGGTCAGAGTTCATTGGTTCTTGTAGGTTATCCGGGCTGTGTGACCTTGGTCTTGGTATTTTCTTTCCTGACGTTTCGCCAAGAGGAGTAACACTGAAGGCATCCTCTGAAGGCATCCTCTGAAGATGCCTGCCACAGCTGCTGGCGAAACGTCAGGAAAGAAAATACCAAGACCACAGTCACACAGCCCGGATAACCTACAAGAACCACTGTTCCTATGGATGTAAATATTTTATAATTGCCTCTCATTTCCTTTGAAATGTCCCTGGGAATATCCTTCGGGGGACACATATTACCGGAGGTTGCAGGTTGATCCTATCATGTTTTCATCCCGGCCTTGCTCTGTGGAGTTCAGGGCAGCATGCATAGCTCTCCCCTCCTCTACTGTACTCTCACCAAAACCCTGTGAGATACATTAAGCTAAGAAAGAGTGACTGACCCAAGGTCACCTTATATCTTTCATGACTGAGTGGGAATTTGAACTTGGACCTCTAGTTCAACATGCTAACACCATACCACACTGGTTGTTGAGATCCTTTCTTGTATTTTTAAAAGTTAAATTACTGAGCTGCAGTGGCCTTATGTGTATTAAGCTGCAATTCCTAGAAGTATTTCAATAATTTTGGCATCAGCAAAGCTAAATACCAGTGGTACAACCTCCCAAGCTGTGAATAAAGCATTTTATAAAAATCTCCATGGCTGTCAAAGATTCAAACATATACATTTATCAAAGGAAACTAACGATTAAATTGTATTAATGAATTTGAAAACTGCTACGATTTTTCATTTCAGCTGTCACCATTTTCAGTGTTTGTGCAGAATTATTTAGAAGTCTTAGAGGATGCATGTATTTCCTCAAATGAATAGTAGAGATATTTTATCTTTAAGATAACAGGAAAATATCATGGGAAAGTCAGAATCTGCACACACCATGGTTAATGTCAGGCCCAGGTTGCACGTTCAGTAGAGTTAAATTGTACCAACTACAACAGGCTGAAAGTAGGGTGCTTGCCCTTTTGAATGCTTTCTCCCTTAAAGAAATGTCTCTCTGTGCCTACCCGGGGAGCAAGATTTATACTAGTTTTCTCCCCAGCATTGCTATTATTTCATATTTGGCCATCCCACTTGCCAAAGATTGATTCAAGATATATTCATAATTTGATATCAGAGCAAGTCAAACAATATGCATAAAACAGAAGAAATTTTAGATTGAGGTGGCAAATTTTAAGCTATTTTGCATATCACTTTTTCGATGGATTGAAAATGTGGAAGTAAGTTGTTCCTCTCTACATCTACACACATTGAAATGAAACACATAATAGGCAAAGCAGTAACATACTGATTTCTCTTGTGGCCAGAGCCATGTACTAAAATTAGATGCAATATGGCGTAGTGGTTTGAATGTCAAACTGGGATCTGGGCTTCAAATCTCTACTCTCACAAGAAACTTACTCAGTGACCTACAGTCTGGTTCAGGTTCATGGATGATACATTTACTATTTGGAGCCATGGTGAAGAAAAATTAATGGACTTTCTAACCCATCTCAATAATATCCATCCAAACATTCAGTTTACCATGGAAAAAGAAATTGAGGGTAAACTCCCATTTCTTGATACCCTTGTCATCCGTAAAACAAACTTTCAGTTAGGTCACAAGGTCTACCGGAAACCAACTCACACAGATCGCTACTTACATAAAAACTCCAACCACCATCCCCGACAGAAAAGAGGAATAATCAAAACATTAATGGACCATGCAAGATGGATCTGTGAACCACAGTTTCTCAAGGAAGAAATTGATCATCTAAATCACGCACTGCTAGCAAACGGCTATTCCAGAAATGAAATCAGAAGGACCATTAAACCAAACAAAAATCAGAAAACCCATAGGAAAGGTATTCTTGCCATTTATTAAAGGAGTCACTGATAGGATGGAAAAAATCCTTTGAAAAAACATAACCTACAAACAGTGTTTAAACCCACCAAGAAAATACAACAGATGCTACGATCAGCAACAGACAAAAGAGGCCCCCTCACCTCTGCAGGAATATTGTATACCTTGCAGTAGGGCTGTCAATTCGGTTCGGCCCGAACTGAAAATCAGCCGAATTTCCCTTGATTCGGCGGTTTTTAGTTCGGACGGATCCGAACTCAAAACTGGCGGGCAACCGGGGGGGCCGAATTCAGCGAGTTCGGGAGTTCGGCGAATAAATTCGGCCAATTCGGCCGTCAGTAAGCAGCATAACCGTCAGTAAGCAGCATTCTCCTCCCCCGGCCAATCGGTGGCCAAGCTGGGTCTTCTTCTGGCCAATCAGTCAGGATTGAGTGCTGGAGGAATCAGCTGATGTGCGGCCGGCCGGGGAAAGAGAGAGAGAGAGGGAAATCCTCATGTGTGTGTGAGGGGGTGCTTGTGCACATTCGCTCCTTTCCGTGGCTGCAGGGGGTGCATTTTTTGGGGTACCGACCCCAAACTTTCAGGGGATATTCAGACAGGTTTTTTTAAGAGACCACCCAAGTTTTGTAAACATTGGGTCAGGGGGTCCCGAGATATGGGCTCCCCCCCTTTTTTCTTTCCATGGCTGCAGAGGGCGCATTTTTGGGTGTGCCGACCCCAAACTTTCAGAGGAGCATCAGACTAGGCTTCTTAAGATACCCCCCAAGTTTTGTAAACATTGGGTCAGGGCCCCCCGAGATATGGGCTCCACCCCTTTTTCCTCTCCCCCTTTTCCATTTTCGTGGCTGCAGGGGGCGCTTTTTTGGGGGTTCAGCCCCCAAACTTTTGTCATAGCTTCAGAGAATCCCTCTTAAGAGACCACCCAAGTTTTGTAAAGATGGGTTCAGTGGGGGCTGAAATATTGGCTCCCCCCCTTTTCTCTTTCCATGGCTGCAGGGGGCGCATTTTTGGATGTGCCGATCCCAGACTTTCGGCGGAGCTTCAGTCAAGGCTTTTTAAGAGACCACCCAAGTTTTGTAAACATTGGGTCAGGGCCCCCCGAGATATGGGCTTTCCCCTTTCCCCTATTGGGATGAATGGATCACCCTCGAGAGATGCATACATATGGATCTTATATTGGATACAAATGGAATCATATTGGATTACCCAGCCTCCCAGCCCCTCCTGCTGGAACAGAAGACAGCCACAGTAAGACCCCTTTGGGGGCTTTAATCTATATTTTTTCTTTTCTGTGTGTGTGGGGGGGGGAAAGCAGAGTCTGTGTGTGTGTGTGGGGAGGGAGCAGTTTCTGTGGGTGGGGGGGGAAGCCAAAGGGGGCTTTTGCCGGTTCTGCCTGGGGTGTGTGTTCCCCCTCCAGTCTCTCTCTCCCTGGTTTGAGGGGGGGCTTCATTTTTATTCTTCAGGTTTTTCCTCATTCATAAGATCAGTTAGGTTATTGATGCTTGCTCAAAACTGGTTTTCAAATGGTGACTTAAAGAATGCATCTGCCTGGTCCCAAGTCCAATGCAAAAGGAGACATTCCACCCCCTCCTGCTTATTATGCATAGCTAGCTGCCTCTGTCCCTTTCCATGGTATGCAAACTCCCAGGTGTCAGGTGTTGCTATGCACTGTTGCAAAGGTTTTGCATTGCGTGCTTGTGTTGCTTTGCAGTTGTATTGTTTTGCAAAATTCTTCACACCTGCCCCGCCCTTTGCATATTTGCAAAGGGGTTGCTCTGCAGTTGTGTTGCTTTGCAAAGTTCTTAGCACCTGCCCCGCCCTTGCTCTCATCAGCTGTTTGTCGGGCCGGGAGCTTTGTGCGTGGGCGGCAAGCTCTGCGGAGAGATCCACATTAAGGGTGGGGGGGACCCCTTTCAGGGCCCATATCTCAGCCCCCCCTCACCCAATCTTTACAAAACTTGGGGAGTCTTTCAATATACGTCCTTTGAAGCTCTGCTGAAAGTTTGGGACCTCTAAGCCCAAAAATGCCCCCCCCCGAGCCGCGGAAAGGCGCGGTTGTGTTTTTAATGGCTTTATTCGGCCGAATTTTTTCCCCGAACTTTGAATTCCCGCCGAATTGAACGGATCCGAAGTGGGGGAGTTCGGACTTCGGCACGTACCCACAAGGGCCAAATTCGGCCGAATCCGAACTGTACCGAATTTTTTTTTTTTTGACAGCCCTACCTTGCAGTTGTGGACAAGTTTACATCGGGACCACACAATGCAGCATACAAACAAGGATAAAAGAACATGAAAGATACTGCAGACTTGGCCAACCTGAGAAATCAACAGTGGCTGAACATGGACTGATCCAAACAGGACACAGGGTCTTATTCCAAGACACTGAAATACTGGACAATTCTACCAACTATTTTGTCAGATTGCACAGAAATTGCATTGAAATTCATAAACATCAGCATAACTTTAACAGAAGAGTTTAGAATGAATAAGGCTTGGCTTCCTGTCCTGAAAACCTCCAGACTAACAAAGACTACAGTCCACAATAGCCATACGGATTAGCCTTGGATTCCACATGTTCACTTCAGGATACAATGGTTCCACATTAACATACCACACCCTCATTAGCACATTATCTTGATTCTTACAGGACATTGATTTGCACATTACCTTTAATACTTTGCAGGACAATGACTCAGCTCAAACCCAACCCCCTTCTGACTATATATTACTCTTCCTACACACTTGACACTGAGAGACACTGTCCTTCAGTGTTACTCCTCTGAAGATGCCTGCCACAGCTGCTGGAGAAACGTCAGGAAAGAAAATACCAAGACCACGGTTACACATCCCAGATAACCTACAAGAACCAATGAACTCTGACCGTGAAAGCCTTTGACAATATTACTCAGTGACCTTTAGGGTTGCCAACCTCTAGGTACTTCAAACAATTGGGCAGTACCACAGCTCAATAAATAGAAATAAGAGTATTTAGTGAAAGTCACACATTTCATTAGGCATTAAACAAAAGCATATCCAAAGCCTACAATAAAGAACGCAGAATATGACAACAGTGATCAAATAATAAACCATATACAAACAATATAAACTGGTTACTTCACCGTGTAATCCTAATCAAAAATATGCGGCAAGCCATCAGAACGGTCCAATAAAGACTCTGCCAATAATCCAAAGAGAAAAGATACACAAACGGTAACTCCACCGTTACTAAAAGTTCAAGCGTAGGCTTCAAGATGAACAAAGCGGGAGCTTCAATGAAATGGAGGACGACAGGCTCCGAAGTAGAGCTGCAAGTAAAGAGTTCCAACGAAATGGAAGACAAAACGACACTTCCGGATCTTGTGTACGTTTCGCAGTAGCTTCTTCAGTTGTAAATTTATGTATCTGTAAATTTATGCAGCCACATTCAATAAGTTATGATTCACATATGGTACAAGAGACCTCCAATCCTGACCAGCGACCCAAAGGGCTTCTTACAATCTCTGATTACTTGCAGCTCTACTTCGGAGCCTGTCGTCCTCCATTTCATTGAAGCTCCCGCTTTGTTCATCTTGAAGCCTACGCTTGAACTTTTAGTAACTGTGGAGTTACCGTTTGTGGATCTTTTCTCTTTGGATTATTGGCAGAGTCTTTATCTGGACCATTCTGACGGCTTGCCACATATTTTTGATTAGGACTACACAGTGAAGTAACCAGTTCATATTGTTTGTATATGATTTATTATTTGACCACTGTTGTCATATTCTGTGTTCTTTATTGTAGGCTTTGGATATGCTTTTGTTTAATGCCTAATGAAATGTGTGACTTTCACTAAATACTCTTATTTCTATTTATTGAGCTGTGATGCTGCCCAATTGTTTGAACTATCATTATTCAGCACACGTATCAACCTCTAGGTACTAGCTGGGGATCTCCTGGTATTACAACTGATCAGCAGATAGAGATCAGTTCACCTGGAGAAAATGGCCACCTTGGCAATTGGACTCTATGGCATTGAAGTCCCTTCCCTCCCCAAACCTTGCCCTCCTGAGGCTCCGCCCCAAAAACCTCCCCCTGGTAGCGAAGAGGAACCGGACAACCCTAGTGACCTTGATCTATTCACTGTCTCACAGCCTAAACTGACAAGGTTGTTGTGGGAATAAAATGGAAGTGGAGATGACATCTAGGTATGCTAACCTGTACTCTCTAGATGAAGAAAGTGATACAAACACAATAAATAAATAAAAAAAATTTGAATGTGGAAATCTGACCAAGGGTGAAATTGCTGTATTTCCTCTTTGGACATTTTTTTCAGGCTATGCAGCTGAGTGAATTAACTCCCCTGTCCCGGGTTGCCCTCCCGCCCGGGCACCCGGGACGGCCCGAGAACCCCGGCCCCAGCCACAACCCGCGAGGGGGGGACGAAAACCCCACAGAACCCCCACTCACCAGGGAAGGAGCCAGGTGGGGCGACCAGCAGAGGCAAGCCCGAGCCTCTCAGACACGCCCTGGCGAATGGGGCGGAAGCCCCCATACCAAGCCCGGCAAACGGGGCCCAGCGTCAGTGGCGGTGTTGCGGGGCGCCCGGGCAGGGAGGCGAACCGGGGCCCCGGGAGGAAGACGGAGGTCCAGCCCCCTGGCTGGCAGGAGGGAGGGAGACCGCAGAGGCCAGGGATGCCCGACCTGCAGACGAGCCAACATGGCTCCCGCCCCGACAGCCGCGGGAAGGTAGCGGAGGGGAGGGGGAAGGGAGCAGGCGCGAAGGCTGGGAGGCCAACGAAAAGACCCGCCCCGAGCTTGACAAGCTCAGGACGGGCGGAAGAGCTCGGGCTGGGCCGGGCAGAGGCGGGGCCCACGCCCGCAGGCGGGATTCCCATGGCAGGGGAGCACAGAGAAGAGGGAGGGGTTAGATATAGCCTCGACTGGATGCGAAGAGGGAAGCACAGGTGGTGGGGGGGTATAAGAACGGCATGGGTGGAGGCCAATGATGATGGCTGGCAAAGGACACGCTCGGATACCAGAGAGTGAACAAGCTGGCCAGCTCAGGGGAGGAAATTTCGTCCTCCTCTGCTGAGTGGTCTGAGGCCGAAGAAACTCTAGCTGGAAAGAGTTGGGTTCCTTCAGGTGGAGCAGCAGCAAGGACAGTCCCGCCTGACGGCGCTGCGGCCCCGGCCGGGACGCGACATCCCCCAACTGCAAAACTACACAATATATACATTGATTTATATGCCTCAGCACTGGGGCGGGGTGGGGGGTGGGGACACTGAACAACACAGAAACCCTTTTGTCAATTTTCAGATTACAGAATATATCAACAAGGACAGGGTCATGTGCAGCATACATCTCATGGCAGACATGATGAATGAACTTTGAAACTAATGACAGTGTTGCGATGAAGAAAGATCCTGGCTCCAGGTAATCCACTACCAGTGATTTCAAATGACAACAACAATATAGGATGGGTACTGGGCACTTGAATGCCATAACGTAGCTCACCTTGTTCCAAATAAAACAGCTACTGTACCTCTTTCTCTTTCTTATCAGCCACTGGGGAAAGTGACAGGTCACATAAATGGCATTAGTAAGCCTATGACTAGAACTATCTCAAAGTCATGGGGAGAGCTAATGAATCATCTAGACATTCATGCCAGGCTTTACAGTAGCTGCAAAGTGGAGGGAAAAAAACACAATTCTGATCAAAATTGCAAAAGGATCTCAAAGGCAAGTATAACCATAGTTTGTGGTGATGGTGGACAGTGTCATCAAGTCTCAACTGACTTATAGCAACTCCACAGGAGATTCAAGGCAAGAGATGTTCAGAGGTGGTTTGCCATTGCCTGGCTCTGCAATGGAATTCCTCAGTGGTCTCCCATTCAAGTACTAATCAGGGACAACTCTGCTTAGTTTCTGAGAACTTATGAGATCAAGCTAGCCTTGGCCATTCAGGTCAGGTCACCATAGCATGTATTCTTCAACGTTTTCAGACCCAGGACTTACCTTTAACCCCCAGCCAATATCATGGGACTCAGAGGAAGAGAAGAAACCCTACTTGTGCTTAATTAGGGTTGTCAGACCCCTATGGGGGTGGGGGAGCCTCTGCTTTGGTTCCCCTCCCCTCCCCTGGCCCTGTCCAGCCAGCTGATGGGGGTCTTACCAGGTGCAAAATGAGGCCTCGGCCTCTACTCCATCAACATGTTGACATCCCTTCTGGATAGGGTTGCCATTCTCCAGGTACTAGCTGGAGATCTCCTGCTATTACAACTGATCTCCAGCCAATAGAGATCAATTGACCTGGAGAAAATGGCTGCTTTGACAATTGGACTCTATGGCATTGAAGTCCCTCCCCTCCCCAAACCCCGCCCTCCTCAGGCTCCACCTGGCAACCCTACTTCTGGAAGAGATGTCATCACATCGCCGATGACTTCGAAGATGCTCTGGTATTTGGCAAAACACTATGGCAAAAACAGATTCTACCATAGAGTTTTTACCCAAATACCAGAGCATTTTCCATGTCATCAGCAATGTGATGATGTGACATCAACACTCCAGCAGCATTGAGGCCTATAGGCTTTGTTTGTGCCTGGTAAGACCTCCCTCTCCCGCCAGTTGCCAGGGAGTCCCTGGCAATCCTGTGCTTAATAGGGTTGACAACTCTGGATTTGGAAATACCTGGAGATTTGAGGGTGGGGCTTGGGAGAGTGGGATTTAGGGGGGGGCGGGACCTTGGTATGGTATAATGCCACGCAGTCCACCTTCCAAAGCAGCCTCCTTCCAAAGCAGGAAAAGTGGAAGACATGTTTTAAATAAACAAATAAGTTGCTTAAGTAGCCTGGAGATCAGTTGGAATCCCATGGGATCTCCAGCCCCCACCTGGAGATTGGCAACCCTAGTACTGAAACACTACCACTTTATACCACTGAGGTACTTTACCTTGTCATCCTGTTTGTCACCTTTATCTTGTCATCCTGTTTGTCTTCTCAGTGTAAGAGGCAAGGAGTGACAGCTTGGCTCTCTATGCACTTGCACCAAGAGCAGGTCCTTCTAAAAAGTAACAACAATGGTGGCTCTGTAGGAACTTGCAATCCAGCAGGTAGTGCTCCATGCCCCATCTGAGCCCCTGACTTAGGGATGCTGATCTTTTGGTGCCCAAGGCATCTGCAAAAGGAAATGGAGGGGTGGATTGAGTGCTGACAATCACACCAGCATGTTACATCACTTCTGCAAAAAAAAAAAGTGACAAATGGATGCTCTAGCATTTCACAAAACGTCTATGGTAAAACCATACAGGTTTTTTTGCAAGAGCTAGAGTGCCTACAGACATCACTTCCAGATTTTGCTAGAAATGTCATAAATGTGCTGGCATAATGCCAGCATGCTAGGCCCTGCCCCCAGTTTCTTCAGGGGAATTCTGGCTGCTGCCTGCCAACCATACCGACTGTGGTAGGCCTTGGGTTTCTTTCTTTGTTCTGAACAAAGTTCTAATTGATTTACTGGAGACAACCCCTTCTCCATATTCCTACACCACGCAGCATTTTACAGCAGCACAGCAAAGGGTGCTTGTTGTTCCCTTGCTCAGCTAGGTCTTGCACGTTTGGTTCAATGGAGTTTTGGGCTGAAGCTTCTCCCCATGCACCTCTGGCATTGTCTTGTAGCAGAGATGTGGATTTTTCCCCCTTTCTGGGCCATTTTGCAAAGGAACACACACATTTAAAAGATATAAAATGTAAAATCTAGTCATACATAAATTAGTGACGGGATTGAGTTGGGGGTTGTCCTCTTTCTTCCAGGTTTCCTGGAAGAATACAGGTTTCCGGTAATGCGTTCCTGTTTCACCCCCACCCTATTTACCAGAGATGGACTTTATTATGCATTGAAGCCACATTTATTACTGTGATGGACTTTGTATTGCATTTGAAGCCGCATTATGTTGTGATTCCCTATCCTGTATAAGTTTTTGTTCATAAGTAATTAAAATTACATATTCACTGAGGGGTGCTGTTTTAATAATAAAAGATACATGTTGATTTTATAGATACTTGTTATTTGATATATTTTGGGGGAAGTAAACTCACAGGCAAAACGTTTCCCTTTAGCGTATATCTTTCAAGGTGCTTATCCATACATCCAATCTCTGCATTGTACAGTTGAATCTCAACTGCAGTAAACACAAGGAGGGATTTTGCTATAGTTCTTTGTTTATGCCAAATAGCAAAGCCGCTGCTAGACCATAGCCTCCCTCCCTCTCCCCACCCCCATTCTGCAGTAATTAATTGTTTAAAGGGCCTCCTCCTACCTGCTAGTCCAGTTTGTTTCTAATTCTTACCCCAGGAACAAGACTTTTACAAATGAAAATACATTGCATTTTATTCTAATTAAAGTAAGCTGCTATTTTGTGATGTTCTTGCCTTCACTTAAATGTATATTATTAAATCTCTCTATTTTCCTGTTTTTTTTTTTTAAGAAAGCAGCAAAACAAGAGAATTGTTCTTTCTGTCATTTTAAGAAACCAAGAAAACCTGGCTATAACAGCAGATGACAAATGAAGTCATGCTATCCCTAGTGTGGAGCAGGTGGGCTTTATGTTTTTCATTCATTTCTTACCACACCTGGCATAAATCTGTGCCAACAGTGGAGTCAGGTTCCATAATGAACCCACAACCAATTGTAGCTCTTGGAACATCTTGGCAGATGTCATAAATTATCTTAACAGAAACTGTAAGAATCAGGAAGGTTTAATTGATTCCCTAATCAACCACACTATGCAACCTGTTGTGTTGGGTGGAATTCTAACAAAAGATAAAGTAAAGTTCTGCATACCATTTATTTATTTTTTTACATACAGAACCTTTCATTTACAAAAACTTGTACACTCCCCCCCTTTTGTTTGGACTGTTGCCACATGTACACGTTTTTGTAAATGAAAGGTTCTATATGTATTGTGTTATGCACTTCTAGAAATTGATGAAAATATAAGCTATGTTTTGTTGCAACTCATTTAAATGCTAAACTGTATGCTATACATATATGGCTGCATACTCTTTATCAAGTATATGGAGGTTGGCAACCCTAGAAGCTGAGCCTGTCTAGTATTTGGATGGTAGATCACCAAGGAAGTCCAGGGTTGCTACATAGAGATAGGCAATGGCAAACCACCTCTGTTCGTCTCTTCCCTTGAAAACCCTATGGGTAGGGTTGCCAGGTCCCTCTTCACCACCGGAGGGAGGGTTTTGGGGAAAAGCCTGAGAAGGGCGGGGTTTGGGGAAAGGAGGTACTACAATGCCATAGAGTCCAATTGCCAAAGCAGCCATTTTCTCCAGGTGAACTGATCTCTATCATTGGAGATGAGTTGTAATAGCATGAGATCTTCAGCTAGTACCTGGAGGCTGGCAACCCTACCTACAGGATTGCCATAAATCAGCTGCAACTTGAGGGCTCTTTCCACCACCATGAGATCATTAATGAGATTAAATAGGTAATCTCCAACAAAATAAGAAATTCTATAGTTTTAGTGCTTTGATATAAGTTCCATTGTGTAGTTCCATGGCCTAGTTTCACAATTACATCCATTCTTTTCTACTCATTATTCTCCACCCTGTTGAACAAACCTGAGCATCCTAACTTAAGCTCAGGTAGTAAAAGTATTGATTTTAACCAGTTTATTGATTATTCCTTTCCAGTAGCCAGAATTCAAACAGTAGCAATTTAAAGAGAAAAGCACAGAAGAATTAAAATAATGAGAGAGTGGTATAAAAACAGCAGCATATACGACAAAAAGTTTTTACTCCATTAAAAAAGATCCTGTGGGGTACACAGTAGTAATTTTCTGACTTTCAGATCCCCTTTTCATTTACAACAGATGTCTGAGGAGAAGCAAAACAAACAAGAAACCTCCATCAGTTTAACCACACTGGGCTCTCCTTCCAAATGTCACATTTCTTCATGCTGCAGGGCAAGATCATATGAAAAATGACACGGAAAGGTCACAGCACTGTCACTTTTGTATTAAAATGAAATAGGCTTGACTTTGCAGGGCTTCTTCTCCATTTTCACAAGTTAATATCAGAAAGTGCATTGCATCCAAATGGCATTTCTAAGCTCGACTCAGTTTTGTAATATCTAGGAAATGAAAACTTGCTATGTTTCCTCCCCCACCCACTAACCCTTCTGAGTGTTTTTGTGATGGCAAACATGTATTTGGGAGAGAAATATGACTTTGGGAAGGATTACTGATTGTACATATTGTACTAAGCATGCAATTTGTATGGAAACCTTGCTACCAGCCAAAGAAATTGCTTTCATAGCCCTCCATCTTCACCAGCCATTGCGGTAAATTATAGTACTTACAGTTCTGATGAAAACTATAAGGACCAGTTGACATCGTTTGAGAAATGCCGAATATATCGCAATTGGCAACTTAAGCCAAAGATAACTGGTGACTTTGGCGATCTTTCTTAGATGGATCCTCCTATCTGTAAGCAAGCAAAATATTTCAAAGAAGAATTGTATATTATTTTTGTACCAAATTCATACCATGCAGAATGGCTTAGAGGATTCTTTGTAAGTACAAAACTAATCTTATCCATGAATTATACTGGAACAAAACTTTGTCTAACTCTCCTAATGATGATTACTAAAAAAAAAAAAAGTGTGAGAGGAAATGTCAGTTTCTTTGTTCCATCAAAGGAAGAACTCTTAGCAAATAATTGCTAAAAGGTGTTCCCTACATTGGAACATCTTTGATACCATCAGTGTACCTGTGTTATGGTCCTGGTGCATTTTCCATGCATATTCTAGTGTCTCTTTTCCTATATTATCCTATCATAGCCTATATCCTAAGTTTATACCAATAGGATCTCAGAACCAAAACTCTACCAGTCAGGATACAGTCAGAAACTTAGCTGGATTCCAGAGTTCTGATCCGATGCCAGAGGAACTCTCAATTGTGTACCAAATTGGGCCAGTGTGTAGTCTTCCCCATTGGCATCAAGGCAAATTTTGGTGCACTAGAAAGGTTCCCATAGCCTTGTAGATGGCTTCCATTCAGAGCCATCTTTCAGCCATCATAAATACTGCAACATTGGATCCTTCATCTTCAAGCCATGCAATTTCCCATTGTATCCTGGTCACGGGTTCCTTTCCCTTTCCCACTATCCCAAGGTCCGTTACTATTTATACCACTGTGACTTCTGCTCCAGATTTGGGCAGCCAATCACTTAGCTCCTCTTTCTGGTTTGGTTTGTTCTAGACTAGCCAAGCAGGAAGAACATATTGTGGATTTAAAGTTAACTTTAATTGGGAATTTAGCATAAAGAAACACAACTACACACTAGGATGGTTTTATTTGGTTTCCATGGGGAAAAAAGCTTGCTCTTTGCCATGCTGCATCTGTATCTTGTAAGGCTAATAAAGTTACTTGCTATTTAAATGCTTTTCTCCCTTCTGCCTTTTGAGATTTACTGTGCCAAAACCACTGGAGACAGCAGATCGAACAATGCCAGTTTTACCCTGGGTCTTGTGTTTGGACTGTACACATGTAAGGGATATTCTGATGTGACAGGCCTTGCACTGGGACTGATTTGGGTAGCAATAAGACTACTAGGATTGCCAACCTCCAGGTGGTGGCTGGTGATCTCCTGCTACTACAACTGCTACTATCCAGCCGATAGAGATCAATTCACCTGGAGAAAATGGCCATTTTGGCAATTGGATTCTGTGGCACTAAAGTCCCTCCCCAAACCCCACCCTCCTCAGGCACCACCCCAAAAACCTCCTGCCAGTGGCAAAGGGGGACCTGGCAACCCTAAAGACTACTATTTGGTTGAAGAGCCAATTCCAGACTGGGTTTAATATGGCAAAACGGGCGTTTCTATTGGGAAGTGATTGCTTCTCCTCCTCCTCCCACCTCAGTGTTTATCAGGGAGAAGTTACAATTAATAAACCTTTCTATGAATGTTCAGTGCTTGCTCCCAATCAATCGAAGAAATGGCAACCCTACTTTTAAATCAATCTGTGGCCTTTTTAGTAACAAAACAGGGCCCTTTTTGGTGTACTGATTCCTATTACCTATTGTTCTTTGTAGCCTTTCTTGTCCTTTTAGCAGTGCCTCAAGTCTCTTGAGAGGTGACATGAATATTGTGCCTGCTATATTTAAATATTAAATTCTCTAATTGCTTGCTGTAGCTGGCATGGAAAACAAAACTAGCTATGTTAAGGCCAGCCTACAAATCTTTCAACATCCTCAGTTTTGGAACCAAATCTGTCCTTCGGGATCTGTTCAAGTAAAATAACAAGGAACAAGATGGTAAATTGCAGAGGTCACTAAACTCATTGAAGATTAATGTCTGAGGCCTTGTGTCAGATGCATTTAAAGTTATTTACACTGCAGTCTTAAGCAAAGTTACACCCTTCTAAGACCATTGATTTCAATGGATTTAGAAGGATGTAACTCTGCCTAGGATGGCAGTGCTAGTATCTTAGCATCTTCCTTGTTCAATTAAACTATATAACACTCTATTTTACTTCTCATCTTAATACAGTTTAAAATTCAAAATGTTCTTATTGTGAATATGTGTAAATCATTTGATCAATACTATTCTGAGCAATTTAACAAAAATGCACGTTATTTGTGCTGATTGTAAAAGATGATAAAGATAGAAGAAGCATGTTACCAGTAATGCTAAGAGTACATGTGCAAACACATGAACTCCTAGATCTCGGTGTCAAGGGATATTTTGTCTGTGCTTGAAACAAGTGCAAGCTAACGCAATACCTCAGGGAGAGACTTGGAATGGAAGACATTGAGGGAGACAATAGTTAAGTTTTAATCTTTATTGTCTGTGTAAAATTAAAAGAAGGAAAAGCAGGAAAGTTCAGGTACATTGAAAGAGCAATATAAAATGCTAATTTGGGGGAACACAGAACAACTAATAAGAACAACTAATAAATAATTCCTTATTTATTATTTTGCAAATCTCAGTCATTAATCATGGCCTGAATTTTCATAAACTCTCTGGAAGCCAAAGAATAGAACCATTGACAGGGAGGAGTCCAGGCCCTCAGAAGAATCTGTCTACTTCCTCATGTGATTGCCTGTAGCTTCATCGTAATTCCTCAGTTTTCATAACACACATAGAGTTTCTCCCACAATCTCCCACCTGAGAAGTTAGGGAGATGACCCAAAAACATGGCTCCCAACACAGGGCTGCTTTTGGGGTTACAAGCACAGAAAGATATTCTTGGCGGGTCTTCAAAGAGGGCACTTTCACAGGCAATGCTCAAAATTCTTCCATTTCCCAAGACGGTTACGATATTTAGAACATATATTTAGTTTTATAATAACTCATGTTTACTTTTTAAACATCACACATGCACCCAAATGCCATATGAGAAATTCTAATGCATAGTTGATGTCATGTGTGAAAACACTGTAACTGTGCATTCCTGAGATTCGGCGTACGGGAACGGCGGGGAGAAGGTGCAGGCGAGCTGCCTCCTAAGGCCGTTCCCCGTATGCTGAAAAACAAAAAAAAGCTGTTTCACGGCTTTTTTTGTTAAACGGGGCCTTTCGCCCCCATAGAGAACAGCGGGGCTAAAAAGCAGGCATAGCAACGCTGTTCCCGGTGCCGGCATAATGGGGCAAAAGGGATGAGGAAGTTGCCTACCGGCAGCTCCTCCCCCAAGCCCACCCCAGGAATGCCCCCCATGCCGGTGCGGCAATTCTCTGCCGTGGCTAGCACCACAGAGAGCCTGCACTGGCGGAGGGGCAAGGCTTGGGCGCTGATGGAACTGCCCTCGCCACCAGCGTGTGTCTTGTTGCATGATTAGATGCACTTACGCTGGCGGTGAGGTCAAGCCATCTCCTAAGAGGACTCGCCCCCCTTCAGGAATGCACGGTAAGTCTCAATGAACAACTACGAGATCGTCTTTAAGTTTGTTGGCAGAGCAGAGTGATGCTTACTAGCTTTTTGAAAGGGCATCAACAATAGATGAATGAATGAAACATTCAGCATCAAGAACTTGATCACTGTGATTTGGGAAAGAAAGCCTTCTCTTCAGGCTGTGGTGTGGGCAGCATTTTTGTCAGAAATGGAAACTGTCTTCTGGCATAGTCACAACACACCACTACATGGAGAAATGCCATTTCATAGAAGAGGCTGGGATGGCGATTGGATTCCTTTCTTATCCAGCTTTGATCCTATGCAAACCAACCCATATCATAAACATAAGTGAAACATGGCTTATCGCTGCCAAGGAAACCACACAACTGTGTGGGATTTGCCATGTATAATTTCTGAGCATCTGCAAACAACCATTGGTAGGTGGTGTGAGGATGTGGCTAGCAGAATAACGTGACATATGTTGGCCATGCTTTTGATGCATTATTCCTTTACCTTCGTTTGAAACATATTCCAAAAAGCTAAAAAAAAAAAAAATGTGAAGGTTCAGTGAAAAGGCTTGTTTGTTTTTAAATTCTTGGGAACAAGAGGCTGGTTTGCTCAAGCAACTAGATTTCATGTGATTTCTCCTAACCAATGGATTGTTATTGGCTGCTGGATGGGAAGACCAGGGAGAAGGCTTTAAACAGGCTCCGTCCCCAAAACCTCCCACCAGACATGAAGAGGGACCTGGCAACCCTATGTTCTGTGCAGTTCACAGCTCATCTTTAATTTTCTTTTTTTCTGTCACAGCTAAATTGGATGGTATCAGCATAGGGCCAGACCCATTCTGGGGAGAAAGGAAGCCTGCATGCCTGTTTCCTAACCCTTTACCCCTGGGATAGCAGATGGCATTATCTTAATGTATTTATTGGCCTTGATTGAGATTTTGTTTTATTATGTTGCTTACTTACTGTAGTAGAATATTTTTTTCTACAAAGCAAAAGTACCATATTTGCATCTCAAAAAGTGATTTACAAAATGCTTTGTGGTAGTTCTCACTCTGTTATTTGGGGACCTTTCCCATGGAATTCAGCCTTTCCAGTGGCAGCTTGTAATTTACTTTTTTGTTCTGGAAGAACTTCCAGTCATGCATGTACTGAACAACCAAAGAATATAGAGGACAAAAATGAGTACTTTCCAAACACAACAGTATGTTTATAGAAGGTTTCAGAAAATTATGGGTAGGAATCCAAATGTTCTGCTGGCAGCACTGGCCACAGGTATACAACAATAAAGACAGGGTAACTGGGAAAAAATGAACAATGTTAAATGTATAGCCTCCAAAATGCTACCATCTTGACTAGGTCATTTTTCCTCCTCACATTATCAGTGTGTTAAAATGGTCTTGTTAAAAGTGCTTCAACTTACTCCCTACTCTCTCCCAAAAGGGAGCATTTTATAAGAAATGATAACTTTCAATTTTGCCACATGAGGAATTTTCCATATAGGGTTGCCAGCTCCAGGTTGGGAAATACCTGGAGATTTGGGGGGCGGAGCCTGAGGAGGGCAGGGTTGGGGAGGGGAGGGACTTCAATGCCATAAAGTCCAATTGCCAAAGTGGCCATTTTCTCCAGATGAACTGATCTCTATCGGCTGGAGATAAATTGTAATAGCGGGAGATCTCCAGCCACCACCTGGAGATTGGCAATCTTATTTCCACCAGAAAAATGGTAGGACACTTGGAGACAATGTTTTGGCCTTACTGGGTTTAGGAGCCTCTAAATTGGTTCTAAGAAATGAGGCCAGTGAAAGTAAGCTACCTGATGAAAACATGAAATGTGAGCAAATGTTACTACCAATAGCTCTCATACTCTGTTGCCGTATTTTGTAGTTCTGGCTGTTGCATGAATTGATTGTGTTGGTAAATCCAGTGTCCATGACAAGTACAAGCACAGCCTGTTCTTATGCTTTCCTGGTCCCACCTGTTTGCTGGGACATCAGATTCCAGCCTGATGCACCTGGGCAAGGTGCCATTTGTTCTTTCTCTGTGAAGACAAACAGAATTGTCCTGATATCTGAAGGGGAAATACAGAGCAAGGCTGCACAAACTGGAACATTGCTCCCTTGCACGAATACCATCTCGATCCAAAAGTACCATATCCAAGTCTTTATCCAGTCTTATTAGCCCAGAGAACTCATTAGTTGTTTTATTAAGGCTGGTGATAAGATTCAAAGCTATTTATTTGTAGAGCTGCCAGTAGACTTCTATGCAAAATCTTTTTTTTTCCCAGGATTTTCATTTTCTTCCGAAGTAGCCATTTGTTTTAAACTCCCTATGCAACAGACAGCTTGACATTTTTGTGCTATTACTACATTCACCCTCCATTTCATGAGTGTTTGAAACCCATATTTAAGCCGGTTAATAATACATACATGGATTTCTATTGGCTGAAAGTGGTCATCCTTCTATAGAAGCAAGTCAACCATGAAGCAACTTCCAGTGTGCCTTTGGCTGTAAAACAAGCTGTTAGTTTTATGATTTGAACTCTAGCAATCTTTTGCAGGGGCTTTATAGAGACTTTTCAGCCAACCTAAACACTGAGCACCACACAGAAAATGCCAAAATTATAATCTGATGATTAAACTGTGTGTTGAAGGCATATGAAAAACAGAAGCTCTGTTATTTAACATTTGAAAAATGCATTACTGGTTCTTTTTACCACTTTTTTTATGTTCCCTAGTAAAAGATGCCCTGACCTGGATGGCCCAGGCTAGCCTGACCTCGTCAGATCTCAGAAGCTAAGCAGGGTCAGCCCTGGTTAGTATTTGGATGGGAGAGCACCAAGGAAGACCAGGGTTGCTGTGCCGAGGAAGGCACTGGCAAACCACCTCTGTTACTCTCTTGCCTTGAAAACCCCAAAAGGGGTCGCCATAAGTTGGCTGCGACTTGAAGGCACTTTACACACACACACACACAATAAAAGATAAAGGCTAGCATATCACCCAATCTTTACGCTAGCAATACCGGGGTACTGCTGCACTTTGACCAGAACTCAAAACCGTCTCTATGACATTTCTTCAGGGTTTCCTTGTCAACTGGATGGTTTGGGCTATTTTGGTATCTGGAGCAGCATGCATGCTAGCAGGCAGGGACAAAGCTTTTTCTGGGAGACCCAGGATTTGCCTCCCTTTCTCAGAAATAGGCAGCCCACCAGGTAGGATTGCCAACCTCCAGGTGCAGCCTGGAGGTCTCTCAGAATTGCATCTCATTTCTATAGACTACAGAGATGAATTCCCAGGAGGAAATGGCTGCTTTGGAGTGTTGAGTCTATTGCTAGGGTTGCCAGGTCCCTCTTTGCCGCTGGCGAGAGGTTCTGGAGTGGAGCCTGAGTAGGGCAGGGCTTGGGGAGGGAGGGACTTCATTGGGGTATAATGCCATAGAATTAGGGTTGCCAGGTCCCTCTTCGCCACTGGCGAGAGGTTTTGGGGTGGAGCCTGAGGAGGGCGGAGTTTAGGGAGGAGAGGGACTTCAATGCCTTAGAGTCCAATTGCCAAAGTGGCCATTTTCTCCAGGTGAACTGATCTGTATCAGCTGGAGATCAGTTGTAATAGCAGGAGATCTCCAGCTAGTACCTGGAGGGTGGCAACCCTATCTATTGTATTATACCCAACTGAGGACCCTCCCCTTCCCAAGCCCCTCCCTCTCCAGGCTCCACTTCCAAATCTTGAGGAATTTCCCAACCTGGAGTTGGAAATCCTAACACTGTTCCTGCAGGTGGAAAGCATACAAGCTTCAAGTTTTCCCTGATAATAAAGAGCAAAAGCACACACAGAGATACGAGTGAGATCTGTAATTATGAAGGATCAGATCATCTCTTTCAGGAAACTACTGATTCAGGATTAGACTATTATTAAAGTGTAGCAAAAACAATCAACTGTGGGGTAGACCTGATATGCACAAGTCTACCCCCCATTCATATGTAAAGCAGGAGTCTGTTATTTTTACAGCAGAGACGTACACTGCCAATAAGGGTTTCCGCCAGCTTTACCTTACTGTGTCATTTGAAGTATTTTCCATCCTGATCTGGTCTGCAAGTAAGAATTTCTTCTATCTGACTGAAAAATAGGAGACAGTCCCTTGGATGCAGGTCAAAATCCTTGTGAATTCTATCCAATTGCTAGGAAAAAAATGAAAATGTAACAGATATGTTTCTCATTAAACCAATAGAGATTGCATCAGACTACTATAATGATTTGAAACAAATCTCATAACAATGTTACAAATATTGACGAAAGAAGCTGAACCCAAACTCTAATTAAATGTTGTGTACAACTTTTCTACTGATCACAATAACACAAATCTTATAATGTTATGGGAAACAAGTGTGTAATTTATTTACATGAAAGCCAGAGTGGTGTAGTGGTTAAGAGAGTCGGACTCGTATCTGGGAGACCCAGGAAGAAATCCCCACTCCTGCCATGGAAGCTTGCAGGGTGACCTTGGACCAGTCACTCTCTTTCAGCCTAACCTTCCTCACAGGGTTGTTGTGAGGATAAAATGGAGGAGAGGAGAGCGCTGTAGGCTGCTTTGGGTCCCCATTGGGGAGAAAGCTGGGGTACAAATGAATTAAATAAACAAATAATAAAGGCTATATCCCAAGTGGGTTCTATTCTAGCACCATATAAGACCCAAAGGCTGTGCATTGTCATAACATCAATATACAAATTGAGCCTAAGAGGTAGAAGGAATGGATTGGCACTGACATTGTCAGCTTACTTTATTCATGGTGAGACATAAGCCTTTTTCAATCATTGTGATTTTGGTGTTATTGCCTCATGTAAAAGGAGAGTGTACTATATTTTATTTTTTTAAATACATATATTAAACATTGTCTTTTAATAGGGCAGCATGCATCTTTTCCGGCTTCATGAACAATTTACCACCAAAATCTTGAGTTTACAATCATGTGTATTGAAGCTTGAAATAAGTGAGTTGCTCGATTAAAAATAGATATGAATTTGTAGGGTTGCCAGCCAATGACCGCACCCAGAGCGTGGGGGGAAAGGGAAATGAGGGAGACACAGACAGCATGATATCAGTTCCAAAAGAACTGATATCAC
This sequence comes from Euleptes europaea, assembly GCF_029931775.1. Classification (NCBI taxonomy): domain Eukaryota; kingdom Metazoa; phylum Chordata; class Lepidosauria; order Squamata; family Sphaerodactylidae; genus Euleptes; species Euleptes europaea. The sequence continues at coordinate 32,976,944 of NC_079316.1, read as the reverse complement.
TTTCAGAAGTGACATCAGGCCTCTCTAGGATTCGCCATACAGTTTCCAGTGATTCCTAAAGTGATGTCACGCTGGTTGCGCCAGCAGTGATTTTTCCATTAATTTTTCTCCTACTGCCTAAACAGACTGGCTGCAGGAAGCAGGGGTGCCAGCACGAGGTCCCCCACCATAGTTGGAGACTTGGCAACCCTATGAACATGTCTGTCAAGAGCATCACACATATTGTGTTCTCTCAGTAATGTGAGCTAGAAAAACCAAAATCTTAATAACTGAAAAGCACTTGTGTCCTTTCAGATTTTACTGAGGTCAAGAACACTTCATGGGGCTGTGTCTTAGGTTACATTGTTTGCTCTTGTAATGACCAGATATAAGGGCTGGTATAAAATACTATGTACTCATATGCACACACATGGAAGCTTTGGGGAAGTTGGAATCCAGAAGCCTTTGAGCCAAGAAATCATACACTGTGCTTGGTACTGCCTCTCACCAGTAGAGAAAGTTGTCTCTGAATTACCTCTATCCTTAGGAATGTGTTTTCTACTTCCTAACTCACAAGATCAAGCATTCGCTCAATCAACGCCTTTGGGCAATATCTATAGGCTATGCTAATTAGAGTGGAGTAGACACCTAACGTGTATTGGTGCTTTTGTGTGTCAATCTGCTTGTCAGCAGCTATGGGCCTGCCCCATTCGAATGCATATTCGAATGGATACTGAGTTTCCTTTGTTCTCTGGTGAGTAACCCTGCATCTTATCTGTGGTTATTTCACCCCAGGTCTGTGTTTAGCTAAATAAAGAACTGTTACTTTTAACTTAACCTCCTCCTTGTTGCCTATCATTGGACTCTATAAGACAACCAGGCACTTCACTCTCATCCATGAAGAGGAAAAAAAAATAGCTGCATAGCCCATCAGTTCTAAAGAGGGCAGAGGGTATAATTTTACCCTTAAAAAAATAACACTCAGATCTACACAAGCTTCCCCTTCAGGAAAATTATGTGTTTTGCACTTGGATATCTGAATCTGAAATGTATGTTGCAACCTTGAAATTTAGTGGGTGCCAGATCTGCATTCTGTATTTCTTCTCATATAACATAGGCTGTAAACATGATCCATTAACACCATTGGGCTGCAATGATCAAAACAGAAGCTTTGTTGCCCTGCTGCTTTGTGATTCTTTCTTCACCTTCTTGAAACCATAATTATTTTTCAGTGACAAACTAAACCACTCAATGGGTGCATTTGGCCCATAAGAAAGAGGCTCTAACCATTTCTTAATAACTTTAAATTCTTTGTTCTTATTTAGAGTCCCAATCCAGCCATGCAAATCCATTGTTTTTTACAGCATAAAGTCTTACATTTTTATAAGAAAAATGGGGACAAAACCTCCTTTGGTTCATTTACTCAACACTTCTTGGTGGGAGAAAGCAAACTATGTTGGCGTTCCAAAGAACGACAGAGACCAAATGAACTGTTCAGTGTGTGAAACTGCATAAATAATTTATTATGAAAAATACTGTGTGTTCCTTCGAGTTGAAGTTACACTGAATTATTAATCTTGTTAGCAGAGCTGTTAAGTGTATTTGGGGGGTCTCACTTAATAGACCATATTTAATCAATTTAACAGCTTTTTTTAGGGCACAGAGCCCATACAACATAGTTTGGCCAAACATAGTTGACAAAAGCATTTTTAAAGACTCCAATCCTTATGCACTGTAGACTTTTAACTGTATACATCAAACTTATAAATAGCCACTCACTTTTAGGGTGCCAGGTAACAAAGCTGAATGGGTTGATGCTTTAGAAAGGCCAAAAATGACTAACTTTGGTAGGTGTATGACTTAAGCCCTTAAAAATGTCAAGATAATTTTTGTGGAGTTCATTCACAAGTTCAGAACAATGGAACCTCCCAGAGCTTGTTAGGGACATAGGATTCTTGTCTCACTACAGATGTTAATTTTTTTGCCCCCAAGCATTTCCCCTCTACTCTAATAAAGCTGCTCTAGTCAATGTGTATTGTACCTCTGCCTCCTGAGTTCCTTCTTTGCACCATCCCTCCCACCTTCTGACTGGGATTTAGAGACTCAGCGATCTCCATTTGAACCTGTATCTGATGAAAATAACTTTGAGTCTCAAAGGTTTATACCCCAAAAATCCTGTTGGTCTCTAAGGTGCTACTGGACTCAAATCTAGCTGTTCCTTACAGTGAATACAATAATATTATCTGCCTGGGGCTCCACTGGCTCTTCTGGCTACACCCATCTGACTACACCCATCAACACCTGCCTGCACATTGCTCACTGGAATCTCTCTTTCTGCCCAGACAACCCGTGGAAAAGAGGACCTTCTTTACATTGGGCTAAGCCCTTGGGCTTAGGTTCCTCCTCCTCCTCTTGGCTTCTGCAGCCTTCCTGGTCTTTTATGCATGGGAATTTTACCTTGGGTTTGATGCTCCCTTGACCCACACTTTTCTGATCTGAATTCTCAAAATCCTATGCATGGTGGTTGTTTGCCCTGAAGAAAGTCCTGGAGTATTAGGAGTAAGTTTCTGTGCTTCAGAATCACCAGCAGAAATCTGGAGCATCTGAGTCCCTGCCCCTTGAAAATGCTGCTTTGTAATTGGCTGTAGTCTGCAAAGGGATGTACTAAAAGGAATGACAGGATTGTCCACTAGAAACAATGAAAGAGACTGGAAGGCCCGATGAAGATCATGGGAGCCAGGATTGCCAATTGACTTGCATGGGCTCCATTGAAATACATTACAGCACAAAAACAGTTGCAAAGAAAATGTGGAATGGACTTTCCATTAAGGTCACTTGGCCCAGATAGACTACTCTGGCACTGAATTGACAGCCTCCAAAGTGCACAGTCCCAGAACACTTATGCTACTCTCAGAGGGTATCATTCCACTCTGGGGGTTGTCATTCCAGTCCCAGAACGCTTCTGCTACTCTCAGAGGATATCATTCCACTCTGGGGGCTGTCATTCCAGTCACAGAGCACAGATTCTGTTCCCTGGGACTGTCATTCCACTCTGGTGTCACTGCTACTGTTGACTCTGATCTGCCGGTTTACATCAAGTTGAGCGTCTCTTTTCTCCATGTCTATCCTTCTTTCAAATGTTCAGTAGGGCAGGGAACAGCTTCTCACTGGCAGGCAAAGAGGTAGCAGCCTGCTGGCCTTGAATTGTGTGACGAGAAGGAGTGGACTTTTCAGTGGCCAGGACAAATTTCTTTTGATACAATTCTTAGTTTCATTTTCCCACATGAATGTAAAAGAAGAAATCTAAGATATCTATATTCCAAGATAGCACAGATTTTATAATATCAGTCGCTGGCTATGGCAAGAATAATACCAAATTTCTAAAGTCTGAAGTTGTGGATATTTTGTTTTTTTCAAGGCGTGGTTGCGAGACATCATCAGACTGAGTTTTTTTCACATCAAAAACCTTGGAAGAGTGGCTTAAATTTAGCATGTGGATTGTTGTTTTTGGGTTTCATTTTAAAAGGCCAAGATTATAGGTTTCTTGAATTATATAAAAGAATGCAAAGGTTTTGACAAAGACTGTGTGATTTCAAACATTGTTGCTTTGAATTGTGTGTGTGAAGTGCTGTTAAGTGGCAGCAGACTTATGAACATAAGAAAGGCCATGCTGGATCAGACCAAGGGCCATAAAGTCCAGCAGTCTGTTCACACAGTGGCCAACAAGGTGCCTCTAGGAAGCTCACAAACAAGATGACTGCAGCAGCATTATCCTGCCTGGGTTCAATAGCACCTAATATAATATACATGCTCCTCTGATCCTGGAGAGAATAGGTATGCATCATGACTAGTGTCCATTTTTACTAGTAGCCATGAGTAGCCCTAGGGTTGCCAACTGCCAGTAGCAATATCTCCTGCTAATTCAACTGATCTCCAGCCGATAGAGATCAGACCTGGAGAAAAATGGCCGCTTTGGTAATTGAACTCTATGCCATTGAAAACTCTCCCCTCCCCAAACCTCGCCTTCTTCAGGCTCCACCCCCAAAATCTCCCACCGGTTGTGAAGAGGGTAACCCTAAGTAGCCCTCTCCATGAACTTTTTCTTCCCCTCTTACCAGTAAATATGGGTATTCAGCTTATTTTGGGGTTTACCAAAAAAATTGGGCCCATTATAGTCTATGGGAATTTTTTGCAGCAAGGATGCAAAGGACTCTTCTTTGATGGTCACCAAACTTTGGTGAACTTTGGGACAGGGGGTCTAATTTTATGGGCGTGCAAAAGGATCTCCCCCATGCTCCAGGCATTTGCGAGCCGAGCTGTCCATCAGTTTTCAGGTTCAAATGTTCAGCGTTGCTGAGGACTGCCGGAAAGAGCCAATTCCAGGTTAGCATCTCAAAGTCTGGGGTCTGCCTTCATTTCTGGGTAACTTTGCATGATGTCTATGTAAATGAGCTTCCAAACAGAGGAAAAAGGCTTAAATGCAAGAGAAATAAGGCACGGAAAACATTTCTTTTGGTGGCAAATTACATCCTGTGAGCAATCCTTTAATGTGGTCATGAAAAATCTGATTCCAAGAGATGGTCATGGTGCAGGGAAACGATATTGGAGCCAGCCAAACTCATGACCAAGGTAGCTCATGTTAAGGAGTGAGGGAGTCTTCTTCAGAAGGGTCATGAGTAGCTGTCGTGAGTCAGCCTGAGAGTTACTCTTCAGAAGAAGAGGAGGCAGCAGAACAAGCCCTCACTCCCTCTGAAGAGATAACACCGGAACAGCAAGATAGGGCCTCTGAGCCAGAAGACTGGCCATTCAAAGGAGTGGTAATTTCCTTTGTTGATGTAGAACTATATTAGTACCAGGTCTCCAGCATCTTTGAAACATGTATTGGCTGCATAAAACTTGAACAGATGGTACAAGTGGGATATCATGTGCTGTATCATATTACTTAAAATAAAACAGAAGCCTGTTTACTGCAATGTGGCGAATGCAGAGACAACATTTTCCATTCAAGCTGACTACATCTTTCAGTATTTTGGCTGATTTACCAAGGAAAACAAATTATAGTTGATTCTCTTCTCAGGAGGTCCTTTCCTCTGACATGTAGCCACAAATACCATACCAAGCAATGGTTGCAGCTTGTCATTTTATATTCCTTTCTCTCCCTACCCTCCTCTCTGAGGGACCTGGATTTTGGTCCAGAGCTCATTGCATACTGAACCCATACCAGTTGTCTTTCGCCGTGTTCCCCACTCAACTAGGATTTACTGGAAACACATTAACTAAGGGTAGCATTTCTCAAAATATTTTAATGAATCAACATACCAGCCACCTGTTCTAAAGAAGTTTGGACATATATACCCCCAAATTAGAGTTTATTCAGAGGCTCCCTGAAAATATAGAGAGAGTTAATTGATTCATCAGCTAGACTCCCCTGGTACTGTAGATTCAACAGACCTATGGTGCCCTAGAGTTCATATTAGGACATAGTTTTTTGTCTGGGTAGGATCAGTTGGTCAATAGCCTGCACATTTTATGTATTTATTTACAAAATGTATATCTTACCTTTCTGCACGCATCAGGGCCACCAAAGCTGCTGACAGATTAAAAACACCTGGATCCATTCCACAGTAACCTAGAGACTGGACTCCTATAATGCTCTGAACATCAGTCTCCCCTCAAAATCAGCTCATAAACTTCAGCTGGTACAGAATGCTGCAGCTCAGCATCAAGCACTAGATAGAGCATGCATATTACTTTCATTCTGCAGACACTCCACTAGCTGCCCATTTGTTACTGGGCTCAGTTTCAGGTATTGGCTATTACATACAAAGCCCTTCATGGCTTTGGTCTCTGTTATCCGTAGTGTAGGGCCTCTCCTCCTATGTTCTGCCACAACAGCTTCTCTCATCTGAGCAGGGCTTTCTACAGGTGCCAATCAGCAAATGGCAAAACCAACAACTGTTAGAGTTGGCAGGTGCCTCTTCACTACCAGCAAGTGGTTTTTGGGGCAGAGCCTGAGGAGGGCAGGGTTTGGGGAGGGACTTCAATACCATAGAGTCCAATTGCCAAAGCAGCCATGAAAGCTCACATTGAAATGTTTTTTTTTTCACTTCAGTCTTCCCAGTTTATGGCTCTAGGTGTAACTTACTAACAGGGTTTGGGTAAAGCCCTGTTTCAGCCAGAATCATTAGCATACCGAAGGTACTGAGTGCTCTGTGCTAGAAGCCTGATGGCTCTTTTCTTCAAACCTCACCCTCTCCTTTCTGCCAACTACTACTTTCCAAAGAAGACACATAATATCATCCCAATTATTAGAGTAGTGGGGTGAATTCTTGGGCAGAGGGCATTTCTTCACAGATTGCAACATAACAGGGTGAATCATATCTCCTTCGCACTGGTGCAGAAAGCCTTCCACAAGGCATCCAGGCTTTGCAGATGATAGTTGCTTCCTTATGACTGTAACTACTTACTTTGTGTGCTTTCTACTCTACACAGGTCCTCTAAACACAGGCGTCACTTTTTGGCACTCACAGGTAACTGCTGGGGCAGGGGGGAGAAGGAAGACAGGAAATGTACCTGTCTCCACTGACACTTTCCACAGCCACTGCATAGCATCCAACCCAATGTCTCTGACATGCTTTGAAAACCAAAACAAGATCTAAATCAAAGCTTCTTAAACTGTGGGTCACGACCCCATACAGGGTTGCATAACTGAATGTGGGGGTCGCAAAAAATGATTTATTATCAATAAATATTTGATTTGTATACCTATTTTATATACTTATATACCCGGGGTCGTGTAAAAATTTCTCAGTCGAAAAGGGGCCATGAGTGGAAAAAGTTTAAGAAGCCCTGTAGAATCTAAATGATAAGAGTTATTTCTTAAGCAATGTTTGCTGGAAAGTCATATCTGGATTACATGGCATTTACGTTATAAACAAGCATTGCTTCTGTTTATATTCCACTGATTTATGCATACTATAGATTAAGGTTATTTTTCTGTTTGTGCAGAACTTTGCTTACTGTTTCTTTTGAAATGTATCGTTTTTAACTTGCCATTAGCGTAAAAGCGGCCATAGCAATTTTTTTGTACAGAAAATCAATTTTTTATCATTTAATGCATAAAACCCAGCTGTAAATTTCATTAGGATGACTCTCATATGAATAGCAATTTTCATATCAATAATTCTTCTTCATCTTTCATGCAAATGTTCCTTGGAGAAAATTTGCAAGCAAGTAAATATCTAATTCATTAAAGAGAGGAAAATGGGGGACATTCCACGAGCAAAATTTCCCTTTCTTTGTACACATATTTCATCATTTTAAAAAGTTCCTTTTGTAAGATTTCCCAGAATAAGTCCTTTTGTAACTTCCTTGCATAATAAAATGATACACAATCTCACAATATTAGCTCTGTACTATGCAGATAAAAGGCTAGTAGAGCTCTTCACTGTTGATATAGGCTAAAGGATCATTTCTCCTTTTGATATAGGCTAAAGGAACATTTATCCTGCCATCTGTCAGTGTATTTCAGAAACATAAGCTCAATGAAACCAAAGGCTTTAGTTCCTTCTTTTTAAAAGTAAATACACCTTCTATTTTATAACTGTGTAGCTGTTTGTATGCATAGCTTTTAGTTTTATAATGAATAATTCTGCATATGTACAACAAAATACCATGGTTTATGTGCTGTAATATGTCAGAGACTATGACAAGACCAAATCGTATGAGGAAAGGTTGAAGGAGCTGGGTACGTTTAGCCTGAAGAGGAGAAGACTGAGTGGGGATTTGATAACCATATTCAAGTACTTGAAGGGCTGTCACGTACAGGAGGATGCCGAGTTGTTTTCTGTTGCCCCAGAAGGTTGGACCAGAAACAACGGGTTGAAATTAAATCAAAAGAGTTTCCATCTAGACATTAGGAAGAATTTTCTAACAGAGCGGTTCCTCAGTGGAACAGGCTTCCTCGGGAGGTGGTAAGCTCTCCTTCCCTGGAGGTTTTTAAGAAGAGGTTAGATGGCCATCTGTCAGCAATGCTGATTCTGTAACCTTAAGCAGATGATGAGAGGGAATACATCTTGGTCATCTTCTGGGCATGTAGTGGGGGTCACTGGGGGTGTGGGGGGAGGGTAGTTGTATATTTCCTGCATTGTGCAGGGGGTTGGACTAGATGACCCTGGTGGTCCCTTCCAACTCTGTGATTCTATGATTCTAGTTCTCTTAGAGCTCTCTCAGCCTCACCTCCATCACAAGGTGTCTGTTGTGGGGATAAGAAGGGGATTGTAAAATGGTTTGATTCTCTTTAAAAAGGTAGAAAAAATTGGCATATCTTCTTCTGATCATCTTGTTCCATATTGCCCCTTCACTAATACTTGAAGGGCAAAAGGGGTACTGCTAAATTGAGGAGCAGAATAATCTTTTGTGCTAAGTGAAGCTCATAGGCATATTTGTAATATGAACATGAAATTGTAATACCTGGCATTGCAGTTACAGCACCTGTGCGCTCCATAGAAGCAAAGTGAAATTGATGACAAAGGCAAAATGCTATCAGGTAACCTTTAACACAAGACCATTTGCAGTCACAGTGATTTGATTTCTGCAATTAAGTAATGCAACCCTGAGCAGAGTTGTACCTTTCTGAGCTACTGTCCCTTACCCTAATCTGCTTCCTTGTGTTTCTGTGAGGATAATTTCATGTAAGGGATAAGGGAACCTTATTGCAAATGAGCTCTTCGAATAGAGCATGAAATAAAATGAAGCAAATAGTGTCCTCCGTGTAGAAGAATGTCCCTGTTGGTTTCAGAGGCTTCATATTAAGCTGTTGCCCCCCCCCCATAAAAGAGAATAAGGAGGTTGGCTGGTATAAGAGCTCCAAGTAGTTAGCAAAACAGACAAGGATCTCAGGGAAGGATCCCATGAAGCATTGATGCAGCTCCATCCTCAGCCAACATATTCAGATACCCTTCTGGGCTGCAGTGAGTCCCAGACTTCACCTAAGCAATAGGAATAGCAAAAACACAACAAAAAACACCATAACAATAAATGCCAGTGCCCCAAGGATAGTTGTAGTCATTTAAGAGCTATGACACAAGGGCATCTAAGCCACAAAATACCAGGCACAGGGTTAAGAAGGAATATAAATCTCAGCACAATCGGAAGGAGCTAGCAACTCACAGTGCCTAAGCAGAGTTATACCCATCTAAGTCCATTGAAATCAATAAGTTAGAAGGACGTAACTCTATCTAGGATTGCACTGTAAAAAAATGTAATATAAAAATTAAAACCCGTTTGTAGACTTTGCAAATTATCAGGTTTTAAAAAATAAATGAACCTCAATGGCCTTTGGAAAGGCATACAAGGAAACTATTCTCTTGAATATATATTTCATGAAGCTACTGTTTTTTGTTTTGTTTTCTCCTTCCTGTTTTTGGTAGCCTTTTTTAGTGTCCAAATCTAAAAGTCTGGTTGTATCACAGCTTAGAATTAAGTGGGAACTAGGTTTGCAGATATATATAAACAATTTTGAGCAATCTTGCAGCTGTTCTAAATCTTGTCATGCTAGAATGGACCATAAAAAGGTTTATACGTGAAAAGAAACACTTGACAAGAAAGTCTTTTGCTTTTCTTAAGACTCCCCATTCTATCTAAGGGATTCTTTTTTAAATTATTCTATTCTTCCACAGTACAACATACTTTGGTACAGCATACATAATTTCCCTTCCCCATTTTATCCTCATGACAACCCTGTGAGGTAGATTATGACAGTATGTGGCTGTTCCAAACCTAGCAATTGCCTCATGGCAGAGGAGGGATTTGTACTCAGGTCTCTTCAGTCCTAGTCCTCTAATGCTAAGGTGTCACTTGATAACTGTAATGTCGAATAATGATTTGCACGCATGAAACAGTGACCACGAAATTCTTTCACACACCAAGGGGAGAGAGACTTTACAGTGCCTCTCTTGTACCAAACAAGCTCAGGGTTAGCAGCTTCTTGTACTCTTAGCCCCAACCCTTGTCATGGTCTCTGACATAAATATGGTATTTTGTGAACATGTGCAGAATTAATTCCATGTAATTCCACATGTAAAGCTTGAATATAACAAGCAAACTGAACCACAAGCTACAGAGGCTTGTATAATGAAATGCTTGTGTAGTGAAAATGTCTTTCTGACTCAGCTGCCAGATGTCAGAATCTCACAAGCAGAACACTTTTACCCTTCTCAAGATATCTTAATGTGCTAAGAGTGCATTAATAGCTTAAACTATGCTTTTTATAGCTCAAAAGGCATTACAGTTCTCTCAAAGATATAGATAATGTGCTTTCTTGCTTTCTGTAAGATATGCAGCTGACCAGATGTTTATAAAGTGACAAATGTAAACAATAATTGTGTTTTATGAGTTATACAGTTAAATATTGTACTACGGATTTCTAAATGGTCTCATTTAATGCGTATTGTCCTAATGAAGAGGATGGTATAAAAATTAAGTATGTAACATGATCATGAAGATCAGAAATAAGTGTTTATACTTTAAGCTAAGTGGACTGAAAGGAAAGGAAGTCCATATATGGACATAAGGACATGAGCAGCTGCTACTAAGCCATTTCTGCACTGCTCCTGATAGAGGGAATAAAAGGTGTCCCTCTTGATGGATAAGAAAGAGGGGATAAAATATTTCTCTTTACTCTTAATGAGTCTAGAAACAGTATAAATACAGCCCCAGTAAGCTCAGAGAATCAGAACCTTCCAAAAGGCTCTCAGAAAAGGCTGAATGGTATGTATGGATTAAATACTTTACTTTGTGAATTAGATACTTTGAACTGAATCAGAATAATTTGACTGTTATATTTTATAAGTTGGATTTTGAAACTGAATAGTATGTAAGACTTGCTTGCTTTTACTGCATACATTGCTCTTACTGCATACATTGCTCTTACCACATACATTGCATATATTTACTGCATATATTGAAATACATACATTGTATTTTTACATGAGTTTTTATAGAAGTGTTAAAGACTTGATAATCAGCATTTACATATATTTTACTAGAAGTATATCAATAAAAAGACTTGCTTTTTAAAAGTAAGTAAAGTTGTTGAGTCCTGCTTACTCAGTGATTGGCTGAATAAGATACCTTCACTTCTCAGTAAGTGGAACATTCTAAGAGCATGTCATTCGAACAGCACGACCCGCTTCACCCTCAGCAGTCAGGGCAATTGCCCTTGAAACTCCAGAGCTCAGCAATGAAGTGTTATAGGATTATGGGGAGGGAATATGCTTTAGTTGTACTAACTAGCGGCAGGCAGGGTTGCACAGACTGCTGAGTAGAGGCAGGCTTCATTCTCCCCTCCCTACACACACCTTTTTTTCAAGATGATATTCAGTTTCTGAGATCTCTCAGGATTAGGGTTGCCAACTCTAGGTTGGGAAATTCTTAAACATTTGGTGGGTAGATCCTGGGGAGGGTGGATTTGGGGAAGGGAAGGGACCTCATTGGAGTATAATGCCATTGAGCCCACCTGCCAAAGCAGCCATTTTCTCCAGGGGAACTGATCTCTGTAGCCTGGAGTTGTAATTCCAGAAGATCTCCAGCTACCATCTAGAGGGTGGAAACCCTAAGCATCTTTAAATACATGTCAAAGCAGCCTTGTTTTACATCCCCCCCACCAAACAAATCACATCTCCAGCTGTTCTGGGAGATGAAAAAGAGAAGAAATCTCGCATATTTAAAAGCAAAGCTGAAGGGGTATATATTTAAAACAAAAACAGAATGCATTGGCAAGGGTGCCCCTCTTTCCCATGCCCCGAAATCTTCCTTTGGTATTTGAAGAATTTCTTTTCCCAACCAGGGCCCAGCAGATGAGTACATAAATGTTTTTTACTGCCAGTCCTCCTCAACCCAGCCATCAAAGGAGAATGATGTTTTTTCATTCTGCCCAGACCATTCCAGAAGTGCAATGAGTAATTTCAGCTCCGACTTACTGGTTGTATAAACCAAGGTTGTTAACATGTTAACTACACACAATCATTTCAGGGGGGATACTCCAAAGAAGTAAGAGTTTCAGATATTCCAGAGTGTACGCATAGATATATACAAGATCAGTGCTGCATTATGACTGTTTTTTTCCAGTGCCAATCGGTTATTTCATGCCACCCAATTCATCAAGTGATAAGGTTAATACTTGTTTTCCAGGATAACATAAGAAGGGAGAGAGGGCTAGAGTTGTACTGAAGCATGGACCTCCCATTACTAAAGACTGGGTGCGGTCCAGTATTTAGCATAGCTTTATGTCACAATGTTGAATTACGATCTCTGATTATAGATCAAAGTGAGCCGCAATGGCTAGTTTCATGTTTGTGGTACCATAGCACATCTGGAGGGGACCTTCTGCTGTTTGCAATTAATTGATGGGAGAGTTTAGACCAATTACCACAAAGGTCACCATCTAATTGGCTGCAACTACTACCTTTCGAATTAAGCACACAATATTACACATGTCCCAAAGCAAGATGACCCGATTTATGTTACCATCTCCAATGATCTGATGAGTCAGAAGAATACTTAGTGGCTCACTAAGTGAGGAAACCTATATGCATGCTGTTTGAAATGAATTGATGGGACCCTTTATAGTAATCCACTATAAAGAGGAAGACCCAACAAGAGGTGGACTGACTCAACAAAGGAAGCCACAGCCCTCAGTTTGCAAGATCTGAGCAAGGCTGTCAAAGATAGGACATTTTGGAGGACTTTCATTCATAGGGTCGCCATGAGTCAGAAGCGACTTGATGGCACTACACACACACACAGAGTAATCCATGGGACCCTTAATTACCTAGGGAGAAAGAGGGCTTATAAATGTTTCAGATACCTAAGCAAACAAATGCAAACAATGTCTTAAATACATGTCACTTATTTGTTGAAACTGGTGCTTTACTATTCCAATGACAGTTTAATAGCAATCTGCCTTCTGACAAAGAAGTAAGCCTTACATTTGTACTTCCATACAGCCTATTACTTCCTGGTAAGAACTTTCCAAATCCTTGCGCAGATCTGGAACAGTTGGTTTGTAGTCAGGATACACATATGCTGAAACTTTCTGAACTCTCAATGTGGCACTTTTATGAAGGAAGGGTTGCTCAAGGTGAGACTGGAAACTTATGCTAAAATAGATGAAGCCACAGGCTGGACCCTTCAGTTGACTTCAGTGGACTTAGAAGGGCAGGATTTAGAAGGGCATAATTGGGTTTAGGATTGCACTGTAAGAGTACTTCACAGATGATCGAATTATATCTGTCCTTTCATGTTGTTGCCTATGCAGGGTTGTGCCCCCCAAAGATTTTTTTGGTAAATTTTGGGTTTGGGTTTATTGGGCCTGATTTTTTTTTTTTTTTGGTAAACCTGGAATAAGCTGAATACCCATACTGGTAAATTTCAGTATTCAGCTTATTTCTGGGTTTGCAGAAAAATTCAGGCCTATTGTAGTCTATGGGGATTTCCCCCCGAAACTCCTGTGGGGGCATTTTTGGAGGTAGAGCTCCCAAATTTTCAGGGTAGCTTCAAGAGACTCTCCTTGCATGAACCCCAATGTTTTGTGAAGATTGGGTCAGGGGGTCCAATTTTATGGGGTCTGGAAGGGGTCTCCCCCTCCTCCATGCATGGTTAAGTTTACAATGTTTTTTCTATGTGGAATGGGGGCTACACCTTCTGGACCCCATAAAATCAGACTCCCCACCCCAAACTTTACCAAACTTTGGGGTTCATGCAAGGAGAGTCCCTTGAAGCTAAGTTGCGAATTTGGTGACACTACCTTGAAAAATCTCCCCCCGCCCCCCAGGATAATTTTAAAATGATTTACTTTTCACCATCTATAATGGCTGCGTGCTTGAAAACTCAGTTTCCCATGAATCCTTGCAATGGTGCTGTATAATTGTTACAGACGGTGAAAAGTAATTTTAAAATTCTCCTGGGTGGGGGGACATTTTTAAATCTAGAGAAAGAAAGAAAAACTGTAATGTATTAATCAAGGCTATATCTGGTAGTAATTCCTGAAACTGTGGCTGGAAGACTGAGGTGCAGTAGGTAAGTGAAGAAGCTGATTAAGGACTGCAGAATTAGCCTGTCCTGGAACAGGTTGCACTCCCCCTGAAGGAGAAGACTCTTAGCTCATGGGTATTGCGAGATCCTGACCTACAGCTGGAGGTTCAGTGCTCCACTGTGGCAAGTAGCATGTTTGGGCAGCTTCAGCTGATGTACCAACAGCTGTCCTTCCTCAAAAAGTGTGATCAGGCCACAGTGACCCATATTCTGGCAACCCTACATATTTTAAACTGTTTTATAGTCTGCTCCTAGCCTGAGGGCTGTTTTATTAATACTGTTTTAAGCCACTCTGCACTTTAATGTGGTCTTATGCCTGGCTTGCTTTTAGTGCTCGTATTATCATTATCATTGTTGTTTTTATATCTTTGTTTTATTAGGATTTATTGTAATGATTTTTGTTTTATTGGTTTTTATTATATGCTTGGTTTGTTTTATTTTAGTGTGCTGCTTCAAGCAAATGTGGAGAGGTGGCATATCTATTTTCTAAATAAATAAATAATACACGAGAATTGCTTTTGGCCGTATCTGTGATTGTCCACATAACACATTACATTTGCCCACATGAGCTGGAGGGGTTTTGGGATCCCTGGTGTGTTTTACAGTGTGTGAACTGGCCCTTTAAAGTGGGACTAAGGTTACAGTCATAAACACAGTTACATATAGCAAGCCTCATAGAACTCAGTGGGACTAACTTCCAAATAACCTGATATTTGGCTTATTGCCCACGCCTATAAGCTTTCCCACTATCCCTTTGATGCAAGAGATATTATTCAAAGAGGATTATTCTAGGTACTCACAGAAGCCTGCAACATCTGATACTAAGTATTCAACTGATCAAATGTGTCAGAATCCTATATGACATTTTTTTCATTTCTGCCACATAGAAAATTAATTGGGTTGTGTGTCATCTATCACAGTTGCTGCTAAGCTACTATGCTTTGATCAACATTCACATGGTTCATTAGTGAAGTCAAGATTGACTTGCTGTCATATATATATACATATTATCACATAAACATAATAAGAGGCGATTTTCTTAACAAAAACATGCATTGAAGTCAGGAAAGCAATTCAGCTTATCCTTAGAAAATTGCTTATTAACTCTCTCTAATTGGAATAACTCACAGCCTGAGAAGATTTATCTTACCAGCCTACATTTCATTTCAAATGTGTGCATTTTATTATTCTGTCCATCCTCATAAATTTATAATAGCCTGAGAAAGTTTCCTAAATTGATCCTGTTTCATCAACAACTCTTCAAGAACTTATTTCAGGTATTACAGACAAAGCAGATATATTTTTAATTAATTAGACCTCAGTCATTTCTGTTACCATAGTCCATAATTTATTGTACAATGCTGCTTGGAATTTAGATACACAGTATGACTGGCCCAAAATCACCCAGTGAGCTTTTACAGCAAGATGGAGATTCCAACCTGGGTCTCCCAGACCTTGCTCTGCAGCTCTAACCGCTACACCACACTGGCTTTCATAGGATGGCTGCTATTGAACAGAAGCAAGCAGCCAGGCGTACTTGAGTCACACAAGTGGGCTGGTATTAAGCCAACCAGAGGTTCCTGTCAGGTCCAGGGTTGCCAACCTCCAGGTGGGACCTGGAGATCTCCCAGAATTATAATTGAACCACAGATATCTGTCCCCCTGGAGGAAATGACCGTTTTGGAGCATGGGCTGTATAGCATTATATTTGGCTGAGGACTTTCCCCTCCCCAGACCCTCCCCTCCTCAAACTCCACCACAAAATCTCAAGGAATTTCCCATCCTGGAGCTTGGAACTCTGTGGTTGCTTAGCAACAGCCACTGAGGGAATTGGTTGCTTAAAGCTACAGGCACTCCTTTTATCATTTTCAATTCTTTTTAAAGCCACAATGATTTTTGTTAGATTATTTTTTCTGCAAACTAGGGGCCCTTTTCAAGTTTGTAGAAAGATCTGCCTTGCCCGTTCACAGCTCCTGTCACCAGATTTAAGTATCCAAAGATTCAGGTGACTTTGCTATTAGAATATAAGATATAAGTTAGAGGCCTACAAACTCACAGGGAGGATCCCATGTTCCTCCCCATCCCCATCACAGCTCCAGGCCCCTGCCACATACATTGGGCCAGCAGTAGGGTTGCCAGGTCCCTCTTTTCCACCTGTGTAGCAGATTGCATGATAAAATGGTTCTTGAAATCCCCACTTTCTCTTACACACACATACACCTGCATGTGATGAAATATTTGCTTGTGCTCTTTCATTAGTTGAAAGTCTTGTTCTTTGAGTGCCTCAGCCCATCCTAATAAGCAATTAGATAAGTGAATCACACTGCCTGCTTTTGCGCTTCCTCCACAGTGGTCAGAAAGGGAGCTTTAACATCTTTCTACAGGAGTTTAAACACTCGGGTCAAAGCCCCAGATTATCAGAAACTCCTCCCATATCTTACCATCATTAATGCCTTAGTGTTAGTCAGAGCTGTAGTACATAAACAAGAAGCCCACAGAGCCCTGACAACTGATAGTGATGAGGGAGGGTTAATTAAAATGTCTTTTTTTACTCATATCTGTGGAAGAATATCAGGATAGCTTGAGATAACTACAGCTACACATAAATTAATGAGCTTGAATATCGACAAGAGATGAGTATTCCTAATCAGAAGGTTGTATACCAACACAAGTTGTCAAGTCAAGTGCACACCGCTAGGCAAACTATCCCCGAAAATCAATATCAATAAAGAAGTTAAGCAGGGCTGCATCTTGGCCCCGACTCTTTTCAACCTCTTCCTAAATCATCTGGCTACTGCTTTAAGAGAGGTTGATGGCCATTGTCCCAAACTCAGCTCCATATACTCCCCTGTTACTTTACGCCGATGATGCTGTGCTATTGTCATGCTCAAGGGCTGGCTTAAAGTGATTACTAAACCGGTGCCATGAGTATTGTACTGCAAATGGTCTGGTGTGGAACTATGCAAAATCTAAGGTCCTGGTATTCTCAAAGTCCTGGAAACCACTTAAATGGATAATTGGTGGCAACTCACTTGAGCAGGTCAAATATTTTAAATATTTAGGCATTTATTTCCATCATAATGCATCTTGGAAAACCCATTATCAATTTGCAACTAAATCAGCAGAACTTCGCTCATTAGCAATTATTCAGGTTTTTTTCAATAGAGGAAATCAATATATCCCTGCTGCCCTTAAGGTCTTTAACGCCAAAGTCAATGCGCAATTGCTGTATGGTATTCCTGTCTGGATCAGTGCACTAGGTTATCCACTGGAACACACCCAAGCCAAATTCCTCAGAAAAATAATGGGTATGCCCTGTTGTGTCCCATATGCTGCATTGTGCTTGGAAACTGGCCAAATGCTACTTGAAACAAGAGCGTGGCTCATGGCTGTAAAATTCTGGTTACGCCTCCATTTTAAGGCAGATTCCTCTTCCCTTATCTACTATATGCTCATGGAGTCACATGCTTCTAAGTGGCTTCTACATATTGAGAGCAAAAATAAATCTATTGGCTTTAAGCGCGACTCCTTGTTTATGCTTACTGAGGCAGAAGCTTTTCAAAGGATAAAATGCAGACTCTTAGATATAGGACTTCATGACCTAAACAGAGCTGCTAATAAAACATGCTCCCCATCAAATTTATGTTTATCAGCCCTCCCCATACTTATCTTTTGATGTTTATCAGCCCTCCCCATACTTATCTCACCTGTGTGATCCTTCTCAACGTAGAGCCATTTCTCTGGCCAGATTTAATGTTTTGCCATCTGAAGGCAGATTTTGGAAAATTTCTCTGTCTGACAGGCTTTGCCCTTGTGGCATCAATTGTATTGAAACTTTTGCTCATGTCTTATTATACTGCAGTTTCTACACAGAATCTCGTAACGAACCTTTAAGCCCCCTGTTGGTTAATAGAGAGAAAGTCTCAGATTTTTTTAACGTTTCCTATTTATTGAATGATTATTCGCCCCGTATATTAGAGACTGTGGCACAGTTTTTAAAGTATGTTTTAAAAGCCCGCCTAACGGTTAATTAGATGGCAGTATCAACGAACAGTGCTATTTGATGTAACTGTCTTTTAACTATGCCATAAAGGGCACTTTTTAATACCTCCATTCCTTTTGCACTCTTTTTGTATTATGTTTTTATGCCAATAAAGGAATGATGATGATGATGATGAACTACAGCTACCGTTTTCTCAAAATTGGAAGATGCATAGCTTTCATGGGTGGATGGTAGCCCTCCTCTCTCCTTGAAAATTTGATTTATCATAAGGCTCCTATGATTTTACATCTAACAAGAGAAGATCACACATACACACATCCGAGGCAAAACTTGTCTCTCCAAATAAAGCAGCTATTTTAAAAAGGGGAAATGTACAGCAATGGTTGCTCTCTTATGTATCATTAAGTGTGCTGATTTCAATACTAATTTTTGCTTCAAAGTTCATAGTAGTTATGTACCTGTCGCTGTGATATTAGTTCTACAAAGTACCGCTTTTGCAGGGAAAATACATTTTAATGTTGAGGGTTATTTTGTAAGAAACAGTATCAACAACAACAACAGTAAATATAGAGTATGATAAGATATTATAGCTTTCAAACATTTAATGTTTCCACACTTTCCAGTCTGGGCTCCATGTAGTCATGGGGGGTCGGGGGTGGGGGGAAGACTTCTGGATCCATTTAATAAATCACATTTTTCTCTGTAGCTTCTTTCTTTTTCCAAAGAGCTCAAGATGCATGTGACTCACTCTTCCCCATTTTATCTTCAAAACAATCTTTTGAGGTAGGCTAGGCTGAGTGTGTGTGACTGAGCCAGGGTTACTCAGCAAGCTTCATGGCAGAGTGGGGAAATGAACTTAGGTCTCCAATTTCCAACTCAACCACGATAGTCTGACGTTCTCACCACCACAGCATACCGGCTCTCTAAGGCGTCACATTCTTGCACCTTTTTCATTCCGTGTCATAGATTATGCAAATTGCACACTTTAAAGGTTTCAGCCAGCCCATCTAAATGCTTTCACTGGAAGTCTCATGTTGCGATGTCAGGTTCTAAATCATGCCTTATGTGTCTTAAATGGAAACTTTTTCTGCTTTCTGGAAAGAACAAGTTGCCACATATACATTTGTGGTAGTAACGCTGTTGAAAGCCAGTAATCACCCAAATGCAGTTTCTCTAGAATTGTACATTGGACCTCAGACTTGTTTCCTATGTGGGTGAGTCACAAAATGTCATAACTGAGGTCATTTCCCTGACCAAGTTGAATATAGCTTGTAATGCCTTTTGAATTATGTGCATTTAGCTTCCCAGCTGCTGTGCCTTGAAAAGCCCTATTCATCTTTCAGATGGAGACTTCGCTGTTTCCAAAGAAAAGAACAGAGCTTCTGAGGTTCAGATATGAAAGGAATACAACAAATTGAATTCAGTACAAACCTAGATTTTGCTTGGTGTCCAGTTTCCTTGGGTGGTTTTTTATCTTAAAGAGTCATCAGTATGTTCACTGAGGGATTGACACATTATGTATTTGCCTAAAGTTGGCCCAGAAGTCTATCCTAAGTTTCAACAGATGCTTTAAAAAATAAACAAATGCATGGCTATGAATTCATGTTGGTTTAAACTAGGGTGCATCTGAGAGGACTGAATATCTTAGTTTGTTTCTTATACTTTATTGGGGTGACAACCTTTGATTGTGACTCATCATTATTAGGTTTTGCATTCTACTTTTTCCCAAGTGAATATAGAGGTCGGATATAAATTTTAAAATCTGATAATTTTGGTAGCCCAGCCCAGATGGTTCTACATACTTTCACTGAGAGATGTTGCAGAGTTAAGGCAAGAACATTAATGGCTGTCAATGGACCTGCATCTTACAGTGCCAGTTTGATTACAGCCTGTAGATTTATAGTTGTCTGTCTGGGGGCAACACTGCCACCTCCGCACTTACCCCAGGAGACTGCAAGCTCCCCCAAAGGCATGCTGTGCCAGCAAGCCCCATGGCTGGGGAAGGAGCCTGGCAGGTTACAGCAGGGCTTGGCCTTGGTGGAATCTACTCAGGAGTTGGCCAGCTTGAAGGAGACCAGCCAACTCTCAGCCGCAGGCTCAGCAGCCCTGACCTTCTTAGAGGAGGTTGGGTGGGACAGCCAGCTATTTAAAGAAGTCCAGGGAGAAGGGCCAGGAAGCTCACCACTCCAAGGCAAGCATCCATTGGCCCAAGTGTTTGTCACTCCCTGGATTGGAGTGGGAGGATTGGCTGAGCCCAGGGTTTGCCCTCCCTTGGGGCAGCATTTAAAGGGCGTACCCAGGAGAAGTTGGGGAGAAGAGCAGATCCATTCCAAGGCAACAGAGAATTGGTAAAGGACTGAACAGAGTGGGGAAATTGGGTGAAGAGGAACCCCCTCCTCTTGATCTATTCTGAGGTTCTATCCTGGGGCACTGGCCAAACTAAAGGTGACCCTGGAGATGGAGGGTGAGACAGCCCTGGACTTAGACCGGATGGCAGCAGACTCTGACATTGTCTTTGTTCCAGAACAGTGTGTATGAAATCCTTTGGTGAAACCCCAGGTGCCTGGCTGCTGCATGATTCATCAAATTAGCTTTCTGAAAAACAGTAAAGGGAATGTCTGCCAATAACTCTAGACATTCCATAGCACATAAATAAACTGCTACAGGTATGAGGGCCTTTCTTTACATTTTCATTGCAAGGGATGAAAATCATACTGGAGGAAGCCACAGATGAGAAAAATACATTCTTCTGTATGGAAAGTCCATTTTTTGCTGGTGCATTGAAAGTAATTTTATGACATAAATATAAAAGATTGCCAAGTCATACTAACATTTTTAACCATCTAGCTTATATCTGATTTAAGATGATAAAATTCCCTAGCAGTTGAAGAAGTATGTAGGCTGTTTCCAAACAGTAGGTTGGATCCAACCATCTGTTCTGCAAGTGGAAGGATGACTTCTGTGAATTCCTTCATCCCACTGCGTGCTCCTCTCTGTGCCACACTCTGTTCCCCAGAATCTCCAAATCCTTAGGAGTGGCTCTTCAGAGATTACTGGGGACTGAAGAACAAGCGAGGAGGGGTCAAAGACTGATTCCATGGGTGTAATTCTATATATGGTACTTAACATTCAACCAATAATGAGCAAGAATATTTTGCATTGGTGGTGGGAACGGTGGTGGAAAATGCTGTCGAGTCACAGTCAACTTACTGGCGACTCCATAGAGTTTTCAAGGCAAGAGACATTCAGAAGTGGCTTGCCATTGACTGCCTCTGCATAGCAACCCTAGACTTCCTTGGTGGTGTCCCATCCAAGTAATAACCAGGGCCAAGCCTGCTTAGCTTCTGAGGTCTGACAAGATTGGGCTAGCCTGGGCCATCTGAGTCAGGGCATTTTCCATTGGTTTCAATTTATGAATATTATTCATCAGTTTAAAACCTTTCAAAAAATCTACATGTTTGTTTTCAGTCCTTTTTTTGGGGGGTGGAAGTCTTTGATTCATTTTACTTTATTCAGTTTATCTACCATCAGGATTGCCAATACTTTAACCAGTTCTGTTCCTGTGCCTTCAGAATCAGTTTAACACAAAGTAATTTAGCTGATGAAATTTTCTGACATGGAGGTCAAATAACCAGAAGACCAATATTTGTTTAATTTCTGAATGTCACACTGTAGGCAAAGCCCGGAAAAAAAGTTGGCCATGCTAGCTGTCGCACTGGGGTTTAAAATCATCTGAGCTGGCTACTTCATAACAAGGGGGGATTTGTGGTTTTGGCACATTCCTTTCAACCACTCAACATGTTTATTCAGTTGTTTTCAGTAAGGAAGAGACTGAATTCTATTAACATTCCAATTTGATTTAAATAACCCCATTTCAATTTTACTTCTCCCTTGTGAGAAACTAACCCACAAGTCCTTATTTGCTGTTTCCTTACAACAAATTTACATTTGTAGGAATATATGTGTTTTTTCAATCTCTGTGTGTATCAGTTGAATATAAATGGCATCAAATTTTATAAAAGAAACAAAACCATAATCAGTGAAAGCAAAAACAACGAGGAAAACCAAAACCAATGGCAAAAGCAACATACAGAACAAAAACAAACTAAATGAGCCATATTGTTTCACCTCAAGTTTTTAGTCACCCAATTTCAGTTTGATCAGTGAGTACTCTGGGAAATTCAGCTGGGAAATTCACTCGGAAGACATGGGAATCAACAACAAACCAGATAAATATCAGCATGATAGTTGCATTCAGAGCCACTATAAAATGCAGTTGTGAGGTTATCTGAACTAAAAACAATAGGAATGTTACAATTTGATCCTGAATCATGCCAGTACATCAATGGCTATTTGCCATGGTGACTAAAGGAAACCTCCATATTCAGAGGCAGCAAACTTCTGAATAATTGTGCAGTCTTCTTTGACATTCCCTCACTGCAACAGAGCTGCCAGGTAGCATCATGAAGCTCCTCAGGTGGTCAAGTTCTCAAGTTTAGTCAGTCCTATTTGTCTTTGTAGCAATGTAAGTTCCTAGGAGCCTGAGGAGGGTGGGGTTTGGGGAGGGGAGGGACTTCAATGCCAAAGAGTCCATTTGCCAAAGCGTCTATTTTCTCCAGGTGAACTTATCTGTATCGGATGGAGATCAGTTTTAATAGCAGGAGATCTCCAGCTAGTACAAGGAGGTCAGCAACCCTAATTACAACCATGGACCTCTCTCAGGTAATAACAGGCCACACTTTTGTTCTGGTATTTCAGAGTTGGTGTTGTTTACTCTGACTGGCAGCTGCTGTCCAGGATCTCAGGTAGATGATTTTTATATCACCTATTACTAGGGTTACCAGCTGTGCCGACGCAGGCCAAGGGCTGACCGGTGCCTGCAGTCCTCAGACGTGAGGGAGGTATCTAGCCCCTTTCAGAGCAGGTGATGAAGGTTATGCTGTCTACCGAGGTCAGAAGTCGGAGGCGTCGTCAAAGCAGGCAGGAGTTAATGGCCGGAGAGATTAATCATGAGCGGTAGCTGGAACACAGAGAAACTGCACGGTTGCTTCCGCAAAGTGAAAGCACGCCTGCACTGCCTTTATCAGTCAGTGCACTTTCAGGCTAGGCTTCATCCTGAAATGACTCAGCACCAGTTCTCTGTCTGCTTAGCCTCTCCAAGCGAGCACTTCTTCTACCTTGCAGAACCACATGCTGCCGAGTCCTGATATGCCTATCAGGTTCAGGTGAGCTTGGAGGGCTGCCATTCTCAGCTTCCACTGCAGGGGTTGGGGAAAGAGTAGCTTCTGTCTGCCCTTGTTCCATCTCCCTGCTTAGCTGTGGTTCCTGCTGAGTTGTTTCAGGCTCCTGTGCTACTGGCTGCAATGGAGGTACTGAGGGCCCAGAGGCAACCTGTTCCTCCACTTCAGCTTCAGAGTCCTCCGAGTCCTCAGCTCCCAAGGCAGGGCCCATGACACCAGGTGGGTGGTATTGGCGGGTGGTTGATCGGCAGGAGGTTTTAAGGGGCGGGTCTGAAGTGGCTGTGTGTACACACGGGCACAATAATGGTACTTCCAGTTTTACTTCCAGAAGCGCCGCATTGCTGTGGCTGATTTTGCACTCAAAACCCC
This sequence comes from Euleptes europaea, assembly GCF_029931775.1. Classification (NCBI taxonomy): domain Eukaryota; kingdom Metazoa; phylum Chordata; class Lepidosauria; order Squamata; family Sphaerodactylidae; genus Euleptes; species Euleptes europaea. Next base: position 32,953,259 of record NC_079316.1, on the reverse strand, counting down.
CCAAATTGTGAAATCAGCCACGGTGATGCAGTGCTTCTCGAATTAAAACCAGAAGTGCCGTAATCGCACCTGCAAGCGCTCACAGCCACTTCAGACCTGCCCCTTATGTAATGTATGGGCATCAGTTAAGACCATAGCGAAGGAAGCCCAGGAGCTTGAGTCCTGGGCGAAGGATCCTAAGCCCTGCTCGCATGATTGGCCACAGCCAACACATCCTATTGGCCCTAAGCCAGGTCATGCTATTGGTGACCTGGGGATTGTTTTCCCCCTATCACGGATCAGGGGGGGAGCGGCCACCTGGGACCAGGGGAGCATATAAGCAGGGCCAGGTTGTCTAGTTCCCCAGTTCCATCTGTTATTGCCGAAATCAATAAAGCTGTGTTGTTGTTGGAACTCCGTCTCGACCTCGTGTGTCCTCCCCACGCGGACTCAACAGTGGCGACGAAGGCTGGTAGGCAGTCCGGCTTGCTACCGAAATCACTCGCGCTGAAATCTCCTGCGAGTCGCCGCGACTTCACGGTGCCCGGTAGGCAGGCCGGCTTGCCCTTGCTGAATTCACTACGACGCACCTGAGACGCAACACTTCGCTGACATGGCTACCCGGGGGTCTCTGGAAGAATTCGACCCCACCAAACCGGGCGGCTGGAAGAGCTACGCGAGCCGGCTGGCCTTCTACCTCGACGCCAACGATATCACCGATGTCGGGAAGAAGCGCTCCGCCTTCCTCAGCGTGTGCGGGGCCCAGACCTTCGACCTCGCTCAGTCCCTGCTGGCTCCCGCCGAACTGGAGGAGATGCCATTTCCGGCGATCATGGCGGCGCTGGGGAGCCATTTCAACCCCCAGCCAACTCGGGCCACTCGCCGCTTGGCGTTCCACCTGCGCGACCAGGGACCAGGGGAATCGGCAGCTGCATACATTGCCGCTCTACGCACGGCCGCCCGTTCCTGCGAGTTCCCAGACCTCAACGACCGGCTGTGCGACCGCTTCGTGTTTGGCCTGCTGAGCGACAAGTTGCGGAGCCGGCTCCTCGCCAAGAAGGACCTCGCGCTGACCGCAGCCATCGAGGAAGCCACCGCGGCCGAATCCTCCGCCCGGCCCGGACGTCTGGGTGACCGGGCCACACCGATTCCCCGCGATCCGGTTCCAGTCCACCACGAAAGCGCCAGCGATGCAGCCTCCAGCGACGAGGACGAGGCTCACAAACTGAGCGACCGCGGGGCCTCTCGGGGGCGCCGGGCTCGGGGCACCACAGACCGACCTTGCGCGAGCTGTGGCGGGCGACACGACCGCCACTCCTGCCGGTTCCGCGACGCCTCTTGCCGGGCTTGCGGCAGGGTCGGCCACATTGCCAAAGTCTGTCGCTCGGCGCCGAAGGGTCGGTCCTCGCGCCCAGCCAGGAAAGACGGCGCCCCGCGCCCCACCCACGACTTGGACGCTGACGAGCCCTCCAGCGGCCGCCGGGGTCGCCGCGATACCGAGCTGCACAGCGTCTCCCTCCACAAGGTGCACGGGGCAGACAAGGTCGCCATCGTCGTTAAGATCGGCGGTGCGCCTTGCGAGATGGAAGTGGACTCCGGGTCGGCTCTCTCCATTATATCGATGGACACGTACCGCGACCTGGGCCGTCGCTCTGCCTCCCTCCCCGAGCTGCGTCCATCCCGCGTCACCATTTGGGACTATCAGCGGCGCCGGGTGCCGGTCCGGGGGGAGGCCCGCGTACCCGTTCAATTCCGGGCCCGTTCCGGGTGCCTCCGCCTCATCGTGGTCGAGGGGCCTCGCGCGAGCCTCCTGGGGCTCGACTGGTTTCCGGCGCTCGGCCTTCACATCGGCGGCATCCACCACATCAGCCAGGCCGCCCTCAACGACGTTTGGGCGGAGTTTGAGGACGTGTGGAAGGGCCCACTGGGCTGCTACAAGGGGCCGCCGGTCCGCCTGCACGTCGACCCCGCCGCTGCACCCATCCGCCTCAAGCCTCGCCGCGTCCCCTTCGCCCTCAAGCCCCGGATCGACGCGGAGCTTGACCGTCTCGTCGCTCAGGGGGTACTGGTACCGGTCCCCAACGCCCCCTGGGAGACCCCAATTGTGACGCCGCTCAAGCCCAACGGGGACGTCCGCATCTGCGCGGACTACAAATGTACTATTAATACTGCGCTGCGGCCGCACGCCTACCCCGTGCCCGTTGTCAGCCACCTCCTGGCCTCCCTTGCTGGGGGTCAGGTGTTTGCCAAACTGGACCTCGCTCAGGCTTACCAGCAGCTGCCCGTGGACCCCGAGTCGGCTGAGGCGCAGACGATTGTCACTCACCGGGGTGCCTTCCGGGTGACGCGCCTACAGTTCGGGGTCAGCACGGCCCCGGGCATCTTCCAGAATTTGATGGAAGACCTCCTGAAGGGCTTGCCTGGCGTCGTCCCGTACTTCGATGACGTCTTGATTGCCGCAAGCTCCGAGGACGAGCTCCTGGATCGCGTCCGCCGGGTGCTCCGCTGTTTCCGAGATGCCGGGTTGACAGTCAAGCGAGAGAAGTGCCAGCTGGGCCTGCCGCAGGTGGAGTTCCTGGGCTACTTGATCGACGCAGAGGGCATCCATCCCACGCCCGACAAGATCAAGGCGATCCACAACGCCCCGCCGCCCCAAAGCAAACAGGAACTCCAGTCGTTCCTCGGCCTGCTGAACTTTTACCACGCCTTCCTCCCTAACAAGGCGTCGGTTGCCGAGCCGCTCCACCGGCTCTTGGACAAATCCTCCCCGTGGGCGTGGGGTAAGTCGCATCAACGGGCGTTCGAGGCTACCAAAGACCTCCTGTCTCCCTCCAGCTTGCTCGTCCATTTCGATGAGAAGCTTCCCGTTGTGTTAACATGCGATGCCTCGCCCTACGGTGTCGGAGCGGTTCTGAGCCACCAGCTGCCAGGCGGTCGGGAGGCCCCGATTGCCTTCTACTCCCGGACCCTCTCCGCTGCAGAGAGGAACTACGCGCAAATCGACCGGGAGGCGCTCGCCGTCGTGGCCGGCGTGAAGAAGTTCCACGACTACGTTTATGGCCGCCCCTTCTCCATCATCACCGACCACAAGCCACTTTTGGGGTTGTTCGTGCCGGATCGTCAGACACCACAAATCCTGTCCCCCCGCATGCTCCGGTGGTCGATTTTTCTCAACGCCTACGACTTCCGGCTACTGCACCGCCCCGGGTCCAGCATCGCGAACGCCGACGCACTCAGCCGTTTGCCGCTCAAGGACTCCGACCCGGACCCGTCCCCGGCCTACAACGTCATGCTGCTGGAGACCCTGCCTGAACCGCCTTTGCATGCCTCGGACATTGCGGCTCACACTGCGAAGGACCGCACCCTCGCCCGCGTTTTGAACTGGGTGGGGAAGGGGTGGCCGGCGGCCAGGCCGGAGGGCGAATTCAAGCCCTTTTTCACGCGGCAGCATGAACTCTCGCTGAACAAGGGGTGTCTGCTCTGGGGGAACCGCGTCGTGGTTCCAGCCAAACTGCGCACCAAGGTCCTGGACGCCCTGCATGCCTGCCACCCAGGCATAGTGCGCATGAAGGCCCTGGCGAGGAGCTATGTGTGGTGGCCGGGCATAGACGCTGCTGTGGAAGAGTGGGTGAGCCGCTGCCAGCCGTGCCAAGAGTCGCGGCCCGAGATGCCGCGAGCCCCGACCCACCATTGGGAGTCCACCCACAAGCCCTGGTCCCGCCTCCACATCGACTTCGCCGGCCCGTTCCAGGGCAAAACTTTCCTGATCGTGGTGGACTCCTACTCCAAGTGGCTGGAGGTTTCTGATGTATGCTCTATGACCTCGCGAGTGGTGGTTCGAGAACTGCGGAAGCTTTTTGCCACCCATGGGTTGCCAGACACGGTGGTCTCCGACAACGGGGCCCAATTCACGTCCGCGGAGTTCCAAGAGTTCCTGGCCAAAAATGGAATCCGCCACACGACCTCGGCCCCGTTCCACCCTGCCACTAACGGACAGGCAGAGAGAATGGTCCGCACGACCAAGGAAGCGATGCGGCGCATTGAGCGCAACGACTGGGACAGGGGGCTGGCAGAATTCCTCCTGTACCAGCACACCACGCCCAACTCCACCACCGGAAAAAGCCCCGCGGAGCTCCTCATGGGCCGCCGGCCAAAAACGCCACTTGACCGGCTACACCCCGACCTTGCGCCAGAACGCCCTCGCCACCGAGAAGAACCAGCAACCCCACGGGTCGTGGAGCAGGATGCCCCCGTCTATGCCCGTAACTATGGAATGGGCCCAGCCTGGATTCCGGCTACCGTGCAGGACGCAACCGGCCCAGTATCCTATCGGGTTGCCACCCCCGAGGGTCGAGTCCTCCGGCGACACATCGATCAGCTGCGCCGCCGACTGGCTGACGAGCCCGACCGCGCCGCTGCCACAGAAGCTCCAGAGCTTCCCAGAGTGCCGGAACAAGCCACCCCAGGGGAGAGCGAGCCGAGCGAGGAGCGCCTGTCTGCCGGCATGCACAGAGAGCTCCTGGAAGCCGTTTCTCCCACCTCCTGCGACCCCGGGCCGACTGCTGCCACAGACGCGGCCCCACCACCCACAACACCAGTTCTGGTACCGCGTAGGTCGCAGCGGTTACAAACACGACCCCGCCACCTGAAAGACTTTGTGTGCTCGTGAGTGTTTGGACTTAGGGGGGAGGGGTGTAATGTATGGGCATCAGTTAAGACCATAGCGAAGGAAGCCCAGGAGCTTGAGTCCTGGGCGAAGGATCCTAAGCCCTGCTCGCATGATTGGCCACAGCCAACACATCCTATTGGCCCTAAGCCAGGTCATGCTATTGGTGACCTGGGGATTGTTTTCCCCCTATCACGGATCAGGGGGGGAGCGGCCACCTGGGACCAGGGGAGCATATAAGCAGGGCCAGGTTGTCTAGTTCCCCAGTTCCATCTGTTATTGCTGAAATCAATAAAGCTGTGTTGTTGTTGGAACTCCGTCTCGACCTCGTGTGTCCTCCCCACGCGGACTCAACACCTTAAAACCTCCCACCAATTGGGAGGGGAGACCTGGCAACCCTACCTATTGCTGGGTAGTTTTAACTGGAGATGCCAAGAATTGAACCTAGGACCTTTTGAATGCAAAGCAATGTTGGAATATGCAAGGCTGTCATATTAGCTGTGACAGGCAGACTTAGATGGAAGAGATCTAACTGTCAACCATAGGCTGGTGCAATGGCCTGGAAAGCCCCTAGGAGGCCTGATTATACTGGCCAGATCCAGTTGAGGCCAGAGGCTGAGGTGTGGTGTTGCACCTGGAAAGTGACTAAGCATGTACTGCTAATTGATGCCTGGTGGTGGCATTGTATATAAGTGTAAGACTCTGTGAGTCTGTGTCGGAAGTTAAGGTGGAGAGAGTGTGTATATAGCACTGTAAATAAACAACTGCATTTCTCTAGGCTACTAGTGGTTCTGGTGGTCATTCCTGGACGTTGGCACAATCCGCCAGCTCTCGCGTCAAGCAAATGTTCTACTACTGAGCCACATCTCATCCGTAATGTGTTAGCGATGTCACTATGGCCAAAGAAAACAAAAAATGAAACAAAAACTTTTTTTGGGTATCCTTTTTGTTTCATTATGAATGTGTGAATGTGTGAATATCCTTTTAACCACCACCACCCCATTATGGAAGGAGCGCCTGTCAACAAGTGTTCTCAGAAAGGGTCAGTTCTCACAATGGTGAGATGTGAGCAGTGGGGTGCCTCAGGGATCTGTGTTGGGACCGGTGCTTTTCAGCCTGTTCATCAATGACCTAAAGTTGGGGTTAAACAGTGAAGTAGCCAAGTTTGCAGATGACACCAAATTATTTACGGTGGTTAAAACAAAATCGGACTGTGAAGAGCTCCAGAAGGATCTCTGCATACTGGAAGAATGGGCATTAAAATGGCAAATGAGATTCAATGTGAGTAAGTGTAAAGTGATGCATATTGGGACAAAAAATCCCAACTTCACATATACACTGATGGGATCTGTGCTGGCAGCGACAGACCAAGAAAGGGATCTTGGGGTGGTAGTGGATAGCTCAATGAAGATGTCAACCCAGTGTGTGGCTGCTGTAAAAAAGGCAAATTCCATGCTGGCTATAATTAGATGAGGAATAGAGAATAAAACTGTTGATATCATACTGCCCTTGTACAAATCTATGGTGAGACCACACTTGGAATACTGTGTACAGTTCTGGTCACCACACCTAAAAAAGGATATTACAGAGCTTGAGAAGGGGCAGAAAAGAACAACCAAAATGATTAGGGGACTAGAGAAACTGTCCTATGGGGAGTGGTTAAGACGCTTAGGGCTGTTTAGCTTGGAAAGAAGGCGGCTGAGGGGAGGCATGATAAAGGTCTATAAAATTATGCATGGTTTGGAAAGAGTGGACAGGGAGAGGGTTTTTCTCCCTCTCCCATAATACTAGAACACGGGGTCATCTGCTAAAGCTGGAGGGTGAGAGATTCAAAACAGATAAAAGGAAGTATTTTTTCACACAACGCATAGTTAAATTGTGGAACTCCCTGCGCCAGGATGTGGCGATGGCTGCCAGCTTGGAGGGCTTTAAGAGGGGAATGGACATATTCATGGAGGAGAGGGGTATTCATGGCTTTTAGTTAGAATGGATATTAGTCATGCTGCATACCTATTCTCTCTAGTATCAGAGGACCATGCCTATTATTTTGGGTGCGGTGGAACACAGGCAGGATGGTGCTGCTGCACTCGTCTTGTTAGTGACGAAAAGTTATGTTAAGAACATAAGAACATAAGAAAGGCCCCGCTGGATCAGACCAAGGCCCATCAAGTCCAGCAGTCTGTTCACACAGTGGCCAACCAGGTGCCTCTAGGAAGCCACAAACAAGACGACTGCAGCAGCACCATCCTGCCTGTGTTCCACCGCACCCAAAATTATAGGCATGCTCCTCTGATACTAGAGAGAACAGGTATGCAGCATGACTAGTATACATTCTAACTAATAGCCATGAATACACCTCTCCTCCATGAATATATTCACTCCCCTCTTAAAGCCCTCCAAGCTGGCAGCCATCACCACATCTTGGGTGATTTGTACAGTTCTGTACAGGTTATTTTGTTTTGGAATGATAGAACACCATTAGGAACAAATCTGAGGGTAATTATAGTGGCAGATTTTTTGAGGTAAAAAAAAAACTAAATTACCCAGCTTATATAGAAACTGTGATATGGCACCTGAAAGAACTCGTCTTTTTTATTTTCCCATATACCCTCTCTCTGTTTGTTTCTTCAATGGGAGGTTTATTTAAATTGGGAAATTTGTGAAGTAGGAAGGCTTAAAGCTCTTCTCTTCTAGCACCATAGCACTGACTGATATATATATATAAAACAAATGGGGAGAGCCATTATCAGATGTGCTGCCATATTATCTACCTGTGCCTTTCAACAAATTATTTTTTCTACAAGGGCTATGAAACTTTTTTTTCAGTGATGAAACTTCAGTCAGATCAGTGGATTTATTCTTGTGGGCATTTTGTTACAGCATAATTTTCTTTCTATTGTTATTCTTCAGGTAAAAAACACACATGACTTTTAATGTTCAAGAAGGTTTTTGCTGATCCTACCCCCCCCCCCCCCGGAGAGACTTCTAATTCCTCCTTAAGCTCCTCCCCCTAAAGTATTCCAAGATCTCCTGTCCCCCAGGAGCAGCATTTTGGGAATTGATTTGGGCTGCCATGGGAGAGGTGAATCAGCAAGCATCCCTTCCGCCCTTGTGTCCGTGGAAATCTGCATAGGATCCAACCCATAGTATTGTGGATGTGCATATGTCAACGTCAACACATGGCAAAATGTCACAACACTGAAATGCAATGCAATTTTAACTGTATTAGTTATATATCCTGAACGAATTTTTGACTGAATGTTAGCTCAGGAAAAATCATGTTTTTGCAATATGTCAGGGAAAGCACATGTTCATGCTCTCTATGTGCTGCTGTGGTTGTGCATCTGCACCCCAAGTAGTTTTACAATGCCTTCATCCCACAAGAGTTTCAAACACAGAATCACAGAAAAACATTTGCTGAATTTTTGCTCGAGACATGTTATGATTTCAGAGGTACTAACATAGACACTGCAGTTTTTAGAGAAATAAAACCAGACAATAAACTTGTTAAACATGAAGCTCACTTGATATATTATCAACCTCAAGGCTCTTCCAAGAAAACCTGTTAGGAAAGCAAAACAAAACAAAAGAGCAACATAAAATCTCCATTTATAAAATTGTTTAGTGACATGGAATGGGACTCCAGTGTATTTGCAACAATGCCAGCAGACAGAGCAGCGTCTTCCTTTATATTCAGCCACATGTGCAATTTGTTTAATGGTGGTGGTGGTGGGAACTAATCACTTGTGGTTTGATTTTAAGCAAAGGTGTGAGCTGCTTGTGTGACTGTACAGCAGGAAGATTGTTCTGGTTCACATTATTCAGATTTGTTTGTATTTGGGAGCATTAAATTTCTCAAAATGTTGTTTGGATTGTGGTGGGAGGATTGCTTTCCAAAGGCCTATGTTTCCATGATTAATTCCATCATTTCATCCACTCAGGCTGGAGGATGAGGTATTTTGCAAGCATTTGGTTGAGATAGTCCCAGGTTCTCAAGCGGCTGCTAATGGGTGATACAAGTATTCTGTTCGGTTTTCCTAATAAACAGAATGGAGCGTTCGCCTCGCCGCTTCCTTGGGAGAAGGCAATTTTACCCTTGGAAAGAATGAGCACATCAATCACTTTGGTCTGCCTACAGTACAGATTGGCTGTGCGCACCAATGATTGGCTGGTGTTTTTGACATCACAAGCCTTCCTTCTGCGCCCCCCAGAGGAGTTTTCCACCTCTCTGTATTTTTCTATTTTTAAGAAAGTATGCAGTGAACAAATGGTTAAATTAATGGCTACATTCATGCTGCGCTTGAAAACATTTAAGAAAAATGGGCTTATAACAGGGACATAAAGATAATGGGCAGCTATGCTGCTTTGTCCCCCTTCTGGATGTACACCTTAACATGGTGAGGGGGTTTGTGTGTGTCAGTCAAGCTGAGAGCAATACCATAAGGGGTCTAGACTCTATCAAGAGACTAAACTCCTAGCAGAGTCACTCAAGACAGAATGGTCACAACTGAGACACCAGACGAAGATGCATCCACCCCCTTAAGGGATCAATGGCCACATCCGCAGAAGAGAACAGGCAGTTCCAATGGGAATGGGGGCAGAGGAATCCCTGAAGGTTAGCTATTGGGCAGCAGCAGTAGTGGAAGGTGACACTGGCAGAGGATCTTTCATAGACATCGGCAGTGCCACTATGGCTAACCCTGGTTAGTACTGTGCAGAAGAAGGCACTGGTAAACCACTTCTAACCAACCTTTACCTTGAAAACCCTATGATGAGACAATCCAAAATGAAAAAAGATATAGTGCTGGAAGATGGGACCCCCAGGTCGGATGGCACTCAATCTGCTACTGGGGTAGAGCAGAGGACAAGTACGAGTAGCGCTGTTCTTGAGTAGCGCTGTTCTAGCGATTGGACTAAAGCCGAAAGGACGTTCAGTGGTTGACATGAATAGATGCAAAAGGAAAGTCCGAAGCTGTTTGACGCATATAATAGGAACATGGAATGTGAGAAGCATGGATCAGGGTAAGCTTTAAATGGTTAAACAAGAAATGGAACGTTTGGACATTTCAGTCCTGGGAGTAAGTGAATTAAAGTGGACTGGATTAGGACATTTTCAATCAGAAAATTACAAAGTGTTTTATTCAGGGAATGGCAAAAAGAAAAGAAATAGAGTTGCTTTAATAGTGAGGCAAGATGTAGCAAAGGCAGTCAGGAGCTATAATGCAAAGTCTGACCGAATAATATCAATCAGACTTCAGGGAAAGCCTATCAACATAAACATCATTTAAGTTTATGCCCCAACTACAGATGCTGATGAGGAAGAAATTGAAAGCTTTTATGCCAGTGTTCAGGAAGAAATTGATCACACACCTAAACAAGATATGCTGATAATCATAGGTGATTGGAATGTAAAAGTAGGAAACAAAGCAGAATCAAATGTTGTTAGCAGATTTGGGCTAGGAGCACGGAATGAAGCAGGAGAACGCCTCATAGAATTCTGTGAAGACAACAATCTGTTCATTGCAAACACATGTTTCAGGCAACCAAATAGACGATTGTATACATGGACATCACCAGACGGCCAGTATAGAAATCAAATAGATTACATAATTGGAAGCAGAAGATGGAGAAGCTCTATTCTCTCGGCCAAAACAAGACCAGGAGCCGACTGCGGTACAGATCATGAATTGTTAATATTGAAAATCAAGATCAAGCTTAAGAAAAACACCAAAACATTCATAGCACCAAAATACAATCTAAGCAATATTCCTGAAGAGTTTAAAGACCATGTAAGGAACAGACTTGCATTACTGAGTTCAAGTGAATGTAAACCTGAAGAACTATGGTTGGAAACTAGAGATATTATCAAGGAAGAATGCACAAAGACTATTCCTGTAGCCAAAAGAAATGAAAAACCTCGATGGATGCCTGAGGAAACTCTTAAAATTGCCAAAGATAGATGAGAAGCAAAAGTAGAAGGTGACAGAAACAGAATCAAAAGTCTAAGTGCAATGTTCCAGCGACTCGCACGTAGAGACAAAGAGACCTATTATAATAAGCAGTGTAAAGAAATAGAAGAGAACAACAAAAAAGGAAGAACAAAAGATCTGTTCCACAAGATCCAAGAAATCAAAGGGAAATTTAAAGCACGGTTAGGCATGCTGAATGATCAGCATGGAGATACATTAACTGAACAGGACAAAATAAAGAAAAGGTGGGAACAATACACTGAAGAACTATACAGAAGAGATGAAAAGATAACAGATTCTTTCCAAGAAGAATCTTCTGAAGAAGAACCTACAGTTTTAGAAAGTGAAGTGAAAGCTGCACTGAGAGCAATCGGGAGAAACAAATCACCAGGAGCAGATGGGATATCAATAGAGCTATTCCAAGCCACAGAAACGGATTCCTTTGAAATGTGGTGTTGGAGGAGAGTGTTATGGATACCGTGGACTGCCAAAAAAACCAAATCAGTGGATTATAGATCAAATCAAGCCTGAACTGACCCTAGAAGCTAAAATGACTAAACTGAAGCTATCATATTTTGGTCACATCATGAGAAGACAAGAGTCACTGGAAAAGACAGTCATGCTAGGAAACGTTGAAGGCAGCAGGAAAAGAGGAAGACCCAACAAGAGATGGACTGACTCAATAAAGGAAGCCACAGGCTTCAATTTGCAAGATCTGAGCAAGGCTGTCAAAGATAGGACATTTTGGAGGACTTTCATTCATAGGGTCGCCATGAGGCGGAAGCGACTTGATGGCACTTAATACACACATAGACATGCTGCTTTGTAATGTGTATCTGAGGGCAGCTCTCTGCTTGTTGCTACATGCCTACCTACCTAGTATTTTCTTCTTTCATTTAAATACAGTCAAATAAACTGTCCATACTAAAATCATGATTGTAGATCTAGGGATATCAGTGTTAGAATGAGGCAGGCAGAATACAGAAGCAGAGTTCTGATTTTGTGGTAGTTCAGGAGCAGACGGGACATACAATAAATAACCAGACCATAGAAGGAGCATCAGAGGTTAAAAATAGAAATGATGAAATGATGTGGAATACAGTAGTTCGATTTCAGAATTCTGCTGCTTACATTCTTCTAAGCGAGTTTTGTCCTGGTGTGTCTGGAATAAATTGGGGTTAAAAAAGAAAACTTGCTGATTTAACAGGAGAAAAATGGTTCTTGTGTTGTTGCTCATTATAACATATGTCAGTGGCTTGGAAAACTCAGTCTGGGAGACTGAAAATAGAAATTATGCCCTGCAACTTTGCTTCATCAAGCATATTGGATCTGAAAACCATATGCCTGAAGATTTGTAATGCTGGTATTTTCTGTTATTGTAAGCCCATGAATAAGGGGATAGAGGTGGACCAAATCAAAAGGGAAAACTAAGGAAACTCAGAAAGGATGTCATTTTATAGCAAACATAATAAATTGAAGATTGAATGAAATGGGTTTTCTGAAAAACAAGAACTCAAAAGCTCTTTACCAGAAAAAAACAGTGTTTATTACATGATATCCCTTTGTTTATTCCTCATTTAGCTTATTATACTTGTGGTCTAAGATTTGTTCCTGTTTTCTAGCACCCTGTGGGAGGAGAAATGCTAAAAACAAATGAAAGCCTATGTCTTAAAATGTATCATCCCCTATAACTGTAAATAAGGTTGGGAAGAGAGACATTCCAGTGACTTACAAGAGCCATTTCTAAAGCGGTCCTTTTGTGATGTGTCTGAAAATGGAACGATACACCAAGGAACAGGACTGTGATTGTGAGGCACCTCTTCTGCATCACCAGCAACACAAACATGTAAGTCTCAGCATAATCCGGTTTAGCCCAGTAGCCTTCCAGAAAAACAGTAAGTAAGATCTGAAGAGAGCTAAAAGGCAAATGACAGGATCTAAATCTCTCTCAGAGTAACAGGCATACCTACGCGAAGATGGATGTTCTCTAGAGTATACATGTGAATAGTGCCTTCCCTCACTACGGAAGAAAGAATTGTGTTTCTGTCAGTAGTTTGCTTTTTAGAAATCAATTTCAAAATCAGCTCTGCAAGATGAGCATTATGATCTTAGTACCTCAAAGATCCCGGCTGTATATATATCATCTGGCCAAAAAGAATTTATGTAAGAGCTATTTATTGGAATGTTTATAGTGTGTTGTGCCCCTTACATCTAAAGGGCAAAACCTCTAGCAGCTCAGCGTCATGTGCCTTTCATTCCACAATGTTACATTAATCATTGGTGAAGATGATTCATGTAGCTTTATTTTCCATTAGCCATTCTTGTTGTTTTTTCCTGAACTGCTAGCCCCAGAAACACTGTAAAGACCTTGCTTGTTTGGGCAGAAATCTAGCCCTGGGTGACTAGCAAAATGGTCTGGTACACTACTGTCATGCTGGGGGTTGCCTATGCCTGCCATAGCTCCATGGAACCATTTCAGGTTGGAAAAACACACTGGTTTAAGCTCTTGTGCCCACACCATGGTTCCAATCTGGGTGTGATAGTTAGGCAGGGCCCTTTCTAGGGCTGTTTTGGCCTTTGAGGGAGGACTTATCAGGGCCAGGCCTGGCAGCAACCACTGGGTGACCTGATTCCACATGACTGAATGACTCACTTAGGCCTGGCTGATTTCTACTGTTCAATAGTAGCCAAACTATTAAAGCCAGTGTGGTGTGGTGGTTAGACATTCAGAGTAGGTTCTAGGAGACATGGGCTTAAATCACCAGTCTGCCATGGAAAATCATTAGATGATATTGTGCCTGTCACTTATTTTCAGCCTAACCTACTTCACAGGGTTGTTGTGAGGATAAAAAGGAAGAGTGGAGAGGAGAATGACGTAAGGTGATTTGGTCCCCACTGTGGAGAAAGGCGGGGTACAACTGAAGTGAATAAATAATAAATATAGCTGAAGTTGGGAGGCAGATAAAAGACAGGCTGGCGAATGGCTGAGATGGAGCAAATGAGGCAGAGCAAAGGCTCTGGGGATTGACAGAGGGAGGGAAAGGGGAGATAATGTGGGGAGAGGGAGAGGGGAAAGTGATATGTCCCCCCACGAGTCCTTGAGGGTTCCCTACCATTCAAGTGGACCTGACCTAGTGGCCAGCACCACACAACTATACCATAGTTTGCCTAGATAGAGGCTGCTGGGGGTGAGTAGAAGATGAAGACAGAGGGCAGATAAAGGTTGGTTGCCTGTTTGGTGGGAAGGAGAGAAGGAAGCAGGAAAAGAGGAGAGGCTATGGGGACTTTCAAGGAAAGAAAAGAAGAAACAGTGGGGAAGGGGGAAATGACATGTCTCCCACAAGTTCTTGTGGGTTCCTACTTGTTAACATCCAATTTTGTTTGGACCAGTCCCACATCAATGATCACGAAAAAGAAGGAAATCATAAAATATGTACATTCTACAATGTAGAGTTTCTCATAGTGATCAAGCCTGCCACTTAGAATTTCTTTGCATCTCAAATCTGTTCTTAACGTGAGGATAAAGTCTTCAATAAAACATGCTGAGCCTTGAGAATGAAATCTGTATAGTCATAACAATCCTTTAATTTTATAGGCAGGAAGAAATCAGAGGTGTTAACGATGCAGGGGGCGGGGAGCTTTTTCTTCATGCTGAGACATTCTGGTAATAAATTGGCATAGTGAAATGGAAATGTGGAAATGTCTCTGGGATTCTGCTTAATCTTAAATATACTCTTTCTGCCTGTCAAGAGGCAGATATTTCTTTTGAAGTAAACATACTGGTGTTCTTTTGGCTAATTCCACCATAGCTATAAATGACAAGGCCGGAAAATCTTTTGGATGAAGCAAGAAAAGTCTGGCAAAACAGTGTTGTAGTGAATGACTGTGTTAGGTGTATCTGTTTATAACAGACGTTTTGCCTGGGTTATTCTTTGCCTACCAGAGTTACTCTGGCGAAGATATATTAGTTAATGTATCCTTAGATAACCTAGAAACTGTAGGAGGAAGTCCAAATAGCTGTTTGTATAATATGGCATTGCTAACATGGTAGCTAGGAGCCCCATGGCGCAGAGTGGTAAGCTGCAGTACTGCAGTCCAAGCTCTGCTCATGACCTGAGTTCGATCCCAACGGAAGTTGGGAGGTCGGTAAAATGAGTACCCAGCTTGCTGGGGGTAAAGGGGAGATGACTGGGGAAGGCACTGGCAAACCACCCCGTAAACAAAGTCTGCCTAGTAAATGTCAGGATGTGACATCATCCCATGGGTCAGGAATGACTCGGTGCTTGCACAGGGGACCTTTACCTTTTTAACATGGTAGCTAATCACATTTTATCCCAATTGTAACATTGTTCCCAAGTATAGGATTTTGTTGTTGTTTTTCCCATCTGAGTGAATAGCAGCCATTTGTTTATACGGGAGACATGAAAATGAAACTGGCAAAATGCAGGGCTAAATCTTCCTTCAGCCACCAGTGATGCCAATGCCTGGTTGGGGTGGGGGTAATATTCAGTTAGTAGACAAATACATGCAATGCCTCACCTCCACTCCATCCCAGATTTGAACCAGTTTACATCGTCCCCAAGACTTCAAAGGGAGCCAGTCTAATCTGTGTAGCCCCACTCTGGCTACTACCTCCAGTGTGATGCTAAAATAAGTTGGAGCTCTTTTGGGAGTATGACATTGGCTTGGATCCAGACTAGGGTTTCTGATTTTGGGTTAAAAAAATCCTGGATATTTAGGAGTGGGACCTGGGGAGGGCAGAGTTGGGTAGGGGGATCAGCAAGGATGTGATTCCATACAGTCACCCTCCAAAGCTGCCATTTTCTCCATAGGAACCAACATCTCTAGTCTAGAGATCAGTTGTAATTCCAGAACTCTAGGATCCACATGGAGGTTGGCACTTTGAGGATGGCCAGATTAACATTTCAATGGGTGCAAAGACCAGCCTGTGGAGTGTAATTTTCCTGCTTCCCCACTCCAGCAGTAGCCCAAAATATCCTCCCACAATGCCCTTTCCCCTCAGAAACAGGATTTCATACTCCATGGTGGAGGTCCTTGTGCCTGTGGAAGTGTTAGTCTGGATCCAGCCGGTCAGTTATGGATACAGATTTCAGTGGAGTAGAATTGATGTTACTATCATGCAGAGACCCACCTCTTACCCTTCACTAGAAGGCCAATAGAGTTCTGGAAATCCTCTAAATTTTATATGACATTTTCTAATTTCATTCTGTACTTCCTACAGTATTTTTTCCAACTTTCCAAGTGCTGTAGTCCATTTAAGTACACTCATATCTTTTAGATTTTTAACTCCTCATCCAACTGCTTAATCATTTTTCCAGCTCTTCTTCAATCAGACTAACAAACTCATAATTTCCATTTTGTTCTTGTTGTGTTTTTGTTTTCATTTCCTATTGGTTTCAGTGGGAGACATATTTCCCAACCGTAATGTCTTCATTTTTTCACTACTTTGGGTGACATTTTCAGTGATTATCACCATTACTCAAGCAATCTTCCCTGCAAAATGTCAGAGAGGTGGGAAGAAGAGTTGTCATTTTATATGCAATTAAAATCTTTACACGGCAGAGCCAACAGCAAAAGAAGTTGACAGAGCTTCACAGTGGATAGAGGAGACCATTGGCACCCAAGAAGACAGAGGTACAGAGACAAGTGTTTTGCTTCTACTCCCCAAAAAACAGGCAGCATCACAACTGGAATTTGGCTTGTCCAAGAAGACAGGCAACAGGAAGCACTTCAGAGAAGGCACAGAGGAGTGTTTGGTACTCCGAGAAAGTAGGTAATATAACAGAGTAGTCAGAAGTGTGCATTTGTTGTCCACAACGGCAGAGGTACAGATACAGGTGTTTTGCACTCCCCAAAAGGTAGGAATAACACAGCTGGAATTTGGTACATCCAGGAAGACAGGCAGCAGGGCAGAGAGGAAACCCCAGGAAGAGACCTTTGCTTTAGACAGGCAAACTTTTTGTCTCTTCTTTACTGTGCAAATAAGACATGCTATGTGTGTTGCTGGTGGAAATCGCTTGGACAAGTGGGTGTGCTCTGCTCTGCAAGTAATACACACAAAAGAAACCTCCAAGTTCAGAGGCAGTAAACCTCTGAATACCAGTGCCAGGGGACATCAGGGGAAAATTGACAAACTGGTTTAAACTGCGAGAGGATGCTGGACTGGGTGGACCACTGGTCTGATCCAGCAGAGCTCTTCTTATGTTCCTTTAATTCCTTGGTGTTCCTGGACTTCCTTGGTGGTCTCCTATCCAAATACTAATCAGGGCCAACCCTGCTTAGCTTCCCAGATCTGGGCTAGCCTGTGCCATGAGGGAGACACAGATACAGTGCTATATTTTTTAAACAGCAAAATAACAGAGGAGCCTGAGCTCAAACCCTCAGAGTGAACTCCAAAAAAAAGAAAAAATGGTTTGATGTTAGTAGTAATAAGAAAGAGAGGAGGAGGATGGGAAGTCTGGCTGGGCTGGAGACCTGGGACAGCTGATTATCTTTCTCATTCCTCTGCTGGACAGAAATCAATGCTTGTGAGCCATGTTTCTGCACTGTGCTGCAGAATACCTCTCCAGATACTGAGTACTTCAGGATTACTTGGTCATTTGAACAAAGGGGGTTACCACACTTGTATTCCCAGCGATGCATTAAGAGTTTGAAAATGCTATAAAAAATACTGTTCGCACTTTCTATGTATTCCCAGCGATGTATTAAGAGTTTGAAAACGTTATAAAAAATACTGTTCACACTTTGTTTGGCCCCTTTAGCTGTGAAGACATCTTCCAACCATTTATTAGCCGTGGTATCCAAAAACCCATTTAAAGCGATGTTTTTTATAACGTTTTCAAACTCTTAATACATCGCTGGCAATACAAAGTGCAGTAACCCCCAAAGACAGAATAGACTTAGAGATCAGTGCCACATGAGCAAACCATGACCCTACTTTAATAACCTACTCCTTGAAGGCTGGAAGAACTTCTACTAGCCCAAGGAGTCTTCTTCCAGTTGGAGGAAGATTCACTTAAGTTGGAGGCAGGCACCTTAGGCTGGAGGAAGCCTTCAGACTGTTCTCATTGGGTGATAGGATATGTGCTACTATCAATACCTTTTAATATATTTACTGAATTTATATCCCACCTTTCTTCCCAATGCAGACCTAAAGTAGCTTAAGTTGTTCTCATTTCCTCTGTTTTATCCTCACAATGCCCATTGAGGTAGGTTAGCCTGAGACTGGCCCAAGGCCACCCAGCAAGCTTCCATGGCAGAGGGAGGATTCAAACCTAGGTCCCCAAGATCCTAGTCCAACACTCTAACCACTATACCACAATGGTCCTCTTTTAGAGATGAATTAGATATACCCTGTTCAGATCTCTTGTCATCTAATAGGTGACTAGAGCTGGAGAAAGTGCCAGTGTATACACACTGTAATTCAAACATTTGCATGTTGTTACAATATTTTGAATCTTTGTACTTGAAGAAAAATTACTGGGTATTCAAGAAAGCTGAGCCCAAGCACAGACTTTAAGAAACGTGTATATTGCATGTTAAATCCCAGCAAATCAATTTGCTTAAGCAAAACAGCTAAGGTTGCAAGCTTCAAAAAATTTATGCAAGAGTAATTTCATAGAAATCAATAGCCCTGTTTTGGAGAAAATGGTTTGAGGATTGCCAGCTACATTTCTAACAGCTGCAGAGAAATGTCTCAAAATGTAAAGTGGCGATCGGTTTCTGGATGACGTACTCCACATTTTTGAGGCAAAAGGACAAACATAATTCACTCCAAAGTGAAAGCCAATGTCAACAAAAATGAGAGCAACAGAGTTTCATTCTGATAGTCCATTTGCACAGTTTGGTTTGAAAGAAGACTGGCTAAGGTTTTTATTTTAAAGCTGCTGTTTCCAATGGGAGAAATAGCCATTTTCCCTCCTAAATTTAGTTTCGTCTGCTTGGCAAGACTATTTCCACGAATGCCATACTTTTAAGGTTACTTTAAAAAAAAAAAAAAAAAAAAAACATGTTTTAAATGTTTGTCCTCAATGCTCCTGGCATTTACATTGTTGCTTTTGTATTCTGTTTGCAAGGGAAGATGAGTCACAACCTACTATTTGCACGGCAGGACATTTTTCTCGGCTGGAATTTCATTCTGCACATGGCAAAGGCATAATCGGACTCATTTATTATGAGCGCATCAAGATTTGCATGCCAGAGCAATGTTGTATAATGCCTGTAAAAATGATGGCATGCAACGGAGTTTGTGCCCGTGAAGAACAGGGGCATACTGGGAAGTTAAAATGTCCCAGGATCAAGTCAAGCTGTGAGCCCCCTGCCCCTAGGGTTGCTGACCTCCAGGTGGTAGCTGGAGATCTCCCACTATTATAACTGATCTCCAGCCCATAGGGATCAATTCACCTGGAGAAAATGGCTGCTTTGGCTACTGGACTCTATGGCATTGAAGTCCCTCCCCTCCCCAAACCCTGCCCTCCTCAGGCTCTGCCCCCCAAATCTCCAGGTATTTCCCAACCCAGAGCTGGCAACTCTACCTGTGCCACTACAAGCCAGGACTACAGGGGTCACTCAGCTCAGAACTATCCAGCAAGGCCAGTGAAGGGAAGTGCAAGAGAAAACAATGGGCGAGCCAACAAGTATTGTTGCTGCCTCTGACCACTTTTGAGCTGAGTGGCTACTGCAGCACCGGCAGAGCTGCTGGTGCTTGGCTGTGTTTGTCCCTGGCAGCCAGCAGCCCTCCAAGGCCTGCTGAAAACATTCTATGTGATATGAATGGCCAGTCCACACCTGAAGATGAACAGTGTAGGCAGTCTCCTGCACCATGTTCTCAGCTCACACAACCCCATCTAAGAAAAGAGTGACCAGCAGAGAGCTTCAGAGGATGGCTTGTCTATGACCGAGTTTCTCACAAAAGGAAGATTCCCACCCCACCCCCCAGCCTCCACATGGCACAAAACTTAAAGAAATCCTAAATATATGGCCAAATCTGATCTGGTATTGTACAAATTCACACAAATTTTATACAGCTACTGTTAATATGTGTGTGGAGAAAATGTAATTTGACATGATTCATATACTTTACTAAACAATTCTGTTTTTTGGGGGGGAGATAACAGATTTCAGAACAATGTTTTTATAAACAAGGTTATCCTTTTTGACCTTCTGTGAATTGCACACTGCATACAAAAGGGCCTTTGATGAAAACTAAATCGAGTGATGCTCCGTTAATTTTATTAATAGTCATCACAGATTTTTTTCTTTAATACTGCCGTTTCCATGCTCTGATAGTCTGCAGTTATTGTTGCCTAATTCAGATTTTGATGGCTGTTTTACTATCTGGTTTGTTTTATTGGTCCTTTGATTTTTATTGGGGAGTGCCACTTTTATTATCGGTGTATTTTAAATTAAGATGTGGGCTACTGTGTAATTTTGTGTAATTACAACCATCCCATGAAACTGTACGAGTCCCCAAGTCTCTATGGTAAAGACCATAGAATTCCTAGAGTGTTGCAGGGTAGTTGTGATGTCACTTTTGGTTTTTCTCTGGAAGTGACAAACTAGGGAAGTTACCAGTCACTTGGTGTTACATGATCCTTGTGTCAGGGTATGCATGTGAAAGCATCTCCTGCATGAGTAAAATTAGCAAACCCTTCCAGGTTTGTGGTGATGTAAGAAACAGAAGGATCCATACTCTCATTGGGGGAAATGATGCTAACAGGGGATGTGCCTGGTTGATGTAATGGAAGAGGAAGATGAGCCTGGCTAAAATGATTGCATTACTGGAACAACCAGTATGACTAATACCTGGAAATATTATGTTAAGAAATGGGCTGATGGTCCTCACTGTGTCTTTGATTAGGTCTGTAGAGTGATCTGCATTATAGGGGAGATCCCTAAGAGGGGAGAGAAGTTATTGTCCTGCAAACATGGATCGATACACATTGCCTGGACATGGGGGCACCCTGGAGGGATCACATGAAAGGACCTTGATTTAAGCATCCCAGAGTTCTCATGGCAACCAGAGTACTTCCTCTTGCAATATCATTGTTTCAGTGACCTTACTTTATTGTTTTACCTCTAAGCTGCCTATAGTAGGTCTCTTGAGGGGTGGCATATAAAAGTTCTAACTAACCAACCAACCATTGGGGCTGTAACCTTTTACGGTGCTAGCAAACACCTTGGAGGGATGCTTGAAGTCACCGAGATGTGTGCCTGTGGACCGAGCACTTATTTCCTCAACCTGAAAGCACGAAGGTTATTCCCAAAAAGGTGAGCATGATAGCACCCATGGCAGAATGCATGGGGAAGGGGGAGGGGTGGCAGCAGTGGCTTCCATCTTCTGTTACCACATACCACTTCCTTGCACTCCTAATGACAATGCCAGCCCAGGTTTATTATGATAGCTGGTACATATGAGTAGAAGATGTAGATGAGGGAAAAAATTGAGCATTTAAACAGTTGCCGCAACTGAAGGTAATGTCTTGCATCTGTTTTTTGCCAGGCCTTCATTGTGGTAGCTTGGCTTGAGAACATACACGGCACTTACACTGCAGGAGGAAAAAGCCATCTGGCCTAGCTTGGCCACCCACTGTGTTGCACCAGTTCCATCACAGCACATTACTGTGACACAGCCTCCCCACGTCATTCAGGGAAGAGATTAAACCATTCCCATTGTTGTGTGAGAATATATCGTGTATCTAGATACATATGCAAGGGAGGAAAGGGCCCTCTGAACAAAGCCCGTTATTTTTTCCCCAAAAAACAAATTTAATTGCATAGAATGAGCCATGTGCTCAATAAAGCGAGGGGAACTTAAGGGCACAGTGACAGTTTACCGTGACTCACAGCAACATAATTTGTTTAATAGAAATTTACATCATTGAAAGAGGTGAAGAGAATGACTCTCAGATATACGCCGCCTGTTCCCCATGGTCCTTCATGAGCTATTATGTTTGGAAACAAGAGTCCATGCTAAGGAAAGCTAGCCATGTCTTCCAAAGCCCCACCCTTGGTGTCCCAAAGCCCATACTTCTGAGGGAATTTACCTCTAAGGGCTCTCTGCTCACCAACCTTTCCCTCAGACCTAAGTACATCTTGTTTCAATAAATCCAAGTACCAAAAACGCTGTTCTCAAATGTAACATTAAAACAGCAGTGGTGGCGACATTTTTTTAACACCGTGGCTTTCCCCTATCTTTGCCCTAAACAACAGATAGACATTCCAGCACTTAAACTGATGATTTAGTCATTGGTCTTGTCCTTCCCCTTACCTTTCATGCAGGGAGTTTAGATTCTCATTTATTTTTGTATTTTTATTCATAGCCTTGTTTTATTTTTCAGAATGAAATAAACCCTGTTTTAAAAGATTATGAAACTTTGAGCATGGCAGATTTGGTCTGTGCTGTCACAGCCACCAACCAATCAGCATTATGCGCCTCCTGGCTTCTACTACCAATATACAGAATTGCTTTTCCTTAACATAAAATCGTTCATTGTGCCCACCACTCAGATAATGTTTTGGCTGTGCTATGCCAAATGCTTTCTTTTCTCTGTTGGCCAAAGAGTTGAGATTTTCCTTAGTGCCAGGCCAGGCAGCTGCTGAAATCCAGAACCCGAAGTTTTAAGACCATGGTTCACAGATGACAGTGTGTGTCAGGAGGAAAAATGTGGGTACAAGGAACCGGAAAATATTCTTGTGGAAGGGAAGAACCACCACCTGTCTGATTTTTCATGGGATAATTGCCTCCCTTATCACTAAGCTACTGCCAGGGGAAAGCTGGAACATGCTCAAAGTGGAGATTGGTGTAATTTTTAGTCTGTATTTTAAGTGAAGACTTTAAAAATCTATTCACCCTTTTGTGGAAACCAGGAGCTATCTTGTGATCCTCATATGGAACCTACTTTCAGACAGATGAGATTTGTAAAAGTACTTTAAACAGTCTGAAAACAAGCATTTATATTACTAAAAAAAAGGCCACAAAAGTGTCCAACTGGTACACATGTGAAATACATTTAGGTTTGAATGAGTCATACTCTCTCATACTGTAACCTCACACCTTAACCCTGCATTATGTCACTGCTAAAGATGCTATATTTAAACCACTAAGCTGATGCCATGTCTGTGGCCCGTGTAACTATGTACTGAAGTAGATATAAAGGCAAGCTGTATTGAGTAATACCCCATTCTTAAATATGTGGACTTCTTGGACACAGTCAATTATAAATTCATAATATTTATCGGTTCTATTTGATGCCAGAAAGAGAATCGTGTAGCTAGTTTGTTTAACTGAATGAGGGATATGATGAAGTATTAGTGAGAGAGAGAGTTGAAAACAGTAAAGAAGGTTGAAGACTGCAGTTAGGGAATTTGAGAGTGAGTCTGGCTGAGTGAAGCTGTGAAGCTGAGCAGCTTAAAGCTGACTGAAAAGGGTCCGTTTGTAACAAAGGACCACAAATGCTGGAATAGGGAAACAGTTCAAAAGTTCAATTGAAAAGAAATTTTGTAACCTCTACCTAACTTTCTTCAGTGTTATGTTCAAACCATAATAAAAGTGAACTCATTTGTTTATCCCTGTTGGCTGGTTGGAAAGAAACACACACATACATACGCAGGCAAAGACCTCGGTCAATATATTTTAGGATATGAATAAATGGTGGCAGCATGTGAATGAAACAGTGTTTGAGTTCCCAGCCCCAATAGTTCTGTGCAATGTCTGAGTGATGGCAATTATTAAAGGGGGCTGGGCTACTCTGTCTGTTGGTGTCTCTGTAAGAGGGAGGACCTCGTAGGTGAGATGGCCATGCCTCTCTCTATATTTTAAAAGAGGCAAGACAGGTAGTGACATGTGATTGTCTGACCTACATTTTACCCTGAACCTGTGGGAGAGAGGTTGTGGAGGGTGGTAGGCATTCTGTATGAGTGAAAAAGGCCATCACATAGGTTAAAACATCTAAACCTTGACATATGGATCATTCTAAATCCACATCTTGGCATTTGAATTGAAAGAGAAGCAAGAAGTACAGAGTTAGTTATGAAGTTGATTCTTGTTGGTTATCCGGGTTGTGTGACCGTGGTCTTGGTATTTTCTTTCCTGACGTTTTGCCAGCAGCTGTGGCAGGCATCTTCAGAGGAGTAACACTGAAGGACAGTGTCTCTCAGTGTCAAGTGTGTAGGAAGAGTAATATATAGTCAGAAAGGGGTTGGGTTTGAGCTGAATCATTGTCCTGCAAAAAGTATCAAAGGAAATGTGCTAATCATTGTCCTGCAAGAATCAAGACAATGTGCTAATGAGGGTGTGGTATGTTAATATGGAACTATTGTATCCTGAAGTGATCTGTTAATGTGTGAAATCCAAAGCTAATCCGCATGGCTATTGTGGACTGTAGTCTTAGTTAGTCTGGAGGTTTTCAGGACAGGAAGCCAAGCCTTATTCATTCTTAAACTCTCTTCTTTTCTGTTAAAGTTGTGCTGATGTTTATGAATTTCATAAACTACACACTTGACACTGAGAGACACTGTCCTTCAGTGTTACTCCTCTGAAGATGCCTGCCACAGCTGCTGGCGAAACGTCAGGAAAGAAAATACCAAGACCACGGTCACACAGCCTGGATAACCTACAAGAACCAATGAACTCTGACCGTGAAAGCCTTCGACAATATGTCTAGTTATGAAGGATAAATAGACATTTTTACATAAAACATGAACTGAGTGATGTCGTGAGACTTATTTTATCCTGATCAGCTGACTATATGGATAATGGCGGGATTTTTAAAAATTAGAGCTAGAGGCTTTAAAAGCCAAAGATCACACACAAAAGATCTCTTAGGAAGCAAAACTCAGTTCCTTCAAAAATTATGTATGGGGGCGAGAGAGAGGAAGAAGCATTGAAATCACAGTTTCCTTTAAGTGTGGAAAAATGATCAAAGACTCTGAAGGAGAATGATGCAGATCCCACACTGAAGATCTTCTGCCATTCTAATCATGGAATTATGGCCAGTGAATGGCAACCAGATTGGTCATTAGGCCAAGCTAGAGGAGAACACAGAGCCAGCAATCCCAGCCCTGCTATGAAGCACCAGTTCTCAGCACTATCGTAGTTGGCTAAGGCTGGCATGTTCCTTTCCTGAAGGGTATTTGGTTGTGGAAACATGGAGATTTCAATGGGATTTGCCTCCATCCTAAAACTGCAGTCCTAAACAAACTTGTATGTGTGTGTGTGCTAAGTACCATCAAGTCACTTCTGACTCATAGCAACCCTATGAATCAATGTCCTCCAAAATGTCCTCTCCTTAACAGCCTTTCACAGATCTTGCAAACTGAGGGCTGTGGCTTCCTTTATTGGGTCAATCCATCTCTTGTTGGGTCTTCCTCTTTTCCTGCTGCCTTTAACGTTTCCTAGCATGACTGTCTTTTCCAGTGACTCTTGTCTTCTCATAATGTGACCAAAGTACGATAGCCTCAGTTTAGTCATTTTAGCTTCTAGGGGCAGTTCAGGCTTGATTTGACCCACTGATTTTGTTGTTGTTTTTTTGGCAGTCCACAGTATCCACAACACTCTCCTCCAACACCACATTTCAAAGGAATCTACTTTCTTCCTATCAGCATTCTTCACTGTCCTGCTTTCACACCCATACATAGTAACAGGAAATACGATGGCATGAATTAATCTAGTCTTGGTGGCCAGTGACACATCCTTACACTTCAAAATCTTTTCTAGCTCCTTCATGGCTGCCCTTCCTAGTTTCAATCTCCTTCTGATTTCTTGGCTGCAGTCTCCCTTTTGGTTGTTGGAAGAGCCAAGGAATAGAAAGTCTTCAACAGTTTCAATTTCCTCATTGTCAATCTTAAAGTTGTGTAATTCTCCTGTAGTCATTACTTTTGTTTTCTTGATGTTCAGCTGTAGTCCTGCTTTGGCACTTTCCCTTTTAACTTTCAGCAATAATAGTTTCAAGTCTTCACTATTTTCTGCCAGTAATGTAGTATCATCGGCTACAACCAGATATTGACAGACCAAACCACCTGGAGAGAAGGGACAGTCAGATGACCTTGCTGAGCTGAACAAATTGGCTGAACAGGAACATACAGGGAAAGATGGTCAAAGTATGCAGACTCCTGGTTGTGAAGGGCTTTAATGGACAATGCTGGCACCTTGAAGTGAACTAGGAATCTGGTAACCAACCTTTAGGACTAATGATTTGCCCTGGTTGAAAGCTAAGCTTTTGCAATACTTATAACTGAGTGAAAGTGCCTAGGATTGCACTGCACTACCACATCCTATTTACTCCAAGGCAATCACATATTAAGGCTACAGTCTTAACTACTCTTACTTGAAACTAAGTTTAGATTTTTTTTTTCCTAGCCTGCATTTCCTTATCAAACCCAAGGCAGCTGGCGGTAATTCATTAAATCATGACAAAGAGTTAAAATAAGAGAAAAAGCACACACATCATTTAGTTCCTAAAAACAAAATCAAATGCCTTCTAAAATAGAAATGTTTTCACAGCCCTTCCAAAATCCAATAGTGAGGTACAACAATGGAGAAGGCACTGCTGTGGATCATGGCCAGACATACCACACTTAACAGGCATTACCTTTAGTAGACATAAATGTGTAACGTACTGTTGGTGTTGTGGTTGCCAACCTCCAGGTGGTGGCTGGAGATCTCCTGCTATTACAACTGATATCCAGGCGACAGAGATCAGTTCCTCTGGAGAAAATGGCCACTTTGGCAATTGGACTCTATGGCATTGAAGTCCCCCCCTCCTCAAATCTTGCCCTCCTAAGGCTCCACCTTCAAAACCTCTAGGTATTTCTCAACCTGGAGCTGGCAACCCTAGTTGGTGTGCAAGCTAATAAGGAGAGAGTTTTTTTAAAAACCAATGTGATATTTTCTCAAGTAAATGTGATTAGGACATTTACTATTCTAAAATAGAAATGTTTTCACAGCCTTTCCAAAATCCAACAGTGAGGTACAACCTTTAGTCTACCTTTAGTAGACATAGTTATGTATAGTTGGACATTACTACAGTAGCAAATTGATACTTCTCTACTTTACAGGCTCCTGAAAATAAGCCAGTCTTCTTTTACTTCACTGCAGTTCCAAAAGTTGAAATACCTTCTCAAGGTGGAAAAAGAGGCTATTCTCGGCCATTGACGGATCTGTTGTAATGTCACAGAATTTTTACAGACATTCTAGATTTAGATTCAGAGGGAATTTGTTATGGAATGTGAGCAGTCAGTGAAGCTTCTTCAAGAGCAGCGAAAGGTTGCTTTTAGGTTGCAGGAAAACCTCCCACAGGGTTTGAGAAGCAAGTCAAATTGAAACTAGACAGTATAAGGAGGAAAAGGACAAGACAACAGAGAGGGACATTGTTAGTGGGAAGTGGGTGGGAAGATTAGGCTAGATTTCACATTGATTCAAAAATAAGCTGCGGGATCTGACTGCAGGCCTCTGGTGTTATATATCTTAAAGTTATTTGTCTTCAGCTATATGGAAATTAGGAGGGAAGGCAGCATGGTATAGCCTGACCTCGTCAGATCTCGGAAGCTGAGCAAGGTCAGTACCTGGAAGGGAGACGTCCAAGGAAGACTGTAGAGGAAGGCAATGACAAACCACCTTTGCTTCTCACTTGCCTTGAAAGCCCCTTGCTGGGGTTTCCATAAGTCTGCTGTGACTTGACAGCCCTTTACACACACACACACACACACACACACACACACACACATGGAAATCATTTATTAGTTCTTTTCAGGCATGAATATTTCTGTTAAAAATATAGAGGAAGTGCTTTGGTTCTCACTTCTTCATTAATAGTTCAGTTTTCTAGAACAGAGAGTCTGCTTTTTATTCCATTCTAAGCTAAAGGAAATTTCAGATAAATCTCTTTATTATGTGTGCGCAGCTATATCAATATTTTAACCAGAAAATGTCCCTCTTCATAATTGCTCATTTCTGGAGTTCCTTAAAAGATGTTTCTGAAAGCCTCTGAATCGTAGTTATTTAAGTACTTCGTTATCTCTACTTTATCTATGCAACCTTGTCTTCTCAAGGCTAAATCTACAATCTAGGCTTGAATGAGAGCCAAAAACAAGGTAAAATGAAATCTAGGAACTTTTATCCAAGTCTAAATGTTTTATAAGGATAAGTTGCGCTGTAATAGGAAGAAGAGAGTCAGTGCCAGGTTTCTGCCAATACACGCCTATGCTGTCTGTCTCCACCGCTTTTGGCAGAGAAATCACATTTCTTCTACAGCAAGTAATTATTTTAAAGGATAATGGGAAACAAAGATGACAGAAGAGCAGGAAGGCAAAGGCTTAACATGTGGTAACCCAGAGCAGACACACAACAAGGCCCAGATCCAGCCTTTGGGTACCACCAGAATGGCACAAATCTGATCCTTGCCTCATCTGATACTCCTTGTGGTGCTCACATGTGTGTTTGCGAGTGTGTGCGTATGTTTGTGAGAAAAAGCTTTTAAGAAAAAGCTTTTGGAAATCCACTCACCCCATTTTGCAGATCAGGGATTTTCTATCAGCAGAATGGAGCATGCCAAGAATTGTAAGCTGTCTGATTCCTTCCTCCCACTAAGAGGTACCACGATGGCATGGGAGCCAAAGACTAGCATAAAGAACAAGACACTGCTCCCCACAAAATGGATGCCTCTCAGAGAGTTTTGAGGTCTATCTTGTGTTTCAGGCCTGGGCATGAAGGTGGTTGGCAGCTGTACTTTTCTCCTGGCCCTAAGGCATGCCTGGCTGGACAATGGGGCCAGCTAAATGGCATTGTGTTATCCTAAGCTGATTTGATCAGCATTCCAAGCAGACCATTACTTGCCCTATCTACACCTATCCCAGCAATCAATCAGTATTCAAGAGAATAGTCCAAGCATTCTCTTGGGTCCTGATGACTCATCAAGCCTCTCCTATCGTATTGTTGGAACCCTGGAAAAGCGATCAATTCTTTGTCTCTGGCTTTCCTGCTAGCTTACTTCATAATGCCTCAGGGCCCATTTGGGGTTATAAATATTGGTCCTTTGGCCATTCATAATGTGTGTGTGTTCTGGATCCGTGCATGCACACACACCCCCACTTGCATGTGGGCTCTTTCCTTTGCACCTGAAAACACTGGTCAATCAATCAATCAATCAAAACCTTTAATGGCATATAGAAAACACTGGTCATTTTCCTTATCGGCACTGCTTTCTCTGGATGCACCTGGTTGGCTACTGTGTGAACAGACTGCTGGACTTGATGGGCCTTGGTCTGATCCAGCAGGGCCTTTCTTATGTTCTTATGATGTCTCTTCAAGACTGGTAAATTGCCCATCCCTGAAACCCTATCCAACATTCACCCTTTTCCTCTTACTCAGCTCTTGTATGATGTGTGTGTGTATGTTCATTGCTGGAAAATATATTTCTTGTTTTTATTATTTTATTCTGTAATAAAACCAATTTTAACTAGACAACCACCTGCTCATATGAGAGTTTTCACCCAGGACTATCCTGGTATAATAGGTTATCAATCGCAGTTACCCCCTCTCACTCTAACTCCCCAGCTAATTCGACCAACTAAAAGTGGAGACAGCTTACTTAGGGTGACAGAATGGTCTCCAGCTTTATGGCTGTTCCCCCAACCGAGCAGCACTTCCTGTCTTAGAGAAGATAAGCAAAGCCTTCAGATTGCAGATGGGGGACACCAGTTTTGAATCTCTTCTCTGCGAAAAATCTTCCAAGAAAAAAAGGGGGAAACCCTGGGACATACAGAAGAAATACTCTAGCATTATCTGTTCTTATTTTGACTGGAGATTTTTTGAGACACAGAGGAGCAATAAATATGTGGCTTGACACCTCTAACCTGATGAGTCCCAGTCCAATCTTCTCCCTCAGAACTTTCACACTTCATTGCCACCTCATTCTGCTTGGTGTGTAGATCAAGCCTTAGAGTAAGGTGGTACAACAGAATGCAGCCCTTAATCCTTCAGGTCAAAGATTCCAACTGTAATATTCACAAACAACCTCATACAAAAAGCAAATAGTCCATCAGGGAGAAAGTGTTGACCCACTTCTTACAATACTAGATTGCAGTTGGGAGATTTCTAAAAATGTGAACCTCCAAGATCTCTAAATGCAGTCTCAAATGTGATAGATCATTCTACCACCTAAGAATTTTACTAGTTTATTTATTCCCATGTATTCTCCCATATCATATAGGGATGCCAGGCCTCCTCCTGGCACCCCATGGAACTTTGGGGGAGGGCAAGGGGCAGACATGACACCATGTATTCATAGAGTTTCCAGAGCATTTTCACCCAAACATGACATTGGTAAGTTGTGTAATGTCGCTGCCATCCCCTACCACACTGTTACTTTCACTAACCCACCCAATTGGATGGGCAGAATGCCCAGCCAGCAGGAGAATACTACCCAATGAGCAAGTGGCACACCTGCCTGCATGTATAAGTCGTGTCTTGGAACACTTTTATGAATTGATGGCTGGAGATGCAGGATTTCCACCAGAAAGCCATGGTTCACTCTGTGCCATTTAAGGCAGGGGTGTCAAACTCATTTGTTATGAGGGCTGGGTATGATATAAATAGCACTTGGTCAGGCCGGTCCATGCCTCACCAGCCCAGATTGAGTGTGTGTGTGTGTGGGTGGGTGACTGCCTCGGTTGGTTTGCGTGCTGGATACGAGCTCTCAAGGAGCCGGATCTGGCTCGCGGGCCTTATGTTTGACACCCCTGATTTAAGGGTTATGGTGAAATAGACAGACTATGCTAAGTCCTTTACAACCGAAGTTTAGTAGGCAACTATACTTTTGCTACCCACTTCCAACTTCTTCAGCATGTTTCCCTGCGAAACAAACCTTGTCTTTTTGGCTTTTCCAGTGAAGCCCTTGCCAGAAGCGTAGCTTTGCTGGAGACTTTACAATATGTTCATTCTTATTGATAAAGGCAATTTAGAACAATTGAGAGATTAACCATAAATACAAACCGATATCGGAAGTCACTTTGAAAACTAACAGGCACAATATCAAATAACAATGCCGAATATAAAACGTTTAAAATCAGCTCATTAGTTTCCATTCATTAATTCTTAAATTAATGAAGCTACACACCTAGCTTGGCAAAGGCATTGTTCGCTTTCAACTGTAGTTCAATGTTGCCCTCTTCTGGATTGATAGAAGGAATGCTGTAATGTTTAAAGGATTTTAAACCTTAATGCAAATTTTAAATGAGTCTTCTTTGTCCTTCTGGCAAGAGGGATGTTGTGGTTGCAATAATTGCATTCACACTAATGCCTTTGCTAAAATGTACTATTTCTTTTAGCTCGGTTAAATCTTGGTTATCTAATGGAGCTTGTTAGATGGAATGTCTGAAAAAGCTTTCTATGATTGGTTCATAGCACAATAATCTGGAAGGATCATAGGGCCTGGATCTAGCACAGGATTTCCATGAATGGGATGGGGGTGGTTTTTACTAGCTCCCTCCTTCTGCTGCAGACCTCTGACTCCCCATTCATGCTGTTCCTTGGGGTCCCCTGCTTCACTCCAGCAGTATTTTAGGTGGCAGTGGGAGAGAGGTGGGAAAACCCTACTTTGTTGATGGAAGTCCCTTCCGCAGGCAGAAAATCCAAGCCCAAGGCTCTCCAGGTTAAGAAAACAAATGTAGTTAAAAGTTGAATTGTTCACTATACAAAGTCAAAGACTATCCAATAGGATGACCTCCATAGCAAAGTTATATCCAGATGTTACTTTTGTAGAACTCTCTAAGGGATATTCTGTTGCCACTTGCTTTGTAATCTTTTAGGCACCAAGCAAATTATATCCTGTTTACCAAAGTCACTCTTTTTAAGGCTTTCCTCTGCTATTATGGTATGTTTTCTTGCTTGTTGGGTTGCTGGTACTGCAGCTGAAATTCTGGTTTGTGACTATTGCACTGTTTTGTCTTAAGAATTTTACTGATTTCATTACTTTGTTTTTATGAACTGTTAAGTCATCTTGAGGGCTGTGCTCTGGCACAAGGCAGTATAGATTTTTTAGAAAGTATATAAACACATTCCAAACAAGGAATTGATGTTACCTTTCTGGGAACACTCCTACAAAAAGCCTTGATTCTTACTGGGTATTGTTTATAAAATTTACAATCACATAAACCTTTTTTTTAATCAAATCAATACATTGTTCAGTAGACTTGTATTGTCTGTTCTGGCAGAAATTCTCAGTCAGAGGTCTTTCTCAACCTCTTATTTTCCAGCCGGCATGACTGAATCAGGAATCTACTGCATAGAGAATCTATGTTCTCAACCACCGACTATGGCCCATCCTTTCCCCAGGTCTAACTAGAAGACACATAATACAGCATAAGAGCATCTAGTCAGTGCCTAAGATGTCCTGGAAACCTAGGGTTGCCAACATCCAGGTACTAGCTGGAGTTTTCCTGTTATTACAACTGATCTCTAGCAGATAGAGATCAGTTCACCTGGAGAAAATGGCTGCTTTGGCAATTGGGCTCTATGGCATTGAAGTCCCTCCTCTCCCCAAACCCTGCCCTCCTCAGGCTCTGCCCCAAAAAACATCCCACTGGTGGCAAAGAGGGACCTGGCAACTCTATGGAAACCCTATGGTAGCCATCTTAAGACTGATGATAGAAGGCAGGATAACCTCCCATTGTTTTTAATAGGATAACTTCCAAATAATCTCCTGGATCTTGTATAAGCATGAATTGAACCAGGTTGTGCAAGAGAATCTTCCCCACCATTTCTTTTCCCCAGCAACCACCTGTGTAACTCTCTGCTGGGAGCTGGGAGACCCTAACGAACAAACTGCCAGTTGGCAATGGGGGCTGTGAGGCCGAAGGGGAACAATGGAAAGTAATGCCATCGCACAAGTGCTGCAAACCTTGAGCTAAGCTTTTTTACACAAGAGTGAACAGACGATTTTGCCCCATTTCCATTCTTGCTGCAGCCTTCTGTGACACGTGACACTTTTTTCCAGAAAGTTTTCCTGCCTGTGTCATTAGCTAACACTGAATCAGGCAGCCATAAGGGACATGGGGGAGATACTTCACATTTGTAAGTCACTAGCTATGAAAGATAATGCTTTGTGTACTTGAAGAATGTGTCAAATAGCAGGTGGGGAGGTGGTGGTGGCGGAGGCAGGGGGAAAGCCTCTAGAAAGCAGTACGAGAATGGGTGTGCACAATTGGCTATTTTTCAAAATCAAACATCTGTGAACAATTTATCAAACATTCAACCTGTGTTGACTGCAACTTGCAAACAGATCACGAGCCAAACCAGCAGTTGATCGAGTATCCCTGGGCTGAACATATATATTGTGAAGTCTGGAAGCCATCTCAAGAAGCTCCTGTTTTGAAAAAAAAAATGGCAACCTGGTAAAAGGAAATGGATAACTATAAGCAGGTGACCAGTGTGGAAAGCTAAGCAAGAAGTCACCATGCACACACACATTTGTTCTTCTGCCCTGAAACCTTTAAAGGGCTAAAAAAAGGTGCTTCTCTTTTATAATTGAGAGTTAAGGGGAGACATGATAGAGGTCTATAAAATTATGTATGGTGTGGAGAGAGTGGACAGGGAGAAGCTTCTCTCCCTCTCTCATAATACTAGAATGTGGGGTCATCTTCTGAAGCTGGAGGGTGAGAGATTCAAAACTAATAAAAGGAAGTATTTCTTCACACAATGCATAGTTAAATTGTGGAACTCCCTGCCACAGGATGTGGTGATGGCTGCCAACTTGGAAGGATTTATGGAGGAGAGGACTAGCCATGGCTACTAGTAAAAATGGATACTAGTCATGGTGCATACCTATTCTCTCTAGTATCAGAGATGCCTAATATATTAGGTGCCATGGAACACAGGCAGGATAGTGCTGCTGCAGTGGTCTTGTTTGTGGGCTTCCTAGAGGCACCTGGTTGGCCACTGTGTGAAGAGACTGCTGGACTTGATGGGTCTTGGTCTGATCCACCATGGCTTTTCTTATGTTCTTAATGGAAGTAAAATGTGTGAACATTCTAGAGAACTTCCAAGCCTAAATAAAAGTTAGTTCCAGAGATAAATCCATCTTGTCTAAAAAAAATAAAAATAAAGGTAAAGGGAATTTCCGGCAAGATGGCTGATCTGATCGCAACTTCTCTCAAGAGCTCTTGAGAGAACCAGGAGGTGCTTTGAAAATGAGTCACTTTCAGTGACTCGACCACGTTCCTAAAAGGTGGAATGTGGAGCAGGCAAT
The DNA here is from genome assembly GCF_029931775.1 of Euleptes europaea. Classification (NCBI taxonomy): domain Eukaryota; kingdom Metazoa; phylum Chordata; class Lepidosauria; order Squamata; family Sphaerodactylidae; genus Euleptes; species Euleptes europaea. The sequence goes on along the minus strand of NC_079316.1, from coordinate 32,919,381 downwards.
TCCTGCTGCCGACCAGTGCAGTTTGACTCCCAAACTCTCCCCCGAGAACGAATCCCGGGGGAGTTTGGATGCTGTCCCGCTCGGCTGAGGGAGGACCATCGCTGCGAGCACCTCTAATGGAATCGGGACCAGATCTCCTCTACCAAATACCAGCTATTGAATTATTTTAATCATCAGAAACCCCAACATCTGAGACCTGTAAGTGCCAAGAACTTCTTTTGTTTGCTTTAAAAAAGAGAGAGAGAGAGACAGAGGAGTTTCTTTAAATTAGCTGTACACCCGCATCCCCCCCTCCCAAGACCATGAGATAACTTGATAATAAGCAAGTAAAATCACCAACCGGACTGAGGATTATAAATCTTTCTTGTGGGTAGACATAACAACTAAGGATTTGAGTGACATTGCACGCAACAACTGGAGACTCTGAGGCAGAAGGGGGAGGGAAGAAGTTTTATCTCCAATTTGAAATACTTTCGCTTTTGAGCCTTCCTGCCACGTTTCCTTGTGAGAACGAGGAGACTCAAAGAGAAATACCGGATGTAACTAGAAGACTCCTGAAACTCGATGGTGAGTGTTACATCAATACTGACCGCCTATACAACTAATTCTACAGGGAACCATGGATTACAAAAGAGTGGAGGAACATTTGATGCAGCAAACTGAAACACTTAACAAGAAAATCCAACATCAAACACAGCATATGACTCAACTACTTGACCAGAAACTTGACAATCTTATGAATGAGATTAAGTTTATTAAAGAACAAGTGAAGGTATTAAAAATAGACATGAATAAGATGGAAATTACCATAACAAAAGTGGAGGAGGAACAAAAGGAAATTTACAAGGAAACCAAAGATAATGAGAAACAAATTGGAGACCTACAAATACAAGGAGAGATTCTGAAGGACCAGATAGCACTTTTGGATATGAAATTGAGAGAATCAAATCTACAATTACACAATCTCTCAGAAAAATATGGGGACACCAGAGAGACTATGATAAAATCACTTGCTGACATTTTCCATTTAAATGATCAAAAATTAAACTATGCAATAGACAAAATATACAGAGTTTCCCTGTCACCAAAAATACAGAAATCAGCACCTAGAGAGATTGTGATTGCCTTTTTTGATCTCAAAATGAGGAATACAATCATTCAAATCCAATATGATAGTCTTCTTTCAGTAGATGGATTACCATTAATAATGCTGAAAGATATACCTCGCCACTTGGTTGCAAAGAGAAATGCTTACAAAGACTTCACAACGATATTGAGGAAAAATGGAATAAAGTATGCCTGGTTAATACCACAAGGACTCACGTTCATCTATAAACAAAGCAGATGTGCGGTCAATTCACCAGTTGAGGCTGAAAGATTTCTATTAAGCCACAAAGAACTGACAGATCCAATTAAAGGAAGAGACCAAGAAGAAATGCGACGGGATGAAGACTCAGCTGGGCAAGATGTAGCAACTGGACACCATGGACTTCAAGAGACTAAACCAAGAAAGCAAGAAAAGAACAATAGAAACCCTCGACAGAAAAAGTCTTTTAAAAAGAAGGGATGAAGGGTTGGAGGGTATTAAAATAATGGGAATAAGGGGAGGTGTAGGGAAATAATAATAATAAAATTTTAATTTACATGATAATGTTATGTATGTGTAGTTCTATCCTAGTTTTTGGAATAATTTATACCCCATTAACATTTTTAATTATTTTTAATGTTAACTAATCATATCAAATAGGGTTACAAAGTTATGGAGTTTGTATGGATATTAGAAAGAAATAGATAAATAAAAATAAATATATAATGTTTTAGAAGGATAGACAAAGAATGATACAAAGAAGTGACCGGATTAAGAATGGGTTAGAGGAAGTTGGGGGGGGGGGGAGTTCAAATTGTTATATGTATTTTACTATGAAGATATCCATTCAGCATTGTATTATTATTGTTTATATATGGAAAAATAAGCTAGATGGCATATCAAATGGGATTATTGTATCAACTTTATGGAAAAAGCAATAAAAAATTTTATTAAAAAAAGGTAAAGGATCCCTGTGCAAGCACCGGTTCATTCCTGACCCATGGGGTGACATCACATCCTGACATTTACTAGGCAAACTTTGTTTACGGGGTGGTTTGCCAGTGCCCCAGTCATCTTCTCTTTAGCCCCAGCAAGCTGGGTACTCATTTTGCCGACCTCAGAAGGATGGAAGACTGAGTCAACCTTGAGCCGGCTAACTGAAACCGACTTCCGTTGGGATCGAACTCAGGTTGTGAGCAGAGCTTGGACTGCAGTACTGCAGCTTACCACTCTGCACCACGGGGCTCTTTTATCTTGTCTACTACAGTAAGATAAATTGCCACCTTAGAATTGGTTGGGGGGGGGGGTCTCCTTTTTTCATGACTAATGCCTACTTCACATACATGTTTCTGAACTGTGAAAACTTTCACATGGCAATTTTCCTCTAATTAATGACTTCTGAATATATCACATTAAAGCACTTTTCCCAAAAATGTCTCCCCATGTCAAATGTAGGTGCTACAACTTCAAAACAGTCATGTCAACCAAGGCATGGGTGCTAGACTATGGAATCTATGTTCCTGAATGTAGAAGTCCATGCTTTATTTCATTGACTGCTGTGTTCTGAATGCCAAACCCCATGGTCATTTTTGGACTTCGGTAACATCCACAAAACAATCAATAAACCCATCACAAGTGAATCTTCTTCCCAGTTATTCAATATGAAAGAATGCCAGTGAGATTAAGTGATAGCAATGATTATCTTTAGTCCTTCTAGGAGAGAACAAAAAAGCATTAGCTCATGGTGTGAATATCTTTCAGCTTTGTTGAACTTCATATCCAAATCCAAACTTCACCACAATATGCCAAACCAAAACCCTGATCCCGTCAACTTCATATTTAGGGAAGTGTAGATATAAAATTAGTGGCTTGGATATGTGTTTTGTAAAGGCTTCTCTTTGAGGAAAGGTGGGTGTTAATAGCCCAGAGACTAGCCCAATGCAAACAAGGTCACAGGGGAAGCATCCAGAGAAAACATCTGGAAGTAGTACTAATGCTAAAAGCAAATCAGACGACCATGCCAAAATACTTGGTTGCCAAGGAAGAAAACAATGTTAACAGTAAGGGAATTTCCTCCCTCCAGCTCAAAAGGAAGCTAGTAAAGCAATTGTATGAAGAGGCTACCAAGGGAAAGAATGCTCTTTTCCCATCCACACACACCAATATGTACACAGCTGCTTTGAAAAGAACTTGTGGAGAAAATACATCTGTTTTTAGACTGCAATAATACGTCAAGAATGGGGTATCTGTGATTGTCATGTGAAAGCACCTGTGCTACTCCCCAGGAGGTGCATCTTCATTACAAAGAAAGCACTTCAAGTGTCACCCATTGGCAAAATGTTGCTTTCCTTGAAGAAATGTAAACTCTCTCACACACAAAAGTATGCTAGAAAAGCTCCAGTCAAATTATGAAACCAGCTAAAGTCACTGGAGCAGCCAAATGTAGCATGCACAGGGAGTTTTCCAAATGGAGGGGGACACACACAATTAAAGCCTTTTCAGTATGTACAGAAGGTTTAAAGATGCAGCGTGATGAAAGAGGCAAATCGCATGACGGTTTTATAACTGGCAACTTGAGTCCTCCTTCACAATTTGTTAACAAGCCAGTGTTCTTCAGCTCTATAGGGATCGGATGATTTATCAGCTTGCATAAAATAGGCCAGCTGTAGATTCTGAGCTCAGATGTGCAATTACTTATACTTCATATGCGCCAGGGATTGTTACTACAAAGTTCACGCAGGGGCCCTCGTATAAAGATTGCAAAGATCTGAGAGTGGGAATTTAAGTTCTGTATTAGCTGAAGACAGCAGCGGCAGCAGAGTTGAGTTGACTAAGCAGTTCTGCTCTTTTCTTGTCATCTCTCTCTTTTGGAAAAAAAGGAAACGTTGTTTCATCATTAGCAGGATCATGGCCCTTAGGCTCTTGACCCATTACTTGTACACTTCCATGCCCCTGTGAGTGAGGAGGGGGGGGGCTGTGGCTCAGTGGTAGAGCATCTGCTTGGCATGCAGAAGGTCCCAGGTTCAATCCCCGGCATCTCCAGTTAAAGGGATTAGGCAAGTAGGTGATGTGAAAGACCTCTGCCTGAGACCCTGGAGAGCCACTGCCAGTCGGAGTAGACAATACTGATTTTGATGGACCAAGGGTCTAGTTCAGTATAAGGCAGCTTCATGTGTTCAGGTAAGTACCACGGTGGTGGAACCAGCATCAGCCGGGGAGAATCTTGTAACTATCGCCTGTTTCAAGGACATATTTAAGGCCTGATGTCGTGGTTTAAATTGTATTTGTCATTGCATATCATTTTGTAAGCTACTTCGAGGCCCAGGAGTGGCAGTGAAGTAAATTAAACAAACAAAGGGTGGGGAGCATCAAATAACCAGTAACATGATCAAGCTGAACTATTAAATATTCTACCTTCTACCTTTTCTCTTTACTTTATCTTTGCCAGTCTAGCCCTCTGAACTTTTCCAACTGCTGCTCCTGGAGAACAGAGGAACCTCAGAAAAAAATTGGAGGGCAAAGTGTGAGTCTGCACTAGAAGGGAGGAGACAGTTAAATTATTAAGTGACTTGAGAAACTTGTGTCTGTTACCCTTCCCTATAACTGACAGCCAGCATGGTGTAGTCGTGGTTAAGAACGGTGGTCTCTAATCTGGAGAACTGGGTTTGATTCCTCTCTTCTCCACATGAGGGGCAGATTCTTATCTGAAGAACCGGATTCGATTCCACACACCTCCACATTAAGCCTACTGGGTGACCTTGGGCAAGTTACAGTTCTATTAAGAGCTCTCTCAGTACCACTTACCTTACAAGGAGTCTGTTATGGGGAGAGGAAGGGAAGGTGATTGTAAACTGGTTTGAGTCTCCTTAACAGTAGAGAAAATCGGGGTATAAAAACCAACTCTTCTTCTTCTTCTTTGTTTAGATGACATTATTTATGCTGAAATCAATATACACAGAGGGGGAAGAGGCACAAGTGCACTGGCCCCACCCAACACTTACGTATAATCACTACCGCTTAATAGGATTGCCAGTTCTGGGTTGAGAAATGCTTGGAGCTTTTGGAGGAGAAGCCTGGGGAGGGCAGGGTTTGGGGAGGGGAGGGACCTCAGCAGGGTATAATCCCATAGAGCGCACCCTCCAAATCAGCCACTTTCTCCAGGTAAAGTGATGCTGTCATCTGGAGATCAATTGAAATTCCAGATCTCCAGGCCCCACCTGGTGGCTGGCAACCCTACTGCTTAAGCACCCTCCCTCTGTGACTAGGAAGTGTATGCATGTTAACTCCATCCCCATGATTGGGAACATTTGAAAAGCATTGTTCCCAATTGCAGGGCTAGCAATATGTGCGCACACACCCTATGCACATAGACACCCTGCCTATGATCCCACAGTTTCCATTGTGCCCCTCCTCCTCTTCCATGTACTGTCATCTGTAGAGGGCTTTTATGTCAGTTTTCAATGGAAGGCCCATAACAGGAGAAATAAGTCCTTGCAATAACATGAGCATTTAGCAATACCATATAAATTTGTTATTACCAGTGAGCAGTACTGTTTTTGTCCTCAACTTGTTCTTAATTTGTCTTTTTTTTACTGATTTCAGTGGACCCTTACATTTTACAATGATTGGGTTTTTTGTTTGTTTGTTTGTTTCATTTGTGAACCACCTTGAATGGGTGTTGTGCCCAGAAAAGCAGCATACAAATTAACAAATAGTTTTTTAAAAGTTGTGCGATAAGGAGGAAACCACCATGTCAAATGGGATGTGAAAGGGAAAGTCTTATAGCATGGGAGGCAGGATCGGATGGTACAGAGCACCCACATATATTCTTAGTCAGCTTTCCCTCCCCTTGCCCCAATCCATGATTAATCTGAATTGAATACAAATATGTAGACAGGAACATCACAGAAGGGGGGGGGAGCAAAGTCCTTTCCATTGGAAAAAGAAATAAAACAGTGGCTTTCAGATGATCCATTTTCTCCAGCTGTTGGGGGAAGAGAGGGAGATAGAGTAGGGACGAATTGGCAGGGAAATGCAGGGACAAGAAGCAGCCAGACGGCATACGTTTGTTTGTGGTTCCTGCCTCTTTGCCAAGATTCACTGTCAAAGCTTGTACTCAGCGCTTGCTGGAATGTTCATTGGCTCTCTCCTTAGCACCATTTGTTTAGATTTAGCATATGTAACAAAGTAAATCTGTTAGATGTCTTCAGAGATTATCTTCTGCACAAGCATATGACCAACAGAACCTTTCTGAAGGCAGTGCCTTCAGTGTGGAAGAGCCAGCGCTTTTGGTCTCTACTCAGGAACTAAAGATTGAGTAGAATATTTTGACACAAGAGCAGGGTGTGTGTGTGATTTCTCCTGAATTACAGCAAAGAGTGGTTTCTCCTGAATTACAGAATGCTCAATGGCAAAAAAAAAAAAAAAAAAATGCTGAGTTTTCTGTTCTCTTGATACTGCTTGAAAGGGTCATCTATGATGGTTTAATTTTGCATGTTAAAGATGAAAATGTTAACTCAGAGTCCCACATCAAACCTAAGAATCATCCAATTTTTCCAGCTTTGTCCTGTTTGGGATATAATTCCACCCCATTCCTGGAGACTGGCTCTAAGGGTCTTCCATGAAAGTCTGTGAACTTCAAGGAACAGAATTCCAGAAGAGAAGGAATTGTCCTCCCCTCCTGGAAAAAAAGTTTTACCTGGTTTTCTCCCCGTTACCATGATAACTTTTTAAAATGCCATGGTTTGTGTATTTACATGATCGTACCATTTAGGGATTGTGGTTTACCTAAGGATAAGTGATGTGAAATTGATGTGCGTACTGGATGGGAAATTCTCCTCAGTTCCCTAGAAGTGTTTAAGATTCGTGGATCTGTGGAAAATAATTTATTTTAGATTCAGGAAGACGTAGGAGTTAATTTGCCACCCTCCCTAAATTTATGGATCGCAGAAGTGTGTAACCTTTGCGCTTTAGTAGTTTTGTTGTGGTGATGGTGGTGGTTATATGGCCAGTGACTGCATCCTTCATATACACTGAGGTACTAAATGGTCATATTGCTCAGCAGAAGGGAACAGTCAAGGGTGGAAGGGGACCTGATTCAATCACAAATCCACTCTAATTGGACTTTGTAGTCATGCCTAATGAAAACCCTGCAAACCTTTTCTGGTGAAATTGTCAATATTCAAATCAACTTTTAAAGAAAGATCTACAATATGTGATTGTTGACTTTTTAGAACCTCAGTACACTTTGCTGACTAATTAAAGAGTGAGCCATTGAGTCACACCTGACTGATGGCAGCCTCCAAATTTCCACCTCATGGGGTTTTCAAGGCAAGAGGATGAGCAAAGGTAGCTTGCTGATGCGTCCCTCTCCATAGCAACCCCAGTTTTCTGTGTGGTCTCCCATCCAAGTATCAACCCTGCTTCTGAGCTCTGATGAGATCAGGCTAGTCTGGGTTGTTAGGGCTGCTTTAAGAATTGCATACATAAAAATACTTTTACCATGTTCATTGCCAGGGCTGTCAGAATTCTTAAGGTACCTCCAACAATGTAAAGATCTAATTTTATTCACATGTGGTCCAGAACACTTCAATTATGAGAATTTTTTTTAAATGGGACAATTTAAACCCAGAACATGAACACTGCCTCAAAACAGCTGTGCACTTTCAAGCCAAGGCACAGATGGGATGGAAAACCGGGGTTTTGGACTTTCACCTTCACATAAGAAGAAGAGTGGATTTTTATATGCTGACTTTCTCTACCTTTTAAGGAGAATCAAACTAGCTTACAATCTCCTTTCTTTCTTCTCCCAACAACAGACACCTTGTGGGGTAGGCAGGGCTGAGAGAATTCAGAAAGAACTGTGACTAGCCCAAGGTCACCGAGCAGGCTTCATGTGGAGGAGTGGGGGATCAAACCCGGTTCTCCAGATTAGACTCCACTGCTCTTAACCACACTGGCTCTCAACTGCAGCAACCTCGGAAAATTGGAGGGGGGTTGAGTGGCAGCCAGTAAATTATGACTAAAAACTGATGTAAGCACCCTTTAACAATTGTCATACAGAGGGAAGGAAATCTGCAGTGGCAGCTACTTATAAGTCTACTCCCCCGCACCAACAGAGATTTCCAGGTATTTGCAACTGCTAATGCATCAGTTAGCTAACCCTCAAATACTTGTATTTTGCCAGGGACCTCAGCATATTCCTTCCTAGGGAAATCCTGCAATTTCACTGTGGGGAAAAATAAATTATGTTTCTAGATCATTTCCATTGCAATCCTGTCACTCAGTATTTGTTGCAAATAATACAGTAGCAGAAGGGAATGAAGAATAGATTCAGACAAGTTTGCGGGAAGTATCTGAAAGTGGAAGAAGTCTAACTAGGGTCAGATTTTGCTATGATTATTATTCTAGTTGTTCTGCTTTGCCTATCCAAGCACATACCAAGTCACCCAACCATGCAGTGGCTGTAAATTAGAAGCTTTGATCTGCAGAAGCAATCCTGTAGAGGAAGCCTCCTTCTACTGGAACAAGGCAGAAATCATAGGATCCAACCCATTATATGTTTTTATTTATTTCTTAAATTTCTATCCCACCCTCCCCAGCCAAAGCTGATCATCTCTTCATTCCAACCTGTTAATTCTTCTATCCATATATGCCTAGGGCTGTGCATTCTCATAGCGCTGCAATAACCTAGATGCTGAATTCCAGTATGTTCATCTGTCCATCAACCACCTCAAAAGGCTTTCGAACAGCTTTGCACCTGCAAGTGGAGTGTTATTTCCTTGCAATGGTGGTGTTTTATTCCTTGGCCTTGCAGGGCTTTTGCACCTGTGCAGTAAGTGCACAATAAGTGACACCTGTACAGTAAGTAGCACTGATTCTACACGTGATCATGGATGATCAGATCATTAAACGATACAAGGTGACTATGCTCTCCATAAGCCTGTACAAAAAATACACATGTGCAAAGTAACATTGTTAGCATGTACTTATACAAACAGAAGTTCTGCTCGTGGCCTGAGTTCGATCCCGTCGGAAGTCGGTTTCAGGTAGCCGGCTCAAGGTTGACTCAGCCTTCCAACCTTCTGAGGTTGGTAAAATGAGGACCCACCTTGCTGGGGGTAAAGTGTAGATGACTGGGGAAGGCAATGATTAACCACCCCCTAATCATAGTCTTCCTAGTAAACATCAGGATGTGACATCACCCCATGGGTCAATAATGACTCGGTGCTTGCATAGGGGATGACCTTTACCTTTTTTTTTTTTTTACTTATGCAAACACCAAATGAGAAGCTTTTTGTTTTAAAAATGTTTACTTATAATTGCTGGCATCCTGATTTGCTCACTATTTATTTATACCATTGGTTGTTGAGTTGTGTGCAGCAGCAACAGGTTTGTGAGGGTGGGGGAAAGTAGGACTGCCATTGGGCTGTGTAAGAATGTGCATGTCGTAAACACTTCTGACTGCTCTCCACTGTGCCACACAATTTGAAAACTTGAAAAGTAACTCAATGAACAGGCTTGAACTGCTCAGGAAGGGCAAAGTGATTGATGGACAATCACTTCCCTGTTTGCAAACGGTGAACAGATGGTGCGCTGAACCAGCGGGTGTTCAAGCATCCCTAATCATAATTGAGTACAAGTTTGCCGCTAAACAGAACAATGAAGAAAGGACAGATATAAGAGGGAAGTTTCTCTTTCTTGCCGAAGGGCTGAGCAAGATGGTTTGCACAGGAGAGAAATTTATAGGAAAGCAAAAAAAAAAAAAAAAAAAACCCACCTGCCTAGCTTTAGAGCAATCATAATTCTAAGCAGTGTCACAGGTCTTCTTCTGTCTAACAGAAACAAATGTATGAGGCACTATGAACATACAAAGCTGCCTTCTACTGAGCCAGACCATTGGTGCATCTAGCTCAGTATTGTCTACTGTGATTGATAGTGGCTGTCCAGCATCTAAGGCGCAGAACACTTTTCCCCGATACACTTACACTGCAAAGAGAAGGGTTTAAATCTAGATCTTTTTGCTTGCCAAGTATGTGCTCTGATACTTAGCCACTGAAAATACTTCAGAAACATTCAGTGCCAGCCTTTTAAAGACTCTCTTTGAAATGATGCGGCCAGAGGAATGGTCTTTTAAGAAATGAAAGCTTAGTTCTTTCAGATATTATTTAAGGTTTATCTCCAGCACTGGAAACCAACTTATGCCTTGCAGCTGTGACAGTAGAATGAGTTAGAGTCTGTATGTCATGTGATTGTCTCACTTCTATCAATGCCTTGCTTGTTAGCCCTCCAGGGTAACTAGTTGCCACATTGTGAAACAAGTTGCTGGTAGGGCTGTTGAAAAAAAATCGTTAAAATTCGGATTTGGCAAAATTTGGCCCGTTTTTATTCGGGAAATGCCGAAGTCCGAACTCCCCCACTTCAGGTCCGTGCAATTCGGCATGAGGTCCGGAGTTCGGGGAAAAATTCGGCCGAATAAAGCCATTAAAATCACAACCGCACCTTTCCGCGGCTCCGGGGGGGGGGCATTTTTAGGGGTAGAAGTCCCAAACTTTCAGCGTAGCTTCAAAGGACCTTTCTTGCAATAAACCCCCAAGTTTTGTAAAGCTTGGATCAGCGGGGGCTGAGATATGGGCCCCGAAAGGGTTCCCCCCTCCTTAATGTGCATTTGCAATTAGCAGAGCTTGCCGCCCACTCGAAGCTCCCAGCCCCGACAAACAGCTGAGCTGCGGGGAGCAAGGGTGGGGCAGGTGCGAAGAAGTTTGTAAACCATGAAAAGCAACACAACCATGCAAACCACCACGTTTGCAACCATGCAAAGCAACACCTGACGCCTGGGAGTTTGCAAACCATGGAAAGGGACAGAGGCATGCTAGCTAAGCATAAGGAGCAGGAGCCAGAGGGGGTGGAATTTCCCCTTTTGCATCGGACTCGGGACCAGGCAAATGCATTCTTTAAGTCACAATTTGAAAACAATTTTTGAGCAAGCATCAAAATAGCCCTAACCGATCTTATGAATGAGGGAAAACCTGAGGACACACAACTGAAGCCCCTCCTCAAACCAGGGAGAGAGAGACTCGAGGGGGCACCCCCCCCCAGACAGAACGGGTGAAAGCCCCCTTTGGCTTCCCCCACCCACAGAAACTGCTCCCTCCCCCCCCACACAGACTCTGCTTTCCCCCCACACACAAACACACAGGAGAAAAATTATAGATTAAAGCCCCAAAAGGGGTCTTACTGTGGATGTCTTCTGTTCCATCAGGAGGGACTTGGAGGACTCGGTAATCCAATACGGTTCCATTTAAGCACGGGAGGTTTTGCCTTGGATTTGCCGCTGTCGAGATGCACACAGGATCGGCTGATCCCATTCATCCCAATAGGAAAAGGGGGGCATATCTCAGCCCCCGCTGATCCAATTTTTACAAAACTTGGGGATTCTTTCAAGAAGGCTCCTCTTAAGCTACGCTGAAAGTTTGGGGGCTGTACCCCCAAAAATGCGCCCCCTGCAGCCACGGAAAGGAGCGAATGTGTGCTGTAAATGGAATAAAAATGCACATTAAGGGGGGACCCCTTTCGGGGCCCATATCTCAGCCCCCACTGATCCAATCTTTACAAAACACAATAAGACATAAAATCACATAAAATCACACAATTAGACTGACCATATGTGTTTTGGCTTTTGCAGGGCCCTATATGTGTTATTTGAGGTATTAGATTTTATCCTGAAATAAATATACAGTATACATATTTTGTACTTAGATAATGTTTAGAGTGTATAACCTTTGGCCTTGGATGTTTATTTTTGCTTGTCCTTTTGGGTGCTTAAATCTAGCCTTAGCCTGCCATCCCAAAGCTGGTTGGTGCTATTGCTGAAAAAGATGGTATGGCTGTAACAATGGCAGTTTTTCACCAAATAGAAAATCATATGCACAGCATGCACAGCTTGTCATCCAGCTACAGCTACCACATATGGAGGTCCAATTTCATATGTCTGCAGCATCTACCTCCTTGGACTGGGTTGTCGGACTGTCACGGGTGCGCCACAAAGACAAAGCGACAGTAGCTTGCCAACAATGGTGGCAAGAGCAAATTGACGAAAAGAGGTTCATTATATGTGCTTTTTTAAAAAAACAACAACAACTGTAAATGTACGCTTCCAGTGGAGGAAAGACCATTTTAAATAGGTAATCGGAATCAGATGTTCTGCTGCAACACAACAATTTTTAGGCATGACCTTCAAACTGATACTGCTATTTGTTTTGCACAAGGTACATCGCCTTTGTTGTGGGCAAGCTAAAATTGCTAGTGTTTCTGTTATATTTAGCAGGGCTTCCTAATGCTTGCAGTCATAATTTTCAGTAACCACTAACTAAATTAAATTAAGACTGTTCTTGTGGCATATTTGGCTTGATTTGTATAAGCAGGCTGCATTCTTGCTAGCAAGATAAATTAACAAAATGAGGCAAAGAGATTGCCTTAGTGCTACACTTTTTTTTTTGCATGGCTCAGTGAGCAAATATGTCTGCCTCTTTCTTCCTGCTATTAAAATTATCTAACCCAGGGATGTCAAACTCAATTGTTACAAGGGCTGGATATGACATAAATGTCACCTGGTCGGGCCAGGCCATGCTTTGCCAGCCCAGATCGAGAGTCGGGGGGTGGCTGCCTCAGCTGGCTCACAAGCTGGATAAGAGTTCTCAAGAAGCCAGATCCAGCCCACGGACCTTATGTTTGACACGCCTGATCTAACCCAACAATGGCAGCTATCCAAGGAATTATTTCAGGCACACCCAAGGGTTTGCTCAGTGTGGTTCAGAAGAACTGCACCAAATCCACAAACTGCTTTCTGAATTTGTAATTTAGTTGAAGAATTCAGTAGAGCCAGCTTCCTAGAGGGGAATCTGGAGAGATCACATGTACAAATGGAACATCTTTGGGTTGTGGTACATACATGAAAATAAACTAAAGGCTGTTAAAATTCAGAAGTTTGACATACAATCACCTTTGCCTTAAGAAAGACCCCAACATCCTTATCAGGGGAGGTAAAGAAGACCACCTTACCCATGGAAGACAGGCTAAAATATTTCCAGACCATTATCAGAATTGCCTCAGGATTAATGAACCCAACCCTGAAGAAGGATTATTGCCCTCTTCACAGTAGCTACTGCTATTCACAGTGCAAGTTGCTTTAGAAACTGATTGAAATGAGAGTCCACATCCTATGAAGAGAAAGCACCATTTCCCATTGTGACTGGTTATGAACAAGGCACAAGTCATTGTTGACAGGTTATCAGTTTGCTGTCCTTAAACAAAAGCCTCAACATTGTACCAAGAAGCAGGGAGAACAAAAAGTCGAACCATGGCAAACTGAGAAAGAAGCCCTCTCTGTCATGCCCTGCTGGTGTTGCTGTAGGTACTGCTGAATTGTTGACAAAACAATTACACAAGTGCTGCAAAGTCCTGTTCTGTTACCAGAAATCCATCACCCTCTCCCACACAGGCTTTTACTTGACACTCAGCAACCAAGCTAGCAACTGTTACTGGGCTGTCCTCTCAAAAACAGCTGGCACCCAAGTTAATACAGCACTGAACAAATTGAAATTATTGTGCCTCGTACAAAAACAGCACCATCCTAGATAAAGTTACACCTAAGGTTGTATCTCTACTTAGGACAGAACTGAAATTCCTGTATAGAGACCCTTGAGAATTCTGGGGCCATCTGCAACACCGACATAGCTGAAAAACCAATTCAGACCAGCAAAGCACTTCCCTGACAGCTAAGGAGCATCTTGGAGAAGAATCTTATATTTTAATAGCTAAGTGTGCCCCCCCTATGGTGGGGGTTGGTGGCAGGGAACCGCAGCTGCTCCGGTGGTCCTGGAGGTGGCCATGGTGATTGGAGGCAGAAGCTGCAGCAGGCCGGAAGCCATGCCAGGTCCAGCTGTTAGCCAAAATGCCCGGTTATAAATTGTTATATGGGGGAATTAGCGAATCAATAACCGGCAATGGGCATAACTTGAGCTGGGATGCAACCTTTATCTACCAGAGTCCATACCATGACCAGTAAAGAGGCAGAAGCAAGGGAATTGGGTTAAAAGTAATTTACTCAGATTATATGTTCACACGCACATACAAAACTACACATACACATCACACAACATACAGAGTCTAGGAATCAAATAGAGGAATAAAGAGACTTTTGCCATGTGGCAGGCAGAGGAGAAAATATACTGCACCTCTCTTTTAGAGTAGTTGTCCGTCCTGAATTCCATGCAGCTTTGGGGGATAAAAAGGGGACGGGGGGGGGGGGGGCTAGGTGTCCAAGCATGAACACCCACTCTGGCAGAGTGCCAGGCAGTATGGAGGGGAAGGCCCAAGGGGGAGAGAGAGCAAATGGGCTCAGAGCACCCTAATTATACTGTTTTTCTGGGGGCGGGGAGAAGGGCTTTACCCCTCCTAGGTTCCCAGGTGACAAAAGGTGACAAAAGGCTTAAACTGTGGCTGCCAGGGCAGGGCAATGAGAATTTGGAAATCTATTCTAATGCCAATGGCTTTTGCAATCCCAGGAGAAGTCAGGAGTCTCACTGATTGGCTTAATGGCTTGAAACAAAAGGTGCGATCGCTGCTAATGTCTGGAGATCGTTGCTGAAGAGCGAGTCATTGTTATCTTAATGTCTGCTGAATGGCTTTGCTGAACTAGTCCGATGTTGAGGGGGGGGTGCTGGTGCAGGCTACATGCCTGGACATATTCCCTACAATATGGCTTTCACTAGAGCAGGATACACAGGAACATGGTTGCCCTCTGGTTTGCTGGAGGGACTGCTTTGGCTGCTGCTCTTTGACTGCTGGTTTCGAGGGATGAAGAGGAGTCCTTTCCATGGTGGCACAGGCTTGCCACTTGGTCTGGAGAGGCTGCTGCACACATCTGCCGGGGTTGCCATGACCAGTCCAGGAGATTGGCAACCCGTTAGGCTACAATTCCCCCCCTTGTTGACGTCGACACTTCTAGTGGAGATGTCAACACAACTGGAGACGACGACCTGGATACTTGCTTGAAGACCTTGATTGAAGATGCATAAACCTGAGATGCACAAGCCACAGGGGTCTGGGAACCATTTGACTAATCTAAAACCAGGCCAGGTTAAAAAGGGGACTGCCTATGGAACTCAGTACACTTTAGAGAGGAATATGAATTCTTGAATTTGCAAGCATATTTAAAACAACCACATTGGATGGCTCAATGCAGCAGGTTCAATCTTCAATACATTCAATACAGATAAACAGCGAGTAAAGCAATGCTCTTACTAAACTCAAATTATTTCTAAACTATGAAACTAAAATCTGAAATATAGATATCATACAGGCACTTAATGATTAAAGAATAACATGGTTAAATATTGTGCAAAGAGAAAAAAAAACCTTGGGCATGATTGCTGGCAGGAGAAAAAAACTCTGTGCACTTGAAGTAAAGGATAGTTAACAAAAGAAAAAGAAAAAAAAACCAACCCGCTGGTTTCCGAATGCATTGTGGAAAAAGGAAAAGCATAGCATCTCCCCCCCTGGAGTCTCAAAAGAGCTCAAAGTTCTACAGTCGGGAAGGGTTAAACAAAATCTTAATGGTTGCTTTCAACCGGCTGGAATTGGCTCTTCTTCTCGAGGCAGATTGGCTCGGGCACTGCACATCTCATTTTCATTCTTGATCATATGCCTTGCAAGAAAACGATTTTATTTGGAAAAAAAATAAAGACTTAAACCTCAAAGAAAATTCACACGGAAAGTGCATGTCTCTAGTTGTAGGGGACTAGGGTCTTATGCTTGAAAGGTTACTACACAATGATATAAAAACATATGGGAGATTCACAGACTTAAACTAGGCAAAACAAACATAGTGGCTCCAAGGGGCAGTCCCTTGCAGCCTGTATTGTACACATTGAAGAATACACATATGAAATCACCCCTCTCCCTCCTTGGCGAGAGCAATCAAAGCAGTGGCCGCTGGATCTTGGATGTTTTCTTTGGGGCATGTCCAGGTCTGTCCAGGAGGTTGGCACAAGAGAGAGCCCTGGATATTAATGTCAGCGCAGGGTCCCACTTGAACCAGTTATGGCAATACATAGATATGAGGGTTACACAGAAACTGACTGCTACCCTGGCTAAATGGGAGGGGGAGACACTTGGTTTTAAAGCAGAGATCCAGTTTTTAATCATGCCCTGTTAGCAAGGAAAGATTTCTTAGTTGTTCCCTTCCCTGTGTATTCTCGCAAGCCCATTGTTGACTACCCTCGCTCCTTTGGCAACCTTTGGGGCACCTTGCCCGCAGGCTGGCTGCAGCAGGATTGTTGCTGATCAGGAGTCTCCTGCCTGGAGGTGGCATAGAGGAACAAAGGAGGAGCATACAGCAGGGAGTTCCAGTAGTAGTGGTGGGTGCTCGGGAGCAGAGGCTTGCATACTTAACAATATTACTTAGACACATTGATGGATTGGGAGGGGTGCTCTGCACTAGCATTGCACCTGAAAGCAGAGTCAATAAAACAAAAGTCATTGCAATGGAGAGAGCTGAATGCAGTCCGTTCTTCTGGTAGAAGGGACCCTTGTAGGGAGAAATCTAGCCAAAAAGGGGCTAGCAGGCATACATAACTAGCATTGGTTGCTGAGAGCAGAGTTGCAAAGCTAAAATAGAGCATGAAAACATTTTGTTCCTCTTTCCCTTGTTTCCCAGGGGAGGGAGTACCTGGTTGCTATTAGGTTTCTTACAAAGCAGGCAGGTATTCATATGATAGAGACAAGTGGCGTTTGAGCAAGTTAGAAAATATCAGGGAGCAGCCTTCTGTAGGCTGCCATTAATAACCAAAGATAGTACACACATTGTAGTATGCATAAAGCATTGAGGTTTCTTAAAGGAGAGAAAGTTGAACACTGTAAACAGAACACAATTGGTGGGGGGTTACTCTTCTTCCCGGATCTCCTGGTTGGTTGGCATGGATCAGAAAACAAGACTGTTAATGAATACAATGCAATGTGTATCACAAGATCACAAGAGGGGAAGGAAGAGACCCTTCCAGTGGCGGTTTGCTTCTCCACCCCCCCTTCATATCCCAGATAGCCTTGTTAGCATGCCAGGGAATGAAGGAGCTAGGTTGAAACAAACAAAAATCAGGGCTTTTCAAAATTCTCAAAAATAACTTAAAAACAGAAAAAAGATCAAAATCATACAACAATTCAAAAGAAAATGAACCCAGCTCAAAATCTGATATTTCTCTCTTTAAAAAAAACCAAATTCAAAAACTTCAAATCAACTTCAAATCGAGTAAAAACTTCAAAGATTTCTCAACTTTATAATAAAAAAATTGATTATATTTCTTTTCTTTAAAGAGTTCCAAATTCAAAAATAAAAGTGGTTCAAAAATCAAAAGTAGATTGGATATCTTCTCCCCCCCTCCTTTCCTCTGAATGCATGAGGAGGAAAGGATTGTTTCCGTGAGGTGTACCCCGTGCCAGAAGGCTGTGTGGCACCACTGGGCATATGCAGAGTGCACTATGTACATTGAGCTGCATTAATGGGATCTGCCATGACAGGCAAGAACCAAAACTTGCAACTAAAATGAGAGCTTGGCGGTTGCTTCAGGGGGCTAGAGAGCCCAGGTTGCTGTTTTCCTGGAACCAACCCTAACATTTTGGAGGAACAAAAAATAAAAATGGGGGGGGGGGAATCCTATTGCTTGGATTACAGATTATTACCATGTTGGATGAACTCATTCAGCTGCTGCATCACTTAGGATTGCAGCCCCACCTTATTTTTAGTCACCACTCTCGAGACCATCTTATTCATGTACACTTCAAAACTCTTCACTGACCTTCTTATAACAATACAATCCTTTTTGGCCGCTGCTTATGGGCTGCAGTCCCAAAGCATTAGCCATCCTTTTATCTATTATATGCTAAACACCTTCTTCCCTCACACCATGTCAGCATACTTTCACCATGTTTCTTCAACACAGTAATAATAGCTATAAAACCGAATGAAGTGGGGCTGGGAGCTGTGGGGGGAGGGGCGGAGCACGCGGGGCTCTCCCCTTCATTATTCACTTTTCACTTATTCTTAAAAAAAGGCAGAATCTAGGTTTACAAATATACTACCATTTACTAAAGAGGAGATTTTTACTGCGCAGTAAAATTAACCTTATATTTATAACTTATCCTATGTGTACACTGAAATAGTGTTCTTGCCTTTTCCCAGGTACCGTGGGAAGGGGCATTGACACACACACATACTAGTTTCACTTGCAAACATACATGCACTTGGGGGAGCGCACTCCCTTGCATATTTCCATTTGGTGCCCCATGCCAATTTTGCGCAAACAGCATTGTACTTTTGGGGAACCAAGGCAGATGTTTCTGTGAGATTGGCCAGATCTTCACAAAAGCATGTACCCTAAATATTGATTTATCATATTTACCACATACACAACTCTATTTCCTGTAGGAGAAAAACACGTTACATAATTATTCCTTTCCTGTGCCAGATAGACTTCTCTGACCCAGGGAGGTTTCATTACAACTGCGCATCATGACATACAAGAAAACTGCAAATCTTCAAATAGAAAAATCATTAAACTAAAGGTGATCACCATGGGTTACCTGATTATAAGAAATATAGCTGCAGATTGCTAGCAATAACACAAACTAGATCAATTAGGTCAAAATAACACAGTCACACTTTCAAGAAAGGTACACACTTAAGAAAGAAACACAAACTTAGAGAAACCAAGAAGCTGTTCCACTAGGGTGCTTGTTTAGAACAGCTCTATAAATTTGTTTGCTGCAAAACAAAGTTGAAAACATTTGAACTATCAACAATAACTTAGAATGAATTTAAAACGTTAGACTCAAAGTAAAAGGATTAAAGCAAAATACAACACATGAGGTATTAGCTTCTTTCAGAACACCTATAAAATAAAAATCATGGCACACGAAATATATTCCTAATGAGGTTGCATCTCTGTGCCTACACAGAGTTCCTTTTAGAAGACAGGCAGAGGAGTCTGTGTATATCCAAGTGAATTCTGTAAAGCAAGGGTTAAATAAAACACAAATTCAAGACTTTGCCATGTTTGTGGTGGCTTCTTCCACCAGGGCTGTGGTCCTTTCCATGTATTGAGTGTGTCCAGTAGGAAAAAAGGTGTGTTCTGGACCCGTGCTTTCCAGCCTTTCTCTTGCATTAAGGGCGAATAGCTCTCCCAAATATGCTGCTTCAGTCCTGGGAGGCTCTGAGGCATAGTTTTTGCGTTGGTCCTTGAAGGTTCCACTTTGCATCCTCTCCCATTTAGGCTTGTAAGGTTGGGAAGAGGAGGAGGCTGACTTGAGTCAGAATTCTGGTCTGACTGAATGGCTGGTTTGGGCTGGGTTTTCTTTAATGCATTTGGAAACAGAGAGCCTGCCTAAGATGTGCCAGGCTGTCCTATTTCTTGCACGACTACCCCTGCCACTGGAAATCCTGCTTTTGCTTTGCCACCTTGTAACATTTTTGATTCCATTTCCAAGTAGGATTTCTCTAGAGTTTTTAATTTGGCTTCTGTGGTTCTATGACACTCCAGCACACTTTGCAGTTGTGATTTTAAGTTGTCAGTTTCCATTCTGTTCCTTTCTAGTTGGAGGTTCATTTTGCCAAAGTCAGTCTGGAGTTTCTTGGTTTTAAGAGCAGTTTCTGATTCCTGATTTTTCTTGGGGAGACTCTCAGTCTCCAAATCTCGTTCCTTGTTAAGTTTTGTTAATTCCTGGATTTTATTCTCCCTATGGGCTAGTTCCAATTTCAGAGCCTTGTTCACTTCCATTAAGGTTTTTAGCTGGTTCTGGGTTTGAATTAGTCTTTTGATTCTGTCCATTCCCTTAAGGGGAAGACCTTTAGTGGTAGGGTCAGTAGTTGGAGCGGGGCTGTTGTCGCGGTTCGGGCCGTTAAGTGCCTACACTCTTAGAATGTACCATTTACTGAGAAATGGAGTTATCTTATTCAGCAAGACACCACTAGACCGGAATCAACGGTTCCTAGAAACTTGTTATTGCTTCTAGGACATCTCTTGAATACGCCAGTAA
This sequence comes from Euleptes europaea, assembly GCF_029931775.1. Taxonomy (NCBI): domain Eukaryota; kingdom Metazoa; phylum Chordata; class Lepidosauria; order Squamata; family Sphaerodactylidae; genus Euleptes; species Euleptes europaea. Next base: position 32,899,205 of record NC_079316.1, on the reverse strand, counting down.
ATTTATAATAATGGACAAGAGTAGAAGTATATATAAAAAACACATTTATTTACATTATACAATATATGCTTTTCGGTTGCAAAAGCCTTAAAATATCATATAAGGATAGACATCATTAGTCTTAAACATGTTTATGTAGCAAGTAATCATTCACATTCTCTATGCCTCCATAAAGGAGTATCTTAGTCAGAATATACTCATAAAGTATCCTTAGTGCAATGCACCTTCATTCAGAATATAAGGTTACAGAAATCCTGTCAAAATATGGTTAATTCTTTAGAGAAAGATTTGGTTAGAAACATCCTAACTTAAATCATTCAAAACATCATAACATTTCTGTACAGAAGACACACTATACCTTGCTGTGTCATCTGTGTATGTGCATTGTGCATATCTCACAGAGTACAGAGAATCTCCTTTCCCTTCTCTGGTCTCTTGCTCTGAGGAGGTTCAGAAGTCCCTCTGTTAAGTAGAGGACGTTCTGACACAATCTCAGAGGTCTAGCTATTATCCCTGTGTTCAGGATGCTTCTTAGCATTGGTAAGCCAAATAGGCTTAGTTTGTAAGAATCCATAAATCTGATGGACTCTCAGTGTTCCAATACATGGAAAGATCTCTGCACTTAGATTCCCATTCAAAGAATAGGAATTCTAAGGGTCTCTATCCTCTTCTAGGAATAGAGCAGTCTCACAAGAAGACTGTAAGTAAGATATGTTGAAATATCCAGATCTTGATATTTCAAGATATCTGAGAACTTCGGTCCACGCAAGGATCAGAGTTTCAATGTTTTACATCTCAAGCCTTTTGAGATGGAGGTACTACGCCAGACAGCTGCAGTCTGCCAGCCATAGGACTCTAAAATGCAAGCTGGACTGTGGCTGGTATTTATACTATTTCTAGACCCATTAAGAGTGAAGATTATTCCTTTCCCCTCAGGAACTTTTCTTCCTTAGCCCTTGAAAGGATAATTTTATTCCCTTTCGTATCCAAAACCAGGAGCTTTGGTGGTTTCTTTTCCTGTCTTCTGATATCTTATTGCCCAAATATGGACATCCTTTCCTTTCAGTCCTCTGTGCCTAAAGTATAAATCCTTATTTCTGAGTTACATGATCAAGTTACATATTTAATTTCTATACCATCCTCTTCGTTAGGACTATACGCATTAAATGAGACTACTTAGAAACCTGTAGCACAACGTTTAACTATATAACTCATGAAACATAATTTTAGCTGACATTGTCACTTTACAAACTGTTTTGTTTACATAAGTTTAGCAGGTTTATATTCTGCCGCTTTCTCTGCTGCATTCTCTGCTGCAAGATTATAGTAGAGCAAGGAAGCATATTATCCTTATGTTGAGAGAATTATTTTTAAGCACACTTCCAACTATTAATGCACTCTTAGTAGATTAAGATTCTGACATCTGGCAGCTAAGGCTTTTACGCTGCCCCTTCAAGGGCAAGCCAGAGTAACTTTAGTAGTTAGCTTTGATTAGAGCTAACCTTGAACTAGCCTGTCAGCATGACACAGAGTTGCCTGTCAGCATGACACAGACTTTCATTATACATTACACAAACCTCTGTATGTGTATGTGTGTTTAAGTTTTATATGGAATTAATTCTGCACATGTTCATAAGATACCATGATCATGTCAGAGACTGCTACACCCTCTCCTATGAACATTTGCAGCATTTATTCCCGCAAAATATTCAACATGTCACAGAAATACAAAAACACAACTTAGATACATTCATTAAGTTGTAGAGTCTTTCAATTTTCTTGGATCTGTCATTCCAATTTTTTGAATCCTCCATTTCTTATCTGTTCTCACTCCGAGGCTTAAGGGAGAGAGAGACCCTTAGTTAAAGGGTCCAAGACAGTAAAAGAACTTAATTTTGTATAAAGCTTCTCTGCATATTCTAGAGAAGTACTGAAACCAAGTATTGAATACAGCAGTATTCTACCTCATTTTATACATTTAAGAATATGAGATGGGAATCCATGAGCATAACATGCCTCATGAATCCCCCCCATGCTCATGGAATACCATAGAATCAATCACCAAAATTAAGTAGTAGTGAGAAACAGTATCACTATTACATATCAATACAAATCAAACTGTAATACAGCAGAGCCATTACATGTAGGCTATTACAAAATATTACAAAATAACAATGAAGTACAATGAAGGAGATGCCGTTACATAAGTCTTCATGCCATAATATAATGTCTTCTTGAATCAGTTGTCTTCAAACATTTGCATCTGCAAATCCATAGTTCTTCCTACCTCAGTGGAGGAAAGTATTTAAAAACAATCTGTTAATCATAATTCCAAAGCATTTAACAGTAGCTTTACTTTTCAAACCAGTGTTAAAGCTTAACTAAACTCATAATTGCAACTGCAATCATACAGTCCTTTAGTGTTACTTCTCTGAAAACACCAAGACCAGGGTCATATAGCCCATATAATTTACAAGAACTTTGACCATGAAAATCCTTGACAATATATAGTTCAAGCAGTCTATGCTTGATACATACAAATTGTGGCATATATGCATTCCTTTTAGCAATGGTTATAATTGCATTGGAAACCTCAGTTTCATAAAAGCTTATTCAGTGAACGAGAGAGAGTAGAGAGTTACACATATCTTATCTGGAGCTGTTGGCTCTGAGCCCAGACACAGCTCTCCTCATTTTTTCTAAAGTCAAGCCTCGGCACAGGAAAAAAGTGGTCGTTTTAAAATGTACTGTAAATGATAGAACGCTCGTTCATTCTCAAAAAAGGTTAATCTCATGTAGATCGAGATGAGCCCTCAAGTTATGTATGATTTCGTAGGGTTGCTTTAAACCCATTCCAGAATTGGTCTTTTTGGCTTTTGGGTTAAAAGCATGGCCAAACGTTTGTCTCAAACAAATTGGAGTTGCAAGGTTAACATTGCAACATCTACAAAAATATGTCAAAGACCATGTTTTGGGTTCTTCAGATTGACATCCAAAGTGCCAGAAACTATGTTTTCTGGTCATCTCATTGTGAGAACCCACAATTAAATTGGAGCAGAATGTTGGACTGCTATGTGGGCCCATATCTTTCAACATGAGTATTAATGCAGAATTAGCTAATTCTAAGAGATCATTAAAATCATTTAACACAAACTCTTACATGTCACTGTCACTGTGTGTCAGTTGTGTCATTATGTAATCTTGCATTCTATGACACAAGTAAACATGACATCTTTTATAGTTATAGTTCAATTCTGTATAATACTAATACATTCTGAATTGTAACAAACATGAATAGTATATTTATAATATACTCACACACCCATAAATCTTAAGACCTGCTCACTGCGGAGACCAGAAACTTGTGTCTCCCTTAGTGGGCAGCACTCATTATGGGTGAACAATTTATGTTTGTAAAATGTAAATGTGAGAAGCGTTCACATTCATAATATACAAGTATAGGCAATACCTCACATTACATTGTATAGGTATACATTCAATTAGGCATATAAACAATTATGCCATACATTCCCTGTGGGAAACATATCATTTTTACCTCCAATTACCTGGTGCCACGAAATACTCTAGGAAATATTCTTGTTTACACCCTTGGCGTAATCTTTTTGTATTCAGCTTTCAAAACTCTAGACCATATTATTTCCATCTCTGGATACATATCTTCTTTGAAGCACTTTACTTGCTTGTAGTCATATTTTGCTGAACTGTGAGCTTTTCTCAGCCATGTTAGCCAGCATATGAACATTAGTATATAGAAATCTATACAGTCTTGTTTGACTATTTCTTCTTATCACCAGAGCTTCTTTGGAGTATAAACCTACAACTTTGTTGTGGTTTTCTATGATCTTCCACTTCAAGTTTATCTTCAGGAAGAATAAGATTACAGTTTCTTTCTTTCTGTATCAGTATGTAAAAAATATTATTTCTCATTCTGGTCATCATAATACAATTCTTCTTGTTGTGCTGTTTAGTCTTGGATAATCATCCGCAATGAACTCTTTTGTGGGCCATTCACGAAGTTTTTTTTTCCCAAGAGGAATAACACAAAAAAGAGTCTCAATGTCCCGTTTACGTAGCTACATATCTTGGACTTCCTAAACTGAAGTCCCTCTCCTTAGGACAGAATGAGGTTAAAGCTTCCAGCTTCTCTTGTATATGGAGCTTCCATAATACAGACTCACTGATCTTTAATTCTTTTTCCAATGGCATTGGAATATACTGTAATATACTGAAGCATAATTATTTCTTGCTTCTTTATCATAAAGCATTTATGCTAGTCTTGCATTTTCTTCTTGGATGCAAAGTATATAAAAAAGTTCACTGTACCTTTATCAAGGCTGTCTTCAATCCTTTGTTGAATGACAAATATGGTTAATATGGTTGTTTCTTCCATATTTCTTCTGACATGAATATTGATTCATCACATTTATGGTATCATCAGTTCCTCCAGCCCATATAAGTTTGCATTTTAGACAGTCTCTGAGGAGTTTGCCTCAAACTCATAAAGGTCTATCATGAGAGTCCTTATTTCAAAAGGTCCTCTATGCAGGGGTTTTGACTTGCTGCAATCCGATGTATATTGTACTGGGTGGTATCCCAAAACATCAATTGCTCACAAGCTGAGAAGTATTCTTGCTTCTGAGTATATAAATGGGTTGGATGGATAAACAGTTGTTTTCACGCATAACATATATCACATCATTTTTCAGACATCAATACCTGCTTCTGATGGTTAGTATGGATAACCAGTGTCAAGTCACCAAGCAGGGGTAGGTTCCAGATCAGAGTTAGTCACTTATTCTGGGGGGTGACTTTTCCTGCCAACTCAATCAGAGACTCATCAGGTTAGTCTCTGTATATTCTCTTTTTCAGCTGCACATCTCATGTAGCAGATGGATTCCAGTGCAGTTCAGATACAGTAGGCCTTAGACATCTGTCCGTTGTTTATAGCTGTGGAATAAATACAGTTTTACTTACTTCTTTAACAATGATCCCTTTGGGCTGTGTTCCATCATATTATGTTCCACTATGTGGTTTTCACAACTCTTCAAAATATTCTCTTCAGATCATTGTTCAATTATTTTCTTCAAACATATATGGTCCTTTATTCTCAGATGACCTCAGTCTGGTGATGGCATTTCACCAAGTTCTTCTTTCACATCTGCTGGAAAGTAAGATCTAGAACACTTGTACTTTCTGAAAAGTATAACATATACTTATATAAAATATCTTCATGTTTCTGAACATTATCATTGGTCTGAGTAACATCAGCTGAACCTTATCCAAATTCCTAGACACCAAGATTCCTTTTACTCTATTTGGAGATAAAAACGAAATATTTTTACAATGAATCATTGTATATTTTCTTCCAATCATATTTTTAATGCATGATATTTACTTAGTAATTACACATTGGGGAACAAATAGGAGTTCAATCATACTACATGTCATTCTGTCCTTTTTTCGCTCCACTTACCCATTACTTAGGGTGTGACAAACGCTCCTGTATTGATGATCATAATTGCCCAGGTTTCAGTTTGTCTATCCAGCAGACAACTATTTGTCCTTAGTACAATAATCTCATAATAGCATAATGAGGAACAGAAAAGTGAGTAGCAGACATCCCTTCAACCACCTGAACACTCGTGGGTTAAGAACCAAGTAAAGAAACATACATTCCATTTCATTAATATTCATTTGTATTCATCATGTTTTACATTCTCTTATATAAAGACATGTTTCAGAAATTCCAGATATTTTCTAATCTGGCATATAGCATTGTATGTGTACCTTAGTACTTCAATTCAACATATCAATACATTTAAAACCTTAAGTACTTTAGTACAATCATCAATACATCTTAATGTATCTTTATATATCTGACTGCATATCATACAGTTATCACATAGAGTTGCTTACTTGCTCAGCCACCTGTAGGCTGTTATTGAAAAGGCTAGTACAGTATAGTAGCCTTCATTTCTCTATAAGTACTTAGAGAAATGCCCATTGGTTTAGTTGTGCCCTGGCTCAATGTACAGTATACAAAGGGCAGTAGATTGCAAAGTAATGTTACCTTTACCTTCACCTTATGAAGTCAGTCAATTCCTGACTGTGGTATTGTCATTGTAGTCACTTCTACAAGCTTTGCAAATATATAGAGCCAAAATCTCCTAAGCCATGCTTTAGGATCCTGCAGGAATAAATACCAATGGTTTAAATTGTGTGTTTGCAAAACACTCTGAATTCGAACCCACGTCTGGATTCAAACCCTTCGCTCTGTCCTGCCGCGGTCGCCAACTGTCGCGGTTCGGGCCGTTAAGTGCCTACACTCTTAGAATGTACCATTTACTGAGAAATGGAGTTATCTTATTCAGCAAGACACCACTAGACCGGAATCAACGGTTCCTAGAAACTTGTTATTGCTTCTAGGACATCTCTTGAATACGCCAGTAAATTTATAATAATGGACAAGAGTAGAAGTATATATAAAAAACACATTTATTTACATTATACAATATATGCTTTTCGGTTGCAAAAGTCTTAAAATATCATATAAGGATAGACATCATTAGTCTTAAACATGTTTATGTAGCAAGTAATCATTCACATTCTCTATGCCTCCATAAAGGAGTATCTTAGTCAGAATATACTCATAAAGTATCCTTAGTGCAATGCACCTTCATTCAGAATATAAGGTTACAGAAATCCTGTCAAAATATGGTTAATTCTTTAGAGAAAGATTTGGTTAGAAACATCCTAACTTAAATCATTCAAAACATCATAACATTTCTGTACAGAAGACACACTATACCTTGCTGTGTCATCTGTGTATGTGCATTGTGCATATCTCACAGAGTACAGAGAATCTCCTTTCCCTTCTCTGGTCTCTTGCTCTGAGGAGGTTCAGAAGTCCCTCTGTTAAGTAGAGGACGTTCTGACACAATCTCAGAGGTCTAGCTATTATCCCTGTGTTCAGGATGCTTCTTAGCATTGGTAAGCCAAATAGGCTTAGTTTGTAAGAATCCATAAATCTGATGGACTCTCAGTGTTCCAATACATGGAAAGATCTCTGCACTTAGATTCCCATTCAAAGAATAGGAATTCTAAGGGTCTCTATCCTCTTCTAGGAATAGAGCAGTCTCACAAGAAGACTGTAAGTAAGATATGTTGAAATATCCAGATCTTGATATTTCAAGATATCTGAGAACTTCGGTCCACGCAAGGATCAGAGTTTCAATGTTTTACATCTCAAGCCTTTTGAGATGGAGGTACTACGCCAGACAGCTGCAGTCTGCCAGCCATAGGACTCTAAAATGCAAGCTGGACTGTGGCTGGTATTTATACTATTTCTAGACCCATTAAGAGTGAAGATTATTCCTTTCCCCTCAGGAACTTTTCTTCCTTAGCCCTTGAAAGGATAATTTTATTCCCTTTCGTATCCAAAACCAGGAGCTTTGGTGGTTTCTTTTCCTGTCTTCTGATATCTTATTGCCCAAATATGGACATCCTTTCCTTTCAGTCCTCTGTGCCTAAAGTATAAATCCTTATTTCTGAGTTACATGATCAAGTTACATATTTAATTTCTATACCATCCTCTTCGTTAGGACTATACGCATTAAATGAGACTACTTAGAAACCTGTAGCACAACGTTTAACTATATAACTCATGAAACATAATTTTAGCTGACATTGTCACTTTACAAACTGTTTTGTTTACATAAGTTTAGCAGGTTTATATTCTGCCGCTTTCTCTGCTGCATTCTCTGCTGCAAGATTATAGTAGAGCAAGGAAGCATATTATCCTTATGTTGAGAGAATTATTTTTAAGCACACTTCCAACTATTAATGCACTCTTAGTAGATTAAGATTCTGACATCTGGCAGCTAAGGCTTTTACGCTGCCCCTTCAAGGGCAAGCCAGAGTAACTTTAGTAGTTAGCTTTGATTAGAGCTAACCTTGAACTAGCCTGTCAGCATGACACAGAGTTGCCTGTCAGCATGACACAGACTTTCATTATACATTACACAAACCTCTGTATGTGTATGTGTGTTTAAGTTTTATATGGAATTAATTCTGCACATGTTCATAAGATACCATGATCATGTCAGAGACTGCTACACTGTCTAGATCAGCAAGAGCGCGGAGTAAGACTGCTGTGGGCTGCATGCAAAAGCTCTCCATGTTTGCCCCTCTGCTTCGCAAGCGACCCCATGCCATTGATCGAAGGGGATCCTGACCTGCAGCGGAGGAGGGCTTATACACAGAAGACCTGCGTTGCTGTGGGAATTCTGCTTTGTGCCCTGTCTCTGCAGGCAAGGAGGGAGCGTTTGGAAAGGAGTTGGCTGGGCGAGAGTCGCCTGTGGGGTAGGGTTTCCGAGAATGGAAGGAAGAAGGCTGCGAGTGTTTAAAACGTGAGCCTCTTTCTCTCCAGCCTCGGCTTGCCCCTTTTCCCTGAATTTGGTTCCAACCTCTCTTTTGTGAATGCTGTGGAGTCTGATCTGGGCTGGCTTGAGAGTGGGGGCTGATATTGGAATATGTGGTGGCCTGGATAAGTTCTGGAGGGTGCTCCCCTTCCTCAGTGGTTTCGGCTTGTATTATTCTTTGAAGCTCAGCCGCATCTCTAATTTTCTGTTTTACTCCTTCCCAGGTCATGTCCCCCACATATATCAGGTTGGCCATAAATCTGGTGTCGCGGTTCAACCTCTTCACTAACGGCTCTGTGAATTTTTTATCATTGTAGTCTGGCTCTCCATGTGGATCGTTATTGACTATCTTAGCTAAGCGTGCCAGCAGCTGTTTGCGCATTACATATGCCTCAGGGTCCTCTTCTGGAGCTTGGTGCTCTTTGCAAAAGAGGATTAGGGGCGTTTCTCCGGGTTTAATGAATTCCAGCACCTCCCTCATCCAGTCCAGCACCGGTTTGTTGCGCAACTTACGGCTGGCAATGAATGAGAAGAGCCGTGCCTGCTCATTGAGAGAGGTACATTGCAGAGCTAATGCAGTTAAGTCAGCCTCGTCAGCTGTGGGGTAGGAGGCGGAAACCGTTGCGAGCCATGAGACTGCTGTGTCTTGGTTAAAGGGGCCCACGTAGGAGGCTATGGTTTTTAATTCCTCCACTGTCCATCGCTTAGTTTCCTTAATCTCCTTATTAACCAGATCCTCCTGTCTAACAGTGGTTTGCACTTTCCGGGTAGAAACCGGATTGATGGGGAGTGGATCTACAACAGGGACAACGTTGGGGGAGTGCTGGGGGGCATAAAAAGTCTCGCTCTCTCCAAAAATGGAATGTATGGGGAGAGACTCCATTTGCTGGGGCTGCAGAGTGCTGATCAGCGCCTGTTTGAGACCTAATTTATCTCTGAGGGAGTTGATTTCCCTTTGGCATGCTTCATGGGAAGCAGCCTCATATTTTTGCTGCGTTTGATTTGCTAGAAAGCTGGCAGCTTGGGTAGCTTCATCCGTTTGGGCTTTTGCCGCTTCTAGTTGCTGGGTAAGGTGATGGACTTGCAGAGCAAGCTCATCTTTTTCTTTCCCAGTTTTAAGGAGGACTTTGGTTAGGCTTTGTTTCTCGAGTGCCATTTGCTGGCTTTCCGTATTGAGCAGGAGCTCCATACGCTGGTTCTCAGCAGTTAGCTGCTGGACCTGGGCTGAGAGTTGCTCAGCTTCATCAAAAGCTCTGTGTGATTCCTTGAGCATGGTCATGCAATCCTGGAATGCCGTGAAGACACCCCAGGCAATGAATCTGCCCTTTTTTGAGGAAGACGGTTTTTCCTTATTACAGAAAACTGTTAAGGTTTCCTTCAAGGTGGCCATAGGATCGGGGCCCTGGAAGGCTCCTGCTTTCCATGGGCATTCGCCCTTCTTGGAGAGCCATTTCTCTAGTTCATCAGGTTCCGGGGCATGTTTAAACAGGGGGCTCATTTTTAGTGCAAACCGGTTTCAAGCTCTCAAAAAAAAAAAATGTCTCCGCAGAGGGGACAGGCACTTGCACCTTCCCTGGCAAGATTGCTAACTTGTGCTGTTGTCTTAGTGGACACACAGGAAAGTTCACCTTCCTGGTCTCCAATAGACTTATTCTCTCTCTGGGGAGCCTTACCAGAACTGCCAAAATAGTTTTACCTGTGTTCTGTTTTAGTCTGCAAAACCTTGGCAGAAGTGGGGAATTTTTTTTTTCTCCCACTTTTGAAAAGACTGGCTACTCTGGCACTGAAGTATCTGCAGGACTTGGGGCTATTTACTTTGCCCAGTCCTGAAAAGACTATACTCACTCTCTGGAAAGTCTTGCCACCCACCAGGGTAAGGCTCTTTTAATCTGTGGGGGGGGGGCATAAGCTATCCCTTTGCTTAGCCCTTGCTGCAAAGTCTCTGCTAGGGGGTTCTGAGTTATATCCTTGGCTCAGCCCTAGAGACTATTTCCTTGGCACCTGGCCAGCACAAAACAGAACAACTACTCAGGCTCTCTGGCAGTTTAAAAGGGGTAGCCTTGCCTATCTCCTTCAGCTAAGGGTCCCTGACAATTCAAACTGCTCTCCTGGCTCTCCTGGCCGGTTTGAAATGGACTCCTGCTTTATTTACTAAGCAGGCTTCCACTGGGCAGATTCTGCAGTGTTTAGAATCTGGGCTCTCCTGGCCGCTTAAAAGAAACTGGGGGCAGGTATTTTAACCCTAGCAAAATGGGGGGGGGTTTCCTATCGAGCTATCTTCCAGGAAGGGGATATTATATTTGCCTACATGTAGGTGCAGGATGTCTACGTGCAAAACCTACTCTGCAGTAACCCATCCCAGATAGCCATTCAAAATGGGGAATCTCAAGAAAGAGATGCGGTTCCCAGGGCGACACTCACCCGTCTCCCTTGCATTGCCGGGAAGGTGGCCCGGCGGGCGGCTGAGACAAGTGGTGGGCAGAGATGAAGGGGGGGAAAGCCAACCCACAAAATAGTGCTCTCTAGAGCCACACACACATACACACACACGCTTCCTTGCCAAATTTACAAGGTCATGGACTTTCTCCTACGTCTGTGTGCCTGAAATGCTCACAGGGTTGCCCCGCTATCTCCACCAATAATCTGTTAGCCAAAATGCCCGGTTATAAATTGTTATATGGGGGAATTAGCGAATCAATAACCGGCAATGGGCATAACTTGAGCTGGGATGCAACCTTTATCTACCAGAGTCCATACCATGACCAGTAAAGAGGCAGAAGCAAGGGAATTGGGTTAAAAGTAATTTACTCAGATTATATGTTCACACGCACATACAAAACTACACATACACATCACACAACATACAGAGTCTAGGAATCAAATAGAGGAATAAAGAGACTTTTGCCATGTGGCAGGCAGAGGAGAAAATATACTGCACCTCTCTTTTAGAGTAGTTGTCCGTCCTGAATTCCATGCAGCTTTGGGGGATAAAAAGGGGACGGGGGGGGGGCTAGGTGTCCAAGCATGAACACCCACTCTGGCAGAGTGCCAGGCAGTATGGAGGGGAAGGCCCAAGGGGGAGAGAGAGCAAATGGGCTCAGAGCACCCTAATTATACTGTTTTTCTGGGGGCGGGGAGAAGGGCTTACCCCTCCTAGGTTCCCAGGTGACAAAAGGTGACAAAAGGCTTAAGCTGTGGCTGCCAGGGCAGGGCAATGAGAATTTGGAAATCTATTCTAATGCCAATGGCTTTTGCAATCCCAGGAGAAGTCAGGAGTCTCACTGATTGGCTTAATGGCTTGAAACAAAAGGTGCGATCGCTGCTAATGTCTGGAGATCGTTGCTGAAGAGCGAGTCATTGTTATCTTAATGTCTGCTGAATGGCTTTGCTGAACTAGTCCGATGTTGAGGGGGGGGTGCTGGTGCAGGCTACATGCCTGGACATATTCCCTACAATATGGCTTTCACTAGAGCAGGATACACAGGAACATGGTTGCCCTCTGGTTTGCTGGAGGGACTGCTTTGGCTGCTGCTCTTTGACTGCTGGTTTCGAGGGATGAAGAGGAGTCCTTTCCATGGTGGCACAGGCTTGCCACTTGGTCTGGAGAGGCTGCTGCACACATCTGCCGGGGTTGCCATGACCAGTCCAGGAGATTGGCAACCCGTTAGGCTACACAGCAGTGGTGGTGGTGGTGGGGCAGAAAGCAGTTAAGAAGGGGAGAGGGATCTCCTGTGAGAATCTCAGGTCCCTATTTGTAAGTATTCCTGAATGGCAAAATGATTTGGGCCTATGCAGATTCTCAGGACCATAAGCAGATAGCTGAGCTGCAAGGATGTCAAAGCTGCCTTCTCTGAGATTATAATGCTGTTGATATCCTACAGTGGTGCAGCTCCAGTCAACTTTAAACTACATTCTAAAACCTCTGTTCTTCCGTCTCTGGAGATGTCCAATTATTTTGCTGCCTTCCTCAAGCCTATTGTTCCACAATCCAGTCTAGTTTCATCCACAGGCCTAAAGCAGGTATTACCGAGCTTAGCTCTTAGTCTGCCAACTCTCATGTCCTAAGTCTTTTTCATCTCTCTCTGAACCCAACTGGCCTATCATAGTCCTTACTTCTCTCCATGCCTATGGGGTTTGCTATCAAGTAGATCCAGGGCAAGATACTTGCTAAAGAAGTTAACACATTTAATTTTTTCAGATCATAAAGGGTGCTGATGGATGATATGGTATTAATGATTTAAATCAGGGGTCCTCAACCTTTTTGATCCTGTGGGTACCTTCAGAATTCTAACACAACATGGTTGGAGCAGCCACAAAATGGCTGCCACAGGAGGCGAAGCCAGATACAAAATAGCTGCCTTGGGGGGGGGGGGTAGAGGATGAGGTAATCTTTTGGGAGGCATCTAATTTTGAGATACCAGTTGGCTTAATGTAAACAGTGCAAGGACTTGGGCAGTAACCAGTCCAAAGTGTAAAACAGGGGTGGGGAACATCAGGCCCGGGGGCCATTTAAGGCCCACGAAATCATTTGGCCTGGCCCTTCGTGGGTCCTGGCAGATCTTTAGCTCAGAAGGAGCTAAGACTCCACCCCCTCCCGCGGACAGGAGGAGCCTCTATTCAAGGCAGATGTGAGTTTGTTTTGCTGAGAAAAAGAACCTTTTTCCCCCCTTGCAGAAGAGTCTTCAGTGATGGAGCTGCTAGGACTGCCCAAGAAACTGTGCTAACCCTTTCCCACCTGGGCCATGGAGAAACGTATTGGTCAGCTAATATTTAAGATAATTTTGTATGGCCTGCAAATGATGTTATAAATATCCAAATGGCCCTTGGCAGAAAAAAGGTTCCCCACCCCTGGTGTAGAAAGTCAGCAGTTATTTGTAGATGTGGACAACGGGTTTCTCTTAATATCCCAATTTGCCGAGCAATTACAAGTCAGCAGATTAAAGTATAAAAGACTAAAGTGGTGACTCTTTTTTTTTTTTTATGGAGAAGTAATCTTTTTTTATTCTTATTCTTTCACCCTTGCTCTGGCCGGCACATGACAAAACCAGCTCTTAGTCAAAGAGACCAAATCCCATGTCTTCATCAGACTCTTCAGATTCTTCCTTCACTTCCTCCTTGGCAGGGGCTGCTGCAGCAGGAGCAGGGGCCTCAGCCACCACCGGGGTAGCAGCCACAAAAGCTGAGGGATCGGCCAGGAAGGCCTTCACCTTGTCAGCCAGCGGGAAAGAGTAGTCAGTTTCCACAGCCACAGCCAAGACTGGTTTGTACCCATTGATGATGGAGTGGGGCACAGAAGCAACTGTCGGGTAGCCGATTTGCAGGCAAACACTGGCAACATTACGGACACCTTCCAGGAAGCGCTTGTGGAGGGCTTCCTCAGTGATGTCCAGGACTTCAGGGTTGTAAATGCTGCCATTGTCAAACACCTGCTGGATGACGAGCCCAAAGGAGAAGGGTGAGATGTTCAACATGTTCAGCAGTGTGGCTTCACTGGCCCCCACTTTGTCTCCAGTCTTGATCAGCTGCACATCACTCAGGATTTCAATGGTGCCCCTGGAGATCTTGGTGGTGATGCCCAAAGCTTGGAAAAAGGAGGTCTTTTCAGGGCCCAACCCTGTGTTCTGGGCCGGCACGGTAACATCACAAGGAGCTATGGCACCAGCACGAGCAGCAGCAGGCACCTTATTGGCCAGCAACATATCCCTGACTTCTGTCAGATCCTCCTTGGTGAACACAAAGCCCACATTGCCACGGATATGAGGCAGAAGCTTTTCCAGGGCAGGATTGTTTTCCAGATGTCCTCGGATAGCCTTGCGCATCATGGTGTTCTTCCCCATCAGAACAACGGCCTTCCCGCGTAAAGACATACGGATTTGCTGCATTTGTTTGGAGCCAACGTTGTCTGCTCCCACGATGAAACATTTTGGATAATCATCCAAGAGTTGGATGATCTTAAGGAAGTAGTTGGACTTCCACGTGGCTCGGTCTTCCCTGGGCATCGCGGTGACCCAAGGATCGCGCAAGTGGCGGCGGTTTAAAGACTCGGGATGTTACCTCTCTCTCGAGGCCTCCGTGGAACGAAAAAGGAAGTGGTGACTCTTTTAAAGACTCTTTCAACCAATGATGAAACAGAATTATCAAAGGGAAAGTAAATGAAAAGTGTATTCCAGTGGCTGAGTATAAGCATCAGTGACAAAGCCAGAGAAGTGTGCTCAAGACTGGAGAGAATTGGTTGCAAACAATGAGGTAGGTGAAAAAATAGATTAACAAGGCCATCTGAGAAAAGTTTGTTAATAGGTTTTATGGCTAAAAATGCTGCTCGACTAAAAATATGCAATATTTTCATTCCCACTGTAGCCACTTAACTGGTGCAGATAGATTAAAATTCAATTAGGAGAAACTGAGCATGCTCACCCTGTGAATGACTTTCAAGAACAACAGTTCTGATGATGCACAAATGAAGTTCTCCCACTGACAAGAACATCTGTGTGAGATCAGTTCACCTGGAGAAAATGGCTGCTTTGGCAATTGGACTCTATGGCACTGGAATGACAATAAAACAATATATAGAATGTTAATCGGGGGCCTGCAGCTCTGCTGTGGCCTGGTGTGTTGTCTGCCCTCTTTCTTTCCTGCTAGCTCACCTCACTGGCAGCTGTGCCTTTCTCAGTTTTCCCACCACTGCCCCACTTGTTCATGTATTCCCTTACTCTGCCTGCCCACCTTGCTAGCTTACATGCTCACTCACTCACCCATCTCCCTTAGCAACGAAGTCTCGTTCAGTTTCCCCACCACCTTCACCTTCCTCAAAATGCCTTCCAAGACCTTGTGATATAGTTCCATGAGATCTCGGCTTTTTCCCAAATAACTTGAGTTTGGGGCTCTTTTTATAAAGTCCCCTTATCTTTCTTCCCATTTTCCGGCCACCCCGAGTTTGTAGAGACCCTCTTGCTTTGTACATGGCCTAATCTATGGATTTAATGATTTGCATCTAGGGCCGTGTTGAAACTTAAGTATAATGATATAAGAATGTCCACCTTCTGACATCACACTGAGACCACCTGTGTTTAATAAACCAATTTAAACCATTATTTCTGACCCTTGTTTGATGTTCCGTAATTCATCAGGTTGTGGAGTGACCACATTTGGATGGACGATTACGCTAACCAGAGTCAGTTTAACTAAAGCATGATGTACAAACTAAGCCACTCAGTAGTCCTTGCTCTACAAAAGTAAAATTGTCTTCCATGATTATGCTAATGCTCCAATTACTGTTCTATATTTCATCTTGTTATCTTTAGTTCTTATTTTATTCGTAGGGATTATTCTAAATGTACACTGAACCCATTTGCAAATTGTATTTATTTAAGTTGCTCGTAATTGTTGAAAAGGGCTGTAATGCTGTAGCTTTTTACTATAATGTAAATGTCAGGAAAAGCCCAGCTCTCATTAATGCATGAGTAAAAAAGTAGGAACCACACACTTCATTATTTGCTTTTGTGGACATATCTCCAATAATAATGATTTTTTTTCTTGTTATCATGAGCACTGAGTTTTGTCGTAGGATTTTAATAACAGCAAACCAACATGCAAAGAAACCCCTGGTTAATATTAAATATTTACGGTGGGGGGGGGATTGTAATTTCATTATTGTGTTTTTCACAGTAACACTGTGAAAAAAGCTCATACCCTGCCAGAAAATATTTTTGTTAGTCTTTAAGGTGCTACTGGACTCTTGCTCTTTTCTACAGTAACACTGTGCTTAGACTTAATTTTTGTAAGTTATCTCCACTAACAATTTTGAACTATTAATTACTGCTAGGAAAGCCTTTCAGAGGTTTGAGAACTTTATTTAATCATCCTCAGCAAGAACATTGACTCATGTCTGGAAACAAACTTCTGTATGGGTGTGGTCTTGTACATGGTGCTACCCAAGCTGGACCCAGAGAAGGGGAAACTGGCTTTAAAAGGGTACCAGAAAGGAATAACGTAAGACCTTGTAGCCTGTGTATACCAGGGTGGATTTCAGTAGGGTGCCCTAAAATAAAATTATGAAGAGTGTGTGCGAGAGAGATTGTCTACACAGATAAATTTTATTGTATAAAAAATAAATAAAAATGCAAAGAACCTAGGCACCTGAGAATTAATTCCCTAAGCAATCACACATACCAGCAATAGTTATAGATGGTGTGTGTGTGTGTAAAGTGCCATCAAGTTGCAGTCGACTTATGGCGATCCCCTTTTGGGGGGTTTTCATGGCAAGAGACTTAACAGAGGTGGTTTGCCAGTGCCTTCCTCTGCACAGCAACCCTGGAATTCCCATCCAAATACTAACCAGGGCCGATCCTGCTTGGCTTCTGAGATCTGACGAGATCAGGCTAGCCTGGGCCATCCAGGTCAGGGCATATAGATGGTATACGGAGCATATAGATGGTAGAAGGAGGGAAATTGGGAAGTTTTAGGGAAGTGACATACAACCTTAAATCTGGGGCCTGAGATCTGGAAGAGTCCCGGGCTAGATGCAGTCAAGGTCCAAGGAGCAGAGTGGGGAGCCAGCAAAGCAAGGAGAAAAAGCCTGCCAAGAGCAAAGCAAGGGTGGGGGGCACACACACAACAAATGGTTCTAGGTAAGCAGGTAGTGACATACCTGTCCCCCCCCCCCCAACCAAGACCACAACTATCTTGTGCTGTTGCACTAGAGACAGGGAAACATTCCCAACTGTGTGCCTTCCACAGAATTCCTTGCAGCTCGTTTTTTTAATCCTACATTTATCTATGATATAGTCACATATGAACAGTGCTTATAAGCAGTGGAAAATGCAGAGCCAGGGTGGTGTAGTAGTTAGGAGCACTGGACTCTAATCTGGAGAACTGGGTTTGATTCCCCACTCCTCCACATGAGTGGCAGACACTAATCTGATGAACCGGGTTGGTTTCCCCACTCTTACACATGAAGCAAGCTGGATGACCTTGGGTTAGTCACAGTTCTCTCTGAACTCTGTCAGCCTCACCTATTTCACAAGGTGTCTGTTGTGGGGAGAGGAAGGGAAGGAGATTGTAATCGGGTTTGATTCTCCTTAAAAGGTAGAGAAAATCAGCATATAAAAATCCTCCTCCTTGTGCTGTGTGTTATATGTGTGCATAAAGAAGTGAAATGTAGGTGTTAAACAATTAGAACAAGCTTCAGGATTGCATGGTTCCTACTGCTCTTATTTTCCTCATCCTCTCCCAAATATGACCAGTTTCCTACCCAAGCTTGTCGATATGTCTGATGTTTACTGACCATGCTAAAATAAACTCAGAATTATTCCCTTATTCCCTCTTTCAGAGTTTATTATGATTAATAATAAGTCCTAAATCAATTGTTTTTAATGCTGTTTTCCTTTGTGAGCTGCCTTGAGCATGCAGCTTACAGATGCCAAGCCTTCCGCTATAGCAGGAGACCTCCTGGCATCCCAGCTCTTTGCCTGCTGGCAGCTCAGGCACCGGCTGGAGGAAATGGGAGGGGAAATGGAACAGATGCTGGTGTGCTGATATCATTTCTGATGAAAACCGGAAGTGACATAGTAGATACTAGCATTTACAAAAACTCTACAGTAAAACCATAAGTTTTTTGTAAATACAAAAAATGCTACTGGGAACAACATTCGCATGCTGGTGCTGCGCTGGCGCAGAAGGCCCAGCCGCCCAATTTCAACAGCTTCTTTTTCTAAATTATAAAAACTAGCAAAGATATTCATATAGACTAAACAAACATCTGAAAAAAGTCTGAGAGGCTTCTTAGAGAACGCTGAATTAAAAACTGTGATTTTCACAATTTATTTTTTAACAAAGAAATCTGTATCATAAAGTAATCAAACTTGAACATATCTAGATTTCCACATGAGAATTAAATGTTTAATTTTCTTGGAATGAAATCGGTGGCAGTTAAAAGTGCCTGACTTTGGCTAGGTCATTCAGTTGTGTCTGTTCAAAACAAACCAAAGCAGAAATAGACAGGTAGCAAAAATAATTCTAACAAAATAGATGTGGTTCTTCAGCTATATTTGTTCTATAACTTTTATGGAAACTTAGTCATAAAGCAGTTCCATTCACCTATTCCTGCGGAAACTATGAAACCCTTCTACTGGGTAAGGAAGTAGCTTCTTAGCAGTTAGACAGGATTTAGATTTTCTGTTGCTCAAGGGTTCCAAATAGAAATACAATTTGTTTCCTTTGCTGTGGTTTGGTCCCTTTTAGATTTTAAATAAATACAGGTGTTGCCCAATTTCCCCAAAGCAATTTGTTTGAAGTTCAGAACGAAATTCAAGAATACCTTTGCAATGGCTCAGTTTATTTACATATTCATGCTATTCCTAAAGCTCAGGTAAATTTGCACTACCTAAACTCACCTTCTCTATCTGTAAAAATGTGCGTACGTGTGTGTGTATGTTTATGCAGAAAGAGAGCAAACAAAGATAGGCTTAAAATGGAACCAATATGTACCAGACATAAAATATACAACTAAAGTAACCCTATACTTAAACCCCAGATTTCCAAATTTGGATATCTAACATCATCTCCAAAAGAAGACTATACTCAAGCTTTGGTAGACAATATGAGAAAGGGGAAGCCTGAAATATTCTCACATCACTCCATTGAACATGTCCTTAGGCCTTTCTTCACAGTTTCTAGACAGCTGGACATGACTGGAGTGTGCTCCTTCTTAGGGAGGAGTTTTGTTTCGTGAACATACACTTATCCATTGGGGGGGGGGGGCGGCGGCAGCAAAACAGCTTACAATATTGTTCTCCCTCCTCCATTTTATCCTCACAGCAACCACCCTGTGAGGTTAGAGTGAGAGTGTGTGACTGGCCCAAGGTCACCCAGCATGTCAGAATGGGGATTTGAACCCGAGTCTCTTAGATCTTAGTTCAATATTCTAGCCCAGTGGCATTCACTCCACAGCTTAGGGGAAGTCACATTAGTATTTGCCATCAACCAAAAGAACCACACGGTAACTACTGTATGCCCTATATGCATTGACTATTCATCAAACACACAAATACACACACACACAAATACACACACACCTGTTAATATTAAATATATTAGTACTTCCTTTTTGATTACCAGATTATTTCTGAGGTGTAGGGTTTTCCCCATCCTCCGTTGAACCTTAGCCAGCTCTTGTGTCTATGGAGAGAGGGGAAGGGGCTTCTTTCTGGGCCTTCTCATGCTCTCCTCAGCATGAGAAGCGGATGCTCAGACAATGGAGTGAGATTGACAAGGCTCCCAAAGGAAAGCAAGTTGGTCAGGGACAAAGGATCCCACAGTGGCTGGTTTATTCTTTTTCTTGGTGGCTGGTGCGATGGTGGTGGTTTGACTCTTCTCTGCGGCTAGCTGGCTGTCCTCAAGGTAGCTGCCTGGGTGCTGGGATGAAAATGCAGAGGCTGTAAAGCTGGAGGGGTGTTGTTGGAGAGAACAAACCCTTTAACTCCATCCTTGGCACAAGGCCTCTACCTCACAGCTTACTTGTCCTTTAGTCCCTTGAGCAGTGGCTGTTTCAAAGTGGTCACTGCCTGCCAGCCATAAACTCTACAGTGCAATAACTGGGAAACAGTGCCCCTAGAAGAGCCACAGTTGACATGTCAAAGAGCTCCTAAGCCACTGAGTATCACTGCTCTAAGTACTACACCATACTGGTATTCAACTGCTGTGTCTAATTTACATAAGCAGAATCAAATAAAAGTTGAATGGTTAAATCATCTTTATCATGAAGCCATAATCCAAAGCCATATGCATACACACAACTTGTCTTTTTACAAATGGATGGATATCCATGATACTCCTCATGTCTTTTTGCACTCCCTGATGATTATATCACAGGTTGTATGTGCAAATTTCCATGAAAAGAACGAAAAAACCTGAAATTTCGAGGAACACTCAAGGTCAACAGGTAATAGTCATAATATATAGAAAGCAGAACTACAATGCTTCGGGTTTTGCATTTAACTTGAAACAAATGTATGGCACCTACCTGGCATGAATTCAGAGCTTGGGAAGGGACACATCTCCAAGATTTTTCATTGAAGAACTGTTAAGGGCAGGTCTTCAACTGCCGGTCCTAGTGACTGCATGACTAAGAGTCCAGCTTTTGATCATTTCTTTGTCAAGGTCCTTGACATGAAGTTGTCATGCAGATAAGCAGTTGGCTTTTGTGACCAGTCAGGCACTGCTTCTTATGTGATTTGATAGCAAGAAGTTATTTAACCATAAACCCAAGGCCTTTAACCATAAACCCAAACAGATGATTGGGATTGTCAAAGGTCCCCCTGACCATCTGTTTAGTGGGTATTACAAAACAGAAGCATATGTGTAGCCCAACGATGTACATGAATCAGAGCCATTACTTTAAAATATTTTGATTACCTGAATCCATATGAAAGTAAAATACACGAAATTATCTATTGAGTAAAAATGTTAAAATAAAACTTTACTGGGGATACTTTTAGTTTGAGATCTCCAGATATGTAGCAGTTTCAGAGGGTAGACATGCTGGTCTGCAGGTAAAACAGCTAGGTTTGAGTCCAGTAGCACCTCAGAGACCACAAAATTTTGGGGGTATAAGCTTTCGAGAGTCAAAGCTCCCTTGGTCAGGTATTTGAAGAAGTGAGTTTTGACTCTTTTAAGCTTATACGCTAAAAATCTTGTTGGTCTCTAAGGTGCTACTGGACTCAAATCTAGCTGTTCAGACATGTAGCAGTTACCTATTATTGCAAAAAATAATCTGCAGAATGTTTTTTTTTCTTTGCTCAATTTTTAGTCAAGTTGTTTTAAGAAAGAATGTTCATTTACAACCACTCAGCCCAAGGTTGGACACTTTGGTGCTGAGCTATCCCGAAAGACCACAGACTAATGCCAGGAATAAGCTTATTAAACAAAGATGGCTTTCATTACAGAGAATCCTCAAATTTGTATAGGTGCAGCACGGATCTCATCAAAAGAACCAAGTCATTCAGTAATATTTGCACTTAAGGAATCTCTCCAGAACAGCAAACTTGCTGTGGTTGTGCTGTTTTGCAATCTGTAAACTATGAAATGTAAAATAAGGAGATGACCAAGTTCAACAAAGTATAACGTTCAAAATCTACTTAATGGCTCAGTATAGACATAACATGAAAACAGGGTTTATTTTCACAATGGTTAGTTTGTGAAACCGGGATTTGGCTCGCACAATAATTCATAGTTTGTCTCAACAATAGCTGGTTTCATCGTCTTTCCCCAACTTTCCCCTCAAAGTCTCAGCTGCTTTCCCAGCCTGCATCGAGGTGAGGGCAGCACAGGGGAATGAGCCAGATTGAAGTTAGTTTGTCTGCACTTGTATGTCATGCAAAGCTAACCATGGTTAACAAGTTAATTTCAAGCCAGGCTTTCAAATCCTACTTTGACATACCCCAGCTCCCTACAATTCAGCTTACATGGTTAATTGAGAGTCAGTGTAGTGTAGTGGTTAGAATGTCAGACTAGGATCTGGGAGATGCAGGCTGAAATCCCTACCCTGCCATCAACTTGCTGGGGAGACTTTTTCTCAGCCTCACCCACCTCATAACATTGTTGTGAGTATAAAATGAAGAAGGAACTACTATATATGCTGCTCTGAACTCTGTGGAGGAAGGTCAGGATAAAAAGCGTTACATAGATAGTTGAGTGGCCCACATTTATACAATTAAACTAATGTGTTAGTTTAATACATTCATTCATTAAACCATGGGTTAAATGTCAAAACAGAGCCAGCATCACTTAATTTGGTTAGATATATTTAAGAGAAAGAAGAGTAAGTTGATTCCCTTGTGCACATGGGCTCTTCTCTCCCTGTGTCCCTGAAAAGACACTCATGAGGGTTTGCGGTACCTTCTAAAGAAACATTTGTCATTATGTGAGGGAATGAAGACTTAGCTTAAACTCAAACGCATGTGAGAGATACCTCTACCTGCAAAAATGCCCCCCCCCGGAGCTGCAAAAAGCCACAAAATGGGTTTAATGGGTTTAAATGGCCGCATTTTTTGGGAATCCCGAATTTAAGCCAAATGCCTTCCTTTACCGGTATAGGAAATTCGGCATTTGGGTTTTCCCGGGGGGGAAAGGCCAATGAAGCTGAATTTTCCCGAATTTTTTTCCCAACAGCGCTAATGGGGGGTTCCATGAACCATCACAGCCAATATCCATTGATGGACTTATTCTCCTTTAAATCCACCTATACTAATGCCCTTCACTTTGCATAGCACACCAAATTTTGTTGCTTGTTCCACCTTCCATGCCATTTTCTGTTGCTCTTCTGATGTCCATTTATGGTATTTTCCAGAGCTCGCCCCAATCCTTTGGAATTGTCTTCTGGAGGAACTTTGGATGGCTTTGACTCTGATACAGTTTCACAAGGTGTGCAAAACTGAACTTTTTGAAGAGCACTTTTGCGATCCTTTGACCACACAAACATATTAAGGATTTATATTCTGTCTGGATTTTTAAAGTAGCTGTCTATTAATTGGGA
This sequence comes from Euleptes europaea, assembly GCF_029931775.1. Taxonomy (NCBI): domain Eukaryota; kingdom Metazoa; phylum Chordata; class Lepidosauria; order Squamata; family Sphaerodactylidae; genus Euleptes; species Euleptes europaea. The sequence continues at coordinate 32,876,234 of NC_079316.1, read as the reverse complement.
ATGATAAATTGTAGTTTTTCTGACTGTTGTTATTCCTTTTATTATTATTTATTCTTTGAATTTTTAGAGGGTTTTTCCCTCTTAAGCTTGCCTTGGATCTCTGCTGTCTGGGAGAAAGGCAGGAACATAAATCTTTTAAATAAATAAAATCACCTCATCCTTATGAGTATTGTAAGTGAATTGTCAAAATATATTAGACAACAGACTTATGGTCTGCATCAAGCTGAAACTGTAGGAATCAGTCAATACTGTATGTTAATTCACATTTAAGGCTAACCTTTGAACAACAATAACTCAAAGAGAATATATATGTATAGCACTTTCCATACTTTATTGTGATTCCTGCTGTGACCATTAAGCAGGAGCCTATGTCACTAGATTACCTGTAGAAATTCAGTGCACAAGAAGCATCATGAACTCCATATTTTCAGGAAGTCCCCCCCCCATTTTTCCAAAGCGAAGCCACAAACTGTGCCTATGAGAAATGGCTTCATTGCTGAAAATCCCTCTAAGGGATAAAGGAAAGGAAAACTGCCTAGCAGGACTGAAAAATGTAAAACACTCATTAATTTACATACACACTCCAAAGTGTCATACTTAAGAAAAACAGAACAAAAAATCTAGGGTTTCTCTGCTTACGAAACAGGGACCAACTGCAGTATACCTCTAAAGCAGATACAATAAAAGCCCCTTCTTAATTTAAGATTTCTTTATTTTTCATCAGGCTTTTTAAAAAGTGTGCATTTTAGCACCTCAGGTTTCATCATTTCAGCATTTTTTTTCAAGTGTAACCTTTAAATTACAAACAGTAGGCACATCAGGGATTATTTAAAACCGATCCCTTAATAACAAAAACAAGTCAAAACCCGCAAAATTTAAGAAGAGCAACTTCAGCTATTTATCGATTTCCTGATAAAAAAATTCAAGTAGTGTTAAATAAGAGTAGAAAATTTGGTTTTCAAGACATGCTGGTATTAAGGTTTACCCAGATTCTGGAGAGAGAGAGAGACTGGATGGCCAATGCTGATCTGGAACAAAAAGTTATTTTCTAAATAGCTCAGACTGACCAAAGGACACTTGGTGAATCGAAGGGAGCTCCATTCTGGAACATTTCTTCTTTTAGACTAATTTTAGTACCTGAAGAAACCACATGCATGTGCACTAATAATTTACATTATGAACTGGAAATGCTCACAAAAAGTCTCTTTAAAGGCAGCAAATGAGAGAATTTGAACACTTGAGTCAAGGCTCAGAGCAGATGCTTGAAGATTTCCAACCACTTTGTAGAAACTGTTTCCCCAATATTTTAGCCCAAAGTAAAGCAGCTTTCTCTAGAAGAAGCTTCTTTTGTCACCATCTTCTGGGAGAAGTATAAATAAGAGTTTGTCATCGGGAGTCATCGGGGTCTTTTTAGAGGCCAGGGAAATAAAGTTAGGGGTCTATAAATGATATTGCAATGTATCTTGTTCCATTCAGAATGGGAAGTCCTTCATGTAAATGAGTAAGTCTTCCTGGATGCATGAAACTCCATCCTTTCCTAGGGGACTCAATTGAACAGTTGTATCTCAGAAATTTACATCCACCTCCCTACAAGAGAATTAAAAACAATGTTTTAGACTTCAATCTGCAGGTTGCTCCATGGAAATCATTTGAAACTGGGATACTGCAGTTTTAGGTGTTTTGAAGCATTCATCAGAATTCCAATTCCATTCTATAACAAGCATGATAACCTGGACAAGTAATATACTGGGGGACTGGGCAATATCCGCCCTTAATTTGCCATGAGATTTGAGATATCTCTGTCAGTTCAGATACGGGACTCTCCTCTAATATTCAATATCAGTTTTGAAAATGGCATATTAGACATTCTGCAAACAGCTCTGATTGCCTGCTTGGCAACAGACTGTTACCATCAAGGCCAGAGCTATGACTATATGGTCTGTACTTCCCTCCACCCCATGGATTAGTCTGCTGATGGCAGGTAGACTGCTTAAGTAACTGGGTTTTGGTTGTGGTACTGATGTTGTTTCTGCTGTTGTTTTTGACATTTTAAGCCTTTCTGAGACCATATTAAGTAGGAAAAGCAAGTTAAAATGCCAAAATAATAAATAATTCTGGTGAACCATGAATGATTGAAGACCCCCTAGGTCCAAAGCAGTTCCCCCCGCAAAGTATGCTGTCTAGCTCCTCAGCCACCAGAGAGAAGGCCTTTTAAAACTGTTCCTCACAGAATGTTCTTCACTCAGCTATCCACCTGACACTTGATCATTTTGGTTTTAGGTGAAAGGTTAAATCATATTTTTAACCAGATACTTTATTGAATCCATTGGATTCTGACTGAGTTCTAGGGTCCCCAGTTTCCTCCCAAAAGCTAGAAAAATAAAAAATAAAAAGCCCATCGGCGTGACATCCTGTCCAGGAAAACAGAAATGTCTTACTGAGTCTTACTAGTCTTACTGAGCTCCCCCTTCTCCCTCCCTCATAGTTTTAACTATGTTTATTGTTTCAAATTCTATTCTGCCATTTTTTGTGTGTCTCTTGTGCATATCTGTAACAAATATTTTAATGGAAACTAATCACAAAGATCAAAAAAATAGTTGTAACTGAATACACTACAAACTTACTTGAAAGTCTTCTCCTATTTTGTTGAGAGCAATATTGATAGTAAATGTTGATGCATCATGATGAGGTCTGAGGGATCGCTGTCTGTCAGTAGTGTATTTTACGACAAAATTTAGCAAGGCATGGCCCTGGAAGGAAATATTTATCATCATGAGTGGGTAAGTCCATATCAAACTCTTCCTTAAAGTAAAATGTTTCCTTTAAGATCAAATAGATTCTGGCTTGTATACAAAAGCTGTTTTCTGCCATCAGAAGGGCACTTCCGGTGTGTATGAAAGGGGGGAGGGCAATTTCCATTGATCACCCTCCCACTATAGGCTCCCACATTGTGCCTAGCACTGTTCCTGTAGTCCCCCTCAATCAATGGGAATGCAACAGACTACAGCAGGAAGAGGAGGCAGGAAATAGTGATAGAATTCAATGACATCTGAACACACTGGAAAAGTGGGTAGATGTGAACAAGATGCAATTCAACAAGGTTAAATGCAGAGTTCTACATTTGGGTAACAAAAAAGAACATGCATACTAGATGGGAGACACACTTCTGGCTAGCAGTGTGTGTGAACTGCTAGCCAGAAGCGGGGTATGGGGGGACTGTAAGCTCAATATGAGCAGTCAGTGTGATTCAGTGGTGAAAAAGGCTAATGTGCTCTTGGGATGTATCAACAGAGGGATAACATCCAAATCGCAAGATGTCATAGTCCTGCTGTACATCACGTTGGTGAGGCCACACTTGGAGTACTGTGTGCAGTTCTGGGGGCTTCACTTCAAAAAGGATATGGACAGAATGGAGCAGGTTCAGAGGAGACCAATGAGGATGAACAGGGGCCTAGAGACAAAGCCCTACGAGGAAAGGCTGAGGGACTTAGGAATGTTCAGCCTGGAAAAGAGGAGGTTGAGGGGGGACATGATTACCCTCTTTAGGTATTTGAAAGGCTGCCATCAAAAGGGAGAGCAGGGAGCTGTTCCTGTTGGCAGCAGATTATAGGGTTTACAATAATGGTTTAAATTACGAGTGCAAAGGTACCAGCTGGATATCAGGGAATTTTTTTTTTATAGTAAGAGTAGTTCAACAGTGGAATCCACTTCCTAAGAAGGTAGTGAACTCCTCCTCACTGGCAGTCTTCAAGCAGAGGCTGGACAAACACTTATTAGGGATGCTCTAGGATGATTGTGTAGGGGCTTAGACTAGATGGCCTGTATGGCCCCTTCCAACTCTGACTCTATGATTCTACAAAATCCAAGTTTAGCTCCACTGATGGTTCTTGGTGGATTCAAGGCATCACTAACAGTTCATATAGCTGAGCAGAGATGTGAAGGCCCAGAAAAAGAAGAAGAAAAGAAAGATTTGGGGACCACCCCCAGGACTTCAACAAAAAATTCCAACAGGAAAATCAGAGATTTTGGGAAGCACGGGGGTGGGGAGAGATTAGAGTCCAATGGCACCATAGAGACCAACAGGATTTCCAGGATATACGCTTCTGAGAGTCAAGGCTCCCTTTGTCCCTATGGTTTTGCTTGTAGGTAACTAACAGTACCATGCGAATAACATTAACCTTGGAGTAAGCACACTGAATGGGTCTTACTTCTGAGAGGACTTGCTTAGGAAGTCCCCCTAAGACATGCATCAGTAATGAATAATATAAATAAATAATGTAGCCCTCACTTGCTCACTTGGATGGGAATATATGGGAGGAGTGCATGGACCTGCTATTCCCTGCAAGTACTCCCGCACCCTCACATTAGCAAGTGGTAAGGGAAAGTGGGCTGTATAGAGTGCAGTGGAACTCAATGTATCAGCACATGGTGGTGCAACAGAACTTCACTGGATTGAATCCTTTACTGACTGAGGTTAAAATAACTTTAACCTACCTTTGTATAGTAGCCAGCAAAAACTTTAAGTGTTACAGGTGCAATGAATTCTCTAATAAAATGCAGCCATTCATTCTCTATCCCAATTTGCTTCATGTGAATGTCATCAGTTGGAACATTTTCATATCCTCCAGAAATACGGCTATCCTAAAACAAACAAAAAAAAATCACATTGCTTATTTTGCATATAATTTCCCTATATATTCTATTAGATTGGCTTCTATCAGTATAGGAACATCCCTCGCATATATACCACAGAGGGCAACGAAGCCCTGCTAGTCTTTCTCATTCCATTTCAGCCCTGGTCTAGATGCATGCATACTGCAGAATTCTGGGCCATTACCTGGAACAGGAGCCCATGAATGCCCCACACAGCAGCTCTCCTGTGCTGCATGCACAGGATAGGTTAAGATCGTTATCACAGTTTCGCCTGCCTTTTAACAACATTTATAATTGAAAATACTATTTAAATAAAATCAAACATTAATTAAAAAAATAATGCTTACATGATGTCTGCCACCAGACCATTGTCCAAAATGTTCCATTTCCTCCACCAGTTGATCACAGGCTGTCTCGGAAAATATGGGGAACCAAAATACATCTGGGCATGGCTACAAGAGGAAAACATATAAAAATGCTGTTGCGTTAACATTTTGTGCTATGTGCTATACTTGAAGTGAGTGCCAGAGAACTTTTCATTTACATTTCAGAATTTAGTCACATCCCAACCAGGCCTCGAATTAATAAATAACCGCTGTCTGTTGAACTTAAGGACGTAAGCACACATGAAGACCCCTGCTGGATCAGACCAATGGTCCATCTAGTCCAGCATCCTGTTAACTTGTGACCTTAGCTTGTGAACATAGCCTATCACCTTAATATTATTATATTTTTATTTCGTTTTTCAGGCAATGTCTAAAAGTGGCTTATGTTGTTTAAAATTCAATATTCAGTGTTGGTATTAAAACTCAGGCTTAGCAACAAGACACATAAGGGAAGGGAAGGACATAGAGGAGTGATGGCACCAGAGCACAATGGTGAGGTGCTAACATGTATTTACATCCTATTGGAGCCATGATGACCTTCCACTTATGATAATCTTTCTTGGAAATGAGGAAATACAGCCTCTCATCTGCTCTTAGACCTTCGGCCATCAACTTAGGAAATGGCATTCTTCCCTCTTAGTCACAAGCATAACAAAAATAGTTATGAGCTGGTTATTCAGCAAAATGCACTTAGACAGCACTTAAGAAACAGTTATATGAAATCTCTAATTATCTGAATGAAGAAACCATTTCAGTGGCTGCTAGGGTCAGTCCAATGTGGAGTGGTTTCCTATCACATGTTGCAAGTGCCCGCACTATGTCATATATCTATTTATTTTTCTGCTGTTCTCATATTTGGGGGAAGAAAAGAAGAAAACTTTTCTTTCCAGTAATTTGGTTTCTCCGACGCATGACCGGCACAATGATGTGAACGATGCAAGCAACTGCTCAAGGGCTGCGCTAGCTCCAAGGATCTGGATCAGACTTCCCTTGTTGGGAGGACACATAGTGTAGACAGGCATGTCATGAAAATCTGTTCAAACAGGCTGCAGAAGAACCACGAAGAGCCACATGAGCAGGCTTCCATAAAACCCACAATTTTTAATGAGTCTAGCATTCCATCTAATTCAACATTCTGTTTCTCACACTGACCAGCTAAACACTCCTTCATTTGAATTCCACAAGTGGAGGGGGAGATGATAGCGTTCCATCACTGCTTTTCAATGTCAAGCCATCAATTTTTAGTACCTTTGTCAGTGAGAACTTTTACGCACCTGTTCCACTATATTTTCAGTGAAGATCTTTGAATAGTTAGCATTTATATAGGTTTCCTTCCATTCCTGAGAACAATGTTTTGAAGAAAAGTAGGGTTGTTAATATTACAAAGAGATACTGAAATGCTTACAACACAGAATATTTTTTTCAATATTCAGCATGGAAAATAAACCACAGAAGCCTCACATTAAAAACAACAACACTATTATCTATTGCCTTTAAAAAAGCCCCACTACAAATGAATTTATTGCATATCTTAATACGTACCACAGGATTTTCAAAAATCTGCCAGAGATCATTGTTGTAGTGAGAAATATTGTAGTTGGCAGTTGATAAAAGTCGCCCAAATTCATGTCTGTTAGTGATGTACATAAAAACACCCTATTACCAGACAAAAACATCTGAACGTTAGTGATTATATTCACAATTAGGAAATAGTGAAGGAGCTACATTATCCAGTGTTTGGCTATTCAAGTGCATTGCTATCCAAATATTAGCCCCACCCCCTATTAAAATGTAACTCTCTTCAAATTGCATTACTAGTTTTCTTAAACTTCAAACTTTGTTTGTGGGTGGGGATTTAAAGAAACAACACTAACCCAACTAATCTTGAATCAGCAGTGAGTAGACATTGAGTAGGATGTACAAAGGCTGTTTTATTCTCTGTGCATGTATGTACTGGCAAATGTCCATTGTGGGAATTCCCAAGTCAGAGAAATTATGATGGAGGGGGGGAGGGCTCCTGCATATGTCTGTATCTAGTACCTATATACAGTGGTCTAGATTTTGTCCCTCTTCAGGCATGCACCCACAGCTGTTATCATGATGGAGCATCTACAAAGGCCTGGTACTCAACACCAATTGTTTCAATCACAAATAGGAGCTTACCCCCAAAGGTCCTGGTTTCTGGGGCAATTTCCCATTTGATGCCAGGAGAGCTCCTGCAGGTAGCAGAGCATGATTCCTCCATGCTCTTTTTAGACTGTTAATGACAACAGTCTTCTCCCTCTTCCAAAAAGATGTGTTTGTGTGAAAGCACAAGGGGAGGTGAATTTAGAGATATGGGGACCACTGAAGAGAATCTTACACAGGATGTCCCAAAATGTGGGCTCCATATTTATAAACTGATGTAACTGATTATGAACCATTGTCAGGATCCTGTTCATGGGGAAAATATTAGTATTTCTTTATTTCATACACTTTGAAGTAGATGTCTTCAGACCTAAATTTCTTAGGGATATTAAAGATTACAACACTAGAAGAAAAAGAGGTTTCTGTCAGAATACTATAGACTATTTCAGTCCCTTTCCTAGGACTTCCTTTGATGAGTAGACTAGTAATGGAAATGTTCACTCTTTAAACCTTCAATTTTATGAGTAAGTTGGAGATGACAAGGTGTTCAAAATGGCATCTATTAATATAGCAAAAACTGTAATACTGTTTTCAGACTAACATTCCCAAGTTTTCATTCATGAATGCATTTGCATGCATCAGGACCCAGTTCGATAGCTTTCTGCACTTCCAAATTAAGATGTGTCAGAAAACTTATCCACTTTCGGGTGTTTGGCACACTGACATCCCAGCCACATATAAAGCAGGCATCAATTAAGCCAGCCTAGATAATCCAAATAAACTGCTGGTCAAATCAGCATGGAGCAGGGGTGTGGGGACATCAATCATTACACAGAACCCAGCAATAGTAGCTTTAAACCCACATGATAATAAGGCACTTCTATGAAGCACTTCCTGTTTGGCTTCTGGGTTTGTGGCTACTGTCACCCAAGACAGCTGTTGTCGGGAAGGTCCCCAAGTGCTTAACACAGAATGTGCAAAATGCTACCTCACAGCATGAGCACCACGCACAGATATACCTGCTCAAATCTTTATGGCTGGGTGCAAATCTGTATTTTTTTGGTCTAGAAAATAAGTGCCATAATGTTAATACATACATAAACATACACACATGTTAAGCATGTGCTGAATCCATGGCTCTTATTAAATATATATATATATATATATATATATATATATATATATATATATATATATATATATATATATATATATATATATATATATATGCAGCAAGGCGTTTCAGAAAAGCTCGGTGAAACTTTGCAAAAATAGTGTTTATGTAGCACAACTCTTGGCTATTAAAATACACCACACCACTGTCCAGTTTTATGCTCCATTATTTTCAATGGAATTACATCCACACAGAACTGGGGAAATGCAGTGGTAAATCACATTTCCAACAGTGTGTATATTTAAAATTGTGCCTCTGCTTTAGACACAATTTCTCATATGGAATGAGGAAAAGGTACAATCAATTCTTCCTTGAATTTCAGTTTTCATTGAACAAGGTATGTAAACAATGGGTATATGAAATAAATGGACCTTAGGAAAAGTGCAGAAAATAACCCTTGTGTAAGCAAAAAAAAAAAATTAGTTTCAGAGAGTGGAATGGATAGTTGGAGAGCCTGGCTTCAGCAACTCATTGAACTGAATCCAGGTGCAACTACTTAAAAGCCCATTATGGTGTGTTTAACAAAGCCATGTGTATTCTGATGCTCTTTTGACCTGATGACTGGAATATAGATACCACTTAACTTGGTAATATATTACAAGACTTTTTTTTCACACTTCTCTTTTAAAAAGAAAAGTCCAATTTGAAATGTAGTTTTCAGAGTTCTGGCTTCCTCAGTTAGCTAGTGGTTAAAATCTTGTCTAATACATGTAGAAGGGTTCCATTAATTTATTAATTGCTCTATATATGTGGCATCTAAAACAACAAATAAACGTGAGATAGCTAAATAAATAGAGTGCATAGCTACAATTCCTCAAACACTTCTGATGCCCATCGTTGGGTACCAATCCTCCAAGCTGCCCAAATTCCGTCTGTTTCAGTGGAACTTGTGTATAAGTTTCAGCTGACCTCGTGGAGTTTTTGCATTGTACCAGAGTCTAATGGCCACTCGTTATTAATGATGGCTAAAACCAAGGGATCCTCAAGATGTGGTGACCTCTAGTTTTGTTATTGGAGGTGGGGCAAAATCAATAAGTATGAGGGCAAGTCACACTGTGGTAATTATATGACATCTTGCAGGACTCCCCCCACCACACACCCAACATCATCCAAAATTGTCTTTACTCAGCACAGAGCATTGAGGATTTCATTCAGCCACTAGCTGAGAACAACAGCAATGAAAGCATGGGCTTCCTTTGTGGCATCTCTTATTTTATGTGATCACCTTCCTAAAGAAGTGAAGATGGCCACTTATCCTTTGTCATTTAAGAGCCTATTAGGCTGTTTTTTAAAAAGTAACTACATAGTGTTTTTAACTGTGTTCCTATTGTGATTTTCTGTAGTTTGAAAATAGTACGTGAAACCATTTTGAATGCTAGAAAGTGGTCTATGAATACACAAATTGCAGAGGCCAATTGGAGGATGCATGAAGAATCACAAGGGATGGGAAATCCCATTTTCTTTCTACTTTCTCTCCCCTCCAGCTTTTCTCCCTCCATCTATCTCCTTGCCATGCCAAACCCCCTCAACCATCCATTTTAACTTCCCTCCTTCCTTCTGCCCAACTCACTGGTGAGGCAAGGGAGGAGAATCATGAACAGCGGGAGGCAGGACAAAGCCGGTGTGGAAGGGGAAGGAAGTAGCTGGACAAGAGAAGCCAAGCTGAAGATGGCTTCCCTTCCTTGCTTGCTCCAGGTAGTTGTCCCCTATTTGCACATGCCATGCTGCCTGAACTCTGGTAAGAGTTTCCTAATGTTTATACATGTTAGACTTTGCTGGTCTATGACTATAATAAATGATTTGATTCATTGATTGATAGGAGTTTTCCCAGATTTGCAGAACTTCTATGTCATAGTTGTGCCTAGCTCTATTGTGTGGATATTTCTAGCCACATGAGGGCCAGTTCTTGGCTATTAGATGTTGGGATTATGTTATCCATTTTGTTGTTCTTTTATACATACTGTAGTACACTAACAGAGGCTGACATTTCAAAATTGTAGGATATTTTTTCCAAATCATTTTCACATGGCCACTAGAAAAAAAGCAAATTGATATGTATGATTAAAAACTCACAAAAACAGTACCAGAGTAAACCAAGAGAAGGGAAGAATCTTCCCTTAGGAAAGTACTTTTGCACTGTAATAAATTAAAAAAAACTAATGAATAAAAACAAAAGAGATCAAAACCTTTGGGGGGCTGAGCATATGGAATGTTTCCGCTGAAGGGGAGTCTTTTTCCCTTTGTACAGTCTAAAATGAAGGAGAAGACCACATCAGTTGACCTTTCCTTGCTCTTTTTCACATTGTTAGAGCGATTGGGGGTTCCAGTGCCATGTTAGATAAACAACATCCTTTAATCAAAAGCTGGGATTCTGAAAGAACCTCTGTGAGCGCCATGCAGCTCCAAGCAAAGCTTATCATGTATAGGTTAAAAGTTTGATCCATCAGCCGCTTATCTGCAGCAGTACAGGAAGGGGGGGAGGACAAACCAGCTCATACCAGGCTGCTTCACAGCATGAGACTGAGAAAAAAAGAAGGCATTTTTCTGATGAGCTACCAAGTCAGATTAGTTGAACACGAGCACACGGTAAGCACAGATTGGAATAATTGATGTGAGGGAAGGCTGAGAACAAGAGAATGTTGATTGGGCTTGTTCTGTAGAATGAGGACAGACAAAAGAAGTCATGCCTTATTAAAGGAAGGAATAAACTTTAATACTTGCCAACTTTTCTTGTTCAATTTAGCAAAATTATTATTTTCTCAATGCTAAATTGTCTGGAAATAGCTGTCATTTGTTTCTGCTCTGGAACTAGTGTAAATATCAGTACAAATACAGATTTACATTTGTATTGCCATGATATTCATAATATACATTCTCATAACGCTAGCATTTCAAAAATGTTGATAATAACACAGAGCATTGCTCCTGTTTAGCAAATTTCATCTGCTTTGAAATAACAAAAATCAATCATTCATGCCCTTGAAAAAGACTATCTGAAAAATGTAATAATTATATTGGCATCAGTGCTTTTGTATCCTTCATACAATATGTAGCATTTAGGATCTATTATTAATCCAAAGCAAAGCCAAGATTTAGAAAAAATGGAATATTTGTGCTATGTCAGAATTACCATACAAAACCAGCAGTGAAGAATTCACAGCATTAAAAATAATTTTGAATTCAGAAGTAGGCCGACTATAATAGTTACTAATTTTCATTACACTCAAGAATCCAATTTGTATTCTGAATTCATTTACCTTTTGAAGAGGTTAAAAAGTCATAAAAATGAATTTTGCACACAAAAATTGGCTAGTACTTTTGAGCGGAAACATATACAGGTTACAAGACATTTTCAAAGCAGCTAAATCACATGCATCTTACCATTTCCCTGGCATTCCTGCAGAAGGCCATATCAGGATCCAATCTATCACGTGCAAAATAATTTCGCTCTTTCATCTCCGATCGGAGTGTCTGTCCTTTGATCAGGTATATATTAGCTACATAAGGAACATTCCATACACCTCTATGAAAAAATTACAAAAAGAAGCTGAGGGTGATATTAAAAACTATTTCAAGTTTCATACCTTTTGAAAACTGGCAAAGCACAATTAATTTTCCACTTAAAATCTGAAGCGCTCATATTACCGAAGCAATTTGTTTGTTATAATATTGATCCACTCCTGACATGGGATTAAAGTATTGCCAGTTTTCAATAAACTTTCCTCTATGGAGAAACTGCACAGAACAAGGTCTTAAGGGTGCATTTTGGAGACGTTAAGTGCTATCCTTCTCCAAGGAGACTCATCTATTTATTGTGGAATATTCAGTCACACTTGTGCTTGGAGAAAGACAATATTAAGAGATTCTAACATTACTTTTAACACTAAGGTATAGAAATGTACATGACCCAAATGTAAACAAAAGCATAGAAGATAATTGTCTGCTTAGAGACCCCTGTTGCTTATATGTAGGTAACAAAAATGATACTTATTCAATGCTGAATAGCTAACATACCAGGCAAAAGTAAATCCATTCTCTTTTATAATGTTTTGTACCATTTTTCTTTAGTTAAAATCATATGTGTTTCTAGTTAGTTAAAATCCATAATTCAGTAACTATCTGCTTTCAAGATGGTTGAAAAGTATGGCTACTTATGTGAAGCTACTTATGCCACAGAGACAAATGAAATTCCAAGCACCACTAGTTATATACACATCGCTTTTTCTGCCTCTTCTCATTATATGTGAAGGAAGGCATATAGCAGGTACAGAGAAACATGGGGTAAATTATTCTGGAAGTGCTGGAGATGTGCTAGTGAAGAAATTCAGCACAGAAAATACTACTATCAAAAATATATGCAAGGTACACTGGGTCGGAGCCAGATTCCTAAAGTAGAGCAAAAGGGATCCTTGCTGTCCTCCTCTTTTTTAGTCAGCCCTAAAACCACCATCCCATCTGCTCCTAAGGGTGAGGGATTTGGTAAAGCAGTATCAGATGTGGTGTAGAGGCTGCAATGAAATACACACATCTAAGAACTGCACTCTACAACATTCATATTTAGCAGTGCAAAAAAGAACAAGTTTTCCAGCTAACATCTACTTGTACATGGAATTACTAAACAACAGAAGATTAACTTACACTCTGTGTCCTTGGACAATATCCACATAGTCTTCAGATCGAGCATAATATCCATCAGCACTCAGTGCTCCCCAAAAGTTGGACCAGAGCTTCCCATGACGGGTTACAAGAGGAGCAATCACCTTTCTGTTAACAGACATGGTAAAAATGGAGATTAACATGATATGGTAACACTCTGAGCTCTTTAAAAAAGGGAAAGGAAAAGGTCCCCTGTGCAAGCACCGGGTCATTCCTGACCCATGGGGTGACGTCACATCCCGAAGTTTTCTAGGCAGACTTTGTTTATGGCGTGGTTTGCCAGTGCCTTCCCCAGTCATCGTCCAGCTGGGTACTCCTTTTACCGACCTCAGAAGGATGGAAGGCTGAGTCAACCTTGAGCCAGCTACCTGAAACCAACTTCCGTTGGGATCGAATTCAGGTTGTGAGCAGAGCTTGGACTGCAGTACTGCCACTTACCACTCTGCACCACAGGGCTCTTCATCTGAGCTCTTCAGGAATGTGCATGTATTTGTATTTATTTAGCAAATCTAAATAAAAAAATATCCCCCCCCCATCTTTCAGGTTAAAATGAGGATAAAATGTAAGACTAAACTACAGAAATTGAGGAACAGAAGAATCAGAGGAAGGGGAATAATGAAATGGTTGATGATATATGAGCCTCTGTGGTTCCTGGACATTGCTTCCAATCACTGGTATGAGAATGCACAGAGAAAGTAGGCATTTCTGAATTATGCCCATCCAGATTTGGGCATGTTTTTGAATTTACACATAACATATAAATTGACAGAATACAATCTGCCAGAGCAATGAACTGAAAGTATTTTAAAACAAAGTAACAGTTGTGTAAAATGAAGAAGCCATAGCTGAATGGCAGAAAACATGCTTTATATGTTAAAGATCTCAGACACCGTCCTTGGAATTTCCACTTAAAGAGCTCAGCTAGAAAAGAACTCTGCCTGAGATCTTGGAAAACTGCTGCCAATCACAGCAGACAGAACTGGTTGTGGTGTATTAGTGGTCTGCCTGATAAGGAAGATACCTATATTCTTAACAAGAACCTAGTGAAACAAATTCCTTCACTAGCAGACACATAGTCTCCAAACTTTAGATATATTTTAACCTGTGAGCAGAAACTGGATTTATACTAAGATGCACAGACACAAATGATTCTCTATCACCATGGTATATGTCTAGACTAATGACACTAAAGACAGTACACTGAACAAGAGAACTCAAAGTCCTAGTGACGACTTCACATAGAAGAGTGCAGAAATACGCCCCCTATGAGATATGGCTCTTTTTTTCCTGTGACAAAGCTATTTCAAGGACTCATTGAAACTAAGACAAGACCAACATGGGTAAGGTTTCCATTCCCTCCCTCACACATACCTGTTTTGTTCTATTAGGAGTTTTAAAGTCTGTGGGTTTGTTAAAACAACATCAGCATCTATGCTGAAGTAATAGTCACAGTCTTTGTTCTGGCGACAGACATCCCTTGAAAAAGACAAATGCAAGCCATTAATATTGAACATGTAATAAGTTCCAACAGCTCACAATCATTTCAAGCAGACATAATATGATTAGCAATCTTACTTTTCTCCTTCAGAATTTTCTCTCTCTAAATATAACTAGAATCATTTAGCAGGATATTTGGGATTTTTGAAGGTCGGTTGTTGCCCAATTTGAGGAAATAAAAAAATATTCTGAAATATTTGTATCCAGTAGTTTTGAAATCCCTTGATTTGGAGAGCTTTACTCTCAATACCTCCAAAACTTTGAATCTTTGCTAAGTTAGATCCAATATAAATAAAGATCTAGGAACTCCATGACTGAATTAACTCAGTTTTAAAATGTTAACAGAAGTTTCACAAATCTCTTAGCAAGAAGAAGGGGTTTGATTCACCCAGGAGATCAATAAAAAGCACCGCTTCCATATTGCATTACTCCTTCAAGAAAACACAAGATAAATGTGCATCCATCTCTATTCTAAATAACCAACTGCAAATATAAATAATACATATGAATACAAATAAAAGCTTCACATTCTCTCATTCTTCCCAAGTTATAGATTGATACATCCTAGAAACCCCATTGATAAAAAATATTTATTCTGCTACTGGAATTAAGCTAAAAGGTTTACAAAAAATATGAATTGTTTCCTGGTTTTAACAACAAAGAACATTATCTACCACAGAGTCTTGAACTGCTAAAATACACAAAACACAGCACATGGTGAGAACATAAACAAACATGAGTTCAAGATGCAGTTGTGAAAGCTGAAGGATATTTATAATTTTCATAAGACTCTGAATACATTCACCCTCTCTTCCCTACAGTCTTCCATTCTATCAGAAGTTACAAGAGCTGGTTAAATTCTCATGTTAGAACAGGCCCTTCATGAGGCAGAAGCCAGCTCTATAATATTCACGCAGGTCAAACACTCAATCTGTTGTTTTCCGCTGGCCTGGAGAAGATGTCATTTGGGAGTGAAGGATATTGTGGTTTCTTATGGGATTTGTCAAGGAACAGAGAGTGGCTCAGTAGAGAAAGAGTGATGGTCTGTCCTTAAGATTTCTGGATCCAACTGGATTCTAACACTCATTTGGGAAGTTTGCTATTGACCTGTATAATCTTGCCAATGACTTGGTTAACCACTGGAATGGGAAATTGCTTGAGCCATTATCAAATAGGTTTCTATGTGCTTCAGTATTAGAATTACTTTGGTTTACAGGAGTAAACAGATGTGTCCTGATGTGGCAGAGAAGAGAAATAGAGAACATGAGGTAGGAAACTCAGTGAGTATGTTATGGAACATAATTGAAGTGTTAAACCTAAACCACAGTGCTGGACCTAAGCCTTTGACTACACAATGCTTACATTATTTATGTGCCTATATTTGAGAGTGAATTTGTTACTTTTCATTTACATGTTTAAGATCTTTGTGATCTCAAAAGAAAGGATGATGTAATCAATGTCTGTTCTAGTCTTATGTAATCTATTCTCTGTAATTTAAACACATCAGTTGAAAATCAAAATGATGGATGCAAACCTCCAACCCACTGCACTGAGATACAAATATAGAGGGGAGGGGGGGAGTGTTTATGTCCAGCCCCCTCTTCGTAAGAGGATAGTAGCCAAGAGCTGTGAAAGAGCTCTGCAAGTCCTCGATCTTATCAATGACTGTCTCATATCCTTATGTATTTGGAACGCCACTGTGTGGAACCGCCCCTTACAGGACATGACAGGCAAGGCGGGGGGGAAAGGGGGGCGGTTTTTAACAACTTGCCTGGGTAAGCTAAGCTTCCCCCAACCCCAGAAAGAATGAACCAAACAAAACTAATATAGGCAAAAAACGCAAGGAGAGGGAGCTAAGCACCCAGCAACGACAGTAAGATCTGGGCTAAGGCTACGCATTCTGAACCAATCCCAAAGTAATCCTGCCATCGAACAAAGCGGGGAGGAGGGAAGTGGGTTAAAAACACCACCCAAGAGTTACAAGCTCCTGTTTTCCCCAGACTTGCAAAAGCAAAGAGCCCTCAGAAAGAGTCTCGCAATTCCTCCCCTTCTTAAAGGTTTCCTTTTTATGTATTTATTATTAATAATTTGAAATGCCTGAGGCAAGGGACAATTACTGCTGCATTGTAAAATCCCTCCACTGGACCCGACAGGCCAGGTGGAAGGGGTGGGATTGGAGCTGCGCGCCGGAGGAGATACGTGTAAAGAGAAACCGCTGCAGGAAGGAAAGATCTCTGCCCCCCAAGGGACAGATGGTGACTTTTCCAGAGAGCGGAGAAGTCACAAGAAAAAAGCACGGGGTTACCAGCCCCGCGCTGCAACCTGACCCCATAAAAAGCCAGTTGCTGCAAAGCAGAAGAGCCAGGAGCCGAGAAAACACACTGCTGCTGCCCCGAAGCCACGTGGCCCTGCTCCTTCTTCCAATCCTTCCTGCCGCGTCCTGCACTCACTGCCGTCCCGCACGGAAAGAGGACGGTGGCCGGCTGCACGCCGCTTTTAAAAGGCGTGGGAAGAGGCCGGGGTCAGGCGGCTGCCTGACGTTACTCCCCCACGCCCCCCCGATCGCCAGGAAGACCATGGGGCCAGCGGGGTCTCGCGGGACGACCGGTGTCCCCCCCCTGCCTTTCTGGCATCCCCTCTTCTCCCTGGAGCCTCCTGGGTAAGTCCACAATGCCCAACCTGTTTATTCAGGTCGGGTTTCTTCTCTGTAATTTAAACACATCAGTTGAAAATCAAAATGATGGATTGTTAAATCCTAACCAATAACAAATGTTTCTACTAAGAAACGATAAATCTCTCAAGAGTGTCACAATATACAGCTGTGAAACTTCATTTAAAAATGGTCATTTGCATATTTTCATTACCTTCCTTATACATTTAAATCTACTAAAAGGTTAACTGTGAAAAATAAAATTTCATTACATTCCCATGTTTCTGGCATCGGCTTGACTCAGATTCTCTTCTGGTCCAACAATTTTTAAGGTACTAATAATATTCTTGGCTTTTTCCCAGAATTTCTTGATATGCTTTTCATGGTATACCTCCTGAAAGTGTTAAAATAGACAGTTAATGGTCTTTCGGACTACATGAAAATTAAAGACAATAAAACATTCCAGACTGTGGTATATCAAAAGGCAATTTGGAAATTGAGACCACAGTCTATCAAGTCTAGGGCTGTCATCTCTGGACTGGGAAATTCCTTCAGATCTAGGGATGGAGTATGGTGATGGCCCTCACTGGGATGTAATGCCCTCCAAAACTGCCATTTTCTCCAGGGAAACTGATCTCGGTAGTCTGGAGATCAGTCGTAATTCTGGATGATCTCCAAGCCCTACCTGGAGGTTGGTAACCCTAGTTACACACTTAAGTGTCTCATTTCTCTATTCTTGCTCCAGATTCTCCCTTCCTTTTATATTCTAAAAGATCAACCACTAGGGAATGTGAAATCTCATTTGATTCTGTGTGGCAGAAGGAAAGTACGGGGGAAAATGACTTAAGCACTATAGTGTAAGCACTATACATTTCACATACATATTTTCCAGAAATATCATGGGTAACAAACAAATCTAATAATAATGGGTAAAATACAAAAGTTGTTAGTGTTCTGTGAATATTTGCACTAGACTCTAAAAAGTGAGTATATCTGAAGGTAAACACCACCACCTTAAATAGACTGTGAAAAGGAAAAGGTCAGCAGTGATGAGAAGCATGAACATATTGGTACAAATATTGCAGACATTAGAATACAAAAGAGAAACAGGAGGCTTAAGGTGGTGATAAGGAAGGACTACTACAAAAGCATCACAATAATGGTGTATGCAATCAGCAGAAGGGACTTTTGGGGGGGGCAATATTAAAAAAAACCTTCAATAACAATTCAAATAATGATGAAATCTGATAAGAAAAGACTAAAAATGATCAAACACAACACTAAGATCTTGAAAAGACAGAGTGACATATTGCTACTGTGCTCAACTTAAATGTTTTTTTTCATATATACCAAAACTGTGTCCTTAAGAGATAATGACAATTTTTCTACAAGCAAAATTAAAAACTTCAGTCCAGCTTTGCTCTCAGTTTTAAAATACAATTGTAATGTAAATATCTTTCACTTGCGAGTTTGGAACATATTATTTACTCAAAATGTTATGATAAAACATCAGGAGTCCTCACAGTAAAAAAAAAAAAAGTAACCCTGCAAATTCAGCAACAGAAGGCAGAAGAAACTAGTCCAAGATCAACGACGCTTTTTGTTCACCCACTTCCGTCCCCACAAGTGTAATCAGTTCCATAATATTTTCCCCCTCCAAAAAGGTGGCTATTTAATAAAAAACAGGGATGTTACTGAATTTTGTGACAACTCTAGATTGATTAAAAGATGCAAGTTTCTTTTATGGTTTCACCACAACCCGGGACAAGGTTTTAATTGTCCCTTTGTGTTCCTTATTGTCATTCTAAGGAAACCTGAATAATAATAAATAATAAAAATAAATAAAAAATAATAAAAACTGATGACTGTGCTGGTATCATTGGTGTAAAAATGGCATAAAAGAAGCAAGCAAAAATGGAATTTTGCCTCCCATACACACACACATCTGTAGTATCCAATAGCATCATGAACATTGTTGAAATTATTCTCATTACTTAAACCTCCATTCAGAATCCAATGACAAGCCATCTTCATCCTTGTTTCCTTTCCCACAATAAACATTCCCAATAGTCAGCATTCTATCCTCTACATAAACAGTCATATATTTTGTGTATCTTGCCTTCAAGGGGCAAGCAGCAGCTGGAAGTGGGATTCTGATAAGAGAATTGCTCACAGAGGAAAGATAAGCATATGAACTCACAAACTTCCAGTCCAGATCACAATTCCCAGCAGCTGCTCGAGGTACAAACAAAATATCTCAGGAAAAACATTCTCTTTCAACATGGAATGGTTTCAACATGGAATGGTAACTCTGTGGAATGGTAATTGTGTGGAATGGTAAATCTGAATGTGTTGGTTTTATTTTTTGAACTTATATTATTTATTCATTCATGCATACACAGAGAAAGAGACACACTATCATACAGTGAAGAAGGAGGAGGAGAAAAGAGAGTTTTTATAATCTTTTTTTTTTTTTACTTTAAGGAGTCTCAAAGTGGCTTACAATTGCATTCCCTTCCTTCCCCCTTAACAGACACCTTGTGAGGTAAGTGGGGCTGAGACAGTTCTGAGAGACCCATGACTGGCCCAAGATCACCCAGCAGGCTTCACGTGGAGCAGTGGGGAATCAAACCTGGTTTTCCAGATTAGAGCGTACTGCTCTTAACTACTACACTAAAGGACCCAATTTTTATGAATTTCCTTGCAATCATTCTGTATTACCAGACTTAGTCATTTACTAATTTGCAATAACATAACTGTACAATTAGCACCTAGTTATAAAGTACTTACATTATTATGAATGAAGAGAGAAAGTTTTTCCTTTGCATATTCTAGAGTCAATAATCTGTCTAAAAACTTAGGCAGGAAAGGAGTTGGCTGTTCAATGAAAACACCAATTGTTACTGTTGGATTCTCCTGAAAAGTAATTTGGGGAGAAAAAACACATATTTACTACAAAGTCTACCACAGTGCGAACAGTCTTGCGTTTCTCCCTAATGCACCACAGTATGTGTCTTGGAAAATAAATTACTTGTGGGTACTATACGGAGCTTTTCATTTTGTCCAATTTATAACTTTGAGTAGCAGTGTTACTTGTGGATTTCAGACTTCGTCACATGTACACATTCAGTTGAGATTATATGAAGAAGAATCCATAGAACTGTGTCTTAAAATAAACATATGTGTAAAATGCTTTCTAAGGAATTAGTTTCAGAGGTTAGCCTTGTTGGTCTGCAGTAGAACAGCTACATTCGAGTTCAGTAGCACTTTAGAGCCAAAAAAAGATTTTCAGGATATAAGCTTTTGAGAGACAACACTCCATCATATGTGAGTTGGAATCTAGCTGTTCTGAGAAATTAATCATTTAATCTGCTGATAGTAAAGGGGGATAGATATTTTTATGGATAATCCTGCAAGATAGGTGCAGTTTTACAACAAGGATACTCATTAAAATATGAAAAAATTACTTCACTCATATCCTGTCTTTCATCCCAATGGGTACGTGCCCATTCTCCTGTTCTCTTATTTTATCCTCACAACAACCCTGTGAAATAAGATTAGGCTGAATGTGCGTGACTGGCCCAAGGTCACTCAGCAACTTTCCATGGCAGGGTTCAAACCTGGCTTTCCCAGATCCTGTTCTAACCACGATCCCAGCAGCCCCCATAGAGGGCTTTTAAAAGCAAAAATAGCTGCAATGGAAAGACTAGTAGAATTCTGACACACGGAATTTACCATTGAAATAATCCTAAACAGTTGCTGCACTGGGACCATATCTCCTAATCCCACAACTTCTTTGATTTTGGATTTCTACAGGTTTGTTCCAGCCCAACATTCTCACGTTGAGTATACATATATAAAGAGTTATAAGAGCTTTTTTCTTACAAAAAAATCAGAGCCAGAGAGGTAAAGGCCAGAATCTATCACACTTCCATCCTGCCTTCCTCCAAGGAACTTGAAAAAGTGTACATGGAACTCCCCTTCCTCCATTTTATCATCACACACACAATCCTGTTAAGTCCTCACACACACACAATAAACCCCCATCAGGTAGTTTAAGCTAAGGTGTGTCCAAGGTCACGTAGTGAACTTTCTGGAAAAATGGCTATTTGAATGTGGCTCTTCCTGGTTCTCGTCTGATACTCTAACCACACCACACTGGCAACTTGTTATCACCATTTTGATACAGATTTTTAGACAGAAGTTGAGCCACTGTGTTGGAACCAGCTGGCACGTATACACATTTAAATTGCACAAAATGGCCTGTGATAGTGTGTGAGAAATGTTGACGAAGAGATATTTTTGAGCGAGTCCCAGAGCACGGTGATGGGTCACTTTTTTAAGGTGGGTGGAGGGCGAAGGGTCTTTATAATTTGGTCTTTATAATTTTGTAACTACAAATGTATTAATAAGTATATATAGATACTCTTTTGTATTTTCTTTTGTTATTTTTTTGATATTATTTTTATTGTATTTGTTTTTGTTTTACGTGTTATGTTATAAAAATTAATATAAATTTATAAAACAAAAAAAGAAGTATACGATGCAGCAACTTTGCTGAAGCTAGGCTAAATATGGGCTTCTGGTGGGGACAAAAATTTAACTGGCAAATAAATAGCGTTAATCCTGTTTATCAGGCGGTGTTAAAGTGCCTTATCTAAAATCATGACTAAATGTCTGATTTAAGAAATGAAATGCTTTTTACATTAGCTGAATAAAAGACCAAGAATGTACTGTAATATGTGCGAGTAGTGCAAAAGTCTGTTTCTACCTCTGTACCAGACACTTTATATAAATATTTTGAAACTGCACAGCACCTCAGACTGAAACTAAATATGGCCATGGTGTGCGGATGAACTCCCTACACCCTCTGCAGTGTGTCTGCATGAAAGAGCAGGGTGTGCTAACATTTCATGAAGTGTTGGCATGTGAAATCAAAAAAAGGCCAACAAAAGGAAACATTGTCTTTGCCTACTTTATACATGCTACACACCAGATGCTGGATAAAGCCGACCAGCTGAAATGTATGATGTGCTCTAAAATCAGTGATACTCGCTCAGTGTCTCTGGAGCCACACGTGGCTTTTTGACATGCTTTCTGTGGCTCTTCTGAGCACCATTCCCAGTGTTGCACCCAGTTAATTCTCCACATAAGTGGGAAACACTATTGCCTAGTGGGGCTTGTGGTTGGCAGGTGGTTCCCACAAAACATTCGCTGCAAGAGGGACTGGAGGATGGGTAATCTGCTAGCCCCATGCTAGGGATGGAAGTAAAATGCTCTTCCTCTCAAACTCCCTTTTCAGTGCAGCCTCCACGCTCTCCCCCCAGCATTTGGATGGCTGCCAGGATGACAGCAATCTGGCTGTGGAGAGGACATAATATAACCAGAATCACCACAGTGGCAGTCACTAGGGAAAAGAGCAACCTGGCCACTGTAGGGTGGTAATGGTTTTGCTGTACTTTTCTCTTCAGACAGCTCAGTAATCTCACTCACTCACCTGAGCTGCTCATGCCGAGAGCCAGAAAGCAGAGAGGAAGCAGAGGAAACACAGGCTTCCCAATGTAAAGGCCAGCTCCACTTGTGAAGAGAGTTTTTGCAATGCTGCTGGCTGTCTAAGAGCAGGCTTCTGCGGAGGGAAGCCTCAGCAGCACCCTTTACTTCCTTTACGACCTTCATGCTCTCTCCTTGGCATGAAGCAGAGGAGCCTCAGCTATCTATCTCTCACCTGAGCTATGGCCTCATGCCAGGGAGAGAATAACAACAAGAAGAGTTTGTTTTTATTTGCTGACTTTCTCTACCACCTAAAGAAGAATCAAATCAGTTACAATCACCTTCCCTTCCCCACAACAGACACCGTGAGGTAGGTGGGACTGAGAGAATGTGACTAGCCCAAGGTCACCCAACTGGCTTCAAGTGCAGGAGTGGCAAAACAAATCCAGTTCATCAGATTAGCCTCTGCCGCTCATGTGGAGGAGTGGGGAATCAAACCCGGTTCTCCAGATAAGACTCTATCACTCCAAACCACTGCTGTTAACCACTACACCACCCTGGCTCTCCAAGATGACAGAGCAGAGTAAAAGATGCCCAGGCTTCCCAATGCAGGAAGAGGGCCAGCCAGCAGCACTGGCTTGGAGTCTCCCTTCAGAATGCTCATGGCCCAACCCCAGCAGGTGACTGCACTGGGAAGCCTGAATGAAATCTCTGCCTTCTTGCTCTCTCCACAGCATGAGGCAGAGAAGGCCTCTACAGCTGCTGCTGGCCAGATCAGAATGAATAGACTCTGTAAAGAAAAGACAGATACTATAACCATCCTTCCCCTGAAGAGCCCACTGTGTCCTTAACTGTCCAATTGTGCTGTGAGCCTCAGGCATTTATAAATTGCCACACATTTGCAAGATGCATTGCAGGGGTGTACATATCGATATACCAAATTAAAAAAAAATTCACATGGAGGCCCAGGCCGGCAAGTAGAGTGGATAGGAATGCAGGGGCATTTCGATCCCGGCTGACTGCGGGAGTTATTTTTTGGGTTCAGATCTTTTTTGGGCTAGGGTTTATTAACCTGAATTTTTTTGGTAAATCTAGGTTTTCTGGATTTTTCAAAAAAAAAATCCAGGTTTAACAAATCCGAACACGAAAAATACCGAAAAAATAGTTGCACATCCCTATTGCATTGCTTAATTTTCACTCCTATGCATACTTATCTGAACCAGGCAAGACTTATCTTTAAGTAAGCATAGGATGACACAGTTATAAACAAACATACAAGTAATGTATAATTTTCACAATCCGCACACAACAAGCATCTTCCAACTAAGAATATTTGACCTCTGATGACATTGTGGCACAGATGAAAATCTATCACAAATTATCTGCAGAAGTTTTCATTCACAGAATTCGGTACAATTTTTCATTCACAGCACTTTCGTTGGGGTTGCCAAGAACGTGAAGATTTTTTGCCCCATTAATAGAGGCCAAATGTATGGAAATGGGCAGTTGAAGGTTTTCATGGCATTGAGATATACAACATCATCACATGGTAAAAAAAATATCCTATTAAGCCTCTGTTATAGGGTACAGCATTTTCTTTTTCTCCAGAGACTTGGCAATCTGAACTTTCGTTCTGAACTACAGCCTTATTCACAAGGTCTATTCCTATCACTTTGAAATAATAGGTCAGTTACGCTGATCATGGTGTATTATTTATTAGATTTTATCTATTTTAGAATTAATGTATTAGATTTTTATCCTTTCCTTTCCTGACCTAAGGTTAGAAGGCTCAGACAGAGTGATGATGCCTGTAGCTGTCACTACACTGTAGTGTGGTTCTGCTTTTCCAGCTCCCTGCCCCTGTGTTAAAGGGTAGATGTACAATGAACTAGGGAGAATAAATGTGTGGAGGGTGAGGGGAATGTGGCAGCTGGACCCTCCTCCAATATCCATTATCTAACCTTCTGTACAGAGCCAGCACACATCTAGCTAGAATGTGTATATGGCCTTTACAAAAAGTTGGATAAATGTGCAGGTCAGAGCCACAATGCACAATCCCAACACCTCCTCTCCCCACATACATATATTAATTCTCCCTAGTTTGTTATGTACACAGGACAGTAGACCAGACTACTGCAATGCACTGTACATTGGTGTCCCCTCAAAATCAATTCGGAAACTTCAGATGGCACAGAATGTTCCAGCTTGGCTATTATTGGGAGATAGATGGCGCACACATATTACTCCCATACTGCAGGCACTTCACTGGCTACCCATCAGTTACCTGGTTCAATTTAAGGTATTAGCTAACACATACAAAGCCCTTCATGGCCTTAGATCCTCCTGTGAGACCGCCTCTCCCCCTATGCTCCACCATGACAACTTCACTCACTGGCGCAGGGTCTTCTGCAGGTACCAACCTGCAAATGAGTAAAATCAGTAATAGCCCATACATGTGCCTTCTTCATTGTGACCCCCACCTTGTGGAACGGCCTGCCTGAGCAGGTCAAGAAGGCTCCACTCTTATGGCTTTCTGCAAACTATGCAACACTGAATTATTCAAGAGGGCTTTTCTACACAGACTATAGAGTTGCACTGAACTAAATAATTCAGAAACTTAGAAAAAAATATTAGAGACTGTGGTCTATACTACAGTGTATAGCTTGCTGAAACTAGGACCCTACTATGGAATTTTGCATCATTTAATATGTCATATTAACACATGCTTTGCTTCAGTTTTGTTTTTAGACTTCTCGTTGGTTCTACAACCCTAAGTCTAGTGCAATGTTTATTGACTGTCCCGTCATTGATTGTATTGACTGTGCAATCTGCCTGGAGTCCTAGTGTGAAAGGCAGAGTATGAATAACATAAACAAGATAGGAAGAACAATACTGGTGAGATGAAGACAGACGACCAGTTGGAAATGGCCTCCTAAATATCTGCAAGACTCATTGGAATACAGGTTTTTTCTTCAACATCTTATACTTACATTTAGTGCATCTAGATGAAGTAAATCTGTCTCACAGGCACTGCAGCCAGTTTCACGGGACCAGCCATTAGGGATATAGTTTCCAAAGTAATTGAGATGAACCTAGTTTTAAATAAACAAATAAATAAATGAAATTATGATATACTCTTTGTCTGTGGCTTTCAGTTAGGTACTTTAAATGGGGACCTGTTAAAGTACATACATACTCACTGAAATGATAGAAAATGGGCCAGAATATTATGCAATGCACTGAGCCCTTGTTAGGCTACTAGCTGGACCTATATCACACATTTTTATCATTCTTTTCGCATCAAAAAAAGTAGCAGAAATGAAGTCATCATCACTTACTTTAGTGGGGCCATTTCCATGAAGAGTGATGGGCAAAGTGTCATACAAAGAATTCTTGGCTCTGGCTCTTCCTTCTTCAAATTTCAGAAAAACTTCATCTGCAGCCCATCAGCACATTAACAAAATATCAATTGGAGGTTACTCAAAAAGGGAATTCAACACACTCTGCATCCATCTGAGAAAATCTATCCAAACTTGTTTTTATGCTGATTCTTGAATTACCTAAATCTTTGCCAACAATTCTCAAGCTGCTCATTTAAAAAATCTGCTACTAACTTACACACACACAGCCATTATTATATAGTTATAACTATATATGTAACTGTATATAACTATAACTACAACTATATATATATATATAAAACTATACATAACTATATATAACTATATCTATATATAACTATATATATTTTACATGATCTCCCCCTCCATTTCATTTTTACCACACCGTGAGGTAGGTTACACTGAAAAGTGTGGTATGAGACTGACCCAAGGTCTACCAGGGAGCTTCATGAATGAGTAGGTGTTGAACTTGGGTCTCTCCACACCTAGTTAGATACTAATCTAATACTATCAAGAAACTTCTATTACTCTGGAGTTTTCAGAAATTGGTATACTGTTAGTCAACTTTTCTTCCATAAACCAGGGAAGAAGATTTAACTTCTCAGAATCAAGGAGGGTCTATATTTGGATAAACCACAGCACCTCCCATTTGTTCAGTTATTCTTGTGGTGTAGGAAGGGATGAAGGCTTGCACAAGCCCAAGGGTAACCTCTAATCTCTTTTCAGGGACAATTCCAGGTTAAAAAAAACATACAAATAATCCCTAGGGTGTATTGGGTGTAAATAACAAATATCCCTAACCAAAACACTCATCACTCAATAGGCACTTCAGAAAACATACCAACAGCTCCATTTAGAGTCTGGAAAATATTGCACTTGTGATCCAAAGTAATATTGATATGTTCCTAAAATGTAAAAATAAAATAAAATAAACAGCAAATCCATTAAATTGGGTTTTAAAACATCCAAAACAATATTAATTACCTGTGTCAAGATGTCTGGCTCCACCAGCTTTTTCACTCAATCTCACCCAATTCCCCTCATGAATACAGCCCCCATCCCATATGGCTTTTGTACACACAGCTCACATAATACCAAGCATAGCCCTTTTTGACAGCCAGAGGCAATCTTTCCCTTCTTTTTTATTAGCAAAAAAGCTGGTTGGAGCCAACCCAATAACAACACATGTCATTCGATAATTCATCTAGAGATTTTCAGCTCTTCAGCCAGATCTTTCTCAATATTTCCTGTATCTCCATTGTTTTAAATGTCATATACATTTATCCATTAATAACATGTGATTCATTCGAAAGCTGTTTATATGAGTTTAGTATCAAGGTCTTGTTTCTGTTTTATAAAATAAGCAAATGGAGCTTGTGACTTCCCAGACCATGATGATTTGACAGTATACTGGAAAAGAGTAACTGCCAGGTTCAACTAATAGATTAAAGTTGCTAACCACAAAACAGAAGTTGAAGTCATGCCATGATACATATGGAACAATATTAGTGACTTAGTATAGGTAGAACTGCAAATAAATTTGGCTTATCTTATTTGTGCATATTCTCTGAGGGGGGGCACATTTCTAAAATCTTCATCATATTAGTCAAAGTTGTTGGGTTTAAATTACAGGTGGAAAGGTTTCGGCCAGATATTAGATTTTTTTTTTTTACAGTAAGAGTTGTTCAGCAGTGTAATCAGCTGCCTAGGGAGGTGGTAAGCTCCTCCTGACTGGCAGTCTTCAAGCAGTGGCTGGATGAACACTTGTCAAGGATATTTTAGGCTGATCCTGCATTGAGTAGGGTGTTAGAGTAGATGGCCTATATGGTCTCGTCCAACTCTATGATTCTAACTTCCAGCAAACTCTTTATTTGGTCAATAAGAGATAAACATGTATCAAGATCCGAGCATAACGAGTGAGAGAGAGACTGCTTTCCAAAATGTTCGACTGGAAGTTTAATTTTTCTCCTTAGTCCCTTTACTTATTTTACCTCAGTGGAAATTAGACACCAGAAGCTCTTTCTAGTTAACAACCAAGTAACAGAGATTTATTAAACACTGTACAAGGGATGGATTTGGAGGGAAACCAGTAGGTAGGGAATGCATAGAACCAGTTTATAAGTTTAACTACAGAGAAGGCATAGATCTTAGATGGCTTAGTTAGTACAGAATTATAATTCTTAAATTAAATTCCCAAATTCAGTTCAAAGAACTTCCTATAGATGTTCCTATTCAGACTCTGCTGCCTAGCTAACAGGGAATTATAGAGATTATACAATCTCTCTCCCCGCAGAGAACAAAGGAGTACGGAGATTGTTCCTCAAATCTCTCTTCCAGTTCTCTCTAGATTTACCCCTTTTGTGGCAGTAATCCCTTAACAAAACCCCATATCTGGAATATCTCCTTCCCAGAGCCTATTCCCTTTCAGTGACCTGAAAGGGACCCTTTCCTCCCAATCACACCACAGGAGTTGTTTCACAGCTGCTTAGGCAAATCTGAACCCTCAGGTCCCCAGAGTCAAAAACAGCTACAGAGTCAAAAACTATTTTTGAACTTGCAGGTTACCAAAAACAGACTCCCCCATTTTTCAGAAAAGAGAGCATGAGCTCCTTAGCTCCGCCCACTCCCTGCAAGTTTTTCTCAGCTTCTCTCAAAGATCAACTCTTTGTTCGTCACAGTATGCCTCAACAGTAGCTTCTTCTTCAACAACAAAAAGCTTGACTGCATTATATCAATTTTTAAAAGTATAAAAAGAAAACATTAGATATATTAGTGTCCGTACATGTGTGCATAGTACAAGAAAAATCTATATTGCTGTCCAGAGCAAGCCCTTAAAATGGCTTTAAAAACAGATTACATCCAACATTTAAAACTAACAATGCAATCCTAAGGAGAGTTACTACAATCTTAGCCCATTAATTCCAATGGACTTAGATTGGAGTCTCTGTAGGATTGCACTGAAAATCACTAGTTATACTTGATGGTTTGAGTTGTAATTCTAAAACTATTTTTGTAACTTCAGTTGAAATCAATGCAATGCTCATGTTAAACATTCAGGGTTTCCAAATGTTAGAACTACTTGTTCCAGTCCAATAGAATAGAAACAGCTGGAAATTTGCACAATTAGATATGATCAATATATCTAATTCTCAATTTGGCCCCATCTTTCCACAAACTCAAGAATAGCAGGTTTGCAAACAAATTTAAAATATAATAAAGAAATTGGAGGGCTATTGCCAGCCATCAAAAATTGGTTTTTACCAGCAAAAGGTTGGAAGAGGGAGCACTGACCACTTGCTACCATGAGACTTCTGAGACTCACCCAGACATGGCTGCTTGCTACTCTTCAGCAGCAGCCACCAAACAAAACCCAGAGTAGTGCAATGGTCAGAGTTTCAGACAAGGGTTTTTGTGAGGACAAAATGAAGTGGAAGCGAATGATATCAGCTGGTTTGGATCCCCATCAAGGAGAAAGGTAGGGTATATATGAAGTAAATAAATAATAAATATACTGAAGGTGGGTGGCAGATAAATCGTAGATTTTGGGGTGGAAAGGAGAGGAGAAAACAGGATAAGTTGAAGATATGGGGGCTGTCAGGAAGAGGAAAAGAAAAATTAGTGTGAGGAGGGGTACAGGGAAAGTCCTTGCAGGTTCCCCACCACACAGATGCCCCAATACAGACAGTGCCATGCATGCTGGCCGGAGCTTTCTTGGGAAGAGGTTGCATTGGAAGGGAGGGAAGGAAGGAAATCTGGAGGTGGGGAGGCATATAAAGGTAGGTTGACTGGTGGGAACGAAGGAGAGAAGGAAATACGGAAAGGAAAAAAAGATATGAGGACTTTCAGGGAAAGGGAAAGAAAAAATAGTGAGGGAGGGAAGAAATGAGATTCCCCTCACAAGTCCTTATGTCCCCCACTTGTATTATCCTGATAGTAGTTCTACATTTTTATACCAGAATCTGCTGCAGTCCAAGTAGAGTTGCCAGCCAAAACCAGGAGATTTGCCTTTGGCAGTGGGGCTTGCCAATGACATGGTGACATCACTTTTGGCACGGCGCAGAAGTTACATCATAACATAGGAGTAAATCTCTAGCATTTACCTCAGCCACAGGGTTTTTGTTGAATGATGAAGTATCACCCAACACGATGACATCATGCTGGAATTGACTGAATGTCATTGCAATGCAAGTTGTCCCCCCATACCTCCCATAATTCCCTACCACCACCCACCTGACTGGTGGCAGGAACAGCCAGGGTGGGGAGTGGGACATCTCCCACAAAAGCAGAAGACCTGGCCTCTCTAGTTCCAGGTCAGGTTTTACTTATGTCTTTTGGCTCTACTGGCTGGATCTATGCAAGTTTCTATGAATAGTGGTTTTTACTTTATGTTCTGAATAATATCATTTTTAGTTTGCCTGAAAAAATCCTAATTATATTCCTTCCTCATCTTACAACCTCTTTTGAAAAAGCTGAAGTCCTGTAAACCAGCCATTTGGCAGGGAAGGAGGACTGAATTCATCCCTTTGTTTGTTGGATTTCTGTTCCTCCTTGGAACAGGAGCTGGGGTGTTGGTGGGGGTTGGAGTTCAATGGATATGTGATGCCACTCTAGGACTTCCTTTTTCTCCTAGACTCTATGGTGAACCCTCCAAACCTCTATGGTACACCTTCCAACACTGCCATTTCCTCCAAGGTAACTGATCTCTGTAATCTGGAGATCAGTTGTAATTCTAGGAGAACACCAGGCCCTACCTTCAGACTGATAACTCTATACTGGGGAGAAAATTGGGATGAATACACTGACATAAATACAATAAACTCAGAGGAGAAGCAATAATGTCTTCTTGGATTTTTCAACTGTCCCAAAGAGAATCAGTGTTGATGTATTATACTGAGGAAGTTCTACATACCCTTTTTAATTGGTCAATGTAGATTTTGGTATAAAAAAGCTGATCATCATCATTATCTTGAAGGTCCCATTGCTGTACAATATTGTTTACATATGGAGCATAACCAATAAATCCTGAAAGAAATGAGAAATTGAACTAAATAAATCACACATTTTTAATTTTAAGATGTTTTATGTTTTTCCCAGTTTACCGAGCATAAAACATCGAGGCAATTGTAATGTTTGTGTAAAGGCATACAAAACCTTCCTATCAATTTCTAACCCAAGATCTCCCATGCTTTTTGGAACTCTGAATTCCTTCATTTTATTGAAATAGTAAAATAGTAAGTCTGAATTAGTTAAAAATTCCTTTCTATGGCTAAGGGATGAGTCTGGTTCTATCAATTGCTCCTGGAAGACAAATCAGACTATTTGTGAAGGCATACAATTTTCAAGCATTTAATTTTCTATCTATTATCACAATAAGGAAGAAATCAATCTTTAACCTGCAGCAGTGTAAGCCGTTCAGTAAATCTTGATATATACAAGTACACACTCTGAAGACACCTTATCATTACAGGATCTCTAAAATTACCTGCTACAACCCTTTAAACAAAATATCTTCTTTCATGAAACTCAAGGGAGTGGTGTTTTGCATTCCCATGAAGTCTCCTATTAGACACTGACCAGACTGATACTTATTTAGTTACAGCAAGGTTTCTGTACCGTATGGGCTCCAACCATACCCTGGGCAATCATAGAATTTTTCTATGGCCAGCTGCAAAACATTTGTTCTAGGGAGAGCACAGTCTTTAAAGATCTTAGTTTAGAACATTGGCCTGGATCCAGCAGTAAATTTCCACTAATGGAAGGGAGGCATTCCACTGTAGATCATTAATTTGCCCCTCATGCTGTTTCTGCGGGTCTCTTGCCCCACAAAGCAATTCAGGAGGCATTTGGGGGCTGTAGTGAGATGGGAAGGTAAGCAGTGAGCATAACTTGCTCCACTGAAGGAAATGCTTTTCATTAGCAGAGGTTTACCCCAGGATCTTAGCCACTGTCTTTCCAACAAAATATTCGATAAAGCCAAGTGGAAGAGACAGTCTTGTTTTGATAAACACCAAATACTTCCATGAAATCCGGATCAGACGGGAGCAGTTATCTGGGAGTTTATAACTTTTGGGGAAAAAAAGTTACCCCTATATTCTCAATCCTAAATATGCTTGCCAGGAAATAAGTCTCAGCAAACTCTCTTCTAAAGAAAGATGTTGGGGATGGGGCTTTAACAACTGAAATATAAAACGGATGGCATGAAGCATAGCTGTTAAGGATGCCTTTCCCCATAATGCATTACGGTGAATGCAGAGTTTTGTCAACAGCAGTTAAAGAAACCCTTTGGTGTTTTCCTAACACTTCTTACCTCCTGCGTTAAGGAATCGTTTTCCGCTGCGAACAACAGGGTACTTGTCTGACAGTCTTTTGTCAGGCCATATCAATCCATCTGCTGCAAATATTACTTTGTGGTTAGCTTGCTGGAACTTCTTTAGCAGTTCTTCAGATCCCCCAGCAAATAAAACATCATAGCTGAAGTTAAAAAAAAAAAAAGGGGGGGGGGAGACTGTGACTGGAATTTCCATGGTAAAAGTAACAGGGGGAAAAATTAGAGCTAGATGTATCATATTCAGAAAGAATTTCATATTAAAGCTATTTCCGAGGCAGATGTTCTATCATGGTATAACTCCATATCTACCCCACTTTATGTATTCCTCATTCAACTATTCTTGCATCAATATCCATCTCATCTATAGTTTTCCTTTATCTCCATTTTCATTAATTGTCACATTCTCAGTTCTGTATCAAGTTTCTGATGGGATTTATGGCACATTTCAATAATTCCATCAACAGCCCTGTCCTCTAGTAGACACCTGGGTTGCTTTGTCCCGCATTGATTCCTGACTGATGGAGATACAGTCCCTGGAGTGAGCGTGTGTTAGAGGCAACCCCCCAAACCCCATTTCTAGCACATGGGAAGCAACACTGTTTTCTCAGGATATTTCCCATGCTTGGCAACTCAATCAAGAGCAGAGACATCTGGTAGGGGTGCACATAAAGAAATTCCTGAGGTGAAAGTATACATGGAAATCACTGGTTTGGGTCAGTACAGTGATTTCCCAGAATGGAAATACAAATCCATGGCTGCTGGTATAACAAAATCCCCCTTCCCAAACAATCCGTTGTTTT
Source organism: Euleptes europaea (assembly GCF_029931775.1). Classification (NCBI taxonomy): domain Eukaryota; kingdom Metazoa; phylum Chordata; class Lepidosauria; order Squamata; family Sphaerodactylidae; genus Euleptes; species Euleptes europaea. The sequence goes on along the minus strand of NC_079316.1, from coordinate 32,843,072 downwards.
TACCAGATATGCAGCATGCACTTGTGTTTTCTTTTGATTCTACTGATTCCCTGGGCAATTACTTTTCTCCCTTCCAATCAGATCCTTGCAAGGGAGAAACAAAGAGCACTCCCAGCCAACCACCTTTGGAGACAAGCTGCAGAGAGCTGATGTTCACCTTCGCTCCCTCCTTTGTGGGGGCGGAGCCTTTTTTTCTCTGAAAGTAGAGTGCCCGAGGGAACCTTGTTCAGCAGCCAGCAGAATTGGTACCCTTGGTCCAATTCATTTGAAACATGGTTTGTCTTTAGTGGACAGGCAGTATTCCCCTCCCTGAGATTTTGGTGCCATCTGGTTGAAAAAGAACTACTTCAGCCCCCGCCCCTGTCCACCTTAGGGAATAATGGAAGTACCACTGTTCTTCCTCACTTTGTGAAACAAACAGACCTCAACAAGGAAGCATGGCAAATGAAGAGTTTTCAGTGGCAAGGTAAAAAAAAAATTTATTGTCACTCAGACACTGTAAGAGTAGGAAAAGGAAATGAAAGCAGACAGGTGTTTTTAGGTGCCATCCCCCATCTAAGAACCAGTAGAGAGAATTGCGCCCGCACTGAGAAGCATCTACTTCATGGGGTCTGTACAATCAAACCCCTTGGTCCAATTCACTCAACACTTGGAGGGTGTTGAGATACAGAACTATGTTTTCTGCAAATCTGGTGCTATTATCTTTACAAACAGCTGCCCCAGACCCTCCAGCATATTCCCCATTGACAGGAATGGTCCTGAAGTACTGGAACCCGAAAAACCACATAGATTTTAATCACAAACTGGCAACATTCTATAGAAACATAAGCAATTATGGGGGAAAAAATACCCCCCCCAATCATGGATGTGAAAGGATAATGATTTTTTTCTTGGTGCATACCCCTAGTCTCTGTATGGGGTACAGAGTATCAAACAATTGGGAGTGTTGGTTTCTTCTCCCTGTGCATGTGTTTCATTTAGTTAAAATCATTTTGTCATGTAAAGGTTGAGTCCGACTCAATGACATGGCAAGGTGAAAAGAGAAAGAAATTCGGACCACACATTCTTTGTTTTGACACACCCAAACCGCTGAAAGGTATTGGCACTAACAAATGTAATTTTGCATGGTAAAAGTCCTAAGAAGCATTAGTGGTTTTATTCTAGGGGGGGAAAGCATTTATTATAGGTTTAAATTTGTTTCTGAGGAAGAAAAAGGTCAAGTGAGGAACATATGCATTTAGTTGTTTGTAACAATGTCCTCTAAATCTAGATGACAGCTGCACACAGCTGTAACAATTTAAAAGTAGCATACCTATGGTCTTTCCAAGACTTCTAAAGAAAAAAACCTCCCAGAGCTTATATGCAAAATCATTCTAATGGAATGTTCTCATACTAGCATTTTCATCTGCAGAATCAGCATAAGATAGTTAAACCCTGAACTCAGCTATTCCTACTAATAATATCACAGTAATATAATACCATCACTTCTTGGCCTTTTGGCAAAGGTCAAGTGTAATATCATGGAGTTGTCAAATTAGTACTTGTCTAAAAGAAACAACTGCTGGATTCATTTCCGGTTTCATTTGAAGTAAAATGTTTATTTCTTGCCATTGTATGGAAAAGCTTTTAATAAGATGTGACAGTCAGAAGGGGACTGCCAGATCAGATCAAATGCCCATCTAGCCCCACAGCATCTAGTCCACTCTTCCCCACAGTGGCCAGCCAGGTCCCAGATAGGGTTGCCAACTGCCAGGTAGTAGCAGGAGATCTCCTGTTAATTCAACTGATCTCCAGCCGATAGAGATCAGATCACCTGGAGAAAAATGGCAGCTTTGGCAATTGAACTCTATGGCACTGAAGTACCTCCCCTCACCAAACCCTGCCCTCCTCAGGCTCCACCCCCAAAATCTCCCGCCAGTGGTGAAGAGGGACCTGGCAACCCAACCCCCCGAACAGGGAGACAGAGGCCAAAACCTTCTGCAGCTGCTAAACCCTACCAATATGTACTCTGAATTTGGAGGTTCTGTTTAATCATCATAGCCAATATAGTGTAGTGCTTAACTGAAATAGGATCTACATTTTACTTGAAAGTTACAGAAATTCTACATCTAGACTAGGGCTGCCAACTCTAGGTTGGGAAATTTCTGGAGATTTAGGGGTGACACCTGGGGAGGCAGCATATTTTTCCATGGAGCCCCCTCTCCAAAGCAGGCATTTGTGCCAGGAAAATGGATCTCTGTAGCCTGGTGATCAGTTGTAATTCCTGAAGAACATCAGGTACCATCTGGAGGTTGACTACTAGATATTTAGGATGGGGCTTATGCAGTGAAACTACCACATGCAGTCATTAACCACAACATCATGCTGTGTGTGTTAAATGCCATCAAGTCGTTTCTGACTCTTGGCGACCCTATGAATTAAAGTCCTCCAAAATGTCCCTAGCTTTGACAGCCTTGCTCAGATCTTGCAAATTGAGGGCTGTGGCTTCCTTTGTTGAGTCAATCTATCTCTTGTTGGGTCTTCCTCTTTTCCTGCTGCCCTCAACTTTCCCTAGCATGGCTGTCTTTTCCAGTGACTCTTGTCTTCTCATAATGCTGGCATTGCCAGAATTTTATACCAAATTACAGGCAGATATTTGAGAAGAAATATTTAGGAGTGGAGCATCAAGGACATACAAAGCACAACTGAGCTCACTTGTCAGGGAGTACTGCTGTCTGAAACAACTGCTTGTTATGAACTACCTTTCCCAACTCTTGTTTCCTAGAAATTACAGTGCAAGGGATTATCATAGGTTTTAAGACACGACACTGACACAGTCATGTATCGTATTCTTTGTTTTAGTGGGGCAAAGACCCTTCTTTCCATATATACCAAGAAAAGGGCAAGCAATTATTCAGCCTGGTTACCCATGTTAGAATAATTGCACTGTGAATGCAGTAAGTCAAAGAGGCCTTTATCAAGGGGCAGACACAATTATTGACTTGATTCCATTCAAGCAAATCTCTGTGCTAGCATAGCATCAAGTTGTTTGCATGTAACGATTACCTTCTTGGCAAATGCAAAGAACTTCCCATAAAATGCAGAGGGTTAAATACAGTGATGTGCAAACAGAAAAAGAAAATTGTTTAGCATAGTTACACTTGCAGAAGGAATTGTGAAAGATCTTGTGCAACCTCTCTGTCTCCTGTCCTAATTTGTTCATATATACAATGGCACACACACACAAGATCTTATACACCGATCTCCAACGTCTTTCATACTGTACCTTAGGAAGCCATTTTGAGAATGAAGAAGGTACGAGGTCCACTTGAACAAGAGCTCTAGCAACAAGGGGAAGTTTTGTGCTGGATTCCAACACAGTGTCTACTTGCCTTCATTAAAGTTACAGAGTTTAAGCATAACATACAGAACTGCTGGATTATATGTTAAACAGCATATATGTATCAGGCTTTAGGGAGGGCTCCATGCCTTGCTTGTAGAATTTCTGGAGGCATCTGGTTGGCCACTGTGTGAAACTCTGCTCTTAAGGTGTTTTCCTTTTGAAAAGCCTTGGAATAGTAGCATAGAGTAGCATAAAGTGCCATCAAGTCACAATCTATTTATGGTGACCTTGTAGGGTTTTCAAGGCAAAAGATGAACACAGGTGGTTTGCCACTGCATAGTGACCCTGGACTTTCTTGGTGGTCTCCCATCCAAGTACTAACCAGGGTTGGCTCTGCTTAGCTTCTGAGCTATGGCTAGCCTGAGCCATCCAAGATGGATGCAGAATTACTTGTAGATTTAATAACACAATATTGGTGTATACTTCTCCAATAGTATTCTTCATAATATGTTTTGTTCTTACCCATTTACATTTATCTCTCTGCAGCTTCTCAAACCTTTTTCTGTTCATACACATCCATACTGGAGTGCAAACAATACTTTGGTCTCCTCCCTCCTCCCTCTCTATATAATAACTTGCCAGAACATAGTCTCCAGCTTCCGATACTTCAAACACTCAGAGATCTTTGGCAGGCTTCAGCCTTCCTCTCCTGTCTGAAACCTCCCCTAGCAGTAAAAAATACACTGGAAAAGCATTTGAGTTTCCTGCTGCTTGGCAACTTCAATCCACTGTAGGAGAGAAGAACGGCATCCCCCTATTCGTTGAACATTTTGTGACCATGAATAAGTGCTTAAATAGGTCTGCACTCTACAAAGATGCAGAATATAAGGGGGGAATTCTTTCCCCATTTATTTTCTTCCCCTCATTCTCCACCACTTGTATTACTCTCTTTGCATGTCTCAAGCTGCTTGTGGTTTCTTGGTTTCTTCAATATTCTCCCCCTTGCTTCCTGACCTTTTCTTCTGTCTTCTTTACAGACTTCCCAGACAACTACTCCTACAGAGGGAAATGCGGGAAAGGCAGTGGGGAGACAAGACAATGGATTGACCAATGTTCAGGACTGAACAAGGTAGCTTGGCAGAATCCAGCTGTGAAGGTAGAGGGGGAGTTGATGTTGTGTTCATAGTTTTTATTCTTATAATTTTTAAAAAAAACAAAAATCTACCAAGGTTTGCTGCCATTCTCTAAAATGTTAAGAGTGCCGTAATGTTTTGGAGACATTTGTTTTTCATTAAGGTTGATTGCCTTGCTTTTACAAACTACCAGCAGCGACTTTTTATTTATTAGCCATTATAGGCCACAGCTACAGGCAAATTCTACTCCCAAAATTGTAGAAGTAATAGAGTCTGCAGTCTGGACATCACACTGAACTAAAAGTAAAACTAACTTATGTGACTTGGCTGGGCTGTGGGCATTTTTCCATCTTTTCACTTTGTGTGCATTGCAGCTTGCAAAATGACCTTGACAGGTCTAAGAGAATGAGAAGATGGAGCATATGTTAAAACTGGCCTCTCAGAGGAATTGAGTTTTCATCTGCAGGAAGAATTCTGAAAGATACATTAAGAAAAAGAGGTGTATGTACCACAGTTTGAATTCAGCCTGCCCTGTTTGATTTTGGAGAAAGTGTTATTAACATATGCTACAGTTTGTCTCTGTTCCCTCCAAACCACTGACACTGAACAGAGAGTAGAGAGCAGGTGATTCTGTGGGCATGTCTAAACTGGGCTATTGAGTTCTCATGGCAAAAGATTTCATGAAAAGAACATAAAATACTCCCTGATGGAGGAGGTGATTATGGCTCATGGAAGATTATCAAGCCTGTATATGTATTCTAGTCCATGAGTGTTGACTTTTTAACTGAATTTCCATTCTGCGCTGATGTTGTGAATGGTTCAGACCAGAAACCATAGCAGTAACTGGAACACATAGTAGGAAAAAAGATGCTATAGCTATTAAATAAGTACAAGTTGAAGGACACTGCTTATTAAAAATAAATAAAGCAGATAATCCCATTCATATATATATATATATATATGAGAGAGAGAGAGAGAGAGAGAGAGAGAGAGAGAGAGAGAGAGAGAGAGAGAGAGAGAGAGAGAGAGAGAGAGTTGGTTTAAAACAGGAGAAGGAAAAAGAAAAAAAGAAGGAATCTTCCAGAGATCTGTACAGAATGGCAGGTCTTTAGGAACTTTAGGGAAAAGAAAACCTAATGTGCATGAAATTACCTAGTGGGTTTATGAAGACTACCACTGTTTTGCTTTTTTCAGGGTTTGGCAGAAGGATGAATGTGTGTCTTGGAGTTTCTCCAGCTTAAAAAGGTTAGTTTATGCTACAGAAAACCCTTCATTCAAGCTCCCAAAGGCCCAGTCTGTACTAACGCACAAGGCACAACAGAGCAGAATCTGAGGGAGAAGAGAAAGTGATTACTAAAAGCAGTAAGGCCTCTTTGCAAACAACAGCAACTTTCAGACCATGCAAGGACCCAAATGCGCTCCAGAGCATGGCTTCCCAGACAACATTTTCCACCGCAAAGCAGAATGACCTAATGCTGTTCCTGTAATGCCCAGATATAAGGGCTGGTATAAAATACTATGTACTCATATGCACACACATGGAAGCTTTGGGGAAGTTGGCTTCCGGGAGCCATGAACCAACAAATCATGCTCTCTATGCCTGGTATGGCCTCACACCAGTAGAGAAAAAGCTCTGAATTATCTTCATCCTCAGGAATGTGGTTTCTGGTTACTAAGCTCACAAGATCAAGCAATCACTCAGTGACGCCTTCGGGCAATATCTATAGGCTATGCTAATTAGAGTGGAGTAGACACCTAACGTGTATTGGTGCTTTTGTGTATCATTCTGCTTGTCAGCAGCTATGGGCCTGCCCCATCCAAATCCATAAATGATACTGACTTTCCTTTGTTCGTTGGTGAGTAACCTTGCATCTTATCTGTGGTTATTTGACCCCAGGTCTGTGTTTAGCTAGATAAAGAACTGTTGCTCTTAACTTAACCTCCTCCTTGTTGTCTATCATTGGCCTCTATAAGACAACCAGGCATTTCATTCCTTCCTTTTATCTTTCCCAGAATGGTAATCCATTGTAGTGTTCTGACTGCTTTTGAAGTGGCAGCAATGTAGAAAAGGGATTAGAAAACATAGATATTTACGTTTTTTTTACATATCTCTCTTTGTGATCCACTGTAAATACCGTTCATTAATGAAATGTTTGTTTTGAAACGCTACCTGCCAGCATTAACTCGGAGCTAAAATATTTTGTCCTTTCACCTAAATCTGATTTTGATCTTGATTTTTTTCTCCTTCTAGTATATGAACATCTCTTCAAAAACACAATTCAGTAACCTCTAATTCTTGCATTGCACAACAGTATTAGGGCTGTTTCTGAAGAAATGCTTCCATCTGTAAACCATCATAGCATTCTGCCTATATTTGCATTGTAGAGTTGCCAAGTCTGGGTTGGGAAATTTCTGGAGTTTGGGGGTGGAGCTTGGGGAGGGCAGGGTTTGAGGAGGGCAGGGTCCTCTGCATGATATACAGCGCATTCCTGAGCTCTTTCGCCGAAAGAGCTCAGGAGGCGAAAAAGGGTCTGCGCCGGCATGAGCACAGCGGCCTGGACACTGGTGGGGAGGCCTGGACACCGTCCTCCCTGTCCTGCTCTAGAAGTGCAGCCCAGGGACGCCGGCACAGCCTCGCACCAGTGTCCAGACAGTGCACGGAAGTGTGTTGTCCCCAGGAGGGCGTTTCCAGGGCTTTCCAGCGCCAGGCTGGTGGAGGAGCCATCTTTAGGAGGCCTTCAAAGCCCTTTCAGGCCGGGAATGCCCCTTTTTTATTTTGGCGAGATATGCCACTTTTTAGGTGGTGTATCTCCCGTGCAACCCTATGAAGGGTTGCACAGATTTTTCCTGGCATGAGGAGGTTTCAGCCCCAGTGTGTGTGTGTGTGTGTGGGGGGGGAATCTCCTTTGGAGGCAGCGCAGCCACACTACCTCCTATGACCAGTGCTGCCATTCCACTCATGAATGCGCTGATAATACCATAAAGTCTACCCTCTGAAGCTGCTATTTTCTCCAGGGGAACTAATCTCTTTAATATGGAGATCTGTTATACTTCTGGACTCCAAGTCACAACTGGAGATCGGCACACCTAGTTGTCATGGCCTACTACACCACTGGAGACTGGGACAAACAATATTCTTTTGAGAAAGTTGAAAAGGGTATTATGTAACCCCTTGTTTCTTGCTCCCACCATAGTTTCTACATGTTTTGAAAGGGATTATTATCTACATAAACTAGACTATTGCTACTTTTAAAAATTATTTTGACTGTTTTAAAGAAAAATTAAAAATAGGTCTGGCTATGGTACATTTTGTCCAATAATATACAAATCAGAATATTGATAGACACACAGATACAAAGCTGACCCATGTTGTAGAAAAAGGGCCCCAGTAGGAGCCCCATTCTACTAAGGGAAAATGGAATATTTTGCAAGCTGGCCTGGATCCCAAGTTACTAGAGCTCAATGGGCACTTCAACCTTGTTCTACCATAAACAGAATTAAGAACATTGTCGAAGGCTTTCAGGGTCAGAGTTCATTGGTTCTTGTAGGTTATCCGGGCTGTGTAACCGTGGTCTTAGTATTTTCTTTCCTGACGTTTCACCAGCAGCTGTGGCAGGCATCTTCAGAGGAGTAACACTGAAGGACAGTGTCTCTCAGTGTCAAGTGTGTAGGAAGAGTAATATATAGTCAGAAAGGGGTTGGGTTTTGCAGGACAATGATTCAGCTCAAACCCAACCCCTTTCTGACTATATATTACTCTTCCTACACACTTGACACTGAGAGTGTTACTTCAGTGTTACTCCTCTGAAGATGCCTGCCACAGCTGCTGGCGAAACGTCAGGAAAGAAAATACCAAGACCACGGTTACACAGCCCGGATAACCTACAAGAACCAAAGAATTAAGAACCCTTAAACTCCTTTGCCAGTTAACAGACTTGCATAGATATTCAAGCGTTGGCCCATCTGGAAATGAAACGATCTCTTTTTTGTCTCTTTAAAAAGACTTTTCTTAAAATTTAATTTCGTTAAATTAAGACTTTCAAGTCTTCCTTGGCCCCCTCCTTGAGTCACTTGTACAAACTCTACTAAGCTTAAGCTTTCTACATGGAAGCAGAATGGCCACAGTAACATATAATTCATAAAAAGGGGGGACTTGTAATTAAAGCTACTGCTTACAAAAAGGAAAAACTTAGCTGAGCAAGAATCCACCCTAGCTTCCTCTGCAATCTTTAAGGCTAATAAAGAAGTGATCCTTCCCTCCACGGTATCTCTTCAGGACTACCTGCCATTATAAAATTGTTTGTCTGGATTTTATTAACCAAATCTTCAATTTCAACAACTCCCTTACTGAATAAGCATTCCAACACGGCTATCTTATCTTCATATTGCTTTTATTTTAGCTAATTTTTCCTAGAGCAACTAATTTATTTTTCCGTTCCCTCATTCCATCTTCAGCTTATTTCTCTGGTCTCTGCCTCTTCTTATTACTATAGTGTTTTAACCAGCAATTTCAAATAAAAATATAATTTTAATCCATCCCATTTTACTGTAGATTTAGCATTGTCTTTTGAATCATACATATAAGCAAATTGAGCAGTTTTATGAGGAAAGTAGCTTAAATTTTACAACTTTTCTCTCATCTGTCATGGGAAAAATTTAAACCTGCTCAATTAAACAAAACAACCAAATGTCATTCACAATGCTATGCCTATCATTGACCACAATAGATTAGAATCCCATTTCGGTATACATGCACTGTTTTGCAAGTGTGATAGAATCATAAAGAGTGCTCGAGTATTTTAAGAGGCAACCAATCATCATGAACACCATATGATCCACTTCATATATGTATCCTAAGATTTAGTCTCCAATACAACCATCTCTACTTCAGAGCTTGAACACATGAAGCTGCCTTATTCAAAGTCAGCACTGTCTACTCAGACCGGCAGCAGCTCTCCAGGGTCTCAGACAGAAGGTCTTTCACATCCCCTATTTGCCTAGTCCTTTTAACTGGAGATGCTGAGGATTGAACCTGGGATCTTCTGCATGCCAAGCAGATGCTCTATAGTGGAGTCATGGCCCCTCCCAGAAGAAGAGTTGGTTTTTATTTGTCGACTTTTTCTACCTTTTTTTTTAAAGGAGAATCAAACCGGCACAATCTCCTTCCCTTTCTCTCCCCACAACAGATATCTGTGAGATAGGTGGGGCTCAGAGAGTTCAGAGAACTGTGACTAGCCCAAGGTCACCCAGCAGACTTCAGGTGGAGGAGTGGGGAAACACACCCGGTTCTTCAGATTAGAGTCCACTGCTCTTATCCTCTACACCACGCTGGCTCTCATTGGACCCAACCCTCCAAGACTCAGCCCTGCAGCTTCTTTCAGTGAGCATGTGAGGCCTGAAGAATGGGAAGTAAACAAACAAAGGTCAATACTGAGCAAATTAAACTGCAGTTGACTCCTACTGAGGTTAAGAGGGGAGAATCCACTTCAGAAGATGCGGAATCATCAAAAGGGCTTGTGCCCCGACATCCGAATGCTCAGTTTAGGATATGAAATTGCTAGTTAGATAATTCCTTTGTCCATTTATTTCTGACAGGAATGAGTAACACATAATACAGGAATGTTTATTTCAGGCCGTATGCTTTGCAACTTGCCAAATCTAGATAGGACATTTTGGAGGACTTTCATTCATAGGGTCGCCATGAGTCGGAAACGACTTGACGGCACTTAACACACACACACACACACACACACACACAAATCTAGATAACACTTTTTCCCTTCAAGAAGTGTAAGTCATGGCACTGTGGCAGTTTATGCAACTGTGAATCCCTTGAACAAACACAATCTGCCCCATAGTCAGCCTTTCAACTCTGTAAGTGGAAAATAGTCACTTTTCCACAATAAAAAGGAACAATATTTGCATGTTAACTGGTATGATTTTATAAAAACTCCAACATTTTACAGTCTTTCTAAAGTGGGAAAGCAAGGAAATTATCTTACCAGTCAACATACATAACCACCAAATCCTCCTGATCTGCATAGGTCTCCAGTGCAGATTTTAGCAGTCGAACTTTCTGGCCTCCTCCAATAGAGTTCAGAGCATCACCTCCTTTCCACTCTTCACCTTTACCAAGGACCTTGGAAGAGGAAGAAAATAGTTCCTCTTGTAGTGATCAGCAGCATTAATACATAACAGGTATCATTACATTTGAAAGGCGGGTAAGCAGCTTAAGAGGCTTTTTGGCATGGCAGCAACTAGCCCATATTGCACCATACTTCAGATCATGTTGCAACCAGACATAACAGTCCATTCTTCCACTTCCTGTATTCCCAAGTCTTCTAAAGAAGCTCAGCCAAAATGAATGAAGTGCACAGATTATTCCTTTTCTTGCAAAAGGAACTTAGAACCACATGGAACAAATTAGGTGGTTCAGTATGTAAAAAACAAACAAACCCTCACATGCAAATGACAGAAGTGCACCTCCAAACAATACATGCAACCATATCCTGTGCCCAACAACAGTGAAGAAAATATTGCTTTAGTGTGCATATTAGTGATGCCTAAGATTGCCAGGTCCCCCTGGCCACTGGTGGGGGATGGGGGGGAGTTGCCAGATCTAGGTTGGGAAACTCCTGGAGATCTGGGGTTGGAGCCTGGGGAAAACAGGGACCTCAGTGGGGTACAAAACCATGGAATCCACTCTCCAAAGTAACGATTTTCTTCAGGGGAACAGATCTCTGTGGTCTAGAGATGAGCTAAAATTCGGGGGGGGGGGTCTCCATGTCCCATCTGGAGGCTGGCATCCCTACACCCAAACTAAAACAAAACTACCTTCAGACTACAATTTTAGAGGGATGCATTTGACCACAAATGAATTATTAAACAGATATTTAGAGGGACTTGCAGTGCAAATTTATGTAGAGCTGCTCCAGTCTGAATCCATTGAAATGACTGAATGATTAAACAAATGAATATTATTTGTGAAATTATGGTTCTAGCAGTGCATCATATGCAGAACCACTCCAGTCTAACCCCATTCAAACTAATGGGATTAGACTGGAGAACCTCTGCAAAGGATTGCCCTTTTAGAATCATAATCCCACAAATAATATTTGTTCAAACATTGTCATTCCATGTTTTTTTCAGACAGATTTACAAAAGTAGCTTACAATTAATATCTATAACGCTTTTTTATTAAAGCCAGTTGCTAAGACGAATAGTTCCTTTAATTGTTAAAATCTGCCTTATACTCCCCCCCACCAAGTCATTATATTAAATATCTCAATTTGCAGTTCTTCTTGAAATGAGCAGGATTTCTACCTCTGAAAGAGATATCAATATGTTTAAAAGGATTCTGTTTTAGAAGCATTCAGTCATAAAACGTCTCAGTCTTCACACTGCCTAAACAATCTTCCTCAATACAACAGGGACCTTCAGATTCAGGTATCTGGTTTATATTTGGCTAAGGAGCTGCATGAAACTACTATGGGTAGGATTATAACGTCTCTGAATCAAAATCCCCACTAACATTATCTCCTGTAATCCTGTTAGGAGCAGCCAAAAGAAAACAAGATTTCCCCCTTAGTTTCTCCTTCCCACTCACCCAAAGAAGGAACAATTTCAATTCTGAATACGTTTTCTAGAAGATGGTTGCTATCTATGGAACTCCCTCTGAAGTAAACAAGTTTAATAAGTTGCCTTTCAGAATTAAAAAAAATAAGTCCGGTCAGAGCCAGGCAAACACACCCCTTCAAATATCATGAAGCTCCAAAGTTAACACATACCACTCCGGTGTTTCAGTGCCCGTAACATTTTCCATGTCCCAAGTAGCACTGAGCACGGTGACATCACTCTAGAAATATGAGCGAGACAATTCCTACCCAAATAGTAACCCAGCAATTACTTCCCACCGCATAAATCACTCATGGCTCTCTCTTGCCAAGAAGGATAAAACAGGGTTAGAATTCTTAAATATTATACACACTGCTAGTGCTCAGTTTTTTAAAGGCAGAATTTGTAATTATGTAAAAAAATAGAGGTCAAGAGAAATGATAAAGGTTACACTTGATGTAGAAATATTTTCCTCACCATGATCATTTTACATAACTATGATTTCTTTGCTTGATTCTTGAGGTGACTTCACATATTTGCATATACATCGCAGAAGATCACACTGATATTTAATGGGCACACAGCATGCTCTGTAAGAAATGCTGGGGAGGGGGGCTCAATTAGTTTTACAACCTCAACCACTGATGAAGAGTTCTCGGCAGACCCTGTGATTTGGCCTGCTTCCCAGTTCAGCATCCCACAGTCCCCATGACCGTTCCTTAGGTGATCAATATACAGGGATGCCAGCTCTGGGTGGGGAAATACCTAGAGATTTTGGGGGTGGAGCCTAGGGAGGGTGGGATTTGAAGAGGGGGGACGTCAGCAGAGTATAATGCCATAGAGTCTACCCTCCAAAGCAGCCGTATTCTCCAGGGGAATTGCTCTCTGATGTCTGGAGATCAACTGTAATAGCATAAGAAAGGCCATGCTGGATCAGACCACCCACTTATGTGGAAATCAGACCCTTTGCTGGGACGATGGTAACAACAAGGCAGGGAGCTTTTGTTGGCTTGTAAGGCAGAAAGAAATTCTGCAGTACTTGCATTCCATTTCGGACCACAACAATGGGATTGCATTTGTGCGGCGTTGGCTAAAGCTGTGAGACGTGCCCTAAAAGCTGGTCAGTTTTGCTGAATTGGGGTTTGATTGTTCAATTGGTTAGTTGGAATTATTTTGCTGAGGAAAAAAAGTAAAGGCTCAGGCAGAGTTCCAACTAGACCAAACAGAGACAAACGCCATTATTATTCCTTTGTGTTTCAGTCAGTCCCAAAGGAACGTGGAAAGCCAAAAGCTTTATTTTCTCTCCATTGTCCTTGAATATCTGTAATGGGGAATTCCCTTTGAGGTTACAGTTCTAAGTGGTGAAGATTCTAACTCAGTTACCAATGTTTTCTTACAGAATCAAGTGCAGTGATCTACATTCCACGAGTAAGAAGTAACTTTGTAATGCAGAAGATGGGACACAACCAAAAAAAAGCTGAAGTTAGGCAGTGGACAGGGTATCGTTTTGAAATGACTGTAGTGCTCAACAACCACTGGAAAAGTGGAATGGGAAGAGATAATGTTTACCCAGGTTGAGAATTGAACGTTTTCATCAATTAAATCTGTAAACCTGTGGAATAATCTCTAGAGGTACAGTGGAAAACTCCACCATCTGGAATATCAAGAGCTAGACTAGGCAAAACACTAGAAAGTCCACCGTGGGGAATAATTCTGATCTGGCAGAAACCTGCAGTAACCAACGTTGCAAGTATTTTCCATGACCTCATTCTATTACGGTTTTAGTACAGTGCAGCCTCTCTCTCTCTTACACACACACACAGGTGACATTCTTTCCAATACTGGAAAAGAGCAAGAGAGTATACAGTACCTTTACTGTGTAGTTGAAGTGCTTTGCTGACTGCATGAATCGGTGAAAGCCGTCTGTTTCCTTGGTTGCAACAGTTAGAATTAATAACTTATCTGGTAAAAGGGGGAGAGAAAAAGAGAAAGGTGGAACTTCATAATTGAAATATTTTAAAGGGAACAGCATGTGAAAAAAGGCTTGCTGACTGTTAAACCCTAACAAGGTATACTGAATGGTTTAGGGATGCCAACCTCCAGGTGCAGCCTGGAGATCTCCTGGAATTATAACTCGTCTCCAGAGATCAGTTCCCCTGGAGAAAATGGTCTCTTTCGAGGGTAAAGTCTATGGCATTATAGCCTACTGAGGTCCTTGCACTCCTCAGACACTGCCCTCCCCAGGCTCCACCCCCAAATCCCCAGGAATTTCCAACCCTAGAGATGACAACCCTAAGATATTGGTGAATAACTCAGTCATTATCAATGGCTTGGACCTGTTATGGATGAAAAACTTTTGCCTTAAGAAAATACGGACACCTGCATAAAACCTGCCATAAATGCCCTAAGTTACACTCAGGCAGGAAAGTAGTGAGGTATATGGAGCTCAATGTGTGAGAACCAGAAGAAACTTGTACCATATGGCTAGTTTTTTGAGGGGGTGGGACAGGTTTTAGCATACTCGGCTTGGTTTCTTAAAAACTAGTGTTTCAAATCATTGTGGGACTCTACAATGCAGGTATGGTGGGAAATTAAGAGCCAGCCTCCCAAAGTAAGGGATTGGTCCCACAGAGCCCCTCCCAGCTGGGAGGCGGAGACTTAAAACAGTCTATTTCTTTGGGGAAGGAACAGTGCAGGAACAGAAAAGGTGGGACAAAATAGAGCAAAGGCTCATGCTTTGCCAAAGCTGAAGAGCATCCTTCGTCCTGTTTCCTGCCACTTTATGCCCATTCCTCAGAATGGGGGAAGAATGTCAAGGTAACATCACACTCAATATAGTTAGCTATTTTCATTTGGGTTTATATCTTACACATTCTGCAATAATTTTCACTGTATGCTGAGGCATTCTCATTTCATCTGTGTTGGTCTTTTCTGTAGTATGTATGCTAGTTAATAAAAGCCTTTAATTATATGGTGATTTGACTACACTGAACTCTTTACCCATTGGCTTGGATAGGCTTATGCACCTGCACATCCCACCTGGTGATTCAAAGCACTGGGAGGAAACTGGGGTGCAGACAATTAGGGATACCTTGAGTGATGGCAATTTCTACCAGGTACCCTAAAAACCAAGGAGGGAGTTTGGGGAGGAAGACATTTTCCAACAGGGGCTGGGATGTCTCACAGTTATGAACCTTGGGTAACAGAGCTCCCTTTGCCACTAACTGTCTTGGAGCAAGTGACCAGGGGAGTGGATTGAGGGACCCAAAGAGATCAGGATATGATCCACACTGAATTTTCCACTAATGGAAGGTGAGGTGTAATTTCTGCCAAGATCCTGTTCATGCTGCAGACCCCTAATTTGCCCCTCAAGCCATTATTGATGGTCCCTTGTTCTCCAGGAACAGCACTTAGGGGTACGGTTGCCAGGTCTCCTCTTGCCAATCCAATTCATCGCCTGATGGTATCTGAAATGCTGGCAGGAGGGAATGGGGATGTGAGCCAGCATTGCACCAGCACACTAATGTCACTTCTGGTGAAAACCAGAAGTTACATCATAGGATACTCTAGGATTTGCAAAAACTATATGGTTTTACCATAGTGTTTTTGCAAAATCCTAGCGCATCCCATGACCGTACTTCCAGTTTTTACCAGAAGTGATGGCAGTGCGCCAGAATGATGTTGGCATACCAGTTCCCAATGTTTAAGCTTATGGTCAACATAGGGTTGTCAACCTCTAGCTGGGGCCTGGAGGTCTTATGGAATTACAACTGATCTCCAGAGTGCAGAGATCAATTCCCCCAGAGAAAATGGTTGCTTTAGAGGGTAGACTGTATGGCATTATACCCTGCTGAGGTTCCTCCCCTCCCCAGGCTTCACCCCAAAACCTCCAGGAATTTTCCAGCCTGTAGTTGGCAACCCTAAGTCAACATCATCCTGTGAGGTAGGGTACAGGGAGACACAGTAGGAAATAAGAATTCAACAGGTGTAGGGAAAGCTGAATTGCACACATATTGACCCCGCTCCATTCCTGGCCTCCACACATTAATTTGACATTGATACATGTACAACAGTTGAATCCACATTTGGCCTCTGCAAAATGAGGATTCTTGATAACACGCAGAATTGCCAGTCATGTGAACAACCAATCCTACACACTCAAACTTGTTTACAACTGTACATAATAAATGCTGTTCAGATACTCAAGGCAGTGAGGAGGTGAGGAAGAAAAATCTCATTTATCCTCCTGCCCCCTCCCCATTGAATGATACCTGAAAAGAGCAAATTATTTGCCCAAGACGTTCCTGGGAAATTCTTATCCAAATGGGAATTTAAACATCCAAGACCAAGAATCTAGTCATTGTGCCACATTGGCTATGTATTGTTCGTGTATGTTTCAAGCACAGAATGGTTTACTCAAAGAGAATGAGACTGTGTTTCAGCATTTCATATTTGATTCTTAACAAACACACACACACAATATGAGAATGATGCATGAAGATATACTAAAAGCTGGACTATGAAATAAATTTGCCTAAACTAATCCATGTGTCCTATTACACAAGATGCAAGACATTAAAAGTTCAGTCCAAAATGTAACTTGGCATCTTCAATATACAGCTGCTGACACAAAAGTCTGGAAACGTTCAGCTTCACAATAATAGCCTTACAAGTCTGAATATCAGTGAAAGTAGGAATTACACCATTCTGAAGCCCTTTCCAAGATGAATTATGCATTTTCAATATGCTTGCTCTTAGAGCACAAAAAGGGAGCATACGTACTTATGCACTAGAAGTCTATTTCAAGCTTCTAGCTTCCAATAGGGAGTTTCTGTGGACAAAAGGATTTCCACTTACGGAATGTGATTTTTCTCACACACACCTTCCTGCTACAAAATGTCCAAAACGTCCCCCATAACATTACTTTGGGGAGACGAGAGGCACCCAAGAACAGCACCTTGGGCTGTGATGAGAGGGGAGGCAAGAAAAGTAATGCCATTGGATCCAACCCACTATGTCATCCATATGAACACCCATTCTGTAGTCACTCCATTGGCTGATCATCAGTTACCCAGTAAAATAATGGCTTCGTGACCTTGGACCTTCATATCTGCCGGACTGCCTCTTTGCTCACCTGAGAAGGGCCTTCTGCTAGGACGACCCTTTAGGGCAAGCTCTAAAAGTGTCCATACATATGCATTGTCTGTTGTGGCCCCCACATTGTTGAACAGCCTGCTTGAAGAGGTCAGGAAGGCACCCAACTTCTGGCCTTCCAAGAAATATGTAAAACAGATTTGTTCAGGAGGGCATTTTTTTAATAATAAACAGCTATATAATATATAGTACAGCTATATAATAACAGAGTGGTTCAGGAAGATGCTTTAATAAAAGGAACAGGACTGTGGGTTACACCATTGTGTACAGTATGTATTATCTGTTGCTGTATGTATTATCTCACCATTGGAAGGTCATTACAATGGGATTCCTAGTAATAACCGAACTTGCTTTTAAGATCACAGGCATAGTGAGGATCTGGCTCATGTGACACTCTTGTCCCCTAGATATGTGCCAGAACATGAAAAACAATGAGTTTATTTTGTCATGATTTTATGGAAGTCCAGATCAGGCTAAATTAATATTATTGTTAGAAGAAAAAGACAAATTTATTACTTTTAGAATGGCACATAATTGGACATAAAACCATTTATCTAATGTTCAACGATATTTATCTTGCTCTCACTGCATTGTGTTTCTGCTTATTTTCTGCATTGTTTAACATGGCATGTTTAAAACGTATGCCTTGTTTCAGATTTCTGCACTCTCGGTCCTATTACATTGTTTATTACCTGTCTCACCCTATCGACTATATTGATTTACATTGCTTAATCTGCCCTGAGTCTCAGTGAGAAAAACAGATTAGAATAAATAAATTTAGGATAAGTCACACGAGACAATATTCTTATTTTGAAGTCTTATTTTCATATAGGGTTACTACTAGCAATGGGAACATTTTGAGCTTCCCCCTATCTATGGCTAGTAAATCAATACCAACCAAACTCTGTCTTCCCAGGCAGCATCTCCTCCATCTTGTCTGGATTACGTTTCAGTTTGTTTACCTTCAGCCATGTGATCACAACCTTAAGAGATTGGCCCAGGACTTTTGCAGCTGCCAAAAGAGGCTTAGATAATGAGATGTAAAGCTGGGTGTCATCGGCATATTGGTGACAATCCGTTCCAAAGTTCCTGGTGATTTCAGCCAAAGTTCTAAAGTAAAGGTTAGAAAGCATTGGGACAGACTACATATCAGGTCCCAACTAGCCAGTTTTTCCTCCCATATGGACACACGTTGCTTCTAACCAGTAAGAAGTGAGCAAAACCAGTGGAGGGTAGTCCCAATTATTACAAATATTGTTTTTGTAGCTGATCCATCAAAATATCTTTGTTGCCTTTATCAAATGCTGCTGATATCAATATTATCAGCAGTGATGGATTGTCCTTAAACTGTAGCCAGAGACAGTAGCCAATAATACTGTTGCAGTTCCAAATCCTGGCCTGAAGCCAGAAAACTGGTAGTCTGCCCATTAAGTATCTAAAGTTTGAGGTTATAATCTTTCTCCCCATTAACCCTGCACAGCTTGAAAGCAAAGCAAAGAACAAAGCAGCCATGACAGAAGAGAAGCAAATAGCTTTCACCCACCCCTCTGAAAAAAGATCAGAGGAAATACGGTGCACTGGAAAATGTGATCACATCAGACTGGCTAAGCCAAAACTACTGAAAGTTTCTTGTACCAACTATTCACATGTGGCAGCAATTGCAGAATTGGGTTGTGGGGGGGAACGTATTTTATACAACTGCCGCAGCATTCTCCTGCCGGTGTTCCATAGCACCTAATATAATAGGCATGCTCCTCTGATCCTGGAGAGAATAGGTATGCATCATGACTAGTATCCATTCTTACTAGCAGCCAAGAATACCCCTCTCCTCCATGAACATGTCCACTCCCCTCTTAAAGCCTTCCAAGTTAGCAACCATCACCACATCCTGGGGTAGGGAGTTCCACAATTTAACAAAGTGTTGTGTAAAGAAATACTTCCTTTTATCTGTTTTGAATCTCTCACCATCCAGCTTCAACAGGTGACCCTGCATGCTAGTATTATGAGAGAGGGAGAAAAGCTTCTTCCTGTCCACTCTCTCCATACCATGCATAATTTTATAGACCTCTATCATGTCTCCCCTTAGCCGCCTTCTTTCCAAGCTAAACAGCCCTAAGCGTTTTAACCACTCCTCACAGGGAAGTTGCTCTAGTCCCCTGATCATTTTGGCTGCTCTTTTCTGCACTTTCTCAAGTTCTGCAATACCTTTTTAGGTGTGGTGACCAGAACTGTACACAGTATTCCAAGTGTAGTCTCACCATAGAATTGTACAAAGACAGTATGATAGCAGCGGTTTTATTCTCTTGTTCCTTGTCTAATTATGGAAAGCATGGAATTTGCCTTTTGCATAGCAGCCACACACTGGATTGACATCTTCATTGAGCTATCCACTATCACCACAAGATCCCCTTCTTGGTCTATTGTTGCCAGCACAGATCCCATCAGTGTATATATGAAGTTGGGATTTATCATTTTTGCCACAATATGCATTGCTTTACACTTGCTCACTGTGTTCATATAAAAGTTATTATCTCTCATTTGGTTCATTGCAGATTGAAAGCCTATAATATTTTTGAAATAATAGTACCTCAGTTGCCATTGGGGGCTGTATTGTGAAGTAGAGATACTGTTAAGAATGTGTGTGTGTGTGTGTGTGTGTGTGTGTGTGTGTGTGTGTGTGTGTGTGTAAAGTGCCGTCAAGTTGCAGCCGACCTATGGCGACCCCTTTTTTTTGGGGGGGGGGGGTGTCATGGCAAGAGACTAACAGAGGTGGTTTGCCAGTGCCTTCCTCGGCACAGCAACCCTGGGTCTTCCTTGGTGGTCTCCCATCCAAATACTAACCAGGGCTGACCCTGCTTAGCTTCTGAAATCTGACGAGATCAGGCTAGCCTGGGCCATCCAGGTCAGTGCCTGTTAAGAATACACAGTTGTTAAAGACTGAAGACATTATTATGATAGCATGTGTAGGCTTAAATGTGCTTACAGGAAACTCTCTTCAGGCAGATACAGGGTAGACAGAACATGCCGTCATCCTTCGATTATATGTCTGGAATAATGCTGCAATGCTACATTAAATTACAGTTGCAATTCACTCCCCTGGGGGTATTACTAATTCTTTGAAAGAAAACAGCTTCTTCAAATAAGCTCTTGGAAAAATACTCATTTCATTCATGTAATACTTGCTTACTCACTAATGAAATTGTGGAATTCACTTCCAGGGGAGGTGGTGATGGCCATGAACACTGATGACTTTAAAAGAGAATTACACAGATTCACAGAGGATAGGTCCTGAGAGGGTTCAATCTAGAGAGGGCTGTACTTAGGCTTTCCAGCCCCCCAGGGAGAAAATAAACAAACTGACAAAAATTCATGGACAATTGGTGGCTTTTAGCCCTGTGCGCTAAGATAAATGACCATGTTCAAAAGTAGCTTACTAGTAAATACCAGTTTCTAGGGAAACGTTATAAAGGGTTGCTGGGAATCCAGACCCAACTCTTTCAAACATGAACATGTAGCTTGGCCCTAGGAACGGCATTCAGAGGGCCACTTGGGTTCATTCCACCAGTAAAAGGTTGAGCTAGGGTCCACCTTGGTCAAACTACACAGCACACTACCTCTGTTTAAACAGCATTTAAACCCCTGACCTTCACAAATGCTGACATACTTACCTGGATAATTGTATTTATGTTCTACATGACAGGAGACATGTTATGACCACTACTCATGTGACTTTTCAAGTCTGCTCTATTCTACTCCACAACAGGTTTGTTTTTACACCTCTTTATCATTGAAGCAAACAGAATAATACAAGGGGGGCGGGGCAGCGAAACTTACAGGAGAGAATCCCATCTCCCCCCCCCACCCCACCGCTGAGTTTGCTGGGCCCTGAGCGGCTCTTGGCATTCGTCGCAGTAGCCAGGCACTGAGCGGTTCCCAGAGTCCACCACCGCAGCCAAGTTCCAATGGTTTGTTGCAGCTACCGCTAGGCTCCACCACAGCAAAGTAAGTGCGTTGTCTGTGCATATGCAGACAATTCTTTTTAAAATTATAAATTATAATTAGGGGGAGATTTAAACATTTCAGATTTTTCTGAAATGGAATCCCCCACTTTGCAGAAAAATCTGTTTAGCACTTGTGTGGCCCCAACTTGTGGATTTAGGTAACCGCAGATGGGGGTCACATGTTGCTATTAGATATATAGATACACATGTTGCTATTAGATATATAGATACAACTATGTAATCGAGAATGACATTGCTGTTGCTGGCAAGAGGTTTAAGGGGTTTACTGATCCCCGGCCTGGTGTTCTGACAAATAATGAGGATTAGCCCTTAGAAAGTGAGAGCACATATTTGGGGGAGGTACTTCTTCATACTACACATGTGGAAAAACATTCTGCTCAGAAATCAGAGCTGGATTTCAGGAAGGGGATTGGACATTAACATGATTTATAGGAGCCTGCCCTGCACATGCTCAGAGAGAGATCTGTGTGATCAGGACTGAGAACAATGGAGTGATGGTTCATTAGGGGTTTTCTAGTGCTCCCAGCTGCTGGCTTCACTCCCATAAAAAGGCATGGATTTTCTTCCCTTAGTTATTTGAGGGCAGGCAGAGCTGTGAACAGCCCACTCGGTAGAGATCTGTTTGAAAGGTGCAGAGCACAGATGAAGAGCATGTGCCTGGTCACCACTGGACTGGAAGTCAGCCAACGACTCGGCTTCTTCGTGTGCTGCCTTGCGAAGCTGCTGTAGGGAATAATGTATGAATGCTACAGATTTTTATTCTTGCTCATTTTCAGACTCCCCAGAGATTGCTAGGGACTGTACAGCATTGGGGGTATAGGAGGGTTTTTCTCATGTAGAGAAGTGGAAGCCCTTACAGTCCTCTTTACCTTGTAATCACCTCCCAAGCCCCACAATGCTCAGTCATGTTCCTTACCACTATAAACACTCCATAACTACATCCTGTTTTCCCTCAACTCCAGGCATAAATACACTCTTCTCTATTTCCTCTTTTTTAACCGTCCCGAAATATTTCTAACCATAGTCTTCTCTGCTTCTTTTGGCAAAACTCCTTCACTCTTTCAATTTCCTTCCTCTCCCATTCATCTTTAGATTGGCCTCAGCCTGCTAACCCACTCTATCCTTTCCTCCTACCTTCCAGGCTCCCTGTTTGGCACTTCACATTCAGCTTCTCAATCAGAGAATGGGCATGACATCTCAGTCAAACTTGATGTCCTTTATTGTCGAAGGCTTTCATGGTCAGAGTTCATCGGTTCTTAGGCTATCCGGGCTGTGTGACCGTGGTCTTGGTATTTTCTTTCCTGACATTTCGCCAGCAGCTGTGGCAGGCATCTTCAGAGGAGTAACACTCAAGGACAGTGTTACTGTCCTTCAGAGACACTGTCCTTGAGTGTTACTCCTCTGAAGATGCCTGCCACAGCTGCTGGCAAAACGTCAGGAAAGAAAATACCAAGACCATGGTCACACAGCCTGGATAGCCTACAAGAACCGTTGATGTCCTTTCCTCTTGACATCAGATAAATGGATACCAATTGCAGTGGTGAGGGAACTATACTGTGCTGCCAGTTGAACACTAGGTATGGTTCTTGTTAGTCCACCTTAAGAGCAAAAAAACCCCGATATTGGAAGATCTGGGAAAGGTGCTAAAAGGGTGCAACCAAAATGAGGAAGGGGTTGGAGCTTTCCTCTATAAAGGAAGGGTAAAGCAGTTTAGCTTGAAAAAGGATAACTATCTGGGCACATGACAATTTTATCAAATCATGTCTGATGTGGACAGAGGCATCCTTCATCTCTCATAATAATAGAACTTGGGCTCATCCAATGAAATTGATTGTCAGTTGATTTACGGTAAGCAAAGCAAAATACTTCTTCATCCAAAGAATAATTAATTTATAGAACTTTCCAGCCATAAGGTGTGGTAAGAATCACTAGCCCATGAAAGATAGGTGGCTTTCAGCCCAGAGGGCTAGGAGGAACCATAATTTCAGAAGAAGCTTACCACGTAACATAACATAAGCTTACCAGTAAATGCTAGTTGCTAGGGGGGAAGGTATAAAGGGTTACCTTTTTTGTGTGTGGGGGTGTCCTAGATGAGGAATTCCCAGGGGCATTGGCTTGGCCATTGCAGAAAACAATACGGTAGACCACATGAACCTTTGGTCTGATTCAGAACAGCTTCTTCAAGCAATATGATGTGTTCCTGGCAAAACGCTTCCCTCTTTGCGACTGTTTATTTCACAGGAGCCGTTTTTGGCTTTGCATGAGACAGCCATATGTATTTATAGCCTTGGCTAAATCCAGCAAAGGCCTTTGTTACCATTCTGTATAAGTGAATTAACAGCATGTCCTTAACTGGCTGCATTTAAGGTCTGCCTACCACAGAATTGCTACCTAACCTTGGAAAAAAAATTCCCCTCAATCTCTTAATGTAGAAATAAAACATATGGAGGAGTCTGGGTGGGAAGAGATACTTGCAGGACAGGTGGGAAGAGTTGAACTAAGTTTGGCACGGCTGGAGAGGGGGCTGAACACTATTAATTTTGGTGGGATTCAATGGACTAGGGATGATGGCACTGTACCATCACTTGGCAGTAGGATTTAAAATGTTTGGGTTGAGGTCATAAATCAGATTAATATATCAAAACAATCCCCAGCTAACAGTTAGTAGTCCTGAGAATGTCTCTTACACCCTGGAAACCCTCTAGTACAATAAATAGGGTTGCCAGGTCCCCCTTTGCCACCAGCGGGAGATTTTGGGGCGGAGCCTGAGGAGGGCAGGGACTTCAATGCCATAGAGTCTAATTTTCTCCACGTGATCTAATCTCTATCGGTTGGAGATCAGTTGTAATAGCAGGAGATCTCCAGCTAGTACCTGGAGGCTGGCAACCCTAACAATAAAAGAAAATGGCACTGGAGAAGATGGGCCATTTACTTGGTTTACGACAAGGCAGTTTCAGACAACTACCCATTCATTCCCGGCCTTGGCTAAATACTTTTCTGGACTTGGTTTGCAGTCTAACTAAGCTAATTAACAGTAAGTCATTGACTGGCTGTGGTTTCCTGCCACAGAAAATCACTGTGAGTTTCCAGGCAAAATATTTAGGCTTAAGGCAGGACATTTCTTTTATGTGCAAATAAAGCAAAACAGTTTTGGCATTCAGTGAAAGAATGATCCTTGAGCAACAGAACTGACAAATAGAATTTAAAAACCGGTAAGCTTTTAAAGGATCACATTCTCCATCCTCATCCAATGGGTGTAACATGCATATGCTCATTTACTGGAGTCAGTCGCAGAAATGACAAGCTGTCACAATGTTTATATACTGGATGGACATGATCAAGAACTTAATAAATGGCCAATTTAAAATATAATGGATAATCTTTTGTTTCTTTTTTTAAGCCTTTACTTGTTTTTGTTTTTTTGTTCAAGGAATATAACACCCAGTTTTGTTTATTATTCCCATGTGTTTTAAAGATATCTGTTGCACAGCTAAATTTACTTAATTAATTTATACTGTACCTTTCTCCTCACTGGAGACCCAAAGTAGCTTACATTGTTTGAATATGTTGCATGAAAGATTTTAAAAGAAAACCATTGCAGATCCATACCAATGTATACCTTCCAACATTTAACTGATGAAAATAGTAATACCTCACACCAAGCACTTCCCCTTATGTGCTGCTGATGGCTCTATGCCATTAGCTGCATGGTGTATTCATTTATTCTGTAACCATCTGTCCTGCAGTTCTTTTAAAGTAAGGTAGCTTTTTAAATTGTAAAATATTCTAGCCCTCTACAATTGTTCAAAGAATGCAGAACTCTGTATGTACAGAGGACAGTGGTATCACATCACACCCACTAGCCCATGTCTAGATATCCACACATACAGCTTCTGTACAGATGCCTACATGTGCACACGTATATGAGTAATCATGAATACTTGGGGGATAGCATCCCAGTCTTACAAACAAAGATTATCCATGCATACTTGTATGGTCATTTATTCAACTGTAAGCACAGACGTCTTGGGAAGAAAGTCAGTGGGTGTAATTTTGATAATCTACACCGGTCAACTGACAGGAGGAGTGTATTCCTGCTGGTCCTCCTGTCCTGGATCTCTCAGCAGCCTTTGGTACTATCAACCATGGCATCCTTCCGGATCACCTGGCAGGGATGAGCCTGGGAAGTTCTGGGCTTCAATGGGTTCCTAAAGGTAAGCACCAGAAAGTGATATTTTGAGTTTATTATTTGGTTCCATTATCATTTTTACAGGCTGCAAGGACTGATTTTCTCCTCAATGCTGTTTAACCTCTTCATTGGGAGAGATCATCTGGAAATATGAAGTTGACGTCAATATGCTTAAGAAACACAATTCTCACTCTTTCATCATAATCCAGGGAAGAGCTAAAAGTGTTACCCAATGTCTGGATTCAGTGAATGGTTGGATAATTAATAAACTGAAAGGTAAAACCTAGAAAAGATGGAAGTGTTGGATGGGGAGAAAGGCTGATTCAGGAATGGGAGTTTGATCAATTCTAGATTACCTTTAAATCTCTAAATTGTTTGGGCCTCAAATACCTAAAGGACCCTCTCTGACCATACTGAACAGAGATCCATGTGAAGGACCTTCCTTAGGAAACCAGACCAATCAGAACAGACACCCAAACCCAGGAATCAAACTATGAAATATAAACCTAGATGCCTAATTTGTACTTAAATACACTCAAGCAATACTATTACAGGACCTAAAAACATCTGCTATTCTGTTTTGGGTCGTCCACTTACTCCGTTTCCAATACAATAAATACCACTGCCTGTCAATGATAACCTTCTATTCTCTACATCAGAAAAACAGAAATGTCCCTTATACAAAATAATAAATATCCATAAATATGATATTAAAAATTACAATATTCCAAAATGGGATGGACGGTAATTTTAATTTTTTAGGACTTGCTATTGCTGATGTTAAAGTTTCTGTTTTCCTTTAAAAAATGGAGAATTCAATGCAAAAGTGTTGGATTAGAATTCATCAAGAAATTCAGTACTATCTGTTCTCGAACATTTTTATATTCTGATTTTACATTTTTAGTTGAACTGTGACCTTCCCTGTTGACCACATATGGTTGAAAGACAGTGAAAAAATTGTAAAGAATAAAAGTCTCCTGCCTTTTATGTGTGTTGAATATATGTGTTTTCAATGACTGAACAAAACTATTGTCCTAAAACCTGTTACCTATATAGTTCAATATGAGCCTCACCAGTGTGTAAAAGGCCAAACTGTTCACTGAAATTGGTGAATGGGTGTAATTTCTAGAAATCTGGGGTTTGAGACTGCTTCAAAACAATTTGTTGAAAGAACATATTCCAGTATTATTATTTTGTAAATGAACTGAAGGGGTTGGCAACACACTCCCTACATGGTTAACAAGAAGTGAATACTTTCATAATCATTTTCGTGAACAATTCATAAACGTATGAATAGTCTTCTCAGATAACATCCATAGTAATGCTCAGCTTGATTAATATAAGCTATTTTTGCACTGCCTAAGAAATACATAACTTGAATCATGCAAACCAAATGAAAGACTTTTTAACTGGAGCATGGAAGACCAACTTCCTATATTCAAATGCATTCCTTCACTGGTAGGAAGACCCTCAGGAATGTGAAGACCACCAACAATGTGTATTTTAACTCAGACATGATGTAAGGCTATATATATTTGTTCCGTAAACTATGGGCAAAACATTAAACATCCTATGATCAATCTCCAATCTTTAGAAAGACATCTGCATAAACTGACAACAGTTTACTTAGAATCTTAACACAAGGTACATTAATCAGCATGGGTAATACGCAAAAGAGCCTCTTGAACTAGAGAAAGGTGATGCAGGACACAACACATACTTTTTTTAGTGATCTTTTTTTTAAAAAAAAAAGCTCAAGGCACTTTACAATAATTCAAAATACAATTCAAACTAAAACTTTCAGGGCATTCCTGACCTTCGAGGGCGAAAGATCTTAGGATGCCAGGAAGAGGCTGCGCCAGCATTAGGGCCCCCCGCATCGGCATCCAGGCTACTCACGGCAGCATTAGTGACCCCAACACCCACATGGAGGCCCGGATGCCAGTCTCCAGGCGCTGGCAGCGCTGCCCCGGGATGCCGGTAAGGCCTTCTGCTAGCGTCCCACCGGCATAAAGGGCCATGCTGGCATTCGGGGGGGGGGCATTCCAGCATCCTGGGAGGCATTCCCAGCACGGGCTAGGGGGAGGAGCAGCCGTTAGGCAGCCTCTGTCCCCTTTCGCCCCAGGTATGCTAGCAGCGAGAAGAGTGAGGCTGCGCGTACTTTTTAGCAGGTGCAGTCTCACTTTTCTCAATGGAGCGAAAAGCCCCATTGACTGCTGGCAGTCATGGAACAGCTTAGAAGGTCCTGCAGCGGCACCCCCACCCCTTGCCATCCCTGGCCGCCGGCAGTTCAGGAATGCACTGTTAAGCTCAAAAAACATCAGAACAGTAAAAATATAAAAGCATCTCTATAAAACCAACCAGTAAAACCAGCATAAAAATTAAAAACATAAAGCAGCATTCAAAACATAAAAAGCAGCATAATATCCATAAAGTAAATTGGTCAAGATAAAATCAGGCAAAGGCCTGGGAAAATAAAATTATGTTTACCTACTGCCATCAGAATAACCACCTAAGCATCAGGGGGATTTAAATTAAATTACACTTAGGCTACACTCTCCTCTAAAAGGCATTTAAGACAACTTACTAATAATGTTCAAAGAAAGAAATCACACATGCATAGTTTACCTTATGACATGTCATGCGTCTTTCAGGACAAAAGGTCAGATGACCATACCCCTGTGTTCATCACCTAAGTGACAACATATGAATGCAAACAAAATAGGTTGGAAACAGTCCTGGCACCTTGAAACACCACTACAACAGAGACTTGTGGTTGATTTTAGCTCAACCCAGGACTGATGACAAAATGTGCAATCGGCTCACAACAATGCAACCTTGTATTGCATATTGCTTGGAGTATACCTTGTATTGCATTTTGCTTGGAATATACCTATCTGTCCATATATACCTCCTACTTTGTATTTCTCACTATATGATAAATGCAGACTGTTTTAGAAGCTAAAACAGAAAGTACATGTGTGTCAATGCAAGGCTAGAGTGCTTTGGTTCACAATGCTAAAAATGTGAAAGACCAGCGATTAAAGTTACCAACTCTTAGGTGAGGCCTGACAATATCTCAGAATTAAACTCATGTTCAGATTACAGAGATCCGTTCTTCTGGAAAATATGGCTGCTATGGAGGGTGTACTCTATGGCATTATACTATGCTAAAATCACTCCTCTCCCTAAACCCCACCCTATAGGACTGCCGCTCTGGGTTGGAAATTCCTGGAGATTTGGGGATAGAGCCTGGGCAGGGCAGGACCTGTACAGGGCATGATGCCATTAGTCCACCCTCAAGGAGCCATTTTCTCCATTAATTTTATCCAGGGGAACTGATCTCTGTAGTCTGGGAAACTGATCTCTGTAGTCTGGGGATCAGATGTAATTCCAGGTGATGTCCAGGCCCCACTTGGAGGTTGGGTACCCTGCTTCCCAAGTTCCACCCCCAAATCTCCAGGTATTTCTCAAATGAGAGTTTTTACATGTTTTAAATTTGAAGGACGTATTTTAAGTACAGGAAGTTTGAAAAGACGATATTATCTGGGAAAATAAACTTATGAGCAACTGCTCTGGTTAGACCTCAACTAGAGTACTGTGTTCAGTTTTGGGCACCACAATTTAAGAAAGATGTAGACAAGCTGGAATGTGTCCAGAGAAGGGCAACAAAGATGGTGAGGGGTCTGGAGACCAACTCCTATGAGGAAAGGTTGAAGGAGCTGGGTATGTTTAACCTGAAGAGGAGAAGACTGAGAGGGGATATGATAACCATGTTCAAGTACTTGAAGGGCTGTCATTTAGAGGAAGGTGCCGAGTTGTTTTCTGTTGCTCAAGAAGGTCGGACCAGAACCAACAGGTTGAAATTACATCAAAAGAGTTTCCGTCTAGACATTAGGAAGGATTTTCTAACAGTTAGAGCGGTTCCTCAGTGGAACAGGCTTCCTCGGGAGGTGGTAAGCTCTCCTTCCCTGGAGGTTTTTAAGAAGAGGTTAGATGGTCATCTGTCAGCAATGCTGATTCTGTGACCTTAGGCAGATGATGAGAGGGAGGGCATCCTGGCCATCTTCTGGTCACTAGGGGTGTGGAGGGGGGAGGTAGTTGTGAATTTCCTGCATTGTGCAGGGGGTTGGACTTGACGGCCCTGGTGGTCCCTTCCAACTCTATGATTCTATGACCAATATAGAAATAATGTTTTGGAACATAACTGCAATTTAAATGAAAAAAAACCCATTCAGATGCTTTTTGTATGTGTTACAAAATTTACTAGGCCCCAGACCTAGGAAAGAAGAGTAGGTGAACAAGCATACAATATGCATGGTAACAGGATACAGGCACTGCAACCATTTATATGCAAACTCTTCATGTATCTGTGGAAGGATATCCTATTTTGGGCCCTAAGCATATCTGACACAGAATGGCAATTAAGCACCAGCTCTTATATACTAGAACCTAAGCCAACAGAGAACATGAATTCAAAAGTGAGTTACAGCTAGAATGAATTTAGGGAGCTGGATACTAGGTGGGAAATGCCAGCAGAAATGGGAAGGATGAGCTTCGCACCGATGCCATGACGTCACTTCCAGCATGACCTGAAAGTGACATAATCACATCAGGTGACATCCCTCATTTACCCAAAACTCTTTTATATCAGTATTAGACCAAATCAAAGCACAACTTGTGAAAATGGGCAAAGCAATTATTACCAAACTCAGTGTTAGTGTTGTTTAAAGGAAAAATAAATGGTACAGAACATTATGGACAAATATTTCATGCAGAAAAGGTATCAATTCCCTTGCCAAAATTAAGCCATCTCTTTACTTTCCCACTTAAGCACACTGAACTAGTAGTGGTCTTGTTAAAGAAAAATAAATAAGCTACAGTACTCTGAAAAAATGCAATTACTTAAGCTGGCAATTTTAGGACCCACATAAATTGCACCATAAGCGCTATACGAAGTACAGTAATCCATATATGCACCAGCCAAACATGTGTTTTCATAACCTTTTGTGCTTCCATTTATAAGGTCACAAAGAATAACGTAACGCATTTAACATAACACATAAAAGCTGCCTAATACCGAATCAGATCATGAGTCCATACTGTGACTACTTCATAAAGAGCTCTACTACCTGTGATCCTTTTTACTGACCACGCCAGAAACTGCATCTGAAGCCTTCTACATACAAATCATGAGCTCCATGACTGAGTTCTGGGCTGGGTCCATATAGAAATATTAAAAAGCTTAATATGAAGCCTGGTATTTCAGTAGAATACCCACAAGATTAAAAAAAATGTCAGAAAAAAGATGGTGTGTTTTGTTGTGTTTACTTAGGAAAAGAGGGGAAGGATAAGGATTACAGAAAGTTCCTTTAAGGGTTTGCTCACTGCTTGAGAGATCATTCCATTACTACACAAAGCTTGCATGACCAAGACAGCTCAGTGACATTCAGTTCTGCAACATCCTTCTGAAGGGGTCTACAGATCCCAGAGTAGGAGATCGTAACACAGTAGTGGGTATGTTCCAAATTAAAGATGGATAGGATTAGGCTGCAAATTGAAAAAGTATTGGAGGGCTGTGCCTCATGCTTAAAATACAACTATGGAAGCACAGGACACATAGTTTGCATAGAAGAATGTCTCGGCCAGGTAAGCTACTCTTGCACGGACCAAAAAGTTCTGATTCAGCTTAAGTCAATCATTATTGCCCTATCAAAAACTACTGAAAAGTTATCTGTGACTAACTGAAGACCCATGGTTTTCGATGGAAACTACAGTGTAAGCCTAGGCATGTTTGATCAGAAGTAAACCCCACTATGTTCAGTGAGTCCATTTGTGAGGCCATCTGTTGGCACCCTTGGGTTCTTTGAAAGCAGGGAAAAGGGAAATTACTTCATGTGACATGCCAGCATCACTTTGGGGGGGGGGGAGTTAAAATGTATAAGTCATACAGTGCATCAGGCAACATTCTGGAAGTCCCCCCAAACTCTACAGTAATACCATAGAGTTTTGGAGAAATTCCAGAGCATCACCTGGCACTTCGGCATTTAATCAAAAGTTACAGTAATACATTGTAGGAAGTCATTTATATCCCCCCCACACACACACACACACACTCTTCTCCCACCAGCCAGAAAGCAAGTAAAGGTGAGACAGCCAAATGGCTGAGAGGTTGTAAAGCACCCGCCCAGCCCACCAATCACGTTGTGAAGATATACACGCATTTTTAATTGAGGCAAGCTCATGTCACACTGCAATTAGTTCACTAGATTACCTATCCAAACCCAAAAAATGAAAAATTTGAAATTAACCAAAGTCTCTTTTAAAAGGTGGAAAACAGGTAACCCCACAAAAGTCAACACATAAGATTAATCACAATAGAAAAGAAACTCCTCAGAAGCACAGAAAAGGAAAGGCAGAATATTAATATAAATTACATATCAAACAACACTGATTTCTTTAAAAAAATAATACCTCTCCCAACCTGCCCCCCCCCACAATCAAATATTGCCCCACAGCGGAAAGACTAAGTAGTAGTAGAGTTGCCAGGTCTGCCTTGGCCACTGGCGGCAGATGGGGTAGGGTTGCCAGATCCAGGTTGGGAAACTCCTAGAGATTTGGGGATGGCGCTTGGGGAGAACAGGGACCTCAAGGGGATATAATGCCATAGAGTCCACTCTCCAAAGCATCCATTTTCTCCAGGAGAACTGATATCTGTAGTCTGGAGATGAGCTGTAATTCCAAAGGATCCCCAGGTCCTACCTGGAGACTGGCATCCCTAGCTAGTCTGTTGAGAAATGCCATCCAGGAAGGATTTGTCCAGCCGTGGTCTAGCAGTCAAGCAAAGTGAATCTTCCAAGACACAAGGAGCAGTAAGTGCAGCACACATGCTGGGCACCAAATGGCCAACATAACGGATGGATGCAGTTTAAAATTTCCCTCCTTCCAAGAAAGACTGTGTGATTGGCCAAGGTAACTTGCCTGGTGAGTTGCAGGGCTAAGATTGGCTGGAAGAAATGCTGTTTTCCAGAAATTTGGGATAAACTAGGGGTAACTGTCAAGAGGGTTGTGGGAGAGGCAGAGTCCCCAGAAAAAAAAAATTAAAAAGAAAATACGGCCTCATGTACTTAAAAGACGTTCTTACCATAGAGTTTCTGGCAATTCCTACAGCTATCCTTTGCACTTCTGGGTAGCTCTAAAGAATTGCCCAGAAATCTGTGGTAAGAAATTCTTGTAAGCAGACGAGACTTTATTTTTCTTCTTCCACCACTTCCAGCAGTGGGACCTGGGGCAGGGCATCCTCCACACCCTCCAGGGGCTTGGCAGCACTAGGAGAAACATTAGGGGAGGGACATACAGGCTCCATTAATTGAGAGCCAGTGTGACGAATGGTTAAGAGCAGCAGTTGGAGCAGTGGACTCTAATCTGGAGAACCGGGTTTGATTCCCCACTCCTCCACATGAGCAGCGGACGCTAATCTGGTTAACCGGGTTGGTTTTCTCCACATGAAGCAAGCTGGGTGACCTTGGGCTAGTCACAGCTCTCTTAGAGCTCTCTCAGCCCCACCTACCTCATAGGGTGTCTGTTGTGGGGAGGGGAATGGGAAGGTGATTATAAGCCGGTTTGATTCTTCCTTAAGTGGTAGACAAAGTCAGCATTAAAAAAAAAAAAAAAACCTTCTCAACAATGTTTAGAGATCCAGGTGTCATCCCAGGAAGGCTTTAGCTGCCTCAGATATACCCTACTTAATCCAATGAAGGGTAAATCAGATTACTTTTACAGTGGCCAATATCTCCCTAAAATGTACATAGGATTGCAGCCTTAAGCATGACTAACTTTAACTGTATCCAGATCTGAACCTATTTTTGATTAACCGAAATGTTAACATCACTAGCATTTTCACTGTTGACTGTAAGATCAGCTCTGGTTATTTTCAGCCACTTTATTATGACAACTTTCAGGAATTTCATTCATAACAGAGCATGGTTATGTTCACCAGTGGGGTGACTTTCAACTGTACACTAAAGAAAAAATACTTCCCATTTATTATGTTACATTTCTTGTAGCATATGCAGAGGATGCTTCCTCACGTTTCTGATGTTTTGAAAATGGTCAACATAGCTACACTTCAGTAAATGCTGAGCAACTGCCATCAGTTTTACAAAGTGGGGAAAAAGTTTACTGGGTTTATTGTAGAGAAAGCTTTTTGCCCTGAAGCAACTGGGGGGGAAAACACACACACAAGACCAGCTGTTAAAACAGCAGCAGTCAAATACCAGATTCGTAGAAATTTTATTTTTAGCACCCAGTTTCTTGACCTTTCAACCAGGACCTTATCCAACTTTTCTGTAATACTTCACCCTCTTTTCTATAAACTCTCCTTGCACCAGTATTACTTTATCACAGCATAACGTATGTTAAAAGTGTTGATTTCTCATCAAACCATGTTACAGTACTTTAGAGGTATTTATTGTGTCACAAGCTTCACAGGCAAAAGAATACCACATTGACTGAGAGGGACATACTGCATGGTTTACAAGCGAGAAATCCTGCGAAGGAACTCAGGCTACACAGGGTTATATTTGCCACAATAAATACCTACAGCATACATCCCATTTTGTAAAACACACCTCAGCTCTCATAAATACAATATTAAGGTACTCTTTTTGACAGCAGGTAGAAACAGAAGCTTACTACACATTACATTTAGAAAGCTGAAATGTAGTTGCAATATGCTCTCATTTCCAGAAGTGGGAGGGGAAAGTGGCATTTTTTACTTCATCACTTTAAAATTCAGGACAAGAAAACTGGCTTTACAGCCCTTCGCTGTAAAGCACTTTGCCGGCCGCTTTTGGGCAGTATAATCCCACACTGAAGGAATTAATGTAGGGATACACAGTTGCGTAGCTGGGAACAGTCACACAAAATCAGTTCTACTACCCATACAGTCATGTGACTTGCAAATATGCTCCTGCAGCATGAGATTGTACTGTGTGGAAGCAGCTCCCATGCCACTGCATATGGAGATCCAATCTGTTTCATAATCATACATAGTACAAGGCAAGGCATAGATCGGACGGCAGCAGGAGCTCCTCCCTTTTATAAGCAACTAGCTGCACACAGGAGAAGTCTTAGATGAGGAGTGTCCATCAATTTGTGCAAATTAACATGACACGTTTGGAAGGACCCCACTCCCTCCTCTGACCGAGAACCTGCAGAAAGAAGGTTCCTCCTTTTCTGCTGGACTTAGTTGTTTTGATAGGCACCTTCTTTAGAGCCTAAGTGCCAGGAGATTAGAAACTTGGGCCTTGAGCATGAAGTCTCAGAAAGGCACCTGGGTTCCCTCGCAGGGTGTGTGTGTGCATGAACGTGCTTAGGAGAATCCGTTCTCAGGTGCTTAGTGTGGTTTCTTTACATTTGTATTTTTTTATTTTATATACAATAAAGTTATTTGTGTGTGTTTACAATCACTTTTTCATTTCTCATAATTTTATTCTGTGGTATCATTATTAAGATCCACCCTGGCGCGCAGAAACTAAAAGATCTTGCGTTTATCATTGCAGAGACCCTTTTAACAGCTAATCCCCCCACCCCCTGGGTCCAGTTCGGGTAATAAATTCTTATGTATGGTTTTCTAAAAGCTACATTAATCACACAGTTCAAGAGACAACATTATTGGGTGTACTAAAGTTGCTCAAACCCAGTTTGAGAACTCACTAATTACCCAAACAAGCCAACTTTCATTTCCAATACAGGGCCACTAAGTGACACATACATTCTTGTTACAGCTCCACCAGGAATATTTAGAATAATCTCAAATGCACAGGGAGCCAAAACCGTATCAGTAGCAGCAATGTTTTACCGGCAAAAGGACCATCACAGCAAACTACCATAAATTGAGAGGTACTACCTTACGGCCGCTGAATGCAACAGGACTTCTGATTCAAACACTTCAGCAAAACTGGCTTGCGTGTCAGGCTGCCCTTCGTGAGAGTAACTGGTGTTGTCATAGAGGAGTGCAGAATAGATTACTGTAATTTTACCATTTAAGGAGGAAAAAACGGCAAAGACTGAAACCACACCATCTTTTCAGTTTCCACTAAAGTTTGGTCATGTTAAATGTCAAGCAGTATACATTTACAAAGTATAAAGAAACAAAAATACATTCATGTATACAATTGTGGCTTCGTCATCATCCACAACTCATACCATGCCAGAAATACACTTGAAATTTATAAAGGAAACATTATAATCACACTTCCCCTGCTTCTGGTTAGCTTCATGAGCAATTTGTCCACTTGTAAATATTAGTTTTGTTAGCCTCAATTTCAATGGGAATCAGTGTGGTGCAGTGGTTAGAGTGCTCAACTAAGTTCTGGGAGACCATGTCCAAATTCCCACTCTGCCTTGGAAGTTTTCTAAGTGATCTCGGCCCCGTCACTCTCTCAGCCTAACCCACCTCAGAGGTAGAGATACCAGCCTCTACATAGGACCTGGGGATCCCCTAGAATTACAGCTCTTCTCCAGACTACAGAGATCAATTCCCCTGGAAAAATGGATGCTTTGGAGGATGGACTCTGGCGTTGTACCTCACCGAGGTCCCTATCCTCCCTAGGCTCCATCCCCAAATCTCCCAACTTGAATCTGGCAACCCTACCCCTCACCATCCCCTGCTGGTGGCCAGGGGGGGACCTGGTAACCCTACTCACAGGGTTGTTGTGAGGATAAAATAAAGCAGAGGACGACAAGGTAAGCTGCTTTTGGGTCCCCACTGTGAAGAAAGGTGAGGTACAAATAAGGTAAATAAAAAACAAAGATAAGACAGAAATTGCTGTATGTTATTCATTCACCCATTTGTAATGCTTTTTGTGTCTACTATTGGTTTTCAATCACACAGTTACTGTTCAAAGTCATTTACTTCAATTGATAGGTACAAGAAGTCAGAATTGCAAGTATTACACTAACATCTAGGGCCCAGTAAACTTGGGGTTTACACCAATATGTATTGCTTGTACACATGTTCTATTCAATTCAGTTATGCTTGTGTCTGAAAAGCTCCCTGTATCAGGAGACAGGACTCAGATTCATAAATTACAAGTGAAGATTTGGTAACCAGCTTTGTTAACTTCTGCTCCAGAAGGCAATAATAATGGCAACAAAAAATGTTCATGGATACTTGTAATATGTTTTAACAGCTTCATCTGGGCATGAATAGAACATAAGCAATACGGCACCAAACAGTCATGCCAAAAATTAATTTCCTTCAATTTTCAAATAGATGACAAAGCAACGTATGCAAAACTACATGGAAAACTTGTCAAGGATTACAGCTGAAGTCGGCTGTGAACAAAGCCAGCAGTGCGTGGGACCCCGGCGTGAAAGAGGTTTGCAAATCAGCAGTCTGCCATACATTAGGGAAGATTTTTCTTAATGTTTACATTAACCACAAGCCATTTTTTACAAAAGAAATGATGAACTGCATAACATACAACTGTTTATTTTATTAGCATTTTTAAAGTAATAGATCACCGCTTTTTCATCAGGACCATATGAGGAATGCTCATTATTCAACAGAGCTTTACACAGTTCTTTGCATGAATTAAGCCATTCATTCATGCACTATTATTAATCTGATGACAATGCATATGAGGTAGATGGAGGTCTACCATTATGATCATAATCAAATAATATACATCATCATCATATAAAGCTGTCTTACACTGACACAGACCATTGGTCCCTCTACTGGCAACTTGGACTGTTGACCCTGACTGACAGGCCTCCAGAATCTCACAAAGAAAACTGTCTCAGCAACTCCTACAAAGACCCTTTCACTGGAGATGCCAGTAGTTTCTGCTATAACACCAATGTGCATAATGCATAGAATGAATCTCAAGTTCAACACATACACCTCTTAAAAGAAAAAGGGGTCGATCATGGAGCAAGACATGCAAGGTGTATTGTATAGCATATATCTAATTGTAAGGTGGATGGCTTATGCTAATCTCAAAAGCAACAAAACCAGACCATCCACTCACAACACAGGAGTTTTTACATATCTGGGGAGCTCCCTAGCTTGGATTCTGCCAAACGTCTCTGCTGATCAAAGGATTTCCACCAGCGGAACATGACTTCTTTCTCCCCCTCCATCTGCATCCCCAAATCCCCCCTGAAATGATGCTCCTGCAGCAGATGGGACCCCAACAACAGGATGACAGGGGAACTGGAAGTAGGGGAATCACTGATCACCCCCCCTTCTATCAGCAGAAATGATCAGGGGGTTCCACCCCCACCCAAGTATGCAGAAAAAAAATGAACTACACACACTAACACCATAAATGGCTTCCTGAGGAGAGAGCATTGCTTCAGGAGGCATCATGTTGAATATATCTGAAGTCAGTTGAAGGGGGGAATAAAGAGATGGGGGAAATGTGTCTGCTTAATCCCTCTAGTGCGTATAGAACCTTGGAGATGGAAAATTGGGTGTGGATGTGTGTAGAGATTTCTAGATCACTTATTTCTTGTCCTCCCCACACAAACATGCAATGTCTCACAGGCTTCTGGTATTTTAGAGTCCTATGTGCTGTGCATATATCTACATGTACAGGGGTGGGAGCTGCTCACAAGTTCAAGATTCACTACTGTACTCTACTTCATGTACTGTTGATCTGCCAAAGGACCTCTATGAATTGGCCCTGTGACCTTTTACTAACAGTCAGATTTAGCTTGCAAAACATTGTTAAATAGTGAAGCTAGTCCATTAGTAAACCAAGCAATACTAATGCAATACCTATTATCACTACTTAAGAAAGTTTTAATTGGCTATTAACTTTTTTTTAAGTATCATGCTACTACTGATTTTGGATTTGTTTTTGAAGAAATGATGCAGTGTTTGTGTGGGTGGTTATAATGAGGGTACATAGATGAAATTATGTATGCATTGTGCCTATTTCTAAACAGGTACTATCAGGTGTCTCTCAGTCACACGATCGCATTACTTTACACACAGCAGTCTCAGTGAATAGGGCCTCTAGCTTGTGGTAGCGAGAATCTTATTTTGCCAGCCACTATAAACTGTTATTTGAATGTTGGATACCCTTCAATGGATGCACAACCACTTATTTTCCCTTAATTTATCTAGCAACAAATAATTTCTAGAGCAACTGCCTTATGAGAAGCGGTTAAAACGCTTAGGCTGTTTAGCTTGGAAAGAAGGCGGTTAATGGGAGAGGTCTATAAAATTATGCATGGTATGGAGAGAGTGGACAAGGATAAGTTTCTCCCTCTCTCATAATACTAGAACACGGGGTCATCTGCTGAAGCTGCAGGGTGAGATTCAAAACTGATAAAAGGAAGTATTTCTTCACACAACGCATAGTTAAATTGTGGAACTCCCTGCCCCAGGACGTAGTGATGGCTGCCAACTTGGAAGGCATTAAGAGGGGAGTAGATATGTTCATGGAGGGGTATTCATGGCTACTAATAAAAATGGATACTAGTCATGATGCACACCTATTCTCTCCAGGATCAGAGGAGCATGCCTATTATATTAGGTGCTGTGGAACACAGGCAGGATAATGCTGCTGCAGTTGTCTTGTTTGGGGGCTTCCTAGAGGCACCTGGTTGGCCACTGCGTGAACAGACTGCTGGACTTGATGGGCCTTGGTCTGATCCAGCATGGCTTTTTTATGTTCTATGTAACCTAGTGAGCTTAATACATTCAGGAAGAATAAACAGAGCCTTTCTCTACCACCAGAACAGAAATCACAGTGGCATGAGCTTACAAAGCCTAAAAACCACTTCATCAGAAATGTGTAAACTTAATAATTAGGTTGCCTTTATAAAGTGGGCAATATGCTGTATATTTTAAACCAAATGACTCTTTTGAATAAGAGTACCAGAAAATGCTTTGGGCACTTTACATGTTTTATGCACATCTTCTTTCTTCTGTTTTATACATAGAGGATTGAATTTCTTACTTCTCTCCAGCTCTTTGGAACAAGATCATTACAGGATCCAAGGAGCTGAACATGAACAAGACTTGGAAGGAAAAAACTATCCAATTCATGCAGTTATGGAAAATGGACACAGTGGGGAGGGGGGAGCAAAAGGAGCTGTTCTTATTATCTATGACTATTACATGGAATCTTCCATTTTTCCAAAAGTCTATCAGACAGCATGATTAAGTTATCAGTACAGAAGGAACAGAGAGATGCCAGAGAAGTAGGATTACCTTTGTGTGCAGGGAAAATGGTTCCCCCCTGCCCAAGATGCACACTTACAGTCCTAGCAATCTCCAATGCAAAATATATAGCAATCACTTTTTTAAAAAAAAATCT
Organism: Euleptes europaea; assembly: GCF_029931775.1. NCBI lineage: Eukaryota > Metazoa > Chordata > Lepidosauria > Squamata > Sphaerodactylidae > Euleptes > Euleptes europaea. The sequence continues at coordinate 32,803,299 of NC_079316.1, read as the reverse complement.
TGAATATCATAGTGACATTCTTCCCTCAGCTACTAAGAACTTCACAATCAGGATTTCCTTACATCGAGGCTCCACTGTGAAGAAAAGTGTGTGAAGCCTATTACATGCAATAATCCACCACACTTGCATAGTTCACTGGCTGTGCATCTCAGCTACATGCCGTAAACGTCATGAGTTCTCGAATACCATATGTCCATAATACACACAAGTTGCACACATTTTCCAAACAAAGAGTGCTCAGTGTTCAACATCTAAGATTGATTCTGAACTCCTTGTGTTCGTTTCACATCTTGAAAACCTAGAGAAATTTCTGCTTTAATCTAAAAAAAACCTTGTTTCAGAAGACCCATGTTCATGAGAGAGGTGCCTGCCGCACTTAACTTGCCTTGAGGGTATTCTCAAGACATTTATGTTCAACATACGAAAAATGAAAGGGAATAAAGCGACAGAGAAAATGTGCATCAAACATAAAGCACCCCGGTTTTCTTGTGAACTGGGGCAATTAGCGCCTACAACAACAGGGCTATTGTTTCATGTTTGGAGAAGGACCGGAGGGAGCAGGGAAGGAGGCGGTTTTACTCAGTGTTGAAGCAGTTTGATCAAACTTGTGTTGCTACCAACCCCCATCCCATTACCACCCCCCTCGCCAGGAATATTGGAGCAGAGGCCAAGCTACAAGGGGACTCATTCTCAAGGTAGTGCTGCAATCCTGCGGGCGCTCACCTAGCAGCAAATCCTACCAAACCCTGCGAGATGCCCGTTCAGACTTTTGCACGCTTAGTACCAAAAAAAGGGCCAAAGCTGGATCACCTGGATCAAACAGTAGCTGTTATATCCGTCAGTCTAACCATTTCTTAATCATCCAACACAATTATGTTTTAGCAGCCACCGGGATGGGATGAGGGGAATGAGAAAGAAATGGCTAGTTGCTAGGAACAAAAGATCTTCTGGGTGTTGAAACCGCCTGGAATCTCTCCCCAGCGCTTCTCATTTTGGAAACTAGCCATCCCTCCCAAACCAACTTGGACGAAGCCCCTCCGATCCTGACAGCAGGCGTGCTCGACACCACACACGTGTTGAGGCTCAAACCGGTTCCGAGGCGGAGGCGCGGCCCAGGGGACGGGAGGGGGGGAGCGAAGCAACCAAGAAGAATAGAATCAAAGAGCTGGAAGGGACCACTGCGGTCATCTAGTCCAACCCCCTGTACAATGCAGGAACCTCACAACTACCCCCCCACACACACACACACACCTAGTGACCAGAAGATGTCCAAGATGCCCTCCCTCTCATCATCTGCCTAAGGTCACAGAATCAGCATTGCTGACAGATGGCCATCTAACCTCTTCTTAAAAACCTCCAAGGAAGGAGAGCTTACCACCTCCCGAGGCAGCCCGTCCCACAGAGGATAAGCTCTAACGGTTAGAAAAATTCTTCCTAATGTCTAGACGGAAACTCTTTTGATTCAACTGCAACCCGTTGGTTCTGCTCCGACCTTCCGGGGCTAACAACGCCCCCCCCCCCGTCTATGGGACAGCCCTCCAAGCCCTTGAAGAGCGGCTCGTAAGCCCGTCTCCCTCCTCACCTGCGGGGATGGGCGATCGCTGGGTGTCGGCGGCGAGGCTGGGCTGGAAGAGAGAGGCGGCCGACCCCACGAGGAGGAGGAGGAGGAGGAGAGGTCCCGCTGCTCCCATCGCCGTCTCCCGCTCCAGGCAGCCAAGGCAGCGCTCCTCGGGCTTTCCCTCTTGCCGGGAAGGGGGGGTCTTGCGAGGCGCGCCCCTCCCCAAAACGCGCTCCGGAAGGGCGAGCGCTAAGGGCAAGGCCGCCGGAGCAGGAGGGGAGGGGAGGACAAGAAGCCGAAGCTCCAGGCTTGCAGAAGCGGCCGGCCGCCGGGGCAGGGGACTCCTCCCAAAGAGGGGGCCAGGTCTGTTAGGGGCATGCAGGCAAAGGGCATGCCCGGGGCGCGCTGGGGCTTTAAGAGAGGCGGGAGGGGAGGGCCGGCGGGCAGCCCCGAGGAGGGCCAAGCCCATTGGCCGTCCGGCCGGCGGGGGGAGGAAGGGGGTCGGTCTCTCTCTCTCTCTCTCTCTCTCTTTCTTTCTCTCTCTCCCTCCCTTCTCCCAGCCTGGACCAGGACTTCATTGGGCGTCTTCGGGTGAGCCCGGACACGTGCTCCCGTCGGGAAGTGAAGCCGGTGCCCGAACCCGGAGTTGAAACGCTGCCACTCCAGCCCGGGGGGAGGGGGGGAGATTGCTTGTCATCTTTCCCTCTTCCTGATGTGTGCGTAAAGTGCCTTCACGTTGCAGCTGACTTATGGCGACCCCTTTTTGGGGTTTTCATGGCAAGAGACTAGCAGAGGTGGTTTGCCAGTGCCGTCCTCTGCACAGCAACTCGGTCTTCCTTGGTGGTCTCCCATCCAAGTACTAACCAGGGCTGACCCTGCTTAGCTTCTGAGATCTGACGAGATCAGGCTAGCCTGGGCCATCCAGGTCAAGGCGGTTGTCGCTATAAGGGGAGGCAATCATGATGGGGATTGAGCTGGGTGGCGCTGCTTAGATGTGCAACTTGGACGTGGTTTTGGATGGAGTAATAGACCGACGTTCTTAGGGCTGCCAACCTCCAGGTACTAGCTGGAGATCTGTGACAACTGATCTCCAGCCGATAGAGGTCAGTTGCCGGGAGGAAATGGCTGTTTTGGCAATTGGACTCTATAGCATGGCAATCCCGCCCCTCCCCAAACCCTGCCCTCCTCAGGCTCTGACCCGAAATCTCCAGGTGTTTCCCAACCTGGAGCTGGCAACCCTATGCATTCTAAAAGTACTTTGCAGATGTTCTAATTGCCCCTGTTTACCAGGAAGAGGACCCCAGGAAATCATGTACTGGTATATGTTTTGTATTTAGGATTGCCAACCTCCCTGTACTAGCCGGAGATCTCCTGCTATTACAACTGATCTCCAGCTGATAGAGATCAATTCACCTTGAGAAAATGGCCCCTTTGGCAAGTGGACTCTATAGCATTGAAGTCCATTCCCTCCCCAAACCCCGCTCTCCTCAGGCTCTGCCCCAAAAACCTCCCCCCTGTGGTGAAGAGGGACCTGGCAACCCTATTTGTACCTATATTTGTTGTGTGGCGATGTCTTTTAACATTTTTATGAGCGTGAGATGCTAGAGTCCCTAGGAATAGGGTTGCCAGCTCTGGGTTGAGAAATCCTGGAGGTTTTGGGGGTGAAGCCTGAAGAGGCTGGGGTTTGGGCAGGGGAGGGACTTCAATGGGAATATAATGCCATAGAGTCTACCTTCCAAAGCTGCCATTTTCTCCAGGTGAACAGTTTTCTGTCACCTGGAGATTAGTTGTAATCCCAGGAAATCTCCAGCCTCCACCTGGAGGTTGGCAACCCTAAGGGACCCCCTGCACAGGAGCCCAGTGGCAGTGGAGGAAGAGCTTAACCCAAATCACACACACCGTGGTGTGGTCTGCTGCAGTGGGAAAAATGGGAGGGGGTTCAGTTATGGAAACAGCATGGTGGGTAAGTCAAACAAACATTCCAGCATGCCATGGCTCCAACACAATTCAGAGCTCCCTGCAGTTCACCTCCGGAAGTCACAGGTTCACTAAATTTCATGTGGCTTGGTCCTAACAGTGGCTTTCTTGTGAAGGCTCCAAGCTCCCTTTGCAATGATATGGAAACCTTTCTTCAGAGACTTGTTCCATGGCTTTGTTGGGGAATGGACAAGGGAGTGGAGCAAACTCTCAACGAAAGTGCTATGCGGAAATGCCAATAGCACTTTTGTGGAATTAGCTGCTAGTGGAGGTAGTGATGGCCACAAGCATTGATCAACTCTAAAAAGTGATTGGACACATTAATAGAGAATAGGTCTATCAATGGCTACTAGCAATGGTGACTGAAGGGAGTATCCATATGTAGAGGCAACCAGCCTATGAAACCCAGTGCTGGAAAGCACTGGGAAAGTCAAGGAATGGTCTTGGCCTCTATGCTCACTTTGTTGGCTGGGTTCGCCAGGTCTCCCAGTATGGAAAGGGACCTCCTGCTGGCAACCCTCTCTTCCCACTACTGCTCAGAGTGGCAGCAGGAGAAAAACAAACAAAAATGCCATCAGGCTGACAGCGGGACATCACTTCTGGGAAAAACCCAGAAGTATCATTAGTCCTCTAGAAATCACCAAAACCTTTATAGGTTTACCATAGAGTTTCTGGTGATTCCTAGGAAGGTATGATGTTGCTTCCAGAACTTCTCTGGAAGTGACATCACATAGTCACTGCTGATACTTCCCATGTCCCCACCCTCCCAGAATCCTGCCAGTTATTTGGACATGCCTGGCAACCCTGTTGTTGACCCTCCAGGTCAGCTGGTTGGCCACTGTGTGAAACTGGATGATGGACTATATGGATCTATGTGGATATTATGTGGCATAACCTCATAACCGTGTCACTGGGTATGAAGGGGGGGAGCAGCATATTCCTGAAGTCCTGCCACTCTGCCCTACAAAAGTGTCATGGGCTAGAATGCATGTGTGTGAAGTGCCATCAAGTTGCAGCTGACTCATTGCAACCCCTCATGGGGTTTTCAAGGCAAGAGAGGTACAGATGTGGTTTGTCATTGCCTGCCTCTGTGAAGCGCCCCTGGACTTCCCTTTTTGACTTCCTTTTAAGTACTAACCAGGACTGACCTGGCTTAGCTTCTGAGATGTGACAAATCAGGCTAACCTGGACCATACAGGTCAGGGCTACTAGAATCTACACAATATTAAATCTAGAATTTAACTTTCTATTATGTATTAATCACATTTTTGCAGTTTTTACATGTGGCATTAAAACAATATCTTTAACATTTATAGTCTAAACCAATTTAAGACAAAGTCATGTTAGGTGTTGCCATGAATAGTGTGAGAGAGGGTTAAATGATGCTCAAGCCTGAAAATGCCCTCCGTGATGCATTCTAGAAAGGAGTTTGTTTGCATTACTTGTGAAAATGCCTTTGATAGCTTATGTGCTGTCTGGGAGCCAGTGTGGTATAGTGATTAAGAGCAGTGGACTCTAATCTGGAGAACTGGGTTTGATTCCCCACTCCTCTACATGACCAGTGGACTCTAATCTGGTGAACCAGGTTTGTTTCCCACTCCTACACATGAAGCCAGCTGAGTGACCTTGGGATAGTCACAGCTCTCTTAGAGCTCTCAGCCTCACCTACCTCACAAGGTGTCTTGTGGGGAGAGGAAGGGAAGGAGATTGTAAGCTGGTTTGATTCTCCTTAAAAGGTAAGAAAGTTGGCAAATAAAAACCAACTCTTCTTCTTCCCTTCATTTGTGTGCTAGCCATATCCCAGACTTTTACCTTATCTCTTGGTAATGCCTTATCATCCAAAAATCGCTTTCAAAAAAATTACAAAGAGCAATGAAGTCTGAAAATAGTTTTGTGACATCATGTAAAATCACATATAAATCCAATACAAATTATGGGTTCTTTAAAAAAGTAGTCTTTAAATCTGTATACAAGTGTTTCTGATTATTTTCCATCTGTATTTAATTGTGACATGAAAATCTGGTGAGCTTGTTTGGGCTTCCGTATGATGCGTTGAGATGAACATAATATGATATATGTATAACTGATTTCAAAATATAATTGTGTTTTTTTTTTCCAGAGCAAACTATGGAGCTTCTTTGGAAACGTCCAGTCCCTTATTTGCTTTTTAAGGGGAAAAAGTGACACCTTTTTTTCCTGCCTTCCAACATCCACAAGATTATTGTTCTACCAAAGTGTAAGCCACTGCTTCTAAGCCATTTTAGCAATAAATGACACTGTTTGGTATTTTGAAGAAGAAGAAGAGTTGGTTGCTGACTTTCTCCACCACTTAAGTAAGACTCAAACTGGCTTACAATCGCCTTCTCTTCCCCTCCACACAACAGACACCCTGTGAGGTAGGTGGGGCTGAGAGTGTGTGACTAGCCCAAGGTCACCCAGCTGACTTCATGTGTGGGAGTGGGGAAACAAATCCAGTTCACCAGACTAGTGTCCGCTGCTCATATGGAGGAGTGGGGAATCAAACCCGGTTCTCCAGATCAGAATCCACCGCTCTTAACCACTACACCATGCTGGCATACATTTAGCAGATAAGCATAGCTTGTATGTACTGTATTGGTTGAAGCACCATGGAGCCAGATCGTGTGTTTGCTGCACATGATTCATCACTCAGCTGTTGGAATAAGATCGGTCTACCACCAAAACCCATAATAGCTATGTGGAACTTCTAGTCAGAGGCAAAGTTACCACCAGCTGGGTAACAAACTACTGTACAAGGGTCCCACCATGGTACCTGTGGGCACCATAGCACCCACCAACACTTTTTCGGGCATCTGCCAAGTGTTTTTAGGAAGTGAGTGGGGCAAGGTAGGGCTTTTGCCCAGCAAAGCTTCTTATTGACTATCGAAGATTTGATTGGCTGTGCAGGTTTTTTAAAGTATTGCTTTGGTGGCAGCTGCCACCACAGCACAAGGATCTGCACCGGGTTACTGAAATTAAGCTGTGGCAATCATTTCATGGCTGGCTGTGCCTCCCGTGGCATCCATTTTGTTGCTGTGCCCACCATGCTCTGTTAGAATTTTGGAATACAAAATACTTTGCATTGGCTCCAGCAATCTGGGAGTGCAAGGACTGTGGATTTTTTTTCCATGTTCCCTTCACCTCTGCATCATCACTCCATGGTAGAAAATCTGCTTGGCATGCACAAGGTCCCAGGTTCAATCTCAATATCCAAAGCTCCAGGTATTTTCCAATCCAGAGCTGGCAACTCTATCTCCATTCCCTTCCCCTCCCCCGAAGCTGCATTTTGAGTTGCTGTGGGATGGGGTGATGCAGGGAAGTTACACTTCCGTGCACCGAAGTTTCAGATGAGATCCAACCCAATATCTATGAAAATCTTTCATTTCCTAGCAAAAGCATGTGTGTTTGTAACCACACTGCGTAGTTTACTGCAGGCTTCTCTTGCATGTGCTATATTTTCTGTAACTCGCAGCAGGGGGAAAATCAACCTAGTGAACGAATTCAGCTTTGTACTTAAACAATGAAGGAGGAAAGAGGTACATTTCACAAAGAAGGGATGCCCTTTTCAGACAAACTTGTTCCACATGGACAGTTTTACTGCTTAATCAGATCTACTCAAAAGTAAATCTTATTGGCTCATGCTTCCTAGTAAGTATGGTTAGTAAATGCCAGCCTAGAGTGAGAAAAGGCTGACTCAGCCCAACTGAGATTTGAACCTGTGGTTCTGAGGAAGTGTAAGAGGTTCTATAATTGAGGCCTAGACCACCAAAGTAGCCTGAAGGAAGTTAGTAATTTAGATTAATCCTGGAAGATTAAGTGTTGTATATATAATATGCAATGGTTCTATACTATTCAAAATATGACAGTGCCAAGAGTTACCTCACGTGAGAGAAATCCTTAGTTCAAACTAGTTGCATTGCATTGTGGCCTAGTGAGAAAACCATCCTTTTAGGCCTCCTGCCATACTGCCATAGGTCAACATTCCCCTTCCTTCTCAGTGAGAAATGCCTATTTGGATCACAATTTACCCTTATTCACAATCTGAGGACAAACTGATGCCTGATACCCCATAGGGGAGTATTCTCAAGAAACACCAACAGCAATTGTGCATTACTGCACACACTTGCTTAAAGTTAAGCCCATCTTTATTCATTGTAGCTCAGTTCCAAGAAAACATGCACGATATTGCTCTGAGAGTGTTTGGAAGTACAGATAGGTTTTACAGCCATGGAAAATGAATGGCAAAAGGAATCTATGAAAACTGCAGGAATGCCTCCGCTGCTATTCTCGGGTTTGAGAGCCTTTTCCCAGCTCAGTCAGGGCAAAATGTGTAAGACATACTTTCCAGGTTCTAGGACTAGTCCAAAGTCTTTTGTCACCTGAAATGAAAAGTCCAAATGTGACTTGGCCTGAAACATGCATTACAATTGTAGACATGGGATGTGGGGGGAGAGCAAAATTCCAGTACACACAACACAACCAGCCTTGTTTTTTTAAGGTCAGTCCTGCAAACCTAAGTATATATTGCACTAGGAAGCAGATTTTTCTTGAATGCCAGCTGCCCTGTATTTATGCTAGAACATCACAAACCCAATGGATCTCTTAGTTCACATAACATTAATTTAGAAATGTTCAAGCTGGAGCTGGAACGAGCATTCTTGGGTCTGAGAAGGGACTAGGAGTGTATGGCATCATCCCTTGTGGATGATTAGCAACAGAAAGCCTATTCAAAATGTATTTTCCATGTTTCCAGCTCTCACCAGTGACCATGGGGTCCCTGAGTTGGAAATTGCACCCCCCAGGTCTGAACGTAGATACGCCTGTATTATGCATGGCCCTGACACATGCATCAGGATGTGGAATCCTTTATAAACTACCTGAAATGACCTTCCCCACAGAATCCCAAATATCTATGGATGCTCCCTGTGTGAACAGGACCAACAAGGTGTCACTGGAGTGTAGGGTTGCCAACCTCCAGGTACTAGCTGGAGATCGCCTACTATTACAGCTGATCTCCAGCCGATAGAGATCAGTTCCCCTGGAGAAAATGGCCGTTTTGGCAATTGGACTCTATGACATTGAAGTCCCTCCCCAAACCCTGCCCTCCTCAGGCTCCGCCCCCAAAACTTCCCACCCATGGCAAAGAGGGATCTGGCAACCCTAATGGAGTGTGATTAAACTTTCCCAGCTAGGGTGACCAATAACCTTGAGAAAAAATGTCAAGGTGTGATAGGATGATATTTACCTCCTTGCCACAAAAAGCTTCACTGTTTTCCATTTCCAAACATTAAGCCTCTATTAAATGGGCTGGACTTTTTTGCAAGTTGTTAGAAATCCTATTCTCAGCACAGATTTCCACTGGAAGCATGAAATCCTGCTGGGTCAGCTTTGCCTTGTGAGGCTCTTTGAGATTTATATATTCCATGTTTAGCTCCTCACAGCAATACACTTTTAAAGAACTGTTAAATGTCTAAATATTTCAAAATTAACACATTAAGGTTTTGTTTTTCAAAATCATAACTAAATATTTCATGGGCGCAGAATTGCTGCAGACCCTCCGGGCAGAAGACGGAGTATCTTAGCATGCTTCCAGGACTGACGAGCTTTCATCATTTAACCCTCCCTTTCAAAGCACTGCTGATAAAATATTCAGTATACAAAAACCTCATTTAGCAGAGACTTAAATCCACTGAAATTAAAGTTGCAGTCGAAAGCATGCAAATGCAGGCAGGAGGAGAATTGTGCCATAATGAATCTGTCAGTTCCCACATTGCTTCTTTCATGCTTGTTGGATGCTTTCTTTAAACCTTCATATTCCCCATAGATCATCTGAGTTCTACAGTAAACAGTTCCAAATGGAGAATGAATTTGGAACCATGCCTTCATTTTGCAGCAGTCTGGAATGTTTCAAAAATTGCAATCAAGCTGTGACTGTACTGTCATGGGAAAGCCTTTATTTTACTGTCACACCTGTGGTCAATTTCCAGCTTCCATTTTGGGGGGACCTAAACATTACAGGAAAGACAATGCTGCCCGTGCTGCATTTTCCCTAATTGTATAAGAGAAATACACATGCATAAACCGAACTTGGACAAAGGTTGTTCTGAACTCCCACTGATTTTCTTTTATTGAAGTCTAAGGCTGCAATGTTACAGATACCATGGACTGCCAAAAAACATCAGTGGGTTATAGATCAAATCAAGCCTGAACTGACACTAGAAGCTAAAATGACTAACCTGAGGCTATTGTATTTTGGTCACATTATGAGAAGACAAGAGTCACTAGAAAAGACCATCATGCTAGGAAAAGTTGAGGGCAGCAGGAAAAGAAGACCCAGCAAGAGATGGATTGACTCAATAAAGGAAGCCACAGCCCTCAATTTGCAAGACCTGAGAAAGGCTGTCAAAGATAGGACATTTTGGAGGACATTGACTCTATAGGGTCGACTCGCCATGAGTCGGAAGCGACTTGACGGCACTTAACACACACATACACACACACACAAGGCTGCGATCCTGAAGGGGGGGAAGCTCCTTAGCAGCCGGTGTGACCCCATATCGGCTTAAGTGCCCATTTAATCTGTGATAAGGGGCACTTACTCCGTCATGGGTGGCATCCACGCAGGTGCCGGGACGCCACATCGGGGCTCGGGCACAGGTGCTGCCTCCTGGTAGCATTCCAGTGGCGCAAGTCCCCACGCCAGCATCCTGGGAGGCATTCCTGGAGCATTCCTGGGAGTTTTGCCCTGGGAATGCCCCTTCCTGCAGCAGCTCAGCTACAACGCCTTTTTTGCTGTCATAGCTTCGCTGTTTTCAATGGAGGCATTTTCCTTCTTTTATATTTTAAATTCCTTTTATTTTATTTTCAACATCTGGCAAGCCTCTGTGAAGGCGGAGTGGCTGCGTCGCTCGTGGCTGCTGCCTAACTGTCCCCCTTTAGGAATGGGCAGTCTGAACCTTCCATTTAGAGCTAGAGACTGAGGTCCCTGTGTGAACACCCCTCTTTACAAATACAGGGCATCCCGGTGCAAATGCTTTTTTTTGGGGGGGGGGGTTAGCTTGCCACCTCAGGAAACCACCCTTCAGTTCCTAAGAACATGGTTTGAGAACCTTAGTTTGAGAACAATATGCTGGCTCTTCATGGATTTTCTAGACTGTGTCTAAGTCTTTCCTAGACTGTGATTCTTGTAGGCAGAAACAACAGATATGAAATTTGAAACCTTCTTTGTGCAATGCATATTTTCTACCTCTGAGATGTCATGAAATTTGTCATCTGAAAACTACCTCAAACAAGCTGAATGGCAGGTTAACTTCTAAAATATGTACACAGCAAAATTTGGTTATAATGATGGCAAGATAAAACCAAGAGGTCTAATGTGGAATACTGGATCATGGATCAGAAGCACTAGTATGGCAGTGAATAAATAAAGTCAATGCCAGAAGTTCTGGAATGCAATCCAAAAGCAAAATCCAGGAATACTGTAACAGGGAATGGGGATAAATGCAGCACAGTCCAGGATCCAACAGTTTATTTGCTCAGACAATTTCCAGCATTTATATAAATATTTTATTATCATAACTTTGTGAGGCAGATTAGGATGAGAGGGAGAGTGACTGGCCAAAGGTCACCCAGCAAGGTTTCATGGCAGACTAGGCATATGAACCTGAGTTTCCCAGGTTCTGGTCTGACAACCACCACAGTAAGTGGGCAAGTTGCACAAATTGCATGGGGGAAATTGCCTATTGGTTGCTGCTGGGCTTGGCTCTGATAAGTCCTCCCTTCAGGGCAGGAGGAGGAGGAGCAGTGGTAGACTGGAAAGCCAAATTAGCCCATAGAAAGGGCCTTTTAATGATAGAAACTAAGGTTTGAAAGCTGGCAGTATTCTTTGTGGCTGTCTAGCAATCCCCATAATGGGCACTGCGGAGGACATTTGTTTCTTAAAGGTTTCAGATTTATTTATTTATTTATTTAAAAATATTTTTTTTATTTTTTTAAAAAACGGGCTTTTTTCAGTTGTATAAAAAGATCTGTCTTGTCTGTTCATTGCTTCTGTTTCTGGATTTAAGTACCCACAGATCCCCACATTGAGAATTAGAAATATTGACAAGTGGGGGACCTTCAAAGACTTGCAGGGGCCATCTCATTCCCACCTCCCTCACTATTTCCTCTGCTCCCCCATAGCCTTTCTCCTTTTCCTGCTTCATTCTCTTCTTCCCACCCACCAGCCAAACCTACCTTTATCTGCCCTCCCATCATCAGTTTTCCTTCCTTCCCTCACCCTGACAGCCTCTCCCCAGTAAAACTCTGGCTGAGTTTTGTGGTACTGGCGGCTATTGAGCACTGTGGCATGTTGGGAAACCCACAAAGACTTGCAAGGGGCACCTCACTTTCTCTTGTATCACCCTTCTCACACTGCTTCTTCTTTCCCTCTGCCAGGCAACCCCAATATCCTCCTTTCCCTGCCTCCTCCTCTCCTTCCCATCCACCAACTAACCTATCTTTTATCTGCTCCCACATCTTCATCTGTATTTATTATTTCATTTATACCTTTCTTTGCAACAAGAACCCAAAGCAGCTTGCATCGTTCTCCTCTCCTCCATTTTATCCTCACAGCAACCCTGTGAGATAAGTTAGGCTAAGAATGTATAATTGGCCAAAGGTCACCCAGTGAGCTTCCACAACAGAGTGGGTATGACTGAATATTGGATACCTTTGTATTGTTACCACAGTGACATGAGTTCCATTTTTCCATTGCTTCATCCCATGCCATCAGGGTAATGTTTGAAGACCCATCATGTGTACCCAGGTCTCTCCCATTGCCAGAAGAGAGGCTGGCAAGTTTTTGGGAAGGACTCATGTGTTCGACCTGTCCATGTAGTATTACCATAATTACCGTAGCAGCATGGGATAAAGTCATGGAACTATTATTCCCACATCACTGTGGCAACATGTGAATGGATCCAGAGTCCCATAAAATGCAGAAAATAGTCAAATATCGTGAGTGTAAAACCCAAAGACCTGATGTCCCCCCCCCAATAGGAATAGAAGAGAAACATATGAAAGGACAGAACCACAGGAAAACATCTCTCATAATGGCATGCTTCATCACCTCAGTGCTAGGAAGATTCTTTGAACAGATGGTGAATCTGACATGTCTGGTAAAAGTCAACAGATCTCTGTTGCCGTTGGGGTGAATCATTCTTCTTGCCTCTCCACCGGTGTGATCATTAGTGGCTTAGAATTACAGAGATTGTTATTTTCCTCCTGGAATTCACCCCATTTTTTCTGTTCTTTTCCAATGAAAATCAAAATATTTTTCTTCCGTTCTTGTCCTAAAAGTTAACACGATGAACTCATTATATCATTGTCTGGCCCCACTGAAAGTCTAGGACTATGACAAAAGGGTGTCTGCGTGCAGTTACCTCAGTAACCTAGCTTGTTTCTTTCTTTTTTTAAGTGCTAAAGGCATATGACATGAGAGGCATTTGCTATTATATATTTATTTAAACTACTATTTAGTGATGTCTGTTATCAATTCACAAACAGTTCCCCAGAAGAAACATTAAGTGCAATCCAACCCATTAAAACCAGTTGGACATCTGCCACTGATTTCAATGGACTTCTCCCCTCATGACTACAAATGCCTCTCCTTCAGAATCAAGCAACTAAAAATTAATAGAGTGAACTAATGGAAACTTCAGAACATTTCTTGTTTTCTTCAGTCCCATGGGAAAATCCCTCAAATATTATTCAGAAATATTTAATCACAGTATACTTTAACCTTCTCTTCCACATGCCTCAAGAAGGCATGGTTCGGTATCTACTATGCAGGAAAATAATTTTGTCTTTCTCATACTAAAAATGCAAAGGCACCACAGAAAGAACATGGTGCAATCCTATGAACTGGTAATAAGCTCCACTGAGCAGACCTCAATAGGATTCTTAATAGATCTGCTTAGGCTGGCACTGACAAAATATAATTTTAGCCAGCTGTATGCATACGCACTGTACAGTCTCAAGTCAACTTGCCTGAATTATTTGAGATTACTGCTTAAATAAGAAAAGAAGTGCTAGAAATGCTCATTTTAAATGGTTGATTATAGTTACTGCTATAATTGTAATGCAGCCATCTAAAAATAGTTTGTGTTGTTGTAGTCCTTTAATCTTAGGGCAGTCAGACATTTCCTCTTAATTGCTGCCTACAGAGGTTATTATTTTTACTTGCTAAGGGTAAATGGATGGTATTCAGAACCTCCTGTTGGCTGCTGCTCTCATCAACTCCCGCAAAAACCAAAGGACATTTTATAAGTTAGGGTTGAAACTGCAATTCATGGTACCTGCTCATTTGCATTTTTAATAAACAGGTATAAACTGCAGCGGATGACTTTTTCTATTTAATATTTGAATACACGTTTTGAGAACACTTAGCCTCTTCCCTCCCAAACCACTTTGAAAAGTCATTTACTTTTAGCCAGGTTGAAAACCACGATGAACTCAGACAACTTTTGTTTAGTTTGTTTGTGGACCTGGCTATTTGTTTTCTCTTTATTTATATACTCCTAGGTATAATCAGTGCTCAAGGAACAAAAGATTAATAGTGTGAGTTATCAGCCATACTAAGGGTACAATCAGCTAAAATCCGATAATAGCACAAGGAAGCATTCTGAAATTACATGGGAAGATATTTTCCTTCAGTCTGTTCTGGAGCCTATGTAACCGGATGCTGAAACTCTGAAAAGGCAGCTTGAGATTTCCCCCCCTCAGTAATCCTTTGCTTGGGATGTATTGCACTGTTTAATCTCTTTCTGTTAAATGTCTGCTAGAAAGCCTACCAAACCTAATATGGAAATTTTCCATAAATTTCAGTGGACTTTATGTATCTACTGGTGAAAGGAAAATAACATCAGAATTTGCAGTCTGAATGGGAGGATGTGGGTGTACGTGGCAGAAAGTGGTAGCTGGATGTCTAGATCTGTACGTTGGAGCTATTTCACTACTATTATACATGCTTTGGGGTATACCTTGGAGTAATCTTCAAATATCTAAAAACATAGTGCAAGCAAAACAGCAAAGAGCCTTGTGTGGAGGTCAGAAAGATCCATTTAAGTGGAGGCTTACCTTATTCTTGTGGTTCTCACTTCTGCTCCTTTACCACAATAATGACATACAGTATGGTTTTTATCATCATCAACAACGACACATATTTTACTGCATGAGCTTAAAAGCAAATGATACAATTTCAGCACAGTAAAAATAACGAGTGAAATACATACATACATAAAAATCCAGCTAATAATATACTGTAGACTTAACAAACGAACAAAAAATATCAATTTGGTATCAACTAATTACAAATATTGAATACCAAATATCACATATAAAATACTGAATGTCTTAGAGTGGTACCATTAACCTTACAGTCATGTTTTGGCCAATTTTTGTTTTTTTGCCTTTTTCCTTCATAAGAAATGCAATACACCTTGCTGTTCCAAAAGTAGCACATTTTCTTTTTCTGCCAACAATGATACGAGTTTAGCCTGATTTGGCCTTCCATAAAAGATAAAATGGACCAGAGGAATCTCACGTTCTGGAGCATATCTAAGACACTGGAACATCACATGAGCCAGATCCTTGATCTTCCTATAATCACAATAAGAACCTATTTCATTATAAGGGATCCCAATGCACTGACCTAATACTTCTAACAGCAAAATATCCAGGTGAACATTGGTAAAAGTCTTTCTAAGATCAAAATTCATTAGATCAATAAAATAAGCTGGGAGAGTCAAGGCCAGGGGAGGAGGAGAAGAGTTGGTTTTTATATGCCGACTTCCTCTACCACTTAAGGGAGACTCAAACCAGCTTACAGTCACCTTCCCTTCCCCACAACAGACACCCTGTGAGGTAGGTGGGGCTGAGCGAGCGTGAAAGGCCCAAGGTCACCCAGCTGGCTTCATGTGTAGGAGTGGGGAAACAAATCCAGTTCACCAGATTAGTGTCTGCTGCTCATGGGGAGGAGTGGGGAATCAAACCCGGTTCTCCAGATCAGACTCCACCCCTCCAAACCACCGCTGTTAACCACTACACCACGCTGGCTTGAAAGAAAAGTGCTTATACGAAGGAACTGTTCTCAAGGCGCCTAAAGATCCATTATCTTCTTGAACAGGGTGTTTGCGCATCCATAATATGTCATGGTTTTGACTGCAGCTTGGGCCAGGATTAATTAGACACCCCCCCCCCCAACCCACAGCCCTGGTAAAGTGCACCTATTCCTACTTCCTTTCCAACGTTTGGGCTCCTTGATATAGATCAGGGAATTTATAACTCCTTTCTGTACCATGGTACTGACAATATAGTGATTCAGTGTTTGTAATGACCTGTGAATATGAAACTTTGTAAAGCAGTATGTCATCGAATTTCTCAGTAACCAGCTGGAACCCGGCACTTATTTTTCAGAATGCTATTTTGCTGTGTTAAAACATATTTCCTAGCCTGAGCTGGCAAATGACAAGTTTCTTCCAACCCAAGAGGCACAGAGTGGCTGTGTTGAATTAATTGGAATCTTCTTACCTTCCATAATTCAGAACATACACAAGTAATTTTGCTGAAGATACCAAAACTGAATCATCCAATGAGTTTTTTGCATGATATTAGGCTATTTACAAGCTAGACAGCCAGAACAGTTTGAGAGAATTGCTATTCTTCTGGGCAGTGTAAGGCTAGCTGTCTACAAGGGACCCTGGAGAAATGAAATATCCAAGAAGCATTTAAGAAAGCTGTAAATGAAATAAAATGTCCCTGGTCTTAAGAACATCTGGTTGTAAAGAATATATGTGGAGGTGGAATAAATGTTCCATCACTGGAACCTGTGATGGCCCTTAACAGACATAAATTAATAACTCTGACCCTGCTTTAATAAGGAAGCATGCTTTATTGCGCATTGGGTGACTTTTATATAATCAGGCAATACAATGAAAATGTGCAGCAGAGCTACAGTCAAGCTATTGGTTTTGACTGAATATAATATTCCTTAAACAAATGTGGTAGGTTTGAACTGTGCAGCATGTACGCCATCCAGAACTTTTCTTTTTCCATTTTGGCTGCTTTCCATTCAGCCAGTTGGGGCTGTCTATTTGGAGTTGACTCAGCTTGAGATTACTTCACATTTTACTGAGGAAAAGCTGCCGGTTTACAAGCCTGTGATTTCCCGCCAGATTTCCAGAGGCCTCAGATGGGGTTCATTCAGGGTTTTCCCCCTCTCAGTCATCCCCAGCGTGACATTTAAACCAGGCTTCTCTCTCCTTTATGCTATTAAATTAATGTCTTGCTGAATTCATAGCTCTCAGGTTTGCTGTGTGAGGGAAAGGCTTTATAAAAAAATCCGTTATTTTTTTCACAGAGTTTGAGAAGAAAACCATAAGCAAGCATGGGATATGTACAGCCTGATTCTAGGGATTTGTTGTTTATTTTGATAATTTATAAGCTGCCTTTCCAGGGACCTGTTCAAGAGAGTGCACCTAGTAAAATACAATAAATTAATAAAACAGCACAAAATTAATAAGCACATGTTAAAAGGGGAATAAAAACAAGACAGTGCCCAGACAGGGTTTTTATTTAAAGCATAGAACAATTCAACAGCCTAAGTGTTCTTCATAAAGGTAGAAACAGAAAGCTGGGATGCACCCAAGAGTCATCTAATCCAACCCTCTGCACAGCTACCACTCCCCCACTGACCATTGCTCTATGCCCAGAGGAAGGGGAAAAAACCTCCCAGATCCCTGGGCCAATCTGGCCTGGAGGAAAATCCCTTCCTGACCCCAAAGTAGCCGATGGGCCTTACCCTGGGCATATAAGAAAGGGCCACAAGAACTGAGCACTGACTCATCCCTTCCTCTCACGATCTGCCTAAACTCATAATGAGTCACAGAATCAGTACTGCTTTTAGATGGACATCTAACCTCTTCTTTAAAACCTCCGAAGGAGAGCCCACCACCTCCGAAGGAAGTCTGTTTCACTGAGGAACCACTGTAACGGTCAGAAAGTGCTTTCTAACGTTTCGCTGAAAACTCTTTTGATTTAATTTCAACCCGTTGGTTTTGGTCCCACCTTTTGGAGCAACAGAAAACAACTCTGCTCCATCCAGTATATGACAGCCCTTCAGATACTTGAAGATGGCTATCGTATCATCTCTCATTCGTCACCTCTCCAGGCTAAACATAATTGTGGTAATAACAGTAGTGCCCAACAGACCTGGCTGTTTGCTAAAATGGCCTATCACGCCTCAACAGGGCTGAAAGACAGACATTTGCTAGCATGTTGAACCACATGTCTTCGATTACAGTTTAAAATGATATCTGCGGGCTGGAAATGAAATGAAAATTTCTACTCAAAATTTCTACTCAAAAAGTAAGTGGTTACTTACTTACTTGAGTCTTTTCCAGTGGTTCTTAAATAAGATATCACAGTACATGCAAATAATTTCAGCTTCCATTTTCCTTCTTTTCTTCCTTTCCCCCTTGGGCCTCCCATTTTTACCCCCCCCAACCACATCTGACTACAATCATTGGGGGCGCCGTAAGAGATAGTGGAATAGAATATTGTGCTGTAAATGGGAAGAGTTTTATCTAATCAGGAGTTATTTTATTATAAGTGCATGATGTCTGATTTTGAAATTTGTAAATTACTATGTGATTAATGTTGGAAGCCACCTTGAGCCCGACTTTCTGTCGGGGAAGGGCAGGTTATAAATTGAATATTAAAAAAAACACAGTTAATTAATAGCTTGAATGTTAATACCCTGAGTTTTTCCCCCTGAATATTTTCAACAACTATAGATTCCTCAGTGACTATTTCTTGGATCTATATAAATATTTAAAACCCAAAAGAATTTGAACTGGGAAACTGATTGTAACTTCGTACATGTTGTTTGTTCTGTGGCGAGCTGGATTAACATGAGAAATGTGACCAGCTTTGCTCTGCAGACTCTCAGGTTTGGTTTCATATTTTCTTTCTTTCTTAGCTTGTCTTGCTACTGTTTCCATACAACGTTTTATTCAGGCAAATATATTTTAGAAGGAGCATGTTCACCTTAAGAAAAGGTTGATATTTTGCATTTAACTGTATGTTGTTCTGCATCAAATTTCAATTGTACTGATTTTTCAATTAGAAATCTAAATGTGAACTGTTGTTTATTTTAGTTGCTAGCTTCTTCTAGCACAGCACTGGAATTTTATTTTCAGGGAGGGGGTGTTTTTGCATAAGCTCACAGCTTCCCTTGATTCCCCACAGTTTGTTCAGTGAAAACGCAGAAGCCACACTAAGTTCTTGTATGTATTCATTCAACAGCCTGCCTAATATTTCTTTTCTTTTTTTCATGTTGGCAACTAGTGGAATAGGAATATTAAGGAAGCACTGAAAGATGTTGCTCAAGTGTACAGGCTGGCCATATTTCCAAGTCTTTGTATTTTGTTTGCTCTGAGCTTGAAGACTGGGTTTTTAAAGCACCTGCAAAAGGTTATATCCAGGAGATATTGTAAATATGGTGGTATAAGATTGCTTTGTGATGAATGTAAGTGCTTTGACCTCAAGAGACCGGACCTAGGGCCTATAACCGAAGAATGTTGACTTTCCTTAATGATTGTGGACATTTCCTCAATAGTGACTGTTAGGAATCCTCCCGCCTCTGTTTAGGTACCCATAAAAACCTGGAACAAACAGCTTCTCCCAGTTGATGGAAAGGGTCTGTATGTTTGTTTGTGAGTGAGAGAAAGAGAAGCAGTATGATAATGAGTCTAGAAAAAAACAGAGAAGCAGGCAGAGGCTGTTGAGAGTGAGATAATGTATGCCGGGAGTATAGGAACTACTTTTGGGGGGGGGGATCTGATAAAAGTGTGTCTTTACCTATGCTACTTACATATTTGTAAATCACCTACATATCTAATTCCCAAGTCTACCTCCTGCCTGCGGACACTTAAATCCGCAGATAGGGAACAGACTGATCCCCAACAAGTTTTTCTGCATACTCAGGGGACCCCCTGGGTCTGCAGAAAAATCTGAAACTTGTAGCAGGGGGAACCATACAGTGGCTTGCGCCCATGTGGAATCCCAACACTTGCCTTCCCACATTTGCCCCCACCAGATAGGCTGGGGTGGGGTACCATTGGACAATAGGGGGTTACCTGATGCTTGGATCCCTGCCCTATGCTGTGCCAGTGCTTGAATGGCTGTAATCAATGAAGTTGTGGCCATGTTTTACTCCAAGCTGTTTCCTGTGTTTGTGTTTTACGTTCTATTCCCTCCCCCTGCCCTTAGGACTGCAAAATGCTGTATCCATTAAGTTTTGTGCTTGCTTGGTGTATTGATTTTAAAAAAATGAAAGGTCAGGTTTTAGAGTACACATTAACAAGCACTACGGGAAAAATAGTAGCTATGATTTGCCACAAGCTGAATCAATTACTCCTTAGACTAGCGAATGTGAGAGAAATTATTATACCTACTGATTAAAGCAGTTGGGACATCAGCTAATGAGTGAATAGACAAGAGCTTTCGGGAAAATTGAACTGGAACTGAAGTGCTTTCCTCTTTCACACTTGGGATGTTTTCCTTCCTTTGATGGCTTGACAATATTACTTAGCCCTTATTCATGCTTTGCCAGTTTAAAATATCAGACTCTGATCTACCAGTGTGATAATCATGAAATAGTTTTTTCCCCCTGTGCTAGACTGATCAGGATGCAGCGATATGAGGACATTCCTGAGGCATTAGCAATGTCTGAAGCTGGACACTGCAGGGTGTGTTGGGTGCACTGATTTTTTTTTTAAATCTTGTCTTATGCATAGACTTTTCCTTTCAGTCCCAGGATAGGTCTTCTGAATTTTAGGCAGGTCCCAAAGAGGATTTCTACTTGGAAGGGGGACAATCTCTGCCAGTTCCCCTCTCTCATGGCAGATCTCTGACACTCTTTCATGCTGTTCCTGAAGGTCTCCTCATCTCTCCCCTCCCCTCGCCCCAGGAGCAACTCTTCAGGCAACATTTTGACTGCAGTAGAAAGTGAGAGGTGAGTTAGTCATATGCTGCAGATGAAAGTCACTGGTGGATCCAACTCTTTTCGCTGAATTAGTTTATCCATTATAGAAACATCACCAGTTTCTACCCAAAGGAGATGACAAAGTCATTTGAAATTCTGAAAATTCAGAAATGTTTCTGTAATGACATAGACTTCTCAAAAACTTCTTTCAGCTTTACAGCACAATGAACTTGAAAATACTGTTTCAATTCAGCAGCAACTATATGCATACCAGCACTAAATTTTAGGCTTCAGGATTGTGAAACTCACAACCCATGGTGAGTATGAGGAGGGAGCAAATAAATATATCTTTTTAGGCTGGGGAGGGAGTATGTAATAGTTTTCAAACTTCCCCTAATCATTGAGATTGTAATGGCCTTAAATGTGTACAGCAGTTGTCATACAGAAGAAATGGCAAAATTGTACTCAGTGCATTTGAATAATCCAGAGTGGGGGTGCCGAAAAGTATAATTCTCACTTTGCTCTGAACAGAAGCAAATGTTTTCGATGTCTAGGGATGGATGAAACTGCCCTTTTTTCATATTTTGTGATCCTTTTTGTTTCACCTGTTTTTGTTGCCTTTGTTCCCAATTTGTTTTTCTTTTATGCCATTTGTACATATTTGATGTAAAGATAACATTAAAAATTTAATAAAAATAGAAAATACCAGTTTGATTTGTACATGGCAAATATGAAAAGGAAACTGATTTTTTGAGTCAGAACAGTGGGGCTGTCAAACTTGGGCATATTCCTTGTGCCTAAAAAAATCAAACATTGTGAGTTGTTTTGTGTGTGAAGTGTTATAGGGAAGTATTTCTAAATATTTTCTAAGAACTCTAGCACCTACAGCTGTTTAACCTTGTTGCTTCACTGGGAAGAACTGTTGGTATCATGTCAGTCCATAAAGATAACTAGAGGTTTAATCAACATGTATAATTCTGCAACTGAAGAAATGGGACTAGTTGCTCAAACGAAGCTAGAAGAAACTTTCATATAAAAATAAACTATGGAAGTACTGCCCTCTGTTGTCCACATTGTATGTGGAATATTTGAATTGATCTAGGTTTAGATTTTTTTTAAATCAGAAAACTTTGAATTGTTTGAAATGGGCTTTGCTTTAATTTCTCTTACTTATTACCTTTCTGTGCTTTCTTGTAAGTGCTGCACATTTGTTATAGTTTCCAACTCCACATTGGAAAGGTCCTGGAGATTTGGAGAGTGGAGTCTGAGGAGGGAACTCAATTGGATACAGTGCCATGGAGCTCATCCTCCAAAGCAGGCCGTTTTCACCAGGGGAATGGATCGCTGTAGCCTGGAGATCAGTGGAAATTCCTGGAGATCTAAAGGCCCCATTTGGAGGTTGGCAAACCTTCACATTTTCCTTATTTGTACTTGCTTCATTTTGCTGTCAAAAAAAAACAACTATGTGTAAATAAGACTGAGACACACAAACTTTTGAAAAGCCCATTAAGGCATGCTAGGCAACTTACTTTGAGCACAAAAAACAGACACATTAGCCCTTTTTAGATGATAAATGCACATGGAATGAACACCCAGAAACAAGGCAATGAATGTTCATACAATAGCCTTACTTTGATTGGGTCATCAAAATGTCAAAGAGATCATCACCCAGAGACAGTGCTTGCCTATCTCCCCATGCAATTGGGATTCTGTGTTTTGCAGGATTCCTGATTTGTGTACCCAGAGCCTCCATGTGCATGAGTGGCATATGTATATGCTCTGTTAGAGTCCTTTGGAGGAATGCACAGAGCATGAGGGTCAGGCCAGCAGGCCCCACCCAATTATCTTCTCTATTTGTTGTTTCTGCATGCATTTGTCATGCGAAAGGGGGTTCATCTAATAAACAGGTGAACAACGAGCCTAGAATGAAAGCTAATTCTAAAATCTTTTATAAATACTATGTAGTTTCTGGGCAAGTGCTAGAGCATCATCCTGGTGTGATGCCAGAGCTTCCAGGTCATGTCAGAAGTGACTTCATTGTGCAGTGACAAAGATCACTGCCGCCCCCGTTTACCAGTGTACTTCTTCCAGCTGACCTGATTAGCATCAGTAGGCACGTGGTAAGCCTATCCATGGTCTAAAAGGTCACAATACATAACTGGAGATCTGTGCTTAGCATGGTGGATCCCAAATTGTTCAGAGCCTACTTTAAAGGCTACCTCCTCATATGGCACAGCATGAGAATTGGTTATGGAGATCCTGTGGATTTCTGGGTGTTTTTACTTTCTGAGTTGTCGGTGATGGATGCATTGATAGCTTCTATGTCAAGAGTAATAAGCTACTAATGCAAACTTGTCTGCTGGCTTTATAATGTGGTATAAAGCAGATATTTAATTAATATACTTCTATACTCCTTTTACTAAAAATCGCTACAACAGTTTCCAAATATAAAAATTCAATATGCAATAAATAAGAAAGATCATGCCAATAATAGGAGCAGCAATATAAAAACAACACTTATCCAAAAGCTTTTCTTAAGATGCCTTGCACTTAAAAAAGAAAAGAGGAAAACACCAAGGCAGATATGTTCTTCTAGTTCCTCTGGACAGACATTAAGGTTTCAACTAATATTTCTGGCCTATATGCAACTGATGATAACAATTTATATCAAATAGCCAGCTGAAGAGGACTTGAAGAGAAAGCTGTCTGGGAATCTCACACTATAAACGTTTATGTAATCTGTCGAAATCAGATGGAATTAAATAATACATTCTAAGCTGAAAAATCATATAATGCTTTCAAAAGCCTGGATTTATGAACAGAGAAATAAACTGAGCTACACTGTATCCTGGTGGATAAGAGAAAGATCAGGTTTCTGGAACAACATTAATCCTCTAATTGGTGAAGACTGTTCCTCTCAAATGAAGTAATATAGACTTTTAAGTACAAGAAACCAAATTTACTCTTGAGGTTTGATTATCAGCTTCAGCAGAGTTACACTAAGGATTTTCTTGATCCAGTGGTTCCTTGTGCCAAACGGCTCCTTAAATATTTCCTGGATTAGAAAAAACAACCCCCCAACCCAGAACCACAGACTCAATCCAAATTGTCCCATGAGGCTGCTTTTCAAATATGTGTGGGATGGTCTAGCCATGGACTCTCAATAGAATGTGCTTTTTATCCTTTACTGTATGCAAATTCTCAACTGCTGCTATAGGCTCAACAGGAATAGCCCACAAAAGAATATTTTTCTTCCATGAAGTACTACAGGTATTTTCATCCATGTATGTGCTCTGAATTTTTAAAAACAGCATATATTCTCCTGAAAGGAAACTTGAAATGGAACTTGGTTACAGTGAAGTGGAGTGATTGGAAAACACCAGCCAATTTCATGGGTAAGGTAACAATTTTATTGATATATAAAGGAAAAGAATCCCCATGAATGCCTTTAGCATTCTAAAAGAAAGAAAAAATGCAATTAAGCAAGACACAACACATCATTAGAGTGACAAACCATGAAGCTTATATTGTACAGCCACAAATCAAAAGCCTATAGCTGGACATAGTATCTCAGTTTCTCCTGCGATAGTGAGAAAGGGAAATGATTGGTAGTCTCTTTTGTGAATGTAAATTCACCTTGCTAAACATCACTTTACAAATATGCGTTTTAAAATCAAATACCTGACTAGAAACTATATATATTTCATTTATATTTTCAATACTTTTGAGAGGTTTTCTTTTGAGACGGGAGTACATTATGATAACCTAATAACATTGAAGATTAATGCTACCCAATCAGGGAGTTGTGGTTCTAGGTCAGTACCAGAACTAGGAGACCTCCTTCAGAGCATGCCAGACAGAGCTAGATTTGAGGACTGGAGCGACTCTTTTTGGATTGCTAGTTCTCAGTCCTTTAAAGAGAGGAGGTAGTCCAAAATAAGGGGCAAAGGACAAGAGGATGCCAAAAGGCCCTTGCTCTGTACTCAAGTTGAAAATTAGTTCCACATATATAAAGATATAAAATTGCAAGTTGTGTTGGTTATTTAGACAGAAGGGGATACTTATTATAATTAGATTAAAATCTAACTGTGTTGCAGTTTTTTTTGGGGGGGAGAAGGGAAAATAACCTAATCGCTTCTTTAGGGGTAATATCCCAGCACTCACCAGGTGCAGGATATTCCACCTCCTTATCAGCAGAGTCCTTAAACAGCCGATTCTGTGAATGCGGAGGGATTTCTGAATAGCACCAAATGTTCAAGCAAAACTGTTTTAATAAATATTCATAAAGTCATTTAAAAGAAACATAATTTTTCTTAAGAGGCTTCTGTAACTTTTATCTCATTATAACAAAAACAATGTCACAGTTTGAGAGAGTGAGTTAGAGAGAGTCAGCGTCAGCTACGAGAATAACTGTCAACAGAAGGGAAGGGCTGATTCTGGAGGAGGAAATCGTCTCTCCTGAAGCCACAGAACCTTCTATCACTCAAATTAGGTTCTGGTTCCACAGACTTTTCAACAGTTGCAATCTGATTTTTTTTTTAATTTGTAAACTTCCACTTAAAAGGGGAAAAAAGCTACATCTGAGTGTCCATGCCTCCCATAAAACCATCAAGACTTCATATATCAGTAAAAGACTGAAAAATCCACTAGAGGGCAGACAAAATGTTTACAGCTCACACATGGATTTTAACAAAAATCAAGAAGCTAAACTCTGTTTTGCAACAGATTTTCTGTTTTAGGAGCAAACATGCCCCATTGTTTGTCTGAGGTGTTGAAGGATGACTACCCCCTCCGCTTTCAAAACATTCAGAACTTGTTTTTACTGTAAGACTATTTGTTTCTGCAAGGAAAGTATTGTAGCTGCAAGGCTTTCTGTAACAAGATATTTCAAGTAGATGCTTTGTTTATTTAAGTGGTGGTGGTTTCTCATGGCTGTAACCAAAAACATTGTAGCCATTTTCTCTCCGACCAAAGGTTTCCTGGTTATTACTTGCTGGGGTGGGGTTTTTTCTGTCCTGACTATCAGCGGTCGCCTCGCTCTCCCCCTGTGTTTCCCAGTGTTTTGAGGGACCTGTTTTATCTCAAATTTGAAAAGGCGGCCAAATGCAGGAAACGCAAGGGGAGAGCGAGGCGACCTCTGATGGTCGGAAATGGCATGTGTAATCTAAACAAAGACCCGATGTCATCGGAGGGGCGACCACAAGTGAAACAGCCATCATGCATAAAAAACCCAAAGAGGCTTACAATCACATCCCCTTTCTCTCCCCACAGCAGGCACCTTGTGATGTAGGTGGGACTGAGAGAGTTCTGAGAGAACTGTGACTGGCCCAAGATCACCCAGCAGGCTTCATGTGAAGGAGTGGGGAATCAAACCCAGTTCTGCAGATTAGTCTGCCACTCTTAACCACTACTCCACACTGGCTCTCAATACCCTGGAGTACTTGCACATCTAATTTGTTGCAAGCATTGTATTACAGCCTATGTTTATCTATGTATACATTTCCAAATGGATGAAGTGTTCTACGTAACAAACTACAAATTTTAACTTTGCAAGTTTCATAGCAACAGCAAATTGACGACACGGGGAAGGGCTCTAGCTCTGTACCTGTTATATGTACAAAAGTCCTGAGCTAAAAATCTCTGATTTGAAGCAACTCAAATAACAGGTGCTGGGAAGGACCTTGTCTGACTGAAAAGTTGCTGCCAGTTGGTTTAGACAATATTGAACTTGAAGAGCACGACAAAGCAATGAAACCAGCTAAATTCCCACAGTATCCGGGACGCCTCCTAGATATATTAGAACTAATGTCATCTGCTCAAAAGAAGTGCTATCCAAGCCATGGAGTTTAAATCCTTGCATAGAAAACAGTTTACAAGGCAGCATTAGTCAAGTAATTGTGAAAGTGTTTTATTTCCTGATCCGTAAAACAGGATTATCACAAGATTATTTTGAGGATGAACAATATCAGCAACATGAAACACTCAAAGAGCTATAGAAATTACAACAGGCAACAGGCAGAAATAAGCTCAGTGCAGAACCAGTGAGGATTGTGTTGACTGTGTTAAGTGTCGTCAAGTCACTTCTGACTCATAGCAATCCTATGAATCAAAGTCCTCCAAAATGTCCTATTTTTGACAGCCTTGCTCAAATCTTGCAAACTGAGGGCTGTAGCTTCCTTTATTGAGTCAATCCATCTCTTGTTGGGTCTTCCTCTTTTCCTGCTGCCCTCAATTTTTCCTAGCATGATGGTCTTTTGTAGCGTCTCTTGTCTTCTCATAATGTGACCAAAATACGATAGCCTCAGGTTAGTCATTTTAGCTTCTAGGGTCAGCTCAGGCTTAATTTCATCTATAACCCACTGATTTTTTTTTTTTTTGGCAGTCCACGGTATCCGTAACACTCTCCTCCAACACATTTCAAAGGAGCCTACTTTCTTCCTATCAGCTTTCTTCAATGTCCAGCTTTTACACCCATACATAGTAATAGAGAATACAATGGCATGAATTTTAATCTTCGTTGCCATTTGTACATCCTTACACTTCAGAATCTTTTCTAGCTCCTTCATGGATGCCCTTCCCAATCTCCTTTTGATTTCTGAGGATTACTTTCTAGAATTTGGAGTCCTGCTTCTACTAGATACCACCCCATGGGCATTGATCATACTTGGCAGGATCCTGCTGAATTCCACCTTCTTGCAAGGAAGCATCCACACATCTTCTAGCCTCATTTCAGAGAAGCATTTAGAACTCAGTGCTCCTGTTCTAAATAGGCGTGGAAAGTATTTTATGTTAATACTAGAAGACCCAGCACTGCCTCTTACTACTTGAATATCAAGTGAGACCTTCTTACCCCCAAATAGTAGCAAACTGCACAGGGAGGAATATTAGAAAAAAAATGTCTAACAATTAGTCAGCAATTCCACAGCCACAATCATATCACATTCAAAAGACGCAAGCAATCAAGCCAAATTGTTACCTTATGACCCTTTATTCCAATTGCCTTTAACTGTCTTCACACCAGGAAGGCCATACAAATAGTCCTGAAGAATAAACCCATCGATCAAGTCAGCCAGGAAATTAATGGATCCCATGCCACTTTTTATTTTAACTCTTTCATCTCTTGCGCCTCTTCAGGGCTTGGAGCAGGTAGCTTGCATTTCACGCAGATGGGAAAAATAACAAGTTAGCTACCAGGACTCTAAACTGCCATTGAGAACTATAGTGCATTTGTAAGCTGAACAGTGGATTGAGAGGAAATGAAAAGGTGTCCTTTGGGCTGCTGGTATCATATACTCTTGCAAACTATGTCTGACTCTGAATCTCAAGCTCATGAATCACCCACAACTGCCTTTCACAGTCACCAAGGCCAAAAAAGTTAAGGTAACTCCAACATCCCTCTGCTGAGATTCCTGATCTCCAAGTACCCATGTTGCAATACTCAACAGTGAGCCAACTTCTGAGTTTGATTGCCAACCAGCCTGGGGATAAAAATATCCTGTCCCTTTAATAGAGGCTTAATTTGTGAATAACAGCACTGAGGCTTTTCATAGCCTCAGTGTAAACAACACTCTGTTTTAAGCCTTTGTAAAAGGGCTGTTTCTTTTCTCTAGGCAATGGCAGTTCTACTTATGAGTGAAGAAAGGAGCAGGAATGGTTGAAGGCAATTTGTAGCTCATGGTTGGGAAATTACTGGAGATTGGAGGGTGGAACCTAGGAGGATGGAGTTTGGGGAGGGACTTCATCAGGGTTTAACACCATGGGGTCTGTTGTGTATGTATATAGTTGGGGAGTAAGCAAGGGGAGACCTAGGAGCTTGAGTTCTACACGAAGGATCCTAAACCCTGCTCACCCTATTGGTCAAGCAAAAAGACCCTGTTGGCTCTAAGCCAACATGTACCATTGGTCACCAGGAGGTTATGTCCCCCTATCACGGATCAAGGGGGGAGTGGCCGCAGGCGGCCAAGGGGGCATATAAACAGGGTTTGCTCATTGTGTTAACCAGTTCTGTTCCTGTAATCAATAAACGCGGTTGTTGTTTGAACTCCGTCTCCGACCTCGTGAATCCTTCCCACGCGGACTTAACAGGGTCCACCCTCCAAAGTAGCCATTTTCTCTAGGGGAACTAATCTCTGTACCATGGAGATCCTTTGTAATCCCCGATCTCCAACCCCCGCCTGGAGACTGGTGACCCAACTGTTCAAGAAGTACAGAACTTATTTCTGCATGAATAAATACTTCCTTTTAAAAAAGGCTTAGGGGGAGGCACAGAAATTCAGTTACTCAAACAGCACCTTTTTTCTCAGTAAGGGAAACTTGTGAAAGAGGAAATGTTGAAAAGTGGCTTGGGATGATAAGGGAAGTGAAGGCGCACACAAGTGGCTGGGGAGGAAAGGGTTAAACAGGCCCCTTCCGCTCAACCAGTAGCTGCGGACCACAAGAAAAGCGAGCCCGGGAAGAAGTACAGTCGGAAGCACGGAAATTGTGCTTTCACACATGCCAAATAATGTACTTTCAATCCACCTCGCAGTTGGATTGTTCTGTGTAAAATGGCACAATCCACTTGCTAACGATCGTTAAAGTGCATTGAAAGTGCATTATTTGGCATGTCTGAAAGCGCCCTCATAGTCATCTATTCGCAACCCGATGGGATTATTTGTGTTTCTGCAACCCATCTGTGTTCAAGAGATAACATTTTGTTAAAGCTGAAGAGCTCGTTTAAAATCATCCTCACGACGACGATTTAAGGTTAGAGTTGCCCCTTTTTAAAAAAAGGATTTCAAAAATCTGTGCTATGTAAGCAGGTGCGCTGCAGGCAGAAAGTCAACAGGTAACGCTCCCACCATGGTTGAGTTTAACCAGACGGTGACTTGCGAAGTGTAAAGGGGACAGAACCACAAACAGCAGAGGCAGCAAGCTGTCGTTTCCTGCCTATTGTCTATTATATTGGGTGTGGTGGGACACAGGCAAGATGGTTCTGCTGCAGTCTTCTTATTTGTGGCTTCCTAGAGGTACCTGGTTGGCCACTGTGTGAACAGTCTGCTGGACTTGATGGGCCTTGGTCTGATCCAGCAGGGCCTTTATGTTCTTATGTCTTTTCCATGTTCCTTTTCCCCTACAGGATGGCGCCCTCCTTTACGGTGCAGCAGAAAAAAGCAGGGCCCCGGTTTCTAGCGCTGTCTTCTGCCCATGTTTCTTGCAGAGGGGAAGGCAAAACACTGCGGGGGCTACTTCGTGGTCTGTCAGGCCATTTATGCATGGAAAGTTTTGCCTTGGATTTGCCACTCTATAGATGCACATTTTTCCCATTCGAATTTTCAAAACTCTACACGAGGGGGCTTATTTTTCAGTTTTAAGAATTTGGACGGGGAAAATTCCAAGGCAAAACCTCCTGGGCATAAATGGCCAGCGACCCCCTCTTCTCCCCAGTTGTGACTTCGAGAGCCGCTCGCCAGGGAGCTGCTTTGGTATCCAAGACACGCCCTTGGCGCTGCAGCGGAGGCGAAGGAACGGGAGGGGCTGGGGGAAAATGACAACAGG
Organism: Euleptes europaea; assembly: GCF_029931775.1. Taxonomy (NCBI): domain Eukaryota; kingdom Metazoa; phylum Chordata; class Lepidosauria; order Squamata; family Sphaerodactylidae; genus Euleptes; species Euleptes europaea. The sequence continues at coordinate 32,773,183 of NC_079316.1, read as the reverse complement.
GCGGGGTGGCAGGCGAGAACTGAACAGGAAGAAACGTCAGAGGGCCACAGAGGCGAGGGCAGCATCACCAAGGGCATAACACAGAAACCCACCCCTTTCCTTCCCCCCATGCCCACCCAGTCCAAAGCTCTTTTCTTGCAGCTGATCTTATACATAGGGTTGCCAGGTCCCTCTTCGCCACCGGTGGGAGGTTTTTGGGACAGAACCTGAGGAGGGCGGGGTTTGGGGAGGGACTTCAATGCCATACAATCCAATTGGCAAAGCGGCCATTTTCTCCAGGTGAGCTGCTCTCTATCAGCTGGAGATCTCCAGCTACTACCGTTAAGAGTCAATTAGAACAATTGGAAAGTGATCTTACCAAATATAGTGCTGACATAGAAGCCTATAAAAAACGTAAATTTCTCAGAGATCAGGAGGATTACCATAAAGAAAGAGTCTATTTTTGGATTAACAAAGAGAATAGGGCTCACCCGCCCAAAGGCACTGGCAAACCACCTCTGTTAGTCTCTTGCCATGAAAACCCCAAAAGGGGTCGCCATAAGTCGGCTGCGACTTGACAGCATTTTACACACACACACACATCAGGAAGAGGGAAAGATGAAACAGCGTGGAGAGGGGTATACACGGGAAAGTGAGGTGTCCTCCTCAATTACTTGCAGGTTTCCTACTGTACAACCAGGCCTGGCCCGTACTGTGCAACCCATCATTATCGTTCGCTGGAAGGAATGCAATGTTTATGCATGTTTATGAAGCATGCAGATCAGAAAAGAACTCCCATAGAGGTGCCACCTCAGTAACTCTTGTGCCAGCCAGTAATGATTATCTGGTTATGGGTTCCACAAGTATTTATAAAAACACTCATACTGCACCTTTCCATCCTACACATTCACCAGGCACCTTAAAGCAGTACAATGTTTTTTTTTAAAAATGACCCAGCCAAAAAATAACTACAGATAGTTACCAGAATAAACTGAATCCACAAAAATCAATGTGACAGTCACCAGTCAAGCCACCTTTAACAATCTTGGAAGGATCTTCAATAGCTATCAAAATATGACCGGGTCCCTTGGCAAGGCTTTCTGTGGCAGTACTATTGAAAAGGCCCTATCTCTGTGGGGAGGCACAATGACAGGAAGATCTCTGAAAATGACCTGAGTGCAATTTAATCTGCTACCCATTATTTATCACCATGGCCCTGTTACTCCCATGTCACATTTTTATTCCACCCTTCTTCTGTGGAGTTCAGAATAGCACACGTTATTCTCACAACACTATGAAGTAGGCTAGGCTGAGAGAGAACAACTGCTTCACTCAGCAAGATACATGGACAAATGGGACTTTAAAGTGGCTCCCCCCATGCTAGTCCACTAGCGCCTGCCACACACTATGCCACTACACTTCAAACATACAGCCACCCCAAACTCCAAAATAAGATTGTGTTCCACTCATTGTCATTACAAGCCAAGCCAGTAGAAACAACTATTTCAAACAGACCTACAGTGTAACCCTAAGAGCCACTGAATAGACCTGAGTAGGCTTTTGAGTACACCAGCTTAAGACGGCACTGCTAAGAGATGTATGGTAAAGACAGAAAATGTTGCATATCACCCAGAAGGCCTCCCCCTCTACCCCCACCCCCCGCCTGCTCCCATGGCTATGAGGTTATGCTTTTCTCTCTGAAGTATTGATCCCTTTTTCCATCAAAAATTGTTGTTGCCACCCAAGGAACAGGAACTGAATTTGCACCTTTTCTTTTTCATTGTTGTCCTTATCAGACATGGGATGTTTTCTTTTGGTTGTTCTGCCTTATCCTTGAGGTCATTTCCCTCTCTGTGGCATGTGTGTGAGCGATGAGGACTAAGTATGAGAAGGGCCAATCCTCCACAAAAGGCAACAAGACCCACAGAAACCTAGCCTCAAGTTTCTAACCTAGAATCAAGCCAGCAGAATTTGGGACTCAGGCCAAACCCTGAAGGTGTGGCTTGACATGCTGCCCTTCAGCATGCATTTACTCACAACTGATCCAATTTAAGTTCCAGTCTACCCCTAGCAAAGGGAAGAAGAATATGCCATTGATTTGCAACTGATGGGATGGTGTGTTCCAGTCAAGAGAGGAGCAGAGGTGCCTCCCTCCACGTAGCAACCCCAGTCTTTCTTGGTGGTTTCCCATCCAAGTACTGACCATGGCTGACCCTGCTTAACTCCCAAGCTCTGATGAGCCCAGGCTAAACAAAGAGAAGAGACCAACCAAAATGCAGATAGACAAGCAGGCTAATGTCAGGGAGTGCCAGCCACTCAGTGCCAGCCACTGAGAGTAGTCCTTCTCAGGGAGTTACCGGGCTGCCTTGAGCATTCAGGGAGGGAAGAAGCTCTTACTGTTATATTTTGTATCATCAAAAATTTATATTTATTAAACTGAAAAGTACTTTATTTTCATTGAATAACATGAACAAAAACAAAGTAGTATATGTTAAATTTGTTTTATATACAAAGTTGCCTTATCTGCACACAGTTCCTCCTCTTCTCCTCACTATGTACACTTGAATGGATGGACACCATAACCCAGTTGTACGCTAAAGGGAACCTTCTCAGAGAACTGTGCCAGGAAGGATCACAGCCTATATACGTTCACTATATCAAAAATAATAACTCGCTATGCATTTCAACGTGCCCTATGTTACAGAGCAGTAGCCTCTTAAGTGGAATTATTCAAGCATGTAGCTTCAAAACCTTGGGTTACAAAAATGTCATTCTAAGCACAGGCTTTATACTTAGTTTTAGCTAAGTAAGGACAAGAGTTGCATGAAAGTTTTCTCTGAATGGTTCACAGTGCAGAAGTCCACCCTGTTACCAGACACCAATTCTCTGTTGCCGACTGTATCCATGTTCGAAGAACATGAAATCCTACAGAAGAAGAAAAATGTAATTAGATAACTTGTCAATGAAAATCTCTTTCCCATGTTGCTTTTACAGAGTTCTGTTGAGAGAGAAAAATACCTAATTATTTAACAAAAAATGTGGACAGAACATGGCACTATGTAGTGTTCACAAGATAATGTGCCCCGTTTTTTTTAACAGTTAATCCCAGCCTCTAAATGGGAACAGACACTTTACCAGCACCTTGAATTGAGCCTGGAAACAGACTGGGAGCCAGTGTATATGGGTCAACACTGGACTGACATAGTCCTTATGACTCACTCCAGTCAACATCCTGGCTTCAGCATTCTGTCCCAATGATCCAAACATTTCTCAAGGATGGCGCACATAGAGCAAATTGTAGTAATTTAATCTCGATGTTACCAAGGAATGCACCCTGATGGCCAGATCTTTTCTGCCCTGAAAAGGTTAAAACTGACTAACCAGTCAATGCTGGTAAAAGGCATTCCCCACCACAGTTGCTACCTGCTTATCCAGAAGAAGACCTGGGCCCAAGAGCACCCCCAGAATATGAACCTGTTCCTTCAAGGGGAGTGCAACCCCATCTAAAAGTGGTGACAGTTTAAGTCCTGGGTCAGACATTCTGCTCACCAGCAGCACTTCTGGGATTAAGCTTCAGATTATTAGCCTGGATCCACTCCAAAGATGCCCCCAGGCAGGGTTCAGGGTTTTTACAGCCTCCCTGTGATTACCCAGTTGCACTCTACAGAGTTGAGTGTCATCCACATATTGGTGATATGTGGATGACCCAAATCCCCAAATAATCTCACCTAGTGGTTTCATGTAGAAGTTAAAGAGAATATGGGACAAGATGGAACCCTGGGGGATCCCAGAGGCCAAGGACTGAGTAGTAGTCCCCCACCCCCCAGAACCTTCTCCAACCTACCATCCACGTAGGACCAGGACTGGAAGCACCATAAAGATGCCTCCCATTTCCAGCCTGGAGAAATGTGTTGAGCAGTTACTGATGGCATCATAGGATTGAGACAAATCAACTTACTACAAGGAAGCAGGCCCCAAGCATGACTGCTTTCATTTTAACATCAAGGTCCAGTGGGAACTGGACTCCAAAGTTGTCCGCATCTGTAAAAGCCTCCCTCACAAAGCCAGTCCACTGCTTAGAAATTCTTCCAACTGTAGACGTCTCATCTCTGGACTTCACCTATATATATATATATATATATTTTTGGGGGGGGGGGAGGAATTTGAAATTAGAAAACCTAACCATTTTACTCTTACAGCCACAAAGTCAACAATTACAGTATCGAAAGAAAAAAAATTAAGTATATATCCATGCTGAGACCGGACACACATTTTTTAGAAAAAAAAACTTTGCTGTTCTGTGAGCAAGCAGTCATGATGGATGCAATGTACCATGACAGGTCTTGGACACGTTTCAGTATTCAAACAATACTCATCTACTTTGGCTACAAACATCAAAGAAAACTAGTTCTTCCAAGCTCAAACAAAAGGTAATTTTGTCATGATCTATTATCGAATACTAACTGCTGCAGAATCTCATGTAGGGAGGTGGCTCACCTTTGAGACTGGAGAGCAGGCATTTGCTTGGTACTACTATAATGCATATTCTGGCACATGTATAGGGATCTGGTGCCAGCACAAGTATCAGAAGGCCATGCCTGCCTTTTTCCACCTGCTGTTGCCCCATTTAGCTCCTCTCTGCAATCTCCATCCCACATGACTTTTGTCTATGGGGGTCCCCCAATCAATAGCAAACCTTTTTGATAGTCCTCCCTTCCCCACCAGCAGAAAAGCAGATAGTATCTAACCTTATGTTAGCCATTTTGATCTTCTTGGAGGAAGATAAGGATAAAATGCATTTGCTGGTTTTAATGATAAGCTAAATATCATAAATAAACAAACAACTCCTTCACCCACCGCACCTAGCTCAATCCTGGCTGGCTGTCTCCCTGCCCCCTCCCTAAGACAAAGGCCACAGGCCAACGTGATCAACCATAAAGCACAGGTTTGTGGGATGACCTTACCTCAAAATTAATATCCTCACAACAGCTGCATACTATACAGGGCCCAACAATTTTTAATACGTCTTCTTGTGCCTCATTTTGGATAGTGAATTTAGGCAAGCAAGGGTCCCAAGTCTGTTTAATATACCCGACTGGTATGCCTGGGGGTGCATGAACTTCAAGCTTTAAAAAACAAACAAAAACAGCATCTTCAGAATACAAAGTTATGCTTCAGTTTTTGTGACAAGTTCTCAAAAATCTGCTCGAGCTATAGCCATGAAAGTCAACTTGGCCTGATTTTGCATTCATCCAAAGAATCAGATGACTAGGGATTTCTGCAAGACATTTAGAGGGGGGAATCCATAAAGGAGAAGGAACAGCCTAGAAGATGGAGAGGGACAGGATAAGCCACTATGCAAAAGTGTAGGAAAGGTGATGCTAGGAAATTAGAAGTGGCTTTGAGAAGTGGATTGTTTGAGACGGGGATCCATGAAGCCCGTCTAATATTTTAAGTTGCTGTTGTGATTGAAATTTATCTAGTGAATGGTCAATGATTATGACTATTATTGTTTATTGTATTATATCACAGTCTGGCTGGATGGGCAGATTATTTTAACCTTTTGCTTAATTTCAATAATGTGGTATATTTTATATATTTCATATTTATTTGTATTTTATATGTTCTGTATATTTCTGAGCCTGATAGGGGCCCTGGTTTGTTCATCTTGGGTTGGTGTGATTTGATTTTGATTGTGAGAATCTGTACAAGATGTCTTTTGAACTATGCCTATTAAAGGTTAATGATGATGATAATGATGATGATTGGAAGTGGATTTTGGGAATCAACCTGAAAAAAGGATCATTTTTAAAAAGCCATCTGTGCAGTTCAGATTTCCAGCAGTACCCATATTTGCTGGGCTGAGACATGAGCCAGGATCAATTTTTAATACATTTTTTTTAACACTGAGCATTTCTCAGTGAAGTGGTACCATCTCTATACTTACATAAAATGAAAAAAAAATCTTTTTATGGTCGACTAACTAAATGACATTTAAATTACCTAAAAAGGTATTCCGTCCATACCCTTTGGATTAGAAAAGATGGTTTAACAAAAAATAAATAAAACATAGGCCAAGAAAGAAAAGGTGTTTTACCTTCTGCAAGCAGCAAGGACAAAAGCAAGAGGAGCATCTGAGAGGTCTTATGAGCTCTATAACAGGCCGGCCCAAGTTGTCAAAGATCGTCATTGTAAATGGCCGCGACTCCCCACAACAGTTTCGCGAACAGCAGTCACTTTCCTCCGCTGCAAAGTAGATCCTTTGTCCAAATGCATTTTTTATTTCATACTTGTTGGCTGTTTCAAAGCCTGTTATGACTACAAAGGAAGCAACATAAATGCAGATGGATTAGTTCATTCAAGTTCTTATTCAAATATCAGTAAAATATACCCTCACAACTTCTGCTAAAATCTACAGTGTCTAGGGCCTTATAGCTGCACCTGTGTTTGTCAGATTGACAAATGAATATCTTTGAATAAGTTTTTAATTTAAAAAAAATTAAATTCAAAAAAGTAAATAATAAATGAAAATAAGTGGACAAAATACTCATCTATAGGCTCATCTTCTAAGATTACTTACACTTATATTAATTGCCCTACCTTATGCATAAACTCTAAATACATTTATTTAAAATATTCACATCCTACTCTATCAATGAGAACATTCCCAGGGCAGCTCACAGCACTATAAAAGTGTCAGTATAAAAACAATATATACAATCAACAAGAGGTTTGATACGAAACTGATTGAAGATTAAATCCTGAGCACCAATAAAATAATAACTGAAGGAAGTTATAAAACCTAATAATAGTACGGGGAGATAAATAAACAGAACAGTTAAACTGTTAAAACAGTCAGAGAGCATAAAAATCCATCAATGGGGATGAATATATGTTAAGGAATATAGCCGAGGTGAGGACTGCAGTAGAACAGCCATCTCAATTTTAAGTGGCCAAACAGCAGTATCAAAACAGGTTAAGTCCTGTGTGGTCTAATAAAGTAGAGTTTTACATTAGTTCAGGATGGCATATATAAAGGGAAGTGAAAAGAAGAAAACAGGGTTAGCATCAGCATTAGAGCAAGAATCTAAGTGAGAGACCGAAGTACCACAGTTAAGGATACCCACACTAACAGCTCACTTCATGGAGTTTCACGTGGCTACACCAGCTATTTTGCTGGTGTAGCTCCACCACAGCGTAAAGGGGCGTTCCTGGGCCGAAAGGGGTTTGGAGGCTGGCTAACATCAGCTTCGCCCCTGGAAACAGCTCCAGGACGCCGGTGCGGCATCTTACACCAGGACAACATGGGAGGCAGTGCTGGGATGGGTCACTAGGACATCCAGGAAAAAAGGGGATACCTGCTTTCTGGCTGAACAACTTTTACATTTCAGTTTCTACTTTACAGTATACAACTAGGACCTCCAGAAACAGCTGTGGGGAGGTGTGAGGCATTACTTCAAGGACAAGATTTTGCTTTCACACTCTGGGGTCAAAGTCAACACTTTGCCAACTCTTAAATGAGCAAAATCTAGAAGAAATAAGAGACAATAAAATATTCCAAACTATTTTCTGAACAAGGCCAGTTTAAGTAAAGGCAAATTCTCAAGAAAATCAGGAAAGTATTTCTTCTTAAGATGTTACCTGAATTTTTTTAAAAATCTGTAACATTCAGTTGAACATAAATCACACTGCTATCTAAGAAATACAATAAAACCAAACATTGAAAAAGCTGAGGAACAAAACATTTGAGGTATCTCTGGATCCACCAATAAGTAACATAATAAGATACACACCTTCTAGAAGTTCAATCTGCTGATGAATTAATATCTGATCAATCTGTCACAGTGGTTTAAAAGAAAGGCACATGTTAGAACATAACTGATTTAAAACATCATATTCCCAGTTATTTTATATTCTGTTCCCTTGATTCACATGGCTCAAAATGATCTATAATTAAAGTATTCAAACAAATCCTAAAACACATTTATTTAGAAGCAGTTTTGATGAATCAATGGACATTACTTTTTGGCAAATGCACTGAAAAATCATAATCAGAGAAACCAGTTCACATGAAAGGGCAGCTGGGATTGGTCACAGAGTGACCTCATAGAATCACAGAGTTGGGGGCAGTTTACAACCTAAAGGGAAAACACACTAGCTCTTTTAATGAAGGTACCATAACATGGCTGGCTTCAGCCCCAGGAACTGACACCCTAATTGGCTAATGCCCAATTAGCCCATGTGGAAAGGAGTCTGAAAAAGGGCAGCTGTTCCTTTGGTTCTTTTGCTGAGGCACTTGGTGTTGTGGTTGTTGATGAGGGATGACAGAGGGGAATGATACCAGAGTATGCTTGCAGGTGTGCTGGCAACCAGCAAAGACCAGATGCTCCAAGGATTGTGAGTAGCTAGCCAGTAACTTTTCTTTTTTTCTGATTAACTGTACCTAGAACCTATTTTGCAGGCACCCTAAGCCTTGTAGTACTCAAATTGCTTAACTGAAGAGACTGCACTCTTCCTTAACTTACCACGTTGCCACTCGGCTTGCTAACGAATACACCCTTGTAGTGTCGACCATGGGCAACACCAGGCAAGAGAGAGGGGCAGATTTTACTCGAGGTGGTGGCATGCTGCCAGAGAGGGGTCATTAGCAACTTTCTGTCCCAGCTTCCTGATTAGGCTGCAAGCTGGCAGCACAAGTCTGGGGAGAAAGCCCCCTCCTGCCACAATTTTAAATGCACTTATATTTGAAATGCTGTTTTAATGTTGTGATGTTTTAATGTTGAATTGTTTTCATGTTTTGATGGCTGCTGCCTTGGGGGATCCTATTTGGGTGAAAAGGTGGCATAGAAATGTTTTAAATAAATTTATGATTTGACCCTCCCATACATATTAACATAGCATGTGCACGCACACACACACACGCACACATATATTCATGTATTACAGGAGACACAAGTAACATTTAAATATAGGAAGAGAAAATACCTGGCTTAAATATTCTAATCCGGGAGGACAGTTTGGAGGTGGAGGTGGTGCTGGCATCCACATGACACCGGGTGGAGCTCCTTCAGAGGAAAAAAAAAATAGATACCAGATTGTGGAAGTCATATTGCATACACACACAAAAGTACTTTGCAGGTCATTTGGATATATTACCACCCCCCTCCACCACACACATAGGGCACAAAGGGGTAAGAAATGCACATATAAATACACTTGAATGCCGGGAAACAAACTTGTGTCCTGGATTTGAAATCTGTGCTCACCAATGTAAACAAAATGCATACAACAGAAACAATGCACCAATGCACACTTCTCCTCAAAGTACAGAGCTCACCTTATAATAGTGCAAACAATGCAGATAAGAAAATCATTTCATAGCACTATTTTGATATAAAAATGCGAGAGAGTGCATGAACATGATTCTACTGTACCTTTTGGGTCAAGAATACAAGTACAGATCTCTTGTTCCATGCCTCTGCCTGACCATATGGAGCCATCAGCAATATATCTTGGATTCTCTGTAACCTCCCCTTAAGTGTGTGTGCAGCACTCACTGTGGAATTTTTCATTCTAGTGAGGAAGCCAGAGAGGCCTTGTTTTCAAAAGTTACAGGAAGCAAACTGGTATTCACAGGTGTTATGGACTGGCACTTATAACAGTGTCCTTAAAACATGGATTTAGAAAGTAATATCCAAAATTAGGCTTGAGACTATGTATTCATTTCCCAGTGCTACTCTGTTAAGAAAGGGAGTGATTGGAATTATTACCCTCTCAGCAACTGTATGGATGACTTTCCTCCATATTGTCTACCCACAGACCTCAGAGTACCAGTGATGTGAATCCTTCACCCTCCTCTCGCTCAAACAAATAGGATGGCTCTAGAGAACATGCAGGTGCAGTCAAAGGATATTTCTCTAGAAGACATTTTCTTTAAAGGCATTTATTATCCCAGCATAAGCATAAAAAACATGCCTACATTTACCATGGAGGCTGGATCCACTGGAGGATTTCCATCAGTAGAAATCCATCTGTGGAGCATGTCTTCTTCGTCTCCCCCATCCCACTGCTCCTGGGGGACAGAAGGTCCCCTAGGAACAGTGTGACAGAGGTAGTGTAGGTCTACAGCACATGAACACATGAAACTGCCTTATACTGAATCAGACCCTTGGTCCATCAAAGTCAGTCTTGTCTACTCAGACCGGCAACGGTTCTCTAGGGTCTCAGGCAGGGGTCTTTCACATCACATACTTGCCTCGTCCCTTTAGCTGGAGATGCCGGGGATTGAACCTGGGACCTTCTGCATGCCAAGCAGATGCTCTACCGCTGAGCAACAGCCCCTCCCCAGGATGGAGGAAGTGGCAAAAATCACTTCACCTGTGCTGGCCAATGACCATAACAATAAAATGTATGTAAATGTAATGTATGCACTCCACCTCTTCCATTTGTGGAAATTCTCCAGCGGATCCAAGCCTATACCTATTGTATATTTTGTACACAGGCCCTTATTACTAACAGAAAGGTATCACATTTTTTATCTGTGTTATTTCAAAACCCAGTCTTATTTATTCTCACAGAATTACCCAGCTTGCACATCCCTATGATGGCCTACATTAGGCCTCTCTGTGGACCCCCTCTCCTCGCAGTCTCCAGAACAGTCTGGGCTATGCTCCTGCAATTAGGAAAGCCATTGTGTGTTCTGGTCCCAATGTGGCTTTTCAATTTAAATTATCTAATGGATGTGCTTGTTGGATGCATCCCTGTTCCAAAAAGCCACAAATGCAGCATCCATTAGATCATTCAAAAAGACACGTCAAGAGGAGTCATCACTCAAATTAATGCAATTTTACATGCCAGCCAAATTAATAACAAGTTATAAAAATAAAGCAATAAATTATAAAATGAATAAGTTATTTAAAAAAAAAACTGTTGGGAGAAAGAATCGCCAGCATTACTGCTTGCATCGCCAGTATTATTACTGCTGCAGTTATTTAAATATAGCAACAACAATGTACACAACACTTCACTTCAGAATGCAGAGAACTGTGCTGAGAACTTAACTTGGCAGCTTAAACTGGGAGGGGAGACAGAGCTGACAGGGCAGAAGAGGGAAAGAGAATGAGGAATGAGTGTGGGCAAATGTCATCACGCCTGTTGTTTCATTTCTTTTGGGGATGGGCACCAAGGAGCTAAGACAAATGCTTTATGGGACGGGTGGGATTTGAAGGAAAAGGCACCACATGGATGTTCTGGGAGACCTAAAGGGTATCCAAGGAGAATGGATGGGATATTTTAAGAGATTATGATCCATTTGAGCCCTCAGGTAGAGGTCTTTCCTAGCACCGTTTCCTGAAATCCTTGTAACTTGACACACCATGCTTGATCTTCTGTGTGCAAAAGGTGTGTGCAGTCCTCCTTAACGTCTGTCCCACTGGACAAGCTGCAGTCATTTTAGCACAGAGCTTTTATTAAAACACAGAAAAGCATTTGAAGAGATACAGTGTTCTGTACATTTGGTATTGAGGAAGGCATCTGGTTTGATTAGATACACGGATGATTAGATTCACATACATGCACATACTATTTATGATTTATACACACACATAATTTTTATGGTTTCTTCGAAATACAATTAGGTATTGAACAGTTAACAGAAAACAACAAACTGCAGACACATGACCAGCATATGGCCATGGCCACAAAACAAGCTGGCATTTCTTTTATTCAAACCAGAAAGTTTGTATAGATATCAGCTGCTTACCTGATCCAGGGGCATACTGAGGGAACTTATTGGCTGGAAGAAGAGACAGAGACTGTAACCATATCTAAAACCTCAGCTGTGGCTAAACATTTTTTTCATTTTACTGCATCAGTAAAGATACGAGTCTGCTAACAATGATGTTTGAAGTCTCTGACTTTTAGTCAGAGGTATGAACACATCAGACTAAAACATCTATTCAGTAATTACTGAAATAATTAAGTTTTAAGAACTCTATTCTGATTTTTAACTCGTTCAAAATGTTTACCCTAATGCACATATTGCAATAAATCAAACCAACTGTGTTTTTAATTCTTGAAAGAATTCAGTTTAAGTACATCTTTATTGTGAAAGTTTCAGATCATTTATAAATTTTCAAGGGTGAAAATTTGTTTCATGTTCATTTTAAAATTCCCAATTTTAAAATTCAGGATAATTTGAGAAAATTCACCAACTAGACAGATTACCTTTTTGAAACATATCTGCTTCATGTGTGGTTTATAGCTTTCAAATATTGGATTATTAATTCCATCTTCCCTTAAAACCAAGTTTCGTGCCCTTCTCCTGCCAAAGGCTCTGTACCAAAACAGTTGTTTACAGCTGGTACAATTTTGCCTGCCATGTGCATCAGCCAGTTGCTCAAAGCACACAGATTCTGGCAGGAAAAACAACTGGGGAACCTACTTACCTTATACCACATTGTTCAACCAGAGTAACAAGTTAAATTTGCTTCTTAAAGCTCTCCTCTACTATACATTCCAAATTTTCCACAACCACTTTAATCTTCAGTTTACTCATGATTCTGGGCCACAAACCTCAGCCTGTTGACTTCAAAGTGATCCCACTGATTTCAAAGGTACTCTCCTGATAGCATTAGTTACAATACCATTAAGTTCTTCATTAGAAGCCACTCAAATTCTAAGGCTACATTCAGCCATCACAAAAAGCTCCATTTAAATCAAGATATGCGTGAACATGGTTTGCCGCCATGCTTGTGCCTCCTTTCTCCCTCTCTTCTTGCACGTAACATGATGGAAAATCCCTGGATTGCAATGAATGCTACTTCCCCTTGCTGTCTGAATGCAAGAGTCTGTTAACTTAGAATTTGTTTTCTTCCCATATTCCAAACCTGGGTTAAACAAGCCCTCTTCACACACTACACATGTTGAAATCAACACACACAAAGACAGCAGGTATGAGTCTGTTGGCCCAGCTTATGGGTAATTGTTGGCTTGTGAGCACAAAGCCTATACACCCAGAACAAGTGTGCACATATGATCCCATGATCTGAAACATTTGAAAAAGAAGTTGTGACGCCCCTTTTCACCCACACAGAGTGCCTACCACCCTCAGCAACCTCTCTCTCTTGGGTTCAGGGTTACAAGTAGGTCAGGACGTCACATTCACCAAGTAGGTTGAACACATGAAGCTGCCTTATACTGAATCAGACCCTTGGTCCATCAAAGTCAGTATTGTCTACTCAGACCAGCAGGGGCTCTCCAGGGTCTCAGGCAGAGGTCTTTCACATCACCTAGCCTAGTCCCTTTAACTGGAGATGCCGGGGATTGAACCTGGGACCTTCTGCATGCCAAGCAGATGCTCTACCACTGAGCTACGGCCCTCTCCAGGTCAGGGCGTCCTTTCACCACCCTTCTTGTCTCTTTTAAAATATAGAGAGAGCCTTGACCATTTCCACCCTCAGGTCCTCTCTCTTACTCAGAGACCTCCTCAGACAGCGTAGCCCAGCCCCCTTTAATCACAGATTCTCACTCACACAGAGGTATTAGGGTTGGGGGCTCAAGCACTGTTCCATCCACAGACTTCCACAATTTATTCATTTTATATAATATATATAGAGAGAGTCCAAGAATTGATGGTATTAACATAAAACTGAAGAAAGTAAGGTAGAAGTTACAATGTTTCACGTCCACTGAACTTTTGTGCTTGGTCCTATTCCCATAACTGGGATCCTTCGGTTATAAATTGGCTATTTTCAGTCCCCTCTAAGTAGTTCTTCTCCAAAATTTCACTCAGTGAGACATCCTCTTTTCCCTCTCAGCTACCCAGCTGACAACTCCCAGCTGCTGTTCTTAGCTGCTGTTTTCCAACTGTCTTCTCCAAGCATTCTGTTAGCATTCATGGGTCACTCCCAGGGAGAGACAGAACCTAGCCTGTCCATCACAGGTGCTCCCATTCATGGAGATGTAGCCTACACTTGTATGCTTCCTACATGAACAGGTATCATGCCCATAGGATGGTGACCTGGCATACGTGGGCAGTGGGCTCATACAGTGTGCTCCCTTCTTCTTTTTTAAGAGTTTTATTGTTAAAAAGTGAAAAAAAAACCCAGGAACATCAGAAATTAAGAATGAAAAAACCAATACATAGATTACATAGACCAAAACAACAACAACAACGATAACAAAAGTTACAAAGACCAACGAAAAAGACCATTCTTGAACTTCATTTGCAAATCCCAATGTGAGCATCAATACATTCCACTAATCCTCTCCTCATTAAGACAAAAAATATTGGTTTACCTAATTAAATTACTTATATTACAGTCATAGGTTTTACCAAAATAAAGTAACAAATTACCCCAAACTTTATTAAATTCTTCCCCCACCTTATATCCTTGAATTACTCTGGTATTAAAAATATTTTTTTCCAAAATCATGAACATTTTTATTTTCTGTTGCCACCTGTCCAAAGTAATATTTTCTGCCATTTTCCAATTTGTGGCGATTACCAACCTCGCTGCTATAATAAAAAAACTTACTAATGTTTTCTGTGTACAATTCCCTTTTTCGTTCAAAAATAGATTCAGGAGAACTATCTGCACTGAGGGTTCTATTTTTTCTTTGGTAATCCCCTCAATTTCCTTAAAAATGTCTTTGCAATATTTTTGTATAACTGGACAGTCCCACCACATGTGAATAAATGTACCAATTTCCCCACATCCTCTCCAACAATGCCTATCTACTACCTTCCAAAATTTTTGTATAACTGGACAGTCCCACCACATGTGAATAAATGTACCAATTTCCCCACATCCTCTCCAACAATGCCTATTTACTTCCTTATTTATAAGATGTATTTTTTGTGGGGTAAAGTACCATTTCTGCAATACTTTTATACCATGTTCTTGAATTTTTATGGATATCGATTTGAATGGGGGTCTTTTAAAAATTTCCTTCCACTCCTCCTCACTCAAATTCGTTTTTAACTCCCCTTCCTATATCGTCTTTAATGATGATGCCATTTTATATTCCTAATCAATTAATATCTTGTATATTCTTGAAATCAATTTCCTTTCCTTTACAGTTTACATCAATCTTATCAACTAATTCCTCAAAGTCATTCAAAGGCTTTTTCATTTGTTCTTGTATTTCCTTCTTACTCAAAAAAGAAGTTTTTTGATATTTCCATAGCCAATGACTTTGTTTAGGGAGGGAAGCCTCAATGCCCATTAATTCCCCTCCTCTTCTATCGTTTTCTTAACATTCTTTAAAAACATCCTTTTATCAAGAATCCTTTCAAATTCCCTTCCATAGCCTCTTAACACCTCAAAATTTGGATGGTAGACAAAATATATTAATGCGGAGTAAGCTGGATATAAATTCTTTTTCCATTTGTTCCAACACATAATTGGACTATATAACGTAGACCAAGGAGTTGCATTTAAATTCTTCCCTCACTTATTTTGAAACAGCGTTTGAAGGCCACCTACTTTCTCTAAGTAATACAGGTCCATATTTAACTTATTTCTTTCTTTAGATAAAGAGACCAATGGAATAATATGTCTTAATTGATATGCTGTATAATATAATGTAGGAGCCCCGTGGCGCAGAGTGTTAAGCTGCAGTACTGCAGTCAAAAGCTCTGCTCATGACCTGAGTTTGATCCCGACGGAAGTCGGTTTCAGGTAGCCGGCTCAAGGTCGACTCAGCCTTCCATCCTTCCGAGGTCGGTCAAATGAGTACCCAGCTTGCTGGGGGTAAAGGGAAGATGACTGGGGAAGGCACTGGCAAACCACCCCGCAAACAAAGTCTGCCTAGAAAACGTCGGGATGTGACGTCTCCCCATGGGTCAGGAATGACCCGGTGCTTGCACAGGGGACCTTTACCTTTTATAATATAATGTAATATTTGGTATACCCCAACCCCCCTTACCAGGAGCGCTGTATCTCAAAAACTTGGCAGATCTTGGATTTTTAACCAGAAAAATATACTGATCTATTTGTTTTTGCCAATTCCTCAATTTATTTTCATCTATATGACATGGCAGCACATAAAATAAATATGATATCTTTGGGATGATAAACATTTTGACCCATGTAATGCGTTTGAAAATACTATTTTTCTTTCTCCATTCCTTCAAATCTTGATTTATTTGACTCCAGAGTACCTTATAATTGTAATTATATACCTTATTCAATTTTTTTTTGGATAGTAATCCCTAAATATTTAAAACTTTTCTGTACCAGTTGTATTTTTAAACTATGAGACGCCTCTAATTGGACTTTCGGAATAATATTTAGACACATCAGATTAGATTTGGCAAAGTTTATTTTTAGACCTGAGTGTGCTCCCTTCTATGCGCACTGATTTCAACATAAGTAGAGAGGGCTTCTGAGGTTTAGAATCCAGCTTGGATGAGAAAAACTTTGATTCAATCAACTTCCTTCATTCATCCGTCACATGAAGCTGCTTTACCTATCAGGGTCAGCTGGGAGGGAAGGCAGCATGGTATAGTCTGATCTCATCAGATCTCAGAAGTAGGGTCAGCCCTGCTTATTATTTGAATTGGAGACCACCAAGGAATACTAGGGTTGCTATGCAAAGAATGGTACTGGCAAACCACCTCTGTTAAGTCTGTTGCCTTGAAAACCCCATAAGGGGTCGCCATAAGCTGGCTGTGACTTGACGGCACTTTACACACACAAATAAAGGACAGCATTGTCTACTTGGACTGCACAGACTATATCACCTTCTACCTTATGTTTTTAACTGGAGATACCAGAGGACCTTGTGCATGAAAAGGATGCACTATGTCTCAGCCACAACTCCACCCAATAGGAGTTTGGCGACCAGAGTTGGTCTCAAACCAGGCATCCTTAATCATACTATGCACAAGACGAAAAGGTAATAGGGAGGTATGCAAATATGTGTGGGGAAAAGCTATGTTTATGCACGCCTCAGTTTCACTGGAGCTTTCTGTGATGCTTGAATACAGCTTAAAACTTGGTCATGCAAAAATACATACTTTCCACAACATCCCCGTTTTGGCAGGTACTGTTTCATACCTTCAAGGTATAAGAGGCAAATCAAGAGCACAAGAGGAAGGCATGCAAACAAGGCTATCCCATTGCCCTCAGTGTAGAACTAGAAAGTGGACATTCTAATTCTCATTTAGGAAAGGCAGAAAAACGACTTAACAAAATAGTTACTCACATTCCATTTCCACGGATCAGCACACAGTTGTTTCTGGGGAGGGAAAGAGTAGTTTTTATATAATACTTCTTCCAACTATGTTTTTCAGTTTAGCACTTGAAAGACATTACAAAACAACAACCCCCAACCCAAACAATTTGAGTGTTCTATTTGTGCACTCTTTATAGTCCAAGCAGGTCATTTTGTTTTCAAGCGGCTGTAATTTTAGTTAAGCTGTAACAATATTTTGAAATGGCTTTCTTGATACATTGTTTTGAAATGGTTTTCTTGATATATACTGTTTTAACTGTATTAGCCGCCTGGAAAGCTACTGTGGAGGAGCAAGTACAAATATGTTTAAATAAACAAATAGTTCAAATACTTGCTAAGATTTCATCTAGACTAGCAGATTTTTAAAAATTGTACAAGGAGGAATCTGTCCATCTTACATTCTGTGACTAGTTATGTTATACCCTACGTCTTTTGATTTCTTGTGAAAAAGCTTATGCCCTGTTTTAAAAGACCAAGCTTTAACACAACTGGTCTAGGAATAAATGACTCCTGTTCCTTTTAAATATTAGTTTTAGATTATTACAACTACTGGACCTGCAAGGACTTGTAGGAGGCATCTTATTTCCCCCTGTATCCCTTTCCATGGTAGCCCCTATAGCTTCACCCCTCTCCCTGCTTCCTTGTCTTCTTCCCACCCACCAGCCAACCTATCTTTATTAGCCCTCATGTCTTGAGCTTTCCTTCCTTACTAGACAGTCTCTCATTGGGAAAATTCTGGCTAGGCTGCATGGTGGCTGGCACTGGAATACATGGTGGTTGGGTCAGACTAAGTTGAATGGTGACTGCAGCCATCAGGCTGAGTGTGGGCAGTGAGTTTCCAACAGTCATCACTGAGCCTGTCTCTGCCGAGTCTTCTTCTATCATGGACATGAGGGTTGAGAGGAGGCAGTACATTTTCAGGGCTTTTGTGGCCTCCCAGTCCACTCCTGCTCCTCCATGGCATTCAGGACCATTCTTTTCTTAAAGCTACAGACGTTTCTGTTATTTGGGGGAGTTTTGATCCCCCAACATACTATTTTTTTAGATTTCAGATTTTCCTGCAACCCTGGACCTTCCTTCAGGTTTGTAGAGCAATCCCCCCAGTCTATCTCTAGCTCCATTTTGAGACTCTACCAATCACACTATTACAACTGTCTCACTGCATAAACTCATCGTTATCTTGCTCTCTTTTTGTATAAGTCAAGGCTGGCGGTTTCACAATTCTAGAGAGCAACATAATTCATCATTCCAGCTCAGACTTCTCCCACCAATTCAGGATCAAATGCCAAGGTGAGGGGATGTGGTAGTAAGTGCAACCGAGTGAATTTAGAGAACAAGGTGCTTTAGGACAGGAAATACAAGGGAAGAGACATTGGAAGTCAACACTGAAATGCAATCCAATGCAACACAAGAAAGCTGACAGCTACAGAACTTTACAGGAAATTAAGTTAGATAGTGAGTATAACTAGGCCTCAAAGTTTAACATTTTCCTTTGAATTTGGAAGCAAGAACCACAAACCACGCTGCAGTCCAGGAAGGGCTATATAACAAATTAATAATGGTCTATTGATTATTTGCATTATTTAGACAATGCAAATATACCAACTCATTTGTCATTTCCTTCTTCAAACATTTGTTGTGTAATGGCTAGACCAATGGAAGTATTTATCTTCTTTCTGAGGCTCTTTGGCAAAAAAAAAGAAAAAGAAAAAAAAAGATTACAAGCAATTTCCTTGCTATTGTGCTTGTTCTGTTTCTAGGAAGAAAGCAGAGGGCGGCCCTCTGAATTAGGAACCATTTCACCGCATTCCACTTCAGCTTTGTTAGGTAATGGATCCGTAACTCTTAAGTCAACTGGGCCACACCCTGTCAGTGTATACTCCAACAATTGTTCCTGTTAGTTTAGACAGGAATTTCCCATTGTAAAAACTGTTGAGAAATTAGTATTTTTGTTAAAAGATGCCAATGGGTTTGTTTCTTATAGGACTTCCCTGCATGCCCTGGTGGCAAAGAAGGTCCAATATGGTTGCTAAGAGAGCTGAACCTTCGGGTTGATTTTAATGGTTGCTAGGTCCCACTGGCCGAGTGGGACACCACCACAATTTTTAGTTATTATTTCTCTGAATGCATTGATTTTTAGCATAGCTTTATTATGTATATTTCAGCATAGTTTTATTATATATATTTATAACCAATCCAGAATTTTCTCATATTTCCTTTACTATGTATTTGTGATATCCTTGACATATTTGTAATGGCCTATAGCTAAATGCAAATAAAACTATTCATCTAGTAAAAACTATATGAAGCAGGAATCCTGAAGGCAATGAAACTCCAATCTTTACATGCTAGTGTAAATACACCCCTAAGAGAGTAAGGGCACTCAAAGAGTTAGCATTTGATTTCTCCTTAAAGGCTGGTCCATAATATCAACATAAATATATATAAGTATAGCAAGCGTGGTGGGAAAGACACTCCTGATCAAAGGTTTGCAGTTTCATGTAAACAAGCTCACGGAAGCAAGAAGCTTGCAATTAGAGGTGCATAGTCCATAAGGACAATAGATTTTATTAGAAAGGTGAAACCACTGGAAGGAAAAACTGAATCCAAACAGAACATGCTGGGAAAGAACCAGTTCTATACAGCATATGACAAGTATTAAAGCTAATTCTCTGTATATCTGTTTGATCCCCTGAATGACAACTTGACGGAGTTCTTCATCTTTTAACTCCCTCTCACAACCTGCCCTCTCCCACAGAGGATCCATGGACACTCATTGGCCCCACCAATGGGTACGCTTTCTGCTAAAAGAGGTAACTGTCCCTCCTCTTCGGAGTATGACATAGTTATAGAGAACTCCCTGCCAAGAGGCCCATAATATTGTGTGCATTATTAACTGATCCTCTGCGTGTTTATCAAGAGGCTATGTTAACCACAAATTTTAAGTAGAGAACAGACACTCAGAGGCTGCATTCAGACATCACAATGTAGATGAGAACATAACAAGACCCCTGCTCTATCATACTAGTGGTCATCTAATCCAGCATCCTGTTTCACAGTGACCAACCAATTGTCCTGGAGGGCTATGATGGATAGCTTCCAGTTTTATCCTCCAGGTGTCACAGCCAATCCCTGATCCTTGGGGTGTATGTAAATTCTTAGTTTCCAGCCAATCAGAGGCTGTGCATCCTCTGAGGGAAAGATGGGGGAGGTTGTGAAAGGGGGTTAGATGATGAGGAAGTTGTCATTGAGGGTTCAGTCAGACATAAAGAGAAGCAAGGATCCATAGGAATTACGAATAGGTATCCTATGTTAGGCAGGTAAATCTATTTTAGGGAGGCAGTAGGCTAAAGCTGGGTAAGAGGATCAAGGGAGAATCCTGAAACTCCAGCTAACCTTATCTTCAGGGTCCGAGTCAAGGAGTGACCGGACTGGTGGCATGTAGGGACTAAATAGATAAGGTCCACACTTCAAGTATCCCTAACAACATGGTGAAGGCATTAGAGAAAGGGTAAGAAATCCCAGAGTCAAGCCCTGAAACCTGGGCTGACATTCACAGCTCCATGCAGTAACTTCTGCAAGTTATCCAGCCTTCTTAAGATTTACATTTAGCTTTACTGACCACTCACCAACACACATTGATTATATGCTACCCTTCACTAATAATTAACAAGCAGAGTCTGAAAACACCTGCCACCAAGGGACCAAGCTATCTGAAAATGAATGACACAGTCAAGTGTAATGCTCATCCAATATTGTCAAATTTTGACTCAGAAAAATAAAGAAAAAGTACACTGATGTCATTTAAGTCACAGGAAGCTAAGAAATATTAGAACACAGGATGTGATGACATATCCATTGAACAGACGGAAACAGAATGGAAAGCGATTATTTGCCAGCATTGCTGATCAAACATAGAGGTAAAAAAATTCAAATATAAACCTTTGTATTTCTTGCTAGCTTTTTTAAAAAAAAGGCATCGTCACTGTTTTTCCATTTATTAGTAGTCTCTGTTGCAATTTCATCAAGCCATGTTTATCAAAGTGTTAAAAATAAAAGTTAGAAAGAACAGCAAGACCAACCTTATCCCTGTTCTGTGAACATGGACATTACTCTATTGACTTTGGCATGGGCCCAGCATAAGTAAGGATAAAATCTGTTATCTAGAATGTCTGGGGAAATCATACAATTGTGGTAACAGAGAACTCATATGGCCTCTTTTAATATTCAACAAAAGAAGGAGTGCTAGCATGTTTTAATGATTTATTTCATTACATTTATCAGCAAGGGCAGGAGTGAAGGACAAGTCCATTACTGTAGGAAAGCTTTTCTTATTAGCTGGCTGCTATGACTCTTCAGTCAGCCTTTTGATAATAATTTGTTTTAAATTTTGCAACTTAAGGATAACTATACTTTTGGAATACGAATTTACCATATAATGGCAAGCATCTCGCCACAAAATCCTTTGTGTAATTCTATGGCAGAGGGGACAGCAATTTCCACCAATTTCCCCCTACCACTGCAACTCCCCCACTGCTGTTCCTGAGGAGTCTCCTCCAACAGCAAAAAAATGGTACATTTATTCACATGTGGTGGGACTGTCCAGTTATACAAAAATATTGGAAAGAAATTTTTAAGGAAATTGAGGTGATTAGCAAAGAAAAAATAGAACCCTCAATGCAGCTAATGAATGAAAATGGGATTTGTACACAGAAAACATTAGTACGTTTTTTTATTATAGCAGCGATATTGGTAGTCGCCGCAAATTGGAAAATGGAAGAAAATATTACGTTGGACAGCTGGCAACAGAAAATAAAAATGTTCATGATTTTGGAAAAAAATACTTTTAATACCAGAGTAATTCAAGGATATAAGGTGGGGGAAGAATTTAATAAGGTGTGGGGTAATTTGTTATTTTATTTTGGAAAAACCTCTGATTGTAATATAAGTAATTTAATTAGGTAAACCAATATTTTATGTCTTAATGAGCAGAGAATTAGTGGAATGTATTGATGCTCCCATTGGGGTTTGCAAATGAAGTTCAAGAATGGTCTTTTTCTTTGGTCTATGTAATTTTTGTGATTGTTTTTTTTTCTTTCGGTCTTTGTAGCTACGCAGTTTTTTCTTTCTTAATTTCTGATGTTCCTGTGTTTTTTTTTAAGGCCCAATCCTCTCCTAAGTACATTGTGTTCAACAGGGCTTACAGCAAGAAAAAAGAAGAAGAGTTGGTTTTTATATGCCGACTTTCTCTACCACTTAAGAATCAAACCGGCTTACAATCACCTTCCCTTTCTCTGTCCACAACAGACACCTCAAGAGGTAGGTGGGGCTGAGAGAGTTCAGAGAGAATTGTGACTAGCCCAAGCTCACCTAGCTGTCTTCATGTGTAGGAGCGGGGAAACTAGGGTTGCCAGGTCCCTTTTCCCCACTGGCGGGAGGTTTTTGGGGCGGAGCCTGAGGAGGGCGGGTTTGTGAGGGGACGGACTTCAATGCCAAAGAGGCCAGTTGCCAAAGCAGCCATTTTCTCCAGGTGAACTGACCTCTGTTGGCTGGAGATCAGTTGTACCCGGAGGTTGGCAGCCCTAGTGGAAACCCACCTGGTTCACCAGATTAGAGTCCTCCGCTCATGTATCTAGTCATATAATAGAAGACGGGCAGGTGATGTAAGCGGCTTTGGATCCCCATCGGGACCCCCCTCGTTGGCCTTGTTTTTCAGAGCCCCCCACCCTACCTTCTTCACAGCCTGCTTCTGAACCCCTCCCAATCCAGCTCTTCTTTTCCCCCAGACACCTTTGCACGAGAACATCTAGTCAGCCAAACCAGATAGGATTGCAGCCTTTAGCTGTGGATTGGCGCCCTGCTTGAATGTCGACAAGCCACCGTTTGCAACAGGCCAGATCCCGGGTCATCGCATCGGTCCATCCGTCGCCCCCTGGAAGCGACCCGAGAAGGCAGGCGAGGACGCCCGAGCGCTCTGCAAGCGCGACGCCCCTTCGGGAGAACTGGAAGCCGGAGCGCGAGTTCGAAGCTACGGTTAACCCAAACGGTGATGTCTGACTCGGAACGAGGAGAATTACAACGGCGCACTACTTTTAGGATGGGGGGGGGAGAGAGAGAGAGAGAGAGAGAGAGAGAGAGAGAGAGTGCCGTTTATTCATGGGAGGTTTTGCATTGGATTTGCCACTCTTTAGATGCACTTTCCCCCCATCCATATTCTCCAAACTCAACAATAAGCCGCCAGGCAGAGTTTTGACAATTCAGATGGGGAAAACGTGCATCTAGAGAGTGGCCAATCCAAGGCAAACACCTCCCCCGGATAGACAGCCTCGGAAGGAAACGAAAACGAAACCACCTCGCCGGGGGTGTCCTGTCCTCCCCGCTGCCAGCCACCCGCGGGGCTAGAGGCGCGCCGCCGGCCGCCCGACCCCGCCTGGTTGACCGGATCGGGCCAGCTCAACGGCGAGGGCAGCGGGAAAAGAGGGCGACCCAACAGGAGAGGGACGGGCTCAACCAAGGCAGCCCCAGCCCTCCGTTTGCGAGGCCGGAGCAAGACGGGGCGCTTGGGGTGGGGGAGTGGGGGGACACTGATTCAAAGTAGAAAAGGGCCAGAGTCCAGCAGCACCTGAAAGACCCACAACAATATTTTCTGGCCGGGTAGGAGCTTTCATACCCTGCCAGAAAATATTTCATACCCTGCCAGAAAATATTGTTGTTCGTCTTTCAGGTGCTGCTGGACTCCGGCCCTTTTCTACTACTGCAGACCGACTAACGCGCCCACCCACCGGGAATGGATTCAAAGGGTCGCCGTGAGTCGGAGGCGACTCGCCGGCGCTTGGCACACAGACGTAGCCCCGAGGACGGGGGCAAGCGCTCGCCTGGGTGGCCGGCGGCCTTCTATCCCCCCAGCCCAGCCCCTGGCCCCAGGAGAGAGAACGCAGTACCTGGGCGGCTCCTCGCGGTGGCTCGTGCCGGGCTAGGAGCGGCGGTGGCCCCGCGCGCCGCTTTTGGCGCCTCCGGGTCCGCCCTCTCCGCAGGGCAGGGCAGGGGAGGGGTGGGGAGGGGGCGAAACGGCCCCGCGGGGCAAAGGGGGAGAGGAAAAGGTCAGTGAGAGGGCAGCGGGCGAAAGGAGCGCGCTGCCTTCCGCAGGGCAGGAAACGCAACCCGGACACGCCCGACGCCCGCTGACGGCGAAGCTTTGCAGTGGTTTCCTTGGCCGCGTCCCCGGGCAGGGCCGGCGCCGCCGTTAGGCGAACCAGGCCGCCGCCTAGGGCGCACGCCTCCGAGGGGCGCAGTTTCCAACACATTAGGGTCTTAATTCCCAGTGGGTGGCCGTGTCAGTCTGTCTGCAGTAGTAGAAAAGGGCCAGAGTCCAGTAGCACCTGAAAGACCAACAAAAATATTTTCTGGCAGGGTGGGAGCTTTCGTGAGCCACAGCTCACTTCTTCAGATACAGCTGGAATGTGAATCCATCGGTCTTTAAGTAGAGGAGAGTGAATTCAGACAAGCATTAGTATGTAGATGTTAACAGTATGTAAATGTGAACAGCAGGCATGATGGGATGAGGTGTGGTCTGCAGAAGAGTCTGTGATGTCCAGGGGAGAGATGGGTGTGGAGAAATCAGCATTGGTCATGAGCTGTGAATGCCAGGTCTTTATTCAGCCCAGGCAAATGCATTGAATTTAGTTTGAATATCAACTGTAATTCAGCAGTTTCTCTGCTATTCGCATTTACATACTGTTAACATTTACATACTAATGCTTGTTTGAATTCACTCTCCTCTACTTAAAGACAGATGGATTCACATTCTAGCTGTATCTGAAGAAGTGAGCTGTGGCTCACAAAAGCTCATACCCTGCCAGAAAATATTTTTCTTAGTCTTTAAGGTGCTACTGGACTCTGGCCCTTTTCTACTAGATTAGTTTCTTGGAAGAAGAAAAAATGCAACTGAAAATTTATATATATTTTTTTATTTTAAGATAAGTACCACAACAGTGGAATAGAATTAATGACAACGTCTTATAAAAAGTGTTGTGCTTTTATTTATTTTTCTGCAAGGCATCTGTTTTTGGAAATCAGCAATGGGGCAAAACAAGGAGCTAGCCTTGCCTAGGGCGCAAAACAGGCCGGCCCCGACCCTGCACCCATGTTGACCCAGGCGTCTTCTTTTTTTTTTCTTTTTTTTGCACGTCATGCCGCGGGGCTCCGTGGCTAAAATGAGAGGCCTGGCGACTGCAAAGCTGCTTTCAAGTGAGCCGCTTGGCGCAGGATGCCTGAACGCCTTCGCCTGTGGGCTGCCCTGAAAAAGTACCCCTGCTTTCTTGAAGGACTGCTTACTTCCGAGTAAGCCTAAAGGGTAGAGGTGAAGGACAGGGCAAGTGGCCCTGCTCCAAGTCACGCGCCTCTTTATTATCACTTTAGTTAGTTCCGCTCTGCCCTTGGGAAAACCCAGGGAGCCTCAGGCGGGAGTATTTGTCGTGCAGAGGGGGAAAAAACGTGCACAGTTCCTCTATGAGCATTTTGGATTTCTAATGTGTTAATAGTGAGCAAGCCAAATAAAAGCCAGCCCTTTCCACCAGTTCTAATGGTTTGGCCCAGCATCCTTGTTTTCTCCCACTGCTAAATGTGCACCTGCACCTTGTGCAACTGTTGCCTGGAGCTGGAGGAGCACATGGGAACGGTTACCACGGGTACTGCTATTCCTGGTTCCAGGAGCCGGAGAGCAGTAGCGAGCGTACTTCTTGGATGTCTGTGTGCCTTTGCAGGCTGCCTATGAAGGTGGCTCACCTTGCAATCTCTTCCTGAACGTGAATGTGCAGAACGCAGACCGTGCATCCGACTGCGTGCAGGTGCAAAGGGAGAACAAAGCATAAGCGATTCCAAGCTTGACAAGTATGTCGATTTAATGATCATAAGCCCAAGGGGTACCTCCGTTTTTTCCAGCAACTGAGAAGAAGAAGAGTTGGTCTTTATACCCCGAGTTTCTCTACCCTTAAGGAGTCTCAAACCGGCTTAAAAATCACCTTCCCTTCCTCTCCCCGCAACAGGTAGGTGGGGCTGAGAGAGCTCTAAGAGAACTGTGACTAGCCCAAGGTCACTCAAGCTGGCTTCATGCGTAGGAGTGGGGAATCAAACCCGGTTCCACAGATTAGAGTCCACCACTCTAACCACTGCACCATGCTAGTTCATGCAGAGCACAAGGAGCTGCAACTAATTTTTTTGTTGTTACTGAGGCACAGCCTGACCCTATACCACAAGTGACTGTTGTGCAGATGCAAAGCTGATTGGCACAGCCCTTGAGGAATTTTGGCAGAAGACATCAGGGCGCTGCAACGAAGAGTGCTCACCTCATGTGTAAGCAAAGACGTTTAGTCTAAGTAAGTTCAATTTGAGATCATGTCCGTTACCATCATCCCTGGCACTCAAGCTTGCTGTCTTCATGCTGCCAGCAAACCATCTTGTTGTTACCTGCCCTGAGCCCAGCTTGGCTGGGGATTGAGGGTGGGTTAGAAATATTAATAAATAAAACAATAGCATCTTACAGTTTACATGTAAGATTACATCTTACAGCTTACATGTATTTTACAGGTATGGCTGTGAAAGCTGGACAGTGAAGAAAGCTGATAGGAAGAAAATAGATTCCTTTGAAATGTGGTGTTGGAGGAGAGTGTTACAGATAACGTGGACTGCCCAAAAAACAAATCAGTGGGTTATAGATCAAATCAAGCCTGAACTGACCCTAGAAGCTAAAATGACTAAACTGAGGCTATCATATTTTGGTCACGCCATGAGACGACAAGAGTCACTGGAAAAGACAGTCATGCTAGGAAAAGTTGAGGGCAGCAGGAAATGAGGAAGACCCAACAAGAGATGGATTGACTCAATAAAGGAAGCCACAGCCTTCAATTTGCAAGATCTGAGCAAGGCTGTCAAAGATAGGACATTTTGGAGGACTTTCATTCATAGGGTCGCCATGAGGCGGAAGCGACTTGACGGCACTTAACACACACACACACACACACACACACACACACCTTACAGCTGGTGAAGTCTGCCATCTGAGTTTGATCTAGACAACAAAAAGCAAGCCAAGAAGGAAGTTCCAAACCACATAGGTCTCCAAATCAGCTAAATGAATCTAAATTGTATTATATAGGCATTGCATAGGCATACAAGAAAGTGTCAATATGTATCATTACAACTATGCAAAGAAACTGCAAACCCATAATGAACCAATAAGGAAATGAGCTGAGAAGCT
Source organism: Euleptes europaea (assembly GCF_029931775.1). Lineage (NCBI taxonomy): Eukaryota > Metazoa > Chordata > Lepidosauria > Squamata > Sphaerodactylidae > Euleptes > Euleptes europaea. Next base: position 32,745,708 of record NC_079316.1, on the reverse strand, counting down.
CTAGTTCTGTTCAACAAATCCCCTTTGTAGTGACTCATCCCACAGCTGCTGAGAAGGACCCCAAGGATTCTGCAGTGCCGAGTGCTCAACAGGAGACTGATCAATTCAAGAAATGCCTTTTAGACAGGTCCTACATGTCCCATTTTGTTCAATAGGACTTCTTTCTGAGGAACCGTGGCTAGGCTTGACGTCTCAGTAGTGAGCCAGGCCAGAATGGCAAGTGTGCACCTTAAATACCTGCAGTAGTTGTGCATTTGTATCCAGGCGCAATTCAAAGTTCTGGTTCTTACCTTTAAAGCCCTAAATGCTTGGGGTCAGGGTACTTGAAGAACCCCTTTCTCCCATGATGTCCAGCTAGCTAGTTAAGATCTGTCTCACAAACCCTGCTCTCAATTGCCTTTGTCTTCAGTGGCGAGGCAGGTAGCAACTAGAGACAGGGCTTTTTCGGCCATGGCACCTTGTGTGTGGTTGGTTCTTCCCACAGAGGATTGTTTGGCACCCATTCTGTTCTATTTTAGGTGACAGGTCAAAACATTTCTGTTTACCCAAGCTTTTAGTTCAGAGGTTGGTCTTTGAATACCATTCTTATAGTGTACTTTTAGCCTGAACACGGTTGAATTCATTTTTAAAAGCTCAGTATTTTGTTTTTGTGCTCGACTGAGTTTTTAATGCGGTGTTTTAATTAACGTATTTTAATGTTTTATACTGTTTTATTTTGTAAGCTGCCATGGACAGGTTCCCTGGAGAGGTGGCATAATTAAATAAAATAGGCAGGTGGTGTAACATCCACCTGCTTCAACTTCATGCTATAGTTTACCAAAGTCCAAGGATAGAAAATTATTGAAACAATGAAATGTATGGACTTTTCAGGAGAGGGAATGAATGAAAACAGGTTGTACTACAGCATATTTAATTCACCTTTCCTAAGCAGACTGTAAATTCTTTCAGTGTGTGTGTAAACTGCTGTCAAGTCGCAGCCAACTTATGGTGACCCCATATGGGGTTTTCAAGGCAGGAGACTAACAGAGGTGGTTTGCCAGTTATAAAGTTAAATGTCACCAGTAGTGACTACTTTTGGGGTACTAAATGCTCCATCTTTGTCTGCCTGCCTGCCTTAAGTGGGACTAATACAGGTATATACCTCTGGCTTCTGTCTACTGTCCAGCTTCCCATTAGGAAAACTAGGAAAGTGATGTGCATTCAAAGGCACTGGTTAACCCTGAAGGAGAAGGACATATAGTATGCATAAGAAAGAGACTGTAAACAAGAATATTGGTAAGAATGTGGTAGATTTATTGTACTGGTCTTCTATCAAATGGCATTTCTGGCCCTTTTGTTGTCTTTCATCCAATAATAAGATTTGAAAAGGAGGGATAGGAAGGAATGTAGCTATGGGCATGGCAGTTTAAGGAAGGCCATCAAAAAACTAGACAGACATCTGCATTACTATGGACTGTCCTCATCAAAGCATACCATATCAGGCTGCCTGACTTCAACTGGTATGGATAATCGTTTTGGAATTGCTTAGATCAGTCACTGCAGAACACAAATTGGTGATAAATTTATTTATTCATTTGGGCTTTTCTATGCTGCTTTTCTCCCCAAAGTGGCTTACAGAAATTTTCAAAACAAGCCAATGCAAAAATATTTAAATTAACAAAAAGAAAAAACAAGCGAGCAGGTCACGATTCTGGCCTGGCTTTTGAAGGCCCCACGGTGTGTCCTGTAGACTAAGAGCCAAGTTCCCTTTGGTTCAGCCCTTTGGTTCAGCCCTTTGGTATGGCCAGGCATAAGTACCTGCAAGGAGGGGGAAAGACAAAGCCAGCCCAGATGGTAATCTGCCTTGAGTCCAAGTGAGAAAGGCAGGCTGTAAATAAAGCAAACAAATGAATAAATGGTACACAGCAGGCTCTTCCCGGCTTCCTTCCATATGGGGTGATACATATCATTGTGTCAAATGAGGCTTTTGTTCTGCTAAGAGCACACATAGCCCAATGTTGACTAGGTTGTGGGAGTATGTTAAATGTGTTGCCACTAAGGCATGTTTCATAAGAATTAATTATTTTAACATGTGACAGCACTGTCAAAAATCTGCAGGTGGGGGGGCACATGTCACTATTAGATATATAGATGGTTATTAAGGGTACTTTAATTAAGGGAACAGGATTATGGACTATAGTACTGCATAAAGTCTGTATTATCTGTTTATTGGATGCAATTTTCCTGCTCCCATTGCATTGTCTTCTACTTAAATAATGCCATTTTTTGCATTGTTTAACATATGTCTAATACTATTTGCTTTGTTTCAAATTTCTGTAATCCTACTCTTATTGCATTGCTTATTAGATGTCACATCCTATGGATTGCATTGATTTACACTGTATAATCTGCCTTGAGTCTCAACAAGAAAGGTGGAGTATAAATAAATAAAAATTTAAAAAAGAATGAAATTAAATACAATTCTAACTAAATAAACAAATTCTAAATAAATATTTTTTCTCTCCCCTCTGAGTCTTTTGCTTGATGAAAAATTCTGGAAGGCTTGAAAAGTTGCTCAGTTCTTTGTGATCTTTTTGTGTCTGTGATCCGAATAAAATGTATAGGGCTGTTGAAAAAAAAAATCGGTATAGTTCGGATTCGGCCGAATTCAGCCCGTCTGGATTTGGGATATGCCGAAGTCTGAATTCCCCCACTTCGGGTCCGTGCAATTGGGCGCGAATTCAAAGTTCGGGGAAAAAATTCGGCCGAATAAAGCCATTAAAAACACAACCGTGCATTTCTGCGGCTCCAGGGGGGCATTTTTGGGGGTAGAGGTCCCAAACTTTCAGCGGAGCTTCAAAGGACCCTTCTTGCAAGACCCCCCAAGTTTTGTAAAGATTGGGTCAGGGGGGCTGAGATATGGGCCCCAAAAGGGTTCCCCCCACCCTTAATGTGCATCTCTGAGCAGAGCTTGCCGCCCACGCACAAAGCTCCCAGCCCCGACAAACAGCTGAGAGCAAGGGAGGGGCAGGTGCTAAGAAGTTTGCAAAGCAACAGAACTGCAAAGCAACACTCCAAAGCAACACAACTGCAAAGCAACACCCACAACTGCAAAGCAACACCTTTGCAACCATGCAAAGCAACACCTGACACCTGGGAGTTTGCAAACCATGGAAAGGGACAGAGGCAGCTAGCTATGCATGATGAGCAGGAGGGGATGGAATTTCCCCTTTTGCATCAGACCGGGACCAGGTAAATGCATTTTTTAAGTAACCATTTGAAAACCAGTTTTGAGCAAGTATCAAAATACACCTAACTGATCTTATGAATGAGGGAAAACCTGAGGACACACAACTGAAGCCCCCCACTCAAACCAGGGAGAGAGAGATTCGAGGGGGCACACACACCCCAGGCAGAACGGGCGAAAGCCCCCTTTGGCTTCCCCACCCACCCACAGATACTGCTCCCTCCCCACACAGACTCTGCTTTCCCCCCCCACACACACACAGGAGAAAAATTATAGATTAAAGCCCCCAAAGGGGTCTTACTGTGGCTGTCCTCTGTTCCATCAGGAGGGGCTGGGAGGACTGGGTAATCCAATATGATTCCATTTAATCACGGAAGGTTTTGCTGCTCTGGAGATGCATACAGTATCGGGTGATCCATTCATCCCAATAGGGAAAAGGGGAAAGCCCATATCTCGGGACCCCCTGACCCAATGTTTACAAAACTTGGGGGGTCTCTTACAAAGGCTCGTCTGAAGCTCCGCTCAAAGTTTGGGATCTGCACCCCCCAAAATGCACCCCCTGCAGCCACCGAAAGAGAAAAGGGGAAAGCCCATATTTCTGCCCCCACTGAACCCATCTTTACAAAACTTGGGGGGTTTCTTAAGAAGGCTTGTCTGAAGCTATGCTGAAAGTTTGGGGGCTGCACCCCCGAAAAAACGCCCCCTGCAGCCACGGAAATGGAAAAGGGGGAGGGGAAAGGGTTGGAGCCCATATCTCGGGACCCCCTGACCCAATGTTTACAAAACTTGGGGGATCTCTTAAGAAGGCTCGTCTGAAGCTCCGCTGAAAGTTTGGGGTCTCTACCCCCAAAAATGCACCCCCTGCAGCCACGGAAAGGAGCGAATGTGCACAAGCACCCCCCCATGAGGATTTCTCTCTCTCTCTCCCCGGCCTGGCCGCACAGCAGCTGATTCCTCCAGTACTCAATCCTGACTGATTGGCCAGAAGAAGACCCAGCTTGGCCACCGATTGGCCGGGGGAGGAGAATGCTTCTTACTGACGGTTATGCTGCTTACTGACGCCCTGAATTTGCTGAATTTATTCGTGAACTCCCGAACTCGCTGAATTCGGCTCCCCTGGTTTCCCGCCATTTTTTAGTTCGTTTCATCCCGAACTAAAAACCGCCGAATTGGGAAATTCGGCTATTTTTCAGTTCGGGCCAAATCGACAGCCCTAAAAATGTATGATATTAATGCTGTTTTGGGGTAGGGTATGTTCTTGGATTTCTGATCACTGCAAGGTAAGCTAGTTTACTCCTGCCCTCTCCTTTTCCTTAGAATGGTTACTGGCATAAAAGTGAAGCAGAACCACAAGTCTCTTCTTGAACTGAAATAAAACAGGAGCCCAGTGGCACTTTATCAATTAAAAAAATGAATAAGTTTTTGCAAGGCATAACTCCCTTAATCAGAAACAGGAAGTGTCCAACTATTAGGCAGATGTATTCATACTGAAAGCTGCAAGTGGCAGAAGGGGGGGAATGCTAAAAAGAGAAACAACATTCAATCAAAAGAGTAATCAGCCCTCTCAGAGTGGGTGAGGATCATGCCCAGCTAATCATAGATAGCCAAAGCAGAATTATAAAATAGGTCTAGGGTGGGGCAAATAATTTTTTTTGCTGTCAAGTCACAGCTGACTTATGGAGACCGCATAGGTCTTTCAAGGCAAGAGACATTCAGAGGTGGTTTACCATTGCCTGCCTCTGAGTAGCAACCTTGGTATTCCTTGGTGGTGTCCCATCCAATACTGACCATGGCCAACCCTGCTTAGCTTCATGAGATCTCATGAGATCATCTTGGTTATCCAGGTCAAGGCATAGGGATATAGCTTAAATAATTAACACCCTGAGGGTGGATATTAAAAAAATAGCACTTATGGTGGTGGCAAGTACTGACAAGTCACAGCCAACTTAATGTTTTCAAGATAAAGATGAATAGAGGTGGCTTGCCATTGCCTGCCTCTGCATAGCAACCCTGGGTTTCCTTGGTGGAGTCCCATCCAAATACTAACTAGGGCTGACCCTGCTTAGCAGCCAAGAATCTCAGAAGAGAGGTGTAGCCTGGGGCTGTCAAGGTTAGGGCACTTTTTTTTTGCCATCAAGTAACATCTGACTTATGGCGACCCCAGTGGGGTTTTCAAGGCAAGAGACATTCAGAGGTGGTTTGCCATTGCTGGCCTCCACATCACGACTCTGGTATTCCTTGGAGGTCTCCCATCCAGATACTTGCTATGCTCAACCCTGCTTAGTTTCTGAGATCTGATGAGATCAGGCTAGCCTTGGCTATCCAGGTAAGGGCACAGAAATGCTAGGTCGTTCCCACGTTCCTGAAGGATAGCCGGATCCCCCCCATGTGACTAATAACTGCCCCTTTAAGCACTATATGATACACAAAAAAATCTAAGGTTCAGCCTTTTTCCTCTCGGCTTCTCCACACTAGGAAATTATCTAGTATTGTATCTGAAATCTGGTCCTTCAGAATTTAACTAGATGAGACTGAGGAAGGAGTCCATGATTTGCTCTCACAATGTATTTAATGTTCTCCAAAAGCAGCTGCTGGGGGCCCACAACTGGACTGGGTCTTTGGTGCTGGGGGAGGGGGAAGAGTGCTTCCCTTTCCCTGTGCCATCCTCCATTTCTCCAAAATAAGTTGGTGCCCTGCTGAGCTTCTTCAAGCCTCAGTAGGGAAAGTTTACAAAACAAGCTGTCCTGCAAATTTATAAAACAAGCTGTGTTTGCCAGGTTTCAAGTTGCAAAAAGACCTTTTTTTAAAAAAACAAAAAACATCAATGTCTTTTTATTGCTTCCTCTTAAATATTTTTTTAATAAGCTGTGTACCTAATAAAGGCCTTTGAAGCTGGTTATTCTGGAAATGTTTCATATTTAGTCCAGGCAGAAAGGTGTGATTTTGTTCCCCTGCAATTGTGTGTGACCTTTGCATGAATAGACAATGCAGATATTACCTCAGTGTCCAGTTCTGAGCAGATATGCATCAGCTTACGATATTAGTTTTTTGGTAACTGACTGAGAAGGCAACATTGTTATCCTGTAAAAGTCCAAATTCTGGAAACAAGCCAAAATAACCTATAGCCATTCTTTAAGCGGTTTGTGTTCTGATACCATGTTTAAATTTGTACATTTTCAATCAAAATTTGTACATTTTCAAGTATACTGGTTAGATCTGGTGATTTCTGTCTAATGACTCTTAGGATAATGTTCCATCAAGGTTGCTGAGTGACATCTCTGTTCATCCTTTTATTTGGGATACCAATCCCGAGTAACGTCCTTAGCATTTACAGTGCAATTCTAAGCAGACTTGTATGCTTAAAAGTCCACTGAAGATAGTATTACTTTAGTATTGCTCTGAGGTCCTTAGAGGGACCCGGCGATCCAAAGTGGAAACACTACTTAGCAAACATGCTCATACACACCCACCTCATTAAGTACATGAATCTGTAGAAGGAAGCAGATCAGAGTCCTTTCTTCTTTGACTTGCGTCATCAAGATTAATATAGGCCTCATTTTAAAAAGGGTGGGGTATTGCTACAATTGAGCAACAGCATTTTGGTCATTCACCCCCTTTTTCCTGTCAGACACTGTGCATTTAACCCAGGGAGATATTTGATAAGTGCAGACATGAACTGTGAAAGTGATTATCCTCTGCTGTATGTTCAAGCTGAAGGGAAGGATTCTACCTAATGAATGTCTGCCTATTATGCCTCTGTCAAACGGAGAAACCAATGTGACAGAAAGAGAAGTTGTCAACTGGGTCATTGTGTTTTCCTTGATGGAACATAGAACAGTTCCATGGTGGCATTTCAAATCAGAAAAATGGGTTGAGAGGGGAAAGATTTAAGGTCCCCCCCTTACCTCCCAAAAAAAACATTAGGGATCTGCAACATAAGGAGCCCCGTGGCGCAGAGTGTTAAGCTGCAGTACTGCAGTCCAAACTCTGTCACGACCTGAGTTCGATCCCGGCAGAAGTCGGTTTTAGGTAGCCGGTTCAAGGTTGACTCAGCCTTCCATCCTTCCGAGGTCGGTAAAATGAGTACCCAGCTTGCTGGGGGTAAAGTGAAGATGAATGGGGAAGGCACTGCCAAACCACCCCGCAAACAAAGTCTGCCTAGGAAACATCGGGATGTGACATCACCCCATGGGTCAGGAATGACCCGGTGCTTGCACAGGGGACCTTTACCTTTTTAACATAAGCTCCCAGGATCTTATGCGGTCTGACCTATTTTGTCCCACATCCTTTACATAGGGGTCTCTAATGTGAAGCCCATGGGCACCATGGTACACACTATCAGCTTTCCTGGCCTAGTGTTGTTACAAGGTGGGCGGGGTCAGGTGGGACTTTTGCCCACCAAGCCTTCTGATCAGCTACTGGAGGTTTGACTGGCTGTGCAGATTTTTAAAACCATTGCTTTGGCAGCAGCTGCCACCACAGCTCAAGGATCTTTGCTCTATGACTGAACGTAAGCTGTGGCAGCCATTTTGTGGCTGTGCCCACCATGAAGAAGAAGAGTTGGTTTTTATATGCTGGCTTTCTCTAGCACTTAAGGAAGTCTCCAACCGGCTTAGAATCACATTCTTGTCCCCTCCCCACAACAGACACCCTGTGAGGTAGGGTGGGGCTGAGAGAGCTGTGACTAGCCCAAGGTCACCCAGTTGGCTTCATGTGTAGGAGTGGGGAAACAAATCCAGTTCACCAGATTAGCCTCCGCCGCTCATGTGGAGGAGTGGGGAATCAAACCCGGTTCTCCAGCTTAGAGTCCAACGCTCCAAACCACTGCTCAACCACTACACCATGCTGTGTCAGAATTCCAAAGGGGACCCATGCTTTAGATAACCTGCTTCTAGATTAGTACACTTAGCATGCCTTTGTCTCTTCCTGCAGTCTTTCATCATCAATTGGATGCTGTGAAGTTCCCTCAGAACCTGTTACCTGACAAGACATTTCTTGTATTAGTTTCCGGCTTCCTCTGAACTTCTCTTCAAGCCTTAATCCCCATCTATTATCTCTACCCAGCAACCTTCCTTCAGCTTACTTGCTTTTCAGCTTCCTATCCTTTAGCTCCCGGGATCACTTCTCAAGTATTACATCTTTATGAAGTTCTTAATCACAGCCGAGCGTCCTAGCAGCAGCCACTCCTTTTTCTGGCTCGGGAGTTTCTCTCCGTTTATTTCTTTTTTAGTCTATTTTGGTCCTTTTCCTTATTAAATCGAAGGCTATGGTCAATGGCAATTAAAGCCAAGCAAGCTAAACAAAGCTAATCCTAGTTGCTAAGACATGGAAGGTTTTGCATTGGATTTGCCACTCTTTAGATGCACTTTTTCGCCATTCATATTCTCAAAACTCAACAATAAGCCGCCATGCAGAGTTTTGAGAATTCAGATGGGGAAAATGTGCATCTCTAGAGTGACAAATCCAATGCAAAACCTTCCATGAATAAATGGCCAGTAAAGCAACGTTAAACACCAGTAAGGCCGAAACATCAAAGGCTTCAAGTGAAAGCTTGAATTTAAGAACAACAGTGAATGGAAAAATGTCTTTGTAAAGGCAAAGGAGGAATTCAGACTCACCACTATCCTCACAAAGACTTGGAAAGCAGCTTCGAGTTGAGGACCCTTTTTGGAATGATTTGGTGAGTGAGTTTTCGTCTCCCACTGCTAATAGATTTACGGCTGTAAGGCAAATTAAGGATCAAGACACTACACCAGACAATTCTTCCCAGTTGCAAGAGATGGTTTTAGAAGAGGTTTGTACACAAGAAGGAACTCCCCTCCTCTGATAGACAATGGAGGGTCTGATAAAACTGATAATATTGACATAGTGATAAAAGTAGTAGGAGCCGAGGGGCTCACTAAAGCGGACCTACTTAAGATAATGAGGGACCAATGACTCTTGACTGCAGAGACTGTGATTGATATTTATCAGCAACTAAATAACATCTCAAATAAACTCGAAGATTTAAAGACCTTGCTGGAAAGAGAGATTGTGCCGTCAAGTGATAGGTTTCAGAGTGCAACAATGCCCCACCAGAAAAGAATCATCCCCTGATAATGTAGCTGATGATCTTTTGCTGCAGAAGAATGCAGTAGTTTTAGAAATTGCTCGGAACCCTTTAAATCAAGGTTGCTGGACAAGCAGGAGGGAGATAACTCGCTCAGTGAGCCAGCTGCTCCGCATCAAACCCAACTATGTGGATTTAAAGCAGATAGCGAAACTCCCTGATTCTCCCCAAGGCTGGAGAGTACTACTTTCATTTAATTGTAGTACCATTCCACTCATGTTGCTGAGGATGAGGAGGCTATTAGCTTCCTGGCAGATCCACCCAGTCAGGGTGTTTGTAGAGGTGGGGCAAAGACCACTGCTGTCCTGGGCAACTGAGAATAAATGAGGTAAAACTGGGGTGATGGCCCCTATTTGGACTACTCAGAAGAAGAGCCCCACACTGCCAGTAAGAAGGTCCCCCAGTCATCCAGGACAACCAGAAAGCCAATCTCAAAACTCACAGAAGCGGAAGAGATTAAAATCAGAGCAGCTAAATTTCCATCAAAGGAATGCCCAGAATAGTCTGCCCGTTGGGACGGAATGCTCTATGTCTGATCTGCCATGCCTGTCGGAATCGACAGGTGAACCCACTCTAGACAGATATAAACAACTTACCAAAATATGTAATAGTCCCAAAGGGAAAGAAGAGACCACTGTTTCCTGCCATTCAGTGAAGGACAGGAACAAATCTTTAACGTTGAGGAACTCCAGCAACAGCCCAGGGCAGGACGACTCTGCGGACCCGACTAATTCTATTCAGGTGCTAGAAAACATTGGCTTACCGGACCATCTAAAGGTCAACTCGAGGCTCCTCATGAGGAAATAAACCATATGGAAGAGATTGAAGAGGAAGAGATTGGAGAGGAGGAGATGGAGATGATCTCTAAGCATCTGCAGGACTTGTTAGATCGTATGGCTAAAGTCTGGACCAACATTGATTAGAGCGCAGCTCTGGAATCCCTTCTTCTCCCTCAATTCTGTTGCCAACACTTTTCCTGATGGCCTCTGGAATGACAACTACTGTTCCTGTTTGTTCACCTGGATGTGGGAGCAGGAGCTGAAAGTTTAGAGGAAAGGAGTCCCTGAATTTTGTAGTGCATCCCACACCATAAGAGAGCATGGTAGATACAGCAGTTGTGGGTTCCGACTATTTGACCATGGGTTGTGGGTTCTGACCACTTGATTATTCTGACTGTGTGTTCACATGAGCTCTGGAAGTGCTATGGTTCATCGGCAGTGTCAGTCCATTTCATGCTGGTACCTTCCTTGTGGTTTGCCTGTCTCCCCCACCCCACCCCGGGGCCAGAGCCAAATTGTTTGGATTTTTTAACCATAAAATCAGTTGTAGTGTCTGGCTGTTGTAGGGCTCCTACCCTTTTAGTTTTTTTCCTTTTCCTGTTGCTGTAGGCTTAGTTTTGTGTGTTTTTGCTGCAACTTCCAGTTATTTGATTTTGTTGTTTATTGTTTTATAGTATTTTGAAATTAGGCCTGCATGCCCTTCGTTTAACTATATATTGGTAAATAAACAGTTTAAAAAATGAAGTTCTTATTCACAGCCAAATTGACATCTTTTCCTTCCCTCACAGAAGCCGGGTGGCCAAACTTTTCCAAATTCTGAGAAACTAAAGCCATCATACCAATTTAGTCAAATAGACTTCCCCACCACACTATGAGTTTTGTTAGATCTTCCTCGTTCGTAATACTGACTGTTGAGTATTATGTAATGAGCTATGTAGTGGAACTGATAACTGGGGGTGTGCATTTAATAAACCTGAACCAGAACCCCCCCCCCAAAAAAAAACCTTTTCGGAATTGGGGGAGGGATTTACCGGTAAAAATGATGGCAATAAAGGGAAGTTGAAAAAGTGGATCCTGAATAATGCTAAATATTTTTGGCATTATTTGGGGCCGCTTTGGCCCCACCACCATTTCCCCCTTCCCTCTCCTCCCCATTTCCCACTTACTTATCTGCTGGTTGAGTAAGATCCCTGCCACCTGTGGTCTCTGAAGTCCATGGACTTCAGAGACTGCAGGTGTGGGGGATCTGAATCAGATAGCCCCCCTGCCCCCTACGAAGTCTAAGGACTTTGGAGGGGGGCGATCTGACTCAGATCCCTGCTGCCTGCTGTCTCTGAAGTGCATGGACATCAGAGACTGCAGGCAGGGGGAATCTGCTTAGATCCGTATCCCCTGTGGCCTCTGAGATCGGCGGGGGGGGGGGGGGAAGGATGCAAACTAAGTGCTGGGGCTCCAACCCAGCGTTTGATTTGCATCCCTTATGGCCTCTGAGGTCGCTCCCCCCCCCGCAAGGGACGTGATCTACAGTGGCTCTCAGAGGCTGGAAGGGACACAAATCTATGCGCTGGGCTGGAGCTCCTGCTGTCCCCTATCTTGAAGATGGCAGGGGACCCTGCGTATTTTTCGAGTTCGGGTTTATTAAACCAGAAAGTTTCAATTCAGGAAAAGCTGAATATCTAATTCCCAACTCTGCCCCCTGCCTGCGGATACTTAAATCTCCAGGTTGTTAGCAACCCTATTCAGGGAGCCCCTGCTTTCCATGGTATTTCTTAAATCTGACAGGCCTTGCTTGTTAAACAAGTTTTTGAAAATTTCTATTCTTTTGAAACAACAGAAGCCTTCTTACTAGAGGGGGAAGTGGATGAATAATCTTTCAAAGCTATTGTACAAATCCAGCCTTAGACTTCGAATAGTTTAGGATGGCAGTAATTTCCCGTCTTGGCTGGTTTTTGTTTGTTTTTTCATCAGCTCTCTCATGAGACCATACCACCTTGGTGTGATGGTAGCAGGTGTTTAAAAGAATTCAGTATTGAAATTGCTTATTATGTGAAAAAGCTTAAGTGCTAGAAAGAAAGTTTCTCTCTGGGCTCTTCAGTGCCATATCTCACAGATCTCATACGAAGCTGCCTTGTAATAGCTCTCTATGCATGTGCGTTGAAATCAGCATAGAGGTGGAGTGGGTGTGGTTACACTGGTGACCTCTGCCTTTCGGGAAAGACATGCATAATAAAAAGTAAGCTCTGAAGCAGTCAGTGGGGTGACCGCGAGGGAAACAGCTCTGTATAAATGGCCATGGTTTGATGGTGACCATCAACATGCTGATGACATCAACTCCAGTTGGTGCAGAATGCCACATCTTGGTTATTATCAGGAGCTAGGCAGAGCATGCACATTACTCCCATTCTACAGTAATCCAATTGGCTGCCTGTCAGTTACCAGATTCAATTCGAGATATTGACTAACACACTAAAGCCCTTCATTGCCTTGGTCCCTAATATCTGCAGGACCATAACTCTCCCTATGCTCCACCCTGACAACTTCTCTCATCCGATCAGGGTCTTCTGCAGGTATCAGCGACTGCCCATACATGTGCATTTTCTGTTGTGGCCTCCACCTTATGAAATGGCCTGATTGAGGAAATCGGGAAAGCTTCTATTTACCTGGTATTCTGAAAACTATTCAAAGGTGGCTTTTTATACAGGTAACAGGGCTGTGCTGTAATGAAATGATTCAGGAAAACACTTTGGTAAAGGGACAGGGACTGTGGACTAGGGCTGTTGATTCGGTACGGCCCGAACTGAAAATCAGCCGAATTTCCCTTGATTCGGTGGTTTTTAGTTCGGGACGAACCGAACTCAAAAATGGCAGGAAAAGGCCCCCCCCGAATTCAGCGAGTTCGGGAGTTCACGAATAAATCCGGCCAATTTGGGGCTGTCAGTAAGCAGCATAACCTTCAGTAAGCAGCATTCTCCTCCCCCGGCCAATTGGTGGCCAAGCTGGGTCTTCTTCTAGCCAATCAGTCAGGATTGAGTACTGGAGGAATCAGCTGATGTGCGGCCCGGCCGGGGAGAGAGAGAGAGAGAGGGAAATCCTTGTGTGTGTGTGCGGGGGTGCTTGTGCACATTCACTCCTTTCCGTGGCTGCAGGGGGTGCATTTTTGGGGGTACAAACCCCAAACTTTCAGGGGATATTCAGACAAGCCTTCTTAAGAGACCACCCAAGTTTTGTAAACATTGGGTCAGGGGGTCCCGAGATATGGGCTCCACACCTTTTTCCTCTCCCCCCTTTTCCATTTCCGTGGCTGCAGGGGGTGCTTTTTTGGGGGTGCAGCCCCCAAACTTTTACCATAGCTTCAGACAATCCTTCTTAAGAGACCACCCAAGTTTTGTAAAGATGGGTTCAGTGGGGGCAGAAATATCGGCTCCCCCCTTTTCTCTTTCCATGGCTGCAGGGGGCGCATTTTTGGGTGTGCCGACCCCAAACTTTCAGCGGAGCTTCAGACAAGACTTCTTAAGAGACCACCCAAGTTTTGTAAACATTGGGTCAGGCCCCCCCGAGATATGGGCTTTCCCCTTTTCCCTATTGGGATGAATGGATCACCCTCGAGAGATGCATACATATGGATCTCATATTGGATACAAATGGAATCATATTGGATTACCCAGCCTCCCAGCCCTTCCTGATGGAACAGAAGACAGCCACAGTAAGACCCCTTTGGGGGCTTTAATCTGTAATTTTTCTTTTCTGTGTGTGTGTGTGTGTGGGGAAAGCAGAGTCTGTGTGTGTGTGGGGAGGGAGCAGTTTCTGTGGGGGGGGGAGCCAAAGGGGGCTTTTGCCGGTTCTGCCTGGGGTGTGTGTTCCCCCTCCAGTCTCTCTCTCCCTGGTTTGAGGGGGGGGCTTCAATTTTATGTCTTCAGGTTTTCCCTCATTCATAAGATCAGTTAGGTTATTTTGATGCTTGCTCAAAACTGGTTTTCAAATGGTGACTTAAAGAATGCATCTGCCTGGTCCCAAGTCCAATGCAAAAGGAGAAATTCCACCCCCTCCTGCTCATTATGCATAGCTAGCTGCCTCTGTCCCTTTCCATGGTTTGCAAACTCCCAGGTGTCAGGTGTTGCTTTGCACTGTTGCAAAGGTGTTGCATTGTGTGCTTGTGTTGCTTTGCAGTTGTATTGTTTTGCAAAATTTTTCACACCTGCCCCGCCCTTTGCATGTTTGCAAAGGTGTTGCTTTGCAGTTGTGTTGCTTTGCAAAGTTCTTAGCACCTGCCCCGTTCTTGCTCTCATCAGCTGTTTGTCGGGGCTGGGAGCTTTGTGCGTGGGCGGCAAGCTCTGCCCAGAGATGCACATTAAGGGTGGGGGACCCCTTTCGGGTCCCATATCTCAGCCCCCCCTGACCCAATCTTTACAAAACTTGGGGGGGTCTGGCAAGAAGGGTCCTTTGAAGCTCCTCTGTAAGTTTGGGACCTCTACCCCAAAAATGCCCCCCCCCAGAGCCGCAGAAAGGCGCGGTTGTGTTTTTAATGGCTTTATTCGGGCGAATTTTTTTCCCGAACTTTGAATTCCCGCCGAATTGCACGGACCAAAGCGGGGGAGTTCGGACTTCGGCATATCCCGAATCTAAATGGGCCGAATTCAGCCGAATCCGAACTATACCGAATTTTTTTTAATTCAACAGCCCTACTGTGGACTACAGCTCTGTATACAGTAGACACTGTCCTTTGCTGTAAGCATGATCCTGATATTAATTTCTGCATCATTCAACATATCACATTAATGCTTATGCTTTGGTTCAGCTCTGTTTTCAGATTTCTGATTGTTTTTAGATTTCTGCAATCCAAATTCTGTTGCATTGTTCACTGAACGTCCCATCGTTTTGATTATATTGACTTACACTCTGTAATCTGCCTCCCGTCTCAGTGAGAAAGGCAGGTTATAAATAACACAAATGTGAGGCTTTCCATATATGTCAGCCAACCCTCAGATGTCCTGATGGGTTCCTCTGGGTGTCCCTGGCAGGTTTCCCAGAATGGAAATAGAAGGGGTTTATTTCATCTGGTTCATTTTCTATCCCAGAGCTTCTTAGGCCCAAGCTGTGCACTTCCATTTCGGGCTCTTACAGGAGCCCATTTTAAAGAGGCTGTCTATCCCTGCCCTTCACCATCACTTGCTAATCTCCACCTCCTTAGCCACACCTTGCCTATTCCTAGGGTTGCCAACACCTTTGCATTAAATGCTGCACCCAGAATGACAGTAACAGGGAAACAGAGGAGAGCCAGTGCGGTGTAGTGGTTAAGAGCTGTGGTTTGGAGCAGTAGACTCTAATCTGGAGAACCGGGTTTGATTCTCTGCTCCCCCACATGAGTGGCGGACACTAATCTGGTGAACCGGCTCCTGCACATGAAGCCAGCTGGGTGACAATAGGTTAGTCACACTCTCTCAGCCCCGCTTACCTCACAAAGTGTCTATTATGGGGAGGGGAAGGGAAGGTGATTGTAAGTTGATTTAATTCTTCCTTAAGTGGTAGAGAAAGTTGGCATATAAAAACCAACTCTTCTTCATGACTGTTTTTAGCAGCTGGATAAATCAGCCACCACCTTCCAGGAAAAAAAATGTTGGTCCCATATCGCCATCTGCAAATCCTTGAAGAGACATAAGGTGGAGAAAGGGGACCATTCAAGATGTTGCATATCTAGAAGCAGCACAAGACATTTATGTGAATCCAACCCAATTAATGATACCAATACCATGCTAAATCAATGCCATGCTAAATCATTGACTTTCCAGTCTCTGTATTGCTGTGAATTCTCATTTCCTCTTGCATGATCTCAGTCGCTGGGCAATGCAATTAACAAAAACAACCCCCCTGCTCCTCATCCATGAGCATCCCTGATTTGCCAGAACATGCCATTTGTTGCCATAAGGATGGTAATGTACTGAGAGAGCAACAAATAAATCAAGTGGAAAATTGCCCTCTGGAGTCTCAGGCCTATGAACAGATAAGAAGATCCTTTCCCCTGGTCAGCTTGCAGTGACTGTAAAACCACTAGAATTATGTCAGGAGATATATTCATGCACTCAGCTCAATGTAATTAGATACAATCTAATTTGGGGTGGGAGGTGTCTGGTTGGTTGTAGTGAGGCCTGGTTTCTGTCTGGGCTCCTTCAGTTCCAGTGTGGCCGAGAGAGAAAGATGGAAAATAGGATGTTTCTATGAGAGAAAGATGGAAAATAGGATGTTTCGATGCCTCGGCTCACTGTGCTGAACAAGGGCTGTATTTCCTCTGAGGTGACATCGTGATGGGTTTTTCTGACCTTTCACATCTGCTTCATCACCATGTACAGGGCAAGAATATATTTTCATCTGAGCTATATTAGTTCTTGGGGGGAGTGTGTGTGTGTGTGGGTCATGTTCTTCAGCTATGACACTCTGCTCATTTGCTGAAAGACATCTGGAGCTATTTGAGGAGCTGTTTGCCAGCTTTCTGTAGCAGTTCTTTGCACATGGCAAACTGTAGTAGTGTGGCTCAGGCAGGCTAGTCTGGTTTGTTTATTTATTTATTTAGGGAATATACTCTGCTACCTCTCCAGAGACCAGCTCACAAAGTAAAAACAATAGGGAAAAATCATAAAAACAGCAGTGTAAGTACCCAGCTTGCTGGGGGTAAAGTGTAGGTGACTGGGGAAGGCAATGGCCAACCACTCCGTAAACATAGTCCACCTATAAATGTTGTGATGCAACATCACCCCATGGGTCAGTAATGACCCAGTGCTTGCACAAGGGGCTGACTACCTTTACCTCTAAGAATGATCAAGCCATTCAAAACCAGCCGGGATCATAAAAACAGCATACAGCAACCTAAAATAATATCTGTAGATCAGCCCTTGGATTAGAACCATAAAAACAGTTTTAAAAAAGCAGAACCCCTCTCAGCTAGAAGCCTGGATTAAACAAGATGCTGTGGTCTGGCTCTTAAAGGACAGCTACGAAGATGGTAGGCCAGCCTCAAGGGGGAAGGCAGTGCAAAAGTGAGGTGCCACCACTGAAGAAGCCCTGCCTTTGTTGCCATCCACCTCACCAGGAAGGGGGGCACAGGATTGGGGAAGAGGATCTTAACTGATGGGCTGGCAGTATGGGAGGGGCAGTCCTTTAAGGCTGGAAGAAGCTGGTGGTTGAATGCTTCCTCGTGGCAAGGGACTGGACTATCTTGAGAGTTTCATAGAATATCGACAGCTGTATGAACCAGGAAGTTCTCTAAACTCATTTCTGCCAGGAACTGACTACTGACCTTAGGCAAGGCACTCCCTCACAGGAAAGATCCTCAGCTGATCCAGTGTTGTGCAATTTGGAAACAATTATATCCTGCATAGTCCTGTGTGGCAATGATGTAATGGACACTCCCACCTGTTTTATGACCCAGCCTTAACATGGGGTGGATGACTTAAAGGCATGTTTTTAAGGGTTCCAAGGTAATGTATGTTTAGTGCTTTGAGCAACTGAATGAACTGAGAAATTTCTATAGAAGATAAATCCCCTGACGAAGCAAATTGCGAAAGGCCTAGAGATCTAAAAGAGCTAAATAAACTCTCAACCATGTACCTTGCTCTCCTCTGTCTTCTCCTGCCCACTGGTGCAGCCTTTTTTCTTCTTCTCCAGTATGCATTGAACACCAGATGCTAGGTGCTAGAACTCAAAGGAATTATTTGAGAACAGAGGACTGATTTTAGAGCCAGCATAGTGAGGTGGTTAAGAGCAGAGGACTCTAACCTGGAGAACGGGGGGTGGGTGATTTCCCACTCCTCCACAAGAGCGGCGGACTCTAATCTGGTGAACCGGGTTTGTTTCCCCACTCCACCACGTGAAGCCTGCTGGGTGACCTTGGGCTAGTCACAGTTCTCTCTGAACTCTTTTAGTCCCACCTACCTTACAAAGTGCCTGTTGTGGGGAAAGGAAGGGAAGGAGTTTGTAAGCTAGTTTGAGACTCCTTAAAGGTAGAGAAAATCGGGGCATAAAAACTAACTCTTTTTCTTCTAAAATGTAACAGATGTGGCACAAAGCTAAAGAGATACAACATAAACACAGCAGTGTTTAAGGGGTGTGTGTTCCTTGACGGTGTTTTACACATCTGATGGCTTACAGTAATTTATCTGATGGGGTTTTACACAAGTTGTGTGTTAGGTGCAGTGGGGAAATAAGGGAGCTCCGAACCATGCAACATTTTTAATTATATATTAATTCTTCCTACACCCTTGACACTGAGAGACACTTTCCTTCATTGTTACTACTCTGAAGATGCCTGCCACAGTTGCTGGCGAAACGTCAGGAAAGAAAATTCCAAGACCCCGGTTACACAGCCCGGATAACCTACAAGAACCAATTTTTAATGCACTTTGAGAACGACATACTAAATTTTCTAATGGCCAAATGGAACTTTCTCCCCTCCCGCTGCAGCTCACTGACCTCCACAAAATGCTGCTCCTGGGGGACAGGGGACCTTGAGGAATGGCAGGATGGAGGTCTGCGGAGGAAAGGGGTAATCAAGTGGAAATTGCAGGTTTACTCTGGATCCAACCCACAGTATAGTCTAACACATCTTCCCCCCACACCTTGCTCAGTTTTAATTTATCTACAAGTTGTAGTTTACAACTGACCCACACACGCTTAATCATCCTCTTTTTGACCAATAGATGAATAATAAATATATCCACAGCCAGTTAGCAGGTACCCTCTGGGAGTGCTTATCTGTCCTCATGCTGCCCCCTTGTGGTGTGTTGAAGCTACTTTTCATCCTTTATAATCCTTAACTCTCATTCAACTCAAGGGCAATTCACATTTTATTTAAGTAGCCTGTGTTTATTAAGTATTTGCTGGATATATCCTTCTGCCTGCAATATAACGACATGTGCTTTCCCTCCGCATTGCATAGATACTACAGGAAGTCCCTGCCTGCAGCCCCCCAATAAAAATGTATACTACAGTCCTAAACAGAGGTGGTCACGTCATGAGACGACAAGAGTCACTGGAAAAGACAGTCATGCTAGGAAAAGTTGAGGGCAGCAGGAAAAGAGGAAGACCCAACAAGAGATGGATTGACTCAATAAAGGAAGCCACAGCCTTCAGTTTGCAAGATCTGAGCAAGGCTGTCAAAGATAGGACATTTTGGAGGACTTTCATTCATAGGGTGGCCATGAGTCGGAAGCGACTTGATGGCACTTAACACACACACAGTAAACAGAGGTGCACCCTTCTAAATCCACTGAAGTATGTAACTCTCCTTTGGATTGCACTATTCAGTATGTGTGCTAATAAAAGGTTTGTACCCATCTAGTATGTTATGCAGTAGAAACATTTTTAGCACATATTTTTTAGCTGTTGGGATTCAGACTTCCCTAAAGTGTGGATTGTGGGAAAATGGCTGCCAGGTTTTTAAGATCAAGGCTGGACTTTCCCCACTTCACGTTTCAGGTATTAAAGTCTAGTCATAGCCAGAGATGTGAGCCTTTTGATGTGAGCAGACAGATAAGAGACAAATGGCTCTTGGCTAGAGTTGCCAGCCTCCAGGCGGGGCCTGGAGATCTCCTGCTATTACAGCTGATCTCCAGCCGATAGAGATCAGTTCCCCTGGAGAAAATGGCTGCTTTGGCAATTGGACTATGGCATTGAACTCCCTCCCTTCCCCAAACCCTGTCCTCCTCAGACTCCGCCCCAAAAACCTCCAGGTATTTCCAACCCAGAGCTGGCAACCCTACTGATGCAAAAAATAAGAGTTTTGGCAGAAAATAAGAGTTTTGGCAGGTTTTTTCAAACCTTTAAAATCTGTGATTACCTATAATGGTAACAAAGTATTCAGCGGTTTGTTTGTTTTTCAAATTCATAGAAATTTGATAATCCAATTTAGAAGAATCAGTTTTAAATTAAACCTTGGATTACTTTTTAAATTGCTGTCCTGTTAGCTCCATGATGATCAGCAAGAAGCCTGAAATATTTTAATAATGAAGCAATGCTGCCACCTTATGGTTGATCTTACCACTGCACAACATCCTGACATAAAGACTGTGGTTTTTGAAGTTCTGCCATGTGTTTATTCCTAAAGTGCACATGGTGATATAACCATCTCATTTTCACCTGAAGAGCTGTATGAAAAAACTATCAAGAGAAAAGCTGTGCATCTAGTATGTCCAAGAGTATCCAGGCTTTGGTTCTTGTATGTTATCCGGGCTGTGTGACCGTAGTCTTTGTATTTTCTTTCCTGGCTGTTTCTATGACGTAGTAAGTTTTTTTTCTTACTGTGGATCCTACAAAAGTTCTTCAAAGAGGTGACTCATAGAATCATAGAGTTGGAAGGGACCACCAGGGTCATCTAGTCCAAACCCCTGCACAATACAGGACATTCACAACTACCTCCTCCCCACACCCCCAGTGATCCATGCCTAGAAGATGACCAAAATGCCCTCCCTCATGCTCTGCCTAAGGTGGAAATACTCTGGCTGTTTATGCAGGGCCGTTTCCTTGTGGTCACCCCACCGACTGCTCCAGTGCTTTGTTTTGATTATGCATGCCTTTCCCTACTATCAGAGGTCTCCTCGCTCTCCCCGCATGCTTCTGCACATTTTGCCCATGTTTTCCGGATGCTGTTTTAGCGAGAATCCGGAAAATGCAGGCAAAACACATAGAAAAGTGCAAGTAGAGCGAGGCGACCTCTGACGGTCGGAGAAGGCATGCATAATCAAAACGACGCACTGAGGCAGTCGGCAGGGGCGACCGCAGGAAAGCAGCCCTGCATAAATGGCCAAAATCTACTTAACAATGAATGTATAGATAGGCACTGAATTTGGGATCTCGTGTGTTGAGCACATTTAGGTCATTTATGCATGGGTACTTTCACTCACATTCGCCCCCAGTCTGTCTCGGTTGTTCCTTGGAGTTATGCATGAGTTTCCATCCATTAGAGGTGACCTCGCTGCCAGCCCTTGCAATGTCCAGGTCTTCCTATTCCTCTGTTAACCTGACTCTTCCATCTTCCCTAAGCAAAGCCCAGGTGAAATCCCCATGCATAGGGCAAAGTGCAGGGCACGCAAGTTTGGCTTCGCTCACAGCCAGTTACAAAGAAACATGTCCAGAGGCAGTAGTTGAAATACTTCCTGCTTCCTGGGAAGTCTTTCTGAGCAGTAGAAAATATTTTTAAAACTGAGGCTTGGATTTCTCCCCCCCCCCCCTTCAGATTGCTCCATTTTTTTTATGTTGCTCTTAAAATGCTTTTTTATGTGGCAATTGGGTTTGGGATTTTTTTCACAGTAGGCACTACAAGTAAGCCAATTACAAAGCAGCATTTAAAGGGGCAAAGACTTGAGTTGAGCTTGGAGACTGCTGGTGCATAGATTCCCAACAGGAAAGTATGAGTCCCGCAAGCATCAAACCTCAGGTTAAATTCCCATGCATAAAAGAACCTTAGATATCTTTGTGCCCCTCACTTGGACTCATGGAGAATTCTAGGGACTCTAGCTCTAATATTCCACTAGGGTTCTGTTCCTTCTTTATCCCTTGAGTGTCCAACCAGGAACTAGAGTGACTGGTATCCATGTCAGATTTACTATCAACAGCATATCCTCACCCCCTAATTTTTGATCTAGTGCTGCTATTCCTATTCTAGGTACTGGGCCTGCTAGGTAGTGGCAACCTACCAGTGTGTTGGCAGGAGAGTCTTGGGAGGGGGAGAGATAAAGGCAAAAGCTATCACTTGTCTCCCTCTATTTGAGAAGGAACTCATTTGTAGACTAGGGAGAAACAGAGATAAAGGTTGAGTCCCCCTTTCCCTCCAGTGATAGAGGGGATTCCCTTCCAGATCTCCTATGTAAGCCCCCTTGTTTTTCACAGTGGAAGAAAGGCATGATATTAGAATCTGTATCACTAATAGCAATGTGTGGCCCTCATCCACAGATACATAAATCCATGGATCAGGGCCACACTGACTCTAAACAGATTTCCGTGCAAACTTAGGGGATCACCCTACAGGTTTGCAGAAAAATCTGAAAACCTTAAAAATGCATTGGGGGTTTAAACACAAGTGGTTGTGTGTATGTCTACAACTGCAGACAATGCAGCTGCCTCTTGGCTTCGGGCAGACCCACAGCAGCACTATGGGCTAAAAAGCTGTCGGTGTAAGCAGTGGGCAAGCAGGCATTGTGCCGAGAATTGCAGGGGAAGTAAGAGGGCAAGTGCTATCCTGAAGATTGGGGGGACAGGGTGATAGGGTTGCCAACCTCCAGGTACTAGCTGGATGATCATAGAATCATAGAGTTGGAAGGGACCACCAGGGTCATCTAGTCCAAACCCCTGCACAATGCAGGAAATTAACAACTACCTCCCCCCACATCCCCAGTGACCCCAACCCTCTCCCCACCATGCAGGATCCCACAATCAAAGCACTCCCGACAGATGGTCATCTAGCCTCTGCTTAAAGACCGCCAAAGATGGGGACTCTACCACCCTCTGAGGCAGCACATTCCACCGTCGAACACCCCTCACCGTCAGAAAGTTCTTCCTAATGTTTAGGTGGAATTGCTTTTCTATTAGTTTAAATCCATTACTCCGTGTCCTAGTCTCTGGAGCAACAGAGAACAAGCTAGTTCCCTCATCAACATGACATCCCTTCAAATATTTAAACATGGCTATCATGTCTCCCCTCAACCTTCTCTTCTCCAAACTAAACAAACCCAACTCCCTAAGTCTCTCCTCATAGGGCATGGATTCCAGACCTTTGACTATTCTGGTCACCCTCCTCTGGACACACTCCAACTTGTCAACATCCTTCTTAAATTGTGGAGCCCAAAATTGGACACAGTATTCCAAGTGAGGTCTGACCAGTGCAGAATAGTGTTAGTATTACTTCCCTTGATCTAGACACAATACTCCTATTGATGCAGCCCAGAATTGCATTGGCCTTCTTAGCTGCCATATCACACTGTTGACTCATGTTCAGTTTGTGGTCCACTAAGACTCCCAGATCTCTTTCACATGTACTGTTGTCAAGCCAACTATCTCCCATCCTGTACCTGTGCCTTATGTTGTTTCTGCCTAGGTGAAGTACTTTACATTTCTCCCTATTTAAATCCATTTTATTGCTTATGGCTCAGCTCTCCAGTCTATTGAGGTCATTCTGAATAGTTCCAAGTGGTTTTCTGTTGCTCCAGAACCGACCGACCAGAACCAACGGGTTGAAATTAAATCAAAAGAGTTTCCATCAAGACATTAGGAAGAATTTTCTAACAGAGAGATTCCTCGGTGGAACAGGCTTCCTCGGGTAAGCTCTCCTTCCCTGGAGGTTTTAAGCAGAGGCTAGTACTGCAGTCCAAGCTCTGCTCACGACCTGAGTTCGATCCCAGCGGAAATCAGGTTCAGGTAGCCAGCTCAAGGTTGACTCAGCCTTCCATCCTTCCGAGGTCAGTAAAATGAGTACCCAGCTTGCTGGGGGTAAAGGAAAGATGACTGGGGAAGGCACTGGCACACCTCCCCGTAAACAAAGTCTGCCTAGGAAACATCGGGATGTGACGTCACCCCATGGGTCAGGAATGACCCGATGCTTGCACAGGGGACCTTTACCTTACCTTATAGATGGCTATCTGTCAGCAGTGCTGATTCTATGACCTTAGGCAGTTCATGAGAGGGAGGACATCGTGGCCATCTTCTGGGCGTGGAGTAGGGGTCACTGGGTGTGTTGGGGGGGGGGAAGTCAGTTGTGAATTTCCTGCATTGTGCAGGGGGTTGGACTAGATGACTCTGGTGGTCTTTTCCATCTCTATGATTCTATTGTCTCCTGCTATTACAACTGATCTCCAGCTGATAGAGATCAGTTCACCTGGAGAAAATGTCCCCTCTGGCAATTGGACTCTATGGCATTGAAGTCCCTCCCCTCCCCAAAACCTGTCCTCCTCAGGCTCCGCCCCAAAAACCTCCCGCTGGTGGCAAAGAGGGACCTGCCAACCCTAGCAGGTGAGGACCTTGTTGAAGATTGAGGAAACAGGCAGGTGAGTGCTGTGCCAACAATGGGGGCCCAGGCAAGCAAAGCCCCTATGACTAGGGGTGGGGAGGCAGATCAGAGCATTGACAATGAAGAGAAGTTGAATGGAGAGCAGACAATAAGGAGGGAAGGGGAGCAGAGAGCCGATGACGGGGCGGGGCAGGGGCAGAAAGGTGAGCAGCGTGCTGATGAGGTGGAGGGAAGCAAACAGCAGAAAGCTGATGATGGGAGGGGGGAATAAAAATAAAATAAAAGATAGGACAGAAAGACAATAAAGTTTAAAAGGGGAGGAACAGAAATGGTTGTAAGAAAGCTGGGCTGTATCAAAGGGCAATCTGGCCTTGTGAGGTTCACACCCTAGGGAATTACAGCTGGGACAGTATTGGGAACAACTGGAACTAATGAGGGTTGGAAGATGCCAAAAGCGGCCCACGAAGTGAAAAGGGTAGGTTTTCCCACGCATGGGGGCTCTTTCATTCGGGCTTTTCATCTTTGGCTACATGGACTAGCAGTAAGTGGGATCAGCTCTACTTTGTAAGTAGTTAGCACAGCTATTTCGTCGCTTTAAGTTTTTTTTTTTAATTTTCCTTTTTTATTGCCTGTGATGGTATGAGAGTTTGTTTTTCTTTTACTCTCTCTAAAATCAGTACATTTGTTAAATTATTTAAGCAAAGGTCAAAAAGGGCAAGAGTCCAGTAGCACCTTAAAGACTAACAAAAATATTTTCTGGTAGGGTATGAGCTTTCGTGAGCCACAGCTCACTTCTTCAGATACAGCTAGAATGTATCTAGCTGTATCTGAAGAAGTGAGCTGTGGCTCACGAAAGCTCATACCCTACCAGAAAATATTTTTGTTAGTCTTTAAGGTGCTACTGGACTCTTGCCCTTTTTGACTACTACAAACAGACTAACACGGCTACCCACTGTTAAGCAAAGATGTGAGGCTAGTTTGTGCCTGGCTCTTTCCCTCCCAGAAACAAACCTCAAGACTGGAGCAGTAAAGCCTGAGTAACAGGAAACTACTGGCCTGAAATAGATCCAGGCGCCTCTCTCTCTCTCTTGTTTGTGGAGTCAAGGGGAGGTGAAACCCATACAACAGTGAAAAAGGAAAAAGGAGGGAAGATGGGGAAACAAAAAGGTGAATAGCTGGGACAGGCTGCCTGGAAAAACAGACAAAGGCAGGTATGCAACTGCATGGGCAGGTGGGAATGAAAGAAAGGCCAGAGGCTACAAACGGTGATGGCAAGGAAAAGAAAAAATAAAGAGGGAGAGAAGTGGGGTAATAAGACTCTTCCTGTATCCTCCCATGACTCCTCATGGGTATGTACTCCTCACTTGTATGTACATAATAGAAAGTTACCGCTTCTCTGGTCCCATGACATAAAGATGAAATACACTCACATGCTAGGAAACACCAAAGAAGGCAAGGATAACAAATTGACCATCTTTCTGTGGTAAGGGAGAATGGCTGAATCAGGATCTGAGATCTTTTAGGACATCGTGGTGGTGGTGTTGATGGAGAGTGCCGTGAAGTTGCAGCCAATTTATGGCAACCCCGTAGGGTTTTTAAGGCAAGAGACAAACAGGTGGTTTGTCATTGCCTGTCTCTGCACAACCACACTGGACTTCCTTGGTGGTGTCCCATCCAAGTACTAACCACAACCAACTCAGCTTTTGAGATCTGATGAGATCAAGCTAGCCTGGGCCATCCAGGTCAGAACATTTGGACATCTTGGGATATCTTTATTGTCTGTGCTGTGGGAAAGGTACCCGATAGGCACAAGTCTACCCATTCATGGGTAAATTGTGGGAGTTTACTATTTTTACACAAAACAAGAGTACATAGCCCAATGGTGTTAACTCTGCTCAGTCTCCCCCCCCAACTTTACCTCACTGAACTCAGACCCGCCCAAGAAGTCAGAACAACAAGAAGAGTTGGTTTTTATACCCTGCTTTTCTCTACCTTTAAGGAGTCTCTAAACAGCTTACAATTGCCTTCCCTTCCCCTCCTCAGAACAGACCTTGTGAGATAGGTGGGGCTGAGAGAGTTCTGAGAGAACTCTGACGAGTCCAAGGTCACCCAGAAGGATTTGTGTGTAGGAGTGGGGAAACAAATCTGGTTCACCAGATTAGAGTCCACCACTCATGTGGAGTAGTGGGGAATCAAACCTGGTTCTCCAGATTAGAGTCTGCTGCTCTCAGCCAGGATAGGAGAAAATACCAACAGCACCAACATGCCAAAAGATAAGCATGTTGGCTGTGGCCAAGGTTTAGTTGCCTTTACCTTCATGTTCTGTTTTTGCAAAACGATAGCCCTCACCCATCATGAAGCAGTAGGAATAATTAATTTTCTCATATGTCAATGTTGTCATGTCTCTTTCTGCAAGGAAGAATTTTAATTGCCTGTAAAATGGGGGTGGGGTACTTTCTTATCTATTTGTAATTTTTCATTAAGGATCCCTTAGGCAAGGGGTAAACACCAACCAACTTGTATCCCATTTGGATTTGGAGAGATGATACACCTGTGTTTCCCACTGAAACCAATGGAAACAGCTCTCAGAATGATTGTTTTAATTCCATTGCTAAGGAGCTTGACTCGAGTTTTCAAAATGACAAAAGAACTGCATTTGAATTTGATTGTTGTTGTTTTTTGCACAACTCAGTTAGCATCTGTAAATGCATTTATACAGTGAAGTTTGGCTTGGTGATAATTGCAGCTGTTCTCTTCCTTAACAAAGGCCCAGAACCTCAGGTCGGAACCCTAAGCATGCAGAACATAACAAGAGCATATAGCACATTCATGTAATTTGGGAGATGATTTTGAAATTTCGATTTGTTTAATTATTCTCATATGCACTTCAAATTATCTGCTTTTATATGTTCTGATCCGTCACCTAATGCAGGAAGTAGACAATTACCTTCAGTGAGCATATAAATTTTAACTGTGTTGTTTAAGCATCTCTTAAATCTGAGCAATTAACACAATCACCCCCCCCCCAAGCGTCCCCACAGACATCGGTCTTTAGCTTTCCCAGTGGATGATGTCTGTGTTAGTTACTGCTAATTGAACTCTAAATCAGAAAGCTTCTCGGGATGTAATGAAATAAACCCATCTTTTTCTCCTCTTCTTCTTTTTTCATTAATAGCTGGGACCAACGTGCACCAAACTTCAAAGGGATCGGTAAGTAAAGGCTTTTCATCACGGGAGCTTCCTGTCTTCGTTCTAATCTTTCATGCTTTCTGACGCAAAGACATCAAACGAGTCCAAAGAGAATTGCAGCGCTCCAAAGTAATGCTGCTCTCGAGCTCTTGTCTGTAAAACTGTATGTTTAGTAACAGTCCACACAATTAAAATGAGAAAATAATTATTTGCATAAGTTATCGTTTAATAAACGTCCCAATTCCCACCCACCCCTGTTTTTCCTTTGCCCAAACCTTAGCATTGCATAGTTCAAAAGGGACATCCAAAGCTCAAGGGACGGCTGGAAGAAAATGAAAAAGAATTAGGAAGTGTCTTCTGTAGAAGTCTTCAAAGCATGGGTATGTTTCGTTCGTACTTACGGTGTCGTTTGCATATTTCATTGTTTCTGTCATCTGGCTTGTTACAATCCATCTAAGGAGTTCTCAAAGAACATTAAGTCCTACATATAAATAAACAGTGAATGAGGAGGAAGATACAAAAAGGCAACAATTAGTATCAAAAGACTGACTTGTAGGGTTTTATTTCACCAAAGTCTTATCTTTCATTAGGCTGCAGCTCTTGGGTTTAGCAACTCTGATCAAGGCAAGTTTTATGTAGGAAATCAGGGAGGTTTAAATGTCAGGAGGATTTTACTTTGAGCCATGTCAGAATAAAGAGTTGGAGTAAAAACTGAATCTTTATGTGCCACCATTTTAGGTTTGGTCATGACATGGGGTCCATCAGGAGAATCCTAGTCCAGTGAAAAATTGGAGTAGGTTCCTCATGCTGAAAATGTGACGTCTGCCATCAAAACCAATCTGCTAACTCTTAGGCCCCTTTCAAACTGCCCTTATAATCTGGTTGAGCAGCAGGTTGCTAACAGGTTTTTTGTGTCAATTCAGACACAACCAGTTTGGCTCCCAGCTGATAACGGATTTTTTTTTTACCTTTTCAGACAAAGCCGCTTGCGTCCTGTCAGCATTGCAGGGCTCTGCCACTTTTTATGAAAACCGTTTTCTCCCATTTGCAGTTCTTCCTTGCACTTCTGAATTGCTCCAGAGTTCTGATTGAACTGTCTAGAGTGCTTCAAAAAGGACCGTGATTTTTTTCTCCATCTTTTTCCAGGTGGCATTCTTTTCCAGCTTTTTTTTAACGTTCTAAGATTTGCACTATAACATTATAGTGCTATAGCAACACAATTGACATGCCTGTTCCTGTAGCCAGAATAGAAAGTACCACCCCAAAAGGAGGAAAAATAATAGCAGCACTGTTTGAACTGTCCAGAGCACTTCAGAGATGGCTCATAGATGGATTGAAACGAGCTGTATGAACACCCATCTCTGTATCGCTTTACTCAGAAATGAGCCAACAACAGATGACATCCAGTTTAGAATGGTAATCTTAAAGGGGCCTTAGTCATTATTCTGCTGCTCAACCCCATCTTTCTACAGAGAGAAGGTGACAGCCTTCCGAATTCTGGATTTGTATTGTGGCTATTGAATCACCTTTTTTGTTAATGCCACAACTCAGACTTAGGAAATAAAGAGGAAATTGCATGCCCCTCTAGCCTGCTCAAGAGAATTGAAACTGATAGATAATGTTTCAGCAGGTCAAAACAAAAGCTTCTGGTTTGGAATCACCAATCATTCAAATGAAGATTGGTGGCGTCCACTGTCACACAATGTCCCATGTAGTTGCAAAACTACAAACACTAGTGCTGTATAACTAAGAGCATACAAGCTAAGAAAAACAGCACAGGCTCTGTATAAAGAAATACAACGATGTATTCAAAAGGTATGTAAACACACCGAAATTTTTTTTCTATTAAACTGTACACACGGCGCAATAGCAGTGAAACAAGCAGTTCATAGAACTAAATATAAACATGAAAATGATCTATTAACGGCTGTACACAAAAAGAATGGGAGACCGCAATGAAAAGTCAACTCCGACAATCAGGTAAGTTGGTCATGCGCAGTAGAGATATGAAGATGAATCCAATGAATGGAGTAGCAGTAGACATGCACAGTAAAGATGTAGAAGGTAATTCCAAGGTCTAGCAAAAAACGGTCATGCGCAATACAAAAAAGGACATACAAGCTGGAATCAGCCTATCATTCATCCAAAAAATAGCCATATTGATGTTATGATAGTATATGGCCGTAGTACAGGTTGAAGGATCACAAGAATGTTTTTTAAAAGATGGGGTCTCTTTAACAAATGGCTGTAAAAAATAGTCCAAATACTTTGAAATAGGTTCAAGTTGAGAATTTATAGCTGCTATTATTGGTCGCCCGGGGACTGGGATAATATTTTTATGGATTTTGGGCAAAGTATGGATAGAGGCTGGAGTTTGGGATGGGGAGGGATCTCAACAGAATACAATGCCATAGAGTTTACTCTCCAAAGCAGCCATTTTTTTCCATGGGAACTGATCTCTGTCATCTGGAGATCAGTTGTAAAAGTGGGAGATCTCCAGGTCACACCTGGAGGTAGGCAACCCTAGAAACCACACAGGTCCCCCCCTTCCTTCACCACCATAAGCAAAGCCTTAGGTGTTGCCTGTTTAAGCACACATATGGAATCCAATGTTCCTAGGGTTGCCAAGTGCCCGGTGGCGGCGGGTAAAATCCCACCAATACACCGGGCTGCCCTCGGACTAGCTGAGGGCTGGCGGGCAGTGCATGCACGTCACTTTTGGGTTTGCCCAGAAGCGACGCAGACGCTCTGGCAACCTCAGCTGAAACTCTGTGGAAACCACAGAGTTTCGGCCGAGGTCGCTAGAGCGTCCACGTCGCTTCCAGGTAAACCCGGAAGTGACGTAGGCTCGTTGCGCAGGGTGCGTGCGTGTGCCACGCCAAATGCGTGTGGCATTGCACATCACAGTCACGGCCCTGCAAAGCTCCCGCCAGTGGAGCTACAGGGCCTGGCAAGCCTAAACGTTCCCCCCTCCCAAGAGATCTTCTCCAGTTCTTCCAGTCCTGTTCCTCTGAGCAGGTATTGTGTGACAAGCAACCACCACATTACTTCCTGCTGCACCACCACAGCCCAGTCTGAGCCCAGGATACTGACTTAGACCCAGCCAATGGCTGTGCAAGTACAGGAAGCAAGGCACATTGCCTCACATACTATTTACTGAAGACTGGTAGCAACTTGAGCCTGACTGTGCTTGGTTCACTTTGCAGGAAAACCAACCCTGAATGTGAAACAAGGTGAAGCATCTTTCCTGTCATGACAGGCTGAAGAGTCTGGGGTTTTATCAGCTGAGATATGATAGAGGTTAATCCAATTGTGCATTGAGTGCAGAAGGGGGATAAAAGGAGCTTTTTCTCCCTCTCCCATAATACAAGAACTTGGGGGCACCCAATGTAGTTGTTGGGAAATAGGTTCAGGACAGACAAAAGTAAACACTTGTTTACTCAGTGAGAAGCTGAACTCTCAGTAGAGTGAGTGATGGCCACAAGCATAGATAGTTTTAAAAAGGGGTTAGAAAAATGCATGAAGTGAGCCTCCATCTATAGAGGCAGCAAACCTCTGAATGCCAGTGCTGGGAGGCAGCTGCAGGGGAGGCCCTGGCCTCTATGCCTTGTTTGTTTGGCCCTCCAGGAGTAGTTGACCGCTGTGTAAAATGGCATGTTGGACTAGATCAACCACTGGTCTGATCCAGCAGGCAGTTCTGTTCCTATAAATGGTTTTTAAAAAATGAGAATATACTTACTATGAGGAAGCAAGCACCAATCATTACTGCTTTGATTTTTACATCCAGATCTACAGGAACCTGAATACCAAAGTTGGCTGTATTGGTAAAGATGTTATTGACAAAGCCAGACCAATACTTGGAAATCTTGCCAATTGTAGACATCTCATTTAGAGATTTTACCTGCAGGATGAAAAAATAGGAAAGTATACACTGTAAACATTCCCCAAATACTTAGAAATCCAAATAAATGTGATTAATATAAGGGGAATGGGATCCGTAGAGAGAGGGGAAAGCCCATTATCCTCTCTCCACTTCATCACCAGCTGTGTCTACTTCCCCCCCACAGCCACTACTATTGGGGTTTCTAAGGGGTCTGTGGGTTCCTCCTGCTTTGTAGAATCCTAAAGCATATTTCTGTGCACTTATTTCTGAGTAAACATGCACAGGGATGTGCTGTAATTAATACAACATGAATATTAATTGAGGCCAAAACAAAAATCCACCAGCTAGAGCCAGCATGCGGTAGTAGTTAAGAGCGGTGGTTTAGAGCGGCGGACTCTAATCTGGAGAACCAGGTTTGATTCCCCACTCTTCCGCATGAGCTGTGGAGGCTAATCTGGTGAACCGGATTGGTTTTCCCAGTCCTCCGCATGAAGCCAGATGAGTGACCTTGGACTAGTCACAGCTCTCTTAGAGCTCTCTAAGCCCACCTAACTCACAGGGTGTCTGTTATGGGGAGGGGAATGTAAGGTGATTGTAAGCCGGTTTGAGTCTCCCTTAAGTGGCAGAGAAAGTTGGCATATAAAAACCAACTCTTCTGAAGTCTAGCACCATTTTAATATAACTGTCCAGATTATTACAATTACTATTTGGACTCTTCAGATTTCTGGAGGGGGGAAATTTCTACTTTGTCTTCCATCATTTTATCATCTGGGATTTTATCATGGCTTTTACAGCCACCAGTAAATATAAGAGCAATAGACACAATTTCTGAACACACACACAAAAAAATGGATTGCAAACAGTGAAGAAGACACTGATGTTCATAATTTCCTTGCACAAAATACAAGTAATGGCAGTCTGTAATTCTTGCCTTTGATTTGAGGTGAGTATGTCAAATCTGGAGTTCTTCGTCTCAGAATGTAATTGAGTCCCACTTTCCCACTTATCTGGCAAATGCAACAACTGTTGCTATTACTGTAGCATTGACACGAGGTCTTGCCTCTCCCCAGAACACTGA
Organism: Euleptes europaea; assembly: GCF_029931775.1. Classification (NCBI taxonomy): domain Eukaryota; kingdom Metazoa; phylum Chordata; class Lepidosauria; order Squamata; family Sphaerodactylidae; genus Euleptes; species Euleptes europaea. Next base: position 32,713,457 of record NC_079316.1, on the reverse strand, counting down.
ATTCTATTACGGCAAAGTCCAAAGTGTCAGTAGGCAATTGGGCAGTATCATTTCCCCAAAGTGCTAGACATCCTGGCTATAAAGCACTCTGGAAAGCAGTGTCACTCAGTCTCCCTTCTCTTTGGGACATTGTTCAAGCAGTGTTGCAGGCACCAGAGAAAGGGGAAGGAAGAGTCACTACCATAGCTAGGTGAAGGGAGTCTGGGGGATCTTGGGTAGGTATTGGGAACCTCATCACAAGGGCATTTGGAAACCCCATGATATTCCCGATGATATCATCAGGATCACTGTGTGCTTTCTGAATTTCACAGTGTGACTTGGAAAATATACTTGTTTTTCAATTTCAGCTTTCCAGGCTATCAAAAACAAGATCTTCCTGCACATGACTTCAGCAAGAGTTGCCAAACCAAACTTTCAGGCTGCAGTCACAGAGCTCCCATGAAGGTTGGTCTAGGGTATGGCCTTTCCCTCCTGTTCTCACCAGCACACTGCCTAACAGCTACTATCAGGTTTTACACTGCAGGCCATACCCTAGACCAACTTTCATGGGAGCTCTGTGACCGCAGCCTGAAAGTTTGGTTTGGCAACTCTTGCTGAAGTCATGTGCAGGAAGATCTTTTAATGATCCACACAGTCAAAAGCTTTGCAGTAATCTATGAAACACAAGCTTTTCTTCTGAAACCCCCAGAAAGAAGCAAAATGGGATATTCACTCATCTCTACTAACAGGTGATTGGTACAGTTAGAGCTGACAGTTCTGGTCAGGTGGTATGTATCTTATCACAGTGGCTAGAGTTGTGCTTGCAAGACACTGGAAACAAGAAAAAGTCCTATCAATTCAAAAACAGGCTTATGAATGTTTAAAGATCTATAATTTGATAAAATTAACTGATTTGCAGAATGGGAAATATGCTAAACAGACTGAGTTGATTTGGAAACCTGTGTTACAAAAGCGTTATTATTTAGTAAGGTTAGATTTGGTTTTGGTATTGTTTATATTGTTACTATTTTCTTAGAACTCATCTCTGTAAATAATTACATTTAAATTTTAAAAAACTTTTTAAAAGTGAATATATGGTATGTGTTGTGCCATATATTCCTTTTTTTATAATAATTTTATTGGTTTTTATAATACAAATTTTCCATGATAGTAAACAACAATAAAAGCAATATGAAATTCAAATTTCTAACTCTATGTTGTTAAAGTTTCTTGAATTCATAACAAAAAAAACAAATTAGAGGAAAATTTATGACTTCCCCATCTCCTCTCTCCGCCTCTTAATAAAGTATTCATCCCATCGTAATTAGTCTGATCTTAACTATCCCTATCTTGCAATTGCCATTTATGTGTGCAATGGAACAGAAGTCTACAGATAGTGATAAAATCATTCAAAATAGTAGATCAAATGTACCTCAAAGTCAACATCTCCAAAGCAACCACACGTTGCATAGGGGCCTATGATCTTCAGCACATCTTCATTGCTCTCATTCCTGATAGTGAATTTTGGCAGAAAGGGGTCCCATCTCTGTATCACGTAGCCAACTGTGGTCCCAGGAGGAGACTGAACTTCTAACTATTGGACAGTCAAAAATGTCATCATATGACATGCGCCTTGCAAAGATAATTTCTGAACAACAACACATCTGAAACATAAACAATGTAATGCCAAATAATATTTTTATTTAGTTGCTATCTTAAGTGAAATTTAGTTCCTAATTTATTTCAAGCAGAATCCACTATGTCTTCGTTCTTTTCAATTGATCACCACTGCTGTGCAAACATTTTGATTGTCTCTTTGGGATAGAGACATTTGTATTTTGTGTTACTGTAATATTTTCCCTGTTCGGATTAGCTTTACACAGTTTCCTATCAGTACGCCCTTTTTTTGCTTGAAAACACCAACCTGGCAACCCTATCTGGAGAGCAAAAATAAAAATTATCTAAACAAACAGGCACCCCATCCTAATCAAGATGGTGCATATGCCTATACCATAAGCAACATTACAGTGTAGGTACATCCACACCTAGAGACACATGTAAATGTGCTGGGCTCTGGGTATCACAAGTGATATGCAGGCAGAAAGATGCTTCTCTACATAAAGCCATAAAAGCCCAAACACACCAATCTAGTGGGAGCCAGGGGGTGTGCATAAAAGCAGCCTACTTTCTGCCTGTGAACAATGGCAGCAGAGAGCAGCACAGAGCTTGCTGAGGATGGCAGTAGGGAAAACAGGTGGAATTAATAATTTTCTGATGGCTCCCCCTCTCCACAAGCTCCTCTGCACACACCTAATGCCCGTCTGAATGCGAATGAATTAACGTGTGGACATTTCTCCGACTGCCTCATGGGTATTTTAATTCCTCCTTCATGTCTGCTATATTATTTTAAAAACTTCATTCCACTAACAAAGGAGGTTCTCAAGAAATTGTGGCTTCTTGGCCCATCACACTCACATGACCTTGTGCCTTTTAACAGAAAAGGTCACTGAGCTGTTCAGATTGGCAATGTTTTGTGCATGGCCATTCTTGCATTGCCTTGAGAGAGCAGTAATTATTGTTCAGGGGGAGACCCATCATACTCTATTGCAACTCAGTATACATTGTTTAAGACTAAGTTCTATGAATGTTTACATATACTGCTCTTTTTTATGAGTTTTAACATATAAAATAAAATGGTTGTACTGTTTTCCCAAAGTTGTTCCATGTCTTTTACAAGGTATATACTTAGATGAAAGGTAGTGCTACTGTGATTTACTAACCTCTTGCAGATAACATGGAAACCAGCAGCTGTTACATCTTAAGGGTCTGTTCACAGTGATAACTTCTTGACCAGTGTTGTCTGTAATCCGTATGGTGAAGGACCGTAAAGGTGAGCAGAAGTTACGATCAAAGCAACCATTTTCTTCCACTGCAAAGTAAACTCTTTGTCCCAGGTGGTTTTTTATTTCATACTTGCTGCAGGTTTCTGTCCCAAGTATAACTAAGTAAAATCAAATGTGCAGAAATGTGTTTAGCATCATTATCATTGGACAGAGATGTATCTGTTAACCTTTTTGATTTAGTACTACAATTTAATATGTAGTACTTCTGCATCTATTAGATGTTTTTATGTACATTTAATAATTATACAGGCTGTTGGTCATTTGTGGTGGAATCCAGCCAAAGTTAAAAGATGACAGTGAAAAAATTAAGTACGTGTTAAACATTCTTAAAAGTTGTTTGGCTGGACTGGTAGAGTTTCCAGGTCCCTCTTCGTCACTGGCAGGAGGTTTTTGGGGCGGAGCCTGATGAGGGCAGGGTTTGGGGAGGGGGGGACTTCAATGCCATAGAGTCCCAGTGCCAAAGCGGCCATTTTCTCCAGGGGAACTGATCTCTATCGGCTGGAGATCAGTTGTAATAGAAGGAGATCTCCAGCTGGAGGTTGGCAACTCTATGGACTGGGCTCATTGTTTGCCAACATTAAGCCACTGAACAAGTTCCGATATAACAACAACAAAACACCCTACAATTTATTTTAAACCTTGACTACTTTGTTCAGTGTACAGCTATTAATTCCAATCCTGACTTGCCTTGTTAAGAATGGTAGTTTTATTGCTTCATTTCTGTATACTGGGAAAGTGTTGCTAGAAAGCAAATTAGGCCTAAATCAAAATTAAGCCATGCTGTCTACATTCAGACATTGTTAACTGTTGGTTATAAACCAACTTCAAATCCTAGCTTGACGGCCCCTATGTAATCGCAGTTAGTGGAGTGTCCTGCATTCAGACAATCACACTAACTATAGTTAGTTTAATTAAACCATGGTTTCAGCCTATGTCTGCACTGAGCTACATTTTTTTCCAGATAATGGTGAGATTTAGATGTACAATACCTTGAAGAAGCTCCACTTGCTGGTGAATAATTATCTGGTCCAGCTGTAGAGAAATAAAAGTAAATAAGACAACTTAAGAATTGTTGAACACTGAAGATATTTTATGTTCTTTTCAAAGTATAGCAAAGGAAATCACTGAACCAGTAGCTTATTCTCCTGTATCTGGGAATGCCGTTTAGGCTGGTAGCTGAGGGGAAATATTTCAGAAACACTTGTATGATAACGGTATGTTTGTGCCAATGGCTCATGCCATATGCTTATTAGGATGGGAAACATCTCAGAATCTTTGGTCTATCTGATATGGATAAAAATTTGTTTTCTCTCTAATCTAGTGTTCAACTCAGTTCTTATCCTGCAGTAAAATGAACATGCAGACAAAGCTCATGAATGGTGTGGCCCCCAGTGCTTAAGAAAGGAATCTCAGATGTGACAACCTACAATAACTGTGCAATCCTGAAGGGGGTGCAGCTTCTGAGGAGGCAGCGTGACCCCTACACTGGCATAAGTGCCACTTTCACCAGCTAAGTGGGCATGGACGCCAATGCAAGGGCATGTATACTGGCACAGGGGCACCGCACGGCAGCACGAGCTTTGTGTGCCGGGGCTGCCTCCTAGGCAGCATTTTCCTAGTGTGAGTGCTTGTGCCAGCATCCAGGGGGGCATTCCCAGGGGCAGAGCTGTCTTTAGGCAGTTTCCAAATCCCTTTCTCCCCAGGAATGCGCCATTTTGCAGGGGTGGAGTTATGCCTGTAAAATAGGTGGTGTCGCCCTGTTATACTCAATGGGAGTTTCATGGGGATTTTTAGAAAGTATTTTTTTACTTTTGTTTACAGCCAGGGAAGCCTCTCAGGAGGCAGTGCAGCTGCACTGTTCCTGGCTGTTGCTGAACTACCCCCACCCCTTCAGGATTGGGCTTCCTAAATGGTAGGTCATGTAGGATCCTCATTTCACAAACTCTAGTTAGGTTCCAATTTTATTTGGAAAGTAGGTGAGTAAAGGCTATTATGCTGCAGTCTCATTTATTGAACTGGCTTGTGGAACATCCAGAGCTCTTGACTAATTAGAAGTTTAAATTCTACAAGAGGGCCATAAGGGGAGAGACCACAAATAAAAATATAACTCTGAGCCACAAGGACTCAGACAAGAAATTCACTGCATTCCCACTTTATAGAACTTTGACATTAAACCACATAATTAAGCATCGGAAGCATGATTAAACAGAAGTCTCTCTCCCAATATTGGCATTGGCACAATCACCTTTGACAATGTACAGATCTGCCCCTTTGCTTTGTATATTGTCCCTCTGCCCCTCTGATTATCTGGAACTTCATCCTATATTTCATGATAGAGGAAAGGTGGGAGATGAAGAAACGGCAAATTCCAAACACAGTTCTCAAATTTGCTTTGTGAAGCAGCTCTGGCCTTATTGTTGAATAGGCTTTCTATTAGCAATCTTCATGAAGCATTTGGAAGTGTTTGATCAGATAAGATATTCCCAGGCAAGAACCTTTAGATCTAAGGATGGCAATGGTGTGACAGGACTTCTAAGGCTTCATAATTTAGGCTTGATTTCACCAGCGCGAAGTCCAGCTGTAAATCAAAAGTGTTGCTTTTTAGAAAACCTCAAAGCTGTCTTCTTTAAATCTACAAGTCAGAGCCTGCAGCAAAATATCAGATAGAATAAGTTGGTCCTTTGCAAGAATGCTGTGACAGCAACACAATGCCTAAGATGTTTGGTACCCCAAATGTGTTTGGTTTATAAAATGGCTTCCATGATCCAGTTGGCCCCTGCTGTGTGACACTTACAGAAACTATGATAAGTAGCCTAATAATATAATGCCAGAGCAGTATAGTGTCTGCAGTGTGAGACTAGGACTGGGGATAGGATTGCCAGCCTTTGGTACTAGCTGGAGATCTCTTGCTATTACAACTGATCTCCAGGCAATAGAAACAAGTTCCCCTGGAGAACATGCTGCTTTGGCAATTGAACTCTATGGCATTGAAGTCCCTCCCTTCTCCAAACCCCACCCTCCTTAGACTCCACCCCCAAAATCTCCAGGTATTTCCCAACCTAGAGCTGGCAACCATAGTAAGTGATCCCAGTCCAGTCATTTTTTCTCAGCTTAATACAGGATAAAATGGAAAGTGGAGAACTATGTAATATTGACCTCAGCTCCTTAGAGGAAGGGTGGATAAAGATCGAGATAGCCATTTTTATACATCTCCAAATTAGCTCACTCCATACACACTCAAGGGCCCAATCCTACAGCTAAGCATACTTAGGCACATACAATTCAGCAGTCTTAAGATGCTTAAGTCTATGTTGGATTGTGAGCAGAGATTGTTTGCTGTTTGTTGGCCTGAGCAACTAATTTTCCAATCCATCTAGTGGGCTGTTTAGCTTTAATATCTTTTTAAATCATGTAGTTTTATCATCTATCCAGTCTACTGGTAGCAAACTGTTACTGAAATACAGGTAACAGATTACTTTTAACTTCATATATGTTATTAGATCTAATCTAGAGGTATGTTGACAGGTTTATACTAAGGGGGGGAAAACCCACATCAGACTCTGCCAAATGAAAGCTATGCTTCAAATACAGACGAAACTCTCAAGATGAAGTTATGTGTTGGCTGTAGGTAATTTGCTCACCACTATCCTTTGAAGAAGAAGAGTTGGTTTTTATATGCCGACTTTCTCTACCACTTAAGGGAGACTCAAACCAGCTTACAATCCTTTCCCCTCCCCACAACAGACACCCTGTGAGGTAGGTGGGGCGAAGAGAGCTCTAACAGAGCTGTAACTTGCCCAAGGTCACCCAGCTGGCTTTGTGTGTAGGAGTGGGGAAACAAATCCAGTTCACCAGATTAGCCTCCATCGCTCATGTGGAGGAGTGGGGAATCAAACCCAGTTCTCCAGGTCAGAGTCCACCCCTCCAAGCCACCGCTCTTAACCACTACACCATGCAGGCTCTTTGAGAAGTGATACTGCTGCTGTGCCATAGATATAAAATTGATAACAAGCAAACTGTGACAGAATAAGTAGCATCCGCTTGTGCAATGTTTCTCTGCAAAAGCTAGCATTAAGAGTGCATGCGGTGCTTTAACAGGTAGGTTCTGTCATGACCCCCTCCAGCCTACTCAGTGATCCTGATTTGGAACCCCTATGGAAGGAGGCAAGTTGAGCAACTGAGGAGGACCAGAGGGATCAGGAAAGGCCTGGCACTGCAGAGCCACCTGAGATAAGGGCTCCTCAGCACCAGAGGCTGCCTTGCCAAAGCCTGCAAGGGAAACCTTTCCACCAGCCCTGGAGATAGTCTCTAGTCCTCTGCCATGCATATCTCGATCCTGGCCCTGTAGCCTCCCAGGACCCTCTTCCAGTCCACAAGAATGCTGGCGGTGGAGGGCTGTGGCCAAAGTGGCACACAGGGGGTAAAATGCCAGGCTGGCTGCCCACAACACCAGAGTAGAGCAGGACACTGAGGGTGAGTCCTTACAGGATCCTGGCCTATGTGCAGAGCCACTTTAGGAACCCCAGCACCTGTTGGTAATACAGCTGGGCTCAATTACATCCCAGCCTACTTAAGCTGGGGCCTGTGAAAGGAAAGTGCCTTTTGTATAGGTAAGGGCATCTTTGCATCCAGCCTAATGCTTTCCTAAACTGGAGAAACAGAAGTGTTTTCTCATATTTACAGCTTCAGAGGGTTGGCCAGAGAGCTGGCCCACATAAGTTGTTGGTCTCTAATCTTCTGCCTTTTCTCAGAGGAGATTGCAGGTAGAGGTGGGTCTTTCTTCAGATGAAATATTTTAGCTGGAGAATGCTGTGATAAAATCTGGAACCTTCCACATCCAAATCAGGCTCTCTTTCGCTGAACCGTAGCCCCTCTAACAGCAATGCTAAATACCAGTGGAGAAACCAAAAGGTGCCACCTGCATACAGGACATTTTATAGGTTGTGCTGTAGTGTGGTATCCCTACGACATTTGACAAGGCAACTTTTAAATTTAAAGCCAGACTCATTGTATAACTCAATGTATAACTACCCACAGGGGGAAGGCTTCATCTAGAATAATTGTTTCTCTCAGTTAAAAAATAAATACTTTTTTTGAACAAAAGAGAATCTGAAATACAAGGAAGTAAATTAAGAGGAAGAAAAACTGTCTTGGGTCCAATGAAGGGTTTCTGTGGCTGGAAGGGATTTCTATCACAGAGCATGACTTCCTTGGCTCCCCACCCCTCACTACAGCCCCAAATGCTGCCAAAATATTTCTCCTGGGGAACAGGAGTCTCCTAAGAATAGCAGGAGGGGAGTCAGTGGTCTGCAGTGAGAGGGATAAATTGCCTGAAATTAGCCCTTCCCCCCACCCCTAGAAATCATCTGGGGTGGTTCCTAGGGGAAATAAACAAATACAGCTGTATATCTTTTTTGCAGAATTACAGGAGAATAAAACCACAGGGAATTGCTTGGGTAGAATGGAAGTAAATATAAGATGGGTCCCATAGAAGCTTCAAAGTATCTGGAAAGCAGTAGGACCTGGCGTAGGTATTCCAAACCAGGAGGCAAACTGGCAGCGGGTTGGGCTTGTTTACAGATGGTGGTCGTTTCTGAAGGTTGAAGTTGCTCTGGAGGATCTGGAGAACCAGGAAGAGGATCCTCTAGGGTTTTTTGAATGTGACCAGGAATATCTGCATGAAATAAATAAGCATTAAGAAACAGAGGGTTGCTTTTGTCAATGAAAATTGTCCAGCATAACTAGGTTAGCTTGTTATAACCAGTTGCAGCTATTGAGAACAGTCGCTGTACTTATCTTGTCTCCTTTTGAGTTTTGCACAGAAATATCACAGACTGTGGGTAGGATCCAGCAGTATTTGTTTAATTAAAAATCATTTCTGTGCCACCTTTCCACCCAAATAGGGTCCACAGGGTGGCGGACATAAAAACATAAAACATTTTGACATTAAAGCAGCATTTAAAATAAAGTATATAAATATCTAACCAATTCATTTATAGATATATAGATATATACGAATTCATTCATATATATATGTATAAAACACACGCACATAACAACCAGGGAAAGGGGCCAATAACAGTTTTGGGGGATACACCAAACCAAACCAAAAAGTCTTTACCTGCTGTGGTAAACAATGATAGTGGGAGATGGCTGAATCTCCCTAGGGATGGAGGTCAAAGTTTTAGTGCCAGGAGCAAGAAGCCCTTCCTTAGGTTGCCACCCATCTAGCATCAGATGGAGGGGGCACCTGAAGCAGGCTTCTGAATTTGACCAGAATGCACAGGTAGGTTTATATGGGAAAAGGTGGTCCTTCAGGTATTCTGTCCCTAAACCATATAGAGCTTTAAAGGTCAATACCAGAACCCTGCACTGACAAACTGGGAGCCTATCCCAATCCCACTTGCCCTTCTATCCATCAAAATCTTCTGCTAGATCCAGCCCTGTATCTCTTCAGTATTATGGCCTTTCAAACTAACTTAGCATTTTGTTGTCTTTTCCTCTGCTGTATGTATAGTCTTCTGACTAATATTTTACTACAAACATCTAACAAAGTGAGCTTTAGTTCATGAAAACTTATTCTTCAGTGTTGTGTGGCCTTCTAGCCCCCACTGAAATCAGTAAAGTGTCCACCCCCAATAACCTTTGGCTTACATTAAGACCAGAGGTACAGGAAGGGCATCTCCAAAATCTCTTGGCCTTTAGATGCTAAAAATGAGGGGGGAATGCATCTATTTGTACATTAAAAGAGGGTATCTGGATAAGAAGCACTCCCAGTAGGGAGTAAGTTGATTTCACTGATATACCAGAAAAGCACCGATGAAGGCTTGCACAAGCAGAAACCAAGGAAGTCATCGCAATTAGCCCTTGCACTAAGTGAACATGACCATTTCTCATCTTAAGTTTTTGCTTGCTCAAGAAATAATACAACACATACTTCAGCCTCTCCTCCCCCTGATAATTACTTTACTTGACCAAATTATGCCATACTTCTAAATTGGACTGTAATGGCAGCATTGAATAGCCTTTTGATTTTTGTACACCTCAACACTGATTGGAGATGAAAAACCAGCGCTTGATATTACAGAAGCTCCTATGCAACGTCTTGCATGATAGGAATTACATTGTTAAATGTGCTTTCTTCTATTGTGCGGCAGGACCCAACCCATTGTCCTTGTGACCAGGTGAAAAGCCCTGGATTCTGGCACACTGTAGCATTCCCAATGTAATGATTAATACATCAGATTAGGATTACACAGAATCCAGGATGGGCTATGCAGATGAAGGGGTGGGGATAAAATGAATGCAACCTCAGCCACAAACAGAGTCATCAGCAGGGATTGTTTGATTTGATCCCCCCCCCAAAAAAAAGGTGCTTAGGAAGATTTGCCTTGCACTACCCATTTTCTGTTGAGCTGAGTACCCGATATGATCATGTTAAGTGATCTGTTCGCAGTTTAGTTTTGAATGCACCCCACCCAAAAGGATCAAGACAATCAAAGGAAGTCACCCCTTTTATAATGATTAATGTTTTTCGCTCATTGTGTTGGGAAGATGAATGGGGAGGAGAATGGAGCCAGGTAAGGCAAAGGCAGAGGAGCGATGTGTGTGAACAATGTATATGTGACTGGGACTCAAATACTTCCATGAAAACACATGGGAAAAGCCAGGCAAGTCAGAAAAGGGTAGAGTAGAAAGAGATAAACCCTGCCTTATTTTAGAGTCAGGACCTGCCTGATTCTGCTATTAGATCCATAGGGTATCCCAGAAGAGAACAAATTGCTTGTGGTTACGGTAGTGTTTATTAAGATTTAACAAGAGGTGATTATGGTTACATAACAGTGCCAACATCTAGCAAAGATAGGCTTACTACATCTCTCTTCTGAAGAGAGGGGATCTTTGCCCATTTCCCTGAGATGTCACTCTATAGGACAAATTGCTGATTACACGTCTGTGCCGCCCCCCGTCAACCAGCCAGATCCAAAGACCTCAAGGCTTGCCTGGCCATTTAAAAGTTGCTGCTGCTTAACTGCTTGAAGAAGAGTTGGTTTTTATATGCCAATTTTCTCTACCTTTTGAGGAGAATCAAATTGGTTTACAATCTCCTTCCCTTCCTCTCCCCACAACAGACACTTTGTGAGGTAGGTGGGGCTGAGAGAGCTCAAAGAGAGCAGTGACTAGCCCAAGGTAACCCTGCTGGCTTCATGTATAGGAGTAGGGAAAGCAACCCGGTTCACCAGATTAGAGTCCGCCACTCATATTAAGGGGTGGGGAATCAAACCCGGTGCTCCAGATTAAAATCCACCACTGCTAACCACTACGCAACTCTGGCCAGTACCTGTCCTTGAGATACTTTCCCACAGGCAGACTGTTGACTGTCTTCAGAATTATCCCTAACTACGCATTAATTGGCTGGGAGTTGGCAATGCAGGTCTGAAGTCTGGGATGGAGTCAAAGATGGCACAAAGAGGGAATTCGTGGCTTTTTGTAAAGATTCACTCACTGTCTCCTCATCATACAATGGTCCTCTGTGTGTAAATCTGCTACTGCCCCCCAATCCTCCAGCAGGTTAAATGCCTGTTTGAAATTCATTTGCAAACAACATACACTGGCTAATGAAGGGACAGGACACAGCTATGGGGCAAGCTATATGAAAACACACATGCACAACCTGTTGAGAGCTTTTGGGGAGGATCCATTTTTATTTATCCATTGAAGGCCACTGCTAACAGTCCTCAATCAAATTTCAATCTGAACAGAGAGTGCATCCTTAATTACCAGGTGAAGGTTTATTTCTTTCCCAATGGTGTCCCTATGCACATCTATTTCCTTTTTCTTAAATACATCAATGGCTGCCACTCACTCATATAGAGGGGAAAATACAATATTTATTTTAATCATTTTACTGCTGCCTTTCCACCCAATCACGGTCTAAAAGGTGGGAAACAAAAATGTTTAAACAATTAAAATACAACTAAGAAAATAAAATTCAATTTAAAACACATAAACAACTAGGGTTGCCAACCTCCAGGTACAAGCTGGAGATCTGCTATTTCAACTGAACTCCAGCCGATAAAGATCAGTTCACCAGGAGCAAATGGCAATTGGACTCTATGGCATTGAAGTCCCTTCCCAAACTCCTCCCTCCTCAGGCTCCACCTCAAAAAACTCCTGTCGGTGCCAAAGAGGGACCTGGGAACCCTATAAACAACCCTAGGAAAAGGTCTAAAGGTGGTTATAATACATAATATGTGTATGTAATACATTACACTTGGGGACATACAATATATTTTTTACAATATATGGCTTCCCTCCCTTCTACATTGGACATTGATAATGAAGGGTATTTCTCTAGAAAAGAATCTTATACTGAATGAATCACTAAATAGGACTTCCCTCTTTCCTCTATCCCACTGGTTCCCAACCAGGGGTCCGTGGACCCCCAGGGGTCCACGAGAACGAAATTAAGGTCCGCGAAACAAAGTTATAAACCCATAATAAATTAATATTTCAATTAAAGGTTCTCTATTATAAAAATTTATATTCAAATATTATTCTAAGTTTAATGTTTAACTAACAGTTATGATTAAAGTTTATTTTCAAATTCTCAGAATTTTTATTTTGAACCTTGGGGTCCCTGCACCGAACAAAAAAGTCCTAGTGGTCCCTGGTCAAAAAAAGGTTTGGAACCACTGCTCTATCCTGTGAGAAACTGAGTTCTCAAGTGTATCTTTCTGTGTCCCATTTCTCCCTCTATTAAGAGGATGCAAACCTACCACTCTATCCTGCATGGCACCCTGGCATATCCAGCAAGCATCTCTACACTCTCAAGCCGCCTGTCCTGGTAGTTTCCCTGCCTGTCCTTCTCAAGTCACAGGAAATCCAGCTAGTTGCAACTCTGTCTCCCTCCCTCCAGTGTTAAGCCCTGCACGCCCCAGATACTTTCTCAAGATTTCAGTGACCTCTGAAGAGGTCAGATACCCCATTCTGGAAAACCCAGCAAGACCCTCTCTGGCCCTGTGGACTTCACTGTGAAGTGTTCTATTCTGCTCTTGTGGGCTCAAAAAGCGAGCATTATTTGAAAGTGAGCCTGGCTGTTTCATCATGTAATCACATTTTGATCTTAATTTATCATTGCCGCCACAGCTTTCCTTCAAAGCCCAGGACCACAGGAAGAAGGGAACCCTTTGAATTTCTATCCGACTTCTTTTAAAAAATGTATAACTGGATCATAAATATTTAATACGCTCTCTTGCATCACTTTACCTCACAGAGTCCCGTTGTTGCCGAAACCCGTGTTACTCGTAATGCCGTGAAGTTTTACAAACCAAGTGTCAGCGGCGTTTTTGAAGGGGGGGGGGGGACAGAGAAAAGGAAAGTGAAGCCTGTCCTGTGAGTCAAACCTAGAAAACAGCAGGTGTACTAAATATTCATGGAAAGCATTCTGGACAGTGTGTGCATGATCTTCTGCATCTGTTACAGCAGCACTCGGGATCTTATCCCAGTCATTTTTCCTACACTTAAAGTATACCACATTGTAAATAAACTGCATGATGGTAAGTGCAGTTTTTATTTGACCCACTGGCTTCTGATTAGATGTGTATTCATCCGTTGCATCATATGCAGTTACACCTTTCTAAGCTCACTGATGTCAATGGATTTAGAAAGAGGGTAACTGTTTAGGATTAAAACCTATGATTCATGGTTCTTTGCTGTTAGCAAATGATGTTCCAAATGATTATATTACCTCCACTCAAACATTACACCACATTACCCGGTATCGTTTAAATGGCATGTTTCATTTAAATGGCATGTTTAATTTTGTAAAGCACTTTAACAGGTTTTTGTCTGCACATGTCAGTGTGAGACTGGCCCTTGTTTCTTGCATTTTATAGATGAAGGAACTGACTTTTTTCTATCTCACTAGCAACTGCATCAGTTTACAGAATACAAGTTGATCGTAGGGTTGATGTCATAAAACAAATAGAGTCATAAAATTAGTCCTGAAGAATATGAAAGGTGCGTCATGTGTATAATCTTCCTCTGGGGGGACAGGAAACAATCAAGTTTGGGCGAGAACTTCTCAGTACCCCCTGAAAATCCATACACCAAATTCTAACACCTGTGCTTTTTAAAGAAGTGCCCTAGAAAGTGTGAGCGAAAAAATTGTCTTCATTTTAACAGTGTAACATCTAATCTTCCCCTCCCCACAAAGTGGAGGAAAGATACTTGAGAGGATTTCCAGTTGCCTGCAGTTTTCACCTTTACTGAGAAGTTAACTATCTCTAAGGAAAACAAAATAAAAAACTCAACAAGCACACTCCATTCAGCCTGATTGCATTCAGTTTTCCTAGTTAGCAGGAATTTTGTCAACCATGTTCAGCAGCATTAGTACTTCTGGGTGCCACATTTATCAAGTGAAGCCTTCTTGAAGGATGCAAACATTTTACTGGAAGAATGATCTTTCCATGATTTGTATTACCAAATAAATAGCATGCATAGGCAGACACAAGGCAGGCTTAAATAAAATATCATCACATGATCAAGAGGTTACGTGTGTGTTAAATTAAATATTGACATTCTCTTACAGATTTCTGGCTCCAGTGTGCAACATAGAGCAGAATTACCATGCCTCAGAATTGTTACTTTCCTGCTAATTCAAATGGCTGAGTGCGATACTGTAAGGGGTTGGGTTTCTTTTCTTTTTGTCTTGGTAAACATGTCTTTATAGGTTATATATAATTGCTTACCTTGAGAGGCCATGAAGCTGCCTGAGTCACTTCTTCAAAGGAAGCCAGGTTAAAAGAAAAGGCTTTTCTTGCTGCAGCAAGAAGGGGGGGAAAAGCACAGCATGCACAAAACTTCAGAAGGTGTCTGTCTACTTCATGTCAGGTTACAAAAGAACAGCAAAGAAACACAGCTCCTTTCTTATATTCCAGAATGATGCATTTTATGGACAACAGGGGGAGCTGATGCTTGTAAGCAAGGGAAAAAAACAGATATAGATTGCTTACTTCAGATGCATTTCACAATGGTGTGAACAAGGAAGATAAACATCGCTTATACAGAAATTAAATGTGCTGCATCCATATTTGTTTTTAGCATATTAATTCAGTCTACATTGTATTTACTGACTGTTTTAGCTTTCATTAGGCTACGTTGCAGAGGGGCACAAGGTAAAGAAAAGCCTTGACTTAATGCCTGCCCAGAGCAAAACACAATCTTTTCTATACAGATGGATGAAGCGCAGAGGTGGCATTGGGTTTTGCCTTACCGCCAGCCTGCACTTGTCAAGGACGATGACTCCTTTAGAGAATGAGATTCAGAAAACAATGTCATCTGACCGCATGCTGGAACACATTAACTGCTACGGAGATAGAATTTAGGTATGGAGATCTTGCTTCAGAACTGAGCCTCAATTGTAAAGCTAATTGTTACTCTAAGAGCACTGGGAGAGAGCAACCTTGAGTTGCCAGCTCATATTTCTAACTCAAGTGACCAAGTTGCCATGGAGATTCCATCCGTGCGAATCACACAGTCACGATTCACTGTTAAGTGACCACCCCAAAAAAAAGGCAATACAGTGAAAGGCTATCTTGCCAGCTCAGCAGAACAAAAGTCCTTATTCCTATTCATAGCTATCTATATTTCTTCTAATGTTCCTTCAGTTCCTCATCAAGGTTATTATATATTAAGCAGTATGCCCACTGTTCACAATATAACATTGGATGTCCAGGCATTGGCAATTAGGGCTGTCAATTCGGTTTGGCCCGAACTGAAAATCAGCCGAATTTCCCTTGATTTGGCGGTTTTTAGTTCGGACGGATCCGAACTCAAAACTGGCGGGCAACCGGGGGGGGGGCGAATTCAGCGAGTTCGGGAGTTCGGCGAATAAATTCGGCCAATTCGGCCGTCAGTAAGCAGCATAACCGTCAGTAAGCAGCATTCTCCTCCCCCGGCCAATCGGTGGCCAAGCTGGGTCTTCTTCTGGCCAATCAGTCAGAATTGAGTGCTGGAGGAATCAGCTGATGTGCGGCCGGCCGGGGAAAGAGAGAGAGAGAGGGAAATCCTCATGTGTGTGTGAGGGGGTGCTTGTGCACATTCGCTCCTTTCCGTGGCTGCAGGGGGCACATTTTTTGGGGTACCGACCCCAAACTTTCAGGGGATATTCAGACAGGTTTTTTTAAGAGACCACCCAAGTTTTGTAAACATTGGGTCAGGGGGTCCCGAGATATGGGCTCCCCCCTTTTATCTTTCCATGGCTGCAGAGGGCGCATTTTTGGGTGTGCCAACCCCAAACTTTCAGCGGAGCATCAGACTAGGCTTCTTAAGATACCCCCCAAGTTTTGTAAACATTGGGTCAGGGCCCCCCGAGATATTGGCTCCACCCCTTTTTCCTCTCCCCCCTTTTCCATTTTCGTGGCTGCAGGGGGCGCTTTTTTGGGGGTTCAGCCCCCAAACTTTTGTCATAGCTTCAGAGAATCCCTCTTAAGAGACCACCCAAGTTTTGTAAAGATGGGTTCAGTGGGGGCTGAAATATTGGCTCCCCCCCTTTTCTCTTTCCATGGCTGTAGGGGGCGCATTTTTGGGTGTGCCGATCCCAGACTTTCGGCGGAGCTTCAGTCAAGGCTTTTTAAGAGACCACCCAAGTTTTGTAAACATTGGGTCAGGGCCCCCCGAGATATGGGCTTTCCCCTTTCCCCTATTGGGATGAATGGATCACCCTCGAGAGATGCATACATATGGATCTTATATTGGATACAAATGGAATCATATTGGATTACCCAGCCTCCCAGCCCCTCCTGCTGGAACAGAAGACAGCCACAGTAAGACCCCTTTGGGGGCTTTAATCTATATTTTTTCTTTTCTGTGTGTGTGTGTGGGAGAAAGCAGAGTCTGTGTGTGTGTGGGGAGGGAGCAGTTTCTGTGGGTGGGGGGGGAAGCCAAAGGGGGCTTTTGCCGGTTCTGCCTGGGGTGTGTGTTCCCCCTCCAGTCTCTCTCTCCCTGGTTTGAGGGGGGGCTTCATTTTTATTCTTCAGGTTTTTCCTCATTCATAAGATCAGTTAGGTTATTGATGCTTGCTCAAAACTGGTTTTCAAATGGTGACTTAAAGAATGCATCTGCCTGGTCCCAAGTCCAATGCAAAAGGAGACATTCCACCCCCTCCTGCTCATTATGCATAGCTAGCTGCCTCTGTCCCTTTCCATGGTATGCAAACTCCCAGGTGTCAGGTGTTGCTATGCACTGTTGCAAAGGTTTTGCATTGCGTGCTTGTGTTGCTTTGCAGTTGTATTGTTTTGCAAAATTCTTCACACCTGCCCCGCCCTTTGCATATTTGCAAAGGGGTTGCTCTGCAGTTGTGTTGCTTTGCAAAGTTCTTAGCACCTGCCCCGCCCTTGCTCTCATCAGCTGTTTGTCGGGCCGGGAGCTTTGTGCGTGGGCGGCAAGCTCTGCGGAGAGATCCACATTAAGGGTGGGGGGACCCCTTTCAGGGCCCATATCTCAGCCCCCCCTGACCCAATCTTTACAAAACTTGGGGAGTCTTTCAATATATGTCCTTTGAAGCTCTGCTGAAAGTTTGGGACCTCTAAGCCCAAAAATGCCCCCCCCAGAGCCACGGAAAGGCGCGGTTGTGTTTTTAATGGCTTTATTCGGCCGAATTTTTTCCCCGAACTTTGAATTCCCGCCGAATTGAACGGATCCGAAGTGGGGGAGTTCGGACTTCGGCACGTACCGAACCCACAAGGGCCAAATTCGGCCGAATCCGAACTGTACCGAATTTTTTTTTTTTGACAGCCCTATTGGCAATTATGATAAATGGTTTGTAGTTTACAATTTATACTTCTCTCATTAGTATTTGTAACAGAATGGTGTACAATTATGGTATTCTATAAGGCAAGATGTGGTGGTGATGATGGTTAGATCAAGATTGAGTGATATCAGCATGGGGGAAAAATTCAACTGGTCTCCCTGTGATAAAAAGTATATGTTGATCAGCATCCAGGTGGCTTAAAATAATAAGGCATAGTCATGGATAAGCATCATGGCTCAGTGGTAGAACATCTGTTTTACATGCAGAAGGTCCCAGGATTAATCACCAGAATATCTAGTTAAATGGATCAGATATTAAATGAGGTGAAAGACCTCTCTGCCTGAGACCTGGAGAACGGCTACCAGAGAAGGCAATACTGACTTTGATAGACCAACAGATGATCTAGGTATAAGGCAGCTTTATAAATGTTCATGAGAATAGGTTTATCAGTATCTATTAGAAATGATAGTTGTAAAAGGAAGCCTCCATATTCAGAACCAACAAAGTTATGACTACCATATGGGAGAGACGAGCAACATGGGAGAGCCATCATTATCATACCTGGTGTGCAAGCTACCAGAATCTGGCAACTCTTAACAGCAGAAAGGTGGTTTGGTATAGCTCTTCTGTCCTTGTTTTGGTATAGCTGTTATATCCTTACTATATTATCCTCTGAGGCATGGTGGATAAGAGTACCTTTAAATACCAGCTTACCCTTCAGTCCGGTTCAATAGCCAACACACAGGAGACCCTGGTAGCTTTGGCAATAGGTCTATCTATTGCTTCCATTCCAACTGGGAAGGAACACTTAGAGATGGAGAATAATAAGACACTGGAAGGCTGCAACCAGCACATACACAGAACAAGACTTAAGTGAGGCCGTTCCTATACAGGCCTTGAGGGGAAAAACAGAAACTAGCTCTTGAGGGCTTACTTAAAGGGAATATACACATTCATGCATCACATGATCTGCTAATTAGAAAAAAGTAAACAGGATCTCATGTTTAGAAATAAAGGTTTTCAGAAAGATTTGGAGAGGGTTCACAGTATTCAGCTGATAGACATAATTAATCTTGTGCTATCCAATATATCAATGATTGTCCTTGGGTGTGGGAAACCTACATTCAAATCCACCTGCTGTATGTAAAAAAAAAAAAATCATTGGGTGGTTTGCAGCAAATAATCATTTCTTAGCTTAATTTAGCCAAGATTTTATTAGCACAAAATAAACACTAGGAAAAAGAAAAGCAAACAGAGGTTATAATAAAAAATACTTACAGGGTACCCCAAATGCTACACTCCCTTTAAAAAGTTGACCTTTAATATGCAGCCCTTCTTTTGAACATGTCACCATTTGAATGCTGCTCTTTAGGAATTGATTGCTTTTCTTTCCATGCTGTATAAATTAAAACCAACAATGACACATTATTGACATTCAAGGCATGCCTTCTGTATGTGGAACTCTCTGAGAGCAACCACCAGAGCCCAAATAAAGATTCCTTCTGGGCCGCTCTTCATCCTATTCAGATTCAACTCAACATTTTATGGAAATTAATCATACGACTCTACCAGAGCTATGGGTCCCTAGGATGACTGGGCCTTCCAGATTACCCCACCCTTCCGCCCTGCTGACTCCTCCTATGCATACCTGCTCTCTTCTAGTTTCTGTCAGATTTGAGACATGTTGTATGTTTCATTTTAATAGTCTCTGTGCTTTGTGTCTTTCCCCCATAATACACTTTTACTAAAGACCAATTTTATGCCCCTGAGAATGGCCCAAGCAGTTAACTTTATGTATAGGAAATAGATGACCAATGCTACCAGTATTCACACATCTCCCTATCACCCACAGTGATAGTGACTTGTGCATCTCTACTACACATTGTATGGAGATGAATGTACTGTACTCACACTGGGAATGCATGACTTTTCCATAGCTGAGATGCATAACTTCCTTCTGCAGGCTTAATGTCTTTCTAGAAGCATAACTCACTCCTACTTCCTGTTGTGATTTGATGGTGGAAGCAGAATTTGACTGTGTTTAAATCTGGCCAGACTCCCAAAGTAAAAGACAACAATTTCACCTGTTGCAGACAATAATGGCACATCTGGAACCTATTGACAGTGATTTTGATAAAGGGGCCTCATCTTATGGGAAACTGCACATGAACTTGTACAGGCTACCCATCAGTACCTGCATTAAATCTGGCCTTATTTAGAATTCATAGGACATCCATAAGATTTGTCAGCTTTGCTGCTAAGGCTTTTCAGCTATCAAAACCATTCCGTGCTGACAAAAAAATACACCCCCCTACAGGATTTGTAGTTCAAACATGTTTTCCTAATGGAGTGATTTGCTATTGAAGTGTCAATATGATTTGTTATCATGGGAGGCTAATACTCCTTTGATTGTTTGGAACCTTGGCTCCTGCCTTCCTTTTCAGCAAAAATAATATAAAACTGAAACCCAGTAGAGGTATAAGGCATAAATATTTAGCTTTTGCATATCTTTGCATTCTTCGAAGAGACAAAGATTGTCAGCAGCAGTCTTCATTCTTTCCTATGACTCAGACACGTTTTCTTCCTCTATATACATCTTGGCACCATGCTAGCCTTGATCCTGACTGAGGAACAACAAGAGAAGATGCAGCTAGATAGCCATCCTTTGTTTGAAAGAAATTGTCCATTGACAGGTTGTGTAGCTTGCCTCCACAGAAGATCATGGAAGTCATGGAGTATCTTTAAATAGCAGTGAACTTTGCTACTACTAGCATTGGCAGGTCCCTATTCACCACTGGTGGAAGGTGTTTGGGGCGGAGCCTGAGAAGGGCGGGGTTTGAGGAGGGGAGGTACTTCAGTGCCATAGAATCCAATTGCCAAAGTGGCCATTTTCTCCAGGTGAACTGACCTCTATCGGCTGGAGATCAGTTGTAGTAGCAGGAGATCACCAGCTAGTACCTTCAGCTTGGCAACCCTAGCTACTACCCAAATCTTGTTGAAAACTATAGGTGTGTACCTGGGAAATTGGAGAGATTTAAAATAAACAATAACATGATGTCTTTTGAAAATTATTTGCAGCCACATGTCAAAAGCTGGGTCACAGTGGTGCATTTTATCCAAAACTAAAGCTCCAAATAGAATCAGTGGTATGCTACTTGGGTCGCACGGCTATTCACATTTAATGGAAGGTAAGCCCTACTGAAGCCAGTGAAACTTACTTCTGGGAGCCAAAATTTCATGCCATTGGAATGCTCCCAAACTCCCAAAGTGTTATTAGGCACAAAATGGAAACAGCTGCTGTGGTGGGAAGATGCAATATGGATTGGGATTGTAATAATAGAGGACAAGTATGCCCCGGGTTCTTTCCAGTGTGAAAATTATTCCCAACCTTGGCTACCTTCAGCAGTTTTGTCCCCTTTCCATTGACCTCCATATTCAATGGTTACCCCAAACCATTCCCATGACCCCAAGAATAAACTTTCCTGGGTTCAAAATGGCTGCTGCTGTGAGGAGGGGGAAGCAAGGAAGATCAGTGGTCCTTGTGCAATCCTCACAAGGTTTTTGTGCTGAACCAACCCTGGGCTGAAGAGCTAAACTTCTTCCTCACCACTGCAGACCCAATCCGCTGTGTGGCCACAATGCTGCTTTGTAGGTCCAAATACATGCTTGGAGCACCGTTTCTTTTTTAAATTGTTTTGAAAATCCTGGCTCTGAAACTGTCAAATCCGAAACAATATTTAAATGTGAAGCTTTAAGCGCCTTTATCAACTTCTTAGCCTGTCTTGCACGTTGTCTTTCATTTGTATGAAATCAGACAAGAGTCATCCCTTCAGAGATGGTAATGCAACATAGACATTTGCGATCATTACTGTGCAGTGCTAATTGGAATTCTACTTGGAGCACGCCTTTTTTTACCCAGATGAAGACCTAAGAATAATTGCTGCCCTTTGATAAATCCAGTCTTAATTGTTATCTGTGGGATTGGGATGGTTTCAAGCTGACAGGCCACCAGCAGCTTTATAGAATGAGGGCATTCTAGGTTTGGTTGTGTGTGTTTCATTTTTGTTTCTCTTGCAGATGGAGGCACAGCGCTTGGGGACTCTGACATTTGCACACCACTTAAAGGAGTAACTTCCTGTGTCCACTTTTGATTGGCTCCATCCTAAAGAAGAAAGAAATGAAACCACGTTGTTGGGCGGACTGGTTGACCATGTTACAGCCTTCTCAACTTTCCCCTATGTCTCTAATATTTCTCCGTGCTTGTTTACAAAGAAGTAGGTGGCAAACAGAGCACAGATACCCTCTTTGTAGCTGTGTTCACAAATACATGACGGTATCTTTATGAGTCCCTGTTTGCCACCTGCTGGAGGTTTTTGGGGTGGAGCCTGAGGAGGGCAGGGTTTGGGGAGGGACTATAATGCCAAGGGGTCCAAATGCCAAAGTGGCCATTTTCTCCAGGTGAACTGATCTATATCGGCTGGAGATCAGTTGTAATAGCAGGAGATCTCCAGCCGATACCTGGAGGTTGGCACCCCTACGAATCCAGCTGCCACCTGCCTAACCTCTGAAGGTTAGGTACAAAGGGAATGTTTCATTTCAAATGGATTTCATTCCAACTATTTCATTCCAACTGGGCGAAGAACAGAAAAGTGACACAACAGACACCCTGTGAGGTAGGTGGGGCTGAGAGTGTGTGACTAGCCCAAGGTCACCCAGCTGGCTTCATGTGTAGGAGTGGGGAAACCAACCCGGTTCATCAGATTAGTGTCCACCATTCATGTGGAGGAGTGGGGAATCAAACCTGGTTTTCTAGATTCAAGCACCGCTCCAAACCACTGCTCTTAACAACTACATCACGGTGGCTCTCTGCTTTTGGGACTCACCTGAAATTGTCATTGCTCTGTTGCATCTTGCTTCAGCTGCTTCCTATAGTAACTTGGCTGATCTGAGCACAGCCTGCTCGCACATGGACTTCAGTCAGCCTTGTAATAGCTGGAAATGCTGAAACTTCTGCCAGGCTTTCATTGGGCCGCACTTAAAACCACACACTGTGTGTGCAGCAGGTTCTGGGTAGTTCATCGCAAAAAAGCCTGCCTTGTTGCTCTTTGGAGCTGAAATCAGGACCTTTTTTTGTTGGTTTGTTTTACACATAAAGAAGAAAATCTTTAAAATAACAATTAACACTTTATTGCAAATTTCTCAGTAGCTAATTCACTATTTATGTTAGCAATTAACTGAAATGAAGAACTAGGTCATGACAATAATTTAACCATAGATTTCAACAAACGGCAAGGCAAAACGAGAGCAAACATTCCAGTCCTCTATCTTACAGTAATGAGTTTTAGATGCCGAAAACTTAAAGCAAGTGTTGTTTCTATCTTCTGCAATGACAAGAGTGGATTAAGAGACTTGAAAGTGGTTTGGGAAAGGCAACAAGCATTTCAAAGTTTGCAGTGCTTGGGGAGGGGCCGTGGCTCAGTGGTAGAGCCTCTGCTTGGCATGCAGAAGGTCGCAGGTTCAATCCCTGACATCTCCAGTTAAAAGGACCGGGCAAGGAGGTGATGTGAAAGACCTCAGCCTGAGACCCTGGAGAGCCGCTGCGGGTCTGAGTAGACAATACTGAGTTTGATGGACCGAGGGTCTGATTCAGTATAAGGCAGCTTCATGTGTTACTGTTCTGTAGACAGCATGCATCCACTTCCCCCAATGTGAACACCTCAATTCAGGCAAGAAATATTCAGGATGTAAAGGCTCAGTATATGATGAATTTCCAAATGGCACATTATCTTAAGCACATGATGGCAGATGACCTATGTTTCTTCCCCCTGGCTCCACCACAAAGGTTTAGTTAAAGAGATGTGGTATCCCTACACTCAGTGAGTTGGATCCTAAGAAGATCCTAAGAGAGCCAGCATGGTGTAGTGGTTAAGAGCGGTGGTTTGGAGCGGTGGAGTCTGATCTGGAGAACCGGGTTTGATTCCCCACTCCTGCACATGAGTGGCAGAGGCTAATCTGGTGAACTGGGTTGTTTCCCCACTCCTCCACACAAAGCCAGCTGGGTGACCTTGGGCAAGTCATTCTCAGCCTCCCCTACCTCACAGGGTGTCTGTTGTGGGGAGGGGAAGGGAAGGTGATTGTAAGCCGGTTTGATTCTCCCTTAAGTGGCAGAGAAAGTCGGCATATAAAAACCAACTCTTCCTCTTCCTCCTCTTCCTTCTCCTCCTCATCCTGTGAACCTCTTAACTCATGGGCTGTTTCCTGTCTCTTCCTGCCTGTGGAGCCATTGCCCCATTTGCAAAGATGCTCCTGTTTAGGGATGCTCGAACACCCACTCGGTCAGCTCACATCCTACTTGCAGTGGCAAATAGATAATTTGATGGTTTGTTGATCTGTCTGTGGGTGTTCCGCATGTTGTTTCGCTGTATTCCTTACTACCTGTGTGATACAGTGCAATTGGCTTTTGGTGCATAGGCATTCTCACTCAACCCAGTTGAGCTCTGCTACCCCCTATCCTTGCTGCACAATTGTTCTTCACAGCAGGAAATTGTTTAAATAGACAATTAGGTCAATCACAAATCATATAACTCAATCATCAATAAATGTTGTTTTGATAAAATACTGCCCTTCAGCATTTCTTAGTGATGCTAATGGACACCAATCAGTTTGAACTGGTAGCATCTTTGAGTGTGCATGGTTTTGGTGAGAATCCATGCCAACCAGCTGGGCAGGTGTTCACAGCTATTCGGCATGAAGAAAAGAGATTGAATGATCGGCTCACATCTGATCACCACCTCCGAACACAGTACGTTCAACAGTCAAATGTGCTTGCTGCAAGATTCACAGCATTGCTACTCCTGAGGTCAGGGGACCATTGGAAACAGTGTGGGATAAAACATGAGGAGGGCTATATCTTGAGTAAGGAATCTGTGAAAACTGCAGATCCCCCTTGTATGAAAAGAAGTACCTACTGCTAGCCTTAGGGCAGCACTTTCCTCATCCTGAGTCCACATCATGCCATATTTCAGCTTTAACTAAATGTTGCCAGAAGATGTGAAAATAAATTGCAAGGAGGAAACATGGGTTGGTTGTGTCTATATGTTCAAGGTAAAAAGCAGTTTGTCTCGAAGGATGGAGGCAAAGATCTAACTATGTATAAAGATCAACACAGTTATAAAAAATGTTAGCTCCTAATTCTGAGAACTGGATGATGGCCAGATAACCTTTCAAATTGTTTTGTTTTGGAACTCCCCAAAGCCAGATGCATTATGTTTCTGAGAAGTGAGGCAAATTGAATTTGGGAAATTCGTGTGGTTCTTGTGAATTACTTTATCAATTCTTCTGTAAGAGCAGCCCAATGTGCCACTTCAAATCAGTGGTGCAGAACAACTATCAAGATGGCTCTTCACAAGGGAAAACACTACTAGCATTGCCAAAGGATATCTTTCAATTAAGGGAACTAAACAAACAACCCCTTTCCAATCATTTTAGGTCAAAGTTGGAACCTGTTACCTTCTGGTTTCTTAGTGATTTGATTTTAGGGTTACACAGCTCATTTTCTTTCTTTTAAAAACTATTTCTAATTATTATGCCTGTTTGATTTGTAATACTCTTTCTTAAATTAGCTGGCACATTTTCTTCTTTGTTGATGAGGACACAGGAAGTGGTTGATGTAAATATTTATAAGTATCACAGGAAATTGTGAACAAAGGTGGGGGGAGTTCATTAGTCTATAGCCAACTTCCTGTTTGCAGCAGGGTCTACTCAACCATCTTGAAACTGCATAAGAGAGAAGAGAAGGGTGGGAAGGAGAGAAGGAAGTGGGAGAAAGGGGAAATGATATGGGGGCTATCAGGAAAAGGAAAGAGGAAACCAATCACTGACAGGCCCAACTTCTCACTGCTGTTCAACAGCAGCCACTGCACAAAAGTCAATGTGATGTACTGGTTAAAGTTTCACACTAGGTTATGAGAGACCCAGGTTCAAATCCTCACACTGCCATGGAATTTTACAGTGACCTTGGGCCAGTCACTTACAACCAGCACTTTTGTGATGATAAAATGGAGGAGATGACAATTATGTCCCCATTGGGGAGAAAGGGTATCACTGAAGTTAATAAATTACAAATATGGCTGAAGATGGGGGATGTTAAAAGGTTGATTGGTTGGTGGGTAGGTAGATGGGTAGGAAGGAGAGAAAGAAGCAGGAAAAGGTATAGGAGCTGCCTGAAGGAGGGAAAGACAAAATAGCATGAAGAGGGGGATACAGGAGAAAGCGAGGTGCCCCTAGCAGGTCCTTGCAGCTTACCCACCTAGGGTTGCCTGCTCTAGGTTTGGAAATTCCTAGAGATTTGTGGATGGAGCTTGGGGAGGAGAAAGACCCCAGCAGAATATAATACCATAGAGTCCACCTGCCAAAGTAGCCATTTTTGCCATGGGAACAGATCTATGTAGCCTTGAAATCAGTTGTAATTCCAGGAGAGCTCCAGGCCCCACCAGGAGGTTGGCAACCATATTCCCACCATGCAGCTTAGCCTGGCCAGTACCACACATCTGGGCCTGGCTGGCACCATTCAAGTAGACTCAGTCCGTACTGTGCACCTGGGCTTGGCCTGGGAGCAGAAGCCAATACCACACATGGCTAGCACCGAACAACTGAGCCCAGCCCAGCACTCCAGTTGGTAGCGCATAGAGATTTCTCAAGGAAAAGCTGCTGGGGGAAGGAAGGAAGGAAGGAAGGAAGGAAGGAAGGAAGGAAGGAAGGAAGGAAGGAAGGAAGGAAGGAAAGCTGAAGACACAAGGGGAAATAATGGTAGGTTGGCTGGTGAGTGGCTGGGAAGGAGAGAAGGAAGTAGGGAAAGGGGAAACGATATGGGGGCTATCAGGAAAAGGAAAGAGGAAATACTAGGGGTGAAGGGAATAAGATTCCCCTTGCAAGCCCTTATGGGTTCCCCACTTTTAGATATCTAAATGAATCAATTAGTGAAAGAATATGGCCAGACAGCACTGAGACAGAGGAGATTTTTGTACGAATGTGGAGGCATCACAAATTGTTGCTTTAGTCTGCACATGTCCAGAGTGCAGTTCTCAGAAATGGTGATTGGGTGTGGAATTTACTTTTGGAACCAGCTAGTACCCCCACCCCTAAATACTCATGAGGGATACCTAGGGTTGCCAGCTCCGGACTGAGAAATACCTGGAGATTTTTTGGGGCGGAGACTCAGGAGGGCAGGGTTTGGGGAGGAGAGGGACTTCAATGCCATAGAGTCCAATTGCCAAAGTGGCCATTTTCTCCAGGTGAACTGATATCTGTTGGCTGGAGATCAGTTGTAATAGCAGGAGATCCCCAGATAGTACCTGGAGGTTGGCAACCCTAGGGATACCCCATAAATGCAAACTGGGCCTATGTCTAACCAAGAAAATGAGGATTTTTTCCCCCAGCAGGAACAATGTATGGCTCTTATTTCCATACCAAGACCATCAGGGCCACTATTCCTATACAGTGGTTATTAAAATACCTAGGTTTAAATAAAATACCCTAAACTAACCTACTTCTATAAGGACTGTGAACCAAGAAATGACAGCCATGCATCTGTTATAAGTGGATTATGACCTACTGCCCGATTTTCTATTCTGACTGCATTAACAGTGCCATTTTACTGACTCATCACATTTGCCCACATTAGAATATGTCATTCTGCAATTCCATTACAAATGAAAACTAAATAAAAACATTTACCCTTTTTTAAAAAAAGACAGATAAAGTATTGTGAAGATTTAATGACATAATGGTAGCTCTATTAGGACATCAAAATTAATTTCAGTTTCCCTGAGGTATCGTATTTTAATTAACAAATCCATGTTCTTACTCTATTAATTAGCATACTGAAAGAATAATAAGTTTCAGATGAGTTTAATTGTAATAAAGCATTTCATCTCCTAAAATAATAATAAAAGGAATTAAGGGTCTCAATCCAATTTATTTTATACATTTAATAGCAATGTTTAGAGACACTGTGCAATGTAGCTGCAGAGTAATCTTTTTTAATTCATAAAAGTTTTATTTTTTTGTGGCTTAATTCTTTCCCAATCTCTTCCTGATGGCAGGGATAGCAACATTATTCTGTTCCGCCACTTGGCATCAAAGCAGTTCATTCTTCATATTATTTTCCCTGCTATTAACTCTGATAACAATAACAACAAAAAAGAATATATGGGCTTTTAAAAACCTTTTTGTGCATCTGATTTTCCCCCCAACTGATCAACTCAAGTGGCTGTTTCCCATTAACATTCCATTAGAATGAATAGCAGGTTCAGATGTAACTGATGGATTCCCAGCACAGCAGGTTCACCATGTCTGAAGATACCTGGTAAAGTCAATGGCCAGCAAGCAATTGATAAATCACTGGAGAAATCCCAGAACACATTTTTTTATAAATGCAGGGCACAGGATCATCCATTAAATATCATGCAATGCACAAGAGGCAAACCCATTTTCTTAATTTATCTTTACATTCAGTCCGTATTTCTTTTCCCTATGTGTAAACCATGGGGAGCACAGTCACATGTACTGGGCAAGATTTACAACCCCAAACAGCAACATTTATTTGAGCTGCAACATGGTAACCTATCCCCTTATTATTCCTATTCCTGACTTTTTAAAAATCTCATTTTAAATTTATATCCTGCATATTCTCACTTCAAATGTATATACCATATAAGTATATACCAAATGTATATACCATGGTGGTATAGTGGTCAGAGTGTCAGACTATGACTTGGGAGATGCAGGATAAGGCTTCCACTCAGGAGTTAAACAGACCAACAAACATCATGCATCTTATTCCAACCCTAAAATGCAAAATTCAGGCTCATCCATCCAGTTTGCCTCAGTGTCAGGATCAGGCATTTACCCCTAGCATCCCTCAAAAGCAGATTCATCCAGACAGGTAGCTCTGAAGCAATAATACTTTATTAGGAGCAAATAGGTAAATAAAAGAACTGACTGTCTACAAAACCAAGAAGGCTGTTAATAACGATACAAAAGAAAGTACGTGCTTAAGAATACTCTAGCTAATGAAACCAAAACAAGGTGAAGTAAATCCGAGATAAGAGATACAGGCAGTGTAGACCAATTATCCCCACAGCTGCAGAAAACAGGACGAATGAAACGGTACACAGATTATACCAGCATGCGAGCCAAGGCCGTCTGGTACGAAGCAGGTGAACCAAGGCCATCAGGCCTACTCATGTCAAGTGCAAAGGCCTGAACCAGCGAAGGCCTTACATTCTGCTCCCCCTAGGGCCCCCCTTCTCTTTTCACTGTGGGACGAGGCTTATGGGGGTAAGCATCATGGAATTGTCGAACT
This sequence comes from Euleptes europaea, assembly GCF_029931775.1. NCBI lineage: Eukaryota > Metazoa > Chordata > Lepidosauria > Squamata > Sphaerodactylidae > Euleptes > Euleptes europaea. The sequence continues at coordinate 32,684,398 of NC_079316.1, read as the reverse complement.
AGCCAGGGGGCCACAATATGGTGTTCAGCCGCCCATTCATAATGTCCAGAACTGAGGTGCTTCCAGCGGACGAGATAGGAGAGCACCCCCCCCCCCGGATATGGGAATCCAGAATCTTAGACACTTCGAAGTGTTCTTTCCCCCCCACCAATACCAGTACCTCAGGCGGAGGTTCAGGATGCCACTCAGGATCAGGTACACACTTCTTCAGAAGGCTGGCATGAAACACGGGATGGATTCCCCTCAGGGACTTGGGCAGACTAAGCTCCACTGTGACTTCATTAATGAGCCGTGAGACTGGGAAAGGTCCCACATATTTTTCACTAAGTTTTTTGCAAAGGCGTAGGGAGCGCAGGTTTTTAGTGGACAGATACACCTGGTCCCCCACCTTAATGTCCCACCCCGGAGGACGGTGTTGTGCTTTGTACTTGCTTTTGGCCTGCTCCAGATTCTTTTGCAACCAGGGCCAGGTGTCTCGTATCACATTTACCCAATCGGTTATTTCAGCATCACCCCCTCCCCTGTTAAATTCACATTACCAAATGGCCCAAACTCTTTACCATACACCACTTGGAACAGGCTGAAACCTGTGGATTGATGGGAGGCATTATTATAAGCATACTCTGCAAAGGGTAGAAGGTCTACCCAGTCATCTTGGTGGTAATTCACATAGCAACACAAATAACACTCTAACACTGAATTGACACGTTCTGTTTGTCCATCGGTCTGGGGGTGGCATGCGCTAGACAACCCTTGTTCCACCCCCACCAATTTTAAAAACCCTCTCCCATGTCGCTCACCATCACTGGAGCTCCTTGCTTCTGGGTGGTCAGGGTCTGCTGCGGAGTCCTGGTTACAGCAGACCTGTGCTGTTTTTTGACTGGCGGCGCCCAGACTTGTCCTCCTCGGACGTTGATGAGTTGTCAGGGTTTAGCATCGTTGCATTTGTAATCCGCGATCCCGTTGGATCAAGTGGTGCTGCGTGCCAGTCCTCAGCCGTAAACTGTTCCTCCGGGGCGGTCGGGGCAAGGTTGAGAGTGGAGGATCCTCGCCATCTTGGGGTTGCGCTCTCCCGACAATCCTTGCCTCTGATTCACGCCATCTCTTCCTTGGTCGGGAGAGAAGTGGCAGGCAGCCCCTCAGGTCGGGCAGGGCAAGTGGTAGCAAAATGTCCCATTCCGCCACACACCCAGCACGCTCCACTCTGGAAGCGCTTCACTCTTTTCTCTGCCGGAGCGGTCACCTCCTTTGGAGAATGTGTTGCCCCTCCCGGGGCTGCCCGCTCGAGCTGCGGCCCCGAGTCTCGCACTCTACGCTGCTTTGACAAGTTCAACAGTTGCCGGAGGTTTTCCACTTTGACCGCTAGTAGAATCTATCCCTCCAAATCCGGAGGGTTGCCTTGCAACCAGGGTGTTAAAGGTGGGCTCCTTCAACTGTGTTGTTGGATAGGGTAGGGGGTGCTGGGGTTGAGTTTGTAGAACCAAAGGGGTGGTGGCCCAAAAAAGTTTGGGAACCACTGCCTTACATGATTCCAACCAACACCATTAAGCTATGGTACCCTTCACATATTGCTTTGTTCTCATTTGTACATCTTCACTGAATCTCTCTTTGGACCATTTCTTATCTCTGTTGCATATCCAAATCATCCATCATCTTCTCACAAGCTTTAGTTGACGAGGATTGTTAACCTCTGTCTGTTCTTTGATTCTGAGTATAATCCAATGAATCCTTCCTTCCCACTAACACCTTTCACATCCCTGAAAGTCATTTCAGGAAAAACCTTGCAAACAGACCTTTAATGCAGGATGAGGAACTGCAGCGAGATACCACTTGGAGAGTCCGGATGGGCACTTAGAGAAGATGCCCGGATCTTTGGATCCCATTCCAACTCTGAGTGGTCACTTCTTCCTCAGGAAGAAGCCACTGGTATGTTTAAAAAACCTGTAATTTAGAAAGCACCAGATTTACAGACTCAAAAAGTATCCCAAACATCTCATTTGTTAGAACTCACAATGAATTTGGAGGAAATACTGGAATCCATTTTTGTCAAGTGTTTGAATACACTTTGAGCATACTGTATTATGCATGCTCAAAGTATCTCACTGTAACAGATGAGACTATTGCAATTTACTTAAACATATACATTTATATATACTCTACCACTTTATTTCAGCCTCAATGCCTCTTCATTTTACAGGTTTATGAGAAAAGCTGTTTAAACAAACAAACACACCAGCAAGCAAGAACAATTCCATGTTTTTAGCATTAGCATTAAAGAGCCTAGATATATGTATACCTGCTGTGCTGGTATATGCCTCTGTTGAATCTTATGCTGCTAATAGTATTAAGTTTCCTGGAGGAAAAGTAAGTGCTGTGGAAAAGAATGACCTCCCTACCTCATCACACCTGTGGAATATTTTCTTCTTCGACTTAATCTGGAGTGTTGTATTTCCCACACCAGCATTCAACGGAATTCTACACTGCCTATTGCCTACTACAACTGAAGTTAGTGTGTGAGGTGAACACCAGGCTGAGGCCCCACCACATGCTTTTTCTCCCATTGGAGTTATATTTCCCAGATGGGACACCATGGTAGGCTCATCTGCTGGTTATACTTAGGAAAATAGCCACCTTGAGAACAGTTTTTGTGTGGAGAAAAGCAGGTTATGATTGTCTTAAATAACGAAGCATCTTGTATTCTAATAGCGAAGTCAGAAGCCAGCCTAATATTAGGATGCTTAAATCCGTGGCTGGAGCTGTGAAAAGCAAGACAGATCTTTCTACAAACCTGAAAAAAAACCCAGGTTTGCAGAAAAATGTGAAATCTTAAAAAATACATTGGGTGGTTTAAATAAACTAAAAATGATAAAAGGAACTCCTGTTGCTTTAAGCAACAGATTATCTCAGTGGCTGTTGCTAGGCAACCACAGCATTCCAGGCTTCAGTTTCTGTGAGTAAAAGGCAGGGGGAGAGAGCAGGCCCCTTTCAAGGCCTATTTCAGCTTGGAGGGTGGACTTGATGGGGCCAGTCTTGGCTAGGGTTGCCAGCTCCAAGTTGGGAAATTCCTGGAGATTTTTTGGTGAAGTCTGAGGGGGCAGGGTTTGGGGATGGAAGAGGCCTCCACATGGTGTAATGCCATAGAGTCCACCCTACAAAGCAGTCATTTTCTCCAGGAGGACAGATCTCTGTTGTCTGGAATTCAGTTGTAGTTTGTGGGGGAGGTCTCCAAGTCCCACCTGGAAGATGGCAACCCCTAGGCCTGGAAGCAACCTCTGTGTGACTTGATGCCATCTGACTTGCATGACTCAACCAGGCCTGGCTGTGGCTACTCTTCAAGTCTTCAACAGCAGCCACTCTCTGAAAGCCAGTGTGGTGTAGCAATTAGAGCTTCAGAGTAGAGTCTGCGAGACTCATCTTGCTGTGGAAACTCAGCAAGATGAGTTTCAGTCTAACCTACCTCACAGGGTTGTTGTGTGGATAAAAAGGAGGAGAGGAAAATAAAGTAAGCTGCTTTGGTGCCCTCTGTACAGAAAGACTATAGTTTTCCATGGTAGAGGCTGTGTGGGGGTGGGGGAGGAAAACCTAAGATAGAGGGGCAGATAAAGGTCTGTTAACCGTTGGGTGGGAAGGAGATAGTGTTGCCAACTCCAGGTTGGGAAATTTCTGGGGATTTGAGTAGCGTAGCCTAGGGAGAGTGGGGTTTGAGGAAGAGAGGAACCTCACAAGGGTTCAATGCCATGGACTCCACCCTCCAAAACAGCCATTTTTTCCAAAGGGACTAGGGTTGCCAACTTTCAGGTGAGATCACCCAGAATTACAACTGATCCTCAGATGACAGAGATCAGTTCACCTGTAGAAAATGGCTGCTTTGTGGCATTATACCCTGCTGAGGTTCCTTCCCTCCCCAAACTTCACCCTCTGAAGGCTTCATCCCCAAATCTTCAGGAATTTCTCTACCTGGAGCTACTAACCCTACGGGGAACCGATCTCTGTAGTTGGGAGATACTTTGTGAGTCCATGTTGAAGTTTCTCAAAGAATGATCCCAACTCGGTATCCTCAGGGTTTAGAGCAGAATTAACACTATCTATCTATCTATCTATCTATCTATCTATCTATCTATCTATCAACCTACCTACCTACCTACCTACCTACCTACCTACCTATCTATCTGGATGCTTGCTCAAAACTGGTTTTCAAATGGTGGCTTAAAGAATGCATTTGGAGTCCCATGCAAAAGGGGAAATTCCACCCCTCCTGCTCATTATGCATAGCTAGCTGCCTCTGTCCCTTTCCATGGTTTGCAAACTCCCAGGTGTCAGATGTTGCTTTGCACAGTTGCAAAGGTGTTGCTGTCATGTTGCTTTGCAGTTGGGTTGCAATGCTTTGCAAACTTCTCAGCTGTTTGTCGGGGCTGGGAGCTTTGTGCGTGGGCGGCAAGCTCTGCTCAGAGATGCACATTAAGGGTGGGGGGACCCCTTTCGGGGCCCGTATCTCAGCCCCCCCCCTGACCCAATCTTTACAAAACTTGGGGGGTCTTTCAAGAAACATCCTTTGAAGCTCTGCTGAAAGTTTGGGACCTCTACCCCCAAAAATGCCCCCCCGAGCCGCGGAAAGGCGTGGTTGTGTTTTTAATGGCTTTATTCGGCCGAATTTTTCCCCCGAACTTTGAATTTCTGCCGAATTGCACGGACCCGAAGCAGGGGAGTTTGGACTTCGGCATATCCCGAATCTAAACAGGCCGAATTCAGCCGAATCCGAACTATACCGAATTTTTTTAAATTCAACAGCCCTATATCCATCTATCCATCTATCCATCCATCCACCCACCCACCCACCCACCTACCTACCTACCTACCTCCAAACAACAGATTTTTATAGGCTCTAGCATTTAGTAAATTGTTGCTCAAATTGGTACTTAAAGAAACATTAGGAAAATATCCTTGATAGTTATGTGCTGTTTGATTTCTTTCTAAGTGAAAAGCGGGATCCATACTGCTCCACAATGAAGGTGATTATGGCTGCCAGACAAGACGGTCTCCTGGGAAACAAAATATCAATAGCAATGTTTAACTACACAAACCTTATTTACATTATTAGCTCTGCTGCACAGTACCCTAAGAAAGCTAACGGCATGATTGCTAAGAAGTGTTATAGACTACAGAAAAGTAAATAACTTTTTACTTTTACTTTAAAAAGTAAATAACAACTGCGCGGGAGGGGGCGAGGGAGGGAAGGGGGGAAGGAACATTGGCCTCACGTGACGCGGTGTGGCCAATGGCGAAGTGGGTTTCGGGCCTGGTGGGGCGGGAGGGGGAAAGAGTGAGAGAGCGAGTTGCTCACTGAGGCGGCTTCTTCCCTTTCCTCGTCTGGGGAGCCTGAGAAGGGGGGGTGGGAGGGGGAAGAGCCCTGCTCGGGGTCTGTCTGAGGGAGTTTTCCGATGGTCTTAGGTGACCCCTGTGAAAGGGTCATTTGACCCCCAAAGGGGTCGCGACCCAGAGGTTGAGAACCGCTGCCCTATTGCCACTTTTACTCATATCTCTTTTAAAAAATGAAGATTTTTTTTTTAAGGTATAAGAAGGAAACAGGAGTGTTCATGAATATGTGGGGGGAGGCAAAATATCTAGCAATAAAACACAAAATTACATTATGTTCTGGTAATTGCCATATATATATATGGCTGAACTTTGTCTTTAAATTTCATACTTCCTACTGTCAATTACAGCTGTGCTTCCATTTATGAAGCAAAAGGTTGCCACCACGTGGTTGTTCTGATACATTACACCTGAGCCAGTCATTTTGGAGTAGATGTAACCATGTTTAATGCATCTATTGCTTTTGATTGGTAGATAGTCTTTTGCTTCGTTTTTTGCATAAATGTATTGATAAACATTTTTTCATGTTTTTCATTGTTTAGAAAAAAAAGCACATATATCAAAAATAAGTAAGGTATTCAACTTTAATAATAAAACATACATCTACCAAATAGTGACATATTTAATACTTCTAATGTTACATTTTCTTCATGGCTCACTTTTTCTCAACATGAAGTATTGAATAAATGCTGTTTGGTCTATGTTTCTTCTGTATAGTATAGGTTTATGCAATAAAATAAACAGCAAAATAAAACAAAATATACATCAATCTTCATAATTTAAATATATATGTGTGTGTGTGTGTGTGTGTGTGTGTAGGAGTTCCATGGTGCAGAGTGTTAAGCTGCAGTACTGCAGACAAAAGCTCTGCTCACGACCTGAGTTCGATCCCGTCGGAAGTCGGTTTCAGGTAGCTGGCTCAAGGTTGACTCAGCCTTCCATCCTTCCGAGGTCGGTAAAATGAGTACTCAGCTCGCTGGGGGTAAAGGGGAGATGACTGGGGAAGGCACTGGCAAACCACCCCGCAAACAAAGTCTGCCTTGGAAACGTCGGGATGTGACGTCACCCCATGGGTCAGGAATGACCCAGTGCTTGCACAGGGGACCTTTACCTTTTATATATATATAATCTTCTTCACTTGACCCCCTTCTAAAAAGCATGCTTGTGCAGCAGACGTCTTACTTTGCCGTCCATGCATACAAGGAAGGCACACCCCTTCATGGAATAATTGCACGAAAGGACTCATAAAGCTTGAAAAAGTATCGCATGAAATGGAATTTCGCATGAAATGGATCTCCATTAAGCACTACGTCCGGTTTCTGCTGTCTAATTTATTGCATTTGCACTTTATGTGTATGGACTTTTAAAAAAGAACTGAGCAATTGTGCCTAATACCTACCTACTTTTGTAACACCTTTGCGTCCTTATATTAGGTCTTCCTTAGACCAATCGTAAAAAACTATTTATTGTGCTATTTTGCTCAACTTTGGTTGCAATAACATAAGCACTTTAATATATTTCTTCAATAGCAATTGTATTGTAGTTACTTCAATCGTGTAACCTTGCTGGTGCTTTTATTTTGAATTGCCTCAACTTCTTTGTAGCACTTGTAGCCGTTTTTGACTACAACCTCCAGGTACTAGCTGGAGATCTCCTGCTATTTCAGCTGATCTCCAGCAGACAGAGATCAGTTCACCTGGAGAAAATGGCCGTTTTGGCAATTGGACTCTATGGCATTGAATTCTCTCCCCTTCCCAAACCCCATCCTCCTCAGGCCCCGCCCCAAAAATCTCCAGGTATTTCCCAGTCTGAAGTTGGCAACCCTAATCACTGCCTATGTGATCTCTTATTGGTTGTAGCTGGATCTGGCATGTGCTTTTTTCTTTGGGGAAAAAGTGGCTACAAAGTCAAATATCAGTGACCGAAGGTAAGTATGGTGTTTTATGAAAACGTTTATCCCTTCTTTGTTGGACTGTATTATTTACACCCTAGGCTGAGAATCAGTCCTAATCGAAAGCATGAATTATGAACGAATTTTTAGGAATCACCTTTTTTTTTTTTTTTTCAATTGCAGCCCAATTTTTCTTAAGAAACCTGTACTGGAGCTTGTGTGCCAGCAGTGGTAGTGTCCAGCACAAACACTGGATATGTGTTCTGCTAATCCATAAGTGATTGAACAAGTAGATAGTTCAATGCTCTTGACACCTACAAAAACATTATCAGCCGAAAGAAAGAGAGATGGGGCCATCTAATTGTATAATATTGGAAGAATACATGCATAATTACAGCGCTGCCGTGACAGCTGCTTACAGTGTCCGCTATCAAGCACAGTGGGTGGTAATTTATCTTTGGGTTTCCCATTCATTTGTATAGGGAACAGCAGGAGGTGGTCTCTTGGCATCCTGCATAATGGAAGACATTTTAAGAAAGCGCCACTGCAGAGTTGCCTGTTTTAGACAGATTTCACACATGTTATATAAAACACTTTGAGCCTCTCTTTGGCTGCCGGCGTACATACGTGAAAGACAGAGATGCGGTTTTAAACCCTCTTGTATTGATTGTTAATCAAACTATGGATTTACAAAAGCATTCCCACCTTTCAGTGGCTTTTTAAATGTCACCTGTGAACAGGCACATTTCTAAAGCTCATTTTCAGGCCTGCTGTTTCACCTCAGGTAACTGTACACACCTGAGCAAGGCTGTTGACCACAGGATGTTTTGGAGGATATTGTTTCATAGGGTGGCCATGAATCAGAGGTGACTTGATGGCATTTAACACACACACACAACTGTACCTACATTTGGGAGTGGCTTTCCACATTTTCACCTCTTTCTATATTGAAAAGGGAAGGACGGGGGAAGTCCTTGGCATTTGTGCGGCTGTAAATTGCTTTCAATATCCCTTCTCTCTGATTGCCTGAGAAACCAAGGTCATGGGAAAGCTTTGCCAGTTTCACTGATTCTGGGAAAACGCCTCCCGTCAATCATACTCTGCTACCATAGCTGAGTATTGGCGCATGGGGAAGAAATACAAGATTAATCTTCTTCACTTGTGTGTGCGTAAAGTGCCTTCAAGTCGCAGCCGACTTATGGCTACCCCTTTTTGGGGTTTTCATGGCAAGAGACTAACAGAGGTGGTTTGCCAGTGCCTTCCTCTGCACAGCAACCCTGGTATTCCTTGGTGGTCTCCCATCCAAATACTAACCAGGGCTGACCCTGCTTAGCTTCTGATTGACCCCCTTCTAAAAAGCATGCTTGTGCAGCAGCATTGGTGTGCACATTAATGCTTTTATTTGACCAAGGCATCAGTGAAACTGACAAGACTTGTCAGTTTCTCTAGATGCAGTGACCAAAGGGAGAAGGACATCATAGCAAGAACTAATAGAAGGATACTTGCAAGGGATTGCCTCTGAGTTGATTTGCAGAGTAACTTGGGTCAGCATTGGGGAAAGACAGATGGAGAGCATTTTCTCGTATGCTAACTTGTTGTGATGGCATTTAAAGTGACAAAAAGTAACTTGTGAATGGCTGTACATTAACTGACCTAGGTAATAATCATGGCATGACTATCAAAGCTCTTCAAAACGCACATATGATTTTGCCACTGTGGCTGGCACAAATATCATTTTTTGTGATATTTTATGGGCTGTGTTGCTTGTCAAGTCATAATGTAAGGTGTTTATAAATGTTCATGATCCAGTGAACAGTTTTTCTCTCCTTGACTTTTAAAATAAAACACCAAGATAAGTTTGTCATATTCTTTTAAAAATTCAAATCAACACAGAAGTAAAGGAAAATGCCAGCAACAACTTACAAACAACTTATAAACGCGATCGTTCTGAAATTGTAGAAGGCAGCCAAGAAGGAAAAGTTTTGCTATGTTGTTGCAAAGCTAGGAGACTTGCAGTGCCATCCTAAGCAGAGTTATACCTTTCTAAGTCCATTGAAGTCAATAGGCTTATAGTGAAATTCTAAACTGAATTATTCAAGAGAGCTTTTCTACTCAGGCAATAAAGTTGCGCTATACTAAATGTTTCAGAAAGTGATTTAGATACGTTAATATGTGGTCTATATTACTGTGTTTAGTTTACTAAAATGATCATCCTACAGTGTAATTTTTGTATCAATTAATGTTTCATGTTAAGACCTATGCTATGCTTCAGTTCTGTTTTTAGATTTTTGATTGGTTCTACAACCCTGATCCTATTGTATTGTTCAATGAATACCCCATCCTGTTGATTGTATTGACTCACTCTGTGTAATCCTCCTTGAGTCCAAGTGAGAAAGGCAGACTATAAATGATGTAAATTTAAAACACACACACAAATAAACAGAGTTACATCCTTTTAAGACCATTGACTTCAGTGGATTTAGAAGGGTGTTACTATGCTTAGGATGGCACCATCAGTAACCAGCTCAGTGCTATGGGTCCCTGCTAACAAATGACACCATAACAAAACAAAACCATACAAAAGAAAGAGAGAGAGAGATGTCAGCTGCTTAGCAGCATTCTTGGCTACAGATAATGTTTAACAATAGTTGAACACAGATAAGTAATGGTTGGTTGACTGACTGCTTAATTAAAGCTGTTAGTTTGACTGCTCACTTGACCAGCATTTGAACCTTATAAAGAGCACAGGCCAGCCAGTTATTTGGAAGGGATTTTTCCAGATTGAAGGCTCAATGCCTAAGCTGCTTTGGAAGCATCACAGACTTCCCAAAAAAGCCATTTGAGCTATAAGCAAAACTCTCTCCTTAGCTGCTTTTTGGAGGAAAAAATACTTGTTTTTTCCTCCATATAAATGAATAAACAAAGCACAACATGCTGATTTTTGGGGATTGTAACACATCAGCATGATGCATTGCTTTCTTAGAAGCATGAAATGTACACATGGAGCTCCTGTTTCAACAAGGACCCTACCAATCGGAATTCAGAGCCTCATGCACAGTCTCTTGTGTTCATGGATCCCCTCTCTCTGTCAGAAGAAACAATCCGCCTATGCATATGTGACCATGTGCATATGTGAACACAAGGCTCTGGAATGCAGTGCATGTGGGATTCAATGGCTATAAACAGACTGTTTGCCCACAATACCATCCTTGCTGGATACCCTTTGCAGCAAAGATCTATGGCAACTGAAAACCACACTCTGAAAGTTCCATGATTGGTAAATTAAAGAACCGCACAGATCAATTAATTAATGCCTTCAGATCTCTTTAAAATTCAATGTGACAACAACATTGTCTGTGTAAAACACCTGTGGGAAGGTAGACTTTAAAGAAAATCCCCCATTTTATTCACATATTTTTTCCCTGTCTCAATTAAGTCTCATCTACAAATATAACTTTGTACCCAGAGCATGTGTCACAGTGTCTCCTTTTGCTTCCTTAATGCATAGGGGTATACAAAATGAACCACAGGGTAGGCAAACAAATAGTGATTATAGCTTCAGAAATGACATCTCCTATATAATGCCTCACGGTGCCTTGCAATATATACTCTTTATCTCTTCAATTTCCATCCACTTCTGTGTTAATAAGCACTGAGTACAAAGCAGAACAAAGCCTTAACCCTAGAATTATTTTGAGCCTACTGTGGGCTGCACTCACTCATTCAACCTCTACTGTCTCAGCACGATGTGCGGGGTCAAAGTATTGTTTTAAGTCTTTGCCTTCCTCACACTTGAGTTCATGAACACTGGCGGGTTTCTTTTACTCTCTATTTTCATTAGATTTGTGGAGTCTTAATTTAAAAAGATATTATGCACATTTGCACAGCGATTTGCAGAGATGAAGGTTTTGGGAAAACAGATGTTAATTTGTAACTGCAGAAATGAATAAAATTTTGTACCCTAGCCCTTCTTATTAATCAATTAACTATTGAACCAGCAAATTCACTTTGTAATTTTTGTAGTATTTTTCTGGTTTCTCTCATGTGCAAAAAAAAAAAAAAAAAAAAAGAGGAGGAGGAAATAGTTTTATTCCCTGCCCCAAATCTGAAAACTCCCCTTTTAATTAGAGACATGCTGCAGTTCTCTCTTTTGTATAGTACATAAAGTTAATGAAATGCTCATAAAAAGATAGATCATCGTGTTTCATCCAATTCATTATAAACTGCATGCCTCATTTATATGCTTTCCAGTCTCTTTTTTCCCTGAGAGATGGAGAATGCAGGTCTCTTCAGCAATCAGATAAACTCATTTCACTTGCTTGCAACTAATCATTTCCATGATGTAAGCAGAAACATTAGCTAACAGAAAACTTTGAGATGGAGTAAAGCATAACTAAATGAAATGAATATATGCACCTTTGTAAAAGTCCATATTTTCTTACAAAATTGGAAAGGAATAAGGGAGAAATTACCACCATATGGAATTTTCAAGATGAGTTTTCAGTACAGCAGAGACTTCATTTATTTACATCCTCAAATGGGCTCAAGGCAGCCTCAAATATGGAGACTCCATGGAATCCATGAAACATCATAGATAAAATGTGCCCACAGAAAGATATTACCCCTGAACAATATGATGGCTTTTAGACTCAGGCCCTTTCGGTTGCTGCCCTACTGCTGTGGAACAAGCTCTCAGAAGGGGAAAGCTACCAGGGAGGTTGTAAAACAGAGGTATTTTAAGATAGCTTTTGGGAGAACATGCCTGTTGTAGGCTTGGGCTTCTTTTTATAATGTGTTTTAATGATTTTAATAAAAGATTATTGTTTATAATATTTGGTATTATTACTTATCTGGGATTCTGACAGTGTTGGAAGAAAGGCGGAGCATATACACATTCAACAAACATAAAAATTATTAAAATATTTTGTGCAATATATGATATTAGTGAATAGTATTTTGTACAATATTTGATATTGTAACTTGTCCTGGATTCTGACAGTGTTTGGAGAAAGATGGAGTATATAAATACCCTAAACCAACCAACCAATGAAAAAAAACAACTATTAAAATAATGTACTCAGTAGTAATCTCATTTTTTTTAATGTTAAAAGTCCTAGAAAACAAAATAGCCTTACAGTTGTTGCTCAACAGCAAGTTGGGTGCTCTCATCCCCTCCTCCTGGAGACTGTTCCAAAGGGTGAGCGCAATGACTGAAAATATTTAGTTTTGGCAAACAAAGAATGGACAGCTCTAGGTGGTGGAATGGAAAGGACTGATTAGAAAGACACCATCCCTGTTGATTCTGTGGGCATTTTGAGTCTGTTGAGGAAAGGTAGTGAACATCATCACAAAATGGCTGCCATGAGAGGCAGAAACAATCACAAAATGGCTGATGTGGAGGGACAATCACAAACTGTTTTGGTGGGGGCAAGTTGACACCAGAGAACACATCAAGAGGTAATATGTCGCCCACAGGTTCTATGTTGGGTATCACTGGAATAGCCAATTTGAAAGATGGCACATAGGTTTGTTTGGGAAGAGATGGTTGTTCAGATATGCGGATTCCAGGTCATAAAGAACTTTAAAGGTAAGAACCAGCATCTTAAATTAAGTTTGGAAGCAAACTGGTAGCCAGTGCAGCTGTTTTAATTAACAAGTGCCAACCACATATAATTTCAGTTCAAGAATGACATATATGTTCTTCTAGGGATGTGGAACTCCTGAACGAACAAATGCTCTACTAATTAGGAATGTCTGTGGATGTATAATTTTGTGTACATAGAGCGTCTCCCTATTTAAGTGAACAGAGAGCTGGGGAGCTCCTTATGTGCAACAGAACTTTCCCATCTGCTAGAGGAGATGACACTCTATGGCAGTGGTTCCCAACCTTTTTTGCATGTTGACTCACAAGTCCAAATTTACTTTGTGCCATGACCCATCCAGGGCTGGCCCAATGTTTTTTGGTACCCTAGACAAATTATGACCTTGGCACCCATCTATTCCAGCATTCTATTTTCTACAGTGCCCAACCAGATGTTTTTGAGAAACCAACAAACATCACACAAAGGGTGCAGCTGCCTCCACTATGAACCCCAAGCAAGTGGGAATTCATTTCCTCCTCCTCTGCCAGCTGGGCCACAGCTGGAGTTTGAAGAAGTGCACTTGGGGGCACTGTGTTGCGGAGATTCACAAAGATGGCAGATGGCAGTGCAGAGGGCTGGGCAAGAGGCCGAACTGTCAAAGGATCAACACTAAGACGAAGCCCATGTATGCACACACCTCTTTCTATCCTCCTCGGGTTTTTCTATGGCATGTTAAACAGCTCCCACCTACTATCCAACGTAGGGTTGCCAAGCTCCAGGTACTTAGCAAACATAAACCAGCAATTATAAGTCGCATGTAAATTAATTACGAGACGTGAGTCACAAGGTACTCACTAACCATTAAACATATATTAAAGCATATATATTCATGTAGTCCGTGTGCACTTATAGTCCGCGTGCACTCCTATACAACAATGGATAACATACACCGTATCAATAACAATTCCTATGCACTTTTCAACTATGTGCTCCGTAGGAATGCAATTCAGGAAATGTTTCCTGAATTGCATTCCTACGGAGCACATAGTTGAAAAGTGCACACGGACTATAAGTGCACACGGACTACATGAATATATATGCTTTAATACATGTTTAATGGTTAGTGACTACCTTGTGACTCACGTCTCGTAATTAATTTACATGCGACTTATAATTGCTGGTTTATGTTTGCTAATTTACTGACAGCAGGCTAACTCAAGCTTACTCAAGCTCCAGGTACTAGCTGGAGATCTCCTGCTATTACACCTGATCTCCAGCCAACAGAGATCAGTTCACCTGGAGAAAATAGCCACTTTGGAAATATGACTCTATGGCAATATGACTCTATGGGAAGTCCCTCCCCTCCCCAAACTCCGCCCTCCTTAGGCTCCACCCCTAAAACCTCCTGCTGGTGGTGAAGAGGAACCTAGTAACCCTAATCCAACCTCCCCTGTCTTCTTTCAGCTATTACCTTGAAGTTCCTAGTTGTCGGATGGCTTTTTTCACCTCATTATCCTCACAAAGAGGGAGAGGGAGATGAGAATGTGAGAAGTTGGCAAGGAGAAAAGAAAGAGAAGGATGCAAAGGGAGTGGCCATGAGGGTTGTCTGGTCTGTGACCCTCTTTTAGAGGCTTTGCGACCCACTTTTTGGGTCCCAACCCACTGCCCTATAGTATGGTATGTTGGTCGAGACTAAAGATTGTTTGATTGGTGCTATACCATGAATTGCATCTGATAGGGAAAAGGATATTAGTACAGATTGTGAAGTAATATGCTCTTCTTGACCTACAACTAATGTGGGACACTCATTGTGGACCACTTTGGGGGTCAACTTTGTAAACATGTAAAACTGCTCTTATCTTTGTCTAGTTCCATTAACTTCTGCTGCATGTTTAAGCAATCAACAATTCACTTGCTCAGTGTCTTGAGAGGTTTATCTATTGACATATATACCATTTGTTTTGAGAGAGATTAAAGTAAAACATACACAACTGAAAATGTAAAGCTACTGAAAGTTAATGGGATAAATACTTCTTACAGCCCCTATACTATCATAAAATTTGTTTTCGGTTTTATGGTTTATAATAGCCCTTAATTCTGAAAAGTGTGGGAAAACATAAGAAACAAAACCAAGAATGCAATTTAAAAACAACACCCTACAGAGGCATTATGTTCAGCACATCTTATTTTTAATGCAGCCTTTAGAGTGCTAATTTTTGTGTGGATCATTTAACATTAGCTGATTAGGATAGAGTTTTTCAGTAAAACCTGAACCATAATTAATTTATGCTAACTGTGCTTAGTGGATCGGATGAATTCATCTCTTACATACATCTATAAGTCCTGTCAAGTTGACACCAGCAAGGGGCTTTCAAGATAAGTGAGAAGCAGACATGGCTTGCCATTGCCTTCCTCTGCAGAGCATTCCTTGGTGGTCTCCCACGTAAACAGTAACCCTGCTTAGCTTCTGAGATCTGACTAGTGGCTATACCATGCCACTTTCCTTCCCTCAACCCCCTTAACTAGCCATAATTCATTTGACCAGGATTTGAAGCCAGGAACCAAGGTTGGCTTATTAACCACAATGACTCAACTATGGTTTTGTGTTATGATGAACAAATAGGACCTCCTGGCTTAATCCTGGCTTGCTGTTTCTCACACTTCCTGAGCTATAATATCTCCTTAAAACTGAAGCCACTCTTGAAATGCCACGTCATTTGCTAGGAATCTCCTGTTCATGCTCTTCTGAAAGGTACAGGGATTCCAGTATACACAGTACCACAGGAATCTCAGGGTATTTCACTGCTCCACTCCTCAAGCCAAGGCAGCCTTCTTGCAAGTGGTGCACAGCTTCCCCGGTCTCCAGTGATGCACATTACTCCCTAGACCTGCCTCACTGCTGCTGTGGTGCAAAGCACCTGTTTGTGGTCTGGATGTGAGAGAAAAGCTAGGAAACTAAGTGAGGGGGAGACTGCTTTATCTGCTTTTGGCACCCTTGCCTTCACAAATTTTGTCTGAGAAGATGAATTTCTCAAACCACATTCATTCCTTAGTCCAAATGAACATGCTTTTTTGAGCCCAGAACGCATTTAAGAACATAAGAAAGGCCCTGCTGGATCAAACCAAGGCCCATCAAGTCCAGCAGTCTGTTCACACAGTGGCCAACCAGGCGCCTCTAGGAAGCCACAAACAAGACAAAATTTCCTAATGTGTAAATGACACAGTCATTAGCAAATGGCTTACCTAAGCCCCCCCCCCCCTCCAAGTAGGAATTTTCAGAAAGAGGAATAAACCACAAAAGCTCTCTATCTGTTAGTTTTATCCTGGAACCAGCAGCTGAGCCATCTGGAAACTCTGATGTTTCTTGTTTTCTTTTTTCCCTTTCCCAGAAGGCTTGCAGACAGTAGGGACAATGTTTGGGGTGAGCACTAAAATGTATTATCTGCTGTGCCTAATGTCAGATTTCTAAAATGTATTATTTTATTATTATTATTTAGTTAATTTTATACCCCACCCCAATCCCCCGCCACAGCCGAGCTCAGGGCGGCCCACAACAACCATCCATACTATAAATCTGTTAAAATACCATATAGTCCTGATGAAATCATAAAGCCATATACAGAGCTCCAAAAACAATGAAAACAGATGTCGCTCATCAAGACAAAAACTGCTGTGGCTTTCCAGTAGCCAGGACTCCTATATAATTTACAGCCATAATCATAAATTTATAAATTCAGTAGTCTGCATTCTTTAGCTCTTTTCTGGAGGTCTGTATGTAACTATGGCTAATGCTAACCACTTTAAGAGGATAGGTTTATACTGCAGAATACTGACAGTCATCAGGAGGCTGAGATTATTCTGTATAAATTTGTGATCATTTCTTCCTAGCTGGCTAGAATGATAGTGGAATTGTAACTTCATTCCTTTTTACTATTGTAACACACTGTATATGGGACTGTCTTCAAAGAATGTTCAAAAATGCAACCGGTGCAAAATGCAGCATCTATATTGTTGGATGCTCCCATTTTATTCAATCTACACAGGGTGCCAGTGAGTTTGTAGGTCCAATTCAAAGTGCAGGTTTTCTATTGTCTGTTGCATTTTTATTCTGCCCTTCATTCAAAGAACTTAGGGTGGTGTGCATAATTTTTCCTTTCTCTGTTTCATCCTCACAACAACCTTAAGAGTAAAAATTAGGCTGGGAGAGGAAAAGTGACTGGCCTGCCCAGTAGGTCTGTTGAATTTTTTTTTAAATCGGTATAATTAGGATTTTGGTTTAAATGACCTTTTTTGGGGGGAATCCCGAATTCCCCTATACCGGTATAAGTAGGAATTCAGGTTTAAATTCGGGATTCCCGAACAATTCGGCCATTTAAAACAATTTAAACACATTTGCAGCTTTCCATGGCTCTGGTGGGGCATTTTTGCAGGTAGAGGTCCCAATTTTTCCCGGAAGCTTGAAGGGACTCTCCTTGCAAGAACCTCCAAGTTTGGTAAAGATTGGGTCAGGGAGTCCGAAGTTATGGGGTCTGGAAGGGGTCCCCCCATCCTCCCCCATGGAAATCATTAGCAAAATAGCTGTGTGACTCTTTAATCTGATCTAATGTATCTCAACGGAGAAGCTGGGCTTTAAATGGTGGGTGGGAAAGTTCGCCCGGTGCCTCCATAGAGATACTATGTGATACACTTTGTCTCTATGGAGGTTCAGGGTGAACTTTCCCATCATTTAAAGCCCAGCTTCCCCATTGAGATACATTGCTAAGGTCACATTAAAGAGTCTGAAAACAGCCACTTTCCCAATGCATTGCAATTTACTGAATTGGCATTTATTCTGTATTTTTTTTGTTTGGTTTTAGGGCTGTCGATTCGGTTCATTCCGAACCGAAAAACAGCCGAATTTTCCCCAATTCGGCGGTTTCCAGTTCGGATAGAGCCGAAGTCAAAAAAGGTGGGAAAATGAGGAGCCGAATTTGATCAGATCGGGTGGACGCCGGATAAATTCGTACAAGTTCGGCGCCCCCAAAGCAGCATTCTCCTGCGGCCAATCGGTGGCCAAGCTGGGTCTTCCTCTGGCCAATCAGTAATGGATGACTGTGTGATCCCAGCTGCTGCGCAGCCCGTGGTCCCCCCCAAAATCACCAATTGGAATAAAGCCATTAAAAATACATTCACAGCTTTCCACTGCTCCAGGGGGGCATTTTTGGAGGTAGAGGTCCCAAACTTTCAGTGAAGCTTGAGGGGATCCTTCTTGCAAGAACCCCCAAGTTTTGTAAACATTGGGTCAGGGGGTTCCAAGATATGGGGCCTGGAAGGGGTGTCTCCTCCAAAATTGCCAATTGGAATAAAGGAATTAAAAACACATTCACGGCTTTCCACGTCTCCAGGGGGGCATTTTTGGAGGTAGAGGTCCCAAACATTCAGTGTAGCTTGAGGGAACCGTTCTTGCAAGAACCCCCAAGTTTTGTAAAGATTGGGTCAGGGCCTCCCGAGTTATGTGTTTCCCCCCCAATTGGAATAAAGCCATTAAAAACACAGCCCTTGACCTCAATCTTTACAACACTTGGGGGTTCTTTCAAGAAGGGTCCCCTCAAGCTACACTGAAAGTTTGGGACCTCTACCTCCAAAAATGCCCCCCCTCGGAGCCGTGGAAAGCCGCGAATGTGTTTTTAATGCCTTTATATGGGGACCCCTTTCGGGCCCCATATCTCAGGACCCCCTGACCCAATCTTTACAAAAATTGAGGGTTCTTGCAAGACCGGTCCCCTCAAGCTACACTGAAAGTTTGGGAGCTCTACCTACAAAAACGCCCCCGTAGCTGTGGAAAGCCGCAAATGTGTTATAATAGCTTTAAATGGCCAAATTTATTCGCGAACTTTGAACTTAGTGCCAAATTCCACGTATCTGAATTGGGGGAGTTCAGACTTTGGCATTTCCCTAATAAAAATGGGCCGAATTTTGCTGAATCCAAATTTTACCGATTTTTTTTTCAACTGCCCTATTTGGTTTTTACTGAATCGACAGCCCTACTGCCCAGGATTCATGATTAAGGGTGCAGTCCTAGGGTGGGGGAGGTGAATTGGTTTAGGAGCTGACGTGATCCCATGCCGGTGTAAGTGCCCATTTATCCCATGATAATGGGCACTGGCACCATCACAGAGGGCATTTCTTTTGGCGCCTGGGCACTACAGAGCAACACCTGCCTCCCCAGCCAGCGCAGCCTCCTGCCGGTGTCCACCTGAAACAAGTCCCCACACCAGTGTCCCAGAAGGCATTCCTGGGGGAAGAGTGGCCTTTAGGCAATTTCCTAGCCCCTATTGCCCCAGGAACGCCCCTTCCCATGGCTGAGTGGCTATGCCACCTTTTTATGGGGACTTTTCAGCATTATTTTAATTTTTACCCCTCCTACAACATTTTTTTACCATCGCGGCAGCTGGAAATACTCCCCATTAGTAATGCGCTGCCCATGGGGGTTTGAACAATATACCCCACACCATTAGTAATTATTGTTATTTGTTTTCTGCTTCGAGTGAAAGTGTGTTTAAAGGCTCTGGGTGTTGGGGTATTATGAAACACAATGTCTTATCCCACAACAAACATTTTTCTATTCCAAGAAACATTGGAATTTGGCTTGGGGGTATGAATTCAAAATACAATTTATGAATTTTTTTTAAAGCATGATAGCAATATTGGGTATGGGGAAATAAAGCGGTCTTTCGTTCTTTCTGAAAACTCATCATTAGCCCTGGTGAGATAACAATCTGAAGCTGTACTGGCTAGCCCCCTGATTCCATTACAAAGTTGATGCAGGAGGTACAACAATTTCATTTTTCCTTCCCATTTTTTTCACCTTTTCATTTTGTTCCAAAATGGATTTCAAACTGGGTTCTAGTAAAAACTGAGGTTTCTCAGCCTCACAGGCACTCATCAGAACAAGAACATAACTGATAACCAAACATCCTCGCATTACAGCTTTTCCAACACTTTTCATCCTCTAAAATGAGCACCTATGTGTGCGGGCTATGTCTGTTCTGGTCTTCTTCTTAGACCACAACAATAAGTCCCAGTAGGCCTGGCCATAGATCATCTGTGAACTGTGTTGGGACACCTCCAGGATCATTCTTGGATTCTGTGGTAGATAAATTATTAGGGAAGCATTCTCTAAATGCATGGAGTTTACTGCTTCTCTAGACAAATATTTCCTCGGCAGGAAACCATGATATATAGCCAGGTTTAAATTGTAGTGCTTCCTTCTAATTAGATTTATTTAGTGTCAAAGTCTCAGTCAACATATCAGATTTTCACAGAATATTTCACAAAATAAGAATTTCACACAAACATTGCAATTAAAGGCATGAAGTCTCTTCCTCTCTTTAAGCCATGACCTGCAGAAGCTGTCTTGGATATTATTGTTTTTGAAGATGCAAAACATTTGGAGTGTTCCAACTGCTAGAATACTTTGTCAAATAAATAAATCTGCACGTATCACTGATGATAGCATTCCAAAGGCTGTACTGTCATGAAGAAGAGATGTGATCTCTGAAGAGATGGGTGTCAGCACATTCTGTCTTCTCCTGATCAATTGCAGATGTAGACGAATAGCAATTTTATGCAGAGGAATTTCATTCTCTACCAACATAATGCCTTCATGGGTGCAAGGGAGGAGAAAAGCTAGTGGTTGAATGAGCATGTTGAGAAATTAAAATAAGCAGAAAAAAGGAATAAACAATTAAAACCACTTTTCCATTATTCGAACCAAGAAGATGAAAGTGGGATTTTAAAAATTATTTTTTATTATTCCATTTTCCTGCCCCAACTGTATAAACATACATCTCTTCCAGTGAATGCTTTGTACAACCACCTGCACCCTCTTCGGCACTGAACCTAAGTGACATTTCAAACATTCTCATGAGAAGTCGGTCTCTTTCTCATAAAACAGGATGCAATATTACTCAACATATTATTGGAATACAAGTAGTATTTTCCTAAGGGGTTACTGCAGTTTAAGGTTTGTTCTCAAGCCTTGTTTCTAGAGCTTTTTGGAGCCCCGTCTAAAGATACATTAATTCACATGGTCAAGATAATTGCTGGATGATTAGCAAAACAGTGAATTTCTTATGAAACCAAAGCTTGCTGAAAGATATGGACCTAACACCACAATCTGATGAAGCTGCATCAGAAATGTCATCCTGTCCTGAGACTGATGTGGCTAAAGGCTCTGACTTTTCCCTCAATTTTTAACTGAGACCCAAAAGAGGGTTGCACCATCATCCATGCCTCTGAGGGACCCAACCAAGTGCTACATCCAGAGGCTGCTGGAGCTCTTGTCTGCTCCAACTATATCCCACTCGTATGTATCACTAGTGCCCTTATCTGGCATTGCTGAGTCATGTGGCACACAGGATCTCAGTCAGCACATGCCAGACAGGTAGGGTTACCTACCTCCAAGTAGTAACTGGAGATCTCCTGCTATTACAACTTATCTCCAGCTAATAGAGATCAGTTCACCTGGAGAAAATGGCTGCTTTGGCAATTGGACTCTATGGTATTGAAGTCTCTCCCCTCTCCAAACCCCGCCCTCCTCAGGTTCCATCCCCCAAACCTCCCACCGGTGGTGAAGAGGGACCTGGCAACCCTACTGACAGGGGGATGGAACCAAGTAAGGCAGAACTGAAAGAATTCTTGCTGCAGCAACAAGAATAGAATTTCCTAGTTGGTCAAAAGCTGAGCAAGCTTGACCTAGAAATCTTTAGAGGACTTGCAGGATATCACCAGACCTGTCCTGAACCACCACTTTTTGAGAACCTTCCATGATGATATGGCTGGTCTTCTAGCAATTCTGTCCTTTGGCCAGAACTTTAGAGAAGCACATGCTGTGAGTTGTGGCACTGACCAATGCAGCCACATGCAACTGCGGAAGTATGGGTCACCCTCAACCACAAAACACAAAGGAACACAGTGGATGACCATTCAGTAGTAGGCACTCCTGGAGGCTGACAGAGGATCCAGTAGGTTTTTTTATCTACCTTTTTATTTTTTCTTTCCTGAAAAGGGAAAGGGGGCTACAATGAGTTCAGAGCTAGGAAATTCCACATTCTGAGAATAGCAAATATTCTGCTGCAGTCTTATGTGGATTTTTTCCCCCTGCTGACAAAGGACATCTGCAGAACCAGAATTGTTTTTGAGTGTCCAGCCACTCTAATTAAGGACCAAGGCCATGGAAGAAACCACATAGTTATAGAACCAGAATTGTTTTTGAGCATCCAGCTGCACATCCATATGGATGTGATCTCTCTGCAGTGCAGTCCTGGGCACCCACTTCTCAAAGGGTGTGCTCTCCTAGCACTGAGGCACTGGGTCCTGGGTTAAACAGCAGCCTCCTGAAATTGGGTAATCCATCTGCAGCAACCGTGTTTTTCGTTATGGTAATTTCCTCAGGTGCAGGCAGCAGGAAGCCTGATGCTTGAAATAGCCAAGACACTATTCTCTTTGTTTTCATTTTCTCTATTCAGCCCAAACTCTGCATTTTATGCCAATTTTCCCCATTGATTAGCATACCCAAATGGCCCTGAAGTTGTTGGGAACTAGGGGTGTGCATATCAATATGCCGATTTTTTTAAAAAAAAACCGATTTTTTTTTTTGTATTTTTCAGGGGGGAGGGGGTTACCAGCTAAATGGTGGAAAAAATGGGGACCCATTTTTTTAACATTTTTTTTACTTTTATCTCTGTTGAAATGCATTTTATTAGTTTTAGCCAATTTTCCAGCCTGTCAAGATCATCCTGTATCCTGGCTCTGTCTTACACCAGATTTGCTACCCCTCTCAATTTAGTATCATCTGCAAATTTAATAACCATCCCCTCTATACCTTCATCCAAATCATTTATAAAGATGTTGAACAACACAGGGCCCAGGACAGATCCCTGAGGCACTCCACTAGTCACTCCTCTCCAAATGGATGAGGAACCATTAACAAGCACTCTTTGGGTGCGTTCTGTCAACCAAATGCAGATCCACCTAACAGTAATAGGATGTAGATCACATTTTCCCAATTTGTCAACAAGAATATTATGGGGAACATTATCAAAAGCCTTACTGAAATCAAGATAAACTATGTCTACTGCATTCCCCTGATCCAGCAAGGTAGTAACTTTTTCAAAAAAGGAGATAAGATTAGTCTGACATGACTTGTTCTTGAGAAACCTGTGCTGGCTCTTAGTAATCAGATCCATCCTTTCTAAATGCTCAAGGACTGACTGTTCAAAAACTTTTCCTTGTATAGATGCCAAGCTCATGAGTTGGTAGTTACTCGGGTCCTCCTTTTCCCCCTTTTTGAAGATGGGGACAACATTTGCCTGCCTCCAGTCTTCTGGCACCTCACCTGTTCTCCAAGAGACAGCATGCATGCACAACAATGCCCCTTCCGGGGTAAACCCAGAAGCGATGGGAATGCTCTAACATTTAATGATAAATTGGAAACTAGAAGTGAAGTGTGTAAGAAGTGAAGTATGTAAATCTGCATTCTTGTGCCCCATTGAATAAAGTGGTCCTTTTGTTGATTAAATCTGCAGAGACTTACACTGGATATTTAATGTCTTTTTTCCTTGCAAAAGATTAAAAAAAATATGCACAGAAAACTATTCTTTGTAACAGCAAAGCAATTTTCAACATTTACAACATTTGAACATTTTTAAAAGAAGAAAAAGCTGAAAGATTTGCGGTGAGGGGGTGGGGGGAAAGCTTGTTCTTAAAGCTGTTTGCTGGCAAGATGACAGGACCAAAATGTCTTAAATGATCGCATCCCCCAAAGCTGTTTTTGAAGAAGGGAAAAAAAGCATCTTTCTCCTTCTGTCACCTTGCCTGACAAGCTTTATGTATTTTATTTGTATGCAAGTGAAAAGCAGTTTATTGTGTCCCAAAGGAGAGGGTATTAATGATCATTTACTCCCCGCTGCGTGGCCTGTCATAATTTTGCAGAAGTAAGACTGACAGGAGTAACAACCAATCAGTATGTTAATAGAGCACTTGACAGTGGCTAGTCAAGTCCATTCTATGCAAGTTTATTCCACAAACCCCTTAATGTAATTTCATTTTTTTGGGGGGGGGGGAAGAAAATCAATGCTTCAGAAGTTCTTAGAATTGTTAGGTAGAAGCTAACCAAGAAGTCCTCCAGATCCATGTCTCAGCAGGTGTTTCCTAGGGGTAAGGGAGAAAAGGAGTGGGCCCTTATCCTCTTGAAAACTCAACAATCAGTCTTTACCCCCCCCCCAAAAAAACCCCGCAATTTGTCATATCAATATCTTACATAACATGAAAAAAACTCCTTACTGCACCTCAGAATTAAATCTACTTGCTGACAAGTAAATAGAAGGCAGAATCTTTAAAAATGATGGGGGGAAAGTCAAATGTCAAAAACCCCTACAGATTTCCAGGAGGGAATGCCATTCATTTCCTCTTCAGAACAGCATTGTCTACTTCATTTCTCTTTGAGGCTGGTGAAGGGAGGGGGGGGGACAACAACAACCCCTAGCTAAAGACAGTTGTTATCAGCACTGACATATAAATAGCCTAACATTTCGTTAGTCATTTTGTATCATACGGCCCTTGCTATATGCACTCTGCGCCGTACAAAGTGGGCTTCGAAAATTATTTCTGAGTGTTTGCACAGCACGCCAAGACATGATTACAGAGGGGATTAGTGGATTTAGGAAATGACAGTCAGCTGTCACGAGGCAGCATGTAAAACATGCCTCAATTCTCTCCATATAGATTTTTTTTTGGGGGGGGGGAGAGGGGATTCTTCATCAGGCACGGAAACAATGCCTATCTCCGACGAAGATGGAATGAATTTGAAATTTTTATAAAAAACACTTCCGTGTGTCAAATTATCAAGATAAACAAATAAAAAGGGTCATGGAGGAAGTGGGGGACTTGACAGGTGGTCCATTTGTTTCATACAAAGAGGTGTGAAGAAAATCTGTTCAGGAAGGCCTACGTTGCTCTCTACGTGATTAGCATTACTGGAACTCATTTGCCCTGCTCATAATTCCCACCAAAAATGTAAGGCTGCGCCTCGCTGTCGCCATCCTGGCCGGCCTCTTCGACTCCATCTGCCCTTCCCCAGCCTGCTTCAGCCAGCCTCCGAATGTGCAGTGCTCTTGGAGCTAGGGTTGCCGATCCCCAGGTAGTAACTGGAGATCTCCTGCTATTACAACTGATCTCCAACTGATAGAGATCAGTTCACCGGAGAAAATGGCTGCTTTGGCAATTGGACTCTATGGCATTGAAGTCCCTCCCATCCCCAAACCCCACCCTCCTCAAGCTCCACCCATCAGTTGTAACAGCAGGAGATCTCCAGCTACTACCTGGAGGTTGACAACTCTAGCCGTGGAGGAGGCTCCTGGCTGGGCTGCCTGTTTTCCATGCTGACCAGGGCTGCTGCCGCCAAGGAAGTCCGGGGCTGAGCCAAGATGGATGGTCCCTGCCTGCTCCAGTCCTGGACAAAACAGAAAAAAATCATACCTGAAGCATGGGGCACCTTGTCATATAGAGTTCGGTTTTCAAAAGATTAAGAGGGGAAATTTGTCTAGTATCATACAATAATATCTCAAAAGCTCTTCATGGCATAGGGAGGTTTTGTGTGGTTGAGCACATTTTTTTGCATGGAGAAAGTTCCAGGTTCAGTTCATACCCTCTCCAGTTAAAGCATCTCGGACAGTGAGAAGCCTCTTTCTGCCTGAGCCTCTGAAGAGCTATTAGACAATACAGAGCTAGATGGATCAATAGTCAGTCAGTATAAAGTATGTTTATTATGTTAACTCTGCTTAGAGATCCTTTCCCTTGCTCAAGTGATGGGACAGCTATGAATCCATGCCTGGAGAAAGGTTAAAATATTCCTTAAATGCACCTTATTAATTTTACATGAACACATAAAACTTTTTTACACTGATTCAGACCATCAGTCTGTCAAGGCCAGCACTGACTACTCTGACAGGCAGCAGCTCTTCAAGATCTCAGGTAGATGTAGGGTTGCCTGCCAATTAACCGGCCGGCCTGCCGCCCCTCAGCTAGCCGACAGGAGAAGCAGGCCACATAAAGGGGGGATAATCCACATGTGCGCATGGTGGCGGCAGAATAATGTCCCTGCTGGGGTAAATCCAGAAGCAATGGGGATGTTCTAGCATGTCCCTCAAAAAAACTCTATGGTCGTGTTGGCGAACCTATGGCAAGTGTGCCGACTCCAGCACGCGGAGCCCTCTCTGTGGGCAAGCGTGGAGGCTGGAGCTACCGGCAGCGCCGCCCCCCGGCCATTCACTCGCTCCGCCACCTAGGCAGGGAAGGCAGGCAGGGAAGGTAGGCAAGAGGAGGGACCTGACCGCCGCGCTGGCACCACAGGAGAGGAAGGAACCGCTACGGAGCCGCCGCCCTTGCTCCCCTGGGACCTCTCCGGCGCGCCCTGCACCTCTCCATCCAGAGCGGCCCCTGGGGAGCGACTGGGCAGCCCTGCTCGTCTTCTGCCACCGTCGCCGGGCTGCTGGGGCCTCTGGGCTGACGGCTTCCCCGCGCCATACTTGCCGCCTCCTCCCGGGCGGGCAGAGGGGGGGAGGAGGAGGAGGAGATGGAACAGCTGTCACACAGGTGGGCGGAAAGGGCCAAGCCCGAGGGGGGCTCGGGCTCCAGCAGAGCAGCCCCCCGGCGCACCCACCCCCCGGGCCCAGCCCCTGCAGAACGGCTGCCTTTCTTGTGGCAATGCCTGTGCTTTGCTCCAGCCTACGGCGCACCTCGCAGCTGGCCCCGGGGCTGGGGCAGCAGCTGGCGCTCCCCAATGGGAGCGCTCAGGACCCGGGCCTGTGGAGAGAGGCCCCTTCTTGGCAGCCCTCCCTCCCAGAGCCATCTGGCCACAGCTGTGCCCTCCAGAGGTGCCCAAAGCGCCCCTCCGCTCTGGCTGTCTTCACTCCCTTCCCGTCCCTGCTAAATCTCTGCCCAAAGAGGCCCGCCTTCGGAGGCCACCTGTCAGGGGTGGGGGTCTTCACCCAGCCATGACGGATGCTGCAAGAACAGACCGAGGGAGGACCCCCACCCTCTTCCCTTCTCCTCAAGAGGCCCAGCGCCAAGGGTGGGGAGGCTGGCCTGCCAGGGGCCCTCCTCCCTCGGCCCCCAAGAGGGGGAGGCTGGCCTGCCCAGGGCCACCACCCAGGTAGCTGCCTCTCCTCTCCATACAATCCCTCCCCCAACAGTCCCCGCCTGAAACCCAGAGGCTCCCTTCCTCCCAATGTGTGTTATGCCTGGGATAATGCTCTCTAGATGCAAACTTTCCCCATCCAAATTCTCAAAACTCAACAATAAGCCCCCCATGGAGAGTTTTGAAAATTCGGAGGGGGGAAACGTGCATCCAGAGAGCGACGAATCCAAGGCAAAACCTCCCAGGCATAAATGGCCTGATCTCGAAGCGTTTGAGGCTGGTGTGTGTGTGTTTTCCATCACACCCTTCTCGGCAGCCCGAATTGGCAGGGGGGGGGCGGATGAGGAGCTCCAAAGGGGGGGCTGATCTGAAACCTGACCAACTTGCAGGGGGGGCCACCTGCTCCAGCGCACTTCTGGAGGGCATCCCCCTAACGCCGCATTGGGCCGAGTGGGAAGCGGTGAGTAGTGGGGTGGGGGGAGAAGGAGATGCAGCTGTCTTTGGGGAGGAGCCCTTTTTGGGGAGGGGGAGAGAAAGACCCCACACACACACATTATTACGTATGATATCAAGTTTTATTCAGTGTACCTATAGTTTAATTAAGACTTAAAAGTTTAATTAAAGTTTATTAAGTTAATAAACAGTGTACCTACCTATATAGTTTAAGATTAAGAAATTTGGCTCTCAAAAGAAATCTCAATCGTTGTACTGTTGATATTTGGCTCTGTTGACCAATGGGTTTGCCGACCACTGGCCTAGTGTTCTGGATGCTCAAATCTGCGCCTTAATTCCAAATATATCGAGGTTTGGCCATTTATGCATGGTCAGTTTTGATGCTCACTCAAAGCTCTTTTTAAAAATGCAACTTTAAAACTGCTTATTCACGGTCTCAAAGCAAAAGGAGAAATTCCACCCCTCCCACTCGCCTGCTCCTTTGTTCCTGTTTGCATAGCCATTAGCATGTGCATAGCTAACCCACCGCTGTTATTTTGCATGGTTCCTTCAGGGGGATTCTTCAGGTTAAATTGTCGTGTTGGCACTTTGCGATAAATAAGTGGGTTTTGGGTTGCAGTTTGGGCACTTGGTCTCTAAAAGGTTCGCCATCACTGCTCTATGGAAACCATAGAGTTTTTGAAGGAATATGCTAGAGCGTCTCCACCACTTCCTGGTTTGATGGTTTTTGAAGTTTTTGAGGAACATGCTAGAGCATTCCCATCGCTTCTGGGTTTACCCTGGAAGGGGCATTGTTGCGTGTGCAAGCTGTGTGCTTGCGCAGCGCCCCCCCCCCCAAAGTGGTGGCAAGGGGGGACCTGCCAACTCTAGGTAGATGTCTTTCACATCTCTTGATTCTTTTAACTGGAAGTGCCTGGGATTGAACCTGAGACCTGCTTACAAAGCAGATGATTTATCACAGAACCATAAATCTCCCTAGAAGTTCTTTCTTACCTTCTCATTCTGGCCAAGTGGTTCAGGAATGAAGAGAAGGTAGACAGACTTGCTTGCTCAGACCTATCAGAAACATTGCTATAGGCTCCTACAGTGCAGATGAACAACTTTCATGGTTTCCATAAAAACTCACCCACAGGGATCCACCCAGGCCTGAAGTTAAAATGACAGGGAAGGAATGTATAGGGGCAGTTTTCTAATTGCTCTCCATTATCTGGAGAAATGAACAGATGAACCTCCCTTCTGCTACCATGCTTCGTCCTTATGCTGTGTGCATTCATCTGAAAGTGTGTACAGATCCTGTATAAAGCTCTGTCTGTATGAGTGGCAACCTTGGAAAAAAGTATATAAAGGGACAGGCATGCTCTTTCTCCATACAAGAATAGGGATTTTCAGTTGAATAGTTTTTCCATTTATAACTGCTATTATACCCATTCATATTTTTAAGTTTTCATTTATTTCCATTGATTTCAGTGTTTCCAACAGTCAATTTCCGTTCTTCGCCCAGTTGGAATGAAATAGTTGGAATGAAATCCATTTGGAATGCAGCACTCTCTTTGTACCTAACCTTCAGAGGTTAGGCTGGTGGCAGCTGGATTCGTAGGGTTGCCAACCTCCAGGTATTGGGGGAGAAAATAGACACCACTGTACTGGTATCAGGAGATAAGGAAATTAGTACAGGGGCGAAAAATACTTTTAGGTGCAGAATATATTTATAAGCTACTGTGTCTAGACAAATATGCATAAACAATTACACAATTGGACTCAACAAACAAAAATCTTATACACCAACTATACATCCCATCTCATGGATGGTAGTGGACAAGAAGAATGTCAATGCAGAAGTGCAATGTCTCTCACTGTATGTACATCAGTCTTCTGTATAGGTATCATACAGGTAAATAAACAGTTCTAGTAAATATTGACTGTTCAAGGAGGATTTGCTTCATGGAAGTACGGCCGTTTCAAATTCTTTGAATTCTTCATCAGTCTTTCAAGCATATTCCTCTATATTGCACATCTCTAACAATCAATTTCAAAGTGCTGCATGCATATCAGATCCCAGGCACTGAAGTCCCTGTCCTCCCCAAACCCCAGCCTAGGGCTGTCAAAAAAAAATAAATTCGGTACAGTTCGGATTCGGCCGAATTTGACCCTTGTGGGGTCGGTACGGTCCGAAGTCCGAACTCCCCCGCTTCGGATCCCCGGTAATTCGGGGGGATCCAGAGTTCGGGGGGAAATTCGGCCGAAGCGCGCCTTCAGGGATTCCCTGAAGGCGCGCGGGGGCCCTTTAAACTGATCTGAGCCTCCCAGCTGGGAGGCGCAGATCAGTTTAAAGGGCAGCCCGCCCCCCTTCAGCGGGCTCCGCTGGAGAGAGGCGGAGCCCGCTGGAGAGGCGCAGCTGCCCTTTAAACTCATCTGCGCCTCCCGGGCGGGAGGCTCAGATGACTTTAAATGACAGCCGCGACTCTCCAGCGGAGCCCGCTGGAGAGGCGCGGCTGCCCTTTAAACTCATCTGCGCCAGGCGCAGATGAGTTTAAAGGACAGCCCGCCCCCCTTCAGCAGGCTTCCCTGCAGGGGGGCGGGCTGTCATATAAACTCATCTGTGCCTCCCGGGCGGGGGGCGCAGATGAGTTTAAAGGACAGCCCGCCCCCCTTCAGCGGGCTTCCCTGCAGGGGGGCGGGCTGTCATTTAAACTCATCTGTGCCTCCCGGGCGGGAGGCGCAGATGAGTTTAAAGGACAGCCCACCCCCCTTCAGCGGGCTTCCCTGCAGGGGGGCGGGCTGTCCTTTAAACTCATCTGTGCCTCCCGGGCGGGAGGCACAGATGAGTTTAAATGACAGCCCGCCCCCCTTCAGCGGGCTTCCCTGCAGGGGGGCGGGCTGTCATTTAAACTCATCTGTGCCTCCCGGGCGGGAGGCACAGATGAGTTTGAATGACAGCCCGCCTCCCTTCAGCGGGCTCCCGTGAAGGGGGGGGCTGTCATTTAAACTCATCTGTGCCTCCCGGCCGGGAGGCACAGATGAGTTTAAATGACAGCCCGCCTCCCTTCAGGGGAGCCCGCTGAAGGGAGGCGGGCTGCCCTTTAAACTGATCTGAGCCTCCCAGCTGGGAGGCGCAGATCAGTTTAAAGGGCAGCCCGCGCCTTTCAGCGGGCTGCCCTGAAGGGGGGGGCGAATTGGCCGAATTTATTCGCGAACTCCCGAACTCGCTGAATTCGCCCCCCCCGGTTGCCCGCCAGATTTGAGTTCGGATCCGTCCGAACTGAAAATCACCGAATCAGGGGAAATTCGGTTGATTTTCAGTTTGGACCGAACCGAATTGACAGCCCTACCCCAGCCTCCTCAGGCTCCACCCCAAAAACCTCCAGCAAGTGGCAAAGAGGGACCTGGCAACCCTATAGTTTCGGGACATTTTCTGTGGTGGTGTGGCACCTCACCTCTGGATTCTGGAATGCCTTCCCCTCTTGAGTTTCACCTGGCACCCACCTTATGATGTTTTAGGTGTGAGAGCATAAAAATTCTTCTTGGTTGTTTTCTGGTCTGTTTCTGGCCTGTGGTCTGTTTTATGGATAGTTTTATCCTGTTTTGTGTCTCTGGGCTTGCTTTAAAGACTTGCTTATTTTTATATTGCTTATTGATTAGTTTAACTGCAAGCTGCCTTGAGCAGGACTCTGAAGGGGTAGCATGTAAGACAGACAGATGGATAGATAGATGGATAGATAGATAGATGGATGGATGGGTGGATGGATAAGAAGATAGATAGATAGATAGATAGATAGATAGATAGATAGATAGATAGATAGATAGATAGATAGATAGATAGATAGATAGATAGATAGATATGAAAGTCATATTGATTGAACTCATGCATGGGATTCTAGTCACTTGATATATTTCAGGCAGATTGCTAGTTCCCGTCCCCCCCCCCCCGCAACATTCATTCTATCTAAATAGGTCTTCAAGAAGTATTAGTATTAATTTCTTACAGGACCTAGGAACTAGCAAGTTTCTGAGACTTACAAATCTAGCAGATACCATTCTGAATTGCACCAGGCTTGGTGTAAATTGCCAATCATGGATATTTATGAGAAAGGTTAAGGAAACCCTTTCTTTACCCAAACTCCACCTTAGTTTTCTCCATTCTCAGTACCAAAAACTTTTGTTGCAGTTTGGCTGACATTTCCAATCTGAGTAGACAGTAACCAGTAGTAACCAACAGTAGAAGATAGTCAATAGTAAAAGCATCCAATCTGTATTTTGCATTGAAGCTCTTGGGAGGAGAGTTCACAGGAAAATAAGCAGCAAATGCATTGACATAAAATGTATTCTTTTCAGTTCCTTTGTGTGTCTCAACAAGAACAAAAATTATTAGCTTTTTGGTATCATCATAACCAACAGGTGTCTCTCTTCCTCCTTGCCTGTATGCATACACACAATGCATATATACCTTCCTACACATGCCTACTCTGAGTCTCTGCTTCCTCTCTCTCTCTCACACACACACACACACTCACACTCACACACACACACAGCTGTTGCTTTAAACTAACTCCAGATGTGTGACGTTTGAAATGGGAGTGTCCCAGCTGAAACAGGACAATTGGGGGACATGCTATACAGTACATAACGGGTTCCAGTGACTAGCCCCAGATACCAGAAGGTGGCTGTGTGGTCTGATTAAGAATAAGCTGTACTTCAATTATATATCTAAAACATGAAACATGGACAACATGCACTTTTTAAAAGGAAATAACAGCACTTTCCTGCCTACCATCTCTGCTCTGTCTATAATGCCAATTGCCTTCTATTGCCACATAAATGTTTTAACGTTTTATGAGTTGTTTGCAATAAAGGTGATTGATGATGATTTTATGTAATTGCCTATTAGAAAATACACTATTTCACGATACAAGCTTTGGGGCGATCTCTCTTTGTAACCCAGAAAGAAAAGTGAATATTGGTGCCGGGACTTGTGCAGTACTGTGGTTAAAACACACATACACACGGTGTTTGTCCCTACAGTCTGTTTAATTTTACACAGGCGATTTTTAAACGTGTTAGCATCTTTCTCTGGGTTTGCTGAGTTTTGCATTTCAATCAGCTGCAGCTATCTAGAAATACACCACTTCCGTACCTGCAGGCAGGCAAATAGCTTTACGCGACACACGCACAAATAGTCACCCAGGGTGAATAGCTATAATTATACTGGAGTGCATCCAAGAAGTCAGCCATTCTGTTTATACTTATTGCCTCTTTGAATTTATGGGCACATCAAGCAAACATACTGCAAATTGATTTTAATACAAAAACTGTTGACCTTAATATTACAGTTTAGCAACTATTTTTCTTCCAAATGCTGTTGTACTGGAAAATATATAAATGCTGCATAGACGTTGGCAACAAGGAAACTCCTGGTGTGTTCATAAATGATCTCAAGAATTGCCGCTAATAGCTTTAAAAATGCAAGACTTTCAGAACTATTTCCACTCTAAGTGTTCAGGTTTCAATTCTACATTAACTTGCACTTTATACAGTCCCAGTTTGGGTTCAAATTATAGATCAAGATGGCTATCCACCTCTAATTGAAATGTCCCTTTGGTTTTAAGTGGCTGTGGATTATACCTTAACATTATTTCTGTTTTGAACTGACACAGAAAGATACCCAAGGCATGAACAGAGATGTAAATTTGAATCTGAAGTGAGTTTACCCCCTTAAAAATGGAAATTTTGCTAAAATTGAATTGTATGCATTGGGTTGGATCCAGCGATGCACAAATAGAAAATCAATTTGTGTAGTTCCAGTTATGTAGTTATGTAGTTCCAGTTATGCAATACAGTCTGTTCTCATCCTAGTTTGCTTGTATACACAGTGACACACACACACACAAGATCTTGTGCAGCAGTCTCCTCCCCCTCCCATTAGGGTTGCCAACTGCCAGGTAGTAGCAGATCTCCTGTTAATTCAACTGATCTCCAGCCGATAGAGATCAGTTCACCTGGAGAAAAATGGCCGCTTTGGCAATTGAACTCTATGGCATTGAAGTCCCTCCGCTCCCCAAACCCCACCCTCTTCAGGCTCCGCCCCCAAAATCTCCCACCGGTTGAGAAGAGGGACCTGGCAACCCTATCTCCCATAGTGTACCTCAAAGAGCCATTTTGAGAATGAAGAAGCTGCTAGGTTCACTTCCTGAAATCCCAGGATTGGTGGTACAATATCTCACACAAGTGGGGCTACAATCAGTCTGATGGGGCTACAATCAGTGGGGCTACAATCAGTCTGACAAGTGGGGCTACAATCAGTCTAATTAAACAGACGGTCTATAAGCACTTAGAAAGAAATGCCGTGCTCACTGACAGTCAACATGGGTTTCTCAAAAACACGTCACGCCAAACTAATCTCATATCTTTTTTTGAAAGAGTGACAAATATGGTAGATGAAGGGAATGCTGTAGTTGTAGTGTACCTTGATTTCAGTAAAGCCTTTGATACAGTCCCCCATGATATTCTTGAAATAAAGCTAGTGAAATGTGGGCTGGACACTGCTACTTAGGGCTGTTGATTCGGTTCGGCCCGAACTTAAAATCAGCCGAATTTCCCTTGATTCGGTGGTTTTTAGTTCGGGACGAACCAAACTCAAAAATGGCGGGCAACCGGGGAGCCGAATTCAGCGAGTTCGGGAGTTCACGAATAAATCCGGCCAATTCGGGGCCGTCAGTAAGCAGCATAACCTTCAGTAAGCAGCATTCTCCTCCCCCGGCCAATTGGTGGCCAAGCTGGGTCTTCTTCTAGCCAATCAGTCAGGATTGAGTACTGGAGGAATCAGCAGATGTGCGGCCCCGCCGGGGAAGGAGAGAGAGAGGGAAATCCTTGTGTGTGTGTGCGGGGGTGCTTGTGCACATTCGCTCCTTTCCGTGGCTGCAGGGGGCGCATTTTTGGGGGTACAGACCCCAAACTTTCAGGGGATATTCAGACAAGCCTTCTTAAGAGACCACCCAAGTTTTGTAAACATTGGGTCAGGGGGTCCCAAGATATGGGCTCCCCCCTTTTTCTTTCCATGGCTGCAGGGGGCGCATTTTTGGGTGTGCCGACCCCAAACTTTCAGCGGAGCATCAGACAAGGCTTCTTAAGAGACCCCCCAAGTTTTGTAAACATTGGGTCAGGGGGTCCTGAGATATTGGCTCCACCCCTTTTTCCTCTCCCCCTTTTCCATTTCTGTGGCTGCAGGGGGCGCTTTTTTTGGGGTGCAGCCCCCAAACTTTTATCATAGCTTCAGACAATCCTTCTTAAGAGACCACCCAAGTTTTGTAAAGATGGGTTCAGTGGGGGCAGAAATATCGGCTCCCCCCTTTTCTCTTTCCATGGCTGCAGGGGGCACATTTTTGGGTATGCCAACCCCAAACTTTCAGCGGAGCTTCAGACAAGGCTTCTTAAGAGACCACCCAAGTTTTGTAAACATTGGGTCAGGGCCCCCCGAGATATGGGCTTTCCCCTTTTCCCTATTGGGATGAATGGATCACCCTCGAGAGATGCATACATATGGATCTCATATTGGATACAAATGGAATCATATTGGATTACCCAGCCTCCCAGCCCCTCCTGATGGAACAGAAGACAGCCACAGTAAGACCCCTTTGGGGGCTTTAATCTGTAATTTTTCTTTTCTCTCTGTGTGTGTGTGGGTCTGTGTGTGTGTGGGGAGGGAGCAGTTTCTGTGGGTGGGGGGGGGAAGCCAAAGGGGGCTTTTGCCGGTTCTGCCTGGAGTGTGTGTTCCCCCTCCAGTCTCTCTCTCCCTGGTTTGAGGGGGGGGGTTCATTTTTATGTCTTCAGGTTTTCCCTCATTCATAAGATCAAAACTGGTTTTCAAATGGTGACTTAAAGAATGCATCTGCCTGGTCCCAAGTCCAATGCAAAAGGAGAAATTCCACCCCTCCTGCTCATTATGCATAGCTAGCTGCCTCTGTCCCTTTCCATGGTTTGCAAACTCCCAGGTGTCAGGTGTTGCTTTGCACTGTTGCAAAGGTGTTGCATTGCGTGCTTGTGTTGCTTTGCAGTTGTATTGTTTTGCAAAATTCTTCACACCTGCCCCGCCCTTTGCATGTTTGCACAGGTGTTGCTTTGCAGTTGTGTTGCTTTGCAAAGTTCTTAGCAGCTGCCCCGCCCTTGCTCTCATCAGCTGTTTGTCGGGGCTGGGAGCTTTGTGCATGGGTGGCAAGCTCTGCTCAGAGATGCACATTAAGGGTGGGGGGACCCCTTTCGGGGCCCATATCTCAGCCCCCCCCTGACCCAATCTTTACAAAACTTGGGGGGTCTGGCAAGAAGGGTTCTTTGAAGCTCCTCTGAAAGTTTGGGACCTCTACCCCCAAAAATGCCCCCCCAGAGCCGCGGAAAGGCGCGGTTGTGTTTTTAATGGCTTTATTCGGCTGAATTTTTTTCCCGAACTTTGAATTCCCGCCGAATTACACAGACCCGAAGTGGGGGAGTTCGGACTTCGGCATATCCCAAATCTAAACGGGCCGAATTCAGCCGAATCCGAACTATACCGAATTTTTTTTAATTCAACAGCCCTACTGCTACTGTTAGGTGGATTGGTAATTGGTTGACCAACTGAACCCAAAGTGTGCTCATTAATGGCACAAAGCTTTGGTCACCTTGGTTGATTACCTCTATGGAGAACTCGTCAGGAGGAATGTGACCTTGCTAGTTCTGCTGGATCTCTCAGTGGCCTGTGATACCATCAACCATGGTATCCTACTGGGCCGCCTCTCAGTGCTGGGACTAAGGGGCACCATGTTATGCTGATTCGAGGCCAGTCCCAGAAGGTGGTGCTGGGGGATTTCTGCTCTGCTCCATGCTTTTGACCTGTTGGGTTCCACAGGGCTCAGTCTTATCCCCCTTGCTACTTAATATCTACATGAAGCCACTGGGAGAAGTCATCCTGCGGTATGGGCGGTGGTGTAACCAATATATGGATGATATCCACCTATAGATTTTTTTTTCCACCTAATTCTGAAGAAGCTGTTGATGTTCTAAACCAATGCTTGGAATTGGTAATGGGCTGGATGAGGGTGAACAAGCTGAAACTTAATCCTTGCAAGACAGGGATGCTCTGGGTTAGTAAAGTGGAAAGGCAGAATAGGGACTTACGATCTCTCCTGTCTTGGATGGGGTTACACTTCCCTTGAAAAGTCAGGTTCGCAGTTGAGAATGTTGCTCCACAGAGTGGTCACCTTAGAAAAGCAGGTGGTTGCTGTAGTTTGGGGTTCTTTCACCCAGATTTGGCTGGTGCACCATCTGTGCCCATTGCTGACTCAGTCTGATCTAGCCACAGCTTAGTTACATCTGCACTGGACTACTGAAATGCACTCTACTTGGGGCTACCCTTGAAGAGTGTTTGGAGGCTGCAGCTAGTACAGAAGGCTGCAGCTGGACTACTGGTCGGGGCCAGCTATCAGGACCACGTGACCCCAACCCTACAGCAATTTCAATGACTTCTGATTCTCTTCCAAGCCAAATCAAAGGTGTTGGTTTTGAGTTGACCTTTAAAGCCCTACATGGTTTTGGACTGGGGTATCTGAAACACTGTCTTCTTCTGTATGTTCCTGCCAGAGAACTAAGATCACAGAGGGAGGCCCTCTTGACTGTTGCATTGACCAGAGGGGGCTTTTTCAGGGGCAGCCCCATGATTATGGAATGACCTTCTCGGGAAGGTGCACCTGGCCACCTCACTCTTGATCTTTAGCAGGCACCTGAAGACAGTTGTATTCATGATGGCATTTGATTAATTCTTCTTCAGCCTATGGGCAGTTTTAAATTATTGATTTTAACTAGTTGTTTTGTGTATTTTATTATTATTTACATTGTAAACCACCTTGAGTAGAAAAGGTAGAAAGGCATATAATAAATGTTTTAAGTTAGTGAGCAAGCAAGCAAGTAAATAAATATTTGTGTGTGTGTTCAATCACCCATAGTCTGAAGAGGTGAAGTCTATTATTCCAACTTAGTGTCTTGGCAACTCATTCCCAGCTCATTCTCCTTCATGTGTGAACCAGAAAGGTAGGGGGACTTGCATCCCATTCAATGCAACCTATTCTCTGCTGCACCTCACTGGGTAGATGACCTTCACATATGCACTTTCTCTCAGATAAACTTCCTCTCAGATTATGAATATAAAAGGGAATACTCCATATATGTTGCTTAGAGCATCTTGAAGGAAGGCCAACAAACCAAATTATTCATATGCACAATGCAGCCCTGAAACCAGCCTCTTAAGCATCCAGATTCTGATGCAAGTCTTGAGGTATTATTCAAACCTCTGTGATGGTGTTCTGACTTCCATGTTATATCTTGTCTTGGCTAGCTGTAAAAAGTTTGTTTGTGAAGGCCATCCCACATGCCAGTGTTCTTCCATGGAGATAAAATCTACGTAAGGAAAATGTGTACTCTGTCATGTATGAAATATGGCACAATAGTTCATTAAGCAACAGGTACAAAAGTTGGAAAGCAAACCATTAAAATGTGTGATGTAGTTTACAAACTCCCATGGAGATGGACACTGTCTTCTATAGCAGCTTCCTTTGTCGAATGTGCCATCTCTATTTCCTGTAGATGAGACTAGTGAAGTGACTATATTTCTGCACAACTTAAAAATGATTGGAAGAGGTGTGGGTGATGGGAATGAAACTGGTCCACCAAAAGATGTAACGTTACAGCGATATAAAATAACGCAAGTGACTATGAATTTTCTTAAACGTTTCTGGAAAACTATGTCAAATTCTAGCCCCAGTTCACTAAAAACAAAACAGATGAGTCTCATTCCTTGTTTGTGCAGCTGGGGGCTTCACTTGATACAGCAGATGGTGCAGATGACTTGGTGTATATTTTCAAGATATACGGTACGGGGGTGGGAAGCTAACTATTAAATTTTGATCTTTGCTGCATCAAGAAGGAAAAATGTAATATCTAATAATTGGCTGATTCAAATTTCTTGACCATTCAGGGGACAGTGATGAAAAGTGACTTGTAGTTTGTCAAAACAACAACAAGAAATGTCTCTGAAAAACAACCCATAGGCAATGATCAGGCAGCTTAAGAATTAGGTAGACAAGCAGGACACACGCAAGGTCACTCACAGCCCATTCCTCAAAGCCGCAGCGGCAAGGGACGGTATGGCTGTGGCACCACTGTGGCACCTCCAAAGAGTTTTCATGGCTGCTGCGGGGGTAAACAAGTTTTTTTAAAAAACCATTACCGTTCAATTCTTCTGCCAAGGAATTCAGGGATTGTCCCAGGATTGTTTTGGCCTCCCAGACACACTCCTGCTCCGCTCCTTCCTGCCCTGGCTGTCAGGAAGAAAGAAAGAAGAAATCATGGGGGGAAGGGTGATACAAAGGGAAATGACAGTGCATTCCTGAAGGGGGATGAATGGTCATAGGAGGCGGCATGAACCCTACGCTGGCACAGTGTCATGGCCCCTTTGGGCGATGGTGGCACAGTGGCCCTCAGACACCGGAGGGGCCTCCTGCCGGCATCCTCCCAGCACAAGTCCCTGCGCCAGCATCCTGGATGGTGTTCACGGGGTGTTCCAGGGGATGAAGCTGCTGTTGATCAGCTTCCTAGCCCCTTTCAGCCTGGGAATGCCCCCTGAAGCCACAGTGTTGCTGCACCACCTTTTTGTTGGCACAGCTTTGCTGTTTGCTATGGGGGCTATTCCACCTTTTTCTAAATTTTTGTGTTAAAAAATCTTTTTTTACCCCTGCAGCAGCCACGAAACCTATTTGGAGGCACCACAACCATGTCATCCCAGATGGCTGCGGCTTTGAGGAATCTAGTTGCCAGGTTACCCACCATCCAGGCAGTAATACAGTCCAGACCTGTGTAGGAACACAGTGGCAGGTACTATTAGACCACCCTGTGTCTGCCCATTTATTTATTATATCTGTACCACATGCTTCCTTTAGAAAGCCCAGAGTGGCTTATATGATAGCTCTCTAGTGATAATCTCTCATTCAGGCATTGATCAAGATCACATTTGTTAAGCTTCAATAATGCTACTACATCTGCCGCTTTCAGACCCTTCATACATACATTGGAGTCCAGGCAACACTCTACCAAAAAAAAAAAAAAAAGGTTGTAATCTGTCACAGTTATATGGAAATGTGTTACACTGTAATGAGAAAACCTTGATGATCCCCCCCCCCAATTATTTTAGGCCTATGAGATTTTTCTCATTAAAATAATAACTTTCTAGTTCCTGTAGTCTGATGCCAGCAGAGTCATTAAAATAATATGTATCATGGATGCCTTAATATGGGGTTGCTCATTAAAGCAACACATCCTTTATCAACATTTCCATCACAAATCCAGTGCCAACAAATTTCCAAAGCAATCTTCTTGCATAAACAAGGGGATGGAAGAATTTTTTTTGAATGAAATGGATTGTAACAAAGACATCTGTATGCTAGCTAAAGTCTAAGTTAAGGTTTCTCCCACCGACTTTTCATGTTAATTCACTGTGTTGCATTTAGTGTAAAAGAAAAGCAACCACTATAAATCAAAATTCTGTTAGAATGCTATTTTTATTCTGATGTTTAGATTTTACTCAAAACCTTGGGAAATGTTTCTTACTATTAGAAGGACTGTGAATTCTACATACCACACACACACACGCACCCACACTCCTTAAAGAATTATCACAAGGGTCTGTAAATTTTTAACATTGCCCTTTATAAATGTTGCAGGGGCTAGAGAAACGAGAAAGGTCTATAAGAAGTTTTATGAGTCCCAGTTTAGCCATTTGTAATGGGGATTTAACTGCTTTGTTTGTGAGCCTCAGCCAAGAAAACAGATTACCTTCATCAAGTGCTAATACTCCAGAGTCAATCTAAACTCTGTTCTGCTATGGAAAGCTATCAGGGGATATCAATAAATGCTATAAACACTAATCCAGCAAACCTGTCAACTGCTATACACAGGGATTATTTCTATATCTTAGCTTCATGCGTAGGGGCTTTCCTTCCTCAAATAAGATGTATGCCTTGAAAGTGTAACCTAAGGGATTAATTCCAAAAATCAGTAACAGCCTACTCATAACAACTTGCACATTTGGAATGAAAGTCATGCCTACAGTTTACAACTGCATCAAGGGCAATTATGAGGGACTGTAGGTGAAATCTACATTTCACAGGAGTCAACAACAAATTTTCCAATGGCTTCAGTGGTTGTGAACTGCCCATTCTGGTAATAAGTATACTGTATAGTTTCAGCGAAGGCTTTTGAGCAAGAGGCACAGAAGTCTACCCCATCTAAAACTGCCACAGATCTGATAAACACAGATTTGTCACAACTTGGAATTCTTGTTTCCATCTTAAATTATCAATATATTTTTTGTTTGCAACTGATTTAATAGGGTTGCCAGTTCCTGGTTGGGAAATGCCTGGGGATTTTGTGGGTGGAGCCTGACAAAGGTGGAGTTCGGGGAGGGAAGGGGCCTCAGTAGGGTATAATGTCATACAGTCCACCCTCCCAAACAGCCATTTTCTTCAGGGAAACTAATCTTTGTCAGATGTAATTCTAGGAGATCTCCAGGACCCACCAGGAGGTTGACAATCCTATGATAAAGCAATCACAATGGCTCATCATGCTAAGGCCCTATAGAACGCTGCCTTTCCTGATCTCTTTCCCTTAGAAAATAGCTCTGAGATTTCACAAACATCCCTGTTACTTGATTCCTACAAGTACATATTATTTCCTATGCTTTAGAGATGCTCTGTGTGCTTTGCAATGATCATGGGAATTCTCCATGGGTTTTTGGAAATCGGGGTGTAAAATAGGGGTGTGAGCAAGGCATGCAAGCTTCGTTCCTGCCCCTTTATAGCCTATAGCTGCCATGTTCTTTTTATAATCCTCCACTCATCTTTGGGTTGCCAGGTCCCTCTTTGCAACCGGTGGGAAGTTTTTGGAGGGGAGGAGGGATGGGTTTGGGGAGGGGAGGGACTCCAATGCCACAGAGTCCAGTTGCCAAAGCGGTCATTATCTCCAGGTGAACTGATCTCTATCGGCTGGAGATCAGTTGTAATAGCAGGAAATCTCCAGCCACCACCCGGAGGCTGGCAACCCTAACTCATCTACAGAATCGGAGGATAGGGAACCATAGAGATTACAGTGGGTAGATGGCATTAGATGTCCTAAACATACATTGTGTACACATACACACACATACCACTTTTCTTCCATTAGGGAACTCAAGACGCCTTCCACAGGGTTGGACCTGCCTAGCGTCAACAAAGTTGCTACATCATGTAACTTCAAATTGTGCTTGTGCTTCGGAAAAGCTTAGATCTGGCTCATGTGCTTTTTCTGCATAGTTAGCAGACACAAAAAAATTCCAGCAAATGCACCTATGGTATGGGACAAAAAGACCTGAAGGACCACCTAATCTCCACTACGATCACCTTTGGAGGTGCCCCCACTTTCTGAGATTAGGCAGGTGGCAACTCGGTCATGGCACCAAAGTTCTGGAACTGTCTCCCCAGGGAGATTTGACTGTTGCCATCTTCCACCAGTGGGTGAAGATTTTTTAAAAATAATAATTTCTTTTTCGGTTTCTGTCCTGCACCTCCCCCCCACCGGAAACACCGGGTTCAGGGCAGCTCACAGCATGCTATAACAATTAAAACATCACACTTATAGTTAAAATTCTCAACTTTTAAAACTTCTGGTGTTGCCCCTTATTCATTTTGTTACAGCAGCGAGTTCCAGCCAAACATTAATAAACTAAAAAGCCAAGATAGGAGGGAGGGAGGAAGGGAGGGAGGGAGGCCAGCCAAGATGGAAACAGTCTCTGTCCTCAACTATATGTCTGGTGAAATATCTCAGTCTTACAGGCCCTGCAAAATTACATCAAGTCTCGCAGGGCCCTGGTCTCACTGCAGAGAGAGTTCCACCAGGCCGGGGCCAGAGCCGAAAAGGCTCTGGCCCTGGTCGAGGACAGTTAGACACTCTTTGGGCCAGAGACCGCCAGCAAGTTGTTCCCTGTTGAACATAACTTTCTCTCTGGGGTGTATCGGGAGATTTCATTTGTTTCATTTGGCATTCCTTTAATGACCTCTCCTTCCTAACCAACTGTTTAGTGTTTTAAGTCTGTTTTTTACTCTGTTTTAAAAATTGATTTAATGATGAGAGTTTGGGAAGGGGTTTGATTTTAATTATTTTAAAATGTGCTTTTATCTTGTATGTCTTAAATTGTTATCTACCTTGGGGCCCTTGCAAGGGCAGAAAGATGGAATACAGATTTTTTCAATAAATAAATAAATAGGCTTTTTTCATTATTTAAATGTACCTTTAAATTATGTTACCTTTAAATTGTTACCTTTAAAATGTTACCTTTAAAAATGTACCTTTAAATTATGCTAAATGTTATTAAATCCTTATTTCAGTAAAGGATTTGAGCACACCCTTATCTAATAATATCTTCATGTGTCTTGTTCATGCAATGATGTCCTTATAAATATAGCTAGTGCATAGTAGCCCAACATTTTCAGCTGCAAACTGTGTAAGGAATGTGGCTATCTAGCGCTCTTGCCGCTATATATAAAGAGAGGATTGCAATCTGAACACCTGTTCATGTTAACGTCAGAAATCTTGGGGCTTGTCCTTCTAAGTATGCAGATTCTTTAATAGAATTTTCATTTTTCCATAGCTGAAACAGCTCCCTTGATAACTGTTTTCTTGAAAATATTGGTTAAACTTCTTAATTGGTACCAGCCAGTCATTATACCCACTTTATGTCTCCTGATTAGTGTTGTTTTGCTTCCTCCTAAAGCCTGGTTTATGAAATCAGCCTTTCTTGAGTGTGACGCTGGTGAATTTATATATGACAGGCATATGTAGAAATATATATATATATATATATATATATATATATATATATATATATATATATATATATATATATATATATATATATATATATATATATATATATAAAGAGCTTGTATTAACAAAACATCTTG
The DNA here is from genome assembly GCF_029931775.1 of Euleptes europaea. Classification (NCBI taxonomy): domain Eukaryota; kingdom Metazoa; phylum Chordata; class Lepidosauria; order Squamata; family Sphaerodactylidae; genus Euleptes; species Euleptes europaea. The sequence goes on along the minus strand of NC_079316.1, from coordinate 32,640,913 downwards.
TAATGTACATTTGGCAAATGCAGCCTAATAGATTCCCTTCCAAACTATGCAATTTAATTTCCTTTTTAAATGTGATCCTCAGTGGCTTAAAAACTTAATTAGCTTCCTAGGCTTCACATTAATTTTCATTTGAGTTGGACATAATCTCTTGTCTATAACTTTTAAAACCAAAATGTGGACTAGAAAGGTGCAAGTATGATCAGTGGAGCAGATAAGCCGGCCATAATCATAGCCGTGAGACATTAATTGGTGTCTGGGTCCTTCTATTCATAGCTACAATAGACCATAATAACACCTAGTGTCCTCTGCTGCTCAGTAGCATTTTGCCATGGCGCTTATCATAATGACAGTTATATTCTACTTGAATTCTCTGCCTTCTTTTTAAACAATGGAAGCACACATAACATGAACCAAGTACCTGTAACGTCATGTGACCAACTATCTGGACCAAATGCATTGTTGCTAGAACTTTGATTTGTTTACTTCCTTTGTACCCTGCTTTTCCAGTTTCTTCAAAGTATTAATCACAATAAATAACACGAAATTAAAACCATGAAAACAAAAATTAAAACTACTAAAAAAATCAGATAAGTTTAAAATAAAAGTCACAAGATAACTCTGCATTGCCTGCCATAAAGCCCTCATCAACAAACCCTGTGACAACTGAAAGCCTTTCAAAAAAGAAAAAGAAAAAAAGAAAAAAGAAAAAGAAAAAAAGAAAGAGCTTTTTCCTGTGTTTTTAGGAATTGATACATTGATACAGGTATAATACAAAAAGGATACCGTGCCACGGTTTTCTCAAACAAATGAAGTCAGAGGGACTTTTTATTACATGAAGTTTTTTACATCCTTCTTCTGGAAAGATTAATCAGACAAAGTGTTTTAAGATAGCAGAGCAGCTTAAAAAAAGTAATCAGAACTCTTAACTATTTTGTTAAAGGTCAGCCACTGAATGGATACCACTCCCACCTCCTTCTCACTTCACAAGAAACTTACCTGGCTTTTTTTAAAGTCAAGGATTGTCAAGTCTAATCAGACTTGGGTCTCAGGAAGGATTTAAAAGCTGTGCTCTCTTCCCCAGCACTACTGTCCCAAGCCATACTGCCCTCATCAGCACCACTGGGGCATTTGAAGATGGATCCCCAATGTTAAAGGTTGTTTGGTGTATGGATCAGGGTGAGTTTCACGAGCTTGCTGGTTTGGTTCAAATATTTCCATTTCAATCTCACGTCTTTGTGAGAAACATATCAGTGAGTCTTTTTAAAACACCGTTTTTTGCTTCTCTGTGCCATTCCCCTCCCATAATATGTATGCATTTTCGACATTATTTGTATGCATCGGCTGTACATATACAATATATAAATATTGCTAAAGGTACAAAAGGATCATCAGGGACAGCAATGAAATATCGGAGATTAGTGCTTGGCAAAACCATGGTTGTAATAAGTTTGTTGTTCAGCATGCTGGATAGATACATGTTATGACAGGGGCAAAGAAACATTCCTGATCTCAGAGGTTGTCTGATGTTGCTAATGTCTGTTTCTACTTAAAGTTGCTGTGCACAGGAAAGTGGATCCTTACAAGCTACAGCTTCAAAACAAATCTCCAATTTCTCGTCACTTTAGAATTGGTTACTGTCCCGAGGAACAGATTTTTTGATGAAGTAAAAATACTTTTAAACTGACCAAGACACAGATGGCTATTTTAAATATTACATAGCATTACTGCTTTCTATTTTTTTTTGCTCCAATAATTAAGAAAAAAGCAAAGTGATTGATTTTATTGGAGCAATTTCTGCTGATTCGGCTTCTGGTTGTGTGTAAGAGATTGTGCAAATTAAGAAGATTGTATAGTGATGTGTACAAGACTCCTTCTGACTGTGATAACTAGGAACATTGTTTCAGAGGATCCCAAGAAGCATCACTTTTGCATATGCAGGAAGTACCCAGTCAGAAGCTGTTATATCTTAGGAGAACCCTTTGCTTGGAATATTTTGTGATCGGTCCCTCTGTGGTAGCCATTGGTGACTGACCTTACCTCCGTGGCAGCCTTTGTGTGGTGGCACTGTTATCGTATCTGAAAATTCCAAAAATATCCATAGTCTCAACAAGGTTTATACCCTGGTTTATTCAGTGGCCTTAACTTTACCTTAACTTTACCTTTGTCCAAGGTATAACCTTAAGCAGATGATGAGAGGGAGGGCATCTTGGTCATCTTCTGGGCATGTAGTAGGGAATCACTGGGGGTGTGGGGGGAAGGTATTTGTAAATCTCCTGCATTGTGCAGGGAGTTGGACTAGATGACCCTGGTGGTCCCTTCCAACTCTGATTCTATGATTCTAGGATTGTGAACAAATAACCAACCTTAAATCACTAGGATAAGGTGAAGCATAAATCTCAAAGCTAATACAGAAATTGAACAGCAGAAAACACAAAATTAAACTTTATTGGGGCAGAAAAGTTATCCAGAAGATGATAAACAATTGAATCACTACTGTATTGGAATACATATCTATACATTCTCCTAAAAGGTAGTGAATTTAAGCAACAGAAAACTGGCTCCCTGAAGGGTAGCGCTGACACTCAATGACCCTTTTTGATTTTGCTTGTGTTGCCCCACATGGTTGTTCCAAACTTGTTTCTCTGATGTAAACAGAAAATCAAATAGGATTATGGTTATGCCCAGCAGCAGATATATCCCTCTTGCAACACCCACCCACCCCGGATCTAGGAGTTTCTAGTTAAATTAGATGACTGATAATTTCCCACTGAACACACATGACACCATTCCAAGAAAACAGTCCCAATAGGGTTGAACACAGAACCTGGGGAGGGGAAAGTTTTGGGAGGGGGGACCTTAGTATGGATATGATGCAATACAGTCCTTAACTCCAAAGCTGCTGTTTTCTCTAGGGGAACTGATCCTTGTAGTCTAGAGATCAGTTGCACTTCCAGGAGATCTCCAGACACCAATTGGAGGATGTGGTGTTGAAAAGTGTCTTCAAGTCACAGACTTCTGGTGACCCTAGAGGGTTTTCAAGGCGAGTGACAACAACAACAACAATAATAATAGAATCATAGAGTTGGAAGGGATCACCAGGATCATCTAGTCCAACCCCCTGCACAATGCAGAAAACTCACAACTACCTCCCCAACACACCCCCAGTGACCCCTACTCCATGCCCAGAAGATGGCCAAGATGCCCTCCCTCCCATGAACTGCCAAAGAAGAAGAAGAAGAGGTTTTTATACCCTGCTTTTCTCTACCTTAAGGGATCTCAATGTGGCTTACAATCAGCATTCCTCCTCGCCTCACAACACGCACCTTGTGAGGTAGGTGAGGCTGAGAGAGTTCTGAGAGAACTGTGACTGGCCCAGGGTCACCCAGCAGGCTTCATGTGGAGGAGTGGGGAATCAAACCTGGCTCCATGTCATGACCCTGGACTTCTTCGGTGGTCACCTAACCAAATACTAACCAGGGCCGGCCCTGCTTAGCTTCTGAGATCTGACGAGATCTGACGAGATCAGGACTATCCAGGTCAGGGCAATTGGAGGATGGCAACCCAAAATCCCAAGCAGCTTGTTCTGTTCAATGGGGCTTACTCCACGGAAAGTGTTCTTAGTACTGCACAGCAAATGTATTAATATACCATATTTAAAATAGTGCCTAAATTGGGGAGCTTTTTTATTCCAGGACAAGCTAGGTTGGACAGAACACACAACAGCCACATCAATACTGTGTACAAATTAATTAATTGAGACATTTCCATGGCGTTTTATACAACTTGGCCTCCAGCTAGAAATAATTGCAGCTCTACCCTGCCTTTCTTTATTTGGCAGTAGATCCCAACATATTGAACGGGACCTGCTCCCAACTACACGGGCTGCCAAAGGTTCCATGGCTGTTGTTGTTGTTTTGCATTTAGAGCTGTTTGCATCTAAACACAGCTATTTAATCCCTCTGTCATCATACAGCCATAAAAAATTGCAGGGAGACAGAAGTTAGCAATGGCTGCTTCACAGCGCCCACCCCCCCCCAGCAATGCATGGAAACAGATTTTCAAAGCAGTTCAAAGAGTCCAGTTTCCATCTGTGTTTGGTGAAGGGTGCAAAAAACCTTGAGGCCATCTGAAAACTCTGCTTCATCTCTAACACTTGGAATAACAAAGGTGTTATTTTTCAAAGCTCGATTCTCCCCTCCTGGGGTGGCTCTGCAGATATAGTTCAGGGAAGGTGGGAAACTTCAGAGTAGATATTCTCCTTCTAGACTTTGCCTCCTTCAGGGAGTTCTTTTGAGGATGTCACAATGGTGGCCTATATAACATGGGTTACTGCCAGCAGAGGCCAACTGTTAATGAACCCTATAGACAAATTCTTTCTTCTGGTTTCTGTGCAAAAAGAAAAAGAAAAAAAAATCTCTCCAGAGAAACAGCATCCAGGTCCCCCCCTCCCCATGCTTTGGTGTGTTATTTGATCAAATGAAAGTAGAGGGTGCTGTGCATCCATAATACAATGTAAAACGAACCCACGCCACTGTTCTCGCTGTTTGATTCAGCAGCATAAAGATCTCAGATGTATGACATTGTGAAGTTCTTTTTTATCACTAATGCTTGCTTTGCCTGCATACAAGAGCATCTTCGTTCTAATTATTTCTAGAGAAATGTGATCACAATTTATATGCAGCAAATATTAATCCTTGACTAAAATCAAGTCTAGGTACCTGAAACTGCAGGGAAACCTAACATTTGCTTGCTTACATCCATCTCACTATACTTGTGTCTCCGATCCTCCTCCTCCTCCTCCCTCTCTCTCTCTCTCTCACTCACTCTCTCTGATCCCCTAACCTGTGACAGAGCTGCAAAAAGCAGCAGCAGGAGGGCCTGATATGGGCCTAGACTGCAGTATCAGGAAAGTGGGGGTTTAACTCATCCCTCCATGTCATTTCGTAGGGTATAACTACCCAGCAAGGCACCCTTATAGTGTTTGCTCTCCTGGGACTTATAAGCAGCCCAGGAGTGCATTTTGAATCAAGGGAATGGCACAGCGGTGTCTCTGTGTGTGGGGAGAACTAAAGTCCCTTTCTCTAGCACAAAGGCCTCAATCCACATCAGGCCCCCTTGTGGTGTTTTTGCAGCTAAATTTTGCGCTGAGCAATCTGAGCATGGATTCCCAACATCTCGCGTATTTGGACTTTCAGTTGTAAACATGAATTCATTTGTACTAATCTGCAGCATGGTGAGGAGAGTCTTGCTATACTCCTGCTCCAAGCCAGAAATCTAGGGAACAAGGGGAGTGGTAAATTTTCCTCTGTATTTGTCTTGACAATACCGACAACTGTTAGAGAAAGTTGTTACATGCACACTGGTATAAAGTTACAACTTTATACACCATTCATTGTTCATGCTCATCAAAAGAGATTTTTTAAAACTGTGATTGATGTTTTTGCTACTTGAATGCATTTGCTGTCCAAGGGCTATTGGGCTGAGAACTGATATAAGTAAGCTACAACTCATCTTTAATAAACCTATAACAATTTTATTAACAAAGAACAGTATTTTTTATTGGAAAACATTTTTCATATCCGAAAAACATGGCCACAACTAAAATTAATGGCAACAGTGTTATTGACGCATTGGCGAAGCATGGGAAGGCTGGATGGGGGCATCAGCCGGCCCTCTGCGAACTGATGCGGGCCTGAACTCCCAGCGGTCCTGCTGGGAGTAGCAGGGGATGACGGTATGTGGAATACGCTGGGGCTTGCGCCACTTGGTGTTCCCCCGTCACTCAGGTAGAGGCCAAACCTGCCACCCCCTTTGCGGCAACTCAACACCCTTGGCCTCCCCAAAACCCCTTATTGGGGTCCCCCAGTTGGAGGAAGGGGCACGCAGGCCACTTCCCCCCATCAAAACTCATCCAGCCCCATGCGCAAACCACCTTAGTTGTGACAAATATAGCATAACATCAACACCTATAGCCCTTAGGGAGGGAGGGTGGGCCAAAGCCGGAGACAGACTGAGGCAACGGGCGGGGGACACCGGGACATATTCAGAGCAGTGGGGGAGGAGGCTGAGCGAAGCCTCCCCCCTGTACAGCAACAGCCTCCCGGCCCCGCTTGACTGGTTGGGAGCAATTGGCTCCCTAGCCCACTCAGGCGAGCCCCCGGAAGCCAAGACCGGGTGAGCGAAGCTGCTCAGCCTTTCTCATCCCCCGCCCCGGACACCAAAGCTGGCTCTGGGTAAGTCCGGAACCTTTGATTATGTTGGATAACTGTATACAAAGGTACAGTATGTGAATTCACAAGAAAATTGATCAGTTATTGTTTAATCTAATATTCAGACCACATGTTTTCTAAATAGGGTTGCCAGGTCCCTCTTTGCCACTGGCGGGAGATTTTTGGGGCGGAGCCTGAGGAGGGTGGGGTTTGGGGAGGGGAGGAGCTTCAATGCCATAGAGTTCAATTGCCAAAGCGGCCATTTTTCTCCAGGTGCACTGATCTCTATCGGCTGGAGATCAGTTGAATTAGCAGGAGATCTCCCGCTACTACCTGGCAGTTGGCAACCCTATTTCTAAATGGCATGACAGACCAATGATTTCTTCTAGTACTGATGTGATTTTTCATCCAGTAGGTTTGCGGAATTGCAAAATCACAAAGTGTAAACTTAAATTCACAACATATAAGTAGGCAGGCCTGTGAAAAATCAGAGGAGCTTTTCTAAGCCTTTGGTAGCTCCTGTGGTATAATGAGAGACAGTGAAAAGACCTGTGAATATTTCCCATAAAGGAGAACACATCCAAAAATGGTAATGCAGCAGTGCACATACAGTGTATTAAAAATCATGTTCAAGGACTTGCCAGTCAGGTAAGCTTGAATGAAGCCATAATTCCATAGGGTTCTCCTATATACCTTTTGGTGAAGACCAGTGGCTGCTTAGTAACAACTGTGCTGTAAAATATTTAATGTCTTTCAGGGGCTGCTTGCTGGTGTTTTTATATTTCAAAGCCACCACTGCTGGCTACATTTCAGATTTCACCTGTCTGACTTCAAACGCCAGGTGCATTAGCTAATCAATGGTTAAATAAGATGCCACAAGCAAGATAAATAATGTAACACTGAGTCAATACCAAAAAAAAGTCAGAAGTGATATCAACAGCCAAGAGTTGCACTTTACAAAAGAGATTATGAATTCACTTTTGTGTTTATCACTGTCATGCCTTCCTATATGTTATTGATATTTATGAGCTTTGTCAATACCTATAAGTACCTTCGGGCATCCAGAGTTAGTGGGGGGTAGGCCTGCTTTGAAGTAATCCTCCTTCGAGCCACAACTGAAATCACAGTCAGCCAATCTTAGTTTGTGATACCATTCTTCATAGATACATTTGATGGTTTTGTGTGTGTTGTGTTACATGTAGTCAAGTCGCTTCCGACTTATGGCGATCCTATGAATTAATGTCCTCCAAAATGTCCTTTCATTAACAGCCTTGCTCAGATGATTCAGATTGAGGGCCGTGGCTTCCCTTATTGAGCCAATCCATCTCATGTTGGGTCGTCTTTTCCTGCTGCCGCCAACTTTTCCTAGCATGATTGTTTTTTCCAGTGACTCTTGTCTTCTCATAATGTGACCAAAGTATGATAGCCTCAGTTTAGTCATTTTAGCATCTAGAGAAAGCTCTAGCTTGATTTGATCTAGAACCTGTAGTTTTAGGAAATGTGAAAACCAGCACCTAAGTGTTTTCTGAGGCCAAACAAATCTGGATTTGATTCTCCCCTCTTCTGTTTCTACAAAGGATGGGTGTAAACTGATATCCATGTAAAGACTTCATTTTTATGTCTTCTTTCGTGATACACAAGTCCAGTATTAGTTAGGCCAGCATATTTGTGTAAGTACAACATTACAGATCAATCTAATGAACAAGGTTTGCAGTACTGGCCCTTTGCTGTGCTCTTTTCTTACACAGATACTACATATGTCACTCCACAAACACAAATAAAGTGTTGTGACACAGAGTTCCTCAGCTAACAGTGCATCTTATGCAGTATTACTCTAACCTGACTGTAAGTAGAAAACAGCAAGAGTTCAGTAGCACCTTAAAGACTAACAAAATTTCTGGCAGGGTATGAGCATTTGTGAACCACAGCTCCTCAGACTGAATGTAAGTGGGCCTGATAAAGCAATTAATATCTATTTTCATGATTTTTTTATTTGTTTCTTAGAGTATCTATAGGTGGGTGGCTTGTGTACATAGGTACCTGAGTCAACTATCCTCCAGTGTCTTATAATGGATTAAGAGAGCAAGGCATACTAAGAAATGCATACTTGTCCTTTGACATCGCACATCAATACCGTCAATCAACCTGCTTGCAGATACTATTATGTCTTGCATAATGCAGGCAATTTGTGAAACCTATAACAAAATGTTCCTTATGCTGTAACATGTGCTATGGAAGAAAATTCCACTCCCACATTAAGCTTGAGCTATTTTCAAAGAATGGTGTTACCATTATATTAATCTGAGTGCCTTTAAAAAAACAAACAAGTTTTGAATAAGTGTTTTTTATATGTAGCTTTGGACAAGCCTCAAAGCACATGGAATTAAAGTGACTGAGAAGTTTCAGATCTTCAGAACTTAATTCCAAAACAAGTTTAGTGCTGGCATGCCCATAGATGCATTATACTCTTCACTGCCTTGGTAACTGTCTCTCTGGCTGTTATATTATTGTGCTACACAAATGCACATGCAATAACAGCTGCATGTTACAGACATGATAACCTCACCTTGCAGTGACAAAAACTCCATGAAACTATAGAAGGCAATGGGCAGGAAAGTGTGGGGGGGGAAGTGTTTTGAATGCTGTTTGGTAAGGTTTTTTTTCACCCCAGGATTGACTACTCATGTGCAACATAGTGGTTTGTTCTGTTAAAAGCTGGAAGCTGAAGGTTGATAAAGGAAGGCTGTATGTTAGGAGACTCTGCTGGAAGCACAGTTACTTTACATGTTCTTTTTGGCCATTTATGCAGGGTCAATTTTGACGCTCGCTCAAAGCTCTTTTTTAAAATATGACATTTAAAATGCCTATTCACGGTCCCGATGCAAAAGGAGAAATTCCACCCACCCCCCACTTGACTGCTCTTTTTTTCCTTCCATTAGCAACCACCGTTTGCATAGCTAATGCACGGCTCTGATTTTGCATGCTTCCTTGAGGGGATTCTTCGAGGCGGGGGTGGAACAAACACAAAAGGTCGCATTAAAGGGGCTCTTAAAAAATGCAAAGCAGGTATGTTCCAGCTTCGCAGTCACTTCCTGAATGATGGTTCAGTGTGAAAAACTTCAGTCTGGAACGCGCTGCTAATTACCAAGCATAAATGGCCTTTGTGTCACAGATGTCACAGTCTCTGCAGTAATGTGCATGGATGGAAATTATTATATATTTGCATGTTTTTCTGCCTCGCCTACACCCGTTGGTAACCCATCATGTTTATCAGCATCTTGATTCAGGCATCTCAAGTGGAAAAAAAAGCAACAACAACAACCATGGAAAATGTTTCGTAAAGAAACTTTTATCTCTAGGACTCAAGACCAGCTAAGAAAACAAAACACCCAGAAGAATCTCAGCTGCATAACTTAGGTAGATGTCAAACATTATTGAATGCATGGATGTTGTCTCTCAGGAACAGAAAACCCTGATGGAGAAGCCAGTTGGTATAACAATCAATAATGATGAGTTATGCTACATGGAATAGTTAATCTTTCTTGGCCAAAGACGCAGGCCAGGAATTCGCCCTCAATTATATTTATATATGGAAATTCACCTGCATAAAATTTGGAAGTCTGCATTCCATGAATATTGGTGCCAATAAAACCTGACCAACAATATCTGCGTTGGTTTTAACTCCAAGAAATTTTCTTTAAACAGCCAATCTCAGCCAACTGGCAGGCGAAGAGCAAGAGGCGGCCAGACTGCCTGCTAGCTTTGGGTCCATTTGGTGATTATTCAAAATGGAGATGGCCTTTCCCTTTTCTTGTTGCCAAGTGAGAATATGGGTGGAAGAACATCTGCTGCTTTACTGGGGCAGGGATCACAAAGAAGTGAAATGTCCGTAAGAGTTGCTTCTTTGACAGCAGAACTTAAGCAAATAAGGAGAATCCCCATGTTGACATTATTTCTTCTTGCGTGCGAATATTCTCGGTCACTTGTTTCACTTTCCCCCCACATTTCCTATTAGTACTAAGGGTGCTATTTATTTTGCATTGAACATGTTTGCCTGTTGGTCTCCTGATCTGTGTGGTTTGACACTGAACATCTTGAAGACATGCCAAACATTTTTGCATCAGGTGTGTTGAAAACTGTGTACATGTGACAATTTGCAGATTAGTGCCCATTAAAATTGCCAGCAACTATTTACATAAACAGTGAACTGTAGGTTTCTTTTTTTAAAAAAACCATAGCATTTATTTATAACTAATTAATGTGATTTGTGTCCAGTTAAACAATTGCCTTCTGAATAAAATTGATAGGGGAGGATGAGGACACAATTGGGCTATATGAAAACTTGCAAGTGTGAAAAAATGATTACACTGTAGTGCACTGTTAGGAAGGAATACAGTGAAGCCAGGGCTGCTGATTGGGGAAACTGGGTACAAAATTCCCAAGACCCAAGTCAGCTTCAGGGCCCAGTAAGGCAGGAAGTGTCCTGTGTTCAGTAAATTAATTTCAGTTTCTTTTACTTTTAGTGCAGTTTTGCATGGCAGCCACTAGGGGTGCAGGCATACTTCACATGTGTAGACATATATGTGTAAGTATAAAATTACAAATTTAGACACAAGAACATAAAGAGAAATATTGAGAAGCATAGGGTGCACAAACTGAGTAGATGATGTAGAGAATCCTTGAGGCTGGTACAAAACGAACAGGAGGGCATTTTTGGCAAGAACCATTTCGCAGAAAAGAGGGGAGGAAAACTGCCCATCCTTCCTTTACACAATTATAAATGCTTATATAGATATATAAAATATAGAAGATTATAAACTACTGAATGATGTGAAGTAAAATCTCTTTTTTGATAATCCTGTCCCTTTTCCTTTCATGATTCCTACCTAATGAACAATTATTACTCTGTTCAAAGTAATGGAAAGCCAAATGATTTGTTTTGTTATGAAACTTGTTTTGGATCAAGGACATGGGGGGGCAGATTAAATTTTGACTGGGGCACATGGTGGCTCTTGGCAGCCCTGAGTGAAGCAACTTGTCAAGCAGCATAAATGGGTAGACAAACAGCCAAACTGACAAACAAAAAATAGGTCCCTCCTTTCCAACTGCTGAACAGGATGTGAGCTGACTGAGTCAGCAGATGTTTCAGCATCCACAATTAGTACACAGTTATGAAAACAATCTCATAAGGTCATGTTCTAACAAGCTTTGGAACCACCACTTTCCTAGCCTCATTTCCTGTGTCAGGAATTTCACCACTGGTCAGTACATTGTTGAAGAATTATATTAAGGAACAGACTCCACCAAAAAGTAGTTATAGAATTCCAGTGGAAAAAATATCAGGCATTGGAATCTTGTTTCTAAGCTCTTCAGCATCACAAACCAAAGCCTCCAAGACCTCAGGAGAATGTTCAGGAAAATTTTCCTTATGTAAGTAACTCAATCTCTCCCTTTGTAGGGTGCCTGGAAGAATAAATCATGGTAGTTCACCAAATCTCAGTGAGATTTATGTTGGCACAGCCAATACCACTTCATTTTTTCTATATATAAATGAAACCAGGTTCAGTCTGCACTAATTCTCCAGCCTATTTCTTACAAGTCTACTAGCTGTGTTTTCATATTCATAATAAAGTGGACTTGTGTATTCTAATGCCTTTTGTGCTTATAAGCTTTCTCCACTTCCCCCCAGCTTCCTGGGTCCTAGATACCTTGTGTTTGGTCACACACATAAAATCACCTCAGAGGTCCTTGCTGTTCTCTTGTAATAAAATCCCCCCTGAACAACACCTTTGAGAGAGTGCCAGTTAATCTACAAAAGTTTTATTTAGCTCAAAAAAGTCCCCAAAAAGTCTGCATAATCTGTTGTACATATTGTTGACTGAGTAACATCAACCTGCTAAACATCCAGTATCAGTTCCATAATCCTTTGATGCTTAGATGAAATAAAGCTTTGATACAAATGTTGTTCAGTTAGAATTTGGATCCAGTTTTGGTTCCCACCCCCAAGTGCTGTGCCATTTAGAACAGAAAAAAGTGTATAATCAGTTCTGTTGTCTGAGTTGCAGAGTGGAATTCAGTAGCCTATAGTGGTTTGCAAGTAGGTGAATGAGTCTGGAGGATACCTGGGCTTGTATGTTCCTTCTCCTTCCAACTTCCCCTTGAACATGACTATCTAATGACTTATTTCCACTTTCATGGCACTTTTCCATCTGAATCAGCAAACTGTGGCTTGCAAACCAAAATACGAACAGGGAATAACTGTGGTTTGGAATCCTGGTTTACTGAGAAAGGGCAAATGATAGCTGGCAGATTTGGATGTAAACTATGTCAACTCTGGTTTGCTGTGAAAATGGCAATAACTCATTGGGTAGTAGTGTTCAAGGGGGTGGAAGGGATAGAACATGCTAGTCCAAGGATACTCCAGGAGCATTAACACAAGGTCAAACTATGGTTTGCGACTTTATGTAATAATGCCTGGACTATGCTTCTATATATTATATATCCTTCTTGACCTTACTGGTGGGAAACTACTGCTGTGATTTTCTACTATATGATTTACCAGACAGTGTTTCAAAACCCCTGGCATTCCAAGAAGTATACAATCAAATTTGTCTGTGTTTCATCTCTCTACTATCATTGTAGCAGTTTATGTGCCACTCTGCTCTTGAATTGTCAGCTTTTATTAGGCCACTGGAGGTAGATTTCAAAAAGAGGGGAGCTTGTGCCATGTCTATCACACTCATTTTTGGCAAGGGTTTTGCAAGCATGATTATGGCAGGCTTTCAACAAAGAGATCAAGTTGACTGATGTTCCTGGAAGTCATCATGAGCAGGGATTAGCATACAAAAGCTGAGGGCTATTTACACCTAACTGCTCTAATAAATTTTTAACCGGTAAATCATGCTGACACTACAAACATTAAAGCGTGTTCGTGCAAAATGTTTTAAATGCTTCTATTAAGTGTCTCAATGGCTATATACTAGGAAAATTGTCTTTTTGCCATTTGTCTGAATTTAGTACTTCCAAATCTATTACTGTGGCCATTTTGCACTTCTTTTAGTTCTGCAGAGTGTTTTGCAATTGATATTATGTTATCCTTTCCAACGTGCCAGTGAAGGAGGTCACTCATGTTCCTCATGTTGTGGGGAGTGTTATAAGTAAAAATAGGGATGATCAAAGATCTCACTGGTTTGCCTCACGGTCTGTTTGTGGTTTCAAAGAGGAAGTAGATTTTTCATTGAATGGTTTGGCTGCTTGCAAACAGTTTGAGCCTGTTCGTTGGGTTATTTTCTATGTATTCAAACAATAAAGTACAGTTCAATGGGCACTGTTTCATGCATGCACATTCTTACATCATGACGAGAGTCCTAGTTTCTGTCTTCCTTGGCAGACAATAGTATAAGACTGCTTGGCAGACAATAGTATAAGGAAGCAGTGAACAAATCAGTCAGCTAGCAATTATAAACACTGCATTTTCATTACCACTTGGTGTTCAATTAAGTCCATGTTAGTTATTTTGCACATGCTTATCTTTGCCCAATGTCACAGGAGGCATAATTCCTCCTTCTTATCATTTAAATTCCTGACCCAGGTGTCTGTGACCCTGGGTAGAATACTCTCATCAATTGTGCAAATACAAGCAAAGGAAACTCCACCCCCACAAGAAAACAAAATTCCAACACAGCAACTACTGCACAGCTGTAAATCTGTTCAACAGTCATTCAAGGCAGACAGCTGAAAAGATCAGAGATTTGGCACATGGGTGATAATAGCTGCTGAGCAGGGCCGTAACTAGGGGGAGGATGAGGAGGGTAGCCACCGTCCCTATGGCATGCAGAGAGGTGGCAGAACTGCCTCTCCTACAGGAGGAGTGGGCACCTCTGTGCCGGGTAGTTGTGCCACCCTCTCTACATGCCACAGGGGCAGCAGCTGACCTCCTTGTCCCATCCCCCCCCCCCCAGTTACAGCTCTGCTGCCAAGCACTGTATGTGCACCTATTAAAGATGTTGACTGTGAAGTTCTCATCTTTCCTTTTAAAAACAGCATGGTGCAAACTGTGACTTGGTAGAAATATGGTAGCTGTTTAACTCTTTAAGGCAGTTTGGGGAGTATGATGTTTTTAAAAAGACCCATAAGGAAAGGATTAAAAACCGTGTGTCAGATGCTGCATGTCCCAGGCTGCTTTGGGCTTAAAAAAGATATGGGAGAAAAGAATCTCAGTATTCCAAGCAATATGTCCTTTAGGCTTTCTTTCTATTTAACTGATAAAAAAATGAGAACAACCCATAGCAGCTTCCCCAAGTCCATACAACGAGTCCCTGATGGAAAGAGTGCTTCTTCCCAAGCCACTTAGCCCAAGACCAGTTCTCATCTCTGGGAAAAGCTGGTGATGGTCTATCCCTTTTCACTAATGTACTTGAAAAACTTACCCTGCTCGTACTGGCAATTTTTCTCTGGACTCTCCAATTGCTGATGTGTTTACTTTGATATTTTCCCTTGGGGGTTCTAGAGGTAGAATACTGACAGGTACCGCAGGAGTAAAGGTAGCATTCAGCAGAGAAAAGTGGCCTTAAAATATCTGCTTTTTTATTTAGAACACTGGCACAACAACTTAATTGCAAGCAGGAGGACTTTCTCAGTCTTCTTACATTCATACATACTTCCTTGCTGAGAACCAAACTAATTCAAAGAGCTCAACCACATAGGACTAAACCACTTCTTTCAAAACATGGATGGTAGAATTGGATAGGTCTACTATGGACCAATCGATTACACAATGTGCATACATACATTGCAATGTGTTTTTAGAACCATTTTAAAACATCCAATAAGATATTAGTGTTTTTTTAATTGCTTGCTATTTGAGATCAATTTGAGTAGATGAATGATTGGCCACCGCTGGACCCAATTAGCTTTGAGTTTTTTCTACTAGAGATTGCTATATGGAAACTTTCAACAAATCACAATTCCCTGATCATCCCATGCCAACCAGTAACATTATGGAGTTCCACTTAAATTAAAAATTAGCATTTTTGAGTACTTGCAATTTGGAATCAAATTACAATTCGAATAGAAAAGTGATTGCTCACTCCCAGCTCTGAGTTTATTGGTATTAGAGTCTGCTATATGGAAACTGTCAAGATTGATTATTTCCTACCTTTTCCATCCCTTTGATTTCTTGGATCTTGTGGAACAGATCTCTTGTTCTTCCTTTTTTGTTGTTCTCTTCTATTTCTTGACACTGGTTATTATAATAGATCTCTTTGTCTCTACGTGCTAGTCTCTGGAACGTTGCACTTAGACTTTTGATTCTATTTCTGTCACCTTCTACTTTTGCTTCTCATCTATCTCTGGCAATTTTAAGAGTCTCCTCAGACATCCATCGAGGTTTTTCTTTTCTTTTGGCTACAGGAATAGTCTTTGCACATTCTTCCTTGATAATATCTCTAGTTTCTACCCATAGTTCTTCAGGTTTACATTCACTTGAACTTAGTAATGCAAATCTGTTCCTTACATGGTCTTTAAACTCTTCCGGAATATTGCTTAGATTGTATTTTGGTGCTATGAATGTTTTGGTGTTTTTCTTAAGCTTTATCTTTATTTTCGATATTAGCAATTCATGATCTGTACCACACTTGGCTCCTGGTCTTGTTTTGGCCGAGAGAATAGAGCTTCTCCATCTTCTGCTTCCAATTATATAATCTATTTGATTTCTATACTGGCCGTCTGGGTGATGTCCATGTATACAATCGTCTATTTGGTTGCCTGAAACATGTGTTTGCAATGAACAGATTGTTGTCTTCACAGAATTCTACGAGGCGTTCTCCTGCTTCATTCCGTGCTCCTAGCCCAAATCTGCCAACAACATTTGATTCTGCTTTGTTTCCTACTTTTGCGTTCCAATCACCTATGATTATCAGCATATCTTGTTTAGGTGTGTGATCAATTTCTTCCTGAACACTGGCATAAAAACTTTCAATTTCTTCCTCATCAGCATCTGTAGTTGGGGCATAAACTTGAAGGATGCTTATGTTGATAGGCTTTCCCTGAAGTCTGATTGATATTATTCGGTCAGACTTTGCATTATAGCTCCTGACTGCCTTTGCTACATCTTGCCTCACTATTAAAGCAACTCCGTTTCTTCTCTTTTTGTCATTCCCTGAATAAAACACCTCGTAATTTTCTGATTGAAAATGTCCTAATCCAGTCCACTTTAATTCACTTATTCCCAGGACTGAAATGTCCATACGTTCCATTTCTTGTTTAACAATTTCAAGCTTACCCTGATTCATGCTTCTCACATTCCATGTTCCTATTTTATGCGTCGAACAGCTTCGGACTTTCCTTTTGCATCTATTCATGTCAACCACTGAACGTCCTTTCGGCTTTAGTCCAATCGCATCATTAAGAACAGCGCTACTCGTACTTGTCCTCGGTTAGGCATGCTGAAAGATCAGCATGGAAATACATTAACTGAACAGGACAAAATAAAGAAAAGGTGGGAACAATACACTGAAGAACTATACAGAAGAGATGAAAGGATAAAAGATTCTTTCCAAGAAGAATCTTTTGAAGAAGAACCTACAGTTTTAGAAAGTGAAGTGAAAGCTGCATTGAGAGCAATCGGGAGAAACAAATCACCAGGAGCAGATGGGATATCAATAGAGCTATTCCAAGCCACAGAAACGGAGTCCATCAAAATCTTGACAAGAATATGCCAACAAATATGGAAAACAAAACAATGGCCCACAGACTGGAAACAATCCATTTACATTCCAATTCCCAAGAAAGGAGACATCAAAGATTGCAACAACTATCGGACCATTGCATTAATTTCTCATGCAAGTAAAGTGATGCTCAAAATCTTACAGCAAAGGCTGTTACCATATATGGAACGAGAAATGCCTGATGTTCAAGCTGGTTTCAGAAAAGGAAGAGGCACTAGAGATCATATTGCAAATATACGCTGGTTACTGGAGCGTACGAGAGAATTTCAGAAGAAAATCAGCTTGTGTTTCATAGATTACAGCAAAGTTTTTGACTGTGTGGATCATGAAAAGCTATGGCTGGTTTTAAAGGAAATGGGTGTGCCACTACATCTGATCGTTTTGATGCGCAACCTGTACTCTGGACAAGAGGCCTCAGTTAGAACAGAATATGGAGAAACGGAATGGTTTCCAATTGGCAAAGGTGTCAGACAAGGATGTATTTTATCTCCCTATCTCTTCAATCTATATGCAGAACATATAATTAGGAAAGCTGGATTAGATTTAGATGAAGGTGGAGTGAAAATTGGAGGGAGGAACATTAATAATTTGAGATATGCTGATGACACTACATTATTGGCAGAAAATAGTGAAGATTTGAAACAACTATTGCTGAAAGTTAAAAGAGAAAGTGCCAAAGCAGGACTACAGCTGAACATCAAGAAAACAAAAGTAATGACTACAGGAGAATTACACAACTTTAAGGTTGACAATGAGGAAATTGAAATTGTTCAAGACTTTCTATTCCTTGGCTCCACCATCAACCAAAAGGGAGACTGCAGCCAAGAAATTAGAAGGAGATTGAGACTGGGAAGGGCAGCCATGAAGGAGCTAGAAAAGATTTTGAAGTGTAAGGATGTGACTCTGGCCACCAAGACTAGATTAATTCATGCCATCATATTCCCTATTACTATGTATGGGTGTGAAAGCTGGACAGTGAAGAAAGCTGATAGGAAGAAAATAGATTCCTTTGAAATGTGGTGTTGGAGAAGAGTGTTACGGATTCCGTGGACTGCCAAAAAAACAAATCAGTGGGTTATAGATCAAATCAAGCCTGAACTGACCCTAGAAGCTTAAATGACTAAACTGAGGCTGTCGTATTTTGGTCACGTCATGAGACGACAAGAGTCACTGGAAAAGACCGTCATGATAGGAAAAGTTGAGGGCAGCAGGAAAAGAGGAAGACCCAACAAGAGATGGATTGACTCAATAAAGGAAGCCACAGCCTTCAATTTGCAAGATCTGAGCAAGGCTGTCAAAGATAGGACATTTTGGAGGACTTTCATTCATAGGGTCGCCATGAGTCGGAAGCGACTTGACGGCACTTAACACACACACACACCTTTTCCATGCCAATGACTTTAAGATGCCCCATTTTGGGTGAAGGGGCAAAGGTGAACTTGGTTTGACTGATTTGCAAAACATGCTCATTTTAGTCATTAGCAGCTTGACTATACTGTGGGCCCTTCTTATAGCTCCAAAAGCCTCACACCATCCAGCATATTCTATTTTGAGCAGAGCTGGAAGAGACAATTCCCTCTGCCTTTAAAGCACTACATTCAAAGCCAGAACAGTGGACACAGTGAATTCTTCCACTATGTTTAATCTTACTAATGAAAATAATCCCCTGTAATAGGCTCAAATTTGACCTACAGCTATCAGTCTTGTTCTTTTTACCCCATCCAGACTCTGAGTCACAGTATGAGAACCTCTAGCCTGCTTCGTTACTGCACTTGAGATTGTGTCATTAAGAATTAAGTCTGGGACTTTTTGATATGTTCCACCTGTACCTCTAATTCCTTAAGCCATATATCCACTTTTAGTCTTTTTATAGTTCCTTCAGTGCAGCAGGGGAAAAGAAGACTTCCATTCATATTAAAGCCACATCGATCCTAAATGCTAAAATTACCTTAATACTACTAGAAACATTAAAAGTACATCTAGTACTGTCCCCCTGAGCTTGTTACGCATGGATGCGCTCACACTGTTTAAAGCACAGCTCTGTTATTCCTTTTTAGGATCTTTGCATCAGCACTATCCAATCTGTAATCCAGGTGAATCAAAATAATTTGATTATAGCCAATTTAGTCTAGTCATACCAACATTTCAGAATTTCCTAGCAGATGTATATCTTAAGTGTTGTCATTTAATTCAGATTTCCATAGATCATTTATTTTAGTACAACCTCCAAACTTTTTTTTTTACCCTTGAGGTGCCAGATTAAACAAACAAAAAGCAAACAAACAATTCCCAGGCATTTGTGGAGTCATATTGATGTTGGTTAATTGTCTGCTGTTTTTATTTGTTCTGTTTATATTTTGTATTTTGATTTGTTTCATCACTATGATCTCTGTCCTGAAATTGAGGGTTTTCAGAGTGATTGTTAACAGACAGCTAAGGGCAAAATGGATTCAACTAATAAAAATAAATAAATAAATAAATAAATAAATAAAGTATACTTGAGCCGTATTTCTGAGTAGATGTTTTGTAAAGTGCAATATTAGATTTATACCTTCAAACCAGTTACTCCAGACTTTACTTAGAGTATTCCAACATTGCACTTCCTCATACATATACTTGGATGTATGATCCAGTCTGATGCTTTTTGGATATGATCCAGAAAAAAAGTTAATATTCATAAGCCCCGTGTTGTATACTTCTGTACCTTTGATTTTCATCTGTTCATGTCCTGCAGTCAGCTTTGAAATAATTGAAGGGGGTCCCAATGGAACATCTGGAATCATTGCTTCTATTACCCAAAAAAAGATGGGTCAAGCCTTGCAGAACCCCAGTGCCATCCTAAGTAGAATTACATCCTTCTAAGTCCATTAAGTGGTAAGAAGAAGAAGAAGAAGAAGAAGAAGAAGAAGAATAGTTGGTTTTTATATGCCGACTTTGTCACTTAAGGGAGACTCAAACCGGCTTACAATCACCTTCCCTTCCCCTCCCCCCAACAGACACCCTGTGAGGTAGGTGGGGCTGAGAGAGCTCTAACAGAGCTGTGACTAGCCCAAGGTCTTCACATGTAGGAGTGGGGAAACAAATCCAGTTCACCAGATTAGCCTCCGCCGCTCATGTGAAGGAGTGGGGAATCAAACCTGGTTCTCTGGATCTGAGTCCACCGCTCCAAACCACCTCTGTTAACCAGGATGCTTAGGATGCTAACATCTTAGGAGGGCCCTGCCAGTCACCTGTTTGGTGGTACATGTGTCATTCAGGACAACTGAACATACAGTGAGGGAAAAAAGTATTTGATCCCCTGCTGACTTTGCCCGTTTGCCCTCTGACGAAGAAAAGACCAGTCCATAATTTTAATGGTAGGTCTATTGTAGCAGTGAGAGACAGAATAACAACAGAAAAAACCCCAGAAACCCAGAAGATAAAAGTCAGAGATTGATGTGCATTATAATGAGTGAAATAAGTATTTGATCCCTTTGCAAAAGATGACTTAGTACTTGGTGGCAAAACCCTTGTTGGCAATTGCAGAGGTCAGACGTTTCTTGTAGGTGGCAACCAGGTTTGAACACATCTCAGGAGGTATTTTGTCCCACTCCTCTTTGCAGATCCTCTCCAAGTCAGTAAGATTTCGAGGCTGATGTGTAGCTACTCGAACCTTCAGCTCCCTCCACAGATTTTCGATGGGATTAAGGTCTGGAGACTGGCTAGGCCACTCCAGGACCTTAATGTGCTTCTTCTTGAGCCACTCCTTTGTTGCCTTGGGCGTGTGTTTTGGGTCATTGTCATGCTGGAATACCCATCCTCAACCCATTTTCAATGCCCTGGCTAAGGGAAGGAGGTGCTCACCCAAGATTTGACGATACATGGTCCTGTCCATCGTCCCTTCGATGCGGTGAAGGTGTCCTGTCCCCTTAGCAGAAAAACACCCCCAAAGCATAATATGTTCCCCTCCATGTTTGACAGTGGGGATGGTGTTCTTGGGGTCGTAGGCAGCATTCCTCCTCCTCCAAACACGGCGAGTTGATGCCAAAGAGCTCGATTTTGGTCTCATCTGACCACAACACTTTCACCCAGTTCTCCTCTGGGTCATTCAGATGTGCACTGGCAAACTGCAGACGGGTCTGTACATGTGCTGTCTTGAGCAAGGGGACCTTGCGGGCTCTGCAAGATCTCAGTCCTTCACGGCGTAGTGTGTTACCAACTGTTTTCATGGTGACTATGGTCCCAGCTGCCCTGAGATCATTGGCAAGTTCCCCCTGTGTAGTTCTGGGCTGCTTCATCACCGTTCCCATGATCATTGCAACTCCACGGGATGAGATCTTGCATGGAGCCCCAGACCGAGGGAGGTTGACAGTTAGGGTTAGGGTTGTCACCTTCTCACTAAGCTGCTTGGCAATAGTCTTGTAGCCCACTCCAGCCTTGTGCAGGTCTACAATCTTGTCCCTGACATCCTTGGACAGCTCTTTGGTCTTGGTCATGGTGGCTAGTTTGGAATCTGATGGATTGATTGCTTCTGTCAACAGCAGAACCCTAACCCTAATCTGGCTGGTTGATAGGGGATCAAATACTTATTTCACTCATTATAATACACATCAGTCTCTGACTTTTGTCTTCTGGGTTTCTGGGGTTTTTCCTGTTGTTATTCTGTCTCTCACAGCTACAATAAACCTACCATTAAAATTATGGACTGGTCATTTCTTCATCAGAGGGCAAACGGGCAAATTAAGCAGGGGATCAAATACTTTTCCCCCTCACTGTACACTCCAAATGATGGATTTTTTTTTATTCAACACTTTTTTGTGACATCTGTCACCCCATTGATCGCCAGGGTTGATTTGGCTGATCTGACTGGCTAGGTGGGTGTCACCTCCCTCCCTCACCACTCCATGTGCGTCCCTCCCAAAGCTGTGTGCTCGGTGGAAGAGGATGATCATCTCAGATAGAAGGAATGTACCATTCTTTGGTCAAGGGTATACGATAGCTGCGATGTAACACTTTTTGGTGCAATCAGGATCCAGTGCAGAAGGGTACCTTCCAAGTTTGTGAAAATC
Source organism: Euleptes europaea (assembly GCF_029931775.1). Lineage (NCBI taxonomy): Eukaryota > Metazoa > Chordata > Lepidosauria > Squamata > Sphaerodactylidae > Euleptes > Euleptes europaea. The sequence continues at coordinate 32,618,929 of NC_079316.1, read as the reverse complement.
TTCAAACTAGCTGGATGGTTGCAATCTTCAATCTGCCTGTGAATTTAGGCAGATTATGAGAGGGAGGGCAGGAATGGTTGCACTAGTGTTTGGCTCTTGTTCTCCTTTCTTACATGCCCAGGGCAATGCCAATCACCACTTGGGGGACAGGAAGCAACTTTTCTCCAGGCCAAATTGGCCAGGGATCCTGGAAGGTTGCTATTGTTTTTTTGCCATCTTCTGGACATGGAGTAGGGGTTACTAGGGGTGTGGGGGGAGGTAGTTGTGAACTTTCAGCATTGTGGAGGGGGTTGGACTAGATAATCCTGGTGGTCCCTTTCAACTCAATGATTCTATGATTCAAACTAACCAGCAAAGTCTTAACAATTCTACATCAAAATTTAATGCCAGTGGATAACTTTGTACAAGATGACACGCTATAAAATGACACCAAAGTGTCTACTTTAATTATTATAAACAAAGAAATTAAGAAAAAAACACATATGACATTATCAGTTATTGTAGCACTAGTACATCAAATGAAGACAGAGAGAAAAGACAAAATGTTAGAAAATCGTTCTGCAAATGTAGTGTAAGGCACTTATGTTCATCAGTATTTTTTTATGTGTGCAGTTTATTCCAATAACCTAATGGAGAGGGATGTTCCCATATAAATAACTTATTTTACTTCTGTATGCTGGGGGGCATTTACAGTCTAAGGAAGATAAAGCTATCAGAACAGACGGGCCCAGCAAACGCTTTGCGTATCAGGGGGGAAAAGAGCCATGAAATATTGCTTTCGCTGTGTACATTGTGCCTTTTAATAATCTTCTTATCATATTCAGAACGCAAGCTATTGATCTTACTGGGGCATTGTAAGTGAAGATTAAAGCATTCTGACACTCTCATATACAGGTGTGCCACAGTAAATTATGATCTTTGCATAATTTATAGGATGAAAAAGCTGGACCTAGGAACCAACTGTTAATCAGTGCATTTGCACAGAAGATCAATCTTTGATACTTACATTCACAAATCCTGTTTATTTGGCCATATTAGAGAACAGACGGGTTTGCTGGAATGGATTCTTAGCAATGATGGATGTAATTGTCAAAACTGCCAAGGTCAATGTATAACGTTCAAAAAGAGAACTAACTCATTTTGAGCACCTTCCATTTATCATTCATGCAATTTGACCCCCAGTTCTCTCTGTAATAACAGAGTATGAAGGAACAACTGCTGTGTTCATTCCTATATGCTCCTGTGGACTTCTAAATACCATACAGGTCACAGCCTTTCCATGGGACCATTTGTACGTAACTTCTGTTTCCAGCTATGCTGGAACTATTGGAGGAAACGTGAACAGAATAAGGAATAGAATTTGCACATAGCTGGAAAACATATTGAAATATAATATATATTTAAAACACAAAATTATTTTATATGTCAATTAAAAATACCATTATGTTTTAATCTGCCAAATCTTAGCATTCCCCCTCCCTCTCTCTCTCTCATTGTCAATGGTGGTATATTGTTTGGTTCTGCTCCTGCACAACCAGTGTATACACAGAAAGATCCTTCTCCAATTCAGGTCAATGTATTCCATAACTGTATTCTGAAGGGGTTCTTGCACATTTCCCTGAATACCAAACAGTGCTGGAAATAGGAAATGAAGCAAGAGAATGACTAACATGATCTGCTATGACAATTCCCAGGAGATCTTACTGCTCCCTGTATACAAATTTTCTGACAGCCATGCTGTTTCAAAATTTAGAACCTCAAATATTTATTTAAAATTATGAATACATTTAAACAAGAGTTTCAATAGCAATGGTATGTTTCCTCAAGTTGGCAAAAACCATTGGATTTTTTTTTATTCCTTTCCCACAATTTCCCTTGAGAAAGGGTCAGGAGCACATAGTATTGCTAGGTTTCCCACATTCCAGACTCTAAAACTCATGGAGCGGGACCTGGTGATATCACACTGAATAGCAGTACAAATGGTAGTACTTCCACAAATCACTTGAAAACATGCCATGTGGTATTTGTGCATGTTCTCTCTTACAATTATATGGATCTGAAGTAGGTTGCCAGGTGCCCACTGGTGATGGGAAAACCCTCGGCAATTGCCCCCTCTGCCCGCCAACCACCTGAGAGTCGATGGGCAAACGTGCATGCGTGTGTTCATACAGCGTGCGGCACTTCCGGTTTAGAACTGGAAGTTCCGCCTCGCGAGGGGTCTTTACCTCTTAGTTTGAGGGGTAAAGGGCCGCTTTACCACTCAAACTAAGAGGTAAAAGCCCTTTGCGAGGCGGCACTTCTGGTTCTAAACCGGAAGTGCTTTGTGTGCATCGGAGCGCATGCGCGCCGACATGCACACACACACTTAAACACAAAATCCTCCCTCCGGAGGAGAAGAGGGACCTGGCAACTCTAATCTGAAGAGGATTATTTACCACACACACACAAATGCAGGTTATGCATGTGCTAATTATAAAATGTAGCAGAGCTTTTAGTTCTGAATTACTGTCTCCTTGCTCCATTTTGCATGTGCAATAGCTACCACAATCAGACATATATAGAAGTCCTCAAAAAAGTCATCACGTGTGAGCTAGTTTATGGCTGTAAGATTTCAGCCTGTTGTCATGAAATCCTGTGAATGAGCACCAAAACTTTAATCTCAGGGCCAAAACCTTAGCAAAACTAGCACTATGACACATACACTGGTGAGTAGTAAGACTCAGTCAAGATTCAGCTGAGACAAAGCACAGCATGTTGCCATTTGCAAATGGGCTCATTGTGGAGTTATTGGAATTTCCTGGCAACTCCTCCTCAAGGACAGGACCTCTTTGTGAAAGTACAGGTGCTTCGCGTGATATCTCCTCTGCTCCTTCTGCCACAGCATCCTCTCAGTTGCATGAATTCACGTCAGGCGCCTGTATTTTTTTTTCATCTGGACCGTTATAGTTGCTGATGGTTTCCCTTTTGCCTTAGCAACCTCTAGATTCTTTGGTATTTCTTACCTGAAGTGTCTTAGCATGGGCAGTTCCTCTTACAACAGTCTGTTCATCCATATTGTCTGTAAATGTTGTTTGGCCTGGGAGCCTTTGGGAAATTGTTTTTAGATTCCCCCCCCCCCCAAGACTGCTTGTGAATGTGTGGGAATTGTACCCTTTCAGACTGGTGAACTACCATGGTAACAAGCTGTTCCTGGAAGGATGCTGATGTCATAAGACAGCAATTCTGGATCTTGAACACAGCAGCAGATATTTCAAGAAAACACCCATTTCTACTTCCTAACTCCTTGCACAAAATAGTCCATTTGGTTTATCTAAAATGGCATTTTTTTTTAACCAGCATGCTGTGAAGTTCACCTGTTAATCCATTTATACACTGGCTTTCCCCAGATGGCTTTTTTATGACTTACCACTGCACTCTGGACCCTCTCTGTATGGCTATTTGCATAAAGGTCTGAACATAAGATGCCACAATAACAGAGGAATATGCTGAGGGCTTTCTTGAGTAAACGGAGTATAACTTTATGCAGATTAAACAAGAAAAGGAACACAAGGCCAAACAGAATCCTTCACAGCAGCTGCCCAGTTTATCCAGAGCCATAGGTAAAACCTTGGTTGGAACTACTCCAGATTCTGGTACCCTGGAACTACATCAAATCTGAAACAGACTTTTGAATATTACAGTGAACAGGTTTTACTTGACTTAAACCACCGGTTGGGCAGAAGAGCCATGAAATCTCTAACAAACAGAAATTTCAGAGCACATAAAGATATATGCAGAAGTTCCCTCTTAGCTTGCCATTCCCTTCTGTATCTCAACAATGACCTTCATAATGACCTTTCAAGCACTTCAATAGCTTGTAGGAGCACTTGAAAGTTCTTTCAAAAATGCCTTGGCATAACCCTGTAGCAGGCCCATAGCTAGGGGGTGGGGAGGAGGGCAGCCACCACCCCTGTGTTGCATGCAGAGAGGGCAGCAGAACTGCCTCTCCTACAGGAGGAGCGGGCCAGGTAGGGGAGGCAGTTCTACCATCCTCTCTACAGGCCACAGGGGTGGCGGCTGCCCTCCTTGCTCCCCCCCCCCCAAGTTATGGCCCTGCCCTGTAGAAAGGCTGCAAGAAATTGTGCTGCGTTCTGATCAGTCCACTCGGTCACAGAAATCAGAAGCTCACAGTCAGTCAGGTACTAACTGAAGCCAGACCCATCTGAGTGACCAGCGCATTCTTATCAGACAGTAAGTCTTTTGCTATCTTGAAGTTGCTACCAGCAGCTGAAATAAACATTAACAACTTGGAATTTATATAGTGTTTCCATATGCTCACTTATGGCTGGAGACTTCTGGGTGATTGCAGCCATTGCTTTCTGATGTTCACCTTGGTTGGTGGGTAGAAACTGTCTGGCCAAACGGGGGCACAACCGTTGTCCCCATTTGATGGACACAACTTCCAGAGTTATCCAAAAGAGACGCTGTCACACATGCAGGGATGCTCTAGCACTCAGCCAAAAACTATATAGAGTCATGCTGGATGCTGTGTCATCACATGAGGATGACTATTGCTCCCCCTTGGTAAGTTCCCACCTTCCCCCATCTGCCATACTTGGCAACTCTGGTCACCCTAAAGTTATAACAATACCATAGACCTCTGGAGTAGATTGGAGCTTCCAGCGAGAGAGGGTGTGTGTGCGCGCACACACATACACATAACCTCAGTGCTGGCACAAACAATAAAAAATACATCAAAAAGTGAATGGCATGGGATGTTTTCTTTCTGGGTGGGAGCATGGAGTCCTTTCTACTCCACCAATCCAAGTTCTGAGAAGATCTCCAGAAGATCTTCAGAGTCCATGAAGCTGAAGACATGAGGCTGATGAAGCCAGACCCATCTGAATGACCAGCACATTCTTGTCAGACAGTAAGTCTTTTGCTATCTTGAAGTAGCTACCAGCCTCATATCAGAAGACATGAGGCTGATGAGGTGCATCCAGCAGGCTCTAGGCTTTCTATAGTGCCTGAAGAGAGAGGGGCCAATGCTCATCAGATCTTTCTCAAACTCCACTGAATGTTGTAACCTGCTAATTTTGCAAATCAAGGAGAGATTCCTGTATGTATAAATGTCTTTATATGCCTTTAATAATCTTCATTATCATAATTCTTCTAGAAAAAGCAGTGGTGTGTAAACAGGGCAAAATGTACACTCAGGCTGAAGCTGGCATTGGGGATTCCCAGGAATCTGTGGGCTGAAGGCAACAACACAAGATGGGAAGATCTTGATTTTGCAAGAGCAAAGCCCCTGCAGTTCTCCTGGAAAAATAGGCAACATAGAAGTGCTCAAAATAAATCTCAGTCTTGCCAAGACTGGGAAGAGGCAAGTCTCATGAGTATCTGGGGGAAAGCACATCTGTACATGAAGGAAAATAGGGCAATAGCTCCTTATCAAGTGCTATTCAGCACTGGATTACCAGGGATAAATATGCAGCCCTGTAACTGGACCATTAAATCTGATGCCCACAAAAGGTCCAGGGGGCATCTGAGAATGCTGCAGCTGGAATTTCTGCTGCGTGAGCATTAAATCATTGTAGGCCCACAAAATTTGTCACCCCATGTAATGAAAGCAGGGTAATTAGATATATATGCTTACATATTTCTTTAGATCAACGTCAGATAATGCCATACGTATTCCTGCAGGCTTCAGTAAAACAAAGCTAGAAGACATTTGGTGTGTCAAAATGGAATAGAGGAAGAAGAAAGTCACCTTTGAAGCATAGCTGTATGTTGGCAGTGCAGCAGTAACTCAAAGCTCATTTCAAAATCAAAGATGGATCACACAAAATTCCGAACAATCAGACATATATTGCTACCTGGAGATGACACATCAAAAACCCTTCTATTTCATTTTGAGGGGGCATACAAAAATGGCTGGTTTGTGCTGAATACTCCCGGCAAATTAGTCACATCTAGAATGTAAGTAGCATTACCACAATCTCAGTGACTACCATCACTTTTTTCCCTCTCCTGTGGGATACAATGTACAAAAACCTGTCAACTATCAATTCTCAAATCCTCACAGATGTGCTGTTAAAAATATTAATTTCAACCTGATGATCAAAAATGTTTTATTCAGCTGTTTGGCAAACATCAGAATAATGATGAAGCAACCTTTAAGTAGGGTGTCAAAAGTCCTCTTGTCCTTGGGGAGGGACTCTTGCTTTTGCTTTGGTGTACGTGGAATCTAAAGCAGGCATTTGTAAAAAGAAAATGTGAAGTGCTGTGGCCAGTATATAGCAAGCGTGTAGCCTGCTGTAAGATACTTTGAGCTGTCTCACCGAAGGCAGAAGGGAATTCTAGCTGTTCCCCCTCCCCATGTAGGAATGTTAACACCTCAAAAAAAAAAAAAAAGACTTGACACAGCATAGTTAAAGAAAGGATGAGTGTTGTCTAAGACTAAGCAACCGCCAGGCCTATCTGGTTGAGTATTTGTCTCTCTGCACCCCAGTAACACATTGCATTTTGGTAATTTGCTAATTAAGATGAGATTTGCTACTGTTATGCAACCTGTTTTGTTGTTGTGCTTTTTTTCCTCTCCCCCTCCCAAAAGGACTTCGTTAGTATCTAGCCTGACGCAAGACAAACACAGCTGCTGTCAATATTCATTTTAATTAAGCCAATGGCATTAGCTGCTTATGGCTTCATTCTGCTCGGTCCCAGTGGGCAACCTGAAAGGCAATTCTCACTGTTACTTAGCTCCTGCCGCGTAATCCGCAAGAGGCTGTCAGCTTGCCGTGGTTTGTGACCTCTGACCCAATCACTTTCTTCCTTTTAACACTACTACTTTTGCACATTTAATGAACTTTGTACATGGTTAAAAAGATGTCAGCGCAGAGAAACGATAGACCCTGCTGTGAAGGGCCTCATTGTTTCTATAATTCTAATTGACCTTTCACATCAGGGGGAAAAAAACAGAAAAAAGAAAAATCAATATGGTTACTTAGTCACCAATCCAATGCTATCTTTCATTATTAATATGCTAAAGGCGTTGCTTTCAGAGCACTGACACCTAAACACCTCTAGACATACAAAAATGACTTCTCATTAATAACCATTATATTAATCACTGTTGCCCAGAACTAGAATCTGGCTGCGAAATCCCCTGGTGGAAATTGCTATAATCGTTCAAACTACAGGAATGAATTTTTTCCCCGAGCATAATTACTGCTGTCTTCTTATTGAAAAATATCCCATTAGATAGCAGCTTTTAGTTATGTACATCGTGTTGATTAATTTTTAATTTCTGGCTTTTTTATATGACATTGCTCATGTAAAGATCTTTGATAATTTAAATGGTTAACTGAACAATTATTACAATAACTTACAGCAATTGAAATATCCATTTACTTACTAGAACTTGCTTGCATAATTTGACTCCTTGCTAAAAGTTTGGAAAAACTGCTGGCATGATCACAAGTATATTGCTGTTGTCTACGGTAACATAGCATGTCCTACAACATTGTGTTAAAAACGAATCAATCTTGGCTAATACTTTGCCATTTCAGCAGGTAGGTTTAACCTACCAAAGAGCAGTACCATGCTTTTGGTAAGGCAAACTCCTCCCTTTTGACTGACAAAGAATCTGATTGGAGAAATAATGCTACCCAGATCCAAACACAGCTAGGTGAGCCTTCCACATTTCCAGGTGGGACTTCAAAGAAATGCACGGAAAATGGGCAACTTTCTTATCACTAACAGAAATTTCCAAAATCTTGTTCCTAAGTCCAAGTATCTATGTAAATTTTGGTGTCTGTGAATTGCTAGTGACCAAAATGTATACATTGAATGGGAACTCTTTTTAAAGATCTGAAGCATTTACCTTTGGAACACTCCATAAATAAACAATAACTTCCATATGTTATTGCTCCCTCTTAAATACTTTGCTATGCTCACAGTCATAGGAGTTCAAGAAAGTTTCCCCCCCCAAAAAAAAGGATTTCAAAACAATCTCTTACCTTTTAAAACAGAAGTGGTAATTCTACCAATAAATAAGATGTTTTTCAAAAAAAATCTTAGGGGAGGCAAATCACTGTACCTGTCATGCTGAAACTCCTATTGGTTCTACCTTGGCTATGAATGACTATGATACCACCTAGGTTAAGATGTGGACTTTCATGGCACATAAACTTCATCCTGATTCAGTGAATACTTCTCTTCATAATGCTATCTTACTGCCCTTTATTTGTTCACTGAGAGTTAATGAGCTGGTGCCAAGGTCCCAGTAGAATAGTTGTTAGGACAGAAGGTTTGGGTTAGAAGAAAGTTGTGGTGCATATATGTTTTATTATGTTTAAAAGGGGGGAATGTGTACTATATTAAAAGCAGTCTTTATTAATGAACAATTGGTTCCCTTGATCCAGTTCTAATTAATGCTGGTATTTAGAGATGTGGGATGTGGAATGGTATAGTATAGCTCTATGCTTGATGGCATTTTGCACACACACACATTTAGAGATGTGGCAGCCATTGGCTTGGGCTCTTATTCATTCTGAATTCAAAATGCATTGTCTGGAATGAGGTGCAAAGACCATTCAGACAATGAGAAGGTAGACATCTATGGCACGTTAGCCCCAGCATACTGCTGGGTGTGTTCATGGTGTTGGTTTGTGCAGGAAAAGTGACCAAAAAAATCTTAGTAGTTGGTAGCACATCTAATTAGTTACTTTATGTTACGGAATCTCTGACAGAGTTTGTTTTGTGAGCACCAACTGTGGCTACATTACACTGAAACTAAGAGGGCATCATTCCCAGATGCTAGTGATCCATGTCTAAAAAAGTAATTTAGTAAGCATCTTGGACTTGAATTGATTGGATAGATTTTGAGGGACATTGTGCCTGTTAAGAAAGTCCCTACAGTTATTTTGGGCATGTTGAGAAATAATTCGTTGTGAGCATGAATCAAGTTGGGATGGGTAAAAATTAAAAGTGATGTGCTATACGTTATTTTAGGCAGGTTGAGACAGTGTTAGAGCAGTTACCCTTTCAAATGTGTATTGTAATTTTTATTTAAATAACATGGTGGAAAGGATTTAGGGGAAAGAGTTGGAGGTCAAGGGCCAGTGTGGTTATAGAAGAAAACATGGGGAATGTGAGCAGAGAGGTGCTTCAGTGAAATGGAGAATGGCAAAATACAAATGGGGCTGAAACTATCAGGGGTGAAAATAACTTAAATTCTATACTACTACTATTGCATCACTGTTGTTCTCATCCTCTACGGGATCGTCTTCCACAGACGCTTTCTTCAAATATCATAAGAAGAAATCAATGAACATAAAGATGAGAAGGCAACAGCAAACCTGTCAGGTTCTAGGACTCCGTTGCCTCTCAGGAATCATCCACTTTACTCCAGACGTTAGCAGAGAGTTTAAAGTAGAATTTATTTGAAAGGAAGGGTACAGTAACCTATGAAACACAACGTTACAATGGCGCCAAATCATTTGGAGGGTATTCTTATAGAGTACACACGCTAGCATGTTTACAAGTAACATCTTTGAAATGCAAAACATCAGAGGTTCCCCAATACCAAGAGAGAGAATTCACACCTTAAGATCAGAGCAGGATTACAATCAGGAAGTCACTTTGAAGTGGAGATCTCTCGAGCCTTTTGGCTGTTGCCTCTTCCTTCCCACGGGAAGGAGAGATGAAACGAAAGTCACCTCGCTATCCCGGGTCCGATTGCATGCCCTCGCTGACACTCCGCCTCCCCAAAGGCCCCCCCTCCAGATTTCCTGGTTTGTCCGGGTAATGGCGATGGAAATCCACTACAAGGGTTGGAGCCTGTACGTGAACAGCGGACACCCACTCATCGTGACTGGAATTTAAATGTTTCCAACGCACAAGATATTCCAGTCGGCCCCTGCGCCTCCGAGAATCGAGCACCCTGGAGATTTCAAAGTGCCGTTCGCCCTGTACCATGATGGGAGTTGCCGCTTCGGGTTCGGGGTGCCATTCTGGTGCTTGTAGAAAGGGTTTTAGTAGACTCACGTGAAACACCGGGTGCACCCCTTGTAAGGATTTGGGTAGCTCCAGCTCTACCGTAACCTCATTGATAACTCTGGAGATAGAAAATGGGCCCACAAACCGTTGGCTCAATTTTTTACACGGGCGTAAAGACCTGAGGTTCTTAGTGGAAAGATACACCTTTTCTCCGACCCTCAATTCCCACTGAGGTGTTCTGTGTTTGTCTGCTTGTAGTTTGTACCTATCTTTAGCCTGTTCCAGGTTTTTTACAAGCCAGGGCCAAGTGTTCCTCACTGTGTGAGCCCATTTAGACACCTCGGGGGGATCGCCTTCTGGCGGGGTGGGTACAGCCCCTAATGGTCCAAAATCCATTCCATAAACTGCTTTGAATGGGCTCACCCCGGTTGCAGAGTGCACCGAGTTATTGTAGGCATATTCTGCCAGTGGCAGCAGATCAACCCAATTGTCTTGGTGATAATTAACAAAACAACGCAAATAACATTCCATCACCGCATTAACCCTTTCGGTCTGCCCATCCGTCTGGGGGTGATAGGCAGATGACAAACCCAACTGCACACCTACAATTCCTAAAAACGCTTTCCAGAACTTGGACACAAACACGGAGCCCCTGTCACTCAGGACCTTCCGTGGAAATCCGTGCAATTTGAATATGCAGTGCACAAACAAGCGAGCCAGTTTGTGTGCAGATGGCATCCCTTCACACGGTACGAGATGAACTTGCTTAGAGAAAAGATCCGTGATTACCCACAGGACAGTCTTCCCCTGACTGGATGGGAGGTCTGTTATGAAATCCATCCCAATCACTCGCCAGGGTGCCTCGGGAGTTTCTAGGGGCTTTAATAATCCCGGGGGTTTTCCCATCAAACGTTTACTAGTTGCGCACACAGGGCAGGATTTGATAAATACTTCGATGTCTTGGCGCATCCCAGGCCACCAAAACTGTCTTCTTATTAGGTGTAAGGATTTAGCAAACCCAAAATGTCCCCCTATTGTTGAACTGTGGCTCCGTTCCAATATCTCCCGCCTCAGTTCCCTGGGCACGTAATGTTTGTTCTTACAGATACCGTTTTTGTCCGTCATCTGGGACGGGATAGATTCTTCCTCCCGCTCCCGTTGAAGAGCCTCCCCCCACCTTTTCTTGACTACCTCCGGGAGGCTTTCTGGAACTGCCCAGAGGCGGGGAATGGCAACATCCGACCCCGGCAAGGGGGTGGGTACCGGCCCTTCAGCCTGGTCCCTTCGCTCTATTTGGGAGATTCCCCCCCCTTCCCCAGCGGTAGTGGTTGAGAGTTCTCCGGGGACTGCTGGGGATGAGGAGGTGGGAGCGACCACTTCACGAGGGGAACTCGAACTCGAGTCCTGTGCCGCCGCGCGGCTTTGCGCTCTGGTCAGAACTCCTGCACTATTCCCCTCTGGAGTCAAACCCAGGTGTTCCCGTGTGAAAAGAGAACCCACCGGCCGCTCAACCTGACACTCATATTGCGGCATGCGAGACAGTCCGTCTGCTAAGCAGTTTTCTTTCCCAGGCATGTGTTTGATGGTAAAATTAAACTTAGAGAAAAAGGTAGACCAACGCACTTGTTTGGCTGACAGCTTCCGCTGACCCAAAATAGATTCGAGGTTGCGGTGATCAGTACATACTACAAAGGGCTCGGCAGCCCCCTCCAGGAACTGTCGCCAAACCGTGAGTGCATGTTTAATCGCCATTGCCTCTTTTTCCCCAATTGGCCAATTGAGTTCAGGGCCAGAGAACTTCTTAGAAAAATATGCGCAGGGTCTAAGCCTCCCTTGATCATCCCTCTGAAGGAGTGCGCCTCCCATCGCCTTGTCCGAGGCATCTACCTGTAAAGTGAATGGCCTGGAGCAATCTGGGTGCGCCAGAATGGGTTCAGAGGTAAAGCGCTCCTTAAGAGTTTCAAAAGCCGCCTGACACCTGGCGGTCCAAGGTACCTGGTATTGTGCAAAAGTGGCCCCTTGCCCCTTCCCTTTGGTTTTAAGCAAATCAGTAATAGGCAAAGCTATTTGAGCGAAATCCTGAATAAAATTTCTATAAAAGTTCGCAAACCCCAAAAACTGCTGAACCTGTTTGCGAGTTCTGGGAGGTTCCCATTCTAACACTGCCCTCACTTTCTCCGGATCCATGCTTAACCCTTGTGGCGAGATCACATAACCCAAAAACGACAATTGGTCCTGGTTGAATGCACATTTTGATAACTTAGCATACAAATGATTGTCCCTTAGACGACGCAACACCTCCCGCACCAATTCCCTGTGCTCTGCGGGATCCTTGGAGTAAATGAGCAAATCGTCTAAAAAGACTACCACACCTTTAAATAGGAGGTCGTGTAGAATCTCATTAATTAATTGCATGAAGCACGAGGGCCCCCCAGACAGACCAAACGGCATGACTAAAAATTCAAACAACCCATAACAACAAGAAAAGGCTGTCTTAGCTTCATCCCCCTCCTTGATCCGGACCCGGTAGTAGGCTTCCGCCAGGTCAATTTTCGAGAAAATACAACCCTCCTGTAACACACTCAGGAGGTCTGGGATTAAGGGAAGGGGGTAGGCATTAGTTTCAGTAATCGCGTTAAGCCCCCTATAGTCTACACACAGTCTGAGATCAGATGTACCTTTCTTCTTCACAAAGAAGCAGGGAGAAGAAAATGCAGCTTTGGACGGTCGTATGAAGCCCCGCTCCAAGTTCTTGTCCAGAAATTCTCGCAGCACTGCTTTCTCTTGAGGACTCATGGCATAAACTCGGGCCTTGGACGGTTTAACGTCCTTAATCAGTTCGATGGCACAATCCGTAGTGCGATGAGGAGGCAATAAGTCACAGTCCGTCCCCTCAAATACATCTGCGAAATCACTATATTCTGGGGGCAACGTGGGTTCCTCCAAGGCAGCGGCGCTTCCCCCTTCGCCCCCGGGTAAATCATCCCGGCTGTGTTTTTCGCACTGAGGAGCTCCAAACACCACTCGCCTTTGTTCCCAGTCAATGCTCGGGTTATGTCCCGCCAACCAATTAACGCCGAGGACCACCGGGTAGGAAATCTTAGGCACTACCGTGAAGTGGATCTGTTCCCAGTGGTTTCCCACCCCCAGCCACATCTTGTGAGTGTGCAAATGAACCGGCCCCCCCCGCAGGTCACTCCCATCCATTTGATGGAAATGTAAGGGTTGATCCAGTTCTCGAGTCCCAATTCTCAGACGTTCTACCACCGCCTGATCAATTAGGGTCCGGGAGCACCCGGAGTCCACGATAGCCACAACGGCCACCGGTTCCCCCCCTTGGGGATTTCGTAATACAACAGGTATCAGCAATGTCTCTCCCTGGTCACTCACCCTACATGGAGCCGGTTTGGTTTCTTCCAAGGGTGCCCTCTGTGCCGGTTCCCTCACAGAAGGCCGTCCTCGTTTTTTGCCGGTGAGGGGCTTCGGAAGCTACCTCGGGTGCCACGGTTGTGGAGATCCGATGGGGTTTCCGCTTGCAGGGCCGCCGCCCCCCGGCGACCGTTTGTCCCCTCCGCTCTCCTGTGCTCCAGGTTCCGAGGTGGTGTCGCCTCCCGCTCTTGTGTCGCCCTGTTGCTCGTCCCTTCTGACGGCGTGTTGGTACATCTTGCTGCAAAATGACCCATCTTCCCACACTGAAGGCAAGCTCCCTCCCTGAACCGACGTGCCCTGTCGAGACTGTAGACTCCTCGATGTCTTCCCTCTCGCCGGGGACCTGCTGCGCTGTCCCCTCTCGTGGGCGGGATAGGGATCGTCTTCGAAGGACGATCCTTGGAGAACTGGAGGGTAAGCTTGCGGTTCTCCACTAGAGCTGCCAAATTTACCCACTCTTCCACTGACTCTGGATCTCCCAAAGTCAAACAGCCATCCAGCACTTCCCACCGCAACCCTTCGCGGAAATGCTGGACCTTTGTGGCCTCACTCCACTCCCTTATCTTGCACGACAAAGATAAAAAGTCCTGTGCATACTCACTTACTGAGCGGGCTCCCTGCTTCAAACGACGCATGGCAATCTTTGCTTTTTCCCCCCGGTGGGGGTCTTCGAACCGGCGTCGTAGAGCGCACAAGAACTCATCCAGGGATGCCAAAACTCAGGGCATAGTTTCTGCCGCTGTCACTGCCCACTCCACTGCCTCCTTCTCCAGCAGGCTGATCACATACCTGACCCGAGCTTCTTCCGAGGCAAAGGTCTCCCCCTGGTCCTTCATAAAGCCGGAGATTTGGAGTAAGAAGTGAGACAACTGTGAGCTGGACCCGTCGAAAGATACCTTCAGGTCTCTGGCCGTAGGGCGTCTGGGCGTGGGAGCCTCCCCAACAACGAGCGGTCCTGTAGTCGGCCGTGAACCCGTTTGGGATTGTTGCACGGGCTGTCCAAGCCCCCTCACTGCCCCTAGAACGGCTGCCAGGTCTCGCTGCAAGGTATCTAGCTGAGTCTGCAGGTCCCGATTCTGCAGAACGAGCATCTGATTCTGTCCGCGTATCAGAGTGGCCGCTTCTGCAGTGAGGGTCGGGGTGTGAGCGAGCGTGGGGTCCTTCCACCCTTCCCCTTCTCCATACCAAGCGGCCAGCGGTCCCCGGTAGAAGTCGCCTCCTGGTTCTGACGCTGCTCTCTGCCGCTGCCCGGTCTCCGAGAATCGGGGGGTCCACGTCGGCCTCCCAGGGACATCGGTAGGCCCGGGTGGGCGCTGCTCCGGGGTCGCTGCTCCTTGACCAACCTCAATATCAGCGGGAGTCTGCCGAAGCTCCTCTCCCGCGTTGAGCGGGACCGAGGGTGGTGCCGACATCCTAATACTACTTCTAACCCGAAAACAAAAAAGGTTGGGATTGTAACGTACTGTCAGGTTCTAGGACTCCGTTGCCTCTCAGGAATCATCCACTTTACTCCAGACGTTAGCAGAGAGTTTAAAGTAGAATTTATTTGAAAGGAAGGGTACAGTAACCTATGAAACACAACGTTACAATGGCGCCAAATCATTTGGAGGGTATTCTTATAGAGTACACACGCTAGCATGTTTACAAGTAACATCTTTGAAATGCAAAACATCAGAGGTTCCCCAATACCAAGAGAGAGAATTCACACCTTAAGATCAGAGCAGGATTACAATCAGGAAGTCACTTTGAAGTGGAGATCTCTCGAGCCTTTTGGCTGTTGCCTCTTCCTTCCCACGGGAAGGAGAGATGAAACGAAAGTCACCTCGCTATCCCGGGTCCGATTGCATGCCCTCGCTGACACTAAACCACCCCGTAAACATAATCTGCCAAGTAATCGTCATGATGTGACATCACCCCATGGGTCAGTAATGACCTGATGCTTGCACAGGGGACTACCTTTACCTTTAAAGAGGAGAAGGCATGAATAGAATTTTTTTGAGACTGAGAATGAAAAGTATATTTGATTGAAATAATAAATCTGATTTTTTTGTTTTAGTTTTACTACTGTGAAACCTATACCATGTCATGCATTTTTACAGAACTGTTCACTCATTTTCTTACTAGCACACCATATTGGCTTACTTTCACTCCTGGGAACTACTAATAGGTGGGGCAGCTGGTTTTGGTAGTGACAATATGGAGGAACTAGAAGGATTGTGGGTGCCTTTAATGGGGAACCTACCTCACTCATTGCTTTTCCCATGAAGGGGAAGTGTGAATTGAGCCAGGAGATATACAGGTTGGTGATCCATGTGTTGGTTTATTGACCTCTATGCATACTAGGTTCTTTAAAACTAACTCTACAAGTCATATTACTTTAAAATGTGGCCTGTTTAATCCCAGTGACTTGTGTCTGGCTCTTTATTACTCAGCCCTCACAACGGTTGCATTTTTGCTTAGAATCTGGAATTATATTATGAAATGGAATGAGGCCAGTGCAGAGCCAGTTGCTGGCTCTAAGCAATGATCTATCCTATTTACCGGTTGCAAATCAGATAACTCCAGAAGGTCTGTAGTGGGTCTGCCCAATGGAGGCACCTTACTTTGGAAGAGAACCTGTCTATTAAAAGATCCAGTATGAATTAACCTTTTTTTCTTCTTCTTGGGTGACACCAGCACTAGGGCTATAACCAGCGGTCCTTTCTTGGTGGAGCTGCCTCATTTTCAGAAGGGACCTCCTCCTCCTCCTCCTTCCTGACTAGAAATGGCCCTAGGGTTGCTATTTGGCATTATGGGGGTCCACATGTACTCATGGGTTATGGGGGTCCATGTATACATATGTACTCCTGAGCTACAATCCTAATCTAGTAGCAAACTTGCAAGAAGAGCATTTCTGACGGTGCATTGTGTAGTAAAGTCCCACAATGAATTATATACTGAACACCTCAAAAAAGTAACTGTTTGAAGATATGCATTTTAACTTCTCAGTTATTTTGCAATTCCATCACACTTTGTAGAAGTGTCCTCTTTGCCTACCTGAATGTTCAATATATTGTGCTTTAAGGAACATCTTGAGAAAGAAGAGGAAAAAACCCTTTGATTTTAAAATACTTGCTTTTTTAGAAATCTGTTCAATATAGTTCCTTCATAGATTAACATTATGAATATGCAAAGGATAACATCCATAAAGCAGAACAGACAGTACCAATAGCTACCATGTCAATTTAATCTTTGCATTCATTATTCCCATGTCCCTTTTTACCCTGTTCTTCCTTGGTGGTCTTCTATTTTTGTTAAACAGAAGTCAAAAAAGGAGAGAGAGGGAAAGAGGGAGACAGGGAAAGGAGGGAGGGGTAATATGGATTTGATTTTTTCCCCCTACAGTTACAGATGCAGACTTTTTGTAGTTTAATTTTTGTTCCTTTTTGAAATTTCAGCCCTTGGAACTCTGAGCGGCTCACAACTCCAGTATTTACACAGATGTGAGCAGAGGCAGCTTGTAACCATCTACCTCTGCCCTTGTGGTCACCTCTGCCTTGGAGCAATCTTTGGGAGGTACATTAATAGCATTTGTATTAGATACTCAGTCCTGAGATCCAATATTTTCATTTCCCATTGTCTTCACAGAGTGTAACTCAATATATACATACTCTGAATGCGGTCAAACATTTACTTAGCATTTTGTGATAAATTGAATCGTGTACCAACGGGACATTAAAACAGTGTCTCCATACATCAAAATCCAATTCTTATTCTCTTTCAAAGAAGGTTACAGAGAGTGAGGTTAAAAACTCATTTTAAGGGCAGAAGATTTTTTGAATCTGTTTTTGTTGGGAAAGAAAAAAAAGGAAAGGACTATCTTTAAATCTTGCTCTTTGAAATGGAAGTAAAATAGTTCCAAGCACATTACACATATTGTGTATAATATATTTGAGAAGAAAACATGATTGCTAGATAAGGTGATTAAACTGAAAAATGTGGGATTTTTTTGCTGTTATCTCTCCTTATCATCTTTCCTTTGCTGTTCTTCAAAACATTCCCAAGAAAAAAAGGAAGAAAAGCCATAGATGCTAAAGGGGTTCTTAGAAATTCTTCTGCTAAGTCCCTTTTGAATCTGCCTTATGCTCTTATTTTATGGTATATGGGGTGAAATTGGCAGCAGCCTTATTCTGTGGGCTCTTCCTGCCTCTTAGAGCTTTGCTCTTTCAGAACCCGCAGATGTCCACGTCCTGCTGGTAGGCCGAGTGCTAGACTCCCACTGGGATTTTTACTCAGCCAGGTGTCACAGCTGCCATGCTGAGTGATAAACACTAAGCAGAACCTGTCAGGGGACTATTTGCATTATGGCTTTTCCGTTAGAATTTTTTTTAAAAAATGTTACGAAATGTCATTGAAAATCTTGGAAGAGTGACTAAGCATTTTCTGTTCTTAAGCACCTCTCTGGCTAACTTACATAACTAACATACGGACTGCCTCCTGCAAGTAATCCAAATGACTCCAACTCTAGTGCCTATATTTCTTTGCACCTTTTTATGCTGAAGGAATCATTGTCTTTCATTGTCCATCAAGCCTAATCCTTTCTCAGCATGATGCTTGTTAGCATAATTGCAGTGAAGAAACCACAAGGTATATTGTGTGTGTGTGGGTTTGTTTCTCTTAAAGGCCATTGGGATGAAAAGACACTGTACTTATGACACTAATCCAGCATTTATAGATTCCTTCCACAGAAAGGATGAGGGGAAAAGAAGAAACCCTTTTTATATATATGTCGATTGTCATAATTTGTACTATTATTTAAAAAAAATTTTTTGCTGACACAAAGACACTTTGCTGTAGTCACCATTGAGTTAATAGTAGAAGAATAAAAAGCCACTACCTTGAAAAAAGAATTATGACTGAACTTGCATTAGCAACATCTCCATTGTTACATCCACTAGCTGGATCACACAGAGTACAAATGGAGAATTGTCTTTGACGGCTATTGTAACGAAGATGAAAGGACAATTCAGTACTTTGGCCTTTCCCAGTAGCCATATCCATGGGGCCTTTGTTGCACAAATGCACAATATGGGCATTGGATGAATGCTTGCATGGCCACCAAGAGGCCCCACCCAGCTCCACCACTTGATATTCCATTGTGTAGACCAGTGCTAATGATCATATATCTGCCACTGGATAAACATTCCTTTATGCTGAAACACCTAAAGCAGCACTACTTGTTAGAGGATGCCAGTGCTGAAGCCTTGTGTTGTTGTTCTTGCCTTCTGGGTTAAAATAGAGTTTATAACGAGGACTTTATTTTATTTATTCTCAAAATTTAGCTCCCATCTCAAAATCCCCTAGGCATGATCTTCTTGCTAGGCTTGACAGGTGCTAATAACTGCTGCTACACTATCACCTGGGCTAGACACAGAACTACAAATGATACATTGTTTTATCTTGGTTGTAGGCCCATGTAAACAACCCTACTATCAAGAATACCCCTATTTTTCCCCTCAATCCAGTTCACTCCAGAGACTTATCACTTGTCTCTTGTTGTTTTTCTGACCCACACTTAGGGTGATTAGGAATCCGCCAAAAACTATTTGTTTAAGTCAGGATATGGCACAAGAGAGGCTGAATTAATTAAGAACTCAAAGCTTTTATTTTCTCTTTGGAGGAAATGGTAAAGTCAGGTTGTCAGGGTGTTTTCAAGAATAAACTTGGCAGGTAACACAACAACAGGAATGAAGAAATTTAGGATAATTATATACTACAGATATTTTGTATTCAGAATGTGGCTGATAAAATTCACAGACAGTTGTTTGTTACTTTGGAGAGATTGAACACTTGGCAGTCACTGCTTGGTTGAACTGACAAATGCTTCATTGAAACAAAATTGCTAAAGTTGGTGGAGGCAGGAACAAAAAGCACAATTTCCCAGTTTTCTTCCTTAAACCTGGTTAGGGATCACTCACTTCACTTTGGAGTGATTTTCCTTAGGAAAGGATGCTCATTTCACTTCCCACAGACAGGATCCTTCCTGAGCCTACACAACTGTGTTCCTCTCACTCTGGCTGCCAACCTCTAACTGTCAACCTCTCCTGTCAGTTTCTAACTGTCACTCTCCAACTTTCATTTCCCAACTGCCTCTGTAGAAATTCTCTGGGCATTTTCCCCTTGAACTTCCTGTCGCTCAAGGTTCCATGACCAGGACAACATGTCAGTATTCTGCTGTCACACCTGCATACAGATGGTTATTTGGAGACAGATGATAAAATTGCAACTACTGACTGGTCATAATTTCAGGACTGACACAATTGGAACCATTTACCACATGCTGTCGATGGCCTTAGGTAGCTTTAGAAAGTGTTAACATTGATATAGCTCTATCAATGTTTTTTTAGCCATGCAATATCCACATTCAGAAGAACGGCTAGATTTGAGTCCAGTAGCTCCTAAGAGACCAACAAGATTTTCAGGGAATGAGCTTTCGAGAGTCAATGCTCTTTTCGTCAAATACAAGTTGGAACGGAAATCTCTGAGATTTCCATTCCAACTTGTATCAGGTGAAAGGGAGCTTTCACTCTTGAAAGCTCATACCCACCCCCCAAAAATCTTGTTAGTTTCCAAAGTGCTACTGGACTCAAATCTAGTTGTTCTATTACAGACCAACATGGTTACCCTCTGAAACTATATTCAGATGAAGTATCTCTCTGACTATTCAGTACTGCAAAGAAACAACAGGGGATGGCTGTTGCCAACATGATTGGCCTCGGAGGTTCATAAGTCCATCTGATCAATTGCAACAACAGAGAAAACAGAGTCCTGGAGCAGAGGCCTAAGCCAGCAGAGGATATTTTAAATACCTACAACATTGTTCAGGGCCGAATTGGCCATATGAACAGTATCTGGCATATGAGCCTGGATTGCCGGGAATGAGGGCAGGATATAAACACAAATAATTAAATAAATAAATATCATTAAAGTAAATACCTACTAATGTCAAATGACATGTAATGTAACTCCTTTCTACTGCGACTGTTACCTCCCTCGCATTTCTTTAAAAATGCTTCAAAGGTTACTTGGGTCCCTTCTTTCCTTAGCCATTCTAGCTTAATTGCATCCACTATTTCTGCCTCAGTCCTCTGTATGTGTTATTGTTCATGGCTTTACAATAGAAGTATGGGAGATTATTTTTATCTGGAATTTTGACTCAAATGTCATTATTTTGGTTCTGTGCATAGCACATTGATAAGAATCTTGGTATTATTTATTTAAATGCTCAGTCATTAGACAGCTGCAGGAGCAATACGAAAAAGTGATATGGTATTTTGTGTCCCACTCTGTGTTCATGTTCTCTGCTGGCATAACCTGCAGTTCTCACCATGGTTGAAACTTTATTACAGACTGAGATAATAGAGCTTACTGGCTGGGCATCTACCCACAAACTCCCCCTCGCTGTAAATGAAATGACAGTATTCAAAAACTTTTAGTACCTTTATGCCTGCTGTTTGATGGAGTGCAATTTACCACACATATCTACATGCATATTAATTTTGAGTGTCAGTGACTTTAAAACAAATTCTTAAGTTCCTGATATACATGCCCCGCTATTTTTCCCCCATTACAATAACCATTTATAGTTTAGATTGGATGACTGGAAAGTTGTCTATGTCACAGAATGATTTATAAGGAATTGTGTGGAAAAGTTCTAGCCATCTGTCATTTCTATACACTTACATTACTGTTCCCATGGTGCATATGAGAAAGTGAGCTCTAGTTCACAAAAACTTACCACAATAGAACTTGTGAGTCTGTAAACTGCCCAGGATTCTTTTTTGTTTTTCAACAGGCTAATGTGAATACCCCTCTGAAATTTATATTATTGAGATACAGCACTTAACGCACACACAAGGTTCAAAAATGTTGTTAATTTTAAAGAAAGCACTTACTTTAGCATGAAACTGGAATATAATAATTATAAATATAAATACAAATGTTCTTGCTTAATTTGTCTTTTCTAGGCTGTTGTTTACAATTAAAAGTACTCTGAATAACTTGAATTATGTTGCAAGAGACTACATTTAGTAGTTCATCACTACTTCAAACATCATAACAGGAAATCATAATGCCTCTTCTGCAATTTACAGCCTGTCAGTCAAATACTACTGAGTTTCCTCCCTGGGTTTAATTCTTATATGTTCTTACAGTTATGTGAGGTTTGCATCATGAATACTATTAACAGGTAGCCAATCTTAATTGATTCTGATTATGGAATTAGAATGTGGGAAGTGTGGTCATATCAGATTCACATTTGTAACTCTTTGAGGAGATTTAGATGTGGAAATGATTGCCCACTAATGCCATTCCAAAATACATGAGGTTTAGTACTAGGCAGCGTGGTGTGGTGGTTAAGAGTGATGGTCTGGAGTGATGGACTCTGACCTGGAGAAACAGGTTTGATTCCCCACTCCTCCATAGGAAGACAGCTAGGTGACCTTGGACTAGTAACAGCTGTCTTAGAGCTCTCTCAGCCCCACCTACCTCACAGGGTGTCTGTTGTGGGGAGGGTCAGGGAAGGTGATTGTAAGCCGGTTTGATTCTTCCTTAAGTGGTAGAGAAGTCGGCATATCAAAACCAACTCTTCTTCTTCTTCTTCAACAGTCATTGGTTTGGCTCACATTCTCCATAGCAGTAGTGGGTCTATCATTTAGTGACCTTTTCAAATGCATCTATATAAATTTGTATAATCGGATTAGCTCAATTATACTGTTTTCTGATTTTTTTCACAATTGATGCTCACCACCTGCCTGCTATTGCTGCCTGCAATATATATGGTAGTAAATAGTAAAAATGGGGGAAATAGTAGAAAGAAAGAAAAATAAGGTTGAGGGTTTTAAGTTGAGTCACCAGTATTGTTTCAACCATTAGGAGAGCATTCAACAGTTCTGACAGCCAAACAATTTTGTAAATACAGCTGTCAAAATTGTCCAGTGTGGGAGTACTTCCAATAATACCTGTGGAGGAGGACTTTCATGTATTTCATAGTGGAGGAGGACTTTCATGTACTTCAAGACATTTGTTACCTTAAACGTTTACAGGATTCATAGGTGTTCAGCTTTAGGGTGGCCAGATTCCCCCCCCCCCAAAAGAAGAAGATAACTTGTGCCATTGCTTTCTATGGGGAATCAGTGTGGTCCACCTGGAGACAGAATTGACTGGAGGTATACATTCAGTTTCTGCTGAACTTTGCCATCACTCTAGCCATTTCCTTTCTGTTTTCATTGTCTACAACCAAGGGGCTGCCTGGCTCTTAGACCTGAGAGAGAGCACATAGGAGCAATCATGTCAATTGCCTGGGTCATTTTCTCATTCCAGAGGTCAACTAGGGTATTGACAGCTGCACTGACAACATCAGCAGGGAAATCCCATAATGCCACCAGAAAACCAATCATATCCATCAGGCTGCTGGGGCAGATCATCTTAATTAATCCCTCACCCCTACAGAGTCTTGACATCTCTGTAAATCTAAACCCAAGCAGGTAGTGACCTGTCTATGACAAGAGGACTATCTTCAACCCCCTCAACTTCAGATTACCTTCTTCCTGCCCAGAGCAAAACAACAGATCAAGTGTGTGACCTACACAGTGTGTAGTGCCTGTTATTACCTGAAGCAGCCCCATGGTTGTCATGGAGATCATGAAACCCTGAGCAACTACCAACAAGGTAGCAAGTTATTATAGCCCAGTGGGATGTTGATACGGTCACCAGCATCACCCTGGCTGGAATAAGAACCAGACGGGGCAACAGTCCACAAATGTCTGATGTCCCTTCCCCTTATCCAGCCTGTTCTTCGCCCACCACCAGATCTCCCCCTAACCCTCACCCTATTGATCATGGAATCATCAGTGTAGGCACTGTGCACCAGCAATACTGAAGCAAAATAAGTTATATCTTTTTATTAATCAAAAATGTTGAAAAACAAAACTTTGGCAGTCATGTTTGGTCAGAAGAAACTAGTTTCCATAGGGAAGTATGAAAATGTATATCCTTGAATTTGCCTACATCCTGACAACCATTAATGAACTGAGTAATACTTCCAGAGATAATGCCTAATTAGTCTCATCTCAAAAAATGAAACTTTTTTTTTGCTTTTAACAACGTGTCTAACTCTTGAAGGTGGTCAACAATGGATATGGCGCATAGAAAGGACGCTGCTGGCAAAGCAATATGCAGCTGCACATGTACAGTCATTCTTTTCATAATTGAACATATCCAAACAGACAAGTTATGCACTGGACATTTAACTCTGGTGGCTGTAATTTGTGAGCAAGCCACAATTTGAACCAGTAGATGATCTAATATCTTTGAGTTTGATCAACATTTTTTTTTAAATCCACAAAATGGTTGGGTGCAATTGGAAATCTTTGGAGGTTTCTTTTTGACACCTCAATGGTCACACACATTCACCATGCTATGGCTTATGGCCAAAGAAAAGGGAAAGATTAATTTATTGCAACCATAGGAAAAGTAGTTTATTAATTCATTAATTAAACTATTTATATGCCGACCTTTCCTCTTGGCTGGCTCAAGGCAACTTACAAGTAGCGATTTAAACATTACAGATTAAAACCATATAATAAACCCCACTCCCAAAGACACATGCTCTTCCTACCCATAAAAAGCTCTGGCAAACTGAGAAGCCCAAGTCTTGCAGTGCCTCCTGAAGATCTCCAGTGAAGAGGTTCTCGTCACCTCTTGTGGGAGTTGTTTTCTACAAAGTGGGGGCTGCAATGAAAAATGCAGAGCCTCAGAGTCTCGGACTGATGCTAAGTGGGCTACTGTAAGTGAGGGAACAGACAGCAGTTGGAAGCCTGAAGAATGTAGTTGGTGAATGGCAGTATATGGGAGGCCCAAGGTCATGAAAGGCTTTAAAGGTCCTAACCAGCACCTTGCATTGAACTCAGAAACAAACTGGCAGCCAACGTAGCTGTTTCAAAATGGGCAACATATGTCCCCATCATCTAGCCTCAGACTGTAATTGGACCGCTGCATTATGGAACAGCTATAGTTTCCAAGTTATCTTCAAGGGCAGCCTCATGCAACAGTAATCCATCCATGAACGTACAAAAACATGGATCAGGGTGACCAGATTGGCTGAGTTTAAGAAAGGAAAGACTTGCCAAACCTTATGCCAACCTGCTTTTCAAACAACAAAGCTGGGTCCATGAGAACTTTCAAGCTCTCAGCCTGCTCTGCAGAAGCCAACTCCATGCCATTTAGTACAGGTGAATCCAAAGCCTCTAGATTATTAGCATTCCTGACCAGCATTACCTCAGTCTCATCTGGATTCAGCTTCAGAATGTTCTGCCTTAGACACTTAACTGTTGAAAGTGAAGGACTTTACCCTGTCTCTTACCTCAGACTCCAGAGGGGGACAAGACTAGTGAGTCAGAGAGATAGAGGAGACAAGACACTGGGACGTCCTTTCTCTACTGCTCTGAACTATTCCTTTGATGTGTAGATTGCTACTCTTAGGGAAACTTCCTTCCTTCTTGCTTCTTCTTCACCTCCTCCCACACACTGGTATTCTTCTCCATCTTGCCACCATGAGGGAAGGACGCAAGTCCTGGATCTCCCTCCATCTTAGTTAAATAGATAGGGAACTATATTTTACTCTATCCTATCCAGAAATGGATTTTCTAAAATAAATAAAGTATATTAGTTGAATAGACAAAAAGGCTCTGAGCAATTTTGTTCCTGGCACACACAGAGGTTTGGATTGGGCTTTTCTGTGCACAGCCTTTGTGCACTCTGCTAATTTAAGGAATTGGGCATAATGAAGCCCTCATAATCCAACATTAACCACAGCCTTGAAGCACCAGTTCAGAACCAAGATGGACATATCTTGGATCATGAAATGCAGAGATTCATGCAGCTCTTTGACTCCAGGTCTGGACAATCTGCCACCCACCAAGCACAATGTGACCCTCTAGAAATTTGTAGCAAAAATCCAGGTACTTAATAAATAGGCCAAAATACATTGCTTGTGGACAGCATTTGGTTTGTTATATCTGAGTTTTAAAATGACAGTTCTTCTTGCCATTGTTCCCCTCTTGGTACCATCAAAAACTGGTTTGCAGACAGATCATGCAGATAAGGGAGGTCCTAATGTTCTTTCTTCTCTACTTCCCATCAAAAATCCAGAATTTGTTGACCAAATTGTGGATTCTGTTTCAAAAGATTTAATACAGGGTACACATCTCAGGGGGTTCATAGCATCTCTGTAGGGGGAAAAGCAGTTCATTCTCCAGGACTGTTGGCTGTTCTAAAAGTCTGAGAAATAGCTGGGAGTTATTGCAACCTGTATATTTGATGTAACTTAGGATGAATTTAAATGTAAAAGTCACTTGTGCACACAAGTACAGACTCTTGAGTCTTACATATTTCTGTCCATCCAGAAGTTAAAATAGGCTCATTTATGACAGATAACCATCCAGCTAGGTAAATAGGACACCTGAGATTTGGTAACCAGGAAACATACATTATCACAACTTTTTCCACGATGGCATCTATCATATCATCAAAGGTGTATATCAGCCACTGCCGTTTTAAGTACTCACTAGAATTTTAACATACCAGATCCCCCCCCTTATTTGGAGAAACGAAAAGGCAAATTCATCTTCCCTCAAGGAGTGGTGGTCAGGGAAACTAGATATCAAACACTTCCTGATTTTGAGAGGGGATGCAATATTCTATGAATGGCTAACCTTAATCTGACCTTGATCACGGGAAGAGGTTTGTTTTGGTAGTCTGTAGCCCACTACCTGCCGTGAGGCTTGGGATTCCTATCAGAGGGAATTCTTAACACTGCTTAAAAGCACAGTTGTTTGGCTGGAACTGTTACTGCACAGAATATTGTTTTATAGGTAGAGTGATGGATGGTTGCTTTGCTTATTCATACTAAGATTTCTTTCATATTCTGTCCATATGTTCAGAGTGGGTCATCACACTTAGTAACCACATTAAAATAGGATAAATTAGTCACTTTTGAAAGCCACAAGATGAAAGTGCCACCACTGTACCCCCAGGAAAATCAGAACCACTAGATTGGGTTGGCCTCGTGATCCAAGAATGGTGATGATGGATCCAAGAACCTCACAAGGCTTTACACATCTGAAGAGCTAAGGAAGGTTCTGTCCCTTCTATGAAGATTACCCCTAACCACCTAAGATCATGGATGGGAACCTCCATGATTAACTATGTGATCTGAATTTGTCTTCCACTGGCTCACCCAAATCGTGTGTGCACAAGTTGTATTATCTCAAGATAAAATAAACAATCACCTACCTTATCCTTTTGGACATTCTCACCCTGAATGAATTAGCTGAGCCACTAAAGCAATTTTTCACAAATATCCACTAGATCTCCTAGTAAAGTCACTGATGCATGCATCATGATCAATTATATTAAAAATCACTAGGATGATTACTCACATTCATTACAAAATATTGCCAATATCTTAAGCATGGTCCCCAAGTTTTTGGAGCCTATAGGAATCTATGGAATTTTCAGAGTACCATCCCAAAAATATCTGCTGAAGGGAATAAAAACAAACAAAGGAAAGGGGGGAAGGAGAAAGAGAAGGGGGTATAAAGATGAAAAAAGGAAAGCTGGGGGGAGGAAGAAAGAGGAAGGGGAATGGAACCACACTGACTAAGGAAAGCCAGTCCTTCTGATCCACCAGTGGCTGTGGTTGAAATTGAAGCCAGGGAAACCCCTTTCACTTAAACGAGGGCAGCCAATAGCAAGCCCTGCCTTACAATGGCCTTGCTCACTTTTAAAATGCTTGACAGGCATCCAGGGAAGTTTTGGCAGGTGCCATGTTGCTAGTGATAGGGAAAAATGAAGTAATTTCGAGCTTCCATAGAAAAGCGCAGTGTGCAGTAATAAAGGGGTAGCTTGGCAGGGCTTTGGCCAGAACTATATCACATATAATCTTAAAACTCTTCTATGTCTTCTGTAACAAACTGTCCCCTGAGTTGGAAAGTACAGAGGACAGTTCTGTGGAAGAAAAGGACAAAAAAGGTGCGGGCAAGGCAGAATGAGCTGAGGTAAGATCTGTATCGGCCAGGTGACACTGACAATTTAGTGCAACAGGAAGCTTTCAGCTGACCACAGACTTTGGTTGCTAAGTACTAGCTCACCGCAACTTGGTTGCTAAGCTTTGCTCAGAAAATTACTAAGAATTGCTAACAAGAGCCGGAAATCATGTAACCACAAACGCTGAACAAACAGCAAGGTGGGGAATTTCCAAGAGTCAGAGCTAAAGGTGATTGCTTTCTGCACATGCTTGGAGTAAAAATAAGTTGCTTGCTTTTATACTGAAAAAGGGGAGGTGGGCTATGCCATATAAGGTCACAAATGCTATATTCGCATAGGTTAGGTAAATTGTAAGCCTTCCGCATGGCCTGATTGGCCAGAGGGAAAGAAAGGGAAGTCGCGTCGGAAGCCTTAAATTGAGCTGTCTGCGTACAGACCCTTCAGAAAGAAACACCTAGGTGTTTCTCTCTCCATTTCTGCAGACATGTTTTTCTGAATAAAACCACTTGCTGCTAAGCTGCCTTGGTCTGAGTGGTCCTTGACCGTTCATATCACTAGGGTTTCCAACCTCCAGGTACTAGCTAGAGATCTCCTGCTATTACAACTGATCTCCAGCCAACAGAGATCAGTTCACCTGGATAAAATGGCCGCTTTGATAATTGGACTCTCTGGCATTGAAGTCCCTCCCCTCCCCAAACCCCACCCTCCTCAGGCTCCGCCCCAAAACCCTCCAACTGGTGGCGAAGAGGAACCTGTGTGTCACGCTGAGAAACCCTGATCTAATAAGAATCAAGAGAGATAGTAACGGACAGCTTAATGCCCATTCCATTTATAACATTTCCTCAAGAGAGGATGCCAAAAGCTAGTTAGAAAATGGCAAGGAAGCCAGTGCACAGATTTGATTTTTAAGTACAGTAATCAGTGTAAAGATTTCATTAGTTGAGCAAGGCACAATGAACGTTAGATGTCAGAATATTTATCCTCATCATCACCCCCAAAAGATTTTTATAACCACATATTGCAAAAGGCCAAGCTTTTCTCTGGTGACTATCACTAACTATGATATTTTGATTTCAACTCAGCAGTGATTGATTCTCTCACCCCAGGTTCAGATGCAGGGCACATGCTCTGTATAAAGAAGTTTTGAGATTCATATCTAGTGAAAGGACCTCAGTTAGCACTTGTTAGGAAATAACTTTCTCTGCTTGAGACTTTGGAAGTTTGCTGTCAGTCCAAGTAGACAATACTGAGCTGGACAGACCAATGGTCTAATTTGGTGTAGGGTAGATTTATAATTTATCTTAGCTACATTTGAAATTGTAGAAAGAAAGAAAATCATTACATCTGTGACAGCTTAAATTCTTGTTCTGTTTTCAAAAGATAATTCCTCTGGCCAGCTGGACTGGGAATAAGTATATAGAGTATATAAGTATATAGAGTATGCAACAAGATCATCCTAGTGGACTGGGGATAATTCAGGTGGAGACAGCGCAAGATCACCAGGAGATTCTGGAATAGCTTCATTGAATAGCATTTTGCAGATTTAGATAGAAGAAGCAAAAAATAATAATAATTATATTTTCATATCCAGGGATTTGGGAAGATTTTTTCTATAATTGCTTATATTCATATAGAATGTTACCATCTGGTGTGTGTGTGCTTTTTTTGGGGGGGGGGGGTTTACAATGCTTTTGGACCATTACTTCCAACGAGGAATCTATTGGAAGTTCTGGGGCAGCTGTTTATAGGGTTTATAGTGTGGCACCAAATTTGCACAGAACACAGTCCTCGCTCTAATCTACTGAACCCCCTCCCAAGTTTCAAGTGAATTGTACCAAAGGGTTTGATTTTAAAGCCCCCTCAAGTAGGCAACTTTCTTCCCAGCCACTTCTCCCCACTGATTCCTATCAGGGGCGGAAGGCACTGAGTTGGGATGGAGTACAACACCGTTGCCCACCTGCGGGGCTTGTGTTCGGTGCTCCAATCCCAGGTGGCGCTGGCCCCACACAGAGATTCCCGTCCTGGTGAGGCCATCTAAGCGCTACTCCGGTGGTCGCCCAACAGGCGGTTGGGCCGTTTATCAATGCTTTCGATGCATTGGATTACAGGGTGGTGATCCGATACTTGGATCCGCCCCCATGGTTTTCCGCCAATGCTCCATTCTGTTGTGATCAATAAAAGCTGTGGCCATTTTATTACCCAAAAAAGTACTGTGTGTGTGTGTTTATTTTGCTGTTTTACGTAACTCTGGGTGTTGTGGGTCATTTGCTGTTCCCCCCCCCTTTTTCTCCGGGGAGGCATTTGCCCATGGGGCCACAAAAACAAAACCCTGTCTGCATTCATTTCATTTCCCTATCTTACAGTGAATGACTGATTTTTTTAAAAAAAATCTTTGCACTGAAAACTCTGCACTTGTGTTCCTTCCTTGTTGCAGTCTGTTCTTTGTTTCTTTTCTCAAAGTGAGGAAGGGGGAACTTTGGGGGCAGGGCTGGAGGGGCTGTTTTTCAACCAAATGACACCACACTTGCTGGGAAATCAGTGCTGTCTGTCCACTAAAGGACCCCCAAGTTTCAAGCAAATTGGACCAAGCAGACCTATTCTCTGGGGCCCTGAACAAGGTCCCTTCCCCAGCTGTTGTAAAGAGAGGGGAGAAAGAGCTTCACTCCCCCAAAGGCTGGAGGGGAGAAGTGAGAAAGAACCCCAGCTTTGCATTATTCCCTATGGTGGACTTGCGGGGGGTGGGGGGGCTGTTGGATTGGCTGTTTTCCACTAAATGACTGGTGGTGCTTCTGTGTCTGACATCGCTTGTGGAGAGGTCCTGTAATCATGTTTAGATCAATTTCACACTTCCTCATCCTTTCCATGTGCCTATAGTCATTATATCATAGAACTGGTGTTAATTTGAAGTTTCTCAAATACTTAATAGTTTGATATTCCTACTGGGGAAGGAGAGAACATCACACCGTGTTGACTTCTCTATTCAGAATTGTTACAATCATGCAAAATGTATGAATTTGTTGTGGAAATTTCAAAATACATGAAATCCAGCTACAAATCTCTGATATCTAATTGTTTTATTTTACTCGTAGGCTTTTCATGAGACCCATCCATATTTATGTTCCTTTTTTATTTGATCCAGTCTGATGAATAGTTTATATGAACTCAGAAGTGTATATGAATTCAAAAGTATTATGCTGCTGTTCCTAAACAGTTGCAAAATACTGGCTGAGTGTCAGTTACTTTTTATGATGCACAAAATGAGTTCGGTTCCAGTGTAATATATTTACAGTGCATTCCCATGCATAATTACTCCTTTCTAAATCCATTGGAATCAATAGGCTTAGAAAGGTGTAACTCTGCGTAGGATTGCATTGTTCCTTAGTTTGCCAATTTCTAAAAAAAAAGTGAAATACACAAGGAGAAGAATACAAAGAGAAATATAAAGCAATTAAACTTATCTAGAAAATTAAAAGCGTTCAAGAACAATAAGTACATTGTCATAGCATTAGGCCAAAAAAAAAAGTTCAATGCTATAACAGTTAAAGCAGGGGTGGGGAACCTTTTTCCTGCCAAGGGCCATTTGCACATTTATAACATCATTCGGGGGCCATACCAGGTGTAGATCTCCGAGTGGGGGGGGAGAGGCTAGGGTTGCCAGGTCTCCGGCCACCACCTGGAGGTTGGTAACCCCAGGGGAGGCCTGGAGGGCGTCCCCGCTCCTCCGGTCTTCCCCCCCTCCCAGGCGGGAGGGCAGCCAGCGGTGGGCCCGAGCAAACGAGGCGCCAGGGGGACGCAGTCCGTGGTCGATCGGAAAGGGAGGAAGGAAGGAAAATACAGAAAGAGGAAAAGGGAGAGAGGGAGAAAGAAATGGAAAGAGGGGGTGAAAGAAAATGACCGAGGGAGACAAAGAAAGAGACAGAAAGAGAGGGAGAGTGAAAAGCCTTCCCCCCCCCACACACACACACACGCCGGCCCCACATGACCTGGCCCCAGGCTCCATGCCCTCCCCCCCCGAGTCCACAAAAGGCCCCCTGAAACCCGATCGGCTCCTGCGTGCATGCTGTGCCGCCGGGAGCCGTGGGCCTGTTTCCCCCCTCCCTCTCGCTGCTCAACAGCCAACAGGCAGCGAGAGGGGCTTACAGTGTGCCCTGGTGGCTATAGGGGGCAGCCTTGGGGGAAGCATCCCTCCTCCTCCTCTCACCGACCAACAGCCGTCAGTTGGTGAGAGGAGGTCCAAAGGGCGCCAGAGCACACCTGCAAGCCGTGGCCCCAGGAACACCCTCAGGGAGGGCTGCCCTGCCTTGCCCCTCCGTGGCAGGGCCCTGAAGCTCCCGAGGGCCACAAAAAATGTCCTCGGGGGCCGGGCCTGAGGTTCCCCATCCCTGAGTTAAAGTATCCATAGTAAAAACAGCACAGCAGCAACAACAACAACACCCTCATAATGTGTGCGTTTCTACCACAGAGGTTGGGAAAAAAGGGAAGAAATTATTGGGTGGAACCTTTTGGAAAGGTGCTCCATAATTGGGATGCCTGTGCAGAAAAGGCCCTCTCTCCAGTATTTGCACACCTCTTTTGATAGGTAAGGACACAAAGAGGACAAGCACATTTGCTGGACAGCTGTATAAATGGGGAAACACATTCATTTCAGACCCAATTTAAACATGAGGCTGTCAAGGCAAAGAAGATTCCCTATGCAACTTTGCATGGGCCCTTTGTCTTCTTAGAAGAGTTCTGCAGGTGCTTTTCATGCATGCTAGACCAGAGATCCCTTGTGAATACTAGGATGACATGTAAGCAAAGCATACTCAGGTTACAGTCCAATTTATTTATACAATATGTGAATGAATTGTCTATTTAATAAGTCACCTGATGAGTGGAGCAGTCAAACAGCAAGATGATGGGGAGGAAAAGATGACAGTCAGGCTGTGTGAGAACACAACTGCATGGTTAGGAAGGAATACACTGAAGCAACTTGCTGAACAGTTGCCAATGGGTCAACAAATAGTCAAGCGGTGGCTGATCGAGCATCCCTACTTAAGATGTGAAGGTGTGCTTTCATTGGAGGAGGAATCTTTGATCATAAATAGAGTTGTCAATTGGTGAATAAATCTTCACTAGTCTTCGATTGATGGAGCAATTTCTTCTGTTCATGGGAGGATTCCATTAATGGACAGAGCCGAGCTGTGAATGGAAAGCTTCACCATGAATGGAAGACTTCTCTGTTAATGTTAGAGAGCCAGCATGGTGTAGTGGTTAAGAGCAGTGGTTTGGAGCGGTGGAGTCTGATCTGGAGAACCGGGTTTGATTCCCCAATCTTCCACATGAGCAGCAGAGGCTAATCTCCTACAATCAAAGCCAGATGGTAAACCATGAGCAAGTTACAGGTCTCTTAGAGCTCTCTCAGCTCCACCTACCTCACAGGGTGTCTGTTCTGGGGAGGAGAAGGGACGGTGATGGCAAGCCAGTTTGAGTCTCCCTTAAGTGGTAGAGAAAGTCGGCATATAAAAACCAACTCTTCTTCTTCTTCTTCTTCTTCTTCTTCTTCTTCTTCTTCTTCTTCTTCTTCTTCTTCATCGTCGTAGAAAAGTTAGGATTTAACCCTGTAATTTTATTTATGCCAGATTCCCAGAGATATTTGTGTCATCACCCCAGTTTGATTTTTATCCATCCTTTTCCCATGGCCAGCCTCACTGGATGCACAATTATGTGGTGAAATCCGAGAATAGCAACATCCTGGAGTCTGATTTTTTTTTTACAGTTCTCAACTTCTCTAAGCCGGTGATGGGGAGGAGTCATTCTGAGGAAATATTTCCTATTCACAAAGAGCTGACTAAAATTTCATTCAGATGACATTACCATGATCAAAATCAATTAATCATCTGGGCCTTGATTTTATAAAGATACAACTACAGAGGGGGATATAATAAGACAACATTTTAAAAGTAAGATGGAAAATAAGCTCAGGTAAAAAGGGTGATGAAAATTAACATTACAGTGAAGTCAAAAAATATTGATAGCAGGAAGATAAAAGGAAAAAAGAAATAACACGATTACATTCCTTTTACATTTAAATGTATGCCATGTTTTGATATTACATATTGTTTAGGCATCTAATTTAACATCCACGGAATTCAAAGCAAGAAATTCTACTGACTTCAAAAGTCCTTTATCGGATCCTAATTAAGAAATAATGATCATTTGTGCACACACAGCACTCCACAAATACTGGCATTTGAGGTCTGAAAATAAATTGTCACTTGGCTGTGTCGAGTTTCAATGGGATTTAACACTATTTCCTTAAATACATTTTCACCTGAATACGTTCTTTAGAAAATACTTGCTATCCTCATATACTTCCAAGAGTCTGTTCAAACACAGCCTCGGGCAATATTAAAACACTTTTCAGAAATGCATCGCAATACCTGTGGCTCAATTCAGATATCACATCAAACCTCAGTTAAGGAAACTTAATTATGGTTTCCCAGGATACGTGAAGAAGGAAAGAGCTGATATGATCATTTCAGTTTCTCTTATTATTGTCACCGTTTCAGGTCACCTCAGTTTCATTACTGTTATCGTTTCTTTTCTGCCATGTTTTATGCCATGTATATGCCACTCAAACAAAAAGAGTGTTGAGTAGTGTGTGCAATATTACTAAAGGTCCTGAGAATTTTGTGGTGCATGTGTTTGGCTGTTGAACGTATTGTGTTTGACTGTGATGACTGTGATGATCAAATGTGAGCCATGTCACTGGGTCTGCTTGGCTGGGCAGTGAAGAACTCAAACACATGCTTGATTTTTTTTTTTTTTTTTGCAAAACAGGTTTGTATTATTTTATGTAATTTTTTGCAGAACTACATATGTATGAAAACACTGCTGATTCAAAGACTGATAGCCATTAACATTGCTATGGACTACATAGAAAAATACCAAATGGAGGGATTTTTTTTTTTAAGACAGTGTTTATTTATTATCAATTTGCATAGTTAATGACTGGTTTTAAACAACTGACTGCTGAGCACAGCAGCAGGTCAGCACGGATTGGGAAAGTAGAACTCAATTGGACTCGGTGACAACAAAAAAAAATCCTGATTGCACTGTTAGGAAGGAACACAGTAAAGCAACTTGCTGAACAGCCACAAATGACCTGATGAACAGTCTGACAAAAAAAAAAAAGCTCCTTTTTCATAGCCAGTGAACAGGACATAAGCTGAACCACTGGTTATTCTAGCATTTTTGATGACTACGGGGAAAATTTGGCATAAGGAAAGACAAGTAAAAACAACATAAAATGGGGATATTTGAATTGAACCAGCCAGTTTTATCATCCCTGACTGCCGAATCATAGTTTGTAATCAGTAGGCCAAAAAAAAGTGAAATCATTTTATTTTATGGAGTTTAACCTGTTTTAACTGTTCCTGATTTTGAATATAGATTTGACTTGTTGTTACCCACCCCAACCCCTGCTGCAGAGGGGTGGGGGTATAAATATAAATAAAAATAAATAAATAAAATGATCTAAAGTTGCAGAGATGGGTCAGTCCTCCACCTCTGACTCACCTTGTAATCAGGCTTGGATAAACCATGTGTTAAGTTATTCCGATTCTTTTGAGCGCTTCAGAATCCCTTGTTGTCTTAATGAAATCAGGGAAATCATTATAGGTTACCTGAAGTCTTCAAGCCCCAACTTGTTGCTATGATGCAGTGCAAACCATTTTAGGCAAGCCAATGTCAGCCAGCCAGCAGGCCAGCAAGAAGGAAGGAAAAATATTCTTCTGTATTCCTCCTTCAGCTATGTGCATCTTGCTTATTCCATCACCAAATACAAGGGTTAGTGCATACTGGGAAATGTAATTCTTAAGAAACCTGACATTAGATACGGAATCTGCAATTCCCAGTATAATCTAGTGAGGACCTTATTCATGGAGGGGAGAAAAAAACTTTTTTCTTCCCACTCTCCCTCTTCACCAATCAGGAGGAAATGGCTGCTTTGGAGGGGGGAGTCTATGGCATTACACACTTCTGAGGTCCCTCCCTACCTGAGATCCCACCATCCCCTTCTCCATCCCTCAAAACTCCAGGAATACCCCAATTTGGAGTTGGCAACCCTATCTCCTACCCACCCAACAGCCATCCTACCTTTATCTGCCCCTCTGTCTTAAATTTTCCATCTCCTCCAGCCCCTGCATAAGAACATAAGAAAGGCCCTGCTGGATCAGACCAAGGCCCATCAAGTCCAGCAGTCTGTTCACACAGTGGCCAACCAGGTGCCTTTAGGAAGCCACAAACAAGACGAGTGCAGCAGCACCATCCTGCCTGTGTTCCACCGCACCCAAAATAATAGGCATGCTCCTCTGATACTAGAGAGAATAGGTATGCAGCATGACCAGTATCCATTCTAACTAATAACCATGAATACCTTTCTCCTCCATGAATATGTCCACTCCCCTCTTAAAGCCCTCCAGGCTGGCAGCCATCACCACATCCTGGGGCAGGGAGTTCCACAATTTAACTATGTGTTGTGTGAAAAAATATTTCCTTTTATCTGTTTTGAATTTCTCACTCTCCAGCTTTAGCAGATGACCCAGTGTTCTAGTATTATGGGAGAGGGAGAAAAATGTCTCCCTGTCCACTCTCTCCAAACCATGCATAATTTTATAGACCTCTATCATGTCTCTCCTTAGCCGCCTTCTTTCCAAGCTAAACAGCCCTAAGCGTCCTAACTGCTCCCCATAGGACAGTTGCTCTAGTCCCTTAATCATTTTGGTTGCTCTTTTCTGCACCTTCTCAAGCTCTGTAATATCCTTTTTTAGGTGTGGTGACCAGAACTGTACACAGTATTCCAAGTGTGGTCTCACCGTAGATTTGTACAAGGGCAGTATGATATCAGCAGTTTTATTCTCTATTCCTCGTCTAATTATGGCCAGCATGGAATTTGCCTTTTTCACAGCAGCCGCACACTGGGTTGACATCTTCATTGAGTTATCCACTACCACCCCAAGATCCCTTTCTTGGTCTGTCGCTGCCAGCACAGATCCCATCAGTGTGTATGTGAAGCTGGTATTTTTTGCCCCAACATGCATCACTTTACACTTGCTCACATTGAATCTCATTTGCCATTTTAATGCCCATTCTTTCAGTATGCAGAGATCCTTCTGGAGCTCTTCACAGTCCAATTTTGTTTTAACCACCCTAAATAATTTGGTGTCATCTGCAAACTTGGCTACTTCACTGTTTAACCCCAACGGCAGGTCATTGATGAACAGGTTGAAAAGCACCGGTCCCAACACAGATCCCTGAGGCACCCCACTGCTCACATCCCGCCATTGTGAGAACTGACTATTGATTCCTACTCTCTGCTTCCTATTTTTCAGCCAGCTCTCAATCCATAAGAGGACTTGTCCTCTTATCCTCTTATCCCATGATAAACCAGCTCTCAATCCAGCTCTCAATCCTCTTATCCCATGACTATGAAGTTTGCTTAGCAGTCTTTTGTGGGGGACTTTGTCAAAAGCTTTTTGGAAATCCAAATACACAATATCCACAGGCTCATTCCTGTCCACATGCTTATTGACACTATCAAAAAACTCTAATAGGCTAGTGAGACAGGACCTACCCTTGCAACCTCTACCTTGTAAAACTACAGTCTCTTTCCACAGTGGAAACCAAAGCAGCTTACATTATTCTCCTCTCCTTCTTTTTATCCACACAACACAACCCTGTGAGGTAAGCTAGGCTGAAAATAAGTGACTGGTCCATAATTGCCCAGTGGGCTTCCACAGCAAAATGGGGATTGGAACCTGAGTCTCCCAGACCCTGTTCTGAAGCTCTAACCACTACACCACACTGGCTTACATAGGGTGGCTGCTGTTGAAGAGTAGCAAGCAGCCAGACCTAGTTGAGTCATACAATTAAGGTGGTATCAAGTCACCCAGACGTTGCTGCCTGGCCCAGGGTTGCCAGCCTCCTGATGGGACTTGGAGATCTCCCAGAATTAAAACTGAACTCCAGACAACAGAGATCTGTGCCCCTGGAAAAAATGGCTGCTTTGGAAGGTGGACTGTAAGGCATTATATACCCTGCTGAGGCTTCTTCCCTCACCAAACCCTGCCCTCCTCAGACTCCACCACAAAATCTCCAGGAATTTCCCAACCTGCAGCTGACAACCCTTGCCAGGCCTGGCCCCAGTGAGTCTTCCCTCAAAAGCCAAAAAAGGCCTGGAAAGGGCTCTGCCCATTCCCCTGCCTTTTACTGCAAGCCTGGAATACAGTGGTTGCCTAGCAACGGCCACTGAGGGAATCATTGCTTAAAGCTACAGGCACACTTTTTATCATTTTTGGCGTTTTAAAACTCCCCAATGTATTTTTTTTTTAGATTTCAGATTTTTCTGTAAACCTGGGGCCCTTTCGTGTTTTTAGAAACATCTGTCTTGCCCATTCACAGTTCCATTCACCGGATTTAAGTATCCAAAGATTTGTTGACTTGGCTATTAGAATATAAGATATTATTTTAAAACCAATTCAAATGGAGATGGGCCCTAGGTCCTAGTGGTTGACCACCTAAGACAGACACTGAGGTGACACACTGTTCAAGCTCCTTTCCAGCAGAGACAGAGACAGAGAGACAGAGAGACAGAGAGACAGAGAGACAGAGAGACAGAGAGAGAGAGAGAGAGAGAGAGAGAGAGAGAGAGAGAGAGAGAGAGAGAGAGAGAGAGAGAGAGAGAGAGAGAGAGAGAGAGAGAGAGAGAGAGAGAGAGAGAGGTTTTTTTCTTCTGTCAAGTTGCTGCTGACTTATGGTGACCCCATAGGGGTTTCAAGGCAAGAGATGTTCAGAAGTGGTTTGCCACTGTCTACTTCTGTGTAGTGACCCTGGTATTCCTTAGTAGCCTCCCATCCAAATACTGATCAGGGCCAACCCTGATTAGCTTCTGAGACCTGATGAGATCAGGCTAGCCTGGGCTATCTATGTCAGGGTCATGGTGGATTAGAGGTAATAATGAAAACATTACGGATTCAAATGAAATAAAACAAAAACACCCCCCCCACACACACACACACACACCAAAATCAGGTTAAATCATCTTCCAAGCTCTCTAGTATTCATGCCACTGTTGCTGCTATCTTTGCGGGGGCTTCAGCAAGTCCTGCTTTCCACCTACAATGTGGTTCTGAAAGAGCTTGAAAGCATTCAGATATGGGAATCAAGGTGGGCACAGGAGGAGGAGTCATCATGGTATAGGGGCACAGTGCTTGAAGGAAGGGACATAGCCAGTGTGGTGTAGTGGTTACTATCAGATTAAAATCTGGAAGACCAGGGTTCAAGTCCCACTCTGGCACGAAGCTTGCTAAGTGATGTTGAGCCAGCCACACATCTTCAGCCTAACTTCACTGACAGGATTGTTTTAAAACTAAAATGGGGAAGGAAGAATGATGGATGTTCCTTGTATGGAAGGCCATATAGATGGGATCTGGGCTCATAGCCTGTTCTCAGGGTCTGTCAGAGGCTAAAGGAGCAGAGTTCTGAAGAAAAGGACAGCTGGGAACCAGAGAGGAGAGGCTAATGAAAAAGAGAATGTGTGGGAGTGTGAGGAGAATTGTGTAGCTTAAGGTAGAATGAACTCTATATGGTAGACAGGAAAATTGCAAGAAGAGCGAGAAACAAGACTTACTGTATTATAATGTATATGGAGCTCTTATAAAAAATGCAAATACCTTCTTCAGAAGAAAGGCTTCTAAATGCCCTTATGTATTAATTAAAAGCAACATAATAAACACTCCATTTTCTTATTAAAAACAGTTATAATGTAAGGAAAATAAAAGTGTTTATATAATTTTGGTCACTAGACTTTCTGAATATTAGAGAAGAAACTAGTTGACATGTTAATTGTTAAGGGAAAAGCTGAGCATGGCTTTGTTAACCCAGTATTGCTAGCTATTATGTCCAAGGAGCCATGAAACCTGTTTCATACAGGTCAATTTTTCAATTGACAATTGTTACCAAAAAAAAAAAAAAAAGACAACTTTGCCCATATGCATCCCATCTAAGTAACCCACAGCTGCCAATGACTGCTGTGGCACAATGCTTTAACGCAGAATTACCATACTCTTTTCTAAGGGAAAAAAGATTTTTTAAAAGTTGCATAGCTCTTGTGTTATTGAATTCTGGCTTCCAAGAGATAGAATAATATTGTTTACATTGTGGGAGAACTGCAAAGGTTATAGGAATCATCTCTGCTTCTGCAAAGTTTGTCCCAGGAGGTTCAGCCAGGCCTGAGTTTAAATAGCTTTTGGTCCAGATAATTCAGTCATAAGCCAATTAGTTCCAATCACAACAGTGCTTGAAAACAAGGATTTCTCGATGTGGCCGTATTCACATCTGAGAGCTCTTTTATTCTGCTCCAGGGTTAGGTAGAATAAATCCTTGGTGTTCTTATGAATCTTTTAAAATGGGGGACATATACATCTGCAAGCTTGCATTTTCCAAATTCTGTAATAACATCTCCAACTGGTTATTTCAGTTCCCCTTTTTATAATAATGTTCCTTTTCATTTGCCATGTATTATTCATATATACCTTAAATTTAATTACTAACCCACTAAAGTTAAAAATCACACTACACCTGATATATAAACACTATCACACTGGAGTCAAGAACACATTTTACCTTATACATAATTACTATCATGCTGAGATAAGGTTGCCACCTTTGTTTTTGTGAAACCACAAAGGGTTTCCCCCCCTATACATTACTTTTTCTAGCCTACTTGCACAATTTTTTTTTCTGGCTCCTGAATGCAGTGGAACATTTTTAGTATCTCCTTTTCTGTAAGACAATTTGTCATTTGTTAAGCAAAATCGTTCTTACATTCAGTACTTAGTCATCTTCTACTTAGCTTTTGTGTCTGGAATACATTAACATGATTATCACCAAAGCAATATGCTACTCAGTGACCCAATTCATTGTGGATACATCCTGCAAGTGATTACTACAGAAGGATGCCATAAAATCCTTGTATTTTACAAAAAAATATATTTGGCCAGCTAAACCAAGGCCTGGTTCACATGTGCAGGAGAATGAAGTGCACAGCCCTGGGTTGTTAGATTGGACTACACCAGGTCAGACTGGTCGATTCCAGCTTTGAATGTTTCCTTATATTAAAAATCTTTGTGGAAATACAGTATTAGCTCAGCAAGGAGAAAGGTTGTATCTTCTTTTCACAATGTTTTTCTATGGAGAAGGGAGTGACCCCTTCAGGGGCCCATAAAACTGGACTCCCTGTCCCAAACTTTACCAAATTTCAGGGTTTGTGCAAGGAGAGTCCCTTGCAGGGACCTTGAAAATTTGGTAACTCTACCTCTAAATATGTCCCCCCACATGAGCTCCTCAAAAAAATTCCCATAGAGAAAAGTATTGGGAAAGCCGAAGGCCAAATAAAGCAGAATACCTATTTGGCTGATTCCATGATCGGCTTTCTGGATTAGGTTTAATTCTCTATTTCAATATTCGGCCCCAAATAAACCTGAGAAAAGCTGAAATGCCTTTTTGGGTGTTATTTTCGGGTTGGTAAACCTGATATGCACAGCCCTAAAACAAACAAACAAAATATTGTCGAAGCAAACAAAGATTAATAGTTCAGTCCTTAACAGAGTTACATTCTTCTAAACCCAGTGAATGCAAAGGGCTTAGAAGGGTGTGACTATTTTAGGATTACACTATTAACATCAGTGATCTGTAATTAGGTCTCATGTAGTTTAAATAATCTTTTTTAAATAGCTAGGTAGGGTAAACTGGATTAGAAGGGGTCCTTTAACTTCTCTTGTACTCTGGAATGTACCCCTAGTTTAATGAAATGTGTATTGGGTATATATATATTAATTAGTATGCCCTTATTAGAATGGCCAAGGCCAGCAAAGTCTCATCAAATCTTGGAAGCTAGCAGGGTGGGCCCTGGTTAGTATTTGGATGAGAGACCACCAAGGAATTCTAGGGTCACTATGCAAGCACTATTGCAAGCAATGGCAAACCACCTCTGAACATCTCTTGCCTTAAAAGCCCTATGGGGTCACCCTAAGTCATTTGCAACTTGATGGCACTTTATGCACACACATTAGTTAGTATAGCAAAGTTGCACAGTCTGGAAAGCATGGAATCATGTTCAGTAAACTCTCTTCAAGCCAGTATATTGCAACTGAAAAACGAACTTATTTTTATTGAAGCTTATTCACATTCATATGCATGCATTCTGTAGTAGAACAAGAATCAGAAAACTAATCTAAATAATACTGGTCCCTATTACAAGTGGCCATCTATTCTAGCTGCACTGTATGCAAGTATGAGATCATGGGTGTGGTACTCTCTTGCTTGCACAGGAGAGATTTGCTGAAGCTTCTTTCAAAACCATGAGATGAGAGAAAAAAGGCACAGAAAGAGGAGTCAGAGGAGTTCTAGCATAGACAAAGAGAGGCATCACACATATACATGGTCTTGTACTAGTGCAAAAGGAAATATAGCCCCTCCCAATGTCCAAGCATGTTGAGTTGCCTTTACTACAACAACGTGATCCTCTACTAAGACCAAGGGATAAGAATAGGGGAATAGAAACATAACAGGGATATGAAATACGAATAGGGTAATAGAAACATAAAAGGGATAACAGAATAGGGGAAAACAGAAACATCACACAGAAAAAGCACCCAGAGGAAAAAACTGTTTCAAAGTTGTTGAAAAGTTGCAAAGCCTTTGGTGTTATGCTCACACTCATGGGTAGGGCTGTCAATTCGGTTCGGTCCGAACTGAAAATCAACCGAATTTCCCCTGATTCGGTGATTTTCAGTTCGAACGGATCCGAACTCAAATCTGGCGGGCAACCGGGGGGGCCGAATTCAGCTACTTCGGGAGTTCGCGAATAAATTCGGCCACTTCGGCCCCCCCTTCAGGGGAGCCCGCTGAAAGGCGCGGGCTGCCCTTTAAACTGATCTGCGCCTCCCAGCTGGGAGGCTCAGATCAGTTTAAAGGGCAGCCCGCCCCCCTTCAGGGGAGCCCGCTGAAGGGAGGCGGGCTGTCATTTAAACTCATCTGTGCCTCCCGGCCGGGAGGCGCAGATCAGTTTAAATGACAGCCCGCCCCCATTCAGGGGAGCCCGCTGGAGAGGCGCGGCTGTCCTTTAAACTCATCTGCGCCTCCCGGCTGGGAGGCGCAGATCAGTTTAAAGGGCCCCCGCGTGCCTTCAGGGAATCCCTGAAGGCGCGCTTCGGCCGAATTTTCCCCCGAACTCCAGATCCCCCCGAATTACCGGGGATCCGAAGCGGGGGAGTTCGGACTTCGGCACGTACCGACCCCACAAGGGTCAAATTCGGCCGTATCCGAACTGTACCGAATTTTTTTTTTTTTGACAGCCCTACTCATGGGTACTCTGAACCTCAGGAGAGGATCTGTGGTTGGTGAGTTGCTCCTCAACAACTTTCCCATTGGCAATTGGGCTGGAGTGAAATTGAACCCAGTGATGGGAGTATTCCTCAGCAGCACAAGATGAGGGTCTATGACTTCTTATAAAGCTTTCCAGACATTTCAGTTCATTTGAATAGCGTGCTTTCCCAGCCCATGGAGCCCACAGCAGCAATCTGAGGGTTTTTGTTTGTTTTGCATTAAATATAGCTAAATAGGACTGGCTAATACTTCTTCCATTTGATTTTAAACTACAACAAACTGCAGATTTGGGCTTTCCAGCAGGCCTAGCAACATGTGTTTATCCCCACCACCACCTTTAGTAGGTGTTTGTTTAGCATCCAGCAGGATATTTGCTTACTTCTTTGTTACTTGAGTTAGACAGTACTCACCTTGTAATGCTTTTTATATGTCAACCCATTGCCTACAGTTTTTATTGATTTAAGCATCTTCATGATCCTCCACAGTAGCCCAAGGCATGTTATACTAAATGGGTTATATCCTACATCTTGTTCAGCTTAAGCACATGGCCTTCTATTCTGAGATTTCTGATAATTCCCTCACATATTACAGACATATAGATCCTTCACATTGTGAGTGGGCACATAGACTTCCAGGATTGTTACCCTAAGTAAGCAGTCTCCACTTTAGTTGGGGCAATTAGCTGGAGACAGAGAGCGAGAGGGGGTAACTGAGATCGATAGCCTATGTATAGTCTTGGGTGAAAACTCTC
The DNA here is from genome assembly GCF_029931775.1 of Euleptes europaea. Taxonomy (NCBI): domain Eukaryota; kingdom Metazoa; phylum Chordata; class Lepidosauria; order Squamata; family Sphaerodactylidae; genus Euleptes; species Euleptes europaea. Next base: position 32,575,257 of record NC_079316.1, on the reverse strand, counting down.
AAATGAGCAGGCAGTTGTATAATTAATATTGGTTTTTATTAAAGAATAAAAATAGTAAAACAAGAACTATATTTTAAGAAATGAACATACTCGCACAAAGCATACAAAAACTGACTAAGATAAAAGGGAGGAAGTTGGATAGGGGTTCAGGGATGGGTGTTAGTTACCAGTCTTGAAGGGATGTCCAGAGAAAGCAGCACTGGAGATGAAAACAACCAGTGTTTCCAGGAGCAAAGGAAAGAGCCCACACGCAAGTGGGAGTGCACGCACGGATCCAGAACACACATACACACACACACTATGAATGGCCAAAGGACCAATATTTATACTCCAAAATGGGTCCTGAGGTGGTATGTGGTAAACTGGCAGGAAAGCCAGAGAAGAATTGATTGCTTTTCCAGGGTTCCAATGAAAAGTCAGAGATGGCATCCCCATTCCAGAAGCAGGAGTTCAAAAACACAGCATGTTACAGTGGAAAGGGAGAGATGGGGAAGTTTCTCCATCTCTTGCTTGCACTTACAGGGCAGAGGAGCCAATCCTATATTGTTTATGTCTTCACACCAGCTCATGATATTTGATAGGCTGAGAGGTCATAACTTGAACACGCCACTCAAACATGGTGACAAGCAGAGGGAAGAGGAAGTTCAAGTCATTCTGGTTTCCACTTTTTCATCAATATTACCATGCTTGTGCATTCTATTGTAGGCAAGCAACTGTACCTCAGACCGGTTAGGACAGGGTTGGTAACCATGTTGAAGCTGTGTGCACTTTTATAAATTTGTAAACCGCTGGTGGGTGCCACCATAAAATGCCTGTGATGGGAGGCATGGCCAAATACAAAATGGCTGAAACCAAATATTGGGAGGTTCTAAACTAAACATCCTCCCACGATGGAGGCAGCTGTTTCTGAATTGGTGCTCCCTACAGACAGAAAAATGATTCTTCATTAATTCTTCTGAAGCACCTCATGCTCCAATGAAGGAAGGCCATAACTGGCTCTTGGGTTTTGGAAAGAGATGTGTTTGGGAAGAAGTAAGTAAACATCAAGAAATAAATTGTGGACACTGTATCTGAGATCATTGGATTAGATGATGCTACAGCCTGCTCCTAAGTCCTGATCAAGCCCTACAGACACAGGTTGCTCTCACCTAGGAATGCATAAACATTCCCTGTATTGTTTCTTTCTTATTTGAACAATTTTTTGCTAATGGTTTTGGTTTTCATACATGTGTTTGTGTCATGTATGAATTTGAATGGTTTTTATATTCAATGGACGTGATACATGTTCAAAGTTTCTCTTCTATTACAGGTATTTAGTCTGGGCATGGCAGGAGACTTTTCTGGCAGTGGAGAAAGGCAGGGACTATCTGTTTGCTAGTATGTGAATTGATTTTTTTGTTTTCATCCATGCAGGTATTTAGCCAGAGGAATGAGCCCTTTGCACAGGTCAAAGACAAGAGCCAAATTTCTCTTGGCCATGATCTTTCGTCCTTGGTTTATTTATTTATTTATTTTTGCAATTTGTAGCCTGCCCTCCCCGCCCAAAACCACAGATAGGGACTATCATGCCCCAGAATCTTTATGGCCCAAGCTGGCAAATAGTCATCCTCATCCTACCTCTTTATCTCAGAAAACTCAACTTTTCTGAACCTGAAATCTGAGGAATTGATTGTTCTGTTCCTAGAAAATAATGTTTTCTCTGAGATCAGGGTCTCCCTAATTGTTAAGCAAGGTATCCTGTATCTCTTTATCAACACTTTGAATGGAAGCAGGAGTTGGGTTATTATGTATGGGGTCCAAGTATGAATGGGCAACCAAATCAGGGAAAGGCAACCTTTTGACCCGAGGTCCAAAAAATGCAACATCTCCCTGTGAAGATGGTGGTGTGGCTGGTAAACAGATGGTAATAGTGGTACGGGAGTTGTGCATACATTATATATAGTTTTTTTTCCCCTATGCATGGGAGTAAGAGACTCAAATATGGCTGCTTTAGAAATGTCAGTATGAAATACTTACACTTAGAAATTGCAATGGCTGAAAAACCACTTGTGCAAACTCTGATCTGTAATGATGTGTTGTGAGCAGGGTCCTAGTGGGGTATGAAGGAAGTAGTTTACTGTGCAATTTTTATTCTCGAACTACCACACTGCAAATTCTACTCTTCAGAAGGGACTCTATCCTGCTTGCTCTCAGACAGCCCTTCCAGCTCCTAGCAGTGATGTGAGCCTGTTCCAAATCAATGATGACCCTACTTTTGGGGTAGAGAAAGGAAGCTGCCTAGTCAAGCAAAGCATGCCACTGCTTGGCATGGGTGTTGCCTATCCCTGGACTAGATCATCTTATTCAAAGCATGGAAATCCCTTGCTTGAGGTAGCATGCCTTGTTTGAAATGGGGTCTTCAGGCAAAACCATTGCTTATTTAATGTAGTGTTGGTGGAAGGAAAAGAGGTAGGGTTGCCAGTTTTGGGTTGGGAAATACTTTAAGATTTTGGGGGTGGAGGCTGGGGAGGACATGGTTTGGGGGAGGGGAGGAACCTCAGCAGGTTATAATGCCATAGAATCCACCCTCCAAACCAGCCATTGTCTCCATGGGAACTAATCTTGGTCTTCTGGAAATCAGTTGTAATAGCAGGAGATCTCCAGATGCTATCTGGAGGCTGGCAACTCTAGGAAGAGGAAGTGTATGATTTTGCTCCCCTTCACTCTGCAGCCTGCTCTCCATGCACAGAAACCCTTGGAAAAGCAGAATGACACTCTTGTTCTTCTGTGCAAAATAGAAATAATGTAGCTTCCCTTCCACCAAACTAACAAATACAATCTGAGAATAGTTTTTAAAAAAATAAAAATGAAAGGGACTTTGCTTATTAGGAAATATTAATTAATTAAAAAGTACATTTTAAACCAATATGATAAAAGCACATATGTGAATTAACGTTATGTGATATGCTAACACTCTGTTTAGTAAATGGCCTAGGTTGATTTATTCATGTAGGTAATTATGTACAGAGTTATTAGTATAATTCACAGTTAGATTAAATTAGGAAAACACACAATAAATTGAAACTGTCGTCATATTTCTTCTTGCTGTGTAAGGAAGTGAGATATATTGATGTAAGTTCTAAGCGAACTACGTAAGTTGAATTCCCTAGGCTGCAATGGGATCAAAAAGAATTAGACTTTCACTTAGGCTATATTAGGTCCCTACCATTGGATGGCAGTAAAATTCTACATCAATCACTTTAAGCAAAGGGAAGCTAGGAAAACAAGACCACTTTCGTGTATTATTTAATAGCAGAAAGCTCGTCGCTTTTTATGTCTTACAACCAATGATAAACATTAATACTCAAACACGTTTTATTTTCTACATTAAAAGGTACAGTACTATCTTAGGAATCCCTGGCTTCAAAATGATTATAACATTACAGTGGATTAAAAGCTTTGTGTGCCTTGGAAATGTTTATTACACGATTCTTAACATTTCTGCATTATGTTTACTGAGCCCTAGCTTGTCAGAATTTGTAATAACCACTTTTGACTTATATCAGCGACAAATTTATTTCAGAACATGGAAATGATGGTACAATCTTTTACGCGAGGAGGTTCTTGCGTCTTTTAATTTTGTTTAAAAATTCATAGCACAGTTTGGATCAGATTTTACCCATAATCACAGAGACTTGCTCAAGACAATATCTCTGAAGTCTATCTCAGAACACAGGCAGATTCCTCCTGTGAAATGCTAGGGACCACCATCTTCATTCAACTCAGTAGGGCACGAGCGGCTCTCAGCACTTTGCGTTATTTAACCCAGAGTAACAATAGAAGAACTTAGGCTTCCGTCACAGTTAGCATTACTTCTTTCTTGCTAATTATACTGCAATTAGAAAAGACAGCCCCTTTCAAAGTCTGAGCACCTTTCCAAGGTGCTTGAAACACTGTATAACATGCTGTCCCTATTGTAATAAATGGGGCTTTTATAATTCATTCCATTTTAAAAAATATCTCCCAAAACGCAGACAAAATGTAGACATAGCCCCCCTAAAAAAACCGTGAGTATACTCACTGCCTTTTGGAGGCCCTACATTTTGAGGTAAAACAGACTTTTAAAAATTAACTTCAAACTAAATTTTATTCTTTACAAGAACAATTTCCTAAAGTTTTCATTACATTTTCAGTTGGGTTGTTTCTTATCAGGAATCAACAAAAACAATTCTATCAATTTAGAATTAGTAGTGACGTTTATTTCTATGCACAGATATTTAATAATTATATGTATGTATGAATTGGACATACCGTATTCGGAGTTTATATGAATGTGAATGCTTGGGCCATTGGTATTCTTTGACAAAAATTTTACTAAGCTCAGTTACAATTTAAATGGCTATGAAATGAATCAGTTGTTTTCCTAAATACATGCAGGGTGGTCTGTCTCCGCCGACAAGCTATTAATCAGGATTTCCTGGGAACACACCACTGAATCCCTGGCAATTTACTCAGTGGCTTTATGGGGAAAGTGTGTTAAAATGTTACAGCTTTTTGGAACTCAAATTAGGCATTCAAATCTGGAAGCAGCATTCAACCAAGCAAGATAGCAAAGAGAATGGTAAAAAAAAATAGCTTGTGAACTTTATTTCACAGGAAAGAGAGTCACAAGGAACATTCAGAATGGGGAAGTATTATCTGATTTATTAGAATTTAAAAAGAGAAGTGGCAGCAATGTAGACATAATTGTGCTTTAGGTGTAAGATGCAAAAGGTTAAGATGACAGCCTTTAAAACATACAGACACTATATAACTCAGATCTGTATTCAGTAGGCTTAAGTATGTGCAGGATTTTGGTTTAAATACATAGACCATCCATTCAAATCTGAATGAATTCAACTGTTTTGGTTATTAAATGGAGGTTAAACATCTAAAGTCATGTCTGCACTGCTTGTTCCTTTCCTTCTATCTTTTTTTGGGGCATGGGTTTGCATTTTGTTTCATGTATTATCACAAGGAGTCCAGGTCACTGAGTAGTAGCCCTGTTCAAGTATTCAGACATTCAAAAGTATGCATGCTATATGCCTATAGAGGAGATTAGGATCGTGCCTACTGGCCTTGTCCCCAGACACCCATCTGCAGCAGAACGTCTAGATCCTATGCATGTATAAAGGTATTTGTGTAGGATTTGCATGCATCATTAGGTGAACAAAGGCTGTGTTTAGCTTGGGTGCACCCAATGGTCCCAATTATGTGTACACAATATAACCTTTTACAGTTGTAGTGCTCCGATCTGGATAGCCCCAGGCTAGCCTGATCTCGTTAGATCTCAGAAGCTAAGCAGGTTTGACCCTGGCTAGTATTTGGATGGGAGACCTCCAAGGAATATAAGGGTCATGATGCAGAGTCAGGCAATAGCAAACCACCTCTGAATGTCTCTTGCCTTGAAAACCCTACAGGGTCACCATAAGTCAGCTGAGACTTGATGGCAAAACAAAACAACCAGTTGTAGCACTCATTTTTGAAGGTTAACTATATGCATGGAGTTCCAGGCCATGGCATATGTCAGGAATTCTGAAAACTTTTAATTTGTGAACCAAGACAACTGTACAAATATAATAAATAACATGAATAAATAAAGTAAATAAATAAATAATAAAGGGAGGAACTCTAGCAAGCTGGTTCACAGATGATAGTTGCAAATACGCTACTTTTTAAAAAGTGGTTACATAAAATAGGAAAAAAATATGGGTCTCCTCAATCCAGTATGATGTTCAGCATGGTAGCACAGAACTACGCCTACATGTTTACAAGTTAGGTATATATGATATGCACCTTGGACTTGTGCTGATTTATGACTTATCCATATACATTTTATTTGGAAACAAACCTTTAGTATCTTCCATTCTGTCCCCTGCTCCCAATCTAGCCTGAGGAAGAATTCTATGAAACTACAAGCAAGTTCATTACTTTGTGGATTTATCTGTGTTTTTATAGTAGATTTCCTACCACTATCAGCATCTTAAGCTGAATTACAGTTGGCTTAAGAAAGAACAGTGTTAATTTTTTTTTCTGCACTACCCCAAGATAGCTTACATCATGCCAAGTTTCAAAATCTTTTTCCCCCCATTAAGGAAATGTCATTTTTTTCCCACGGAAGGACTTAATAATAGCTGTAACAATTAATGCTTAAGTATTTCCAGACAGAAATTTTTCATTTGTGGGAAGAAAGACTGTTTTCAGATTTGCCTTGCAAATTAGGGCTACATCTCTTGCTATTGTTTTCCCCAATATTTACATCTTTTGCTGATTGAGCTTAAGCCTTGGTACTTTTCATATGTGCTGAGGATGCAGATTCAGACAAAACAACATAAAAATAGAGCTAACAGTCAGTGGAAGACCTATGAAGGTAGACTAGTGATTTGGAGGGGGGGGGAATGATAGAATAATGACATGGAGAATGCTGCAAATGGAGAAGTTGTAGTGTACAGATTCAACATGTGTGAAACCATAAGCCACATGATACAAGACAGGGCATTTGGCACAAGCCAAAATAGTGACTGTAGTGTTACCTTGTTAAACCAGCTATAAGAGGAACAGTCAACTTCATATACTCTAAAATTCTGCATCGGGGTTCCCTGAACTCCACATTTAAACTAGAAATGCATGAAAAGATGGCCAAGTAACACTCCTTCCTTTGAGCACTCATGCAGAATCTGGGTACCTTGAATGTATAGTGCAGAGACACAGTAGATTGATACGGGCCCCATACGGAGAGTTGGGAAAGCTGAACGAATGTATCCAAATTACACAAATCTGGGAATGCCCACAAAGGAAGGAATGTAGAACACAGCGAGAAGAGAGGGGGGGAAATTGAGCACTCTAGCATCGCAAGGGTGCTGGAAGCTTGGCCAGAGCTGGATGAGCTCGCTGCTAGGTTTGGAAATTTAACTGAGCAATAATTGAATCTGGTGAGAAGAACAAGGCAGGAAAAAGCCAATTATGTGCAGATTAACCAAGTAAAAGAGCAAAACCGCGTCAAGGAAGAGAGGCAATAAGGTGGACAGAGCAGATTGCTGAAATGTCAATGAGTCAGAGCTGCAGGGGAGCAGCTGGGCTGCAGGTGCCGAACGGTGGGAACTGCAGCAACACCAGCGGAGAAGTTTACAAAGTGTCAGTGTCTGGTGCCATCATCAGAGGGCATGCCTGAAGCTATGAAGATGCCAAGCCCCTCTCCCAGCACCTCCTGGCCTCTGGTGTTCAGAACACCGGCTTTGTAGATAGTCTCTTGTTCCTTTCATGAACAACTAGAGGTGACAATCAGGGGAACCGGTTCAATTTTTTTAAAATGAATGATTTGATGTTTTGGCAGTTTCTTGGGTAATGGGATTTATTAAAAAATAAAATCACCCTGTCCTAACGCGAGCATGATGGGGAAGGGAAGATGATGCAAACAGATTGTTCCTGGTTATGGGGGAGAGATGGTCTTGTAACATCCCAAGTGTGATGCTTTGACAGGCATCAGAACAACATTGCACAGCATGTGTATATATGTTGCCTGTAAATGAATGCTTAGTTATACTGGAGCATATACCTCTCCAGTTGCCATATGCACTGGCATTCTTACTTGCAACAAACATATGAATAGGAAGGACTGTGCCCAGTGGCAGACCTACATTTTTGGGACCCTGAAACTTGAACTGTTATGGGGGCCCCTTCACAACCAGCAACAATAGGGCAACGTCCAACAAGGTCCAAAGGGCCTTGCTGCCCTTGCAAGGACCACGAGGCCCAAATGGTGGAGAACAGGGTAGCGGGATGGAGTCCTTGAAAATGGGCCATACAGTGAACCCCTTCCCACTAGCAATGAAGTCTGGGTAATCGCTGTTATCTTCTTCAACGGGGTTGTTCTATGGCAGATGTATTGGTTCATTCTCTAATAGAGAGGTAGAAGGTCATCAGAAGGGGCTTGTTAAGATAAAGAGGTGAAAATCTGATTTTTGGTTTTAAAATGCACAAGCAAGATGAGTGCAGTCTGGATTGAGAATCAACTGGGTTAAAGGCTGCTGATAGATCCAACAGTATCATCTGGGATGACTGTTCCACATCTAGTTCTAAATGAAGATCTTCCACAAGCACAACAAAAGCCATCTTGGTTTCAAAGCATAAACAAATTACATTTTAAAAGTTAACAACATATAAAAATAATATGAATGGCCTCTATTATTTATTTAGAACATAAAAAAGCCCTGCTGGATCAGACCAAGGCCCATCAAGTCCAGCAGTCTGTTCACACAGTGGCCAACCAGGTGCCTCTAGGGAGCCCCCAAACAAGACGACTGCAGCAGCATTATCCTGCTTGTGTTCCACAGCACCTAAGATAATAGCATGCTCCTCTGATCCTGGAGAGAATTTACTTCATTTATACCACGACCTTTTCCCCTACGGGGACCCACAGCAGCTTACATCATTTACCTGTCCTTCATTTTATCCTCAAACAACCCCATGAGTAGGGTTGCCAGGTGCCCGCTGGTGGCGGGCAAACCCCCGGTAGAGTGCACCTCTGCCTGTCGACCAGCTGAGGGTCGGCGGGCAATTGTACACACACAGGCCTGCACGCACCAGTGGGAACCTCCCCTCGCCCTCCCCGGGGCGAGAGGGCCACCAGTTTGCAGCCGCGCGCGGCAGGCGTAAACCGGAAGTGGCGCATCGGCGCGTTGGTGCGTGCGTGCACCCCCTACAACAGAAACCTCCCACCAAAGGTAAGTGGGGAACTGGCAACCCTACCCATGAGGTAGGTTAGGCTGAAAGTGTAAGACCAGCCCAGCAAATTTCCATGGCAGAGTAGGATTCACACCTGGCTCTCCCAGATCCTAGTCTGACACTCTAATCACTATACCACACTGGCTCTAATACACAACAATCCTCTGTATCTTCCTAACAGAGAGAGCAACTATTTCAAGAACCTTCAAATGTTATTGTTATTTTTAACAACTATTGAGCTGAGTGTGGAATCTCAGTAAAACGAATAAATTAAATTCAAGTGTGATGCTTTCATGACTACCTGAATATAGGCAAATAGCCAACCATTTGTTGTAGCTCTCTTTTCTACTTGTTTGCTTGCTTCTCTCCTGCCACCCCTCCCCCAACAATTAACAGACATGCTTAGAGGTGAAATTCATCAAATGAAATGTTTATTATGCACACTTGGCCCAGCTCTTCCATTAACCATCTTTGTTTCAAGTCATTATTAGTTTCCAGCAACATTTAAGATGTCTGAATTGGTATTTATATTCGGGTTCTTGATATGCAAATTACGTATGCTAAATTCTGCTGCTTTGACTCACTTTGGATTATCAGCATTTACCTGCAAATATTTGAATAAACACAAGTGAGACCATCCCTTTACAACCCTTTAAAGATCAAAGAGCCAGTATTCTGCCTTTGAGGCTTTGCTTTTCAAACCCTGCACAAACAATTAAAATGATCTCCCCCTCTCTATCCCTCCCTAACAGTTTAACAATTAAAAGATTTTTCTCCCTCCAAATGTTCTCTCTCTCTTTTTTAAAAAGAATAGCTGTCCTCTGAATGAAAGCTGGAAATGGTTTGGGTTACTCTCATATTGCATTTTTTTTTTAAAAAAAACCTGTACCTGAGGTATCTGGGTTTCACACAGTGTGAAGGTTTTTTTAAAAAAAAGGCAGATTAAAAATGGAGCAGTACAGATATTTACTTCATATCAAAAGAATATTTGTTTGGTTCCCCTATAATATGTCTGTCCAATGAATTAAGCATTTTACCTGGGGCATTTGATGTATCAGGATATTTGTGAGAAGAGTGCCCATGTGAGAGTGACTTAATACATTAGGAGATAACATTTGGGATTCAAAGATGTCACAAGATACACCCCTTCGGTAAGAAGGAGTTATATATTTAATCTTGCACAACGTAAAAAATATGTGCAGCGATACCGTAGCCATAGTTTCATAGGGTAGCTATACTGGTCTGCAGTAGAAGAGCTAGATTCAATTGGGATCTGACAAAGGGAGCTTCGACTCTTGAAAGCTTATACCCTGAAACTTTTGTTGATCCCTAAGGTGCTAGTGGACTCAAATTGAGCTCTACCATAGCCATAATTAATGATCTCTCATATATGAATTAGAATGGATTCATCTGTACACAATATTCCTTAGAACTAAAATGGAAGCAATTCCCAAATCAATTTTCAATAATTGGCTTGGATCCAGCTAGCTTTTTCACTCAATTTCTCCCTCCTGCCCGCCAATCTCAGATGGTTTTTATACGTGCAGGTCCCATGATTCCCAGCACAGCTTTTTGGATGGTCAGAGAGGACCCTTTGTTCTTTTTTCACCAGCAGAAAAGCTGATTGGATCCAACCCATTTATTTATTACATTTGTATCTTGCCTTCCCTCCAAATATGTCTAACTGGAGTATGTAGTTTCCCCTTTTCTTCTCATAACTTTCTGAAGTGAGTTGGGATGTGAGATAGTGACTAAACCAAAGTTATACACTGACCTTCTGTTTCCCCCCCCCCTGTTCATTGTCAGAGATCAACAAGCATAAGAACATTCAACTTGGATTTTCCTACTAAAATATGAATATTCTTGTGATCCACCAAACATTTAACAGATCCCAAACCTCTATTATTTCCTTGCAGACAATATCCTTGATATAGCATGACCTTGCCACATGTAGGAACTTCCATGTGGAGCATCTACTTCACATGATACTTTATGGACATATTGGACGGGGTAGCATCTCTGGGTAGATGTGTGAAATGGTGCTATGTATATGATCACCTGGTTGGCACATTAAATTTGCTCATATAAACTCATACCTAGGGATCATTGTTCATCTCATGGACAAAAATGTGTAGCCTTTCTACCCCGTTTGGAACAAATTACTTTATATCCAAAATAATCAGTTGAGCGGGAGGGAAGGCAGCATTGTATAGCCTAATCTCAGATCTTGAAAGCTACGCAGGGTTGGTAATTGGAAGGGAGACCACCAAGGAAGATTCTGCAAAGGAAGGCAATGCAAATAGGGTTGCCAGCTCCAGGCTGGGAAATACCAGGAGATTTTGGAGGTGAAGCCTGAGGAGCACAGAGTTTGAGGAGTGGAGGGACTTCAGTGGGGTATAATTCCATAGAGTCCACTTTCCAAAGCAGCCATTTTCTCCCGGTGAACTAACTTCCGTCACCTGGAGATCAGTTGTAATAGCAGGAGATCTCCAGCCACCACCTGGAGGTTGGCAACCCTAATGGCAAACCACCTCTGCTTCTCACTTGCCTGGAAAGCCGCTCGCTGGGGTCCCCATGTCAGCTGCGACTTGACAGCACTTCACACACACACAATCAATTAAGCGGGTCTATTAATAAAGAAGCATATTCCCTATATATCCCAAAATATTTAAATAGTAACAAACTGACTGACTGCAAAATGGAACAAAACTCTCTTCTTTCACTTGGGACTTGAATTAAACAAATAATTCCACAAAATCTGGCACGAACTTGGACACGGTGGATGAACAACTGTTTCAGCAAACGTTCAGTGCAAGAGCCTAGAATTCAGAAAAGAAATCACTAGCTAGTGATGTCTGGTTCCATTAAGATCAGTATTGTTGCACTGGCAAATTACTGCAATGTATTTTAACTGTAGTAGGTGATTTTGTGACAACCTACGATGTATAGCTTACTGGCTACCACCTTTCATATAAGGCCAAATGTGAGCCTAAGGATATTTTTTCCTGGAAAATGTAACAATTATTATGGCATAGATGTCAGCTCAGTTCCTATGATTCATTGTTCTTTAGTTAATAAGAAAGCTGTCAGAAAGGGTTCCGGTATATATAAAAGAAAATTCTCTTAAATATTTACCCAGGGCTTGCGATTCAAAGATCGCTTGCCCATTTAAATGGAACAGAGACAGTTAAGTGGAACATCCCTTCCAAATATGTCACTGTCAAATCAGTTTTGGTTCAGAGGTCCACAATATGAAGTCCATAAACAGGTGCAGAAATATATCCATGCTGTTCCTTCACAGGGGCTTTCTTACGGGCTGTGTAAAGAAAGGAGCAAGAAGTAGCAGGTAATGGTCATAGAACTGCATAGCAAGTGCTGATAATTCTCACTTTCAGTTATGGATCATCCGACAAACTAGTCATAATACTTCAGCGATGGTATAACACCTCTTAAAATACTCTGCATTTTTCCAGCACATCGCCTAAAAAACGTGCAGAAATGGCTTCCTAGCTACAAAGTGTCTAAGTTTCCTCAGGCAGCATGTGCTAACAAAGCATAGGTTACTCATTCAATTGTGGTTCCTAATAGAAGGTATGTTGCTCTCAAATAGACAAAGAAAAGAGGGCCGCATTCAAACCAAATGGAGACAAAAAAGCAGTGATTGGTGCGAGTGCTGGTTTGGTTGATGGACTTTGCATGATCAGTTAGGTAAGTTTTCTTCAGTCTTGAAGAAAGGCGAGTCTTGACGATAAATAGAGTGCCTTTTACAGTGCTCAGACTTACCTGTGCCACTAGTGGCTGCAGCTAGAACTACATTAAAAAGACATGGCTGCAGCATGACGCTGGCTTCATGGGACCTCTAGCTGACTAGGGCCCCCTGAATTTTGTTTCTCCAGTCTCCCCCTCTAAGCAGCCGTGTCTATTCTTCATTGGGCTCTGGATTTGAGGGGCAAAAACAAGGGGCTGGATCAAAACCAACCTTTCACACAAAAAAATAAATAATAAAAAAAGGCAGGAGACTATTTTGGGGGCACCTAAAATGTCTATGCTGGGGATCATCAGTCCTGCATAGACAAAAGCTATGTGGAACAATAATATCTGGGGGAATTGGATGGGACTGAGTGGCTAGATCCAACCCATTATAATTAGGTTCTAAAAGGAGGAGAGGCTTAGAGTTAAATTATATGATTTCCCTGAATTTTTGGTAGTGAGTGCCACTACAAAATTGTTGACATGGGGGATTCATGTCACATATGTTTTAAAGCAGGGGTCGGCAAACTCATTAGTCAAAAGAGCCAAATATTAACAGTACAACGATTGAGATTTCTTTTGAGAGCCAAATTTCTTAAACTATATAGGTAGGTATACTGTTTATTAACTTAATAAACTTTAATTAAAGTTTTAAGTCTTAATTAAACTATAGGTACACTGAATAAAACTTGATATCATACTTAATAGTGATCTTATTTATTGATAAAAATTAAATTGTAAGTCCCTGCCATTTCCCCCTCCCCGTCCGGAGTCCTCGTCTGGAGGCCTGGTCTACCGCTATAAAAGCCTATTGGTAGACCTGGCCTCCGGCTGAGTCCCATTGGGAGGCCAGGTCTACCCATTGGCTTTCTTGGCAGTAGACCTGGCCGCCGGAGGCCCATAGAAGCCAATTGGTAGACCTGGCCTCTGAAGGGGGACTTTTTCCCCTCCTCGGAGTCCAGGTCTACCAGCAAGAAAGCCAGTGGGTAGACATGGCCTCCCACTGGGACTCAGCCGGAGGCCAGGTCTACCAAAGGAAGCCTGCCCTGCCCAACAGCTGATAGGCGGGGGGGCAGGAACCGCCGAGCCGCCCGCCCAGCAATCGCGCGGCTAGAGGGGAGGGGAGGCTTTAGCCTCCCAACCATTGAGGGCAAGGGAAAGGGGGACCCGGCCATTCTCCACGGCGGCGGGGGGGGGGAGAGACAGCACGCCCGCTCGCCTGCTCTCTCTCTCTCTCTCTCTCTCTCTCTCTCAGGCGCGCCGGCTCTGCAGCCGGCTGCCGGCGCGAGCGGGCGCGAGAGCAGGGGCTCCGAACCAAGTTTGGAGAGCCACACTCAATGGGCCAAAGAGCTGCATGCGGCTCGGGAGCCGCAGTTTGCAGACTCCTGTTTTAAAGTAAAGTTTCAATTAACTGAAATGTTTGGGGATAGTCGTGGAACATTTAAGGTAGTGTAAGAGGAGAAATGAGACTGAAAAGGATAAGGAAGAAATATGGAAGGGATCAGGAAATAGGGTTGCCAACCTCTTCTCCTCCTCAGCCTCCAGGTAGTAGCTAGAGATCTCCTGCTATTACAACTGATCTCCAGCCGATAGAAATCAGTTCACCTGGAGAAAGTGGCCACTTTGGCACTCCCCTCCCCAAACTCCACCCTCTTCAGACTCTGCCCCAAAAACCTCCTGCCAGTGGCAAAGAGGGACCTGACAACCCTAACAGGAAGTGGGGTAGCAAGTGGGCACCCAGAAAAACAAATTGAGGTGGCTTGAGCCCACTGGTACCATGTTGGAGATTGCTGACTTTGACAATCCTTTCCTCAGCTAGGGCTTCTGGAATAAGAAAAGGACACTCCCTCTAACACAGTGCGATTTCTGTATTTGTGGTAGTCTAAGTTGGCAGTACTGTGATGTTGCAATGATGGTGATAATGGAAGAACCCAAGGTTCAGCTGTGACCTTAAGCACTTCAGAAAGACATCACTTAGGAACAATATATGGCCAACTGTGGAATATGATCAGGGATCTCTGAACCAGGATCAACTAAAAGACTGGCAGAGATCTGCAAGGGTATTTTTTCCCTTTCTATCATAAGATTTGGGCTCAGGCCAAGAGAGAAACTGTCAGAGGAGGAGCCTGGAGGAAAGGATGACCAAGAAGCAGTTCCACAAACTTCCCAGCTGGGTCCAGGAATATACCAAGGACAAACCACAAATCCAGATAAAAAACCTTGATAGAGTCAGACCACTGGGAGCTAATCAGGAAGTTCCCGTTACCTTCTACTTGACCATCAGGGCAGAAGGTGATCCCTGCCTTCTAGAAAGACATTTAAGAGTCTGCGGGCTGTGATCCCATTGTACCCTCTCATAAAATCAATTTTGTGATTAACAATGAGATTAAGGAACTCCCCCCCCCCCTTTATTCAGTTTGAAACACAGAACCAAGAAGATAGATCACGACGGGTAGTCTGTAGCAATAGAAAAGAGCAAGAGTCCAGTAGCACCTTAAAAACTAACAAAATTTCTGGTGGACTCACATTCTAGCTGTATCTGAAGAAGTGAGCTGTGACTCATGCATGCTCATACCACACCAGAAATTGTGATAGTCTTTAAGGTGCTACTGGACTCTTGCTCTTTTCTACTGCTACAGAACCAAGAGTTGGACTTGGACACCCAGAAAGACGTCATCCCATTTACCTGTTATTTTACTTACCTGTGGTGAAATTGGGATCTTTTGAGGTCATCCCACTTACCTGTTGTTTTACTTACCTGTTGTTCCATTTACCTGAGTTTTCTAGAACTGTTTGGTTGATAGTATTCTGCTGGACATGGCCAGAGTAAACACTTTAAAGAGGTAATGCTTACATTGAAACATGGAACAGGCAACAATAAATCTATGTATCAGGTTGCTTGTGAGTAGATGCTCCAGTGTTCCCTTCTTACTTGAGCTGAGCCAGGATATATTCAGCCATAATATGATATGGACTGTTTCCTCCCTTCCCCTCCATACCAGGTAAATGAAGTTACAAATCTCATTTCTCATGTTGAAGACTGTCAATCTTAATGGGTAAGTGAAGACAGGAATATATGTGTTGCATATTTTCCCTTAATGTTTTGCCCCTGGGTGATTTGCTGAACTCTTCACACAGATGTTTTAAATATGATATGCCCTTTCTGCCAGGACGCTTGATACACATTTCCTTCAGAAATGTACTAATTTAGGAAAAGACAACATTTTTTGCCTCTTGAAGGAACTTAGTAACCCACTAATGCTAGAAGGATTTTCTTTTCTTTTTTTGCTAAATGCATAATTAGAAGAAAGGTGATTGTCTCTCAAGATGGCTAAATGACCATATCTTTAATATACGTATGTACACAACTTATACTGTCAGAGTGGATGTCCTCCAGATGTGAATAGACTAGTAACTTAGAGGTTCATTTTTTTCTCTGGGTGTTCATTTGCCATATAAATCTCCCAACACATCCTTATCTGTTATGTAAATAAGATGTGGAATTCCAATAGTGTATCAGTGTTCTACAGCAGATGGTGTAGTGAGATTTACCACACCATTACATTTAATGGGATTGAATTCATTTGGATTTCTTGAGGCTTGCACAGTCCTTCTCCATGCAGGCCTGTTGCCAATGTTCCTGATTATATATGATTTGAGAGAGTGCTTAAAGAAGGGGAAAAAACCTTTTATCTTAGAAATATGTGTGTTTTCTGTCAAAGTTTAAAATGTGTATGTATTGCATTTCCCAGGATTTATATGCCCTTTGAGAAAAAGATATTTAATGAATATTCAACAAAGAAGTTCAGAACATTCTAAAATATTTCACAAATTTCAAATAACTAGTTAACTGTTTTCATATGAGAATCTCTGACAAAAGTGGAGTCCCCCCTCCTTTTGCATCAGCCCCAAGAAGAAGAGAGCAAAATAGAGGATATGATCAAGATCCATTAAAATCGAAGGGAGTTTTCACTTTTGACTGCCTTGAGATGTGGATTGCTCTCAGAATTAAGGGGGGGGGGATTCACTCCAGCAAGTTGCTTATAAAAGATAATTGTTGCTTTTAATATGTATACCTTTCATATAAGATGATACTGCCTTAAATACATTAATAAGTTTGGGAAAATAATAATTCCTGACACTATAAGTAGTAAAACAATAGAAAATAGAAAGTGACCATGGCAAAAATAAACCCAATTTGACTGGAACCCTATTTTTTTCATGTAATTGCTGTAAATACTTTACCCTCCCTTGTATGCAAATCACTGACTTCCTCATCCACCCATTTCAGACCTGCTCCAGATGTTTGTGGGATGTTTGTGGGATCTGAGCCCAGGCAAGAGACATCCCCTCTGCAAGAATGACTGTGAAGCTCAGTCACTTTTTTGGTCTTTGACAATGCAACCCTAAACAGAGTTATATCCTTGACTTTAATAGCCTTCAAAGCATGTAACAGTGCTTAGGCTGGTTCTTCAAGTCACACTCCCTGCTGGCTTTCTCAAGTGCCAGGAGAGCAGCAAGGTGGGAGGACTTTGGATCACATCACAACAGAAAACACACAAGTGGTGCTCTCTCACTGTGGAAGGGACATAGGATCTCTCATCTAAACAGAGTACCCCTTCCAGAGTCTTTATCCTATTCTTCCTACTGATCTTCCTAGTCTCAGGAAAGCAATGGATATGTTTGATTATGGATTGCAGCAATCTGGAATCCTGTCTTAGTGGGCACATCAAGTATCTCTGGCCCAAGAGTGGCTGACTCCTGTCTTTGCTGAGAATTGCCTCACCTGCCCAAGCTTTTCATGGCTTACAGTTATGGTTGCCAGGCCTCCTGCTATGGTGGGAAGTATGTCATTGATCACTGCCATTGTTTGTAGCCCCTCTGAGCAGAATTTCTTTAAGCCACTAGCATCCTATGTGACAGTATGTCTGTCATTTCCAGGTTTATCAAAGAGTTTATCATAGAGCTTCCAACGATTCCTAGAGCTACCCATTTTCACTTCTGGGTTGTATCTAGAAGTTACACAGTGATGTCAGTGAAGATGCTGACATCACACATCCCATGTCCCCACCTCCTACACCTCCCACTGTTTGCCAGACTCAGCCTTTCAACCCTACTTGCAACCTTCATAGTGGTAAAAGACAAATGATGACTCTGCCCATTCTGCGTATTAGCCAACAGGCCTGGCCACCCTAAGATGTCTGTAGTTGTCTGGAAAGAATTGCTGAATCTGTTCTAGACACTATTATTTTATGTTATTCCAGGTTACATTGTATTTTTTTAAAGTCTACAAAGCAACTTACAAACAAATAACAGGTACTAGCTAAAATATATAAAGCATAACAGTGCATTCCTGGAGGGGGGCCAAATGCTCTTAGGAGCTGGTGACCCCTACACCAGAGTCCATGTCACTTGCGCCATGCAAAATGGCACGGATGCCAGCATAGTTCCACTTACGCCCGCCCCTCTGGACTGCGGCAGCAGCGCAGGGCTTGAGCACTGGCAGGGCTTCCCATCGGCGTTCTCCTGGGATGGTGACAGTCCTACACCACCTTTTTATGTGACACAGGTCCGCTTTCCCCTACAGGAGGAAAAATCCTTTTTTCCAGGTTTTATTTTGGGAAAAAGGCTCCCCCCCCCTCTGAGGCATCCAGGAAGCCTCTGAGGAGGCTTCTCAGCTGTGCTTTCCCAGCCGACAAGGTTCACCCCCTCCTTCAGCAATACACTGTAAGGTTGATATGGTAGGTACAGGCAGTGCAAGAACAAGTTTTTCGAGCACTTCATTGAGGGAGAACGCAGCATAAAGGAGTTCTGCCAGCAGCAGGAGGAGCCCATTTGAAAGGAAAGTGACCACATCCATATCATTGCTCTGGCCCAGGCCCTCAATGCCTCCATCCTGCTGAAATACATGGATCGGGGCAAGAGCAGCACCAATCCCCACATCTTCCTCGTGGGCTCAGAGCCCAAAGTGTGTCTGCTGTACAGACTGGGACACTACGACATCCTGAATAAATAAGAGACAGTGCAGAGGGAGGGGGCCACTGCTTGGCTGGTGCACCAAGCTCCCTCTTTTCTCTGCCTCGCCCACTTCTCCGTGCCCACCCACTAGGCAGCATCATCTGTGGTTGTAAATGGCGATCTCACTTGCTGCCATCTCGCTCCCTTGGTTTATTATTATTCCCCCCCTCCTTGTGTTGTTATACTCACACTCTTCTGTATTTTATTAAGGGTGATGCTGGGGGGGGGGAGGAATAAACAGCAGAGGCATAATAAACAGATCACATACAAAACCTAGCATATCAATCAAAGGAAGAACTGAAAGGAAACATCTTAAATGGTTTTGTGATGACAGCAGAAATTATGTCATCTAAAGCTCCCAATAGAAAGTATCCCAGAGCTGAGGCTGCTGTGGAGTGGGGCAGCCCTGCTTGTTTTGGAGATAATCTAGCTTCCACATAAGGAGGAACTTTTAGAAGATTTAAACCATTTAAAACTTTGAAGGTTAAAACCAGCACATTGAACTTTTACTATTAAAAAAGTAAGCAATGCTGATGTCTCAAAATCAGTAATATGTCAGAAGGTATAACCAACAACAGTTGAGCTCAGTGCTTTTCACTGAGTGATGTTTCCAAACAATTTTCAAGAGCAGCCCAACCCATAGCACAATACAGTAATCCAAAATGGAAATCACCAAACAACTTATGGTCTCTAGCATCTAGCAGAAGTGGATATAGCTGGAATATCAGCTGAAGGTAATAGAAAGCACTTGGTCCAATGACTGTAACCTGGGAAGTGAGGAGTAACATCAGATTGAACAGTCCCCAAACTGTGTATTGAGGGGCAAATGGTCCAACCCTATACAAAACCAAACTTTCTCCAGCTAATTGGACTGCTGAATCGCCACTATCATCAATTTCATTTTATGTGGATTTAGTCTAAGAACAATCACCCTCAGTTGGGGCACAACTGATTTATACCTACCTCTGATCAAAAGGAAATGTAGAACTGGCTGGCATCAGTATATTGAAGACCAATGACCCCTGAACAACCTCCCAGTAGTATGGGAAATGATAATGATCAATGGGGCAACTACCATAAAAGCAACAAGAGTCTCCCAGCTTAAATATTGTTTAAAAAAATATTTATATCCTGCCTTTCTCCCACATCAAAATGAGACATAGGACATGTAACAACATACATTAAATAATAATGCAATAAAATAAATAACACAATGAAGCAAATAACACATTAAATAACATGGGAAACCCAATAAGAAGGAACGTGAATAATGCTCACAACCTTCCCTTGAAAATATTGGGTTAGTCTTTAGGCTGGTTCAGAACTCAGCTTACTGGTTGTGATGGCCTGGTCCAAAAAGGGTTGCCAGCTTTGGGTTGGGAAATACCTTAAGATTTTGGGGTTGGAGCCTGGGGAAGGAAGGGGAGGGGCCTCAGCAGAGTATAATTCCACAGAGACCACCCTCCAAAGCAGCCATTGTCTCCAGAGGAACTGATCTTGGAAAGGAGCAGAATTATCACAAAGTGATTCTCCCAGTTCCTGATCTAGAAAGCTGATAAATAATTGGCCTTCAGTTCTTTCTCCCAGTTACTGGCAAGGGTGATCAAGGCAGCTTCAGTTCCAAATAATCAGCTTCATTTAAAAGTGTATGTACTTGTCCAGCCACTGACCATGAAATCCTAAGAACAGTTACACCTTTCTGTATCCAATGAAGTCAATGGGCATAGAAGATTGTAACTCTATTCAGGATTGCAGTGATAATCATCTTGTCCCCAAAAGGTGTCATTAACACTGACCAAAATGGCCCAGTTCAGAAGGATTCAAAGATCCTTAAGAACAGGCTGAATAACTACCCCTTTCAAGGTAGCCAGCAGACATCCTTCTTGTATTGTCTATTAAGCAAACCAGTCTTGTTCTGCAGGATGTTAAAGCCAGGTATGTCAAAGGTCAAGGTGACATGAGCATTTCAAAGCACTCTGCATCCTGTGAAACCCACTGTGAAATCTGGGCACAATCTGGGCACTATCTCCATCAAAACCAAGTTGAACCAAAAAGTTCCTGCTACAGATTAAATTTATTATTGTTATCATAATTAATGTTTCCTACTGTTAAGTCCCCCCTTCTGTTCTATCATGCTCTAATAGAATATATAAAACCAAGATTCCGTTACTTTCTTGTTACCAGTAACAACTTGCTCCTATCAACTTTCGGTTGTTGGTACATGGCTTGTGCAGTTATGAACAAAGAAATTTTTATCTAGAACCAAAATCTGGAAGCTTAGAAAACAAAAGGCACCATGGGTCCTCTGTTTTCTTAGCTTGCCCATAGAATTTAGACAGAAGGGGGAAAATTTAAAACATGAAAATAATGCATTGTTAAAGTTGATTAGCTGGCTGTAGTTTCCTAGATACAGTAGATTTTCTCCTTTTACACAGCAGGGGTGTGCATGACTTATGCAGGCAAAGCCTACTTTACTAGAGGTTAAATTTGATCAAATTGATTAAACACAGGGGCTTTTTTACCCTTTTCTATCAAGGCCATTTACTGGTTTCAAGCATGTTCTCTGCTTTTACCTGGTTGCAAAGTGTCCCCAGTTTGGCCTCAGGAACAATCCTTATACCTTCAGAAATATATTATGGTTTTTGGAAACCACCTAGAGCTTTGGAAAGCAGAGAGATAAATATTAAATCTTTAAAAAATCAGTAGCTGCCCATTACCATTCATTTCATTAATGCTGATGATCATCACAAAATCGCTAATGGATATGCATTAATGGATATCCATTTCAGTGCACATGTTGAAATATTTAGTTTGCAATTACATACACCACAGACTACCAGAAACACATTTCTCCAGTCTGAAAAGAACTGTGCTGGCTGTCTATTGAATCCTGGGCACAATCCAAATTCCTGGCCATCATTTTTAAAACATCAAATTGTCTGGCATTGGGAACTTTTAAGTACTTTTAAATCCTGCTTCCTCCCCTATTAACTAGCTCAGCAACATCAGTTGTCATGGGAGGCCTTTCTCTGCACGCCTCCCTTCAGAAAAAGGTGCCACTAGAGAAAAAATTTTCTCTGTTGTGACACTTCAGTTGTGGAATGCTTCCCTTTCTGCTCTCCACTAGGGTTGTGCATATCGATATACCTGAACCGAAAATAAACTCAAAATTACCCGTTTCAGTAATATTCAGGTTTTGGTTTTACTGAACGCCAAAACCTGGGGATCTCCCCAAAGCTGAATAGGTGATTCCCTTTGCTCAGATGCACAGCTCTGTGCTTTCTCCCATTTTGCTATCTTTTTTTGACTGGTTTTGTTAGGGCCCCCACAGTTGGGGTCCTTTTGAGATCAGGGCCGTGTAATGAAGCCAATTTGGTCTGACCAACCATTCAATGGGTTGATCTGGATCAAGCATAAGGGTTTTTTAAAAGACAGGACTCACCAAGTCCCGTCTGGAGGGATAAATCTCCAACTAAAAAGAACCGGCTTCAACAGCTGCTCACACTCCAGGCTTCCAAAGGAGACTCCCTCACCTGCATGGATGAGCAGTCTCCTTCAGACAGCCCCCATGGTCGAGACTTCAGTTGGCTCCAATATCACCACCACCACCCCTGAAAACCTGCTGTCAAACTGAAGGTTGCCCCGAGTAGAGGCTTCGTTTCCCTACACCATTACTATCTCTTGAAATGAGGTTTTTGATGACCACAATAAAGGGCTGTTCACAGGATGTCATTTGCCACAAAAAATGTTTTCCCTTCCTTTTTTTTCTCTTGCATTTAAACCTTTTCCCTCAGTTTGGAAGATAATTTGCATGGACATCATGCTATGCTCCCCAGATATGAAGGGAGCCCCCAAACTTTGAGGTTCCAGCCTGCCAATTGGTTCTTTCTACCAGTCCTTGGCAACACTGCACTTCTGAACCTGAAAACTGATGAACAGCTCGGCTTGTAAATGCCTGGAGGATGGGGACGATCCTTTTGCTGGCCCATAAAATTGACCCTCTGTCCCAAAGCTCACCAAACTTCAGTGACCGTCCAAGGAGAGTCCCTTGCAGCCACACTGCAAATTTGGTGAGACTACCTCCAACTATGCCCCCACAGGAGTTGTGAAAAAAATTCTTATAGACTATAATGGACCCGATTTTTTTTTTTTGTAAACACGGAAATAAAGCCAAAATACCCCTTTACCGGTATGGGTATTTGGTTTATTCTGGGTTTACTGAAAAAAAGTGGGCCCAATAAACTGAAATTTACCTCTCTTTTTTTTTTTTGCACGACCCTACTAAGTAGTTGTAGATCTTCTTTCTCACCAGCTCTGCACTGTCTTAGGGAGAGGTATTTAATTGACCGAGTCATTAGTTTGGCTAGTAAGGCTCTAATTTGGTGTCCATATGGATAGCAGAAATGGTGTGGGTTGTGAAGGAGAGCATAGTATACTGAGGCACCCTGAGGCACCTGTGGAATGATTAGAGATTTGCCTAAACCCACTCCTTATGGCTGATCAGTTCAAGGGAATTGGTGAGGAAACTCTCTTGAGGTTTCCTCAGTTCCTTTTTTCTTCAGTTTTTTCTTTCCAAGCAGCAGAATCGTATCTTTTTAAGCAGGGAGAGCACTTCCAAGCTACTCACAAGTGAACATGTGGAATGTTCCATGTCTGGCTAGACCCTCAGAGGGAGCCTTTAAATCTTGAAGAGAATATTGCCTTTACACATTGAAATCTGAAATGGAAACCCCAAGTAAATTAACATGTGAATTTGAGAGAGTGTATTCTAAGGGGTAAATCCTAATCCTATGCCTCCTTTCTACCCAGTACAAGAAGCATTTTGCTTGTGATAGAAGCTCTGCTGATGTATAGGCAGAACTGGTTTTCCCATGGGAAGAACTCATCCTGAATTCTGTCATCTTGCAGTCCTACTACTTCACTGAGACCTGTGGGAAGTGTTTTTTTTTAAAAAATGAAAGAAATCTAATGAACAATGATTCCTACTTATTGTAAGTATAACTAATCCTTCATGCCACTGAAACTTTGCAAGTTCATCTACCCCTTCCTTCATCCATAACCAGAGAGTGCCAAATGTGCCTACTAAAGCAGAAAACAACTAGCATCACTCATCCTTGGCTGCTACAGAAACTCAGCTGAACTTTACTGGGAAGGTGTCATAGACCTTATATTTATTGTTCTGAATAAACATTAGTCTGGTGAACAGTGAAGAACTGAAGGCTGAATAGTGGGTAATTACCAGCAGCAGAGGTGCATTTCCATTAGGCCAGATGAATGCTTCCTTCTCTTTCCATGTCAATGAACTTTCCTTGTTTTTCAATAAACACGAGCCAATTCCCACAATTCAGCCAGTTTTCTTCCACAATGCCCAGTGCTGACTCTGTAAGGAGTGTGCTGAGAAAGATATATGTGTGCATGTGCGTGTGCGTGTGTGGACTCATATATATATAGAGTCCACACACACTCACGCATGCACATGCACACATACATATGTAGAACTGCCAAGAGTCACCATGAACTACCAGACAAAGATTCTCTCTGTTTTCCCCATACCAATAATACCCAAGTCAAGTAGCATTTATTGTATGAGGCCAAGGGCCATTACAATTAAAACTCAGAAGTAAAGAAACATAAAATGAAAAAAGTAATGATGAACAGTAGATCAAAACAAGATTAAAAACAAATTAAAACAACCTTACCAAGATGTACATAGCTAAATAAAATACTTCAACCTTCAAGTGTAGGCTGTAGCCTGTATTTTCTTAGCTGCCATAGGAAACTGTGCCACTCTATAGGAGACAAACTGATCAGAGCCTGAGAGAAGGAAAATTAATTTCTCCTCCACTGTGGAAGGATCTAAGCCCTTCAAAATATCAGTGTGAAATTTGCTTCTAGGCTCCCTTTAAAGAGGAAAGAACAAAATATAATATGGACATCTTCTGGAACTGAGGTTCCACAGATACATAAACATGTAGCAATCAGTAGCTGAATGTACTGCCCAGCTAAAATAGTTGAAGACATAGTTTGTGAACAGGTAGATGTTAAGGCCATTCAGGGTTTGTGGAAAGTAATGTTGGACAGATAGGAAGCTCTGCCATGATCCCTTTTAAACAATTTGAACCAGGGAGAAAACATGTATCAAGAAATAGAATCATAGAATCATAGAGTTGGAAGGGAACACCAGGGTCATCTACTCCAAACCCCTGCACAATGCAGGAAATTAACAACTACCTCCCCCCACATCCCCAGTGACCCCAACCCTCCCCCCGCCATGCAGGATCCCACAATCAAAGCACTCCCGACAGATGGCCATCTAGCCTCTACTTAAAGACCTCCAAAGACGGGGACTCCAACACCCTCTGAGGCAGCACATTCCACCGTCGAACAGCCCTCCCCGTCAGAAAGTTCTTCCTAATGTTAAGGTGGAATTGCTTTTCTATTAGTTTAAATCCATTACTCTGTGTCCTAGTCTCTGGAGCAACAGAGAACAAGCTAGTTCCCTCATCAACATGACATCCCTTCAAATATTTAAACATGGCTATCATGTCTCCCCTCAACCTTCTCTTCTCCAGTGTGTCTATCCAACATGGCATCAGCCCACACTAAAGCCACTGAGGTACCCTGAGGCAAAGATAAAATTCTCTTTAAAAAGAGATTTTGAATAGGTTCCAAAATTGTGACTGGGCATTCATTCTAGCCCCACAACGCTGCACAATATGGGAGTTGCAGAATGGTCTTACTCTGAAACAACTGAAAAGCAGGCTCAATCAATCAAACAATGAATCAGACCATCAAATATCCCAAAAAATTGTAAAGCAGGCTCAATCAAGAAGCTTCCTTTTGTGCTATGAAATTTCAAGATGGCACCCCTGGCTCTCAAAACGTAAGATCTTGTTACCATCAAATGAGCTCTTCCTGAAAGGGTTTTTGCTAAAGGTAACCCTGAGATACTTAAAGGTACTCCATTGTTCTATAGGATTACTAACTACTGACCACTTAAATCCATGGGGACCAATCATGCACAACCTAAGCACCATATGGAAAACAATTCCATAACTTGCCCACCTCCATGGACCACCTCCATGGACCCCCTCTTGGTCTCCCTGCATACTGGGAAAACATATGAAATACCTAATACTGTTCCTGACCTTTTCCTTTGCCACTAAAGCATTAAAGCAAAGTGTCCAGGAGAGCAAATGTAGACATCTGATGTCTTCATAATGACACATTTCCATTTTACCATTTGCAACACCTGACAGAGCAGACATTTGACAGAACACAATGGCAATCATTGCCCAGGCAAAAACTGTGAGGGCTATTTGATCCCGGCTGCCATGTTTTTGGTGACCCTGCTTTTGATAAACCCTCACACTTGAATAAAATTACACATTCTGCTTATGTAAAACATGGCTGCTTTGCTTTATTTATTTTGCATATTTTCATATGCTTAGGATTGGCTTGTATTAATTGCTTTCGTTGTGCATTGTTCGTGGCGGGGTCTTAATTTTTGTATTTTAGTATGTTGTGAGCAAACTCCAAAGCCTGTAGACTGAGGAGCAGGATATATACTTCTAAACAAACATATTTTATTTGCATTATTTATAGTCTGCCTTTCTTACGGAGATTCAAGGAGAATTTGTGGGATGCTTGCTTTTTTAATGAAAGTTTATACTTTCTGCACAAAAATGTCCATGTTTTTGTGATATTTTAAACTTCTGAGCACCATGGTAACATTTTTTTAGTCTTCTTTGCCCTAACTTCTTCACATTTGTTTGAACAAAAATGCAATGTAAGCACAAAGGGGGAAAAAAGGAAATACTTGAGAAAAGAATGATTCTGCTGCCTTCTAACAGCCCATTCCTGACTTCAAAGGACGTAAGTCCTTTGGAGGCCAGGAAAGGGCTGCACCGGCAGGGGTACCAGGATGCCGGTCCCCTGGCACTGCTGCATCAGCGCCACCCAAGGACGCTGGCTGGGCCTTCTGCCAGTGTCCCACCAGTGCAAAGCCCTGCACTGGCATCCTAGAGGTTGTTCCTGGGGTGTGCCGGGGGGGGGGGGGCACAGCTGCCAGGCTTTTTGCTGGCACAGCCTCCTTATTCTCAATGGGGCAAAATGCCCCATTTAAAAAATAAAAAGCCTTTGAAAGACTTTTTAATGCCTTTCAGCAGCCAGGGAATGGCTTTGGAGGTGCCACGGCGGTACCTCAGCTGAAGGCTCAGGAATGGGCTGCAAGTCTCATTGTGCTGAATATGTACACGTGAAACCCTTTGGGATCTTTATTTAAAACAAAGAATATATAATATTTAATTAATAGGCAAGCAGAAGTTGTTATCAATCAGATCAGTAGCTCAACGTGTTCAACAAGCTGACACTCAAGATTAGAAAATGGCATAAATGATATAAATTTTTAAAAAATAAACAAATAAATTTCCAACCAAGCAGTATTAAGGTCACAGCTGGAAAAATTAAAATGGAATAAATTGAAGCCTTTGAAAAGAAGCACACTGGATCAGAGAATTGATATTATTGATCCTCATAATGATTTTGTAAGTTAGGTTTGAATGGTCCCATTTTACAGTCTGAGGAGAGTAAGGCTGAGCAATATTCTCTCTTCAAGGCTATTCCAAGGCTGAAGTGGAACTCTTTTTGCTGGATTAATTCTCTTTGTTGTTAGTCAAATGCAGACTGCAAATAGTGGTTTTGTGTTCCAAAACAGATATTAAATCATAAACATACTTGTTCACAAAATGCCAGTGGTGTAAAAGCTGGCTGCTATAGTTCCTTCTACCCAATTTTCTATCAATGTGAAAGGATTTCAGTCCTCCAAAGCCATAATTTCTTCATTTTCTGAAACCTGTGATGCACAAGCAAAGCGTTCATGCTTGAGAACGATGGCTTATGCAGCTTTCCAAATAAAGACTGCACAATTCTGTGGATACACACAGGAAACCAGTGGTGCATAGTGGTTAGAGTTTCAGACTAGGATGTAAAACCCCAGGTTTGAGTCTCCACTATGCCAAAGAAGCTTGCTGGGTGACCTCTCTCAGCCTAACCTACTTCACAGGGCTATTTTGAGGATAAAAGGGAGAAGGGGAGGTTATTGTAAGCAACTTTGGGTCCCACTGGGGATAGAAGTGGTGTTAAATAAAGTAATTACATAAATAAAATAAAGAAACTATGTGGGAACTTTTATTTAATGCAAGGAATATACAATATCTCCACATCTGTATCTGACATTGCTGCTGCTTCAAATTTATTAATTTTTGGTGTCATGTTATGCTTACTTCATTGATGGTTTGTCTCGCCATTGGTTCTGTGATATTTAAAAATGTGCTTTAATCTGCTTTCCTATTCAATTCATGGTAGCTGCCTGAAGGGCTATAGCTGATTTGAAATAAATAAAGGACACCTAGACATATACAGCACATCTCTCTGTCTGTGCACACTACAAATCTAGAAAGAAAGGTTGGAGTGGAGGACAGATGGGGCCATGCTAAAATATAGAATCAGCATGAAACAGCTGTGGACTGTTAGCAACAACAGCTTAGAAAACACGTTTCCTTTTTATTATTATTTAAATAAAAAAAAGCCGAAACAATGGTGTGCGACTGAACTGAGCAGTGCCAAGAGTGTACCCAGATGGGCAGTTATACCACAATTCTCAGGAGTGCTGGCTAAGATATGGCAAGGCCGAGTCTTCCGTTTGTGTTTGGCAGCGTTATGAAGGCACTAAAGAGCATCCCAGATCAGAGCTAAGATATTCATCTCCTCTATTTGTGATATTTTTCTCGATGTGCTTCTCATTTTAACCCAGACGAGCGTGAAGTCCTTTGCTACAACTTCTCGTTCCCTCCCCAAAAGTCCCTACAAGAAACACTGCAAATTAGAAGGCAGTAATGTGGCACCCCTGAACTGCATTAAGATGCAAAGGCCCCTCGGCGTGCAGCCAGATTTATCAGAAACATCCAATGAGTAACAGGGAAGGCACTGAAATAGTTATGGGATTTTAAAGATTGAGGCGGGGGGGTTGGGTTAAAAAAACCTTTCTTTTTTTGAAAAGCATTTCCAACTGCAAACACATTTTATGTTTTGCTGGCTTTAGTCTATCATTTCATTCTATGTTTTTATGGGGACTGGCTGCCAGGAGAGACATATCACATCCCATTGTTTGTACAAAATGCCATTATATTCACAGTATACGTTTTTTTCTGCAGCTCTCAAGGACAGCTTTCCTTTGGGGAGAGGAAGGAGGGTGCCATTTATACCCAGATATGAGGAAACAGCATTCCCTCAGAGTCAGGAGCAGCTGGTGCTATTGTCCTGGTGTTTATGAGATGTAATCGGCTCAGTGGCACATTTGGAACTGGTTGGGAGGGGGGCATTGAAATGCTGCTGTTTTACTTTTATAACTCCCCCTCCCCCTTTCCAGACAAGGACTTTGGATGGAATGGTCCCACTCATTTTTGAAAATATAGTAAAATGAATTCCAACCGCAGTGCTTGGCTACAAGGTACTGCGGTAATGTAAAGTATACATTATGTTGATGGACTGTTTCATCAACTGGAAACATAAAATGTAAAATAAAACTTTTTTTTAGATAGTTTGTGGAAAGAAACAAACATCTTTTATGGAAGAAGGCTCAGATGAACAACCAAATTATTGGTTAGTCCCTGGAGCTGCCTTTAAAAGTATTATATGTGTGATTCTTAATAAAGCCACACAGGAATTGATTTTCTATTAAAAAGAAGAAGCCCTGCAGTGGTTTGGTACTGTATGAACTGGATCCCATAGATAGATTGCTGTGCTTTCCACCCAGCACAAGAAACCTTCCTTGATGACTGCACAGTATTTGGCTCTGGTCTTTGAAAATGAATGCCACAGGCAATCAGATAATGTTAGCCTGTTCACACAAGCCAATGTGAATAAGCCACCATGACAGAATGTATGTATGTATTCATATCTCCTCAAGTACAGTACTATCGAAGTAGCATACTGTCCAAGCACAACACTTCATACAATGAACTTCCAGTCATCAACTATCCAAGAGGTAAATATCCTCTTCTCCTCTTGCATTTGCTTACGTGTAAATTTCCAACCCCATGGTTACTGTCAGCAAGAAACAAAATCTAGAAAAAATAACATAACCAGAGAGCCAGCGTGGTATAGTGGTTAAGTGCGGTGGTTTGGAGTGGTGGACTCTAATCTGGAGAACTGGGTTTGATTCCCCACTCCTCCACATGAGCGGCGGATGCTAATCTGGTGAACTGGGTTGCTTTCGCCACTCCTGCATATGAAGCCAGCTGGCTGACCTTGGGCTAGTCGCAGCTCTCTTTGAGCTCTCTCAGCCCCACCTACCTCACAGGGTGTCTGTTGTGGGGAGGGGAAGGTAAGGTGATTGTAAGCCGGTTTGATTCTTCTTTAAGTGGTAGAGAAAGTCAACGTATAAAAACCAACTCTTCTGCTGCTGCTCTTCTAGAAATTAAGGTGTTGTGAGGACTTCTGGACTGAGATCTTTTTTTTTTTAGTAAATCTGAAGAAAAGGACACCACATAGAAATTGCATGACCCAAGATTTGACATATAAAGGAGGAGATGCTGAATTTTCCATTGAGGATGGAAATGCCACCAGCAAATCAACTGATGTTTTGATGATGCCAAGGAAGCATGCATGTTGATATCCTTTAGAAGCAGGTTCAAGGTAACATTCTTGACATATTTTATCATTTTACTCCAATAACCAGGGGTAATAAGGTAAATGTCTTCTTATCTACTTTTAATGCACTTTAGATAATCCAATGAGAATTCTGAAGCAGTCCTTTGTGAAGTTTTGTAATGTTTCCTGTGTCATCTATGACACAGGATATCTCCCATCCCAACTTGAGAAAGCGGATAACATGAAAGCCGCACTATAGGATAAGGTTCAGGTTATCTTCCCCAGGGTTGAAAAAGAACTTGAGCTTTTTTTTAGGTACATAAGATTGCCAGCCTTTGGAGTTTCTGAGGGTAACACCGCAATGTCACTTCTGGTCACATAATGCTCTAAAGAGAAATCAAAGGGCTGCACCAGTCACAGGAGATTAAAAAAAAAAAACCAAGGCCAAGGCCAATGGTGCAACAGAGGAAAAATATATTTTATTACTCAGATAAAATTCCTTATGCATTTCACCCAAGAGGCTTCTTCAGGGGAATCTGTAATAAATAATATGTAATTATATTACTGAGTTTATAAAAATAGTTATTTAGTTAAAATTATATAATCAAATAAAACATTTTATTAAAAGTCAGAATACAGGTTGTATCATATACAAAACCGCTAGAGCTAATTCATCCTTGAGATTGCATGGAGCGGGAGGAAAGTCCTTGTGAATGAGATAAGAAAACTGTTCAGCACCTGACATGTTTTGGTTCAAATTGGAAGAATCTTAATTGTGCCTAAATGAATGATAGCAACCTGGTAGTCATGCAGTGGTTTTTCAAAGAAGAGTAAGTTCAGTAGCAAGTTGCCAATGGAAGGACCCTTCTATAGACCAGTGTCTAGTTGACGCAATATATCTCTATTTTACAGAAACTGATGCAGTTCCTGAGACAAATCTAACCCTTTAGATGTCAGTGTCTGGAGTCTAACAATCTAATTTGCTTCTTTTTTTCAATAGCAGCCTTTCATTTTTATAAGTTATTTTCTGCACAGCCCAAAATACAAAATCAGAGGGATCGTGATTGTTTTCAATAAAATGTTCAGCTCCCTGCTTCCATTTCTCTCCCGCTGCTGCAGTGGGAAGAAGTGGGGACCAGGGATGGGTGGCAGGAGATCTCTCACTATTTCCCGGTTCCCCTAGAGAGAAGGGAACTCTTGCCTGTGTTGGAAAGAGTATATTCTTCACATGTTGATGCACTGGAAAGTGGAATAACTAAAGAATGGCACTCTAGCCTCGTCCCACACCAAAAGAGATTTGTTCTCAAATGTCAACCTCACCTTCGTGCCACTTGGCAAACTGCTTTTGAAATGGAGGGAACTTTCATAAAAAAGTATTTGAAATAGTACAGGAGTGTTCAAAGAATAAAAACCTCACTGGGTTGGAGGAAGCTCCTTACATACCCCTAAGTAGCTCTTTAAATCTGGGCCATTGCCATTATTTATTATATGTCATATATTTATTGTATGTCATGGTTTTATTATACTGTTGTGTGGTATTAATGATATCAAGCCACCCTGAGCCTGGGCCTGGCCTCAGCTGGGATGGAGGGCAGGATAGAAATTGAATTAAATAGATAAATAAAATGCATTATTTAAAGACATTTTGAACCTGCTTTTCCTACAGCACACAGCAGCTCCCAAAAAACCATTAAATCACAGTGAAATAATAAATACAGCCTAAAATAATAAATGCATCCTAAAACATTACAAAACAAAAACGTGCAAAGACATTAGAAATATAACTAAACAGGCACCAAAAATATATAACAGGCTCATTACAGAGTTAAAAGACAATTCAACGGATGTCAGCAATCTGGGGAAAGCTAGACACAGCCACCATGTTTGCCGTAATGCAACCAAAGAAAGCACTAAAAGCTCCTTGGCAAAAAGAACACCAGCACTGAGAAGGAAATGTATCTTGCACAGTCCTCAGAGTTCACATGTACCTTTGCTGTTATTCCATTTATATTCAAAGTCTAGAACTGTGAGGGGACAATATGGTAGCATATGAACTCAAAAACCCCAACTGCTATTGGATCATACAGACTGGGGCTTAGCTTCATTGTATATTGTTCACTGCTGTACACAGCCACATTAAGACTGAACAACCGATAGGTTTATTTTCCTGCTCCGTGTCAATTCAGTAGAACTTCACATAAAATGGAGAAACAATTGATTGTTCCTTTATTTACCTCTGCTAGAAACCGTCTTGGCAGACTTGCCCATTACCACTGTGCTGCTTTCTCAAGGAAAGAATAATTTACCCTCTTAAAGACATTAGGCTCCTGTGTATTGTTTTTCTCCATTTGGTACCCTCAATTCTTCCTTCAGAACACTTGAATGCTTGCAATCAGCACAACAACAACCCTCTCTAATAACAAGTGAACTATAATACACCACCATAATGTCGTGCTAACACCAGATATAGCACCACATAATGTCTGCAATGTAGAACAGCTTTTCTCTGCAGAGATTTGCTTCTCTCCATATCTACATCTGTTTTTCTTTTCCCTCTGGTGCATCTGTTATGGAACACATCCCCTGCTGAGCATGTTGAGACCTTTCTCCCCACCCCCTTCAAAAAAGTGTGTTTTCAGTTGTATTTCAGAGCCCCAATTCAAATTCTGGTGCTTTACTTGACATGCTTAGAAAATGACAGATGTTGGACTAACACTGTGGCATGCAGAAATTATTGTGTTGCATAGCTTTCTTTGTTATGCTTATCACTACCTCTCACAGACACTGATAGTTGTGATTAGATCACATAGCCTGCCTTCTTCTTAGATTTCATGATGTGTTATCACAAACAAAGCATATTTTCTTGTTCAGTTTCCTTGGGACTAAAGGAGAATAAGGGAAGATGTAACCTGTGTTGATGAAGAAATTGATGGCATGGCTGCTAACCACTACATAACATCAAGTAGCAATGAGTGGGGAATTTTTTTTGGGGGGGAAGAGTTGTGGTTCAGAGGGAGATCACATGCTTTGCATGCAAAATATCCAGGATCAGTTCCTGGCATCTCCAGTTAAAGGATCTCAGGTAGCAAGGGTTGGGAGACATTTTTCTCTGAGACGGTGGAGAGTCACTGGCAGTCAGTGTTGACAATACAGAACTAGATAGACCAAGGCTCCGACTGCATATAAGGCACCTTCATGTTTTCTTGATAAAGGTTGGTCCAGCATGGTTACTTCTATTGACTTGAGTGGCTCCATGTTTCCACATGAAAGCAGAACCCTGCCACGCAGCGGCAGCAAGAAATGTGGGAGTGGGCAGGGCCCCCATCCCACTCTGCTCACTGCTGCCCCTGTTCCCCCCCCCCACTCCTTCTATTTTCTTCCAGCAATCAACAAATAATCCCCAGTGACCTTATTTAACTTAATCCACTATACCACTATTGACAGATGAATAATAAAAGATCAAAAGAAGAAATAGGCATAGTATGGTTTAACAACAAAAGTGAAACCCTACAAAGGACCAATGTTAATACCTTTGGGTGATTTATCTGTACAGAAGCCCTGTTATAACTCTCCCAGCCATAAAAGAAACCTGGGTGATGAGACAACACAAGAAAACGCAACT
Source organism: Euleptes europaea (assembly GCF_029931775.1). Taxonomy (NCBI): domain Eukaryota; kingdom Metazoa; phylum Chordata; class Lepidosauria; order Squamata; family Sphaerodactylidae; genus Euleptes; species Euleptes europaea. The sequence continues at coordinate 32,541,473 of NC_079316.1, read as the reverse complement.
TGGTTTACCAATAGCTGTAATGCCCATCAAACAGCAGACTGGGAATACTGCTACCAAAGATTAATTTAACTGCAGGCAGCAGTACCAGTGTTAATATTTGCTGTTTTTATGATATACTTCTTTCCCCTCAATTGAGTATTGCCCTAGACAAACCCCGCTTGTTCATTTTTCATGGGAAGGGTTCTTGTTATTGTTTTCTTGAAAGGACATTCTGTCCTCAAGGCTCATTTCTTAAACCTATACAGCATTTCATTAGTTCCTGCCATTTCCCATTTCAAACCCTTTGAATTGCAGAATGGTATTCAATTGAATGTCTGTTTGGATTTCTTCCAGAACTGTAGGACTCTGACTGCAGCGCATAAAATAACAAAATTGATATTTCCCCCCAAAACTTCCCCCTTTTCCAAGACAATGATGATAAATTCATCACAGAAGAGCTGTAAATAAATCTACTTTTACATTTTTTGCATGCATGGATTATGTTTGGTTCTGGCCATTTTAATTTTCAGTTTCTGATATAATCTGATTCCTTCAGGTGATGCTATGAATGAAGGACTGAGCTCTGTTCTTTGTGACCTTTATGCAGATCTTGAATAAAAAAAACTCATCTTTCATAAAATGGAAGATTAAAAAACAGTTCATTTTTCCCCATGGTTTGAAGTAGGGAAGTGCATTCAGATATTTCAAGTCCAAATATATATCTGAAAAATATCAGTATTTTCCAGATAGATTTGGATGACCGGATGGGATTTTTCCAGGATGCCTGTAAATAGATTCCAAAAAAAAATCCTGGAAGTATTCAGGAGTTACCTGGAATATTGGAGCCAGCATTTTAAGGCTTCTGGGAATGTATTCTTTTCCCTTGAATTTTGATGTGTGTCTCTGCCAGTGTCTTCTAGCCAGGGCTTGCTATTGGCTTGCCAGGGTCTTGCAAGTTGCAGCACTGGTTTCTTTGCTCAAGTTGGTTTGCATTGGATTTTCAGGTTCTGCATTGGCTAAGATTCTCTTGTTTGATATTGGATTGGATTCTCCAATTTGACATTTGCTGGGCTTGAAACAGCTTTCCTTGCTAAAAGGGTTGGGTTTGGGGGATTTTCTGATTTGATATTTGCTGTGTTAAGCTGTGTTAAGCTTGCCATATTGTCCCATGCTTCCGTTGGAATTCCCTGGTTTTGTTTTGTTTTTTTTGGGCTTGATAGTTCTGTTTAGGGCTGTTGAAAAAAAATTCGGGACAATTTGGATTCGGCAAAATCCGGCCTGTTTTTTTTTTTTATATATATATAAATTTTATTAGGTTTTATACTAAAAGTTTTCCATTACATTGAACAACATCTATAACAATATCAAATTTCAATTCTAACTTAAAGTTGTTATAGTTCCATATCATATAATAAAAAAAGAAAAAAGAAAAATGGAAAAGTTTTTTTGACTTCCCCTTCACCTCTATCTGCCTCTTAATAAAAAGTTCATCCCGTCGTAGGTAATCTAATCTTAATAAACTATCAATACCATATATAGAAAAAAAAACCATAGTCTGTTAGTAAATATACTTATACTTAATCATTATAAAAAAGATCAGAAATAATCCTCTGGATCAGATTAGAAAGTATTCTTCCATTCTTCCCATTTTTAACTCATATTCACAATAATGCATCCACGCCCCCCATTCCCCCAAAAACCGAACGTCATTTTCTTCATTTAGAATAGCTGTGAGTTTTGCCATTTCTGCCACTTCAAACATTTTAACAATCCAGTCTTTTTTCTCAGGAGTTTCTGGCCCTTTCCATTTCGCTGCATAAAGCAGTCTCGCAGCTGTTGTGGCATAAATCAAAAAAGTTCTTTGTATTGCTAAGTCGTCTGGAATCATACTCAGTAGCATCATTTCTGGTGTTTTGGGTATATTCTTTTGTAGTATTAATCTCAATTCATTATAGATCATGTCCCAGAAGTCTTTGGCTTTGTCACAGGTCCACCACATGTGATAAAAGGAACCAATTTCTTTGTTACATTTCCAACAAGTAGGGGACATCGTTTTATAAATCTTTGCAATTTTCTTGGGTGTTAAATACCATCTATACATCATTTTATAAATGTTTTCTCGCACTGACTGTGCTTTTATTCCTTTTAGATCTTTGGACCATAATCTTTCCCATTTATTTAAAACAATATCATGTCCCACATTTTGAGCCCAATCGATCATAGTTGGTTTAATCGTATCCTGCTCACAGTATATTGTTAAAAGGAGATTATACATTTTGGAAATCAGTTTTGTATTATTATCTAGTAAAATCCTTTGAAAAGAAGATTTTTCTTTAGAGAAACCTTTTTTAGCATCTTGTACAAAAACTGATTTGATTTGGTAGTATTGGAGCCATTGTAAATCATCCTTAAGAAGTTGAAAGTCTTTTAGTGAGCATTTCTTTCCTTCCCAATTAATTAGATCTTGATAAGTAATAAATTTGTCTGGTCTAAGTGGGCGCAAAGTTAGCATTTCTTGAGGCGATATCCACATCGGTGTTTCTGGTTCCAAAATATGTTTATATCTCATCCAGATACGAAGTAAAGAGGACCTGATTATATGATTACGAAATGTTGCTTGTAATTTAATTTTATCATACCACAAATAACCATGCCATCCACTTAAGTTATTGTAACCTTCCAAGTCTAATAAACGTATATTTGACAAGTTCATCCAGTCTTTTAGCCATACTAAAGCTACCGCTTCAGCATAAAGTTGAAAATTAGGCAGTGCTAAACCTCCTCTAGTTTTTAGATCCACCAAGTATTTATAAGCAGTCCTTGGTTTTTTCCCTTGCCAGATGAAGTTTGAAATGTCTTTCCTCCAAGTTTCAAAATATTTAGTTTGTGATATTATTGGTAAATTTTGGAATAAGAAGAGCATCCTCGGTAAGACATTCATTTGGATCGTTGAAATACGTCCCATTAGTGACAATTTTTTGTTTGACCATATAATCATATCAGTTTTAATCTTACCCCATAACTTGAGGTAATTGTTGGTTATCAGATCTTTATTCTTTGCAGTAATCCAAATTCCCAGGTATTTAACTTTGTTAGCTTTCTCCCAGCCAGTATATGATATAAATTCCTGTTGCTGTGTTTCCGATAAATTTTTAAATATTATCTTTGTTTTTTCTTGATTCACTTTAAAGCCTGATACTTTTCCAAAATCGTCCAAAGTCTCCTGAAGTATATTCATTGACTGTGTTGGATTTTCCAAAATTAGCAGTAGGTCATCCGCGAATGCTCTCAACTTAAATTCATGTTTTTTAATTCTTAACCCGCGGATGTCCTCCATACTTCTTAGTTTCACACATAGCGGTTCCAACACCAACAAAAATAAAAGTGGAGACAAGGGACATCCCTGTCTAGTCCCTTTCGTGATTTGGCAATTGTCTGACATTGATTCATTAACCAAAATTTTAGCTTGTTGGGAGGTATAAATAGCCGATATACCTTTCTGAAAACGATCTCCAAAATTCAATTTATCCAAAATCCGTTTCAAAAAGTTCCAAGAGACCATATCAAAGGCTTTTTCTGCATCCAAAAATACAAAAGCCGCAGTTTGTTGAATATTCTGGTCATAATATTCCAGTGAGTCTAGTAAAATTCTTACATTGTCTTTTATTTGCCTTCCTGGTATAAAACCTGCTTGGTCCTCGTGTATAAGATCCTTAATAAATTGTTTTATCCTACATGCCAAAACCGAAGCAAAAATTTTGTAGTCCACATTTAACAGCGATATAGGTCTGTAATTAGATGTTTTTTCTGGATCTCTTCCTTCTTTGGATATCAATGATATAAATGCATGTGACCAAGTCTCCGGGGATGTTCCCTCGTCCAAAATTGCATTGTAAAGTAAGCCAAAAAATCCAACTAAATTGTCACTAAATGTTCTATAAAATAGTGCAGTAATTCCATCTGGTCCAGGTGTTTTATCCGTTTTTTGTCTCAGTATTGCTTCTTGTATTTCTTCCCTTGTTACTGGAGCTTCAATACATTCTCTCTGGGTCATTGACAAAGCTTTCATCTGTATTGAGTTTAGAAATTTATCTATTTTCTCTTTTGGAGTATTTTCTTTCTGATATAACTTAGAGTAGAATGAAACAAATTCTTTCTGAATTTCTGAGGTTGAATAAACTGGTCCTTTAACAGTTTGGATTTTTGTTATAATCTTCTTTTGAAATGAGTCCTTCAGTTGTGTTGCTAAAAATTTTCCTGGTTTATTTGCATATTCAAAATACTTTTGTTTAGCAAGTTTCAGATTTTTATTCATTTCCTCCATTATTACCAAATTTAATTGGTGTTTAGATGCAGAAATCTTTATTTGAATTTCTCTTTTCTCCTCTTCCTGTGTTACCGTAACCAATTTCTGCTCCAAATTTTGTAAGTTCCAAAGTATATTGTTTGTAAATTGCAATTGAGTCTTCTTCCAGGCCGAATGTTTCTGTATCATAAAACCTCTCAGAACAGCTTTGAATGCATCCCAAACTGTATTCAAAGAAGTTTCCCCATTAAGGTTAATTTCAAAAAAGTCTTTCATTAAAGCCTGTAATTCCTTTTGTATCTTGTTGTCTTTTAAAAGTTTATCATTCATTCGCCATCTAAATGCTTGTTTATTGTTCCAATCAAAAGTAACAGGATTGTGATCAGAAAAAGTTCTAGGTAAGATATGAATTTTACGTAGTTGCGTGAAGATTGATTTACTGGCCCATATCATATCGATTCTGGAGTGTGAATCATGTCTTGCTGAATAAAAGGTGTATTCTTTAGCTGTTGTATTCATTGTTCTCCAAATGTCTTGTAATTCTAATTCTGAAGCCATGGTAAAGAAAGTTTTAGGCAAGCATCCATCATTGATGTCTTTTGCTTTTGATTTTTTGTCCAGAGATGGGAGAATAATTCCATTGAAGTCGCCCATCAATAAAATTTGATCTTTTGCATGCTGGGCTATCAAGTCGTGTAATTTTTCGTAGAAGGATTTTTTCCCTTCATTGGGTGCATAAATTCCAACCACTATTGTCCTTTGTCCCAATATTTTAGTTCTGATAATTACAATTCTTCCTTCATTGTCTTTATATACTAATTCTGGACAAAGATTGGGGTGGGCGTAGATTACCACTCCCTTTGTTTTAGTTTTGGCTGAAGCAATAAATGCTTGTCCCAGCACCTGTTTCTCCAAGTATTTTTTATGCTTTGAAGCTATATGGGTCTCTTGTAGACAAATTAGGGAGTATTTATATTTCTGTAGGTATTTGAAGATTCTAGCCCTTTTAGTTTTCTCATTCAGTCCATTTACATTCCAAGAAATTGCTTTTGCCATAATGTAGTATTTTTTAGCAAAATAAAAAGTCTATAATTTGGTACCTCCTTCTGCACCCTGTACCTCTTCTTCTTCCTCTTCTTCTTCCTCCTTCTCTCCAGGTAATTCTTTAAGGTCCATCTTATATTTTCTCAGAAATTTCCCCACATCTGCTTGAGATAGAATTGTCGTTTTCACTTCCTTGTAGGTGAAAGCCAAACCTTGTGGCATAATCCAACGGTATTTGATACCATTAGCTTTCAGTGTAGACACAAAGTCTTTGTAGTTATTCCTCTGTGAGAGTAGATGCCTTGGAATATCCTTCAGTAGTAGAATCCGGCCTGTTTTGATCCGGGAAATGCCGAAGTCCGAACTCCCCCTCTTCGGTTCCGTGGAATTCAGCGCAAGTTTTGAGTTTGGGAACAAAATTCGGCCGAATAACCCGACCCCCTTCCCGGGGCTCCCAGGAAAGCGGGCGGGTGGCTCTTTGAGCAGTTCAACCCCCCCACCCTCCTTCCTGGGACTCCCTGGAAACCGGGTGGTGGATCTTTAAACTGCTCCACGCTGCCTGGGCTGGCAGCGCAGAGCAGGTTAAAAAAACCCCTTCCCGGGGCTCCCAGGAAACCATGTGGTGGGTCTTTAAAGTGCTCTGAGCTGCCAGCCCAGGCAGTGCGGAGCAGTTTAAAGACCCACTGCCCAGTTTCCCGGGAGTCCCTGGACCCAGTCCGTCTGGCCCTGAGCAGCCCCACCACCACAAACAGAACGCAGGAGACGGGGAGGGATCCAAAGGGGCCCAGGAGCAATGGTGTAAACCTTTCCTTCTCGGCAGGCTCGGTGGAAGGGAAGGAGGCAGCCCTCAAAGAAGCCCGGTCTGGCAGGCAGAACCCAGAGGAAGGGACCGGCCAATGCGACGCCGCCGGAGGGTGGGGCCGATGGCAGGAAGAGAGCCCAGGAGAAGCCGAGGCTGAACGGGCTGGGGTGCTGTCACGCCCCCGTCCTGGATGCGCCTGCCCACTTGTCAGCTGGGTGTCAGGGCGGTTGCCTTTGAGGCTGATTGCAACGCCGAAGTCACTCGACTCTCCGCCGCTTGCCTGCGTTCTGGCCTCGACTTCTCCTGGGCTCTCTTCCTGCCGTCGGCCCCGCCCTCCGGCATTGTCGCGTTGGCTGGTCCCTTCCTCTGGGTTCTGCCTGCTGGACCGGGCTTCTTTGAGGGCTGCCTCCTTCCCTGCTGCCGAGCCTGCCGAGAAGGAAAACCCTGCCAGTAAGAGGAGGTTTACCCCGTTGCTCCTGGACCCCTTTGGATCCCTCCGTCTCCTGCATTTTGTTTGTGGTGGTGGGGCTGCTCAGGCGCAGGCAGACCGGATCCCGGTCCGTCTCGGGACAAGACCCACCGCCCGCTTTCCCGGGAGTCCCTGGAAGGGGGTGTGGGGGGGTCTTTAAACTGCTCTGTGTTGCCAGCCCAGGCAGCGCAGAGCAGTTTAAAGACACACCGCCCGGTTTCCCAGGAATCCCGGGAAAGTAGACGGTGGGTCTTTAAAGGCGGGAAAAGGCAGGTTCGGGGAACACCGAACCTGCCGAATTTATTCAGCTATCGCCTAAACTCGCTGAATTCGGCTTGTTGTTTTCCCGCCTTTTTTTGAATTCGGTTCGTCCCGAACTGAAAATTGCCGAATCAGGGGAAATTCGTCTGTTTTTTCGGTTCAGACAAACCAAATTGACAGCCCTAGTTTTGTTTGCTTTGGGAGACCTTTGGCCAGTGGTTGTTTAGCTTGCTCTTATGTGTTGGGTTAGTCTTTGCCCTGAAGAAAGCTTGGAATCCCCCCATAGGAAACAATGGAGAATGGCAATGGAGAATGAAGAATTGGTGCCAATCTGGCCTAATTAAAAAGGGTTCCTGTCTTTTGGGGGGAGAAGTAACGCAGATCAGAATTAAAGTAACACCATGTATTATTTAATGGCAAAAGGTTCCCCATATTTACAAATACATTAGCAATGGAAGCTACGCGGTAGTTATGGTCTGCTACTATTATGAGATGGATCAGATTGGGGAAAGTACAGTATGAGCCTTACGCTGCTGCACTTTGTATAACATGGATAAACAGTTGGTTCATTGCACATATGCATTCCTAGCTGACAACCAGGTTAACATAATTTACAGTGGAATCCAAACAGCTACACCCTTCTAAATCCATTTATTTCAATGGATTTAGAAGAGTTTATGATTGCACTGATAATTACATTTAAAGTTGAATTTGTATATCCATGTCAAAGAGACAGTACAGCTAGGGTTGTGAATCCTGGGAGCTCTTAGGAGGCGTAGACTGGGGAGGGGTAGGGTTGTAGAAGCTGTGACATCACTTCCAGGTGATCTCCCAGAAGTGATGCCACAGACTTGTGATGCTCTAGGAATTCTGCCAATCTATATGGTAAAGACCACAGAGATAATGGGAAATTCCCAGTTGCTGTAACATCATGCCATCACCCCCCCCCCATTTTTTTCCTACTGCTGACTTCATCAGATGTGAGCAATAGAGGTTGCATGTGGGAGTTCTCCCACGTGGGTGCGCAAGGGGTAAATGTAAATACAGCCCCAACCTTTATGGAAATAAACTTGTTGGAAATGAATAAATCCTTACTGAAATCAATGGAAAACTTTCTTGCGTTGAACCTATCAGAGCCTTAATTGTTAATAGCTTTAAACTATTTAAATGAGTAAGTATTCTGCCAAAAGTAATTTTGATACATTGAGGAAGGAAGGGATGGAAACAGCTGCAGTTTCAAAATTTCTCTCTGTTTTCACAACACTGAAAAGTAAAATCCAAAATTTTCCTTTTGTCTTTCCTCTCTGTGATGACACAGTGTATGAGCGAAGAGAAAAGACTGTACCTTGACATAGAATTTAAACTGATTTTCTTGGAATTCATCACTAGCTCTGTAATTAAAGCATTGTAAAAATGGTACATTATTTAATCTTCTAGGCCTCTGTTTTTTGGCACGGTAAGAATAAAATTCACTATTTATGTGTGCAGTTTCTTAAAGACTGAAATGTTGAGGTAGTTCAGCCACTGCATTCATGTAGTCTCTTAGTATTAATCATTGATTAAGGCTGCAATCTTCTGTCCAGGTACATCAGAGTTCTGTATCTGGATTTTCCAACATGTTTCCCCCCCCTTCAAAAAACACAGACTAAAAATCTATATTGATTTGACATTTTAACCCATTTCTGAAGAGGGGGAAAGCTCCTTTGGAGCTGGTGTGACCTCTGCGCTGGCGTAGGTGCCACGTTATCACAGATTAAGGTGGCACCTACACCGGCACTAGGGCAAACATGCTGGTGTCCGGGTGCCCCAGCCCCCGCTACCAGCACAGCCATTTTGGAAGGCAAGGGAAGGGAAAGCCCATGCCAGTGTGTATTTGGGGGGTGTTCCCAGGGTAGAGCTGCCTTCAGGTAGCTTCCACAGCCCTTTCACCCCAGGAATGCCCCCTTGAGCGGTGGCGGGGCCACACCACCTTTTCTCTTGGCACAGCCTCACTGTTTTCAATGGGGCATTTCCCTTTTGTTTCCTTTTTTATTTTAAAAAATTCTTTTTTAGGCTTCATGACAGCTGGGAAGCCTCTGAGGAGGAGGTGCGGCTCTGCCGCTCCCAGCCACCATGGATCTACACCCCCTTTCAGGATTTCACTCAGAATCAGGTTCTTTGAATTTCCAGCTTTCATTTTGATGAAGTAAGACTCTAGCGCATTTCACTGCTAGACTGTGCCTTTCTCCTTATATCACCACAATGTAGGCACTAGAGACTTACTTTCTAAAATGAACGCTGGGAATTCAGAGAACCTGTTACCCATATTGCTATAATGTTATATCAATATAACAATATTGAGTTATTTTTCCCTCCCCTGGTGGTGAGGGAAATAGCTGCTGTTAGGAAAATGGCACTATGTGGGTAGGAGCACATGGCAGTCCTTGGAGGTCAGGAATGGGCTGCCCATCAACAATTGGCTTGATCCAACATGGCTATCTGTATGTTTTTATATTCCCCTGTATGTATGCCATAACAGACGCTCTACAGTCATCTCTCTCAGTGCTAGATGCAGCGCTATTTCCCCCCTGTCTGTTTCACCATGTGCATCACCCTTGCTGCAGTTCCTCAAATTTTTAAAAACACAGTCTTAGGTAGCATTGTACCAGCAAGGGTACAAATTTAATCAACAGATTCGTATGTACATAAGTGCTGTCAAGTCGCAACCAACTTATGGCAACCCCAGCAAGGGGCTTTCAAGGCAAGTGAGAAGCAGAAGTGGTTTGTCATCTCCTTCCTCTGCAGAGACTTCCTTGGTGGTCTCCCATCCAAGTATCAACCCTTCTTAGCTTCCAATATCTGTTGGGATTGGGCTATATCATGCCTCTTTCCTTCCCAATAAACAGATGCCAAACTTGAGTTATTTGAATTTTATAATAAACCACACACACACACACACACACACACACACACACATCACATATTGTATATGTGATTAAATATATAGCTCTAAAAATCTTATTGGCTGCAGACATTTTCCTTGACCTGCTAGAAGATATGAAAGGAGGCCATTATCACATAAGATTTATTTTGTTCTTATTTCTTTGTTTAGAGCCTGAAGCATTATTTAGGGAAGCAGGGAAACTACATCAGAGGAACTGATAGCTCAAGGGATTGGTAACCAGATGCCTTGTTCCTTTGGGTCACTACTTGGCATCCGGCTTAGGTCTTAAGGTCGAGAGTGAACTTTATTACTGTTGAACAGGTGCATGGAGGTCTGTGTAAAATGAGTTCGTGGTTTGAGACTTGTTCCTAAGAGACAGCTGTGCAAATCCCTGAAACTGGAAGGGGAAATCATAAAATTCTTCCACCCCCGCCGAAGACTTCGATATGGGCTAAAGTTTGGTCTTTGTTACCTATGTGGCTAGTTCACTAGGTTTACCATGAGCTCTCTCTAAAAATTTCTGAGTAGGATTTTTTTCATATTTAAAATATGAGTCATGTAGGTATCACTATTCTCGCAGCTGGGGAACACTCTGTATATAATCTTAATAGGTAGTTCAACACCTCCAGTTATGCTGAACACATGAAGCTGCCTTATATTGAGTCAGATCACTGGTCTATAAAAGTCAGTGTTGTCTACTCTCGCTTGTTAGCAGCTTACCAGGGTCTCCTGTACAGGTCTTACATATCACCTATTACCTGATCTTTTTAAACAAGAGATGTCAGGCATTGAACAAGGAGCTTTCTGCATGCAAAGTAGATGTTCTACCACTGAGCCACAGCTCCTCCCCTGTTCTCTGGCAGACATGCATCTTGATCAATGTGAATATCAACATCTTTTTGGGGGGGGGGGGTAGAAACTTGTAGATTAGGACAAACTGCAGATTTAGGAACAGTTCTGCTTACAGCAACAGCATTCTAGACTTGTGCTGCTGGTAATATTTAGAACCTGCCCATCCAACAGTATCATTTGCTGCTTTTGTTTTTAAAAAGTGCATCCTGCCTTTCTTTTCAATTAGGGCCACCAAGGTGGCTAACAATTAAAACAGGCACTTCTCAGTAAGTTTCCAAGCAATCCACATACAGTCTGAGGAACTGATTCATCGGGGTCAGGTTGCCCATAAAAACCAATGGAAAAAAGAAAACAAATGTGTGCAACCATGATAAATAAAAAATAAACATCTCATAAACTAAAAATGAACCAACAAACACAGTTGTACACACATCCCTACCACTAAAAAAACAAGTTCTATCTTGACATAAGGTCTCTGTGTCCCATGCAAAATATGATGAATAGTTCCATATTTATAGAGCTAAAAATAATTGTTTGGAAGTCCCTGACTTCCACACTTCAGCCTCCAAATACCTGAAGCACATTGTGAAATCCTGCATTTTATTTTAAAGTATGAATCCCAAAATATGTAACAATAAAGATTATTTCAATTAAATAACTTCTTTCTTCTAAGTTAAAGCATGTCAGCCAGAATTAAAAAGCCAGTTTTAAGATTCAACTACTATTAAACCTGGTACAAAAATTACATAATAACTTCTTAAATAAGTGCATGGATTGTTTTATGAAGAAACTATAGATATATGGTGCTATTTCTGAAATACTGTGGAACTGAGAGATAACGTCCCCCAACTAACTTATTTTATGGTGGTTAGGAATTTCACATTTTTTTGCTGTGCACATCTTGGCTAGGTCATCTGAAGCACTGAAGCAAAAAAGTAATAGGAACTGAGCATCATCAAAATATCTAATTCTCGATGTAGCCCTATCTTAAATCCAGAGACTGGGCCATAGACAGACTAGACAAATATTTACACAAACCTGAGAAAAGCCCTGTTTGCAGAAAAATCTGAAATATAAATAAAGTAATGGATGGATGGATAAAGGAATAAATAAATAAATAAATGGGGGGGGTTTAATCCAAATTGGGGGGTTAAACCATAACAATAAAAGGAATGCTGCAGCTTTAAGAAATGAATGCCTTCTCAGAGGGCATTATGGCTGCTGCTAGTTGTGACGGATACAGGGTTAAACTCTGAGACTTAGGAACTGTCAGCCAATGCCAGTAGTCAGTGGGCAGAGTCTGGAAAACTGACAGGCTTCTTTTTGGAGGGAGAGAGGGGTTCTGGAGCTTTTAGCTTTTAGCTCCTGAACTGTGCGGGTGTGTGGAGAGACTGAGAACCTGTGTGCTCATACACTACCTAGCATGTTTAAACCAAACCTGAGTGGTGACAAGGTGAAGATTGTGGTAGAGAGATAACCCTTTCTTCAGTCCCTAGGTGGGAGGTGGCTCCTGAACTAGGGAGACTCCTGACTCAGTGTTGGGGGGGGAGAAAGATTTGTTTCCACAGGAGGTGGGCAAATCTAAGGAGTGGGAAAGGTTGTGGATGAACCTCCACTCTCTGGTATTCTGTGTGCTAGGGTAGTCTGAGACCACACTGTGTCAATTGAGTACGTGAATGTACGAAACAACATCTGAGTTTATTAGTCACCTGAAGAAACTGAACTGCCTGTAACCATCTAAGATTTTGAATGGTTTGTAACCATCTAAGCTTTGTGCCTTTCTTGAAGAAAAGCTATCAACCTCACAACCTTTCTGTAAATAATAAACTTTGTTTTATATTCATACTTTTAAAATCAGCTTCAGCCTCTAATCCTTTCTATTTCACCGGGGGGGGGGGGGGAGGAAAGGGAAACTTTCTCCTCACACAATCAAGGGTAACAGACTGTGGGGTATGAAGAATATGAACACCTCTCAGCTACTGGTAACAGGAAAATTTGTGAGGGTTTTAAAAGGGGGAACAAGAAGCTCCCCACCTCACACTAGTCAACTACCACAGTATTGCTAGCCTTCCACACTTGGCTTCTATCTTTAAAAGGCAGGAGAGAGAGAAGGGGCTTTTGCAGGCTTTTTTGTCTTTTATTTATTTATTCTTTTTATTATTTCCATTTGTTACCCCGCTCTTCCTGGCCAAAGCCAAACTCAGAGTGGCTTACAGAATATAAAGGTCATATTAATCAATAAAACCATTAAAACATTTTAAAAGAGCCCTAAAAAATCATAATCATTATACTAATTTACCTAGGCACCTCTAACATACGAGTCACAATACAACAACCCAGCTAGGCGAGCACATGGAAGGCACCTGATGGAATAAAAGGTGTTAACCGCAATGGGGAGGTTAGGGAGGCCGGTCTTTATATATAGGACCATAGCTGGCCTCAACCATAAGCTTGGCAGAATAGCTCTGTTTTACAGGCTCTGCGGACCTCTTTGAAGTCCCGCAGGGCCCTGGTCTCACTAGAGAAGCTATTCCACCAGGCAGGGGCCAGGGCAGAGAAAGCCCTAGCCCTGGTCGAGGACAGCCGGACACTCCTCAGGCCGGGGACCACCAAAAGATTGTTATTAGCTGAACGAAGAGTCCTCAGGGGAACATACCAGGAGAGGCGGTCCCACAGATACGAAGGTCCCAGACAGTGTATAGCTGCACCTTGAATCTGACCCGATATTCCAGCTGGAACCAGTGCAGCTGTTTAAGCACTGGCGTGATAGGAGCCCACGACGAGGACCCCGTAAGAAGCCTTGCCACGGCATTTTGAAGGAGTCATTGGGGCAGCAACCACTGGGTGACTCACTACCACTTGACTTGCCCAGACTCACCCAGACCCAGTTGCTTGCTACTGTTCAACAGCAGCCACCCCAGAAAGCCAGTGTAATGTCGTGATTAGAGTTTCAAACTAAGATCTGAGACACCCCCATTTTGAATCCCTAGGCTTCTGTGGAAGCTCACTGGGTGACTTTGGGTCAACCACACACCCTCCTCCTAACCTACACAGGGTTGTTGTGAGGATAAAATGGAGAAGAATGACATAAACTGTTTCTTGTCCCACTGTGAAGAAAGACAGGATACAAATGAAGCAAATCATAAACATAGCTGAAGATGGGGGGGGGGGCAGATAAATGACATGGTGGATGGGAAGGAGGCAAGGAAGCAAGAAATGTGTGTATATGGGGGCTTCTAGGAAAAGGGAAAGAGGAAATAACATGAAGAGGGGTACAGGGTAAATTGAGGTACCCTCCACAAGTCATTGCAGGCACCACACAACTTGGCCAGTCTTTTCCTGGGGAGAGGCTTCCAGGTGGAGGGAAGTTGGGAAAGCAGAAGACATAGGCACAGATAAAGGTAGGTTGGCTGGTGGGTGGGAAGAAGAGGAGGAAGCAGGAAAAGAGGTGTGGTGGTGGTGCTTTCAGGGAAGGGAAAGAGGAAATGGTGGGGGAAATAAGATGGTCCCCACAAATCCTTGAGAGTCCCCCACTTGCTTATCACAATTTGCTGAAAGTGTTTTATAAATTCTAAACTTTTGGATTGCACTGAAAGGCCCACAAGCAGACTTTTATTTGCAAAAGGATCTCTTCCAACTCCCCCACAGTCCACTATCCTCGCCATAGGATCCAAAGCATGTGGTTCAGTGTGGGGAAGATCTGAGTAGGAGATGAATCAGTGAAATTTAAGCAGAAGTAGAAGGGTGTTTTCTCTCATGGAAAACTACTTTGGATCCAAATCACAGAATAGAAAGACAAATGCTTATGGATTATCAATCCTATCATGGTGTTATGTGTTGGTATTGATATAAGAATGTTTTTGTCGTTCTGACTTTTATTATGTAAACTGAAATTTGTATTTGGTAGTTAATTAAGAGGAAAAAGGGAGCCATCCTAAGCAGGTCTTCTCAGAAGTCAGTCCCATTGAGTAATGGGACTTACTGCTAGGAAAGTATAAATAGGATTGAGGGTCAAATGTCTTAAATAAAGGGTGGATACTTGCCTTCTGTTGTGTTTATTTTTTAAAAAACACCCAAGTATATGCAAGTAAATTAAATGTATACTTTGTCTATTCATAGAGAAACACAAAAACCATCCTATTTTCATCCAACATAATATTAGAGCTTTCACTGAAAAAGACATACCTTTAATATTTGATACAAACATCCAATTACTTTATCTTTAATAATTAAAAGCAATAAAAATATATCTACAAACCAACCACAAAGCAGAACCAGGTACATGTACAGCTAATTCTAGCTCTTTGTAAAGCAGATTACTGTGGTTTCTTTGATCAGGTTTTTATTAAAGGTACAACATATGAAAATTTTATAGATGGGGTTTTACTTGAAAAGAGAGGAATTGTACCTTAATATGTAGAACATAAATATATTCTCTCTCATTTTTTTGTGATCATGTTGTCTGACGAGAACATTCTGATCCAGAAGGTGTTTATTGCTATGATTTCAGAATACATATTTATGGGGGGGGGGGGGGGATAGAGAGTTTTGCTACAAACTCAAGCCTAATTAATTGTGAAAGGTGTGCCTCAAAATAAAAACACCCTCCTTTACAAAGTTTGTTCCCCCAGTGCCCTATTCATGTGTGTTCAATAAAGCTTTGGACTCATTATCAGAGGGGGCGGGGATCTAGACATTATGAGGCTGAAAACAGCAGTTCATCTCCCAGAATTTACAGCTTACACAGGGATACTACCAAACCCAGCTGCCCAGTGTCGAGTTCCCATCCTTCTCCCCATAATTTTGTGCATATTGCCCTAGGTTGTGATATTATCACATGTAGGAAATTCTTGTGGGATTATTGCAATGGCTGAGCACACCCTCATTGCTTATAATATTGTCATAACAATTTCTGGGTCTCATCTCTGGATATATACTGTCCAAAGTCTACTGACTGTATAGTGACCTAATGACCTCAGTGGAGCAATCTTAAAGGGATTAGCTTCGGGTAATCCACTCATCCTATGGAATGTGTCATTGTCTTCGCTATGCCTTGATCTTGTTAATCATTAATTGTGGTATGCCTTGCCTAAGTTCCATTGTCTAAAGTATTGATCAACCTTGCTATTCATTATGTGTCTTTCTTAATAAAAACCTGAGAGCTCCACTCAGATGGCAGAGCTGGTCCTCTCACCAATCCGGATACAGTTGTGTGTGTCTTTTATCAAGGCTCTTGCTATGTGCTTTCCCTTCAATCACATTGTGCAGTTTCCCCATCCACACATCATTGACTACAATGCATGAGGATAGGGAAATATGAAAGTGATGATCATGATTTTAGTGAGTGTAAATAATATGGGGAGAACTCATCACAAGGTTGTTGTTTTCAGCAGCAGTCCATTCTTTTATTCTTTTGTAATGCTATCTGTTTGAATTATGGTACCTATGTTGTGTTGGGGGTGGGACATATTCTCTCTCTCTCTCTCTCTCTCTCTCTCTCTCTCTCTCTCTCTCTCTCTCTCTCTCTCTCTCTCTCTCTCTCTCTCTCACTGACTCTTACAGATATAACAGTGTGCTTATTTGGGTAATGCTTAAGTTTGGATTTAAATATATTGATAGCAACTTTACGATGACACCCAATGCAACTGCAGAATCTGACAAAGAGGAAATTTGAAGGCTCATACAGTTAAGAGATATAAGTAGGGCATTACAATCATTTTGGATGGAACCAATGATCCACTGGCACAAGGATTGCGGATCTTTGCCACATTCACCTCCCCAGCAGTCCCTTATGACCCCAGAAAAGATGATTTCCCAGAGTTGTAGGACTTCATGGACTGGCAACCACATAGATTGTGGGGATTGTGGGTTGCAATGAGAAGGGGAAGGGAGAAACATTGCCTGTTGTCAGATATTTGAAACTAAGCAGGGTCGGTTCTGTTCAGTATTTAAAAGGTAGACCACCAAGGAATACCAGGGTTGCTACACAGAGGCAGGCAATGGCAAAACACCTCTGTTAGTCTCTTGCCTTGTAAACCCTATGGGATCACCATAAATCGGCTGTGACTTGATGGCAAAAAGAAATCATCAGGGAGTCACAGCTCTTTTAGCTGGAACCCTGAATTTCTCAAGAATATTTGGATATATAAATCACTGTTAAACCTGCCTGCAAAGAAAATTACTGCCATATACTTTATTCCAAAGGTTCAGATCAAAATTTCATGTGATTTTACTTTGGGATTATTGGTGTGGAACTGTTTTAGATAGCAGAGTTTAGAACCACTCCAATAACGTTAATTAAAATGAAGTAGTATCAATTATGATTCTAATTTACTTTGGATTTATGCCAAAGCTATCAAAAGCATAGTTCAGCACTCACGATTCGTGAATACTGCCTTAAAACAAAGAGCAAAAATGAGAATCATTATCTTTATTTGTAGAGATCAGGGGTTTTTTTTGTTCACTGATGAGAATAAACTGTTCTGCCTGTTCTCCTAGATGAGAACAGCATTACCTATGCCCTTGAGTAATAAATAAATGTTAAAGGGACAGGGTACTTTTTCTCAAGGTCGCTGGATACCCAAAATATTGTACTTTCCAACCACCAAGGGAGGTTTGGAGATCACCCAAAATTACAACAGCTTTCCAGATGGGACAGATCAGTTCCCCTGGAGAAAATAGCTGCTTTAGAGGGTGGAGTCTATGGCATTATACCCTCCCCAAACCTCACACTCCCATGGCTCCACTCCCAAATCTTCAGGAATTTCCCAACCTGGAGCTGGCAACCCTAAGAGGAACTGATCTCTGCAGCTGGGAGATCCATTGTAATTCTGGGAGAGCAGCTGCCACCATTGCTGCTGTGGGGGGAGGGGGGAGGAAGCAGGTGGGAGGTTGGGAGGGTGATGGGGCAGAAAGTAAGAATGATGGGGTGGGGGCAGAAAGAGAAAGTGACAGGCATGGAGGAGAGAGAGAGTAATAAAAGGGGTGGCTGGTCCCTCCTGGCAACCAGTGGGGGATGTTGGGAGGTGAGTACAGGGAGTGGTGATCTGTGTCTGTATGTCACTTCCGGTGTATTGTGGAAGTGCCAGTATTGCACCGGGTGGGGGGGATGCTCTAGCACTCGCTCCAAAATTTTATGGTAGGTGGGCTGTTAGGTGGAAAGGAGAAAAGGAAGCAGGAAAAGGGGAGAGGCTATGGGGGCTTTCAGGAAAGGAAAAGAGAAAATAGTGGGGGAAGAGGTAAATTAGATGAGATAGCTCCTGCAAGTCCTTGTGGGTTCTTGCTTGTAAATATTCTAAAGTACACTAATTTGTTGTTTCCAAAAAAGTTCCAAGTAGCCACACTAATCCAAAGAAAATATTTTTAAAAAAATTCTTGTATGTATCTTTAATAAACACCAACAATTAAACGACATACAAAAGAGAGATAAAATTAATTTAAATATCAGACCAGAATAAGCATGTAAACTTATGATGATTAAAATAAATTACAAAACTGTGGAAACTGCACAGATTTAAACCAAAACAGCAGCACCAATAAATCATATCAAATATAGCAACAGCAGCGGACAATAATCAAGAATCAGAAAATGCGAATGTGTAACCCTAAAATCAAGCTCAATACTTGTCAAAGGGATGCAGGCAGAACATTCCCTTGGAGAGGCACCACCATGGACAATGCCCTGCCCTCAGAAGCCATCCAATTAACCTCTGTTGGTGGAGCACATGAAGTCCAAGATGCAGAATGTAATTGCTGGCCAGGCTAATGTGGAGTCAGTTGCTGCGTGGATCACAGGACATACCATGACCACTTGAAGCTTAGCAGTTGCCAAGCTTCTGAAACAGGAAAAAAAAATACCATTTTGCATGGCATAAGTGGCACAGACGCCAGCATAGGGGTCACACTGGCTAATGCTTGAGTCATATGCTTTATGGCTGCAATCCTAGGCTTACAATTGCACAAGTCATATACATTAGGCAGCAATCCTAAAGATGCTTTTCTGGGAGTAAGCCCCACTGAATAGCATGAGACTTGCATCCAAGTCAACCCAAGTGCTCAGGATTACTCCCAGAGTTTTCAGCATCCAGGTATGTTTGGGTAGGGAGAAGACAGTAAGGCAGAATTTCCATGCATATTTGTTCCTTGCAAATGTTCTTGGTAAATGTATCATACAGCCCAATCCAAAGGGGGGGGGTGTAGGTAGGCAACAGCCAGGAACAGCGCAGCTGTGCTGCCTCCTGAGATCCCGGTAAAAACAGGAATAAAAAGTCTGGCAATCAAATGCTCCATGGAGTTTCACAGGGCTATGCCAGCTATTTTGCTGCCTTAGATCCACCACAGCATAAAGGGGCATTCCTGGGCCAAAGGGGGTTTAGAGGTTGACTAATGTCAGCTCCATTGGGAAGGCAGCATGGAACAGCCCGATCTCGTCAGATCTCGGAAGCTAAGCAGGGTCAGCCCTGGTTAGTATTTGGATGGGAGACCACCAAGGAATACCAGGGTTGCTATGCAGAGGAAGGCACTGGCAAACCACCTCTGTTAGTCTCTTGCCATGTAAACCCCATAAGAGGTCGCCATAAGTCAGTTGCAACTTGACGGCACTTTACACACACACACACACACACACACACACACACACACAACATCAGCTCCGCCCCTGGGAATGCCCCTGAGCTGCCCCCCTGGACACCTGTGTGCCTCTTATGCTGAAACAACACTGCCAGGGAGGCAGCACCGGGGCCCGAGGCCCACTCTGTTGTGTCATTCCCAGGGACTGGTATAAATTGCCCTGCGCTGGAATCTGTGCTACTTTGCACAACACAAGTGGTATGGATGCCAGCGTAGGGGTCACACTAGCTCCTATGTCCCTCCTTAGGATTGCAAGGTTAGGCTTCAGTGCAGGGACACTTACTTGGGAGAAAGAACTGTTGAAGTCAACGGGACTTACCTCTGAGTAGTGATGCATGTGATTGGGCTGAACATCTGTTTATTGTGCCATTGCTGCTATGTTCGTTTTCACGTAACTCCATGTCTGCATGTAACACGGCCATTCACTCCTGAATATTTGATGTGGTATTTTACAGGTTTTGTTTTAAACATTTTTTTTTTAATTCCCCAAGCCAACAGCTTTACCTTTAAAACCCACAAAGCAAAGTCATCCAAGAGAAAAATATTCTAAAAGCCCTTTGTTGTTGGGAATACAGTTTTATTAACTACAACTGTTCTAACATGATAGAAGCATTTACCCTGTGTCTGGGGTTTGTACTGTTACTAGTCCCCCCCCCAAAAAAAAAAATTCCCTTTATGAAAATATATAATTTATTACATCTGAGATTTTTAACAATAATTTTATAATTTTCAAATGACACGTACAAGTAGCAGGACATCTTCAACACTAAATCTAACTTAAACTGGGATAAAAAAAGCATTTTATGTCAACCAGAGTTAAGATTTCAAAAAGAATTAACATATATTTATTGACTGATTCAAGTTTAAAGTAAGGATTGGAAATGAAATTTAACTCAAGGGTGTTGGGGACTGGCTGGTATGCAGACAGGGAGCCTGTCTTTTTGAGAAGGAGGGATAAGGTTCTTTCTAGAGGTAGAGGGACTGGTAGTGGTAAAATTCTGGCTGGCTGTATATGTGCATGGACTTGTGCACAAATTTATGGAGCACTCTTTATGGCAGATGCTATGGGAGACATTTTTAAAAGGAGAGTGACTTCTTACTGCAGAGGTTATGGATATTTTTATGGCTGAATTCTGTCTGTTGTCTGTCACCAATTGTCACCAGTTAGGCCTTATATGACCACTGGATGTAAAGTTCTTCACATCTAAGTTGCATACAAAGGCGCTAAGCACCAAGATGAGGTTCATGTGCAGTTATACCCTACATCTTGTTATGCCATCCAAGGAAGCAGCTTAATAAACCTTTGCCTTATATGCTTTAAAAATGTTACTGTCTTCCATCATTACAAGAAATTATCTTTCTTTAACATCTGATGACCCAGCAATCTTGGACAGAACCAGTCTTACAAATACCACTCACTATTTCCATCCTCGCATAGAAGCCACTGCTGCCAGAAATTTAGCCACAGCCAATGTAATACCAGGATCAGGATTAGCTAGCTGAGAAGACATAGAAACAAGGGAAACATTGGAAACTATCACCAACTGTACCCACAGATCTCTCTCTCTCTTTTTTTTTTTGGAAAATTTTATTGGTTTTTATAATATAAATTTTCCATGTTAACAAACAACAATATATGTAATATTAAAAACTAAATCATAGGTAATGTTGTTATAATTGTTTAAGTGCTAAATAAAAATAAAAAATAAAGGAAAATTTATTGACTTCCCCATCACCTCCGTCCGCCTCTTAATAAAGTATTCTATCCCATCGTGATATGGTCTGATCTTAATTATTCTTATATCTCAATTAAGTTTCAATCACATTATACTATCAATATAATTGATTACATTTCTTTATGTTAGCAATGTCATCTAGATCAGATTAAAAGGTACTCTTCCATTTTCCCCAGTCCTAATTCATATTCACAATATTTCATCCAAGCCTCCCATTCCCCCCCACAGATCTCTCAAAGGGGAAGTCAGCACATAATCAAAGAGAATATGAGATAAGATTTCAATTGCCACAGCACATAATCTACCCAAGTAGCATCTACCCACCAAAGCAACAGAGAGAAAACATTTAGCTTGGCCAAAAGAAAAGCCCTCTGATATGTGGGGACCATCAATTGATGAAAATAAGATGGAAGGGTAAGAAGGACACAATAACAACAACAACAACAAAAAAACATTGTAGAACATACTCTACAAGCCCTGCTAAGAGCTGACAGATAGTCTAATGCCTCCAGTGCTCTATCTAAGGATAGTCTAGCTGCCCGTGGGAACAAGGGGCTATCAAAGATATTTATCCTGATTAAGGAATTCCACTTTGAACCTAGGCACCTGAAAAAATGATCCTCTACAAGCTTAACAAGGCTACTATTCTCCAACATTTGCCAAGAATGATCCAAGGTACAGCAGGTGAACAGTGTTGTCTCTGAAGCGTCCTTGTTGTCATAACTCAGCCAGGAGTTTTGATTTACAGCCACTGAGATCATTCTCTTCAATCTACCATGAAGCTTTCTGTTTTGATACAGATACGATGAATTAGGTTACAACTTCAGTTTTGTGTTACAATAACTTTCAAACCATTTTTAATAATTTTACCTCAGAAGAATTATTTCGCTACTGGAACAGCTAAAAACAATTGACCCCTTGATAACCACCCTATCATCAGTTCTGCATTCCATTCTCTACACGTAGCATTGCAGGATCTATACAAGAAACATCCCAATGCAAACACATTCATAATTGCATGACTACAATTATTTTCTTACTCTACCAGAAAAGGTCAGATGTCTTTGTTTATTTGTTTGTTTGCTTGTTTAAAGCATTTATATCACTTTTCCTCATGGGTCAATGTGGCTTACAATAATAGTTAAACTTGTTTCCAGTTAAAACCTGGATAAAGCCCCAAATCTCTCCTTCTGTCCCCTCGTTATAATATGCTGGCCATTCAAACCCCCTTAAACATCCAAAATGTTGCACTGGATATCATGTTTTAGCAACTGCAGGACCCACCTGAAAGTTGGAAATCCTTTTTCTGACAGGGAACTCTTGTTTTTTTATTATATTATTTCCATATTACTTAGTTCTTTATTGAGATTGCCTGTGTTCCTTCCCTTCCCTTTATTCCTTCCCCTTTGTTTAGTTTCCCATGCCACTGTGATAGTTTCAAGGGTGTCAATAGAATTTTAATGGATACTGTAGAATTTTTAATTGTAACTTATATGTTTTAATTGTTTAATAGGTTGTAAACTGCCCCGAGACTGACTTGAAAGTTGGGGAGGGGCAGGATAGAAATCAAATAAATAAATAAATAAATATAATTTCTTAAGCCCCTGTGATAGATCATTAAGTGTATAGTAATCTACTGCTGAGATAGCAGCCTTCATAAGTGGGCTACAATTCAGCTCTGTTTTCATATACAGTATTTTTAAGTACTTTCCTTTATCAGGCTAAACTACATCTTGAGATTCCACCTTCCACCACCATCCATCTATGTATTCATATATATGAAATGCTGGTGCTCGTTTATCAAATCACAATCAATTTATTTTATTGACCTGGTTTGTTTTGTTGATTTGTTTTTCTAATGATATGATTTGTTTTTATTAGCTGGATTTTATTGGCTTACTTAGTTTTGTTTTATTGTTTTAGTTGTGAGCTGCTCTGAACAGATTTGGAGATTCAAATTTTCTAAATCAATAAATGAATATACTGTAGAGGGAAAGCATCTCTAATTAGCTTCAAGTCCAGTAGCACCATAGAGACCAACTAGATTATCTGGGCATGAACATTTGAAAGCCAAAGCTCCCTTCATCAGATACTTAACTGCTAGGGTTGTCAGGTCCCTCTTCACCACTGGCAGGAGGTTTTTGGAATGCAACCTGAGGAGAGCAGGGTTTGGGGAGGGGAGGGATTTCAATGCCATAGAGTCCAATTGCCAAAGCGGACATTTTCTCCAGGGGAACTGATCTCTATTGGGTGGAGATCAGTTGTAATAGCAGGAGATCTCCAGCTAGTACCTGGAGTTTGGCAATCCTATGAACTGCAGCTGTAGCCTGTTTCGTGTAACACAGCATTCTGAGGACAGAATGTCTAAGGTGTTACTGGGCTCAAATCTAGATGTTCTACTGCAGACCAATATGGTTTCCCTCTGAAACATCCTAATTAAACAGAGTATTTATATGGCTTTTGCTCTGAAATATTATCTTGAAGTGATAGAGTTTATAGACATTAGACCTTGCTGCTTACTTGCCTTCTTGTCTGGCTACAAAGCAGCCATCAGTATGTTGGTGTGTGGGAACACAAATAGGAATACAGAAACATATCCTGTACTGTCAACATTAAAAAGCTACAAGCCATGTGAAGGTGGTTTATCTGTTTTATTTTTTTTCATAACTAACTAATGGGCAGGATCTGAGTGTCTCCTTTGCTAAAGGGCTGTTAAAACTGCAAAGTTGTCCTTTTAAGTTGACAGACATCAAATTGTGTTAAGTGCATTTGGAACAGATATTTTTATTTGTTGGCTTTTTACATTTCACAAGATATTCTCAAGGTGTGGGATATAAATTTATTATTTTGAAAGGATAAAAACTGCACACTGCTAATAACCTTTTTTCTCTCTCTTCTGAAAACAAATGTCTATGCAGTATTATC
This sequence comes from Euleptes europaea, assembly GCF_029931775.1. NCBI lineage: Eukaryota > Metazoa > Chordata > Lepidosauria > Squamata > Sphaerodactylidae > Euleptes > Euleptes europaea. The sequence goes on along the minus strand of NC_079316.1, from coordinate 32,517,548 downwards.
ACAGGGCCAACTGTGGGAATATTTGAGAAGCAAAGTTTGATTAATGACATTCATCGTTTTTTCTAGGAAGGAAGGATCATGTTTGACAAGTTGGAATTTTTGAAGGATCCAAATAGTTTGATGTTAGAAAGACATTAATTGATAGTTGCAGATTTAGAATAAGAGAGAGGGTTTCAGAAAATGCCTTTTAATCTAAGTAGTCATGCCATTACAAAATGTATTGCATATTATCCTTAAGGCAGGAACACAGCATGTGATAAAGCCCTGTTAATTTTTTGCAGGTCCAGAAACAAACTTCTTCTATTACATTCCAGGAGCTTGGACCAACCTCCAAAGTCAAACTTTCCTTTGAGACTGTCCTCAAAATGCTGTGTTATATGAAACAGGTTGCAGCTGCAGTTAAATTAATGGCCACCCACCATCAATTGTTTGAAATAGCTGCCTTGTTCTACAATAGAGTTGCTCAGACCAACTTCAGACACCAACTTCAGCTAATGCCACCAGTGTGGCCCACCTGCAGGCTATAGTCAAGAAGAAGGGAGTGAGGCTAGGACCAACTGGATTGGCCAGAAAAAGAGCTGAAGCTGCACTTCTTAGATCCACTTGCTTGGATTAATTCCACAAGAAAGCATCCAATGTTGTGATCCCAGGCATCACTTTCAAGATGTTGGGCCACAAGAAGCTTTGAAATTCTGTAGATGTTCAGATGACGAAGAAGAAGAGTTGGTTTTTATATGCTGACTTTCTCTACCTTTTAGGAAGAATCAAACCTGCATACAATCTCCTTCCCTTCCTCTCCCCACAACAGACACCTTGTGAGACAGGTGGGGCTGAGAGAGTTCAGAAAACTGGGACTAGCCCAAGGTCACCCAACAGGCTTCATGTGGAGGAGTGGGGAAACCAACCCAGTTCACCAGATTAAACGCGACTTGATTAAACAAGTAGCGCATTGTGGACTCACCCGAGCCGGCTCCGTGGGAGAAGGAGGTGGGTCCTCAAGGCGGGGGGGCTCCCACTCGTCTTGCGATGCCCTGCTAGTCCTGCGGCTTCCTGGGCAATCTGCTGGTGGCGCGGGGGAGTGGCGTCAGGGGGACGCTGGCCCCCATGCCCCTCCCTGTGCCTATTTAAACAGCGCGCAGCCTGGGAATTCAAAGTTTGGGAAAAAAATTCAGCCGAATAAAGCCATTAAAAACACAACCGCTCCTTTTCGCGGCTCTGGGGGGGGCATTTTTGGGGTAGAGGTCACAAACTTTCAGCAGAGCTTCAAAGGATGTTTCTTGAAAGACCCCCCAAGTTTTGTAAAGATTGGGTCAGGGGGAGCTGAGATATGGGCCCCGAAAGGGGTTCCCCCACCCTTAATGTGCATCTCTGAGCAGAGCTTGCTGCCCACGCACAAAGCTCCCAGCCCCGACAAACAGCTGAGAAGTTTTTTATGAATGAGGGAAAACCTGAAGACACACAACTGGAACACCCCCTAAAACCAGGGAGAGAGAGACTCGAGGGGGAACACACACCCCAGGCAGAACCGGCAAAAGCCCCCTTTGGCTTCCCCCACCCACCCACAGAAACTGCTCCCTCCCCCCACACACACAGACTCTGCTTCCCCCCCACACACACACACAGGAGAAAAATTATAGATTAAAGCCCCCAAAGGGGTCTTACTGTGGCTGTCTTCTGTTCCATCAGGAGGGGCTGGGGAGGACTGGGTAATCCAAGATGTTTCCATTTAGGCACGGGACGTTTTGCTCTGGAGGAGATGCATACAGGATCCCATTCATCCCAATAGGGAAAAGGGGAAAGGGGAAAGCCCATATCTCGGGACCCCCTGACCCAATGTTTACAAAACTTGGGTGGTCTCTTAAGAAGGCTTGTCTGAAGCTCCGTTCAAATTTTGGGATCTGCACCCCCAAAAATGCGACCCTGCAGCCACGGAAAGAGAAAAGGGGGGGAGCCGATATTTCTGCCCCCACTGAACCCATCTTTACAAAACTTGGGTGGTATCTTAAGAAGGATTGTCTGAAGCTATGCTGAACGTTTGGGGGCTGTATCCCCAAAAAAGCGCCCCCTGCAGCCACGAAAATGGAAAAGGGGGGAGGTAAAAGGGGTGGAGCCCATATCTTGAGACCCCTGACCCAATGTTTACAAAACTTGGGGGGTATCTTAAGAAGGCTCATCTGAAGCTCCACTGACAGTTTGGGGTCTGTACCCCCAAAAAAGCACCCCCTGTAGCCATGGAAAGAAAAAAGGGGGAGCCCATATCTCGGGACCCCCTGACCCAATGTTTACAAAACTTCGGTGGTCTCTTAAGAAGGCTTGTCTGAATCTCTGCTGAAAGTTTGGGGTCTGTACTCCAAAAAATACACCCCCTGCAGCCACAGAAAGGAGTGAATGTGCACAAGCACCCCCCCCACACACACACACACACGAGGATTTCCCTCTCTCTCTCTCTCTCCCCGGCCGGGCCGCACATCAGCTGATTCCTCCAGTACTCAATCCTGACTGATTGGCCAGTAGAAGACCCAGCTTGGCCACCGATTGGCCGGGGGAGGAGAATGCTGCTTACTGACGGTTATGCTGCTTACTGACTCCCCGAATTGGCCGGATTTATTCGTGAACTCCCGAACTCGCTGAATTCGGCCCCCGCAGTTGCCCGCCATTTTTGAGTTTGGTTCATCCCGAACTAAAAACCACCGAATCAGGGGAAATTCGGCTGTTTTTCAGTTCGGGCCGAACCGAATCAACAGCCCTACCTGAAACTTTATACAGGAAAAGTATGTGTTGCTGTGCCTACTTAAAGAGGGAGCCTGATCTTTCATTCTAAAAACTGACATTCTTTACAACAGTAAAAGGCACCAGATCTTTACACTCTAGAATCAGTAACAGTTTTAAAACAGAATACATTTTAAAATAAGGAGTTTTTGGCCGTCTGCTCCTCTGATGTAACTTGAATAAAAATGAACAAGCATTGCATACCTTGTCAAAGATTTGGTGATATATTACCACACATCCCTGAAACACAGAAGGCTGAGCTGGCATGAAAGATTTCTGGTATTAGGAACAAAGTTAATTCTACCAGAGGTCACTGCACATACTTAGAGAATCTTGAGTGTGCATGTTTAATAGTTGATCTTAATGATGTAATAAAGGAAAAGTCAGGAATATAAATAAGTATTGCACAAAGATGAAATGGGCAAAACTCATGTCCCTTTTATGATTCTCTCCTACAGACTGCAATAGAAAATTGTATGTGATCACTGATGAATGGCCATGGGTGAAAACAAGTGACATTTATCAAGTGGTAACTTAAGGTGGCGAGCAATCTATTTGATTGCTTGTAGCTTTACCACAACCCTGCTTCTCTAGATTTATTACCCCCATATTCTTGTCCCTATATACCTGTCCCCTGGCAGGAGTTACCATATTTTATTTCTGAATACATCTTTTATTAGAGAGAGAGAAAAAAGTGTTTGGTCCTATACCTTGGCCACTGGAAATTATTGGGTGCTTTCATCATGTGCTTCTCCTCCAATGCAAAGAGCTATATGAAACAAAGGGCCTTCTCCATTGTTCTTAGTGAAGTAGTAAGCAATTTAGAGTGGCTATGGTAAATTATACATCCAAAGAAGTTCTCTCTTGATCATGAATAAAAGACATCTATGGGCAACAAGAAAAAAATAAGACACAGGAAATGAAAAACAATTATATAGTATTAGAATAATTCTATTTTGCCTAAGGGGAAAATAGAGATATGGGATAAATTAGCAGGATGGGCCACTGGAGCACACAGAATTGCATTCAAGACTGTAAGAAACAGATTTCAAGTAGAGTTGCAAAAAACCTGCCTGGTGAGTAGAAAGGGGGCTTTCTTTTAAAAAATTATAATCACATATTTTATCAACCTAGGGAGAGGTTAATTAAGGCCAATGGAAACAAAAGTCAAGTGAGAAGGATTAGGCCTGCCACAATTTCCTCCCATTCTTTTCTGAAAATTGGAGAAGAAGGGGTAACAAAAGGAGAGCAGTAGGTGGGGGAGAAGTGAGGATGGGAAAGGCAACATCCCGTTGCGTCCCCAAAATCTTAAAGTTGCTTCCTCTTGCTAAGCCACTTCTCAGTAGACTCAAAGTGATGCAGAATGCAGTGGATGTAGCCATGAATTACAAACGCAGCAACATCCACATCAAGTGTAGGGGTAACATCTGACAATGATGATTGTTGTTGTTAGGCAGAGGTCCTAGTCTTCAGCTTAATAGCAACAAATGTGGTCATGCCTATAATGTACTCTGGAATTAAGATGATTCCACAAGTAAATGAATGGGCAGCTCTATGCTCAACAGCCCAGGAGGCACAGAAAATGGGATCAGAAGCTGAACTCTGATTAAGTGTGAAAGGAGTGCCTAGGTAAATCACTGGGAGTGGGCTATGACTTCTATAAAAATGACTCAGTGGCTGCCATCAGCAATGTATCTTCAACATAGCATTGATTTGCTGTTGGCCTTTGCAAGCTATCCTAAGTCCCAGCAGCCAAGTGTTAGTTGGTTATAAGGTCGGAGTTGTCTAGATCTGCGCTCCTAGATCTGGAGCTCGTTGCCAGCATGATGTAGTGGTTAAGAGTGGTTAGGAATGGTGGACTCTAATATGGAGAACTAGGTTGGTTTTCCCACTCCTACACACAAAGCCAACTGGGTTACCCTGAGCTAGTCACAGCTCTCTTAGAGCTCTCTCAGCCCCACCTACATCACAGGATGTCTGTTGTGGGGAAGGGAAGGTGATTGTAAGCCAGGTTGATTCTACCTTAAGTGGTAGAGGAAGTCAGCATATAAAAACCAACTCCTCCTCCTCCTCCTCCTCCTTATGCCATGTTAGCAGGAGCAGGGAAAAGCTGTTTGCCTTGCAGAAGCTGAAAGAGCTTGTTGATTTGTTTCCAGATGCAATAATCTAAAACAGATGAAAGGTTGGTGCAAGCAATCATAATTAGTCCCTAAGATTCCTCAAAACAATGTTCCTGGCCTCCAACTGCCCTGCCCTGAAGAACAGAACAGATACTTAATCTGTTCTAATAGAATGTTTGCTTGCTATTCCCCATTTTGTCAACTTTATCTCATATCTTTGAGTTAATCTTAAAACATTTTGTCTCTCCTCCAGGGCCTTTTTAAGGGACAGGACAATGGGCACAATTGTTCCAGACCCTAGGCATTGGAAGGAACACATGAATATATCTCAGTTTTTCACAGTGATACTAAAGCCACATAATATTTGATTTTGTTGACCAACAGTGAAATCCTAAGAGCTGAAGTCAGTCGGCATAGAAGGAAGCAATTCAGTTTAGGACTGCACTGTAAGACGTCTAACTTTCAGTGGTCAGGCAATCAGCCAAATCAAAACTTAATGACAAAGATAAAGAGTAGAATCTGGTGCCAAAATGTAATTTCTTTTTTCTAAAAAATAAAATAAATTGGCTGTCATATGCTGGGGTGACTAACATAAAACAAATTAATTTCTCCCCATTAATTTAAAAACCCTCTAGGGGAATATCACCACACCTTCCTCCATGTATGCAGAGAGACTCCTTTCAGGAATCAGAAACTGAAGTTGCTCCTTTCTCTAGAAATTAAAGAACTAGAAGTTGCCCTGCAATAGGTTCCAAAATGTATACTCTGAAATAAAAGAATGCCCCTTATATTTTTTAAACATTACATTTGAAGCGACAAAACAGTGTTATCTGCATTGGTCTATGATGCTGTTATCTGACCCAGATAAATTTGGAAAAAAGGACCTTGGGAGGAAGTTCCTTTTTCAGATTGAAGACGTATATAATAAAACAAAGGCTGCACAGCAAAATTACACCCCAAAATAATGATGTCCCAATCATGATGTGTTGTGAGCCGCCTTGAACCTGGCTTTGGCCAGGAGAGGGAGGGGAAGGAAAGAAAGAAAGAAAGAAAGAAAGAAAGAAAGAAAGAAAGAAAGAAAGAAAGAAAGAAAGAAAGAAAGAAAGAAAGAAAGAAAGAAAGAAAGAAAGAATTACAAACATAAAGCTTTCCATGCTGGCCAGCAATGCTTGGATTAAAATACTGTATAAAGACAAACAAAATTGTATCCAAGTTTTATCCTGCCATCCATTCAAGGAGATTGGCACAGAGGGTTTGGTTCTCCCCTCTTTAATTTTATCCTTACAACAACCCTGTGAGGTTAGTTACGTTGAAAATACTGACCTGAGGACACCCTATAAACTCCCTGGCAGAACACAAAACTCTCCAATCCTAGTCTGACATTCTAAACACTATAACCACACTGGCTGTCACATACTATATTTTCCAGGTGAGTTATTTGTATGGCCAGTGTGCAGATGTGTATTTGGATTACCTTTTAGGATTATTGATTTTATGTGTATTTTTTGTTCCTTTGATTTTAATTAGGGCAGCCACTCTGTTATATAAACCTTAGTCAGCTGTATGATCAACGGATCCTTTATTAACTTGGATATGAATAAAGTAATAATTCTGAAGGATTTTTTTTTAAATGATTCAGGTATCATCGAAGAAGAAAATGTTCCTTCCTGTGGGGTAGAGAAGAAGTAATGCCTACTCTAAAATAGAGCTTTCTACTTTCGGCTCAGGAACACCCCCTTTTGTTGTTGTTGTTGAGATCTCCCGTGCAACTTTTTTTTTTTTTTTGCGCCAGGTAGAGGTTTCAGCGGTGCCGAAATCTCCTTAGGAAGTAACGCCACTGGGTTGCCTCCTAAGCCCAGGGCAGGCATTCCTCTCAGGAATGCACTATAAATCTCCTGAAGACAAAAGGCTTTTAAACAATTCATTTAACCTATGTTGCAACCTTTCTTTTGCAAAATTCTAGCCAATGTAATAAAAAATAGACTATATGTATGCAATCATTCTGAAAGCACTGTTTTCTACAAGGAAGAGCCTTCACTTTAAAAAGTGTAAAAGTTGAGTTTGAAGCGTCCTTATAATTAAGGGCAAGTTCACATGATCATGTGTACCTCAGCAATTATATGTCTTTTGAAGCTGGATAGAATTTGGATTAATAGTTTGAATTGTTCACACACTACATAGTCTATTGGGAAAGGCTGCAGAGACATACAAAACTGGAAACAATGTGCTTAATAGTTATAAAACCATTTTAAGATCCTAAGTACAGCCCTGGAGGATTGACCAAAGATCTATGTGGTCCAGCTTTTCCGGAAATGGTCAGCTAGATGCCTCTGAGAAGCTCACAAGAGGGCACAGAAAAACTGTTCTCCCCCTGTAGTAATCCTCAGCATCTGGTATTTGGTCGCACACTGACTTTGGGGATGAAAGTTCTACTATCTTTCATGGTTAGATCTGTCATTCATTAAGGCTGTCACCGGGAGAACTGTGGGAACAAGAGTGAGGAAAACAAAAGAAAAAAGTGGTTGCTGCATTGGCCGCTTGAGAATCCTAAACAAGAACTATGAGGAATTGCAATATTGTGTTCACTGTTTCTTACAACTGGTAAACTACTTCTCCTGACACAAATAAAACTGTGGCATATTTAGAAAGCCCAGTCAGCTTAAATTATACCATTGTCAGGTACAGATAATGAAGCACAGGTTTTTCATCCCCTGATGTCTGCTATAGGCAACAACCCCAGAAAGAGAAAGACAGACATCCTTAATTACAACGCAGGACCACTGTTAATCCATAACCCAACCACCTGACATTAATTTCCTACAAAAGCTTTCTTAAGGCTTCAAAGTTTCTATTTCACCCTGATGCTATTAAAAATTTCCAGGGCCAGCTGCCAATAGCAATGGAATGGGACTAATTGTATCTTTATCTCATGCATAATTAATTGAAAAATATTGAGCTTCTAATTCTGCTCCCACTGGAGCCAGTTGGTGTGTTGCCATTCAAGGGAAACTGATGCAGGCTAAGAGACTAATTGATATCTCACAAAACTTCGTTTCAAAAAGCAGTCTGGCATCCAAACTTCTTGCATCTTTTGGGGCCAAGACACCGTTGTGTTAAATGTTCACAAACTGGCACTTGTCTACATATTTTTCTTCTGCAGATTCCAGTTGGCATAGAATCATAGAGTTGGAAGGGACCACTAGGGCCATCAAGTCCAACCCCCTGCACAATGCAGGAAATTCACAACTACCTCCCCCCTCCACACCTCTAGTGACCAGAAGATGCCCAAGATGCCCTCCCTCTCATCATCTGCCTAAGGTCACAGAATCAGCATTGCTGACAGATGGCCATCTAATCTCTTCTTAAAAACCTCCAGGGAAGGAGAGCTTACCACCTCCCGAGGAAGCCTATTCCACTGAAGAACCGCTCTGTTAGAAAATTCTTCCTAATGTCTAGATGGAAACTCTTTTGATTTAATTTCAACCTGTTGGTTCTGGTCCGACCTTCTTGAGCAACAGAAAACAACTCGGCACCCTCCTCTATATGACAGCCCTTCAAGTACTTGGACATGGTTGTCATATCCCCTCTCAGTCTTCTCCTCTTCAGGCTAAACATACCCAGCTCCTTCAACCTTTCCTCATAGGGCTTGGTCTCCAGACCCCTCACCATCTTTGTTGCCCTCCTCTGGACACGTTCCAGCCTGTCTACATCTTTCTTAAATTGTGGTGCCCAAAACTGAACACAGTACTCTAGTTGAGGTCTAACCAGAGCAGAGTAAAGTGATACCATCACTTCGCGTGATCTGAACTATAGTAAGTTGAATGCATCCTTTAGACCCTTTACTCCTACAAGGCCTCTGTGCAGTGGATAAAGAGAGAACCAATGCAGGGTAGTGGTTAGAGTGCTGGAATGCAACTCGGAAGACCTAGATTCAAATTCTAACTCGGCCTTGAGGTTTTCTTGTCTAACCTTGTACTAGTCACTGGGTTGGATCTGACAAATATGAAAATGCAAACTCAACACAGTTTCAGTTAGGATTGCCAGCTCTGGGTTGGGAAATTCCTGGAGATTTGGGGGTGAAGTCGATGGAGGGTTTCAGGAAGGTAGGGACCTCAGTAGGGTTTAATGCTATACAGTCCACTCTCTAAAACAGGTATTTTCTCCAGAGGAATTGATCTCTGTAGTCTGGAGAGCAGTTGTAATTCCAGCAGATCTCCAGGCTCCACTTGGAGGGTGCATCCCTAGTTTTACTTTCACATGCTCAACTGCTAGATATACTGGAATTAGGGTTGTCAGGTCCCTCTTCGTCATCAGCAGGAGGTTTTGGGGTGGGGTTTGGGGAGAGTGGGGTTTGGGGTTTGGGGAGGGACTTCAATGCTATAGAGTCCAATTGCCAATTTTCTCTAGGTGAGCTGATCTCTATCAGCTGGAGATCAGTTGTAATAGAAGGAGATCTCCAGCTAGTACCTGGAGGTGGACAATCCTAACTGTAATACCTGCAGTTACTAGCACAATGTTGGGCACAAGCAAAAATGCAAGTTGGATCAAGGTATTGAACCTCGAAGAAGAAAAAAGTGGACCAGCAGTAACTCTCAGTCAGCAAGCCAAACTGAAAAGTAGTTTTCATTTTTAACATTTGCTAGAGAAGGAGAGAATGCAGAATCTACATTTCTTGTCAAAATACTGTATTGCCATATTGAGCTGTGAAAGTGTAGAAAAGCATACACCTTGGGTATCTGTCAGTGCTAGATAATACATAGTAAGCATCTGTCCAGGGTAAGATTTCACAGTGTGTTTGGTGTTTTATCCCTTGTGTCCATTTGTCATTATTGTCCATTTCAAAAGTAGTAGCAGGTTGCTACATAGCATGATGCTATTCCTGCAGTCTATTTCCTTATTCCTAGGGTTAGGCACGGTCTTTCCTCACTGCTTTTTAATGGAAAGTCTTTCATCATTTCTAGTAATGTAAGCAATTATATTCCAAGAGCTCCTTCATATTTTGGTTACTAGAGTACAAACAGTTTTAATTTCCCCAACAGCTTTTCTTTGGTTAGATTTTACGCCTACAGAGATCTCAATTGTATACATTTGCTGCCCAGTAATGAAATATAACTCTCATGCTAAATACTTTACTTGTAAGGAACTTTCCTTATCTACCACATATATTATCTAGTTATTTAGTACTTAAACAGTTGTATGTTTGGTGCTTAATTGTCATAATTTAAATTATCTTTTTGATGTCATCTTCCAAGTCATGAATGAGCAGTATTCACATGACTGGAAAAAAACATTAGAAAACTCCTCCCAGATTTTAGTGACTGAATTGAATGCTTCAAAGGTTTAGGGAAAGTGCAGATGGAAAGAAGAAGAAGAAGAAAAGGAAGAAGAGTTGGTTTTTATATGCCAAAGTTCTCTACCTTTTAAGGAGAATCAAACTGGCTTACAATCTCCTTCCCTTCCTCTTCCCACAACAGACAGCTTGTAAGGTAGGTAGGGCTGAGAGAGTTCAGAGAACTGTGACTAGCCCAAGGTCACTCATCTGGCTTCATGTGGTGGAGTGGGGAAACAAACCCAGTTCTGCAGATCAGAGTCCACCGCTCCTAACCACTACACCACTTAGGTTCAGTTACATACTTGCCCACCTTGCTGCTTGACACCCAAACACACATTGTTAAAATATTTTATTTACAATATTTATATATTGTAATTCTGATTAAAAATACTCAAGGCAGTTCACAAACTCAGAAAAAAATAATGCAAGCTGGAAAGCAATATAATAAGACATAATAAATCATTTTAACAGCATAAACCAGCAAGAAACCAGCAATCAGCCTAAAACTGTTAAAACAACAGTTAAAAAGCAGCAGCAGCATAGTATACATAAAACATCTTCAGGTTAAAAATGAGGCAAAAAAATGTCTTACCAAGATGCCAAAACTCCATCAAATGATACCAGGTGGCAAAGCTACAAAAGAGTATTCTGTAAAATTAAGTGAGCCCTCAATGTGCAGGCTTCTATGCATCCAAAACATGATTATAACAGATATATTTTGAGTCCGATATACTGGAAATCTGGGATGGGTGTTTGTTGATCTGCAACAACCAAACAAACCTATGGGTTGTATCCTATAATTCACTTTTCACTAATCTGCGCCCTAAGCGCCCCCCCCCCCAAGTCATCCTCCAACAAAGAAAAACCACCTTTAACAAAGTCATTCTCCATTGGAGGAAATCTTTTTTCGTGGAAGGGAGAAACTTAGCAGACGAGAGCAATAGTAGCCAACTTAGTGGAGGGGAGTCACAGCATCCAATCCTATTCATACATCTCTATGACCATTCCTATGCTATATTAAGAATATAAGATCAGCCCTGCTGGATCAGACCAGTGGTGCATGTAATCCACCATCCGGTTTCACACAGTGGCCAACCACCTGTCCTAGAGGGCCCAATAAACAGGGCATAGAAGCCAATGCCTCCTGCAGTGTTGCCTCCTAGCACTGGTTTTCAAAGTTTTACTGCATCTGGATGCGGAGATTCCTTTTATTCACCATGGCAAGGAATTATTGATGGATCCCCCATGAATCTGTCCAGTCCCCTTTCAAAACCATTGATGCTAGTGGCCATCACTACATTCCACTTTTTAATTAACCATCAAGTAAAAAAGCACTTCCTTTTATCTATGTCCTGAATATAACCGCCTAACAGCTTCATTGGGTACCCCTGAGTTCTATCATTATGGGAGAGAGACAGAAAGTTCTCTCTGTCCACCATATATAATGCCTGTCTTCCTCCACCCAAAAAAAATCACAATATGGGCATCAACACCAAACGGAGGCATCTCAGCAATTTTTAAACATTGACATTCATGTGGGCAATTTAGTTAATGGGGTTTAAGAAAGGATCAGAGATGGGGTTTTTCCCCCTCGATACCAAATGACTTTATTATTAAAAGATCTCCTGAAAGAGTGACCTGTGGTTCTCCCCATTTGATTATGAGATTTTGTATTTCCTAGTTACTTAGTGTGTGTTTTACTTCTTGCCTGATCTAGGCACAAGAGGCAGCCAAGGCATTCATTTGAAGCAGAAATACAAAAAGAGGGAAAGGAAGCCAGCAGTTGTAGTAATGTAGTGTCAGATTCTTGCATCTGACTATATAACATATTTCCTTTCCACAGGAGGTAGTTATGACAAATTAGAAGTCTGAAAATTTTCTGATGGTGTAAAGGCTCCAGCTGTCACTGGGGAGATAGTGATCAGATTTCATAGCTGCATGGTCCCACAACGCCTCTAAGAGTTCCATATGGTCATCCAAATGTTGCAACTAAGCCCACTAAAAAAAATCCCAGTATGAGTTTTGCTTATAGAATTAAAAAGCAACAACACTCACACTGGGTGAACTGAATAAACACAGTGCTCTTGAAGGGTTCACTAAAAATCAGTACTATTGAAAACCTCTTTATAGCTGTTCTTGCTCTGAATAGGAGGATTTAAGTTTTCCTTTTGCCCAACTAACAAAGCGGAGTGCGGGGCTTTTGAAAGTGGATGTGCCATGAATAATTAAGGTGTATATATGTATGTGGTGATAAACAGCAATTCCTCAAGCCACTTCCCTTTTAGTTAACAAAAAAACACACTCTCTTAAATTGTTAATGCCATTACTGTGGACAGAGACACTTTCGTTCATGTCAAAGATGTCAGCATAAACCTTGCGCAACAACAAATGACAGATGAATAATTTATTGATCCTTAAATGGCCATGTCCTTGGATGTATTTCTTATAACTAATTTGCTTAGAGACACATCTGGCTTGTGGAGCTAGCATCTGTTTTAAAGAAGGTCAGTATTATATTTTAAAATTAAAGGCAGAAGAACATAATCTTTTATTTGTTATGCATCTCTGTTCCTTTACCCTAGGAACTGTTAATTCACATTCCATTCTGTCTACCTATTTTTTATCATACCAAATCAAAAGATGTGCAATCTGTTGTTCAATTTCAGAAACCATAATAAAGAACCCATTAAAGATGTGCTTGCAATGAATGAATACTTGTTAGGTTAAAAAAAATCCCTGAGTTATAGGTAGATGGATTCTAAATGCATCAACAAATATTAAGCTACTGGCACATTTCATCTGAGCACTTTGTTACAAATATTAACCATTTGTATTTTAATATGTTTTAATGTGCTGTGACAATAACAACTAATCAAGACAGCTTTTTAAAAAAGGATCAAATGAACTTATAATAGGTTTATCAAAGACTATTTATGACTTTTAAACCTGCATGTTCTTTCAACGTGAGATTTAAAGGCAAATAACCAGAGAGATCTGTTAACCTCATGCTCTGCTTTTGGGTAGCCACTCTTAGAAACAGAATGCTAATCTTGATCAAGTGAATGGAATGTATTGTCATTTTTGTTCATAGGTTAACTTATCCTGCAGGTTTACAATGTCTAAAAATACCAGTGAATTGAAGAAGGGGGATAAGAGAAATGTCTATATATTTAAACTGTGAATGCCCTTGTTCCAGTACCCCTGTTTTATTCAAATGCCACCCAACCTTCCTGTGGGGCTTTCTTAAACAGGTCCCACTACTGAAATAAATAGGCAAGCAAGTGATCCATTTCTGCAATGGTCCAACTTCAAAGCATTTTCAGAGCATTTTCATTTAAAAGTCCACTGGTGAAGTTTGATTTGATGCCATATAAATCAGAAGACCAATATTTCACAGTGTTCCCATCCTTCCCATATATAAATGGACACACGGGGCTTATGCTTCCTCTCCCTTGCTTCTGCTGCTTGCTTGTTCCAGAACACGTCTTGCCTTCATTCGTCTGACGCAGAAATGAAACTTCCATTGAATCGCAATTAGATTTACTGTCTGATACAATAACGTGATTTACCATCCATTTCAAGTTTCTACTCAGGTCGGACAACAATGTATTTTTAAACCTGTACTGAGTTAAGAAAGCACCTTTATTGTTTACCGTTCACCTTGCATGGCTCATTAAAAAACTGTTTTAATTATTTGAGGATTAATGGAGGTGGTTCACAATTAGGCTGAAGTATGATCTGATGTCATCATCTCAGTATGATGATATACATTTTTATGCCAAAGCACCTGTTGTATTGGAAGAAGGCAGCTGATATCATTATCTACTCAGCCAGATAGTCCTGTTTCCTGCTGCTTAAAAAATTATCCTAAATTGGGGTAATGCAGATTAACTTTTTCATATTCAGGACAGGAAGAAGCGCAAGGACTTCAGCAACAACCTTAGGAAGGAAACAAATGCACCAACACATTCTGTTTTGGGGTTCATGCTCAATTCTTTCCCCTCCTATAAATGAATTTTCTGTAATACATCATGTAGGCTGGGTGTAAAAGACTCTGCCACATTTATCATAGAGCCATTACAGGGGCAAATATGATCCACTCATTGCATTCTCTGCAGCCGCTCTGTTGACTTCACTGGGAATGCTCTGGGATAAGAAGCTTGAAGACTAAAGTGATTATGACTATATGAATTTCTCAGCACAACAGTAAATGTGGATATGAGTACTTTCATTTTTAACTTCTGGCCTCTAAATGCTTCTACATGCAAAATGATCTAATCGAAATCAAGGCAACAGAATTTAGCTGGTCATGAGTAGATTTGAAATTAATTTTGATCATTACTCCACAGTAAATAATACATTGTCTTTGGAGAGACATTGGAGGATGATTTTTTCTTCCAGTCGATTTTGTTGTTTGCTTTGCATTCTAAGTTAAAATGAACCAAACAGAGACATATATAAATAACAAGCTCAATAGATCTTTTCCTCTCTTTTATTGTTTATTCTTACTGTTGCTATTATTGTTAATCTGTAACTTGCTGCTGCTAGGGCTTGAAGGTGCCGGGATTTTATTGAGTGTACAGAAATTGCTTTTATGGACTAATTTTGAGATTGTTTTAATTGGTTGTAAGCCGCTCTGAGCCTGACCTGCTCAGAAAAGGGCGGCCTAAAAATCTAATAAATAAACAAATAAACAAATACATCAATCATGCAATCAGTAAGGCTTATTAATGACATCAAAGAGAGGCCTTTTTGATAGGGATGTATGCATATGTCTTTTTAAAAAAATATACATAACCATTGTGATTATTTTTCTCATATGTTCTATGCTCCTTTTTGTGTTTTGCTTCTTTTACACCATTTTTGAGCATTTTCCCCTGAGCACCAAGAAACCATAAAAGAAACTTCCAACTTTCAAATGGAATCCCAGTAGTCATGACATTTGGCAATTTCCCTTGTGGTAGAAAGTGCCATCAAGTCATAGCTGACTTATGGCAACTCCATAGGATTTTAAAGGCAACAGACATTCAGAGGCGGTTTGCCATTGCTTGCCTCTGTGTCATGACCTTAGACTTCCTTGGTGGCTTCCCATCTGAATGTTAACCAGGGCCAACTCTGCAGAGCCTCCAAGACCTGACAAAATCGGGCTAGCCTGGGGCATCCAGGTCAGGGCACATGTTTGTAATCTGGAAAATACAAGAGATGCAAGCCAATGGCTCACTTTCAGTGGCTAGCTGTTGATGGCTACATGGATTAAAACGCCACCTCAGAATCTGATAAAAGTCTGAAGCTGGTAGGAATGGAAGAACCTGCCTTGTATCCCGCTTGTGAAAGACTTTAAATGAATAAGTTTCAATTGAGTCTGACATGGTGAACAGAGTTTGTGGAAGGTACAGCAGCATTGCATCCTTTCAATAGGACCCCACACTCAAGAATATCATGTTTATTGTTTGAATATTCCAGCCCATTAAAGGCAGAGTCATACACACTCAGAATCAAAATGCCTTATGTAACATGGTTTCTGTAAAAGGAAGCCACAATTAACAATGACATTCATTTTAGAAGATAACTGTGATCTCCAGTTCTGCACACATTTACTCGCAGCCAAGGTTCACAGACATCAGTGTGATGCTCTTGATGTGCAGATTTGTCTAAAAAAATCAGACCTTATTTACACATGTGGTAGCCACTTAACAATGCACGTGTTAAAAAGCTACAAAAAATTTTTTAGCCAAAAAGATAATTTCAAGCAAAACAGCAAATAAACAAACCAGCTGCCTTTTAACGTCATGAATGAGTACTGAGACACACAACAACACAGAATATGTAGGCAAACCCTCAGTAATTTAAGGGATTAAGAGCTGGATTTCTATTTCTCAATCACTGTTATGGTTCAAATGTTACAAAGCTCTTTAGCTAGCTGTTTCGTATCCAGCCTCACTGTACTGCAATTATCATTTCAGCTTAATTTCTCCAAATCAAAGTGGCAAAGGTCCCTGCTTGCACAAAACAGAATAGCTTGAGTTGAAACCAATAATTTAAAAGAATGTGATTCAGTTGATTTATCGGGTAAATTTAATGAATAATATGTTATGCCGTTAACTGTGAGCCTGCTCAGAGCCCATATACATCATCAGGATTTCATTGTATAATTTGCATGGATATGTTCTGGTGATCCCAAAATGGCCCATGTCTTTACAGTAATGGGTAGGATGCTAGAAGATGCATGTAGATCATTAGAAGTGATACATTTCCAACATATACATATTCCTGTCTTCCAAACAAAATATCTTGCATCCAATAAATTAGATGCAATCGAGGCTTACTGTATTTGTATCTGCTGTGCATAACATTTCCATTTCCTGAACTCTGCACAAATAGTAAAGAGAAATATCTAGAAAGGAGATAAATATAATGCTCAGAAATTTAATATTTTATTATTTTTAATCTTTTATGTCCCATGCATTTTCACATTTGCATATCCCAAGCATTAAGACTTGTACTTTTATGCAATAAAATAAGAGTCTGGGAGGGAAGACAAGAATTTGGAAAGCTAATAGTACCATCCCAAAGGAAGTTTAAAAAAGGCCTGCCATAGCAACATCTTTGGGGATGACAAAAAGAAATGATTGGAGTTGCTCCTGTACAAACCATGATGATGATTCAGTAGTTTTCAGTCTCCCAGAAATTTTTAGCAACAGAACTTACACTGTTTAGTTTGGTCCTACATTAGAACTTAAATTGGTTTCTCAGTCATCTCCATAAGGAACTTTTGGAACTGTAGTTCTGTAAAGGGTTGAGCTAAGGAAAGGAGGATTCTTGGAAACCACCAAATTAAAATTTCCTGAAGAAATGATTACAATTAAAATAGCATAAAGTTTACATTACAGATAAATATACAGGGGTTCAGGAGTTATGGGGTCTGGAAGGGTGACCCCATCAGACCCCATAACTCCAGCCGCTTTGACCCAATCCTCCCCAAACATGGGGGTTCTTGCAAGGAGGGTCCCTGCAAGCCTCCCTGAAAGTTTGGGACCTCTACCTCCAAAGATGCCCCCCCAGGAGCTGCTCCAAAAACTCCCAAAGTGCAAACAAAAAACAAAAACAAAACCCGTCCATGCAACCCAATTGTGGGGAAAAAAGAAGCCAGGTTAATTAGGCTGACCTCGTTCCCAGGCTAGGTATGAATTAGAACAGGAAGTCCTGACTCCCATCATTGAAAAGCATAGGGAGCTTTTTTCCCACAGCTCGGGGGGGGGATTTTTTGAGGTAGAAGTCCCAAACTTTCAGGGTAGCTTGAGGGGACCCTTCTTGCAAGAACCCCCAGGTTTGGTTAGGATTGGGTCAGGGGGTCCATAGTTATGGGGTCTGAAGGGGTTGCGCCCATCTCCCCATTAGGTTGAATAGGAGTCGACTCTATTCATTCCTATGGGGGATGGGGTGACCCCTTCCAGACCCCATAGCTCCGGACCCCCTGACCCAATCCTAACCAAACCTGGGGGTTCTTGTCAGGAGGGTCCCCTCAGGCTACCCTGAAAGTTTGGGACCTCTACCTCCAAACATGCCCCCCAGAGCTGCAGAAAGCCACAAATGGCTTTAAATGGCCAAATCGATTCGGGAATGCTGAACCTGAACTCAACCAATTTTTTTTTTCAACAGCCTTACAACGGAGTACTTTAGCACTCTTACCCTCAAAAATTGTTTTGGGGGTTTGAGTGCTAAAGCATCCCATCGCGATGCAGCACTGTCAGGCTAACCCCAGAAATGATGTAATCATGTTGTGCACAGCCATGCACATGGAATTACCACCCTAGCCCTACCCCAAAAACATCCCGCCAGTGGAGAGGGGGGACCTGGCAACCCTATGTATTGATGACACCCAGTTCCAGAGCTTCAGATGTCTCATGTTGTTTACATCTAAGAGTAGACTAAACACAGGCTTTCTAAATTTAAACATATATTATGTCCTCATCAGTCTGTTTCTGGAGGGTTGTTTCTTATTTTGTGTTATTTATAGTCATATTTTTCTGTATAGCTGGGTGAGGGGTCTCCTATATACAGAAATCCCTTTTGCCTGTAGTTCACCACAGTTTGCTGCCATACTGATAAGCGCTCAATCCTAAAGTTCAGTATTTAATCCTTCTGCAATAACGAGGTTATCAATCTCCCTCTATGTTCACCAAATATAGGATATTCAAGGACTAAGTGAATCAAGGTACCTTCTGGAAAAGGGACACCAGCAAAATAGCCTTTTAGTTCTACCATTTTAGCAATGGTACGCCATTTAATCTGGCAGCCAAAAAAAATTACATTATCTGGGAATAGCCAGAGATCAGTATTTAATGCTACAGAACAGTCAAACTCATTTAAAACAACTAGAGTTGTCAGATTGGGAAATTCCTGGTGATTTTAGGGGTGGAGCCTGGGGAGAATGGGGTTTGGAGAGAGGAGGGATCTCAACAGGGTTTAATACTATCGAGTCCACCTTCCAAAGCTGCCACGTTTTCTCTAGGGAAACTGATCTCTGTAGATAACCTTACAAACAACCACCACCATATATTACAAAAGCCCTTCTAAATGAATAACCATCCCCTTCAAAGTCAAAAGAGTGGCCTGGTTAGACAGGCAGTGCCATAAGGAGGAAAGCCTCTACTGAAAACACCTCCTTCTCCATGTGAGCATGTGTGAATAGTCCCAATATATTTATCACTTTACTTTGGTCTAAACAGTTCTATGGGTATGTTCCCACAGACACTTTTAGCTGATGCAAATACAGGACTGTAGCTGGGGTGGGACCAGCAGGTGCAGTGACTCACCTGTAGAACTAGACTGCCCATTAAAAAACACAGGCTTTTCCCCATGTGTAACATTTATTTGTAGACTTTATTTACTTCATTTATACCTCACCTTTCTTCCCAATGGAGTCCCGAACAAGTAGGATTGCCAGGTTCCTCTTTGCCACCGGCAGGAGGTTTTTGGGGTGGAGCCTGAGGAGGGTGGGGTTTGGGGAAGGGAGGGGAGGGACTTCAGTGCCATAGAGTCCAATTGCCAAAGCAGCCATTTTCTCCAAGTGAACTGAATTCTATCAGCTGGAGATGAGTAGTAATACGGTAGCAGGAGATCTCGAGCTAGTACCTGGAGGTTGGCAACCCTCTCCTCCATTTTTATCCTCACAACAAGCCTGCGTGGTAGGTTAGGCTGTGAAAGAGTGACTGGCCCAAGGTCACTCAGCATGTTTCCATCCATGGAGGAGTGGAGATTCAAACCAGGGTCTTCTAGATCTTTATCTGACACTCTAGTCTCTAACCACTATCTCACACTGGCTAACAAGTCCCATTGGAAGAGCTTGTTTTTAGAACACAATATGCCACTTGTTTTTGTTTTTTTTAAGTGATGGCTATTTAGGGTTTCCAACCTCAGGTAGTAGCTGGAGATTTCCTGCTATTACAACTGATCTCAAGCCAATAGAGATCAGTTCACCTGGAGAAAATGGCAGCTTTCGCAATTGGACTCTATAGCTTTGAAGTCCCTCCTCTCCCCAAACCCTGCCCTCCTCAGGCTCCGCCCCAAAAACCTCCTGCTGGTGACAAAGAGGGACCTGGCAACCCTATGGCTAGTGTATCCTCCCCCTCGCAAAAGGGGGTAGTACTCGAAACATTACTTGCTTAAGCTGCAATACCATTTCTGACTAGTGGATTTTTCAAGATCACCACCACCCCTATCCTGTTTAGTGATTTTTTTTAAAATCCTCTAACACCTTGGTCTGTGAGCACAGCAATGGCCTTGTGTAACTTTAAGAATTTACACTTTCTATTAATTTTGGCTTAATATGCTTAAAAGTTACCATGGTAGCTAAAACTTTTTCCTAACCTTGGTATGCTGAATATTTAACATTTTATTGTGTGGGTCTGACAAATCTATTAGAGTTATTTAACTACGTCCGTTTTAAGTTCTCTGTTTTAATGCTTCTGTCACATTGGGCCTGGTGTTTGAGGCTGAAAAAATAAAGGTAATCTGATATCCTTTAATTGCCTTCAGTCTTACTAGTGCATGTGTAGAAAATACTTTCCTAAGAGGAAATCAGTAAAGCTTAAAAGCTCAAATGAATTTAAGTTTTAGCTGTTAAAAGGCTTATGTTGTATCACGTTTTAGCAAATATACATTACTATTCTTCACCATACAAATTTTACTTGAGATGTTAGCTTTATTCTGCAATGAAACTGGTCTTATAACAAATAATGGATCCCCAAATTCTCTATTACCATTTTTAGCTATGCAGGAAAAAGCATTGCTTTTCAGGAATCACAAATACCACCACCACCCCGCACCCCACAATCTAATACTTCAGCACATGTCTAATTGTAATGCTACACGTAACATTCCGTACACAATACAAATGTTTGCTGTTATTATATGGAGAGGAGGTAATGATGGTTAAGTATGTGTTTGCACTATAGTCTCGGCATGAAATCATTATGTTTAACTTTCCTGATTGTTTCTTCACTGAAAGTGAAGACACTGCTGAACCTTTACTCTCTGTCACAGACCATACAGAGCAAGAGGTTTTTTTTTTATTGTTTTTGAAGACAAAAGAACTCATTTGGCATGCAACATCTTAAGTGTTCATGTTTTGGGATGGGGAAAGAAGGTACCATGGTGGTTAGGAAAGAGAAATGAGATTTGGTTAAAAAAAAATCTTGCTATACAGACAAGAACTCTCACACAACCTTTGGTGCAGCATCTAACAGTCACCTTCAATACCTGCAACCTCCATATATCCACTAATGAAGAAATTGATGGCCAATTGGCCATAAGATGATTAAATAAAATTAACTGGTTAATCATCCACCAGTGATCAGTTAATTGGTCAATTAACTTGAAGTAAATCTGTACATTACTAAATCTTTCTTTGTTGCAGTGTGTGTGTGTGTGTGTGTGTATGTATGTTAAGTGTCATCAAGTCGCTTCCGACTCATGGCGACCCATGAATCAATGTCCTCCAAAATGTCCTATCTTTGACAGGCTTGCTCAGATCTTGCAAATTGAGGGCTGTGGTTTTCTTTATTGAGTCAATCCATCTCTTGTTGGGTCTTCCTCTTTTCCTGCTGCCCTCACATTTTCCTAGCATGACCGTCTTTTCCAATGACTCTTGTCTTCTCATAATGTGACCAAAATATGATAGCCTCAGTTTAGTCATTGATTTGATCTATAGCCCACTGATTTGTTGTTGTTTTTGTTTTGGCACTCCACGGTATCCGTAACACTCTCCTCTAACAACACGTTTCAACAGATTCTGCTTTCTTCCTATCAGCCTTCTTCAAGGTCCAGCTTTCACACCCATACATGGTAATAGGGAATACCCAATTAACTTAATCTTGTTGCAATACAGAGGGAAATTCAGTTAACAAAAGCCATCACTTTGTACGGCACAGGCCATGTGTAATATATTTTAAAGAAAAAATTCCTATGACAATAACAAACCAGAACAAAAAATAGATTTAAAAATGAACATGGGCCCCTTAACTCAAAGCACCATTGATTAAAATTTGCCTTTACCAATTCAAATCAGTTCTCAGCTAAAGTTTTATTACTCTACTGATTAAATTACTGGAGACTTGCAGCCCTTGAGATGTCATATTTTTCCACTTTATGTGACAGTGAAGCCACAAAGGATGAATCTTGCAAACTAGAGAGAAGTTCCCATGGCACAAGTTTCCCATATAACTTCTCCCATGAGCAAGATTTAATGGGAATCAACTTACACACTTTATTTTTGATTTTTGTATGTGTGGCAAAGTTACCTTTATTCACTTTCTCTCTCTTCCATAACCACCTTCAAATATTCCTATGTATGGCAAAATTGCTTTTTTCATATCTTTTAAAATGAATTCTAAAAGTCTTGGAAATTTCATGCCTTTGGAAGTGCTTAAATGTCCAAAGATGTAAATAAAACTGGAATTTTAAAAATTAGACACGGATCCAAAGGGCAGTTTAAAAGTTCACCATTCAGGATTTATTTTAACCTGAACCTCAGAATTCCATGTTATATCAAATTTGTCTTTTGAAAATCGCCTTGATATTCAGTTGGAGAGGCTGCTAGTGTTCAAGAATACTAGGTACAATTGTGGATAGCCTTAAAATCCAGCATCGTGTGTATGTGAAGTGTCATCAAGTCGCTTCCGACTCATGGTGACCCTTTGAGTCAATGTTCTTCAAAAAGTGCTATTGTTAACAGCCTTGCTCAGGTCTGGCAAACTGAGGGCCGTGACTTACTTTATAGAACCAATCCATTTCAAGTTGGCTCTTCCTCGGTCGCTGCTGCCATCATCTTTTCCTAGCATTAGTGTCTTTTCTAGTGAATCTTCTCATCTCATAGTGTGACCAAAGAACAATAGACTCAGTTTAGTCATTTTGGTTTCTAGGGACAGCCTTAGTTTTGTACAATATGTTCACATTTCAATTTCTTCTTGTGTCAAAATTTTACATTGCACATCTACCTCCAACTGCCCTCATTTCCTCAGCATTTTTTTGTGTGTATTAAGCAAAGCACACTGACAACACCAGCCTGATCCTTCCAAGCTGGCTGTCAAAAGTCTCCCTAACAGCTTTAGTTTTGTACAATATGTTCACATTTCAATTTCTTCTTGTGTCAAAATTTTACATTGCACATCTACCTCCAGCCATTTATACATTGATAAAAATGCACATTAAAATGGCATACCATACAATAAATATAACATTCTGAAAATAACATAGGAATGATGGAGAACTAACTGGAATCTGTTTCGAAACTTACCTTCTTCAGAAAACTCCCAAGTTGTTTGTAGTCTTTCAGATAACTTGAGTAACTGGGGTAATTATTGAATTCTTAGAGATAATGCAGCCATTTTCAATTACTCATACTCACTACATCAAGTGGTAGGGGAAAGTGCTGTCAAGTAGCAGCTGACTTATGGCGAACCCATAGGGTTTTCAAGACAAGAGACAAACTGGGGTGGTTTGCCATTGTCTGCCTCTTCATAGCAGGTGTGGTTTGCCATTGCCTGCCTCTTAATATCAACCCTGGACTTCCTTGGTGGTCTAACCAAGTTCTAATCATGCCTGACCCTACTTAGCAGTCAAGATCTGATGAGATCAGGCTAGCCTGGCCATCCAATTAGGGTATCAAGTATGAGTCATTAAATAGCTTGTCATTAAATAAGTAACTGAAGAGAACAGTGAAAGATTACATTTATCTTGCATGTGAAGTTAGAACAAGACATTGACATTCCAGCAACCAATTGTCCACTTGTTGTCCAATGGGTGTATTATGACTGGAAATGTTAACAAAACAACTTGAAGTCTGGGAATAGAAAGGGTTCGGTTGTATGGTAGATGCAGCATCTCTCCCTCCACAATAGTGTTTGTGAAATTAGCACATGAGTGCTAACCTGCTTCCCCCATGGATCATATTCCTATGATCCATGAAAAAGACACCTATACTGTCAGAAATTGAATCAACTGCTGTAAAAACTAATGCATAAAGTAGTTTTTATATTCAGCATTGGCCAAATAGGCCCAAACTCACAATGTTGTTCTTGGATATTCCACATGTGTAGTTCCTACCTCACCATGCTTTGGAACATGGAAGAAGGAAGATTTGCACTAGCATCAATAGACTTCAGATTGAACACATTGGCTGTCTAGATCATTTAAAATGAGATTGAACAAAGTAATTGAGAATAGACTCCAGGGTATAATTTCACATTAATGAGGAGACTAGAAAAGATTCCCCCTCCCAGCCATTCTTTATCACTAATTTCTCTGATTCTATGGACAAAGCGTGGAGAATACCGCAATAGAATTTGTTCTGTATTTCAAATAAGACTAATGTGGCATTTTTCTCCCTTTTGTGAATAATACATTTCAACTCCACATATTAATGGCCAGTTTTCAAATGTGCTTATTTATAATGGAAAGGTCTTAAAAGGCTATAATGCAAAATAATTGTTAGGCTTTGGCCTTAAGCACATATTGCAGAGCGTGAATTCCTCACAATCAAAGATGAATAAAAAAAGGGAACCCTGGAGAAAAGGAAGCTTAACCATCTGAGAAAGCCTAAGGCACATGTGTAGCCCCATCACCACAAATAAATGTGTAGCTTACAAAACAAGCCAGCTGCTGCTCCCGGAAGGATTTCATCTATAATATCTGAACCGTGTGACAACCTATCACAACTCAGATTTGGCCTTAAGGTGTATGGTAGTAGCAGAATGGACAACCAGTAAGAAAGCAGAACATTCATTTCTGATTCTCTGCAAAGAGTACTTTTATGCTTTTGCTTTAATTTCCAACTTGTGTTCATTTCACCTGCAGCCAATGGGCACAGATGGTACTGATAAAGTATTCCACTATAATACACAGATTAATTTGTTGTGCACCTAGTTATACTTTGGTGCAGCTCATGCTTGGATTTTGACATAAATTTGCCCATTAAGACTGAATATTTCAGTATAACTATTAAAACTGTATAGCAGAAACGGAAGAGGCAATGAATACAATAATTTAACGAAATTATTGTATTCACTGCCACTTCCGTTTCTGCTATGGTGCTGCTCCTGCCTTTAGGATCGCAATACCATTTCCATTAGTACCTATCTTGCAAGACATCCTGTAGCCTCTCCACCAACTCCTCACAATGAAAGTTCCAAAGAAGTGAATCCACGTAGATGCCATACATTGAAGAACAACATGGGTCTGTAGATAAGGTATTTTGTCCTAAATCACTTTAATTAGGACGATGTGCAAGTCTCTCTGCATCAGCTCAGTCTAACCTGCTAATGCTAGAGTAGTGTCTCAGCCTACCAACTCCATTTTCAAGGTCTGGAATCCAGGTCTATCTTGTTCTTCTTTCTCTTCTATTTTATTTTGTTTATTGGATTTTTTAAAAATCACACATCATAAATTTACAAACAAAGATGGTACCAAGCTTCATAGGGAAAGAAATTCCATAAATTTGGTGTTGCCACCAAGAAAGTCCCATCTTTTATTGCCAGTTGTTAAACCTCTGAGGTAGTGGGACAACATGGATCAAGGCCTCTACAGATGATCTCAGTGGTAGAGTGGAGCAGAACGATTTTGAGATACCTCAGTCCCACATCTTATAGCACTTTAAACATACTTTGAGCTAGACATGGAAACAAACAGGGAGCCACCTGATAATTATTGGGCTGCCACATTTTGGACCAGTTGTAGTTTCCGAGACCTTTTCAATAATCCAGTACGTGAATAACTGTGGCTAGGTTAGATTTTTCCATGAAAGATTGCTCCTTAGAAGAATGCTGAGTCTAGAAGGTCACCCAAACTGTACACCTGAGTCTTCAGAGGGAGTACAATCTTATCCAACCCAGATAAAAACTGATTTTTAGGATCATCTATATCATCAACAAGCAATGTATTTACATCCTCAGGAATACAGTTTAGTCTCTTTATCTGTAAACAGCATAGCAATGGTTTTAAACACTGATTCAACACCTTCACAGCTTCATTAGGTTTACTGAGAGGCAGGTGTGGGTATCATACATACAATGATGATACCCACATTTCATCATTCTGATCTTCGAACCTGTTACCCTAGGGAATGCTGACTAATCAGCGGAAGTCTTCCTGTCCCAAGTCTTCTTCATCTAGACTAGGGTGACAACCCAAAGAAGCCACCAAAGAATCAATCACTTTTACACAAGTGATCCATTTACTGTGTGTATTAAGCAAAGCACACTGACAACACCAGCCTGATCCTTCCAAGCTGGCTGTCAAAAGTCTCCCTGGTTGACCATTAAACTATTTGTTTTATATGAAAAGGTAAGAAACTGCCCCACATTTCCCCTCAGTACTCTGCCATTCTCACACACATTAATGTGGTAACAATAACTGATAAATGATGGTAACAATACTATTAGAAAATATTAGAAAATAAATGGTGGTAAAATAATAAACATTGGATGGTGAGTTTCTTCACTCTTGAAGCTCCCTGGGGCCTGTGAGAAGGAACAGAGTGCTCCAGGTTAAATTTCTTCAGGATTGCTGACAGTCAAGGTGGAACATGCTTACTGTTTCCTCCTTCAGGCCATAAAGGCATCCTTACCTCTCTGTCCCTCCGTTAGAAAGACACAAGCTGTTTAAAGTCCTCAGGTGCCTCTGTATTCCTAGAAATGATTTCCTTCCCTATTGATCTTGGTCTCCAGCCTGGCCTATCTCTTTGCTGCCCCACTGGTCAGGCAGATCAGTTTTGCACCTGATAGAAGCAGCATGCCCTCTGGCTACAGTTGTCAACTTCCAGGAGGGGTCTGGAGATTACCCTGAATTACAACTGATCTCCATACTACAGAGATCCATTGCCCTGGAAAAATGGCTGGTTTAGATGACAGACTTTATAGCAGTATATCCTTCTGAGCTCCCTTCACTCCCCTAACCTCACCCTCCCCAGGCTCCACCCCCAAAGCTCCAGGAATTTTTCAACCCACAACTGACAAACCTACCCCTGGCTCTTGATTCATAGAAAACAGGTATGTCAGGATGGAAGCAGCTGGGGACAGTGAAATAACATTGTTTGCTAAATTTTGTTTTCAGGAAAGAAGAAGACGACGAAAACGACGAAGATGAAGACGAAGACAAAGAACAGTTGGTTTTTCTCTACCACTTAAGGGAGAATCAAACCAGTTTACAATCACCTTCCCTTCCCCTCCCCACAGCAGACACCCTGTGAGGTAGGTGGGGCCGAGAGAGCAGTGACTAGCCCAAGGTCACCCAGCTGGCTTCATGTGGAGGAGTGGGGAATCACCAGATTAGCGTCCTCCGCTCATGTGGAGGAGTGGGGAATCAAACCTGGTTCTCCAGATTAGAGTCCAGCGCTCCAAACCTCTTCTCTTAACCACTACACCACGCTGCAGACTTACTTCTGTTGACACCCATTGATTTCAGTGGACTTAGACTGCAATAACGCCACACAGGATTGCAGTGTTTGTAGCCAACATATGGCCAAACATTTTACTATTAATAGAAACAAGCTGGGGGCCACAGAATACAGAGCCCTCAGCCAAGCATTTGTTGTCCCACCTGATGCCAAGTCCTTGGATGAGGTCACAATACTGTTTAACAAGGCCCCATTGCACAACAGTGGCTTGAAGCCTTGGCATCTGGCCAGGTTTCTAAGACAACCCAAACTAGCACTTAAAGTACTGCAAGATTTAAGGCAGCATTTCATTCGCCTTTGCAACCTTACTGGTCTACATGTCCCAGATACAGAAGTGGATTGCGGGAACACTGGTGTGTGTATGGGGGGGGGGGGATTGCCCCAGTGTAAGAAATCATATTTTATGAATACCAGGGAATACCAGATTTGTAGAATTATCTCCCTTCCCCCCTTTGAATGTCTGGCGTTACTGTGCAGATTTCATGATTAGCAGAGGAGCTAACACTTGGAATAAAATATAGTAAAGATATTATTATAAAACTGTAGTTCTCTAATCACAAAACAATGGGTCTGCTGATCGTATAGAACAAAGTGCTTGGAAGAGAAACTAATCGAAGATATGACCAAAGTTTTCAGTCCTATTGGTGGGCATCCTCAGATGGCACGTTAGCACAATATAGCACTTATTTCCAGTTAGAGCAATACTTTTTAGGGCTGTCGATTCGGTTCGGCCCGAACCGAAAAACAGCCAAATTTCCCCTGATTCGGCGGTTTTTAGTTCGGGACGAACCGAACTCAAAAATTGCGGGAAAACGGGGGAGCCAAATTCAGCGAGTTCGGGAGTTCACGAATAAATTTGGCAAATTCGGGGCGTCAGTAAGCAGCATAACCGTCAGTAAGCAGCATTCTCCTCCCCCGGCCAATCGGTGGCCAAGCTGGGTCTTCTTCTGGCCAATCAGTCAGGATTGAGTACCGAAGGAATCAGCTGCTGTGTGGCCCGGCCGGGGAGAGAGAGAGAGTGAGAGAAATCCTCATGGGGGGTGCTTGTGCACATTAGCTCCTTTCCGTGGCTGCAGGGGGTGCATTTTTGAGGGTGCAGCCCCCAAACATTCAGCATAGCTTCAGACGAGCCTTCGTAAGAGACCCCCCCAAGTTTTGTAAACATTGGGTCATGGGGTCCCGAGATATGGGCTTTCCCCCTTTCCCTATTGGGATGAATGGATCACCCAATATTGTATGCATCTCCAAAGCAGCAAAACCTTCCGTGCTTAAATGGAATCATATTGGATTACCCACTCCTCCCAGCCCCTCCTGATGGAACAGAAGACAGCCACAGTAAGACCCCTTTGGGGGCTTTAATCTACAATTTCTCCTTTCTGTGTGTGTGTGTGTGTGTGTGTGGGGAAGCAGAGTCTGTGTGTGTGTGGGGAGGGAGCAGTTTCTGTGGGTGGGGGGGAGCCAAAGGGGGCTTTCGCCCATTCTGCCTGGGGTGTGTGTGCCCCCTCGAGTCTCTCTCTCCCTGGTTTGAGGGGGGGGGCTTCAGTGTGTCCTCAGGTTTTCCCTCATTCATAAGATCGGTTAGGTCTATTTTGATGCTTGCTCAAAACTGGTTTTCAAATGGTGACTTAAAGAATGCATTTGCCTGGTCCCGAGTCCGATGCAAAAGGGGATATTCCACCCCCTCCTGCTCATTATGCATAGCTAGCTGCCTCTGTCCCTTTCCATGGTTTGCAAACTCCCAGGTGTCAGGTGTTGCTTTGCATGGTTGCAAAGGTGTTGCTTTGCAGTTGTGTTGCTTTGCAGTGTTGCTTTGCGGTTGTGTTGCTTTGCAAACGTCTTAGCACCTGCCCCGCCCTTGCTCTCAGCTGTTTGTCGGGGTGGGGAGCTTTGTGCGTGGGTGGCAAGCTCTGCTCAGAGATGCACATTAAGGGTGGGGGGACCCCTTTTGGGGCCCATATCTCAGCCACCCCTGACCCAATCTTTACAAAACTTGGGGGGTCTTGCAAGAAGGGTCCTTTGAAGCTCCGCTGAAAGTTTGGGACCTCTACCCCCAAAAATGCCCCCCCTGGAGCCACGGAAAGGAGCGGTTGTGTTTTTAATGGCTTTATTCGGCCGAATTTTTTTCCCGAACTTTGAATTCCCGCCGAATTGCACGGACCCGAAGTGGGGGAGTTCGGACTTCAGCATATCCCGAATCCAGACGGGCTGAATTCGGCCGAATCCGAACTATACCGAATTTTTTTTCAACAGCCCTAATACATTTTCTGTCTGCATGTGGCAAAATTTCCACTTCCTTCCCATTTTATTATACACGTTCTGAACCTCCACATTTTTTTAAAAAAAACTGTCACAAATAAGCAAAGTATTAAAAAAAGATCAGACCATTTGAAATTAAGGGGGGGGGGAATGCCAGGAACAAAGAGTGACAGAGAAAGAAGAATGCAGGGTCTTACTAAATGGCTTCTTCTACTGAACAGCCAGCCGCGTGATGTATCTCCACACACAATCATAGTGGCGCAAGGTGTTTGTTATTTGTTATTTTCACGTAGCAGCTGATGCCTTTTTTTGTCATAATTCATTATCCCTAAAAGCCATATCAAGTGCTGGCAATTGCCATGCAATGCAGATGTAAGCCTATAATACACCTAGTTTGGAAAGAGAAAAATAATACATTAGGCACTTGTGATATCTTTATGTATAAGTTTGAGAATCATTAAATAGCTGTCATTCTTCCTTCCTCCTCAGCATCAATTACTCCACTCTGGTTTTACTTACTCTACTCTGTATAATGAGTCCCTAGAGCATGTTTCATTGCGGGAGAATGAACACATTCTTCACTTGCGGTCAGTGGGATGTGGTTAATTTGAAATCACTTAAACTATTATATCTGTCAAGCGTGGTTATTTTATTTTCAATTCACATCAGTGTTTTAGTATGCATGTCGGTTACTGGGTCAAACTGCCAGATTAATTTCCAAGTATTCAATGGGAATGCTCTTTATCACTGTCTTTACTCCTGTTGAAACTTAATACACATGGTTTGCAGTGTACGTTTGAACATATTTTATCAGCAAAAAAGGGGGTGAAAACTACATTAAAATATGTATTTTGATAACCTTATTCAAATTTGGCATGCATTTAAAATAGTTTACCTAAATGCCTTCTTTGGGAGAGTCTATAATGAAATCCAGAGAATAAAAGGGAAGAGCATTATTATATGGCCATGGACTACATGGAATACTATCATGTTTGTGTTACATGTAGAAGTCCAATAAGAAGTCTAACTTTGCATTTCAGCCATGCTGGGGTATTTTCAGATATCCTTAAATTACCTCCAAATTAGGATCTCTCTGGGCCCAATTTTTCACCTTCTGGTAAATATATTGCCTGGTTGGCAATTAGGTGATGGCTCTTGTGTTGAAGTTCATCTGGTAAAAACCGAGAGCAAACTAATCACTTACCCACCACCTGATTGCTACCTTGTTGCATGATTAGTGAATTTACACAGCATGAAATTGGCCTCTGATAGTCCAGAGCGGGGGAAAGACACATCATCACAAAATCAACCCTCAATAATCACAGAACTGCTGGTGGCCAAAAGCACTTGCTCTTGGGAGGGGGGTGGGTGGAAACTTGGCAGCTTTTCCTTCATTTTGTACCAACATATAAGTACTAAACTAAAAACCTTGGAATATTTGGGGCTTCAGTCAAAGATCCAGGTTTCTGCACTTATGCACCCACAACCTTGTCAGCTGAGCGCTATTGAAGGGGGAGGGGAGAGATACTGGTTCAAAGCCTTTATCGGCAGCTGATCAGCATTATCAAATTTCACAATGCCGGCCATAGGGTGATGGATATGCTATTCTGACTGTTGTAAATCTCTGAATTTTATATGGAACTGGTCAATTGACCGTAATAAAATACTGACTGACTGATATGCCTTCCAGTCCAGCTTTTGAAACCATGCATACCATCTCTGGTATGTTACTTGTTTTGTGCAGCATTATTGATCCATGCTCAGAAGCTTGCTTTTGTGCTAATCACTCTCATGGTGTGGAGCCAATCATAACTCAGAATAGTCTCTCAGCTGTAACTGAATCACTGAAAGTCTTCACAGTGGTGTTGTGAAATGAATATGGCAAGGACTAAAGAAAAAACATGTTCTTTTTGTATATGGAGGCTATGCCCCTCCTCCTTCCACTAGCCTACTCTCCCCACTTCTCCTTAAGTCAGGGTTCCTCCAGAATGGCATCATTAAGCATGATAGGCTGCCAGTGGAAGGAAAGAAAGAAGTACTGTGGTGAATTTGTTAGTATTCTGGCCCCAGGCTTCCAAGCTGGCTGATCGCCTATGGACTTACCCTACCAACTACAGCTTGGCAAAGTCTAGAGCACTTGCAAACTGCTCTCTTCCTCACTCTCAGCTTAAGTGTGTGTTTAGTGCCATCAAGTTGCAGCTGACTTCTGGCAACCCCAGCAAGGGGTATTCAAGGCAAGTGAGAAGAAGAGATGGTTTGCCATTTGCTTTCCTCTGCAGAGTTTTCCTTGGAGGTCTCCTTTCCAAGTACTGACCCTGCTTAGCTTCCAAGATCTGACAAGATCAATGCCACCTTCCCTACCCTTCAGCTTACACAGGCTGGAGGAAAAGGAACCCCAGGTGTTCTGATAGCAGCTTCTAGAATTCATCCAGATAGGTCTGAATGGGGCTAGAATCCTGAGGGGGATTAACTCAGCTGAACCAATGGTCCAGCTCATTGGCCTGGAGCATGGGCTAATAGCCTGGCAATGTGCATTCTCTCCACTGCTTCCCTGCTAGGTGCAGGGAATCATGGAGACCTAATGGTTCAGGCCCTGATCCAGCATGGCTAATGCATAGATGTCCCAGGATCTGGGAGGGCAGCTGGAAGTTCTGGTGGTGACACCTCAACAGCCAGCTCAAGATTATCCCCTGGCGCTGATGTTTCAGGTTCTGAGGAGGCTGCTACAGTGCAAGGTTTTTTTTACTTCCCTGTTCTTCCTCAGGTGATGTTCCTGGTTCCTCAGACTTCTCTACTGATGCTTCTCAGTCCATGGACCACCCAGTGAGCGTCATGATGGTGAGAGTATTGGACTAGACTATGGTAACCGGGATTCAACTGCCCTTTCAGCCGTGAAGCTCAATGGGCGATCTTGGGTTACTGTTTCATGGCCACTCTTTTCCAGCCCAACCTATCTCATGGGGATGTTATGAACTTAAAGTGGAGGACAGGCAGATCACATATGCCAGCACAAAATCCCTGGAGGAAGAGTATAAGATGTAAGAGATGAATGGAACTATCACACAGACCCAAACATGCATGTGTGGGGAGAAACACTTGCCACTCATGCATAAGAGAGTTGATTCTGATGCTTTCTTAGTGTTCAAAGAGCTTCATGTACAGTTTTTCAATAATCCTTGTAATGGTCTTGTAAAGTAAGTCAGCACTGTTATCCTTAAATTGCAGAGGGTTGCCAGTGGGCTATCCTGAAAGAAAAACACTTGCCTAAGACCCCCTACACATCATCATTTCTTAGACAAGTGGAGATTCAATGCAGACAATTCAGTAGATGTGCGTTACTGTGTTCCTGCTTAAAAATAAGCCATCTCCAATTACCATTGTTTTCACAGAGAAGCACAGCGTCTGACCAATACTGGGAAAGGATGGTACAGCTATATAACTGAGAATGTAAACATTTTAACATAACCTGGGGTCAGTATGACACTGACACAGAGACAACCAACCTGTTGTGATAGCAGATTTTCACTTGTCAGGTTCAGTCTTATTTGCCCTGACTAATTTTGTCACACTTAATTTTGTTAATACGAAGCATGCTGTTGAAATACCAAGTGCTAAACTTGTGTGAGACTAACCCAGACCTTGCGCTTTGCAAAACAGGTCTCATTCTTTAAATTAGTCAAGCCTGGGATTGCAAGCAGCTGAAATACTGGTTTAGCTACTCATTTGAAGAATTAAAGGAGACACCAACAACTCTTCTATTATAACAAGCATGAACATATTACATTAATAAATTACATCACCACATTTATGCAGCTGCTTCATCGTCAGCATAGAAGAGGATGCTATACAGTGCAAACCCATTAACTCTAAATCCTCTTTGGCTAGAGTGAAGGTATGATCCCAAGTTAAACTGCCTTCACATTACACTCTGTAGAAGCCTGTGAATAATCAGGGCCATGCTTGCTGGATGGGATGATGCGTTTAGATGCCTAATCAAATTTACAGAAAGATTCAATTTCTGCAAATCACTCAGAACATTTCATATTGAAGAGGTTATTACAAGCAAACAAAAAGCATTAGTCATAAAAATACAAAATGTGTTTTGCATGTGTGGGATCATAGTCTAAAATGCTTCTTCAATAAAACAACTCTCTCCATTGCAAAAAAAGGGGGGGAATCTGGAGATTGTATTGCTTGGAATATTGTTAGTACTAATTAGCTTTTGTCAAGCTCATGATGGGTAGCCGTGTTAGTCTGCCTGCAGAAGTAGAAAAGAGCAAGAGTCCAGTAGCACCTTAAAGACTAACACAATTTCTGGCAGGGTATGAGTTTTTGTGAGTCACAGCTCACGATATCTGAAGAAGTATATCTTTCCTCCTGCCATTTAAATCCATTATTGCATCTGCTGCCAACAGGAACACCTCCCTGCCCCCCTCTAAGTGACAGCCCTTAAAATACTTAAAGAGAACAATCATGTCCCTCTCAACCTCCTCTTCTTCCCAATTCTCTCAGCCTTTCCTCATAGGGCTTGGTCTCCAGGCCCATGTGAAAGATCCCCACCAAAGAATCCAGAGAGCTGCTGCCAGTCTGAGTAGATAATACTAACCTTGATGGAACAATAATCTGATTCAGTATAAGGCATGTGTTCATAAGTTCCTGTGCTTAAATAAAGCTCCTGCAAGTGTAAAATTAGAAAACCTCTGTCTGTTGTGCTAGTTTTCAAGTTGAGGAGAGTACTTTATATGGGGGAAGGACATTCAAAAATGGCAGTGGTGCACTTGAGTAATTTTAGATTCCACACTTAATGGTGTTATGGAGGCCCCCATTTTGATAGTAATAAATATTTCAGATGCAAAATACAAAATGAGTATCCAGCAAGTTTATTATATCCCACCCTACCATCTCAAACTGGTGCCTTACATGGTTTCATTTTGTATTGGTAACATTTTTATCCCATCCTTCCTCCAAGGATGCACATGTTATTCCCCCCTCCATTTCTACAACTACCCTGTGAAATAGATTAGTCTGAAAGAGAGCAATTTATTCAAGGTAACTAAATAAATTTCAGAAATGTGCAGAGATATGGACTTGGGTCACCATGTGGGCTGTCAAGATTGCATCTGAGGACTCCTGCCATTTTTTAAAAAAATCTAAGTGATACCTTTTTGAAGGCAATGTGATAGAAGTATCACCTATTGCCTTCTCCCTTCCATTTATGTGGTTTGAGTTCTTCGTAGGAAAGGTAGTCTGCAGGAGAAATGTCTGAGATGTACTGGTCACATTCTATATTCAGTTACTACAGACTGAAGATTGAGGACCAGAGTGAGTTCTTTTTATAAGAATATAAGAAAGGCCATGCTAGGTCAGACCAAGGTCCAACAAGTCCAGCAGTCTGTTCACACAGTGGCCAACCAGGTGCCTCTAGGAAGCCCACAAACAAGCCAGCTGCAGCAGCATTCTCCTGCCTGTGTTCCAAAGCACCTAATATAATAGGCATGTTCCTCGGATCCTGGAGAGAATAGGCATGCATCATGACTAGTATCCATCTTGACTAGCAGCCATGAATAGCCCTCTCCTCCATGAACATGTCCCCTCTTTTCTTAAAGCCTTCCAAGTTGGCAGCCATCACCACATCCTGGGGCAGGGAGTTCCACAATTTAACTATGTGTTGTGTGAAGAAATACTTCCTTTTTATCTGTTTTCCAGTGTGCGCTGAGTGATTTTGCTATAGGTGAAGGAAAAGACTAAAATTTAATCCTATATGTTAATCAGAAGTACTCAAAAAGTAATGGGGAAATTGTGGCATTCTAAATTAGGAGAATATTCCATGTACCTGTAGTGAAAATAATCACATTCTAACTGTTTGCTGTAGAGTAGACAGCTGGAGAAAGGATGTGTGCAATAAGCAGCCTCATAGCCACCCTGAGCCCTGTGGAAGAACCACCTCACTGATTTGCCCCCACCTAACTAGGGGTTTAAGTTGGAGATATTTTCATTTAAATATATGAAGATTTGGGAGTTTTTTTTTAAAGGAAAATTTCTGGTTAAAGGAATTAGTGGCATCAGGTGCTTCCCAAAAGTGGTGGGGATCTAAATGGACCATGTGGTCCATTCAGTTCCACCCACCCAAGATTTAAGATGGAGGATTTTTCAAGATCATGGTCACCCCTATACTTTAAGAGGTTCTGATATATTTCCTCTTTGACTATTATGACTCTGAGTACTGGAAAATGCTTAAAGAGAATGAGTGGAAGTGTAGGGAAATCATTTATTTGAGCATCCCCAATGAAAACAGAGGGAAGGTGGCAGGGTATAGCACAATCTCATCAGATCTCGGAAGCTAAGCAGGGACAGCCCTGGTTAGTACTTGAAAGGGAGACTACCAAAGCAGATTCCGCATACCACCTCTGCTTCTCACTTGCCTTGAAAGCCCCTTGCTGGGGTCACCATGAGTCGGCTGCAACTTAACAGCACTTTGTGTGTGTGTGTGTAAAGTGCCATCAATTCACAGTCGACTTATGATGACCTCTTATGTGGTTTACAAGGCAAGAGACTGACAGAGGTGGTTTGCTGTTGCCTTCCTCTGCACAACAACCCTGGCATTCCTGGGTGGTCTCCCATCCAAATACTAAACAGGGCTGACCCTGCTTAGCTTCTGAGATCTGATGAGATCAGGCTAGCCTGGGCCATCCAGGACAGGGCTGAAAGCACTTTATACACACACACAATAGAAACAGAGTATGTTAATCCTGGGGGGCCTCCTAGGGATTAAGCTGCAGGCAGCCCAGCCAATAACCAGTGACAGGAGGAGTGACTATTTAAATCAGCTCATTTGTTAGTCATTGAGTTTTGCAGCTGATGCCCCACCTGCTCGCCCTGTTCTTATCAAGCAGGCTTAAATAGCCACCTTTTCAGGGCTGAGCACAATTTTTGGACTTCCTTCAAATTAGTCAGAAGGGAGCTTTTTTCTGCTTCATGCTGTAAGTAGGGCTTGGGTCATAGTAAACAGGCCTGAACTTTTAACATGTTATGCTCTAACCAGGTTGGCAGGAATAGTGTGG
This sequence comes from Euleptes europaea, assembly GCF_029931775.1. Taxonomy (NCBI): domain Eukaryota; kingdom Metazoa; phylum Chordata; class Lepidosauria; order Squamata; family Sphaerodactylidae; genus Euleptes; species Euleptes europaea. The sequence continues at coordinate 32,481,059 of NC_079316.1, read as the reverse complement.
ACTATCAGCATAAAGGAAGGCATAATTGCCAAGCATCTTGAGATATCTGAAAATGATGAGATTTTGTTTGTTTGTTTTCCCCCCAAGCTAGCCGATCACTGGCTGTGTGGCCAAGAATGGGGAATTCCCTTGTTGTGTGTGTGTGGGGGGGGGGGGGGCTTGCCAGCTCCTGACAGTTCCCCGTGTAGGACAAAATCAAGAATGCTGGAACGAATGGCGGCTGAGTTTGTTGCCCCAAACCTCTGGCAGACAACTGGTCTGCATTAAAAAGGAAACAGTAAACATGCAGATCAGCTATTAATAAACCTAGCTTAACTGGCAAACTGGGTTCTGTGCGTTTTAATTTGTTTGCTGCCTTGGCAGCCCCTTTTAGAACAGAAAGACAGGATATAAATGTTGTCAAATAAATGACATTTTGGTCTGTAGGGCTTTCTCCCAGAAAAGTGTTCTTAGGATTGCAGCCATACACTTTTATGCTTGGCAAGTTGGATATGAGGAAATACGTCAATCCCACATAGCAAGATGTCTGACGAGAGACCTGGTGAAATACTCAAATGTTTTACTGTTTCATTATTATAAATAGGCGTTTATTAGATGAGAGATACATCAGTGGGCAGGACATTTCTCTGTTTTTCCTCTCTACTGTATTTACATGAATGGAGAATCTGTTCATCTGTTGCATTACTAGAAAGTGAAGTAATATCCTGGAAAGGCACTGGTACTGACTTTGTATAAAATATTCCACATTTTACCTGATCAAACTACACAAGCAGAACAATCAAGTACCATGGACAGCATTACTCAGCTGAATATAGGCTTGGATCCAACTTGAGTGTTTCTGTGGGTAGAAGGTTTTCTGCCCATACAGTCTGGTTTACTCACCTATGCCTCCTGCTGCCGCCCAAAATGTCCCCCCAAATACTGTTCCTGTTAGATTAAAATGTTATCATGTTTTGTTACTAATTGACTGAAAAAAATTTTGTATCACACTTGTAATCTGCCTGGGTCCCAATGAGAAAGGTGGAATAATAACAACAATGACAACAATAATAATATCTGCCATAGCTGTAGCCTTTGCCTTTATGGTTTGGGGGAACAAAACTGAGAGAGGGGGGGGGACTATTCCCCAGAGCAACAATGGTCTGATCATTTGGGTCTGCTGTGGGAAGGGGAAGGCAAGAATGTCATGATCCATGAGTGGTTATCTTTCGGGAAAATGCTTATTGGATCCAAGGCACAATCCTGTTCATATCCAGAAGACTACAATAAGTAAGAGAAGTGTACAAAAGCTAGGCAAACATCTTGTGGTACATTTACAACAGTATTTATACTAACACATTTTTGCAAGTTGTAGACAGAAATGGGTGTTTCATTAATGCCCATAACTCCAATAAATTTGAGAGTTATATGAGGACTGAATAAAACAGAAGGAAATGAAATTAAAAGAATGAAACACTGTCATTGTTAGGGGGAAAGTAGGAGAGTGATGTTTCATGTTGGCCATATGTACACATATCTTCCCCCCTCATGACATTGTGTAGTGCATGGTATTTTCCTCTCAGTCTAAAAAAAAACAACAGCAGGTTGTTTGTGCAGAAAGGTAGGTGTTGGTAGAAGTAAGGACACACACACATATGGAAACATTTTCTCAAAGAAACTGCTTAAACAAACACCCAAAGGTTTCAGAGGAGGAAACATCTGTGTGCCATCTTTCAAGACCACCAGTAGCATAAAAGGAAAGAAGAGATGGGGACAGAAAAGATACACAGGCAAGACTGGGCCTTGTACTTTTGTCCCTGAGATGAGGGCAAAAACTGTGGAAATTTCTTTCTATGGTGATAATTCAGTAGTTTGTTATCAAAAGAAAATGTGGCCCACAGGGAAAGGAGATTCTTGGGGAGAAATGATAGACTAAGAAAGAGGGTAAGATTTTTCCTCCTTTAACTGAAGCCAGCCAGCAAATATAGAGTTGTACCACCAACAATGATGGAAGAGATGATTTTTTTCTATTTCAGTATAAATATAATCCTTTATGTATTCTTAGAAAGTCATAAAATATAATAAATTCTCAACTAAAATGGATTCATAAGAGCCCCTTGGCACAGAGTGGTAAGCTGCAGTACTGCAGTCAAAGCTCTGCTCACAATCTGAGTTCAAACCCTCCAGAAATCAGTTTCAGGTAGCCAGTTCAAGGTTGACTCTGCCTTCCATCCTTTTGAGGTTGGTAAAATGAGCACCCAGCTTGCTGGGGGTAAAGTGTAGACAACCGGGGAAGGCAATGGCAAACCACCCCGTGAATATAGTCTGCCTAGTAAACATTGTGATGTGATGTCACCCCATGAGTCAGTAATGACCCAGTGCTTGCACAGGGGGCTACCTTTACCTTTTAAGATGGATTCTTTGGTCACAGAGCTGGATTCAGCAAGATTTTTCACTCAGTCTTGCTCTGTTCTCTTCCTGACTACGGCCCTTGTTCCACCTGCCTTTTGTACATACAAGTCCCAAGCATTCCCAGCGTAATCTTCTTTTTTAATGGTCCAAAGGGAATCATCCTCTATATTTTACCAGCAAAAATGCTGGTTGGTTCCAGCCCATTATTCCCAGAAGTTTTGTCACCATTTCCTTAAAATTCATTGACAGGAAACATTGAGAAAAAACAAGGAACACTTTACAGATAATTGGACTGAAGCTTTGTCCAGATTTGATCCTGTTCCCAAGAAACAACACCAGGTCAAATGGTTCTTTGTTCACCAATAGATACTTGATGCTAGCTATGGCTCCCTCCCCCCCATTAATTTCTTGCTGCAGCAGGAACATTTCTTCCAGTTACTATATGACACAATCATATTCAAACGATACTGTGAAAGATTGGTCCATGTCTACAAATATGTTGTAATACCATACATTCAAAAGGGTGAGGTAGCAGAGGAGAAATTCTAGCATCTAGAGTTTGTGCACCTGGAATTTTCCAAAACCCAATAATCATGAAGTACTATATCCTCAGTATCTTCCCCACTATGAATCAACTACACTGGTTTTATAGACCAGGTCAAACCAAGTATTGTACTCTTTTGCTTTATCTTTAATAAGAAGATGAAAAGTGATTAAGGAGTTAAAAATGAGCTAACTTTCTCCGTTAGTCTGTCACCACAAAATCATTGCTATAATAAGTTCAGTCTTCCTGGAATTACTTCTTAATTAGGCTTAATTATACCATCAAACAATTACTCAAAATTTGACCTTTTCTAATAAAAGTCAGGCAACAAATCTGTGGGTGAGGCACCGAAACTGTGCTATAAACATCCAGTAGAACAATAATCACATTTTCCTTGGTGAGGTTTTTAGCTCTATGATTAACATTCAGCTAATCCACTCTTTTCTGAATTACTTGCAATCAGGTTTTACTGTAGATATCACCATATGTACTGCCCCATCCCCAATGTGTGAAATTAAATCTGATAACTAAAAACATGGAGTAAATAAACTGTAAGGATGTGATTTGCAAACCTGACCCAAGGAGAAAGGTATTGGGGTCAGGTCATAAGTTCCTTATAGTTGGCCCTGACCAGCCATCTAACCACAGCACTGTGCACTAGCTGCAGCTTCCGAACACTTTTCGCTTGACACAATATGTCATCTCATTGGTTGTTCTTGTGTGAGGATGTGTGTGTCCTTGGCTGACTACTGTGGCATATCATGCATTCATTCATTGTCTTTCTCCACTTTCATCCAAGACAGCTGTCAATTAAAAACAAACTAACAAATAAAACACCTTGTTTTGGATGTTATGTTGTACCAGCTGAAGGTGCTTATGGAGAAAGATCTTTCCCTCCTCCTTCCTCTTGCAGCTTTATAGATATAAAAGAATATCCCCCCTTCCCAAACAGTGAGGGAAGATATTGTCGAAGGCTTTCACGGTCAGAGTTCATTGGTTCTTGTAGGTTATCCGGGCTGTGTAACCGTGGTCTTGGAATTTTCTTTCCTGACGTTTCGCCAGCAACTGTGGCAGGCATCTTCAGAGTAGTAACACTGAAGGACAGTGTCTCTCAGTGTCAAGGGTGTAGGAAGAGTAATATATAGTCAGAAAGGGGTTGGGTTTGAGCTGAGTATTGTCCTGCAAAAGTATTGTCCTGTAAGTATCAAGATAATGTGCTAATGAGGGTATGGTATGTTAATATGGAACCATTGTATCCTGAAGTGATCTGTTAATGTGTGTAATCCAAAACTAATCTGTATGGCTATTGTTGAATGTTGTCTTTGTCTGGAGGTTTTTCAGGGCAGGAAGCCAAGCCTTATTCATTCTTAAACTCTCCTCTTTTCTGTTAAAGTTGTGCTGATGTTTATGAATTTCAATGGCTTCTCTGTGCAATCTGACAAAATAGTTGGTAGAATTGTCCAGTCTTTCAGTGTCTTGGAATAAGACCCTGTGTCCTGTTTGTGTCAGTCCATGTTCAGCCACTGCTGATTTCTCAGGTTGGCCAAGTCTGCAGTATCTTTCATGTTCTTTTATCCTTGTTTGTATGCTGCGTTTTGTGGTCCCGATGTAAACTTCTCCACAGCTGCAAGGTATACGATATACTCCTGCAGAGGTGAGAACCAATGAACTCTGACCGTGAAAGCCTTCGACAATATTTTGAACGCCTCTACGGGGAGGAAATATTTCAACAGACCCGGAGATTGGAAACATTTCGGAACAAGAAAGCACATCTACTTTGTTCTTTAACTTTTCTACTGCGATGCAGAGACACTGGAACCATTCCATCTTTTCTCACAAGTAAAAGAATCTTTAAAACTTCACGAGCTAACCGCATTTATGACCATCTAGAACGGGCTCTCTTACGAGAGAGAATTCACACTACCCGCAGAGAACTTGCTGCCACAGACAAGGAGTTGTTTTCCTTACATATCAATACTAGCCACAAAATGAGAAGCCATGATTGGGACAAGATTGATAATCTCACCTACAGAAAAATGGAACAGGGGTTAACCAGCCATACTTCCAGACAGAAGCAAAAGTTTAACAAATTACAGGAAAGAAGACAGAACAGTCCAAAACTTGACAACAAACGGATTATCTTCAATCTGACAGACCGACAACTCTCACCTGAAGAAACTTCCATCTTAGCTAAGGGAGGAAACTTTGCAGTCACTCCCACCCAAATTCCAGTGGAAGACATCATTGCAAATGTAGAATCTGCCATTCGTAATCTACCTGAAGAAGATGCTGAGGAAATAAGAGGAGAGACGGCAAGAATTCTACGAAAAGCAAAGCCCCCTGCTAGCAATATAACACGCAAGGAGAGAAACGCCATCAAGACCCTCAATGCAGATCCAGAAATCATTATTCTACCAGCTGACAAAGGCAATGCCACAGTGATCATGAAAACAGAAGAATACAAAAAGAAGATTGAGGAACTTCTGGACCCTGCCACATACAAAAAACTAAAACGAGATCCAACTTGCAAAATTACCAGGAAAACTAGCATTCTGATCAAGAATTCCACTCTTCATCCCGACACACACAGAAAACTATGCAAGACTGAAGCACAACCACCACGATTATATGGACTACCAAAAATTCATAAGGATTCCGTTCCACTCCGACCCATCGTGAGTGCCATTGGTTCCCCAACATATGAATTAGCTAAATATTTGACCACCCTCCTACAGGACCACATTGGAAAAACCACTTCTTACATCAAAGATTCAACTCACTTCATCAACAAAATCAGTCCGTTAAGACTCAATCCAAAGGATATATTAATCAGTTTTGATGTTGTATCCCTCTTTACCAAGGTTCCAGTTAAAGACACAATCTCATTGATTAACCAGATTTTTCCAGAAGATATAACAGCCTTATTTCACCATTGTTTGACAACAAGTTATTTCCTATGGGATCAAGAATTTTATGAACAGATTGATGGAGTAGCTATGGGAAGTCCACTCAGTCCAGTAATAGCAAACTTTTACATGGAATATTTTGAAAAGACAGCATTAGAATCAGCACCTTACAAACCTACAGTCTGGTTCAGGTTCGTAGATGATACATTTACCATTTGGAGCCATGGTGAAGAAAAATTAATGGACTTTCTAAACCATCTTAATAATATCTATCCAAACATTCAGTTTACCATGGAAAAGGAAATTGAGGGTAAACTCCCATTTCTTGATACCCTTGTCATCCGTAAATCAAACCTTCAGTTAGGTCACAAGGTCTACCGGAAACCAACTCACACAGATCGCTACTTACACAAAAACTCCAACCACCACCCCCGACAGAAAAGAGGAATAATCAAAACATTAATGGACCGTGCAAGACGGATCTGTGAACCACAGTTTCTCAAGGAAGAAACTAACCATCTAAATCACGCACTGCTAGCAAACGGCTACTCCAAGAATGAAATCAGAAGGGCCATTGAACCAAACAAAAATCAGAAAACTCAAGAAAAACAGTCTCCCATAGGAAAGGTTTTCTTGCCATTTATTAAAGGAGTCACTGATAGGATGGAGAAACTTTTGAAAAAACATAACCTACAAACAGTGTTTAAACCCACCAAGAAAATACAACAAATGCTACGATCAGCAAAAGACAAAAGAGACCCCCTCACCTCTGCAGGAGTATATCGTATACCTTGCAGCTGTGGAGAAGTTTACATCGGGACCACAAAACGCAGCATACAAACAAGGATAAAAGAACATGAAAGATACTGCAGACTTGGCCAACCTGAGAAATCAGCAGTGGCTGAACATGGACTGACACAAACAGGACACAGGGTCTTATTCCAAGACACTGAAAGACTGGACAATTCTACCAACTATTTTGTCAGATTGCACAGAGAAGCCATTGAAATTCATAAACATCAGCACAACTTTAACAGAAAAGAGGAGAGTTTAAGAATGAATAAGGCTTGGCTTCCTGCCCTGAAAAACCTCCAGACAAAGACAACATTCAACAATAGCCATACAGATTAGTTTTGGATTACACACATTAACAGATCACTTCAGGATACAATGGTTCCATATTAACATACCATACCCTCATTAGCACATTATCTTGATACTTACAGGACAATACTTTTGCAGGACAATACTCAGCTCAAACCCAACCCCTTTCTGACTATATATTACTCTTCCTACACCCTTGACACTGAGAGACACTGTCCTTCAGTGTTACTACTCTGAAGATGCCTGCCACAGTTGCTGGCGAAACGTCAGGAAAGAAAATTCCAAGACCACGGTTACACAGCCCGGATAACCTACAAGAACCAGTGAGGGAAGAGCTACACATTACATGTAATTATGTGATTATTTCCTCAGAGATCTTTCACAGATTGTAGCCAAGAAAGCTACAGTTTAAAGGGGAAGGACCAGAGAATGTGTGACACTATTTAATTGGTTCTACTCTTACCTTCTGCACACACACACATCCCATTAAAAATAAATCACCCTAAGATGTTTCTGTCAACACTATGAACATTTATGAGGATGACCCATATGAGGCAGAGGCAGGCAATGACAAACCACCTCTGCTCATTTTGTGTGTTAAGTGCTGTCAAGTCGCTTCCGACTCATGGCGACCCTATGAATGAAAGTCCTCCAAAATGTCCTATCTTTGACAGCCTTGCTCAGATCTTGCAAATTGAAGGCTGTGGCTTCCTTTACTGAGTCAATCCATCTCTTGTTGGGTCTTCCTCTTTTCCTGCTGCCCTCAACTTTTCCTAGCATGACTGTCTTTTCCTGCTGCCCTCAACTTTTCCTAGCATGACTGTCTGCTCATTCCTTGCCTTGAAAAGCCTACAGGGTCACCATAAGTTGGCTGTGACTTGACAGCACTTCCCATCACCAACCATATGAGGACCCTATCTATCACAATAAAGTAAGCCTTAGCTTCTGTGCTTCAACACACACACCCTCCATCAGTCTCCCTCTCTGCAAGCAAAGCTTCTGTCCCCTGCAGGGAAGGCAAGAAGACTGGCACAACCTTTTATCAGGGTGCGAAGGCCTTGTCCCAGGCCTGCCTTGCTTTGTTTTCCTGCCTACTTGGCATTATACAACCTAAGATACCTGAATAGCTCAAGCAAACAGAATAGCTCTATATACCTGTACGGAATCAAAAATTCTCCCCAAAGCCACAGAAACGTTGTACGAATAGGTACAGATGTATACTCTGAATGTAGCTAATTAAAATTAGATCTGAATATACCCCCATTCATTACACTCATCAGGGTAACTTTTTTTTGCCATCAAGTCACAGCCAACATATGGTGACCCCATGGGGTTTTCAAGGCAAGAGAAGTTCAGAAGTGGTTTGCCAGAGCCTGCCTCTGCATTGAGGCCAGACTTCCTTGGTGGTCTCCCATCCAAATACTTATCAGGGCCAACCCTGCTTAGTTTCCAAGATATGAAAAGATCAGGCTAGCCTGGGCTATCCAGGTCACATCCATAAGAATAACTATTCCAAGTAAAATTACCTCCACTATTCAGAAATTTCATGGAGGCTTGGAAATGGTGGTATTTTGAAGCCTCACTCACTGCTGCTGCTTCCATTTGACCAGGGGAGGACAGCATGCCTGCATGCATGCATTTAGATAGTTATTCATATCTTGCTTTTCTCTTCAATGTGGACCCTCTGGGTATAGGGCTTAGTTCCTCCATGTGCCTGTTCTGCAAGAAATACAAGAAAAGGACCCTCTTGTTCCCTAGATGTTATTGGAGAAGGAGCATTTATTGGATGCAATTCCTTGGGAATTTTATCCCCATTCAGGTGGTGGAGAAATCTCACAGGCAGAAATGTGTTTCCAATTGAGGCAGCAATCCCAAGCAGGTCTTCTCAGAGCCCCATTTATGCATTGGTCCTCAGGAAATGTTTCTTAAGACTGCAGCCTTAAACCAGTGGGAAACATCACCAGCAAACACCTGCCATTGTCATAGTAAAGAATCCAAATAAAATTATTCCTTAACAAAATGAACTGAATGTGAGCCCAAATAAAATATATATGTATATACTTAGTGATTGGTAAAAGTAGAAATGCTGAGTACAAAATTTTCAAATTGATTATTTTCCCAACATCTGCTTACATGCATCTGTTGTGTTGCTTTCTTCCCTTCACTGCCCCTCCTATTTCAGCCTAGGAAAATTAAACTAGACAACAAGATATTAGAATAACTGTAACATTGGCACCTGCTTCTGATTTTCTTTTGTATTTCCAATATTTATAAATGGGTATTTTTTGCATCTATTGTTCATTATAAAGTTTATGACTATACATCCTTTGTTATGTTCGTACTTTTATTTAAAAGAGAAGCATCAAGATCACCTCAAAAACAAGGTGGTCCATTATATTGGAATAGCATTACATTTTTGGGAGCCACATTGATAGAAGAAGAAGGAGGAGGAAACCATGTTGGGTCTGGAATTGAGAGAAACTCATGAAAATCTCTATCTATATAGATATCCATGCTCTGTTCACTGTGGGCCGGCTCCCCCATGGTAGCAGCCCTCATACAAACCTTGGGCATTGACAGGGTTGCTGGGGTAGCATGGCCACTTGGGGGCACCATTTTGGTGATCAAGTGGCTTCATGCAGAGGCCTGTCACTAATATTTTTGTGATGGCAGAAACACTTCTTTGAGCCCCTGCTTGATGGATATCTCAGACGCAGTGAAGTCAGATACCACCTACATAGATCAAAGAATCATGGAGTGGGCTCTTTCATCCTGGGGTATCATGGTCATCTGTATATTTTTGTCAGGAGATAAGGAAACTTTACCATATATCAGGTGTAATTGTAGTTATCGAAGGGTTCTCTGAGGCACCATTTCACACAAACAGTTCCCTGATGCAAGTCGAGCCTGTCTGAAAGCCCTATATAAACCTAGATGTTCCATCATTGACTCTGCCCATATAAAATTCAGACTGACATGAATGGGTCACAAACTGCCTTCCTTTTTTTCTGGTAGCAGTAGCCTTTTGCTGAACATCAAACACGTCTGATTCAAAGAGATTTTGTGTTTATTTTCTCTCCCAAAGCCTTCTTTCTCCCGTGCAATTTTGCACAAGGCTGCCATGATTCTACACAAGCCAAAGCCTTCAATGTTTAAAGGTGTGAGGCAGCCTGAATAAAGATTTTAGAGGCAAAAACAAAATGGTTAAAACGATACAGGTTCTGTTTTGTGAATTGGGGAAGGAGCTGATGTACGGATGCAACAACAAGGACTCTAAGCTGACATCAAAGCAAACGTGGGGAAGGGGGGAGACAGCTGAAATGACAGCAGCATCTGCAGCATCTGCCTCTAAATTAGGCTGTGTTTCAAAGTCTGCGCTCAACTGCTACGCAGTATAAAGACCCAGGAGGAAGGCTAACCAAGAAAAAGAGTTTGCTTTCCTGCCTAACACATCGAAGTAACACATGCTAAGAAGAGCTATAAATGCATATGGCATACAGTCACTTGCTGCCTAATTGCATTGGGCTCAGGAAGCCCAAGCACAACTTCCACTGAATCCTAGTTTTAAGAGAGGATTTGAGATCTTTTTTTTCCCCCAGTGCAGAAAGCTGACACAAATTGGGAGCAGATTACATTCTGCTCTTGCAAGACAGCATCCCATAATTTCAAAAGATGGAGGGTTATTTTTTTCCCCCAGACAGTAGGACACCTGTGAAATAGCAACTCTTAATTATAGGCCGTATTAACCTCATGGATCAGGCAGCTGAAATATATTATTATAATTTGGGGAAGACTTGATCTCCAAAAATCAGACAGAGCTCCCTTTCTGCAAAGCTTTAGCTTTATCCACAGTAAAATGAAGCTACTATATCTTCCGCCATTTCTTCTTTAATTAAACGCCTGCCTAATGATACTTCTTGTGTCCCCAGAAAACACTGGGTACCCAAAGGTTGGGTGGAAAAGAACTCAATTGTGTATGAAAAAGTGTTTATTTTAAGGCGCTAATGTCATTATTAAAAACATTTTAAAAATTATATTAACAAAAAGCACAAATGGCAACTAATACAGGTGATAAACTGAAACCACAAGCCAAATGCGCTTCGGCCCCCTGGCCTTCGTCAGTGGTCTAATAAAATCCCTTATTATGCACACATATACATCATACAACTGGTATAATAATATTATAGCAGTATTATGTGTACTGGGATATATTCAATTAGACTCTGTGTCCAATATATTCTATAAAATTACAGAGCCCACTGCAGTGGAAGCATTCTACTTGTTCTTTTGTGGGCTGTATTAGCCTTCCATACAAGGTGTGCATACCAGTATCAACCAGATAAATGAAATATATTATTATAATTTGGGGAAGCCTTGATCTCTGAACATCAGACATTCTGCAAAGCCTTAGCTTTATCCACAGTAAAATGAAGCTACTATATCTTCCGCCATTGCTTCTTTAATTAAACGCCTGCCTAATGATACTTCTTGTGTCCCCAGAAAACACAACATGCATTAATAAATGCCGGGAGAATTTATGATACGCCCTCATTCTTGCAACTGCAGCATGCTGAATGTGTTAGAAAAGGGAAATGAACCTACGCATTAAAGAACAATATTAATAACAAGGTTAGAAGTTTGTGTCACTGTATTGCACATATACTTCTAGCTATACATTTGCCCCAAAAGTATTGTATTCTTGTTTGAACTATGTTAACTTACAGCCAATTGAGAAGATGTTAATTGTAATTCCTGTAAAGCTGTTAATTAATGAGAGCAGTATGACACTTTCAAGCATTTTAGCAAAAGCATCAAATTGTGAATCTAACTAGGTACTACATTGGAACATTGTCTTCTCCACCAGCCAACACGTTTAGTTATAAATGAATATATGAACAAACAGAGGGTTAAAAGTTGCAAGCAGCAAACATCCATCTATAATGCACTCTGCTAACTTGTGCATTAGGAGAAACAATTCCAGCAGAAATGATGCACTGTGGCTGCCACAATGACAATATTACACATGAAATAATATTGGTTTTTATGCTTATGGATTTCTATCAGTTTAAATGAATCCGTTCAAGGGCATCAACATCAAATAGAGTGTGCATTCCAGCATAGTTCTCATCACAGACAACCCAAAAACAGTCAAAAGCAAAAACACAAAACAAAACAAGATGTATAACGCTCACAAGGGAGGGAAAAAAGACAAACAAACATGGCAATAGATTGCTTTTGTGACGTGTGTCATAGGAATGGTATTTACATTGAAAAATGAAAAATGCCAGAAATATTTCCTTATATTCTTTCTAGATAAAAGAGACAATCACCTGGATCCAGCAATTTGCACAGGCTTGACAGGATTGCCTCGATGTAGAGGAGCTTTGTTTGAACACTAGAGCAAACATGCAGCTCTAAATAGGGCTTAGACGATCACTTACTAAGAAGTAACTTAACATAGTGTGCATTCAATTAGACTAATGATGTTTTATTATTGTTGTTGTTAATGTTATTAGTATATAAAGAAGAAGAGTTGGTTTTTATATGCCGACTTTCTCTATCATTTAAGGGAAAATCAAACCGGCTTTCAGTCACCTTCCCTGCTCACATGATGTTATTTGCCACCAAAAGAAATGTTTTCTGTGTCTTGTTTTTCTTGCATTTAAGCCGTTTCCCTCAGTTTGGAAGCTAATATGCATGAACATCATGCAAAGCGACCCAGATATGATCAGAGCCCCCAGACTCTTATGAGCCAGCCTGCCAATCGACTCTTTCTGCCTGTCCTTGGCAATGCTGACCTTCTGAACCTGAAAACTGATTGTCAGCTCGGCGTGCAAATGCCTGGAGGATGGGGGTGACCCCTTTGCAGGCCCCTGTCCCAAACTTCACCAAACTTCACTGTCCATCTAAGGAGAGTCGCTTGCAACTACGCTGCAAATTTGGTGACTCTACCTACATAAGAACATAAGAAAGGCCCTGCTGAATCAGACCAAGGCCCATCAGGTCCAGCAGTCTGTTCACACAGGGGCCAACCAGGTGCCTCTAGGAAGCCACTAACAAGATGAGTGCAGCAGCACCATCCTGCCTGTGTTCCACCGCACCCAAAATAATAGGAATGCTCCTCTGATACTAGAGAGAATAGGTATGCAGCATGACTAGTATCCATTCTAACTAACAGCCATGAATACCCCTTTCCTCCATGAATATGTCCACTCCCCTCTTAAAGCCCTCCAAACTGGCAGCCATCACCACATTCTGGGGCAGGGAGTTCCACAATTTAACTATGCGTTGTGTGAAAAAATACTTCCTTTTATCTGTTTTGAATCTCCCACCCTCCAGCTTCAGCAGATGACCCCGTGTTCTAGTATTATGGGAGAGGGAGAAAAAGTTCTCCCTGTCCACTCTCTCCAAACCATGCATAATTTTATAGACCTCTATTATGTCTCCCCTCAGCCACCTTCTTTCCAAGCTAAACAGCCCTAAGCATCACTTTACACTTACATTGAATCTCATTTGCCATTTTAATGCCCATTCTTCCAGTATGCAGAGATCCTTCTGGAGCTCTTCACAGTCCGATTTTGTTTACCTCTACAGGAACTTTGAAAAAAAACCCCATAGACTATAATGGACCTGATTTTTTTTGGGAAACTTGTAAATAAAGCCGAAATACCCATTTACGGGTATGGGTATTCAGCTTATTTCAGGTTTACCAAAAAAGAAATTGCACCCAATAACCCCAACCAGAAATTTACTGCATTTTTTTTTGCACACCCATATTCCAGATAGCGATATTTACTCTCCATTTCTGTGTGCTGTAAAAAATAGCTCCAATTAAGAGCAGGGGGGAGTAATTTTGAATTTTCACTTCATATTACAAAGATGTCTCAGGGCTGGTCACTATCACTGCAGTAAAAATGTGGGTGCTTTCGCACATACTGAATAATGCACTTTCAATCCATTTTCAATGCACCTTAACTATCGTTGCAAGTGGATTTTGCTGTTTCACACAGTAAAATCCAGCTGCAAAGTGGATTGAAAATGGATTGAAAGTGCACCCTTTGATTCGTGGACAGAATAATTAAAAAGATGTTCTCAGAATACTTAAAAGATCCTGATGGGAGACACATGGACAGACTGTCTTTAAGGTACGCAGAGCTCAAGCCATTAGTGCTGGGAGGCAGGGGCTTCCCTAAAGTGGAGGTGTTTATAATTCCACTGATGTAGTCAAGTCATTCTCACTCGATCTTCCCTTGCCTCTATTTACCCAAATGCTGCACTCCAGCACCACCCATGGAAGCCATCAGTCATGATAGCTAAAGAGAACCTCCATGTTCAGCAGCAATATCTCTCTGAATACCGGATCCTGGGGACAAAGGATAGGAGTACATCGATGCATTCATGCCCGACTTGTAGGCTTCACAAAAGTTCTGACTGGCCACTCTTAAGAACAGAGGGCCTAGATGGAAACAATTGACTTGTTTGAGAGTTCAAGTTGAGCACAAAGCATAAGTGAGAGCTGAACCAGAAATATTAAACCACTCCCTTTGACTTGCACATTTACTGCTGCAATGTGCTGAAAGCAAACCAGTGATTTCCTGCAACTACAAAACAAGCACAAAGAAGAAGTGGAGCTTGCATCCAAACAGTAACCCTCATTCATTTCCCCTGCAGTGAATGCTCCTCAAGCAGCAAAGGGTCAAATTAAACAGCAGAGGAAAAGAGTTAAATGAGGATATGGAGGTTTTTTTAAGCAAAAGTCACTGCAATTTACCTTAAAGTCTTTGGTTAGAGAAACAATGGTTTTTAAGGAAAACTCCTGATAAAATCCATTGGCCTTAATGGTTGATTATCATAACTGAATAAGTTTCCTTCCAACTTCCTTCCAACTTCATGCCCATCCCTCTCCTGCTTCAAACTGCATCCCCTACCACTCTCTGTCTCTGGAATGGCCTTCCTTCTGCATTTATCCATCCAATTACCTCTCCCACTCAATCCCTCCTCAAAATGCTTATCTTCTTGCATCGGATTCTTCCTTCTTCTCCACTGGCATGGTGTCCATGTAACTTGCATGATCTTCACTATAATTAATTGGAAATCCCATCGATTTCATGGCGTTTACCTCCAAACAGGCATACAAAGGCTCTCAGTTTTTCATTCATAAGCCTACTGGGCAAGAACCATGTTAATTTTGCATCCCATTCAGTGCCTAGCGCACTGCTGATTCTAAATAAATGTTTAATGAGGATAGGAAGGATGAGGATACTTCATAGGAAAAATGTATAAAATACTGTTGAGGTCAGATGTTTAGTTGGTACGACTCAGCATAATCCCACCAGCCTCCGTAACAGTTAGAAGGATTCAAACTAAATCATCTAGCCCACATGCAGCACTGCAGCTGGTATTACCTAAATGCCTACAGCTCTATAAAATTAAAATCATATTATTATACTAATGTAATAACATGAATAAAAAATGAATCTGTTCTAATGAATATGGGATAAAAAATTAATCTGTTTTTGTTGCTTGTGCTGCCTTCTTTTCAAATTTCCAAGTTTGGAAAATAAAACAATTTGGGTCCCATGCTGTTTTACAGTAAGTTTTAGCCTTATGAGAATTTCACTAACTACTTATAAATGTCCAGAAATTTGCAACAGGAGCTCTTGCGCTTCCCTATCCATCCCAAGGCCGAACACCACCCATGTAATTAACTTTGGTTTTCTTCATTTTTCCCCTGCTGTTCAAAATAAAATGTGTTGTTTGGCTTTCTAATATCCAACAAAAAAACCTATATGAATACTAATCTATTTTAACCTCAGAGGATTCACAAGAAAAAAGATTGACTTTTATTTTATTAATTGTTTTTCCAAATAAAACAGTTAATGAATGAACAGAAGATGCTGCTTTTCACATTTGTACCAAGAATTTCAAATAAAAATCCTGTTTTCATTACTGAAGAAAAGAATAGCAATTGATTCTGCCAGTGTTTAATTGATGCACCTACTGTGTGTCAAAATATTATTTTTTTTAAATCTTATCATTAAAAACAAGGGAAAGTAAGTAAAAAAAATTCATCTAGTGCTTCTCCAGAATTTATTCAAGTTCTTCTGCATTCCATGCACAGATATTCTCAGCATTATGTGATCTGAGCTGGACACAGTGCTTGGGATCTTCAACTGTTGTCAATAAGAATATTTCTAAACCCTAATTCCACCCCAAAGTGATTAGTATAAATAGCAAATCTTCTCAAGCTTTCAACAGAGGAAATCCACAAGTGAGAGAAGCAATCTGATCCTCTTTGGCCAGTTATGCTGCTTGCTGATCTGAGTTTGTGGAGGGGATTGATTCCCATTTTGCTGCGAGTATAAGGGCTAAAAAGATGGGGTGTTATGCTGGGGCATTTCTAATAACATCACCAGAGTTATGAGTTGAAAAAGGTATGGCAGTGGGAAGCAACGAGATAGATAAGGAGGAGGAGGCTCAGACATTTGGGTGCAGTCTTTTGCTCCTCTTCCCAACCACAGTTACTTGGGATGTCATTCTTGTGAACTTTCAGACTAAAGATTTTAAGTGTTGAATGCCAGGTAAGTAAATACAGATCTGACATGTGTTACTGTTACAGAGTCCTGGCTGGATGAGCAACAGGGTATAAGTCTATACTAGTTGTGGGTGCCAAGAGTTCTCAATACAATAGCAGACATGTCTTGGAGGTCTTGCCTTTGTTGTGATTCCATGACCCTGACCAGACAGTCTGTTCCAAGTTCACTGACAGGTGTTTCCCCCCCCCCCCCTGGCCTTGGACACCTGAGAGAGAACTGGCATTTGGTTAGCGTACTGCCCAGGCCACTGCCTGCCTGAGCTGAGCAAGCTGGTGGTGGAGTTTCCCAGACTGTGGGTCTTCAGGAATTTTAACATCAGTGCTGAAGCCTTTGTGTTCTGGAGAGGCTGGGGAGACATGACCACCATGATGACCAAAGGTCTGAGTCTACTGTCCCTGAGCCAAATATATATAGCAAGTCACACCCTGGTCTTGGTGTTCTGAGCAGGGCAGGCCAACGCAACCTGGGGGTGAGGGAGTTCTTTGTGAGTCTATTGTCATGTACACATCACTATCTAATGGCCTTAGGCTTAAAGTAGCACAGAACCTTGGAGGGATGGAGGATAAATTAGCAGGGTTGCCAGATCTCTTTTGCTACTAGTGGGAGGTTTTTGGGGTGGAGCCTGGGGAGGGCAAGGTTTGGGGAGGGGAGGGACTTCAATGTCATAGAGTTCAATAGCCAAAGCAGCCATTTTCTCCAGGTGAACTGATCTCTATCAGCTGGAGATCAGTTGTAATAGCAGGAGATCTCCATCTAGTGCCTGGAGACCTATAAATTAGGTTAAGCCATCCCCCCCCCCCTCAAGGCAAAGACAGTTCCAGGCAACTTACCTAAATCTGGGGGGAATTTTCCATCTGATGGCAGCAGGCCTCTGGAATTAGGAGAATTTATAAGCAACACATAACACAAGCAACAGATGCATTTTAAACATTTTATTTATTAAAATAAATGTGAATCTGAACACAAATTCTATTTAGGGATTACTCTGTGGTGAGAATGGCAGCAAAAAATCCCTTGCTTCTCTGCCTTTGTGTCTGTACAGTGCTAGCCAGTGATTTTACTCCAAATTGCAAGAATCTGGTTGTATTTAGGCCCCAGAACTAATAGGATATTGTTTAGAAAATCACTGTGTATTTGTTAAAAACTATGAGGATATAATCAGTTGCGTATGCTCTGACTTGGATGTCACATTATTGACAGAGGTTGTAGATGTTCCTGAAGCTTCCATTACTCAGGTTTCTTTGGTTTGTGTTTGGTTAGTATAACCTCAGGACATGGACAGAACACTTAAAGTCTTAAGATTTACCAATCTGCTTCTTGGCTTCTATCTATTAATTATATCTGTAAAGGCTGGATGCCTTATGGATTACAAATGTCAATGTATCCTTGATAAAAGGGTCAGTCATTGGATCCAGCTGACTTGAACAACTATGGGCCAGTAATAAATCTACTCTTTCTGAGTTAGATCTTGGTCCTGCAGAAGATGGTGGCCACAAAGCTCAAGGAATGTATGGAGGAAATTGATTTTCTTGATCATTTTCGATATGGCTTTTGCCCAGGTCAGTAGTAGTTTTGGTTGCCCTCATGGATGATGTATTGTGGTCTTCCAACAGGGGGAGTGTGCCCCGTTTTTTGTCCTGAACCTCTCAGTGTCTTTTGATACCAGTATATCATCTGAACAATGTATGTAGCAGAGATGTGCTAGACTGGTTTCAGTCCTTTATAGAAGGTACGTTTCATCGGGTAGTTCTGGAAGACTTCTGCTCCATCCCTTGCAAGGGAAGCACTAGATGAGCTCAGTCAGCATCTGGAGGTTGTAGGGGGCTAGATGAGGGTGAACAAACTCAAATTAAATCCAGGTAAAGCAACAGTGCTATGGGTTGGAGGTAAAGCTCATCCAATAATAGGTGTTCAGCCTGTGGGGTTGTACTCCCCATGGAGAAACAAGTTTGCAGTAGTCAGGAGTGCACTTTTCCAGATTTGGTTGATTCATCAGCTGTGAACTTTTCTAGGTGGACTTCAGGAGCTACAGTCACATATGCTTTCGTAACATTCAGAGTGGTTTAGTGTAACATACTGGACATGAGCCCTGACCTGAATGGCCTAGGCTAGCCTATTTCGTCAGATCTCAGCTTCTAAGCAGGGTCGGCCCTGGTTAGTCCTTGGATGGGAGACCACGAAAGAATGCCAGGGTCACTGTGCAGAGACAGGCAATGGCCAACCACCTCTTTTAGCCTCTTGCCTTAAAAACCCTCCTGGGTTGTCATAAGTCAGCTGTGACTTGACTGCACTTTACACTCACACTGGACATGAGGCTGTCTTTGAAAATGGTTTGGAAACTTCAACTGATTAAGAATCACCTAGTCAGAGTGCTTATAGAGGCTGGCCAACAGCAAGTGCAGACTCCCATTCTGTGCTCATTATGTTGGTTACCAGTGTGCTTCCAAGCCCAATACATGTATCTGCCTCATCAAAAAGATTAGTAACCTTTGAGGCCCTAAATGGCTTAAGCCCAAGGTACCTGGTAGACTGCTCCATCCATATAGAACAACTTGTGATCTGGGGTCAGGTGAAGAAGCTTTATTGGAGGAATCCCATGTCAGAAAAATCTCATTGGTGAGATTCTGTTTGAGGATTTTCTTAGAAACAGCCCCTACATTTTTGCAAAGATCCTCTGGAGGAATAAGGAAGTCAACAGGAGTGAGACCCTTTCGTGTTCCATGAGCACTTGTAGCTCTTCCCACCCAGTGAACCACCATTTTATATTGTATTCTGGTTGCTATTCTATTGAAAACAAAGTGGACCTTGCAAGCCCGACATCTGTTCACCCCAGTTTATGTTACAGATTAATTACCATAGGGATGTACTTTCAAACTACTAAATGCCAACTCAAATACAATTCATTTCACACATTTGGCTGTGAGCCATTGTGCTGAGTAGTGAAGTAATATGAGATCAAGCAATGGACATGCATGGATACATCAGTTCCAAGTCATTAATACTCACAGTGATATATAGCATTCTTTGAGCATACTTATGCTCTTTTGTGCTTCAAAATGCATTTTAAAGACATATTTCTGATGATCTTTGGTGGCAATTTATTCTTCAGTTCCCATATCAAACTGCCTATACACATGCTTCCTTCCCATAAGAATTCAGCTTGAACCAGACTACCATAATCTTTTCTAATGAAGTTTGCAGTGTTGCCATCAGAATCAAGGAAACTGAGTTATAGGCAGAGGAAGAAAGTGAGAGGATAGGAAGCGGGCAGTGGCTGTGAAGGATATGCTAGGTAGACAATGCATTCAATAATGTTTGCCACTTTAACAAAAGGAAACTTTCACAGGATGGAGCTGGGGACTAAATGAGAAAGGAACAGATATTAAGCTAGAATAGATAACTGCACGGTTGTGTTCAGTAAAGTTATGTCAGTGTCTGAAATAATCAAAAGTCTCTGAGCAGTTCTTCATGGGCAGTTTTAAATAACAGCATAACTATCAGAAGCATGGAGCAACGTGAAGAAGATGCAGGAGGGAAAAGAACATTATAACAATGGCTAATCATACCAAGGCAAGGTGGAGCAATCTTGCAAGGAAGCACTATAGGTATTTTCTAAGGAGGCACACAAACAAGTCTCCTGAGCATAGAAAGAGAAGTTTGAGTTCCCAGAGAAAGTTCTACTTCCTCCCAATAACGACTCATCTTAGACCAGAACTGGAAAAATCCTTACGTTTTCTCAACATAATCATATCTGGAGGCTGTATGTGATTATAGAGTAAGTGGTGAAATATCCTGAGAGCTTTCCTCACCACACTGTTCGTGCACCTTAAATATACCTATCAGCTTTATCCAGAATATGCTCAATATCAGCCATGAAGATATGGGGATGCTGCGGTGCCGTATCTTTGCCCATCATATTACCATAGATGAGTAATTGCACAATGTCCTCTAAACTTGTAGAACTTATTAATAATTAGGAAGAACTTGTTAATAATAAGGAAGAAGCACGGCAGTTCAGAGAGGGGTAAGGCTGTATCTGTGTACTTATAATGGCCTGTGGTCCACCATCACATATGCTCTTTCTTTAGAATAATTCTGTATTCATAGATGCTTAAGTGGTTTTCTGTAGATGTTCTGTAATAAATAAGTTTGTTAAGTTTGTTGATCAAGCTGTGTCCTTCAGAAAGCTTACTGTTGTGACACAGCATATCATTTTATGATCATATTCACAGATGTAGCTTCTATGATCGTGTTAACACTAGAAATGATTGGACAGCCAGGCGATATCTATATATTATGGGATACGCTATTTAGAAAGAAGACTATTGAAGGAGAATATGCAAAGGCTGAGATTTACCTGTTGTATAAAAAGAAACTAGAAAATATGAAGATAACAGTGAACAGACTTAAAATGAATAAATTGAATTTTTTAAAAAAATCAAAATGCAATTTACATGTACCAGTAATTTTATAGTTGAATGTGGATTAAATAAATGATACTTACTAAACTGTGCACATGACTCCTGTTTATTGCTTATTTTCACTAAAGTAACAAGCACTGGTTCTATTATTGGTTAATATTAGGTAATATGGACCTCTAGACTGTTTTGCTGTGACTGTTTTTATTTATTAATTTTCTTTTCCCAGCCAATTTTTTGTTATTTACTACTGGACAGTTTTAGATGCTGCTTTGATAGTGAAATGTGTAAGTTGCAGCAACAGGTGGTAGTGTAAGACTCACGTGGTTACAAAATTAGTCAGTGGACATGACAGAGTAAAGCATGAGCAGTCTAAAGTCGAATCCAAATTAACCACTGCAAGCAAAGCAACCAAGCAAACTGAAGACGTGTGGACTGCAAGTATAGCATCTGAGCCATTCAAGCTAGACCAAACTGAGACATTCAAGCTAGACCAAACACACGCATTGAGGAAGAAACCTAACAAGGGGCTTTCAACCAGCACATGACAAGAAGGTACTGTTTTGGGATCATTCATGTTTCCTTTCTCTGAGGTTGAATTCCAGCATACGTGTCCACCATGTTGGCTTCTGCCTCCACTTATGACTTAACATGTGTGGAACAGCTCACATAGAAAAAACAGAGTTTTGCTATCATAACACATAACAACAAAGTTCAATGGAAGCTGTCTCCATATTTAGCCACAATAAGAATAATGGAGCAATGCCTTATAGCCCATTCCTGAGGTTAGGGGCTGAAAGTGGAGTGGAGGCAGTGTGACCCTGCTGCCAGCATAAGTGCCCTCTTATCACAGAATAAGAGGCACTTACGCTGGCGGCGGGGGCAGTTCTGTCAGTGCCTGGCCACCCCAGAGCTGCCCGGTGCTCCTCCAATGATGCAGCCTCTCCAGGACATAAATCCTGTAAAAGAAATGAGGCACCGGCACGGGGGGCATTCCCGGGGCATTCCCAGGGGTGGAGCTGACTGTAGTCAGCTTCCTAAGCCACTCCAGCCGGGGATCGCCCCCTCCAGCAACAGCATTGCTGCGCTAGGTTTTTCTTGGTGCAGCATCGCTGTTTTCAATGGGGCTATTTCCCCCATTTTTGCTTTTTCATTTTTAAAGGGTTTTTTAAGCCTTGCAGCGGCTAGGAAACCTCTTTGGAGGTGCCGCAACGGTGACTTGGCCACACCATCCCTGGCCACTGCAAGGCTCAGGAATGAGCTGTTAGAGTGGCAATTTGGAATGATGATTTGTGTATCTATGCCAGCTTCACAAGGCAATGTGTTCATGAATGTTCTTGCAGGAAAGGTGCTCTCTACAGCATACATTTGTCCATTCAATAATACCACTGGTATAATACCACCAAGACACAGAGAGAGGTAGGGTGGGAAATAGTTGCTAGGCTATAGGAATTTCAGATAGTCGAGACAGAAAATATTAAGTCCAAATAATACCTTTGACTGAACCATCTGTTTGGCAATGGAGGTAGCAGAATTCTTATCTTGGCCTCATGTTATTTCCCCTATACTGGTCATTAGAATATATGTGCAAATGTAGTCTGAAACAGCCTGATGCCATAAATAGTAGACTTCATTCAAACATCCATCTGCCATATGGAGGGCTGCTTGAAAGGCAACTGGATGGAGGTAACACCGTGTGGTAAGTGATTTCTGTAAAGCAGCTCCTCTTCTCCCACATGGTGCTTCCTGCAGTCTTAACCATCCCATCCCAACTGCTTTTGTTTTCTTCTCTTTGGATTGGCTTGGTTGGAATTACTGGAATCATGGCAGGGGGTGGGGGTTGGGAGTGGGGCGCCAGTTCCTACAAATGGCTGTCATGTAAAGCTGCTCCGTTAAGGTAGCATTTCAAGCAATCTCCCATGTGGCAAGTTGTAATTTCCAAATCTAATGTACATCTAAGAGGGGAAACAGAAATCCAGACAATAACGACGTTGTTTTTCTGATTTCCTGAAATTTGACCTCAAAGATAAAATGAAAGCGAGTCTTGATAGGGGTAGAGGGTTACAAGGGAATAACTTTACTTCTGCCAAGTTTTCCGGCAATGGAGAAAGCCCTTGTTTCTTAAAGAAGACTCAGCAGAAAGGGATCACTGGATCTAGGCCACAGTTCACACGACAGTACATTCCCCCTCAACATTTGCTTGGTTTCACATCACTAATGTTTCAAACTCATCCTCAAATTTATCTCTTTCAGGCAGGAAGCTTTTGGCTTGAGGGCTTGAGTGTTCTTTCACATCTAAATATATGTAATGACATGTGCTTATGTACCTCCATCGGTACCACCGCTTCTCCATTCCTGTTCGCCTCCCCACTCTGCCAAATTTTGGATTAAGCCATGCTCACCAATTGAGTATAAGAGTAATAGAGCAGGAGCCTTTGGAATAAATATCACATCAGTGCAGCCTTTTATAAATTGGAGCTTGTGCCTACCTTTCAGTTAAGGAAATGTGCCCAGCAAGGTGTGGTTCCATGCACAAAACAAAAATTGAATTGTCTCTTCTCACTTTTTCATCACAAAATTCCCTATTACAATGCATCAGTAGCTTGGATTTACAATATGCTGCCATTAGAGGGCAGAAAAGAGTAAATGTGTGGACAGAAATGCACATTCCAAACCAATAAAGCTGAAAGAAAAGAGCTGAGATCAGATAGCAAAAATGGTACATTGTTTTAAATGAGTCATCAGAGATGATACGCCATACTATGAATAAATTTTGCATTCAATACTGCTGCCATTTTTCTGAAAAGAAGCTGAGCCACTGGTATTTACTGCCACTGGTATTGGTAGGATCAGACTAGGTTAATCACTCCTCTATCCCAATCTAACAAAAAGTTATAACACTACCCAGGACATTCTAAATTATCCATGAAGAAAGGATTACTGACCTACACATTTAACTGAGTTAAGGACACAAACAAATCTAAAATGAAAGATGTCCATTGCAGTCATAGAACATGGTGACACATTTTTCAATTAAAGACCTAAATTTGCCACTGAAAATGCCAGTGATGCATATGCTAATGTCTACAGCATGTCCTTCGCTCTCTCTGGAAGGACAAGGAAATAAGAGTGTCAGTTCAAATTGTTGGTGAGACAAAGTGATATCAAAGAGAGAGAAATCAAGATTCACAGCCAGATGAAAAAGCCGGGCTTTGAATATGGTCAATCAAGCTTTAATTGCTAAAACAATGAGTTGTATCCAAGATTCATGTGCCAAGGAAGATGTTTTGTTTTTGTTTTTTTGCCAAGCCCTTCCTTCAAAGCAGTCCTCCACTGTTATGCTCCAGAACTGTTCTGGAGACCCCTAACCCAGGGGAGAGTGTTTTAGGGGGTACCATGAGCTGCAGGAGCAGACAGAGAATTTCCATTACATGACCGAAGTTCCACCTGCAGTTGGTTGGCTACCAACCAGTGAATTTTAAGAAGAGTTGGTTTTTATATGCTGACTTTCTCTACCACTTAAGGAAGAACCAAACTGGATTACTATCACCTTCCCTTCCACTCCCCACAATAGACACCCTGTGAGGTAGGTGGGGCTGAGAAAGTGTGACTAGCCCAAGGTCACCCAGCTGGCTTCATATGTGTAGGAGTGGGGAAACAAATCCAGTTCAGATTAGCATCTGCTGCTCATGTGGAGGAGTGGGGAATCAAACCCAGTTCTCCAAAGTCCACTGCTCCTAACCACCACTCTTAGCCACCACACCATGCTTGCTTTAAGAGTGTTTAGGAGGAAAGGAAAGTGGAAACATGAAAGCAAGCTGGTACGGCCTGGGTTGAGCAATTGGACCTCCCTTTCTACAGATAATTTGAAGCTTGAACATGAGGCAGAGGGCACCCAGAGAGGAGGGAAAGGGCTGAACGTTTGTTTCTTCCTTGAAATTTGTATTGGGAGCCTATTTGGGTATATATGTTCTTATAATCTGTATTTTTGTGTTAATTTCATTTTGTAAGTCATTTTGAGTACCGGGTGTGGAACAACAGAGGGATAAAATATCCCAAATGAATAATACTTTAATTTATTGTGGTTGCCTTTTTAAACCTAATCATATCCAGAGATATGTGTTTACTGTAACAGAGTGGAATTGAAGTGATACTTTATTTCTTTCTAGTTTGCTTTTACGTCCATTGAAAACAGGTTTGGAAGGATGCTGCTTAGTATGGCATGGTTAATTAGATATTGTGTGATAAAAAGGGAAAAAAAGTGAGCTCAAGTTATATACATGGGGTGGCATAACATATAAGTTTGGTACATGGGGTGGCATAACATATAAGAGTGGAGTATACCCCCATGCCCTTCCTAATACTCTCTTCACAGCCTAGACCCATCCTCAAAATCCAAAGAATTTCCACAGAGAGCATGCAGTAGTAGAAACTGGGTGAGAGATACCTTCAGGTTGTTACAATAAAGCACACTGCTCTTCCAGTAACAACAACAAGAATGCATTGATGAGTCACACCTGACTCATGATGACCTTACTCCTAGGGCGCTGCAGACAAGAAAAGATCAGAGGTAGTTTGCCATTGCGTTCCTCCATGTAAGAACCCCAGACTTCCTTGGTGATCTCCCATCCAAGTGCTACCTGCTGCTGACCCTGCTTAGTTTCCCCAGCCCTAACAAGCTTGGGTTAAGCCAGGCTATCCAGGCTGCTCAGTCCAGTAAAAACAATTTTAGAAATTTCATTTGACAAACCTATTCAGTGTGAGTCCAAAGAGAAGGATAGAAGAAAGGAGATTTCCTTCATTACCTGCATTCTGTACATTTCAGAGGCCACAACCCCTCTAATCCAGCTTTATAAGACATAACACCAGCCTGCTACTGTACAACTTGTAAGTTCAAGGAAAATACTGAGACCTCTGCACATGAAAAAGAGATATTGACGTATCAAGGTAACACTTGAAGCATTATCTCAGGAGACGAGAAGCTGCCCCCCCCCCCCGCTTCTCTCTAACCAACTACAAAGGAAGGAAAGAAGTAAAATGTATTTTTACAGAATTCCAATAACAGAATGCTTGTAAAGGTTGTATTTAAATAGTACATGAAACATGTTCAGAATAGGCCAGGACTGAATACATAGCTGGAAGGGTACAGTGAAAGAGAAGTTTTCTGAGAATGCAGATGATAATTAGGGTTGGCATTTCAATATACCCGAAATGAAAACAAACCTGAAATTAGTCATTTTGGCAATATTTGGGTTTTGGGTCAACCAAGTAACAAAACTTGGGAATCTGCCCAAAGCCGAATAGCTGATTCCTGAAAAAGCCAAATATTGACTTTTGCTCAGATGCATAGCTCTGTGCTTTCTCCCGTTTTTCTACCTTTGACTGGTTTTGTTAGGGCTCCATAGTTGGGGCTTTTTTGAGGCAGGGGTCATGTAATCGGAGCCAGCTTGGTCAGCTTCAACTAGTCTGGATGAGTCATTTTAAAAGACGGGACTCACCCAGCCATGTCCAGAGGGATATACCCACCAACTAAAAAACGGCCTACAGCTATTTATTGGGCTATCTTAGAAGACTCCTCACCTGCGCAGATGAACAATCTCCTTCACAAGAGCTGCCTTGGTCATGACTTCAGCTGGCCCTGATATTAACCCCCCCCCCACCGAAAACCTGCTCTCAAACGGAAGGTCGCTCCGAGCAGAGGATTTGTTTCCCCGCACCATGACCATTTCTTGAAATCAGTTTTTTGATTACTATGATAAAGGAGTGTTCACAGGATGTCATTTGCCACCAAAAGAAACTTTTCCGTGCCTCGTGTTTTTTTTTTTTTTTTTTTTTTTGCATTTAAGCCATTTTCCTCAGTTTGAAAGCTAATTTGCATGGACATCATGCTATGTGTCCCAGATACGAAAGGAGCCCCCAGACTTTGAGGCACCAGCCTGCCAATCTTGCTGAAACAGTGCTGGGGGGGGGAGTTATTTCCCCATTTTTGATGGTTCATGTGGAACACTCTGTGCACATGGAGGAGCATAAACAAGGAAATAACTCCTCCTCCCTGCTGTTTTGTTGTTGGAAAACAGCTTGACAGGGGTGGAAGGAACCCTTGCTCCCCCTGTGGTGGCATTTGGAGCCCAAATGGGCTCTCCTTATTTTTAAAAAGCCATCCCCCACACCTAGTTTGCCCTCAGTCTCCTGAGATCTAGCAGCCAGTGCTGCTAGAATGTTCTAGTCTGGTGTATCAAGCCTATTTGCAAGCATAGCCAACACATATATGATCAGTAAAAGCAGATAGCTAAAAAAAAGCCAGTGTGTTGTAGTGGTTAAGAGCGGCGAACTCTAAACTGGAGAACCGGGTTCGATTCTCCACTCCTCCGCATGAAGCCTGCTGGGTGACCTTGGGCTAGTCACAGTTCTCTCAGAACTCTCTCAGCCCACGTGGAAGCAGGCAATGGCAAACCACCTCTGAACGTCTCTTTCCTTGAAAGCTCTGTGGGGTTGCCATAAGTCAGCTGTGATTTGACAGCACTTTCCACCACCTAAAAAAAAGCCATAAGAACTGTAAAAAATAAAGGGTCCCACATGTACTGCATAGTGGTTAAAGTCTTAGACTAGGATTTGGAAGACCCAAAGTCAAATCCTCACTCAGCTGTTCTCCTTCAAAGGGTTGTTATGAGAATAAAATCAGAAAAGCAGAAGCATGCTTGCTACCCTGAGTTCCTTGGAGGAAGGGTAGAATACAAAATGTAGCAGAAAGATAGGTTTTGCTTCTAACAGCAATCATCTATATGCTTCCATAGTGTCCCACAAGAGGCAATGAAGATAATGTTATTCACCTCCCCCAGAAACCTATTCTTCCAGAAACCGTCTAATCTTCTTCACCATCTTAACCAGTAGCCACCACTACATCTTGCAGCCCATATAATTATACCTAAAGAACTTTCTTTTGAATCCATTAATTTCACTGGGCAATCACTAGACCTAATGAAAGTAACATCTGGTTCTAATGCCATCCTTAAATCTACCTATGCTATCGCTCACTCATGACTCATCAATCATTTACAAAGAAGTTAAAGAGCACTACTTCTGATACAGATCTTGGGGAGATAGTCACTTCTCTTCAATGCGAAAAACTGGCTGTTCACTAGGAATACTTTTTTGTTTTGTTTAAAATTACCAAGTCATAAGAAAATTACCAAGTCAAAATCTTGGTTGAGGGCATGATGAACCTGTTTCATACTCAGTAACTCCATTAGCCCATTTTGCCCAGTCTTTATCAACAGGCAGATCTCCTTCAGAGCAATCCTACGCATGCTTACCTGGGAGTAAGCCCCATTTAACACAGTAGAGCTTATTCCTCAGTAGACATGTACAGGATTGCTCTACTAGTCTCTCCGATCTGCCACCAGATGTCTTTTAAATGGATACAGCGGGAACTGAACTTGGGACTTTCTGCATGCAAATCAAATGCTCTAACCACTGAGCTGAAGTCCTTCTCAAAGAAAGGAAACATTCCACATGGTTGGTGCTGCCACAACTTCAAAGAATTAGAACATATGGAAATATGAAGCTGCCTTACACAGTAAGAGCATCCGTCTATCTATCACAATGTTTACTCAGACTGGCAGCATTTCCCTGGGTACCAGACAGAGATTTTTTTCCAGCTCGGCTATGACGTTGTTTTAACTGGAGATGCTAGAGAATGAACATGGGGCCTTCCACATTCAATGCATACTCTCTGTTATTGACCCTCCGCCACAATATCTCTGCCTCCCATGGATGAGTAGGTTTTTTGTTGGTTTTTTTATTTATTTATTTATTTATTTATTTGATGCCTCAAAGCTCCTGGGAAGCACGCAGGGTTGATGTTGCTGGAAATAGATGAGCACTATTACACAAGTTGGGGGAGAAGGAGAGTTACAGCACTCCTTAGAGTTCCACTTGGATCATTACTTGCACTTAAAGGGAAAATCCTATTCAGGTCTACTCAGAAGTAAAACTCATCATAGTCAATGGAGCTTACTCCCAGGAAAGTGCTCTTAGGAGCGCTTAGCCATAATACAACATGTGAGGGAGTGGATTATGCTGTTTATTATCCAGTCTTTCTGTATCACACTGTTGCTTCCAGGAAAGACAAACGCTTCTACATTAACCCAGTGCTTTGAAGGTTTAGAAATAAATAAGAAAATAAAATAATAATCTTGAACCATGAGAGAAGTGGATTAAAGAGAATGATGTCTCCTCCTGTTTAGGCATTCATCCTGAAAAAGAACACGCGACTGCCAGGTGTCTCCAAGCATGATGAGAGGAGCAGGACAGAACAGGAAGGGCTTGGGAGTGGGGGGGGGGGATGGTGGTAGACCTACTGTAGGAATTTGGGAGTAGACCTGTGGTTTCACACAGCAGCAAGAAATCTTACAGAAACTGATGGTTCACATCCAGCACTTCTCTCTCATAACAAAAACCTGCCCCTCTGGAAAAAGGTTGCTGTTTCGATTACACACACGTAAGTGACCTTAGAATCATTATCATGAGGCCTGGCTGGAATCTGACTGGAAGACCAGCCTGTAGTGGTTTTGAGTTCTGCAAAAAAACTAAAAAAAAAAAAAAACCCAAAAAACCCCCAGATAGATAGATGCTGAAGTAGTATTTGCCATTTTGTGCGATACGGAGATTAAACGCATTAAGCAGTTTATTGAATTTCATAAGACTTCCGTTTGCACTTTTATGTGCAATTATACGACTCAATAAAAAGGGGGTTATTTGTTTTTGTTTTTTCAAACAGCACTGCTTTCCACATGCATTTAGCATTTCTCAGCATCAAAGATTCTATTTCAGTGTTATTGTAAAACCCACAGTGTTCTACAGGCTGGCCTAAGAAGCTACAGAACCTTTGGACTTGGCCTCCGATGATTTTGACAGGGAGTGTTTAAAGAACCCCTAACAAGTAAAACACATCTTCACTTGTACAAGCCAGAGATTTATTTTTGTACAGCATCTTCCATTTTTGCTTTTGCAGGTAAGCTGGTAAAGCAGAGAGAAGGGGACAGTTATAGTTCTGCGTTGCATCCTGTTTGTAGCCAGACTTTCTAGCCACAACGCAATAGAAGGAGGCTAAACCAGGTCAACGTCTTTTGAAAGTGATTGCTAAAATGCACATAACTTGGGGCCAAACCTGCTGAGGGAGTTGTGCCCTGTCACAGTGCAATGCTGTGCTGAGTTACTCCAGTTTATGCCCATTCATTTTAATGGGATTGGATTGGAATAGCTCTGCATAGGATTGCATTTTTGCCAAGCAATCTGTCTGTCTCAGTGGAAAGAGAGAAGTCACTCTGACTAGCCATTGTTTCCATTCTTTAACAGCTCCCTATTCTGTCTTTTTAATCTGTTCAAAACAGTTAAAAGAAAAATTGAATGGCAAACCACATAAAAATAAACCAGAGTAGCATTTCCTTTTTGAAGAATCAACAGGCTCTCCTGCTAAAATTAAAATGATCAAGTCCCAGTGGCAACCGATGAGGCTCTTTCCACAATGTCACTCCTTTATTGGTTTCCAATCTTTTCCCTCATTTTCCACTCACCCTCATTTTCCACCACCCTCATTTTCCACTCACTTCAGATTCCTTTCTCTAGACGGTGTGGGACTGTGACTTCGTGGCAGAGCATTTGCTTTGAATGTAGTTGGTCTGAGAGTCAATCACTGGCATTCCCAGCTAAAAGGATCAGGTAGTAGATAATATCAAAGACATCTACCTGGACCTTGGAGAGCTGCTGCCAGTTAAACAGTACTGACCTTGATAGACCAATGGTCTGACTTGGATAAGGAAATTTCATGCGTCTGTGTGACATTAAACCACATGGGCTTGGACTCTGAGGTGACATTCTGTTAGTGAAACAGCAGCCCCTCCAACAGAATGCTGGTTGTAGAAGAGAGGGTGATTTTTGCTGATTTCCCCCTCCTGCCACATATTCCCACTCCTCCCCCTCTCCAAGACACACACTATTTCTGGGGATTAACTGGGCCCAGGGATACAATTGGAGGGGGGAGCACAGAAGGCTGCAGTGAGAGGTGGGAGCAAGGGAAGGTACTGTCCTCGAGCCTCATTTCATTTGCAGTGTTTAGGATCCAAGTCGTGACCTTGCTTTGCTCACACTAGAAGTTCTCTCTTTTACACTAAGCTAGAAGTTCCTTTCTCTCACGCCAAAAGGTCCCTGAACTGGGTGTTAATGAAAGGAGGAGCTGTAGGTGGATAACTGAGCAATCCTAAGCAGGTCTACTTGGAAGTAAGCCACACTTTATTCAATTACCCTGACCCCCAGTAAAGTGTTCCTAAGTCTGCTGTCTAACTGTAGAACGGATAACAATGGATGGGTTGGCAGATAAAACATGTGCACAATCTCCAAACAGGTAGGATAATTTCTTCTATGAAGTTCTTTCCACTATATCGCTATCTTACTGGTCTCAAGTATTTCCCCTTACTGCAAATATAAGAGCCAACCCATGGATCCAGATGCCATTTTGGAGAGACAAAATAGCTATTTAAAAATGCCTTGAGGGCAGGATTGGCCCTGGGGTGCAGCAAGACCAGGCAATCTTGTTTCTCCTCCCCTGTGCACCCTTTCAAGTGCTGAAGCAGCTGTTGGTGGGGATATTTCAGCACTTCAAAAGTCACACAGGGGGAAACAAGATTGCCTGGCCCCTCTACACTGTGGGCCCTTACGGTATTTTTAAATGGAAGAATACTTCTCTAAAATGGTTGATGTCCAAGGGTTAGACTCATGAACTCCGTAACATCTAATTTGGCCTTAAGATAGCCGCTATCTTTTCATGCTCACTTTAGATTCCCTTCCCCAGACATTAACAGCATGGATTGGATCCCAAGGTGCTCTTGAATCGGTGCAATGAACAAGAAAAAGAGTTGGTTTTTATACCCTGCTTTTCTCTACCGTAAGGAGTCTCAAAGAGACTTATAATCACCTTCCCCCCCTCCACACAGCAGACACCTTATGAGGTAGGTGGGGCTGAGAGAGTTCAGAGAGAACTGTGATTAGGCCCAAGTCACCCAGGAAGCTTCACGTGGAGGAGTGCGGAATCGAACCCAGTTCTCCAGATTAGAGTCCTCCGCTGATGTGGAGGAGCAGGAAATCAAATCTGGCTCTCCAAATTAGAATTTACCAATGATGTGGAGGAGCGGGGAATCAAATTCAGTTATCCAGATTAGAGTCCACCACTCTTAACCACTATAACATGCTGGCAGTTTGTATTATTCTACAGAACCAGACAGGGTTATTTATTGATTAATTGTCTAATTACATTTATATCCTGCCTTTCTTGACACTGAAAGTGTCATACATAACACGGAAGATGCCGCACATAGAGATTTCCATTAGGTTTCCATGCAAACCCAGACCCATTTAGTTGCAGCAGCATTGCTTCTAGCTAGGGATGCCAGCCTCCAGGTGGAACCTAGGAATCCCCTGGAATTACAGCTCATCTCCAGACTACAGAGATTAGTTCCCTGGAGAAAATTTATAGTTCCCCACTGAGGTCCCTGCCCTCCTCAGTCTCCACCCCGAAATCTCCAAGAGTTTCCCAACCTGGAACTGGCAACTCTACCCCCTATCCCCCACCAGTGGCAAGGTGGGCCTGACAACCCTACTTCCAGCCATACGTTAGGATTGCACACAGTCACCAACCACAACCTAATCACACCTCCAGGACAGGTGAGATGCCATATCTAGGGTGTGGCCATAGCTCAGTGGTAGAGCATCTGGTTTGCATGCTGCAAATAAGCAATTCAAAAAATCAGGATAACACCAAGGTTGGGGTGGAGTAACCTAGGAATGCAACTGGGAGACATGTTGTCTGGGTTTTTAGGAATCAAAGACTAAGTCAATGTTGTGGATATTGTTGGGGGGAAAAGCCAATATGGAAGCACTCTAGGAGTCCTCTTCAAAAGGACCACATACACACACAACAGAGAAAACAGGCTGTTTTTAATCGCCAGGGAGGGCCAAGGCAGGCCTGTGAGGAAGAGATGCTTTCTTTTTCTACAAAACTGAGCCTGAAAACTGGCTTAGGGGCTGTACCATGGTTGTTTTATGATGCAGGGTAACTATGTTTGCCTCATATGATGAAATGCTCTTTCCATGATTATAAGCTATCAGAAAATTGAAGGTGCTGGGCGAATAATTTAAAACAGACTGCTCCATTAAATCATTTCAGAGACTGAAATTGATAAACAGACCACTGCTGTATTTTGTATCCATCTTGATTTTAAAAAATGTAATTATTTACTTATTATTTCTCAAGTGTCTAAAACCACTATTCAAAAAATGAAACTTGCCCCAGATGCAGGTTTACAGTCTGAAGTCAAAGACAAAATGTAACAGGGAGGAAGGAGACAAAGGCCCAACTGGAAAAGCAAGATTGAAGAGACTACTTTTACAGAGATGCTTATGGCTGTAACCCTAAATACACCTTCCTGGGAGTACACATCTGCTTAGGACTGCTTTTAAATATAGCAAAATAGGGAGAGAAATACATGGTAGTGATTGATTGATTGATTGATTGATTGATTATTTTCAATTTCTATCCTACCCTCCCCAGCTGAAGCCATGTTCAGGGCAGGTAACAACATTAAAATCACCCTACAGGCACAATAATAAGACATATTTATCAAAACAATAAAATCAATAATAAGTAATTGTATTAAAACAACAGATGACGCCATGAAAAGTAGTTTCCACTGAAAAGCATTGTGATACAGGAAATGGAAAACAGGCATGAATAAACCGCATGGGATCAATGCAGAGTAGAGCTGTAGTGTACCCATTCCTCTTCCTTACATAGAAGTTGTATCATATGGGACAAGCCTAATTTTACACACACATACGCATGCATGTATGTGCAAATCTCTTCCCACCATTTTAGGAAGAGAAATATTGTGGAAATAGAGCCTCAGAATAAATACCCATTCATGCTGATGCCCAAGGAACATGTGCAGCTTCACCATGACATAAACAGAGAGATAATATATGTACCAAGGCAGAGAAAGAGAACAATCTCTAAACAAATATGAGACACTTGAGGACAAAAGATAATCTGTACATATGGCAGAAGGCTTCTGACATATGTAGAATCCAAGGCCTTTATAATCCAGTAACTGTCAACCTTGCTGAAATGTAAGCTACATGTATTTTATTTACTAGGAATCACCAGTAAAATTGTAATGGATGGGGGGAAATGCAACATTGTCTTGAAAGGCATCAGAACAATATTTTTATCTAGCTCATGTCCAGCTACCTTCAGTGGGAGTATGACATGCTTTAAAAAACACGAGGACTTTCAGTTGCAAAAGAACTGAGTCATAACATTCCTACTCAACAATTCTCAAATTTGATTTCCAAACATTTAGGAACTTCCTGAGCAAAACGAGAAATGCCTTTCTATAGTCAACTCACGATGAAGATTAAAATGAAAGAGAAATGCCTTTCTATAGCCAACTCATCATGAAGATTAAAAATAAACTAAAATAAATTAACTGAAATATAATTGTTCTTCAATGGATACTCTTTAAACAAAAGGAGAATTGGGTTGTTGATATTATGAGTAGGGTTGTGCATATCGATATACCCAAACCAAAAATAAACCCAAAATTTGCCATTTTGGTAATTTTTGGCTTTTTTGAGTTTGGCTATTTGGCTTTTTCGGGTTCGGCTATTTGCCTTTGCTCAGGTGCACAGCTCTGTGCTTCCTCCCATTTTTCTATCTTTTTTTTTAACATGTTTCTATCTTTTTTTGTTTTAGGGATTGTGTAATTGGAGCAAACTTGGTCTGACGAACCAACCACCCCACACTACCATCCGTCCATCACCATTCAGAGGGTTGATTTGGATAAAGTGTTAAAAGACAGGAATCGCCAGTCCCAACCGGAGGGATCTACCCTCCAACTAAAAAATGGCCACTTCTACAGCTACTCATTGGCCTTTTGTAGAAGACTCCTCTCCAATGCAGATGAGCAATCTCCTTCACAAGAGCTGCCTTGGTCATGACTTCGGCTGGCTCCAATATCAACCCCCTGAAAACCGGCTCTGAAACTGAAGGTTGTCGCAAGTAGAGGCTTCGTTTCCCCACACTATGACCATCTCTTGAAATTAGATTTTTGATTACTACAATAAAGGAATGTTCACAGGATGTCATTTGCCATCAAAATAAATGTTTTCCATGCCTTATTTTTCTTGCATTTAAGCCTTTTCCCTCAGTTTGGAAGCTAATTTGCATGGACATCATGCTATGTGCCCCAGATATGAATGGAGCCCCCAAGACTCTGAGGTGCCAGTTTGTCAATCAGCTTTTTCCACCAGTCCTCAACAACACTGAACTTCTGAACCTGAAAACCAATGGACAGCTTGGATCGCAAATGCCTGGAGGATGGGGCAACCCCTTTGCCAGCCAATAAAATTTGACCCCTGTCCCAAAGTTCACCAAACTTTGGTGTTTGTCTAAAGAGAGTCCCTTGCAGCTACACTTCAAATATGGGTACTCTACCTCTAAAAATGCCCCCACAGGAGCTTTGAAAAAAATCCCCATAGACTATAATGGGCCTGAATTTTTCAGTAAACCAGGAAATAAGTTGAATACCGATATTTACCAGTATGGGTATTCGGCTTATTCTGGGTTTATGGAAAAGAATCAGGCCCAATAAACCAAATTAGGGTTTTTGCACAACCCTAATCATGCGCATTGTGACGACTGGGAAAAATTTGGCAGCCAAGAATAATGAGAAGAGGGACTCAGTCAGCAGCATCCTCCCTCCCTTCCCATTCCATGAACGGTGTAATATTGCACAATCAATATCTATGTTCCCAGAAGAGAAGAATGATTCCTGCCCATCCCCCCTCCTCATTGCAGCCCCTAATGTTGCCTAATATCATGTTGTCTCATCCAGTCTCTCTTGCATGGTGCAGGATATCCACAATCCTCCGCAGTGACATTTCAGGGGCTGCACAAACAGCTGAGAGAAGTGAACATATGAACATATATAAAAACATGAAGCCGTCTTATACTGATTCAGACCATGGGTCCATTAAGGTCAGTATTGTTTACTCAGACTGGAAAAGGCTCTCCAGAGCATCAGGCAGAGGTCTTTCATATCACCTGTTGCCTTATCCTTTAACTGGAAATGCCAAGGATTGAACCTGAGACCTTCTGCATGCTGAGCAGAAGCTCCACACTAAACCAAACAACTCCCATCAAGTGACAATGATGTTACTTTGGAACCTTCCCAATGAAGAGGAGGAGGAGGGGGAGGAGTTGGTTTTTATACCCCATTTTTCTCTACCTTTAAGGAGTCTCAAAGCAGCTTACAATCACCTTCCCTTCCTCGCAATAAACACCTTGTGAGGTAGGTGGAGCTTAGAGAGTTCGGAGAGAACTGTGCCTGCCCAAGGTCACCCAGCAGGTTTCATGTGTAGGAGTGGGGGAACAAACCAGGTTCACCCAATTAGAGACTGTGGCTTATGTGGAGGAGTAAGGAATCAAACCTGGTTCTCCAGATTAGAGTCCACCGCTCTTAATCACTACACCACTCTGGCTCTCTCTGAGTTTATGTTCCATATGTATTATTAGTTAGGCAGATCTTGAGAAAATTAGATGGAACACAAACTCAAAATGAAAACCTGGTCAAAATGAACTTTTGACCCAAAGTACGTACAAAATAATTGCTGCGGCATTTCATCCTGCCCTTTGAACAGGTCACTCAATACACCATCACACCCCAGCCACAGCAGCTAGTCATACTGCACTTTGGGAGGCTTAAATCTGTGTCTAATAATAGTACCACATTACTGTTAAGAAAATTTATAATTTCTTTCAGCAGTTTTAGAAAAGTGCTAACACTTAACTAGAGCAAATCAATGTTAATTTTCAGCTTGTAAAAAAAACTCAGGGAAGTCACTAATAGAAGTAAAAAATAGCTTAAATTTTTTTAAAGTGGCATTTAAAGAGAATGTGGATGTCATTCTAGAAATTTCTACAAAGCAGTCATTTTTAAATTGTAGGACAGAAAATCGTCCTCATCTATTTTCTATCTGTTAGCAAGAATAAATCACCCAGGGGCCACAGAAGAATTTAACGGGCTGAAAGGTTGGCCATGTAATCAGGAGTAAAGGCTATGTCCAAGTCAGGAATCACATCTTGCCTCACTACTTTTTCAAAGGTCTTTATCCTGTTCCCAATTACCATTTTTGTTTAGGAATTGTCCAAGAATTAATAGAAGGCTGCAAGTATGAGGTAACTAGCAGCCCATTCCTGAGCTGGCAGTGGCCGGCCACGGTGGGGAGGAAGCGCCACCACACCACCTCCTAAACTATTCCATGGCTGCTGAAAGACAAAAAGCCTTTTAGAGGCTTTTTTGTCAAACGGGGCCTTTTCGCCCCACTGAGAAAAGCGAGGCTGCGCCAATAAAAAGCCGACGCAGCCTTACTCCTCTCACTGCCGGCATGCCTGAGGCGAACAGGGACAGGAGGCTGCCTAACGGCAGCTCATTCCCCCAAAACACTCCGGGAATGTTTACCAGGATGCTGGAATGTCCCCCAGGATGCCAGCGCGAGCCTTTACGCCGGGGGGACGCCGGCGAAGGCTCCGCCGACATCCCGGGGTGGCGCTGCCACCACAGCATCCAGCCCTCCTCACCAGTACTGGGGCCACTTACGGTGGTGTAGTAGTCCGGATGCTGGCATGGAAGGCCCCAATGGGGGCACAGCACCTTCCTGGCCCCCTAAGGGCTTTCGCCCTTGAAGGTCAGGAATGAGCTGTAAAGCTGCTGCTCCTGAAAGGTTACAATTAAGAGATAAGGATTCAGTGGATGCAAATAGACACTACTTCCCACACATTATTTTCTCTTTTCTTCCTCCTGGCCCACCCCTATATTCTCCTCCTTTTCCTGCTGACTTCTTTCCTTCCCATCTACCAGCCAACCTACCTTTTATCTGCCCCTGTATTCAGCTTTAGTATTTATTTACTTCATCTATACCACACCTTTTCCCCCAACGAGGACCCAAAGTATCTTAAATGGTTCTCCTCTCCTTTATTTTATTCTCACAACAATTGTGTGAAGTAGATTAGGCTGAGAGAGGGAGTGGCTGGCCAAAGGTCACCCAGCAAGCTTCCATGTCAGAGTGGGGATTCGAATTTGGGTCTCCCAGATCCTAGTCTGACACTACACCACAGCGGCTGTCAGCTTTCCCTCCTTTACTCCCATCTCCCTGAGAGAAGTCTGGCCAAGTTGCAAAAGCTGTACTGTAGCAAGTTGCTCAGGTAGCGTTGCCAATTCTGGAGATTTGGGAAATGGTGGTGTTTGGGGATTGGAGGGACCACAACCACTCCAAAGCTGGCATTTTCTCCAATGGAACTGATCTCTCCTTTCTGGAAATTCCCAGCCCCCACCTGGAAGTTGGCAACCCTATGCTCAGTCGAGTTGTGTTGTTGCCACCGCTGGTCCACAGAAAGTCACACAAGTTGTTTGAAGGATGACGCTAAGCCCAGATGAGCTGTGAGGCATTAAGCTGTCAATAGCAACCATTGCACCAGGATGAGTCACACAGATTACATGGTAGCAAGTTATTTGGTAGTTGTTGCTGGTCCAAGCCCCAGTAAGTCTACCCTCCAGGGCACGAGTGAGGGGTGTATGGTAGATTGAGAGGCTAAAATAGCCCTCAAAAGGGCCTCCCCCTGTTGTTTCCTGACAAAAACCAAGGTTTGAAGGCTGGCAACATTGTTTTGGTTGCCTAGCCACTCCCACAGTGGCCAATGACATTTCCTTTCTTTAAGGTACAGGCTCTGCTTCTATTATTTTGGAAATGTTTCATCCCCTCACAATGTATTTCTTTTTTAGATTTCAGAATTTTCTTCAAACCTGTGGCTTTTCTCGGGAGTTCGACAGATCTGTCTTGTTTGTTCATGGCTCCAGTCTCTAGATTTAATTATCCACAGATGGGACCATGCTGAGAATTAGATATACCAATAGCTTGATTACAAATTGGTGAAGGTTAATGCTGAGGTAGCTCCAAGAGGAATTTCATATCATGAAGGACACAGGATGGGTCCCCAAAGTGGCAAGCTTCTGTTATGATTTATCT
This sequence comes from Euleptes europaea, assembly GCF_029931775.1. Lineage (NCBI taxonomy): Eukaryota > Metazoa > Chordata > Lepidosauria > Squamata > Sphaerodactylidae > Euleptes > Euleptes europaea. Next base: position 32,441,965 of record NC_079316.1, on the reverse strand, counting down.
CCTTGTCCATATTATCTGATACCATCCCATTATTAGAAAAAATACTCCACCCCTGCCACTGATACATCATAATGACAGTATGGCTTGGATAAGTTGATACACACCTTTCAAAAGTTAAAAGACAATTCCAGATGGAACTGCTATTTTCAGTGGCAGCCCGTTGTTTATTGTAACATGCAGTTCTCCCCTCAGAGCCAAAGCAACAGAGCTTAGCTGAGCTCAGAGAGGAAAAGGCATAACAGAATCAGCAGTGGTCAGTCATCAACTGATGCCCTAAGTGTGCCCTTTGGTTTAGCAGGCTGCATAAGTATTGTAATAATTGCTGAGAGACTCACATAGACACTACAGAAATCCAGGATATTGCTTTCAGAAAGAAATACTGTTTTTGCATCCTTGTTGCTACACGGGTCCTTCAGATACCCTTCTGGCCTTTGGGCTACTAAGATTGCTTGCAGTAAAGTTCTGCTTCCTCTTTTCAGTGCTTCAAATATGTAATTGAAGATGCAGCAACAGATAGGAGCAAGCTCCAAAGCAGTTGTGTCCTTGAATCAGCAACAAAACCGGGCTTTGAAGTTGGTTATCAAATAACGTTGTTTCACATAACTGCTGCTTATATTTCATATACAATAGTTCACGAGTCTGCCTTTACCTTTTGAAAAAAAACCTCAGTGCCATTTTTCATAGACTTGCAGCGTTTGATTGCAATGGGGGGAAAAACTGAAACTGAGTGGCAATAAACATGGCTGTTCTTTAGACTTTCTCTCTGAAACACCTGATGAATACCCTGCATTAAAATACGCTTGCCAAGGGGTTTGGTCTCATTGATTTCAATACATCTGATTTTCAAGTCAATGTAGCTGGGATGTGAGATGCAAGGTTCTAAATAAGTATTTCATCCATGAACCACGGAGATTATACAAAAATGTTTATCTCCGTGGAATGTCTGTATATGAAACGTAGTGTCAGTATAGAAATTGATTAGGCATTCCTCCCTAGTTAAGAGATATAACAGTACATAAAGTCACAGCCTGGGTTCATTTAGCCTTTTCATTTGTAGTGCTCCATATTATCTGAGTGCAGATCCATTTGAATCTCTTTAATATTCATGATCCTCTCACCAGCCCGAGAGAAAAAGATAAAGCTTTTGATGGCAATTTGAAGAACTTGATTAACAATATACTAATCATCAGTACCATTGACCTGATTTGGGGAAAAATGTTTTCCATTCATCCATCATTCTATTACCAAAGATGATTGCATTATCTTACTATTTTTTACCTAAATAAAACCACATGAGCTGTAAATATCATGTCCTTTTTAAACCAAATGCACCTTGAAACCAAATTAATTTAAACGAAAATACTAAAATGACCTATAATAACCAATTAGCACATGATCAGGGGAAGGCATTGCACAAGTGGCCCATGATAAACCAATTCACTTTGACTTCACGTTAATAAATGTTAAATTGTGCCAAGGAATCAATTTTGCAATAAATTGTTATTGTTGTTGTAATATCTAACTAAAGCATATTACCAGGAGTAATTATCCATATATCAGAATGCATTGAATGTAGAGTGTGCACTATAATTACTCTCCAAATTGCTTATCATTCACATGGTAATTTTAGGGATAATGTTGCAGTAACTATAACTTACCTTTCATTTGCTGCAAAGTAGTTTATAATCATCAAGCAAATCTGGATATTGCACATGTAATGGAAATAACTGGTTGTGGGAAATAAAATAACAGGTACATTGCTCGCTTAAATTCATCTTACTTTCTCACCTTCCTAATCATAGAGGGTGCCCATGTATTTGTCATCATTGCATTACAAATATGTGAGCAATCCACATTTACAAGGATTGGATCAGTGGTGTTTCCTCCATCTACAGTACAAGAATGGTAGCCTTTAAGAGAATAATGTTACTGCACTGACACATGCAGGTTTGCTAAGGTAGACTAATCAAATGAGAGCCTACATGTGTGAATTATCCCTTACATATTAATTACAGTAGGTAGAACTTTGATACCCTCCAACATCAATTAAAACAATACATTCCAACAGAAATAGGTCATATTTTTTTGAAAGTCAATAAAATCATGCTCAGGTGTTCATTCAGGAACAAATGAAAGTGTGGAAGGATGAAGAAGAAGAGTTGGTTTTTATATGTTGACTTTCTCTACCTTTTAAGGAGAATCAAACCAGTTTACAATCACCTTCCCTTCCTCTCCCCACAACAGACACCTTGTGAGGTAGGTGGGGCTTAGAGAGTTCAGAACTGTGACTAGCCCAAGGTCACCCATCTGGCTTCATGTGTAGGAGTGGGGAAACCAACCCAGTTCTCCAGATTAGAGTCCTCTGCCCATGTGGAGGAGTGGGGAATCAAATCCGGTTCTCCAGATTAGAGTCCACCACTCTTAACCACTACACCACACTGGCTCTCATGATCATGATCATGCCTGCTGGATCCACTCATTCAAATGTTCCAGAGCCTAAGAATATCAGATCATGTATGGTGATGATCCTTATCCCTTATTTTTCAAGGGCAGATATCTTGTGTAGGCTTTGTGCAAAAGAAATATGTGAAGGTGCGGAGCTATGGCAGAGCCAGCAACCATGACCTCAACCTCCAAAATGAATGCCTGAACAAGAATCAGGTGAAGAAAGGTCAAGCTACGTGCACATTTGAAGCAGCCCTGAAATCATGCTTCAGACAGATATGAGATTTCTCTAGGGCAGGTACAGAATGTCAGCCTGAATTTATGTAATCCAAGTTTTTCTTTTGAAGAATGCTTAACCTAACTGTGACACATGAACACATGAAGCTACCTTATACTGAACCAGGCCCTTGGTCCATCAAAGTCAGTATTGTCTACTCAGACCGGCAGCAACTCTCTGGGGTCTCAGGCAGGGATCTTTCACATCACCTACTCGCCTAGTCCTTTTAACTGGAGATGACGGGGATCATTGAACCTGGGACCTTCTGCATGCCAAGCAGATGCTCTACCACTGAGCCACGGCCCCTCCCCATGACTTTGATATTGAATTGATACTGATATAGCAGAAGTTGACAGGGCTCTGGTTTTCTGTTAGAAGGCACAATAATGTAACTACAATACTTTATTTTTATTATCTACAATTATAGTTATATTTTATCCATTAGAGTTGGGAAATAATATTTTTTCCAATTAATTCAGATGTACAACCAGGAAAGATGACATAAAGGGATGACGAACATGCCGGGGGACTTCTGGGGGACCTTTTGAAAGGTTCTAGAGGTAGTTCTGTTTTTTTCCCCCTCTGCTGAAAAGAAAGATGACATACGGGTGTTTTTTCATCTCAAGGATTTTGCTTTTCCCCCAGAATTATTATAAATTAACTTTCAAACTGGAAAATTTTGTGAAAGTCTTGGCATCTGCCTTCGTGATGTTCCTTTTCAGATCGATTCAACATAATATCTACGTAGGAAAGCATAAAATGAAATTTAATGCCAAGTACAAGGGTAGAATTTTCCACAACGCAAGTTTAATGTACCCCATATTTATATTAATTGAACCTATTTTAAGCAAGAATATCTTTGGTTTCCTCAAGGAAAAATTGAATTTTTATTTGCAAATGATGAATAATTAAGATCATCTATATTTGCTTTGTTTAGGAGTACACACGGACTTCACACGCAAAGCATTTATTACTAGGCAATTTTTGCAGGGGTTTTTGCAATTAATTTTATTATTGAGTAACCTTAGAATTAAATATACAATATGAATTAAAGCCTCCCTTCCTGTTGATATTTTCTGCTGCTGGTATTAGAACTGCAATTGTTTCTGACAAAACTTGCTAGATTTAAAGTATACTGAATAGATTTCTTCGTATTGGTTTGACTGTTCTGAAATTCTGCGGTGAACATGAAAACTGAATACATATTGACTAACTATATTGTCCTTCTCAGCCCAGAATATTTCTTTTCGCCTGGATTAGGCCCCTCACTTACAATATCTGAGAAGGCATTTTTCATGCACTGATTAATCATTGCTGTTAAGGGACCAATCCCATGCGAGATTCTCTGCATGGTCTAGTAGAACTTCCATTCATTTCAAACAAGTATGTGCAGAAAAAATTTCTGGTAGAGGGCATGCTTTGAAGGCAAATGATTAGTCAAGATGGTGTCAACTAACACAAAAAGAATTTGAATACTTGGCTGATAAATGCATAGTTCGTAATCATAATTCTGTGTGGCCTCTCAGCCTTTATTCCAAGAAGAAGTGCTTTTGATTAATTACATTTGATTTTTGATTGCAACCTTCTGTATCTTTAAAAAAATCCCACATCTGTCATTTATTAGGTATTACCAATCATCCAGAATTAAACTCTCCAAGACAATCTGTGGGGGGGGGGGATAGTTAAGTGTGTGCAATGCCCAATCCCAATTCTTGGGAAAGAAGAATTTGGATTTGCCACATGAAACATGTCACTGGTTCACTGTCATAAATAAGTCAATGAGAGGAGCAGTAGGGTTTTGGGATCAAGCAGCAGTTCAGCAAGCTAATGTTTGCATTATTAGGCGATGCCCAGAATGTGAGAAATTTAGCTGCAGAAAGCCAGAGATAAGGAAGACGAACAAAAGCATCTTTCAGCAGATCCCTCCCTCCCAGCTTCTACCCAACCAGAGGAATCTCTAGAAACTGCACATCATCACCTAGGAGACATGGGAGTTTAGTCTAGTTCTCTCCCCCATTCCATTTCTGTCTTTTGGCATAGTTCCCTTCTCTCCTCCCCCTAAAGATTTCAGTCGCACCTTAAAGTTCTGGTGATCCTTAACATTATTTTCACATGTTGCTAAGAGACCCATTGCAAAGTATCCAATAATTTGTGGATTTGGGAGTGCATTTGTGCTAAATTTCAACCATCTATATATGCAACAACTTTGCCTTAACCTGAGCTCCCAGTAATGAGAGATCCAAGGCACTTTTGATACTGCACAGTGATTATGAACCTTCAGCCTCTTCAACAGCAACATGTCACTGGCCATTGTTGTCCTTTCTGAAGCACACAAATAGATGAACTCCCTACTGTCCTCTTCTTCTCACAAATAATCAAGAAGAGGAAGAAGGCCATACATTTGGTTGCTAGTGAGAGAGAGAGAAAAGCAAGAGTCTCCTGCTACCTTATGTGCACAGTGGTTCTCTGCATATCACACATAAATTTGCTAGTTATGTTATCCTACCTTATGTACATCTCATTATCATTCTGGTACACCTTAGGAACTGTCTATCTTCATATGAACCTATCTGGCAATTGTGCTTATCTCAGTGAAGCCCACCTGTAGAATTGTGGCAGCACAGTCACAGAATTTTCCGTGGTGAATCCAGTGTTTCAAAGCAGCCTTACAAAGTCAATGTGGAAGGAATCCTTTCCCCTGGTGTTCAGGAAATGGTGTAACAGGGAGTACCTTTGAGAACGTTTAGAGCTATGGCCTTCAATTCTTGGGTTAGGAACCTCAGGTGAGTCACAGCACACTATCTGCAGGGTCACAAGTCCCTACAGAGCTGCGTTTTGCTGTTATGGTATATGCATAAAGACAAAGTGTGCCAAGCCATCTGCCTCTCTTTGCACATACACCAGAACTGGCAGCAGGAGGTGAGATGAGGTCACTCAGGTGTAGTGTGTGTGTGTGTGTGTGTAAAGTCCTGTCAAGTCACAGCCGACTTAGGGTGACCCCGTAGGGTTTTCAAGGCAAGAGACTAGCCGAGGTGGTTTGCCATTGCCTTCCTCTGCATTCATGCATTGTGACCCTGGAATTCCTTGGTGGTCTCCCATCCAAATGCTGACCAGGGCCAACCTTGCTTAGCTTTTGAGATTTTGAGATTTGTTGAGATCACTTACAGCCCATCCCTGAGCTTGGGAGCTAAATGGGTTTATGAGGTGCTGTGACCTCTATGTTGGCGTCCGTGGCACTTGAGCCATGCAAAATGGCACAGATGCCAGTGTAGTGCCATTTGCGCCGACCTCCTGGACTGCTGCGGCAGAGTGGCCCTCGGATGCCAGCTTGGCCTCCCACCAGTGTCCTGCTATTGCAAGTCCTCATGCTGGCATCCTGAGAGGTGTTTCTGGGGCGTTCTGGAGGTCAGAGTTGCCAGTAGGGATCTTTCTAACCCCTTTCAGCCCGGGAACATCCCCTTTAGCAACAGCAGTACTGCGCTAGCTTTTTGTTGGTGCAGCATTGCTGTTTTCAGTGGGGCTTTCAACCCCGTTTTTCAGAATTTTACTTTTTAAATACCCTTTTTCAGCCTTGCAGGAACCGGTAAACCTCAGTGGAGGCGCCGCAGCACTGCCACAGCCACGCCATCCCTGACTGCTGGAGCTCTCAGAAATGTGCTGTAAGAGAGCATTACATTTTTTTTTTATCATGGGCAGATTTGTGTTCTCTGGCTTCTCCTCTCCCAAAGCTTCACTCCAGCTCCGCTGGCCCACCCCAACCGACAAAAACCCAAGCGGCTCCTGATAGGCTTGTTTGAGCCCAAACCAGGAGCTGATTGGTCCGCCAGGGGCAGCCAGCACAGCTCTCCAGGAAGGCGGTGAAACGCGAAGACGCATCTTTGCAAGCTGCCCAGAAGACCCAGCAACTGCCCTCCTGCCTCCCCCAGCCACCCAGGCCACCAAATTGGGCTCCGGGTAAGTTCTGGAAGCTTTTCATATGGCTCCTACCATTCCAGCCTAAAGAGCCTTCCTCTAGCCTAAGAAGTGGTAAGATGCAGGCCAATATGTTCATAACTGCCATTTTTATATTACTATTTTGACTGGGATGGATTTTAGTTTGTACATTTTACTGTTTGTAGTTTACACTGATTGTAAGTTTGTCTGATTATTTTTGGCTAAGGGGTGAGACAGAAATTTACAAAGAAAAATAAATAATTTTGCCTGGACCTAAGTCTTCCACCACAAATTGATTTCTTGGGCTTGGATGAATCAGCATTGGGGATTAAATTCTTCTGTGGGGTTTTAACCAGCTCTACATAAAGAACTCAGATTGAAAACACAGACATCCATCACTTACTAAAAACAAGAAAAGAGCCTTTGACTACACTAGAGGTCTCCCCCTTAGTTTTTACTTGCTTAAATTTGGGTTTAATCAAAGAATGGCTCCACATTTTGAGCAGTCCTGGACAAGCTTATTTCCAAAGGCCCCTTCCAGAGGCCCATGCACCTGCCCTATCTCCTGGAGAAATAAGCAGAGAAGGACTCTTCCATGATTCTTTAAGCTCCAATCCATCAGTGTTGGTAAACATAAAATATGTTAACAGAACACTCCACTGCTTCCCAGGGAAACTTCTCTCACAGGATACGGCATAATACCTGGAAAGTCCAAACGAAGTGCAAAATTTGTGGCTGTAGGACACAATTAATATCTTCTGAATAATTAATTGGAACACATTAACAGCAAGGATATATATAACTGGTTACACAGAAATTAAAAGTCCTCCTTAGTTCTGTTCAGTAATCTTTTACTTCTCCATACTGTAATCCTCCTCACAGATAAATCCTTGGTAATGACCAATCCTAGAAGGTTACATGACTAAACTGAGGCTATCATACTTTGGTCACATTATGAGAAGACAAGAGTCACTGGAAAAGACAATCATGCTAGGAAAAGTTGAAGGCAGCAGGAAAAGAGGAAGACCCAGCATGAGATGGATTGACTATAAAGGAAGCCATGGCCCTCAGTTTGCAAGACCTGAGCAAGGCTGTTAATGATAGGACGTTTTGGAGGACACTGATTCATAGGGTTGCCATGAGTCGGAAATGACTTGACAGCACTTAACATACATGCAATGACCCAAAAACTTTGTTATCTTTCAATGGGCTGCCAACTGTCCTCCCATTTTAAAAAGATCTTCATCAGAATATTTCTCAATTGTCCATAATAAAATGCCTCAATGCATAAGGAACATTCCACAGTTTAGGGCTCAGTGTCCCCGAGTCCCCCCGAGTGATGATGTTTTCTCCTATGCTGGAACTAAGTAACCTCATGATCTCAGAGATGAAGTGAATTAAGAAGCTAGTTTCTGGAAGTAATAGTAATTTGCTTTGCTGGTAAATTCCTTACACAAAATGATGAAGGTTTTTTTCTCTCTATTGATTTCATTAAACCAAGATTTTCTTCTTTGCTTGCATCTATATTCAGTCCCACTTTTTTGGGGGGCGGGGCGGGGGGAGAACTCCTGGTATTTCCAAAGGCTAAGGTTTCACAAATGCCTGATGACTTTTCATTGGGCCCCATGCTCCTACATTCTATACAGGCAGCCATGATATAACATGCCACCTGAAAGTTATTACGCCAGTATAAAAACCAACTATTGACATCAAAATGGTATAAAAGAAATAGAAATATAATAGAAAAAGCTATCATATCCCTTTAGGCAGTAAGATATTGAAAATAAAACTTGCCTGCATGGGAATTAACTACACTTGAATGCTTCTCAAGCATATAGATTTTTTTTTTAAAGTGGCAATAAATAGATTTTTTCCTTAATTACTTTTAAGACCCTATCAAAGAAAAGCAGTTTTTCCCAATATGTTATTTGGGGGCAAAAAATGAGGGGGTATAATTTTGGGGAAGAAAAATTGTACAGCCATTTGGCTCTGAACTACATGGCCTAGAGAAATGTTATTTTAAAGCTGTTTGCCTTTTAAATGGCAACAGTCTGTATACCTATTTGTCTAGCCTCCATCGAGGAGAGTATTGTAGCTGGCGGCAGTGGCTGGAAGAAGTCGAAAGGGCTACATCATGTCAAAGACCTGAAGTAGGAATTACGGCCTTTCTGGCTTCAGTTCACAGCTGTATTATGTCACCAAATCACATCACAGTGTAATCAAAAATGAATAAAATATTTTTCCCCTTTACCTTAAATGCTTTCCCTGTCAATTACAATCAGAGGACATGATTTCAGGTCTGCCAGTTGGCTGGGCTCCTCTGACTGATGACTCGAAAACTGTAATCTACTAAATACAAAATGAATCAGAGGAGTCTCAGAATGATTCTGCCATTAAGAAAGAAGAATTTTTTTTCCTCCCACAGGGGACAGAAAAATAATTGGTCTTTAAAGAATGAAATCAAAGATGTTAAAAATGACTCTTGTGGTCCTTCCCCCCACCCCCCCTCCCTCTGTATTATTGGCATTTTCTTCTTTACTAAAATTTCAGTAATTTTCCTTGGGGAAAAGCTCATACCAGTATTCTAATCAAACCAAGCCCATTTCCTGTGCCATTAAAGTAAACATTAACTAATATCTTATTTTTATATGTCCATACGCTCCCCCTCCCCCTTATTATTAGGTGTTCTGTAATGGCAAACTGTAATCCCACGACAACTCCCAACTTCTAGGCAGTTTACTAGCTTGATTACATCATTAACCATAATCAAAAACAGTTCCCCAGAATGATTTCAGCCTGGTGGCAGGGATGGCTCCCTTTGATCTCAGTGGCATCATTTTACGATAGGTTGCTCCTCATTTACACTACAAATGCAGGCCAAAATGAAAGGGGTATCTTCTCGAGCAATGTTGGATAAAATAAAATAACCAGTGCCCCAGTGTGTGCCGGTTGCTTTCATCAACAAACAATCAGATTGTAAAGAAAAAAAAATTAAATCTGGAAAAAATGTCTCATATTGTGTCTCATCTCGGTATGATATTACTTTGTGTTTCCTGGCATTTTTAACACTATTGCCATTTTTTTTAAAAAAAGTCTTTAAGATAATGTATTAAAAACAACTCCTTTGTATTGTGCCCAGGCGAAATGAGTTTGATCACCAGAGCACTACAGTACTTGGGATATTTATGTTCAGCATAACGCTTTTATTTTAATGTACTTATATACTTAATAAAATCAGCTCGTTGCTAGAGAGTAGGCTTTTTACTGTTTCATTTGTAATGTTGTCACCACTGATGAGCAAATATGAACCTACTGTATGTTTGAATAATGCATGTCATTATCGGAGAAATAATATTTCTTTATGAGTTGAAAAGTGGAAAGTTGGGTGAGAATACAGAATGGAATTACAAAAGTTGTAAAGAGGTCAGGTGCAAGGTGTGAGATACATTAATGGCCAATCCTCGATAATACCATAGTGTCTATTGACTACTGGCTCTGCATGGAAAACCCCACATGGTATTTACTAGGGAGGCGGATCCACTGATTTGCTTCCCAGTGACAATGACAATGAAACCTTTAATGGCATAATTATTATTACAGTTGTTACAAAATAATCATAAAACCTATTATCAATAAAATGAGTTCAAAAATCAAAGGTTGAAAGCTTTTGAATTTTCATCACATCCATCAGGAAATTGGCAACATCCACAGTAATCTTTGGATCAAAATCATTTAATAGGAGTTGACATTTTGCTTTATTGGATAGATAATATTTTGAATGTATCCAATTTTTAAGCCTTTTCTCACAGGATATTTGGTATAGGGGCAGTCAAGCAGTATATGATCAATCGTATCCAGGGAATTGGACCCACAGGTACAAAGCCGTTCCTGTATTGGGATTTGATGGTACCTTCCATACAACATCCTTGAAGGGAAGGCATTGACCCTGGCAAGAGAGAAGGCTATACGAAGGAGAGGGATGTCCAAATTATAAAAATAATGGGGAATACTGTCAGTTTTGTTCATCGCAGCTGAGGAGCAGACTGGGGGTTGAGTGGGATGCAGCCTCTGTAATTCCATATCTACAAAGCATTGCTTAACAATTTTTAAAATATGAGCCTTGGAAGTTGATGCCAAGTCTTCCAGGGAGTCTCCGGTAGATTTTATTTTGGTCAGAATTATACGGTCCCAGGTAGTGTTATGTACCATATATACCCGTGTTTAAGCCGACCCGCGTATAAGCCGAGGTGCCTAATTTCTCCGCAAAAATGGGGAAAAATTAGGCACCCGCATATAAGCCGAGGGTCGGCTTATAACCCCTCCCCCCTAAAAGGCTTACCTGGTGCGCAGGCCTGGTGCCCCCCCCCCCGCGGCCCAGGAGGCCCCGCAGGCTGCTCCTAGGCCACTCCAGGCCTGGCGAAGGCGGCGGCACTCCCCCCGCGGTCCAGGAGGCCCTCCCAGGGCGCACCTGGCCGGGGGGAGCTGCACGTGCCCGGTGGGGGCAGCGGCACGGCCCTGCAGCAGCCGCAGGAGGCCCTCCCAGGCTGGGGGGAGCCACGCGCGCCTGGCAGGGGCAGCGGCGCGGCCCTGCAGCAGCCACAGGAGGCCCTCCCAGGCCGGTCCTGGCCGGGGGGAACCACGCGGGCCCGGCGGCAATGGCGGCGGCGGTACGTTCCCCCCTCCTCCCTCCCTCCCTCCCCTACCCTACCGTATTGACCCGCGTATAAGCCGAGGCCGGCTTTTTCAGCCCTTTTTTTGGGCTGAAAAACTCGGCTTATACGCGAGTATATATGGAAGTTCTTTCAGCAGCATTGATAAAAGAGAACCACACTATGTTCTGAAATACAGTTTAAGCCAGAAACAAATCATTATTAGCCAAGCCTTGGTTTTGCACAAACTTTGGCCTAACTCAGAATAAATGGCATAATAAGAGACACATTGCGGGAAACCCAGAATTTGTCTAAAAAAGTTTGCTTGAAAGGATTCAAAATCGTGATTAAAAGCATTGACCCAAATTGGAATACCGTATAAGATCTGAGGTAAAATTTTGGAATTGAATACCTTAATTGCGGCAGGAACAAATTGGTTGCCCTTATAGAAAAAGAATGACTTCAGTTGGCTCGAGGATATTCTCCCAAGTTTGATAGCTCTATTTCTGTGTACCACCCATTTCAGATTATAGTTAAAGGTAATGCCCAAGTATTTAAAACTCTTCACCTGATGTATTTTGGCCTTACCAATACGCCAGATGAAGGGGGACCACTTCTTAGAAAAGACTAAAATGTTAGTCTTAGAGTAATTGATATTAAGAAGGTTTACATGGCAATAATTTTCAAATGCCCCAAGATAGCGTTTGAGGCCAATTTTGGAGTAGGATAAAATGGCAGTATCATCAGCATATAAAAGGAGAGGTACAGCTTTACCTCCTAATTTTGGCGGATGGCCGTTGATGGAATCTAAAGAGCAAGCAAGGTCTGACAGAAATAAGTTAAAAAGAAGGGGAGCAAGGATGCAGCCTTGCTTCACACCCTTGTTCGAAGGAATTTTATCAGTAAGGTCACCTTTAGGAGAATATTTTACCTGGCAAGTTGTAGATGAGTGAAGTTTTTTTAAAAGAAATAGGAGACGGGGATCAATTCCTAGTTTAGACAGCTTAGACCAAAATTTATCTCTGTTAATAGAGTCGAAGGCCAACTTTAGATCAATGAAGGTGACGAAAAGTTTCTTACTACCCAGATTCATGTACTTTTCTGCAAGAGTGGCAAGAATCAGGCAGTGATCTAAAGTTGATTTATTTTTGGAAAAACCAATTTGTTCAGGGACGACGATGGAGTTGTCCTTAACCCACCTAAGGAGACGTTGTTCTAAGTGCTTCGCATATAGTTTGCCTAAGACTGATTTGCTTCCCATTGACACAATCCAGTGTAGAATCCTATGGCCTTTTTATCCCACCCTTCCCATAGATGAGAAGAGACAGCTCACTGTTACATCTTCAAAAGCAAATTGCTATGGGCTATCCACTTATCAGCAATGGATGCATATTGACTTCCTCATTCATACAGATTACTGTTTGAAAATAGATATCAATGACTATCCATCTTATGATCTCTGTTGCCATATCCTGTAGCTTCTTGGGCCCAAATCCAAAGAGGCCTCTTCAGGCAATTATAGTTACAGCCCATTCCTGATAGCTGCAGTAGCCGGGGAACAGTGTGGGCGTGGTGGCACCGTGGTGCCTCCAAAGAAGTTTCGCCACTGCAGCGAAGGGGAAAAAGAACTATTTTAAACTAAAAATTAGGAAAATGGGGAAATAGCCCCATTGAAAATAGCAATGCTGCACCAACAAAAAGGTGGTGCAGCACCGCCATTGCTCAAGGGGGAATTCCCGGGCTGAAATGGGTTAGGAAGCTGCCTAATGGCACCCCCCGAAATGCCCAGGTAATGCCTTCTGGGATGCCACCGCAAGGACTTGCACTGGGAGGATGCTAGCGGGAGGCTGAGCCAGTGTCTGAGGGCCATGCTGCCACCGCAGGAGGGCCAGCGTAAGTGCCCCAATGCTGGCATCCATGCCAGTTTAGATGGTAGAAGTGGCACGGATAACAGCGTAGGGGTCACACCACCTCCTAAGCCTATTTGGTCCCCAGCCTCAGGAATGGGCTGTTAAGGTTGGCTCTAAACAGGATCCTAAGATGGGAATAAAGATGGTGGGAAGAATTTCACATGGTTATTGTAAATGAGGTAATATATTTGTGAAGTGCTCTAAGCTTTTGACAAAGTCCCCCACCAAAGACAGCTAAGCAAACTTCATAGTCATGGGATAAGAGGACAAGTCCTCTTATGGAGTGAGAGCTAGCTGAAAAATAGGAAGCAGAGAGTAGGAATCAATGGTCAGGTCTCCCAATGGCGGTATGTGAGCAGTGGGGTGCCTCAGGGATCTGTGTTGGGACTGGTGCTTTTCAACCTGTTCATCAATCACCTGAAGTTGGGGTTAAACAGTGAAGTAGCCAAGTTTGCAAATGACACCAAATTATTTAGGGTGGTTAAAACAAAATCGGACTGTGAAGAGCTCCAGAAGGATCTCTACATACTGGAAGAATGGGCATTAAAATGGCAAATGAGATTCAATGTGAGTAAGTGTAAAGTGATGCATATTGGGGCAAAAAATCCCAACTTCACACATACACTGATGGGATCTGTGCTGGCAGCGACAGACCAAGAAAGGGATCTTGGGGTGGTAGTGGATAGCTCAATGAAGATATCAACCCAGTGTTCAGCTGCTGTAAAAAAGGCAAATTTCATGCTGGCCATACTTAGACGAGGAATAGAGAATAAAACTGCTGATATCATACTGCCCTTGTACAAATCTATGGTGAGACCACACTTGGAATACTGTGTATAGTTCTGGTCACCACACCTAAAAAAGGATATTACAGAGCTTGAGAAGGTGCAGAAAAGAGCAACCAAAATGATTAGAGGACTAGAGCAACTGTCCTATGGGGAACGGTTAAGATGCTTAGGGCTGTTAAGCTTGGAAAGAAGGCGGCTAACGGGAGACATGATAGAGGTCTATAAAATTATGCATGGTTTGGAGAGAGTGGACAGGGAGATGTTTTTCTCCCTCTCCCATAATACTAGAACACGGGGTCATCTGCTAAAGCTGGAGGGTGGGAGATTCAAAACAGATTAAAGGAAGTATTTTTTCACACAACGCATAGTTAAATTGTGGAACCTCTGCCCCAGGATGTGGTGATGGCTGCCAGCTTGGAGGGCTTTAAGAGGGGAGTGGACATATTCATGGAGGAAAGGGGTATTCATGGCTATTAGTTAGAATGGATAGTAGTCATGCTGCATACCTATTCTCTCTAGTATCAGAGGAGCATGCCTATTATATTGGGTGCAGTGGAACACAGGCAGGATGGTGCTGCTGCAGTCATCTTGTTTGTGGCTTCCTAGAGGCACCTGGTTGGCCACTGTGTGAACAGACTGCTGGACTTGATGGGCCTTGGTCTGATCCAACAGGGCCTTTCTTATGTTCTTATGATCTTATAGGCGAGTAAAATAAACATATATTGGACCAGGATCCAAATTCATCCAAGAGAGGCTCAGTAGTAGAGTCCCCACTTTGAAGGCAGGAGATTCCAGGGTGCAGTACAAGCATAACTTAACTGAATCCCTGGAAGTGCTATTTTACTTTGCCATGTTTAGCCCAGTGGTATCAGCACTAAAGATGTCAAAATCATACATTCCCACTTCTTATAACAATGAAGGCAGAAAAAGGGTAACATTCAATTAATTGTGACCTGACTTGTTTTAGAAACCTTACAAGTGCAATTCTATGAGTTACTCCAGTTTAAACCAATTGATTTCAGTGGGTTTAAGAATATAAGCAAAGAGCTCCATGGCACAGAGTGGTAAGATGCGGTACTGCAGACCAAGCTCTGCTCACGACCTGAGTTCGATCCCAATGGATTTTGGTTTCAGGTAGCTGGCTCAAGGTTGACTCAGCCTTCCATCCTTCCGAGGTCGGTAAAATAAGTACCCAGCTTGCTGGGGGTAAAGGGGAGATGACTGGGGAAGGCACTGGCAGACCACCTCGTAAAACAAAGTCTGCCTAGGAAACGTCGGGATGTGACGTCACCCCATGGGTCAGGAATGACCCAGTGCTTGCACAGGGGACCTTTACCTTTTTTTAAGAATATAAGCACCCTGGTAGATCAGACTAGTGGTTCAGAATCCTGTTGTGCCCAGTGCCCTGCAATGCCAGCAGAAAGTGCAAACAATACAAAAGGCCTTCCCCTGATGCTTTCTCTTAGCACTGATATTCGGTGGTTTACTGGATGTGGAGATTTCCTTTACTACTCAAGGCTAATAACCACTGATGGACCTATTTTCTGTGAATCTGTCTAATAGGACTGCACTGCCAGGCAGGAAGCACTTAACAGTGTGACTGAAGGTAAGCTGAGGCAGCCATTTTTGTGGCTGCACCCACCATATCGTGTCAGAATTCCAAAGGTGTCCAAAGGCTCAAAAAGGTTGGGGACCTTTGCTCTAAATAAATAGGGATGTAAATTTTTTTGGTGTATTTTCATTTTTGAAGAACTATCAATTTTCATTTCATTTTATTATTGTATTGCATTGTCTGTGATTTTTTACTCATTTCCCACAGCAATGCTCTCTGTGCATGAGACCAAAATCAGTCTCTAGGTCTCACCGCATCAGTTAGAAGAACAATAGCAAAGTACTGACGAGAATCTAAAAATGCTCAGTCTGTATGACACCAGAACTATTATAAACAAGGAGGCAAGCATTGTGCAGAATTGTTTATATTGCATCAAAAAAAGTCCTCTGTATTAACTAGTGGGCCAGGGGTGTGTGTTTGTATTATATTTCTACCGAACAAGAGAAAGAAATATATCCTTTGGAAAGATGTGTGCAACTCTGATAATTGGAAAACATCTATGTCAGCTACATACTCTCCCAGCCCTCTCTTTGTGAAAGCTTGTGCTTTCACCAGACTGCTCAACACCATAATAATGGTATGTCTTATTATTTGTTAATGCAGTAAATTTTCATATTAGTGTGTTTATAATAATAGTATTATAAATTGTGATCTTTCAGAAATACTTTTGTATTTCCATGTACCACAAAACAAGAGGCTTTCCTGGTGCGCTTGAAAAATCACATGGACCAAGTACATATACGGCTTAACGTAACAAGAATCAGGATTTTTTCACTTCCTAAGGCAAATGTACTACCCAAGTACTGGAACTGACTGTGTAGAAAATTGTATTTGGAAATAAATACAAGCTGGAAACAGCAAGACATTAGCAGGGAAATTACCATTAGTCTCTTTTGCTTTTGTATGTATGTGAGCATTATCTATTACTCCAGTAATGAGCACGATTCCTTTGCATCATACAGGTTGCCAGTTTCTCCTCAAAATTATCTGGATACCCCCAAATGCCAATGGTTGCCAATGACAACCCCAGAGCTCAGCATTTTATTTCTCCCCATATTTACTTGCTAAGGGAAAAAGAGAGCAGAAAATACAGATTTGAGGCTTTCTTGACAGGTGGCAAGTAATATTCATCCAAGTATTTCCCCACCACATTTCTACATCCATTGCTTTTCTCTCTCAAAAATCATATAAAGTCTACCATAATCTCATGTAAATTGGCCACTATTTTCAGTATGGCAGCTCCCCGTATAGCCTAAAAGCACAACAGACAGGGAGAATGCAGATTCTACCAACATCCTTCAACTTAGTAAATGTTCCTAGCATTTAAAAAAATATTTTAAAATTGCCAATAATTATAAAAATGTTGCTTGCCATGGCATAATTATTTTATAAACCACATAGTATACAGCCGTTTCTTGTCATACGAGCCATCTTAACACTGTACCATATGGCTAATGGCTTCAATTGTGCATCACACCATACTGTGTATTCTTTTCTCATCATACTGTATTGGCTACTGAATCAGTTTGCCGTTAATGTGTGTGTTACCCTTTCACTGCATGTTTATTTTATGAGATTGGGGCATCTGTTTTTGGTGTTTATTCTAAAAGCGACAGAGTTCCATTTGCAGCTATAACTTGGATACTGCCTCAATATTAATTTCCCAAGACAGGCTTAATTTTTTTTGCAGAGGTTTGATGTCTTGCTTTGACTCAGTTTGCGTTTATTTTCTTTTGCCTTTTGCTTTAAAAAACAACAACACCAAACTACCAATCCACCCTTCTCAGTAAGACTAAACTACATTCCCACAGACCAATTCAACAGCTCATTTCAATGGAAGCAGTCCCCCCACCCAGACATACCCTTCTGCAAGTTTCCAAAATATTAATGTTTAGTGCATTGGCACTTTTTTAAAACCTTCTTGCCTCTGAAAATGCAAACAAATGCTATTTGCAGCATTTAAGCAGATCATAAGGATCATGTACCAGGGCCACTCACACACAGAGAACATTTTTCAAAGTTTTTTTTACGGTACCATAAAAGCCTATGAATTATTTACTTCATTTAAAAATTCAGGAAGAATAAAATTGTAAAAAGACAAGCATATCATTGCTGTACAGCATGCAGGATAATTAGAATGGGGAAAATCCTTGTGATTTCAAGCAGCTGATACTTACCAAAAAATTATGAGAAACTTGCACAGTGAGCAATGTCAGCAGATCTGTCTGCTTGCATCAGGGTTCCTTTCCCCAGCAGAATCCTACCCAGTGTCTAGAAAGCAGAAATTAAACATTCTTGTATGAAAATTAGCACTGTAGATCATCGCAGAATAGAGGAATCATTCCCATTTCTGCATCGACCAATGGGGGTTGTTCACACATTACAAACTATTCACAGATTCACATTCACCCATTACTGGCTGTTCCAGCATGTACGAATCAAGCCATCATATAGTAATCACTAAAAGATCAGGGCTTTTCTATTATGCAGAGTCAATTTACATCTGGTTTAGATACCACAAATACCAAACTATGCTGACAGCTGTAGCTCATCATGTTGGAAGTTATCCAAATATGTGCATGTGTGAACTGGCCCATTAAAAACATATAAATTCAAGTTTGAAAACCTCCCAAGCATGTGGCTATCAAAAATGATCCGACCACAGTGTATTTCCCACAAAGCTGCACCCACAAGGGAGCTATTTTGCTATTATCTGATCTCTCACACGAGGTAACTAATGGCACTACAAGGCAGGGTAGACCATAAGCATCTTTCCCACAGTACTGGCACCCAAAAGTCCACATGGCTGCACTGTGTGGTATCTAATCACAGAAAAGTGACCACTCCAAAATAACAGCTGTGGTTCTATGATCCTTTGGGTCTGATATGGGTGGTAACCTCCTCCTTCACATCCCATTCAGACAGATCACCCTAAAACACAAGGCTCCCTTACTGTAAGTAAATGCTTAAATCAGATAACCTTTGGGGGTCTTTTTTTCATCGGGCAGCACCATTTTAACCAAGAATATCATCTCTGGTTTGTATCTGTCTAGCCCAACTCATCATCATTTAAACCTTACATGAAAATGGACGGCTATAGTAATGGATAATCAAACGACAGAACAGATAAATTATATACTATGACTCAGTTTATTTGCTTTGGACAGAATGTAATGACTGAAAAAGGTATGCAACCTAAAAGACTGCACACGGGGCAAAATCCCTCATGCAAGAGAAGGAAAACTATTGTCTGAGGACTTTCATGTGTCTAAACCAAAGTCTGGATGGCACATTGGCAGAAACTGTGTGAATTCCGGGTACTGTTTTGAAATGTAAGCACTGTGCTGTGACTGAGTGACTTTAATGCCGCGAGTTTCCTGGATGAGGTAGCAGTCAAGATGAAAGAAGATGGCTTAAACCATGACTTAATATTGACCTCATTGATCGCTTTTTTAAAAAGAAGGTAGAGTTATTTCAAAGAGAGGTAGATGACACTACTGTATGTTCTGGAACCCATATGGCAAAAGTGTGGTCTCTCTTGACTATTAACAAGTCATTGTTAATACCTCTTTGCCAAAGTAGCAGAACATGGAGCCTGGACAAACAGAAAAGCTTTTGAACGTTCTTCTGGGAATTCAGTTACCCTTTAGCTGCATAAATGCACAATTTGTCTTCACTATACAGAGCCTGAAATGAGTTATATCCCAAAAGCTATCCCCAAACATCTGCAAGACGCTGTATGGGTCAGATATTCTAGTGATGTGATTTTCCCTTTGAAAGTTTGCCTCCAGATGGTTAGCAAGGTGTTTGTAGTGTTGGGGTTTTATTATGGCAGCACTGAGATATTTGTGTAGTGTTCAGAAGATTCCTTGGTGAATTCAATGCAATAATTACTGTCGAGACAAAATGTTGCTTGGGGGGAAATTAAATGATGCAAATGTTTCTCTTCCTTAAATTTAATTATATTTTATTCACCAGTAATTAATCAATTACTACTATAAAGAAAACCTAGTGTTTCAGATGACCTTTAAAACATGTAGTTTGGTAAGCCATTATTTTCATGAGTTTTTTCTTAACATTGAGAGGAGAGGGGGTTTCGTTGCTCATTGTGCTCTTAGTAGTGGAAGATGTGACTTTGCTTCCCATCTACAGACTCTAGGACTGATCCAGAGGGGTAGCTGAAACAGAAGTCTAGTGGCATCTTAAAGACATTTATTCCAGATGGGGTGTTTGTAAATCAGGGCTCACTTGTCAGATGCAATGGAAGACAACTCTGACTCATGAAATCTCATACCACAATAAAAGGGGTTAGTTTTTCAAGGTGAGATTACCCTTCCATTTTGTTTTGTAGGACTGATAACCAGATCATAGGAAATATTCTAGTGAATGCCTGAAAGAATGTCAGAAGTCCTTTAATAACATTGGTTCCCTCTGTTTTGCATTTTCCATTTTAATTAATAATTGTAATGCCAAAAGCATTATTATCTTTCATAGGAGATTATGAGAAAACCCAAATGTATGCACAATGTTTGGATTTACATGCTATAATCACCATAAATAGACAAAAATCATTTCCAGTGGTCTTTACAAGGTTATACATAACATCTTCCTGCTGAATGTTTATTACTTCAAAATTAGGTAAAGACAAAACAGTGAAAAAGAAAACTAATGCCAAGGAGCACTAGTTCTAGATCCGTGAATCTATGAGATGAATGGGAGAATTGGTGGCCAGTTTCCAAGTCCAATTCAAGGTGCTGGTTAAGGACTTTAATGCTCTTCATGGCTTAGGGCCTATAAAGAAGATAACAAATATAAGGCCAAGGCCGATGGTGTAAATAGAGTTGCCAGGCCCCTCTTCACCACCAGCAGGAGGTTTCTGGGGTGGAGCCTGAGGAGGGCAGGGTTTAGGGAGGGGAGGGACTTCAATGCCATAGAGTCCAGTTGCCAAAGTGGCCATTTTCTCTACGTGAACTGATCTCCATTGGTTGGAGATCAGTTGTAATAGCAGAGATCTGCTACTACCTGGAGGCTGGCAACCCTAGTCACCATGAACTTTCGCTATGGAGAATATTGTTTTGTTTTACATTTGATAATGGCCATTCAGTTCAAATTAATTCAAATGTCTTTCCTCTCATCTTTGTTTGAAAGCTGTGTATGGATATATGAAGGGTGAATTTCTCCTGTATGCCAGTGCTTAACACCATCAGTAAAGACATGAAGTGCTTTCCCAGTTTAATTGATGGTGATAGTGCAATCCTAAACAGTTAGTTATCCAATTCCAAGGCTGTTGACTTAACTGGATTTAGAAGGGTGTAACTCAGTTTAGGATTACACTATGAATGTGTTTTATATTTCATTGGAAGGACCTTCTCTTGCCAGACCATTCCTTAGAGTGGATGGCTTCATCACTTATGATCATGAAGCTAAATCATCCACTGCTGCTTGGTTTAGAGTTACTTTCTGTCTCTCAATAGCACTGGCTCACACTCTCACTGACTCAAAATTTCAATCCACCAGAAGCCCCTAAATTAAAGAAAATGCAAAAAGAAGCAAAATTGGGAGAAAGTTTTTAGTTCCAGCCAGCTTCAGGCTTAGGGTTGGGAAATACCTGGAGATTTTGGGGGTGGATCCTGAGGAGGGCGGGGTTTGAGGAGAGGAGGGACTTCAATGCCATAGAGTCCAATTGCCAAAGTGGCCATTTCCTCCAGGTGAACTGATCTCTATCGGCTGGAGATCAGATGTATTAGCAGGCGATCTCCAGCTAGTACCTGGAGGTTGGCAACCCTACCTACAGGAGACCATTCAGGCAGAGCACAAAAAGTGGTCACAGAATGACTCAGAGAGCCAGCGTGGTGTAGTGGTTAAGAACGGTGGTTTGGAGTGGTGGAGTCTGATCTGGAGAACCGGGTTTGATTCCCCACTCCTCCACGTGAGCGGCGGAGGCTAATCTGGTGAACTAGATTTGTTTCCCCACTCCTACACACGAAGCCAGATGGGTGACCTTGGGCAAGTCATTCTCTTTCAGCTTCACCTACCTCACAGGATGTCTGTTGTGGGGAGGGGAAGGGAAGGTGATTGTAAGCCAGTTTGATTCTCCCTTAAGTGGCAGAGAAAGTCTGCATATAAAAACCAACTCTTCTTCTTCTTCTTCTTCTTCTTCTTCTTCTTCTTCTTCTTCTTCTTCTTCTTCTTCTTCTTCTTCTTCTTCTTCTTCTTCTTCTTCTTCTTCTTCTTCTTCTTCTTCTTCTTCTTCTTCTTGGAGGTTGGCAACCCTATTCAGGCTTCCACCCCAAGTTGGACAGCATATGGTTTGTAGTACAATCCTAAGACTATTTTCCTGGGAATAAGCCCCACTGAATAGGTCTAAGATTCTGAGTTAGATCTTCTTGGGATTGTTCTTGTAGGCCATGATGTGAGACTTTAAATAAGCATTGAACCCGTCTTGGCGAAAGAAACATTTTCACACTGCTGCCAGATATATTGTCAATTTTTACTTTTCCTGTAAGTTTTCTGTTTTTTTTAAAAAAATGTAGAAACCATTCAAATGTCTGATTTACTTTCCTTTCCTTTCTCACCTTTTGAATATAAAATTGTGTCTTCTGCCTACCTGTACCTGTACTTTCATTACCAGGTTGCTTCCCTGTAATGTTGGGTTGATGTTCCTTATGTCCAAGGACAACACATAAAACTGCCTTGTACTGAGTCAGGCAACTGCTCTGTCAAGGTCAATATTGTTTATTCTGACTGAGAGCTGTTTTCCAGGATCTCAGGTAGATACTTTTTCACATCACCTACTACCTGACCCATTTAACTGAGGTATTTGGGAGCCTTTGCATGCAAAGCAGATATTATATTCTAATTACTTGACATTTAGATGGTGGCAAGTATTGGTTCTTTAAAGATTTCAGGCCCTTTGTTGGGTACAGTAGGGATGGCCCTCTTGGGAGTGCAGGAATCTCTTGCTGAAAAATACTACTTGTTCTCAGAGAGTACCCCCATCACATGAAGATTACAGACAGTGGGGTATCACTTTTTATGACAAAGAGTAGTCACCACTGAGTGATGGTCTTTTGGTGTTGTTATATTTTATTCTAAATAATTAGAGGGATCTGCTACAAGAATTTTGAGGTTTAAAAAAAAAAATGGAAAAGAAGGCATTACTGGAAAGAATGATAGATATGATGACCGAAGTACAAAAACAGTTATTCATGCAAGCAAGGAAGAAACAAGCAAAAGTTTGATTCTTACGCATGGTGGGATGGGTGAACTTAAGAAAGCAAATGCCAGTTATGGAAAGAATTCAGGGCCTTGTGTGTGTGTGTGCACACACACATGCGTGCATGTGTACAGTGCCATCAAGCCACAGCCAACTTAGGGCAACTCCTAATGTGGTTTTCAAGGCAAGAAACTAACAGAGGCGGTTTGCCAGTGCCTTCCTCGGCACAGCAACCCTGGTATTCCTTGGTGATCTCCCATCCAAATACTAACCAGAGCTGACCCTGCTTAGCTTCCAAGATCTTACAAGTTCAGGCTAGGCTGGGCCATCCAGGTCAGGGCTCAGGGCCTTATGAAAAGTGTGACTCACAGTCTGGAGAAGAAAGCATCACCAATAAGAACCAGATAGTATCAAGTGGTAAGGTAGGGTACGGTTCGTGCTTCAAGCCCCCCCCCCCATGTAAAAAGCCCAACAGATACCAAAAATGCCATACAGAAAAATGCCACCAGACGATCTTCTTTGATTGATGGGACAGTCAGGAGGGCCTCTCCCTGTGCTCTTAATTACCAGGCAGAAACACATGGGAGAAGATGGTCCTTTAGATACCCAGGACCCAAGCTATGTAGAGGACAAAACCAACATCTTGAATCAGGCTTGGGAGCAGATCGGTAGCCACTGTAATTGCTGTAGTATCTGGGTCATATGCTCCCAGTAGCTGGCTCTGACTAGCAGTCTAGCTGCAGCATTTTGTACTAGGTGTAGCTGCTGAACACTCTTCAAGGGTAGCCCCAAGTAGAGCGCATTGCAATAGTCCAGTCTAGATGTAACTAAGGCATGGGTCCCTGTGGCTAGATCTGACTGAACCATGAACCGGTACAGCTGATGCACCAGCAGAAGCTGAGCAAAAGCACTCTGAGCCCCTGCAGCCATCTGGTATTCTAAGGTGACCACTGTGTTAAGCATAGGGTTTCCAGCTCTGGGTTGGGAAATAATGGGAGATTTTGGGGTGGATCCTGAGGAGGGCGTGGTTTGGGTAGGGGAGGGACTTCAATGTCATAGAGACCAATTGCCAAAGCACCCATTTTCTCCAGGTGAATTGATCTCTATCAGCTGGAGAGCAGTTGTAATAACAGGAGATCACCAGCTAGTACCTGGAGGTTGGCAACCCTAGTCAAGCAGCATTCCTAAGCTGCAAACCTGGCTTTTCAAGGGAAGTATAACTCCATCTAAGACAGGAGAGATTTCAAATCCCTGGTATGCCTTTCTACTCACCCAGAGAACCTCAGTCTTGTCAGGATTGGTTACCATTGGTCTGATCCATCTAGGTTCTTCTTATAGTCAGCTCTAGAATCGTGAAAGAAAATATAAGAGAATAAAGTTTTAAAAATGGAATTGAGAGTATCAGAAGCACAGAGGTTCTTGGTGTAAAAAGTGCTTTTTAATTCTGACTTTCCACACAGATTTACATTTCTACTGTGTAAATTAATAGAATGTTATTTATATAACAGTTTACCATTCTTTCATCAGGCCATTTTGCACACAGATTGACTGGTTTCAAATTCATACACTGAAAATTGCTTCAGTAAAAAAAAATTAACAGGTACTTTAATAAACTATTCTGAATTAATTGTGAGTCTAACTCAGCCCCGGATATACAGAAAATCAGGCATTTCCATATCCCATAAACATGGGTGGGAGTTAAATATTTAGCTGCATATTCCATTTATTTTAGTAAGATATAGGCACTGTTCTGGTGCCCAAGCATGGGCAGCTGTGCCGCTCCCTGGCACCGGTGTAAGTGGCCCACCACTGGTGTAGATGCCCATTTTTACACTACAAGTGGCAACTATGCTGGTGTTGGGGTCATACCACCTCCAGAGGCCTTTTGCCCCCCCTTCAGGATTGCTCTACCCACCTCTGAGCAAGAGGAGAGAAAACTGACCAAAGTTAAGCTAGGTAGCAGCTGACCATATTAAACCAGGATTCTTTCCTCACTCTCCACCCAAGAACGAAGGGGTGGGGCAGAAGTAAGGTGCTGGTTCAGCAACAAGTTGAGCTTGTATACAGTGTCAGGATACTTGCCCTTATTTTGTTTTCATGCTTCCATTTTCTGCAATGAACACATGAAACTGCCTTATACTGAATTAGAGCTTTTGGTCCATTGAGATCAGTATTACCTACTCAGACTGGCAACAGCTCTCAATAGTTTTCGGTCAAGGTCTTTCACATCACCTACTGCCTGATCCCTTCAATTGGAGATGCCAGGGATTGAACCTGGGAGCTTCTGTATACCATGCAGATGCTCTACGATTGAGCCACAGCCCCTCTCCAAATGGGGCAAGAGTAGAGACCAAGCTACAAAAGTTAATTTGCCCTTGTAATATAAATGATTGCTGTTGCTTCCATGATCTTCATTCAGAGAGACTGCTGCATCCATAGCAGAATCTGCTGACAGATGTATATCTCAGATGTATCTCATCTATTCAGTGCTTTGAATGACTTTGTACATCTTTGAAACTACAGCTGAGGAGGCAATGTGGCTGCGTGGCTCCTGGCAGCCATGGGTCTACACCCCCCGTCCCCAGGAATGGGCTGCCAGTGCTGATATGGTTGGTGTTTTACTTTTGTATAGTGTTTTTGTTCTTTTTATTGTTTTTATAAGGGACTCAGGTTTAGTTAGTGGGGAAACAAGGTTTGGAAATAAATAAATAATGCAATGATATTTTTTTTTTAATTATCAGGACAAAGTGACTACCAATTTCATTTAAAATGCAATGTAATTTTTCTCAAAATTCTACTTTACCTGTACATAGAAGATCTGAATGAGAGGTCTGCATAACTGTTGTGTACTTATACCCCAAAGGAATTTGATAGATGTGTATCACGATTCACTATCCACAGTTTTGTTCCCAAACACTCTTACAAACCATGGTACATTGATCTTCTAAAGTCTATACTAAATAATGCTTATGAATTCTACATAGAGAAAGACTTCCACAAACTTTTCTGGCTGTTGAGCTTTCTATCCCTGCAGTCAAACAGGAAAAACTGCATGGCTAATTAATACCACGGTTTCAGTGTACAGAAGTTCACACATGATTTCCAGTAGTTGCTCACTGCTTGGTGAATTTAATCCTATTTCCCCCCTTAGGGATTTTATGTTTGAGTAATTTCCTTAAAAAAAAAAAAATCATGCTAACGGGAACATTGAAAAAATAAGCCATTTAATTTCTGGATAATAGGAAAGTATCAATGATGAGGATTCTGCAAAAATCAAAAGCATGGAACACATTTGACATATGGTCTTGGTGTTTTCTACATTTGTAATTTTTTAGGAATAACTGCCAAGGAACACATTCCTCCAGTGCAAGTTTCTATTCAAATACTACAAAAAACTGAAAATTCAAGAGACTTATATATCTTGCTGCTGCTTTGGGGAACATCTGAAATCATGTCAGAAAAACTGAACTGCTATTGCTCTTCTCTGCAGACAGCTATTTGTTTATTTATTTAAAACATTTTAAATCGCTTTCTCCACTCATATGATCAAAAGTCGCTTATACCATTAAAACCAGCAAGAAAGGCCCCAAGAAAGGAACCAGTGTGGTGCAGTGATTAAGAGTGGTGGACTCGAATCTAGAAAATTGGGTTGATTCCCCGCTTCTTCACATGAGCGGCAAACTCTAACCTGATTAACTGGGTTGGTTTCCCCACTCCTACACATGAAGCCAGCTGGGTGACCTTGGGCTAGTCACAGTCCTCTCTGAACTCTCTCAGTCCCACCTACCTCACAAAGTGTGTGTTGTGAGAGGGAAGGGAAGGGAATTGTAAGCCAGCTTGATTCTCCTTAAAAGGTAAAGTCGGCATATAAAAGCCAACTCTTCTTCTTTTTCTTCTTCTGAAAAGGTTTCATTATGGTTTTCAATGTTTGTGAAAGCTTCTGAGAGCTGGGGCCTTACTCCCTGTTTCACAGAAGAGCAGCAACCTCCAAAAAATATCTGAGCCTCTGCAGAAGCAGTCCTTACTGTCCTAAGAGAAGGAACAACCAAAAACCTCTGGGGTGACAATAGGACCAGCCATATAGGGTAATAAGGGTGCAGATGATAGACCTACAACCAACTAACAACATTAGCCATGATAATAAGGACATTGGATGGACTATATGAGGCTTGCGAACTCAACCTAGATGATGGAGGTAACTGGAAGAGTGCCTGTTTGAATAAACTGACTGTTCATGCATTACTAATAAGCATGCTAGAACTCAACCTAGATGACACAGCTAACCTGAAGAGTGCATTTTTGAATATACTGACCATTCATCCATTACTGATAATTTATTTATTTATTTAAATTTGTATCCCACCCTCAATCCCCAGTCAAGCCAGGCTCAGGGCGGGTAACAACAAATCAACAACAATAAATATAAAACCATAAAAACATCTCCCATTAAAACTTTCAAAGCCATACAATAATATTAATAAATAAAACAAGATGGCACTAATCGAGCATAAAACGGCTGAGGGACTGGCAGAGCAGTCAGTTCTCCCACATCATAGATTAAACTGAGGGTGGGGGGTAGGGGGGCCAGCACAGATGCCATATACTTCTTGCCTGACTTGGTAAGTGGAATTAGCCATAGGAGGTGCAAATGCACCCTGTTGTACATTGGTAAAATGGTTGCTTCTTCTGGGGAAAGTAATGGGGGGGGGGTTCTCTCTCCAGTCCTCTCTGAACTATCATGCTTCCACTAAATATTTCTTCTGTAATTTTAACAGTTTGTTGCTGGCAGGATTAAAAGCTTGGGTTCTTTTACCTTCCAACAGAATGTACAATCCTGTTGATCCAAGGTAAATATTTTTCAAAATGCTTCCTGTCTTTCCAACTGGTATGTTCCAATTCTTTTCCCCAGTTTCAGATTGAAAAAAAAGTCTAAAAAAAATATTTCAGTCAAAGTTTAATTGGTTGTTAACTGCCTGCTCTCTCCTGCTTCATCTAAGAAAGAATCCTGTGAATCCTTTTGACATCAGTGGGGGAAAGGTAGCTAAAGTCTCCCTGATTCTTTGAAAGTCTGTTGCTCTGGTCTCCTGGTTGGGTTTATTTATTGGAACTGACTGTTCGCTCTTTACATCTTGGACTCATACAGTCTGGATCACATTGAGTTGATGTGCAAAGAACCATTGCAAAGAAGAAGGCAGCCATCGACCATTGATATCCATTCCCGGTCGCTGGTCCTGATGAAGCTCCAACCCTGCTAGAAGACAGCTGTGCCGTCTCGATTGTTTTGTGGTTTATGATGGCATAGTTGTTCGTGGCTGTCAAACTTCCCTGTTGTTGTTTCCTACATATTTATTCTGTTCATAGTCTGGCAAAAAATTGTGAAAGGGCGGGGGAGGGGGGAACTATCCAAGTGGTAGTTTCACCGCAGGTGCTGGATCAAACAGGTCTTGTTCGTTGCCCCCTTGGGAGGCCTACATGGATCACAGGATTCCTAATACTGCCCTTTAGATGACCTGCAGTTAAACTGCGGAAGATATGCTCAGTTTCTTCCCATGGATAAACAAAGGCTATATGAGATATTTGTATAAGTATGAACAGGGAGCAATTTTTTTTCTATACGCGGAGCTTGTCTATGGAGTTGATTGAAAATGGCATAAAGTAAATTTTTGCCTAACAGATACTTATACAATAATTTTTATTTAAACATTAAATGTCAACATTTTCACTTTGATCTGCAACAGAACGTGCTGGTTTCAGCTGGCTAAGGCTGGCAAAAATAGGACAAGAAACTGAATAAGTTTTACAAGCTGAAAAATTCACAGGCCTAATAAAATTCAGTTTGAGAAAAAAATCTTCAGTGAGCTTCAAAGACCCAGAGCCAAAAGCCCCCTACCCCGTAGACTCTGGATCTCATCCACTATCTTCAAGGTATAAGTTGGAATCTTAAATAGAAGAGCATGGCCAGATCATATTGATGAAATGATATAGGCAGCGTAACTGAGTAGAAGCAATGTGTGTTCCAATTCACTTTCAATCATAAACCCATCTGTATGGCCTTGAGCAAGTCACTAGATTCCCATTTCAATACCCTATTTGTTGTAAAGTTTAAAACAAAATTATTTTAAAACTATTTCGAAACTCAAGATTGATTATCCGGAATTATATACTTTTTTTATTCCAAAAAGTCATCACTTTTAGTAATGAAATTCAGAAATGGCACAGAAAATATTCTGCTGAACAATCAACTCTCATTGATTTTAACATAGCAGGACTGTAGTCAAAGTGCACAAATAATTACCGTATATACCCATGTATAAGCCGACCCGCGTATAAGCCGAGGTGCCTAATTTCTCCCCAAAAATGGGGAAAAATTAGGCACCCGCGTATAAGCCGAGGGTCGGCTTATAACCCCTCCCCCCCGCAGGCTTACCTGACAGGGCTCTCCAGCGGCGAGGGTCTGGCGGCGGCGCGGCCCGGGGGGGCCTGGGCAGCCTTCCTGCGGCTGCAGGAGGCTGCCCCAGGCCGCTCCCGGCGGGAGGAAGCGGCGGCGAGGCCCAGGGGGACCCGGAGCAGCCTTCCTGCGGCTGCAGGAGGCTGCCCAAGGCCCCTCCCTCCCGGGAAAAATGGCGGCGGGGGCCGGGAAGGGCCGGGGCAGCCTTCCTGCGGCTGCAGGAGGCTGCCCAAGGCCCCTCCCGCCCGGGAAAAATGGCGGCGGGGGCGGGAAGGGCCGGGGCAGCCTTCCAGCGGCTGCAGGAGGCTGCCCAAGACCCCTCCCGCCCGGGCAAAATGGCAGTGGGGGCCGGGGGGCCGGGGCAGCCTTCCTGCGGCTGCAGGAGGCTGCCCAAGGCCTCTCCCGCCCGGGAAAAATGGCGGCGGGGGCCGGGAGGGCCCCCAACCTTTTGATCAGATTCACCTCCTCATTGAGGTAGTGAGTCCAGAAAGTCAAACATGTGAGGAGCCATATAGCAAGAAGCAATCTGGTGTAAGTCCAGCAGGGCCTGGTTGACGCTCTTCTCCAGGCCATGACAGAAGCTCCGTTCCCCCATTCATCCCATTCTGGTTTTGACATCCAGCAGAGTGGCTCTCCCTCCATGATTCCTTTATTCTAGCTGCCTAAAATTTGGGGTTGTGTATGTCCTAGGGAAATGCTACAATCCCACTGAGGTTTGTTCAGTTTGGACATAAAACCATGAAAGTGCAGACCCAATAAAACAAACTCCCATGAACAATTCTATCCATTCCTTCATATATATTTTTCATTTTGTGACAGCTTAACTTTCTGAATTCTTGAATCATTTGCCTGTTCATAAACAGTTATAGAATTAGTCTTGGCCTACTAATATACCAATACCAAATACTCCTAGAAAATACATGTGGCAGTAAATTGATTTCTCATTTACATAGTTCTTGCTTCTTCTGTGACATAGGAATTATGGAAAGTGGTAACACAAATCACTTGTGTTTCCTTGTGTACAATAACCAAAGTCATTTAATGATGTATACAAAAATGACAATATTCTGTAAGGAACTGTACATCAGACCAAGGGTGGCCAACTGGTGTATGGGCTAGAGCACTCCCCTTAAGAAATGTTAGCTGCCTTCCCAGTGACCCTTTGAAATATGGATCATGTTATGTCATGTTTTTGCTCTAAGTGCTCTTTCAAGAAAAAAAAAGTAAAATGTTCTAAGGAACAGATGTGTTCTCTATTATGACTCCACAACTTGTATCTAACCAAGCCAAATGCAGCCCATTAACCCACAATATTTTAAACAAAGGCATACATATAGTGAGCCAGATGCTTGATAACATCCCCAACTGCAAGGTCTCAGGCAAGTCAAGAAAGAAGTAGGCAATATATCAAGCATCTGGTATTTTGTCATACATAGCTGTTGAGCTGCATTTGGCTAGTTGGGTCAAATGTTCTGCTGGCCTACTGTATACTTGAATGTTACATCTCCCTTTTGGATTGTATGATGTAATGCTTAACTAAGCCTCTGCACATGTGTGCCATAACTGAAGTCTTTAATACCAGTTGGCACCAGCTTTATTATAGTTCTCGACTGCTCGTGAAGAGGTGAGTTGTGTAACAAGATACCCTTCAGGATCTTGAACTATTGTCTGGACAACAGAGAGAGTCCCTGTGAGAAAAGAACTTTGCCATCCTAGCATTAGGCCAATGCATCATTGCTGACTTTATAAGACATGCGCTGAGTGGATAGTAAACTTTCTGTCACTTTATTTGACATCTGTATTCTACAGCTGTCATAATGTTTCAGTACATTGCTTTTCTTTTCTTTGAAGTTTGCATTTTTGGCCTGGTGTCACATAGGAAATTGCTTAGAAAAGCTTAATGCCTTTCGCATTAGGTATTCAATGCAAGTAGGTAGAACAGAAGAACATATCACTTTGTATTAGTTAGATCATGTGGGAGACCAACTGTTTTGGTATGGAATCTAATAATAGCAAGTCTTTTAGTTACTTCTAGGGTATCATTATTAAAATGTCAACAATTTTAATCATGGTTGTCTTTAGCAAATACCATAAATATTAAATTACGTGATTAATACATCAGAGTTTATTACCTTATGTCAGTTGGAGTGGGTGTGTAATAAATCAGTCCTTAGTATTAGAAATAGTTGGAAGTAAATGTCATTCCCCACCACTGTGGTTGTTCTGCTGTACATATTCCTAACTGCAATATGATCTTCAGAGTTTCACCATACTGTTGCATTGTACTCTAATAAAAAGGCGTCTTACCTACAATTTAGCTATTGTGCTAATAATACAATGCACTGTGGATGGCTACATATTTCATCCCTGATTGTTAGGGCTACATATCTCAAAGGTACTTGATTTAAGTACTGAGCTCAGAAATAACCGAACTGAAAATTTCAGGTTTTCTGGAACTTACGTACTTATATATGGGGAAAGCAACAAACTTTTAAAAGAGTATTCAATACCATAAGATGTGACAAGAAGAAGAAGAAGAAGAAGAAGAAGAAGAAGAAGAAGAAGAAGAAGAAGAAGAAGAAGAAGAAGAAGAGGAGGAGGAGGAGGAGGAGGAGGAGGAGGAGGAGGAGGAGGAGGAGGAGGAGGAGGTGTTTTTTTCATATGTCTATCTTTCTCTACCTTTCAAGGAGAATCAAACAGTTTTACAACCTCCTTCCCTTCCCCTCCCCACAATAGATGCCTTGTGAGGCAGGTGGGGCTGAGAGAGCTCTGTGACTAGCCCAAGGTCACCCAGCAGCTTCATGTGAAGAAGCAGGGAAACCAACCCGGTTCACCAGATTAGACTCCGCAGCTCATGTGGAGGAGTGGGGAGTCAAACCCAGTTCTCCAGTTCTCCACCACTTTTAACCACTACACCACCACAACAGCACATATAATATATTTGCAATCCACCACCACCACCATGTAAGTCTACTCAGACGTAAGTCCCATTTTATTCAGTGATTTATTCACTGATACATCAGTTATATTAATGGAGAAAATTAAGGATGTGATTGGCCCTGGTAATCCAATGGAATCCCCAAGTACAGAAACAGCAAATATCTCTGAATACCAGATGCTGGAGAGGATTGTTGCTTTCTGTCCTTATTCCTTGCTTTTATGCATGTTTCTAACCAGCTATTATGATAATCTGGGTGCTAGATAAGATTTGAGTTTGATACAGAAGGTTTCTCCTTATGTTCATATGGTATTAATTTACATGAGCTTCAATTTAGAGCCAATCTAGTTGTGACAATGCCAACAGGTCAGACCCGAGGATGCCATCATGTCAAATTTGTTCCTAAGTCTTGATGACAAACAAGTTGTTCACTAATGAAATAAAAAAAAGTTACATTCATCCGATTGTGGGGAAATAACCAAAGCTTTTTATTAGACTCTCCTTATAGGCATTTAACCACAATATACTATATCTGATCCAATGTGAAGATTGGTTGTTTTAAAACATTAATAAAGGAATAAAGATTCTTCTTTTAGTCTCAAAGGTTCATTAAGACAGTAATGGTGGATTCCAACAGCAGTGGTTTTTTTTTTAAATGTGTGTGTGTATTCGTATTTGCAGGCACACCATTCCCCCACCCCCCCAAAAAAATCTGGGAAGCCCTGTTTGTGCCCATTTGCACTTAATGTACCAAGTATTTATTTATTTAAAATTGCCAGTCCATCAAAAGATCTACAAGGCAATTTTCAGCAAAGACTACGCTAAAATCATCATCATAATGCAATTACACAACAGATCTGATAACAATATATGTGTATGTACTAAATAAATGTACTAAATAAAATAAAAGATTGAAACAAATGGGGGGAACTAGTTTGGCAACTACACTGGCCAAAGGAAAACAAATGTATCATACATTTTGGTGCCAATATCTTCAGGGCTTTTCATGCACGCATACTATACTTTCCACATGCAGCACAATCCATTCCAAATGATACATACGTCTTGTGCACGCTGGGGAGAGCACTTCTCTCCTCTCCCTGCAACAGTAATCAGAGAAAGAAGAACTCCAGAAAACGCAGAAGATGTGTGCCAATCAACAACATTGCCCTTCCCTGCTCAGTGCAGAAGAGATACCAAAAAGTACTAAAGGATTAAGTACAGTACCTCAATCTTGCCTTTGAAAAGTATGCTGATGGAAGACTGAAAGAATGGAAGAAGGAACCAGTCTATGGAGACAATGGCAAGTTGGCAGGGGCAAGGATTATAATTTAGACAGCTGAGGATAATGGATGGGCAAGATGAATCCCATAGATATAGTCAAAAAGGGCAAGAGTCCAGTAGCACCTTAAAGACTGACAAAAATATTTTCTGGTAGGGTATGAGCTTTCGTGAGCCACAGCTCACTTATCTGAAGAAGTGAGCTGTGGCTCACGAAAGCTCATACCCTACCAGAAAATATTTTTGTTAGTCTTTAAGGTGCTACTGGACTCTTGCCCTTTTTTACTACTGCAAACAGACTAACACGGCTACCCACTGTGAATTATCCCCATAGATATATTTATCTATTGTTGATCATGTTGTTGAACAGCTATGATAGGGGTCAACCAAAGAACAGTACAAACATTTTCTTTAAAATTAAGATTGTGAACCAGGAAATATCTGATTTATATCTCACCTGTACCACCAACTCATCAGATAGCCTAGGGCAAGACAGTCTTGTAGAGTTATTCTTTACTCCGTCATCCTGCTATCAGCAAGACAGGAATAATAATACTGATTACATTTGCAGAGTTATTGTAAAGACCAATAATTTAATACCTCCAAAGTACTGTGAACTTTCGTAAGTGAATTCTTATTCTTATTATTAGGTGTTGAATCAAATGCATAAACTGAGGCTCCTGAAAATCCAGCCACAGCAGCAGTTCCAAGTGGAAAGTATTTTGCTATGCAATAATAAAATGAAAATCACCAGAACCACATACATATATGTGTCACATGAACAGCTGGTTCACATGAAGCTGGTTCAATCCAGTGGCATTTCTGGCGGTCACCATGCTATTCAAACTGTCTGTTCCACTTTCAATAAGAGCAGCCCGTAAATTCTGTTCCAACTTTAGCTTTACTTATGTTGTGGACCAAGTTGTCTTGATATACTACAACTCTTCACAAGAGAACAGAATTTTTTTTCCTCCCCAAAAGAGTGGCATTCACTGTTTTTATGTCACCTGAAGATTGCATCTCACAGCTATTGGTTAGGTACTATTTAAAAACCCAGCAGGAAAAAAAATAGAAAAACACAAAAACCTTTAATCATGAGAGCAACACATTTCTCTAGTATTTGTTAAAGGGAGGGGGGTTCTCAGTGAAATTTGCTTGGTTGGATCCAACCAGTATTCAGTTGGTGAAAGAGAAAAGTGGGCTCCCCTTTGACTACCAAAAAAAGGCTATGGGGACCTGCATGGAGAAAACCTATGTGGGACTGGCATTGTGGCAAGGAGGGGAATTGGCAAGACTGAGTAGAAAGGCTGGCTGGATCCACTCCACTGTAACAACTCTAAACCACTTGAACAAAGAATTTGTAACACATTTGATAGATATCAAAGACCACACATGTGTTTTTAAAGTAGCATATTCTGAATCACCTCCGAATTTGTCCTGATCTAGGTCCAAACCCATTCTAATCCAAGGCATACTTGAGCTAACTGCCATAAACTGTACTCAAGTATCTAAATCTACCCATGATACAAAAAGAAGGAGCCCGCATTATCATGCAAAAATAAATAGCACTAAACAACAATATTATTTTCCCCTGTAAACAAATAGATGGATGACAGAACAATGGGGTTATCATTTTTACTAATGAAGAAGATGGCAAAATATTTTTCAGTGGCAATTTTATTGTTCATTATATAATTTAATTTCAAAACAGGGGACCAGATTAAGCAATTCCAGGCAAATGTAACTGATTTTCTACCTACAGTCATATAAATAGTATTTAGTTCTAAAATGTTAACAAGCACATTTGTGTCCTAAATTATTTAACCAAGTGTAATGGCTCCAGATTGCATTTTTTGCTATGCTTCTCTCTGAACCCTCACTATTCATCATACATGGACTCTCTTGTCTTTTTTCTACTCAGAAGCACAGCGTGAAGAAACTTCATTTCACATTGAAACATCACTATGTGAAACAGTGTGATGAAATGAGTCACAGAAGGAGAGTTTGTGTTATACTCCGGTAAACAGTTGGTCTACGGGAATGATAGTATTTTATGCTGTGACTGATACATCAATTGTGACTCCTAAGATCTGAATGATCAGGAAGCAGGAATTTCACTTATATCAGATTTTATGCATGGGAAACATTACAGGTAACGGAGCAAGCCCTCCTGGGACGTTATAGCACGGGATGGATCTAAGAGTTAATAGAGCAGTGCAAATATATAAAAAAATTATATCCAATCATAATATTGCTGATAAAACCAGGCACTACTGCCAACAAAACCATATACATGTAAATGTGAGCTTCATAATGAACATTATCTGTATATATAGAAGTTAGTTCCTGGCTTTCCTGATCTAAAGTGACCAAGAAACAGAAGCCAGGATGGGGCCATACATATAGAAGCAGGCTTCACAGGGACATATTTAAGTGTTCTTAAGTGCATTCCTAAACTTTTGCCACATAAGTTAATGGTTTTCCATTGTGGGAAGAGCAAATTGTATAGCCTCTTGGCTGCCCTGGGCCTCTGTCAAATAAGAATGGGCCCAACATATGAAGGAGGCCACGCCTTTGACTTAATCTTTGCACTGAGCCTTTGAAAGGAAGTCTAGTTTCAAGGTTGGAGATTTGGCTTGAACCATGGTCTAGCCATTATCTACTGAATATGGAACTGAAACCCCACAAAAGGGAGGCCCATCCCCTATTATATAAACATCCATGATGTTTATGAATTTCAATGGCTTCTTTGTGCAATCTGACAAAGTAGTTGGTAGAATTGTCCAGTATTTTGTCAGATTGCACAGTAAACATCAGCACAACTTTAACAGAAAAGAAGAGAGTCTAAGAATGAATAAGGCTTGGCTTCCTGTGCTGAAAAACTCCAGACTAACAAAGACTACAGTCCACAATAGTCATGCAGATTAGTTTTGGATTCCACATGTTAACAGATCACTTCAGGATACAATGGTTCCACATTAAAATACCACACCCTCATTAGCACATTAGTTTTGCAGGACAATGACTCAGCTCAAAACCAGTCCCCTTCTGACTATATATATATTAGTCTTCCAACGCACTTGACACTGAGAGACACTGTCCTTCAGTGTTACTCCTCTGAAGATGCCTGCCACAGCTGCTGGCGAAATGTCAGGAAAGAAAATACCAAGACCACGGTCACACAGCCCGGATAACCTACAAGAACCATGGGGAAAATGTTCCATAGATGAAATGCCACTATGGAGAAGGCCCTACCTACATTATATGAAGTGAATTGCAGTGCATTCCTGAGGGGGGCAAACTGTGGTGGCCTGGACTGCACAGCTGAGAAACCTCCTCAGAGGCTTCCCAGCTGTCGCAGAGGGAGGAAAAGCCTTTTTTCCAATATAAAAATCAGAAAAAAGGCTGTTTTCCTCCATAGAGGAAAGTGGACCTGCACCACCCAAAAAGGTTGCGCAGGACCACTGGCATCCTGGGAAGTGTTCCTGAGGCGAAAAGGGTTTGGAAGATGCCTAAAGGCAGCTCCGCCCCTCAGAACACCATGGGAACACCTCCCGGGATACCGGGAGAATATTGGCAGGGAACTACGCTGGCGTCTGAGGGCCGTGCTGCCACTGCAGTCCAAGGAGGCTGGTAAGTGGCCACACGCCGGCATCCATGCCAGTTTGCATGGCGCAAGTGGCATGGATGCTGGCATAGGGGTCACACTCCCTCCTAAGGTGATTGGGCCCCCACTGGGAAAGCTTCCAGAATTCTGGAACTGCATGATACTTTGTATTGCTTTTAATGCATACACAAATTCATGAGGATTGCAAGGTATGTTCTTGGTGACATTCGCCATATGTAAGCGCTTTGTAGTATTCATAATACAATGAACTATACACACCAGTAGAGACTCGCATCCACACAAAACTGAGAAGAAATGGTGTATATTTGAAAATAATAAATAAGATGGGCATTTCTCGTGTTTCTGAGCAGCTCCAATTCTACAACAGCACAATATTCCCTACGTTCACACAGTGAGAAGCATTTCTTGCCGAGCCTCAACTGTGAAGCATTTAAGAACAAAATAATGTTGAATAAAATGGGCATTTTCTGAACCACCTGCTGCCAGCTGTGACCACCTTGCTGAAAGCTCACACCGGTATTAAGCTCCCAATTTTATGAGAGCTCAGTCTGAGAAGTTTCAATGTTCTTCTCAATTATGATTTTGAAGGGTGTGTGTGTGTGTGTGGACATATCGCAACAATATTTTTTTTTACATTCTCCTATCCACATTATCTTTCTTTGATGAAAAATCTAGCATTCTTTTAATCATACTTCTCATGGTACAAAAATTATTTTAATTTCCAGGATTTAAGGAGATGAGATAAATTGAACCAAAAGCTTCAATCAGCTTCTGCCAGGCAGAAATTTGACCTAATGTTAAATGTTTAAACGCCTACATTTTCTTCTGATTATTTAAACCACACCAGAGTATTAATCTCTGCTATTTCATCCCTCTGTAATTGTAGTGATGTGGAATATGTTCTCTCTTCCCACAATTTAGCAGCTGACAGCATGTTTTTTAAAAAAGCTATTGAAGTAAAATAATTAATTTTCATGTGGGGGTGACATGGAATTAGTCCTCTATCTTCTTCCATAATCAGGAATTCAAAAATTAACCAGGAGAAATTAAATACCTGCAGTTTTACTAACAAGAAAGCAGATTGGCTATAGAGGAAATAGACAGTGACTGAACTTCTGCTTTCTGTCAAAGGACATTTCAGATTTCTGTGATGTAAATCTGTGGCTCTTTTTTTATTACAGAGTGGGACCAAAAAACAACCTCTATAGGTCAAAAGAATCCACCATTTATATGTTTTCCACATAGAACGTTTTTACAAATCCATGTTATTTCCATCAAGTGATGACTTGCATGTGTGAAGAGATGAAATACCACAGGTAGAACATTCCTACCATTTCAACAATCTAGCTTTTCAGTGCAGTCAATTAATGTTTAGAGTGGGAATTAAGTCCCTTTATTGGAACTCCACAGATATCCCAACTGAATGATACACATTCCAATATTTTTAACAAATTGTATTACAAATGTCAATAAATAAAACATTGATTCAAAGAGATAGCACATTATAATAGCCACAAAGTTATACTTAAATATCTTAGAATAGAAAGTCATGATAGTCCATTAGGGGAAAACATCCACACACCCTAAAACATCACAAAGTAGTCAGCAAGCTTTTGAGTTACCCAGAACTCTTCATCAGGACACATGTTTAGCAATTCACCCCCTCCAAAAATGAGGGGAGACAGTAAATGTTTCAGAGCATGACACAGTCCACAGTTCATATGCAAAACAAAAGGTGCTGCAGATTTAATTAGGTTAGAGATGCTGTGTACACAAGAAGTTACTGGGATAAAACAGCAAAAAAAAAGATATTCTCCTTTTGATTAGATAAAAGTCATTTCCCCCTTCTCTATCCAAGAAGCATCTGATGCATCTTGAAATCTCTTTTGCACCAGGACCCTTCAGCAGCTTTCGATACCACTGATTGTGGTATCATCCAGACTTTGGAAGTACAGTTTTAAGATGGCTCCAAGTCCTTTCTGAAAATCAGTTTTCAAAAAGTTGTCCTGCATGAAGCCACTGAGAGGAATCATCCAGAGATAGGGTTGAAAGCTCTGGGTTGGGAAATACCTGGAGATTTTTTGGGGTGGAGCCTGAGGAGGGCAGGGTTTGCGGAGGGGAGGGGGAGGGACTTCAATGCCATAGAGTCCAATTGCCAAAGAGATTTTCTCCAGGTGAACTGATCTCTATTCGCTGGAGATCAGTTGTAATAGCAGGAGATCTCCAGCTAGTACCTGGAGGTTGGCAACCCTATCCAGAGAGTTGGAATCAATTGTCATCAACATGTAAATGAAACTTAACTCTATGGTACCATCCACATGTCACTGAAAACTGTGCTGCTGTAATCATTCACGAACTGGTTTTGCCTGACAAGACAGGGAAATCAAGGAGATGAATGATTACAAACAGCACAATACCCATTGATATGTGAACCCTATCCCTCTTTCATTTTCATCTACATCCAAGGAAGCAGTGACAGCAGTGTGGAAAGACAGTAAAGTACTGGAGGAGGGCCAACAAATTACAGCAATCTGACAAAACAGAAATACTGTGTACTGGATATAAAGCTCTGTCAAGGGAATATGTGTGCAACCTATTTCGTATGGAGTTGTACTTCTCCCTGAAAAATAGTTTGGAAATTCCTTTACCCTTTACTAAAGCAGGTAAACTAATGTCTTTAAAGAACAGCTTAGACTAATGAATAGGACTGCCAGCCCTGCACTGGGAAATGCCAGAAGATTTTCTGGCTGGTATTTGGGGAAGCTGGAGTTTGGGGGGACTGTGACATCTTCTTCACCATAGAGATGGGGGAAATTCATACAGCAACACAATTTATGTCCCACCCCCCCTCATTTTTTTCTACTGCTCCTCAAATTATTGAGCGTGGGGGAGTGAGAGCAGGGGTGGGAGTTTGTCTGCAGCTGCCAGACAAAAGGTCAGCCTGCTGGTGCACCCATTGTGGCCCCGACCACATAAAACAGACCTGGTCCCTGACACACATGTCTTGGCAACATCCAGATTGGACTATTGAAATGTAAGCAGGAGAGCCAGTGCGGTGTAGTGGTTAAGAGCGGTGGTTTGGGGCGGTGGAGTCTGATCTGGAGAACCGGGTTTGATTCCCCACTCTTCCACATGAGTGGAGGAGACTAATCTGGTGAACTGGATTTGTTTCCCCACTCCTACACAGGAAACCAGCTGGGTGACATTGGGCTAGTCACACTCTCTCAGCCCCACCTACCTCACAAGGTGTCTGTTGAGGGAAGAAGAAAGGAAGGTGTTTGTAAGGTGGTTTGATTCTTCCTTAAGTGGTAGAGAAAGTCGTCATATAAAAACCAACTCTTCTTCTACTCTGACTTTGAAGGCAGTCATAAGAACATAAGAAAGGCCCTGCTGGCTCAGACCAAGGCCCATCAAGACCAGCAGTCTGTTCACTCAGTGGCCAACCAGGGGCCTCTAGGAAGCCACAAACAAGACAACTGCAGCAGCACCATCTTGCCTGTGTTACACTGCACCCAAAATAATAGGCATGCTCCTCTGATACTAGAGAGAATAGGTATGCAGCATGACTAGTATCCATCCTAACTAATAGCCATGAATACCCCTTTCCTCCATGAATATGTCCACTCCACTCTTAAAGCCCTCCAGGCTGGCAACCATCACCACATCCTGGGGCAGGGAGTTCCACAATTTAACTATGTGTTGTGTGAAAAAATACTTCCTTTTAACTGTTTTGAATCTCTCACCCTCCAGCTTCAGCAGATGACCCCGCATTCTAGTATTATGGGAGGGAGAAAAACCTCTCCCTGTCCACTCTCTTCAGTCCAGAAACTTCGAATGCTTCAGAATGTGGTAGGCAGCAGAATGTGGGACTCACAGCAAAATCATGTTAAGCCAACATTGAACCAACAATATGGGCTCCCAATTGGCTTCTGGGCTCAATACAAAATTATCTTTTTGCTCTTTAGAGCTGTCAATGGCTTGGGTCTAAAATGCCTGAAGGATCACCTCAGCCTGTACACAACTATCCCTTGCTCCGACATTGAAGTAGCTCTTTTGCAGGAACCCACACTGTCACAGGTATGACTGTATTGATTTATTTAGGCACTTTTTACCTTGCTTTTACCAACGGGGACCCAAAATGGCTTAGAAAAATAAACAAACAAAATTTAAGAAAATAAAACAGAGGAAACAATACAGTCCATCACATTCTTTGGGGCTAGCTCAGTGGGCAACAGTGATGGATGGGCAGAGGTCCTGCTAATTGCTGTCAGTCACCAATCCCCTATATGCTTGCTTTGTGTGTGTGTGTGTGTGTGTGTGTGTGTGTGTGTGTGTGTGCGTGTGTGCGTGTGTTTGCATGCATGCAGAGCAGCTAATAGGCAATCAGGGCCCAACGATGGCTGAAGAAGCCAGATAGGAAGGGGAGTGAGAAAAAGCTGTTACACTATCACCTTAGATCAGATACGTTCTGAGCCTTGGGGTGGGGGAGGACACTGAAGAGATGCTCTCCCAGTCTTTCTTGTGGGTAATCAGCATACTGAAACAGTGAATGTGTGAAGACAGGGATTGTGCATACAGAGGGGTAGACTGAAAGTCCGTTCTCAGGAGACCTTGGAAGTCTCCGTCTGTCTTTTGTAAGAAAGTAAGCTAGCATAGTGAATGCCTTAGAAAGAGGCCGTAGCTGTATCAAAGCTCAGTTTCCAAGGGAAACTGGCTAAAGGTTTGTGATTTCTAGGAGGAAGAGGAGGAAGAGGAAGAGTTGGTTTTTATATGCCGACTTTCTCTACCGCTTAAGGCAGAATCAAACTGGCTTACAATCACCTTCCCTTCACCCCCCACAACAGACACCCTGTGAGGTAGATGAGGCCGAGAGAGTGTGACTAGCTCAAGTAGGGCTGTTGATTCGGTTCGGCCCGAACTGAAAAAAAGCCGAATTTCCCCTGATTCGGTGGTTTTTAGTTCGGGACGAACCGAACTCAAAAATGGAGGGCAACCGGGGGAGCCGAATTCAGCGAGTTCGGGAGTTCACGAATAAATCCGGCCAATTCGGGGCGTCAGTAAGCAGCATAACCATCAGTAAGCAGCATTCTCCTCCCCCGGCCAATTGGTGGCCAAGCTGGGTCTTCTTCTGGCCAATCAGTCAAGATTGAGTACTGGAGGAATCAGCTGATGCGCGGCCCGGCCGGGGAGAGAGAGGGGGGGGGGAAATCCTCGTGTGTGTGTGGGGGGGGTGCTTGTGCACATTCGCTCCTTTCTGTGGCTGCAGGGGGCGTATTTTTTGGGGTACAGACCCCAAATTTTCAGAAGAGATTCAGACAAGCCTTCTTAAGAGACCACCCAAGTTTTGTAAACATTGGGTCAGGGGGTCCCGAGATATGGGCTCCCCCCTTTTTTCTTTCCATGGCTGCAGGGGGCGCATTTTTGGGGAGCTTCAGATGAGCCTTCTTAAGATACCCCCCAAGTTTTGTAAACATTGGGTCGGGGGTCTCGAGATATGGGCTCCACCCCTTTTCCCTTCCCCCTTTTCCATTTACGTGGCTGCAGGGGGCGCTTTTTTGGGATAGAGCCACCAAACTTTCAGCATAGCTTCAGACAATCCTTCTTAAGGTACCACCCAAGTTTTGTAAAGATGGGTTCAGTGGGGGCAAAAATATTGGCTCCCCCCTTTTCTCTTTCCGTGGCTGCAGGGGGCGCATTTTTGGGGATGCAGATCCCAAACTTTGAGCGGAGCTTCAGACAAGCCTTCTTAAGAGACCACCCAAGTTTTGTAAATATTGGGTCAGGGGGTTCCGAGATATGGGCTTGCCCCTTTCCCCTTTTCCCTATTGGGATGAATGGATCAGCTGATCCTGTGTGCATCTCCAGAGCAAAACGTCCCATGCCTAATTGGAATCATGTTGGATTACAAGTCCTCCCCAGCCCCTCTTGATGGAACAGAAGACAGCCACGGTAAGACCCCTTTGAGGGCTTTAATCTATAATTTTTCTCCTGTGTGTGTGTGTGTGTGTGGGGAAGCAGAGTCTGTGTGTGTGTGGGGAGGGAGCAGTTTCTGTGGGTGGGGGGGAAGCCAAAGGGGGCTTTTGCCGGTTCTGCCTGGGGGTGTGTTCCCCCTCGAGTCTCTCTCTCCCTGGTTTGAGGGGGGGTTTCAGTTGTGTGTCTTCAGGTTTTCCCTCATTCATAAGAGTGGTTAGGTCTATTTGGATGCTTGCTCAAAACTGGTTTTCAAATGGTGACTTAAAGAATGCATTTGGAGTCCCATTCAAAAAGGGAAATTCCACCCCTCCTGCTCATTATGCATAGCTAGCTGCCTCTGTCTCTTTCCATGGTTTGCAAACTCCCAGGTGTCAGGTGTTGCTTTGCACAGTTGCAAAAGTGTTGCTTACAAGGTTGTGTTGTTTTGCTGTCATGTTGCAATGCTTTGCAAACTTCTCAGCTGTTTGTCGGGGCTGGGAGCTTTGTGCATGGGCGGCAAGCTCTGCTCAGACATGCACATTAAGGGTGGGGGGACCACTTTTGGGGCCCATATCTCAGCCCCCCCTGACCCAATCTTTACAAAACTTGGGGGGTCTTTCAAGAAACGTCCTTTGAAGCTCCACTGAAACTTTGGGA
Source organism: Euleptes europaea (assembly GCF_029931775.1). NCBI lineage: Eukaryota > Metazoa > Chordata > Lepidosauria > Squamata > Sphaerodactylidae > Euleptes > Euleptes europaea. The sequence goes on along the minus strand of NC_079316.1, from coordinate 32,398,231 downwards.
CCTCTACCCCCAAAAATGCCCCCCCAGAGCCACGGAAAGGCACGGTTGTGTTTTTAATGGTTTTATTCGGCTGAATTTTTTTCCCGAACTTTGAATTCCCGCCGAATTGCACGGACCCGAAGCGGGGGAGTTCGGACTTCGGCATATCCCGAATCTAAACAAATCCGAACTATACCGAATTTTTTTTAATTCAACAGCCCTAGGCTCAAGGTCACCCAGCTGGCTTCATGTGTAGGAGTGGGGAAACAAATTAGTGTCCACCGCTCATGTGGAGGAGTGGGGAATCAAACCCAGTTCTCCAGATTAGAGTCCACTGCTCCAAACCACCACTCTTAACCACTACACCACACTGTTTTGTTTTTAATCCTGTTTACCTGTTGTCTCCTATGAAATAGCTGCATTTAGAAGCTGCTTGAGTTCAGTCTCTCAATTGCCCATCATACCTTTTCTTAAATGGCATTGAAAGCTTGGACCTTTGCCACAACACTTCCACACCTCCCACTCACTAGATGTCATTCAGGAGCCATACTATTGGATTACAGCCCTCAGACCAGACAAAAGTTGATCCAGGTTTACTCTTTTTCCCTCGCCAAATTGTATGTTTCCGCTGTGTATTCTTCAGATGCTCACTCTCCTGATGACTCCCAAGCTACCTGGTTGATGCTTCTGCATCAGTTCAGAAGATACCTGGGAAAAAGGGTGGGGCAATGCTCAGCCACAGGTCTTATGCCCAGAGTTGGTAAGCCTAGGCACTGGGTGAATAGCTGTGGCGAGGACATTCCACATTTAAGTGTAACTGCAGAAAAGGCCTGTTTGTCAACTACTTTCTCTCAGTAGAGTGGGGTAGATGGAATAATTGCTCCAGATTTTCAGTGTATTTACAACACTGGTTTATTCTTCGTTAGACCATTGGTCCATTTGGCCCAGTTTTATGCTGGCTGGCAGCAGGTCTCCAACAAATCTCCATGACCCTGAAACCTTCTTTATGCAAAGCCCCTGTCTGTGCTTATTATGAGCTATGACTCTTCCTCTGGAGAGAATTGTCACATGAAACCACAATACTTACCATCATTTGACATTTCACATGCTTGTGAACAGGTTACGTTGCTTTATACTAACTCAGACCATTGGTCTGTCAAGGTCAGTATTGTCTGCTCTGATTGGAAGCAGCTCTCCAGTGTGTCAGGGGGAGGTCTTTCACTCTGACCTTCTGCACGCAATGCAAATGCTCTGCCACTGGGCCATTTCCCCTCCCATGCTAAGAGAAATCATATAACAAATAAATGATCCCAAAACATAAAGTTATATTACCTTCACCACAACAACCCCAAAACCAAGATAGCCTAAGAAATACATGACTTGCACAACAACTCCAAGTGAGTTTTATTTGTGAGCTTTATGGTGTATATCCCATTCTCAGTCCTAATACACACATACAAGCATAAAGAAATTTGCTTTCCAGAAAGTGTTCCAAAGTTAGAAGAACTTTGTACTGCAAAAGTTACAAGGGATATTAAAATGCTCTGTCTGCATCTCTTCCCCCCTCCCCCTGGACACCTTTCCATGTGTGAAATGCACTCCATCACAATACTATTTTTCAATAAAAATTTCAGGAAAATGATATGATAACAAGACCATGATATTTTAAATTGAATGAATTTCAAGATAGTTAAGAATTAGGCTCCCAGAGGAATGCTTTATGTCACAAGCTATGAACACTACTGTTTAATGTACACTCATGCTCCATCTGCTCCCTTTTCCATTATTCGAATCTCCTAACCAGTTTCTCATGCACATTTTTCAGCTCCATGCTGTGTTTTCTATTTATTGAATACATTTCTCACTTCAGCATTTTTCCACCTGAGCTGGCAGTTGTGGCTTTTATGGCTGTACACATGCAGGTCTCCATAGATTATGAACTTCATATTTTTTCATTTGCCTCATGCTTCAGTTCTCCAGCTTAGTAGGCCCTAAAATGTGCAAACTGAGAGGTGTTTTGAAGTAACCGTTGCTATTCTAGGCCATTGACTTGTCATCAATTAGATTAAAACATTAGTTTACCAAAAAAAATAATGTTTTCTCTTTACTTCATAAAAAAATAAAACACTTGGAAAAGGAAACCCAGCTGTGCTAAGAGGCAAATTACTTTATGTGAGTAAGCAAACATTTTCTGGTCAGGGCTACAATGTATTATTCAGGCCATTTTACTACATCAGTTTTAAAATAATGGGGTTGTTATACATAGTTACTAGTAAAATCGAGGAAGGATCCAAGAGCAGAAACTCGAGTAGCTTTTAAAACTACTCTCTTAAAACTGCAGTCAAAATGCCACCTTTACTAGGACCAACTAAAACTCACAAAGTAGGGGCATAGCTTTTGAGTTCCATAGAACTCCACATCAAGCAAGATGTTAAAAAAACACACCACTGATCCTTAGCATTTCTCAGACATTTTCAGTACTGATACAGTTGTGTCCTTATTCCAGTCCATATGGTTACCAACCTCCATGTGGAGCCTGGAGATCTCCTGGAATTACAACTGATCTCCAAACTGCAGACATTAGTTCCCCTGGAGAAAATAGATGCTATGGAGTGTGAAGCTAAAATGACTAAACTGAGGCTGTCATACTTTGGACATATTATGAGAAGACAAGAGTCACTGGAAAAGACAATCATGCTAGGGAAAGTTGAAGGCAGCAGGAAAAGAGGAAGACCCAACAAGAGATGGATTGATCCTATAAAGGAAGCCACGACCCTCAATTTGCAAGATCTGAGCAAGGCTGTTATGGATAGGACACTTTGGAGGACATTGATTCATACGGTCGCCATGAGTCGGAAACGACTTGACGGCACTTAATATACACACACACACGGAGTGTGAACTCTATGGTATTATATCCTCCTGAGGTCCGCTCCCTCCTCAAGCCTCACCCTCCCAAGGCTACAGCTCCCCCCTCCCCCACAAAAAAAATCTCCAGGGAATTGGCAATCCTAATCTATGACCAGGATCCAAAGAGTTACATAATGCCTAAGAGGATGTGTAACCTCAACAGGATTTTTGGCATTTTCAGTGGGAAAGTCAGGTTTTCATGATATTGCTGCTCTTATTGCCTAGTTATCTACAGCCCACTGACACTATAACATAATTAACCTGTGCAGGCCAAATGCATATAACCAAACAGTACACAACCCTATATAACCCTCATACATGGGATCACATGGGATCCATACCTCATGCATGCTCTGAAATCTGCAGCATATAAAGACAAGGGACAAGACCTAGATGAATTCCCAGTGTGCAGACTTTACGTGCAGACTTTACTCCTCTCAAACAAACAGATGTGTCTTCAGTGGTTATGCTCCCCCCCATTTTTTCTTTTTTTGCCATCAAGTCACGGCCAATTTATGGTGGCCCCACAGGGTTTTCAAGGCAAGAGATGTTCAGAGGTGGTTTGCCAATGACTGCCACTGTGTAGTGATCCTGGTATTCCTTGGAGGTTTCCCATCCAAATACTGAACAGGCTCAACCCCGTTTAGCTTCTGAGATCTGATGAGATCGAGCTATTCTGGGCTACCAAGATTAGGGCTGTTATACTGTAGGGTGCCTCAATTGCTTCAGTTATAGACGTCCCAACATGATGAAATGTTACATATTGGCGCCATCAATATTTTTTTTGTGTAGGATGTTACAAATGTGTACATGTGCTTCTGTGCATCAGTAAAATATCACACACACAAAAGAATATGGATTGGTTCTAACTCATCAAAAAATTGCAATGTTTAAATTACTGTGAGTCCTTAGGTATGATGATTTAGTATACCCAACTCTCAGAAACAACATGTTAACTGTATCAGTTTCTGCACTGATCCTTGGCTGTGCAAAGAAAAAAAAATCAAGCCGTTATCAGAACCAGTGAGGTCAAAATAAAGGGCTCTCAAGTTAAAGAAGAGTTATGTTAAGTTATGAAAATGCATTGAGTGTTACATGGAATTCCAGACAAAGGAATTACAGAATTTCCAGTCTGGAATAACAAGTAAATATCAGGCAGGACACATGGTCCTATATTGTCGTGTCTGAATTCACTGAGATTCAACTCAAGAAGAATCAGTTTTCAAACCCAAAGCGTAGCCCTGAAATGAAATCGAGAACCAAACATCTCTGGAGATGAATGAAGATGAATGAAATAGTTTTTCTTCAAATTTCTTATTTCCATAGACTGGTATTAGGGAAGGGCTTTGGAGTCAGTGGGCATAGCTCTTACAAAGGGTTATAATTTTTTTAAAAAAACACCAGGATTATTTATAGGTACCTGCATTTTTTGTTGTCTTCCCAGCAATTCTGAGAGGCAGTTTATATCAGGAATCTGGGAGGGAGATGTGCTGATGCTCCAGTCCAATTTACATCCCTCTGACAAGCTTTGAACTTAACAAAAATTAACTTTTATCCTTTTATATACTGCAAATTGTACTATGCCAATAAAGGTATTTGACATTTGACATAACAAAAAAGAAAAAAGAAAGAAAGAAAAAACCTGGGGAATTCAGTTATGAATCTTCACCCTAATGCATAGCTTTTCCCTCACAGTGAAAGCCCAGAGAAGTATGTACATTTCAGTCATTTTATCCCTTTACAATCAGCAGAATTAAATGTTCTGGGTTTTATTTAAGTAGTTCATGATCTGTAGCCTGTTATAGTAGTAGTGTAAGGACATTTCCCAAACATAGGTCTAGCAAGAAAGAAAATCACAAGTAGTACCTGATTGCAGTTGTTGGGTGCACAGCATTCCAAATTTAAGAGGTGGGAGTGGGTAATGGGCTGGATATTAACCACGTGCTAAATATATTCGAGCTGTTAGTGCAGTTAGTGCAATAGTACCATAAGCAGCATGCACAGAAGTCGTGAAAGGAACCATCAAGCTGCTTTGGGCAGCTTTGATCTGGAGAGAGGTGGCATAAAAATGTGCTAAATAAACCAATTATGCGTTTGCAAGCGGACGGTCTCAAGATTTCAACCTGCTGCCCTGAGAATAAGGCACAAAGCCAGAGACATGGTAACCCTATACCAGCCCCAGTGTTATATGTGACTCTAATTAACATGTGCTTCTAAGAATAATTTGACTTCTTAAGGACATAAGTAGAGCCCTGCTGGATCTGATCAGTGGTCCATTCTAGTCCAATATCCTGTCTCATATAATGGCCAACCAGTTATTCTGGAGGGCCAGTGACAGGGCATAGAGGCCAAAGTCTTCCCCTGATGTTGCCTCCTATCACTGGTATTCAGAGGTTTACTACCTCTGAACATGGAGGTTCTTTCTTTTCTCCTTCTCAGTTAGGAAAAGCTACCGGTAACTGCTCACTCACCACCAAGTCAAATTACAGTTATACCCACATTTATTTCCCTGACTATTCCACAATGATTTGGATGGAATAATTTAATGAAGTAGCAATGCAATCCTAAACAGTGTTACACCCTCCAAAGTCCATTGAAGCTGATGGGTTTAGAAGGGTGTAATTCCATTTAGGATTGCACTGTAGAGCCACAATCCTATGAAGCTTTCTTCATAGCCAGTGTGGTATAGTGGTTAAGAGCGGTGGTTTGGAGTGGTGGACTCTGATCTGGAGAACCAGGTTTGATTCCCCACTCCTCCACATGAGCAGCGGAGGCTAATCTGGTGAACTGGATTTGTTTCCCCACTCCTACACACGAAGCCAGCTGGGTGACCTTGGGCAAGTTACAGCTCTGTTAGAGCTCTCTCAGCCCCACCTACTTCACAGGGTGTCTGTTGTGGGAAGGGAAGGTGATTGTAAGCCGGTTTGAGTCTCCCTTAAGTGGTAGAGAAAGTCAGCATATAAAAACCAACTCTTCTTCTTCTTACTGTTTTCAGTGATAACGTCTCCCATGTAAGACCTATTTCCCAGTAAGCAGCACAAGACCTAAGCACAGGATTGGGCTGAGCGACAACTGTGCTCAAAATGATTGTGGCAACTCCATGTGCTGAAAGAAATTGTAGGCATCTGAAGACAGATGATTTTTCTCGCATATCACAAACAGCATCAAAGAATTTTCATCCAAATTATTAGCTGTCAGCATAATAAACAATTAAAAGGGACTCTGGTTTTTAGTTCTGATCTTTTTGATGCAAATGCAAAATGGAATATTATTGCAAAAAAAAAGAAGAAGAAAAAAGAAATGACAGACCTACTGCCTTGGTGCAAATGCACCATTTATAGTTCCTGCTGGCAGATGCATTTGCCAAGAAATGTCTAATGTAATAAAATTAGACAATTTAACCAGCATGGTGGATTTGCCCATTTTTGCTGTCAAGCATCAATACCAGCACTTAACCCTGGCATAAAGAGACACATGACTAAACTTATAATGTACATTTGGAAAATCTGGATTTGTCAAATAAAAATGTATGTGTGTATTTGTATGTGTGTCGATAGAGCCTCTGTGCATTTCACATACTTTCTATGGGTGGGTGAAATGTAAACCTAATATCCTTTTTGCTTTCATCATTAAATAATGTTATAGAAAGTTAAATAATGCACAAAACATACCGTGATCACCCAAATGCTGTCTCACCCTATCAAACACAGGTCAATGCCATCAAGAACCGCTATCTGAAATTTCCTCCACTAGAGCCAGCAAACGCTTTGGAACTACAGAAAGCCTAGAATTGAGACAGAATTACACTAGCATTGTGTAAATAATCAAACTGTGACCTGTCGGGTTAAAACCTATAATTGGAGTGATACTTCAAAGAGATGACTACTTTCTCAGTGCTATTTTGTGCAGCCAGATAGGAAGATGACTTCTTGGGATTTTTATTGGCCAGCGCCGGTTGCTGCAAAAGTGATATTTTCAACAGCTGCTGGTGCATTTGGGCTCTGACAAATTAGAGGCTAACATGAAGCATTAAAGAACATCAAAGGCTTAATTTAATGTAAAAAACAAGCAAGCCACTCCAACTGGATGTATTTTACAGTGAATTAATAATGCAAATTTACACATAACGTGATGCTTTTATAGCGTCATTTATATGATGGTTTGCAACTGATTTTCTCTCTCTTTCTCCTCTTTTACTCATAAACATGGTAGTTTTCTGAACTGATTAATGTTTTTGCAATGTTTTATAAATGTATAATCTTACCAAATGTCCTTTGCCTTTATGTCATCATTCCACCAGGGTCTTGGAGATAAATAATTTGCTATGATGTCTTCTCTATGGACACTTCTGGCTCTTCACAGCATTTATTTCATTCAGCTTATTTCTAACATCAAAACATAGCTCAAGCCTTCTGGGGAACAGAGCTTGTGGTATTCTTCCTTTTGGAAAAAGTATCCATTGTGAACAAAACTTGGATCCAACTTTTCAAAGATCAAACGTATGACCCCTGAGAAACTTCTTATGAATATATGCTAATTGTACAAAAAAAAGTTAGTGACAGGAGGAAAAATAGATGCTTATACACAGCTCATTTAAGAAGGGATGTTCTGCAGTCTCAATCCTATACATGCTTGTCTACTCACAAGCAAGTCCCAGTGAATTAGCATTAATGTTGTAAGTCACAAAAAATAGTTTTGTTTTTTAAGAGTGTTACCACGTGAAACCACATGATGCTGCCTTAGACTGAATCAGACTCGTAGTTCATGTATTCAGTATCTTCAGGCCAAAACAATTACCCAGAAAATACCTTACTGGTATTTTTCCAGCCAAATACACATCACAGAATCCCCCATGCTAGCTGGTTATTCCAATCCCCCCCAAAACGAAAAAAAATCAGGTTTATTTGGGATTATTTGGAAATGCTGAATAGCAGCAGTTACAGGGCTCTACATTTGCCCTCTGCCCTTTTCCTGCCTTATGAATGGATTCCAGGGCAACAGGAGGGAGGGGGATGAGGTATTTCTCACAGGCAATTGGAGAGCACATTAGGGGGAGATGTTCTGTTTGCCCCATCATAGCTGTTGTTTTACAGGGTGTTTGGCCTCAAATGTGGAGTCCAGCAACCTTGTCTGTCCTCCCCATTAGCAGGATTCCCAGGGAACAGGAGGGAGGGGGGAAGGAGGGAATGGCAAATAGGATTGCACATTAGGGCAAGCAGTACCCGTTGTCCAATCACAGGAATTATTTCATGGCTGGTTTTCTTTCAAATTCTTCTGAGCATGGGCCAAGAGCATAACAGCAGGCCCTGGCTGCAGCTAGACTCCATTACAGAGAGAGGTGTCTGAAGTAGGCACTGCTAAGCTTGGCTTCAGCTAGTGCTCTGAGCCTCTAGAGAGGTCTGCTGCTGCTGCCTGCTTGCCAACCTGGAGAAGATCATTGACCATTGACTGGTTTGAACAAATTGGTTCAATTTAAAACTATTTAAAGTGTCTTAGTTGTTTATATTTACATTTTGGCCTGGTGGTGAGTTGGGGGGTAGAGGCCAAGGGGCCTTTTGGTTGCTTCTCTTTGGTTCTTTGCTTTTGCTGTTGTATTGATTGTGTTGTGGTTGAACTCGATTTTTGTACTTTTGGGGGCTTGTAGGGAAGGCTCTGCTTGGTTTTTCTTCTAAAGTTATTCTGTTATGGGGGTTCCCCCTTACCATTCCTATCATTTGCTGGGTTTTTTTTTCTTTTCCTTTTCTTGTTTGGGTTTGGTGAGGGGTTTTTCTAGCTTAGCTTTCTTTCTCTGGTTGTCCCCCCCCCCCACTCTTCCTCTTTGCCTTGACATTCTGCTGGTTTTATTTGTTGAAAGACCTCCACTCTGCTTTTGAGTTGCATAAGGGACTTGGGGTCTGTTTATTGTTGCCATTTTCCCTTTTAATTTCTAGAGGATTCATTTTGGAGGGTTGTACTTTGGAAGTTTAGAGTTGCTGGCATGTTCTTTGCGGTTGATGGAGTTATTGTATTGTGCTCCTGTTGGTTTCAGTTGAGCCATTTAATTCTTGAGATTCTGGTAAGGTTTTAAATACAGGCTACTTTTAATAAGGGTATGTGAGGAATTAAAAAACTCAAATTAAATTTCAGCATAGGGCTTACGTTCCTCGCTAATTAGGCTAGCTCAGGGCAATTAAGAAGAGGCAAAGTAAACTGTACAAAAAACCTTTTAGTGTCCACTCTGAGCTTCAAAACAATTGAAGCCAGGCAGTTTTAGAAGAATAGTACTTTAGGCTGTCCTATTTTTCAGAAGTGAGCTCCTAAATTCTTGAAAAGGAATAGGGTACTGATTGCAGAAGGGGCAGGGAAGTTTAATGCAGTTCCTTTACACTTTTAAAAAGTTTTCAAATTCCATCTCAATGATAGTTTCAGTTTATCCTTAGTCAGGTTTTGGAACAGAAAGTCACTAGTTCTTAAAACGAAACAACCCACTGAAGCAAGGTTAGATAAGGTGCATTTTAACAAAACAAAAACTTGGTTTTCTGGGGGTGGGGAGGGTTGCTAGAAAGGTTTAAGAGTCTATTAGGATGCAGTACAGGTAGCTAAGTACCTAACTTCCCTCAATTAATTAGACAGAGTTTGACCCGGGGACAGAATGAGTGGCAGGAAGGGAATATAGCGGGACCCTGGGGGAAAGGCAAAGGAGAAAACTAGAGGGGTGGAGAGGCCTGTGCAGAGGCCTCCTTCAAAGACACCTTCCACCAACTTGACCTCTGGCTGGGGTGGTACAATGAAGAGGCTGCTGGAGCGCTGCCTGCAGAGGTGCCTGCAGGTACTGGCATTGAGAAGAAACAGGAGAGGATATCAGAGGTGGTGCAAGAACATGGGATGGAGGTGCACCCCAAGATGCTGCCATCTCAACTCCTTCTCTCTTGGGATTTTGTTTCTGTCCCCCCCCCCCCAAGGCACAGCATGTCTGCCCTGAACTTCTTACAGGAGGTGGCTCCAGGGGTGTCCACAGCTGGTCAGCATTGGTGCCCCTACACCTCTGGCAGCACTTCCAAAAGGAAGAGGATTCCTGGTTTGCACAGTGCTAGTTGTGTAGGTCCTGGATGAGTCGAGGGAGAGACCTGGCTTGAATACAGCCTCAGGACACATCTGAAGAAGGACCACCAGGTGGTGCTTCTTCAGAGAGAGAGAGTGGTGGGGTGGCCATGCGGCTGCCAGCCAGCCCTGAGTTGTCATTCTGTGGCCACTTTTGGTGCTCTGTCTGAATGGTCTCCTGTAGGTAGGGCTGCCAACCCTACCTACTAGCTGGAGATCTCCTGCTATTACAACTAATCTCCAGCTGATAGAGATCAGTACACCCGAAGAAAATGACCACTTTGGCAATTGGACTCTATAGCATTGAAGTCCTTCCCCTCCCCAAAAACTGTTCCCCTCAGGCACCGCCCCAAAACCTCCCACTGGTGGCAAAGAGGGACCTGGTAAACCTACCTGTAGGGATGGGATGCCATGCATCTCTAACAGAGATGCTTGGTGAGGTTGGTACTAGAGTGCCTAGGGGTGGGAAACAGCAGGTAGGGAAGAGGGTCATTCACCTCATTGGTGAGATGATCACTCTAGATGGGTGCCCTTTTTCTGTAGTTAAAGACGTTGGCTTCTGCAGACTACTCCAGGATGGCCATCTCTGGTACACAGTTCCTGCTCACACCACACTGAGCAGGAACATGGGGTGAAAGGGTTTCAATCCCCTTGACCTACTTGGTCCATTTTTGTTTAAAAACAGATGTCCAGAGATTTCTGAAGAATTCTACCGAAAGAAGAAAACTCAGTCACATTCCTCCCTGGGCCTATTGGACAAATTTAGGTGCTTATAATACAGGACAACTCCTCCCATCTCTGTGAAATTTGACAGGAAGCCTCCCTTTGCCAGAGCAGTAAAGCCCTGATCATTTTTTATCCAAACTGTGTGTTTGTGGGGGGGGGGAGTGGAAATGTGTTTTTCACTTTGCCCAAAGGAAGGGGAGTGATCCAAAGGGAAATAATTACAACAATAAATGTCTTGGGACATTCCTAGATATCACCAATCACGTATGACTTTACAAAGTATAACAACTACGAGTGTAAAGATGGTTTTGAATACGTCCGTATTCTCCTGAGATCTGCCAAACTCCTCTTTCTGACCATACTAAGGCAAAAATATCTATTATTCTGTTTGTACCTATGTAAATCAGTTGTTTAAGGAAACAAATTCCAGAGAAGCTCACCCTTTGCTGCCTATCTTCTTCTTTATGTGTCTTTTGTGAAAGAAAACTCCATTTTGAAACAAGAGAGCACTGAACTCATGATGCCGCCTTTTGCTGAAACAGAACACTGGTCCATCAGTAGGGTTGCCAACCTCCAGGTACAAGCTGGCAATCTCCTGCTATTACAACTGATTTCCAGCCGATAGAGATCAGTTCACCTGGAGAACATGGCAACTTTGGCAATTGGACTCTATGGCATTGAAGTCCCTTCCCATACCCTGCCCTCCTCAGGCTCCATCCCAAAAACCTCCCTCCAGTGGCAAAGAGGGACCTGGCAACCCTATCCATCAGACTGGCAGTCCCTCTCCATGGTCTTCGGTTGAGATCTTTCACATCATCTACTACCTGATCTCCCTAACTGGAGATGCTGGAGATTGAACCTGGGATCTTCGGAATGTCAAGCAGGTATTCTATTACTGAGCAACAGTCCCTCCCCATTGTCAGAGCCAATATTACTTCCTGTTATATACCTGAATTTTCTGAAGATCTGAACTTACCCTAAGTACTAGACAAGGCTTTACTATGAAACTGCCAAAAGAATTTTTGCTAATATAGACACACAAAGATAGCCAGCCTGGTGTAGAGCTGGTATGGCATACAGTGATGGACTAGTACTCTGGGAGATCTAGGCAGAAATCCCCATTTCTACCATGGCAGCTCACAGGATGACCTTGGGACTACCACAAACTCTCGCCCTGGCCCACTTCACAGCATTCTTGTTGTGGGAACATGGAGGAGGGGACAATGATGTTCTAAGACACTTTGCGTCCCAACTGGGGAGAAAAGCGGGATATAAAGCAATAAATGCAAAAACACAAATACATATTGTGTAGCAGTTGATGTGTCAGACTAGAACCTGGGAGAACCAGGTTTAAATCTCCACTCTGACACAGATGATCGCTGGGTGTCCTTCGACCCATCACTCACTCTCTCTCAGCCCAACATGCCTCACAGGGTTGTTGTGAGGATAAAAATGGAGGAGAGGAGCATATTGTAAACCACTATTTGGGGATAAAAGCAGGGTACAAATATCTAAATAAACACGCATACATATCAATGGATTCTCTAACATGTCGTTTTTCTAGGGTAAAGCAGATGGCAGTTTGCTGCCATAATTGTCAGCTTTGTTTCATTTGTTACAGTAACAGCAAAAATAGGAGACGCTGATAAATAATAAATAGAGAATTATATTTTTACTCCTTTTTCAACAAAATGTAAACAGGATCACAGCTGGCCTAGCCACAGTAGCAGTCAGATTCAGAACAGTAGACAGAGGATCATCCAGCACCATTGAGAGACAGATAATATGTCAAGAATATGATTGAAATAGGATTGCCAGTTTGAAGATTTTCAAATTTTGTCTCATAATACATCACAATAAGCACCCTCCCTCATTAATTTTCCTGAAATCTCCAGATGGGAAACAAAATATTAATTTTGTTCAGCCTTAGGCATTGTTGACAGTTAAGGTACTCACTAAATCACTGATCTTCTATGCATTAATATTAGATTTCTTCTGCAAAAAAAATCACAAGACCCATGGGTATAAGGTTCACTTTGTCATAAATATAATGAATTGTTTTGCAACGTGATTAATTTGTCAAAAATGGCAAGAATTTCTATTGGGCAGGCAAGATTCCTGAGCAAACTAACCTATCTTATAGTCATGGTAATACTCACGGAATTATGTAAATTAATTGAGTCTTTCAATGTTGCATAAAATGCTACTACTAGAGACAAGGCATGGAACATTAGTCTGTTCATCCACCAAAAGAGTTGCATTTTAAAAGGCAGGCATCTCTTCACAAGGGAGGTCTTGTGGCAGAAGGTCTTTAGAAACACAGTCTGTTGTTTTTTTCCTGCAAACCTACAGACTTTCAGCCATTCCATGGAGAAGCTGTGTGCGTGCACACGTGTGTGTGTTTAAAACTAAATTTTCAAGCAACTGCCAAGCAGACTATGGCAGTATTTCATTGCTATCTTCCTGTCTCAGGCAAAGGGATAGAAGAGATTTACATGATGATAAAGCGATGTTTATTTGAATAGCAATAGGAATCTTACTAGAGTAATCTCATCTGCAAAGATCTAATTTCCCCTTCCTTTTGTTTTTTTCCTTTCAGGTCATTTGGGGGTTTATTTTTTTCCCCTTTGGGTTAATTTAAAGCTTGCTGGGGGTAAAGGGAAGATGACTGGGGAAGGCACTGGCAAACCACTCCGTAAACAAAATCTGCCTAGGAAATATCGGGATGTGACATCACCCCATGGGTCAGGAATGACCCAGTGCTTGCACAGGGGACCTTTACCTTTTAATTTAAAAATGCAAGTGCCGGGTCATTACTGACCCATGGGGTGACATCACATCCCGACGTTTCCTAGGCAGACTTTGTTTATGGGGTGGTTTGCCATTGCCTTCCCCAGTCATCTACACTTTACCCCCAGCAGCAAGCTGGATACTCATTTTACCAACCTCAGAAGGATAGAAGGCTGAGTCAACTTTGAGCCAGCAACCCGAAACTGACTTCCGTCGGGATTGAACTCAGGTCATGAGCAGAGCTTTTGATTGCAGTACAGCAGTTTACCACTCTGCTCCATGGGGCTCGGTTAATTTTAAAGTCATATTTGTCCAGAGTCAGCACCTGTACTTGCCTCTGCAGATGGAGGTGGCTGGAATATGGCTCCCTTCAGCAGCCTGGCCCCACACCCTCCCAAGCCTAGAGCAGACAAAGAGAGGAGAAGCCTTCTGACCAGGCAGCCTCCAGGGAGCTCACATCAGCAAACACCATCCTAAAACTCAAAATCTCATAAGATCAGCAATTGGGGAGTTGGGTCATAGAGGCTGGCAAGAGCTATTTGAGAGCTTGTAGCCAGAGGCCAGGGAGGGGCAGCAACAGGCTGGCTCTTCTCTCAGAGAGTAGGAGCACAACAAGAACAGCCAGAAGGGAGGAGAAAGAGGAGAAAGGCAAGGGTGAAAACTGAACTCAGTCAGCTTCGTATCTGAAATGTTGAGGAAAGGTCCAGGACAACCCCACACACCCCTTTTTTCGGTACACTTGCAGACTTTCAATATTTTGTGCAATTTTATAATCCACCCAATGGTCAGCAAATTTACTATTAGATAACGCCATGTGACTTTTTATTAAAACTGCTGATTCGGTTTGGGCCGAACCGAAAAACAGCCCAATTTCCCCCGATTCGGCTGTTTTTCGGTTCGGATGAACCAAACTAAAAAAAGGCGGGAAATGGGGGAGTCGAATTTGCCGACTTCAGGGGTTCAGCGAATAAATTTGGCAGATTCGCCCCCCCCCCCCCCGCGCCTTCACGGGGCTTCTATGAAGGTGCGGGGAGGGGGCCCTTTAAACAGGTCTGCGCCTCCCAGCTGGGAGGCACAGATCTATTTAAAGGATCCTAGCGCAGAGAGCGCAGAGGGGTTCGACAGCCCCCCGCCAGCCTTCCCGGGAGTCCAGGCAAGGCTTTAGACCCCTCTGCGCTGTCTGCACAGAGGGCGTAGAGGGGTTTGACAGCCCCCCGCCAGCCTTCCTGGGAGTCTATGCTGGGGATACACGGTCGTTGTATTGGATGAACTGGATGAACTTCAATCCATTTGTTTTGGACTTACCACAGTGAGGTGACGTAACCTTCACTTCATTTGGACTTCAGCATATAGGGTGACGTAACCCTCCTTCACTTGGACTTATTTTCTCCGGACTTGGGTGATATTACCCCTCTGAGAGGGTTGTTTACATACTTTATTATTACATAATTTACACAATTTACCTTCTGTATTGTTTTTTCAATTACTAAAAAAATGATATTCACTACGAGCCACGTGCTGTTGTTGTTCTACACAACCTCCAGGTACTAGCTAGAGATCTCCTGCTATTACACCTGATCTCCAGCCGACAGAGATCAGTTCACCTGGAGAAAATGGCTGCTTTGGCAATTGGACTCTATGGCTTTGAAGTCCTTCCCCTCTCCAAACCCCGCCCTCCTCAGGCTCCACCCCAAAAACCTCCCACCAGTGTCAAAGAGGGACCTGGCAACTTTACAGAGATAGCTAGATACAGAGGTTGGATGGCTATCTGTCAGGAGTGCTTTGATTGTGGGATCCTGCAAGACAGGGGGTTGGACTGGATGGCCCTTGTGGTCTCTTCCAACCTTGTGTGATTTGGGGGGGGGGGTTAGTTGTGAATTTCCTGCATTGTGCAGGGGGTTGGACTAGATGACCCTGGTGGTCTCTTCCAGCTCTATGATTCTATGTGGTTATGTATGAATAGCCCCGTTTATTTTAATGAGGCATTTCTAATCACCAAGAGTTTGTTTCATTTTTTAAAAATTTCACTTTTTCTCTTAAGTTATCTCAGGTTGGCCTTCCTTATCAGGCAGTTAGGTAAGGTTGAGAGGAGTGACCAGTAGCTTCATCAGGGCATGAAGGGAGAGCAGGGAAGGAGACTGGGAGGAATGCTGCTGCCAGCTGCAACATCTTAGCTGTGCTGTTGTTCTGGTCTTCCTATCTCATGTGTGGCTGCTGTTGGCACTTGGCTCTAAGCCTGTGGCCTGGACAACTGGCCTGTTGGCTTATGGGCTAGAATGAATCTAAACAGTATTCAGGAATTTCTGTTCGGATTATTTAGAAGGACGGGCCATACTTCTGTAGTGTTCACATGTATATGAAGAAAAGGAGTGCATCACGCTTCTTTTCTCCCAAGAGAATCTCAATCTTTCAAAGAGAGATTTTATGTTCAAAGAAACAAGAAATGATGACACAGGAGTAATTTGTGTTTCATCTTTTCCACATCTGTAGTCAAAGAAAATGGACACTGAAGATCTCTTCTCACAGTGATGCTCTTTGAAGCTCTCCCCATGGGCAGGATCCTAACGTTTTGCTTCCCACTTGACACTGGAAGTGAACAATGTTCAGACATAAGTGTCCTTCAGTGCTTCTCTGAATGCATCAACTGACTCTTGGTAAAGTCACATCAGGATATCCCATCTTCCTTTGTGTCTACTTCCAACAGTGCAAATAAACATGCTCTATGTGGTAGGCAGAAGCAACTGGGAAAGAGCTAAAGGAGGTCACAGTCTTGTAGCCTTTGCATGAATGAAGAGCACATGCTTCTCTTTTAATGAGCAACCTCTATTCCCGTTCTCTCCTACTAATTTGGAAAGGGGCTCTGCTACCATTGAGAGAAGACAGGATAGTCTGAAGAACCAGAAATGTGTCTCCCTAGTGTAACTATCAAATATTTCCTACCAAAAACCACCGAGATGGGGACGACAGAAGGTTCACGACTCTGCAGTTTTCTGTATACTTCCTATTTTCTGATTTTATTGATCCAGAGAGCTATATAAAGAAACGACGCTGGAAAATTGCAAAGCCCGTTTTTACACAACGTGAATTTGAGCAGATATGACAATCAAGAAGATGGAAGATATGTTAACGGAACAAGATGCCGTATTTGCAAAACAATGCAATAGAATGTCTGAGCAACAACATCTGCTGTCACTACAATTGATCCAATTGGCTGGAAGAATAGATACTTTCCGCCATTCAATAGAAAAAAAAAACCGGACATTATGATGGAGGATTTAAAGGAAATGAAGGTCCAGAATATGCCAATGGATACAGAGATGGAAGAAATAAATTCAACACCGGAGAAGGCAGCTGAAGAGCAGCAAGAACACAAGTTAAAATTGGAAAACTACGACGTGAAATTAGAAGCTCCTACCTCCCAAGAAGAAATTGCAAAAGATCAGCTGACAACAATGGATACAAAAATGAGAGAAAGCGAGGTTATCATGATTCAACTGTTCCAGCTGGCAGTAGTAGGAGAAATATTACCACAATCTTTTGAAGATACCCTCTGGCAATCAACGAAGAAGACATGCATGCTTAGGAATCTACTGTGATGTTGCAGAAGAAGCCAACAAAATTTCAATGGAAAATGCCACAGGGGTTTTTACTTGTTTATAAAGAACTTGGAATTGCAGCCTCCTTTTTGGAAAATGATGGAAGATTTTCGGGAAAGAACAAGAAAGGACTTCCAGATCTTATTCCTCAACAAGAAAATGGCTAAACTTGTATAAATTGAAGTGATAATGCTCAGTATATGGGCATAGGGAAGACAAGGAAGGTTTATTGTGATAAAAAATTTTAACAGGAAAGTTAAAGACTATGTATTGATCTAATCCTATTACTTCAGAAATTAGCTTAATTTTATTAGTAAATGTATGACATTTAATTAGTAAATGTATGACATCTGCTATATTGAGATTGATTAAAAACAGTGTTAGATTGTAATAGGCTTATAGATTAAACATAGAAATTGGAAAATAAATTACTATGATAGAATATAAGGATTAGAAAATAACTATGATGCAAAAGTGAGAACCAGTTTATGCGACAGAAGAAGATGAGGGGGAAGCCCAACTTAGACATATTGTTATGATATCTATTCTCAACATTATTAATAGGTTTGTATTTTATTTTACATGCAAATTGCTGAGAAATGTTTTTTTTGTTATATTCTGAAAAATAATAAAAATTATTTTTTTTTTAAAAAAAAAAGAATGGCTAGAAGTCTAGATGTCAAGTTGCCCTCCTGGCAGGCCCTGGCCCTGGTCCTCACTACTGCCAAGAAGTTCACTTTCCAGAAACATACTTAGCTGTTCCAACAAGGCTGTCATAACAGAATGAAAGCATGTTATAAAGTTCATAGATATATCTGCTTCTAAATGCCTTGGTTCAAGCAAAGCATTCTGGATTGGGAATATGGCTCAGGCCTTAGTGTCAGACTTCCCCTTCAATGGCATAGGAAGTTTGGATAATTAGGCCTGATCGTTAGGGATTTGTTGGACCCAAACTTGGGATGGCAGGAATTGCTATGGCATAGGCAGGGATAATTGGCAAGCACCCTGAGGCATCTAAGGATGAAAAGAGGTTTACCCAATCCAGTATCTCACTGACTGCAGCTGGAGGTTTGGGAGAAGACTCTTTTGGTGCTGAATGCCATC
Source organism: Euleptes europaea (assembly GCF_029931775.1). Lineage (NCBI taxonomy): Eukaryota > Metazoa > Chordata > Lepidosauria > Squamata > Sphaerodactylidae > Euleptes > Euleptes europaea. Next base: position 32,380,046 of record NC_079316.1, on the reverse strand, counting down.
CACTGAACTCTAGTTGCCATATGGCAAGGGGGGAGGAGATGAGGTTTAGGGACCCCTCTGCACTGGTGCAACTGTAAGCTGTTAGCTTTATCTCTCATTGACAAAGCAGAAAGCGTTCTGAGAAGAAGAATCAGGGAATGGTTTGGCTACCTCTGGATAAAAGGACAGTTTCAGAGAATGAACTCTATGGCAACAGATCCTTCTTGAACACTCTCCCCTCCTCGAACGCTGTCTTTCCCAGGCACCATCTTCAAATGCCCAAGAATTTACCAAGTCACAGTTGGCAACCCCTACACCAGCCTTAGCAACTGAAACGTCAATCTCTGTTAATTAGTGGCAGCAGTGTGCACACACACACACACACACACACACAACACTTCAAAAACACTGTAATTAAACTAAAGTAATTGAACTTGGCCTTTCTTATTACCTGCTGGCCCATGATGACATCACTGATCATAACTTCATAGGATAAAATACAAACAGCACTGAGTTCACACAGATGCCAAGGATTCACAGGGTGCCAACTGAGAAAGATTTTGACATATTAGCCCCCATTATTTGACCCAGGATGAAAGCAAGGCCAAGAATCCAGAATAAACAAAGGAACATATTCCTATCAGAGCTGGAGCCTATAGAATGCCTAGAATCAGAAACTCGAATGACATCAGATGAAGATTCACATGAAGCTGCCTTATACTGAATTAGACCCTTGGTCCAGCAAGGTCAGTATTCAGGGTTGCCAGGTCCCTCTTCGCCACCGGTGTGAGGTTTTTGGGGCAGAGCCTAAGGAGGGTGGGGTTTGGGGAGGGGAGGGACTTCATTGCCACGGAGTCCAACTGCCAAGGCGGCCATTTTCTCCAGGTGAACTGATCTCTAACGGCGGGACATCAGTTGTAATAGCAGGAGATCTCCAGCTAGTACCTGCAGGTTGGCAAGCCTATCAGTATTGTCTACTCAGACTAGCAGCAGCTCTCCAGTGTCTCAGGTAGAGGTTTTTAGCATTACTTACCACCTGATCCTTTTATCTGGAGATGCCAGGGATTGAACCTGGGACCTTCTGCATGTAGGGTTGCCAGCTCCAGGTGGTGAAATACCTGGAGATTTTGGGTATGGAGCCTGAAGAGGGTGGGGTTTGGGAGGGGGAGGGACTTCAAAGGGGTATAATGCCATAGATTCCACCTTTGAAAGCAGCCATTTTCTCCAGGTGAACCGATCTCTATAGTCTGGAGATCAGCTGTAATAGTGGGAGATATTCAGCCACCACCTGGAGGTTGGCAGTCCTACCATACATATAGATTTCCATGTGATGATTCTGCTTTATTTGTCAAGCAGGCAATGCTATGCTCAGGTGCTGAACCACAAGCCACTGTTTGCATTGCTGCAACTGAGCAGCCAATCCGTAATCATGCTCAAGCCTGGGTTAATAAACAGGACGTGTGTCCAAGTGAAACTGTTTAGCACCAGGGTGCCAGAGAGACACTACAGACTGAGCACTCTGATTACTCTCTGCAATTCATTATCCATGTAAATCATCTAGAAGGAAATTTTGTAGAGAAAAATGCATTCACCAAGTGAAGTGACATTGCTGGGGCATCTTATCTATACATACAGGTCATATAACTGTAAGAGGAAAAATGATAGATAATGATAATTCCTCTGTATACTGTAGACATAAACAACATTTTTGTTTAAGTGTAAATATTTTTGCAACACTCAATATTCTACAATGTGTATAATGACAACATATTATTAGAGTTCTGTCCTTTCAGTGTTATCTAGTTTAACTTGCTATCCAAATAGGATGGTAGAATTGTGCCCGTATGAGTGTTTCTGCACAAATAATATACTTTCTTTCATTTACTACAAAATTTATTTTCAACCTTCATTTCCCCCCTACCTCTTAGAGGGCAAAAATTATTATCCATGTGCTTTTATGGCATATAGTGTGTAGCAGTTTGAGCAGTTTCTCAAGTATTTGGCATACTCGTAGCTTCTCCTATAGCAAACAAGTACATCGATACTTGTAAATTACAGAAATGTACCAAATAATGTAATTTTATAGGTTAATGAAGTTAACGTGATGCATTTTTGTTGTTAAATCAGGAAAGTAAGTATTACTTACTCCCAACCCCACCCGTGATTTCAAATATTTCTGGAAATTTTACATATCTAAGCCAGTTGCACATTGCTTAAGTTTACATTCTTAACAAATGGAATAAAATTAATCAGAGGAAAAGCTTTCATCCTTACATATTTCCATTTTGACAGCTTGAGTGCAAAACTATATTGCACCAGCAAATATGTGGTTGATGTTTTATAATGGGAGGGAGGAGCTGATAGCATAGGGAAGTCACTAGGCAAAGTTGCTGGAAAACAAAGATTCTTTCTGAGGCATTACACACACCAAGGCCTAACTCAAATACCATATTTAAAACAACATGGCTTGCTGTTAGCATAAACAGGCTAATAACAGATTTTCTCTATGTGTACCACACTTATTCTCCTTCTTCCTACCTTTCCACCAAAGAGACCCCAAAAATGTATTCCCATTTTATCTTCCAATCAGATGGCGAACCTTTTAGAGACCGAGTGCCCAAACTGCAACCCAAAACCCACTTATTTATCGCCAAGTGCCAACACAGCAATTTAACCTGAATACTGAGGTTTTAATTAGCTTAAACGATTAACAATTTCCTGGTTGTTCTCCAGCATGATGTAGTGGTTAAGGTGTCAGACTAGGATCTGAGAAACCCGGGTTCAAATCCCTACTCTACCATGGAAACTTGCCGGGTGACCCTGGCCCAGTAACACACACTCAGCCTTGACCCTGGCAAGTATTTGGATGGGAGACCACCAAGGAATATCAGGGTGGTGATGCGGAGGCTGGCAATGGCAAACCACCTCTGAATGTCTCTTGCCTTGAAAACCCCACCAGACATAAGTCAGATGTGACTTGACAGCAAAACACATGCACACAACTGGCTTCCTTGTCTATTGCTGAACTTATAAAGCTTAGCTCACTTGTCTGGCTAGAACACATTTAACCCACTCTTACCACAAAACTGCAGATGGTGACCTTGGCTACACACACACACGGTGTCTCTTGCTATCTCTGAGGAGTGTTGTAAGGATAAAACTGAGGCTAACTAAGTGAGCCACCCTTAGCTTCATGGAGAAAGAGTAGCAAAAAAAATGTGGAATGGGTTTTCCAGTAAGGTTTCTGAGCCTAGCTACATTATTCTGGGACTGGAATGACAGCTCCCAGAGTGCAATGACAGCCTCTGGGACTAGCAGAAGTGTTCTGGGACTGGAATGACCAGGCTGTCATTCCACTCTGGGGGCTGTCATTCCAGTCCCAGAACACTTCTGCTAGTCCCAGGGGCTGTCATTCCACTCCTGGGGCTGTCACTGCAGTTGCAGAATCATTCTCCTAATCTCAGGGGCTGTCATTCCACTACAAGGCTAGTCATTCCAGTCGCAGAACACTTCTACTAGTCCTGGCAGCTGTCATTCCAGTCGCAGAGTAATGTAGGCCCAGAGACCTTAATGGAATATCCATGCCACATTTTCTTTGCAATTTTTTGTGCTGTAAACTATTTCAAAGGAGTGGAATATCCATGCCACATTTTCTTTGCAATTTTTTGTGCTGTAAACTATTTCAAAGGAGTGCATGCACGTCAATGGGCAATCCTGGCTCCCATTATCTTCAGTGGGCTGTGCAGCCTCTCCCACTGTTTCAGATGGGCACTCCTCTCATTCATTTTAATACATCCCTTTTCCCAAGCCAGCCAAGGCCAGTGCCTGCCTCTCCTGCGGGTGAGTAAAGGGCAGCTCCTGCCTCTTGCCCAGCCCAGGCTGGGTGGAAAGAAAAGGGAGAACTCTCCCCCCTCCCCCGCCGCCCCCAGGCTGGAGGGTGAGAGACTCAAAACGGATAAAAGGAAGTATTTCTTTACACAACACATAGTTAAATTGTGGAACTCCCTGCCCCAGGATGTGGTGATGGCTGCCAACTTGGAAGGTTTTAAGAGGGGAGTGGATATGTTCCTTTGAGGAGAGGGGCATTCATGACTACTAGTCAAAATGGATACTAGTCATGATGCATAACTATTCTCTCCAGAATCAGAGGAGAGAATTCCAGCCCAGGCTGGGAGGAAAGAAAATGGGGGGGGGGGAGAAGAGATGCACTTGGAAACACAGCAGGCTCCAGGTCGGGAGAACTACCCTCTCCCTCCAACTAAGGAAAGTAGCTTCTTCTTTCCAGCCCAGGCTGGGAGGAAAGTAACGGGGTGGGGGGGAGGAAAGAAAATGGGGGGGAGAAGAGATGCACTTGGACACACCGCAGACTCCAGGTCGGGAGAACTACCCTCCCCCTCCAACTAAGGAAAGTTGCCGCTTCGTTTCCAGCCCAGGCTGGGAGGAAAGAAAACGGGTGCGGGGGAAGAGATGCACTTGGAAACACAGCAGACTCCAGTCCAGGTCGGGAGAACTACCCCGGGGACTCGGGGAGGGAGGCAGACTCGGGTTAGGAGGAGCAACGTACCAACCTACCTCCTCCTCTAGCGACTAGCAAGCCAACAGTGGAGGCCAGCCATGTGCGGACGCTTTTAATGAGGTGCTGCCGCTCTGTGTTGGCCTCCATAGTCTGGTGTACCATAGAGTCTATAGAGGCAAAATTATAGAGTGTCGCCATTTTTTTTTTCTCCTGCTGGAAGCTAATAGTGGAGGGGAATCCAGGGAAGGCGGCGGGGAGTCCAGGGAAGGGGGGGCTTTGAACTGCTCCGCACGAGCAGTTTAAAGCTGGCGGCGGGGAGTCCAGGTAAGGGGGGCAACTTACCCACACGTGCCCACAGAGATGGCTCGGCATGCCAAGTCCGGCACGCGTGCCATAGGTTCGCCAACACGGCAGTAGTTCAGGCTAAGATATCAGGAGGACACACCTCTTACCTAGGATTGCCAACCTCTAGGTGGGGCCAGGGCTGCTGAAAGCCACCATGGGCACCAGGACAAAGATCCCACCTGCGCCCCTGCCATGACTCTGATCCTAACCATGAATCTACAGTAATAAAAGAATTGGCCTGTTTGTCCATGTGTTCATTTATGGCAGGCATAACTCATCAGACAATAAAGCTAGGAAACTCAAAACTGGCCGACAGCTTCAGGATGATTGTGGGAGTTCCAGGGCCCAAACTGAAGAGCATGGGGATATCCTGGCTCTGGTGAGATACCCTCCCCCCCATGATATTAGCAATGGAAGTTAAGAGTCTATGTTTGTGTAGGGTTGCCAACTGCCAGGGAATAGCAGGAGATCTTCTGCTAATTCAACTGATCTCCAGCCGATAGAGATCAGATCACCTGGAGAAAAATGGCCGCTTTGGCAATTGAACTCTATGGCATTGAAGTCCTTCCCCTCCCCAAACCCAGCCCTCCTCAGGCTCCGCCCCAAAAAATCTCCTGCCGGTGGTGAAGAGGGACCTGGCAACCCTAATGTTTGTGGCAGGCATAACTCATCAGTAAATAATGCTACATGTTTGAAAACTGCCCACCAACCCCAGAATGATGATGGAAGTTGCAGGGCCAAAAATGAAGGGAATTTGAACACCCTGAAGAAGGTGATCTTCATACTAGGCATCATCTATTAAAGAGCATTTAAGCAGCCTGTCATGTGTCTTTAATACGCAGATTCCCAATCTGCCGAGGACGATTACTAGGTGACCCATTCTTAGCCAGACCTACCTCACAGGGGTCTTGTGAGAATAAAACAGAGGACAGAAGAAAAAATGCAGCTTTGGGTCCCCACTGGGGAGAAAGACTGGGTATGACATTTATTATAACTCTAATTTTAATGACATTTAAAAGATTACATCATTTGTCACATAGCAAAGTAGGTTTATAAAGGGCTACTAGATCTTCTTCCAGTGATCTAGTGCCTGAACTTCTGGGTTGCATTGCCCCAGCCAGCTCCCGCCGGTTGCCAGGAGGGACCTGGCAACCCTAATTCGGCTGGATGCAGCATGTCACTGGCTTCAGGGGCCCTCCAACTCACTCCCCCCCCCAATTTTTGTCCCACCAGTTTCCCCCCTCTTAGCAGTCATGGGTGGGGCCTAGAGTTCTCCCAGAATCTCCAAACTCTAGAGGTCAGTTCCCCTGGAGAAAATGACAGCTTCAGAGGCCTTACTCTTTACTGTATCTTAGATTTTAGGAGAAATTCCTCCCCAAGTTCCCCCACAGATACCTCCCCCACATCTCTCAGGATTTTTTCCCAGGCCACAGTTGATAGCCCTGCCCTTACCTAACTGTCAAGAAATGCCAACAGTGTCTTTCCTAGCTCCCTGTGCCTGCAGGAGAAAAGGGCCCCTGGCATTTTGTTCCTCCAATCCTTTCCTCTCAGTGACAGAGTAACAGTACTTAAGCCTCTTTGCATAATTCTGCCCAGATCTACTCACAGGATTTATTTCTGGTTATAGAACCAGTTGAAGGAACCAGGGTAGTTATAGGTCATTTATGCGTGGGCACTTTCACTCACGTTCGCCCCTGGTCTGTCTCAGTTGTTCCTTGGAGATGCATGAGTTTTCCCTCCATTAGAGATGACCTTGCAGTCAGCCCTCACAAATCTCTGACCTTCTCGTTCCTCTGTTAAAACCGATTCTTCCCTCTTCTCTGAGCTCAGCCTGCTTGAAATCCCCATGCATAAGGCAAAGCATGGGATACAGAAGCTTGGTTTCTCTCACAGCCAATTATAAAGCAGTGTCTAAATAGGTGGGGATTCAAATGCTTCCAGCTTCCTTGGAGCTCTTTCTGAGCAGAAAAAAAAAGGCTTTTAAGGCTTGGATTTCTCCTCTCTCTCCCCCCCTCTTGGATTGCTGTTTTTGGTTCTCAAAATGCTTTTTTATGCAGCAGTTGGATTGGGGGGGGGGGGTTGGAATTTTCTCTCACAGTAAGCTCTACAAAGTAAGCCAATTACAAAGCAGCATTTAAAGGGGCAGGGACTCGATTTGAGCTTGGAGACTGCTGGTGCATAGATTCCCAACAGGAAAGTGTGGGTCCAGCGATCAACGAACCTCAGGTAGAACTCCCATGCATAAACAACCATAGTGTGGGGGTTAACTGACAGGGAGAACTGATGGGGACTTAATTTTCCACAACTGGTGGAAATTTCCCACCCACCAATTTACTCCTACAAGCCTCAGCATTAGTTTACACTTGGAAGCCAGTGCTTGCTTTGTAACTCCTTGTTCCACCCAAAGAAGGATCACCATAGCCAAGTGGCAAGATGTACAAACAATAAAGATACTGCTGGATTAGTAATACACAGCAGAAAGGAAGCCTTTCTAACAGCACCACATGCTGTGATGAGGCAGAAATTAGGGCACGAAAATAGTTTTCTTTGATTACTGAAACACAACAATATTTCTAGAACTGTGGCTTTTGTGATAGTCAAAATGAGAAGCGGCTACTTGCAATTTTGTTTGTTCTCTATCAAAAAGAACGTTTGAATGTCATACAGATGGCTCTATCGTAATTGCAAAAGTTTGGGAGCCTTGATTTTTCACACAGCTGTAATTGGTGATTGCTTTCTTATGGCTTTAGTTCTGGGAGCTACCAGTCACAGAACATTGGGTGGAGCCAGCTACAAAATGGTGGCTTGTTCAAAAGTTACAGTGGTTCAGAGGAGATCTGCAGCACTTGGGTGAGGAAATGTTTCCTTTGTCGTTTTCCCCAAACCAGCCATCACCCCAAATTTTAACTTCCCTGCAGGGGAGAAGTAAATGGTTCCAGGACTTACCAGGAGCCCAATTTGGCCCGGGCGGTGGGGGGTGGCTAGTAGGCTGTTGCAGGCCAGAGGCTCTTTGGGGGCCGCTAAGTGTGGGTGGTGGCTTGACTGCCACCTTGTCCCTGCCTGGCTGGGTTCAGGCTGGCTGCCCAGCTTGGCCAATCAGCTCCCTATTGGGGCTCAAATGAGCCTATTGGGAGCTGGTAGGTTTTAGGGGCAGATGAACAGGACCGGAGTTTTTACTTTGGTCTGCTCTCCTCACACATAAGGGGCTTCGCCCAACTGCCTGCCTCAATCCATCTCTGGTTTTGTCCTAGCCCTCCTTCCCTATTTTGGTTAACTTTATAGTATTGTTACATCACAGCTTAAGCGATGTAAACATGGGACTGGATTCATTTTGTGGGAGGAAAGTGGCAGTCTGGTTTGCCTCTTCCCAAGTGGCAGGGGAACCACCAAGTGGCTTATGCCCAGGTGATTTCCCAGTACCATCATTCCTTGCTACTCCCAAGGAGCATAGAGGCTGGATTGGCGGCATTGGCCGACCACATATGGCCAAATGTATGAATCCTACTCCCAGTGGGATTGCTGGGAGTAGGATTCATACATATGGCCGGATGGGGTTGGCCAATGCCTCTAATCCAGCCTCCATGCTATGCCAAGGCATGTTCAGCTGTTTGCCAAAAAATAAGTTGTGGCCATTCCTTTCCAAATCTGTGTTATTGTTATAATTGAGTTGTGTTCATGTTATTGTTAATCCTATTAAGGGGGTATTATGGACTGTCCCGACACTTTCACCTAAATTAGCCCTGGTTCGGCAACTATAGGTACCTCTGTGTTTTGCCTGGAAGAGACAAACAGCAGCTTTGATGCATAGCAAAAGAGTCAATGCCTTGACCTGGATAGTCCAGGCGAACCCAATCTCATCAGATCTCAGAAGCTAAGCAGAGTCAGCCCTGGCTAGTGTTTGGATGGGAGACCTTCAAGTTATACCAGGCTTGTGTTGCAGAGGCAAGCAATGACCACCTCTGAATGTCTCTCGCCTTCAAAACCCCACAAGGGTTGCCATAAATCAGCTGTGACTTGATGGCACTTTCCACCACAGAAAGAGTCAATCCCCAGCTTCTTTCCTCCTCTCCAGAGCAAGGGTTTGAGCCTGTGTGTGTGTGTTTTCCCATCCAGAGTAAAGGTTCATGTACGTGTGTGCCTTAGGGTTGCCAGCCTCCTGCTATTACAACTGATCTCCAGCCGATAGAGATCAGTTCACCTGGAGAAAATGGCTGCTTTGGCAATTAGATTCTGTGGCATTGAAGTCCCTCCCCTCCCCAAGCCCCGCCCTCCTCAGGCTCCACCCCAAAAACCTCCCACCGGTGGCGAACTGGGACTTGGCAACCCTAGTGTGCTTCCTTGTATTTTGCATGGAAGAGGAGACTAGCTGCTGGAGTAGCTATAAAAGGAAAGGATAATAAAGTGATTTCAGCAGCTCTGGAGGAAGCACAGAGAGCCACCTTTAATGGCTTGGAAAGTGACTGGTCATTCCCAAGTGACCTTCTTCCTACCCTGATTTAGATAATAGGTGACCTTCAACTCATTGAGCCAATGCATAAGCCTGTTCATATGTTACAGTGAATGCATGTACAGCCTGCCAATGTGTGTGTGTCTAAAGTGCCGTCGCAGCCGACTTATGGCGACCCCTTTTGGCGTTTTCATGGCAAGAGACTAACAGAGGTGGTTTGCCAGTGCCTTCCTCTGCACAGCAACCCTGGTATTCCTTGGTGGTCTCCCATCCAAATACTAACCAGGGCTGACCCTGCTTAGCTTGTGAGATCTGACAAGATCAGGCTAGCTTGGGCCATCCAGATCAGGGCACAGCCTGCCAATAAATGCATGCATATAAGAAAGAGCCAATGTGTGTTCACTTTACAAATGAAACTTGGGACCAGTACTTGGATAAACGTGGGGCTGGTGTACATGTGCTGACTGTAACCTGAGAATTACTCAATGCACATACAAAGATCATGTGCACAGTGCACACAGATTGCATATGTGCTCGCTATAACTTTTGAACAGGGCTAGATCTTTTATATTACCATCTAGACACCTCAGTGGGGCCACACGACCCTGGAATTTAGTCCCCTGATTTGAATAAAATGCTTTCATTTTCGCGCTCCTGTGGTAATGATAATGCGGGCTATGCAACGGAATGTCTTCCTAATGATCCAAATATATAATCAAATGATACGGTAGAGTGAGAAATATGATATACCCAATAAAATATATTCACAGTCTTTGCTTGGATTTTCATGTGGATTCTTAATGTTGTACATAAAATGTTTGACCATTCAAGAAAGCTCATCACTAAAGCTTCATTCACATATTTTCTTTCAAAATTAAGTTCATTGAATTATATACGATTATATAATTGTATATGATTCAATGAACTTAATTTTGAAAGAGCAAAAAATGAATGAAGCCTTGGTGATGAGCATACAGCTTTATCATTATATGAGCACATTGCATATAGACTACAAATGCGTATGGATTTGTGTTTAGATATTTGGAAATCTTTTATAGAAACATATGTGTAGACCTGCCACCACTGTTGTTATAATTGTTTTTCTACTTTATATATACTCATTGATTTTTTTTATTAGTTGTTGGATTTTGAGGGTTGCCCCCTTTTTTTCCTGTTTTTGAAAAAAAAAAATTTTTTTTAAAAATATATTATATTGTGTAGTTGCTGACCAATTCAGTCACTGCGCGGATTAAAGAAAAATAAACTTTACCCATTAAAAAAATAGAAAATCTAACCATTAAACAAGATTCAGTATCTCATTTCTTACAAAATCACTTAGTATGATTTTTTTTGCAATATATAATAAATGGAAGTCACATTTCAATAAAATGACATTGTGAAAGACTGTTCCCATCCCGAAATTTTTTATAAGTGGAGAGTTTTGCCGTAAGCAATGTAAACCACACTTTCTTTAACCATTATTCTATATCTGATACTCTCTCTTGCTTCCATGCCTATTCAATGAGCACCCTGACCACTGCAAACAAATTCTGAGCTAAGATGATTTTTTCCCCCTCTGTAATCTATGTGGCAGAAGGGAAGGCAGCATGGTATAGCCCAATCTCGTCAGATCTGTTCCATAATTGTTACCGCACCAGTTTATGTATTCTAGTTTTTTCCCCTTCCCAAATAAACTTGTCCCACACAGACTGAATTTTGTCTAGTAATGAATTACTAGACAAAGTAATGAATTACTAGTGATAATAAGTGATAATAGTGATAATGAGAATTTTTTGAGTGTTTTCACTTTAATTACTGTTATCTTGCCTAACCATGACAACTTATATCTAGCCCAGATATTCAAATTGTCCTCCATCCTCCTAATTAAAGGATTCATATTCCATCCCTCATGATTTTTAATACACAAAGAGGAACATTTTTAGACATTTAGCTCATTAAGAAAAATGGGACCACCACTAAAAGACCTCCTCCTCCTGTACTGCCAGCTCAGAACCTCTTCTCAAGGCTTGCTTTCTGTACCCCACTAGAGAGCTGAGGTGGCTGGCATCCTTTTCTCTTTTTTTGCTGTAATGTCACAGTTGACTTATGGTGACCCCGTGGGGGTTTCAAGGCAAGAGACGTTCAGAGGTGGTTTGCCATTGTCTGCCTCTGCGTAGGAACCATGGTATTCCTTAGTGGTCTCCCATCCAAATACTGGACCAACCCTGCTTAGCTTCCAAGATCTGATGAGATCAGGCTATCCAGGTCAGAAAGGGTGTTTTCAGCAGTGTCAACTTACCTTTATAATGCCCTCGCGGCTTGCCTGGCACCTATCTTACTTTCCTTTAGCCTAAAATGTTTATTTTTACCCAGGCTTTTATTCAAGTGATGCATTGTATTTAGCTGATTTATGGTCTACTTCTAGACTGAGCTGTTCTTTTTTGAGTATCATTTCAGGCTGCTCATTGTTTATTTTAATGTTTCTTTGTGTCCTGGCTTGGTTTTAATGGCTCACTTTAATTGTGTTGTTTTAGTGTGAGACTCCACAAGCAGGTCTCTGGAGAAGGGACATGAATTTTCTAAATAAAATAAATAAAATAACAAAAACACGTGGAGGATTTCAGTTGCTCTGTTGAAATTTATTTGTTTCAATCATAAACCGGTTCATATAAAAAGTAGTGTGTTGTAGGGATGTGCATCAGAAAAATTGGTATCTTTAAGATCCAGATATCATAGAGGGCTTAATTATCAATATTCCAGGTTATTTGGGCCCCAAATACCTGTTTAGTATCTGGGTTCAGGTTTTTTCCCAGCATTCCGAAAGTACAGGTGTCTTAATTCCTTGTGGAGAACATTTCTAGTGGGCTGGAGGGGTTGTTTTCCAAGCAGATTACAACAAAATCACAGTGGAGTTAGTGCTGCCTGCCCCTTAAAAAAAAAACCGTTTCAATTGGACCAAGGGGTCCAATTCGATGAACCCCTGAACTAAGTGCCCTCAGCCATCCTCCATTCCATGTTTTTTTCTAGAGCAAAAAATAGACAAACCCAGAAGAGCAAGCAGCCACTGGTCAAAAGACTCCCAATGCAAATAGAACCAACAAGCCCAATAGAACCAACAGCAAACCAGAGGATCACGGCAGAACAAACATGGCAAGCTCCCTCCATGTGATTCCATTTGTCTGTAAGAGCTACCTCCCTCCCCCCTGTTGCCCAGGAAACCAGAAAAAACCCAAACCCCTTAAGTCTGGCACTTTAAAATGCTGGCCTTGGATATTCCTGAATATTCACAAATATTTCCGGGAATATTTGAGATCACGATAGTGGTATTGACCAAGATTCTCTAACATGTATCTGTATCCCAAATATACCCCAAAATACTGATAAGGCATTTTGGGGGTATACTTTCATACAGGATGTATCCAATTGCAGATCCCTAGTGCATTGTTAAAATTTCAAGACAAGAAAATAAGTAGCATATAATTAAAAGTGTCCCCATCCCACACAAACCATAAACCATTTACCCATTTAATTTGCAATATTTTGGGTTGCTGTGGCCAGGATTAATGCATAACTGCCCTCTTTCTTGTTGACCACCTAATTATTTGAAACCTCTTTATTTATTCATTCATTCATTCATTTTGTAAATATGGCCAACACTTAGTGGAGAATTTGACCTTCAAGCTCTCCATTATTGCACAACCAAATAAATCCTCAATTTCCCCATTTCTACAGACACAATACCATAAGGGGTACTGCAATATCATTCAGCTGGACCTGTGGAGAGCATGAAATGAAATTGAAGAAATTTATTTGTTCAAAACTGTTAATGTTTACGAGCATGCTGATATTTAAACACACTGTACCAGAGGGAAGCCCTTGTGGTGGCCAAAAGAGACAAGTACACCTCTTTCAGTCTGTTTTGAAATCCTTGTTTCACAGCAGTCTTCCTGTGTCCATGAAAGTAGTTTGCTGGAGAACCATACCAATGAATCAGCTGCACCATTATTTCTCTGATAACCATGCTGAATGGAATGGGTTTTAATAAGCAGATTTCAGCAGTCATTTCACTAGCACAACCACCAGTTTTGAGGACAATAATTGTAAAGGTTTAATGGACTTCATATTTGTACTGGGGGAATTCTGATTTGAACTCCCCAAAAAACTGAATGTGCACATCTAGACACATCTAATATTGTTCTCAAAAGTTTGTTCTGGAAGTAATAAAATCTTGGTAGATCTAAAAATCCAAGCTAATGCCATTTCCTTGGGATACGCAAAAAGTAAGCCTAAAGACAGACATAAAGTATTAATGTTAATCTATGTTATATTGTAACAATGTTGTATTTTAGCAATTTGTATATTTCTCTTTCCTTTCTGTTTTTAATGCTGTTTTTCCTGAATTTTAATCTAATCTAATATTGTAAAAAAAGCCAATGTTCTAAATAAACTTTTTTTTGAAGAAAACTAAAATAAAATCCAATTCCATGACATCCTTAGATCTGCACATCATTTTAAAAAAGGCGAGGGCTTAGTTTACACATTAAAATGGAGAGAAACTGCATGCCTTCATAGACCTTCCAAATTCTCAGAATTACTATATTGTCTGCATAATTAATCTTTGCTTTAGCAGCACAGAAATTATCTTTCCAATTTGCAATGCTAAGAAGTAAGAATACTGAGTATTAATTGCTTTATTGTTATTAATTTAATCCTTAATATTTGGACATTTGTTTAAAACAACTGGCAAACACCAATTTAGGCTAAGCAAATGATTTTGTGGGGGGGGGGGAAATGTCCATACAATTCAGTAGTTGCTTGTACAAAATGTTTTTAGCACTGGTTCTCAGACTTTTAAAAGTGGGACCTATTTCTGATCTTGCTTTGCTTTTTGAGACCCATGTGCAACTCAAGTCTACTTCCTCCCTCCTTAACAAACAGGAAGGAATCGCACAACAGTAAATTCTGAGCAAGTTTACTTTTTTTCATTTTCAATATTTATAAATATTAAATGTCTATGGCCTTTTGACGCATTATGCAGAAGCAAACCTATAGAATATCTGTTTGAGAGGAGTTGCAGCCACTCATACCTTTCGATTAGCACATTGTTCAGTGCTCACATTTACAAACATGCCAATGGCAGTCTATACCTTTTATGCGCACATTTAAAATAGTCAGGTGTACATCTAAAACTGTAAGATGTGATATGGCTCCAACTCTCTGGTTTGAAGAAAGAGCATGAAAATGAAGGACCAAGGGGGCAGAATGTGTTGCCGTTCAGGGAGAAGACGGGCCAAGGCAGAAAATTTCATCTGTGTACACTTGAGGCCAGTGCTGAGGAAATGAGGCAGGCAAAGAGAAATGGCATGACTTGCCTAGCTTAGGGTTGCCAACCTCCAGGCACTAGCTGGAGATCTCCTGCTATTACAACTGATCTCTAGCCGATAGAGATCAGTTCACCTGGAGAAAATGGCCGCTTTGGCAATTGGACTTTATGGCATTGAAGGCCCTCCCAAAACCCTGCCCTCCTCTGGCTCTGCCCCAAAAACCTCCCACCGGCAGGGAAGAGGGACCTGGCAACCCTAGCCTAGCTCGATGGTCCCCTAGGGAACCAAGGCAGCCTGGAATTCTGCCCCTTCAGCAGCCTTGTGCAGAGCCTTCTATTCCAACTCAGCTTCCTTGCCTCTTGACTCATCTATAAGAGAGTCATGGTCCACTTCAACATCCCATTCCGCAATTTGAGAGCCACTGTGTTAAGGGAATGAAAGGTGTTTGCTTTTGAATAAACCCCATTACCTTGCTTCACTTGGAAAGATATATAACAATCTACATATTAACAAAGTGAACTCTGGGAGTTGATTTGCTCGTACACACACACACACATTACTTGACTGCTCATCCTCTGATTATTCAAAACTTGATCACTTTTAGTCAGAACAGAGCAAGATTCAAGTCCAGAAGCCCTTGAAGACCAACAAGATTTCCAGGGTACCAGCTTTCAAGAGTCAAAGCTCCCTTCATCAGTTTTGTATCTGACCAAGGGAGCTTTGGCTCTCAGAAGCTTACACCCTGGAAATTTTGTTGGTCAATAAGGTGCTACTGGGACTTGAAACTTGCTCTTCTACTGCAACATGGCTACCCACCTGAAACTATTTTAGTTGTAATGTCCCTGTACTAATTCTACTCCATGTTCAACTATTGAACTGTTACACCATTTGCTTAATAAATTAGTTTTTCTGTTCGCTCTGTCTGGGTCCTTCTTACCTCATATCTGGTCATACAGAAGGGCACACCCTGACCAAAGAGGGAGTTAGCCAAGGGGCAGGGAAGGTGCTCTGGGCCCTCTCCTGTCAATCCCTAGAACCAGAGTGGTGGCAGCCAGTTAAGGCCCTTGCCAGCTCTGGAGCTGAAAAGAGAAGAATGGTGCGAGTGGGGATGGAGGGCAACTTGGAATGGACTGTCCATCCACAACCGATCCCCACATGTCCCTGCCCCAGTGCCACCCCCTTCCGTGCTTATTTACACAAAAAAGTCTTCTCCATAACTCCCTCCTTTCGGTATCTCCTCTATTGTCAGCATTAGATCAAATTGCAGCATTAGATTGCTACAGCAACTGCCCTATGAGGAGTGGTTAAAATGCTTAGGGATATTTAGCTTGGAAAGAAGGTGGTTAAGGGGAGACAAGATAGAGGTCTATAAATTATGCATGGTATGGAGAGAGTGGACATGGTGAAGCTTTTCTCCCTCTCTCATAATACTAGAACATGGGGCCGTCTGCTGAAGCTGGAGGATGAGAGATTCAAAACAGAGAAAAGGAAGTATTTCTTCACACAACACGTAGTTAAATTATGGAACTCCCTGCCCCAGGATGTGTTCATGGCTGCCAACTTGGAAGGCTTGAAGAGGGGACTGGAAATGTTCATGGAGGATAGGACTATCCATGACTACTAGTCAAAATGATTACTGGTCATGATGCATACTTCTCTCCAGGATCAGAGGAGCATGCCCATTATCTTAGGTGCTGTGGGTGGGGCTGGATGGTGCTGCTGCAGGCAGGATGGTGCTGCTCAATGGTCTTGTTTGGAGGCTTCCTGGAGGCACCTAGTTGGCTACTGTGTGAACAGACTGCTGGACTTAATGGGCCTGGGTCTGATCCAGCAGGGCTTTTCTTATGTTTTTATGTTCATACTTATTCTCTCCAGTTATCAGAGGAGCATGCCTATTATATTAGGTGCTGTGGAACACAGGCCAGATGCTGCCGCAGTCATCTTGTTTGTGGGCTTCCTGGAGGCATCTGGTTGGCCACTGTGTGAACAGACTGCTGGACTTGATGGGACTTGGTCTGATCCAGCATGGCTTTTCTTATGTTCTTATAAATTCCTTTGAGGGCAGGGACCTGTTTTACTGTCTAAACAACTCTGGCACCACAGTGACATTATTGTTGTTGTTATTGTCATGAAAAGCATGAATGTGGTGATGGAGACAGCTCAGATTTGCACGGGGCTCCAAGGCACCCAGATGATTTGCCACATGCAGGAGCCCCCATGTGGCTGCATTTCACGGGGCCACCAGAGTGCTGCTTCTTTATATGAGTCGAGCCTCTGAGTCATGCTTATGAAGCATAAAGCCTTGGAGTTGCTTGACTATATATTTCACATGTCCTCCACTCTGATGCCCACCAGGCCACCTATGAAAATAAGATGCATCTCCTTGTGAAACATTTACATGAAATATTGCTCATTTACAAGCTTGTATGATCATCCTTGTTCATCATGCAATAAAATATTCATAAAATGCAACACCATAGCAGATATTATAGCATCTTAATTTTAAAAGCTGAACAATGCATTGTAGTTTCCAGAGGCTATAAATTCAGGAGGTGGGTGGAAACAAATGCTAGCAGAAAGGAAATTATATGTGCAATCTGCTTCTGGAATTATGTAATATTTTTAACATTTCAGCCACGTGGCTTCTTTGCTAAAGAAAAAAAAAAAACGATATTAAAATGAACTGAAACTCCCGCGGAAGAGTAGTACACAAAAGGGGTTCACAAATTACTCACAGATAGATTGGTCTATAGCTCTCTCATTAATTCTCACAAGAGCAATGTAGTGATAATTTCATAAATACGGTACTTAAATTTGAATAATAGAATGGCAAGGCTGGGAGGGGCGGAAGGTCATCTTTCCTCCCAAATGAAACAGGATTTGCTACATCTGAATACTGTAATTCAGATTATAATGTGTCTTCAAAAAGAGAACTGGTGTATCACACTGCAGGTAATTATAAATAAATCCGTGCTCTCATATTCTTTAAGGATAGCGTAGCAGGCAAATCATCAGAAAGTCTCAAATATAAGGAAGGCCTTCCTATCATCATTGGTGAGGTTAGGCCCTTAAGCAAAATATATCCTTCCAAGGATCTCCAGCGTTTTCTGAGTTTCTACCACAATTTCACTCTGCTCACTATTCCATTTGCAGTTATCTTTAGTCCTTCAAAGGAAGGAAAACAATGTTGCACATAGGGGAAACTCCTTCCCAAAGACAATAACACTGGTAAAATGATGCATTGCAACACATCTTTCAATATTCTACATAAATTTCCACATGTCAGCTCTTAAATAAATTTGAGGGGGAGACGTGACCTATTCAGATTCACATGCTTGCCGTATGTCTCTTTTCATCATTTCGATCCTACATAACCTGTACTCCTATTGATTTGACATAGTAGCTGCCCAAACATTTTAGAGATACTGAGAAAATATAGGGTGTTTGAATTTTTTAAAACTCATTTAATACTGTTTACTCTAGGCTTGCCAACCTCCAGGTGGCGGCTTGCGATCTCCCACTATTACAACTGATCTCCAGGTGAAAGAGATCCTTTCCCCTGGAGAAAATGTCCACTTTGGCCATTGGACTCTATGGCATTGAACTCTGTCCCCTCTCCAAACCTCACCTCCTCAGGCTCCACCCCCAAAATCTTCAAGTATTTCCCATCCTGAAGCTGGAAACACTAGTTTACTCACAGACAAAATATCTCAGCCACTTGTAGGGTTGCTAACCTCCAGGGGCCTGCAGATCTCCGAGAATTATGACTGATCTCCAGACAATAGAGATCAGTTCCCTTGGAGAAAATGGCTGCTTTGGAGAGTGGCCTCTATGGCATTACGCCCTGCTGAGGTCCTTCCCATCTAAAAACTTCACCCTGAAATTTCCAGTTATTTCCCAACCTGGAGCTGGCCCCAGTTTTCAGCGTAAATTTTTTGTAGTCCCAAACACTATGATTTCCACGGTTGTGAACCTTAGTATCTACATTGGGGTTTCTTACAATGAGGTACCTGTACCTCAGACACGGGAATCCTGTTGTGAGGGGGGAAGTCGTAGTACTGCCATTTTTTTCCTACAGCACCATGTCGAAAGTATGGCTGTGAGACCGGCAGTGGCAAGGATAAGGAAAAGTCAGGAATCTGAATCAGTCCTGGAGGAGTGGGCAGAGTCAGCTGTACAAACTGCAGTGCTGGGTTGCCATCTGGGACTGCTGAACAGTCTAATCCGGTGCAGAATTACTCTAACCTTGGACCCTATGAATTTCTGGAAAGAAGAATGTTAGCTTCAAAACTGATCCAAAACTGAGGACCAGTGGAAGATCCAAAAAGATACTTTAAAAACTTCAGGAGTGAACATCTCGACATCTCTAATGATATTGATTTTATCGCTTCAGTCTTTAAAGCCTTAGTTGATTCAAGGCTAAGACAGAAGTGCACACCCTCATTTCTTTTGTGATAACCTTTCAGTTCTGTTGGGATTTCTTAAAAAAATTATAAACTATTTCATACTTTTCACCACCTTGAAAGAAACACTTATATAGAGAGAGATTTGGATAATATATACATTTATTTAAATACCATTGATTAATTAAGAGCCAGTTGATTGTGTGTGTGTGTGTGTGTGTGTGTGTTAAGTGCCATCAAGTCCCTTCCGACTCATGGCGACCCTATGAATCAATGTCTTCCAAAACGTCCTATCTTTGACAGCCTTGCTCAGATCTTGCCAATTGATTAATCAGTGTCAAAAAGCCTTTAATCAGTGGACAAACTTTTTGTAAAAATAAATATATGATGTATCATGAATGGAACGTATGGAAGACAAGAGGTGAGATTGTTTTATCTCTCTCTTCCAATCTAGAGCTACAATTATGTTATTTTACCCTTGGCTCTACAAATATAAGATAGCACCATCAGACAGAATAGATTGAAACAGGAGGGGGAGCTCTCACCGCACTGGCAAAGGAAGACAGGGAGGGGGAGGAGCAGAGGAGAAAGACTTTTCGTAAGCTTTAAACATAGATAAATTGCGCTCCCCTGCACACAAGCCCCAAACCCCTCCCCTGACCCTTGCATAGCACCAGCAAGTTGGGCTAATCTGATTTAGATGCAAGATGCCAGAATATTATCATTACAATATGTGCCACATTAGATATGCCTTCATAATGAAGCAGTTGGTTTTACCAAAAGTGTGTGCATTTTGGGCTGAAAACAACATGCAGCACATGTTTGCACAAAATATTTCCCACATTGTAAAGCTTTTTAAAAAATTCACTGTATGTCCAGGTTCCCCATACGTAGTTATTTCATTTGTTTTCCTGTAGCTATATTTCATACACTATTTCCTGTTTCAATGTACCCTTTAAAAGACACAGATTCAATTCATTCTAGCGGGATAACTGTGTTACCCGTCCATTTCAGTAAAAATTTAAATAGTACTGTAACCCCTTAAAGATGAGGAGATTTATTGTGGCATAAACTTTCCTGGACTAGAGCGCATTTCATCAGATGAAGGGGATTTTAGTCCACAAAATTTTATGTCATGATAATTCTTTTTAAACCACAAAACTCTTTTTGGATTTGATTAAAATGGAGAGAAAGAGAAACTTTTATACTGAGAGTGCAGACTTGTATTTTAAAAAGCATTAGGGACATATAATTCTCATTTTTCAAAAGTCAATAGGGTAAAAAAAATACTTAATGCAAACTTCAAGATGATGCTGGTTATTTGTGTGATGGCTGGGGAAGTGGTGTATTTCCATATGATTTTCACAATGTGTATGTTCTTCTGACCCCTCTAACTAGGGTACCTTAACCTTAATGAGTTTTCCCAGAATTACAACTCATTTCTAGACTACAGAGAGTTTCTCCTGGAGGAAATGGCAGCTTCAGAGCGTGAACTCTATCGGTTCACATCACAGTTCTCTCCCTTCCCAAACTCCACTCTCCCAAGGTACAGACCCAAATCTCCAGGAATTTCCCACCCAGAGTTGGGAAACCTACCCTTAACAGTTATAAAGGCATGGAGGGTGTGAGGTGGTAGGCCAACACTAGTGGCATGAAAGGAGGCCATTGCACAGTCTATAGCTAGTGGGCTAATAAAAAAAGATGTCATCCATCTGCCTCCTCAGAGATGAGGCCACCAGAGGGTGTATGGAGTTCACCCTCCACCCTGCAGAGGCTCAGACGGGGAGGGGGTTGAATTTTCACCCTGGTCCACATTTCATCAAGTCACCATTGGGCCATGGAGGCATAACTTTGGTTTCTGGCCTGCCAAGGTGTTGTCAGCTCCCCACTCATGGTGTTGTCAGCTCACCACTCATTTCTGTCACCCTGAGGAAGCCCAACCCTGCAGATGTACTGACCACCAGCTCTGCCTCTGGAGCCTTAGGTAAGCCCCATGTCTCCTTCTTATCCCCGCTGAGGGGCTACTGCCCCACCTCTTGCCTCACCTTTGCTGTGGTTGCAGGAATGGTATCAGAACTCCCATCCGTCTTTTGCTCTGGACCGAGAGTTGAAGGAGAGGTGTGCTTGATATCTGTCTAGGGCTTGGCCAGGACAGATTATGTGCAGACTGGTTACAAACTAGTTGGAAACCCTGTCTGAAATGTATAGTCCTAAGAGTGAGTCTCTTGCATGTGTTCCATTTGGCTCTGGGATTCACTGGAAACGGTGGACACCATCTCTGGCCTGGACTCTGATCCACACTGAATGCTTCCACAGTTCCCATCACAGCCCACCCTATAGTTCTCATTGATATATGTATGATGGGGAGAGGAAGAAGAATGTCTATAAAACCAGACCTTCTTTCTAGCTGCAATTGATTACATGGCATTGGTAGTGGCAGAAAGTGCTGTCAAGTGGCCGCCGACTTATGGCTACTCTGTAGGGCTTTCAAGGCAAGAGACGTTTAGAGGTAGTTTGCCATTGCCTGCCTCTGTGTAGCAGCCTGGACTTCCTTGGTGGTCTCATCCAAATACTAACCTTGCTTAGTTCTGATGAGTTCAGGCTAGTCTGGGCCGCTCAGGTCAGTGCATGGCATTAGTTACATTCAATTATGATAACGACAGGCAAATTAATTGCCTTGACCAGCACCAAAAAATCTAGCTGGGATACAATTTTTTCAAAAAACCCTGATGAGTAACAGCACCTAAACATGCTTATTCAACAATAAGAAAATGTATGATTGTGTATTCTGTTGCATAGCTTTAAAAGTGCAGGTTAAGCAAATTACCATAGGCAGTCTATTAGTAATTCTGCCGATCACCTAAATGAATGATCAAGTGTGAACCCTTCAATGTGAGCTGCATTTCTTTCTAAATAACTCACTCTTTAGCCGCCTAAAGGGACCCGCTACATCAGTAGCACCTTCTATGCACTGTCGAGTCCCAGCTTGAACACTCTAAACTCTTGGGCCTTTTGAAATGTTTAAAGCCAGTCATACATAAGACAGATTCTGCATTGCAGAGCCGGCAAGATCTACTTGAGCACAAAACAATATTTCAAGCTTTCTGATATACATGTGTCACCTCTCTGTGACAAATAGCTTGTATTAATTAGGCACTAGACTTGGTGAGATTGCTGTTATTAACTGAGAGAAGATGGCTTGAATTTAATTGTGTGTGACATCAAAGTCAAGTGACTGATATTTCAAGCATCATTTAAAATGTTTGATATTGGAGTCATTGTATTCACATAAAGACTGTCTAAAAATATAAACGAGACTGATGAGAAAGAGACTGGAAGCCATTCATACAATCTATCTTATGAAGTGAATTTGATGTAATTTTGCTGGTATTGTTGCCCCAGCATCAGAAATAGTTATTTATTTAGCTGCATTAAAAAATATGACTGTTGGACAGTTTATTTTCTTTGGTAATAATTTTGGAAACAGCTGTGTTGCACTGTAGCATTTCCAAAATGAACATTCTTTTTTTTTAATGTATACAGAAAGAAAGAAAATAAAGCTTCAACACAGCTTCTGCTATAAATGAGCATGGATGTTAGCAGGCAAATGTAGCCCACGAGAAACAATATGCTCATTCTTTTGTTGAGCCTGGAGGACAAGAGAAGAAAAGAGAAGAGAAACAGAGACAGAACGTCTGTAGGATTTCTGCCACTACATTGCATATTTGCAAAACACTGAACTTATATTTGTATCAAAATTATTTGAACATCACAAAGGAAGGCACAATGAAATAAAGTTAAAGGTAAATTAATGCAACAAAGTATGAAATTCAATTGATCACTGCTATGATGTGGCCAAACCCTGACCTGGATGGCCCAGCCTAGCCTGATCTCGTCAGATCCCAGAAGCTAAGCAGGGTCAGCCCTGGTTAGTACTTGGATAGGAGATTACCCAGGAATGCCAGGGTTGTGCAGAGGAAGGCAATGGCAAACCACCTCTGTTAGTCTCTTGCCTTGAAAACCCCATAAGGGGTCGCCATGTGTTGGCTGCAACTTGATGGTACTTTAAACACACACACGCATAATGTGCCCAAGTTGGTAATTACCTGAAAAGAGACACCAATGTGATAAGCAAACCAAGAAGGGGTAGGGAATACTAGCCAGGGAGTGTATTTCTGTCACCTTAATAGCATGACCATATTTGGCCTCCATTGATTAACCAATTAGATTTTGCAGCAGTAGACAATTTTAATCAGAAAGCAAGGGTTCAAATTTAATTTTAGCCTATTTTGGATCTGGTGCAAGGGAAATGAAGAACAACTTTCCCTTCTAACAATCAGCATTGGTTTTACTCTTGAAAATGGAAGGTCTCCTATGCTTTCTTCAATATCTACAAAAGGTAGGTCAATTGTGGGATTGGAACACATTAGGATCATCTAAATTTTATTTATTAAATCATACCAAATGACCTTTCTAGCTGATTACCATTTCCTCTCACTGGCAGTGGCTTTCCAAGGTCTTGGGCAAAGGTCATTCTGAGCTATCTACCTGATTTCTTTTACACTGGAGATATCAGAGATGTCTAGGACATTTTTTATGCAAAGCTCCATTATTAGATTAGGCTTCTCCCCATTAATCATTAATTGGTTAAGAGGCAGACTCTATGCACATCAGGTTTTATCAATATCCTCTACAGAGAGTCTTCAAACAGAAGCCATGCAGTCAAGCTTTTGAAATAGAACTAAATAACCCCTGATGGAACACATATTTGTTTGAAACAGGCTGCGTTTGTCAATAAACTGTGCTATTTGTTTCAATTACATATTGTCTTCCTTTAAAAAAGAAAAATCCATGTTTGTTGCAAGTACAAATACTGAATTCTTTGTTAAATTTCTTAATTAAACATTCTTAATTAAATTTAGAGTGGTGAACGGCAAACTATTATTTATTCCTTAGGTAGTTATCTACATAATGGCATACAGAATGTAAACAGTAATATATATGTAAGCAATTGATAGTTTGTTTTCTCGTTAGGAATACCCCTTTGTACCTCTGCATAGCCAAATCTTAGACTTGATCTACATATGCAAGTAGATCATATAGTACAAAGTTATTAGGCCTTTCACCTCGTTCTTCACATTGTGATGTAGAAACAACAGGCATAATCCAAGACTCCTCTGTGCTTAACCAGGACCTATTTTACTGACAAAACTATCTAGAAAATCTTGGATGAGAGTTACCTCAGGGATCTGTGTTGGGGCTGGTGCTTTTCAACTTGTTCATCAATGACCTGGAGCTGGGGGTGAACAGTGACATGGCCAGGTTTGCAGATGATACCAAATTATTTAGGGTGGTTAAATCAAAAACGGACTATGAAGAGCTCCAAAAGGATCTCTCCAAACTGGAGGAGTGGGCATTAAAATGACAAATGCAAATTCAATGTGAGCAAATGTTAAGTGATGAATATTGGGGCAAAAAATCCCAGCTTCACGTATACACTTATGGAATCTTTGCTGACTGTGACAGACCAAGAAAGGGATCTTGGGGTGGTAGTGGATAGCTCGATGAAGATGTCAACCCAGTGTGCGGCTGCTGTGAAAAAGGCAAATTCCATGCTGGCCATAATTAGACAAGGAATAGAGAATAAAACTGCTGCTATCATACTGCCCTTGTACAAATCTATAGTGAGACTACACTTGGAATACTGTGGGCAGTTCTGGTCACCACACCTAAAAAGGGATATTGCAGAGCTTGGGAAGGTGTAGAAAAGAACAACCAAAATGATCAGGAGGAGCGGTTAAAACACTTAGGGCTCTTGAGCTTGGAAAGAAGGTGGTTAAGGGGGCATATTATAGAGGTCTATAAAATTATGCATGACCTGAGTTCGATCCCAACAGAAGTTGGTTTCAGGTAGCTGGCTAAAGGTTGACTCAGCCTTCCATCCTTCCAAGGTCGGTAAAATGAGTACCCAGCTTGCTGGGGGTAAAGGGAAGATGACTGGGGAAGGCACTGGCAAACTACCCCATAAACAAAGTCTGCCTAGTAACCATCAGGCTGTGACGTCACACCATGGGTCAGGAATGCCCCAGTTCTAGTACAGGGGACCTTTACCTTTATTTTTATGGAGAGAGTGGACAGGGAGAAGCTTTTCTCCCTCTCTCATAATACCAAAATGCAGGGTCATCTGCTGAAGTTGGAGGGTGAGAGATTCAAAACAGATAAAAGGAAGTATTTCTTCGTACAACCTCAATGGGGTATAATGTCCACCTTCCAAAGCAGCCATTTTCTCCAGCTGAACTGATCTTTGTTGCCTGGAGATCACTTGTAATTTTGGAAGATCTCTAGCCACCACATGGATGCTAGCAACCCTAATGCTTTGGGATATGCCATCTCCTCTTTGGTTCACCCTACACATTAAGATAAAGATTCTAGCTTCTTTGCCAAATGATAAGATTAAAATGATATTATATATCATTTAAACCCCAAGAGGATATACTTTGCTTGGTTCCTAAATGTCAATCAAGATAGTGCCAGAAGTACATACATAAGGATAGAGTTCTAAAATTTGGCCACCACCACAGAAAATGTCCTCTTGGTAACCTTCCAAATGATGGAGTTCTCAGAGGATGATTTTAACTCAAGAGCAGGTTTATGAGTGAGATACCCAGGCCATTTAGGTATCCAGGCCTTGAGTTGTTTAGGGCTTTCAGTGTTACCTCCAGCACATTGAATTGAGCTGATAAATCTCCTGCAGGCTAGTGAGCTTCTTTTATCACTGGGAAGGTAGGAAAGGAACTTCTTTCCTAACTTCCAGACCAGTCTATCAGGCACAACAGATTTTTCTTTGATTCTATAGGAGCACCCTAACCCATAACAGCAGAGGAAAGCAGCTGCTGCTACAGAATTCCAGGGCACCTCCAGGCTAAACTTTAAAACATCAAATGTGGAACAGAACCACCTAATATTCTTAGAAGAACAAATCTGAGATGTGGGAGTCAATTGTCCTGCCATTTCCCTCAACTGTAGTGTCTTTTCCCTCATTCTTTTCAAACTGATGGAGCTTAACCCCCTTCCTTTCTCTATAAGTGAATGCCAAAAAGTGATGGAGACTTTGTTCCCAATTATACCCCCTTTCCCCTCCCCAATAGCAGCCTGATTAGCCCAGTTTTGCCCAAGCTTGTCAGGGCTTGGGAGCTAAGCAGGGTTGGTGATGGTCAGTATTTGGATGGGAGACCTCCAAAGAAAACTGATGTTGCTATGTGGAGGAAGACCATGGCAAACCTCTGCTCATCTCATGCCTGGAACACCACATGGAAGGGGTTGCTATGAGTCAGCTGTGACTTGATGGCATGATAAGTTATTTTGGAGGACACTGATTCATAGGGTCACCATGAGTTGGAAGCAACTTGATGGCACCTAACACACGCACAGTGAAATAGCTTACCGGTAGGCAGACTTGGCTGAACAGCAAGGCAAAATTCTCTACTTAATCCTCCATGCAGGGCAAGATTCCTTTCCCCCGATAATCCACTGGAATGAAGTAACTTCCAAGAGACCATATGGCATACCTGAGACTGGCCTGGTTTTGATATTAATAGATATTTTTAAAAAACAGCTTAATTTGCTTCTGAACTTGAGAAAATGCACCAGAGCCTCGATTTCAAACATTTCTGACCTAACACAAAGGAATCCTTATGGAACATCTGAGGACATGTCTATGGCACCCTTTTAAAAGATTACCGTGCAATCCTTAGTAATATTACCCATTTCCAAACTCATTGACTTGATTGTACAGAGGTGTACAAAAATATTCTTCTTCTTAGGATTGTACTGTTAAAATTCTTCCAAGTACCTGTTTGGCACAGAAAGGCAAGTGGACCCCTCCCCCTTTCTTGAGCAGTCAATAACTGAATTTTTAACTTTTCTGACTGGCCTCAACATGTTTGGCTTTATTTGTTGGACTAAAGAACCCTACATGCACTGCCATTTGTTTAGTGTGTTGAGAATTTGCTAAAATGTCATTACTTTAAGGGCCGTGTAACCTTTTAAAAGGTACTTTTTGCCCATTGTGTCCTCTTTCCATACATTATTTAAAAGTAAGTGAGGCTAGGCTGAATAAACATTAACCCCCAGCAATGTGAAATGTTGTCTCATATATTATTACTAATACAAAGGCCAAAAAGAAAGCATTTATCCTCTGCCTGATTGAGCTTGGGATATCCCTCAAGAGAGAGTTTGGTGCAAGAACTAAAAACCCAATCCTGAAAGCTCTGTGATGACACAAACCCCATGGAAATGAATATGACATGAAGTAAGAGAGCAATCTTAAGATCTCCGTCCCTATGGCTGATTGTCCAAAGTAATCAAAACCTGCGCTTGGGCAATGGAAAGAGAACTGATCAACAGAACTGAAGTCTCTCTTGGTAGTGTTATTACAAGGGTATATAAATAAAAGGCATGCATTATTTCAAAAGGCTAAATCCACTGGGATGCCCTGTACAAATGTAGATGTTCTTTTGCATAGTTTCTGTTTGTTTCAGTAGGTGAACAGGGTTTACTCAGATTTTCCCATTGGATTGTGCCAATTCTTTTACTGTTAACAGAAATACTGTCACACTCAATACTAAATATACTTTATTCTTTTCTTCCAAATATTTATAGTAGAAAAGCTGAACATCCAACCTTTAAAAAAAAAAAAATCTTGCCATTACATTTTTTTTTACAATTAATTGTACAATAACAAAATATAACAAGTGGGGAATCTGCAAAGACTTGCAGGGGGCATTTTTTTCTCCTTCCCCACTATTTTCTCTTTCCCATCCCTGGCAGCCCCCACAGTACATTCCCTTTTCCTGTTTCCGTCTCTCATTCTCACCCACCAGCCAACCTACCCATATCTGCCCCCCTGTCTTCAGTTTCCCTCCCCCTGGCCAAATTGTGGGATGCAAGTTATGCAATGGGAAACTTGCACGGACTTCAGGAGAGTATCACACTTTTTCCTTTACTCCCCATGCTATTTCCTTTTCCCCTTCTCCTGGCAGCCCCATAGCCTCAGCTTTCCCTGCTTCCTTCTCTCCTTCTCATCCACCAACCCACCTTTCATCTGACTCCCATCTTCCACAATATTTATTATTTAGTTACTTTGTTCAGATCCTACTTTTCTCCACAATGGGCACTCAAAGCAGCATCTATGGCTGAGGACTGAGGGTGGGATAAAATTAAAATAAATAAATATCATTCTCTTCTCCTCCATTTTATTCTCACAACATACATGTGAGGTAGGTTAGATTGAGTTTGTGTCACTGGCCCAAAGTCACCCAGTGAGCTTCCACAGCAAAGTGGAGATTCAAACCTGGGTCTTACAGATCCTAGTCTGAAACCCAAAACACTACACCACACTGGCTTCTGTCGAGTGACTCTCCTGTTGAATAGTAGCAAGCAGCTGAGCCTGGAAGAGTCATGAAAGTTGTGTGGAGCAAGTTGCTTGGTAGTTGCTG
This sequence comes from Euleptes europaea, assembly GCF_029931775.1. Classification (NCBI taxonomy): domain Eukaryota; kingdom Metazoa; phylum Chordata; class Lepidosauria; order Squamata; family Sphaerodactylidae; genus Euleptes; species Euleptes europaea. The sequence goes on along the minus strand of NC_079316.1, from coordinate 32,351,535 downwards.
CCAGCCTTGGCCCTAAAGAGTCCAAAGGACCTGACCCCTCCACTTTTCCTGGCAGAGACCTAGGAAAACTGTGTCGCAGTTCTGTGGTGCCATGCCATCTACTAGGCCACGACCAGTCACATGCTCAAGAACCCTCAAGGACTTGTGGGGTGGCACCTCACTTTATCCTGTATCCCAGTACTAACAGTATTTCCTCTTTCCCTCTTCCTGGAAACCACCCTATCCTCTCCCCTTTCCCTGCCTCCTTCTCTCCTTCTCAGCCATTCACCAACCTACTTTATATCTGCCTCCCATTTTCAGCTAGATTTATTATTTATTCACTTCATTTATACCCCACCTTTCTCCAAAGTGCGGACCAAAGCAGGTTACATTATTCTCCTGTCCTCCATTTTATCCTCACAACAATCCTGTAAGGTAAGTTAAGTTGAAAGTATGTGAGTGGTCCAAAATCATCCAGTGTGCTTTCTCAGCAAGATGGGGAATCGAACCTGAATCTCCCAGATCCTTCTCTGAAGCTCTAAGTGCTACACCACACTGGCTTTATTGCTATTTTAGAGCAGGGTTGTTTTTTTTAATTGAAATCACTTGTTTGAGGAGGAGAGGGAGTGGTTTAATGATGACGACTCCCCAATAATTGAAAAGTGGGCTGGTGGGGGTGGGACAAAGAAAACCAATAGAAACATTATGCACTAGGAAAAAGCCGACTCAAAATTGACTTCTGGAAAAACGTTGGCATAAAGATGGACAGCAGCAACTATAACAGTAGTAAGGAACTGTAGCAGCAACTATAACCGTAGTAAGGAACTGTAGTAAAGTAGAAGTGGTGACTGGGCATCTTCAATAAACAGCAGTGATGTGTTAGTCAATATTTGCTAGTAGTACTGGAGAGCTCTTGACAGCTTATATTTATCTTCCTGGAGCACATCTTTCAACAAGGCCCTGGTTTTTCAAATAGAATCATAGATTCCTTGCACTGTAGCATTATGGCATGCTTCACGCATTTCCCTGAAACTTGCACCTCAAGCCTGTCTTCCTTTGACCATTTCCCTATTTTCATATAAAATACAAGGAGCACCCTAACTTGCTAATATTTGAAACAAATGCACCCAGAGAAATGTATAGCCTCTGAGGTAGCAGGATTGCCTCCATGTAAATGAAGTGCTTCAGGGTGGGCTTTATGAGACAGGACCCTAGGCATCTGTGGCATTGATACACGCAGGCTTTTGCACATCAGAAGAACTTCACAGGGCCTGGGCAAAAGGTTAAAGGGGAAGGGTACCCCCCCAGCAGTGACAACTGAATTTCTCATGGCAAGGAGCTCACATATGGGAACAATATGACAGCGAGTCTCTTAAATGTATGCTTTCGCTTTGCCAGGGCAATTGATATGTTGTGCGAGGAACATTGTGGGGCAGGTGGCTGCTGTGAGATGACCCCATCGCTGAAGGTAAGTAGTGAGGCAGGAGGCCAAAGTTCAAGTGTGACTTTGTTAGTACCAAAGAAATACAGTTATTTTACAATAGCTGCACACCCTGGAGTGTCTCACTTCCTCCATGAGCCTGAAAGGTTTTATTGTTAAGAAAGTATGCCGGGCTATGGTTATATTATTTAAAAGACAGGAAGGCACACGGAGCACTAAAAAAGAAAAAAAGAAGGGGGGAAAAAGAAATCATTTTAAATACAAACGTGCATAAGAAAAGAATACCATTTTTGTAATGCTTCATGTCATACATTTGACATATTGGAATGTACAGATCAAATTCACATTGTATCCCACTGGATCTGGACAACAGCTGGTTGGGGCTAATCCAGAAAAGGGGAGGGGAAAAACACAGAACGCATCCTATTATACTCAAAACAACAAAGAGTCTTCTGGCATCTTAAATGCTAACATTTTTATTGGGCTGGAGCCCACGTTCATCAAACGGATGATGCATGACAAAGAAACTATCACAATCAGTTGCTCCACATGGGAGCCGACTGCACGTTTTGTGAACTTGACTAACCAGTCCAAGCCATGCAGTTGCTCTGTGTCTATCAAGAAGGCAGAGCTTGTCAATGGTATGACACCAAACTGAGGCCACTCTTGTAGCAGAGTGCTAGAAGTGTGCACATCTTGTTTTCAGTATGGCAACACTGCTCGGTTTATTTAATCCATTGGCTGCAATTGGAAACTCGTGTTAAGCTGTCAATTTTTGTTTGCCATCCAGTTTTCAAAGATTGTGCCATGCGCTGAAGGAACCCACCCTGCCAAAGTCCAGAGAGGTAAAAAAACCCTGCATTGTCTTTAATTGTTTATAAAAGACAAAATATATGCCCGGCTGTAAACATTGGAATAGTAGCGCTTGGCAGGAATCACTTAGTGCATTTGTGCAATAGAGTGATACACACTGAAATAAACTAACTACTGATGTATGCGCACTCAGAAAGTAACAAAGAAGTAAGGATTTGTGCTCACAGCGCAGACAGTAATGCTCCCATTATGGCTGCAATCCTAATAACTCTTTCCTGGGATCAATTCCTACTGAACAAATAGGCACTTACTTTTGGACAGAACTGTAATTTGCACCCTATATAGTAAGAGAACAATCCTGACCAGGCCTGCTCAGAATCTTACTCAGGTCTACTACGTGTGGCTTACTCCCAGGAAAGGGTTCTTAGGATTACACACTAACAAAGCAATCCTTAAAGGGGGGTGTGAACCGGCTCAGGAGCTGGCATGCCTCCTGCAGTAGCGTAAGTACCACTTGCGCTGGCTAAACTGGCATGGACATCAGCACAGGGCCACTTATGCCAGCACCAGGGTGGAGCGCAGCAGCACCATGCTCTGGTGCTGCCGCTGCTGCCGTGGAAGCTTATCCTGGTGTAGGGGCTCACACCAGTGTCAAAGGGGGCATTCCTAGGGGTGGAGGTAACTTTAGTCAGCTCCCCAAGCTTTTTTGCCCCAGGAATGCCCCCTTTAGCCAGCACAAATTTGTGCCAGCAAAAAGGCAGGTGTAGGTCCATGAAACTCTATGGATGAGTGTTACGGGTTTTTTTTAAAAAAATAACATTTCTGATGTGTCTTTTCGAGCCGGCAAGCCACTCAAAAGGCAGTGCGGTGGCGCCATCCCTGGGCCCAACCCAACTATCCCCCACTCAGGATTGCTCTGTAAGAGACTGAGCAATCCATAGAGTTGCCAGCTCCAGGTTGGGAAATACCTGGAGATTTTGGGGGCGAAGCCTGAGGAGGGCAGGATTTGGAGAAGGTGGGACTTCAATGCCATAGAGTCCAATTGCCAAAGCGGCCATTTTCTCCAGGAGAAATGATCTCTATCGGCTGGAGATCAGTTGTAATAGCGGGAGCTCTCCAGCCACCACCTGGAGATCAGTTGTAATAGCAGGAGCTCTCCAGCCACCACATAAATACTTTCATTGGTCTTGTTCAATTTGTGCACGTACGGTTTAGTGCAAAGGGGATTGCACAGGAAGGCACTGTCAGGATGTGCCCGATTTGTGATCAGGTGTACCTTGACCATTTTGGAACTGCATGCAAGTCTCCTGCTACAAAGGAAGAAGCAGACCTCACAAATTCAAAATCACAAAGTAACTTTCCCCAGTTTGTCATGAGTTAATTGGTTTCTCCACTTTGTGAATACCTACTTTGTATGCTAATTTTATCAGTGTGTTACATTAAACTAATGAATCTTGGATAATTGTAAAATTCTTAGATTAAATCCACTCTGCTGTAGAATACAACTTCATCCATCATAGCAGTGAATCATTGGCAGGGAAAGATTTGACCACCCACCTTTAATCACTTGAGAACTTTGCTGTAGCAGCCCAGGATGGCTGGTTCATGTATAACAAGCCAGTTGGTCCTCTATGCATGATTACTGCAAATTGCATGACTTGGGACTTTTCCATATCCGTTTGTTATTGTTTAGGGAATGCTTAGCTGTTACTTATTCAGTGGTTGCATGAAATGGGATCCAAACACTTTCCAGAGCTAACACTTCAGGGAAATTTCACAGCAAACAAATTGCTATTAGCTGTTGCAAGGAAAATGGGATAATCTTCCCTGCCCTATGCATTGCTAAATGGATTGAATGTCACAGACACCTATTGCCCAGTGACTATGTCATCGTGGGTAACCAACGTACTACTCTCATGCACCCAATATGTGCATCATTTCCCCCCCCCCTTTTTGTTAAAACTCAAATACGAAATGGTTCACTACTCTGGAAGCAACATTCAGAGAGCCTTTCAAAAAGCTGGAGTCAGAATCTGTAAAACTCCAGTAAGGCTACCACCTCCTTTAGCAGCATTGCTCCACTATTTAGCAAGCCTGTTGTCCCATTAAAAAACAATCATTTCTGCATTCTCTTCTCCAGCACACACTGTTTTAAAAAATAGGGTTTCAGGGTAACCAAGTAAGCCCTTCACAGGACATCTCTCCCCCCTGCAGCAAGTCTATTTGCATCCACATCCATCACAGACAGACACTGCACTGCTTGTCCAGCTGTAGTACTATCTTTAGGAATAACAGATTGTTGTGGGTTTTTTTTTTTTTTTTTTTTTACTGTTTACTCAGAAAGGCCCCTAACAGGATAGGTAGGGGTTCTTATGTATGAAGTGAGGATTAATATGGCATCAGGAGCTTCTTATAACATTGACAGTTGGGGGATGAGACATCTACTGAGAATGGATGCTAAGAGCCGCAGTTCATGCTGTCAACAACATGAAGGGTAGAAAGACATCTGGAACTAGGTAGTGAAACTGTGACACCTGCAAACTAGTATAAAGAGACCATCATGCACACACAACATACATTAGGTGTTTTAAAATAATAACTTGGTCATTGTCCATTACAGAAGACCTCCCATTTAGCAATGCAAGGGATCTCGTGAACTTGCCAGGACAACTGGAGCTTGAAGATATAAGTATGGAAGCAAGTTCCTGGGACATCCTGAGTTACCATTGGACATATATCCATCAACACTAGCCTAACCTGGTCTAATTGAGAAAGGTCACTACAAGGTGACTGAATGTATCCAAGTTACTCAAGTGTATTGATCCAAAGGAGTACATTGTGGCCAACGAATTCAGCGCTGTGCATTATTTATTTTACAGTATCCACAAGGAATAGGACCTGCATTTATCTACTTTAATTGCTGGCTCTTCTGTGCCCTTTGAAATGTTTCATTCAGACAAGTTTTGATGCAAAATGACAAGGTTGCAAGCTTTGGGAGAGGATGTCCATTCAATGGTCTCTCTTCTATACATTACCATATAGAAGAGAATAATTTGTTATTTTGAAAACTCCAGTGGAAAGGATTAAAATTAACTATAAAATATGTTTGGGGATCTTTAACATCTCATATAATTCTATTTATAAAAATTATCTGTATCACAATAATCTTTAGCATACTAGCATCCAACAGCTTGGTTAACATTTGTGAAGATCACCAAAGGGCCTATAAAACTGCATCAAAGTCTGCTAGACAGACATCCTTGATCTAAAACACTTCTGCAGACTTAAATTTTCCTTACTGAGACCTATGTGAAATGTCCAGGCCAGTAACATTAGAATGACTGGGTGTGTGTGTGTGTGTGTGTGTGTGTGTGTGTATATATATATATATATATATATATATATATATATATATATATATATATATATATATATATATATATATATATATATATATTTACAAGCTTGCTATTATCACTGAATAAATCAAAGCACTTTCTATAGTAGTCACATATCTCTCACTGTGAACATTCATGGGATCACAACATTCGCAGTGCATTGTAATAGGCTGTTTTTCTCAACTCTCTTCTGCATAGTTCAACAAATATTTGTAAAAGTGGTGCAAAATTGATCAGGGAAAATTTTTGATGCTCACTCTTATTGAGTGATCATGAAACTGGTGGGGTTTATTTGCTATACTAAGCAATTTAACAGCTGGCTTTAGGACTGTATCCTCTGTTTCTCTGTTTGAAAAGAAATATCTCAAAAATCTTTGCAGTTTGTTTGTGATAATGGAGAAATAGAAATTATTATATACAATCTAGTTTTTTGTAAGGATCCAGGATGATTTTTTTCTCCTAGCTGTTGAAAAATCATGGTCATAGGTTGCCTCTCATAAAAACTTCAAACTATTGCCAGTAGAAACAAGAATGTTAAACAAAAACGGATTCCTTTTGCCATGGCAATGTCCAAATCACAGCTAATCTCTTGATTGTTTTTTAGACACCTGCAATTAATTCTGATCTTAGTGATAAAATGTAAATTGATTACTCTGTGAGATATTTTAAACACGCAGACATTTTTTTCCTTCTGTAATTTTGTTTGTGAAGAGACTCTTCTAAAGAAATGACGATGGTCTTGCCTAATCTTGAGAGGAGCTGGGCACCCGCAACTCCCACTGAATTACAAGTATTTGTGGGTGCTCAGCACTTCTCAGAAGCAGGCACATTAGCAGCTCTGTGAAGAGGAAAACAGCAAGAACCAGATTGAACATCTCATAAGACAACCTTCAGAAATCAAGTGAGAGATGTCAGCGTTACAGTTTCTATGTGGAAAAAAATTGTTCTTGTACTCTAAAACATTCCACCAATGCCTTCCAATAAATAAATGAATACCATGTTATATCCTTGTTAAATCTATGTTTGAACATCGCCCCATGTTTATGGCATTAGAAAAGTATGTTCTTTGTGTGGTGTGTATGGTCATTTTTAAGTAAGTAGAGAAAACAAGTAAAAAACTAAAAATGGTAAAATGGGAAGTATTTATTATAGCAAGACAGGATATGGAGAACTTTTTTTTGCAGTCATGACTAACTTTCTAGAACAGACTGTGTGACCATCAGTCTGTCGATTTTTATTATGGCCCAAAGACCATATTAAGGAACTTTGGATTAACTCAGCAAATCCCCATTCAGATGACTAATCAGGGAATTTTTGCTCATGCTCAGGTACCTTTTGCTGCTTCATGGGACTTGGCTTAGCTTCTAGAATAATTTGGAAACACTAACTCTGCACTCGCCTTTTTCTGCGGCGTCCTTAGTCACTTATAATAAGAAAATATCGTCTGGATAATGGTGACTGGTCAATGGAGAGGCGATCTATCTTGCCTTGTAGCAGGGCTTTGAACTAAAGTGTCTTATTTATTCCTTCCAAGCTTATATATTTAAGGAGATGCCAATTCAGCATTAATAAATATCTGACATATACTTTTCTTACTATGGGAAAAATACTTTAAAATGAGACATAACTAATGTTGTGGAATAAACTTCCACTGAGCAATGCACAGTGGTTAATCCTACAAAAATGTGATGTTAACCCTTCAACATCAGTTATGAGTCACTATAAGGAAGGACATTGTTTCTTGAGCATTTTCTAACATTTAAACTTGATTTTTTTTTAAAACGTCATGTGGACAGAGGTGCCTCTGTAAGCATATGCTACGTAACTGTTGCACTTGGTGGGAAGCTTAATAATAAAAGCATCATCGTCTTCTTAGGCAAGTGTGTAAGTGATTTAGGACAGAAGTGTGGCTATCATCTCTGTTCTTGTTTGACTGAGGTCCCAGAAGCAACAGTTGGAACTGCTCCCTTACCCATGACTTTTCAGACAGGATTTCCCCTTCTTTTGTCTTTACTTTGCCCTGCTCCCTGACCATACCCCAAATCTACCAGTAGAGGAGGAGGCTCTGTTCAGCGCATTAAAATAGTCCCAGGTTAAACCTTTGTCATCTCCAGTTATAGGATAGGATCTCAAGTAATGGGTAGTGAGAAAGACGTCTCTCTGCCTGAGACCCTGGAGAGCCACTGCCAGTCAGCACAGACAACATGGAGCTAGAAGGACAGCTATTCTGACACAGTATTGTAAAATAGAAGGTGTACATATCTCTGTATGTTCCTATAGCTGTGATGCTCCTACAGGTCAACAGATCGCCTGCTTGTGTCACATGGCATTTCTGTAGGCTGACTGCCCACTTGGTTTAATCATTCCAGTGGTTTAGCCATGTTAGTCTGTTACAGCAAACACACACACACACACAGTCTTTTGGTAATTCACATATTATATTTTTGTTAGTCTTTAAGGACTCTTGCCCTTTTCTACTAAAGTCTTTTGGCACCTTAATGACTATCAGGTTTATTGAAGCAAAGCTTTCATGGGATAGAGCCCATTTCATCAGGTGCTTAAAAGTAATGGTCTTAGAAGGATGTTATTAGAAGCTCCCCTTTGAGCCCTCGGTTATGTGGTAGGGGACTGAATAGTTGAAGATCTACCCAATTACCTTTTGGAGTACAATCTTTACCTATAGCCTAGAAATAAATTGTTGTCAAATTGTATTCTTAGCAAAATTCCTACTAATAATGCATCCCTGTAAGTTATGCTAGTAATTAATGTGTATAATTACCATAAGGGCTGCACTATTTGATGGGAGAGCAGCTAAGAAATTTTGCCTTTGTTAATTATGTATGCTAGTCGATTTTTATATCCCTTTTCTGCATAATCTTACAGCTAAGTTTTGATTAATTTGACTCGCTCACTCACAGAGGATCCACTAGCCAGGCCACTGTATGTGGATATAACACACAAATCACGCTGAGCTTCAAAGGCCTCCTTGATAACATTAGTACATGCATGTCTGAAACATCTACTTAGCAGCAAGAGTTTGGCAAGCAGCTACAGGAACCTTACCAGGGCCCAAAAGCACGGACTTCGTACCCTCCAGCACAAATAACAATCCCCCCGCTAAAAGACATCACACTGTCATTATATATTTCAAAGTGCAGAAACCTAAACAGTTTGAGTGGAGTACACAGTGCTGTTAAAACCTCCCCCACAAACTAGGAAGTCTTAAGGAAACAAAAGCAATCAAGAAAACACAGCCTTCAGTGCGTGTCTTCCCTCTTTAGTGTTTGGACATAAAAGGGGGCCATTCCGTGCAAAACAACGTTCAAGAAAACACATTGAGCATCTGGGAGTGTTCATGCTTAAACAGAGCTGCCACGTCCTGACATTCTCAATGTCTTGCCATCGTATCAGTTAGAGCACTGCCATCACTTTGCGGGATGTCACAGCGGCACCATACAGTGACCACTGCAGAGATACACAGTCACCATGCAGTCTTCTTTCTTAATCGCACTGATATCACAGCCAAGGTACATCAGCACCATCATGCATCCAGGACATAATATAATGACTTCGCACAAGACCACTGCCAGAAAGCATTTATAGCACATCTAAAACGCTTTAACGTCAGTCCCTACTAATGCCATAACCTCATACCTGGTATAAGCCTTACCTTCCTTTAAAAACAAAAAGAGGAACATTGAGTGAAAAGGTTTCCTTACACTTAAACAGAAAGTTCAAGAATTGACTATTGGCTAACTGTACAATGCATTTTCATCCCTTCCTGCAGTATGATGTAGGATGATTTGTGTATATCTGTGTAGAATGATTTGTGTATATCTGTATATGATACTTATCGACAGCATTGCATGAGGAGTAGGAAGGAGGCAGAAAGCGTCCGCTACCTGTTTTGAAAGAAGTTGTATTTCAAACAGAAAAACTATGTATCTCTTGTTCTCAGAAGGAGAAAAGAAGGAAGCCTCAGTGATAACACCTGGGTTTAATGAGCAAGGGGAAAATGTGGGAAGATACATGAGGTGGAAGTGCATGTATAGTTATTTAGTATTCAATTTTTGTATGTACCAGGAGCTGCACTTTTGGCTTCTCAACTACCTTGTTTCTTGCTGGTTGGCTATTCCCCTCCCTCTAGGGTTGCCAACCTCCAGATGGTAGCTGGAGATCTCCTGGGATTTACCTGGAGAAAATGGCTGCTTTGGAAGGTGGGCCCTATGGCATTATACCCCACAGAAGTCCCTCCCCTCCCCAAACCCAGGCTTCTCAGGCTCCACCCCCAAATCTTCAGGTATTTCCCAACCTGGAACTGCCCAACCTGGATTGGGCAGAGCTTCCTAAAAATAATGTGTCTCTCTGATTAAGGCTGGGAAGGAGACAACAGTGGATGCCTGGAGCAATTTGAGATAGACTCGGCTGAGTTTGGAAAGCCCTGCCCCATCCTGACCGTTAGGAAAGGGATAGTGTTTACTGAGTAGAGCTTCCTCCATTTATAGACAGAGAGGGAGGCAGGAAATTAGTGTTCATATGCAAAGCCTTCATTTCTAGTTTGCCCTGGTCACATGTGGTGGCAAAACAGACAGGATCAGGATCTCCTCTCTTGGTTTGCTGTCCATGCGAACATCTTGGGAAACCTGAATGGCTTGAGCTGGCCCTGAAAAGATTCCACTGACAACATGTGCCTAAGGGAGCTCTTCGGATTCAGGGGCCAACGTGAACCTCTGTTTAGTAATCTGAAATGAATTTGCTCTTGAACATTTGTTTCAGAACTCTGAATTATAACAGCCACACAAGACTTTAAAGGTCAATACAAGCAGCTATAATTGAGCCTAGACACAAATTGGGAGCTGATGTAGATGGATCAAGACTGGAATTATATGTTCCCTGTGACCCATGCCAGTCAACATTATGGCCACAGAATTCTGCACCAAGTGTAAATTCCAGGCACTTTTCAAGGGCAATTTTCAAAGTTTATTATTTGAAAACTGATATTCACCATGCATATGTTTTGTCCTTGACAATAACTGACAACTTATGAGTTTCATGCTTAACATCTGACAAAATCAAAGCAATTCTAGGAGAGTCCAACAAGTTTGTACAACTCAGAGTTCAAAAGTGGAACTTTTCCATAAAATCTAGGCATGTTTTGAGCATGACACCAAAACTCTAGAATGCCCTGCCTGGAGAGGTCCAAAAAGTCCCCCCACACACACACACACAACACACACACACAACACACACACACAACACAGAGATATAAAGTACAGTTCTTCAGAAGGGGTTTTGATGCTCTTCTCCACTGTAAGTATATCTTTTTTCATGTAAATTTTATTTCATTGAGATTTTAATGTACTGCTACTTTTAAATTGTTATTGCCCACCCCAAAGAAACAATATACAGATAGGTTATAATAAATAAATATAAATAAAATTCATCCTCATAAACTGATTTCAAATTCAGATTTTATGTATGAAAAATAGGGGCTGGAATTAATGTTCAGTTATGTTGATATGTATTGTAGCTTGGGTTGCCAGCTCTGCATTGGAAAATAAATGGAGATTTTAAGGGTGGAGCCTGAGGAGGGCATGTTTTGGGGAGGGGAGGGAATTCAATGGGTTATAATGCCATAGAGTTCATCTTCCAAAGTTGCCATTTTCTCCCGTTGTAATAGCGGGAGATCTGCATCCACCACCTGGAGATTGACAACCCTAGTCTTAGGCACAATATAGTTCTCTGTAATGTTTATTATGTTTTATCCCACCCTTCCTCTAAGGAACTCAGGGCAGTGTACATGGTGCATGAGGTAAGTGATAAGTTAGGTTGAAAGGGAGTGACAGGCCCAAGATTGTCCACTTAGCTTCATGACTCAGTGGGAATTGGAACACAGTTCTCCTCATCCCTAGTCTGACACTCTAACCACTGGTACACACTGGTTCTCATTATTATACTCATTTAGTTCATTTATATAAGCACCCACATTATGCCCACTGTCAAGTGAAACTCGGTTCATATTACGGTAACCTTTTCCTGTTCCTCATTATTCCCCTCATTATTCACTTACAATAATGTCAGTTCTACTGAGATGTAACTATTCCGGTTTCTCACTGAGTTCATATCATGACAGTCATGACAAACTCTTAAAAGCATCTTATGAGGGATCTTTGTCCTGCCACACAGATATTTCACAAAATGAGTAGGAACATTTCAAGTTAAAATCTCTCTGGTTTCCCCCTCTTTTTGCATCTTGGCTTATCTCCATCAGGTTAGTGCTTCAAGATCTGATTAGGAACATTTCAAGTTAAAATATCTCTGGTTTCCCCCTCTTTTCGCAATTTGGCTTATCTCCGTCAGGTTAGTGCTTTAAGATCTGATTTAGTGTGCAAAATTATCATACATTTAAATTACAAGATATCTGTTCTTTGTGCCATTTTGAATGTATTTGCTTAACATAAATGCACCTTTCTTAAGAGCCCGTACTTATATGCAGATATCACGTAGTGCACACTATTAAAGTATTTCACATGCTTAAGTCTTGTATATACATCAGGGGAAATATGTACTCTATATTTTTTTAGGGAAACGGGTGTAGAGTTTTCTTCCCTTCTATCAGCTGAAAGATACAAGGGAGAAATTTATCTTGTATATTATCTAATAGGCCTTCCAGAATGAAAGACCACGGGAGGTAAGGCTAACAAAATTAATATGCAAAGAATTTCAACACTAGGGGCCTATAATTTTCTTGTAAACGGTTTCACTTTAAGGAGGAAACAACATAGGACAATACCAATTTCTTTCTAGCTTACTCTCCCCCACCCTTTTTATTTTTTGCAGATAGATGGAGCTTTAAAAAAATTAACACATGACAGCAGGTGGGACGAAATGAGACAAGTGGATATTCAGAGTAGGAAGACTGCAAATTTGATTTGCTTAGCATTTCACTAACTGATTTGAATTCATTGATATGTTAAAACAACGTGGGTAGGTATATTTAATTAAAACAGATTGGCTATCATTCAGATGCCAAGTAAACATTTAGTATACTTAGAGTATCATTAACATGCATGAAAAACAACATGGTCTTCAGAATATAAGCACGACAACAAAAATTTGGAGAATCCGTAGAAAGAACAGCTTATAAATTAGGCACAGATTATACTGTCATTACATGATATCTTAACCCTAACTGTTAAGCTGAAACCATGATTTACTGTTGGCCCTTTTACCATTCTCTTCTTCCTTCCCAAAAAAGGAAACGTTTACAACCAAAGATTTCCAATGCAATTCCCAACAAAGAAATGTTAAGTCACAAGGACAAGGGAAATAAAATCCATTCTTGCCTAGGTGTATGGAATAATTTTAGTTCTTCTTGATTCATTCTTCATAGCTACTTTGTAATCAGTCAGGAATGGCTAAGGTGTTGTTTGTCTTGTAGTAAAGAGCTCAATATGATTAGATTTCTAAAATATATTCCAGCACCCCAGGATATAGTTCAATGCAGTGCTAGTCCTATCAATTTAAAATAGGTTAGTGTCAGACAGCCTTTGAAACTAACAAATCAATTCAGTATAATTTGAAATTTTAAAATCAGGGACTTTGAAATGAAGGTGGGATAACGTCAAGTTGCATGTCTCAGTCTGATTTCCTCATAATTTGATATTCAGACGTGTCCAAATTTGATCAGTTATGGCAAGAAGACAAATGAGTTGAAGCAGTTTCATCATTAAAGGACGCCTTTAATGTTTCAGAATTAACAGTTCCATAAGTGTCAGGCTGCTATCTCGGTTTCGTTATTGCCTCTGTCTCTGCGCTGTATTGTCTGCCCCCCAAGGTCGCATACCTAGGCCTGGGAACTCAGCTCCTGGGAAACTGTATTCAGCCTGTGCGTGTAATCTCCCGCCTTTCCTGCCTTATAATATCTCCCAGCTAGTGAGCCTCTCATAGCTGTCATTTTATTCGTTTGCACTGTATGCCTATTTGACCAGTAAAAGCCATCTGTTTGGACTCTATATGACTTTGTGGTGATTTCTGGTTCTGTGGGCCAAGGGCTGACATTATGACAGCTATCTCCTCTCTTCACCATTCTACTAGCCAGGCTGGAGCCCAGGGGGGTTCGCCTGCCACTTGGATGGGAGCTGTGCAGCTCTCCAGGTGATCTACACCCTGGAGCCCTTCTCTGAGGATCCTACTCTGTTACAAGACTTAATCGCTGAACTTTTCCGGACGACCCGAGAGGTTTGCCGCTTGAGGGGACTGGTACAGGAACAGTGGCAATCTCTTAAAGGACGTCTCTGGATGTTAACGTCGGAGGATACTGATGCTCGTCTAGATCTTCAGGACTTGGATCAATTACTGGACGATGCCCGATTGGCGACTGAGGATTTACAAATATTAACTGGACTTTTGGATAATCTTATTTCTCGAGAAACTCTTTCTACCATGGCGGGAGCCCCGCCGGAGGGTTTTTCCCTGATCCCGGATGCAGCCAGCTGTCAGGCTGAGGCCAAGCGAGTCGCTATTAGCACCGCTCTTCTCCTTGTGGAATGTACAAAGGACACCCCGGTAGCCACCTTGGCTCAAGTTTTGACCTCGACTTTTGGAGCCGAGGCACCCGCACTGGCGGTTCGAGTACAACCTCTGCTGGGCGGGGAACCCGACCCCCTACTCGCACTCCTGGAAACAGAACTTTTGCCGTGCATTACGGCAGAGACTGCCCTAAGACTTGAGAACGCCAAAGTTCTTGCGGATCAGCAAGCCGCCGAAGCGGCTAAGGTCGCAAGAGAGAGAGAGGCTGCAGAAGCAGCCAGGGCGGCTGCAGCAAGGATTAGGAATCTGGCGAACGTGGACACGCGCCCCAAGGACAATGTACTAGGGCTATCGGGTCTGTCTTATTCCCCGGCGTTTGTCCCGTCGCGCGCGACCCAACGCGCACGCCGTTTGGCTGACCGACGTCGAGACTCAGGAGAGTCTGAAGACGAGGATTTATATGGGGATAGCTCTCAATGGGCCACAAGCTTCCGGACCAGTAAGCCTCATCTTACTGGTGGCCCAAGTGAGGAGGTTCATCTCTTACGAGCCCAGAATCGGGAGCTCTCCGACCGTGTTGATCAACTCCAGGAAGTAATGGAACTTATGCTTCAAGAGAACAGGCAATTACAACAAACCCTGATAGCTCAGAGACAGCCCATTCCGATACCGGGTCAGGGGGTACCCGTACAGCCACCCGCCAATGTGCCTGCCCCACCCTTGCCTCCTGGAGCTCCCGTTGCTCCTCCGCCCGGACCACCCGTGCAACCACCCGCTAATGTGCCTGCTCCACCCTTGCCTCCTGGAGCTCCTGTTGCTCCTCCGCCCGGACCACCCGTGCAACCGGGTCAACCTGCGCCCGGCCCTTGGAAGCAACTCAAATTGAGGACTACGTATGACGGATCTCTCGAGACTTTGCCTTGTTTCTTGCATCAAGTGGACAGTTATATGCGAGAACAAGGACAACTTTTCCCCACGGAAGACAGCCGGGTGCGTTACGTAGCTTCCCTTCTGACAGGTAAAGCGGCTGACTGGATGGTCCTCCAGTTTGACACCCGCTCTCGTGCTATTCGTTCCCTCAACAACTTCATGACTGCCCTGAGAAGGAGGTTTGAGGACCCCTTCCTGGGGGAAAGAGCCAAAACGGAACTCTTACAATTAAAACAAGGCTCTGCTACAGTTCGAGAATTTGCCGATGAATTTCAACGACTGGCAAGTAAAATTGTAGGTTGGCCCGAGACCACCCTGATCCATCATTTCAGGGAAGCCTTGCATCCTGACATTCTGAACTGGTCTTACATGCGAGGCGATCCCGATACCCTCGAAGACTGGATCCTATTAGCCGAGGAAGTGGAAAGCCGCCGACGCTTCATTTCTCTCGTCCGTCAAAAGCACAAGGAAAAAGGCACCCAAAAGCCTCAACCCAAGGCACCACTGCTCGTCCCACGAAATCCCCCACGTCCACCCCAGGAACGTGAAGCCCGATTTCAGAGGGGTGCCTGTCTTACTTGCGGAGAAATGGGCCACTTTGCAGCCGTTTGCCCACGCCGCCAGGAAATATTTCGTCCCAGCACGACAACCCGCGCCCGAGGTCGTCCACCACGCAGAGGCACCGCGGCCACCCGCAGCGCAGCTCCGGGAAGACCCACACCCTCTGCACTCCATGCCGGGGACCCAGCCTCCCTGCCTACTACCAACGACCCCGCCGGGTCTCGGATTACAAGTGCCCCATTGGGGGACGATTTTCCCTCTTCGGATGAGGAAAATCCTTGGATTTCTCCAGCCTTAAACCTGGAATCTCCCCTCGACTTGTCAAAAAACGGCTCCGGTCTGTGGTGAATGGAGCGTCTCCACAGACCTCTCAGGATCTTCCTATCAAACCGAATGCTCCTACCAAAATCAAAGAAGTGGACTCCACCGTCTACGTGGATGCAGTTTTACAGCAACTTAACGGTGGCCCACGAATCCCCGTCAAAGCACTAATTGACTCCGGTTGCTGTCGCACTCTCATAAGCGAAACCACTTTTGCTGCACTCAGAGCTGACTCTGAGGCTTTACCCGCCCCCGTCCAATTTGCCCAAATGGACGGAAGCCATTTCCAGGGGGGTCCAGTTGATCACCGCACCATAGGGGTGGCAATGGGAATTGGTTCCCACTGGGAACAAATAGACTTCACTATAGCCCCTATCCGATTTGAAGTGGTCTTGGGAATTAACTGGATTAAAGGACATAGTCCCAGTATTGATTGGGAAACAAACACTATCTCCTTCGCTAGTCCCACCTGCGACCAGCATCAGCAAAACTTTGCTCTGCTATATCCGCCCGTTCCAGCATTAACCTCTACTGCCCCAGCACCACCGGCTCTACCCGCTGTATACCGGGACTTTGAAGATGTCTTCGACCTTAGGGAATGTGATGCCTTACCCCCCCACCGGGCCTCAGACTGTGCGATTGAAGTGGTAAAGGACTGCACATTAACCAAGAGTAAGATTTACCCTATGAGCGCTTCCGAGCGCACTGTCCTCCGGGACTTTTTGGACAAAAACCTCGCCAGAGGGTTCATTCGCCCTTCGAATGCCCCAAACTCGGCCCCCGCGTTTTTCGTCCGGAAAAAAGAGGGCGACCTTCGCCTGTGCATTGACTTCAGAAAGCTCAATGCGGTTACCCAGACCAACGCCTATCCTATCCCATTAATATCCGATATTTTGGGACAATTACAGGAAGGCCGTGTGTTCTCTAAATTAGACTTGGTGGAAGCTTACTACCGAGTCCGTATCCGCGAAGGGGATGAGCACCTCACTGCCTTCTCTAGCTGTTTCGGAATGTATGAATTCCTTGTGATGCCGTTCGGATTAAAAGGGGCCCCGGGGGTCTTCATGCAACTCATCAATGAAATCCTACATGACCTTCTATATCGTGGGGTGGTGGTCTACTTAGATGACATTCTCATTTATTCGAAAACTATGGACGAGCATGTGGCTCTGGTCAGGGAAGTTCTGCAACGCCTGCGTAACCATCAACTTTTCGCAAAACTAGCTAAGTGCGAATTTCACCAAAGCAAACTCACGTTTTTGGGATACATCATCTCCCACCAAGGTCTTCGCATGGACCCCGCCAAAGTCCAAGCCGTCCTCGATTGGACTCCCCCCACCAACCGGAAGCAAGTACAGCAATTTCTGGGATTTGCAAACTTCTATCGAGGATTCATCCCTAACTTCGCCCAGGTGGCTCTACCCATTACGGACCTACTGAAAACTAAGGGAAAAGTAAGCTCGGCTGCCTTGCCCTCCGCGAAAATCCTATGGACTGAGCAATGCCAAGCCGCCTTTCTGGCCCTCAAACGCCTCTTCACTTCGGAGCCAGTGCTACAGCACCCAGACCCAAATCAAATGTTCATTGTGCAAGTCGATGCTTCCGATGTAGCCATGGGAGGGGCTCTCCTCCAGCAAGGACCGGATGGTCTTCTTCACCCTTGCGCTTACTTTTCAAAAAAATTTGCGCACGCTCAATTAAACTGGCCCATCTGGGAGAAAGAGGCCTCAGCAGTTCATCATGCACTGACTCTATGGCGACAATTCTTGGAAGGGTCTAAAGTCCCCTTTGAGGTTTGGACCGATCACAAAAATCTAGCTGCCCTCACGGGGTCCCATAAGCTATCGGCAAAACAACAACGGTGGGCGGAGTTCTTTGCGCAGTTCCGTTTCACCCTGAAGCACGTCCCTGGGAAGCAGAACGTTCTTGCGGATGCCCTCTCCCGTTTACCACAATATCCGGTAAAACTCGAAAGACCCACCAACTCTCTGTTCACCCCTATGCAACGTGGGGCTCTACCTATGCTGGCTGTGCAAACTCGATCCCAGCATCAGCACACCTTACCCAACGTACAAGCTCCGCCAGCCCAACCGGCTGCCCAGCCGCCACCGCAACAAACCGGAGTTCCCGCCCTTCCTACCCCTCCGACCGCCCAGCCGCCTGCAGTCTGCGCGCCGCCGCACGTAAGCACTAGCCCCATAACTGTTTCTAAGATCTCCATGGCCGACGGGGGGGCCCCCTCCAAAATCCCCATCTCCGAGTCCTTTTTAACTGTCCTTCGGGACCAGTGCCTTTTAGAACGTTCCGCTCATACCCTACCTCCTGGTGTTTTGGAACAAGGAGGATCCTGGTACAAGGACTCGAAATTGTATGTCCCCAAGGCTCTCCGGAAGAACGTTTTACATTTAGCCCATGGAGCCAAAACAGCTGGGCACTTTGGGTTTCTGAAAACCCTTCACTTATTGCGCAGACAGTTCTGGTGGGGGGGAATGCGTTCCGACATTGACTCCTTCATCCGCAGCTGTCCCGTTTGTGCCGCTGCGAAACGATCGCAGGGCAAACCCCCGGGACTGCTACAACCTCTTGAAACGCCCAGCAAACCTTGGGAAGTGATTGCTATGGACTTCATGACTGATCTCCCTCTCAGTGGGGGTAAAACTGTGTTGTGGGTTGTTCCTGATTTGTTTTCTAAGCAAATACATTTGATTCCATGCGCAGGGATCCCCTCTGCTCAGAAACTGGCCCGCCTCTTCGTGACGCATATCTTTCGTTTACATTCGTTTCCGCGTAAGATAATTTGTGACCGCGGAAGTGGTTTCGTTTCTAAGTTTTGGAAAGCTTTCCTCAAGTTGGTGGGAGTGGAACAAGGGTTGTCTAGTGCATACCATCCTCAAACTGATGGTCAAACTGAACGTGTCAATGCTGTACTTGAATGTTATTTACGCTGTTATGTTAACTACCACCAGGATAACTGGGTGGAACTGTTACCTTTAGCAGAATATGCCTACAATAATGCCATGCATCAATCCACAGGTTTTAGCCCATTTTTTGCTGTGTATGGACAAGATTTCAGTCCCATCGCTCCTGCAGATGATATAGAGGGGGAGGGGAACCCCGACATTGC
This sequence comes from Euleptes europaea, assembly GCF_029931775.1. Lineage (NCBI taxonomy): Eukaryota > Metazoa > Chordata > Lepidosauria > Squamata > Sphaerodactylidae > Euleptes > Euleptes europaea. The sequence continues at coordinate 32,332,436 of NC_079316.1, read as the reverse complement.
CTCCTGGGCACACGCCCTCCGTACCACTTGGCCCTGGCTCGTTAGCAACCTCGACCGGGCCAAACGTAAATACAAAGCGCAAGCTGACAAACATCGCTCCCCCGGGGGTGATCTGCAAGTGGGTACTTTGGTTTACCTTTCCACCAAAAATCTCCGTTCCACCCAACCGTGCCATAAGCTCAGTGCTAAATACATTGGCCCTTTCCCCATCACCCGGGTCATAAACCCTGTCACGGTGGAACTGGCTCTCCCCAAATCCTTGAGGCGTGTGCATCCTGTTTTCCACATTAGCCTCCTCAAACCCCATGTTGCTTCTCCACAGTGGCATCCGGACCCACCTCCTGCGCAACCCATCATGGTGGGGGGGGAGGAACACTTCGAAGTCTCCAAGATCCTTGACTCCCGTGTTCACCATGGCAACCTACAATATTTGGTCCGTTGGAAACATTTCCCCCCTGCCTATGACGAATGGGTACGCGCACGGGATGTCTCCGCCCCCGACCTCGTCGACGCCTTTCACATTGCTTACCCAGATAGGCCAGCCCCCTTGCGAACTGGGAGGGGGCCTTGAAGGGAGCAGAATGTCAGGCTGCTATCTCGGTTTCGTTATTGCCTCTGTCTCTGCGCTGTATTGTCTGCCCCCCAAGGTCGCATACCTAGGCCTGGGAACTCAGCTCCTGGGAAACTGTATTCAGCCTGTGCGTGTAATCTCCCGCCTTTCCTGCCTTATAATATCTCCCAGCTAGTGAGCCTCTCATAGCTGTCATTTTATTCGTTTGCACTGTATGCCTATTTGACCAGTAAAAGCCATCTGTTTGGACTCTATATGACTTTGTGGTGATTTCTGGTTCTGTGGGCCAAGGGCTGACATTAGTTTCTGATGTGAACTTTTAAAAATAAGCACTTTGTAACAAATGATAGGGAACATAGAATGGTATAGTATAGCCCAATTTCATCAGATCTCGAAAGCTAAGCTGGTTGGGTACTTGGAAGGGAGACCTCCAGGGAAGACTCTGCAGAGGAAGGCGATGGTAAACCATCTCTGCTTAATCACTTGCCTTGAAAACCCCACCAGGGGTCACTATAAATCAGCTGAGACTTGATGGCATTTTACACACACAACAAATGACAGAGGTCATCTAGAAATGGGGGTCTGGACTTTATCTCATTCAGTAATCCCAAATGAAATAGAACGGATATCCCATGCATTTTGATTCAGCTGAACTGAGAAGGGGACTACAGGCAGGGGTGACTTTAAACTTTGCCTTTCTTAAAACACTGGGAAGCCTAACTAAACTGAGAATTTAATTTTGCTGGGAGAGGGTTGTGATTGTTGTGCCAGTGGGTGATTAAGGTTGATTGCTGCCTGAAAGCTTGATTGTTTCCATGTTAAGTGGGGTTGTTGTGATTGGAGCTTGTGTGTGAGAGGTGAAGGCTGTGAGCATTTAAATGCCAAGGCTTCTGCTCGAGCCGAAGGGCAAGAGCACAAGGGCTCTTTCCCTGTGGCTCTTAGCCTGTGGATCGTGACTGGAGATCTGTAGGGTGAGTATAAAATCTTGTTACCTTGGCAGAGTAATTCTCTCCATCCAGTTGGAGTACCGTGCAACTTGAATATCTATGTGAATTAGCAGCAGATAGCTGCAGGGTAAGGAACTTTGGCACTTAGTTCTTATATTGGTACAGGAAGAGTGCAAGAGAATAAAGGGCAGGGTTACAACACCAAAGAATAATATAATATAATTAATTAATTAATAAAATACCAGTTAGGAAGGTAGAAAGCCAGCAGGGGTCGGGGGGCTATCCAGTGTGCTGCATGGAGTGTCACATATATGATTATCTGCCTGCTGGACAGAAGTCGTGGGTGTGTGCTCGGTGCAAAGAGCTTCTGGCTCTCAGGAAGCGAGTTCACTTCCTTGAGGCCAAGGTAGCTCAACTGGATGAGCTGAGGCAGGCATAGAGAGAGGTGACTAAGGACTCCGAGGATGAAATAGTCACATCCCAGTCCCAAAGTGATGGCAACCTGCCAGTCACGGATGATGGAGCCCTTGGGGAAGGAGGCCATCTCACTGAGGTAGGTGGATGTGGTACCTTAGAAGGGACCTCTTCCTTGGTGGATGAACAGATATCCTCTCGTACCGAGCATATGCCTCAGAGGGGAGGGGGGCTTCTTGTAGTGGGGGATTCAATCCTTAGGAATGTAGATAGCTGGGTTTCTGGCGGGTGCATGGACCGCATGGTGACTTGCCTGCCTGGTATGAAGGTTGCGGACATTACCCGTCATATAGGTAGTCTGGTAGATAGTGCTGGGGAGGAGCCAGTGGTCGTGGTGCATGTTGGCACCAACGACATGGGGAAATGTAGTCCGGAGGTCTTAGAATACAAATTTAGGTTGCTAGGCATGAGACTAAAAGCCAGGATCTCCAAGGTGGCTTTCTCAGAAATGTTACCTGTTCCACGTGCAGGACCAGCTAGGCAGGTACAGTTGGTGAGTCACAGTGCGTGGATGAGATGGTGGTGCAGGGAAGAGGGCTTTAGATTTGTAAGGAACTGGGCAACATTTTGGGACAAGTCGGGCCTATACAGAAGGGATGGGTTTCACATGAACCAGGATGAAACCAGACTGCTGGCACGTAATATAAAAAAGGTGGCAGAGCAGCTTTTACACTGAACCTGGGGGAAAGCCGACAGGAGCTGAAAAGCATCTGGTTTGGGCAAACTCAGTGAACATGGATAAAGGGAAAATTGCTTCAGACTGCCCACATAGGAATTACTTAGACATGAAAGGGAATGGGGAAAAATGATGGATAGCCACTTAAAGATGCCCAAAGGCACATGCCAGGCAAGTCGAAAAAGAGAAACAGTGTGGAGGTGTTTCTATGCTAATGCTAGAAGCCTCCAAGCAAAAATGGGGGAATTAGAGTGCACGGTTTTAAGAGGAAAACATAGATATAGTGAGCATTACAGAAACCTGGTGGAGGAGAGAGAACCAGTGGGATACAGTCATCCCTGGTTACAAACTGTATAGAAATGACAGGGAAGGGCGTATTGGAGGGGGTGTTGCTATGTATATCAAGGAAGGCATAGTGTCTAATAAGCTAGAGACCATAAAAAGGGCAGACTCCTCCACAGAATCCTTCTGGGTGACAATTCTGGGCCCCAAAGGTGATTTAGTACTGGGGATGTTCTATCAGCCCCCTGACCAAATGGCTCACGGTGATCTTGAGATGGAGAATGAAATTAGGGAAGCATGTAAAGGTAATGAAGTAGTAATAATGGGAGACTTCAACTTCCCTCATATTGATTGGATAAATATGCTCCAGTCAAGCCAAAGAGATAAAATTTTTAGACATCCTAAATGACTGTGCCCTCGAACAGTTGGTCATAGACCCAACCAGAGGGGAGGCGATCCTGGATTTAATACTCTGTGGTGCTGCCAGTGACTTAGTGTGGGATGTGGATGTAGTTGAGCCAGTTGGCAATAGTGATCAAAATGGCATCAAATTTAATTTATATGTAAGTGGGAAAGTGACTGGGAAATCTCACACAATTACCTTTGACTTTAAAAGAGGGAACTTCTCTAAAACTGGTAAAGAGGAAGTTGAAAGGAACAGTTAGGAGGGTTAAATCTCTTGAAAAGGCTTGTGGGTTACTCAAGTCCACATTACTAGAGACTCAGCTAGCTTGTATACCGCAGGTCAGGAAAGGTAGTAATAAGTTCAAGAGGTCACCACCATGGCTAACGGGTAAGGTGAAGGAAGCAATTTGAGAAAAAAAGTCTTCCTTCAGAGACTGGAAGGTTTGCCCAAACGAGGCGAACAGAAGCAAACACAAACTTGCACAAAGAAAATGCAAGCAGATAATTAGAGATGCAAAAAAAGATTTTGAGGAGCATATTGCTAAACACATCAAAACAAGCAATAAGAAATTCTTTAAGTATATTAGGAGTAGGAAACCAGCTAGGGAAGCGGTTGGACCATTGGATGACAATGAGAGTAAAGGAACTCTAAGGGAGGATAAAGCGATTGCTGAAAAACTAAATGAATTCTTCTCATCTGTCTTCACTGTTGAAAATACAGGGCAGATTCCTTCTCCTGAACAGAGATTTTGGAGAGGGGAAAATGAGGAACTGAGGCAAATAGTGGTAACAAGGCAGGAAGTCCTGGAACGTCTAGACAAACTGCAAACTAACAAGTCACAGGGACCAGACGGTATTCATCCTAGAGTTCAAGAACTCAAATGGGAAATTGCTGAACTTCTAACAAAAATATGTAATATGTCCTTTCAATCAGCCTCTGTACCAGAGGACTGGAGAATGGCCAATGTAACACCAATTTATAAAAAAGTTCCAGGGGGTACCCAGGAAATTACAGGCCAGTTAGCTTAACGTCTGTTCCGGGTAAATTGGTGGAAAGCATTATTAAAGATAGAATTGTCAAGCATATAGAAGGGCAAGGTCTGCTGGGCAAAACCCAACATGGCTTTAAGTGTAGGTCCTGGCTCACTAACCTATTAGAGTTTTTTTTGAAAGCATCAATAAGCATGTGGACAGGAATGAGCCTGTGGTCATTGTGTATTTGGATTTCCAAAAAGCTTTTGACAAAGTCCCCCACCAAAGACTGCTAAGCAAACTTCATAGTCATGGGATAAGAGGACAAGTCCTCGTATAGATTGAGAGCTGGCTGAAAAATAGGAAGCAGAGAGTAGGAATCAATGGTCAGTGTGAAGTGATGCATATTGGGGCAAAAAACCCCAACTTCACATATACACTGATGGGATCTGTGCTGGCAGCGACAGACCTAGAAAGGGATCTTGGGGTGGTAGTGGATAGCTCAATGAATATGTCAACAAAGTGTGCGACTGCTGTAAAAAAGGCAAATTTCATGCTGGCCATAATTAGACGAGGAATAGAGAATATTCATACTGCCCTTGTATAAAGCTATGGTGAGACCACACTTGGAATACTGTGTACAGTTCTGGTCACCACGCCTAAAAAAGGATATTACAGAGCTTGAGAAGGTGCAGAAAAGAGCAACCAAAATGATTAGGTGACTACAGCAACGGTCCTATGGGGAGCAGTTTAGACGCTTAGGGCTGTTTAGCTTTGAAAAAAGGCGGCTGAGGGGAGACATGATAGAGGTCTATAAAATTATGCATGGTTTGGAGAGCGTGGACAGGGAGATGTTTTTCTCCCTCTCCCATAATACTAGAACTAGAAAGCTGGAGGGTGAGAGAATCAAAACAGATAAAAGGAGGTATTTTTTCACACAACGCATAGTTAAACTGTGGAACTCCCTGCCCCAGGATGTGGTGATGTCTGCCAGCTTGGAGGGCTTTAAGAGGGGAGTGGACATATTCATGGAGGAGAGGGGTAATCATGGTTATTAATTAGAATGGATACTAGTCATGCTGCATACCTATTCCTCTAGTAACAGAGGAACATGCTTATTATTTTGGGTGCGGTGGAACACAGGCAGGATGGTGCTGCTGCAGTCATCTTGTTTTGTGGCTTCCTAGAGGCACCTGGTTGGCCACTGTATGAGCAGACTGCTGGACTTGATGGGCCTTGGTCTGATCCAGCAGGGCCTTTCTTATGTTCTTACGTTCAAGGTAGGCCAGGAAAAAGAAAGCTGGCGGTATGGAACCAAGTGAAATGGTAGTAGCCACTACAGGATTTCTGCTTGTAGCAATTAACAATAAAAAATTAGTTTGCTGTTTTAGGATGTAGATCAGTCATAAATAAAGACTTATTTAAAACACACACTTGGCATCTTAGGTCTTCATTCTGGGGTGTAGATGCAATAGCGGGTCAGAACTTAAACAGATGCCTTTTAAAAAATATTGATGGAACTATGCAAATATTGAGATCATTTCCTGCCTTTTTACAGCTCATGGTGGCTTACAATCAAATACCAAAATTCCGCAAAAGCCATGGAAGTTCTAAAACTACCATTTCTACAACTCATACCCAGAGTGAGAAGCTAATACCCTTTCTAAATGCAGGCTGATTCACATGCTACAAAGTCCTTGCGGCCAAAGTCCTTAAGATTATATGTGGATTTAGGATTGCCAACCTCCAGGCACTAGCTGGAGATCTCCTGCTATTACAACTGATCTCCAGCCAATACAGATGAGTTCCCCGGGAGAAAATAGCTGCTTTGGCAATTGGACTCTAAGGCATTGAAGTCCCTCCCCTCCCCAAATCCTGCCCTTCTCATGCTCCGCCCCAAAAATATTGTGCTGGTGGCAAAGAGGGACCTGGCAACCCTAAATGGACTGGAAATTCCTTGCTTCCCAGGCACACATAAATATAACTCAGATCTGGACCGCAGCAGGCGGTTGTTGTTTTCTTGACCAGAAATGGCCCCAGAGAGCCACATACCCTGTTGGGGGAAATTATGTAGCCATTATTACTCCCTGTGGCTGTTTCAGGTTGGGAAAACAGCCTGGAGAAGGGGGAAGGCTGAAGCTTCTTTTCCATGAGGGCTGCAGCCCCAGGTCCAAATCAGGCCTGCCCATACCTCCTTGCTGCAGAAAATCTTGCTCCTTGTATAAATAATATACACTGTAGGGCTGCCAACCCACCCACTATGGAGTACAACCTCCCACTCTACAGGTCTGTTCTAATGCCACATGAAGGGGAGGACCGATGTTGCACAACACTCTAGGAATTTCCTGGACCTCTATTATAAAAACGGGAAAAGAGGTTTCTGCCTCCTTATTGCTCTTGGGGGTTGCAAAGGATTTCAGCAACAGGGTCTTATTGGGAGAGGCAGTGTCTAAGATATGCAAAGTTCTGGCTGTGAAGGATTCAAAGGTTAAAATTAGCACTATTAACTGGGCCTGGTTCTTTCTCCGGTGCCCCAGTTGGCAATTGGACTCTATGGCATTGAAGTCCCTTCCCTGCCCAATCTCTGCTCTCTTCAGGCTCCACCCCAAAAACCTCCCACTGGTGATGAATAGGGACCTGGCAACCCTACCACCTTCCCATGTTCCCACCTTCCCTGGTTTCCAACTGGTTGCCAGGCCCAACCCCTGCCCAGTTGCTTTCAGACTCCACCATAGATCTAAAATACATATGAGCTTCATGGGGCTAAAGCAACTCTAGGGGACAATTTCTTAGGAGAAAAGAAACAGCAAGTATGAAAAAGATAAAGCACTCTTCCCTATGATCTGTGCTCAAAACTGCAGCTTCCTAAAGCTGCTTTCTGTTAAAAACAATTTACAGTGAAATCTTAAAAACAAAATCCACTGAAATCAATGTGCATAGAAGGGTGTAACTCTGCTTAGGACAGGACTGTTATATATGTGTATTCAGTGTGTAGTTGCCCTCAACCTACATGATTAAAATATAGCCCTCGCTTATTTAAACAGGCTCCTGCCCATCAATCATCTAAATTAACAGTTGATTAATCTACTGATTAGACCGGTTAAAATTACTGCTAAGTCACCCATATGGTTTAAAAAACTAGTATGAATTCAGTTTTCTTTCTAACTTAAAAATTGGTCAGGGTCTATATAATATCACGCTTATCTAACTAGTTTGATTTCCCACTGTAAACCTTCCATTTATTTGTATTAAATATATATTTTTTAAAAATCAGGCGCTACTTAAAACCACCAAGATATTTAAATACCAATTGCCTTGGTGATTATTAGTTCTAGGAAACTTTATATTTAATTCAGCTGCATAATTTAGTACTCTGCTCTCCAGTCCACAATAACAATGGCAACAACAAGAATGTATTATTTATAACATGTGTACTATTGCATGCTCAGATTCTTCCAGAACACTAAAAAATCAAGCTCCATTTGTTCCATGTAAAAAGCCTTTGCAATGTAATCTCAGTAGGTTGATTGATGCATTACATAATGCAAAATGTTTTTTTTTTAATCTTTTTTGCATCCGATAAACATGTTAAACATTTTGGGTGTTTGTTCCATTTCCCTATGCACTCCTAATGTATTATCTTGTGAAGTATTTAATAAATTAATGGAGGCAATATAAAATTGAATTACTTCTTCTATAATCAAATTAATTATATATTAACTTTTCCCAGGGCTATAAAATATGAATGTCTACTGACAGCAGCTCTTGCATTATGCTGCAGTTTTCAAAGAACACTGTCTCTCCCACCTCAGAATGACAATAAAGACTCACAAACTGCCAAAAATTTGATAATATATAAGAAGTATTTTTTTTAATTGTGAGTATTTGGTGCCCTTCAACACAAATCTTACTGTACTGAGAATATTGGGGTTTTATTTTTTCTCTCCTTGGGAGAAGAGTTTAAGCTTAGGTTTTTTTTCTAATTGCTAATACAGAAAACATCACCAATTTAAAGAGCAAATCAATAGATCTAATTCTAAATGTGAATCCATCTGTGGACACTTAAGTCTAGAGACTGGAGCCATGGACAGATAAGACAGATCTTTCTACAAACCTGAAAAAGTCCCAGGTTTGCAGAAAAATCTGAAATCTTTTTTAAAAATTCTTGTGTGGTGGGGGTAACCCCCCCAAAATAATAGAAGCAGCACCTGCTGCTTTAAGAAACAAATGCCCTTAGTGGCCATTGCTAGACAACCCACAACAATATTGCCAGCGTTGGTTTCTGTTGGGGAAAATCAAAGGGAGAGGACAGGGCCCTTTTCGGAGCTTTTATAGGCCTCGAGGACTCATGGGACCAGGCCTGATAGCAACCACTGGGCAACTTACTGCCACCTGACTTTCATGATTCACCCAAGTCTAGCTGATTGCTACTGTTTAAAAGCAGGCACTTCATAAAGGCCAGTATGGTGTAGTGGTTTCAGACAAGGTTCTGGGAGACCAAAGTTTGAATCCCCATTCTGCCATTCTCACTGGTGACCTTGGGCCAGTTATACATTCTCAACCTAATCTACTTCACAGGGTTGTTGTGAGAATAAAATGGAGGAGAGGGGAATGCTGTAAGTTGTTTTGGATCCCCATTGAGGAGAAAGGCAGGTTATAAGTGAAGTAAATAAATAATCAATGCAGCTGAAGATGGGGACACAGATAAAAGATTGGCTGGTGCATAGATGGAAAGTAAAGTTGCCACCTCTGGGTTGGGAAATACTTGGAGATTTTGGGGGTGGAGTCTGCAGAGGGTGGGGTTGGGGAGGTGAATGATCTCATCAGGGTACAGTGGCATAAAGTCTACCCTTCAAAGCAGCCATTTTTTACAGGGGAACTGATCTCTGTAGTCTGGAGATCAATTAGGGTTGCCAGATCCTTCTTCACTACCGGTGGGAGGTTTTGGGGGCAGAGCCTGAGGAGGGAGGTGTTTGGGGAGGGACTCCAACACCACAGAGTCCAATGGCCAAAGTGGCCATTTTCTCCAGGTAAACTGATCTCTATTGGCTGGGGATCAGTTGTAATATCAGGAGATCGCCAGCTAGTACCTGGAGGTTGGCAATCATAAGATCAATTGAAATACCAGGAGAACTCCTGGCCCCACCTGGAGGTTGGGAAGGAAGTGGGAAGGAACAAAGGAAGAATGGAAAGTTGGGGATATGGGGGTTGCCAGGAGGAGGAAAAGAGCTTTCTACAAACCTAAAAAAGAACAAGGAAGAATGGAAAGGTGAGGATATGGGGTTGCCAGGAGGAGGAAAAGAAGAAATTGTGTGGGGAGAGGATACAGGGGGAAATGAGGCACCTTCCCCCAATTCCTTGTAGGTTTCCCATCATGCAGCTTGGCCCAGCAACCAGCACAGCACAGTGGTTGGAAATGAGCATGATTTTCCTTGGGAGAGGCTACCAGAGAGAGGGAAGGAGGGAAAGTTGAAGACGGGCAGATAAAGGTAAGTTGACTGGTGGATGGGAAGGAGAGAACAAAGCAGGGAAAATGCTATGGAGGTTTTCAGGGAAGGGAAAGAGGAAATATTGGGGCATGGGAAAATGAGATCTTCCCTGTAAGTCCTTACAGGTTCTCTGCACATTGGTCAAGCAATTTCAACACATTTTTACTAGCCTTTAGGCGAGTAATTATGGGCACAATCCATTCTTTCTTGCACATGCAGTTATGGAAGAGGTTATTAAATCTGCCCAAAGTTATCAACACATTACCAACAAAAAAGCAGCAAAATATTATTTATGTCATACAAATCTGCCAATAGTAATTATTAATTTAGAGAGCAATTATAAGCAAGTCTACTCAGAATCCTACTCAGCTCTATTCAATGACTCTTACTCCTAGTAAAGTGTTCTTAGTATTTCATTATTATATGTAGGGTTGCCAGGTCCCTCCTCACAACCGGCGGCAGGTTTAGGGAGGTGGGGTTGGGGGTTGCAATGGTGTCATCTACGCAATGACAGCACATCCAGTTTGTTGGGGCTGAACCAACTGGGGCACTGGAGAAAGAAGCAGCCCCAACAACCACCCCAATGTGAGGAGAAATGGGGGCAAAACAGGCTGACAAGCCAGGAAGCCCATTTGATTCAGGTGAGCCTGCCAAACAGCTCATCAGGAAAAACCATGAACTTCTGCATGAATCACCGGCAACAGGTGCCACATAGGGGGCTGGGGCAAGACCTGCTGCCTCAGTGGCAAGCAGAGCTCCCTCCAGGCATCTTCCTTTGGTGGCAGGTAAGCACCTGGCTTGGGGAAGGCTTGGATCTCCCTGGGAGCAGGACCCAGGGCTAGACCAGCTCCTCAGGCTTCCCAGGCTGCTGCTGCCATGAGTTACCTTTCCCCCCTCCTCCAGCAGCCCTCCCCACTCATCCCAGAGCCTTGCAGCTGATCAGCTGTTTTTCTTGATCAGTTATTTGGTAGCAAGGCAGGAGGATGGGGCCCCGCCTCGCCTGAAGCAAATGGGCTTCCTGACTTGTCATCCTGTTTTGCTCCCATTGCTCCCCACGTTGGGGTAGTCGTCCAGGACTGCTTCATTTTCCAGTGCCCCAGTTGAGGCCGCCCCAACAAACTGGACATGACATCATTGCGTAGATGATGTGTATCACTCCCCCTATCTTCCCTCACCTGTTTCTGCCCACCAACTGGATGAGAGTTGGCAGGAAAGGAAAGCAATGGGCGGTAGATTGCTCGCCCTAACTGGGCAATTGGAAACCCTAGTTATATGGCTGCATCCACATGACGTGGTCTATTGTGTAGAAATGTGGTCTAGAGTGTAGAAATGTGGAATTCTGTGGTAGAGCCTGGAGATCTCCTGGAATTATGACTGGTCTCCAGTTTACAGAGATCAGTTCTGCTGGATAAAATGGGCTGCTTTAAACCCTGCTGAGGTTCCTCCCCTCCACAAAACCTGCCCTCCCCTGGCTTCACTCCAAAATCTCCTGGATTTTCCAGCCCGGAGCTGGCAATGCTATGTAGTCATTACATGCATTTGAGAATCAGATCAAAGTTTACAAATTCCTCTTTCTTGCACTGTTAGCAACCAGTAAGTAGTGCATAGATGAAAATCATACTGTTTATAAAGAACTAGACTGGGACCATGAAAACTATAGTTCATAGCTTTACTCATCTATTTACTAATTATCTTGTGCAAGTCAATTTTTCTGACCCTCGATTCACATTGACTGAGATGGGTCCAGAGTTGTTGTTCCCATCTCATTGGACTGATGTTAGTGTAACCAATTTATGTAATCACTATGCTTCTAATTTCACATCAAATGCATTCGACAGTTGAATTTTCCCTGTTTTACTTTATTTATTTACTTTATTTATATCCCACCTTTCTCCAAACAGCATATGTAGATCTCTTCTCCATTTTATCAGTTTGATGATCAAATGTGAGTCAATCACCGATCTGTTTAGTTTGACAGCAAACAACTGAAATATCTTCCAGACAGGTTTGTATTGTTGTTGCTGTTGTTGTTTTCTAAAACTGCAGATGTGTGAAAATGCTGCTGATTGTAACAGATCAGCATCTATTTACATGACTAAGGACTACTTAGACAAACACCGTGAAAAGCTAATTCCACTGTATTGCTCCATTAAGAAGGAATAGGGTGAAGCAACTTGCCAAACAGCCACAAAAAGTCAACAGTCTGCCAGAAAATTGGCTCCCTTGTTCGCAACTGGCAAACAGGATGTGAGCGAAACCAGCAGGTGTTCAGGCAGGCCTAGTAAAGAATGCAAAGAATGCTTTGCTCAAAGTGCTGTTATATTAGTTATAGATCCTGACAGTTAATAATCCCTTCCATTGCTAGGTCTGAAGTGAAACTACCGTAAATTGCAGCTGAATACTGTATTTATATGTTATATACCTGCCTTTTGAGACAGGTATGGTTTACCTTGGGCATGTGCTGTTTTAAAACACCCCACAACTCCTGGTTAATCTCTGCCTCAATTGTGGGTTTCTTTCTGAATAAATTTAGTTCTTATTTTTTTAAAAAAGCATACCAACTTCTTCTTTTCACTTTACCTCATTATGACTTGGTTATCAATCAAGATTTGGATGGATTTATCCACAGTTCCAGATTCCAGTCTCTTGAACCTTTTCATTGCTCACTAGGAATTCTAGTGCATTAGTATAGGAAGGAAATTCTGTTAAGCAAAATCCTTTTGGTGACTTTTAACCTCAGGCAAAAGATCACCCTGCCACCAGAAATATGTCCTTAATATGCCACATACATGATGTAAAGTGCTTGAAGTTCTCATAACAAGTAAGCATTACTGGGGGAGGGGAATTAAAAGTTTTTTTAAAATTTAAAAATTAAAACAGTTTTAAAGAATTACAAAATTAATTGCATCTTAAACAAAAATAATTTCAAATGTTCATTAATTTAGGTAAGACTGAAGATAGCAAAAACTGAAATATTAATCTTGAATTCTTGGTTTGAGTTCGTGATTGATAGTTATCTAGCCGTTTATTGGTCTAGGAAGAATCTTATTGCTGCAGGTCATATTGTGGTGAAATTGAATTTTACAGCTGCTAGCTGAAGTAAACAGTTGGCTCGCAAGCCCAGTCAGAACGTCTGGACCCCCTGATCCAGACCATCATGGCACTGTGCCAGTACATTGATGTGTAGTGGGGAGATTTAGATGCTTCAAAGGGATGGAGTGACAAATAGCACAGACAGACAGCCTTCCCTGCAGCCAGGCCTGCTGGCCACCCAGCCAACTCCTAATGTCAAGACCAGTTGCCAGCAGTGACCCACAGAAGTCGGAGGGTCAAAGGCAAGGGGATAGAGATTTGTAAAAGAACACCTGTGTGAGCTTTGAGTTCTCTGCTATAGATTAATTGGTTATCTTTTCCACTACAGATTCCTAGAATCTGTTTCCTTTCTACATAATGGACTATTTCTTTTCCACAGTATTTTTAAATGCTTAATGCTAGTTCCTTAATATGCTGCATCTGTGCGCTCTATCTATAAATAAATGTATGTTAATTGGGTTTGCCCAGCTGCTCCACACTGGGTCCCATTTTCATCGAGCTACCCACTATAACCCCAATATCTCTTTCAGTCTTCATCTCAGACAGTGCAGAACCCATCACCATATATTTAAAGTTTTTTTGGGGGGGGGAGGGGGTTGTTCCAATGCTTGCAGTTATCAACACTGAACTTCATTTGCCACGTTGTTGCTCACTCACCCAATTTGGGTAGCTCATCCTGCAGCTCTTTAAAAACCACTTGACTTTCACCATCCAGAATAAACTGGTATTATCCACAAACTTGGCTACTACCCTGATTGGCCCCAATTCCAAATCATTTATGAATATATTAAATAACACTGGTCCCGATACCAATGCTTGTGGGACCCCACCGCTCCTTTCTGTCCATTGTGAGAACTGTCCATTTATTCCTACTCTCAGTTTCCTGTTTCTAAGCCAATTTTTAATCCATAAAAGGACTTGTCCTTTTACCCCATGACTATTAAACCTACTTGTGAGTCTTTAGTGAGATACCTTGTCAAATTCTTTTTGGAAGTCCAAATATATAATGTCAGCTGGATCTCCCTTATCCTCATGCTTGTTCACATGCTCAAAGAATTCCAAAAGGTTAGTGGCAGAACTTCCCTTTACAAAAGTCATGTTGATTGTCTCTCGGTGGGCTCTGTTCCTTGATATGCTTAATAATTCAAACTTTAATAACATTTCTACTAATTTACTTGGGACATATATCAGGTCTGAGCCAGTGTGGTGTAATGGTTAAGAGTGGTGGACTCTAAACTGGTGAACTGGGTTTGTTTCCCCACCTCTCCACATGAAGCCTGCTGGGTGACCTTGAGCTAGTCACAGTTCTCTCTGAACTCTTTCAGCCCCACCTACTTCACAAGGTGTTTGTTGTGGGAAAATGAAGGGAAGGCAATTGTAAGCCAGTTTCAGTCTCCTTAAAGGTAGAGAAGATCGGGGTATAAAAACCAACTCCTGTTATTATTATTAGCCTTTAATTCTCTGGGTCTACTCCGGACCCCTTTATAAAAAATTGTGCAACATTTAAACTTCCCAGTCCTCTAGCACAAAGGCCTATTATTTAGTGACAAGTTATATATAGTGGTTAGTAGATCAACAGTTTCATAGTTGAGTTCCATAAGAACACCCAGGAGTATGCCATCTAGACCTGGAGAATTATTGGTTTTCAGTTTGCCCAGTAATCCCAGAATTTCATCTCTTGTTCTTTCAATCTGACCCAATTTTTCAGACATCCTTCCCTAAACAGCACCTCCAGGCACAGGTACCGGTACATGCTCCACACTTTCCACAATGAAATCAGACATAAATGTATTCAGTTTTGCTGCAGTCTCCCTGTAGGGTTCCCAACTCAAGGTTGGTAAATTCCTGAAGATCTTGGGGGGAGAAGCCTGAGGAATGACCTAATTGGAGTATAATGCCTTAGGATCCAACCTTGAAAGCAGCCCTTTTCTCCAGGAGATCTGATCTCTGTTATCTGGAGATCTGCTGTAATTCCAGGATATCTCCAGGCCCCACCGGAAGTTGGCAAGCCTATCTCCCTGTCTTTCTTAAGTAAGTCTTTCATTTATTTGTCATCCAACAGCCTCCCTTGAAGAAATGCTTATTGTTTGATTAAACTTTTTCAGCGATCTGCTCCTCAAATTCTCCTTTTGCTTGTTTTATTGTCAGTGTAGATGTGTTTTGCCAGAACCTGTATTCCTTTCTGAATACATCAGTTTGGCAAGCACTCTAAATTTTAAAGGAAGCTTTTTGGAGAATAACAGAGGTGGTTTGCCAGTGCCTTCCTCTGCACAGCAACCCTGGTATTCCTTGGTGGTCTCCCATCCAAATACTAACCAGGGCTGACCCTGCATCATATATTGTAACATGGTATGATTTTGTTGTTGCAGTGGCAAGGTTGGTCAAATGAGTACTCAGCTTGCTGGAGGTAAAGTGCAGATGACTGGGGAAAGCAATGGCAAACCACCCTGTAAACATAGTCTGCCTAGTAAATGTCATGATGTGACGTCACCCCATGGGTCAGGAATGACCCGGTGCTTGCACAGGGGACTACCTTTACCTAACACACACACACATGGGCATCCCAATCCTGAAGGAGGGGGCAGATCCAGGAGCTGCACAGCTCCACCGCCTCTCCAGAGGCTTCCCAGCTGCCAAAAAGGGATTATTAGGTATTTTTCAATCAAACCAGAGGAAAATCCCCCTTTGCCTGCAATGGGGCTGTGCCACCAAAAAAAGGTGGTGCAACACCGCTGCAGTGCAAGGAGGCGTTCCTGGGGCAAAAGAGGTGAGAAAGCTGCCTAACCGCAGCTCCTCCCACAGGAATGCCCAGAGAATGCACCCCCCCACACACATACACACCAGCACAGGCTTTCCCTTCTGAGAAATCCCTGCCAGCGTCGCTGCACTGGCAGCAAGGGCTGCCGGCTCCTAGACATCGGTGTGTTTGCCACCGCACCGGTGTAAGTGCCACATTATTCCGTGATATGGTGGCACCTATACCGGTGCCGGGTCACACCGGCTCCTAAGGAGCTTCGCCCCTCCTTCCTTCGGGAATGGGCTCAAAGATATTATTCAAAATATAACTTAGGAGAGTGACTTTAATATGACTTTTATCCAAACAATAATAACTTGTAAGCAACAAACGCTCTCTTTTATTGTTGCTCAGTATAAATGAATGTTGCTTAGTATAAATGAATTACACAGATCTTTGAGAGAGCTACAGAGAAATATCACAACACTAAAAAAGAAAGAAAATGTTTCATGTTCCTTAGGGCTCATCTGAAGTACTCAATGAACCCAACTTCCAAATTATAGTAAAACAGTTGAAGTCCACGGTGGGGGAACTGAAGTCTACATCTGCAGCATAGCCAATGAGAATATTTTATGCTAAAATAGGACATCTGGCACATAAAAATATTGTTTTCTTTTTCAGGAGGAACACTAGAGTTTGTGTATAAACTAATAGCTGTGGGATACATTGCTGCAAAATGTCTTTTTAAATGGCATTTTCAATAAGTGTGGTATAAATCCATTTTTTTCTGAATGCTTAACAATACTGCGTAAAGTCACTGTTGTCATTATTACAGTGCAATTTTCTTCAGGGAGAAACACTGCAGACTTGTTTACCTTGCAATTGATTTTATTTGCCAAATTATATACCAAATTGTCCCATGGGCTTGCAGAATATATGGGTGCTAACAATGAAAAATGTGCATAGTTTTAATACCAACTTTGTAAATTGCCTTAATAATAGCCTGTGCAGTGTAATAGTATTTTCATCTAGTACTTTTAATTTCTAGCTCGTAAAGCCTTGTCATTGAACCCCAAGGGTGTAGCTATAAAAGTAAGATTTAATTTTATATATAATGTGGCCTAAATTAGCTTGAAAGCAATAGGAGAAACATCCAGTTCCAAGAGATAAGAGTGAAATTATTATAACTTGATGAAATTTCCTATTGTAAAATTAATCATTATTTCTACTTTAAGGTAATTTGACATAAAAATGTAAGACTAATGTGGATCTAATCAGAGCGTCTGAGTATGTACTTTAAATGACTTTTTTCTTGAATTACAATGGCTACAAGGAAATCATACCAAAGTATGCTATGAAAATGAAGGCATTTTTAGATCTACTCCTTTTGTCTTATTTTTCATATCACTATTAATTTGTAACAGGATTTTATTCACTCAAAAATTCCTTTTCATTTGCCCACATTTCTCTTTGAACTGCATGAAGATCATTTTTAACAAGCCAGTCTCCTTAAAATGAAGAGGAGTTGCCCAAGATCATGTGGTGGTCATGTTTCTAAAAATTACCTGTGACCCTTCCAATTCATTATCTTTGGCAAGATGAAGGAACATTTTCTAAACTAATGAGCTAGAGTATCAAACATTACCTGAGTAACAAAATTCAAAGAGTAGCCACATTAGTCATCAGTGAACACATGCTGCTGTTGAGTTGGTGGGCTGCTCCAGTCTCATCAGAGGCAGCAAATATTTATGCACAATGGAATGGGCGTACATATTCACTGATCCATTGCCTGTAGTGAATGGGGAAACCATTGGAAATGGAAGAGTCATGCAAGATGGAAGCTTTTGCACCCATAACAGACAACAGATAAAGTGGGATGGGGAAAGCAAAGCAACATGGCACCTGAGATTAATCTGTCCATGTATGTGTGTGTAAAGTGCCATCAAGTCGCAGTTGATTTATGGTGACCCCTTTTGGGGGCTTTCATGGCAAGAGACTAACAGAGGTGGTTTGTCAGTGCCTTCCTCTGCACAGCAACCCTGGTATTCCTTGGTGGTCTCCCATCCAAATACTAACCAGGGCTGACCCTGCTTAGCTTCTGAGATCTGACGAAATCAGGTTAGCCTGGGCCATCCAGGTCAGGGCAATCTGTCCATAGCAGTACCAATTTTTGCAAACAACTTAACTTTTCCAAAAAGGCATAAATCCTTAATATATCTCAATAAAACAGAGTGGGGAGTAAAAAGAACCAAATTATCCTATTTTATTGGACAATTAGGATAGCATTAAATGAAAGTAGGTGCTGTAAAACGTCTTCTAAAAAGGTAAAGTTAGTCCCCTGTGCAAGCACCGGGTCATTCCTGACCCATGGGGTGATGTCACATCCCGACTATGTTTACAGGATGGTTTGCCATTGCCTTCCGCAGTCATCTACACTTTACCCCCAACAAGCTGGGTACTCATTTTACTGACCTCAGAAGGATGGAAGGCTGAGTCAACCTTGAGCTGGCTACCAGAAACCGACCTCTGTCAGGATCAAACTCAGGTCATGAGCAGAGCTTTTGACTGCAGTACTGCAGCTTACCACTCTGTGCCACAGGGCTCAAAGCTTCTTTTAGTCCATATTAATTGTTAACATTAGCCTAGTAGTCAGCTAACGTGGGGGCACTGTCTCTGAATATTCAAGTACCCTGACAATAATCAGTTTGGTACCCTGAACTTTGGAATCTACTATTTGCGGTTCCATTTGGGGAATCCAGACCATGGTGAATCCAGACCATCATGTTCCTTAGAGACAACTGAGATGTCTGCAGCAGGAGAGCAGAATCAGAAATGATGCAATGTATGCAACACAGCTCTAGTCATGCTTGATAGGATCCAAGAAAGTGAAGATATCTGTAAGCACTTGTTCCCGATGCACTCCCACAAGCCACACTCGCAGACAGGTAGTCCAATATAGAGTTGACTTTAATGGAGATCATACAGGCATTCAGAGCTTGCAAAAGTAAAAAGGCAGGAATGGAGCAAAAGGGACATACAATGGAATATATGAGGGAATAGGTCATATCATGATAGCACAGGTTGGCATGGTAACCCCTCAGTCCAACGGGCTAGTCTCCCACGAGCTTCAAAGCCTAAGAGGAATGTGATTGTTAGGAAAACAATCCTTGAGCAAAGCAGAGCATCTGTGTGAAACCAAAACTATCCCTAAACGCAGAGAGCAGGCCTGACAATATCTATAAAATGAACCTGGTTTAGTATTATTGTGGAATGGTTTAGGATTGATCTACTCATCTCTAGTTAAAGTTATAGATCTGCTGAATAATCAGTGTACTACCTCATTTATTTGAACAAGATGGCATGTATTTCCATAATAAACAGAAAAGTTAAGTTACATTTGCATAAGACAAGGAATATATGCACAACTAACAAGGAGTTTTAGGATGTGCTCATTCACCGCTCCAGTGTTAACAAGGACTTCAAATTACTTCATCTCTACCTACTAAGCTAATTTTCCCCATAATGATAACATTCCCTTACTCCAGTCATGGGCACCATGTTGGTAGACACATGCAATTTAAAGTATAAGAGAAAGGGACAGAGAGAGGCTGCCAATGACTAAGTGTCTAGATGTCAGATTCCAGAAAAGTGAGGAGTACAAAAAAGGAACCATGCCCTAACACAAACAATTTTTGCATAAATTGGCATTGCCATTGTTATATCCAAAGCAATCACTCTGTGTTTTGTTTGTGAATTCCCTGGTGTGTTAGTTTCATCTACCTGCCAATTACATTTACTTTCAGTGGGACCAGCATACACCTTTATCACCCCACCACATACACAACCACCTGTCCCATGAGGAGGCCACTTGAAATAAGTAGAACAGCTTGCCATGCGTTCTTCTATATTATGTGAATGGTTTCTGCAACTGCTAGAATCGGCAAGTGTTGGACTTGGAAATGGCATGAAGACTGTCCTTTCAATGATGTCAGCCACTGTATGTATTGGTGTCATCATGCAGAGCAGCTACTACATGGAAGTTACTCCAAGTGGCTGCTTTGAAATATAACAGATATAAGAAGGGTCCCCTTCAAGTAATCCAGCATGGAAACCAGCACTGCCCAGTTAACACAATGAGACCAAGATTAATGTCCATCACCCATGGAATTCATTCAGGCTCAGCTTCCATTACCCATTGGTAAAGTGGGCATGTTAATGACCCACCTAAGAGGTTCTGCGGTATGGAATGGTACAGTATATCCTGATCTTCACAGATCTTAGAAGCTAAGCTGGATTGGTACTTGGATGGGAGACCACCAAGGAAGACTACAGCGGAAGGCAATAGAAAACCGCACCTGCTTAATCACTCATCTTGAAAACTCAGTTTCCCATGAATGCTTGCAATGGGCCTGCACAACGCTATTGCTACCCATAGATGTGCACAGGCCCATTGCAAGCATTCTTTGGTGAGGAAGTGGCCATTACAGACTATGAAAAGTAAGTACTTTTAACATTCTCCCGGGGGGCGCATTTTGTGAGGTAGAGTCACCAAATTCGCAGTGTAGCTGCAAGGGACTCTCCTTGCATGAAGCCCAATGTTTGGTAAAGTTTGGGTCAGGGGCTCCAATTTTATGGCATATTCCCAATAACATATATTGGCCCTCCTCCTATTGTTTTTTATTTATTTTTAATTTAATTTTAAATTTTGTGGTGGTATTTTTAATTGTTCAAATGTTTTATTTTTATTTTATTTTTTGCTTGCTGCCTTGTGGACCCTGATTGGGTTGATTTTAAATGCAAATTGAGAGCAGTTACGTGTGTGTGTCCCATTCCATACACACACACACCAGTTTTTATGGGTATGCTGCTGTGCAAACTTTGAGTTTGCTGAATGAACCAGTGCTGAAATCTGAATACTGCAGCTTTGTGCGATGCATAGGGGTGGAGAGGAGAGAATATTATATTATATAAGAAAGCAACTTGGTCTGCATAACCATAAGCACATGATTTGTGAACCAGCTTTTGAAAAAAATAAAATGGATTTATTTTTTATATCTGATGTAGTTCTAGGAGGATATGGGCCCCAAGAAGCTGTCATTCCCCTTCCAGCATATTTGGAGTGTAATAAATGCAGATGATAAGCCACATTTTAGAGAATATTAGGCAATGTCCTGACAAGCTTTACTTAAGTTATTGTTTTCATTCAGCTTTGTAATACAAAAAAAATTGCTTAAAGGTTTTAAGCAAAATGGGAAATCCAGCCTTTTAAGGTTAATACTAATTTAATCCTTGTTTGCTGAGCAACATAACAAACAGCTCCTTTATGTGTTATTTGTAGTCATATTATAATGTACTATATATTTTATAGCTCATGGTCACGTCATGAGACAACAAGAGACACTGGAAAAGACAGTCATGCTAGGAAAAGGGGAGGGCAGCAGGAAAAGAGGAAGACCCAACAAGAGATGGATTGACTCGATAAAGGAAGCCACAGGCTTCAATATGCAAGATCTGAGCAAGGCTGTCAAAGACAGGACTTTTTGGAGGAATTTCATTCATAGGGTCTCCATGAGTCCGAAGCAACTTGACAGCACTTAACACACACATACACTTTATAGCTCACGAAGAATGGTATACAGTAGTCTATTTTGATATTACATCTTAGAGTGAAACAAAGTCTATGATCGCATGTATGTGGGGGATCTCTAAGGGCCAGCTCATGGGCCAGGCATCGCAAGTGGTTACTTTGGATGGCAGGGCACTAGGAGAGACACTGTCCCCTCTTAGCCATTCTGTCTGTCCCTTGTTAGCCTGCCATTCTTCCTCCATAACGGAAGAGGGACTTTGCTATCTTCAGAAAGTGCCACTCTTAGAGTTGCCAGGTCTGGCAGGAGGTTTTTTGGGGTGGAGCCTGAGGAGGGTGGGGTTGGGGAGGGGAGGGACTTCAATGCCCTAGAGTCCAATTGCCGAAGTGGCCATTTTCTCCAGGTGAACTGATCTCTATCAGCAGGAGATCTCCAGCTAGTACCTGGATGTTGGCAGCCCTAGCCACTCCACTTCAACCGATCATGATGAAGTGGAGCATTCTGAAGGTACCTGCATCCATGTCCAGTTGTGGCTGGGATGGGAAGAAGAGGGGACAGAAGTGGCTGCTGGGAGCATCCAGCCTAGGAAGCAAAGAAGCCTTGCTAATTGTCTGCCTCCTGACCTGCCTGATCCTGTTCCTCTCCCTTCCAGTTCTCTCCTCCTGAGTCACAATCAGAGAGAAAATCAGCTATCTTTAGAAAGCTCTACCACATCCAGATTGTTAGATGAATGGTGGTGCTTCCCCAAAAGAGTAGCATCCCTCTCTAATGATAGGCACAGAAAGGGAATAAAAAATGGGACAAGGAGCCTTCTTCTCCACTTGGAAGACAGAACTGTGATAGGGTTGCCAGATCCCTCTTCGTCACCTGCAGGAGATTTTTTGGGTGGAGTCCAATTGCCAAAGCAGCCATTTTCTCCGGGTGATCTGATCTCTGTCAGCTGGATAGCTTCAATATTACCAGGAGGTTGGCAACCCTAAACCGTGAGGTGGTTTCAGATAGAGTGTCCATCCATATGCTCCACTCAGCCACTATCAGGAAGTGGAGGAGCTAGGCTCCCCTTTCAAGTTAGCGTAGAGCAGCTTGCCACTGTGCATCATCAAAAGTCTTTTGTAAAGACTTTTGTTTGCTTTCCCTTCCACACTGTACTGTATTGGTACAGTATTGCTTGGCCAAGCAAAAGATGGAGGAAAGGGGTGTTTCCGAGCTGGGGATGGGTCTCAGCAAAATTGCTGTTGCAGCTCCACCTTTGTGCAGCTGCAATGGGGAAAAGGAGGAGGAAATGGGTGGGAAGTAGCAGCAGCGAGATATACAAGAATGGGGGTGGGTGCTGTTTCCATGCCTCTTACTGCTGCTGCCATGGCAGGGCCATCTCCTCATGCCCCCACCTAGAAGCAGCTAAAGTCTAAAAACAGTAGGGCCTGTGGCAGACAGGACGGAAGCTGTCCTTCCCCTAGAGCAGTGGTTCCCAACCTTTTTTTGACCAGGGACCACTAGGACTTTTTTGTTCGGTGCAGGGACCCCAAGGTTCAAAATAAAAATTCAGAGAATTTGAAAATAAACTTTAATCATAACTGTCAGTTAAACATTAAACTTAGAATAATATTTGAATATATATTTTTATAATAGAGAACTTTTAATTGAAAATATTAATTTATTATGGGTTTATAACTTTGTTTCTCAGACCTTAATTTAGTTCTCGTGGACCCCTGGGGGTCCACGGACCCCTGGTTGGGAACCAGTGCCCTAGAGGGAAAAACAGCCACTCAGCTGAGCCTACAGGAGTAGGGTTGCCAGGTCAGGGTTGGGAATTACCTGGATATTTTGGGGGGTGGAGCCTGAGGAGGGTGGGGTTTGTGGAGGGGAGGGGTTTCAATGGGGTATAATGCCATAGAGTAAGGGTTGCCAGGTGGGTGGTTTCGGCAGGCAATTGCCCACCAATCCACCCAGCTGCTCAAGAGTGAAGATAGCACATGCGAGCGGACACAGTCACATCACTCCTAGGTTTACCCCTGGAAGCGCCACATCTCCACGGCCGCTTTAGCACTCAAACCTTCAAAACACTGGCATTTTGAAGTTTTGAGTGAGGATCGCACATGCACATGGACACAGTCACACAATTTCCGGGATTACCCCCGGAAGAGCCACATCGCCGCGGCCACTTTAGCACTAAAACCTTCAAAACACTGCAGTGCTTCTGGAGATAAACCCGGAAGTGACATGATCACGTCACATGCAGCCACGCACGCTTTCGATCGCCCCAGCCCCAAAAACCTCCCACCAATGGAGAGAGGGGACCTGGCAACCCTACATGGAGTCCACCTTGCAATGTGACCATTTTCTCCAGGTGAATTGATCTCTGTCGCCTGGAGATCAGATGTAATCCCAGGAGCTCTCCACCACCTGGAGGTTATCAACCTTATACGGGAGATTCCCAGCATCCAATCGCCTTTCAGAGGAGGGATGTAATGTTGGAGAGAAGCACAGTTCAGAGTGCTGAGGCTGGGTCTGCCTCGCCAAAAGAGCAGGTGCTTTGAAGGGTAGCTCTGCCTAGTAGTGTGGCTGAATGGTTTAACTCTACCTCTGGGAGAGCATAGCCAGTTGTTAGGCTTGTCTGGTGATGAGCAGCCCACATACCATTTCTTGAGAAAGGGCAGGCTGGCATGGTTGGAATCCTATTTGTGTGAAAGGATACAGCCTAGTGGCTAGTCAGTGGAAGCTTGTGCATACCTGAAAGCATTACAAAGAATTCAAACCACTCTCTGAATCCGTAACCAGTTTACGCGCATGTGCATCAGCTAGATTTCTCTTTTGACAATCTGGAGATCTGTGCTGCCGATCTGTTCTTTAAAACCAACGTGTAAATAAATAAATCTCCTTTGTTATTTATGTACAACTCCTGCCTCAGTGATCTCCATGTTCTACTTGCTCGCCACAAAACCTACCTCAAAGCAGCGAACACAAAACCTTTACACTTGTTACCATAAGAACGTCTTGTAACAGAAGGGGAATGGTTTACACTTCTAAACAAACCTGGTTCCCCAAAATCATAAAAGGTTGTGTGGGTCCCCTCAGTTGGTAGGAAAGGCCTGCCACAGACCTCCTCAAGAAGTGGGCAACAATGAGAGCTTTGAGGATCATGCTGAAGGAATCAAAGGGACAGAGAGGCTGAAGAGATTTTTGATGGCTGTGGTGGGGTATCAGATTTTACATACTGAATTGAAGTAACCAGGAGGAAAACACTCCTGTGGGACCAGGCTATTCATTTCTGCAGAAATATCAAAATGTTCAATACTGAGTCTGATTTAAAAAAAAAAAAAGTTGAGGTGACAAAACAGGTGAGTAGGTCACTAAAGCCCATCAACAGGTAACTTAGTTAGCAGCCGGCTTGGAACAATCAAGTGGTAACAATGGATTATTAAATCAGTTGCAATCAAACCCAAATTTAGACGTCAATTAAATTAAATTGAAGGTTTTGTGCTATTAGCACACTGTTAAGCCAAAGATTTGTTAATCTTCCATGTGAGAGAAGCACATTTTATTTGACTCTTAGCATGAACATATCTCTCTACAATCCTGTTCCCAGTGAGCATACAACTGAAGTACGTATTCATCATGAGTGCCACCATTTTGTTAGGTATCTAAAAGGAAGCAACAAAATGGCAGCTGGGAGCTGTTCTGATTAATCAAACCCCATGTGATCTCCAGCTGTTGACTATAAGCGACAATCATTTTCAGTCTTTGTACCCAAGGTATTTTTCCACAGAGCCGTATTTGATTGCTGACTCCAAGTCAGGCTCCACATAGGAGCTGGTATGCAGTGCTTCTTTTTATGAACGGCACAGACCATTTATTGCCTGACTCATATTTAAAGAATAAATTGCTGTAAGAATGTGCCAAAACCAATGAAGGAGGGATTTTTTTTTGTCCATTAATCAGGATCTATAGGTGAAAAGAGTGGGGAGCTGTTTGTTAACAGCGAACAGCAGTTAACGCATTTCATTTCAGGGCTCTCAGCTGTTCGCATATGGATCTCACATTTTTTCTCTCTCTAAACGCTCACATCAAAGTTGATTCAAGTTGAAACATTATTAAAAACTGTGAGGGAGCTTGTTTTTCCTCAAATCATTTTATTTAATATTAGCATATTCCTGAAAAATTAACTGCTTCCTTTGCTTGCCTTGCCTTATTAAGAACCAAGATTTCATATATATTTATTTAGGCTGTATTACAGAGGGTTGCTATAAAGTTCCATGCAGTTTGGCAACTGTCTATAATTTATCCCTCTGCATTTAACAAGCCATTTGGATGAGTTTTAATTTATACGTATCTTTGGGGAAAACTACATAATGCTTTATTTCATGTCCAATGAACCTTTACAAAAATATGACTTAATCCCAATTGCCTTACTTTTGCCTAGAGTAAAGCTGACCAGAAGAAAGTTGATTCATTTGAAATGTGGTGTTGTAGTAGAGTTTTACAGATACCATGGACCACCAAAAATACAAATAAGTGGGTTCTAGATCAAATCAAGCCTGAACTCTCCCAAGAAGCTAAAATGACTAACCTGAGGCTATCATACTTTGGTCACATTATGAGAAGATGAGAGTCACTGGAGAAGACAATAATGCTAGAATAGGGGTCGGCAAACTCATTAGTCAAAAGAGCCAAATATCAACAGTACAACAATTGAGATTTCTTTTGAGAGCCAAATTTCTTAAACTTAAACTATATAGGTAGGTACACTGTTTATTAATCATGCGGCTAGAGGGTAGGGGAGGCTTTAGCCTCCCAACCATTGAGGGCAAGGGAAAGGGGGACCCGGCCATTCTCCACGGCGGGGGGGAAGGAGAGACAGAACGCCCGCTCGCCTGCTCTCTGCACTCGCTTGCTCTCTCTCTCTCGCTCTCTCTCTCTCTCTCTCAGACACGCCTGCTCTGCAGCCCGGCTGCTGGCGCGAGACCAAGTTCGGAGAGCCGCACTCAACGGGCCAAAGAGCCGCATGCGGCTCAGGAGCCGCAGTTTGCAGACCCCTGTGCTAGGAGAAGCTGAAGGCAGAAGGAATAAAGAAAGGCCCAACTCAAGATGGATTGACTTTATAAAGGAAGCCATGGCCCTCAGTTTGCAAGACCTGAGCAAGGCTGTTAACAATAAGGCCTTTTGAAGGATATTGATTCATAGGGTTGTCATGAGTCAGAAGTGACTTGACGGCACTTACACTTCTTATTTGTACTGTGGGCAGTGTCAATGGAAGTCCTTTCACGGTCTTCCAACCATTTAGGCTGAGTGCATATTGGTTCTGTCCATCGGGCACCCTATGTTTTGTAGGGATTCCCACTTGAAGGGAAATAGCCAAGTGATATGAACATAGCCTCTGAATACGCCAAGCTAACAGACATATGTAGGTCAGGAATGAGAACAGCATACGCAACTGGAATGTTGTGTGACGTGGTCTATAGGGCATCCTCCCAGAAGCCAGACCACTCGCAAGCCAGGATTAAGCATGACAAATTAATTACTGGTCTTTAAATTTTCAGTTAGTTGATGTCTTACAAACAACTCTGGAGTGAGGAAGAAGAGTTAAGATCATACTAGCCTCTTCTCCTGTGGGACTGATAACACCTAAAATACAGATCTTAATGGGATTCCAAGAAAGATCCCAGGTGTATTTGATATCATTCCTTGTGGATTCATTGGTGTCAAGAGCATCGGAGGAGAAATAGCGAAAATGGAAGCGTAGTTCTTATAATATTCAGAAGCTAGCATGGTGTAGTAGTTAGAGTGTGGAACCAGGATCTTCCTGGTTCAAATAAATCTGCCATGAAGTTCACCAGGAGACTTTGGGCTGGTCCCTTTTTCTCAGCCTAGTCTACCTCATGGGGTGGATGAGAGGATAAAATGGAAAAGAAAAGAACAAAGTATACCATCCTGAGATTCTTGGAAGGACCAGAATTTAAAACATACTACATAAAATAAGGACCTGGTAGCTTCTGGTATGCCTTTAGTTCTACCAGCTATTCTGAGTCACCATCAGTAACCAAGAAGATAATGTCTATCTCACTTTGACCTTTAACCACTTCTTTTGGATCCTTCATCATCACGGCCAAACCTGATAACTAAAGCTAATCTAGTTTCTTTGTTTACAGGCAGCAGAATCAGGCCAACATAAAATCAGTCAAATATTTTAGTTAGAAAGTCTTTTCATACATATTCATGAATTCAAAATATAAAACAACATATTGTCGAAGGCTTTCACGGTCAGAGTTCATCGGTTCTTGTAGGTTATCCGGACTGTGTGACCATGGTCTTGATATTTTCTTTCCTGACATTTCGCCAGCAGCTGTGGCAGGCAACAGTTCTCCAATGAGTAGGAAAGTTATAGCAATATTCTAAAAATGGAAAATAGTTTGCTTCATATCATTCAAATTAACTACACGTGTGGTTTTGGCTGCAAAAACTATCTTGGGCATATAGGTTATTTAGTGCCCAATGTAAATTGTATTTCCTGACCAGTCCATGAATAAAGCTGAAGCTATCTGATTTTCATATGCCACCCTTTAGCAGCAAATGTCTTGCATTTTAGTATTTTGCTTAGAACATTTACCATTCAAGCCCGTCATTCACAGAACTAAACTTATGAATGCATTGTAACATTATTCACCTACGTTTTAGTAGTGACCGCTTCTGGCAGCAATAAGGTGTTCTTCTGCTAGCTGCATATACTCCATGTGAAAAACCAGTTGAGCCAGAGTATTTGGATTTAAAATTGTTACAATTCTGGAACAAACCCTGGAACTAATGTGTTCTAATTGTATGAGCCGCACTGAGGCTATAGCTCATAGGACAGGATGTCCCCAAGGTTGTTCACAATACATTTTCACACAAAATAAAGATAAAATAAGAAATCATTAAAACAATTAATTGTTTGTTTTAATGGATTGTTGTTTTATACGGACAAATTATTTTAATATTTCAACTGTAAGCCACCTCAAGCAGGATTCTAATGAGACAGTATAGAAAATTCCTGAATAAATAAATAATAAGGCATTTCCCCCCTCACAGTACCATCATCTAGTAGATACCATCATAACAACCCTTCAGATCAAACTGAAGATTCTCCAGAACAGGTGGATCTTTAAACCAGTTTGGAAGGCCCTGAAAGTATGCAGTCAATTTGAAGGCCTGGAGAAGACATTCCTTAGGTGGGGGTGCAGCAGCCATCACTCAGGTCCCAGCCAACCAAATTTTGTTAAAAACAGTTCCATAACAATGGCCTCTCATGCAGATCTCAAGCTCCAGATCAGGCAGTATAGGTGGAGACAGTTCTATTGGTACTCCAGATCAAGGACCAAAGTTCTTTAGGGCCTTAAAGGGCAAACTCAGCACTTTATGTTGAACTTAGTACACCTGGAATTACACTGTCTTAATATGATTTGGAGCAGTGGTTAA
Organism: Euleptes europaea; assembly: GCF_029931775.1. NCBI lineage: Eukaryota > Metazoa > Chordata > Lepidosauria > Squamata > Sphaerodactylidae > Euleptes > Euleptes europaea. The sequence continues at coordinate 32,303,759 of NC_079316.1, read as the reverse complement.
GAAATACACCATCATGCAAATCACAAAGCACAGCCTAGAAAACAGCACACATATCAACTTGTGGCAAGATTTTTGATGGCTGTGGTGGGGTATCAGATTTTACATACTGAATTGAAGTAACCAGGAGGAAAACACTCCTGTGGGACCAGGCTATTCATTTCTGCAGAAATATCAAAATGTTCAATACTGAGTCTGATTTAAAAAAAAAAAAAGTTGAGGTGACAAAACAGGTGAGTAGGTCACTAAAGCCCATCAACAGGTAACTTAGTTAGCAGCCGGCTTGGAACAATCAAGTGGTAACAATGGATTATTAAATCAGTTGCAATCAAACCCAAATTTAGACGTCAATTAAATTAAATTGAAGGTTTTGTGCTATTAGCACACTGTTAAGCCAAAGATTTGTTAATCTTCCATGTGAGAGAAGCACATTTTATTTGACTCTTAGCATGAACATATCTCTCTACAATCCTGTTCCCAGTGAGCATACAACTGAAGTACGTATTCATCATGAGTGCCACCATTTTGTTAGGTATCTAAAAGGAAGCAACAAAATGGCAGCTGGGAGCTGTTCTGATTAATCAAACCCCATGTGATCTCCAGCTGTTGACTATAAGCGACAATCATTTTCAGTCTTTGTACCCAAGGTATTTTTCCACAGAGCCGTATTTGATTGCTGACTCCAAGTCAGGCTCCACATAGGAGCTGGTATGCAGTGCTTCTTTTTATGAACGGCACAGACCATTTATTGCCTGACTCATATTTAAAGAATAAATTGCTGTAAGAATGTGCCAAAACCAATGAAGGAGGGATTTTTTTTTGTCCATTAATCAGGATCTATAGGTGAAAAGAGTGGGGAGCTGTTTGTTAACAGCGAACAGCAGTTAACGCATTTCATTTCAGGGCTCTCAGCTGTTCGCATATGGATCTCACATTTTTTCTCTCTCTAAACGCTCACATCAAAGTTGATTCAAGTTGAAACATTATTAAAAACTGTGAGGGAGCTTGTTTTTCCTCAAATCATTTTATTTAATATTAGCATATTCCTGAAAAATTAACTGCTTCCTTTGCTTGCCTTGCCTTATTAAGAACCAAGATTTCATATATATTTATTTAGGCTGTATTACAGAGGGTTGCTATAAAGTTCCATGCAGTTTGGCAACTGTCTATAATTTATCCCTCTGCATTTAACAAGCCATTTGGATGAGTTTTAATTTATACGTATCTTTGGGGAAAACTACATAATGCTTTATTTCATGTCCAATGAACCTTTACAAAAATATGACTTAATCCCAATTGCCTTACTTTTGCCTAGAGTAAAGCTGACCAGAAGAAAGTTGATTCATTTGAAATGTGGTGTTGTAGTAGAGTTTTACAGATACCATGGACCACCAAAAATACAAATAAGTGGGTTCTAGATCAAATCAAGCCTGAACTCTCCCAAGAAGCTAAAATGACTAACCTGAGGCTATCATACTTTGGTCACATTATGAGAAGATGAGAGTCACTGGAGAAGACAATAATGCTAGAATAGGGGTCGGCAAACTCATTAGTCAAAAGAGCCAAATATCAACAGTACAACAATTGAGATTTCTTTTGAGAGCCAAATTTCTTAAACTTAAACTATATAGGTAGGTACACTGTTTATTAATCATGCGGCTAGAGGGTAGGGGAGGCTTTAGCCTCCCAACCATTGAGGGCAAGGGAAAGGGGGACCCGGCCATTCTCCACGGCGGGGGGGAAGGAGAGACAGAACGCCCGCTCGCCTGCTCTCTGCACTCGCTTGCTCTCTCTCTCTCGCTCTCTCTCTCTCTCTCTCAGACACGCCTGCTCTGCAGCCCGGCTGCTGGCGCGAGACCAAGTTCGGAGAGCCGCACTCAACGGGCCAAAGAGCCGCATGCGGCTCAGGAGCCGCAGTTTGCAGACCCCTGTGCTAGGAGAAGCTGAAGGCAGAAGGAATAAAGAAAGGCCCAACTCAAGATGGATTGACTTTATAAAGGAAGCCATGGCCCTCAGTTTGCAAGACCTGAGCAAGGCTGTTAACAATAAGGCCTTTTGAAGGATATTGATTCATAGGGTTGTCATGAGTCAGAAGTGACTTGACGGCACTTACACTTCTTATTTGTACTGTGGGCAGTGTCAATGGAAGTCCTTTCACGGTCTTCCAACCATTTAGGCTGAGTGCATATTGGTTCTGTCCATCGGGCACCCTATGTTTTGTAGGGATTCCCACTTGAAGGGAAATAGCCAAGTGATATGAACATAGCCTCTGAATACGCCAAGCTAACAGACATATGTAGGTCAGGAATGAGAACAGCATACGCAACTGGAATGTTGTGTGACGTGGTCTATAGGGCATCCTCCCAGAAGCCAGACCACTCGCAAGCCAGGATTAAGCATGACAAATTAATTACTGGTCTTTAAATTTTCAGTTAGTTGATGTCTTACAAACAACTCTGGAGTGAGGAAGAAGAGTTAAGATCATACTAGCCTCTTCTCCTGTGGGACTGATAACACCTAAAATACAGATCTTAATGGGATTCCAAGAAAGATCCCAGGTGTATTTGATATCATTCCTTGTGGATTCATTGGTGTCAAGAGCATCGGAGGAGAAATAGCGAAAATGGAAGCGTAGTTCTTATAATATTCAGAAGCTAGCATGGTGTAGTAGTTAGAGTGTGGAACCAGGATCTTCCTGGTTCAAATAAATCTGCCATGAAGTTCACCAGGAGACTTTGGGCTGGTCCCTTTTTCTCAGCCTAGTCTACCTCATGGGGTGGATGAGAGGATAAAATGGAAAAGAAAAGAACAAAGTATACCATCCTGAGATTCTTGGAAGGACCAGAATTTAAAACATACTACATAAAATAAGGACCTGGTAGCTTCTGGTATGCCTTTAGTTCTACCAGCTATTCTGAGTCACCATCAGTAACCAAGAAGATAATGTCTATCTCACTTTGACCTTTAACCACTTCTTTTGGATCCTTCATCATCACGGCCAAACCTGATAACTAAAGCTAATCTAGTTTCTTTGTTTACAGGCAGCAGAATCAGGCCAACATAAAATCAGTCAAATATTTTAGTTAGAAAGTCTTTTCATACATATTCATGAATTCAAAATATAAAACAACATATTGTCGAAGGCTTTCACGGTCAGAGTTCATCGGTTCTTGTAGGTTATCCGGACTGTGTGACCATGGTCTTGATATTTTCTTTCCTGACATTTCGCCAGCAGCTGTGGCAGGCAACAGTTCTCCAATGAGTAGGAAAGTTATAGCAATATTCTAAAAATGGAAAATAGTTTGCTTCATATCATTCAAATTAACTACACGTGTGGTTTTGGCTGCAAAAACTATCTTGGGCATATAGGTTATTTAGTGCCCAATGTAAATTGTATTTCCTGACCAGTCCATGAATAAAGCTGAAGCTATCTGATTTTCATATGCCACCCTTTAGCAGCAAATGTCTTGCATTTTAGTATTTTGCTTAGAACATTTACCATTCAAGCCCGTCATTCACAGAACTAAACTTATGAATGCATTGTAACATTATTCACCTACGTTTTAGTAGTGACCGCTTCTGGCAGCAATAAGGTGTTCTTCTGCTAGCTGCATATACTCCATGTGAAAAACCAGTTGAGCCAGAGTATTTGGATTTAAAATTGTTACAATTCTGGAACAAACCCTGGAACTAATGTGTTCTAATTGTATGAGCCGCACTGAGGCTATAGCTCATAGGACAGGATGTCCCCAAGGTTGTTCACAATACATTTTCACACAAAATAAAGATAAAATAAGAAATCATTAAAACAATTAATTGTTTGTTTTAATGGATTGTTGTTTTATACGGACAAATTATTTTAATATTTCAACTGTAAGCCACCTCAAGCAGGATTCTAATGAGACAGTATAGAAAATTCCTGAATAAATAAATAATAAGGCATTTCCCCCCTCACAGTACCATCATCTAGTAGATACCATCATAACAACCCTTCAGATCAAACTGAAGATTCTCCAGAACAGGTGGATCTTTAAACCAGTTTGGAAGGCCCTGAAAGTATGCAGTCAATTTGAAGGCCTGGAGAAGACATTCCTTAGGTGGGGGTGCAGCAGCCATCACTCAGGTCCCAGCCAACCAAATTTTGTTAAAAACAGTTCCATAACAATGGCCTCTCATGCAGATCTCAAGCTCCAGATCAGGCAGTATAGGTGGAGACAGTTCTATTGGTACTCCAGATCAAGGACCAAAGTTCTTTAGGGCCTTAAAGGGCAAACTCAGCACTTTATGTTGAACTTAGTACACCTGGAATTACACTGTCTTAATATGATTTGGAGCAGTGGTTAAGAAATACACCATCATGCAAATCACAAAGCACAGCCTAGAAAACAGCACACATATCAACTTGTGGCAAGAAACCACACAGAAGACTGCAGAACAAGGGAATGACCCTGGCTTAATGAAAAGAGCTTAGTTGCCAGACAGACTACTCTTCGTGACAATTGCCTTGAAGAGCTGAACTCTATGTATAAAGCACATGAGAAAAAATGCAACCAGAGAGCACATGTGTTCTCACAAACATACCACAGGAGTGCTGCTCACAATCAGCAAAGTGTGCCATGCCAGCAATCCGCTATCAAAACAACCAACTTCAAAAACATCAGTATAGCAGATCAAGATTCACAATTCCATAAAGTATTGATACCTAAAATATAAACTAGTAATCATTACTTTTGCAAATGGAATAATTCCAAAGTAGGCTGTGCAAGGATTTCAGAGATGATCTAAAACATGTCAATGATAAACCTTATTCAAAGAGCACCCTAGAGAATAATGCTATAAGAAGGAAACAGAAGACATAGCTGAAAGGTAAAACCAAGGTTCAGTTCTTTCAGGTCTAGGCCGCTTATGCAGGTTCCAGATTTCAAGATGGACTCCCAAGCAGAACCATCCTAAGCAGGGATTAGAACAGCAAGAGCAGATATGATGCAATCTATCTATCTATATATATATATTAGGAAATGCATAAAAGCAAAACAAGTAAGGAAACGGAAGGTGGCATGGTATAACCCAATGTCATCAGATCTCAGAAGCTAAGCAGGGTCTGTACTTGGATGGGAGACCACCAAGGAAGACTCTGAAGAGTAAGGATTCTCGCTTGCCGTGGAAGCCCCTTGCTGGGGTTACCATACGTCAGGTGCGATTTGATGACACGTACGTAAAACAGCTGGATGCAAGTCCAGTAGCACCTTAAAGATGAACAAGATTTCCAGGGTATTAGCTTTAAAAAGTCAAAGCTCCCTATGTAAAATAAGTTCTTTAAAATCTACAGGTTTTCGCATGGTTGGATGTGAGTAAAAAGGCCAACAGCTGCAACACTCTTCATGGAACGGATGAGGTGATGTAAACTTGTCTTCAGAGAATAAGAACAGTTGGCCATTTCAGAAGACAATCTCAGCTTGATGAAAGCCAACGGAGAGTTAGCTGCAGACTTCAATAAAGTTGGAACCACAGCCTCAAGCAATGCATTTTATTAACTCCCCTAAAAATAACTAAGTTCAATGTCCTTCTATTTATTCCATTCTAGAGTAAAAGTTGGATAAAATGGCATCTAATTTACTTCAAACATTTGCTTTTTTTTTTTCTTCACTCCGCTATGACAGTTATTTGATCCTGGTTGGCTTATTATGCGATTCAAACTTCAGAACTAATTTGTACATTGCATGTACCAAAAAAAAAAAAAAAATCAAAAAAGGCTTTTAGCACCCAACATCTTCCATATAGGGACAGTTCTTAGGAATGAACAGGCAAAGATATGAGATAAATGCTCAATGAAAGAGACCACTCATGGGACTGACAACATAGTCTCTGAAGCACTGTGAGGCTGTTAATAAAGGTAGCTGAGATTTTTAATTGAAAGTTGAAGGAAGCCTGTAAATGGTTTAATCAGGTCACTGACAGACACTAGAGGCTGTTTCCCTCAAGGGTCTACCACTGCATTAAACCTTTACTTTTAAACAAGATAAATTCTAGAGGCAGCTTGTTCAGACAGTGAGGAATGACTGCAGAGAGAAATCACCGACTCTGTAGCTAACAGGATCAAGTTTTCAATCCATTGGAATCAATGGGGACCTGGCAGTTAGAAGGTTGTTAACACTGCAGAAGGTAAATCCATTCAGATCAATGGGATTAGAAGGGCTTGACTCAGTTTAGGATTGCATTGTTGGTCATTCACCCAACATCAAGATTTGTGTCTTGGCTTTTTTCAGTCACAGAACTCAAAAGCAGTGCACATGGAATTTCTAGGAAGTCACTCGTCCAGGCACTAACCAAACTTACTTAGATTCAGCAAGGCATCTGCCTCCCATGCCTTCCTCTGTGATCTAGGACTACACATACCAAAAGACTTTCTTGAACCAGAACATCAATATGATAAACATGGAATACTTGATTCCACCGTTGGAGCTGAGTTTTTGTAAACCTGGTTTTAGACCATAACGCAGGGTGGGGCTCTGACTTGAATCCTGAAGAAAAGCTCAAGGAAGAAGCTGGAGGAGTGGGTCTTTCCCTGCCTTCCCATTCCCTGATTACTCTGAAAATACTTGAAGGGTCAGAGGACCATCATGAACAAAATGGGCCACAGTAAGGGAGCTACAGTGATGAAGATGAATTGGGCAAAATTGCCTCCTCCCTTCCTTGGCTCGCAGCTTGTGCTGCTAGGCGAGAGAGGAGAATGCAATTTTATCTTGTATGTTGGTGTGTGGTATAGATAGATGCATATATATAGATAGCATACATGAAACATGGATACATACACACAGAGATATGGATACAAATATACACTGAGCTATTTTCTCTCCTGCCATGAAACCTAGTGGAGTTTTCTGATGTACTCGACATGTAACCTCCAAGCTCATTTGAAGTATAGACCTCATAAGCCAATAAATACCTGCATAAACATGTGGTAGCATATTGAAGAGGCATACTCGCAACATGAGCTACATAAACTCATTCTCTAAATGGGAATATTTTAAAAGATCTTGAGTACAGATGTTTCAAAGTAGAATTTAAGGTCTCACTGGGTGTCCCCGACTGGTGATCACTCTATTATAGGCTTAACTCTTTAGAGCCAGAGTTCAGGTGCTGCTTTTCCCTCCCCGTCCTCTCCCCCAGCAAGCAACCATTGTTACATTTCAGCACCTTTTTTTTGCACCCAGTACATTACACAAAATGCGAACAGCTGCAATTTCACTGCCCAACCCTTTCTTCTACCCTTGCAACATTTGTTCTCTTAATGTAGGTTAATTCGGCAAATAACACTTCTGTAAATTGTTCTTGCAAACTGCTACATCATTTATGTAAGGACTTCTGTGAACTTTGAAAAATTAATGCCTTTAATTTTGGTTGATGGCAACATCACCAGAGCTCTGTAAATTGCACTTTAATGAGATTTTGCTACAGGGGATAATCTGCTACTGACAGAGTAACATCTTGAAAACATCTGTAGACCTATAATTTCTCTATGACGATTAGATCCCACCCCAAGACTCCAAATACAGACCCGAAATAAAAGGGGGAAATGTAGAGATCTAAACGACTATACAACCTGTTCTTTAGCAAAGAAGAGATACACAATGAAAAGTTTTGTACGCTGAAAATAAATCAAATTTTCTGACTAATTAACATTTAGCTTTATTTAATTAAGAAAGACTATTACTGTCTCCACTGCTGTGCATCTGCATATAATGAAGGAAACAGCAGTAGGTATAAGATACCAAGGAGGGATATACCCAAGTAACTCAACACTATAGGTGTGAAGGAACGTCTATTATTGTTAAGTAACTGACATCCGAGTCTTTCTTTAATGCTCTCATAAATAAATGGGAGATTTTCACAGATGCTTTACACATATGGTTTCTTATTTGTCTCTGACAGAGATGAGTTCGATTAGATGCCAGAATTAAATGATTTAAGTAGGCAGCTGCATAATGAAAACTACTGAATAACACCTTTTAAAGCTACTTCTAATTATAGCAATATTAAACTCACAAAAGATTGATTAATCTTGTTTTCGTTAAGCCACAGTTTGCTTGTTGCTTTCAATCTATTGCTTTGAAAAACTTCAAGCAGCAATTTGTGTCTTGCAATAAAAATGGATGAATTAGGAAAAGAAATGAAGGTCTCCAAATCCACGGTTAACTTAAACATAGGATGCTTAAAAATAAAGAATCAGACAAACATCCAAGTTGGATTTGTAAAGAAGGCAGAGAGACTAAACACAAGAGCAGAGGCCAACGAAATGTTCATCACTTACTCTTCAACCCAAATTACTACATAATCCTAAATTAATAGACTACTCCAAAAAAAATGAAGCTTCATGGATGGCTTGAATATCACTCCTTATAACAGCGAAATTGATGGTCCAATGCCTGTTGTCAGGGCAGTGAACAGGATCCACCCACAGATACACGAGGAGATTGTGCATCCTTGAAGAACTCAGCAGGTATACAGAAAAAGAATAGCAGTTTGTAAATTAATGCAATGCTTCAAAAGGGACTGAGCATGCTCATTGCCAATCAAGAGGCACAAGATGGAAGCTGAACATCAGCAAAAGACTCCCAGATCTCTTTTACATGTACTGTTGTCAAGCCAACTCTCTCCCATCCTGTACTTGTGCCTTATGTTGTTTCTGCCTAGGTGAAGTACTTTACGCTTCTCCCTATTGAAATCCATTTTATTACTTATGGCCCAGCTCTACAGTCTATAAAGGTCATTCTGAACTCTGACCCTATCCTCCGGGGTATTAACTACCCCTCCTAACTTGGTGTCATCTGCAGATTTGATTAGCATGCTCTCTATCCCATCATCCAAGTCATTTATAAAAATATTAAATAGTACTGGTCCCAGAACAGACCCCTGTGGCACCCAACTGGTCACTCCTCTCCAGGATGAAGTTGTGCCATTAATGAGCACCCTTTGGGTTCGGTTGGTCAACCAATTACCAATCCACCTAACAGTAGCGGTGTCCAGCCCACATTTTACTATCTTTGTTTCAAGAAGATCATGGGGGACTTTATCAAAGGCTTTACTGAAATCAAGGTACACTACATCTACAGCATTCCCTTCATCTACCCTACTTGTCACTCTTTCAAAACAAGATATGAGATTAGTTCGGCATGACCTGTTGTTGAGAAACCCATGTTGACTGTCAGTGATCACGGCATTTCTGTCTAAGTGCTTACAGACCATCTGTTTAGTTATCTGTTCTAGTATTTTACCTGGTATTGATGTCAGGCTGACTGGGCGATAATTGTTTGGGATTTCTTTTTTTCCCCTTTTTAAAGATGGGGACCAAATTTGCCCTCCTCCAGTCTGCTGGAACTTCTCCTGTTCTCCATGAATTCTCAAAGATTATTGCCAGTGGTTCTGAAATCACTTCAGCCAGTTCTTTTAACACCCTTGGATGCAGTTCGTCCAGCCCCGGAGACTTGAACTCATTGAGAGTAGCCAGGTATTCCTGTACTATCTCAGTGTCTATGCTGTAATTCCCCTATTGTGTCCTGTGCTCCATTATTCTCAGGTTGACCATTATTCCCCTTTTGGGAGAAGACTGATACAAAAAAGGAATTAAGTAATTCTGCCTTTTCTGCCTCCCCTGTTAATAACTCACCATGCTCTCCACGCAATGACCCGATCGTTACTTTGATCTTCCTTTTGTTATGGAAATAACCAAAACACCTTTTTTTTTTTAACTTCCCTGGCTAGCTGGAGCTCATTCTGCTCTTTACCCTTCCTGACTTTCTCCCTACATGTGCCGGCTACTTGTTTGAATTCCAATTTGTTGATTTCTCCCTTTTTCCACTTCTTGTACATACCCTTCTTAAATCCTATCAGTAAGGGCAACAGCTGAAACTCAGAGGTAAATGAGCAGCAAGTTACTCATCCAGCCTCAAAGCTCAGCTCACCAGTCTTGCACTATTCAGCGATGGGGAGGGAGGTTGGGACTGCTGAGTGAGAGGAGAGATTTCCCCCAAGATTCCTCATAGAACCTCCGCTTTTGGAATTCTGACACAAAATGGTTGCTGAAGAAGGTGGGGCCAACCACAAAATGTAAGGGAGTTAGGCTGTGCCTAAATCTAATAGTAAGTCTTCAACATTAAGCAGAGCTTCTAGCTGAAACAGGATGCCTTTTAAAATAAATATATTTTAAAAACTTTTTTTCTTGCATACATGCAGCTTACCTTCAGTCATGCCGTTAAGATCCTTGTACTGCAGAGGCAGCAGTAGGGCTGTTGAATTAAAAAAAATTCGGTATAGTTCGGATTCGGCCGAATTCAGCCCGTTTAGATTCGGGATATGCCGAAGTCCGAACTCCCCCACTTCGGATCCGTTCAATTCGGCGGGAATTCAAAGTTCGGGAAAAAATTCGGCCGAATAAAGCCATTAAAAACACAATCGCTCCTTTCTGCGGCTCTGGGGGGGGCATTTTTGGGGTTAGAGGTCCCAAACTTTCGGCAGAGCTTCAAAGGATGTTTATTGAAAGACTCCCCAAGTTTTGTAAAGATTGGGTCAGGGGGGGCTGAGATATGGGCCCTGAAAGGGGTCCCCCCACCCTTAATGTGCATCTCTCAGCAGAGCTTGCCGCCCACGCACAAAGCTCCCAGCCCCGACAACAGCTGAGAAATTTGCAAAGCAACTGCAAAACAACTGCAAAACAACACAACCTTGTTAAACAACACCTTTGCAACACACAACTGAAACCTCCCCCCTCAAACCTGGGAGCGAGAGACTCGAGGGGGAACACACACCCCAGGCAGAACCGACGAAAGCCCCCTTTGGCTTCCCCCCCCACCCACAGAAACTGCTCCCTCCCCACACACACACAGACTCTGCTTTCCCCCACACACACACATACACAGGAGAAAAATTATAGATTAAAGCCCCCAAAGGGGTCTTACTGTGGCTGTCTTCTGTTCCATCAAGAGGGGCTGAAGAGGACTTGTAATCCAAGATGATTCCAATTAGGCACGGGACGTTTTGCTCTGGAGATGCACAGGATCGGCTGATCCATTCATCCCAATAAGGAAAAGGGGAAAGGGGAAAGGGGAAAGGGGAAAGCCCATATCTCGGGACCCCCTGACCCAATGTTCACAAAACTTGGGGGGTATCTTAAGAACACTGGTCTGAAACTCCGCTCAAAGTTTGGGCTCTGCACCCCAAAAAATGCGCCCCCTGCAGCCATGGAAAGAGAAAAGGGGGGAGGCGATATTTCTGCCCCCACTGAACCCATCTTTACAAAACTTGGGTAGTATCTTAAGAATAATTGACTGAAGCTATGCTAAAAGTTTGGGGGCTATATCCCCAAAAAAGCGCCCCCTGCAGCCACATAAATGGAAAAAGGGGGGAGGGAAAAGGGGGAGAGCCCATATCTCGAGACCCCCTGACCCAATGTTTACAAAACTTGGGGGGTATCTTAAGAACACTGGTCTGAAACTCCGCTCAAAGTTTGGGATCTGTACCCCCAAAAATGTGCCCCCTGCAGCCATGGAAAGAAAAAGGGGGAGCCCATATCTCGGGACCCCCTGACCCAATGTTTACAAAACTTGGGGGGTATCTTAAGAAGCTTCATCTGAAGCTCCAGTGACAGTTTTGTGTCTGTACCCCAAAAAATATGCCCCCTGCAGCCACAGAAAGGAGCGAATGTGCACAAGCACCCCACACACACATACGAGGATTTCGCTCTCTCTCTCTCCCTGGCCGGGCCGCACATCAGCTGATTCCTCCAGTACTCAATCCTGACTGATTGGCCAGAAGAAGACCCAGCTTGGCCACCAATTGGCCGGGGGAGGAGAATGCTGCTTACTGACGGTTATGCTGCTTACTGATGGCCCCGAATTTGCCAAATTTATTCACGAACTCCTGAACTCGATGAATTCGGGGGGCCCGGTTGCCCGCCAGTTTTGAGTTCGGTTCCTCCCGAACTAAAAACCACCGAATCAGGGGAAATTCGGCTGATTTTCAGTTCGGGCCAAACCGAATCAACAGCCCTAGGCAGCAGCATCTGAAGCTATGTTTTAAAAATCTGCCAAGCCAATCAGATCTCCAGTGGCCAATCAGAAACCCTGCTAGGCAAAAGCCCCCAACTGGCCCCACCCACTTTCTAAAAGTACTTGGTGGGCACCAGGCAAGGTGTTGGTGGGTGTCCCGTTGGGGACCCTTGCTCTAGTGTCAGAAGTTGACTCTCTGAACAATAAAAATATTAATGTCCTCTGTGGTACATCAAGCCAACATCTTGTTTTCCATATCTGTGATGATTATTCCTCATATCTGTGATAATTATTTGCCCTGCACATTGAGTGCTTACTAAATAGGCCTAATCACAGTTTTTGCCTATCAAAATAACAAATTTCTTTAAAATACACACACAACTGACTATGTTGACAACATTATTCTAGTTACTGGTAGAGCTATGCCAAAAATTGTTGAGGGGGAAGTTCAGATGTTTCATGAGCTTACCTTGGTCACCTTGTTTATGCTTGATCACACGCCCCAATCAGCTGCTACTTTGGTGCCATTTCCTTTTTTCAAAAAGACCTAGGAGCAAGTTAAACCTATTGTAATGCAGTTTTGAAAGATCACCCAGGTTCCCCAAAGAACTAATCTCAGTGTCTTAGGGAAGAAACCAACATAGGATTGCCAGCCTCCAGGTGGGGCCTGGAGAGCTTCTAGAATTACAACTGATTTCCAAACAACAGAGATCAGTTCCCCTAGAGAAAATGGCTGCTTTGGAGGATGGACTCTAGGGCATTAAACCCAACTGAGGGTCCTCCCCTCCCCAAACTCTGCCCTCCTTCTGCGCCACTCCCAAATGTTCAGGAATTTCCCAGCCCAGAGTTGGCAACCCTAAGCCAACATGTTTCTTATACATATTATACATAGGGCTGCCAGGTCTTGGGGTGGGGGCTGTTGTGTGAAAAATAGGTATGCCAGCAATGCCATAATGTCACTTACTGGGTGGACCTGGAAGTGATGTCATCATATGGCCATGGGTTCTAGGATACACCAGAAACTCTACAGTGAATCCTATAGCATCACACTGATTTGAAACATCATTTCCAGGTTCTGCCATTAACCATGTTACCATACCACTGTCCCCCATGTCACTTCCTACCCTCCCCCCATATTCCCTCACCAGGTGCCAGCTACTGGCTGGCAACTCTAACTACTAAACTTGGACCTAGATGCCCTAACTGTATTCATGCAACAGCTATTTTAAAAAACCTACTCCTGGTTCTTCCTCCCAAACTCCACTGAGACACCAATGGCCTTTACTCCAGTTAGGGTTGCTCATGAGTACCCAGCTTGTTGGGGGTAAAGGGAAGATGACTGGGGAAGTCACTGGCAAACCACCCCATAAACGAAGTGTGCCTAGTAAACGTCGGGATGTGATGTGACCCAATGGGTCAGGAATGACCTGGTGCTTGAACAGGGGACCTTTACCTTTTACCTTTAGGTACCCCCTGGCAACCAGCAGGTGGTGGGAAGAAACTCGGCCTCCAGTGTCAGAATGTAGTGACATCATTTCCAGAATGCACCAGAAGTGATGTCATCATGTCTCTGACAACTGCAGAGATAGGGTTGCCAACCTCCAGATACTAGCTGGAGATCTCCTGCTATTACAACTGATCTCCAGCCGATAGAGATCAGTTCACTTGGAGAAAGTGGCCGCTTTGGCAATTGGACTCTATGGCATTGAAGTCCCTCCCCTCCCCAAACCCCACCCTCCTCAGACTCCGCCCCAAAACTCTCCTGCCAGTGGTGAAGAGGGACCTGGCAACCCTACATGGAGATGATCTGATATTTGGGCAAAACTCTATGGTAGAAGCCGGAAATGATGTCACCATGTTCTGACACCTGAGACCTTGGCCTAAGTTTACTGCCTGTGAGTTCCCCCACTGGCTGACTCAACAACGCCGGGGATGGGGCACCAAAGTGGAAAATACCCCACTGCCAGCAGAGTTCTGGCAACCCTACCTCCAACTATTAACACTTCATTAACTGTATAATCCTTTTGTTTACCCTTTACCACATAACCCTTGGAATAGTATTCAGGTTTGGCTACATGTTACTGACGGTAAATTCAGAATGACAGTGATTACCCCCAATTACATTATCATGCAGCTAAATTTGACTGGCTATTTGATGATATCACTGCCTATGAAGATGACCAATTTGAAAACAAATCAATGACATCAAAGTACAAGCTGATATTTGAGGAGGTTCATGCTGTATTATCCTACCACCGGGAGGGGAATAAATCATATATTTTGTGTGGAAGGGAATCGCTTTTTAGCAACAGCATTTCTTTAAAAGGGGTACTTTTCCTAGGTGTGTCCTTCCTCCATTTTAGCTATGCCTTACTGATTTATACCATTTAATACTGCCACAAATTCTTTTAAAATACACTGTCTTTTTTTGGGGTGAGGGATATAGATTAAGCCTAAAACATGCCTTTGAAGCTCACTGTGATTGATGGTGTGTCCTCTCCCTTACTAAAATACCTTCCCTTCCTATCCCAGAATCAAAACTGGACTCCTGCCAGTCAAGAACTACACAAGGAGAGATCTTGCTTTCCGTGAGAAAATATTTTTGGGAACTGATCATCATGTATTCACACAGAATGAGTCTAAATTGTCTAAATGAGTCTAAATTTCATGTCTCTGTCTGCCCCCATTGCCAATCCCTGCATGCATTTACGTGAACCAATATATCAGAATTATAATGCAGGAAATTCCATGATAAATCAGACTAATGGCTCATCTAGGTCAGAACATTGTCTTCAGCAGTGTCTGTTCAGACACAGCATGGATGTACATATGCAGACAAACAAACCAATTCCACATCTGGTAACTGAAGGTGTTTGGAACAGAGTTTCAATTTTTACTATCAGGTCTAGAAGCGCTAAGCCCAATCTTTTTTGCAAAACAGTGTCATGAAATTGCCAGCTCAGTGTGGCTATGTTTTCATTGTAATGCATATCTCCGAATAGTTCTTTACTCTTAATGATTTTATAGGCTTGCTACTCCTCAACCAACTATCCATAAGTGTAAAAGCCCCAACTTAAGCCTTAGGAAGATTACCCTCATCACCTTCACCACACCATGTTCTATGTTTTCTTCAATTTTACAATATCATATTGAGACTGCACAACCACACCTTCAGACAATACTCAAAGTACCTCCAATGCACTATGTATTTTTATAATCCTCTTATGATATTTGTATGACTCCAGTTTTCTTATCCACCTAGCGAGGATGTAGTTCTTTGCAAACTCTGTATTGTTATCCAGGGTTAGGAGCAGGCATACAAAATCTGTCTTTCAAACACCATGCTGTGCGGACTTTGTTTTGATAGAGCTTGTTCACAACTCACTGAGATAGTTGTTTCTCTACTGTCTTCTGGGGTCTGGAAAAGTAGCTAGTTTGCAGGGTTGCAAACTAGCTACTTTTACCCTTTAATGTCCAATAGATTTACTCAATGAAATTGCATTCTTTCAAATTGAGCTAACTGGCTCCAGGTATTATTGTGCTCTTAAGAGTTAACACATAGAAACATGTCCATTCAATTTAGTGTTTAACAAATTCATTGCCCATCAGATTGCTGATGCTACATAAACATTAATATACCACTGTAGTGATGGCCTTATATACATGCACCCTCTCTCTTGCACTAAATGGACATATACACGTACACATACCTTTATTGGCATAATTACAATGCTTTAGACAAAAATCCCAACAGAATACAGATAAAACACCCTGCAGATTGGGAAGATACAGTAATATTTCATATGGATTATGATATTACAAAATATACTAATTAAAAGCAGTTTTGATCTTAAGCACTTCTGTGAGAAATTGAGCCACCATCTCAGTTATTTCAGGAGTCAAATCATTCAAGAGGAACTGACATTTCAATTCATTGTTCAGAGATCTTGTGGTAGCTAGTAGAGTAGATAACCATCTTTTGCGAGTTCATTCATATAGCGGACATTCTAGAATTATATGATCAATGGTATCTATTGAGTTAAAGTTACAGGGGCATAAACGTTTGTGCCTTGGAATTTGGGAAAATCTACCAGAAAGCATCATAGATGGAAAAGCATTTGCCCTGGCCAATAAAAAAGCTCTACGATGTGAAGGAGCATCCAAATGAGAAAGATAGCTAGCCATTTTACCTTTGATTAGTTAAACCAAGCATAGCAGGTGAGCAAATATACGGTTGTATGGGGAAGAACTTTTGTAATTCAATGTCTGTAAGGCTCTGCTTGATATATTAAAAAATATAAGTTTCTTCTGACGAAGCAAGGTCGTCAAGGGCTATCCCAATTTGGTTTATTTTATGACAGATTGCGGTATCCCAGGACAAATTATGCAATTTGTTTTTTTACGTTATTTAATAAAGAGCCATGAACAGTTCTAAACCAAAGCTTAAGCCAATGACGGATCGCTAGGGTCCAGGCTTTGGTCTCAATCAGACTTTCACCAGCTTTAAGACAGATTGTAAAATAAGATACACATTTGGGAATTCCCATGATCTGTCTAAGGAATGTTGCTTGGAGGTTCTCCACTTCTCGATTGAGGGAAGTAAGTCATATAGGGATGCCATAAAGAATTTGGGGCAGTAATTTAAGATTAAAGATTCTAATCACAGCAGGAACATACTGATTCCCTTTGTTGTAATAAAATTGTCTAAGTTGAGTCAAGGAGATCTTAGCGGCCTTTATAGTTTTGCTTCTATGCACCAATCAACTGAGGTTGCAATTATATATCACACCTAAGTATCTGTAGCTTTTAACTTGTTCGATCTTGATATTCCCAATACGCCATCTGTACGGAGACCTAAATGGACATATAAAAACATAAGGGCCTATGGAAAGCTGGATCAGACCAAGGCCCATCAAGTCCAGCAGTCTGTTCACACAGTGGCCAACCAGGTACCTCTAGGAAGCCCACAAACAAGACCACTATGGCAGCATAATCCTGCCTGGGTTCCACAGCACCTAAGATAATAGGCATGCTCCTCTGATCCTGGAGAGAATAGGTATGCATCATGACTAGTATCAATTTTTACTAGCCATGAATACCCCTCTCTTCCATGAACATGTCCACTCCCCTCTTAAACCTTGTCAATTGCACATACATAGAAAGATAGAGGTCTCTCATTGCTAAGAAGTAATAGAATGCAGCAGAGAAGAGCCTTCTACTCTCACTCTCTCAGACACATAAAATGTGCCTTGCTCATGAAACAGCAGTGTTTAGGGATGCTGTGAATTTTTAATGTCAAACGTGTTTAACATTCAAATTTGCTGAGTTTGAATTAGATGATCAGAGGTGAGCCAATCTGACCAATTGGCAGTGTACAGTCTGAATGCCTGCTGAACATATTTGCATTGGGGTTTTTTAAAAACTGTGCACGTGCAAATTACTGTTGATTCAAGGACACTTGCAGCCATTCATTAAAGACTATTTAGAGGCAAACTAGACATTAGGCATTCATGGGTTCAACCCATGGGTGCTGATTCCATTTTAGAGAAGTCACTGTAAAAGGACTCATCAGCACTAGGCTTAGCAGCAACCCCTGACTGACTTGATACCACCTCACTGCATGACTCACCCAGACCTGGCTGCTTGCTACTTACTGTTCAACGGTAGGTGCCCTGTGAAAGCCAGTGAGGTGTAGCAGTTAGTGCTTCAGAGTAGGGTCTGGGAGACCCAGGCTGAAATTACCAATCTGCCATGGAAGCTCACTAGGAGATATTGTGCCAGTTACATACTTTCATCCTAACCCACCTCACAGGGTTGATGTGAGATTAAAAAGTAGGAGAGGAGAATGGTATAAGCTGCTTTGTTCCCCATTGTGGAGAAAGGAGGGGTATAAATGAAGTAAAGAATAATAAATATAGCTGAAGAATGAGGGATAGTTAAAAGGTGGGTAGGTGGGAAGGAGATAAGGCTGAAGATACAGAGATTGCCAGGTGGAGGCAAACAAGAAATAGTGTGGGGAAGTTGAGACAGGGGAAATGGGTGCCCTTTACAAGTCCTTGCAGGTACCCTACTGAGCAACTGGGCCTGCCCTGGCAGGCAGCCCTGCACCAGTGGATCATAGTTTTCCTGGGTAAAGGGTGCCAGAAGTATGGAAGGGCTGGAAACTGAAGATGGGAAGAAGATAACAGTAGGCTGGCTGGTGGATAGGAGGGAGAGGAGGCGAGAAATGGGGAGAGGCTATGGGGGATATCATGGAAGGGAACAAGAAACTAGGGGGGGGAGGGAAATTCCCCCTGCAAATCTTTGCAGGTTCCTACTTATTTATAACTGATTTAACTATCTATGAGCCACCATATCCTCTGCCTTTTTTGCTTACCATAATACTGAAATGCTTTTGGAGATTTTTAAAAATCAGTCACTGATGATGTGCTACTGCAAGCTAATGTTCTGATGATATATTGCTACAGTCGCTAAAGTTCCAGCTTTCTTTCTTTTCTTTTTTTTAAGTAAGTATCCAGCCTCTTCTATTGCAAAGTTATAAGGAGAAAGGTGCAGGCAGCGCATTTTTCCTAATAACTCAGATAGAAGCTGGGACTTCAGCAATAGGGCAATACATCATTAGAATTAGTTCAAAATCAGGAGCAGGGGCTTGATCCTTTCCCAATCCCAGCTCACACATATTTGAAGGAAGAAGCTGCAATTTATATGCAATTCATAACTGATATAAGATGTGGGTGCTCCACAGCTGTGTATCAGACTAGAGAGTCCAAAATATATCCTAGGAAATGGCCCTCAGAATCTCCTCTACTGCCATGTTCCACAGCTGTTGCCTAAGTAATGAATGTAATGACTGGACTTCATTCAGGCTTCACCCTCTTAATGATTAAACATATTGAATAAATATCTTCCTGCTTCCAGACGAAATGAGCTTCCTTCCAAGAATCTGGAATTATAGATACAACAATATGAGGTACTAACTGAAGTGTACAAGGTATGTGTTTCTAATGAATTTTCTCATTTTGTTTTTTCAAACAATGCTAAAAGTAAGACCTTTACTACTTTGTATATGTCAACATCTTTTATATCAGTTCCTCCCCTCTTTGCAAATCTGTGTTCTGTGGTTAGCCTGAGCAATAATTATATTAATGCTTTTAGAGAGGCTTTTTGGGGGATGATGTGAATTGTATAAAACATAACACTCCTTGCACATTATGTATTCTTGAAATTGATAGTTGCGGAGGTATGATTATTTAACACAGTGCCTTAAAAACAAGATAACAAAACCATTAACATTTTTATTAAAGATGTTGTCCTTAAAAAAAGAAAAAAAATAGGTTAGTTCAAAATAGTGCAATGGCAATTACTGATTTATTTCTTTTTAGAATCCACATTTTCAAAATGTTCAATGTGCCTGTTGTTAACATGGGAAATCAATATAGGTATCACTTAATTTTTCATAGTTCTGCCCCCCCCCATCACACAGAGAGCAATCCTCAGAAGGTCTACTCAGAGGTAAGTGCCATTTTGTTCAACGATCTTTACTCCTTGGAAAGTGCTCTTTGGATTGCACTGGCAATACGGTATGAAGCCCACAGTTCTCTCTACAATTTGTTTCCATGTGTTTATGAATTGTTCCTTTTCTCACTTTGTATTCCTCATTTCAAGATGTTGCATCACTGTCTCGTCTCTCCTTTTAGGATTGGCGGCTCTCGTGGAAAAAAAAGACTCGAGAGATAAACAGGAAATCAAACTGAAATCGGCCTCAACCCCATCACTGCATTAGAAACAAAAACTATTTTTCCATCACTCCTCTGCTGCTATTTCACAGTTACAAGATGGAAGAGTTCATATGTTATAGGTGTGCCAAGGCTGTGGCTTCCTCGTGACTAGACCTCACAGCACAGTGTCAAGGTCCTGTAGTGTGGGATGTGGACCATGTGAGATGAAATCAAATGTATGCTGCAGCTGCCTGAAGCTGACAGACTGGGTGCTTCACACATGATCTCTCATCAGACATTACTAGCCTGGTGTGGGATCTAGTGATGAACAACCAGCAACCTAACAGGAATTCTGCCAAGGTTGCTCAGGCAAACTCTTTGTTTCCTCAGCTGTTCCAATGCACACAAGTAGCTAACCCTGCTTTGTTGAATAGATGCTCATGTGAAAAAGCAATGGAACAAAATTATGGAACAAAATTATGGAACAGTTATGGAACAAAATTATTTTGCAACCAGCCACCGAAAGCATGCATCAGATGAAGAATAGCCACTATCAGTTAATATATAGAACAACAAGGGGAATGAGAACAATTTGCCTAAACTGCACACAGTCTCAAAGTCTTTCATTGGCTAGATCTCTGGATATTGTCAACTAAAATCCAGTCACTGCTCTCCCCCTACCCTCTATATGCTACACAGAGTGATGATCTATCTCAATAAATCCACCAGACATTTCTGTTTGTATTCAATTCTCTAAATCCTACCACAGGGGACCACATATGTAATAAACACAACTAGGCTAGTATAAAACAGAGGCAGTAATATCTTCACCTGAAAAAATGTCGCTAAAGTATTACACAATAAATATTCAGGAGAAAGAAGTCATACACTCCTTAACTAAGGGACGTACATGCAGAAAAATGAGATGGTCAAGAGATGGTAGAGCACTGAGGTGGTAGAATGGAGGGTGATGGAATATATTTTTTCAGAGCTGCCTACATTAATAATTTTCTGGAAGTGAAAAACTAGCACAGCCCTTGAATAGCCAGGCTGATTGGTTATTTTTTTTCTTATCTGGAGTAAATATTTACACAGAGAAAGTATTAAAAATATAAATCCCACACACATACAATTAGAAGTGGTACAGTCTATTCTTGCACCTCAAAATTGTGCCACCTTATTCTAATGCCTGTCTACACCAAGCCTAAGTAAACCACCTCTCAAAAATGGATCTCCAGAGTCACAGATGTTTGCTCATGCATACAGTAGTCCTAATTTGTAATGTCTTAATATTAGTTTGCCAAATAAACACATCTTTATCAAGCTAAAAATATTGCACAGATACCAGCACACATTGTAACTTCAATAATAAAACAAAATACAGTCCAGATGTTCAATAAGTGTGTCTTCTGTCACTTTACAGTTCCCAGATGCATTTGTAGTGAGATGCAAAAAAAGGTTCAAAAGTCTAAGTACTGCCTGGATCTCTTCCTTTTGTCTCTCTATGGCTGTGCACCTGGCTGATGAGGGTAGTCGCTACTTCTGCATTGCTTTGTTTACTCTGCTCAGATCCACCCATATTATAATGCCAGATAGGGCCTCTCTTTAGCCAACCTGCCTTCCCCGTCTCCCAATACTGGTTTGGTCAGAGAGTCCTTCAGAGTCCTTGGCCATACCCAGCTGTCTCAAATTCTGCTACATGGGCTGAGAGAATTTTCCAAGCAAGCTGAACATGTCTCTTTCAGTAATTGATTTAAAACTTCCCTTCTATCAAGGATAAAGTCTAATCCGAAAGAACCCCAAAGAGGAGTAATATATATTTTTTGTAATTCCTGCAGGGGAATTAGGGACAAAGGGTTGGGAAAGATCTAGCTCAGATGGCCACTGAAAACCCCGCAAAGAAAGAGGTCTGGAGTCGGTTTAATTGGGCTGAAGGCTCTGATATGATAGGGAGAGACAGAACATCTGCCTCAGAAGAAAGACTGAGGCTTAGGTGGTCTCTTTGTTTTATGGAGATCTATAAAGGGATATGAAAACAATTAAAATACTGACTATTATCTTCAATAAATAAGAAAAGTGGCAGGAAGATACTTGTGGTGCTTGTGAATGGTCTTATGTCACAGTGAGGAAAGGATGAAGGGAATTTATTGGCCCTTGGAATTTTGATGAGGGAAATAAACAATTCACTGTGCATCATTCTAAATCTATGCCACTCACTCTGTATTTCAGTTGATAGCCCTTTTCTGGAAGGTTTGCCAACTCCAACTTGGGAAATTCCTAGAGTTTTGGGGGCAAAATTCTGTATGAATTTTGCTAAGGGTGTGGATTAAGAAAACTACTGGGAGGGGCCAAAATTGAAGGCAATCAAGGGCGGGTTGTCCATTTTATCAGATCCTTTCTTCTTCCTCTATAATTCAAGCACTGTGTAATTGGCATGTGTTATTCGTCAACTAACACACATATGGCCATGTCGTATGTGGTGCTCTATGCGGTCCTGCTTTTGGAAAGTTCTCAAAAAACATCAGTTGGAAGAAGAAGGAAGAGAAGGAGGGGAAGGAGAAAGAGAAGAGTTGGTTTTTATATGCTGACTTTCTCTAACTTTTAAGGAGAATCAAACCGGCTTAAAATCTCCTTCCCTTCCTCTCCCCACAACTGACACCTTGTGAGATAGGTGGGGCTGAGAGAGTATAGCCCAAGGTCACCCAAGTGGCTTCATGAGTAGGAGTGGGGAAAACAACCTGGTTCACCAGATTAGAGTCTGCCTCTCAAGTGGAGGAGTGGGGAATCAAACCTGGTTCTCCAGATTAGAGTCTACTGCTTTTAACCACTACACCACGCTGGTACAAATTGCTGCTGCCAGGATGATGACCGAGATGGGTTGTTTACAATGCTTTTCTATGGAAGAGGGGGTCAACCCCTTTGGGACCCCATAAAAGTGGACCCCCCAACCAAACTTTACCAAATTTGGGGGTTCATGCAAGGAGAGTCTCTTGCAGCTATGTTGCAAATTTGGTGACTACCTGAAAAAATGACCCCCCCCCCCGGGGAGAATTTTAAAAGTACTTACTTTTTATAGTCTGTAATGGATTCTTCTTCACCAAAGACTCATGGGAAAACTGAATTTCCCATGAATGCTAGCAATGGGCCTGCACAAAGCTATCGCTACCCAATCTTCAGGGTTCGTGCAAGGAAAGTCCCTTGAAGCTGCCCTGAAAATTTGAGAATTCTACCTCCACAAATGCCTCCCCCAGAGCTCATTAAAAATTCCCATAGTGGAAAGCCTGGGGAAAGCCAAAGCCAAAAATTCCCATAGTGGAAAGCCTGGGGAAAGCCAAAGCCAAAAAAAAGTTGACTACCTACCTGTTCAGCTGATTTGGTGAACGGCTATCCAGCTTCGGCTTTATTCCCAGTTTTAATATTCAGGTTAAATTAAACCCCCCAAAAGCTGAAAAGGCCTTTTTCGGGTTTATTTTCAGTTCGGGTTTATCAATATGCACAGCCCTAGTGCCCATTTACCCTGGGATAAGGGGCACTTACTTCATCACAGGTAGCACAAGTCCCCATGCCGGCATCCTGGGAGGCATTTTCAGGGTGTTCCTGCGGGCACAGCTGCCTTTAGGCAGGTTCCTAACCCTTTCCTCCTCGGGAATGCCCCTCCTTACAGTGGTGTTTCTATGCCACCATTTTTTGTGGCACAGCTTCATTGATTTCAGTGGGGGATTTTCGGGTAAGTTTTATTTTTTCTTTTCATTTTGCAGCCGGGAATCCTCTGTGCTTGTAGCGTGGCTGCACCGCTCCCAGCCGCTATCAAACTATACCCCCCTTAGGATTGGGCTGCCCATCTGGTCCACCAAGGTAGCTTTTAAGTATTCAGAATCGGTTCTGCCACTACAAATTTGTATTCACAATTGTTATTACAACAATTTACATCCTTACCTAACATTAACCATTTGCTTATTAAAAGTATTTGTGGTGTGGGTGGCAACACCATTTTCAATTTGATGTCCCTACTACATTAGATACACTTAATGGAGTACAAATTTGATATATTTATAAAAACAATCAGTGCAGAAACACTAGGAGCATAGTTTTGGACTCCCTACTGGCAACATTAAAAATGGTTGGATCCCAAGAGCTACATTAGATAAAGCCAGTAGAACAGTTGGCTTCTTCTCCTTTAAACAGCACATCTATGTGCCAAGCCACGAGCAGTTTCTGAAACTAATTTAGGTTCAGAATATGTTTACCCATGCAGCTCTAGTGAAAAGACAATAATGCTAGGAAAAGTTGAAGGCAGCAGAAAAAAAGAAGACCCAACATGAGATAGATTAACTCCATAAAGGAAACCACAGCCCTCAGTTTGCAAGACCTGAGCAAGGCTGTTAATGACAGAATGTTTTCATAGAATCACGGAGTTGGAAGGGACCACCAGGGTCATTTAGTCCAACCCCCTGCACAATGCAGGAAATTCACAACTACCTCCCCCACACACACCCAGTGACCCCTACTCCATTCCCAGAAGATGGCCAAGATGCCCTCCCTCTCATGAACTGCCTTAGGTCATAAAATCAGTTTTGGAGGACATTGATTCATAGGGTCACCTTGAGTCAGAAGCGACCTGACGGCACTTTACACATACACATTATTGGTGCGGGAGAGGGGCTTTTCTTCAGCAAACACAAGTCCCAACCTCCTTTGAGTACACAAAGCTAGTTACGTGGCTCCCCAGATCCAAGCCGATGAGAACCCAAATGGCTATGTCTGCTGGTCCCCCAAACTCCAATACACATCAAATGCACTTTGACCCATATTGGTCAGGAACTGGCTATTCCTATAGACCTGCTCAGCCCTGGCTGCACTGAAGTCAAGAACAGATATGGTGATGGCAGTGTAACAAAAGTGTTGACAAAATGATCTTCATCACTCTGCTTGTCTTCGAGCAGGGACCTACCATTCTTCATCTACCAAATAAAGTAGGAGATCACTTTCAGGACAGAGCAGCAGTTAACTTAATGCAGCAATTGTGTTTATCATAGATTTGCTGCTGTTTCAGTGGTGGGTCTTACAGAAAGCACGAAAAGGGTAGACAACAGGGATTTCCTTCCACATCCATGTCCGTGCAGCTGTGGTCCATTGAGGGCTCCCCAAGTTCAGTTGCCTGAACATTTAAGGATGCATATCAGTTAGGTTTTCAAGATTTAATGTTAGATATGTCATTAGATTTCAGATACATCTATGATAATTAAAAATGGGCCTATGATTTTAATGTATTATAGAAGTTAAATTATTTGATGCCCCTAGATACCTAATGTTATTTCAAAGAGTACAGTGGGTTATAAATAAAGCAACTCAATAAAGAAATTCAAAGAAGATGTTTCTATGAAAGCATATGCTAGGCAAAAAAAAATGAGAGTGAAGATCCCATAGAAAGCAATAGCAACATGGTCAGTTTCATGAGGATAGCAAGAATTTCTGCCTTAATAACTGTTGGGTTTCCTCCCTCCAAAGAGCTGGTTTAAGTGATGCTTACAATGTAAAAAATATGCATGAATCATAATTGCAGTCACTATTTCTACATTTGGTCGTTTACATCTGTTTTCCTAGGGAACATGTTAGTTACCAAGATGTGTGCACAAGCCGAGCTCATCATATGTTACAATTAATGAAAAGCATTTCTAAATGCATCTGCTGTATTTTCCATTTCATAGCAAACAGGGAGGTCTTTCCTTCTCACAGCTGATTGAATAATGGCCTAGTGTACATTCTTAGAAAGTATGTCTTGAAATATTTTTTCCCGATCAAAACGAAGGTGTCTCTCCTCTTCTTAGCACTGCCAAGTGTGTGATTTACACACAGTTTAATTATTCAGATGTTTATTATGTTCTACATAATGAAATTTGGACCCTCATATTTTCTTCCTACATGCTCAATGCAGGCTGCAATTATAGCCACAGATATCTGTTTATTTGATGAATTTTGCTTCTTCTGCATAGTTTGATAAATATGGAAATAAGTCAAAACCTACTTTATATACAGTAATTAAAGTGAAAAATCTAGTCATGATGCAAATCCTTAATTGGACTCCAGGAGAGATATGCAGAATTTCTCTTTAATAATATGGGATGACTGGGGACAGAAAAACAAAGCACACTAAAATATGGTTTAGAAGAACAATTAATCACAAAACAGAAAACAACCAATTTAGCATGGCTCAGTCAGTGATTCTCAAGACTCAGGTAATGTTCTTTTAATCATCTGCCTCTAATATTACGGTGGTGTCATGTTCTGCAGAAATAAAGCACAATAGATATGCTAGAATTCTGCTCAAAGCATGTTCTTGGCTTTAATTTGTAAACACTGCCTTTTCAGACACTCAGATTGCTCGGACTACTTAATGACATGTAAGTGAACTATCAAAGTAGTGTGTAAAATGGCTTAAACTGTGTTATTTAATGCATTAATTCATTAGCAGAAAACTCGCTCCTTGTCTCAGGGTATTCTGAATAGCTTCCTGTGCATATTTCATTTGATTTTAATAAAATGCAAACAGCACCATTAGGGGAGGGTGTGTGTGTGTTTAGCCCACGAAGTAGCATACATTTGTTAAGCAATATTAAATTAATGTATATCAGGTTAATATAACTAACAAAAACAGAAATCTACATGAAAAAAATAAAGGCTAAGAAAGAAAAGGTTCTCTTTGCAACCACTGAATATATAGTTAATCAGCTAAAATTAACCATCATTGTCATTTAATTTGATTGTGAAAATATTGTTCTCCATATAGCTTTGTGTAATCTCCCATTAGGGGATGATGAGCATGCATTAATGAGAAGATGCAGGATTTATTGCTCTACTTTATTTAAACTACAAACTCATCTGATCTTGGGGAGGTTGCTTTTATTTGTCTAGGGGTTTGCTTTTATTTTCTTTGGGTTCTCTCCCTCCCCTTCTTCTGTGGCTTATTCTATCTCAAGTAAGGATGTAAGCCGGCGGAAGCATTTGGCTCTTTAAAAATAAAAGAAATATGGGTGGATATTTGTCTCACACATCCCCTTTAATTACACACACATATGCCTGCTTTGAGATCTAAGACCATTTATAGAAAGTGTCGATGGGCTTGGAAATGGGGATTCTTGATTAGGCTGAGGAAAGCCCTGTGGTCTGTCACAGCATCAGAAGGACCACTCTTCTGTTACCCAGATGTGCCCACTGGTGGAGTCCATGACTGCAAGCTGCCATGCTGAGAGTCTGTAATCAGAGAGCCTTGATGTTTCGTATTCAAATCACTGTTAAAACTCTTTCTGAGTCAAGGTTCCAACCTCACTTTGACAGATAACTTAGTTCCAATGTTGTCTTCCCTTGACCACCCTCAGATGACCTGGCATTTTTTCTTCCACCTGCCATAAAACTTAAATGCTTGAGAAATTCCTCTGGCTTTGAAGTGTCCTAATAATAACAATCCAAGCTTTGATGGGTTTTCTCCTCTGTTCCACATGCTCAAACACCTTGATAAACTAAAGTACAGAATGGAAATGCAGTTGTTACAGCACAAGCAACTTTTAAAAGTTGGTCCTAGTAATGCTATTGCTCTACTGTTAATCTTGGGTTTTTTATCCACTAATCAATATGGCCATCTGTAATTTCAGTCAAGTTAAAATTGCAGTCAACATCTCAAAAATGCTGCAAAATAAATAGTTGCAAGCCATGGTAAGGAATAGAAGCATGTGTGGCTCATTCACATAACAAAAACGTACAGCTCAAATCTATTTTCTACTAGTAGAAAAGGGCAAGAGTCCAGTAGCACCTTAAAGACTAACAAAAATATTTTCTGGTAGGGTATGAGCTTTCGTGAGCCACAGCTCACTTCTTCAAATACAGCTAGAATGTGAATCCATCGGTCTTTAAGTAGAGGAGAGTGAATTCAGACAAGCATTAGTATGTAAATGTTAACAGTATGTAAATGTGAATAGCAGGCGTGATGGGATTAGGTGTGGTATGCAGAAGAGTCTGTGATGTCCAGGGGAGAGATGGGTGTGGAGAAATCAGCATTGTAATGAGCCATGAATGCAAGGTCTTTATTCAGCCCAGGTAAATGCATTGACTTTAGTTTGAATATCAACTATAATTCAGCAGTTTCTCTTTCCAATCTCCCTTTGAAATTCCTTTGTAAGAGAACTTTGTAAGAGAAATTCCTTTGTAAGAGGGAGATTGGAAAGAGAAACTGCTGAATTACAGTTGATATTCAAATTAAAGTGAATGCATTTACCTGGGCTGAATAAAGACCTTGCATTCACGGCTCATTACCAATTCTGATTTCTCCACACCCATCTCTCCCCTGGACATCACAGACTCTTCTGCATACCACACCTAATCCCATCACTCCTGCTATTCACATTTACATACTGTTAACATTTACATACTAATGCTTGTCTGAATTCACTCTCCTCTACTTAAAGACAGATGGATTCACATTCTAGTTGTATCTGAAGAAGTGAGATGTGGCTCACGAAAGCTCATACCCTACCAGAAAATATTTTTGTTAGTCTTTAAGGTGCTACTGGACTCTTGCCCTTTTCTACTACTGCAGACAGACTAACACGGCTACCCACTGTGAATTATTTTCTACTAGTTAGAGATTAATAAAAGATTAGTGGCATGCTCCCTATTCTTTTGAATGCATTCCATTGTTTCTTTGGAATTCTTACAACAGCTGTTAGGTCATTGTTATGACCACCTCCAGAAAGGTAATAGCCACATGTGCCTATTTCCAGCCATTAGTGCTACGTATGGAGTCAGTTCTGCAAAGACCAATCTCATTCATGGATATCAGCATGTTCTGAATTAGTCGGTGGCTACAGTCGCATGAAGAGTTACTCTGAGATCAGATATGTTACAAGTCAATGTATGCAGAGATCATCCTATGCCATCAGCCTTCATTAAACATGCACAGCCCAGTGGGTGAAAGTACAGCAGCTATCATACTGGAGATGGTTGTTTGGATCAGTTCTAAGAGTAGTAGATTTTATTTCTGTAATGGGATAACTGTCTTGAGGACAGAGGCGTATTAAGCTCCATCTGGATACTGATCTGAATGGGCCTCTTAAAAAAACAGTTTTGTAAAAGCTGGATGAAATCTCATTTGGATCCACTTTTAGGATCTCGGCCAAAGACAAACAGATTGCCTTTGAGGGCCATGCAAATTTATCATGTCATAACGCAATGTCACAAAGATGCTCTCTGTTTCAATGCTGACAAGACAAATAGTTTGGAATCCCTCCTGAACTGGCTCAGTAGTTTGGCCTGTGGCCCTGGCCAGCAGTGTCACAAGGAAAGGCTTCAAAAACAGAAGAGGAAAGTGTAGAATTTCTCTGATAAATTTCCCATAGGCAATGACCTGCTCTCCCAACTCCCACACCAATGGCCTCTGCCCAAGTGAGTCTAATACACAAACTCTAGCTATCCCTTTCTCAAGCTCATGCAATGGCTTGCTCCAAACAGTTCCTTTGGTGAAAGCTCAAAGCTCATCTCATTGGTCCATGCCCTCCAATGCTGGCAATGTTGTGGTGCACATGCTCTTAGAAACAAGATTGTATAAAGTCTTGTTTCAAACAAGATTGTATAAAGTCTAATAGATAATACGGAAAATTGAAACGGTTGTTTTGCTATTAGGGAAAAATAGCCCTACTCAGACAACACAGCATGTGTGAATATGTGGAGCAAGATGGCGGCCTCTGTTCCCACTTCAGACTTCTGTGCAATGATGAAGGGCAGGCGGGCTTTCTGCAGAAGACCTGATCAACATGATGTGGAAATTCATGGTGGGAACAATGCATGCAATCCCCTCCCCCGACATGTGTTGATTATCTGCATGCTATTTTATCTGAATTGGGCTAATTTCTCAGCAATTCTGTATCTCTTCACTTATCTTGATAGGCCTCTTCCATTTGGTGATTTGGTATGCTCACCCTTCAAATCTGTGTGAGATCATTTATTTAATTCATTTTCTGTTACCTTTCCACCCAATTTAGGAGCTGAGTAGCAGAACCCCTCCCCCAAACTACCACCCTCTGAAACCTACTGTCCAGGTAAGACAAAAACACCACAAAATGATGCCTCCCAGTACTAACCCCAAGCGTCAGCCCAGAAAGAGACCACAATCAATGATATTGAAAGCCCCCAGAGAATCAACAAGGTCATATTCCCTCATCCATGTTCCAGTGCAGGGCATCCAGCAGGGCAATGGAGCTGTTTCATTCCTGTAATCAGACAAGATGCCCTGTTAAGCCTGTTAAGTAAATTTGCTGGGGCCAGGCGGGAGGAAGGCGCAGCAGGCGCTCAAGATGCGGCGGGGAGGGCGGGGAGATTGCCGCCAGTTTCGCCATGGCCTTTTCGGCTCTCGGCAGGCCGCTCAGCTAGTGGCCATGCTACAGCCAACCAGCCCTCTCCCCTTACATTTGAAGGGGCCAATGAGGGCTGTTGGTGTTGAGGGTGGGCAGGGCTTGCTGGAGATGGGCCGGAAGCTGTTTTTCACTCCGGTCCATCTTCCCAGCATATAAAGGGGAGCCGGCTGCCGGAGGCTTTAGTCCGTTGCCGGCTTTCATCCCACCCTCCCTCCCTGTTTTCATATTATTGTTTTTTGTTTTTTTTAAATCATTGTCACAACTTATGCAGGGTGAGTATTGGGCAGGATCCATTTTAGGGGGAAAGCAGTCTGTGAGCCCCTTTCCTCTGCTTTGGGGGATCCCAATAAGGGATTCCAGGGAGAGGCACGGTGGTAAGGCAAGCCAGTTCAGTGGCAGTCAGAGTGGCCTCTCCCTAGGTGGCAGTGAGATTTACCGAGTGGTTCACATCCAGGTATTTCCCATCACTGCTATCCCCAGCTACTCCAGCGGACCGCTGGAGTAAGTTCAACATCAGTCCGCATTGGGGTCAGCAGATGTTTGGGATCCTGCCCAGATACAGCACCAATGCTTACACTTGTTAAAAGAGCTGAATAAATAAGTTGTGGCTGTTTACCTCCACAATTTCTTCTAATGTTCTGTGCAATGTGTCGTTTATGTTATTTCTGGTTATGGGGTATATATAGCAAGCCTCTCCTCCCCACTAGCCCTGTACTAGCAACAACTGTTTTACAGATTCTTCACAATGCCAAACTTATCAAAGGTTTTAAGCCACACAAGTGTCTCAAGGAAGGTATCGGTTTTCTTTTAACTCTGAGTTAGCTATTTTATTCTACATTGGCATTTCAGACTTAACCAAAAGTTTATTGCACCTACTCAGCCAAAGCAATTTGTCTTACATCACTTTCTGTCTAGCGCGTTATTTAAAATATTTAAAACTGCATAATAAATAACCAATGCTAAAAAGACATGTAAAACAAAATAAAGCAAATTAAAACATAAGGCAAGGAGGAGGGATCACTGAGGGAAGACCAGACAAAACAGTGAAGGCTTCATCTGCTGATGGAAGACAGTGATAGAAGAGGACAGACAAATATCCCTGGAAAGGAAGTTCAAAAAGTTTGGCAGCACAACCGAGAAGGCCCTCTCTCAGATTGCCACCATCTAGCCACATAATGTGGGGGCAATGGGGCACCCAAAGTAGAATCACACAAAACCATAGTTAAGATTGTAATTCATAAACCAACTTCAAACCACGGTTTCAGATAGATAGACCCCAACTAATCATAGTTTAATTCAGCCATGGTTTCATATTATATCTGATTTGACTCAGAGTGCAATGAACACAGCATTGACTTAAGATCAGGGAAACCCAGTTCAAATCTTCACTCAGCCTTGAAGCCCATGTTAATAGGCTCTGCCCCTAAGCTCCTTGAAGGATATTCAAAAATACATTTATTCATTCATTAAAGGATGTGATGTGCTCCTGTTTATTATATTTTAATTTCCATACTTGTGTAATTACATTCACAGTTTTGATCCTGTTTGTTCTAGGCTACCCTATTAGGTTAATGGGATTCCTCTCTGATACCTTTACTTTTATCCCTTTTTTACAAATTGTACATGACTTCAAGGTTTGCTTTTCTTCACAAAGGATGTAACTTACTGGTTGGGTTGCACAATACAGTAAGATAATATTTTGCTAGTGTTAAACTCTTACTCATACACATGCATATACACACAGAGTGTTTCTATGTTCCCTCTACTCAGAGAGCAGATTTGGTTTATATTTAACCACACATATTTTAGCACTGAACAACTTTGAAACAAGAAAGGAAAACCCAGGAGCCTTTTTCATATTTTTCCCAGGGCATATAATATACAGCTCTACAGGAAAATATAAAAATGTTCTCCTGCAGTTTTACTAGTGCTGTTGAAAGCCCACCCTTTTAGTTATTTTTTCTTTAATTTGCTTTTCATTCCTGTCATTCCAAATGTTTCCAGAATTAAAATTCATAGGATCGTTGCCAAATTATAATTGTATAATTGGGGGATTTCTCTACTCATTACCCCCCAAAAAGAGGAAGGGGTTGTTAAGCCAGTTCAAGAATGAAAAGAATTGCCTGGCTTTTAGTTTGAACATGATTTCTAGGGTTCTCTCCTCTGTGTGACTATATTGATAAAATATGAGTTTTAAAAGATTTAAATATGTCCAGAAACAAGGCATTTGAAGACCTACTGATTAGTTTCATGAACTTCAACTCCTTTCCAATTCAGAGGCAATGTAAGGTACTCATGTCATCTCTAAAATTACTACAGACATGACACTAATACAAAAAAGGTAAAGGTAAAGGTAGTCCCCTGTGCATATTTTCTACTATTGTTAAATCAAAACTCTCTAGAAAGCTTGAGTAAGCTTCAGATTCTGGAGGAGGTGTGAGAACCTTATACTGCCTCTGAGTTGGAGCTCAGTGAGTTGGGCTTAAGTGTGGGAACAATAGGGTTGTGCAAAAGAAAATCAGTAAATTTTGGGTTCAGGTTTATTAGGCCCAGTTTTTTTTCAGGAAATCTGAAATAAGCCAAATACCCATACTGGTAAATATGGGTATTCGACTTATTTTCGGGTTTCCTGAAAATGTTTTGGCCCTGGGGGGTAATTTTTCGAGGTTGAGCCCTAAAATTCGCAGCATAGCTTGAAGGGACTCTCCTTGCACGAACCCAAGTGTTTGGAGAAGATTGGGTCAGGGGTCCGATTTTATGGGGTCCGGAATGGGTCGCCCCCTTCTCCATAGAATAATATTGCAGAGTTTGCAATGATTTTCTATGGAGTGGGGTGACCCATTAGGGACCCCATAAAATCAGACCCCCTGACCCAATCTTCACCAAACTTTGCGGGTCGTGCAAGGAGAGTCCCTTCAAGCTATGCTTTAAAAGTGGGGGCTCTACCTCAAAAAATGCCTCCCCATGACCTGAAAAAGCCTAATAATTATTTGGCTTTTTCCAGAATTGCCTGTTTGGCTTTGACATTCTCCTGGGGTTGTGCATTCAATAAACCTGAACTGGAAATGTGCCGAAATGGCTAATTTTTGAGTTTATTTTCAGTTTGTGTTTATCAATATGCACAAGCCTAGTGTGGGGTTAACTTGATTGTTCAAGCATGCAATCCTTCACTACCTATATTCTGAAAAATATAGTTTGGAGAGGACTGTATCACATGATTCTGCTGAATCAGCTCTCAAAAACAGATTGACCAATCTTAAACCTTAGCATTATTTATTTGCAGATTAGTGTGTCAAAGTGTCATGCTCTCGACCTCAAAGCAGGTGTGTGTGTGTGTTTAATTGGGCAACTACTGTTATATTTATTTTTCTGTCCGTCTCTCTTTCTGTCCTTATATGGTTCTTCAGCACTCTGGAGTTACTTTCGCTGCCCTGCCATATTGTAAAGCACATTTTTAATTTGCTGTCTTCTTTAATTCCTTACAAATCATTCTCGTTTGCATGTCAGTATTTCTCTTCCAGCACTTGAAGTGTTAGCAGGGATGTGATTTGTTTTCCATAGACCCCTGAGAATAAATATACTTTCCATTCAGTTTTTCTATTATTACATTGCATTTAAGCCATTCGTTACAAAAACCCATAACACTGTGGTGTAGCTTATATTGACAAGCG
Organism: Euleptes europaea; assembly: GCF_029931775.1. Taxonomy (NCBI): domain Eukaryota; kingdom Metazoa; phylum Chordata; class Lepidosauria; order Squamata; family Sphaerodactylidae; genus Euleptes; species Euleptes europaea. The sequence continues at coordinate 32,269,926 of NC_079316.1, read as the reverse complement.
CCTAATTCTTCCCTAGGACAATAAAAAAGCTCCCATTGTTATTGGTTTTTCCTCAGCAATTTGAATTTATGTCAACTCACTGAGAGAAATTCCTCCCAGGTGTGATAGGGTAGCCCAATAGACATAGAATGGCAGTGACTAGGAGACAGAGAAGTGAGCAAAGGAAACAATCCTGAAAGAAACTAGGGTTGCCAGGTCTACATGGCCAATGGTGTGTGTGTGGGGGGGGTAGGGCTGCCAGCTCCAGGTTGGGAAACTCCTGGAGATTTGGGGGTGGAGCCTGGGGAGGACAGAGACACCAGTTGGGTAAAATGTCATAGTGTCCACCTTCCAAGCATCCATTTTCTCCATGGGAACTGATCTCTGTAGTCTGGAGATGTGCTGTAATTCTAGGGGATCCCCAGGTCCCAACTGGAAGCTGGCATCCCTAAAAGAAACTTTCAGAGACACAGCCAGAGAGATAATGGATGAGTCTAAACCCAAGCAACAGAAACGTGAAAAACAAATGGAGAGCATGGACAGAAAGAAGGCACCAAGCTTTGGTTTCGTATTCATCTGAATCTGTGTGCTTTCACATTATCAACAATGACCCTCTTGAAGGACCTTCATGGTTTTGCCTCAGCAACACAACGCACAAAACAGAAACAGTCATCATAAACTAAGAATCCTGATACAGAAAATACCGCACAAAAAAAGGACGAGATATAAAAATACTGAAGTGCAAAGTCTGAGGCCAATCAACAGACTAAATACATAAAATTGGCTAAGGAAATTGCAGAGGACAACCTAACTGATTGGTTTCATATGAAGAAAAACTCCTTTTTTACATTAAAAAAAATCTGTATTCCAATCCAGCAAAGATAATCTGCATGAGGAAACAGACCATCCTCATGCATATGATTTGCTGGATCACATGCCCGGCATGCAAAATAAATGGTCATTTCAGGCCTTGTTGCAAGATTCCCACCTCATTCTGCATACAGAACTGCTCGCATGGTCCCTCTCACTGGACTGGGATCACACACACTGCCCCACACAGATGTTTAGTGCTGATTGCTCTGACCGTTCCAAAACACATGTGTAGCACATGGAAAAACTGAACAGAGTGTTGAACTCTAATACTTAAGAATCTAACAGCAGATTCTTTCCTCTTCAACCACAAGGGCTAGAAAAGTGTAGAATAAAAAATACAGGATTGGATCCAACCTGCTTTTCCACTGGTGAAAAGGGGACAAGGGATCTCTTTGCCCACCAAAAAGACTGTGCTGGGGCCAGCAGGGACAAAAGCCAGAGAACTATGATAAGGAGAGGAATCGTGAAAGACCAAATGAAAAAGGTGGCTGGATTATATCCACTGTTTGTGAGGTTAGATTGCATAATCTGTCAAATTCAATATTAGACGCTATATTCCGTACATTCTTACAATATATTAGATTTCTAGACTCCCATCATGTTCCATCACAATTTGCATAGACAACCAAAAGTCAGTTGTCAGGCCAGTGACTTCCTGTGCATTCATACTCTGTACGAGCACAGTGAAAGTTATTCTTGACAGTTGCACTATAACTCTGAAGCTGCCATCTGCCAGAGTTCTGCCTGTAAGATTTATTTGTTAATGCAGGGATATAATGGCCAAAGGGTGGATTATTTGTGGCATATGTTACATTGCATACTTTATAAGCTTTGGAAAATGCCAATAATTACTTCCAGCTCATGGAAAAGGTGAGCTACAGTTTTACTATATACTATGCAGTCCCTATGTTGTATAAATAATACTAAAAAAAGAAGAAGAAAAAAACCTGTCCAGCGCCAAGGAGAATCTTGCCATTTTTACACATTTGCTTATTATATGTTGAATAGGGCAGAATCATATCTTGCAATATGTATCACTTGCTGGGCTTTTAATTAGTGGGAACAAAAATGCAGCAATTTGAGAAATTCAGTTGTTTGTTTTCAGATACTTTAAGTAAAAGCATTTAAGCCACAACAAATAATGGATTTTACTCTTAGAAGGGTCCATTTTAAACTGTAATTTTCATTTTTCCTCTGTCAATGAAGAACTCACAAGATAAACTTCAGTGAGCCATCTTTGTTATGTGGCCCCAGATAATGGACTGGAGACCAATAAAGAAAAAGGATGGATTGATTTAATGGTTAAAACTTTAGTGGAGAATTTAGATTATCAAACTCGGGCAGTATTTATGACTAATTCATAAAGAAGTAGTTCTTCCCCCCAAAAAAAGTTTCATAAACAAATGTAGATACCTCTTTCACATCTGTCCTCTGAACAAATAAACAAACTGGGTTGGTTTTTAAAAGGCAGTGGTACAAAGCAAATAAAAACATGTACAACTGCTGGTTTTATCATTATACTCTGTTTCTAACAATGCGCTCTTACTCCCTTCAAAAACCATTGACTTTGGTGGACTTAGAAGGCAGCAGCTCTCCTTAGAATTGCACTATAAATGTTGTCTTGCTTCCCTACCCACAGAGTGTGGGTTTCAAAGACTTCAGAGCAGATTTTTTTCATAAATTTTATGGTAACTCCTTTCTACATTTGCAATATGTATTTTTATTCATTCAATCTGTGTCACTGATTTCCTTATATACATTTTCTCTGTTTTGCCCTGTTACACTTCACAGAGGCAATCAGTATTTCTATGAAGTCAGTAGCAAGTCTCCTCTAGTATGTATGGAGGAGCCTAAAATAAGAAATAGGATAAAGTAGATGTTCAACAAAGGAAAGAATGGTGGGATTCATGATTGTACATATATGATGACATTGTCCAAAAACCATGTCCTTTTAAAGAGTTTTACTGATCCATAATCAAAGATCTAACCTACTGGCATCCATGCTTAAATAATAAGGTTCCCTCCTCCCCAAAGTGCCAGTTCCTAAATTTCTTCATACAGCACATGCCTTGGGAATTTTGTCTTACCCAATACATTCAATGTGTACCTTTGCTGCTACGGGTAAATATTTGAATTAAATTGTGATCTGCTTGCCATCTCAGGCACTAGAAATTATTTCTGGATCTCCTGACACTCAGTAACTTGACATTACTGTAACTAGAAAACTATCTTCTTTATTACTTTTAACAGAAACACAGTTTTAATACTTCACTCTAAACTGGTAGTTTCTTATTGTCTTTTGCAGCAATCATTGCCATAAGTGTGGTTTTGCTCTGCTAATGTAACATTGGGTGTGAAAGGAACATTTGGATTCCTCCAATGTGTCCTTTTCTGGAGCTTTTGTTAAACAGTTAAAATTGTGATATAATAAGAACAAACCTAAACAAATAAAGTTTTGTTCTGTAATTTCAGAGTCAAAACACTGGCAATAAGCATGCGTGATTGCATATTTGCCTGAATATCAAATCATGATTCAAGTTATTTTCTTTTAATTATGGTTACTGATTTTCACTAATCAATGGCACTGCTGTTTTGTGATGTGAAGTCTGTATGCAGAGCTTTAGGAAGGGAATAAAGGATAGGCAATGTTTCCAAATGTAAAAAGGCAAAGTCTAGCCAAGTACGGAGTAGTAAGAATTACAATTATGCATGATCTGAAAGCTGCTTTCCATATTCTCTGTGACGTTGTGTTTTATAGGCACAAGTTATCAACTTAGGGCAGCAGTCTTGGCCGAGCCATGAGCCCTAAGAACATAAGAAAAGCCATGCTAGATCAGACCAAGGTCCATCAAGTCCAGCGGTATGTTCACACAGTGGCCAACCAGGTGCCTCTAGGAAGCCCACAGACAAGACGACTGCAGCAGCATTACCCTCTTGTACTTTTACTTGATTCTAGCCAAAGAGCTAGTCTGCATAAAGGCAACCATGCTTAAATAATAGGTTTCCATTTATTGTCAATAACACGTGCTATCAATAACACATTCAGCATGACGTGAAGCTCAGTTTAAACCACAAGGGTCCTTGTCACACCAGACCTCCATCAGAAGCCACTGACATTGAGAAGAAACCACATGGTGTAGAACTTCAAACTTGATCAATGCAATAAAGGAGCAGACGCCATGAGAAAAAGTGACACATTTCATCCGGAGAAGTATGCAGACAAACACTGCAGTTGCACATGTGTCAGAATGTTTAGCTGTGTTAGAGAAACGTGGCTGCATGTATATGGTGGTCCACCAGATAAATGAGCAATCTGAAAAAAATTATTTGTGACTATTAACACTTTGAACCACACGTTAAACTGTTGAAGGTTTAGTTCTGCCTATAACTAATGTCATTTTGTAAATTCACACTCACAAATCTGTCTGAATTCTGACTTCTGAACTCTGGAAATGAACTTGTGCGCATCGTAATGCCTCACTTGCAGAACAGAGTTGGATATTACCAAACCATTCATTTAATTTTTATGATAACAAAACACATGAAAACGGGGGAGGGTACAGGTTACAGGGGTCTTTTTGTGCCATGGACACATGCAGGAAGAAAAATGAATTTTTCTTGATGAACCATCCCTGCACTTTCGGGGGGAGGTAGAGAAATATGGCATATGTTTGAAGAAATCCTTTTTCTCTCTTTTTTCTCCTGCCAGAGACTGCTGCAGAGATGAGACACTTGCCATTCAGAATAATTCATCAGAAAGCCAGACTGGTTCAAAGGTATTTAATCTTTCCTAATCCGGACTTCAGCTAGCCCTCATTTCCTTAAACTCCCCGATATTTTACAATGCTAGTTAAAAAACATCAAAAATAGTGACCAAAGAGGCCCTGTGCCAGAAAATGTTTTATAAATCTACATGGAAGCCAATTTTACATGGTATGTTTTTATCAGTTTGGGTAATGGCATGCATTTCAAGCACAATGCCTGCTCTGGCTAGCGTGTTCTTCCATTTTAAGATGGCTCTCCTATTCAGTAAGAACAATCACAAGGGATGCATCCCAGACTAGAAGGTTCCTTTATGGCCACTGGTGACAAGCAATAGCACACAGTATTTTGTCATTTTTGGATTATGAGTCCTCTTTGGATGAATGTTCAGGACCTGGCATCTCTTCAGCACTTTTTAATTTGGACTGCATTTCTATTCAGCAAGAACAACCAAAGCAAACATACTGCTTCCATAACTGGGACATATATTATTAATGTACACAGATAATAATTATCCATCTGAAACTCAAGGTCAAGGATGTGAGGAAAAGAGGAAACTGAAGAGGCATCTCCCCTTCCAAAAAAAACAGGACATGGACCAATTGCCTTCTATTCCATTCCTTAACTCTTAGCTTCCATGATTAAAAATTATTTTATACCTTTAGATACAGAAGGTACTTCATAACATGACACAAATGCTGGTTTTAATGGTGAGAAAAAGGATCCTTCAGAATGTTTACGCTTTATTACATGTCCTAGCTCTGAGGGGGAGGGAAGGTCAAACAAGAAAGCAAGCATCCCTCCAATTTTTATTAAAACCGAATTGAGTATTAGGGATTTGGCCGAGCAAATGGACTGGTTTGGGTAGGTGAAAGGGCTGAAGACAACTCTGCATCCTTTTCACCTTTTTAGAATGAGCTGCAATTAATGCCTTTGTTCAGCAAAACACGCCCCATGAATTCCAAACACCAGCCTGTCATCTACATTTCCACAAGCAAATGTTGTGTTCAAAATGTTTCTTTTGGAGGAGGCAAAAACATAAGAATCATGCTGCACATGACTTATTGTGGAACAACCATGAGTCATTGTGCATAATTTTGAGCCTGGACTAAAACATACTAAAGCTTATGTTGGGTTTCAGATGCCCCAGTTCAAGTGCTATGCCTTGGTTTGTTTAGTGCTTACAGAAATTGTACTGAAAACTCATCAGCAGCATTCCTGCACATTATTGCAGAATAAGGTGCGGCATTGGCCGTTCCTGTCATAAGGGTTTGAAGTTGACTTTGGGGAGACTGTTACAGTTGGCAGATTTTGTAGACTTGTAAAATGGGGTTTAGTGCGTCTGTGTGTTTCTGCATGCCTGTCAGGAAGTTTGCACAGCTATTCGTTCACCAAACAAGAGGGTCATATTGAATGGGCCTCTCATCCATATTGAATGAGTCCACCACCTACATTGCTTGTTTCAATAAACAACATAAATTTTGTGTGGCTACTTTGTCTTTTTTTTAAGAACCCCCCCCCCAAAAAAAAGTCTGTATCCTCTTGGGCTTTCTTTTTATTAAAAAAAAATCCTGTCAGGAAATAAAAAATGTAGCTATAAATTACATAAAATACTTGATAGCAAACCACTGAGAAGGCTGGGAGTGAGCACCTTTGATCTAATCAAAATAACCATTGTAAGAAAGTCATCCAGCCTTAATTTTTCAAAAGCTATTAGGCTTCAAATTAAATAGGAGCTGAAAATAAAAATGAGCTCGCACTGCAAGTAGAAGCTAAATTTGGTCCATTTTTGTTTTGTTTTTTTCTGTACCAAACGTCCTTGCATTTACCATTTGACAATTCTTCTGATAAAACACTCACTGCAATCAGGTGAAGTAGGTTATTAATGGCTCTAAAAAGATATACAGGATTGCCTCATCCTGAGGCAATTAAGGCTGTGAAGTAAGTGTATTTAATATCTCCAAGGGCCTGACTATAATGAAACAGGTGATCTTTCTAAAATTGCTATTGTTTATCTCATCGAGAATTCTTTTGCTAATTTTCTTTTTTGGGAAAAAAACCTAATGAAGGACTCCATGGCTTCCGACTCCTTTGGATAACGTTCTGTACCCAAAACTTTTAAAAGCAGAATCCCCTTCAGGAAAATTAAACCTACAAGTGCAACTTCAGTCATGTAACTGTTTTGCAAAATGTGTATATTTTCAGTGCCCCTACATGCCGCCAGTCTGCATAGTGGGAGGGAGGAGGAAACAGTGTGATACTTCCTTTCTCTGCACATAGTAACTGTGGCTTAGTGTAATAGCACTGGTGATATTTTGGTAGACTCCCTGAGAGAAATATTTGGCTTACAGTGGAATGATGGATCAGTATGGGTCCCATCTAGAAATAAAAGTTGATTATGTGTTTGGCCAGATTTTTCAGAACACTTTGCCAGTATTAAAAAAATGCAGATGAAATTTCGCACAGAATCCCATTAGGATTTAGTCTCGGTACATGCCTGTCTCTTAATTCTTCCCAATTTCCACCAATGCTCTTCCTGCTCTCACCAGCCCCCAATTCTTCCCTTGTCTTGAAAACCCCACTTGTTCACCCATGGCCCTTCCCTTCAGGGTACAAAGTATATAAAGACCCCAGTTATTTCAGAATGGAAACTTCTCTGGGATGCAGAAATGGAAACTTCTCTCTTGAGATCTTTCCTACCTTCCTCGCCCTCTCAGAAATTCTGTACTTTGCCACTTCCATAAATCACATAGCTTGTTACTGTATTTGCTACTACTAAAGATTAACTTCTGGGGCACCCCATGATCAGACATTCTCCAGACTGCCAGTTTTACAGACCACCCATAAACCCACATTAAGGCTACTATGGGTATCACAATTTCTGCTTGCACCCAAAGGTTCTGCACAAAAGTGCAGAAAAAAACACCATAGACAAGGAAATGCAACAATCACATTGTATAACAGCCATTTTTTTGTGAACTGTTTTGAACTGCTGCTTCTTTAGTAGAAGGTGTAACACAACGTTTAAAATATAAACCAGCCTTCCTTTGTTCAACTTTTGCATCAGAGCTGAAATGAAATTTACACACCTTCAAAACTTTGGCAACATTTCAGGGTTCAAACTTGATTTCTGGGTTTCATGTACTTTCAAGTTTCACTTTTATGAGTTGGTTTTGAGAGGTACTTGGAAAACCTAAATCATAATTCCACCTGAATGTAAACACTAGGTTGTTAACATTCCATAACATCATCTATTATTTGCACATTTGGGATGGGGCGAAAGAATTAGAGACTGTCATACTGAATGTTGGTAAATAAGTATATGGTGAAGGCATATTTATGTAGCTTTTGCACAAATTAACTTCAGGTTAGGACCACAATCTCAAGATTTCAGGCCAAGCAATATAATCCATCATACTGTAAAGAACATTAAAATGTATTTTAGTACTGGGGGGTGGGGGTTCTATAAACCAACATGGCTAACTATAACCTTTGTCTATCCTACATTAGGAAATTTAGAGGTAGACAAAAGATGGTGGTGGGGAAACCAACCACACTGGGGATATGGATTTTTGTGTGTGTTTCAACATTACAACTTCTTTGGTCCACAGTTAGTTCCTGAGGGATGCAGAAAGTGACCTGACAAAAAGCCATTTTCCTTGGTCCCTTTCCCATGCTTGAGCTCAGACTAATCGTATTACTTTTGGGGTTTCCCTTCTCGCCCCCGCCCCCCGCCCTTCATTCTTCAGAGGCCATAAAGATAAGTAGCCTAAGACGAAACCCTTTTCTCCCCACTTCATTCTCCATAATTCATACACTTTGATATTTCATACATAATTCAGGAAAGGATGAATGGAAAGGGGCCTCTTTGCACATGTTAGGACCTGGATGCAAAAATAATGAACATAAGAAATCGTTCACTGCCTCTTGTTAATTGAGATTCTGACTTTTCCACAGTCCAGTTCCCAAACAGTTTACTAGCCTGCCCTCAAAAGACAATCAAACAGCACTTTTGAAAGACTCCAAACACAAAGTCATCTTTAAATAGCACTTCTCCCGAAACTCAACCTGTTTGTGTGTGTGTTTGGCAACAACTTTATATGATAACAAGGTCATAAACTTGGCTAGGAGAAGGTGTGGGCCCTTTCAGTCTCTTCAAGTCTCTAGTCCTCAGGAAGATGTAAGAAACAAGTCATAGCCAGTATGTCATCCAATTACTCAGTAATGGATAAACCTGCTTTCACCCTCGATGTTTTGAGCAGTAAGAGCAAAAGCACAATAACAACTCACAAAAGCTCAAGCATACATTTTTATTTAGGTTTTTACTGTTCAGTTCATCACACAACCTCTCACCCATGCAGCCTTTGCCCCCCCCCCAACTAGAATTTTTAGCTATGGGTCTGAAACAAGTATCAGAAATGCCCAGCTATTGTAACCCAATTGTCCCCAGTTATGAGGACAAACCCAATAGCCCAATGTTGTTCATCAGGCCCATTTTCAGTCACACTTCTTTGGATGTGCATTGATTTGCAATAGGAAAACAATGGAAATCTTAATGGCATTTTGGAGTATTGCCAATAGGACTGTAAATAACATAACAAAAACTTGAAATCAGAGCTCTACGTTCAATTGTTTTCACAGACTTGCACACTGTGGAACTGAAACAAGATTGCTAAGGTTTCTTCTGCGTGAAGGTTTTGTTGTGGATTCCTCCTTCCAAGGGTGTGTGTTTTTAAAACAGTTTCCACACAGCATTTTTATGCAATTGTTTTTAAATCTGTAAACAAAAACCAAAATCACTTAGCTGTTCCCAGGTGATCCTATTCCTGTCCCTTTTATATCAAAGCTGGGGAAAGCTTCAGCGTTTCATTTGTTAAAGGTGCAGGAGCTTAGCTGTGGGGAGGGGTGGGGGCAACCTTAATATGTGCTTGCTTGTAGAATCAAGAGAACTGAAACTACAGAGCAGGAGAAACCAATTACACCTTTTGAACCTAATGGCAAGGCAAAATGTACATCTGCACTGTTAAAATTGGTGTACCTGGTACCCAAACTAAACATCACAGGGCAATCCCAAATTTCTGAATGTCATACTTACAGATCTTTATAGTTGCACACTGTTCTGTGATACTTCGACTAGTATTAATAAAAACTGTCACATGGCCTTTGGATTTTGCTTTGGAGCATCATGGCTTGTTGCATCCTCTGTTTTGAAAATATACCTGAGGACATAATCATACATTTCAAAGTCCTGTATCTGCCCCAGTCCTGTCAACAGACATGCTTGAAGAATCCCATGCTCGGAACATAATTCCCAGGGAGAGTAGATCCTAAACTTGGATCAGGACCTGCCTGACACCCATGGAGAGTGGGCTTTGGGATTCCCCCCACACCATTTTCCCAATGGGCTCCAACAGCTCTGTGGAGCCACTACTTGCCCCACTGAGGAAACCTATATGGAGCTCATCAGTACCCAATGGAAACCAAGTTTGAAGGCTGGAATTCCTAGAGCATGCCCGTTGACAAGTCTGGGTCAAACACATAGAGGCATGAAGACTTCATAATGTATAATTAGGTCCTCCACTTAACAGATAAAGAGAGGCATTTTTTCAACTGGAAATAAATGATCCAGGAAAAGCCTGTGCTTTTCTCCCACCATGAGAAGAGTTGGTTTTTGTACCCGGCTTTTCTCTCCCTTTAAGGAGTCTCAAAGCAGCTTACAATCACCTTCCCTTCCCCTCCCTGCAACAGACACCTTGTGAGGTAGGTAGTGCTGAAAGAATCCTGAGAGAACTGTAACTAGCCCAAGCTTACCCAGCAGGCTTCATGTGGAGGAGTGGGGAAACAAACCCAGTTCACCAGATTAGATTCCACCACTCTTAACCACTTCATCATGCTGGCTCTCACTTTTTCTCCAGGCTGTTTGTCATCATGTAGCTCAGTTTCATCTTTTCTGACCTGGCAGCAACTCTCCAACATCTCCAGCAACTCTGCAAGATTGCCTTTACCTTCTGCCAGATCACTAACATCTCAACTGGAGCAGCTGTGGCTCAGTGAAAGAGCCTCTGCTTTGCATGCAGAAGATCCCAGGTTAAACCCCAGCATCTCCGGGTAGTAGGATCATAGAATCACAGATCAGGTCATAGGTGATATGAAAGACTTCAGCCTGAGACTGGGGAGAACTGCTGCTGGTCTGAGTAGACAATACTGACTTTGATGGACCCAGGGTTGATTCAGTATAAGGCAGCTTCATGTGAGATGCTGGTGACTGAACCTGGGATCTGCTGCATGGAAAACATAAGTTCTACCAGTGAGGTGGTTGCTGATTGCCAACAACCTGCACCTTTAAGAGTGGCTTCATAGGACCTTATTTACCAGGTGATATTGTTTACCCAAGAGCCAGCATTGTGTGGTGGTTAAGGTGTCAGACTAGGATCTGGGAAACCCAGGTTCGAATCCCCAGTCTGCCATGGAAACTTGACCTTAGGCCTGAGTCACACACTCTCAGCCATGATGGATGGGAGAACTCCAAGCAATACCAGGGTCCTGACGGGAAGGCAAGCAATGGCAAACCACCTATGAACATCTCTGGCCTTGAAACCCCCACTGGGGATCACCATAAGTCAGATGTGACTTGACAGTAAAAACACACACAGAGAAAACACACAACAGATCACTTCAGGATACAATAATTCCACATTAACATACCACACCCTCATTAGCACATTATCTTGATACTTACAGGACAATGATTAGCACATTACCTTTGATACTTTGCAGGACAATGACTCAGCTCAAACCCAACCCCCTTTTGACTATATATTACTCTTCCTTCACACTTGACACTGAGAGACACTGTCCTTCAGTGTTACTCCTCTGAAGATGCCTGCCACAGCTGCTGGCGAAATGTCAGGAAAGAAAATACCAAGACCACGGTCACACAGCCTGGATAACCTACAAGAACTGATGAACTCTGACCATGAAAGCCTTCAACAATATTTTTACACACAGGGATTGTTTACCTGTATGCCATGAAAAATTTCGACTGCTCATTTCCACACCTTAAGCCTCTTTTCAAAGGAACAAGACATTTTCCCCACAAGATTCTTAGCAATCCTATCTCCTTTCAGTACACTTCTCATAGTACTTGCTTCCTAGAACCAAACCAAAGCATCTGTCCCCCACTAGGGAGGGCACCTAGCAGAGGGAGATGAAGTGTTAGGGAAAGCTTCAGGTGCTCAGTTGTAGTTTAAGCACAGGAACCCTGCCAGAAAAAAAGTTGGTGACCAGTCTCTTTAAAATACAACGCAAGATCTCTGGAGGGATAGCTTGATGAAGATGTCAACCCAGTGTGTGGCTGCTGTGAAAAAGGCAAATTCCATGCTGGCCACAATTTGATAAGGAATAGAGAATAAAACTGCTGCTATCATACCACCCTTGTACAAATCTATGGTGAGACCACACTTAAAATACTGTGTACAGTTCTGGTCACCACACCTAAAAAAGGATATTACAGAGCTTGAGAAGGTACAGAAAAGAGCAACCAAAATAATCAGGGGGCTAGAGCAACAGCCCTGTGAGGAGTGGTTAAGGCGCTTAAGGCTGTTTAGCTTGGAAAGAAGGCAGTTAAGATGGAGGTCTATATTATGCATAGACAGTACGGCCTGAGTAGACAGGAAGCTTTTCTTCCTCTCTCATAATACTTAGAACGTGGGGTAATCTGCTGAAGCTGGAGGGTGAGAGATTCAAAACAGATAAAAGGAAGTATTTTTTGACACGATGCATAGTTAAGTTCTGGAACTCCCCGCCCCAGGCTTTCAGAGGGGAGCGGACATGTTCATGGAGGATAGGGGCTATTCATGGCTACTAGTTAAAATGGATACTAGTCATGATGCCTACCAATTCTCTCCAGGATCAGAGGAGCATGCCTATTATATTATATGCCTATTATATTAGGTGCTGTGGAACACAGGCAGGATGGTGCTGCTGCAGTCGTCTAGTTTGTGGGCTTCCTAGAGGCCCCTGGTTGGCCACTGTGTGAACAGACCGCTGGACTTGATGGGCCTGGGTCTGATCCAGCAGGGCCTTTAACACGAAAGCGAGCTTAGCGCTTCCCAGTCCGGTAACAACAAATAAGGGGAAGGAAAGCGCCTGGCCCCTCCGAGAAGCCTTCAGTTGGCAAGGCCAAATGCCGAGCGGAGCACGCCCCTCCCCGTCCGGGGGAGGCAAAGAGAGAGAGAGAGGCCATCAACTCTGCTGCAAAGTAGGTTAACGAGCGTCTCGCCGCGCTCCCTCCGCCGCGCCCGGCTTCAGGTGCTGCGCATTTGCCACTGTCTGCTTTGTCTCCCCCTCGCCCCGTAGCCTCGAGTGGCGGCATATTGATTAACTCCGGGGAGCGACTCTCGCTCCGGAGCGCGTGGCCACGACTTGGCGAGGCGGCCGCCCGCCCGCCCGCCCGACGGAGGGGCTCCGGAGATGATTAGCCTATTAACAGCGCTCGGGCGCGCCAGGTACACACGGCGCTCCGCAACGAAGCGGCGGCAGGCAGGCAGGCAGGCAGGCAGCCTTCCACCGCGCCGCTCTAATTCGAGGCCTCCGCATTCAGGGAGGGGCCGTGGCTCCGTGGTAGAGCATCTGCTTGGCCTGCAGAAGGTCGCAGGTTCAAGCCCCGGCATCTCCAGTCAAAGCGACTAGGCAAGTAGGTGATGGGAAAGGCCTCTGCCTGAGACCCTGGAGAGCCGCTGCCGGTCTGAGTAGACAATACTGACTTTGGTGGACCCAGGGTCTGATTCAGTATCAGGCAGCTTCACGTGTTCATGTGATGCGGGATATTGGGGCGAGGCCCGGGCGTTCTGCAGGCCGAAGAGGTGGCGGCTCGGCGTTAAAGCGGAGTGGATCCCAGGAGAGGTCTGAACCAGGGCCGCCCCTCCGGAGACCGCTGAATCAACCTATGCAAGAGGGCTGGCTGCCTAGAAAAGAGCTGTGGGCTCGGGCTGCCAGAATCTTCAGACGTGACCCTGAACGTGAATCTCCCCACTGTCAATCAAGTAGACTTCTGCCTTACCTACTGAGTATCAAGGGTGCTGGAGGGAGATTTGTATACATTTTAGGGGAGACAGGCGATTCACAAGTTATTTCAGACTGCTGGCACTTGGACAGGTAGAAAACGCCGTCAAGTCCCAGCCGACTGATGGTGGGCCCTTAAGGGTTTTCAAGGCCAGAGACATTCATAGGTGGTTTGCTGTTGCCTGCCTCTGCAGAGCAATCCTGGACCTCCTTGAGGCTCTCCCATCCAATTGCTAAGCAGGGCCAGCCTGAGAAGCTAGTCTGGGCTGTCCAAGTCAGGGCTGCAGGCACTTGCAGGACTCACTTGCCTTGGAGAAATGTGTGGAACCAGGGGTCAAGTACAGTAATAGTCGGTTTTTCGTCCCCTGTCCCCAAAGCTGCACCTGCCAAGACCTCCTTCAATGGCTGTGTCCCAGGACAGGAGGCCTGTGCAAGACCTAAACCCAAAATCCTGTACACACCCATACTTCTCAGTACAATAGCTACCAATGTTAAAAGACCGGTAATGAATGCAGTCGCTCTTTCAATACATCTAGGTACACACACACAATTTCAGTCAGGCCTCAATGCCCCTTTAAGAAGAAGAGTTGGTTTTTATACCCCGACGTTCTCTGCCACTTAAGAATCAAACCGGCTTACAATCTCCTTCCCTTCCCCACAACAGACACCCTGTGAGGTAGGTGGGGCTGAGAGAGGCGTGACTAGCCCAAGGTCACCCAGCTGGCTTCATGTGCAGGAGTGGGGAAACCAACCCAGTTCACGAGACTAGCCTCCGCCGCTCATGTGGAGGAGAGAGGAATCAAACTCAGTTCTCCAGATCAGAGTCCACCTCTCCAAACCACCTCTTGGCTCTCCAAGAGCTTCGTGGTAAATTCAGCAGCGGAGGAAGAAACCACACCTGGCTTTGTCTGCACCATCCTTTGAAAGGCACTAAATTCCGAGAGAGAGGAGGCTGGCTGTGGGCGCTGCGCCTACGGAGCCCATTTACTGCTGCAAAAGTAAATCTGATTCTCACCGCTCCCCCCAGACCTCACCATCCACCTTTAAATTGCATGACAGGCCAGAGCTTTGAAGAGACCACCAATACATTTAAGTGTCAGGAAGTCTTGCTGAAATGCTCGTCCTTGTGCTCGCAATTCTTAAAGGCACCGAGGTTGGCTGTGCAGTTTACAGGTGTGAGATATGGAGAAACGGACGGGATATGCGGGGGGTTGTGGGTACAGTGCAAGACAGCCGAATGAGCAGGGGTCACGTTTCCTCCGCTGCCCTTGGATTGATTCGCAATTTGCAAGTGCTACAAAGCTATTTCTTTCCCTTTTTATTTTGGTTCTTCCTGTAAATATAGACCCACCCCTTTGACAGGACATTTTATAAAGCTGTTGGCTACAAATGCTAACCATCAACCTGTCTTGCTAAGCAAACCACAGCTACGTTTGCGGCCTGTATGCATGGGAGAGAGGAGCAGAATACCACTTTCCTTGATTTCAGTTAAATATTTAATCAGTTAAATATTAAATCTGTTACAATCTAAAGGGCCCTCCACCAAGCATTGTGGATGGGGAAGATCATTTAATTGAAATTGGAGATATTTGCAATCTGTAGTCAATTTCCTATTTCAGAACTTGGAAAATGTCTGATTCAAGCATTGGGCTTTGTTCCAGGTAAATTGACATGTAGCTTAACTTGGTTTAACTATGAAGGCTAATGAAACTCTCAGGCGGCTTGTCTCTCGACCTTAAAAGCTCTGCTTGGGAAAAGTAGGACATCCTCATCAGGTGCTTCCTATTGGGGTATGGCTTGCTCAGCCCGTCGAACCTCCTGCCATTTTGCTGTGGGTTGAAGAATCCTTTGCCCTCTCCCGGATATCGAAGCAGCAGTCTGGAACGAGTCCCTTACTGTGAAATCATGCATAGCGCAAGAAATCGACCCTGTGCAGGCTTACTAGGAAGTCATGTTCAACAACGTGACAATTTCCGAGTGAGGGTGAATGAGATCGGGCTGTACATCATGTAGATTAATATCAGAACTGGGGATATACTGATCTTTTCTTAATTTAACCCAATCCCTTAAACTAAACTCCATAACAGAAATGATTTGTTAACTACTTACATGGAGCTCGCTTGGTTTCCAAGGGGCTACCCCAGTGAAAGGTGAATTCACCCCCAGTGATTATATCCAAATGAAGGTCTGTGAAATGGTTTCATTAATCTCACGAACAGCGCCTCAAGGTAGAGACGACAATCAGGCTCCTAAGCAGGCTTGCTTGAAAACCCTATATGGATTCTCTATTGTTACTTAACACCTCCTCTGTCTTCACCCCACATTTGGAGATAAAAATGCATGGATTTCAGAGCAGTTGGCCTGCTTAATTGGTTTATGGAAGGGACAGTAAATTCTTGAGAGGACAATTTCGCCTTTGTGCCATGACCCCCATTCTCCTGCAACTCAAAACTGATCCCTACATACAACACACTTTAAAATACTCGGCGTCACCTTATTAAACGGATAACAGATTTGAGTAAGAGCAATAGAAGGAGGGTTGACTAGAATGGGTATTTGACTTGTGGGACTCCCTGCCACCAGATGCAGTGGTGGCTACTGGTTCAGGGGGATTTAAAGGGGGGTGGACCCGTTTACGGAGGATGAGAGGCAATGTCAGGTGCTGGGAAGAGGTCAGCAGGTGAGGGCGGTTGTCTGTGGGCCCTGCTTCCTGGGGGCATCTGACCAGCCAGCCGCTGTGGGAGACAGGTTGCTGGGATAGATCGACCAGAGCCCTGATCCAGCAGGAGGACTCTTCAGTTGAACCTGAGGTCAGAATGGCCGGGAAAATAGAAGAAGAGTTGGTTTTTATATACCGACTTTCTCTACCACTTAAGGAAGAATCAACCCGGCTTACAATCACCTTCCTGTGGGGTAGGTGGGACTGAGTGTGACTTGGCCAAGGTCACCCAGCTGGCTTCATGTGTAGGAGCGGGGAAATAAATCCAGTTCACCAGACTAGCCTCCGCAGCTCATGTGGAGGAGAGGGGAATCAAACCCGGTCCTCCAGATCAGAGTCCAACGGCCACCGCTCCAAACCACCACGCCATAAACGTTTCTGCTTCGCTAGGCTACGTGGCCCACTTATTTCCCCAATACTTGTCTTGTGTTATTTTTAAACTGACTTTGGTGGGGGGGGGGGGGAGGCCGAAGCTGAAGGAGAGATTCTTCAGAGGGAGGGCATAACAGAGCTCTTCAGCTGCAAGCCCCGAAAATGGCATAAGCAGCCATTCTCCCCCACCCCCAACACACACACATCGTCATTTTCCTTTCCAGAAAGCAAAAGGTACTGAAGATACCCCCCTCCTGGAAAAAAAACGCAGTTACGCTCAGCCGCAGCAACAACCCCAGTAGTGAGAGGAGGAGAGTTGGTTTTTATATGCCGACTTTCTCTACCACTGAAGGGAGACTAAAACCGGCTTTCAATCACCTTCCTTTCCCCTCCTCTCAACAGACACCCTGTGAGGTAGGTGGGGCTGAGAGAGCTCTAACAGAACTGTGACTTGCCCAAGGTCACCCAGCTGGCTTCGTGTGTAGGAGTGGGGAAACAAATCCAGCTCACCAGATTAGCCTCCGCTGCTCATGCGGAGAAGTGAGGAATCAAACCCGGTTCTCCAGATGCGAGTCCACCGCTCCAAATCACCGCTCTTCACCACTGCGCCCAGCCTGGGTTTTTTCCCCCGCAGGTGTCTCCCCGCCAGGCGTTGGCCCAGCTCGTCGGCCTCGAGATCGGCCTTGTAGAGCCAACGCCGGCCAAGGCAGGGCGCTCGGTTTGGAGAGCGGCTGGTCGTAGCATCGCCCTGCGCAAACAGAGGGGATTCTCGCCGCGGGCCGGCCCAGCGCTGGCCGACTGAAGGCGGGAATCCAGCCACAAAGCCTTTGAAGTTCCCCGGCGGGTGGAGAGTCTGCTTGATAGCGACTTTAACCTTCTAGGCTTGGGGGTGGGGGGTGATTAAGCCAAGCTCTCAAGGAAAAAAAGTTACAGAGAAGATTGTAGAACAGCTAGATTCGAGGCGAGTAGCACCTTAGAGACCAATAAGGTTTTCGGGGGTCTGAGCTTTGCAGAATCGGAGCTCCCTTCTTCAGATAAGAGTGTAGTCTACCAGGACGCTCTATCTGGCAGACCGGAGTACTT
Source organism: Euleptes europaea (assembly GCF_029931775.1). Lineage (NCBI taxonomy): Eukaryota > Metazoa > Chordata > Lepidosauria > Squamata > Sphaerodactylidae > Euleptes > Euleptes europaea. The sequence goes on along the minus strand of NC_079316.1, from coordinate 32,252,075 downwards.
CAGTTGAATACATGAAGCTGCCTTATACTGAATCAGACCTTTGGTCCATCAAAGTTAGTCTTGTCTACTCAGACCGGCAGCGGCTCTCGGGGGTCTCAGGTAGAGATCCTTCACATCACCTACTCACCTAGTCCCTTTCACTGGAGACGCCAGGGATTGAACCTGGGACTTTCTGCATGCCAAGCAGATGTTCTGCCACTGAGCCACAGCCTCTCTCCAAACTACCTTTCTATGGAAATAAGCCCTCCAGTAAACTTGAGACCTTTTTGCAGGAAAGATTGCATACTTACTTGGGAGTATGCGCCACTGTTATCAGTGGGACTTCTTTCGGATTAAACATGGGTCCGGATCCTTGTTTCAAAGATTCTAGCTAGGCGTGTTTTCCCAGAAGAGTGTCATGTGGACATAAGAAAGGCCATGCTGGATCAGACCCACTGAGTGTTCACTAGGCCTTTTCCCAAATATATGTCACGGTCTTCTCATTTGACTCCCCCAGGGACCCCCCCCCCAATGGAATCGGCTTGGTTCATCTGAGACAATCCCAGATGCTGTCGAGAAGGAATCGGGTTGCTCCCGTTTTTTTATCAGTCTTTTCTCCTCAGCGTTCAAATGGAAAATCCTTCCGGCAGCCAAAGTTAACATTTTGGGTTTCCCATTTAAATTAATGGGACGTAAAAACACCTCCGTAAATTGCTCCAGTTAAGATTAATGGGGACTTTAAAGTTACAGCGGGGAACGCACTTCCTCGAGAGTTAGGCCCATTGAACGCAGTGGGATTTGCTTCTGAGCATGCACCGATAGGACGGCGCTGCCCTGGTCTTCACTTTGGCTGGGTCATTATCTTAGGTTATCAAGATTCTACCGTCTTCTTTTTTTGCTAAAGGAAACATGGGTTAAAATGGGTTATTTAGCCATGAACCTCTTTTAAAAATAGGAATAGCCACATGTTGAAACTATTTGAAGCACCTTAGAATTCTTCTTCATGCCAATCCACAGCCTTCCCAAATTCCCAGTGAAAGGAAGGCCTGACCCAGCCAGTCAAGCGTCTTTAACGTGCAGTCCTATGAATGCTCCCCAATAAGCCCCGTGGAATTCAGTGGGATTGACTTTCCTGTAAATTTAGACAGGCTTAGAAGTAGGCAGGCACGTGTTCACTGGTAACTTGACGGCCAGGGGTTGCAGTTCTAAACACGCTTATTTGGGATGGATTCCCACCGAAATCATGGGATTTCCACCTGGGAGGAAATACACTGAACGAGGTGAAGGAGCAGACAACTTCTGAGCAGACAGCGTTAGGCGCTTGGGGGTGCAATTCTAAGAACCTGGGAATAAGCCCCATGGGGGGGGGGGCGAATGGGACTGAGTGAGACTTATTTAGATTACTCAGTAAATTGCTTCAGTACACGAACGGAGCTGCTGGGCCCTCATGTCTCCCCTGTCTTATGACCACCCCATAAGGGGTTTAACCCAAAAGATGTGCAGAGGTGGTTTGCCATTGCCTGCCTCTGCATACCGCCTCTCGATTTCTCTGGTGGTCTCCCATCAGCGTAGGGAACAGGGCCCACCCTGCTCTTCTGAGCTCTTACGAGATCAGGCTAGCCTGGGCCATCCGTAGGCACGCTTCAATCAGTAATAAATCCCAGTTACTTAAATGGAGCTTAGATCCCAGTAAACGTCAACGGGATTTACTTCCAGCCTTAACTGCATGATAAATTGGCCTGCCTCTCTCAACGCCTCTCTGGCCCTCCTACGCTGGGTAGCTTCATTTCACGCGGCTCGATCCTATATGCCTCACCTGGAAGTCCCACCGGCTTTTGCTTCCCATTCTGTAGGATTGCAGCCCTAGGCAGGGTCTGTTCCGCTTTCCCGGGGATTTATGTTCTGAGACCGTCGCTTCTCCGCTTTGCATCCCCGCACTGGAGGAAAAGGGAGTTTGACGACATGCTTCTAATTGCCCTAAGCCGCCATCCATTCAGGAGGACAAAAGTAACATAATTAGACTTAATTAAGTTGTTGCTGTTGCTGTTGTTTTTAAAGGCCAGGTCGGTCATGCTTGCGCGAACCCAGCAGACTGTCGGCGATCATTCCCAGAAGCAGCCTCCCATGCTATTCAAAGTGGGTTACCCACCTGTTGGCTGTATGCTCCTCGCTTAGGCGGGCGGCTGCGGCTTTGGCTACGGACAATGAACCGCTCGAGAGAGACAGTCAGAGGAAGAGTCCGACCAACAGAGACATCTTTCCCCAAGGGAGATCACGAAGTCAGTAGGTCTCGAGATCTACGCTCCGCTCAGAAGAGGAACCACGGGCATTGCAGCCTGGCGTTTGTTCAGTTTGTTCTTTAATGCCTCTGTGTCAGGCGGAAATCCTTCAGATAAAGCTTTCCCCAGCTTTAGGGGCAAACTGGGAGAAGCCTCGTGCGCGGCATTTCTGCTTTCCCCAAAGAAAAATCGAGTCTTATGAAACCTTGGCAGTAATGTGTGCGTTAAGTGCGGTCAAGTCGCTTCCGACTTATGGGGACCCTATGAATCAAAGTCCTCCAAAATGTCCTTTGACAGCCTTGCTCAGATCTTGCAAACTGAGGGCTGTGGCTTCCTTCATTGAGTTAATCCATCTCTTGTTGGGTCTTCCTCTTTTCCTACTGCCCTCAGCTTTTGCTGGCATGACGTCTTTTCCCGTGACTCTTGTCTTCTCAAATGTGACCAAAATACGATAGCCTCAGTTTAGTCATTTTAGCTTCTAGGGCCAGTTCAGGCTTGATTTGATCTAGACCCCACTGATTTGTTTGTTTGTTTTTGGCACTCCATGGTAACCGTAACACTCTCCTCCAACACCACATTTCAAAGGAATCTACTTTTTTCCTATCAGCTTTCTTCAATGTCCAGCTTTCACACCCACACATAGTAATAGGGCAGTATAAGCGAAGTATAAATCCGTTATGTTTTCAACCCCTAAAACAAAGCAAGTATATGGGAGATCTAGGAATGTAGTGCGTGGTTGCTGCTGTTTTAAAAGCAGCATTATTGTGTTCTATTATTGTGTCCTATTATTGTGTTCGCAGGTCAGTACAATCATACTGACCAGCGACCTTCTCTTGCCTTTCGAAGCGCCAGAATGGAGGCTCGTTCATACCCTGAACCTAAACATATGATTACTTGGAACTTCCTCTGAGCTTGAGTTGAAAGCGAGTCCCCTTAAAGGCAGAGGATTTTGGGCTCTAAATCCGCCAACATTTAGCGCTTCTGGTCTGGACCCTCTTTACTCCAATCGGAGAAAGCGGTGCGCTTGCTGAAAAAGTCCCCTTTGAAATCAGCGAGGTCTAATCCCTGTTCACTCCGGCTCGAGTTTCAGCCTGCAGATCGCAGTCGAGAATCGGCTTAAGCCCAAGGACAACTGAGTCTGACCCTATCTATGTTTACTCAGAAGTGAATCCCACTGATTTCAATGGGATTTACTTCTAAGTAGGTGTCACGTCAGCCCCAGCAGATTGGGGGTTGTGAGAAAGGTCCCCACCACTACACACACACAAGCCTGTAATATCTGAGCACAATAACTTAACACACACAGTCTGAGAATGGGTCAGGGGCTGAACCAAGTTTTCCCCAAATCGAATTTCCGCTGGGATTGGCGGGGTGCGGGGGGGGGGGGGAGACTATGTGCCAAGCAAGCCGCTTCCAATGTGCGGGGTTTGAAAAGGCGGGGACGGTTTTGAAGGGTAAGCCATCCATCATCTTCACGAAAGTGGCCCGGCTCAAAGTTGGCCCTTGGAGGAGACTTCAAAGACAAAAGGGACTCCAAGATACAGACTCCCAAAAGAGTTCCCTCTCTGGCTTATTGCAGGGAGGGCCGGCGGGGGCTTGACAGGGGTCGAAACTTGTTTGTTCTGGTGCCTCTATCTGTCACCTCCCAAAATACAATCCAAGCAAGGCACGACGGCCCTCATTTTCTTTTTTTGAAAAAGCTCTTCAAAAGATTCAGATTTAAGAGAGAGAAATCAATCAAATTAAGCAGTTTTTGGAGAAGGGAAAAAAAGATTAACCCGTTTATTCCACAGTATTCTGGCCATCCTGTTGCCAAGTACAACAGCCACTGTGCGCATGGATTGTGCCTTTAGTAAGAAGCCCCCCCCCCCCCGGTTTCGGGTTTGGCTATGAAACGTAGCAATCCATCATTGACTTTCTATTTCTGTCTCCATAAAAGTCCCCAAGATCCAATTGTACCACTCCAGTATCAACGGTTGGCCTGCCAGCCACGGCACACCTCCTTGGAAGGAAGCCCCATTGAAACCAGGGGGAGTTCCTTCTGAGGAGTGTCGGATCAGGCTGCAGGACTGCAATTGCCTACAGAAGGGAGTAAATTGCTTTGAAATCTATGGGATTTACAGAGCCATTCTAAACAGGTATACTCGGAGACCTGCTCAGGTCTATTCAGTGGGGCTTAATCTCAGGAAAGCGTTCCTAGAATTGCGCTGTTAACGCCTAGGGCAGGCTAATAGGATGCTCACCGATCATTTTAGGAAGAGAGCTAAGCAAAACCGTAATACTCCTTCCCTGAAACCAGAGAGACTGAAAAGTGCAGACTTTGGGCTGGCTCGTGCCCATTTCCATTCACTCGGTGGTGAATTTTAAAGGCAACTTTTCTTATGCTGGGGTGGGGGGGACGCCGCTGAGAAGTAAACAAACAAGTTTAGCATATTTCCTGTTAATAGTTCCTCTTGGTCTCAAAACTAAAAAAAAAATAAGCCCCCATTTACAGTTATGAGAATTTGGATTGGAATAATGTGCATCTAGAGAGCGGCAAATCCAAGGCAAAACCTCCCGTGCATAAATGGCCCCTAAGTCTGATTGAATTCAATGCGACTAACTTCCGAGTCAACCTGCATAGGACTAGGCTGTGAATCAATTAAATATTTTCCTTCTAACTAAACCTAAAAATCCTCCCCCAGAAATGCAGCTCCTTTTTCCAGAAACCGCAACTCCAGCATCAGAAATATTGATGTAATGTATGTGAAAAGGACTCATTATGAAATCCTTCGTTGTCCTTCCTCTACTTTTTGGGCACACGACGCAGAAGTTTGGAATCGTTTCGGCAATTCTTTCGGGTCTGAATCCTCCCCCTTCCCTAACTTTGGTCATGGAACAGTTTGCCGTGGCCATCGCCTGACTGAGCAGGAGCGCGATCCTAAACCCCTTGGAGCCTTAGGGAACCCCGCGGCCATGATTCCCTCGAGAATGATCTCGGGACCGCCGTTTTCTTAAGCATCCATGGAGAGGAAGCGGCGCATCTGGACTCTACGCTCAAGGAGAGCGCGGCCGTTTCTGGCCCGCTTTAAACACCAAACCAATGGAGAGCGACCCAAATCGCTCTGCCCGGGGATCAATTCCGCGCCAGGTTACAGCAACTGGGTTTCTTCTTACCATCTGCTTTTTAGTATTAAAGTGTGTGTTTTAACAAAGTTTGGGTTGACTTAATTGAGCGTTTCCGGTCTGAGGGATTTCCAGCCACATAGTTTTCAAAAAGACAATTTAAAAAAGAAGAAAGACCAGCTTGCATTCTTGGCCTACCCAGCGGGAGCACATCCTGTATTTAAAAGTGAGACTTTGAAAGAAAAAGGGGGGAAAAAGAAATAAAAGGTCATGAATACCATTTTTTCTTGGCTGCGCCTACAGCTAGTCACCCAAATATCCGAATATATAAAATGGTAAAAATATATATTTAAAACGGTCTTCTCATTAATTTATTTAAGTTTTTTTTAAAATGTTTACCTACTAATGGGTTTTTCTTTTTTGGCCTTTCCTAGGCTACTATTTAGTGCAGGCCAACACGGCTATATCCTCTGAGACTTATCTTACATATTCTATTGCATTGTTAACTCCTGGGGAGGGAACCCCATTCACCTCGCTGGCCCTTCCTTGGAAGAAAACGCGGCTGGGATGGAGGGGGGGAGCTGTCTTGGCGGCTTTCTTACGAAAGGCTGGGAGCGGCCTGAACTGTGATCCATTCCCCCACCCCCCAGTCTTCAGGGAGTTCAGTCTCTCCCCCCACCCCCCATCAGAAATAAGTCATCAAATCTTTGGCTGGAGTTTCTGGCTGTGGGGCGGCGGCGGCGGGGGGGCTCTCCCGCTTGTTCCTCCTCCTGCTACATTCACAACGTTTTCACAAAGCGAGGGGGCCGTCGAACACGATCCCTTCTCGCCCCGCGTTTTCTTTCTGCTCTCCACTTCCGCTGCTTTTGTGCCGCGACCCGGCGCGCTTTCTTTCCCCATCGGGGACTCCTGCTCTCTTCTCGGCCTCTCCCCGTCCTGAACTGTTTTACAGGCTGGCTTTGTTGGGAGGAGGGAGAGAGGGAGGGGAAGCCCAAGACCTGCCCGGCCCGCTTCCTCCAGAAGGCCCGGCGAAGGGAGGTCAGGTTGCCCACGCATGCAGAACATCCCCAGCTGTTTTGTGCGCCTCGGGCCGGCGGCGAGGGGGCCGCCGGGCGCTGGCCCCCGATCTGGCCGCGGACAATGGCCGGCCGGACAGCTGCGCGGCCCCACAAAAGCGCCCCTCTTCTGCCGCCTCTGTTGACTTCGTGTTGCTCGTGACCTTTGGGCCCCACTTGTTGCTAATACAGATGCTGGTCGAGCCCGTTTAATTGGCTTTCTTCCTCACGTGAAGGCCCCCGATTCTTTTTTTCCCCCTCCCCTGCCAATGTTGCCAAACAATTTAATTGACTCTGAAATATTCCTCTGCTTTCATGTCCTCTTCTTGAGAGAGAGAGAGAGAGAGAGAGAGAGAGAGAGAGAGAGAGAGAGAGTGGGGAAAGTTTGGGAGACTGAAATAGTCATATTGTTACCCCCATGCTCTCTTTCAAAGGGAAATATATATACACACACACACACACACACACACACACACACATACAAGGATGGATCTTCAACACCCTGGAAGAAGGGGTGTTTGTTTGTTTGTTTGTTTGTTTGTTACCAACTCTGGGCAGGGAAATTGCTACCTAAGGCACATGGAGAAGTCAGTGGAAAAAAGTAGAGACCTCCATAGGTAAAGAAAGACCTGAACATGTCCAGAGGAGGGCAACAAGGATGGTGAGGGGTCTGGAGACCAAGTCCTATGAGGAAAGGTTGAAGGAGCTGGGTATGTTTAGCCTGAAGAGGAGAAGATTGACAGGGGATATGATAACCATCTTCAAGTACTTGAAGGGCTGTCATATAGAGGATGGTGCCGAGTTGTTTTCTGTTGCCCAGAAGGTCGGACCAGAACCAATGGGTTGAAATTAAATAAGAAGAGTCTCCATGTAGAATAATTTTTTGGAGGTTACTGGAGACATTAGGAAGAATTTTCTAACAGAGCAATTCCTCAGTAGGCTTCCTTAGGAGGTGGTAAGCGCTCCTTCCCTGGAGGTTTTTAAGTAGAGGCTAGATGGCCATCTGTCAGCAATGCTGATTCTATGAACTTCATAAGTTCATAAGAGGGAGGGCATAAGGCCATCTTCTGGGCACTGGGTGTGTGTGGGGGAGGTAGTTGTGAATTTCCTGCATTGTATAGGGGGTTGGACTAGATGACCCTGGTGGTCCCTTCCAACTCTATGATTCTATGACCCGCAGGTCTCTCTCCCTTCACCCTCCCTCCCCACTCTCTGGGTCTATTTAGATACACTGGAAACAGTAGGGCCTGGAAGGCCCTACAGGGAAAGAGACTGCATCTCTGCCTCTGATGGGTATATGTGGATCTGAGCGGCTGATGAATACCAGTGGCATGTCACTGATTTCACCGATGGGTGTAGTAGGAGGCAGAACAGGTATTTGAAAATCAGTTCTGGAGATAGAGATGTGAGAGACGGCAGGGCCACATGCTCTCCTGCAGCTCCCCACCTTCCAGTGAAAAAGTACCCAAAGGAATACTCAGAGAGAGATGGCGGTGGTGGTTGTTCAATCTGACCAGTAAGATACTGTGGGTTTGCACATCCATGTGTGTGCACATACCAAGATGAGAAAGATCCTGAGTGAAGATCTACTTCTTAAGCCCTGCCTGGCCTGTCCCCCTGTAGAATGAGGTGGGTGGTAATAAAAGACAGAGCTTTTTCAGTGGTGGGTTCCCCATTTTGCAATATCTTTCCCCAGGCTTGCCTGGCATCTGCCTTAATGTCCTTCACACACCAGGTCACCTTTTAAAGCTGGTAGTTCTTTCTTTCTTTCTTTCTTTCTTTCTTTCTTTCTTTCTTTCTTTCTTTCTTTCTTTCTTTCTTTCTTTCTTTCTTTCTTCTGCTTCTAGCCTGATTTATGGATAACATTTCAGACTGCTAGATTGTGTTTTATGCTGGCTTATTTTTGTGGCTCATTTTAATACTGACAATTCTTAGGTTGTTGTTTTTATTATTTTACTGTATTTACATAGTGAGCAGAATTCCGGAGAGACAGCGCTTATACACTTTCTAAAGCAAATAAACAAATATTAGTTGCTAACAATCCATCTCCCAGTTGGAACTATTTATTTCATCTTTGTCTGCCCTTTCTCCAGGATGCAGATATGGACCCCTGACTTCCATTTTACCCTCACAACAAACGTATTAAGTAGGTTAGGCTGGAAAAAAATGGCAGGCCCAAGACTGCCCAGCAAGGTTCATGGCAGAGTGGGGATTTAATCCCAGGTTTCCTAGGTCCTGGTCCATCACTCTAATCATTACAGCACAGGGCCCTCAATAAGTATTCCCTACATTCATCGGGGCTTGCTCTCTTATAGAAATATGTCTACAGACCATAGAAAGAATGTCTACCGAAGTTATGTGAAATACTTGCAGAACAGAAGCATCAGTGTTACAGATGGGTTGTTTTGTGCATACACATCTTATCACCTAGATCTTAATATGTATGCTTGTACCATATTCATTTATTGAATTTGACTCCAGAGAATGACTGGTCCAAATCTGCCAATTGAGTTTCATGGCGAAGAGGAATTTGAACCTGGGTTTCTTCCCCCATTGTCCCATGCCATAACACCACTGGGCTGTTATTCTCTTTCAGGCAATCCATTATCCTTCCATTTCTGCACCCCCCCCATCAGAAAAAAAATAATGCTGTCCCACCTTACAGGGTTGTCAAAAAGGATGACTGAGCTATGCTTTGAACACTATCAGTGCGATATTACTGTGTGGGTGCTTACAGTATAGAGCTAAGATTGCAGTAGATGGCCAAATAGATAAATAGCTGTATTACTAGATGTTCTAGTCTGCTAGAATACCTTAGTTCTCTGAAAAAGGAACTGAAGGCTTTTACTATAAGTATCCTATTTTATAATTGTACTTTTTAAAAAAAAAATTAATGCATGTGTGTGCCTGATATTCTGAGCCTTTTGGAAAGGACCAGTTCTGGCACCATCAGCTGAGATGCAGTTCTGCCCAGGTGACCATTTCTAGAGGATCCGAAATCCTGTTTTTCAGAGGATCGGATGTCCAGTTGTTCTGGTGCCAGGCACTAAGGTTCGCTTCTGGCCACCCCCCAAAGAGAATGGGATGGTGGGGTAGATGCAAGTGGACCTGAGAGTTTTCTCTGGCTTTGGCCCCAGCTAAAGGATGCTGTCCATAGAACTACACATATGAACACACACCAACACATGAAGCTGCCTTATACTGAATCAGACCTTTGTATTGAGCATTGTCTACTCTGACCAGCAGTGGCTCTCCAGGGTCTCAGGCAGAGGACTTTCACATCACCTACCTACCTAGTCCCTTTAACTGGAGATGCCGGGAACTGAACCTGGGACCTTCTGCACTCCAAGTAGAAGCTCTGCCACTGAGCTATGGCCCTTCCAAATATGCCTTGGCTTCGACTTGTCACTCGAAAGACAAGTCCCGAAAAGGGTTGTGGGGGATAGGAAGGTTATTTATGCATAGGAGGTTTTGCCTTGGATGTGCCGCTCTTTAAAGGTAAAGGTCCCCTGTGCAAGCACCGGGTCATTCCTGACCCATGGGGTGATGTCACATCCCCACGTTTTCTAGGCAGACTTTGCTTACGGGGTGGTTTGCCAGTGCCTTCCCCAGTCTTCCCTTTACCCCCAGCAAACTGGGTACTTGATTTTACCGACCTCGGAAGGATGGGAGACTGAGTCAACCTTGAGCCGACTACCTGAAACCAACTTCCCTTGGGATCGAACTCAGATCGTGAGCAGAGCTTGGACTGCAGTACTGCAGCTTACCACTCTGGCTCCTTTGCCACGCTTTAGATGCACATTTCCCCCATGCCAATTCTCAAAACACTAAGCCCCCATGCAGAGTATTGAGAATCCGGACTGGGAAAATGTGCACCTAGAGAGCGGCAAACCCAAGGCAAAACCTCCCGTGCATAAACGGCGGGGGAGAGGGCAAGGGAACGCAGGGGGTCAACAAGGCAGAACCGCCCTGCCGGGTCTCCTCTCCCCCCTAATGTTCGGAACAGAGGCGCTGCGAAAGGGCTCCTCCCCGGCCTGTGGCGCCGTGGGGGGAACGGGGGCGCTGTCCCCGAGGCCCGACCCGCCGCTCCGGCGTCTGGGAGGCGGCCCAGCCGCCGTAGTTGCCCCTCTGTGCCGGGCATGGCAACGCGGCCAGGCATTGTTGCCCGGCTGATGAGAGAGGAGGAGCGGGCGGGCGGGCGGGCGGGCGGGGAGGCGCCGCTGTTCTCTTCTTCCTTCGCCGCGCCACTCGCTCGCAACCAGGGGCAGTGCGGCGAGGCTGCCCTAAAGCTTGCAATAGAAGCGCAGCCAGGCCGGGAGAGCCAGAAAGGGGGGGGGGCGCGAAGGCGGCTACTCCATTGTTTAGAGCAGCGACTCAGCAAATCGGCGAAGCTGAGCCAGCCCTGGCCGCCACCCTAAAGCTTTGAATAGCGGCTCAGCCGAACAGGGGCCGGAGGGCCTCCGGCGTCGGGGTGGTACTACAAGCCTGGGCACCCTTACCCGAGAGTAAGCCCCCTTTCAGGCCGGTGCTACCATTGGGCGAACTAGGGGGTCGCCTAGGGCGTAGACCTGGCCCGAGGGGCACAGTTTTAAACCGATTCGTTTCTTGGGGAAAATGCAACTGACAATTTATATACATCTACATACTTTTTATTTTATATATTATAAAATAAATATTATAAAATAAAATATTATAAAATATTATAAAATATAAATTATATATATAATTTTAAGATAAGTACCCAGCAGTGCTATGGAATATAATTAATTATAACATCTCATAAAATGTTTTGTGCTTTTATTTTTTCTACCAGACATCTGTTTTTAAATATTGGTTAGCAATGGGGAGGCGCAACTTGCCTAGGGCGCAAAAATGACTTGGCCTCGGTGGGAGCCGAACATGCCCAAGATCGCGCTTCCTCGACAGTCTCACTGAGTGAAGGGGATCTGTTCTCTCGTTCGTAGGATCTGGATTCGAGGCCCAGCAAAAGCGACCGGCTCCACTCCCCCAGAGAAAGACGGTCCCGAGTGGCGGATTCATATGAACACATGAAGCTGCCTTATACTGACTCAGACCCTTGGTCCATCCAAGCCAGTATTGTCTACTCTGACCGGCAGCAGTCTCAGGGTCTTTCGCATCACCTACTTGCCTGGTCCCTTTAACTGGAGATACCGCGGATTGAACCTGAGACCTCCTGCATGCCAAGCAGAGGCTCTACCCCTGAGCCACAGCCCCTCCCCATGCATTCCTGGCTTACGCTGCCAGTCTTTGCAAAAGTGCTGGCCTTGGGATGGACCCCCCCTCCACCACCACCCCTCCTTCAGACGCCTTGAGCGGCCGGGACTTCTTCCTGGCTTGGGACTAGGGTTGCCAGGTCCCTCTTCTCCACCGGCGGGAGATTTTGGGGGTGGAGCCGAAGGAGGGCGGGGTTTGGGAGGGAAGGGACTTCAGTGCCATAGAGTCCAATGGCCAAAGAGGCCCTTTTCTCCAGGCGAACTGATCTCTATCGGCTGGAGATCAGTTGTAATAGCAGGAGATCTTCTGTTAGTACCTGGAGGCCGGCAACCCTACTTGGGACGCCTGTTGCATGCCTAGCGCAGATCCAGGCCGGGGACAGCCCCTCCTTCCAAATGATCCAAGGTCTGGCTAAGGGAGGGGGAAGATGTGGGGGGGGGGGGAAGCACTTTGTAGTCGCCCGGGCCCGCTTCCATTCAGAGGCGCATCTCCCTCTCCTGCGCCGCCTTTGATCCGTCGGGGCCCCGGCATGCCTGCCTTTTCCATAGAAACATCTCCATTGCCGGGGGATATTGATGTTTTCTTCCTCCTAGGGGTTATGATACGGTGAATCAGGCGCCGCAAAGCGGGGGGACAATGGCGGCATTCATGGGGTCCGGCGCGTCTCGCTCCCGCCGCCCGATGAATCCCAATATTGTTCTGCCGCCGGCCCTTGAAGGCCCTTTCAGCGCCGCCGCCGTCGGGGCCCGGGGAGGCGGCAGGTTCGCGTTGCCGCGGAGACCCGCCCGCGGGGTCCCGCCGCACCGCCGGCCCCGCACACAATGCCCGGCCGGCCGGGGGAGGCGCTCCCGCCGCCCGGCCGCCACTTCCGATGGGCTGTCAGGGCCACAAAGGCCCGCCTCGCCGGCCCCCCTCCCCCTCGCTCTCGCCGGCCTTTGATCTATTCAAAAGAACAAAGTCAAGGAGAAAGAGGGATGGGGGGGGCTGGGTTGTTGCTTCTTCTTCCCCTGATGCACAAGCACTAGGGTTGCCGGGTCCCTCTTCGCCACTAGCGGGAGATTTTTGGGGTGGAGCCTGAGGAGGAGGGGGTTTGGGGAGGGGAGGGACTGCAATGCCATAGAGTCCAATGGCCAAAGCGGCTATTTTCTCCAGGTGGGCTGATCTCTATCGGCTGCAGATCAGTTGTAATAGCAGGCAATCTCCAGCTAGTACCTGGAGGTTGGCAACCCTAACAAGCACAGTCCCGTCGACCTGGCATCTGCTTAGGAGGCTTCAGTCGCTGCCCCTTTGGCTTTCTCCAGTCCAGAGAACCCTGCACCGGTCTTTCTAGGCAGACTTTGTTTACGGGGTGGTTTGCCAGTGCCTTCCCCAGTCGTCTTCCCTTTACCCTCAGCAAGCTGCGTACTCATTTAACCGACCTCGGAAGGATGGAAGGCTGAGTCAACCTTGAGCCGGCTACCTGAAACTGACTTCCGTCGGGATCGAACTCAGGTTGTGAGCAGAGCTTGGACTGCAGTACTGCAGCTTACCACTCAGCGCCACGGGGCTCTTAACACCCTACCTTTAAAAAACAAACAAACAGGAAGTTCCTGTCCTCCACCAGAGGGTGCTGATAGGCGACATCACTTAGTTCTTCCAGATTAAAGGTCTACTATGTCTTTTTTTTTCCTAGGTAGATCAGGATGGGTCGCAGTGTTCGTCTGTCAATAGAAATAGAAAAGAGCTAGAGTCCAGCAGCACCTTAAAGACTAACAACATTTCTGGCAGGGTATGAGTTGGGTTACCAGGTCCCTCTTCACCACCGGTGGGAGGTTTTTGGGGCGGAGCCTAAGGAGGGTGGGGTTTGGGGAGAGGAGAGACTTCAATGCCATAGAGTCCAATTGCCAAGGCAGCCATTTTCTCCAGGTGAACTGATCTCTATGGGATGGAGATCAGCTGTAGTAGCAGGAGATTACCAGCTAGTACCTGGAGGTTGGCAACCCTAGGTATGAACTTTGGTGAGCCACAGCTCACTTCTTCAGATATAGCTAGAGTGTGAGAAGAACCACATTTTTTGTAGTAAAAGAGGTGTGGCAGCAAGACACTATAGCACCATCTTATCAAAAGATGTGTCCATGCTCACAAGTATTATTTTTACCACATCCTTCTTCCATCAAGCTCTCTGTGGCGCACGTAGTGGTCCCTCCCGTATTTTCTATTCACAACAACCCCAAGATTGCCTAATGTGTTTCTTGGCTGAGTGGGAATCTGAACCCAGGTCTCTAACAGTCACACATGAGACTGCCTTATACTAAATCAGCATCAATCTATTAAGGTCAGTACTGTATATACTCTCATTGACAGTGGCTCTACAGGGTCTTTCACATCATCTACCACATGGCCCTTTTAACTTGAGATACCTAGGATTGGACCTGGGACCTTCTCCGTACAAGCCAAATGTTTTAGTATAAAGTCAAACCCCACCACTTATTGGCTCTCAAGTCTAGATTTCTGAGAGAATATTATAAGAGTCTCAATAAAATGTGTGTAACTCTCTTTCAGCATGTTTATTTTGCTACATCCTGCTTAATGGAGAAAGAAGAAATAGAGGCATTCTGTGTTTTTCCTTTCATGTCACTCATGAAAAATCTATTAGTACATCTACTATTAGGATTATTACTCACATTGTTAGTCATGGACACAACACTTCGAATGTTCGTGATTCTTTAAAGATTATGGTTAACTAACATGAAAAAGGCACATTTAAATGCTGCATGAGTGTTATTATTATGATAACTGCTACTGTTATTGGAATGTGGAAGGTTTTTTAAAAAAAAACTTGATTCATGAGGGTTTCTTTTTCTCAGACAAGGTTACTTGCACAAAGTTGACACGAGACTGTAAATTCAACAAGCATAAAAGGTCCATTGAAAACAGAGTCAGAAAATTGTCACACGCATTATTAATACCACCTCCACTAGCATTTAATTAATTGTGCTACTTCTAATGATGTAGCCAGCTCTTTTATTTCCTGGCTCTTTTTAATGTGTGGTGCAGATGTACCACTCTTTCTAATCCCAGCTGAACTGATTGATCTGTGCAAACTTTGCATGAGTAACCATGAACAGAAGCTTTAGGAATCCTGGGTTTGCTTTGAAGCCATGATTTTTTTTTTCTCTCTCCCCCTTTCCCCAGGATTATATGAGCTCTTAAAATATGCAACCTGGGCCTTTAAAAAAAAAAAAAGCATTTGACATGGTGTCAGTAAGAAAAATTGGAGTGCCAGTGGGATTTTTGTTTTGCTTTGTTTTTTAATGTTGCTCCAGAGGGGAGGGATTTGACATCTCTTTCTTCCTTTGACGAGGACAAGAGATGGTGCTAGAAACAGAGGACACTTGAGGCAGAGATTGGTCCTGGAAACTTTGATTTTAGGCCTTGTCCTTTTACAGCATTGAACTTTTGTTTGACATGGTTTGGGAAATGCATGCCTGAAATGCGTGTTTCCCAATTTCCAATAGTTACCCCCAAAGTAGGACCACAGCTTTTCAGTTGCATTGTATCTTCAAGCTCATTACCATAAATGAGTAGTAAGTGTGACAAGGTAAAGGCTAACAAATATAGTCTTAGCCCGTTTATAAGGTCAAAGGAAGATAAATACCACATGTGCAAAAACCACACGTGTTCTGATGTGGTAAAAGGATGTCCAAAACTAGTGTACCCATTTTGCTGTTTGCTGTGTCCTTCCTGGAGGGTCTATAAACAAGCAGCTGCATGGCATCTGCTCCATGCATTGGCTGTAATGTATAACACCATTTCCCACATGGATCCCGTGTATCACACAGAGAGTAGCCACATCAGCACCATTCATTCTTGGTGATGACTGGCATTCGTATGAAGACTCACCACATAATGCTCATGATCTATGGGACAAGCAAATGCACATTTCATATCTGCTTCCTGGAGCTGCTGTCCACCAGGAGCATTTGGGGCGCTTTGGTGTGGAAGCTCTAACATACAGATTAGCTTTCCGCCTGTGATCTAGAAACATTTAATGAAGAGTGTTAGTGTGCATGCTGATTTGCACGATTCTTCATTTCATTGGCTTAGAAATAAAGGTACATTGAGATCCATGGGCTTTCCTTCCAAGCACATTTTTGAGGGGGCTATTTCATTTGACTTGAATGGTCTCAGGAAATAAAAATGTTCTCACTTAACTAGGCTGTTGACTCATATACGTATCTGACGCTATATACGGGCTAAGACTATCTTTGTTAGCCTTTACCTTGTCACAGTTACCATGATCAGTTTTACAGAACTGAATACAATCCACAGTAAAATCAATTTCTGCCATGTTTTTAAAATCCAACAAAGAGATCTAGATCCCAGTAGAATCTAAGAGAAACTTCAGTTACTCTCAGATTTCTCTGATAATATATGAATCTTATATTGTATGATGCTAGTAGTAGTGAAACGTTGTGGTAAATGTGTTAGGCAGGAGGGAGAGACAGATGAGAGTGTATACAAGAAGAAGAGTTAGTTTTTATACGCCAATTTTCTCTACCACTTGAGGAAGAATCAAACCGGTTTACAATTACCTTCCCTTCCCCTCCCCACAACAGATACCCTGTGAGGTAGGTGGGGCTGAGAGAGCTCTAAGACAGCTTTGACTAGCCCAAGGTCACCCAGCTGGCTTCATGTGTAGGAGTGGAGAAACCAACCCAGTTTACCAGATTAACCTCCCCTCTGGTGCTCATGTGGAGGAGTGGGGAATCAAACCCAGTTCTCTAGATTAGAGTCCACCGCTCCAAACCACTGCTCTTAACCACTGCACCACACTGGCAAGGGGGTGAAGAGAAAGGCAAAGGGATGAAGTGAGGTCACACATGTTGTCTTCTGTCCATCTTTCCACACCAATAATCTAACAGTTGAGCATTCCTGTATAGAGTCCTAGCTCATATAATCTCTTTCCCTCACAGAAATCATATAAATGGGACTTCCATATTGTCATGAAGTTGTCAGTTCACACATACTTTGAGATACATAAAGATGTCACAAGTACCCATCTTGAGAACCACCAATGTATAAACAGAACAGGGATATAAAATAAGGTGGCAGGAACGAGAGAGGGAGAGAGATTACCACATAGCAGATATTCTACCATGATCCTTTGTTGGGAAGGATTTGGAATTTACAAACCAAAATAATGACTGCAGAGTCCTAATTAATTTATAACTGGTACATTTATTACAATATTCCCAAAGGAAAATAAAATACCTCTTAGGAGAGAAGTTGAATCTGTTTCAAAAATGATGCAAAAGAGAAATACCCAAAACAACTCCTGACTACAATAACTGCTAGTTGTTTGGGGTTTTTTTTTTAACTCCTTCAATTGTATGGAAAACAAGTGTGTGTGTTTTTAATCCTTGTGAAATTGCATACGATTTTCACAGCTGTGTGAACAAGTGCTCAAATATATAGCTTTCTCGGTCATTGACTCTTGGCTCCAAATGTAGGGAGAGATCTAGTTATGCTACAACACAGTAACATGGACCCAGGATTATGATGCTACATCTCCCTGGCCAGTGTATTTTATATAGTGGCACCTAAAAAGTGTTGGATAAAAAAAGTTTTTTAATTAACTGAACTAATAGAAATGTTTGTCTTAATTGCAAAATAATGCTATATAGTCACAAGACAGATAGCACATACATGGATAGTTCTGCAATTAACGTCATGTAACGGTTATTAATGACAATGTTATATTATTGAACATGCAAGCAATCTCTGTTGGTGGGCATGAGTGTGAGCTGCAGGATTCCTTCAGCCCAAGGCCCCCAAATTTGTCAATCTGGCCCCAAAGGAGATAACTGTTGCCCAAGGCAAGGCTTTAACAGAAGATTTTGGTGCCCCAGAAGATATTTTGATTGCCCAGTTGCCCACTAATCCCCAGCTCCTAACTTCTCAGGACCTGAGCCGATTTTTCTCTTTGGTTTTGTTTCCATGAACCAAAGCCAAAGCTGTCAAGTACTACAGATGAAATTCAGTAGGTACTTTTAATTCTCTGTGATGCGCTCATAATCTTAGACACAGAGATACATGTTTATCACACTTGCCAAGAAAGAGTATTTTCTCCGCATTCGCATGAAGATCTAGATTTTTTCTCTCTTTTATTGTTTAGGAAGGAAGGAATAGTTCACACAATAACTGAGACTGGCACTTGGGGAGGGGTGAATAGAAACCAAGCCAAGTAATGTGCCTAAATCGATTGTATCAGGAGTCAGGTTACATGCTCCAAACAATTATGAGAAAAGCAACATTAGGAATGATGCCACAAATTGTTTAAAAAGCTCAAAATTGTTGTTGTTGTTTGTAAATATGCTAGTAAATCCATTGTTATTTCCATTGGTTTCAACAGACAACTTTTTCCAGGTGTAATTTCCAAACACACATCAAACTGGGAGGAAATGCTCAGACATTGCACCCCTGGCACACAGAATCCTCCTCCCAAATGTCAGAGAAAATATCTCTCTCTATAGGCCAACAACATTATTACTTGCAGAGTGAGCAAAGGGAAGCATTAGTTTACATGTCAGTAAATCTTCCTCCCTGAGATCCTCAAGCAACAAACGGGGTGGAGTTGTTTTTTTTTAATGGAGTGCGTAGGTGAGGGCTAAACTCTGCCCCCCCCAATGTCAATGGGCTTCATTTATTTCAGTATTTTTCTCTTAGCCATGATGACTTTTTATAAAAGAGACTGCCCAAGAGACAACATACCTTAAGCTGTAGGTAACTGTGAAATAGGGCAGTGTTTCGCTTCCCTGACCTGTTTGTCCCAGCTCTTCTCCACAATACACCCCAAAAAGAAGAGGAGAAGGAGAAGGAGAAGTGGTTTTTATATTTTTTTTCTTTCTCTACCACTTAAGGGAGACTCAAACCGGCTTACAATCACCTTCCCTTCCCCTCCCCACAACAGATACCCTGTGAGGTAGATGGGGCTGAGAGAGCTCTAACAGAGCCGTAACTTGCCCAAGGTCACCCAGCTGGCTTTGTATGTAGGAGTGGGGAAACAAATCTAGTTCACCAGATTAGCCTCCACCGCTCATGTGGAGGAGTGTGGAATCAAACCCGGTTCTCCAGATTAGAGTCCACCGCTCCAAACCACTGATCTTAACCACTACACCACGCTGGTTCCCAACGAGGGCAGTTGCTGAACTTTCCCAACACTCCAGGGCTTGTGACAACCCATATCAAAATGAAGAGTGAGTTGCTTATTTGTTTGTTTGTTTTATTAAATTCATACCCCACTCTCTTTCCCAACCAAGGCCAGGCTCAGAGGGGCTTAGAGCTTTGGAGTGAAATGACAAATGAGGAGAGAACTCCCATCCTGAATTAGCACTGTCTTACACAGAGACCGAGACGATCTGATCCTTCCTCTTCTCTCCTCTCTTTCAGGGTGTGTTTGTGCAAGTGGGTGAGGGTTCGCTCTCTGGGTGAGCGAAGTCCTTGCTTCTATCCTTGAATGACCTCATAAAGTTTGTTGAGAGCAAAGCACAGTGCAGAAGTGCATTCTACAAATAAAAACTTAATAAAAGAGAAACCAGTCTGCTTGCTAGGGAAGCAAGCTGCCTATTGCCTGGAGGGAAATACTGGGGGGTCTGCCTTCACCCAAACATACACATCCCTGGTTGCCTACCAGCTAGGACAAATGAAGTGATTCTATACCCTGAAGGGCAAGTGGGCTTCTTGGAACTACCCTGCCTGCTTGCAGATACAGCAAACCATTTCCTTGTCACGCACAGATCATTTCCTTGGCAGCTCCAGCTCCTGCTGCTGCTCGAGAAATCAATATGGGAAAGATGGGTTTCATAAGAAACAATGAGCTTGGAAGGGTTCTGAACTTTCCCAAGTGCTGGAAATCATTTTCTCTGGGTTTGGAGCGTTTACAAATGAGCGTTGCCTAGGTCAGACAGGGCTGGCTCCACTACACCTTGGATCATGTGCTGTTCTGGCACTTATAGTGATTGTTTGCCCCTGGGTTGTCTTGTCCAGACAGGCTAATCCAGTTGGGAATGACTGCTAAAGTGCAACCATAGCACAGCCTCCAATGACATATGGATGCAAAGCTTGATGTGTCAATTTCCAGACATAAATTCCTAGGGAGAACAGGATATAAATCAATGAATTTATATCTCTGTCTAGTGAGACTCAGGCCCTGTGGGACCAAGTGCAGTTCCACATGGCCTGTATGATGGAGATGGTTTGCAAGGCCTATGGTTGAGGGCAGTGATGGTAATATCTAGATGCTGGCCTACCATCCCCCTTCCCTCCCTTCCCTTTCACCCCTCCCTTTTCCTTTCCCCTCCTTCCCATGTTTCCCTTCCTGTTCCTCTTTGGTCTGGTATAATCTTGTTCCAAGCCAATTTGAATTGAGGTCCATCCCTCCCCCTGTGGTACAAGTTTAGTTATGGAGTCGTAGAAACATCCCTCCCTGCTGGGAATTATTTTTGGCACCATGAGTGGACAAATTGAACAGATGATAGCATTGTAAAATTGATTTCACTATATTGCATTATATATTTGATTATATTGTGTTTTATGTAGTGTGTTTTACTTTATGATGTGAGCCGCCCTGAGCCTGGCTTTGTCAGGGGAAGGTGGGATATAAATAAAAGTTTGTTGTTGTTGAATGTCAAGGTATGCTAAAATAGAAATGGCACAGTGTTGTGTGAACAGGACATGTGGGATGGGGCCACTGAAAAAAACCATATTCCACATTATAATTAACCTTTTACAAATCAACATACAGGCTGGAAGAGCTAGGCTGAGGAAAATGTTTAGCTGAGGAAGCAACAGTGTCATTATTAGGGTGCATAATATGTACAAGATCACTTATGGAGGGCAGTAACTTCCTCAGTGCATTAACCTTTTGACTGTTTAGTGGACATTGTGGTAAGTGACTTTACACTACTCTTTCAATACATTTTCGTAGGGGGAACTGGGATCCTACAGGACTTTAGTAGTTTTAACAAAGAATGGTGGTTACTCCTGACAGATTACTTCTGGGCAAAAGGATAGGATGGCGCTAATGTGCTAGTTTTGATTACATTACTGCCAATGTGGTTTTCAGTTGCTTGTTTATACCCCACCTTTCTGCTTATAAAGCGATCAGGGCAGCTTGCAACATAAAAACTAGAACAAGCGCGTAAGGTAAATACGTTGCTAGTTAATTAAACACAGAGATAATAAAGACAAAATAACAGAATAACCAAAGCAATCATAAAAATACAATAATAAAAAAACAATTAAAATACATCCTGAGGCCAATGTGGTTTTCAGTTGCTTGTTTATACCCCACCTTTCTGCTTATAAAGCGATCAGGGCAGCTTGCAACATAAAAACTAGAACAAGCGCGT
Source organism: Euleptes europaea (assembly GCF_029931775.1). NCBI lineage: Eukaryota > Metazoa > Chordata > Lepidosauria > Squamata > Sphaerodactylidae > Euleptes > Euleptes europaea. The sequence continues at coordinate 32,231,030 of NC_079316.1, read as the reverse complement.
AAGGTAAATACGTTGCTAGTTAATTAAACACGGAGATAATAAAGACAAAATAACAGAATAACCAAAGCAATCATAAAAATACAATAATAAAAACAATTAAAATACATCCTGAGGCCAACCTAGAGTTAGGACTTTAAAGATCAATCCCAACACTAGGCCTGGAAAACAAATGAAACTTTCCTTGTATATGTCTAAGCACATACTTTGGTATTAAGAACATAGAAAGAGGCTCCTAGACCAGACCAAACCAAGGGCCCATCTAAACCAGCTTAGGGTTGCCAGGTGCCTGCTGGTGGTGGGCAAACCCCTGGTAATGTGCCCCTCTGCCCGCCGACCAGCTGAGGGCCGGTGGGCAATTGTGCACGCACGCGCCAACGCGGCACTTCTGGTTTACAACTGGAAGTGCAGCCTCGCCACTCTTAGTCTAAGCTCCTCTCAAGGCGGCACTTCCAGTTGTAAACCGGAAGTGCCGCGTCAGCAAGCACACAAGCGTCAGCAAGCACACACAGCAAGCGTGCGCTCATACACACGATCTACAAAGAAACCTCTCACCAAAGGTGAGTGGGGACCTGGAAACCCTAGTCCAGCATCATGTTCACAACACAGACCAGCCTGAGTCTGAGAAGCCCTCAGTCATGAGCAAACAGCCCTAACCTCAGTATTTTGCATCCCAGAAACTGACCATAGATGACTGCTCACAAATAGATGCATAATTCATACATTTTTACCCTTCCCCTTCGATGAAGCTATCTGAACAAGTCATCATTTGGTGATCCTGTGGTAGTGAATTCCATAAGTTCTATATGTTGTGTGAATTCTTAGTTTCTTTTCCCTGTCCCAAATGTACTGACAATCAATTTTATTAGTAAAGCCCAAATTCTAGAACCTGTGTCTCTATGCTCAATCACTCAGCAGCATTCACCATTTTATCTATCACATTTTTCTTTTCTTTTTCAAATTAAAAGGCCCAACAGTTTCAATTCCTTGATCATATGTGATGGTTCATTCCTAGCTTTATGGTACCCCTTAAAGTGATATAAATATAAGCCTGATCAAGGTTAAAGCCCAAGGATTAATTCAATAGCCAAAGGAATCTAAAATACAAATAGTTTTCAATCCTTTCTCCCTTTGTTAAGTGAAATCTAATTTTATCCAAGGCCATTAAAAGGCAGTCATGGGTAGGGAATATGCTGGTATCAGAAAGTCTGCATTGCTGCTCCTCTCACTAGTTTCAAAGGGGCATGGGAGACTGGGGGGGGGATAAGATGGAGGAGAAGAAAGAAATAGAGAGGGAAAAAAGCAAGCTGAATGAAGAAAAGAGATGTGGAAATTGGGCTACGGGGTTTGAAGAGGAAAGAGGAAAACAAGAGGGAAAATAGGCAGTTTATCTATCTATTGTAGAAGAAGCAAAATAAGAAGAGTTGGTTTTTATATGCCGACTTTCTCTACCACTTAAGGCAGAATCAAACCGGCTTACAATTACCTTCCCTTACCCTCCTCACAACAGACACCCTGTGAGGTAGGTGGGGCTAAGAGAGTGTGACTAGACTGAAGTCACCCAGCTGGCTTTGTGTGTAGGAGTGGGGGGAAACAAATCCAGTTCACCAGATTAGTGTCTGCCACTCATATGGGGGAGTGGGGAATCAAACCCAGTTCACCAGATCAGACTCTACTGCTCCAAACCACTGCTCTTAACCACTACACCACACTGGGTGTACTTCATTTATACCCCATTTTTCACACCAGTGGGAACTCGAAGTGGCTTACAACATTCTCCCCTTCTCCATTTTATCCTATGAGGTAGCTTAGAATGAAGTGCAGAAATGGTGCTATGTGTTGGGCTCTCCCTAACAGTGTCACTTGCCTCCACACTCAAAGGGCGGGGGAACTGACCAGATAGTCAGATAGATAGATGGGAGGTTGTTAGCAGTTGCGCCTCTCCCCTCATTTCCTGCCCTTTGATGTTTAGAGCTATATTGTCAGGGACAATATTCTCTTCTCTCTCTCTTCCCCTTCACCCTTCTTCGATGCAAGTCGCATAGAGCTGAGCTCTTCGTGAGCTCAGGCCTTCCCACTCCAAAGATGGAGTGGAAGGCAGGTAACTTCTTTTATATCTAAGGAATTAGCTAGATAGATTAGGATAGGGGACCCTGTATGTTCTTTCCTATCCAAGGTGTATTTCCACAATAAATGTGTTTAGTTTGAATAGAGCAAACCACTGCTCTCTCTTTATTTTCACACGCATGAGTCAGCTCCTGCTGTTTGCTAAGCTTAAGGCACTCTGCTAAATATTAGGAATATGCAACTACACACATTCTAACAGGTTATGGGCCCAGCCCAGCCCAGAGTAGTAGTACAACAGATTATTAAAAGCCCAGAATTCTAGAAGAGAGCTGGGTGACCGATCCTAAACAGCCACCTTTCCGAAAGAGATTTGCTGCTGAGAGATTTTCCTGACCTCAAAGGGTTACAGATTCATGTTCTGGCCATCTCAACGAAAGACCGGTGGAATCTATCGTTCCCTTACAAGTGGAGGAGGAAGATCGGCTATTTGAAGAACAAAGGTGATCTCAAAAAGCCCCGAGGGGGGTTGCTCAAATTGCTTTTGTGTGTGCGAGTGTAATGCAGTCTGCTACGATGGCTCGCCAGAAAGATGACCGCCACAGAATTGAGCTTTTGAATGATGATAATTATAATGCTTGGAAAAAGAGAATAGAAGTGGTGATGAAGTCGGAAGGTTTAACAAAATACCTTCAAGAAAATCCTCTGACCCCGCCCAGCAACGATTCCATCCAGGGGGATGGAAAAGCACAGGACCTTATCCTGACTAATGTAACTGACTCTGTTCTTTGTGAATTGTGTGATGCACAGACAGCTAAAGAAATGATGAAAATCATTGATGGGATGTTTACCAAGAGGGGTTGGCCCTACTTCTTAGCCTTGAGAAGAAAATTGGACTCTTTAAAGTACAGAGATGGACAGAATATTAGAGAGCATATTTACCAACTTAAAGAGTTGCTTGCACAAATTGAGATGGCAGGAATGCTGGTTACTGAAACAGAGAAGTTATGTACCTTGTTTATAAGCTTGCCAGAATGGTGCATTCCACTTGTTGGGCAACTAGAACGTAAGCCTGATTTAACTTTTAAAGAAGCATGTCATGAAGTTACTATGGAAATTGTGAGAAAGGGGATGTGGAATGACCAGCCTTTGTCAGAAGAAGTTGCTTACAAACTGACAGTGAGGTACCGCCATGTTGCACAAAGGCCCCCTTCTCCCAAATTTCGGAACAAAGACTTGAGTCACAAGGGACGAAGGGAGGGGCTGAGCAGAGCGGGAAACGGTCAATTCGAAAGGAGTCATTTTGGCGTGCAAGCAAGGAGCCCCTCCCCCCAGATGGGATCAAGAAATTCAATGTTTGTTTTGGCTGTTCTGAAAAAGGCCACAAGGTGTCAGAATGTCCTAACAAGCGTGATTCAGGGCCAGATGCCCACCGCAAGGATAAGGATTTTTATGAACGAAAATATGAGAAGCCCAGACATTTCAACTACTCAGTTGGGGGAGGACCCTCTGAAAGCTCATGTTTTATCCTTGATTCTGGTTCAACTGTGCACATCTCTAACCAAAGAGATTTCTTTACTTCATTAGAGTATGTTTTCCCTCGAGAAGTCATTACGGGAAATGGAGCAGGGGTTATTGCAAGGCAAAGAGGGGATGGATTTTTGATTTGTCGGCTGCAAAATGGTGAGATGTGTGAATTTCCATTGAAAAATGTCTTATATATACCTGATTTTTCACGTAATGTAGTTTCTTGGAGTAAGCTTGCTGAAGAAGGTTATGAATCTCATGCAAAGGGAACTAGATGTACAATTTCATTGAATGGGAAACCTTGTATGATTACTGAACAACGCAATGGGTTACCAATTGTTCAAGAAGAACAAGATGCATTTTCAGACAAAAGCCAAGAGGATGAATTGCATGAAGTGTGTAATGATATTCCCCAAGATGAAGTTAATTTGGGAAAATGCTGTGGGAAAACAGAGTGCTCAACACTATGGCATCGGAGCCTCGGTCATGCCAATCTTCAAGTGCTCAAGGAGATGGAAAGGGGAAACCTAACCCAAGATTTTGTTTTTACAGACTGTGATTCTGAAACTAACTGTGTTTGTTGCATCAGGTCCAAAGCAGTGAACAGACCTTTTCCAAAGAATAGTGAAAGGAAGACCACAGCTCCACTTCAGCTCATTCATAGTGACTTATGTGGCACTCTGCCACCAACACTGAGTAATTTCAAATATTTCCTTACCCTGATTGATGACTATTCATGTTATATTGTTGTGTATTTGCTTTCTGAGAAATCTCAAGTCTTTGACAAGCTGAGAGAGTATGCAGCCATTGTGCAGAACAAGTATGGATGGAAGATACAGGTTTTTCGGTCAGATTCAGGTGGGGAGTAAATCTCTAAGACAATGCAACAGTTCCTGAAGGACGAAGGCATTCAGCATCAAACGACAGTGCAGTATAATCCATCTCAGAACGGTGTAGCAGAGAGATGCAACCGGACACTAGTTGAAATGGTTAGGTGCACGCTTAAAGACGTACATCTTCCACAGAGCTACTGGAGAGAGGCTGTCATGGCAGCAGCATACACCAGAAATAGATTGCCCACAAAGGGAGAACTCCTTACTAACTAGGGCACGGACATAAGCCAAGTGTGCAGCATCTGCGTGTTTTTGGCAGCAAGGCCTATGCCCATGTTCCAAAAGAGAAACACAGTAAACTAGATGACACTGCACATGAGGGAATTTTTGTTGGCTATTCAGCTAAAAGCAAGGGTTACAGAATAATAGACCCAACCACTAAGAGAATTTCTGTTAGTAGAGCAGTTTGATGAGAGCCAACCCCGCCAGCTTCAGAGGGGGCAAAGGCTGAAGTAAATAGCGAACTCAAATACCCTGGTGACATCTGCCCCAAAGACGAAGAAGCAGAGGAGCCTGAGGAGCCTGTGGTGAACCCAGAAGAGGAAGAGCCCAAAGATCTCCATCCAGAGGGGGCTGCTGAACCAGAGGTGCCTGATGAACAGGAGTAGACCACGGAGCCTGCAATGAGGAGATCTGAACGCACAAACAGAGGAGTGCCACCACTGAGATTCTCCTACCTCACAAGAACAGCGGACGAATTCTAACCAACTTGATAGAGTGAGTCAAGTTACACCGAGAGGGGGTGTTGGAAATTGGGCTCTCCCTAATGGTGTCACTTGCCTCCACACTCAAAGGGGGGGGGGAACTGACCAGATAGTCAGATGGGAGGTTGTTGGCAGTTGCACCTCTCCCCTCATTTCCTGTCCTTTGATGTTTAGAGCTATATTGTCAGGGACTGCTCTCTCTTTATTTTCACACACACACGCATGAGTCAGCTCCCGCTGTTTGCTAAGCTTAAGGCACTCTGCTAAATATTAGGAATATGCAACTACGCACATTCCAACACTATGGAGATAGCAAAGAAAAAGAGATAAAATGGGGTGCAGAAAGCTGGGAAATAGAGGGAGGGGAGCAACACGGGAAAAGGAGAGGCTCTGCAGAAATGGTACTGAAAGGGACGAGAGCACTGAGAGAAAATGAAGATGACTAAGAACTGAAAGGCAGAGAATCTCATCTGCAGGTTGAGGAAATAGAAGGGGAATAACTGAGAAAACTACCATTAAAAGACAATGGAAATGTGCTTTGTGAGGTGCACAGAGAGAGTACTGTGTGGGCAGGGAAGAAAACAGGGAAGTATTAACAGAGAAATAAGAATATTAGAGTACCCACCAGTTTGGCCAGCATCAAACAGAAAACCAATTTTTCATTGATAGTTTGGCTGCTTACAAACAGTTGGGGCCTGTTTGTCAGGTTATTTTTCATGTATTCAAACAGTACTGCATAATACAGTACAATTTAGCATGTTTCATGCATGCACATTTTCACATGGACCGATGTAAGTTCTAGTTTCCCTTTTCCCCACAGACATGTTTCATTGCAAGCAGTTTGGTGGCCAATCATATAAATAAATAGTAAGCAAATCAAACAGTGAGCCAGTGATTATAGACAATTACTGGGGGGTGGGTCTTTAAAAAAAAGAAGAGGAGGAGGAGAAGGTCTTCCCATTTGCTGTTTTGTTTCAGTCTAGGTTATCCAGGTTATCTTGCACATTTTCAAAGACAGCTATGGGGAGATGCAGCTCTCTTCCCACGCCTTTTACTTACTTGTCCCTACCAACGATGTCCCCAGGTAAGAATCTCCTGTGCAGATGCAAAAGCACCTGCTATGCAAAGAAATGAAACTCCACCACCAGCTCCTGTACAGCCACAAAGCTTTTCAATAGCTGTTTGATTCAGATGGCAGTAGATAGAACAGGCCTGAGGATTAGCTCACAGGTGATCCTGGCTGCTGAAGATGGTGTGCTTATCTGCTGGACCTGTTTGCAGTATCCCTATGATGCAAAGGATCCAGAGGGACATATGGTGATTAAGTAATATCACTTGTGGGTTGCAGAGAGAACCCAGATTTTAACAGAGAAAGGAATGGCTGGTTTAAAATTGTACTAAAATGCTATTCTAATTTTACCAAAAGCACTAAGGTCCTCAAGCTAATGAAATGTAAATGTGGGTCTCAATGTGATTTTGAGTTTTGCACAGTTGTCTGTCCATTTCCCCTGCATTATATTTGTTGTATGTTCGTTAATTCATTCATTCCCATCCATTTTATTTTCACAAAAACTCTTTGATGCCAGTTATGCTGAGATGATTATCATTCCTCTCCAGACCACTATGTCCAATAGTGAACTGAGTGACTCTGTAAGGATGAATGAAGTGACACAATGGGCCACCCACAGGCATGGTAGGTGCCTCTACCTGCTGGTGGACTCCCCAGGTATGCAAAAAATGTGCCTTTGTAGATTAACTAAAGGGGGGGGTTTAACTGTCAAACCTATTTGGTGACAAGGGACCAAATGTCCAACCCAACTGAGGGTCAGTTTTAAAAAGTGAGGAAGAGAGATTAGCCTGCTCACTCCCCACCACCCAACTAGAGAATTCTGGATTGGGGTTAGGGTGGGATTTCTAACTTGTTTCCACTCCAAGAATCCCACACAGGCTACCCTCATTTGTAATTCCTAACATTCAGTTCCCTCTTTTCAAAGCTGCTTCTGATAGCATCCAAGAGAAGGCAAATGACCGATAATGACCAATTGTCTAAGGTGAATAAAAGCTGTACACGATAGGAAGAGATAGCTGAAAATTCCAGCAGAAGTCTAGATCACTGCCTGTTACAGGTCCAAAGAACACTTTTTAGGAAATTAGGATTGCTCCTGGAAAAACAACAATTACTATTAAACCAGTTATCCGATGAAGTGAGCTGTGACTCAGGAAAGCTCATACCCTGACAGAAATGTTGTTAGTCTTTAAGGTGATACTGGACTCTTGCTCTTTTTTACTATTAAACCAGTATCAGACTTGTGGTGTGGGCATACTTTGAAATCTCTAGAAAACTAGCCTGTAGGATTAACTGTCTCTCCCCCCACCCCCACCCGTAGTTTTTGTGAACTTGCCTCCAGACAAATTAAACCATTCTGACTAAGCCTGACACATTCCTTTCTTCAGAAGTTCCTTGCCTGGCATGGCATTCTATCTCACAGAAACAAATGGGACTTCAGCCTAACCATTTGGAGGAGGTAAAATAGTTATTCGTTCAGAAAGAGTTTGGAAGTGTCTGCCAGGAGCCACGTTCCGGCTCTTCAGTATGTAAACGGCTTCAAAGAGCCAGTTTTCTTTCTTTCTCATTGTCTCTAGGCCTTCAGGTGGATTCCTTTGGAGGAAAGGATGTGGTTTCCATGGGAACTGTGTCCCAAATGCTGTGGATGCTCAAAACTTGCCAACAACAGAGGCATCTGGAGCAGGAGGACTTGGATTTGTGTTGTCTTTCAGCTTTTACCTCCCTGTGAACCCAGCTTATCATCTGTCCCCATGATGTTGGAATGGGAAAGGAGTGAGGGAAGACTGCATGCTCCCGTCTTCTGCCTTTCTCCAGAACCTTTCGCTGATAAATCTCAATGGGGTGGATATACCTTAAATATTAGGAGGCTTACAGTAGCAGATGCCTGAAGCAGCCCACAAAAACATCTGCCATGGTCTGTCCATGGTCTCTAAGGAGCCCTCCCCATGGGACTGCATTTGGTGTTTAGGGACAGTGTGGGACTGGGGTAGAGGAATCTTGAACGGTCTTGTTGTGTCCTCAGAGAGCCAGTGTAGTTTAGTTGTTAAGAGGTGGTTTGGAGTGGTGGACTCTGATCTGGAGAACTGGGTTTGATTCCCACTCCTCCACATGAGTGGCAGACGCTAGTCTGATGAACCAGGTTGGTTTCCCCACCACATGAAGCCAGCTGGGTGACCTTGGAGCTCTCTCAGCCCCACCTACCTTACAGGGTGTCTGTTGTGGGGAGGGGAAGGGAAGGCGATTGTAAGCTGGTTTGATTCTTCCTTAAGTGGTAGAGAAAGTCAGCATATAAAAACCAAGTCTTCTTCTTCTGCTGCTTTCAAGGTGGAAGATTTTTGTCTGCTCATCCTTTCTGTGAAGGGGCCAGAGCTGCTGGTGATGCGAGAAACCAGCCCATGGATTCCCCTGATTCCATCAGATACACTCAGCACTGCTGCCTGAATCCCAGGGCATGAACAATTGGGGTTAGTAAAAGACACCCAACCCCTTGGCTACAGCCACACCCTTGCTACAGGGCAAGGATTGGGTTGAATGGATTGGGGATGGTGTTAACAGCATCCCGCGTCCCTCACCCTAGTGGTTCAAGATGCCAGGTATGTCATCCTCCTCCCCCCCCCCACAGTCTTGGAGCAATGGCAAACAATGGGGACGCTGAGGAGAAATGCCTCACAACCGCTAGCCAGAGGAAGGAGCCAGAGGCCTCCTCGCTCAGGCAGGTGAGAGACAGGGACGTCATTAAAACCTCAGCTCTGCCTCCTCGGAAACAAACACAGTGTCGGAAGGGAGTTGCAGCCCCCTGACCTGAGCTGCTGGCGGGGTTGCCCCCCTGCCCTTCTTTGGGACTGGGAACAGCAAGCAAAGAAGGGAGCGGATGCCAATGATTAGAACACCACAACCAGGACTCTGAGCAAAAGAGCAGCAGAGGACAAGAGACTGCATCAGGAAGCCATCCTATAAAAATAACAACATCAGTGTCAGTACCATCACGTGAGTTGAAGTCAGCTTTGAAGTCAGCTTTAGGATCCGGATGCCAAGAGATCTTTCCAGCCGCACAATCTACGATTCTCCAGTTTGATCTTATCAGTTCTGTCCTCCGGCGCTCTGGTTCTGAACCACAAGTCCCTTTCATTGATTTCTATGGATCTCTCTGGCGACTGGTTGTGTGTGTGCGCGCTTAAAATAGCAGCCAGACAAGCATATTGGGGGGGGGGGGGGGCGTTACTGAGAAGAACTTCTCAGTCACTTCAGTGGGACTTACTGCCACCTGGCAGGGAGGCTTCGGACAGCCCCAGAAGCGTTCTGTGCAGCGCTGAAGCTCGCGCAGAGAGGGTAATAATGGATGCCACCGGGTGTCCCGACCGAGCTCCAAACGACCGCCTCTCGCAAGCCTGAAATAGTTTGGCCCGATGTGGGAGCCCGGTTCATAACCATGAGGCTACTCCGGGAGGCAAGTAACCCGTAAAGGAGTTTTTGCACAGACATTAAAGAAAAGAACATCTCGCGGGTTCAGGGTTCAGTCTACAACAAAGGCATCTTTCCTGAGTGAATATGAGTATTGCCTAAAATACACATATCAGGGCGGAGCTATTGCACAAACACCCCCTACACCCCCCCCCCAAACTATAGCTTATGGCCTTGGGAAGACTTTCGCCCTATGGCACTTTTGCGTACGTAGTCCTACTGAGCTCTCTGGGGCTTGTTCGCAAGGTAATGCAAGGAAGAAGATTGCGTTTGGCAAAATGTCTCTCCATCCAGGACTGCTGTACTAGGTCTACTCACGCTTGCTTGGAAATCTGGGCCCCTGAAGCCAAGGAAGCCTGCTTAGGATGGGCATGGGGATGCCAGTATTGTTGCTGTTTAAAGGAAAGTATCATAGTCTTGAAGACACAACAGTTGAATGTGTTCTCGAATCAAGACAAAGAGACAGCTCGAGATTTTTCCTTAAAGGAGCTGGCCAACGCGAGGCATCATTTAGAATGGCTCTGGGAACGGCAGCTTTACGTTGCTACCAGCCGCTCATATTTCTTATATTTGGTCTATTTATCAGTTCCGTGAGACTGACTAGTTCGTGTCTGTCACTGAGATCCTGTAACACTGATCTGGCTATTTTCGACGGTGGTAGGCCCTCGTAGCCCGGATGGCCTGGACGGTGTGTGTTTGGGGAGGGAATTAATCCTATGCACCCTTGCTCCCAAGAAACCGTGCATAGAATTACATTTAGGGTTGGGGGGGGGGGTTGCCATTGAAGTCAGTGGGACTGACTCGAGAGTCAATGTGCATAAGATCCAGGCAGCAGCGGATCCACCTCCGACTGAAAAGGGCTGCCATGTTCTTCTTCCCTTGGTTTTGATGGGAAGCTCGGAAGAAAGGCATGGCGAGGAGCGTCTTGAAGAGGGCGGGGAGTGATTTAACGCCCATCTTTAGCGACAAACAAAACAACCGAATCCTTTTGTTGCCTTCCCTTCCTGGTCGTCCCGCTTCTGTCTGATGCTTTATGGAGAGGGGCAGAGTTGTGAGAAAAGACAGAGACACCTTTGCCTCTCCATCTTTCTTCCCTGACACCGGCGGAGGAGGGGGGCAGGCGAAGGGAGAGGCGGGTTCCCGATGTGCCAAGGCTGTAAATTTCCTTTATTGGTTACAGGCTGGACAAAGTCCAGGCGAGCCATCATAGAAAGCTTCTGGAAACATAATGAGGGGACAATAGGGCCCAAACGTTATAAGCTCTCCGGAGCAACCACAATGAAATTAGCAAGTAATTACAAGCCTGATTGTTTATGTAGCAGGCCTTTGAAGGGGGAGGGGGGAGCATACCTGATATGGCAAAGGGTTGCGGAGTACAAAGGGAACTATGGTGTGTGCCTGCTAGGAAGACAATCTTGGGGAAAGCCTAGTTGGCGTCTCGTTGTCACTATAGCTCTCCTAACCACAGAAAGACCTGGACGTCTTTTCCGATCGTGGGAGTCTTTCCAGCCCAAACTTTTCAGAAATATCCACAGCCGATCCATCAGACAGTTAAGCAGATCCTATCTCCCCCCCCCCTTTCATTCTCGCGTTCTTCCGAGTAAATGCGTTGATCACGAGGTCACACCTCGCTCCTGGTTACTCGAAAACAAGCCCCGCTCAACAACAACAAAAAAAAAAACCGTGGCTCGATTCCAAGCAATTTGTCTCAGGAGCAGATGTCAAAGAAACTTACTTGCTAGGAAGTGTGTCTCGGGTGGTAGTTTAAATGGTTTTAAAGTCAATAAGCGAGTGCTGGAGAGCGATGTTCAACTCCCATTTCAGCTAGTAAAAATGAATTGCAGTGTGCTTACATGGCTATATTATATAGACGAGAGAAAGAGAGAGGAGGTATAATCTACTTGGAGTCGATCCCAAGTATGTTGACTCGGGAGTAAGTTTCCTTGGGGCTTCCCAGAATTAGAACTGCAGCATTAATATTATTGGAACACACTGACTTGGAAGACCCAGTGAGCTCAGAGGAGCTTCTGAATGAACGTGTAGGGAAACTTACTTAGGGGTAAGCCTTGCTGAACACAGAGCTCCTTACTTCTGAGCGCCGGCCTGAGGCTCGGGCTGCAGGAGAACGTTATTGTTCGAGCAAAATGCTTATTTCTCTAATGAATACTTACTTCTTTTTAATAAATACGTTTGTTTCAACAGCTCAGCTGTGCTTCCATATAAGCAACACGCCTGTTTTAATAGAAGGCATAGTACTCACTCGAGAGAGATCGTTGTATCATCCCCGACCAATTTCAAGCATTTCTTTGATAATAGCAGAGTAGGTTCTAGGAATCTCCCCCCCCCCCCCGCGCATTTTTTAAAAAGATGGTTATTTGGGAGAAAAGGCTGAGCCCGGGGTACGAACCTGGAATCCTTCTTCGGGTGATTGCTAAGCACCAAAGCGCCCTAACTTTGGGCAGCTCACCCCCCACAACATCCCCCCCAAAAGGATTATCTGATCTACCAGACTGTGCTGGTCTTCCTGTACTAACTAGCTATCAATGACGGCTGTCCACTAAAACCTTGTGGTTTAAACACAAGCAACACAGCTCTCTACCCACACGCGCCTGCACACACACAGCGAAATTAAACCACTCGAGTCTTCTTAACCCGATTTCTCAGGTTTATGACCTTTAAAAAAACTGCATTCTTACTTGAGAGCTAGTCCTTTTGAACTCATGCTAGGAAGTTAGCTTTGCATAGGGTTGGGCTCTTGGGTGAATGGGCTTGAATCCACTGCCTTGATCTATCCCGAAGCCTCTCCTGCAATTTCAGTGGAGCAGGAATCGACATCATTCTGTTGGTTTTGAAGGGAGAACCACAGAAAACTGACGGCGTTATTTATTTCCAAATACGTGCGTTACATTTCGAGTTGCCCATCCCCGAGCCACGTTATTCCGGGTCACCCGTTAACTTAAGGGAACGTGTGTACCCAGCAAATCGACCAGGCGACAGGAAACTTCAGCTCAGCCTGTTCCATTTATCATGCATGGGAGCTGTGCAAGCTCATTGCGGGCATTCCTGTGGTGCTTGCACAGGAGAACTCGGCAAAACTGCTTTAGACTGGTTGCAATATTCAGGCTGAAACGTAGTAAGAATACTGTTTAGCTATGTTCCAAATTATACGTGTTTTTGAAAAGGTCGAGACGGTGTCCCTTAAACATTTAAATCGTATGTATTGCTTTAGACCCGAGACATTTGCTTTATCTTGGTGAACGGTGAAGGTGTAGATGATTGCAGGATGCCTCCAAGTTACCTTAGCCATTCACACTAGATCGCCGCGAGAATGGTCGGGAATATGACCATTTTACAGACGTGAAAAATGTTACTGGGAAGTCCAAGCCATCCAGAGTGAGTTCAAAACGCTGAAAGAGGATCTAGTTCCTCTCTACTCCAGCACTAACCCCTGGCGAGGAGGAGGAGGAGCAGTTGGTTTTTATAAGCCGACTTTCTCTGCCACTTAAGGAAGAATCAAACCGGCTTACAGTCACCTTCCCTTCCCTTCCCCGCAACAGACACCTTGTGAGGTAGGTGGGACTGAGAGAGCTCTAAGAGAGCTGTAACTAGTCCAAGGTCTTCATGAGTAGGAGTGGGGAAACCAACCCGGTTCACCAGATTCCACTGCTCCAAACTACCGCTCTTAACCAGTACTCCACACTGGCTCTCAAGTAAACCCGAAAGGCAGCAACTAGCTGAGAGAACGTTGCAGGAAGACTGGAGATTCACATCAGGCGATGAACCCTGCTGAGCAGCCTCGGACAAATCTCTCGATTTCCCTGTCTGTAAAATGGGCGTGTTAGTTCGCTCCTCCTCGGGCAGGATTTGTATTTTTTTTTTTTTTTTACGGGGCTGGGATCAGATCCGTCAAGATTTGTCCTTCAGTATTCTTAAAGCACCCAGCTTAGAAAGCGAAGGCAGGCCTCTCTTACAAACGGACAAGTGCGCGTTTCAGAGCGTGGCAGTGTTGGTTTGCAGCAGATCAGTTCCATTCGAGTCCAGTAGCCCCTGAGGGACCAACTCCGAAAATCTTGCTGGCCTCTAAGGTGTTACTGGACTCCAATCTAACCAGACAACAGTTCGCAAGTGCCAAGAAATCGAAGGATTCAACACAAAGGAAAAGGTTCCATTACAGTTGTTCTGTCCCCATAACCGAAAGCCCCCCCCCCCATCACTCACATACATAACAGTAAAAAGAAAAAAAAGGAGAAGAACTCGCTTGTTTCCTGCAATACTATATTCTATCATCGCATCTGTTACTGCCTAAACAGCTGGATTCTCCAATAGTCGGGGGCTTCATTTGCTGTTAGCAAAATCGTTTTCTTTAAAAATTACGAGATTAATTTACCCCCAAAAAAATCATCATCATCGTTCGAGCGCTTCATGATCATCCTAACTCAACCCTAAGGAGGCAGCCGCGCGCTGAAGGGCTTCCAGCGCCATGAAACAGAAGGAGATTTTTTTGCCATCCCCAGAAGCTCGAACGGAAGAGAATCGCGACAAATCAATAGCAAAAGCGACCCGCAGCCCGTTTGCCCCCATGCCCCCATTGGGACATCCAGACGAGATTTTATGGCAAGGAAGCGGGCTGGGGGAGGAGGAGGAGGAGGGAAAGAGGGAGGGAGGGGGTCGCAGGGCGAAGCAGCGGCTTCCCTTTCCCAGGAGCGCGGCGGAGGGAGCTGCCGCGTCCCGGGAAGGCAGTTGCTGTTTCCACCCCCCCCCCCCCAAAAAAAGGACCAGGTCGCTAAAGGCGAACTTTTCATATGGACTCCCGGCCCGATCCTCAAAGCAATTGTGCCGAAATCCTCAGATCGATAGCCGTTTGGTTAAAGCTATAGTCCTGGGTATCTTAACTTGGGACTCGCGCCAGCGAGCACAGGCTGGCTCCGGCGCAGGTTCTCGGCTGAACTGGCATGAGAATCGAGCGACCCAATATTAACCACAAATCCCTCCTTCTGGCATCTGCCTTCCAAGCTTAAAATGTAAAAGCAGTCAAGGTGTTCTAGTGCACAACCTGAAGCCGGTATTGAGAGGAAAAGGGTCACCCCAAGGAGGCTCAAAGGGAAGGGTTTAGCTCAAAAGAAAGGAAACCATGTTAATATCTGAATAAAAAGCGAGAACCTGAAAAATCACACAAACAAGCAGGACCTTTCAGTCCATCTCTTGTCAACATCTATACCCGCACCCATTCTTGAGTGTTACAGAATTATATTCTCCTTTTGGGAACTGAAAATGACGGAAGTTTATACTGGAATACATTTCCCCATAGTCTTCAAGATTTAGCTGGACTCCTGTGTTCGTTCTCTAGCTCAGTTTACCACCAGTCCTTTCGCTGTCAACCGTATTTACGTCCTACTTCCTGCAATGTAAACCCCTGAAACTCAATGGGTTTCACCTCTGAGTCACTATGCATTGGGACATGCTATAGATTTCCCAAGGAGCAAAGCAGGGTACTTCCCGCTAACTGTTTCGCGGATGGAGTCAGCTTTGTGCGAAATTATCTTAATACTGGGCATGTTCGCTTGGAGAGGCTGCTTGGCGCTTTGGTTCCCGTTTGCTCGCCGCCCCTCTAAATCTTGTTTTCAGACATGCTCTTGTCGGTTGCGGTGGATTTCCTGGCCCGCCGGTTCGGTTTCCTGCCTGCCTGCCTGCCTGCCTGCCTGGGTTTTCCCCCTTTCCATCTCTCTCCCTCCACCCCTCGCCTCGTGCAGCCTACCAGTTAAACGGCAGTCTCTTTAACCAGCAACTCGCCATCACCCGACATTAATTTATACGGGCTTTTACAAATACCTAAGCCATTTAAAACGCCGCGCCGGGTTGCGTGTGTGGCAGGGAACATCTATCTATTGAATAGGCGGTGTCACACGGTAGCAGGCTCCCTTGTCAAGGGTGATTGTGTTTTAGGCAAACATTTGAGCAAGCATAAAGGCAAAGGTCAAGGACTGTGCTGCGGCAGGGTGCGCTTAATTCACCTAGCGAGCCAATGGGGGCAAAAGTTGCCTTCTCCGCCAGTCCTGCAGACCAAAGAAAGGAGACGGGCATTCATCCCGGGGGCCGTTTCCTTCTCCCAGGTCCCCGCCAAGCGCGGCTTGAGGAGGAGAGGAGAGGACCGCCTCTGCCAGGCAGCATTCGGTTGCCCGGGGACCACCGAAGCGACGCTCCTCTGCAAAGGATCCGATCCCTTTCTTTTATTTTTCTTTCGCCCTCCCCCAAGAAGCAAAAGGCAAATGATCCTCCGGACTCTTTAATATATTTTTTCTTGGAAGGAGGATCCCTCGGAACTTTCTCCCGAGTAGCTTCCGGGGGGGTGGGGTAGCCTAAATGTTAAAATAAAACGCATGTGATAAGGGAGGCACAGATGTACAAGGGCAGGAGGTAGGGTTTTAGAAGTATTTCCTTGCCGGGCTAAGGGGAGACAGAAGTGCAAGTAGACGCAGGAAAACAACCTGGAACGCTCTTGGTAGGAGCATGTGACTCCATGTACACCTGAAACACACGTGTGTGGGGGGGGGATAGGTATCTAACAGCGTCATTGTATGCATTTTTCCAAATACTAGACCCACTGCCTTCAATGGGGCTGACTTTCTGAGCTTGGACCCCGACACACAACCCAGTTCCACCCAGGCACTTTGTACTTAGACAGGATGGACCTCCATAGACGAACTACCCACTTCAACCAGAAAGCTCAGCTAAGGCAGCAGATTTGACTAAATCGCGTTTAAACTCCGAGCCCGGTTCCTTAACAGGATTAGGCTGTAAATGGGCTTTCCGTCGAAAGGCACCGGCCTCCAATGATGATAGATCGGGTCCAATCCCTTTCCTGAGGAGGACCCTCGCGTTTCTGCCAGTGAAAGCGTGTTGGCCTTTGGATGGGCTCCTTCTGCCTGTTTCCAAGTCATCCGCCCGCGTTACGCGTCTCGAATCGGTTTCTGCATGGGAAAGAATCCTTCCCCCACAAAAGCAGAGATGAATCGCGGTGCAAAGGGACGGCTGTCAAAAGTCACATAACGTATAAGCCTTAAAGTACACACACAGAGAGAGAGATCTGCCTCCCCAGATCACCGTGGAGGCTTCCGCCTTTGAATAAATAGCCCAGTGGTTTGAGCCAATGGCTGAGCTTCCTCAAAGATCCCGCAGGCGCGCAGGACTGTGGCTGGTACATTCGAGGCGCAGAGTGGAGGACTGAACCGGAATCAGGTGTGGCGCTGGCCACGTCGCCTTAGGGACTGCAATACACAGAGTACGTGGAGTCTTTATGAATGACATCGGCAGCCTAAGACGCTTAACACCAAAATGTATTATTTGCAGCCCAGACCGTGGCCTGTCTTCTCAGAAGCCAGTCTTCCTAAGCTCAATGGGACTTCCGCCCTTATAAACAGTAGTAGAAGCCATTCTTACTGATTTCGGAAGACTTGCTTCCAGGATCGTAGCACAAACACGCACACAGGCACTCACACAATACACTGCTACTGTCCGTCACCTGGAAATAAATTTGCACATTGTTTGCACAAAGTTTGTGATTGCCTCCAGATCAACCCTGAGAGCAGGTTCACTATTATTCTCACAGGCAAGCACACACAGACATGGCACAAAGGGGAGCAGACTCCCATTGGTTTACAGCTGGGTCCTATGCTGGTTTACTCGGAGGTATGCCCCATTTAATTCAACAGACTACCGAATAAACATGTTTGGGAATCCAACTGCAGGTTACTTCCGGGTGTGCCTGGGATCGGTCCGAAACTGTCAGATTCCCTTTTCCCCAATTTAATAAATAAATAAATAAATAAACCTCCAACTCACTATCTTCCTATGACATACTGAATATGATTTCATATAAACACATATTTTAAAAAAAAAACCAAAAACACCACTCCGTAGGAATCCACTGAAGGTGGAGGCTGGCATATAAAGCATTTTGATTTAGTTGGGAAATAATCCAGAAATGGAAAAAAATAATAATCAGCATATCCAATCCAAACAGGATCTGAGAAAAAGGACGAAGAAACGAACTGGGTTGTAGAAAGACCAAACTAATTCATAGGGGAGTGCGCACTCGTATGTGTTATTCCACATACACACGTGCATACACACCAGAGTCTTCCACCCCATCTCAGTTTTTTTGTTTTCCTTCTTAGATATACAAATACACATGGAGCATTAAAAAAAAACACCTTTGAAAACACGCCGGGGGGGGGGGGGACAAACAGAACACGAAACTTCCCCCACGTGTCCACCCAACAAACCCCACCAACCCCCCCCCCCCCTTCTTCCTTCCTCTCCAAGACACTTCCTGCTTCCCGGCCCTAGAGTCGAGAAGGATTACTGCAAGAGGAAGGCGGCGGAACCAAACCCAACCAAAAAACGAATCATAAAGGGAGGGGGGGGGGAATCGACAGAGATATTTTGTGACTTGCTGTAAGTTGGCTGTAATTCGCGGCCGCTCCCCGAGGCCCGGCTCCCGTTCGGCGGCGCTTCGCCGGCCACAGCCCCGCGTCTGGCCGCCTGGGTCGATTCACAAGCAGCCAAAGTTTGGGGGCGACGCGAGTCTCCGAGCGGGGAAGCCGGTTCTGAATCCAGTCGAGACAGAATCAGGGTGTTTGCCGGCTCTTTGGCGGCTGGGCTCCTTTTTGTTCTTTTTCTTTTTTAATGCGCACCTCTCCTTCCAGTTAACTTTTTTATAAAGATGAGAAAAAGCTGCAAAGCTTTGGGGTTTCCCCCCCCCACCCCACCCCGCCTCTCCTTCCGGGAGCCTTTCCTCGTTATTCATCTGTTTAGTCGCCTCGGCCTCACAAAAGAGTATCAGCTGCGTTATGAAAAATGGCCTAAGCCGAGAGAATGTCACAGTGGTCGACTTATTATTTTAGCCCCCTTCTTTAAAAAAAAAAACTCGGGGAAAGTTTGCTTTTGATGAATTCAATAAAAGCCAGGCCGCGGCGGAAGAGATTTTAAGAGAAAATCATACAGCATGTGGCCGCAGCTTAGAACAGCCAGATGGCCGGATAGGTAGGCTGATTCTCCCTCTCTCCAAAGCCAGGAGACGGAATTACAGAAGTTCAACTTCTTAGCCCCCCTTCCCCCCACACACATACACACCATCTACCCTGTAGCATAGCTGGCTTTTTTTTTTTTTTAATAAAAAGGAAACTTACCAATATTTATTTTATTCTGTCGACAATCCTCAACTTTCAAAAGTAAAGAAAGAAAAGGATTCATTCCCACAAACGTTCGGGTTTATTTTAGTGAATGGACTCCTAAGAGCTGAGGCGCCAATAATAATATTTATTATTGATATTTATTATTTATATATCATATTTATTATGATTAACGCGTCTTCTTTCTAGCACGCAAAGGTAAAAAAGAGGAGGTGGGTAGAACTTAAGGACCTGTTCTTTTTTTCGTTTCTTCTCTTTCTCTCGTTCACTTTTAGAAAAAGCACGAAAAAGGATCAAGGAGAGTTAACATTTGTTAACATTTTCTTTATTTCTGCACACTTGCTTGGGGGCGTGGCGCTGACTTTCGTGCCCTTTACTCCCAGGTAAACATGCGTAAGACCCCAGCTAAAGGTCCTCGGGATACGTGCAGCCTGATCCTATGCGCCTTGCCCTGGAAGTAATCCCCACCGTGATCCAATGGGGTTACTCCCAAGTAAGAAGGCACAGCACTGCAGCCTGGAAGGTCCAACCCGAGCCTCGATTATACAACTGTCGGTTCGTGATCTACGATTTACTTTTCGTCTCTCCTCCCCCCGCCCCCCGTTTCTTTTTCATTATTGTGAATATTTTTTTGAACTGACGGCCTCCTTTGGATGCCGATTGAGGCGAGGGTGTGAAGGTCAAGAGATACTTGGCCTCTGGCCCGAGTGGTAACTGCGGAGAGCGGCGAGGATCTGGATCTGCCGCTGAGCGAAGAGGCTCTGCTCCTTGGCCTCTCTCCTGGGCCTACTATTAGACTCGTCCCCTGTCCTGAACTGAAGTGTAAGGATGTGTCACTGGCCGCCAAGATCAAGTTAATTCGGGCCATCGTATTCCCTATTACTATGTATGGGTGTGAAAGCTGGACAGTGAAGAAATCTGATAGGAAGAAAATAGATTCCTTTGAAATGTGTTGGAGGAGAGTGTTACGGACACCATGGATGGCCAAAAAACAAAAACAAATCATTGGGTTATAGATCAAATCAAGCCTGAACTGAGCCCTAGAAGCTAAAATTATTAAACTGAAGCTATCCTCATTTGGTCACATTATGAGAAGACTGGAAAAGACAGTCATGCTAGGAATCCTTGAGGGCAGCAGGAAAAGAGGAATCATAGAATCATAAAGTTGGAAGGGACCACCAGGGTCATCTAGTCCAACCCCCTGCACAATGCAGGAAATTCACAGCTACCTCCCCCCCCCACACACACAAACACACTCTAGTGAGCCCTACTCCATGCCCAGAAGATGGCCAAGATGCCCTCCCTCTCATGAACTGCCTAAGGTCATAGAATCAGCATTGCTGACAGATGGCCATCTAGCCTCTGCTTAAAAACCTCCAGGAAGACCCAACAAGAGATGGATTGACTCTATAAAGGAAGCCACGGCACTCAGTTTGCAAGAGCAAAGCAAGGCTGTCAAAGATAGGACATTTTGGAGGACTTTGATTCATAGGGTCACCATGAGTCGGAAGCGACTTGACAGCACTTAACACACACACACACTCCTGAACTCCCTGACAGCTCCTAATGGAGGGGCGACTCAGTCCCTCTGTAGCGCTGGACAACTGCACGGGGAGGATGCCCTTCACCTCTGCCCTTGTCCCCCTCCTTCTAGGATGGGAAGGTGGACCTGTAGGGAGGTCGGGAGGCTCGGCTCAAGGCTTGCTCCTCGTTGGGCTCCCTCGAAGCCCTTCAGCCGGGTGAAGACAGGAGCCGCTTGTCCACCCCCAGGTCAAGGGCTCTGCTGCGCTGTCCAATGAACTCCAAGCTGTGGAGAGGCACACCTGCGGGGGTTGAGAGATGTCTGTCTGGCAAGGGCCAAGATGACAGCGAAAGAGGATGGAGATGGGATTAGGACAAAATTAGACAGACAGACAGATTAGACAGACAGAATGACAGGATTAGGACCTTCTCCGATAGACAGACAGAGAATTCAGCATCCAAAGGAAGATGTCAGTTCAAAAAATATTCACAATAATGAATAAAACAGTTCAGCCCTTTGGGGGCTTTTGACATAGGTTGCTCCCTTTCTCTCTACGAGAAGCCAGAGTGATCAGATTGAAAGATCCAACATTATAAAGTCAATCTCCAGTAGCTGAGCAAGGGAAGTTTGAATGTGCATCCCTCCCCCAAATATAAAAGTGTCTTTCCCCCAATGGAAGTTTAAGTGTACATTTCCTCCAGCCTTGGTTTTCCCTGGATCCTTTAGACTGAAAACCGTGGGGATATGGAATAATGTGTTCTCCTTCCTCACTGTGATGCAGTTACCCAACCTGAACCTCTAAAATTGGTGGGTGGGGGGGTGCTATATCTGCATATGCCCTGACCTGGATGACCCAGGCTAGGGTCTTCAGATCTGGAAAGCTAAGCAGTGTGGGCCCTGGTTAGTACTTAGATGACAGACCACCGAGGAAGTCCAGTCGCTACACTGAGGCAAGCCACCTGTGAACGTCTCTTCTCTTGAAAACCCAACAGGGTCACCAGGTTGCGACTTGATGGCTCTTTATTTGCATATGCCATGCTATCTCAAATTCTCTTGATCAAGAGGTGAATTTTCAGTCTTGTAATTCACAAAAAGCACCTCTATAAGCACTGCCTACATTCAAAGTAAAGCATAAATAGTTACTAGTATAATATGCATACAGGTGAATGCACAGTCTGCAACCTACCCAAAGATACCCTTCCAAGTCCATGGAACTTTTAAATGATTTTAAAAGGGTATAACTGTTTAGCATGACACTGGGAGAACAAGCATGGGGGGGATGGATATCATCCCACATTGTGCAGGGGTTGGACTAGATGACCCTGGTGGTACCTTCCAACTCTATGATTCTATGATTCTATCAGCAGTCACATAAACTCTGCTTTCACTACTACTCCGGGTGTGACTGCTGCTGACCAGTTGATGTTGTGTTTTCTTAAAGGCAAATTAGCACCACTTGTTGTTTTCTTAAAGGCAAATTAGCACCACAATATACATGCTGTCTGCAAAGTGCTTCTTCCCAGTATGGGAAAGGTGAAAGATCAAAATGCGCTCTTACATAAGGGTTGTTCATGATTTCATGTTTCTAAAGTAATGTATCACTGATCTTTTTTTTTAAGGCATGACCTAAAGGCTCAGCTCCCATCTACCAAATAGGGAATAATAATACTTGTCTACCTTTCAAGGCTGTTGTGACAACAAATAACTGTAAGTGAAATGCTTCCAGTACTCAAAGTGGGCGGAAGGTGCTGGGAGGAAGGTGCAGTTCTAAGCATTCTTCTTAATGAGCTTATAATAAGCATTTGTGCATTTTACATCCTGACAATAAACTGTAAAATGCACTTTAGTACAGGCATAGGCCACAGTTTTCTTTTTTCTCCATTATGGAGCATTGCTGAGATCCAAGAATCCCCCTTCCCAGTGCTTAAGAAGAATTTTGTGCTGGAGATGTTTCTATGATATTAATCTTTTAAAGAAATGGAATTATATTTTAGAGAGAGGGGAAATGAACCTCGGGATTTTTTTATTAGATCCAATCAATGGGGCTTTTTTACTGGTTCCAATGGGATGTTGTCTGTATGATTCTTATTTGTGTTAACTCATGGCAAAGGTAGGACTGAACTAGATCTACCCTTGAAGAACTAGAATAAGAGTTGCTCAGTGTCCTTCAACAAGGTTGTTTCTAAAAGGAGTGGTCTGGGATTATGCCTTGGGGGCATAATCTCACTTCAAATCTCCTCTGGCTGCAAATACTCAGTAATAAGGACATGCTACTGATTCTTCTTTCTCTTTAATATTGCTGCCTCTATCTTACAAATCCCCCCTCACACACACACACACACACCTGGATGGCCCAGGCTAGCCCGATCTCGTTAGACCTCGGAAGCTAAGAAGGGTCGGCCCTGGTTAGTACTTGGATGAGAGACTGCCAAGGAAGTTCTGTCATTGCTTGCCTCTGCCATTGCTTGCCTCTGCACAGCAACCCGGGACTGCCAAGGAAGTCCAGGGTTGCTGTGCAGAAGCAAGCAATGGCAAACCGCCTCTGAAATGTCTCTTGCCCTGAAAGCCCCATGAGGTTTCAGCCATGACAGCACTTTAAATGTCCCATGGTAGTCAGTTCTGCAGAGCTCCAGCCCAAATTAACCCTTAATGATTCAGGGAGGAATGTACAGCACCGGAAACTTCCTTCATGCACAGCATGCCACGCTACCAAGGACCTCAGGGCAGTCTTCCTTGTTTCTCACCACCCCATTTTATCATTGCAACCGCCCTGAGAGGTAGGTCACCCAGTGACCCTCCGGATTTGAACCGAGTTCCCTGTAATCATTGCTCCACACTGTCTCTCATTCTAAAGTCCCCATGCCTCTTGAACGGGCCGGATTTAGGTTTGATGAGGCCCTAAGCTATTGAAGGTAATGGGGGCCCCTTTATATGTCCAGCTGTCCTTTGTCAACAAAAAAATTGTTGCTGTTTTTTGTATTGAATATATGCTATATGGTAATTTATGGACCTAATAGGTATCTAAAGCCATTTGCACATAACAGAATATGTATTTTATCAAAGTAATTGTTGAACTGAAATACAATTAAGAAGAAGTATATTAATAGTGAAATAATTATTATTTCCTTTAAAAAAAATTGTGGGGCCCAAGAGAGTGGGGCCCTAAGCTATAGCTTGTTTAGCTTATACATAAATCCGACACTGCTCTTGAACAGAATTAGCATTGGCAATGAACACTTTCTTCAAGGAGTGCTGACCTCGTGAGTGTGGTGAGTGGCACATGTGGCCTTGTGCCACTGACCCTTGTGCCACCTATGCCACTACAATTGATTTCCTTTCCCAAGGGGACGTCTGTGCAGAGTTACTCCTGCTTAAGCCCTTTAAATCAATTGATTTGGAACGGAATAACTCTGCCTAGAATCGCACTGTTATTTCAATAATTTGTATGATAAATTGATATGCTTATTATATATTGACATGCACTACCTGCTAAAGGTATACCTTTACATGTATACATTGTGCACTGGAAAACAATGTGTTGATTGCACTGTAGCCGCTTATAAATGAGGTTCCCTCCATATGGGAATCAATGTATAATGGGTATGAATCTGACATTAAAGGAATTTAATTCCATTTCATGCAGGGGAAGAACTGTACACTTTAGCTGAAAGCCCATTGAAATAAGTATTTAATTTCTTTAAAGCTGCTTAGCTTTAGTTGGATCGTGCCCATTTTACTTAAGAGTATTGTATGTATTTTCAGTTAAGGTGAGCTGTCGGGTGGATATTTGCATTGGTTAATTTAGCCTTCCCTCCAGGCACATAGGGTCGCCATGAGTCAGAAGCGACTTGACGGCACTTAACACACACACACACCAGGCACAAAATAGTCCCCATTCCTTTGCGTGTTGATTTCATACGATTCGATTTCGTTTCTTTCTTTCTGTTTTCTTTGGCGACAAGGTGTGGTCACCTGCTTGATCCCTAAAGCAAATAGATCGAATCGAGACATTTCACAACGGGATCCAACGAATTGGTCCCAATTATTCTGCTTTCTAATGCCATTGAGGGCTGGGCAGCCGGTCAGCTTAGAGAAATCCATTCGCCCTCGGAATCTGGAACAATAAAGCTTGAGGCCGAGTTTGACTTTACTGGGCGGCAGAACTAGACCTTTTGATGTGTTTCTTTGAACGATGGTAAGAACGAAACGAAAACAAACGGGAAAAAAAGATAACGAAAGTCCACAGGTTTTTAAAACAATGAAACAGGTAATCGGGAATGACAGACGTATTCCTTCAAAGGTGTCTTATCTGATCCTCTAATAAATTTTTTCATTACCTGTCTAAACCCATCCTGAAAGCGATACGTGGCAGCTAATTTAACCGAACTAAATTGAACTTTTAGTTCCAGCTCACATTTCTGCGCTCCGGTAAATGTTTTCCTTCCTACCTGATCGCAATAAAGCCGGGTCACAAAACAAAAACCCGGACCGTCGTCGAAAGGTTAGAAATAAGTAAATTTTAAACTGATTTTTTAAAAATCAGAATATGTCAACCAACAGGAACCCACATAGGTTTATTGGTTCGCCTCTATTATGGAAAATCTAGTTTAAGCAGGTGAGATCTTAACCTGATAGAAGAGAACCATGTAAGCTGCTTTGAGTTCCCCTTGGGGAGAAAGGTGGGATATAAGTGTAGCAAATGAAATAAATAATAAAATGAATATTT
Source organism: Euleptes europaea (assembly GCF_029931775.1). Classification (NCBI taxonomy): domain Eukaryota; kingdom Metazoa; phylum Chordata; class Lepidosauria; order Squamata; family Sphaerodactylidae; genus Euleptes; species Euleptes europaea. The sequence continues at coordinate 32,205,878 of NC_079316.1, read as the reverse complement.
AACGGGTCAGAAACGAATCAAGAAATGGGTCTGGGGTATTGTTTAGCATATTAGATAGGAAATGCATTCCCCATTTTTGAGACAGAAGAGTTAAAAAGTAGTGTTTATTCCTTTTAAAGGAAAAACATTTCAAATATTAAAAAAAAAATAATGAGAGTTAATGCTGACAAACCCGACCTTCACCTTCTGGCAACCTGTTTGGGAGTCCGGGTGCAAGACTTTGGTGGAATTTGTCGATCCCCTCTGGAATGTGTTCGTACAGAAGAAGACCCCTCAAGAACCAGTTACTGAAGATTCTGTTTTCCCCCCACTGATACCTTATTGACTTCAATAATCGACACAAAAGACCTAGACTCGACGCCAAGCGCTTCTGAGGCTTCATGCCCAGATATCGTAAAGCTGCCATCGCAGTTCAAAAAGGCAAACCATTCATGGGTCTCAATAAATAAAATTTAGCTATCATTCACCACAATGACAAATTTATGTAGGATTTTCGAAATTGCATTCAAGCCACTGACGTGCTTGCAAAGCGATCCAGAACCCTGGATTGTTTGGACTGAATCCTAAATGCGGTCTGACCATAAGCATGTTTACTTGGGAGCAAGTCCTACCCTGGCCGTCGGTATATAGTTCGATAGGGCTCCCTCCCAAGTGTATTTAGGATGGGTGCCTTTGAAGCCTATAGAACTAAGACACCTTGCGGAATTTTCTGGGAGTAACTGAACACGTCCGAGTAAAGAGTGTAGAGGATCGGGCTGCTAATATGTGTGGAAGTTCTTCCGCCTGTGGATAAAACAGACATCTTCAAGTTAGTTTGAGGGGGGGGGAAATAGATGGATTTGTGTGTGGTGGAGTGTTTAGTGGATAGACGAAAGGGAAGAGAAGGAAATTAGCTGAGACCCCCAAAACAATTTCACTGTATTTGACTGGGACCGATATCCTAAGCATCTTGACTCGGTACTGTTGAAATAAACGGGACTTACTTCCAAGTAGACTTTTTGCGGGGGCGGGGTGTCCAGCTACAACCAGAAGGACATATTACATGCATACCAAGGGCTTTCAAGGGAATCGTTCTATAAAACGACCCACGCAAATCAGTGGGCTCACAGCCGGTTCCTCGAAACCCTCCTTGTGAGATGCAGAGGGATTTGCTTTCCCTATTAAGGGCAAGCCATGGACTCTCTCCGTTCCCACCTCTGCTTTAAATGGATTATGCACCGGACTGTTGTGAATTCCCGATTTTACATATGCCTCTGTGCAGTCTTCGACAATTTAGCCAGTTAAGTCTAACATATCCGTTTCTCGTAAAGCACAGAATGCATCACTGAGATGTTCAGAATCGAATACAAAAACTGCCAGACAAAGAGTTCGTCCGTCCAGAAGTACTTAAATGCCCTCTGATAGTCTAAGGGAGTCTCCACACACACCTGAACGCAGTCTCTGTCATCCTAAACACACTTGGAAGTCTGCCCCATTGGTATAATAGATCTTGCTGGGGAGAAAGTATCAGGCAGGACTCTATGTCACAATCGCTGGGCTTTTTCTGCCTCGTTGCGCTCCGCAACGCACCTGTCCTCCCTCACCTTGGTGGCCGGCGAGCTGGGGTCATGTCAGCGAGGGCATGCAATCGGACCCGGGATAGCGAGGTGACTTTCGTTTCATCTCTCCTTCCCGTGGGAAGGAAGAGGCAACAGCCAAAAGGCTCGAGAGATCTCCACTTCAAAGTGACTTCCTGATTGTAATCCTGCTCTGATCTTAAGGTGTGAATTCTCTCTCTTGGTATTGGGGAACCTCTGATGTTTTGCATTTCAAAGATGTTACTTGTAAACATGCTAGTGTGTGTACTCTATAAGAATACCCTCCAAATGATTTGGCGCCATTGTAACGTTGTGTTTCATAGGTTACTGTACCCTTCCTTTCAAATAAATTCTACTTTAAACTCTCTGCTAACGTCTGGAGTAAAGTGGATGATTCCTGAGAGGCAACGGAGTCCTAGAACCTGACAGGTCAATAGTTCCCGCGCTGCAAAGCAGTTGTGGGACGGGGTCCCGCCAACAAGCACGCTCGGGTTTCTCCCCCGGTGTTTTATAAGAAAGGAGAGTCGCCAAGTAGGAAAGGCGACGGCTTTCGTGGAGGGCTGTGCTTTCTGCCGGTGTGGAAGCGTTGGAGGGTTCGAAGTTACATATTAAAAAGTGGACCGCCGGGACGCCTGGGCTTTGAAAACCCGACCCTGATTCCACCCACGTGGGTTTCCTGCCAGATCGCGCCGATCTGTTGTAATTAATAATATTCTACTATTATCATGCCTTCAAGTACAGGGCTCGAGAAAGGCAGGCAGGCAGTTCCCTGTTCCCAAGGATCTTACAGTCTAAAGCTTTTGTTTGTTTGTTTAAACATACTTGAGGCGCTATTCAAAGCCTTTCTCCTTGGAAGGAAGTCCCACTGTGTTCGGCGGGGCTTACTTTCAAGTAAGTGCGTGAGCACTGAAGCCCCGATTCATTGGTACGCATTTCCTCCAAAGCGAGTCTCAGTGAGTTCCGCGGGAGCACTGGATTTCTCAGAAGAACGGCTGCCGCCCTAAATAGGTTTGGTGGTGGAGGAAAGTTAAGCCGCAGCCGACCTATGGCGACCCCTGAGGGGTTTTCAAGGCAAGAGACTAACAGAGGTGGTTTGCCATTGCCTGCCTCTGCGGAGCGACCCTGGACTTCCTTGGTGGTCTCCCATCCAAGTACTAACCAGGGCCGACTCTGCTCAGCTTCCAAATCTGACCAGATTGTACTAGCCTGGGCTATTCCACTGAAATAGAAACTGAGCGTTAGCTTTTGTCGGTTTGAAAAGGAAGACCACTCAGAGAGGGGTGGCTGTCGCGTACTGGGGGACTGGAACCCAAATACCGGCTTCAGTGGTTTATAAACCGCAGCCCAGGTTGGCTTTCGAGGGGTTGAAAGACCGCCATTTCCTTGACAGCCAGTGAAGCCGGGCAAGGGAATTGAACTCGCTTCACCCCATGAAGTGGATGGGCTGGAAAGCGGAAGTGGTTGCCAGAGGCCTGCTGCTCAAGACTGACGGTAGCAACCCAGCCTGGCGACTTTTCAACCGCTGGCAGCTCTGCCTTGTGGGTTTGGGATTTTGTTGTGGTGTTTTTCTCTCCCCCCCCCCCCACTCCCTCCCTAGCAAATGTCAGTAGCTTGCAACTTTAACGCTCTGCAGTTCATATTTCTCGCCCGAGGTCTATCACTAGCATTAATTGTCCCAATAAATTGAGATATAGTGTGCATAATGCAATGTAACAATATGGTTATATTCCACGTGTAGACTTAATTAAGCTATTTGCAGCCTGATGCTGCAAGCCGACGGGTGTGCAAGTGGATTAACAATGTGCGGTTCTCGTATCCTCAGGATGGTGCATAATTACTTTACTGGCGGTACATATCAATTTTTGATGATTGCAGAACACATGCTCACTTTACCAACGAGCGCTTTAATAACTCTCCATTGTGTTTTTAAAAACCGTTGTTTGGAAATATTTGGAAGTCTCTGCAAACAATTTTTATCGCTTCTTAGCGCGTCCTTTAATGGCCCGCGCCCCGCGCCCGATGTATATTTCATAAAGTGCAAAGGCTAACGCGCCGTCCGCCTCCCAGCCCGGGGACTGAGCGCTCCCTCCCGCCACTAACCCCTCCACCTCCGTCCTCTGGCTCGGCTCCGCAGAGCCGTCAGCTCGACTCGGGCAAGCTGGTTTGATCCGGCTCTCGGATGTGACACCGGCTAGGGCGAGGCGAGGAACCGCAGCTCGGGTCTTCTCCGCCGCCGCCGGCCCCCCCCCCCCCAAAAAAAACCTGTCCTCGCCTTCGATAAGAATTAATTGAATGAACAGAAGACAAAGGCCCGGCTTCCACCCCAAAGAGTCCCCCTCGATCAGTTTGCCACGTTTTTCCGAGGCCAGCTCCCTGGTGTGTCGGAGAGCGCATCGGCTTGCGGGGGGCGCGGAGGCTGCGGGGAGCCTGGGTTCAAATCCTGCCTGATGAAATTTACCAACTCAATTTCCCGGTGGCCAAACTCGATTACCCCCACGGCGAGCGGAGAAGTCCGACGCCCCAGACCAGACAATAGCAGAAGACGCCACCGGGTTGCGAGCTGTCTTTCGGAGGGGCTGGCTGCGCCTGGCAACATCCTGACCCAGCGTTCCTCCTTGGGGTTGGAGAGAAGGGCGATTTGCCGGACGGTCGGACTGTCGTGAAATCGACGGGAAGAGACCCGAGGAAGCCACCGCTACTCAGGGTAGTCCCGGCCTAGGCGAGCCAGGAGTCTGACTCAGAATAAAGTCCATTCATGGGTCCTTCCTCCAAACGGCAGAGCTTTGTCATACCGTCAACGCCATTTTGAGAACCTGTTCCGTTTCAATGGGGCTGCCATCCTACACACAGGCTGGTCAAATCCCATGGGTGTTAATGGGAATAGTACTGTAAATACTGTGGGATTTTGCTCAGAAGGAAGTGCCATTGTGCTCAATGGAGTTTACTCCAACGTAGGAGTGGGAGACCCCGCTTCCAATCCGGCGCTGTCATGGAAGCTTGCTGGGTGACCCATCACATACCCTCAGCCAAGCCTACTTCACAGGGTTGCTGTGAGGATAAAATGGAGGCGATGAGAGCAGTGTAAACCGCTTGGGGTCCCTATTGGGGTAAAGGCGGGTAAAAAAAATGAACTAAGTAAATAAATGACTACATCAGAAACATAGGATTCCAGCTTTAATGATCCAGTGTACAGAATCGTCTTCTGAGGGGTTGATTGGACGTTATTCCGGCTGTACCTTCAGAAGTATTTAGGAGGGAATGTATCCCATTCCTTGGACTGATCTTCATTCATTGCTTTTGCGATTTTCTAAGACTAGGCTGAAAGCGATGTTTCCTTTAAGAACAGTTGTTAGCGACCGGTTTTCCAAGACCTCTATGAATCAGAAACTTCTGTCCCATTATCAAGGACCTGGGGTTTAACAATCCAGATCACAAGAAGTCTCCATCCGATCAGGCGTCAAGGTCAAAGTGGACACACAGGGCCCCCGGATTGGTCCACTTGAAGTGCCATCAAAAGAAACGCGTTCCTTTGACCTTCCTCGCCTTCCGTTCCTCAAACAAAGATGGTGGCGGGTTCTCCTTTTCAATAGGTCTATTCTGGTTGAGTGTGTTGGCTTAAAAAAAATAGAAAGACACACACACACACACACACACACACACACACACACACAAGAGTCGATTTGTTCTTGTACCTGAAGCAGGTGATGTTTCTGTAGAGACATCTGAATGACAGCAGGAGAGGAGGCCAAATCTAATCAAGCCTAATAAACCGTGCGAGTCGAAATGTCATTAAACCTGATCAAGGCGTGCCTCCGAATCGCTGGAAAGGTAAACTGCCTTCATTAGGAGGAATCTCTGAAGACTGTCGAACATTTCATTAATTTATAATTTATGATTGTTTGACAAATATTGAAAAGTATGTAAATATGAGCGCGGTAATGTCTTTTCTGCGGGAGAGGAGGAAATGACCCAAACGGTGGATGCCTGCAAGATTACACACGAGGTCCCATCTATCTGCTCTCAAACTGTGCCTTCGCCTTTCCCCCGACATATTGTGCGACTGACAAGTGAAATAGTGCAGATAAACCAATGGTTTAAAACGTAATAAAGACAACAGCTATTTGCATTTTTTACATTTTATTACAAAGGTAATTTACTATGACACATTTCGGGATGTCATCTCTGGAAAAACATTGCCAGGCAATTACACGAATGTATACAGCAACAAGAAGCCCAGGAAAAGTCAGACCAAAAAGAAAAAAGAAAGAAAGAAAGAAAGAATAATGTTATGGATCTACAGAGATTGTTGATATTACGCACTGGGTTGGTGGGGGGAGGGGCTGCTAGTTCAACAGAAACTGAGGCTAGATAGGAAATGATGCAGGGAAGAAAGCAACCTGACGCTTGGGGTGGGAGATAACCTAAAGGACTTGATCTCCAAATTCTTTTTGAGCCTTCCCGACTGGGGCCAAATTATCACCGCTCAGGGTCAAAATAATCTGGAGATTCATGATATCATGAAGCTGCCTGATACTGAATCAGACCCTTGGTCACTATTGTTTACTCAGACTGGCAGTGGCTCTCCAGGGTCTCAGGCTAGAGGTCTTTCACATCACCTACTTGCGTAGTCCCTTTATCCGGATACGCCGGGGATTGCACCTGGGATCTTCTGCATGCCTAGCAGAGGCCCTTCCTCTGAGCCACGGCCCCTCCCGGGTATCTGTGTGTCTGTTACCTGGGGTGTTCCTTTCTGAAAATGTCACATAGACCTAGAAGAGCGTTTGCAGTCCAAGATGTTGAGTCACCAAGATCCGACTTCAGCCATGGGCTCACCCCTTTCAGTGAGTTTTCTTTCGTGCAGGAGAAAGTGTTGCTGGGAGAGTAAGACTGCACACTGTCAGGCAAAGCGCTACCTGAGGATCGGACTTGGGGAAAAAAACAGAGTTGATTCAGAGACCTTACTGTCCTCCTGTACATTTTTGAACGATATACTCATGTGCAGGTGTCTCCCAACATTTGCCCCTGTGGTGTTTTGCAGTTGTTGTTTGGGGTTTATTACTCCGTGGCTCCATGATCTGGGACCCTGAGTGTTGCTTCCCGATTCTGTGCAAGATTACTCGGAAGTAAGCCCTGTTGTGTTCAATGGCTCTGACTCCCCGTAAGTGCGAGCAAGATTGCCACCTTACAACCCACTTTTATGCATATCCCACTTACTCCCAAGGGACTTACTCCCAGGTCTTGGAGACTGCAACACGAAATTACTAGAAGACTGAAAAAAATATAGAATTGTGAAGTCTAGGGGGTTAAAGCATCCAGCATCCAGTATTGTAACCCTCCTTCTATCGAAAGATTCGTAGGGCCTTTCACTTAAAGGAATTTGTTTCATTACAGAAACAGCTTTTTCAAACCTGCCTGGTTTAAGAAAGTGGGGGAAAGAAATTCTGCTTGAGGACCCCAACAGATCTGGTTGCCTGCTGAGCAAAAGAGTGCCAGAAACCCCTTTTCTCTACACCTATTAAATCTCTTTCTTTCCTTCAGAAAGCAGAGGCTCGTCACAACTGGAATCCTATTTATTGGGGGGGGGAGTGGCACAAGCTTGAGATTTGGCCATTGAGTGGAAGGTATCTAGAGGTCTTGTAAAAAAAAAAGTAGAAGAAGAACAACTCCACTGAAATGGAAGTTTATAAGGGCTTCCTTCCAGAGAGGCATGCTTGCGAATATGACTGACTTGCCACCCAGGGTCAAGTTCGCAGAGGAAGTCTAGGTGAATGCCTGGACCCCTTCTCAGGAAACTGATCTTTCCATACAGGTGGCTGGAGTGTGATTTGCTGAGAGCACTTGACACAGGAGAAAGCCGGAGCTGACCTCTCAATGCCGCCACCCCCACCCCCACCCCCACTCCATTCATGTTGACTAAGTGGCGGCTATCAAGCAGATCTTCACCTCCTTTCTTTGAAGCTCTTCCAGAGATTTCAAGGAAACTTATATAGGGATGTACACTCTTAGCGGCCTTGACCTGGATGGGCCAGGCCAGCCCGACCTTGTCAGATCTCCGAAGCTAAGCAGAGTTAGTATTCGGATGGGAGGTCTTGTAAAACCCGGGTAAGTATTTGGATGGGAGGCCACCAAGGAAGCCCAGAGTCACTACGCAGAGGCAGGCAATGGCAAACCACCTCTGAACATATATTGCGTTGATACCACTACGGGGTCCTCATAATTCGTCTGCTGCGACTTGAGGGCATTTTCCACCACCGTTTTGGGCAGGGCAAATCCGGATTGACTTTACAGAATATGTGAAAGGGTCCTGAGACCGGACAGTGACTTTTCTCTGTTCTGTTTCTCTAACTGGGCAGAGGACCGGCTAAGGAATCAGTGTCATCCTGCAATATTTAGCCATGCGTGATTGGCAAGGATGACTGGTGGATTTCATTGGCCTATCGTTTTCCATGAGGCTACCAATCATTGTCCCATGTGGAACACATGAGATTCCTCAGGAGTAAGCCGTTTCTTGAGTTTCGCCACAGTAGTATCCCGGAACGTTTTCTGTTCCCCTTTGCAAACATCTCCTAGGTGGACTGTCTATGGAAGGAAAAACTTCACAACCTCATGGAAACATATGGGAGTTGTCAGCCTTGACGAGGAAGGAAGGAAAGACTTAACAAATACATCGGTAAGCCATGGAAATGGACGGCAGCTGCAAAAAAAAATTAAAAAATAAAACCAGCCGGCACTTCTCCTGCGCAAGCCCTTGGAAAATGCTCACCTCTTCCGTTGCCTCTCCGGTTCATTTATTTCCACGGGACTCGAGCAAGAGACCTTCCCCGCGGACAGAGCTGCCAACCCCGGTTCGAAAAACCTGGAGGGTGGAGTCCGGGAAGAGGGTAGAGACCCCAGTAGGGTAGAATGCCATGCAGCCCACCTTCCAAAAACAGCCAGGAGAAGTGGAGTAATTTAAACAAAGAAGTAAGAAGCAAGCAAGCGATTGACGGAGTCTGGAGATGAGTTCTCATCCCGGGAGATCCCCAGCCCCCGCCTGGAGGTTGGCCACCCTCCCCGCGGACCCCACCTCCTCTGTCCACACCGCCCTAGTTGGCCGCTCCTGAGGCTGGGGGCGACCTGGCAGCGGCGGCCTGTCAGCTCCTCCGGGCCGGCCGGTGAAAGGGCCCCTTTGTCTCCTGCGCTCACCAATCCAGAAGTGGCCCCGGCTCCTTGCTGAACGGCCGCCGCGTTTTTGATGACTTATCGTCTATGCAAAAACAAACTTTCCCGCGGTGGCCTTTCAAAAAAAAAAAAAAAATCCGTCATGCTTTCCTTTTCCAAACAGCCCGATTATTTTGAGAAGGGAGGGGGGAGAGAACACCCCGAAATGATAAATCGCGTGGCAAAGCTAATGGCTGGAGGGCGCGTTTACCAATTCATAATCATTTATTCTTGGTGATGTATGACCCTTACTCTTAAATCTCAAAAGCTTCTATTTGAAGGTGTAAATAGCTTCTCCCCCCCCCCTTGCAGTAAACCTTCCTGCATTAGCAGTGATTGATCTCCTGTACAATTCGTCCCAGAGTGCTATTTTACAGGGGGAACACTGGCTTTTGGAGATTAACTGGGGAGTCTGTTACATATTAATGAAGCTCGCAGATATACTAACGTTTTGGTAATTTAGTTATTTGTGTCTATCGCTTTCGCCCTTATTTTCTCTTAGACCCCCGCGGTTGTTATACATCGAATTAAAAAGTGGCCCTTTTCGCATAATTCCCCCCGCCCCCCCCTTCTTCCAGTAGCAACTAAACGCCATTTAATGGGAAAAACAAATGTTGACATGGCTCTTTGAAGGAAGGGTATTTCTTGGCAAGACATCAAAGCGATTTCGACTGTATTGGCGGGGGCGGGGGGGGAGAGGGGTAGGAGAGATCTCCGTTTTCTCTTATTCCAAGCCTATGGTAATGTCAGAAAAGAACCGCTTGGTGTTCAAAGAGGGAATCCGCAGGAAAAGGTAGAAGGGATCGGGAAGGGGAGGGGGTGAAACGGGCCTGAGGTTTCGCTGTTCACAAATCGACTCGGATTTGGCTCGAGGGTTCCAGTCACTTGAGGCCATTCCCAGTGGAGAAGTGTGCTGAGATTTTGAAGTACCTGAATGAAAAAGAGCAGGGAGCATTTTCTACCTCGTGGTGGCTGAAGGACCACCCAGGTTCGTTGCTATGTAATAGGTGGTAGGGGCACGGCCATTGGTGCGCAAAGAAAGGAAGCATCTGACCTGGCATCTTAAGTTCCAGCCTCCGGTAGGGCAACTTCTTGGGAAATGTTCAGTAGTAGATTCCCTATGCTCGACATTCCTAAGAATACCGGGAAATCCCCCCATTGGACACACAGGTTTCCAAACTCAGCCCCAGAGAGGGAAAATGTAGACTTGGCGGGGCAGGGACTTCAACTTTTCAAAGGATAGATGGTTGTTTTTAAGACACATGCCAGACAACAGCTCGCATCTGAAGAAGTGAGCTGTGGCTCAGAAAGCTCATACCCTGAGAGAAATGTTAGTCTTTAAGGTGCTACAGGACTCTTGCTCTTTTCTAGTAGCTTGCAGGTAGTCCCATTGGTCCCAAGCTAATTTGCTGTTAAGTCAGCTAATACCAACATGACAGAAAATAACGTGCAAGCTTTTGAGTTCTCCAGAACTCAATGGTTGAATATAAATCACATACAATAAAAGAAAAGAATGAATCAGGCTAAATATTAAAAGCAAAAACAAAGGTGAAAGAGAAAGAATGACACAGCTTTGGGGCCACGATATTAAGACCTTTGTCTGCTTTCCATGGTTTACATTATATATACCATTTTTTTAAAAAGTGGTCCAACTCGACAGACATAAGCTTTCAAATCCCCCCCCCCTTGCATAAACTGTCCAGAGCTAAGGACAGGCCAGTGACCTTCTGTACTGACCTAACCCCATTGACTTTGCCATAATTATATTTGTGTAAGGAATCAAAGACCTCGTGAGCTGGTTATCTGACTCGCACATTCTTAAGCAAACAAAGTATCAGACAGCTGCAAATAGAATCCCTCTGTTCTTGAAATAGTGGGGGTTCAAGATCTCTCTGCTGGGACCAGGTTCCATTGAACTGATCTAGGTGTGCATTCCAGGCCTGTATGTGTTTACTTCTGGCCATTTATGCATGGGAGGTTTTGCCTTGTATTTGCTGCTCTGTAGACGCACATTTTCCCCATCCAGATTGTCAAAACTCTGCATGGGGGCTTATTTTTGAGTTTTGAGAACTCAGATAGGAAAAATGTTCATCTACAGAGTGGCAAATCCAAGGCAAAACCTCTCGTGCCTAAATGGCCTTAGAGTTAAGTACTGCTGTTTTCAAGCCTGCACAGGGTTGCAGACAGTCTTGGGTGTTGTTGCTGCTGCTGTTGTTGTTGTTTTCAAAGCAATGTTTAGGGCACAGAATTCTTCTTGAGAGCCAGAGTGGTGTAGTGGTTGAGCGGTGGACTCTAATCTGGAGAACCGGGATTGATTCCCCACTCCTCCACATGAGCAGTGGACTCTAATCTGGTGAACCAGGTTGGTTTCCCCACTCCTCCGTATGATGCCTGCTGAGTGACCTTGGGCTAGCCACTCTGAACTCTCTGAACTCTCTCAGCCCCACCTACCTACAAGGTGTCTGTGTGGGGACAGGAAGGGAAGGCAATTGTAAGCAGCTTTGAGACTCCTTAAAGGTAGAGAAAATTGGGGAATAAAAACCAACTCTTCTTCTTCTTCAGGTAACACTGGAGAGAGGCAGCCAGGTTTGGAGGTTGCAAAGACTTTTGTGGCACCATTAAAGACATTTCTTGGGGCATAAGCTTTGGTGACTCCAAGCCCACTAGATGGTGTGAAATGTTAAACTCAGTGAGCAAAACTAGATAGAACACAAAAAGCGGGGGGTGGGGGTGAGAGGAAGTCGTGGCTCAGTGGTAGAGCCTCTGCTTGGCATGCAGAAGGTCCCAGGTTCAATCCCTGGCATCTCCAGGGACTAGGCAAGTAGGTGATGTGAAAGACCTCAGCCTGAGACCCTGGAGAGCCTCTGCTGGTCTGAGTAGATAATACTGACTTTGATGGACCAAGGGTCTGATTCAGTATAAGGCAGCTTCAAGTGTTCCATTGCCCAGCTCTTTAGAAATAGCTACGAACTGAAAACACCACAACCTCTCAATCTATTATTTGTGTGCATGTGTGCATTGTGTATATTTGTTAATATTTAGCCGCTGTGTATATCTGGCCATACATCTGGCACAGTTGGTATTGGCTCACAATAGATGTGTTACAGTGCATGCCTAAACTGAGTTTCACCCTTCTAAGTGCATTGGGTAACTCTGTTTAGGATTGCACTGTGAGTCTTTGAAGTGCCCTAAGGATCGTTTGTCTTCAAGTATAGTTGTTCAGATTTTTTTTAAAATAGAGGAGTTCTATTCCCTAGACATCACATGGTTTCCAATACTCTTAGGAGATAACACACAGCTTTACGCACACACACAATACAGGTCCAGGCCTCCAGGTCTGTGCTTCTGCCTATTAGTGCTGGAGATGTGAGCAGTTCGATTCTCCCAACCTTTCTTCTTCAGACTGAAATTCTTGCTGGAGGACTTTCGGAGGGAATGGAAGACGAAGGCACTCCTTCTCCCCTTCCCATCCCTCTCCCACAAAACCCTTCAGCCTGATACCAACCCATATTTACTCAGAAGTAAACCCCACTGTGTTCAATGGACTCCCTCCCAGGCTTGCAAAGGGTCTGAACTGCAGCCTAGGAACAATTAGTTGTGGGGTTGCAAATGTTGTTGTTGTTGTTATGTCAAACTTATAACCCGCTCTACCCCAGCAACGCCAGGCTCAGAGCGGTTCACATAATCTATAAAATATGTAATTCAATAATAAAATCAGATAAAATAATACATTAAAACAGCCCTAAATGAATTAAAATCACAAATTGCCCCTACATGTTTCTCATAAGCTTCTTCAGGGGGATCTTTCTTAATTCAAACACCCCAGGCAAGCAATGAAAACAATCATGAATGCAAGGAGAAGACCGATGCTTCCAATTCAAACTGGGACAGCCCAGTCGAGGCAAACGGCCCAGCGAAGGCAGGAACTCTGTTTCTCCCCACATCGTCTGTCAAGCAAGTGGCAGCCTTTTGCTGCCTATATTCTTGCTCTTTTCCCCCAAGTGTCCGAAAGACACTTTTGCGTTTTGGGGAAGAGGAGCAAGGTACCCTCTTTTCTGTTTTTTTTTTTAAAGATACTTTAGACCCCTGTTTCGGGGGTGGGGGGAAATGGACCAATTAGGAGCCATTTTCCCTGATCAAAGGCGAGCAGGAGAAAGCGAGTGCGGGCATTCAGCGCGCTTGACCTATTCAGACAACTTCTTTGGAGGGCAGGGCCAACAAGTGTGTCTTCCTTTGAAAGGGCGCCTCTATTGAGGGTGCAGGTGCGGCGCACTCGGCCGTACCACGAGGAGGTTGTTAGAGATTAGAGCTCAACCTTTCATACGGAAAGCGCTTGATTTACACTGGAAGGAGGAACCGGGTCGGGGGTTCGTGGAAGAGAGACTCCTCATCCGTGAAAGCAAAATCATTGAACGCCCAATCGTTTCGAGAGCTCCTGATAACACGAAACTTTCCATTGTTTCCTTCCCCCCTCCCCCCGAAAAGGTCCCAGAACAGTTTGGATTGATTCATTTACAGCTGGAAAAATCTGCTCCGAACTGGGAGGTGGGGGAGAGATGAAAGATACTCAGGAGAGAGTGGTTTCCCATCTGAAAACAGAGAGGCATCTCCCTTCCAGCTCCCGAGGACCCCTTCCCAAGCCCCCCTTCCTAAATTTGCATCTCTTGTACCCGGGTCTAGCCGGCCTCCCCATGCATCCCCCTCTCCCCTCCCCTTCAGATCCTGGCAAGCAAGCAAAGCACAGACGTCGGCTTCTTCTTAACGGTGCAAATGCAATTAAGGAATATAACTTTGTATACCGGGGAGGGGCGGAAAGGAGAAGACAACAGAAAGGGAAGCAGCCCCGGGAACGGATTGGCCTCAAGAGCACGTGGGTTTGGCTCCCCCCCCCCGAAAAAAAACCCAACAGAGAGACGAAACATTGCTGCAGGAGGCTTCTAGGGTGCAGGGTACACGTTTGGGATAGGCACTGGGGGGGGGGGTGTCACTTGGCTGGGAGAGTGATTCAGGCTGTCAAGGGAACCTAGCCAGAATCTATGAGTGTGCTTGGGGAGGGGCTGTGGCTCAGTGGTAGAGCCTCTGCTTGGCATGCAGAAGGTCCCAGGTTCAATCCCTGGCATCTCCAGGGACTAGGCAAGTAGGTGATGTGAAAGACCTCAGCCTGAGCCCCTGGAGAGCCTCTGCTGGTCTGAGTAGACAATACTGACTTTGATGGACCAAGAGTCTGATTCAATATAAGGCCGCTTCATGTGTTCATGTGTGTTCATTTATGCCATTTCCAAAATAAATGAGAACCCTCATAACCCATGAGGTTGCATAGAATGGGGGGGGGGGGCTTACAAGTGTCAACCATGCCCAGAGAAATTACGCTTTGTCCTACATTTGAAGCAGGGGTGTGACTGCAAATTGTTGAGTAGGGTTCCAATGCAATGTCAATCAATACAAGTCACTAAAATTCCAATGCAAGTCAATGGCAAAAGATCTGCCAGCCCAGATGGATGGAGTCATGGGCACCCTTGAAGAGTTTCAGAGGGTAGAACAGTTACAGTGCATTCCTAAGGAGAGTTACTCCAGTCTAAGCCAATTGAAATGAATGGGCTTAGACTGGAGCCAACTCTCCTTAGGAATGCACCATTAGAGTTGAATCCAATAGCACCTTAGGCACCAACAAGGGTTTCAGGGCTTAAGCTTTCGAGAGTCAATGGGCGAAAACACATGGTCACTTTAGCCTCCTTTATTCCTTGTTTCAGTCAGGATTCAGCCAGGATCGAACCAGGGCCTGATTTAGGTTTGATGAGGCCCTAAGCTATTGAAGGTAATGGGGCCCTTTATATGTCCAGGTGTCCTTTGTCAACAACAAATTTTCGTTGTTTTTTTGTGTTGAATATATGCTATGTGGTAATTTATGGACCTAATAGGTATCTAAAGCCATTTGCACATAACAAAACACTGTTGCTGTATGTAGGTTTGATTTTATTTGCTTTTTATCTTATATTTTGGAAATGTACATCCAGTTTTTTTTCCCTTGAAATTTTTTGGGTGCCCCCAAGAGAGTGGGGCCCTAAGCTATAGCTTGTTTAGCTTATACATAAATCCGGCACTGGATCGAACATACGTTCGGCGAAACGCATGCGTTCGATCCTGGCTGAATCCTGGCTGAAACAGGGAATAAAGGAGGCTAAAGCGACCATGCGTTTTCGCCCAATGTCTGTGTCTGACCAAGGGAGCTTTGACTCTCAAACACTTATACCCTGAAACTTTTGTTGGTCTCTCTAGCGTGCGACTGGATTCAACACTAACTGAGTACCATTATCTAAAGACCTGGTGCAGTTCAGTCGTGGAAGTATAACCCAAAAATACAACACTAGGCTATTGTAACATTATACACTATGTTCACTACGAATTTCTATCAAACATGACAGTAATGTATAGAAACTTAAGTATTCATACAATATTTCATAAGCAATTGCACAGAACCCAACCTTCCAACACAGGTTTGTTAACGTACCTGTTGAACTCTTGGATTTGCCTTTACCTCTGTTGGAAGGTTGGGTTCTGGGCAATTGCTTACGAAATATTGTATGAATACTTCAGTTTCTATACATTACTGTCATGTTTGATAGAAATTCATAGTGAATATAGTATATAATTTTACAATAGCCTAGTGTTGTATTTTTGGGTTATAGTTTCAATTGGAACACCACTGATTTTGCTTGTTCGATTGTGGAAGAACACGTGGACTCCCCAGACAAACAGGATTTTCCCACAACCAGGTTCAGGAAGCAAAGTGCTTAGGCCCCTTACAGCCCAGTTCTAAACTGATTCTGGAGGAAAGAAGTTTCCTCGAGTGTAATGTAATAATGTCCACTGTTAACGTCATTCCTTGATTTGTGTGGGTTTTCCTGCGGATTTATGGAAGCCTATTCTTCATAGGAAAGTGTCCTGTGGACAAGACAGGATGAGGGTTGGGGTTGTAAGCATGTTGAAGATTCCTGCGTTAATTAAGGATGCTGTACCCATAGATCCGAGGTGGTAAAGTTCTGAGGAGGCAGAATAGGCTCCACCACTTCGAACTCCAAAGAAGGGGGCTGCATTCATAATCCTTCCCCATCTAAAAACTCCCTGAAAATTTAAAAAGACACTGCACATCAGGGAGGAAGGTTCTTTCCTAGGCTTTCCTGTGCAGTGCTAGTTGTCTGTTTACAATGAGAGAGATCACACTGAATCGCGCCCTCTTTCTGAGCATGAGAAGAGTACCTTTCCCTGGCCGACCCATATCAGGCAGGATTGGAGGGCGGGGCTCTGTGGCCAAAGAGCGAGAATCTCCAAGGACATCTGAAGTACTTCTCAGGTCCTGACAAGCTTTCCAGAGGTTTGCGACCATAACAAATACAACGTGTTTAACCCTACTTTGCCACGCCTGTATATTGTCATTTGACAGGGTGACTCCGTGTTTGAGTGGGGACTGGATCTCTGCAAGGGGGACCCGATTCGGTGGGACCTCTGGACCTCTGCAAGTAAGAATTCCATCAGTTTAGGCTGAATGAGACCAAATGCGGTCAGATTTATTCTCAAGTAAGTATGACAAGGGACTGCAGGCTCATTTTATTCATGTAGTAACCTCATCTCAGCCCATATTCTTCATAGTAAGTCCCACTATCAAAAAGTAAGTAAAGGGTACTCATTAGTAAATATGCTTAGCATGCTAAACATGGCGAGGTCATGCCCTCGCTGACAGGTGGGTAGAATGGAGGATCTGTGAGGCTTGGGTTCTAATCTCCACTTTGCCACAGAAGCTGGCTGAGTAATTGTGGACCAGACACTCATCCTAACCTACTTTGTTGATGATGTGTGTATAAAATGGAAAAGGTCCGGATCTATGCTGTGAACCGCTTTAGGCTTCAATTGGGAAGAAAAGTGGGATATAAGTAAACTGTCTCAAACCCTAATTAGATCGTCTGGACCTTCTTGCAATCTAGTGCTTAGAAACTTAAGGGGCCTGCCTTGGAAACATTGTGCCTTGTTCACATTGTGGAACGCAAATGGCACTAATTCCAAATCCCCCTCCCCTCTGCCAGCAATGCCCTATGCCAAAGTTACCTACAAAAACTTTTTACAAAAATAATTAACGGCCCTCAGTTACATAGGCATACACAGGGCGGCCACCCATTTGAGAAAATGAGGAGAGGAAGTAATTTCTTATAAACTACCTATCCATTCTAATGGAAATATCCTCTCTCTCTCTCTCTCTGTCTCTCTCCTTCCTCCTCCTTCCATTTCTGTAAGAATCTTACTGGCATTTCCATAAGTTCTCCACGAGTATAAAAGCCATATAATGGGAACAAGGTGAGAAAGCTGTCGGGCCTTGTTTCACCAAGAAAAGGTCGTAAGTCAGGCAATTGGTGTCTGACCTGTCACGGGAAGGTATAAAGGCTTCATTCATGCGGTCGCTCACAATTTTCTCAGCTCTCACAAAAGTGTTTTTATGATTCTGTTTTTCTTACCTCGTCCCTTAATTAAAAAGCTGAATGATTAGAATAGCACCTGCATAATGTCTGGACCGCGGCTGCATACTAATTCAAGAGGCTTTACATCTCATAATTATAACATAAAATCAGGGCTTGAATAAAACAGAAGGGCTGTGCCCCTAAAGCCCTCGCTAATCCCCTTTAAAAGAGTCTGCAGAAATAATTCACAACACTTTCCGGAAGTTGGATTACCGACTCCCTTTTAACCTATTTACAATGAAATGATATTTCACACTTAAAGGGAGTTTCTGAAATTTTACAACTTTCTCCCCACACACCTCTTAAGTTGGCTGGCTTCCTGCATAATAAAAAGCAACCACAAAAACCCAACCGCGGATTCCTTACATTATTCCCCCATTGAAATATTGTTGTTGTTTTCCCTCTTAATATTGAACTGTAAACTCTTTTTAAAATGCATTTAAGGAAGATTCATGACCTTTCTCGGTGTAAGTAAATAAATAAAATTACCTTGCTTTGGAGAGCAGCTTTACAGGGCCTTGAAAGGCCTTGGCAAAGCTGTGCCAGTTTATCATAAAAGGGTTTCTTTAAAGGGAGAGAATCTGATTGCCACAAGATAACAACAAATATATATTTTGGGAAGAAATATCAACCACATCTTTAACCTCATTACTGGGAGGTCATTAAAAGTTAATTACAGATTATTAATATCCTGCATGGCCTCAAATTATGTTTACTCCAGAGTAGTTCCATGAAAATGAATAGGAAGTGAATTGTTGGCCTTGTTTGCGTCCGGTTTCCATCAATAAGGTGTATCAGAACAGCCAGTTAAAAACAAATAGGAAAAGGTCAGGTGAAAATGTCTACGAGTCTTTCTCAAAATTCTGTCTATCCACAAATACTTGGGTTTAACCGGAATGAGCCTGACTGAAGGCGAATGAAAAGATTGGAGGAAGCCCATCGGATTACTGGCTTCCGCTACCGTCAGGCCCAGGATTGCAAAAAAAACAAAAACGGTTGGGATAAATAGCACAGTGAGCTGGGCAGAATTTTCCCCCACTGAAGAGAGGTCTTTTAAATAGGTATTGAAATTGCCCATGCAAAACGGGCATCTTATTCTTTCCAGAAGTCTGACCTTTGCGGAAGGGATGCTGGGTCACGTTGGCAATGAATGTCCATGTCAGTACTTCATTCCCCACCCCCATCCCCGTTTTAAAAGAAATGTCGCTGGATGTGTTTAGATTCAGTGTTTTTTTTTTTTTTTATGTGCTTCCTCAGCAAGCCTCAGCCCAAGATCTCTGGTCCCTGGGTAGTGTTTTGCATCAAGTGTATATTCCCGTTTTGAGAAAGAAGGGCTTGCACATTTTTAAAATATATATACATTTAAAGGCGTCTGGATCCATCGAAGGGCATCTGAGCGGCTCCGAGTCTCACATTTGGACGAAGAGTCGGCCAAGGTTCAAAGGTTAATTTGCGAACGAAGGAACACATCTTTGGAGAACTGTCAGTGGAGGGGAAAGGATATTTCTAAAGATTGTGGGTATTGTTGCCACTTTTAGTGTTGTCTGTTTTTTATTACTTAAGATACCCTGCAATGGTATAATACTGACCGTTGCTGCAGGATAGTTGAGCTCTTCAGTTTTGGATGTCCACACTTGAATGATTGGTCAGCATTTCACAGATGGCAAACCAATAGTTTGAAGAAACAATTAAGACCACGGGAAGTTTTTTAATGCTTACGAAAGTTCCTCCCCCCCCCTCCCCAATAGCATCCTTATACTGGCTTACCTTCTGTTCATCCATCAGAGAGAGAACACTTTTTAAATTCAAAAATATTTATTTGTCTGTAGATTAAGGGATGCGTCAAGATCAAAGTGTGTGTTTGCACATGCACATATATTGCCCCCCCCCCCATCTATTTGAATGTACTTCCCTTTAAATTCGGGGGACACAGTTTACAGAAGAGACAGTCAAACTACCTGAGTGTAAGTAAGGGGGATTTTTCAAGGTTTTAAGCAAACTTCCAAGCTTTTCTGATATGCCTCTGTGAGATTTCGGATTACCATTCTTAAAACTTCCACTTAATTTCCTGGTTAGGTTCAGAGGGGTTTCCCCACCCCCACCCACCTCTGTCAGTTGACAAAGATCAAAATAACAAGAAGATGTTGCAGGAAGTCCGTGTCGGATCATGGCTGTGTAATACCCATTATATTTATGCGCAGACATGGAACCATACACATGATGCGTCCCATTCCTCTCGGTAGCATAAGCAGGCAGATTGTCAAACCACCGGATTCGAGCCTTGCTCTTGGCCAGGAAACCGCCTCACCTTTAACCACGGGGCCCACCAAGAAGCAGAAAGAACGCAGAGAAGCCCTTTCAGTGCCTCATGTGTGAACGGCGCAGGTGATTCAGAGAGAGGGAGAAAGGTTTGTCATGCGTTTGTCCCCCCTGGCTCGAACGGGACACCCTGCGTCTAAACAGGCACGGGGGAGCGGGCGCAGAGGCTTTCCTTAGCAGTCGTTTCAAACGGGTGGATGCCAAGACACC
This sequence comes from Euleptes europaea, assembly GCF_029931775.1. NCBI lineage: Eukaryota > Metazoa > Chordata > Lepidosauria > Squamata > Sphaerodactylidae > Euleptes > Euleptes europaea. The sequence continues at coordinate 32,186,065 of NC_079316.1, read as the reverse complement.
AGTCGTGAAACCAGCGGGGGCACCGTCGACCTGGAAGCGCTCCTGCGCAACTCCCCCGCCCGGGAGCTGTCAGAGAGCGCAAAGCCCCTCCCCCTTTCGTCGGTGTCCCCTAGGCTGCGTCCCATGAACTACTTACTCCGAAGCCGCCCTCGGACTAGCCGGCTAGATTTCAATGCCTCTTTCCCGGAGAGTAATTGGCTGTTATGACTTCGTGCAAGTAAATGTGTGCAATTATCCGTAGGTCCCCGGTAGCCGCTTTGCTCTACCATTCCCGCGCATTTCGGATGGATCATAATAGTGGAGCAATGGCACAAAACAGCCCGCCGGTTCCAAAAGGGAACGCGGAAAGGCTTCCCAGGAACCACTCTGCGAGCCGAGGGTTCCTTGGTTGCACACGTCTCTCGCCACCACGTTTGAATGCGACCTTCTCCTTAGGAGGCGGGAGGGGGGCGAGAATCGCCACCGGGGTCATATAATTCTAGAGAATGGCGCAGGGGTCGTTTTGATGGGCATTCAATTAAAGGGGGCGCAGAGAGCCGGAGGAAGGACCTTTTCTTCTGCCTCTCTCTTTTCTTGCCGGTGCGGCTTGGGCGGAAACGGGGCCCGACCGTCCCGATTCATATTTCTAATCTTCATTTCCTAAAGATACAAACGGCCTTTTGTGAAATGAATGGTCTTTAATTAATGCCTTCGCATAATGGCGCGGCTTGCCTGGGGATCGATGCTCGAAAGCAACAGGGGAGGGAACTCTCCCGAATGGGTTGTCTGCATTCAGGAAGGGGGTGTGTGTTGTGGGGGGGGGAGGGGTGTGTGGAGAGGCAGCGGCTTTTATAGAGGCCCCAAAGAATGCCCGGTCGCCTCTCCCCTTGCTGCCAGAGGGGGCCTTCCATAACTTGCCAACTGCAGCCGAGTGGAAGCCCAGGCATTGGGCAGATACAGTTTGGAGAAAGGCAGCCTGCCTGTCTCAGCAAGGGGGATCCCAATAAGGGATTTTGGAGGAGGCATGGGGAAGGGGCATTGCCAGCTTGGGGGCTGTCCAGATGCCTCCTTCTAAGTGGCGGGGAATACCTAGTGGCTCAGGCCCAGGTAAATCCCATGGGCGCCATGCATGGACTCCCGGTGGGGGCACCAGGAGCAGGTGTGTCACATCTACCGCATTTGGGCGGGTCACGTTCCTGTACCTGCTTCCATGCCACACCAAGGCATCTTCAGCTTTTGCCAATAAAATTGGCCATTTCATCCAAACAACATGTTTAAAGTTATGTTATGGTTCAGTAACACCTTCCGTCTACATTCCCACATTGCCCCTCGGTCAGCAGGCTATATCACTAATCGCCTGTGTCAATGCATGTTTTCTCGGAAGTAAGGCTACTTGAGCTCCACGGGACTGGCGTGCATTGGATCACGACCTTCAGGAGCACATTCGAAACCTCCTCCGTATTTCCTCTTTCCATCCCTTCCCCAATGTTCTTTTCTCTGGCCATCCGAACCTCGGATGACCGCAGAACCAGGTGTCACCCACGCCCGGCTACTAACCAGCGCCTGGTCATAAGGAACCAGCCGCTCCATCGGAACAAGCCCCCCGAATCCCGCTCATGTTGGAGCAGATGTGGCAAATGGCAATGAAGGGCTTCTAAAAAAATAAAAATAAAAAACAGAAACACAAACTGAGGAGTTCGGGTCCCCTGGGTTGTGTTTGTTAACGACTCTTGAGTTTGAGATTTGTCTGTCCGATTGGGAGCCTCCGGGAGACATTTCTAGTCCTTTCCCCTCCTACCACTGTCCTAAATTTACTTTGCATGTTTCGGTGGGGGAGGGGGGAGAGAAGATGCGCCCGCCCCTGCCTGAAGCTAAAGCTAACTTGCTTGCTGACTACAGATCACCGTGCCATACTTTCTAAACACCTTTAAACAGAAAACTTAAAAAAGAAACCATAAACCAACCAAAACCTTGATCCATGCATGTGGACTTAGGAGTAAAACCAACTCCAAAGCATAGGATCCAGCCCTCCCCCAGCTCCTGTTTCCGAGCAGGAGAAAGCCAAGTGGCCTTTGCGTGCCTAGGCAACGTCTTCCAAGTTGTGTTCAGTGCGCATGTGCACCGAGGCGCAGAAGGCATAGACAGCAAGGAGAGCCGGATAGATAGATGTACAGTAGCGGAGGGGAGGGGAGAATGGGAGGGGGCTCATGATGGACCTATTCCCACAGAAACGGGTTGGTTACCACCATTATCTGATTTTAATCAATGTTGTAATTTCAACACATTTTTAAAAGACACAGCTCCGTAAAATATTTGTTAAAAGGGGGGTGGGGAGGAAGACGATTATCTCCGTGTACACTTTTTTTTTTTGGTCAGCAATAGCTTCCCAGCCCTAACCCGCCAGAATCCATTGTACTTTTCGAAGCTATTAAAAGCCCAACAAATAAGAAGAATCAACTGGAGCGGAAAAGAGAAAAGCGAAGACGAATTTAAGCACAAGGAAGCAAGTAGCACAATTTCTCATGCCGGTCTTTATTTTAAAAGTACACTTTTTTCCCGTCAATAGGATTGACTGTTCAGGTATTAAAGATGCTTTGGCCAATTATATATCACACATACGCATTATGTCAGACCACAGTGTTGGCCATCTCATCAAAAACCGATCCAAATTATACCTGCTATCTACACCCACGTAATGGCAGAGAAGAATTGCCTTTTCTTTGTGTGGTTTACATCACAGACCCTTTCAAAAGTGGCACAGTAAGATAAAAACGGACACATTTTTAATTCATCTTTGTAAAATGGGATTTCGTCAATGAAACTAAAAGGCAACACAAGGATTACACCTAGAACGTGTACAAATATTCTTTCCCCCCCCCAAATCAAGAAATCCATACTCATTTGAAACAGACCGATCCCATAAACGAAGCTGAGCTGAAAACTGAACTTGGATGATAATGCCCTTTGTCAAATAAAATTAAATTGAAATCCTATTTTTTTAATGTGTGAAATGCTCCCATTGTCTTCTTTATACAGTTTTACATACGGTTTAAAGCCAAGTAGCTCTGAACTCACACCTCATCAGACGGAAGTTATTTCTTTGAGGGGGGACATTTCTTTGCAGATGGGTTAGGATCCCCGGGAATCCCACTGAAAGGCGACGGACTTTCACCCCAATAGCAAACATGGCATGCAAAAGCTACGGCAATGGATTTTAGTGGGACTGAGCTCCACATATTGCGCTATGCCGATGCAATTGTCTTACATTTCAACTGTTGGGGTGTCCCTGAATTATCGATCGGGCTGGCAGTGTATCGCGGTTCTAAGGTGTGTGCATAAAAGGGGCCCGGGGCCCGAACTTGGCTCAACCTCCTGCCACAGTCCGCTGGGGTTTGCAGCACGTGGCAGCCTCCAATAGTACTCCAATAGTAGGGGTCACTGGGGGGGGGGCAGGGGGAGGTAGTTTTGAAATTCCTGCATTGTGCTGGGGGTCTGACTAGGTGACCCTGGTGGTACCTTCCAACTCTATGATTCAATGATTCCACGAGGCCATGGTTCTGAGGGGGAAAGCGGGCCCATAAAAGTCCGGAGAGATGCAAAACTGATGCTGCAATGCGTTGCCCCACCCTCCACCCCCACCCCAGGACATCCTTTAATTGCCGACTGTTGCGTTTCTCGTTCGAGGGTACCAAGCAGGGGCCTCCTATGACTCCCAGCCGCTGACAATAAAACATGGCAACATATGGAAGCCATCGCTTTGAAGGCGTCACCGTTTGAGCGCATTGCAATAGAGGGTCGCGCTTTTAATGGGTGGCTCCGGCGTTAGCGTTAGCCAAGCCGGTATAAAGACTTGTGTGTGGGATTGCATTCATTACGCTGGAGTGGGGGATGGGGAAGAGGCTCAGAAGTTGGTGTCAACGGCTGGTGTGAGAAGGATTTGGGTCCTGTGTCAAAAGGAAATGGCTCGGCCAGGAAAAACAAACAAACAAACAAGTCCCAAAGAGAAAGCCTTTGCCCCGAAGGAACATGGAGCTAGACGATGAGAAAAGAGAAGCGCTCCTCTCGCCTCCCGCACCTCCTCTGCCGAGAGGCGCGGGCAGAAGGGCATAGGTAGGAGCATTTTCTGTCTCCATCCCAATGTTATTGGGTTTCATCTCTTTAGAAACGGTCCCCCAGAACGGGGCAAGGGGGAATTTGACAGAGAGGAGAACAAATCGCTGACAAAGAACCTTTTTACATTTCATCAGCGTTGTTAGGGCGACGAGGAGGAATTTCTCAGATAATAACTTCCCACTTCAAAGATCTCTCCGCTCAATAGAAACGGGACCATCCTTTTTTATTCAGCCACAAGGGCCCGCACTAAAGACGGCTCGGCTGTTTGAAAAAATTTTTTTGGCCAGCGTGTTTATTTTTCCCCTATTCACTGGGGTACTTGGATAAAATAAACAAGAAGACAATTGCAGGGACATGGACTTCCAACTTTCCCGGGACCGGGGCCCATCGCCCGTGGCCTCGGGACTTGCCTGTGTCAAGTTTTGCAGGCCCGGAAAACGTTTAACCCGGCTACCTTGACTCAGCCACATAACTCTCATCGGCTGTTTGTTTGTTTGTTTCAGTGGACCATCCATCCAAAAGACCACACTTGCCTGGGCTCTCCTCTCGAAGCCCCTCGGACCACATTGGCGCACCTCTTCCCATGGCATCTTCCTCCTCTAGCATAATGGCTGCATATACATAAACACGAATAAATGGGGAGTGTGTGTGTGGGGGGGAGTACTAATCTATCTCTCTCTCTTTTGGGTGACTGTAGATCCCAAGAACTCACGGGTCAGTCACAGACATTTGTAGAGAAGGTGACTGATAGCCCGGAGATGATCAGCTGATATGAACATGGACGCCAGGCTTACACTATGGATTGGAAGGTTCTTGGAGGGAGGTGTGTGTTTTGGGGAGGAAAGGGAACAATGCGGGGAACTCGCCAGCAAACCAACGGGACTGGGGCTCAACGGCGAGCCGTTGGCTTGCTCGCGAGTAGCCCCATTCCCACCAGGCCGGCTGCTTTGAAACCAGAGGACGCTGTAGTCCCACCGGCTTTCCAGGGATGGAAAACGTTCACCCGGCCCTCTTCCCCCTCCCCGCCCTTTGGGTCTCTTAATCGCAGAGGCCCAAGACGCGCGAACAAAAGCCTTGCTCGGAAGGCGAGCAAGCCAGGAAAGGCGAAGGGGGCGAGAGGGAGGAAGTCCATCTCCGAGGAAGAGCAGCTTGAATGTATTAAGCTAGCATGAAACCAAAGGTCAGCGCAAATGTATCTTAATAGACTGTCTCGAATGGAGTGTGCCTCCCTTTTAGCGGCGCCCGCTATTGCTCCGCTCATTACCATAGCGATCCTAACGTGGCATGTTGATGCACCGTAAAGCTCACACTTTTCAAACCCTCCACCCCCCCCCCAAAAAAAATCAGAGCCTTTGAACAAGGCCGGGCTTGATTAGACCTTTCTCCTTTTCTTTTCCCTCCTTCAAACCCATTTCCTCGCCTTTAGAAAGGGGGGGGGAGAGAGAAAAAAAGTCGCCATCAAATCCCAAAGGCCGTCTCTGATCAGGGCCCAGAAGAGAAACAAAAGTAAGCTGACGGACGGGCGGCGATTCAAGCGGCCCCCTTGTTCTTCCTGACATTCTTATCCATTCTGATTAGGGGCTTGGAACAAGGGCCCCCATTCGCGTGGTTTTCTCTCTCTTCTCTCTCTCTCTCTTGCCCCGGAAATTCAACGATGCCCCTCCACGTCCATCGGGAACACAAAAAAATGCAAATAAATAAATGGTCTTAAAATTATAAAAAAAAAAAAAACGAAAGGAAAGGAAAAAGAAAGACAAGGGAGGATGGTTTTGTGTGTTTCTGTTGTTTTTTAAATAAAGCCTGACTGGAGGGGCGTGAAGGGCAGAGGGGGCGAGTTAAAAAAAAGAATCTGTTAGACGTAAATATTATGTCCTCCATGAAAAGACTGGACGGGCTCCAGACTTCGCTTTTCACTCTTTTTTAGTATGACTTGCCTATTGCTTTAGAAATCTTAACTCACCATGAAGATTCACCGTTGCGAAGAAATACTGGCAATTGTGAGAGGCCGCTTTGATGTCTAAGGCATCAGATGCGGGGGCTTTTCAGCTGCCTCTGTCTAGATTACCTTGAGAGCAACGGGATAGACATCTGTAACAAGCAAATGAAAAATTAAAGGTGATTAGCCTACACAGCCCCCAAAAAACACCGCTTCTGCAAAGAAAGAAATCAAGAAGAAAAGGCGGGGCGGGGACGGGGGTCAGCGCGGGGGGAGGAGGGAAGCGCGCCTCTAGGCAAGGTGGAAACATCTCCTTTTCTGGCGGAGGGCCTTCGCACCTTCGCAGATCCGCGCAGTATCTTGCCTCTCGGCCCCCCAGGGGTCAAGACACCCCTCCCCCTCTCCTCTCTCTCGGTTTTAGCTCGAGGACGGCATGTTTCTTTTTTATTTGCTTATTCTTCCCGTTAACCAGGCGAGCTGTTCAATGCGTGGACTGTGGTGGCATGGAGGATAAGAGACCGGAATCCTGTACCCAACGGAAGAGATCAGACAAACTGATTGACAGACTGGCTGATTGGCTGACTTCTCATGGAGTAAGCGAAGGACTAACGTGGTCTTCCTAAACCAGTGTACTCAGAATCCCACTGAAATCTATACAACAGGGCCTACTTCTTGGAAAGTATCCTTAGGGGCCATTTATGCACGGGAGGTTTTGCCTTGGATTTGCCACTCTTCAGATGCACATTTTCCCCATCCAAATTCTCAGAACTCAACAGTAAGCCCCCAGGCAAAGTTTTGAGAATTCGGAGGGAGAAATGCGCTTCTGGTGAGCAGCAAATCCAAGGCAAACCCTCCCGTGCATAAATGGCAAGGGTTGTATGATGCATGGTTAACCATAACATCATGGGAAATAAGTACCGCTGAATTGGCACTGGCTGGGGAATGTCTCATTGAACACAGTGGTGTTTACTCCGGAGCATACATGCACGGGGTCTTGCTCCACCAGAAAAGACTCCTGAAAGTTTAGGGTAGAGATCTGGGTGGGAGGTGAGGTGGACAAATGTCCAGGCAAACTATTTGTGCTACTCAGTGACCCAAGGCATGGATTGGGTGGTCTGCAACAGGGCTTGGAAAGAAGGTTTGGGAGTCCTTCCGCTCCACGGCCTCTATGGCACGGAAGAGAATCAGCTCTAGTCTGAAATACATTGCCTGTAAGTAAGATCCGTGGAAACAGGTGCAGTTTACTGAAAAAATATGTGTTTAGGCCCCAGTGTGATTTCTTTAGTAAGTGAGCCCCACGGAATGCGCTGGGACTTACTTCTTAGTAAGCATACACCGGATTGGGCTCTACAGCCCGCCTCGATTGTTTTGGGTTCCCAATTGTCGATCAGGAAGGTATTCTCTCCCCACACACACACCCAGGGACAACAGACCGGGTCTCTAAGAATAATAGCTTGAAAGACATCTAGATGTGCAAGATTTGAAAACCATTTTATTTTTTTGCGTTACAAAAAGAAAAAAAGGGGAAAAGAAGAGAAAAAGAATTCTTATCCCGAATTATTATTGTGCGTAACAAACGTTGTGCGTTTGTAAAGCGGCCACACTCCGTTTACACGATGGGTTCAAAGTCGTGAGTCCTTCTGGACAACCCAACCACAATGACGTCACCCATAACACACACACACACACACACACACACCTTCAATTAACACGGATCTCACCTTCCATCCACTAAGAAATCACAAGTCGTCACAATTCAACAGAAGTAACATGAGGGAGAGGGAGGGTGGCAGAAAATCCAAGAGAATATGTTTATGTATTTAAAGCCACCGCTCGTGTAGATTAAAATGTACCATAAATCTTTAAGCCACCCCTGGGCTTGTTTTATTAGTGGGAAGAATATGCATAGTTTTTTTTTTGTGTGTGGGGGGGAGGGAGGATCAGCAGAGAACTTCTTTCCAAAAATGTCAACTGAACGGGTAAATTAACCAAAATATTTCATGGATCGATCCGTATTACGATTTCGGTAACAAATAATGTATTTATAGATACTTATATTCCTCTCTTTAGACGCACACGCGCACACAGCCAAAAAAGAAAAGAAAAGGGGGGGGGAACCAAGCAGTGGGCTAATAAAAGAGTCCAGGAAAACACCATCACAAAGTACCAGCACCGACGGTCGCAGCTGTACATCTAGAAATCCGTATTAAAACACTTTGGTTGATTGATACAAAAAAAAGGTGGGTTCAGTTCAGACCGAGGCCTCTGTAAACGTATAGGGAAGGAGATGGTCCGAGGCGTCTGGCCTAGGAAGGAGGGGGGGCAGGGGGGGAGACGGGGGGCGGAAGGAGGCGAATTCCCCTCTAGTGTGCTTGACACCTTAATAAATACAAAATGGGGCGGGGGCGGGGGTTATTTTACAGTGTATCTTCTCTCCTGTGGCCTGTGCAGCATTTCTGATCGAGGGGGGGATGAGGGGGGAGTGGAGGCCCCCCATCGAAAGTCGACCCCCCTCCCCCAAGGGTCCTCCGTCCAGTGCGCGGCCCCCCGCGCAGCGCCGTGCAGTCCCGCAGGCAGGCGGCCGTCCGTCCTACCGTGACGCCCTTAGTAAGCGGGCCGGGGCTCGCAGTTCGTGTAAGCCGCCTCTCCCGGGTGAGGCGACGGAGAGTTACTGGGTGGCGTCGGGATGCCGCCGGCCCCTGAGCTCTGACACACGTACCATTCGCTCAGGTTGGCCGCCGCCTGCGTCGAGGAGGCGGAGGAAGGCGGCGGAGGCGGCGGCGGCGGCGGGGGGTCCCGGCCGCAGTCCGACGAGGGGGACACCAGCGACGGGGTGGACGACTCGTAGCCCGAGCTGGGGGGCGGGGACTTGCAGTGGACTTTCATGTGCTTCCGCAAGGAGCTGGGATGGGTGTAGGACTTGTCGCAGCCTCGCACTTTGCAGTTGTAGGGCTTGTCGCTGGTGTGCACGTGGGAATGCTTCTTCCGGTCGCTGCTGTTGGCGAAGCGCCGCTCGCAGCCTTCGAACTCGCACTTGAAGGGCTTCTCTCCTGCGGAGGAAGGCAAGGCGGGGAGACTCGGTTTAGGGGGGAGGGGGCTTTTCTGTGGGCCACGAGTCCAGGTCTGCCAAAGCCGCCCTTTCCCTGGCTGGCACCACCCTGGAGGACCACCCTTGGGAGGTGAGGTCGACCCATCTTCAGCTCAGGCACACCAACCCGAGGGCTGCAGGCCCCTCCACCCCTCCCGGTGCCCTCTATTCCTGGAGACGAAGATCTATGGCTTTTTTTGAGGGAAAGCCTTTGGAGGAAAGGCCTAGGGGTGCTCAAGCCAAGGCCAAACGTTTCTCTACCGTGGCCCCCTCACTCACCTCTGAATCAAGGCCGCTTCCAGTTCCAGAATTCATCTTATGTTGGCAATTTCTCCCCCACCGCAAAGCTCCCACCCCCACCCCATCTGCCAAGTTTTACTGAAATGCTGGCTATTCAGTTCCAACTCCTAGCAATGGATTCTGGCTTCGTGGTGTCACGTTTCTCACACATGTCTGGCTAACTCTCGCATAAGGTTCCCACGAGCTTCCCTGGCCCTTTAGTGCAACACTGATTTCGCCTTCCAGCTCAAACACTCCCCCACCCGACCCAGCCCTCACCCCAAACTACAGGTTAGAATGGGCTTTGCAGGAAATGCTGCAAACCGGAAGCGAGGAAATGAACCCCCAATGTAGGGTAGGCCATGCAGAAGAACATGGCGCACCCTTCCAGATCTGAGACATGACTATGAGCGTGTTTTTTATTTCTGAAACACCTTTTCCCTCTTCGGGCGGAAGTATTCACTCATAACCTTTCTTGGGGTGGGGCGTGGGGAGGGGGTATCTGAAAAATAATATAAAGACCCGGAGAACAATGTATAGCGCCAGGAGCTCCTTGGAAGAAGGGCAGCGAACAAAAGCAAGAGACAGAGCTATGATGGGGGATCTTTCCTCTGCTTAACACCAGCCACGATTAAAAACCCAGATGGATATTTCTGTCGGCGATGTCCTTCCTTATTGTTCAATGCAAGGCTATGGGCTTCACAGGACAAGGACAAGCTTGCCTTTTGCTATCAAGCGAGAACTGCAGCGAGGAGCAGAAAGGGACGTCTTTAGCAAGGGAGCCACAAACATTAGGCGCATTGAGGTCAGCGGCCAGGCACTTACGGATCTGAATAGATCTGCATAGGGATCGCGTTGGGGTGGGGGGAGGGTCAGAGAGAAGAAGAAACCACAATTTTTAGGAAATCGGCTCTAGAGGTGCTTGCACGCTAGATACTGAGCGCCGGATTTTCCCGCTGATAAAGCAATAGGGGCCGAAGCCACGTGCGGTGGAGTCTCTGCGGGCCTCGGCTGTATTAGTTGGGGGGGGGGGATCAGCAAAGAGAGCGATGCTTAGGGTACGAAAGAGGCCCGGAAAACGAGATGCCACAGAAAGGGGCTGAGGTGGGGAATTCAAAGCGAGCTACTGTGGGTTTCTGAATGGCACCCTGAGCCCAAATAACTGGGTAAGTTGACGTGTGCGGAGTGAGAGCGTCGATCTGTCTGTCTGTGTGGCATGGCTTAAGCATGACTTCCTTAAGGCAGCCACGGAGTGCGTTCCGATTTCGGAACAAAACTTTTTTTTTTTGAAAGTGACCTAGCCCTTCACAATGTGTCCACTGAATATGCCAGACAAAAAAATGCTTTTAAAAAAGAGAGAGACAAGGAGCCAACCATATCTTTCTTTTCTTTTGTTACAGTGAAGATAGGGTGTCTGTACACCATTTCTTTGACATCTGGAAAGTGGAGGGCTGACAATTGGGGGGGGGGGGCTTCTGTAAATGGCTGCTGGAACTGCAAACTTGCAAGAATATGACCCCCCCCCAAAAAAAAAATCAACAACAGGCCCTGAGAAAGAACCGTGTTTTTTGCTCGTGAGAGATGCCAGGCGTACCTGCCCAGAAGGGTGTCGAGTCATTCGTATTTGGAAGGAGGGGAAAAAAATAAGATCGTCCCTGTATCTCGATGCCTCTATAAGCATTTTAATTATAGTTCCTTGTAAAGACACAGTTTGACCTTCCGCTCCTCAGCTGAAACAACAAATCAAGGGGGTTGGTGTAGCACAAGCGAGCGGTAAGTTAGGAGGCCCTTGGGGACAGCCGCCGTCATAAAGCCAAGCGATTGTGAGTTACAGTCAGGTGGGCCTTACAGCTTCTCGTTTCTCCAGGAGAGAAAAAAAAAGGGTTTAACTTCTTTTAACCTCTTCTGCGCATTAATTGGGGGCAAAGAGGTGGGGCTGGGCACATGGAAGGGATCTTCATTGTCAGGCGGCGATGCGGTCTTGCAAGGCCTGGAAAACGGGCGCTCGTTCAAGACTTCCCGGCTAAAGGGAAGGGTTTCCTGCGTGTAAACGTGTATGATTCAGAAGACCTGTCCCTGACGTGTTCCGTGGGCTGTGCATTAGGGCCGGCGCACGGAGAGGGGGCCGAGCACCCCCCCCAACACGACACAACACAAGAGTCAGTCCGCACCGCCATTTTCTACCGACACTTGTAGCTCTCCCAGGACTGGCTGTTGAGTCCAAGGCCTTCCGTTTGGAGATTTTAGCATAATCCTCCCGACTTTGGGACTGGATTAAAGTATTTGCAAAATTCTCGAGGGGGGGGCGAGAGGAAAGGAGGAGGAGGAAGCTTTAGCTTGCCAGAGCTGGCCCTATAAATGACCCGTTAAAGGCAACTTCTCTGACTGCGGCCTAAACACACCTGGGTCCCTATGGCCCTCCCTGGCCGGCTCGAATGGTAAGGACGTGATTTTGCTTTCTTCGCTTCGGCCCGGCTGACGCCATTGAGAATTAGCCTAACCCCCCTTCTTCCTCTCTTCCTACTCCCTCTTCGGCTGGATTTCTCCAGAAGCCCCATCCCCTGCTCGCCCAGACCGAGAGAATCCCAACGTCATTCATATTTCAGGAGGCAATTATTTTACCGTTTGAATCTAGAACGGCGCTCATGAATAATGTGTCAGCCGTTCTATTTGCCTTTGGGTTGCGGGATCTAGGGAGGGGGGGCTCATCAGAAATGCCGTGCGGTAATAATTTTTAAAAAGGGCCTACAGGATTCCACCCCCCTCGCCCATCCCCCGCTCCAGAAAGAAGTTAATTAGCTGGGGAGGTTCAAGGGAAAGAATCCATACCATCAGCGAGCTTGGATGATGGACGGGCATCCTTCTTCTGCGCTGATGGAGGTCAGATTGACCGGGGATCTGACCGTTTTCTGCTCGGGAGACTGGAAAGGGGGCGGCAGCCCAAGGGGCAGTAAAAAGTTTGTTTGTTTAAGGAGCGCGCGGCAAAATGAAGGGACCCACCTGCCTCGGCGTCTCCTTTCCTCCCCAACACGAGGATATGTTGGTGGGGAGGGAGGGGGGTTGTTGTCCTTCTTGTCGCCATTAAATGTATTTCCGAGGACTGTACAGATTCCCCCGTGTGATTTGACAAGTAAAGAAATAAACGAACCACAGTCGAGGCAAAGACCAGTCTGCGGCTCTGGCGTTTTAAGAACTGCGGGGCGAAAACATTTATTTGGGCTGTGAACTGATCTCATAATAGGATGAGGTCGTTTCCTTACCGGTACACAAGGCTGGCCGGCAAGGGAGTGTGTGTGTGTTTGTGTGGAAAAAATGTACTCTGGAACTTATTTCTTATCTTTTGCCAAGACAGGGGGAAAAGGGGGGGGGAGCAGCCCAACAAATTACGAACCCTGGCTGCTAACCTCAGTGGTGGTGTACAACTTCACAGCCTGCTTCTGGAAGCGTGAAAACTTTCTAGGCGCAGCCTCATTCATTAGGGAGGCTTTTGTGGCCGTCTGGGGTCAAACGGGGCTTCTGCGAGGTCTTCCCCTTCGAGTCCCGGGCCTTCCCGTGTTAAGTAGGACTAACAAATGTTTCTGGACGCCAGGTCCCTTCAGCAGCCTGGGCGATGACCTCTGGAAACGGTAGGCCAAAATGGACTCTTTCTCTCCCCCCCCCCCGCCCCTCTTTCTCTGCTCCTAGAGTTCCAGACCTGCCTCCCTTTCCCGGTTTCCATTTTCAGCAGAAGGCCTTGCGGAGCTAGCGGAGGACTAGGAATGAAACATTGCGGAGTCCTTCTTCCGGGAACAAAAAACGAGGGGACCTCGCAGCTGTGCTTTTCTCAGGAGAAGACAGCAGGAGCAGCAGCCCCGGAGACATCACTCAAAACTGTGCAGACAAGTTGCGGTTTCTATTGTCCGCTCCAAAATTGGGCGTTTGCGCCCAAATCCTGTGGTTTTTGCCTCTCCCCCCCCCCCCAATAAATCCTTAGCTAGCTCATGGGAAAGACAGCGACACATCAAAATGCCTCCATGTAGGATATAAAAAAAAGCATCTCCGCAACAGCTTCAAACTCACAGCTCCGTAGCATCAATCCTAAAACCATAGTAGGAATGATTGTTCACAACAACTGAAGCCAATCGGCTATGCTGACCTAAGACCAAAGTATTAAAAACAATCCTACAAAAGCTGCCATCCCGCCAGACGGCTGAACAAGAAGGGAAAGGAAGGAGGACTTCTCCATACTGACCTGTGTGCGTCCTTTTGTGGATCTTGAGGTTCTCGGAGCGCGCGAAGACTTTCCCGCATCCGGGGAAAGGGCAGGGGAAGGGCTTCTCGCCGGTGTGGACGCGGATGTGGTTGACCAGTTTGTACTTGGCCTTGAAAGGCTTCCCTTCGCGGGGGCACTCCTCCCAGAAGCAGATGTGGTTGGACTGCTCGGGCCCGCCGACGTGCTCCACCGTGACGTGGGTGACCAGCTCGTGCATGGTGCTGAAAGTTTTCGAGCACAGCTGCTTGGGCGCCTGGTCCAGCTCGACCCACTTGCAGATGAGCTCCTGCTTGATGGGCTGGCGCATGTAGCGGAAGAAAGCCCCCGGCCCGTGGTGGGGGGCGAGGTTCACGTTCAGGTTCATGCCCGCGTAGCCGTGGAAAGAGGCGGCGGCGAAAGGGTCTGTCCGGGAGGCTGGCACAGGGGCGAAAGGCTCGGACCGGGCGTACATTTGTCCAGGCAGCCCCAGTCTCAGCTGCCCGTTCAGACGGCCGCCCGGAGTGGCCTGGGGAGGCTGCTCGTGGTGGAGTCCAGCGAAAAGCGAGGGGGTCCCGGCTTCGGAGTGGTGGTGGTGGTGGTGGTGGTGGCGGCGGTGGTGGTGGTGATGGGGGCGGTGGTGCCGAGCATGGTGTCCGGGGTAGCTACCTGTTGTCGAGACAAACATGCCGTGATGAGAACGGGGGGTGGCAGACAGCGGGTAGGGGAGCCCTGGCATGGCGGGGGCCGTCCGACCTCCGCGCAGGAAAAAACCCCTACCTGCGGGAAGAGGCTGGCCGGGCTGCGGGACTGCGTAAGGGACCGCCGCGGGCTGCGCCAGGCCGCAGGCTCCGCCGGGACGGGGCGCCCCCTCCGCCGGGCCTGGCCCGAGATGCTGGGGGTGAGAAGGAGGGGCAGGGCTGAGCTGGAAGGTGGCGGAGGGGTGGTGAGGGTAGTGGTGCTGGTGGTGGGGATGGAGATGGTGGTGGTGCCCCATGGGTTCGGGCCGGAACGGGCTCAGCCCCAGGCGGGGTTCCGCGGCGCACTCCCCAGGGTGCGTGGGAACCATGGGGTGGGGTTGTCCGGCGAAGCCGGTCATGCTCGGAGGGGAGTGGGGATGGTAGTGATGGGGGTGAGGAGCCCCCGCCAAGCCTAGTAATTTCTGCGCCGGATTCCGTTTGGAGAGCGCCGCAGAGTCCATTCCTGGACTCCCCCCCCCAAAAGCCTCCCAGCTCACAGGCTTCGGCAATTCTAAAAAAAAAGTCACCTGACAGCCGGGAGGGGGAAGCGAGGGGGGGGGGAGAAAGAGAGACGGAGCAAGAGGGAGAGAGGGGGGAACTTTCCCAAAGTTTCCCCCCTCAAAGATTTTTTTTTTAAAAAAATCTCTCTTGGTTTGGGCTATTTGGCTTTATTTTAGTTTTACTTCTTTCCCTCCCCCCCCTCTTCTTTCTTTTCTCCTCCTCCCCTGTCCTTTCCTTTCCTTATTTTTTTTATTTTTTTTTTGCTTCCTCCTTTTTTTTAATGCCTACGTGGAATCCCATTACGCTTTGAGAAGCAGCAGCAGGACGCGGGGAGGCCGCTGAATAGAGGCTCCATAGAGTCGGGCTCCAACCCGGAGCGCGAAACAATCGAGGCGGCCGCTGATTGGCCCGAGCCGCCTGGCCGACGTCAGCGATGACAGGTCCCCGCTGAAGTCTGAAAAGATTTAGGGAAGGGGGGGGAGAGAGAAGGGGGGGAGAGAGAAGGGGGGGAGGGAGGAAGAGGACGCGGGGAGGTCTGCGCAGGCGCAGCTCCCCCCTCTTCTTCTGCCCCTCTTTCAAAAGACGTTTCCTCTTCCCCCTCCTCCTCTTGCTCCGCACCCCCCCCCCCCAAAGCCGCAAGCTTGTCTGGGCTTTGCATTGACTTCCCGCATTTTATTTTTTTAAAAAACAACAACCCTGCGTTTAAGGGCGGCTGGAAAGCCTCCCCGGTCCAAGGCAAGGGGTCGGTGGCGGCCTTTAAGCGCTACTGAGCGTGTTCCGCCAAAGGAGGAGCGAGGCCACCTGGAAGTAGCGGAGGTATCGCCGAGAAAGCCAGGCTGGCGGGGCGGGGGGGGGGGGCTGCCGCTTCCCCCACCCCTCCGAGGGACCCTCGGGCATCTCCCGCCGACGGCTCCCTGGAGCCCCGACTCGGGTCCGGCACGGATCCCGGCCCGCCCCGTAGCCTCCATCCCCCTTCCCTCCCTCCGCCTCCTGGCCTCCCCGCTTGGGCTCATAACGAGGCGACGCTCGAATGGGGAGCTGGGCTCGGGGTCTGTGCGGAGGGCCTGATCGCCCGTCGGCGGGCTCCCGGTGAGGCTGCCCCATGGCCGCTGGCGGCTCCTGCCCGTTTCCTTCCTGCAGCAGGGACCGCAAAGATGGAGGGGGGGGGGCTTTGCTCAAAACTTCCGCTCTTGGGGAGGGGGGGGTGAGAACCATGGCCGGACCGATCTGCCGCAGGAATCCGTCGGGAAGGAGGGAGGCTGCCGCAGGGGAAGCCCGGAGACGCCGCTGCTGCTCGCTGCCTCTCCTTCCTCCGCCTTCCCCCTGTCCGGCTCGGGAAGGAGGCCGCCTGTTTCCCGGGAGAAACGGCCGCCCAGACCCCGTCTCCCTTCTTCGCCCTGCCAGCCACCCTTGTGGGGAGCCAGCCGGTCTCTCCCGGGGAGCAGCTCTCTCCTCTTGGGTTTCGGGAGTCGGCGGCCCGGGATCCCCGAGGGGAGGCTTCCGAAGCGGGACCCGCTCCTCCCGCCTCAGACGGAGCCCGCTGCCGCCCCGAGCCAGCCATCCGTTTGACTGGCGATTATTTATGGCGCGCACAAATCTCCGGGGCCCCCGTTTCCCGACGGCAGTGGGCACAATGAGGAAGGGACGGGCTTTGCATACAGAAGTCGTCCTGGGAAGCAGAGCCGGGCGAAGCGGGTCTTTAGATTGCTGACACTTGTTGGCTGCCCGAGAGGACCGGGCCTTTAACAAACAACAACAAAAGCTCCGCCACATCCTCATTTCCCACGATAGCGGAATCTCTTCCCCCCCTCGCCCTTTCTTTCCTTCTTGGCCTAACGGTTGTCACGAGCTGCAGCAATAATCCCATCCTAATCTTCGTGGCCAGAACTTCCCAGCAGCTGATAAATTTGTTTACCTTGCTTTCTGAAGAAGTACTGGAAAGTATCTGAAAATCATATTAAGTCAACTGCACTCATATTGAGTCAACTCTCTGTCTCTCTGTCTGTCTCTCGGACAAGTTGCCAACTTTCTTTTGGAAATGACAAAATTGAGGTCCATGAAGAACAACAATAGTCCCCAATCCATAAGCGTATATACACAAACGGCTTTGATTCCAGGCCTCTGGGTAAAACGAACTGGCTGAAGGTCTTGGGATGTTCAGTCTGAAAGTAAAGTTTTTTTTTTTCCTTTTCCCACAGGGAAAAAAAAAGTTTAAAATCCCTTCGTCTAAAGGATAGGTTGTGATTGTATGGATGAAGCGGTATTTCTCTCCCCCCCCCCCCCACAAACATTGTAAGAAGATGCTATGAAAAATCTGGCCTTCCAAACCGGTGGAGGCAGATTGATTCCAATGGAAGTTACTTCCAGAATAAGTGTGTTTGGGACGGCTTGTCGATGGTTCCGAAAAGATTTGGGGCAAGGAGTTGTTTAGGGGGGTGGGAAAGTCTCTGACTTTTGGGCATATGTCCAATCAAATTCGCTTGCCCAATCCACAAACCCTTGTAACACTGGCTCTCTTCCGCCCTTTGTCCCAGGTTAGCGTGTTGGTAACACTTGGAAGACTCACAGCACACTCCTAAACCCTACTTTAGGATGTCTCTGTCCAATGCGTTCTTAACCCCCTTGTTATAATGCCGGCCAACGCTGGAGAAGCCAGTGTTATTTCAGCCGCAATCCCAGCCAAACTTAACTTCCGAGAAACCGTCCACAGGTCAAAATGGAAGTTGCTTGAATGTACTTCGGCTTAGCTGGGTGGTCGATTGAGCTAGAGTTTCACCACCGAAGGAAGTTTCACATATTCAAGAACCTGATTTTGAACGAAGGAGAATGTGGGGGAGGGCAATCCCCCGGGGAAACGGCAACCCGAATTTAAAGAACGAGCACAAACATTTCTTCTTCTTTCCCTGGCGAAGATGAGCTGTTAGCACACACAACGACCCCTGTTCGTTGTATCCCAAATAAGAAAATACTGTAAGTCTTTGTCTTTGGAAAACAAGATTTGACTACAATCTGGGAACAGCCCTTGTGTTCAGTTTGCAGCCCCGCAAACCTAATAATCAGTTCCGGAGTCGTCTGACAGCCGAAATACATTTTGTGATGTTTGTATTAATAAAAAGTACAGTTCCTGACTTGAAGCCATTGGTATGGCTCCACTTTCTGTTTAAGTAGCAAAATAGGAAACCTTCTGGCATTTCCAAAAAAATTTAAACGGCTCTATTTTCACAATAGCTGTCTAACCAAGGGCTGGGTTTAACATACACAATAATTCTCTAAGGGCCGTTTCATTGCACTTTACAGCCGAGTAGGACTGATAGGCGTGGACGAATGAATACACCTCTGACCACTTTCTGTCCAAGTTGGTAACACAACAATAAGGCACGCCTAGGTTTAATTACTGTTCCTAAGTTAATGCAAGGCGCGCACACGTCTATGCCCCGAGGACCCGAGTCGTCGCACACGCAGTAATTAGCTAACCCTCCTTACATAACATGTTTACGTAGACAACTTAACCCCACACCCCCCAGCAGTTCCAGACAACCTTCCCTTGCTGGTATTTTTGCCCTAAACTCCCCCCAAAAAAGAAAGGAGGGGAAAAAATCTGGCTTCTCTCTTTCTCATCCCTGACCACCTCCGAAGGAGATCGCAGACAGAAACAAACATTATTAGGTAGTAGCAGGACTCTGAGATGCGTTTACTTACAAAGGTCCTGAGAGAGGGTGCGCTCCAAATAAAGCTGTCCTTCTCATCCCGCCTTACAACCACTTCATCTCTACACACTTGACAGCCTTCAGTCCTGACAGTCCTCAGTCAAAGGAGAAAACATCTGGAACAGCTTATCAATTTCCTTTTTTAAAAAAAAGAACGCCAGTATATCTATCTATATATATATAGTACATATATAGATATATATGCTGCCAATCGCTTGGCTTAGGCCATTCTAAAATATTGGCACGGCTTCTTGTCAAACGCTAATGGCTTTATCCGCTCTTACTTAAAACCCTGAGGTTCCTCACAGGGGTTTCCCCCCCTCTCCCCCCCTTCCTTTGCATGAATCCAATGGAAAAGAAATGGCCCATGGTGTCTCTCTCATTATATTAGGTGAAGTTAGTACTCTCACTCCTAGCATTTGTTGTGTACCTTGGGAGACATATCTGCCCGTGTGTGTGTGTGTGCGTGTGTGTGTAAAGGAGAGGAGAGAAAGCCAGGGAGGGTGGAAAGGGGGGTGGCGGGTGGAGTTGTACGCATGACCAGAAGGCGGAGAAAACGGCAAGAAGGAGGACTCCTGGAGAAAGTTTTTACCGTTCTCGGGGAGAATGTGTGGGCCACGGCTCTCACCTGTCTGGCGCGCGCTTTCCATTGACCCCCCCTCCCAGATCCACGCACCCCGAACGTATTTGTTTTGCCGGGGAAACGACCACCAGATCCCCATTTCTCTTCACCTAAACACACTACCGAGAGGACAGAGCATAAGCAAACCTGGAGGGCAGGGAGACGACGGCCATATATTTGAGAACTGTCACGGCCCTCACGGAGGGATTCCGCTTGCAATATAAATATTGGAGCGGAGGCACTTGGTGACAAGGGAGAGGGCTCTTTCCAAGAATAACACGCAATTGCGCCAACCCGGCCATCGGCCTGCGGCAGGAGCCCCGCTCCCCTCCCCCACACACACACACAAGCTGTCCTATAGGAGGGTCTTCCTTTGGCCCCCAGCCCCAGTGGGCGCCGTCCTTGGCCCCGAGGGTCCCAGCCTCAGAAGCCGGGCCGACACGACGGCCTGACCCTGGTGCTTGGGGAGGATTCCTCGGGGCTTGGGCTGGCCCGGCCGAGGCTGCCTGGTTCCCCCAAGTCTTGACCGGGCCCCCTGAATGAAGACCCCTGGCTCTCCTTTCCCCGTGAACAACCGAAGGGCCGCTCCTCCATCTCACAGCGAAGTCAGCCCACGGAAATATCGACGGGGCTCAGCGCAGCTGTTGCGGTCGAACTGAGTGGTGAATCTGGATAGCCGGTGGCTTTCATCACTCTAGCTAGGCCAGTGACCTAAAAGGGAATCCACAGTCTTCACTCGCCAGAAATATGTGTGTGTTGCGGTTGGGGGGAGGTTTTGGGAAGAGGTTTAGGGAATGAAAACACCAGGTAACTCAACCGAAGCGCAGCTTGCCAAGCACGGCTGCGAAGCTGCGCTCGTGCCCATGGGCCCTCTTTCCTGTCGGGTTTGGGTCCGTGCTAGGCTAAAGGCACGGGCCAAGCACGCTCTGCCCTTTAGACTCTAGGAGGCAGCCAACTGCACCATCCTAAGCAGGTCTCTTTAGACGCTTACTAAGGTCTATCCAAGAGGGCTTACTCCCAGGAAAGTGTTGTTAGGCTCGCACTCTGTGCCAGTCGAAGTGGCCGCATGGTTGCTTGCTTTCAGCCGTCTTCTCCCGAAGACTCGGTGGTTTCAGATGCAGGGATCGGAGCGCGCTTGGTGCCTTCTGTTGGTTCTGGGATTGGGTTTCCACTGCAGCGGGCCCTCGCCCAGTGGCGGACTGGGTCTAAAAATATTGGTTGCCAGGAGACAAAGGGGGCCCACCCACAACTATAAGGCTATCATTTCATTTTTCTTTTTTTGTGTCTCTTGTTTAAGGGCCCCCACTTCATCAGGGGCCCACAGGGCCCACTTGCCATCGGGCAAGCTGACACAATGGCTAGTCCACCACTGCCCTCGCCCCTTAGCTCCACATCCCCAAATGCTGCCTTTCCCAAACATCTTTTCTCTGCTGTGTTGAATGACAGGAAATCTCCCCTTTTGCAGAACTAAAGTTTGCAGGGCTTCTATTTATAATAAAAACCGGGGTTCTCCTGTTACCGTTTTCTATACTGCAGCCTTTCAGAATTAATATTGATCTTCTCAATGGCCGTTATACAGCCCTTACGTTGTAAGGCTTTCCTTGTGAATCCTCCCACGTGGCCTGGATACCAGGCAGGGCTCGGAGGGCTCATTCTTAACTGCTCTTGCCCTCTTGATCAACTCCAATGTACAAAAGAGGGGGTATATTTAAAGAAAGCTTTCTCCGGCAGAGCAATAATCTGGCCTTCCTAGCTGCAGGTATTATCTTTCCTCCCCTTTTCTTTCAGCCACGTTGGTTCGGCTGCATCTTTAGCAGAATCTGACCTTTCACTTCCAGTTAAAGCAGCCAAATTCTCCAGGCGATTCAGAGCCGCAGAAAACTTTTTCCGCGGTTCTCTGTCCGTCTCGCTGACGGGTCATTGAATCAGTGTAGGGAAGGGCTGACCTTCTCCAAGAAGGTCGCCGCTGGATTATGAAGGAAGGTCTGGTGGAGAAAGAATTTTGTGCCACCCACCCCCTCCCCCAACGCCTTTAAAAACAGGGTTTCAAGGTCCGGTTCTGACATGCTAACTCAAGGTTGTCAAGCTGGAAATGGGAAAGGGGGCACAGTCCCATAGAAAACGTTCTTAAACTCGGAGATGGGGTTTCCAGACTCTGTCGTGCGTATGATTCCCAACGGAAACAGAGTCCAAATTATCTGGAGGATTAACTGAATTGTTGATGGGCTGTAAGGACATAATGCAGGGGGAAATCTGTGTTGCTGGTAACCTATTGCGCCTTTACGCAATTCGAAGGCTGGAGATTGGGGGCTAAAGAAGCTAGAATCTCCTGGATTCGGCACTGTGTTAAATGAGGAAGAACCACATGGAAAGGGTTCTCAAGAAGCATAACCCGAATGGTAGCAAGATCATAACAGTTTTAAAGAAAAGCCAGCGTGTTGACTCTTGATGTTGGCCCAGAAAAGCTTTCATTGAATGAAAGAGGCTAGAAACTCTGCACACACACACACCTTGTCTCCTTTAACAAAAGAATTGTTTTTTTAAAAAAATATCGGCCAGGTTCACCCTTCAACCAAGGTTCACCCCTGAAGTGCCCAAAGATCAACCCAATCAAATGCTTATTTCAAATAGAATTCTTAATCCACTGTCTCCAGATTAAGGTATCCCTGTCAGATAAGATGTCAATCAATGCCAAGTTGAAGTCGGCGCCCGGTGGAAGCTGGGTAGCGACCAGGTTGGAAAGGGCTGGCATATCGGGCATGGATGATACCTATCCTGCAAACCCCCGTCTCCAAGATCAAAGGGTCTTTCTTTAATAGGATCCAATCCGTGTCAAACCTCATTCCAATCAAATCGTCCGTAAATGAATGCAAGATGAATATGTCATAGAATAATGTGACAGTGCGATCAGAGAAGGTCAGGGTGGTATCGACGAAAGCGTCGTCAAATATTAATTCTAGAACCTCCAAATGAATAGATGTGGAGGGAGATTAAGCAGTTGTTGGTGGGACCTTGTGTGGCTGATCTGGGTTCACGCAAGCAAGTTGGACACTTAAGGCAACAAACGTGACATGTCTCTGAATATATATGTATTTAAACATGTAATACATATATTTAAAAACTCATATTTTCACTTACTTGACTGTTCCGGGGGGTTTCTGTAAAGCCGTTTTCTTTTCCTCATTACAAGGGGCAAACTTGTGCCTTATTTCCTGACCCGGTTCCTGTTCAGAAAAGAGGGGTGGCAGGTTAAGAAAAATGGTCTCGTTTATATGCAAGTGATAAAGAGTCGGAGAACGGCGTGAAATTTCCCCCCTCCACTTAGAAGAAAAGCCTCATCTAGCTTTGGGGACGCGGTCTTTGTGTCTCCAAAAGATGGCAACGGGACGGGAGAGACTGAACCGGCATGCAGGAAAATAAAGATATATATATATATGTATATTCAAAGTTGGTGCACATTGTTCAAGGCAACCCTAGAGCTGAGTGAAGGGTAGAAGAGCAGATCTCCCCCCCCCACTTTCTGCTTTGATCTGACTTACACCCACTGGCAGAGAACTGAGAAGTTACCACTGGCTTGACCGCATTTTTTTCGACTTTTCAGAACCGATATTACATTTGGCCGTATTGGCCAGACGGCTCCAACAGGAGATGCTCTCTCAGGTTGAAATCAAACGGTTATCACTGTGGATGAAATGGTTGAAAGCCGGAGGTTCCTCCTCTGCTTTTAATGGAGAGAGTAACCGGCCTGTCTGTGCCAGACAGAGGAGTTCTCAGAACACTTTTCACTCCAACTTGAGAAGAGCCTTGAAAGAAACCAAAACCCTAACGCTAGCGTCAAAAGTGAATAGATTATTGTGCAATACCCTTGTACATAATAATGGCAATACTACTAATGCACTGGATTTCTGAATATATATTTTTCAGAGGTGGCTGTGCCCGAAAAAGGGTGACCGAGAAAACAGCGGTTTTTGGAGATTCCCTAGGAACCATACAAATAAATAAATAAATAAATAAATAAATAAAAAATCAAATGGGACGTTAAAATCATTTATTGAGTTTAAAATGCTAAATATGATCTATTTCTAATAACTATAAGTTTTGCTTATTGCAGAACAGGAAATTATTGAAGGAGAAAAGGGCTTCGTGGAAAGGTCCCCAGTTCGAAAGTGTTAAATTCAGATGCTGCTAAGCATCAGGGTTCTAGGACAGGCTTTGTTTGTTTTCGAAAAGACAGTTGACTTTTAGGGTGGAAGAAAAAGCAAAAAAACAAAACAAAACAAAAACCAAGCGGGTCAGATTAACTCCAAGAACGTTTAAACTTGTCCGATTGTCAGATCAAATTTAGGGACACAACTAGCACTTGGGAGAAGGTTCCGGCATGAACAGAAAGGAAGGAAAGCATTTTCCAATAATCGTTTTGGCTCGAAGGGGGTGGGGGGAGGGAATTTGAAGGTGCTTCAGCCCCTAAACACAAACTTGCAAGAGATGCCCTCTTCTCGCTGATTAACTCTTATCTTCTCCTAATTCGAGTTTAAAACACACTTTCCCTAAAACCTTCAAGTGGACTTAAAATTAAAGCCTGGCGTCAAGTCGCTTCTGCCTCTCCAAGTATCCATGATTTACTTAAAAAAAATTATTATGTGATTTAATTTATTTATTTTTGCATTGAACTTCTGAGATGAGATAGAATAAGCCCTGTGTGTGTGTGTGTGTGTGTGTGTGTGTGTGTGTTTACATCCAGAAAACGCTTGACTTTTGCTAAGGGTCAGATAGTCCACAGTGTCTATTTCCACCCTAGAAATAGCTTTGGCAGTAAGCAGCCCATCGCTGGATGGGAGACCAGATGCAGAATGCAGTTCTAATAAACTTGTCGACCAACTATTTCAGACTCAGCTGAACTTTTGAGACATCAGGCAAAACTGGGGAGGGGGCTTCTCTCGATGAGCTTATTCTTGCCCCCAAATAGGCCTGGCCTGTTGGAGAAGCTCCTGTAAAGTTGTATGTCTTCTTCTGAAAGCACAAATAATGCCTACAAAGAATCCCCTCAGATAATAAACATGCAGGATTCAAGGAAGCCCCTTCCCGCCCCATTGGGGGGGGGGAGATGACACGTTTTGGCCAGACCTATATTTCAAGGTCTTGAAAACTCACTGCCGGAAGATTTTGAGCAGCTGTTTTCTTGGATGGAAATCAGGAAACCAGGTAGGGCTGGTCGTTTGAAGCAGAAGGGCAAACCAATGTTTCTCTCCCCCCCCCCCCAGGTTGCACACTCGAGTCATTGTGCCATATACTGTGAGCCTGGCACATGTTCTCGGTCGCGGGTCAGAGGTCAACCTCCAGGGTGTTTCCAAAGCAGGCCACTTCAAGAGCTCAAGCCTTCAACACTTATCCAAACTGATTAACTGCATCATCAACAGTAGCCACGGAAATGAAGCCGGGCTCACCTCTCTCGCCACTGGGAGGAATGGCCAGAGCCCAAGGGGGATGGGGTTGGAAGGTGTGTGTGTGTGTGTGTGTGTGTGTGTGTGTGTGTGTGTGAGAGAGAGAGAGAGAGAGAGAGAGAGAGAGAGAGAGAGAGAGAGAGAGAGAGATAGGCTCACTTTAGGGGAATCCTTGCAGGTTCCATTTAAGGACACAAAACTCTGTCCACCAAAAAGAGAAAAGAAAGAAAGAAAGAAAGAAAGAAAGAAAGAAAGAAAGAAAGAAAGAAAGAAAGAAAGAAAGAAAGAAAGAAAGAAAGAAAGAAAGGGAGGCAGGCTAAGGATTTGGGGGGGATGGTGGCGTCATTTTGGGAAGTGAAATAGAGCAGGTTCGTAGACTTGCCTGAGTCAAAGGAAGGGGGGGGGGGGTGTTGCAGCCTGGCTTAAGAAAAGCTCTCGGTGGAGGTGGGGGTGGAGGGTTCCATTGTGAAAAGCTACAAAGTCTTGGCCACTAGACCTTTCCCCGCAGACGGGGTTAACTCCTTCATTACCGCTCCAGGAAAGAAAAAAGAGGGGGGGGGAGAGAGAGAGCAGAATTTTGGGGAAGCAAGAGTTGAGCCGGACCAGTCGCTGCTTCCCGTTCAGCCCAACCCTAGGTGGGGTCGAGGGGGCGCCGGAGAAAGGCAGCTTTTGCTGATCTGCACCAAGGAACAACGCCGAAGCACAACCCTCTTGGGATCTGACCCTCCAAGCCCGAAGTTCTCCCCCGGCGTCCCGCTTTTCTGGTGCCCCCAAGCCTCTTCTCCTCGGTTTTTGGCTTCCTGTAGGTGGGCCGGCCTTCGCTGGAGATCACCAGTGGGTCTTCTGTCCCCGCAGCAGCGGGGAAAGATCAGGGGGAAGGGGAACCCCGCGCTCTTTGGGCGCCTGAGCTGCCCGGCCTCCCCGCAGTGTGCCCCGGAGGAAAGGGTGCCCCCCCACGTGTCGAAGAAGCTGCCCAGGCACTTCCGCCAGGTGGGGCGGAGGATCCCGAGGTTTCTCCCAGCACATGCCAAGCCCCCTGGAGGCGAGAAGTTGCTCCGCCGCTCGGCCTGTACTCGGGCTGAAGGGGAGCCGCTCTCCCCTCTCCCCTCCCCCGTCCTAACCCCGTCCCCGCCCCAGTCACTTACCCCGCGCCACCTGTTGCAGCAGAGGTCCCCTCATTTCTGCCTAGCGTGGCAGAAGAAGCGGCCGGAAAAAAGATTATGAGGAAAGGGGGGGGAGGGAGGAGAGGTTGGGGGTCCAGGGTGGGCAGCGGTTGGATCAAACGCAACTAAAACACCTCTCGAGCGAAGCGGCCATCCTTCATTCCTTCTTTCCCCCGCTTTGTGGGAGCCGTTGGGCCAGGGACGGTGAGGCAGAAAGGAGCCGTCAGGGCGATATTTTAATGGCTTATATGTCACGTTGGTGCGTGTGGCTTTGAACTGGAGCCGCGCTCGTTTCCTGCAGAGAGCGTGCCGCAAATCCCACTTGATAACTGCTGCAACCCACAACACTTGCACACACACACACACACTCACTCACACACGCAGAGCCTTATATCTGACCGTGCTCCTTCAATGCCTCACAGTGTACATCTCCACGATTAAGAGGTCTTAGGGAGGGGAGGGAGAGGTTGTGTATGCTGGAGAAACCCATGAACTAGCTTTTTGGCCACCTCCATGGACCCATGGACCTGTATAGATTTTCCTGAGACACAACAACCCCCCTTCTCTCTCTCTCTCCTCTCTCTCAAAAATACGCTCGCATCTCCGGCACATGCAAGCCCAGATGCATTTATTATCAAGAGGTGATGCTTTCAGACCTGTTGCATTAAGGTTTTGCAGCTTAAAATTTCTGCAAGCCTCCCCCCCCCCAAGCTCCGGCTTCACCCTAAGCAACGAGGAAGCCGTCCTGCGTCCATTGATCAGGCTTCCCTCGCACTGCCCCGGCCCAAAACCCTCGCCTCTCTCTTGAATCTGCAAGAAAAACCGTGCTGCGGCGTTTGCACTGACGGATGGATCGCAAAAGGGAAGTTGGGGGAATCAAACCGGGGCCCCGGATTGCAACTCTCCACAGTTCCTTAAAATATACAACTTTCGAGTATGAAAGGTTATTCCTTGCAGCGTCTCTGCCGAGGGAATTGTTTCCTGACCCCTTTAAAAAGGCAACAAGAGCGACAGGGTTTTTTGGGGTGGTGGTAGTGGGGAGAGTGGGGCAGAAAGGAACCATAGGCAGTCTGGACAAAGGTTCAAACTCCGAAGGATTCTGACCTGGTTAGCTTTTCCTTCTCCACCTCTCTCTCTTTTCCCTCGAAACTAGAAAACAAGCCAACAGATCAGTTTTTTAATACCTATGTGTTAATACCTACTAATATATATATTAGTAAAAGGCGAGCTCATTTCCACCCGGCGCCCTCAGCACTCGGGCATCGTTGGGAATCCCGCTCGCACGTTGCTCGGCTTAATTGATTCGAGTCACAAAGATGGTCTCCTTTTAACGCACCCTACTTCTCCACCTCGGCAATCATTTTAATATATAGTCAATGGCTCTTTGTAGCGGGGACAAAGACGAACTATCCGCAGTTTTTCAATAGACCCGAGTTGGGGAAAGGCAGGTTAATCGAGGGGTTGCGTCGAGAAAACAAGCAAGTGTTGTATGTTTGCACTGAATCCAAATGTCTGCATTTTCCTAACTAAATCAAAGGGAGTGTTATTTCTTTTTCTGCTCACTCATCTGAAGGTAAGTAAATTTTCTCTGGCGATCACAAGCCTGGTCAGGCAACAAAGGCGCCGCCTGCTTTTTCCAGCGTCCTGGAGGGGCAAGTTGAGGAATTTCAATAAATGTGACAAGGGTGACTGATTTGTGAACCAGAAAAGGGTTGAGCGCCCGAAAATTTATATTGCTCCTATCTAGCCAGGGTTTCAAACACATTCTCAAACCCCAGGATCTGAAAGTCCCATGCAGCAGAGAAGAGACAAAAGCAACTTTGGGGAAATTTACAGGGTGTTTTTTTTTTTTTTTTTAAACAACAACCCTGAATTAAAGAGATCTCGTAAAAAAGGGGGGGGGAGAATATAAGGAAAAAAGTGAGGGCGGAGGAAGAGACAACACCAACATGACGCACACACAAAAAAGGAGAAAGTTAAGCGCTCTCACCCACCTGCCTTTTGATGGGTGCTATTTTTTTTCAGAAAAAAAGAGAGAGAGAGAAAGAGGGAGATGGACCGTTACAGTCGCTTTCCCACAGAAATCACGCCTGTCGTTTTGCAAGCGAGACTCTATTGGAAGCAGCAGGCGCCTCTCGGAGAGGCTTCGCCAGAGACAAGCGGGGCAGCGCCCCGCGCCAAGGGACCGGTCCCCACAGGACTCCCTGGGCCCAGCCCCCTGCAAAGTTGCTCGGCGTCGTTCAAAGGTCTCGGTCTCCGGGAACGCATCGCCACCGTCCTTAAACAAGACATCACAACAGAGGCGCCGGACCCCGCCTCGGCATCTCTCTCTCTCTCTCTCTGGCTCCATGCAAGAGGGCTCGGCCAAGGACAGCTTTTAGGAAGATTTTCGACATGAAAAAAAGAAAGTGGGGGGAGAAAAGAAGAAAAAGGACCCCTCCCCCCAAAACCTGCGAAGCCTTTTATATGCTAATGTATAGCTATATATATATATATATATGCCTATGGAAAAAGTTGCGACTCCCGGACGAGCCCTGTTTGTCAAACGCGATGTCACCGCGATCCACAATACCTGGGATTGATGAGCAGCGCCGGCCAATCAGGAGCGGCGAGCGGCTCCGCGCACCCTTCGTCGGCGGAGGAAGGAGGGCGCCGCCAGCGCCAGTGGGAGCGGGCGGCGGCCAATAGCCGGCGACGTCGGCCTCCACGTCGCTCCTCCCCCTTCTCCCATTCATCAAGGGGGGGGGGACGGTGTCGTCTTTTCAATTCATTTATCTGCAGGAATGATTGCCGCTATCAGTCTCGCGTTCACCGCCCGGCTGAGGAGGTGAAAGTTTCTCCCCAGGAAGATAAACCGCAAAAGACAATATTGTGCATGATTTGCGCCGGGCTTTTTTTTTTTTCCCCAACGCAGGGCAAAAAAAGAGAGAGAGAGAGCGAGAGAGAAAGTGAAGAGGAAAAAAAGCCAAAGGAGGGGGAAAAAAGAGACGGAAGGAGAAAAGAGCGCAAGAGCTGGAAAAGAAGAGAAAACGGCTGGCTGGCTCGCTGCATTCCTCTAGCCTCCCATATATAGATATATATGTCGATCCATGCCTACATATATATGTATATATCCATCCCGACCTGAAGGAAGTTTCGTCTGGGGCCGTGCCGTTCCCCCCCTTCCTCCCGCGATGCGCCCGCTACTCCCTCTCGCCTCCCCATTGTTACTGGCGAGCGGGGTCTTTTGAATCCCCTCCCTCCTCCCCACCGAAGCCCCCCCGGAAAGTGCCGTCCGAGAGGCCAGCGCGGGAGGGGGGCGGCGGCCGGGGCTCTCCGGCTCTCTCTTTTTCCCCGCGGCCGCCGATTTCCTCGGCTTCTCGGTTGCTTCCCTCCTCCCCACCCCCTCGACCCCAGACTCCCCCGACCCTCGCCCACCCCTCCCGGGTTTTGGTGGCGGGTGTATATTTTTTGGGGTGGTGAGCGGATACCGCGGGGGGAGTTCCTGATGTGGTCGCCGTAGCGGGGCCGGACGCGGACTTTTGGCTGGAGAGCGGCGCGGCGGCGGCGGCGGTTCTTCGCGGCCGGCTCGTCGGCTCGGCTCGGCGGCGGCGGCTGCCGCTCGGTCCCCGGGGCGCGCCTCCTTCCTCCCCGCCCGCTCCTCTCCTCTCGTCTCGCCTCGTCTCCCGCGCTCCGCTCCTCTCCGGCCGCCGACTCCGCCGGGCGGTCCCCTCCGCTGCCGCCGCCCAAGATGCTGCTGGACGCCGGCCCGCAGTACCCGGCCATCGGCGTGACCACCTTCGGCTCGTCCCGCCACCACTCGGCGGGCGAGGTGCCGGAGCGGGAGGTGGCGCTGGGCATCAACCCGTTCGCCGACGCCGGCATGGGCGCCTTCAAGCTGAACCCCAGCAGCCACGAGCTGGCCTCGGCCGGCCAGACGGCCTTCACCTCGCAGGCGCCGGGCTACGCGGCCGCCGCCGCCCTGGGCCACCACCACCACCACCACCACCCGGGCCACGTCGGCTCGTACTCCAGCGCCGCCGCCTTCAACTCCACGCGGGACTTTCTCTTCCGCAACCGGGGCTTCGGCGAGGCGGCGGCCAGCGCCCAGCACAGCCTCTTCGCCTCGGCGGCCGGCGGCTTCGGGGCCCCCCACGGGCACGGCGAGGCGGCCGGCCACCTCCTCTTCCCGGGCCTCCACGAGCAGGCGGCCGGCCACGCCTCGCCCAACGCCCTCAACGGGCAGATGCGGCTGGGCTTCTCCGGGGACGTGTACGGGCGGCCCGAGCAGTACGGCCAGGTGACCAGCCCGCGCTCCGACCACTACGCCTCGCCCCAGCTCCACGGCTACGGCCACATGAACATGAACATGGCGGCCCACCACGGGGCGGGGGCCTTCTTCCGCTACATGCGCCAGCCCATCAAGCAGGAGCTCATCTGCAAGTGGATCGAGCCCGAGCAGCTGGCCAACCCCAAGAAGGCCTGCAACAAAACTTTCAGCACCATGCACGAGCTGGTCACCCACGTCACGGTGGAGCACGTCGGCGGGCCCGAGCAGTCCAACCACATCTGCTTCTGGGAGGAGTGCCCCCGCGAAGGGAAGCCTTTCAAGGCCAAGTACAAACTGGTCAACCACATCCGCGTCCACACCGGCGAGAAGCCCTTCCCCTGCCCTTTCCCCGGATGCGGGAAAGTCTTCGCGCGCTCCGAGAACCTCAAGATCCACAAAAGGACGCATACAGGTACCTCCCCCCCAGACCCACAACCGGGCCAGCCGGTGGGAGTCCCTCTTACTCCGCAAAAGGCAGCCCCGAATCCATTTCGGAGTGGGGAGGGGGAAAGGGTGGGCGCCCGGGGAAGGGATTCCCCAGTAAGAAACGAAGAAGTTTCATTTTCAAAATTTAGGCACGGGAGGTTTGGCCTCGGATTTGCCGCTCTCTGGATGCACATTTCCCCCATCCAAATTCTCCAAACTCAAAAATAAACCCCCCATGCAGAGTTTTGAGAATTCAGATGGGGAAAATGTGCATCCACAGAGCGGCAAATCCAAGGCAAAACCTCCCATGCATGTGTGGCATACAGCTCCGAATTATTATTTTTCTTTCTCTTTCTTTTTAACGGGTGGAGAAAAAAAATTAGAAATGTTTGGCAGGAGCCTACCGGCCTAGAAAGAAGGGGGCCGTGGCAGAAGGGAGAAAGGATGGCAGCGAACTGAATTGTTAAATTTATTGGTTTTAATTAATTGGTAGTCGAGGGCTCTGACTGTCTTGCGGTGAGGAATCCCGCTCAATATACGACTGGCGAGACCCAGCTTTCGCAGCTATCATTTTTTCCCTTTCCCTCTGTAAATATTTAATTATGTGGTGCAATTGTAAGTAATCTGAGCTGTACGGATTTATCTACTATTTCACGGTAACGGAGGGGGCTGGGATCGTGGAATTCTCCTGTAAATCACCCACGTCGTGTCTTTCGCACCCCCCCTCCCTTTAAAGTGTCGTGTGTTTATCTAAGAATACGGAGCGGCAGCGATTATGGTTTGAGTAGCTTATTCAGAGCCGTGTAATGCACTGGAAGTTTAACAACGGTACAGTCGTAGAAGGATATATGGAAGCTGCATATTAAATAAAGGGGGAGAGAGAGAGAGAGAGAGAGAGGCGATAAAATAACATTTGATTTCTCCATAAACGCGGCAACTGAACCCCAGAGATTTTGTGCTTTGAAAATAAAATACTACTCGCCAGGCGTCCTTTTGCTGATAAAAAATATATATGCAGCTTTAAATGAAGGCAGGGAGAGAGAGAGAGAGAGAGAGAGAGAGAGAGAGAGAGAGAAAGAAAGAAAGAAAGAAAGAAAGAAAGAAAGAAAGAAAGAAAGAAAGAATTATCTAGGCTCTGTTTTGTAGTGTACGCAGGAAGTGTAGTGGAAGTTACAATAGACCGGTCTGCTTGCTATGTATAATTCAGGAGCAATGAAATATCCGCCCGAATTCTCATGGGGTCGACTTTGTTTGTTTCCGCCATAGGTGAAAAGCCCTTCAAGTGCGAATTCGAGGGCTGCGACCGGCGCTTCGCCAACAGCAGCGACCGCAAAAAGCACATGCACGTCCACACTTCGGACAAGCCTTATCTCTGCAAAATGTGCGACAAGTCCTACACGCACCCGAGCTCCCTCCGCAAACACATGAAGGTAAGCGCTCTTCCCGAAGCAGCCGGGATCCGCGCGGCCCGCTCGGCCTTCGCCTCTCCTGTCCCCCCACCCCCGCTTGGCTAAGACGCCGCCGCTATTGACGTGGTGTGGGGGGGGGAAGGGGGGAGAGAGAGATAGGATTATTAAACAGAAGTGACTCCAGGCCGCAGACAGGGAAGGGGAAGCCCGGGCCCGCGTTGTTTTTGCCAGTCCGCAAGGGGCTTCCAGGGGGGCACGTTTCCCCGGCTCGCAGGCAGCCCGGACGCGGGAAGCTCTGCTCTTTCGCTCTGCTTCCCCGTCCCCGGCTGGCCGAGGGTGGCGCCTCGCTCCCGGGGAAGGAGTTCGAGGCCAGACAGGATGGAGGAGCCCGAAGGGGAAGCGGGCAGACGCGCAAGCTCCGCTCCCGGCTCGCCTTGCCTGCGGCTCGCGGGCCTTTTGTGTCTCCCAGGGCCCCCAGTCGATCTCTCGCGGCCTGGCGCTGCATGTTAGACGGGGTGGCCAACTTCACCTGCCCCCCCCCCCACGGTGGCATTTAGAGTTCATCCTATAAACCCAGCCCAGTGGGGTGGCGGGGAAATTGAGCCCAGGACGCGCGCGCCTGGCCGTCGCCCCCTATCTTCGTGGCTCTATAGGGCGAGACGTCCGCGGGGCGCGCCCGCACCCCTCGGGGGACGCGTCCTGCGTGCCCACCCGGCCCGCGGCCCTTTCCTCTGTCTGTGACCCCCTTCCGCTGTTTTCCAGGTCCACGAGTCGTCCTCCCAGGGATCGCAGCCTTCTCCCGCCGCCAGCTCGGGCTACGAGTCGTCCACCCCCCCGACCATCGTTTCTCCGTCGACAGAAAACCAAACCGCCAGCTCTTTATCGCCGCCGTCCTCAGCCGTCCATCACACCTCCAGCCACAGCACGCTCACGTCAAATTTTAACGAATGGTACGTTTAAACAAAAAACAAAACAAAACAAAAACCGCAAAATCCAACCTATTTAAAAGACTCCAAAAATGAACGAACACTTTGGAATCGATTTTTTTGTTGTTGTTGTTTTGGCTTGGTTTGGGTGCTTCTGCTTTTATTTCCTTCCTTTCTTTTTAAAATGCCGCCAAGTAGACCCAGGACCGAACCAAATCCAGCCTTTGGATTTGGTGTTTTTATTTTCCTTTATTTTATTTTGGGGTTTGGTTTCCCCCGCTCCTTCCTTCCATCTCTTGTTGTTCTGCTTCGGTTTCGTGGCGTTTGGGTCAAAAGGGGCGGGGAAGGTTGTGTAGGGTGCGGGAGAAGAGTGGGGCTGCCGGCCCACCTCGCCAGCGGGCAGGGCTTTTGAATGGAACCACTGACTGGAATGCTGAAAGGGCAGGTCTTTCCGGGCGGCGGCCTGGTGGTCGCTGCGCTTCTTCTGCTTCTTTTTCCTTTCCTCCCCTCCCCTTTCTTTCTGTAAATACAGAAATATTAGCTTACGATGTACTGTTTGATTTTGTAAATAGTCATACCACAAGTTGAATAAGGGGGATCTGTGGAATTGTGGTCTTTGCATATATGTGGGGGGAGGGGAATAGGGGAAGGGAGGGGGAGGAGGTGGAAGGGGGGGCAAAGGAGGGAGGAGGTAGTAAATCAACTATTTGTACTGAATGGCAAGGATGTTCTAGTAAATGTGTACCAAAATGTGAATTACTTTGTATTATTACAGTCTAAACGTCGATCTAACAAGGAATATGATTATTGGTATTAATGTGCTTTTTCTTTTGTATAAAGTGCAAACATTTCGTCGCCAAGTCCAGTCTAAGTAGTGCAGTAAAATGTTGTTACACGTCCTGTCAAGAAATTCGTATAGTGCAAGCCTGGATCTGCGTGTCAAACTGTTACATTTGTTTATGTAAAGTGATATTAAAAAAAAAAAAACAAGCTATAAACTATAACCTGTCCGTTGCTTTTGGCAAATACAACCACATACTGTATATACTTCCTAATTTTCCATATTTATCCGCATGTAAAGGTCCGGTTATACATGTTACAGATATTCAATATTTATGGATAGAAGAATTGGTATGTACAATTTAGTTTACAGAAACTGTTTGGTAACATTTCGTACCTTATTAAAGATTCTGAAATCCCAGAATGCCGTGGTAGGAATCCTTATTGACTCAGCCTGGTGCTGCAACCGAGCTAGGGCATAGGGCAGGAAGCTCCGGAGTGGGCCAAGGATGCTCCCCCCACCCCACCCAGATCCCTTCTGCCACCCACTCCCCCCTAGGTCATCTCTAAAGCAGCGAGGTTAATATAAATGTGATCTCTGAAGGTCTCTCTGCTGCCTTTAGGGTAAGGAAGTCATACGCATTTGTATCAACACCTATGGAACAAAAAATAGTTTGGGACAGAAATATAATGCAGATGATGGGATAATAGTAATAGTAATAATAATAATAATAATAATAAATAATAAATGAGGGCAATAGATGCTAGGTGCCTCATGGATGTCAATAGTGGCGATTTTTCTCCCAGGAGGCAAGTCTTGGGCCGGGACAATTTCTTAAAACGAAGCTGTCCCTTGCTACCCTCACTAGTTGTTAAGATAACTAATGTCAGGAGTTTGTGGTTTTGTGTGTGTGGTTTTGTAAATGGAGAGGCAATAGCTCCAACTTCTTTTAAGCATTTTATCTAGGCCAGATCGCTTCCTCCTCCTTTCTGCCCGCCCCAATTCCCTATCCCTAAAAAAAAAAAAAACAACAACAACACCATTGTTAGCCTTCCCAACCTGAGGTGGATTTCAATCAACCCTGTCCTAGGTTATGGTGGTCGTGATTATAATGTCTATGGTTTTGCCAACGTTTCCTACCCCACCATCCACAAAACGAAGCAATCCGGGGGAGGGAGGGTGGGAGTCGACGTCGTTTGATTATCTCTTTGCTTCCCCCCCTCATCTACTTAATAAATTCGTTCCATTGGCTGGCGGTGGTACAGTAAATTTGTAAATGAGGAGACTGCAGATATAGATAGATATATATATAAATCTAAATTACTTGTGCTTAATGGCTGTGGCAGAACGCCTTTTCCCTCCGAATCAGATTGTCTCCCTCGCAGTTTAGTTTGATAGATTCGAGAGCGGCGGCGCTTCCCCCTGAACTCGGCGCGGGCTGGCGGGGACCGCGGGGCTTTGTTCCTCGGCGGGGCTGGCATGACCGCCCCATTAAGCAGGCAACATATCAACAGACAACGGCGGAGCATGAGCCGGGCCAGAGCTCTCCTCCGCGCGGGGCTTGATGTCACTCACAGGGCCAAAGGCACCTGCCCGCCTTCCCCTGGCCCGAGACGCCCTTTGGCAGCCTTCATTCAAACCCAGGTCTATAGGAGAGGGGTGCACGTGAGAGATTTAGGGGCACGATCCCAATATTAAGGGCCACGAGGGTCTGGAAGGCTGCAGTTTGGTTCCACGGACTCCCTCGTTCCTTGCAGCATTGTCCGAGAACTGTCCAGAGCAATCGACTGTGCTGGGACATATTGTATATTATCCTGGCGATAGGAAACATATTGGAGAAAACGCATGGGAGGTTTTGCCTTGGATTTGCACATTTTCCCCATCTGAATTCTCAAAACTGCATGGGGGCTTATTTTTTGAGTGCTGAGAATTCGGCTGGGGAAAATGTGCATTTAGAGAGTGGCAAATCCAAGGCAAAACCTCCCATGCGTTTTCGCCCATGGTCGTGGGGTGGGGACTGTGCCTTTTTACAAGTGCTTTAGCTTACCTTGGCCTGCCTCGGTCTGATGATAGGGAAAGGGTTCTAAGGGAGGCCGGTTCTCATGGACCTCCTCCAGCTGCAAAGAAACCGTCCCAAAGGGTCGAGCCCTTCCTTCCTTCCTTCCTTCCTTCCTTCCTTCCTTCCTTCCTTCCTTCCTTCCTTCCTTCCTTCCTTCCTTCCTTCCTTCCTTCCTAAACTTAGAAATTGTTATTCTGTCGAGCAGCTCCTTCCTCCGCTTCGTCAGTGCAAAGAGCGCCACCTTGCCGGGCTCGCAGCTACTGAAAGAAAGTTGGAGAGAAACCCGTAGAAGCAGCCGAGAGGAGTCCCCGGGAGCCACTGCGGCCCAAAGCAATGGCGACCGTCGAAGCCTAAGGAAACGGCAAGTTGAGGCTGGAGCCCTAGATGTAGCGACCCGGTCCGAAATGCACGGTTTATGATGTAGGCCGTGGACCCGCCAGCCTGCTTCTTTCTCCTGCCTCCCCTCTCCCTTTCGCAGCATCCAGAAAACGAGCAGGAGGGAAGTCTAGGAGATCTAGATGGACCTAAAACGGTAGGCCTTGTAGGCTCTTTAGACGGGGCGTTTTAAAAAGGTCTCTCTCTCTCCCCCACCCCTCTTCTTTATCTATATCTAAGCAAGCACTTCATGTTCTGGAAGGTCTAGAAATGTTCCAGTATCTCTAACTTTACAAACCCCCCCCCCCCCCCACACACACACACAAATAAGAGGTATCCTGAAACAGCCAATTCCGGGACATAAATCAGAAAGTAATGCTAGAAATAAAACATGTTCTTCATTACATTTGAACAGGTTTCTTTTGTTTTTTTTAATATTGTTAGGTGAAGGGTGTGTGTGTTTTGTTTTGTTTTTAAAGGAGAGAAGTTGTGGTCTCTTGTAAGAATGCTTTAATTAACCCCAACAGTGCCTTTACTGTAGCAACCAATACCTGGCCAAGATAATTATTTTTTTAAAAAGAAGTATTGACGAGGCTATATTAAGCTTGCATTAGATGGCCCTTTAAACTTCAGCGTGCTCTGTCACCGTGCGAGGACTTTTCAGAGTGCTTGGCGAGATGTATGTTTCATACTATTCTTCACGGGCTATTAGGCTTGGAAAGATGCGAAGGTCGGTGGAGAAATATGAATTGCTGGCGCTTGTTTAGCAGCCAGCCGAGACAATGCTGTCGGGGCGGGCAGCGCCGAGGGTTTCGCACGGAGGTGGTCGGCGCCGGCAGCCTGGCCCGGGAGGCTTCTCCTTTTATTCCCCCCACCCCAGCCTCTCGATCATCTCGCGAAGTCCAGCCCGTTTCCTTGAGGCGAACCCGGAGCCTTTGAAGACCATCCCGGAGCCCGGCCTAAGGTGGAGAGAAGACGTGGGAGCGCGTCCGCACGGGTTTCCCACGCAGGCCGGAGCTGCGGGTCCGCTTCTCGGCCTTTCTCCGTGCGTCGCTCGACAGGCTGCGGACCGAGGGGTTCTTAAGAGAACCGCACAGCGTTTCCGCCAAAGGGATCAATCATTCTCCTCGCTTATTATTATTTTTTTTTAAGTCAGCATTTGTCGCGGGGGCAACTCTTTTCAGCATATTTCCTTAGAGGCCCGTCCGATTGCAGTGGAGAGGATTTACTTCTGAGTAGACATGGCTCAGATGCCAATGAGAGTTTCGAGAAAGGGTCGTGATGGAAATAAATACTACGGAGGTGGTGGGATTTTTTTTTTTAAAGGTGTAGGGCCGGCTCTTATTGTATGCATTTTTTAAACATATTTAAAGAAGAAAATAACATGCGTTTCCCAGTCCCTGTTGGTAGTCCATTGGAAGGCTCAGAAAATAAAACACCATTCTTTGATTGATCAAAGAATTTCTGCTGAAATTCAATAAATCGAGTAATTTCCAAGTAATTGTTTACGACTGGAGTAAGTGGGGGGGGGGGAAGGCCTAGGTAGCAGAGCCGAAGAACAATTTATGAAATACACCTTAAGCACCAATTTCCTCTAAGTTAGAATGCCAACAAATGTATGTGGGGATCCCGATCAGGGAAGCGAAGCTGGTGTTTTCTGTCAAAAAGCTTGTATTTTAATGAACTGGGAACCTGCCAAAGATGAGCCCTGCTATCTCATCTGGTATACTGGTATATCTACAACATCCGCATATACTGTTCTGTGTATTCCTATGCTTGTTTCACCTTTGCCTGTACGTGAGACATGACCTGTGCGAGTGAGTTGTATGCGTGCCAGAGCCGATGGGTCTTCTTTAAGTTTTATGGCTTTATGGTTCAAGACCTCGGTCTAAGAACAGGGGGGAATAAAGAAGAGGCATGCCCGATCCTAAACCATTAAGCCAGGGCAATTGGCTACAGTTCTCAGGGAACCTGAACAGACGAGGAGGACGCCACTGAAAGTAGAAATAACCCGAATGGGCCGGCGAAGTGTGACCAATTGCTTTGGTGACCAATTGCAGACTAAGGGTGGACACAGGAATTCTGAGGATTTTTCCCCCAATGACAAACGTATGCAGAGGACGAATTATTTCCCACTCCAAAACAAAAATTGCGATGGGCCAGTATTTGCTCTTTGGTGGATTCTTGACATGGTTATTCTTTGAGTGTGATTTTTATGCATCTCCTGAACATATACATGTTTTCTTGTGTGTAATATAAATATATACGAAATAATGCTATTAGGCATCCATTCTACTGAGTTCTTATGTTGATTCTGATCACCGATGGTTTATATGTGGGCTTAAAAAAATAATATTTGGCTTTATTTTGCTGTTTCTGTTAGTTGGCTTTGGCCTTAAGACACCAGCCCCCTCCTCTCTCCCAGACCCTCATGTACACACATATGTACAACGTCTCACACCCGCCCCCCCACACTCTTCCCTCCTGGATATTTGCCTCCTCTTCCACTAGCGTGCTTAACTTTTCTGGTGTGCTTTGCTCCTACATGTGAGGATGAAGAGGCAAGCGAATGAAAACCATCACAGAGTTGCTTTCCTGTTCCCTGGGGGAAAGAAACCCAAGGGATGTGTGCCTGCTCACCCAGAGGTATACCTGCACAACACAGTCCCCATGGAAAGCTACTGCGAGCTTGGAAGGGGATGAAAATCAGGCCCCTGCCCTCTCCTCCGCGCCGGGGCTCGGCGATGCCGGCCTGCTCCATCCTCGAAGGACAAGAAACGAGATCATGTGAAAGCAGAGGGCTATTTTTACCGTGCAGCTGGAAGCTGTCATCAGTTGGTAACATTTATTTCAAGTTCAGAATGATAGTATAAAATAGCATGAAGTTTCCAGATGACGCTCTTGGAGACAGGCTTTTGGAAGAAGAACAAATCAAATTAGCTGCCCTTTTAAGAGATACACAGCCAGGCTGGTTTCTCCGAGATGATTTTTAAAAAGCTCTTTCCCAAATATTGTGTAGGCACACACACACACGACACTCTTTAACAGGCATGGGTGTGTTTTTGTTTAAATGCACAGGTGTATTTTATTTTATTTTTAATGCGCAAGAAAAGAGACGTTTGGTAGGGTATCCAGCAAAAGACGTTTCCAGCGTTGGGAAGTCATGCTAATTTCAAAGGGAGAGTTAAGCGAGTGAATCCACCGCTCCCATAGGAATGAACGAGGGCCAAACCTGGCGTGCGTCATAACAATTCTTTCTGAGCAGCAACAGACACACGGGGACTCGATGCTGTGTAGCATTTTGGGGAGGGGGCAACAATCGACCTTTTTTTTTTTTTTTTTTAATGACAGCTAGGCACAGAATTTCTCTTGCGCTCGTGTTTACAGCCTATGTAAAGAGCCACAGGGCTACTCTCTCTCTCTCTGTACAGGGCGAAAACGCATGGGAGGTTCTGCCTTGGATTTGCCGCTCTCTAGATGCACATTTCCCCTATCTTTGAATTCTTCAAACTCTGCACGGGGGCTTATTGTTGAGTTTTGAGAATTTGGCTGGGGAAAATGTGCACGTAGAGAGCGGCAAATCCAAGGCAAAACCTCCATTGCGTTTTTGCCCACATGTGTGTAAAGGCGAAATTGCATGTTTTAAGGGGGGGAGACTGCAAGAGCGTATGTTTTCTTTATGATACTGCCACCTTTCAGGGAAGAGAGTCTGGGAAACCGGGCCTGCTCTCGCCTCCCCCCCCCCCCCCATGCGCGTTCCTGGACAAGGCTGGGGGGAGGTTTGAAAAGCCTGGCTGTGCTTTCCGGCTGCCCCGGGTTTGCTGCCAAGGCTTCCCGCAAGAGCTCCACGCCACACATGAAACAGGCTGCTCTCTTTAAGTGCGCGCACGGTGCCTGGCGTTAGAGGGACCCTCACGGCGCATGCGCCTCCCCCCCCCCCGCTCCACGTGCTGTTGAATATTTATAACTCTCTGCACTTCCTAAACTGTCTAGAGAAGGTAACCACACAGAGCCTAAATCATCGGGAAACCGCTGGCTGGGCTCCCAAAATAGTTTTTTGGGGGGAGGGGGATATATGCACGTGTTTGTTTTCAGACACCGAGGGTTGGAGTCAGATTGTGATCCAAGGAGGCGCAGGAGGTTCGTAAAAACCTCGACGGATAAACAACCCACCTCGGAGGGAGAAAATAAAAATAATAATAATAAAAAAAGCCACGGCGCTCCGGAGGAAGCAGCTTTGGAACAATCCTTTTTCTCCGATTGAGCCCGGAAGCTCCGGAGTTGTCTGCATGCCGCTGTTTTACGGAGGAGATCCCTAGGGCTTGTCTCTTCCCCCACCCCCCAAATAATCCGCCATTCTGTTTTGTTATTAATAGTGATATCAACGAATTCATTTGACTCCACGCTTAGGCGGACCCAATTATCTGCTTCGAATAAATCTTTCCTTAGGCCCCAACGGTGGCGTCTGATGCTTTTTCACTGCATCCCAAGCGCTTCACCATGGTGTGTTCATCAGCGCCCCTGTCTGTGTGTCTCTGTGTCTGTGTCTGTCTCTCTCTCTCTCTCTGGCTTGCTGAAGGAACAAGGACAATCCCATGGAGAGCTGCTGCAGTTTAAACGCGCTGGAATCAATGGGCAGTGAGATCCTATGAGTACATACCCTATGCAGAGTCCAAAAGTGCTGATATGCAAGCCATTCCGACTCATTTATGGGATCTTCTAGCCAGACCTTCCTTTATTAACACCCCTCCCCCAGATAAGTTGCCCGCTTAGCACAATCGCCTCCCGTGACCTAAGGTGGGCCGGTGCCCAGGGGAAAATAAAAGAGAAGGCGATATGGATCTGGTGTCCCTTGGCTCTGAAGCTGCAAGGGGTATCCGGTTGCAGTTCTCCCTACACCACGTCCTAATTTCTTGGCAGATCTTATCCTGTCCCGTTGAATCAAAAGGCGAGCAGCGTGAAATACGTCCAGGAGTTCGAATCTGGAAACAATGATTCCAGGGGAACTCCCTTCCCAGGTAAAGGATGCATCAGATCAACTTGTAACTACTCCGGATAAAATAAATAAACACAAATGAGCCTCATAAGTGTGTGTGTGTGTGTGGGGGGGTTACATTTAGTCTGGGAAAAATACACGTGATTATTTTGTGTCACTTTGTGATAAAGGGGAAATTGGGCTCTCGGTTAACTGCAGAGGATGGGTTATACTGGGTTTAGACAAGTTGGCAACCCTAAATCAGAGCGCGTGGGTTGTAGCCTTCGGCGTCCCACTGAACTTCTTCGTATACTTCTTCTTAACGCTTTAGAAGTATTTAAGTTTATCTGAATGGCAGGATGGACTAGATGACTATAGGCCATTTATGCATGGGGTGTTTTGCCTTGGATTTGCCACTCTCTAGATGCACATTTTCCCCATCTGAATTCTCAAAACTCTACGTAGTAGCTTATTTTTGAGTTTTAGGAATTTGGATGAGGGAAATGTGCATCTAGAGAGCAGCAAATCCAAGGCAAAAGCTCCCATGCATAAATGGCCAGTAATGCAGGAAATGCACAATACAGTGAAACCGCATGCTGAGTTCCCCCAACATTCCCCCCACCTCCAAGAAGCGAAATCCAAATTTCTAACGACTGCGTCGCCCGGCCTTCCTCGAGCTGGCTCAGTGGTCACCTAGTTCGACCTATCGATTCTCACTCCCAGCGTTAGCGGAAGGGCTATTATGGGCTGAATGGGCCGCAGCTCCTTTGAGGACGCCGTCTTCTCTGCAGACGGCCTCCCCCCTCTCCTCCCCCCCTCTCGGTAAATAATCGGTTTAGATTTAAAAACTGGAATTCCAGTTTGGACCCCAGACGCCTAGGAAGCCGTAGGCCAGCAAAACCCTCTGTAAAGATGAGCACAGGTCCAAATCGACGCTCCTGATCCTCCAGCAGGTCTACAGGCATATTCTCTAGCAGGCATTAAAAATCCGGAGAAAACAAACAAACCTGCGCAAATCAAACACCCCAAAGCGGGTTTGTTACAGCCTAGCAACGTAGCGCCAGGAGTATAATCTTAGCTAGGCTCAGGCAGCAGAGTTGGGGGGGGGGGCTGAGTTTTTGAAAGAGGATTGAGGCGCAGAGATGCCCACGCACACACCTGGACCACGTGACAGGTCAGCCTAGACGTAAACAGATGGGTTCGGTTCATTAAAAAAAAAATCCCAGTGGGAGGAGAAAGGGCCCCCCCCTCCCCTCAACTGTTGATTTCCTTGCCTCTTCCAGATCGCGGTCTTGTATTGGCGCTGGCGACAATCGCTTCGCCTTAACCACGCTGTCTGGAGCGGATCTATACTCCATCTTCCCAGTTTAATCGCCCTTTCCTCTCGGAGGAGCACGTTACACTCAAAAAGATAACCTCCCCCCAGGAAACAATAAGGCAAACAAACAACCCTCAAATGCAGGGGAGGAATAATAATAATAATAATAATAATAATAATAATAATAATAATAATAAAAACAGCAACAATCCGAACAAGACGTCTCTCGCATGGCTGCGCTCTTTTGAACCACCTCACCCATTTTCACATTCTTCTCCTTCGTTTTATAAGGCAACCTAAAAGGGTGGGTGGGGGGGAAACAAAACTAAACAAAATTAAACAAAACAAAAGAGTCGCCCGCCTGGAGCTTTGTCTGAAAGCTGTTTTGTTGACAAAATAATATTTATTGTCGGGATCACCTCCCCCCCTCTCCCCCAGTCTCTTACCTTTGGCCAGTTAACCCTTTGCGCTAGCTGGAGGGACCCTGTGGCTGAGTTTTGGCCCTGGCTCTAATCCCCCCTCTCTCTCCTCTCCCCCTCTCTCTTTCTGTCTAGCTCTGGCACGGTCTTGCTCTCCTAACTCCCAGATCTTTGTTTCGCTGGTGGCGGCCAGAAAAGAGCGAGAGAGATCCGGGCTCTCCCTTCCCCTCTGGCTTCCTCCAAAATAATAATAATAATAATAATCCCCCCCTCTTCCAACTTTTCTCCAGTTAGTCACTTCTCAGACCTCCCGGCTGCCTTTGCCGACAATCTAGAGTCCAGTCTTGGTAAGTGATGCGTCCTCCATTGCGCAAGGGCGCTGCTGGGATAACTGGGGTGTGTGTTTGTGTGTGTGTGCGGCGTGTGGCCGCGTTGTGTTGCGGTGGTTTTTGTTTGCGAGCGGAGCTGCCCATCCCCGAGGAGTTTCGACTCCGGGGGCGTTTGCGATCCGGGCAGGTGGTGGGCTCGGACGGGACTCGGCGGGAAGCGGGAGCGGAGCCCTCCGCTGGCTCGCCGCGCCCAGGCCGGCTTTCGCCCCGTCTGGGACGCCAGGCCACGACGCTGCAATCCAGGCAAGCTGCCTCTGTGGGTGGGTGGGGACTCTGGGAGCGTGCGGTTAGCCACGAGGGTCCTCCGGCTGACTGGCTTATTTGCTAGAGAAGAACTCCTGAAACCCACTGCGAGCCCCCGCTCCACTTTTTACGAGGATGGTGATCATAACAGTCCCCCCCCCCCCCCAAAAAAAAATCGCTTCTCAGTTCCCTGGCTAGGCAAAGGGGTACCTGGTCATTGAAAGCCTTGCAAGCAATCGCTTTTATTGCACCCTAATTTGAAACTGCAACTCGGAATGGTGGAAGCAGGTACTCAGACGAGGTCTTGATAGAATTCTTCTCCAGGTTCTCCCCGCCTCCCCCCTTTCTTTCTTTCTTTTTTCTTTTTAAAGGAGAAAGTGAACATAACTGCTGTGCAGAGCTGACCTTTGGTTGACACGCCTGGGTGGGAGACGCTTTGCAAAGGAGGGCTGCCCGGGCTGGAGGAGCCAAGGGGGCTCTCTCCCTCCCTCCCCCTCCCCCTCCCCCCTCCCCCCCGCCCCGAACTCAGGGCAAAGGCTCGCCCTCCGGGTCTGGAAGTTGACCGGAGTTCAAGAGAGCGGAATTCCCTCTCGAGCCACAGCTCGGGAAGTCACAACGGGGGGAAGACAATCCCCTGGGGGGGGGGGGACGCGCCGGCCCCGCCGTCAAGTTCACGGCGCTTCCCGCTTCTCCGCAGCTCGGACGCGGCTCTCCCCGGCCGACAGCCGCGCTAACCAGTGGCGGGCAGGGCCGGCCGGTGGGAACGCGTCTCACCCCCCACCCTAAAAAAAAGTGTTTTTTAAAACGAACCAAAAGAGGAAGAGGCGTCTGTGCGTCAATGCAAACTTCAGGGCTTCGAGGCTGATTCGCCCACAGGCCGGGTTGAACTCGTGGGATAAACTTAGGACGGGAAATACGGTGCCCACTTATGCATGGGAGGTTTTGCTTTGGATTTGCTGCTCTCTAGATGCACATTTCCCCCATCTGAATTCTCAAAACTCTGCAGGGGGGCTGATTGTTGAGTTTTGAGAATTCGGATAGGAAAAAATGTGCACCTAGAGAGTGGCAAATCCAAGGCAAAAC
Source organism: Euleptes europaea (assembly GCF_029931775.1). Lineage (NCBI taxonomy): Eukaryota > Metazoa > Chordata > Lepidosauria > Squamata > Sphaerodactylidae > Euleptes > Euleptes europaea. Next base: position 32,141,556 of record NC_079316.1, on the reverse strand, counting down.
CTCCCGTGCATAAATGGTCACCGGTGTTTGCTTCCGGGACAAGACAAACAACCCCCACCCCCGATCTCGCCTCCTCCACAAGCACCACTCTTTTCTTGTCTCCCATCCCCCCTTCCCCGCCTGATCGACCCATGTACAGCAACCTGAGAGCCGCCGGCTAGTAAACTTCTGTTTTGTCGACGTGTTCTTTAAACGGCACCAGCACCCAGGGTAAGAATCGAGTGTCTGCGTAGGTGCTGGCCGGCATTTCTCTTTTTTGCGGGAATTCGGAACCGCAACCAGATTGGTTTGAGGTAGCGATTGGTACTTTCTAGGGTCTGAGCGGGGAAGTTTGGGTCCGGGGCTAGAATGAGTTGCTTTATATGCAGAACACCCCTCCCCCCGTTGCTTTTCACACCTGCCCCCTGGTCTGTTTCACTCGTCTGAGGTCCACCGGATAGACTCTCTGGCCATTTATGCAAGGGAGGTTTTGCCTTGGATTTGCCGCTCTCTGGATGCACATTTTCCTCATCCGAATTCTCAGAACTCAAAAATAAACCCCCAGGCAGAGTTTTGGGAATTAGGATGGGGAAAACGTGCATCTAGAGAGCGGCAAATCCAAGGCAAAACCTCCCATGCATAAATGGCCTCTGTTCAATTGCTTCCACCCAGAGTTCTGTTTTTCAATCCCGCGGGGTTTAAGAATGCCTGCGCTGTTTTGCTCGACTAGTGGAGAGATCTATCCAGTAGCCAGGCCACCAGAGTCTACTTGCTCGCAGTTTCCACGAGCCTCCGCCTGACGCCAACGAAAAACACGTCGAGATCATTTCCCGAAAGATCTCCGAGGGGAAACCCGCTTGTCTCTTTGAAGCATTCTTCAATGACGGTGTCTAGATAAGAAGACGGGCCCAGATCCTGTATTCTCTATCCTGGCCCCCATCGACGCAAGGGAAGGAGTGAATGGGGCTCAACTGTAGGGCTGAACTTCTCGGTGGGTTAATTGCTAGTGGGACGCCTCTACCGCTGAAAGTCAGCGAGCCTTTCGAGCTGAGAGGGGCAGGCTGACGTCTGAACACAACCCCCCAAGACGGTCTCTCTTGTGATCCCGTTCCTTTGGCGGGAGACCAACGTGACTTCCCGCCACCAACCGAACATCTCTGGACGACCGGAGCGTTTCCCTAGGAAATGAAATGATCCAGGATAACTCAGAAGAGAGAAGTTACGCGCAGGGCAGAGAAGCCAACCACATAATTTCACCCACCCAACCTCAGCACTCCTCTTTCCTGGTTCGGTTGGCCATTTATGCATGGGAGGTTTTGCCTTGGATTTGCAGCTCACTAAAGGCACACTTCCCCCATCTGACTTCTCAACACTCTGCATGGGGGCTCATTTTTGAGTTCTGAGAATTCGGATGGGCGAAATGCGCATTTAGACAGCGGCAAATTCAAGGCAAAACCTCCCATGCCTCAATCCTTTCTCAACGGGGTTTACTTACTCACTACTAAGTACGTTTAGGATCGCAGCCGGTGGTAGGTAAAGTGGCCGAGTCGGTTTTCCTATGGTGTCTACAGCATGTGTGCGTGCGTGTAAAAGTACGACCCACTTCTGGCGACCCCGTAGGGTTTTCAACGCCAGAGACTTCCAGAGGTGGTTTGCCATTGCCGGCCTCTGCATAGCGACCCTGGTATCCCTATACGTATCTACCTCCCACAAAAGCCTAAAAAAAGGCCTCCTCCCTTTGCCTCCATTTTAGGCTGAGCCTCAAATATCATGGCAGTGTTATCCGGAAGACTGGCATCCCGGTGATAAAGATTTACCTAGAAGTAAATCCCAGTGAAATCAAGGGGATTCAGGCACAAAGGAACAGGTGTAAGAGCATGCTGTCAAGTACAAGAGCCAGGTCTATTTTAGCACAAAGGGTTATTTAAAAAAAAAAAAAAACCAGTCTGGCCCTGGAGTCCACAATCCTTTGGCACGTCCTCTTGGGCATCAGTCCGGCCGACCTGTTTATGACCAATGTGGCGAAGGAAATGATTGAAGACGGAGGAAAGGCTGACCTGCTCTGCGGAGTAATTTCAAGACCCCGTTCGATTCACACAACCTAGCTGAGGAACTGCTGGGACCTCTACGTAGGACGCCCGTGGGAATTACAGCCAAAGCCCAGCTTGGAAATGAAGATGGGTGGGGTGGGGGGCTTTAGGTTCAGTAAAGCGCATTGATCAACCCCCAGACAGAAAGTGCATCGCCAGTGAAACCACCGAGGTTTCAGCTGAAACTGGGGGCGGCGGCTGGGGTCTCTCCCAATGACCCGTTTCGTTGTGTGTTTGTAGGCGCAGACCGGGTGCAAACCGGTTTCCGCGCCATCACTTCGGTTTGACACTATTGGGAACAAGCCCGAGACGTTCGATTCCGCTGCTGATTATTGTCAAGCTGGCGATCCGGTTCCAGTCGGCCGCATCCCCCTCCCCGACGAATTCTGAACCCTCGAAGCGCAGCCCAAACAGATCCCGAGGACAACAGTTTGATAGGAGGTGGACGAGCCCTTCACCTCCCCACGGGAAGCGGGACCCTACATCTGAACGTGCCCCCGAGCATGCCCCTGGACAGACCTTCAGCAAGGAGGGAAAGCAGGGAAACCCTGAAACGTCAGAATGGATAGATTAGGGGAGGATTAAAAGGGGCATTTGCAGAACAGACAACTGGGCATCCGAAACGGGCGCTCGTCTGACGATATCCTACCAACAGACGAAGGCTGGAAATGAATAAGAACCGCTATTAGTTCTGGTGATTTCATCCGCCTTTCAAAAGAAATCATAGCCAGACTGTACATAAAAGAGATTTGGAAATACTTTCCGTATTATCTGCATCCTGCAGTCCTTCATTTTTAGTTCTTTGTATCTCCAAAACATTTAGTTAATTAATCAGGGTCGCATACCCCCCCCCCTTGTCTCGAATCCGCTGTTTCTGGAAAACGAAATGCCGCCACATTGGCGTGCGCTGGAGAATCTGTTGCCTGACGACTGCCGTTCCTCTCTACTTTTAGCCCGCCAGTTGCAAGGCAGAACTACGCCGTACCTGTAGGTTTGGGCTCCTGTCCAAAGGATCGTTTTCGGGCCAAGAGAGTCCACCATCGTGCATAGAAACCGCGCGTTCCCCCCTTCCCTCCCCCGTCCGAAGTTATGGCCAGGTTTTCTAGAGAGCGCACTAAGAATATCATCTAACACTCCGATCTTGCACGTCACTAGCAAGCAAGCCCCACTGATTTCAGTAGGTATTGCTTGCACACAACTAGGATAGGGGTTCCAAGCTTTTTTTGGGGGGGGGGGAGTAACACACTGGACGTTTTCACGTTCCTCCTGCTCCCCCCCTCCAATAGGAGCAGCTTGTTCGGTGCGGTAGGTCTCTACCACCCCGAACCAGTTCTGCCCAGTAGCTCAAAAGCCTTCCGGGAATGTTTGGGAACCACTCGAATGAAATCCAGACGCCGAAGGAATTGCTTCGCTCTGTAATCGCTCGAATGCAATTTGGCCATTTATGCATGGGAGGTTTGCCCTGGATTTGCAGTTCTCTAGATGCACATTTTCCCCATCCGAATTCTCAAAACTTTGCACGGGGGCTTATTTTTGAGTTCTGGGGATTCGGATGGGGAAAAGGTGCATCTACAGAGCAGCAAATCCAAGGCAAAACCTCCCATGCTCAAATGACCAAATGACCACGGGGCGCAGAAAGCTGAGCTCTGAATGTGCTCCTTGGATTCTCTCCCCGCCACGACCGAGCGTTATGGCATGCCCCTTTGGATGGCCGAAAGGCTTTCGCGGGCTACTTGGCCATAGGTTTCCCTGGACGGACCCCATCCCCCACCCCCACCCCCCACTAACTTGTGGACCGGGCAGCCCGCGAACAGCGAGAGGCAGAAAACGTGTTCAAAGCCTGAACATGCTAATGGACAGGAGGTGCGATCCTGGCAAGGTTCTCCCCTATTCCTTTGGTGTCAGAGCGGAGATTCCTGTGGCTTTGTTGGGCGTTGGACCCGACCTTCCATGGCAGGTGTCAGGGCAAACAGATTCCTAGGGGCAGAGCTGTTTTTCATTGTTACTGGCATTAAAGTATCAGAGGACACCAAGTATTTCCCTCCCAGTCATCATTTTATTTTTAAAAAACGTATACATTTGCCTTCTCAAAAGACTAAGAACTATAAGATACAGATAAGCAGGAGCCTTATAACACCTGAAAGACACACAATTTAAGGTGTCACCAGACTCCTGTCTATTTTTGCTGGGGTGACTCCCCTGTAAGGTACACCTCCTCCACCTCCCCTTTCATTCCTTCCCATTGGATACAGCAGTCCAGCTTTAAGGTAGAACTCTATCGAGATAGCAGTGGCTACCTTCATAATCTTAGGGTATTACAGGTCCAGAAGGATCTTGGTGGCAGTTACCCAAAGGGGTAGCATATAAAAATGGCTTGGATATTGTTAGAAAATTGCTAGCAGCCATGGTGGTCCCTTAGAAAAAAAATCACATCCAACAGCATCTTTGTTCTGTGTGTGTGTTTATATTTTATTTATTTCCTCCAGCCTGATGAAGAGTTCTGGGGCACTTGGAAGCTTGCTCATTAGTTTGCAACATATTAGTTTGCTCCCAACAAAAGATACTACATAACTGCTGCTGTTGGTTTGGGATTTAGTGCCTATGTTTTACACAAATATTAATGGATTTCAGAGAATTCACATAACACACGCCAAATAGAAAAGAATAATGTTAATGCTGTTAATTAATACTAAAAAAAGGAAATCATTTTCATAGTCTTTCTCCCACCTAGAACTGTAATACAGAATTTTTTTTCCAAACCAAAGGTAGAGTTTACAATGATATCTTTATACTTAAAAGTTGCCTTATAGGAGTTTCTTTTAAGAAGGGTCTCTTTGATTTCAGAGAGCCATATAGTGCAGTTTGTGGCAACATGCATTCTGCAATAATGTATGGAATTTTCAGATGATATCCAGACCCCAACTATACCTTGATTTTGCAAAATTCCCAGTGAAACAGCAATATTTCCTTGCAAGACAAAAATATTCAGCATGTAGGAGTTCCAATTTTAAACCAAAGTGCTGCACCACTGCAAATGCAGAAAACTATGTGGTGATCATCTGGAATCTTTTACATCTTTTATGTTATCAATAAACTCTCTCTCTCTTGCTATATGCACTAAAAATGTTGAGCAAACTCTGCGCCTCTAAAAAGAAACTCTTTTGCATGCTTTTATGAGCAACAAGCCTTAATATCCCTTTTCCCATAGAGGCCCCATCCAGTGCGGAGCCCAAGCCCACTAAATTTAAACATTCCTGATTGTTGCTGGGTTTTGTCTAGAGGGTGTTCATCCCACTGCATTATTATATTTATTACAGTATATTCAGGGTGTGCATGTGTGTGGGGGAATTAAACAAAATGGAAAGTTTACCCAGGAAACTTTCCTTATCCAGGAAAGTTATGGGTCCAGCCAGAAAGAAAAGAGTTTACATTCTCAAACCTGTGATTTGCAATGTGATATTTATTTCTTTAAGTCATATCTCACATTTGTCTTTTTAAAGTCTCTTTTAAGTCATCAGTGCATTGTAGTAACAAATTATTGAAGCCAAATTCCCTAGTCTTATCTCTTTTGCACCCTTACCAGAAAGTAAGTAAGTAAAATCACAGCAACATAAATATCATTTGCAAGTGAACGCATTCAGGATTAGACCCCCACCAGGTGGAGGACTATGTAACTTGGAATCCACAATAAAATCTTCTATTTGGGGGGTATTTATTTATTTACTCCATTTACACCCCATCATTGTTCCCAAAGCATCATTCTCCTCTCCTCTATTTGATACAATATTTTGGTATGTTATCCGTATGCAAAACATCTTGAGTGTTTTAAGATTCTTATTCAAACCAAGCTATGGTTCTGTATCATTTTAAATGTTTCATGATTTAATCGTATTTGCCAAAATACATACTGTGTGCTTTATAGAATATATAAACAATCTATAATCTATGCATTTTGCATATTCTGTGTACATTTGTTGTATTTTAACTTGTAGTAGCTAATATTTATGTGGCTTTGGCATTTCATTTCATTTTGTAGATTGGAGTTTTGTGTGTTTATAAATAGATTGTGTGGCAGTAAAAGGAAGTACATGTTTATTGAAGGTCACTGGGGTATATTTGTAGGGGGGGGGGATTGAAAGCCAGGTAAACATTGAAGCTTCTCAGCACGACTTACGAGAGCTAGAAACTTTCCTTTCCTGAACAAAGAATTAATATAAATATCCTCCATCAGAAGCCAGGGCACACAGTATAATCTAGATTCTTTGTCCACCGTCTTCCCATTCTGGTCTTGGCTTCTGATGGGGGATCTTTATATTAATGGCTTTGTGCAAATCTGTAATTTTTCTAAACTTTTTACTGGGGAAAAAAAAAGGATTCCCCTCCCCTTTCCCCAGTTTTGGTATCATCACCCAGTTCCAGCTAGGCCATGTCAAATTCCTCTCAATAAGTATTTTAAGTAAATGCTATGCAGCTGTTTGGTAGCTTGCAATTACTATTGCGCCGGGTCTCTGCTTTGTGTACGAGAATAAATCCTGTGAGTGAGCCCTGTTATTTCTAACACACCACGCCGGATTTTAGATAAGTCTGTCGGTTTTGTTCCAAGGCAAACAAAATAATGAAAGAATATAAATATTAGATACCATTGCTCTGGCGTACGGTGCTGTAAATCTCGGAAGATTTACAAAGAGGCCGTGACAACATGTTGCGCAGCTGTATGTGACACCATTTTATGGCCTGATTTGATAAACTAGTTTCTCAGCACCTCGTTGACAATCACGGATTGTACACAAACAAGTTTTGGAACGTCCCATCGAGTCATTCTAACACCATTATTATTACTTCCCCCTAAAATAAATTCAAAAGCCCTGATGCTCTGTTGCTCTTAACTTTGAAAACAATATTTCATGTGGCTTCAAGGCGAGTGGCGTCGAGGGGAAGCTGAAAACGCTCCTCTGTCTTACATTCAGTGCAGTGTCTCCTCGCTAAATTTTTCATAGGCTTTTTCAAAGAGAAAGTTAACTGCTCTCGGACTCTGTGATAGAACGTATATTTCTTTGAAGAGGAAAAATAGAACGAGACCCCCTTCCCCCACCCCTCCTCAATCAGTCAAAGTGTGATTTAGCTCTGCATGCATTAGAATTTTCCAGGAAGGTCAGTACTGATTTGAGGTATGCGGAGTGTCCATTTGATGAGCTGTCCATTCTGTGCTGAAGAAAACATCAGGAAAAGGGTGTCAGCCCAATGCTACTATGGTAGAAACCATACATCCATGGATTCGCAGCTGTTAAAGAGACAGAGTGTCTCTGTGATAAGGAATAGTACGGAAAATGCAACAAGCAAACACACGCCCAGAAAAAATCTCAAAACATAACCCAGCCACCATATTTTATTATTTCGGCGTATATTAAAAAGAACTAATAATAGGAGAGCCAAGGAGGAGAATGGAAACCAGACCACTCTCCTAGATGGAGACCTCTAGGGACTGCCCAGTTGATCTAAAATGCTTCGACATAGGATGACCCAGGATGCATTATTCAGACACGCAGGACCAAAGTACTATGAAACTGTGAGTCAGCTCTGTTCTAGGCATAGGTGAAGTAACCAACAATGTACACATGGCCTCAGAGGAGGACCACTGAAATGTAATAACTTGCCTGCTAATTTTTTTTTTTTTTTGGCTGTCTGGTCACAGCTGACTTATGGCAGCCCTGTAGGGTTTTCATGGCAAGAGACGTTCGGAGGTGGTTTACCATTGCCTGCCTCTGCATCACAGCCCTGGTATTCCTTGGAGGTTTCCCATCCAAATACCAGCCAGGGTCTGGGCTGAGATAGTCCGACACCTTAACCACTACACCAGGGCTGATAGTCCGACATCTTAACCACGACACCACGCTGGCTCTCACCAGCTAACTAGAGGATAAAATAGTTTGCCTTTCTATCACTAATCCTGGCATCATTTGTGTATTTCTAACCAATTTGTACATAAACAGTACATTTATTTATTGACAGCTAGAGCTTAATAGATTTCAATTATTTCATCTTAAATAAAAGAACATCATTTTAATTGGGTTGCAAACAGAGCTGTTATTTCCAGCCCACCTATTCCCATGGGCTCAGGGTGGTGCTGTGATTCAGAAGATAGAAAGATGGAACACCAATGCACCGAAGTGGGTAAAAAAAATGTCGTTTATGTCCATGGAATCAGTAATTCAGATCATTGGGAAATTACACTTTTGCCTCTGAATTATGAAAAAGACTGTGGCCCTGATGATTATAAGAAAATGGAAAATGGCTCCATAGAATCCATGGAAGATGGATCCAAGTCATACTGAATTCTGTCAATACAATTTAGAACACATTAAATATTCGTAATCTTTACAAACATAATTTGTAAATTATTTATCTGAGTTTGTGCTTTGGTTGCTGTTTTTTTAAGTTTTCTGCACCATACAACTTCTGAAGAGGCCCAAACAAATCTTAAAACCTAGACTATTCTTCAATAATTTGTGAAATTTTGCTGCCAGGCTTAGAAAAGTCAAAGAAGACACCTTCACCCTGCTTCATTTTAAAGAGATGTGATAATATTTCATATACTGTTGGTGTGAAAGATCAAAGCGACAGATACAGAAAGGCAAAGGTTATCTCTCCTTCTTAACCAATGGTAGTTCCTGATATGTGTACATACAATCAAATGCATGCATGTGCAATTGCAGCACAGAATTTTCTACACAGAAGTGCTTTTTCCATAAAAGTATGTTTCAAGTTGTCTAGAATAGCGATATTATTAGTAAAAACAGCAAAGGCTATATATGTTTCCCAGTGACTTGTTTTCTTTTTACAATATATATATTTATCCTGATGTATGTAAACATAAAGCTAATGTTAATGAATAAACACAAGAATTCTTAAAGGAAGTTTCTAACATAGCAACACCATCGAAATGAATGAAACTACGTTACTAAAGGTTGATCCCTTTGGAACACGTAATGATAACACAGCTCACTCTTGATAGCGGCACATGTGAAAATCCTGATGAGGTTTGGAATATTCAGCATGCACAGGAATTGTTCAATTGGACATTTTTTTGGCTTTTATTTCATAGTGTTTTTGTTGTTATGTAGTGTACTGCAGTCAAAAGCTCTGCTCACAACCTGAGTTCGATCCCGACGGAAGTCGGTTTCAGGTAGCCGGCTCAAGGTTGACTCAGCCTTCCATCCTTCCGAGGTTGGTAAAATGAGTACCCAGCTTGCTGGGGGTAAAGTGTAGATGACTGGGGAAGGCAATGGCAAACCACCCCATAAACATAGTCTGCCTAGTAAATGTCAGGATGTGACATCACCCCATGGGTCAGGAATGACCTGGTGCTTGCACAGGGGACCTTTACCTTTATAACGTAAATGATCCCACTGTAATTTGTAAAAAGCTGCAAGCAAGGAAATGTTAGCAGTCATTTTAAAAGACAAGCACTTTCGAGACCAAGATTATGATTTCTAGCCTTAAAAAGCAAATTGGAAACTGAATATTAAATTTAAAAATCCCTAACTTAAGTACTGAGGTTTGCTAAAATGGTCGCCTCGAGGGAATTATTTGTTTGGAATAGCTAGGATTCACACTGCTTTTCCTGGACTTGATCCAAATAAATACTTGTATCAGAAAAATGCATGTACAGTGCTGTCAAGTCAAAGCTGACTTATGGCAACCCCAGCAAGGGGCTTTCAAGGCAAGTGAGAAGCAGGGGTGCCATCGCCTTCCTCTGCCGAATCTTCCTTGGCAGCTTCCCTTCCAAGTACCGACCCTGCTTAGCTTCTGAGATCTAATGAGATCGGGCTGTACCATGCTGCCATCTCTCCTGTATCAAAAGTGCATGAGTTTATTTATAGGCAGTTGAATCCAATCTGTTTTTCCGTAGGTGAAACAGGGAGGAAGGAACCCCCTTTGACCATCTAAAATGCTGGTGATCGTGGGACCTGCCCTGACAAAAGCCTTGTGGAACGGGGACTGTAGTTAGGATGAGAATTGGGCAAGACTGAGCTAAAAAAGCTGGTTGAATCCAACCCATTATTTGTTAATAAAGGCTCATTCACCTTTGCTTGTGAAAAGGAGCTAAAATGTTGTGAGCGTGACAAGGCAAAGCTCTAAATCATTGCAGAAGCTGTCATACAACCGGATGATCGTACATTTCACTAGTATAAGCGAACAGCCCTAAAGATTATGCGGACCGTACCAATAAGATTGTGTTGCCCATAACAAATGTGTTAGCTGGTGCTTCTATGAATCATTGAGCTTTTCAGGGATTTAAGCATTAAAGTATATGCCGGTTTTGAATCCTTTCAAAATCTATGAAATACCATGCATTGACACGAGTCTTAAGGAGGCTAGGCTGGCAGGAAGGAGTATCGTTGTTACCCATTTAATGGTCTTTCTTAATGTCAAAAGAGGTTTATGATCCTTATCTCAATCATCACCCAACAACCTTGTAAAATAAGTTATTATTATCCCCAGTTTTAGAGGCTTTGGCAGAGCCCAAGGAATAGTGACCTTTCCCAGGGCAAAGATTTGATTTAGGTTTTTTTATTATTATTTATTTATGAGAAAAATTACCTTTTCTCATGGTTTATGGAGGCTTACAAACATAATAATAATAATAATAATAATAATAATAAGCCTAATAATAACTTTGGAAGTCTGTCAAAATCAGTGGCACTTGTTTCCAAATAAACATGTTCAAGGATTGGGAAAACAGCATTTATATATTCATGTTTTTGTTTGAATTTATATTTTGCCTTACCATGCCTTAAATATGCAATGTGGTTAGTATTTTTTAAATTAAAAAAATACAAATGAATAATCGACTACGATATCTCATTATTGACTTCCGTCACCAAATGCTCCCATCTTTTTGTCTTCAGTATTGCTCCATCGTACTTCAGTTCTCTCGCCTCTATTTAAAATTCTGCTGACAATATCAATCAATCGACCTTTATTGGCATATATGCTGACAATATCATTCACCTCTCCCATTGCTCAGACCCACCTTGCTCCCTGTTTCAGGTCTCATCACGAGATTCTTGTCACTGTCAGAACAAACATTTCAAGCTCCCCAGTAGCTTTGCCTCTTCCCTGTCTTTCTGCCTCTGTTTCTTGCATTGGTCAACTCTTTCTCCTTCTCTAGATTTACCATTTTCACTGGGGGCAGGAAAAGCCAACTTAGCCCTTCCAACCACAATACAATCTCCAACAAAGACACCCATAGCTCATAAGAACATAAGAAAGGCCATGCAGGAACAAACCAAGGTCCATCCAGTCCACCAGTCTGTTCACACAGTGGCTAACCAGGTGCCTCTAGGAAGCCCACAAACAAGACAACTGCAGCAGCATTGTCCTGCCTGTGTTCCAAAGCACCTAATATAATAGGCATGCTCCTCTGATCCAGGAGAGAATAGGTATGCATCATGACTTGTATCCATTCTTTCTAGTAGCCATGAATGATGGCATGCACAGTATGGGTCTACTTCTCTATGGCCCCATGAAATGTTTTTCCAAAGCCCATGTATCGTCCTTTAAGCGTTGCTTCAACAACTTCTCCTGTCCTGAGAGTTGATAGCAGTAAGCATGCACAGGGCAGAAAGGGGTGAGGGAGTTACCATTGCAGATATAGTGGCACTGGCAGTATTTCCCTGTATGGTCAGTATGGTGTCATGCTGGTGTGATCACCCCCTTCTCCAAACCACTGAGGGTTGCCAGCTCTGGGTTGGGAAATACCTGGAGATTTTGGGGGGTGGGATCTGAGGAGGTCGGGGTTTGGAGAGGGGAGAGACTTCAATGCCATAGAGTCTATTTGCCAAAGTGGTCATTTTTTCTAAGGGAACTGATTTATATCTCCCGAAGATCAGTTGTAATAGCGGGAGATCTCCAGCCACCACCTGGAGGCTGGCAACCCTACAGCCACTCCACTCTACACTTTGCTAGTGCTGGTCAAATATTTCTGTTACTCATTGTTTTACAGTTCCAATGTAAATGCCTATAAGGGGAGGGTTATGTGGCTGCACTATGTCTGCTTGCATGTGAACCCCACCATGTTAGAACCCCTCAAGGTGTGTAGGGGGTAAAAAGCGGAAGGAACTGTTAGAGTGCCACATTCAAGGATTTGTAGCCCATGCTTTTTGCTGCTATGGTGACACTTTACTCGTTAGTGTCCTTGGGCTTCTTTCAGCTCTTTGGTGGAGCCATCCAATAGGGTTAGCGATCAAGAGGAAGGACTCTGTTTGCATACAGTGACAACTTTCTGCTGTGCCTGCAGCTGCAGAACCCAGGGTTCCTTTAGCTGCCCTGCCATTGGGTTGTCTACTTTTTCAATCTATCCTGGCTCCTGCCTGAACCATTGCAAGCTGTTTAGCAGACAGTTTGACCGGCACAGTTGTCTTTCCCATGGGTATGCAGTAACCAGGATGGCTCTACCTGGGATTCTATATTTTGTTAGTGCAGGTTTCAAATGTAACGCACCTTTGGGGGACAAAGAGAATGGACAACCCCGTTCATCTGCTTTGCTTTGGAACTCTGTGCCTGCCATTCAAGAAATGTGCAGATCATCTCTCAGCTGTTTGGTGGATAGGGATCATGTCCCATTATCAGCTCCTGACTGACCTCAGCTATCATTGACTTGGGATTCACACTGGGAGGGAGCTGAGGGTGTCTCCTACGTCTGGCACAATTGTGCTCTAGCAAGAGGTGGGGAAGGCTGCTCAGGTTGCCTGGTCCCCATGATCACTGATGATGCCTGCTAAGCTATGCAGTCAACATAAAGGGGAAATGGGAAGGGAGGCAGCCCAAGAGCTGCTGAGATGAACAGGGGCAGGTGGTAGGGTTGCCAACTTCCAGATGGTGGCTGGAGATCTCCTGCTATCTCCAGCTGATAGCGATCAGTTCACCTGAAGAAAATTGCTGCCTTGGCAACTGGCGATGAAGTCCCTCCCCTCTCTAAACCCTGACCTCCTCAGGCTATTCCCCCAAAATCTCCAGGTGTTTCCCAACCTGGAGCTAGCAACCCAAGTGAGTGGTGGTAATGAACTTCCTTCATGCAGCTGAGGGATGGTGCAGGGGGAAATTTTGACTGAAATGAATGACATGTGGATGAGCTAATCAGTGTGACTTATCCCAAGTGGTTGTTTTAGATGCTGCAAAACCTCAGCTCAGCCCACGGGTGTCCTTCCAGAGCTGACTAATAGCTAGCTCTATGCGGGATTTGAATGAAGAACCCTGAATATGAGATACCTATGCATTTTCACCGTGCTTTTCCACTGCACTGTGTCTTCCTCTGTAGTCCCTCCCTTTACTGGTTACATGGCTGGTTTGGACCCCAGGGATTCCTGGGGATTCTTATGTCCTATGTTGCATCTGTCAGCTGTATGTCTATTTGGGAATATAGAAGACTGCTTTTGAATACATGTGAGTTGTGGATTCTACTCTGACCCATTATGCCATTGGTTGGGCTGTTGCTAGCCAAGAAGAAGAAGTCAGCTAAACTGGCATGCCCTGATTGGCTGTTTCACTCCTTGGCTGTTAGGAGGGCATTGCAAGTACCCATGGGGTTGCTATGGACTCCAGAGCAATTGTTATGCTCGCAGCTTGTCAGAAATGAGTTGTATTTCTTACACATCTTCTTTCTGCTGAGCAAGCATAGGGCACTGACTAGGGGTAGACCAAAAGAAGGGTCCAAAACAATGGCCAACCAAAATATCTCTTCACCTATCTTTGCCATTCAGATATGTTGTGCCTTCACACATGAAGCTGCCTTAACTAAATCAGACTCTTCGTCCATCAAAGTCAGTATTGTCTACTCAGACTGGCAGCCGTTCTCCAGGGTCCCAGGTTCACATCACCTACCACCCTATCCTTCTAACTGGAGATGCCAGGGGGTTGAACCTGGGACCTTCTGTGTGCCAAGCAGATGCTCTACCACTGAGCCACAGCTCCCCTCCACTGGTAATTATAATTAAGAAAGCACTTGCTGATATATTTTAATATATTTGTTGATATATTTTAATACGTGAAAACCCAGCAATGCACACACTCCACAAAAACAATGCTTCTGCCCAGATAGCTATAGCAAAATGCAGGGCATTCTGGACCACCAGGTTTTTGTGCTCCTGGCAGCCCATCATCCATACCAACTTCAACTTTTTAATAGTCATCAATGGCAATTTCATACAAAGCACATGCCAGCAGTCCGTTCTTGAATGAGCAACATCACGAGAATGCCTTGGGATGAGGATCTGGGTTCAAATCCCTTCTCAGTCATGTAGCTCACCGAGCAAGCCTGGGCTAGTCTCTCTCTCTTAGCCTAACTTACTTCACAGGACTGCTGCGAAGACAAAATGGGTACAGGTAGGGCTGTTGAAAAAAAAATTCGAGAAAAGGGCTTCGGCAAAATTCAGCCCTTTTAAATTCAGGCCGTGCCGAAGTCCGAACTCCCCCGCTTTGGATCCCCAAAATTCGGGCGAGATCCGGAGTTGGGGGAAAATTCGGCCCCCCTGTGGGCCTTCACGGGGCTTCCATGAAGGCGCACGGGGGGCTCTTTAAACAGATCTGCGCCTTCCAGGTGCAGATCTGTTTAAAGGGCCCCCCGTGCGCCTTCAGGGAAGCCCCGTGAAGGCGTGTGGGGGGGAACCGAACCCTGAATTTGCCGAATTTATTTCCCGAACACCCCGAAGTCGGGGAATTTGGCTTCCCCAGTTTCCCACCTATTTTGAATTCGGTTCTTCCCGAACCGGAAACTGCTGAATCGGGGGAAATTCGGCGGTTTTTTGGTTTGGGACGAACCGAATTGACAGCCCTAGGTACAGGTCCTCTGCATACTCTGCTCTGAGCTCCTTGGAGGACGATTGTGATAAAAAAAGGTCCACTTAGAGAGTCCATAACTACCACCACTCCTTTGCTATAGTTGTATCATTCAGATATTCAGCAATGTTCAGCCTAATCCCAAGCATGTCTACTTACAAGTAAGTACCACTGAGTTCAAATGGGATTCACTCTCAAGCATGCATACAAGCTCAACGTGGGTCTCACAATAATTATGTAAAGAAGTGCTGAAGAAAAGTGATTTATGCAAAGCTACCAAACAGGTTTCAAAACTGAGCAGGAATTGGAGCTTTTTAAATTTCGGCTTTAAACCAAGAGCAGTGGGCATGCTTAAACCACAGAAACAAATACGTTTGTGTGCCTAAATCTATGCTTGATTGTGACCACTGCTTTGCTGCTACCACTCAGCAAGTGCTCAACATTCACACGCCAACTTTTAAGTTCACCCAGTTTATTTGTATTCCTGCTTAAAATTCTAGTTTAAGGAATGGATAGAAAATTTTATATGAACTCTAACAAAAGCTCTAAAACACCACTGGCTCATACTCATCAGGATTAAGATTTTGTTTCCCAAATACTGTACTTTTTGGGAGTTATTCATCACCACTATAGCCATTTATACCAGAAATGTATATGACTCTAGTCCACAGAGCATAAAACTTTACGATGTATATTTTATTATTGAAAACAACCCCCTCCTGCCCTCCTTAAACTACAGGAGCAGACTGAGAGGGAAAGCTAGTGATAGCTACCATTTCAGGTGTCACCAGTGAATCATTTTTTACATAAACCTCAATTGAGTTAAATCATTTGGCAGGCTATTCTTCTTGCATGGTAGAACATGTGTTGAGTTGCAAGACATTTTTACAAGGTCATCTGGAAACGGGGCTAATACGATCACAATTTTTCAGGTTCTGACCTTATTGCTGTTGTGCACCCAGCCTACAAATTGGGCACTTGCAATCCTATTACATGAAAATAAATTGGAAATGACATTTTATTCAAGCAGTTACATTTCTGCCTCTTGATATTCACTGAAAGGGCATTTAACTTTTATTTACTGTTCTAGTATGGAATGTAATTAAGTAGCAGCTATGTTGATATGTCAGGGCCAGCAATGATACAACAGCATTACCTGCATGTCTGGGGTTGGTTCATGATTTTGCAGCTGAGTGAATCCTTCATGGAGTCAGACAAGATCTATCCCACACAGCAGTGCAAGACACATCAATGTCGACTTGATATATTTTTCCTGTCATCCAATACTTCAAGCTTAAGCAGGAGGCCATATTCAGTTTGATGGAGTTCTCTTCAAAGCAAAGCTGCAGTCCTTTGCAAATTTACCTGGGAGTAAGCCCCATTGGACTTGTTCAGGCTTGATGAATCTTGAATTTAAATCCAGTAGCTTCATGAGGAACAAAGGGTTAGAACTGAGTTCCTTTTTAGAAAATCATCACATATGCTTCAGTGTAATTGGCTCTTTCACCACTTGAATAGACTAAACAAGTAGGGGACCTGCAGGGATTCGCAAAGGGCATCTCATTTCCCCCTGTATCCGTCCCTCCACTATTTTCTCTTTCTCCTCTCCTGGCAGGCCCCTTATCCTCTCCCATTTTCCAGCTTCCTTCTCTCCTCCCTACTCACCAGCCAACCTACCTTTCCTCTGCTCCCTAACTTCAGCTAACATTATTTATTTACTTCATTTATATCCCACTTTCTTCCTAAGGGGGACCAAAAGCAGCTTACATCATTCTCCTGCCCTTCATTTTATACTCACAACAACCCTGTGAGGTGTGTTAGGCTGAGAATGTGTGATTGACCCAAGGTCACCCAGTACTAGCTTCCAAGGTACATTGGGATTTGTTTGACAGGCTCAAATCAAATTGATAACTTGAAAATATTTTTAATTTCTAATTTGTGTATTTGAATATTATTTGCTTCTAATTTTATCAGTATGGGTAGTTCTCATACGATTGAAGCCCTGATGAACCCTAAATAGACAAGTAACATCAGGCAACAAACAGGGATGGTTTAGAAATCATTCCTGATATTTTAACCCCCAAATTAATTTCCTTTCTCCTCTGGGTAAATTGTGATCTAGCCCAGACAGCAAAAGTTAATTTGGCAGCTTGGTTTCTGAGCTTTGCCAAATTTATATCTCTGATCCTGATGCATGCTGGACCTTTCACCTTGTCCAATTCCTTCCTCATGCTCATTGCCATGCAATGTCTGAAGGGAAAACATTTTTTTCCCAGAGTCAGGGGGAAAAAAAGTCATCTGAATTCACTCAGGAGAGAAAAGATCTGTGGCAGCCCATGCTGTACCAGAGTCTGGCAGTGCATACAAAATGACAAACTATATTGAAAAGGATAGTGATGTGGTTTAGAAGACAAATTGTCTCCAGCTCCTGTTGCAAAAACCATTTAAACCAAACCTAACACCGGGCAGGCAAATCGGATCCATATGTGCTAACAAGATGCAGCATTGTGGGAAAGATGCCAGCTGTTTTTGGTCAACTTTCAGGACTCTGGTCTGCCGGATATATTATGTGCAGGGCCTGACGGCAAGTGGGTAGCTCATCCTCACATGTGGTTACTGATGCTCTGGTAATGGCCTAACATGCTGTTCTAGGCCCTTATGCTTTTCTGTTCCTTCAGGGGAAGCAGTTATGCTTTTACCTCATGGAGGCCAGGTGAATTCCCCCTCACAGAAACGAAGAGGAAGAGGCTCACTGCCGGCCCGTCACTCTCATCTGTGATGAACCTCATTCTTCCCACAGCTTCATTGCCCAGGGCACAGACCTGGCTGCCTTGATACCATTTTTCATCTTTCCCCTTTCCCCTTTCCCTCATGTCCTCAGCAACTGACTGGCAGAAGGCGGCGCTCATCCTGTTGCCACAGGCTTACTAGTCATGTTGGTCTTTTTTATCACCCCAAGCCTTCTTGATCATTCCACCATTTCAAACAAGTCAATCAGAAACGGAGTGGCCACTTGGCAAGAAGTCTGAGGTAAACTGTCTCCATCAGGTTTCCTGACTTTTTGGGAGCTATAGCACAATACAGACATTTAAAGGCAGGCCCAGCCTTCTCATAACCCAAAGTGAGGTAAAGAACTTGCATTAGGTGGCAGATGCCAGGGAACATTGTTTTCCTCCCCATCACAGATGGGAAGCTCTGATTTTGACTTCTAGTACAATCTAGCCTCCCTTCAATTCTGTAAACAAATACATAATAAACAGCTATCAATCACCTTTAACTTTTCCAGTTTTCTGATATGAAGAGGGTTCCATAGGCTTGGATAATGGCATACCAGAACGGGGCTTAGTAGTTGCAGCATTTCCTGTAACTGCAGCTTTATGATGGGAATTTCACCAGCTGAGGCCCATTTGTCACACAGCTTTTAAAAGCACAAGGAGATACCTGTGGGTGCCTACTGCACTTAGCTTCCTTTTATAATGGCTATTTGTAGAATATTTGAGTCAGGATCAAATGACTTTGCCTACATTAAGACGGTTTTGTTTGGGGGGCAAAATACCAAGCTACTGAATATAGTATAGTAGATTCTTAGCCCGATTTCATGAGATCTCAGGAGCTAAGCAGGGTCAGCTTTGGTTAGTACTAGGACTGGAGCCCACCAGGAAAGTCCAAGGTTGCTACACAGAGGCAAGCAATAGCAAAACATCTCTCTTCATCTTTTGTCTTAATAAACCTAAGGGTTTACCATAAATTGGTTGTAACACGGTGGGGCTTTCTGCTACCACCATGACCATCTTAATATATGGTGATACCAGAACTTAGAAGAGTCGCAAATGTCTTTGGGCTGATATATACAGCATAAAGAATGGCTGAAAAACAAAGGTGGCATAGTCCCTGTGATTCAAATGCATGCATCCAGTCCAGAGAAACATGTATAATGTCCTGAGGCCAAGATATAGGGGTGGGGGATTAGCACCAAACCTGTTACCATGATATAGTTCCAAAATAATAGCCAGGAAAATAATCAGGAAATCCTGTGTTAATCTTAAAGACGGACACATTTCCATTATAGCACAAGTTTTCATGTAGTAGTACTCACTTGGTCAGAATGTTTGCATATGCTCTGGTCCACAAAGTAAACTCTAGCCTATGAAAAAGTTATCCTAGAATTAAGTCTTGAAGGTGTCTTTAAGGGGTTTATGGTGTATTAATGCCAGTTTAGAAATAAAACATGTCTCCACTCAAGAATCACGAAAGAACTCATTTGTGTACGTGTGGGATAGGTATAGGATTGTGCGTGTTACATTTTTGTATTGCTCCCGGAAAATTAAGCTTGGGTCCTGTGGAGAAGCGGGACAAAAGATATAGGTGGTTGAAGCACATGTAACAAACTATGAGGACAAGTGGGTGGAGGGATGGTTCTGTGAAAGGGATGGAAAACCTTACAACTATTCATCAGAGGGGGAAAAAATAACACCAAAAGGTGAAGACAGTCATGATGACTAATCTAGCAATGCCTTTCAGCATCTGAGCTCGCCTTTGACTCTCTAACATCAAAGCCATAAATTGAATAATATAAAAGGTTATACTTCTTCATTAATCAAAATTGCTTCTGGAAAGAGAGGCCCAGTTTGGAAAGGAACTATGTATGCCTCACACCAAGCTTCTCTAACCTATGTGTCACATTTTAGATAGGACACCTCATCTCCACTTAATTGGCTATGGTCATTCTTAGCAATATTCCATGTGGGATGGGCTTCTAGTCAGAATACTCATTTATTGACCCCTTTCCATTCATTTTAGATTTAATTTTTCCCTTTGTTGTCATTCTTATAAATGCTCTTTGTTGTTATTCTGTTTTTTATTTCTACTTGCAATGTTTATCTTTCATTCAAGTGGGATGAAATTATTAGTGCTGGTTCCTCTTACTCAAAGAATCCTCCTAGCTTGATTTCAGGCAGATCAGCACCTCCCCACCCCCTCCGATTTTACAGGCAATTAGAATTTTCACTTTCACAGTGGCAGAAGCAGAAATTTAGCTGCTGACTAAGGCTGGTAGCAGCGGATGAAAAAATTCTAATAAGGTGATGTACTTTCTAATACCCCCCTCCAAATACCACATAGCTGCCCACTGCCTGGGGGAAAAGACATCCTGCCCCATTAATAGAGGATTAAACAAATGTTTTTTTTTACCAGATGATGTTACTTATTTACCTCCATGACATGAAAAAGTTCATCTGCCCATTTCCACACATTAAACCTCTGTTGAAGGGCCAGAACTCCCCCCTCCCAGGTGGTTGGCAATCCTACCTGGATATGAAGGAGAAACCATTGCCTTCCCCTTCTGTGCCCCAGTGCTTGAACACACACATGGACACACTCACAAAGTTGCCTTATACTGAATCAGACCATTGGTCCATCAAGGTCAGTATTGTCTACTTGGACTGGCAGTGGCTCTCCAGTGCCTCAAGTAGCTGTCTTTCTCATCCCCTACCACCTGATCTTTTTAGCTGCAGATGCAGGGGATTGAACCTGGGACCTTCTGCATGCCAAGAAGATGCTCTACTATTGAGCCACAGCCTCCCCCTCAAGTGGGAAACCTTCATCTGGTACTCTGCCTCCAACACAATAATTGAGCTAGGATGGGCTGAAATAAATGGACCTCAGGGAAATAAGATGTGGTAGGCACAGTGCAAAGGTCCCTCAATAAGACAGGACATTGTTTTTCAACATTTAAAAACAGCTTGCTCGACAATTTCTTTACCAGGTGAACATGCCTATTTTTTCTCCTACTGGGCTAATAGTAGCTGTGGGCATATCCCCCCCCCCCAGAAGAAGAAGAAGACGACAATGACGACGATGACGACAACGACGACTTGGCTTTTATATGCCAACTTTCTCTACCACTTGAGGGAGTCTCAAACCGGCTTACAATCACCTTCCCTTCCCCTCCCCACAACAGACACCCTGGCAGTGCCGGATTTACGTATAAGCTAAACAAGCTATAGCTTAGGGCCCCACTCTCTTGGGCCCCCCCAAGAAATTTAAAGGAAAAAAACTGGATGTACATTTCCAAAATATAAGATAAAAAACAAATAAAATAAAACCTACATACAGCAACAGTGTTTTGTGTTGTGTAGGCTCCTATGATGTAAGTGATGGGCCCCGCCTGCTAGCCTGCTCCCTAAAATATCACTGGTTTGCTTATTTCTATATATAGGGTGCCTACATTCTGCATGGACATGAACCTTGTTGGAGAACTCAAGCATTTTCATCAATATGTTAGACATAGTCAAAGCCATGAACATGATAATCTGACACATCAGGATCTATACCAAGTAATATTTAATGACCATGTCCAACACGTCCAATCAGCATTCCCAAATGTAGAAGCAATTCTGAGAATGTTCCTTTGTATGATGATTGCAAATGGCCATGGAGAAAGATCCTTTTCTCAGCTGAAGAGGATAAAAAATGAATTTAGAACAACAATGTCTCAAGATAAATTATGTAACCTCAGTCTCATGTGCATAGAAAGTGACAAGCTACGCAGTTTATCATTTGATGATATCCTCAGTGACTTTGCTTTGGCAAAGGCAAGAAGGAAAATATTGTAATTTAGATCATCAATACCGTCTTTTACACTCACTAAGTGTAACAGGGTACAAAGGTCTGCTGTCCCAATGAACAGTGTGGTCTACTTAATTTCATATTAATAAAGCTATTTATAATTATTAGTAGTTTGCATCATATATTTGCACCTATTATTATTTCATGTTATAGCAAGTTTCTAGAGACGAGATTATGAGTCTTTGTAAATTGTGTTTCTAAAGGAATTTTTGTTTTTGCCAAATGCCAGTGTGTTTGCATTATTAAGTTTGTTATGAATAAAAAATCATTTTAAGTTAGAGCTTAATAATTATTTCACTATTAATATACTTCTTCTTAATTGTATTTCAGTTCAACAATTACTTTGATAAAGTACATATTTTGTTATGTGCAAATGGCTTTAGATACCTATTAGGTCCATGAATTACCATATAGCATATATTCAACACAAAAAAAACAGCGACAATTTGTTGTTGACAAAGGACAGCTGGACATATAAAGGGCCCCATTACCTTCAATAGCTTAGGGCCTCATCAAACCTAAATCCGGCCCTGCACCTTGGGAGGTAGGTGGGTCTGAGAGAGCTCTAAAAGAGCTCCTAACTTGCTCAAGGTCACCCAGCTGTTTTCGTGTGTAGGAGTGGGGAAACAAATCTAGTTCACCAGATTAGCCTCCACAGCTCACGTGGACGAGTGGGGAATCAAACCCGGTTCTCCAGATCAGAGTCCACAGCTCCAAACCACCGCTCTTAACCACTACACCACGCTGGCTCCCACTGTGAAAACAGTGTGGCTGCTTTAAAATGAAATTAAATGTCGACAGACTGTAGATTCATTCTCATCACTGATCTCTCATGTCTCATCTGCTTTGGTCCTGCTCTGTCTCTCCCACTCTGCACTGCTGATTGCGGCACACACACATTAAGAGGACACAAGGCTGGCTGCCTATGACTCTGGATGGAGAGGGGTGGAAGTGGGTGTTTGCCTCTCTCCTCCCTGGTCTGTAGCACTGCCTGCTTGTATGGTAGCATGTGCAAGGGGAGAAAACATGTTTCTGTACCTACAAGGCCCAATCCAAGAGAGAAAAGAATAATTAGCAAGTAAACAGGAACCAATAGGATTATATGGAATCAGTTAAAGTCCTCCCTCCAAGGCAGTGCTTGGTGTAAATGACACTTTGGATAGACAGACCTATCAGCACCAGCTTCTTTACTGACAAGATATGTATGCAGGGTTGCCAGCTCCAGTTTGGGAAATTCCTGTAGATTTGGAGGGCAGAGTCTGGGGAGGATGGGGAGGGGAGGGACCTCAGCAGGGTATAATGCCAATCATTCCATCTTTCAAAGCACCCATTTTCTCCAGGGATCTCCAGGAGAGTGGCAATTCTAGGAGAGCTCCATGCCCTACCCGGAGGTTGGTAACCCTAAGTAACCCTGTTGACTGGTAAACACTCCGGTCACTTACATATCTGCTGAATCCTGGTCTTTTCATTGTCACCATGCCTCTGAGCTTTTTGAACAATAAGGCAGACACTGCTGGGTGTTGCAAAGCTTGATTAGCAAACCTTTCTGATTTTACCAATCACTTAAAGTCCAACTGCACACCCCCAGCGCACGACAACTACAGCAAGAATATGACAACTGTAGAAAGGGTTTAGGAAGGTCAACAACAGTAGGGATTAAAGGCCATTTCAACATAAACAAGGTTCCTAGATGTATCTTTAATTGCTGTGAAGTAGATGAACTTTTGACAGGCACAGTTTGCTGTGCAGGGTTTAGAAATTTTGGATCTGCTAATGCTCCCCTTTTCACACAACTTTTAAAGGTTCAGGAAATCTATCCACCATTGCACCTGGTATTCCCTACCTGGCCATGGACCTAGGAATGATGCAACCAACAGTCATCAGGAAATAAGGGCACACCATCCTACAGGTTTTGAAAGGATTCAGAGGTATTTTTGATGCACCCCTGCAGTTCGTATTGCATAGGTGTGCTGGTATTGTTCCTGGCAGTTTGTAGTATGCAATAGAATAAGATAGTCATCTGCATCAGCTATTAGCAGTGCAAGCATAAGCAGAGTTGCACTCTTCTAAACTCATTGACTTCAGTGGACATAGAAGGGTGTAGCTCTGCTTAGAACTGCCCTGTAAATCCACATAACTGGCTTTGTCCCCTCAAGGGGGGAAAGGTAAAAGAACCACAGCCAAAAACATTTCAGTACTTGAAAGGGGAAACCCAATACTATTGCTACATGTGCTAGTGGTAAAAGAAATGATATATTTTAATAATAAATTACAATTTGCTGCTCTTTAATGGGAGTACAAATCTGGGTAGTTGCCTGAATTACAATTGGATTGAGCCTAGGAGTACTTTTACGCCTGAGCTATTCTTTGCCATCCTTAAAAAAAGTATCTGGCCTAGCACAGAAAAGCAGCCATGCAACTATAACTTCAATGATTCTTCCCATGAATTCTTCCTTCCATTCCAGTAATCATTTGCTACTGGTAGAAAGTCGTGTGTGAGATGCTTAACTACTAACACCTATCAGCTGCTGAATGTACATTTCTCTACAAACTTTACTATAAAAAATGACGAGGTAATGATGCATTTGGGGGAAATTCTAAAAAACAAAAACAAAACTCCCTATCTTGAATATGCTTATACTCAGGACCCATGTTTGGAGGTGAGAAAATGACACCCTTTATACAGGTTTGGCAAATCTTGTCCCAGACTGAAAGTAATTACCAAAATATGGATTAGTTATGTCATTTAAGAAATAGCTGGATTTTCTCATGACACATTGGACTGTACGTATGGGATAGATTAGTTGTGTGTGTGGGGGAGCCTTTGGACAAAACTGCAGGGTCGCTTTAGCCTTCTTTATTCCCTGTTTGGCGAAACGCATGCATTCGATCCTGGCTGAATCCTTGCTGAAACAGGGAATAAAGGAGGCTAAAGTGACCATGCATTTTCGCCCTACCTGCTTTCCACAGGTGTCAGTTATGAACAGGCTAGATAGGGCGAAAACGCACAGTCGCTTTAGCCTCCTTTATTCCCTGTTTCAGCCAGGGTTCAGCCAGGATTGAACGCATGTTCGGCGAAACGCATGCATTCGATCCTGGCTGAATCCTGGCTGAAAACGGAATAAAAGAGTCTAAAGTGACCATGCATTTTCGCCCTTTGTCACAGGTTTCTACCAGGTTTGAAGAAATGCTTCCTGGTCATGTTTATGTTTTCCTGATCTGAATCCCTCCCAACACCATCCAGGCTTTCCCTTGAAAGTTCTTTGGATCCCCATCAAAGTACTTACGAATTGATTTTGATAAGTTTGCACTTCTTTGATTTAAAGTAAATTGACAAGTTTTAAAATGTTGTATTTTAAAGTGTCAAGCCAGCTAAATCTCAAAGACAATATTTTAGATGCGAAGTTCGGATTTTGGCATTTGGCCTAATCTTGACAACGTTTTGAATAAGCCCTACTTTGACTGCTATTACTCCCATCTGAAAACTGTGTCTTCTTACTCAAGTACATACAGTCATAGAATCATAGAATCGTGGAGTTGGAAGGGACCACCAGGGTCATCTAGTCCAACCCCCTGCACAACGCAGGAAATTCACAACTACCTTCCCCCCCCACAGCCCTAGTGACCAGAAGATGGCCAAGATGCCCTCCCTCTCATCATCTGCCTAAGGTCACAGAATCAGCATTGCTGACAGGTGGCCATCTAACCTCTTCTTAAAAACCTCTAGGGAAGGAGAGCTTACCACATCCCGAGGAAGCCTGTTCCACTGAGGAACTGCTCTAGAGATTTATAAGGGAACCCCAAGTCTACCAAGCCCAAGGCCTGGACCACATCTGTGTTTATTTTTAAAGGGAGAGAGTTTCCAAGGATAAATTAGAGGGGGGGCTTGCTCTGACACTGACACTTCTATTTTATTCCATTGCTAATAAGATCCCTAATAGGGTCTCTCTGCTACTTTCCATTGTATAATTCTCATTAATTCAAGAAATGCCAGCAAAATGCAAGTCTGAGGTGTCATATGCTTGGAAAATAACCAATTCCCAAAGAAAAAAAAAAGTTTCCTATACTCATATTTAGATGAGAAATCAGGCCACCTAGCACAGCTATTTTTAGCGTGGTTGTTTTCTTTAAAACAGTACATGTGGAAACACATCGTAGTGACTTTTTGTGCATGACTTTGCTCAAGAAAATCTCTGTTGCCCTTTCATAGAGATGTTGGGATTAGACAATGTGTTCCTTTTGAAAAATGGGTGATGTGCTGTCTACGTTTTGTATAAGAACCCATCTTTTTCATGCATTATTCATGTAGTGTTATATATGAGACAAAACAAGACCTTTTACAGCTTGTGTGAATATGTGTGTGTCTCTATATACAGCTTAATATAAAGAGAACATTAATTAAAAACGAGCTGAATATATTGAATGTTGTTGAAATGTTCAAAATTACTTGCTCCATAACTTTCTGTACATTTTGTTTTTGCTTCCTCTAATACAATATTAAATATAGCATCACAAGTCTGGCACAGACCCTTAGGATGCAACCCCTTGAACTGTAAAATAATTCACTAAATGTAAATTATATCTGACAGATGTTCACTTCTAAAACCTCACTTTAGGATCAGCTGGTTACTTTTCTAGAACTAGAACATTTATATTTAAAAAATCCTAGGCAATTTGTTTTCTCAATGGTTCATCAAAACGTTTTACTTGGACCCCCATTCCCACTGTTACTCCATTTAAAAGGCATCAACATACTTTAATTCCTGTATTGTTCTGTAACAGATATTAAAGCAAAGACGGAAAATGAATATGGACTCCTTTTTAAAAAGGATGTGACCATGCTCCTGAATGCTTTGTTTGTTACCAATGCAGGATGAACACCACATAGGGTTACCAACCTCCAGGTAGTAGCTGGAGATCTCCTGCTATTACAACTGATCTCCAGCCAATAGATATCACTTCACCTGGAGAAAATGAGAAAAAAGAAGAGTTGGTTTTTATATGCTGACTTTCTCTATCACTTTAGGAAGAATCAAACTGGCTTACGATCACCTTCCCTTCCCCTCTCCACAACAGACACCTTGTGAGGTAGGTGGGCTGAGAGAATTTGGAAAGAACTGTGACTAGCCCAAGGTCACCCAGCTGGTTTCATGTGTAGGAGTGGGGAAACCAACCAGGTTCACCAGATTAGCGTCTGCCACTCACGTGGAGTGGGGAATCAAACCCGGTTCTCCAGATTAGAGTCCACCACTCTTAACCACCACACCACGCTGGCTTTGGCAATTGGACTCTGTGGCATTGAAGTCCTTCCCATCCCCAAACCCCACCCTCCTCAGGCTCCACCCCAAAAAATCTTCAGGTATTTCCCAATCCAGACCTGGCTACCCTAACACCACACCGTCCCAAAGTTTTTAGTGTTCAAAAGCAAGAAGGTGACAACTTACTCTTCAAAAATCAGAGGAAACTTGGGGGCTGCTTTCACTTGAACATTGGTCTTCCATGTATGAATGGACAGGCACGCTGACCTGCTGCATCATTCAGAATCTTAAAGGCCTCAGTATAGTTGTAGCACCTCCACCCAGGTAAGAAATCAGTGAGAGCAGATCAGCCTGTCCCCAACTGAGTATCAATAGTTTGGTACTCATTACTGCCAGATCAGTTTGCATTGGGGCTTTTTCGACACCGCACATGCATGAAAACGCAGCCAGTCCAAACAGATCGGCAGCCATTAACTGGAGTCCAAATGGTAAGATTTAAAAAAACCCAGAATTTATTTATTATTGATTTATGTGATTTGTGACTGATTTTACAGCCTCTTTAAACAACTGCCTACTGAGTGGAGAAGTGGGACACCAAGGATCGGGGTGGGGAGTAGAATTTCATTAGGGTGTGTGAAAATGCACATGCACAAAAATAAAATTGCACTGTACTGTGAGGAAGGAATATGTTGAAACAACCTAATAAACATGCATGGACAAGTTGGTAGACCCCTGAAAAACTGGCTGCCTGATCCACAACTGGTGATCAGGCCATGAGTTGAGCCAGTGGGTGTTTGGGCATCCCTATCAAGGATGCAAATCTGTGAAAATCAAGCAAGTAAAATCCCATTAAGCACTGGAACTGTACAATTAAATGTGTAACTGTATAATATTATCTGCATGCACTGGGCAGTAAGCGCTGTTGAAGTCAGTGGGACTAGAAGTGTCCTGATTTTCTCAGTGAACACATTCAGTAGTTGAACATACCTTGTTTGACAGCTGTGATCACTTGTGAGCTAAACAACCAGTTTCTTCATTTGTCCACCCACAACCTTCAATGGCTATCAAACAGCTTTGAAGCTGTGAAGTATGTGTGGTGGTGAAGTTTGGTTGCCTTGCCTTGTGGGGACTTTGTACCTGTGCAGTACGTGAGTGTTTTTTTTTGTGGGGTCATGGATTGTTGGGCCAGGTCTTTAATGATGGGAGGGTGAAACTATACCTACCATTTGCATGCTTGCATTCATTCATTCATTCATTCATTTCCTGCCTTTCTCCCCAGCTGGGACACAAAGCAGCTTAGAATATTGATCTCCCCTCCTCCACTCTCCCACAACAACAACAACCGGGCGAGGTGGATCAGGCTGAGTATTTGTGATGGGGCCAAGGTCAACTGGTGAACTTTCACTGTAAGAATGTTGATTTGAACCCAGGTCTTCCAGGATCTTAGTCCAGAACTCTGTGAACTATGCCACATAGGCACTTGAGTGAATGGCAATTACACAGACAAAAATAAAGCTAAATGGAAAGCTTTTTTAAAAAAAGATTGAGGGCTTATTTATAATTTTTGACTGATTAATTTGCTCATTGTTTGTTTATACCATTGGTTGTCCAGTGGCATCATGAAGACACAAAAGGCCTACAGGGGAGGGAGTATAACTGCCAGCATGGTGTAGTGGTTAAGAGTGGTGGACTCTAATCTGGAGAACTTTATTTGTTTCCCCACTCCTACACACGAAGCCAGCTGGGTGACCTTGGGCTAGTCACAGTTCTTTCCAAATTCTCTCAGCCCACCTACCTCACAAGGTGTCTGTTGTAGGGAGAAGAAGGGAAGGCAATTGTAAGCCGGTTTGATTCTCCTTAAAAAAGGTAAAGAAAATTGGCATATAAAAACCAACTCCTCCTCCTCCTCCTCTTCTTCTTCTTCTGGCACTGTGAGAATGCACATGCATGAAACACTGCCACCTCCATGGCACTGCACTATTTGAATACTTGAAAAACAGCACAGCAGTCTCAAACTAATCACAAACAGTGAAGTGATTCGGGCTGTGTAACCGTGCTCTTGGTATTTTCTTTCCTGACGTTTTGCGAGCAGCTGTGGCAGGCACTGTCCTTCAGTGTTACTCCTCTGAAGATGCCGGCCACAGCTGCTGGTGAAACGTCAGGAAAGAAAATACCAAGACCACGGTTACACAGCCCGGATAACCCACAAGAACCTGACCGTGAAAGCCTTCGACAATATAGTGAAGTGATTGTCATGCAAGCAGCTCCCTGATCACCACCAGTGAACAGCTCGTGAGCTAAGCTGACACCTTTGAGCTTCTTTAATTAGGACTTCTTACTAATTGTGCTTTGTATTTTCTTGCATTTCCCAGTTATTTCAATGGGACTGAAGGTGACTTCCCATGCATTTATTTAGGTACCTAAGGACAAATTCATGGGTAATTTGTGCCTGTGCTGTATCGTTCCAACACATTTTGTAGACTGACTTAGAAACCATATACACTGAAAAAGGTAGCAGGAAGGAAATCTATGTATATACATAGAGATGGTGCACATGCTTGTCCCTTTGAAAATATCAGGCTTGAATTTGCTGCTTGTCTCTTTGAAATATAGAAGGGCTCTAACCAGGAAAGATCCCATTCATGTATTTTACAGGGATAAGGTGAACAATAAAGGCATGTGTCTTTCACAATTGCATAAAATATTGATGTGCTGCACTTGGAATCTACACCCAAGTAAAAATCAGTGTGTTACCCTGTGAGCCGGAGGAAAGGTGGCATGGTATAGCCTGATCTTGTCAGATCTGGGAAGCTAAGCAGTGTCGGTTCTTGGAAGGGAGACCACCAAGGAAGACTCTGCAAAAGAAAACAATGGTGAACCATCTCTGCTTCTCACATGCCTTGAAAGCCCCTTGCTGGGGTCGCTGTAAGTCAGCTGCGACTTGATGGTACTTTACATTCTCACGCACTCCCTTTTAGTCATCCTGACTATCTATTAGGCATCCTAACTAACTTTTTCTAAACTGTGCCCAAAGAATATGTGAACAGATGGTACCCACAATCCTGAGCAGCCCTTTAAGAGGGGCCACGTGATCTGAGAGTGGGGTGTGAGTTTAGGAGGTAGGGATGCATACTTCCGATTATTATTACAGGGGAAATTGACTAACATCTGTGTTTTCAAATCTGTGCTCATGAGATCAGAGTAGGATCGTATCTTTTAAAATCTTGAAATCACATTCTTCTTTTTTGGAAAAAAAATTATTTGGACCTATAGTCCTCTTCCTTTTCCTGTTTGAACTTCATATGCATGCTTATCTTTAACAGTGCTACTGGGACCTAATGCTTTTCGGCTGTGTGCCAGATGTGAATCAAATTCACATATCATGAAGACACTGATAGAATCCTTAAAGGTGTGAATGACTTGGTTCCAGTGAAACTGGACAGCACCTTCCCCCTTTGGATGGAACAAGACAGAATGAGACAGAATGGAATGAGACTTTGTTCATTATTTCCATCAGCCTTAAGCTTCACATATGAATACATCAGATATTTAAAAACTAATTTATCTCTTTAAAAAAAAACACAACCTCTACTTTATTAACACATCATCATGCATATTTGAAAGCTACAAGTCAACACTACGTAGTTGCTTAGATAAAATTCATTTTCATTGCCCACTGAATATGATGAAATGGAATTTGTCGGGAAGTTGATTGATATCTAAAAGTGTTTTGTTTTCAGTGACTGGCACTGCCGAGTTACAACCATCTATCATCTAACAGGTAATTAGCCAGATACCTCATCATGAGCCTTCAATCCTGCTGTTTTATTATTGAAATACCACAAATCAGTGAGCATCTGAATACAGATAGAATTCCTTGTCATGGACAAAGACATCAGTTTGCTACTCAGTTCTAACATGTTTGAGTAAAAGTCAATGAAATGTAAACCGAAACATTAAGGCCAAAAAATGAACTTTTTTTGTTGTTGAAAAATGTTTTTAAAAATGGATGCATTCAGTAAGCAGTTATTTGCTTAATTGTGTTAGTCCTTTGCTGGTCCATTGGAAATAGATAATTCAGTCTTGTTCTGTCTTGTGCATGCCTTTTATGCATGCCTACTTTGTCTCATGATTCTCCCTCAATTGTCTTGGTTCTCCATTGGGGTTATGCATGATGTTCTCTTCCCTAGGGGATTAGCTCTCTTCTGTCCTGCCACTTCCCTGGGTTTTCCAATCCCTGTTTTATCATGCTATTAAGTTTTGTTACAAGCTTACCTCAGTTGCTGGAAGATGCATAGTCAAGTCGTGGGTTGATCTTCCCATGCCCCGATTTGCCCCCGTTCTCCAACTCCTCCTCCAGCCAGCTTTCAGCCATCCCCTCCGCAATGCTCCAGGAAGCCACATGGCCACTTCCTTCTCTGGGTGTCCTCCACCTTTTTTCTCTCTGTTGGTCTGATGGAATATCGATATATCTTTTAATAATCTAATACACTAATCAAAATTGCAGAGAGAGGCAGCGGAGGCTAGGATTGTTTTCTTGCTCACCCCTCCATGGGTTACTCATCACCCAAATGCGGGGAGGGGGGGGGAGCACCCGGTCCTAGCCTCTGCTGCCTCTCTGCAATTTTGATTAGGATTTTAGATTTATATTAGGGCACTATGACTTTTACTGTGCTCCTTACTGAGTGGAACCTATGCAATACAAACTGTAAGTTTGCATTCTATTCCTTCATGGGTGGAAATCTGGAGCGGGGACAGTGTGGGTTCTTCCCCCAGTGTTTTTAGGGAATGTGTGAAAAGGACTTCCATGATGTTATCCCATGAAGGACAGACAAAAGGAAATACTCCTTTACACAATGAGTAATTAAACTGTAGAATTAGCTACAGGCAGTGTAAATTGATGTCTGGAAGCACAGATGGCTATGATAGGGGATTAGACAGATTCATGGAAGGTAGGTCTCTCAATGGCTACTAACTGTGGGCACTAAAGGAAACCTACACATTCAGAGGCAGTCAACCTCTGAATACCAGTTCCAGGAGGCAACATCAGGAGACGGCCTTGGCCCGGTTGCTGGACCTCTAGAGGAACTGGCTGGTCACTGTGTGAGACAGGATACTGGACTAGATGGACCACTGGTCTGATCCAGCAGGGCTCTTCTTATGTTCCTATGTACTTAATACACACTGGCTACTGGTGGAGACAGCCTGGTTTAAGATTCTATGAAGCATATTTTATGGATGAGCAGGACTTTCAGTGCTCTGGCCTTTTGGCTTTCTAGCCAAGTCTACGAGTGTTCTTCCTTGTAGAAAGTCAGGCAAGGAAGCAAGGTTCTTCTTTTTTAATTGGCAGACTTTTGGTTTTAGTTATCCTCTAGTTACTGACTGTTTTTCTGGGAAGCTTTATTTGTTTTCATGGACAGTTTTCATTGCCATTTCCCCCCAGATATTTACATGATAGCCCATTTTAGAATTACATAGAAGCAGGCAGGATATAATTTTCTAGTAACTAAATAAAAACTTCAGTAAATAAGGAAGACTTCCTGGAAGTGTTAATTCAGGCTTAATACTGAACAATTGCTCAGTATTTATTTAGAAACTCAAGTGGAGGTGGTGTACACATGGAAGTAGGATTCTGTGTACAGATGGCCTCTTCTATCAGGAACCATATGTACAAAAGGCTGTTTCCTGAACTGTTGGTGGTATTCTGAATTTAGTACTGGGGCTGAATATGCAGTTTCCACAGAAGCCAGTAATGTTTCTGGAATACTGATCAGCTGTAATAGTGGGAGATCGCCAGCTAGTACCTGGAGGTTGGCAACCTTAGCGCATATACAGGACTGGTTTTCCATGGAGCAACATGAGGTAGAACCTTTCAGCTGTGGATACTGTAGGGGCATTATTTTCCTGGTTCTAAT
The DNA here is from genome assembly GCF_029931775.1 of Euleptes europaea. NCBI lineage: Eukaryota > Metazoa > Chordata > Lepidosauria > Squamata > Sphaerodactylidae > Euleptes > Euleptes europaea. Next base: position 32,108,850 of record NC_079316.1, on the reverse strand, counting down.
TAAAGTTTTGATAGTGATGATGATGATGATGATGATAATGATAATAATAATAATAATAATAAGATGATGATGATGACGACGACCAGAACTGTTTACCGGAACAATAACTACTGAATGATCTCAGAAAGAAAATACAAACACATTACAATTTCACAAAAATGAGTAGGATGAACAGCTTGTACAGTTAGATGTCACAGGCTTCAAGTTCAATCCTGGAGGGCAACACAGAAATGGGAAATTTGTTGTTCATAGCACATCAGAGATTACATTTGTGACTGGATGCAACTGTGTGAACTAATAGTAGTAAAAGGTTGCAGTAATGTCCAGTTCGGGGACAAACCGAACTGATCCAGCTGCAAAGCTAACTCAGGACTTTGGTATGCCAATAATGTGGGCCACCTCAAAAGGTCCTTGTTGCTGACTACATTCAAAAACAACAGGAAGTGCTAGAGAATGAAACCCTAGCTTTTCACAAAGTCAGAAGGCTTCTTTAGCTCTTAATGAACAATGAACATAAAGTACGCTCTCAAATCTTTCACTGCTAAGCGTCTGGGTGTGCTTTCGCAGTGCTGAAAATGATAATTAAGAAGGGGATTATTAGCTTACAAAATGTGGCAAGTTTTAACATAATTACCTCTACAATGAAATATTTTACTCACTTGACTGAAGCTCTAGCAATTTCTAAAGAAAAAAACAACATTGTCCAAACATTTAATATACACTTTCCCATGATTTATGCAATTTATTTATAATGCAGAATGCTGGGCAATGTAGACATAGCAATTTTTTACTGTAATTATTATTTCTAATATTGTTTAATATTAGGCAGGCATATACTTTTAAATTATCAGGTTCCTGGGATGTAATTTCACCCCCCCACACCCACCCACCACAAACACCAAGTCTACATTTTAGATGTTAATGGTGGCAGAGTTGGGGTAAGCCCCAGCGCTCAGCTACAGGGTATAGAGAATGTTGTGTAGAACAGTGATATATATATATAAAGCCTTATCATAAGTCCCCTGACAAAATGAATGCCTGTCATGTGTGTGCGTGTGTGTAAAGTGTCGTCCAGTCGCAGCTGACTTATGGCGATCCCAGAGGGTTTTCAAGGTAAGTAATTAAGTAGAGGTGGTTTGTCATAGCCTTCCTCTGCAAAGTCTTCCTTGGTGGTCTCCCATCCAAGTACCAACCCTTCTTAGCTTCCAAGATGTAAAGAGATTGAGCTACACTATACCGTTCCGCATCCCCAAATGCCTGTCATACCTTTCATTTTATTTTTTTACACGAAGAAAGAGCCAATTGTTCATCTGTCTTCCTGCATGGCTGATTGTAGAAGTGGGCAGAGGGAAAAGGAAAAGTGGCACGTAACTTTTTGAACAGGAAATGTCTGCTCAAACCCATCCCCTCATATTATTAACTTGTCATTTGTTATTTGAGTATTTCAGTCAGTGGATTGTCTCAAATTCATAAGGTTTTTTAAAGTAACACAAGAAAACAACAAAAGTAATAATTAAAATTAAATTATTATTAATAATTAGTTAACAACAACAACAACAACAATCTCATATTATGGATTAAGGGGGTTCAAATTCTGTACTTGATTTTAATATATATATATATATATACACACAGCAACATGCCTCCACTTGATCATAGAACATTCATATTTTTTTTTTTAAAGAAATAGTCACAATCCTTTCTTATTGCAATATTTGTTTTGTTAAAGAATTTTGAACACAATACACAATTAACTTGGGCAATTCAACGCTACATGATGTGATGGCCATTAGTATAGATGGCTTGAAAAGAGGATTAGAACAACTCATGGCGGAAAGGACCAAATGGCTAAATGAAACGTTCATGTCTGGAGGAATTGTACCCAGAATATCAGTTGATGGGAGAAAATTACAGAGAGAGGTTTTAACCTCCAGACTCTGCTTTTAGGCCAACAGATGAGACTGGATGGAGGCTGGACTTGATGGACCTTTGGTTTGATCTGACAGGCTTTTTATGATGTTATGTCCCCTGACTAGAGGAAGCTTTGTCCCTTTCAGCTCTTGATTCCTTTGCACACATTAGAAACCCATAAAATCATGATAACATTATAAAAATAGAAACAAAGCCATAGACAAATAGCAATATTTATTCAAGTTTCCATTGTTATTGCATTTTCTACCAGATTGACAGACCACAGTGGGGACTATGTGGGTTGACCTGCGTGTTTGTGGGATCAAGAATCAGCCAGACATCTACAGAACACCCCCCTAATGTATCATGCCCCCTAATAGAAGGCTAGTATTTATCTAAAAAGTTAATCTTCTCCCATCAGCAGAGCTCCTCTCCCAGCTGCTTCTTCCAGGAGGGCAGCGCAGCCACACCCATTCCCTGAATGTCATAAACATGAGCGCCAGTGTGGTGTAGTGGTTAAAGTGTTGGGCTAGGATCACCCGTGCCAGTCTCACCACGTACTTAAATAGTTCATTATGTGTTTTGAAAGGTTGCTTTGCAAAATATTTAATAACATGTTTTTTTCAGATCCAATGCAAACTTAATTTTTTAATATATTTTGCATTTTGTCCTGCATCCATGTCCACCATATATATGATAAAATGTTGCATCTGTGTTATGACATTGCCAACATTTCCCATTAAAGTATTTATTGGCTTTTGCTGTATCTTTAGGTGTGATGTACCATCTGAAAAACATTTTATGCAGGTTCTCTTTTAATACTTGACATTCTGTAAACTTGATTTCTTTAGTCCAAAGATTCTCCCACTGACTCATATGTATACTTCCTCCAAAGTTTTGCATCCATTTCATCATACAATCTTTGACTCGCTCTGTTTCAGTATCATATTGTAATAGCAATTTATAAACTTTCCCTAAGGGTACATGACTTAAGTCTCCAGTAATTATTTTGTGAATCATTTAGTACAGTGCAACTCTATTTCCTGCGTAGAAAGGTTCTCTTGAATAATTCAGTGTTGCATAGTTTATGGAAAGACAAGTGGGTGGGAACCTTCCTGACCTCCTCAAGCAGGCCATTCCATAAGAAGGGGGCCACAATGGAGAAGGCACGTTGGTTGATGCTGCTCAGCAAGAAGAAAAAGAAGAGTTGGGTTTTATATGCCAATTCTCACAACCTTTTAAGGAGAATCAAGCCAGTTTACAATCACCTTCCCTTCCTCTCCCCACTACAGACACCTTGTGAGTAGGGTTGCCAGGTCCCTCTCCACCACCGGTGGGAGGTTTTTGGGGTGGAGCCTGAGGAGGGTGGAATTTGGGGAGGGACTTCAATGCCATAGAGTCCAATTACCAAAGCAGCCATTTTCTCCAGGGGAACTGTTCTCTATCAGATGGAGATCAGTTGTAATAGCAGGAGATCTCCAGCTAGTACCTGGAGGTTGGCAACCCTACTTGTGAGATAGGTGGGGCTGAGTGAGTTCAGAGAGAACTGTGACTAGCCCAAGGTCACCCAGCAGGCTTCATGTGTAGGAGTGGAGAAACAAACCTGGTTCACCAGATTAGAGTCCACTGCTCATTTGGAGGAATGGGGAATCAAATCTGGTTCTCCAGATTAGAGTCCACCACTCCTAACCACTACACCACACTGGCAACAAAGGTGAACCTTCCCACTCCACCCCATAATATGCTAAATGATGGGCTGTTGTAGGAATGTCATTGTATGATGCCTCTGGGAGCTGACGAATTCGCCCTGCCTGTCATGAACAACCCCTGCTTCCCGCCATCCCTTGTTATGGCCTAACTAGTTCAAAGAGAAGAACTATTTATCCCATTTCCCTGAGACAACACAAAGCAGGCAGAAAACTGGTCTACTAACTGTGCCAGTCATAGGATACCCCAAAATCCCTGCTCAGCCCCAAAGCAGCTAGTTAGTCCCATGTTGATTATAGGGAGGATGAGTAATTCAACAGCATGTGCCAGTTGCCTAGGTGGAGAAGACAGGAATCCCCTTTTAAAGGTCCCTTACAGCCTTTCTCCTATAGACAACAGCCTGCCCTAACCAATAAGGTTTTGTGCCTTATTCGAACTATAGGAAGGCCATGAATGAATTTTCTTTAAATTAAGCTACCCTACCTCCCAATTTTGGAAACTAATACTATATTTGCAAAATTGTTATTATTTGAAAACACTTGTTTTCCCAGTAAAGTCTATGGAATTCTATGGAGGGTACAGATGAGGAACTAGAGACAATGGAGAAAGGAACACAAACTTGTAGGAGTGATATGCCTTGAGTTAACAGTTTTACTGTGTGTTGTGTGTCATAATCAATCTAGTACAGAAATATATAATTTTAATATTTATAGCAGACTTGACAGCTCTTCTAACAGAAGTTGGTTTCTTTCATTACACCTCTGTCAACTAGAATAATCATAGCACATAATCAAGAGTTTCCCCCCACTCTTTACTCTGAATGCACAAATATTAGACAAGCCAACTTGAGCTGGAAAAACAAACCCAAAACAGGTCAAAATCTTATTCAGTACTCAGTTATCATGGATTCTGAAGCATAAATGTATTGCTTATTGAGTTTTTTTTACCACGTACATAAGTTAGGCTTTTTAAAAAAAAGAAGAGTAACAGTGCAATCCTAAGTATGTTTACTCAGAAATAAATGTCATTGACCTCAGTAGGGCCTAAGCCCTAGTAAGTGTGTTTAGGATTGCATGTTAGTCCATTAGTGAAGAAAAGGTCCAGCAAAGTATGTCAGGAGGGTCATGGAATGGAATTTTATTTTCAGGATATTTATGAACAGTATTCAGAAAATATGAATATTGCACTGCAGATGATTCAGGATATGGCTGGTGGCAATTTCCGTTGTTGTGATGCCTAGGAAAAGTACTGTGCAGTCAGGCATATCTTCTAGGTATATCTGTGTTTGCCTGATTCAAATAATACTTTTATTCATGTGAACACATGAAGACTAAGATTGCTTTTAAGGGGGAGGGGAACACCCTATAATTGTGTTAAATAGAAATGGTTGTACCAATTTTCTGTTTTGTGTACTTCCTTCAGACAATCTGGTATAGCCATGATGGAATCAGGTAGGGCTGTCAATTCGGTTCGGTCCGAACTGAAAATCAACCGAATTTCCCCTGATTCGGTGATTTTCAGTTCGGACGGATCCGAACTCAAATCTGGCGGGCAACCGGGGGGGCCGAATTCAGCGAGTTCGGGAGTTCGCGAATAAATTCGGCCAATTCGGCCCCCCCTTCAGGGGAGCCCGCTGAAAGGCGCGGGCTGCCCTTTAAACTGAGCTGCGCCTCCCAGCTGGGAGGCTCAGATCAGTTTAAAGGGCAGCCCGCCTCCCTTCAGCGGGCTCCCCTGAAGGGAGGCGGGCTGTCATTGAAACTCATCTGCGCCTCCCGGGCGGGAGGCGCAGATGAGTTTCAATGACAGCCCCCCCCTTCAGGGTAGCCCGCAGAAGGGAGGCGGGCTGTCATTGAAACTCATCTGCGCCTCCCGGGCGGGAGGCGCAGATGAGTTTCAATGACAGCCCCCCCCTTCAGGGTAGCCCGCAGAAGGGAGGCGGGCTGTCATTGAAACTCATCTGCGCCTCCCGGGCGGGAGGCGCAGATGAGTTTCAATGACAGCCCCCCCCTTCAGGGTAGCCCGCAGAAGGGAGGCGGGCTGTCATTGAAACTCATCTGCGCCTCCTGCCCGGGAGGCGCAGATGAGTTTCAATGACAGCCGCGCCTCTCCAGCGGAGCCCGCTGGAGAGGCGCGGCTGCCCTTTAAACTGATCTGCGCCTCCCAGCTGGGAGGCTCAGATGAGTTTAAAGGGCCCCCACGCGCCTTCAGGGAATCCCTGAAGGCGCGCTTCGGCCGAATTTCCCCCCGAACTCCGGATCCCCCCGAATTACCGGGGATCCGAAGCGGGGGAGTTCGGACTTCGGCACGTACCGACCCCACAAGGGTCAAATTCGGCCGAATCCGAACTGTACCGAATTTTTTTTTTTTGACAGCCCTAGAATCAGGAAACTGACCAAGAAGGATGATTCTCCTTTCCAGCTTGTTTATTTTAAGCCTCAATTGGCAAAAACTACAGCTTGACATGAGTACTGGCAGAGAACGTATTATTCATGGCCTTTTAGATGACAATAAATTATCTGAGAGATGTCTGGCAGGCAACTAAATAACCAGTGACATATTGTGGGGAAAGCATCATCTTATCCAAAAATTCATGGCTTTGTCATGGAATGATCGAAATCTGGGTTGTAACAGGAAGGTAGGTTGAGATCTGAGGAAATAATGCACACATTATTCCTTCTGCATTTGCAAACCCCATACAATTAACATGTAAAGTGGTAGCACATGGATCTCATCCACTGTCAGATATCTGTACCTGAGAAATAATTTCACTACCCAAACATCAACACGGTAAAATATGAATGCAACTCATAGTTTTGCTTTCCTGGGTATCCATAAGATACCTCAGCACCATCAAAACCTGTAAAATATGTAAGATACCAATTAAAGTTTTCTCAAGCCTTTCCTCTTTCTACACAGAATATCGTACTGCCTAAGCACCTGACTACAATCCAAGAGAAATAATATAGAATAATCCTAAAAAGCATTATATCATTCTTAGTTGACTGCAGGCTTGGGCTTTGAAGGGTGTAGCTGGGTTTAGGAAGGCATTGCAAATACTCTAGGACTAAATAATGCAGTAAAAGGGTAAAAAATAATAATGGTATGTCCAAGGCGTTAAACACTTAAATAGCCATTCAGTCTTCAAACCAGATTTAGTTGAATACATTTGTAAAAATATTGCTATAAAATTTTTCAAATGAACCTACTGTTACTGTTCATGGTTACTCATTCACACAATGTGAAACAGTGACATGTGGCATCGAAGATTTCCTACAACATCCAACAGCTATGTGAGTGATATATGACATCCTTCCATAAATTCTAAATTTACATAGTATGCTAATACTCTATTCCAGAATTTCTTTTTAAAATGATTATATCCTGCTGCTACAAGCGAAGGCATACTAAAATCAGTTTTCTATGCTTTTCCAACAATGAATTGCAAGCCAGCACACCATATAACCAATACTTACCATATGCTAGAAGATAATCCGGTAGGCTTCAGTGGTTGACATGATTTGCTTAAATAAAAATCCTCCATTTTTAAAGCAGTATCAACAATCTACCTTTTCGTATTATTTTTCCTGCAAACTCTTACAGAAATATTGCTATTAGATGGGGGATGGGAGGAGATTTCCACAGGAAACCAAACTGCTTTGTTTGCATTACACTTGCTAAGGCATAGTTCCTGCTAAGATCCTAGGAGGAGCAAAACCAGTGCTTACATCATTCACAAAAATGAATAAAACTCATAAATTTGTCCACCACATCAACAGATAGGATGCAGAACAGCTATGAGTTTGACCTGGTATATTGCAAGTAGGCTAAACAATATCTTATACACTTAAAAATATCATTAAAAGAGCTGCATATTTCAAGGCAAACAGCTGAATATTCATCAGATATTACCCAGAAAGTTAGCGATTTATTGTGTGTAAAGAGCCATCAAGTCGCAGCCGACTTATGGCAACTCAGAAAGGTTTTCAAGGCAAGAGACTAACACAGGTGGTTTGCCATTGCCTTCCTTTGCATTAGGACTCTGGTATTTCTTGGTGGTCTCCCATCCAAATACTAACCAGGGCCACCGACCCTGCTTACTTTCTGAGATCTGATGAGATCAGACTAGCCTGGGCCATCCAGGTCAGCTCTGCAATTTATTAGTATGCATTTTTTTTTAAAAAAAGTCTGCAATCCTAGGTTCCAAAATATACTAGTAAGCCATATTGAAAGCAACAGGGTCTAGGTATCCAAAACTCTTTGTAGTAGGTTCAATGCCTTTTAAACATATGACCTTTGCCATAGGTGGGATTTTATATGAGACCCTGGAGAACTGCTGCTAGTCTATGTAGACAATATTGAGTTTGATGGACCAGTGGTCTGATTCAGTATAAGGCAGCTTCATGTCTTCATATATATACATTTGTGTTAAGAAGGGCAAAGAATCTTTGCAACAAACTTTCAAAATTATACACAGGAACTGATCTGTTTCTTCATATGCCGTATCATATTATATGCACATTACATCATATATGCATTGCTACATGGGTAAAGAGTTGCACTGCTATCCATTCTGGCAGAACATCCTTTTACATGCACCCTCTACAACCAGCAGGGTGATCCACATATGGATCACTCTTGTTCTAATGGAGTGTTTGTTTTGTATTGTGTATATTTGAAGTTGCTTTCAGGTCTTTAAAAAAACAGTGTTAATTCATGCATGCCTTTAATATAATTAAAATGTAAATAAGTAAATAACCTATTGCACTTTGTAGGACTTTGGTCTCACAAGCACAGTTCATTACTCTGCAATTCTATCGGCTATACTTTAATGAATAACATTAAGCACTGCTGTAAGTGTTTGCAGATTTTGAATTCAAAAAGTTGATGTTTATTGCAGATGAAAACAAAGCTGTATCCAATTAATATTAATATTAATTAATTAATCCACACATTATGTATTTGTAATTGCAACTGCAATTGTGTAGACTGGAAATCAATAGCTGGGTTTCCATTTCCATGAGGAATATTGCTAGATCTTGAATGTGACATTCAAGGGGGGGGGGGGGGGAAAGGGTTGCAAAGCAAGCGTACAATGAATGTTCAACTTACCAAATGAGCAAGTAAATGTAGGCACATTTAGGTTCAGGCTAATGAAAATGCAGGGCTATTATCATTAGACAATTTGCATCATTTCCTGATCTGTTGCCAATCATTTTAGCAGCAATTTACAAAGTGTGTTAAAAGCAACTGCTCTTAGTTTCTATTAAGATCAACTAGGAAATATGGTGAGTTAAACCGGTAGAATGGGTGACCCAGGAAATGCCATGCCTCATGATTTAATACATTGATGTTAATAGAGCTTAAAATTAGTAATGCAGATCACCTGATCCATGTGGCAGTGCTTCCTAAGGGTGATAGATAGCACATGAGTAGTTCCATGCCATCTGTACTCATATCATTATGTCAAAGGCTTAAATTCTGGCACACCTCCATTGTAACCTCTAATAGAGTTAGATACTATTGGGACCTAACAGAGTTTGGAATATTGGAAAACTTTCTCCAATATTGGAAGACTGCCAAAGGTGCCTATTAAATTCAACATCTCATTCAATGCACTGTCATTGGCTAGAATGGGAGCCTTATAATTTCCTGCTTTGCCCATCAGAATAGTTGGATGGGACAGTCTTACTGTCATACAACACTGCTCCAAACCTTGGTTAACTGATTGACTTAATTCTTATCAACCCATGTTTCTCTCTTATGTTTTCTGAATGTACAGGCCACAGTCCAAGGAACAATCATAGCTTTAAAAGGGTATCAGACTGATTTACAGAGGACAAGTGGGGGACCCACAAGGAGTTGTGAGGGTCATCTCATTTTCCCTTCCCACACATCTTCTTTCCTTCATAGCCTCTCCCCTTATACTGCTTCCTTATCTCCTTTCCACCCAACAGCCAACTGACCTTCATCTGCCCCCTGTGTTCAGCTTTCCTTCCTTCCCTCCCCCTGGCAACTTCTCCCCAGGAAAACTACAGCCCAGTTGTGCACTGCCAGCTGTGTTGGTCCATTTGCACTGGGGATAACCCTATTTCCCAACAAGAGTGCCATCACTGAAGAAGAAGAAGAGTTAGTTTCTATATGCCAACTTTCTCTACCACTCAAGGAAGAATCAAGCCAGCTTACAATCACCTTCCCTTCCCCTCCCCACAACAGACACCCTGAGAAGTAGGTGGGGCTGAGAGAGTATGATTAGCCCAAGGTCACCCAGCTGGCTTCATGTGTAGGAGTGGGGAAACTAACCTGGTTCACCAGATTAGCGTCCACCGCTCCAAACCACCGCCCTTAACCACTAAACCGTGTTGGCTCTCCACTGAAAAGACCTTGCTCTTAAAGGGTACAAGTCTACCATCCACAAAACATTGTACCTGAGGAAACCTCATTAGCAGGTCTTAAGGTGTGGAAGTGTTCATATGGGAGAAGATGCTCCCTGAAGTGTTCTGAACAGAGTGTTTACAATAGTAAATGTCAAAACTCACAGCATGATTTGAGTCTAGAAACATTCCAGTAAGCAATGGAGCTGTGGAGCACCTCAGTATGCTTCTTTTCTGCTTACACCTATCAAATGGTAAGCACCAGTATTTTGAACGAATTGATGTTTCCACATAGTTTTAATAGTTATCCAACACAGAGTATATCACACTAGCTTGATGTAGAAATCACCAAGACACGAAAGATAGCCCAGAAATTAAATAGTCCATAGATCTTCTACATTCACACTGTAAGTGGGTGAGGCATCTCTACACATGTAAATTAATGAATGCGTAAGTCATCATTGGACTGAACAGGGAATCTCTATGGGATGGGAAGTGCTTTGCTACATATCAGAGTTTATGCATTCCTCACAGATTGCTGGATGAGTTCCATATTGTAAATGTTCCTTGACATACTGCTACAGGTACATAACAGAGTATGAAATATGCCAACCTAAATGTTGGTTTTGAGGGGAAAGTTACTGGCCAACTTAAGAGCTCTGTTTTGTGCCATCTTGCTTGAGGATATCAAATTATTTGGACAGGGCAAACACTTCCATCTTAATAATAGCATACATAAACGTCATAAAATTTCATCGCAATAGTATCTAGATGTCGGAGAGTGGGAGGACTAATGCTGTCCTCAGAAGAATCCAAACATGATAAGTAAAAAAACACACACACACACACAAAAGATGAAATTTGGTAAACATTTGCTGCCACAATCACAGTACTTAAAGATTATACATTCAAATTTAGATGCTGATTTTAGGGTAGTAGATAATATGCAAGACCTAAAATTGGATTCTTTTATAAAGGTTTTGCTGACAGGCAGAAACACAATCACATATCATTAACAATCAACATATGTTTTATTTTTGGTGCACCGGAAGGCAAAAGAATGTACAGGTTGACAAATAGCATATTACAAAAGATGAAAGGCAAACTGCAAAGTAACCGCAAAGTCTGGGATGCATGCTCAATGTTGATGGTGTAGCTGATTGGAATTTTTGCTAAGCCACATGATTTGGATCTGTGCAATAATGTCTTCTTCTGAGCATTTCTATGTGTTGAAAATCTCCAGAGCATTACCCACTACCAGATTCCTTGAAATCTGTGAATATTATCGGACAGTGCAGACATAATATTAAGTGGCTGTTAATAAAGATATCAAGAATGAGACACACAGTTGCTCTCTCTATATTTGCTTGTGAATTCCTCACCTTCCCTGTACCCCCGTAATCAAAAGGAAGAAGGCAATATTTTCCATATGCAGTGGATATGGTCAGGGCCATCTTAACGCATGGGCATGCTGGGCAGTTACCCGGGGCCCCCACGAACATAGGGGCCCCATGCTAATCTATGTATGTTATGACTTGATGTCAATGAATAAATAAATACTATACTAAACTACAAATATTATAAACCATAAATATCATGTAGTATTGTGCAAATGTTTGTGTTGATTAGTGTTTGCTGTACAACATGTTTTTTCATGTTTAAACACTGCTTTCATTGGAAGTACCAATAAATATATCTTTAATTTTATCAACCATTTACATTTTTATTCTTGTGAGTGGTTGTGTAGGTAGGGGCCCCAGTGCACTGCTTTGCCCGGGGGCCTCCAATGCTGGATATGGTCCTTAGCAAGGAAATTCTGGGATACGATCACAGTAATTACAGGCCTAAAATTATTAAGACACATGGATAATTTTTGTGATGAGAAAAATAATGTGCTATAGAGTTGCAGCTGACTCATGGCGACCCCAACCATGGGGTGTTCAAGACAAGAGACATTTAGAGGCTGTTTGTCATTGCCTTCCTCCATGTAGCAACCCCAGTCTTCCTTGGTGGTCTACCATCCAAATACTCACCAGATAAAAGATAATCTGTTTCTTACGGGAGTGTTTCAATGAGAGTAAATTATGTAAAACACTGAAGAATTATATATATATGCACACACATGTACACATAAAAACACAACATATAAAAATATATAAAATATTAATATGCATATAAAATATTTCCCATTTACAGTCAATACAGTCAAACTGACACCCTACCTTAGGATAAAAGGAGAAATACAACTCAATAACAACTCTTTCCAGAACTGAATTACCTTGTTAAAACAAGACACATGGAAATTCTTGTAATTGGTTGCAATAACTTTCAGGTACAAATAGCTGTATCATAGATGGGCTAGGTAACCTTCATTTATTATTTAGATGACTTGGGCTTCTTAAAAGTTAATAAGAGGTTCATTAAAAATCATTGCATCAGGGACTGAAATATATTGTGCTGCATCCACCTCGCATTGGCCCATCTTGAATACATCATTGCCATCCTTCCACTCAAAGGACGGCAGTCAGTAGGAGTTTGAGGTCTAATCATACTGGAGAGTTTATTTCCACCTTGCGGCTCTGCTGCTTTCTTCTGGAAGAAATCATATAGCTAAATGGATCCGTTAAGATTAAATTAGTCAACATAATGGTAATCAAGAAATTGTTCTGACCTTTGGCAAATAAACAACACAGTGTGACCTTGAAGCTCTCGGAAGAAAGAAAAAAAGAGAAAGGAAGACCAAGAATCATTCCAAGATTGCAAACACACACACAGAGAGAAAACACGTACGTATAAAACAAAATGCTTTGTTTAAAGAAGGAAAAATCTTACATTAAGAAAAGAGCATAAAAGGAATAGCCATGACAGTTATACTTGTGAATAGATGTTCTTAGACTCAAATATTAATTAAAAGGAAAAATAATTAGGACTTCATAGAAGTTTCTAATTGGGTACCATCTATTTTCATAAAATTTTCTTTCACAATTTCCGCTATTAAACTCCACCCCCCCCCAAGTAAATAGAATCAGGTCTGTGTACAAACACAGCTTAGCACATTCTAAGGCTGCATTTCCCTCCTCTTTATTGGGGAACATTCTGCATGTGCAGGCAGAACTTTCCAGTATATGTATAGAACCTTTTCAGATCATACAAAAAAAAAAAAAAAAAAAAAAAAACCCAAGAACCCAAAGAAATTCTGATCAAAAGCTCTGCATGTGGTCCAAAGTGCACATGGAACTCCAGCATGTGTGAAGTCCAGTGCAAAGGGCAGTTCTGCTCCCAGAGTCATGCACAGCAAGAAATCCTTTCTTAAAAAGAATGGAGAAGCTCATGCAAGACAAAATATCTGTGTGCACAGAAAATTGTCCTCACAAGGAACTTCTGGATTTAAGTGATGGATTCCTATAGCCAGCCCTTACATGAGCACCAGAGCTGTTTGTTCACAGCAAGTATATTTTATTGATTAATGTATTAAAACATTTATAAAATATTTATATTCTGCCCTTTGCCAAAGCTCCTAGGCAGCTAATTACATAACACCATCACAACAATAGAGTACAATGAAATCAACAGATATGCATACAACCAAGTAAAAGTCAGGTGGAACTAAAACACACACACATGCCAGATGTCCTGCAAAATAGTACTGGTGTCATCTAAAGGGCATCATCAGGTCAGGAGAACACTCCTGGAGAGAGTTCCAGGCTTTTAGTGCTGCTGTTGAAAAGACCCTCTCAAGTATTAGGGAACATGCAACAGGGTCTCTGGAAGATCTTAAACTAAGGTAGGCTCGTATGGGGGGAGGTGGTCTTTGATTATCTAGGACTAGGGCCATTTAAGTCTACATTTTTGGGGACCCATTTCACACTCCCTTACCCCTCCCCAACAAAAGTTTCATGAAACTCACATCAATTTTAACACAGTTCAGAACCTCTGATTTAGCACTTTATGAGTCAAAAAACTCACTTTCTACTGGAACCAGAAATCAATTAGAAACTGGAGTAGATACAAGGCTGACATGATGTGATCCATGCAGCCAGCTCCCATCAATAGGCTAGTGGCAGAATATTGTACTTTCTGAAATCAATGAACATTCTTCATATATCTAGACTATCTAGATGACATTTAGAGAAAAGATCAGATCCTGACAAACAGGAGACTTGGAAGGACCAATGGGGAGTGAAATCCCATCCTGTCATTGGTTAATGATTCCTGTTCTCTTCCTTGCCTGCCTACAACACCTTCCTTTTTTCACCTTCTCTCCACTTGCTGTCACTCACTTCTCCCCCTACTACCTTCTTGCTCCTTTCCCTAAGCTCCTTTCCCTAAGCTCCTTTCCCCTCTTTCTCTTTCCCTCTCTCCTTACTTTATTTTTTGAAATGCCAGTGTGAGAGCCAGTGTGGTGTAGAGAGCTAGTGTAGTGTAGAGAGCCAGTGTGGTGTAGTGGTTAAGAGTGGTGGTTTGGAGCGGTGGACTCTGATCTGGAGAACTGGGTTTGATTCCCCACTCCTCCACATGAGCGGAAGAGGCTAATCTGGTGAACTAGATTTGTTTCCCCACTCCTACACATGAAGCCAGCTGGGTGACCTTGGGCAAGTCACATTCTCTCAGCCCCACCTACCTCACAGGGTGGCTGTCGTGGGGAGGGGAAGGTGATTGTAAGCCGGTTTGAGTCTCTCTTAAGTGGTAGAGAAAGTCGGCATATAAAAAACCAACTCTTCTTCTTCTTCTTCAAACTGTATGATGTTGCTAGGCAACCTCATAATGCTGATTGTATTCTTATGAAATCTTGGCTGGCATGTTTTTAAAAGTTGCAATGTATGTGTAGGCATACACATTGCTTCTCCATACTGAGGACTTTTAAGCCTACGTTTTCAGCTTTGGGATTTTTCTGCAAACCGGGAGGCTGTCCTATTTTTGTAGAAACATCTTTCTGGTACCAGGCTCCATTGTGGATTTTCTGATCCACACCCAGAGGCCAAGTACAGAATTAGATATATGATGCTCTTGGAAAGGGCAAAACTGTGTTAATGGGCAAAGATGCCCCATGCCAAATCTGCTACCTGACCATCAATGTTGGATTGTGAAGACTCCTCAAGATGCAACCTGTCCTGCATGGTAATTTCAGGATTAAATTGATTATTTATAACAGTAACTCCACCTTGCCTGGATTAACTTTCAGTTTGTTTACCCACATCTAGTCCGTTGCTGAGCTCAAGCACTGGTTGACAGTTGGAACAACCAATCCAGAGAGCTGTGGATCATCTCTGTTATGGTGTCAACATAACCCTAATATTTGGAGAACCTTCCCTAACAGTTTCGTGTAAATGTTAAAAAGCATGACAGACTTTCATTTGGAAGTAGAATCAATGAGACTTACTGAAATCAGTTGGGTTCACTTCCATGGTTAGTGTCAGGTTAAAAAACTCACGATCATTATCAGAGTTTTTAATAATAGGGTCTTCCAATCCGGATATTTTTAATAACCTAGCTGTTATAGAAAGTAGTTCACATAAGGCACTTCTTAGAAGATTTGATATACAGTGTGTATGGCTCATGTACTAGTATGTATGTATTGTATGTAGTGCTTAGTTTGTTTTTGTAATTTCTTGTTAATAAATTACAAATATTTTTTTTAAACTCACAATCACATTCAGTTTTCTATTTCCTTTGGCAGTCATAAGAATTGATTTTATATCTTGCAAATGTAAAGTTCATACAGCCAGTGTGGTGTAGTGATTAAGAGCGGTGGACTCTAATCTGGAGAACCGGGTTCGATTCCCCACTCCTCCACATGAAGCCTGCTGGGTGACCTTGGGCCAGTCACGCTTCCCTCAGAACTCTCTCAGCCCACGCGGACGCAGGCAATGGCAAACCACCTCCAAACAGTCTCTTGTCTTGAAAACCCTACAGGGTCCCCATAAATCAGCTGGGAGTTGATGACACTTTCCACCACCGTCAAATGTAAAGTTGCTTGAGAAAATCTGCTTTATGTCTCCTTTTTTTCATCTAACGATTTCAAAACAAAAGCAACTATATATGACTCTATCGTTAATGTCTCCAAACCACTGAACATTTCATGACAGATCATGATAAAAATGGCAATTTGGTATCAGTATTTAAGGGTGTGGTAGAACTAAACTGTCCAACAAATGGTGCACTGTGCTATCATTTTAGAATCATACTTTGGGGCCTTTTATAAGGATTAATTGTTTTTATAAGATGGTCTCTTCAGCTCCCTCCCCTCTCTCAACAATGTTGTGTTTATTGTTAAAATAGCTCTAGGAACAAGTAATGTCAAAAATGTCCACAATGAACTTTAAGGTCATTGTAGTTTCAACAATCCTGGTACTGAGATGAAATGAATCCTAAATATAATGAAAGATGAAAAAAAATGGTTTCAGAGACGGAATCAGTTTATTTGTATGTCAGTTCTGCTGTACTGTCTCAGATCTTTCTGGAATTTGTTTTCACAGTCAGTTAAATAACCAAGCTGGAGTTCAACAGCAACAGGCCACAACACTAGCCTGACTTGGCTTAAAACCGTCTTTTATTATATGCATATATAATATATATAATATGCTTATATTATATGCATATCATTTATACCTAGAGTTATCTTCATATTTCGTTGCTGAATCACTGACTGTTCTGAGAAGTGCCCTGAAAATTTCCAGCTTTGACTCTACAGATATCATCTAAGTAAAGCAGATTTTTGTCTTCACATTCATAGGTTTATTTCATCAGAGACAGTGTCATGGCATGGCTCTCCTGTCCAATGTGATAATGGCAGCCTATCAGAGTTTGTACTTTGGTAATTTGTTTGGCTATTTATTTATTTATTTTAGTCGTTCAACATTTTGCACACTGGTGGTTCTATAAATTTGAAGACTGACGAAAATGCTGGAAATCTTTATAACTATAACTTTGAAATGTATGGCTACAGCAAAGAAACACCAGTACAAATGCAGTCATGCATAGGATGGTCTGCATCACAATTTTCAAAACCTTAGTGCCTAAAGCAATACATGAATTGAATGCTACAAACAACAGTGCTTGATGTTCTTTTAAAAAAAGTTCTCCTTGGATAAATAGTTTGAGATTTGCTGTTTCAAATTCAATTGTTGTGAAATTCCTGCATTGTGCAGGGGGTTGGACTAGATGACCCTAGTGGTCCCTTCCAATTCTATGATTCTATGAGTGACAGTAACTCTGCTTCTCTTCCCACACCAGAAGCTGTGAGTGCCTGTACAGGCCCTCAAGTGGAGCCCAAAGAGAGGGCTGACACAGCTGAACTGCCTATCTTTGCAATGTGTATTTGGCTTGAATGCTGAAGAAGGCTCACTGTGACACAGTTTGAAAACTCTTATGCTCAGGGCTGTTGTGTCTCAGGAATAAATGTAAGACCTGTTAGGCTGCCTGCCTCGAGGTATAAATATAAAGCAACCGGCTTTCAGTGTCACCAAAGTAATTTCAGGCTTATGGTAGTTACAAGAGAGATGAAATTGGCCTTATGCTTGGGAGGAGGGAGCTCAAACCCACACTATGATTGAGAAACTGACTGAAAATGACAGTGTGCATTTAGTCTCTAATGCCTTGAAAAGATAAGTTTTGACTGAAATCTTGGAATAAAAAAGAAATGTGGTATGGGGACAGTGTCCAGAAGGAAAGTCCGCTGTCTTCATTGAAGGTGCAATGCTATTGCGTACTCGTACAAGTTCATGATGATAGAGCAATATCATCTCCACACGATTTCAAGTTCCCACAGACCTATGGAATATGTCACAAACAGAAAGCAGGAAATAAACTACATGCAGAATAGATAACTCGAGAATGTGAAACAAAGTATGGAGCAGAGGTCAAGTCACAAAAATGCATTATATGGTGAAGGATTTAAGCAGATAGAAAATACCTGTGCTTACTCATAGACTGAGACACTTTCATACATACTGAATAATGCACTTTCAATCCACTTTAACAATAATTTGCAAGTGGATTTTGCTAAAATCCAGCTGCAAAGTTCATTGAAAGTGCATTATTCAGTATGTATGAAAGTGCCCTGAGGCTCAGTCTAACTCAGGGATTCCTGAATGAAGTGGATTATTTGGATCCATTCCAATCTGTTTTCAGACCTGGTCATGGGACTGAAATGGCCTTGTTCGCCCTAGTAGATGACTTGCACCAGGAGACAGACAGGGAGACTGTGACCCTATTAATTATACTGGACCCCTCAGCAGTTCTTGATACCATCAGTCTTGGTATCCTTCTGGACCACCTCTTTGGGCTGGGAATGGGAGGCTCCATTCTATGGTGGTTCCAGTCCAACCTAGAGGGTAAGTTTCAGAAGGTGGTGCTGGGGACTGCTGCTCAGCCCCCTTGGCCTCTAGTGTATGGGCCCCCACAAGGTTCTATCTTGTTGCTCATGCTTTTCAACATCTACATAAAGCCGCTGGGGAAGTTCATCTGGAGATTTTGGCTGTGTATCCAACAATATGGCAGATGATACTCAGCTCTATCTTGTGCTTCCAGCAGATCCCAGGGAGGTTCCTGGAGGAGGTTTTGGAATGGATGATGGCTAACAAGTTTAATCTTAATCCCAACAAAAAGGAGGCACTACTGATGTGTAGGGGGAGAGATTTGACCCTGAATCAGGATATTTCCTGTTCTGGAATGGATTGCACTCTCCATAAAGGAGTCGGTTCATAGCTTGGGGTTGCTCCTGGACCTGAGCATCCTGTTGGATAAACAGCGGTGGCCAGGGGTGTCTTTTATCAGCATTGGCTGGTGAGCCAGCTGTGGCCTTTCCTGGGCACCAAAGGTCTGGCTACTTTTGTACATGACCTGGTTACATCTAGATTGGATGACTGCAATGCACTCTGCATGGGGCTGCCCTGGAGAAGTGTTGGGAAACTTGATTTGATACCATATGCTGCAACCAGGATGATGACTGAAGTGGGTTGTAGAAACTGTTCCATCCCTTTAATATATGGAAATGGACAGCTGACACTTTTCATGGAATGGAGGTAAATGACATCACCTGGTAAACTACTTCCGTTTAAGCTTCTGATAAAGGGACAGGACATTTTTCTCCAGACAGTTGCCAACCCTACACCATACTGCCTGTCATATACACACTCAGAGCAGATAACACAAGACAATAAGCCAAACCACAAATTACAGGAATTGTCATACACATGCAGTATATAAGGTCAAGAAATTAACTGTGTAAATTATCAGACTCATGCACACTATGCATGCATCCTAATAACCCATATATAAGAAAAATGACAAAGGTCTCTCTCTCCTTCTTTCTTTCCCCATGCACACACATGTGCTCTCTGCACTTAGAAATGCTTGCCAACCTCAGGGTCAGTTATGGAACTCTTCATACGACAAGTATGGAATTGATGGTATTTTTACCTATATGAAGTTAAGGCTGGGTAATTTGTTTTTTTATTTAGATGGTGCCACATTTTGTCAACATTGTGCAGCATTGATCAAAAGGCATGGCATTGCTTATAAGGTAGTGAGCAAATGAGCATGAGTTCTTTCTTGGGCCCTAACAGATGTTTCTGATGTCAATATTATGGAGCACAGAGCTGACAACATCTGGTCACATTGTGGTACCATAAGGCAAAGGTAAAGGTCCCCTGTGCAAGCACCGGGTCATTCCTGACCCATGGGGTGACGTCACATCCCGACGTTTCCAAGGCAGACTTTGTTTGCGGGGTGGTTTTCCAGTGCCTTCCCCAGTCATCTTCCCTTTACCCCCAGCAAGCTGGGTACTCATTTCACCGACCTCGGAAGGATGGAAGGCTGAGTCAACCTTGAGCCGGCTACCTGAAACCAACTTCCTTTGGGATCGAACTCAGGTCATGAGCAGAGCTTTTGACTGCAGTACTGCAGCTTAACACTCTCCGCCATGGGGCTCCTTGTGGTACCATAGAGAACAGTTATTGAGAAAATAAGGGTAGGACAACACCTTTTCCTTCACAATGGGAATAGGGTGCTAGAATAGTGGTTAAGAAGTTCTCTGGGGGAAACCAGGTACTTCATGGATTTATCTTTCCATGAATCTGGAATAGTTTTATGTTACTATGTTTTCTAGATGGGGCCTGGTGATCTCTTGGAATTATAACTGATTTGGAGGGTAGACTCTATCGCATTATACCCCACTGAGGTCCCCAAACCCTGCCCTCTCCAGGCTCCACCTCTAAATCTCCAGGAATTTCCCAACCTGGAGTTGTCAACCCTATTGCTTCCTACTAAACCATCTAATAGTAAGACGCCAGAGGACATCATCCAACCTCTTTAGTGGGGAAAACAGACTTGGGAGTAGAGTGATGCTTAATTGTGAATGGGAAACTTTCCAGTCTTGAGCCCTGTCCTGGAAAGCAATGTGTTGCTGATGGTGCTGACAAATACATTCTGATACAGGATCCCGATAAATAAATTCTAGTGGTGAGGGTAGAATTATGGGTAGAAGAACGAATGCAATTATATATCATGATAACAGAGAAAGAGAAGAAGTTTAGGGATATTTCATGATGGTACTAGCTCATGAGATTTTGAGGAATGCTGAAACTAAAGGCAGTCAAAAGGATAAAGTAGGTGCCGAGTTCATTGGTTCTTGTAGGTTATCCGGGCTGTGTAACCGTGGTCTTGGAATTTTCTTTCCTGACGTTTTGCCAGCAACTGTGGCAGGCATCTTCAGAGTAGTAACACTGAAGGACAGTGTCTCTTTAGGTGCCGAGTCTTTGTCTGAGAGGAAGTTAAACGGAGAAAGAAGAGAACCATAATTATGTCATGAAGAATACTTGGATTTACTTTTTTGTTGTTTTCATTGTTGTGTTTCGCTTGCTGAAACTAGGATCCCAGTTCTGTTTTTAGATTTCTGATTGGTTCTACAACTGTAATCCTATTGCACTGAATGTCCTATCCTGTCTATTATATGTCCAAGTGGGAAAGGTGGACTACAAACAATATACAAATGTATATATGGCAACATGTTCAGCACAATCCTATACATGCCTACTGAGAAGGAACTCTCACAATGTTCAGTGATGCTTACTCTCAGGGGAGTGTGCATAGGATTGCACCCTTTGTTTTAAACCTTTACAGGGAGAGAAGAACTGGAGATGGATGTGGCCAATGAAGGGAATACTGTTTTGCTGGGCTTCATTTATTTATTTTTATTTATTTTCCAAATTTCTAGCCCACCCTCCCCAGCCGCAGCTGGTTCAGTGTGGGTAACAACATCTAAAACCATACCACAAATCGTAATAACAACAATGAACAATCAATGTAAAAAACCCTATAACATAAAATCATTAAAATCAACAATAAAAACCAAAGATGGCATGCAGTTCTCACTGTGCTGACTGAGATAAACAGGCAGCCACCCCTCCAAGTCCATACCAGTTTAGCATATGGGAAGGGCTTGACAGAGCTCAGCTCAACAGACCCTTTTGGTGCTAGGGTTGAGCATTGGAAATGCCACCCCTCCATCCCCCGGGGAGAAAGCAGGACAGGAAAACTCTGGCATTGTCAGGCTTCTTTGTCCAGCTGCCAGAGAAGCTTATTTTCTTTCTTTTAATAATAATAATAATAAATTTTGTTTCAGAACTAGTGCACTGAAAAGCTGAGGATACCTTCATTTAGTATATATTTGATAAGTCTATTTGTGACTTGACCCCCACATCTCTTTATCTCTCATTTTTTTTAAAGCAAATTAATCCCTATTGAGTGCACAAAGGAAAGTGCCACATTACCCTTTCTGTATTCTATTCAATATCCAATTTCTATATTACACTATATTCTATATGAAGAGTCCCTGGTGTAGAAAATGCGGGGAAGTGCGATACAAAGAGTAGCATGAGCAGCACATTTGAATTTTTTCCTGCCTTTTTAGTCTTTTCTCCAAACTATCACAAAATGAAATACACAAGGCCTTCTGATGAGATGTTGGACTCCTCCAGCCAATGTTTTAAGATATGCTTGAAAGGAATCCCCATGAAGGTCTTTGTGTCCACCTCCCCATTTCCCATATTTTATAGTATTGGACAATGAAAAGGGTTATGGTTCATTAAAAAAAAATGTTGGTTGGTATCTGCTTTTGCTTGCAAGATTGAGAGCGAGTGACGAGAGAGAGAGACAAATGTGTCAGTTGTCTTCTGGACCATCATTGTGTTCACATTCTTTGAATAAGTCCACACAATGCCATTTGAATAAAGCCAGAACAAATTCTCCTTGAGGACTGCATGGAACAAATGTGGGACAAAGAGGCCATGTTATACTCTTTAGTGTCAGAACAATGGCCTTGTTACTGTTGAAGCTGTTCCTCGCCGTTGATTTCCTTCTTTGCCCAAAGGAGCAAGTTATATTGCAGTTCAGAGCTATGTTCATTTGCTTGAACCTTGACACCCCTTTTCCACAGATTTAAACAGTTAATAAAGGAATTGCCCTTTGTATTCTAAATACTAGACTCTACCAATATTTATCTTAGGAACAAAAGAAGCTTTTTTTTTGGCCAGAGATGCATGAATTGCTTTGGGATATATGCAGAATGTTGGGCATCATTAAACATTCTAACCTCAGGCCAAGTTTGCCACCGTTGTTTCAAATTCAAACAGAGGTTTTGTTTCCAAGCACGAGAAAAACTCATAATGAACTTGCATCAGTTTGTTGTGGCTCTGCTTCCAGGCTGAGAAATTTCAGGAGCAAATGTGGTTATACTGTGATGGCGTTCTGTGGGGAGGCAGAGGAAAACCTGCAGTTCAACATGATGGGCAAAACAAATTCAGCTAGAACAACAATAACTTCCAGCTACAAAATGAATTTGAAAAGTAATGCAAAAGTCTAGTGGTTAGTATCCTACCAATGCTTACTGTACATGCTTGATTTATTTAGAATGATAAAAAGCACAGTTTTCTCTCTCGAAAAAGTCAAATTCAATCCTGCCTCATTCCCTCATGAGATTTAAGGTCTTGTACAATTAAAAAAAAAACTTTCAGTAATCAATAAACCAGTACTGTATCTTACAAAACTAGTTTTATAATATTTAAAGTGTGAAAGGCCCCTTAAACTATGTGTAATAAAGAATAATTAGCACAGGTACATGCTATAGAAATTCCAGCCCTTTACACTAATACAAACTGATAATGATGGGTTAGATCAAATGGCTCTCTTTTGCAAAGTCAGATGGAGAAAGGTTTTAAGAGTACCTCAAGCAACCACAGTCATTTTCCATATTTTTGAGAAGGAGGAAAGGGTGATATAAAAAATGAAACTCTAGTACGTACACATAGACATGTCCGATTTAGCAATTAAATCGAGAATCCTGATACAATTATCAGGAGGCTCCCTAAGGGTCTTTCCAGGGGATCATTTTATGAGCAATAAATATGAAAGTGCTGCTTTGTAGTGGTGAGGATGGGGTTGCACTTTCCTTAAAGGAACCGGTCTGTAGCCTGGGGGTGCTCTTGGATGCAGGCCTACTGCTGGATAAGCAAGTGACAGCTGTGGCTAGGAGTGCTTTTTGCCAGCTTGGGCTGGTTAGTCAGCTGCAGCCTTTTCTGGGCATGAGAGTTCTGGTCCTTGTGGTACAGGCCCTGGTTACATCTAGATTAGATTACTGCCATGCACTCTACATGGGGCTGCCCTTGAGAAGAGTTTGGAAACTTCATTTGGTACAATATACTGCAACCAGGATGATGAATGGCATGGATCATAGGAGCCATATCACGCTGGCCTTCTTCAGTCTACCCTGGCTTCCAGTTTGTTTCCAGGCACAATTCAACGTGTTGGTTTTGACCTTCAAAGCCTTATATGGATCTGGATCAACAAACTTTAAGGACTGTCTACTCTCTTATGAACTCAGCCAATCACTACGATCATCTTCAGAGGCCCTGCTTCAGGTACCCCAATGTTCTCAGATTAGGCGGTTGGCCACCCAGGCCAACCGCCTAATCATGTGACCAAAGCTCTGGAGCTCTCTCCTCCTGGGAAGATTCATCTGTCCCCTTCTGTTGCTATTTTTTGTTTTGTTTGGTGTTCCCTCAGTAATCCTTCCTTCCTGACCAGTGTTTTAATTGCTATTTGATTTTGTTGTATGTATTTTAGCTCTTTTTTTGTTTTAATGATGTGTGAGTTTTTGAGGGAGGTTGATTTTAATGGTTTTAAAATGTGATTTTATCATGTTTGTTTTAATTTGTTAGCGGCCTTGGTGGGGACAGAAAGGCGGGATATTAATTTTGTAAAACAAACAAACATGTAGTCTCAAGACAGCCTGCATCAAAGCTGTATAAACAGAGGAAGCCTTATTCCTTTCCTTTTCTTTTGTTTTGCTAACCACATTTTCTTGCACTATTCCCAATGTGGTAATGCTGTGTCCATCCAGCATCTGACAGCTGCTTCCCAATTTGCATAGGACCCAACCCTAAGGTTTTTACTCCAGACTTATGGACAAATCTTCTTCCATTTAGTAATTTCCCTATAACCCAGGAATTGACTGGATATCCTGTTTCTCTCCAGTCTATAGGACTGAAAAACAGCTTTTCCAATGACTGAAATTTTCTGAAATGGAGAACCTGCCCAGGTTTTCAAATGTTTAGACAAATTATCTGGAATCTTTCAAATTTGCTTTTAACCTGTCTGTTTTTGATCTCTTACCCATTTCTCCTACCCTAATGAGCTGGTTTATACTGCCCTGAGTGAATTTTCAGCCCAGATAATTCTTCCACTCACTTGACCATTCAGTCACATTACCCAGGTTGTAAGGGGAGGAAACAGGAAAGAAAAAATAAGAACCTGTTCAGAGGAAAAGGAAAGGATTTTGCCCTAAGAAAGACCGTGACAACATTTATCAAGAAAAGTGGGGGGGGGAGTGAGGAGCAAGATCTGGGCAGGATGAGTAGAGAACATGAATCCTTCAATGCAATTTCTCCTCACTTAGCACATTGATTGTACAGTGTGATTACAACAGTGTCACAGCCATCTATTGGCTAATGCCCATAATATATTCAGGGATGCATGGCATTTCTCTTATGCCATCTGAGTATTTCTTTCTTTCTTTTTAAATGTTCACTATCTATAAAATTACTGTTTTAGATCTTCACCTCTGTAACTCTCCATCTAGACTGCTGTACTTAAATAAATAATTCATTTCAGGGGGAAATTCTTGGACACCACCAGAAAACCACTTTTCTTTGAAGTAATCCACCACCTACAATTTTGGAACTAATTTTTCTCCCCTCGCCTATTCTCTTTATGTTTAAGTTCTCCCAGGATGGAGGGCACATCTGTCTTGTTTAATAAGAGAAGTGTAAAAATGATCTTCACATCATGGTTCTTTGTTCTGAAGCAAAGCCTTCCATTGTGTGGGAGCAGGATATTGTGTTACAACCTCTGGAATAAATTATTTGGGGCTGCCGCAATGTTATGAAAAAACAAAACAGCAGTGTACTGATTCTCAAGTATTTTTGTGTTGAAAATAGGATTGCCAATTCCCCCCTCCCCCTGGCAGTTATCCTGTGCCTTCAACAGCTGTGTGACAGCCATACATATCAAAGGTGAAGATGGAACCAGTGATGGGGAAAATTTCATCCGATAAATATCTTTGGGTAAGGCAGCTGTTGAAAGGCACAGGAGCTTTACCAGAAAGAAGTTGGCTATGCTACTGGAAGAGTCACCACAATGACATGTTAAAATGAACTTGCAAAATGCATCCTGGGAAAATGGCTAACTGTGTAAACCAGTTCCAAAGGGTTCAGCTGACAATACTGAGAGTCTTTGCTTTCAGTGTCGCTTCTTCTCTTAATCTCTCTAACCAGTGGTTAAGGTGTTGGACTAAAGATCTGGGAGACTTGGGTTCAAGTTCCCACTTGTCATGGAAGCTCACTGGGTGACCTTGAGCCAGTCACTCTCAGCCTAACCTTCCTCACAGGGTTGTTCTGAGGACAAAATGAAGGAGGAGGGGGACAATGTTTTAAGAAGAGAAGAAGAGTTGATTTTTATATGCCGACTTTCTCTACCTCTTAAGGCAGAATCAAACCGGCTTAAAATCACCTTCCCTTCCCCTCCCCACAATGGACACCTTGTGATGTAGATGGGGCCGAGAGAGTGTGACTGGCTCAAGGTCACCCAGCAGGCTTTATGTGTAGGAGTGGGGAAACACATCCAGTTCACCAGATTAGCCTCCGCCGCTCATGTGGAGGAGTGGGGAATCAAACCCAGTTCTCCAGATCAGACTCCACCACTCCAAACCACCGTTCTTAACCAGTACACCATGCTGGCTCTCTCTTGAGGTCCCCATTGGGGAGAAAAAGTGGGATATACATGAATATATAGATATATGAGCATACGTTGGGTGTGCAGTGGGTTGATTCAGAACTGTGAGAACTGGAATTGTTATCTTACTGTTTCCTGTCTTTTTCATTTGAAGTCCTGTCTGCACAAGGGCTTAATCATATGCATCCCAATGCATGCAGGCACATACAGTCCATAGCCTAGAAAAACAGAGGCACAGGTTGCATGCATAATGCCTGTGTACATTATACACAGGGCACTGCACAAATTGGATATCAAAAGCATAGAAGGCAGGTATGATAAGGTGAATAGGGCAGGTAGGTTTGTTCCTGGATCCCTATGTATACACTTGCATACACTATGTATGCTCTTAGGAAGCCCCAGGCACCTACTTAGCTTTCCTTTATCATATCATTAATCTCCTGCCAAGAGGTACACCTCAACAACATTTTTGGTTCATTTGGGGTATAGCATGTGTGTGTATAAAGTGCTGTCAAGTCGCAGCTGACTCATGGCAACCCATTAGGGTTTTCAAGGCAAGAGACAAACAGAGGTGGTTTGCCATTGCCTTCCTTTGTATAACGACCCTGTATGCCTTGGAGGTCTCCCATCCAAATACTAAAACCAAAGCCGACCCTGCTTAGCTTCTGATATCTGACGAGATCAGTCTAGCCATCCAGGTCAGGGCTTTGGTAAAGTACACAAGTAAAAATACTACTAGAGAATCTGAGTTTTATGTTTTTATTAAAACATATTTATTTACACTTTTAACATAGATTCTCTTAAAATTAAGTTATAATAATATCAATTGATTTGACATCGATAATTAAAGGACAACAATTATTTGAGCCCATTAATTATTTCTTACCAAAAGTAAGCAGGTTACAGGCAAGGAACATTTTCAGACAAGGCACTCTGGATCATTTTAGTTTCCCATATTTATAGGTTTTTAAAACCATCTTCCAACAATTACTAGATGTCCCACCTTATAGGGCTCATGGCTAGCTAACTGTCTTATAACTTCAAACATCATACAAAGTTATTGAGATTTGTGCATTTTCTTAAAATATATACAAGCTGTGCTAATTCATTCTTGCTACTTGTTATCATAAAAAGAATAGTTTAAAAGGCAGGGACTTCAAGTTTCTCATATAAGTTTCTCATACACCCATCTTTGAACTATATCTTCACCTCTAGACATTCTTGCCATTCTCAGACATGTCTAGCCCCTGGGCACGGGCACATATTTTATTTATTGATATTATCTAATCGACCAAAGGCCATATTAGTCCTTTGTCCCACGTCCCTCTCCAATGCTGTTATATTCTGGTTCTCTGCATTCCCTCTTTGACATGTCTCACTGTTTAGCTGAGAGACTAGGCAAGCTCTGATTCTTGCCTGCAAGGATATCCTCTATGATTTCCTTCCTTCCTTCTTTCTTTCTTTCTTTCTTTCTTTCTTTCTTTCTTTCTTTCTTTCTTTCTTTCTTTCTTTCTTTCTTTCTTTCTTTCTTTCTTTCTTTCTTTCTTTCTTTCTTTCTTTCTACACACGCATATGTTTTGTAACACAGGGCAGGAAAAGGAGAAGCAAACAGCTTGGATGCATGTTAATAATACAGTGTCAGCCAAAAGTATGTCAACCAGCGAGATGTCTTCTGTCCCTGTCGAACATGATTTTCCAATGTGATGTCTCAGGTCTTTGTGGGAGATCAGCCTTACTGCTAGGAGAGAGCCATCAGTTGAATAATCATTTAAAACATATGCAGGAATTGAGAATGAAAATCCCGCCCCATTCAGGCTAGTTGGATTAACAAACGTCTGTGTGGAGTTGGGAATAAAGGAAGTGACACGAAGTAAGACAAACAGCAATCCTATTTTGCATGTATGTGGACTTGATTGCTTGCTCCAGAGATATCACATCTTACCACATTTTGCTGGTGTGCTTGTCCTTTTCCAGCTCCCATACCAAGGATTACTGCCCAACCTCCCTTTCCCTTCTAGGTCAGATTGATGACAAAAAATGTGCATTCAGAAATGTACTAATCAAAATCCGAGCAGGATCACCTCTATCCTTGAATATATTTCCTAAGCAGAACACCTTTCTAAGCCCGCTGACTTCAATGGATGCAGAAGGGTTCAACTCTGCTTTGGCTGGCATTATTAATATACCAAACTCCATTGATAACAGTTGCTAAAAATAACAAGAGACAACCATTCCAGAAATCTTTGAAAATGACCTCACCAGGGAAGATTCAGAACAATTTAGCTGGCAGGTAGGGTTGCCAACCTTCAGGTGGTGGCTGGAGATATCCTGCTATTATAACTGATCTACAGGCAATAGAAAATGGGTGCTTTGGCAACTAGACTCTATGGCATCGAAGTCCATCCCCTCCTCAAACCCCACCTTCCTCAGGCTCCGCCCCAAACATTTCCAGGTATTTCCCAACCTGGAACTGGCAACCCAACTAGCAGGGGAATCTGAAGAGATAGCAGATGTTCCAAGCAAAGAGGACCATTCCAATAGGCATTTCTGTGCAGTGTTTTCACTTTCTCAAGTTGTTGCACTGGGGAATGTCTTGACTCTGTGTAAGTATAAGTTGGTCTTGTTTGTTTGCTGTTCCAATTGAAGCATGTGTGCTGTATTTGCCAGCCTGCCAGAAACAAATGTTTTCTTTGTACTTTCTGAATGTTGACATTGCAGAAGGGGAGGGGGAGTATCAGCACAGGCTGTATCTCCTCACCATAATAGACAGGTCTGCTGCTGAAGAAAGAATAAAATGGGTTGCTTGTATCTTTTGGAGTGCAAGTACTGGACAGGACCAAGGTAGAGGCTAGGCTAGGCAGAATTACCTTACCATCCTACTCCTCTGTGATGGGCAACATGCATGCAGAGATGGGAGGCAAACATTTTCTGGTAGTCTCTGGAAGGCAGGCAGACAGGCTGCTGCAGAGCAGATGGGGTGGGGTAAGAGGTAAATGCTTCCTACCCAAACAAGGCAAGGCCACAACAAACGCAATCTGAGAGATCTGAAATTAAGAACAATCTGAAAGCTCTGAATGTGAAAGATCAGTGAGGATCAGCTTTCTGAGATCTCTTGATATCTTGAACTTTGTTCATTAACAATTTTATTGCCTCCCCTCCCCTACAGCTGTTAATAATCACAACAGGAAAAAAAAAACAGAGGCTTTGGGGTAAAAGGTACAACTCCTTAGTTAAGTGAAAAAGAAAATCGTTACAGCAGAAAGGATTCCCTTTGAAATTAACGGAAACAAATAAAGAATAGAATAAAGAAAATGATACCTATAATAAATAAAATGAATAAAAATATCTGAAAAAATATTAAGGAATGGACTAAAATAATGGACAAATACAATTTGGATGCACACCCCACTTGCCAAAGACTCTACTTCTTCTACTGCATTATCCAGCAATATATACTCTGCTCAGGGTTGCCAACCTCCAGGAGAGACCTGGAGATCTCCTATAATTATAACTGATCTCCAGATGACATAGATCAGTTCTCCTGGGGTACATGGTTGCTTAGGAGAGTAGACTCTGTGGCATTAAACAGTTCTGAGGTCCCTCCCCAAACCCCATCCTCCCCAAGGTGGAACCCCCAAATCTACAGGAATTTCACAACCTGGAATTGACAACTCTTAACTCTGCTACCTTACCCCTACAATAGACTAGCCTCTGTTGATTGAAAAGCCACAAGCATTGGAGCAATGATATATTTCAAAACACATCTGTCCCACAAAACATTATCCATAGTTCAATATGTACCTAAGCATCTGCAGTCTGTGATGGTGCCTAATGAACAAATGACACATTGTACCAGGGACTGGCAGTGCCATCCAAAATAGTTATATCCTTCTAAGCCCTTTGACATGAATGGAATTAGAAGGGTGTAACTCTTCTTAGATTGCACTGCAACTGTCCCATTCTGTAATTTAACCTTAAAAGCAAGTGTGAGTTCCCTGATTTAGGATTGGGGCCATGGCACTGGGGCAGGGTTAACCTTTTTTCTTCATGCTGTAGAAATCAGATCCCCCCCCCCCCAGGAGCTATTAGTCCCAGTTGGGAACAAAGGATAACAGCAGCAAGGGAGGATGCTATTTCCATGGGGGATATGTTGCGCATTTGTGTGCATGTGTGTATTAAGATCCATCAAGTCACAGCTGACTTATGGTGACCCCTTATGGGGTTTTCAAGGCAAGAGACTAATAGAGGTGGTTTGCCAGTGCCTTCCTCTGCACAGCAGTCCTGGTATTTCTTGGTGGTTTCCCATCCAAATACTAACCAGGGCTGACCCTGCTTAGCTTCTGAGATCTGATGAGACCGGGCTATACCATGCTGCCTTCCCTGTGTGTGTGTGTGTGTGTGTATGTGTGTATCTCAGTGTGTGCTGCCCTGATCCAAACAGGGCATCCAGGGCTGCTTTTTAAGTTTAAACTACACTTTGGGAGATCCAGCTGTAGATCTCCAATGCCAAATACAGTCTAGCCCGTGGCATTTGTGCACACACATTTGCATTGATGTGCACATGAACCAAGGTACATCCATTCCCCTCACAAAAATTTAGCTTCTGTAAAGCCTTGCGGGGGAGCTCAACCCTGAAAAATGACAACTCTAGCAATCTGCACTAAAAAAAAATTAGCAAGGCATCCCCAAAAGGCAAAAATAAGGACGACTCAGAGTGATGTACTGTTAACAATGATCGAGAAACAGGGGCTGTCCCTGGCAAACGGGTAGTTGGGATGTATGCGACATCTGTACCTTGTAAAACATAAAGCTGCAAGCCCAAAGCATATATATTTAGCCTGTATCTACAAAACTTGCAGAAGAGCATTAAATCAGCAAAATGAAACACAAACAAACAGAGAAGAAACATAAAAATGAGCTGGCTACTCTATGGCACAGCTACAGTAATTATTTCCGTCTTTTGCTTACGGGGGTACCAACTGTTTACAATTTACTGTTTGGCAAAGCTGGATGTTCTCATTTTCCCTCCTGGTTCAGGAGTCAAAAACATATGCTACCTTTCGTAATGAACTCGTCTACGATTTGAAGCCATCCATATTCATGTCACAAGAAATGTTTCCGCAAGAGCAAAATGCTCCGCTATCCAAATAAATCAGAAACATCTCAAAGTTTATATTTCCTTCTGCTTCTTTGGCATAGTAAAGCAGAGAAATGTAGTTTAATTAAAAAGCACGACAACAACACAAAAAAAAACCTCTTTGCAAAAATCATGGCACTCTCCAAAGTAATGCAAGCTAATGTGTAGTTTCTCCATACTCTAAAGATTTATCGTCTATCAATAGAAACAAGAAAATGTAATATAATCATATACTGTACATACCTTGCATATTTTCCATCTTCTCTGCATAAATTAGACATTCATTTTCCTAATTATACTCTTATTTCTAGCTTTAACATAAGCTGCTATTAACTCCTGGGTGCCTATAAAAATGTAAGTGTATTTACCTATGCAAGTAATTTTTGACATTCTTTTCTTAACGCCTTCTGTTTATTCAGCATAATGCCTAGATTTTCATCCTACATAGGACCTTCACACATGATCATCTAGACAAATGTCAGGTCCAGGACAAATGCTCCATCTATAGGGTTGCCAGCTCTGGGTTGGAAAATACCTGGAGATTTTGGGGGTTAGGGTTAGCGTTGGGGGTGGAGCCTGAGGAAGGTGAGATTTGGAGAGGGGAGGGACTTCAATGCCCTAGAGTCCAACTGCCAAAGTGGCCATTTTCTCCAGTGGAACTGATCTCTGTTGCCTGGAGATCAGTTGTAATAGCAGGAGATCTCTAGCCACCACCTGGTGGTTAGCAACCCTATCCATCCAATAGAGGAAAAAATATGAGTGTATGTTCAAATTTCTATCATTCATCACCATTCACAAGCCTGTGGTGTTCTAGACCAGAGAAGGGCAGACTTTATGTTTTTGGAAGCTCCTTAATTTTTTTCAAGAGCCTTGGAAGTTGCTAGTTACAAACTGGTGGCTTGATGCAGCCAATCACAAAATGGCAGCTCGTACAAGACGTACAGCGTTTCAGAGCATATCTGCGGTAAGGAAACGTTTCCTCTGTAACTTCTCCTGCAGTGGACAAAGCATGCAGTTTACCTCTACGTTTTCCCTGGCAGAGGTAACAAATAACAGTTTTGTTGCAGAGGGAAAGAGTAGGGTTTCCAGGTCCCTCTTCGCCACCAGTGGGAGGTTTTTGGAGTGGTGCCTGAGGAGGGCGGGGTTTGGGGAGGGAGGGACTTCAATGCCATAGACTCCAATTGCCAAAGCGGCCATTTTCTCCAGATGAACTGATCTCTATTGGCTGGAGATCAGTTGTAATAGCAGGAGATCTCCACCTGGAAATTGGCAACCCTACCTAAGCAGAAGACTGTTATTATGGTATGGTTTACTTATAGGGTTGCTAGGGTTGCCTCCTGTTATGATTAGGGTTGCCAGCTCCAGGTTGGGAAATACCTGGAGATTTTGGGGGTGGAGTCTGAACAGGGTGAGATTTAGAGAGGGGAGGGACTTCAATGCCATAGAGTCCGATTGCCAAAGTGGCCATTTTCTCCAAAGGAACTGATTTCTGTCACCTGGAGATCAGTTATAATAGCAGGAGATCTCCATCCACCACCTAGAGGCTGGCAATTCTAGTTATGATGGGAGACCTCCCGCCAGCAACCCTTGTTGCCCACTGCTGCTCTGAATAGCAGTGAGAGAGATTTCCTAAAAAAATGCTGCCGTTGTGAGCACTGGGATGTTACTTCCTCCCCCCCCCCACAGACATTATGGTGCATGTGATACCAGCAACCCCAGCCCCTGTGTCCCTGCCCCATAAGCTCCCATCAGCTGCCAGGCAGTTTGGCAACCCTATTTATTTATGTAATGCCAGAATAAAGTAGATATTTTTCTTTCATGTCCTGTGAGACTGAATGAATGGGATGAGATTGCATATGTGTTACAAGGTTGTACAGGGCCCAGATGAATGATAGTGCTCGGGGGCGGGTTGATCATGGGGTTGCTCCTGGACCCAGGCCTCCTGTTGGATTAACAGTGGTGGCGGGGGTGCCTTTCACCAGCTTCAGCTGGTGAGCCAGCTGTGGGCCTTCTTGGGTGGAAAAGGTCTTGCCACTGTGGTGCATGTCCTGGTAACATCTAGATTAAATTACTGCAATATACTGTATGTGGGGCTGTCCTTGAAGATGGTCCAGAAGCTACAGTTGGTACTGAATGCTGCAGCCACAGTGTTGAGTGGAGTGGGTCACAGAGACCATATCACTCCAGTCTTATTCCATCTACACTAGCTTCTAGTTTGCTTCCACAATCAATTTAAGGTGCTGGTATTGATCTTCAAAGGCGCATATGGTTAGGGACCAACATACCTGGACTGCCTTCTCCCTTTTGAATCCACCCAACTACCACAGTCATCCTTGGAGGCCCTGCTTTGGTTGCCCCTGCCATCTGAAGCTAGATGGGTGGCAACCTGAGAAAGGATCTTCTTGGCCATAGCACTGAAACATTGAAACTCCCTCCCCAGGGAGATTTGTCTGTTTTCCGCTACTGGTGTCTTTCACCAAAAGTTGAAAATGTTTTGTTTCATTTGACTTATCCCCAATATAGGTTACTGGCCCTCCTTCTGGTGCGGTTTGTTTATGTGTTTTTAATCAAATTATTTTATAATTTTCATGGTATTTTTAATTATTTAAATATCTTAATGGTTTTTTAAAATGTTTGCTGCATTGTGAAAACTGATGGGATGGAAAGGTGGCATAAAAATGTTTGAAACAAACAAACAAATAAATAAATGATGCTTGGGTCCTGGGATCTCCTACTGCTTTAAGAACATTAAAAAAAACCCAGTGGAATCAGACCAGTGGTTATCATAGAATCAGAGAATCATAGAGTTGGAAGGGGCCATACAGGCAATCTAGTCCAACTCCCTGCTTAATGCAGGATCAGCCTAAAGTATCCCTGACAAGTGTTTGTCCAGCCTCTGCTTAAAGATTGCCAGTGAGGGAGAGCTCACCACCTCCCTAGGTAGGAGATTCCACAGTTGAACAAATCTTACTGTTATTTTTTTCCTAATATCCACCCACAATTTAAACCCATTGTTGCAAGTCCTGTCCTCTGCTGTCAACAGGAACAGCTCCCTGCCCTCCTCTAAATGACAGCCCTTCAAATACTTAAAGAGAGCAATCATGTCCCCCCTCAACCTCCTCTTCTCCAGACTAAACATTCCCAATTCCTTCAGCCTTTCCTCATAGGGCTTGGTCTCCAGGCCCCTGATCATCCTCAGGGCTCTCCTCTGCACCCGTTCGATTCTGTCCAAATCCTTTTTGAAGTGGGGCCTCCAGAACTGCACACAATACTCCAGGTGCAGCCTGACCAAAGCAGTACGCAGCAGAACTATGACATTTTGTGATTTAGATGTTATGCCTCTGTTGATGCACCCAAAGATCGCATTAGCTTTTTTTGTTGCTGCATCACACTGGCTGCTCATATTTAATTTACAGTCCACCCATATCCCAAGATCTTGTTCACACACACTGCTGCCCAGAAGTCTATCCCCCCATCCAGTATGCATGCCCCTCATTTCTGTAGAATTAGGCACTTATCCTTGTTGAATTGCATCCTGCTCACATCTGCCCACTTTTTCATTGTGACCAGATCTCATTGAATTCTATCTCTATCTTCTGGTGTGTTCGCTGCTCCTCCCAATTTGGTGTCATTACTTTCAAATTTAGTCATCTCGGTGCATCTAGTGCAGCTTAAAAACCAGTGGGTGAAACAGGCAGGATCTCCATCAAATTGGGGGAGACAGGGGTCTATCAAATTGGGCTGCATATGGGATGAAGTGGCCCATGAGCCCTCCCTCCTTGATGTCGAGGTAGCCGTGTCAGTCGACTTCGAGGTCGGTGAGAAGACGCTTGTCACAGAGGGGATGGGTGTCTATACACCCCTGGGGTGTATGAATTCCAGTGGGAGCAACCCAAGAAGAGGCTCTGGGGACATAAGAGGGGGGGAGAACTAGGGCTGTCGATTTGGTTCATCCCGAACCGAAAAACAGCTGAATTTCCCCCGATTCGGCGGTTTTTAGTTCGGATGGAACCGAACTCAAAAAAGGCGGGGAAACGGGGAGCCGAATTCGGCGAGTTCGGGGTGTTCGGTGAATAAATTCAGCAAATTCAGGGTTTGGCGCAGCAGCATAACCATCAGTTAGTAAGCAGCATTCTCCTGCGGCCAATCAGTGGCCAAGCTGGGTCTTCTGCTGGCCAATCAGTCGCGATTGAGCACATGAGCCCAGCTGCTGCGCGGCCCGGAAAGAGAAAGAGAGAGTATCTGTTTGTGTGAGAGAGAAATCCCCGTGGGTGTGTGTGTGTGTGCACATTTGTTCCTTTCCGTGGCTGCAGGGGGCGCATTTTGGGGGTTAGAGGTCTCAAACTTTCAGGGTACCTTGAGGGGACGCTTCTTGCAAGAACCCTCAAGTTTTGTAAAGATTGGGTCAGGGGATCCCGAGATATGGGCCCCAAAAGGGGTCCCCCCTTAATGTGCATTTTTATTCCATTTACAGCACACATTTGAGCCATTCCGTGGCTGCAGGGGGCACATTTTGGGGGGTACAGGCCCCAAACCTTCAGCGTAGCTTCAGAGGAGCTTTCTTGCAAGAACCCCCAAGTTTTGTAAAGATGGGATCGGGGGGGGGAATATGGGGTCCCCCCTTTTCCCTATTGGGATGAATGGGATCCGCCGATCCTGTGTGCATCTCGAGAGCGGCAAATCCAAGGCAAAACCTCCCGTGCTTAAATGGAATCGTATTGGATTACCCACTCCTCCCAGTCCCTCCTGATGGAACAGAAGACATCCACAGTAAGACCCCTTTTGGGGCTTTAATCTATAATTTTCTTCCCGTATGTATGTGGGGGGAAGAGCAGCGTCTGTGTGTGTGGGGCAGTTTCTGGGGGGGGGAGCCAAAGGAGGTTTTCGCCCATTCTGCCGAGGGGTGTGTGACCGCTCACCTCTGCGGGAGTGTGTGTACTGCTTTTAAAGTTTTAAAGTTTAAAGTTGAGTCTGTGTGGCGGCTAGCGAGTCTCTCTCCGCTCGGCACCCAGGCTGCGCCTCCTCCTTGGTGTTTTTCCCTGTTTTTGCCCCTAGCCTGGGGTTGAGTGCAATGGGGCAGCTTGTGTGAGATCCCCTGCGTCTTGGATTTTTTTCCCCGTTTGGGGGGTGCACCGTGGCACTGTATTGGTTGGAGAGCTGGGGGTGGTGCTGGTGAGACTTGCTTGAGTTTGGTGGGGTTGTTTGCATAAGGGGGGAGCATCCCTCCACCATGAGAAGAAGGAGCAGGGCAGAAACTACAAACTGTGGGGTTTTTTTTTTTGCACGGTCTGTTTTGCTGCTCGCTCAAAAATGTTTTTGCAAAATCTGACTCTCACAATACATTTGCTCGCGTGTTGCTTTGCATTGCAATGGTTAGCACGAGAGGTTTTGCCTTGGATTTGCCGCTCTCTTGATGCATAGGATTGCCTGATCCCATTCATCCCAATAGGGAAAAGAGCGGGACCCCATATTTTGCCCCCCTGATCCCATCTTTACAAAACTTGGGGGTTCTTACAAGAAGACTCCTCTGAAGCTACCCTGAAAGTTTGGGGGCTGTACCCCCAAAAATGTGCCCCCTGCAGCCATGGAATGGCTCGAATGTGTGCTGTAACTGGAATAAAAATGCACATGGGGGGACCCCTTTCAGAGCCCATATCTCGGGACCCCCTGACCCAATCTTTACAAAACTTGAGGGTTCTTGCAAGACACGTCCCCTCAAGCTACCCTGAAAGTTTGAGACCTCTAACCGCAAAAATGCCCCCCCCCCGGAGCCACAGAAAAGCGCCAATGTGCTTTAAGTGGCTTTATTCCTGTGGGCGATTTATTTTGGGGGCGACCCCTTCTGGGCCCCATATCTCGGGACCCCCTGACCCAATCTTTACAAAACTTGGGGGTTCTTCCAAGAAGTGTCCTCTCAAGCTATCCTGAAAGTTTGGGACCTCTACCCCCCAAAATGCCCCCCGGAGCCGTGGAAAGGCTCAAATATGTTTTTAATGGCTTTATTCGGCCGAATTTTTCCCCGAACTTGGAACTTGGTGCCCAATTCCACAGATCCGAATCGGGGGAGTTTGGACTTCGGCATTTCCTGAATTAAAACAGGCCAAATTTTGCCGAATCCGAATTTTACCGATTTTTTTTTCAACAGCCCTAGGGAGAACGAAACATGGCTGAGACGCCTTCCCCACATGTTGGATATATGTTTCAGCCCAAGCCTGCTTACCCCACCAGCGACGGTGATGTCTGTCGTCGAGAGAAGAGGGGTGGGATGGCTGCAACGCTGAGTCTCCTCTCCGAGTCCTGAAGGATCTCTCCTCAGTGATCTACTTCAATAGGGTGAAGGATCTATACCAGGAAGAGTAAATTGACGTCCAGTTGCCCGGGAGGGCCATCAATCAGGACACAGAAATCTTTGGTTCCTCTATGTTCAATATGCACATTACAATGACATCCTAAGTCTCCAGTGCTCTCTCTTATCACAATGAAACAAACTCTACTCTTGGAACTTCATGTGGTATGGACTACTCCTGTTTGCAAACCGCTGAAGCCTGGCTGTCTTACAAACAAATATTCTGGGCTAAGTCCTGCTAGCCTAATATAAAGGCAAATAAATAAATAAATACATAAATAAAAACCAGGAGATATGCTATAGTCAAAAGCTTGCTGTTTTCACTGGCTCCTGATGAAGTTGTTATTTTGGTTACAAGGCAGCCTCTAGCTAAATTGGGCTTTCCAGTGGCTGTTTATAGGGACTCAGTGTTCACCAATGTTGTATTCCTCAGGGCAATCTGTTGATTGTGATATTTCTTTAACCAGCCAAAGATTCTGATACATCTCTCTCCGCACAGCATGTCCTGAGA
Organism: Euleptes europaea; assembly: GCF_029931775.1. NCBI lineage: Eukaryota > Metazoa > Chordata > Lepidosauria > Squamata > Sphaerodactylidae > Euleptes > Euleptes europaea. The sequence continues at coordinate 32,070,580 of NC_079316.1, read as the reverse complement.
CAACTCCTTAATATTCCCTATTTTATCACCCTGTACCTTCCATTGCTGCAAACGTGAGTGATGTAATCTGGACAGTGGTATGGCTAGAAAGTAGAGGTCATTCCTTTTCGAATGAAAGGTTTCCCAAATGATCCAAGTTCTCTCCTCAACAGTAGAAATTTTTCTTCTTGGGCTACTGTCTTTTGAGACATCCGAGGGTTAGTGTCACCGTCTTATCACGTTTGAGCCATGCGGTTATTCACCTGACTTGTGGGGGCAGCAGATCCAATACAAGTCAGGATTCCTGTGCCTTTATCAGTGGCACGGAAGAGAGAATTTCAACAAATGCAGCTTCTTCCCTTCTTGAAGCCCCATGAAAGGAAAAGCGGTTCCTGTGAAGATGAACTGCTCTGTGCAACTATGAAAAAAAAACTCTTGCATCCTCTGTTAAATCTAGCAGCTCTACAGAAGCGAAGCTGTATTCTTTCTCTCTGGCAGCAACACAGGCTAAGCCCAGTGATGGGAATTCAGACTGCAACACATGAGCATTGAAAAAGGAAAGAGAATCCATTTTTCTTTGATCGATGTATGTGGGAGAAACCTCTTCAGCCTTGTTCTTTCTGGACTTTCTATGTAATATTGGCAAGTAAAGCTGGCAAACCATGGACTTTAACAGGGAAATCCCTGTGTAAAATGATATTATAAAGAAGCAATCTCTGGCTAAAACACGATTGGGCCGAATGGTGCTGTTAGCACGGCTCCTAATTCATATCACATGTTTCTAATGCCTGAGCGCATCTGTCCTTACTGGGATTTATGGATTTCTTCTGCTGAGAGGAGAGGGACACAGTGGTGTTCCTAATCTTTGACTGCAGAAATATTGTTTTACTAGCTTTCCCCACGCTCTGGTGGGGGTTGTTCAAGGAGTGTGCCACTGCCACGAATTGAATGCTTGTGGTTATAATACTGCAGTCTTGCCTATCACGTCACAACCTTAGATCACACAAGACAGCAGAAAGCATTCGCATGATGACTGCCCCATTAAGGAACATTGATCATTAACCTCTCCCACCATTGTTTGAACATCCAATACATTTCATGCAATGCATGGCCATGTATCAGAGGAGCATGACTATTATATTAGGTGCTGTGGAACACAGGCAGGATAATGCTGCTGCAGTTGTTTGTGGGCTTCCTAGAGGGACCTGGTTGGCCACTGTGTGAACAGACTGCTGGACTTGATGGGTCTTGGTCTGATCCAGCATGGCTTTTCTTATGTTCTTATGTTCTTACTTATATGCTCCCTCTCTCCCTCTCTGTGTGTATCTTCTGTGTTTCCACCTCTTCATGATGTTAATATCTCTTCTCTTTTTATTATTTATTACATTTCAGACCAAAATGTGCTTCTCTTCAAACACTTCTTTTTCATCATTGGGATCACTGTCAGTAAAGATGAAGTTTGTCTTATACTGAGTCAGTCCATTGGTCCATCAAGGTCAGTCTTGTCTGCAATCTTGTCTTTTTGTGGCTATACTGGAAAAAAAGTTATAAATTTGGGTTGCGCATGCCACTTTGGATTTCTCATCCAAACTTTGGAATTCACTCCAGAAAGATATGAAATGTTTGGAGCCACCTAATACCACCTGTGGCAATTCCTGCAACTATTCAAATTGCTGCTCCCTGTAAGCTCCCAGTACATTTTAGAAGTTCACAAGCCTGCAGCATATCAATAAACATGAGGATTTCCACGTGGCAACTTTTATATATGCACATTTGCACATTAACTTTGAAAACATGGTTGCTGTGGCAAACAGCAGGAACCATAGTGGTGATGACATAAGCGTTAGCATTAACAGGGACAATATTGACAACACTGGCAGCATGTTAAGAAAGAGGGATACCAGTAGCACCCTAGAAGCTAAGACTCAGTGGCTTTGCATTCTGAAAATCCCAAATTCAATCCCTGATATCTCCAGTTAAAGTATCCAAGGCAGCAGCTGTTGGGAAAGATCTTTCTGTGCCTGAGACCTTGGAAGGCTACCGCCTATCAAAATTGAGGTTGATGGACCAATAATGAGACTAGGTATAAGGCAGATTCGTAGGTAAACCCATCTAACCCCAAATCTACGAATCCCTGCAACCCAAATACAAATGTTAGCCTCCATGCACAGTTCTACTATCAATTTAACAAATGAATCTTTTAAAAGAAGCGTGTTATTTGGTGGTGCAAAGTGATGGCCATTCCTGTTGCCTAATTATTCAGTCCTTTGATATGCTCCCTAGTCTAGGTAGAACCCACCCCAGCGATTGTACCCCAACTATCTTTAGAATGTTTGTGGCAATAGGTCTTCACCTTATCGCTGGTTCTTTTCATGATGTTGTGATGTTTAATTTAGCTGTAAATCTTATTAGCAGCGCTTTGACTACTATGTCGGAGAGCTTAAAAAACGAAGTTATTTCAAAAGCGAAAAATGTGTCTGGTCTTGTCATGTGTAGTCAATATGATCCATTCTACGGTAGAGCTGTCAGGAAGGAAAACATTGGGTAATGCTTAATCTGTTCACTTCTGAAATGGACTCATTGGATAAAGTCATAGTTTTTTTGATCTATCATGGTTACAGCTAAGTAACCAATTTACAGATTTGTTAAGGGCATTAAACAAGGCACTGAGGCCTACAAACGCAAAACAGTACATCCCGAGTCAGAAATCCTTGCCGCATCCTCTTCAACCTGTACTTATTTCATTTTGCCCTCTTCATGTGAGGCAGCGGGAAAAATATTCAGTAACAGCGATCACTTGGCATTTCTTCTGTACCAGTCCTGTGCTAAATGCTATAGAAAAAAAAAAGTGTGCTTTGCAGTGCAATCCTAAGCAGAGTTGGGTGTGTTATGTGCTGTCAAGTTGGACAACCCAAAACCAGAGGTACACCTTGCTAAATCATTTGCAATCCATGAGTTTTAAAAGGTGTAACTCTGTTCAGGATTGTACTGTAAGCCTCTACACACTGGGTGTGTGGGCAGTCTATATTACCTGATACAAAGGCAAAATGCATAATTCAGTTTTGATTTTAGATAGCTTACAGCCCATTCCTGAGAATTGGGCCGAAGGTTCTTTGGAAATGGCGTGACCTCGCCACCAGCGTAACAATCGCACAATTACACGCACTTATGCTGGGGGCAAGGCCAGTCCCGCCAGTGGCCGAGTGCCGTGGGACTGCGCCTCGCCCCTATGCCGGCGCAGCCTCTCCATGGCGCAGGCCATGGCATAGAGAGGTTGCGCCAGCACAGGGGAGCATTCTGGGGGCAGGCCGGGGGGAGGAGCCATCGGTTAGGTGGCTTCCTATCCTGGTTTGCCACGGAATGTGAATGCCGGCGCCAGGGATGGTGGTGCTGCACCTGCTTTTTAGCAGGTGCAGCCTCGCTGTTTTCAAAGGGGCTTTTAGCCCTGTTGAAAACAAAAAAAAGTGGTGAAATGGCATTTTTCGTTCCCCCGGTGTGCGTGAATCAGCTTAGGAAGAGGTGCCACTGCGCCTCTTCCCCGCCGACTCCGCATGTCGTTGTTTCAGGAATGGGCTGTAAGGGACTTTACAGGGAATGAATGAGCTCAGATCTATTAGAAGAGATTTTTGGATAACCCTTTTTGTTATTCAGCAAAATGGCATTCAGTTTATCAGCAGCAATGTACAACCAGCAACTTTTAAAGTAGGTCATTAATATTCCCACTGTAGAGGTTGAAAAATGAGGTTGAAAGTGATTGTCCAGCCAAAGAGACAGCAGAAGGGATTCTGGGTTTCATTCTCAGTTCAGGTGGACTCCAGCCAAGTCAATGACAGCATATGATGTCTATGACTTTGTTTTACCCTCTGCCAAGTGAGTGAGTGAGTCCAGTGTGGCAGTGAGAACCCATACGTTCTCTTGTTTTACATATCCTTCTTGCCTCTTCCCTTTGCTGGCTATTGTTTTGCTTTGCTTTGCTTCCCACCTAAAGAGTAGGGTTGCAAACTGGCCAGTTTTTCAATAGCATGCCTATTCCGGCCCCCATTTCTGTTGGATTTGCCAGAAGAGGTTTTCTTCATATTCAGAGGGGAATAGGAGAGACACTAGTTTTTAACTGTTCAATGTTTCTAAAATTAAAGGAATTAAAGAAATCTGCTGCCCTCCCCCTCCAGTGGCCAGGGGAGCCTGGCAACCTTACCTCTACAACTAAGCTGTCACTTACATTTTAATTGTGAATTTTTAATTGTGAACTCTGGCCACCAAAAATCTGTTAATCTATAAGGTGTCACAGAATTCATTGTTTTTGGAAAACTATTCAGTCCAGCGTGGTGTAGTGGTTAAGAGCAGTGGACTCTAATCTGGAGAACTGGGTTGGTTTCCCCACTCCTCCATATGAAGCCTGCGGAGTGACCCTGGGCCAGTCACAGTTGTCTCAAAACTGTCTCAGCCCCACCTCCTCACAAGGTGCCTGTCATGGGGAGTGGGAGGGAAGGCGATTGTAAGCTGCTTTGAGATCCCTTTCAGCAGAGAAAAGCAGAGTATACAAACCAACTCTTCTTATTATTCTTTTCACTTTTGTAATAACTTCTCCCATACAGGATTTTCAAATAAGAATTAAAAGGGCATATAATTCAAACAAATTGTTTAGACTTGTTTATAGAAGGATCAGGAAGCAGCCAATGTGAAAGGCCTCTCCCTGAAAGAGGCTGCTGCCAATCAGAGTGGGCAATACTGACCAATGGGGTGAATCAATATAAGGCAGCTTCATGTCACAGCAGATTGAAAAATATATCCTAATGACAGCTAAATTCAGTGGGAATTTTGACTGAGTAATTGCCCAAGGTGTGAGCCAATGGTTCACACTCATTATTGTTTTCATTATAATTCCCCCTTACAAACTTTAAAAGAGACGTTATTTGTCTTTATCTTCATGTTCTGGCTTCCCTCCCTCCTCCGGCACAGCAGAATATAATCTGGTAAAATGCATATGCGATCTTAATTGTTTGACTTTGTTTATCCCATGGAGAAACCAATACAGCACTTACAGTAATTAAGATATTTTTTCTGGTCTTCTCATTTTGTTAATGATATCTTATTGAAGGCTGTGCAGTAATTACTGCCCACCGAGGCACACGCTCTGAAGCAAACTAATGGCCAATGACCAATAATGATTACATCAGTAATTATCTGTTATGAAGTATAAGCAAACAGGGAAAAAAAGTCTGAAATTAAAATCAGGGCGTTTGAAGCTAAAATTACTCATCTTATTAAACAATACTAAACTTATATTTGCAATTCATCGGCAAAAAACATACAGTAAGCTGTTTCCCCCCAACTGAATACTAATGTTCTAGTCATTTTCCAATTATATTTCCAAAAATATTTTTTCTACCCACTGCCTAAGGAACAATTGAAAACAATAAGAGCCATTTTTTTTAGTACTGAGGATGTTGTTAATGTTGTGGGGTTTGTGGGGGGGTCATATTTTAAAAGAAATGTTTAAATACATGTGTCCCAAAATGTACATTTTGCTATCTTATTAATACATTTTAAGAATATATTACAGTTTTTCATGTAAGTAAGAAAAATCCTTCCAAGGCAAAGACTAGAGTGGAGTAGATGAGATGGAAACAGAATCAATTGGAGGAGGAAGTGGTAATACATTCTGTTCTATAGCATGTGATAAACAATTGTCATTTCTAGTCCAGAAGAAATTAGAAACATATCTAAATGGAGTCATATAGAAAAACTGAAGATGATTGGTCTATTATAAATTGAATCTAATAACAGAAGTTTTTTGAATTGCAAATAAATTCCATTTTTTTCTTCCGTTTGACAAATTTAAGTGCTATATATGGCACTGGAAAGAAACACTGTATTAGATTACAGAGGATGTACCTAACCTCACCACAAAGTTCTTTGGATCCTTATCAACAATATGAAGTCAGGCAGCTTTAGGGAGGATCAGGTAGTTGCCAGCAGAAGTATGAGCTTTTGCTTAAACTGACTTCTTTCTCTTTCATCTCCTTCTCTCATGTGTACCCTGATAAGCACAGCATCCCATTCCAGGGATAACAGGAAGGAAAATTCATATCTAATTATTCATGTATTTTTAACAAAGTGCTGGTACTTACCTTTCAGGCCTTAACTGGTTTGGGGCCAGGGTACTGGAAGGGTCACCTCCTCCTGTACTGTCCAGCCCACCAGCTAAGATTCTTCTCACAAACCCTGCTCTGTGTGCCCCCCACCTTTGGAAGTGAGGCAAGTAATGACCAGAGACAGGGCCTTTTCAGTGGTAGTGCCTGCCTGGTGCCTATACTACTTATTTTTAGGCACCAGGCCAAAATGTTTCTGTTTACTCAGGCTTTTAACTAAGCCTTTTAAAACATTGGTTTATAGTTTGCTTTCAGCCTGAGAAATGTTTAAGACCCATTTTATGCCGCACTGTGTTTTATGTTGTTTTATGCTCTACTGTGTTTTTGAATGGTGTGTTTTAATAATTGTATCATGTTTTTATATTTTTATGATGTTTTATTTTGTAAGTTACCTTGGAAAGGTTCCCTGGAGACGTAGCAAAGAAATTTTCCAAACAAATGAACAGTCAGTTGAAACTACCAGTAATTTCTTCACCGCTAGACATAAAGTCTTGGTTTCCCTAATGCAGGGGTAAAGAAGAAGCCTCTCACCCGAGTAGAGACTAGAGGTTCAAATGTTCCACTGTACATGCAGGGTGCTGTATGAATGTCAATGCCCTGAGCCTAGGGTTGCCAACCTCCAGGTGGTGGCTGGAGATCTCCAGCTATTACAACTGATCTCCAGCCGACAGAGATCAGTTCACCTGGAGAAAAATGGCCGCGTTGACAATTGGACTCTATGGCATTGAAGTCCCTCCCCTCCCCAGACCCCACCCTCCTCAGGATCTGCCCCCTAAACCGCCCACCAGTGAAGAAAAGGGACCTGGCAACCCTACCTGAGCCTGGTTTTGGCTAGGAAGGACAGGCTAGAAATATTATTATTAGTAGCATTAGTAGTAATGATGATGATGATGATAATGCAGGAGAGTAAGCTCCATACCTGTGGGCAGAATGGACCTGCAAAAGAATGCTGGATGGAGACACCATGTTTGAGTGGGGGGGGGGTACTGAAATGAGACTAGCAAAGAGAGGGAGGACAGAAGGCAGGAAGAGGTGTTCTGAGATAAGTACTTGGCAGTGGAGGCCCCTGATCTAATATGGAGTCTGTTCTATGTAATGCAGTTCGTCAATCTCATCTACCTAAGGTTGCAAACTATGGGTTGGGAAATTCCTGGAGATTTGGGGGTGGAGCCTGGGAAGGGTGGGGTTGGGGAGGGGAGGGACCTCAATCCAGGTATAATACCACCCTCCAGAGCAGCCACTTTCTCCAGGAGAGATGATCTGTGTAGTCTGGAGATGAGTGGTAATTCTGGGGGAATATTCCAGGCCCCACCTGGAGGCTGGCAAACCTTACTCTATCCAACCTGTTATTTTGAGGGTTCATAAAGCTTTGGGAAGGCTAATACATATGGAAAAAAGGAGTGTGATTTCTGACTGATAATTAAAATCTTTGGGCTTTGACAGACTTGTAGGATATAGTTTAGTGTACCTGCAGACAAGTATTCCTTTTCTTTCCTTCCTAGCTGGGTCTCTCTCTCTCTCTCTCTCTCTCTCTCTCTCTCTCTCTCTCTCTCTCTCTCCCTCTGCAAGGAACATTTTGCAGTCATTGTTGTTGCAGGAAATCTCAAGATACACAACTAAAGTCAGTTCCCCAACTGGAGTAATAAATCTGAACTAATTGAGAGCAAAACCTGACACTACAAAGTCAAATTTAAACCTGGTGTAATGTGTTTGGGCCTTTCTAGCTGGCAGCAAATTTGGCCCTATATATTTTATTCCTAATTCTCACCTTAAATCAGAGTTTCAAAGGCTCAGCTGAATAAGATATGCCTCTGTAAAGTATGTTTTAAATTAGGAGCTGGTGAAATACTGTGCTTTTGATTCCAGGATGAAATGTATATCCCTCGGAAAAATGTGTTTCCATTGGCTGTTCCCCCCTTCCCTTCTCACCCCCACCCTTGTTGAGAAACCACGATCCAGAGAAGAGGGACGCTGAAAACAAAAACCTCTTTTCAGTTCATCCTCTGCATTTTCTTCTGGGTGCCAAGAGGTGGTTTAAAAGGGCAGGCTCTATTAGGCCGAAGTATTTCTTTAGGGTGGGGAAGGAGTTCTGTTGCTGTAGGGGAAAAAAAAAAAAAAAAAACAAGGCTTCCAACTGGTTTTAATTTTATTTGCAATGTTCATGGGAACCAGCCACACATGCTTGGCTGAACTCAGGACTTAGATTTTTTGGCAAGTTTTTTTATGAGCCCATCTTGGCAGGTTTTCAAGATGTCCAGATTGCTCACATTATATTTGAATAAGCACGACTCACTAGTCTAATCTGAGTTGTCTCGTACACCCCTAATGAGTGCTAGTTAAGATGGAAAATCATAGCAACGCAAACCGTTACTGTCGGAGTTCTGCTAAGCAAACTTTTGAACTGTAAATCTGCAGGATAAACATCTTTTAAGCCTTTGCTGTGTGCCTATCTGAGTACGTACACTTATACCAGGGCTAAAACGGTGACAGTGCCTTCGCTGATGTAAGATCACCCCTCATTGTAGCCGTGCCTTTTGGGAAAACCAACCAACCAACAAACAACCCCCCCCCCCAATATGGTTGCAACCCTGCACCCAGGCTGATTTAATCCCTACTGAAGTCTCTAAATGAACAGATGGCTTGAATGGGACATAAGCCCCTTTTGCGCAGGATCTTCCCTCACACCTTCTTTGCCCTTATCAGTTTATTCAATTCGACGTCATCATAAAAACGGTGAAATCGGTATCACAACATTTTCCTGAACCCAGAACAGCACAGCTAAGTAGCCCTTTGTCCGTTTGGAAGAGAGCATAGGAGAATCTTCTGTTATAAACACAAAGTCTGTGGTGATGTCCTATTATCACATCTGGGCGACTGTTGTCAGCATATTGGCCTAGCTAGCCAACCATTAACTATTTCTCTTCTAATGATGGGACAGAATCAATAACTGTGCAACATCCAGACGGCAGCTTCCCCCACGGCTGATTTAGGGCTGTAGTGTTGTACTGGAACCAGAGGAGGGGGAGACATAGCAGAGAAGAGGTACTGAGTTGTACGAAGGGATTTTGCTATGCATTCTGTTGTCGACTGTTGTGTCTACAGCAGTCCTGCTGCCTCCTCCCCCCTCCCCATCTACAATTTGGAGTAAAAGTCACCATGAGCACGGTCCTCATCTGTTTTTCGGGTGTCAGCTGTGCTGGATCAGTAAACAGCAAGCTATTCTAAAAGACCTCAGTATGGAAGCATCCTAAGGCAGTCAGTGATTTCACTACATTCCAGCCTCACATTTTCTGATTATGCAAATTACACCTGCTACCTTGATTATATGTAAATAGCATCAGGGGTTGACATCCAGGTATTGCCAGTTTTGCACATTAAAGTTTTTGCTAATCGTTCGCCTTGCACTTCTAATGTGAGTGGGGGGAAGTCTTGGTTTCATCCCATGCACAACAACTATTCATAAAACTAGAATAATTATATTGACCTATATGGTAGAGGAAGAGCTGGATCTTTCCCCCCGTGAAAACTGAGCTGAGCTTGCAAGACCAAAGCAAAACTGCAGCTCAGCTCTTCGAAAATCCTTGCCGGTTCTTTGCATGGTAATAAAGGTAAATATGATCAAAGTTCCACTCTTAGCAGTTTCTAACTAAGACCTTGTAAACAGATCTTGAATTTTTTTTTAGACGAGTTCGGCTCATGTTTAGTAAAGTTCTTAATTAAATCCTAATTAGTTCCATTGTCAGAGAGCTGAGCATAAGATGTCCACATTAGGGTTGTAAACAAATCAAAATAATATTTAATTTGTTTTGCTGTCTGAAAACATGGTGATGTGGAGGTTCTGAAATGGCTTTGCTTTTGTCACCAATTTAGCAATATCATGAAGAGAAAAGCATGGGATTTCCATTGGGAAGGTGGATCTGGAGATGCGGTCTCCATCACAAACCTGCCCTAGGAACTGCGATGTGAAAATCAGATCAAGGACCCTATATAGTAGGTAAGTGACTAGATCTACAAGAGAGCCACGAAGATGGGAAGTTCGTGCACAAAGCTGTATTTCTCACCTTGATCTAAGCCCAGTAGCAGGATTGTCAGATCCTCAGCATCCTGTGGTAAAGAATGACACAATTAAGAAAGAGTTAATAGAAACAGGAATTGTATCCCGTGTTATACTTTAATATGTGTAATCAAAATCATGTGGCTTTCGAACAGAAAATAATGCTAATAAAACAGCAGAGAAATTAGTAAGTGCCACATTGTGACTCCCAGTTTGTATGTATGGCATTTACATGAATTGAATTTTTAAAAGAAGCCCTGAATTGTGGAGGCTAGCTGATTGTCCTGAGAGCTCAACTTCTTGTTGAGGAACCCTGATAGGGATACTGGGGTGACATAGGGAGCACTGACAGTGATGGCAATGTCACTAACATGAAAACAAAATGGAAGTAGTGTCTTTAGGAATTACTGGAAACTCTGTGCTAAAACTGTAGAGTTCCCAGCAAATCCTAGAGTGGGCTGATGTCTCTTCTGGCTTTTTCCTGGAAGTGACATCATGCCCTCTCCTAACAGTGATTTTTTTTTTTTAGATTATTTTCCTCCTGCCAGCCACCATAGCAGCTGCAGGAAACAGACAGCTCTAGGCCCTGAGTATGAGTACAAAACCCTAAGCACTCAAAATGGAGACCTGGTAACCCTATTAATTGGACCAATAGATGGTTGCAGTCTGTTTTAGCATCAGGATATTTTAGTAACAGATGAAATATTAATTCATAATTTAAAACAATTTCAGCATAACTCTCTTTGGGGAAAAATAGTTTCATTGACTAATGAGTTTCCCCTCTAGTAATGATAACCAGCACTATTAGGTATAACATAAAACTTGAAGGAGCTGGAGTTTGAGTACTTAAAAAAAAAGGATTCTGAGGTAGTATCCTCTTATCTCCACCTCAGTTTCCTACCTGTAAAATGCACATTTCAGCTGAGGATGAATGGGGAAGTAGGGGTGTTGTTCAGGTATTTCATGTGGAGGGTTGTCAGGTCTGGGTTGGAAAATACCTGGAGGTTTTGGGGGTGGAGCCTGAGGAGGGCAGGGTTTGGAGAGGGGAGGGACTTCAATGCCATAGAGTCCAATTGCCAAAACAGCCATTTTCTCCAGGGGAACTGATCTCTGTTGCCTGGAGATCAGTTGTAATAGCAGGAGATCTCCAGCTAGTACCTGGAGGTTGGCAACCCTAGCATTCCACCAGGCCAGAGCCAGGGCCAAGAAAGCCAGAGATCAGTTCGCCTGGAGAAAATGGCCTCTTTGGAAGATGGTCTCTATGGCACTATATCCCGAAGTCCCCTCCCCAAACCCTGCCCTCAGGCTCCACCCCAAATTCTCCAGGTAGTTCCCAACCTGGAGCTGGCAACCCTATTTGAAAATAACACAGATTCATCTACCTAGATAGTGCCTTTTAATCTCACTCTTCCTCCAGAGAGATGGGGTACAGAGTTCTCTGGCACCCCATTTTATCCTTTTCACAAGGGTGTTGCTGCCGCTGATCCACAGCAGATCCACATGTTAGATAGGTTAGGCTGAGTGCAAGTGACTGGCTGGAATACACCCAGCAAGCTTTCATGGCAGTGTGGGGAATGGAGATCCACTCTCCCAGCTCCTAGACTGATACTCTAACCACTACATTACACTGGCTTCTCATCCTGGCAAAACAGTTTTTTCTTACAGATTTTTTTTCAAATATGGATAAGATCAGCAGCAGCAGCAGCAGCAGCAGCAGAAGAAGAAGAGTTGGTTTCCATATGCCGATTTTCTCTACCACTTAAGGAAGAATCAAACCGGCTTACACCTTCCCCCTGCCCCCACAACAGACACACTGTGAGCTAGGTGGGGCTGAGAGAGCTCTAAGAGAACTGTGACTAGCCCAAGGTCACCCAGCTGGCTTCATGTGTAAGAGTGGGAAAACCAACCTGGTTCACCAGATTAAAGTCCGCCGCTCATGTGGAAGAGCGGGGAATCAAACCCAGTTCTTCAGATTAGAGTCCACCGCTCTTAATCACTACACCATGCTGGCATCCAGATGCAAGAAAAAAGGGCAAATCTGCCACAAAACCAAAACACAATTTAAGCAGAGTGGATATTCTTTTACTATTCCCTGTCCCATTTGCCCAACCTGCAGAATTTAACAGTATTTAAACACTATCCTGACACTTAGGGCGAAAACACATGGTCACTTTAGCCTCCTTTATTCCGTTTCAGCCAGGATTCAGCCAGGATCGAATGCACATTCATCGAAACACATGCGTTCAATCCTGGCTGAATCCTGGCTGAAACATGGAATAAAGGAGGCTAAAGCGACCATGCGTTTTCGCCCATAGACATGCTAACAATTTTATTTCCATCTTGGATTACAATAATAATAATGTATTTAATTCATTTTATTTCTATACTTTTAAAAAGTCAGTGATTTCGATGCTCAAAATTATTCGGGAGGGCTTCCATTGGTGCAAATTATATGATTCCAGAAGAAGAGCTTTGAGGATTTGGGCCACAATATTTTTTTTTGGGGGGGGGGGTCTTAAATGTGTCACAGAGTCTAACATTTCACATGTACGCTGGGAGAATAGGAATGCATCCAAAAGGAGAGACGAAGCTGATTCACTTTTGATTCGCAGGGCTCATATTTCTGACTCGTGTTTGAATTGATTTTCTTGGCTAGAAGAACGTGAACGTCACTTTTTTTTTCGCCCTCCTTTTCCTTCTGAAAGCATTTCAAGCTTGGTATTCAAGGGCTGCCTGGATCATATTTTTGAAGGGCATCTGTTCCTAACTGCAGCCGAGGATGGGGCCCAGAGAGCAGCCTGGAAGGATCCACCTAGAATTGCCTGAATTAAGTCCTTGCACCTGGATATAATTGTCGTGCTGCTGTGCTGGGGTTTTCTTAAGCTACTGGTAAAACAAATTAGCTCATTTTAACTGGCATCCAGTAGGGAAGCACACAACTCTTCTCATAGAATGTTTTTCAAATAATTATTTTTCTATTGCCAGCTTTACCTCATGAATATTTTCCTAGAGGCTGAGCGAGATTTTATTTTAAAAGGCAAAGCAGATGCGGGTAAATATCCTGTTCTGGATGTCAGCACTAACGCAGCTCACGTTTGGGATGTGATATTTCTGTAGCCATAACTGTATTTCCCCTCCTCTCTCCTCAGCCCTAAATAAAAGTCAGATCGAAATGACGGTGTCACGTCACACCGAATCAAGAAAAGAATGCATTTCTGCAACTGCTGATTTATTTATTTATTTCAAATATTTCTAAGTTCACCTTACTCTTATACCGGGGATCTGGTAACATGGATTTTAGAATATTGTCCCAGATTTTGTTTGTTTGTTTATTTACTGCATGCATTTCCCTTTCTTCCTTTTATCCTTGCAATAATCTGGGAAAGTGGAGTAGGTGGAAACAGGTAAGTTTCTCACCGAGCATAGATTTAACATTAGGAAGAATTTTCTGATGGTTCGAGGGGTCCCTCAGTGGAACAGGCTTCCTTGGGACGTGGTGGGCTCTTTGGAGGCTTTTAAACAGAGTCTAGATGGCCATCTGTCAGCAATGCTGATCCTATGAATTTAGGCAGATTACAGGAGGGAGGGCAGGAAAGGTTGTGTCAGTGTTTGGCTCTCGTGGCCCTTTCTTACATGTCCAGGGCAATGCCAATTGCCACTTGGGGGGGTCAGGAAGCAACTTTCCTCCAGGCCATATTGACCTGGAATCCTGGAGGGCTTTTTGCCATCTTCTGGGCATGGAGTAGGTGTCACTGGGTGTGGAGGGGAGGTCATTGTTAATTTCCTGCATTGTGCAGGGGGTTGGACTAGATGACCCTGGTGGTTCCTTCCAAATCTATGATTCTATGAACTTGGGTCTTCCCAGGCCTGCTCCAGTACTTTAACCAGCATATGACACTGCCTTTATTTTAAAACTGATTTGCATATTCAGTAGGGCATATGACACCATCCTCTTGGGGCCGTAGTATTTCGGAATGCCTGTGTAGGATCTCATGTGTTAAAATATCTCCACTAAAACTTTCATTGCATGTAGAAAGCTCGTACAACAGGCGGGAAGGATTCTTTTGGAGACCCTATTTTTCTGCATACAGGGAGAATTTGCTATAATCTCAGCCTGGAAATAGCATATTTCTTCACAGATTTACAGCTGAAAAGAGGATAAACTTTGCTACTCATGCCCAGATATTTCTGTGCCACTTTTGCTCATCCTTCCCTCCTAAATTCTAGAATAAGTTGCTCCACATCAGGTACCAGAGCAAGGTAAGGAACAGGGGCAGGTCAGGGGAAATGCTCACTCACAGCTGGGTATCTAAATAAAGAAGCCAACGTAATTTCCAGGTTGCAGCCTTAGGTGAGAGAGATACCTTCAATTTTTTCATGATATCTGACACAGTACTACATTTCATGCTAAACAATTTACTTAAAATATTGTCTCTTTTCAATTGAGAGGATGTCTAAGGCAATGACAATACAACAAAAAGGGCCTTTATGTGGGACTGCTTTGGGGCTTCCTTTTGATTACACATGCCTTTTCTACCCATCAGAGGTCGCCTCACTCTCCCCATGCATTTTGTCCGCATTTTCCCAATTCCGGATAAAACAGCATCTGGGAAACACGGGCAAAATGCACATAGAGAGCGAGGCGATCTCTGATGGGTGGAAGAGGCATGCCTAATCAAAAGGAAACCCTGAAGCAGTCGGCGGGGGTGACTGTGGGGAAACGTCCCTGCAGAAAAGGCCAAGGACACCACAAATAAAGCCAATAAAATGTCATCCAAATGTCTCTCGGTTGATCCATAACCAGAGTGCCTCCAGGGAGAATACCCTAACCCGGTAGCTCCCTGTCTAACCTCTGATAGTCAGAAGCATTTGAAGAAGAACCTATAAGGATGGTTCTAATGATTAGGCAGGTTTAAAGGGCAGCAGGTGATCCTTTAGCTAGGGCTGTTGAATTAAATAAATTCGGTATAGTTCGGATTCGGCTGAATTCGGCCCGTTTAGATTCGGGATATGCCGAAGTCCGAACTCCCCCGCTTCGGGTCCGTGCAATTCGGTGGGAATTCAAAGTTCGGGGAAAAAATTTGGCTGAATAAAGCCATTAAAAACACAACCGCGCCTTTCCGCAGCTCGGGGGGGGAGGCATTTTTGGGGGTAGAGGTCCCAAACTTTCAGAGGAGCTTCAAAGGACCCTTCTTGCCAGACCCCCCAAGTTTTGTAAAGATTGGGTCAGGGGGGGCTGAGATATGGGCCCCGAAAGGGGTCCCCCCACCCTTAATGTGCATCTCTGGGCAGAGCTTGCCACCCACGCACAAAGCTCCCAGCCCCGACAAACAGCTGATGAGAGCAAGGGCGGGGCAGGTGCTAAGAACTTTGCAAAGCAATACAACTGCAAAGCAACACCTTTGCAAACATGCAAAGGGCGGGGCAGGTGTGAAGAATTTTGCAAAACAATACAACTGCAAAGCAACACAAGCATGCAATGCAACAGTGCAAAGCAACACAATACAACTGCAAAGCAACACAAGCACACAATGCAACAGTGCAAAGCAACACATGCACCTTTGCAACAGTGCAAAGCAACACCTGACACCTGGGAGTTTGCAAACCATGGAAATGGACAGAGGCAGCTAGCTATGCATAATGAGCAGGAGGGGGTGGGATTTCTCCTTTTGCATTGGACTTGGGACCAGACAGATGCATTCTTTAAGTCACCATTTGAAAACCAGTTTTGAGCAAGCATCAAAATAACCTAACTGATCTTATGAATGAGGGAAAACCTGAAGACATAAAAATGAAGCCCCCCCCTCAAACCAGGGAGAGAGAGACTGGAGGGGGAACACACACCCCAGGCAGAACCGGCAAAAGCCCCCTTTGGCTCCCCCCCACCCACAGAAACTGCTCCCTCCCCCCACACACACAGACTCTGCTTTCCCCCCACACACACAGAGAGAGAGAAAAGAAAAATTACAGATTAAAGCCCCCAAAGGGGTCTTACTGTGGCTGTCTTCTGTTCCATCAGGAGCGGCTGCGAGGCTGGGTAATCCAATATGATTCCATTTGTATCCAATATGAGATCCATATGTATGCATCTCTCGAGGGTGATCCATTCATCCCAATAGGGAAAAGGGGAAAGCCCATATCTCGGGGGGCCCTGACCCAATGTTTACAAAACTTGGGTGGTCTCTTATGAAGCCTTGTCTGAAGCTCCGCTGAAAGTTTGGGATCGGCACACCCAAAAATGCGCCCCCTGCAGCCACGGAAAGAGAAAAGGGGGGAGCCCATATTTCAGCCCCCACTGAACCCATCTTTACAAAACTTGGGTGGTCTCTTAAGAAGGATTGTCTGAAGTTTTGATAAAAGTTTGGGGGCTGCACCCCCCAAAAAGCGCCCCCTGCAGCCACAGAAATGGAAAAGGGGGGAGAGGAAAAAGGGGTGGAGCCCATATCTCGAGACCCCCTGACCCAATGTTTACAAAACTTGGGGGGTCTCTTAAGAAGCCTTGTCTGATGCTCCGCTGAAAGTTTGGGGTCAGCACACCTAAAAATGCGCCCCCTGCAGCCATGGAAAAAAAAAGGGGGGGAGCCCATATCTCGGGACCCCCTGACCCAATGTTTACAAAACTTGGGTGGGCTCTTAAGAAGGCTTGTCTGAATATCCCCTGAAAGTTTGGGGTTTGTACCCCAAAAAATGCACCCCCTGCAGCCACGGAAAGGAGCGAATGTGCACAAGCAGCCCCGCACACACACACGAAGATTTCCCTCTCTCTGTCTCTCACCAGCCAGCCGCACATCAGCTGATTCCTCCAGTACTCAATCCTGACTGATTGGCTAGAAGAAGACCCAGCTTGGCCACCGATTGGCCGGGGGAGGAGAATGCTGCTTACTGAAGGTTATGCTGCTTACTGACGGCCGAATTTGCCGGATTTATTCGCGAACTCCCGAACTCGCTGAATTCGGCCCCCCCGGTTGCCCGCCATTTTTGAGTTTGGTTCGTCCCGAACTAAAAACCACCGAATCAAGGGAAATTCGGCTGATTTTCAGTTCGGGCCGAACCGAATCAACAGCCCTACCTTTAGCCATGTTTATAGGTCAAAAATAGCATTTTGAATTGTTCCCAGAAAATGGACTGGAAGCCAGCAGAAAGGCTTTTTGTTTTGGTGAGATATGTTCTCAGTGGCCAGCCCAGACAACAGTCAGCTCAGCTGTTATGTTCTGGATGAACTAGAGTTTCCAAGGGGTCTCCAGCGGCAGCAGCACACAAAAAAACCCATGGTGACCTAATATTAAGATGTTACCAGGGCAGATTTTGTTCTGGCAGGGCTATTTTAATTGGCTGAAATTTTGACTGATTTTTGGAATGACAACTGCCTGGGGCTGTTCCCGAACACTTTGGGAGCTTAGGAACGAGTGAACGAAAAAGGAAGGCAGACCTGCAGATTCCCACACATCACCCATTATAGCGCTCATAAAAGCCAAACTGCATAATATACAAAGTCAATTATCTCTGTTCATGGAAAGTACCAGCTGAATGGCTTTATTTTAAATGTACCGCTATCAACTCCTTCCCGTCGGAAAAGCATCATCAGGAACAACTCTTCTAGTAAAAGTGACCATTTCAAACAGTAGCATAAAATTAACTTACATTATGGGTACTGTAAGTTCGCCTACTTTTAGAAAACCGACTACCTGTGTAAAAATGGAATCTACAATCTCAAGCGTACCAGAAATACAAGTCTCCCATTTGTTGGATGGCAGAATAGCGGCAACATCCACAATTAAACTATGAAGCGGCTGTCACTGTTTAATGCATTCCAAATTTTGGAGATGGTTTAGCACAAATCTCTCATGGCTTTAGGCTACAATCTGATTTGCATGCATAAATGGCAAATCTCAGGAAATCTCTGTGTACTGTAAACTCTGTGACTTTATCCCCTACATTACAATCAGCCTCAGTCTGTTCGGTCTGGCAAGGAAAAAAGATTGGTAAGAGTGATCACTTGTTTTATTTTTAAAAAACTGATGTTTCCAACCGATAAGTAGTACACATAACATGAAATTATTGAAACGCTATGCAAAAGGATATGTTGCATTTTCACCAAGAGAAGCAGCAACTTTCTATAATGAAAAGCCTTCCACAAACTCATGCCCTAAGAACATAAGAACATAAGAACTGCTTTACTGGATCAGATAAAGGTTCATCTAGTCCACCATTCCATTTCCAACAGCAACCAGCCAGATGCCTCTTGAAACTCATAAGCAGAGTGTGAGGCTGGTGTTCATCACTTTTTGCTTGTTCCTAGGAAAAAAACGGAATAAAAACTGACTAGGAATCTGGAGGCTCTATTTGGCTGTCATGGTCCATAGTTGCTGATAGACCTGTCTTCCACAAAATCCTTTTAAAAAGCCATCAAAGGTCTGGATCAGATTGTAATAATTGTACTGTGGGAAGCAACAAGCTAGGATGCACATACTTGCCTTGGCCATATGATGCACCTTCCCCATCTCCAGACATTCATGTGGGGACTTACAGTGCATACCTAAGGAGAGTTACTCCAGTCTCATTCATTTCAATGGAGTAACTCTTCTTAGGAATGCACTAAGTTCCAGATATACTTATTGCACAGATTGCATAGGCAGTGATCATTTCTGGTTTGATTTGATGATATGTACACCATTAAGCCCTTGAATTGATGATATGTACTTGTTAAGCCCTTGAATGGATGTCTGGAGGTACAGTAGGCATGTCAAGTGGAAGGAGCATGCCCAATAGATGCCCGATCAAATGGCACTTTCCCCTTTCACTCCTCTCTCCCATGTGTAGCAATAGCCCAGGAGAGCAATTGGGAAAAAAACAAAAAAAAAACATTGTCCAGTCTATCCCCAAACTGCAGCTGTCTTTATAGCCCGTGGAAGTAAATTCTGTACATGAATACACATGCAAGGAGCACTTTCTTTTGTAATTGCCTTTAATCCCAATGCTCTTCCTACTAATCCTGCACAACTGGGACCCAAAGGAGGGTTCTTAGTGGTGAGGGGAGGGTACCCTGACCATGTTCAACAACAGTATAACAGATCTTATCTTCAAACATGTTCCAAGGCTGTTTATGTGTTTCCAAATTCTTGAACTTCTTTAACAGAGACCAGCATTTGTAGCAATGTGTTCCTTATGGCATGGTTGGCCCTAATGTCTGATACTTCTAGTTCTGCAAATTAGGAGTAAACGGGAATGGACCAGAAAAGCCCTAGCACAAGAGTTTTGATTTACATGTTTATAATCCTGGGCCAATATTTATGAACAGCCAGCTTCCAGTGGGAAATTAAACTAATCTGAAAAGCGTAGTAAAACGCATGCCATGTACACTGGGAGAATTCCTCCAGTGTTTTTCTCTCTTTAATGCTTATTAATAAAGACAACAGTAAACCTAAAAGGAAGTGACGGATATCCTGTTCTTTTTCATCATAACATGAGTCTTTTGTTGGGTAAATTCCATGCCAGATCTTCTAATTTAATTATGGCGAGCATGATGTGAATGAATCGAAAAACAAGAATGAATAACAATCTCTTGGAATGCCACTAAATAAAATATGTCAGTGGCCTTTTTTGTGCGTGTTCATAATCCTTTTGTTTGGTTGATATTTGGTAAAGAAATGTAAGTGGAGTTTTTAAATACATCCTGTTGGGTAAGCAAGAACTGGCTTTATATTTTGAGTCCTAGACCCAGTGCACTGAAATCCATGTGTACCAATGTATCATTGCTTTGATTAACAATTGAAAAGGTATGTATTGGGAAAGAGGGCAAAACTGATAGTGATGATATATGGAAAGCTAATTGCTCCCAGCAATGAAGAGATACTATATCAAGTATAGATTAATTTACAAAAAATCAGTACTCAGGGACAAGAAAGAATAGGGGGCAGAAAGTTATCTTACCTTCTTTATAAAAAATGTAACCACGAGAATCAAAGTACATATACTATCAGAGCAGTTCTAAACAGAGTTGCATGCCTTTAAGTCCGTTGAAGTCAAAGAGTATAGTAGGGTGTAACTCTGCTCAGGATTGCACTGCAAATCACATAGAATTCCGTTCATAATAGTGAGTTTTCTGCAGATATTTCAATTTAGCTGGATTTAAACACCAGTCCAAAAGACTTGGGAAATCCCATTTAGTGGAACTTGTGCATGTTTAGGATTGGGGCTTCCATCACAACAATGCTTTTCAGTCTAAATTCCTTGGATTTACTGGACCAAGATATATGGAAGGACTCCAGAACTTTTGAAGATCAATAGTGTGTACACAAAACCAGCATCTTTTCTTATTGAAGAAATGAGCCCAGCCCCTTATGAATGGCCTCAGCGGGTTTCCTGCTGAATCAAACTGGAAAACAATGGCTTGGGTTTTGTAAATCATTCCCTGTGCCTTTCAGTATGTTTGCATATCCTAATACTGGACAGTTTCCATTCATCTTGGCTCTCAAAGCAAATAAATGTAACTCCGCGTCAGAGATGAAAGTGAAAATGCATATGTTAACTCCCCAAAGACAAACGTAATATATACATTCAGTTGCTTAGCAACAAACTTTTATATCTTTTTTTTGGGGGGGGGGTGAATGGTGACACCAGTTAGAGAAGCCAGACTGCATCACTTGTCAGTTTCCCAGAGAGCTTCACGAGCATTTTTCTGTATCTTGCTCATGGTTAAAGATGAAAGCCTTTTGTGGTGAAATAATGTTGCAAGTCTAGTGTATTTGCTCATTAGCAGAAGTGAGCAGTCAGTTGATTTTCAGTGGCATGTTGCTTTTGAGAGCTCTATCAGCAATGGGTGCTCCGGGCATGTGTTTGTGTACATGGAGAGGAGCATACAAAACTGCATTGATACTGGTGTGCTGCCACACATAGACCTGTCATTGTTTATATGTGGCTCATTGTTTTCCCTCTTCTGGCCTAGCTAGCACTCTGAAGCCTATGACATCCTCATCTTCATCATCGTGCATACTTGGTCCATCAGCCACACACTGTTCTGAAGGTCTTTCTGATGGTCAAGGAACCACTGCAGTGGTGCAACAGTAGGAGCATGATGCATTATAGCAAGCTGTTATGATGCAGTCAAGAGTGACAGGCAGGTAGCTTGATCGATTCATCCCCAGTTACTTTGCAGGGTGTACAGCTATGCCGCTGTGTCACTGCTAGCTATATTGTGTGCCACTGCTGTTACTCAGAGTACTATGATTCAGGGCTTATCTTTTGCAGACATTCAGGGTCTTGACTTCCAGGACTGCATTGACTACACTGTGTCTAGCAAGTAGGATTCAGGTTCAAATCTTCAAGAACCTGGGTACCCAAGGTTGGGTGGGATAAATAAAATACATAGATAATGAAAATATAATTTATTTAAGGCTCTATTGCAAGATAAAAAATATTTTAAAGCGTTAAAACAGCATAATGGAATTTTCTAAGGTTGATATTTAGAACCACATGCCAGATGTGTTTCAGCCTATTTGGACTTCCTCAGTGGTCAATTGAAACCCATGTAAAACATACACCCATTTACAGATATATATACATATACAGACAATATATATCAGACCAGGCATGTATATAGGTTGTATAATATATTACCAATTATACAAATATCTGGTAAGATTGTCCCAAGTTGTTGTACTGGGCTGTATATGTCTCCCATATAAAATGTGTACAATTATCAACCTGGTAAAACGCGTCTGGCATGTGGTTATAGACACCATCCTTAGGAAATGCCATTGTGCTGTTTTACCATTTTCAAATAATTTTTATCTTGACATAGTGCCTTAAATAAATTATATTTTCATTATCTATATATTTTCTTTATCCCACCCAACCTTGGGTACCCAGCTTCTGTTTTCTAGGCTGGGTTTCATTCCCCTCTTTTTTCATCAAGTCTTCAAGAGTCAAGGTTTGGGGTGAGATGTCTGCTGCTTCCCACACCTAGCTCTCATTGTCTCCACACCTAGATCCAAACAACCCCTGCTTCTTTAAGAGTGCATCTCGCTGCTGCCGTGCATAGTGCCAACATTACAACCGTCACCACTGCTGATGTTAATCGCTAGTGCTGTCATGTCAATCTGCAATTTTTCGGAAGTTCCTTGGAATGGCAGTTCTAAGAAAAACAATGTGACCATATTCATATTCTGTATTGGGTCTGTATATTTATAATCCCAGTGTGAATCATTTTATAAATAATGGACTATGAAGCGTCTGGAATATTGTCGGATTTACAGTGCAATTCTAAGGGGGGGGGGGTAGTTGAGGCGGGCCTGGAGATTGTGCAGCCACGCCCCCTCCTGAGCAGCTTGCTGCCTTGGCATAGCAAGCCAAAAATGGAATTTCCTGAAAACCCCATTAAACTGCTCCGTTCAGTTTCACAGGGCTGCACCTCCCTTTTTGCCAGTGCAAAAGGAGGCATTCCCAAGGTAAAGGGCTCTGGGAGGTGACTTAAGTCAGCCCCACCCTGGGAATGCCCCCTGTGGTGTTGGCGTATGTTAGAAAGCGTTGCAGCTCTACAGGCGAGTAAGCACAGAAGACTCAGCACGTAGTACAAAAGTGCTCTTTTATTCACAGTGACAGAATGCTCCGCTTGGTCATCAACTCTCCACAACCCACAACCCAATACATATATAACACACCTATATACATAT
Source organism: Euleptes europaea (assembly GCF_029931775.1). NCBI lineage: Eukaryota > Metazoa > Chordata > Lepidosauria > Squamata > Sphaerodactylidae > Euleptes > Euleptes europaea. Next base: position 32,047,724 of record NC_079316.1, on the reverse strand, counting down.
CTGGCATAGTCTCTCAGCCAATCACCTGTTGGCTGCCTTGTCTCCAGGACTATCTAGCTCAGTCCAGTACAAGCCAGTTTTTCTGCTCAGTCATTGAGCTGTCATGTGACACCACCAATCACCTGGCTGTCACATAGATCTTTTACATCTGCTTGCCATCTGCTTGCCATGTGCAGTCTCATGTTCCAACACTCCTCCTAGACTGACATTGCAAGCCCCAATTTGCTTCTAAATAGTTCAAACTTTTCAGTAGACAAACATTTGGTAAAAACGTCAGCAATATTTACATTTGAAGCACAATGTTTCAAAACCATTAAACCATTGTTTACCGCTTCCCTGACATTCTGGTATCTTATTGTGATGTGTTTACTTCTTGTTCTTATACCTTGATATCCAGCCAATTGCTGTGCTGCAGTATTATCACAGTAAACACTTACAGGCATTTCATATTCAAGATTTAGGTCTTTAGCCAGTTGACACAGCCATTCCAGCTGAATCTCACTGTCGCTTAATGCAGAATATTCTGCCTCACATGTGCTGGTAGCTACATGAGTCTGTTTTAAAGACTTCCACATAACCAGTGCCCCATGTAGAAATAACACGTACCCAGTGGTAGACTTTCCTTCTTCTCTTTCCCCCCAACTGGAGTCACTATACACTGTGATTGTTTCCTCTGCATCAGCCTTTAAACACAACCTGGCTGAAGCTGAGCCTTTTAAGTATCGCAGCACCCTTTTTGCTGCATTCCAGTCTTTCATGTATGGACATGCACATTTCTGGCAAAGCAAATGTACTGCCATACAAATGTCTGGTCTTGTCCAACATGACAGATATAACAATGAACCCACCAACGATTGGTATTGATTTTTATCATGGAATACCTTATCATCCACCTCTTTCACATACCCTGTTGTCATGGGAGTCTCAGTGCTTTTGGCCTCTGTCATTTTAAATTTTTCTAGGAGCTGTTCAATCTTTTTCTCCTGGCACAATTCAAAATATCCTTCTGGGTTCCTGGTAATTTCTACCCCCAGATAATTTTGAATGTCACCAAGATGCTTCATTTTAAACAGTTTTCCAGTTGTCTCCTTAAACCAGTTTAGTTGTTCTTTTGTATGACACAACAAACAAAGATCATCAACATATAAAAATACAACACAGTCAGAGCCCTTTACACATTTGGTAAACATACAAGGATCAGCAACACCTTGCTTAAACCCAAGATTTGCCAATGCTTCACTAATGCATTGGGACCATGCACGTGCACTCTGCTTTAATCCATACAGAGCCTTATGCAATTTTAATACTCCTTGTTTACCCTTGCATTCAAACCCAGGGATCTGCTCCATATATATTTCTTCACTTATTGTTGCATTCAGATATGCTGTGGTGAAGTCAAAATGGTGCACTAACATGTTATCTCTGACAGCTTTACACAATGCAGCTCTTATAGTATCAGCCTTCACAGTGGGAGCAAATAATTCATCAAAGTCTTGCCCTTCAACTTGGGAATAACCCTTAGCCACAAGCCTGGCCTTACGGAGTATCTTCCCTTCTGGACACTGTTTGACTTTGTAAAGCCATCTGCACCCTATGGCTTTTCTTTGAGCTGGCAGTTTTGTTACAGAGAATACCTTATTCTCTTTCAGGGAATCAAACTCAGTTTGCATGGCTTCTAGCCAGGCCTCCTTTTCCCTGCTTTCCAAAGCCATTACCTCCTGAAAGCTCTTTGGTTCTTTGACTTGTACATGATTTACATCAGTGGTCTCAAAACCATACCTCTCCGGGGGAATTCCTTTAGTGCTCCTGCTTGACACCCTAGGAATCTGTCTCCCCTCTTCAGCCCTTGGCGATGAAGCCCTTTGAGGAGATCCCTCCTGCTTCACCCCATCTGCATCCTGTGAGAGATCTGTCAATGGTAGCCCAATTTCTTTTTGCTCCTCCTGTCCATGAATTCTGGCCCAGTTATTACTCTCACAAAAATTCGCAGCTCTGCTGTAGCTGAGAGAATTATGTTCATCAGCAAACCTGTATGATTTCATGCCAGACTGATACCCAAGGAAGGTTAGTTTTTTAGCTCTCGCTCCTCCTTTCCTTCTCTTGGATATTGGCACATCAACCCAGGCTTTTGTACCAAACACTCTGAGGTAACCTAAGCTAGGATCCCTCTGGTACAAAACCCTATAAGGTATGTCTTGTATGGACCTGGTCCAGATCCTGTTGGAAACATAGGAGGCGGCCTTTATTGCTTCTGCCCAGTATGTCATTGGCAACCCTGCATCCTGCAACATGGAATACATTTTTGTTTGTAGCATTCCCCCATGTCGCTCAGCAACACCATTTTCTGCTGGCACCGCCACGTTGGCAACTCTGTGCCTCACACCTTGCACCTGTAACCATTTCTTAAACTCATTTGACATGAATTCTCCCCCAAAATCTGTTTGGAGAGAATCCAAGGTACATTTAAGTTGTTTCTGCACTCTTTTGGCCCAATACTTAAATGTTTCAAACACCTGTGACTTTTTTTTCAAAGGATACACCCAGGAGAATCTGGTGCAATCATCCACCAGAATCAACGCGTAATGGTTACCTGAGTGACTCTCCCTGTAGGGGCCTATTACATCTGCATGCACTACCTTTAATGCAGTGTCTGAGAGTCTCTCACTATGCTTAGCCACTGGGTAAGCCTTAGATTTGGAACTTTTGCATACCTCACAATCCAGGTAGTTCCCACACTCTTTAACTTTTTCCTTCCCCAGTAAGGCTAGCGTTTTCTTTATGGTCTCATAATTTGCATGAGCCAACCTTCTATGTAGCAGATGTATGCAATTGTCATGGGGGCTCTTATTAGTTATCATCTTTGCCTCCACATGCCTATTTTCTACCACATACACATTATTACACATTTTCCCTGTAAGAAGCACTTTCCCACCTTTGGATATCTTACAAGCCTTGTCTGTAAATGTTACAGTATATCCAGCCCTGTCAAGGGCACTTACACTTAGCAGATTGTTCTCTAGTTCAGGGACACATAGCACCTTTTTAAATGTATAGTTCAAAGCTGGGAACCACACACTCCCCTCACGTGTCACCTCAGAATTCCTTCCATCAGCGAGGCTTACGTGCGGCAAACTTGAGTCCCGTGTGTCTTTTAAAAGTTCCTGATGCCGGCAAATGGTCTGTGACGCACCAGAGTCTAAAATCCAGACACCGGCTGTGTCACTGTGCTCAGTCAGCACCAATGATGCCTTCTGACCGCTCACAAACTCACGTGACGACTGGTCCCTTCGGCTTTTCTTCCTTGCTTCTGGGCAGTCACGCTTTAAGTGATTTGTAGCCTTGCAGATGTAGCAACGTCTGACCCTCAGAGCCACGTGCTGCTGTAAATCACCCGGCTTTCTCTGCTCCGCATTCCTTTCTCCGCCGGCAAACCTCCGCGTCTCCTGGCTTGGCAGGTTTCCCTCCGGCTTGGCAGGCTTCTCAGGATTTCTTGCAAGCAATCTCTTTTCATGTTCCAAAATTCTTCCAATAACATACTGTAAAGTTAGTTTATCAATTTCAACCGACTCCAGAGCTGTAATTAGCATGTTATACTGCTCAGACAGAGAGCTCAGGAGTATATAAACTTTATCATCCTCCGGTAGAGTCTTCCCCCTCTGCTCCAGCATTTGGAAACATTCAGTCAGTTCATTTATATGGTTTCTCACAGGAACTGACGGCAAAAGAAAAGTTCTGTACAAACGCCTCGTTATGGCTATCAAAGAGCCAGCTGTTTTTTGGACATAGACCTGAGATAATGAGTTCCAGGCTGCTTTCGCTTTCAAAGCTCCCGTCACATGGACAAGCTGGTCGTCAGCCACGCTCAGCACTATACTTGCCAGTGCCTTCTCATCTTTCACCACGTCCTGCGGCGTCTCAGGATCCGGTGGGTTGGAGACATAAATCCACAGTGCCTCTCTTTTAAGGTAGTGTTGCATTCGTAACGCCCACACATTGTAGTTGGTAGAAGTGAGCTTCTCCACAAGCAAGGACATTGCAGCTTGAGCCATAATTTCTCCCGCTCCCTGCTGCTCCTGCTCCGTGTCGCTCTCCTCCTCCGCCTCAGACGCACTGCTGCTGACAGACCTGCTGGGCACCTCCTCTGCTCCGTCTGACTCAACCTCAGACATCCACTCGCCTTCTGCTCACTACAGCCCTTGTTCCACAGATAGTACCTCTGCTCAGAACCTCCAGGATGTAGCGCAGTTGAGCTGTACTGGGCCCATAACCCTGTTGGCGTATGTTAGAAAGCGTTGCAGCTCTACAGGCGAGTAAGCACAGAAGACTCAGCACGTAGTACAAAAGTGCTCTTTTATTCACAGTGACAGAATGCTCCGCTTGGTCATCAACTCTCCACAACCCACAACCCAATACATATATAACACACCTATATACATATCTGGCATAGTCTCTCAGCCAATCACCTGTTGGCTGCCTTGTCTCCAGGACTATCTAGCTCAGTCCAGTACAAGCCAGTTTTTCTGCTCAGTCATTGAGCTGTCATGTGACACCACCAATCACCTGGCTGTCACATAGATCTTTTACATCTGCTTGCCATCTGCTTGCCATGTGCAGTCTCATGTTCCAACAGGGCGAACCCTTGCACTGGGGAAACGCTGTTGCAGCTGCTGTGCTGGCGCTCATGAATGGGGCTCCCCAGCACCGGTATAAGTGGCCCTGTGCTGGTGATTGTGCCAATTTAGCCTGCACAAGTGGCATTAATGCTGGCACAGGGGTCACACTGGCTCCTAACCCCTTTCAATGCCCCCTTCAGGATTGCGCTGCCCGAAGAAGAAGAAGAGTTGGTTTTTATATGCTGAATTTCTCTACCACTTAAGGAAGACTCAGACCGGCTTACAATCAATTTCCCTTCCCCCTCCCCACAACAGACACCCTGTGAGGTGGGTAGGGCTGAGAGTGTGTGACTGGCCCAAGGACACCCAGCTGGCTTCATGTGGAGGAGCGGGGAATCAAACCCAGTTCTCCAGATCGGAGTCCACCGATCTTAACCACTATACTACGCTGGCTCTCCCTGTTTAAAAACTGCTTTAAAGCATTGTGATTTATTACAATTAATTATTTTAATTAATTTGTCTCTTCCATTTTACAGGAAGAAGCGAGGCCCCCAGTAACTGAAGAAGCATTTGTCTCAAGCAGCCTACATAAAGGGGGGGGGGGGAGTTCTTTGGCGTTTTGTTGAATGTTGGAAGGATACAAGCCTATGGCTAAGAGACTAACAGTGCAATCCTGTGCTGAGTGACTCCAGCCTGAGCCAAGTGGAATCAATGGGCTTACATTTAGGACCCTACAGAAAAGTGCTTATTTATTTAGGATGTGAAGAGTGAAAAATCATGGGAGTGGAGCTTCATATCAAAGAATATGGAAATAAAGGTTGATTCACACATGTTCTGGAGTTCAGTGCCTCCCAGGTGTGTATGGTCCTGCTTTGGAATGGGACCGCAGTGCATGAGGAGAGGTTTCTTAAGCCTTCCCTGGTGGCTTTTTCCCCAACCTGAAATGGCCCCAGGCCAGGAGTTGCTATTTGCCCTGTTGGGGAATCTTACATGTAGCTTTCAGAAGATCTAAGTTTCCCCAGAGGGACATTTAATGGCTCCAGAGGCTGTTTCCTTTCCTTTCCTTTCCTTTATCCCTTAGAAGCTCCTTGATCCATTGATCTTGAGCAGCATATATCTAATGTTTGCGTGATATAAGGACTGAAACAAATCTTGCCTCTGCAATATAGCCTTGGGATCCCCAGAGGCTGTTTCAGGTCAGGAAAGTGTCATGGGGGCGGTGGAGAGAAAGGCTTAAGCACTCTATCCCTACTCACCATGGTCCCAGACTTAACTGGGCTGGCCTGCACACATCTGGGAGGCGGTGAACTCTAGAATACGCTTCTGTCACATGTGACTCAGAACGTCTAGCAGGATAGCTGGCATATACCTATGCACCAATAATTATTGTATTGGGATTTGAAGAATTTCGGAACACATGAACACATGTAGCTGCTTTAAACTGAATCAGACCGTCAGTCCATCAAGGTCGATGTTCTCTTCTCACATCAGCAGCAGCTCTCCAGGATCTCAGGTAGTGGTCTGTCACATCGCCTGCTACCCGATCCTTTCAACTGGAGATGCCAGGGATTGAACTTGGGACCTTCTGCATGCCAGTGTAAGTCAATACAATCAACAGGATGGGACATCCCGTAAGCAAAGTAATAGGACTAGGACTGCAGAAACCTGAAACAAAGCAGAAATCTGAAACAAAGCATGGCACGTTGAACAATGCAGGCATTACATACTAGGATGGTACATATAGCAACAGATAGTACATACTATATACAATAGGATAGTCCACAGTTCCTTTCCCTTCATTAAAGCATATTTCTGCACCGTTTGATGATATTGTAATCCTATTATCTCTGTAAAAATGCCTTCCTGTATAATTCAGTTTTGCTTAGTTTGTGGAATGCCGACAGTGGGAACCTTCCTGATCTCCTCTGGAAGGCCATTCTACAAGTTGGGGGCCACAACACAGAATGCACATGTAGGAGCAGTTGTTGAACTTGTCCAGGGTTGCCAAGCTCCAGGTACTAGCTGGAGATCTCCTGCTATTACAACTAAAAAGAGAAAGGAGGAAAGGAACCTCAGCCAACTCCCAAAGAACCAAATACACCTCATAGTTGGTCATTAGGGTGAATGATGCTTGACCAAGTAGATGGTAGGACTGTGAAATGTTTGTTTTCAAATAAAAAAAAAACACCAGCATGTTAATGTTTTAAAAATGTGATTTGTTCGTTATTTCAGTCTTTTTTTTTTTTTTTGCATTCCCTCATTCTTGCCTTTCTATTGGTTTCAGCGAGAAACCCATCCAGTTAGGCTGTATATTGCCTTTGCTTTCCACCCAGTTAAGATGCCATTTTTCAGGGATGTGTACTCCATAATGAGTGGTTAGAGAGAGAGAGGCATTGGGCATATGAGTCTTTCCTTGGTAGAAAGCAAACACTGGCTATTACAGTGTTCATTGGAAATTTATTTTAAGTGTGAGCGCACTGCAGTCTCTCACACAGACAAACTGATTATTGATGGGTACAGTATATAAGAATTCACTACTACATTCCTGTAAACACAATAATGTCCAAGACAGTGACACTAACTGATACTATAAGACTAACAGACGGAATATAGAATTAACAGACACATTAAGGGACAATTCACACATAAAACGTTGGTGTTTTGCGTGGGTTCTTTTAATCAGAGGTAATCCTGGACTTCTGTGCTCAGAACTTAATATATTTGGTTTGGCATTATGGCATGTGGGAAGAGGGGGATTCAGCCTTCCCCAAACCATTTTCCTCGAGGAGTCACTGCCCCATTGGAGAAACTTACAAGTACAAGTACTAATGGGTATATATAAGCTTTCCCAAAGGGCAAATAGTGGTTCCCAGGAGCCATATCAGGTAAGGAAATGGTTTGTGGGGAGACGGCTTAAATACCCTCACACTATGTCCTGCAGTCTCAATCTAAATCAGGCCTGTGCGTGCCTGAGAATTAAGTTCTGAGCTTGGAGTTCCCAGACCACATTTGCCGACGGACTTTATAAATGTGTGCACTGGCCCAAACAGAATTTGAGAAAAATCTCATCAGCTGTACAGCAACACTCTCTCACACACTAGCAAACATAGCAAATCAAATACATTATCACACAAGTCAGTCACACAGTAGGACCATAACTATGCAATTTGCAAAGTACTAGAAACAACCTGAAAATGCTTGGTATCAAAGAGCACTCAGACAAAAAGAAGCTGGCAGGGGGCTGAGGAGTGACTGCCACTTATGTAGTATCAAGCAAACCTTCTCCAAGACAATGATGATTGGTGGAGAAGAAAGAAAGACCTATTAGGAAAAATATTTTATGCTGCAACATCTGTTTGACTGCGATGATTGGAAAAGATTCCTCTCAGTTTCATTAACTTCTGACTTTACCATGCCCCTGCGTTAGAGCTGTGCTACAACTCTCTAAACAAGACAGGCAGGTGCAAGAATTAAAAGAAAAAAAGAGAATGATTGTTATTAGGTTTCCTTTTTTTTTGATATTATAACAACAACAGCAATCAATGGCTCGTTTTGTACATAAATGAATGCCTATCTCTATTGGATGGGGTGAAAAGGCAGTGCCCTATCAGGTAAGGCAGTCAAAAGGCAGCGCAAGTGGACATCTAAAGGTAGTAGGGGGAATCGAAGTGAAATTAAATGTTCTATTGAGAGTTTAGGCAATCAAGAATTAAGTACGAGCATTCCCTCTATCTTCCTTCCCTGGGAATCTGAGCATCTTCCTGTCCTGGGGAGAGATGAGACAGCATGCACATTTCCAGATGGGGCAAATATTCAGTGTCAGATGAGATACAATTGTGGGAATACGAAACACAACATGCTTGTCTTTCCTCTCCCTGGGCCTCTTTCGAACACCCAAAGCCATTCTCAGGGCATCTCGGTTGCATCTTTAGAGTAACAGTAGGACCTCTGTTAGTAAGAAAAACTCCACCAGACCACCTGCAGCTACAGCAACTTGCAAAATGTGATAGCTGTGAGTACTAATGTGGAGAAAATGTTTGGAGAAATACTGGGGGGAGGGGCATGACATTCTTTTGTTCTAACTTTGTGGGAGTGTGATCTGTTAGAAATCTATTCTGGCAAAAAGGATGGTGGGGTGAATCCTACCCTGACCCTACCAATCCACTGAAAAAAAGTTTATCCTTTCATTAATTCATTTATTATATTGATACCCCACCTTTCATTTTGGCTCCCGTTTGAAGTCTTCTTCCATTCTAAGATATCTTCCTGTAACTTAAATAGGTCTTCTGTTGGAGGAAAAGCTGCTCAAGTTGGAGGAAGACTACTTAGGCGATGGGTGGATCCACCCTGGTGTCACTATCTTCAAAGCCCTGTTAGACATAACACTTATGCTCAAGGGTATTCCAGGCACTTCTCTTTGGCATTTGCACTAGTTCTATAAATTAGTAAGAATGTTACATTTGGATATTAACATATTAAAACCTGGGCTGAAAAAAAATCTGTATTGGATCATATTATTATCAAAACAGATTCAAACTTTTAAAAAATCAAGTCTGTCACTTCTAGGAAATATCCAAATCCATTATTCTAGCACCTTGCTGTTTGTTTGGATGGTGGTCACAGGGGACAAAGAATGACTTAGCAGATATGAAATTGACAGGGATGTCTTCCGATCACTAGACAGATCTTGTCACTGATCACACAGAAGGGTCTATCTTTCCAAAATGTTTACCCCAATCATATTCCTGGCTGAGTGGTTTGGGGAGAGCATTGTTTATATTCACAGTAGCTGCTTCCTGTTCTGTTGTCTGTGGAGGTTCACTTGGTAGACATGGGCAACTGTTGTGTACCCTGGCCTCCAAGCACTGCTGCGGACTGGAAGAGGGGGATACAGATGAAAGGAGATGCATTACTGCTGCCTCTGGAGTAGACAGACAAAAGGGAGAAAAGCAAATGCTACAGCTGCCTGTTAAGGCAGAGTCTGTCATCTCTAGTGCACTGTAGTCAGTAACATACAACAATTTAGGGCCTAATCTGACAAGACACAAGAGGTCCATAATGAGGATCAAAGATCTCTAAACATCCTTAATTTTCCTTAACAGCAACTATTATGGGATAGTTTGAGGAGGGGGTAACCCTTTCCCATGCACCATTTCCAGTAGAGAAGTTCTCCCTCCCTCTCTGAGTAAACTGATTGTTCCTTTGATTGGACCTTGTTTCAAAATGCCCCTTTTTGGCCTTTGAGGGATGAACTCATTGGGGTCAGGTCTGGTAGCAGCCACTGGGTGACTTGATACCACCCAACTTACATGACTCAACTAGGCTTGGCTGCTTGCTGTTGTTCAACAGCAGCCACCCTATGAAAGTCAGTGTGGTATAGTGGTTCAGGCTTCAGAGTAGGGTCTGTGGAGTTAAGGGTCACTCCCAGCACTTGCTAGATATATAAGATAGCTGCTGGACTGCAGCCACATTTTGCAGGTACCAAAGTCTGCAGGCAACTTTTGATGCCCTCTGAAGTCTGAAAAACAGGACCACAAAAATTGAAAGCAGGGGCAGACATGGGGAAGATGGGAAGATGGAACACCAAGAAGAGATAACTATTAGCGTTTTCATGGGGATCTGAGCATTGCTGTTTTAATCTGACTTTTATCGTATCTACAAGTATGGTTTAAACATCATACGATTCTTTTGTGTTATATGTAAATAGTCTGAAATTTAGCACTTTGGGTTATATTTATATTGCATTTTTCATGTGCGGTAAACAACCCAGCCACAAACTGAATGAACCAGGAACGGCAGCAGAATAATAGAGAAACAGGATTCAACAGTTGACTTCTCAGCTTCAAAGCATAAAAGCTGTTCATAAGTCTGAATCCAATAATTTAAATAGAGCAAATGTATTTCAACACTATGCCAAGTCGGATCTCTGTCATCCCAATGGGCCAAAACGACATCCTGCTATTCAGTTGGCTTAAACTTGCAGATTGAATCCATCTGAAATAGATTTTGAGAAGTATTCTGTTCTTTTATTTCAGTACATTTTCTTTCATTTATATGGTAAAGAAGTTATTATGTCCCTTTCAAAGAACAGTATAAAATTTGAAAGGCCTACAAGATTACCAGCCTTTTATAAACCAATATTTATAAACTGTAGCAATAACTTTTTAGTAAAACACACACACACACACACACACACCACATTTTCCATGTTTGGACTCAGACAGCTAAGTAATACCTGATTCTGTGGCATTGGTGAGGGTTTCTACACATCATAGAGGCTTCTTAACCTTTCAGGAAAATACTGGAGAGCTGAAATAACAGACTTTCTTACTGCAAAACCTGCATCTAATGATGGCTGCATATAAGAGATTCTTTTGTGCAGATATCTAATAACTTTGCTCTGGGATAGGGGATGAATGATTTTGGTGCAGGGCACCAAGATGTCTTTTAGTAAGTGATGGGTGCTGATCCTTCCCACTCAAGATGATTGATGTGGGGAACTGCGCTCCCAGTTTTCCCTCCCCAAAGGATCTTTTGGGCATTGGAAAGGCAGTTTCTTCATCATGAAAATGGAACTGGGATTGGAGGATGCCAATTAATACATCCAAGTAAATCACTTTCAAAATTATGTTTCAGATTAAATCCTTCTTATTCTATCAGCTTCTCTAAAAGTAATGTTTCTTAAAGCCCAGTAATTCAGCTTCACCGATTTGTAGAATTGGCTGTGGGACAGCAGCAGAAAGAGAAGGTTCATAACCTTAGAGGAAAACAACAGCAACAATTTGGGTTTGTCTGAGTAATTGCTGAAGAGTCTGTTGGTATTTTCAGAGCAAAATGCATGATTGGAAAGTTAAAAAATTATGCAATTGCTTCTAATTAGTATCTAAGAGCAGAAGTTTTTTTTTTAGTAGAAGAAGAAATGGATGGTTATGCAAAGTATTGGTTTCAGTAAAGGCATTTAAAAGCCACTGAGAGTTTGAGCAGCTGTTTTATTTCGGCATGTTTTTGTTTTCTATCACTCCTTTAAAATAATATCACTGCACAACTAGGAATGGGATGCATAGGATGCCATTAAGAGGAAATCGGGGCATTCTTTGCCATAACTCTCCTAAGGGGAAAAAGCAACTTTTATAAGTCTATTTCTCTTCAAGAAATGTTTTGGGTACAAATATCTCCTACCTATTTGTTTATGCTATTCTTTAGTATTATAAATACTTTCATGCCATCTTTCTGTTGGTAACTCAGAACCCAAGGTAAGTAGTGACAAGAAGTTACCCAATGAAACTGTATAAATGGAAATATTAAACAATACAACAATAAATACCTTAAAAGTACATTAAAACCACCAGGCTAAGAATGCCTTGATTACAATTGCGAAAACATTCTCTTTTGCCCACACTCTATACTCAACGCCCTCTGCAATTACTCTGTTTTACAGTCTTGACAGAAAGGTGGAAGGGGGGGGGGAGGAGAAGCTGTCCTCTTCCAGGACACTGTTCTGCAAACCTAGAGTAGTCATAGCACTGCCAACTTCCAGGTACTAGCTGGAGATCTCCTGCCATTACAACTGATCTCCAGCCGATAGAGATCAGTTTACCTGGAGAAAATGGCCGCTTTGGCCATTGGACTCTATGGCTTTGAAGCCCTTCCCCAAACCCTCCCCTCCTCAGGCTCCGCCCCAAAAACCTCCCACCAGTGGCGAAGAGAGACTTGGTAACCATAGGCAGCCACCAAAAAAGGCTCAAGCCTGGACCATTACCTAATATGCCCTAGATAAAGGGGGCGCAGACAATTGCTGGAATGTGCAAAGCTGTCCCATGGGTATGAGAGAAAGCAGTCCTTCAGGAATGTGGGTCCCCTCCTCTGACTACGGCGATCTCTTTGAGCTTTGCTGCATACAGAGTAGGGGCCAGAAGTTTGGAGCCACTGGGTTTAGTGTGACAGAGGTTGCAGGTATCCCTGGTCACCCAACCCAAATCCACATAATGGCCTTTATTAATAGTAAGAAAAATACAGCCTTCTGAGTTCTCCAGAACTGTATGCAATATTAAAAGTCCCCCTTCCCCCATATTTATTCTCAAAAATGAACATTCAATGTTGTAAATCGCTCAGTCGGTGAAAAAAATAAAGACATGTTTTGCATAATCACCATTCAAAGGAAATGGTAATAAGTTCAGGATGGTGGATCTTCAGGACTGCCTCTCCTGGTATAGCCCCCGGAGAAATTTACGTTCAATGGTTTCCAATTTGTTGGTGGTCCCCGGCCCTCGGTGTTCTCAGCTGTCCTCGACACGAGCCAGGGCTTTTTCAGCCCTGGATCCGGCCTGGTGGAATGCTAGGGTTGTCAAACTCCAGGTTGTCAAACTCTAGGGTTGTCAAACTCTAGCTGGAGATCTCCTAGTATTGCAACTGATCTCCAGCTGTTAGAGATCAGTTCACCTGGAGAAAATGGCCGCTTTTGCAATGGGACTCTATGGCATTGAAGTTCCTCCCCTCCCCAAACCTCGTCCTCCTTAGTCTCCACCCTAAAAATCTCCTAATATTTCTCAACCCAGAGCTGGCAACCCTTGGAATGCCCTTCCTAGTAACATCAGGGCCCTGCAGGACCTGCAAAACAGAGTTATTTCACCGGGCCTACAATTGAGGGCAGCTTGGCCTCCCTGTCTCCCTGCTCTTGTATTTGTTAACTATAAATTAGAGGGGGCCTGCCCGCTGATTACATTCTCAGCGGGTGCTGGATTTAGCACCATCTGATGTTTTTTAAATTATGTTTTTTTGATCTTGAAATTTGTAGTTTTAATGAACTTGTAGTTATTGTGGGTTATATTGATTTTAATGTTGTTACTCACCCGGAGCCTGACTTTGGCTGGGGAGGGCGGGTTATAAATTGAATAAAATACAAATAAAATGGGTGAATGTTGACTGACTCATTTTCCATTCCTTTTTTGCGCACAATGGCTTGGACCCCATGGCCATGATGGCATTTTCTTTGAGGTCAGGGAATGCTTCCTTGCAGCAGAGGAAAGCACCTCTATTAGTGGAACGGAGCCACAGGAACCAAGCCACTGTGTTGATCATAGGAAACAGCTACCATGGAAGTTGAGTCCTGCTGACTCCATAAATGTCCTTGTTAGGGATATTGGCACCTAATTAGTAGGAGCTGAGTTTATGGATATAGGTCATATGGAGGCTTCAGCCTCTGGGGGAGCCATAGCAATTGTTTGTGACTGCTTGTTTTCTAGGCTAAATAACAGTTTGATCTTTGCTGTTGATTCATGAGAAGGTCCTACCATGTATGCAATCACTACAGAGGATGCAGTGGCCAGCAAGAGATCTCCAACTAGTAGCTGGAAGTTGGCAACCCTAGGGAGATCACCAGCCACCACCTGGAGATTGGCAAAACCTAGGCATCACCATGCTAGGTCACTTCTGCAAACCACATCACTTCTTCAGCCCAATTTTACTCTGAAGAAAAAGATCTCATTGTCATCCATTGCCACTTTCCTTATGTCACAGATATGCCTTGGCTGGTAGATTAGGCTGCTGTGATAAAACTGAAGCAATGTAGGCCTCACTATTATAAAAAAAAGCTTTCCATGGCTCTGCCAAGGTGCTGAATACCTGAAATCAGACATATTAGTTTTATGTTTGTCTGCAGGGCAGAGAGAGAGAGAGAGAGAGAGAGAGAGAGAGAGAGAGAGAGAGAGAGAGAGAGAGAGAGAGAGAGAGAGAGAACAATACAAAATATCCACTGGGAACTAATCAACACATTAAGGTTTATTCTTTAATAAATCCATAGAGCAAACATGCCGTTTCCGCTTCGGAAACCCTTTTCCCTGAGCTTCAATAGTGCTATGCCAAAAGAGATGGTGATTATATGACCAATTGTTTAGCATGTGTTTCTAAACTGGCTTGTAATTGCCAAATTAATCTCTCCAAGGTATTAAAAGCCTATTTGCACAAATCTATGCAAGGAAAGAGAGAGAGAGAGAAATTCCTGGAAGGGGAAAGCAAAGCAATGTACCTGCATAAAGCCCGTTGCAACAGCAACTATTTGTTTGTGGAGCCTGTTGTGGCCCTGGGAACAAGTAAATATAAGCAGCAGGAATCACAAATACAGAGGCGATGCAATTGGAGGCTGTCAGGAAGCAGTATGGTGGCTTCGGGAGCTGAATTCGCCTTCAAGAGGCTTTGTCTCAGTATGCGTAAGAGGCTTTGGCACTGTATCAGGCCTCTGGGGAAGCCACTTAGCAGGGTGGGGATTATCCAATGGTTTACTACAGTTTGTGCTTCCCGATTCACAGCAAACTTGCTTCCCTGTCATACGCGGACGTTAACTCTCTGCATGCCTCCCCTTGGTTTTCTGGGGGTTTCTTTGAATGTGCTGACATTTGCTATTTCAGAGTGGGAGCAAGGGAAGAAAATCCTTAATGCATGGGAGCGAATGCAAAAACACACACAAGCCACTACACAAAAAAAAAAAAAAAAAAAAAAACCTCTGACTAATGACAAAAACACAGAGATGGGTAATTTGACCAGCCTGAATAATTCTCCTCTGGAACTGATGTGCTTTGCTTTGGTTGCTTTGACAATCCCATCTAAAATGCAAATGAATTATGCCTGACTATAATAAGAGCTGCAAGTGTTGCTTGATTCCTCACATAATATTAGGTTTACTCCTAATGAGGGATTTCTTTCTCTTGCTTCAGGCACCCAGCCTCCAGTCTTTTATTCCCTACCCCTGAACCCTATTAAGGGTTAAATATTGGTTTAGGTGGTGGGAGTATTATACATTGTGAGAAATGCTATGTAATTCCCTAACACATCAGTATCAAAGACTGGCTTTTGCTGGGGAGAGGGGAAAGAGGGAGGGTAAGCAGAGGAGGAGGAGGAGGAAACTGTAGGTACACTTCCTGTCTCTTTTTGGGGGAGGGGGGAGCTGTGAATCCAGAAGCATTTCATATCCATTTGTGGTTTCCACAGAACATTGTCTGAGCAGTCAAGGACGTCACTTGAACCTATGGCTTTTTCTGTTGACTGCCGTTTCTCCAGCATCGCTTTTATTTCACTTGAGGCAGAGATCTGCAAAAGCCTGGGTTCCTTTGCTGAACTGTAGAGCTATTTAAAAAAAAGAAAACACTGATATCGCAAGTACCTCTGAGAGACGTGAAATGAACCAGTCCCGAAGAAACAACGGCAATTGTTTTCTGAGCCCTGCTAAGGCAATAAAAATGTCGATTCCTTATGTAGGTCCAAATGTAGCAGCTGGATTTGGCTTTATGAACCATGAAAAATAGTTCCCATCTGGAAGCTGATGTTGAATAAAGATGCAACAGTAAGGCTGCATCTTCGAGCAAATGAGTCTACATTTCCAGCTTGAAGCTAGTTTGCCATTGTAGGGACTTGCAAAATATGGGGGCCTGTCTTGTTGTTAACTTTGTTGTTAAGTGATTTGGGGTGATCGCTGGGGTCTCAAGGAAGCATGTGGAATGAATGACACCACTGTTAGAGATTATTTTTTAACCTTTCTTGCTCTTTGTTTACAGAGAAGACTTTGGATCCCAATGTTATCAAGGACCCAAGTGACTGTGAACTATTGCATTGTAGTAAAGAAAAAAAAACAAAACCTAAACCAGCGGTTAACTATGATGTTATATTAGAGTTCTAGAACTCAAATGTAAAAGTAAAAGCAGGAGAAATAGTCTTGCAGATGTGCCCTAGTAATAAATAAACTACAGAAGCATCATACTGTAGATTCAGATGCACTGTAAATACCAAACAAACCAACAAATACCTGGACAAATTAATATCTGCCAAGTTGCTATAACCTTGCAGTCTGTTGCTATAAATCTAGCTTCTATTTGTGATGCAAACATGATCTTGGGTTGTCATCGCCCCTCCAGTAGCATCTTGCTCTGGGTAATACTGTGCACTGCTGGGGAAAATACCTGTTTGTTCCCAAAAGTGATGTGCAATATTGTATTAGATGCCCCCAGTCTCATGCAATACAGCCCCACTGGAAACTGTTCCTGTCCCGACCCCACCCAGCAAACCCAGTGGTGACAACCAGAGACCGGGTTTTTCAGTAGTGCCCCCTTGCTTTTCCCCTTGAGGTTCACCAGGAGCCTACATTTTTTTTTCTTTTAGGAGTAGAGTTGCCAACTGCCAGGTAGTAGCAGGAGATCTCCTGCTAATTCAACTGATCTCCAGCCGATAGAGATCAGATCACCAGGAGAAAAATGGCCGCTTTGGCAATTGAACTCTATGGCATTGAAGTCCCTCCTCTCCCCAAACCCCTCCCTCCTCAGGCTCTGCCCCAAAAATCTCCCGCTGATGGCGAAGAGGGACCTGACAACCCTATTTAGGAGCCACACCAAAACATTTCTGTTCAGCCAGGTTTTTAATTATTTTTTTAAACACTGTTTTAGTCTGGAAACTGTTATTTTAAGCTGTCAGTAGTCTATGTTTATGGTCTATATTTTTATGCTGGGCTGGGTCTTTATGCTGGATTTTAATCAATATCTTTTAATGCTTTGTTTTTATTATTTTTTATTTTGTAAGCCACCTCAGGCTGGTTCCTAGAGAGGCTGCATAACATTTTTCTAAATGAATCAATAATCAAAATTCCCCATTTTGAATCTGGCCAGATTTTACCATTTTGAATCTTACTGTACACATGTGTAAGGAGCTTTCATCTTCCCTTCAGCACCAACTGTAATTGTTACAAGTAATACTGCGGGTTAAAAATGGCTGGGCTCATTAGAAAGGCTCATATAAAGGGGATAGCCAGGAGAAGAAGCACCCCTTTCCCCTTTATAGGAGTGTGTTAGATGCCTGCAAAATGAGAACAGATACTGCCAGATAGGGTTTCTTATCTGGATCAGTATACACACTGGAAATCTTGGAACTGGTCCTGGTGATTGGGAGTTTGTCTACTTAATGGGGTGGATCAATAGATGTAAGAAAAGCTAATACCACATATTGATTGGGCTCTAGTGCTGGCAGCTGGTCATCAGTTGATCACAGTCATCTACATAAAGCAAGGCAACTGGATCATTAGGGTTGCCAACCTCCAGGTACTACAGGAATCTTAGGCTATAATTACTACAACACAAATGAGTGAAACATCAAAGTGTAATCAATGCATACAACAGTGGAAAGGGACAAACATACAACTATATACAATGGTATTTCAATAGTCCACAAAGGTATGTATAAATGTGTTTTTTTCAATAGTCCATAAGGGTACATAGATCCAAGAAGATTCCAATAGCTGGTCACAAGACCTCAGCAGATGTGTGAAAGACTATTATGAAAGGAAGACGATCGTTTCATTCTTCATCAGTTCCATTCAATTCATGCAGTTCAAAAGGTATACAAGGTTCAAAAATTCATTTCTTCCCCTTAGGGATAAATCTTATAACTATATCCATTGGCAAATGTAATAGTCCATATGACTTAAAATCTATAGAGGATATAGTTGGAATAAACAGAAGTCATTGCAAATGTAACAGTTTCACAGTTTCACTTTGTGTATCCCTTGTGGAACTGTTACATTTGCAATGACTTCTGTTTATTCTGTTTATTCCAACTATATCCTCTATAGATTTTAAGTCATATGGACTATTACATTTGCCAATGGATATAGTTATAAGATTTATCCCTAAGGGGAAGAAATGAATTTTTGAACCTTGTATACCTTTTGAACTGCATGAATTGAATGGAACTGATGAAGAATGAAACGATCGTCTTCCTTTCATAATAGTCTTTTACACATCTGCTGAGGTCTTGTGACCAGCTATTGGAATCTTCTTGGATCTATGTACCCTTATGGACTATTGAAAAAAACACATTTATACATACCTTTGTGGACTATTGAAATACCATTGTATATAGTTGTATGTTTGTCCCTTTCCACTATTGTATGCATTGATTACACTTTGATGTTTCACTCATTTGTGTTGTAGTAATTATAGCCTAAGATTCCTGCACTACTTTCCTTATCCTTGATATTAGTGCAGAGGTGTTGATTTTGGTTTGCTCAACCTCCAGGTACTAGCTGGAGATCTCCTGCTATTGCAACTGATCTCCAGCTGATAGAGATCCATTCACCTGGAGAAAATGGCCGCTTATGTAATTGGACTCTATGACATTAAAGTCCCTCCCCTCCCCAAACCCCACCTTCCTCAGGCTCCACCCCAAAAACCTCCCGCCGGTGGTGAAGAAAGACCTGGCAACCCTATGGATCATATATCATAGAACTAGTGGGGATAAACCTGTCCTTTGATCCATGTGATCTGCATATCACAACTTTCAGTCAGTAGCCAGGAGGGCAGGACTTTTATAATGGTAGCCTTTCCATCTCTCTACGATGGGAATTCCTCCTTTGGACATTAGACAGGAAGTACCAAAAGAGGCAGGAAGAGACAATTGCACTACCAGTTCTATGCAATGTCCAGCCAATCTCAGATGTTCAGGGACAGTAAGTGGGAGAGCAGATAAGACAGTGATGGTATTTGTGTGACTTACGGTACATCTTTGGAAGTGGAAGTTCAGTATCTCCCTCTGCAGTGGCAAGTATGAGGGAGGAGGTTGTGCATTGCATGAGTGTGTGTGTGTGTGGGGGAGAGAAGATGCAAAAGTCTGGACATTGTGGAATATCTCTGAAAGAAAGTCCAAGAAGACAATTCTTTTTTTCAATTCTTTTGCAAGTCCAAAAATCCTTTTCAAGTCCAAAATCAGTCCAAAAGATCTGCCCTTAGGGCTAGATGTGAGAGGTATCCTGCAGTAAGAAATAAACTGTGAACATGTGCAGAGGTATTTTTTTGTTTATTAGTTATAGGTCCTCAGAGTGGATGCAGTATTCAAAGCTATGTTCAAAGACCTGAGACCCAGACAGTTTTCATTCAAATGAAGCAGGGGGGGGGGGTTGATTCAGGAAAGGAACTTTTCCTTTTTCCTTTCCTTTCCTTTCCTTTCCTTTCCTTTCCTTTCCTTTCCTTTCCTTCCTTCCTTCCTTCCTTCCTTCCTTCCTTCCTTCCTTCCTTCCTTCCTTCCTTTCTTTTTTTGTACAACAAATGAATCTGAAACTTTCCAGCTATTTTTGTGAATGTACTGCATCTTCCAAGCCTTCAAAGCACCACAATTGTACTGGGCATAAGGAAAGGAATAGGAATCACAGACAAGAGTCCTAACATAAGTTTCACAAGTGTACACTTTCATCTATGTTGGCACATGGCTCGACAAAGCACTGACTCTGCAACATCATGACTCCTGGATTTCAAATGTATATGATTTTTTTTCACCATTTTGTAAGACACCTGAAACAGATGTTCGATGAAACAAAACAAAAGTAATTAATTACAGGAAACCAATAGGTTCTTGGAGCCTCTGTCTACATGAATTGGAGGAAGAAGCAACTAAGGGAATCCCCAGTCCCTTCCCTTCCTGAAATTATGCTATGAATCAAATCATTTTACAATAAACGGATAAGACAGGAAGAAATCAGACATGATTCCCTGAAGGTTTTTACAAGGAATGGTTGGACAGACATCTGGCAGAGGATGCTTCAGAACATCCCCTCTCCAAGTTAAGGGTAAGACAAGATGATCCATTAGATCCTTTTCATCTGTGTGATTCTATAATTCTCTGAACTGACCCTCGTAGCACTCTGACTCCAAATTTTTTGGGAAATAATTTCCATACAGCTCCTTAGGGAAGGTTGTCCACTCACTACAAATCACATTGTATAGCCTACCTGTACATCGAGTCACTTTAAGAAAAAGTGGTTATTACGTACATTACTTGCCAATGCCAAACTATAGTGTCTCAAGGTAGAACAGATTGAAGTCATATGCTCAGAAATGATGAATGACAATATTTTACCTAGAACTTTGGAGACAAGTTGTAGAGTGGGACAGTTCGATTTATGTTTAGCGATCAGCAAACACCTGAAACTGCTCAAACAATATTTTTTAGCATCCACATTGAACACTTCCTTGATATTCAGATGGTAATATTTGAAGGGGATGCTCGCGAATATCTGCATGCCCGCACATGCAAGTACCTGCCCCCTCCTTGCTAGTTATTTCCCCTTCTCTAACCCATAAGCCTTTGCAAGCTACAGAGTAATGTTTTTCTGCATACCTTGAAATCCCTAGGTGTTGCCTTCATGGTGATAAATCCAGAAAGGTTGCTGTGTTAATCTGTTGCAGCAAAAATAAGCAGACTTCTTGTGGCACCTTAAAGACTAACACAGTTTTATTCCAATATAAACTTGCATAGAGAAATGAAAATGTATACTGGATTCAAAATTCTGTATATCTCTTAAGTACCACAAGATTCCTGTTTATATTTTCCTTCAACATAGGTATTCATCCTTGAAATTTACCATCAGAAGAAACACTGGGGCCCATGAGGTGTTATAGCATAAGATGAATGATTTTCCACCCCAACCTCAATATCCCTGTCCAGATTACTCTTAGTTTGAGCAAGCCAGTTCCCCAGCTTCTATTGACATTCAATGTAGGGCTGTTGAAAAAAAAAATCGGTAAAATTCGGATTCGGCAAAATTTGGCCATTTTGATTGGGGAAATGCCGAAGTCTGAACTCCCACAAATTCGGATCCGTGGAATTCAGTGCGAGATTCAGAGTTCGGGAAAAAATCCGGCCATTTAAAGCCATTAAAAACACATTCGTGACTTTCCGTGGCTCCGGGGGGGGGGGGGGAATTTTGGAGGTAGAAGTCCCAAAATTTCAGCGTAGCTTGAGGGGACCATTCTTGCAAGAACCCCCAAGTTTTGTAAATATTGGGTCAGGGGGTCCCGAGATATGGGGCCCGGAAAGGGTCCCCCCAAATCACCAATTGGAATAAAGGCATTAAAAACACATTTGCGCCTTTCTGCGGCTCTGGGAGGGGCATGTTTGGAGGCAGAGGTCCCAAAATTTCAGTGTAGCATCAGGGGACCCTTCTTGCAAGAACCCCCACGTTTTGTAAAGATTGGGTCAGGGGGCCCGAGTTATGGGGCCCGGAAGGGATCCCCCATCTGTCCATTGGAATAAAGCCGTTAAAAGGGATGTACTAAAACGAATGACAAGTCAGCCCATTGGAAGCAATGGGAGAGGCTGCCCAGCCCATTGAAGATAATGGGAGAGGGGAATGTCGGTTGGCTTGCATTGACTCCACTGAAATACATTACAGGGGATGTACTAAAATGAATGACAGGCTAGCCCATTCGAAACAACAGAAGCGGCTGCACAGCCCATTGGAAACAATAGGAACCAGCCAGAGAGAGATTCACTCACCCACAGTTAACTCCACACGAAGTTGGCATCCGGTGAAAACAGTAGAAAGCACAGTCCCACACAGAGGCAATCAAGCCCACCCCCCAGCAGATCAGGTAAACCCACCCCCCTTTGGCTTCCCCCCCCTCACACACACACACACACACACACACACAGAATCTCCCCCCTACACACATACATGCACACAGGAAAAAAATAAAGAATTATAGAGAACAGCCCCCAAATGGGTTTTACTGTGGATGACTTCTTCTCTTCTATCAGGAGCAGGGACTGGGAGTCAGGACTCAGGAGTAATCCAATACGATTCTAGCAGACTCACATACACATACTCTCTGGCACAGGAGGTTTTGCCTTGGATTTGCCGCTCTCTAGATGCACATTAAGGATTGCCTGATCCCATTCATTCCAATAGGTGGATGGGGGGGACCCCATAACTCAGGATTAATTGTCTTTTAGTCAGACCCCCGGGCCGGGGTAATGGTACGGCCCAACTGCTGAAGCAACCAGACCCTCAGGCCGGGGTAATGGTACAGCCCAACTGCTGAGGCAACCACCAGACCCCCGGGCCGGGGTAATGGTACTGCCCAACGCAAATGTGTTTTTAAAGGCTGTAATGGGCAAATGGGTGGGGGGACCCCTTCCGGGCCCCATAACTTGGGACCCCCTGCCCCCATCATCACCAAACCTGGGGGTTCTTGCAAGAAGGGTCACCTCAAGCTACGCTGAAAGTTTGGGGCCTCTACCTCCAAAAATGCCCCCCCCGGAGCCGCAGAAAGGTGCGAATGTGTTTTTAATGCCTTTATTCCAATTGGCGATTTTGGGGGGGAATCCCTTCCAAGCCCCATATCTCTGGACCCTATGACCCAATCTTTACAAAACTTGGGGTTCTTGCAAGAAGGGTCCCCTCAAACTACGCTGAATGTTTGGGACCTTTACCTCCAAACATGCCCCCCCAGAGCTGTGGAAAGGCGTGAATGTGTTTTTAATGCTTTTATTCCAATTGGTGATTTTGGGGGGGACCCCTACGGGACCCATATATTGGGACCCCCTAACCCAATCTTTACAAAACTTGGGGGTTCTTGCAAGAAGGGTCTCCCGAAGCTACACTGAAACTTTGGGACTTCTACCTCCAAACATGCCCCCCAGAGCCGTGGAAAGGTGCAAATGTGCACATGCACCCCCCCCCCCCACGGGGATCTCTCTCACACACAAATAGACTCTCTCTCTTTCTCTCCCCGGGCCGCGCAGCAGCTGGGCTCACACACTCAACCATGACTGATTGGCCAGAAGAAGACCCGGCTTGGCCACCATTGGCCGCAGGAGAATGCTGCTTGTTGCTTACTAACTGACGGTTATGCTGCTGATTTGGAGCCCCTGAATTTGCCGAATTTATTTGGCGATCACCCCAAACTCACCAAATTTGGCTCGTTGTTTTCCCGCCTTTTTTGAATTTGGTTCCATCTGAACTAGAAACAGCCAAATCGGGGAAAATTCGGTTGTTTTTCAGTTTGGGACGAACCAAATCGACAGCCCTAATTCAATGGCTGCAGTCCTATGCCCACTTACATCAGTGTAAGGCCTACTGAAAATAGTGAAACTTACTTCTGAGCAGCTATGCCCAAGATTATGCCATGTATCTTCTGGAAGGTTCTGAGCATGCTCACTTTTCTACATCACATTTTGTCATTTTTTTTTCAAATTTACAAAATAATATTTTTCTGCACATCTGGAAAACATCCCTGAGTAAAAAATCTTATGTGGACGTGACTGATACACGCAAATCAGGTACTCCACTACCGAACCATGGCTCTTTCCCCCATAGCAGTTGTCCTGAGGATGGGAAAACCAGTTGCTATAGGGAGTGATAAATCAGTAAAATAAAGAATTATAGCCATGTTTGCCTGTCTTTCAGACAAGCTGCAGAAGTATTTGGGAGCAAAGTACCCTTTCCTGTTTGGAAACAAAATGGACGACTGAGACACTACTGCCAAATTTCCCTCTCTCTTTGAGAACAGCTGATGTCTTTGTCTGCCTGACTGTAAGGACAGCAGCTAAATGGGCTCTAGAAAGAGGTAAATATTCATGGATCTGTATTACTTCTGCTCACTTGAGGGGAGCAGTGGTATCCAGCGTACTAAAAGTCTTCAAATGCCGACAAATACAATTTAGCTTTGAAGGCTGCCAGCAATTCTGCTGTTGCAAATCCCATTTGTAATCAAAGGGTGAGTCATTAGCCTTGACATTTGAGAAATGAAGATTACTATGAATTTATGAAAAAAGATTCCCTAAAATGTTTCCCTAGCAACTGCCAATGAGGAGCCTCGGGCATCTCTCTCAGGTCCCTAGGCTGAGCAAGGCTGGCAGCAAATTGCTTCTTTTCCTAGAGCAGCTAAAACAAGCAGTGTACAAGGTCTGCTTCCTCTCCCACCCATCTGAAAAAGACGGAGGGGGCTGCTGATATTGCTGCATGATAGGAGTTATGAAGAATCCCAAGAATGTGCAAACCCTGTGCATGGTGGACAACTGGAAGAAGACACTCCCAATGTTATGGCTACTGCATCCAGGTCTCTGGGGGAAATGTCTTCATATATGAGTACATGCTTGTTCCTATTGTTTAGGGTTGCTTGGCCATGTTTCTTACACAAAACATCTGCAGTTGCAAAAGAATTTATGATCCATTACATATCCATGCTAATTGTTTGAAGCACCACTGCCCTGAATTGTTGACAGTTTTAGCCAAAATTGAGCACAGGGAGGGATTTAGGAGGTCTATCGAGTACATTTTTATCCTACTATTCCTTCAAGGAACTCAGAGAAAAATACACGGTCCTCCCTTTCCTGGTGTATCTTCACAACAACCCTATGAAGTAGGTGAAGTTAGGACAGAGTGATTAGCCCTGTGAGCTTCATGGCACTGTGGAGTTTCAACCTGGGTCTCAGGGTGCCTAATCTGGCATTCTAACCACTACACTATACTGGATGTCCACAACTGAAGAAAAATTATCAGAAGCAAGCAGCGCAATGATCTAGTTGAATACTGATACATTTATCAACACCCCTCTGTATAAATTCCTGCCAGAGAGAAGAGAATAAAATCCTGATTTTGGATTTTGCGAATTTGGTCTTATTTATAATTAAAAACAAGCAAACATAAGAACATACAGCCCTCATTGAGTCTTCAGTATAAGTTGTATGTACTTGCATTATTTGAGAACATGCATGAATCCATGCATTACTATCTAACTGTTCTGTTCCTGCCATCAGTTTTCATACATATATTATAATATGGACTCAGTGTAGTGTAGTGGTTAGAGTATTTGACTAGGAACTGGGAGGCCTAGATGCGAATCCCCACTCTGCCATGGAAACTCACTGGGTGACCTTGGGCCAATTACTCTCTCTCGGCCTACTTTACCGCCAAGCATGGTTGTTGTGAAGAGGGAAGAATGATGTTGTAAACCGCTTTGGGTCCACATTGGGAATAAAATCATGGTGTAAATATCTAAATATTCCTACTTAATTAGGAATATTTAGATATTTACACCATGATTTTATTCTCAATGTGGAACCAAAGCGGTTTACAACATCATTCTCCCCTCTTCACAACAACCATGTTTGGCGGTAAAGTAGGCCGAGAGAGAGTAACTGGCCCAAGGTCACCCAGTGAGTAATTTTATGTGGCTGTGGCTCTGTACACACTAGCTTTTGTGTTGAACTCAACAGACATACACAGAGCTGGATTGTTAGGGGTTGTCAGGTATTTGCTGAAGCAGACTGGTACATCAAACCATAATGCAAAATCCAGTATGAAGTTAGTTATTGCTAATTATGGTTTTATTTTATATAAGAATGCAGAGATCCTGACTTAATCCAGGTATGTTCCCAGCACCATCCCCACTACAATGCAGGCTGGGACTTCAATGGGAAGAACAAAGGTAAACAGTGTTTGCCAAGCAAACCAGGATTTCATTGGTTATCTGTGAGCTGAATCCTGGTTTCATAAACCAACTATAATTAAAAAGAAACCCTTGCTTTGTGTGACCTCTGCATCAAGCCTCATAGGATTGCCAACCTCCAGGGGGTAGCTGGAGATCTGGGATTACAACTAATTTCCAGGCAATAGAGATCAGTTCACCTGGAGATAATGGCCACTTTGGAAGTTAGACTCTATGGCATTATACCCCATTGAAATCCTTCCCCTCCCCAAACCCTTCCCTCCTCAGGCTTCACCCCCAAAATCTCCAGATATTTCCCAAACCGGAGCTGGCAACCCTAGGTAGGATCCACACCCCCAACACAGGAGGTAAATGAATGCAGCAGCCAGATATCTGACAGTGTGTGGACCCACTCTAAAAGGGGAAAGGGTACCCTTCAGATAACTTAAGCCCTTTTTGTTGTTGTTGTTTATTCTTTATTACTTGTCCCTTAAAAAAAAAAAAGTCCTAGGATTGCTCCAGTCAGCATATGCAACCCAGCTGATCTCGAAAAGCTTGGCTAAAACTCGTTATACTAACTTACACGGGACTGAAAGCTCTAAGGCCCTTGTGGATCAAAATGCCATCTTGAATTACAGCTGGAAATAAACTGAAAGCAAGCGGCTTCTCCAGAGAAAGGATGTAATGTGGTCTCTCTGAGGAGCGCTGATAAGAAAGCTGGCAGCTTCGCCAGCTGAAGTTTCTTCAGGCCCAGGTTTGGCAGATCGGTTCTGATTAGTAGCAGCTGCAGTCTCGGTCCGCCACAGCCCTACGAATGCTGAGAATACATTCCAGATGATGAATGCGCTACAGATTTTTCCAAAAGAAGAACATATTTCTGGGGTATAAATATAATTATGCTCCATTCAAGAAGCATAGCGAACTGTTTCCTCTGTTGGTGAACGGATGAACGCTACAGCAGCATTTGGCATGGGCGTCTAACCTGTTAAAAGAAAATTAAAGGGGGAGGGGAATGAGTTTTCATTATATTGGTTGTTTCCTGTCGTATTTTGCTTTCCCCGCCCCCACCCTCCAAAAAGACGCAAAGCTTGCAAAATCAGCAGCTTTTGGTGTGTGAATAGAGATCTTGCCATTCAAAATGGCGACCATGCAAAAAGGCAACTAAACCCGCTTCACACAGTAGGGAAGTTAAGCGCAACATATGGTCCAAAGAGAAGTTTGCAAAACGAGTCACAAGTTAAATGGTTAAAAATCAGCTTAAACATTTTAAATGATGTTTGTATCTTTTGTTGATTTCTTTTTAAAAGCAGCGCTTCCCCCCCCTTTTGCTGTGTCTTCCTTTTATTTTATTTTTCTGAGGGGAGAGAGAGAATGATGACAGTGAGAGGTTTCTGACAAGGATTTGGAAGGGGGTATTTATTTTGTTTTGTTTTCCTTCGAAGAGGGAAGGAAAATACGGGATGATCTAGTTAAAGAGGGACTTGGGAGAAGAGAAGAAAAGAAAACTAATAATCAGCCTCTGAACCAAAAGTTTCCTCTCCAACAAAAGAGCAACAGGAGGTAGATGGGGGCTGGGAGGAGGGGGTGTCACAGCCCTGAGGTGATGTCACAAAAACAATGGCGATGGAATGTGAAGCATTTTCCTGCCCTGACTATTGTAACTCATTGAGTTTGTTAAAGAACTCACAGAATACACATTTAACCATCTTCCTCTTGAAGTGAAGGGTCTGGTGTCACAGCTGGGATAGAACATAGACTCAACATCAGTTTCTTCCAGGACATCTTTAGTGCCCAAACAATATTTGTTCTGTCAGCACCACATACTTTTATTTTTTCACTTCATTTTTTAAAATTTATGTTCTTGATAAGTCTGCCTTTCTCTCATGGACTCAAGGCAGATTACACATAGTGAGTCAGTGCAGTCAACAAAAGGGGACATTGAAAAACGAATGCATTAGAATGCATTAGTCTGGAACCGCTGGAAAGAAACAGAAGCATGGCTTAGTTAAATTGTGGAACTCCCTGCCCCAGGATGCGGTGATGGCTGCCAACTTGGAAGGCTTTAAGAGGGGAGTGGACATGTTCATGGAAGATAGGACTATCCGTGGCTACTATTCAAAATGAATACTAGTCATGATGCATACCTAATCTCTCCAGGATCGGAGAAGCATGCCTATTATATTAGGTGCGTGGAACACAGGTAGGATAATGCTGCTGCAGTCATCTTGTTTGTGGGCTTCCTAGAGGCCACTGTGTGAACAGACTGCTGGACCTGATGGGCCTTGGTCTGATCCAGCATGGCTTTTCTTATGTTCTTATCCTAGTCCAGCATCCTGTTTCTAACAATGGCCAACAAGATATTTCTTGGAAAACCAAAGCAAGGCACAAAGGCATTCGTCTCACTTTTGCTCACAGCAGAGTATTCAGGGACTCTCTGTCTCTGACCCTGAAGAAACATTTACCTCTTGAGGCTCATGGGTGTTAATAGACATGTTCTCCCTAAATTTGCCCTTTTGAAAGCCATCTAAGCCAGTGGCTACCTATACATCTTGTGGCAGCTGTTGTGGGGTGAAGCAAGGAACATGGTGCTGATGTGGACAGGGTCTTAAAAATGGGTACCTTTCCATTCATATGACATACAAACATGCTTTGGGGGTCTTTCCCAAAAAATTCATATCATGCCAATTTTAGGAAAGATCCGAGCAAAGCAGGGGAAAACCCGAAAAGTGGGTTTGTAATGCAAAACTTAACAGTAGTTATAATATAATGTTCATTTTAAAGTGACTTTCTTTTGCTTTCTGTTTCACATTAGCAAATAATTACATAGTGCCTGAGCTCCTCCAAGATGTTTTAGTCTCATGAGTGAAAAAGCCCATAGAGTTATTGTCGAAGGCTTTCACGGTCAGAGTTCATTGGTTCTTGTAGGTTATCCGGGCTGAGTAACAGTGGTCTTGGTATTTTCTTTCCTGACGTTTCGCCAGCAGCTGTGGCAGGCATCTTCAGAGGAGTAACACTGAAGGAGAGACTTCAGTGTTACTCCTCTGAAGATGCCTGCCACAGCTGCTGGCAAAACGTCAGGAAAGAAAATACCAAGAGCACGGTTGCACAGCCCGGATAACCTACAAGAACCCATAGAGTTAATTTGTATAACCCATTTGGATTGCATGAGAGAAGGCTGAAGGAGTCTTCTGAACCCCTGACTATGCACCTAGCTTCCAATTTACTGTGCTACTGAAAATCTCCCTCCCTCAAAAAAATCATCTGTCATCGCATAGCACATGTGTAGGGTTGCCAACCTCCAGGTAATAGCAGAAGATCTCCTGTTATTACAACTGATCTCCAGCCGACAGAGATTGGTTCACCTGGAGAAAATGGCCGCTTTGGCAATTGGACTCTATGGCATTGAAGTCCCTCCCCTCCCCAAACCCCTCCCTCCTCAGGCTCTGCCCCAAAAACCTCCTGCTGGTGGCGAAGAAGGACCTGGCAACCCTACACATGTGGGAAAGTAAAACAGTGTGCATATGATGACAATGTCAACTAGCCATAAGTTAGAGCACCTTTGTTCCCACTCTTATGTTCAATGGTGCAGGAGAATGAATGTATATAGTGCTATTTATTGTATGTAGATTACTTAAAGAAGAAAAGATGGGCCAGCTTCATCTTGATACTTCTGTATGATGAAAAGGATCCCTAAATGTTGGTAATGTCCATTCAACCTTCTCTGTGTTCTTTTGGTGCCTAGGCATGTATATCAGTGGGCAGTAAATCATTAACACTCCTTTGCCTTTTCTAAGGTAAGCTTTTTGAGTGCCACTAAATGTTTCTAGATCGCAATGGGTAGCTGTGTTAGTCTGTCACTAGCAGTAGAAAAGAGTAGGAGTCCAATAGCACCTTAAAGACTAACAAAATTTCTGACAGGGTATGAACTTCTGTGAGCCACAGCTCACCTCTTCAAGATACATTCTAGCTGTATACCCTGCCAGAAATGTTGTTAGTCTTTAAGGTGCTACTGGACTCCTACTGTTTTCTACTGCTAGTAAATGTTTCTATTATTGTACTATTATAATTTATCTCTTGAGCAGAACAGTTTCACGAATTGTATTAATATTCTTGTAACTCCTCTCAAAATTCCTACCGAAGTAAGAAACAGAAATTTCTGCCTGAGCAGAAAATTTCAAAATCACTTATAGTTTTAGCTTATCCGCAATATGGTGGCAGTGGTTAGAGTGTCAGGTATTGAATCTGGGACTTTCTGCAGGTAAGGTATTGAGCTACGGCCCCTCCCCTGTGTCTTGCCACATATGGAAGAATGGACATATAGCAAGATATGACTCCAGTAGCACTTTAAAGACCAAATAGATTTCCAGGGTCAAGAGCTGTAGAGTCAAAGCTCCCTTCATCAGATACAGCAGCTTTGACTTTCAAAAACTTATGCCCTGGAAATTGTGTTGGTTTTTAAGGTACTACTGGACTTGAATCTTCCTCTTCTATTGCAGACCAACATGACTACCAATCAGAACTGTCTCCATATAGATCTCAATATAAGCAAGAATTCTATTTATGTTAGTGAAAAAGCTGCACAGTAGGCACCACTGGTTTTCCATGACGTTTCCAGCCATAGCATCCCAGTAGGTTACAGAATAAATATTTATTACTTTGAAAGAAATGAGAAGACATTTAAAAAATAGTAGCAGAAAAATAATACTTACAGAATTTTTAATTATAAATCACTGAAACCGACTAAGCTACATATTATCATTTCATGAGAATGATATTAACTTCTTTGCACATCCCAAATTATTATAATAGTAGCCTGGGTCGATTAGTAACACTGTATTTAGCTATATCTGGAGAAAGCAGCAGCATTGTCATTTTCAACAGAGAAATATGGTATAGTAAACAAACAGATGAAGAATGCAAGGCACCAAACAATTCCCGTTTTCTCCCCCCAAGTAGTTTGGTGGACTATTTGCATTCTGAAATGAAGCAGAAACCATTGGAGTTGCTGCTGTCGTCCTGATACAAGCTAGCTGCAAACAGGACACATTAATGACTTCTCCATTGATATTGTAATTCTTCTAGTATGCGTAGAGAGAAATTCTCAAATTGTGGGTTCCAGGGGCTCTTGATATTCCCAGTTCGGGGATCATTAGGAATGTTTTTCCATGCTAGGCCTCTACTCATTGTGACTGTGTTGGTGACATAAACCATTCTGCTTAAATTGAAAGCCACTGATCACTCAAGAGCTTGGACCTTGAGCTTAAGACCTTGGTGACTGATTTGATTAGTCCATTTGAGTGAGAATAGGGCAACACAGGGGCTATGTTAATGGAACTTAAACAATAGGCCATCACTAATCAGAGACCTCAAGGTTGAAGTGAGGTTAATTGTTATGCGGGTGGCATTTGAAAAGAAGTGTTGACTAGTGTAACACACTGTGGGACTGTGGCATTTGAACATGCAGCCTTAAGGCCAGAGGTTTTTGTTTAGTTTCCCAATGAAATTTAAAGCTACATTATGCACATCTCTAAACAGCAGCCTGTGGACCATGGTCCTTTGATACGGAAGAAGAACAATTGTTAATTGATAATAGAAAGACCCTCAGGCACAACATTCGCAGCCCAACCTGGAACTGAGTTTCATACCCAATCTCCTTTTATTTTAAGGAATGGGAAAATAATTTTAAAATTTGGTTCAGAGCTACTTTTTATCCTGTGTGTCAAAACACAGGTTTTTAATATACATTCCTAAGAAATCTCAGGAAACATTTTGGCTGGGATTTTTTTATTAGCATGGCAATGAGCAGTTAGACTTATTTCCAAGCATACAAGCATAGGATATGAAGACACAAAATACTCTGGATTTTAAACAAGCAGTGCCTTATACTTACAATCTACTTATTTAAAATTTGGAGAAGGAACCATTTTTAATATATTTTCCCCAGGTATAAAATGGATACCACCTCAAATAATGTTTGCGCATAATTCTATCTTTTCATAAAAGTTGCTTACACACCAATGCTAAATATAATTCACAGTGGGTAGCCGGGTTAGTCTGTCTGCAGTAGCAGAAAAGAGCAAGAGTCCAGTAGCACCTTAAAGACTAACAAAAATATTTTCTGGCAGGGTATGAGCTTTCGTGAGCCACAGCTCACAGCTTTCTGAAGAAGGGAGCTGTGGCTCACAAAAGCTCATACCCTGCCAGAAAATATTTTTGTTAGTCTTTAAGGTGCTACTGGACTCTTTTCTACTAATGCTAAATATATTGGCCAGAAACCAAAGAACTGTACCACTAAGTTCTACGGGCCCATGATTTATTGCACTTAGAAGGGTATAACTCTCCTTAAGATGGCACTTTTACTTATAGACAAACAGGACACTTGTACTGCTGATTACTGCTGATTAAAGGTTATGATTCTCCAGGGCTGGATCTACATTTTTTTGAAGGGGGGAAAAAGTACAAAGTGACATCCCCATATATACATTTTTTCTTTAAATATACATATATAATCAAAGTATATAATATACCTATATAATAAAAAACTTTTAAATGATAGAATAAATTGTGTTTATTCCTTCATTCTGCTGAAGGTATGAAGGCTGAAAGAAAAAAGTCTTATACGGATCTGGCCTGAACAACCAATCCCTTTCTTGTTCTCACACAAGAGTGCCCAAAATTTCTGGTTTGTTCCCACAGGTAAGAATAAAAAGCCCTTTTTTGGGAGCATAGAAACTAATAAAAATTGCAAAAAAGCATTATATAAGAAACTTATACATTTGAATGAAAAAAGAAAAATAATTATATGGATTATATTCCTCCCAACTGATATGCTTTTTAACACACCAAGAGGTAAGCTATTGTTGTCTATCCTTATATGTATTATTGAGTTTTAATGTAATATAAATGGAAAATGAAATATTATGAAATTTTTATAGGCTGATGAAGCTATGCTTTGGTGAAAGTGCTAAGATATCCGGAATAGCGTTTCCTCCTTCCCTTTTTGGAAACAAGTCTTCTTGGACTCATGTGGACCTTGTGCCAACTATATAGACATTACTGACCTTCGTTTGGATCAGAAGAATTTGGAATAGGATAAGACTGTTGGACTTTGGACTTTGCCCATTTGCTCCTTGTATTCCATTGTTTATATTTGTATATATTGCACACTTGTGGTGGTTTCATTTGCAGCACTTAATGAATTGTTTATTCTTTAAATTGAATTGAGTTGTGCTAGTTCTTTTTTTCCTTAACCTCCAGGTACTAGCTGGAGATCTCCTGCAATTACAACTGATCTCCAGCTTATAGAGATCAGTTCTCCTGGAGAAAATGGCCGCTTTGGCAATTGGACTCTATGCCATTGCAGTCCCTCCCCTCCCCAAACCCCGCCCTCCTTAGGTTCTGCCCCCAAAACCTCCCACTGGTGGTGAAGAGGGACCTGGCAACCCTACTTAAGATACCACCTTTTCTGTTCTGTTTTTTAAATTCTAGCCAATAGATATGGACACCTTCTCTCAAACCAAGCTTTGTGTCTGTGTACCGATATGCCCTAACTTAAGTTGACCTCCTATATGGATTGTCATAATGTGTAATTGTGTAATGTGCCTTGAGTCTCAATGAGAAAGGCAGAAATAAAATAAAACAATCATACTGAAGATCTCACAGAAAACAGAAGTTTAGTGTAGTTGATGTGCTCCTTCAGTAAGCACCTGTGCCTGCATGAGCTCAGGTGGTGCCAAACGCCCCATACTTATCAGAAAATACACAGGGACAATGTTGGCATAGTTATACTCTGATGTCATGTGATCTCACTGTAAGGGCACGTGCACCCATTTCAGAGTGAGAGTCTCTCTGCTCTCAAAATCAAGACTTGCCGATAACAAATATGAAACCGGGGGTAGTTTGGTACAGCACAGGGGCTCTGATAGATTTTGCTCCGAACTATCTAACTGGAAAATGTCACTGAATCACCTGGAGAGGCTGGGGGAAAGCTTGAACTTCAACCCATTCATATTTGTTCATGAACCAGCATTTGGTAACATTAGTCCTCTATACACATGCCAATTCTTTCATGTGATTATTTATCAGTAGAACTTTCTAGTATAGGAAATAACTTTTACATGGTTTGTTTTGCCTTTGCTTTGTCTATACTTTTGGATTTCAGACATGGGTGTCTAATTGTAATAAGTCTTATGTTTGGTTCTTACACTGGTTTTATACTGGTTATAATCATCTGAGGTGGCTGGGGTGCCTGAGGCAGATATCAAAGTGCATGAATAAACCACACCTTACCCCCATCCCCCCCTTCCTTGCTCGGTTTCCAGGACAAATCTAGTGATAAAACTCTAGTAGGTGAGTTCTTCAGGCAAGTTTACTTCTGAAATACCCTCTTACTGGAAAAGACAATAATGCTAGAAAAAGTCAAAGGCAGCAGGAAAAGAGGAAGACTCAACATGAGATGAATCCTCTATAGAGGAAGACACGGCCTTCTGTTTACAAAACCTGAGCAAGGCTGTTAATGAGAGTATGTTTTGGAGGACATTGATTCATAGGGTCGCTATGAATTGGATGTGCCCTGCTTAACACACACACACACACACACACCGAAGCAGTCCAAAGCAGGCCTTTTCTCCAGGGGAACCAATCTCTGTAGTCTGGAGATTTGTTGTAATTCCAGGGAATCCCCAGGTCCCACCTGGAGGCTGGCATCCCTAGCCCAGTCATACCCTCTCAGCTAGAGCTTCCTCACAGGGTTGTGGTGCGAATAACATGGAGGAGAGGAGGAGGCAAGCTGCTTAGGGTCTCCATTGGGGAGAAAGGCAGGGATGTAAATGAAGTAAATATATAAATGCCCAGCCACCCACGTATAGTGGTAGAGATCCAACTTCCCCTTTGCCAGCTCTGACACTCAATATCCCCGCTGCCCACCCTCCAGGATCAGGGTGGCTTCTATTTAACTTGAAGTAAAATCAACCTTGTTTATCCCAATTTAAAGTCCAACTTGTTTTCACTTCAGCAGTTAGTATTTATATTTATATATAATGATATCATATGTAGTATATGTATATAATTATCATTTAAGTAGTTCCACAGATGAATACCTTGGGGGGGGGGGCTTGGAACTTTAGTTGAATGAAACATTGTTGCCAGAGGACAAGATTATGCCTTCTTTGAATATCACTTGATGTACTTGGGTTAATTTAAAAGTTGGCCTTCAGTCTTTCCAATATGGTGATCAGGTGGT
The DNA here is from genome assembly GCF_029931775.1 of Euleptes europaea. Taxonomy (NCBI): domain Eukaryota; kingdom Metazoa; phylum Chordata; class Lepidosauria; order Squamata; family Sphaerodactylidae; genus Euleptes; species Euleptes europaea. Next base: position 32,012,631 of record NC_079316.1, on the reverse strand, counting down.
GGATGGACGACAGATGATATTCCTCCCCTGTTCACCACTCACTTCAGTGTGCAGCAGATTTAATGAAATCATATGGCATGAACTCAGCCTTTGGCAATGCAGTGAAGGGCTGTTTTTTGGGGTAGATATTGGTTGTGTGAAAGTCTTTTCCTTTTTTTTTTTCATTTCTTCATATGCGCTGCCACTGGTGTGTGACTGGTCACTAGAGTGGCTTCCGATGCCTGGTTAAATAGGTGCCATTAAAAAACAAAAACAGATGGCAACAGCAGGTGTGAACAGCTGCTCTTTAGAGTGGGGGGAATCACCCCTGGTTTGCAAGTAAATGCGGTAAATGAGGGACATGGCAGTGATTAAATGGTGACAAGGTTGGGGAATGTCATAATTGGTGCAAACACCTTTTTCTAGGTTTTGCATCGGGGCAGAAAAAAATGTAAGAGGTTTGGACAGAAAGAAGTGTCCATGATATCCTGTACTGGGTGGGAAAAATCTGGGTCTAAGGTAGCCTTCCTTTGTGTCCCTTTACATAGTAGGCACTTACTTCAATGAATCCAAGTGATTGTGCCCAAGATTGGTGGCTGCCATTCTTGTAATTGCTGGGCCCGAAACAACACAGGAGCTGCTGCCTGCAACATCGGAGTCCTCATTGCATACGTTTCACTTGTTTACATGCCTATGTGTTCAAGGACCAACTTACCTCACAGGGTTCAACTTACCTCACAGGGTTGTTGTGAGGAAAATATGAATGAAGGGAGAGCAATGTTGAACTGCTTTGTGTCCCCACTGGGAAGCAAAGCAAAACGTACATATCTAAATCAATACTTTTTAAAATGCTGGAAAGAGTCATGGATCTCAAAGTATATACCCATGAAGGAAACACAATAATGGGTAAGAAATGAACAGATAAAAATATGGAGTCTAGCTATCCTTAATATTATTTATTTTCCAGTTGCCCTTCTGTTCTTTTCGATGCAGCCCCCCCCCCCAATAGTATTTGATTCTCCAAATTAAGTAATCTTTACTCACAAGTCTAATGTTTGATAGTAAAACTGGGCACATTGTACAAACCAGCTGCAGGACTATAGGAAAGCTCAGCTATCCCAAGTATTTCAGCTTAATACCCACAGCACCAAATGACTGTCCATATAAAAATCTTTAATTGCAGCTCCCAAGGGAGAGGGGGGGGGGTTGAGGGCTAGTCAGATATTGAATCTTCACATTTCGTTCTTGTGAATAAAATACTTTAATTTGCTGTGTGAGTAAATGGGCTTCGGAAATTGAAATCAAATGTTAATTTCGTGTACTGAATACTATACAGAACATAATTTCTTCTCAATGAATATATGCATATCTCTCCCCCAAAAAACAGATATAAGAATTTGCCTTTATATGTACTGCACAAGGAATACGCAGCCTATTTCATTCCATATTTATCATCTTGAAAAGAATGCACAAAGTTGACTCCCAGCTGCTGTGCTCTAATGTTGGAAGTTTTCCCCCTTTGGCTGTTGCTGATTATATTTGTTTTTCCGCTGTGGCCTGCGAGGGAATGGAAGCATTTTAAAGAGATCCTTGGCATCATGCTTGTGAATAGGCCTTTTAAAATCAGCACAACTATTCACCACTTCAAGTATTTGCTTAACCATCAAAGCTGAAGCCCCCACTTCCACAAGCTCTTTCCACACCTTGTTACCAGAGGAGACAAGACTACCACTCAGTGTCCAATGAGACAACAGATTTAATGACATTGCACATGTAGGGTTTTTTTAGAGTTATAAGGCTGTAATATAAGATGGGTCTTGCCAATCAAATGCAGAAGGCTCATTAAAAACTTATAGGAGTTTTTCACCGAGCATGATTCTGTGGTGCTGGGTAGGATTGCCAGGTCCCTCTTCGCCACCGGTGGGAGGTTTTTGGTGCGGAGCCAGAGGAGGGCAGGGTTTGGGGAGGGGAGGGACTTCAATGTCATAGAGTCCAATTGCCAAAGCGGCTATTTTCTCCAGGTGAACTGATCTCTATCGGCTGGAGATTAGTTGTAATAGCAGGAGATCTTCAGCTACTACCTGGAGGTTGGTAACCCCAGTGTTGGGTGTGGGTGAAGACTTTTTTGTTTCATTTGTCATTCCTTCAATGAAGTCTCCTTCCTGCCTGGTGTTTTTAATTGTTATTTTAGTCTTGTATGTATTTTAGCTCCAGTTTTAAGGTGGTTCGGGGTGGCTTTAATGGTTTTAAAATGTGATCTTATTGTGCACGTTTCAATTTGTTAGCCACCTTAGGTCATTTATGCAGGGGAGTTTTACCTGAGGTTTGTTGCTTGCTGGACCCACACTTTCCTGTTGGGAGTCTATGCACCAGCAATCTCCAAGCTCAAATCAGGATGTATTTGAATCCCCTCCCCTTGAAATGCTGCTTTATAATTGGCTGTAGTGAGAGAAAAGTCCCCCCAAAACACAATTGCTGCATAAAAAAAATCATTTTAAGAGCAAAAAAAAAAAATGGAGCTGTTTGAAAGGAACCAGGGGAGGGTGGACCCAAGCCTTGTTTTTAAAGCCTTTCATCTGATCAGAAAGAACTCTGAGGAACCAGGAAGCATTTGAATCCCTGCCCTTGACATGCTGCTTTGTAATTGGCTGTCTGCTTGTTGTCAGAAAACCAAGCTTTTGTGTTCCACACTTTGCCTTATGCATGGGAATTTCAAGCGGGCTGAGCTCAGGTGAGAGGGAAGAATGGGTTAATAGAGGGACGGGAATTTGTGAGGGCTGGCAGCGAGGTCACCTCTAATGGAGGGAAAACTCATGCATAACCCCAAGGAACAACCGAGACGGGTGGGGGGTGAACATGAGTGAAAGTACCCATGCATAAATGACCTCAGTGGCCCTTGTCCCTGGGGAGCACCGTCCCCGGGGAGGGTGGAGTTTGGGAATGGGTTGGCACTCCTGCAATTTGTTGAGGTATATTTTTTCTAGGTGTCTTCATGAAGGATTTATTTATTACAAGAAATAAGCAAACATTCTCCACAAATGAATAGTCACGTTCTCTCTGTGTGCCAAATTTCAGTTCCAAGCATTTGTTTTAAGGTACTACTTATTTCTTAAGTGTATTTTTATACGGTCCTACCTCCAAGGAAATTGGTGCAACCTAAGTTATTCTCAGCTTGTCTTTTATATCCTGACAACAACCTGAGGTTAGGCTGAGACAGCATGACTGAACCAAGGTTACCTTGTAAGTTTTATGGCAATCAGAGATGTGAACCTGAGTCTTCCTGGACTATGTCCAACACCCTAACGACTATACCATACTGGCACTGTCCACCATACACAAACATTTTGCTGACTGGCCCAAATCTTCTTTTGCAGAGGTCACTATTTGGCGTTCAGATATGCTCATTTAGGCTACTCACCCCACAGTCTACATACATGCCCATGCACTGCTAGCACATCCTTCCAAAAGGTGAGACCAGAAAGAGCTGTTTGGTCCACACAATAGAAATTGTGGTGGTGATGTTGGGTATCCTTGTGTCATAGCTTCCCTTTTCCCAGGCATATTCTGATTTGCAGCAGGAGGTGAAGCTCTTGTGAAGACATGCCTTTAGTTTCCATAAAGTGGTTCTAGTTTCCAAGCTGTTTTGATTAATTGCACTCCTTCATCACGTAACTTCTAGGGCAGGGCTGTCAAACATATGGCCCGCATCCGGCTTCTTGAGAGCTCTTATTCAGCTCACAAGCCAGCCGAGGCAGCCACCTCCCCACTGTCAATCTGGGCTGGCGAGCCACAGCCTGGCCCAACCAAGTGGCATTTACATCATATACAGCTTTTGTAACTAATGAGGTCAACAGCCATTGATCTAAGGGGTTATTTGTACTGAGGAAACAATGCAGCTAGTTAGTATTCTTACATGAAATAACAGACTTTTAAATATCTCTGAACCTGAATCAATGGCTGTTCCTTTCAAACAGAAAGATATCCGATCCTGTTGTATGTGAGAGGGAGGGCATTTTGGTACCTATTGCTATTCCTCCCTTCTATGCAGCTTCTGCTGTTTGTAAGCCAGTGTAAGTGAAGCATTTCCATCTGTCCCTTGTCAGGCATGTTGGCTAGTTGGTCTACCTAACACGAAGCATCTACGCCTGTATTCTCCCATCTGCCCAGCCTGTCCGCCAGAATCCACAGACTAGCCTAGGCAACTCTGACCATCAGTTATACAAAACCTCCAATAATAGGTGGCAACTAAAGTGGCAGCATTGAGCACATAAATGCCAATCGGGTCACGTCTGTTCAGGAGGAAGTCTTACTGTGGAACTGTCAAGTTGCTCTCCCCTCATTACTCCAGCCCTTCCTGCTGCCCAAGGAAATCAAAACCAGACAATGAAGCACCAAAAAAACCATCAGGCCAGAAGGCGTCCATCCATTCCAAGTTATTAGGAAAGCATTCTGTTCAGATTTGAAATGTTTAGAGTAGTTTCAATTGGGGCATGAATTGGGTTGGATTGCAATTAGTAAAGTGTGAGCTATGCATCCCTGAAAGCTCCTCACTTTGGGAAATTTCATATTAAAAGGGGGTGGGTGGAGGAAATCAGGAAGTTGAGTAAAAAGATGTGTACCTCTTGAACATATGAAAATGCCTTATACTTAATCAAACCATTGGTGCATCAAGGTCAGTATTGCCTACTCAGACTGGCAGTGGCTCTACAGGGTCTCAGCAGGAGGTCTTTCACATCACCTACTGCCTGGTCCTTTTAACTGGAGATACCAGGGGACATGGGGCCTTCTGAATGCCAAGCAGATACTCTACCACTGATCCATGGCTCCTCCCCACAGAGGCAACCAGTTCTATTTGGCCTTTTATGCATGGCTGCTTTCGTTGCGGTCACCCCTCTAATGACTTCAGGTATTTTTTTTATTCTTCATGCTGTTTCCGACCATCAGAGGTTGCCTCGCTCTCCCCCCTGCATCTCCCCGCATTGTGCTCACATTTTCAGAGACCTGTTTTTATCTCAAATTTGAAAACACGGGCAAAACTTAGGGAAATGCAGGGGAGAGCAAGGAGACCTCTGACAGTTGGAAACGGCTTGCATAGTCAAAACAAAGACCCAAAATCGTTGGAGGGGTGGCCGCGAGGGAAACAGCCATTCATAAAAGGCCTTACTCTTTTGAAAATGACTCTGCTGTCCAAAAGTGAGGCAAGGTTTGCAGCATCTTGAATCATGATATGCCGGCCTCCTTCTGGATGATTTCTTCTTACAAGCAATCCAACTTCAGACACCAACCAGGACAGCAAACTCCTCCAAAGTTTACTTTGGGCTGGCTTCTAATATATGTTGTGGTTGTCCCTGCATATATTGCTGTGACTGATCATATGAGAGATACCAGCCAGGAATCATTGCCTATTGTGAGTAATGCATAGTGTGAATTTATTCACGCTTAATAAGAGTGAGAGCAGCTGTAACAACATTTAAAACATTGTATCATTATTGCTAACTTTAAAAACCAACCTGTTTGTTGGGGCACAAGTTTTCAAGGGCCACTGCTCACTTCATCAGATGTGTGCACAAGTAATGTCATTCCATGATTGTTCCTCCCCACATAATTGTGAGTGCAGTTGACAGACAAGCAATACCACACATTTTAATAGGCTGATTCTCGCCCGAACCTTGGAAGAACTAGCTTAGGGAGATACAGACAACTGGTCAACCTATGTGGATAACATTCTTCTTATTGTTTTGCAGCATGATACTGAAGGCCAAACTACCCCAAGATGTAATGTAACCTGGGATGTGGGTCCTCAGTATTACTCATCCAAGTTGTAAGGGGAATTACACACCAAGAGCAGATGTGAGGTTAAATGTGTGGTAAAATTATCACTTGTTTCCATTCTTGTCAGAATGGGCTGTCTAAGGAACACTGTCTCTGAATCTGTCCTTGACTGGCAAAGAAGCTACACAATTCTGAATAAGCTCTCCCTCTACCCTGAGGTAATGTAGACCCATCCAGTTACACACTTGCCAAATGTTTTTATTGAGGACAAACCAGAAATTTTACAGAGTCTTGGCACATGTTAAGAAATTACATGTGAAACAGAGCAAATGAAGAGTCATGCTCTGGAAGGCCTGGAATGAGATTGGTATTGAGCGGCTCTCTTTTAGCATCTGCTGTGGCTTTGAGGAGCAGCATTAGAGATTCCTGTCACAGATGTTTCTTTCATAAACAGTTTGTGGGAGAATGACATTGTACAAAAATGGTTTAGTGCTCTGCTTTCATCTCTTGGGAAAACAAAGTGTGCTCTAGGCAGCCTCGCCAAATGTGCTGAAGGAACCCTCTTCATTGAGCCCACAATAGCGTTAAGGATCATGACATTTACAGAGCTAATTTCAGAGACCCTCTTGGCAAATGTACAGTGGTATTTATCCAAAGTGTGTACCTCTGAAGGCCCCACACTCTTCCTTTCGTTCAGTGGAGTACAACTAACCATTTGGATGTTACAGAATACAGAAGAGAAAAGCACTGCTCTTATATGCAATGAATGAACAGTTCACAGTGGATTTGAGTAGTTAATTACCTCTAACAGCAACAGCAAAAATGCCATAGTATTTTAAGATGGATATCTTGTCCTGGATCTTTCTGTCCAAGTTACAAGAATGCAGACACATGCAACCAGATGATATGACACTGATTTTTGTTTTTAATTTGCTGCAAAACAGAAAAGAAAGAAAGCCTTGTTTGGGGGGCACCAACTTCAAAACAAGTTGCAAATGTAGATTTTCGAAGTCAAAGGTAAAACTCAAGTTTTTGCTCTGCTGTTAAAAGTAGTTACTATAGGGACAGAAACATCACATAGGATTTGCAAGACAGAAAACAAGCTATCCACATGTCACACTAATTTTCGTATAAGGCTAGATTTTTTAAAATGACAAAAGAAAAGAAAAAAAGCCCAAGCAAAGCTAACGGTACACAATGTGTCCTGTATTTATTTTGTAAGACCCTGACCTGGATAGCCCAGGATAGCCTGATCTCGTCAGATCTCAGAAGCTAAGCAGGGTCAGCCCTGGTTAGTATTTGGATGGGAGACCACCAAGGAATACCAGGATTGCTGTGCAGAGGAAGGCACTGTCAAACCACCTCTGTAGTCTCTTGCCATGAAAACCCAAAAAAAGGGGTCGCCATAAGTTGGCTGCGACTTGAAGGCACTTTACACACACACATAGATAGGGATGAGAGCCAGTGTGGTATAGTGGTTAAAAGTGGCGGACTCTAATCTGGAGAACTGGGTTCAATTCCCCACTCCTCCATATGAAGCCTACTGGGTGATTTTGGGCCAGTCACAGTTCTCTCAGAACTCTCTCAGCCCCTGCAGAGGCAGGCAATGGCAAAACATCTCTGAACATCTCTTGCCTTGAAAACCCTATTGGGGCATCATAAGTCAGCTGTGACTTGACGACACTTTCCACCACCATAGATAGGAATAAGCAATAATTATGTGCCCACCTTCAATGTTTCTTTTAGTAAAACTTTCATGGAGAGTGTTTACTACACAAGTTCAGCATTGCTGGCTTTTTCCATTGGATCCAGGCTTTGAAATGGGTGTTTCAAATGCTTCATCCCCGCTGTAGAGCTTGTGACTTAGGGATTTTACATGCAATTTTCTGATGTTCCCTAGATTGTTATGAGCTGATCATAGCTATTTAACTCTAAGCTAGGCAACGCTAACTTCTGGGGAGGGACTATTCCCCCAATGGCCACCATGGGTTCTATCAAGCAAAGAGAAAAAGCAGGAATAACAACAGGGAGGTGGGAAGGACCTTTACCACCATTTCCCCAATGTCTTCACTAACCTTTGCAACTGCTGCTGAAAATTGAGGAGCCAGAAGCAACTGCCACCATTCCAATTATCCTACGCCATTAACTGAAGAAAGTGAGGATCTGGTGCAGTCTTCCAGTCAGGGTTTTAACAGCTGCCCTGATTCTACCCACGGTTGCCAGCTCTGGGTTGGGAAATACCTGGATATTTGGGGGGGGGGTGCCTGAGGAAAGTGTGGCTTGGGAAGGGGAGGTACTTCAGTGGGGGATAATGCCTTAGAGCCCCCCTTCCAAAGCAGCCATTTTCTCCAGGTGAAGCGATTTCTGTCACCTGGAGATCAGTTGTAATAGCAGGAGATCTCCAGCCACCACCTGGAGGCTGGCAACCCTAACTCTACCACGTCCCTCAGTAACCAACAGGCATTTTTTCCCCATAGTTGCCTACAGAAGCCTCTCTGAAGGTTCTCAAATAGCAGCTGATTATATTGGCTGCTCAATCACTGGAAGAAGAAACATATGAAGAAGCTAAATAAAGGAGGAACTATGAAGGAGAGATACCAATGAGAAGGATGTTGCAGGGAACGTAGAAAAATTAGTATGATAATGTGTTTGTTCATTTATTTAGCAAATGAATACGCCACCTCTTTAGAGACCTGCATTGAGGTGGCTCACAATGTAAGACTATGGGATATAATAATACACCCAACAGCATAAAAACAACCCAGGGCCTCAAAACAGCATAAAATAACATCCAGCATCTTAAAACGTTGTTCAGAAAATAGTCCTCAGGCTAGAAGCAGATCACAAAAACAGCTAAAAAGATGTTAAAACCTCAGATAAAAAGAATGTTTTTACCTGGTGACTAAAGCAAAGGAAGGTAGGCTTGAGGCAAGCATCAAGTGGGAGGGCGAAAAACAAACAAGAGTCAACTCTTCATCTCTGTGCCATTTCTGTAATCACAAATGGTCATCCCTGGCTACATTAAGGCCTGGTTGGGGGCAGGGGGAGGCATAATATGAGGAACTGTTTCTTTGGTTTTTTTTTCCAATTCTAGGGCTTTTGAAGCAGTCCTGGATAATTTTTTGGTTGGGAAAATGGATGATGGGGGGAATTAAACACCTCTTTCCCCAGCATCCCGAGGAACTAGTCTACAGCCAAACATCTAAGATGAGACACAAATGAGCGGATATTACTATTGTTATTATTGTTGCTATTGCTGTTATGATTATGGCAGTTATGGTGTTGCTGATGTATCCAACCAGGGCAACACAGGTGGTTGATTCCCTGCATTCTCCTTTCCTTAGCAGTTCCTTTTGTACCCCCCCCCCCCCGCTCCCCAAAGACAATACCTACAATTGCTGGAATGGTATGTATAAAAAATCATGGGAAGAGGAGAGGGAATCAGGACAATTGCCTTCCCTTCCAGCTCTCAGGGCATGTATACACATGAATCTGCCTTATTCTGAGTCAACCATTGATCTGGAAAGTTCAGTATTAGCTACTCTGGCTGGCAGAAGCTCTCTAGGATCTTTCACATTACCTTTTAAGTGGAGATGCCAGTGCTTGACTCTGGGACCTTCTGCATGCCAAGCAGATGCTCTACCAATGAGCCATGGTCCCACCCCCTGCCTGGAAAAGAAGGTAGAGGGGTAATTTCACCTGATCACCCCTCTTCATTGCAGCCTGCCAACCTGTGTGGCTTTTTGTCCATGGTGGTTCCATAACTTCAGACATCATCTTTTGACTGGGGGTGGGGGGTGGGGGGAGGATCAAAAATAATCCTGGGGAGAAGATGGGGAAAACTTTCATCTGCCCAAAACGTCTGTTGGTAGGAGTTTGAGTGCAACCTATCATCATGATCATCATTTCCATCATCATCCCTGTGGCATCTAAAAGTGCTAGGTACTATGTGCTGGGTCCTCGTAACATTCAGTTTAGCATTTTTATACACCGAACATTCTCCAGCTTGGATCTAACATTCGTCAAAGTGTCCCTTTTAAGCTTATTTCAGCAGTTTGCCTGAAATGAAGTGGCAACTCTTAAGAGTTTTGCACGGGGCCCAGCAGCATCCGAATACACATATGCCCTAAACTCGACACAGCTTACTGGAAAAAACATTGCAAGGGCTGACTCTACAAAAGAGGCATGATACCCAAAGGTTTTCTGTGAATTATATTAGTGTACCAGCGATGCACTGCCAACACCATCTGACAGAAGCTGGAGTAGTAGGAACGTTTGCCCTGTGGGGGCTGATGGCAGAGTGTTCCACTCAATCTCTAGCCAGCCATATGCACCTGGCAATGAATGTGGGGTCATGCTGATTCCTACACTGTGCTGCCTTTGTGCCTGGATTTGGGTTTTGACCATGTTATGCTGGTATGCGACATAGAATGTTGTATGTAGCTTTCCCCCCAGGTACCAGAATAATTAAGAAAAAATGTTCCACACCAAAAATGGTACTGGCATCGGACAACTAAATGTGGGTATTTAACTAGCTGGGAGCTGGCAAACCTCGTCTCCACAGGAACAACCGGAGTGACATCAGGCATTAACTGGTGCAGAACAAACAAACAAAGAAGCTGACATATTGTTACTGGTAAACCAAAACAGAGGTGGATCATGAAAAAAAACAAAAAACTATAAAAGGGCCACCACCATATCTGGACTTTTAAGCATCCTCCTTCTTGCTACATGATGCTGTTTCTTCCGACAGCTTTGAGGGAGATCTCCGTGTTTCAAGAAAAAAGAAACCCACACAAAAAGCAGATGAAATGGTTTTGTTATATTTGGTAACACTTAGCAGTGTACACCACAAGAGTTGTTCTTTTTAAGTTCATTTCAAAGTGCCAGGAGAACTATTTTGACAAGTTACTAAGAAGAAAGAACACTGACTATTGGATAGGAATTCAATGGATCTTTTCAAGAAAAAAGGTCAACATCAACTACATATTCCCTGTAATAATTAGGGGGTGCATATCAATAAGCCAAATTTAACCCCTCTCCACTGAAAAATGCATTTCCAGTATTTTTCGGCTGGTTTTTTTTTTTAATGGTGGCAATAAATGGGAGCTGAAAAAGTGGACCTGAATTTTTTGGGCATTATTTGGGCTGCTTTGGCTCTGTCACCCCACTTTCCTCTGCCCTTAGTTACCTCCTGGCTGCCTCACATCCATACTGCGTACCTTCTATGGGATCCAATGGATCTGAAAGAAATCCATGCCACTCTGCTTTTCTGAATCCAGGAGAAGGGGGGCGGCATAGATTTCTTTCACATCCACCCCACCAGCCTTCTCCAGGGTCCAGAGAAGGCTGGCAGGGCAAATCTTAAAGAAATCCACACCACCCCTCTTCTCCAGACTCCAAAGAAGCGGGGCAGCGTGGATTTCTTCCAGATCTGCCCCGCCGGATTTTTCAAATTTTTTTGGGTTTGATAAACTTGAACCCGAAACGTACTGAAAAAGATTGGTGCACACTCCTAGTAATAATTTGAGTCTGGTTTCTAGTCATTGATCCAATCTCATTAATGCTTTACTTGTTATTATTGTGGATTTATCTATACTTTATTCAGTGCCACCAGTATACTTGGTGTGAACAGAAAATAGAATGGGTGTATTTCATGCCCAACAGGCATGCACCATATGCAGGGTAGAGCTTGCCAAAGGAACAGCCAAAATGGAGACTGTAGTCCCATCCTAAGCAGCGTTACACTCTTTTAAGTCCACTGAAGTCAGTGAAGGGTGTAACTCTGGTTAGGATTGCACTGTGGGAGATTTAACAAGCAATGAACCATAGGCATTTCATTTGAATATATTATGAGCGGTGCTTTGAAGTTGTAGGGAGAATTTTCAAAAGGGAGGAATTGTTTAAAATAGCTGAATATTGTCGATTGCTCATAAATACATTTTCATTGATCATAAACTACTTAATAAAATTGATCATTATTTCATATATGCCTGAAGTTAGCCTAACTGTACAAGCAACAGCTGATTGCTGAGCAAGCATTTGTAAGCAAATCTACTCAGAAGTAAGTCCATTTTTTTCAATAGAGCTTACTCCCAAAAAAGGTTTTTTAGGGCTGTGGCCTTAGGACAGTAATATTTTTCAAGGGTGCCAATGGAGCAATGCACAATCTGAAAAGTATATCCCATAATCACTTGCAATGCCATAAAGCAGGGGTTCCCAACCTTTTGGAGGCTGTGGGCACCTCTGGAAATTTTGTGAGGGAATGGTGCGTGCTACTCCAAAATGACTGCCACAGGAAGCAGAGCCAAACCCAAAACGGCTGCCTCTTGAGTGTGAATCTAAACGGAATGCCTCCCTCCTTACACCTCCTAGGAAAAAAGAAATCCTGATGCGGGAATGGAACCACACATTGATAAAGAAAGCCTAGTTGCTTACCAGTCTTCCTCATCCTCCAGTGGAAAACTCAGTCATTTGAATAAAGGAAACCAGTAACAAGCCCTGCTTTACAATTCCCCCATCAACTTTCTGAATACTTGTTGGAGGCCAAGGGAAGTATTGGCGGGCACCATGTTGGGAACCCTGCTATAGAGCATTCTTCTACATTAATAAATATGACTAGGGGTATTTATTTGTTTATGACCAATGAAAAACATTTCTGAGCAATTTATAATATTTATCACTAGGGTACTTATTCATTCATTTTACATACTATTTTTCTTAAAATCATGACATATTAACATTAATAAGGATCTATAAGGCTAAAAATATTTTTTTTAAAAAACCACACACAGTCAAATAGAAGAAGAAGAAGAAGAAGAGTTGGTTTTTATATGCCAACTTTCTCTACCACTTAAGGGAGACTCAAACCAACTTACAATCACCTTCCCTTCCCCTCCCCACAACAGACACCCTGTGAGGTAGGTGGGGCTGAGAGAGAATGACTTGCCCAAGGTCACCCAGCTGGCTTCGTGTGTAGGAGTGGGAAAACAAATCCAGTTCACCAGATTAGCGTCCGCTGCTCATGTGGAGGAGTGGGGAATCAAACCCGGATCTCCAGATAAGACTCCACCGCTCCAAACAACCACTCTTAACCACTACACCACGCTGGCTCTTAGACTCACTCGAGAGGACAAAACACATGCACACTTCTTGGCAGGAGACAGAAAAGGTGATCAGTTAAAAGTCTGGCTAAAGATGAAGGTCTTCCATCCTCTGTGAGGACTCACAAGGCTTGTCTAACTTGGGGGCGAAGGCATCAGGGTGAAGCGGGCTTGAGTAAAGCTCATCTTCATCTAACACTTTTTTTACTTACCCAGATGCAAAGGAGGAACCATCAGAAACCTTTGCCGGCTGAACCTTCATCTGCATGCGGGTTCGCATACCAAAAGATGTTCCTTCAGATACGTCAGTTCCAGATCATGAAAGGTTTTAAAGGTTAGCAGTAGAACTCTGAATTAAACCCAGAGCAAACTAATAACAAGTGCAGCTGCTTTGGAACTGATAGTATGTTCATATCTACCCACCTCAGGCAACAGGCAGTTTACTGCTTTCTGAACAAGCCAAAGCTTGTTTTCAAAGGCAGCCTTTCATACAATGTATTACATCAGTCAAGCCTGGAATCATGCAGTGAAGCCACTTGTGCAGATAATTTTTTGGATAAGGCTTGTGTGTTTCCCTGATGTTAGCACATTATCATGTGAATTTCAAGATACCCACAAAATAGGGTTCCTGTGCAGCAGTGCATGCCAAACCCCCCCCATGTCAACACAACATAATAGAAAAGGGGTTGTTAAGGAATAGGGCCCCATGGTGCAGAGTGGTAAGCTGCAGTATTGCAGTCCAAACTCTGCTCACGGCCTGAGTTCGATCCCGATGGAAGTCGGTTTCAGGTAGCCGGCTCAAGGTTGACTCAGCCTTCCATCCTTCCAAGGTTGGTAAAATGAGTACCCAGCTTGCTGGGGGTAAAGGGAAGATGACTGGGGAAGGCACTGACAAACCATCCTGTAAACAAAGTCTGCGTGTAAACATTGAGATGTGACGTGACCCCATGGGTCAGGAATGACCCGGAGCTTACATAGGGGACCTTTACCTTATCTACAGCTTGCTTGGGAGGTACTTAGTCCATGAGCCAGGGCCTAGATTTTATCTAAGAGTTTGACTGTGACAGTTAGGGTCGCCAGGCCAGGCCTGGGAACTAGGGAAAACACGGGGGGCAGCCATTGGAGATGGCATGATATCATTTCCAGGAAAACCTCCAAAGTAATGTCATGTCTTTCTAGGAAGTGCTGAAAATTCCTAGAGAGGATTGATGTAATTTCCATTGTTTTCCTGGATGTGAAATCACACCGTAGGCTTGATTGGGGACTCACAACCTAGAAAGGATTGATGTAATTTCAAGTGTTTTCCTGGATGTGAAATCACACCATAGGCCTGATTAGGAACTGGCAACTGACAGCAATTTTCTCCCAGGAAACTTTCTGCTTAGAGCAGAGGGTGAATCCAAGTAATTTAAGCTGCTTGAGAATGTGGCTTCATAGACACAGTCCTGAGGAGAGCATGTCCTTCAAAATTAAGTTGTGGTAGGATCAAAATGTACTCTGAGAAACTTGATCTGATGTGTCTAGTACAAGACTGGGAGGCCCCCATAGAGGCCAGGAGAATAAAAGTCTAAATTCATCGCTGAAGTATTGGTAGGGTGGCCAGCTCTTAATTGGGAAATACCTGGAGATTTGGGGGATGGAGCCTGAAGAGAGTGGGGTTTGGGGAGGGGAGGGACTTCAATGGGGTATAATCCCATAGAGTCCACCTTCCAAAGCAGCCATTTTCTCCAGGTGAACTGATCTCTGTCACCTGGAGATCAGTTGTAATAGCAAGAGATCTCTAGCCACCACCAGGAGGTTAAAAAAACACATTAACTTGTGCTGTAACAAAGGCTTATCTACCAAAAGCAACCAGCACTTATGACCAAATGTAAACCAATAAATAACTAAACATACAATATACACAGGATGTGTAATAATGAAATCAGACCCAAACAACATCACTGTTGTGCTCTACAGTTTATACAATAAAATATCATATCATCTATATCACCTCATAAACACTTTATCACAGAATGGCAACTATGATTTTGTATGTGCCACCTATTATCACAATAACAAATTCACAAACTGCTGAAGGTGTAGTCCATGCTGCTGGCTGGTATGTCTTGATGACAGATACTACTTGTCAGCGGTAAGCAAAATAGTTGCAGGTAAGTATAAAGTCTATAGTACACCATGAAGCAAAACTGAAGCAAAAAACACGACTTAAGCCAATAACGAGGATGAGATGGGGTTCCGGTAAACTCCCATTTCACTGAGTCTTTGGTTCTTGTAGGTTATCCGGGCTGTGTGACCGTGGTCTTGGTATTTTCTTTCCTGACATTTCGCCAGCAGCTGTGGCAGGCATCTTCAGAGGAGTAACACTGAAAGACAGTGTCTCTCAGTGTCAAGTGTGTAGGAAGAGTAATATATAGTCAGAAAGGGGTTGGGTTTGAGCTGAATCATTGTCCTGCAAAAATTATCAAAGGTAATGTGCTAATCATTGTCCTGTAAGTATCAAGATAATGTGCTAATGAGGGTGTGGTATGTTAATATGGAACCACTGTATCCTGAAGTGATCTGTTAATGTGTGAAATCCAAGGCTAATCTGCATGGCTATTGTGAACTGTAGTCTTTGTTAGTCTGGAGGTTTTCAGGACAGGAAGCCAAGCCTTATTCATTCTTAAACTCTCTTCTTTTCTGTTAAAGTTGTGCTGATGTTTATGAATTTCAATGGCTTCTCTGTGTAATCTGACGAAATAGTTGAATTGTCCAGTCTAACAAAGACAAAAGAGACCCCCTCACCTCTGCAGGAGTATATCGTATACCCTGCAGTTGTGGACAAGTTTACATCGAGACCACAAAACGCAGCATACAAACAAGGATAAAAGAACAGGAAAGATACTGTAGACTTGGCCAACCTGAGAAATCAGCAGTGGCTGAACATGGACTGACACAAACAGGACACAGGGTCTTATTCCAAGACACTGAAAGACTGGACAATTCTACCAACTATTTTGTCAGATTACACAGAGAAGCCATTGAAATTCATAAACATCAGCACAACTTTAACAGAAAAGAAGAGAGTTTAAGAATGAATAAGGCTTGGCTTCCTGTCCTGAAAACCTCCAGACTAACAAAGATTACAGTCCACAATAGCCATGCAGATTAGCCTTGGATTTCACACATTAACAGATCACTTCAGGATACAGTGGTTCCATATTAACATACCACACCCTCATTAGCACATTATCTTGATACTTACAGGACAATGATTAGCACATTACCTTTGATACTTTTTGCAGGACAATAATTCAGCTCAAACCCAACCCCTTTCTGACTATATATTACTCTTCCTACACACTTGACACTGAGAGACACTGTCCTTCAGTGTTACTCCTCTGAAGATGCCTGCCACAGCTGCTGGCGAAATGTCAGGAAAGAAAATACCAAGACCACGGTCACACAGCCCGGATAACCTACAAGAACCAATGAACTCTGACCGTGAAAGCCTTCGACAATATCACTGAGTCTTCTTCAGTCTAATTGTAACTGACATGGGCAGCCAACATGCAGTACATTCATGCTGTTTTCCCTGTGATGTTCATTTCAACCAAGCAGTCCTGAACAGGTCTATGGAGATACTGACTAGCAACCTTCTTTTTGCCAACTGGGGTGTTCCGGCACTGGCTGGGGGGGCATGGTGCCGAAACCTCCTTAGGAGGCAACGCCGCTAGTTTGCCTCCTAAGCCCGGCGCAGGCATTCCTTTCAGGAATGCGCTGTAAGAACTCAAGTATGCAAATTCAGTTGAAATCACTGGCTGTTCATCTGCAATTGTGATTGAGGGCATATGGTGACTTGGGAGCAATTCATAATCCCCCCTCCCCCATCATGAGAGACTCTCCGGACTTTCCAGTTAAGATGTGTTGTGTGACTTGCATTCAGGGAACTGTGCCCCAACAGTCTGGAAATAGAAACTCTCAATACAGATATCCTGAGTATAGAGTTACCTTCTGTTTTCACAAGGTATTTCAGTGGGGATCCATCCCAAGAAAGACAGAGGGACAAACAGTTTCCCTCAGTGTCTTCTTGTTCAGGCATTTTCTGAGAGCAGATGAGTTAACCATTCACCTAGCACCTGAGCCTCAGAAAACTACATTCCATTATATCCCTCAATGATTTATCCTGAATTGGTTGGTTTCAAGCACTGTCTTCTTCTTATCTTCAGTCCTTGTATTCTGTCTGTGACTAACTACCAGCAAGTTAGATCTATACCTAGAAAGGCTTGCTTCATCGGTCTTCAGCTTCTGCTCTCCCTTACCTGCTTCTCTCCCTCTGCTACAGACTGCCCTTTGAGATTAGGCTGAGTTCTCCTATAAAAGGACGCCAAAGACAAATTAAAAGATCTGATCCATCTGTTAGAACTGGACTCCTGCCCACATAAATAATGGCCTGTTGACCAGTTGCCCAACACTTTCCATGTTCCTTTCTATAAAAGCATGATTCTGTTTAAAACAGGTAGCATTGTTCTTGGTGTGAAAGTCTGTTACATATGACTCCCTCTTCACTCTAACTTCTTGGCTCTTGTGGGAATAGAATGAACAGCATTCACTGTATGTCAAGTTCCATAGGGTAACAAACAGTAATTTATTTATTTGAAGGGTGTTCCTCAGATACGTTTTCCAACTGTTTTTAGTTTCCACACTTCCTTTGCATCGCCAAGAGTGAGTCACTCTCCTTTCAAAACATAAATCAGTGGGAGCAATCTGATGAACATGTTGATAATTTATGAAGTCCAGAGTATACAAGTAGCCATTATTATCGGGATTTGGACCTGCAATGATTCACTTCATCACTGCTACTGAAAAAGAGTTATGCCTGCAAGAGAAGGTGGCTGGGGGAGCTAGTGATGATTATGTACTTGGCAACAGGGGAGAAAGATTACCTTGCTTTGGAAAGAATCATTTTCATGGTGGTTAGGGTAGGAAACTTGCCTGAGAAATAAAAATTGGGTCAAGGCAAGCAGAAGAGGTCTAGAATATTGATAATCATTCTGCCACAAGGCAGAAGAGCAGGACCACAGTGGTATCAGTTTCTGGTATTAGTTTGCGTCAGTTGGAGATACCCAGAAAGTAGTTTTCATCCATAGCCAGTGTGGTGTAGTGGTTAAGAGTGGCAGACTGTAATCTGGAGAACTAGGTTTGATTCCCCACTCCTCCACATGAAGCCTGCTGGGTGACCTTGGACTAGTCACAGTTCTCTTAGAACTCTCTCCGCCTCACCTACCTCACAAGGTGCCTGTTTGGGGGGGAGAGGAAAGGCAATTGTAAGCCACTTTGGGAGTCCTTACAGTAGAGAAATGTGGGGTATAAAAACCAACTCTTCTTCTTCTTCTATTACTACTACTACTACTACTATCTTTATGCCAATAGAATGCTGAGTTACTCTATGACTATTCATTGTGGTCCTGATCCAATTCAGCGCATGCATGCCCAGGAATTAGGTTCTCAGCATGGAACTCACAATGTATATCTGATTGCACAGACTCAAGCAAGGAAAACATAATGTGTAGTTAGGCCCCAAGTGAGCAGTAGCAGCTGCCACCAACCAGGGCAGATGAGTGAGCATCCACTGTTGCTTCTAGCTTCTCATATCTGGGTATCATAAACAAGAAGGCAATGGTCATTAGGACAAGCTGCAACCATTCTCTTACTACCAGTCTACTGAGTTGCATCCATGCCTGGGAAGGGGGTCTTCCCCTTGTAAAATAATGCTGCTAATGATACCTTGGCAATCTGGGCTACCATTTTAAAAGAGAAATCACTGACCACAATAGTTTTGCTTCATAGCCCCCATAAAGACACTCAATGCCATAATTTAATCTATCCTGTTTGTTCTAACAAGAGCGACCTGCAGTCAAAGACTCTCTTCTCCAACACCATTTCCCATCAATATTTAGGCACAAATGCCTCAGCCTGCAACAGTCTTTAATGCTCAAAATGTTTTGCTTTTACTAATAGCTGTATAACAAGTACAAGGCATTAGACGAACCGAGAATGTGTTTTCTGCATCTCCTTGCTATTATTCCATTTGAGCTCAATAAGAATAGGGGAAGCAGATGAGTTATTCATAGGAAGGATGGAAGACATATCACTCAGGGTTTCAGGACCCCTGCAGGCTTCCACATATTTTACCAAAATATTTTTGTAGATGCCTATTGTTTTTTTACTTAAAAATATGGCAGATGTGAATGAAATGGATAGGTCTCTTTCAAGAGCAGGGAAAAAAATTCAATTTCATTGCTCAGCATGTAGCATTTTTTCCTGTGTGTTTCAAATATGCTGTAAAACAAGATCTCCATGTCTTTTTAATAGAGAAACTTAGTACTTTGAAAAATCATAGGCAAATACAAGAGGACGGTAGATGATTCAGCTTTCCGTCGTTATGATGCTATTATGATTTTTGCGGGGAAGACTTTGTTTATACGGTTTTCCCCCTTCTCTGTTTAACAAGGTTTGCTTGAACAGGGAAAGAAAAATAAGTTCCTACAATGAACTTGTATTCTCCATCACAAATGTAGTAACAGCTGTACCATATACAGTGCGAACTACAGCTGAAAAACCGAAACCCCCATAGCCTTGTGCCTGCTTGTACTTTAAGGTCGGTGATGCTTTGTGCCTTCTGAAAAGCAGTCAAGGTTCCATGGAGCCTGATAAACAAACTGCTCAGGCCAAAGTGCTTCGGCTCAAACTGGTTTTGTCCCCACGATTCAGTGTTTTAAACCTGCATCCGTTTGTTTTTATTAGAAATGCATATTTTTTGCCCACTCTCCAAAGCCTAGAAAGGACAGCACATTTCTCTAATTAAGCAGCAGTAGTTCAAAATCAATAATATACATTCACATCATTTGTAAGGATATCTAATATAATCTAGAAACTATAAATAAATCATAGGGTAAGCCCATTCTAAAACAACAAATCCCTGCACATCCATTTGAATAAAGAAGTGCCGTGTAGTAACATCTGTGGTCAAGAATGTCTTACATCAGCACACAGATGCTGCGCACATTGTAGACATCTCTAAAGAGACACATGAAGCAGGACAGGCAAGTGTGATAGGATCACACACACACAAACTGGTGACTCTCTAAATTTAATGACTTGGGTATATGCAGATACATCTTTTGATACTTAATTTCTGCAATATTTCTCTCCTTTTCTGGAAGATGCACGTGTGTCATATATTACATCATAAGAATAGAGAGAAAGCACACTGTTCTAGGACTTGCCATGCATAGAGAAGCATTTGTTTGGTGAACACGAAGGGAGTTTTGGAGAGAAAATTTTAGGGCCGGTCTCACATTACACTCACCGTGTGTAGTATAGTGGGGGAAAGTGTCATATGGGAAGTACTGTAAACCTTGCGCAAAATGTGTTGTATAGCTCATCATGTAAATCATTGCCACTGTATGCAAGGTTTCATGTCAATCATTGCCACTGTGTGGAAGGTATCTATATTCGTCAGCCACCTTGACCTCCATAAGGAAGAAAAGCAGCTGATAGATAGATAGATAGATAGATAGATAGATAGATAGATAGATAGATAGATAGATAGATAGATAGATGATAGATAGATAAGGTTTGTATGCTATCACTAGGTGCTGGCAGTAGTAGGGAGAATCCCCACAGCATGGTAGTGGATGTGGTCAACCTAGTAGGCATCTTGCAAGTTACACCTGTAGAGTGTAGGACATTTGCCACATGGAGGTTATTTACATGCTACCTTCATGTAACACACCAATGTGCTTACACCAATGTTTCTCAGAATTTTAAAACTAAGGCCCTTCCTTATTTATTTAGTTCTATTTCCCATTCTTTTATCAAAGTGGTCAGGGTGGCTTCCAAAACTAAACATTAAACAAGATCAAGCCCAGATCAGGCCAACAAAAACAGCAGCAAAATACAATACAACAAGGAGGTACACTCAGTTCAGTGAGGTAGGCTCCTCTGGGACCGGCTATTCTTCCTTACTCTCATATTCTCTAAAAAGAAACACTTTTGTCTACGAGGGTCAATTTTTGATCCAGGAAATAAGAATGCCTCAGTTGGCATCAGTTTAATAAATGGTGATCTAGTTAAACAGTCTACCTCCGCCCCCAAATCTCCTCAGATTTATTAGGCAGGTTTTCAAGTGGCGCAGGATGCAAAGAACTATCCCTTATTTTTAATATTACTATTAACAATAATAATGTATTATAATAAAATGATAATATAATAAGACTTTAAATTATTTTTTGTCTGGGCTGTGGAAGGTAGGGAGAAAGTGCTCCAGTGCACCCTCTGTCATTACCCTCTTTCTGCCCCTCCTATCTCCCTTATTTCAGTCTCTGCCTCAGCGAGCGCCTTCCCTCCTCAGTTCTCTCATCCAGCTGAACCCACAACACCTCCCACAACACTTCTTCTAGCCCATATATTGAAACAGTTCATTTGGCCCATGCAGACAAGACTCAGAAATAAACGCCATTACTAAAAATGAGATAGATGGATTTTTGTGCTCCTTTCATTCTTCCTGACTTGTTGAGGCGACCACAAGAGCTAAAATGGCTAGTCCTGTCAGCAGTGCTAAAGAATCCTTTGAGCACTGAACTATTTTTCCCCCTTCAGGCTCTCTTTGAATGTATTAACCCATGGATGTTTAACCTTTGTTCTCACCATGGATACCATAATAGGCTGCTGCGTAGAAATGGTTGCTTTTCTGAGGCGAATAGCATGATGGGTTTTCTACTATAAAGATAATGTAGGTTTCGCTGGCTTCCTGTTCCTCCTCCTCTTCCTATTTTAAAATATGTCTGGCTAATATTTATTGAGAATAGGGTTGTCAGGTCCCTCTTCGCCACTGGTGGGAGGTTTTTTGGACGGAGCCTGAGGAGGGTGGGATTTGGGGAGGGGTGGGACTTCAATGCCGTAGAGTCCAATTGCTAAAGCAGCCATTTTCTCCAGGTGAACTGATCTCTATTGGTTGGAGATCAGTTGTAATGGCAGGAGATCTCCAGCTACTACCTGGAGGTTGGCAACCCTAATTGACAGGTTGGTTTGAAACTATTTGTTTCCATGCTAGCTAATTCTGGACTAGTTGGCCCTGCTAATCAGTGAGCCCAGTCCTGGCGATCAGGCACTGCAACTAGCCATAGACCTTTTTTTTCCAATAATTAGCTTATTTATCTACCTCCCCAGACATCCTGATTGTTTCTAGTATCTCCTATTAATTAGTTTAGTTGCTAATCAGTATCCTACAGAGAAGTGGAAAATTCAGAGTAGTCATGCGTTGCTTTCTTTGTAGCATAGTCAATAGAAAATTCCCATCAGTGTGACTAAGACCTCTCTCATACATAAAAACCCATGGTACAACAAAATCTCACAATGAACCAATCAGTGACTACGGTTCACTCCGTATGTCATTTTCTATCAATGTGTGAACAAACAGAATGCTCAAGTCACCCTAGGCCTCGCCATTTACTTTGTTTTTGCTACTACTGAATTACTCAGGAATTATTAGGAAAGTTGGACCCTGGTAACAGTGAAAAATTGCATCGGGTTTTTGGTATCTTCTCTCTTCTAAATGTTCATGTAGTCATAGTAACTGAAGAATACCATGAAATAATATAGCCTCAATTGTGGATAAGATCTAATGCTGCAATTTGATACACATCTCTCAGAAGTAAGTTCTGATTTAGAGCTTTTCTCAGACTATTTTTCACCCTATGCAGTAAACTTTAGTGGTATCCTTCTTCTCTTCCCCTTAATTTCAGTAATCCGCTAAGATCTGTTCCTTTTCGATTCCTGATTTGGAGTAAACTAGTCAGTTAATATAAAGCCGTTAAAATCTGTTAGATTTTCTTCCATTTAATTTAGTGTAGTTGGTTTTTTTAAAAAAAATTAGTGTTTAATGCCATCATCCTTTCAAGAAGCTTTCTCCTTTATATTCCTGTAATTAAGCTGCGAGGTAGATTAGGAGAAAGAGGGACTGGCTCAGAGAGACCCACAGAGGTTCATGGCTCTGTGGGGTCTTCAGCCCTGGTCATCATAACCTGACACTCTAGCCACTTCATCACATGGCCAGCCTGCACTGCCAACTTCAAGCAGTTCAAAACAACTTCTGTACACAGTAAAAAAAATTCCAAGCAAGGCACCTGCATAAGGTTGCCAGCCTGCAGGGAAAACTGATCTCCAGCCAATAATGATCAGTCCAGCTGGAGAAAATGGCTGCTTTGGCCACTAGACTCTATGGCATTGAAGTCTTTCCCCTCCCCAAACCCCATCCTCCTCAGGCTCCGTCCCAAAAATCTCCAGGTATTTCCTAACCCTGAGCCTGCACAGCCCTAAGCCTGCACAAGGTCAACAAGGATGTAAACAGGGAACATCTGCTACCCAGCAAGAACTGGACACTCCCACATTTTGGAGGCTAAGGAGCAAGGACTAAAGAGGTAAAGAAACAGCAGAGAAGGGCCAGAGGCTCTGTCATGTCACCAGCCTTACCAAGGAGGGGGCTAAAGATAGAACAGGTAGAGTTCTACTTTCCATCGTCAGTGGAGCGCTTCTCCTTGAGCAGCCTGGGTACCTCCCTCCATCAGGTCTGGCCAACCTAACTTTGTGTGAGTGTTGAATGTGAATAAGATTAAGAATAAGACATTCTCATTAAAGATTTATTTCATTTAAAGGATCCTTAAAGGTCCTTAAAGGATCCTTAAAGGTTTATTTCATTTGAAGGATCCTTGCCTGGAAATCTCCAACTGTCTACTGCTGGGCATGAAACCCACAGGCCCAAAGCTCTGCTCTTGGGTCTGATCAGCCTTGAAGTATGAGGACAGAAGGGCTGCAGGTGCAATTTTGGGCTTGACACATGAATACTGGAGGAAACTGACATATGAAAATGTTCAATGGCAGCTCCATGTACTGTTGCGTATATTGTCCATAGTGAGTGCTACAGTACAGTCAGAGAGTCCTGTCAGCCTCTAGCACAAGCATGGATAGTGGGAATCCATGTATGAGTTACTCTACATAGTGTGTTAGTGTCACATGGCTACAGTTTCCTGAGATGCCCCAAAAGAACATGATGGTTCCATAGATCAGACATCTAATATAAGACTGAAAAGATTAAACAGGCAAGTGTCTGGGACAATTCTCACAGTTACTCCTGAGCCAGTGTGGTGTAGTGGTTAAGAGTATTGGACTAGTATCTGGGAGACAGAAGTCTGAGTTTCCATCTGTTCCACGGAAGCTCACTGGGTGATCTTGGGCCAGTCACACTCTCTCAGCCTAACCTACCTCACAAGATTGCTGTGAGGATAAAATGGAAGGGAGGAGAAATGATATAAGTTGCTTTGTGTTCCCATTGAGGAAATAGATGGGATATTAATGAATTAAATAATACTAAATAAATAGTAATAATACTGCCCCATGGCACAGAGTGGTAAGCTGCAGTACTGCAATGAAAAGCTCTGCTCATGACCTGAGCTCGATCCCGATGGAAGTCGGTTCCAGGTAGCCGGCTCAAGGTTGACTCAGCCTTCCATCCTTCTGAGGTTGGTAAAAGAAGTACCCAGCTCGCTAGGGGTAAAGTGTAGATGACTGGGGAAGGCAATGACAAACCACCCCGTAAACATAGTCTGACTGGTAAACGTTGGGATGTGACGTCCATCCATGGGTCAGTAATGACCCGGTGCTTGCACAGGGGACTACCTTTACCTTTTCAATAATACTGCAGGCTGGTAGTTTTTGGTTGCATTTACTTCTAGTGACTGCTGTTACACATGGAAGTGATTGTGTATGTATAGGAAGATGACCCTGAGAAGTCTACCATGTATTGACTTTTCCCCATGCCTTTCCCAGTGGGGCTTTTGGAGAATTTACAAAAATATGCAAAAAGCCAGTGCATACCTGCATGTAACTGCGCAGATTTTCTTGGCTAGAATCAGTCATAAGGGGTCATGGCTCAGTGGCAGAACATCTGCTTGGCATGCAGAATGTCCTGGGCTTAATCCCCAGCATCTCCAGTTAAAGAATCTGGCAGCAGGTATAACTTTATGGATGCTCGGACATGGACACAATAGTCTTTTTTTCTATTTCCCCCTTTTCCTCTTTTGTTTTTCTGTATCCCAATTATAAAAATAAAAACTATATTAAAAAAAAAAAGAATCTGGCAGCAGGTGATGTGAAAGACCTCTGCCTGAGACCCTGGACAGCCACTGCCGGTCTGAGTAGACAATACTGACTTTGATGGACCAAGGGTCTGATTCAGTATAAGGCAGCTTCATGTGTATGAAGCTTGGTGGGTCCAAACAGTTCCAAAATGATAAATAGAACCAAAATAAGAGCAAACCTTCACCGTGGAACTTTTTAAAAGCACCTTTTGGTAATTTTAAAAACAACAGAACTTTGCAGTTTGATATCTTTGAATCCCCCATGATACAGCGCGCGAGAGAAAACAAGATTCAGAAAGGTAATATAAAGACATCAGATGTGGAAACATGGCTGCAATATTTACACAAGATTACAATCCACTTTTCTTAAAAGTTTAAGTTTTGGTATGAGTTTGTTTCAGAACACCAAGTAATTGTTTTCTCTCCCCCACCCCAACCTTTCTGTAGGTTTCTGTTCAATCCATCATAAAACAACTTCAAAATAAATCATATGGTGACAAGTTGGGGAGAATAATGGGATGTGATATTCTTACAGTATATAAATGCTTATTTTCTTCACACACAGAACAAATGACACTTCCTTGCTTTAGAGCCAATTTTTGAGTGACTGATATTGAAAAGCTCAGAAACAAAGGAAAGGATGTGAGAGTAGAGAGTAGAGAGAGAAGAGAGTACTCTTCTGTGAGAGTAGAGAGGGTTCCATTCTATGAGCTGTACTTGGTGAAATCTTGTTTATATTGCTTTTGCCTTATGCGTAACATTTATCCTCCTAGTCTTATTTTCAATATCAAGCCCACAGCCAAGTATTTTGTTCAGTGGTTGGATTTAAAGTAATAGTAAATTTAAAGTAAAGTAAAGTAAAATCAAGATTTGATCCAAACAGCACCCATTCACAAATACTGCAATTGCTCTGTATCTGAATAAAATGATGTATGACATGCAGGAGTGGTTGGGAAACATTTTCGCTGACCATTCATACCTCACTTTCTGTTATCATTTTCCTGGGCAGCAGGAGATGCAAAGTAAGAGTGTGACTTACCACAAATATGTTTTGACATGAATGTCCTTCGACCAGGACAGTTGACCGATCTTCCTGCTGAACAGGATTATCCCCACTGGCATTCCAGTGACATAGCATTTCTGCTTTCTGCCAATTATTATACAATCTGGGATGCTTTGGAAAGGATTTCTGATTATATATTAGCACAGATCTTGTTCATGTGAGCTCTTTTGTAGTTTGGGTCTGTGTCAGCACCTAGTAGAAGACGAAGAAGAGCTGGTTTTTATATCCCGACTTTCTCTACCAGTTAAGAAAGAATCAAACCGTCTTACAATCACCTTCCCTTCTCCTCCCTACAACAGATACCCTGTGAGGTAGGTGGGGCTGAAGAAGAGTTGGTTTTTATATCCCGACTTTCTCTACCAGTTAAGAAAGAATCAAACCGTCTTACAATCACCTTCCCTTCTCCTCCCTACAACAGATACCCTGTGAGGTAGGTGGGGCTGAGAGAGTGTGACTAGTCTAAGGTTACCCAGTTGGCTTCGTATGTAAGAGTGGGGAAACAAATCCAGTTCACCAGATTAGCGTCCACTGCTCATGTGGAGGAGTGGGGAATCAAACACGCTTCTCCAGATCAGAGTCCACTGCTCCAAACCACGGCTTTTAGCCACTACACCATGCTGGCTTTGCTTGTTCCCACTGTACAGTGCAACAGGGAAGGTATAGAGGCAGAGACACACACCCCTTCTGTGATGGGATGGCTGTCTGCTGCAGAGGCAAATGCATTTGTTTGCACATAGTGACAGGTGGGCAGTGTTTCAAAGACTGGACCCAGGCTTTGCCCTCTAATGACATGTGCAACTGGTATGTCCAGTAGACTGGATGGGATAGAGGCAGAGCCTGACGTCTTTCCCTTCGTGATACAAAAGAGCAAATATATTGAGACACAAGACATATCAGTGAAGATGCAGGATCAAGTCATATTTCTTTGTGTGAGGGACAGTGATGGGGGGCCAGTGGACACAGGAGGCGGCGTGACAGGCACTGATGCCGGGGTAGGTGCACTTATGCCAGCCCCCCTAGACCGTGGCAGCAGTGCCGCCCTTGGACGCTGGCGCAACCTCCCACCAGCATCTTCCCAGTGCAAGTCCCTGTGCCAGTGTCTCTGGAGGCATTTCTGGGGTGTTCCAGGGGGTGGCGCTGCCGTTAGGCAGCTTCCTAACCCCTTTCAGCCCTGAAATCCCCCTAAAGCAACAGCATTGCCACACCACCTTTTTGTTGGCACAGCATTGCTGTTTGCTATGGGGCCTTTCCCCCCCTTCTCTAAGTTTTGTAAAAAAAAAACCTCATTTACCCCTGTAGCAGCTGTGAAATTTCTTTGGAGGTGCTGTGGCAGCACCACGGCCATGCTGTCCCCGGCCGCTGTGACTTTAAGGAATGGGTTGTCTTTCCGGTTTTAGATCTTTTGGATATTGTTATTGTATTTCAAAGTCCTGCTGTGGTGCAGGGGAAAGGCTGGTAGGCTTGAGTCCAACTCAAAACAGGCCAAACCGATTGCTCAAAGACAAGGGCACTAGCAAATGCTTACTTACATAGCATTTCACACCTCTTTATACCCACTCTGTGAGCAAGAATATTTATTCCTCATTGAGCAAGGATGTTTTCTCCTATCTGCCTGAAAGCTGGGAGGGAGGCTACCTTGGATAAGATGTGAAATCTGTCGAAATTTGATCCAAATTGGGTGGGAGAGAAAGTTGTGCTTAGAAATAGGTTTCCCATTGAAACAAAGGGAAATGACTTTTATTTCATAATACAATATCTTGAATTTTGATATTACAGGAGCAGCCAAAAGTTTTAAAGTGACAGTCAAACTGAGCCTGACTCCAACTTTTATTTTTCTTACCTCAGCCTGCAGCATAAATGGCCTCTGGACCAGTGGGGGATAAGACCAGGTTCACTGTGGGCTGAGAGAGGCAAATGCATGTCAAATATAACCTTTGAATTATGCATACACACACAGTCTCTCTAGGGAAGAGACAGTGCACCCCTTTGCCTGATAGTCCTCAAGGGAGGTATTCAATTTCTATTTGATCATAACAGGTAAACTACAAAGTCCTCAGCCCTGATATAAAACACCTATTGACAATGAAGTGAAAGGAAATGCTCTGCACAGTATCACTGGATGTTAACTACAGAGACAAAGATGGAAACAGCTTCACAGTTATTCAGCCATCAACACTGGGTTTTTACACAAAACTGCTTTTGAACGGCAGCTCTAAAAATCACTCCAGTATTTTTGGTGGCACCTAGATCAAGGCACTTTACACACACAGATGAAGTATGCAAGGGAGAAATGTGTGTGTGTAAAGGGCGGTCAGGTTGCAGCTGACTTACGGCAACCCCAGCAAATGGGCAAGTGAGAAGCAGAGGTGGTTTGCTAGTGTGAAGGGAGAAATGCATCTCTAAATATCTAGGAATAGGGTTGCCAGGTCCCTCTTTGCCACCGGTGGGAGGTTTTTGGGGTGGAGCCTGAGGAGAGCAGGGTTTGGGGAGGGGAGGGACTTCAATGCCATGGAGTCCAATTGCCAAAGCGGCCATTTTCTCCAGGTGAACGGATCTCTATTGGCTGGAGATCAGTTGTAATAGTAGGAGATCTCCAGCTAGTACCTGGAGGTTGGCAACCCTATCTAGGAACAATGGTGAATACCCACCAGAAGTTCCAGTTGGCCATATTTCCTTGGCACTGCATGGTCAGAGAGATGTCTCCCTTTCATACTTTATGTTTCAGAGTAGCAGAGTATGGTATAACATTAATGTAACAACAATAAATGCAGTTTCTTTGTGAAAGTCTCTATAATTTCAGTAAAATACATTCCAATTAAATATATTAAATGCATCAAGATGTCTTGGACATTAAGTGTCAGATTAGATCTGGGAGACTCCAAGATCCCACTCTGCCATGGAAACTTTCTGACCTTGGCCCAATCACACACTCACAGCCTAGCCTACCTCACAGGGTTGTTCTGAGGATAAAATATAGGAGGAGAACAATGTAAACTGCTTTTGCTCTCCATTGGAGAGAAAGGTAGTATATAAATGAAGTAAATAAAGTAAAATAAACATTTTCCTAAGCTTGGAACAGGCAAAGAATTATCAAGGATTCTGGACCTCACCCAACCTTCCATTTTCCATTTCATTGCTGAGAAGCTGTTGCATAACTTCTCTTCTTTTGTGCCAACTAACTGCAAACGGCTCTAAGAGCTGTAAAACAAAAATCACTTACAATTTCAGCCTATTGGCAGACCTGCCCTTCTACTCCAGCAAATCCCAAACACTACAAAAGGGTCAGAGAGGAAATTAAAAGTATTAGAAATTCACTTTCTGGCTGCCATCTGTCCTTCTGACCATAAATGAATAGTCCCATAAAGGCTTTCTGAAAAGTCCGATAGTTTCCAGCATACATTGCATTTCCCTTTCTTTCTCCCTTTGGTGAAAGTTCTGCACAACATGCTTCCCAGCTGCTGCGATAAAATTGTCATATTAGGTCACCATCACTTTTCACTGTAATTTATTTCTCCAAGTGCAATATAAGGCACTTCAAGAGTGTGTCCACACGGCAATTTCAAAGGCAAAGAGTCTTTATTTTTGCCTTTTTGCCAATTTCAAAGGCAAAGAGTCCACACAGCAATTTCAACGGCAAACAGCACACAGTCTTTATCTGGCCTCAACAATCCACACATGTCTGCAAACTGATCACTCACCTAGGTCTGCTAGTTCACACCATAGCTGGATGAATTTGTGCAATAGCAATTATGAAATGAGGAAAGGTTGAAGGAGCTGGGTATATTTAGCCTGAAGAGGAGAAGACAGAGACGTGATATGATAATCATCTTCAAGTACTTGAAGAGCTGTCATATAGAGGATGTTGCCAAGTTGTTTTCTGTTGCTCCAGAAAGTCGGACCGGAACCAACGGGTTGAAATTAAATCAAAAGAGTTTCCGTCTAGACAATGGGAAGAATTTTTTAACAGAGCGGTTCCTCAGCAGAACAGACTTCCTCAGGAGGTGGTAAGCGCTCCTTCCCTGGAGGTTTTTAAGCAGAGGCTAGATGGCCATCTGTCAGCAATGCTGATTCTATGACCTTAGGCAGTTCATGAGAGGGAGGACACCTTGCCATCTGGGCATGGAGTGGGGGTCACTGGGGGTGTGGGGGGGAGGTAGTTGTGAATTTCCTGCATTATGCAGGGGGCTGGACTAGATGACCCTGGAGGTCCCTTCCAACTCTATGATTCTATGAAATACCAAGATCAGAATGCAAAAAAAGGATATCTTTAAACATAAGTATTTTGTCTTTGCTTTCCATGCATTTGTCTATAGTCATTGTTTAGAGAGTCCAGAGAGTTGTCATCTGCATGCACACTGAGATGCAACAGCTTAGTTTCTGATGACCCTTTTTATAAGCAGTACTTTTAGAGCACTGGTTCCCAACCAGGGGTCCATGGACCCCCAGGGGTCCATGAGAACTAAATTAAGGTCCGCGAAACAAAGTTATAAACCCATAATAAATTAATATTTTCAATTAAAAGTTCTCTATTATAAAATATATATATTCAAATATAATTCTAAGTTTAATGTTTAACTAACAGTTATGATTAAAGTTTATTTTCAAATTCCCGGAATTTTTATTTTGAACCTTGGGGTCCCTGCACCGAACAAAAAAGTCCTAGTGGTCCCTGGTCAAAAAAAGGTTGGGAACCACTGTTTTAGAGCTACTTCTTGTGACATTCTTGTGGAATTCAGGCTGTTTCCACATGATTTCCTTTGCAGAAGCATTCACTGTGGCAATGGGGCATCCATATGGAGGGATTCTCTACTCTTTCCTCTTTTCCCCTTGTACCTGTCACCTCTCCCCAAGCCACCAAACAACTTAGAATCATAGAGTTGGAAGGGACCACCAGGGTCATCAAGTCCAACCCCCTGAACAATGCAGGAAATTCACAACTACCTTCTCCCCCTACACCCCTAGTGACCAGAAGATGGCCAAGATGCCCTCCCTCTCATCATCTGCCTAAGGTCACAGAATCAGCATTGCTGACAGATGGCCTTCTAACCTCTTCTTAAAAACCTCCATGGAAGGAGAGCTTACCACCTCCAGAGGAAGCCTGTTCCACTGAGGAACAGCTTTTAATGATCACTTTTTAGTGATGGAACGGCTGATGAAAAACCCACTGATGATATTGGGGTGGAGGTGGGCACAAGCGAAAACTATATTGATGCAGCCGGGGTGTGTGTGTCTGTGTGTGGAAATCTGACCACATGGAAGACGAACCTGCTTTGAATACCAAAGCTGGTTTTGAAAATAATGGACAAAAACAGGGGAAATTGTGGGAGGGAATGACTGGAGGACCACTGAGAGAAACAGCTCTTTGGAAGTTATGGGAAAAAAATATACCTGGATGTTTTCAACCCAAGCTGAAGCAAAACCCTTTTGTGCAAGCAACCTCATCCTTAAAAAAGAATCATGTCCTGTGCACATTTGTGTGCATTTGTTACGTACTATCAAGCAGCTTCTGATTTATGGCATTGTGATTTATGAATTAATGACTCTAAAACATCCTATCATTAACAGCCTTGCTCAGGTCTTGCAAAATGAAGGCTGTGGCTTGTTTTATTGAGTCAATCAACCTCATGTTGGATCTTCATCTTTTACTACTGACTTCAGTCACATAAGTCTTGCCATTCTCATAGGATCTGAAAAGTCAGGAACCTCTCAACAAACTGCAGAAACAGTTTAAACAGCCACTTGGTTTTCAAATTTTCATAGTAATCAGCATAACTTACAACATATGGGTAGCAAATTTTAGCAGTCTATCAGCTTTAGTACTCAGACCATTTTGAATCCCCTGTGAGTGAGTGAATAAATGAGTGATCCAGTTAGTGATGATGTAGTACCTTTACAGAAAATGCGGCAAAGATACCTCAACAAAATGCAATGACATAAATGTTCGCAGTGTAAATGCTGCATTGGCATATGATTAGAATGAGATCATTTTAATTACAAATTACAGAACTTCAGTAAATTATATATTTAAAAACTTCAGCAAATTATATTCTGGGTAGTATCAGCATCATCTCAAGAAAATGAAGTTAAATCTTTGTAGTAACCAGGAGCTTAATTTTCATTAGACGAGCTATTTGGTAATTAGTCATGCACCATAAATCAAGTCCCCAAGTCTTCTCCAGGTTTCTTAATTGAAAATTATTGTTTCTTGGCTGATTGTGCAGCAAGTCAGAGGAGTGATAGATGCTGAATCCAGCACAAACAGTTTGAGACAGTCAGAACTTGATAGATCATTGCCCTGGAGGGGCTTATAATGGCGGAGAGGCAGCGCGTTTCAAAATTAAAGATTCCTTCTTCCAAATGCAGTGGGGAAAAATTGAGCCATAGTTCACTATACAGCCCTTGAAATCTGCTAGCTGTTTGGGAACCTGGTCATGCTTTATTCTAAAAGACACTATGATGAACGTTCTGAAGAGTTTCACGGGACTCAACTAAGATTATTCAGAGTCTACTGTCACCAAGTTCAGTTAGATTACTCAGATGTAAACCCATTTGATCATTTAAAATGCTTATAGATAACTTTCACTGGGTTGTGGATGTGAATTATGTCCTCTCTTGAGCAATTCTGATTATTATATATACTTCATGATGCTTACTCTCAAAATGCTGAGTAAGAGGTTGCGTTCCTCTGTCCTCCATTATAGCATTAGGAACAAGATGGTATTGGGACTCATAAAAATCTTTTGGAATGCATGACAATATGTATTTGGTATAGTGTATTTTTTCTTCGGTTAGGGACAGTGAATCATATTTTGGTCTTTTCTCTTGCAACATTGCAGATGAAATCTTGCAATGCATTCTTCCCCCCCCCCCCCGTTTGTGTCAAAACAATCATGACTTGTTTGATATTAATCCGGCATCCAAGACCTGATGCCAAGCACAACAGAGACAGCTGTGATCTCCAGGCGATAGAGATCAGTTCACCTGGAGAAAATGGCTGCTTTGGACGGTGGACTCTATGGCATTATACTCCACTGAAGTCCCTGCCCTCCCCTCCCCAAGCCCTGCCCTCCTCAGGCTCCACCCCCAAATTATCCAGGTATTTCCCAACCTAGAGCTGGCAACCCTACCTACAGATTAAAATAGGAACCACACAGTGTCTCTCTCAGAGGCTTCCTTCAGTCTGCTTGTCATCAGAACACAGCTGGGGACATGGACCTTGGAAGGGGGAATCAGAACTGGAATCAGAAGTAGGGTTGCCAGGTCGCTCTTTGCCACTGTCGGTAGGTTTTTGGGGCAAAGCCTGAGGAGGGCAGGGTTTGGGGAGGGGAGGGACATCAATGCCATAGAGTCCAATTGCCAAATGGCCATTTTCTCCAGGTGATCTGATCTCTATTTGGCTGGAGATCAGTTGTAATAGCAGGAGATCTCCAGCTGTTACCTGGTGGTTGGCAACCCTATGGATGAACAAGCAAAGAAGACAGCTGTTTAATCAAGGGAGAGAGAACAATGCATCACTTCTCCTCTAGGACCTCAATTATGATAAATGGAACTATGTTGACAGGAACTGTGTTCCTAGGGGAAGGGTTTCAAGGGAACCTTGAGAGCACCACCTCTCTGGTGCATGTAAAATCAGGGTTCCAGTAGGCTGGTGTTTAGGAAAGGAGCGAAGGATCATTACCTTTCCAGGGGCCCCATGAGGGCCATGAGGGGGGATGTCAACAGGCATTGCAACTAAGTGTGAGCTTTCAATGATGGACCTTATCAATCGCACAAAACATGGAATACAATCAGGGAAACAGAATAATGCTTGCTAATACACAACCAATAAAACCACATCACTTTCTTCCAACTTCCCCCACCAAACACATTATTTTACCACTCCGGGTTTAATACACTTTTCCAGGTTTAAATTGGGACACTCAATATGTTTCTGATCTCAGAGGCAACATATTTAGTACTGCCTCCACATTGTTATCTATCTTCAGACAACAATTTGTAAACTTGAACTTTTCCCACACACACACCTTCACGTGCAAGCAGATAATCCAAAGCCAGCCGGTTTTGGTAAATAGCAGCTCCCCCCTCTCTGGTATGCAGAGGGCTGCCAGAAGCGGGCTCGAGTTGGCTGGCTTCTTTCTGGAGCATTAAACATGTAGGGGAGAGAGAGCGTGCCTGCCAAGGTCTTTTTGTCTTTTCGCCTACAGCTCCGAGAGGTTCCCTTTCCTCCTCCCCCCTCTTCCTGGGTGGAAGAATCTGCTTTTTGATGGGTCTTGGGAACTGACTTTAGAGTGTGGCGTAGGAGCAGCCTTCTTGGGCATGGTTGATAGCGGGGTCACCTCAGGCATGGGGTCCCTGATTGGTGCGGGGACCGGTTGATCTGGTGCGGGGACTGCCGACTGGGCTATCGGTTCGCACTGGCTTGATAGAAGTAAGGCAATGGGCATTATTCCTCTCCTCCTCCAGGTCCAAAGATGTTTTCATCTTCGGGGGCTGGCAGAGAGTGACAGTGCGGATCTTGACCCTTAGGGGGTGTCACTAGATCACATTTGATTGCCAGATGAGGTTTTCCTCTTCTTAACTCCCCAAAAGGGGAAATATATGCTTTTACGCTGCTTTTCTCTGCCCTGGACATAAAATGATTCCATGAGCTGTAAGAGCAGGGTGTCAATTGACCCCTGCAGAAGCCATTTGTCACCTTTCTTAGCAAAAGGAGAGGAGCTCCTTACGGGACTGTTCCACTGATCCCTTCCCTCCCTTCCAGTTTTGCAGCACGCAGCCCACGGGGCTGGCTTGCTTACTGTGAGTTACTCCCCATGGCTTCAACTAAATAATTTTGTATTTCACTCCATTGAGCGGGTGTCGCCTTATGCCCACCCGGTGGGTCTGCGTGCATCACGGTTGAAGCCCTTTTCCCTCCTCCCTGTATGCTTCCCTCCCCGGGATGGGTAAGCAATGTGAGACGGCATTCTTCAGTCACACACACAGGACACAAAAGGAAAAGGAGTTTAGGCAGGAGAGTAGGGGGTCTCTCTTGCCCGAAAGTGAGGGGTTTGACACAACAGGCACGGTGCTAAGACCTGGTCGATTCCCTCACGGGAAGATGAAAATGCAAGTTCAAAGCTCATTCAGCACGTCCCTATATAAGAAAGTGCACACCATTCAGCTGTCTCTCACTCATACAGAAGGGAAACTACTCCCCATTTCCCCCTGATCTCAAGTTCCACTATACTCACCGGGAATCACGATGCTCTGGTGCAGGAGTCGGCAAACTCATTAGTCAAAAGAGCCAAATATCAACAGTACAATGATTGAGATTTCTTTTGAGAGCCAAATTTCTTAAACTTAAACTATATAGGTAGGTACACTGTTTATTAACTTAATAAACTTTAATTAAAGTTTTAAGTCTTAATTAAACTATAGGTACACTGAATAAAACTTGATATCATACTTAATAGTGATCTTTTTTATTGATAAAAATTAAATTGTAAGTCCCTGCCATTTCCCCCTCCCCATCCGGAGTCCTCGTCTGGAGGCGTGGTCTACCACCATAAAAGCCTATTGGAAGACCTGGCCTCCGGCTGAGTCCCATTGGGAGGCCAGGTCTACCCATTGGCTTTCTTGGCAGTAGACCTGGCCTCCGGAGGCCCAGAGAAGCCAATTGGTGGACCTGGCCTCTGAAGGGGGACTTTTTCCTTTCCTCGGAGTCCAGGTCTACCGCCAAGAAAGCCAGTGGGTAGACATGGCCTCTGAGGAGGGAAAAAAGTAAGTAAGGTATCCATAAAATTAAATCATGACAATGACTGACAAACACTTAATGTGAACAATGTGAGCAAACTTCTAGTTTCACAGATGCAGTAAACACATGAGAACATAAGAAAAGCCGTGATGGATCAGACCAAGGCCCTTCAAGTCCAGCAATCTGTTTCCACAGTGGCCAACCAGGTGCCTCCAGGAAGCCCACCAGCAAGACCAGTGCAGCATCATTGTCCTGCCTGCGTTCCATAGCACCTGATATAATAGGCCTGCTCCTCTGATGCTGGAGAGAATAGGCATGCATCATGACTAGTATCCATTTTGTTTAGTAGCCATGGATAGCCCTCTCCTCCAAGAACAGGTCCACTCCCCTCTTAAAGCCCTCCAAGTTGGCAGCCATCACCACCTCCTGGGGCAGGGAGTCCCACCATTTAACCATGTGTTGTGTGAAGAAATACTTCCTTTTATCAGTTTTGAATCTCCCACGCTCCAGCTTCAGCAGACGACACCGAGTTGTAGCATTACGTGTGTCCCGGGTCGGGGGCCCCACCCCACGCCCCGGGGCTTTCCCGCCACGCCTCCACTTACCAGACAAGCCCCTGCGCTGGCTCCAAAGTGTGCCTCTTCCCGGCTTACAGGGACCCGCAGGCCCAGAAAACGATGGGGGAACGGAGTCAGCGCCGCAGAAGACGGGGCACCACGGCCCAGCACCGCTGCCGGGAATGCGTCACCAAAGGAAGCTCGCCCCGCCCAACAGCTGATAGGAGGGCGGGCCCGGGCCAGGAACCGCCCAGCTGCCCGCCCAGCAATAGCGCGGCTAGAGGGGAGGGGAGACTTTAGCCTCCGAACCATTGAGGGCAAGGGAAAGGGGGACCCGGCCATTCTCCACGGCCGGGGGGGGGGGGGGAGACAGCGCGCCTACTCGCCTGCTCTCTCATGCTCTCTCGTGCTCTCTCGTGCTCTCTCTCTCTCTCTCTCTCTCTCTCTCAGGCGTGCCGGCTCCGCAGCCCGGCTGCCAGCGTGAGCAGGCGCGAGAGCAGGGGCTCTGAACCAAGTGTGTATGTGTGTGTGGGGGGGGAGCAGAGCCTGTGTGTGGGGGGGGAGCAGTTTCTGTGTGGGGGGGAGAGCCAAAGGGGGCTTTTGTCCATTCTGCTGAGGGGGGGTGCCTGCTCACCTCTGCGGGAGTGTGTGTTCTGCTTTTAAAGTTTTAAAGTTTAAAGTTGAGTCTGTGCGGCGGCTAGCGAGTCTCTCTCCATTCAGCACCTGTGCCTCCTCCTCCTTGGTATTTTCCCATTTGGGGTTGAGCCTAGCCATACTGGTTTGAGGGGGGGGGGCTTTGCCCATTCTGCAGAGGGTGTGTGCCCACTCGCCTCTGCGGGAGTGTGTGCTGTGCTCTGCTTTTGTTTTTTGCCCCTAGCCTGGGGTTGAGTGCGATGGTGTGGCTTATGTGAGTCTCTCCCCGGCGTAGCTCGGCACCCTTGGTTTTTTCCCTGTTTGGGGCCAAGCCATATTGGTTTTTGAGGGGGGTTTCACCCATTCTGCCTGGGTGTGTGTGCGCCCGCTCGCGTCTCTTTCTCCCTGGTTTGAGGGGGGGGGGCTTCAGTTGTGTGTCCTCATGTTTTCTCTCATTCATAAGATTGGTTAGGTCTGTTTTGATGCTCGCTCAAAACTGGTTTTTAAATTGTGACTTAAACAATGCATTTGCCCGGTCCCGAGACTCCCAACTCCTGAGTCCAATACAAAAGGGGAAATTCCACCCCCACCTGCTCCTTATGCATAGCTAGCGCGCCTCTGTCCCTTTCCATGGTTTGCAAACTCCCAAGCTCATGTCACGTGTTGCTTTGCATGGTTTTGCAAACTCCTAGTCCAGTCTATTTATTTCTATTCATTCCAATGGGCTGATCATGGGGGGGACCCCTTCCGGGCCCCATAACTTCAGACCCCCTTTCCCAATCATCACCAAACTTGGGGGTTCTTGCAAGAAGGGTCCCCTCAAGCTACAGTGAAAGTGTGAGACCTCTACCTCCAACCCCCCCCCCCCAGAACCACAGAAAGCTGCAAATGTGTTTGTAATGGCTTTATTGCAATGGGCAGATGGGGGACCCCTTCCGGGCCCCATAATTCGGGACCCCCTGCCCCAATCGTCACCAAACTTGGGGGTTCTTGCAAGAAGGGTCCCCTCAAGCTATACTGAAAGTTTGGGACCTCTATCTCCAAACATGCCCCCCCAGAGCCGTGGAAAGGCGCAAATGTGTTTTTAATGGCTTTAAAAGGCTGAAGTTCCCCCCGAACTCCGAATCTCGCACCGAATTCCATGGATCTGAATCGGGGGAGTTTGGACTTTGGCTGAATTTTGCCAAATCTGAATTTTACCCAAAAAAAATTTCAACAGCCCTAGTCCTTTGAGCTTGGTGAAGCCAACCTCCGGAGCATGCCTATTATATTAGGTGCTGTGAGACACATGCAGGATGCTGCTGCAGTCGTCTTGTTTGTGGGCTTCTTGTGTTCTTGTGGACCACTGTAGTCTGCCTGTGCCTCTTGAGCCACAGCAGGTGTATAATTGAACTGGCAAATACAATGCATTTCTACAAAGAAGTAAACCTCACTGAGTTCAGTAGGACTGAGCTCCCACTTAACTAGGCACAGGTCATTATCTGATTACTATTAACTTTAAGAAGCAAAGAATGGTCCTTGGTTGAAGTTATGTTGTTCAGCTGTCCTTCCTTGGGTATCCATCGGCACAGCAGTTTGTAGTTAATTTTACTATCAAGTGGGGATTTGAACCCAAGTCTCCCTGATACTAGTCCAACACTCTTAACCACTATACCACACTGGCTGAAAGATTTGGTGTCCCTGCTGAAAATTAAAAGTGTCTCTGCTAGACTGTAAATTACTCATGCCTTGTGTCTGCATGTAAATGCAACCGAAGTTATTTTAATAATATCTGCAGTGAATTGGTGTTTCGTTGTGTTGCTTTGTTCTAACTCTTTATTTTCATGAATATCGGAAAGACTTCTCAAGCTTGGATTCAAATGATCACAGCTTATTGGGCCTTTCACAAATGAATACTTAGGCATCCTTTGGATCAAAAGTAGTTGAAAGTAAATTGGGAAGTAAAATTTTGACTATGTGTCTGTACGTACACATCTGTCTGTCTATCATCTATCCACATTAAAAAAAAGTGCTTAAACTGTTTTTTGCAGCATCCTGCTGGTTTTCTCTTGCTTGATATTCTGACCATTTTTGAACCCTTGAACTCTTGACGGAGAGGAGGGACTTGGAAAGGTTGTCATCTGATCTATGTAAGAAGGAAAAAGGAATAGCTTTCTCTTTAATAGCACTCTTTCTGCTTAACAGTTGGTGGGAGATTAAAATGATCTAGGTGGATAAGGAAGGTTAAAGGTCAGGGGACACCACCATTTTTTCTCCCCTTCATGTCAAAATAGAGACAGGTCGTTAAGACATTAGAAATTGTACACTTTTCCCCTCCCCCACCCAATATTTCAATCTATTTATGCACTAATTTTATTGTAAATTCCAATCCTTCAGGGGGACCGGACCCCTACCGGGCTACTGCCCGGCCTGTATAGTTGTCAGGTGCTGACATTCTGAGTTTCAGCCATATTAATTGCTGGATAAAGGCTATAATCCCCTCTCTTTGAAGCCCGGGGTTGATTTTAGGCAGTACTTCAAAAGCAGCACACAACTGAAAGAGACGTGTTTCCGACTAGCACTGAATCAATATGAATTATCCTCTTTGCATTTGTCTACATACGCTGCACATATTTGGCTGCACAACAACAACAAAAAGAAAAAAGGTGTGATATGACTATAAAGCAGTCTTAGCAGAAGAGTCCGCCATCCTCAACATATTTTCTCAGACACGGTGAATCACTGCAGAAATTTGCTTTTGGGCATCATTCATAAAGTATAAGACCTTCCATATTCCCATTAACAATGAAAAAAAGATATGTTTTGTTTGGTTTGTTTCTCTAGTTACAGCTCTATTCACACTGGAAATCCGGATATTGAAAACTTAAAGGAATTTTGAAACGGAGCAGTTTTGAAAACTCAGTCCTTCAGGTTTTGCGACGTTCAGTAAGCTTGTGAGCAAGTACTCTATATGCAGTGAGTGACCAATATCCCATTATTAATTTAAAAATATTGTTTAACTTGGTTGCAGACAGTCCCCATCCCATTTGCTATAAAGGAACAAGGGCTAACAATGCCCAGAAGTGTACACAATTGTGTCGCTTATATGGAACTCTGGATGGGCAAGTATTTCACTTAATGGTTGTTGATTCTGTGGGCCTGAACTGTAAGAGAACACGCCGTTACAAGATTTGCCAAGTATACTTAGTGTTATGTTTGAGAAAGATTAACAGTATTTCAGATCAAAGGCGAATCCTGCCACATAGTCTTAAGAGATTGTCATTCACTTCCATTATGACTCATTTGCACAAGATTTTCATGTAATATGAGCCATTGTTTTGATGGCAGTGATCTGACATCAAGAGAGGGCCAAATGCATCTCAGCGTCCAAGAGCTTGGGGTGACTTGGCCCGAAAGGACCTGGCAATCATAAACAGCAACTGTTACAGTGTTAGGCTTAATCCTCTCTTTTAGGTTGACAAAACACACACTTTGGTCTGGCCAAAAGCAAACAATAAGCATCTTTTTGTTGTTGTTGTTCTAGGCATTTGTAACCAGATAAAGTTTTCCTTAAACAAACAAACAAACAAACAAAAAAGCTTAGCTGTGCTGAACAAACATGGTGATGCCTCTGCCTGTTTTCTTATTGGAAAGGTAATCCGTTGATCTTAAAAACGCTCCCTAAAATGAAAACTCACCCCAGCACTTACAGTAAATCACATTTCTTCCAATATTTATCTTTTCAATTACTAACCTGCATTGAAGGATCCAACTTGAAGCACATATCATTTTGAGGAATCAACAAAAGTAGCAAGAATACTGAAAGGAACAGTCACGTTTCACTTTGTGGCAGTTCGCCCTCTTTCATGAGAAACTGAAAATGTTGATGTGGGCAAAGCAAACTGGATTTAAACAAGTACATGGAGAAGGCGAGAGGGCTATGTACTTTAGGTACCTTTTGGAGATGTCAAAATGCAGGAAAATTGTAGAAACAGTTAATAAAGACCTAACCCCACATCTCCTGTTTAAGCAACACTTGTATTTATTTCAAACAAGAAATATGGACCCCCCTTTTTTTCTGAAACAAGGAAACTTTCTTGCGCTTCAGATAGAAGAGTTGAAGACTGGGATTCCAAGTTTATTTCCTGGTTTCCCTTCCCTCCTCTAGACGGTTGTCAGCAGACACACAGAACACAACATAGCACAAAGTCAAACATTCCTATGCCTGTGAATTGCAGTGAAAGTGTGCTTAACTTTGTGTTGTATTTGGGCCATCATGTGGGAAAGGGGGGGAATGTTGGTTGGAGCTGTTGAAAATGGGATGATGTGGTATGTTGGAGAGTTAAAGTGTGGTGTTATTGGTTTGAAGAAGCTTCAAGAGCTCTTACTCTGGGACAAGGTATTGAACGTTAATGGATGCTAAGGATCTGTGGAGGGTGTTGGGTCGAGCTGTATTAATTTGGCAGAAAGTTATGCATTATTAGAAGCTGGCTATTCCTTGTTCTTTAAAACAGGGAGAAATCCTTTAAACTAAACACCTGCCATGCCAAACAGCAATCATGAATGTAGAAAATACTGCATTGTCTGTACTAATGGGTTAGTGTTATTGAATTTTACATGTTTTAACTCACATATAGCCCTATCAACAAGCTATATGTTCAAAGCTAAAACTAGCATCTTGCTTGAAAATGTAACTCGATGCTCTTAAAAGTATTGTGTGATCACCAGATTTTTCTAGCATCACTGTATATATCGTAGTTTAAATAACAGGGTTTGTCCTTCTTCATTTTATATATATATATATATATATATATATATATATATATATATATATATGTCTTGAACTGTCAAAATGAAAATATTTCATATATAACTTTTGGAATACAAGGAACTGGTAGCTGATTTATCAATCTCTGCCAAAATGAATGTTATATGGAAACATTTGACATTTAACTTTTGACAGTGATTGTTTGGAACCCAGCAGTACTTTGTAGGGAATACAGAATCTATTTCCATAATGCCTTCCAATTAAAGAGAATATAAAATGTTCTTGTTCCCCATGTATAGGAAACTTTTAAAAATGTAAACATCCAGCTATTAAACAAAAGTGAGGTCTCCCTCCCCCACCTCCTTTGAGAAAATAGCTGCAAAATACATGAGCAACAGCGCCCTCTACATTTGGAGAAGCCTAGCAAAAATTGAAGCCAGACTTTTTACATCTTACGGAGCGATTTCTAGAAATTCCACCTCTTGTCTGTTGTTGCTTTTGTTTGAGGGCCTTGAAGAGGTCAAACAGAAAGTTAATAGGCAGGTAGAATTTTTTTTAAAAAATAAGCATCACCCCTCTACTTTGTTGTATTTATAATACTAAACATTATGCTAAACTTAAAAGAAAAGAATAGCCAGTCCCCCTACTAACACAGTTAACAATGAAACTTTTTGGGGAAAATGATTATATATGCACAGTGCAGTGTTTCTGTTCTGCCCCAAAAATCTAGCATATTATTAAATATAACTGATTATACATTAAAAGTTTTTCTATCCCACAGAAGAGGCTGTGGAATTTCCAGACTGAACAATGAAAGAAGATCGATAATAAAACTTAGTCTGGTTTTACATACAGTTACTGATGAAAACAGGAATGATTTCCAAATGTATTTAAATTCCTTGATGAACTCTTTGTATTTATTTGCTGAGTTTGCAGTAAAGAAAGGGCAGGAGAGTATTTTATTCTGCTTCTATATAAATGCCAAGCAGCTGCACTGTAATTTTATTTTTTCTCAACATCTGTAACATATGTGGCAAATTTCCCTGTGATAAGTCTGAGATGATATTTAATAAAATGAGACATTCTAAGTTGTTTGGAAGTGGAAAGAAAAGCTTCATTTCATTGTGGGTACATATTTTATTAATGGCTTTTGAAATAAAAATGTTAAAGAAACTATTTCACACTGTCCTAAATACATTACTGAAAAGTGATCCCTATTATTTTCAATAGAACATGTTTCCACATTAACTGCTTAGGATGAGGAGGGTTTTTTTTTTTAAACCAGGTTCCATATTTAAATCAAGATAATAGAGAACTGCAAAGCTTTGGATGTCTTCATTTTCTTCCCTCTCAATTTAAATTTGGTTTGATTCGATCTGTTTAGGTTTAAGTTCTGTAGCATACTAATAAAATCCTTTAAAGTGTTCAGAATATTTGTATATATTCCACACAAAAGCATTTGAATTTATACTTATTAACTTTAAAGTGTTTCTTTTATAAGTGGTAAACTTAAAAAAATGTTCTCAAACTTTCTCTGTGCAGGAACATGACTGCTTTGCACAGTTGCTCAGCATAATGCAACATAGTGATAAAGCTTTCGCTCATTAACTAAAATGTCTCTATCTCTAAATACTTGGGAGAGCAGGAAAAAAAGGTCTGTGCATCAAAGGTGTTTGAATGAGTACTAGAGCAAGGCTGCATTATTGCATTGAAAGTGGTTCCACCACCCGAAAACAATAATTCTTTGTTGTGTTCCTACTTTTGAGACATTTAGCTTGCCCCTTTGAAAAACACCGTCCAAGGTACAAAATTTACAAAGCTGCAGCGGCTCTTAGCAGCGCTGCATCTCATGTCGAGAGCAAATTAAAACAGTGAAAGAATGGTGCAAATAATTGTTTCACGTGTTCGCTTTGCTTGTGACTTCTATAATCATCCAGGCTGATTTACAAATGTAGACTTCAAGGTTGCTCAGCTTCCTGCAGTGTAGAAGACGGCTACTTTGGCACTCGTACTCATGGCCTCGTAATCACCACTCAGACACTATGCCTTGGTCCTT
Source organism: Euleptes europaea (assembly GCF_029931775.1). Lineage (NCBI taxonomy): Eukaryota > Metazoa > Chordata > Lepidosauria > Squamata > Sphaerodactylidae > Euleptes > Euleptes europaea. The sequence continues at coordinate 31,968,803 of NC_079316.1, read as the reverse complement.
CCAATTCCCAGTCTCTTGATTGAACACCTCGTTCTGTGCTAACAAGGTGTCCGAGGTATTTAAACAGGGTCTGCAGTCGGGGGGGGGGAATTGTTAATGGTGGCACTCATTAAGAATTGCTGGACTTTTTTTTTTTGGTAATTTGGTAACTCTCTAAATTACAAGTTGATTTCTCCCTCCTCCATTTGAAATATCACATATGATGGGGTGGGAGGGGAGGGGAGGATAGGAGGAGTTGTGGCTTTGCAGAGTTATATGGGAGGAGGTTGGATTTGATAGTTGGAGGATACCGATCGATCAAATTGAAATGAAGAGGGGTCGTACAGATTGCTTTGGGAAATTATGGGAAAAGTTGAATAGTTTTGCATTAATGCGTAATCTGTTTTGTTGCAAGGTGATTGTTGTTGAGTCTGTTAACATGTAAAAAACTGTTACAATAACAGAAAAAGGCCATTAAATAAGACTTTCAAAGTAGTTATATGTTTTGTTTTACTAATTCATTCTAATTGTGTAATTAATTGTATTAATGGTGAATTTATATTTATTTTTGAAGACTTTCAAGTCCCTGAAACAGAGGAAATTAAAGAGAAGGAAACTTGCAAAGACAAAAGACATATTCTGCGTATGAATAATTTGTGGTTTCTTAAAACATGCTTAAGAATTTCAGGGTGCAAGTAATAAACTGTCACAAAGAGCTGGCTTTTGAATGTGCAGCCCAGGGAACAGATCACAAATAAACTTACTGAAACTAGAGTTTTGCTGGTGTGTATAAAAATGACTTCCACTTTATTAATGAAATCTTAATAACCTTTCTGAAACATAAATGGGCTAGAGGGATATGTCTTCCATTCAAAATGGGCTTGAATCTGTTTATTTGCCATAAAGACGTTTTGTTGATTTTTGGGAAAGAATACAGGTTGATATCCCCTTTTCTAATTTTGCCATAAAAATAGAAATATATTGGCTGGAGCAGATTTTAACAAATATGTACAAGTAATGTAATGTTTGTGAATAAAAATCTATTTTATGGTGCAAACCTGTACATATTTAATGGGAGTAGGCCCATTGAAGTTTACTTCTAAGTAAATAGCCAGATTTTACTGAAAGGCCATTAAAATTTTGTGTGAGGTCCATTCTCAGTTTTAAAATTTATACCCAAAATAATTATACCAAACCCAAAAGCTATGATCCCAGGATGAGTTCCATTTCTTTGTAGAACTTCACTACAATTATGTTTAGGATTGTGGGCACAAGAATGATAGACGGGCATTTGACCCATGATTGTTAATGTCAAGGGAAAAATATCCTAAAAGGAAAACAAAACAAAACTACTACTTTGTATTTTTCATTCCCATTCCTCTAAATTTCTCACCCTAAACGTAACATTTGTACAGTAGCAAATCCCACTGCAATAAATTGTAGTTATTTATTTATTTGGAGTAGTTATATATATCCTGCCTATTTCCTGACACAGTCAAGACCCAAGATGAGTAACAACAATTAATACAATAGTATCTGTTAAATAATTAAAACACATTATTAAAACAAGTAACTAAAGCAGAATTGGGTTTAATGTCTTCAGTACTGAGTTTGTGAAAGTTTCAAAGAAGCATCAGGAACCTGATTCTAATTCTGGAAAGCAGTTTCAAGTATTATCTTGTTTCATAGGTGAGCTGATAATGGTTATATTGACTTGTTTCAAAGTGGGTTTTTTCTGTTTCCAGTTGTGTGAATATAAATAAAAGCACTTGAATGCCAGATCAAAGAAGGCATGATGAAACTGAATGTTTTGAGTTTTCAGATAATTTAACAAAGAGTAAAACTTTTTTTTTAAAATATATGCTTTTAAAAATAAATAAATAAACCTATCCATTTCAAATCTAGAAGCCAAAATAGATTCAAGAGTGGGATATTCTTTTATTTCACAGTGCAAACTGTTTCTTAAAGTCCAAGGGGAACTTTATTTTCAGTGGTGTAAATTATCCCTAAAGCTGTGACTGGGGAGTTCAAAAATATTAATGTCTCCATTTGTATGTTAAATTTATTTTTTGCACATTTGAAAAGGAGTAATGCTGCTCTGTTGTTTTTTAAATTGAATGCACAGTCTTAAGCAGAGTTGCACCCTACTAAATGTGTTGGTTTAACTGGACTTTGAAGGATCTCTTAGGGTAGTACTGTTTGTTTGAAAACATATGCCTGATTAAAGGTAACCAGATATCAAATGCATCTAAAATTGCAGCATTCTGTTAAAATCTGTACATTTGATGTTGTAAAATAATGTGGGTTAATTACCTATATGTTGCTACATGAACTTCCCCCCGTTTGTAAACTACATGGCACAATCTTTTTATAGACTACATCAATGGTGCTGTATTTTTAAAGTTCTAATTTGTATCTGTTTTATTCGTCTATTTTTAAAAGGAAGCAGTTCTATTAGAATGTATGCATGGCTAATACTGAGATGGCAATTATTGTCTTGCACAGAATTTTTGTCTTGAGCTTCCAGTTTGGCTCTTTTCTCATTACAACAACATAGGGGGAAAAATCAGTATACGTTCACTGGAACACAAGCTTTCCTGAACATTAGTGTTTGGCTTACAATTAAGAATGGGTTTTAGCAATTTGCTAATATGTTCAAAAATTAGCTAAAACTACTAAGGGATAACTGCAAAAAATCTGAAATGTGTCTATTTCAACCTGCATTTTAAAGGACATAAAAAAATAAAGTTTCCCACATCTTCCTTAATGTATAAAACTACAATCTTTGCCTATTATGTGAAATGAGCGCTATAGAAAACCAATAGACCTGTTTTCCCCAAAATGTGTCTAGGAATGGACTATTTATAGGGTGGAATGAGGGTGTCAATATGATATATCCTGTGTCTAATTTCGATCCAAAGGATTTTAAAAGATCTCATTTATACACCATGTAAATAAAATACCTGACCCAATCTTAAAAATAGATTGCAAGAGTAAGATATTTTGCATTTCACAAAGGCATAGAACTGGAATGGTTTAAACAGCTTTTCCAACTTTCTCCAGTGTGGCATAGTGGTTAGTTTGTTGAGCTATGAGTGGGGAGACCTGGGTTCAAATTCCCACATCCCTGAAGCTCTCTGGGTAACCTGGTGGGTCAGTCACACTTTCTCAGCTTCAACTATTTTATATAGTTTATATCGGGTTAAATTCTCTACGTAAGCCTCCCTGAACTTCTTGAAGGAAGGGCAGCATGAAAATATGATAGAAAGTAAGATAACCAAAACAGAAGTTTACTCATCACTACACTTGTGTGATGACTTTCATCCAGTCATAACAGAGAAAGATCTGACAATGGTAAATATTGTATTAATTTTTTAAATTGTCTTCTGCCTAGAAAACTCTGGCCTCTTTTTGCAAAGCCAGAAGTGCATTGATGGCCATGCTTTGCATCTAAGGCTGAATTTCTGCACATAGTTAGCATGCTTAAATCCTCCTTGGTAGTAATGGGAGTTAATCAGCCTAGCCGACTGCAGAATTGTAGTCTATGTACAAAGAGAAGCCAGCTTCCAAAAAGCACAGCTTGTGTGTTAGCGGTAGAGTAAGCTGTGGCCAGGATCCAGACAGCCATGTGACTAGACTTCCACACTGCCAAACAAGCTTTTTTGTGTTTCGGTAACAACAGACTTTGGTGCCCACATGGCCAGGCTGTTTTATAAGCACCATTGGATAGGGCGTGGGAGCTGGGGGTATCTGCCCTTCAAAGCAAAATAAAATAAATAAAACTCCAAACTTCTACTGGACATGCATGAGCACTTGTAACAGAGTTTTTGTGTGTGTGTCTTGGTTGATATTTTTGAGTGAGAAAAGTGAAGGGAAGAACAGTAGTGCTAATGAAAAATACACACACAGCAACAAAAGCCTACTGAAACAGAAGCCCTTCTGTCAAATGGAAAAATAAACCAGCAACCTCCTGAGAATGGTTTATCTATCCATTATCACTCCCCCTGCCGCAACCTTCCTTCAATTTTTTTCCTTACAACAACCCTAAGAGGTATATTAGGATGAGAGATTATGATATTCCCAAGCCTAACCAATGAGCAGCATCATGGTTGAGTGAGAGTTGAACCCAGATGGTTGAGTGAGAGTTGAACCCACGTCCATTACTCCGTATGACACATCACAGTGGTATATAAATTAATTTCATCCATTCTGATGTTTCAGCTCCTGCCTATCTACACATACTGAAGGAATGCAGAAATGAACAGGAGTCTTATGGCAGTTTGAAGGTTAACAACCTTTCATAGACAACAGACTGTTTTATCAGATGCTGCAACAGACTAGCACTGCCACCCCTGTGGAGTAATGTGGTGCTGCTTCCTCTGTGGTTACTCCATGTCCAGGTATGTTTAAAAACCTCTGGTCATGTGGTTTGGTTTTACACTGTGTTGATGTGACACAAGAGTGAGGCATGCTCTTTGGGGGCAAGTGTCAGTGGCATGTTATGTAAACATGTTGTGTCAAACCTCATGGGTTGAAGATTGTGATGGAACCACTTGTGAAGCAGTGTGACAGTAACCAACCAAAGTGGCAGCAGCAGTTCCATGTATAAAAGCAGCAGGTATGTATAAAAGGGGTATGTGTGAGTCACTTGTAACAGTTCTGTCCCACTTTCCCACCAAGGTGTTTTTATGTAATAGCCCCATGGGCTATTACATACAAATTATGACGCTCATACAAAGTCTAGTAATAATTTATCAAATTGGACAATCACGGCATAAAGAATCTGAAGTGTTCAGATTAATATTGTAATCCCAATTTATTGCCCAGTATTCAGAGAACTATACAATCGACTCAGCATGCCAAAGGAGAGTTTGGGCTCACTTTCCCTGGAAAAAACAATATTCTGTGCTGCTTGACAAGCAAATGGCTTTTGGAATAGGAGGAAAACCATTCCAAAAGCCACTTGTGATTGGAGGCATTGCTATCCAGAGGAGGAAAACATTTTTAAAAATCCCACTGGAAATGCTTGAATTCCTTAGGCATAGCTACATTAACTGTTCAGATTCTCACAGTGAAGACACAAGTCAGAATGATTTCAGTGGATCTACTACCCATAAATTTAGGTGTATCCATATATACTCTGAACATCGTGTCACATTGCAACTTGAATGAAAATAAATGGTTACAAAGTGCAGTGTTTTATAATCTCCAAAGTGTTTTCATTGCTGATGGCTTTTACTCACATGTAACTCATTTGGATAAAATGTTAGTTCTTTTGGTAGGCCCTGACCTGGATGGCCTGATCTTGTCAGATCAGGCTAGCCCAATCTTGTCAGATCTTGGAAGGTAGGCAAGGTTGGCCCTGGCTAGTACTTGGGTGGGAGACCACCAAGAAAGTCCAGAATTGATATGCAGAGGCAGGCAATGGCAAACCACTCTTGAATGTCTCTTGCCTTGAAAACCCTATGGGGTCGCCATAAGTCAGCTGTGACTTGATGGCAAAAAAAAATTTCTCTTTCATTAGGGGGTCCCAAAATCCTCTATTTTGGCTTTAATATGCAAACTACACAGCTGTAATTAACACATTTTATTTATGTTGCCTTGAAAACCCTATGGGGTTGGCTGTGAGTGACTTGATGACACTTCCCACCACAATTTTGGGTAGTTATATAAGCAATTCCTAACTGACTTATTAAGGATAATTTATTTTATTTATTTGGGTATTTATACCCAGCTTAGGTTAGGCTGAGAAAGAGGCCGGCCCAAGATCACCCAGTGAACTGTAGGAACCATACTAATCTGTAGTAACTGTGTAAACATTGAACCAACTGAAATGTAGTTTTCTTTAGAATATTATGGCCTAACCCTGGAAAGACTTCCTCTAGAGCAAGGAGTTTTGAAGTTATCAGGCCCTAAATGGGAGAAGCTCTTTAAAATGTGTAGCCCAAGATCCATGCCATACCCGGTGGAATAAATGGTTAAAACCTTTTCAATATGTAACGACAAAATTAATGGAGCATAGTAATCCATTCTGAGATCTAATGAAATACACCGCAATTTAAATTGCAATTAAACAGAGAAATGTCAATGGATACCGAGGCTCTATACAAAATTGGTAAACTCCTTTACAAACTTGTAGCTGTTGAAGGGCAAAGTTGTCTAAATATATGAAAACAAATTTTATAAATTAAACATTTAAGAAAGTTCAGCCACAAAGTACTGCAAAACGAAAGCAAGTGATGTTCCAAATATCACCCTTGTTTATTACTTTGACCCATTTCACTCTCATCCATGTATTCTTTCCTGCAAATATGAAGATTCTTCCCTCTTTCCAGAAAGCAGAATTCAGATCCATGGTAAAGAAAAGAGAAAAACAATGCCTTTAAATCTCCCAGTGAGGTATGTCTGTGCTTAGCTACCTTTGTCGCTGCTATCACTTATTGTACGACTGTTTCATTGTGAAACATTGTGAAAAATTTGGAGTAGAAAATGCGTATGAAAATTGGCAGCAGTTATAACTTCATGTGCCTAGCTTCACCACTGGCTCCAATTTAGTGGCAACAACTGTCCTTAATTTGGTTGCATTAACTGATTCCAATTTTATGTTCCCATCCCTGAGTCAACAGCTTACTCAAAATGTCAGGTTGAAAGAATATAATATATATTATGTGGAACAGGCAGAATAAGGTGAAACACATAGTCATTTAAGCCATAGATGCATTTTGCCATTAACTTCCATGGGATAGGGACTAAGCCCCTAGCTGTATGTGTTCATCACCAATCTTTGGTCACCATCCTGTGAGCTCTTTTATGTGTTTGAAAGGATTTGTGCATCCGGGCATCATATGGGCATATTTGGACTGCAGCCATTCACAGCACAATCCACATCTAATATCCACCCATGTTTCTCATAAGGTAATGCCAGGGGTGGTCTTAGCCAATAGGCAACAGGGGCAGCTTCCCTGGGCCCCATTTTGGCCGGGGGGGGGGCTGACTGCCAGCTGCCCTGCCATCTCAAAGAAGGAAGAAAAAGAAGAAGAGCAGGCTTCTGCCACCCTTTGCAACTGCCCCATCTGAGACTTTGGCAGCTGGCTTCTGATGGCAGCGGTGGCACCCATCTCGCACACTGTGAGGGCCACTCCTTGCTTGGTCCCAACAAGGGGGGACAGCAGTGATTCTGGGGCCTCATCCTGGACTTTTGCCCAGGGCCCCAGAATCACTAAGGCCACCACCTGGGTATTGCATCTGGGAGGTATCACATCTGGAGGTGGCATGGGTGGGTGAGAGGGTGCTGTTTAAGAACAGACCCCCTGGGATCACAGAACTAGTTGAACATTTCTCTGGATTGTGGCTGTTGTGTCAGGCTATTGTCCTCATTGTCTGCAGTTAATTTGGCCTGCTTCTTTTATTTGAGTAATCCCCTGGAGGTGGTAGTTAATGCAGTGGATCTGTGCTATCCAGACTTCCATCTTAGAAGTTCTTCCAAGCATGTTGCTTCTCAGTTTGCTTAAAGAACATGAATTGTCTTTTTAAAAAAGAAAAGGAAAAGGAAACAGTTCAGTGAGTTGCGGAAAATCCTGACCAAATATGTTCTTGGTCTTCAGTAAGGAAGAGAGACAGAAGACATCAAATGACTGAGAGCAAACTCAACATATAACTTTTTCAGCAATGAGATACTTTTTGTTTCATGTGTTTCTCAACTTGTATACTCTCTGCAAAATAAATACACTGCATATTCTTGTTCCTCAGAGATTATCTCCATTTTTGAACACATCTTGGGTCCAAAGAACAATGCAACTATTTCCAGCCCTCCAAGGGCAGTGCCCCCCTCCCTCATGCTACATAGCAAACCACTTTTGAACTGAAATGAACAGCAGCATCAAGGTCTCTTGACAACTCATGAGGACCCCACAATAGAGGGCAAGGAAGCAGCCAGTCTCAACAGAGTTCTTCCCCAAACATTTTTTCCTAATATTACACTCTAGTTTTTAAAGTTGGGCAAAGTGTGAAAAGCCACCTCTGAGGAGTGATCTGGAGCCAAGAAGTGGTAAAGGCTGAGGAGGTTAACTCTTCTTCACTTGCCATTCCCTCACAAATCCAGACACATGAAGTAGTACTTATATTTGACACGGAACATAGTGGAAAATTATATTTTGAGTGACGATATGACAAGCATCATGTTTAGTTTGGCCCACAGTGAAAGGAATGGGCTGAACTCTGAAGAATGGCTATGTTGCAAACTGTCACTATCAAAATTTTAATAACAAATCTTCGCAGAAAGAAACAAGACTTAAACAGAGACTGCGATTTACCAGGGCAGGGACTAGAAAATAGAGACTTAGATAAATAGGAAAGAGAGGGAGACAAACAGGAGCCCCCTATGGTCAAAAAAGAGGCACGGCAGCATTCTAGCTTACCTGATGCTGGAATCAAGCCTTCACGCTTGATAATTATCAGGTGCTTCATATGCACCCACAGGAAAATGTTGCCATCTTCATTGCAATGATGCTGGTTATGCAGCATCTTTTGTCTCATTAAGAATCAGAGTCTCACCAAAGGGAAAATAACACAGAGTTTAATCTTAAAAAAAACAAAAACAACAACAACGAGAAATTGTGTTGCAATGTCAGACCAATGAACACAAGTGTTTCACACTTCTTGTCTTGCTTTTGGTGCAGCTTCTAAAATGGAAACTTGCACACCTCCCACATGAACACATGAAGCTGCCTTCTACTGAATCGGACCCTTGGTCCATCAAAGTCAGTATAGTCGGCTCAGACCGGCAGTGGCTCTCCAGGGTCTCAGGCAGGGGGTCTTTCCCATCACCTACTTGCCTGGTCCCTTTAACTGGAGATGCCGGGGATTGAACCTGGGGCCTTCCACTGCTCATGTCAAGCAGATGCTCTACCTCTGAGCCACGGCCCTTCTCCTAGCCTCGCTGCTGGAGGTGTGGGTTCCTCCTTCGTTCTTTATGCACGGGGAAATCATTTTTCAGTGGAGCACTGGAGTTATTTTTAAGAGCGACCACAGCAACCGGACCCTTTCCTCGCAACCGCGCCATTCACACGTTCACGCCAGGCGCCTCACGCCTCCGGCCCACATGCTCGCCCCCCCCCCCCGCCGACTTTACAAACAGGACAGCAAGAGGCCAAGAATCTCGACGGGGCTTGAGCTCCACGAATGCTTCTGCCGTCTCCTCGGAGCAGAATACACCGCAAGACCAAAGCCAAGCCAAGCACCTTCTCTGAGCACGTGCAGAGGGCCTTTCCCCTGCATGCTAGGAGGGGGCGTGCCGCGACAGCCCGCACCTTCTTCCCAGCCCCTCCTTCCCAGGATGGTGGCAGGGCTCCCCCCTCCCCTCGTCCTAGCAGCCCAGCTGCGACAGGGCAGGGAGGCACTCTGCACGCGCTCAGAGGTGCCTTCGCTTCCCGACGCCACCTTACCTGGGCTGTGGGGAGGTGCCGGCTCTGCAGGCTGCACACCCCTGCCCGGCTGTGGGGCTGGTGCTGCCAGCGGCCCAGGGCAGCTCCTTGGAGCTCCCCTGTGGAGAGATGCATAGGTTTACCTGAAACTGATTATCTGGACCCGATTTAATCTGAATTCCATCCTGAATACTGAAACTGCCTTGGGCTTCATCTACACATCATTGGATATTGCAGTATCATTGTGCTATAGCAATCATTTGCCACTGGATTGTCCTTTGTGGAGAGGACAATGAAGTTGTCAACAGTTGTTATAGTGCAACAAAAATGTGATAGCCAGTGGTGTGATGACTTTGGGTCTTTGTTTTGATTATGCACACCATTTCCGACAGCCAGAGGTCACCTCCCTCACCCCCTGCATTTCCACGCATTTTGCCCACATTTTCAGAGACCTGTTTTATCTTGAATTTGAAAATGCGGACAAAATATGGAGAAATGTAGGGGGAGAGTAGGTGTCAGTCTTCAGCAAATTCACGGCTTTTCAGGCAATAAAACTCCAATCCAGACAGAGCAGCGATTCAAGGATTTATTCCGAAAGTCAGTGATTTCAGTAAGGAGATGAGCAAGGCTGAAATACATGACTGGGGGAGTATGGATACATATATAGGGCTGATACAATAGGGTTACAGGAACAAAGAGACAATGTAGTTGTTTCCTGCCGGTAACGACTTAAGTAAAACTGAACAGAAACAATCGTGAGCAATCAGTGGAGGAGATGGCCGAGCTCTCGGCTTTGTGTGCGGGACCCGATATCAGATTGGAGATTTACACGGGCGGGTCCCAATACAATTGTAAATCTCTGGCCGAAGCTCGTGTGCAAAACGGGGAGGGAAGGAGTGCACGGAGAAGTCCATCTTGTTCACGGGGAAACCATCTTGTTTGGGAACGGAGCTGTCAGAAGCCCTATCTGACAGTAGGGTTGTGCATATCAATATACCCAAACTGAAAATAAACCTGAAATTAGCCGTTTTGGCAATATTCGAGTTTTGAGTCAACCGAATACCAAAACCTGGGAATCTGCCCAAAGCTGAATAGGTGGTTCCTTGAAAACTCTACAGGGTCTTTCTCACTGGGACTCAAGGCGGATTACATAGATTAAGTCAATACACTCAAAAGAATGGGACATGTAATAAACAATGCAACAGCAGTTTGGATTATAGAAATCTGGAACCAACCAGAAAGAGTGATGAGAGATTTAGAGTAAAGGGTTGTCAACGTGCCAATATCACAGTGACATTAACCATATCTTCCTTTTTCATGTGAATCAGACAAAGCAAAAATGACAAGTATCTGGAACTGTTAATTTTCTGGATGACTAATTTGTCCAAACTTAGTTCAGACAGAAGGCATTGTTGGTAGGCATAATGAAGATCGTGTCCAACCTATTCTAGATGAAGCTATACTTCCCTTTAAGGGTCACATTTGTTGCCTGTGAAACAGTGTTAGATCTACTCCTTACTATAGAGGCCCAATTGGTGTCTGTGGCACAAAGTGTTTATTTTCATTTCAGCTTAAACTGGTACATCCCTTCCTGAACAAAGATTAATACAAACTTGACCACTGGAATGCATGTATGGGGCCGCCCCAAAATATTATCCAGAACTTCATCTGGTTTAACACATGTTAGCTAGATAACTCATTGAACAGGCCTGTAGGAACTCATATTACTAAGTATTTCTTTCCAGGTGCAATTAAGTATTCCGGCTTTAACCATAGACACCCTGTATGCATTGTCTAATCCTGTATCAACCTGCTTTAAGATCTATCTCAGAAATGTTTTCTGGCCCAGAGGCTAGATGTCCTCAACCTGAGCCAGGGCTTCCTTGGCTCTGGCCCTGGCCGGTGGAGCTCTCTGTCTAATGAGACCCAGGCCCTGTGGGATTTAATCCAGTTCTTCAGGACCTGCAAGATGGAGATGTTCCACCAGACCTATAGTTGAGGGCAGCGACAGACAGTTCCATCATAGCTGGCCTCCTATTCAAACTTATCTGGCCTGTCTTGCCTTTCTCTCCTGGCCTGTTTTGCTATCAGCGCTGGTAGGAAGAGCACTATCTGGACCAATCGGTTTAATTGTCAAATTTTTGTGAGGTTTGGATTTTAATTGTAATTATTGCTATTAATCTAATAATGTATTGTATTTTAATTGAAAGACTTTGGATGATATTATATGATGTGAGCTGCCCTGAGCCCGGCCTTGATCTGGATATAGTGGGATTAAAAACAACAACTATTAAAATAAATAAATAAATAAATGTTAGAGCAGTTCCTCAGTGGAGCAGGCTTCCTTGGGAGGTGGTAAGCTCTCCTTCTCTGGAGGTTTTTAAGAAGAGGTTAGATGGCCATATGTCAGCAATGCTGATTCTGTGACCTTAGGCAGATGATGAGAGGGAGGGCATCTTGGCCATCTTCTGGTCACTAGGGGTGTGGAGGGGGGAGGTAGTTGTGAATTTCCTGCATTGTGCAGGGGGTTGGACTTGATGGCCCTGGTGGTCCCTTCCAACTCTATTATTCTATGATTCTAATGGACAGTAGCCAAGGATAGGGCTTGTCAGCGGTGGAACACACTGGTTGTGAAACTCCCTGGGGACGATTAATTGATAATGCACTTTGAAAACGTTTAGGCATCACGTAAAAACAATTTTAAATGCCTGTGCTTTTTATAGATGATGCTTGGAGTGTTGTTTTTCCTGGACTTGTCACCTTAGTGAAAATGTTATTATTTTTTGCTGTTTTTATGTTTCAATCATTTGTTTAAAATCTTGTTTGAACTTTTTATTTTTCGCTCCTCTGTAAGCCAAGCAGAAGATGGGACAGAAATGATTAAATAAACCAATCAGTCTGGTACACAGCCCCTCCCCCCCAGCACTGTGAAAATACATGAGTTATAGAAGAAGCAAAAGAAAAGAAAAAAGGATGCAAGGTTTTGGTATCATTTTCTCTTTGCACACTCTTCTGCAATGGCCAATACAGCTCATAGTTTCTGTTTAACTGGTTGTTAAGAGTCGACCATATTCATTCACTCCCAGCTGTATCTTATAGGCAGGCACTCTGATGCAAACGTGCAAAGGCTCTTCCATTCACCCCAAATTATAGGGGTACTGTACTTATGTATCACCAGTGAGTGCATAAAGATACTGCTGAAATCACATGGAACCTGCATATGTGCACTGAATAGTCTTATGGAGCTCTGGAACAGGGACAATATGCTGAGACTTGGGGGCATTGCCTGTACGAAAATGAGCATGCTTTTCTGTTTCCAGTTAGTCCTTGGCTGTTCTCAGGGTATTTCCCTTCATATGAACCTTGCTCCATTAACTTCAGTTTATACCTTTTTAGATACAAGCAGTAGCTGTATTTCAACTTAAATTGTTAATTTTTGCCCAGGGAAAATTAATCTCTGTGCCAATGACAACATTTAGTATATGAAGTTTAATTCAATAGACTGTTTTTATTATTAAATTCTGTTTGAGGTTGGGAATGAGTGAAATTACCTCGAGGGTATATTTTGTATAAAAATAACATGAAGTTAAACTGCTAAAATGTAAGCCATGCTTGAGTGATATTAACCATGTGGAAAAAAATGCAGAGGGCACACAAATATAAGATGAAATCTGAGCATAAAACCACACACATTTTTTTCTTTGATAAAGTACACCCAATGAATAAAGGGCCTTACAAAAATAAAGTACAAAAATACAATAGAAGTAGATAAAACAGGAGAAGGGGAGACAAAATGATTTTAACCGCAGAGCAGCCCCCCACACATCTGGGAAAACAGATCTTCCTGCCATCTCTCAGGACAACAGCCCTTGGGCTTATGCCCTGGCCATGCTTAGGCCTGAGCAGAGGAGAAACAAACTCAGGCAGATCTTCAGCTGCTGCTAGCCAGCTAGCAAGATCATCCCCAAGGAAATCAAGTGTCTGCTATTGGAAAAAGTTTGTGGGTGCCGGGGGGGGGGGGAATCCTCTCTCATAAATTCTAATGTCAATGAGAAGTTGGAAACTAATTGCATTCGTTTTCCACTCTTCAATTATTTCATTTGTTCTTTTCTTCTGAAACACTCATGGTTGATGTGTTTGAACAGGTTCCTGGCATGGAGAACATGTTACATCTATTGTCCAGATTCTGCAAAGAGTCTCTGTTTCTTCTGGATACAGTTCAAGGCATTCATTTCAACATATAAAAGCTCAGTAGCTTAAGAGCTTCATGTCATGTAGACTCATTCCCCCTGGGTCCCATTGCATGTATCAAGATCTGCAAAGGGTGACCTCCTAATTATTCCATCTGCACATCAATTCTTTATCATCAGGTTACACAGTGAGACTCCTTGGAGTTGCCCCAGAACTGTGGACCTCACTTCTCTCAAAGATGAATTCATAGTTCCTATATGAACCAACCTAGCAGTTGAGGTCATCACTGGAAGATCTTCAGGTTGCTCTGTCTTCTGAAGTGAAGAAGATGGAGCTTTTTTCTGTGGTTAACCCTTCACATTTGTGGAACACACTCCAGATATGTTCACCTGACACCATTTTTCTCAGTTGCCAAGTAAAATCTATACTATTAATCTAAACTGTGGATTGTTAATTTTTTGGAAGTGGTAGTAATTTAGTAGTAACTCTAGTAGCACCTTAAATACCAATATATTTTCCAGGGTATAAGGCTACAAGCTTTCATGAGGAACTTCTGACAAACTGAGCTTTGACTTTTGAATGCTTATACCCTGGAAATTTTTCTTGGTCTTTAGAATGCTGCTAGACTTGAATAAAGCTTTTTCACCTCTTCCCCCATTACCACCTAGAAGAATCTCCCCCAATTCATCCCCAAGGAAATCTATTGGCAATACCTTGTGGATGCCAGGAAAAATTATCCACTTTTATAAATGCTTATGTCAATGAGTAGGTGAAAATATATACCCTATATGTTAGAATAGAATAGAATAGAATAGAAATATTATTTATACTCCTCCCTCCCCCAGCAAACCAGGATCAGAGCGGCCAACATCATCGGTTTACATACATAAAAGCATTTTAAAAGACATTTAAAACAACGCCGAAATTAATATATTTAACTATAAATGGTGCCATATCTATTATTTCTCTACAAGGAGAGATGTTACTATGGCGGCTTTAACCCAGCTGTTCAGTTAGTGTCATACTTCAAGTGGGAGAGGAGAAGAGCACAAGGAAAGGGAATGGAATGGGGAAAAAGGAAGGGAAGAAAAGGGAAGGGGATGGTGAGGGGGAAGGGAAAGGAAACGGGGAAAGGAGGTCAGCTTAAAAGATGAATTCCATCGCTGCCCTCAACCATAGGCCTGGCAGAACATCTCTGTCTTGCAGGCCCTGCGGAACTGGGCTAAGTCCCACAGGGCATGGGTCTCATTAGACAGCGAGTTCCACCAGGTTGGGGGAAGGGCTGAAAAGTCAAGCACAGCTGGACACTCTTAGGGCCAGGGATCACTAATAGATTATTTCATGCCCATCGTAAGGCTCTCTGGGGGGTATATAGGGAGAGGCTATCTATGCATTGTGTTACTGGTTGTACTTTATCCTCCTCTGGAATTTGTTTACTGCTGTTTTAATTGGTATTTTGTTGCTATTTTATCATTATAGCAAGATACTTTGCATGCCTTTTAAACAGAAAGGCAACTTTTTATAATTAACAATTAATTTATTAATACACAAACTAATAATAGTGATTTCAAGGTAATATTCTGGAATAGCTGCATTTATATACTTCTTCTCCTAATATTGGATTAAATCAGAACTGACCAATTTGTTCACCCAGATCTAACACCCAAACTGTCAGTATATGGAAAATGAACTTCTGCCTTCTTTTGTAGAAACTCTTATAGTTGTGGTTAGCATGCAAGCCAACAGCTCCTACTGAATGCTAAGCCCTGGATTTCTGAAAGTGTTTGGTCTGTTATCGGCATGCATCAGGAGCCACCAAGACGGTTGGACGGACCACAGCGACCTCTGCGACGATGCTCATTAAGTTACAGATGAGACACACAACCTGCCAATAAAACCAGATAAATCTAAGAGAAACCTTTTTATAGCTGGAAACATACAGTAAGAACATCAAACTTGTCTTGCTGGATCAGACCCACATGCATTGAGCAAAGCATTCTGCTTCTGACAGAGAGCACTGGTTGTTTTGGATGATTTCATAAGGAGAAAGGGATAACTGCCATGCCCTCCTGTTTGACCCCTACACAGGTATTCAGAAGATTATTGCTTTTGTACACTGAGGTTCCCTTTTAGTGGTGCACCATTTTTGTTTTCACTTTTATTTCAAACTTTTCATGCATCTTTGTGTGTTATTCTCATTAGTTTTCATTATTGCATGCATTTTAGTTTCCATTGGTTTTAATATGAAAAAGAAAACATTTCTGGGTTTAATTCTTCTTTTCCGTCCTATTTCAATTTAATTTTCAGGGATTGCACTGCTCGCCTGAGAGATCTTCCCTGCTGATTCAGACAGATAGAAAAAAGAAACCCTGATTTATAGGCAATTCAAAGCAAAATACATTTATGGTTATAGTTTTCCATTACATTAAGATAATTTTTTTAAAATATCATTGCATCCTCTACCAGTGATGTGGGGCAGAATTTTTTTCCACAGAAAACAAAAATTTCCAGAAAAAATTCCAATGCCCTATTTTCCCATGGAAAATTTCCCACACGCCCAAATGTAAATATTGCCTGTTTATAGCTATCAATAGAGAGCCCCGTGGTGCAGAGTGGTAAGCTGCAGTACTGCAGTCAAAAGCTCTGTGCACAACCTGAGTTCGATCCCCACGGAAGTTGGTTTCAGGTAGCCGGCTCAAGGTTGACTCAGTCTTCCACCCTTCCGAGGTCGGTAAAATGAGTACCCAGCTTGCTGGGGGAAAAGTGTAGACGACTGGAGAAGGCAATGGCAAACCACCCATGCAAAGCCTTTTCAGTGGTGGGGTTAAGAAAATACATGCACTCAGCTCTGCTAAGCCCCTCCTCATCCTTCTGAACAGCTGTTCCTAAGGGCTGGGAGACCCTGAAAGTCAATATGTGATTCGGCATAGGGGGATGTTCTCCCCATGCTTATGTTCTCCTCACACAATTGGCCAGGCCTGGTGGGGGATTCCCCACCCCCAGCTTCAATCTCCAGCCCTTGAAAAACTGAGAAGCAGGGGGGAAATGGCTTCTGCTGTGATGATCTACAATTTTCCCCCAGTCTCTATGGTCTTTACCATCGAGGCTAGGAAATTCTTAGAGCATCACATGGAAGAGATATTGCATCCTCCCTAAATTCCACTCTTCCCAAGCATTGCCCCCCAAATCTCCCGGCATTTTCTTAGGTAGGGCTGTGAACTCTTCATGCACAGGCAGATGCAAAGCCATACTTGATTCATATAATGTAACATATAGTTACCCCCCTTACCTGATCATTCTGGTTCAACACAGCCCTGTAATTGATTTTTACAGACATTTCTACTGATGAGAACATAATTGAGTTTCTTTGACTGTTTTTTAAAACACAAGCAGAGAAGGGATTATTATTTTTTATTCTGAAGAGAGTGTTAAACATTCTAGCCTCAACCCCAATAAATATTTCACTTGTTTGACAATGTTCAGCTTCCACAAAATGTTTCTGAAGCCTGGGAGTGACTGTGTGCCACTACATCCATGCAGGCGTGTTCCTCGAGGGAAGCGTATTCGTGTGTGGCGCTGTGTGCAGAAGTTTCAGTACATAGATAAGTTGCTGTACAGCATACACTGCCCTTCTGTGTGCTCCAGCAATTACTCACTTGAGTGGACAGCATGTAATTTTGGCTTCTCCCAGGGCAGTAGTAACTTGTAGTCCCCACTTTTTAATGATTTGTTCAAAGGCTTTTGATGAATATGCGCATTATATAGCTTAGAGCGATGCAGGCCTATTTAGCATCTGACTTGATGCCCTTTTCCGAGCCGTACGTCTCTGCGGTGCTTAAACGTGAAGTGTTCACAATACTAGGTGCACTGGTGTATGAAAGCCCATGTTTAATAGATGTCACACAAGAACAACTTATGTAGGAAAAAAAGCATTAGATACTTCCCTTGAGTAATGACAATGTGGATTGGAGAGAAGCAAGCCGAATATTTCTTTTGAATAGGATTCTTAGTCTTCAGCGTTAACATGAGTCAGGCAGTCCAGACAAGGCATCGACTGTTCCTAATCTTAATCCCCAAGTGCAAATCAGGTGAGACTTGACATTCCCTTGGCAGGGAATTGATGTACAGACGGGATACATGAAGTTGCCAGTCTGTTATCTTATTATGGGATTTAATACCACATTTCCTCACATTTGAATGCTCAGTCTCCTCTTTTGTTAACAGAAATCAACTCATTGTCCCTGAAAGAACATTCAGTCTGTTGTTGATACTATTTCTTTTAAATCTGAGATTTACGTCCTGCCTTATGGCTAATGGCAATATTTTGTATAAATGGCTCCAGCTCCCTTAAAGGGCTGACAAGGAAGCACACATGAAGTAACATACATTTAGCCCCCTCAGAACACCCCTAATTTATGACCATTCTAACATCTATTGGAATTAGGGATGCCATCCTCCAGGTGGGACCTGGGGATCACCCAGAATTACAGTTCATCTCCAGACTACAGAGATCTGTTCCCCTGGAGAAAATGGATGCTTTGGGAGGTGTTCTCTACGGCATTGTACCCCAGTGAGGCCCCTGTCCTCCCCAGGTTCCATCCCCAAATAACGCTTGGGGCCACTGGTTGGCGAAGACAGCCATATCTGTTTGTTTGGGGTCTGTTTGTTGATCACATAGGTTCCCATGTTTCCACCTAATTTAACTGTTAGCACTCCAGTCCCAAAGGGTACATCATAATCTTCAGGAATAAAATGCTTGTCTGCCAAATCCTTAAAGAAATCCACTAATGACTCCAGTGTTTCTTCAACAAGTTTTTCATACGTAGTTTCATCTAATGAACTCTTGTCAATGAGCATCCCTACACTTAAACGTATCAGCTGAACACTCTTGGTTTTGACCATCAGAACATGATCCACAGAATGATGGTGAAAATCCAGCTGACTGTAAAGAAAGGAAGAAGTGGCAGTTGTTTCTCTCAGGGGCCACGCTGCCTCCTTCTGCCACCCAGAGCCCTGTCCCAGACTGCAGGTTGCAATATGTGTGGCAGCAGAGAAAACACATCCTGTGCCTGGCCTCCACAAGCTACACACCGAGACCCACAGGAAGGTTCCTCTCTCCAGGAATTTCCTAACCGGGATCTAGCAACCCTAATTGGAATGCTCTAATAGAAAGGGAACAAGACCTGCTACCTTGACCTCTCTGGTCCCCTTATGCATGTTCACTTAATTCAGCTTAATTGGAAAAAGCTAAAAATGACTTATCCCTAATGGTTAATGTGTTGAAGTCTGCACCTCAAGGACTGCAGCCAAATCAACCTATCTGAGCTTTGAGATCCTGCAGGAACAGATCTGATGTGACCTGGGTTGGGACTAGGGTTGCCAGATTACCCCTGGCTTTCAGCTGATGATGGAGATGTAGGGTTGTCAGATCCAGGTTGCAGAACTCCTGGGGACTTGGAGATAGAGCCTGGGGAGGAGAGGGACCTCCGTTGGGCGAAATGCTATAGAATCCACCCTCTAAAGCAGTGATGGCGAACCTTTTAGAGACCAAGTGCCCAAACTGCAACCCAAAACCAACTTATTTATCGCCAAGTGCCAATACGGCAATTTAACCTAAATACTGAGGTTTTAGTTTAGAAAAAAACCACTCATACATTCACATATTTTGCGTTAAAAGAAAAACACAATAACAGAGCTTTCAATTATACAAACAACTTTTTATTGAAAGGTAAAAGTTTGCATTTGGCATGCATCTCTCCAGGACTCTGCCTCTGCTCAGCCACCAGACATTATTGTACATAAGTAAACAATTATACTGTGCCTGAACCTCCTCAAGAAGTGCTTGAAACTGTCAACAATTCAGAGCACGAGCCATGATGTCATTCACCATTTTTGTGACATCTTTCAGGACATTGTCAAATATTTTGAACAATTAATGTGATTTTTGCTGTTGTGTGCATGCTGATAATTTGTCTACCCTTGGCTCATACTTTGTAAGTTTGAGAGCAACACATGCAGCACTCAGGTCATCTGTTAGCCTGTTTCTGGTGTCAGATTTGATATAATTCAAAGCTGAAAACAGCTGCTCAGAAGCATAAGATGATCCAAACAAAGGAAAGCAATCCCAAGTGCTTTCATTGACTTAAAATTATTTGGCAGAGAATTCCACACTTTAAGGATTTCATTTTCAGAACTAACTGTGCTGTCCTTTGGCATCCCTTCTATCTTCTCAAGTGTTTCACGCAGGTCATAGAATTTATTTTTCCAGATAGAGCTTTCTTGAAATTCTATTAGCTCCATTTCCAGATTTTCTAAATCTAACCAGTGTAGGCAGGAAAGATCAAGTTCTTCAAATTTGGCTTTATCTGGAGAAGTAAGAAAACACAGGGTTTTCTCCATCTTATGGAACTGTAAAAATCTGTTACTAAAATTCACCTTTGCAGCTGCTACAATGCTAGAAAATTCCTTGTAGATTTCCTGATGGCTTGTAGGATTGTCTGCAAATGTTGTAGCATTTTCTAAATGCTTTTTTAGACGGGTGGGGCCCCAGACAAACGGAAGATGGGCGGGGGCCCCACAAACAGCTGAGAGGGAGGGCATGGCAAAGTGCTGGGCCACAGCCTCCCCCATCCAAACTGAAGATGGGCGGGGCGCCCCGACAAACAGCTGAGCTGGGAGGGGCTTGTCCCCGGTGCAAGGAGAGGGAGGGCGCCAGCGCAGGCTTGGGGAGCATGGGCTTGGGGAGAAGGAGCACCACCCTCAGCGCCCTCACCACGGCAACACGGCACAGCCCTAGGCAGACGCGACGGGTCCGCGAGTGCCCACAGAGAGGGCTCGACATGCCGGGTGCAGCACGCACGCCATAGGTTCGCCAACACAGCTCTAAAGCATCCATTTTCTCCAGGGAAACTGATGTCTGTAGTCTGGAGATGAGCTGTAATTCCGGGGGATCCCCAGGTTTCACCTGGAGGCTGGCATCCCTAGTCAGGACCAGTGGGAAGGGTCTTTTCAGCTGCTGCCTCCAAATTGTGCAACTCCCTCCCCGGTGCAGTCTTGGTGATTCTGGGACCCTGGGCAAAAGTCCAGGGTGGGGCTCCAGAATCACTGTCAACCTACCCCCACTCCCAGGCCAACCTACCCCCACTCCTACCGCCACTGCCCCCATTCCCAGGCCAAGCAAGGAGTGGCCCTCACCCTGTGCAAGGTTGGCAGGAGCCATCTCTGCTGCTGGAAGCCCAAGCCACAGATGAGGTGGGAACAAGCAGTAGCAGGAGCCTGATCTTCTTCTTCTTCTTTGCCTCCTCTTTTAGGGGCATGGCCTATGGTTGAGGGCAGTGATGGTTGTACATTGGTTGGCCTCCCTGCTGGACCTTCTCAGGAAATGATTGTCTGCTGGTTATTTCTGCACTGTCATATCTGACTATTGCTGCTGCTTGTGCAGCTTCATGAAAGGAAAACCAAGGGCACCATATATTTTTTTTAAAGTATTTTAGACGTTTAAAGTATTGTTGATTTCTGGTTTTGTAGTTTATATTGGTGATATTGGTTTGTATGCTTGCTTGGAAGATACTACCCCAGACCATAAATAAGGTGTCGTTTGCACGTACCCTTTAGGCTTTACTATGCTTAATATGCAATTTCAAAAGGACTAAGATTGTAAACACCAGTGGATTGTGTGCTTTATTTTAAATCCCTTAAGGGCTTTGTGTTTTCATTCATTACTATACCCATTCCAAATTAAAATATTCTCACCTGTTATCAGTGGTTTCTTTTGCTCCTGTGGCAAAGTTGTATGTCATGAATCCGATCCTAAACAAGCTGCTCCTGATTCAGCTCTAGATATGTGGCCCTGGATGTAGATAAATCTTATGATGCCAATTTGAGCTTCTCCATTAGCTATTAATTGAAGCACAAATAATTTCTGAAAATGACCTCAGCCTTTAGCATATATTCAGCAATTCAATGGAGAGCAAATATGCAAGAAAGAAGGGAAACAATGTTAGGGCTCAGCCTCCCATATTTGCATACCCTGGTTGAGGAATTACCAGTCCCCAGCCCCAATTTCCTGCTCCTGACTAATTGAACAGTGCACGGGGGGGGGGGGGGAAAGGATGGCCTCCACACAGATATATTCTAGGAGTTTCCCCCAGTCTTTGCGGTAAAGCAACATCCCATCCTCCCCAAACTCTACCCTCCCCAGGCACCAGACCCAGCATCTCCCGGCATTGGGTGAGGCAGTGCTTGGAACACTAATTGTGGCACTATAATCTACCCACAGCATATGTGAATTCACTGGGTGCATAAAGGACATGTATGTATAGAAATGTATGCATCAGCACTTCCCCATGTGATCAAGAACCCCTAAAGGGTTAAATGAAGGGAGAGAGCTTACTGCCCTATATGCAAACATTTATGCACATGTAGGCTAGTGTTGCCAGGTCCCTCTTCGCCCTCAGTGGGAGGTTTTTGGGGTGGAGCCTGAGGAGGGCAGGGTTTGGGGAGGGATTTCAATGCCACAGAGTCCAATGGCCAAAGCGGCCATTTCTCCAGGGGATATGTTATTAAATACCATTACTTTATAATCATTGTGTCTAGCTTGTGAAGTGCTGTTTCTAGTTTGCTGAGTATCCTACAGCACGCTAACCTTTGTTTACCACAGTACCTGGAGGTTGGCAACCCCAATGCAGGCCTTTTAGTCTGAACTTGGATTGATGGCTGTTGGTCCCTCAAGACTTCCGAGAACTGTGGTTAGATTATTAGATGAGATTGTACCTTTTCCTAGGTTATCTAGGCTCTGTGTGGCTTACTGACTAAACTGCCAAAGGCTGCTTTTATATATTTCCCTCCTGTGAGGTCTTGAATAAGAGGTTGTGGGGCTTTTAAAATACTCTTTATAGGTCCAGTCCTCGTCCATCCATGTGTTTAGCAAGTGCCATAAACTGCACTCTAATGGAATCAGAGAGTCCCTTGGAGGATTAATGAAACATTACATTGGGCACAGTTTAGCTAGTAAAAGCAAGCTCATTGCTTCTTCAGAATAAGAGGCATAGAGGCACCAGGGGACCTTCTTAACATCAACTGGCCCTGGTATCAAGTATTCCCAGGCTGCCCATGTAATGTGAATTATTAGCAGATTGGAAGTGACATCAATTAGTTATAAGGCTGTGTTTCTGATGGAAAATAAAAATGAGCTACTGTACACAGAAATCTCAAATTCATCTCTACATTGCCTAGGGATTTTTTTTCCCTTTCCTCCCCACAATATCAATTATCAGTTTATAATATAATATTGTTGACTTAACAATGATATATTTCCGGCTGAAGGCAGAAATGCATTTTGCATTAATAAATTGTTTTGAAATGGGTTTAAGGAATATTTCATTACAGACGAAAGGCAGCTATAAACTGTATTTGGTGGTCTCTCAATCACTCCTACCTGTGGCCTGTTTGTGGGGGTAGGCATTTATCAGCGTGGCAGGAAATATTATACATGCGATAGACAGCTATTAGTTCTCCTCAAGCCAGAAGTCCTCCTACCTTATACTCCCAAAGCCATGGGAAAAATTCACTTGGTATTTTCTTTCTGGCGACTGTGCGGCTGTTCATAATTTGATGGAAAATTGATTAATCACACATTTAACTCAATGCAAGATCTTCTGCACTGTAATAAATTATGGCCATTAATCAATAAGTACAAAGTAATTCCAGGGGTCTGGAGACATGCTGGTTTCTAATAGAAAAGCTTGCGCTGAGGCCTTCCTGCCAGTGACCACTTCATCTGAGGTATTTTGCACCTGCCTCAATCCAATTAGATGACATAATTAATGAATCTCAATGCGCTTGATAATTTGTTATACAAAAGGAAGAATGTTTTGGCACATCCATTAAATTCTGATGTACAGCCCCTCTCTGGAAAGAGACAGAGAGCTGCAGTCGGAGCGCGGCTGGGTGGACTGTACATACCCTGTGAGTAAATAGCCAAATCAAGGATGAAGGGGAACCCAAATGAATGGGTCTTCTCTACTAGCAAATGAATGGAAACAATCTGTGCGTTAAAAAAAAACAAAAACCAACCCACCATCCATGCCATCTTGCTTCTTTTATGACAAATTAAATGGTATGATTAGAGTAAGTATTCAGGAAGTATTGTTTCCCAGCCGGCCTAATCAATGTTTCCTTGGTTAAGTATCAGTTACAGTTTTACATCTCACAGTCCTTTTGCACCTGTTCTGGGGAACCAACAAATAGGCACTCAGTCGAGTTTATAGCGAGAGAAAAGCATGCAAAGATAAAAAGGAAAGCCAGGCCGCTGGTAATTTCTGTCACTAAGAGACGACATGAGCAGATTTTGTTTAGAGACTTTGAAAAACAATTAGCTGAGGATTAGAGGACTAAAAGGGCCTTTCGTGGCTGTACCTGGAAAATGCTTTGCCCATTTAATGCCTTCTAAGCTGTCATTGTGCTTGAACTTCAGTCCCAGTGATTAATGAAAAGCTGGAGGGCGCAGCCAGGAGCTAAAGTCTCAATTATGAAAAAGC
The DNA here is from genome assembly GCF_029931775.1 of Euleptes europaea. Lineage (NCBI taxonomy): Eukaryota > Metazoa > Chordata > Lepidosauria > Squamata > Sphaerodactylidae > Euleptes > Euleptes europaea. The sequence continues at coordinate 31,944,673 of NC_079316.1, read as the reverse complement.
AGTAACTAGTTTAATGTGCTGATGCTTTTATACTTTAAAGTGACAGCTGTGAAAAATGGCAATATTTCCAATCATGCTTTAATAATTTATCATCCATTTATTGGCATGTCCAACATACTTTCCTTCCACTTTTCTTTTTTTCTCCTTTGAGGCTCACGGGGGCTTGACATACAGAAGGACAAAAATCCATTGCAAGTCTCGAAGGCGCAACTTTCCTTCGACAACAACAGCCGACTGACCCAGTCACAGTGGAACACTTGGGTACTTCTACTGACACTTGCTGCTTCTATGATCAGTACTTTAGTTCCTACTACTAGTATTAGGGTTGCCAACCTCCAGGTACTAGCTGGAAATCTCCTGCTATTACAACTGACCTCCAGCCGATAGATATCAGTTCCCCTGGAGAAAATGGCCACTTTGGCAATTGGACTCCATGGCATTGAAGTCCCTCCCCTCCCCAACCCCCCCCTCAGGCTCCGCCCCAGAAACCTCCCACCCATGGCAAAGAGGTACTTGGCAACCCCATCTGCAGGGTAAGTCTTAAAGAGATCAGCAGATAGGGTTGCCAGCCTCCAGGTACTACCTGGAAATCTGCTATTACAACTGATCTCCAGCCAATAGAAATAAGCTCTCCTGGAGAAAATGGCTGCTTTGGCAATTGAATTCTATGGCATTGAAGTCCCTCCCTTCTCCAAACAGCGCCCTACTCAGGCGCCACCCCCAAAATCTCTAGGTATTTCCCAAACTGGAGCTGGCAATCCCACTAGCAGACTAGAAAGTCTGAAGCCAGAACAGTTGGAGGCCCAGATTCCCTCTATGGCATGTAAAGCCTTTTAACCTCTTTGGCAGGTTTTCTAGCTACAACCTTTCCTTGAAAAATGTGATCTGGCCATGGTAATCCATGCTCTGATCACATACAAGTTAGATTACTGTAATGTGCTGTACATGGGTCTGCCTTTTAAAATGGTACGGAAATAGGGTTGCCACCTCTGGGTTTTCCTGCACAATGCAGGAAATTCACAGCTACCTCCCCACTCCACCCCCAGTGACCCCTACTTAGGGTTGCCAACTGCCAGGTAGTAGCAGGAGATCTCCTGCTAATTCAACTGATCTCCAGCCGATAGAGATCTGTTCACCTGGAGAAAAATGGCCCCTCTGGCAATTGGACTCTATGGCATTGAAGTCCCTCCCCTCCCTAAACCCTGCCCTCCTCAGGCTCCACCCCAAAAATCTCCCACCGGTGGTGAAGAGGGACCTGGAAACCCTACCCCTACTCCATGCCCAGTCATATGAAAGTGTGGATTTGCCTGATTGAAAAGCACTGCATTTGTGATGACGTGAGGTAAAATGAAAGTATTGTGTCCATGATAGCCCACATAAACATGCAAGTTACTTAGCAGTTGTGTGTGTGTGTAAAGTGCCATCAAGTCGCAGCCGACTTATGGTGACCCCTTTTGGGGTTTTCATGGCAAGTGACTAACAGAGGTGGTTTTGCCAGTGCCTTCCTCTGCACAGCACCCTGGTCTTCCTTGGTGGTCTCCCATCCAAATACTAACCAGGGCTGACCCTGCTTAGCTTCTGACGAGATCAGGCTCGCCTGGGCCACCCAGGTCAGGGCACTTAGCAGTTACCTAGTGGTAAAGATACACATGTGAACCAGCCCAAAGATATAGGAGTGGGAGAAACTAAGAGAGAAGTGGATGACACTGCAGAAGTCAGTAAAGAACGTTTAAGAGGGTTTAGGAAAAGTTTGTTGACAACGTGAGTCTTGTGAAGCAAGTTTGAAGAGGAGAGAAAGCCACCCAAATACAGGGTGGCTATTCTGGGTATAGGTTCAGGTGAGAAAAAGGCATGCAGGTGGGAAAATGACAGAAGGGTGTTTGACAGCTGAGGAGCTTGTGAAGTTGTATTGAAAATTTAATTGTAATGAAAAGGTACCACGAACGCCACACATCTACACCATAGAAAAACAAACAAAATAAATCCAGTGGTTCCTTTCATACATTAATACACAGAAGGCAAAAAAAAAATTAGCTGGTAAAATTATTCCGGTATTATGTAGCACATGGGGGCAAACAATGAGCTGAAATGTCCAAAGTGCCAAAAGCAAAAATGGCATTTTCAGAAAAGGTAACTGCAAATAGATTTTTTAAACACAATTCTCAGATTATTTAATCCAAGATTCTCATTTTTGGAGTTCTCTGTAAATAATTACCATAGTTCTTTTCCTTAGCTTTGAACCACTACAAAAACCCAAGCTTATAGAGGTATGGAAACGTTAATAAAACCTTGACTCGCTTGCTGTTGATCAACTTTATTGATTAGTGGCATCCTTCGAATGAAATGGGCATGATCATGTTTACACATGCAAATGTTGCGGTACACTTTAAAGAAGTATTATTCTTTGGAATAAAATGTAATGTACCATAATATAGTCCAAATGAGGAAAATCAGGTAAAATATATCTACCAATTAATGCCTGGAAATGTATTTTGGGGGGTGGGGGGGGACACATCTTGTATATACAGCTCTGAGGGGAAAAATGCTACAAATTCTTAAACACATGATATTTGACCCCCTTTAAGTTATTTAAGATATGTGATAACATTGGTAAATCCTGGAAATATGTTCATAATAGGAGGGATTTTTTTTTTTACACAGCTGATGGTTTTCTGCTAAAGCAAAACTGGAGGCGAATAATCATATAAATAAGATACTGAACTCTAACCTTGCTTTAGACTGCAAAATTTGCTTATTACCATACTTAAAAGAAACAGTTCAATGGATATGAGGAATACTACTGTTACCTGTGATGGTGGCTACCAGACTTTTATATGCCAGATATTGGAAAACTAAACAGATTCCCAGAAAGGAGGATTGTAGGGCATTGGTCTTCCCAGCTTGCCATGCTGAGAGGTGTCAGAAATCCAGCTTTTTAGCAGTTTCTTTTTCCAGTTCCAGTATGCTTGCTAGCAGGCCATTCTGTACAAGGTTTCCTCTGGCTAGGGTTACCTGTTGGTGGCTGGCACCTGGTGGAATAATGGGAGGTGGAAGCATAGGGGGGAGTGCTGTCTTGTTGATGGTGTGACATCATTTCCAGGACAAACCTGGAAGTGACATCACATTGTGAATGTGATGACAATTTTGTGACCATTTCCCCCCTGCAGCCTTACTGAGTGGTGGAGGAGGTCAGAGACACATGAACACACATGAAGCCGCCTTATACTGAATCAGACCCTTGGTCCATCGAAGTCAGTATTGTCTACTCAGACTGGCAGCAGTTCTCCAGGGTTTCAGGCAGGGGTCTTTCACATCACCTACCTGCCTCATCGCTTTAATTGGAGATGCCAGGGATTGAACCTGGGACCTTCTGCATGCCAAGCAGATGTTCTACCACTGAGCCACAGCCCCTCCCCTTATGAGGATGCCCTAACTAAGAGACCTGGCAGCCCTGCCTCCAGTTACCATAAAACCCACAGGTTATGAACATTGTGTGTGATCTGTATAGATACATAATACTGGCAATGAGGATGGGATCCTTCCTGAGGTGGACAGCGAAATTTCTTGTGGAATACGGAAAGCACAAGTTACAGGAACTTGGTCTAAGCAGGCTCCTGGGTGACATAAAATAATTTCAGAGCACTACAGGTCACAGGAGCAATCTTCTGAGATATGGCTGCCCAGATGGCATCCTAAAGAATTGTATCCTATGGGCCCCAGCAAGAAAATGATGCAGCTAGACTGCAGTTTTACTTAGCAGCCAATGACCTTGCATACCCAGACAAGAAGAATGTTGTGTTGCTCAGTGTCTGTGGTGGTAACCACCTTTGACTTAGCCCAGCCCCCGCCCCAGCTCAATTTGACAACACTCCTTATGAGGATGTCCTAACTAAAAGAGCGTTTCTCACCATGACCCTCTGAAATAGCATAATGTAAGACTTTCTACAAGGCCAATCAGGGACCAACAGAAAGTGTTTCTACTAAAATAGCTGAATTATGGCACCTAGCTCAGCTTTGCAGTTTTCCAAACCTGGAGGAGATGCTGTATGATCTCTTGTCTATGATCCGCCTGATTTTGATCCTATGATATTCTGATGCTTGGATCCTAAATTCCCTTGCACTTCTCTCCAGCTGCTGCAGATACTTTCTTCTACTGTGGTGCTTGCTTCTTCTGCCACTAGCACTTCTGTGTGCAAACAGGCTCCTTGAAAAATATTGATCTTGTGCACATGAAGGTGCTGGGGCAAAGGAAGAGAGTTCCACAATACGGGAAAGCTTCCGCAGCAGCCAGAGAAAAATATGAGGGAAAGGAACAAGTGTCATAGGATCCAAGCCTTAAAAACCCCTGGTGTGTTGCTTGACTGAGATGTTTAGATGATCAAGAGATTTTAACCAACAAACTAGTTATATAAATAAATACAGGATGGCACGTTGAAGAGGTCTTGATATGGAGTATATTAGTAACCTTGGAGTATGTAGCTTTTTATTAATCCCATTTAGAAACAATAAACACAACTCTAATCTTGTCTGGTACTTAAAAAAAAAAACCCACAGCATTGGCTTCGTAACTCTTTAATATTCACGTGGACAACCTTTTCCTGAGTGAGGGTTTGTTTTCTTCAGAGCCATTCTCTCTTTCAAGCATCCCCTTTTTCTGTGTCTAAGATGGATAAGAACAATGCTTTTTTTTTTCTGTGAACACTGTCCAAAAGAGGGATTTCTCTCTTTTTCCTCCCACTGTTTTAACACGACATTTCTAGGTTTCATTGAATTAATGCTACCTTAATCCAAATGTTATTTGTAGAAGAAGCACCAGGTATCTTACTGGTGCCATTAAATACAAAGAGGTCTGAAGAGGCTGCAAATCCAATCTAATAAGCTCTTTGATAGCGTTAAGTATGCCCTCTCACCAAATTCACGCCTGTTTCAATGGAGATAGGAAAGATTGTGACATCAGACTTAAATATCAGGTAATGAGTGATCTGGATCCAATATTGATAGAGTCAAGATAGGCAGTTACTTAGCATTTTAATAGTGCTTTAAATGTCCATTACAGCCCCCTCAGGTACCTCATCCTGAAGGAAGACTATGGCACATGCATATAGCAGCTTCTTACACATTGATGGGTCTCCTGTGCCTTTAACAAATAGGCATCATGGAAAAAAATGGTTGAATTTCTTCTCAAGATGCAGAAACAGTGATGAGAAAAATCAGTATTTTTGTTTGTCACATGCATGTTAAAGGGGCAGTAACCTTTCTAGAAACAGAAGTTGGCAATTTTAAACAAAACCAAAAATATGCTGGGCTGGATGAAAAGTGGGAAGAAGAAGAGGAGGAAGACAAGGAAGAAGAGGAGTAGGAGTTGGTTTTTATATGTTGATTTTCTCTACCTTTTAAGGAGAATCAAACCGGCTTACATTCGCCTTCTTTTCCTCTCCCCACAGCAGACACCTTGTGAGGTGGGGCTGAGATAGTTCAGAGAACTGTGACTAGCCCAAGGTCACCCAGCTGGCTTCATGTGGAGGAGTGGGGAATCAAACCCGCATCTCCAGATTAGAGTCCACCGCTCTTAACCACTATACCACGCTGGTTCTCTGTGGGGTTGTATACCAATTATGAGCCAGAACTGTAAGAGGAAATAGCACTTTTTTTTCCTGCTTAGGAGACGCATCAGGGGGCTTTGTGCATGACATCAGCTGTCGTTATACCAGTCAACACCCTGAGAGCAGGCTGGCTTTGCATAGCTAGCAATCAACATACTTCACTTGAAGTAAATGTTAAATAATGACAGCTGTTGTGCTTAGCAGGCCTGGAAGCAAAAGGTCCAGAATGAGCACGGTTATTCGGAGGTATGCATCAACGATGACCAATATTACACTGGAGTGTGAGTACAGGAGATGGAGAGCTAAGGCTGCATGTTCCAAGGCTTGGAGAACCGGGTGGGAATTGTGTGAAGATGGCCATATAATCCACCGTTATGGGCCACATTTCTATAAACATTTCCATCATTTGGTGGGTTCCTCACTAGTAAAATAGTCATGTGGGAAGCTGGCATCCTGCCATAATGTGAGATAAATCCTTAAATTTCAGGTTTGGTTGTTTAATATTGTAGGAAAGGCATTTTGTGCATGTCATGGGTGACTTCTATAGAGTACAGTGTTGATGGTATCCATAAATCTACCTTTGGATTTAATAGAACGCAAAAGTTTGAATGGCATGTGCCTCTGCATTTCATGCTATCTCACCATCTTGGCTATTGAGATCAAAAGCCTAAATCCTAGAAGCAGGGTCCATTTAATTCTTTATGATAATGGCTCTGAGCCCATCCTGGTAAACCAGCCAGGTGACAACTCTCACCTAAAGTAGCTTGATCATGTATTTTACCTTTTCAAGCAGGGTGGCCAGATGTTCTCTTTTTAGAGGATAGTCCTCTTTTGCCTTAATCTGAACCAGACCATTGTTCCATTGAGGTCAGTATTCTCTACTCAGACTGGTGGTGGCTCTCCAGGGTTTCATGTCTTTCATGTCACCTATGGACCTGAGAGCCAGTGTGGTGAAACAAAGGGGCAGGTGCCATGTTGGGAAACGGTGCTCAGAAGAGCCACAAGCAGTGTGTCAAAGAGCCACATGTGGCTCCTGAGCTATCAGCCTTAGTATCAGATGTATTTCTTATTTAAAAATTTCTAGCCCACCTTCTCCATACTCAAAGTAATTTACAGTAAAAAGAATATCAGAGAGCCACTGTATAAAATATGATTTTATATATATATATATATATATATATATATATATATATATATATATATATATATATATATATATATATATATATAGACTAAAAATACTTTAAAAATGCCTGCAATATTTTTTCCACCCCAGTAAAGTTAACCTGTAAAAGGCAAATTGTGTTCACACATAGCTCCAGCTGAGATCAGATTGCATGGGAGGGTAGGAGGGATTTCACTCCTCAATACAGTGTTTGGTTTGCTAACATTAATAAAAATGTTGAGAACCTGGTTTCCATTAGCTCCCTGCGTTTTTATTAGCATTTGAAAAGAGAAAAAATATATTTTATAGGACATCTTGTTTTCTTTAAAATGCCAGTACCAGTACAGGGAACCCCATGACACCAAGTGGAGAAAGAAGTGCAACCCCAATTCAAGTCAGGACTGGGCGTGTGTGGACTCACATATAACGCAATTTGTCCTCAGCAGATAGAGGGCAAGACATGATTTTTTTCATGTCTGTGCCCTGAAATTTCCTCATTAAATGCCCTTTAGATAGGTTTGCCAACCTCCAGGTAACAGTTATTACAACTGATCTCCAGCCGATAGAGATCAGTTTGCATGGAGAAAATGGACCCTTTGGCAATTGGACTCTATGGCATTGAAGTCCCTCCTCCCCTCAAACCCTGCTGTCCTCAGGCTCCACCCCAAAAACCTCTCATAGGTGGTGAAGAGGACCTGGCAACCCTACCTATGGAACAAGTAGTCCATTCCATAACATCTGTGCCACGATGAAGAAGGCCTGACATGGCACTGAGACTATATGAATGCTCCAAGTGGAAGGTACCACTAACAGCACAGAACTAAGTTGGCAGATGGGGTCATAGAGAGAGAGAGATGTTTCTTTAGATACAAGACTTTATTGGGCATAAGGAATAAAAGGCACACATTTTACTCTTTTCACCTGTAGGATTGGTAAGAGTTTATCTTCAGAAGTTTTGGAATGTTCGCAATATCACTGATAGTTCCATAGATTCATGCATGGAAATATAACACAGGACAGAAATAACACTATAATAGCTTGTAAAACAAGACATCCAGATTTATATTTCGAAAGCTCTGTTAGTAGTTAATCTGCTGCTGGCCACCTGCAGAGGAGAGCGGGAAGAGCCGTCTTTTGATCTTCTTTGTGAAAGGACCTTAAAGGGTGGGAAAAAAATAGAAGAGAAAATAAATGTGGATGAACCTTAAAAGGTTTTGGTGGAAATATTCTGTTTGGAACCATTTGGTCCTTTGAACAAGAAGAGTCCATATAGGACATTAAATGTATGGCTGGGGGTGGGGAGGTAACATCTGTGTTTTAGGTCAAGCTGGATCAACATACATTTAATGTAATTCAGCTAACTTCTCACAGGTCACTGCCTGTCTGCTAGACTCATTTGGAAGGTTTCTGTTCTCTCAGAGAAGGTCAATAAAGACGCACTATTTTGATCTGAAAAAAGGAAATATAACTAACAACTTTATTTGGCTACACTTATGCATGCAGCTACATCTCTGTGTTAGGTCTACATAGTGCATACTATTGCTGCTAATTACGTTTGCCTCATAAGTAATACTTAACCAGTTTATTGGATGTCTGTAGATTCCTTTTTTGTTTCCCACAGTAATCTAATGCAACCCTTCAGTATCACAAAGATCATCATATTTTTTCACTAAATCTCTCAATGAAAACAACAACAACCAAAACTACCACAGTCATGGAAACTGCAGCAGTCTATAGCTGCTTAATAACAATCCACAGTTCACCCATTTCCAGAGGAAGAGCAGGTATTTTACATGCAGAAGCTTCCAGTTTTCAATCCCTGATATTTCTAGCTAACAAAATCTCAGGTGGGTGTTGGGAATGACCATTCTCTGCTTGAGAACTTGAAGACCATGGTTAAGCAAAGTAGACAATATTGAACTAGATGGGCCAAAGGTCTGACTTAATAAAAGACAACTTCATATGTCCATATGCTGTGAGCAGTCTGATACCTGTGAACAGCCAAGAAGGATCATTTTGGGCAAAAAATTACTAGCTAAACTGGCTGTGTGAACCTGTATATTAAATAATCCTCCATGTGAAAGAAAATAAGAGTCAAATAACACATTCATAGTCAGATTTCCAGATGCTTAAAAGCAGCCTGGGATGGGGGAATGGAGATTTCAGTTGTGGCAGGGTATTTTCAATTGTGGTGAGGTATTTTTTCATGTGTGGAAGCATATAACAATGAAATGGCACAGGGAAGGGAAGGATTTGATATTTAAATTTTCCAGAAATCTCAGAATTCCAAAATCCCAGAATTTTTTGGGTTTTGTTGGGGTGAAAAAAGAAATGTAGTTACTCAATTTCTACCCCATTTTTCTTCCCAGGGGCAACCCGTCTTTATTCGGTACATAACCAGCAAACCCAGGGGCAACCCAAAATAGCTTGAGACAATTCTCCCCTTCTCTATTTTATCCTTGCAACAGTCTTGTGAGGTAAATTAGCCTGTATGTGTATGTGACTGTCTCTGTCTCAATGTAATCCAGTGAATTTCCAGGGCAGTGTAAGGATTCAAACCCAGGTCTTTCAGATCCAAGTTTAACACTCGAACCACAACACAATGCTGACTCTCTCCAATATACCCAATACTTGAGAGAGAGTGGCAAAGTTGCTATATTCAGGGCTACGTAATACCTTTGATTTTGATTTAAGGACACTTTAAACAAGAGGGCTCAGCCAAGTGGCCCCTGAGGTGCCAGCAGCAGTGCAGGTTCTGAGGTGGTTATGATGAGGGTGCAGGCTGGCTCTCGCCCCTTATTCTGACCTCCGGGGGCTCTCCAGGGCAGCAGCCCACCAGGAATTACCCTGATCGCTTGAGGGGCTGGTCTACATTTGGAAAAGTCATCTTTCTAGATTGTGTCAGGCACTTGTCATAATGCCAGCTCAGAACGAGCCTTACCAATGCTTGACAATATTGCAACTGTATTAGAAGATCCATGCCCTGACCTGGATGGCCCAGGCTAGCCTGATCTCGTCAGATCTCAGAAGCTAAGCAAGGTCAGCCCTGGTTAGTATTTGGATGGGAGACCACCAAGGAAGTCCAGGGTTGCTGTGCAGAGGAAGGCACTGGCAAACCACCTCTGTTAGTCTCTTGCCATGAAAACCCCAAAAGGTCACCATAAGTCGGCTGCGACTTGATGGCACTTTACACACACACACACATTAGAAGATCCATAGAGCTGAGCTGAGTTCTATATGCCAACTGTCCCAGCAAGATGCTCCTCATGAATGCCCCAGATGGAAAAATAGCATCCCCTTCAAAATAAAAAGTCACCTGTGAGCATTTAGAATCATATAATCATAGATTTGGAAGGGGCCATACAGGCCATCTAGTCCAACCCCCTGCTTAATGCAGGATCAGCCTAGAGCATCCCTGACAAGTGCTGGTCCAGCCTCTGATTAAAGACTGCCAGTGAGCAAGAGCTCACCACCTCCCTAGGTAGCTGATTCCACTGTCAAACAATTCTTACTGTAAAAAATGTTTTCCCTAATATCCAGCCGGTACCTTTCTGCCCGCAATTTAAACCCGTTATTGCGAGTCCTATCCTCTGCTGCCAACCAGAACAGCTCCCTGCCCTCCTCTATGTGACAACCCTTCAAATACTTAAAGAGAGCAATCATGTCCCCCCTCAACCTCCTCTTCTCCAGAAAAAAAATATATGAGCCAATGTGTTCTGTTCAAAAAGAATAACATATGTATTGTCACTGTTCTTGTCTACAAGTATGACTATGAAACGGGAAATTACATTTGGGTTGCAGACTGCTGACATTATTTGCATGATGACCACTGCCTAAGGGTGCCTTTGGAAGCTTTCTCACTGAGGGCCAAGCATGACAGTGGTCCAATCCATGGATGCTGCCGCCACTTTAAAGCCTAATGAGGCAATTAAAAAAGGTGAGATGAGGCACTCTTCTTCCCCTCCTACAAGCTGTGTCTTGATTTATGATGATGCTGTACGGTTTTCAAGGCAAGAGATGTTCAGAGGTGGTTTGCCATTGCCTGCCTCCATGTCCCGACCCTGGTATTCCTTGGAGGTCTCCCATCCAAATACTCACCAGGGTCGAGTCTGAAAGAGTGTAATTGACCCACGGTCACCCAGCAAGCTTCCATGGCAGAGTGGAGATTTGAAACTGGGTTTCCCAGATCCTAGCCTGACACTTTAACCACTACACCATGCTGGCTCTCTTGACCAGCATACCCACAGCTATTAAAGCATTAATGGTTGCGCTGCTGGGAGCCAGCTTCCTAGCTTGTTCATTTGTTGGTTTTGCTTGAAGTACTACAGCAAACCTGCAAATCTGCTTTAATCAGCAAAACCCCGATGAGATTTGGGGGGGGGGGATCATCTGTACACAGCACCAGTCCCCAAATTGTGTGTTCCTTGAAATGAAAAGCAGTAAAAGTTTCAGTGATCCCCATGAACAGAGGAGAATAGCCAGCGTGTCTCTATGCGAGTTCCTGTTCTGCTCTTCTCTTCATCCACCTCCTCTGCTGCGTCCCTGCATAAAAGCTTGATTAGATAATTCAGTCACTTCCAATACAGAAACAGAACATAATTACTTTCCCTCAGAAGATATACTGACAGAACTCAAACAGCAGGTAGGCTCCTTTGAGGGCAGGCATTTCTAATTCTTACCAAAATCTAAAAATAAGACTTTTCAGATGTGAGGGTAAAGGTTATTTCACATTACTTCAGAAAAAGTTTGCATTGGGGGATATTTAATTCCTTTTTCTACCACTGTAAAGTTTGCAGAAATTGTTCTTTTAGGGCTTGTTTTATGGCAGCTTTTTAGAGGTTGCAGCCCTGTGAATCAGCAGAGACAAACTACATTCAGTTGCAGCGAGTTTGCATTAAAGACTTGAAGGACTCACTACTGAGCTAGGTCCAAAAAGAAGCTAGAAAGAGATTATTTTTTTTTACACATTCTAAGTTTTGCCTTGGATCATGAGATGGCTTTTTTTTTCTTTTTTGGTAAATAAATAGTATCTACCTATAATAGAATTTACCTCCTATCAAAACGCTCTCCACTTCTTTCCCTTTTCAAAGTCTCTCTTTTTCTGTTTTTGTTTCTGGGGAGATGTTGGAGCATCATGTGGACCCTGAACCATATTGCTGATGACTTCTCACTGTCTAGACCAGGGGTGTCAAAAAGGGTGTCAGACGTAAGGCCATGGGCTGGATTCACCCCCTTGAGAAATTTTATGTGGCCTGCAAGCCAGCTGAGGCAGCCACCCCCCGCCCCCAATCTGGGCTGGAGAGGCATGGCCTGGCCCGACTAAGTGCCATTTATGTCATATCTGGCCCTGGTAACAATTGAGTTTGACTCCCCTGGTCTAGACATATCACCCTTACAAGGAGTCAGCTAAGATGGTGCTGTGCAAAAGAACCTGCTTGCTGAAGCAGCCAGCCAGAGTCACATCTCTGAGTTTCTTATTCCCCACCATTAACTAACTTTGGTCCCTTCCATATGGACTCTTTTTAACCTGCTTTGGCTTCTGAAAGTAAAAGAATATTTTTTAAAGGTTTCACACACCTTACAGATAAAATGTGAACAACCAACAAACATCGGAATAAAGCTGGTTTGGGGAAACAAGGATTAAGGATCTATTAACTAAAAGGGGACAGCATTTTATCCATGTGGTATGTGAAACCTTTAAAAAAATCTGTTTGCCTTCAGAAGCCAAAGCTGGTTATAGAGCCTGTGGCCATTTTTCACATAAGTAATCTGCCCCAGTTTTGATACTGTTAGAAAGTGGCTTATTTCCCCACTTCCCCAGTGTTGGGGGCAGAGCCTAAGGAGGGCAGGGTTTGGGGTGGGGAGGGAGAATCCAATTGACAAAGCAGCCATTTTCTCCAGGGGAACTGATCTCTATCAGCTGGAGATCAGTTGTAATAGCAGGAGATCTCCAGCTAGTACCTGGAGGTTGGCAACTTTATTTGCTCTTAAAGGATTGTATCTAGTGTTGCATATTTGGAAAACACACCAAATTGCTGCTGCTTGAAAAAAGAACACCGAAGAAAAGATGAGCAATAAGCTAACATTAAGTTGCCCTGACCTGGATGGCCCAGGCTAGCCTGATCTCATCAGATCTCAGAAGCTAAGCAGGGTCAGCCCTGGTTAGTATTTGGATGGGAGACCACCAAGGAAGACCAGGGTTGCTATGCAGAGGAAGGCACTGGCAAACCACCTGTTAGTCTCTTGCCATGAAAACCCCAAAAAGGGGTCGCCATAAGTCGGCTGCGACTTGACGGCACTTTACACACACACACAACATTAAGTTATAACAGGTTTTTTTTTCTTTTTGCTGTCAGGTCACAGCTGACTTATGGTGACCCCATAGGCAAGAGACAAACACAGGTGGTTTGCCATTGCCTGCCTCTGTGTGTGTGTGTGTGTGTGTGTGTGTAAAGTTCCATCAATCGCATCTGATTTATGGTGACCACTTATGGGGTTTTCAAGGCAAGAGACTAACAGAGGTGGTTTGTCATTGCCTTCCTCTGCATAGCAACCCTGGTATTCCTTGGTGGTCTTCCATCCAGGTAGTAACCAGGGCCAACCCTGCTTAGCTTTTGATATCTGATATCAGACTAGGGTGGCCAACCTTCAGGTACTAGCTGGAGATCTCCTGCTATTACAACTGATCTCCAGACAATAGAGATCAGTTAACCTGGAGAAAATGGCTGCTTTGGCAATTGGACTCAAAGGCATTGAAGTCTCTCCCTTCCCCAAACCCCGCCCTCCTCAGGCTCCACCCCAAAAACCTCCTGCCGGCCATGAAGAGGGACCTGGCAACCCTTTATCAGACTATCCTGGGCTATCCAAGTCAGGGTAATACAAGAGATAGCAAAGTTAACAGTGCAGTTCTAAGCAAACCTTTGTGTAATGTGTACATTTTTGTGAAATCTGACCTTACTTCTGAATCTTTCCTATTTGTACCCTTGGGTCACATTCTGCTGCACTCCTAAAAGGATGCTCCTATATTGATTGGTCAGAGGAACTTTTTGTTCTATAAATTGGTAGTATGGATAGGGTTGCCCTGACCTGGATGGCCCAGGCTGGCCTGATCTCATCAGATCACAGAAGCTAAACAGGGTTGGCACTGGTTAGTACTTGGGTGGGAGACCACCAAGGAATACCAGGGTCACTATGCAGAGGAAGGCAATGGCAAGCCACCTTGCACCTTAATAACCCTACTAGGTTGCCATAAGTCTAGGGTTGCTAGCTCCAGGTTGGGAAATACCTGGAGATTTTGTGGGTGGATTCTGGGTGGTGGGACAGGGTTTGGGGAGGGAAGGGACTTTATTGGGGTATAGTGCCATGGAGTCTACCTTCAAAAGTGGCCATTTTTTTCCAGGGGAACTGATCTCTGTTGCCTGGAGATCAGTTGTAATAGTGGAAGATATCCATCCATCACCTGGAGGTTGGCAACCCTTCAGAAGTCAGCTGTGACTTGGTAGCATTTTACACACACATGCATAGATAGGGTTACCAACCTCCAGATGGGGCTTGGAGATCTCCCAGAATTACAGTTGATCTCCAAACTACAAATATCAGTTCCCCAAGGGGGGGGGTGGACAGCTGCTGTGGAAAGTGTGCCAAGGTCCCTCCCCTCCACAAATCCTGCCCTCTCCAGGCTCCATCCCCAAATCTCCAGGAATTTCCCTGTCCACAGTTGGCAACCCTAAATGTGGAGCATGTACCTGCAGAAAGAACAAAATATGCCTTCAGTTCATCCACACAGTGAACAGCATTATAATTCTATGGGGACTAATGTTGTTTGGTTAGCCACAAAGCATATCTGACATTTACTGTGGTTTCTCCTTTTCTGTGCTTCCGTAATACACTGTTTAGAGAAATTGCAATAAATCTGAGAACAGTGTTTTTTACAAAGTTCATAGCTGCATTTGCCACCTTTAATATTAATAGGGGAGTATCTTTAAAGTGAGTAAATTGAGAAAGTGGCTGAAAGTATAGTTTATAAAAGAAGATTAGTGGGTTTAATATGCACTGGAGAGTCAAAGAAAAATCTTATTACTGTATGGAGAAATTACCTCATAAAAAAGCTAATACAGCAGGCTGGGGAGTCATTTTTAACAAGGTTTTTATGATGCACAAATGTAGGCAAGCTAATGAACTTATCTTTCGGGTTATTTTCAGACTGTAACATAGGTTGTGTATGGTTTTTTATTTTCCAGTTCTTGTGTTGTTTTTTTGGTTTGGTTTTTTTGGTTTGGTTTTTTTAAAAAACAAATGCTAGAATACATTTAAGCATTTTTGATAAAAGGAAGCCATTCCTTTAATAAATTAAATAAAATCTCATGTCTTGCACTTCATCGGTGTGGCAATAATGTTGGGAACCAAGTTTGTCTGATAACATTTGAGTAAGAAATCAACGGGAAAATAAACAGCTTGGATTTATGATTCTTGGGAATGGAAAGTGCCAAGCTGAAGATGAATATTCCTTTTTTTTTCGGGGGGGAGCTCCTCCTGACCAAATAATTGGATTTAGTTGTGAAGGCTGAAGTAGAGAACCAGATTGAGCTTTTGTTTTAGCTGCGATACCCGAAGCTGCCATGTGGTCTTTGACATTCATAAAACAGACATCTGAAGAATGTCATCTCCAAGAGCAAAAAGCCATGTGGGGGAAGGGACTGGTAAATACAGAATATCCATCTGTCAGCACCCAGCATGCTATGCATAGGTATTGTTTAGGGGAAGAATGCCCACATTTTTGTCCCCAAATGCAAGAGACAAACTGCTGTGTGCAACAGAGACCCTTTTGATATCGCTTGGCAATGGATTTCTTGACATTAATTTACTCCCGCTCTGAAAGCTACACTGAGGTTTGGAACATGTTGCCTGTCACCTTTTGAAAAAGAAATATGCAATAATACAGATATCACTTGGATCCATGATATTTTCAGACTGGGGCAATTCCGTTGGGTACAAAACTATCTCAGTTGTGGGCTGCGCTGGCTGGACTGAGATCTAAACATCTTTGCTGAGGATTTGTTTTTCTCCTTCCCATTTAAGGTACCTTATAAAGCTTCAGTGTGCCTGGAAGAATGAGCCCTTGGAGCTGAGCCACAGCAAGCGTTTGTGGCCCTTTGGCTTGTAGACTGGGACTTTGGACAAGCTGACCAACGAGTCCAGGACTGGCCCAAGATATGCTTTGCTTTTGTTTGTTTGCTGGTTACTGGTTTACTTATATTGAAGTGAAGGGTTGTTTTTTTTTTTTTTTTTTTTGGTAATCTTCCGGAGTCCTCTGGGAGAAAAGTGGGGATACAAACACTCTAACAAATATGTACTACAAACCATATTTGCCTGGAAGTAAATTCCTCTGAAATCAGTGGATCAAAGTACAAGTAAACCTGTTTAGAACTGAAGTTGTAAATGCAGCAGGGCAAGGGGTAACATATATTGTCTTTGATATTTGTGATATTTATGAAAGGAATAATTTTAAGCTATGCTTATTTTCTTTTAGGACTTTTTAGTTACTTAGGATGCTTACATGCTGCCTTTTCAATTCAAATCATTTCCCCACCAACCTTCCACCCCATTTCAAAAAAAGATCAAATTCAGATAATTTTGTGAGAGAAATCACTAAACATTATACTTTTGTATGCCATGATGTACAATCGTTAAAGCATACTAACAGAACAGATACTTTGCTGTGCTTCCCATTCTATACAATCACAGATATTCAAAAGTGATTTTGTTAATGACAAAATTCTTCCAGAGAGGAGCATAAAATATCACCGCTGTTAATCTTGTAGACATCTGTGACTCTGATTGATTGCTTTACAATACTGATTCATCATTACATGATACGTTTGACATCCCTAGTCCTCAAAGCACTTTCCAACATAAATTGAGCAATTTTCTGGTCTGTGCATACCAGATCTGTATGTCTTATCTGGTGTTTTCCCCATAGTCAACCGCTCCCTGCATGGATTGCCAAATTACACTGTATATCTGGGGAGTGTTTACACAAAACTGTTGTCCATATGTCTTTGGCTTCTTTGGATCATAGCCACTGCAAATAAGTTTTTTAAGGTTTCAGTGTGTGCTTGCCTCATATAATTTTGGAAGGAGGGTTGTGGGAGCAGATATGTGGTTGGATCCAGCCAGATTTGTCACTCGGTCTTACCCAGTTAACGTAAGAAAAGCCATGCTGGATCACACCAAGGCCCATTAAGTCCAGGAGTCTGTTCACACAGTGGCCAACCAGGTGCCTCTAGGAAGCCTACAAACAAGACAACGACAGCAGCATAATCCTGCTTGTGTTCCACAGCACCGAATATAATAGGCATGCTCCTCTGATCCTGGAGAGAATAGGTATGCATCATAACTAGTATCCATTTTTACTAGTAGCCACAAATAGCCCTATGATCCATGAAAATGTCCACTCCCCTCTTAAAGCCCTTGAAGTAGGCAGCCATCACCATATCCTGGGGCAGGGAGTTTCACACTTTAACTTTGTGTCATGTGAAGAAATACTTCCTTTTCTCTGTTTTGAATCTCTCACCCTCCAGCTTCAGCAGTTCTCGTCCATACTGCCACTCCCAACCCACATGGTGTTTGTCCATGTAGGGACACTTCTTTGATGGTCAGACCTTTCCCTCCCTTTTCACCAATAGGAAACCTGGTTGAAGCCAACTCCATGGATTTCAAGAAAGCACCACATTTGGACCCCCAGTTTATTAAGGAATACTTGTTCTTTAAATGGCCATTTGAGAGTGACCAAGAGTGGCAGACTCTAATCTGAAGATCCAGGTTCAATACACCACTCCCCCACACGAAGCCTGCTGGGTGACCTTGGGCCAGTCACAGTTCTCTCAGAACTCTCTCAGCCCATGTGGAGGCAGGCAATGGCAAAGCACCTCTGAATGTCTCTTGCCTTGAAAACCCTACAGGGTCTCCATAAGTCAGCTGTGAATTGAGGGCACTTTCCTCCACCACCAAAGGCCCATTTACATTACACAGCATGAAGCCCATGCTTGTTATTTTGCATGCCCTCAACAAGAAGCCACAGACAGTTTCAGCTCTTGGACAGCTATAACCTTCATGATGCATATTTAACACTCTAGGCCCACCCAGGTTCCTAGTCCCAGGTCAGGCTACCAAGAACTAGAATGGGTTGCAGGAAGGACACGGTTGTCTGCTAAAAGTGTAAGGCTTGTTATTTCATTTTGTATATGTTATTAAATGTATCTTTGAAGTATCTGATGACATTAATATATTGTATAAAGTACTTTTTATTGTTCTTATTGCATAGTGCAGAAAACTATCATACCTTACTCAAATGAAAACGAAACTGGGTCCTGTAAAGGGAACTGAAGGGTTGGTGGGTAGGAGGTCTGGGAAACTTGAAGTACATATGAACACAGTTTAGAAGTAATGCCTTTGTTTTGTAAGCATGCAAAGAGGTGGAGGAGGTGCAGAAAGGGCTCAGTCATGCGCCTTGCCCCCAAATCCTAATGCAGCACTGTTTGAAATACCTGTTAGTCACATTTATACTTCAGGTGTATGTTCAAAAGGGACTTTAGACCTGTTCATCATCTCTCAAATAGGTACTCACTCATTCAGAAAAATAAAATATAAATTCTATATCACATTTGTGGATTTTCAGGTCTTCGATATTTTTGCATTTGAAGTACCAAGTCCAAATATTATTCCCTTTTTACTAGACACACAGAAAAAGAGAGGAGGCAAGAAACACAAGCTATTCCATGTAACATGACTCTATCACATAGCATTTTGCTAAGTCTAGCCCTAATCTTCTTCCATATCTTTCTCTTTCTTTTTTTTAATTTGGTTGGTGGATGTATTATGTAGGTTTATTTTGTCCATGGGCAACCAGATGTAGAAGATGTATATGTAACTGAATGGATCTGAAAATAATAATGAGCCCTTGAGTATAAATATGTTACCCATATTGTTCTGTGCTCCCCAATTCTCTGAGTGGTGAGTAGTTCCAGGGACAGCAACGTCTGGGCTAGTTTCCTTTGAAGGAGAGAGAGTACTCTTCAGTGCTCTCATGGTGTTTTTGTCATATGTGAATTATTTAAATATATACAGGTAGAACACATGTGGAGGAAGAGCACTATTGCTACAGGGCAGTAGATAAACACATCAAAGAAAAATCCTGCATCCCCTTAGTGCCTGGGCCAACTAGCAGCATTCTGTTTACCAACCATTGGGCTAATCATGGTATACACATAGTAGTTTAAGATCAGAAAATGTTGTGAAGTATCCTTTTAGTTGTTGACATTCATTGTGATACATTAAGGCTGCAATCCTCAAAACACCTTTCCTGGAATTAAGTCCCATTGATTAAAATTAGACTTCGGAGTAGAATTGGTAAGGATCGCACCTCAAATACTGTAGGAATAGTGATGGGACTTGGCTACCATTAGGGTTGCCAGGTCCCTCTTCGCCACCAGTGGGACGTTTTTTGGGTGGAGCCTGAAAAGGGCGGAGTTTGGGGAGGGGAGAAATTTCAAAACCATAGAATCCAGTTGCCGAAGTGGCCATTTTCTTCAGGTGAACTGATCTCTATCGGCTGGAGATCAGTTGTAATAGCAGGAGCTCTGCAGCTAGTATCTGGAGGTTAGTACAGGAGCGAACCAGTATAATGAAGTGCAAAAAATATATTTATGAGCTACTGTGTCTAACAATTATGCACAAACAATTACACATACATATTAACAAGAAATCTTATACATCAACTGTACAACCCATCTCATGGACGGTAAGACAAGGAATATATCTGAACAAGAGTGCAATGTCTCTCACTGTATGTACATCAATCTTCTGTATAAGTATCATACAGGTAAATGAGTAGTTCTGACAATAATAATAGGTTCAAGGAGGATTTGCTTCAAGGAAGATACGGCCGTTTCAAATTCTATGGATTCTTCATCAGTCTTTCAAGCATATTCCTCTGTTATTGCACATCCTTAGTAATCAATTTCAAAGTGCTGCATGCATAACAGATCCCACGAAGAGTAACCTTAGCAAATGTAACCATGTATGTAATGTGAAAACAGAATTTGAAACGGCCATATCTTCCTTGAAGCAAATCCTCCCTGAACCTATTATTATTGTCAGAACTACTCATTTACCTGTATGATACTTATACAGAAGATTGATGTACATACAGTGAGAGACATTGCACTCTTGTTCAGATATATTCCTTGTCTTACCGTCCATGAGATGGGTTGTACAGTTGATGTATAAGATTTCTTGTTAATATGTATGTGTAATTGTTTGTGCGTAATTGTTAGACACAGTAGCTCATAAATATATTTTTTGCACTTCATTATACTGGTTCGCTCCTGTACTAGTTTCCTCATCGGTTGATAATAGTACAGTGGTGTCTATTTTCTCCCCCAGTATCTGGAGGTTGGCAACCCTAGCTACAATGAGTTGGTAACCTCAAAATAGGATACATTCTGATCACAGTAGGTGGAGCTTTCTTGAATACTGCCTAGAATGCAGCAGCCAGGTTACTGGAAGGAACCAAAAGGAAAGAGCCCATTACCTAGCTAAGAGAGCTTTAGCTTCTGAGGTCAGTCCAAAGTGCTGTTTCTTAATCTTGTAGTAAGGAATATTAGATAATTCAGAAATCTGGCTGGAGCCAACCCATTGCCCCCGAAGGCACACCAATCTTTCTAATTGACTTCTTCCAGAAGGCTAGTAAATGTACATTGCTCAGGCTAAAATTTTCACTGGTAGTCAGTTGTTCTTTGGTTTTTGAGCTCATTATGGTAGGCCGCTTTCGTTCTGTTTCATTGTAATCAGGCTGGTTCTTTTCACATTTTACATGTTTATCTAAATGTGAGACAGCAGTCATAAGATTTCAGTTGTAGACTGGATTGCTGGGGTATAGCTTTGTAATTGAACATATTTATAAAATAGGTGGTGATAGAAACTGGCAATAGAGAGAGTACGTATGGAAAATATTGGGAGGGGAGGGGTGCCAATTAAGGAGAGCAGAAAATGCTACTATCCATTATTCCAATCACTGAATCATTTTTCTATTTCAGAAATGTATAACACTGAGTGTGTAAGATGGATATAGTTGACCACTAGGAAAGTAATGTATTAATGACCTCATTGGGATGTGAACATGAATATTTATGCAAACAGAGGCTGTTAAACCAAATGGTACAACTGAGCATGACCTTGTCAGAAGCATGTCTGAAAATGGAAAATCTGTTGGCAGGAGATGACGTTCTCTTGCTGCTTTCCCTCCCTTTTTGCGGCTCTTACCAGCTTGAGAGTACCATCCTGTGATTTTGGACAAACAGCTTGCTGCTACCTCTGGTGAGATTTCCGTAGGTTGCTCCAAGATCACCGAGGTGTGAAGATCTGGCACCAAGGTGACATGGTGGGATGCTTCCCCATGGTTTTCCAAATGGAGCAAGGTCTTGATACATCTTACAAAACAATCTGCATCCTGACTGCCTTGAGCTGTTGTCTACAGTGTTAGTTGGTACCTCATAGTCAGCAATTGCTGGCAGCTCTTTGGGAGAGGGATGTGTTTCTTCTTTTGTAATCTTGGATTCCTGGCTGTTTTCCCTTCCTTAGGCTATCTACACAAAACGAGTTCTCATGCAGAGAAGAGCTGGCTTCTCCAGCTAGTAGAACCATGGTTGGGACTCATCTCAGTGCAGAGAGACCATCTGCTATCACTGTTCCGCACAGGAAATAATCTCTGAATGAAAATAGTTCACACATGCACAGTATGTTGCCTCCTGAAGAAAAAACGGGGGTATGAGGCAACTGCTGATATACAAGATGCAATATATAATTAAAGATATCCATTGTTCACTTAACAAATGAACAGGTGGGTTGCCCATCCTGCAGCCATCTATGCTGAAATGCTACAATTTATTTTTAACATATTGTAAGCACTTATATCCCACCTTTCTGTTTTCACTCACATTTTTTTTAAAAATTACAAACATATCACCTGAAACAGCTAATAAAAGAACCAAGATAACCAGAGCAGACAAAATTCAAGAGGAGTAGCAGATACAAGTCAGCATATAGCAGAAGGAGAAATAAAATATATCAGTGGATCAGGTTCCTATGAGCAGAGGTGGAGAGACCTCCTCTGCTCCAATCCTCTTTTATTTATTTACTTTATGGTCTGCTTTCTCACTGAGACGCAAGGCAAACTACTCAGTGTAAGTCAGTGCCATCAAGCCACATGAAATGTACAATACGCAACGCAATAGAACTAGGATTACAAAAATTAGAAACGATGCTGAAAAGCATTAGACGTGGTATGCCAAACTCTGCAGAAAATGGTATTTAGAAAGTAGAAAACAGTGTGGTAAGAGGTAAATAGACAATACAGGCTATACACAGTGCAGTGGCATAGACAATGGTCCTGTTCCCTTTATAAAAGTGTCTTCCTGAAAGATTATAGCACAACCAGGAACTCGGTCCACAAGTAAATAAAGAGCCCTGCCCAGCTCTGCCCCACCTTTCTCTAAGGACTGCTGGTTTTTCTAGGGCTTAGCAGGAGTTGAGGATGCAGGTATCATTCAGCAGGGGTTTCTGGATGCCACCAGTATTCCCACCTGTGCAGAAGTCAGAGTGCTAAAGCACGATACAAAGGTAAAACCACAAAACTGAAACTTGCCTAGCTACCACTCTTGTTCACAGCGGCAATAGAATATAAGACTGGGCTGTGAATAGTCTTGGATTCAGGTGAATGGGTAATTGGATCTCAGTTAATGTCTACAGCTAGCAAAGCAATATCAGTGTGACCTTTGTCACCCATCAGTTCTGATCACAGGTCACAAACAAGGAACGAGTTGCTCAGCAAATTGTTCCGATGCAGCCAAATGAAGTTGCATGTGTCCTTTTGCATGATTATGTACTGTTTTGTTGAAGGACTAGCCATTCTTACCACCATCCCCTACCCCCCCCGCCTGCTCATCCGGTCTTCGAAAAACATATAGTACAATTTTTAGATTTCAGATTGTTGAATTGAGACTTACTATGTTGTGACTCAGTGTCTGCTCAGGAAACTAACTAGTCTTGCAACCAGTTCTTGTGATCACATCTAGAGTGAATGTCACTGAGGCAGGCAACACATTCTATCCAGTTTGGTTATTGAAAGGGTGCATCTGACTGCACTGGCACAGAGAAGGGATGAACCGCTTTATACAAGTTGCTTGGTTTAATGAAACAAATTACCATGAGCCCTGGGGAGACACCGCCTTTTCTCAGGTGAATGAGACATTTAATCAAAAACAGCTATACCCTGCTGCAACAACCAGCTGCTAGTGCACAGGCACAATGCTGATTAGCATGGCAGTGTGCTTGTGATGAACTTTGCAGAGGAACAGCAGGGTGATCAGATCAGATGTTCACCTTGAGTATAACTGAGGGAGTTCCATCAAGCTATGATAGCCTGACAAGTATGTTCACCACAAACTTCTCAGTATAACCACTTTCCGCTGCTTCCATTTGGTGAGAAAAAGATAGCGGAAATATACATCTGTGGTACTATAGACCAGTCATATGGGACCTAAACGAAGTCAAAGTCATAGATTCCTTGCTAGTTAACTACAAATAGCTGCAACTACACATGAGTTCTAGCCCCAACTCACCGGGAATGGGTCATGCAAACTTAGCACTTAGGTTTCCAAGAAAAGGTATGTGACTGAGAGCTAAGGGTTCCTCCCCCCTCCCCAAGCCTCTCTGCACAGGCAACCCTGAAACAGCTGAGTAAATTTAGATTATTCTTCATGGCAGGTGTGGTATGTTGATTGCCAGGGTCTTAAGAGAGATGGGGAGAGTGAGACCCTATCCAATAACTGAGATTATTCTGCAGAGAAACCCTAGAAACAACAAAACATAGGAAGAAATCTTAAGTTGCAATAAATATATTTATTTCAAATACCAGCAAAGTCCAGCCAGAAGGACATGGGGTATGTTTAGTCTCTGAATCATGCATATGTTACAGCAGAGGGTGGGAACTCCACCTGCTCCCAGTACTGATCTATTAAAAGCAACTAATCCTCATAAAACTGACCTTTCTGCTTTTTTTCCATCTCTAATTTCCTGCATTCCTCACACCCTTCTATTCTCACTTTGCCCCATCCAGTTTGCTTTTGAACATACTGATTCATAAACAGATGTTATAAATTACCTTTCTTGTCTCTGGTAACTTATCCCACATGCCTTATGTCATATTATGAAATAGTTTTCCTTAACCTTGCCATTTGCCTCTGTTTCCCAATGTTCAGAATATAGTCTCTTTCTTTCAAGTATTTTTTTCCTACGTAAAACATGGTACAGATAAATAATGAGAATGTTAATGCAAGCCAGAAGCATGGAAGACCTTGTCCTCCTCATGGGTATGGGAGAAGAACTTGCTCTTTGGTCAGCCCCTTATGAAATCTTTTTTCCAGTGTGCTTATTTCCCAACTGCCTTGTAAAGATTGTATTTATCCCATTGAGAAAAGATACAGGCAAAATATAAAGCACCTTGTATTGTCCCTGTAGTATAAGCAACATCTCCATGGAACCATTTCAGGTTAGGGATGCTTGAACACCTGCCACGTTGGCTCATTTCCCATTCACCAGTGGTGATCAGGTAGGGCTGTTGATTCGGTTCGGCCCGAACTGAAAAACAGCCAAATTTCCCCTGATTCAGTGGTTTTTAGTTCGGGATGAACCGAACTCAAAAATGGAGGGCAATCGGGGGAGCCGAATTCAGCGAGTTCGGGAGTTCACGAATAAATCCGGCCAATTCGGGTCGTCAGTAAGCAGCATAACTGTCAGTAAGCAGCATTCTCCTTCCCTGGCCAATCGGTGGCCAAGCTGGGTCTTCTTCTGGCCAATCAATCAGGATTGAGTACTGGAGGAATCAGCTGATGTGCGGCCCAGCTGGGGAGAGAGAAAGAGAGAGAGAGAGAGAGAGAGAGAGAGAGAGAGAGAGAGAGAGAGAGAGAGAGAGAGAGAGAGAGAGAGAGAGAGAGAGAGAGAGAGAGAGAGAGGGGAAATCCTCATGTGTGTGTGCTTGTGCACATTCGCTCCTTTCTGTGGCTGCAGGGGGTGTATATTTTGGGTTACATACCCCAAACTTTCAGCAGAGATTCAGACAAGCCTTCTTAAGAGACCACCCAAGTTTTGTAAACATTGGGTCAGGGGGTCCCGAGATATGGGCTCCACCCCTTTTCCCTTCCCCCTTTTCCATTTACGTGGCTGCAGGGGGCACTTTTTTGGGGATACAGCCCCCAAACTTTCAGCATAGCGTCAGACAATCCTTCTTAAGATACCACCCAGGTTTTGTAAAGATGGGTTCAGTGGGGGCAGAAATATTGGCTCCCCCTTTTCTCTTTCCGTGGCTGCAGGGGGCACATTTTTGGGGGTGCAGATCCCAAACTTTGAGCGGAGCTTCAGACAAGCCTTCTTAAGAGACCACCCAAGTTTTGTAAATATTGGGTCAGGGGGTCCCGATATATGGGCTTTCCCCTTTCCCCTTTTCCCTATTGGGATGAATGGATCAGCTGATCCTGTATGCATCTCCAGAGCAAAACGTCCCGTGCCTAATTGGAATCGTCTTGGATTACAAGTCCTCCCCAGCCCCTCCTGATGGAACAGAAGACAGCCACATTAAGACCTCTTTGGGGGCTTTTGTCATGGGCCCTGCCTTCGGAGCTGAGGACCCGGAGGACTCTGAAGCTGAAGTGGAAGAACAGGTTGCCTCTGGGCCTTCAGTACCTCCATTGCAGTCAGTAGTACAGGAGCCTGAAACAACTCAGCAGGAACCACAGCTAGGCAGAGAGATGGAACAAAGGCAGACAGAAGCTACTCGTCCCCCAACTCCTGCAGTGGAAGCTGAGAATGGCAGCCCTCCAAGCTCACCTGAACCTGATAGGCATATCAGGACTCGCCAGCGTATAGTTTTGCAGGGTAGGCGAAGGAGTGCTCACCTGGAAAGCCTAAGCAGGCAGAGAACTGGTGCTGAGTCATTGCAGGATGAAGCCTAGCTTGGAAGTGCACTGACTGATAAAGGCAGTGCAGGCACGCTTTCACTTTGCGGAAGCAACCGTGCAATTTCCCTGCCTTCTTGCTATTGCTATGATTGATCTTTCCGGCCGTTGACTCCTGCCTGTTTTGACGACGCCTCTGAATACTGACCTTGGGACATAGCAGAATCTTTGTTGCCTGCTCCGAAAGGGGCTAGATACCCCCCCGCACGTCTGAGGACTGCGGGCACCGCCCAGCCCTTGGCCTACGCTGGCACAGCTTTAATCTATAATTTTTCTCCTGTGTGTGTGTGTGTGGGGGGGAAGCAGAGTCTGTGTGTGTGTGGGGAGGGAGCAGTTTCTGTGGGTGGGGGGGAAGCCAAAGGGGGCTTTTGCCGGTTCTGCCTGGGGGTGTGTTCCCCCTCGAGTCTCTCTCTCCCTGGTTTGAGGGGGGGTTTCAGTTGTGTGTCTTCAGGTTTTCCCTCATTCATAAGAGCGGTTAGGTCTATTTGGATGCTTGCTCAAAACTGGTTTTCAAATGGTGACTTAAAGAATGCATTTGGAGTCCCATGCAAAAGGGGAAATTCCACCCCTCCTGCTCATTATGCATAGCTAGCTGCCTCTGTCCCTTTCCATGGTTTGCAAACTCCCAGGTGTCAGGTGTTGCTTTGCACAGTTGCAAAGGTGTTGCTTACAAGGTTGTGTTGTTTTGCAGTCGTGTTGCAATGCTTTGCAAACTTCTCAGCTGTTTGTCGGGGCTGGGAGCTTTGTGCGTGGGCGGCAAGCTCTGCTCAGACATGCACATTAAGGGTGGGGGGACCCCTTTCGGGGTCCATGTCTCAGCCCCCCTGACCCAATCTTTACAAAACTTGGGGGGTCTTTCAAGAAACGTCCTTTGAAGCTCCGCTGAAAGTTTGGGACCTCTACCCCCCAAAATGTCCCCCCCAGAGCCACGGAAAGGCGTGGTTGTGTTTTTAATGGCTTTATTTGGCCGAGTTTTTTTGCCGAATTTTGAATTCCCGCCGAATTGCACGGACCCGAAGCGGGGGAGTTCGGACTTCGGCATATCCCGAATCTAAATGGACTGAATTCAGCCGAATCCGAACTATACCAAATTTTTTTAAATTCAACAGCCCTATGATCAGGTAGCCAATTGACTGACTGTTCACCACCAGTTAGTGTCTATACACAGGATCAGGATAATTGCAGCCATCAGAAGTCAACTTGCAGTTGATGCTGAAAGTCAGCTTCTGATCACTTGGGGAAATTTTGCTGTATACCTGACAAAGGTTTTGTGTGTGAGAGTGTGTGCCGTCGAGTCACAGCTGACTTATGGGGACCCTGTAGGGTTTGCAAGTCAAAAGACGTTCAGAGGTGATTTGTCATTGTCTGTTTCCATGTCACACCCCTGGTATTCCTTGGAGGTCTCCCATCCAAATTCTAACCAGGGCTGACCCTGCTTAGCTTCTGATTGTATCCAGGTCTTAGTCAAAGGTTTTAGAGGGGTGGAATCAAGAGCCAATTCCCAGCTGATCAGCAGGAAATCTCCCATCCTGCAAACTCTGCTGCCTCCCATTCTTCCTTGCAAAGGGGAGGGAGTGATCAGAAGCCCAGTTGATTGCCCTTTTCTTCTCCCTACCCTACACTGTCAATTACTGGAGTTTCTTAGAGCCACATAACATCACCTTCAGTTTTTTCCCAGAAGTAATTTCATACATAGCTCATGCAACAACAGCAATCTCACCTCCACCGCTACCTGACAGAGCAGTGGTGGAAAGCATGAGTTGCCAGTGGGAGATCTCCCACCGCAGTGAGAGACCTGGCAACTCTGGTCTCAGCTAATACTTTGGTTGCTGAATTCTGTACCAACAAGGCAAGAAATTACTAGAACATGAACCAGAGCTTTCACTGTAGAGCATGAAGGTGAAGGGCTGTGTTTTCACGGTACTGTACAGGGATACACGCCATGACCTCACTAAAGATTTATTATGGAAATCAAAAGAGGGGATGGGATTAAGGATAAAGTCCAGGTTTTGTGCCAGCTTGACAAGATGGGCAATGATGCTGTCAATAGATACAGAAACTAATGAGGGATTTGTTTCCAGTGGTGGTACAAAGCTGACAGAACATGACCCTTGAATTTCTTTTCTTGGGGGAGGATGAAGAGGATCATGGGGGCAAAGTGGGGATCTGTACTGGGAGAGGGAAACAGTGTAAATCATCTGACTCATTTCAGATGGAAAAGTACATTCATTGGAGGAGAATGCATGTTGCAATCAAGCCAATGAAAGGAAGGCTTGAGAAGAAAAGTTAGAAGTTAGACATATTGAGTTTTGAGATCACAGCGACACACCTAAACAGAAACTGACCTCATTTTAAGTTTATCCAGAGCCATGCACATCTAGGTATAGTTTCACAATTTTCTCCTCTTTTGTATTGTTTTGACATATTTTATCTAACCAGAAAGCCAGTTGTTAAATTTTGTTCTTTAGCTGGCAAGCTTTCTTATCATATATTCTTTTCATTGCTTGCTTATCAAATATTCAGTTTAATTGGATTTTACATTAGTTTCCAAGTGGGAATTGCAAAACTGAAGATAGTTTTCAACATAATGTTGCTTTATTAGCTATTCATTTAAGAGCATGTCCCAAGCATATTTTATTAACCTATATTGTCCACCTAACTGAGCACTTTTCCCTTTATGCTGAGTACAGATAATGATCCCAAACCAGAGAACTTTTTGACTAGTTCTTTTTTGCATAGTAGGGTTTTGGATTTCTTTCCCTTGGAAGAGGTATGGTATGTTATGTTATAAAGGATGTGAAAATGCACGGAAGAGCCACAAAGGATACAAACAAGCATTTGGCTGCACTACACAAGGAGAGATTGTACCTCAGTAGTAGGATTGTGTAAAAAAAATGTTTTTTTTTCCTGGTAAATTTCACATTTGGGTTTATTGGGGCCTGATTTTTTTTTTAGTAAACCCAGAATAAGCCAAATACCCATGCCTGTAAATATCAGCATTCGGCTTATTTCCGGGTTCCCCGGAAAAATTCAGGTCCATTATAGTCTACAGAAAATTCTTTTCAAATCTCCTGTGGGAGCATTTTTGTGTTTTTTTTTATATATTAATTTTTTATTATTTTCCAAAATTATTAATCAAAACGTTTAACAATAACATATGTAGAATAAAAAATTGGACTTCCCCTGCTTCTCCCTCCATCCTTCACTGAACTTGTAATCTCTTTTGCATAAATTTCTAACCCTAATACGATTGTTAATATTCATTAATCATTAATCACTTAAATATTATATTTTCTATAACAAAACCAAAGAGAAAGAAAAAAAGCAATTTAATTAATAATATCACATAAAAAGGAGAAAAAAGAAAAAGAGATAAAAAAGAAATATTAAATCTCCCTACTAAAAAATGGATTAGTATAGTAAAAAACATATAATTATTTCTATTGAAAATTAATTAATTTGTAAATCCTCCATTACTCCCTAACACTCATTTAATGCATAATATTTCTAGTAGATTAATATTTTATGTAATTCCATTTCCATTATACCAATTCTTTTAATCAGTTGCTTGTCAGTCTTAACCAGCAGAAAAAACAGACTCTTTTAAATTAGTCCCTTTATCCTGAATTTCCAGCATTTCTTTCTTTTCCACATTAGAAGTGGAAGGGCATCTTTGGAATGACGGAGGGCATCTTTGGAGATTGTTGGTGAATTCTTTTCTACAGATGGAGCATAGTAGAACCATGTTGCATTATCTTCCATCCCAAATTCAAAAAAGGAGATCCTGACCAACCCAGTTTTTCTATTCCTCAAATCCTCAAATCCTCCAAACAGCTGTTTTAAAATCCATCAGATATATCCAGGTAGCACAAGTCAAAATCGGTCACTTTGAAAAGATCATCAGACAAATCCAGATGGTAAAAATCAAAATCAGTCCCTTTCCAGTCCATTATTAATCAATGAATTACTGCAGGTTGCTTTGTAAGATTCCCCATGTCTTTTGCAGGTTCCCTTTGTTCTTTGTCTCTCTTATCAGCCAGAAAGCCTTTTGGTGCCTCCTCTGATCTCATTAAGGTGAATAGGGCTTTTATTTCTTTAGTTTCTTCTAAGACGATTTCCAGTTTCTGAATAAGACCTTGAAATGAAGTGTTCATCAAATCCATAAATTGTTCCATCTGTTTAATCATATTTGCCATGAATGCCATGATTGCACCTCCAAAGTTTCCTGTTAAAGCTCAGTTAGTGAAATCCAGGCAGATTCGAAATGAAAACGAGGAGATACTGCAGGAATCAAAATCATAAACCTTCCTTCTTTGTAGTCAGGAGCTTGGGAATTATTTAATGGTTACACACTGATATCAGACTTCCGATTCCAAGTTCTCTGACTTTCTCGTGATGATAAACTGTTTCCAGGAAGGACGTGGCAGGAAGGTTTTATTTAATTAAAAACACTGCCCTTGAGTTGGGGGGGGGATTTCCACTCCTCCCTCCCCTTAGTACGTAATAGTTCCTGATTGGTAGTTGAGGCATCTTTCAAAAATGTTAGTTGTTATGTCTTCCCACTGATCAAATTGATAAGGTTCCTGCTGAGTTATCTGATCCTTTCTTGATTTTAAAGAGTCATTTAAAGATTGAGAGGGTAGATACAGATTCAACAGATAAGCTTAGCAATTTCCTGGGACTTCCAAATCCAAGTAAAACAAAAGAGTTCTTTCAAACTTAGATTTCAGAAGAGCAGGTATATTTACTTGTATAGTTGCCAGATGTAAATAGATAGGTAGGAGTGAAGCCAATTAGTTTTCCAAGAAGACATCTTCGGCGATTTATTGCTCCTTAGTGGGCGGAACTGCTACTGGGTCTCCAAGTCATAAATCTTAGCGATTCCAGGAGTTAACCGCACTACGAGGCTGCAGATTTCCTGATACCCGTTCCACTGTTTAGGAATTGGGGGGGCATGTTAGCCTCCTTATTTACGACATTCTTGGTTTCCCCTCCCGGAGCCCCGGGGGAGACGACTGCTTCACTCCGCTGCCCTAGCGGAAGTCCCCTGTGGGAGCGTTTTTGGAGGTAGAGTTCCCAAATTTTCAGGGTAGCTTGAAGGGACTCTCCTTGCATGAACCCCAAAGTGTGGTTAAGATTGGGCGAGGGGGTCCAATGTTATGGGGTCCGGAAGGTGTCACCCCCTCCTCCCTAGAGAAACATTGCAAACTCCATAGAGAAACATTGCAAACCATTTATTCAAACATCTTTCAAACTTGTCTGTCATTATGGGTGTGGATATTGATTTGCCAAATATTTTTTAAATCCTGAAAAATACCTTTTTAATGTTTTTCAGGGGGGGGAGGTTAATCAGCAAAAAAATGGCAATAAACAGGAGCCGAAAAAGCAGACCCTGATTAATTTGGGGCCGTTATGGCCCCACCACCATTTTTTCACCCCACCCCCTTCTCCCCCTCCTCCTCACTTACCTGCTGGCTAGGCTCCCTGCCCCAGCCAAATTCCGTACAGGGCTTGGCAAGGGTGGGGAGGGACTGAATATCGTGCTGCCTCCTGGTTGGGAGACAGCCCAATCTTCATGTGGGGGGCGGTTCAGATGAGTGCTGCTTGGAGGAGGCAGAAGCCAGCACAGAACTGAGCCCAGCATTCGGCCCTGAGTCCATATGTTTTGGGTTCTATAAACCTGAAAAATTGCAGTTTTCCAGGAAAGCCAAATCCATGGTATTTGGCTTTTCCTGTTTTTTTTTTTTTTTGAAAGATTTCCAGGTTTATTAAACCCAAACCTGAAAAATACCAAAAAAGCGGCATACCTCTATCTATCATAGCAATTATCTTGCAAGCTGAAGACCTTATCACCTCACTGTGATTTTATTGTTTTCCTGGCAAAGAAACATGAAAAGTTCTTTCAGAGTGCCCCAGTCACCCGCTTTCAGCCTGACCTACCTCACAGGGCTGTTGTATGGATTAAATGGAGGAGTGGAGAATGACGTAAGCTGCTTTGGATCCCCATTGGGGAGAATGGCAGAGTATAAATGAAGTAAATGAAAAGAAATCAGCACCTTCTCAGCTCTTTCCATAACTATAAACCACTTTGTAAATCTATGCCTCAGCATCCCTTTCCATCCCAGAGGGAGCCAACAATTCCCATTCCCCCCCACCTTTGATTATCTGGCAAATGTAGACAGGAGCTATGTACCAGAAAAACTAGCACCATCTGACCAGTCTGTTTGTTGAAAATCAGCTGCAGCTGATGCACCTTGGCAGCTTACTTTTATGGTCCAATCTATGACAATGGCTCCTGTTCCATTGGCCCTTACATGTCACAGCTGTACTATACCAAGGTAGTTTTGCCACAATGCCATTATGGGGAAAGGAAGGAAGATAGGTTGGCAAAGGCCCCTTGCAATATTGTACACACTGTTGACCAGCCTAAGCAGAATGGTGGTACAATTCCCGAAAGTTAAGGGTATCTCTGGTGCATTTCTTGAACAGGAAAATTGCTTTTCATGGCAGCACCAAAAGTCCTTTGACAGGCTTGGACAATGAGCCTCTCCATTAAAAACTGTAACATCATGGAGAGACACCGCCATGTAGTGCCTGTTGGCATTAAATGCCGATATGGTAATAGTTGGCATTGTAGCTAGGCACCTATAATCCCATGTTTAGATATCTGCATCCCCCCCCCCCGCAAACAATCTGAATAATGAATCAAATAGTCTCCCCAGTAATTGGATCTTTTTCTGTGTAATTAGCCATTTCCCACCCTGCATTATAATTTTAAGTAGGATGGCTGAATTGAACAACTGACAAAATGAGTCATTATATGAAGGCTTTTAAGGAAGTTATTTCTGGAGGTCTTGCTATGGAGGCTCAAATCTGTCTAAATTAAGAGAACTGACAAGCGGCAATCAAGGCTGGAAAATAAAGGTGCTCAGTAAGCAGCCCTATTACAATCAGAGAGAAAGGGGGAAGCAGATCCCTGTCTTGTGCAGGGAAGCAGAGGGAATGATGAATACCTTAGGTAACTCGTTCTGTGCAAAATCAATCTTTCACTGTCAATTTTAAATGAACTAATTTGTCCGCAAATCTGCTCAGTCAGTTTGGAAGTATTCTGGGTTCATCCATATTAGCAAATCCTTTAATCTTGACTAGTCCACTGAATAAGAAATCTAGAAATTTGTTAATATGACTGGACGTTTGTAGTAGGATAAGAATTGAATCTTTTAATTAGTGTCTACTCAAGTTATAGTGCCTTCTTTTTTCCTGAACTATTGACCTACTGATACATAAAAAAGATTACTGTTATGACTAATATACCTTGTGAAGACCAGTTACTGTTTAACTCTTTCCTGATTGGTCAGCACTGGACTCTCCCCCCCCCCCACCCTTTACAGTGATTGTCAAATTGTTGTTTGAACTGCTAACAGTCTCCTGAAAATACTGTTTTACCAGCTGGATAGAGATTTCAGTGAATTGGCTTGTAGTTATTTTTGTCAATTATTGCTGGATGTCACTGACTTTTTTTGTGTGGCCGATTTTATTGCTTTTCACTCGTTCAGTTTTTAAGATAATGTATGGTGTTGGAATGGGCTGTTATTGTGTGTTAAAAGTGTAAATATTTTAAAATGCATCATTCCATACATTCTTTATATCCTTTCTCTCTTTAAAAGAGTTATATCCTGCACTCTTAAATATTTTCCCCTTGTGATGGTTTCCCATCTTACTAGTAAACAGTAAAACAATCTATCAAAGATTACTAAACATAAACCACTGTCAATAATTATTTTGGATATTTTAAATTGTATCTTTTGGGTTTTTTTAAAGTTAAACAATGGTGTTTTCCAAGGCCAGAGCTGAATGAGTTACATTAATTTCTTCAAATAAAACATTTTGCTGAATATGATGTATAAGTGCAAAACTACAAGTTCTTTCAATTCTATGATTTCCCTAACATAATGTAGCCATAGGGGGATCTAATTTGGGGGTAGAGGCTTCCTGTTACTTGCAGACAGCAGATACCAACTTCCCTCAGTTACACCTACATGATTTGAAAGTGGGAGAAAAAGAGGGTGGGATATTCCTGATGATGCTCTAGGGATTTCCCCAGTCTATGGTAAAGACCGTAAAGATTGAGTGGATTCCTTAGGAGCATCACCCAGAAATGAAGTCACATCTATCCCCCCAACCTCCACCCAGAAGTGACGTTGCATAGTCTGTGATGCTCCAGGCATTTCCCTAAGCCTCTATGGCCTTTTCCATAGAGACTGAGGAAATTCCTAGAATGTTGTGCAAAATATGATATCATATTCCCCTAAAACTCTACCCTCCCCAGGCACCTGCCCCTCAGATCTCCAGAGATTTGCTGGCACAGGGCTGGCAACCTGGGTGGGGGAGGTTATTTAACTCTAGCCCTTTATGTCATTTTCCTAATAAAGATTGTTACCCAAAGCTTCTCTTTGCCTGTATTATTTGCACAACAGATCAAGGAAGTCTGAAGTTACAATTTTGGGGCAGAAAAATGGTGCCAGAGAAAAGAGTGAAGTGACTCCACTCCTCTCTCCATGCCAACATTTCCCTTGAAATCACAGTCCTAACAGATGCATTTGTA
The DNA here is from genome assembly GCF_029931775.1 of Euleptes europaea. Taxonomy (NCBI): domain Eukaryota; kingdom Metazoa; phylum Chordata; class Lepidosauria; order Squamata; family Sphaerodactylidae; genus Euleptes; species Euleptes europaea. The sequence goes on along the minus strand of NC_079316.1, from coordinate 31,910,230 downwards.
TACATATACGATCAAGAAAAAAATACTCATGGAACTAGACAGGGTGTATCCCTCCACCCTGAAGTCAATGTAATCCTTAGGTGATCGTTCCCATGCTCTGGCACACTTATGGCATAGGCTTATGATGTGGTAGACTTATGGTCTGGTAGACTTATGGGGAGGCCAACAGAAGACAGGCTGAAGTAAAGCACAAAAAGGAACTGAATCTATATGAAAATAGGTGGGTTTGGATATCAAAAGCAGTGAGACATCAAATACAAATGGTACATACACATGAACTCTATAATATTTATTACATTTAGAGGACATTTTATAGTTGAAGAACACTGAGACTCAGTAGGCCATGGTCATTCAGTACAGCCTGCCAGATTACCACACATTTAAAAATAAGGCTTACAGAATGATGGTGTATCTCCCACATAGATAAAATACAAGCACATCTAAACAATGACCTCATCTCCATTGCCTATTACAAAAAAAAAAAAAAAAAAGATGCATTCAGTTCATTACCCTCTGCAGAGCAATCTAATCAAGTCCTTGTTTTTAGGGCTGTCGATTCGGTTCGGCGCGAACCGAAAAACAGCTGAATTTCCCCCGATTCGGCGGTTTTTCGGTTCAGATTGAACCGAACTCAAAAAAGGGGGGGAAACGGGGAGCCGAATTTGGCGAGTTCAGGGTGTTCCCAAATAAATTCGGCAAATTCGGGCCCTTTAAACAGATCCAGCGCCTTCCAGCTGGATCAGTTGTAATCACAGGAGATCTCAAGCTAGTGCCTGGAGGATGGCAACCCTAGTGTTTGTCTTGATGCTATATCAATGTGTATATCTGAGTCTGATGTGTGTGAAGCTGAAGAAAGCCCCTTTCTTTATCTGGCCCGAATTTGCCAAATCGTTGGAGAGAAAAATTCAGAGGGGGCAAAATCAGCCAATACAACTGGTTTCAACTGGTTGGCCACTGTGCACAACAGGATGCTGCATTAGATGCCTTCCTGGTCTGATCCCGCAGGGTTGTTTTTGTGTTTTGACACTTCATGCGGATTTCTTTGTATGCCTCCACAAAGAACCATATAGTCATGTGACTAACAGTATGGTTTTTGGCATCACCATCACTTATGTAGCATCAAAGAACAGAAGCATATGTATAAATGTGGGAGACAATTTCTGTGTGATGCTTACTCTGAGTTTCAGATTTAGTGCCATATTTCTATAAAACTGGAGCACATAGAAGGTCAGCTCTTCCACTCAGACAGGGTTGTCTCGGCCTCCAGAAGACAATTGGAGGGTATGGAAACCTGATGTTTTTGCTACCTGTCTCAGTCAGGAAATCCCATAATATCTTGAATGAAAACATGTAGGGTATTAAATATAAACCAAACAGAATATATGGGGAAAAAATCTGAGGGATCCTTAAATGCAGTGGCCATATTTTAAAGCCTTGATTTCATTTTCATTTTCTCACATGTGACAACTATCTATACTTGATATACCAGAAGTAGGGTTACTATCGCCAGGTTGGGAAATACCTGGATATTTTGCAGGTGGAACCTGAGGAGGGTGGGGTTTGGGGAGGGGAGAGACTTCAATGGGGTATAATGCCATAGAGTCCATTTTCCAAAGCAGCCATTTTCTCCAGGTGAACTGATCTCTGGAGATTGGCAACCCTAAAAGTCAAACCACACTTGACCATTTCAAAACCAAAGTGTCATGAAAATATAGCAATTGAATGAGTTCTAGTAATAAATTAGTAGCAACAATGCTGATGTTGGGTTGTGGCACAGTGGTAGAGCATCTGCTTGACATGTCAAATATCCCAGGTGCTATTTTCCAGCATCTTCAATTAAAAAGATCAGGTAAAGGTAGTGCCTTGTGCAAGCACCCTATGTCATTTTACCAACCTTGGAAGAATGGAAGGCTGAGTCAACCTTGTGCTGGCTACCTGAAACTGACTTTTGTCAGGATCGAATTCAGGTCATGAGCAGAGCTTTGATTGCAGTACTGCAGCTTACCACTCTGTGCCAAAAAGATCAGGCCTCCCAGTAATTAATTATATTGTTGTACTGCTCTTACTGGTTAGGAAGTTCCTCCTAATGTTTAATTGGAATCTACCTTCCTGTAATTAAAGACCATCACATCTATTCTTGACCTCTGGAGCAGTAGAGAACAAGTTTGTTGCCTTCTTTCATGAGACAGCACTTCAAGAAGCTGAAGAGCACTATCATGTCTCCCCCACCCCCAATCATCTCTTAATCAGACTAAACCCACGTAGTTCTTTCAACTTTTCCTTGTAGGTCCTGTTTGCCAGACCTTTCTGCCTTCTTATGACCCCATTCCAGTTTGTCTACAGCTTTCTTAAAATGCAGTTTCCAAAACTTGAGCCAGTATTCCAGATGAGATTTGACTAGCGCAGAGTAGAGTGGAACTATCACTTCTTGTGACTTGGATACTTTTGCATCTATGAATGCAGCCTAAAATAGAATTGGTCTTGTTTGCAGCTGTATTCAGATTACCGACTCATGTTGAGCTTGCAGTCAGATGCAATCCTGAGAACCTTTTCATGTGTACTATCAGTGAGCCAGGCATCTGCCAATATGGGCTCATTTCTGTAGCATCTACTACTGCTGATATTGGTGGGAGAAGTGAATTTTCTACCGCAGAACATACCATGTGGCATTTCATTATTACTAAGAGCAGCAATGGAGGCGGCAGCAGTTTCTAATGTCGGCATTATTGCCAAACCTGCAAACACTCCTCTTGCAGATGGAAGAGCGAACAAAAGATGAATGGGCCACTCTACAAGCTAATACATTTTGCTAATTGATCACATTTCCATTTTAATTAGAAAACGTGCTTGCCGAGTGGGTGGGATCACAAGATGTCATCAGCTCAGTTCTCCTTAATCATCTAAGGTGAATAGAACAGTTGAAGTGCCTGCCCTCTCGCCAACGCTGAATGTAGCTTGTTGCTTTGACCCTTGTTTGTTCCATGTACACAGAGAGGCATTTTGTACCATTGCCAAGATGTGTTTGAATATTCTGAGATAAACACACAAAATTTACACTAACCAGCCTAGTGACTCCTTTTTTTTAAAAAACCAAGCCTCACAGCAAAGCTATAAGGGCATATCCTCAGAATACTGCAAAGCATACCCTGAACCCCATTTCCACATTGTGTGACCGGCACTGAAGTCCACCAACAATGATCGGCTGCATTTAATCCCATGGGGTAAATTGTAAGAGGGTATGCCTTGATGCAGAGGAAGGGGGCTTGTTTTGGAGAGCCCTATTACTCTCTTTCCCCCACACCTTTTTAAGTGTTCTCTGGTGATGGAAAGATGGAGAGGGTGGGAGACTGGCAAAGTTCATTCATGGTGCTGTGAGAGATGGAGTGGGAAGGAAAAAACAACATCTTCTATGGGGGAAAAATGGAAACCAAAAAGAGGCATATAGTGCTGTCCAAAGCATAATGATATCCTTCTAAGTCTATAGTGTATCTCTGCTTAGAAGGGCACTGGTATATTCCAAAATTCCTGTCACAATGTTTTGGGTTATTGGTCTTTTGGCTGTTGGAATGATACCTAAAAAAATAAAAATAAAGAAAAATAGATATTCTTATCTACCCTCTAGTCTGCACATAAAATACCTTTATAATCCACTTAGCACACATTATTGAGAAGTTTCTTGGGCATGTTTCTTGAGCACATGTGAGAACTTCTCTCCAACATGTTTAATATCAGAGGAAGAGGAGGATGTGAAAATTGGAGCTCTAATTTCATGAGAGACTTCAACTACTGTCAGGAGGTTGGACCCTTCCAGATATTCCATTCAATCTCTTTCCAGTCTACTCCTCACTGCAGCCCCCCCATATCCACACAGTACCCAAGCATAGCATTTTTAGTGGTCAAAAGGGCTTTCCACTCTCTTTTGCCAGTCGAAAAGGTATGGTTCCCCATTTCTATGACAGGAAGAAGACAATTGCTGCAGTATCATACAAAACATGCATGGCACTTCTAAACATGACCTGTACATCTTATTGTGCGTTTTATCACTATACCTAATTCTCAACATGTCCCCATCTATGGATACTTACAATCAAGAGATTGGGGCCATGAGCAGACACAGCAGATCTTTCCACAAACCTGAGAAAAGCCCAAGGTTTGCAGAGAAGTTCAAAATCTAAACAAACAAACAAAAAAGGTTAAAAACACTCCAAAATGATAGAAACATATATGTACCTTAAAAAATATAAAACCCCTCAGTGCCTGTTGCTAGGCAACCTCAGTGGTATTGCCAGACTTGAAGCCTTGGTTTCTGTCAGCAAAATGCAGAGGAGAAGAGAAGGTTTCCAGATCCCTCCTGGCAGGTAGCAGGAGATCTGGGGGGGGGGGCAGGTACAGGGGGTAGCAATTAGCATGTGCATGATGACATCACTTCCGGTGCACCATGGAAGCATTGGCATCACACTAGCACTTGTCCCAAAAACTATAGAGTTTTGGGGAGAGTGGTAAAGTGTTTCCCCAGTGTCATGCCGGTGCTTCCGTGCACACCCAGATAGCTCCCCCCCCCCTTTTGGCCAGCCTACTTCCACCTGCCAATCAGGTGAGTGTTGGCAGGCAGAGGCAGGAATCAGTGTATAAATTAAATAAAAAATAAATATAGCAAAAAGGAAATAGAGTGGTGAGGGGAATACAAGGGGGAATGAGGTGCCTCCTGTGAGCCCTTGCAGGTTATTCACTATGCAACTGGGCCTGGACTGGCATGCACCATACAACTAGACCCAGCTCAGCCATCACCAAGTAACTGGACATGGCCTGGCTTGGTGACTGACGCAGCATAATGCTGCCAGAGTTTTCCTGGGGAGAGGTTGCCAGAGGGATGGAAGGAGTGAAAGCTGAAGGGGGCAAGATTAAGATAGGCTGGCTGGTGGGTGGGAAGATGAGAAGGAAGAGGGAAAGGGGAGAGGCTATGGGGGCTTTCAGGAAAGAGGAAACAGTAGGGGGGAATGGAATGCCCCCCACAAGTCCTTGCTGGTCCCCCACTTGCTGGTACACATATATTTGTTTGTACAGTTCAACTATAGGGTAATTTCCCCATCAAAGACTGGGTAATAAATTGTGATGCCTCTTCTACTCTTCCATATCTCTTTCACCTTTACCTGAAATTAAAACCTTCCTCTGTGATACAGCCCTGTGTGTCTGGCATCCTTTCTGCCTTCAGAAGGCATGCAAGAAATCTAACTCAGAAGGCTACTGTCCTCATTGACAGGGTGCAGTTTGTTGATATAAACAACATAGAATTGTGTGACTTTTGGCTGTCGATGATTTTGATATATATCTCTTAGGAATGTCCATCTCTGTTTTATTGACTCAAATGTACGGTTATCTCCAAGTGTGATATGAGTTGCTACATGGTTGGGGTCCAGCATCCAAGCAGCCTCTATTTGTGGTAGTTCTCCAGGTTCCCAGCTAGTTTCCTGCAGGTTTCATCCCAAGCAATCTAAAACCAATTTCCAGTATGGCACCACCGCCACAACCTGCGTGGGATGGAGTCTGCCAAAAAGTGGAGACTTTTCAAAGTGCATCTGCTCAGTCCATGCAGGCTGTCTTGATGGAACTTGTCAGTACATATTGGCCGTGTGCAGTCAGGCCGAAGATTTCCTACTGGCTGGGGCCGAGTCATTTGCCAGGCTCTCCTTGTCAGGGAGAGTTAAACCAGTCACTGATCCTAATTCTAACACTGTTTGTTGCAGCATTCCAATTTTTAATCGCTACATGACTTGTCAGGTTGAATACAAGCTGAATGGATAATTTTTTAAAAACAAAATTCTAATAATAAGCATGTCCAGGGTAGCTTGATCTGTTCTGTTACAATTTCATTACTTAAAATAATGATTCAAATGTTGTTCAGCTTTTAAAAATGTGGATGTTGTGTTGGTCTTCCCTGTAACGTATCTTTATGTCGACTGATAGGAGCCAGTATAAAGTATAAGCCACAAATAATTTGGAATATTTGCTATTCCCGTGTAGTGGCCTAATTGCTCCCCAATCGCTCCCCTCTACTCTTGTAAGTATATGGACACATGGGCTTGGATCCAACAAAGCGTTTCTGCAGGTGGAAGGATTTCCAACCACAGAGAGTCACTTTTTCATCTCTCTCTCTTGCTGCAGTCCAAAATGCACCCTGAAATGCTACTTCTGGGGGGACAAGGGGCCCTTTAGGAAGGCATTGTCAGTCGCAATAAAAGGGAGAAGGCAATAAACTCACACTTTGCAGGCAGAAGTCCTTCTGCCTGCAGAAATGCTCCATTGGATCCAAACAATAGTCAAGTGAAAGTAGAGGTTCCTAAAATGGTTCTTTTAATTCCTGTGGGATCTTATGAATTCAACGTTCGCCACACTTCCTGTTGGGTCATATGAAATTCACAGTATATCTATTTTTGTGTCCGTTTGGGTCATTTGAAACCCATCTTATATCAGTTTTCTCTGTCTGTTGCGCTTTTCTGCTTCAGATACTTTGAGTTATATCTATTCTGTGAAAACTGTGACTATTGTTTGACTTTCACTCATTCCTTCTGCTTGCCACAGAGCTTGTGAAGGGAAAATATTCACAGACAAGTGAGAAATGCTGATAAACTAGTGGAAGAATGGGTAGCAAAGAAAGTAACCGATGAAAGGTGAAAAAGATCTTGGAGGTGTCACCTGCATGAAGCTCCGGTGCGTACATAGCCAATAGCAATTATCATGAGATCTTTGATGGGATTTCAGCCTGATGATCCAAGTGTTTGGAAAACCACATAACATGTGACATTTGAACTTGTCTAAAAAGAACAAGCTCAGGAGCATGAAGAATGTACTGATATACAGCATATATGTAGAAGGATGAAGCCTCATAACATTTGGGAAGCAATATGAGAAGGAAGATGGAGTTAAGGATAAGAATACATCCATCTCTCTCATTTTTCTTCAAAGTTCTGCCAGCAGACCTTTCCTACACAGTTTTTGGACAAAGATGGATCGGCCTTTTTTTGTAGCTAACCCAGTGGCAGCCAGTTCCTGCACTCCTGATGCTACTGGCCACCATGGGAATCACCTCCCCAACTCCATGAACCAATGGGCTATGTGCTTAAGGAACCTCCATTAGAGACCTCTGTGCTCATCCCATACCCATCCCTGCCTACGCACCAGTATCCCTAGTTAAAGCCCTACCTATCCTTAATGATAAGGATTAATTACCTTAGAACATATCTTGAGAACAAAATCCACCCCTTCTAAGCCAATTTGAAGGAGGTCCCCCAAATTCCTTCTTGTCCCCAAATAGCAACTGGCTAAGGTTTCATTGCTCAGTTCAGGGAGGTGTAGGGGAACAGCTGCTGAAGTGAAAAACCTGGCGAGGGGAGGAATAGGCTTATGTTCAAAATATTGTTGAAGTGTTACTCCTCTGAAGATGCCTGCCACAGCTGCTGGCGAAACGTCAGGAAAGAAAATACCAAGACCACGGTCACACAGCCCGAATGACCTACAAGAACCAGACTTATGTTCCTTCACTTTCTTGTTAGCAGGGCTGAATGGGGTGCCTGGCATAGCCCTGCCAGAACTTTGTTTCATGTTCTCTTCCTTATTGGGGAATGGGCAAATATGCCCCAGCTTTTTGTTGGGAACTACCTAGAGTCTAGCCTCTGCTCTTGGTGTTCACCCAGAATTACTCCTACTCACACATGGTGAGAGAAGCGGCAAATATTCTCTACCACATGTCCCCCCATCACACACACAGCACACAAGGTTACAGGTGTTGCACAGTATGTGTTTTAGTGGTTTAGTGGCTCCTGGCTTTCCATACCCATCCCTTGTATACATTAGCAATGGTGGAGATCAGTACAACCTTTTATTTTGCAAATCTCAACTATGGTCCTTCTCCCTAAGACCTTGAATCATGCCCTGGGCTCACTTTAACTTTCTTTTTCTTGTGTCTTGCTTTTCCAGAGGACAAGCATAAATGAATGCAAGCAGGTGAACCATCTGTTGTTTTCTCCCCTCTTGTATACACCTACGAAGTCTCCTGCAGTTTTTTTTTTTTGGATGAAACTGTTAGTACAACTGTTAGTATGGCGGAGTTGGCGGACCTCTGTTTTCAGGTTTGGAAGCCTGTTTGATGGGCTTTTGCTGCATTTTGTTCCAGAAAGCTTTGTTTCTGCAGTGTAAGAGCTGATCATGTTGCCATTTTATTTTTAATATATTTAATGTCAGACTAGTTTATTTGGAAAGTGAGAGATCTGTCCCCTTCCAAAGTAGCATCTTGATGCATATGGACTGATGCTCCCATCTACATGACAGAGTGTGGTTAGGGCAGATGTGCCTCATGCGGCAAGTTCCCAGTTGCTGACAAACAAATCAACCTCCAGTAGCCTCTGGGTTCCTGTCTGCAATTGAACTAATTTACCATCTTCATCTGCTGTGTGAACGCAATGAATTTACATATTTCATGACTCCAGTTTGTGATTGAATGAAGAGAGAGGTAGATGCTAAATTATGCAAAAAGAGTTAATCCATATTACTTACTCTCTTTTTTTGTTACAGTCATGAAAAGCCCCTCATCCTTTACTTGGAATAAATTCATGATAAAACAGGTTCCTGAAACCACAGAACTGGTGCGGGGTGCCTGCGCGGTGACCCCTGAAGGATGGGGGAAAAAAAGATCCAGGGCTGTTTCGCAGGGATTGCACAGGGAATAACCAAGCATAAATGGCTTAAGTGACTCTCGTGGATTATTTTTAATGCTATCAAAGTCGCTTCAGTGTATGCTTGTCCCTGGGAGGATCCTGTGATCCCTCCTCCAAAAGTGACATATCTTCTGGCTTCTGGGGGAACGTTGACATAGGAAAAAGTTGTTCTGTGGGCACCATTCAATGGTCTTTGTCTTGTGACATTGCCAGAGGTATGTTCATGGTCACATATTGCAGAGGCTCCCATGCTGATAAGGTAATGTCAGAGGGTGCTTTCTTCCAGGTGAATGTGCTCAGCCCACAACTAAGCCAACATTCTTTTACTGTTTATTGCAAGGTCTATAACATTGTGCTGGTCCAAGGAGATACCGCTATCTCACCCCTACCTTATACTAAAATGTAGCTAAGTTAGAGTCAGTGGGACCAGGCACTTCACATAAACCTGCAGCAAAGTTCCCACCCTTCAGAGGTTTTGTTCAGCAGCCACTCCTCTCCCTGATTCCTTCTTCATTTTTCCTGTCTGCGTTGACTTGAAATGTCTCTAGCAGAGACAGGTATATGCCGGGCCATTTTGCTCAGCATGGCAGCTCTCTGTCTCCACTTCTAATGCAGATATGTAGTTCACCCAAGCAGGGTCAGAGCGCAGCTCCAGGATTTTTATTTATTTACTCCACCTGGAGCATTTATGTAAAAAAAAAAAATCAGAAATCCTTTTGGCCAGTAACCCTGCCCAAAGGTTTACAGTGCAGTACTGCAAAGGAATACAGGGTTGCTGTTCAGTATGATCAGACTGCAGTAGAAGGGGTTTCCAGCAGCACATGAAGTGCCATTTCATTGGTGTGCTTTGTTTGCTGGCACACCAATATCATCACAGTTAGATGTTTCATTTCTAGGGTTGCCAGCTCTGGGTTGGGAAATACCTGGAGATTTTGGGGCAGAGCCTGAGGAGGGCAGGGTTTGGACAGGGGAGGGATTTCAATGCCATAGAGTCCAATTGCCAAGGCAGCCATTTTCTCCAGATGAACTGATCTCTATTGGCTGGAGATCAGTTGTAATAGCAGGAGATCTTCAGCCACTACCTGGAGGCTGACAACCCTATTCATTTCATTCAACACTCAGACCACAAAGGTTGCCTGTTCTTCCCCTAAAGCACCTTGAACCACTGTCCCTGTGCTGACCATAAAGTCCTACTTTGCTTACCTGCTGTTGGGCAAACCCTGATGACCTTGCAGATGTTTTGATCTTCTTGGCATGGCATTGCCACCTAGACTTGAACTCACATACCTTGTAGGATGAGAAGACAAGAGTCACTGGAAAAGACAATAATGGTAGTGACTAGTGTACCTTCTTTTAACATTCCTAGGATCTTCTAGGTTCTTCTGCAAAAGAGAACCTATACATCTGTACATGATGTGTGCTACAGAAGCATCGTAAGACCTGAGAAGGTCACACACTTGTTTATCTTCAATCAGTGTTTTTATTTTCAGCCTCTCACTGTTAGAAGACAAGGAAATGTTAAATAATCCTCCTTTTCAGGATGTGTTCGGAGTCTAGAAGTGTGTGTGTACCGAGAGAGAGCAAGAAGGCCTGGTGTTGTGTGTGTCTTTTTGTGATTTTCCTCTACAAAAATTATAGTATAAATGGAATGTCATGAATAATTTTGGTAATACAGCCATGGTCTGTTAAAAAAAAAATCTTTTATAGTCATACTGAAAACTCTTTGTGTATCTGGAAATTATCCATCAAGAGGCAGAAATACCATATGACTTAGATGACTAATCACACAGTATGCACTCCTAATTAGAAGAAGTTTATACTCAAAGTGGCAGTTTCTGTGAACAGCTTCCAAGCAATCCATATGCTAAAATATGTTTGCATAAACCATCTTATCAAAAACCTTCAGATTAATCCTTTTTTTAAAAAACCCTACACAAACCCCCACAAGAACAGAAAAAGAAAGTTTTCATTTCAATCAAAGTGAGAACTACAAATAGTTCAACCAGCATTAATTTTACCAAATTACTGGAACATTTCTTAAAATAATCTCTATTATTATAACTTCCTTTTGAAGCGGATATTGTCTTCTTCTCCATCCATGTCCAAAATCAAAAGCAAGCACACCAGCAGATTTTTAAATGAACTGGACTATTCCTAGGTGAATTAAAAACAGATTAATTTGCTTACTGAATTGCTTACTTTTGATGTTACCTGGATTTTACTTTAAATTGAGTCATTTGGTTGTTTGATTGTTCTTGTTGGGCAAAGGATGGACCCTTCCAGGACTGTTCTTCTTTACCATTGTCACTTCTAAAAACCTACATAGCTCTAGTGGTCAATTACATTCTATAATGCATTCCAGTCTGGCTACAGAATTTAGGCACTGTAGATGTGGACAGAGGTAGTATGACTATGAAAACAAGTTGCAGGTAACTGTTTCATTTTAACATGTTCCATTGGGAACACGGACTTTAGTTGATTAACCGGTTATATCAATAATGTTTTTTATAAACTTTAAAGCTGCACCTGATTCATCAGTCAGCAGATGTGTGTATGTAGAGCCAGCAATGTGTAGTGAGTAAGAGCGGTGGACTCTGATCTGGAGAACTGGGTTTGATTCCCCACTCCTCCACATGAGTGGCAGACTCTAATTTGGAGAACTGGGTTTGATTTCCCCACTCCTCCACATGAAGCCTGCTGGGTGACTTTGGGCTAATCATAGTTCTCTCATAACTCTCTCAGCCCACCTACCTCACAAGGTGCCTGTTGTCGGGTGGGGTGGAAGGGAAGGCAATTGTAAGCCGCTTTGAGACTCCTTACAGTAGAGAAAAGTGAGGGTATAAAAACCAACTCTTCTTCTGTACATGTGAATGTCTCTGCTGTTATAAAAGCCACAGGTGGCAAACACTGTCTTGGAAGAGGCATTACTTATATGCAGTGCTGGCATATTTCAATGCTGGCAGTTTCCAGTAGGAGTTATAGCAGCTCCCTGGGGCAGTTTCAGTCCACAAAAATGGCACGAGTAGGGCGTAAACCCCTTCTCCATATGCACTATGTTCATGATCAGAAGATGGCTCCCCTTCATCTGGGAAACACAGAACACCTGGGGTATGTTTGATACAAGGTCCCCTTTCTCTGCTTTCAACCAGCTTTCAGCTCACTGTGTCCTGGCAAAACCATTCAGCAGCAGCAGAAAAAGAAGAGTTGCTTTTATATTTTCTCTACCTTTTAAAGAGAATCAAACTGGCTTACAATCTCCTTCCATTCTTCTCCCCACAACAGGCACCTTGAGAGGTAGGTGGGGCTGAGAGAGTTCTGAGAGGACTGTGACTAGCCCAAGGTCACCATGCTGGCTTCGTGTGTAGATGTGGGGAAACCAACCCGTTTCACCAGATCAGAGTCTGCCGCTCATGTGGAGGAGTAGGGAATAAAACCTGGTTCTCCAGATTAGAGTTCACTGCTCTTAACCACTATACCACCCCTCTTAGCCACTACACCAGAAGGAAAAGGTAGACAAAGTTGTGGCATTATTAGACAAGATTACACAATAGTAAGCTATATAGGACAAAATCTAGTGGCTCATTTGTAGAATACATGTTTTGCACTTACAACCTCCCAAATTCTACCTCTGCCATTTTCAAGAAGATTTTGGGAATAGCCTTCTTTGCCTAAATCTCTGGAGAGTTGCTGTCACTCAGAGCAGACAGAGATGGATGTGTAGTCCGACTCAGTATAAAGTCATGTACACAAAGCTTCTGAAAGGACTTTCACAGATAGAAATTAGCATTTGCTGATGTCTCTGTAGTTTCAGTTTGGTTTTTCATATAATCTTTTGATCACAGTAGCAGAAGAACTTGGTAAAGGACACCAGTCTGGGGTCATTTTTTGTGTTGACTTGAATAACTGAGAATGGATAGGAAAGGCCAAAAGAAAGGGCTTTTAGAGGAATCACTTTTGCCAGTCTCAGCACATAACCACAAGTTCCTGAACTTGCCTTAGCTATTCTAGCTCATCTGTTTAACTGTAAAAGAATCCAGGATTAAATGTTCATGCTCAGCAGGGGCTGGAATGGTTTGATGAGAAAAATATTTATTTTATACATCATGGTTTTGATCTTTTTCTGAGAAAAAAAAGAAACCGATCTTACACTCTTTAGTAGTACATTTCCCAGAGTTGCATTACTGCCATCTCTGCATCTGAAAAAAGCCATAAATTTATATGAACAGTTTGCTGGGCTGTTTTATTAGCTCTTGTGCAAATTAATACATTAAAATGCTAAGATTGTTTCGAGTGTTTAGCTTTTGTAAAAATGCGAGTCAAATCCAAATGGAAATTAACTCTAAGCATTTATGTCTATTTAGCAACACTAGTACCTGCCCAAACACCTTTATCCATCTTGAAATTGCCATGGGTTGAGATTGATTATGTCTTTATACAGAAGAGGAGAGGGCATGCCTAGTAAAAGAATGGCTTAATCTTTATTTGCCTAGAGCAGTTGCAAAAATAAGTGAATCAAACAACCTCCTGTGACTGATTTCTGCTCACTCAAGGCACTTCACCATTAAAACCAAGAATAATTGTTCCCATTCCCTTTTCAGGCGTTGCTTTCCATTTCATGCACTACAGCCAAACAGTCTTTAAGATAGGAAAAGAAACACATGAGCATATGAAGCTGCCTTATACTGAATCAGACCCTTGGTCCATCAAAGTCAGCATTGTCTACTCAGACCTGCAGCGGCTCTCCAGGGTCTCAAGCAGGATGACCTGAAACTACATACATGGCCAAGTTCCAAATCCATTGATGTCAAGGCAAGTTGGATGCACCAATCGCAAAAAATCATTAATTTGAAATCTTAAAAGGGTGGTTAACATGGTTCTTACCATCAAACAGAGGAGAAGAAACTGATTCACCCATTTTTTTCCCTTCACCCTTCTTCCAATGAGGGTGGTGTGCATAGTTCCTCCATTCACCATTTTATTGTCAGAACTACCCTGTGAGGCAGGTTCAGCTGAGAAAGAGTGAACAGTCCCAGATTACCCATTAAGCTCCTTGGAGATTTGAGCTCAGGTCTTCCTGAATAAATTGTGGCAACCATTCAAACACACTAGCTTACAAATCACATGACAAATTTTTGTTTATCATTTGTTTTAATTTCCATCCTGCTTATTCCAAGGGTTAGTTTTTTGAAAAACAGTAATGTAATTAAAAGAGTAAGAATCCTTGGTTCATTGGGCATGTGCTAAACAGAAATTAAAATTATGCCACCTGTCAGTCATAACACCATATCCTTTCTGGACTGCTGGGAAAGCATTGTTATTGAGTGAATTTGCCAAGTAGTAACCATGGTTGACATGTTACCATGTGGTAAATTGACTCACCATAATGTCAATGGAATCCTACCATCTTCCGATACCTGGGAAGCAAAGTGTATGAAGAGGCTTCATATCCACTGAAACCGTTGGTCTGTCTCAGTATTGTGACTTGCAGCAGCTTGCTAAAGTCTCAGGACTAAAAGGGTGTTTTCCAACACTTTCTCTATGAACACCTTTAATTGCAGATATCAAGGACTGAATGTGGAGCCACATGAATTCAAACATCTGCTTTACGATAGAGCTGTTGTTCCTCCTTTGGTGGTAAGAAGAAGAGTGGAAGGGTTTATTTTCAGTACAGCTTACTAAATGGTTACGTGTACATTATGGTAAATTACCGCTTAGCGAATACTTGTAGGAGTTATGAAATTACCTGGGAAATGGATACTTTAATTTTGCACTTTGTGAGTGAGTCCATTTTGTGTTGCTTGATGATGTTTGCCTTGTACACCCATTAGTCATCAAGGTATCAACTCCATAGGTGCATCACTTCTTCTCTCATTTAGTCAAACATTGATGTACTATTTATTCCCATCAAATGTGTCTAATTAAAAATTTTGTATCCACTGAGCTGAACAAGGTCAACCAGGCCTTGCTTGTTTGACACATGGCGCCATTTTGCCAATCTCAAGACAGCCACCAAAAGCAAGAAGTATATCGAGACCTGGTGAGCCAGTACACGTGGCTACTACACTACATTCAGCTGGGTTGCAACTTGTGCAGGCATGAAAGATATTGCATGAAAGATACTGCAGACGTGGCCAACCTGAGAAATCAGCAGTGGCTGAACCAAAACAGGACCAAAACTGACCAAAACAGGACACAGGGTCTTATTCCAAGACACTGAAATTCTGGACAATTCTACCAACTATTTTGTCAGATTGCACAGAGAAGCCATTGAAATTCATAAACATTAGCACAACTTTAACAGAAAAGAAGAGAGTTTAAGAATGAATAAGGCTTGGCTTCCTGTCCTGAAAACCTCCAGACTAACAAAGACTACAGTCTACAATAGCCATGTGGATTAGCCTTGGATTCCACATGTTAACAGATCAATTCAGGATACAATGGTTCCACATTAACATACCACACCCTCATTAGCACATTATCTTGATACTTACGGGACAATGATTTGCACATTACCTTTAATACTTTGCAGGACAATGACTCAGCTCAAACCCAACCCCCTTCTGACTATATATTACTCTTCCTACACACTTGACACTGAGAGACACTGTCCTTCAGTGTTACTCCTCTGAAGATGCCTGCCACAGCTGCTGGCGAAACGTCAGGAAAGAAAATACCAAGAACACGGTTACACAGCCCGGATAACTTACAAGAACCAATGAACTCTGACCGTGAAAGCCTTCGACAATATTTTGTGCAGGCCTGATCATAAAACAGAGACATTTGTTTTGGTAAACTTTTCAGATGCTAGAAGAAGATGCCTGGTTGACACTTAGGTTGGATAAGAGCTGCTGGGTCTCGAGCTCTGGCATCCTGCTTTGAGCTTAAAGGTGGGGGGTGGACAAAGTTAAAAGGAAGAGGTAACAACTTCTAATACAGCATCCACTGAAATATTCTTAATATTTCTCAGCGGAATTACCTATTATGAATGCATTTTTATCTTCTCAGAACATAATCTGGTAACCGATTTGAGTTATCAGACCCAAAATCTAAAGGATCCTTGAGCTATGAGAGCTCATCAGCTATGATAGCACCTCATCATTTTAGGGTTACATGGAGATAATGAGATAAAAGGGCATTTCTTACTGGCATGCACTGTAAGAAAGACTTGTTACAATTTGAAAATCTGGAACACAGTGAATTGTGCCATCACTGATAAAAATTTGCAATGAATTACAGAAAACACTTTGAACTGTTTTAGATGCCTAAAGTACAGGACAGGATAGAACAATAGCTGTAATTTGTTTCTTGGGCTATCAAGATATACATGTGTGATCTTTTTTTGGGGGGGGGGCAACCTTTAGCACTCTGTTATTGTTGTCTAGTGTAAGGACTCCTGGGAATTGTAGTTCTCCAGGGCTATTGAGTCCCTTCAAGGTCTGTGAAGAGCTGTGGTAGACATGAACACCTGTATTTGTTCGTGCAAATACAAATCTCTGTACAGACGAGTTTGAGATCATTGTATTTTGTAGTGGAGGAGTTCACATTTTGAACCACCCCTCATGCAAACTTCACCTGCAACACTACTTGTTGGTGATAAGTAATATACTGTTTTGTAAATGCCATGTAAACAAAGTCTGCCTAGGAAACGTCGGGATGTGACACCACCCCATGGGTCAGGAATGACCCGGTGCTTGCACAGGGGACCTTTACCTTTTACTTAAATGTCCATGTGCTTATTTTTCTTAAGAATCATTTCTTAAGAACCACCCCACAGACTCTGGGTATAGAACTCATCCCAGTTATCCTGAATGAGGCACAGTTGGAGTAACAATCGGCCCAATGAAAATAAGAGTTTTTCTTGTTCTATCAGGATGATTTGCTTAGGGTGACTTGGTTTGTGAAGAAGGAGAAGGAGAAGGAGAAGGAGAAGGAGAAGAGTTGGTTTTTATATGCCAACTTTCTCAACCACTTAAAGGAGACTCAACCCGGCTTACAATCACCTTCCCTTCCTCTCCCCAAAACAAACATCCTGGGAGGTAGTGAAGCGGGTCATGCTGTTCAGATGACAGGCTCTTAGAATGTTTCACTTACTGAGAAGTGAAGGTATCTTATTCAGCCAGTCATTGATTAAGCAGGACTCAACAACTTTACTTACTTTTAAAAAGCAAGTCTTTTTATTGATATACTTCTAGTAAAATATGTATAAATGCAGATTATCAAGTCTTTAACACTTCTATAAAAACTCTTGTAAAATACAATGTATGTATTTACAATGTATGCAGTAAAAGCAAGCAAGTCTTACATACTATTCAGTTTCAAAATCCAACTTTTAAAATATAACAGTCAAATTATTCTGATTCAGTTCAAAGTATCTAATTCACAAAGTCTAGAGTAAAGTATTTAAGCCATACATACCATTCAGCCTTTTCTGAGAGCCTTTTGGAAGGTTCTGATTCTCTGGCTGTACTGTGGCTGTATTTATACTGTTTCAAACTCATTAAGAGTGAAGAGAAATCTTTTATCCCCACTTTCAAACAACATTTTTATCTATCAAGAGGAATACCTTTTATTCCCTCTGTCAGATATTCTGGGCAGTGCAGTAATGGCTTAGTTACAGCTGCTCAGCTCTCCATGACCATATATGGGCTTCCTTTCCTTTCAGTCTATTTTTCTTAAAGTATAAACACTCATTTCTGAGTTTCATGATCACATTATATACTTAATTTTATACCATCCTCTTTGTTAGGACAATACGCATTAAATAAGACTACTTAGAAATCTGTGCCCTGACCTGGATGGCCCAGGCTAGCCTGATCTCATCAGATCTCAGAAGCTAAGCAGGGTTGGCCCTGGTTAGTATTTGGATGGGAGACCACCAAGGAATACCAGGGTTGCTGTGCAGAGGAAGGCACTGGCAAACCACCTCTGTTAATCTGTTGCCATGAAAACCCAAAAAAAGGGGTCGCCATAAGTTGGCTGCGACTTGACAGCACTTTACGCAGAAATCTGTAGCACAATATTTAACTGTATAACTCATAAAACACAATTATTGCTTACACTGTCTCTTTGTGACCATCTGTTAGTAACACATAGCCTTGAGCAAGATTACAGAAGGCAAGAAAGCATATACTTGATAGGACTGCAGGAATCTTTAATGCCTTTAAGTTATAAAAAGCAAAGTTTAAGCTATTAATGCACTCTCAGTACATTAAGATATCTTCAGTAGACCTTGAAGAGGGGCAAAACCGTTCTGTTTTTGAGATTCTGACAGCTGAGAAAGGGTGATTTTAGTTACATCTTACTGGTAGATGGAATCTATCTGAAAGGTACTCTGCTCTTTTCCCTTCAAGGACAAGATCAGAGTGACATAGTTAATTAGCTCTTGAAAGAGCTGACCTTGAGAGAATTCTGTCAGCCTGTTCTAGAACATTTGCATTACACAGGCTTTTCATTATACAAACCTCTGCAGTGGCTCAGTTTGCATGATGTGTACTAGGTCTATATGGAATTAATTATTTACATGTTCACAGAATACCATAATTATGTCAGAGACCGTGACAGTAGGTGGGGCTGAGAGAGCTCTAACTGAGCCGTAACTTGCCCAAAGTCACCCAGCTGTCTTCATGTGTAGGAGTGGGGAAACACATCCAGTTTACCAGATTAGCCTCCACCGCTCATGTGGAGGAGCAGGGAATCAAACCCGGTTCTCCAGATCAGAATCCACTGCTCCAGAGAGGCAAACATAGTTTGAATAGTCTGAGAACATTCAAAATAACTTTCTTAATGGAAATCTTGCTATATATGTCAAAGCAGAAACAAAGCAGTGCTGTCTTCACCCCCACACATACACACGCAAATAAAGGACAGAAAGAGTGGGCCATTATCTTGGCTTTGATTGGCAACCGTGCATTGCTAATGGAACTACAATAAAGAGAGAACAAAATAAAGGGTGATGAAGCTCATATTTTCATTCTACAAGACCATGTCACCATATAATAGCTCTTTTCTAATCTGTTGATATGAATCTTGACAGCTCTTAAAGGAAGGAATTTACTGTATGCACTGTTTTTTGCAATTAACAGTATAACGTACTCATTTTTTTCAAAGACCTTTCTTCTCTTGGATAATCTAGAGAATTTAAATGATTTGAAAACAGGCTTGGTACTACAAGGACATCAAATATTAGAAACACTCCTGGATCTTGACCACAGGAACTACAGAATTCAGTGAGCCAAGAAACTCTACTCTTACCCCACAACCAAATCAGAACATGGCTAAGTAATCAAAGACTCAGAGGTTGCAATAGAAGAGCGATGTTTCCAGCTGTAAAAAGAGGCCTACAAACTAATTTGTGGTTTTGAAGACCAGAGCTCAGAACTTTATTCCTAGAGGACCCTTTGTGTGAACTGTCTGGAAATCTCTGGAGCTATCTGGAAGTAAGCAATACGTAATCTGTGGTCAAACTAGTCCGGGTGTCCATGAGGGTATCTTGACCCCAGAATGTCTGGGAACTGTGGTATAGTTTATGCAACGGAATGACTAGAATAGAATGCACAGGAGGAACTGCCGACTTGAAGCAACATGCAAAGATAATCTGGAGGAAGCTAATACCAGAATTGTTGGGCTTAAATTTTAATTAACAATTTCTGGTTGTTATCAGCTCTTGTGGACAACAGCCTACTCATTGAAATTAAAAAAAAAACACCTTTAAAGCAAAACTTTGTGGCCATTAGAAACTTTGTTTCTGAGCTCCAGTGTAACAGAAGCAGAGCTAAGAAAAACTCTGGGTGTTCCTTACTGAAGTGAACAGCTTGTCACCTTATAGTTCTCACCTAGTACTATCACTAATTGTGGGTGAGATATTATAATGTCTTTGCTTAACAAACTGGTTTGCACATGGTCCTTACTAAAAGCCTGAAAAGAACTTGGGCCACAGTTAACTACTCTGAGGAGTGGAGCATAGTTAACTACTCTGTGGAGTGGAGCATAGTGTAACACTGGATAGTAGTACTATGTGGGCCAGGTTCCGAGGGGGAAAAAAGGATGGCTGGATAGCTGTATGTGAGGAGCATTTTTCACGGTAGATTTTGCTTCTCTTTTGCCACGGACCAATAAAAAACCCGATTTAAATGTTTTCTTCATAGCGGCGATTTATCCCCGTCAATTATCTGTAGTTTTGGTTTTTCATGGGAACAAAGCACGCTGTATTTTACAATGGTTTGGTCTGTCCCTTTTGCAGGCCTCCCCTTCCAACAAGCTCATTGTTTATGCCTGCCCCCAACTCCACCCCAATTCTGCCCAGAAGATTACGTCGTGCGGTTCACCAGCCCCAGCGCAAAAAACAACCACCAGTCCCTCTGGTCTCCTCCATTTTTCTTCCACCCTCGCTCTGTTCTGCTTTTGGAACAGTCAGATTCTAAATTGGGGGGGGGGCAAGGCAGCGCTTTCCTCAAAGCTTCCCTCTATTTTCTATAGGTGTGGAACCCATTGCCCTTTAATGAAAGACAGGATGGGGGGGGCAGGAATCGCATCCATGTGCCAAGAGGTGTGCCTTGGATCCAAGGTGTGCCTTGGATTTGCCACTCTCTAGATGCACATTTTCCCAATCCTAATTCTCAAAACTCTTCTTGGGGGATGATTGTTGAGTTTTGAGAATTTGGATGGGAAAAGGGTGCATCTAGAGAGCAGCAAATCCAAGGAAAAACCTCCCATGCATAAATGGCCACTGTAAACCTCTTGCATTAAAGCCAGTGCATCGTGAGAGAGAGGAGGGCTCCTGGCTTGATTGCCGGCCCCAATCCAGCCAGTGTGCATGACGGGGGGGGGGAGAGGAAAGAAGGCCCCTGGCTTGCGCGCCGGCCATGATCCGGCCCCAGTGCATCGTGAGAGAGAGCAGGGCTCCTGGCTTGTGCACCGGCCCCGATCCAGCCAGTGTGCACGGCGAGGGGGGAGAGGAAAGAAGGCCCCTGGCTTGCGCGCCGGCCATGATCCGGCCCCAGTGCATAGAGAGAGAGGACGGAGACCCAGAGCAGACTGGCTGCCCCTCTTCAGAAGAGTGATAGGAGGGAGTTTTGCCTTGGGGTTTCCCCTCTCAGGATGCACCTTTTTCCCATCTGAATTCTCAAAAATACCCCCTTCCTGCTGGGGTAGAGGGGTCAACAGCCCCTTCCCTTGAACATCCCCCCCACGGGTCCAGCTGCCCTAGACTGAGCTGCCACCACCACTACCCCCAGGCGCGAGTCGCACATGGCGTGGCCCCGCCGGTCTCCCCCTGGAGCCATCCATCCAACGTCCCCCTGGGCTTGGAGGTGTGGGCCCAGCTCCAAGGCCCATCCCGGGCGAGGGCAGGGAAGGCGTGCCGCCTGCCCGCCCACCAGCCTCCGGGATGGAGGGAGAGAAGTGCCAGGACTCTAGGCAGGCAGGCAGGCAGCAAAAGGGGTGGTATTCTTGTCCGAGCACGAAACTCCCCCAGCCAATCACTGTTCTTGGGGGAGGAGAAAGTAGACGTCAAGGGCAGGGGCAGCGGAACTGAAGCAAACAATTCTTCATGGGCCTCTGAGCCAAAAAACATGCGCCAACAGGAAAGGATGGTTTAAAAGTGGTTTCAGTTGCCTCAGTTATAACGCGGCTTTTATTGCTCATTCTGGGAAAACACGGACCTACAATGAATAACCAAAAATTTGCACCGACACAAATCAGATTTGAAAGTGCAGCAAATCTCCATGAAAAATTCCCCTGAGTTTCAAAGTGGCATCCCATTGCAACTAATGGCCAACTCACTATGGTGCACAGGCAGTATGCATAATATTGCACAAAGTTAGGCTTCACATTTGCCCGGTTATGGAAAGCAATTGCCCGCCAATGAACTTGGCTGCCTGCTGCCCCTCAGCTGGTTGGCAGGCAGAAGCAGGCCAGCCGAAAGAGGTAAGAGACCTTCACATGTGGTGTGCACAGCACGGGTTTTCCCCAGAAGTGCTGGCATCTCGATGGGGACACTCTAGCATTCTCCCACAATACTCTATGGTTTCCATAGAGGTTTTTGGAGGACAGTGCTAGAGCATCCCATGTGATGCTGGCACTTCTGAGGTAAACCCAGAAGTGACAACATCACACCGAAGCTCCTGCCAGTGACAAGGGTGGGGGGCTGGCAACCCTACACATAGTATGTGCAAACAGCCAAGATAGGGCAAGAAGGAAAGGCCAATTCCTATTCCTTACCATGGACTGTACAGTTTTTAGGAGGAGCAGCTTCATGTAAAAATGGGAGACATTAACCCAATCTTAAAATGCTAGTAACAGTAATTATGATCATAGTTCAAAGCCAGGGAAGAAGGCTGTGTTGAATTCCATGCTGATCTCCTTCTGCAGTCACAGTTATGTTTGCATGGCATCTTTGTGTGGATCATAATGCAAGTATAGTTTTGTTAAATGTGAACTATTTTGATGTTTTTGCATTCATTATCTAAATAAAATTCTGTTGTGCATGCCATGGCAGACAGCGTTCAATTAAATTCATGTTACTCGTTCATCTGCATTCTTTAATAGAAGAAAAATTAATGCTCTGTCCACTTATAACTGCATTTCTTTTGAGTTACAAAGCAGTTCTGAGAGTTGAAAATGAATGTTAATTTAAATATTCATTTTAGCACTTAGATTAATGAGAGAGATACATAAAAGAATAGATAATCCAAGGATACGTATAAAAAGAATACAAGGACTAGAGACAGGGTGTAGACAGGTGTATCATTCTAGTGAGCCTTGAAAATGAAAATGCTCAAATACAATATGGGAGGAAATGGAAAATCAGAAAAGTGACATACAAATCCAAGAGGTGATACAGTCCTGCTATTGGAAGTTTTATAGTGGGAATGTTCAAGACAGATCTGTGATAATTGGACAGGTAGACTGTTTAGGATGATCACTGTCTAGTTGGCTTTGAAAGAGAATTAAAAGTTCTTATATAGAAATGAAGTCTTGCTCATAGAGCTTGTTTTCGCATCTGGAATTTAGGAAGTCATTTGAGAAAGAGGAACAAACCTGACAAGAAATGGGAATACTCAGAATACAGCAAAAACTGAAGGGAAATTGGAAACCAGGACAAGTTTCTCAAGAATGTAATGCACATTGTTTTGCCCTAGAGCTGAAGGCATTGACAGATGTGTGACCATTTGAGAAGGCCTAGAAACAACGTTTGGTTCTGAACTGGAAATGGCAAAGGAAGAACAAAAACAAATAAGTGATGCTGTGTATAAATGCAAAATAAGTGATGCTGAGCCAGAAAAGAAAAATAAGCTTGTTGTGTCCAAAAGACATGCAATGATTTTCCAAAAGAGAGTAGCAGTGAGGAAAATGCTTGGGAAATTGAAGTGTGAAATGAAGGGAAAAGAATAAACCCCTTGTCAAGAAAAAAAAGTAAAGAAGGTCACCATTAGAAGCTTCAGTACCGAGCAGTGTGAACAGATGCAGAAAGGAAGAAACCATTTGGGATTAATTATACTCAAACCCCTCTGGTTCGGCTCACATCCTACTTGCTGGTCATGAGCAGGGAGCCAATTGTTCGGTGAGCTATGTGGACACATTTCAGTGAATTCAGATATGTCTATTTGCATGATTACACTGATTTCTCACATGATTGGATGGCTTTCCCACAGCAGCAGGCCCCCCGCTCATCAACCATCACTTCCAACTTTAAAAGGCACATAGTAAAAAGAAATAAAGTTTGAAATTTTAGAGTTGATACCTACCTACTACTTATCGTATCTTTGTGTCTTTGGTGTCCACCTATAAACCCATCTAAAATGTGGCAATCAGTTCTCGTGATCCCTTTTCAAATATATACCACGGACAGCACAGGCACGAAAAACATTTTATCCAAAGTCAGTCATTTAATGCACACATATGACTGGGCAGTTGCAAAGACGGGATGCATTGCTTTATGAGAGTTGGTGAATGTAATGACTCGAATGACCATGACAGGGGTGGAAACTGCCTCTCCTCCAGTAAATGAGATTATTTAGTTCTCAGACTGGGCCAAGACTGCCACAAGCTGCAATGACAAAGCAGCTATCCATGCAGGCAGAAAGCTCTTGTCACACAGCTATGCTTCAGACATTCTAGGAAATGACCTCTTGTGTAATTGAGGGAGTTTCAACAAGACCTAGTGAGCAGGTTCTCGGCAAACACATTTAGGATTAAGAAAATGAAATCACAAATATTTGGGTGACATAATGCTTGTAAAAAAATAGATTCTGCTACAGTATGTTAAAAAGGCTTATTACTTGGATGAATTGATAAAAAAAGGATTAGTGGGGAACATTTCCCTGGATGAAGACATAAGGGTAGCAAGAAAACATAGAAAGTGGTTTGAATGAGCATTGTGGTCAGGGCCAAAACTAGAGGAGGGGGGGCGAGGAGGGCAGCTGCCCCCCTGTGGCATGCAAAGGGGTGGCAGAACTGCCTCTACTACCCAGCACAGAGGTGCCTACAGGAGAGGCTGTTCTGCTGCCCTCTCTGCATGCCACAGGGGCAGTGGCTGCCCTCCTCACTCCCCCCCTGCAGTTACGGCCCTGGTTGTGGTGGTCAGGTTCAGCAGGTAAGTTTCCCTTGCTTGAATGCATGGTATAGCACATAGCTGCACAGAAAGAGTGGCCCAATGGGCAGGGCTGGGCCTGTTGTGGACAGCCAAACAGCCCATCCAGGGGCTGGCTACCTGCTCTTGATGGGCAGGCAGGAGCTAGCTGAGCCACTGGATGCTCAAACACCCTTCTTTGAATGGAAGACAGACTTCCAGCCAGAATCCGGAAACATGGGAAGCCAAAGAGAACCCTGGAGAAAGCCAGAGCTCAAAAAAGATTATATAAAGTTACCTAGCAGTCAAAGTGTCAGACATCTTTTTATTTTCCAAAGTGAACCTTCCATCAAAGGTATTTGGCTTTTTGGGTTCAGCTATTTGCCTTTGCTCAGAGTCATGGCTCTGTGCTTTCTCCCCCTTTTTTTCTTTTTCTTTCTTTCTTTCTTTCTTTCTTTCTTTCTTTCTTTCTTTCTTTCTTTCTTTCTTTCTTTCTTTCTTTCTTTCTTTCTTTCTTTCTTTCTTTCTTTCTTTCTTTCTTTCTTTCTTTCTTTGACTGGCTTTGTTAGAGCCCCATTGTTGGGGCCCTTTTGAGGTTGGGGTTGTGTAATCGGAGCCAACTTGGTCTGACCAACTGACAGCATCTGATCTGCACTTTAAAAGATGGGGCTTACCTAGTCCAGAGAATATTAGTTTCCGTCAGCTGCTCATGGGCCTTCTGAAGAAGACGCCCTCACCATGTGGATGAGCAATCTCTTTAACAGGAGCTGCCTTGGTCATGATTTCAGCTGTCTCCGATATTGTTTTCCCACACTATCTCTTGGAATCAGATATTTCATGACCACAATAAAGGACTGCTCACAGGATGTCATTTGCCACCAAAAGATATGTTGTCCGTGCCTTATTTCTCTTGCATTTAAGCCTTTTTCCTCCGTTTGGAAGCTCATTTGCATGGACATCATGCAAAGCGACCTAGAAATGAAGGCAGCCCTCAGGCGTTTGGTGCCAACCTGGAATCTGCTCTTTCTGCCAGTCCTCAGCAATGCTGAACTTTTGAACCTGAAAACTGATGGACATCTTGGCTCACAAATGCCTGGAGGATGGGGGCAACCCCTTTCTGGGCCCATAAAATTGGACCCCCATCCCAACTTTCACCAAACTTTGGTGACCGTCTAAGGAGAGTCCCTTGCAGCCACGCTGCTGATTTGGGGACTCTACCTCCAAAAATGCCCCCCACCCCGAGCTTTGAAAAAATCCTCATAAGTATAATGGGCTTGAATTTTTCAGTAAACCGGAAAATAAGTCGAATACTGAAATTTACCGGTATGGGCATTCGGCTTATTTTGGGTTTACACCCCCCCCCCAAAAAAAATCAGGCCTAATAAACCTGAACCCAAAATTTACCTTTTTTTTTTTTTTTTGGCACAACCCTAGTTTTAAGGGGAGAGCTCCAAATCCAGGAAAACTGAACAAGAAGTTTTATAAGTTCCTATGGTACATCCATCTTTCCCCTTCCCCCAGGACATAGTCAGGCTTTTGGCAACTATATCAGGTCAGTGTACCCAGCCCCCCAAAACTTGCTTATTGCATAATACACAAAGTGTACATTTAGACCTGTCTTATGTACCCCTGCTGATCTCGAGTCTGAATACATAAACTGGGCACAAATTAGGAATTCAATATCACAAGTTAATTATTCTTTGGGGTTTTCTTTTTTTGCCAAAAAAACAACAACAATGAATTATGAATGTCAAAGAGCTCCCTGAGCTCAGCAAGTCCCTTAGATTTGACAGTGTGAAAGAAACAAATTAATGGATCACATGTCAGTGAACTATTTGTTTTTAAATCAACTGAAGTAAAAAGTGCCTTTTGAATACTTGTTGAATGGAACTAGCCAAATTAGGAGCAGAAGTTTTGGTTGTTGAAGGACTTTGATTTTTTTAAGTCCTTTTGCCTATCATAATAATAAAAGTAGTAACTTCTTGATTTTGGGAGTGGGAAGAAAAACAAAGAAAGAATCCTTTAGATGCCCAAAGAAGGATCTGTTAATTATCTGCCTAGAAATTAGAAGAACCAAACATAGGACTGCTGAATTCTTTAGCAAAGCTTGGGGGTAAGAATATGAAATGACACTCACTTGAGGAAACCTTCTTCAGTCCTACAGGGACAGTGCAATGATTGGTACTAAGAAATCCTTATGGAAACAATCCTGCCAGATAGAAAAATCTGCTAATTCTTCTGGCTGGAAGATGTCCCTGTCATGTACATTGTCCACTGACATTGCAAAACAATCCTAACCAGAGTCATATTTTTCTCAGCTTATTGATATCAATGCATTTTAGAAGGGTGTAACTGGTTAGGATTTCACTGTGAGTTGCTGCTTCCCTTTCCTCATCTTGTACCATAGCAAAAAAAGCAAACAGCAAGGCACCATAATAACAATAACTTCTGGAGATGACTAATTGTGAAAACATTTAGCAATCATGTGTGGAATGTCAAATGTATGATTAAAACTGGGGATTAGGTTTGGATTTATGTTAGTTTATTTCTTAATGCCATCCCTATTTTGCCGCATTCAGATTCATAAAGAACATAATTTGGATTTGACAGTGTGACAAGGCCTCCTTACAACATCCTCAAAGGATTATATGTGGCAAAAATTTAGTCCTAGGCCACTGCCTGTTGAATCTGCTTTTATATATATCTAAAAGTACAGTAAAAAAAAAATCTTTTACCACCTCTTGTTAACCAAAAAGATTCCTTGCTTCCATTTCTCCTTAAGTTTTCAATGAATACATCACAAAGCATCAGAAACTGTTGTGAGTTTTGTTATTGCCTTTCTCATTGGTGAATTCTTTGGACCTGCAAAAGAATGCATCATCTGAATGTATTATAGTAAGATTCCTAGCAACTTCTTCAGCCCTTTAAAAGAAGTTATCATTGGAATTCATTATACGAAGATTCCAAAAATGTGCACTATTGATGTATTCCTGTATGAAAAGCTAGCAAATGCTCACCCTGCGCAAAATGCTTGCCCTTTTTTTGTCTATAACGATTCCTGCAGTTTCTTCCCATGGCTTCGGTGACTGCTGGATATTTCTCAAATATCCTACACCATCACAACAATTCTTTCCCAAGATTTCTTAGAGATTTCTAATTTGTAACCCTTAGTTACCCAATCCATCCATTATTCTCTTCCCTGGCTTCTCTGACTTATTTCCACACTAATAGGACTGCTGGAATCCGCCTCTTAAATTAAATCAGTCAAGTTGCCTCCATATAGATTGTTCTATTCCCACAGATCCCTGATACCTTCCTTAGAAATTAAGTGGTCTCTTGAACTCAAAATGATCAACGTATTATTTCCCCTGACCAAATGAATAATAAGTGTGTCAATGAACTGTTTAGGCCATTAAACAAATATCAGCAGATGACAGGACATCTTTTATATATTAGGGCATTTCTATCAAAACTGTTTGGACACTTATTAAAGTGGTTCATATTGTATCATCAACAGTTTTTGGCCACTTAAATGTGTCTCTCTTTGTTCTTTAATGATTAATGGCAATACAGCTGCAGTTGTTTAAAGTGGCACTGAGTATCTGTGGGGGTACTTGTATTGTCTCGGTGGCTAACAAAGACATAATGCTGAAACAAGCTGAAAACCGGAAAATATTAAATAATAGCATCCTCATTTCTAGTTCTGCAGTTTGTTACAAACTTCTTGGCTATTTTCCAATATTCTTGGTATATTTTTAATGTCAGCGTCTAATGGCACTAATAAAGTATATAATTTCCTTAACATCCAAATTTAAAATGCCTGCATCAATACATTTGCCTGTAACTGAGAGCCAGCGTGGTGCAGTGGTTAAGAGCGGTGGACTCTAATCTGAAGAACTGGGTTTGATTCCCCACTCCTCCACATGAAGGAGTGGGGAATCCTCCACTAGACCTTGGGCTAGTCCCAGTTCTCTCCAAACTCTCTCATTCACACCTACCTCATAAGGACTGAGAGAGTTGTAGGGAGGGGAAGGCGATTGTAAGCTGCTTTGAGACTCCTTGTGTGTTTGTGTGTGTAAAGTGCCGTCAAGTCGCAGCCGACTTATGGCGACCCCTTTTTGGGGTTTTCATGGCAAGAGACTATCAGAGGTGGTTTGCCAGTGCCTTCCTCTGCACAGCAACTCGGTATTCCTTGGTGGTCTCCCATCCAAATACTAACCAGGGCTGACCCTGCTTAGCTTCTGAGATCTGACGAGATCAGGCTAGCCTGGGCCATCCAGGTCAGGGCTGAGACTCCTTAAAGGTAGAGAAAAAGTGGGGCATAAAAAACAACTCTTCTTCTTCTTCTCCTCCTCCTTCTCCTTCTCCTCCTTCTTCTTTCTTCTTTTTCTTCTTCTTCTGACAGCCCATTCCTGAAACAACGGCGTGCAGAGTCGGCGGGGAAGAAGCGCAGTGGTACCTCTTCCTAAGCTGATTCGCGCACGCCGTAAAACAAAACAAAAAAGCCATGTTACGGGGTGTTTTTGGTTGTTGTTTTACCGGGGCTAAAAGCCCCATTTAAAACAGTAAAGCTGCGCCTGCTCAAAAGCAGGCGCAGCACCACTGTTCCCGGCGCCAGCATATCCGGCCAAACCGGGATAGGAAGCCGCCTAGCCGGTGGCTCCTCCCCCAGCACGCCCCCGGAACTCCCCTTTGCACCGGCAAGGCCTCTCTACGCTGCCTCCTGAAGACTTTCGCCCAAAGTTTTCAGGAATGGCCTTTAAATCATCTAATCTGACATTTCCCTACTTTCTTATGCACCAAAAACTTTTCATAGTCCCAACCATCTGTACACACATGAAGACACAGGGGGTGTTATACTCAAATCAAATTTATTAATACGGCCATTGACGAGCAAGAAAGATATTGGGGGTAGGGTGTTATACTGATTCAGACCATTGGTCTCTCAAGGTCAGTTCTATCCACTCTTATATATTGTATTATTTAATTTTATTTTATTCCATTTATACCCCACCCTCCCCCAGCCAGGCCAGGCTCAGGGCAGCTTCCAATAATAATTTATAATATAATTTTAATATAAATATCACATTAAAAAAACATTAAATTTAAAACCAATATTTCCACTTTAACCTAATAAAATGGCATCCTATCTACATATAATAGAACCCTCCTTGGAGGGTGGTCTAAAATGGACCTTGAGATCAATGGTGACTCGAAAACTCCCAAGTCCTCCAGAGAGCAGAGAGGTGGAATTAAAAAAAACTAAGTGGAAGGGGAGAAAGGAACAAAGGAGGGAAGGGAAAGGAAGAGAAAGGAAGGAAGGAGCAAGGAAGGGGGAAGGGAAGGGTAGGGAAGGGAAGCCAGATTACCTATTTCACCATTGCTGTCCTTAACCAAATGCCTGGAGGGACTGGACCTGGATGTTTCTGCATGCAAAACAGATGCTCTGTTTTCATTTCAGCTCTGCTATTTTTCAGATGGAAGGAGGCTGAATGATGGAGGCTTACCTAAGACTGCTTGGTGAGTGGATGGCAGAAGTGTGATCAGGTGAGATTTGAAGCAGGGACTCCTTAGGTCAAGATTCACAGTTCAATCCTATACTCCAGCTACACTACTTGGGGTGTAGGCTGGGCAACCAAAATGGCCCTTTCCCTGGCCCCACTGTCTCACCTGGTGAAAGACCAATGTCTTTCTGTCTTCCACTGTAAGTACTTTGGCCTGTTAGCCAGTCAGGTTCAAGGATAGGCAGTGTGCTGCCTTTCTCTGCTCAGTGGCAGCATCCATGCCAGTTCAGCCATGCCAGCCTACTTGCCTCCCAACTGGCCTGCAAGTAGGGGCTCATGAGAGTCCGGAGAGGTAACCCTTCCAGTCACTGGCCCACTGGGATTTGTCTTGGGGGCTAAAATGGCCAATTTGACCATGGCCATAGAATACTTGTGCTGACAGAGCGTGAAGATTGCTGTTGCTCTGACTGTCCTTGCTAGGCCAACTGAATACATTCGTCTGACAGTCTGGTATTGAGTTTCTGAATGATGTCCTGTACAGTGCTGGTCATCTTAGATGGGGACAAGGGGACACCAAACTGAGTCCAGATGTGCCCCTTTTTTCTGCTTGAATCCATTCAAAACCAACTACTTTTATCACACCCAGATGCCAGTCTTGGGCCTACAGAGGGGAATAATCTCACCTGATGTCAAAGCTCATGCTATCACTCTCCTTGGTTTCATTATTCATCTCTTGAATTCTCCTCCCATGGTTCACATGTAACGTAAAATGGAAGCATCTCAGGTTTAGCATTGTTGAATCCTTTGTTACTGAGACTCTTTCATGGGTCCCTACTTCCAAAGCTTTACAAACATCATGTTCGTTTGCTCTTTTCTACAAAATGTCATAAAAATGCATGACCCTCATGCATCAAGCAGCATCCGAGAGGAATCAGTCGATGCACTCTTGAATCTCAGAAATCTTGCCATAGAATCCAGAGAATAAAGTAGCATCGGTTTACATAAAAAACTTTCCAGTGGCATTATTCCAAAGCTATGTTATTGGCCAATGAAGCTTATACTTTACTTTCAGGGCCAAGTCTGTCATGCTTGACATTCTGTGTCAGCTGCCTATTTTTTTTTTTTTAAGTTGCTGTTGATACAGCTGCAATGAAGCTCTTCCACTTTTTTTGGTCACTCCAAGCTCATATCTAGCTGCACAGAAACCGCAGAACTCCTAAAGACCTTTATTGCTTAGCAAACATTGTGAAATAGGTTGGAGCTTAAGATTGTGATTCAGAAAGGATGTTTTCCCATAGCTCCTCATTCCCCCTCCCCATCCTCCTTTACAAAGATTGGTCTGTAAAGGTTTGGCTTCTCCCTGGGCCAAAACTGATATTACCCTGGCAGATTCATGACTGGTTCTTTGCACTGTTTTTAAAAGCTGCTGTGCAGGGTTCTGATTTGATGCAGGTGGGAAGGGGGTTTAATCTTTGCCTCTCTGAATGATTTTACAAATTGGAACTGTCCCCCTTCATGCTGCTACTGAATGCAAATGCAAAGCAACACCCCCCCTCTTTGTATTTCTTTTTGCTCCCTTTCCAAAATCTGTGTCAGTGTGGGAGCTTGTTTGCTTTTGATGCAACTGAGCAATGGAGGTAGAAGAGTTCAGATCTATTCTTCCCACACCAGTTCAGAAGTCCATGTCCCTTTTAAAATACTGGGGAAATCTGACCACATGGCTTTCAGTGTCTTTTCGATTTTGGGACCTCTTTCTAGATCATTGCATTAGATTATCTAATTCAGCTTTTTTTTTTTCCTAGAGAACATAAGAAGAGCCATTTTGGATCAGGTCAAAGGCCCATGAAGTCCAGCACTGTGTTTAAACTGTGGCCAACCCGCTGCCTCTAAGAAGTCCACAAGCAGGATGACTGCAAAATAGAGCAAAATGACAACTGAAAAGAAGAAACATTTGGGTAAGTTTCATGCCGTTTTCAGGTGATACAGGACTATTTCCTGCTCATACTAGGTTCATCATGTTTTCTTTCTTGTTGCTTCTCATGGTTTCCTCCTTTGACTTCTTCAATGTAATCCTGTGTAGAGTTATTCCAATCTAGGTCTTCTCTGTGAGCTCTGTACAGAATTGCACTGTAAGTCTATGGAATGTGTATGTATACATATAACCATCAGCTTCCCTGTAGTTTCACATGAAAGCAGAAAGGCAGATTATTCCACCAAGAACAGACATTAAGGATGTTTATTTATTTATTTATTATTAACGTTTGCTTTAATTTTAAAAGAACTCTGTATTTACAGTTCCCATTCTCTTAGTAATTCTGTCCTGCAATTGAACATTTTAAATAGATGAAACATTATATGAAGTACAGCAAGATTTTAAGCATGTTTACAGAAGTAAATATCTCTAAACTACAATATGTTTTAAGTGTATGTGTGTGTGCGCGTGCGCATGCACGTTAAGTGCTGTCAAGTTGCAGCTGATTTATAGAAACCCCAACAAGGAGCTTTCAAGGCAGGTGAGAAGCAGAGGTGGTTTGCCATTGCCTTCCTCTGCAGAGTCTTCCTTGGTGGTCTCCCTTACAAATACCAACCCTGCTTAGCTTCCAAG
Organism: Euleptes europaea; assembly: GCF_029931775.1. Classification (NCBI taxonomy): domain Eukaryota; kingdom Metazoa; phylum Chordata; class Lepidosauria; order Squamata; family Sphaerodactylidae; genus Euleptes; species Euleptes europaea. The sequence continues at coordinate 31,877,842 of NC_079316.1, read as the reverse complement.
ATCTGACAAGATTGGGATATACCATGCCACCTTCCCTCCCTAATCCCAAGTAAGGATGTGCATTCTGAAATTCCCAAGCTGAATGTATACATGAAAACCACTCTTTCAGGTTGTTACTGTGATTTTCCAGGATAGTAACACAAATCTGGGATTCTTAGGTATTTCAAAACTCCCCCTGAATATCTGTGTTATTTTTCATGGTCTAGTGCTTACTGACATTGTCAGCAGCAAGTGTCTTGTTTTTCTTCAATTGTCCTGAGCAAGGATCCAATTGGAAGGGAGATATACCACTGCCAAGGACTGATGGAAAGAGCTGATTGCCTGGCTGGCACCTCAAAGTCTGGGGATTGTCTTCATTTCTGGGTCGGTTTGCATGATGTCCATGCAAATTAGGGGCCCTAACAAAACCAATCAAAACAAAGAAAGAAAAAGGGGAGAAAGCAAGGAGCCATGCCTCTGAGCAAAGGCAAATAGCTGAATCTGGAATCGCCTATTTGGCTTCAGCTTTATCTCCAGATTTTGGTATCCGGTAAACCCAAATCCCGAAATTTACTGAAAAGGCTTGGGGACCATTTTGCTCAATGTTCCCTTCCTCAGTACATTCCCCACCCTATCCGTGCCCCATGGTACTACAAGGCTCCTCAGCATCTGCTTTTAGAAACTCCAGGGGGGCCTTTTGGGGAGGGAAGAGGAGGGCTGATGCTCATGGTGTGAAGGGCATAAACATATCAAAAGAAAGGAATTTCTATTGATCCAGCCTAGTTAAACCATATTTTTCAAAACAACACAAAGAATTATTCACATTTCAAATTCAATTTCTACCTTCTCTCTTTGATCAGCACTAAATGAAGTTATTAGGTTAACATATCCATAAATTGTGTATTCCATAAACCCTTTAACTAATAGCGATGCTGCACTGATACAGCACCCATTGTGCTGCATATTGACAGCTGCTTGGCTAGTTCATCAGTTTCATAGTTTTGGGACTTAAATTGCCTTAAATCCAAGTGCTTCAATTTACCTGGGGTGCAGATCATGTTGACAGTCTAACCATAAGGGTGGAACTAGTCAATTATTATAAACCTCCTGCTTTAAAAGAGGAACAATGAGCGTCCTGTAACCTCCTGCCAGGCAAATGGAATTTTTATTATTCAGATGGTGATAACCACACAACTTTCTGAGCAATTCCACGAATAATAACAAAACCACCACAAGTGCATGATGCTGTCTCTGAGGTGCTTTTAACCTTAATAAGAGCTCCATTAATTTTTCATATTATTGATAAAGCAAATGAAGAAAACTCTATTTTAATGTAAGCTAAACATAAAAAGTCAGCAGATATCAAATGGAAGTAATTTAATCTTGTTTCTGGAGAATGCAATTAAAATAATGCAAATTAGGTTCATGCATAAGTAGGTATGATCAACACAAACATCAACCTCTGTATTGATATTAATATTGACATGCATTTTAATAACCTCTTAGGGGGTTAATTTAATGCCACTATAAAATATTGGTGTTTAATAACATAAAAGCACACAGTGTTACCTCTGGGAGAGACCTCATTCATGAAAATCACGCAGCCCATTTCAGAGTAATAAACAAGTTGTAGCTTCCCTTGTTCTGGTGTTTAGGAGCTCTGGTGTCTGTAAATGTCATACAGAAAGGGCACATGAACACTGGAAGCTGACTTATATTGAGACAAATCATTGCTATTGCAAGGTCAGTACTGTCTACTCTGACCGGCAGAGGATCTCCAGGGTCTCAAGCAGAAGTCTTTCACATTACCTACTTACTTTAACCTAAGGGGATTGTACCTGGGACCTTCTGCATCCAAAGCAGATGCCCTAACACTAGCCCACAGCCCTGCCAAACCTCTCTGTGGCAAAGGTAGAGTAAGGAATGGAGGGTAGGGACAAAAAAAACCCTTCTTATAAGTAATGGAACTGTAAATACACACAAGGGTATCTCAGGTATGCATTCATCTCTCACCTGAAGTGGCAATCTCCCTAAAGAAAGTGCTGATGTGATAAAAAAGCCTCATATCCAGATGCAACAAACATCCTATCTGTTCTCTCTGACAGCCACAAGTGTAGCCTATATAGTACTGCACTGTGGGTTAGATGTAGTGATCAGTCAAGAGAAAGCAGTGAAGATTGTGGATCTTTTCCATAGTCCTTTCTTCCCAGCATTCCTATTCAGCTCCAGAAAAGTTGATTTCTGGCTGCAGTGTTTGTGTGGGGGGGAGGGGGGGGGAGGAGGAAGGGAATGAAATTCTCCTTCCTGCCTCTTCCATCAGTGGAACTGAAGAGGGTGGAGAGTGTGATTTAGGCCATTCTCCTTCCTCAGCACAGCCTACCAACACTCATGGCTATTAGTCTATGGGACTGCTGGATGGAAGGAAATGTGGGAAAGATCCACAATCCATGCACCCAGGGGTTACCAGATCTAACCCTAGTAGAAAAGAGCAAGAGTCCAATAGCACCTTAAAGACTAACAAAATTTCTGGCAGGGTATGAGTTTTCATGAGTCACATCTCACTTCTTCAGATACCCGAAGAATACTTGAAGAAGTATCTGAAGAAGTGAGCAGTAGCTCACTAAAGCTCATACCCTGCCAGAAATTTTGTAGTCTTTAAAGTGCTGCTGGACTCTTGCTCTTTTCTACTGCTATTGACAGACTAACATGGCTACCCATTGTGATCAGATCTAACCGTGTTATGCATAGTGCTGGGATAAATGAGTATATGATAATTTCTTACCCTTTCTTCTTCCTTATAACAGCTATTAACCTTCTGATGCAAGAATGGAGACTAGAAAGGATGGACTGAAGTCTTCACATAGTTGGTCCCATATTTAATGTTATGATGGTAGCACATGCAGTGCTGTCTGATTTCCAGCAAAAGCTGACATAGTAGATTTTTATGACTGAGGATGAGAACCTTAACAGCATTGCCCCATGGTACAAAGCTGTTATATTCAACCAGCTACACTCTGGTACTCTATTCTAGCCTGTGCACGTTTAAAAAGTAATATATATATAACTGGAATAATATCCTAAAGGTGCTCATGTCTGAGGCAGTGGGTATTAGTAATGAAGTGGAACTTTGTAAGTATTGGGCAGATCCTAGATTGCACAGCTGGTAAGTGTGGACATTGCTCATTAGAAGAGTTTTTCCAGCTAATAATATACTAGAGATGACAAAAATACTTATACTTTGTGTCAATCATTCCCCCCACCCCCGTCAATTTAAACATATTCCCTTCTGGGGATAACTCAGATCAGTTTGTGAACATTAAATGTAACAAACACAGAAATAAGAACATTTGCATGAAACTCCAGAAATATGAGTGTGGAAAGGAAAAGGACATTTTTATATACCTTCATTTTTAAGTAGTTGGGTCTCAACTGAAGACCAGTGGAGGAGGATTCTTCTCACCTAGCTGCGCATCTCCAGCATTGCAGTTTCCTGTCCTCTTCTCCTTCCTCACTACAGCAGCACTGCATTTGGGGAGAGTTATCCCCCCTGCACTTTTTATTATAAGTTTAAGAGTTTTCTGCAAACCAGGGAGTTCCCCCAAGTTTGGAGAAAAATCTCTCTTCATGTGGGCCCAATCTGCGGATATCAGCATGTGCAGATGTGACTGTTAGACATGTAATGTGGGACTATTACAATGATGACTGCAAAAAAGTTATACACTATATGAGATACTTGAGCAAATGCTGGGCAATTTCGCTCTCAGTTGTGAAGATGTAAAGAATCCTTTTTGAATGCACTAGCATTTTATTTGGGAGAGAAGGGATCTGTTGAATACAGTAGGTATTTATGCTTTTTATTTTAAACACAGATTATAAATTATTCATTTTTAGTCATACGAAACATGCACATTATGGCATGGATATTGTCTTACCAATTTGCTGTAACTAAGTATGTATTTTGCCGCTTGAGGAAAAAAGGCTGTTTGGACCCTACAGACAATAATGGAACTTCTCAAGCTTGTGTTAATGCAGCTGCCGTGCCCTGAAAATCCATGTGAACTACTGAACATAAAGAAAAAAATATATGTTCAGTATAATGTGATAGTAGGTTCAAATATTCTTTAAATAAACAAAGGCACAGGCCCACATTACTCAGTAATGAGCAGAAACATTCCAAATTAGAAATGGAAAAGAGTGCCAGCCTGCAGATGTGAGGTTAGTGGTATTATACCTGAAGATGGGAAGGGCTCAAGTAAGTTTGAGAATGAGGGGATCCGTCCATCTTTGTAGCTTAATGTAGGCAAGGAGACAACATAAGACAGTATTCTTAACACCAGGTTTTATTCTTCTGTCCCTCTTACAACCCCTGCTCTACTTTCTCCTCCATCCTTCTTTCCCCTCCTTACTCTTCTTTTCCTTTCCATATAGAGGGGGCCTAGACCACAGTCTCCCTAATAGGAGAGACCTCTAACCATCAACAATGAAACAACTTGCACAACAGCTATCACATACAACTCAAATACAAATGTAATAAAAACCAGTCTTTTAGGCAATCTTCTTTTTCTTGTCCTCCGTCTAATTACTGGAGGAACACAAGAAAGACTGGGAGGTAGGATAAAATGATGGCATTTTGTGTTCTTCTTCCTTTTCTGCAGTGTCTATTGGGCTTTCTAACCTTTGTGTGCTGCTTTCTGGACCTTAGATAGGCTTAAGAACATAAGAAAGGCCCTGCTGGATCAGACCAAGGCCCATCAAGTCCAGCAGTCTGTTCACACAGTGGCCAACCAGGTGCCTCTAGGAAGCCACAAACAAGACAACTGCAGCAGCACCATCCTGCCGGTGTTCCACTGCACCCAAAATAACAGGCATGTTCCTCTGATACTAGAGAGAATAGGTATGCAGCATGACTAGTATCCATTCTAACTAATAGCCATGAATACCCCTCTCCTCCATGAGTGTGTCCACTCCCCTCTTAAAGCCCTCCAAGGTGGCAGCCTTCACCACATCCTGGGGCAGGGAGTTCCACAATTTAACTACGCATTGTGTGAAAAAATACTTCCTTTTATCTGTTTTGAATCTCTCACCCTCCAGCTTTAGCAGATGACCCCGTGTTCTAGTATTATGGGAGAGGTTTTCCACTCTCTCCAAACCATGCATAATGTTATAGACCTCTATCATGTCTCCCCTCAGCCGCCTTCTTTCCAAGCTAAACAGCCCTAAGCGTCTTAACCGCTCCCCATAGGACAGTTGCTCTAGTCCCCTAATCATTTTGGTTGCTCTTTTCTGCACCTTCTCAAGCTCTGTAATATTCTTTTTTAGGTGTGGTGACCAAAACTGTACACACTATTCCAAGTGTGGTCTCACCATAGATTTGTACAAGGGCAGTATGATATCAGCAGTTTTATTCTCTATTCCTCATCTAATTATGGCCAGCATAGAATTTGCCTTTTTTACAGCAGCCACACACTAGGTTGACATCTTCATTGAGCTATCCACTACCACCCCAAGATCCCTTTCTTGGTCTGTCACTGCCAGCGCAGATCCCATCAGTGTATATGTGAAATTGAGATTTTTTGCCCCAATATGCATCACTTTACACTTACTCACATTGAATCCAATTTGCCATTTTAATGCCCATTCTTCCAGTATGCAGAGATCCTTCTGGAGCTCTTCACAGTCCGATTTTGTTTTAACCACCCTAAATAATTTGGTGTCATCTGCAAACTTGGCTACACTGGTCCCAACACAGATCCCTGAGGCACCCCACTGCTCACATCCCACCATTGTGAGAACTGACCATTGATTCCTACTCTCTGCTTCCTATTTTTCAACCAGCTCTCAATCCATAAGAGGACTTATCCCATGACTATGAAGTTTGCTTAGCAGTCTTTGGTGGGGGACTTTGTCAAAAGCTTTTTGGAAATCCAAATACACAGTATCCACAGGCTCATTCCTGTCCACATGTTTATTGACACTTTCAAAAAACTCTAATAGGTTAGTGAGACAGGACCTACCCTTACAGAAGCCATGTTGGGTTTTGCCCAGCAGCTTGAGATGCCCCATTTCCTTCCATCCTTGAGGATAACAGATCAATATCTTGTTGATTTTTAACACATTTAGAAAGAGCTAGATAAGGTGATTTGCAGAAAAAGGAGAATCCTGGGCAATTAGTTAATCTGGTATTGGCCTTTTATCCCTTAAGAAATACAAAGGGTAATATACCTGTCATAGAGTGTGTACTCCTGTAAGCAGTGTCTCCTGTAAACCTGCTGACCATGGTTTTTCTTGTTTCCTGGCAAGCTGTAGACCAGAGGTCTCCAGTGTGGCACCCAAGGGTACCATGGGTCCCGACAACAGCTTTCCTGAAGCCCATCAAGTGCTTTAGTAACTGGGAAGGTTCAGGTCAGGCTTTTGTGCAGCAGGACTTCTGGTTGACCAGCTGTCACCACAACACAAGGCTCTTCCTTAAAGGTAAGTTGTGTGTATGCAAGAAAATGTTTTTATACATTATGTTCACTTTAAAAGGCATCCTGTTAAACAGAGCTTTTGCCTGAAATGTTGAAGAGTTACTATTCAAGGTATGCATGACCTGACTCCTTGACATCTTGTGGTTGGTGCCACCTTTTATGGCAGCCATTTTTAGTTGCTTCCACCACCCTGTGTCAGAATTCCAAAGATGCTCATGAAACATGCAATCATGTATGGTGACTGCCACGAGGAACATTAATATGTGTTTTCATATCCATTTTTTTTTTGGTATTAAAATATTTCAATGGCAAAAATATCACAACAGGCAGTGAATATCTCTAGTGACTTCATGAACCTGTTTTTTTCCTATGCACCAGCAGATCTTGGTGCAAAAGATAAGTAACAGGTTGTGCCATCCCAAGAACACTTTCCTGGGAGTAAGCCCCATTGAATAGACCAGTAGAATTCTTCAAGGACCTGCTTAGGGTTATTCTCAAAATGTGCTTCAGTACTTAGCCTGAAAAAAAGTTCACTATATGTGAGAAAGGCAATAAATAAGTATAGTAAGTAAGCACTGTTGATATTTTAATAATTGGTTAGATCCAGCCAGCTTTTTCACATGATTATAACTAATTTCTCTCTTTGCTATAGCCTTCATCCCACATGGCTTTTGTCCATGCAGTCCCCATGATCCCCAGCATAGCCTTTTGGGTGGTCAAAGGGAACACCTTGTTCCCTTTCTACCAGCACAAGAGTTGATTGGATCCAACCCGACAGACAGACAGACAGACAGACAGACAGACAGACAGACAGACAGACAGACAGACACAGAGTATCCTTCTTAACTGCTTTTGATAGTGAAATGCATAGAAGTGGTAACTAGGAAAGAATCAGGCCCTACTTCAATATATTTTAGTAGAAAAGGAAACAATTTAAAGAAAAAAATACCAAGACCACGGTCACACAACAAGGATAACCTACAAGAACCCATGAACTCTGACCATGAAAGCCTTCGACAATTTAAAGAAACATCCATCATTGTGAGCCAAAATGTGGTGCACAAATTTGATAGTACCAAATTACAAATGTATTTTAGTGCACCTTGAGATCCATATCATTGGTTTGGGTTCTTGACACATTTTCAATTGGGCAAATAGCATTATAGTTGCAGTGGATCTGACACGGGGCAGCACTATGTTTCCTGCAAACACATAAAACAAAGCCCACTTCTGTTAGGGGGGAAAACACGACTTTGGGGATGAGTGATATGAAATGGAAAAGCAGCAAAGAGTGATGGAAGAATGCTTTACCCTTTCTCTATCCATTGCCTGTTGATAAGACTACTTCTTCCCAAAGCTGCTTCTTTATGGTGTTCCATAAGTGTGGTTCAAGGGAAGATTACTCATGTGCCCATTCCTTCTGATTTTTTTGGGAAATCATTTTGCAGTGCCAGCCTGTGAGGTAAGTTAGTCTGAGAGAGAGTGCCTGGCCCAAGGCCCAAGCAAGCTTCCATGGCAGAGAAGATTCAAACCCAGGTCTCCCACATGAGTGTAGTGGTTAGAGTGTTGGACTAGGATCTGGGAGAGCCACTCTGCTGGGGAAGCTTGCTGGGTATCCTTGGGCCAGTCATCCTCTCTCAGGCTAAATTACCTCACAAGATTGCTGTGGGGATAAAATGGAGAAGAGAAAAGTGATGTAAGCCACTTTGGGTCCCATTGGGAGAAAAGGCAGGGTATGAATGAAATAAATAAATTTTGGATTCAAATCTCCACTTAACTATATGCCCACTGAATAGACTAGCTCTGAGTTTCACCTTAACTATCATGCCTCTGAGAAACTAACTCTTAGCCTAAGCTACCTGACAGGCTTGTGGTAAGGCTAAAATGCTGTTTTCAGTTCTGGAGGAAGGAGAGAGTACAAATATTGGTTCTCGTAGGTTATCCGGGCTGTGTAACCTTGGTCTTGGTATTTTCTTTCCTGACGTTTCGCCAGCAGCACATTATCTTGATACTTACAGGACAATGGTTAGCACATTACCTTTGTTACTTTTTGCAGGACAATGATTCAGCTCAAACCCAACCCCTTTTTGACTATATATTGCTCTTCCTACACACTTGACACGGAGAGACACTGTCCTTCAGTGTTACTCCTCTGAAGATGCCGGCCACAGCTGCTGGCGAAACGTCAGGAAAGAAAATACCAAGACCACGGTTACACAGCCCGGATAACCTACGAGAACCAATGAACTCTGACCGTGAAAGCCTTCGACAATATTTTAGAGTACAAATAAATTAAATGACTGGGGGATAATGTTACCCAGTGCTGGGAGAGTACCGATCATATGAATCTGTCCTTAATATTGTTTCATGCTACTATGTTATAGGTATGTTGAACATACCTCATAACCCTCTTCAGACAAGTAATGTAATACGTTCTACATTAACATTCCATTAAGCTGAACAGCATCTTACGTTCTTAGCTCTAGCAGATCGAAGGGAAGATGGGCCCTTGAAACTCAAGCTAGCCAGTGGATTTAACCAACAGAACACTGGATCTCGGCCAGATTCTTGAACTCTTTTCAACATTTCTCTACTTACTCTGTCCTGTGTTATCTATTTTCTGGTAGGTTACAAAGTTACACACAGTCACAAGAGATTAACATGAATAAATTCTATGCCCAGTGATACTGTAGAATGACTTGAAGACCTTGTTTGTTAGCATGTAATGCTGACTCTCTCAAGAATGAATTATTATATCCTTGTCAAATTTTAAGTGTCATGCTGTTACAAATATTAGTCACACAGAGGGCTATTTAAACAGAGCAGTAAAGCTCCATTGTCTATATAAATGTGGATAACCTGATAACATGATACTTAATACGCAATATCAGTTGGTATATGGCAGCCAGTGGAAAAAGCAGAGATATGCAAGTCCCATAAAAGTTACCCCAGAGATCGTCAATACCCTGCCAATAGATATACTATGCCTGTCATTTAAGCCAGCTGAGTAGAGCCTGGCTCTCCCTCCCTCCAGTTTTGACGTTCCCCCAAGGGGCAGCGCTTTAGAGAACAATCCATTTTAAGTCAAACAGTTATCGTGTAAAAGTGAGGATGAGCGGGTGAGGGGAGGGGGGTAAGAACATCCATCAGGAAGTGAGTTAAGATCTAGACCCTGAGGTTCAGGAGGGTTAAAGCTACTGAACCAAAGAAATTCTAAAAAGGCACTTTTTTCACATTAAAAAAATAAGATTAGAAACTGGCTTGTATGAGCCCAACTGTGATTAAAAAAATAAGCCTTTTATAGTTAAGGCAAGGTTTTTTCCCCTCTCTTTTTGTTCTTTGACTTTTCCTCACAGAGAAAGAGGCTATCTTCACTTAATCAGCACGCAAAGAAAGAGTAGCTGAGGCAGCGGCAGCATCATGTGGGTGAAGGTCAGGCCAATTTTCACCCATGTGATGCTGCTTTATCACTCATTGAACAAAGATTAAGGCCTTTCTTTTCTTTATCCTTTTGTGCTTCCCCGCTATTACTTTAACAGATCTGAACAAATCCCAGACATTTCATCCAAAAGTTCTTTTTCCCCCCACTACATTTTGCTCAGATGCTCAGAATTCCACATATGTCGAAATGCTATAACAACAAGAGAAGGATATAAAACACCCTATAGACAAGGGGAGAAAATGATATAGAGAAAGATAATAGAGGGCAAAACCTGATGGCCACAACCCTGTTTTCATTTAGAAGAAGCAATTCAGGGACTTGAATCTGAAATATCAACATTCTGCAATGTATGTAAATAGCTCAAAAAGAAGAGAAGAAGACAGGTTTGGATCCAGATTAAATTTGCACTAATGGAGGACCCTTCAGTCAATGGTTCAGAACCTTCCTGCCTCCCACAGTGGTCCATTGAGCTCCCAGAAATGCTGCTCCTAAGGAATAGGGAACCCTGAAGAATGGCATGAAGGGCAAATTGGGGGTGTGCAGCAGGGAAATTGGCAAAAATTACACACACACACTCTCCTGTTAGCAGAAAATTTGGTATGGATCTAACCCACAGTCTCATTATGGCAATACAGACCAAATGGGAATGTTCATGCAATAACAGATTCCAATGTACTCCTGTGGACAAATTGGTCAAGTTAGCACATTGCTTGTGTACTTGTCTTGCTAAGGATTAACCCACAGGATTAACTGTGTAGGTTACCCAAATCTGGTTTTATTTCTGAAGAGCAGCAATGTAGTAGAAAAAGGCACATCAGTAATAGACATTTACATGTCGAGAACTTATGGGGAAGGGAGAATCCCATTATCCCCCTCTCACCTCATTGGTAGCTGTGGCTTGGCTCCTCCTCCTGCACCTCTCCTTCTCATCTCCTTCTGCCGGCCGCCACCATTCCACTGCCACTTATCCCTCCTTATCCTCCTTGCCTTGGCCACTACCAGTTTTTTTTATCACCATTTTGGATTGCTGTAGTATCCAAAATGCTGTCCAAACTCTGGTGGTGTGATATTTGCAACGTCTGAGCATAGTTTCTATGACCTATGGTTCACATTAGTTCCTCAGGTCTGCGGATCCCTGAATGACAGTTGTGGCTGATTCACTGCATAAATTTCTGTTAGCCCCGCACTAAAGGTACAGGGGTGGATCCACCCATCCTCCAAGTAGCCTTCCTCCAACCTGTGATTCACTCCATAGTATTACTGAGAGACAGAATCATATATATGGTAATAGAATTTCATAGCCTTTTCACACAACAGTTCATGGAGACTGAATGTGTGGGGGGAGGGGAACAGCACTGCAGTGGCAAACTTGCAGAGGCAAACATTGCAGTGGCAAACCTCCAAGAGATGAGGCTTCACTTGAAAGTGTGTAGAAGTCCCGTATGCATGCATAGTTCCCCCACCCCATGGTGGACAACCCTACTTTTTTCCTGACAGCTTGCACTTTCAGGATGGCACGCCTTACATAGCTTCAAGTATTACTGGGGGGAAAACTACAGTGCCCTGTCACTACATTCAGTCTCTATGAAATGTGCGAAGAGGGCTACACTGAAACAACTAATGCAAGGGTGTTTGGGTGGTTGTTGTTTTTTAAAACTCACGAATGCCAGTGGTGCAATCCAGGGGGGGGGAGGAAATTAAGCCATTTTTAAGATCCCTTGATCTGAGTAAGAGGTGTTTTCCACACAGGGACAGGCTTGTGTAGTTTCCCTGTTGCTACTGTGGGTGCTAATACAGTGCAGTCTCCATCCCAGCCTCCCATCAGCATCCATTTCCTCCCCTGCGCCACCACAGCCTTTTCAGTTTTTTTTTTTTTTAATATTGTTATAATATTATAACAATCTAACGTTTTGTGAATCAGGTTCTCTTTTCAGCTATCATTTTTTTTAAAACTAAATCTTTGGACCCTTTTGTTGAGGAGAGATGCTTTTCCCCACCCTTGTATCCACAACAAAAAAGTCTTGAGGCTTACTTTTGCAAAAAGTGAAAGTTGGGGATTCAGAGAATCTGAAGCACCGACTGATGAATCATTGTAACAAAATAACAATATTCAGTAGCTGATTTGAAAAAGCCTCCTGGTGGCAGGGGGAAGAAATGACCACTGTGAGGACAGGGGCAGGGAAATGGCTACCATATGTTCAGGACCATAAATATCCAGTCTTTCCCATCCACATGGCAGCTATCCAGGCTTTCCCTAAACTTCATAGCAAAACAGGTTTGGGAAAGTTCAGAGAAGAAAAAACCCGAGAAATTCCAAGAGGTGCACAAATGTACAACAAGGCTGTGGAGGAGCAAGAAAGCAACCCCCTTCACCAAAGCTTCAAACCCCATGTTGAAATGGCCATAAAGGCACATGTTTAATTCTCTCCTGCTGAGAAAAAAAAATCAAAGGGTTTAATTTTGATTAGATTTTGCTCATTCCAGATAATTTAGAATATGGATTGAAAACTATGGATTTATGATAGGGTTTCCAGGCCTCTCTTGGCAACTGGTGGGGGGTGAGGGGGGTTTACCAGCAGTAAGGGGAGGCCTAAGCCACTTTCACAGCAATGTTACCAGTGATACAACGACATCACTCCCAATGCATGATAAAGCAATGTCATAACGTTGCTGGAGAACATGGGACGCTCCAGTATTTGGGTAAAAACTTAATGGGAGACACATTTTTTACCACAGCATTCCACCACCACCCCAACAATACCAATGCATCCCACATCACTGGCGACACGATTACATCACTTCCATTGTGCACCAGAAGTGATGTCGCTGCATCACCAGTGATGTTGCTGCAATGCTGGCAGTTAGTCCCACCACCAGCTAGCTGATTGGAGGTAGAGGGTGGTACCCACACACATACTCATATACAGGTAGAGTATCCCTTATCCAGACTGATCCGAAAAGCAGACCAATCGAGCTGGCATGCAGGCAGATCTGTGCTGCCTGCTTTCAATGCTTCCTCTCACCTAAAATAAAAAAAAAATTAAAAAGTAAAATACAGTGTACACTGCATCGTAAATGGAGACTGAAAGCCTGCCATTGTTGGTTTGTTTGTTGTTGCTCTTGTTTAACAGCTGATACAGGGGAGACAGTTACACCTTTGCTTTCTGATGGTTCAATGTACACAAAATTATTAAACATATTACATTCAGGCTATGTACATGAAGTGTATATAAACATAAATGAATTTGGATCCCACCCCCCAAAATATCTCATAATGTATATGCAAAAATTCCAAAATATTCCAATATATGGAAAGATCTGAAATATGGACTACTTCTGATCCCAAGCAGTCCAGCTAAGAGATACCCAACCTGCATATAGAGAGAGAGATGAGAGAGAGAGAAATTGATATTGATATTTGACCGTAAACCAGTTTTTATACATTTTAATAACATTTCAACCTCAGATTCCAATAGTAATGTATTTTAGTTTAACTATTCACCAAGCTACCACTTCAAAGCTCTTTTGATTTCAAAGGCAGAGATTGAAACACATGTTTAATTCTCCCATTGAAACCAATTGCTTAAACATGCTAAAATTGTTTCTAGTGTTTTCATTTAAGAACTGTGATTACTATATTCACTAACATTATATGAGAGAGTCACAGGTACAGCTAACAGACCCAGTATTTGTAGGCAGCTTTCTTTAGCCTTACATTTACCTGCCAATAGTGGGAATTTGCCCGCCCCCTGACACAATTTCCTGCCCCAAGGAAATGAGAAGTGGGAGGGGTAAAAATGCCTCCACATATGGATGCTGTAAGAGTTTTCCCTAGTCTCTATGGTAAAGCATAATGACTAGGGATAGCCTACAGAGTCACCTGGAAGTGACATCACATTCTCTCCAAACTTCTCTTCCTTCAGGCACCACCTCCAAATTTCCTGGTGTTTGCTGAGGCAGGAACCTAAAAGACTCTTCATCCACCTGAAGGCTATGATCCTTGGCTTTGTTTATACCATAGAAATAATAATAACAAAGATCCTCCATTACATGTTTTGGAGTTGTGTTGCCACTGCAGTAAACTAAGAACAACCAAACTAAGTTGTAGTGTCTTGTCTGGGTTTTTTGTTGTTGTTTTTAGGTCTAATCTTTGGAATGGGTCTAATCTTTGGCATGCTGAAGATGTCTAAATATTCCATTGGCCATCTTTGTTCAAGTTTGTATTTCTTATGTAGTAAAGGAGTACGGATCTGAGTAAATCCTATGTGACAGGGTGGCTGCTAAGGAATTTTACTTGAGCAGAAGATCAATTAGTAATGACTTAAAGCCAGTCCTTATAGACCATCTTGGTTGGCCCTTCATTAAGCAACAAGACATGACAGGCAGTGCATTTCTGGGCAATTTAACACACCTCTCAAGGACTTTTAAAGATGAGAGGTTTAAGGTCAAGCAGTTTTAGCCACCTGAGAAGTGCAAGAACTCTTCAGAAAAAGACTAAATTGTGTTAACAATTATATTTGTGAATAAAAATAAAACTGCCGTTTAAGGAGATTTCGTCATTAACTGGTGGACAGTGAACTGAGGATAGTTAATCTCTATGTGACAAGAGTTCCAAAGCGGTCTTATAAAACTACTTGTAGAAGTATTTTTACACCTGTGACAGGCCTTTTCTACCAACTGAGGGGCTTCTTATGATTTTGGAGAACCAGGTTTGATTAGACCTGTAAATTTCTGTTACAAGATGTTCTTAGGGTAGTAAGAGTAAATGCTTAGTGCTTGCTGCCATGAGTTTTGTAGTGTGGAAGTAGAACATGAAGATCACGCAAATAACATTTACAGCGCATTCCTGAGAGGAATGTGGGCACCGGGTTTAGGAGGCAACCCAGCTGCGTTGCCTCCTAAGGAGGTTTTGGCCTGGCCAAAATCTCTGCCCAGCGCCAAATCTCTATGTGGATTGCACGGGAGATGTGCATGTGTGTGTAAAGTGCCGTCAAGTTGCAGCCGACTTATGCCGACCCCTTTTGGGGTTTTCATGGCAAGAGACTAACAGAGGTGGTTTGCCAGTGCCTTCCTCTGCACAGCAACCCTGGTATTCCTTGGTGGTCTCCCATCCAAATACTAACCAGGGCTGACCCTGCTTAGCTTCTGAGATCTGACAAGATCAGTCTAGCCTGGGCCCCCAACCTCCTCCACTGAAATGCATTGTATCTCTATGGAGGCATGGGGCAAACTTTCCTACTGTTTAAAGCCTGGCTTTTCCATTGAAATACATTGCAAAGATCACACTAAAGCATCTGAACACAGCCACTTTGCCAATGCATTTCAATGGAGAAGGATGAGGTGACCCCTTCCAGACCCCTACCTCCGGACCCCCTGACCCAATCTTTACCAAACTTGGGGTTTCTTGGGGGTTCTTCTAGCCACCCTGAAAATTTGGGACCTCTACCCGCAAAAATGCTCCCCAGGAGCCGCAGAAAGAAATTCCCAAAACAGCCAGATTTTATCTGGCTTTTTCAGGAATGGCAAATCTGGCTTTGCCAATCTCCTGGATTTTGAGGACTCGGTAAACCAAAACCTGAATTTTACCGAATTTGCATTTTTTCAGTTTAGTTTTCACCAAATCAACAGCCCTAGACTTGAGGCTTTTTCTCACAGATCTCATTTATTTCCTCTCTTAAAAAATACCTTGTCATTCCACAGCTCAACACAGTTTACAACCAATCAAAATAAGAATATCTTAAAATTACTAAAGCATAAAATCACACAGCAGAATTTTTTTTAAAAAAATCACAGAATGCCCAGTTAAAATCAACAGTCTGAAACAGCAATTAACAGAAATGTAGCTAAAGAAGTTTAAGAGAAAAGTAGTGAAAAGTTTTGTAAGTCCTTTGATATGATAAGAAAAGTATGCCTTATGTATCTCCTCTGGTAGTCTGTTCTAAAAGCCAGGGTCGGCCATTGACAAAGCATGGGCTCTGACTGTCACCATGCAGACCTGGTGAATAGAAGGCACCTTTAGCAAGACCTGTTGAACTGACCTTAGGTGACATTTAGGCTTATTTTGAGGAGAGGATGTTCTTCAGTTATGTAAATCTCAGGTTCTTAAATGATTAATATAAGCCACAAAATATATGTTTTGTATTTTCATATTCTAAAGAAATCAATGTAATATAAAGCAATGGACTCAAATACTTTTCTACCATTTGCTTTTAACTTTCCCCCAATTTTTTTTGCAAAGTTTCTGTTGCTGTTCTGCTAGACTTTTCAGTTAAAGTGTACTGAAATTGGGTGGAATCACCCAAGTTCACACCTTCACGTCAGATAACTTCAGTTGATCTAAATTGATTTAAATCTAAATGCTCCAAGGATTGTGGTTCACGGTGAAAGTTCTAAATAAGATGTAGACTAAGGGAGTGGAATGAAAGCTTTCCTTAAGTGGAGCAGGAAGACACAAAACCACAGTCGTAATTCAGTTGATGATGGAAGGGCATTCCACATATGTTGAGTGGCACTTTTCTTTCTTCTGATGATTCTTGATATAGAAATTAAGTTGACTTTCCACTGGTTGCAATCTGTGTCACCTTCACACATTAGAAAGCATAGTGAAGGCAAAAAAACAAAACAAAAGGAGACAGTCAGCTTGCCTGCCCAAAACACGTCTCAATTGCCAATGTATACTACAGGGACACACACAAAAGGGGGGGACGCTTTGAAGTTACTAACAGAAAAGCTGTTGAATAAGTGTCAGCTATCTTCATAATGCTTCCAAGGTTAATGGGTGTGGTAGAGCTTGATTTAGAACTACAGAATTTGGTAATATCTTTAACTGTTTCTGCTAAAGAATTTCCTGATACAGATTCAATTATTCAACTAAGGATATTGTTGTGCCTTGCCCAGGATTGCCAAGTCCCTCTTCACCACCGGTGGGAGGTTTTTGGGGCAGAGCCTGGGGAGGGCGGGGTTTGGGGAGGGGAGGGACTTCAATGCCATAGAGTCCAATTGCCAGAAGGGCCATTTTCTCCAGATGAATCTATATCCGCTGGAAATCAGTTGCAATAGCAGGAGATCTCCAGTTAGTACCTGGACATTGGCAACCCTAGTTGTGCCTCAGTGTTCCTTACAGAGCTAAAAGGGGACCAATGCCTTCTCAGTGCTACAAATGTTATATTATGCATTTGTGTAAAATATATATATGACTTGCCTTATTTCCCCTGGCTTGCCTCACTGTTTGTGTCAACAACAGCCATCTGTTCGCATGCAACTTTGCTTCCTACTTTTAGCTGGTAGCATTCTTGAGACTGGATTGTGTTGTCCCTTCCATTGTCCAACAGACTACACTCACACATTTGTGAACATCCCTGTTTTCAGCTGTGAAATGCTGGAGGATATGGAATCATCATCATCATTTCTTAAAAAAAGAATTTCTTGCTCAGCACCATTTCAAAAATTTAAGGACAAAGGATTTCTTAAAGCTGGACGGTGAGATTGACAACTCGGCTGGCCACTCTGGCAAAGGTGTTTCATCATTATCATTCAATTACTGAAGAATTATTACAGTATACCAAGCCATCTCCTAAGACGATGGGCCTTACAGCAGTGAAGACTTTGGGATACAGAAAAGTTGATGTGGAAGAAGGGTCCGCCATGGGCAGTTGGCTGCAAGCAATTTAAGCTTTGTAAATTTAATTCACTGTTATGTTAGAAATTTGTTTATAAGCAAATGCCAGTGGTGTCATGACACTTGCTTGGAGACAACTGCATTAGGAAACAACAGGACACTTGACATTCCCGGATGCTGCTTACTTAAGTCCATTAAAGAGAGACGTCTAAAATTACAAATGCAACACAATCCTGTGATTTCCTTCATTTCTGTACAAAGTAAAAACTAAGAAAAGTTAAAAAAAAACTAAAAATGCTTAGTTTGGGGGAAATCCAGTAAATATTGGCTAGCCAGAGATAACTAATGAACACTCATGTATGTTAATGTGACAAGGCATTTCTAATGATGGTTCGCTGTATTTTAGTCTATTTTTACCTTGAAAACCGGTATAAAAACAAAAAGTGTGAATTGGTTAAAAATTGGTTAAAAGTCTGAATTGGTTAAAAAGAAGCATTTTGGTCTTTATTCATTAGGAATTTCAAAAAGCTTGCTACTAAAGTAACATTTACTTTGGAGGTGTGTAATTTTGTCTCAGCATGCTGCAAGCTGAAGTCTTTGATGTTAGCCAAAGTTGTTTATGAACTGAAAATCCAATATCTTCCAGGGAAATTCTTAAACATGTTGGGTCTCTTTTTGCTCTCTCTCTCTCTCTCTCTCTCTCTCTCTCTCTCTCTCTCTCTCTCTCTCTCTCTCTCTCTCTCTCTCTCTCTCTGAAAGAGAGGGAGGGCTGATGCTGAAGCATGCAGCCTTAAGTGCTGAATTTTTTTTTAAAAAAACAATTGTCTATGCAGACAGATACATTTGTCCCAGGCACCCCCCCCCCAATGAAGACACAATGCAACAGCATTGGGTTTAACTAGTTTAATGAATTGATCAATTAATTATACAGATCTACATCATCTTATAAATATGCCAACATATTTAAATAGGTGAACTGTGCTGGCAATGGCTACTGTTGCTGGGCAGACTAGGGTTGCCAGGTCCCTCTTTGCTACTGGCGGAGGGTTTGGGGGTGGAGCCTGAGGAGGGTGGGGTTTGGGGAAGGGAGGGACTTCAATTGCCAAAGCGGCCATTTTCTCCAGGTGAACTGATTTCTATCGGCTGGGGATCAGTTGTAATAACAGGAGATCTCCAGCTAGCACCTGGAGGTTGGCAACCCTAGGGCAGACCCACCTCAACTCCAAATTCGGCCTGCATCTTTTGCTGGCCTCATTTACCACTGCTTACACACAATATGCTGAGAGGTGCCCAGTGCCATCCCCTTCCCCTGATGCACTGCGTGGCCACTACCAGGTTAAGTAAGGTGTTCCTCTGGACTGAGAGCACTCCTTCCCAGCTAGACGTCACCACATGGCCAGTGACACGGACCCAACCTCCGTCACTGCTGATGCCTCAGGGTACTTGCCTATCATTCCTAGCTATCCTGATCTGCCCATCCTATCCCTGCCAAACTAATTATGACCTAAACAGTCCAAGGACCAGGCCTTTTTAACCACCTTTGCCCCAACATCACAAAGCAGGCCAAAAAAAAAAGCCCCTCAATGGACAATCAGAGGAAACCCCAAAATTCCTGCTTGACCCCAAAGGTGACTGGCTAATTCCATTATGTTAAAGGGAAAATGGGTAAGTCTGCAACCAGCAGAAAAGCCTGTATGGAGGAGGTACCACCAGAATATATAAGGTAAAAAAGAGCCTCCAAATTGGCTGCTTCAAAATATGTTTGAAACCAATCAGGTCTCATACCTTCCTTGTCTCTAAGGGGGCAGAGGCAAACTAAACCCTGGCATTCATACAATGACACATGAAGCTTCCCTATCCTGAGTTAGCCCACTGACCTATAAAGTTTGGAATTGTCTACGTTGACTAGCAACATCTGCCTGATGTCTCAAGAAGTCTTTTCACATCACCTGCTGCCAGATCTTTCAACTGGAGATGCCAAGGACGGGTACACCTTGGATCTTCTGCTTGCAAAGCAGGTGCCTTACCACTAAACCACAGTTCCTCCCTCTAAAGAAGAGAGGAAAGACACCACTGGGAGACAAACCCAGGGACTCATGCTTACAATGCAGGGGCTTTGCTAGTTAAGCTATGTTGCCCTGGGATTCCATTCTGCCTAATAGCCAGCCTTGGTCCTCCCACCCAGGTCTGGGATCTACTAGCTGATGTAAGAAAAACAGAGGTCTAATGAAAGGAGCAGGGAATCAGCTTTCTCACTAGGTAGAAAAAGAAGTCGCAAAATATCATGAGCATTTGCATTATTTTTACCACTGTGGTATCTTTTAAAAGAGATATTAGACACACACACACACCCCAAAAAAAACCCATGTGGTCTCTGGGATGATGTGTTATGCAGTTCACAGAGTGGCATCTGGGTAAAAAAACCCACTGGAAATCTGCAGAGATTGACGATGCCCCTTTGTACAAGTGGAAGTGTCTCTATCCTCACTGGAGTCACTCATGATTAAAGTTAATGTCTATACGGGTTAGATAACTGTTCAGACATTTCCTTCATATGTCTGTTCAATCAAAAAATGTTATCCTAGAGATACGAATTCAATGCCCATAATGTTCTTTACCAGTATTTCCCAATGATCCTTTTAAGTATCCAATTTTTATTTTAAAAATGTTAATTTACCCATATGTAAAACCTGAGATTTACTGAGCCATTTGTTAGTCTCAAATGCTTTACCTAACTTTCAATTACTAGCAACATCCAATCTGGCAATTTATAATTAAATTCCCAGCTATTTTTTTATAGAAACTGTTAACATGCTCTTTTAATAAATCTAACAAATATACTGTAGGTAAAAGCAGGAGATCATACCCCATCATCTCAGAAATAAAGCTATGAGAGCTGGATGTGTTAATGACACAATTTTTGATGCATGGTCCACAAAGAACCATCTTCACATCAGAAAGCAGTGCTCAGGGAAGACATTTAATTTGATAATTATTCTCAGGTTACTAATTAAAAATGCTGATATGCTCAGCAGTTTCCTGTCTAATCTTTTTTCTCCAATCTAATCGAGCTAGCTCAACTTCACTGTAATCTTCTCTGCTGCTTGCTTCATCACATCACCAACAATGTTGTCATAGAATGGTAAGTATTCTGTTGTTGAATATTTTGGTGTCATCCGTGAAAAGTATGAAGTAGGGCTGTTGAAAAAAAAATTGGTAAAATTCAGATTCGGCAAAATTCAACCTGTTTTGATTCAGGAAATGCTGAAGTCCAAACTCCCCCGATTTGGATCCATGGAATTCAGCGCCAAGTTCCAGGTTCGGGGAAAAATTCGGCCGAATAAAGCTATTAAAAACACATTTGTGCCTTTCTGCAGCTCCGGGGGGGGGGGCATTTTTGGAGGTATAGGTCCCAAACTTTCATCGTAGCTTGAGGAGACCCTTATTGCAAGAACCCCCAAGTTTTGTAAAGATTGGGTCAGTGGGTCCCGAGATATGGGGCCCGGAAGGGGTCCCCCCCAAAAATCACCCACAGAAATAAAGGCATTAAAAACACATTCAAGTCCTTTCCCTCGGCTCTGGGGGGGCATGTTTGGAGGTAGAGGTCCCAAAATCTCAGCATACCTTGAGGGGACCCTTCTTGCAAAAATCCCCAAGTTTTGTGAAGATTGGGTCAGGGGCCCCCGAGTTATGGGGCCCGGAAGGGGTCCCCTCCATCTGCCCATTGGAATAAAGCCATTAAAAGGGAAGTACTAAAACGAATGACAAGTCAGCCCATTGGAAGCAATAGGAGAGGCTGCCCAGCCCATTGAAGATAATGGGAGAGGAGAATGACGGTTGACTTGCATTGACTCCACTGAAATACATTACAGGGGATGTACTAAAACGAATGACAGGCTGGCTCATTCAAAACAACAGGAGCAGCTGCACAGCCCATTGGAAACAATAGGAACCAGCCAGAGAGAGACTCACTGACCCACAGTTAACTCCACACAAAGTTGGCATCCGGTGAAAACAGTAGAAAGCACAGTCCCACACAGAGGCAATCAAGCCCACCCCTAGCAGAACAAGTAAACCCACACCCCTTTGGCTTCCCCCCTCACACACACACACACAATCTCCCCCCCACATACACACAGGAAAAAAATTATAGAGAATTATAGAGAAAAGCCCCCAAATGGGTCTTACTGTGGATGTCTTCTTCTCTTCTATCAGGAGCAGGGACTGGGAGGACTCAGGAGTAATCCAAAACGATTCTAGCAGACTCACACACACATACTCTTTGGCATGGGAGGTTTTGCCTTGGATTTGCCGCTCTCTAGATGCACATTAAAGATTGCCTGCTCCTATTCATTCCAATGGGTGGATGGGGGGACCCCATAACTCAGGAGTAATTGCCTTTTAGTCAGACCCCCGGGCCGGGGTAATGGTACAGCCCAACTGCTGAGGCAACCAGACCCCTGGGCTGGGGTAATGGTACGGCCCAACTGCTGAGGCAACCAGACCCCTGGGCCGGGGTAATGGTACGGCCCAACTGCTGAGGAAACCACCAGACCAGACCCCCGGGCCAGGGTAATGGTACGGCCCAACTCGAATGTGTTTTTAAAGGCTGTAATGGTCAGATGGGTGGGGGGACCCCTTCCGGGCCCTATAACTCAGGATCCCCTGCCCCAATCGTCACCAAACTTGGGGGTTCTTGCAAGAAGGGTCACCTCAAGCTACGCTGAAAGTTTGGGGCCTCTACCTCCAAACATGCCCCCCCAGAGCCGCGGAAAGGTGCGAATGTTTTTTTAAAAAATTTGCTTCTGAATATTCACAGGGGGGAAAAGCATCCATCTGCTTCTATTCTCAAAATGGTTTGCTGTTATATTGCTGTTATTTTGTCCTTTTCCTTTTTTTTCCAGATTTGTACTGGAATGCTTTGTGCTGCTTTTATGATCTGGCTTGTTCTTTTAATGGCTTGTTCAATGACTTTGGCTTGTTTTTAGTGGCATATTTTAATGCCTTCGTGTGTTTTTTTATATGGCTGTGTTTCAATGGTTTAGTTGTTATTGTTTTAGTTGTGAGCTATTTTGAGCAGGTCATTGAAAAGATGACATATCATTTTTTTCCCTAACTAATAAATGTTCATTCTTGTGGTACTTAAATTCTTTAGGTACCATTGAAAGTACTGGTCCTGACCAAGAAAGTCCCAAATTGCCTGAGGCTGGAGTTAATTGTTAGTATATGTACCTATGTTTATTTTCTCAGTTATTAAGTTCTTGGTTTTCCGGCTTGGCATGTCCCAGCTTCTGAGTTGAGAAGGGCGGCCAAGAAGACCTTCTCTGGTGGTTTGGGAAATATACTAAAAGGCCAGCATAGCAATAAAAACCAAGAGTAAAACCAAAGTTTTTACTTGGTTTGGGACCCACTGCTGATCAGGACTGCCCAGTAGCTGAAATTAGCGCCATCTTGTCTTATTATAATATGAAATATGAATTTTAAAGTATGTTTTAATATAGATTTTAATTGATGTTTTTATAATTATGTTGTGACCCGCTCTGAGCCCGGCTTGCTGGGAATGAGGGAGGGATATAAATGCAAATAATAAATAAATAATGTAAAAAATAGCAGACAGGTAAATCAATCAAAATAAATATTAAAAGGGACTGGAAAATAAACAAACCAATAAAAAGCAACCTAATCAACCAAAACTCTGGGTCAAAGAGACAAATCTTCACTTGGTGTCAAATCTGAACCAACTCAACACCTGACAAATAGATGTGGTGAGAGGTTTGTAAAGTCAAGGAGCTATTCCTTCCTCATAAATGTCTCATGAATGTGTAGTTTCTCCCCCTTCCAAGAAATTCAAAGCCAATATTTGACATGTTTGACATGCAATCATAAAATGCAATGGCTGGGATCCAAAATGCTCCATGTGCTCATGGAAGGGGAAAGGGGATTTCTGATTATCATTAACCCCCTTTCCCTGCTGCAGCCCCAGATTCCAGATTGTTCTCCACTCAGGAGAGATCCCTGTCACTCGGGAGCAGCTCAGGAGAGTAAGCCAAAGGGGCTGCACTGGCAATGGGGTTGGAAAAGCTCCATAGTATGAACAAACTCCACAAGTGGTTCTTTAGATTCAAGCCAATATATCTGAAACAAGTCAAGTGCTACGTAAGAATATATATATGCACATGTGCCAGATTATTCACATGATAAAATAAGTAGTTTGGTACCATATGATTGTTACTTTACAATATATCCAATAGCTATTTTTTTTCAATCCAAGGCAAATCTTTATGACTAGGCAATAACTCTTAAAAGCAGAAAGGCTTGCGACCAGTGCAGCAACCCAAAAAAAGGCACTTTAAAAGAAAATCCCATGGAACCCCATAGAGTTCAATGGAGCTATGCCCCTTTTTGCAGGTATAACTCAATGCCTGCAAAAAGGGCCTTTTTCCTGGCCAAAAGGGCTTTGGAAGCTGTCTAAAGACAGCCCCACTCCCAGGAATGCCCCCCTGGATGCTGCCGCAAGCACTTGTGCTGGAAAAATGCTGCCAGGGAGGGAGCGCTGGTGCTTGAGGCTCGCCCTGCCATGTCGCTCCCCAGAGCCAGCGTAAGTGACCCTGTGCCAGCATTCATGCCATTTTGAATGGCACAAGTGGCATGGACCCCAGCACTGGGGTCCTCTGTGGCTCCAGCTCCTCAGTGGCTCCACCCCTTCAGGATTGCATGGTAAGGTGTCCACTGTGTCAAACAGAACTCCCAAGATGTGATCCTGGCTTTTCAAGACAAGTACAAGAGGAGATCTGAATTCCCTGGTTTGCCATTCTGCTAATCCAAAGAGCCTCTGTCTTGTCAGGATTAAGCTTCAGCTTGTTCACCCTCATCCAGCCCATTACTGATTCCAAGCACCAGTTCAAAACATGGACAGCATCTTCAAATGAGGCAGAAAAGAAAGGTAGAGCTGGGCATCATCTGCATATTGGTGACGTCACTGCCCATACCTCCTGATGATCTCTCCCAGTGGCTTCACATAGATGTTAAATAGCCTGGGGATCAGATGGATCAGAGCATGAATCCTCCAACACTACCTTCTGAGACTAACCCCCCCCCCCACAGATAGGAATCAAATCACCGTAATATGGTGCCCCTTAGTCCCAGTGCTGAGAAGTGGCTCAGTAGGATACTATGGTCAATAGTATTGAACACCGCTGAGAGATCCAGCAGGATCACATTTCCCCTGTCTAGTTCTTGATAGTGGTCATCAACCAAAGCCAAATTCTGGCCTGCAGCCAGATTGAAATGGGTCCAGAAAATCAGTCTCTTCCAAGAACCCCTGGAGCTAAGATCTTAGCACCTTAACCTTAATACACAAACATGTACTGTGTATGTGGTTCCCGCTACCCACCAAAACCCCCCTACTGCAACTGGAGCATGCAGTCCCACTAATAAGACAATCAGCAATATTGGAAAGGGGGATTAAGCCTAGCTGCTCTCCCTCCCTGGATAAATGATAGTAAGGATGTGCTCACTGGCTGCTGATGGAGACTTTTTAACTGTTTGAGCTGTATTTGCAATCTTTGGATCAGAGCCTTGATCTGAAGTACAGAAGTGAAGCCCCAAAGATATATTCTGGTGATTTTGTAAAATAAGCAGGAAAGATTTATAACAGTAAGCACTCCAAGTATTTATTTGAACAACACAATTGGCAAGTACAAAACACAAGAAAGATATGTTTACTGAGTCCGATGTACCTTTGATGGTTTATTTCTGTAACACTTGGCAGGCGTGTTCTTCTTCCTGAGTGTTGGCAAGATCCATTGGATTGGAAAATAAATAACTGCAAATCTTTCCATCAACCTCTCTTAAACTTAAAACAGCCATTAAAAATTATTCCTCTTCTTTCACTAATTGACTTTTCACAGGGTTATATAATATGAACAAATCTATATAAATAAAAAAGTAAATGTTCGTTTGTTCAAAATCTTAAATCTCCGAAAGTTCTTCACCAATTGCTTTGAAATTTTGACAAAACGTTGCATTCGAATACTCGCATGTTTTTATATACCTACTATTATATAGATGTCACACCTGTGACAGTTAAAAACATGTTTTTTAAAAAAACAGCGCCATCTGTTGGACATAAAAGCAACACACACTATCTTCTTAGATGCACCAGGAGGAACTGGTAAAACGTTCCTATTTAGACTGATTCTGGCAACAATTCGATCCCAAAATGACATAGCCTTAGCTCTTGCGTTGTCCGGAATAGCTGCGACATTGCTACCAGGTGCAAGAACTGCTCATTCTGCTTTGAAATCGCCATTGAACATGCAATTCATTGAAACTCCCACGTGCAACATTTCCAAAGCATCCGGCATGGGAAAAGTTTTGCAGAAATGCAAACGTATTGTTTGGGATGAATGCACAATGGCGCACAAGAAATCGCTCCAGGCTCTTGATTGCAAGATTTGCATGGAAACATCAGGCCATTTGGGAACGCATTAATATTGCTTGCAGGAGATTTCAGGCAAACGTTACCTGTAATTCCTCGATCGACACCAGCGGATGAAATAAATGCTTGCCTGAAATACTCTACTTTGTGGCGACACGTCAAGATGTTAAAATTAACTACAAATATGCTTGTCCAGCTGCAAAACGATCGATCAGCTGAGATATTATCACATCAATTGCTGGAAATTGGGAACGGAAAGGTACCGGTTGATCTGACCTCAGGACGAATTTCATTGCCTCATAACTTCTGCAATTTAGCGACGTCAAAAGAAGAATTGGTTGAAAAAGTATTTCCCAATATTCAAACCAATTATAAGAATCACAATTGGCTGAGTGAACGAGCTATTCTTGCGGCCAAGAACAAAGACGTCTACGAACTTAACAATATTATTCAGTCTCACATTCAAAGCGAGGCAGTCACATACAAGTCCGTCGACACTGTTGTGGAAGCAGATGAAGCAGTTAATTATCCAACAGAATTTTTGAATTCACTCGATCTGCCAGGGATGCCACCGCACGTACTGCAATTGAAAATCGGCGTGCCAATTATCATGTTGCGAGATATCAAGCAGTCAAAGCTTTGCAACAGTGTGCGGCTTGCAGTAAAAAAATTCATGAGCAACGTCGTAGAAGCAACAATCTTGACAGGACCTTTCAAAGGTGAAGATGTCCTCATTCCTTGCATTCCTATGATTCCAACGGATATGCCATTTCAATTTAAGAGACTGCAATTCCCAATTCAATTGGCGTTTGCAATCACCATCAACAAAGCTCAGGGCCAATCTTTAGAATTGTGCGGTTTAGATCTAGACACGGATTGCTTCTCACATGGACAATTATATGTTGCGTGTTCTACAGTCGGCAAACCAGACAATTATCTATATCTGCACAGACAATGGAACAACAACAAATATTGTATACCCACAAGCATTGTGAAATTAAACATATTAGAAACGTGCGCTTTCTCTTTTCTTTCTTTTCCATTTCACCAAACTGGGCCACAGCAACACATGGCCGGGTACCGCTAGTGATCAAATATTATATGATATTATAGTGTATCAAATATTATATTATTATATTTTATCAAATATTATATCAGTTTTCAACTGATTAAAGACTAATTCCCATGGTCCTCTGAGCCTACATCAGATGCCTAGTGCTAAGCTGGTTGTGTGGAAGCCGAAACTAAATTTGGAACAAACCAGGCTTAGATGCCCACATGCAATTGCTTAGAAAGCTGTGCTTGCACTAACTGAGTGCCCAGAAATTACCCATGAAAACTGCAGTGGTTCTTGCAGTTAAACACTAGCTTAGCCCTAATGTCATGGCAGACAAAAACATATAGCCCATTGTATGGAGATTCTCTACAAAGTATTTGGTGTTTATCTTGATGTACAAGGGAAAAAAAAGGATATTTTATCGGAGCCTCTGAACGTCATTGGAGAAGGCTTATTAGACTAACATCCAGGACTTTGACTATGAGATTTTTCATTCAGTTTGACCAAACAGAGATGTTAATGGATTATTTCTCCATGTCCACATAAAAGCTTGAACCATGTTATGGCATAGACAGAACACAATATACAAAAAGTGGGGAGAGAAAAGACATTTTTACTTTGCTGCATTCTCATTTTCTTTCAGAACTGAATGATCACCTCACCTATTCTGCTAACCTCTATGGCAGTCTGGTCCTATTTTGAAACAGCAATAAATAGATGACTCATATGTGTGTTTGGAAGGAGCTCTGAAGAAGCAGCCAATTGCCTTTTCCAACTATGGGAATTCTGGGAACCTCCTGTCGCATCTGTGTGCTCCTCTATCCACACAGCATAGCACAGGGCTATTGAATATTTTTACTTTAATTGTTCCCTGCCTTTCTCCCCAAGTGGGAGCCAAAGCAGCTTCCATCGTTCTCTTCTCCTCCATTTTAACCTCACAACAACCTAAGGTTAATATGTCCCTCTTCGCAACCGGCGGGAGGTTTTTTGGGGAAGCTTGAGGAGAGCGGGTTTGGGGAGGGGAGGGACTTCAATGCCATAGAGTCCAGTTGCCAAAGCGGCCATTTTCTTCAGGTGAACATCTCTATCGGCTGGAGATCAGTTGTAATAGCAGGAGATATCCAGCTAGTTCCTGGAGGTTGGCAACCCTACAACAACCCTGTGAGGTAGTTAGGCTGAGAGTATGTGATTGGCCCATTGTTAACCAGCAGGCTTACATGGCAAAGTGGGGATTCATACCTGGGTCTTCCAGATCCTACTCCGACACTCTGAGCACTATACCACACTAGCTGTGGTAGTGATCAAGGATGCAGCCAAGGTCAACCAATTATAAATTTATACTTATTTTCTTACTTTTATTCATTTTTAAAATAATTTGTTTGGCCTGTGCAAATGTTTGACCAGAATAGCAGAATGACAAAAGTTATTTGATAGGCAAATTCAAAGCATCTCTCTTTAAATAAACATATTTTATTTCATCTAGGTGAGTGTACAAAAGCAGTTTGCAAGCAGAAAACACAAATGCAATTTAATAATAGTTATAATTAAAACATTAAAATCGGCAATAAAATTCCCATCTGAATTTCAAAACCCCAACAAGATAAAACACCCATTAAACTTTTTCAAGGGCCTTGTGGACAAAAGTGTCTTCATGTTTCTCCAGAAGTCCTGCAAGGAACATGCAACTCATAAGGGGAAATAATTCTAAGGTTTGGGCGCAGCAGCTGAGAAAGCCCTCCCATGGATCCCCAATAAACAAACTGCTAAAAGCAGGGGTTCTCAAAATAAAGTACAATCAAGTACCCCCATAGCTCTCAGCTCCTGCTCAAGATGATGAAGGGAGCATTGTCTCTCAAAAGCTTATACCCCAAAAATCTTGTTGGTCTTAAAGGTGCTACTGGACTCTAATTGAATTAAAAATTGTGGAAACTCAATGCAGTAGCACAGATTTGCACTGCACAGCTTAACTGAATTCAGCCTGCCAGCGGTGGAGTCTGATCTAGAGAACCAGGTTTGATTCCCCCCTCCTCCACATGAGCAGCAGAGGCTAATCTGGTGAACTGGATTTGTTTCCCCACTCCTACACATGAAGCCAGCTGGGTGACCTTGGGCTAGTCACTCTCTCTCAACCTCACCTACCTCACAGAGTGTCTGTTGTGGGGGGAAGGGAAGATGATTGTAAGCTGGTTTGATTCTCCCTTAAGTGGCAGAGAAAGTCAGCATATAAAAACTAACTCCTCCTCCTCCTCCTCCTCCTCCTCCTCCTCCTCCTCTTCTTCTTCTTCTTCTTCTTCTTCTTCTTCTTCTTCTTCTTCTTCGTATGGTGGTCCAATGGGGATTCTGTTGTTGGTGTATCCCTGGGACTCCAAATGGAAGAAGCACAGGCCAAATGCTTGGTAAACCACAATTCACAATGTGTGTGCATATGGTTCAATGGGTTACAAGTCACTCCAACCTGCTTGCGGATATACGTTCAGCACCCTCTAGGATTGCACTTCAAAGTTTGAGAAGCAAAGATTTCAGTTGCTATTCTTCCATTACATATTCTTGAGCTACCCCAAAATACTTTAGGCTTTCCTCAATGATTAAATGCATGCTTGTTTTCTCAAAGCAACTATCATTTCTTTTCTTTTTTCTTTTCTTTTCCTATATACAGGCAAGATATTCACATTGACAAGGCTGTTTCTTTCTGAAGTAGAGATGATTTAAATATCCTGCTTCTAATCATCCACAGACACTGTGGGTGTGAGTGATGTGTATCTGAGATGCTTGGTCATGTTTAATGGGTTTCATTGTATGAACTAAAAAAAAGCTTAGTTTTAGGACAGTAAGTTTTGAGACAGGCCCAGGAATTGTTCACATTATTTCCCTGACATATTTATCCTGCTGGTGTCCCATTCAATATTCCACTAGTGATGAAAGTGAGTCACAATATAAATTTTTGTCCATGATAGAAACCATATTCTGCTTCTCTATGTTTTTTAATATCTTAACGCACACTTATCTGAAGATAAAAAACATGTCTCTTTTTTGGGGGGGAGGGGGAGTTCACATCAAAAGGATGTTAGAAGTCATTACAGAAAGCTGGAAAGCACAGCATAAGCAGCTCTAAGGATAGAATGCTCTCCCCTCCCGAATCCCTAAAAATACAGCATCCAGTCTTGTTTCCAGTGATGTCAGTAGGAAAACTCCCACTGTCTCCAATGTGTGCATGATCGGACCTCAAGTTTTTATAACACTAACAGATACTGTTCAGAGGGATCTCTACGAGACTCCAGACAATTAAAAAGAGAAATTTGCACAGCATACTCATAAAAGACAGAGAATTGTGGTCCCTAGCTTTTGAAAAAAGAAAATAATGAGCAGATGAAACGTACTTAGAAGATGATTGCCATAAAGGTGGAGGGAACTGAGAGGTACTTAGCCAATGCTGACTCTGATATTGCAGATTTTATTCTTTTTCCTTTCCTTTTAGACATTCGTGCTGGATATTACTTGTTACCTTGTCGTTTTTTTACTAACTTAGGAATCTCATTCAACTTATATAACTATTATTTTAATAATTTGATTACTCACTTGGGGTGGGGCATTGTCTTAGACCGTGAATGTTCCCAGTTCTAAATTCTGTATGCAAAGTGGGACCAATAAGGAACTCTTTTCTCCTTCTTCCTTCTTGGCTAGATACAGGACCCAAGTGTTGTTCACTGGACCAGTACCTGCAAACTTGTATCACAGGACTCCCACTCACATGGTCCCATCCCATGCAAATAATGATATGTCATAAAAGAAAAAAAAATCTATTTCATTTCCCAAAAATATATAAATAAACCCAATTATGGCAATGGGTTTGCAGCCTGCATTGGCTCTATAAGCCCTGTTAACTTTTTTTCTCCCCATTCTTGGATCTTGACTAATAATATACTAGTAATACTAGTCATTGTGAGGATACATAGTGGACATACCACAGACACCTCTTTATGTATCATATATCAAGTTGTGAAGTCTGAAACTCATGTTCACCCATGATTTGATACATGGTTGTATGTAGGGTGTGCATTTAGCTAAAGCTGAACTGAAACCCTCCCCCAACCGAAAAATACCTTTTTGATTTTTTTTTTTGGGGGGGGTTACCAGTTAAAAAATGGTGGCAATAAAGGGAGCCAAAAAAGCAAATCCTGAATAATGTCGAATTTTTGCAGCATTATTCAGGGCTGTTTTGGCCTTGCTGCCATTTTTGGGCCCCAGCATTCAGGCTCCTGCCCCCAGCAGGCTCCAATCACAGAGGTTGCTGGGGGTGACAATCTAAGCCCTGGGCTCAAGTTTTGGGGGGAGGTTGGGTTTTTTAAACCTGAACATTTTCAAATATTCGGAAAAGCTTTTCTGGATTTTTGAAAATTTATGGGTTTAATATTTCCCCCCCCCCAAAAAAAAATGGTGCATACCTCAAGTAGTATATGCAGGCCATGGTCATGTGATGTGTCTGTCACAAGCAAAGATGGCTCCTGATTCACACTAGCTCAAGGCACCCCATTAGTGTTGCCATGTCTGCCACTAAGGTAGGAGACACCCCACCGGCAACCCCCACTGCCTACTGCCACTCCATTGGCTAGTGTAAGAAAAACAAATTTAAAAACCACTGCCAGTGCGATAGTGGTACATCATGTCCAGGAAAAAAACCTAGAAGTGTTATCACTTCACTCTAGGAATCACCAGAATCTCTTATAGTTTTACCACAGTTTCCAGCAATTCCTAGAGCAGTGTGACATCACTTCCAGGTTTTCCATGGATGTGATGTAATGCTTTCTCACTAACAGCACTCCCATGTCCCTCCCCTCCATACTCCTGCCATTTGCCCAATATCCCATGCTATGTAAAATCTTCATGCTGAGGCTATAAACTAGAGCTAAATTATTCTGATGAATCTTGGATGGTGCTGCAGGCTCATCCCTTCTGTTTAACTGGCAATAAAAATGAATGCCATCATTACTTTCTATAGAACTGAAGGTCTTACCATTCTGACCATAGTTAATTAAAAACTGAATTTGTATAATTTCATGTTGGTGTGATCCTCCCAATTCTCCAAATGTTACAGTATCCAAACATACTGGGGACCTTCTTGACTCCACACCAGTATATTTACAGTGCAATCCTAAATAGAGCTGTCCCCAACTAAGTCAATTGAAGTCAATGGGTTTAGAAGAACGTAATTCTGCCTAGGGCTGCACTGTAAGTAAGGTTATACAGTACATGATGGGCGGGACTGCACAGGTTACAAACATCTTTTTTCTCCATAGGAATGTTTAAAGAGCTACCCACTTATCACTTTATTTTCAAGAAGAACAAGGATATATGAGAACCCTCTCATTCAAACCTTTCAAACGTTATGCTTTTTCCGTTAAAGCTCAGTGTAAAAGAAACTACGTACAGTTTGGAGGAAATAGAATTCCCTGATTTTGACAGTTTAATCTTCTGCTTTAAATAAAATTGTCGTCTGTCGCATTTAAGAACTTATACTTGTCCCTGCATTTTGAGTTATGTTTTTTGGTACATAGCTAGAAGTGACCGGAGCTGGATCACTAAGTGTTCTGGCTTTAAACCAAGCCTGTCATCTAGTGGAGCGCTATGCTATTCCAACTTTCATCGAGAGAGCCAGCATGCATTAAAATAAGGCAACATAAATGTAATGCAGCTGTAGCTGCTCTTGCAGAGCTAAAATGCTTAACAGTATTTCATGCCTGTAATACAACTCTTCTTACTAATGGGGGGAATCCTATGTGTACAAAGTGTGACAATCAGATTGCCTTTGATAAGGCTGGATATAAAAATGCCATTGATCGAGTATTTACAACCCCCTCCAGGTTATAATAAAATGCTTCCTGTGTTATTATTGGATTCCACATTAAAATTGCTATAAAGTTTGGAATCCCACTTAACTAATAACTTGTTTGACACAAGTACAACAAGCAGGGCATGCAGCTGAGAATAGGTTAATGGTTTACAACCATCCTAATTATGCAAGTTTCACATCATGGTGTTTTGTTGTACAATATTACGTCCTCTGAATAGCACGTCTTATGCCCACTGTGTATTGTCTTATACGTATTCAGATTTTCAAAGTAAGAGGCAGCGTTGTAAAATAAATAAATGGCATGTGATTCAAATGCCTTTGTCAATAAGGCATTGATTATAATGCTCTATAGCATACTTAGAAATCTAATAAATAAAAAAAATGCCAGCTGGATAACTGGAATAATGGTAGGTTAAGTTATTGCACTTGAGGCGAATACATTTAACCTTATTTATACTCTTGGATTAGGGACATTTTCCCCTGAGGGGGAAAGCATACTTTATGTCTACACCATCAATGACTGTGTGCATTTCAAGAAATAAATCAGCTCCGAACACAACTTAAGAAGGAATCAAGAAAACAATTCCCTGGGGACAATTTTACAAGCATGTTGTTGTTTTCTCTGCAGCACAGTGACTTTCATCCCATCCTCAAGTGGCAGAGATCCACCCATGTGGCAGAGATCCACATGAAAATGGAAACATAGGATTGTCAGGTCCCTCTTTGCCACCGCTGGGATGTTTTTGGGGTGGAGCCTGAGGAGGGCGGGGTTTGGTGAGGGGAGGGACTTCAATGCCATGGAGTCCAATTACCAAAGCAGTCATTTTCTCCAGGTTAACTGATCTCTATTGGCTGGAGTTCAGTTGTAATACCACGAGATCTCCACCTAGTACCTGCAGGTTGGCAACCCTAAACCTAGTCCAAGAATGGATCCAAATGTTCGTTCTCGTGTTTACCACTTGCCCTGTGGCCAAGCAGCATCTGGTAAACTAGACCACAAGGACTCAGGGCAACGGAAAGCATGCTACACCTCTCAACAAGGATGAATTTAATGAAAGTGTCTGCCATAGGATGACAGCCCTCCATCTTTGAAAGATGTTGTGGAATCAATCTACAAGGAAGGACCAGGAGGAATTTGCTGGGCTTTAGATTTCACCAAGCATTTATTCAAAGGTCTGATTTATTAAACTCTCTACTAGAAGACTGAAGAGTCAATGCATGTGCAGCCTCCAATGGGTGTTTCAAGTGGATAAAATGGCATGGGGGGAGGCTGAAGCCCCTCTTCCTCCGTGTCATAGTTCTTATCTGAATTGGGCCCTGAAGTCCTTAGGAAATTATTTCCCAGCAGCTGCCAATGGAATGAAAGGAAGGAGAGTTGGGTTGAGTGGAATCCAGAGCCAACTCATTAAAAAAAATTGACACTTAGTTTGGCCCTAAGTGGCCAAGAGGGGATTTGAACCCCCAAATCATGCCCAGCACTTCAGTCACCACACAATACTATCACTGGCTTTTCTGAAGAAGTAAGGCAATACACTACTTCTCCCTTCACACCCCCAAAAGTATTTTCTGTATATAAACACAGAGATACATTTGTAAGAGGGGGTAATCACTGATGAATCGTCATTTTCTTAGCCCCATCAGTGCATATGGTGATTTTAACAAATAAAATAAGTAAAAAAGGCAGGTACCAATTCAAGGATTTGGGGATGCAGCAAAGGAAGGAAAGGTAAGGAAGAAGTAAAGATGACATCCACAGACCTCTCAGCTCCAGTTATTGTCTCCCTTTCTCTCTGTGAGTCTGAGGACCTGCAAAGGGGACTAACAGTGCAATCCTAAAGAGAGTTATGACAACCTAAGTGCATGGGCAGCTTATTCCTAAAGGGGGGTAGATCTGTGGCAGCCAGTAGCAGCGGAGCCAAGCTGCCTGCTCCAAGGCTTCCCGGCCGCTGCGGAGAATTAAAAAAAAAAATAGAAAAGGAAAATTGGGGGGAAATGCCCCATTGAAAGAGTGTGGCTGCGCCACCAAAAAAGAACTGTGACTTGCCCAAGGTCACCCACCTGGCTTCATGTGCAGGAGTGGGGAAATCAACCTGGTTCGCCAGATTAGAATCTGTTACTCACGTGGAAGAGTGAGGAATCAAATCTGGTTCTCCAGATTAGAGTCCACTGCTCTTAACCATTACATCACGCTGTAACCTCATTGTGGTATGTTATTTACCTGCAAAATTGGGGTAAAAACTGCAAACCATTCTTCCAACCAAGCTTATGTTAACCATTTTTCTTCCAATTTTTTTCTGAAAATTAGCTAGCTTGTATATATCACCAAGAAGTCTCACAGCAACAGGATAAAGGAACATCAGTTTTATATGGGATTTTTTTCCAGGTTTTATTATGGCGGAAGATAGGTCCTGCGCAAATGTGGTGCTGCAACCACCTCTGTTACCCTCCCAATACTGAAAGTCACCATGTTGTGAAAAAACAGGCACCCATTTTCCATGTGCTTATAGTTTTTGGTATATGCAACATGACTCTTCTAAAATCTGGTGTATTGTTTGCACAGTGCTTTTTTTTTTAAAAAAAGGTGTGTGCACTCATATATAAGGTTGTACCGATTTCCACCAGTTTTCCTCTCAGGGTTTGGAAGAGCACCACACACACACACACACAGGTACCAGTGAGTACCGTCATAAAAAAGCTTGGTGTTTTCATGCACCGAAGCTATGCATGCACTGAAGCTATACATGCACCGAAGCTATACATGCATGAAAAATACATACATTCCCCTTTTCAAGGCAAGCTCCCGCTAGTAGCAGTTAGGGACATGGCAACCCTATCCTCCAGTCAAGGAACCTTCTGACAAAAGGAGGCTCTTAGCAGAACAGAATAATAGAATACAACCCTACATATTTTACTTTTATTGCTGATTATTATGTCATTGGACACAATCAAGCAAAACTCTATCATGCCCAAGTCCTTTTAATATTAACAGGTCTTAAATCAGTTTTTAGCATATCCCAATCTGTTGCGGGGTGAGTAGAGTTTCCAGCTCTGGGATGGGAAATACCTGAAGATTTTGGGGGTGGAGCCTGAGGAAGGTGGGGTTTGGGGAAGGGGTTTGGGGACTTCAGTGGGGCATAATGCCATAGGGTCCACCCTCCAAAGCGGCCATATCAGTGGGCATCAGGAAGAGAAGAAGAGTTGGTCTTTATATCCTGCTTTTCTCTACCTTAAAGAGTCTCAAAGTGGCTTATAATCACTTTCCCTTCCCCTCCCCACAACAGGGACCTTGTGAGGTAGGTGGGGCTGAGAGAGTTCTGTGACTGGCCCAAGGTCACCCAGCAGGCTTCATGTGGAGGAGTGGGGAATCAAACCCGGTTCTCCAGATTAGAGTCCACCGCTCTTAACCAATATACCATGCTGGCTCTCCATCACACGGGCAGTAGCGGAGCTGCCAGGGCCCTACTGCAGCTACTGAATGGCTAACCAGACCTGGCAGAGTGGTGATGTCGCTCGTTGGCACCAGATCCCACTAGCCAGTCAGGAGCTGTGCACTTGCACAGTGCTGAAGCCACGGCAGCTCCGCCATCACCAACATTCCTTGCGGCCCACCCTGTGAGCCCCTCCTATAATGCTAGCAACTGAGCATTAACATCATTACATCTTCATAAAGGTATAGAGCAGATTTTTCAGATGGCTCACAAATTAAGTGTAATTCCAGCTGTTGGCTTGATTTCATTTTCAATTGTCGCCTTACCATTGAAACAAATAGAAGGAAAGGAGCATTGCATTAAAAGATAAGTGAACAATGAAATTGAATACATGTTTCAAGACAGCTGGCAAGTCCCACTCCGTGGTTGCTCAAAACCCAAACAGGAATTCTGATGACAGTAGACAATAAGGCTATCATGTACAGGATGTATCTTAATGCTCAAGAGGAACAGTGTGCAAATGACACCTCGGTGAAAACAAACTTGTTTCATTTAGATGCTGTTAATTACCATAATGTATACAATCATCCTAGACATCTGTTTTCTCTTTTTATCTCTGACTCCCCCCTCTCCCCCTGTTCATAGTCAATCAAAATTTAGGGTGAGGGGGAGCAACTTATTTGTGTGTGACACTTTTGTAACACAATTGATCACCAGCTTACCTGAATGAATAATTCCCAGTACATATTTAGTGAGTTGTGAAGTAAACTTTCAACGAACCGCTATATGTTTCAGAAGCTGATCACCCCAGAATGGGGGGTTGGGGGAGGCTATTAAACTGGGAATGTTATTTTTCAGACTGCGAATATTTGGTTTGAAAGAGACAGGGACTGTCACTGTGGGTTGTAATATGTGCACTCAACTTCAGATGGTTTTTTAAAGGTTTTTTATTGATTCAAAACCGTTAAAAATGTATATGTCCAAAGAGAACAATGAAAACAAAGGAATCAGGGGTTGGAACCTACTCACTTTTTGGCTGGCTGGAGGGGAGGCCCCTTTTGACTACTGGAAAGTCTAAGCCAGGGATCACGAGACCTGCTTTGACAGGGTCTGCGGTGAGGGTAGGAATCAGGTAAGACTGAGCAGAAAAAGTGGTAGGATTTCACCCTGAATATTTAAACTATGCAAAATTATGCTTCCTTGAAACCACTTGCTAATCTTATAACCACCTTATACAGGCTTTGGGGGTTACCACACTTCGTATTCCCAGCGATGTATTAAGAGTTTGAAAATATTATAAAAATCATCGCTTTAAAAGGGTTTTTGGATACCACGGCTTATAAATGGTTGGAAGACGTCTTCACAGCTAAAGGGGCCAAACAAAGTGCAAACAGTATTTTTTATAATGTTTTCAAACTCTTAATACATTGATGGGAATACATAGAAACTGTGAACAGTATTTTTTATAACATTTTCAAACTTTTAATACATCGCTGGGAATACAAGTGCAGTAACCCCCAATGTGTTGGTTAGGGTTACCAGCCCCCAGGTACTAGTTGGAAATCTCCTGCTATTACAACTGATCTCCAGCCAATACAGATCAGTTCACCTGGATAAAATGGCCGCTTTCACAATTGGACTCTATGGCATTGAAGTTAGGGTTGCCAGCCTCCAGGTACAAGCTGGAGCTCTCCTGACAACTGATCTCCAGCCAATACAGACCAGTCCACTTGGAGAAAATGGCCATTTTGGCAATTGGACTCTATGGCATTGAAGTCCCTCCCCTCCCCAAACCCCACCCTCCTCAGGCTCCGCCCCAAAAATCCCCCACTGGTGAAAGAGAGGGACCTAGCAACCCTAATTGAAGTCCCTCACCTCCCCAAGCCTTGTCCTCCTCAGGCTCTGCCCCAGAAACCTCTCACTGGTGGCAAAGAGGGACCTGGCAACCCTAGTGTTGGTACTCTTCCACATTCCTGAGTGGGTTGCAAAAGGATGGTAATTTTGTGCTTAACAATATCCTGTGAAGTTACAGATGCCTTTTGGTACATTTTTTAAAACCATGTGGTCATCTATGGCTACCTTTAGCTCTGTTTTTTTTTTTTGGTCTAAACATCGCAGAGTTTGTTTGCACTTGTGATCAGAAACTATGGGGAAAGCAAAGGAACCTCCCCAACTAGGCAGCAGAGTTCTACTGCTCTGACCTTAGATTCAGCTGTAAGGCACTGATATGTGTTGGAAGCCCATAGATGGCAGAATTTGAAGTGATCCCAAGTCCTTAGTACATTAATAATGGCAAGCAAGGCATGTGAGAGCCAAGGTACATATATTTTAATTTAATGTTCTTGCTGAGCCCAGCTATGGAAACTCAACTTGTTTCATGCTAATCCACAGTCCACAGCTTCGGGGGGCTTAGATTATTTTTTTCATACAGATATCTTTTCTACTACTGCACAGAAAATAAAATAAAAATCTGCGACTAATTTATGCTTCCACAAAGCTCAACCCAGTCAAAACTAAGGATATAGAAAAGGAGAGAATGAAACGAATGCGTCTGAGCTGGTCTCTTTGACTGGGCTCTCTTATCAATACCTCAAACCAGATTACAACAATTTAGATCCAGAGCAGTTTGCAGGAAAGTCAAGGGACTTTGGCCAGCAGAAGTGGGGAACAGAATTTGCTCTCACAATGCTAAACTTTGTTCATGGTAATATAAATATTCACACATCTTAAAAACATTGAGATTATAAATAATAATAATAATAATACCAAAGTGCTTTCTCTGGTTCAGGAAACACTGCTGCCTTTAAAAGCAGAGATTTTCCTTTCCTGGCCCCTGGTTAACCTTTTACTTCTCTGCTACTTTCTCATTATCCAGGTGTCCTCTTATGGATCCGTGAAAACAGGTTGGGCCTAGTTTTAAGTGTGAAGTAATCCCGTTGCTTCTATATCTGAGAGTGAATGAGCACCAGATTAGATCAGATAAAACACACTTGAGATAAAGTGCACAAGGTGGATTAAACAGGAAAAGAGGATTTAGTGAAGAACATATCCACAACTTTTTTGTTAACATTAAGAATGGTGTCTTTTGTAAGCAACATTTATGGAAACTCAACTGGAGCTTTAAAAGCTATGCCTTTTGTTGCACATTTCTCTGCATACATTTGCTTTGTAGTCCGTAGCTTTAACTTTGGGAGCCGTGCTGGGCCGTGACTCCTGTTCCTTTTGTTTAATGAAAAGCCAGAGATGTACTTTTGCCCACATATTCCTGTTTTTGTTTTCTTTGAAGTTTATTAAGCTATCCAGTAAGATGTGAAGCTCATTAGGCTTTTATTATCCTGGGCAAAAATTAAGCATCTGTTCCCTGGGGAGCGATAAACTGCATGTGAATATCTGGTCTATATGCACCTATTATTGCAATATTGACTCAATTCGTAATTTACAGTTTCTTGTAAACAGTGACACCATCTACCTACCAAATCTGACAGAAGGTTTGATTTTACTAGTCAGACAATTGATACCCCAGACATGTGACCTACACTTCACTGGCTGGCTCTTTATCCCTAATGGCTCTTTAATTTGATCAGCCAAATTAAATATGAAGCTCTTTTTTTGGAGGGGGTGACAGATTGACAGGCATGTGCAAAACTCATTGTACAAAGGTGAATCAAGAAAATGCAAAACTGAAATCATTTTAAATGACCTACATTCTGAAGTGCCACTTGATATTATCAAACTCTTTGATTTTCTTTTCATGTTCTCAAAACATGTGTACTTGCCAGTTCCAACTAAGGGTTTACAAAGTCTGAAGGGTATGTCTGAAATTGTGCTGAAGGTCAGGAAATAAACACATTCTGGGAATTCATCAGAGAAAAAATGGTTCCCTTTTTCCTAATTACGACTCAGCACTCAATAAGGACAGTAGAGTGCACCTTCTTTTAAATCTGGGTTCCATATGTCGTTACTTTAATTTGCTTTTATTTTATAATCCAGCAAGACAGGTAATGAAAATACAGTAGACATGTTCCTGATTTCTGAACACCACTTTCATCACTGCGTAGTGTAGAAAATCATCAGTTTATATGGTGTGTTTTTTACATGTTTAATGTTGATCTTGTAACAAGATATAGAACTATACTTCAAGGCTGATGTATTACTGCTGGTTGGAGCAATGCCCACACATTACCGCCTCTTCTGGCTTCTGCAATATCTAGTCAAGCAGCATGTATGATATGACATTGCTGCATTGTGAGTTTTCATACCTCTTTAGGGTTGCCAACCTCCAGGTATTAGCTGGAAATCTCCTGCTATTACAACTGATCTCAAGCCAATAGAGATCAGTTCACCTGGAGAAAATGGCCCCTTTGGCAATTGGACACTATGGCATTAAAGTCCTTTTCCTCCCCAAACCCTGCCCTCTTCAGGCTCCACCTCAAAAACCTCCCACCGGTGGTGAAGAGGGACCTGGAAACATACCTCTCACTTTTATCAGCTGCCACTTATGTGCATATGTGTGTGGCTGGTGGGAACTCACAATGTAATGCCATAATGTGATGCTTCTTGCAATACTCAATAGCATTGAAGTCCCTCCTCTACCCAAACCCCGCTCTCCTCAGGCTCCGCACTAAAAACATCCCACTGGTGGCGAAGAGGGACCTGGCAACCCTAAACATTGTCATTGGGTATATATGCCATTTTGAACAGTTAAATCCAGGCCCCCATCACAAACTGCTGATTGGCTATATTGCCGAAGTACAACTGGAGCATCTTGCTGGTGTGTGCTCACCTACTTCCACTCACATTTAACCTTTCACTAGGCCTGGACAAAATTCATTGATATTTCCAAGTTGTAAAACATTGCACATTTTTGTGCAGTAATATTTTTGAACTATCATCAAAAGGGAGAGTTGTAAATCTAACTGTTGTATTAAAATAAACTGCTGGAACCACTACTTGTAACCAACTGCAAAGATCAATAGAATGTAAATTATTAATTTAAATACAGAGCAAAATTAACCTTAAATATCCAGCAGATTTGCTAGAAAAATCCTGCAATACCAGTTAAAGATCCTGATTTGTGGTGTTATACTGCTATGATAGTCATTCTGCTGCATCCTAATATGGATTTCATGCTGCATCAAGTAGTACAATAGGGTCACTTTTGTGGAGATGAGAAATTTCCTAATCCTTGTGCAAAGCTGAGCCAAGAAAGCTGATAAAGCATAAATAACGGGATCAATTTGCTATGTAAGCATGTAGGTATGTCAATAAAACAATGGGTTTCTACACTGCATTGTTGGAATCATATGTGGAATTTTGAAAAGATACTGCCAATATATTTCAGCAGATGCATTTGGTCAGCTTATTACTGCTAATGAAAATATATCCTTACCTTCTATGAAAATATACATTTCAGAACATGAGGTGTTGTAAACAATATGTCCAAAGGCCATTCTTGACCTTTAACCAATGGGAATGGTCTGTCTAGTTGATCTCATCTAAATACACAGCAGG
This sequence comes from Euleptes europaea, assembly GCF_029931775.1. Taxonomy (NCBI): domain Eukaryota; kingdom Metazoa; phylum Chordata; class Lepidosauria; order Squamata; family Sphaerodactylidae; genus Euleptes; species Euleptes europaea. The sequence goes on along the minus strand of NC_079316.1, from coordinate 31,836,052 downwards.
TACAAAGATCTGAACCAATTTAGGTTGCACTCTAGTACCATACAGACCATCAAACTATGCTTCCCTACAGGGAATACTTAACATGTTTGTAGTCCATGATCACATTTATCCAGTGACGAAAATAAAATAAGCAGAATGGCGCTCACCATTGTGGAACCTCATTTTTTTTTTAAAAAAAAAATCTGTGCTGTTGAACAGCTTTTAAAAGTTGCCAATACAAACTGCTACATCAAAGGAGGAAATAAATAATCCACCCTGTTATATTGCTTGTAAAGTCAGAAGAGGAATTAAACAATTGCCAGTGGTGATCTTAAAATATTTGCAACAATTTCAGTGTCAAGGGTGATTAAACAGGGCTGGCATAGAACATAACATTATGGCAATTTTAAAGGTACTTATGGGTTCAATAGCAATTACAAAATTGTTCTGAACTAAGACCACAATTTGCTTTTTTCGTAGATGGCCATATGCCACAGATGTAGCATAGTGTGCTATTTTACAATCCTGTTATTTTAATTCAGTAGACCTAGAAAAGAAATACTTCCATGTCAGACAGGCTTTTCTTTTACTAGTGTTTTTGTGCTTGGCTCATAAAATAAGAGGCCCATCTGATACTGTCCACAGCCATGACACTGCTCCTTACTATTGTGTTGGACACCAAAAACTCCACTATTACATTGGAGAGAATTGTTTCAACAAGGCCACATTCTTGAGTAGTATATAAGGAAACTAACAGTGTTATCGTATGCAGAGTCCACTGTGTCTTCCTACCGTATCCATCCAAGTCCTTTGAAGTCAATATACTACTATTCAAGGTACAGGTTGAGTATTCCTTATCCGGAATGCTTGGGGCCATAAATGTTTCGTATTTCAGATCTTTCCGTATTTTGGAATATTTCAGAATATTTGCATATACATAATGAGATATCTTGGGGATGGTATCCAAGTCTAAACACGAAATTCACTTATGTTTTATATATGTTTTATGGACACTTTATACACATAGCCTGAGAGTAATTTTAAACAATATTTTTAATAATTTTGTGTACATTGAAAGCAAAGGTGAGAGAGGCTTGGCACGCTGCTGAGGGCCTGTGAGTAATGCCTGCATGTCGGCTCAAAACTTCAGGTTTTCGGGTGATTCTGGTTTTTGGATGTTTGGTTAAGGGATATTCAACCTATACTACTCTGCTTAGCATTACATAGTTGGTTTTGCTAGAAATGTGGATATTATGGTTCTAATGATGATGATGATGATGATGATAAAGGAACCATCTAAGGAACCATCTTGAACTTTACCCAGGCAGCACACGTTACAATGTTTAAATCAGAAGCAATTGAGTTATGAATTACATTTTGCATGGGAGTTATTTTAAGGCTTATGTGCAATTTCATAATACATGTGAGGGACTCCATGTTTGAATGTTCTGTTACATCAAATGCAACCTGCGCATGAAAACTAGTGTGTGAAGGATACGGGAGGTTTGGGCGAGAAGGGGAAGATTTTAATATGCAGATCATTCAAGTTTGCAGCCCCCTATCTGCAAAGTAAAGTCCTGGAACTATCGTACTACGTTCTTGAAATGAAATTTATGGCATGGAACCATCTAGGATAGTTTTGCTGGCAAACCAGATGGGAGGTGTGTATGCTCATTGGATTTCACCTTGGGGCTAACAATGTTTCTGCTGACTAATGCTCCCAATTGTTTCCTCCTTGGTTCCGATTTGGAAGACATGGCTATCATACAGAAGCCTAACTGTTCCCACCCAGAGTAATGGGTGCTATGGTAACAAGCATATAAATCAGCTTGCATTTCTTCTCCACTTTACAACAAACAGCCAGCGGCAGCAACTGACAACAATACAGATACATACTACAAAGTAGAAGCCAATTTACACAGTGGACTAATAAACATGTACTTTGACATGTGTTGCAGCCACCACATAAAGATTCTTTTTCATGTGGTGGTGTAAATCTGACTGAAATATATCATGCGAGGACTTTTGCAGGTACCACAAGTATTCAGAACATGTTTTGGTAAAGATAACTAATTCACTGTGCTTTAAAGAAGAAACATTTATTTACCTTTATCACATAATATGTGAGCAAATGTAGTATACTGCATTAAACCAATGGTTTCCTCCCACCATAGTTCTGGTTAAGTAACCTGTTCATTGTCCAAGTTGCATTGTGTAACCCTAAAAAGCAATGAAGGGTAGAATGCCTTATGTACAAAGCCTGTGAGCTGATATTCAAACAGGAGGTTAATTATTCAGTTGTGAAAAACCGGTCTTTTAGAGTTGCCATCTTCCTCTGAGGCACATTAGTGTGTAATCTTTGCATATGTTAAAAACTACTGCACATTCTCTCATAAGTGGTAGGAGAAGGAATTACTACTGCAATTCATTTTCCTTGGAATAAGCCCCACTGAATAAAATGGGACCTACTTCTGAGTAGGCCTGCTAAGGCTTGCTGACAAAGTCATGACTAATTCTTTGGGTAAAGCCATGGAAATTTTCCTCTAGGTCCAAACACTGTCAACAGCTATATAAGGGCTTTCTCATCCTTTTATCTGTTTTGAATCTGTCACCCTCCAGCTTCAACAGATGACCTCACGTTCTAGTATTAGGGAGAGGGAGAAAAGTACAGATACTTTTTAATTTAAACTCTTAACATTATTATAGTAACTAGTCACAAATGGTTTCCTATTTATGCAATAAGCTCCTGGTAACGTCACTGAAATTGAACAGAGGATCGGATTCTAATAATGTATGTTTATTTCATGAATTTGTGTGCAATTACATTGTAATTATGTCTTTCTAGGTGAGCCTTTTTTTTTCTTTTTGGCTGACATATAGCTCACCAGTGCCTTTTTAAGTGTAATTGCCATTCTCAGTACCATTTAGCAAAGCTGAACTATTGTTATTGGCTGGCAAATTACTTACACTTAGACCATAGGTAACCGGATAAATTAAGAGACTCTGTCAGTAATATTACAACATAAAGTGGTACTGAGCAGAAATTGAAAGCAGATGTTTTTCTACTGTAGTCACTTTTTATAACATTTTAAGGAACTGAAGGGGGGAAATGCCAATTCTTAACTGACACCTACCTGACACCTGATGAATACCTAACTGCACTGCTACAAATGGAGGAGGCTTCGTACAGCTTTCAAATGAGCAGAGAAATTCATTCCTACTTTTGCGTCTGTCCTTTGATAATTTGAGGTATGTTGATAATCTAACCACCACCACCCCCGTCTCTCTCTAGTTGTATGCAACAAGTCAGATGTGACAATTAGTGGCCTTGCATTCCCATCTGCATCAAAAGATGCACCCAGGCTTTTAACAAATGGGGCCCACATGAGCATTGTAATATGGATGCTAACGTACATTCAGGATCAGACATTGTACATATATTAATATAAATCTGTTTTTATGTGTGGATCACCCTTGCTGGTAGATATAGGCTACTTACAGTTAGGGTTGCCAACCTCCAGGCTGGAGATCTCCTGCTATTACAACTGATCTCCAGCCGACAGAGATCAGTTCCCCTGGAGAAAATGGCTGCTTTGGCAATTGGAACCTATGGCATTGAAGTCCCCCCCCAAACCCCACCCTCCTCAGGCTCCGCCCCCCAAAACTCCCACCGGTGGTAAGAGGGACCGGGCAACCCTACTTATGGTACAGGGGTTTATGAAATTATGTATGGATTGAAGGACTTAGTCTTAGACAAAGAAAGTTTTGTGCTTCTCCCATAATACTTGAGTGCAGGGTCAGTCAATCACGCTGATTCAGACAGATTCTGACAGACTGGAATCCCCACCCCCACACCTTATATTGTACTATTAATGTCTGGAACTCACTGCCATATAATGGGTAGTATAGAAGGCTTTAAAAGAGAATAAAACAAGTTCACAGTGGCTATGTCCATCAGTGGCTAAAGGAAAACTTTACGTTCGGAAGTACCGTACATCTAAACGTCAGTGGCTGAGGGGAAATGGAAAGCAAGGGCTATTTGGTTGGTCACTGAGGGAACAGAACACTGGACTGAATGGAACTGCAGTGGTGTTCTTGTCTGCAAAGATCCAGTTCCAAAGATACTATTTCCAAAGCTGAGAGTAAGGTTGTCATTTCAGTCATGTTGCACCATTGTCACCAGGTATTGGTGGTCTGTGGCACAAGAGAAGCTCGACTTCACCAAATGCATAGCCGCTGAACTACTCCACTTTATCAGGCAAAAGTAGGGTTGCCAAATCCCTCTTTGCCACCAGTGGGAGGCTTTGGGGGTGGAGCCTGAGGAGGGCGGGGTTTGCCATAGAGTCCAATGGCCAAAGCAGCCATTTTCTCCAGGTGAACTGATCTCTATCGGCTGGTGATCAGGTAATAGTGGGAGATCTCCAGCTAGTATAGGAGGTTGGCAATTCTAGGCAAAAGTATATCATCCTACAGGGCTTGAGGGGGACAGTGATCATTATACTTGAAGAAATGTGTGTTTCACTTACAAAACCAGTGTCCCACGGAGGTGACCACTCTAGGAAGAACAGCAGCGTCCTGTCCTGTCACTTCATGCCTCGAGGCCAATCACTCATTAGTGGAGACATGCTAGTTTGGATTAAACCAGATCAACAATGCAAGCTGTAGCTGCCGTGCAGGGGAATAAGCATCTAGGATTGACAGCTCCCAGATCCTGGTTATACAAGCAACTACTATGCTGACATCATTCTTTCTTGGAAATAGACTCTGAGTGGCATTTTGGGATAGCACAATCTATAAATCTGCATGAGAAATAAACGTGATTGGGCCTTACTTGCATTAGGGTATAAATTAGGAATCATGGGGTAGATGCCAATGGAGATACACGAGTAAGAATTTACTAAAAGCCAGGCCAGGATCAACCATGTGGCAGCTCGCAAAATTATAACATGAATTTCTATGTTAATATTATTCTTTTTGTCAGTTCTAAGCAAATGGGAAATGCAGTTTCATATTTTATAGATGGAAGAAAGCTCCGGCATCTTAGCTCCTGGCTCATTATTTGTTGACTTTATACATTGCCCCTTCAGTCTGCGTCAAAAATGAATGGTGAATTCTGAAAACTCCCTGAATATTTTGAACAAAAATACTCCTAACTGAGAACCATTATTTTTAAGCTGGTAGAGAGTCTATATTCTTAGAGTTAATTTGCATATTCAGCATAATCATATAGTATAACACTGTTGGAGCTGTTCTTCTGCCTGCAGGTGTGGGATTGCACGTTTAAATGCTCTAGTGAGTAAAATAATTCCTTGCCAAACCTGACGGGCTAGGCTTCTCTTTTTCTACGTGCAGTTTTTTTTTCCATTAAGGAACTACAGACACATGACGCAACACAAACTAACCAGGGTTTTGTTACTCTGTCCTTGTGAACAATTACTCTTTTCATCTGATTTCAGCTCTAAACAGTAAAGAAAATGAAAATATAATGTGTCATGTGTGATCACATGGAAGAGGATTTCCATGTTATTTTTATAGATTCTTTCTGGTCCATCTCAAGTGAGTTAATCTGAGTTCTGCATACACCAGATCCAAATTACATTGCCGTGCTGCTGCCAGCGCATCTTGCCACTGCTTTTTCTTCCCCACAATTATCTAGCCAGAGAGGGGTGGCAGAAACAGAGGCCTCGGACTGTTGGCATCTGGTGGTAGTCCAAGGGACAGGTGAAACCACAGAGTTTCCAGCGGAGCCTAAGGAGGACAGGGTTTGGGGAGGGGAGAGACCTCAATCTCATAGAGTTCAATTGCCAAAGCGACCATTTTCTCCAGGGGAACTGATCTCTATCTGCTGGAGATCAGGTGTAATAGCAGGAGATCTTCTGCTATTACCTGGAGGTTGGCAATCCTATGGACAATGAAAACTGGAGGCAGGAGATCTCCCACCAAGAATGGGCAAATGGCAAGCCTAGGTTTAATGACTACCACATGCTTCATAATGACAATGGACACTCCTGGGTATCTTCAGGCGGTGTATCGAGGTCTTAAATAGGTTTACCAATCTCCAGCGGGTTCCGGAGATCTCCCAGAATAATTGATCTCTGGAATAAGATTTCTCTGGAGAAAATGGCTGTTTTGGAGAGTGACTCTGTGGTTGTTTCTTCCAAACGTGACATCACGCCATTGCTGATGGCAGCCCCTGTATGTCCTCACCTCCCATCTCCTGACAGGCCTGGCAACTGTAGATCCAACTCTAGATGTGATGCTAGAGATGTGTGAAAAGGATCTCCTGTGCATCTATAAAGTTAAAAGAAGCTGCAGGGGAGGAGAATCTGATCATGGCCACAATGGTGAGCGAAAGGGGAATTAGTGCTTTCCACCCTCACCCTATGGCATTTTTCTGATTTAAATTGCTTGTGCAAAGCTGCCTTATGAAGGCAAAATTACCTGTCCCAAGTGGATATATATATCGTAAAAGAATGTACTGGGCACTGTGGTGTCAAACGCTCTCCTAGCTGATGTACCTTGACTTTTTCTTTTGTTGTATGTAGTGCTGTAATTTATATTCTATTGTAGAAACATAGTAAATAATGTAATTTAAAGGCCAGTTGTTTTTTTCCCAGTCTGACATTTGTCACACACACTGCAATAGTTGACAATATAAAGCCTTTTCTTCTCCTTCTGTGAAAACATACTTAGCAGCTTTCACCCTTTGTGTACTGAATACAGAAGACTTTTTCAGGAAATGTCAGCCATGCTAACTGTTATCCCTTTAAATGGATTATATTCAATTACTGCAATTATGCAGTTACTGTAAAAATGTAACTTTTAATCTGAAGGGGGAAGGAGGAAAGAACCCAACTCTGAACTTTAATTGCCGCATTCACCAACTATTCTCAGGCTCAAGGGCTACTCACAAATACAATGCCCTTGGAAGGCAGAAACAACAACAATGCAAGGGGATCCTGTATTTTGGAATGCTTTCCAAATGCTGTTCCTAAAGAGAGAATTTTTACATTTGCCTAATGACCTTGTGGAGAACGGAGATCACAGATAATTGCTGGAAAAGATGAGACACTGCATACTGTCGAAAGTTGCACAACATTGTGAGAAAATGACCATAAGCCTGATTCCATGCCAGTAAATATATTGGCATAGTTACATCTGTTCTTACCTCTTTCCTTCTTGAATATTTAAATTCTAATCAGATTTAATAGGAAGGCTGAGGCTATATGGGGGAGGCAAGTTTTGTGAAACATGGTCCCATTTAGATTCAAGTCCAGTAGCACCATAGAGACAAACAAGATTTTCAGGGCAAAGGCTTTTGAGATTCAGAGCTCTCTTCGTCAGACACTGTGAGCATCTTGAAAGCTTATACCCTGAAAATCTTGTTGGTCTCGAAGGTGCTACTACACTCAAATCTAACTGTTCTTCTGAAAACCAACACAACTACCCTCTGAAACTATAGTCCCATTTAGGTGATATTTCAGACACTGTACGAAACACGGTAAAATGTTCTGTATACCACATGGAAAAATTACAGGTCTCACTCGAATTTGCTTTGTTCTGTTATCAGCCAAAACTGATTGGCTACGTGGTGCTATTTTTTCATATTTCATTTTGAAAGTATGCAGTGCTTGGTCCTATTTAGAAGTGATTAACTTTGCCTGCAACATGGCCTTTCTTCATAAGGCTGAGTAGTTTTCTCACAAAGTCAATGTCTTAATCACTCTTTATATATTTTAAAAACTTTTGAATATGAACCAGCAAACATGAAGCACTTTTAAATGTGTTTGATTTAAATGGCAGAGAATTATAAGGACATGCCTAATTATCCCATTGAAATAAATGCAACTTAAAAGAGCTTGACTTTGCTAAGTCATGCCTATTGTCTGCAAGATCTTGAGGAGTTGACATTTAGACAATATGTTTGAATATGTATTTGAATATGCTTAATTGAATCTTCAGTTACAGTTTCTTTTGTAGTTTATTTTGATTCTACTCCTCTATAGTACTTACTGCAGGGGTCCCCAACCATGTTCAATCTGCAGACACTTGGGTAATTTAGAGAAAGGGTAGCAGGTACCACCATGAAATGGCTGCTACAGTAATGTTGCCAACTGCCTGGTATTACAATTGGTATTAGAGCTGATCTCCATATGACAGAGATCAGTTCCCCTGGAGAAAATGGTTGCTTTGGAGGGTGGACTCTATGGCATTATATGCGACTATAATCCATGCCTTTCCCCAGGCTCCAACTTGAAAATCTCTAGGTATTTCCCAACCCAGAGCTGGCAACCCCAATGCCACAGCCAGGACCAGTCACAAAAGGGCCACCACAGAGTAGGGCCAATCACAAAATGTTGGGATAGTCTACAAAATATTGAGAAGTTCCAAACCAAACATCCTCCTACAATGAAATCAGTTCTTATTCAGCAGTTCCTACAGATGCAAAGGCAATACCACCGGGGCTCTTCTAAAGAACCTTCTGTATTGAGGAAATAGAAGGGAAATGGAAGACACTTATTTGTCTTTTTTGGCAGTCCACAGTATCTGTAAAACTCACCTCCAACATTAAAACTTTAAAAAAACTTTTATCTTCTTCCGCTATGGCACTTCTGTGTGCTGAGGAAGATGCTGGAGAACCTTCTAGGTGGAGTCAGTTCATGAGGACCACTGGCCAGGCATCACTGTTGTCCTAATTCAATTATGAGTGTGACCTAGAACTCACCCAATGTTCTCCTGCGACTGTATATTGCAGGGGAAAGTGGTGAGCAAGCTTATTCTTGGAGAAGATTGTCCCCCAGTTCCCATTACTGATCATCTAATTGCTGAGATTCCAAGGAATCCCTGGAATATAATAGTACAGTTTCCTACAGTTGTGCACTGTTTGACTGCTTAGATGTTATACATATTCTGTGTATATTAAATTCATATATAATTTGCACACATGTACTTTCATATAGATTTGGTATTTGCTAGCTTCCAGGTCGCCATTGCTTCCTGAGAGTTTATTTTCTTGGTTTGTAGCCTTAGGGATGGAGTCTCTGCAGGATTGTTTTGCTAGATATAATTTAGGATTTGCTTCCAGATACTTTTCTTTGCTCCTTTTCTTTTTTTTTTGGTTGTCTTTACTTGAGCGGTTTTTATAGTTGCCATCTTCTTGAGACCCCACCTTAATCATCACACAGATTAAGACAACATAAAGATTTCTAGTGTGTCCACTCTCTCTCTCTCTCTCTCTCTCTGTCTGTCTGAATTGTCCATATATACATATACATATATATACACACACACACACACACACATATATATGTGTGTATATATATGTGTGTGTATGTGTGTATATATATATGTGTGTGTGTGTGTGTGTGTGTGTGTGTATATTTCATACTAATCCTAGAGATTTTCTTTCAACAGTTTGCTGTTGACTGTTTTCAAATGTTATACCTAACACAAATGTGATTTTTGAAGAAGTCTCTTTAAGCCTAATTCTGTATGGATTATCCATTTATGTGTGTGTGTGTGTGTGTGTGTGTGTGTGTGTTAGGTATAACATTCGGAAACAGTCAACAGCAAACTGTTGAAAGAAAATCTCTAGGATTAGTATGAAATAGAGGTACAAGGGAACTTTTTCTTTGGCTATGGCACTTAAACTTTTTCATTATTTCTGTAGCATGTAAAACAAAAGCATTTTTTTTCAATTTTAGCTTTTTGACAATGCATAGTGGTTCAGTGTCTACATCTGACAACATTTGCAACCCACGAGAGTGACTGTTACTGCTAGAAAGTATGTCCTGGAGGCGTTTTCTGTCAGAGGAAATGACGGTAACTTTTCCCATGCAGATTAAGCTGGTGTTTACAGATTTGCCTTGGGTGTGCATTTTCATCCAGCTGTGATCAAGTAACACTGCCTGATGAGTGCCAGACAGATTTCTTAGTACTCAAGTCTTGCCTGCCTATCCTGTCTAATGGGAACATGGCCCTAATGTGGACACAGCGACAGAGATCACTTAATATAGACTGCCCAGTTTCCTTTTCATTTGTTTATCAAGCTACTAGGGCTGTCGAAGGCTGGAAGGCGCAGATCTGTTTAAAGAGCCCCCCGCGCGCCTTCATGGAAGCCCCGTGAAGGCCCGTGGGGGGCTCTTTAACGCCCCCGCCCCCTTCCCGACTCTCGGTTTGAAGTGGTGGGTGCCGCCTGGGCAGGCGGCGCCCAGCACTTCAAAGACTCGGCCGAATTTTCCCCTGCACTCCAGATCTTGCACCGAATTTCGCGGATCCGAAGCGGGGGAGTTCGGACTTTGGCACGTCCCAAATTAAAAAGGGCCGAATTTTCCCGAAGCCGAACTTTACTGAATTTTTTTCCCAACAACCCTACAAGCTACCGTGTTTCCCCGAAAATAAGACATACCCATAAAATAAGCCGTAGCAGCATTTCTAAGCATTTGCTTAATATAAGCCATACCCGAAAATAAGGCACCCCATGGCTGGTGTGGAGAAGACCAGGAGGAGCCCAGCTGAGCAGATGCAGTCTCCAGCGGCTGCTTCAAAGGCCCGGCAACCAGCGCGCCCGGGGCTGGGGTGGAAAAGACCAGGAGGAGCCCAGCTCAGCTGAGGCAGTCTCCCGCAGCCACTTCAAAGGCTTTGCAACCAGCGCGCCCAGGCCTCTGGGGGCGGGGAAGACAGGAGGAGCCCAGCTGAGCAGATGTAGTCTCCCGCGGCCACTTCAAAGGCCCGGCAACCAGAGCGCCTGGGCCTCTGGGGGCGGGACTGGAAGGGGGTGGTAAGGGGAGAACGGGAGCCGAGAGGGAGGACAGTTCTGATTCCCTCGGAATAAGACATCCCCTGAAAATAAGCCATAGTGTGTCTTCTTGAGGAAAAATAAATATAAGACAGTGTCTTATTTTCGGGAAAACACGGTACATCTTTCAACTGGAATTGATAGTGCTACCCTTATCTATTGCAGTTCACATAGAGTTACCCTTTAATAGGTAGAGTTGCCAACCTCCAGGTAATAGCTGGAGATCTCCAGCTGTTACAACTGATCTCCAGCTGATAGAGATCAGTTCACTTGGAGAAAATGGCCGCTTTGACAATTGGAGCTAAGGCATTGAAGTCCCTCCCCTCTCCAAACCCTGCCCTCCTCAGGCTCTGCCCCAGAAACCTAGAGCCAGTGGCGAAGAGGGACCTGGCAACCGTAGTAGTAGGCAGCCTGTCTTTTTATATGCTGCGGCTAGTAACATTCATTCTGAACTTCTAGTAACAAATTATAGAGTGGTGTCTTCTAGTATTCCTGCAACTAAAATAAAACATCCTGATTTGTTTTTAAACTTCAGCAAGATGAATTAGTGCAGAGTCGACTGATTTATTTATTTTGGATATTTATAGATATTATTTATTTAAATAATAATGGATATTTCTACCCTGCTCTTCTTCTCAGTGGGAACCCAAAGCAGCTTCTGACATCATTCACCCCTCCTCTATTTTATCCTTGCAACAACAATCCTGTGAAGTAGGTTAGGCTGTGAGAAGGTGACTACCCAAGGTCACCCAGTTAGCTCCCATGGGAGAGTGGGGATTTGAACCTGAGTCTCTCAGATTATACTACAGCACTATGCTGGCTCTCATAATATAGCAGGCAGGCAGATGACAGCATTGAGCAATGTGGAATTATGTGGGGAGTAGCATCCTAAGCACTGATTTGCACTTATGCTTTGTTAATGAGCACAGTATGTGCGAGCTGTTGCAGTTTATGAGACTGGACCAGGACTTAAACAATGCAACCAGCCATGATGCAGTGAAGAATCCAGCAAAATCCCCTCTGAAATCTATAGGATCATTGCTTGTTAGGCTGCTCCCTTCATCATTAAAATACCAAAAAAGTCTTACGACAATTTCAAGCTGAATGAATTTATTGCTGGATACACTTTTGGGAGCCTAGAGCCCACTTCACTAAAGTTTATGCTACCATAAATTTGTTAGTCTTTAAGGTATCACAAAGTACTTTATTCTTTTGGCTGCAGCAGACTAACATGATTACCCCCTTGGAGTTTCCTTTCATAGTTGGAACTGTATTCTCTTGTCATTTACTGGCATTGTCTTCTTCTTCTTCTTTTTTAAGGAGCTGTTAAAAATAGCTCAGCTTAGCTGTCACAACCCAGAATGGTAAATGAGATTTCTTTTCTTTTTTTCTTTTTTTAATTATAATGTGTAATTTTTGGTACTTTGGGAGCAATACTTTTGTCTTATGGAGAATGTTAAGGCATGCCCACCAGTGATTTCAGAGCAACAACAGCAATTGAGATGTTACAGCTCTTGTCCCTAGAAGCGTGCAACCTTAATGCATATAGTTAAAGTGTGAGGTCAAAAGGATGAGTGTCCTGCAGGACCTGGAGCTATGGCTTATATTAGTACCACTTGTTAATTTTGGTATTTTTCCCCCTTGTGACTTAGTTGCTGACAAGTTAGTGACAAGAGAATCTATAGAGGGGGGACTATACGTCTGCTTAACGTATTCTATGAATCTGAATTTGGCTTCAGAACCTTGCTTTTCCATGAAAACTCATTGATTGCCCTGGGCCAGATTACAAATTAAATAGCATTTCACATTCCCTTCTATAAAGTGACTCAGTAATTATCTGCTTCATGGTGTAGGTATTGGGTTTTATATTTGGTTAATATAGCAGAGTTTGCCCAGTCATGGAAGCGAGACATTGAGTGCAATGAATTCAGTCTTCCCAAGAAGTAAATCGCAAAAAAAGTAGAACTTACATTTATTCAGGTTTAGTTTGTTAATATTCTTGTTGCAGTTGATAAAAGATAGAAAACCTCATCTAAAGACTACATGTCCCTATACAAGTGGCTAGCTAATCCAGCATCATGTGAGTGCAAGTATGATTGTATGGTTTAAGCAGGAGAGACCTGTAGAAACGTCTGCCTCCTTTGCAGACCATGTGGAAAGAGGGAGACAAAATGGCTACTGAGAAAGAAGGAGGAGGAGTTAGAGGGCAGCCCCCCCCCAAGTTCAGCAAAACAGCAACATCTCATTAAAGCAGTGGTTCCCAACCTTTTTTTTGACCAGGGACCACTAGGACTTTTTTGTTCGGTGCAGGGACACCAAGGTTCAAAATAAAAATTCTGAGAATCTGAAAATAAATTTTAATCATAACTGTTAGTTAAACATTAAACTTAGAATAATATTTGAATATATTTTTATAATAGAGAACTTTTAATTAAAAATCAATGTGATTTTTGGGCTTGCATCCTTTTTACAAGCTGGGCATTTCTGAGGCTAATACTGTTGCTCAGAGCTACACAAATATCATCACTTGCTTCCAATCGATTTCTGGTCTTGTTCTTAATTATAAGCAAAGCAGAAAACCCTTGTTCGCATAAATAAGTTGTGGAGAAGAGCATAAGATATCGCAAGGCGAATCCCCAAACTGTAGGATATGAAATTGCTTTTTTACACCAGAACTCTTCAAGAGAAACTGATTCAAACACATCCTTACAGTGCCTATCATTTTGGAATTCAATGAGCTCTTCCTGGATTTCTTCTGCAACCTCTTCAACAGCAATACCAAAAGGATTGCGAATCAGCTTTTGGGTATCTTTTGATTCGGTCTGGTTATATTCCAGGAAGTAACGGTGGAATTCATCGACCAGCATTTGCAGATGACTTCTGATGTTGTCTTGTATATTCGCGGTGATCATGTCATCTTTACTATCATCGACCAGTGCTTTTATTAAAGAAATAGCAACTACAAACTTAGAGTAAAATAGCGCCCCCCAATGTCAAGGCATGCTGAGTCACTCTCACTCCAACAGTCGGTCTGTTGATAGCCATTAGCCAATGAATGTTGGCTGATGTATTTAATGGGCCACCTCCTCCTGCATTGTCCAGCCCCAAGTTGAGGTCCTCTTCTCAAGCCCTGCTCTCCTTGCCCCACCTGCAAAGGTGAGGAGGGCGATGACAAGAGGCAGCACTTTTCAGTGGCACCTTTGTGACATCACCACTCTTCAGGCTTGCCTCGTGCTTACCTTACTTTTCTTTAGGTAAAAAGGTAAAGGTAAATGTCCCCTGTGCAAGCACCAGGTTATTCCTGACCCATGGGGTGACGTCACATCCCGACGTTTACTAGGCAGACTTTGTTGTGAGCAGAACTTGGATTGCAGTACTGCAGCTTACCACTCTTCGCCACAGGGATCCCTTTAGGTACCAGCAAAAAAAAAAAAAAAAACATATTTTTTTTTACCCAGACATTGAATGAAGGGATTTTATCTGTTTTTAGCTGTGTTATATTTGGTTTCCGACCTGAGGACTGTTTTATCAATACCATTATAGGCAGTTTAATGTTTGCTGGATTTTATTTCACCCTGGCTTTTTAAAAATGGCTTTGGCTTCTATTTGGTAGGTTTCATGTTAATTATTTAGTTGTAAGGTACCTTGAATAGGTCTCTGGAGAGGCAGCATATATCCTTTTATGCTTATGATCCTCAGAGAGGTACCTCCCTTGGCCTGATCCAGCAAGTCTATTCATATGATAAAAGTGACTTTGCACACTGACATTCCTATCTGAAGGCAGGTGTGTGTCTGGCATGATTTAATGACAGCTGCATTAAGTACAGAACTTGTGAGTCCATCTTGTTGTGTTGCATGCGTAACAGGCTACTTCCCTATCACAGAGGTGGAGGGTAGCTGCCCTGTTTGATTAAGATTCCCAACACTGCTTTGTCAAATGCTGGGAAATTTGGGGAGTGGTGCTTGGGAAGTGTGGAGTTCAGGGAAGATGTGATGTCACTTCCGGGTCACTCTAGGCTGCCTCTCCTGGTCTTGTAGTCTTTACCACAGAGACTTGGGGGAATTCTTAGAGCATCATAATGTAGAGGCCATTTATAGTCCCTCTCCTTAGTTCCTCAGGGGAGAAGAATTGGGGTTGGAGGCTGGTAATACCCCACTCTGGTGGGTAAACAGGAAGCCTATGTTTGATCCACTTCTTTAAGAGTCCTCAGGTGTAAGCCATTTGGACCTGCAGACTTGCTTGATTAATAATGGTCTTCATTTCCCCAAACTACAACCACCAGGTCCTGCTATTACAACTGATCTCCAGCTGATAGAGAAAATGGCCACTTTGGCAATTGGACTTTATGGCATTGAAGTCCCTCCCCTGCCTAAACCCCGCCCTCCTCAGGCTCCGCCCCAAAAACCTAGAGCTTTATCTCTTGCTAAAAGTAATGCTGCTACTTTTCCTCATGGTAACTCCATCAGCATGGTAGGACCATAGAAACTAAGATGGGCTTCTCTCCAAAGCACAAATATGGCAATTATCTATAACTCCCTCCCTCTTTGTAGGTTTCGTTAGACATGGATATAGTAAGAATTCCAATTGGATCTTAGTTTACACAATGGTTAAAGATGCTTCCCCAAAATATTTCCAGCTGTCCCCTTTTCTCCCTCCCCCAGTTTGCATTTAGGTAAAAGGTAAAGGTCCCCTGTGCAAGCACTGGGTCATTCCTGACCCATGGGGTGACGTCACATCCTGACATTTCCTAGGCAGACTTTGTGTACAAGGTGGTTTGCCAGTGCCTTCCCCAGTCATCTTCCCTTTACCCCCAGCAAGCTGGGTACTCATTTGCATTTACAGTATATTAATATCCTTTAGCATGGATTACAATAGGTGGGCCTATAAACAGGTCCCTCCTATTGTTCCAACACTTCTATTTGTGCTAGATCAATAGTTTTCAATGAACTCTTGGGCAAATGGAAGTGCTAGCACAAGAGGTAGCATGCTCTG
Organism: Euleptes europaea; assembly: GCF_029931775.1. NCBI lineage: Eukaryota > Metazoa > Chordata > Lepidosauria > Squamata > Sphaerodactylidae > Euleptes > Euleptes europaea. The sequence continues at coordinate 31,820,282 of NC_079316.1, read as the reverse complement.
TGGCAGAGACTACCTAGCGCATGTGAAACTTGTTCATAAGATCCACACTGATATTATTGACTTCCACTCTACAAAGTGTACATTTATTATATATAATAGAATCCTTGCTTGACTAATAATGGTCTTCATTCCCCCAAACTACACTAGGAAAAGTAGTATGTGAAAAATAAGATTATAATTAGTCCCTTAGATCATAAATAAAGTTGTGGTCCAGTTTATACTCATTTCTTCCTTCTCAAGTAATTCTCATGTTACACCATGGGGACAGTTTTCCTTCCTTTAACCCTGTGTTTCAACACTGTGAGAGCAAAGCACGAGAGATATTGGACAGCAAGAGAAAAGAATCCCTGTTCCATCCAAGTCCAGAATTTAATAAAATGTGACAGGAAAAGAGGAAGACCCAACATGAGATGGATTGACTCTATTAATGAAGCCACGGCCCTCAGTGTGTAAGACCTAAGCAAAGCTGTTAACAATAGGATGTTTTGGAGGACATTGATTCATAGGGTCATCATGAGTTGGAAGCGACTTGACGGTACACACAACATACTTACTGAGAATATTGGCTAGGTAGCTCCTTTGAAGTCATGTAAATCAGATTGAGCGTATTAATTAAAAAAACAACTTTGGCTTACATGAACAATTAACAAGAAAAACTGTCAAATATTCCCCAATTAAATTAAATAGTTACAATATGTGATCAACCTTTATTCTTTAAAGGGCAGTGTTTTAAGTCTGTCACATCATGCAACTACTTAATGTTTAATAGGTCCCTAGGAGAGACTCTGCTCCTATTACACAGGGGAACTGGAAACAATTGAACATGTCTTTTTTAGATGCCCTTTTAACAAGACAACCTGCTCCAACATTATTGAACTGATCATTGGAAAAATGGGTGCTGGAGGAGAGGGTGAATGGACTAAAAGGTTTTTGTTGGGTGATAATTCCCCAATTACCTCTCAGGTGGCTAAATATTGCACAGTTGCACTCAAGAAACATTGTCTTAGAGTATCCTCCTGACCAAATTCAGAAAATGTATAACCCGGTATTTCATAAAGGGATTTGTCTGGGATTGTAAATTCACTCTTTGTAAGGTTTGCATCTGTTTTATCTGGCAAATAGCCATAAATACTTAATGTTTAAATTTTAAATTTCTAAATGTTCTAAAGAGGTTTTCTTTTCAGAATCAAAAAAAAGGAGAGAATCTGCTTTAAATATTTCTTTAAATTACTACACACAAAGGACTTTTGTATCAGGTTCAGGTATCTATATGGAAACAAATTGTTAAAAATACTGGTGAAATATTTTCAGCCAGGCTTGAAGAAATTAGTCTATAGTTTTTTGAACAAAGATGATGATTCATAAAAGTGTGTCATGTTGAGGCTGATTCAGTGTTCAGACCTTTAGTTGATTTCTGACTCATTTAATTCATCAAAGCATGTCATGCTGGAGAACTAGATGGCTCAGGGGAATATTATTGGTGTATAAAACCTTTCACCTTTAGGTCACAGGTTTGTGTCCTGACAGGTCCCTGTTGACTTTAAAGACCTAGACTTCTGAATGGATTTCTTATGACCTCAGTGCAAAATGTTGGTGGGCTCCGTGCAATTTTGCTGGGCAGGTGTCCTCTTCATAAAATCTACCCTATATATTGAGACTTGGCAAGCTTGCATCCTCCTTGACAATCAAAGGACTGAAAAATAGAACTGCGATCAAATAATGACTGACTTCATTCTCACTAGAAGAGAACCCAGGTGAATTTATATACGTCATGCTGCTGTGGGGAATGTACGGTGAATGAAGAAGAGCAAGAACTCAATTTGGCTATTATAGGTCTGCTGTTACACATCACGTTACACTATGTACTTGTAAAGTGAGAAGGCAGAAACAGTCAGTGGTGCTTTCGGGGCTGGAAGACTGGGGGCCCAACTCATGGTCTCAGCAGGGCCCCTCAAAATTTGCATTTGAAGTGTGAATTACTATCTAAAAGGAGACCTTTGCATTTGAAGTGTGAATTACTATCTAAAAGGAGATGCCAAAAGACCATTAAATCTGCAGTCTAAAATCACCTCAGTGAACCACTGGAGGTAGTAGCTGCTTGATGCTAATTTCTGACTGTCCACATTATTTCTTGACCTACAGTTCTGTTAATCGTGGAGATGGCCTTCCTTAGTATGATGCCACCACAGAAAAAGCCCTGTCTCTGTATTATGCCTGAATTAACAAAGGTAAGGCAGGTAGGCATGTTGACGTCATCCGCTTGCTTCACCCCAACTTTGCCCCAGAGAGAACTTCCACTGTTAAGCTTGCGAAGGGTTGTTAACATTTGTTTGTTTGTTTCAGAAGTAGGGTTGCCAACCTCTGGGTAATAGTTGGAGAACTCCTGCTATTACAACTGATCTCCAGCCAATAGAGATCAGATCACCAGGAGAAAATGGCCACTTTGGCCATTGGACTCTAGGGCATTGAAATGAATGGGCTTAGACTGGAGTAACTCTTCTTAGGAATGCACTTCTTAGGAATCCATTAAACATTAACAAATGAAATCAATTAAAATGCCATGGCTGACCCTGGATATTATTTGCCTTTCCCTATGGAGAATAGCTAGTGTCTGATCATATAAGCCCCCCAGCCCCTGAGATGGCTTTTAAAATTTGGATTTAATCTCTTCGTTGTCCGACTTCGTGGTGTGGTAGTATTGCCCTTAAATAAAACTTCCATTTTTTTAAAAAAGGTTAGTACAGCTGGTCAAAAAATGCACTTAAAGTTTAGAATCACATATCATTGTTTACACAGATGACTGTTTGGGAGAGACTTCAATAGAAGCTGACTTTACTAGCAAAGAAGCAGGCTTTGGCAATAACACTGGGTGATCAGCAACTGCGACTCATATTTTCCGACTGAGATCAATGTAGACTCTAATCCATTAAATGCAGACTTAAATATCACCCAGCAGATATGAATAGATGACAGTGGAAATGGAAGGAAAGAAAAGTATGGAGTCGTCAGATTGAAGAGCCTTGTTTCATATGGCAATCCATTTTAGTACTCAACAGGAAATCAGTCTGATTCCAGATTTTCAATTAACATACCCTAGATATGGAGAGAAAATACTTCTTTTCTTGCAAACACAAATGCTTTTTGTTCAGCTGTGTTTAGCTTCTGTTCACAGAATTGATTTTCTTTCTTTCTTTCCTTCCTTCCTTCTTCCTTTAAAAAAAACAAACAAACCACACCAAACACCAGTCTTTGGAAATATGTTAAGAAAGTATCTTTTTTGAAATGCCAAGGAATGGTTTTGTGAGGTACAGAAAGTGGCCAGCAGTCATTGGACTCATTCAGATGCCAATTTAGATATTTAAATACTAATGCCAGATGGAGGAGAGGGAGCAGAGGAAGGAGGGGAACAAGGTGGAGAAAACAGCAGGTATTCAGCCAAGCTAAAATTGATGTTCTCTGCAAGCAAACTGGGTGGTCAGAAAACAATGGTGCCCTCCAGTTCCAAAACAGTATTTTGTATTTTAACAAGATTGCTTCTGCTTGACACAATTAATTTGTAGATAATTTGTAGATAATTTGTAGATAACAAGCACATTCATTAGTATTACTTTGTTAATAATATTATGCTGTAATATATATATTAGGGTTGCCAACCTCCAGGTATTAGACACAAAAGGTGGGTAATGAGTAGGGTGAGTACACTTCAGTCAATAATCTTTCTATGTTTCTTTTTCCACAGGAGCAGGTTTGTATGGACGAAAGGATGACAATGGACAAAAGTTCATCAAGAGGATACGATCGTTTCGAAGTCTCAAAATTCAAATCTTCATCAGTCCTTCATAACAGAAGTCTCATAAATTCCTATGTTATCATCCATGTTGCACAATCCCCTTAGGGTAAGGTTGCCAAAGTATTGCAATATCAAAATATCCCAAGCAGGGTAAAATTCAAAGTTCCTTCCTCTAAGGGTAGGGACCTTACCCTTAGAGGAAGGAACTTTGAATTTTACCCTGCTTGGGATATTTTGATATTGCAATACTTTGGCAACCTTACCCTAAGGGGATTGTGCAACATGGATGATAACATAGGAATTTATGAGACTTCTGTTATGAAGGACTGATGAAGATTTGAATTTTGAGACTTCGAAACGATCGTATCCTCTTGATGAACTTTTGTCCATTGGCATCCTTTTGTCCATACAAACCTGCTCCTGTGGAAAAAGAAACATAGAAAGGTTATTGACTGAAGTGTACTCACCCTATTTATTACCCACCTTTTGTGTCTGATGCATGTTGCGTTTTGTATGTTGATGGTCAACGTGACTATTTTTGTAATATATATGTGTGTAGTCACAATAAGAATTTGTTGATTTCTAATAATATTCGCTCCTGTACTGATTTTCTTATCCCCTGGATATTTGTACAGAGGTGTCTTTTTTCCTCCTCAACCTCCAGGTATTAGCTGGCCTTTTATGCATGGGTTCTTTACATTGGATATGCTTCTCTCTCGATGCACAGTATTTGCAGTTGAATTCTAAAATCACTGGGCACAAGACACTGAAACTGACCAACTCACTGTAAAACTGATCAAATAAGCAGCCGCATAAGTTGTTTGTGATTATTTCAGTGTTCTTGCTAGTCTCAAAAAAAAAACCAAAAAAAATAAAAAACCACTGTTCAATCAGGCTGAGGTCTGAAACTTGCTGTGAAACTGACCAATAAGCTGCCTCATAGTATTCCAGCTTCAAGGAGAGGGGTTGGATGATGGGGAAAGACAAGTGGGAGGGAGAAGCGAGAATGGGCGTGGGGAGAAAACCCCAATTTGACAAAAATGCAAAGGCCAGCTTTCAATTTCGGATTGAGGCAGACATTAAACTCGGGGTAAAACAGCATCCACAAAATGTGGGGGAAATGTGAGGGAAGAGCGAAGTGGCTTCTGAAGGTCAGAAAATACATACGTAATGGAAACAAAGCCCCAAAGTAATTGGGGCATGACCGCGACAGAAACAACCCATGCATAAAAGGCCTGAGTGTGTAGTCTGGTGCAGTTTTCAGTTTGTATCTCCTCCCCCTCCTTACTTGTTGCCAGTACACAGGAGCACAGAGCGCGTTGATTAAAAGAGAACCTTATTTGATGACTGCATGAATTCAACATGATCACAGTGCAAAAAGGAATCCTGATACAAAATAAGACAGCAAGGTAGACTTCCGCTCAATGTGGGGGATCCACTTAAGTACTTTCTGTCAAGATTATTTTTTGGAAAGTGCTAGCAGGCAGTATCAAGGGAAAGTGTAGGCCTCTATGGCCTGTTTGTTGCCCCTCTAGGGGTTGGCTCCTGCGTGAAACAGGATGCCAGACTAGAGGGACTATTTGTCTGATCCAGCAGAGCTTGTATCAAGAGTCCTGTTTGTAAGCAATGTGAATGTATGCTCCTGCGTTGCCATAAAGACTGAAAACTGCCTCAAACATCACACACACACCTATTCAAAAATTCATTTTAGCTGATTTCCAAGTTAGGCTGGAAGGAATGGTCCACTAGGCAAAGCCAACCCATGTAGCAACAATGATACAGACCAGGAAGTATCGTTTCATCCCTTGTCTTTTCCAAAATCTTTCCATTGTAGGAGAGCAGAGCTCTTGCAATTGGGACATTGTGACTGAAACATAAATATTCCTATTGAGAGTTTCCTTGATATTTGATTAATCCAGCTGCAATTCAGTGATCTCAATGGATAAATGTTCTTAGGAATCTCTTTTGCTGGTAAAGATTCATTTGTATTTCATGAGGCGATAAAAAACACACATACACCCTTGTATCATATATTAAAACTCTTTTTTAAAAGCATATTAAAGGTAAGTTGACCAGAATAGATCAGGAAAGCAGCATGAAATGAACAAAGAGCTAACCAGCAGGAAATTTATTGTAGCAAATATCTGTTAACTCCTATGAATAAAAGCTTTAGAATCAGTCCTTTATTTAAAAACAAAGTTTAACATGGAAAGGAAAGAAAGGCAGAGAGGAGGTGAGAAGAGGACAGAAACTATTCACCATTAAAAGAAATAGGTCTTCTATCCACTTGTACAGCTTCTAGTTTCTGAGGGTACCTTAAAGGAGTGCCATGTAAGAATCCTGCATGATTTTTCCTTTTGTGTAGACTTTATTTTCAAAACTCTGCATCAGAAAATGACCACTCTGTAATAGAATTTGTTTAATTTGCACTATATAATCATGGGTCTATCTGAAAAACATCAGTAAAACCTGAAATACATTAGAAAGTAGAAGGGATTCTGCCCCCCGCCCCGAGTTGCCAGGTCCCTCTTCACCACTGGCGGGAGGTTTTGGGGATGGAGCCTGAGGAGGGAGGGGTTTGGGGAGGGGAGGGACTAATACCATAAAGTCCAATGGCCAAAGCAGCCATTTTCTCTAGGGGAACTGATCTCAATTGGCTGGAGATCAGTTGTAATAGCAGAGGATCTCCAGCTAGTACCTGGAGTTTGGCAACCCGACCTCCGAGGGAAAACAACTTTAGATCACTCAATTTAGGCCTAATTCATACTGTATTTACATGCAGTTTATTATGTAAAATAACATTCAAATCTGAATTCTATCATCTGCAGATCCAAAGTGCTATAATCTATTCTACCCCTTCATTCTTTGGCATGTATAAACTAGACCCCATTCAAGATTTGTGAGATGAATCTCAAATAATACCTTATGCTGCCTTTACACTGTATTTATGTATGGATGGGTTTATATCCCACTTGTCCTCCAAGGAGATAATTATTGCTATAAGGTTATCCACCACCTCCGCACTCTGCACACACACATGAGTTTCTTAATGAGTGAAAGTGGCATATACATTTAATAATTTTATCTTCACAACAACCCTATGTGATAGATTTTGCTGAGAGCTAGCAATTGGCCCAAAGTTATTCAGAGAGTATTATGCCAAGCAAGTATTTGAATTTGATTCCTTATCCTAGGCCAACACTCTAACTACCATAACAGACTGGTTCTCCATGTGAGTCCAAAGTAGCAAAATTGAGTCATTGTCATCAATTAATTCATCAATACAGGCATGATCCACACATAATGAACCTTACACTGTGTTGGTTTCAATGGGAGAATTAAAAATATGTCTTATTTCAATAAATGGGGCTTAAAAGTATCATGTCCTAAGTTTGCAAGCCTGTCTATCAGTAAAGATCTGCAATCTTTTTTGTGTTCACCGAATCAGTTTTTGCCTGGCCAGTGTATGCATTGAAGCATGTAAATCAGAATGGTTGCCTGGTCATGCAAAACATAAATAACCAACAATAAAAACAAACACATAAGCAACAACTTAATCCTGCGTGGAGCAGTTTAAAGACCTGCCCATTAGCTGGTGACCTAAGGGTGACCTTAGGCCAGTCACACACTCTCAGCCTCACCTAGGGTTGTCCTGATGATAAAATGGAGGAAAGGAAAATGATGGAAGCTGTTTTGGGTCCCCATTTGGAAGAAAGACAGTATATAACTAAAGTAGACGAAAGAATAAATAAATGACACATCCAAATACCAAAGCTGTTCATTCATGATGTTTCTTATACAAATATCCAAATGTACCCAGATAATTCCAGGAAATGAGGCTGTATGCTGAAGATCTGTGTTAAAATATGGAAATATGAAAGCAAAAAAAATCTGCCTATAATTACACAATTTCTTCTTCTCCAAGTCCCTGCTATTTCTTGTGTCAGCTTAGGTCTTATTACCTTTCCCTTGAGTGATTTCTTCTCAACGGGGTGGGTGGGACCTTCCAGTTGTCCCCTGCTGGGTGTCAATTGTTCCAGACTCCTTTGTCATGCAAGGCTCCTGTGAGTGATTCAGCACATCCTGAAGCCAAGGAACATCCATTCCTGGCACAAGGAGGTCAGCCCAAGTTCTAAAAGAGGTCTGTCATTTTGCAGGTGGGTGGCAAAGTTAAAATGCAATTCCACTTGTGCCTACTCAGACAATTCTAACGGATAATTTCTATCTTGACTCTTAAGTACCACTTTATATATTCAAGCCTTTTAACTCCCTCCCGAACAAAATTAAATTCCTTTTAAAAATATGTATAGCTTCTATTAACATCTTATGGCTGTTGAATACATATATTCAAACAGGAACCCACAAGGACTTGAGGGGTGCATCTCATTTACCCCTCCTCCACTATTTCCTCTTCCCTTCCCTTAAAGCCCCCATAACTTTTCCTTTTTTCCAGCTTCCTTCTGTCTTTCCCAACCATCAGCCAACCTACCTTTACCTTTATCTTTCACTATGTGAAAGGTCCAGTCTACCCTGAATAAGGCTGTGAGTAGCCTAAGGCCCATAGGATGAAAGGGCATTAATAATTATAACATATAAGGATGCCAGCCCTTGGCTGGCAATCTTTGGAAGTAATGGGGAAACGGAAACTTTGAAACAGGAAGTGACATCATGACACTCTAAGAATCCCAAAACTCTCCATGTTTTTATCATAGCGGTTTTTGAAATTCCTAGAGCCTCATGATATTGCTTCTTGTTCTGAAACAAGAAGTGACTTCCACATCTATTTCCCCCCTGACACCCCATTGAGCAAGGGTTGAGAACAGGGAGGACCCTCACCATAAGTAGGAGAGTGTAGTTGTTAAAGTTTCAGACTAGGATCTTCCCACTCTGCTGTGGAACCTAAGAGTGAACTGGGGTCAGTCACATTCTCTTATCCTAATCTACCTCACAGGGTTGTTGTGGTGATAAAATGGAGGGAAATGATGTAAGCTACTTTGAATTCCCTTTGTGGAGAAAGGTGGGGTATAAATGAAGTAAATAATAAATATAGCTGTGGATGGGGGTGGTGCAATTGGTTGTTTGGTGGGTGGGAAGGAAAAGGAAACAAGGAAAGGTGCGGAAGTGAGGATTGCCAGGAGGAGGAAAAGAGGAAATACTCTGTGTGTCTGTATGTAGGGGGGAATAGAGGGGAAAATGAGATATGATCCTGCAAGCCCTTGTGGGTTCCCTGCTTGTGTGTGTGTATGTATAAACACATTATTCAAATCGAAGATAAAATCCTCAAAGATAAATCATACATTACACAATGCACTGTGTCTAATACTAGTAAAGAAATTGCCATTCCATTGGCATAACAGCAGCTCCGAAATCCCCCCCCCACACACGTACACAACATTTTGATACTCTCTATATTCAACCCATCCATACAGAGCCAGCAAGGAGTGGGGGACTTCCTGCATTTTGAGCTGATCTCTATCTGCTGGTGAACAGTTTTAATAGCAGGAGATCTCCAGCTAGTATCTGGAGGTTGGCAAGCCAAGGTATAACACCATAAAGTCCACCTTCCAAAGTGGCCATTTTCTCCAGATGAACTGATCTCTGCCACCTGGAGATCAGTTGTAATAGTGGGATATCTCCAGCTACCACCTGGAGGATGGCAAGCCTAAGTAGAGGAGAGATTTGAACCAATGACCTCCTCTCTCTCTCTCTCTCTCTCCCCCCCCTCCCTCCCTCAGGGGTGTCAAGATATAACTGTAATGCTGCCTTTGGAAATCTTGCTCAGGCTCCTAACAGGTTTCTGATATTCTTCAGAGCATTCTCCTTATACCTTCATGATTGTCTTCATAGACTCAAAAGCTAGAACCGTGTGTATGTTTTATTGGAAGCGAATCTCTTTGGGTTCAATAGGCCTTACTAAAGTAGTAACCCTATATATCCTTATGTGGGAGTAAATCCTACTGAAATAAGCGGGGTTTACTTCTGGGCACCAGTCTGCTGCAAAATTCTTAGGATGGTGAATTTTGTGCCAAGGGTCAATGGTTACCCAACCCTAGCCAAAAAATGAAGTTCAGGAAAACAATTTTTAAAAATCTTTAAAAGTCCACCTAACACAACCTTGTTTTTACTTTAAAAATTGTTTGAGTGCTTTTTACTTATTTGACCCAAAAGCACAAATAACCTGGATATTGTTAAAACTAAAGTTTTCCTAACGATTTTACCTACAGGCTACCAAGCAACTACATTTCTTTTATATATACATTTTAACAGAGAGTACCAAAATGTAACACAATTATTTTGCACTGGAGTGAGAGTGGGGCGGGGGATATAAAGGGATCACTATGATTACTAAGAGAGCCAGTGTAGCATAGTGGTTAAGGTCCAGGACTAGGACCCAGGAAATGCAGGTTCAAATCCACTTGTGCCATGGAAGTTTGCTTGGTGACCTTGAGCCAGTCACACACTTTCATCCCTGACCCTATCTAGTATTTGTATGGGAGACCCCCAAGGAATACCAGGATTGTGATACAAGGGCAATGTCAAAAAATGTCTCTTGACTTGAAAATTCTGTTGGGTTGCCATAAGTCAGCTGTGACTTGACGGCAATAATTGTTTTTAAAGGTGTTCTACTTCTTTGGTTACCTTGATTGTGCATTTTGAAAACTAAATTTATTTATATATATATATATATATATATATATATATATATATATATATATATATATATATATATATATATATATATATATATATATTTAAAAAAATTCAGCACACATTTTTATCAGCAAAGCAGAAACCACAACCCCTTTGCTTTCATTCCCGATTTTCCTAATGAAAACCACTGGAGAAGTCTGAGCTTGTCATCAGATATCTCAATTTTAACATTCAGAATTGTTCATTAACATCTGTCTGAGGCTCAAGGAAGAAAGTGCTTGCAGGCTCAAGGTACAAACCAGCCCTTCAACTAATATGGCTGTGCTCTGAAAATGTTTTCCTGATTATCAGTGACGTTGGTAATCTGATTTAAATTAGGCAAGGCTGTTCACATATTGGGAACTGGTATTCTGTGCTGACAGATCTATTTTGAAGACAGCACCTCTCTTGGTTCCCAAGATAAAAGAGTATAAACTGGCCATTCTCCACTTGATGTAACTTCACTATGCAGCGATTTCCATCAATGTATAATTAAAAGTGGATTTCCTTTTCCCTCCTCTTTATCTGAAGGTTGGGGTGGGGGAGGATCTGCTTAAACCTGGCCAACGTGAAGCGAACAAAGGGAACTTTCATGGGTTCTCATGCAAACAGTCTATCAGTTACAATTCTTAGTTGTTCACGCTGCCGTGGTGTTCAAAAGGAGTGCTAAAAAAAAAAAAGAGTCAAGCAGGGGGTCCAAGAAAAATTCAACCCGCATGCCAACTAAGGGAAAGAAAGAGCAGGCAGGGGGGGGGAACCCCTCCCAACCCTCTCGCTTTTGTTGTAAAAAGAACTAATGAAGCTGCTGTTAGAACTGTCCTCAGTGACACAACAAGTCCTCACACCCACACACATTGTGAGAACGCTAGCCCCCCCACCCCCCAATAATGAGAGAAGCAGAAAAGATCGGCAACAGGGGAAGGGAATACATTGCCCTGATGGCTTAACTGGAGGGAAGGGCTAAATTGGCACACAAGAACTTGTGTGCAGCGATGTTAGCCAAGCCATGAAGCAATATGTTCCAGCGGTCTCCATATCTCCATTTTCTTACAGGCAAGATGAACTGGTGGGGGGTAAAATTCCATTATCTTTATCAATTGCTAATTAAATAATTATCAATTAGATGGGCAGACTGGCTCTTTCTAATGAATTCCTGAGAGAGCCTTGAGTAAAATACAGTGATTTGAAAAAAAAAAATGAAGCAGTCCTTCATGCCTACAGGCACAAAACAGAGACACAATGAGCACAATCGGCTAGGAAGTTCCCCACTACACTGGGTGCTCTTGGGAAGGTCTGATTCATGTCAATGGGGCTTGCACAGCAGAACCTCTGAAGAGCTGTGCTGAATGTGAGCTGCTGGTGAGCCCCAGGTTGGAGGACCATGTCACAGATATTATTGCAGAACTCAGGGGAGCACATTGATTTTCTAATCAGATGCAGATTTTTAAATTTTTGTTCACAAATTAAGATCATACATTTTAAAATTGATCAGATAGTATATGCTATTTCCTAATATTAAATTTTTCAGAATTGCCAATCATAAAAAAAATATATATATGGAGTTTGCGCCCCTCCAACTATGAAGAACCCCGTGTTGCTGGTTTTGAATAGACTCGTCCAGCTTTTCTGGTGCTGATGGTGAAATTGTATTTGTTAACCTGTATGCGCAGAGTGGTAAGCTGCAGTACTGCAGTCCAAGCTCTGTTCACAACCTGAGTTCGATCCCAACAGAAGTTGGTTTCAGGTAACCGGCTCAAGGTTGACTCAGCCTTCCATCCTTCCGAGGTCGGTCAAATGAGGACCCAGCTTGCTGGGGGTAAAGGGAAGATGACTGGGGAAGGCCCTGGCAAACCACCCTGTAAACAAAGTCTGCCTTGGAAACGTCGGGATGTGACGTCACCCCATGGGTCAGGAATGACCCGGTGCTTGCACAGGGGACCTTTACCTTTATACATTCATAATGGACTATTGCATGCAGACATGCAGTAGATAACTAAGCTGAATTTGTCACATTATTTGGAGTGGGAAGGTAAAGGTAGTATGAAAGTCCAAGAAAGTCCATTCACACATGCAAGTCACCACATGGCATCAAGATCATAAAATAATGAACCTGGCTGAATGTTTTAACCATGTCATAGTTAAGAACGAATGTATCTCTCAAACTGTGAGAGAAAAGGATTCCAAAGTTGCTTCTGTTATTAACGAAGCAGTTGCTATTTTTCAGCTAGATACTCTTTTGGTCTCAGATGGCTTTTTCAAAAGTAGGAATAACAATAATAATCAATCTCACACAATTGTTAGGATGGAAAACAAGGCAAAGAGGGTTAAGAAGTTTTTGCTTCAAACATTTGTTTTATTTATTTGTTCTTTGACTTCATTTATACTCTACCTATAGGGATGCAAAGCAGCTGACATTGGTCTCATTTATTTTATCCTCACAATAGCCCAATGAGGCAGGTGAGGCTGAAAGTGTGTGACTGGCTCAAGGTCACCCAGCGGGCTTCCATGGCAGAGTGGGGATTTGAAACTGGGTCTCCCTGATCATAGTCCGACACTCTAACCACTACACCAAACTGGCTCTCACTGACAAATGAGAACAATACACTTAGAATAATGTCATAATATGCTTAAATGACAGTAATACTCTTGGTGGACTTGATGGGCTTTGGTCTGATCCAGCAGGGCCTTTCTTATGAAGGTGTGCAAAAAACATTCTTGATTACTCTAATGCTGTGCTGAATCCGACAGGGGGCTGTAAACTGAGCATTTTGTTATAACCCAACACGCTACAAGTCAGTTTCTGCAACTTACTAAAGCATTATGGTGGTTTCACACCTGACTTGAACATACAAGTAAGAAAAAAATATGAACAACTATTGTGAAAACTGTTTGTGTTCATCTTTTGACAGCACCTTCCAAACATAAGTCTATTATCTGTTCTTCTAATGCCAATGTGATGGCCGAGTGACCATCAGTTGTTGTTGTTGGGTTTTTTTTGCCGTCAAGTCACAGCTGACTTATGGCAACTCCTAGTGGGGTTTTCAAGGCAAGACATTCGGAGGTGGCTTGCCATTGCCTGCCTCCATGTCATACCCTTGGTATTCCTTGATGCTCTCCTATCCAAATACTTGCCAGGGTCAAGGCTGATGGTGTGACTGGCCCAAGGCCAACCAGCAAACTTCCATGGCAGTAGGGCAGCGAAATGGAGCCACACAGATAAAGCAGGGGCTACTAAGGGGACTCCCTAGGAATGGGGGGGAAATACTTGGTACATTTGGAAAGGAAAAAGGAGTGGGGTCTGAGCATGTTCATTACTCATCCAATGTTGACAACAGTTGTATATTGAAGATGGAAAGGGGGGGCAATAGAGAGGGATGAGGAAATTGGCCTGTTCAAACCTTTAGAAGTGTTTTCAGTTGTTGTTCTAGAACTCTGGAATGGACTTCCAGTGGAGGTACATGCAGCACTCCCCTCTTTCCCACTATTGTAAAGTGGTTTTATTCAAGAGAGCATTTAACTAGTGTCTCTTTGAAGAAGGTTTTATGGATCTTGGCTTTTATATGGTTGGCTTTTATATTTGGGAAATGTATGGTGAACTGCTTTATGACTCTTGATGGTTGTTTATTTGTAAATGACCTTACATTGTTTCTTTAAAAGAAAGTTAGTAGAGAATATTTGAATAAAATAAAATAAAAATCCTGGCAGGCCCAATTCCTCACAGTCCAGCCGTCTGCATATTTTCACACAGTATTGTACACTCTTCTCTTCAGCAAGAATTACTTCCGTCTTTATTTAAAGCATTTATTAGCTGCCCTTCTCCCACTCACTAGTGGTAATCCAGCTTGAGTTTCTGTCGGAAAGGCAGACTATAAATAACGTAGATAAATAAATAAATAAAATTGTGGAATTCAAGGTGCCTTACAACAAATTATAAAAACATAACAACAACAACAACAACTATAAAACACCATAAAATGTCACAGTTTTCATATTTTAAAACTTCATATTTTATTTATTCAAAATATTTATTAGGTGCCTTTCTGTTTTGTGGAACTCATAATTTGTCAATCAATTACAGATACAATCTATCAGATAAATAATCTATCAATCACATTTGGGGACCTGCCTTGGGGGCCTTATTTGGGTGGAAAGGCAGCATAAATTTTTTTTAAATAAATAGATACATCTTTATACTGTTCATCATCTAGAGTTGCCAACCTCCAGGTGGGGCCTTTTCTCCAGACTACAAAGATCACTTCCCCAGGAGGAAATAGCCGCTTCAAAGGGTGAACTCTATGACATCACATCCCTGAGGAGTTTCCTCCCCTCCCCCAGCTTTGCCTTCTCCAGGCACTGTCCCCAAATCTCCATGAATTTCCCAAGCTGGAGTTGGCAACCCTCATTGTCCAAGGAGTTCACAACAGTATTCATGATTGTCTCCTCACCCCCACCGTTTGTCCTAAGAACAGCAAGTGAGATCCATAGACAGAAAGTAATGCCCCCCCCCCATGATCACCCAGGGAGTTCCATAACAGAGTAGAGATTTGAACCCAGGTCTTCCCATTCCTCGTCTGACACCTATCCTTGTTAGGTAGATCATTCCTTCAGGCACAGTTCAGGTGTGTCCAGCTTTCTCAATGGTAAGAAAGAACCCGTGCAAATATTCAGCATGCAGGTTTGGCTGCAGCCAGATTACAGAAAACAAACACCAACAAAAACCAGAACAAGCAAGGTAACATAAAAGATGGAAATGCAATGCCAAAGCAAGCTTCATTTGAATATGAATGGGGGTTTTCAGCAGCCCTTTTCTATATGTAGATCAGCGATCTTTTGTTGAGAAATATGAAGCTCTCTGGAGGTCCTTTTGTTGCTTTCATTGTTCAGGGTAGGAGCCTGAAAGAAGTTGCAAAGCTTGTTTCAACTTCAAAAAGCATCACATTGTGGCTAGGGAAAAATAAATGCTGATAAATGCATGAAATGCCGATGAGAGGGGAAAAAAGAAAACTTTTTTGGGGGGAGGGAAATTCATCCGCCTTAGGATGAGATAACAGAGAATTTTGATCATGGAAGGCTCTATTCCTATTCAAGCCTCACTTTACGGTGGAGGGAGGACAGAGACGTGTGTGTTAGGGATGTCAACCACCAATCTGCTATTACAACTGATCTCCAGCCGATAAAGATCAGTTCACCTGAGGAAAATGGCCTGTTTGGCAATTGGACTCTATGGCATTAAAGCCCCTCTCCTCTCCAAACCCCACCCTCCTCAGGCTCCACCCACAAAATCTTCAGGTATTTCCCAACTGGTCCCTTAGCTCAACCAGCGGGAGGTTTTCAGGGGTGTAACTGGGGCATGCAATGCATGTGTGTGCACCACACACAGTGCCTATGTCCCTTCCCGGTTTACCCAGAAGCGACACGGACACTCTAACCATCTCCACTGAAACTCTATGATTTTCATAGAGTTTTGGCAGAGTTTGCTAGAGTGTCTACGTCGCTTCCAGGTAAAACTAGAAGTGATGTGGATGCAGCGTGTGGGCACGTGTGCACGCATCGCCTGCCAACCCTCAGTGGGTCACAGAGTTCAAAGGGATCCAGACAACCATTTCCTCAGGTGCAAGGAAGCATTAGTAGAGATCCAACCCAGCCTGTGTGTCAGGAAGGAAGTTAAATCCTTCCCCCTATTTAAGGATGCCGGCCTCCAGGTGGGACCTGTGAATCCCCTGTGAATTACAGTTAATCTCTAGACTACAGAGATCAGTTCCCCTGGAGAAAATGGATGCTTTGGAGGGTACGGAATTGTGCCCTACTGAGGTCCCTGTCCTCCCCAGGCTTCACCTCCAAATCCCCAAAAAACCTGGAGCTGGCAACATTACCTCTTCCCGCAATTCCCCGCCAGTGGCCAGGGGGGACCTGGCAACCCTACCCCCATGTTCTATGATCCTTGGCTGAATCAGGCCTCCCGGAAGATGCTATTCAATAAAAATCACATTCCCCCCCCCCCATATTTCTTTTGGCTGTTTTACAAAGTCATTTTTTTTCTGGCACAAGTGGGGAAATCCCTCAAGTAAATAGGCCTACTTGGCCTGCTTTGACTGCTTTCATCATCATAATGAAGGAAAGCCAGTTCATTATGAGGTACTGTGATTCTTATCCATGGGTCAGGATGGATCCACTTGAGTTTTCGAGCAGGGAGTAGTTTTCTAGAGTCGCACAGCATGATGCCACATCAATAAGAGTGAAGACAGGCATAACATTTGAAGTATAGTGCTATGTATTATTATTATTATTATTATTATTATTATTATTACTCCATGGTCAAATGTGATGTAGCTGGCATTGTAGGTGCAAATAAAAAAGATTTCTGTTGATGAGATGCCCTTTCTTGTGCCAGAAGTAATGGCAGTGTGATTACCTAAAACATACAGCCAGTTAGTATATTAGCAAAACTATAATATTACATTAATATGAACTACTGTTACAGGAACTGTTTAAAGGGGGGAAATACCTTGTTTTCTTTCAGATATGACCTTTTGTATGATATATCGAAATCCCCACAGTCCAATGACCTTATAAAATTCACCAATTACATATATATCTGCTAGCTTGTCACTGAATGTTTATGTGCTCCCAATTTTCTGTTATCTTTTTAATTAACAAAGAAAGATTAATGTGATTCACTCCTCCAGAGAAGAAACAAAAATATATCCCCATTGAACTCATAGCCTCTGTTTCTAAAACCCATACAAACATACAATATAAATTAAGCATGTTGTAATATAAATTAAGGATGCTGGTGCACCGAGGAGACTTATAACCTTTCTTGTAGGTAGCAGAGGGAAAGTGAAACTGTATCCAGACAAAATGCTTCCTTCCTTTGGGAAGGACAGTAGCTACTTGGCATTTTTAAGGTCCAAATTTCAGGCCCTGGCATCTCCAGTTACAAGGATCAGTCAGTAGGTGCTATGAAAACCTGTCTCCTAGAGACCCTGGAAATCACCGCCAGTCAAGGCAGACAATAATGACATTGATAGATCAATGGTCTGATGCAGTATAAGGCATGCTCGTGTGTTCCTGCTACCAGATAATGGAAGTCCTTCACAGCGCTGATCGTGCGTTCTGTGGGAAGAAGAGGAGAGGGACACGGACATTGAGGGATACAATCTGATCTTCTCTCAGTTTGGTCCTCACTTGACTGATGCTGTGAAAAGGTTTTTTTCCCCCCTCAGAAGCCTCTCATTGCACATATCTGTCACTGAATGTTTACTGAAATTATAGGTGTTTGATGTGCAGTGGTCTAATGTATTTTCTGCTATGGAAAACCAGCTACTCAACAGGAAATCAGTATGTAGAACTGTCATAGGCAATGTGCCTACCGAAAAAAAGAAGAAAAAAACCCAAGTTGCCTGTATCTTCTGAAGGACATGCACACAGGCAGATATGCTCCTGCTTAGTATATGTGGGAGATCTAGGGAGACGCTGTCCCTCCCCATGAAAGGCAGGACTATGACAGACAAGATGCAAGAGATCTGTGATGAACAAGCCTCTGAGATCTTTTGATGCGAGGCTGATATTTCTAAGATCTCTCAACACCTTTAATTTCAGGTAAAAGCTATGCTGTGTTTCAAGAGTAAATCCCTGCCCCAGCTGCTATTAGCCCTCATGGGGCAGGGAGGCAGGACAAGGCCTGTTTATTTGGATAGGAAGTTGGTGATGGTAGGGAGCACTCAGGCAAAAGGAGCTAAAAACCCTGCCTTCTTCTGCACTCTACTTCACTGATGGAAGGACAGCTTTTTCAGCATTGTACCAATTCTGGGGGGAATTCTTTTTTAAAAAAATTAACTGAGCACAGTGTGGTAAGGTGGAAAGGGGCTAGTTCTAGGGTTGCCAACCTTCAGGTGGTAGGTGGAGATCTCCTGCTATTACAACTAATCTCCAGGTAACAGAGATCAGTTCCCCTGGAGAAAAAGGCTGCTTTGGAAGGTGGACTCTACCATGCTGAGGTCCCTCCCCTTCCTAAACCCTGCCTTCTCCAGGCTCCATCCCAAAAATCTCCAGGTATTTCCCAATCTAAAGCTGGCAACCCTAGCTAGTTCCTTTTCTTTGGATGGTCTAGGTTTTTCTTTAAAGTTATTTATTTATTTAAAACATTTTAATCCTGCCTGCCTTTCCATCCAATTAGGCCCTTCAAGGCAGTGAACAAATAAAAAGGTATTAAAACCAATTTTAAAGATACGTATATACATAAAGCAACAGTACACTGAATCTCTCCAGTGAGACAATTCTATAGTTTTGGTGCCATGACTGGGAATACCCTTTCTTGGCCTGCCACTCATCTAGATTCAGATGATCAGAGCACTCAAAACAAGGCCCTCAATAATGACCATAATGGTCAGGTAAGTTCATGTTTAGTCTGGAGAAGAGGAGGCTGAAGAGGGACATAATTGCTCTCTTTAAGTATTTGAAGGACTGTCACTTAGAGGAGGGTAGGGAACTGTTCCTGTTGGCGGCAGAGGATAGGACTCAGAATAATGAGTTTAAATTGTGGGTGGAAAAGTACCGGCTAGATATTAGGAAAAAAAATTTACAGTAAGAGTTGTTCAACAGTGGAATCAGCTCCCTAGGGAAGTGGTGAGCTCCCCCTCACTGGAAATCTTTAAGCAGAGGCTGGACAAGCACTTGTCAGGGATGCTTTAGGCTGATCCTGCACTGAGCAGGGGGTTGGACTAGATGGCTGTATGGTCCCTTCCAATTCTATGATTCTATTCTATGATATGGGAGTAGGTGATCCTTAAGGTATTCTGCTCCCAAGCTATATAGAGCTTTAAAGGTCAATACCAGCATCTTGAATTGGGCACAGTAACAAATTAGAAGCCTGTACAGATGGAACAAGACTGAAGTGATATGGTCTTTATGACCTACTTCAATCAATATTCTTGCCACAGAATCCTGTACCAGTCTAGCAGCTGTAGTTTCCAGACACACTTCAGGGGCAGCTCCACATAGAACACATTGCAGTAAAAAGGTAAAGGTCCCCTGTGCAAGCACTGGATCATTCCTGACCCATGGAGTGATGTCACATCCCGACGTTTCCTAGGCAGACTTTGTTTACGGAGTGGTTTGCCAGTGCCTTCCCCAGTCATCTTCCCAAGCTGGGTACTCATTTGACTGACCTCAGAAGGATGGAAGGCTGAGTCAACCTTGAGCCGGCTACCTGAATCCAACTTCCATTGGGATCAAACTCAGGTTGGGAGCAGAGCTTTTGACTGCAGTACTGCAGCTTACCACTCTGCGCCATCAGGGCATTCACCAAAGAAGCAAGATCCTTTTTGCCCCCAGAAAGGCCACAGCTGGCTCACCAGCCAAAGCTAGTGAAAAATGCTCCTGGCCACCACCATCTCCTGTTTATCCAACAGGAGGCCTAGGTCCAGCAGCACCCCATGCTGTGAATCTGCTTCTTTATGGGGAGTGCAGCCCGATCCATATCAGGAGACACCCCAGTTCCCTGGTCAGTCCTTCCACCCACCAGTAGCACTTTTATCTTGTTGGAATTGAGCTTTGGTTTATTAGTTAGGGTTGCCAACCTCCAGGTACTAGCTGGAGATCTCTTGCTATTACAACTGATCTCCAGCTGATAGAGAGCTGTTCACCTGGAGAAAATGTCTGCTTTGGCAACTGGACTCTATGGCATTGAAGTCTCACCCCTCTCCAAACCTCGCCCTCCTCAGGCTCTGCCCCAAAAACCTCCTGCCGGTGATGAAGAGGGACCTGGCGACCCTAGTCGGGCTAGAGCCAGGTGCAGGGAAATGCAGGTAGCTGAAAAAAGGCTGGGTGATTGGCCAGGAGAAAGGCACAGAGGAATAATTCTAGAACTCATAATACTAGAACATGGGGTCATCTGCTGAAGCTGGAGGGTGAGAGATTCAAAACAGATAACAGAAATATTTCTTCCCACAACACATAGTTAAATTGTGGAACTCCCTGCCCCTGGATGTGGTGATGGCTGCCAACTTGGAAGGCTTCAAGAGGGGTGTGGACATGTCCATGGAGGAGAGGGCTATCCATGGCTACTAGTAAAAATGGATACTAGTCATGATGCATACCTATTCTCTCCAGGATCAGAGGAGCATACCCGTTATATTAGGTGCTATGAAACACAAGCAGGATGGTGCTGCAGCAGTTGCCTTGTTTGTGGGCTTCCTAGAGCACCTGGTTGGCCACTGTGTGAACAGACTGTTGGACTTGATGGACCTTGGTCTGATCCAGCATGGCTTTTCTTATGTTCTTATAATAAGGGGAAAAAAATGACCTTGCAGTTGGGATGGGGAGGATACTCAGGCTGGATTCAGAGACACGGCTGAAAGAAAGAGTATGCCAGAGACAGTCTGGGGGAAGGAGGAGGAGCAGGGTGAGTTACCCCCCCTTCCCTTCTCATAGCTGATGCCTGAAAGGCGGAGGTCACATTAGGGAGGTGATGGCTGAAAGGGCTGAAGATGTGCCTGTAGAGGAGGGTGCTTTCAGTAGTTCCGAAGAATACCATGATCAGTGTTGTCCAAAGCCACTGAGAGGTCTGGGGATCAACAGTCACACTCTCTTCATCCATCCCACAGAGCAGGCCATCCATTAGGGCAACCAAGATGGTTTCAGTCTCATAACCAGGCCTGAAACCAGATTGGAAAGGATCCAAACAATCTCCTTCTTCCTGGAATCCTTGAAGAAACTGATTTCTACCCTATTCAGTCCCTCACCTGTCTACTTGATGTTCTCAAGAAAGGAGGAAAAACTCAGTTGTATGCCTATGTTGTCATAACTTCCTCTGCTCATGCAGGAAGTGAGAATTTTAATGGTCTAAAAAACATGGTATCTTTTCCTGCTGTCTGCCTTAGATGAGGTGTACTCATTGGAAATTCTATCCCTATTGGGAGGCAAACAAAATAAGTTTAAGCAGAAATGTATTTCCATTTGAGACCACTGGAATCCAGCAGTGAATATAACAAAGCATCCAAACAGGTGCAATAACAAAGACAGAAAATGATTATTTAAAACCAAAACAAAATGAAGCACAGATGAACTAACTCAAATTTCAGTGCATAGCCATAGTGTCCATTATAAACAGAGTCTGAATATAATACAAAAGGAGAAATAAAAACCATGTAAAAGTCTATTAGAAATAAAAGATTATTGGGATTGGAACCAGTTAGTTTGTTTATAGGCTGAGAATACTATTTGTTTCATCTCCTTTTTAAGTTTGGATACAATAGGGGGTAAAATGGTATTTCTCTTTTGCTATTGATAAGGGGAAGCATAAATATGTAAAACACAGCCAATGGGATTAAAATATTCTCATGTGCTCATTTAATATGCTAAATATTGGAACATATTATGTTCAATTGAAAGTGATGAATGACTTTAAAAAGAACAGATTTTTTAAAATACTCTGGACAGTCTCTCTTAATTGAGGTGTAATCAGTTAGTATTGATCATTAAGCCTTTCTTTTTATGGGCATAATGATGGTAATGATGATAATGATTGTAGTAGTGATGGTGATGATGCAGAGGAGGAGGATTCGGGGTGCAGCATTGAGGAGGTAAAGAAAGATGAAGATCTGTTGCAATGGAATTCTCCCTTATCGAATTACGGCACTAGCTGTACAGAAAAGCAATACAGATAGTTTAATTTCCAGCTATGTTATATGCATGTTTTTATGTATGTGTGTATATGTAAGCATACATACTCACACACATGTGTATATTTGGATATATGGATGGGTGGATGAATCAGACATATCCTAGAGTGAAGGTCTGAAGATAGTTGACATTCACGTGGGAACGGTGATATGTCTGGATCAGTGTTGTGTATGCTAGGGGTGAAAAGATATAGAGGCTGCAATCCTAAGAATACTTTTCTGGGAGCAAGCCCCGTTGAATAAAATGAGTTTTACTTCTGAGTAGGCCTTAGAGTTGCCAACTGCCAGGTAGAAGCAGGAGATCTCCTGCTAATTCAACTGATCTCCAGCCGATAGAGATCAGTTCACCTGGAGAAAAATGGCCGCTTTGGCAATTGAACTCTATGACATTGAAGTCCCTCCCCTCCCCAAACCCCGCCCTCTTCAGGCTCCGCCTCCAAAATCTCCTGCTGGTTGTGAAGAGGGACCTGGCAACCCTAGTAGGCCTGCTTCAGAGTGCTCCTATACTTTCCCACTTATCAGACACACCCACAAGCAAATGCTGATAACCTAGGGTTGCCAACTGCCAGGTACTAGCAGGAGATTCCTGCTATTTCAACTGACCTCCAGTCAATAGAGATCAGTTCACCTGGAGAAAATGGCTGCTTTGGCAATTGGACTCTATGGCATTGAGGTCCCTCCCCTCTTCAAACCCCGCCCTCCTCAGGCTCCACCAAAAAAAGACTCCCACCGGTGGAGAAGAGGGACCTGGCAAGCCTATGATAACCTCATTAAAGTGACCATATTGCCAGTATTCACAAACTTTCCCTAAGTCTTTGAACATACACAGTGTTTTATTCCTGGGATTGTCAGCATTCACATATAAGTCATGATAGTCACTTAATTACAGACATTTACTGTGACATGTATTAGAAATGGAATGGACGCCAGGGAGATCCATACATGCATGCATGCATACGTACATAGGGATGCTACTTAAAAAAAAAATCACTGCATCAGTTCAGAATTCTTTAATTTTGGAATGCTGTACTACATTTGGTCAAGGTCAGTGGTCCCATCCCTATCGCCGATTTCACATTAAATCAAAATCACATCTCACTTGAATAAATTAGTACATTTTGTGGGAGGGGGGAAATAATTCTGAGGAAAGAGCAATAAACAGGAAAAGCAATTTAAACTGTGCATATTTTACAAGAAAGTGAGAGATGGGTGGGTTCAGACTCCCAACTGTCATGTACAAGACAGCTCAGCTAATTTGATGGGCCGTGATGCTAATTTAGGATTTGCTTTAATTTGCAAATATCGCCCCCCCCCCCACCGAATAAGGAAAACCAAAGGAACTTTCAGCCAGCATCACTAGTTTGTTATCTGAGAATGTTTTGGCTTCTCTGATCGGAGAACATGATTGTTTTTATTTCCAGAAGGAGATAATAACACTACGGCAATAAGAAAATTGGGGGTATGTGTGTGGAGAGGATGGAGTCAAGACAGTTTGTACAGGCAGCAACACAGGAAGTTCACAGCCAGAGACTTAATTTCCCACACAATATACTGTGCAATGGGCCTATTAACCTAGATGAATAGGCTCTTTAAGGGTCCCCCCCCCCTTTCCAGATATGCAGCTGCCTCTGAATGGTAATATGTTAATAAGGTACTCCCCTGCATTCTCTACCTAGGTAATCTCCATATAGGAAAAGCTATTCGGTGATTGTATCTGCAACCACACCTTTAATTATATTAACACCTGCACAGATAATCCACACAAGGTAAACTAGTAGGGGGTCTGCGGCCTAAGTACTTCCCCTCCTTTCTCCCTAAAGTCCTCTCTCAGGCCAAAGACACTGTGGGCTGGGGGGGGGGGGGGAGAGAGAGAGAAGTATATCTTTTTTAAAAAAAAGTAAAGTCACTACTATTACACATCAGTGGGAACATTTGCGGGATGGGGAGCTTTCATGCATAGGAAATTGTTATTTCTTCAAACAACTGACAGCCTGTAGAGGAAACTCTAATGGAAACCCCCACTCCTACATTGTTATGCATGGCCCTCATGTAGATACATGGGGGTGGATTAAGTTCCGCTTCCAAAGGCCCTATTGTCTGTGGTGTTAATTTGCAGTACTCTTGACAGTCCGAGGTGGAAGGTTTTACAACCTTTCTGTTGACTTAGATGCAATGTGTCCTCCTAGGTTTGCTTATTTCCTTCAGCAGGCCCTTAAGGCCCGGTAAAACTTACATTTATCTTTATTAATGGCTGGCTAAAAGGGGCAGAGGAGACTGTAAGGACAAACACTTGTGGCGTTATACATTTGCCAGCTTTTGATCTTTCCAGTCACCACGTATCAGCCTGTATACAGTTGTATCACTTTCCATAATTATATTTTATATAAGACACCCATGAAATGACATCTATTTTAAAAGATGTGAAAGTAACTGGACTAATTTCATGCTGAAAAAATATATACAGGGCAGGTTGTTTCAGTACTGTTGTCTTCAGTTGTAGCAAGCTCTCATTTTAGAGCATTATTGTTTTGGGACCTTACTTCATTTAGCTTACTGTCATCTTTGGATAGTCGTCGTTTCCTTATTACCCTTTTCTATATTTCATTCCCTCGCTTTTATGCCACATAAATGTTCACTGCTAAATATTACTTTCATCATGATGTATTTACTAGCCATTGTGTTGTTGATTCCCTGTAGGAATTAAATATACACCGAAGATGGGCATTTACATAAAACTGCTTCCCAGTGAGATCTAAGCTCAAGAGAGTCTAATGGCTTTTTATTTTAACTTGTCAAAGATGTCGAGAAGTGTTAGTTTTCCAAGAGTGAGCTAAGGACTCAAAGTAACATGCACGCTATAGAAAAGGCATGATCCTAATCTGAAGTAAAGGGCACAATTGAATAAAAATACCTTCTGCTTGAGCTACTCAGGTTATTTGCTCGCCGCCACCTCTCTTTACATGAAAGTCAGCCAACTGTATACATCAGATTATAATAACACAAAAAGAGTATCATAAAGCATCAGATTTGCTGTACTTGAGGTTATATTAGTCCTGCCACCTGAACAATTGACTAAAATCTATATTAGTTAAATGTAGATGGGAAACAAACTGGAATAGCCACATAAAATACTGAGGGCACTGTTGTGGAAAATGTTGATGCCACTTAATTTATACGTTGTTAAGCAGAGAGATCTCCTTTCAAGTGCAGTAGGCACAGTGATAGCTGTCTTTGACCAGCACAGCCATGCCTTCCATCGTGCCGTTGTTGCCAAGGGAACAAAAGGAAGGTCTTCACTCCATGAGCAGTACACTTATGGAATTCACTGCCACAGGATGTAGTGATGGCCCCTAATACAGACAGCTTTCAAAGGCGAATTCATGGAGGACAAGCTCACCAGTGGCTATTCATTTTGTGGATTAAACCAAACTTCCATGTTCTCATGACTCTACCCCTCTCTGTAGGGAAACTCCAGGACCATTTCCAATGCACAGACTTTTCTCCAGCAGTCCAGCAGGAAAAGAGACAATCCAAAGATCCTAAACCTTATGCATCAATTCCCTTATTACTCCAATCCAATTTTATAGTGAATTTTTAATTTGCAAAGTTCTCTGTCATTCCCTTCTTTAGAGGTAACAGTGGAGTAGCTGAGTTAATCTGTTGCAGAGAAAACAAGACTTACGTGCCACCTTAAAGACTAATACCTTTATTGCAACATAAGAGTTTGTGGGCAGTGACGTGCATCCTAATCAGCTAGATATTTTTTTACAGGCAGAGAAGGGAAGGTGGGGTGTGATGATCTTTGGTATATAAATCAAATAAATAAATAAATGGCCTGGTTATGACATTTTATAGATAGGGATCTGTGGTTGAGGCGTTTGCCAACACAATATGCTTATGGTGAAATCTAGATTGAGGTCGTAGTTTTTTGCATTATCGTTCCTGCCTTGCCCCATTTCCCTGGTGTGCAGTGGGAGATGAAGAAGGCAGGTGCCATTTTCCCACCTCATCTTCCTCTCCAAGGAATGGGGGGAAGTGAGGAGTGTAGGCCTTGGGCACCCTTGTCTAGGGCACCCAAAATGGTCAGTTTGGTCCTGCATTTGACTTGCACATAGGGGTTAGAAGTGTGAACAATTTGCCTGAAAATCTCATTCATGTATCTTTTGGCAGCAGCCTCTGAACACAAAGTTATTCCATTTAGTTCCTTGCAGCAACCAGTCCTGTTCAATGCTCTGCCAGTTTGGCTCATGTCCTGCTCATCAGACTTGAGCAGGGAGCTAGCTGATTGTTTTATAATCTGCTTGGATATATCTGAGCAAAGTTGGATGACTCTAGTTCACACAATTACACCTCCTTCTTGCATCTTCCCCTTACCCCCAGCAAGCTGGGTCCTCATTTGGAAGGATGGAAGGCTGAGTCAATCAGCCGCCACCACCCCATCTGCCACAGCTTCTAGTTTTCAAATGGCACATCCTAAAAAGAAAAAATAATTCAGTTTGAAATCTTTGAGCTGAGACTTACTACTTAGGTGCCTGTACACCTTTGGTGTCTGCCCATTAAATCAGCTAATCTTGCAGTCAGTCCTTGTGATCTCTTCTTAAATGATTGCTGCTGGCTGTGCAGACACAAAAAGCAGGCAATGCATTCTCTCTGATGTTGGCCTTTGAAATGATGCACCCGACTATACAGATGCAAAGAAGAGACAAAGTACAAGTTGATTCAGTGCTCTAGTATATAAATTTGGTAATTTTTTTGCAACTGTGAAAACATTTTTTTTAAAGTCACTGATCTCATTTCCAGGATGGCTGACAGAATTTTGTTGGTCTGCTGACAACAAAACCTTCACAGCACATGAGTCTGCCTCCTGTCTGTATATTTTCCTAGCATTAACATATACTGTATGCGTGTATATTTCTTTAACAGAGGGAGTATTTATGTAATGGGTGAGTTATGAACTTACTGCATGTTAAATCCCATTCTGACTAAGAACTGCCAAACTCCTGCAGCCCACCACACAGGAAGACAAAAGATCAAGAGAAATGCCATGGAGAGTGGAATAATAGCCTGCTTTTTACATTACTGGTTCTGTATTATAATGCATATTTATTGCATAGCGAAATGAATTCACCTACATTCAGCAAAGGTGGTCCGTGTGTGAAGTGGAGCCCATGTATACAAGAAGGTACTGCATAGTGAACTGCATAGGCTGCATGTAGTGTGTTCTTGTGGATCTGGGCACCCACATGTACATACGGTGTGCATGATAGTTTTTATTAGTTCTGACAGTTCAACACAGCTTAGCAACTTCAGGCATTCCTTCCTTTCCAGTGGGCCAGCAGAGCTGCCAAAGCCCCGGCCATCAGATGGATAGGGAGACATTTGCAGGCAGAAACATAAGTACGGCATGCAACAGTGTGCATATCTCTGGATCAAGGCTACTTTATGGAATCTACCCTGCTCATAATCCTACTGTGTGGCATCGATAGAGTAGCTGAGCTTCTCTCAAGAGTTAATTTAACTGATAGCAAAACTCACTTCATTAATGGGCAATAGAAGCTAGAAGATGCTAAAGGAGCACTGGCGGCTTTTGACGGCTGGTGGCACTAGCTACATATATACAGAAGTACATTTTCTGGAAATTTTGAAGCTATGGGAAGAAACTCTTCTTCTTTCTTCAAAGGAAAGGCAACCTGATTCCATAGTTGTGGTCTTGTTTCCTACAGTTGGATGACTGAATATGAAAGACATCCTTTTTCAGACATCAAAAATGTATGGGTTGATATAATAGAAGAATATGGTACATACAGTATGCATCTGAAGGTTTTCTGGTTCCGACATGTTTGCTGCACTACCAGAAGACCTGGTTTTAGGGCAAGCGATGAGCAGCCAAGCTAGGGCTGTTGAAAAAAAAAATTCGGTATAGTTCGGATTCGGCCGAATTCGGCCCGTCTGGATTCAGGATATGCCAAAGTCTGAACTCCCCTGCTTCGGGTCCGTGCAATTCGGCGCGAATTCAAAGTTCGGGAAAACAATTCGGCCGAATAAAGCCATTAAAAACACAACCATGCCTTTCCGCAGCTCCAGGGGGGGCATTTTGGGGGGTAGAGGTCCCAAACTTTCAGCAGAGCTTCAAAGGACCCTTCTTGCAAGACCCCCCAAGTTTTGTAAAGATTGTGTCGGGGGGGCTGAGATATGGGCCCTGAAAGGGGTCCCCCCCACCCTTAATGTGCATCTCTGAGAAGAGCTTGCCGCCCATGCACAAAGCTCCCAGCCCCGACAAACAGTTGAGCTGCGGGGAGCAAGGGCGGGGCAGGTGCAAAGAAGTTTGCAAAGCAACACAACTGCAAAGCAACACAACTGCAAAGCGACACAACCATGCAAACAAACGTTTGCAACCATGCAAAGCAACACCTGACACCTGGGAGTTTGCAAACCATGGAAAGGGACAGAGGCAGCTAGCTATGCATAATGACAGGAGGGGGTGGAATTTCCCCTTTTGCATTGGACCCGGGACCAGGAAAATGCATTCATTAAGTCACCATTTGAAAACCAGTTTTGAGCAAGCATCAAAATAGACCTAACCGATCTTATGAATGAGGGAAATCTTGAGGACACACAACTGAAGCCCCCCTCAAACAAGGGAGAGAGAGACTTGAGAGGGCACACACCCCCAGGCAGAACGGGCGAAAGCCCCCTTTGGCTTCCCCCACCCACCCACAGAAACTGCTCCCTCCCCACACACACAAAGACTCTGCTTTCCCCCCCACACACACACACAGGAGAAAAAATATAGATTAAAGCCCCCAAAGGGGTCTTACTGTTGCTGTCTTCTGTTCCATCAGGAGGGGCTGGGAGAACTGGGTAATCCAATATGATTCTATTTAAGCACGGGAGGTTTTGCCTTGGATTTGCCGCTCTGGAGATGCATACAGGATCGGGTGATCCATTCATCCCAATAGGGAAAAGGGGAAAACCCATATCTCGGGACCCCCTGACCCAATGTTTACAAAACTTGGGGGGGTCTCTTAAGAAGGTTCGTCTAAAGCTATGCTGAATGTTTGGGGGCTGCACCCCCCAAAATGCGCCCCCTGCAGCCACGGAAAGAGAAAAGGGGGGGAGCCCATATTTCTGCCCCCACTGAACCCATCTTTTCAAAACTTGGGGTCTCTCTTAAGAAGGCTTGTATGAAGCTATGCTGAATGTTTGGGGGCTCACCCCCAAAAAAGCGCCCCCTGCAGCCATGGAAATGGAAAAGGGGGGAGAGAAAAGGGGTGGAGCCCATATCTCGGGACCCCCTGACCCAATGTTTACAAAACTTGGGGGGTCTCTTAAGGAGGCTCGTCTGAAGCTCCGCTGAATGTTTGGAGTGTCTACCCCCAAAAATGCACCCCCTGCAGCCATGGAAAGGAGTGAATGTGCACACTCACCCCCCCCACACGAGGATTTCTCTCTCTCTCTCTCCCTGGCCGGGCAGCAGCTGATTCCTCCAGTACTCAATCCTGACTGATTGGCCTGAAGAAGACCCAGCTTGGCCACCGATTGGTCGGGGGAGAATGCTGCTTGCTGACGGTTATGCTGCTGCATCCCTAATTTGCCGAATTTATTCGTGAACTCCCAAACTCGCTGAATTCTGCTCCCCCGTTTTCCCGCCATTTTTGAGTTTGGTTCGTCCCGAACTAAAAACCACCGAATCAGGGGAAATTCGGCTGTTTTTCAGTTCGGGCCGAATCGACAGCCCTAAGCCAAACGAAATACAGGTTTAGTTGGAGATACAGTGATATACATGAGGATGTAAGGTTGAGGAAGCAGTGTCCTACAGCACGTTTCAGTGGTTTGAACCAGTAGTGAAACAAAGCAGCCCCTCAGTCTCTTACTTAGGTAGAGATTCCAGACAGAGCACTTCACTTACCTCTACTTCTGCTTCTGTTGCCACCTTCAGCACTTTTCTTTATATCAGACCTCTTGTTTGTGCATTATTCACTTTATTTAAGCTTATCATGAAGTCCAAGTTTATGGATGGAGCACTTTCTAATTGCAAAAATGTCTATAGTCAATAATCTTCAGAAAACCTTTGGGTCATCCGGAAGAAGCAACTTCCAACCAGAAGAGTTAACTGATTTTCCTGCTGAAGAGGATCATCCCAATAATTATTTCTGTCCACAGTGTTTCCACTTTCTGCCCATCATTTCACATCTCCTCTGGTTTGGGGAGGGCTTTCTTGATTCTGTATAATGGAAGCAGGTGCTGTTTGCTTGCTGCTCCATATTCTGTTCTGATGCTGCACCTGTCTGCCTGCAGGGTGGTTAACAGAACAAAATGGGGGTGGGGTGGGGGTGGAACCAGGCATGCTTCCCTGAATTCTTTTTTGTGCTATTATTATTATCCTCTTAGTTTTTCCACCTTCTTAGGGCCACAAACATGGATTCTGAGGTTCAAGAATGGGGAGGCACTGTGGCTCAGTGGTAGTGCATCTGCTTGGCATTCAGAATGTCCCAGGTTCAATCCCTGGCATCTCCAGTTAAAGGGACTAGGCAAGCAGGTGATTTGAAAGACCTCTACCTGAGACTCTGGAGAGCCGCTGTCACTCTGAGTAGACAATACTGACTTTGGTTCTTGTAGGTTATCTGGGCTGTGTGACCGTGGTCTTGGTATTTTCTTTCCTGACGTTTCGCCAGCAGCTGTGGCAGGCATCTACAGAGGAGTAACACTGAAGGACAGTGTCTCTCAGTGTCAAGTGTGTAGGAAGAGTAATATATAGTCAGAAAGGGGTTGGGTTGAGCTGAATCATTGTCCTGCAAAAAGTATCAAAGGTAATGTGCTAATCATTGTCCTGTAAGTATCAAGATAATGTGCTTATGAGGGTGTGGTATGTTAATATGGAACTATTGTATCCTGAAGTGATCTGTTAATGTGTGAAATCCAAAGCTAATCTGCATGGCTATTGTTGACTGTAGTCTTTGTTAGTCTTGATACTTTTTGCAGGACAATGATTCAGCTCAACCCAACCCCTTTCTGACTATATATTACTCTTCCTACACACTTGACACTGAGAGACACTGTCCTTCAGTGTTACTCCTCTGAAGATGCCTGCCACAGCTGCTGGCAAAACGTCAGGAAAGAAAATACCAAGACCACGGTTACGCAGCCCAGATAACCTACAAGAACCAATGAACTCTGACCATGAAAGCCTTCAACAATATTTTTAATACTGACTCTGATGGACCAAGGGGCTTGAATACTGAATGCAGTATAAGGCAGCTTCATGTGTTCAAGAACGTTCTGGCCTTTATTTAATTCAATACTTCCCATCAGCAATGGAGGAGTTTGTCAGCACAGGAAAGTTTGATATGCCCTATGAAGCAAAGCAGAGCAGAACACTTCCCAAGGTCCATTTGCTGAGGAGGGCTATAATAGCTGGAGTATCAGATCAGATTTAAGGTGCTGGCTTTAACCTTTAAAGCCTTACACGGTCTGGGACCCTTGTATCTTCGGGACCGCCTCTCCTGGTATACCTCCCGAAGAGAATTACACTCTGCTGACAATAATCTGTTGGTGGTCCCCGGCCTGAGGAGTGTGCGGCTGTCCTCGACCAGGGCCAGGGCCTTCTCGGCCCTGGCCCCAGCCTGGTGGAATGCTCTGTCGAATAACATCAGGGCCCTGGAGGACCTGAAGGAGTTCCGTGGTGCCTGTAAAACAGAGCTATTCTGCCAGGCCTATGGTTGAGGACGGCCGCAGGTGACATTAAGAAAGATCAGTGCTGGCCTCCCTACCCCCCACCCCCAGCTTATGATCTATTTGAGGGTGGATACAGTAAGCACTTATATATGGCAACCATCTTTTATATTAATTGGGGTTGTTTTATGGTTTTATATATTTTATTGTTATATTGTAAAATTTTAATGTTGTAACCCGCCCTGAGCCTTTCCTGGCCAAGGGGAGGGCGGGCTAGAAGTATGAAAAATATAAATAAATAAATAAATAATAGATTGGCTCTCTGAAAAATTGCAGCAGCTTCACATTACCAGAAGAAGGGCTGTTTGAATCCCTCTGGCATGTGTCTCTAGCGATTGAAGCCGGCTTGTCTGACACTCTCTGCTGCTCCTGCCGGCAGCTTGAAACTGCAAGTTTTTAGTGCTGTGCAGCTGAGACAGAGAGAGAGAGCTGGCTTCCTTGGCAAACGCTCTGATGTGCATATAGACAATTACAAGAAACAGTGGCAGGTTGTAAGGTAATTTGAAATATATATATGTACCTATTGATCTAGTATTTAAGAGGATGAATGGAGGCATGGGCTACTAAAGGTTAAGGATGCATATTAAGGAGGAAATGGAAAAAAATACTTATGGGGGGGGGAGGCATGGAAATGTGTTTAGAATATATTCTTCCAAGGACAAAGGGACTGGAATACTGAATGCAGGTTCAGGTAGGAAATAGGAAGCTCAGTGCCAAGGAAATCACTTAAATGTTTGGGGGGTGAAACTGAATTTGTTTTAATTACTTTTTCTCTCTTTTCCTTTATACTAGGTGCAAAATGTTGGAAAGGATATCTGTATTCAAAATGACTGGAACGGATTGTGTTCCCAGATGTGTTCCACAGATTATAAATCTGTGACTATTTTTCTCTGCTAAAGGCAAAACAAAATCCCTCCTTTGATATATTCTTGTATTCTCTAGCTGTAACAATTTAATCTAATCTAGAGAGTCTAATAAATGATTTTCTTATGTTCATATTTCATTTTCTTTGCTTGGAACTGTTATATTCTATCTACATGTTTCAATTTGTCTTTATTATACAAGAAATGCATTCATTCCCCCCTCCCCCACTCCTGGGCAATGCATTGTCTGAATTAGATTTAAAGAATCAAGATGTGGAGGGGAGGAAGAAATAGACATAGCACGGTGCATGAACTGTATGAACCTACCACTTGCAGACACTGCATATGGCACATGATATAGTCTGCCATAAATCTTACTTATGGTCTGGATCCCAGCCATCTGAGGCCAGTATTATTTCTGCAAAACCTGATGAGTGATATCATAGTCTGTGAAACCTGATGAGTGATATCATAGTAGTCTAAGGTGAGATGGGATACTGTGATTAAAAGGTAACATTTGGGATGTGCCATAGTCAAGCATGTTTGTCCATCCAAATGCTGCTAAGCATCACTTAAGCATTGCTTAATGTTTTAAGGTGGTATGTGCACTTTAGAAAAAGGTTGCTGAAGGTCACAGGGATGCTTCAGTCAATTAGTGGCTGACTTCTGATTGTGACATGGATATTTCAGACGCACCCTTTAGATGTTTGGGTGCTGCTGATTGGCAGGTTTGCTATACTCAATGCTGGGAAGTTTAACAAAAGAAACTCATTATAGGCTTGATCTAAAGCACACTGAAGTCCATTGGAGTCATTACCTACCTATCAACAACAAAAAGAACTTCATGCTTTTAGCTGAACAACATATCCTTTGATAGGAGAATCCTTTTTTTCAGGGGTGCCCCCCATGTTTGTTGTCTTGGCTAGTACAAGCAAAAAGGCAGAGAGGTTGCATGATAAAATCATAGAATAGAATCAGAATCATAGAGTTGGAAGATACCACCAGGATCATCAAGTCTAACCCCCTGCACAGTGCAGGAAATTCACAACTACCTCCCCCCCCACACCTAGTGACCAGAAGATGGCCAAGATGCCCTCCCTCTCATCATCTGCCTAAGGTCACAGAATCAGCATTGCTGACAGATGGCCATCTAACCTCTTCTTATAAACCTTCAGGGAAGGAGAGCTTACCACCTTCTGAAGAAGCCTGTTCCACTAAGGAACCGCTCTGTTAGAAAATTCTTCCTAATGTCTAGACGGAAACTCTTTTGATTTAATTTCAACCCGTTGGTTCTGGTCCGACTTTCTTGGGCAACAGAAAACAACTCGGCACCATCCTCAATATGACAGCCCCTCAAATGAAGGATCAGCAAAAGAGAAAGGACATAGGCAAGCCAAATTACTGTTGGTGCTTCTTTTTTTTTATCATGGCAACTTATGCTTAGCAATATAATAGCTGATAGCTAGTTCTGCATTTTCTTCACCATGGACTGTACGGAACAGACACTCAGTAAGGGTTGCTTGGGCACCAAACCACAGATTGTGACGAAATGAGTGACATTCCTAGAGTAATGCTTAGCCCATACTTGGCAACTTAACCACTTTGGATGGATTGCATCTGTCTCCAGTTATGTGTAGGTCTTTTTGTTTAAAGCACATCTGTGATTGTTGAATTGTTAGTACAAGCACATACAGCTTTTAGAGTGTTCGAAGAACTTCATATACATTATTTCATCAATCTTCATAAAGAGTCAATATTATTATTATCCCCACCCCCCATTACAGATGAGAGGAGTTGAGATAAAGGAACTGAGATCAGACATTGACCCATTGTTCCACAATGTATGGGAGGTCATTCCTGTCTGTCCCACCCAGCCTGGCTGCCCTACCTCTAAACATTCATGCTGGTAGGCTCACTATTCAAATCAGGCATATACATCACATGGTGAGTTTCCTAAATCAAACCCAGGAATCAACTGAATGGGGTATTTTTTTTGTTGCTGTCAAGTCATAGCGGATTTAAGGTGACCCCTTAAGGTTTTCACATCAAGAGACGTTCAGAGGTGGTTTGCCATTGCCTGCCTCCATTTCACAAACATGGTATTCTGTGGAAGTCTCTCATCCAAATACTAGCCTGGGTCAGGTCTCGAGAGTTTGTGACTGTCCCAAGATCACCCAGCAAGCTTCCATAGCATGAGTGGGGATTTAAGCATGGGTTTCCTGGGTCCTAGTCAGACACCTTAATCACTATGCCATGCTGGCTCCCATGATGGGGTATACACGTGCATAAAAAGGAACAGCCTCAAAAATGCAAAGAGAAAGTACTAAATTATAGCAAGGACTGGTTTTTTTTTTTCATTTTATGGGTTGAGGTGGTGCTTCATTTGTAGTTTACCATATACCCTAACCTTCCTGTAGTTTTGTCCTTCATATACATGTGGACATCTAATTCAGGCATTAAGCATCCTCATGGATGTTCACAGGCAAAGCAAGGCAAGCCAAGGCAATTCTCTTACCATTTGTAGGGTAGTAATTAGCAAAGCTGTTGTCCAAGACAGCCCTGACAGAATGACTTTCCTGCAACCACCTGATATAAAATCAAAGTACATCAAGGGTACTGAGCCAACATCTCCTTTTCTGCCACACAGGTATTGCAGCTTGTCCTGATAGTAAGAAACTAGTCAAAGTTTGATTTGGAGAAGATACAATCAGGTGACAGCTTTACTCAGACCACCACCATGAAACTGCCTTATACTGAATCAGACTCAAGTCCATCAAGGTCAGTATCAACTACTCAGCCTGGCAGCAGGTCTCCAGGGTCTCAAGCAGAGGTCTTTCACATTACGTCCTATCTGATCCTTTAACTGGAAATGCCAGGGATGGAACCTGGGACTTTTTGCATGCCCAAAAGGTACTCTATCACTGAGCCACAGCCCCTCCCCACCAATGGCCAATGTGACATTTGCAGGACATTGGCATTGTTATATGACTTCTTCTCTCTTGATGTAGCAGCCCCTCTGAAAAATATAGCCAGTTTGGCATGTTTAGCTGGGGAAGCTTATCTATAGATAAGGTAACAGAAGAATGAGCAGAAAAGTACCTCAATCTGATGATACAGGGTCTTCAGACACAGTTTCTATTTCACCTTTCCTTTATTCTTTATTTACTGAGCTGCTTTCTTATTTCCTCAGCAACAAAGCAGAGAGAGATTATGTTGGAGCATGTTCTATGACAGCACCTGAAACTACTGGAAAAACAAATTCAAAGTAAGTGATAGGGTAGATTTTGCTGGTGGAACAATTTTTCTGGTGGAAAGTGCCATCAAGATGCAGCCGTTTTATAACAATCCCATAGGGATTTCAGGGCAAGAGATGTTCAGAAATAGTTTGCCATTGCCTGCCTCTGTGTAGCAATCCTGGACCTCCTTGGTGGTCTCCCATCCAAATACTAACCAGGGCTGACCCTGGTTAGTTTCTGAGATCTGATGAGACCATCCAGGTCATGGCTCCATTCTGTTGAAAGCTTTCATGAAAACAATTTTATATGTTTAAAAATCTAGAGAGAGGAAGTAGTATTGCTGGGAATAATGACCATTCCTGTTTATTCTTGTAAGGTTGACTTTCGTATAAAAGTATCTTCTGTGGGGGGATATCTTATCAATAAAAATATTTTAACTGAATACTTCCCATGAGCAGTTACTGTAAAACAGTCTGTGGCAAATCAGACCTTTCCTTTGCACAAGATAATCTATCTTCAAAGCTATAAATCCCAGTGCCTTCAGCAAATCAAGATGCATAATTGGTTGAACATTTACAAACACTTGATAATTAAATTTGTGTTAAACTATGTAAAAGGATTTATGTCCCACTTCATCCAGATTGTTTCCTCAGTCTTTCATTTTGTGAGAGTGAATGGCTTCCTTTGAAATTCTTTCTGCCTGATGCATCATTCAGGTGGTTAGATGCATCGCATTATGTCAGCAATGTCACATTAGTAGTTCATTCCATTAGAATGTGCTTGACACATCATTGAGAAAGTATATCAAGCTCCCCGAAATGCAGTCAGCTATGTTTGCTTGACAAGCAAAGGTCTTTAATGTGGTGGGTTTTAATTAGATTCTTAACACACACACACACACACACACAAAAGCTTATAGCTTTATAATCATGTTTAAAAGAACCTTGTTGTTTGTTTGTACTATTAAAATGGATCTGTGTGGGCTAATATATAAGTTTGAAATGAATTATTTTAATATGTACCCTCAGTAGGGTTAGAGTGACCTAGTCTATCTATGTACAAAATTACAGGCAAACAGACCCTAACAGCATTTTTCAAGAGTCGTTGATTTCAATTAGAAAAAGTTATGCTTCTGCTTAATTCCCCCTTTGAAAGTCATGGAACTTAAAATTAGTTGACTTTGGCAGGATCATGTAAAAATTTCATTTATTTTAGTGTGACTACTTGGTAAGCAAAGGTCTACACAATGTACACAGTTCATACGTTACAATATCTGACTATCAAGCTGTTTGGTCAAAGGACCGTAATGAACAATTTATATTCAGTCACCATATATATTCAGACTATCAAGCTACTGCATTTTTATCCCACCCTTCCTCCAAGGAGTTTATGGCTATGTTTTGCCTTCTTCCATTTAATCATCACAGCTGTATGGGGTGGGTCAGTTTCAGGGAGAGTGACCAATGTCAGCCAGTGAGCTTCATGGCCAAGTGGGGACATGAACCCAAGCCTCGGTTTGACGATCTAGCCACTGAAGGGATCTAGAGGCAGTAAACATTTGAATACTAGTGCTAGGAGACAACATTGGGAGGGAGGCCTTGGCCTCTATACCCTATTGTTGGCATTCCAGGGCGACAGCTTGGCCACTATGTGAATCAGAATGCCTGGACTAGATGGAACCAGCAGGATACCTCTTATGCTCAGTCTTACTTTACACCAGATCCAAAGGATGTGCAAGTCACTTGTGGATACTTACTTCAAGTTTCTGGTTAACGTGCAAAGTGGAAGTCATACGCCTCTCTAAAAGTGTGAAAAAAGACCTTTTATCTCACTCTTTCTCAAAAAAGCTTAGGGGAGTGTACATAGTTCTCGCTGTCCATTTTACCTCATAATTATTTCACAAAGTAGGTTACGCTGAGAGGGAACTACCAGTCCAAGGTCACCTGTTGAGCTTCATCACTAAGTGGACATTTGGATCTAGTCCTGTCCTGACAGGCTAACCACTACACCAGACTGGCTTTCACAATATTGGATTCAGAGCAGGACCGCACCTCATTTTTAAAACTTGAGTGGAGTTAATTTTAAAACTGTGCACCAAACATCACCCCCACCCCCAGCTTGCTGCTTCTGCAAGTAACAGTGCATTCCTAAGGAGAGTTACTCCAGTCTAAGTAACTCTCCTTAGGAATGCACTGTAAGAGTTTGGATTCTAGTTGTATTAGGAAGCAAATCCAGGTAGCAGTTTCCTTTGATATCAGTGAGAAACCCATCTCCAATAACGTCTCCTCTTCCATCTGGATGAAATTCTCAAAGACTGTATTCCCTGAAACAAGGGAGGCTTCCTCCCAAATATCAGGCAAAGAGAAACCCTTATTCTATAAGCAATTTCTGACGTGCAAAGAGGACACTGAGAGGTGTAAGATTCTCTCTCTTTTCCCGGAAGTCTCAAGGTGCAGGTAGGAGTGAATCTTGTTTTTGTTTTTTAAAAAAATAGAGAGTGGGAGAACTAGACCCTTCTTCCTACCATCCTCCAGAATTTCATTTCCTGAAGACTTCGCCATCCTGTTCCAGCTGACTTCCCATATTGGAGCTTAGATGGGGGTGGGAAAAAACCTGCTTCATGCACTAGAATAAAATGTTGGATGGAGGAAGGTTCAGCTCCCCTAACCCATCTGTTCTGAACTTGACTGAAATTAGACCCTTCTATCAGGAATACGTTTTCTCTGAGCAGCAGAGATAGAAAAATAAAAATGCTGCCAGCCTCTGTGCCAGTACATTACTTCTGGGTACACCCCGGAAGTGACAATAGGTAACTATAGGAATTGCCAGAAACTCCATGGTTTTACCACAGAGTTGTGGACAATTCCTAGAGCTACCCACTTTACCCAGAAGCCCCTCCATCCCCTGCCCTGCCACCCCTCCTGCTGGTTGCTCTCATGCTTGCTTCCTCTCTCTATTGACTGAATGCATGGATGGGTAGAGGGCTACTGTTTTATCTCTTAGATACAAATGCACCATCAATGATAATCTTGTTCTTGTTAAGCATCCAGAACAAAACATTTGCAAATGCTGAGAATCTAGAGTGTGAATTATTTACATTTGTAGATCTTTGAGACAAAAGTCATTGGACAATATGTGCTCTCTTGGAATGTGGATGTTGGAGGAATGAAAGCCTACAAAGAGGCTCTATTTTCTCAATTCATTTCTATGAAACTGCAGAGAATATCAAAGAGAGTAGTTTCTCCAAATCAGTAGACAGCAGTGTCAACCTACCACCTGAATGGAATGGTAATTGAAATGTTCTCACCGAAAATGACATTTAGAACTTAAGGCAGAACTTTTTTTTTTTACACCAGTAATGTATCTCTGAAGTATAATAGAAACCAGAACGTAACAAACCAGAAAGTTGAATGACAGGGTTTCCGCCCTCCCTTCTTTTTTGTTAAACCAGCTTTCATGTTGACCTCTACGTTCCACAAACTTAAAATCTGTTTCACATCAGAAGCTGTGGGGACACAACAGTACATGGGAAATGAATAGGGATGGAAGTTTATAGAGGACCAGTTCAGTTTTTTTTGAAATCCAGAGGGATTCATGACATAACCAAAGAGCAACAAACAGCAGGTGATAGGAAAGATTCAAATAAAAACAGGAATACTTTGAACTCAGATGCTTGCATTGATTGTCTGCATATTTTCCAGCCAAAGGGTACGGGATGTCTGTTTTTTGTTTTAAAGAAAACACATAAATAAAGCCCCAAAATGGTATAGGAATACATATATGGAAGAGAAAGAAGCTAGAAGAAAATGCATACCCAAAATGTTTTAGGGTGCAAATAGTTTTTAAAAAATGAACCAAGACTGTTTATTTGGGCAGAGATAACAAGGACCCTCCTTTTCATTGAATGTGGATAACAACCTTCCCCTATAGGAAAAAGTGTCTTCCTGCTATAGCATGCCAACCATTATTTTCCATACAAAATACGCAACAACTTCATACTGCCTAGAGAAAGAATCAGAATGGATCTCTGCTAAAAAAAAATCCAGTAACTAACAAATGCAAGGATGTAGTATTTCAAAATTCCAGCACATAATGCAGAAGTTAAGTGTATGGATCAGGCGGATCCTCAGCCCCCCTCATTAAATGCAAGGACAGTGGAATGTTTCCAGCTCTACTCAACTGCAGGATGTCCTGACTTTTTAAAAATTATATATTTTTTAATTTTTTTAAAAATATACATTTTTAAAAATTATACATTTACAAAGAAACACAAATTAATATAAAATCTATTACATCACATTTGCCAAATACAATTGAATACACTCAACTACTGTTGCCCATTTGGACTGTAGAATCACAGAGTTTTCATTTCTTTGAGGGGAGGTATGCTTCAACATAAGGTAAACCTCCTTTATTTTTTCTAGCCATTCATGCATATCAGGCATCACCTTTGATTTCCAGGGCCTGCAAAGATTACAGTGGTGTGCAAATTCACTGTAATCACATGTAATTTCTTTAGCATAACATAATTTAACAGCATATGTTCCAGAGTATTTTCTACTGCTCTTCCCAAACTCACACTTACTAATACTACAGTCTTCTCATGGATTCCAGCAATAAAAGCAGTTGCTTTTACCTGTCTAATGTAATTTGATAGAGATAAAACCTCTAATACTCAAAATTTCCCAGGAGAATTCTTGTTCTCTTACAATATTTCCTATCAAATGCAAATGTTAGAGTCCTGTCATTCTCCTCTAATCTAGTGCAATAAATAAAATTCATTTCCTTTAAGACTTGATGGTGTAGATTTAAAAAAATTCATGGCGGGGAGGGAAAGGCTTACTTCCAAAGGTATAGAAATGTTATGATATAACTATCCTACAACGTTTATCCGCTGGTCAAATTACTGTAAATAAATAAACTGAACTGAACTGATATAACTATCCAGTAAGACCCAAAGTGTATTACTACTGCACCACATTCAGATTTGTATTGGTATTCTTAGTGAAACCTAGCCCAACTGTGAGTTGTTTAAGATCTTTAAGCTCTTTAACTCATGGATTGGGACCCTCAGATGAATATAAACAGCCCTCTTGCTGGGTTGTAAGTACTTATGGAGCTACCATTTTGGTGACTTTTAGAAGGTCTCCTTGCACAAAGAACAAAGGTGCTAACCCATCACCTTCCTCTCTTTGCAGCCATACTGTAAAGAGCACTGGGATGGTGAGATAAGGCCATTCATTGGAAATAATTCCTCCATGGCTGTGACCCTTGGCTTGGTTCTCACTACAGTATATCATCCTCATGTCTGGCTTGTCTTTCCTCTCCCCAGTTCTTCTGGCCCTGGCTGTGTGATATTATTATTCAGACTTCTTCTTTTACCATCATGTGAATCTGATATTAAGTGATTTGCTATTATGTTTGCAGATTAGTGGTCCTGGCTGTGCTCAATGAGCCAAAGGTCTGCAAAGGTTGAAGACCATTGGTCTAAGTCATAATGTATGGTCTTTTATGCATGGCTATTTCACTCGGCATCACCCCTCCGACAACTTCAGGTCTTTGCATTGATTATGCATGCTGTTTCTGACTGTCAGAGGTCACCTCACTCTTCCCCTGCCTTTCCCCGTGTTTTGTCCATGTTTTCAAATTTGAGATAAAACAGGTCTCCGAAAATGTGGGGAAACACAGGGGGAGAGCAAGGTGACTTCCAATGGTTGGAAATGGCGTGCGTAATCAACACAAAAACCAGAAGTCACCAGAGGGGTGATGGCGAGTGTAAGAGTCATGCATAAAAGACTTATGCTGTCATTGTTGTAAAGCTGAGGATTTAATGGATATGGAATCATCAACATCATTGAAGTCATTGCTCACAGGCACAATATGCTAACTATATATTTTATTATTTCCTGACAATAAAAGCTTGGTGAATCTGGTTTAGTTTTCAGTACTTGGATTCTTGTACTTTTCTTCCTAAGATATGATTTCAACGCTGCCTTGCTGATTCCCCCCCCCAAAATGGCAGTCTTTGCCAGCAGTGATTCAACACATCATTGCCATCTGCAATGAAGTGATAAGACCTGTATTTATATCTGCCAGGGGACCTACAATGGATGATAAAAAGAGCCACCATCAAAAAGTATAATTCTTTGCCATGGGGTGTGTATCAGCATTTTTTTTTGATTATTTCTGACAGTGCATCTATTACACTGCAAGCTTTCACAAGTGACAAAATAACTGGAAAAGATGGTTTATGAGCCACGGCCAGCAAAATACATTTTCTGTTAGATATTCCCACTAGAAATCTTGGGAAACTTTACCGAGCAACAAAAGATAGAAGAAGGTTCAAGAAGGTTACATTTATCTATTTTGATGTAACGGTCATCTTCAGCATAAAAATATCTGTTGCAGCTGAGAAAATTTGATGGTGGGACTGGAAATTCATGCAGTCCAGGAGGTGAAAGAGCTCTTTTGCAAGCAAGAGGGCAGGCACAAACAACCTTTTCTGGCCCGTGTGCCAAAACCCCTGCAACAGCTACCTGGGAACATGTTAGTGTGCCGGCAAACAAAAGTTGAGGAAACATTGAAGACTGCCCTTGGCCAGATGCACTGGAAGCAAGCTGAGCTACAGCAGTATACTCAGGATCACAGGAGTTTATCTTGGTCCCCAGGATAGAGAGTGGCAAACACACTGATTAAAATGGTCTTGTGTGCTCTCGTTTGGCACACATGTTGGGAATTGCCTCTCCCTGGCTTAAAGGAGAGGGCTTAAGGGCTTCTGATTGGCCATGAGGCCAAGGGCTTCTGATTGGCCTGCTGAAGCAACATTCTTTAATTTAAGTGTAATACTGGAGAAGCTGAGAAAACAGAGAAGCAACCGTTCTGCTTTGAGAAGACAAGGAAACGGAATTGTTTTCATTGCCAGTTTTTATCAGTATAGCTGCCCTTGGGGGCCCATACAGCATACCCGGCATTCTCCATATCTGTTCAATCCCAATTCCCCACAGGGACAAACCTGTCTGCTAGTTAGGACAACTACCACCTGGTTAGACCTCTGAGGGTGCTTTTGAGGATGTAGACATATGCCTCGTGGGATATGTACCAGAACTACAAAGCAACTGTTCTGTGCTGTCAGGTTTGAGAAACACACTTGATAACTAAAAATCCTTTCAAATTTTGCTACACCAAATGGCTTTTTTTTTCTCTCTTGCTATCCACTGGAAAATTAAACTGGTTGAAGACAAGAGCGGGTTGGGGGCGCAATCTCACAAACCTCCCAGTGAGAAAACCTCTGCTTAAATGAAACTTACTGATCTTTTGCACAAACCAAATAGAAGCTTTTTAATTATTTCTTATTGTTCAAGAATGTGTTCCACGGCCCTAAAGATTTAAGCAAAACAAATGCAGTTCTGAGAAAGCCTCCTTTGGTTACTAGGAGTAAAAAACAAAAGCCCTTAGGTATCATAGCAAAAACAATCATAAAAAGCATAAAAAGCATTTGTTTAAATGAGACAGAAGCAGAGAATGCATCCCCAGAGGAAGAGGGAAGGGAGAGCGCAGATTTCTCTGTGTGTTTTGAAGACACAGCCACCAAACTATGAAGCACAGAGTTGAAACATTGGGGATCAGCTAGGGGAAAAAAAGTGACATGTTCCCTTGTTAAATAATGCTCTAAGGCAGTCTAAAGCATATGAATAGTTCTTTCACAGGTCACAGATTCTATTCAATTCTTGGACACTGTTATTATCCGACAGAAATAGGCAGCCCTAATTAATATTCTGTACATACCTGGGAGAACATTCTTAAAGGAATCCATCCTCTGGTGTCTTAGAATTTTTAAAAAACAAATGGTGGACATTAAAAATTGTGACTAGTTAATGTACTGTAAATACGATGATACTATTAAAAGTTTAATTTAATAAATACACTACCACTCAATAGACTTGTTTACCCCAGCTCCCTTGCTTTTTACTACCCAACCGTTCTGTGGTGTGTATTAAAGTTGAACTGTAAAGTCATTTTGCAAGTAATTATATTCTTGGCACTTTTCTGAACATAATATAACAATTACCACAGCAACTGCATTTTTATTAGGCTTCTCCAAGGAAGATGCAGATTACTATCAGGGACAGAAGGCACTTTGAGACGATGCTAATATTTGCTCAGTCTCAGATGGAGCCAGCAGCAGTCTGGTATATAACCGGTACCA
The DNA here is from genome assembly GCF_029931775.1 of Euleptes europaea. Taxonomy (NCBI): domain Eukaryota; kingdom Metazoa; phylum Chordata; class Lepidosauria; order Squamata; family Sphaerodactylidae; genus Euleptes; species Euleptes europaea. The sequence goes on along the minus strand of NC_079316.1, from coordinate 31,776,081 downwards.
TGTTCATAAGACAGGCTATGGTTCTGTTGTGGGATTCCTGGAAGGAAGGGTTTGAATGGATAATACATTGACATTTTTATCTTCTCTTGTTTCCCAAGACAGTTGTTGTTGTTGTTGTTGTTGTTGTTGTTTGTCTCCTGCTGTCTTTGGCAAGTTATTTCTTTCTCTATTTATAAAACCTCTGGTGTTACCTGTTTCATTACACTTACTGTGACTTCTCTGTCAATACTCCCCAATAGCATTAAAGAAAAAATAGCCACTGTCGCTGTTATCCAACACTTGAATAGGAATCAGTAGGAAGATGGCAGGCTCCTTTGTTCAGGTTGCAAACCAGCCACCTTGGTAGGGTTGCCAACCTCCAGGTACTAGCCTAGAAGGAAGGAGATCAGTGTGTCCCTCCTGCTAACACGAGATACCACAATTCGTGGAAAATTTTTTGACTGGAGTAAGAATTCATAAGAGCACCGATGTGATTTATGTCATAACAGTCCATTCTGACTAACATAAATGCAACTGAAGAAGTAACATCGAAAAGGAATTATTGGATCCATCTCTATCTTGCATGGATTAAAACTTCCATATCATACCGTACCATGCTCTCATAGCAGGTGTTTCCAGCCGCAGACAAGTCTTTCTATATAACAGGACCATGTCTCTTTAAATCTTGCACAGCAGCATCGACGCCGGGAGAAGCAGCGATTCACAGCCCCGGCTGGGGCTGATGTTAGTATCTTTGCCATTTTGTGCATCTTCTTGCTTCATTTATACTTTTGTGTCCAGTCCATTGCATGTGCATTGCGGATGTTGTGTGTATATATATTGTAACACTATATGTTTTAGACACTACTCTAGATAGTTTTTGTATTTTGTATAGTAGGTATATGTTTATGCATCATAAATGTTTGGCATACAGTACCATGTGTATTGTTGATTTATGGTCATAGTGCTGTTAGTATTTTTGCCAAACCTCCAGATACTAGCTGGAGATCTCCTGCTATTACAACTGATCTCCAGCAGATAGAGATCGGTTCACTTGGAAAAAATGGTCGCTTTGGCCATTGGTCTCTATGGCATTGAAGTCCTTCCCCTCCCCAAACCCTGCCCTCCTCAGGCTCCTCCCCAAAAACCTCCCGCCGGTGGTGAAGAGGGACCTGGCATCCTTAATTCTCAGCCACGCATCCACCAAGACCAACCATCCCTCTCCTAACAGGAGAGGCACTGCTCCTCATTGTCTCAAGACATTTGCTGGTGGAAGCAGAGGTGCCATGGTTGGGGCAGTTGAATCCAAAACCAGCTCCCTAGAGCCAAGTAAGGAGATTCATATATAGAAACATGTGCATTACGAACTGGGAGTCAATTAGAGGGACCTGGCAACCCTACTTCCCTGCCGGGCACAGGGTAAGTGCTGCCACCTGCTTGTATGGGGTGAGAGTTGCCCCCTTGCTTTGGGATGAGGTGGGGGAGCAGCCTCTTAGGCTATCGCCCAACAGGATGATTCCTAATGTTTTTAATGGCCAATCTGCCTCTGGACTTGCATACTGGCTCACAGACTACAAACCTCCCAGCCATTTAGTTGCTGGGAATTAGGAGTTTAGGATATTTTAGTGGCATATTTGAAAAAAAAAAAGTATTTATTTTTATGAACTCATATGTTATTGTCCACTCTGGGATCCAGAGTGGATGAAGGTATAGAACAGGATGAAGGCATAAAACTGATCAATCAATATATTCACTATTAATCAAAATAGGGGCAAACCTGAGCTGTGGGATGGTTAATAATCAGCTCTCCACGTGACTGTTTTAGAGCATTTTGAATGCAGAGAGCACTACGGTGTCACAGTGCCTGACTGTTGTTCTTGTCTTACATTTCTATATTCTGTACATAAATGAATGACAGCGTATGACTAATTATTGCATCTCCTCTCCATGCATGCATGGAGGCAGTATTGTGGGTGACTCCTACGCATAAATCCTCCATTGTCAATGGCAGGCTAGACACTATTTTAATCTACGGTATAGAACTCCTCCCTCAGAGCAATAAGCCACAGCTGAGAAGTAGCAATTAATAGAAAGGCAAATATCAAACTGTCTGACTGCTAAAATATTTCAGTGTGTGGCAGTTTGGCAGAGTGATTACAGCCTGAAAATGGTTGCCAGGTGTTTAGTATTAACACCCTAATATGGCAAATGCATTTAAAAAAACCCCAAATCCCATCAAAAGAAATAGGTCCATTTATTTACAAGCTGTGGAGGGAGACCAAGTTTCTTTGTCCTGCCACTTTAGAGTCCCTTGAAAGCATTTCCCCCCATTTTATTGTCTTTTAGATGCAGATCCTCCACTGCTTAAGTATCACAAAAGCTACTGGTGACAAACTCCTAAATATATAAAAGATGCATAAGTGCATCTTGGGATAAATACATTAAAGACAATTAACTGCCATCATACTCCTGAATTACAATTTCACCCGCTCCTGTACTGTACACCTGTGGCTTGTTAGCGATGCAGTACATCTTTTAAAGCAGCGGGAAGGTTCAAAGGTGCTTGAGCAAAGTCTGTTCCCTGCACTTCTCAAATATTCTTCACACAAATGCAGAAACAAACAAACAAAGGTAACGATTAAATACAAGATATAAGTTACTGCCTAGTCTTTTCAAAAGAAATGTGTGTCAGGAATAGAAAGGCAGAGCTGGAAGGTAACTACTAAAGTCATCTGTGCCACATAGGGTTACCAACCTCCAGGTGGTCGCTGGAGATCTCCTGCTATTACAACTGATCTCCAGATGACAGAGAGCAGTTCACCTGAAGAAAATGGCTGCTTTGGAAGGTGGGTTCCTTCCCTCCACAAGCCCCACCCTCTTCAGGCTCCACCCCCCAAATATCCGCGTATTACTCAACCCGGAGGTGGCAACCCTAGTGCCACAACAGAAGAACAGCAAACAGGAACAGAGGAACCCTCAGGCCTGGCTGTTAGGCTGTATGTCTAATTTCCTTCAGTTCAGTTGGTAGAAGCCAAGGCTGGTTCTTGCCACAAGCCACACAAGTAGCCACTTGGGGCAGCATGCCCAGAAAAAGCAGAGCTCTTGTTTCTGTCATTCCGCCTGACTCCATTCCCCTCTGGGTGGGAACCGGCAAGAGTTTTAGGGTGTGTGGGCATTTACATTTAGGGGTGGGGACATCCAAATCGCAACATTGATGTGATGTCATTTCTGGTGCAAATCCAGAGTGCATCAGCGCGATCTTCTAGGATTCCACCAAACCTCTATGGTTTTACCAGACAGTTTTGGTGGAATCCTAGAGGGTCACGCTGATGACACTTCCAGGCTCATGCCCAAAGTGACGTTGCAGAATCACCGCAATGTTAATGTCTCCATCAATTTTGTCCCAGTGCTGTTCCCAAATAGTATATATATCCCTCCAATTTGAAGCCTCACAGATTATAGTGTCATAATGTACCCCCCTTCAGAGATCAGATTATAGTGTCATAATGTACCCCCCTTCAGAGATCAGAGATGTAACAGAGGCATGCAAAGAAAATTCCATAAAAGAAAATATTTTAAATAAATATGCAGATTTTTTAAAAACTCTCTGAACTTTCCTCCCTGAAGTTTCAGAGATGAATACAAACTAGGTGCACTTACAATTAACTTCATAATGGTCCAGAAGATGCCAGCCAAGGGCTGCAATGAAAGTTTCTACAGATGAGTATGGAAGAAAGGAGAAATTTGACTAAGGAGAGGACTTCTTTCAAGCTTCTGCATATATCAAAGCATCACATTCAGTACTTAAAGCTGAAATCACACTTTCCCACTGTTCTGCTAGAGAAAACCTGTTTTGCCTGGTTTCCTAATGTCTAATTGTTTTGCAGCTACTTTTCATAGTCCAACAGAGTACTAAAATATGCTAAATCATCAGTAGCTTCTGGTCTAGTCAGTTTTACTATAAAGCAAACTGTTTCTTTATCGTTAGAAAAGGATATGTAGAAATAGAAGTGTGCTTTAAATAAAGTTGTTTCACATCACTTTCAAAACAGCCAGAACAAAAGCCAGCGCAAGTGAGGTTCTGAACTAGTCCATGGAGATTCAACAATTTTGATGGCCATTTATTTTAAGACGAAAAGAATAATCCAGGAGTTACCGATGGCATAAATGTTATTTGAGCAGTGCTCTGTAATGCACATCATTTTTAATTCCCAACTTTGGGAATTCATTAGAGGCCTAACTGAAAATGGCATGGATCTATGCAAAAGTACAATTAAGCCTACGGCTTTATGAAATGGATGTTTATATAAGTTAAAGAAACTACTGGAGAGCTGCTCTATAATCACACTTAAAGCTGTAATGGTCCCTGGAAGGATTATTCTTTATTAAATATGCAATTGCCTTTTTTCCAGTAGGCTTCAAATGGGAATTTGATAGAAGTCTCTGTAAAGAAATGGGGGGGGGGGGAATGACAAATAAAAAATATTGGACAAATGGTCTTGTATCTAATTTCAAATGAAGAAAATCTGGCATTAAAATTGCACTTCCTGGTTAATAGAGCAAGGGCATTAATGTTACTGAGTTGTCAGTATGCTTGATTTATTCATTAACATATATCTTATGCTATCAAATGTCCAAATCCCTTAAATCCTATTTCTACTTCTTTTCCATGAGACAATTGTAACATCCATAAATTAACTCTCAGTTATCAGACATCGTAATTATCCAAGGGTCTGTCAGATGAAAGCCATTCTCATTTAACCAAACTTCTCTCTGCCTCGATATAGGGCCAATTCTCTGCTGGTTTTCAACATGTGGAAATGTGTGCTAGCATAGCTCAGAGCACACATATGTCTAGCACAGAATTCATTGGATAAGGTGGAATGGGTGTCCCAGAGTCTGCACCAGTAGGGCAGTGCCACAGTATATATTCTCTGGGCTAATGTTATTTTAGATTTGTTAGTGTAATTCCCTCCATGATTGGAATAGCAACAGGCCTACAATGACCCTTCCTCAGCAATAGGGGTGCCGTGGGTTTAATCATGGCTGCCTCAGGGCTAGACTTAGGGTTGCCAGGTCACTTTTAATTGTGCAACCCTAAGGAAAAAACCTCAGTACACAGCCACTAATATCACTTTAAGTTTAGTTTTTTTCAAAATATTTTCTTTACCTTGCACTTAGCTTATCATAAACACGTGAACAACAACAAAGTTATAAGTTCTGAATATACTCAAGATTTACCGTGAAGCTTCACTACATAATATAACTAATCAGAACCTTTTAACAATGATGAGCACCCCCCCAGAAAAGTCCAAACGCCGGCAGCAATTCCTTTTACTCGAAAGTAGGCTATGTTGTGGGGATCGTTATGATCCGCTCCGTGCCTATTGTGGCACTACTTCCGTGGTCAGCTGATATGGAATGATCCAATCACACTGGTAGAAACTCATTACTGCTGATCTCTCTTAGTTGGCTGAAGAAGCTGTATATTTGGATGTTGTGTGTGTGTGTGTTAAGTGCCGTCAAGTCGCTTCCGACTCATGGCGACCCTATGAATGAAAGTCCTCCAAAATGTCCTATCTTTGACAGCCTTGCTCAGATCTTGCAAATTGAAGGCTGTGGCTTCCTTTATTGAGTCAATCCATCTCTTGTTGGGTCTTCCTCTTTTCCTGCTGCCCTCAACTTTTCCTATCATGACGGTTTTTTCCAGTGACTCTTGTCGTCTCATGACGTGACCAAAATACGACAGCCTCAGTTTAGTCATTTTAGCTTCTAGGGTTAGTTCAGGCTTGATTTGATCTATAACCCACTGATTTGTTTTTTTGGCAGTCCACGGAATCTGTAACACTCTCCTCCAACACCACATTTCAAAGGAATCTATTTTCTTCCTATCAGCTTTCTTCATTGTCCAGCTTTCACACCCATACATAGTAATAGGGAATATGATGGCATGAATTAATCTAGTCTTGGTGGCCAGAGTCACATCCTTACACTTCAAAATCTTTTCTAGCTCCTTCATGGCTGCCCTTCCCAGTCTCAATCTCCTTCTAATATCTTGGCTGCAGTCTCCCTTTTGGTTGATGGTGGAGCCAAGGAATAGAAAGTCTTGAACAATTTCAATTTCCTCATTGTCAACCTTAAAGTTGTGTAATTCTCCTGTAGTCATTACTTTTGTTTTCTTGATGTTCAGCTGCAGTCCTGCTTTGGCACTTTCTCTTTTAACTTTCAGCAGTAGTTGTTTCAAATCTTCACTATTTTCTGCCAATAATGTAGTGTCATCAGCATATCTCAAATTATTAATGTTCCTCCCTCCAATTTTCACTCCACCTTCATCTAAATCTAATCCATCTTTCCTAATTATATGTTCTGCATATAGATTGAAGAGATAGGGAGATAAAATACATCCTTGTCTGACACCTTTGCCAATTGGAAACCATTCCGTTTCTCCATATTCTGTTCTAACTGTGGCCTCTTGTCCAGAGTACAGGTTGCGCATCAAAACGATCAGATGTAGTGACACACTATAGCTTTTCATGATCCACACAGTCAAAAGCTTTGCTGTAATCTATGAAACACAAGCTGATTTTCTTCTGAAATTCTCTCGTATGCTCCAGTAACCAGCATATATTTGCAATATGATCTCTAGTGCCTCTTCCTTTTCTGAAACCAGCTTGAACATCAGGCATTTCTCGTTCCATATATGGTAACAGCTCTTGCTGTAAGATTTTGAGCATCACTTTACTTGCATGAGAAATTAATGCAATGGTCCGATAGTTGTTGCAATCTTTGATGTCTCCTTTCTTGGGAATTGGAATGTAAATGGATCGTTTCCAGTCTGTGGGCCATTGTTTTCCATATCTGTTGGCATATTCTTGTCAAGATTTTGATGGACTCCGTTTCTGTGGCTTGGAATAGCTCTATTGATATCCCATCTGCTCCTGGTGATTTGTTTCTCCCGATTGCTCTCAATGCAGCTTTCACTTCACTTTCTAAAACTGTAGGTTCTTCTTCAAAAGATTTTACAACCTTCCATAAATCATATGTAGCACATATAGCATACACAGAGCACATATATGGCATACACAGATGTAGGGCTGTCGATTCGGTTTGTCCCGAACCGAAAAAAAGCCGAATTTCCCCTGATTCAGCGGTTTTTAGTTCGGATGGAACCAAACTCAATAAAGGCAGGAAAATGGGAGCCGAATTCAGCAAGTTCGGGGTGTTCGGTGAACAAATTCGGCAAATTCGGGGTTTGGCGCAGCAGCATAACCATCAGTTAGTAAGCAGCATTCTCCCCCGGGCAATCGGTGGCAAAGCTGGGTCTTCTTCTGGCCAATCAGTCGCGATTGAGCACGTGAGCCCAGCTGCTGCGTGGCCCGGCTGGGGAGAGAAAGAGAGAGTATCTGTGAGAGAGAAATCCCCATGGGGGGTGCTTGTGCACATTCGCTCCTTTCCATGGCTGCAGGGGGCGCATTTTTGGGGGTACAGCTCCCAAACTTTCAGCATAGCTTCAGAGGAGCCTTCTTGCAAGAATCCCCAAGTTTTGTAAATATTGGATCAGCGGGGGCTGAGATATGGGCCCCAAAAGGGGTCCCCCTTTAATGTGCATTTTTATTCCATTTACAGCACACATTTGTTCCTTTCCGTGGCTGTAGGGGGTGCATTTTTTGGGGGTACAGCCCCCAAACTTTCAGCATAGCTTCAGAGGAGCCTTCTTGAAAGAATCCCCAAGTTTTATAAAAATTGGATCAGCGGGGGCTGAGATATGGCCCCCCCTTTTCCCTATTGGGATGAATGGGATCAGCCGATCCTGTGTGCATCTCGACAGCGGAAAATCCAAGGCAAAACCTCCCGTGCTTAAATGGAACCATATTGGATTACCCAGTCCTCCAAGTCCCTCCTGATGGAACAGAAGACATCCACAGTAAGACCCCTTTTGGGGCTTTAATCTATATTTTTCCTCTTGTGTGTGTGTGGGGTGGGAAGCAGAGTCTGTGTGTGTGTGGGGAGGGAGCAGTTTCTGTGGGTGGGGGGGGGAAGCCAAAGGGGGCTTTTGCCCGTTCTGTCTGGGGTGTGTGTGCCCCCTTGAGTCTCTCTCTCCCTGGTTTGAGGGGGGGCTTCAGTTGTGTGTCCTCAGGTTTTCCCTCACTCATGAGATCGGTTAGGTCTATTTTGATGCTTGCTCAAAAATTGTTTTCAAATTGTGACTTAAAGAATGCATTTGCCTGGTCCCGAGTCTGATGCAAAAGGGGAAATTCCACCCCCTCCTGCTCCTTATGCTTAGCTAGCATGCCTCTGTCCTTTTCCATGGTTTGCAAACTCCCAGGCGTCAGGTGTTGCTTTGCATGGTTCCTTTGCAGCTATTATGAAATAGAGAGCAAGATTTCACATGAGAGCAAGATTTCATATTAGCTGCAAAGGAACTGAGAACATCTTTAGTTAATAGGGGCTATCCAACACATATAGTGGACAGAGCATTAAATAGAGCTAGAAATACTAATTGAGAACAATTATTGCAAAGTAATTAAACAAATGACAAAAAATCCCTATGTTTTTCTTTAACCTACACACATTTAGCCCCCACCATAAAGACCATCATATATAAAAATTGGAACATAGTTAGTAATATTCCTGGCTGCAATTATTTACCTAAAATAGGTCTTAAAAAGACACAGACAATCAGAGATAATCTCATAAGATCAGATATGGATGTGAGAAGACCAATGCAACCCATAGTAAAGGGACATTACTCTTGTGGACGATGTGTCCAGTGTCATTTATCCTTGCCTGTGAAGGAATTTGTTTGCCAGCAAACAGGTTTTTGTTTTATTTTAAAATCATTCACTAACTGTGAATCAAAGGGCATTATTTACATTATTAAATGTGTTTGCAATTTAATTTATGTTGGGAAAACTCTTAGATCATTAAATACAGGGTGGAAGAACATCGCTCCAGAATAAGAAATAAGGTATTCGACGCGCCCTTGGTTCTCCATTTTCATGAGAAAGGACATAGGGACACTGATTTACAGTTCCTTGCAATTTGGCAGTTACAAAAGAGTCCATACATTAATGCTGAAAAAATCTTAAGCCAACAAGAGGCAAGATTCATTTATTTACTCCACTCTGTCCATCCTCATGGCTTGAATTCAGCTTTAGATTTGTCTGGCTACTTATAGAAAATTATAATTTAACATCAATGGTGACACTGCATTTGTATTATGTATAATGCATTATGGTATTAGCAATGGTGATACTGTATTATGAGAATCAAGTGAATACAATATGAATCATGTTCTTTTTTATATAGGCATAAGATAGAATAGTGTAATAATGGTTACAAAAGATAACCATTGGAAGTTGCAATGATGTATTTTAAATTATAAGTTAACACAGGATACTTACCTAGAGGTGCAAAAGTCTTCTCATAGAGAACACCTGGAAGGAACATATAAGAATGAGTTAGTTACATACACAAAATACAGAACAAAAGACTAAGAGTCATTCTTTTGAACTGCTATTATGTAGTCAGGTAAGAATAAACATTTTGGATAAGGGGGTGGGTTTTGCATGTCTTATATGGTATATGGGATATTATTATGATTGTTTGTTTTGTAGAATATAAATGCACAGTCTGAGGAAGCAAGTTGTACTCAACGCGAAATAAGAGACAACCGGGATCTTGTAACATCTGTGTATGCTATATATGTGCTCTGTGTATGCTATATGTGCTACATATGATTTTCCTTAGGGTTGCACAAGTATAGATCAGTACACCTACGGTAGGGGAAGCAGGCCAGCTGAAGGAAGGGGCAATCTGACTGCACGCACGGCGGCATGCAGCAAAATAATGTCCCTTCTGGAGAAACGGGCTAGAGGATCCCAGTCACTTCTGGGATAAACCAGGAAGTGAGGGGGACGCCCTAGCACATTCTTCCAAAAACGTTATGGTTTTCATAGAGATTTTTGAGGGACACGCTAGAGCATCCCTGTTGCTTCCAGGGTAAACCTGGAAGGGATGTGTGTGAATACCCCCACCCAAAAAAAGCTCCTGCCGATAGCAAGGGGGGACCTGCCAACTCCAGCCAGACTACATGTTTAGATTTTTAAAGAGTTGTGTCCGGGTTCCAGCTTTTAAAAACAAGAGCCCAAATGGTTTTGGAACTCTGCTGTGAGGGGAGGAAGGGCTCTTGCCTCCTCCCTCAAGTGTTTTCTCAGTGAAACAGCACTGGGGAAGTTATTTCTACATTTTTGCTGTTCCACATTGAGTATTCCACTTTTTGATAACTTCAAGATAGTTATTTATTGGATAATGGAAGCAACACTACGAAGGGGTGTTTTCACACTGTCATGCCATTTCCCTGATTTAAATCACCTTCCCAAATCTGTTATTAACTACACAGCAAATACTGTTTGGTGGTTTAAAGGGACTGGAGTGAGGGTAAGATATAGCCTTGGAGAACACACATCCTCAGTAGGGTTGCCAACCTCCAGGTAGTAGCTGGAGATCTCCTGCTTTAACAACTGATCTCCAGCCAATAGAGATCAGTTCCCCTGCAGAAAATGGCCACTTTGGCAATTGGACTCTATGGCATTGAAGTCCCTCTCAAAACCCCACCCTCCTCAGGGATCACCCCAAAAACCTCCAGCTGGTGGTGAAGAGAGACCGGGCAACCCTAATCCTCAGCTACGCAACCACTAAGACCAATTACCCCTCTCCCAACAGGAGAGACATTGCTCCTCATTGTATGAACACATTTGCTGGTGGAAGCAGAGGTGCTATGGCAGGGCAGTTGTATCCCAAACCAGCTCCCTAGAGCCAAGTAAGGAGACCCATAGGAGATCCATATACAGAAGCAGGTTTATGCATGTGCATTATGAACTGGGAGACAATTAGATACACATTCATATGAAGCTGTCCTCAATCATTGGCTTTCAATCATTGCCCAATATAGTGAAAGAAATCCAGTGTGGATAGACAGCATCCACACTTAGATGCAAATTTGCAAGAAGGGCATCCAGTTTACACCTTGGTTTCAGATTCAGCAAAAGATACAGAAATTTGCATCTGCATATAGATTTTGCTAATTGGATCAGGGCAATGACAATTTGGTAGACCAAGGAGAGATTCTGAAAGAAGGAACAATTTTGTGCTCTGTTCTGTGGCCCTCTTTTCTTCTTTTCCCTCCATGGATCTCAGTTTTTACAAGCCAAACTTAATACTTTAAGATCAAAAGAATTTTGGATGTAACAGTAAGGATAAGAAAATTGCAGCCAAATGCTGCTATTTTTGTTAATGTTTAGACTTTTTATTCCTTATGGATGAAGCATTTGTGAATGGAGATGTGGGAAACTATCCTCATGGCATAGCTGGACTCTGAAGAGGCAGCGTAGAAACATCTTATGTAAATAAATGAATAAATGAGTAATTTTAGGCAAAGACAAATGCTTAAAACCTACCCTAGAGTTTTCAAAACTGTGCTACTTACAGTTGCCAATGCTTAGTGTTGCCAACCTCCAGGTGGTGGCTGGAGATCTCCCACTGTTACAGCTGATATCCCGGTGATGGAGATCAGTTCACCTGGAGAAAATTGCTGTGTTGGAGGGTGGGCTCTATGGCATTATACCCCACCAAAGACCCTCCCCATACCCCACCCTTCTCAGGCTCCACCCCCCAAATCTCCACACATTTCCCAACCCGGAGCTGGCAACCCTACAAAAGCCTATCAAACATTGCTCCCATCTGAGCCTTCCACGGAGGTTCTATTCTGTGTGGAGTAGAAAGGGCCGCTACCTCTGTGCTCCTTCTCCTGCACAGTTACCTTGCTGGGTTTGAAGTGCCAGATAAAAACTCTTTTTTTTTTCTTGCTCAGATTCTGGGTGATTGCTGTCTTTTTAATGTTCTCATGCTCTTTTACTGCTCCACGGATATTTGACTTTGCTACGGGAAGTGCTGTTGTGTAAATGAGAGCCAGCATGGTGTAGTGGTCAAGAGCGGTGGTTTGGAGTGGTGGACTCTGATCTGGAGAACGGGGGTTTGATTCCCCACTCCTCCACATGAGCAGTGGAGGCTGATCTGGTGAACTGGATTTGTTTCCCCGCTCCTACACACAAAGCCAGCTGGGTGACCTTGGGCTAGTCATACTCTCTCGGGCCCACCTACTTCACTGGGTGTCTGTTGTGGGGAGGGGAAGGGAAGGTGATGGTGATGGTAAGCCAGTTTGATTCTCCCTTAAATGGTAGAGAAAGTCGGCATATAAAAACCAGCTCTTCTTCTAAACTGTTGTTTGTCATTTTGCTGCTGGTATTTGCACTGCTGGATTTTGTTTCGGTTGATGATACTGGAAGCCGCCTTCCAAGGCTTACTCTGAGAGTCGTAGCGACATTTTAAAAAACAAACGTTGACAGGGAAGCCTCCGTTTAAACCATTTATAATTCTTTTTGTGCAACTGCTGTAACCATGCTAATGTGCTTTGGGATGACTGTTCTGTAATGACGATTAAGAGGCATCATTTGAGTGTCTATTGTCTCAGCAATTCTATCGAGGAGATGAACAAATTAACATCACTGGCATTTACATAGTTCTGGTTTTTGAAACAAAAGGCTTATCTCATAATAAGCTCCAAGTTCATTTGCTGTTTATACTTCCTGCTCTGCAACTGAGGTGGTCCCTAAAGATGGAGCAGGTTGAAGATTGGTTGGACAACTCTATAAGGGAAGTCTCAGGACTCTTGTCAACCTCGCTGTCTAAATTACTTAAACAGGACTCAAAGGGATTTAAAGGGGACAAATGACATGACAAACAATTATATTCTAACGCACTATTTATAACAATGCCCTTTCAGATTATTGTTCCACCCAGACTGACACATCACTGTAATCCAAGGGATGGATCTAGGGATTTACAAGTTAGCTCGTGCACAGCTTGCAGGCGTTTAAAAAAAAATAGAAATAAAGAGCTGACATTCAGGAAATATAGAGCATCTCAAGGATAAATTCTGCTGGGATGAGCTTAATTTATCAATGTCAATAACAACGGTGAACACATCGCAAGAATGCATGCATATTAATTGAAAATAATTCAGATTAAATCACTGCAGTTTGACATTTTGAGATAGGCACTTTATCTTTTCAAGAAAGAGAGCACTATAAAATCTTTAATCTGAAAACACATCTTAATTGCATGTTATCACCTCCTAATTGCTTCTATATTATATTAAACATTTTGCTAATTACTAGCCTGATCATGGTGTAAATAGCTCCAGGCTAGGGTTTTACATCCAGCTGCATAAAACTGGGCACAGTGAGGCCCAGACCAAGATGGGTTTGATGATTTGGTTTTGAATCATGGCTTTCCAATCATTGCTGGTGGATGTCACTCTTCTTCAAGTTTCCTTATAAAATAAAGAAAAGGAAGCAGCCTAAGAGATCAGAAGTTGGGTTACTTTGCAGATGCATGGTTTATTTCTCATTTCTCCCTTCTACATACCTGGAAGAAATAATAATATCAATCCTTCAGGAGAATACTCAACAGCAGAGCCAAATAGGTACCCATACATACTGTGCAACATGCTCCACTCTAGTAGGGAAAGCAAGAAGGCAAGATGTAACATGAGAGAGTAAAGCAGGGATACCCATCCATACAGGTTCAGGCAAGTGTTCTGCTCCAGGCAACCAATAGTCCAAAAGCAACCCAAAGGAAAACTAAACTAGAAGCTCACTGAGGACATATTTATTTAAAACAACGCTCAACTTCATTGGAAATTGCTTACTTGGGGCTGCACCCTTTATTTATTGGGGCTTTGAATCCTTGGTCGGTAAATTTCTGATTTTGTCAAATAAGTATTTGATATGTGAAAAGAAGTAAATCAATTTAGTTGTAAACATATCCCTTTAAAACTTGCCAGCATTGTTTTCTTTTAATTAACTTTGCTGCTTAGATGGTTAATCCAAGTCATTGCCAATTAAAAAAAAACATATCGCTTGAAAAAGGAATTATTAGATTTCTCCATATTCAAAAGAATTTACTTTACACATTTAGAAAATTTACAGCCCATTCCTGAGCTGACGGCATACAGGGACGGTGGGGAAGAGGCGCAGTGGCATCTCTTCCTAAGCCAATTCCCGTATGCCGTAAAACAAAACAAAAAAGCCGTTTCGTAGATTTTTCTTGTTTTACCGGGGCCTTTCGCCCCATAGGGAACAGCGAGGCTGCGCCTGCTAAAAAACAGGTGCAGCACCACCTTTCCCGTCACTGGCGTACCGGGCTAAACGGGGATAGGAAGCCGCCTAACCGGAGGTTCCTCCCCCCTGGCCCGCCCCCAGAACGGCCCCTGCGCCGGTGTGGCCTCTCTACGCCGTGGCCTGTGCCACGGAGAGGCCGCACCAGTGAGGGGCGAGGCACAGTCCCGCAGCACTCGGCTGCCAGCGGGACTGGCCTTGCCGCCAGTGTAAGTGCATGTAATCGTGTGATTACATGCACTTACACTGGTGGCGAAGTCAAGCCACCTCCTAAGAGGGTTCAAGGTGAAAACTCAGGAATGCGCTGTTAGAGAGCCAGCGTGGTGTAGTGGTTAAGAGCGGTGGTTTGGAGCTGTGGACTCTGATCTGGAGAACAGGGTTTGATTCCCAACTCCTCCACATGAGTGGCAGAGGCTAATCTGGTGAACTGAATTTGTTTCCCCACTCCTCCACATGAAGTCAGCTGGTTGACCTTGGGCTTGTCACAGCTCTCTCAGCCCCACCTCGTGTTTGTTGTGGTGAGGGGAAGGGAAGGTGATTGTAAGCCGGTTTGATTCTTCCTTAAGTGGTAGAGAAAGTCAGCATATAAAAAACAACTCCTCTTCTTCTTCTTCTTCTTCTTCTTCTTCTTCTTCTTCTTCTTGTTTTAAAGACACCATGACACAGCAGACAACTTTATAATCTTAGCCATTTTTTCCATAGAAGGTGCTTCATCGTTTTTTAGGGGAACAGAAGGTGAAACACCTGAAGCCCCTGCCATCTCTATTGGGCAAGATCATCTAACTGGCATGGATATCCCTGTGTTAGTTAATGTTGCTGCATGGATCTAGACATTCAGTTGGCAATCTGTTGGCATCCAGTGTTTTCCATATTTTCCTCACATCTTTTTTTCAGAGCTGATTTGGGGTGATATTTATTCATCTAATTTAAAATATTTATATACTAACCTTTCTCTGGAGCATCTCAAGACCCAAGGTCGGTAACAACAATATAAAAATAGTATAAATTAATTATATAAAAATAAACACAATAGATAAAATACATTAACACCATAAAGAAACCAATCTAAAAACAACTTGTGATCAACTTGCAGAATATTCTCTCTTAACCCAGGTTCACGCTGTCCCCAGAGCTCTCAAGAACAAGTACGTTTTGCAGTCTTGCCAGAAAGTAGAAGAAGAAGAGTTGGTTTTTATATGCCAACTTTCTCTACCACTTAAGGAAGAATCAAACCAGCTTACAACCACCTTCCCTTCTCCTCCCCACGCCAAGCACCCTGTGATGTAGGTGGGACTGAGAGAGAGTGACTAGCCCAAGGTCACCCAGCTGGCTTTGTGTGTAGGAGTGGGGAAACAAATCCAGTTCTCCAGATTAGCATCCATGATCTCTTATGGATGATTGCTGTACAAATATGGGAAAGCCACAATATGGAGAAACCACTGAAAAAGGCCAAGCCTGAATCTAGGCAGAATGTGTCTTAGATGATGATAATGTTGACAATAGACATAACAGAGAAGAACAAAGCTCTGTACAATAATATATTTATCTTGGGACATAAGTGCAGTGCTTGCCAGTCCATTGCGGACTAGTCAAGTGTTATCGATATATCTTGCAGGGAAGTTTGTGATATTTGTGATGGCTGTGGCAACACCCCACCATTTTCTGTTTGAGATGCCATTTTTAAATGTTTCTTGGCCCGTTATTTTTAAACACACATTATGGAACACAACCATCTGGAAAGCCTTTCAAGAGACACTCTAGGAGAAAAATATCATTGAGAATAAACTCCACTGCCCTGGATGGTGTTATCATATTGTTGTCCTTAATATACTATCTCAATTAAGTTTGTTGATGAACTTTAAATATACAACGTATAGAGATGTAAAGCAAAGTAGTGATCCTATTAAAGTTAAGTTTCCAAAAAATAAGGAGTCAACAGTGAGGGGATTTTAAAGCCATGCTGAATGCAAGTTCTACAATATTTCCTTGTTTACGTTAACCCATTCAGATTTAGAGATGTTATCACAACAGATAGTAATTAATAATATAAATGCTGCTGGAACAGCAAAGTTCGGCCCATTAACTCATTTGAGGAGTATCTACAATTTATGTGGTGATTTAAGCAATGATATAAATTATATTAAGTACGTGCAGCAACAAAGGCTAATGTCTGCTGAACAGAAAGAATTTCCCCTTGGAGAGCTGTGATTAGTTCATTTTTACTAATGAAGCTTCTACTATACCCAGAATTGCCCCTCCTCTAGTTATGAAGCAGTTTATGATCATTTTAGGAACTTGGGAGCTAATGACCATTAAGTTTGGAATCGCTCTTTTGAACTGAAATGTCGCCTACAAAACTTGGTGTGAGCATGAGTAAGCAAAATGCATCTTCCTTTCATGAAAATGAATGGGACGTTTGTCTCTTTTTGACAACTGCAATGGAAACCCCTATTAGGAGAAGTAATTGGCTGACGGGTACAACTTGTGAAAGAGCCAGGTGTCATTGTAGACCAGCCAGTGGCAACTTCTACTTCTCACGCATGACTGGTAAGAAAAGAACACAAAAAAATGTTTTCATTCATTAAAAGAAAGGGACAATGCAAGGAATGGGACAGGGCAAGATCATACATGGAGATTCTGTGTCAGTTAGCTGAATGGGGCTTTGCTTGACTAGTTACCTGCCTTTGATGTCATCATCCCTTCAGGCAGCCCCATCACGATATAAGGCTGAGAACGTTATTAATAGCTTTGTATCCACGGAGAGTTTAGACAGCATACATGGATGAAATCATGCCATATCTTCATAACTAGAATAAGTAAATTAGATTTGGTGATTGGTTCAAGACTATCATGATCAATGATGACTTGAAGTAAGATCTTAATCTGAATCGAACACACCATTCACTATACCACATTGCCCCTAGTCAGTGTCCTCTGTCTACCAGGCTTAATTTTTTTTTTGGTGCCATCAAATCACACCTGATTTATAATGACCTTGGTGGATTTTCAAGGCAAGAGAGGCTTGGAGGTGCTTTGCCCTTGTCTGCCTCTGCTTCCCATCCCTGTTATTCCTTGGAGGTTCCAAATACTAACCAGGGTCGACCCTGCTTAGCTCCTGAGATCTGACAAGATCAGGCTAGCCTGGGTTATCATTGATGTTCATTCCCCCCCCCCTTTTTACCATGAGCAGTCTGATTTGGTGTCTTGACCAAATAGTGAACTGAGAAGTCCTTCTGTGATGTTGCACTGAAATTAACTGGAATTGTTCAAGGGCACAGTGCAATATTTCCTCTTACATCATAACCCAGCAGTACAGAGCCAGCATGACAGTTAAATAATGATGTTGATGCTATAGCATACACTTGACTAAAAAATATGCCAGATGTAGCCCCTTCTTAGTTTCCTGCCATGTGATTTGTATCTCTTTGGCTAGAGAACTTGTGGGAGCTGGCTTGGAAACAAAGGTTCATAACGGCAATAGTACTACGTAAGAGCGCACTTCTGCAAGAGCACCCATGCTCTTGTTCGGCTTTCATTCATTTCAATTAAACTTGCAGAGGAGAACCATCCGATGGATTTTGCACTTTCAGAGCCAAATCTATTGGAACATCAGAATACATGAATTGGCTTTCAGCCACTCCAAAACCATTACTATATGCTAATAGCAAAAATGGAGAGCCAAACATTGTCTTTGTAAGCCTCCCTGTCGTAGGCCACCTGTTTTTGGTTTCATTAACCTATTGTTCAATCCATAATTTACATTTGTAGCATTAAATCACTGAAAGCAGAGGTTTAAATACAGTACACTTCGGAGCTTCTTATACCGCCAAGTAAGCATGTGGAAAGATTAACTCAATTCTAAACATTTACAAGGAAGAATTTCCTGATCACAAGTTTGCTAATGACGAACTATCATGTCTCAGTGCATTTTACCTATGCACATGCTGGTGCTTATGAAACTTGGAGCCCCCACTTCACACAATATAGAATACCTAACTAATTTTGAAAATCCTTGCTTAAAAACCTAATTGAAGGGAAAACCCTCTCAACCGTACAAAAGGCATTATTGCCGGAGATTAAACTGCTTGATGCTATGTATTGTTCTAGCAGTAGTCAGGAGGGAATATTAATTGAGATGTACCATGGATTACAGTGTGTATTCCACAGTGGTTCACATGTTTCCTGGTGGTCTTTCCAATAGGAACAGCGCAAATGAGGAGAGTAAGAGGGATCATTTGAAACCTTACGAGTTAAGTCATTGTTCTGCTTTGCACAAAAAGGTAATGCTTGGTTGATTTGCTTTATTTCTCTGTTGTTCTGTGTGGTTTTTTTCTTCTTCCAGTGCTCACCCTAATCTCTGCCATTTCCTCTGTGAGTCAGAAGCAGCTGGACCCAGTAAGACCACAGGAATTGACTCTTGGTAAAGAGCTCTAATGGAGCTATTACACAAGTTCAACCCTTTGTAAACCTAATCAGACTGCTGAATCACATGGATTTAGGGCAGACAAGAATGTTATGTTGCACTGTTTTAGTCATAAGAATGCCTTTAAATATGCACTCTCACAGACACACTTGCATATAGCATTTTTAATCAATGTTTGGTGCATATATATTTAGGTGTATAATATTACACACATCTAAAGATGCTAAGCCCTACCTTACTGACTGATCCAATGGATGACAAAGGCTTCAAAATTGCTTCCCCATGAACTAGAACTGTGAAATTTGATACACACGAAGTCCAAGACAACCTGATTACAAGCAGGGTTGCCAGCACCGGGTTGGGAAATACCTGGAGATTTTTGGGGCAGAGCCTGAGGAAGGTGGGGTTTGGGGAGGGGAGGGTCTTCAATGCCATAGAGTCCAATTGCCAAAGCAGCCATTTTCTCCAGGTGAACTGATCTCTATCAGCTAGAGATCAATAGCAGGAGATCTCCATCTAGTACCTGGAGGTTGGCAATCCTAATTACAAGGAATGTGTGAACATGGCACAGTTGTAAATTTCTTTCAAAAACAAGGGTACTCAAAGTGGGTAAGATATTTGCAGGCCACCCAGATAGCTGGAAGTGTAGATATGAAGGCAAGAATTACTGAAGTCAGTTCAAGGGACACATTCCCCCACCTCCACTAACAGGAGTCTGAAGCTCATAACACAGGCTGCATTCCAGTACACAATAAGCAAAGCCACCTATTGGTTGGAATCTTAACTTAAGGGGGCTATTTAGGGTTGCCAGGTCCCTCTTGAACACCAGCGGGAGGTTTTTGGGGTGAAGCCTAAGGAGGGAGGGGTTTGGGGAGGGGAGGGACTTCAATGCCATAGAGTCCAATTCCCTCAGGGAACTGAGAACAGAGTGAAAAATTTGACTATTGGGTACGATTTGGATATGTTTACTGTTTGGGGCTGAAGAAAAGATTTGAAACGGCCGTCCCCCACCTTTTCCCAAAAAGTTTGCTTTTGGGATAGTACCTACTATCTGACTTTTTGAAGAAAATACAACATTTACTTGAAAGAACATGGCAATTGGTGCACTGAGACTGCACCCTATTTAGATTGTACATACTGTATATAACTTTGACTGTTCTTATATGTATCTTTCACTCTTGTATTGTTGATGTCATATGTGTAAGCACCAATAAGATTTCTTGCTACTTTTGTACTGAAGACTCCGTTGCAGAGTACCTGGAGGTTGGCAACCCTGGGGCTACTTCATTCTCGGGGCTGACTTTGGAGGGGAAGTACACATTGTATTTTCTGCTATCTCTACAGTTGCAAATTAGAATAGGTATGCATTATAGGGCTGTTGAAAAAAATTCGGGAGAATTCGGATTCGGCAAAATTTGGCCCGTTTTGATTCAGGAAATACCGAAGTTCGAACCCCCCCGATTCGGATCCGAGGAATTTGGCCGAATTCCCAAATCAATTTGGGAGTCCCGGGAAGGGGGCAGTGGGGGTTTAAACTGCTCCGCGCTGCGTGCCCAGGTAGCGCAGAGCAGTTTAACCTCCGCCCCCCCTTCCCGGTCCAATTCTCAGCTGTTGGGCTGGGGGGGAAGTGCTCCGCGCTGCCTGGGCAGGCAGCGCAGAGCACTTTAAAGCCCCACCGCCCCCCTTCCCGGGAGTCCCGGGAAGGGGGGCAGTGGGTCTTTAAACTGCTCTGCGCTGCCTGCCCAGGCAGCGCGGAGCACTTCCCCCCAACCGGTCCGATGCTAGCTGTTGGGCGGGGACCCGTCCAACATCTGAGCTGGGGGGGGGAAGTGCTCCGCGATGCCTGGGCAGGCAGCGCAGAGCACTTTAAAGACCCACTGCCCCCCTTCCTGGGAGTCCCGGGAAGGGGGCAGTGGGGGTTTAAACTGCTCCCTGCTGCCTGCCCAGGCAGCAGGGAGCAGTTTAAAGACCACCCCGCCCAGTTTCCTGGGACTCCCAGGAAACCGGGCAGGGCGGTCTTTAAAGGCAGGAAAAGGCAGGTTCGGGGAACGCCAAACCTGCCAAATTTATTTGGCGTTCGCCCGAACTTGCCGAATTCGGCGCGTCTTTTTCCCGCCTTTTTTTTTAGTTCGGTCCCATTTGAACCGGAAACCGCTGAATCAGGGGAAATTCGGCGGTTTTCGGTTCGGGACGAACTGAATCGACAGCCCTAATGCATTACATGTATAATTTCTCCCATTTATATTTACATCTAGATGTAAAACCGTAACGAACAGCATTATATAAACAGAAACCCACTGAAATACTTACTGAATCATGTGTACACTGAACATGTGTATATGGCATAGGGTTGCCAGGCATGTGATGCCATAGAGTTCACCCTCTGAAGCTCCCCTTTTCTCAGGGGAGCTTATCTCTGTAGTCTGGAGATAAACTGTAATTCCAGGAGAACTCCAGGCTCCACACGGACACTGGTAAACCTAAGCAGTCAGGACGTCAAGCCTGATTAGGGTTGCCAGGTCCTTCTTTGCCACCAGTGGGAGGTTTCTGGGGTAGAGCCTGAGGAGGGAGGGGTTTGGGGAGGGACTTCAATGCCATAGAGTCCAATTGCCAAAGCAGCCATTTACTCCAGGTGAAATGATCTCTGTCAGCTGGAGATCAGTTGTAATAGCAGAAGATCACCAGCCACTACCTGGAAGTTGGCAACCCTAAGCCTGATTAGCCAAGGAGCGGCATTCACTGGAGAAGGGAGGGCTCCTGTCATCTAAAATATTACAGCGTGTGAGTTTAATGTTCCCTGCCATTAGTATTATCTCATCTACATTATAGGCTACCCACAAATCAATACAATCCAGATTACAACTGTGCTGCAATCAGTAAACAGAAACCACTTAAATCTGGAGCAGATACCTCAAGAGAGTGAACCAAGCCACAGATTACAACTGATATGCATTATATGGCCAAGTGTATTTAAAACACTCTTTTTAATATAATAATTATCCATTTTAGTAGGGTTGCTAAGTCCCCCCAGCCACTGGCAGGGGATGGTAGGCTTGCCAGATCCAGGTTCGGAAACTCCTTGAGATATGGGGATGGAGCCTGGGGAAGACAGAGACCTAGTGGGGTGCAATGCCATAGAGTCCACCCTCCAAAGCATCCATTTTCTGCAGGGAACTGATCTCTGAAGTCTGGAGATGAGCTGTAATTCTGGGGAATCCCCAAGTCCAACCTGGAGGCTGGCAGCCCTAGACAGGAAACAGAAAAGTATTTTGTTAAGTATTCTTATATTTTCCCTTCAAGTTGTCTGCCCGGAGGTTCTCAGAATTGTTGAATAATTCATCTTTACGTTAAAGGAAGTTGAGTATTTGTTATTACTTCACCCTAGTTTCTATCACTTAAGTCCTCTACAAAAACTGGTAATTAGCAGATGAATGTCTGAATTTTTAAACTCCTATCCCTAGAAGTTAAAAAGACCAAACTGAAGCTGTCGTACTTTGGTCAAGTTATGAGAAGAAAAGACTCACTGGAAAAGACAATAATGCTAGGAAAAGTTGAGATGCATTGACTCAGTCAAGGAAGCCACGGCCCTCAGTCTGCAAGACCTGAGCAAGGCTATTAAGGCTAGGATGTTTTGGAGGTCACTAATTCACAGGGAGGGACCCCGTGGCACATAGTTGTAAGCTGCAGTACTGCAGTCCAAGCTCTGCTCATGACCTGAGTTTGATCCCAACAGAAGTTGGTTTCAGGTAGCCGGCTCAAGGTTGACTCAGCCTTCCAGCCTTCTGAGGTTGGTCAAATGAGTACCCAGCTTGCTGGGGGTAAAGGGAAGATGACTGGGGAAGGCCCCGGCAAACCACCCAGCAAACAAAGTCTGCCTAATAAACGTCGGGATGTGATGTCACCCCATGGGTCAGGAATGACCTGGTGCTTGCACAGGGGCCCTTTCCCTTTTTTAATTCATAGGGACACCATAAATTGGAAGTGACTTGATGGCACTTAACACACACACACACACACACACACACACACACACACACACACACACAGAGAGAGAGAGAGAGAGAGAGAGAGAGAGAGAGAGAGAGAGAGAGAGAGAGAGAGAGAGAGAGAGAGAGAGAGAGAGAGAGAGAGAGAGAGAGAGAGAGAGAGAGAGAGAGAGAGAGAGAGAGAGAGAGAGAGAGAGAGAGAGAGAGAGAGAGAGAGAGAGAGAGAGAGAGAGAGAGAGAGAGAGAGAGAGAGAGAGAGAGAGAGAGAGAAAATGTTGTTAT
Organism: Euleptes europaea; assembly: GCF_029931775.1. Classification (NCBI taxonomy): domain Eukaryota; kingdom Metazoa; phylum Chordata; class Lepidosauria; order Squamata; family Sphaerodactylidae; genus Euleptes; species Euleptes europaea. Next base: position 31,753,171 of record NC_079316.1, on the reverse strand, counting down.
GGTCCATTCACACATTTGCAAGTCACAATTTCATGTGGCATGAATGCCAGGCATGTGTGAACCAGCATTACAGAGAAACATGAGGAGCATGAATTTGTGAACCAGCCCTAACTCTAACAATACCTAAGGATATTCATTTAGAAGAAACTTGCATAGGATTCCCAGATGGCAGTGCTCAGTAGACTATAACCAAAGTCAGCAGATATCTCTGTAACGCCTCCAGAGGCCAAAGAAAAGCAAGGGCTGCTTCATGCTGCTGCCTATTGTATAAGGTCACCTGATATTTACAGAGCACGTAGAGTATTATCATGAGTATTTATGATGGCATCAAAAACAGAGCAGCTGCAAATTGTTCTAAACATTTCTTAAGAACAAGAAACAGTCTTCCGCTGCAAAACAAATACATCGCTTTGAACTGGGAGGGAACTGGACGCCCTCTCAGTTGAACCTGACATTTTCTTTGTTTGAAAGTTGGAAATTTGTCAGATGTCTAATTTTGCAATACTGTAAGGTGCAGCATGGATAAAAGCTAAAACATATGGGGGATACCAATCTCATCATTCTAGAGGTCACGCTGGAACAAAAATCAACAATCAGGAATGGAGTTGAAACAGAATACTTTAAAAGTTTCTAGATGCTTTGCAATGAGTATAAATGCAGAAGAGTAGAAAAGAGCTGGATGTATTTTGGGTTGGTGCTCTCAGGAAATTGCTTTGTTGGATGGTGTTTAAATACAGATGAGCCTCTAAGATGACCTGGATATTCAAAAGAGGTGGACTATGAGCTAGAGCTGTTCAAGCAAGAGAACATGTTACTAGGGTTGCCAACCTCCAGGTAGTAGCTGGAGGTCTCCCGCTATTACAACTGATCTCCAGCCAATATAGATCAGTTTAGCTGGAGAAAATGGCTGCTTTGGCAATTGGACTCTATGGCATTGAAGTCCCTCCCCTCCCCAAACCCCGCCCTCCTCAGGCTCCGCCCCAAAAACCTCCTGCAGGTGGCAAAGAGGGACCTGGCAACTCTACATGTTACTGTCATGTGATGTTGGAGTTCTGTGTCTGGAACTCCAGACAGTAATTTGCTCCTCAAAATGCCCACTTATAATATAGATAGCATCATCATCATCATCATCATCATCATCATCATCATCATCATTAAAGCAGCCCATGAGCCCATTTCTGATCAAGGAAATGGCACATGCAAAAAGACTTAACTCCGGCTTAATCAACACCATGACTAGGGAATGCCAAGTGTCCCAGATTTGTAGGAGACCTCTGTTTTGAGAGGTTTCTAGGTCTTTAAACTTGCAATACTGTTCCCCCCCCCCCCCGATTCATAATTTGGAGACATTCCCTTAGATAAGGCATATAAATTGTGTTCATGCCTGAAAGTTGTATGGTTGGTGGTGAGGTGGAGGAGGTTTTGGAGATTACTGTAAATACCTCTAAGTCACACCTCATCTGATGACAGGAAATTTGACTCTGTAGAGCTCATTTCCCAAAAATCTTGTTGGTCTCTAAGGTGCTACTGGACTCAAATCTAGTTGTTCTGCTGCAGACCAACACATCTCCCCTCTGAAACATCTCTGATTAACGTTGTTTTCTTGCCCATATTTTAGTGTGGCATGTAAGGAAACTTGAACACTGAGTCAGACCCTTGGTCCATCAAAGTCAGTATGGTCTACTCAGACTGGCAGCAGCTCTCCAGGATCTCAGGCAGGGGTCTTTCACATCACCTAGTTCCTTTCATTGGAGATGCTGAGGATCGAACCTGGGACCTTCTGCCTGCCAAGCCCCACCCTGCAAAATATCCCCCCGTTCCCAAGCCTCGCGGCTTCCCCTTTCCCCCTTCACTGAGCTCCGGGCTTGCTGTTTACATAAATAGAGCCTCTGAAAGGCCAAAACCCCGGATTCCCACCCCCCTCCACAGGCCTTGTGCTATTTAAGCCCCTCCTCGCTCTCCGGCAGCCGGGAAGCGGAAGGCCTAGCCACCGAGAGCTACTAAGCGAGGCTGGTCTCCCCCTTGCTGGGCGGAGGGCGGCCGGCAGCGCAGCAGGCCTCGCCCGCAGCTTCCTCCCTGCCTTGCCGCCTCTGCCTCGCCCGCTCACCAGATCTGGAACTTGAGCAGCAGCCCCGTGGCATAGGCCATGCACAGCTTCTTGGCCGGCAGCAGCCCTCCCAGCTGGGCCGAGGCCCAGTCCAGCCCCACCGACAGCAGCAGCAGTAAGGCCACTCCATCGTGCCTGCCCCCCACCCCCTGCTCCCAGCCGACGGAATCAGGAAACTTGTATCTCAGAACAGAACATCTAAAGTTGAAAATTAAAAAGGGTAGGAATTAAGTTATGCTTTATGATACTTAATGCACCATAATCACGATGACACGCAAAGAGACAGGACAATGTTTTTTGTCCTGCTAACCCAATTATCAGTCATGATATTAAGAGCCACATGCTGGTGAACTACACTTGCTGGTGACTAAATTAACACTTCTTGTCTGTAACTTTGTCAAATGCCATCAGTGCACAGATTCACTCTCAGATAACTGCATTACAACTGAAGCACAGATTGGGCCAGATGCTACTTTATAATTTTCTTTGCACTAATGAAGGCATACACAAGTCCACAGAAACAATGATCTGGAGAGCTAGCTCCAAAGACTGAAGAGCCACATTGGTGTATAATTGGCTACCTGCCATGTTCTCTCTCTTTCTGACTGCCATGATTTGCATGGTCTCACTGACATGCAGTCTCTGGAGTCATCCCCATAGATTTATTCAGGCTTGGGTATAGTTAGGGTTGCCAGGTCCCTCTTTGCCATTTGCAGGAGGTTTCAGGGTTGGAGCCTGAGGAGGGAGGGGTTTGAGGGGAGGGACTTCAACGCCATGGAATCCAACGGCCCAAGCAGCCATTTTCTCCAGGTGAACTGATCTCTATCGGCTGGAGATCAATTGTAATAGCAGGAGGTCCAGCTAGTAGTACCTGAAGGTTGGCCAACCCTAGGTATAGCTGAACTGGGTACAGGGAATGTATTTATCTAACTCTGTTCAGTGAAGCTGCTCAGGCCCCTCTGTGAGTTCACAAGGCTCAAGGGTTTTTGTTGCCCTTTGTTTTGGAGTTGGCAAGTATTTGGCCACATATTGAGATGTGGATAGCATCCCTTTTGAATGGACTTCGAATCTGCAGTTCTTTGCTGTCATTACCTCTCCTGGTATGTGCATGAAACTCTGGAGACATGAAAATGGAATGGGTAAGTAAACCCCTACTTTGCCATCTATGTGGGATTCCTTCAACAAATAGTATGTGGCTTTCTGTGCCATTGATGTCCTCTATTTTACCATGTTTAGGAAAGTATCCTTGTTAGGGTTGCCTACCTCCAGGTGGTGGCTGGAGATCTCCTGGGATTACAACTGATCTCTAGGCGACAGAGATCAATTCATCAGGAGAAAATGACCACTTTGGAAGGTGGACTCTGTTGTATTATACCAGATTGAGATCCCTCCCCTCCCCAAACCCCACCCTTCTCAGGCTTTGCCCTCAACATCTCCAGGTATTTTCCATCCCAGAGCTGGCAACCCTAATCCTTGGACTGAGTCAATTGAGGTTTTAAAATAGAACGCTGTTTAGCAGAATATAAAATATAGTATTGACTGCAAAGAGTTGGCTATCCCCCCACCCCATTGAGAATCTTTTAAAACATGATCCAAGCCAACAATGGAGAGATAACAAGGACAAATTGTTTGGCTTACTAATTGTAACCAAATATGGGCCATTCCATCAGAACATCATCAAGAGAATGTGTTCAAGGCTCTCTTCTTAAGCCGGTATCTTGTGTTATCCTTTTATTGAAATGAAAGAAGAGGCTCATATGAAAATGGCATCAGAAGGACCCTATTAGAAGTGAAAATACATCTCTAATTGATCTTTGAAAATAAAGCTTTGGAGTTGCATTGTTAATTTGCCTCAGCTGTGCCTCAGATGTTCCTGGCAACAGAACACTGTCAGAATGAAATGATATCAACCTTTTAACAACAAGAGCACGTTTCCAAAACAGAAAAAGGGCACTCTCGGTTACTTCACTTCTCTTTGTATGTTCGGACAAGAGACATTGTAGGATGTGTTTGAAATCTATCTCTCATAGTGCTTCGTTCCAAAGAAAGCAAATATTTAATACCTGATTATAATGCTGTTCGCTGAACTCAGTGCAAAAACTGTCCTAAGTCCAAATGTAGAGAACTCTATAAGCTTCTGCTTAAAGAGGTGTGGTTTTTCCTCGTTTCAAACAGCTTGTGTTAAGCTATACCCGTGAACTGCTAAAGGCATGGTCATTTTAATGATAACACACTGAAGCACAGCTCCACAATGTTGTATTAAACTAGGCAGTTAGTGCCAGTGTATGGAACACACAGATAGTCATTCTTGATAAAACAGAAGACATTAGAACAGAGGGATAAAAAAGAAAGTTCTTGCGACCAAGAAGTAGTTATATCTGTGAAAAGGACCATATGTAGGATTGCCAACCTCTAGGTAGTTAACAAACAACAACAAGCACTGATGGCACACAACTTATATAATGGTATAGGTACAAAGATCCCATACAATATATAGCAATATACCGAACAACCATAAAGTCCCAGAAAAAATCTGTGGTGATTACAGAAGGCGTGGTGCTGCGCCGGGTGACAACGCGGCTCCAGTCGAAGTGAAGGCGAAGCGGCGCTCCATAGAAGGTAGGTGGAAAACCCGGACAAGAGTTCCGTAGCGCAAGACACAGAGGAGCGTGTGTCAGCACGTTCAATAGTGTAGAATTCATTTAAATGAGCCGAAATTAAATGGCATAATTCTATTTCATCCCGAGATGGGAGACCGGTAAAACCCATTTCACTGTGGCTTTATCCATCGGGGAAATATGGCATAGCGAGAGATGACTATCTCTATAATAACAAAATACAGTTTAAATGGGACTCATAAATACTTATCACTAAACTTATTAATTCTAATATTGAGAAGAAGTGAGTATTACATACCAAACGCTGAGAAGCATGTAGCTTACAGATCGAAGGATGGCTAATAGCGATCTTACAACAGTAACATTCAGCCTGATTTTTATGTGTACTAATTGGCTACAGGTGTAATTACAAGAGCTAGTCTTAAAGGAATATACAATATGTAAAAAAGAACACTACAATTGCTACAATGTCTTATACAAGAAAGGCATTATAAGGTGGCTACATTATAAATACTTTACATATAGTGATCAATATTTACAAAAAACAAGTATAATCAGAAGCTGAATTCAGTCCATGGGGAGATAAAGTATTAAAAAGAAAAATGAAACGTGATTCCTGCTGGGAAAGAATTATGTCAATATTTTGTTTAGTGTGCGGTTTGGATCTATATTGCCAAATTACAAAAAAATTGTATTTCCGTGTCCAGATGATGTAAGGCTTGGTAATGTGAAACTAAGGGGGTTTCAAACACGTGATTCCAGATATGTGATCTGTGTTCACCCACTCTTAATTTAATTTGTCTCCTCGTTTTGCCCACATATAAGAGCCCACAGGGACATCTGAGAATGTAAATCACATTTTTGCTAGTGCAGTTAGAAAATTGTCTCAATTTAAACACAAAATTGGAGCTAGTGCTCCTAAACTGGTAAAGCAAAAGGACACATGTTACATTCTCCACAATGAAAATGGCCCAAAGGCATGTAGAAGTGTGTTTGGGCAAAATATCTGAGTGTGTTAGATAGTCCCTGAGAGATCTAGTTTTGCGATATCCAAAACGGGGTGTGTTATCACAGCCCGGCAATCCCCTAAGTGCCAATGTTTTAAAATAATATTTTGACTATCTCTCGTATAGCTGGCGAATTCCAGCGAAGATGTAATGCCTGTGTAAGAAGGATGTTGTTTAACCTCCCACTGGTGGTGAAGAGGAACCTGGCAACCCTAACCATATGGCAACTGCTTAGGTTCCCCAGTGAGTCAGCAATGAAATGAATTTTTACTCATATTTGAAATTCCCTCACTTTCTCAAATTGTGGAAGTCAAATGTAGTTATGAAGTCAGTTCAATTCCCAAATTAAATTTGAATCTTTCTTTTAGATGAGGATTAAGCTATGACTATATCCTTAATGGATGTGAATAGGCTTGCTCCGTCATCATAGGGATGTGTACATTTTTCATTTCTTTTTGTATTCATTTATATTGCTGCCAGCAGTTTCGACTCTCCACTTTGCCAAATTGGTTTTGGAGATTAATTTGTACTGTGTAAATATGTTGTATTGGTTTTATATGCAATTTATATGATATATATGGGGGGTGCAAGTGCTGTCAAGTCACAGCTGATTTACAGCGACCCACATCAAGGGATTTTCAAGGCAAGTGAGAAGCAGAGGCAGTTTGCTACTGCCTTCCTCTGCAGAGTCTTCCTTGGTGGTCTCTCTTCCAAGTACTGAGATCTGACTGTCTTAACCAAATCATGTGTCTGTACCCAGGCTTTTAATGGAAGTATTCCACCATTTTAAGCTGTTTTTTAAATCTTTTTCTGGCCTGAGGATATCACTGTTTAAAGTTATAGTGCTAATTTTGTTTTTAATTATTTTATCATTTTTGGCTTTACTGTGTGTGCCACCTTGAGTATATCCCTGGAGACGGTGTATACATTTTCTAAATATGTAAATGCCAAGCTTTCCTCCAGAATAATGAAGCTTCCACTCATGGAGGAGACACTTTTAGTGGTATAAGAGGCCCTGGGCACTCCCACATGACTAATGCAGGAAGCAATGATCCCACAGTCAATAGGCTTCAACTGCCTCCAGGGACATCATCATATAGTCAAATCTGATTAGCTGACTATTTTTTTTTTTTACATAACAGCAACCTGTTCACTATCAATCCTAAGCAGGTCTACTCCGAATCCTACTCAGGCCTATTCTGCAGGTAGGGTTGCCAACCTCCAGGTAATAGCTGGAGATCTCCAGCTATTATAACTGATCTCTAGCCGATAAAGATCAGATCACCTGGAGAAAATGGTCGCTTTGGCCATTGGACTCTGGCATTGAAGTCCCTCCCCTCCCCAAACCCCTCCCTCCTTAGGCTCCACCCCAAAACCTCCCGCCAGTGGCAAAGAGGGACTTGGCAGCCCTTTCTGCAGGGCTTACTTCCAGGAAAATATCCGTGGAATTGCACTACTAATATGCCGGGATTGTTCATGTGATCAAATAAAATATAACTCGATTCGGTAATTTGAATTAAAAAATTGTGCAATGGGAGCAATGGGAAACAGTGGCAGCAAACAGACTTTTAAAAAGGTGGACATTCCTGGGGCTATTTGGAAATAATTTGCTGCCTCCACCTGAGATTTGCCTTTGGAAGCAAAGTTGAAATGGTCAAACACTGAAACAGCCCTAGTTTATCTTTTGTACTAAAGAAACTTCTCCATAGTCTGTGTCAAAGCAACCCAGGTTTTATGGGGGGAAATGTCAGACTTGACATTCATAATAAGTAGGGGAATTGTGCAAACTGTAACTTACTTTGTGTAACATTACTCAGTTTGAAAGCTTTGCACCGAACTTGGTAGTTGACTTTTAATAGAATTTTGTGGGAGGTTGCTTTTATGTTTTGCAAGGAATGGTGTACAGCAGGAAGAATGTTGAGGGATAATAAAGATGTGTGGGTACAAGAATGAGCCTGGGGATGTATGGAAAGCACAGAAGCTGCACGCCTTCACCAGATTTTAAGATGGTCAACTAACAATGCAATCCTAAGCAGAGTTAAATCCTTCTAAGTCAACTGAACACCTTGTACCCAGCAGTTGAAGAGGCATGTGCCATACTGCTGTGACAAATTTTCGCAGGGTCCAGTATTTCGTTCAAAAGTTCCTATTGGAAAGGTGCAAGCTCCCATCACAGAAAGTTACTTTTCATAACAAGTAATGCAAAAGATGATCCTTTCTTTCTTTTGAAAAGCACTTTAACTAGAAAAGATATAGGATGTAAACCCTGCTACACATCACACTGATATAGGGTTGCCAGGTCCCCCCTCTCCTCTGGCAGGAGATTTTAGGGGTGGGGATGGCACACGCACGGCCATGAGCACTGTGACCCCGTCATTTCCGGTTCACTTCTGGAAGCACCGCAGCATAATGGGATGATTTACCACTCAAACCGCCATTTGAGTGGTAAATAGGCCAGGTCCCTTGTTGCCACTGGCAGGGAGGTTTTTGGAGCAGAGCCTGAGGGGGCGGGGTTTGGGAGGGGAGGGACTTCGATGCCATTGAGTCCAATAGCCAAAGCGGCCATTTTCTCCAGGTGAACTGATCTACCGTATATCGGCGGGAGATCAGTTTTAATAGTGGGAGATCTCCAGCTACCACCAGGTTAGCAACCCTAGTGGTAAATCATCCTGTCATGCTGTAGCTTTCCGAAAGTAAACCTTAAGCGATTGGATCGCATTGATCGCAGCCATGCACACACACAATCCTTGCTGTCAGCCAGCAGATGGCTTGGCGGGCAATTGCAAGCCACCTAGCAACCCTACATTGATATGATTCTTTCCAACCAGGGATCATGTAATGTACATGAAGGTTTCATGGCACCATGAGATAATTCAGATTGGCGGCATGATTATGACATTAAAACTTTCACAGTCCCCTCACTCTGAATGTTGCTATATTGCAAGTGCTCTTAGGAAGCAGCAGTGGGTCACATTAGGAGTGGAATTATCCTTACAGTGGAAAAGGAATGTTCTTTATTGCAGAAGCAAGTAGGCCCATGTTCCCTCACCTGAATTCATCCCTGTTGCCTAACTGTAACAGAATGGGGCTGACAGGGTCACAACCCATTAGAAGTAACAGAGTGTTTCAATATCTGCAATGGGAAATCCAAATGAATATCCCATCTACATTCTGCTGCGACTAGGCAATGCAGTTAGATCAAGCTGAGTATGCTTTGGCCTGGTTTGACAATGAGGACACATTCCCTCTTTACCTCCACAACATCTCAAATTGTGAACAAAAGGGATGTGTAAAATAGAAGAAATCGAAAGTGTTTCATGAGTGAATGTACATCCCATTTTGATGTCCTAAGATAAGTTTGGGATGCATAATTTGTACCTCAATTAGGATTTCAGATTCTCCCCAAGTTTTTCTAATGGTAGCTTGTAATAATAAGTGTGACTACTTAATAACTACAAAGCTCTTTTTTGGACCCTTACTTTTCATATAGGGTGATTTATTATTATGTCCTACATCCTTGACGCCCTGACCTGGATGGCCCAGGCTAGCCTGATCTCGTCAGATCTCAGAAGCTAAGCAGGGTCAGCCCTGGTTAGTATTTGGATGGGAGACCACCAAGGAATGCCAGGGTTGCTGTGCAGAGGAAGGCACTGGCAAACCACCTCTGTTAGTCTCTTGCCATGAAAACCCCAAAAAAGGGGTCGCCATAAGTCAGCTGCGACTTGACGGCACTTCACACACACGCACATCCTTGACGCTTCCTCATTTCATATTCTCCATTGAGGCAAGAGCTGTATGATATTCGGAGGTCTACAGAAATAATTTTGATCTGCATGAGTCTGCATCCCTTGAGTTTCCTTTTGAGTTTGGAATTTGAAAGAAACTTCAAAACTCAAAGCAAAATTCAATCCAAAGTGTTCAAACCAGCACTTTTTTTTTTAAGGGGAAAAAAGCATCTGGCAATTATTCTACAATTCTACCTCACAGCCATTTTTAGTTGGACTGAAAACCTTTTTTTCTGTTTGCCACTTTTGCAAAGGATTATGTGTTTGTGTGTTTTATGTAAGAATTTTGTGAAACATCTATTGCCTTGGAGGGGAAGGCTTGCTTGGAATTCTGCAAAGCAGGACAGAGAAAGTTTTGCAGAGCACAGGTAAAGCTTTTCTGTTCTCTCAAAATTATTTCAGCCCATATTCAGCAAACTCCAAACTGGGACAAGATTTTGGAGCTTGAGTAAATTCCCAGCCAGAGCTCTGAAGAGGAGAGTGATAGCTGAATATGGAAATAGGAAGCATGTGGTTCTCCCATTCTAGATATTTGTCCATGGGCAGAGGGAGAGGAAGCAGCACACCTTCAGGCCCTGTAGTGGTCCTGCATGCAGCTACCCAATACCAGGAAGGTATATAACACAAAGCTATGTAACCCAAAGTGAACATGATGACTATGGCCCTTCTGAATTGTCAGTTCTAAGAGCTTTACCAATGCAAAATCGCAATGTTATCTCTTATTTCCAGTCTGCTAATAATGGTGCCCATCTTCCACAGATTTGTGGGAAACGTATGAGTTTAGCTAAACATGAAATCCATGGACAAAAAAAGTTATACTTTCTGGAATGATAGTAAAGCAAATAGACCCTTGCAAATAGATGAAAACCCGATATAAAATTTGGGCAATTGTTGACTTTTCCATCTGAGACTTAAAAATTGTTGACAACGTTCTGCACAGACAGAGAAACTGTTTCAGCTCTAGTTGCACCCATCAACAAATATTCAGTGGGTGCAGCTCAGCTGTGAAGTCCCTCCCCCTTGCCCCACTGAACAATGGGCATTCCTGGATCTGGGAGCAGCATGGCTGCACCTGTAGCTGCTGGCTTATGTGCTAGGGCTCAGCCTGGCCTATAAGACATCTAATGTGTCCAGGAAGTCCAGCTATATTTGTGGGCTGGGTTGTGTTCATTCAGTGATGATAGAAAGATACTTGGCACATGCGCAGAATCACTAAATCTCTACGATTAATTTATACATGTCAGACCACAGCGATGGCATTACAACAATTCCAGAGAGCAGTGATGGTGTCTTGAAGACACAAAATGAGCCCTGTTCATTCCCTAGATTTACAGGGCAATCCTAAACAGAATTATACCCTTCTAAACCCATTGTATTCAATGGATTTAGAAGGGCTTAACTCTATTCCGGATTGCCCTGGGAAATACTTTCTTGAATAACCAAATCAACATTAGCAGTAACACAATGATTAGGACTGAAAATATACCTCCTCAAAACCCTTTAATCCATTTCAAATTATTTTACATTCTTTGCAACTGAAAGGACTGGGGAGATGATTTGACCTCTCTGCATAACATGCAAACTGAATGATTAGCAAAAGGCTTGTCTTGTGACAGTTTTGAATACACTTTCAAAGCATTAACTACCTGCCCTGCTCTACCAGGCCACCAGTTAAATATACATGTTTCATAATCCTCATTTTACAGAGATGGAAAATTGAGTCCCCAAAACAGCATGACTGAAAAATGACAACAACTCTCTTGGCACTGGGGATAGAATTCAGTGTCCAACCTTTCCCCTTTTAACTCTGCAAGCATATTGGAATAACTCTGCAAACATATTGGAATTACAGAACTGAATAGCAAGCATACCTACAATAAAATAAGGAATTTGTTAAATAACTATCAAGCATCCAGTAGCATCTTAAAAGTTAACAAAATTTCTGGCAGGGTATGAGTTTTCGTGAGTCACAGCTCACAGATATCTAAAGAAGTGAGGTGTGACTCACGAAAGCTTATACCCTGCCAGAAATTTGGTTAGTCTTTAAGGTGCTTCTGGACTCGTGTTCTTTTCTACTGCTACAGGCAGACTAACCCGGCTACCTATTGTGAAGTATCAAGCATGTTTCTCTGGCAACTGATTTTAACACCAAATCAAATACTAAAGCCTGTGCTTATGGTTCCCTGGCTAGGTGCCCCTCTGGATGCTGCATCCTGTGATATAGCTCAGGGCTGACAAGTCGTAGCACATGACCACGCAAGGAGCTTGTGTGACATTCCTCATTCTCCTGTCTGTGTCTTCTTTGCCCGACCTTGATGTGGAGGGCAGTAGAGAAATAAGCATACAGAAGTATAGATCAGTGATTTTTAACAGGAGTCAAGCTACATATTGTGAGTGTGTGGGAGAGGGTTCTGAACTTTAGAGGCAAATGGGGCATTTGGGATTTTAGGTTGCCCTCTCTCCCTCCTTACCATGGCTTCTGACAGTCAGTTGGGGAGAGTTCATCCCGTGCAGCAAATAGGAATTGACCCTAACATTTAGGGGTTGGCTGATCATAGAATCATAGAATTGGAAGGGACCACCAGGGTCATCTAGTCCAGCCCCCTGCACAATGCAGGAAATTCACAACTACCTCTCCCCCCACACCCCCAGCAACCCCTACTCCATGCCAAGAAGATGGCCAAGATGCCCTCCCTCTCAAGATCTGCCTATGGTCATAGAATCAGCATTGCTGACAGATGGCCATCTAGCCTCTGCTTAAAACCCTCCAGGGAAGGAGAGCTCACCACCTCCCAAGGAAGCCTGTTCCACCAAGGAACAGCTCTAACTGCTCTAACGGCCATCAATAAGAAAGATCTCATTGAATGTATGCCTGAAATGAGTGTATTATATGCATATACCATAAATATAATTAAATAAATAAAGTTGACTTGTCTGGAGTGCTTCTGTTTATGTCCTTCCTTTTTTACTTGTTGCTTGCTGGACATTCAACAATAAAATTGCATACTTGGTGAGCAGCAGTGGATTAAAAGTTAAGAGCTATTGGTCTAAAGCAGTCCCAATATTGCCTTCATGAAGGAACATTATTTCAAGGCCACCCCATATTCATCGAAGTCCTGCATGCTCCAAACATACTATTGAATGAGAGTGTCAGGAAATCAAAAGATATAAGCAGAAAGGTCTTAGGAATGTCAGTGAAGAAGGTAGGACAGTGTTAAAAAAAAGTAGCACATTCTTCATGATCGAAGACAATAAATCAGTAAGCTCAGAATCATGATGCATGGGTGGGCAATTGTGGAGACTGGAGGACACTGGTGTGTATGTGTACTTGTGTGCATGAAAGCACAAAAGTACATGCATGTGTGGGAAAGTCACCCAATTCGTTAATGTTAGGGTAGAGTCTTATTTGACATGTGCCACTTTTTTAAAAAAAGTGTGTGTGTGTGCCTTTAAGTCACAGCTGACCTATGGTGACTAAGGTTGCCAACTTCCAGGTACTAGCTAGTAGGGCTGTCGATTTGGTTCGTCCTGAACTGAAAAACCGCCAAATTTCCCCTGATTCGGCGGTTTCCGGTTCAGGACGAACCGAATTTAAAAAAGGTGGGAAATGGGGGGAGCCAAATTCCCCGACTTTGGGGTGTTCAGCAAATTAATTTGGCAAATTCAGGGTTCGGCTCCCCCCCGTGCCTTCATAGGGCTTCGCTGAAGGCGCGCGGGGGGAAACAGATTTGTGCCTCCCGGCCGGGTTCAGAGAAGCCCCGTGAAGGCCCGCAGGGGGGGGGGCGAATTTCCCCCGAACTCCGGATCTTGCCCAAATTTCGGGATCTGAAGTGGGGGAGTTCGGACTTTGGAACGGCCCGAATTTAAAAGGGCTGAATTTTTCCAAAGCCGAACGTTACCGATTTTTTTCCCCAACAGCCCTACTAGATGGAGATCTCCTGCTATTACAACTGATCTCCAGCTGATAGAGATCAGTTCTCCTGGAGAAAATGGCCACTTTGACAATTGGACTCTATGGAATTGATGTCCCTCCTCTCCTCAAAGTCCTCCCTCCTCAGGCTCCACCCCAAAAATCTCCAAATATTTCCCAACCTGGCGCTGGCAACCCTAATGGTTACCCTGTACAGTTTTCAAGGCAAGCGGTGTTTGGAGGTGGTTTGCTATTGCTTGCCTCTTTGTGGGCTGAGAGAGTTGTGAGAGAACTGTGACTGGCCCAAGGTCACCCAGCAGGCTTCATATAGAGGAGTCGAGAAAACAACCATACATATATGTGAAAGACTATAAGAACTAAGTTTCTTAGTATATGATTTTTGGTGTAGGCAGGCTGTAATACCAGGAAATTATCTCTTTAAGGAATTTATAGCCAAAAACACATGGTCGCTTTAGCCTCCTTTATTCCCTGTTTCAGCCAGGATTCAGCCAAGATCGAACGCACGTTCAGCGAAACGCATGCATTCGATCCTGGCTGAATCCTGGCGGAAACAGGGAATAAAAGAGGCTAAAGTGACCATTCGTTTTTGCCCTATATGTCCCCTCTCCAGAGCCCTGCTCAAGATAGTTTACGGGGGGGGGGGGGAATAGGTACTATAAAAAAATTAAAAACATCCATTATCAATATAAAAATAAAGCCAGGGACATTAAAACAGCATAAAGCAACCAGTAGGCAGCCTAAAAGAATATCCATTCAATAGACCTTAGTCTCGAAACAGACCATAACACAGCTAAAAAGATTAAAAAACCCTTAGTTAATAGTCTGGGTAAAAACAAATGTTTTGGTCTGGCACTGAAATGACAGTAAAGTAGTTGTCAGGCATGCCTCAGGTTGCCAACTGGCCTGGAGATAAATCTTCTGCCTTTTTAATAGGTTTACTGGGATGCTGTTTACCCACCACTTAAAATGCCCTGTCTCTAGTCACCACATTATTGATGTTATTGTTGAACATTTGCTTTACTGAGTAACAAAACCAAAATACATGTGCCTGACCTGAGGTGGGAAAGAGGGTCCAGGAAAGCAGGCAAAAGCAGCAAGAACAGTTGTGGCTCAACGAGTTAAGTAAAAGGCAAGAGGTTGTTTTTGAGTTGTGGTTTCAAAGAAGAAATAACACCACACATGTTTTAGATGCTTCAATATTATGATTAATAATGACATTTTATCCCCGCTCCCTACCAGCATATGTGGTTTCCCCCCTACCTAGGGTTAACAGGCATGGCCTGGCCACAAGCAGGAAACTGGGGGTGGGGTGGGCCACCTTTGGTGATGGTGTGAGAGCACTTCCAGGTTTTTCCTGGAAAAAGCCAAAGAGTTTCTGATAACTGCTATAGAGGCATGATGTCACTTCCCAGGAAAACCTGGAAGTGATTTCACACTGTTGGCCCAATGGCCATTTTTATTTTTTCTCCACCCACCACTCAGAGCTGCAGGGGCAATCAGATCTGGGAGTGGGGATCACCCATCCCCACGAGGGGCCTGGCAACCTATCCCTACCCTCACCATTTCCCCCCCCCCCCTTCATAATAACATGGGAGGTAAATTAGGCTGAGAAGTAGTGACAGGCCCAAGATGTCCCAGTGAGCTTGTGGCTGAGCAGAAGCCCCAATCCCAACCCAGATTTTTTTTGTGTGCTATACACGTCACACTAGCCTCTCTTTAAAGTATTTGTGTTGAGCCAGGCCAGCTCATCACAATGCAAACTCAGTAGGTGGCCTCAGTGAAGGCAGTCTTTTCCAAGTCTCAGGACACCCATCTGTTATATGGACCAAATAATTTGTAGACTACTTTACAAGGTTGCTTTGAGGACGAATGAGCTGATGTGCTATCACATGTTTTGAGCAGTTACCGAAGCAGCCATGTCAATACAATATCTTTCTAAATAAAGACTGGGCAGAAGGAATAGGAATTGTCGTGGTTGTAGCAGCAACAACCAGTACACTGCAAGCTACCCAATTATCCCTCTGTATGGAACAGAATACTGTTCTCCACACTTCACTCCCAAAGACCTTCCACATATCCCTATGATGATTAATGCGCTGCTTTCCTAAAGGTATGCAAATGTTCTAAACTCAAGTAATCATAAGAACGCTCATTACTTAATTTCCTGCCAACCTTTGTGTCAAAATCAGTAAGGCTGGGCCACATTGTTTAATGAATATCTAAGCTGAGATCACCCTTCACTTAAAAAAAAGGCATTTCTGATAAAAGAGAAGTGCCCCCCCCTTTTCCTCCTAGATGAACATAAATATAAAACAGAAAGGCTGTGGAACAGAAAAGCTATGGATGGGTTGTTTTTTTGTACTGGATAGGTTCTGGCTGAATGAGATCTGGGACGTGTGCCAAATTGATGGGGGTGGGGGGAAGAGTCCTTTTCCTTCTCCGATAGCCACAATGTTCATTATTAAGAAAAGCATATGAACGGCAGGATTTGATTTTAATAACACCAATGTCTTCATTATTCTGTACTTTCCATTTCGCCTCATTATGGAGAAAATGCTGAGTTAATACAGCACCTATTATTGTTGGGCTTTCCTTGGGGGTGGGGGAGACACACACACGCCATCATCATCAAAAGAGAAATCCTCTTTCTCTCTTTTATAATTCAAGGGCTATCAGGTGTGGGTGTCATTTTTTTTTTTTAAAGCTTGGCTGTTTTCTTACCTTGGGTCTCCTTTAGAAACCTGCTAAGAAATAACCAGGAAAGAGTGAAAAGGCGAGTGGGGTGGGGGGTGGAGCGCTTGAATTAAATACTGTATTTCTTTCAGCAAGGATGTGTGTTTTTGAGGTTTGTCATGTCAAGGATCCTCTTACCATCACCTGCAAGTGAGCTGATCTCTCTTCGGAGGCCTTCCCTCGGCTCCTTCTAAATCAAGAGCTCCCCCCCCCCGCCCCAATAACCATGGCCGTTTTTGTATCTGCCCAGCAAATAGCAGGCTTTTGTCCCGCACAAGTTCCTAAACAAACTTAATCTCTCTAACACTGTGACAGATGACATTTAGATGTCCTTGTTCCTCTTAAAATGAGTTTTATTGACAATCAGAGAACAAAAAGAAGGCCCGGAGAAAGCCCAATGTTTTATAGGCCCTCCTAAACAACATCTCCATTCTCAGTGCAGAGGGTGTAGAGAGCGAGCTTGAAGTTGCCCCCCCTTCCCCATTTCCCCCTGCTTTGCAATATCACCATGACAACAGATATAGAAATCACTTAGTGACTCCTAGAAAGAAAACACACTGACACAGTCCCCCCTTGTATGGCGAATCAAACTAAAGCCTTCATTCAAATGGCTATTGAGCTTGGGCATTCATGTAGAGGCTGGGGTGGATTTTACACAGGTAGCTACAACAGAAAGGCCAGCCTGAGTTCCAGCCACAGCATATGGTAAAGTCTCTGCTTAATTAATGCATCCTCAATAGAATTTATCCATTTTAAATTTGTTTTCTTTTACTTGAAACATCATTAATGTAAAGGGCAACATTAATCAACATCTTGCAACTTAAAGGGCATTAAAGAGTGATCTTTTCTCTTCCGCCACCCTCTCTCCCTCTCTCTTTCCCCCCCTTATGTAAGAGAATCTTTCAAGTAGTTCAGCAAACAGCATATGATTCCCGGCACATTAAGAAGGTCCTCAATCATAAGGCCCATCTAAAGAGGCCTCTATCGGCCAGGCCTGCTAGTGCAGCAAAGTCCTTAATTGATTGGGGATGGAAATGCAAGCAGGGAAATGACTTGAAGTTTGTTTGTTTGTTTGTTTGTTTGTTTGCTTCAATTGTAAAGTTGCACGTGGAACCGATAACCGATTAATCTGTTTTTATATCACTCTATATTGTGCAAAGAGAGAAGCTATTTTAAACAGCCTAAAGGTATGTAAGAAAGTTGCTTGTTCTGAAAAAAAAACAAAAAAAAACAAAAACAAAAAAGAAACATTGTGCAACATTGGCCTCAACTTTAAGATGATATGATTAAAATGAACAGTAATAGTTATTCTTTGTGGTGCATGTCTTCCATTTATACATTTGGACTTTAAAATACACTGTACCAGAAGACTGTTGCTGTGTGTATGATATTGTAATTTTTTTTAAAATCAGCTCTAGCGTTTAAAAAATACATCAAAGGTCGGAATATTAAATCTACAGCTTAAAAAAAAAAGTATCCTATTTCCCTGCCTTTACAGCAAAAGTAAGAAAAAGTACTTGAAATTATCCATTGTCATACCTGCAAGCAGCTGCTAAAACTACAAATAAATCTCTCTCTTTTATGTTATTACAATAATCCCTTTTCCTTAGCTTTCTTTTTTTTCCCCTTTGAGAAATAGAATCTCAATCTGGAGTAATATCTTCTTTGATGGTTCTTTTAAAATGCTGTTCGAAATACAATCCAGGATGTAAATTACCTATGAAGTGAACACATATAACACACACCAAACTACTATTCTCTGATGAGGCTGTAAGAATATGGCAGTAGCCCTTTACAGTCCTTACCTATTCTTGACAACTTGAAATTCCAAAAGGTTATTTTATGTCACGTGATGTATGTTTTTAAAAAGAAAAATCAATGATGCAATCCTAGAACAGTTTTTGGGAAGCAAGCGATAGCAAGTTAACGGAGATTTATTTTCAAATGAGTGTACATAGAACTGGGCTGAGATATTAACTTTGAAATGAGACAATAACAGAAAAGAGCTACTGAAACGTTGCAAGGGTACCAGAAACGTTCACAGCTTTTAGGAAATTGCTTTTTGAGGTACAAAACTAACTTTCCCAAATCTGCTCCTCCCCTTACTTTCTCTGTTTCTGCACAGATTGTCATAAGGTGGGCTGCTTCAATTAGATCTGCCTGTGACATATTCTTTGCACCTTTGTTTATATAAATTGCCAGGCCATTTTATCCTTGATCATATTAATAGTGTCACCTCTCTTGAGTTCCGCAGATGTGGGCGGAGAATGAACTGTGTGATACTGGAATGACTTCAGTTTAATATTGCCCTGTTAGAATATCTTTTAAAAATATGAACTGCTGGTTTTAAAATTATCACCTTGCAGTCACAACAGTGACACCTACTGGGGAAAGCAGGAATTGGGAAATATGTTGTGGATAAGAATGGAAACCTTGCTTAGCCTATTTATTTAATTATTTAGCTACAAAACAAGCAAGGGTGCTTCAGAACAAGCCTCCCCCCCCCCCCAATGCTCTAATGAAATACACATGCTAAGAACAGTCTTACATTTTCTTTGGGGATTTGCTTTTCAGTGGTAAAGCTGTGTGTGTTGGTGCCAAATAGAGAAAGAAAGCAAAGCCTCCCTTGAATAATTTTGCACAGTGAAGCTGTTAATCATAAGAATAGAAGCCATAATACTGTACTCTAGTGCTGCCTGTCATAAAAAAGAAATATGACCAAAAGCGATGGGCTAAATAGATCAGATCTGGGGATTGCCAAACATGTTTTGAATAGTCTCAAAAGTATTTTAATGGATCTGTGAAAACATACATAGAGTACACATCTATGATTTCAGAATTTTTAATGAACTATCTTGTTGTTCTTAGCTAACTATTTGTTACATTGAAAGTACTTTAAACAGTGCCATCCTCAGCAGAGTTATACCCTCCTAAGCCCATTTACTTCAGTGGTGGCATTTTAAATTATGGAAACTGCAGCATCATCTGCTAAAATTGCAGAGGATCTAGGGCTTTCCAGTACCATCTTACCTATTATCAAACAATGCACACAGAACACATATAACAATGTCAGTCTGTGATTAATGAAATGACCAGTACATTGCACCTTCTTAATTTTTAATCTTTTTAGCCTAACTACATTGATGGGAATACATCATGTTGTATCTATTATCAGACACCTTGACTATGGCTTTTGAGCCAATGCAATAAAATATTTGCATGTTATTGACAATAGAGACTGAACTGGTATTATCGGACACTGCTTCAATAACCTGGAGAGCCATGTGCTTGCTCGCGTGAAGGAAGGGCCAAACATGGAAGGTTCAGCACCATCAGGTTCTCAGCCACACCCTTAAGAAACCCACCCTGGGAGTAAGTTGAATAAGATGGGGCTTACTTCTGAGTAGACATGCTTAGGCTTACTCCTTTTGAGTGAAAGTCTGAGGTGCAGTACTCTACAGGCATAAGAGTTATACCATAAATAAGATAATAGATGCACAGGGGTTAGAAATGATCACTTGGTGATAGCTCTTGATTTTTAATTATGATAGATACTTTGGAGTAGGATAGATCTCTTTGCCTCCATGTCTGAAGCACTGTGATGGAGACATACAAATTAATTAATGGGATGATTTAGGAATTCTGTATTTTAAGTGTTCATAGGACTGTAGTCTTATTGACAGAGTATTCATCCTGGCAAAAATAAAATTACTTTTTTTGGTGATAGATTAGTCCAGCATCAGAAGAATATTCTTTACAGCAGGAAGGAGGTTTGATTTTGGAGCTCTGATGTTCAGGCTTATGTTGAAGTAGTATGTCTTTCATTAGCTTTGCTTTTATTATTATGCAGTGTGTGCCAGGGATCCAATGTTCGTTATCGTGTAAATGTCTAGAGAATGGTTCTGTGTAGTATGAAAAATGCAAAGTTATTTATGTCAAAGTAATCTAACAAGTGATCTCAGACTTTTCCAGTATCTGTCAGACTGGAAACTGCCTGCAAAATTTCACAAGGGACTGCCTAAGGAATGATTTAAAGGCTTACTTTCTAGGAATAGCTATGGTTTCTGTTGTTATGATAGAAACAAGGTCATTTGCTTATGAAAAGATTTAGTAATGGAGAGTTGAGTTTCCAGAGAAAGTTGATCATGATTCAAGAATTTTTAAAAAATCAGTACCGGTTAGAAATTAAATAGACTGCGTTGGCTAAAAAATACAGGCCAATGTAAACAATATATATCTTCCATTTTTAAAGAAATAATGAAAATGATCAAGATGAAGCATTAATCACTTCTTTTGTTTTATGGAAAATTATTTTCTCTGGTTACAAAAACAAAAAGAAACAAATTTGCTAGCAAAATTTAGCACCAAGCTGGCAATGTTGGTCAATGAATAAATGTGGAAAGAGGAATTAGACAGGATAGCCAATGTAGAGTTAAAAAAATGCTGGTGATAATGGTACTGATCAATGCCTTTTTAATTTTTCTTTAAAAGTTTGTACAGATTCCAGGATGGTCTTGCGAATCCTTCCCATCCTGTAAAAAATAATGATGCTATTGCAAGAGACAGCCATACCGGAGTTTCTGCTTATGATAATCTTTGCAATGGCACAGTATCACAGTATTGCCAATATATGTTGCATTGGTGACTTAAACTCAATCTTTGCCCTTGTGATTAACAATGGACAGAGTGGGAAAACTGTGTTATGTGTGATGTTTATTGTTTATAGAGAGGTTATATAGCCAGATTGTATATGGTATGGAAAGGCAATGTTGAGCAACAGGATTGTACCTCAGGTGGTTGAATGTAAACAAAGATAAATGCACAGTTAGGCAGCAGCAACTACTGGTCAGTTTTATGACTGTTCATTCCATCAAGAAAAATTTGTCCACACATTTTTAGTTTACTGGTTTTGCAGTTTCTTCAGCAATTGGCAGAGGATGTGATGTCAAAACTTGAAAGGACTCCCAAAAGCTCGCTTTTAATGAGGTGATGAACTTGTCTTCAGGCTGTACCCCTTTCAGACTCTGGAAGGGGGCTCACATGACCAATAGCATCCCCATGCAAAATGGTTCTATCAGCATAGAAAACCTAATGCTCTAGTCTCGTTGTCACTCTTCAACCTGGTTTTTGTGGGAAGCCTTTTTTTTAAAAAAATTATTTTGGCATGGTAGGGCATTCTTTCAGGTGTGACCCAGCCTGCAGATTGAAGTGGTATGGGCCAGACACACATTTACCACTGTGCCTAGGCCAAATAAAAATGGTATTCAGCAGCCCAAGGAAGCACCCAATTAAAAGCAAAACCAAACTAAAGGACAAAAGAAAAAAATCCAAGCCAGCTCTGCTGCTCACAAAATCTGCCAAGTCACTGGGTGATGAATGTGGTTAAACCTTTCTCAAGAGTCTGAGCTCCAATGAGGCTAGTTAGTTGGTAGAGGCAAACTTAAATATGTAAATATAGGAGGCAGAAAATATGTAATCTTTACATTACTTACTTAGGCAGTGCAATCACATTTAAACCAGTTTATTTGCTACAGTTTAATTTGTGTAAGATGCTGAATTCTTGGGAGAATCTAATGGAAGGATCACAGGAAGTGCTTCAAATAATTGTTTTCTTCTTCATTTTTATGGTGAAAAACACATGCCGATAAATGTTTAGATATGTGCTATAGGGATAGATAACCGTGGTATACTTACATTGTACATTTCATGCGAATATTGGTATACTATATCCTACAACGAATTGTCAAAAATGTACACACTTCCTGATAATAGCTTAGGAGGATGCGTTAGAAATCCCTGGCACTCATGGGTTAAAAAAATGGCAGACTCCAGTATTGGGAAAATAGATGTGATGCTACTATTTGTATGACTGGAGGCATTACCTTTAAGACAATATAGGGTTAAATAACACTGGTGTCCATACAGTGATAGGCAAGTTACCAGGTAAAACATTGTTATTTATTATTTATAAAGCACTATTGTGTATCCAGCACTTTACAGAGTATTATTAGCAAAAAAGACAGGTCAATACCCCTGAGAAGCCGACAGTCTAAATTTCAACAGCGTGAGAGGCAGCAGAGGAAGGGCCCAGGGGGCAAGGATTACTAGGAATAGACTTGTAGTTTTACCTGATTCCCCCCATGCAAATTATAATTAAAGGAAGATGATTATAAGTAGTGTATCAAAATACTCCGAAAGAATCATACTCATTTTTTCCGAAACGCTTTTAGCTCAGCCATCATAAGCCCCATATAAAAGAGCTGGTCCTGGACGCTTGGTTGTTTGTGGTCTGTACAGTGGCCACTTCTAAGAGCATGACCAGAAGCATTACCCTACAGAGGTTAATCAGTAATGGAAAAAGAATTAAATAGTGGAGTTCCAGTGCAATAAACCAGACAATATGGGCTCCCAACCAACTGGGGTGGGGGCGGGGAATCTCACAAGCAGGGGAAATCTTGATTTCACTATGGGCTGGGGATTATGGGAAGGCTGGTTGTGTAAATCATTATTATATCTGTTTGCATATTAGCAAGTGAATCCCAAATGGTACTTAAATATATACTTTCATTTGTGGTAATGGCAATCATTCTTAAAAGTTGCTCCATCTCTTTTCTTTTGTTAGATTAGCCCCAAATGTGAAGTCAACATGTTTCTAAGTCCCTAAAAAAATGACAGTGTTAGGCAATTTTGGAAAGACGTGAAAATATCAGATTAAACGGGAAATTTTGATGTGGGTTTTCTTTAAAGGAAAGGATAATTTCAAATAAACATTTTTGTCATTAGTAATAACATTATGGCAATCTTACCTTCAGTGTAAGTATATGCAAGAGAACACTGTTATAACTTTGGTCCAGTGGGACACAGAAAAGAGAGAAATTAATGCAACTGAATATGCCAAGTGATACTATGTATTTATTTCCATTAAACTGCAAAACAAACAGCTATATAAAACACACTTAAAAGGTGAAAGGTCAGAACAGACTAATTCCTGAAAAGCACTCATACATACATCATACTTTCAGAACAAACTTTACATATTTTAAAAAGCTGTGCCACAAAATTTTAAAATATATGTCTACTTTATTTTTATATTCTGAAGCTCATTGGTTATCTCTAGCTGTGATAATTTCTCATCATTCTAACTTTTCTTATTTTATTTCAATTTAATTCCCACCTATCCTGTGTCAAAATTTGATTCGTTCACCTTTTTTTTAAAAAAAGATCAAGCTTATTTTCTTTGATGCCATAATATACATATTTCAATAAACAGTTGTTTTTAGAAAAAATAAAATAAAGTTGAAGCATTCTGAAACAAATGCTGTGCATGAAGCATTTGTTCTCTAAATTTATTGCTGCCTGAATATTGACTTTTCATAGAAATTAATTTGGGGGAAATGACTGATTTTGAAATGAATAAGAACAAATAAGGAAGATGATTTTTTTCCCTCTCTCAAATGCATGCATCAGTTCAGTACTATCAGTATGCATTTAAAGAGACAGATATTTGCTTCCCTTGAAAACAGACCAGTGAAACTATACAGGAGTAGTTAGCTGTATATCTTGCATTCTCCAGAACTGTCCAAATTGTATTAGGGTTTGCTTATAATGATGTTATATGATATCCTGGATGTGATACCTGTATATGCTGAGAATTTAATATTGATTTACTGTATCTTTTTGCGTATCTTTGAGCAGCATAGATAGCCATTACAGCTGTTGGTGGTATCTATTTTATCTTTTCATAATTGTCATTTTTAGGTCTACTTAAGATTAAAATATGAAAATTGCATCACGTGGACACAAAAAGTGCATTAGCTAGGTTATCGGCAATTTCCTGGCACAGCCATCATTTTTTATTCCTGTTCACTCCCATTTTATTGATGAAAACTGAATAGTGTATTAGAAACTTTTTTTTTTTTTAGTTGGAATGAGGCAACAAAATGAGCTCCCATTATGTAAAGTTCCTAAGCAGGTGATTTTTGCTCCTCCATCCTGGCTTTTATAACTAGTGACTGCATAATTTTATTCCATATTCTGGAACAGTTTTGTCAAAGGCTGAGGTTGGTTGGATGCAAATAAAAGGGGGGAAATATTTTGAAAAAGTTATTTATCTATACCTGCTTTTTAGTAATGAATTATTTCATTGGCAGTTGGTTAGGGATAAGGCAATATTGATGTTCACATAGCTTGGGTGTTGTCTAGCAGATACTTAAAGGGGCCTGAATATCAAAAGCGTATGGCGCATTCCCATTGGTCAGAAATCATATTCATCAGTTATGCACAGAAATATTTCCTGCATATGCTGGAGCAGGCAGTTCATTTCCCCCCCAGTCGTTTGAGCATGTTCTTCATGCATTTAAAGCCACAAGGAGTAAGTCAACGGGGCAAAAAGACCTTTTCAAGGGCCAATAGTCCCAACACTCTCTTTACAATCTGTTCTTACACAAGTTATGCAGCTGAAAAAACAGAGTAACCGCTGCAAGAAAATATCCTTGAAAGCAACCTTCATTAGCTACTAGTCCTTCCAAACACTTTTTGCAAAATGCCAGTGCAAATAATTTCTAAAGGATCTATGTTTAAAAAATAAGAAAGCAATAAAGACGAACTTCTGGCTAATATTCAATCAGTTGCTGGCCGACTGCATTTAATTATATTCCTAAACTACTGAGTAGTGTCTGTTAATTAATGTATAGAATGCCCTCTTTCTTATTAAAGTTGAGAGGAGATTTTGTAGTTGTTGTTGTTGCCATCTAGCTAATAAAAGCTGCTTCTTCTTTTTTTAACACAGCAGCATTTTTGACAGGGTTGACTCCAGACGGCTTTCCAGCTGGGGTCTGGGGCCTGGGTGAACCTTCAAAATTTTCCCATTTCAGCTGCATCAAAGTGAAGGAAATTCAAGGATCACTAACGTCTCAGATGGTAGCACTTGCCCTAACAACCAAGGTTCAGGAATTCTTTGGAGCAGGCTGAGGTCATTTTTCTCCCCTTTTCTCCTAATGCTTTTCTCTATTAATCAGAGCTCACAGCTCAGATTGGTCTTCAACTTCCTCCCAATCCTTGCTAAGCCTGTCATTTCTAGCTATTATTTACTTTAATGGACTTTGGCTGATCCCTTATGAAGCTTTGGATCTGAGAATAATACGGCTGGAGAGTAACGGGCGCGGGCCTGGGTGTGGGTTTGCCTGCAGATTAACCATGGCAGATGGGCTTTGCGGCGGTTTCCTGTGTGCGGAGTGTTGATTGAGAGGGTATAATGAGCGAGGTGGTGTCAACACAATGGCTGTAGCCACTTCATTGCACCTTGCGTCTAAACAACTCCTTTTTTCTAAATCTTTGGGTTGTGAAATTTTAGGAAGTCAGAGCACAAGAACAAGCACAAAAACAACTGTAAATAACCATGAATGTTAATCCAATGCTAATTGGTCCTTTCTTTCCTTCTAGGTGCATTTTGCTCAGTTTTTTTTAAAGCAAATTAATGATATGGACAGTTATATATAATTGGACTTTTATTTCAGCTTAAATGCTAATGCAACCATGTAGCAAACTTAATTATTATTATCTCATTAATTTCCTGGATGACTGTTTCCCACAAAAGCTTGCCTCCAAATCATCTTGTTATGTTCTACATTTTTTGATACCTAGGGGATATATATATTTTAAGGGGGAGAAAATCAATTACCTATTGTATGGAGAACACACACACACACACACACAAATGACAGCAGCAAAATTGCTTAATTTCTGGCATAAGATGTCACAATCATCTTCAGTTTGTAAAGAAAGCCCAAGAAGCCAAATGCAGGGGTTTTGCCAGGGCAGTCATAAAATATATATCATGTATTTGGTGTTTAGTATTAAAAAAATACTTTTTTTAACACAGTCCTTACTTTAAAGATTTTACTTAATTCCTCCTTTTCATTGATGGATTAAAATCACAACTATTGATTCCTTTATTCCTTTGGGACTTTACCCATCTGTCTTATCTCTTTCATCCCAGCACCCCTTGGTTTGAGAGAAGGGTTGCACAAATGAACTGAGGAAAATCTGGAGAAGATTCTAGGTCAAGTTTGTGTACAAGAGTTGAAATTTTTAGTGACAGTCTTCCCTCGCCGCCAAGGAAAAGTTTCCACACAGTGTTCCACAAACGAGCCCAATTATCCCCCTCCTTTGAAAACCATTATCAAGTTTTTTTTCAAAACTTCTTTCATTTCACTGTTGTCATTCAATGAAAAGGAAACTAACCACCATGTCAAGACAACTTGGCTGCCTAGCAACCAAGGGCCACGTTTTAATTCTGACTTGCTTCTGGTCTTGGCTAATGGAAAGTGACTATGTTAAGCCAGTCAGAAGAGTTGTTTGTCACTTGTGAAATGCAAACAAAACAACATTGTTGTCCAAAGTACCAGGCATGATTGATGTAAAGATTTACAGTAACATCATTCATTTTCCCTTGTGTTTTAGTGGGATGGATGTCATATCTTTTCATGCTTTATTAAATGCATTATAAGGCCTAATAAACATGATGCTTTTTGTCCCCGAAGAGTCTAAAGAGGTGTTTTTGTCTTATTCTAGTGACCTAGAACTTGTGAATTGTAATGAATCTATTCAACATGTCTTTGCCACTTCAGTAAATAATTTAATAATGGAAAGCATCAGCCATGAAGTGGGGAACAAAACAAACAAGCAAAAATATCAGAGGGAGCAGAGCAGATGAAAATTAACAGCAAAGAAGGGTGAAGCCATTATTTGTAAAGATGTAAACTTGGACCAAACTTTCCCACACTTGAACAATTGTATATTTGAGATGTGTAGGGGGGTGGGGAGGGAAAGGCAAAACATGTTGCCCTTTCAACAGCAGAATTTTTTTTAAAACTTGCAGACACAAATGGAAAGACCTTTGCCTGTTGCAATGCAGCAGCAACTATTTATATCAGAGCTGTTATTACTTTTACAGCACAGTAGTAGATTAGATGCTAGAAACGTTACAAGTGGCATCGCTGTTAATTATCTTGAAATATAAGGGGAACTAAAACATAACCAGTTTCAAATATGCTATTCAAAGCAGCTCAAAAGTCAGGTTTGCTTATTTGTTTTTTAAAGGGGAGGGGGTTGTGCATTGCAGCAACAATTGTTGTGCTGGGTCAGTCCAAGAGTTGGATCCTGCCAAAAACAGCTGCTGAAAGAGGATTCCCCTCTGCAGAGTGCAACTTTCCCAAGTCTTCCTTTTTACTGCAGCCTGACATGTCCCCTGCTCCTATGGGATGGAGGACTGCCCCGGAACAGTATGGGGGAGGATTTGGAGGTCTGCAACAAAAGGGGGAGCAGCAACCCCCCCTTCTGCCCATGGAAATTTTAGGCAGGATCCAACCCACATACTTCTCCCCATCCACCTAGTCCAGCATTCCTTTCCACAACCATGACCAAACAGTTGACTCTGGAACCTCACAAGGAAGGCATGGTGGTGACCTCCAGCTGTTCTGTTCTGTTCACTTTTAGCATCTAATAATCAGAGGTATACTGCCTTTGTAAAAGAGACCTTTACCCCAGTTTCATGGGCTTTGTATGATCTACAGCAAAGTGGGGGGGATTCCCAGGCAGTGCTTATATTCTGGTTCTTTAACTTCATGTTCCACATGAGCCATATTACACACATTATACACAATGTATAACGTTTAATGTACTAACAAGGAGCAGGAAAATATTCTGCCCGAGAAAATAGCACACTATTCCGCTAACACTTTTTTTGTGTTTTTTTTACAGTGCAATCCTATCTCCTATATATTAAGAAGGCTATATTGCACTGCTTCAGTCCCATAATTCTTCTAAGCAATATAAGTATCTTGCTGATAGCTGGACACTGACTTTTGTAAATACACTTTCAGTCGACTACAATGGTACGCTGTGCATGCATTCTAGAAAAATGGTGCTCCCAGTGAGGTAGGTAGATTATTCTTTCTGGGCTCCTTGTGTAATAGCCATTGTTAGAAATCAATATCTTTGCAAATGGTAAAGGAGTATTTCATATTGAAAGCAAGCCTTCCTGCCTTCCTTTAGAAAGTTAAGATGATACATGGGGTTCTCTTATATTATCCTCACAGCAACCTTATGAGGTAGCTTAGGCCAAGGGATAGCGACTTGCAAAAGGCCATCGTCACAGCTGGAATGTGAACCTGATAGGGGAATGCCTTCAGAATGCATCTAATCAAAAAGTAACCTAAATATGTCCAAACCATTCATCAGTGGCGGGCTGTGAAGTTAAATTGTTCCAGGACCAAACCAAGTTAAGCAGAAGGGTTGCCAACCTCCAGGTACTGGCTGGCGATCTCCTGCTATTACAACTGATCTCCAGCCAATAGAGATCTGTTCACCTGGAGAAAATGGCCGCTTTGGCAAATGGAATCTATGACATTGAAGTCCCTCCCCTCCCCAAACCCCTCCCTCCTCAGGCTGCACCCCAAACACCTCCTGCTGGTGGCAAAAAGGGACCTGGCAACCCTAGTAAGCAGCCTCCTTAGTATTGTGAGCAAATGCTGCAGGGGCCACTCAGTTCTGACCTAACCAGTGGCTCTGCTTGATTCTGGCTACCAATGACTCACCAAGGTAGTGAGTGGCCCACCAGTAAGTTATATTGCCAGTACTCCCCTTCCATTAATCTCCGCAGGGTGACTAAAACCAATAAAATTACCTCTAGTGTTCCAATTTGAGCCAACTAGGTGGGATCTCACATCTTGTCCAGCGATACAATGGTGTCTGGCTGTGCTCTGCTGTTCGCTTCCATTCCCTGGTACAGGCTGAGTATCCCTTATCCAAAAATCCAATATCTAAAATGATCCAAAATCCAAAACTGAGCTCCCAAAAAGGGTAATAAAATGGCACATGTGCAGGCAGGTCACACCAACGGCAGGTTCCCGATGATGCCCCACATGCACAAAATTAGTAAAAATATGTTATAAAATTACCTTCTGGCTATGTGTATAAAGTGCATATAAATTTCAGGTTTACACTTGAGTCCCATCCCCAAGATATCTCATTATGCATATGCAAATATTCCAAAATAAAAAAAAATCAAAAACACTTCTGGTCCCAAGCATTTCAGATGAGGGATACTCAACCTGCTCTGTCTCCAAATTTCCATTTGCCCCGGGTGGTAAGGAGGAGGGAAAGGTTAGCGTGGGTAGAGAGTGACTCAGCAGCTGCATGCCTGATAGGCACACTATCCAGATAAAACATTGAGTCTCTGTTTGTTTTGCACTGTGTCAACTCTGATTACTGTTTCTGTGCAGTGGCCCGAGAGAGGCTTTCAGTCCAAAGAGGCAGAGGTGTTCCTTACCTGAGCTAGTCCACTATTCTGATGGCGAGGAGAAAGAAAATGTCTTGTTTTCAGCCACAGGTAGAAAGAAAGGTGGAAGAAATAGAGCCTTGTTTAATCCCTCACCCAGCCGGAAAAATGGACCCTCCATAAACAGAAAAAGACTGTTGTGCCAAGAGCCAGAACCAGTCTTCATATATATGTACATATGAAGCTGCTTTATACTGAATGGTCCATCAAAGTCAATATTGTCTACTCAGACTGCCAGCAGCTGGCCAGGGTCTCAGGCAGAGGTCTTTCACATCACTGATTCCCTGATACTTTTAACTGGAGATGCCAGACGTTGAACCTGAGACCATCTGCATGCAAAGAATATGCTTTACCGCTGAGTCACAACCCCTTCTCTTCCTGCTTTCCCCTTCTTGCAAGAAGAAGTCTACGTGCTTTGTAGAATGCTAGCCAAGGTTTCCACACTCCCCAAAGTAAGCAAAAAAGAACACACAAACCATTATTGCATGAATGTCAGCAATTTCTACCCATCATGCTACATAGCCTTCTTAATAACAGAATAGACTTATTGTTTGTTCTACTTGGGTAATTGTTTTAAGTTAGATCATGTCCAGTACAGTATAGACATGACTTGATCTTTTGTTGCATTCCCTATCTTTGCTGAGAGACTGGATGAAATGAATAGTTTTCTGAAGTGCTACATTAATCCCAACAGCTGTGTTCCACTAGCTTTCACACATGCAAAATAATGCACTTTCAATCCACTTTCCATGCACTTTGCAGCTGCATTTTACTGTGTGAAACAGCAAAATCCACCTGCAAACAATCTTTAATTGCACTGAAAATGGATTGAAGGTGCATTACTCAGCATATCTGAAAGTGCCCACTTGTCAATAGGGATTTGAGAGCTTCTAGCATTGAACTTCCCAGTTTATCATGTGCTTTTGTGTTGCTAGTGGTCATTTATGCAGGGTTAATTTGCGCTTGGTTTGCTGCTCCCTTGCTGAACAGCTTTCTTATGCAAGGTTTCAAATCACTATGCATGAGGGCATTTTGGCCCGCAAAACCGTCACTGCAAATCAAGCATACTTTGATGCAAAGAAGACGTCTCAGCCAAAAATGTGGATTGTCAGAGCCCCTCCTCCGTGGAACATCCAATCCTTTCTTGAAAAGCACATCACTAGCCCCACCAAGCCCCAAATTGGTAGTGGGCATTTACAAATAAATAGTGATGGATCAGTGCCATCCCCACCCAGCCACAAACCCAAACCCAAACCCATTCCATAGAGGGGGGTTCCTTTCAGGGTTTCCCAGCCCACAAAGTTAACAAAAAAAGAATGTCTAAGAAGAGGATGGGGAGGGGCATCGTGATCAGCTCAGTCAATAGTTGAAATAAAATTAAATAAAAGAAGCTACGTATACTAAGCATGCAAGCTGGACACTCCCCCCCCCCTTTTAAATTATACTATAATTTTAGCAATATATCGATTATAGCAAAAATAAACATGAATGGAGCCTAACCACATTCCAGCACCTGCAACAGAGCCTAAGAAAGGGAAACGGTACCTGGGCTGCTGGGCTTAGTGAGGAGAGCGCTTCTTCACAGTGGCAGGCTGGGCTGGTGGAGGAAGCCTCTGGGCCAGGCGGCACCGGCACCGGAAGTCTGGCGAAGGGGCAGACCAGGTTGGGATTCACCCACCTCCACAAATGCTGCTGCCCCTCAGCCTTTGCAGGCGAGCACTCGCCGGTTGGGCCCGGGACAGGGTGACGCCTTCAGTGCAGGCTGGCCCTAAAGGCCGCACTCTGCAGGCACAGCTCCATCAGCCTGCTGCATGCCAGCTCCGCAGGGCGGGGGCTTTTTCGTGTTGGCCTCGTGCCTACCAGGGAACCCACAGGAATTCATGTGCCAGTTGTGCAGCCTTCTTCACCAGCAGCTGGATGTTATTCTCTAGAGTGCAGATATCTAGACAGAGATGGGCCAAGTCTTTGTCCCTTTTTTCCAGCTACCTGCTTGGGCACAGAAGGGTTCACTGCAGGGAAGGGGAAGAAATGTGCGATGAAAAACCAGCAAAGTCCCCCCACCCAGCATATCACCACACATTTTTGTGGCTCAGATTATGACATTATTGCTTAATCGCTATTTTATAGTATTCAACCCTGCCCCCAAAGCTGACTGTTTCAAAAGGGTGGCTGCAGTGTTTAAACACAACAATTCTCAAAAAATGGAGTTGGGCGGATGCGAGGGGGGGTTGGATGAACAATGGCTGGGAGGAGAAGTGGGAGGGCAGGAGGGAGGAGAGACGACATTGGGGGGGGGAGGGCCTTATAGGAATAAAGCCGAAGTAAGAAGTATTCACGAACTTCGCCTTCATTACCTTCGGTTTAGGTTTGAGGCAAACATTAAAATTGATATAAAACAGGTTCCTCTAAATGCAGAACAACTGCTCCCCGGGTGCAAATTGAGTGCTGAGGGCCTGGAAAGTCATGAAGAAATCAAAAGTGGCTGCGAAGCAGTCCCACCAGGATGGTGCCGCTGATAACCAAGCATAAATGACCATTGAGAACAATACTGATGAGACATTGTGAAATTGTGAATGGAAAATGTTTCTACAAGGAAGGAGAATACTGGAATGAAGCAGTGGCACCTTATCCCCAAAATATTAGTTAGATTTGGTTAGTGTAGACTGATAAGGTCCTGACCAAGGGGGGAGGTATGAAGCCTGCAGTGGCACTGGCCAAGTCTGGAACCAGTTTTGGTAGGCTACTTGCTGGTGGCATCTCACACCAGCTTTAGGGTTGTTTACTTGAAAATAAATAAATGAATAAGAAAAGGAAGGAAGAACCATCATGATGCCAAAAGTCACCTTATCCTAGATGTCTTCAGCCCATGGCTGCAGACCACCTGGAAACTGTTCAGAACATAGACCCGAGGTTGGTTGTTTACAGTCTACATGCACAAAGGTCTGGTTGTCTGACTATGCACAACAGTAATGAACCAAAGTCATCGTTTACATCTGGGGGCATCATGTGAGCAAGGAATGCATTGAATGGGCCTGGCAGGATGATGCTGTACATTCTCTTTCGGCATAGCCAGATACCACCAGGATCCATCTGAAAGAGCTATAGCTAGCTTTGATTTTGTATATCTTGTATGCATTTACGAGATGAGGACTTGTTTGAGAACTTACATCACAAGGGCACACCAAAAACATACTCTCCTGCCAACATCAATACCTCCATTTTACTTGCAGAAATCTGGGACCAGGTTCTGGGAGATGGAAGCAGTGATGCTGTTGAACAGTTCTAAGACAGCTGTACTAGCGCCAGTAAGTCGGGCCTTACATTTATGTATTTAATCAATTCAGTGCTACTTAATCCATATACATTATTCTAGATAGCACATTAAAATCACAAAGAACTAACCATAATTTCTGCCAATAACATATCACACCCCTGAACTTGGTTTACTTAAGTAATAGGAGCACAAAGGCATCTGAATGGATGTGTGGAATTTTTTTTGTTACAGTGCTACATTTTCAGAAGTTGCACGGAGACTGTGGAATGCTGCACAGACGTATGCCTGACACCACATTTGTTAGGGTGGACTCAGCCAACTATTCCCATCTCATATGGTATTCTACACATGAAGCCTGCTGCGTGACCTTGGGCTAGTCACTGTTCTCTAAGATTTCTCTCAGCCCCACCTACCTCATGAAGTGCCTGTTATGAGGAGGGCAAGGGAAGGAGGTTGTAAGCTGGTTTGAGACTCCTTAAAAAGGTAAAGAAAATTGGGGTATAAAAACCAACTCTTCTTCTTCCCATGAACCCCAGCAAAAGCCTTTTGGGGCAAAAGAGGAACTCCCACCGCCCTGTCCACCAGCAAAAAACCTGGTTGAGTCCCACCCTCCTTCTTTCAGGTGCCTTTTATTTTCCCAAACTTTTGGCTAAATGTTCCTCCCTGCCTGAACAGTTATCTCTGCTGTTTCAGTCTCTTAGGGCTTCGATGGTTTTAAGGTGAATACTACTGTTTTTAAGGGTTTTTAAAATGTTTTAATCTACTTTTTGCTTCTTTCAATTTTTGTATTCTTGCTCCCATGAAGTTTTTACGCTGCTGATATGCTATTTCATTATTTTAATGGATGTTTGTAGGCTGCTTCAAGAATCTACAGTATTACTGAGAGAGTGAGATATAAGTAAATAAATACTAAATCTGGTGATCACATTTGTATGGTACCTTCTCATCTGATTCAATGTGATTCACAGATATGGCTGAGGTGTGAGATGCAGCCAAAGAATTCAAAAACTTTATAAAATGCATTATCTTTTTATGCACTCATAGAACTCCTGCTCATTTGAGTGTTGCCTGAACTAGTGAAATGTACCTTATACTAGGTTGTTGTTCTTTGTATGTTTTAACAAAGATGAGAACTGTAGTGAATTGTATCATGACTTGTCTTCTCAGAGTCATAGGGCAGGAAGGCCTGAAGGATCATGAATTTAAGTCCTGTTCCAATTCTCTCAAGCAGGAAATGAGAAACTTATTGGTCTTAGTAGAGATGGATTCAGACATCACTCAGCACTTTATTTATGCCACCAAAACAATATTATCTATGGATATAACTAACATATACTAGAAAACATGTTCTCCCTTTGACTCCAGTAGCCCTATCGTTGTTTATTATCTGAGCATGTTTATTATTAACTAGACAGAAAAAGGATATTCTGTTGATATTTTAAAGTCTTAAAACACACACTGATATTAAGGTCTGCCCACATATATGCTCTACCTTACTGATTCCACAATATTTTTCTATGAACCTACCATAAATCAAGGTCCTTCTAGCTTGGTGCAGTCTAGTCTGGATAGCAGTAGCTCTCAAGGGTTTTAAGCAGAGGAAGGTCTTTTCTACTGGCTGTATCTTTAATTGGAGATGCAAAGGTTTCATCATCATCATTTTATTTGCCGTCATAGACCATCAACCTGAATAATATAAAGTAAAACAAGTACAAAAAATTTAGATACTTAAAATGAGGGGGAAATGCAGAGGTACATAGCTAATTAATATCAAGTAGAATGAAAGCAATATATTATTAAAATTGAAATGATGCAAAGGTTCGAACTGAGGGCTTCATTGGCATGGGCCAATGCTGAGTCACAGCACCTTCAGAGAGCTCCAACATGCACATGACAGTTCTGTGATGAAACAGAGTCCCCATTCATTTCAGCTGAAGAAGTGCATCCCTCATCCATGTTCATTCCTTTGCAAGCTCAGATAATATTTTTATCTGTGTAATAGGCAATTGGAATGTGTCTTTGGATAATGGCAATTAACTTTATATCAAGTAGTCCATATTGTTCTCAATAATCCTTCTGGAAGATGAAGAAGAAGGAAGAGGAGGAGGAAGAGGAGGAAGAGGAGGACTGGGTTTTTATATGCCAACTTTCTCTACCCCTCATGAAAGAATCAAACCAGCTTAAAATCACCTTCCCTTCCCCTCCCCACAACAGACACCCTGCGAGGTAGGTGGGGCTGAGAGAGATCTAAGAGCTGTGACTAGCCCAAGGTCACCCAGCTGGCCGGTTCACCAGATTAGCATGCATCGCTCTTGTGGAGGAGTGGGGAATCAAACCCGGTTCTCCAGATCGGAGTCTACCACTCCAAACCACCATTCTTCACAACTACATCATACTATAATCTCTCTGGCATCTTTTTCTGAGTTTCACTATTAGAAGGTTCTTTCCCCCTACTATTTCCATAGGTCGCCAATTGCATCTCCTGGGTTCTTTCTTTGCCATTCATTTGTCCTTCCTGTTTTTTGTTTTTTGTTTTTAAGTAGGAAGAAAGAAACTGGGTACTATACTTTTCCTTCGACCTGTAGATTCAAGCACAGCTTCATTTATTTTCTGCAGTAGTCCTGTAAGAGGACAGCAGCCTGTAGGGATTCCAGCCCCACTTCCCCTAGCTTTGAAACTTCCTTCTGTCGCATTTTGAGCAGCTATTTCTCTTTATACTGCACAGCAGAGGGCAGCATCATATGCTTCAACTTTACTATTTAGTAGGTAGAAGACCTGTTTTGTTCCTTTTATATACCAATTACCAGAATATGTCCCATTTGTGAGTAATTCTGGAAGGTGTCTTCTACCTGCTCTACTTAGCTGGCAATCAAATTTTGGTAGTATATACTTCATGTACTGAATGTCAGGGCAAAAGGGACGTTAGTTCTTTACGCATGCTGAAAAAAATCAATTTGTATTGTCATCTAAATTTATTTGAATCCCTTTCCTATGTGGTTTATTTCCCCTAGAAATATCTTGCTCATTATATTTCTTTACTTAATTTTCATAATCAGCAGATGAGGTGGCAATAAATCTCTAGACTCTACCACTTTTTAAAAAAAAATAATATTTGGAAAACTGGCATGTCAGAAAGCGGTCTCAGCTTAAATCTTTCCCTGACATCTAATATTCCAAGGTGAGGAATATATATATATATTGGCATGGAAGATCATTCAAATTATGTGAGAATACACCTGCAATTTGAAATGGTATACATTGAAATGGAATAAATTGAAATGGAATAAATTCATATAAATTGGTTTGCTTTATGAAACATCTATGCATGTGCAAATGTCACAGTTAAAGTTTTGGGGACTGTTCACTTGAAAATTAAAATAAAAAAACTCAGATTTTCTGCAAACCTAAGGTTTGCAGTGTATTAGTTACAGTTATATGAATGTAACCAAGTACACATACGAACGGTGTTGGCAAGCATCTTTTTTAGAATAGGAATTCCCCTTTTTCCCGTGTACAGTAGCTAATGCCTCTTCTAAAATGAGCTTGATACACATGCCTCATCTAGAACAAAAAACTTATTCTTTCAAAGATCCTGTTTTATCTACATGCACATTTATGTCACTTTATAATCAGTTAACCAATGTATTGATAAAAAGTCAACTAAAACCTCTTCAAGTACCCATTCTCTTGTACTGGGGTCCTGGACAGACAAGTCAGATTTTTGTACAAACCTGAGGGGAAACCCCAGATTTGAAGAAAAATCTGAAATCTTTTTTTTTTTTTAAATACATTAGGGGTTAAAAAAACACACAAATGAAAACAGAGCTTCAGACTAGGATCTGGGAGACCCAGGTTTGAATCCTCACTCTGCCATGGAAGCTGGCTGGGTAGCCTTGGGCCAGTCAAACACTCTCAACCTACCTCACAGGGCTGTTGTGAGGATCAAACGGAGGAGAGGAGGACTGTATATGCTGCTTTGAGTTCCCATTCGGGACAAAGGTAGGGAATAAATGAAGTAAATAATTAATAGGTATAGTTGATAAAAACTAGGTTGGCTGGTGGATAGAGGGAAAGGAAGCAAGGAAAGGGGGTGGCTATTGAGGCCTTCAGGAAAAGGAAAGAGGAAATAGTGGGAGAGAGGAAACAAGATGCCTTATGCAAGTTCTTGCAGGTCCCCTATTTGTGTGTCTCTCTCTGCGTGCATACCATTTTATTTATTTTAATTTATTCCTGGGTCAGTCTACAATGCTCAGCAGTATTCCTTAACCCATTCACCCTTACAGCCTCAAGTTAAGTTACATATAGAAGAAAACTGAGGCTGAGAGATAGTGATCTGGGAGAAAAGTGGGATTTTGGAAATAAACACACACTTGCGCACGCAGACGCACACACAAACGGAAGTTTGCATTCTCTTCTCTGCTAATCTTATAGCCTTCACTTTCAGCTTGATTAACCACTTGGGAAGCTGGTCCTCCCCCACCCCCCCAGGCAGGTGATGGTCATTGTGTGCATGAGCTAATTTATTAGCGGAAGTGCGCTCAGCCTTGAGCCCAGAATGCAAAGATCCCTCCTTAAGAACAGGAAAACGGGCCTTATTTGCATGTGCACTTCAGACATTTCCAAATGTTAATGTATCCCTTACTGGGTCAGGAGAACTTGCTTATTGAGCTATAGAATGAATATAGTCTAATAGTGGCAAATAAAAACTAGCTAGTCCAAGGGTATGTTGGTGAGAGATAGATGCCTCTTTGTCTTGCCATCACTTGCTGCCAGATGTTTTGGTATGGAACTCCTGTATACGGGAACGATTCGCTTTTCAATTGGGGCATGTGCAAGGGCCATTAGGAGTAATGGGAATTATGTGTGTGCAATGAGGGGAGACTCTAGTCCATAATGGCCATTGTGCAGTGTTAGTTTTTCTTTACCCACAACCTTCAAGCATGCAGGAAAAAAAATCTTCCCATTTCCATTGTTCAGGCTCTGTCGAAGAGGAGAAATGTTAGCCTGTGCCCCGGAACAAACCCCCGTGTTTTTAATTAAGTGCTCATTCTCTGCAGTTTGACATGTCGAAAGAAAGAAAGAAAGAAAGAAAGAAAGAAAGAAAGAAAGAAAGAAAGAAAGAAAGAAAGAAAGAAAGAAAGAAAGAAAGAAAGAAAGAAAGAAAGAAAGAAAGAGAAAGAAAGAGCATGACAACAACATGTGAAACTTTAAAAAATGGGATGAGGAATTTCAAAGGCTGTTGAGTCTTCAAAAAGAAGAAGCAATTTTAGCAAAGCACATCTTGCTACTATAAATAGCCCCACCTGTTTAGCAACTGCCTTGCCAAATTCAAAACTTCATTTTACTATCCATTTTCTTATTCAGCTGAAGAAGTTCATTATCTATTAAATTGAAGGCAAGCCTCCCACAGCGGAATGCTGTCTAAAGATGGATGTGTTTGTAGGTAGGATAGCCTTTCTGAGCCGTTCATCAAAGAGACATTCTTAGACTTGTCCCCTACTCTTCAACTGTAAATCAAAAACTGCACAGAAGAAATACAATTTATTTGGATTGGTCCTTTTAAATTTGGTCTTCATTAATTCCAGTTTGGCCTAAGATCCAGAGTTAGGTTTTTTGTATTGTTGTGAGCAATATTACCATCTGGTTTTAATGAATATCTGGGGTCCGTTTGGGAGGGGGAGCCATGCTTTCCTTTACAGTGTTTGTATGTTGTTTTCACCAAGCTATCTGCATAATTGCTTAAAGATTTTGCTGCAAAATTAATAACCTTACTGTGAGCAAGGGAGAAGGGCAAAACCCAGAAAGACAAAGGCTGAAATGAGGGGAAAGGCAAATTCAATTTTTCCTTGCACCATAGAAACCTCGTCAAGACTAGCTTTATCTGGTAATCCACTTTTAAACTTTAACCTGTAGGGGGGCTCTTTGTGTTAGTTAATGTAAGCATAAAAAGAGCTGGAACACTAATCAGATTAATCATATTTTGTGAGACTCAAAAGGTTCATTAAAAGAACCTCGTTTCCAAGCTACACATTTCATACAGAAAGAAAAGTTTGCTATAAAAGGGACTAGCACAGAAGTATACAAAGAAGCAAATCCAATCCTTATGTGATCTCAACAAAACGAATAAAACCCAGAATACTGCACAACCTTTTCCTAAAATAAGTCAAAAGAGAGAGAAAAAGATCAGGCAGTTTTCTAAAAGTGTCCCAGTTTCTCCTGGGTTTCAAAAGTTTTAGCTTAATAATGCAAAATAAGAACATTTTCTTGCATCATTGTAATTTTTTTCTTGTCTTCTGTCCCATGAAAGGCAATGATGATAACTCAATATGCAGTGAACTTCACATTTACTAGCATCAAATTAGACTTTCTGTGTGCAAATCTCACAATAGCTGGGACTGAGGAATACAATCAAGTTTTGAGCACAGACCCTTTTTTGGCAAAAGCATAATACTTCCCCACCACCACCACCAGTGATAACCCATTTTTATCACATGCCTTGATTTAAATATATGGAAAAGTATTACTTCAGATTTTTACTTGCAAGGTTTGATTTGTGCATTTGAATTTATATTCATTTTAATTGTAGTAACACTTGATTGAATCCAGCCCTGTTTTGTATAAACGGATTGGTAGTTCCACTCAAGCAAGAAGGTGAGGGGAGCAGTCTGTTATGTTACATCCCACACTGTTCCTACTGGCCTCAAATCTCCTGTGAATGGTTTTTGAGGAATACAGGGGGCTGCAGTGTAAAAGAGTGGTGACAAAGATCCATTCTATCAGCAGAGTATGCTTAAATTCTTGGGATCCAAACCATCAATTAGAGTAGCATTTGATGTTAATTGAGCTGTACTGAATGCTAAAATTAAAGTGTGATTTAATTTTCCAGAAACAAAGATAGTATTATGCGTGTGCAAAGCCTGGAAGTTATTCTTCTCAACTTCTCTCTTATAGTGCTAGAAGATTTTGGGTGTAGCCCCCAATGGACCAACCTCTTAAATCCCATGATGAAGTTGATTATCATTTTTGTGAATGATGGCAAGCTAACTAAAATTCTATCACAATATCCTTTTGAGATCCCCTCCCCATAAAAAAGAACAAACTTCTCCAGGTTTTGGTGTGCTGTGTACAATGTCTTTAAAACATCTGGAGATATAGAGCTGACTTAAGATGGACGAAGAGTAGAATGTATTTTTTGAAATAGTTACTGTTTAAGCAGCTCCCCAGGCAACCATAATTTATTGGGAAGAAGCCATGCTGTGTAATAGAGTGGAGAATGGTTGTACCACAAAGGGAGCACATAAAGTAGACATTCTGAAGGGCATGTGCAGAACTATTGCTAATATGGTGCAGACATCCAATAAATAAGGAGGTGAGGCACAATCTTTACAGGTTAAATCAGGCCACAACTGTATGAACACTTAGAGAATCTGCAACAGATTTCTCAAGCAGGTCTCTGAAGATGCAGCACACAAATGTACTAAATGTTCTAAAAACAAGAACAACACCCCAACTATTTCTCATGTATGGTCAAGGTTACCCAGCCCAATCCCAATAATGAAAAAGGGCAAGAATCCAGTAGCACCTTAAAGACTAACAAAAATATTTTCTGGTAGGGTATGAGCTTTCGTGAGCCACAGCTCACTTCTTCAGATACAGCTAGAATGTGAATCCATCGGTCTTTAAGTAGAGGAACAGTATCTAAATGTGAATAGCAGGCTTGATGGGATTAGGTGTGATATGCAGAAGAGTCTGTGATGTCCAGGGGAGAGATGGGTGTGGAGAAATCAGCATTGGTAATGGGCCATGAATGCAAGGTCTTTATTCAGCCCAGGTAAATGCATTGACTTTAGTTTGAATATCAACTGTAATTCAGCAGTTTCTCTTTCCAATCTCCCTTTAAAATTCCTTTGTAAGAGAACTGCTACTCTTAAATCTGCAACAGAATGTCCTGGAAGGTTGAAATGTTCACCCACTGGTTTTTGAATATTGTGGTTTCTGATGTCAGACTTATGTCCATTTAATCTTTGTCTAAGAGACTGACCTGTTTGTCCAATGTAGATTGTGGAAGGGCATTGCTGGCATGTGATGGCATAAATCACATTAGAAGATGAGCAGGAATATGAACCTGAGATAGTATGGCTGACATTGGTGGGTCCAGAGATGGTGTTCCTAGAATCTATATGAGGGCAAAGTTGGCACCTTGGTTTGTTGCAGGCCTTGGGGCCAGAGTCCATGTTCTTGTTAAGTAGTTTATCATCATGGGTGAGAAGTT
Source organism: Euleptes europaea (assembly GCF_029931775.1). Lineage (NCBI taxonomy): Eukaryota > Metazoa > Chordata > Lepidosauria > Squamata > Sphaerodactylidae > Euleptes > Euleptes europaea. The sequence goes on along the minus strand of NC_079316.1, from coordinate 31,712,105 downwards.
GTTTTAGGTTAGCCGGCTGTCTGTAAGCAAGAAAGGGACGCCCCCGCCCTAGTGCTTCAGTGAGGGAAGTGTCACAATCCAGCATTGGTTGTAGGTCCTTAATAATACGTTGGACTGGTTTTAGTTGGGAGCTATAAGTGACAGCCAGAGGTGTTCTGTTGTCATTCTCTCTGGGCTTATCTTGTAGTAAGTTGTGCCTGGGTATCATTCTGGCCTTCTCAATCATCTTTCGCACCATATCTGCAGGATATTGTAGTTGCAAAAATGTTTGCTGTAGGTCTCTCAAGTGTGTATCTCTGTCTGAAGGATTGGAGCAGATGCGACTATAGCGTAGGGCTTGGCTATAGACAATGGATTGTCTGATATGGTTGGGGTGGTGGCTGGACGCATGTAGATACGTTTGCCGATCTGCCGGTTTCCGGTACAATGTGGTGCTTGTGTGTCCCCCATGGATCCGTACTGTGGTGTCTAGGAAGTTGATTTCTTGTTCGGAATAATTCATAGTTAGATTGATGGTGGGGTGGAAGTCGTTGAAAGCCTGGTGAAATCTTTCAAGGGCTTCTTTGCCATGAGTCCAGACAAAGAAAATGTCATCAATGTGGCTCACGAAAGGTCATACCCTACCAGAAAATATTTTTGTTAGTCTTTAAGGTGCTACAGGACTCTTGCCCTTTTTGACTACTGCAAACAGACTAACACGGCTACCCACTGTGAACAATCCCAATAATGGTTGTTGTAGTTGCTCCTTACTGCCATGTATCAGCTGTGCTGAGGGAGACTTGGCTAACAGCACATTCCTGACTTCTGAGGACAAAAGTCCTCAGGAGACCAGAAAGGGGCTGTTCCAGTGTTGGGGCCCACCACACCAGGGTCCGGGTAACATATGGCGCATAAAGGCCTGCACCAGCATTCCAGGGGGTGTCCCATCGTCTGGAGGGGGTGTTCCCATGGTGTTCCGGGGCGGGGCTGCCTGTAGACAGCCTTCTGTCCCCTTTCGCTCCAGGTACACTGGGGGTGGGGGAGAAGAGCAAGGCTGAGCCTGCTTTTTAACAGGGGCAGCCTGCCTCGCTATTCTCAAAGGGGCAAAAAGCCCCATTTTAAAAGGAAAAAGCCTTTAAGAGGCTTTTTTTCCATCTTTCGGTGGCTGTGGAATGGCTTAGGAGGTGCAGCAGCGGCGCCTCTTCCCCATTGTCCCCGGCCACTGAAAGCTCAGGAATGGGCTGTAAGTCACTTCCCCTCCCTGAGCCCTTTGTCTCTGAGTAGACAAAAAAAGCCAAGCCTTTCCCAACTTTCCCCAGACTCAAAAGCTCTGACAGTCAGGTCTAAGGAAGAGTAAGGAAGACCAGTGTCTTTTTAAAGACAAACAAGATTTCCAGGGTGTAAAGTTTCCAGAGTCAAAGCTCCCTTCATTAGATACTTAGATACTTTTATCTAGGGTTGCCAACCTCCAGGTACTAGCTGGAGATCTCCTGCTATTACAACTGATCTCCAGCTGATAGAGATCAATTTACCTGGAGAAAATGGCCACTTTGGCAATTGGACTCTATGGCATTGAAGTCCCTCCCCTCCCCAAACCCCACCCTCCTCAGGTTCCACCCCTAAAACCTCCTGCCAGTTGCAAAGAGGGACCTGGCAACCCTATTTTCATCAGATGCCACTATATTTGAATCTTGCTCTTTTACTGCAGACCAACATGGCTACCCACCTGAAACTACATTCATGACCTAAGGAATCCTCACTACCCCATTCAGGACTGACCCTGCTGTGGTTCTGCCCTAGAGATATCATTGCCAACTCAGGGCTAGGAAAGGCCTGGAGATTTGAGGGTGGAGCCTGGGGAAGGCAGGGTTTGGAGAAGGAAGGAACCTCAATGAAGTATAAAGCCAGAGAGTCTACCCTCCAAATCAGACATTTTCTCCATGGGGAATTGATCTCTGTAATCTAGAGATCACTTGTAATTTCAGGAGATCTTCAGGCCCCACCTTGGAGGTTGGCAAGCCTACCAAGCGCATCTATGTGCACCTATGCAGCTTAACTCCTGATCTCGCCAAAGCTCACAGTTTATTATTTTCTTAGGTAAATGACAGCCCATTCCTGAGGCTGGGGGCTGAATCGCCTTAGGAGGCGGTGTGACCCCTACGCTGGTGTCAGTGCCACTTGCGCTGTGCAAACTGGCACAGATGCCATCATGAGGCTTCTTATTCTGACCCCTTTGGACTGCAGTGGCAGCACGGCCCTCGGACGGGGCAGCCACCTGCCGGCGTTCTGCCTTTAGGCAGCTTCCAAACCCCTTTCACCCCGGGAATGTCTCCTGGGGCGCCAGCACAGGCTCACTTTCCCCTATGGGAGGGGGAAAATCCCCCCCCCCGATTTTTATATTGGAAAAAAGGATTTCCCCCCTCCAAGGAGGCTTTCCAGCTGGGCTGTTCCAACCAGCACGGTTTGCCCCCCACCCCAGGAACGCACTGCAAGAGTCAGTAAAAATAATTCTTCTAAGGCCCAATCCTCATACATTGTTCTGGCAGACTATCATCATGATTTTACTTTTCCATGCGAGCAGGGCAGGTAATTTCTGTACTGGGCCAAATACATGGCTTGCTTGTGCGCCTATGCAAATGTTTTGCCTCTGAATATCAGATACTAGGGAAGAATGTTGTCTTTATGCCCTGCTTGTGGTTTTTCTTGAAGCACCAGCTGGAAAGAAAGATACTAAACTACACTGGGTCTGATCTAGCAGGCTCTTATGTTGTTATGGTCTTATTTTGCTTTTCAACATCATTTTAGCTGCATTTGCATCTTGGCTTATGGCTGAATTTAATGACTGTATTGTATAAAAGCTGACATAGTAAGGGAGACTTAATCCAAGCTCTCGTGAAAGTGTGAAAGTTAAAATTGGATGAGTATAATTAGCTTATTGATGGAAATACTTTATCCAGCCTGTGTGTTTAGAAACATTACTGAACAAGCATTTTTGTGATGCAGCAAAATTAAATTGGAGTATAATATGTTCAGACACTGACCCTACAGAATCATTAATCCCACAAAGATAATAGTTTTAAAAGGGGGGTGAAAAAGAATAGAAAACAAGGAGAAAAGGCCATAGAATATTCTCATTTTCTGAAATTAATGGTGATATTGTCAGAAATAATCAACACTCTTATTCTCTTCTATAAATAGTTATTACCTGAGAACAGAGACTGGAGACCAGAGAAATCTGCTTAACACGTTTATTGACCAATGAAACGAGGGAGCCGATCTTTCCATCAATCAGCTCAAGGGGTTCAAACAGGCAGTCTGTCTTTTATCTCCTACACAGTCCCGACTCACTAGTCCCTCCCCTTTCTTCTATAGGTTAGAAGAAAAAGGTCACACCTTCCCGGCTGGTCCTAAATTGTATTTTACATCATCTTAAATCCCAGCCCTTATCCCACCCCCTTATTTCATTGGTTTTATTGATGAATATTTCATACGTTTTCTGCGCATGTCCCTTTTGCACTTGCAGTGTTCTTGACCCATTATCTTGTGGTTAATTGTGCTAACCTTTGCAAAAAGCCTGTTACTGGAATATTTGGGGTATTTTTGTAGGTCTTGTGATACTGCTGGCTAGCAAGATTTCTTTATCTACTGCTATTTTATTACTTCCCTATTACTGAGACAGAAGATTAGTGACCCTCCCAGGGTCTCCTTTCTGCCCTTTCCAGGGATCATCTGATGGCTGTTCCTCTGCTCTTTGAACCTTTCACCTTGATGTAAGGTCTGGTTTAGGTGTGGTACATGGATTCTCACTCCTGATCTGGATGTTAGCACTTAGCAGCACCTAGAGAGACCTCTGTTTTACACAGGTCTTGGAAGTTCTCTTTCTTATTTCAGCTGCCACCACTTTTGCTGTCCTAAGACCAGTGTGAGATATGAAATCCTATACAGAAACACATAGCAGAGGTCTGCCAAATCGAATTCCCTTTTAGAAAGATTGTTCTCCTTACCCCTGAGAGGTTTTAGACTTTTTAAGACACTCTCACTCTTCTCTGGGTTGGTTACCATACTTATCAATGTTTTCTAACACTTAATCTAAAGTACATGTTATAATGGTATGCTGAGTTCTTTTATATGATTTGAAGTTAGCTTGTATACTTTGATACAAGCCCATTATACTTTAAAGCTTTTTAAATCATTTACCTCTTGACTAAATGTGCAATTCTAATATTATCTCTTGTCAGCTGCTGGTTTGTGACAAACAGAAGGCTATGTGCCTAACCACAAGGAGAAGTTACAAAAGACTGTCTGGTTTCGCATTGAGACAGCTGCAGTTGCTTTTTAGCCTGTTTCCAGCTTCCTTAATTCTCTCTTATCCCGGGATCCCCCGACAGGAGTTTAACTGATTGTTATCTAAAAGCAAAGCTTATAGCTCAATATATATATATATATATATATATATATATATATATATATATATATATATATATATATATATATATATATATGTCTGCATTACTTTGCCATAGGCGAACATGTGTCTCCCTCAATGTGGTCAGAAAGGAAATGGCCACGTTCAGGACAATTTCCCATATTCAGGCTTCTTATTTTTTGATGGAATCAAATTAAAAATTTGGACATTTTTTAAAGAACAGTGTCAACAGGCCATGTTCCAAAAACAACAACAACCACCTTATCTTAAACAAATGAAATATATTAAAATTATGGATGTGCAACCCCCCCCCTCAACTGAGAATGTTTTTTAGTTTTCCTGAAGTTCTTTTGAGTTCCCTCAAAATTCCTCAGATGTTTTTCCTGAGGAGAAACTTCCACATTCAAATTGCATTGTGGGTGAAAGCAAACAAACACAGTAATTCCCTCACAGTAATTCCCTCACTGGTCTGCCCAAAATGTCTGCTAAAGGGGCACTTTAAAACAAATCCACTGGATCTTGATTTTCAAAGTATGAGTTTAGTGGTGTAGTGTGTCATTGCTTACTGTTCTGGCTGTACCTGCACTGAAAAGCTATTCTAATGAAGTTATAAAATATATTAACAAGCCCTTCTAATCTGGCAATGCCATTGATCCTTGAAAAGTAGGGTTGCCAACCTCCAGGTATTACAGCTGATCTCCAGCTGATAGAGATCAGTTCACCTGGAGAAAATGACCACTTTGGTAATTGAACACTATGGCATTAAAGTCCCTCCCCTCCCCAAACCCAGCCCTTTTCAGGCTCTGCCCCCAAAGCCTCCTGCCAGTTGCGAAGAGGGACCTGCAACCCTACTGGAAAGTGTTACTCGGAAGACACTCTTGGGTACCTTTCAAATGATGCCTTTAAACCCACTCAGGATTCTGAAGGCATTCAGATTTTGTAAAAAGGTTTCATGTATCTAATGATGAAGTACTTCATTATCAACAACAAAAAACAGATCAAAACAGGTTTTGGAAAACCCAGATTAAGGCTTCATTAACTGTGAGAGGACAGTGTTTGATCCTGACACAGCTGTACACTGCATTGGTCAGGCCACACCAGGAGTATTGTGTGCAGTTCTGGAGGCCTCACTTCGAAAAGGAGGTGGACAGAATCGAACGGGTGCAGAGGAGAGCAACGAGGATGATCAGGGGCCTGGAGGCCAAGCCCTACGAGGAAAGGCTGAGTGAGCTGGGAATGTTTAGTCTGGAGAAGAGGAGGTTGAGGTAGACATGACTGCTCTCTTTAAGTATTTGAAGGGCTGTCACTTAGAGGGAGCTGTTCCTATTGGCAGCAGAGGATAAGACTCGCAGTAATGGGTTTAAATTGTGGGGAAAAAGGTACTGGCTGGATATTAGGGAAAAAATTTACAGTAAGAGTTGTTTGACAGTGGAATCAGCTACCTAGGGAAGTAGTCTTTAAGCAGAGGCTGGAGAAGCACTTGTCAGGGATGCTCTAGGCTGATACTGCATTAAGCAGGGGGTTGGACTAGATGGCCTGTATGGCCCCTTCCAACTCTATGATTCTATGATTAAACTGTGTGAAACCTTAAACAAGAAATCTATTGGTCTTCAGAAGCCAATGTGGGTTAAAAAGCCCCCATCAAAGGGGCCTTAGAATAGACAGGTGTACATGCTACTAGTCAGACGATCTGTTACTTTCCATGAAACATTTCATAAGGAAAAGAGAGGCATGCTCATAACTAGGGATACTTAAGCATTAGCTGGTTTGCTCATACCTTGTTCACCAGTGATAAAGAGAAAGCTGTTTCTTTGCTGTATTATTTGACAGGTTGCTTCACTGTATTCCTTGCTAAAAATACAGCACAGCACAATTGGCTTTTCGCACATGTGCATTCTCACACAGCCTCATCAAGTTATATTTTCCCACCTCAGTGTCACAGTACTGCTCTGCTTGGTAGGCAATTTTTAGATTGGTCAATCATTCATAAGTCATATAAATGAATAAATGTATGTGCTGTGGAACACAGACAGGATGTTGCTGCAGTTGTCTTGTTTGTGGGCTTCCTAGAGGCACCTGGTTGGCCAATGTGGGAACAAACCACTGGACTTGATGGGTCTTGGTCTGATCCAGCATGGCTTTTCTTATGTTCTTATGCTCTTAAATGCTGCATTAAAAATCCTACCAAAGTATCAGCAGCATTTTGTGTATGTGCAGTTTTAAAAATACCTTATCCATGCATGTTTCTGCCCAGATACTGACAGGGGTGGTTTTGCACCCATACGCCTGCCCTCAGAGAACCCGAGGCACCACACATTTGGGATGGGGGAAAAGGAAGGGCTGCCTCAGTGCAGCCAATGAGCTGTCTGACATTGGGAGTCTATCTAGGGTTGCTAGGTCTCTCTTTGCAACCGGTGGGAGGTTTTTTGGGCAGAGCCTGAGAAGGGCAGGGTTTGGGGAGGGGAGGGACTTTGATGCCTTAAAGTCCAACTGCCAAAGTGGCCATTTTCTCCAGATGAACTGATCTCTATCGGCTGGAGATCAGTTGTAATAGCAGGATATCTCCAGCTAGTACCCGGAAGTGGGAACCCTAAGGCTATCCATTTGGTGTGTGTGTTGTTGTTTGCTGTGTAGCTCTCCAATTTCCACTCTCTGTGACAACTATGTGGGAGTAGTGGGTTGCTTTGGGGGTTGAGCAGGAATGTTTTAGGTCACTATCTGATTGGATGGGATAATGGACCTTTTTTTCGCCCACTTCATATTTTGTTATTGGAGGGTTGAGTTCTACAAATTGGCTTGATCCTGTGGAACAGATGAGGCCCTAACTGGAGTTGGCAGGATTTGGGCAGGGTTAAGAGCTTAGATTGGCAACTGCCTTGAGGCATCCAAGGATGGGAGGAGGCACCCAAACCAGTTGCTGATGGCTTCACAGTCCCAGAGTGCTGAGAGTGTTAATCTTGTGGTGCTACACATTGACGCTTGAACCTTTGCCCTGTATAGTATGTCTGTGTGTGTGGGGGGGGGGATGATGTGCAACATGTCTCTGCACAAATTTGGGGCAGGTGAAGAAAAACCGAGGAGTGGCATGTAACCATGTTGAGGTTGGAGCTAGTGTTGGTTGCCACTTGCCAACACCAGTAAACCAAATTGGGCAGCCTTGTAGAAAACCAGAACAATAAAGAGAAGGAACTTAGTTACATGTGCCAATTAATAAACCCATACCAATTAATAAACTCTGTCTTAACCCATGTTGGTTTAATTTTGGAATATGGAGGAAACCTAACCTGTTCAGCAGATGTTCAAGTCTTTCCGTGCTGGGAAGAAGTTATTTTTCATATCAATTTTGTATTAGAATCTTCACTGATTTTTGAGCCTATGTACTTTTAAATTATTTGCCAGTCTCATGGAGGCCAACCGATGGTCAATGAAAATGGATCCTCTGTGTCCTTACTATAGCTAAAAGACTTGTATTACAACACTGGAAAGATAAAAGTCCTGGTCCTCTCGGTGAGTAGTGCCTAGTGTAAGCAGTGGTTGACATGAAAGATGGAGAGAAAAGCCCCTCTTGGGACTGGGTAAACTAGGTGGGTGACATCTTGGTTGGCCGCTGGTGCCCAGATACCTCTGAGGGCAAGATGGAACAGGCCTGCAGGTCAATGGGGCTGATCTGCCACAGGATTAGAAGGGATAGAATGCACCAAACATTGACCTCAGAGATCAGTGGCTGTTCTCCAGGATGCAGAAATGTGTTCCAGCATTTAAAGAAATAAATAGGTAATGGTGACTATGCAATAAAAGCAGCAACAAAGATTGTACTTAGATCCATTTTGATAAGCCATGCTGATGATCATGACAGACAGATCAAATTTGGCAGAGATGTTCCATAATAAAGACTTTAATGATCACCCCTAGTGGAGTAGCTCCCATGATTATGTAACGGCACTCAGGTGAGACATACTGAATGACATTTCAGGGATGACACTTGTGTTTTGCACATGAAACTACAGGAGAAACATTCTATGTGGAGTCCAATACGAGGACTACGTTTCTCCATGCAGTCCCTGTACTCTGCCAACATCCTGCAGCTGTTGGCAGAATCATTTTTTGTGTGAATCAGTCAATACTTTACTGGTTCCAAACTTGAACATAACTTGGATACAGCAAGACTTACAAAACAATTTACCCCAATTTTGGATAGCAAGCCCAAAAGGAAGCAGAAGAATTAGCTATATCATTGTATTGAAAATGAATGATGCTTAAAACAAAAAACCTGTACTGTTACTCATCTCAGACCATCAGAACTTCACGATGGATGGGCAAATAAATAAATAAATAAGAAAGCAAAAGACCCAAACAGGATAGGTGCAATTAGAATTTCCAGATGTTTTGTATTCCCAGATGAGATTCAGTTATTATTGAGTGTTTCTCATATTCTCCTACAGCTCTTGAGTCATGAATTGAGCTAGACTGTTATGATTCCTAGTTAAGAACCAAGCACACCCCCACTTTTATGTCTTCCTTCCTGTTACTATATAAATAAGTACTTCAAATGACTAAATTGCTCCCAAAGAAATGGGAATTATGTTAAAAGTACCCCAGTGCTGTTGTAAGGTTCCTATTGCAACAGTTCCTGCTGTTTTATCTGGCCTAGAGAAATATCAATCCTGCTTCTGAACTTTTATTTCAAATTGTCACTCAGAAAAAAAAAAATACTTTTCTACATTCAAGCCTTTTGTGTGCAGATAATGTGAGAAACGCAAAGGAGAAATTAAAAATCTTCCCTTCCCTATTTCTGCAGTAGCAATGAAGAAACAGCCTATGTTTATTATATCTTTTCTGCTGAATCTTAAAGGTTCAATGCAAATTACAATATATTGTTATCTCAGGGAAAGATGTGTTGTAACATCTGTAGAATGGTAGAAGTAGTTTAGAAATATCTGCATTTGGTTAAGCATGCCTTTTTTTTCTTGGGGTAAGCTTTAAAAAGTTAATTCTGCAGCTTTTTAAATCTTCCAGTTTCATTCGGGAAAAGCTAGTTTGGGATAGTGCTGATTGGCTGGTATCTGTAACATCCCCCATACATACTCAGAATCTCCAGAGCAGTTTTGCAACTGGTTTTAAAATGCTCACCTCTTTTTTTGTTTTCAAATAAGAGGGATGGTGAACATATTTGCACATATGTGCTACTTTATAAAATTAAAATGGATGATAGTCTGCCTTAGACTTGAAGAATATGAGTAAGAATTATTACTCAACCAGTTCTTAACTTGCTGGTATATAAGTGTCCCAGACAAGACTGAAAGATTAACTTAAACCAGGTTCATATCATGGGCAGAGAGACTGATAAGTTTATGGCTAAAATATCATGATTGTTTGAAGCTCATTTTATTTCAGAATAGTAAGGTTAGTGAGATTGACCACAGCTGCCAGTGGCTTTTATGATTGAATTGGTCCTGGTTTTTCCACATCCGAAGATGATTTCTTATTATCAAAATGCTGCTTGCTTATCACATGACACTTGCCTTGCCATGTGCCAATACAACACTTTTGGGGGGGGGCAAATTTGCATAAATCCATCTTAAGTTTGCAGCACGTTGCAAAAAGTAGCTTTAAGAAGCAATAAAATGGAGAACTAAAGTTGTTTCCTTTGTCATTAGTCATCTTATTTGCTTTGATGTAGTAGCCTTTGAAATACAGAAATTTATGCAAACAAGATTCACCTATTTTTCTTCATACTATTGGGATGTCAGCAGAACTTTCCTTTAATATTAAGAGGGGAGAAACAAAGAGGCAAACTTTTGGATATGTGCATGCACTGCAAGTTTGCAGACTGATCCTACAATGGACAAATTCTGTATATCAGTGACGTTATATTGACTCTTCTTCTTCAGCATCAGTATTGATACAGGTATTCATAAAGTGCTTTAGATTGAAAGCACATTGATAAAATAATGGATGACCCTTTGTAACAAGCTCAGGCTAACCTGATCTTGTCAGTTATCAGAAGCTAAGCAGGGCTGGCCATGATTAGTACTTGATGGGAAACCACCAAGGAATACCAGGGTTGCTATGCTGAGGAAGGCAATGGCAAACCACCTCTGTTAGTCTCTTGCCTTTAAAACCCTACTGGGTCACCATAAGTTGGCTGAGACTTGATGGTACTTTACAAACACAACAACATCTGTGAGTTAGATCCTGCAGCTCTGTTCTGCTAATAGTGGAACATATATATTGTCGAAGGCTTTCACGGTCAGAGTTCATTGGTTCTTGTAGGTTATCCGGGCTGTGTAACCGTGGTCTTGGTTAAGTGGAACATATCTCTGCAAAGAGCCTTATATTGGCTTGGACCAAAGGAAAGTGCTGCAGCTAGCATTGCATATCTGTGAATTCCAACCCCATTTCGTTGCCCTGGATATTGATGAGCAACTAAAGATGGGTTGATATGGAAAAACATAAGCTATAAGTACAGCACATTTTAATTTTTTGGGCCTCCAAATGGAGAAAAATGGGGCCTTATAAAATATTGTCAAAGGCTTTCACGATCATAGTTCATTGGTTCTTGTAGGTTATCCGGGCTGTGTGACCGTGGTCTTGATATTTTCTTTCCTGACATTTCGTCAGCAGCTGTGGCAGGCATCTTCAGAGGAGTAACACTGAAGTACAGTGTCTCTCAGCGTCAAGTGAGTAGGAAGAGTAATATATAGTCAGAAAGGGGTTGGGTTTGAGCTGAATCATTGTCCTGCAAAAAGTATCAAAGGTAATGTGCTAATCATTGTCCTGTAAGTATCAAGATAATGTGCTAATGAGGGTGTGGTATGTTAATATGGAACCATTGTATCTTGAAGTGATCTGACTTGGCCAACCTGAGAAATCAGCAGTGGCTGAACATGGACTGACACAAACAGGACACAGGGTCTTATTCCAAGACACTGAAAGACTGGACAATTCTACCAACTAATTTGTCAGATTGCACCTAGAAGCCATTGAAATTCATAAACATCAGCAGAACTTTAACAGAAAAGAAGAGAGTTTAAGAATGAATAAGGCTTGGCTTCCTGTCCTGAAAACCTCCAGACTAACAAAGACTACAGTCCACAATAGCCATGCAGATTAGCTTTGGATTTCACACATTAACAGATCACTTCAAGATACAATGGTTCCATATTAACATACCACACCCTCATTAGCACATTATCTTGATACTTACAGGACAATGATTAGAACATTACCTTTGATACTTTTTGCAGGACAATGATTCAGCTCAAACCCAACACCTTTCTGACTATATATTACCCTTCCTACACACTTGACACTGTCCTTCAGTGTTACTCTTCTGAAGATGCCTGCTACAGCTGCTGGCGAAACGTCAGGAAAGAAAATACCAAGACCACGGTCACACAGCCCGGATAACCTACAAGAACCAACGGACCTTATAATTTGGACCCCCTGACCAACTCTTCACCAAACATGGGGGTTTGTGTAAGGAGTGTCATCAGCAGCTACACTACAAATTTGGTGCCTCTATCTTGAAAAACAGCCCCCCAGAGCCCCTCAAAGATCCCCCATTGACATAACATTGCACTGTCTCAGAACTGGGAATCATGGGGGAAAATCCCAGCATAAGAAAAGGTTTGGGAAATTTTTGTGGGGCTCAGGGACACCAAATTTGCAGTGTAGCTGCTGGTGACTCTCTTTACTAGAACCTCCAAGTCTGGTGAAAATTGGGTCAGGGGGTCCAATTTTATAAGGCCCCATTTTTTTCTCCATTGGAAAAAATTGAGAATGGATAGTGGCACCCTCTTTGGGGGCCCATAAAATTGGACTCCCTGATCCATTCTTTACCAAACTTGTCAGATCTTCTAAGGAGAGTCACCTGAAGCAACGATTAAAATTTGGTGCCCCTACCTCAAAACACAGCTTTCCCAGAACCCCACAAAGATTCCCCTAGAGTAAAATGGACCTGAAAAATCTGGGGAAAGTCTGAAAAAAATCAGCTTTTTTTTTCAGCTCCATTGAAATGCTGCTGCTTTTTTTCAGTTTGGCATATCACAATCCACACTTCTACTGCAGAATGGGAGTAAAATGCACACTCTTGGTAATGGCCAAGCTGCGGCATTCTGGACTAGGTGGACACAGCTCCCAGCCTTTTCCAGCTCACCCAGCTTGGCATTAAAACAGGGAGAAGAGTTTCGTCCAAAGGATGGAAGAAGTCATTGAGGGGTGTCCTTACTGATAGCTTCAAGGAGCTTCAAATTCCACTCTTCTACTACAACCTCAACAGAGCACATGTTTGGAATCCTAAAATCCCCTAGAGCATGGGTGTCAAACATACGGCCCAGGGTACGAATCTGGCCCCTTAAGAGCTCTTGTCCAACCTGCGAACCAACCAAGCCAGCCACCCACCCACCCCTACTCCCAATCTGGGCTGGTGAGCTTGCTGTAGGCTCACCAGCCAAGGCAGCCACCACTCTAGTCCTGAGGTGTCAATGATCAAAGACTGTTGAATTAAATAAAATACTGTAAGAGTGTTACTGTTTTAAGCATGTTTGTATTTTACGTAAAAAATAATATAATTAATTCGCTTTGTCTTCTATACAGTTTGTATCTCCAGTACCTGCCATTAAATTAAACATGGCCTAGCCCGATCAAGTGACATTTATATCATATCTGGCCCTTGTAACAAATGAGTTTGACACCCCTGCCCTAGAGCATTCTGGAATCCAGTAGGATTCATGAGCCTCCATGAGCAGTCCATTTTAACTGGGCCCCTTTCTGTGGGCTTTTGGTGTCATATTGACCTTGGTTTTGAGTAGGTAGTGGTCAGACCTTGGTTCAGGACAAATCTGCAGCCCTGAAATCAAACCTGCCCTCAAAGATTTGGTGCAAAAGATTAGATCCATGGTGTGACCTCTTTCATGTGTTGGACCAGTCACGATTTGAGAGAGACCCAAGGCAGACAAAGATGTTATATAATCCTGGGCATGCCCCAGTGAGGTATTCTTGGCATGAATGTTGAAGTTCCCCAAAATGATGAGTCTGGGTGTCTTCAGCACTATGTCTGAAACCAGTTCTTCCAGTTCAGACAAGATGCCCACAGGAGAATTGGGCGGCCGGTAAACAAGCGGAATGCCTAATCTCTCCTTAGTCCCTAACATGAGGAACATGCAGTCAATGTCAGTGATGGTTTGTACTGGAAATCTGTGGAAGTTGGAGTGCTCATGTAGAATAATGCCCACGCCTCCTCCCCAGCCGCACTGTGCATTGTTGGTAGAGGACTGCATAACCAGGTGGGGTCCGTTGGGATGAGAATACCACTTTGTTTTCTTCTAGCCATGTCTTTGTTATGCAAGCCAGGTCAATTTCCTCTTCCTGTAACATCTCATAGAGTTGTGCAGCTTTGTGCCTGACAGATCTGATATTATATTAGTGTACAGGTGGAAGAAATAAAGCCCCTTCCTTCATTAGCATTTGGGAAGGTACAGAGATTAGACAGACAGTGAGCTTCCTTACCACATATTGGCCTTCTTTGACCCCCAGATCTATCAGCTCCCAACTGCACTTAAATATTGCATTCATCAGATATCCTGCTGTAGGTAGATTGCCCCCCCCCCAAAAAAAAACAATAATATACCACCCAACACCCAATAATCAACATGCTAGTGACTGCACACAAATGCTACAACAGACCAGGGGTCCAGTCAGTGATGTCCAACAGGTGTAGTTCTGTCAGTAACTACTATATAACTGGTGAAGCTGTCTCTTTGCAGTGGTGGTGAATCTTTTTGCAGTCATGCACCCCAACTGTGCTCCCTAGGCCAAGAGCCTCTGGCGAGAGCTTTCTTTTCTAATGCACCGCAGATTTCAATTACCTGTTGAAAACATGCAGAGGCCATTGAGTAGGTGGGGTTGGGCATCTCCCAGCATCCTAGCCAGCATACAAGGGGGGGGGACCTCCAACCAACAGCCCTCCATGGCCCAATGGGGCTACTCTGGCGTCACAGATTCAAATGCACCACAGATTTCAAACACATTCTCTTATAAAAGACAATGAAAAGCTGCTGGTTTGTGTGGATCCATTGTGAACACAACCTGAATTGTTCCCATTGTCTGGAAGGGTTTATTTCTTTCATGGCCTGTTGTATTGCATTTCAGTTGTAGGTATTTGTAATCTGTTTATTAAAAAGTATAATTGTTGCAAGGAATTATTTGGTAATTCTGATGTGTATTTAGATATGGCATATAGAGAAAGATAATTGCACATGCTGATATTCGAATCATAAAGTATCCCAAGGACTCCTGATTAATCAAATCCTAAATTTGGACTCATTAGCTCTCTAACAGATTTGTCTGTAGCCACTTCCAACGGTGGTGTTCCACAAAATTTGGTATGTGCAAAAATATGATCCCCAAAGTGCAATACCAATGGAACAGTCTGCTGATTGGGTCTAAAAGACCAATGTAGTTGGTCCTATGGCAATTTTCACATACATACCACAGCCACAAAGCACCGCAACTCCCGCATGTTTGTGCACAGGAGCATTATACCCTTATATTTCTCATACGGTTAGAGTCTTTTCACATACCAGCTCATTGTTCAATCAAGGCCAAGAATAGAGAATAGGAAAGAACATTCTGGAAGTTTCCAAAAGGAGAAGCTTATAGGTACATCAGACATTCGCCAGTGATATTCAGTCTCTTTATATGGAGACACGGCTGCAGCACTGTTGTTTCTTCAAAGAGGTAGCCTCCTCAACAACATAAAGATATTCACGTTTTCAAACATAGTGAAATATTTTCTAATCTGAACATCCGCTAAAAAGAGGTAAAAATCAATAAGTGGCATGAAAAAAAAACTTCAAAGAGGGACCTCCTGTCAATGACAGAGGTTCTTCAGCAGTGTAAAGTCTTTGAAGAAAGACTCCCAGTGCTGGGAAGGCTTTGAAGTGACAGAAAGCAGGCATTTATAATTACAGAAAGGTGTGGTGTCCAGCAGAGATAGTAAAAAGATATAACTGGGTTATGCATAGGGGAAAGTTGAGAGGTGGCACGGGCGCTGCCTGACCTTGCTCACCAGTCGCCTCGGAAAAACTGCAAGGTCAACTCCGTATCCATATGAAAGAGACAATTTGTGCAAGGGGAAGAGGATGGATCAGGCTTGGGAACCAAATGATATTTCTAACACATGTTTATTAAGCAAGTCAAATCTCCCTTTGCTTTAGTACTTGAAAGCTCCCACTGCACACAGAGAATCTTTTTTCCCTTCTTAATCTTCTGGTAGCTTTGTGTGGAAGTGAAGTTTTTTTAATTTAAAAAAATCATCCTGACACACCATCCATTTCGGTTGCATGTTGTGTAAGTAAATCCTTTCACCTTGATAGTATAAACTGGATTATTCCTTGTTGGTGGGAATGGGGGAGGCGTGCTTTAGACACCAAGAGGAGTGGCATTTCCCGTTTCCAGTGTTCAGGGACCCCAGCACATCTGCCAGGAAATCTTCACACAGCACACAGAATTTTGAACAGGGGAGAGCCAGAAGTAAGGATAGTTTTGGGGGGGAAACTTTTAAAGCCATTAAATCAGCTCTTGCTTTGGTGATTCTTGGGGCAGGGGGATCATAAGAAAAGCCATGCTGGATCAGACCAAAGCCCATCAAGTCCAGCAGTCTGTTCACACAGTGGCCAACCAGGTGCCTCTTGGAAGCCCACAAACAAGATGATTGCAGCAACATTATCCTGCCTGTGTTCCACAGCACGGTATATATTAGGCATGCTCCTCTGATCCTGGAGAGAAGAGGTATGCATCATGACTAGTATCCATTTTTATTAGTAGCCATGAATACCCCTCTCCTCCATGAACATGTCCACTCCCCTCTTAAAGCCTTCCAAGTTGGCAGCCATTGCCATATCCTGGGGCAAAGAATGCAAAACAGCTGTGCTCCCCCAAGATGCACTCAGGTCTGTGTCTCTTCCACCCTATGGTACATGGACAGTGCTGACTGTCAAAAGTGGATGACCTCTACACAAACCTCTTCATTATGGAATTGTGTTCCCCTGGAGTCCCCTGTATCTATCTCTTGTACCTTTTAAGGTGGGTAGCCATGTTGGGTTGTAGAAGCAGAACAAAAATTGAGTCCAGTAGCACCTTACAGACCAACACATTTTACCAGGGTATGAGATTTTACGAGTCAACAAGCCTCTGTATCTGACTGAGCTTTGACACACAAAAGCTTATACTCTGTAAAATTTTGTTGGTCTTTAAGGTGCTGCTGAGAGCCAGTGTGGTGTAGTGGTTAAGGTGTCACAATGTGACCTGGGAAGCCCGGGTTTAAATCCCTACTTGCACCATGGAAGCTTGCTGGGTGACCTTGGGACAGTCACACACTTTCAGCCCTGACCCTGGCTGGTAATTGGACAGGAGACCTCCAAGAAATACCAGGGTTGTGCCGTGGAGGCAGGCAATGGCAAACCACCACTGAATGTCTTTTGCCTTGAAACCCCTTTGTGACTTTGGAGGTAGAGTGTGTGGTGGTGGAACAGCTTCAGGAGTTCTTGGATAACATACCGTATTTTTTGCTCCATAAGATGCACTTTTTTCCTCCTCAAAAGGGAGGGGAAATGTCCATGCGTCTTATGAAGCGAATGCCGGCTGGGCGCGTGCGCGTCGGGACGGCGCGAGCCGGTGTTCCCCTCCCCGACGGCCAGCTGGGAGGTGGGCGGGGCCACACAGAGAGAGCCGGCGCACGTGCCCAGCTGGCTCTGTGCAGCCCCGCCCGCCTCCCAGCTGGCCGTCGGGGTGGGGAACGCCGGTTCACGCCATCCCGACGTACACTCGCCCAGCCGGCTCTGTGCGTGCGCGTCGGGACGGCACGAGCTGGCGTTCCCCGCCCCGACAGCCAGCTGGGAGGTGGGTGGGGCTGCACAGAGCGAGCCGGCACATGTGCCCAGCCGGCTCTGCGCCCCCTGACCGCCTCCCAGCTGGCTATCGGGGCGGGGAACGCCGGCTTGCACCGTCCCAAAGCGCACGCGCCCAGCCGGCTCTGTGCGTGCGCGTCGGGATGGCGCGAGCCGGCGTTCCCCACCCCGACGGCCAGCTGGGAGGCGGGCAGGGCCGCACAGAGCCAGCTGGGCATGTGCACCGGATTGCTCTGTGTGGCCTCGCCCACCTCCCAGCTGGCCGTCGGGGCGGGGAACACTGGCTCGCGCCATCCCGATGCACACGCACAGAGCCGGCATTCGCTCCATAAGACAAGTTTTTAGAGGAGGAAAACAAGATTTTTTCTTGTTTTCCTCCTCTAAAAACTAGGTGCGTCTTATGGAAAGGTGCGTCCTATGGAGCGAAAAATACGGTATTTGTCCCTTGACCCATTTCAGTCTGGTTTCAGGCCTGGGTTTAGAGCAAAGATGGCTTTAGTTGCACTGGGGAATGATCATTGTTCCCAGATGTTCCTTCCTTGTTCACATAACCTGATAACCTGCCTTGTTCACATTAAGGCTATGGAAATTTATATCACTTTGAAAGTGTGTTTCTGCTTTAAATAAGTTTAATAGCACTAGGGTTGACTCTGGCTAGCGCAAATGAAGCAGTGCTTGCAGAAGCCAGCTTTTCACATGCCCCCTGAAATCATGCCACCCAGCAGTTGGTTGACCCCTCTGGGAATACTGTAGAAGGTCAACTGGTGCTCTCATAATCAAAAACTCAGATTTCCTTGTCTCAGAAGAGATGATATTTTAAAATTTAGAAGATAAGAGAGATTCTTCACTCTTTGTTAGCATAAATTAATTGGCAATGTTACCTAAATGGTACATATCTCACTCCAGTGGCTTACATGGTGTTTCACACAATCAAAGGCCTCACTATGTACGTCAATGTCAACAAATTGTCTAGTGGGATTGTGTGTGCATTGCTTTCCCTGATATTTATTTGGCATATTTTGGTTTTTTTCAAAATGCCCAAAAGGTGGTACACAAATAAGAACATAAAAGAGGAGGGGAGAAGATTTAATTAGCTAAATGTGTAAATAAAACACAATGACCAATGGAATAAATGTATCTTCAGATTATGCTGGAATGTTTGCTGTGAGGGTACCAGTTGTAGCTTCTGAAGGAGGGAATAATACAGTTTTTAGGTGGCAAGAAAGTGTAAGTACCACAAAACAAATTTCCAAGAGCAACCCCCCTCCCCCAATGATCCCAGAACCTACCCATGTGGGTGGTAGGGTTGCTTACTCTGGCTTGGGAAATTCACAGAGATTTGTGGGGGGGGGGTGCCTGGGGAAGGTGGTGTTTGGGGAGGGGACAAAATTCAACAGGGATGTGATGTCAGAGACAACCCTCTGAAACTGCCATTTTCACTGTGGGATTTGATCTCTGCATTCTGAAGATCAGTTGTAATTCAAATAGAACTCCACACCCAACCTGAAAGTTTGCAACCATAGGTTCCAAAGAAATAAATTGGTAAATTTCGGGTTTGGGTTCATTGGGCCCAATTTTTTTAGGTAAAATGGGTATTTGGCTGGAAAAAGCCAAATACCCATACTGGTAAAGGGTTATTTTGGCTTTATTTCCAGGTTTATCGAAAAAAAATTGGGTCCATTATAGTCTATGGGGATAATTTTCCAAAGATGGGGGCATTTTTGTAGGTAGAGTCACCAAATTTGCAGTGTAGCTGCAAGGAACTCTCCTTAGATGGACACTGAAGTTTGGTGACATTTGTGAACTGAGCTGTCCATCAGTTTTCAGATTCAGAAGTTCAGCGTTGCCAAGGAATGGCAGAAAGAGCAAATTGGAAGGCTGGCATCTCAAAGTCTGGGGGCTCCCTTCATATTTGGGGCACATAGCATGATGTCGATGCAAATTTGCTTCCAAACTGAGAAAAATGGCTGAAATGCAAGGGGGAAAGGCACAGAAAACATTTCTTTGGTGGCAAATGACATCCTGTGAACAGTCCTTTATTATAGTAATCAAAAATCTGATTTCAAGAGATAGTCACAGTGTGGGGAAACAAAGCCTCTACTTGGGGCAACCCTCAGTTTGAGAGCAGGTTTTTTTTTTGGGGGGGGTGATATTGGAGCCAGCCGAAGTCATGACCAAGGCAGTTCTTGTGAGGGAGATTGCTCATCTGTGCAGGTGAGGAGTCTTCTTCAAAAGCCCAATAAGTAGCTGTAGAAATGGCCATTTTTTAGTTGGAGGGTATATCCCTCCAGACAGGACTGGGTGAGCCCTTCTTTTATAATGATCCCTCCAGACTAGTTTGGTCTTCCCAAGCTGGCTCCGATTACATGACCCCTACCTCAAAAAGGCCCCAATTATGGTGCCCTAACAACACCAGTCAAAAATAGAAAAATGGGAGAAAGCACAGAGCTGAGCAAAGGCAAATAGCTGAAACCCGGAAGAGACAAATATCTATTCAGCTTTTTCAGGAATCGCCTATTCGGCTTTGGACAGATTCTCAGGTTTTGGTATTTGGTTGACCCAAAACCCAAATATTGCCAAAACGGCTAATTTCAGGTTTATTTTCGGTGCAGGTATATCAATATGCAAAACCCTAGTGGATACAGTTCTTCAGGTGCCTTGGACCCAAAGATGTTAAGGTCCCTTGAAGTAAGTGTGTACTGGGGTTCTCAGGGTTTTGTGTAATGGGCATAAAATACATTCTGATGCTGAGAACGTCCTAAAATGTATGTTTAAACTTTTCTTTCTGTCTTTAAATGAGTCTTCTTTGGAACTCAAAGCAAAACCTGAAGTGGAAATACTCAAAAGATGCATCAATACTTTAATAAGTACAAATCAAGGGGAAAATCCTCTCTGTCAGAGGATGACGTTGGTCTTTTCTAAAGACGTTCCAATACATGCACTTGTTGTCAATAGGATTGAAATCAATGGGACTTAAAAGGGCTTAACTATGAATTGTACCCAAAAAGAAACCCCATATTAACAGCACTTCTAACCGAGAAATATTAGGAGCATTTTCAAGCTGTTTTCCAGATTTGGAGGGTTAAAATGGATCTCTTTTGCATATTATGGAGCCCCAGCCTTCTGGAAGGTGGGGTTTTCTTTTTAAATCTGACACTAAAAACCTGACCAGAAATGCGTCTTCTGCAATCCCTCCTGCAGCACTACTAAAGCAAGAATGAATAAGTTGCACCAGGTATTGCTGTATTTCTTCCTGCATCTTGCACCCCACTCCGAGAGGCATACTGGCCAGCCTGTACACCGTCATTGATAAATTTTTTCGACATTGCTTATCATATTGATGTCATAATGCAATGGGAAGGAGCAAACCTCACAAAGTTAAGAGAAGTAATGAAGGCAGTGAACCAAAACCAGTCCACAGCAATGACTTTTTATGATTTTATTTTATATTTGTGAGTTATCTTAAAAAGTACTCTGAAGAGATGGTATATGAATGTTTTCCTTCCTTTATCCCTTAGAAGCTCCTTGATCCATTGATCTTGAGCAGCATAATTTTAAATTTTAAAGTTTGAGGGATATAAGGACTGAAATAAATCTTGCCACTGACAATGTAGCCTTGGGATCCCTATCACTTAATAAAAAAGCATTATGTCAGACACAGAGACATTAGATTTATATATTAAAAGGGGAGAGATATAATGTGATCTAAGTTCCTCATAAAAGCGGCATTCCAAAAGGGCATGAGCTAATGAATCAAAAGAGCCAGAAGAGCAAGGACAGGTCCTTTCTGGGTACGGTATGTTCAAAATTCTGCCTTGCATAATCATAGAGAGGTTAGCGTTCAGTCTAGCTCAGTGGTCGGCAAACTCATTAGTCAACAGAGCCAAATATCAACAATACAACGATTGAGATTTCTTTTGAAAGCCAAATTTCTTAAACTTAAACTATATAGGTAGGTACACTCTTTATTAACTTAATAAACTTTAATTAAAGTTTTAAGTCTTAATTAAACTATAGGTACACTGAATAAAACTTGATATCATACTTAATAATGATCTTATTTATTGAAAAAAATCAAATTGTAAGTAAGGTATCCGTAAAATTAAATCATGACAATGACTGACAAACACTTAATGTGAACAATGGCCTTGCATCTCCCCGACCCCACTGACCTCTCAGTGGCCGCCCTAGTGCATCCTGGCTGCCTCGGCCTCCTGCGCTCGCCTCTCGGCCTCCTCATCCTCCTCCTTGCCGCCGCCTGGGCTCTTTCCTTCCTTCCCTCCCCGGCCAGCCTGCCGTTCGCCCCTCCTCAGCGCCTCGGCCTCCGAGGAGGAGGAGGAGGAGGAGGAGGAGGAAGGTGGAGGGGTGTCCTCCCCCCCTCCCCTCTCGCTGGCGTTCTCCAGCGGCGGAAGGGAAGGGCAGGCCACGAGGGCGACGCGCTGGAGCTTGCAGGTGAGGAAGGTGGGGGAGGGTGTGTGTGTGCTGGATCGGGGCCTCCCTCCCTCTCCCCGGTGCTCGGGCCAGCACATTGCAAAAATCCGCCCCCCCAGGCGTGGTGGCGGCTGCTCTGGGCTGGCGGAAAGGTGGAGAACTTTTGTGGGACTTCTGCGTGCGGTCAGAGCCTGGCTGGGGCAGGGAAGGGACACCAGGCTCTCCTCCGCCGCGACATGCAGCCAAAATCCTCCGCCGAAAGAAGCCAGCACCCCCCCGCGCGCCCGAGGAAGGTGGCTTCTCTCGGGTGGGCGGCCGCGATCCTGCAGCCCGGAGCCGCACTCAAGGGGCCAAAGAGCTGCATGCAGCTCTAGAGCCGCAGTTTGCCTACCCCTGGTCTAGTTAAACAGAAGTATGAATTTTTTCAGCAGAATAAATAACATAAAATGGGGTCAATGAGTCAATGCAGCTAATAACCTGTAAATATCCAGATGATGCATATTGATTTTCATGTATTTGCAACATGCGTGCGCGCGCACACACATGCACACACACACAGATCTCTTCAGCCATTTCAAGTGGTTTCAATGGAGGAGTCAATGCATGTACAGCCAATTTATGTAATGGTCAGAGTATCAGACTAGGATCTGGGAGACACAGGTTCAAATCCCCATGCTGCCATGGAAGCTTGCTGAGTGACCTTGGGCCAGTCCCACACTCTCAGCCTAACTTACCTCACAGGGTTGTTGTGAGGATAAAATGGAGGAAAGGAGAATGATGTCAGCCACTTTAGGTCCCCATTGGGGGAGAAAGGCAAGGTATAAATGAAGTAGATAAAATAAATCAGTATATGCAGTCATTAACATAAAAACTGGCTTCTTTCCTTGAACATATTCGTAATACCATTCTGGGAACAGAGCACTCAGCACACCTGTGCGTGCCTCAAATTGGTTTGTTTCACTAGTGAACACTGCCTGTCATGGGGTTTCATGAAGAGACAAAAAAAATCTAGTCACCTACCCTAGGAAAAGGCTGCCTGCTAACTGAGGATGCTTATTTAAGGACCATTAATGCTGTATAGCATGTGAAAGACTGACTATCCAGTGGAACATGGAAAATCCTCTGTGTACGCAACAAAGCAACAGGCAATGCTATTCAACTAATAAAGGAAACTATTTGCTCCGTCAAATGTCGTCACTTAGATGATTCTCCCCTAGCAATTCTTCCCCATTTTCAGCAAGAAGGTTGTGAGGTCACACAGCAGGTGTTTTCAATTCAGTAGTTACCTAAGCTGATCAAATTAGCTTTAATTAAAACAATTAAGTTTTATACTTACATAGTGCTGTACATGCTTGTAGCATTTTAGAGCTACTAGGTAATCAAGTTTCACAACACCCATGTGCAGTGTTATCTTCATCTTTCATCGAATGAAAGCAACCCATTAAGAGTCAAAGATCAAAGTGTGCAAGTTTTTTTAACCATATCTGATTGCATAAATAGTGCCATTAAATAAGAACACTTTTAAGAGTTGCTGTCCATACAAATCCACCCATGAAGCTGGTATCATCCATGGTGCCCATGTAAGAAAATCCTGGACTGGTTAAAAAGTACTAACAGTGCAATCCTAAACTCAGCTTTCATAGGGTTTAGCATGGTGAGCAAGACCTACAGCGGTGTAACATGGAGATATGCCAGCATATCCAGAAAATATGTTGGCATATCTGGAGAAGTATCATCTCCAGCCCCACTGGCACTGTGCCAGCACTAGATTAGTGTAACTTTGTCCCCAAAGAAATGGTCATGCTATGAGTAGAGTAGAACTTTGCTGGCTTCCTAAGCTTCTTCTGTCTCGGCCACATCTCTGAAGCTGGTGCAATGTTATGCTACCCAAAACCTTCGCATGCAAGTGAAAAACTTATGTTTTGGCATTGGAGTCTTAGGAGTGACTTGCGAGTGACCCACAGGTAGGGTGAAAATTGATGGTGCACGATTTTTTAAAAACAATTGGTCAGTCGCTGTGCCACTCTATAAAGAACATTTAACAAGTATAATAATACAGGTAATATATTATTTGCATTATATATACTGGGATAAATATTAAATTAATCACTTGTTTCCAAAGTTTAATGTCTTATTCGGTGGTTTTACTTAAAGCATGACCTAGCCAAAGTTTTTGGTCCTTTTATGTTCAGTTTAGCAGAGAGAAGCACAAGCTAATCCTTCCAGTTGTGAAATTAGTGGGATGTGCAGAGTGATCCTAAGAATGTTTCTTCAGGAATGGCAAAAGAAATCAAGGAAACAGAACACCTGAGAGATCTGGAATTTTCCTTTTTATTCCAGGTCTTTTACCTTTCCATAAAGCTCATGCTGTGTCACAGGAAGGGGTAATTTTGAATATGAATGAAACAGAAACAAAAAAAAGATCAATTCATTTTCATTTATTTGAAAACCAAGCCAATGAACTTATCCCATTCCCCTACCCATTTATTTCTCTAGGAAATACATTTCTGGCTGTAACTTCATTGTACTTTTTAGCAAAGTGATCAAGATTGCTAAACCATAGACAAATAGAAGAAAGTGACCTGGTTATTTTAAAAATAAATATTTGGGACTCTTAAAAAAAGGATGTTGTAGCATCTACATAACTCCTCATCCAATCATGATGAAATAAATAGGTATTTGTATCTTCAGAAGGGATCACTGCATACACAGGAAGCATCCAATCAGTCATCAAAGTAAGAAGGAAGCATGCAATCAGTCATCAAAGTAAGTAGGAAGCATTCAATTAGTTATCAAAGCAAAACTGACTTTTTACTTGTGGTCTGTCTGGTCAAAGGCAAAGAGCCAGTAGAGACCAAGCAGTATGAAACTGGCACAATTGTTTTTTTGTTTTTTTTAATTTCCCTAGATTCAACAGCCATTGGTTATTCATCTACCATTTCACACTTAAAAAGGGGGGAAATGAAATTTTATTTTTCCTTGACACTATAAAGAGAAAAGTTGCCACATCTCTCATGCAATTGACCCATCTACTTGACAACAGAACACAGTATCTGCTTCCCAGAAAAGTGTTTTAGCTGTTTTATCCAGGGAGTGGCACAATGATTTGATCAATCCTAAAAACAGATTTTTTTTTAATGTTTGGCATGTGTTTTGGCTTATGGCGACCTCAGCAATGGGATTTCAAGGCAAGTGAGAAACAGAGGTGGTTTGCCATTGCCTTCCTCTGCCCAGTCTTCCTTGAAGGTCTCCCTTCTAAATACCAACCCCACCTCAGGCCATTTTCTCTCATACTGTCTAGCCTGTTAAGATCTGCCTCTCAGTTCCTGCTTTGCCCCAGCCTTCAGGGGTGAGGTAGGTAGTGATTAGAGATAAGGGAGTTTCTGTGGTGGCACCTCATCTTTGGAGCACATACTTGCTTGAAACTCAGCTGGTGCCTTACTTTCATTTAGGTGCCTTATTTTCATTTACTTTCATTTCAAAACATGTCATTCTACCCAGACTTTTAATTAGGAGATTCATCTTTTCAGCTTTTTCATGGTCTGGTTGTGGTCTGAGGTTTGTTTTATGCTGTTTATGTCCCTGGGCTTGTTTTAATGGCATGTTTTAATGTTTTTTTAAAATGAAAATTTATTATTTTAATTGTAAGCCCCCTCAAGCAGGACGCTGAAAAGGTGGCACAGAATTCTGAATGAATGAATGAATGAATGAATGATTGATTGATTGATTGAATGAATGAATATCCTGGCCCAAATAGCTTTTATGGCTGAACCAATTAAATATGACAATTTTAGTTGAGACAATATTCACAAGGCTCTCACAATTCCTGTGAAACTCTTAACATACTAGAAAGGTCCCTGTACTTGAGGATTCTTATAAGATTAAAGGATGTAGACTTGTGAAGTATTTCTAAGGGACAGGCAGAGTCTTAAAGTAAGGGTAGATGTCATGGCCAGGGATGGTCCTTTTCATTTCACAACCACCTTAAAACTACCAGTTTCCAGGTCAAAAGACAATTTGGTACGTCCTGTGAAATATATGTGACCATTATAAAGGCAGTTCTATTTATGAAGGTCAAGGGTTGCAAGCTTCCAGGTGAGGCAGCCGGGAGATCTCCCAGAATTACAACCGATCTCCAGACAACAGAGATCAGTTCCTCTTGGTGGACTCTATGGCATCATACCCTGCTGAGCTTCTTCCTCTCCCCACACCATGCCCATCTCAGACTCCGTCTCCAAATTTCCAGGAATGGAGCAGACTGGAACTGGCAACCCTAAGAGGACACAAACATGACCTGCAGTCTATCTGGGAATAACTACAATTGAGGGGAAATCCTACATTCCCTTCCGCTCCTTACTGTTGGTACTAACTCCAGCTCCTCTCTCCCTCACTGGAAGTTTGGCTTGCCTCTATCAATGCATTTCATATTCCTACTCCATGCCAGTCAGCTCCAGTTTGTCTTCCCTCTCCTTGCATCCTTCTTCTGTTGGCCACTGTCAGATTTTGTGTACCATTTTGGTGTGCTGTAACAATTCAGAAGACCACCCGAGGTTTAGTTTTTCTGCATGTGCAGATGTCATTATTGAATATTGGATTTTAACCCCCCCCCCACACACACACACACACACTAGTTTGATTTAAAGGAAGAATCTCCTGTCTGGGAGATTCCTCAGGTTTACAGAACCCCATATGGTAGCTGGCTGGCTGCATTGTGTGGATTTGACTGTCTGCAGTGCACAGGGACCACATTTTGTCTGTTAGATGTAGTGATATGTTATTAACAAATATAGAGCAAGAAAGGGCATTTCTGTCACAGAAGCGCTTTGGTTAATTGTGGTTATTCCCAGATAAAACGCATAGGCTGGAAGACTAAGGTTGTGATGGCATGCACACTTGCCAAGGACCTCATTAAAGTTTGTGGGCATTATTTCTGATAAATATACAAAAAACTGCAAAACTCTGGCTGAATCATGCCCAGAGAGCAAGTGAACACATGAAACAGCCTTATTATGAGTCATATACCATTGGTCCATCGGAACCAGTAATGTCTAATCTGTTCAAATGCTGGCTTTCCATGGTCTAAGGCAAAGAAACGAGTCTTCTAATGTTAGCTACCTGATATATTCTGTGATCCCTTTCCATATAGGTGTCAGGGACTGAAGCTGGGGTCTTCTGCATGCAGACCTGCCGATGAACCACTCTCCCTCCAGAATTATTTGGCTGGATTTGTGAATGTTTTTGGTCAGCTAGGCAGACCAAAAGCAGTTTTCTCCAAGTAAGACAATAGTTTTCTTAGATCCAAGATATGAAGGAGCACACCATTTCTGCATTTCATCGAGAAAATGATTTGAAAAGGGGCTTGTAAAAGTTATTTAGGAAAATAAAAAAGGATGAGAGTCTGAAAACAACAACAAAGGAAACTATGCGAATGAGAGAGGGGATTTCAATGTGACCCAAGCTTTCAAGACGAGACAATATTTTCAGCTTTCCCATACTAATAATAAAAGTTCTGTGAGCTTGCCAACATGTCATCTTTGTCAGATTCCCTTTTGTTGTTGTTTCTTTATATTTTGCTAGAGAACACAAGAATCAGCGTTATGAAAAATGTATGCTGTTGTCAAGTACATACAAGTAGTTTCTGTGAAGTGTTAACTAAGAAGGACTTAGCTGCCAAAATTTTAAGTATACATTTGTTTTAAGCACTTTTTATATTCATTCTTCTGTAAGAATTATCAAAATATGATAATATGGCTCTTCAAATGCTCAACTTCAAATGTAATAATCCAACTCAAAGCAGACCAATCCTGCAAACTAAGTATTTTCCCCCCACCCCATATATCCATTGCATTTCAACTGCCTCCTGAAATTCTAAAAATGTTTTAGGTACTGCTGATACCTTATAAAGAAACTGATTTGATTCCCTCCCCCACCCCCCTTGAAACTCAGTTCAGGTGGTAATTAATGTGAGTCTCTCAAATTCTTAAACTTTGTTGTTTTTAAAGTATAAAATAAAAAAATGCTGAAGTATTATTGAAAGGATACAGTTGGAACCATTATACTATAGAATAGGGGTAGGGATGCCCAGCCTTCTGGCTCATTGCCCGCCAGAGCCTGAGGACTGGTGGAAGAAAATGGGGGGCCATCAGTGCACCGGCTCGATACTGGTGTGGCAGGGCCAACCCCCCTAGTTCCTCCTGGGGGGTGCCGGCTGCAGCCTGGCAAGCCTAAACAAGGGTCAATGCCCTTTCAAATAGCCAAACTATGTCAAAATTCAGACCAAGAACAAAGAGTCAGTCTAAGAAAGTTCATTTGCATCACTGAAAATAAAGAAGAAGAAGAAAAAGAAGAAGAAAAAGAAGAAGAAGAGTTGGCTTTTATATGCCAACTTTCTCTACCACTTAAGGAAGAATCAAACTGGCTTACAATCACGTTCCCTTCCCCTCCCCACGACAGACACCCTGTGAGGTAAGTTGGGCTGAGAGAGTGTGACTAGCCCCAGGTTACCCAGTTGGCTTCATGTGTAGGAATGGGGAATCAAACCTGGTTCTCCACTTCAGAGTCCACTGCTCCACACCACCGCTCTTAACCACTACACCACGCTGGCCATTACAGATCTTCTCCATAAGCCCTGCTCTCTGTACCCCTGCTTGTGGAGATGAGGCAGGCTTTTTCAGTAGAGGCTCCTTCCATGTGGCATGCCCTCTCCTTTGAGGCTCAGTTGATACTCACCCTACTCTCGTTTAGGCAATAGGTCAAAACATTTCTCTTTATCCAGACTTTTAACTAGGGATTTGATTTATTCATTGTTTTTACAATCTACTTCTAATTGAAAACTGTTATGAGGATAGTTCAGGCTGCCAAATGCTTTATGCTCTGGGTTATTTTAGCTTTTTATGCTCCTGGCCCCATTTTGGGCATTTATGTGTTTTTATGTTCCTGGGTTTTATTGGCTGATAATTTTAATCATTTTTTGTTTTAAGTCAAGTCAAGTCAAGTTTATTGTATAAGGCCATAGGCCTTGTGTGTGTGTGTGTTAAGTGCCATCAAGTTGCTTCCGACTCATGGCTACCCTATGAATTAATGTCCTCCAAAATGTCCTTATCTTTGACAGCCTTGCTCAGATCTTGCAAATTGAGGGCTGTGGCTTCCTTTTTTGAGTAAATCCATCTCTTGTTGGGTCTTCCTCTTTTCCTGCTGCCCTCAACTTTTCCTATCAACAATATAGCAACAGGTTAAAATATACAAAACCAGAATTATTAAAAGAATACAAAAATTAAAAATTAAAATACTCCAGTTCGGCTCTATCCAGCTTTACCACCTTTCATTATTTGCTTCTCCCTGATTTTCTTGGCTGCCACTCCATACAGTGCCATTTTTTGGGAAATATAAGGGTCCTTATCTGATAGCAAATAGATTAATCTGTCAGCATCAGATGATAACTGTGATGCTGAACGAATGTTTGCCAGAAACTTGTTCCGGGGCTCAGTGTATAAAGGACAGGCCAGGACATAATCTTCTACTGAACCACCACATAAATAAATGCGTTGAGCCAGAGGTATTTTTAAAAAATGGCCTGCAAGGAGCTCTGTGGGCATATTGCGGAAATGCAACGATGTAAGTGCTGCTCTGAGGCTGTATGTTATAATGTCTGCCAGGTAAGAGGCTCTGAAGTGGTCTTTTTTATCAGTTTAAACCATGGGGTGAATTTCGGATGGACAGCTAGATGGCTATCGACTAAACCCATCCTCATAGTTATAAATTGCTCCCTGAAGGCCGGAGCATATCGTCTGGGATGGAGAAATGGGAGATTATATTACCAAGGTAATTAGATCACTCAATATCCCTATTTTTCAGTAGGTGAAACTGCTTTTACTGAACGAATCAGTGTTTGTTAAGTATATTTTTTCAGTGTTTTTGGGATTATGAACTGAGCTCGAGCTTTCATTGAGGGAAGGCCAAGTTCTGCCCTCATTTTGTGTTTTATGATTCTACCTCTTATGCTGTGACCCACCATGAGCAGATCTCTGAAGAGGCAGCATATAAATGATTTAAATAAATGAATCTCAATTGTTGGATGTGACCAGGACCAGGACAACTGTTTATACATCAGGCATGTCCAGAATGATGATGGTGTTCTTCTTCAAACACTAGAATTATGACTAAAATTTGGGGATATAAAACTAGATACATGCCATATAATCTTGGACAAACAGTTAACATTAAGTCCTTCTAATGCTTGCTACCCTTTTTAAAAGGCCAGCTTTGATGAGCCTTTTCATCCAGCACTATTTTTATAATGAGGTCAAACAGGTAGTCTCGTAGTGATGAGCAGCTTTTGTCAACTTATTGGTTCTTGTAGGTTATCCAGGCTGTGTGACCGTGGTCTTGGTATTTTCTTTCCTGACGTTTCGCCAGCAGCTGTGGCAGGCATCTTCAGAGTAGTAACACTGAAGGACTCTCTTTCAGTGTTACTCCTCTGAAGATGCCTGCCACAGCTGCTGGCGAAATGTCAGGAAAGAAAATACCAAGACCACGGTCACACAGCCCGGATAACCTACAAGAACCAATGAACTCAGACCGTGAAAGCCTTCAACAATATTTTGTCAACTTAGTTCAGATAATGAAATGTTCTGTTCATAACAGGTAGACATGATAGCATTTAAGGTAACCAAGTTGTAGCTTTTAGTGATCACAAGAGAGACAGCGTAGTGTAGTGGTTAAGAGCGGTGGACTCTAATCTGGAGAACCCGGTTTTATTCTCCACTCCTCCACATGAGCGGCAGACTCTAATCTGGTGAACTGGGTTTGTTTCACCACTCCTACATATGAAACCTGCTAGGTGACCTTGGACTGGGTTTGTTTCACCACTCCTACATATGAAACCTGCTAGGTGACCTTAGGTAACCATTCTCTCTGAACTCTCTCAGCCCCACCTACCTCACGTGTCTGCTGTGGGGAGGGGAAGGGAAGGTGATTATAAACCACTTTGAGACTCCTTAAAGGTAAAGAAAAGCATGGTATAAAAACCAAATCTTCTTCTACCAATCCATTTAAGCCAACCATTACTATAATTCAAGAAATTAGATCTAACCTGGGCTTAGATCCAACCATCTTTTCTGTTGGTGAAAGAGGAAGGAGAGGTCCCTTGGAAAACACCCCCCCCCCCGCAAGGCTATGCTAGGGATCATGGGACCTGTATGGGGAAATGCTATGTTGGACATCTTCATTAGTAAGGAGGGAATTTGGACAAGACTGAATGGAGAAGTTGGCTGGATCCAACCCTTTTTGTGGCTATACTGTTTGCTGTGCATGTTAATTCAGATCCTAATTAATGATTAATTGCCTAATGGGCTTGCTCGGTCACATAGAATAAGATATTGCTCCACATATTTCCCAACTCAAAATGCTAACCAGTCCACAGTCAAGCATAGAAAGAGCTATTGCTGTCTGCTTTCCACTTTGGTGCACATTAACCACCGAAGTCTTTTGCCGTCCAAAAACGAGATCAAATTTTTGTCAGTATTTCCATTCTGGACTTTATTAGATCTGCTCTTTCCTAATAATAGAAATATTACTTTTCAATAAAACTATGGATTTAGAACACTGCTGCCTTTCCAGTCCTCAGCAAATGTGTTCCAGACTTAGCAATGCAAATTTTTCCCCTTTAAATTTCTCCTCTATTACTGTATATTGTACACTAGCTGGTGGTAAATTGTAAATATGGCTACAACCTGCAGAGATCTTTTTTAAAAGTGTTTAAAAAGCAATTTAAGATTCTAGTCAATGGATTATTAATTTACTTCAGAATTTGTGGCTTATAATGTTCTTTGGAGTAACATAATGTGTGTGTGTGTGTATTCCTTTATAGTCAGACTGAGGCAAGTGGACTATTTTTCCTGTTTTAAAAAACACCATTGCCTGCTACACATCTCTTGCACTACACACCCCAATTTGTAAAAGCACTTTGTTGCTTATAAATGGGCAGCAATTTGAGGGTTCCCCCCCTTTTCTGTTTCTTAATGTGTCTGCTGGATGCTGTGAATATGTAGTGTGTAATAATATAGCGAGAAGATTAGGAAAATAAAGAGCATATGTGCAGAGGCTTATTTCTCAAACACTCACTCATTAACTCACGAGATTATAAACATAAAATAACTGTGATATGATCCAGTGAGAGCAAAGCGGGCCTAGAAAGAGGCTTCTGTGCATGCACCTCCTTTCTGAAATTGTCCCTGTGGACGAAGGTGGCCACAGGTCACGGAGGTCAAAATAACCTACATACAGCATCCATGACTAGGGTTGCCAGGTCCCTCTTTGCCACCTGTGGGAGGTTTTTGGGGGTGGAGCCTGTAACAATGTATCCAAACCATATCACAGCCCAGATCAAACCCCTTTTATAGGTATGATAGACTGTACAGCACATTTTAACGTAGTGTTAATTTTTTAAAAATTAAATATTTGCATGTTTTGGTTTTACTTAAAAACTACATAAACATTTTTAAAGTTAATTAATTTTGTATTTTCCATTGCAAGTGTTTTTATATATACATTTTATATATAAATTTATTTTTACCTATAGGAGCCTAAGACTATAAAGGCAACTCTGGATGGAATAAATATAAACAAATTTTAGACTTTACACTTTACAGTAAGTGTTTACTGTAAAAAAAAATTTTTAAAAAAAATTCTGGACATTAGTATTAGATTTCTTATTCACAGTGTGTGTAATCTCACATTTTAATTTATATTTCTGAATTTATTTTTTACTCAGTCTGTTTAATTTATATTTATATTAACTTATATTTTACTCAGTCTAAGGATCACAATTTTCTCATAAATTTATGTACTTCACCAACAGTGGGAAGTTTTTGGTGTGGAGCCTGAGAAGGGCAGGGTGGCCATTTTCTCCAGGTGAACTGAACTCTGTCACCTGGAGATCAGTTGTAATAGCTGAAGATCTCCAGCTAGTACCTGGAGATTGGCAACCCTTACCATGACTATACAAAGGTGGAAGATACTTATGTGACTGCAGAAGTCATCATCCCTGATCACCCCGGTGTAAGCATGTCTTCTCAATTCAGATTATGTACACACAAGCCAGTTTACTGCATGGGCCACAGGCCACGCTTTTACTGTGGTTGTCTTCTGTTCCATCAGGAGGAGTGGGAGGAGGACTGGGTAATCCAAGACGATTCCATTTAAGCACGGGACGTTTTGCTCTGGAGATGCATACAGGATCGGGTGATCCATTCATCCCAATAGGGAAAAAGGTTATCTCAGGGGCCCCTATCTCGGGGGGCCCTGACCCAATGTTTACAAAACGTGTTTACAAAACTTAGGGGGGTCTCTTAAGAAGGCTTGTCTGAAGCTCCGCTGAAAGTTTGGGGTCTGTACCTCCAAAAATGCGCCCCCTGCAGCCACGGAAAGAGAAAAGGGGGGAGCCGATATTTCTGCCCCCACTGAACCCATCTTTACAAAACTTGGGGGGTCTCTTAAGAAGGCTCATCTGAAGATATCCTGAAGGTTTGGGGGCTGCATCCCCAAAAAAGCACCCCCTGCAGACACAGAAATGGAAAAGGGGGGAGGGAAAAGGGGTGGAGCCCATATCTCGGGACCCCCTGACCCAAAGTCTACAAAGCTTGGGGGGTCTCTTAAGAAGGCTCGTCTAAAGCTCCGCTGAAAGTTTGGGGTCTGTACCCCTAAAAATGCGCCCCCTGCAGCCATGGAAAGAAAAGGGGGAGCCCATATCTCGGGACCCCCTGACCCAATGTTTACAAAACGTGGGGGGTCTCTTAAGAAGCCTTGTCTGAAGCTCCACTGAAGGTTTGGGGTCTTTACCCCCCAAAATGCGCCCCCTGCAGCCACGGAAAGGAGCGAATGTGCACAAGCACACACACACCCCACACACATGAGGATTTCTCTCACTCTCTCTCTCTCCCCGGCCCGGCCGCTCATCCTCATCAGCTGATTCCTCCAGTACTCAATCCTGACTAATTGGCCAGAATAAGACCCAGCTTGGCCACCGATTGGCCGGGGGAGGAGAATGCTGCTTACTGACGGTTATGCTGCTTACTGACGGCCCGAATTTGCCGAATTTATTCGTGAACTCCCAAACTCGCTGAATTCGGCTCCCCTGTTTCCCGCCATTTTTGAGTTTGGTTCGTCCTGAACTAAAAACCGCCGAATCAGGGGAAATTCGGGTGTTTTTCAGTTCGGGCCGAATCGACAGCCCTACTGGCAATGTTTACTGCAATGTTCTTTGCTTTGATTGTGAACCCTTTCACTGACGTAATTCATAAAACAAGAGTAAATAGATGCCACATCACTGCTTTGATGATTTTGGTGGTGACGGTTATGTAATTGACTGTTGCTTCAGAGGATTTTAAATCCAGGCTCAAGCAATATGTCTTGTTGTTGGTGAGCCACAGACTCATACAGTCAGTCATTTTTTATAGCTATTGGGTCATTGTCAAGTGTTGTTTCAAAACAGTAGATCCTGTAGCTTCAATTCTACATTCTCAAAGCAGTATCCATCCGTCCATAAATTACTTTTCAGGAGATTAAACACAAGCTAAGCAAGTGCAATGAACCAATTTTTAAAATCTCTGCTCTGTATATGATAGCATATGGATGCAGTAAACAAAATAAGAGACTGAAGACAGTAAAAGAACTGTCATCTTGGGGGTCACCAACTTTTTAACATTCTAAATATAAGAATTGGAACCTGAGAACCTTAAGTAGGAGTTCTATTCATAGAACAGATCTTCCTGCTTCCCTTCTCTTCTGTAGTACCCTCACCACCCCAAAGCTGCCCCTGAGGGTTGAGTGAGCCTTGGGAGCAGTATAGGAAGCCATGTGGGAGACATGCATACAATTACAGACTCCTCTCCCACCGCTGCATGAATGGAAGTGCCTTCCACACACACAAGTCCATACTGGGATCCATTCCAATCTGCGTGTTTTTATTTATTTTCTCACAGAACTTGTATGTCCCCAGTTTCTCAAATATCAGTTCATGAGAGAAGGGTAAACCTACTGAGGCTCCTTTATCTTATTACTCATATTCTATAATTTATTTGTTTTTACTCCAGGCTTTTGTTAGCGTAGATGGAACAGGAATCTTATGTGTCAGCATAAATGACATCCCCCACAGCCCCTTCCCAAACCAATACAGCTCCAGGAACAAAGACATTAACAACATTCCACACAAATGAGCAGTGTTTTAAAACGATATTTAAAAGGCTAGATATGAAGCCAAGTGTTAAACAGCAAATACAAGTTTTCTAACTGTTTTAAATGATGGATGTGAAGTATCATAATTCAGCAGCATGGAATGGGACCTCTTACTGGGAGAGACTGAAGAAGGAAACTGAACCAGTACAAAGGGAACCCCCTCCTGGGAAGAACTCAGACATTTGGTCCTGGATTCCAGTTAGTGTAGGCCAAAACCTGATACTTTTATCTCCAACCTTTGACCCTAACATCTGGAAACATAGTTTGACTCAAACAGAAGGAAGTTTTCTATTTCAAATGCTTTACTGGAGAAAACTCCAAGTCATCTATAGTCAACTAAGTTGGCTCATACTACTGTTGCTTGTGCAGTTGTAGAGAATTCTGAAATACACAATGTTTGTGTA
This sequence comes from Euleptes europaea, assembly GCF_029931775.1. NCBI lineage: Eukaryota > Metazoa > Chordata > Lepidosauria > Squamata > Sphaerodactylidae > Euleptes > Euleptes europaea. The sequence goes on along the minus strand of NC_079316.1, from coordinate 31,676,721 downwards.
TAAAATGCATGCATCACAACTTATGTTCAGAGCCATCTCAGGAGAGAGATGCTAATTTGGTGAAACTAGAAGATCGTTGGATGCATGTATGGGATCCAGATAAAAGTTCAGATAAACATCTCCAAAGGAGTGCTAAAGAACAGAGATACTCCGATGCCTTTGATGTTCTTCAATGGTCTCATTTCAGAGGCATCGGACCTGGTGCCAGAAATAACAACATGTTTAAACATCCTGCATACCAACACAAATTAAATTCATTTAGCTTAACTTGCATTTCCGACATCCATTGAAACATTAAGTGTGATATAAGTCATGCTCTTCATGGCAGTTATTTTCATTGTTATGTTTATTACTCATTTACGAGACTCTTCTATGAGTTAGGGAGGGGGATTACTGAATTTAGACTATGCATTAAAACATCAAAAGCTCTGGTTTTAAATAAGCCTGTTTGAGCTACAGAAGATTTTCTTTCCTTATAGGACATTAAATAGCAATGTCAGAAAAGTCTTTCTTTTCAGCCTCATGTTTTCTAAGACACTGAAATCTTAGATGTAATATGAATTTATCATATATATAACAAGATGCTTGGGTCTCTTTCATGGGTGTATCTAACATTATTAGAGGACTTAAACACTTCTGTCTACTGTGTAATTTGCTATACATCATAGACTAAGGCACTGACCATTACAAAAGTCTGAAGTGAGGTGGAGGTCGGAGCCAGCAAGCAATGGGGATCTGATCCCCCCAGCAGCGCAGAACTGAATATTGGGCTTCAGAGATCAGCTCTGCGCAGCCATATTTTTCAGGTTCGGGTTTAATAAACCTGATTTTTTTCATTTTTTAAAAAAAAAAGCTGAATCAAGTATATTTGGCTTTATGGATGTTTTGAAAATGTCTGGGTTTATTAAACTGTGTGTGTGTGTGTGTAAAGTGCCTTCAAGTCGCAGCCGACTTATGGAGACCCCTTTTGGGGTTTTCATGGCAAGAGACTAACAGAGGTGGGTTGCCAGTGCCTTCCTCTGCATAGCAACCCTGGTATTCCTTGGTGGTCTCCCATCCAAATACTAACCAGGGCAGACCCTGCTTAGCTTCTGAGATCTGACGAGATCAGGCTAGCCTGGGCCATCCAGGTCAGGAGCCCTGTGGCGCAGAGTGTTAAGCTGCAGTACTGCAGTCAAAAGCTCTGCTCTCACGACCTGAGTTCGATCCCGACGGAAGTCGGTTTCAGGTAGCCGGCTCAAGGTTGACTCAGCCTTCCATCCTTCCGAGGTCGGTCAAATGAGTACCCAGCTTGCTGGGGGTAAAGGGAAGATGACTGGGGAAGGCACTGGCAAACCACCCCGCAAACAAAGTCTGCCTTGGAAACGTCGGGATGTGACGTCACCCCATGGGTCAGGAATGACCCGGTGCTTGCACAGGGGACCTTTACCTTTTATTAAACTAGCACCTGAAAAATTCCCAAAACCGAGCTGCATAGCCCTAGAAATCCCTCCTTTACTTTCTACTCAAATTGGGGCTGGTAGGGGTGTTTGCAGAGGTAGCCAGGAAATGTATACCTGGTTGCAGATTGTAAGTTATAATTGGAAGTATTTATATGTGTGTATACACATACAGTTGGAGTGAGTGACTCAGCATGCCTGGACATGGGGGGGGGGAGGGATGCTAAATCACTCTAAGTGTGTATAAGTGTTATCTCTTGAATGGGATGGTCCTGTCTTTGTCTGAACCTGGGAGCTGCCCTCTGAAGCTTCCTCTTTCTCTCTCAGTAGCCATTGCTCTCTCCCCTTCTCCATATGAACTGTAATGGAGACAGACGTTTCTCAGGTCTTTCCTGTAGAAACAAATATCCCATACTTGTATTCAGGTGATGCCAGAATAGTTGACCACTCATGTTAGGGAAATGTACTCTTTAGATTAGATATCTTTCTATCAACTGGAACTTGAACAGAATCTACTTGAATAAATGTAAGTTTTACTTGTTACAATTTACTTCTTGGGAGGATTGATTTACTTCACTTAATATCACGCTTCTCAGACTGAGCAAAACTCTTCTATATTAACCAAATATACCCACTACATACATGCCCTGACCTGGTTGGCCCAGGCTAGCCTGATCTTGTCAGATCTCAGAAGTTAAGCAGGGTCGATCCTGGCTAATACTTAGATGGGAGACCACCAAGGAATACCTGGGTCGCTCTGCAGAGGAAGGCAATGGCAAACCACCCTCTCTTAGTCTCTTGCCTTAAAAACCCGACTGGATTGCCATAGATTGGCTACAACTTGATGGCACTTTTCACACAGATATACACATATGTATAAATCCACTTAGCAATTGTGTGTGCGTGCCGTTAAGTCATAGCTGACTTATGGCGACCCTATAGGGTTTTCGAGGCAAGAGACAGTCAGAGGTATTTAGCCATTGCCTACCTCTGCGTGGGCTGAGAGAGTTCTGAGTAGGGGTGTGTATATTGACATGCCAAATTTTTAAAAAAGGTAAAGGTCCCTTGTGCAAGCACCGGGCCATTCCTGACCCATGGGGTGACGTCACATCCCGACGTTTCCTAGGCAGACTTTGTTTACGGGGTGGTTTGCCAGTGCCTTCCCCAGTCATCTCCCCTTTACCCCCAGCAAGCTGGGTACTCATTTGACCGACCCCGGAAGGATGGAAGGCTGAGTCAACCTTGAGCCGGCTACCTGAAACCGACTTTTGTTGGGATCGAACTCAGGTCGTGAGTAGAGCTTGGACTGCAGTACTGCAGCTTACCACTCTGTACCATGGGGCACTTTCTGCCAAATAACCCTCGCCCCAAAAAAATACCTTTTTGGTATTTGTGAGGGAGGGTTACCAGCAAAAATGGCAGCAAAAAAATGGAGGCTGAAAAAGTAGACCCGAATAATGCTACCATTCTCTCCCTCCCCCTCCCTTCTTCCCTGCCATTTTCCCCCTTGCTGACAGATCCAGACTCTGGAGAAGGCTGGCAGCGTGGATAGGAATGCCCCACCTCCCTCTCTAAGCTTGCAGCTTGGAGAGGGAGGTGGGAGCATTCTTACTAGCCCTGCTGCCTGCCAGCTCCAATTCCATGGAGTCGGTAGGCAGTGGGGCTAGGAATGCCGCCCCCCACCCCGCTGAATTTTTTTGGCTTTTTTTGGATTCAAGTTTATTAAACCCACTTTAAAAAAAATCCAGATTTTCTGGATTTTTTGGAAATTTTGAGGTTTAATAAACCCAAACCCAAATAATCCCCCCCAAAAAAAAATCAGTACACACCCCTAGTTCTGAGAGAGCTGTGACTGGCCCAAGGTCACCCAGCAGGCTTCATGTGGAGGAGTGGGGAATTGAATCTAGTTCTCCAGATTAGAGTCCGCTTTTTTTAACCACTACACCATGCTGGCTCTATACTTAGCTATAGCGTGATTGTATATAGGTCTAAGGAATTTCTGATTTTTGTCAGTACAGCGCTCTACATCTTTACGCAGAAGTATGTCTTACTTTATTCAAGACATAGGATTGCTGCACAGGATGGTAGGAAGAAGTGAGAAATATCTTGCTGGCTTGTTGGCAGCATGCTAGCAGCAGTTGAATTACATTTGGGCTACGTTTATTTTCCTCTTCTTGTAGGTATTAAAACCTGGATGGCCCAAAAAGTAGAAGCCAAAGGACAATAGCAAAAAAATCTCCTGGCCCTTGGTTTTTAGCCCATGACTCATGGCCTGGGACCTGTATTACTCAGCCTCATCAATTAAGACCAATCATGAATATGATTATTTTGTTCTTATAGTTTCATTGTATGATTCATTTAAATACATTACTTTTTGTTCAGGGTTTTTCTTTGAGAAGCTTTGATCCTTTTCGGGAGAAAAAGTGGTGCACAATGCCATAACTAACTAACTAAATAAATCACCTAATTTTCCAAATCTCACAAGACTTCCAAATCCTGTGAGAATTTGACGCCCCCCTGAGCCCCAAGATGGGCTCAAAAAACAATGTCAGGTGCCATTGATCCAGCTCTCCCATTGACAAGAATCACCCTAACAAACTCTCAGCCATGCCACAAGAAGTTTCTGACAGCTTTTCCCCAATAATAGGGCTAAGGTCTTGCCAAATGCAAGCGACCCCCATAATAAGTGAGAAAGAATAGATTCAGAAAAATAAGAACTGAACTTTGGACACAGGGTATCTGATAAAAAACACATCAGCATAGCAAATTCGAGAATAGTAGCAAAGCAAGGTTTCTGTGGACCAAAGTGGTAGGGAATGGAGCATTTATTGTGAATTCAGATAATCATCTGGTCTCATGAGAGTACACAATCTTTATCTTAGCTTGCAAAAGGCTTTGGACATTACAATTATGCATGCTGTACATTTCCTTATGTTACACATTTCATGGCTGCCAACTGCAGATGGTGCTGTGTAGTTATATAGCTGATGGCCCAGTGTTTCCACAACTGTCTCAAAACAATTCCCACAATTCCTTTATATTTCTTCCATGGAGGGTTTCCATTCATCAACAATACCACAATGTACATGGTTGAATGAGGCACTTAAAAAAAAAATCTGCACTGTCTTCCTCTTTTTATTACCCTGTACACATATCATCCAGAAACTACAATCCATTCTTTTTGTTTAGCGTGATCACTTTGGGTCTGATCAGTGATTGATAGGTTTTGATATGTTTTGTGAATCATTAACAAAATGACAGTCAGACTGAAAAGAGAGAGAGAAAAAGATTACCAACAGTTAATGAAGCATGCATCAAAATGCACAAGCAAAAATGGAAGCAATCTTTTTCATGTGGAAAATGTCCACTGCTGCGGCAACAGACTGGACCAGAAAGATCCATCAATTTTAAACAAAATGACCACAGTATTATGACACATGAAGAATTTTATATGTGAGTTAACACATTTGTTGCAAATGCTTAATTATGAAATTTGTTTAAACAGGGCATTTCCCAGGGGACCAAATTAAGCCTAATGATACTTAATGGCAAGGACTGCTGCTTAATTGGGGTGGTAATTCCATCTAATTGGGATTCCTGCAGGTGAGAAACGGTACACAAAAAGGTATAAATTGTATGGTCTTTCTGACATTCTAATTCTAAGGGTACTTCATCTTTTTCACAATAATCTCTTGGCCAGTCCTAGGACAGTAAAGAAAAACAGGCCCAGTAACACTAAACTTGGAAACAACAATCTGAACGAAACTTTTCTCAATTGGTCTTGGAGGACAGCTTCATGCAATACTTTTGGGCATCCCTGATGGCTAATTTCAACAGATTTAATGTGTGGATGGAGAAAAACATTCATGAAGTCTGCAAAACTGTAGACCAGCGGTTCCCAACCTATTTGGCATGGTGACACACACATCCAAATTTATTTGGTATGGTGACCCATCCAGGGCTGGCCCAAAGTTTTTGGTGCCCCAGGCAAACTATGACCCTGGCACCCATCTAGTTCAGCATTCCATTTTCTACAGTGGCTAACCAGATATTTTTGAGAAACCAACAAACATTGCAAAAAGGGTGCAGCTGCCACCACTAGGAATGCCAAGCAAGCCGCTTTCTGAAATACACAGCCTTTCATATGGAAGTTACATTCCAGCTTTTGACCACTCTCTCCTTCTCCATTTCTCCCTGTCATGCCTGCTAAGATGCTCACTCAGTCTAGTGACCATCAGGACACTGTTTACTTGATCAATGTGTATGTATAGTAATGTCCAACTAATGTAGGACATAGAAGATACTCTTTCCAGGGTCAAAAAAAAAAAAAGCCAATGGAAAGGCAGGGGCAACCATTAGGGAGGGCTACCTGTGACCCACTTGCAGAGGCTTTGCAACCAATTTTTGGGTCCCAGCCCACAGGCTGGAAAACACTGCTGTAGAATACAATATTTATTATTACACATATATCCTCCCTTTCTTCGATCAAGGTCCGGACCCAACCTAGGCTTCTTATCATCAGTAAGGTTGCTATATTATATGTCTTCCAGCCACTCCTTGGTATCTATTACTCTATGAAATACCAGTAATAATATTATTGCATATATAGGGTTTGTCTGAAACATACTCTTTAACATACAACTTACAACATATTAGGAAATTAGGGTTACAAATTATGAACTGGGAAATTCCTGGAGATTTGGGGGTGGATCTTGGGACGGGTGAGGTTTGGGGAGGGGAAGGACCTCAATGGAGTATAACACCATGGAGTTCACCCTCCGAAGCAGCACTTTTGTCCAAGGGTGCTGATCTCTGTAGTCTGGAGATCAGTTGTAATTCTGGGATATATCCAGGCCCCATCAAGATGTTGGCAACTTTACAGGAAATGTATAATTACAGTCTAAACATTTGTATCGTTTACACATTGTTATGCCTTAATGGACTGAATTCTAGACTAAATTCTTCCAAATTAAAAAGGGCAAGAGTCCAGTAGCACCTTAAAGACTAACAAAAATATTTTCTGGTAGGGTATGAGCTTTCGCGAGCCACAGCTCACTTCTTCAGATGAGCCACAGCTCAATTCTTCCAAATTGTACATTTAGAAGATCTAAACTAGGGCTAAATCTTCTTAAAAAGTTTCAGTTATGTAGCCTTATTGCTTAAAATGAAGAACTATCTTTTTTTTAATAAGAAGAATCTAAAAAGATGAATCTTGGAAGAAGGCAAAGGAATGGAAATTCAAGAATGGAGTCAGAAATATGGCTTGAAGACCATGACGAGCTGACAGGCAGGCAGTAGGTCTCATGTTCATGCTGAATGCTCAACATGGACATTTTGTTGGAAATGCCTTTACTCTGGAACTTACTCTCTGCTGCCATTCCATCTTTTTACCTCCTGTTCTTGCTATCCACCCCTTTCCTATATCAATTCATTAGTAGGGCTTAACTAGATGATAGGATGGGAGATTATTTACAAAATGGCTTTAGACATGGACTTCGATAAGGATTAAAGTACACAAGGTGTTGGAGTTCTGTGATTAGAATTCCAGATGACTTGTTTGGTCTTAAAACATAGCCATGAGGATGGGGACGGCCATATGGATTGTGGCCAAAGTGGATCCCTGCACATGCACAAATTATAAACAAAAATGTAAAGAGTTGTACAGTCTGTGAGTATCTCTACATAAAACTTAAAGATGGTCACCAATTATTCCTGTTTCATCTGGTCACAATGTGCTTATTTAGGTTATATTTGTGTTTCGAATATAAATCTCCCAGCCTGTTCTTGCATCTTATGGTCTTTTGCTAAGCAGCCAGTTCTCATCTCACCACATTCTCTCTCAGTCCCTATGTAAAATATTTGACAGCCAGTGTGATGTAGTGGTTAGAGTGATGGACTAGAAGGTTGTCAAGAGGGTATCCCTCTTGAAGGAGTTTTCCAGTCTGAACTAGTTTCTGCCTCTCACAGGTGCTCCTGTGGAGGAGTGGGGAATCAAACCCGGTTCTCCAGATCAGAGTCCACCGCTCCAAACCACTGCTCTTAACCACCACACCACGCTAGCTCTGAATGGTGAAATAGGATAATTCATGTTGTGTGGAAACTTGGTATTGTGTTCATGAATGACTGATGGCACTCGCACCCCAGTTGCCCAGCGTTGGACCAACCAAACCCCATCACTGCTGGAATGTTCAAGAATCAAACCAACAATGAGTAAGTGCTCCCTGATCTTTCAGTCCAAAAGGGAGACCAAGGTGAGACATGGCAAGAGCAGATAAGTATATTGTCTCAGTCCTTTGAGGAGGTGAATTACCTGGCCCACAATGATATGTTGGAGCATGTGTGTGAAATTATATAAAAAGGGTAAGACCCTTCTGCTCCCCTAGTAGGGATGCCAGCCCTCAAGTGGGACTTGGGGATCCCCCGGAATTACAGCTCCTCTTCAAATGACACATATCAGTTCCCGTGAAGAAAATGGATGCTTTGGAGGGTAGACTCTATGGCATTCTACCCCATGGGGGTCCTTGTCCTCCTAGGGTTGCCAGCCTCCAGGTATTAACTGGAGATCTCCTGCTATTACAACTGATCTCTAGCTGATAGAGATCAGTTCACCTGGAGAAAAATGGCCGCTTCGGCAATTGGACTCTATGGCATTGAAGTCCCTCCCCTCCCCAAACCCTCCCCTCCTCAGGCTCCGCCTCAAAAACCTCCCATGGGTGGCGAAGAGGGACCTGGCAATCCTATGTCCTCCCCAGGTTCCACCCCCAAAACCCCCAGGAATTTCCAGGCCTGGATCTGGCAAAAAAACTCCAGTGGCCAGGGAGGACTTGGTAACCCTATCTCCTAGGTGCATTCTCATTTTATATACCTTTGGTGGGGAGTGGACATGGATTACCATGCCTTTATGATGGTAATTCTTTCTCAGGTCTGTGTTTTACATCATGAATATGCTTCTGAGGTCTGTGTTTATCATGATGAATATGCTCTTTGAGGGTTTCTTTGTTACCCTGCTTGCTGCTCTTTTCATTAATAAATCCGTAAAACAAACCTTCAGTTAGGTCACAAGGTCTACCGGAAACCAACTCACACAGATCGCTACTTACACAAAAACTCCAACCACCACCCCCGACAGAAAAGAGGAATAATCAAAACATTAATGGACCGTGCAAGACGGATCTGTGAACCACAGTTTCTCAAGGAAGAAACTAATCATCTAAATCACGCACTGCTAGCAAACGGCTACTCCAAGAATGAAATCAGAAGGGCCATTAAACCAAACAAAAATCAGAAAACTCAAGAAAAACAGTCTCCCATAGGAAAGGTATTCTTGCCATTTATTAAAGGAGTCACTGATAGGATGGAGAAACTTTTGAAAAAACATAACCTACAAACAGTGTTTAAACCCACCAAGAAAATACAACAAATGCTACGATCAGCAAAAGACAAAAGAGACCCCCTCACCTCTGCAGGAGTATATCGTATACCTTGCAGCTGTGGAGAAGTTTACATCGGGACCACAAAACGCAGCATACAAACAAGGATAAAAGAACATGAAAGATACTGCAGACTTGGCCAACCTGAGAAATCAGCAGTGGCTGAACATGGACTGACACAAACAGGACACAGGGTCTTATTCCAAGACACTGAAAGACTGGACAATTCTACCAACTATTTTGTCAGATTGCACAGAGAAGCCATTGAAATTCATAAACATCAGCACAACTTTAACAGAAAAGAGGAGAGTTTAAGAATGAATAAGGCTTGGCTTCCTGCCCTGAAAAACCTCCAGACAAAGACAACATTCAACAATAGCCATACAGATTAGCTTTGGATTACACACATTAACAGATCACTTCAGGATACAATGGTTCCATATTAACATACCATACCCTCATTAGCACATTATCTTGATACTTACAGGACAATACTTTTGCAGGACAATACTCAGCTCAAACCCAACCCCTTTCTGACTATATATTACTCTTCCTACACCCTTGACACTGAGAGACACTGTCCTTCAGTGTTACTACTCTGAAGATGCCTGCCACAGTTGCTGGCGAAACGTCAGGAAAGAAAATTCCAAGACCACGGTTACACAGCCCGGATAACCTACAAGAATCAATGAACTCTGACCGTGAAAGCCTTCGACAAAACATTGGGGATGTGTGAAAAAAATAATGCCATTTGATGTTCATCTCAGTAGTCCTTAACAAGATTGATGGCTGTTAATTTGTTTGAATTGGCAGCATTTTTGTGCATGTGCAGTTTTGCAAATACCCGATGCAAACCTCTTCAACAGACATTGAGTTGTTCGCTACTGAAACAAACAGATCTTGTGAACAGCTTACATATGATCATTACAATTGAACAGGGTAAATGCAACTGTCAAACACATTTACTATGAAATTCATGGCATCACTAGATTGCACATATTTAGAAGTATTCATGAATGGTTCCATAAAAGCACATATTTTGATTCTGAAACAAGCCCATTTCATCCTCGCGAAGTGTGGGGTGTCAATGGTGCCCATTAGGATTGTGCAAAAAAAAAAAAAAAAAAATTGGGGGGAAATTTTGGGTTCAGGTTAATTGGGCCCTATTTTTTTCGGTAAACCTGGAAAAAGCCGAATACCCATATGGGTAAATATTGCCATTCGGCTTATTACCAGGTTTATTGAAAAAGTCGGGGCCATTATAGTTTGTGGGGATTTTTTTGAAGCTCCTGGGGAGCATTTTTGGAGGAAGAGTCACCAAATTTGCAGCATGGCTGCAAAAGACTCTCTTTAGATGGTCACCAAAGTTTGATGAACTTTGGGACAGGGGGTCTAATTTTATGGGCCCACAAATGGGTCACCCCCATCCTCCAGGCATTTGCAAGCCAAGCTGTCTATCGGTTTCAGGCTCAGAAGTTCAGTGTTGCCACGGACTGGCAGAAAGAGCTGATTGCCAAGCTGGCACCTGTAAGTCTGGGGGTTGCCTTCGTATCTGGGGTACATAGCATGATGTCCATGAAAATCAGCTTCCAAATGGAGGGAAAAGGCTTAAATGCAAGAAAAATAAGGCATAGAAAACATTTCTTTTGGTGGCAAATGACACTCTGTGAACAGTCCTTTATTGTAGTCATCAAAATCTGATTTCAAGAGATGGTCACGGTGTAGGGAAACGAAGCCTCTACTTGGGGTGACCTTCAGTTTGAAAGCAGGTTTTCATGGGGGGAGTTGTGAGATCGGAGCCAGCCAAAGTCTCGACCATGAGGCCTGTCTGAAGCAGATTGCTTATCCACGTGGATGAAATCTCCTTCGGAAGCCTGGGGGTCAGCAGCTGTTGAAGCTGGCTCTTTTTAGCTGGAGGGTATATCCCTCAGGACAGGAATTGGTGAGCCTTGTCTTTTAAAAAACCTTTATGCTCGATCCAGATCAATCCACTGAAAGGTTGGTCAGACCAAGTTGGCTCTGATTACACAATCCCCATCTCAAAAGGGCCCCAACCTTGGGGCCCTAACAAAACCAGTAAAAAAAAAAAAGATAGAAAAAGGGGAGAAAGCACAGAGCCATGCCTCTGAGCAACTGTGAATAGCTGAACCCAAAAAAGCCAAATATTTATTTGGAGTTTTTGGGAATTGCATATTCAGCTTCGGAGAGGCCCCCAGGCTCTGGCATTCGGTAAACCTGAACCCTGAATATTACCAAAATGACTAATTTGGGGTTTATTTTCCGTTCGGGTTTATTGATATGCACAACCCTAGTGCCCATCCTTGTTCCTGAATGGGGGTATGGGGCTCTTATGGGGTGAAGGCTGAGCCAGCTGTCTTTGGCAGCTCAACAAATGGGAAGAGGCAATAGAGCAGTTTTATGGGTTCTGCCTCTTCCTTTCAAGTATTTGCTGCAAATTGGCATATTTATCCAACCATTTGGAGTAATATGGAATTAGCTGATCACCTTATGGGGCCAAGCAAGAATTGGGGGGGGGATGTCTTCAGTTTGGCACAGAAAGGGCTCTCGCCTCACACCCAGTTTTTCATTGATGGGGGTGTGTGTAATTGTAATTGTGATTGGTTAGGCCATAACTAGGGATGGTACACCTTCTGGAAAAAAAAATGGCTCTGTTCTGGAAATAAAAGCTCCAGAGTGGCCCCCTTGTATGCTTCTGGCCAAGTTTAAGGGTGGAGCACAGTGGGTTAAAGGACACAGAACTACATGGCACCCGGAAATGGGGGTGGTTACATGCGTGCTCATGCCAGAAGTGATGCCTGCCTATTGTCAGTGATGTCATTACATTGCTGTCAAGCCCTCCCTCATGAGTTCCCCACCAGTTACCAGCCTTATGCTGGCAACCTGAGCTGGCAGTCAGCTTCTGATGGCTACAAGTAGCCTGTTTCTGTGAACTGACATGACCAGATTGCAAACAGGTGAACAGTCTGTAAATGAATCAACAGCCTGCTTGCCACTCGGGAACGGGAAATGAGCCCAACCAGCAGGTGTTTGAGCATCCCTACTGTTGAACAGCTTTACTTCTATGCAGCGGCTATGGTGTTCTTACAAGTCACTTTTGCATCTCTGTGGTAGGCAAAATTGATGCTCTCTCAGGGTCATGGATGGTCAGGTCAGGTCCTTAAATGATGTGAGAGGTACTATGACTCCTGTAAGGCAGGCACAAAGTAACCATTATGATAACACAGACTTAAACACCAGACACTCAGTATTAAAAACCCCACCCCCACACTCAGTACTTTTAATCACTGGCTGATTAATTGGTTCACTTTTTATACTATTACCTGTCAAGTGGCAAGTAGCTAGGGCAGATCGGTAATGTGTGGGGGGAGTAAGACTCCCCTCAGGCTGTGTGGGAACATGTTTTTGTGAAATACTGCCAACTGCACTGTGTTGCACTGTTTGAACATGTGAAAAGTAACTCAATGGATAGATTCAAGCTGCTTACCAAAATAAGTTTCCTGTTCATGACTAGTGAGCCAAATTGGTAGGTTTTTTAGCATTCCTGGCTTGAGCCCTACCCTCTAAGGGTGAGGACCAAATGCAAGAAGCGCCAACAGAGATGAAGGATGCCTGACAATGTGCATGGTGTGAGAGAAAGAGATCCACAGAGGCATCTATCTTGTGTACACTCACCTAAATAATTTAAAACGAACATGCCCAGTTACCCATAATAACATTATGGGCCACTATCCAAGGTACAGAAATGAAGAAAGATCTTCTCCCATATTGGCAGGAATGGGTGTGGTAACAGTTGAAGTGAGGGGATTATAATTTGTGAATTATAATGATGTGCATTGCTGAAGCAAGCACATTTCCCTGTGCAAATTTCTGGAGCAGTTATTGCCTTTGCTACCCATCCCCTTTTGGAGGTTTGAAAATTGCAGGTACAAGGGTGGGAGGCATTACAATTTGAGTTGTTCTTCAGCCAACTGGTTTTAGGCTTGGAGACTGTTTAAGGCTGTTCCATCTCAAAAACCGCGTGTTTTGCTCTGACGCTTCACCTCTCCTCCTGTTCTTCCTATCAATGTGCAATGAGGAAGTCACTTATGGGGGCCAGGCAGCAATTTTTTGAGGTCCTCTCTGACTGATTATCAAAGGGATCTTTTTCACTTGCTTCACATTTATTTATTTATTTATTTTTAATTTACAAAATTTATACCATTCTTTTCTACCCACATCAATCTGCTAAAGTAGATAACAGATTAAAACATACATAATAAAATGATTTCTTAAAAACCATTAAAAGTAAATGCACATAATTAATAACAAAGCTAAAATACAAAAACATAAAAACAACAAGTAAAACATAAGGCAGGAAGGAGGGATCACTGTGTAGGGTTGCCAGGTCCCTCTTTGCCACCAGCGGGAGGTTTTTGGGGTGGAGCCTGAGGAGGGTGGGGTTTGAGGCGGGGAGGGACTTCAATGCCATAGAGTCCAATTGACAAAGCACTCATTTTTTTCCAGGTGAACTGATCTCTATCAACTGGAGATCAGTTGTAATAGCAGGAGATCTCCAGCCACCACCTGGAGGTTAAACCAAAATTCACACAGAAAAATATTCCAAGCAATTTCAATATAATTCCAATATTACCATCATAATGCAAAAGTCATACCAAAGCACAGGTAGGGCTGTCAAAAAAAAAAAATCGGTACAGTTCGGATTCGGCCGAATTTGACCCTTGTGGGTTCGGTACGTGCCGAAGTCCGAACTCCCCCGCTTCGGACCCCCGGTAATTCGGGGGGATCCGGAGTTCGGGGGAAAATTCGGCCCCCGCGAGCCTTCAGAGGGATTCCCTGAAGGCGCGCGGGGGCCCTTTAAACTGATCTGAGCCTCCCAGGTGGGAGGCGCAGGTCAGTTTAAAGGGCAGCCCGCACCTTTCAGCAGGCTCCGCTGGAGAGGCGCGGGCTGCCCTTTAAACTGATCTGCGCCTCCCGGCTGGGAGGCGCAGATCAGTTTAAAGGACAGCCCGCCCCCCTTCAGCGGGCTCCCCTGAAGGGGGGTGGGCTGTCCTTTAAACTGATCTGTGCCTCCCGGCCGGGAGGCACAGGTCAGTTTAAAGGGCAGCCCGCACCTTTCAGCGGCTGGGAGGCGCAGATCAGTTTAAATGACAGCCCGCCCCCCTTCAGCGGGCTCCCCTGAAGGGGGGCGGGCTGTCCTTTAAACTGATCTGCGCCGGAGGCGCATGTCAGTTTAAAGGGCAGCCCGCGCCTTTCAGCGGGCTCCCCTGAAGGGGGGTCCGAATTTGCCGGATTTATTCGCGAACTCCCGAACTCGCTGAATTCGGCCCCCCCGGTTGCCCGCCAGTTTTGAGTTCAGATCCGTCCGAACAGAAAATCACCGAATCAGGGGAAATTCGGTTGATTTTCAGTTCGGACCGAACCGAATTGACAGCCCTAAGCACAGGTCATAAATCACAAAGTCACATGTATTGTTCACAAGTAGGTTTGTATGCACCTACTTGTGAACAATACATGTGACTTTGTAATTTATGACCTGTACTTTGATATGACTTCTGCATTATGATGGTAATATTGGAATTGCATTGAAATTGCTTGGAATATTTGTTTTCTGTGTGAATTTTGGTTTAACTATTATATATACAGAAGTGTCTATTTTTGTACTAACTACCTGGAGATTGGCAACCCTACTCCTCTGTCATTTAAAGGGGTCCACGCCCTCTTTTTAAAATCCAAGGATTTAGAACCATGTCTCCAGTTGGACGACATGGCAACTGGAGGAATCCTTCATGTGTTCACATCAAATACCTATATTGTCCTGGGATTGCACTGTCCACCAATGACAGCAGAATCAGTAAACTGAACACTCAATTCATGCAACTGTACCCATAATCAGTCCCCAACCCTAATTGTTTAAGTTATCGAGGGTGGCATCTGTAAAACTGTAAAATATTTCTAGGATCAACATATTGTTTTTGTCTGAATGGTCTGGTTTGCCTGTGTCAGCAATCAGGGCCTTAAACTCATGAAAGAAGCTTTGCATTCATTATCTACCTCCAAGACAAGACAAAATACATATTTTAGAAAACCACCCTTTGCAATCTTGTGTCAGACATTTGACTTCAGCAACCCCCTCCCACTGTGCATGTTCCTTCAAAGCTGTATCCACCAGGACTTCTGATCTTGGCAATTTGCATATTATTTTCCTAGCCCTCCCCAATCAATAATACTTACCTTTTATAATTTTTAATCCATCCTGCAAGGTTTTTTTTGCTCAGCCAAAAGCCTTGGATGTGCTCTGATTTGTAAAGCTTGTCATCTTTCAGCATGTTCCAGATGATTATTTGACTTGTAAATCCACAAGCAGTTCTGGAAAAGTTGCATTAAAAAAAAACCCTCTAATTTTCATCTCGCTTCAGAACTACTGTTAATTATTACCATGGAAAATGTTATTTAGTCACTTAGGGCCTGATACTCTCCCATTGAAATGAACTGGAAGAGACCTGTGGATTTACAGGTACAACAGGACTGAGTAGGATCTAGCTTACTATTTTATGAATAGATTTTGCACAGCAAAAAAAAATTGTGCAATTTTTGCTTAATCCAGATATTCTTCTTGGGGATCAAATGCAACTACTTAACAATGATGCAGTAAAATCAGATATGGAACAAGGGATGCTAGCTGCAGTGATCATTTAGTACTTGCAAATGTACTCTACCTCCTTTCTTCTTCCCATATCCATTCTAGGCAAACAGAGGAGAATAGGCAATGTTTTCAGACAGCCCATCAGATACACCATCAATACCTCCACCTAGATAAGTGTATGTGTATGTTTCTTATTCCATATATAATTTGATATTTGCAAAATCTACTGAAATTAAGAGCTAGATCCTACTCTGATGGTGATGAAGCCCCTCAACTCAGTTTGGTTAAGTATTGCCTAGGACCCATTATTGGATATTTGCTAGTTTCCTGACCCAACTTTGTGTAGTTTATGGTCCATAAAATACCAAGTTTCACTTTGAACCACAAGCCCCACAAAATTTCTGCAGTATCTACACAATAAAGTGATTTTTTTTGTAACACAAGTTATTGTCATAGGCATGCAGTTATAGAACGGTTACCCTGAATTTCTACCATCAACATGTAGTGACAAGTGTGCTCTGGAGCACATTATTCCCAATCTTTAAAGCTCAGTTGGCCCTTTTGGACCATTTCACCAGAAGATAGTACAGAACTCCAAATTACTCTTGATTAGTGCTGTACAGCGGTAGCATTGCCGACCTCCAGGTAGTGGAGGAATCAAAACTTAGTACTTGTATGAAGCTCAATAAAGCACATAAACAGCATATGCAAACAATTGTATTCTGAAAAAACCTCACATGAGCACATCCACAGATGTTAACAACAGAGCAAGAACAAGTAAATGTGCAGCAGAATACAAAATCCAAACAAATAAGTGTATATACAAGAGTATTCCAGGTACGAATAAGTTAACTATCCACAAAGGTAATAGTAACAAAAAAGCACGGAACACTTTTCAACCGCAATGGGCTTCCGGTAAAATCCCCATTTCAGAGCTTTCATCAAGCTTCAAGAATTTCCGTGTACCAATGTAACCTGAAATAAAGTGCAAACCTACATAATATCTCGAAAAGTTTACAGAATTTTTCTCAGTATAAATAAATTATTACATAAAAAATATCTCTGCTTACAAAAATATAATCTCTTTTACATACCAATATTGGAATAAGACGTCTATACTGCCAATAAATCTGAAAGACTTGATCTGCGTCTGTGGTGGATCTTTCTGAGTCTTTCTCACAGCTTTCATGATTCCACAGGTGCAGGCATTCTATTTATGCATGCTAAGTCATGCTACCGTAAACTATTGAAACAAGTCTTTCCCCTCCCCAAACCCTGCTCTCCTCAGGCTCCATCCCCAAAATCTCCAGGTATTTCCCAGCCCAGAGCTGGCAACCTTATATAGCAGTGATAATCAGTGGCTTGGGAGCCTCAAGTGGCCCTTTGACATGCCACCTGTGGCTCTTCTGAGCACTGTTCTCCATCATGGCACCTGCCCAATGCTTCAGGAAAATGGGCAAAGCTCTTGCCCAGTTGGGCTTGTGGTTGGCAGGTGGTTCCCACCTTGAAATAGCCAGTGCTAGAAGAATGAGTACACTGTGAGCTTCCCTGAAGTATAGGCCTCATGCAAAGGATAGTAGGAAATTAGGCTTTTTTGGTTGATGGGAATTGTAAAAGTAGTTCTGTGTGAGATATAGACTGACTACCTCTGCTGTTCAGGAATGTGCTATCCAACAGAGCTTGCATGTGTTTGATACTGGAAAAAAAATTCATATTTCTCCCAGAATTTGTTAATACTTCATCTCGGGGGCCCTCCATACCATTGGCACCAGGCTGAAAGAGCAAGTCCCACAAGAGACATTGGACAGCCACAGTAGGCAGTCAGAGTAGGCAATAGTCTGATCACACAGTTTCATATGTTCAGGTATGTCTTTGCACAGTAGGGCTGATGAAAAAAAAATCGGTATAGTTCGGATTCGGCTGAATTCGGCCCGTTTTAATTCGGACCGTGCCGAAGTCCGAACTCCCCCGCTTCGGATCCCCGGATATTCGGGGGGATCCGGAGTTCGGAGGGAAATTCGGCCCCAGCGCGCCTTCAGGGGGATTCCCTGGAGGCGCGTGGCGGGTCTTCAAACAGATCTGCACCTCCCGGCCGGGAGGCGCAGATCTATTTAAAGCCCCCCCAGCCTTGCCGGGACTCCCGGCAGGGCTGGCGGGGGGCTGGCAAGACCAGACCCCCACACACAAACACCCTCCCGGCCGGGAGGCGCAGATCTGTTTAAAGACCCGCCGCGAGCCTCCAGGGAGCTTCCCTGGAGGCGCGCGGCGGGCCCTTTAAATAGATCTGTGCCTCCCGGCCGGGAGGCGCAGATCTATTTAAAGCCCCCCCCCAGCCCTGCCGGGACTCCCAGCAGGGCTGGCGGGGGGCTGGCAAGACCAGACCCCCCCACACACACACCCTTCCAGCCCTGCCGGGACTCCCTGGAGGCGCGCGGTGGCCCTTTAAACAGATCTGCGCCTCCCGGCCGGGAGGTGCAGATCTATTTAAAGCCCCCCCCAGCCCTGCCGGGACTCCCGGCAGGGCTGGCAAGACCAGACCCTCCCACACACACACCCTTCCAGCCCTGCCGGGACTCCTGGCAGGGCTGGGTGGAGGGGCTTCAAACAGATCTGCACCTCCCGGCCGGGAGGCGCAGATCTGTTTAAAGACCCGCCGCGTGCCTCCAGGGAGCTTCCCTGGAGGTGCGCGGCGGGCCCTTTAAATAGATCTGCGCCTCCCGGCCGGGAGGCACAGATCTATTTAAAGCCCCCCCCCGCCGGGACTCCCGGTAGGGCTGCCGGGGGGCTGGCAAGACCAGACCCCCCACACACACACCCTTCCAGCCCTGCCGGGATTCCCAGCAGGGCTGGGGGGGGGGCTTCAAACAGATCTGTGCCTCCCGGCCGGGAGGTGCAAATCTGTTTAAAGACCCACCACGCGCCTCCAGGGAGCTTCCCTGGAGGCACGCGGCGGGCCCTTTAAACAGATCTGCTGCTCCCAGCCGGGAGCAGCAGATCTGTTTAAAGGGCAACCCGCGCCTCTCCAGGGAAGCTCCCTGAAGGCGCGTGGGGTGGGGGAAAGGGGCCAAATCGGCCGAATTTATTCGGGAACACCCCGAACTCGGCCAATTCGGCTCCCCGGTTCCCCCCACTTTTTGAGTTCGGTTCGTCCGAACTGAAAAACCGCATAATTCAGAGAAAATCGGCTGTTTTTTGGTTCGGGCCAAACCGAATCAACAGCCCTATTGCACAGTCTCACCTATTGATTGATTTCTAAAGGTGAAACTAGATGAGACAGAGATCATTCATCCATTCATCTTTAAAAGTAAAAATACAGTTCCTGTCCCTTTTCCTTTAAAGGGTTAATACAGCCCAATTTCAGTGAGTACAATCATATGGGGGCAGAAGAACTTTCAAACAGAAGAAGGAGAAGGAGAAGAAGAGGAGGAGGAGGAGGAGGAGGAGTTGGCTTTCATATGCCAACTTTCTCTACCACTTAAGGAAGAATCAAACCAGCTTACAATCACCTTCCCCTCCCCACAACAGACACCCTGTGAGATAGCTGCTGAGAGTGTGAGTAGAGTGTGAGTAGCCCAAGGTCACCCAGCTAGCTTCATGTGAATCCAACCCGATTCTCCGGATCAGACTCCACCGCTCCAAACCACCGCTCTGAACCACTACACTACTACATATACACCATAGATGAAAGTCAGTGTATATGGATGCTAAAGGCCTATTCATATAACTATGGAACAGTTTGTTCTTCACAAATGGGTAGACCAGGTCTAACAGTTCAAGGTGAGACCTCCCACCCTCCACCCACTTTCTCCCCCCCCCAACACACTGCTCAACTTGGCAATGTGGGAAAATGCCATGGAAATAGGGAGGGCAGTTGGTATTGTAACAGTGCTATGGTGTCACTTCCAGCATGACCTGGAAGTGATGCCATTGCACCAGGCAGTGCTCTAGCATTCAACCAAAACTTTATAGTTACATAGTAGAGTTTTTGGCAAATGATAGAGTGTCACCCCAACGTGATGACATCACTTCTGGGATGCACTGAACATGATGACACGGCTTCAGCACAATGCCAAAAAATTCCCTACCCCTGCGATCTCCCATCAATTGCCAACCATGGGCTGAAAAACCTACAAAACAACATGTAATCATTCTTCCACTGAAGACCCAGATTGTTCCAGCAATACGATCTACCATAATTCACTATAAATGTTCTAAAGAGGAGGCTGAATTATGGCACACTCTACAGTTGCATGGGGGGGGGGCAATGGCAGCTATGGGGCTGGAGTAAGAAAAATGGTGCCAGTATGGGCAGAACCTACAAATATGTGTACCTTCCTGTTGCTGTGTGAACATGCTTTGACTGTGATCTTTTCCCCAAGATCATATTAAATCAGATTTGGGAAAGATTGTAGCAAAGCAGGAGAAAACCTGGATAGTGGATAATTATTGGATTACACCAAGTGGATGTACAGGAGGAAAAACATAGACACACTTCAGTTAGAATCCCAAAGTGGAACAAAGCCTCCATCCAGAGTCCTCAACAACCATGGCAAAGCAGCCTTTATTTGCCTTTACTGTCCTTTTAGTCCACTCCCAGTTTGGCTGATTTCTCCACTATGCCTTAAGAGGTTTTCAGAAGTTCACATCTTTTTCTTTTATCATTACGTGGCAATGAGAACTGAAATACAGTAGAGTTCGGCTGAATCTGTTAGGTTTGGTGAAGCATTATTGGCAAACTGGCAATCATTATTGGAGATTGCCACTTATAGACTTTCCTTTAAAACAGACTGCCAAAAGTGCAATTATTTCTTAGAAGCCAGGCTTTAGCGGCAATATCAAACAATTTACAGTAATTACAAAATCCAGAATAAATATGGGGAGTGCCAGTCGGTGATAATAATTAGGACACATTCTCTCTTCAATAGTATAATATTTATTTGGGTAACATTTCGATTCAAATGAGAGAAAGGGGAGGGGAGGGGACGTCGAGTCCCCTGCCATGCAACCCTGAAAAAGAGCCGCAAATTTTGCTTTTGTTTTCTTGCCTATTATTGTTTCCCGTCTCTTTTTCACACAACACTCCCCCTCCTCCCACCAAATGTTGCTTTACTGGTTTAAAAAGTAAAGCCAGGAATTATGTGAAGTTGGGACTGTTGCATAATTCATGAGTTCTGATTGAATGGGATCATTATCTCCAGCCTTACAAGCTAATAAATACTGTCTATTGCCTAGATATTGTTTTGATCTAATATTGTCAAGGGGGAAAAAAACCTGGCTCTCCCCCTCCCTGCTCGATGCACCCTAAATTAGGGAGGAGCTCCCTGATGAATTCATAGCTGAAATGTGTTTGTTTTCTCCCCGCTGACTTCTGAGCAATATTTGCTGCTGACTTCACTGTTCTCTTTTCTTTGGAAAGGGATAGAGGGGTATTGATGGGTGGTGTTCCTTTTTTAAAAGAAATCTTTGCCATCTATGACTAAGCTCTGTTGCTTCTGGAATTTCCCCCAGTCTTCCCCAATGAATATATTAAAATTATATTTGAATTCTCCCCCCCCCATTTACTCTACAGTCATACCATTCTAAGTCCATGGAAGTCAATTGTCTTAGAAGGCTGTAGCTATGCTTAGGATAGCACTGTTAAGACTCACATAGACTGGTCTGAACGGAAATCAAGACTACCAGAAATGTATACTAGACACTCAAGGCAATTAAAATGCTTTAAATTGGCCACCAAACTCTGCAATTAGAAGGATAATTGTTTGCAAATTTGATCCTGGAAAGCTGTAGTCTGTTGGAACAGACAGCATTAAGCTAGAGGGGCCAGTGTTTCATACGCCCTTCACACTTAGCATCTTCTGGAATGAGCAGTGGGGTGGTACAAGTTCTGAAACCCCAAACATGTCTGCATGGTGAGGGTCTACTCAGACTGCCTGAAAAGGTGAGCTCTGATCCACAAAATCTCCTTGTGGAGTAAATGTTGTTAAGGTGTCACCAGACTCCTGTTTGTTTTTTTCCTGCAGCCGACTAACATGGCTACTCTGGATTTGTTTGACTGTAGGAAGGCAAATTTATATTTGAGGGAAGTGGACACGTTCATGGCTACTAGTCAAAATGGATACTAGTCATGATGCATACCTATTCTCTCCAGGATCAGAGGAGCATGCCGGATATATTAGGCACTGTGGAACACAGGCAGGATGCTGCTGCTGCAGTTGTCTTGTTTGGGGGCTTCCTAGAGGCACCTGGTTTGGCCACTGTGTGTACAGACTACTGGACTTGATGGGCCTTGGTCTGATCCAGCATGGCTTTTCTTATGTTCTAAACATCCACTTTAGGTTACTAGCAGTGCCTTGAGACCTATTTAACCTAGCCTGTCACTGTTTATTATGATATTCTTTCTATTACCCCCATTATGGCCCATTGAAAAATATTACCAGCGTAATTTGGCCCATTGCAATAATGGAACATTTGATTTGATTTGATTTATTTGATTTCCTGTACAAAGCCAGGCTCAGAGCTGCTAATAACACTTTAAAACAGTTCATATATTATGTTTTAAAAAATTAACAATAAAACCAGGCACCTTAACATATCTATAATAACACCAATGATATTGCAGCCATAACAGCTACTCCATTTGTGGACACATAGCAGAGGGGGAGAAGTCAGGGGAGGGAGAGTTTTGCAAATTATCTCCAATTTTCACATGCAAAGGTACAAGAAATTTTGCTGGGGTTGGAAGCAATGTACAAGGAATGTGCAAGACTTCCAGACCACCTGACCAGGGTGCAGATGTGGATTCTGCCCTCCTTGAGCAGTTTGACAGCGTAGCCAAGCAACATAACCTTGTAGTTATGGGTGACTTCAACTTCCCTGATGTGTGCTGGGAGACAAACTCTATTAAGTGACCAGAGTCATGCAACTTCCTGAACTACCTGGCCCACAACTTCCTTTTACAAATGGCAGAGGAGGCTACAAGAAAACAACCAATTAGAATTTGAGAGAATCATACTCCTGCACTAAAATAATAACCAACGTGCCTGGAGGTAGTGTGGTTGGTGACTGCTAGCCCTCTGTATAGTGTATGCCAAGATAGACCAAAATGAGAGGTAATGGCACAGAACTGTGATTGTGAAATGACTCAGCAAAATCCATGATACTATCTTACTTGCCTCCTGCTGAGGAGAGCAGGGGTAATTGTCTGTCGTGGGAGAGAATACATCACTAGAAAGACATCCTCAGCAACCCAAGTTACCATGTAGAAAAGAAGCAACTAGAAATAGGAGAGGAGAGAAGACTATGGGCATTTTACTAGGGAGCAAGAATGGTTTTAACCCACCTAGCTGTTTTGTCCATTGAGCATGAACTTGAAAAACAAATTGTCTTGAGGAAGATATTTCAAAATTTTGCAGTGAAAAAGGTCATAAAAATAAATCTTTAAAGTGAGTTGGTCTATTTATAGAAATTCAATGGCACCTTAAAAATGACCAAAATATATTGCAATGTAGTTTTGTGAGTTCATTTCATCTGGTGCATCCCCTCTAGAATTACTGGCCTTTTTAAAAATAAAAAAAAATTTGCTGTCACATTTGGTCCATAAGAATTAAAATAAATAAACAAATCACAAAACCAACAGAGTAATTTTTTTAGGAATATCCTGGATATTACAGGATAGTTATCATGCCAGCGTGGTGTAGTGGTTAAGAGCAATGGTTTGGGGTGGTGGACTCTAATCTGGAGAACTGGATTTGATTTCCCCACTCTTCTACATGTAGGGTTGCCAGGTCCCTTGCCTCCACCAGCGGGAGGTTTTTGGGGCAGAGTCTGAGGAGGGTGGGGTTTGGGGAGGGGAGGGACTTCAATGCCATAGAGTCCAATTGCCATTTCTCCAGGGGAACTGATCTCTATTGGCTGGAGATCAGTTGTAATAGTAGGAGATCTCCAGCTAGTACCTAGAGGTTGGCATCCCTATCCACATGAGCTGCGGACTCTAATCTGGTGAACTGGGTTGGTTTCCCCACTCCTGCACATAAAGCCAGCTGGGTGATCTTGGGCTAGTCACAGCTCTCTTAGAGCGCTCTCAGCTGGGTGTAGCCATCCAGCCACACGCCGGAGTTGCTCCTGCTCTGCATGGTCAGGGATGGATTCTATAGCTGGCTCCTGCTACCTCCGCCTGCAGGGGTGAAATGAGGACACACTGGCTAAGGACCCCCCTACACACACATTCTGGCCCTGCCCCCTTTGACCCCTCCATTGTTGCCAGTTCCTCCCCCAGCCCTCTTGTAGTACAGAGGGAATATGTTTCTCAACAACCTGGTTGGGTAAGGGTTAACACAGTTTCTTGGGCAGTCCTAGCAGCTCCATAGCTAATGACTCTATGCAAGGGGGGAGAAGGTTCCTTTTCTCAGCAAAACAAACTCATATCCGCCTTGAATAGAGGCTATTCCTGTTCATGGGAGGGGGTGAGTCACCAGTATTAGATCCTTCTGAGCTAGAAATCTGCCAGGACCCATGAAAGGCCAGAACAAATGATTCGCCGGCCTCAAACGGCTCTCGGGACTGACATTCCCCATGCCTGGTGCAGGGGATGGTGGACATAATTTCAAGATTAAAACAAACTTTTCTTTCATGACATTGTATGTATGAGATCGGATTGCGGTATGTGTGTGGAAAGGGGCCCATGTTTCAAATTTGTTCTCCCCCCCCCACATGATTCTTAGACCGCATAAACCAGCAAAGGTTTATGCATAAACCAGCAAACTGAAGTGTTGTCTGTACCACAAACTTCTTGCCTGCAAATTGTGCCTGCTTAGTTCTATTTGCACAGGATAAGCAACTTGCTCTATGGCAAGTAAAACTCCTTAAATAATTATTGGGCTGAAATTGGGGGGGGGGGGGCAAATAAGAACATTCATATGATTTTATTCATTAGGACCTTGGAAGTTCATCTTACATTGGTTGTTGTAGGTTATCCGGGCTGTGTGGTACCATGGTCTTGGTATTTTCTTTCCTGACGTTTCACCAGCAGCTGTGGCAGGCATCTTCAGAGGAGTAACACTGAAGGACACCTCCTCTAAAGATGCCTGCCACAGCTGCTGGCGAAACGTCAGGAAAGAAAATACCAAGGCCACGGTCACACAGCCCGGATAACCTACAAGAACCGATGAACTCTGACTGTGAAAGCCTTCGACAATATTTCATCTTACATTGTATATGAGTTTTATCAACCCTTGCCTATTATTATTACCCAAATTATGAATGCTAACTACATGTACCAGTCTCTTGCACATATATTTAGCATGCA
This sequence comes from Euleptes europaea, assembly GCF_029931775.1. Taxonomy (NCBI): domain Eukaryota; kingdom Metazoa; phylum Chordata; class Lepidosauria; order Squamata; family Sphaerodactylidae; genus Euleptes; species Euleptes europaea. The sequence goes on along the minus strand of NC_079316.1, from coordinate 31,651,884 downwards.
TAATTTACAAAATATGTACTTTCATAACTATTAAATTTATAATTAATAACACTTAGCATCTATTTAGCACTTTCAGTGTCCAAAGCACTTCACGTACATTATTTTGTAAACCTTGCAACACTTCTTTTAGGTAGGGCATTATTATTATTCTCCAGATAGGATTCTGAGCCTACAATAGAGTAGCTTTCTCAAGGCTGCATAATGAGCTTGTGGCAGAAAACAGGAGACCTCCCAGATCACAGCTTAGAACATAAGACCATATGGCCAGCAGCCTCCTGGATTGGCATGTCAGGTGACATGAGGGGGACTAATCTTATGTCTCTCACTGGCAAGGCTGATACGAAGGAGGCATGCCTTTAATTAGTTGATTAATTTATTCCTTATGGCATACTCAAGTAAAACACTGTGTGACTGTTGGAAAAGATTTATAAAATATAATGTAGAATGATTAAATTCAGACATACAGATACCTAGACCAATAGGGTTGCCAACCTCCAGATACTAGCTGGAGATTTCCTGCTATTACAACTGATCGTCAGCCGATAGAGATCAGTTCCCCTGGAGAAATGGCCGCTTTGGCAATTGGAATCTATGGCATTGAAGTCCCTCCCCTCCCCAAACCCCACCTTCCTCAGGCTCCGCCCCCAAAACCTCTCGTCGGTGGTGAAGGGGGACCTGACACCCCTATAGACCAAGCAACCACAGTGTACTTATGGTATTGTGGTGATCTAAATGTGTGTGCACATCTATCTAATAAGTTCTGAATGAAAGAATCAACTGAATTTTGAAACAAAACTGCAGAGATGGGGCTGTGAAATAAACTCTAGCTGATAGTTTATGTCCTGTAGTTAGTGACAGGAGTATGTTAAGGCATGTCTGCTCCACACACTCCTCCCAACTCTGTCAGAGAAGCTGCTCTAGAAGCAGGGAATGCTCAGGAGTTGCCCCAGCATTGTGCAACGCTCCCCTGTGGAGGCCTGGTTAGCCACATCGCTTCCACTAGACTTTCATAACTTTTAATGGATTTTATGCTAATATTTTATTCTTTTTAAAATGTCAGTGCATGATAACTAGGGTTTTTGTGCTGTCCTCGGTATTTGATTTTATAAATTTTAATCTGATGCCTTTGATTTTGGTGAAGACAAGTTGTATTTTTTATTTTTTATTTTGCTATCTGAATGTTAATATTGATGAAAAGATATAGACATTAGAAAAATAAATACAGGAAAAGAATCCAACACACATTTCCATCATTTGTAAGGACTTCAGTGAAAGTAAGGATGAGAAAGGAAGTAAAGAAGAGTCTCTGCCTGGGCTGACTACAGCTTTGCAAAGTGTATTGCTACTCAGTTGGGGGGGGGGCTCACAGTTTAAGCTCCACCGTGACCTGGCACTGCTGTGCTCTCGTTTTTAGATCCACGTTTTTCAAATTGTTGAAGATGCTTGAACTTTTGCCTCCTGCTCCTTAGCACGGCGAAGTCACAGAATTTCGGGTCAAGAACGCTTGTCGCAACTTACACTTCTATTTGAATTGTGTGCCATTTTACCTGTAGGGCTCCCTCTGATCTTATTATGAACGCTAAACTTTGAATGGGACACTGTGTGCTGTCACAAAAAGGGATTATCAAGGTTACGCCACTCAGTGGGGTGCCTCTTCCTGACCTCATCTTACTGTTCCTCTCAATGGTGCATTTCCCTTAATGACAGATACACGACAGACAACTGGCTGATTTACTATGGACCCACAAATTCCTCTGCTTTCCCCTCCTCCCTTTGAGTTGCTGTTTCCCACACAGAGTAATATTTTTAACCTCTCCCTCAAATGGCCAAGGGGAGGGGTGAGCCAATGACAGTCAATGACAAAAGTAATAGCAGAAGCACCAAAGAACCTAAACAGCTGCCTGTCTAGACATATTAACAATATCTGTTCCAGCACTTATTTGGTTACATTAGAGGATTTGAGCGGAGTGAGGTGAATCTAGTTGCTTCATATTCACACTCAACATGTTTGGGTATGGTTCTGACAGCTATTGTTTCTTTTTTTCCCTTTGGAAATGACAAAAATTAGTTCTCAAAGAACTTATTAGTCGTGTCCCTCTGCTTCTCGACTAGTGGTGTGATTAAAAGTGAAGATGTCCTAAAGACATCTAAAGGGGAGTGGACACATTCATGGAGGAAAGGGGTATTCATGGCTATTGGTTAGAATGGATACTAGTCATGCTGCATACCTATTCTCTCTAGTATCAGAGGAGCATGCCTATTATATTGGGAGCGGTGGAACACAGGCAGGATGGTGCTGCTGCAGTTGTCTTGTTTGTGGCTTGCTAGAGGCTCCTGGTTGGCCACTGTGTGAACAGACTGCTGGACTTGATGGGCCTTGGTCTGATCCAGCAGGGCCTTTCTTATGTTTATGACCCTGAAAATTACTTCCCTATTTCCAACTGTCCCCCTTTAGGTACATTAATTGAATTTGTTGTCTCTGCACAACATATAATTCAAGAAGTTGTAGTACTTATCCTAGTCTAAACTGACTTCTGGGTGGATCTGTAGACTAGGACTGTTTGACAGGATCTTATTGGTGATCCTCATCTGAAATAGAGACACAATACTCTCCTGGCTTAGTTTTCAGCAGCTTTTGATACTATACTATACTATACTATACTATACTATACTATACTATACTATACTATACTATACATTTGATTTATATCCCACCCCAATGCTCGAGGAGGCTCACAACATATTACACAACTAAAAAAAAACATACCATTCCAGTTAAAATTCTTCAACATCTTAAAAATTCCAATGGAGCCCTTAATCGTTCCAGTGGCGGGTACCAGTTGAGTAGAGATAAGAAACTATCTTAACAAGGGAGGGATCGAGGTTAGCAATAGGCATGACTGCTAATATAACTAGGAAGACAGGGTAGGAAAAGGGAAGGGGGGGAGGGAAGGGAAGCCAGCTAAAATAGAAAAACGTCACCGCCCTCAACCATAGGCCTGGTGCAGTGGTTCCCAACCTTTTTTTGACCAGGGACCACTAGAACTTGTTTGTTCAGCGCAGGGACCCCAAGGTTCAAAATAAAAATGCCGAGAATTTGAAAATAATCTTTAATCATAACAGTTAGTTAAACATTAAACTTAGAATAATATTTGAATATATATATTTATAATAGAGAACTTTTAATTGAAAATATTAATTTATTATGGGTTTATAACTTTGTTTCGCGGACCTTAATTTAGTTCTCATGGACCCCTGGGGGTCCACGGACCCCTGGTTGGGAACCAGTGGCCTGGTGGGATGTCTCAGTCTTGCTGGCCCTGCGGAATTGCATCCAATCTCACAGGGCTTTGGTCTCATTAGAGAGAGAATTCTACCAAGCTGGGGACAAAGCCAAAAAGGCACTGGCTCTGGTTGAGGACAGCCAGATACTCTTTTGGCTAGAGACCATCAACAAGTTGTTTTAGTCTTTTATCAGCTCTATAATTCTTCTCTGTTAATACTGACTTTTGGAGGACAACCAACATTCCAAGTAGCAGCTAACTCATGGGCAAGAAGAGTTCTTGAGGAGTCCATACAATTCTTCACAGGCAAATCAGAAACTGAATATCATTGAGTAAATGTATTCAACTGGTGTGGAAAATAGTGATTGTTTACCCCCAAATATTCTTTAGCTGTGTCTACATTCTGAGATGTTATTAATACAACCAATTTGAACTATACTATCTCACCCGGAAGTTTAGAATGATGGAAAATTTCTCATGCCACTAGCAATACTGGCACATGCTTCTTGATACAGTGAAACCTTGCTAATGTAATAATGACTGGAAACCCCACTGGGAGCTACTGAATTTTGTGAATTAGCGTATAACTGGATAAACAATACAAAAAGCAAAGATAATACATCACAAATTCTGATTCTTTAGGGTGCTAATCTTCCTTTAGGCAGTCTTTGGCAAGGGAAAAAGCATAAGCTGAACCACCCCTGGTGCAACTCAATGTGGCTCTGTGGCCTAGAGCCATGGATCCTTCTCTTTTTAAATTTAATTAGTGATCAGTATTACATAGGCAATCTGTAGAAAACTACTTTGCCAGCCCTCCAGTGGATTCCAGGGTCTTGAGTGAGGGAGTTCAGCAGGGAAGTATTGGATTTGTTTATGACCTGGTCGTTGGCAACATCTTTTGACCACCTATTGATTATTTGTCCAGTTTTAGAAACTGTAGCAAGTGTAGGAAAAATGCCCCCCCCCATTATAAGGCTGTTAGGAATATGTGACACCATGGCTACATCTACAGTGCTGTAGGCAGAACTCAATGAGACGTTTCTGAGTTATATCTCAATGGATTGGACTCTCATGCTTTGGAGACAGAGAGATCATGATGACAACCATTTCACAACCTGTTTTTCCTACTCTCGCAGGAGAGAGGCCCCATATGCAGTTGCTTGCCTGTGGACAACAATGAAACATTTATAAGAGCATGTTATTCAAAAACTGTTCAGAAAAGGGAAATTTGGTTACTGTGAGAAAGAAGGTGTAAATACCCTATCTTGGTAACAGGTGCATCTTAATGTCAATTATTCAAATTGATCAGGATTGTGTTCCCAACCAGGATTATGTTTGCACTGTTTAATTAATTAATGAGTTAATTAATTAGCTTTATTTATTGTCCTCCAGTAATTTTTTTTTTTTGCCATCAAGTCACTTTTGATTTATGGTGACCCCTGGTGGGCTTTTCAAGACAAGAGATGTTCAGAAGTGGTTTGCCATTGCCTGCCTTGTGTAGTGACCCTGGAATTCCATGGAGGCCTCCCATCCAAATAATTGCCAGGGTCAACCTTGCTTAGCTTCTGAGATTTGATGAGATGAGGCTAGCCTGGGCTCAAGTCAGATTACAAAAATTAAAAGGGAACAATAAATACGATAAAAGCAATTTACATAATTTCAGTCAACGTTAAAAACTACAACAATGCCCACTTCCTAGAAATGCCATCCTTAACAAATCCATCTTGTACATTCTTGTACATTATAGAAACGTGGGAGCTTTTCTGATCTCATATGGGAGGTTATTCGACCACATGGGAGTCACAACAGAGAATGCTTGGTATGGGCAGCTCTTGATCTTTTGCATTTTATTTATTTACATAATTTATATTTCTCTGTTCTGCCCAATCAGGGCCACCAAAGTAGCATGTGCAGGGCTGACCTTTAAGTGAAGTTGAGTGAAGCCATTTGTTGTGCACATTGTCAAACTTCAATTAGTAGGGCTGCCAGGTCCATCTTCACCACTGGCAGGATATTTTTTTAGGTGGAGCCTGAGGAGGGCAGGGTTTGGGGAGGGGAGGGACTTCAATGACATACAGTCCAATTGCCAAAGCGGCCATTTTCTCCAGGTGATCTGATCTCTATCGGCTGGAGATCAATTATAATAGCAGGAGATCTCCAGCTAGTATCTGGAGGTTATACTCTATAAAGACAGAAGTATTAGACCAAAGTAACATTGCAAAAAGGTGCTATATTATATTTATAGTGAACACTCTAACATAAGCAATTCTTATATTCAGCATTGCTTATTTAAACCAAACAAAAAACTTCAAACTTTTAGAAGCATTTTCCATATATGTTCCATTCACAGTTGTAAAGAGTTCAATTTCATGTTGAAGAGTGCATACGTGGAACTGTATCTTGTGATGCAAGGTTGGGGTCTCTCAAACAATCCAGTCCGGAGGGCGTGTACAGGGGTCCGGATAATTTTCGCCCTGTTTCGACCCTTTGTCTTCATCAGAACATGCTATAATTCATATGCATATGTTCATTCAGCTAATCAATCATCATGTTTAGGTCATATACAATATTATGAGGAGGTAGCTCACTTTATAACATTGCCCGTGTTACAACATTTTTTGCAGTACTTAAATCCAATTATATGAAGCTTTACAAACATCATCAGTACTCAAATATGTTATAAATATAAAGTGTACATATAAAGAGTTACTTACTCCAAGGCAGTTAGTGTATCTGCTCTTGCGAAAGGAGGAACTCAGGGTTCTCTAAACGCTTCCTGTTTCCTCGCAACAAAAGAGAAAACTTTCCTGAATCGACCGCAGCTGAGGCAATGAGTCGTTCGCTAGTTCTTAAAGGAACATTGCTCTATTTCTGTACTCCTGTGTAGCCTTATATGAAGCATGTCAAATCTAGTTCATTATTATGTCCATTTGGAGATACTGTATTCAGGAAATGGATGTATTTTGCCTCTTGTTGTTTGAAAATCATGTCTACATCTTCCTGGTCTTTGATTTTGCGTATATAACGCCAGATGACAAAATACGAAAAGGACCTGGAGGTTGGCAACCCTAACAATGAGGGTTGCCAGGACTGGCTCAGGAAATTCCTGGAGATTTGGGGGCAGTGCCTGGAGAGGGTGGAGTCTGGGGAGGAGAGGGAGCGCAGCAGAAATTTAATCTCTATGGTATACCACAGAATCTACTTTCAGAAGTTGCCATTTCCTCCAGGGTAACTTATCTCTATAGTCTGGAGATCAATTGTAATTCCAGAAGAACTCTAGACCTCTCCTGTAAGTCGGCAGCCCTATCCAAGTGTTACGCAAGCCATATTGATTGTGTCCAGGCTTAAAGGTAAAGGTAAAGGCCCCCTGTGCAAGCACCTGGTCATTCTTGACCCATGGGGTGATGTCACATCCTGACATTTTCTAGGCAGACTTTGTTTACGGGGTGGTTTGCCAGTGCCTTCCCCAGTCATCTTCCCTTAACCCCTAGCAAGCTGGGTACTCATTTTACCGACCTCGGATGGATGGAAGGCTGAGTCGACCTTGAGCCGGCTACCTGAAACCAACTTCCGTCGGGATTGAACTCAGGTTGTGAGCAGAGCTCAGACTGCAGTACTGTAGCTTACCACTCTGCGCCATGGGGCTCCTTGTCCAGGTTTACTGTCAGATAAACAGGACTCTGTCCTGATACTAGCCAAAATCATGGCCTTATTCAGTTATTTTCTGCACCACATTCATTTTCCATCCACCCCTTAGACTTGCAATATATGCATTGTAAGTGTAGATATTGTTCAGGAATACCACATGCTACTCAGCATATTTTAATAAAAAACCCTTGGCTTCCTCTCTCTCTCTTTCTCCTCCCCTCCCTCTCTCAAAATGATGGGTTATCTCTGCAGTTCACACAGGAGGGAAAAAGCCATTCCGTCTGCTGCTTCCTTATCAAGCTTTAGTGAGTACAGTATGAAAGCCTCCCTGATCTAAAGATAATCAAGACCACATGACTGGAGAATGAGCCAATTGTATGCAGATACGCGCGCCATCAGTGTAAGGTTAATGCATTCCTTGTTGAAAGCATATAATCATTTTGAAGTATCTGCTTTGTGTGTGTGTGTGTGTTTTTCAAAGAATGTCAAAAAAAAGAGCAGAGCCTAATTTTATGTGCCTGGGAGTAACTATCTAAGCTTCAGGCAATACAAACGTTGCTATTACCGGGGAGTAAAAGCTCTGCATAATTAACAAACATCATCATCCTTACAGTTCCTGTAGAATGTGGTAAGTTCCTTGCCTGAAGGCTGCTCTCATCTTACTCTGTTTACCCTGTCCAAGATTAGATTAGTTTAATTATTATGAAAAAGGCTGCTAAGATCTTACAGCCTAATTATGCAAATGTTTTTAAATGTTCACAAAAGTAATTTATTTATTTGGGAGATAAATGAATCTGTTTTGTCATAAAACAGATTGCAGTCCTGACGATGTACAAGCTGGGTTATGTGCCCTTAGGCAGATCTTTCCCCACACATATCAGTGGGATCTCTAGATTACAACATTCTATAAATACATAAATGATCTTCTTTTTCCAAAGGCAGGTTTTATTGTTTCTGCAAATTATCATAATCCCAGAAAGAACTATTACAGGTTTAATATGCAACCCACCTTGTTATGAAAACAGGACTTCTCAGCCAGAATCATTTATAAAATGCTAACAGCTAAAACATTCCTGGTAGACCTATTAAGGTGCACCTGTTTTATGAGGCTTTGGATCAAATCCCTTTCCAAGACTCCTCTCCCATGTAGTGCTGTGAGAACAATTGCTCCAGAAATGGTCCCTTCTTCAAAATAAAACACAGAAGGTCAATTTGAAGCTTTCAACTATTAGGTAATGGTGTCGAAGGCTGCAGTGTAGTTCCTCTTATCTCTGGATATAGGTAGGCAGTTACATCTGTACGGATAGGTTATTTTTCTTCACCTATGTATCCTGCTTACCCTTCTCTCGTACTATCTGAAGTAGCATACATGGAGTTATCCTATTTTTTCCCTGCTAACCCAGCACGGTTAGGAGCCCCGTGGCGCAGAGTGGTAAGCTGCAGTATTGCAGTCCAAAGCTTTGCTCACGACCTGAGTTCGATCCTGATGGAAGTTGGTTCAGGCAGCTGGCTCAAGGTTGACTCAGCCTTCCATCCTTCCGAGGTCGGTAAAATGAGTACCCAGCTTGCTGGGGGTAAAGGGAAGACTACTGGGGAAGGCACTGGCAAACCACCCCATAAACAAAGTCTTCCTAGAAAATGTCGGGATGTGACATCACCCCATGGGTCAGGAATGACCCGGTGCTTGCACAGGGCACCTTTACCTTTACCTTTACCTTTAGCCCAGCATGGTAGGATAGTTTGGCAGATACTGACAGAAGTGATCAGCTTTGCGGCTGATTGGTGTAACCTTGATTGGTGTAAGATCAGAGTTACTGCACTTGGGAAAATTTGAAAGACAGTTTATTAATAAATCTTCCTTCAGCATGTGCCTAGGCTTTTTTCCTTTTCTTTTCTATAATAACAGAGAACAACTTTATTTATTTTTTAATTTGAATTATTTCTATGCGGCCTCTGTGTACAGCATTCTCCAGGAGGAAACAATGATTTAGGAGGAAATACTCATGGGAGCAGGTAACACAAATGTCTGAGATTAATTCAAACAGGAGCAGTTGCTCAGAGAAAGGCTAACAGCCCATTCCTGAGAATGGGGCTGAAAGTATATAGGATAGGAGGTGGTGTGACCTCGCCGCCGGCGTAAATGAGTGTAATCATGCAATTACATTCATTCACGCCGGTGGTGAGGCCGAGCGCCGCTGGACTGTGCCTCCCCCCTCCGCCGGCACAGCCTCTCTGTGGCACTGACAACAGCGTGGCAAGGCCACACCGGCGCAGGGGGGCGTTCTGGGGGCGGGCCAGGGGGAGGATCCACTGCTTGGTCGGGTTCTTCACCACTTTCAGCCACTTGCGCCGGTGGCTGGAACAGCATCGGTGCGCCTGCTATTTAGCAGGTGCAGCCTCGCTGTTTTCAGTGGGGCGAAAAGCCCCAGTCAAACAAAACAAAACAAGCAGCGAAACGGCTTTTTTGTTTGTTTGTTTAACGGTGTAAGGGAAACGGCTTAGGAAGAGGCGCCGTTGCACCTCTTCCTCGCCGTCCCCGTACGCCTCAGCTCAGGAATGGGCTGTTAGAGCACCACTGTTTATAGCTTCGTAGACCAAACTGGAACCACAAACCTACTGGTAACCAATGTAATTGCATTAATACAGGTATAATACGAGCATGCTTTGCTGACTAGTGCTGAACACCAGTCAGATAGCAGTATTCCATATGGCTTTCAATAAAGTTCCTGGTATCTGAAGAAATGAGCTGTGACTCACGAAAGCTTATACCCTGTCAGAAATGTTGTTAGTCTTTAAGGTGCTACTGGATTCTTGCTCTTTTTTACTGCTACAGACAGACTAACACCACTACCCATTGTGATCTAGCTTTCAATACAGCAGTCCAACATAAACTACATCATAATAATCTCATTGATAGGTCTCTAAGGGCCAAAGTGGGAGTTCTCTGTGTGGGGGGGGAGGGGGGTTCCTGTTAAAACCAGGTCCATGGTGTTTTGGCTCAAGACGAGGAAACCTCTCTCCTTTACTTTTTTCCCCCAACCTCAGATAGCTCTATGGAACCATTTTTTGTCCCATGGCAGCAAATATATGTGTCCTACACCACAGCCTTAATCTGAACTGGCCCTCCACACCTGCATTTTAAAAGAAAAAAGTCAAGAATCATAGAGTTGGAAGGGACCACCAGGGTCATCTAGTCCAACCCCCTGCACAATGCAGGAAATTCACAACTACCTCCCCCACACTCCCCCAGTGACCCCCACTCCATGCCCAGAAGATGGCCAAGATGCCCTCCCTCTCATGAACTGCCCAAGGACATAGAATCAACATAGCTGACAGATGGCCATCCAGCCTCTGCTTAAAAACCTCCAGGGAAGGAGCACTTACCACCTCCCGAGGAAGCCTGTTCCACTGAAGGACCGTTCTAACTTAGAAAATTCTTCTTAATGCCTAGACGGAAACTGGGAATTAATGGAATTCATGGTCATCATATCTGATTGGACTCTTAAGACATGATCAACAGTACTAAGGTGGCACAAGTAAGTCTAAATAGTTTTGTAGCCTTTTTCAGTAGGGCTGTCAATTCGGTTCGGTCCGAACTGAAAATCAACCGAATTTCCCCTGATTCGGTGATTTTCTGTTCGGACGGATCCGAACTCAAAACTGGCGGGCAACCGGGGCCCCCGAATTCAGTGAGTTCGGGAGTTCGCGAATAAATTCGGCAAATTCGGCCCCCCTTCAGGGGAGCCCGCTGAAAGGCGCAGGCTGCCCTTTAAACTGATCTGAGCCTCCCAGCTGGGAGGCGCAGATGAGTTTAAAGGGCAGCCCGCCCCCCTTCAGCGGGCTCCGCTGGAGAGGCGCGGGCTGCCCTTTAAACTGACCTGTGCCTCCCGGCCGGGAGGCGCAGATCAGTTTAAAGGGCAGCCCGCCCCCCTTCAGCGGGCTCCGCTGGAGAGGCTCGGGCTGTCATTTAAACTGATCTGTACCTCCCGGCCGGGAGGCGCAGATCAGTTTAAAGGGCAGCCCGCACCTTTCAGCGAGCTCCGCTGGAGAGGCGCGGGCTGCCCTTTAAACTGACCTGCGCCTCCCAGCTGGGAGGCGCAGATCAGTTTAAAGGGCAGCCCGCCCCCCTTCAGCGGGCTTCGCTGGAGAGGCACGGGCTGCCCTTTAAACTGACCTGCGCCTCCCAGCTGGGAGGCTCAGATCAGTTTAAAGGGCCCCCGCGCGCCTTCAGGGAATCTCTCTGAAGGCGCGCTGGGGCCGAATTTTCCCCCGAACTCCGGATCCCCCCGAATTAGCGGGGATCCAAAGCGGGGGGGTTCGGACTTCGGCACGTACCGAACCCACAAGGGTCAAATTCGGCCGAATCCGAACTGTACCGAATTTTTTTTTTTGACAGCCCTATTTTTCAGACATTGCATACAATGACAGGGCAACCTGGTACCATTTGTTTCGTTTCCTAGGATCTTTTAGACACTTTCTGGGAAGCGATTAGGCTGGTGGTAAGCTCTACAGTTCCTGTCAGTTTGTTTGTTTTGCTGATTAAATTGTCCTACACATTCCCTGCCACATGTTTACCACCTCTTCAGAGGAAATAATAATATTTTAACTCTTTTGAAACTCTGGTTTATGCTTTTTATCATAAATCACCTAGAGGTCCCACTTAGGACCAGCATGGAATGAATATTTGAAAAATAAACACAGAAACAGAAAAAAGTACAAAATTGGCCACATGCGGTCAGATAATGGGCTAGTACGAGACGTATTGCTTAAACGGCTCAAAAATATAACTTGTAGTGCAACAAGTAGACTGGAGGATTTTCTAAATGTAACACTTAAATGTTCCAGTAAACAAGTGTGTTACTTAGACAAGGTTATGCTGACATAAGTTACATGGGTGAAATCCATAATGGGGAAATCATTAAAAGTTTCATATGGTAGGAAGTTAATCTAAATGCTTCTGGGTGTTCGTCTAAACTCTTCTGGATGTTCATCTAAATGCTTCTGCCTGATGCAAAGGGACCTGTTATATTCTCACACATAAACTAGGGAAAGATTGAAGAGCAGCTGTTTAGCACACAGTAGCTTCCAGGTTCAGTTTCTGCCATCTCCAGTTAGAAGGATCAGGTAATATGTGGTGCAGAAGATCCTACTGGACATCCTGGAGAGCCATTGTCTGTTAGTGTCAGTAATATTGACCTTGATAGAACAATGGTAGGGCTTAGTATATGGTGGGTTTATGTGTTCATTTTGTACACTTCCTTTTCCATAAACTGGTCCAATATAACTCCCAAAGTTTCTATAAAGGTCTTTCCCCCAAGCTATTAGGAAACTTGATATCAGAGGGCAGTCCTGAAGGGGGGGAATCAAGAAAGAAGAGTTGGTTTTTATATGCTTTCTCTACCACTTAAGGGAGACTCAAACTGGCTTACAATCAACCTTCCCTTCCCTTCCCCTCCCCACAACAGACACGCTGTGAGGTAGGTGGGGCTGAGAGAGGTCTAACAGAGCTGTAACTTGCCCAAGGTCACCCAGCTGGCTTCATGTGCAGGAGTGAAGAAACAAATCTAGTTCACCAGATTAGCCTCCACCACTCATGTGGAGGAGTAGGGAATCAAACCCGCTTCTCCAGATCAGAGTCCACCTCTCCAAACCACTGCTCTTAACTACTATACCACGCTGGCATATGGAAGCCACCAAGCAGCATATGGAACTTTCAGGTCAAATTTCTTAGAGAAGAAAGGTCTTCCTTTGACTATGGAAAGCTGTTGCCTCTCTGGCTTGATAATGCCCAGGTGGACAAGTAGTTAGATAAGAACATTTCTTATAGCAGTTCTAGATATTCTATGTAGCTGCCTCTATCCACATATATTACTGGATACCAGATAAATTAGCATTATGGAAGATGAAAAGGAGCCAAATTTGCCAATCCTCTCTGAGTAGTAAAAAAGAAAGACGTGAAACATGGTACAGCAGGTTAAAAAAAAAACACCACCACTTTTTTCAATTAAACCCATCCCCTACCTCCTCTGTAAGAACTGATCAAGTTCACCTCCAGTGTTAATGTCACAATGATTCATTAATGTCTTTTACAGTCAATGTTTATTTCCCCATTTCAGTTGATGCACTTCATTAGAAATATATTGCACTAAGAACAATGCAGCTTGTCTCCTTGATTTGTATATAAATTAACTGCTATTTAAATAGGCAGGGCAATGACTCTGCATGGAGATTATACCTAGAGTTTTCTTGTGTATTAAATGGGGGATGTGAGCGATGGTATTAACAGGCTGCTATGACATCACCATTATCATGGATATTTGAGACATTAGAAGCTGCTGGCTGTCATTTAAATGAACACATCTCAAGTGCACCTGCCTTATAATTATTCATTTGGAGTGGGATCATTAACATATTCCTTAAGTCATTTACAGGCATTCTACATTAATGGTTTTTTTTTTCCATTCTTTGTAACAATTAATGATAGGTATATATACAGACATGGGTGCAAGAATAAAAGAGTTCTTATCATGGTTTTTGCACAATGAAGGTTTGTAGGGCACACAGTTTTCTTGTTATGGCAGTACTTTCCAGATGAGCTAGATACACGTGAACACATGAAGCTGCCTTCTACTGAATCAGACCCTTGGTCCATCAAAGTCAGTATTGTCTACTTAGACTGGCAGCAGCTCTCCAGGGCCTCAGGCAGAGGTCTTTCACACCACCTACTGCCTGGTCCTTTTAGCTGGAGATGCTGGGGATCGAACCTGGGACCTTTTGCATGCAAAGCAGAGGCTCTTCCACTGAGCCACAGCCCCTCCCCCATTATAGTACATCATAGTAGTATGTGTTTGACATTGATGACATAAGTAATAAGCAATCTGCTGAAAATGTGCCAGATGTATTTGTACACTGATGATCTTCAAAATATGAAGCAGGAATGTGTGGGAAAGAGTGTTCCTTCTCAGAGCTAAACCAGACATACCTCAGGGAGATCTACAAAGAGATCTTCCCAATATATTTTGAATGAAAACAAGAACAATTCACCCCCTCATTCTGATCAGGTGATGGTCCTGGTTTGGGGCAGAGACAGGTAGATAACGTTCTTCTCCAGCTTACAGGACACTAAGAATTCAGAGGAGGAGAAATCCTAGCATTTCCTTGTCATGGTGAAGCTTAGACTTCTGTAACCTCGACCTTCTTACAACAGTTTCCTACTAACTTACTTTCCTCTAAAACTTTTCTTCTCTCAACAGTGACAGCAGCTGCTTCATCACTCATTACTTAATCCTAAAACCACACTAAGAGGAAGTTTGAAGCACAAGCATTACTGAAAAATGTAGTCCGACATACTTCCGGATCGTTATTATGAACTCAGCCATTGTAGCCAGGTAATTTTTTATGGAACCAAAAGAGGTATAGAGTTGCCTGAGTCATTTTCAAATTGAAGGGCGAGAGGGAGAAAGGTCTGTATGCGAACCCCTCACCACCACTCCAAACCTTGGCAATATCACAAAATTTGATATAGTCGGGTGAACTACCAGTTCAAAAATCCAGGGTTGCCAACTAGTGAGGTTTCCACTGGCATCAGTAGTCTCCCCCTCCCTTCCTCTGGTTGTCGGTGCTTTTCTTAAGGGCTGTGCACCTTTTTTTTTGGTATTTTTCGGGTTTAATAAACCCAGAATTTTTTTTAAAAAACCAAAAAGCCAAATATAAGGGATTTAGCTTTTATGAAAAAATTAAAAAATCAGGTTAATTAAACCCAAACCCGGAAAAAAAGAGCTGGGCTCCTTTAAAAAATTTGGCATTATTCCGGATCCACCTTTTCGGTCCCTTTAATTGCTACCATTTTGTTAATGGTAAAAAAAACAAACCAGAAAAATACCAAAAAGGTCTTTTGGGGGGTGTTGGTTTGGCTTTAAATGAATGCACACCCCTACCTTAATCCTATGGGTTTGGCCCTGTGTTGGAATTTGAGTGGGAAAATATTTTGTCCCTGAGACAGAGCCATAGGATTGGCCTGAGGAAATTGTAATTTTTGAGGGAAAATAATTTTTTGAGGAGAAAAGGGAGGGAGAAGGCATCTGGGTCCAGTAAGAAGAAGAACACAGCCTGAGGAAGAGTCTCAAGATAGCTGTTGCCTCTAGAGATCTCTAGCCACACTTAAGTTACACTTATAAGTTACACATTATAAGTTACATTAAGTTATAAGTTATAAGTTACATATTATAAGTTACACTTATAATGAAGGGAATAGAAGCTAGGCAAGTTTTAATCTCTTTCATGCCTTTTAAAGGAATTTGCTGTGCCGTACCTTTAGGACCTTTACAGCACTAAGCTTGCAGCCAATTTTAACTTGGCTTTTCTGTGCCCCCAAAGCACTGTGCCCCCAAAACACTGCAGCTGCCTTTGAATACCTTTTCCGCATCCCTTTCTTTCTTGATTCCTTCTCAGTCACACACACACACACACAGAGAGAGAGAGAGAGGGGAGGAGGGAGAGAGAGAGAGAGAGAGAGAGAGAGAGAGAGAGAGAGAGAGAGAGACCATTGTGTGTCTTGAATGCATTAGTATTTTCTTCTGGCTCTGACCTTTGCTTGCTCAGCTGCATCATTGGACACGGCATGCGTGCTCTACCTCTGAGCCAACTGATCCTGCCTTTAGGTGCATAGATGAGCCCTGGGTTAGGCTCTGTTCCTTTGCCAGATTTGTGCCTTCCAAGACTTGCCAACCCTGCTTGTATCATCCAATACTGGCGTCCACTTCTAGGAGGGATTTCTTAAAGACTTTGCCCCCAAACCAATACCTCCCATTCTTCAATATAAAATGACAAGACAGGAAACAACCAATACCATCATCTGTGGACTGTATGCTTCTCCTCTTATTTTTTTTAAACAAGGTATTACAAAAATGCAAGAATATAACAATACAACAGTGTACAATTAGAGATTTCCAAATTTAAAAAGTAAGAAAAATAAAACTCTTTGCAACTTATATCCAATTTAACACTTTGTTCTTAACAGTCTGACTGAAAGGTTTGGTTCCAGTATTCAACAAATGGGATCCAGCATTGCATAAATAGGTTTTGCACTTGAGTCTCCTTTCAAAAATCTTGTTTAATTTCAGAAATCTTATCCTTTAACATGATGTGCCACAGTTTATGTGCCCAGTTCTCTGTCTTTGGAAATGTATGCTGTTTCCAGTTCTGTGCTAATATAATTCTAGTAAACTAGTAAAAGTAATAGAAGATACCACGGATTTTTCGGTAATTGATCTATATTATACCCCAATAAATATGGAGTGTATTTCTTTAGCTATTATTCTACATATTTCATTTTGTATATTATTCCAGATTTTTTTTGACAACGCTGCATTCCCACCAATGGTGAAAAAGGTGCCTATTTTCTGCCCTCATCTTGAACACTTTATTTGAGGTATTGGCACCCATTTAATAATCTGGTTGGAGAACAGTACCATGTGTTAATGACTTTAATACTCATCCTACTATTACCACACTTTATAGATTTTGAAATTTTTTGCCATCTTTCAAAAACCTTCAAAGGTTGTTATATCAGAAACAACTGGTGGACAAAACAATGCTCTATGTCCTTAATCTTTTCAAAAAGATATTGCCTTATTCATCAGTGTTTTAAGAAGGTTAACTCAGATGATAGTCATTAAATCTAAAACATTATTAAATCCAATATTTCATTATTTGTGTCTATTTTTCAACCCCACCCGCCCTCACCCCAAGCACTGAATTATGAATTTAGGAAGTTTTGTTTCAACTGAAGGTTTTGTTTAAGTTCAGAGAGAGAAGAGTAATAACTTGCCAATATTACGGCTGATTTCATTTTCAAATCAACATTATCACATCATTACAGATTTGTCAGTTTTATGGAACAATTATTCAGTTGGTTTATTTCAATTTCCAATTATTTCAGATTCCACAATTCACTAAGAATGCATTCTCGTTAACTTTCCTTAATTGGATGTTTCTTTCATAATAACTTGTTTAAACCATGAGGGAAAAGCACATGGCTAGAAATTGTTAAAGTACAGTTCACAAATTTCATTGTGAGTGACAACATTCATTTAATACAGATAATCCAGGTAAAATGATTGCATGTCAGATGGCTGAAACGAAAACCAAACTTATGCAAAAAAAATCATATAGAATAACCAGTGTTTTATACAAGTCTGTGTATAAATACTCTTCCAAAATTCTTCCACCAGTGAAATTAAAAAGACTTCAGTGGCACTTCTCCAAAGCAGCTGATGATTCAGTCTTGCTGGATTCATACTGCTACAGAATGCAAGCAACACACTTGAATTCGTTGGATATACTTTTAGAATGATTATCACTGAGTCAAGTCTTTCTACGTGTAACACAAGCTGAAATGCATCCTTCATTATTTTCACACTGCCCAGCTATTTTCAAATTAACCACTAGGTGGCAATACTTGTAACCTGAATCCCGGTGACCTTTTTGTTATGAGATCAGAATTTTAATATCACAAGCATTTACCACTTGTGTTCGCCTAAACACATTCATCTCGTGTCAGCTACATACAGCACAGCCAGGCCATCTTCCTGTCTGGTCAGTTGACAGTTTTCATTCGTAAAGGACATTTTCAATGTCATGACACCCATCTCACACAAGCCCTTGTTATGCATGACCCAGTTCTAGTTGCAATTAGACAGCTAGTCATATATATATATATACAACTGATGGCTCTGGATAGGCTTCATACAGCAAACAGATGCATCTAGCCAATGCAGATATGAATCAGTCATATGCAATTGGTATGTACATACAAACCTGCTGTTTGCATATTGATCTTCCTGAATAGGGGTAAGTGAAGGCCAAGTAGCCATGACTAGTTGAGAACTGATTTATGATGTTTTATCAGTACCAACCAACATCTGGGAAGTGCTCTTTAGATAGAAAATTAACTGAGTTTTGCTTCTTTTTTGTTAGGCATTCCCCTCACAAGTGAGAATCATATAGACTATAATCTGGCACATTGTGCTAAAACAGATGATGCAGTGGTAGAAAAACTACTTGTAACTATGTAATGATGTAATAGAGGTCTTGGATGTAAACTCACCTGTTGGGGTTTAGATGTGGAGAGAGAAAGAGTGAGAGAGAGAGAGAATGACACAGGGTACGGTAATCATATCTGACTTTTGGACTCCTTCAGTTTGCTTGTTTGACATATGAGAAGAGAATCTAGAACAGCCTGAGCAAACAGAGAGCTGCAGGAGGATGTAGAATCTTCAAGTCTTAGCTTCTCATTGTGGTGGATAAATCAGTTCCCCGTTAGCCTTAGATTGGATCCCTCAGGTCAGCTCCACTAGCAAAGGTGCTTTCCTCTACCCCAAAAACTCTTCCCTTGAATCAAGTATTTCTTCCACCAGCAGAAGATGCTTCTGCATCTGGGGGAATCTGCTTGAGCTGGAGGGAGACACCACCTCTAATGGAACAGATCTGCAGTTTTCAACATGGTAATCACTAGAAGTGCAGACGACTTTGCAGTGAAAATATCTGTTGTGACCTTTGTGGTGAGAATTTTTATATTAAACATATTAGTTTGGTTTAAGAAGAACCATTTTTATATCTCAATATTTTAACCTGTAGTTTAGAATCCACATGAAGCTAGCTGATCTCAGCTTTTCCACTAGGCTCCTGACCTTAGAGGGTAATGGAGCTTGCATTTAGGAGTTGATTAACCAAAGCACATTAAGTGCCTGAAATTATGTTCAAGGGCAGCAAGGTTATTTCGACAGGCAGCAAGATTTCTGCTTATAAATGGAGGATTTGTTTATGTACACAGGCTGACGAACAGGCAGTTGTCAGAGGCTCTGGAACTGAGTGACTTATTTTGAGAACAGGGTATTTCCAAACAATATTAGTCATGATTTATGAAAACTCATCTCCTGAATAATTTGAAAGTAGGTGGCCTTTTGAGACCCTCTCTCATGGTTTAGGCTATAAAAGGTTGGTCCAGTTGTTCAGTTGTTGTCCTTCTCAGGGAGAGACCATCTCTGTCTCTTCCTTGGAATGACCCAAAGTGCTTTATCTGTCTGTCTGTGTATCAGTCTCTGTGTGGGGTTTTGTTAAAACTGTCAAGTATTATTCTTCTCTTTGCCTTATAACTCTTTCTAAGTTCAAATAAACCTATATGCTTTACTGTTATATGTGTGTGTGGTCTAAGAGTGTCCTAAGTATATGGTCTGTGTTTCCTATCACATTCTCTGGCTTTGCTTTGGTAAGTAAGCAGGCAGAGAAATCCAAACACAAGGAACTTAGGGGTGGGAAAGAAAATTCCCATGTCAACCATATCATTTTTAACAGCCATGATCACTTGTGAGGCAAGCCTCAAATCTCCTTGTCACACAACCATCCAAATCAGATAGTAGGTTGAACAGCTTTGCAGCAATACCCGGAAGTGAAATCAGCGCATCGTGTGGGGTGCACAAATGCATTGTGCAGGGGGCACACACGTATCATACGCCCCCAGCCATGCCCCCACAAAGCTCCCGCCGGTGGAGCAAAGGGACCTGGCAACCCTAACCATGAAGCCACAGTTCTCTCCAAGCTCTCTCAGCCCCACCTACCTCACTTAATTCAATTCTCACTTCATTCAATGTGGTTTTTACCCAAGTAATTTGTGTCTCATCTGTGTTTAATTTACAGTGCACTTCAATATTCTGGCTAGCTCCTGTGGCTGGGTTTTTTTTTTTTTTTTTTTTTTGCACCGTGTCATATTGCAAACTGTGCAGTATTAATCATAAGTTAAGTACAATCTATTCTTTAACAATCCTGTCCTTTTTCCGTTACTGTTTATTGCCTTTATTTATCATATACACTCTCGTTAGCCACCCTGACCCCTGCTATGCAGGAGGAGCGTGGGATATATGTGTAAATATTAAATAAATAATAAAAATTAGTAGTGTATTCATGGTATCAGGAAGCCAAGTGATTTGGTTTGAATCAGGATTGAATAGATGCCCAGATGGAATCTTCATCCCGAAGTCCCTGGTGGGTCTTGGTAGCCTTGGATCTTGTTTGCCTTCCCAATATCTTCCTTGAGAGCATAGGTTTCTGAGTC
Organism: Euleptes europaea; assembly: GCF_029931775.1. Taxonomy (NCBI): domain Eukaryota; kingdom Metazoa; phylum Chordata; class Lepidosauria; order Squamata; family Sphaerodactylidae; genus Euleptes; species Euleptes europaea. The sequence goes on along the minus strand of NC_079316.1, from coordinate 31,631,841 downwards.
ACCGAGGAAGCTGCTCAAACCATCTGTGGAGTGCCCGGATCATGGTCATATATCTCCATGTGTGTTTCATGGGGTGCTTTTCAGTTTTCAGAAGGTTAGAATAAGTTGTGTGGATCCAGGCATCAGGGGCTAAACAATGCACAAGCCATCAGGAATGCAAATTTTGAGAGGGGAACTGAAAACTGACAGCCATAAATGCAAAAATCGGGGGGGGGGGGAGTTTCTAGTTCAGTTCTAGTTTGCATTGTTCTCGGATGTTGTGACAGGTAACAGCTTTTAATGTTTGCTGTAGTCAGAATAAAATGTGCATTTATTCAACTGAAAGCATTAAAAGAATGGAAGGGAGTAATTTTCATCTGCATAAGCCTCCAAGATCTGTCACATGTTTACCCTTCCCTCTCTTCATCCAGAGAGCTGAGCACATATGGTTTAGAGCTGTTGAAAAAAAAATTCGGTAAAATTTGGATCTGGCAAAATTCGGCCTGTTTTTATTCAGGAAATGCCAAAGTCCGAACTCCCCCGATTCAGATCCATGGAATTCGGCACGCAATTCGGAGTTTGCGAATAAATTCAGCCATTTAAAGCCATTAAAAACACATTTGTGCCTTTCCGCGGCTCCAGGGGGGGCATGTTTGGAGGTAGAGGTCCCAAACTTTCAGTGTAGCTTGAGGGGACCTTCTTGCAAGAACCCCCAAGTTTTGTAAAGTTTGGATCAGGGGGTCCCGAAATATGGGGCCCAGAAAGGGTCCCCGCAAAATTGCCCATTGGAATAAAGCCAGTAAAAACACATTTGCGGCTTTCCACGGCTCTGGGGGGGGCATTTTTTGAGACAGAGGCCCCAAACTTTCAGTGTAGCTTGAGGGGACCCTTCTTGCAAGAACCCCCAAGTTTTGTAAAGATTGGGTTAGGGGGTCCCGAGATATGGGGCCCGGAAGTGGTCCCCCCAAATTGCCCATTGGAATAAAGCCAGTAAATCCACATTTGCGGCTTTCCACGGCTCCGGGGGGGGCATGTTTTGCAGGTAGAGGTCCCAAAATTTCAGTGTAGCTTGAGGGGACCCTTCTTGCAAGAACCCCCAAGTTTTGTGAAGATTGGGTCAGGGGCCCCCGAGTTATGCGGTCCCCCCCATCCACCCATTGGAATGAATGGGAGCAGGCGATCCATAACGTGCATCTAGAGAGCGGCAAATCCAAGGCAAAACCTCCCATTATTTCTGGGGCAGCCAGAGAGAGACTCACCACCGACCCACACTGACCTCCAGATGAAGGTGGCAACCAGTGAAAACAGCAACAATCACACTCGCAAAAAGATCAAGGCTTCCCCCCCAGGACAGGTCAGAAATGTTACAGGTAACAAGTCAAATCAAGTGCTGTATTATGTCCATTAATAACAAACTTGCGACCTGTTGCAGGGTTAGTAAGTTCAGAAACTGGTAATAAGAACCTGCAACATTGACAAGACCCACATCTATAATTACCTTTAGGTAAAGTGGAGATCGTTTGTTATTAATAGCTTCAACAACTGTGACTCCAAATACCTTATTTACGTTATTCAATGTGCATGCCAATTTTGGTACATTGGCAAAACAAATAGACACATTAAATATCGCATTGGCGGAGATCGTTCACGTATAAGGAATCGGGTTCTAGAAGCGCCCCTAACACAACATTTTCTAGACAAAAACCACACTGATGAAGACTTGTCCTTTTTTGTACTTTGGCGTTATGTTAAACAAGGCATTGATAAAGTTGATATTGATTTATTACTGCGATGTCAAGAATCTAAGTACATACATATTTTTAATACGCTGTATCCTAATGGACATAATACAGCACTTGATTTGACTTGTTACCTGTAACATTTCTGTATTGCACCTTTAAGAGGATCATCCAGCTGAAAGCTGTTAGCAAGCCTTTGCAAGCTGTTTGCAAGCCTTTGGAGAAATTGTTAAATTCCATTGTGATTTTATGTTCAATGGCCAACGCGTAAGCAGGTTACTAAACAGCTAAACAGCTAGCGTGTGAGTATTATAAAAATATATATGCATATTATATGCTAGTGTTATAATACTTTATTTATATACATTTGTTTTAAGTATAACAATTTCTGTAATATCAGTTATGTTTACTTTAATGATACATTGTTTCTATGTGATTTTACTTTGGCAAACCTGATGAGATTGTATGCCTTAATGCCTTTATTTAAATTTTGATGTATACCTTATTAATATATTTAATAGTGGTCCCTGAAGAAGACTTATTAGTCGAAACAGAGTGACAACTGGATCTCTGTAAAGAAGAATCATACTTCACTACAATAAGTGAAGACTGGAACAACACAATTATATACGCTGCGTAGCAGTAATATAGCTGTTTTTTGCATCATTGTAATACTGCACATATGCACAAACTGTTGTCCATCCGTGGATCTGCTGCTCTTATAAGTTGTCTATGTACTATAACTTGCGTATATATATATATATGTGTGTGTGTGAGAGAGATATGAAAATATAATATCACTAATATTTCATTTTACAAAATTGTTATAGTAGAATTTTTTTGGCAATTACTGCTGATTCTATTGCATAACTATCATACAGCAGGCTAACCTTTGTTTGCTAACCTCCAGGTACTAGCTGGAGATCTCCTGCTATTACAACTGATCTCCAGCTGATAGAGATCAGTTCACCTGGAGAAAATGGTTGCTTTGGCAATTGGACTCTATGGCATTGAAGTCCCTCCCCTCTCCAAACCCCGCCCTCCTCAGACTCTGCCCCAAAAACCTCCCGCCAGTGGTAAAGAGTGACCTGACAACCCTACAGTTTAGAGCTGGGGAGACCTGTTTCCACACTCAGCCATGAAGCTCCCTGGGTGACCTTGTGATAGTCACTCTAACTGTTACACCATAATGCTCCTGTGAAAGTTCATTTACAGTTTGGTAAAAAATCAAATCCAGAGAATCCCTGTTAATACCTGGATCATGGAGAAAAGAGAGAAAATCAGTGATGTGATGTATCTCCCAGTGATAAATAGGGAAGCCCTTTTCTCTCATCTGAGATAGATTATTTGAAATACTAAAACAGCATTTTTGCATTGTTGCTTAACTTGTGTATGTATACAGAATATAACGTGTGTACACACAGATATAAACATTGTACAAAACTCATAAATTAGACCCATCGTTACAGTCTACCATTATCACAGCAAGGTTCCTGCATCCCTTTTTACGGCCGTGACATTGCTGCTGAAAATCTAAAAATACTAAACTTGCAAGATGGAGGCATCCCCCTCTTTCTACTTCTCACTTTTCTCCCATTGCTCCCCCCCTCCCTGCAAATTTCTGCCTAGAGGAAAAAAATAAGGACCAATCAGGAACTAAGAGGAAGCTGCCCATTTTGGAAAAAGTCTGAGTGCCACTGCCTCCAAATGGAAGTGGAGAGACCTACCTAACTGCATTAGGGCAAGCATTTTGGTAACCAAGTACCCCCTACTGTGCTTATTACATAGACTACAAATAGGACAGATAGTTTGGAATGATTATAGGAGAACTCTCTGACTTATATAACTCTATTGTACTGGCACATCGGGGGGGAAAAAGCCCTCTTTCTCTGAGACATGAACCCTCTGTGAGTTGCTAACATCTCCAGCAACCCTTTTAGAGCTATCTGGTTTATTCATCCCACCCCAACCCCCAACCCCAATGGATAGAGCAGCATTCTGTGCAAAACAATTGGTGTGTAAGTTCTCTGTATTTTGAGTTGAGTATGAAACTTGAGGGATATGTTAAAATGAAAGAAATTATTCTATCACAAATGACTACTTAATCCTTCTTTGTATAGCCATACAGCAATAGCAACACAGCATCTGTATAGCGTTTTCTAGTGTTCAGAGGCTGAGCAACTCACATACATTATCTTGTAATCATGACAACAACTTTGTATGGTAGTGCAGTATTATTACCGCCAAATTGTGGGAGCGGGGGTGGGTAAGGGATTGAAATACAGTAGCTTGTTTAAGAAAGGTCACCCAGTGAACTTTCTGGTTCATATCACAGTCTCTTAACTCTCGTGTCTCTCAGATTAAACCCTGAAAGATACACATGAACACATGAAGCTGCCTTATACTGAATCAGACCCTTGGCCCATCAAAGTCAGTATTGTCTACTCAGACCGACAGAGGATCTCCGGGGTCTCAGGCAGAGGTCTTTTACATCACCTACTTGCCTAGTCCCTTTAACTGGAAATGCCAGGGATTGAACCTGGAACCTTCTGCATTCCTAGCAGATACTCTACCACTGAGCCACAGCCACTCCCCAAAGATCACTTATATTTGACTAATTTGCCTTATTTACATTGGATACCGGGATCAGTACTTCCAGTCCGCCATTCTTCATTTCAGATTTCATTCTAAAAAGATAGCTGCAAACAATATTTTTAATATTTATGATGACAGGGCAAGTATGATATGCAAAAGCTGCTAGGATCAAATTAGTGGCCCTCCCTGCTCCCTCTGAAGCTGTATTTCATTAAGAAGAAAATTGTGTCTCTTTTGTTTTTTACATGATGCTCAATTTGACTTTAAGGAATATCCCATAACATAATGCTCACTTGGAGGCTGTACAAGACTTAGAAGAAGAACAAGAGTTGGTTTTTATAACCCATTTCTCAACCTTTAAGGAGACTCAAAGTGGCTTACAGTCACCTTCCCTTCCCCTCTCCACAACAGACATCTTGTGAGGTAGGTGGGGCTGAGGGAGTTCTGAGAGAACTGTGACTAGCCCAAGGTCACCCAGCAGGCTTAATGCAGAGGAGTGGGGAAACCAACCCAGTTCACCAGATTAGAGTCCACTGCTCATGTGGAGGAGTGGGGAATCAAACCTGGTTCTCCAGATTAGAGTCCAGTCCACCCCTCTTAACCACTATACCACCTGGCTCTAATTATACTGTCTATCAGATATGTTTATGCATACTAAGATATGGTAAGCAGGGTGCAGTTTGTGTCCTTAAGCACATATTGTTAAGCGAGTAGGCATAATGTGGCCCCACTGCCTCATATACTGCGTCACCCTTCTGACATCCATCCTCTGGTCAGTAAAAGTGGGGACCTAAATACTGAGTTGTGGTCTTTTCATGCCTTTGCTCCTTCTTTGTTTGTCTGCATACTTAGTTTCTCCATTCATCAGTCACTACCCTTGTGTATTTTTTAAATTTTGTTTTTTTTCCTTTAAAAGTGACACAGAGCATGTTTAGACGATTTGAACATGTTTTTTTATAAAAGTTTTTATTATTTTTCTATACTAATTAGACAAGGTATTCAACAATCAATATAAGTACACATCAGAGTATAAATTCTAATTAACAATTGTTGAAAATACATACATATATAGATAAAAAATAAAATATAGAGACTTCCCCTACACCTCCCTCAATCTTGTCATTTATTTGTAATCTCCTTTGTTAAGATTCTAATCCTAATATTATTACAAACATTTATAAGATATTTTTTTATTTTTTTTATTTGACATTACTCATAATCTAAGTATTTGCTATTTCATTTATCTATATTCAAATAAAGAAAAAGAAAAGAAAAAGAAAAAAGAAAGAAGAACAGATATAAACAGCACTATTTTTATAATAAAAATGGATTAGGTAATAAGTATCATTTTTAACTTCCTTTGAGAATGAATATTATGATTCCTCCATTTCTCCCACATATCTAATAAGTATCAGTTATGTTAATACCATTAATTATTCTGTTTTTGTCAAAGCCAAGCCATTCAATCAGTCCTTTTTAATTAAATCCCGAGAAAGATTAAACCCTTTGACCCAGTCTCTTTATCTTAAATTTCCAGCATCTTCCTCTTTTCCCCAGTAACTTTAAATGTCGAAGGGCACCCATGGAGGTTGTTAGTGTAATTCCCTCTGTGAACATTGATGGGAGATAGTAGATCTGCAACATGTTTTCTTCCATCCCTAAGGCGAGAAGAAAAATCCCAGTATTTCCAACTTTTTGCGCTTTTAAATTCTCCCAGTTAACTTTGAAAAGTTCATCAGGTAAATCATAGAACCAAAAGTCAAAGTCTCTTACATTCATATTGATGGTTGTCAATTGGGTTGGTTCAATTTCTTCTTGCAGATGTATATCCTTTGGTAGTCCTTCATAGCTCTCCATCTCCTTTGCAGAATTTAATTCTTCTTTTAATGGTTTGTCATTTGGGGGGCTTCCTTCTCTCATCTCTGTTCTCATTGTCATAATTCGGTCTTTTATATCCTTGAGATCTCCCGAAATTACATCCAGTTTCCGATTATCAAGTTCATAAATATTGTTTGTCAGAGAGACTAGTCGGTCCATGAATTTAGTCTCACTTTCCATGATTGCTACTTCTGGTAGTTTGTTGATGTTTAATTTGTAAAATCCGGACAGGTATATGTTGTGAATTGTAAAGTGGTGTTACGGGGGACAGGATAAAAGGTCGCACACCTGTCATTTGCCTAGGAACTTGGGAAGTATTTGCTAGTTACACAGTGGTGCCACACATCCGGTCTCAAATCCCGTAGTATTCTCGCGATGGCAGACGATAGCTGATGCTTCCGGATAAGACGTGGCTTGAAAATTTGTTTACTCAGAAAAACCTCCTGCCGGAAGTAGGGGGGAATCTGCTCGTCCCTCCCCTTTACACTTCTGAATTTCTGATTGGTGGCTATAACGTCATTCAAAAGGTCCCAATTGTTATGTCTATCCACCGATCAATATGATTAAGATCCTGCCGGCTTAGCCAATGTTTTTAAATGTCAAAGAGTCATCCAAACCTCAAATGGGGAGATACGGATTCTATAGATATTTTTCCACTCCTTCAGGACTTCCAATTCCAGGTAAAACAAAAGAGTTCTTGTTACTTACTCAGATTTTAGAAGAGTAGGTATACTTGCTTATGTATCGTTGCTTAGATGGTAATAGGTAGGGGAGAGCTGAGCCTAATTCCAGAGAGACGTTCGCGGCAATGCTTTCCCCTCAGGCCAGATGGGACCTCATCCAGGATTCCGAGAGTCGCCCGATGGCTCTCTCAGCAAAACTGGGGGTCAAACCGCACTTCATGGGCAGCAGGAGAGATCCTGTTTCCCAATCCACTATTTAGGATCTGGTAGGGGTGCAGGATTACACCCCAGATTCGAATGAATCTTGGTTCCCTTGGGAGCCCCCAAGAGACGTGGTGCTCAGCTCAGCGTCCCTAGTGGAAGTCGACGATTTGAACTTTTGAGAGAGCTGCAAAGCCACAACAGTTCAGAACTTATTGAATGCTTCTCTTGTTTCCCTGTAAGTTCTTCTATTCTAAAACTCTCTCTCTTTGGGAGGCTTACAGTTAATCGACATTTTTTTTTTGAAAACCCTGTTTTTGCAGTAAACTTTATTGAAAGCAACTCTACATGTGTGGGATAGGATTGGTTCCCCAAGTCTGCTAACAATTCACATCAGTCATCTTCTATCCTAGCTAGCAAGTCATTGTTCCTTTTCTTACCTTAGTCTTCTCAACTCCTATATGAGAGCTTTCTTCTCTTAAAGTGACAGACAAACATGCATGCACATATGCACGTGCACTGTGAAATCACAGCAGATCTATAATTTGTTGCCAGGTATTTTGTGACACAATTCAATATGTGAATATATTAGTAATGAAAAACCTGAAAGCAAAACAAAGATTTGACTTTGTCTTATTAGGGTTATTCCAGGGAAAGTTTGCCCAATTCCTTTCTGAAAGAAAGAAGTCAACAATGATTCAAGGGCTGTGTTGTATGGACTTTCATCAAAACCTAAACAAACTTTCTCAAAATTGTAATACTGGATTCATATTCTTAATTTTTTCGAAAAAGGCATATGATGAAAACAAAACCTCATATATGAATTTTTGTTTGGCCTAACCCCAACAAAAGCCTTGCTTATCTTTCCCCAACAAACTAGAGCGGCTTTTGAAGGACAATCTTCAAGTTAGACCAGCTTCCAGTGGCAGTTTGTGAAAGATCACTAAAAGTAATTGATTTGGTTTGCTGAAGTTCCAGTGAAGAAAAACAAGGCAAACATTTTGCTTGCAATCATCTTCCCCTGATTTGCATAATATCCCCCCCTTATCAGTCCTCATTTTAATGCAGAACATGGTTGCCTATTTTCTATGGTCAGTGGACACTCTATTTTAATTACTTCAAAGGGAAATGCATTTTGAAGGTGTTTGGTTCCAATTTCAGGCAAGGAAGAACAAATTAATATAATGATCACATAAGGGTATGGCAAAATCATCAAAGATGAGCAGCATGTAGCAGAAAAAGATGAACACACTTGCAATCTGTTTGCTTCTTGGTATCGCTGGGCCCCTCTCTAATGATGAAATATGCAAATTAGCTCACTCAATAGCAGACTCCTATCAATGGTGATCACCAAGTTACATAAAGATATTCTGTTTTATGCTGCTGCAGTTATAAGGGATGGGGCATGTTTATTTCAACTTCAACACTTATTTAATCTTTCTTAGAACAATTTCCAGCTGATTCTTTGGTAATTTCTTTCTATGTAAAATAGGAAATGTAGCGATCCTAAGTAGGTCTACTTAAAAGTAAGTCCTAGTTAATTCAGGAAAGTATTCTTAGGACTGCAGCCTCTGGGTCCAATTTAGTTACAGATGCATTTACCAGGAGAGGCACAAGACAAGACACAGATAATAAGTTACTAAGCCTCCATTATCTTTGCAGGATCAACTGACTTCAATGGACTGAGAAGGGTGTAATTCTGGAAGAAGAAAAAGAAGAAGAAGAAGAGTTGGTTTTTATATGCCGACTTTCTCTAGTACTTCAGGAAGAATCAAACCAGCTTACAATCACCTTCCCTTCCCCTCCCACAACAGACACCCTGTGAGGTAGGTGAGGCTGAGAGAGTGTGACTAGCCCAAGGTCACCCAGCTGGCTTCGTGTGGAGGAGTGGGAAAACAAATCCAGTTCACCAGGTCAGCCTCCACCGCTCATGTGGAGGAGTGGGGAATCATACCCGGTTCTCCAGATTACAACTGATCTCCTACCGATAGTGATCAGTTCACCTGGAGAAAATGGCCACTTTGGCTATTGGACTCTATGGCATTGAAGTTCCTCCCATCCTCAAGCCCCGCCCTCCTCAGGCTCTGCCCCCAAAACCTCCCACTGGCAGCAAAGAGGGACCTGGCAATCCTATTTTAGAGCAAAGAACACTGATTCTTAGGTGCAAGTGGAGAACTCTAAGGGCTTGTTCAGATGGCACAGTCTCTTCTATATCTCCACTTCTACTTTCAAATTGAACAAATTATGTTGCTTCCACTCTGTGATCACCATGTAATGAGGCTAGTAATTTTTCCCACCCACTAGAAGTAGTAGTGACTATGGAACAGGAAAACTAGGCTGGTTCTCTGCGCCCCCCTCCTCCAGCCTTTTTCCTCCTGACTCCTCCTACTTCCTACATACATACATTCATACATATATATATATATATATACACATATATTCTTTGAGAATTCCTATATTTGGGGAAAATATATACATTCTTCGTGACATCATTTAAAATGTTATTGTCTACTCTCTGGAAACCTGCAGGTAAATGAGTGCACCATTATTTTAACACTGTAGTTAAATCCCATTTTACTAGACCCACAATACCAAATAGCAGTCTACACCAATTATTTATTATTATTTTGATCTTGTTTTCAGTTTGCCTCTTTGTCTGGTAATTCCGGACATGGGGGTGGAGGAATACTAAGCAAATCTCTCAGGGCATAATTTCAGCAAGGTCTTACTGATTATAGCTCCCTCAAACCATTTTTATTGCCAGCAATAAAGATTGCTATTGTACATGAAGACCAGTGTGCTGTCAGACTGGCACCGCAGGAACTTAGCTTCAAATCACTGGATGATCCTGGACTGGGGAGACCTCCCAGCCTCCCTCTTTATTGCCTGCTGCCATATGGAAGGGTAGCAGAGGAAAGATGGTCACAGAGCAGTGTCACGCCAAAGGCACGATGTGGCTTCTGGCAAATATCCAGAAGTGATGCCAACATGACACTCTAGGACAGGGGTGTCAAACATAAGGCCCGAGGGCCAGATCCAGCCCCTTGAGTTCTCTTATCTGGCCCGTGAGCAAGCCGAGGCAGCCACCCACCCCCCTCTCCCAATCTGGGCTGGTGAGGCACGGCACGGCCCGACCAAGTGACATTTATATCATATCCGGCCCTCGTAACAATTGAGTTTGACACCCCTGCTCTAGGATTCAGATAAAGTTTTGTCTGAGTCCTAGAATGTTACATAGGCTTCATGTCAGCAACGTGACATCACTTTAGGGTATTTTCTGGAAATGATGTCACACCGCGGCATCATTCCCCCTATCCACGCTCCCTTCTCCCACTGGTTGCCAGCTCATGGCTGGCAACCCTATCCCGGACCAATCTCTTTCTCTCAGCCTAACCTATCTCACGGGGTTTTGTACAAAACAAATGGAAAAGGAGAGAACCATGTCTGTCACATGAGTTTCTTGAAAGAACAGTGGGATGAAAATGTTTTAGCTATTTATGGATAGTTTCTCTCAACTGAGTCTGTTCCATCTCCTCTGAATCTGAGAATCCCAGTCAGAAAGTGTGGCTTCTGGTCACATGGAGCCCCTGCAATCCTTGTTTTATGAAATAGCCATTAGTCAACATTACTAAATTGCTCCTTACTCTCTGCTCATACTAGTGACTCTTCCTGTTAACTCTCTGATTTTATTCAAGAGCATATTTTTAAAAGGATCATTCAGTGCTCAGTTTAAATGAATTACATGACAAATTATTATCAGTCCCCTAGATAATGCTACATAATCTTGCCGGCCAAGAGGACAAATGAAAGATACACCCCACATCCAACTAGAACACTGTTTTTATAACTTCCAAGCAAGCATCTTTCTGTTCAATAGGTAAGAGTAACTCAGGAAATTTAAATATGCTCAGATCACAGCAACACATGCCCAAGGTATGTTGGCCTCTTTGTTGAAACGCGTTCTTTCGGAAAATCGTTTTCTTTACTCATTGGACGACAAGAATGCATTGTCAAGAAATTTTATAGCAATAATTATAAAAGCTGTCCATTTGAACCCATCGAGGTCTCACTGATTTTATCACACCCAGCAGACCTCTCTGCAGGAGGACACGATATTTATGTTAGCAATATATGCGAGAATTGAGATCGTAAAATTAAATGACCACATAGAACTGTCATTTATGTGATGAGCGCCTACATATGTGGAGGCCGGTTTATTTTGCAATCTGGTGTATACTAAATGGTCCCCTCTCTGAGAGAATGTTCTTAATCACGCATTTCTTCACTCTTTCTGTGATATTACATTTGAAGGACTTGTAAGGGCAGTTTGCTGTAAAATGGTAAATGGCTACCGGCAGTACAGGGCTGACAGAAGAGCTCACTAAAATAGAAGTACAGTACATCTTGTATGCAATTGTTTTATGAGAAACATTATGGTTACTAGAATAACATTTCACCATTACCAACTGCTGAGAGAAAAGTCATTAAGATATTTGGCAAGCCAGTGTAATTTTTCAACAGAGCTAGAGTACAAGACCTCAGAATAGCTTTTGCAAGAGGAGGGGAAAAAATCCTAGCTGTCACGAGGAAACAACTTAAGCCGTCTGTGTCATTTTATTCACAGGGGTTTATTTTCACATTCCAATGAGAGAAAGTTATTGCTTCTGGAGAGTGAACAATTGAGCCTTAACCCTTATTATAACAGTGCAGTTTCTGAGCTGCTACAATAAATCTTATGGAAGTCTTTACATTAAAAATCTTGCTTTTCTCGGGCACTTGAATAGTCAATAGCGTCACTCAGATGCTTTTATACCAGGTTTCTAAACAGCCGCTTTAAAACAAAAAGGAATTAAAATACTGCATTTAAGTACACTTTCACGGTGGAGATGCAAGCAAACGGAAAATAATAATTCAAGTAAGCACTTGGAACTCATATCTTTCCCGTGTTGTTGATCCCGGGAAATGGAACAGGGGGAGGAGGGGGCGGAAAGCACAGAGTTGAGGCGGGAAAAATTACAGTGCTCTCTTCCACTCTTGTTCAACAAAGCAACAGGACAAAATTCAGGCAATCATTCTTGCATGTCTGACAATTTGCCCTATAATCCTGGTATTATTTAATCTAACATTAACATATTCGAATTTAAACCAGAGCTGTCAGCGGATGACACCCAGCTCCCGCTGATCCCAATAAATAGGATATTTCCCCCCTTCACAGGACTGTACTCTAATGAAGTGCCAAGGCATCGTAGCTGCAAGGTACAAGCGCGCCACTGAAAACAAGCTCTGGTGCATCACTTACATTTCTCTGTAACAAGTACAGTAATGACCTATTACAGTAATATCATGAGGTAACAAAACGGAGGGTAATGAGGCCCAATGCAACCTAACTCTTCCCGTTGTCGATGTTGCCGGAGGCAACAATGACTTCTGGTTAACGTTGTATGACAGAAGATCTCATCGAGGCCTTGTAAATGATGTGGTCCAGCACTAAACAAGATGCCTTTTCATTCCTGTTTCTTGCGGCAAGTTTTAAAAGAAACAGTTTCCAAAGGTGAGAGGCTCAGACTGTGACTACAATTTATCCATTACGTCTTTGAGAAATGTCAGATGTTTTCCACTTTCCATCACAGCTGAACAATGCACCCTACTTTTGTGCCCTGTGAGGGGCATCAAATCAACAAAAGGGCAACGTCAAATATGTGATGAATGCAGAATCAAATTCTCATGAAAATGGAAAATGTGACTATCTGTCATGAGCCAATGTGGGATGGAATATTGGACTTTTGGACTGCTCAGACAAGACAGAACCACTGGGTGGCCTTGGGCTTGGGTCCACATATGTACAAAATAGGGTTGCCAACTTCCAGGTGATGGCTGGAGATCTCCCACTATCACAACTGATCTCCAGGCAATGGAGATCAGTTCACCTGGAGAAAACGGCCACTTTGGAAGGTGGTCTCTATGGCATTATACCCCACTGAAATCCCTCCCCTCCCCAAACCCCGCCCTTCTCAGGCTCCACCCCCAAAATCTCCAGGTATTTCCCAACCTGGAGCTGGCAACCCTAGTACAAAAGGAATCATAATTAATGAATGGGAATGTAATTAAACTTGTTCAAAGTCTACCTTTACTTTGCCCCTGGTTTTTGCTGCTGTTCTAGATAATTTTTTTAACCAGACAAATATAAGCTTTGGCCTTAAGTAAAAAATGGATATACACTGAGCTTATGAAGTGCGTGTGTCAGGAACTGATTGAATTCAGCATTTCTGGTTTCTGTTGCACAGATCTTTGGGGCAAGGAGATTTTGCAGCAAAACTGAAAAGCTATATCTGGGATATATTCTAGATTTTACTGGAGAGACAAAAAAAATTTTAAAGCCTTTTGGTGCAATCCTAGGCAAAGTTACTCCATTCTAACTCTGTTGGAATCAATGGGCTTAGAATGAAATAATTCTGGGTAGGATTGTACTGCAAGTGGTTTGTGTGTTTTTGTGTAGCCTGCTTTTCAATCAAAAGGTCTTCAAAGAAAGGCTCTCTTGAGAAATGTGGTTTAAGAGCTGAGACTTACATACTAAAACTATTTAAAGCAGCTCTATTCACTTGGTGGCTTGGGAGCCACATGTGGCTCTTTGATACGCTACTGGTGACTCTCCTCCAGTGTGCCACTCTTCCCATATTCCAGAAAAGTGGGCAAGATCATTGCCTGGTAGGGCTTGTGACTGGCAGGTGGTTCCTATCTTAACAGAGCCACTGCTGGAGGAACTGGAGCATGGGTAAGCTGTAGGGTTGCCATGCCCCTCCCCTCCCCCAAACCCCACCCTCTCAAGCTCCACCCCCAAAATCTCCAGGTATTTCCCAACCTGGAGCTGGCAACCCTAGTAAGGTGTGAGCCTCCTGGAGCTGTGGGCCACATTCCAGGGGTGGAAGTAAATGACCTGTCCTTTCCACACAGCCTTTCCCTTCTCTACAGCCTCCATGCTTTCATCAGGGCAACTGCTGAGACCTGTGGTAGATTCACTGCTTAGTTAGTAGTTTTTGTGGTCTAGCAGTATATACTGCATAAACTCCCTTGCCCTGAAACCAGTTAATCCCATCCCTGTACCTCCTTGTTAATAAATGGAAGTTGCATTGGGAACATCTGTGTCTACTGTATGAACCTAAGAGCAGGAGCCTGAGTACCCTAATCATAGCCTTGCCATTTGCCCCCTTCAGATGGGCAATCCTCTGCCTGTCTGGCCCTCCCAGTGTCCTTTGTGTCCAGTCTAGTGGGAGAATGGTGTGTGCGTGGGGGGGGGGAGAAATGGTATCAACATCACATCTGGATGAAAACAGTGCATCATCTAACACTTGAGAAGTCCAGAGTATTGGATGACTCATTGATATCAAATCCATGACATTGCACAACATCATGTCTGTCCCTTGCCCTGCCCCCAAAGTTCCTGGGGGCTCTGAGTGATGGCCTGACAACCTTACCTAATCCTGACCCACAAGCAAAAGGGAACATTACAGCAGGGGCTTTGGGTCAAGCCTTTGGCAGCATTCAGATTTCACCACAAACAATGGCTTGTTAAAACTTAGCTTGTTGTACAACCATTTGTCTACAAGACATCCATAGCAACTACATTCTGAAAATCGAGCTTAACATCCGGGATGCTATCCTGGGTGACCTTGCACTGCTCTTCTGCTGGCAAAGTGTTGGTATGTAACCAGCCTCTCTGCTAGTAGTCAGGGAAGAGGTGGGAAAGGGGAGTGGAGCTGAAAGGTAAGCAAAACCTCCTGAGAGATCTTTGATGGCCCTCAGACCATCCAACTGTCACCAGCCCTCTGGTCATCTACCATTGCCCTTTTTTGCCTACTCATGTTGGTGCTTCTCTACTCATGTTAAACATTTGGAACCCAGCAATCCAGCCACAAAATGCATACATAAATGCACAACACAGTCTCAGCTTCATTGTTCTTTATTAGAGCCAGCATGATGTAGTGGTTAAGAGCAGTGGTTTGGAGCATTGGACTCTAATCTGGAGAACCAGGTTTGATTCCCCACTCCTCCACATGAAGCCAGCTGGGTGACCTTGGGCTAGTCACAGCTGTCTTAAAGTGCTCTCAGCCCCACCTACCTCACAGGGTGTCTGTTGTGGCGAGGGGAAGGGAAGGTGATTGTAAGCTGGTTTGATTCTTCCTTAAGTGGTAGAGAAAGTCAGCATAATAAAAACCAACTCCTACTCTGTCTTCTTCCTCTTCATTATTAATTCCTGATAATCAATGGAGTTTTCACAAAGTTCAAAAAGAGATAACTGATAACTGAAAATTCCCAACTAGTGAAGCAATAGCGGTATTCATGAATTTTGGATGCCTGATTAGTTCACTTCAAACCGTAATGCTTGCAGATGCCTCGTGTTCCAAGACTACTCAGATAATTTCCAATATTTAGAAACAAATAGACAATTCACCCTTAATAGTGAAATGTTTCCATGATTTAGCTCTGAATAGCAACAGTTATGAGAAAATTCAGCAAAATAAACACTGCAGTAAAAAGTAAAGCTCATATAATTTGTAGGGTAAACAGGATTACTTTTATAAAAAAAGATCCAAAGTTGGCTAGGCTGGCAAAGCCACTGGAACATTAAATTAAAGCCGGCAAATAGAAAGAAGCACAAAAAATTAAGCAATAAAACTAGTGTGAGTCAAGATATGAAATATTAACAGATTAGTGCCTGTGAGGTTGTTTTATAAATATTTTATTTCCTTGTCCACAGCATTCCTTTGGGTCACATTTCCATCCTTTTTACCCTTCTTAGTTACTTGTAAAACTCAGGTCATTTTAAGGGGGGGAAACGGAAATGATAGGGTGGGGGAGAGGTAAGCAGTAGGGCAGAGGGAGTTAATCAAAAATTCCTATGGGCCATTATGTCCCAGCCCAGGAAGTAAGAAATGATGGCATCTCAGCACAAATCACCAAGCTCTGCTCCACATTACTGACAGCTCCCACCGCTGGGCAACCAAGCCACAAGCTGCATTTCCTCTCCACTTCCTCTCACCCCCCGCCTTCTCTCTCGTCCAATTCCCTTCCACAAAGGGTGATGCTAGTTGGTAGGGCTGAAGTCTTGGAGGGTGTTGCACTGCCCGTATCTGATGGGGCGCAACTGACTCAGCGAGGAGTGCAGCAGTTATGTAGGATCCATTGTGGCTAATGGAGAAATAGGATAACTTAGCTGCTAAGAATGCCCTCTTCCATTGCCATCTGGCATGCAAGGTAACTCACCTGATCTGGCCCCAATGATCCAGGCCACAGAAACTTTGGGTTCTTGGGAGCACAGTAAGACACAGATATCCATCAACACTAACAACGAAACCGTTATTCTCTTTTCTAGGTACAAGAAGTGCTGTATGATTATGCTCAACAACCAGTTCTGGACTGTAGTCTGAGGTAGGGTTGCCAGCCTCCAGGTAATGGCTAGAGATCTCCCGCTGTTACAACTCTGGGCGATAGAGATAATTTCACCTGGAGAAAATGGCCTCTTTGGAAAATGGAAGGTACATTATACCCCATTGAAGTTCCTCCCCTCCCCAAACCCTGCCCTCCTCAGGCTCCACCCAAAAATTACCAGTAAGTCCCAACTCAGAGCTGGCAATCCTAGTCTTAGGAGGAGGCTGGATCCTGGGTGGTGCCTCACCCTTCTGTAAGGAATTTAGGCCATGGGGAGATGATGTTTGTCAGGCTGTCTCTCCCTCGTCGAGCTGACGTCACCCTCAGCAACCCTCCCATCCTCTTGTCCTTTTGCATCTATTTAAGATGTGGTAATTGAGATGAAAATTGCTTTTTGGCATGCCAGATAGGGTTGCCATCCCCCAGGTGGTGGCTAGAGGTCTCCTGGTATTACAACTGATCTCCAGCCGATAGAGGTCAGTTCACCTGAAGAAAATGGCCACTTTGGCCATTGGACTCTGTAGCATTGAAGTCCCTTCCCTCTCCAAACCCTACCCTCCTCAGGCTTCGCCCCCAAAATCTCCAGATATTTCCCAACCCGGAGCTGGCAAGCTTACAGATGCTGAACCACAGTGAATTATAGTGGCTGTGAACAGTTCGGTCAACTTTGCACTGATGTTGTAACTTTGCACTAAAACCAAGCTCAAGTTACTTCAGAGAATTCAAGATGTTCCAAGAAAGTTGGAGCCACCTATGAATACTTCTTCTAAAAAGAGATGAGGAGATCTATACGCTCATCCAGAGCCTTTAGCCATGGAATAAATCCAATTTAGGTAATCTTGTCCTTTTAAAGAGGAAAAGCCAAATGTGGGAAAGGGCAGAATTGTATGACACTGAAGGTTCTTAGAAAAAGCACCCCTCCCCCCGTTATCTAGGGTTGCCAACTTCAGCTGGAGAAATTCCTGGAGATTTGGAGGTAGAACCTGGGGAGGACATGGTATAATGCCATAAAGTCCACCCTCCAAAGCAGCCATTTCCTCCAGGGGAACTGATCTATGAAGCATGGACATCAGTTGTAATGCTGGGAGATCTCCAGGCCCAACCTGGAAGTTGGCAACTCTACCAGCATCTCATCAAACCTATTATGTTTAATGTACACCAGTTATTCCAGGCAAATAATATCATTATTATTAAATATCATAGCAACAAACAAACTTTGACCCTCTGTCTTTAAATAGCTCTTCCAACGCCAAACACCTTCCTTGTGGTGCTTTAATGGGGGGGGGGGAAGCTATTTTTGTGCAATGCTCACAGAGCTTCTTTTTCATAGGATTATGAGAAAAGTGGGCCTGTTCACCCCGGGCCTCCAAGAACATAAATTAAAACTTTTAGGACAAGTTGCTTGCTTGTTACAGTATCTGAATAATCTGTTCTTTATAAATAACATTTCAATCCTCTAATAGGTCTAAAAAATGGGAGAGGGTGTTTGTGGACACTGACTGCACATAGAGTACATAGATTAGCTAAAGCATCTATAGGTGAAAAGAGGCAGAATACTGTTGAGGCTTAACAAGCTGCGTATGAACTCTTGATACATTTTACTTTATAGCGATACAAAAAAAATTGTTGATAATCACATGCAATCATATAATATGATGGGCTTTGAGTTGTAAGCAAAAAAGCCAGCAAAAATATCCCTTTGCTTCTACATTCTTATTCCCACTTCCTCCCATTTTCTTACCCAAAGCCTCAATGATGAATGCAAATTGCATGTTTTTACTATTCGCCAGTTTTGACTGCTTCTCCACATCCACCAAGAAAGGAAGACTGGTGCGTTGAAAGCACTTTGGCATCACTCTGGAAATAAGATCACATAAATCTGGAGAAATTTTGTAAGCATTGCTATATTTTTCCTTACCTCAATATTCATTATTAAGAACAAAATTAAGTTGTAGATTTCTGCGAGCCTTTGCAAAAGCTCTAAGAGCAATATGGGTGACATTGGAAGGGGGGTGAGATTAACACAGCAATTTCAGATAATGGCAATTGATTCAATTGGTTTGCAATGGAAATAAAAGGTTTTTTTAACGTATTATTTAAGACAAAAGCATCAAAGAGAACCATTTAAATGAATTACCCAGAAAGGCTCCACGTTCAACTGAGCAAAGTATTAGACTTAAATTATTCGCCTCTAGTGACCCCTGAAAAAGGCTTATATTTGTGGTCCGAATACAGAAAAGCTTAGAAATGCTAATCATTCCATCTGGAAATCAAAATCATAAACTGTAAGATTATTGAATTCTTCCAGTTAACTTTCACGTGCTGAATTGTAAAGACTTCGTTAGCCATTTGCCTGGATGAAAAGTGATTTAGGGTTTTTATTGTTCCAGATTCCGCTATTCTGAGAATTAGGAAATGAAATATGTTTCGAGCTTAACTCAGTAAAGATCAAATCTTTATTAATACACAACTAATTTCAATGGTATGGTATTACAAAGCAAAGGAATAGATCTGCAAAACCTTTCCATGTTTATAATCTGAAAGGGATATACCTCATTGGTCTGACTTGTAGATGATGTAGTTAATTCTTTTCTGAGTGGTTTGGTTTTTAACTATTTTATTATTAAAACATAACAATTCAAGTCCCTCTTATTATCACTCATATGAGTTACAAGAGCATTTAAACCATCATAACTATTAAATTGGGCTGCCTATGGAGATTTTAGGATCCCGATTGACAGCTCAGGCAGCAGAGGGAGCCTGCAGTGAGAAGCTTCTGGAAGCTATCAGCTTGGCTGCCATTCTTCAACCTCTCCTGCCCCTGAGGTGCAACCCGGCATCTTGGTTCACTAGCGGTGGTCCCCAACCTTTTCAGCATAGTGAACCACAAGTCCAAGTTTTTTAAAGGTATGATTACCCATCCAGGGCCAGCCCAAGGCTTTTTTAGTGTCCTGGGTGAATTATGACCATGCTGCCCATCTAGTCCCGCATTCCATTTTCCGGTTGCCATCCAGATGTTTTTGAGAAACCAACAAACGTCACAGAAAGGGCACAGCTGATCCCAATATGAACCTCAAGCTACTGGCATTCTGAAGTACACAGCCTTTGCATATGGAGGTTACATTCCAGCTTTTTCTCCATTACTCACTCTGACCTCCCCTAAGATTCTAAGAAACTTACTGTAGTAATTATCAGGACACATTTGACTTGATTCTTTCTTAATCGACATGTAGTGAAGAAAAAATACCAACTAATGTATAACATGGAAGATATTGTTTCTAGGGTCAGATCTTGGTTTCCAAAACACAGGTCAAAGCCTTGCCTCAAATTACTCACTGAAGTTGGTTCTTCTAGGAGCCACTTCAAGTTCACACAGGATGATTTCCTTACAGATGTATTATTCTACATAAGGAAATGTGTATACCTATCATCTGTAGTCAAATGTCAAGTTTTGCTTACTGAGATGTCATGTTTTGCTTACTGAGATTGGTTGCATTCATGACCTATGACAGCATGTGGTGTTTTTTTTCTCTACAAAGCAAAAATATCAATACAGGTAAATCACATAAAAAATGGCCTAGTTTTCAAGGTCAGTACAGTTTATTGGGCTTAGTGAAGTACAAATTGTGAAAGCACCCCTAGTTTCTATCTAATCTTAGAAGACTGACCTTTCACCACTGTGTAACAGCCACCATATATGACAGGGCAGATGCTACTCAACAGCTGTTTGCTTGGATCTGCTTAACTATTGAGACAGCAAGGTAGACTTCCTCTGAATGTGGAGGATCCACTTAAGTATTTTGATTTAATAGTTTTCGATAGCCTCTTCTCCTTGTCTGTGAATGTGTTGAGACAGCAAGGGAAAAAGTCTGCTTCAGTACAAGACAGCTCTGTGTGTGTTAAGTCAGTGGGGGGAAAGCCATGGTGAATGATAAAGAGGACTGGATGGAACTGCTATGCTCTTGTGCTCCTGACTCTGTGAAACTACTAGATAAGCACCAAATGGTGACGTGTCATATCTTAGCCTGGAATTAGGATAAAAGTTCATTCCCCAGTACAATTGGGGCTCAGTCTTTTATGCTTGTTAAGGCGGCTGGGCCACAGCTGTAATAAAACTGTTTTCTCGACTAACAGTCTCGGGTCTCTCTCCTCCGTGAACCTCTGTTTTCCTGCAACACAATGAATACCTTTAACCACCTTCATATTGGGTGAAGTGTAAACTTGAGCACCTGCATTGTGATAAGAGGAATAACCAACACATCACTGATTATCTGAATAGGGAGATTAAGAGATTTCCATTACCCATTCATAAACCACATCACGTTTGGGGAGAAAGGGTTATAACCAAAAAATTTCTCTTCCTCCAAGTGGACAGTTCACAAGGCTACCCTTGAGGTCAAGTCCCTGAGAGTGGAGGCATCCCTCTATCATCTCCTCCTTCTCCGCTAGGTGAGCCAGAGCTGGAGTTTGAGGAGGCATGCTCAGGAAGTTCCAGGTTAAGGAGATATGTGAAGATGTCAGATAATGGTAAAGGGGTTGGCAGCAAGGGGTGTGGTACAGTACATCTCCCTTAGCAGGTAGAGGGTAATGAGGCACTGCAGTTAGAGTTGTGCAAAAAAAAATTGGGGGTAAATTTTGGGTTTGGTTTTTTTTGGTCATTTTTTTTGGGTATTCAGCCTATTTTCAGGTTTCCTGAAAAAATTGGGCCCATTATAGTCAATGGGGATTTTTTCAAAGCTCCTAGGGGGGCATTTTTGGAGGTATGGTCCCCAAATTTGCTGTATGCCTGCAAGGGACTCTCCTTCAATGGTCACCAAAGTTTGAAGAACCTTGGGACAGGGGGTCCAATTTTATGGGCCTGCAAAGGGGTTGCCCCCCAACCTCCAAGCATTTGTGAGCAGAGCTGTCCATCAGGTTAAAAAGTTCAGCATTGCCGAGGACTGGTGGAAAGAGGCGATTCCAGGCTGGTGCCTCAAAGTCTGGGGTCTGCCTTCGTTTCTGGGTCGCTTTTCATGATGTCCATGCAAATGAACTTCCAAATGGAGGGAAAAGGCTTAAACGCAAGAGAAATAAGGTACGGAAAACATTCCTTTTGGTGGCAAATGACATCCTCTGAGCAGTCCTTTATTGTGGTTATGAAAAATTGGATTCAAAGAGATGGTCACAGTGCAGGGAAGCAAAGCCTTTACTCAGGGCAACCTTCTTTTGGAAAACAGGTTTTCATGAGGGGTGATATTGGAGCCAACTGAAGTCATGACCATGGGGGCTGTCTGAATGAGATTGCTCATCCATGTGGATGAAGAAATCTCCTTCAGAAGTCTGGTGGTTTGCAACTGTCTGGCTTTTTTTAGTTGGGGGATTTATCCCTCCGGGTGGGACTGAGTGAGCCCTGTCTTTTAAATACCCCTATCTCAAAATACCAGTCAAAAATATTAACAATACCAGTCAAAAATAAGGAACAAAAGGGGGAGAAAGCACAGAGCCATGCCTCTGAGCAAAGGCAAATAGCCAAACCCAAAAAGCCGAATATCTATACGTCTTTTTTGGGAAATTGCTATTTGGCTTCAGTTTTATCCCCAGGTTATGGAGTTTGGTAAACCCAAATTCCAAAATTTACCGAAACGGCTAATTTTGGGTTTATTTTCAGTTCGGGTTTATTGATATACACAACCCTAACTGCAGTAGGCTGAACAAGAGGTTGGGCTGCAGAAGGAGCAGCACCAAGACAGAGCCCATGCCTCTTTCTCTCCCCTGGTTTTTCCATGTCCAACTGAACAGCTCCCACCCTCTCTCCAGCCTTCCCCCCTTCTTCCAGCTCCCATCATACATTTACTAGCTGCTGGATGGCTTTTTCCCCTCACTGTTGTCACAAAGGGAGGGGGAGGCAAGAATGTGAGAAGTTGGCAAGGAGAAAGAGGAGTGAAAGTGGAGAAAGTGGAGAGGGAAACAAGGGGGGTCTGCTATCTTGGACTTGATTCTCACCAACAGGGAAGAACTAGTAGATGAGGTAAAGTTGTGGAGCCCCCTGGGTAGTAGTGACCATGTAATTTTGGAATTTACAATCTTTTCAGACATACAGGTCAGACTTTAGGAAAGCAAATTATAACAAACTTAAATTTATGATGGGTCAGAAATACTTAAGGAGAACGGAGTTCAAGAGGGGTGGGAATTTCTTAAAAACAAAATACTGAAGGCACAATCACAAACAACGCCTAAGAGAAGGAAAATGGGAGGAGCCTAAAGAGGCCAGGGTGGCTCCATAAACAGCTTTTTAAAGACCTGAGAAATAAAAAAGACTCATTTAGAAAGTGGAAAGAGGGCCTTATAAGCAAGGATTAATATAAACAAATAACTAGTGCTTGTAGAGATAGGGTTATGAAAGCTAAAGCTCAGTATGAGCTTAGGCTAGCGAGAGATGCTAAACTACAACAAAAAGGGTTCTTTTCTTATGTTCAGAATAAGAATAAGAACAAGGACATGATCAGCCCATTGAGGGGACTGGTAAGTGAAATTGTAACAGGAAATGAAGAGAGGACAGAACTGCCCAATTCCTACTTTTCCTCAGTCTTCTATTGTGAGGGAAAAGGTGCTCAACATGGCAAAAACAGAACACATGATGAGGTAAGGGAGTTGCAACCTAGGATTGGCATTGTGGTAGTGCACAAACACTTAGTTTCTTTAAATGAAACAACGTCCTCAGGGCCAGATGAATTGCATCCAAGGGTACTCAAAGAACTTGCAGATGTAATTTCTGAGTCTCTGTCTATTATTTTTGAGAAGTCTTGGAGAACAGGCGAGGTGCCAGAAGATTGGAGGTGGGAAAATGTTGTCCCCATCCTCAAGAAGGGGAAAAAGGAGGATCTGAGTAACTACTGACCCATCAGCTTGACTTCTATACCGGGAAAAGTTTTTGAACAAATCATCAAACAGTCAGTCCTTGAGCATTTGGAAAGGATGGATCTGATTACTAAGAGCCAGCACGGGTTTCTCAAGAACAAGTCATATCAGACTAATCTTATCTCCTTTTTGAGCATGTTACTACCTTGCTGGATCAGGAGAATGCTGTAGACATAATTCATCTTGATTCCAGTAAAGCTTTTGATAAGGTTCCACATAATATTCTTGTTGACAAATTGGGAAAATGTGGTTTAGATCCTATTGCCGTTAGGTGGATCTGTAACTGGTTGATAGATTGCACCCAAAGAGTGTTTGTTAATGGTTCCTCATCCACTTGGAGAGGAGTGACTACTGGAGTGCCTCAGGGATCTGTCCTGGGCCCTGTGTTGTTCAACATCTTTATAAATGATTTGGATGAAGGACTAGAGGGGTTGCTTATTAAATTTGCAGATGACACTACAGGATGATCTTGACAGGCTAGAATTGGGCTAAAACTAATAAGATGAAATTCAACAGAGATAAATGTAAATTTCTGCATTTGGGTAGGAAAAATCAAATGCATAATTATAGGACAGGGGAGACTTGTCTTAGCAATAGTGTGTGTGAAAAGGACCTAGGGGTCTTAGTAGACCATACACTGAACATGAGCCAACAGTGTGATGCGGTAGCTAAAAAGGCAAATGTGATCTTGGGCTGTATCAACAGAAGTATAGTGTACAGATCACACGAAGTGATGGTATCACTGTACTCTGCTCTGATTAGACTTCATCTATTGTGTTCAGTTTTGGGCACCACAATTTAAGAAGGATGTAGACAAGCTGGAACATGTCCAGAGGAGGGCAACGAAGATGGTGAGGGGTCTGGAGACCAATTACTATGAGGAAAGGCTGAATGAGCTGGGTATGTTTAGCCTGGAGAGGAGACGACTGGAAGATGATATGATAACCATATTCAACATTAGGAAGAACTTTTTAACAGTTAGAGGAGTGGAACAGGCTTCCTCAGGAGGTGGTGGGCTCTCCTTCTTTGAAGGTTTTTAAGCAGAGGCTAGATGGCCATCTGTCAGCAATGCTGATTCTATTACCTTAGGCAGATCATGAGAGGGAGTGCAGAAAGGTTTGATTCCCCACTCCTCCACATGAGCAGCAGACTAATCTGGTGTACTGGATTGGTTTCCCTACTCCTCCACATGAAGCCTGCTGGGTGACCTTGGGCCAGACACAGTTCTCTCAGAACTCTCTCAGCCCCATCTGCCTCACAAGATGTCTGTTGTGGTGGTGGGGGAGGTAATTGTAAGCTGCTTTGAGACTCCTTTTGGTAGAGAAAAGTGATGTGTATAAAAATCAACTCCTCTTCTTATTCTAAATAAATTGAATTAAATTACTTTCCGCTTAGTCCAAAAGCAGATAAACCATGGTATTTGGATTTCAGGTGTATTACAGTGCAATTCTCAACACACATTCCTGGAAGTAAGCTCCATTGTGTAGACTTCAGTAGGATTCCAGGTTAGCCTTGCAAGTAACTTTTGTGTGTGTAAAGTGCCGTCAAGTCACAGCCGACTTATGGCGACCCCTTTTGGGGTTTTCATGGCAAGAGACTAAAAGAGGTGGTTTGCCAGTGCCTTCCTCTGCACAGCAACCCTGGTATTCCTTGGTGGTCTCCCATCCAAATACTAACCAGGGCTGACCCTGCTTAGCTTCTGAGATTTGACAAGATCAGGCTAGCCTGGGCCATCCAGGTCAGGGCAAGTAACTTTTAAGTTACTGAAATAGACTGAGTTTATATGGAAACATTCCTATTTTGTTTACTTACAAATCAGTGTTCCTTTATGCTGGGTTACTTAGGCTGTCTGCACTGTAATAGAGCATCTATGATGTTGATAATGAAATCTATGGTTTGCCTTTAACAGGGGAGAGAAAGGGGATTAACGCATGGGCAGAATGTTCTTGGTTCGCTCCTCCCTTATCTCACAATATTTTATTCCGAGACAGGATAGTCAAACGCATGACGCTAGTTCATCCCACTATAAGTCCGAAGCAAGTAGCTGCTGGAGGCGCCCCGTGCGTTTGAGCCACCCATATAATGTGGGATAGTAGTGGAGTGACCGCCGTGTCATTGCCCAAGGATTGGCTGAGGGGTTATCCAATCAAAGGCCGATTCTCCCCCTTTTTTTTCTTGGGACACCAGAGTTCCGGTATACCATCGTGACAATATGAAGCACCCCCCCTACAGGGCGTCTGTCTGGCCTGGAGAGGGTCGGGCCTTGAGGCGCCTCTTTAGCCTCAGACCAGTCCGAGGGAGAGTCTGAGCTTTCCTCTCCCTTGGAGGCTACCCGGGTGGCTCTATGCTCAGCCTGCCTGGGTCACAGCCTGCTTCCTCCCTGGCTACAGCTCTCCTCTGGCCTTTTATACTCTTCAGGCCAGAGAAGCTCCGCCCCTTCCACCCTCTGCCCTCCCCCCGGAAGTCCATAAAAGGAGCTCTCCTTCCCCGTCACGTCACTTTCCTTCCTAGCCAGCAGTGCGGCTCGCACCTGCCCCGCCCTTGCTCACCCGCAGCTCAGCTGTTTGTCGGGGCTGGGAGTTTGAACAAAAGGAGGTTAGTAGCAGGCTAGTAGGGCTGTCAAAAAAAAAAAATTTGGTACAGTTCGGATTCGGCCGAATTTGGCCCTTGTGGGTTCGATACGTGCCGAAGTCCGAACTCCCCTACTTCGGATCCGTTCAATTCGGCGGGAATTCAAAGTTCGGGAAAAAAATTCGGCCGAATAAAGCCATTAAAAACACAACAGCGCCTTTCCGCGGCTCTGGGGGGGGCATTTTTGGGCTTAGAGGTCCCAAACTTTCAGCAGAGCTTCAAAGGACGTATATTGAAAGACTCCCCAAGTTTTGTAAAGATTGGGTCGGGGGGGCTGAGATATGGGCCCTGAAAGGGGTCCCCCCCACCCTTAATGTGGATCTCTCCGCAGAGCTTGCCGCCCACGCACAAAGCTCCCGGCCCGACAAACAGCTGATGAGAGCAAGGGCGGGGCAGGTGCTAAGAACTTTGCAAAGCAACACAACTGCAGAGCAACCCCTTTGCAAATATGCAAAGGGCGGGGCAGGTGTGAAGAATTTTGCAAAACAATACAACTGCAAAGCAACACAAGCACGCAATGCAAAACCTTTGCAACAGTGCATAGCAACACCTGACACCTGGGAGTTTGCATACCATGGAAAGGGACAGAGACAGCTAGCTATGCATAATGAGCAGGAGGGGGTGGAATGTCTCCTTTTGCATTGGACTTGGGACCAGGCAGATGCATTCTTTAAGTCACCATTTGAAAACCAGTTTTGAGCAAGCATCAATAACCTAACTGATCTTATGAATGAGGAAAAACCTGAAGAATAAAAATGAAGCCCCCCCTCAAACCAGGGAGAGAGAGACTGGAGGGGGAACACACACCCCAGGCAGAACTGGCAAAAGCCCCCTTTGGCTTCCCCCCCACCCACCCACAGAAACTGCTCCCTCCCCACACACACACACAGACTCTGCTTTCCCCCCCACACACACACAGAAAAGAAAAAATGTAGATTAAAGCCCCCAAAGGGGTCTTACTGTGGCTGTCTTCTGTTCCAGCAGGAGGGGCTGGGAGGCTGGGTAATCCAATATGATTCCATTTGTATCCAATATAAGATCCATATGTATGCATCTCTCGAGGGTGATCCATTCATCCCAATAGGGGAAAGGGGAAAGCCCATATCTCGGGGGGCCCTGACCCAATGTTTACAAAACTTGGGTGGTCTCTTAAAAAGCCTTGACTGAAGCTCCGCCGAAAGTCTGGGATCGGCACACCCAAAAATGCGCCCCCTGCAGCCATGGAAAGAGAAAAGGGGGGGAGCCAATATTTCAGCCCCCACTGAACCCATCTTTACAAAACTTGGGTGGTCTCTTAAGAGGGATTCTCTGAAGCTATGACAAAAGTTTGGGGGCTGAACCCCCAAAAAAGCGCCCCCTGCAGCCACGAAAATGGAAAAGGGGGGAGAGGAAAAAAGGGGTGGAGCCCATATCTCGGGGGGCCCTGACCCAATGTTTACAAAACTTGGGGGGTATCTTAAGAAGCCTAGTCTGATGCTCCGCTGAAAGTTTGGGGTCGGCACACCCAAAAATGCGCCCTCTGCAGCCATGGAAAGAAAAAAGGGGGGGAGCCCATATCTCGGGACCCCCTGACCCAATGTTTACAAAACTTGGGTGGTCTCTTAAAAAAACCTGTCTGAATATCCCCTGAAAGTTTGGGGTCGGTACCCCAAAAAATGCGCCCCCTGCAGCCACGGAAAGGAGCGAATGTGCACAAGCACCCCCTCACACACACATGAGGATTTCCCTCTCTCTCTCTCTTTCCCTGGCCGGCCGCACATCAGCTGATTCCTCCAGCACTCAATCCTGACTGATTGGCCAGAAGAAGACCCAGCTTGGCCACCGATTGGCCGGGGGAGGAGAATGCTGCTTACTGACGGTTATGCTGCTTACTGACGGCCGAATTGGCCGAATTTATTCGCCGAACTCCCGAACTCGCTGAATTCGGGCCCCCCGGTTGCCCGCCAGTTTTGAGTTCGGATCCGTCCGAACTAAAAACTGCCGAATCAAGGGAAATTCGGCTGATTTTCAGTTCGGGCCGAACCGAATTGACAGCCCTAGACTGATGGTTATCAGTTAAGTATCAGAAATTCTCCAAGGTCTATCCTAACTTCCATATTTTCCTGGGCTGAACTGGAAACCTGGACATCATCTTACAGTTTGCATCTTATGGTCAGTTGCAAAAAAGTTCGAGTTTTATTGAACCTGACAGTCAAATACCTTGGTTTTTGCATGTCACCTGGGAATCATATGCTCCATCTTACTTACCAGCAGAGTCGATTACAAAGATTATGAAGGTGTTCCTGCATTCTTTATCAGTAATACCCTGAGTACAACTAACTTGCCTCTTCAGACTTGCCTGCACTAATGTATCATTCACTTTTGATGTGGCTTTAATTTGTATATGTATCTACCACTTCTGTGCCAGGAATCACTTGCATAAATACTCTCTCCATCCAGCATTCATGTTGCATGCACCAGCATGGGCCCTGCCTTTGAAGCCTTATTCACAGATCATGTTAACCCCAGATGTGCTGCACCATTCCCATGTAAATAATCACAAGCGCTCTCTCTCGCTCTCTCTCGCTTTCGCTCTGTCAATCCACCTCTCTTCTTATACCACTGTAGTATTTAGATACTGTTATGTTGTGCCAAAAAGATTGGGGGACGGGGAATAACAGCCTGGCAGAAGAATTGTTTTAGACATTTAACTGCAAATATCAAAGAAGTGCTAGCATGGGAGCATGTGGGGGGCCGGAGTGAGGGGGGCGAATAAAAAGCTTTTAAGTATCACTGATTGAGAAACAGAGAAAAACATCATTTAAAGGCCTTTTAAATTGCCATTTTTTTCCTTTTGATACTAAATTTCTCTTTGTTTTGCAGCATGCAGCTGGTGGAATGATGACAAAGTGACTTGCAATTATCCGGGTGACATTAGAATCCATCTGAAATGGACACTAAAGGAAGAGCCCAGCACCCCCCCCCCATCTGCAGTTCCAGCATCCTTTGGCACTGAACCAACTTCACAAATATACATTCCTTCCCCCCTCAGTAAATCCCATGGCCAATGAATGCTGCTATGGCAACGAAAGCCTAGAAAGCTAGGGGGGCTTGGATATAAACAGTTTTTTTATAAAAAAAATGTTCTGGAAGAATCGTGATGTGGAGTCACATAATACTGCGGGACTGATGACAACCTACAGGTTTACGAGAGATGCTTTATCAAAAGGACGCGCCGATCTGCGCCATGGATTTGGGCTTCCAAATGTGTCCGTTTCTTAATTACCATGTTGGGTTTTCATTATCTATTACTGTATGGTTCACTCAAGCCATGCAGGTACATCATCGCCAGTTGTACAAGGCTTCCTAAAAATAGACTTTCCAAGATAGAAGGCAACCGTCATAACAAATATTGTTCCCCACCTCCCCAATCTATTTCCAAGACAGCAATATTCATGAAAAGTAAAAGTTATATTCTTAGATTAGCGCTGTAAATAGTTCATACCAGTTTAGTAAATCAAATATTCCATACTGCTAGCTTAATAAGATGGGGAGTCATGCATGAAATGACTGCCAGGTTAATGACACAGGCAGGCATGGGTGGTGTGTATTTGCATAAAAAAGCACCGAATGTGCTCCTAAATCCTTTAAATTAGTCATCAGTTCTTAAATAGCCATTTAACTAAGTTCTTCCCCAGAATCAGAAGGGAAGTAAAGGGCCTCTTGCATTTTATTTTTAAAAAGTAGTCATACAAAAGAGGTAAAACCAGAATATTGTGTTTTTAAAAATCCTATTTTATAAAGTTTAAAAGTGGGGAAAGTAGCAAAGTAAACCACCATCCAAACAAGTGATACTGAGGCTGCATGTAATAGCCTGGTCTGCTTGTTTTAATTCTTAATGAAATGCAGGGATATTTCTGATCTGGCAAACTGCTCCGAAAGGGAAGAAGCAAACTTGGAACGAAACTGTAAAGCGACCAAGGTTGCAAGCCTAAGCACACTTACCAGAAAGTAAGCCTCAGAGAACTCACTGGGACTTACTTCTGAGTAAACAAGTTTAGGATTGCACTGATGCAGTCCAGTCCCTCCAGGATACCTGGAAACTATTTGAAACCACACTAACTGATGCCCACATAGAATGCATACCTCCAGTAAGGACTGGTAACACCAAGTCTAAAAGGATGCTCATGTGGTTAAGGATCCGTAAAAGGCAAACTGCTTTCCTATAAAAAGTGGAAAGTTTTCCTGAATGAGGGGAACAGAAAGAATCACAGGTCCTGGCAAAACAAGTATAAGTTGACAATACACTGAGGTAGGGTTGCCAACCTCCAGGTAGTGAAATGAATAACAGCAGAAAATTGTCCAGTTTTTTAAATAACCAAAAGTGTAATAACTTATAAGATAGTGTACATCACCAACCAATACATATAAACAATCCTATAACATCATATATATGTCTAAATCAGTCCAGCTAATAGAGTCCACATTGGAGTATTATTAGCAGCCACTCAACTTCCTTTTTGCAAAGTATCGTGTTTTCCAAGCCTCAGGTAAGTTGAAAAAGGAAATTCTTCATATGGTGCATTTGTGGAGTAGTATCCTGACAGATGCACAATTCTTCATGGACAGACCACAGGTCTCACAAACCAGCCAAGTCAGTGCTGCAAAGCTACAGGGGTCCGGGTATCGCCCTGTTTGGACCCGGGTCTTCTTCAGAAATCAACCATGGCAGCTACTATATATGCTCCTGCATTGATAGGAACGCTCTGTTCCAGGCTATTCCACTGCTCAGCCCCAGTTCTAAATCACCACCATTCTAGATGAAGACTTACTGAAACGTTTCCTCAGCTGGTTGACAGCCTACACAATCTATCTCATTTTTATCCCATCTATCCTTCAAGGACCGCAGGGTGATGCACATAATTCTCTGTTTTATCCTCACAACTACCCCACGAGGTCGGTTAGGCTGCAAGAGAGTGACTGGCCATGGATCATGGTTGAGTGGGGATTTGAACGCAGGCCTCTGTTCTCAGTCTGACACTCTAACCCCTATATCACATTGGCTCTCAGCTATCTCTTTATGACTTAAACTTGTGTGTGGGGGGAGGGGGGAATCAGCTCTCATAAACACTGATTTAAACCACATTTGTTTCTTGCCCAAATTGTACCAGGGCAAAAAACATTCACTGTAATATCACCACCACATAGTCTCCAGTAACAATACATTGTTATAAAGCACTTCATTAAGTGTATAGTTTAAAGATCAGGGTCTGTATTAACAAATATTGAATTAGAAATCCAGTGCAATAAAAAATGAATCTAAAATAGATGCATTAAAATTGCTCAATGGAAACATTCCTGAATTACTTGGTAGGAAAGAAGATAACTTTACATCTTTCATTAACTGGTGTTTAGGCATTAAGCAAAGAACTTATTCAGGCGTGCTTTTGGTGATTTTTTTTCCTTGGTACTTTTGTGCACAAGTTTTACTGCAAGTCGTGTGTGTAAGTTTCTGTCTGCTGGTTTTTTTGTGCAATATTACATGTTGTTTTAAAACAATTTACAAAGCACTGTTTATATTGTGAAACTTTTTATTAGCCATTTTGAATAATATGTATTGGAAAAAAAGTAGAGAAATCATTTTTATATATGAATAGCTCATTAATTCCATCATGATAAGATTAGTCAAGGGCAGCACTTAGAAAGCAAAGAGAGCAGATTCTTAGATACTTTCCTAATATGTGGCTAAGAGTCAGAAACAATAAAGCAATCGAAGTCTGTAGGATCCATTCCTCAATGGATGCTCCAGACCAGCATGTTATAAAACCCTTACTGAATTACAAAGATTTTTTACCAACATTTTGTTGAGAAGAAGCCATAAAGGCAAGGCTGAAAGTCAGATCCATCTCAAGCACAGTTATAGCCTTCTAAATAAATAAACAAATAAAAGTCCATTGAAGTGAACAGATAGAAACTAACACCTGGAAAGACAGAGATCATGATGGTTGGGAAGGCAGAGACCTCGAAGGACATTGTGCGCCCCACTTTTGATAGTGTTCAGCTGACCCTTGCTGACTTGGTTTAGAGCCTTGAGGTTATATGGTATCCAACATTATTGCTGGAGAAGAAAGTTAATACAGCAGCAAAAAAACACTTCCTTCCAACTCAATCTAGCCCAGAAGATGGCCCCCTACCTTGATCCAGCTGATCTAGCCACTAGACTGCTGTAACATCTCTCCTCAAAATCACCTTGGAGACTCCAGTTGGTCCCGAATGCCATGGCTCAGCTATTGTTGGAAGCTAGATGGAGCATGCATATTACTCGTATTGTGAAGTCACTCTACTGGTTGCCCATCAGTTACCAGGCCCAATTTAAGGTGTTGGCTATCACATAAAAAGTCTTTAATGGTCTTGATCCCTCATATCTGTTGGGCCACCTCTTCTCCTATGCTCCGCCATGACAGCTTCATTCATCTGAGCAGGACCTTCTGCAGGTGCTAACCTGCAAATGGACAAAATAAAAAACTGTCCAAGTGCTGTCTCCACTGTAGAATGGCTTGCCCCAGGGGTTTGGGGAGGCTCCCACTCAGATATGCTAAGTGGGTGAATTTGCAATACTGCATTCAGCTATTTCTTTGTTCTATCTGATTCTAGGGAGACAGTTGGGAGTTGGAAGGTTAAACTCACTTGTGGGTAATCTGAGTAATTTTGTACATTCCACTATTGATTTGAATGAGGGGAGTTGGTAGTACTTCACTGTTTCGGAGGGTAGCCTTCACAGAATCGCTCTTCTTGTTTTATATGATTGTTTAATATGACTGAGATTCTTCAAAACTATCACAAAAATCCCCCAGAAGTAAATTCAGGAAGAGCTTTGGGAATTAAGAGAGAGATTATAATGTAATTTAAAATATTTCAGAAGGCTGTTTTTTTTTTTTATTATTCCATGGAGTCTGTAAATTAGGAAAAGAAGGCTTATTCACACATATTACTTTCCAAATAATTCAAGGGATACATTTGCCCAGGAAAACCATTATTAAATGGGTTTAATATCAGATAGCCATTCCCAGTAGAAAAACGTCTTCTAGGATGTTGCAAAAGCCCTCATCCTTCTGTATTGTGTATCTTGGGCACAGCATGCTTTAGCAAAGTACGGAAAGTTAAGGATGGAACTGAGCCAATCTGTGTGCA
Organism: Euleptes europaea; assembly: GCF_029931775.1. Taxonomy (NCBI): domain Eukaryota; kingdom Metazoa; phylum Chordata; class Lepidosauria; order Squamata; family Sphaerodactylidae; genus Euleptes; species Euleptes europaea. The sequence continues at coordinate 31,598,642 of NC_079316.1, read as the reverse complement.
AAAAGGCTCTAAATTCATTACTCTCAATTAAAACGAACAAGGGTAAGAATTGCATCAATCAGAGAAAGTACGTGCAGCAGGAAAACAGGAGACAAGGTGTGTACACAGGAATTAGCTTGACTATTAGCAAAACATACGCAAACTAATCCACATAGACTTGTAAATGTATTACTCACCTTGCATATGAGTACTTAGAAATGATAGTCACCGCTCTTAAAAAGACAAAGGTTGTGTTTTAAATACCAGTTTTCCTATTCCTGAATGCCTATCTATCTATCTGTTTCCAAACTGCACCATATATGATATGATTGACAGAGCTGCAAATTGACAATAGAGACAGACCGGGGGGGTGGGGGGGGGGTTTCTTAGCAAATGTCTTTGGAGGACCAGGGTTGCAGAAAAATTTGAAATTTAAAGAAATACACTGAGGAATTTTTTTAAAAAATGAATTACAGAAACAACTCCCATAATTTTAAGAAAAGAATGCCCACTGAACCTTCAGTGGCTGTTGGGGGTTGCTAGGCAACCAAAACAATATTGCCAAGCCTTGGTTTCTGTAAAGCAAAACCGGGGCTCAGGAGTGGACTGGGAAGCTGAAACAGCCCGGGAAAAGGTTCCCCCCACTGTCATGTCCATGAACCTAGGAGGGCTCACTGGGAACAAGCCCAACAGAAGTACCAGAAACTCACTACCCACACTGGCCTGGCCCAGTGATTGGAGCCACCATACAAGTCAGTGTGGCCTGGCCCACTGTTGGCCACTTCACTACTGGGCCAAGCCTAGGGTTGTCAGCTCCAGGTTGGGAAATATCTGGAGATTTGGGGGTTGGAGGGCAGGTTTGGGGAGGGGAAGGACTTCAGTGGGGTACAATGCCATAGAGTCCACCTTCCAAAGAGGCCATTTTATCCAGGTGAACTGATCTCTGTTGCCTGGAGATCAGTTGTAATAGCAGGAGATCTCCAGCCACCACCTGGAGTCTGACAACCCTAGCTTAGACACCTCATAGCTTGGCCCAGTGCCAGTCACCAAAGAACCTGGCAGGGAAGGAGAGAATGCTGAAGTCACAGTGGCAGATAAGGGTAGGTTGGCTGGTGGGTGAGAAGGAGAGAATGAAGCAAGCCCATGCAGCTACGCCCAGCATGAAAGCAGCCATGTTATTGGGCCCACCCCAGCTTATCAGTGGCTTTGGCTCAACTGGGCCCATCCCAATGCTAACAGCAGCCACTGTGCAAGTGGGCCTGTCCTGGATCAGTGCAGGTAGCCACCACATAATGTGTCATGGGGCAGCCTGCTGAGGCTTCCTCAGATGAGGAGGACCTTGAAGCAGCAGATAGTAGAAGAGAGGAACTGCAGCAGGCTGAGCAGCCACAGACAGATGAGGCTTCCCCAAGTCTACAACCGCCTAGTGCAGGAGATGTACCTATATCAGAGGGCCAGCTTGCAGGCAGTATCACCCAAAGTCACTGGAGCAGAGGCGCCAAATGCTCAGAGTAGTACTACACGATCGTAGGAGGAGTGCTCGACTGCAAGCCCAGTGAAGAACACTCCCTGCTGACCGTGATGAGGCTAATGAGCTCCACCAGGCAGGGGATGCTGAGACAGAGGAACAAGCAAAAGCTGGTTCACCTTACACCTATTTAAGCAGGTACTTGCATCCAGCCTAGTGTGGGAATGACTTGTTACCATCACTCGGTGTTCTTTTTAGACCTTGATCACTCCTGAGACTCTTGTGGTCTTGACCTTGGAATGGACCTTGACTTAGCATTTAGACTTCGCCTCTGATACTGAGACTCTCGTGGCCTTGACCTTGGAACAGACTTTGACTAGGCATTTGGACTTCACTTCAGATACAGACCCTTTGGAGATTGACCCTTGGACCACTATCTGACTACACTAAACACTTTTGGCCCTCAGATCTGCCAGCAGTTAGGACACAATGAGGCCTGATTTTTCCCGTGGACAGGGCTGCCAGCCCCCTGATGGGGATAGGAAATTCCATGCCTCCAGCCCCCAGGTGGTATTTATGTATCTGACAAAACATACATTTATAAAATTGGTTCAACTAACATAAAGTTAATCACTTATGTGTTTTCCAATCCTATAGAATGTGGGAGACTTAACTGGAACCTCCAACTCTTATAATAGTTTGCAGAAAATGAAGAACTGACATATATTCTGAGCATTCACAACTAAATGTTGTTATTTCTGAAGAGTTATTGTTATCAGTTGTGCTGTTCAATTGTCTGAGAATACTGACATTACCATTGTATTTGTACTGTTTAGTCTGTGGACCTTTTTTCATTAAAAAATGTATTGGGGCATGTTATTGCCTGTTCTCAACAACGAGGAAAGACAAGGTTATAAATATTTGGAAATAATCAATCACCAAAAAATTCAGTTAGTAATGCACTTCATTTGGAGGGAGCTGTTCAGACAACCCTGTCACCCAGGGGAGCATTTTTGAGGGGACAACAATGACAAATATTGGGCCTTCAGGCGTACAAGCATCCCTGTGGAGCATCTGCCTCATGCATGCAGTGGAAGAAGACTGCATATCCACTCCTCAACATGAACATCCTCCTTGGCTGGGTAAGCATGTGGACTGTCCCAAAAGCTTCTACAAAGTCTTGCCATTTCATAAGAAAACATCTCATATAACTTGACCAAATAATGTGGCTAGGCAACTTCACCAACCATATAAAACCTGTTGAAACTACAAATTCTGTTCATATCAGAACCATACCGGTTTGAGTTCTTCCTTTTGATGTATTCTACAAGCCTGAGTTTCACAGCTGTTACATGATAATCCCCTCGGGGAATCATTACCAATTTTGTCTTTGGTGTGGCTTGATATCTTTCTAGAGATTTCAGTGTAAATACAATATGGTCTGTTACTGGTCAACAGGGATAATAAAAACATTCTCTGGGAATACAACAACTTGACCTCATTTAAAATGTGGATGTGTGACATCCTTCACATACATTTCTCTATTTCCCTACAGGTTCTGCTTCTAGTGGCTTTTTATTATAGTGTAAAGCACAACTCCAAGGTGTTAGAAGCATCTGTGTCCATGACCTGTGATTATTATACCGTAAATAAAGCAATGTTTTCAAAAACAAGTGTAATAGTACAGATGATTCTATGTCTAGATAAATGGAAGAATTTGAAGACAGCCTGGATTTGTGGGGAAAGAAGAAAAAGAAGAGTAAATGGTTCCCATATTAAAATCGGTTATCATTGCACATTGGTCATCCATTCAGAATCTTTCCTGACCAGCTTTTTGACATGGAAAATGACCAGTTATGGTACCCATACTACACACATAAGAATCAACATAATCTATTCAAAGAAGATCTATGCCTTACAAAAATTTATGCTCTAAATCTAAGAATCACATATAACTGTGAAGAAAACTTTTATAAGTTAAACATTGGTGACCTGCAACAATGTTAAATATCATTTCCTTTTCCAATTCAGCAAGTCTGTCTTCTGAAGGCCAAACTGGATAATATATATATTTTTTTTTGGGGGGGGGGAATCCCCAGAGCCAAGTAACTGCCAAGAATATCATTGAAAAATTTGCTCAGAATTGTGTTGTGCGGGGAATGAACATCTCGTGACCTCTCTACCGGCCATTTTTCTCAGCCAAAACAGTCCCAGAAAGGAGTTAGTTGCATAATTTTGGAACTGCACATGGCCCAACTCACCCCCCAAACTTTTTTTGTGTAGTTTGGCCCACACTCCCAGTGAATACTATATAGTAGCTCCTATCCTACGAACTTTCCCCACAGTCACCTGGTTTTCTCAGCTGTCTTCTTTTTCTTCTTTTTGCAGGCCTTGTCCCATCTACTTACTCATCCCTCAGGTACCTATTCTTCTGTTCACAGAGTATTCTGCCCACTCCTTTTCTTTCTATCTCCCAGGACCTACACAACTACTCAGCTTGCTTCATATAATTCTTCCAGGTCCTAGGTTCAATGTGAAGATTTTATAACATGAAAGCAGCACTTCATCTACTTCTAAATCCCCTGAGCAATTAGAGAATTAATGGACATTCTGTGACATTGTACTGGTTCAATTAATGCTTGCAGCCATCATTGCCACAAAATTACAGTATGGATTTTTAAAATCCTAAACAAGACTTTGCAGGGTGGTGATAAGTATCCACCACAATTTCACATGTAAGGAAAAGAATCTTGAAGGTCTAGCATGTCTATTCAGGGTCCAAATACCCCCAAACAGGCAAAATATCTGTAAAACTGAAGCAGTATGGGACCAGAACTGGAAAAAAAATCCCATCCAGTATCTGGTTTTTTCCCTCCCCTACTTGACTCCCAGACAGCCAGTTAGCATGAGTGTGTTTGTAGTGAGTGAAGGGAGAAAATCAAGTGCAACAAAGGTATTTTTTCCATTCATTTTTTCACCTTTCCATAACCAAACAAATGAAAAGGAAATGAACTGAGCTTTTTCATTCAATTTTTAAAAATTAATTTGATGACAAATACACATACCTAACGAATGCTGATCTGAATAGCAACTATAGCATGTGAATTGACTTCCAGACAACCCTCCCTCTGGCTTACTGAGCTATTTAGCACTAAATGAACTAACTGAGGGGTTAATTGAAAGATATTTGTAGTTGATGTATATATTTGTCATGCCATCACTTTTTTTATTATTATTATTATTTTTAGCAGGTCAGACATAAAAGACTGGCTTCCTAATGCCAAGTGAGAGATACATGCTCCCTCCTGTGTAAAAATATAATGAAGATACTTAGCCATAAGAAGGTTTAATTATCGTCGTCCATATTCATATTATAGTCCCTAGATACCTTGCACAAACATTACACCACTGTCAAAGCAAGAGATAGTTAATTAGTTGAATGTCAGTATAAGTGGAGAGTCTTGCACACCCATCCAAAGAAAAGGAGACACCATACCCTTCAGTTACAATAGGAGAGGTATTTCCCACCATACATTTAATAGTCCCCATCATGCCACAAATTTGCCCATGACTTTTAAACCTAATTTGTTTTAGCAGTTCTTCATGGCAAGGTTGTCAGTTATCTAATTCACTCAACTGCCTTCCAGTTCTCACCACGGGGAATAGTCTGACCCTGGTTCACTTTCCACATTCATAGTTGTGAGTTGTCACCCAAAATCTGAGGATCATGTGTACAGGTGTCCCCACAAATGTGCACCCCCTTCTTGGGTTCTAGGGGTTATTTTAGGCCTCTATAAACACTGCCCTTTATTGGCTAATAAGTGGATAGATCAAAGAAGGCAAGCAAAGACATCAATTCATTGATGGCAGTTCTTATAGTGACAATCTCAATCCTTTCCCCTTATTTAACAGTAGGGTTGTCAGGTCCCTCTTCGCCACCGGTGGGAGGTTTTTGGGGAGGAGCTTGAGGTGGGTGGGGTTTGGAGAGGGGAGGAATTTCAATGCCATAGAGTCCAACTGACAAAGCAGCCATTTTCTCCAGGTGAACTGATCCCTAACGGCTGGAGATCAGTTGTAATAGCCGGTGATCTCCAGCTAGTACCTGGAGAATGGTCACCCTATTTAACGTTAATGTTCCACCTTTCTCTGATTCCCTTTTTGGGGGACCCAACCAAGGAAGGGGAATGTACAATAGGTCCTGGCAGGGACCAAGAGAAAACAGCTGCTGAGATGGGGGTGGGGAGAGAAGTTGATGGGGATTAGCAAATGCCTGATTCCAGGGGGCTGTACTTAAGGGGGATGTAGAGGATAGGAGCAAGAGAACACTTCGGGTTGAAGCAGTGGGGCTTTGGTGCTGAGACAGAAAGGGAAAGAGGGAATCTGGATCAGGATGATGCTGTAGGATGCTATTTTCCAAAGGCTGATAGGCAGGGATGCCATCTTCCAGGTGGGGCCTGGAGATCTCCTGGAATTACAGCTCAACTCCAGACTACAGAGATCAGTTCCTCTAGAGAAAACTGATGCTTTGGGGGTGGACTATATGGCATTGTACCCCACTGAAGTCCCTGTTAGGGTTGCCAGGTACCCCCTGGCAATCAGTGGGGGAGGGGGCGTACCAGCCATAAATTGAGGCCATCAGTACATTGGTGTCACTTCTGGAAGTGACATCATCATGTCACTGACGTATGGTAGAAGCTGTTTTACCATAGAGTTTTGCCCAGAGCATCTCCCACAGCATTGGTGATGTGATGACATCACTTCTCAAAGTGACGTCAGTACGCTGACAAGGACCAGACCGAGGCCCCCATATATGGCTGGAAAGACCTCTGCCGGCCAGCTGAATGTTCTCTGTGTTCTCCCATGAATGTTCCCCTATATTTGAATAATATATTTTTCCAGAATTATTTGTGCATCAGAAAATCAGTGTTACACATTATATGCATAATGTATACACAGTGTACATGTATAAATTGTGTCTAAAACCCACGCATCGTGTACACAGAACCCAAATAAAATTAACACAAAAAGGGAAGCCCTGAAACAGTTGATTAATGCATTGATGCAGACTTGGACTCGTCAAAGTCATTACTGTGGGTGAGTTGTATCTCCTTGGTGGGCATTAATTGTTAGGAAGAGGTAACCTTCCAAACTCTTGAATGATGGAAGGGATCATATTTGTATCTGTGTGAAAAGAAAGCCATTGAGATGCTGGAAGAGACAGAGACAGGAGCAGACAGACTTCACTGAATTACCTGGAGCACCTTAGCGGTACAGGATTTCTCTTTCTCTAGAGATCTGGTGTGGGGTAGCAGATCTGCTGCCCTGTAAGAATGTATGTTTGCCTCCACCTGTGCTCTTCTGTATATTTATAAAAAATCACTGCAAGTTTCCAGTGCGCTGAACCAATGAGGGTAAAGGCTAGCCCCTAGAATGTCTCGCTGCTTGGAGAAGTGGAGCATGCATAACACCATAGACAAATGTAAAAAGTAATTAAATAGGGCAGATTCACTCATCTTTACTCAATATAAGGACTGTGAACTGAGAACAGTGTTCCAGTTGTAACATCTGTGATGAAAAGCACTATTAAAATATGTATCCACCTCTTATTATCCATTAATCTAATCATGAATCCATGAATCCATGAATTTCCATCCTCCTCGCCAATCCTTACAAAGTTCTGAAGGGCGAGCTTCACGGGGCAACTGCTAATGTTGCTCGAGCATCCTGGACCTGGCTATTTCCCCTACAGTAGCAAGCAAGTAATTGCATTTACCGGCTTTAGGCTACCACGATTAATATTCCCTGACATGACATATCACCTGGGAAATTCAAAAAACGTGTTTTTCATCTTAGAGGTGGCAGAAACTGCAGCTTTAAAGGGGAAAGACACAAAGATTTTTGTTATACATTACCACCTGCAGAACAGCTGCTCCAGATTTCAGCTGGATATTTCACACAGAGAGCGCATGGGGCGAGTACTCCAGATCCAGCTCTGCACACTAGAACTTGTTCCAAGCCTCATTAGAAAGGCAGAGGGCACAACACTGTGCAGGATCTCAGCCTGCCCCAGTTTTCCTCCCCAGGTCATTAAAACACGATTGCACTGATCCAACGTTGAAACATACGTTTTCCCTGTTTGTTTGAGAACTATGCAGGGTGGTGTTCCCGAGGCAGGGATAATCTGCACAGAAAACTGGGAATTAATTTTAGGGCAGCACTGACTTTTCACTCTCAAAACAAAACGTTACCCTTAAAACGCCTCAACAGCATATCTTTCAATTGCTCTTCACATTGACTGGCAGGTCTTTCTGCTGCAGCTTTAGTATCATTTTTCCCGCGGGCTTTCTTATTCTTTGACTGATTCCCACCAATTTTAAGGTGACCATCAAGCTCTAGCAAGGCAGGCACCTCAGCCCAATTGCCTCAGCGGTGGTTATGCCTACCCCCCTTTAGAAAATTTTCATCCAGTGTGGTGTAGTGGTTAACAGCGGTGGTTTGGAGCAGTGGACTCTGATCTGGAGAACCGGGTTTGATTCCCCACTCCTCCACATGAGCAGCGGAGGCTAATCTGGTGAACTGGATTTGTTTCCCCACTCGTACACATGAAGCCAGCTGGGTGACCTTGGGCTGGTCACAGTTCTCTTAGAGCTCTCTCAGCCCCACCTACCTCACAGGGTGTCTGTTGTGGGGAGGGGGAGGGAAGGTGATTGTAAGTTGGTTTGAGTCTTCCTTAAGTGGTAGAGAAAGTCAGCATATAAAAACCAACTCTTCTTCTTCTATTAAGGTCCCCCACCAAAATAACCAGTAGGCAGGTGTTTTTAATGTGTCCCATTGGAGCTCATCTCTTATAAATGTATCTTCTTAGAAAGTATGATTTTGAATTCTGATTCTCAGAGATACTTTTGTCATTTGCCCAGACTGAGCTGCTTTGCTCTTCACTGGCAGAGCCTGTACGGACTGGCTCTCCCAAGCAATGTCCATGGTTTGACAAAGAGTGCTTAGAACTTAAAAGACAACTCAGAGTTTTGTTTAAGGATCTTTGTTTTGATACACCTTATGACAGACTAGATATTTTCTTCTCCTTTAAAAAGCAATTTCAAGATTTAGTTATGAGGAAGAAGAAAGCCTATTTCCATCATTTATGGTCTCAGATGCTTCCTTCTCTTAGATCTCAGGATAGTAAGACGTTTTGGAGGACGATTGTAAATTCATCCAAAAACAATTCCCTATTTGAAGCTGATATAGCCCCTCAAATTTGGGTGGACCATTTTTCCAAACTTTTAAATTCATATAGCAATGATGCACCCTCTCCTGAAATAATTATACCCCCTCACATCCCCAGATGGCTTCCCATTAGAGAGGAGGAAATTATTGACTTGATAGGTAGTTTGAAATCTTGTAAAGCCCCTGGCCCTGATGGTCTTTCTGCAGAAATTTTTAAGGAGTTTATTGACTGGTGGGCTCCTGTTCTTGCCAAACTTTTTACATCTGTTGGTTTATATGGCATTTTACCAGATTCATGGCTAAATTCAATAATAATTCCACTCTACAAGAAAGGGGATCCTAAAATATCAGACAACTACCGTCCTATTAGTCTCTTATCCGTAACTGGCAAACTATATGTGAAACATCTAGAACAGCGCTTGCGCTGCTGGGTAAAGGACAACAATATTATTGGACCTGAACAGATTGGATTCTCTAAAAATAAATCAACCTTGGACCATTGTTTAACTTTACTAACCCTGGCTGAGAAGTATATGAAAATTGGCACGAAGAAACTTTACGTTGCCTTTATTGATTTAAAAAGTGCATTTGATTCAGTTATAAGAGACAAACTTTGGGCTAAATTGAGCAATCTAGGAATAGATCAGCACCTTTTAATCCTTTTGAAGAAACTTCACATTGGTACTTCATGCCGGGTCACATTTTCTTCAAATGGTTTTCTTACTGACAAAATCCCATCCAACAAGGGTGTAAAGCAAGGGTGTGTTCTTGCCCCCCTTCTTTTTAATTTATTTCTTTCTGATCTGCCTGGAGCGTTGGAGTCTGTGGACGGCCACCCTCCCAAATTAGGTGGCAGAGCAGTGCCTTGCCTTCTATACGCAGATGATACGGCAATTCTATCTTTTACCAAAGTTGGTCTTCAGCATTATTTGATGGCCTTTGAGAAATACTGCAGCCTAAATGAGCTCAAAATTAATTATTCCAAGTCCAATGTTATGGTTTTTAATAGAAAGTGGGTCTCCTATAGATGGCATATTGGTAAGAACAAGATCCAACAAGTTAAATGTTATAAATATTTGGGCATTACATTTAATTTTAACCTTCAGTGGGCAACTCATAGGAGAAGGTCTAATAATCTGGGGAAATTGTCTTCCAATCAATTAAAAGCCTTCTTTTTTCCCAAAGGAAATCAATTTGTTCCTGCCACTGTTAAAGTTTTTAACTCTAAAATTTTACCTCAGGTTCTTTATGGGGTTCCTATATGGTTTAACGCTTTTAATCATGAAGCGGAGGCGATTCAAGCATCCTTTTTTAGACAAATTATGGGCTTCCCAAACTGTGTTTCTTATTATGCATTGTGTTCTGAATTAGGATTAAATTTAATTGAAACTAAGGCATGGATGTTAACTCTTTGTTACTGGCTTAAACTGTATTTTAATACTGATGATGGTTCGCTTCTGTCTTTTTTATTAAAGGAAATTTATAATACCTCTTGGGATCATAAAATTCGATCTAAAATAAGATCCATTGGCATTTCCCTGGAAGAGTTAACTTTCTCCTCGGAAGTTTATATTTTTAAGACGATTAAACAGAGGCTTTTAGATATTGAACTTCAAAAAATACAGCCGTCTCAACCCCTTGTCTGTTCATCAGCTATATTAAATCTTAAGAATGTTGCGGGATGTATCCCCTATTATCTATACAATCTTGATAGTCCTAGCCATCGCAGAGTCTTTTCTCTTGCACGAGTAAATGCCTTCCCATCGAAGTTGTTATATGGAAGGTTTCAAAATATTCCTAAACATGAACAAAAATGTGAATGTGGCTCCAACTCTTTGGACTCAATCGAGCACATATTGCTAGATTGCTCATTATATGCATCCGCTAGGAAGAAATGGTTAAATACTTGGATACATTCTAAATATTATCTTCCTAATGAAATAAAATGTCAAATTTTATTGAATGATACAACAGTAGAGATCACTGTGGCGGTGGCCAATTTTTTAGTCGATGTGTTAACAATGAAAGATTTGGGAAACTCTGTGTTATGATTTTATGTTTGTTTTAGCTTTTTTAGCTGATAGTTGTATTTATACTTTTTTCTTCTTCTTTGTAATATTGGATATGCCATTAAAGGTTTATTGATTGATTGTATCTTCTTAGCTTAACCAAATCCTCGAAAATTAATTTTAAGTATATCCATTCCTATATTCATCCATGCAACAAAATAAGAAGGTAATAATATAAGCAGCACTATATAATTCCATCTCCCTTGTATTCCACATGAATTTCTACAAAGTCTGCCATGTTACTGTGAACTTGCAACTTGATTTTTATATGACTTTAGGGCTGAACATCATTCTTTGTAGCATAGACCTGTTGACATTTAAGACTGCACATAGCAAGCAGATTGCAATGATCTGAGTGACAGCCAGGTGATAGGTGGTGTCACATGATCGCTCAATGACTGAGCAGAAAATCTGGCCAAAACTGGACTGAGCAAGATAGTCCTGGCAACTAGGCAGCCAACAGTTCATTGGCTGGGAAACTGTGCCAGATGTGTATATATGTGTACTATATGTGTATAGTTGGTGTGGGTTAAGAGAAGGAGGTGCTTTGCGGAGCACTTTGACACTGTGAATAAAAGAGCACTTATTTATACGTGCTGTCTCTGCTGTTTTCACTCGCTGCTGGGGTGACTAACGGTTCTCACCACATACATACAGTCTTATGAGTCATGAAAATAAAAGGTTTTTTTGTTCCTGAAATATTGTTTTAAATTTTATTTTACAAAATTTATACCTCACCTTTCTGCCCTCATTAGGGCCAAGGCAGCTAAAACATTTAAACATACATAATAAAAACACATCTTAAAAACCATTAAAAACATCAAAAATCATTAAAACAATTTAAACGAGTGCTTTAAAATATATATAAAACCATAAAACAGCAATTGAATCATTGGGCAGGAAGGATGAGTCACTGAAGGAATTCCAAATGAAACAAAAAAGCTGTCAATAGAAGAGGGCAGATGAGTGTCTCTCAGGAGAGAGTTCCAGAGTTTTGGTGCCACTACCAAGGAGTCCCTCTTCCAGGTAGCCAATCACTTAATCTCAGAAGATGGGGGCACCCCAAGCAGGGCCTCTGATGGTGACCATACAGGTCAGGTAGGCTCACAGATTTCCAATCCATAGATAGCAATAGATTTCCAGTCCAGTTCTCTGGGATTCTGAGGCCTGACAGAGAGTACCCAAGATGGCTGGGTGCTGTATGCTGCTTTAACTTTGGCAGATATTTCATTAATTCTAGTGTCCAGGTTTCAGCCATAACCCTGTGTGGTCCAGCCCCAATGACAGACTCTTCAAGGAATGCACTGAATTGTTGGGTACAGACCACGCAAACACACACTATACCCAACAAGAGTCCCTGCAATATAGAAGCCCACCTCAGTATGCATCCCTCCTATATATAATGATGGGCATTTTGTTAGTTTGTAAAGGTATAACTTATTGACCAGAGTCCGATCTCCTGCCCCTGCACTTATCTCTAAGGAGAGGGAGGCCTCCAGACTGTTTCAAGGGAGCTGTCCAAGGAGGACGGCAGAAGCCTGTCAGCTTGTCATGATGCCCACAGATGCCAGGCAGGTTGGGGGCCAACCATCAGCCAACCCCCCCCCCTCCAGGGCCAACAGCAGAGGTATGAGGCAACAAGGGTGGCAGAGGAGCAGCGAAACCCAACACAGGAGACGGTCTGTTCCTCATCTGTTGTGGGAGTCAGAAAGGCTTCTTTGGAACAGTGGGGCAGGAAAACAAACTTCAGTGTCCTCCTTAGGCCATCAGGGACCAGAGGAGAAGTCTTATAAGGCTTCCTAGGGGAGACTCTCTCTCTCTCTGTGTGTGTGTGTGTGTGTGTGTGTGTGTGTGTGTGTGCGCGCGCGCGCTTCTCAATCTACAATTTGGGCATTTTTAATATTCTTAATTGTACTGATATGTCTTGTGTCTTGGCAACCTAATGTTGTATTTGTTAGCTCCTTTGAGTCTGAAGAGATAAGGCAGGATATACATTTTAAAATAAATGCTAACATTTCCAACTGATCACAATTTCACGAATTCTAGAAGAGCTTATTTATTTCATGGTCCCTTTTTTGCATTAATTGTGAAAAGGAATTTTTTTTAAGGTGGCACTCATAACTGAACACAAATCATTAATTTCAGGCAAATAGGTAAGAAAACTGATCCAGACATTAAGTAGAATGCTAGATGTCATAAATTCAGAAGAACACAAAGTGGCAATAACTACTGTCTGAATATTGTTGTTGTTGTTGTTGTTGTTGTTGTTAGTCTAGGAAATTTAGGCTCAGTGTTCAAGTCGTAATGGAGCAGTTCATATTCTTTGGAAGGAAACATGAGCTCCTGTTGCTTCCGAATAAGCTCCTGTTTTCCACCTCAAAACTAGACTTCCTTAAGGGATTTTCTTTCAATTTCTGAAGCTTTCATAGCTGTGCATAGAGAGCATTCTTTGATATACCAGTCAAGACACATTTTTATCAAAGAAGACTGCAGTTGGTGTACACTAGTTAGACAAAGTTACAACAGCAGAGTTAAAACGCAGTCAATTTATGGTGCAGTGGTTTGCGTTGGCCGTACATTTGGAGAGGCCTGAGATCAAATCCGTTTTTCAGTCCTGAGGTTTGTTTGGTGATCCTGGGCTAATGTCCATCATTTAGCCAAATCAATCCTTACAGAATTGATGTAAAGACAAATAAGATCCTTAGAATCAACATAAATAACAATACCTTAAGATATGACCCACAGTTTTAGAATGTTCTCTAGGTGGTGCAGAAATCCCAGACCTGCCTGTTGATTGCTAGCAATCTTTATTCTATGAAGGCACTCACACTTCAGTTCTTATGCCACTAACAGCACATTCCTCAGTCTGAAGGGCAAAAGCCCTTAGGAGGTCAGGAAGGCACTGTGCTGGTGTCTGCCCCACACACACACACTAGCATCCGGGCAATTATGCTGGCGTTAGTGGCCCCAACACTGGCGAAAAGGCCTGGATGCTGGTCACCAGTCACCACTGCAGCAGCGCCACCCCAGGATGCCGATGGAGCCTTCCGCCTGCGTCTCACCAGTGTAAAGGCCCACGCTGGCATCCCAGGAGGCGTTCTGGCATCCCGGAAGGCATTCCCGGGGTGGGGTGGGGGAAGGAGCTGCTGTTAGGCAGCCTCTTGTCCCCTTTTGCCCCGGGAACGCCAGCGCCGAGAAGAGCAAGGCTGTGCCTGCTTTTTAGCAGGCGCAGCCTTGCTTTTCTCTATGGGGTAAAAAAGCCCGTTTCACCCCCCCCCCCAAAAAAAAGCCTCTAAAAGGCTTTTTTTTTCAGTTTTTCGGCATGCTGGGAACGGCTTTAGGAGGCAGCCTCCATCGTAGCATCAAAAGAGACCCCCTCACCTCTGCAGGAGTATATCGTATATCGTATATCGTATACCTTGCAGTTGTGGACAAGTTTACATCGGGACCACAAAACGCAGCATACAAACAAGGATAAAAGAACATGAAAGATACTGCAGACTTGCCAACCTGAGAAATCAGCAGTGGCTGAACATGGACTGACAAAAACAGGACACAGGGTCTTATTCCAAGACACTGAAAGACTGGACAATTCTACCAACTATTTTGTCAGATTGCACAGAGAAGCCATTGAAATTAATAAACATCAGCACAACTTTAGCAGAAAAGAAGAGAGTTTAAGAATGAATAAGGCTTGGCTTCCTGTCCTGAAAACCTCCAGACTAACAAAGACTACAGTCTACAATAGCCATGGGGATTAGTTTTGGATTCCACATGTTAACAGATCACTTCAGGATACAATGGTTCTACATTAACATACCACATCCTCATTAGCACATTATCTTGACACTTACAGGACAATGATTAGCACATTACCTTTAATACTTTGCAGGACAATGACTCAGCTCAAACCCAACCCCCTTCTGACTATATATTACTCTTCCTACACACTTGACACTGAGAGACCCTGTCCTTCAGTGTTACTCCTCTGAAGATGCCGGCCACAGCTGCTGGCGAAACGTCAGGAAAGAAAATACCAAGACCACGGTCACACAGCCCGGATAACCTACAAGAACCTATGAACTCTGACCATGAAAGCCTTCGACAAGACTTGAAGAACTTCATCATTTGTTCCTCTACAAACACACTACTCTTCCCACCACTCTTGAACCAAAGAACATAGGAAAAAAAACACAATTTCACTTTATGCATTTTAGGGAGTGAGGGGTAAAAGTATACAAGATGAAACTATATTTCCTCCGGATGCTCCTCAGTGCATGACAAAGAAGGCCAAAGATTTGCAGCTGGGTCTCTGTTTTGGACTTGGAGTCCAGCAGCTGTTTAAAAGGTCTTAAAAGAGCATCATTTTCAGTTAGACAAAAAACATTTGCACTAATAAGAAGTGAAGATAAGTGGGATGAGTGAGTATATAAATATGAGGATATATACAGACACTTAGTTTAACAAGTTGATATATTTTTTAAGTTGCATAAGCCAGAAATGTGAATGAATGAGAGCACTGATTGCATAGGGGTGACAAAGAAAATGCTCAGTTCAAAAAGTCAGCATCAGTAATTTAGATAACGGGCAAGTGATCATTAATGTTATTGAGAACTGTGGTATACATGGCAGCACCAGTAAATCTCCATTATTCATTTCTAACCCAAAAGTACTCTAAAAATAGCAGGAAATTCTCAGACACTATGGTGCTGCATCATACAACGAAATTAAAATATTCTCTCCCCATCATCTTGTTGGTTTGCAAAGATATAATATGTTGTGCAACCAGATAACAAGGAAGGAAAAATAGAATAATTAAACAACAGTTTAAGATGGCCATAGAACATTTCTTTCTAAATGACAGTGGTTCAAACTTGTTCTCCCCCTTTTTTTCAAAGAATGTCAGATTGCACTTTAGGAAGCCCATGTTTCTTTCACTCAGGAATTATTGCCTTATAGAGACATCTGCTGGCAAGGAGAAGGCTGTGAAACTACAAACATTTCTCCCTCCAGTCAATGCAGCAACCCCCAGGGTACACTGGCATGGTGAAATCTTTTTTTCTTCTTCCCTGATACTGAAGGGTCACTTGTGTCACAGTTTGAAGGAGAATTCTCTTCATGCCACTGCTGTATTGTCACAGAGAGGAAAATAAACTGTCCAATCTGTATAAATTACATATACATGCTGTCACTCTTTCTTGAAAAGGCCATTCTGCCTTCGTTTTCTAATGGCTAAGAACAGGGCTGGTTTCAGGTATTAGGGTCCCCCTCACTCCTCTGCCCACCCTCTTCACTCATACCCTTCTTCCCTCCCACTCCCTTGCACTCCCTTGCATGCCTGTTTGTCCTTCCTCTGTCTGCTCACAAGCCCTCCCACCACCCATGCTCACGATTGCAGCACTTTCTCCAGTGGCGCTGGGAAGTGCACGCAGATGGGAGCATGGGTGGTGAGTGGATGGGGGAGTCAGCATCAGTGGGCCCCACCAGAAGCCCTGGGCCCTGGCAGCTGCCCCGCCTCAGAGTATGCTGATGCCTGCTCACCTCAGAATATTCTGATCCCTAGGCAAGTTTAATTTGCGTATTGAATGCACATTCCTAGAATAAGCCCAGATGTGGCCTGCCTTTTCCAGCCCTATGTCCTAAAGCAGGTTCAGCCAAATCTCTTTCCTATACAGAGCCAAGTCAAGGGTCAGAGTTCCAATAAGCAATACTCTGTGGATTCTCTGGCCAGGAAGATAAAGTCTGTAGTTTCTGGTTCCTTCCAACTACGCCTTTCTTTTTTTTTTGCCATGGGCCTTCTGCTAGCTAGTACAATGCAATTATAAGATGCTAAAACCAATATTTTACTTGATTTCCTTCACGGCAATTCTGTTCTTTGTATTTTCTTTCTAAACCAAACTTTTTAAAATAAATTCTGTTCTCTGTTAGGTAAGGATTCAACCTAATCTTTTATTGCCATGCTACCATGGTGAGTGGATTGATGCATAAACAGCTCCCAGTGTATGGGTGCCACCTTCCTAAGCACATTTACAGACACATGGCCTTTGGGACCTTTCAGCCTGCGTATACTTGGTCAAGCTTGATACCGTATGTTCCAGAAACGGAAGGAGGCAAAGGACATTTAATCATACACTTTTACTAGAATAAAAGGGGAAGCATACAAGAGAACCAGAGAGAGAGAGAGAGAAAGGGGAGGGAGAGAAAACGCAAATACAAAACTAAACAGCTGGTCCAACAGAGGAAGCAATCTAGTTCTATGAAAGAGACCTTGGGGTGAGAATGTTGCTAGGTCAGGAGAAAAAAATGGAAAAAATATACATCTAGTATGGGGTAGAGGGCAGAAAGAATGAGTTGGGGTAGCAGAGCAAAAAGAGAGAGGAGTGAGAGAAGGGGTGGCCGGATGGAGACTGACAGGCAGAGAAGTAAAAGAAGAGGAGAGGAAACAAAGGTGGGGTAATGCCCCTACCCTGCAAGTTTCTCACAGGTTCCCACTTGTGGTATAACAATGCCAATTTCAAAACATTTTTAAAAATGGAAACCTCAGAAAGCAATTTGCATTTTAAGATGCTGGACTCTTCACTGACATCTATTTTTCTATCATCCTAGTGAAGCTGTAAGTCAAACTTGACATTATAGAAAAGGAGATGAAAAGCAGACCTGCTTGCCACCTCCAATGCCATCAGAGGGAGAGGAAACAGCAGCCAAACATGCAGAAGGTCCCAAGTTCAATCCTGGCATCTCCAGTTAAAGGGACTAGGCAAGTAGGTGATGTGAAAGACCTCTGCCTAAGACCCTGGAGAGCCACTGCCGGTCTGAGTAGACAATACTGACTTTGATGGACCAGGGGTCTGATTAGGTAGAAGGCAGCTTCATGTGGGTTCACCCCTCCATCATGCTGAAATCCTTTTTTAAGCAGTGCTGTTATTAAGGGATGCACCAGTACCCAGTGGTTCGGCTAGAGCATCCTGCGCGATGCTGGCATTTCTGTGGTAAACCTGGAAGTGATGTCATCATGCCCCACCCACTAGCAAGTGCAGATCTTCACCCCCTCAGCCCCAACCCAATGAAGTTCTCCTTGGTGGCATCAGGGGATCTGACGACTGTGCTTGTCTGGAAGGCTTTCAAGTGCAGCTGATTTTAATAATACTGACTGTCAAGCAATGGGTCCCTCCACAGTCAACACAATTAATATAGAAGCAGAAAAAAATACAAAACAAAAACTAAACAACCAGGCTCCAAAGACAGTCACACACAGAAGAGAAAACAAGCCAAGAAGGCAGAGCTAACCAAAACAAATTAAAATGAGATAAAAGCTAAAAAAGAAAAGTAAATAAAGCTCCTTAGCGGACGCAAAATGATAGTGGCCATCCGGCAAGCACCAGAAACTGGAAGTGGACCTCAAAAATCCCATCTTGCAGAGGCCACTAGACTACTTTTTGCTTTTAGCCAGAGGACTGTGGCCTTTGTCTAGATTTGAATCTTCTCGTTTTCATACCCAAATGAAATTATTCTCATAATGTTGTTTGAAAACCTAGACTAGCTGCTTTATAGAGGCAGTTAAAAGTACAGGAAAATGGGTAATATTGCAAAACACTGTGAATAAATGACACAGCTGTAGCGCTTTCGAGGATATTAGTAATGCAAACTCCAAGAAAAGATTTTAAATTATTTACCTTTCTACTTCAGCACAAGTGTCCTGTAGCCAATTATCATGAGATACTGCCTGGAAATTAGCCAGTCACATTGCATTTCTCTCTCCAGATTTACAATTAGTAATGCTATTAATGTTGTTCCTGTACTTAGTGTTACTAATTATATTGCTATGAACTAATGGTGTTAAAAATAGCAATAGCCATCAACTACCAATTAATGCTTAATGAGAGCATATAAACCCTGGCATTGTAAAGGATATCCAGATTATTGTTCCTTTTGTTTTCCCTTTGAATTGTGCAAAAACAGGTATAACCAACGCAAAGTAAGGCAATGATATACCTTACGACAAAGGAAAATAAGAGTGCAATCCTAAACAGAGTTACACTCTTTAAAGCCCATTGACTTCAATGGACTTGGAACAGTGTGACTGTTTGGGATTACACTGTGAGTCCGGAAAGATTGAGCCTCTGTGTGTTTACTCAGATAAATCCCACTCATTTCTGTAGGATCACAGCTGAATGGTAGAGAACAAACTGTGAATACCAATAGTCCCATGTTCAGTTCCTGGTAGCAGATATTGGGAAAGACCTTTCTCTTCCAAAGACTCAGTGAAAAACATTGCCTGCTTTAGTGTGGTAAATTCCAGATGTTGGGGGCAGTGCCTGGAGAGGGTGGAGTTTGAGTATGGGAGAGAGAGAGAGCTGAGCAGGGATGTGATGGTATAAAGTCTGGCCTCCAAAGCCACCATTTCCTCCAGGAGAACTGATCTTCATAGTCTTGAAATCAATTGTAATTATGGAAAAACTCCTGGCCCTGCTTTAATTATTATTTATTTATCCAGGGAATTTTATTTATGCTGCTTCTCCTGTGGAGTTATAAGTTAAAAATCATCATTAAAAGACCCTGCCAGAGAATTAAAAAACAACAAATAACTGAGCGTCTTAAATTGAGTTTAACAATTTTCAGAAGAAAAGTACACTATAAAATATTTTAAAAGAACAACCCCTTAATTAAAACCTTGCGTAAGCAAAGGTTTGTTGGCATGACACCTAAAAGAAAGCAACATAAGCACCAGGTGAGCTTCCAGGGGAAGGTCATTCCACAAACAAGGGACCCCTACTGAAAAAGCTCTGTCTCTGGTTGCTGCCCGCCTCACCTCTGAAGGCAGTGACGCAGAGAGCAGGGCTTCTGGAGCAAATAAAAGGAGATCGTCCTTGAAGTGCCCTGAATCTAAGCCATTTAGGGCTTTAAAGCAACTTAGAATTATGTCCAGAAACAAATGGGCACCAGTGCAGATCTCTCAGCACCAGAATGATATGACCCCTGTATCCAGCCCCTGACAGTAGCCTGGCTGCTACATTTTGAACCTACTGAAATTTCCAGACCATTTCAAGGCAACCCAGCATAGAGTGCATTACATTAATCTAACTTACATGTAATCACAGCATGGATCACCATGGCCAGATCATGCTTTTCAAGGAATGACCATAGTTTGTGTATCAGCAGAAATGGATAAAAGGTGCTCTGTGGCATGGAGAACACCTAGGCCTCCAATCATAAGCCAGGATCCAGTGCACAACCACCAAACTATGAACCTGCTCCAGTACAGGCTGACTTGACAATCCCCAAGCAGCTCCACCATTAACCAAGAGAATCTCAGTCTTGTCTGGTTTGAGTTTCACTTCTCATCCACTTTGAAGTTGGTAACCCTATTTGTGGAGGTGCTTCCTCTGAAAGTAGAAAGTACTGAGCTAGATGGACCACAGCTTCATGTGTTCTGGTATACGGTACTTATTCCAAGTAAGGGATAAGGCCAAAACCATTCATATCACTCCATATACGTTTGGCTGTAGAGGCAAGTTGAAGTACGGTGGGTAGGGTTGTGCACAAAAAAAAAATTCGGGTTCGGGTTTATTGGGCCCAATTTTTTTTGTAAACCCGGAATAAGCCAAATACCCATACTGGTAAATATCGGCATTTGGCTTATTACTGGGTTACCTGAAAAATATGGGCCCATTATAGTCTATGGGGATTTTTTCAAACTTCCCATGGGGGCATTTTTGGAGATCAAGTCCCCAAATTTGCAGCATGGCTGCAAGGGACTCTCCTTAGATGATCACCGAAGTTTGGTGAAAATAGCCCAGGCATTCTCTTTGGTCTCGATGACTCATCAAGCCTCTACTATCTTATTGTTGGAACCTGAAAAATCAATCAATTCTTTGTCTCTGGCTTTTCTGCCAACTTTTCATACTGCCTCAGGACCCTTTTTGAAGTATAAATATTGGTCCTTTGGCCATTCATAGTGTGTGCATTTTGGATTCATGCGTGCACCCCCACTTGTATGTAGACTCTTCCTTTTGCTCCTGGAAACTCTGATTGTTTTCCTCTTCAGTGCTGCTTTCCCTGGACATCCCTTCAAGACTGGTAACTATCACCCATCCCTGAAACCCTATCCAACTTCCTCCCTTTTCTCTTAGTCAGCTGATGTATGCTTTATGTGTGTATGTTCATTGCTTCAAATATATTTCTCATTTTACTATTTTTATTCTTTAATCAAACCAATTTTAATTATACAACTGCCTGTTCATTTAAGAGTTTTCACCCAGGACTATCCTGGTATACATAGGTTATAGATCCCAGTTGCCCCCTCTCGATCTCTGTCTCCAGCTACTTCCCCCAAGTGGAGACTGTCTCCAGCTACTTCCCCCAAGGGTAACACGGCTTCATGAACTGGGAACCACATACATAAAGAAGTACCTCTCACAATGCATTCCTCCCAATAAATTGTTTCTAGCAATCCCTTTAGTTAGAGAATTGAACATAGCATCAGCCTGTTCTAGAGAATTTTCTGTAAAAGCTCCAACACTTCAGAATGAGCTCCCATTGGAAGTACAAACTGCATCCTTAATTCTCTGAAAAAATGGTTCTGTTTAAAGGAATTTTTGAGAATCCATAAATGTTTGGTATAGGTCGTGTTATTGTGACTGTTTGCTGTCTGTGGTTATGAGGGAATTTAATAATCTTTTTGTTGTGATGTATTTTGGATATTACCTTCTCAAGTCCTCTTTAAAAACAACTTGGCAAGCTATGCATGCCCCCATAGGGCTTTCTGGACCCTTGCCGATTCTGTCTAAGCCATGATAATAATTGACAGGGTTGTCATGGCAACCAAAACGATAATGACTGATCAAGAGGAAGGAATATCTTGTGAGAATTCAAGCCATGGGTGGCTTGCCATACTGTGTTTCAAGATTCCCGGGGATCAAGAAAATATGGCACATTAGCCATCCTTTCTCTGCGGTGGGGTCAAAGGGCAGGCTTGAGGGTGATATAAGTGAGGCCGCAAGCAAAATGGTGGAAGCAGAGGCTGCTGCCCCTTCATCATTATCCACTGCCTGAGGCCACCACCTCACCTTGCTCCATTATATAGCTGGACCTGCATATCAAGTGAGTCAGCAGTAACCTGAGGAAGTTTGTATTAATTTATGTTCATTAAAGTGAGTAAAAGCTTCTAAGTTTAACAATATCTGTTCTTTTTGCTTTATGTGGTTTTGCAGCTAACAATTCATGGGTCTTAAACTACACATAGATGTTGTGGTTTGGTGACAGGGCCATGAGCATTGATTGTTTATAAGGAATTCACTGATTTATGTGGTGACTATATAACTATATAAAACGAGGAATGCTGGCTGTGGCCCTAATTATATAAAAATATATAATTAAAAAGCAAAATATTTCCCTCACTGTCTTAGGAAATATAACCGCCTCAACAGAGAATCACTAAGGCCAGGTCACTAAGCTTTCTCTAGATTTGAGTATAACTGTTGGGCTATAGAATAGGTGTTGGGTGGTATTTGTGATAAAAAATTTGACTGTCTGACAGCCTCTGGTGTAAACATGCCAAAAAGCAGCTGCTCTTCTCATTTCTTCCTCCTTTCCCCCCCAAAGAGGAGCTTTGAAGAGTTGTTTGACACCTTATCAGACTTGTCAGACTCACCAAGAACAGACCTGTAAAGACGCCTGTCATCCAGAAACTTCTAGAAACTACTTACATGGAGGATATGGAACTTTTGAGGTGGCTTTGAAATGGAGAACACAAGGGCAAGAAACAAAAAAACTTTTATTAGATCATTTTGTTCACTCTAGGAAGTTACTCATGCTTACATGGTGAACCAGCAGTGTGTAGTGGTTAAGAGCATGGTTAGGAGCAGTGGATTCTAATCTGGAGAACCAGGTTTGATTCCCCACTCCTCCACATGAGTGGCAGATGCTAATCTGGTGAACTGCGTTGGTTTCCCCACTCCTACACATGAAGCCAGCTGGGTGACCTTGGGCTAGTCACAGCTCTCTTAGAGCTGTCTCATCTCCACCTACCTCACAGGGTGTCTGTTGAGGAGTTGAAGGTGATTGTAAGCCAGTTTGATTCTTCCTAAAGTGGTAGAGAAAGCTGGTATATAAAAACCTTCTTCTTCTTCTTCTTCTTCGCTGAAGTCTGCACTCATCCTTTCTCCTGGGTAGTGGATTCTTTTGGTGGACATAACTGGGGATAAAGGGTACATTCAGGATCCTGGGCTGCTTATGGGCTTTGTAAAATCACAGAGGCTTACAGAGCAAGTTGATACTTCCTGTGCTAAATACATTTCTCTACATATTACATCTTGCTCTGAGCTTTGAGCAAAGTGTTCTCTGCACAGCTACAGGGTGTATACCAGGAGTAAACAGCTTGTAACCCTTCATAAGGCAGTAGGTATCTTAAAGGACTTACAGCAAGCAAACACCTTGCCTTTTCTCCCATCAGGACAGTTTTGATACATGTTTTAAAGAACTGTTCTGTATTTATTTACTGTACAAATACCTATGGGAAAATTACAAAACTGGTATATTTTAGTAAATTACTGGTAATGCTCTGAGGGCTTCTCACAGGATATTTTATAAGATCTTGGGGAAACTGAAGCTTTCACCAAAATTAAAAAGCGCATTAAAGAGCTTGATTATAACAGCACTACTTTTCGTGCTCACCGTGTTTGTTCATCTCAGTTTTTCGGAATACCACCACCACGCAGTTTGCCCGCTTATACTTATTATTTGACAACTCCTCATCTTTCTAGAGTCTTCTGTTTAGCTAGACTGAATGCTAACCTCTCTATGGTTATGCAGGGCAGAATTCTGAATATACCATACCCAGACAGGACCTGTCCTTGCTCTTCTGCCTCTATTGATTCATTAGCTCATGCCCTCTTGGAATGCCACTTTTATGAGGAACTTTGATCACATTATATCTCTCCCCTTTTAACATATAATTGGTGGGGTACTCTGCTTTTCCATAGTGGTTCCCTGTGTGAGCAAAGGAGAAAATGACCCTAATGGTCAGCTGCCAGGGTGGGGCAAAAGGGCAATTGAGATGGGTAAACTTAAACCTATGGCTTGCGCAATTCCAGGAGGGTCAGGAGACGATCGTTGATGGGATTATCTGGCTGGATACAAAGACACGGACAGCTGCATCCAGGCGAATCACTTTCACAATAACAGAGGAGCGATCTTCTGGAGCTGATATCTCAGAGGCTTCCGATGGGCCATTAATCATGCATATGGAGGAGGGGGGAAGGACTGCGTGTGTGCCTGGTCATCTCTTGCAAAATGACAGCTTGCTGGAAACTGGGTCAGAGAAAATGGATTCCCTCTGGTTCTCCCTAAGAGGCTTCTCTGCCCGTGGTCCCTCCTTGTCAGTTTCACTGGATGGTACGGGAGCCTTCCCCATTGCGTTTGAGGCTTGGCACACGTCTGGAACAGTGGTGGCACGTGTCTCTTGGGGCTGCCATGTAACTAGTCCAGGAGATGGCACCCGCTGGCTTACAGTACCCTCATGGTATTGAATCAAATATCAACTTTGCTGCACAAAATGCCCAATATTTGCTCCAAAATTTTATTTCTTTAAAATATTTTTATGCTGCCTTTTCACCTTATCAGGGTCCCCAAGGCAGTGCAGATAAAAACATTAAAACATTTGAACAATGAAAAACAGCATTTAAAACTATAAAATAATTCAATAAAAACACATATACAACACCAGAACCAGAGGGCCACTAACCATTATTGGGGGTATGCCAAACAAAACACAAAAGTCTGCACCCATGGGCAAAAGACACCAATAAAGAGAGACAGACAAATCTCCCTGGGGAGGGAGTTCCAAAGTTTTGGTGCGATGACTGAGACAGCACTTTCTGTTGTTGCCACTCATCTAGCCTCAGATGGTGTAGGCAACTGAAGCAGGGCGACTGAAGATGACTGGAGAGAACGGGCAGTTTCATATGGGAATAGGAGGAGTGCTAAGATTTTTCCTAATATAACCCTTGTTCTGTTCAAGATTTCATCATAATGTCGATTGTATGCCAGATTACTTTTAATCTGGTCCAGTTGAACCCTGAAGAATGTTGCCATTTTACCCAGCAAAGGGACTGCTATGCTGATGCTAATGTGGCAATATGCCTTTTATGAAAATACCTGATCTATCCAACAGTTATGTTTTCCCCACTTAATAGTCTTTTCCAGGTTATGGCGAAATGTCCTCAAGTGGTAACTCCATGCCAGCAGAACCAACATACTGAGAAATAACTGTGGGAGCCACCAGAACTGATGGGGGACCTCTACAGTCAGCCTTTAGAAAAGCCCACTTTCTCCTGAAATGCTTAAAAGTAGCTAGTGAAGAGCAAAGGGTGGTGTGATGTCAGAAGGAGGCATGTTTCTAAATGCACAAAACATTGTTAGATTTGAGGAATGCCTAATCTAGGGCTAAGGTTGCCAGGTCCTTCTTCACCACTTGTGGGAGGTTTTTGGGGTGGAGCCTGAGGAGGGCAAGGTTTGGGGAGGGGAGGGATTCAATGCCATAGAGCCCAATTGCCAAAGCGGCCGTTTTCTCCAGGAGAACTGAAATCTATCAGCTGGAGATCAGTTGTAATAGCAGAACATCTCCAGCTAGTACCTGGAGGTTGGCAACCCTATCTAGAGCTGGGGTTCCTGCAGTGGTAATTGAACAAAGAAAGGCCAGCTACAGTGAGGGAGGCTGCCGAGAGCTGTGAGGGAAAGCAAATAGGACACAGCAACATTTATGAACACAGAGAACTTAAGCATTAGACAAAGTCCTGTGATAAGCAAAGTTTTTGATTCAGGGAGGTGACTGCTACCAAATCTTTGTTCTCATAACCCCAAGGAGAGAATGAGAATAAGAACCCTCTGAGACCACAAAAAGGTCTTAGGTCTGGGACCAGATAGGCAGGATTAGTTTGCCACAAAGGTCTAAGGTTGGCACTACTAAAGAAGCCTCAGGCAAACATTGAAAACAGACAGTGGGCAGTGGGCACCGCAACTTGTTCTTTTGTTGTTGTTCAATATCTCTTACAGGTTTTTTTTGGCCGCTCTGATATTTTGCCAGTTCTACTCTGATCCCTCCTTTTCTCACTGTAACCTAAGCATAAGAAAGATTCTTGATCAGCTTCTGTTTAGATTTGGTTCTGTGAAAAAGCTTTTGATCTACAGGCCTTGCCAAGGTGTAGTGACTTACCAACACAAGATGGTGCTCTATTCTTATAAAACAGCACTTGCTTGTCTGATGAAATCAAAGGTCAAATGTTTTTAGAACTCTGTACATTAAAAAAAGAAAAGAACGGCAGCTTTACTGTAAACTTCCACAGCAACAGCTTAAGCAACACTGATGACAATTTTTTTTCCAGATAACTTTTTGTCTGTTATTGTGTTTGTCAGCTCTTGATTTGACAGCAGCTGGCTCTGGGTTCCTTATTGATGGCTCCTACCTACTCTCTCAGTATGAGTTACCTTTTGATATGTTTGTCTCCTCCCTACCAGCTGGAAGTCAGCAGGACCCTGGTGTCCAGCTGAAAGAGAACAACAAATGTCTCTCTCTCTCTCTCTCTCTCTCTCTCCCTGATGCTGCCAAAAAAATTTATTGAGTGAATGGGTATCAAGGGGTAACTGAAAAAACACCGTCAAGAATCAACCCCCTCCTTCTGCTCCACCTCCTCCCAGAAGGCACAGATTTTATATCTTTGTGGTGCACCCGGACTCAACCAGTGCAAAGCTGCAATGTGCCTGCTGAAGTGTAAATATGATGTTGTCCTGGAGCAGTTAGATGCCGTTGTGTGTGAAGGGTCATCACACTTTTTTGGGGGGGGATAAAAGAAAAGGCAATATAAAAACTATAGCATGTGCACATTTTTTACCAGTAAAAAACACACAGAAGCAAATGCCAGGACTATTAGCATGGAAATCAAGACAGTATGGGTCAGTATAAATGACTAGTAAGAAACTAGCCAAAGCGGTACCCCCGTCTTGTGCTTTGAGCCCCCCAGAAAGAGACTATACCAGTGAGAAATGTGTTATCTTTAACCCTGAAGATTGTGCAACATATTCACTACTTTTGCAGCCAGAAAAAGGGATGGAGATGTGAATGCAGTGAACAGGAGAAAATGATACTGGTTTTTCATCATCCTATAGTATCCTACAAATCCAAAATTAATCTCATACTTCACATGGAGGCCACTCAAGGAATAACACAAGATGATTTGCTAGATTCGAATGAAGTAGCACCTTACAGACCAACAAGATTTTCAGGGTATGAGCTTTCAAGACTCAAAGTTCCCTTTGTCAGATACTGATGAGGGGAGCTTTGACTCTCAAAAGCTCATACCCAGAAATCTTGTTGGTCTGTAGATAATGGTGACCGTCCTAGTATATACTTGGACTTTCTAAAGGCTGTTGACAAGGTACCTCATCAAAGACTCCTGAGTAAATTTAGCAGTCATGGGATGAGAGGATGGATTCTCTTATGGATTAAAAACTGGTTAACTGCAGGGAAGCAAAGAGGAGGAATAAATGGACAGTTCTCACAATGGAGGGAAGTAAGCAGTGGTTTCCCACAAGGATCATTATTGGGGCTGGTACTATTCACTTTGTTCATAAATTATCTGGAACTAGGAGTGAGTAGTGTAGTGGCCAAGTCTGCAGATGACACAAAATTATTCGGGATGGTGAAATCAAGGAGCACTGTGAAGACCTCCAGGAGAAGCTCCACAGATTGGGTGAGTGGGCAACAGTGTGGCAAATGAAATTCAGTGTTGGTAAGTGTAAGATGATGCACACTGGAACAAAACAATCCAAACTTCAATTATAGTCTAATTGGGACTGAACTTGCTGGGACTGACAGAGAAAAAGATCTTGGGGTCATAGTAGATAGGTCAATTAAAGTGTCGACCCAGCATGCCCCCAAGAGTGAAAAAGGTAAACTCTATATTGGGGATCATTAGGAAAGGGATTGAAAATAACAAGGCCATTTTTATAATGCTCCTGTATAGATGTGTGATACCTCATTTGGAATACTGTGTACAGTTCTGGTCAATATTTCAGAGCTGGAAAAAGTGCAGAAGAAAGCAACCAAGAGGATTAGGGGGTTGGAGTACCTTTCCTGTGAGGAAAGGCTGAAGAGTCTGGGTCCTGGGACCTTTCAGTTTAGAAAAGAGATGACTGAGGGGGTACATGATAGAGAGTTATCAAATTATGCCTGGAGTGGAAAGTGTTGACAAAGAGAACTTTTTCTCCCTCTCCCAAAATACTCGAATTTGAGGGCATCCAATTTAGCTGAAGGGTAGCAGATTCAGGATGGACAAAAGGAAGTACTTCTTTACACAGCAAGTGACGACAATGTGGAATTCGCTGCCAGAAGGGATGTGAGTATTAGAGACGCATGACAGGTTGCTTAAAAGCTCTCTTATAACATGTTACCTATCGTGAAGATAACCTGGTTCACGGTGTTCAAATTGCCTTCATTTTTGGCACTGCAACTGCAACTTCCATCATCAATTGGGGTTGGTGGCCCATTTTCAAACATGTAGCATTATTTTCTGATGAGTTATGCCTGTGACAAACTGAGACCCTTAGCTTCCATTGCAAATAGTGGTGTGGGGGTGTGTGTGGGGGTGTTTTATCACCTAAGTTAGGATATTTCTGAGCCTTTCAGTTTTGACCCATGAACTCCCACTATCATCCTGAAGCTGGTGGCCAATTTTGAGATGGGCAGACAGGCCGATTTTTTTTTATTACTATAGACTCATTGTAACAGTTAGCGAAGTGATTGTCATGATATTTGGTTTGGCTCAGGGTCATATGGGGAGGGCAGGTGGGATCTTTGTCTGGGGGCCATGGTGGCTCTTGGCAGCCCCAGTAAGAACTGCTGTCCAGGAATAATGCTGGAAATTTCCTCTTGAAGACAACCCAGTTTGGATATGTGCAGTTCTTTTACGAGGCACCATTTCTGTACACAAAATCATAACAAGAGTCTTTCTCATGAAAACATTTTCAGAATGCACTGTTTAATGCATGTTCTACATGGATACACATGATGAGAAATAAGTTTACCAATAACTAGTGAAACTTTCTCAAGCGTGTTATAAAATCTGCTCCTTAACGAGCTTACTTGAATGCCATGCAATTGTCATATGTTCCATCTCCTCAAAGAACACGTTGTTTGGTTACTATAGCACTTCTATCTGAATTAATTAGAAACTGAAATGGGAATAAAATTATCTTTGAAGCAGAATGCACTTGGTAAGCAGACAGATAATCACTACATTACAATTGACTGGCTGCTCTGACCTGTAAAGAAATTAAGCTACCCTTATAATTAGATGGAATAGTACTGCATGTTCTTGGGCCTTGGCAAACTTGGGGGGGCGGTTTACAATGCAGCTACTTCTCTTACCTCCCAGCCCATTACTTGACCTTTCTTAGATTATTTTAATTAGCAATATTGCACAACTGCTTGTGTCAAGTAGAGTACTTGTATTTTAAAATGACTCTTGGTCTGTTCTACCCATTCTACGGTCTGCTGTCGAACCAGATCTCCCACTGAGTTCAACTTGGCAACAGATGAAGCTGTGACCTGAAGATTCTTGACTTAGGTTGAAAGTCCATATGTCCTCCTGTCTAGGTAGGGTTGCCAACCTCCAGGTACTAGCTGGAGATCTCCTGCTATTACAACTGATCTCCAGCCGATAGAGATCAGTTCACCTGGAGAAAATGGCCTCTGGCAATTGGACTCTATGGCATTGAAGTCCCTCCCCTCCCCAAACCCCGCCCTCCTCAGGCTCCACCCCAAAAACTTCCTGCTGGTGGCGACCCTTTGGCAACCCTATGTTTAGGCCATAACAGAAATAATTTTTGTTTGTTTCTTTGTAGAAACTCTTTCCTGAATGCCCCTGTTCCACCCTTAGACAAAACTGAGAACAATGTCTTCAATACGAACTGCAAGTTTGTTTTTACTCAAAAGATTAATCTACTAAAGCTGAAATTTATTAATTGTGGGAAGTCCCAATTAGTGGAGAATTTTTTAATCATAAATGGGTGTCCTTCATGTCCCACTCTTAAGAGATGTCTTGGTGAAGGAAGCCATCAGGATAGGAGCAAAGCTCCCATTTTCCCTCCCATTCTTCATATCCTCTGTATTTGATAAAAGCAGAACTGTTGTACAGCTTAAAACCTGGTGGAGACAGATCCCAGGTTAAAGGTTGTTGGTAGGGATGTATGCTTCAAAAGTGTTTGTTTTGATTTCATTTAGGTATTTCAAAAAGGGCATGATTATTGTTTTTCACAAAATTTTGGGACCATTGCTATTGTTTCTGAAATCCATTTCAGGTCATTTTTTCAGGTTTGGGAATATTGGGTATTGACAGACTTGGCCTGTATCCAGACTCCAAGTCTTCCTCCCATTGGAATCAGTGAGAGTAGACATAGTTTGTGGAGGCCCAGGTCTACTACTACAGTTTTCAATGAGTGGTAGACCTGGCCTCCAAAGGTGAGTTATCCTCACCCCCATTGCTAGTGAGAGGCGAAACTGGCATTCGGCATGTAGGCCACACCTGCCACTGTATCTAAAAGGGCTGGCCCACCCAGTGCCCATGAGAAGCCTAACATGGTCATGCTCTCCCTCCAGCCACAGCCAGAATAGTGATAAGTGTGAGCACTGGAAGAGCCATGGCAGTATCAGCAGCCCAACCTCGTGTGTGTTCGCTCTTTCTCCCTTGCTGCTCCAGCTGCACACAAAAGAGAACAGAGTCAGCAGCCAAGCCAACTGTTGCTTAGGGTTGCCAGCTGGGTTGGGAAATACCTGAAGATTTTTGGAGTGGAGCCTGAGGAGGATGGGGTTTGGGGAGGGGAGGGATTTCAATGCCATAGAGTCCAATTGCCAAAGTGGCCATTTTCTCCAGGAGAACTGATCTCTATCGGCTAGAGATCAGTTGTAATAGCAGGAGGTCTCCAGCTAGTAACTGGTGGTTGGCAACCCTAATCACTGGTCTGATCCAGCACTGCATTTCTTATGTTTTTCTGAACACAAAAATCCAGGGGTGCTGGAAAACAGACTAGCAATAGTCTCTTTGCCAGCCTGCCCTCCTCGCTTGGTGCTATCTGTCACTCAGAGAGTATCATTCTTTAATTAATATTAGTGGAGAAATACAAACTGTTAAAAAAATTCCAAATTCTTTTTTTTTAATGGAGATTTCCATTGTTTAGCAATTATAAGTGCCTTAATCCATTACGTGAAACCTAGAAGGCTTAGTACACAGTAAACTCATTTGGCCATCCTTGTTTTTCTGCCTCATTGCATTTTGCAATCATGATCTTTTATCCTTAGATACCTGGGTGAGGGACTGAGGACAAAGGTTACTCTTTTATGACACAGGTACATTATCATTGTTTTCTGAAGTGACTGCACTTCAAAGATGAAGCTTGGCTTCTATAGATGTTTTTTTTCCATATCCATAAAATTGGAAATATCCCCTATTAGGGCCTTGTTTTCCCATCACCAAGATACAAAAGATAAAGCTTTTGAGAGAAAATAGGACACTTAACTTACTGTCTGTAAAACGTTGGAATAAATGTTTGTCAGAGAAGGATTATAGCATTATGCCACCCAGCCATTATAAGGTGGCATCCTTGGCTAAAAACAGCCTCAAATGTATAATGATCATTTCCAAATCTTTGGATTGTCATATGCAACAACTAAAAATCACAAACCAAGATCTTCCTGTACCAGGTGCTTCTGTACTCTCCAGTGGCCATTGTAAAATGACACTGAAAAAGAGACCCTGATGAATGAAAGTCTGAAAAAAATTCTGTGGTTTCAATAAAAAAATCTCTCAGGGTACTAGAATTAAAATAAAAATAGTATGTTCATAATCCATCCCGAATCTGAATGACACACATTAGTCATAACTGATTCTAAACACTTAATTACTCCACATTTAGTGACCAACATTTGACCTGCATGTGTGAACTACTGAAAAGCATTTTTTTTTGTTAACATTCAATTGTATGCAATTTCTAAGTTTGCTGTAAGATTTGCAATGGATTATTCACACAAATGTACATCTGTGACCCAGTGATGCTTGAATATTTGCAATGAATGCATTTGAAAATCCCATTTGCCATGCTCATAATGTTTGACTTTTTTTTCTCATTTAAGCACTCCACTTTAACAATCCCATCCTAATTAAAAATGAGCAGCATTTTCGGAGGTTTCACATCTGTGCCACTATTGATGTAGGCTCACAATATCCTGGACTGCTTGGATTACTTATCCACCAACATCATTATGGGCAGGTCGTTTATAATTTAAAATCAGGTACATTTTGAGTATATGCCCTGCTTTCGTGCCTGTGCAGTCATCAATCAGTGGCATTCATCTTGTATTCAGAATTTACTAGACTGAACTACACTTTCTAGGTATGAGAATGTATACAAATTGGGAATACCATTTGGAATATTTGATAAGCAAACTCATCCTTGGGAGTCAGGCAAGCAAAATAAGCAAGGCTGGAATACTATTCTAGAAATGATTGCAAGAACTGATCACATGATTATATAGGTTCATGGGTAGCTGGACACCAGAGGCACACAGAGACATCTAGGTAATAAGTTTCAAATAAAAAAATATCAAATTGATTTTTACCCCTTTTCATTATGTGCCTTTTAAGTATTGGAGGTGGATACAGCCAATGAGGGGGGCAGAAACTGCAAGAAAGCAATCTAATCGTAGGAAGCAGTCTAATCATGTGAGAAAGCAGTCTAGTCATTCAATCAGACACAACTGAATTCATCTGGACATATCCAAACAACTCAGCAAATGATAAGCTCTCTGAATGTAACCACTGACCATGGCAGGAGGCAAACTACTGGGTGATTGAGCATAACTAATCACCACTGTCAAAGTGCAAATCAAACCAGGAGAATATTTGACAGCACTAATTATTTTGACATGAATAATCTTTCTCTTGCTTTCCTCTGTTTTCTTCTTTAGATTGATCATGTATTACTCTCTTAAAGGAGGTTGGTGAATGAAAACTAAAAATCATCTTTAAAAGGAAGGAAAGGGAACGAAAGCTATGCATTTTCATCTTTACAGTTTTCCAGACTCTATGATGTTTTGCTGGTACACATGTGCAATCTTCTTAAGGTTTTTTTTTAAATTTTCAGTTTATATCTATAGTACATAAATGACATGTTCACATTTGCTAAACTCCATATATACTTTAATTGTCCTCCTTAATTCCATGGGTTTAGTTAAGCAATTAATGTAAGTAGACGTAATTATATATTTGAGACATGTGATTATGTAATAATTAAGATGTGCAAAGCAATTCAATAATTAGGGTATGTAAATACACAGGGCCATATTGTGTAAATGATTTTCAGAGTTCCTGCCTGACTCAAATATGAACCTTTGTCAACTCCTGATGCCATACATTTGCTTTATTGATATAGTCATTGTGGGGCAAATTACATTTAATTAGAAACCATGATTAATTGTGAAGGTCTGTGTTTAGGTCTGTTCTGATCAGTAGCCTAAATGGGTAGTACAGACTGTATACGTGAGACCCTAACTATGAAGCTAATTCTTTAAGCTCAAATGATTTTTGAACTTATTTTACTCAAACTATCCACCCACCCCCCACCTCAGTTTGCCCTGTACCCAAGGCAAACTGAGGTGCATTGCAAAAGCCACTTCTGATATGGAAATGGAGTCATTACAAAAATCCAGAAATTCCACTAGAAAAACAAATACCCTTTGCATTAGCCTTAAACAGCTATTTGCACCATAATATTTGGTGGTGAAAGTACAGTCAAGTGGTTTGGTTAAATTTCCTCAAGAAGAGAATCAAATGTACAATACAGCCAAACCTTTCAATCCCATCAGTGGGGTGGTTTCCATTTCCATGTGCTTAACCATTCTTCTCTTTTAAGAAATTAATTTTTATCATTGAATTTATGGGGGGAGGGAAGAGAAATAAAAACATGAATACATATAAACATTGATTGGTTTTACATTTGATTTACCATTTGTTTCCAAATATTAACATTTTTAAAAGTTTCCTTTTCGCCCCATTGAAAACAGCGAGGTTGCGCCTGCAAAAGAGCAGGCGCAGCAATGCCGTTCCGGCCACCGGCACAAGTGGCCAAAAGGGGGTAGGAAGTCACCTAACTGGCAGCTCCTCCCTCCGGCCTGGCCCCGGAATGCCCCCCTGCACCAGCGCAGCCTCTCTACTCTGTTGCCGGTGCCACCGAGAGGCAGCGCCGGTGGAGGGGAGAGGCATGGCTCCGTGGCGCTTGGGTGCTGGTGGAGCCACCCTCCCCACTGGCATAAGTGCATGTAATCTCATTATTACATGCACTTTCGCCGGCGATGGGGTCCGGCTGCCTCCTAAGCGGTTTTGTCCCCCCCCCCCTTTCAGGAATGGGTTGTTTGAGACCAACAAGATTTTAGGGGTATGAACTTTTGAGAGCCAAAGCTCTTTTCATTAGATGCCAAACACATCTGACAAAGGGAGTTTTGACTCTCAAAAGCTCATACCCCCAAAAATCTTGTTGGTCTACAAGGAGCTACTGGACTCGAATCTAGCTATTTTGTGACAGAAACCATTAGTTTGCCATTTTAATTATGTTTTCTCTTAAATAAAGTTTCACTGATAAAGTCAATCTTCTTGTAACCAAATAGTTCTATAAAACAGGATTTCCTTTTTTGACATCATAGTCTCATGAGTACAGCATTTGCATTCAGAGGAAATATCCACATGTACACTCCCTCCCCATGATCAGCCGTGTTCTGAAAGCAGTGCCCCCAGTTATAGGGAGGGAGTCTATGTGTGGACACTTCCTTCCTACCTTTGCACTGTGCAGACGCCCCGGCGATCATGTAGAGGTGGGTGGCAGAACCCGGGGTCTATCAATGCATGGAGGTATGTAGAGGGCTTCTGTCTCTCTCTTACTGACTGCAGTGCACATATATTAAGACGACATAGCAGATGTGACTTATTGTTGGTGGGGTGGAGTTGAGACATTTGCCTCCTTCTGCTACCTCCTGGTCTCCAGCGCTGCCTGCCGGTTTGTTTCCATAAGCAAGCAAAACATTTTCCTCGGTCTGGAAAGCTAGTAAACAGAAACTACTATGCTTATATGGAATCAAATGAAAGCTCCCTCCTTAAGCCAGGAAGCCAGCAATGTGACCAGTGGAAACAATACTTTGGAAAAACAACCTATCAGCACAATTCTCTCTAGTAGCAAGCTCTATACATAGCTCTGTTTTCCTCTTACATACATAGCACCCTCTTCCCTCTCCCTGACTTCTTGGAACTCTAACGCAGACACTCAGTTGCCAGAATAACTGGCAAATCTGAATGTTTATGAATATTACTGATCATTAATTTTCCAGTGTGGACTCATTATTAGGGTTGTCAACCTCCAGGTAGTAGCTGGAGATCTCCTGCTATTACAACTAATCTCCAGCTGATAGAGTTCAGGTTACCTGGAGAAAATGGCCACTTTGGCAATTAGATGCTATGGCATTGGAGTCCCTCCCCTCCCCAAACCCTGCCTTTCTCATGTTCTGACCCAAAAGCCTCCTGCTGGTGGTGAAGAGGGACCTGGCAATCCTACTCATTATATTACTCTTTCAGGGGTTAAAAATGAGTGAATGCAGTTTGTATTTTGATTAGATGAATGACCAAGTGTATATTTCTACTTCATATTATGGGTGTCACATCAACACATTCTTTCTGCACATAATATTGTCACATGGAGCTGTATCAATTGGCCTTCTCGTGGATAACGTGAAATTAGTTCTGAGCAAGAAGTAATTCATTATTAGCACTCCCTGTAGTGTACA
Source organism: Euleptes europaea (assembly GCF_029931775.1). Lineage (NCBI taxonomy): Eukaryota > Metazoa > Chordata > Lepidosauria > Squamata > Sphaerodactylidae > Euleptes > Euleptes europaea. Next base: position 31,563,025 of record NC_079316.1, on the reverse strand, counting down.
AGAGGCCAAAATTATCAATCTATGCATAAAAGTAGTCAGTATATTATCAATGTGCTCAGTATATGAAAGGGAGATGCCATGTGAATGGGTTTGTAGTGGACAAACTAGAAGTGATTTCAGGGAAGATGACAAATATGAAATTATTAACTTCATGACCTCTGTGCTGTGGGAAAGTTCAGCACTGCACTGAAATTAGAGATAATGCTCACTTTGGCTACATTCTTGAAGTAAAGATATCCTGTCAGATTATGTGCTTTTCAAGAGGATATTTGTGTGCTAAAACAAAATAAGAAAATGGGTCAACAGAGTCAGGTGGCTTATCCATGACTCAATAAAGAAGCTATAGCTATTTATTGGGCACTAGGAGAATTATGTAGTTCCCATAATCATAAGTAATGATAAAAGCAGAAATTTGATTCACCGGTTATTATAAGTGGCAGCTTGTGCAGAGGTCTCTGGTTTTCATGGGGGGTGGATGATATCAGAGCCAGCCGAAGTCATGACCAAGACAGCTCTTGTGAAGAAGATTGCTCATCTGTGTGGGTGAGGAGTCTTCTTCAGAAGCCTGGTAAGCAGCTCTAGAAGCTGGTGTTTTTTAGTTGGAGGGTATATCCCTCTGGATGGGACTGGGTGAGCCCCGTCTTTTAAAATGACCCTTCCAGACTAGTTTGGTCAGACCAAGTTGGCTCCCAATACAGACCCCTACGTCAAAAGGGCCCCAACTATGGAGCCCTAACAAAACCAGCCAAAAATAGAAAAATGGGAGAAAGCACAGAGGCATGCATCTGAGCAAAGGTGAATACCCAAACCCCAAAAAAGCTGAATATCTATTAAGCTTTTCTAGAATTGCCTATTCAGCTTTGTGTAGATTCCCAGGTTTTGGTATGTGGCTGAAACAAAACCCAAATATTGCCGAAACAGCTAATTTCGGGTTTGTTTTTGGTGTGGCCTTATTGATATGCACAGCCCTAGCAGAAAGGGTTAAGTGCTTCCAAAGGTGGGTCATTCTTACTGGAAGCATGGCTCCAATTTCATTGCAGAAAATAAAAGAGTGCTGGATTTGATTTTTGTTTTATCTTCCCCAAGTTGAAAAAAGCAATTTGGTGATTAGCCGAAGAAGCTCTGTAAAGGATTGTCATGAACTCTGTATGTACGCTGGTCTTAATTGCCCTATACCTGTCTGCAAAGGGTTTCCCATCCTTTCAACTGAGGAAGCTGCTCTGCATAATTCAACTTCAGAGAAACTTCTCCCCAATTGAAGTAAACGTTGAAGACTTTGTAATTGAAATAAACGTTGAAGACTTTGTAACTGAAAAAGCCACACTTACACATCACATGGCCCTCTGGGCTAAGTGGCTCTCATTGCAAGCTACAAAAAACTGAGGTTTGCAAGTAAAGAAGGGTCTTCATATTTTTTTAGAGCTAGCCCTGCAAGCTTTTGAATTTGGTATGCAGTACTTTTTTATGCCTACTAAGCTGATTTGACTGCAGATGGAGATCTGTGGATGTTATGATCTTGAAGAATGGAAGTGCAAAGATTTCCCATCATTAACTATGGAACTGGAAGTATGAGCGCATGTTTTCGGTGTGTTTTTCCCCCAGCAAAAGAGAAAATTGTCTATAGTTGCTGAAATGCCTACCTGATGGCAGAAGCAATGATGAGTGACACACACATACACCCCATGTTGATTTGGAATGTGCTTAGGAAAAATGTACATCCATCACTAGCACCCCAAAATCAGAAAATATATTTATTTTTCCTGAACCCATTCTAAAGTTCATCCTTGTCACATTCTTAACAACATCATTAGGAGCATTAATTGGCTTTTATAGCTTCCATCCCAAGTCATCCCCTTCACTTTTATTCAGAACTTACCCAGCAATGGCATCTATGATAGCTATGGGGAGACCATGAAGTACTTATTCAATCAGAAGGTCCCATCACCTGGGTTCCATGCTCCTAATAGCACGCCTGGCATTAGGGATCATGGGAAATGTAGTTCCCATAGTTCTAATACCGCAGTTGTGGATTTTACAAAGTATGAAAACTATATTCCTGTGTTTCCTGATACTGCTGTCCATGTTTGTAACAGTGTCCTAATATCTGTAGTGGAGGCACAGAATCATGAAACTCTATTCCCCATGGTTGCTAACACTTGGGAATCTCAGATCTAAAGGAGGCCCCATTGCAGTCTTCCCTTTCACTGCAACTACTGGATTACTTTGAATAACAGAAAGGGCACAAGTGGACGTGGAAGGGAGACTTGCCACAAGGATGAACTTGTTATGGACTAGGCCTGACCACCACTAGGGTTTGTGTCAAATTTGAATGGGTTTTAGGTGTAGGCATGCCCAGAACTTTGACATGAACATGATCACCAGGCAAGCTGCTGAACTTAATTGGACATTCTCAATCATACATGAGGTGAGCTCCTGATTGGCTCTAAATGCATTTTCCCCCAAAATTTGTCTTGAGCACTGTGCCAAGCACAGTGCCGATTAGGGGCATGTAACCTACTTGTCAAGAATGGAATAACTTGCATTTCATTGCTTCTTTGCACCTGTACAGTAGGATGCATCTTTTAAATGACTAACACAGAATACTTTGCATTGCCCACTTTTTGCACCTACACAGTCAGTGGCATCTATTTGTGAAGTGATCACAAGAACACCTCACAAGATTAGCTAGGTTCGTGGGCAAAGAGACAGTGAAGGCACACAGAGACATCTATGCAGCATGTCTCAGCTCAAAAATGTAAAACATATTTTTCCCCTTTCATGTATATGCCTTTTAACAATTGCCCCCTGCGTATTCTAGCATGGCTGCTCGCTCCAGCAGAGTGGCAGGCTGTATGGAATGGCCAGTCCTAAGGTAGGGATTGTATGGACTTTCAGGACTCAGTTATACTCTTTTTCTGGGGGGGGGGGGAGAGTGATTGGATTACCCTCCTTGATTCCCAGGTGATAAAAGATGACAAAGGGCCTTAATGGTCGGCTGCCTGGGTGGGGTGGTGACAATTTGGAAATCTATTCTAATTCCAGTGACTTGTACAACCCCAGGAAGAAACCTGCAGTCTCTGGTTGATGAGATTAGCGAAACGTGTGATAACGATTCTTCATTGTTGTCTCAATGTCTGTCGATGGCTGGTTAATCATAGCTGATGATGCAAGGGGAGGGGGGAAAGGACTGTGTGCGTGCCTGGACATGTTTTGCAAAATGACAGCCTTCTTGATACTGGGTCAGAGGATATGGAGTCCCTCTGGTTCTCTCCAAGAGGCTTCTCTGCCCATGGCTCCTTCCAACCAGTCTCACTGGCAGGCGCAGGAGCCTTCCCCATTGCGTTTGGGGCTTGGCACGTGTATGGAACAGTGGTGGCATGCATCTGTTTGGGTTGCCAAGACCAGTCCTGGAGATTGGCAAGCCCATTTGCTTACAAATATGTTGTATGTGGGACAGTCTTTGACAATGATCCAGAAACTTCAACTTGTTCAGCCAGGCTATTCTCAGGGGTTTGTTACAGGGGTTATATCATCCCTGTGCTGAAAGATCTGGTGGGGAAACACTGCTCACAAACCATATTTCTGACCATGTGGGAGGGGCCGTGGCTCAGTGGTAGAGCCTCTGCTTGGCATGCAAAAGGTCCCAGGTTCGATCCCCAGCATCTCCAGTTAAAGGGACTAGGCAAGTAGGTGATGTGAAAGACCTCCACCTGAAACCCCGGAGAGCCACTGCTGGTCTGAGTAGACAATACTGACTTTGATGGACCAAAGGTCTGATTCAGTATAAGGCCGCTTTATGTGTTCATCCTGGATCTCTGCCTAGTAGGATTCTGCTTTCCCTTACTCCCAAATTACCTACTTATCTCTGGATATTTCCACTGCCACCTTCTAATTTTAAAGAGTATCTCCTGCTGAAGGGCTGGTATTTCGGTACTCTCTATCATGGCGCTGCATAAAGGCTCCATCTCTGTGCTTTCTCTCTACTTCACACTTGCCACCTACTCTGGGGATTAGCATGCACACTTGCGCATGCTGGGTATGTACACTCTGAAGGGATCTACAGCTGCCCACTCCCCTTAGTCCTCCTGGGAAAGTGTGACTGAATTAGGTGTGGTGCCTCCAGAGATCATACTACCAGCCTTCAAATTATAAAGAAATTTAATAAAATATTTAAAGCACACACAGGGTCTGTTTCCACAGCAAACTGAGCAAGGACCAAAAACCAATATAACTGAAAATCCTCTTTCTCTACTTTTGTACATATTCTGTGAGATGCTTATACTAAGTATAGGCTACTTATTCTTGAAGTTGGAGTGTTCAGAAATCATCCATTACCTTGGTTTCCTAGGCTGGGTTTCCTCCCCTTTTGTTCAGCCACATGTCTGTGCTCAAGAGAGTGTCTGTGGTTTAATCTTTCATGGTAATTGGACAGAGTTTAACAGCCAAACAGCCAAGATCAAACAGAAGACAGGAGACCTTGTTTTCCTCCCATCAGAGCCATCTGAATATGCATGGCACTGAATTGCCCTGTCCCTAGGAAGCTGACTCCTACCTCAACAGCATACCTTTGGCCAGTGGTTAACCTGTAAAAAGGTACTTTGGCGAGGATCCTGGGGGGTAGGGCATTTCTCCACAATCTGCACTAACTGTCCATCTATTTCTGGGCACAATTCAAAGTGCTGATTCTTATCTTTAAGGCCCTAAATGGCTTGGGGGAAGGCTACCTGTGCATTGGAACACAGGCAGGATGCTGCTTGCAGTTATCCTAGAGGCACCTGGTTGTCCACTGTGTGAACAGATTGGTGGACTTGATGGGCCTTGGTCTGATCCAGCGTGGCTTTTCTTATGTTCTTATCTTTCTGAAGGACAACCTTCTCTCACACTATTCAGCCCACCAATTAAACTCTGCTCTCAGATCTTTCAGTTGTGAGGCAGGTGGCAAGTGGAGAGAGGGCATATTTTTTGTTCTGGCCTTTGGAATGCACTGCCCCTTGAGGCTCACCCAGTGCCTCCCTACCACACGATCTTTTAGGTATCAGGCCAAAACACTTCCTTTTCACCAAGGCTTTTAACTAAAAGGGTTTTTTTTGGGGGGGGGGGGAGGAAGGTGTTTTGTTTTAGGTCTGTTATGGTCTGCTTTTAGCCTGAGATCTGTTTTATGGATTTTTTAATGTTTCATGTTTATGGGCTCTCCTTTATGGCTTCTTTAGTTGTTATATATATAATTAATGATGATTGTATGATTTTATGGTATTGTTTTTACTGAGGGTTGCCATCCTCCAAGTGGCACCTGGAGATCTCCCATTATTACAATTGACATCCAGGTGACAGAGATCAATTTGCCTGGAGAAAATGGCCACTTTGGAAGGTGGACTATATGTAGAGCTGCCAAACTCCAGGTAATAGCTGGAGATCTCCTGCTATTACAACTGATATCCAGCTGATAGAAATCAGTTAACCTGGAGAAAATGGTCGCTTTGGCAACTGGATTCTATGGCATTGAAGTCCCTCCCCTCGCCAAACTCTGCCCTCCTCAGGCTCCACCCCCAAATCTTCCTGCCGGTAGTGAAGAGGGACTTGACAACCCTAATTCAATGGCATTATACCCTACTGAAGTCCCTCTCTTCCCCAAACCCTGCCCTCCTCATGTTCCACCCACAAAATTTCCAGGTATTTCCCAACCTGGACCTGGCAACCCTATTGTTACTTGTAATCCACCTCAAGCTGGACTCTGGTGGCATAAACATTTCCTGAATAATAATAAATAATAGATTTGGGCTTCCACAAAGGCTCCACAAAGATGGCTTATTACCTTCCCCTTCTCCTCAGCTTTCTTGTGGCACCCGCCTCCGTGTAAGCCCCAAAGGCAATTTAAGTAGAGGTGATAGACAGACAGACTCAAAGAACTGTGGGGCATTGTTATGAAGGTGATGAATCTGCTCCAGAAAATAAAATATTATTGAAGTGAATTGGAATGAAAGATACTGGTCATCTTGCCTCAACAGCTCTCTTTTTTATGTGGTTTTTTATTCTGATCGCTGAAATTAGCTCTCTCACTACTGATGTCTCAGTCACTGGGCTGGTCTCAGATACTTTTAGAACTGCTCACCAGAACTCGGTGGGAGAAAGGAGGGAAGCACTTTTGTATGTTTTACATTTGACACCGCCATCAAGATCTCTTCAATTAAGGTGTCATGTCTCATCTCAAGTGGAAAAACAAAGGTAAAAAGCCAACTGGTTCAATAGCATTTAACAGCTGATAATAGTGTTTCTGCCTGATTTAGTCTAATTACACAGATTGCCTTGCTCCCTGTTACAGGCAACCATGAATTATCTGTTCCCTAACCCAAGTATATATTTTCCCTCTGTTTTTTTGTGGTTAAGGTCCAAATGAAATTGCTGCACACAAAAGTTAACCTCCGTCAAAGTGAGCAACTTCTAATTGTTGCTTTATATTCTTGAAATTCAAGATAGATATGTTTAGGGGTATTTCCTTAACCTTCTATAATTTATAAAATAATACCAAATATGCCACTGAACCAAAATTGAAATTAAATAGTACTATTGCTTCCTAAAATATTATACTTTCTCAGATTTTTGCAGAAATATGACCTATATGAGACTTGATCTCCATAAGAAGAACGGTTCCAAATTTTAAAAGACAGACTGGAAGCCAGAAAGAATTTGGGATGAAAATAAGTGACATTAGAAGCTATCCTAAGCAGGTCAACTCGGAAGTGTCCCATTTTATTCAGTGGTGCTTACTTCCAGTACAGTGTTCTTAGGACTGTAGCACTAGCCATTTTTCTTGAGGTATCCAAGTGTGCCAAAGTAACTGACTGCAGGATTATAGAATTACATTTAATCCAATATTTATTTCATAAGCAGTTTCTAAGTTCCAGCCATCTAAACCCTTTTGTCCGCAGTCATAATTTTATGCATCAGATCCTAAATTCTATTGGCTAGTTTCCAACATATGAACTTGGGTGGGAAAGTAGATGCATGAATCCGGAAGAATTGCTAAGTTCTAACTCCCATGGTGATTTTATATTGATCTTTTGTGGTGAAGAAGAATATTGCAGTCTTGAGCATTGCTGCCAGTGTAATTTAAAGAAGTTGTCCTCTCAGGCCCCTACTTCAGTCGATGCTGTTTACTCTTTCAGTGGATCATGCTTGTGGGTGAAGGCAATAGTGACCAGCTCAGGCTACTGAGAATTCTGAAGGCTCTTGTACAAACAAGGAGGGGAAGCTGGAAAATATGGAAGTAAAGCAGATAAAGAATGAGCTGCTGACTAACTTGCTCTGACCATCATTTGTCTCCCCTTATCCTATAAGAGTGGCTTATTTTCCTAGAACATGTACGATTTCCAACACTGCCTTGGCAAATAACAGAAGACTGGGGGGGTAGAGTTTTGGGAGGACACTTCCAGATAATCCTATAAGGCTGTCTTCCCTAGCCTCTATTATCTTTACCACTGAGAGTATAGGAAATCCCTAGAGTAGGGTTGCCAAGTCCCCCCTTGCCACTGATGGGAGTTTCATTGTGGTGGGGTAATCTGTAGACTAGAAAAACCTGGATATCTGTTTGCATGTACCTAAGCCCAAAAATACTAATGTTGCCCTAGTGATACAAAATGGTGTCCAAGTATATCGGGAGGATTGCAGGTAGCACACACTCCTGCTGGAGTGCCACAAATGAATATATTTACTTAAGATCATAAGGAGAAATGTAGGTCCACATAATATTATTTCACAAGGTAAAACTATAGATATCAATCCTTCAATCACATTTAGAGGAGGAAGAAGAAGAGTTGGTCTTTATATGCCAACTTTCTACCCCTTAAGGCAGAATCAAACTGGCTCACAATCACCCTTACTTCCCCTACCCACAACAGACACCCTGTGAGGGGCTGAGAGAGCTCTAAGAGAGCTGTGACTATTCCAAGGTCACCCAGCTGGCTTCATGTGGAGGAGTGGAGAAACAAATCCAGTTCACCAGATTAGCCTCCACCACTCATGTGGAGGAGTGGGGAATGAAACCCGGTTCCCCAGATCTGAGTCCACCGCTCCAAACCACTGCTCCTAACCACTACTCCACGCTGGCTCTCCAGCATTTTTAATTTTCAGTTTTAATTAAAAACAATTTAGCTGTGCTAAAAGTATGTTGTCACTGTGAGCTGGCTGGCGCATCCCCAGCTTATCTGGATTGGAGGAGCAGTCAGGGCCCAGCTGTGGCTATGGTGACCTGGCATGCCCTGAGCTCCATAGCCAGGTATCATGTCCTACCTAAAGCGCATTGAGTCCTGTGAGAAATTGCCCTGCCTGACCACACTGTGCAGCAGCAAGGATGGAGAGAGGTGGGGGGGATGGAGGCAGACAAAACTGGCCACACCTTATGCCAATCTTTGCTCCTCTAAGGCATTTGGCTAACAATATAGTCATCTCCAATCTCACTGAGCAACAGCGAAGAGTCAGCCAGGGAAGGGGCTCCATGACATGAACATAACCCACAGAAAAATAAAAAGTACTCTCTTGGCACTTACTTCAGGACTCTGCCTGCTAACTAGGCTCACTAAAGCTTGACCCAGCCAACATCCACACAGTCTAACAAAAATAGATCACTCCGAAGCCTACTCTAAAGTTAATGAACAAAAGCAACCAATTCCCTTTCCAAAGGTTAATATTTTGCACCAATTAACCTCAGCCATGCAGCCAATAACATTCTGCTGTTATTATTGGCTGCCATCTACCCAAAAGCATTCTAAATAAAATAAGCATGCTACTTCTGTTTTGTTGTTCTCTGTGTGCCTCTTTCAAATGCATTTGTTCAGAGTAAACACTTTAAGTGAAAAACAACTCCAGTATGTAGTCAAGGGAATTCCTTGGCCTCTCTGTGGCTACAGATCTTTTTTTCCCCTTCTGTTACCCATTACACTGCAGCACAGCAACAAATTCTCATCAATATTCCTAGCTGATGTATCCTCTAGGGACTCCCTGTGTGAATTTGCTCCCGTTGGTTGTATTCCCATGCAGATTTAACATGAGAGCCTGAAAGATTTTGAAGCCTCACTCGCAGCAATATTTAAATAGTCCTCAAGGTACAGAAGTACTGCTGATCCAGTTATTGCATTGTAAGAATCCTCTGTACACACACAAAAAAAGAGGGTCCGTGGGGAAACAAAACTTTCAGAGTGTATTTTTCTGCTTCAGTTTACATTTGGAAAACTTCTCCCCCTTTCCCTAGATTATCTATTAAAACTGCATTCAATATGCACCCAAACATTTGCCACCACATACTGTAAATACAGATGCCACAAATTAATAATGTAGCTGAAGGTAAAGTTTGTTAATGTTAACACAACTTGGCTAACTGCAATTTATTTAGACTTTAATTTATCCCCAATGTGGTGGACTTGTGAAAAAGCTAAAAAAAATTGGGAGATGATATATAATGAAATAAGGTTGATCCTACAACAAAATATTCCTAAAACACCTGAAATGATGCTATTGAGTATGGTACCGGATACCATTTGCACTCATAGAACTTTTTTGATTTATGCCATCACGGCTGCTCGATTGATATATGCAGCTAAATGGAAAACAGTTGAGATACCAGACAAAAAAGACTGGATAAAAAAGATGCTGGAATTAACTGAGATGGCGAAGCTTACAGCTTTGATAAATCAGAATGATAATGAACAATTTTGGGGGGAATGGGAGGCTTGGAGAATGTACTGTGAAAATTATTTTTTAATGGGACCATTTAAAGGATACTCATTGATCTAATCCCTTATTCATACTTTGTATTAATTTTTATATTAAGTATTGATTTCATAATGTTGGATATGATAAGAACAGATTAATTAAAACAATATTGGGATTAGTTCCGTTAGCAAAAGATTATACAATTTAATTTTAGACGGAAGAGGGAGAGGGGGAAGTCATTTGATTGTCAAATTAGAAATACTATTTGTTTTTCTCTTTATTAGTATTATTATATTGTTTTTATAGATATATTAAATGAAGAAAAATAAAAAAAATTATAAAAAAAATTATCCCTAAGATGCCACTCCATGGGGTCGCCAGTGGTTGGGCAGATCCACCCTGGCTCCAAGCTTGGAGCTTTCCCTTGTTTGCACACCAACAATTTGCCAAGAGGTGTTGTTGATCATCACCACTTCCCTAGCTCATTGCTAACTGAATGCTGGTGTTTCTTTTTTTGGGGGGGGGGGGAGGCAGTAACATTACACAATAACATTGTGGTATTGTGATGTCACTTACAGTTTGTACCCGGAAGTTATGTCATGATGCTCTAGGACAGGGGTCCTCAAACTACGGCCCGTGGGCCGGATCCAGCCCGTCAGGGTCCTGAACCCGGCCCCTTTAAAAGAGTGCAGCCGCGAGGTAATGCTGGGAGGAAGTGACCACCGGTCACTTCCTCCCAGCTCCCTACACACGGGAGGGAAGAGGGAAGAGAGACAAGCCGCGAGGATGCAGGTCCAGCCGTCCCCCTCCTCTGTGCCGCCCCAGGGCTGCTGGGCCGCCACTCCCCGTGGGCAGGATGCAGGCGGGCGCTTGCCAGGTGCTGCGGCGCCAGGTTGGGGCATGCCGGCAGCGGCGGCTGCTGCTGGGCGTGGGCGAGCACGGCGGCAGAGGGCCGGGCGGGCTGGGGTGCGCTGCACAAGAGCTTCAGCTTCCGCCTGCGGCAGGGCCAGGAGCTGCCACGCTTGGGCTCGGGGCTCCTGCGCATGGCCGCACCTGCAGCGAGGGAGCCGCTGCTGCCGCCGCCTGCCTGCACACCTTCCCCAGCAAGCGCGACCTGCTCTGCCCGATGGCCCGGACGCCGGGCCCCAGCGGCAGGGTGGCCTCTAGTGACTGCTGGCCGGCCGGCTCCGGCGCCAGGAGTGCACCTCGCCCAAGGCCTTCGTCCTTGCCGAGCCCCGCGAAGCCTGCCGAGCGCCCCCCCCGGGGGGGAAACACTTTTCAGGTGAGGAAAGGCCTCGCCCTGCGGAGCTTTCCCCCTTTCGGCCTGTTGGGGGGGGGAAAACACTTTTCAGACTCCCGTTTCCAGCCCTCAACGTGCCTAGGGAGCGGTTTTGCGAGGAGGTGGGGTGGGCTGGAGCATTCGGATCTTTGAGGAGAAGAGGGAGAGTTGTGTTCGTGCGCATGCATGCGGACTGTGTTTTGACGATGCTTCCTGGCGTGCCTTCACAACTGCCTTGCAGGGTTGGTTATATGGTTTCTGAAAAGGGAGCTGAAGTTGCAGGGGGAAACCGACTTGCCCAGAATCCTGAGGTGGAATTCCCCCCCTACCCTTGGTCTGAGTTCACACCCATCTTCAGATGCGAACCTCAGAGGGCAGCCTGTGTGCCCGCTTCCTGCTTGTCCCATGCCATGCCATGCCATGGGACTCATCTGAAGGAACTCCTTTCTGTGCCAGTCCTGCCCCAGGCCCCTTGTGCCAGAAAGAGCGACCTCCCCCCTCCTCCTACTCCAGGATCGGTGCCAGGGCAAAGGGGCCACCATGAGCAGCTTGTTGTTAACTGACTTCTCGCGGTCCTCAGGAACTCCCTGCCTTCTTTCTGGGAAAGCAGGATGGGGGGGGCAGCTGGTGTCTTGGACTGACCCCTTGGATAACCGCTCTGACCGCCATGCTGGGCCTGGGGTTGCCCTCCTGGGGCAGGGGTAGAGCAAGCCAGAGGGTCGCGTTACGCCGCCTTCTCTGGGATGGTCCGTCAGAGTCAGCCTCGTCCACTCAGACTGGCAGCTGCTCTCTGGAGTCTCAGGCCTCAGAGGTCTTTCTTGTCACCTCCTCCCTGCCCTTTTAGCCAAAGATGCTGCCAGAGGTTAGCCCTGAGACCCTCAGCACGCCCAGCCGAAACTCCTCTGCTAAGCCTCTGCGGAGATTTCAGAGATTGGTATCTGAAGAAGGGAGCTGTGACTCACGAAAGCTCATTCCCTGCCAGAAATTCTGTTGGTCTCTCAGGTACTGCTGGATTTTTGCTCTTTTATAGGGCTACAGAGATTTCAGGGTGGTGCCCCTGGTCCCCCTCAGTACTGCCTACTCAGGCTGGCGGTGGCTCTCCAGGGTCTTGGGCAGAGGTCTTCCACATCAAAGATTCAAAACACATTCAAAGATTCCACATTCAAAGATTCAAAACAGATAAAAGGAAGTATTTTTTCGCACAACGCATAGTTAAATGGTGGAGCTCCCTGCCCCAGGATGTGATGATGGCTGCCAGCTTGGAGGGCTTTAAGAGGGGAGTGGACATATTCATGGAGGAGAGTGGTATTCATGGCTATTAGTTAGAATGGACTTGTATCACTTGCTATGACGAGCAGTGACAAATATGGAACCGGATATTGACCATCTCATTATCCAAAAGCAGGCCCATACTTCCCATTGAAATATTATAAGTTTATGTTGATTAAAATGATTCTTCATTTTAAATATTACATTGTTTCTCTTATTTTTTGTGCACTACAAATAAAATATGTGCAGTGTGAATAGGAATTTGTTCATATTTTTTTCAAACTATAGTCCGGCCCCCAACAGTGTTTGAGGGACAGTGAACTGGCCCCCTGCTTAAAAAGTTTGAGGACCCCTGCTCTAGGAATTTGCTTATTCCTGTGGTTTTTACAATCACTCCCTTGTTTTGCTTCTTGTTTCCACTGGAGCCCAGGGAGGAGCTTGCTCGCTGCCCCTCCAGAGATGGCAAGTCTATTAATGGTGCTTGCCAATTTGCCCCTCCCTTTTTTTCCGGTAACTTACAGTCTGAGGACTTGGTCAGAGGCGCAAGCCAAAGGACTCTTGGCTCTTAACTTGTGGTCCTGTGTGAGCCGTGCCAGTGAAACCAGGTCCCGCATGGGATGTCCTCATGGCTCATAACCTGTGTTACATTTGCCTGGGGGTTGTATATTGTCATTTCAATGTGAATTTTTTGTGTATTTTACTTTGTAAGTTGTTTTGAGTCCCCCGTGTGGGAAAAGGGATTGGCAGCCCAATCCTGAGGTGGGGAGGAGACAGATCCATGGTGGCCAGGAATGGCACAGCGGCGCTGCCTCCTCAGAGGCTTCCCAGACACCACAGAGGCAAAAAAGGACGTTTTGAAAACAAAAAAAGTAGGAGAATCCCCCATTGCCTCCAATGGGCCTGCACCAGTGATTTTGGTAGTGGAGTCTGGAGAAGGGAGGGACTTCAGTGGGGTATAATACCATAGAGTCCACCTTCCAGCCATTTTCTTCAGGGGAACTTATCTCTGTCACCTGGCAATCAGTTGTAATGCCAGGAGATCTCTGGCCACCACCTGGAGGTTGATAGCTCTAGATATGGGGTCTATAGAGGATGCAAAACGGAAATGCAAAGGTATACTGGGAAACATCAACCAAACGTTAGTGGGTCTTAATTAGAATCATTGGAGAATATCTTGCTAAGGATACACACACAATCCAAACTTTGTGTCAGGTCTCAGTAGGGTTGCCAGCTCTGGGTTGGTGAAAGGGGTGAGAAAGCTGCCTAACAACAGCTCCTCCCCCAGGAACACCCCAGCAAAGCCCCCCAATGCTGGTGTGGGCTTTCCCTTCCAGGAAAGTCCTGCTGGCATGGCTGTGCTGGCAGCAGGGGCCAGCAGCGCCCAGATGCTGGCGTGTTTGCCTTGTGCCAGCATAGGTGCTACCTTATTCCATAATAAGGTGGCACCTACAGCAGTGAGGGGTCCCACTGACTCCTAAGGCGCTTCACCCCCTTCAGGAATGGGGTCAAAAAGTATTTAATTATCCCCCCAAAATGATTAAAAATAGGTAGATTTCCTAAAACAGGATTGCAAAAAATGTAAGATTATAGCCTGCCATTAGCTTGACATTCTCTGTTTTTGAAGTCCCAGGAAAGTAGCAAAAACAAGAGTTTGATTGAGTTACTGGTAGGCAACCCTGCATGGCTTGTAGGCTGCCTTCTGCTTCTCGGGTCACAATTAGTGAATGTCTGTCTCAACAGGTAAAACGGTCTGGGTCTTTTATCAGGCTTTTATTTTGTTATGGAAGATCTGATTGACCCATAATGGAATATGCGTAGGGAAATGTACCTGGTTCCTAGCAACCAATCAGAACAATTAAAAGATCATTGCCTGTGGAGGAACATATCAGAAACACAAAACAAGACATTCATTGCATTCGCACAGAAGTAATTTAACAGCATATAAAAACAAAAAGCTCCCCTCTGCGCTTCGCGCGGGGGGGGGGGAAACAACTCACTTCCTTGGACCAAAAGGAACAGGATAAGAAGGGCTAACTTTTGTTTCTGGCAAAGTTTGAATGGACCAGGAGTGCTGCCACTGTAATAAATTGTAGTATTGCCAACTCCAGTTTGAGAAATTCCTGGAGATTTGGAGGTGGATCCTGGGGAGGCATAGTTAAATTGTGGAACTCCCATCCCCAGGATGTGGAGATGGCTGCCAACTTGGAAGGCTTTAAGAGGGGAGTGGGCATAGCAGATGCAGTAACACAGAAATGCAAAGGTACACTGGGAAACATCAGCCAAATGTTAGTGGGTCTTAGTGAGAATCACTGGAGACTATCTTGCTAAGGATACACACACAATCCAAACTTTGTGTCAGGTCTCAGTAGGGTTTCCAGCTCTGGGTAGGGAAATACCTGGAGATTTTGGGGGCGGAGCCTGAGGAAGGCAGGGTTTGGGGAGGAGAGGGACTTCAATGCCATAGAGTCCAATTGCCAAAGTGGCCATTTTCTCCAGGTGAACTGATATCTATTGGCTGGAGATCAGCTGTAATAGCAGATCTCCAGCTAGTACCTGGAGGCTGGAAACCTTAGGTTTCAGTGTTTACTTTTATCTTGGGCTTAAGCATCTTGTGACCCACATGTGTTGTGGCCTGCCACATGCTTGATGGCTTCTTGTTTTGCAATTCTGGAAGAGCTTCCACACATAACTCTAGGGCTGTACCCAGCATAGTCCTGGATTATTATACAGCCCTGCATTAGGCAATATGTTTCCCTCCTAAAAAAAATGTTACTTGAATTTTAAAATACATGAGATACTTATGTGAAACAAGACTTACTAATGGGGAAAAATAATATGGTCCAAAGGTGAATTCACATAGTTTTATTATTTGCAACTGCAGTTATTCCATGACCCAGGCCACTGTTGGCAGCTTAATGGAGTTATCTTTGTTATCTAAAAACAAAGGTGAACTGGGAGTAACTTATTTCCTTGGGTATGTTATGACAGTGACCTCAAAAGGCCAAGAAGGAGAGGAATGAGAAAGCAGGGAGGTTTATGGAAAGAATGATGAGGGAGTTTCCAAACCTGGAAAACCCACTTTTGTGGCAGCTGAACAGACTAGGGAGCAGAACCATACCCCTTAATACGAGACAATGGAGTCTCCACCAGAATATGGTAAGGCCAGAGGTCCCTTGAAACTCCCTCCTGTTTGAAGCAACACAAGAGAGGAACCTTTAAAGATTGTCATTCTGGACAAATTGAGCATGCCTTTCTTTAAAAAAAAGAGAGGATCAAAGCAGATCACAAATATGCTTAAAACCAGTATCTAACAATTAAGGTAAAATATTTGAAACCAATAAATAACAATAATAAAAAATTAGAACATCTATAAAACAAGCTTAAAAACAGCAAGCCAATTTACAGAAAAAATCCTCTTAAAAAGTTCTGACTTACAAAGTCTGAAGAAGGACAGAAGAATGAGGGGGACTTTTCTAATTTCCACTGGTAAGTCCATCTGGGTAGAAGCTATAACTAAGAAGGCTCAAGCACGGGAGGTAGCAGATTGTGCTAGTCTGCAGGAGGGGATCATCAAGAGACTCTGCTCTGATGAACAGAGCAGATCCAGTGGAATGTAATGGGAGAAGTGTGCCTGTAGATATGTAGGTCCCTGTTCATGAAGGAGTCAAGAGGTAATAGAACTTTGAATTGAACCTGAAAACCTACCCACAGCCAATGAAGTGATTGAAAAATTGGTATATTTTGATCACCCTGCTGTGCTCCCAGCAATAATCTCAAGTATAAAAATGGGGAATATGGGTTCCAAACCTATCAAAAATAAACAACATAATGTGGTACCCATTATACTGAATGTGAATACCAGTTTTTAATACAATTTCCATATATATATGTAGTTTTATTTTTTACAAATAACAATAGATTGTTGATGTTAGCAGCAATGTATAAACATGGTTGAACTGATAAAATACAAAGTATATTTCTACAAAATGTAATACAGTCTTTAGTCAAACAGGAACACAGGTAATAATACATCAGGTAAAGGTTATAAAAAAGGACAAAGGTCTTAAACTCTTTGTTCAGTGTGCATATAGCTAAAAAGCTGAAGCCTTCTTATGTTCGTGTCCAGTTGGAATCTATTGGAAATATCAGATGGGGAAAACATCAGGTGAAGTATTCTTGTCTAGTTGAGGTACTCGGTATATCTGCACCTAGGTACAGTGAGGGAAAAAAGTATTTGATCCCCTGCTAAATTTGCCCGTTTGCCCTCTGACGAAGAAATGACCAGTCCATAATTTTAATGGTAGGTTTATTGTAGCTGTGAGAGACAGGATAACAACAGGAAAACCCCCAGAAACCCAGAAGACAAAAGTCAGAGATTGATGTGCAATATAATGAGTGAAATACTCAATATAATGAGCTCCATAGGATGCACCTTTCCATAAGACGCACCTATTTTTTAGAGGAGGAAAACAAGAAAAAATCTTGTTTTCCTCCTCTAAAAACTTGTCTTATGGAGCAAAAGCCGGCTGGCCGTGTGCGCGTCGGGACGGCGCAAGCCGGTGTTCCCCGCCCCGATGGCCAGCTGGGAGGCAGGCGGAGCACTCAGAGCCGGCTGGGCGTGTGTGCGTTGGGATGGCGCGAGCCGGCGTTCCCCGCCCCGATGGCCAGCTGGGAGGCAGGCGGGGCCGCACAGAGCTGGCTGGGCATGTGCACCGGCTTGCTCTGTGTGGCCCCGCCCACCTCCCAGCTGGCTGCCAGGGAGGGGAACGCCGGCTCGCGCCTCCCAACGCGCAGCCAGCGATCGTTCCATAAGACGCACAGACATTTCCCCTCACTTTTGAGGAGGAAAAAAGTGCGTCTTATGGAGCAAAAAATAAGGTACGTATTTGATCCCCTATCAACCAGCCGGGTTAGGGTTAGGGTTCTGCTGTCAACAGAAGCAATCAATCCATCAGATTCTAAACTAGCCCCCATGACCGAGACCAAAGAGCTGTCCAAGGATGTCAGGGACAAGATTGTAGACCTGCACAAGGCTGGACTGGGCTACAAGACTATTGCCAAGCAGCTTGGTGAGAAGGTGACAACCCTAACCCTAACCCTAACTGTCAACCTCCCTCGGTCTGGGGCTCCATGCAAGATCTCATCTCGTGGAGTTGCAATGATCATGAGAATGGTGATGAAGCAGCCCAGAACTAAACGGGGAGAACTTGTCAATGATCTCAGGGCAGCTGGGACCATAGTCACCATGAAAACAGTTGGTAACACACTACGCCGTGAAGGACTGAGATCTTGCAGAGCCCGCAAGGTCCCCTTGCTCAAGACAGCACATGTACAGGCAAGTCTGCAGTTTGCCAATGCACATCTGAGTGACCCACAGGAGAACTGGGTGAAAGTGTTGTGGTCAGATGAGACCAAAATCGAGCTCTTTGGCATCAACTCAACTCGCCATGTTTGGAGGAGGAGGAATGCTGCCTACCCCAAGAACACCACCCCCACCGTCAAACATGGAAGGGGACATATTATGCTTTGGGGGTGTTTTTCTGCTAAGGGGACAGGACACCTTCACCGCATCGAAGGGACAATGGACGGGACCATGTATCATCAAATCTTGGGTGAGCACCTCCTTCCCTCAGCCAGGGCATTGAAAATGGGTTGAGGATGGGTATTCCAGCATGGCAATGACCCAAAACACATGGCCAAGACAACAAAGGAGTGGCTCAAGAAGAAGCACATTAAGGTCCTGGAGTGGCCGAGCCAGTCTCCAGACCTTAATCCCATCGAAAATCTTTGAAGGGATCTGAAGGTTCGAGTAGCTACACATCAGCCTCGAAATCTTACTGACTTGGAGAGGATCTGCAAAGAGGAGTGGGACAAAATACCTCCTGAGATGTGTGCAAACCTTGTGGCCACCTACAAGAAACGTCTGACCTCTGTAATTGCCAACAAGGGTTTTGCCCCCAAGTACTAAGTCATCTTTTGCAAAGGAATCAAAGACTTACCGTATTTCACTCATTATAATGCACATCAATCTCTGACTTTTGTCTTCTGGGTTTCTGGGGGTTTTCCTGTTGTTATTCTGTCTCTCACAGCTACAATAAACCTACCATTAAAATTATGGACTGGTCATTTCTTCGTCAGAGGGCAACGGGCAAATTCAGCAGGGGATCAAATACTTTTCCCCCTCACTGTATATCTGCAAAATCGGTATATTCTAATCACCCTGCTGGGCTCCCAGCAATAATCTGGCTGCATCATTTTGCTCAAACTAGATTTTCTGTGGTATGTCCCCTATTGCTTCTGACCAAGGAAAAGGATCTTGGGTGCCCAGCAAGCTTCATGCTAAGAGCTAGGATGTACTCTTTGATGGAAGACAAGGGCTGTTGGTTACAAGCCTATTTATTTTAAGCATTCATCACATGCTTATAAGATAAAAAGGTTCTCTTCTAAGAATATTAGTCACTAGTAGGAAGAAATGTCACACACTGTCAGCATGTGAATAATAGCTAGCATTTGTCTTCAACCACCCAACATGTTAGGAACTGCTTCTTTTGAGACACTTGTATGCATGTGTTCCTGGTTGCAGCCAAGTATAGAGTTCAGCAGCCCAGTGGACAGGTCCAGGGGTCTAATTTGGCAGGGAATTGTATGTCAGATGGTGGGGCCAATACAATTCATTCAACAAATATGCCACAAACAATATAGTAATCAGAGAGCACATGTGCTCCCAAAGACAACAGTGTATGGGGCAAGCCACAGATTACAAGGCAAGTCTAGCACTCCAATGAGCAAACCTTGAAGTCTTCCACCAGCCTAAGGAGACGTCCTCCAACTTAAGTGGCTTTTCCTCCAACAGAATAGACTCTAGTTGGACAAAGTTTCAGTGGGTAGCCATGTTGGTCTTCAGTAGAACAGCTAGATTCAAGTCCAGTAGCACCTTAGAGACCAACAAGATTTTGGGGGCATCAGCTTTTGCGAGTCAAAGCTCCCTTCATCAGATACGATTATCATCTGAGGAAGAGAGCATTGACTGTCAAAAGCTTATACCTCTGAAAGTCTTGTTGGTTTCTAAGGTGCTACATGGTTCGAATCTAGTTGGCCAAGGCTCCTTAAACTGATGGAACTTCCTCTAGTCTACAGTAGGATACATACCACTCTATCTATGGTACATATACACAAACCCTACATGGTTAAGAAATTTAAGGATTTATGACACTTAGAAGACAGAAGAAAACAGATTGTGTAAACCAGTTATATGCGCATATAGTCTATGCATAGAAAACCAATGCATACACAGAGGACAGAGATGGGAACAGCAGGTAAGACCCTACTACTGCTTCACTCATTCATTATGTATGGTTTTCTCTTCTATGTTTCCTATGTGTGTCTGTGTGTTCTGTGTATCCTGAAGGAAAGGAGAGACATAGGGTCATGACAACCTGGAGCTGGCCCTGTTTTATTATGCTGGTATGACTCTATGATGCCTTGATGCATGAAAGGCAGCTGTTTCCATTCCTCTTGCGTAATGGAATGTACAAATCCCCATCTACACATGCCTTGACCTGCTTTTAGTTTGTTATTATTGCTATTTTGGATGCCAATTCTGGTATTTTATCCAAAGTAATCCTACTAACCATCTTTTCCATCAACCTGCAGAATTTTTAAAGCAATGAAGCTTCTAGACCTGCCTGCCATCTCCTAGACCTTCTGCCCTGAGACTGCTAGGCTGATACCAGCTAAAAGTGTGATCTTGGATCTGAGTGAATGGAGCACATGAAGGAGTGTTATACTGAATATATACTAAGACCATTGATCTAAACGAGTCAGTATTGTATACTCTGATGGACAGTGGCTCTCCGGAGTCTCAGGTAGAGGTTTTTCACATAACCCAGTACCTTTTAACTGGTGATGCCAGGGATTGAATTGAGGACCTTCTGCATGCAAAGCAAGTGCTCTATGGTTGAGCCATCACCCATCCATACTTTCATTGTTAACTCTCTGAGTTGCCAGCCCCTCAGTGGGGGCAGAGAAGGATTAAACAATGGATGTTCAGCTGATGGCATGATGTCACTTATGGGGAAAACCTGGAAGTGATGTCAGTCGTCTTTAGGAATCACCAGAAAACCTATGGTTTTACTGTAAAGTTTTCAGCAATTCCTAGAGATTGATGTAACTTTTGGCTGTTCCAGGAAGCACTATCTCACCAATGGCCACCACCCCATCTCTCCACCCCCTGGTCTCCCACTGGTTTCCAGGCTATGCTTGGCAGCTCTATTACCCTTGCTCCCCTTTCCTTAGTGTACTTTTCTCTTTTTGCATTGATGCTGCCAGTTGTGTTTTGTTGTTAAACTATTTCTCTAAGTGGCTCTCATACAGAGTAGAAACTATGTTCTGCCACCTTTAACAGCATCATAACATCACAATTCAACAGGTAGAGCTTTCTATCATTGTATATCCATGCTGAAAAATTATTCTGTTGAATTTCTGTCACACTGATGTTATAGGCAAACTTAGCCTCTTGAACAGGTCATAATCCTACAAGGCCAATGAGAAAGGATTGCCATTCTCTAACTGGAAAAACAATTTATTCATTTTTTTTTTTTTTGCAGAGACCAAAACTAGGCTAAGAATAAATAACATCTCAAACTTAAAATTTTTAATAAACCCTGTAATCAGACTTGCTTTATCAGACATTTCATTGTGATCAGAATAAATAAACAGAGCAAGAAGAAGCCTGCTAGATAGTATCTGCAACACAGTTTGCTTCCTCTTGTGCCAGTGCTTAAGTTTCCACAAAGGCTCATTGAAAACCGTTGATCTCATGCAAATAAAAGAGCTAGCACAAGAGGAAGTGTGCTGCACAGCAGAGACTAGCACCCATGCAACTTATTCATAAGACTGGAATTGAAATATCCAGAGGTATCTGTTTGGAAAACTTGGATATGTGAGACAGAGCTTAGGCGACTCCAAATCAAGTTCATTTGTTCTTTCTTCGCCTTCCTCCCCCATTTTTATTTTTATTTTTCTGTGCTGATAAATGGAGCTTAAATGATAAGGGGTAAGAAGAACCCCAGATGCTAGATGTGCTCACTTGTTTAGTCTTCACACCATCAAAACGGTATTGTTTTTTCCAAATTGATGGACATTTTAATTATTCTGCAGCTGGAAGTGTTAATTACACTAAAAAACAAGGTGATAATTCACGTGTGCTCAAAGTTGCCACGGTGGCTGTGTAAGCTTAAGCTGGAGTGTCATTTACTCATTTATAAAATACGCATGCACTTTGCAAATGGTCTCGAAACCAACAGACATAAACCAGGAACTTGGCTCAAATAATGGTTGCAATCATATGAACAAAGCCCACCGCTTCATTCTTCATTAGGGTTTTTTCAAGAACAGTTGCCTGAGTTCTATACTGTTATCACATTATAGGAAATCAAAAGGAGACAATATTGCAGATAAATTTAGGGGGAAATTGATTTTATTTATAATTTCATTGGGTGAGTAAATTTCAAGATAATACCCATCTCATTGGTATCCCTTCCTTCCTGTCAGGAGTGGTAATTTGTTATCTGCTCTCCATTTTATCCTTAAAACAGTCATGTGAGCCCTGACCTAGATGGTCCAGGCTAGCCCGATCTCATTAGATCTCAGAAGCTAAACAGGATCAGTTCTGGTTAGTACCAGGGAAGTCCAGGGTTTCAACGCAGAAGCAGGCAATAGCAAACTACCTCTGTTCCTCTCTTGCCTTGAAAACTTTATGGAGTCGCCACAAGTTGACTGTGACTTAACAGCCCTTTCCATCACCACAGTCATGTGAGATAGGCTGAGAAATAGAAACTTGTCCCAGGCATTTGCTGTCTGTATGGGCATTTGAACCCTATTCTCTCCACAGCAACTGCCCATGTGCTAGCTGCTTTGCCAAACTAATAGCAAATATTTGTATTATGTTTACTTCATAAGTAGGCTTGCCAGTTCCAGGTTGAGAAATACCTGGAGATTTCTGGGGCAGGGCCTGAGGAGGGCAGGGTTTGGGGAGGGGAGGGACTTCAATGCCAGAGAGTCCAATTGCCAAAGTGGCCATTTTCTCCAGAGGCACTGATCTCTATCGACTGGAGATTTGTTGTAATAGTGGGAGATCTCCAGCTACTACCTGGAGGTTGGCAACCCTATTCATAAGTTATACCATTTTTATTGTATTCTGTAGTTATTTTAAAATAAATGAAAAAAAGTTTGAATTCACTAAAAGAAACAACAGCTTGTACTTCTGAAATGTCTTCCCAGTATTAGCTGATGGTATTTTCCTGCCACAATGCAGCCATCTTGGAGTTACCTAGAGCACTAAAACAGTCTCATTAAATGGCACACCAGCACTGTGAAATAAATACTTTGACAGTTGTCAAAACAAACTCTCTAAATAACATGTCTGTACTATGGCATGCACAATTTCATACTTCTGCTATTATTTCAGTAATCTAAAACAGGGAAAAGCAGAGTTTATGTTTCTGGGAGCTACTTAATTTTTTAGAGGCTTGGGACATGCCGGACACAAAATGATGGCTTAGGGGGAGCCAGCCACAAACAAGTGTCTTGTACAAAAATTACGGCATTTAAGCACAGGTCTGGGGCGCTAGGGTGAGGAAACCTTTTCTCTGCTGCCTTCCCAAAGAAAACCACCACCACCATCCCAACTGTAACATGCCCTGCAGGGGGGAAATATACAGCTACCACCATGTTTTCCCTGGAGAAGGCAAATAACAGCTTTGGTCTTATTTGATGCAAGGGGGAAGAGTCAGTAGAACCCTGTTTTCCCATCCAGAGAAAGTGTGTGTGTGTGCATATGACTGGAGCACAGGGGAGATATGGTCTCTCCTAAAGCTAATCAGAGGTTTGCACCCAACTCACAATAGGAGCTGGCATAAAGCTTAAAAGCTGGGGACTGGATTGATTGTTTAACTAACGTACATGGATAATGTCTTCTGATCGGTAGTTTTGAAGAGTGATGGAGTAATCTGGCAATGGATTTTGAATTCCTTATGTAACTATGTCCAATGGATAAAAGAACTTTATTTGAAATTCTCAAAAATATCATTCATCAGTTACTCCTAAAGTTCTGATGTAAAGGCAGATAGGCATTATCCCTTCCTTCTGGCCTGACCCTGAAAATTTTGGAGACATGAGAAGGAAATATTCAGACCAGTAATAAATTAATTAGTCTCCCTCCACAAAAGATTGTGGTGGAAAAGACAATAAATGTCTAGAGGGGTAGAAAGGAGTTTTTCAAGCAGCAGAAATCAAAAAAGGCAGAATGTACAAAAGGAGAAGAAGAAAAGAATAAAACAAAGAAAACATGCAGTGCACCATAGAGGGAGGCAGTGAAATAGATTCTTTAAAATAATAACACAAAGGACACTAGAGAAAGAATTTGGAACTTTAAAGGCTTTGGAGAAAAAGAATTAAAACAAAGAGAAAGCTACAGAAATTTCAGAGCATAGAAAAGGGAACATAAAAAGGTGCCGGGTTTGACTGTTAGCCAATTACACCAGCAAGCCCCGATCTTTAACTTGGGAAGACTTTGAAGACCTAAAGCTCAAAGATACTGATCAACAGGCAATAAATTACAGCTGCCGAGCACCAAGGCATTGTGCTGAAGGATGGTCTACATAAATAATGCATCTGAAATATAGGTCAGAATGCCTGTGCTTGAAAAGGATCAATAATTTAAAACAGAGGCAATTAATTCCATTTGTATACAGCAATTGTTGGTGACTGGTTCTTAAAGGTTTACTATTTCAAAATAGAATGCAAAGTAAAGAATGCCTTGTGATTGGTTTTACTTCTCAAACTAGTATTTGTGTTAGAATATTGATCAATGTAATCAGGATGTTTATTCAGAAACATCTTCCTTCCTTCCTTCCTTCCTTCCTTCCTTCCTTCCTTCCTTCCTTCCTTCCTTCCTTCCTTCCTTCCTTCCTTCCTTCCTTCCTTCTTTCTTTTCTATTCTTTTCTATTCTTTTCTATTCTTATCAGTGTGATTCTCTTATTGGTAACCATAGCAGAAACAAATTCTGTTCAGTTCTGAGACTGAAGCTGCATTGGACAACCTATGCTAGAAAAGATACAGAGCCAAGGCAGGAAAGTTGATTCTGTTGGATCTCTGTGAGAAGGGAACTGGGGATCTGTGCCTTGGTGGTTTTGTTCCAGTTTTGTCAAACAATTCCAGAACGTAGTGCCAGGAAAGTTCTCACCTATCCCACGACATTTATACATTATGGGGTGCTACAAAGATCCATGGTATCAATATGAAACCATTGGGAAAGGTCATCTGGGTGGGGGATTTAGCATGACCTCCACCAGTATACTGATGACACTCAGCTCTAGTTCTCCCTTACACCTAGCCTAGGTGAGGTAGTGCATGTTCTGAGCGGGTGCCTGGATTCAATAATGATTTGGGGACTAATAAACTGAAACAGATTCCAGGCTATACGTTGTAGTTTGGAAGCTTCTGGTGGTATGAATTTGGCAACAAGATTATTGACTGGCATAAGTTATAGGGACCATATCTCCCCAGGTTGTAATGTGTTTTTTAAAAAAGCCACTACATCAACTTTGGTTTGCTTCTGGACCAAATTCAGAATGCTGGTTATTACCCTGAAAACTCTACACCAGTAATCCCCTAACGTGTGCCTATGGGCCCCATGGTGCCCACTGATGGGTTTCCTGGTGTCAATTTGCCCCCTCCCCAAATCACAGCTTCCTCAAAGCAAATAGCCTGTCCTGGTTTTCCTTTTCCATACTGGAACAGCAGGTGCTTCAGGAGAACTCAGGAGGCATCACCTTTGCGTCTGCAGAGAGCTTCCATTCAGAAACAGCTGCTTCCTTCGTAGTTTGTAAGCTCACAAGCAGGGGCCAGTCTTAGTGATTCTGGAGGCCTGGAGAAAAGTCAGGGTTAGACCTTCCTACACCCCTTTTATTCTTCTACACTTTTTAAATATTTGCTGTCCCATTTAGATAATTTCATGTTGTTGCTTCTGGTTAACTTTCAATTCAATTCAAGACCTTTATTGGCATACAATACAATAAGTGATCCATACAAACTGGTTAACTTTGCTTAGGTAAGCTATAAACATAATGTTAGCTAGATTGATGACATGTTGGCATCGCTTTAAAAAAACCACCTATGAGCATAAAAGGAACAACTCATTCTATAAAAGGCAGGTGGACATCTATTTATTTTATTCAATTTATACCCCACCCTTTTCCACCCCATTATTAAAACATAATTTAAAACAGTTAACCACCCATATAAAACAGTTTTAAAATGGCCGTCCAAAACTCTACCTACTACTACGAGAAGGGAAGGGAGGCTAGTTTATTGATGGAACCATCACTGCCTCAAACATATCTAGAACGAGTTGTTGTTGAAACTTTTCACTATCAGGGAAAATTTAAATAGATGAAATCACCATCAGATTTTTCATCACACACTGAGTGATAGAAGTAATGGACTCTCAGTAGGTTATATAGTATTCCATCGCCCCTGGATGTCAGCCCCCACCTCAACACAAGGACCTAACTAAGACCCCTCTTACCCACTCCTAACATTTTGTGATTGGCCTAGATTGGTAGTGGCTATTTTGCCATGATACCCACTCTCAGGTCATTTATGCTTGGTAATTAGCAGCCGTTCCAGGCTGAACTGACCCGCATATTTTTTTTGAGTTTTGCATGCTGAACTGTCATTCAGAAGTGACTGTAAAGCCGGCGCATACTTGCTTCGCATTTCTTAAGAGCCCCTTTAATGCTACGTTTTGTGTTTGCTACGCCTCCACCACGAAGAATGCTAATGGCTATGCAAACAAAGACACGAAGGAGCAGGCACTGTGTGTGGGGGGGTGGAATTTCTCCTTTTGCGTCAGGACAGTGAATAGGCTTTTTAAAGATTGCATTTTTTTAAAAAGCTTTGAGCGACCTTCAAAATTGATCCTGCATAAATGGCCCCAGGGTCCCAAAATTCTTAAGGTGCCCACAGGCTGAATTGGAGACCCTGCTCTAAATTGACTGGGACGTGGGGGTGGGGACACCGGATCCCATCCAAACCTACTGATCAGTTGAAATAATGTTTGGACATTCTGCTCTGTGCTCTTGGGGAACATTTCAGTATCTAGGGCAATGGGAATCATACTCCAAGGGTGGAATTCCTTGCACACAGAAACACTAGTCAAAATCCAACCCATCAGATCTGAGGGATGTTTGGCATGGTCTTCTCAATGGTGGCCATGCAATTGTGGGAATAGGCTTCCTAATGAAATCCATGACTGCTCAGTCCTACAGACATACCTGCTACAAGATCACCCAGTTCTATCACACAAAACTAGCAGTTAGCCATTAATTAATGTGATGCTTCATTTTATCTGATTTCTGACTCTCGTTTAGTTGTCTCAGCTGTGTGTTCTTTAATATAATGATTTTATGACATTTGTTTTATTGGTTAGCCACTTTGAATTCATAGCTAACATGGAAAGAACATTTAATAATTAAATGATTTATGAGTGAATACCCACTTAAACCATAGTGACCTGTTACTGAGAAGGGATGCTATGAACCTTGTTAAGAGTTGATCATCAGATTTTATGTTGCTTGAGATATTGTAGTTTAATAATGATTAAAAAAACATGGACCTTAATCTGTCAAATGAAGCTGTGAATGTTCTCATTATCTATACATGCCTAATCCTCTTAAGCTTCAGTAATGTTATGTGTTCCTGAGATCCCAGGTTGATTACCTGCTGTACGGTGTCAGATTACTTTCAGACCCTTTTCATTTGCTGCCTCTTAGCTTCATCTGATGATTTTTGGTCCATGTAATATACTAAAGGGTAAAAAGGAATTTTTGATGTTTCCTTTCCAAGTTATCCCATTCAGACCCCTGAACACACATTAAAATTCCTGCCTCTACTTCTAGTGAAAAATTGGTAAATACAAGAACATTTCTAGCAGCCCCTGCAAATTTTACTCTGATTCTAAACCTTTGTTTGAAGCAGTCATCTTTTGATACATTGTATTCAGAACTGGCTATTTTTTGTTAAATGGAGTTATTATAATTAAAATAATAGCCACAATGCAAAGTTAAATATTGTTTAGTACTATTGATTTCAGTCGAAGCTATTTGAGCATTTGTTGACTCCCATAAGGTTTGACTGGCTCACATCATTATGTTCATTTTATATGCAGCTGTATATATGAATATGCTGTATATATGTATATGTATATGCAGATGATGCAAATAGGATATAAAGAATAAGAAAGTCAGTCCGTGTGGTGTAGCAATTTTAGTGTTGGACAAAGCCTAGGGAAACCCAGCTTGAACTCTCCAGTTGTTATTTAAAAAAACTCACTGTGTGACCTTGTGTCAGTTATTCTCTAGCCGAACCTAACTCACTGGGTTGTTGTAGTTAATAAAATGGAGGCATGGAGAACCATGTATATCCCAGGTTATTTGGAGGATGAGTAGGGATAAACATGGAAACAATGATGTAATTATGAGCATACTACCAGATACAGTCCCACTCAGTTGCCTCCCCTGCAAAAAGTGAGGACAAGGGTGTGAGATTTGCTAGCAGCCCATGGAGAGGAAATGGTGACTATATGCATGACCATGTGGGCAGGCTCACACTGTAGGGGGAAACATAGAGAGGGTGACAAATCAGTCAGGCCTAGGCAAGTATCTGCTTGGAGAGTTTGAATAGAACTGCTTCTTGGCCTCATGACTGAGAACAGGGAAGTGCTTTTACTCTGACATTCTGCTCACTGACCAGCTGAGGCTGGTGAAAGTTGATGGTCCTGAGGAGTGGGTTGGGAAGTAGAATGGAGCCTGGCTTCCTTGACTGAATGTTGACCTGCATCACATGAGAAGTGTGCTCGGGGGGGGGGGGGGTTATAATTTTGGATCCAGGATTTTGGGGGGATTTGTCATTTTGCTGATTTTTGGATAGGACATTACCTGTTTGGGATTCAAATTCATGTGGCCTTTTAGGTTCCTGTCTGAATATATTTCATTTTCCTATTCTTGCAGTGACTGACTGACAATTTAAAAAATACCTTTCCACTGAAACTCTATGTTTGCCATCCTTCCTTGGTTCTGGCCTGTTTGTTTCCTTTCACAAATTGAGGAAACAGGGAGGGAAGGACCGCTGCAGCTCTGCCATTATGCTCCATGGGGGACTTTTTTCCGGGTGAGGCTCTAGAGTGGCTGCTTTTCAATCACATGACACCAATACTGCAGGGGAACTAGTGCTGTTTGTCCACTAAAGACCACCCAAGTTCCAAGTGAATTGGACCATGGGGTCCAATTCAATGGGCCCCTCCATAAGGGGCCCCAGTGATCCTACTTGCAAAGAAAAAAGGGCTTCATCCTCCACAAAGGAAGGAGGGAAGGACTGAGCCAGAACCACAGCTCTGTCAGTATTCCCAGTAGGAGACTTTGGGGGGTGGAGTTGCTGTTTTTCAACCGAGACCAAAATCGCAGAGGAGTGCTACCAGTCAACTAAAGACCACCCAAATTTCAAGCAAATTGAAGCAAGGAGTCCAATTGTATTGGCCTCTGAACAAGGTGCCCCCAGAAATCCTAGCTGCAGAGAAACACACACCCCCAAAAGAGAGGGAAGAAGGAGCAAGCTAGAACCACAACTCTGCCAGGCCTGGCATCTGGCTGGCACTGGCCAGGGACTGCCTCCCCCAGACCACTGCATGAGAAATCTGGGGAATCAAAGAAAAACATGACACCTGCTGCTGTTGATGGTAAGCATCTGAACACAAAAAACTACATAGATTTTATTTGGGGGGTTATAATGCCTAATAATCCCAGATTTAGTTAACCATTCCAGTAAATCAAAGCAACAACCCAAAACAGCAATTTTCATGTACATGTTCAGCACAGGAATTCTGGAATGCTCAACCTACATCACATGTTAATCCTACATTATTCTTGGTTTTGTAAATCTGTTCCTTTCTCATGTAGGAAAAGAGGCTCACTCAACACTAGCTGAAATGAAACATGTTTTCATTGTCTCTTTAAGTAAATAAAGTAGGAAAGAAGGGACAATTATTTGGCACTGTTGTAATATAAGGAAATTGGGAATGTCGATAGGAGCAAGAGGAGAACACATCTGTTTACTAAAGAAGACTGTTCTGTGTTATCTGAAAAGTGACTGGGAAACATCCCAAAATATAATGATTTTCGAAATTAAGGCTTCCTTCCCACATGCAGGCAGCAGCATGAGATCATAAACTGTGCTGTGTATGTATGTGCATAATGTGACCGTATGGGTACTTGGGTAGGGCTAAAATTATGGATCTTTCCTACTAAATCAACATCCTTCTGTAAATGAGGATACCTCTGCATTACAAAGGACCCACTCAAAAGACCCCTCCCACATGCCAGGTTATTTACATGGGTTTTGCTTGTGAAGCAGGGCTATATCACAACCAGCATAATGCTGCTTATTGCTCATGTCAAGAGGGCCAGACCTGCACTGGAATATAACTTACATCATCCAACAAGAACAGAATCCTACAAAGGCTTATAAATACTGCAGGTATAACAAAATTTGAAGATGTGGTTGAACAAACTAGATGTGCTTAAATGGAAATAGTTGGAAAAGACACAGCTGACCCAGTGTAAATCTCATTTCTAATTATCTTATAGAGAACTATGACCTTAATTAATACAAAGCAATAGATACAAAATGAGAAGTTGATTTCCAACTAACTAAATGCCAACATTGGGCTTAGAATAATAGAATCATGGAGTTGGAAGGGACCATACAGGCCATCTAGTCCAACCCACTGCTCAATGCAGGATCGGCCCAGACCATCCCCAACATGTGTTATCCAGCCATTGATTGAAGACTGCCAGAGGGGGGAGCTCACCCCCAGCATAGGGAGTCAATTCCACTGTTCAACAACTCTTACTGTTAAAAAAAACAAACTAATATCCAGCTAGTACCTTTCTGTCCCATAATTTAAGCCCATTATTGTGAGCCCTACCCTCTGCTGCTAACAGGAACATCTCCCTGCCCTCCTCTAAGTAACAGCCCTTCAAATACTTAAAGAGAGCAATCATGTCCCCCTTCAACCTCCTCTTCTCCAGACTAAACATTCCCAAGTCCTCCAGTCTTTCTTCGTAGGGCTTGGCCTCTAGGCCCCTGATCATCCTCGTCGCTTTCCTCTGCACCCGCTCCATTCAGTCCACATCCTTTTTGAAGTGAGGCCTCCAGAACTGCACACAATACTCCAGGTACAGCCTGACCAATGCAGTACACAGAATGACTTAGCACAGAAAAGTACAATGCATTTGGGACCTATGATGTTGTTAACTGATGTGGTTGCTCCAAGGTCAGCAGAGTCATATATTTTAGTATTTTATATGAATTATTTGATTTTGTTGGATTTTAACTTATTGATGAGGATGTTGTTTTAAGTGTTGTAAATTGCTGTGAGAACCCATGGGTGAACAGTGACTAAAAAAAAAATCTAATAAATAAATAAATAGCACTGCTTGTGTTTCTCAAAAAAATGTATGTCATAATTTCAGGTTTATACTGCAGCGCTGAATCAGGCAAATGTATATCTTTGAAGACCAGCTCAATATTAAAGAAAACCATTCTAGGAAAACAAAAAAATAATCTCCCCTCAAGGGGAAAAGGATTAAATACAGGAAGACACTCTATAGGTCATTGACTGCCTTTTTTGTTATCTCATCTTCACATGGCTTTCAACATTCCAAACGATAACACCAGCCAGCCAGAGAATGTATACAAAAGTTTACTTTTGGCACCAAGTTTATGATTGGACTGTAAACAAACCCTTTTCCCCTGAGAAAAAAATGACAATTATTTTAAAAAAAAAATGTTTCATGGCTCTTATATGGTTACAATTTGCAGACGGTAGCTGTAGCTATCAGTAAATATTACAGACCAAGTCCACTGAAATCAATGAACAATGCCTTCTGCCTAGCAGACCATCTTGCATAGTACTGGCTGCTCTGATTGGCAGTGGTTAGTCAAGGTCAAGATAGCATATTGTTACCTGATTGTTCGTAGCTTCGTCAAATGTTTCTTTATCCTTCTATCAAGCGCCATAGCCATGTACTTCTGCTATGCCATAATTAAAAGATTACAAACTTACTTCTGTGTCTTTCCTCAATTAATGGGCATGCAACTGACTATGCATTTTCTTGATTAATGTACACTAAGGAATTTATTTAAATTATTTAATATAAGCTGTTTTCCTAATGGTTTATCATTTTAACATCACATTAGAGACTCAGATATTACAACTATAGCACACCAGAGAACCTCAACTCCATGCCTGTCTAATGTGATAATGATGCAGCAAGGGGACATCTTGGGGCTATGCTCCTACAAGTTCATAAAGTTCAGCAAAAAATCAATCCAATTGAATATCATCAAGAAGTAAGGGACGATCCTAAACAGGATACAGCCGGAAGAATCCACTCATCCCTCTTATTTCATAATATATGCTACCTGAGATCCTTTAACTAGAAATGCCTTGGTTCTGATCTGGCATTCATACAAAGTATGTGCTCTATCTTAGAGCCACAGCTCTACCCCCAAAATGCAGAACTCCAATTCATTTTAATGAGGCTTTCCCGGGCTCCATTGAAAAGGACTTTAATAATGGGAAAGTAAACCTGTACATTTTAAGTAAACTCGTACAACTCCTTTGACAATAGAAGGCATGTGGATTTCAGTGATATCAAGCAATATAGTATTTGTTATGAATTTCAGTTGAACTAAGAGCCCCATGGCGCAGAGTGGTAAACTGCAGTACTGCAGTCAAAAGCTCTGTTCATGACCTGAGTGTGATCCCGACAGAAGTCTGTTTCAGGTAGCTGGCTCGAGGTTGATTCAGCCTTCGGTCCTTCCGAGGTCAGTAAAAGGAGTACCCAGCTTGCTGGGGGGAAAGTGTAGACAGCTGGGGAAGGAAATAACAAACTACCCCATAAACACAGTCTGCCTTGTAAATGCCGGGATGTGACGTCACCCCATGGGTCAGTATTGACCTGGTGCTTGCACAGAAGACTACCTTTACCTTTTTTTTTTTCAGTTGGACTAAACTTTGAATTTTATTTTTATGTTGCTAACTTCAATTCATTGTCAAAAGTGGTTGCAAAATAAAAGTCCTTTTTTGTTATTATCCAGATTCAGTATTCCATCTCCCTCCCCCACCCCATGTTTTACACACTTGAAGAAGGGTGCTTAGAATGGAACAGAAATGCAAGTATGCAGATTCTGGGATGGTTGCCTTAAATGGCCTCTGAACCTCCCTCCACTATTTCTGTGAATAAATTTATGTAGAAGAATATATAGAATGTAAAAGTGGTATTTACAACATAGTGCACATGAGCATTCTCACCTAGAAGGGTTTTAAGGGTTTTACATTTGGCTTTGCAGATTAGTCCTACACTATATCTGGCAATGGTGATGTTCCTGCAATCACATTATCAACCATGTCCCTTCCATATTTTGGGCATCTTTGGCTAGGACAAAATGCCAAGTCATGCTACAATGTTGATAGTCATGGTTAGTTCCAAATAACTTTGCCAGCTTTGTAAAGTTATGTTCATGGGGGAGGGGAAGTGCATGCTGAATATTAGGGTAGAATATATTGATAATTGTATGAATGGACCCCATCAGATGAAATGCCATATTGTGCATAGTAAGGAATGGGGGAAGAAAAAAAGAATAGGTTTTTATACCCCATTTTTCTCTGCCTTTAAGGAGTCTCAAACCAGCTTACAATTGCCTTCCATTCCTCTCCCCACAACAGACACCTTGTAAGGTAGGTGGGGCTGAAAGAGTTCAGAAAGAACTGTGACTAGCCCAAGGTCACCCAGCAAGCTTCACGTGTAGGAGTGGGGAAACAAACCTGGTTCACCAGATTAGTGTCCACCACTCATGTGGAGGAGTGGGGAATCAAACCCAGTTCTCCAGATCAGAGTCCACCACCACACCACGCTGGCTCTCACCTTATGTCTTCATCCATCTATCTTGCCTCAGGCATCACAATGCATTTAAATAGGGCCAAATCTGTGGCATGCTGGAATAATGTATCAGTTTCATAGAAAAAATGCTGGAATCAACCATGCAGTCAAAGCCCCTGTTCTCACATTATGCTCTGACATAAAAAAATAAGTGGCATTGGAGATGGGGCAAGGATTCTGGAGAAAGACAACATGTTTCTTACCATGAGTAAGGTTCCACATCATCCACCATGAGCCTTAGCCTACAGATACAAGCTCAGAAACTTGCAGAAATATATGTGCCACTTGCATGGAACTGTTCCATATATTCTTAAGTTTTCTCCATATATGATTTTTGATTGAGAAGAGCTTATGTGGGAGGGGGGAAAAGGCATTTAGAAAGAACAATCAACATTTTGGAACAGAAAAAATAAAGTGGGAAGAGATAAATACTCTAATCTTTACCATCTGTCTGACTTTCCTAGAAAATCTGTGAAGAGCATATGGTTGTGATTTTCTATCATCTGCTGAAGTTTAGGCTCTGAATCCTGTGACCCTATTTCAGTGGCTGGCTGGCTGATTGCTGATTTAAAAGGGGAGAGTCGTGCCAGTCTTATCCTCAAGCCAAGTCAGTGGGAGTACCGTATATACTCGCGTATAAGCCGAGTTTTTCAGCCCAAAAAAAGGGCTGAAAAAGCCGAACTCGGCTTATACGCGGGTCAATAAGGTAGAGGGGGGAGGAGGGAGGGGGGGGGAGGAGGAAGGAGGGAGGGGGGAACTTACCTCCATCACCGCCACCGCCGGGCCCAGCCGCCTTCCTCTGGCCGGGAGGGGCCTTCCTGTGCAGGCAGGAGGCCCCCGCCGGCAGCGCCGCCGCTGGCCGTGCGCCTGGCTGCCTTCCTCTGGCCGGGAGGGGCCTGCCTGCGCAGGCAGGAGGCCCCCGCCGGCCGCGCCGCCATGGCCGCGCGCCTGGCCACCTTTCTCTGGCCGGGAGGGGCCTGCCTGCGCAGGCAGGAGGCCCCCACCGGCCGCGCCGCCGCGGCCGCGCGCCTGGCCGCCTTTCTCTGGCCGGGAGGGGCCTGCCTGCGCAGGCAGGAGGCCCCCGCCGGCCGCGCCGCCGCGGCCGCGCGCCTGGCCGCCTTTCTCTGGCCGCAGGAGGGCGACCTGGGGCAGGGGCCCTGCGCTCTAAAATGGCGGCCGCCATTTTAGAGCGCAGCATTGCCGGTAAAGGGAATTTCTTATTGACCCTCAGCTTATACGCGGATCAATAAGAAATTCCCTTTTCTGGCCTCAAATTTGGGGGGTCGGCTTATACTCGGGTCGGCTTATACCCGAGTATATACAGTAGTTGCATTTATTTGCTAAAACAACAAATTGGTCATCCCAAACATCAGTGACTGTGTTGCATTGATGTGCTCACACTCTCTGCCGTATCCCTTGCCTGAATCCTGGAGGCTCTAGTTTCTTTGCAGGGGATGCCAGTGGTTCATGCCTATTACAGGAGAACTGGATCATCACAAAAGGTGGCAGTTCCTAGCCACTGGCAGTCATCCCAACCAGTCACAGCTACTGTTGCATGTTTAGGGACTGCAAGCACTCAGCTGTTTGCAAATGCATCACCACACTGAGGTTAGTAGATCATATTCTGATCCTCAGTCTATGTAAGAAATTCTTTAAGGAGTAGCAATCTCTTAATGGATGCATGCACTGCAAAATAATAATCACTAATTAAAATGAGGTCACTGAACAGTGCAAAGGAATATTTATATTGGTTCCTTTTGATTACATAATGGCAGAAATCCAAACACTAGTGTTCTTGACGACTCAGTGCTGTAGTGTTAAGACTGTTATAGGGGGTATTTGCACACACAGAGTAAATCAAAGCCCATGAACAGCAAACATTCCTCTTTTCATTTAAGTGTAAACCAATAAAACAAAGTACCAAAGCAATCATCTCAGATTTAAAAAGAAACCTAAAACTGGAGTTACCTTAGGTGTCACTTAGTGTGGCTTCATCTTATGTTATAGATCCTTTTTATATTTTCATTATTTTTTAAATATTTATATCCACCTTTCCATAGCAACACAAAGTTGCTTACCATGAACATAAAAACATCATCAGTAACACTGGAGACATATGTTCATCATTGGACATTTCCATTAGGCCTCCTTTTGTGGTGTTTAGCATTGTTGCCACATGCACTGCCGGACCTCCCGCCCTGGTCTTGGCAACTACTTCAGAGACTCACTGTACTGTCTAAGCTTTAATAGCCTGCTGCTCTGGGCTAGCGCTCCATTGCATTACCAGGCTGTCCAGGACAAGAGACTGGGTCACCCCTGCAGAACCAGCCAAAGGAAAGCCATGATCCTGATTGTCTCCTGATCCAAAGGGAAGCCATAACACCGAAGCGAGTGCATCACGTCACTCTCTCCTGCAGTCCCCCCTCGTATCCTGTGAGAAAAACATCCGTCGCAATCTACATTAACAACTAGGAAGAACTCCTCTGCCGCATCCCTGGAGTGTAAAGATTCACACCTTCCTGAGGTATTGTCGAACATGAGAAGATCGAGTCAAGCCATCCCGGAGATATGCAAATCATTGGTGCCAGCTTAGTTTACAAATTGTCACTCTGCCCGATCCCTGCAGCCGAAGTCTTTGATCCCTATTGTTTTAGATAGGAGCCATATGGGGAATCTCAACCCCCCCACCCCAGAGAAGGGTATATTTTGCCCTCCCAGACAAAGCAAGAAGGTTCTGCCCTACCTATCTCTCCTTTTACCATGTGTGTTGAGTTTTGCGGAACTCCACACCCCCTCCTTTCCGGTGACTTGGCTGGCTCAAGGCTCCGATACATCCCTCTCCCATCCCCAGCTATATTTCATTTTGTACCTATATGCCACGGATTTTGGACATCTCCACTTCTAGATGGGTAACGTATTACCCAATCAACAACATCCTCTCCCTTGAGAAACATCTCTAATCCTACCTCTTTTTTATTCTTAGTTTCTTGTATGTATGTATTTGCAACACTGGATGAATGAATATATAAACACTTTTAATCTGGAATTCCTTGGTCTGTCGTTATTCTGAGATTCACTGAAAACAACCCTGATATACATTGGGTGATTCCGCTATATAAATAAATTAGTGCTGCTGCTCATGCTATTTTCCCCAATCAGAGAGCAGTTTCGGTAACAGCATCCATTATCAAAAACTTTCCAAAGGTAGTCTCAAGTGGAGCATGCTATGCTAATCTAGTCTGGAGGTCACTGTGACATAAAACATATGAGATCTGTTAAAAAAACGTTCAAAATGTTGTGAATATTATACTTAGATCTTAACAGGAGGTTTGCAAGGTAAGCAGGTTGGCTGGGAAAGAGGGAAAGTGTGTATGTGAGAAGTGGAGTGATGTTGATGGTATCTTTCTTCTACTGAAACAGCCATTGGTCAAATTATATGTGGAGGTTCTGGCAGCTTTTGGCAACAGCAAAAATTACAGTTCACTCTCCTAAGCATTTTGAATAGACTAAGGCCATGACAATCAGATGGCTCAAAATTGATTTTGTGATGCCATTACATGTTTTTAAATTGATGACGCTAAATAGAAAGTGTCAATTGTTGCAACTGTTTCTATTTGCAGTAATTTCTATACTTTGTAATCCTCTTTGAGTCCCAGTTAGAAAGGCAGGCTATAAATGAAGTGAACAAATAAATGTCTCAGTCTTAATTGATTATTGTGGTAAGAGTGAGGACTAACAGGAAAATACAATAGGAGTCCCATGGTTCCTGAAAGACTAACAACACTCCAGAATAAACTTTCATGAATCAGAGCTCACTTCACCCAATGCATGAGGTGTACATCCATAGGAAACATGTTTATGCTTAAAGTTACAAGCAACTGAAAGGTGGGAGTAAGGAGATTTGACAAAGAAAGCTCGGTTAGAAACAATAGCCTATCAAAGAGAATTAAGTTCCCTCAGAGCAGGTGAGGACCCTTCCCAAAAGTGGATTGATGGGCAGAGAAGGATAAACATAAATTCAGATCTAATCAAGGAAGATGCTGTGTGAGATAGAAGCAGAACTAATTATCATTGGCAAAGGTTAGGTTGCCCTGACCTGGATGGCCCAGGCTAGCTCAATCTAATCAGATCTCAGAAGATAAGCAGGGTTGGCCCTGTTCAGTATTTGGATGGGAGACCACCAAGGAAGTCACTATGCAGAGGAAGGCTATGGCCTACCTCTGAACATCTCTTGTCTTGAAAACCCTATGGGGCTACCATAAGTCAACTGCGACTTGACAGCACTTTACATACGCACACACACAAACACAAAGTGTAAGTCATGTGTCTCCTGACAATGTATCCAGTACAGTGAAATCATATAGTAGCTTGTCCTAGAAGAGTGGCTTGGACATGCTTAGTGGGACTTCTTAGTTTATTTATTTTACTTCATTTATACCCCATCTTTCTCCTCAATAGACACAAAGTACTGTCTAAGGGTGTTACCCTGATCAGAGTGTCTCCACTTTGATTGGAGGAAATAGCAGTGGGCACATAAGTTTTGCGAGGGGCTGGTAACCAGGATCTTTTGCCAGAATTTCCCTGGTCTTTCTATGTTTCTGCCCCCCCCCCCCCACTTCCTTCTCATCCACTGTGCTGCCAGCTTTTGGATACCTGCCCTTTGCCTCTCTTGGATTATATCACTGCTCTGGGCTTTCTGATCTTTAGTTGCTGCTTCTGGAGTGTAACATCTGCATGTTCCAGTGCATGCTAGTCTTTTCAAGGGCTGCTAGGTCTCCTGCTATAGTGTGGTATATGATAAAACCATAGAGTTTCTGCTCAATCCCAGACTGGTGTGACATCATTTCGGGGTTCATGTCAGAAATTCTGTCACACCATCAACACAACTGCTCCCTCCATGTTAGTGTCCT
This sequence comes from Euleptes europaea, assembly GCF_029931775.1. Lineage (NCBI taxonomy): Eukaryota > Metazoa > Chordata > Lepidosauria > Squamata > Sphaerodactylidae > Euleptes > Euleptes europaea. The sequence goes on along the minus strand of NC_079316.1, from coordinate 31,524,799 downwards.
CCCATGACCTGCTGGGTGCCAGCCACTGACTGGCAACCCCATCTGGTCCCTTGACAGCCTATTTGGTCCCTTGACAGCTGATCCCTTGACAGCCAAGATGCATAAAACCAGACTGCTTGGGGGCCCTAATTTGCAAGACCATGAGAGAATAAGATGCCAGCTATTGTGGGGAGGGTAACAAAACTGTATTGGATGCACAAGGCTAAAGTCATAATCCTAGAAAATGGAAATAATGCTTAAGAATAGTAAATTAACACAATTTGCTTCAGTTGCAGTGTTAAACCACAATCTCACTTTCCAGGATGGGGACATCTCATCTTCTCCTTGGCTTTTGTCTTGCTGCATTTCACAACATTATAGAACCAAAATATGCTAAACTAGATTGGGATGTTTAGAGCCGCCCACTGTTTTCCATATTTTAATTTATTTATTTCCTCAACTATAAAGCTGCTACAATTGGCATCCCATGCACATTCAAGAGGGCAGGAAATCCCATTGTGCTCCGTAGAAGTTACTCTCGGGGAAATGCGGAGGGAAATGGACTGCACAAAACCTCCAACTACAATTTCTCTTTTGTTATGACTATGGAAAACATTGCACACACATGGTAAAGCTTAATCCTCTTGACAAAGCCTATGAAATCTGGCCTCGCGGCAATGCCAAGATGAAGAAATACAGAAGTGTATCAAAGGTTGTATTTTTAAGACAAGAATCAGTAACAAAGTTGAGAAATAGCCTGTTACACTTCAGACTTTAATGCACGATTGCGGAATCCAATCTGGGGATATTTTTGTGACACTCCGAATGTGTTTTCACTCTTCAACAACAGCTAGCAATAGTTGTAGAGATAGGGACTAGCTCCTTTTTCATGTTGAACACTGGTTGAGTCCACTGAAATCAGTAGAGCTGCTCCCAGTTTACACCAGTGGATTCATAGACATCCTGCTAATGTATTTTCAGTTAGCCTTACTTGTTTTCACCTGTTAACAAATGAATCCACTCTTCTGTCATTAGCACCGTAAACTAATATTGGCAAAATCAGTGTTTTGTTACACCATCTCCAAGTTCCAGATATTTACAAAGGCTATCAATATAGTTAAGGAGATATATTCATGTAATGTTGCAGGAGTGCTTTTCCCATTTCCCATTCAAAATGGGTCAATGGAATGGATCAAAATGGAATCAATGTATAGTGGGCTTTATGAAGCAGTATGGTTCAGTAAGCACAGCCACAAGGCTTCAACGGGTTAAAATTAGAGCTGAGCATAAATGAAGATGCAGTTCCCAGAAACTCTTCCATTATTTTCCCCCATATCGTTTGGCAAAAGGGCACAAAGTTATCCCATATTGGGCAATGAAAGTAATGGAATACAAGGGACCAACATTCAAATATATATTCAGCAGTTCAGGAGGGGAAGATGGGCTAATAGGTGCATGCACAGATATGTGGTAGGTGAAGGATATATGTGAAATTCATGCATCACACATGTTGAAATATCTTTTTGCAGGAATGCAGTAATTTGGGATTTAGGCATATGCCTTGCCCATTCAGTACAATCTGTTACCCTGTATTGTGGTTCTGCTAATTTTTCAGTGGTGAGCAACTTGGTGAGGAAGAAGAGTGATGGGGAAGAAATGTAGAATGACCGATGTTGTTCTTTTTCTTTAAACTTAAAAGTTTGACTTTGAGAACAGACCAAACTAAGTCATTACATCTCAACATGAACAGTAAACATACCTCCAGATTTAACGTCCAATGACATTCTTAGTCATAGTTTAATGATAATGGCATGTACACTTCCTGCTCAAATACCAAGTGCTAGGTTTGTGAACAGTGTAATCTTGTGTGGCTGCTATTCTTGTGCTAGGGAACTGAAGCAAAGTATAGCTCTTTCCTTATAATATAAAGAAATATATTGTGAGAAATTCATCTTGTGACCTTTGTTAAGCCCCGGTTGTCCCATGAGATGTTCATGTTCCAGCATGAATCAGGTTATGCACTGAGGCAAATGGAGTCCTGTCCCATATTTTTCCTGAAGAGAATGTTTGTGTGGGACCATTTGTTTTTATATTATATTATAGCCAAGGAACACAGAGTTCTGGAGAGAGACAAGAAGATCTGAATGAATTCTCTAAGTGAAGAGAAAAACAACCAGAGGAGAAATGAACCTAATAAAAGTAGATTGTGCACCTGTAACTCATATTTCTGTTACATAAGGGGAAATTTATGTGAAGTGGTGGCAGGCTACTTGCCATGGTTTGGGTAACTTGGTATCCACTAGGGAGATCCACATGAAAGACCAGAGTTTGGGGGGGGGATGGGATTGAACCACTGCCCTACAGCAGCTATAACAACGTTTCTATCAATTCTATCAAAGTTTTTATCCCTTCCCCAGGATGTGGTGATGGCTGCCAACCTGGAAGACTTTAAGAGGGGAGTAGACATGTTCATGGAGGATAGGGCTATTCATGGCTACTAGTCAAAATGAACACGAGTCATGATGCATACCTATTCTCTCCAGGATCAGAGGAGCATGCCTATTATATTAGGTGCTGTGGATCACAGGCAGGATGCTGTTGCAGTCATCTTGTTTGTGGGCTTCCTAGAGGCACCTGGTTGGCCACTGTGTGTGAACAGACTGCTGGACTTGATGGGACTTGGTCTGACCCAGCATGGCTTTTCTTATGTTCTTATGTTAATTTCTTCCCATCAAAATTTCAAAGGAAGAAGCTTTTGCTGCATTCCAAGGCAGGTTATTGCACCTGTTAATAAAACCTTGACAACATTTACATCCCACCTTTCTTTCAGGAAGCTTGGGGTGAAATACAGGTGTTCCCTTCTTCCATTATATTGTTAGACTGAAGAAACAGTGACCAGCAGAAGGCCACCCAACGAGTTTCATGTCAAAGTGCAGATCTGAACTGGGTCTCCTCTGGAACTCTGACCACTACACCAGTCCTCTACTCAGAGGCCTTTTGCTTTCAGTTTCATGTGATTGATGCCCAACAGAATTAATCAGCCTAGACATGACTACAGAATGACATTTAGCTATGTCAGCATACCAGGTTGGATTCAGCTAGCTTTCCCGCGGGTGAAAATGAGAGGAGAGATCTCCTTGGATCACACAAAAAATGTTGGGGATGGGTTTCTCAAGAATAAGTCATGTCAGACTAATCTTATCTCCTTTTTTGAGAAAGTGACTACCTTGCTGGATCAGGGGAATGCTGTAGACATAGTTTATCTAGATTTCAGTAAGGCTTTTGATAAGGTTCCACATAGTATTCTAGTTGACAAATTGGGAAAATGTGGGTTAGATCCTATTATTGTTAGATGGATCTGCAACTGGTTGACAGATCGTACCCAAAGAGTGCTAGTTAATGGTTCCTCATCCACTTGGAGAGAAGTGACTAGTGGAGTTCCTCAGGGATCTGTGTGTAAACTCCCAGACTGGTCATGGCAACCCCGTTTATGCAGACACACAACTACTATTCCAGCCGCACGCACGCCCCAAACGCTAGTGGGACGGCTGCAGCGCGCTCCGTTGAAACTGACACAGCCACTCCTGTGCGCTCCATGCAGCTGGCAGCTAGGAAGCAGAGGCAAGGGCAACCTCCAGTGAACCTGAGAGACTCCATGTTCCTGTTCGTCCCTGTTCCAGCCGCAGCCATGTCATGGAAAGCAGACAGTCACGTAGTCAGTGCCAATACTCCCCCTCCCATTGCAACATCAGCAGCATAATGGGCAATCAGCAGCAATCCTGATATCAGCGATGAGTCGTTCCTCCAGCTATGCAGCAGCGATCCCCAGACGTTAGCAAAAGATCTCTCCTTTTGTTTAAGAACATTAATCACTTCAGCAAGGATCTCCCGGTTTTCTCCCGGGTTGCACAAGCCATTTGGAATTAGAATAGATTTCTAAATTCTCACTACCTCACCCCGGCAGCCGAAGATTAATCCGTTTGTCACTTTTTGTCACCTGGGAACCTAATAGAGGTAATCCCCTCACTCCGCTCCCAAGAAAACAGTATATCTGGGGTCACCACAGCCCCCCCCACTTTACCTTAGGGCTTCCCATTTCATACAGCCTGCCACTCTGCCGGAGTGAGCAGCCATGCTAGAATACGCTGGGGGCTACCCATGCCCCCTGTTTATTCCCCATGTGCCCCTTTTTCTGCTTAGTCTACTGGAACTTGGACAACTCCTCATCTGGAAAAAGGTGCAGTATTTCCCAATCAACGACCTCCTGCCACGTTGGCATCCGTCCTTATTCTACTACCTTTTATTTCTTAGAATCTCTGTATGTTTGTGTTGCATCATTGAATGAAAGAAACGACATAAACACTATTAATTTGGAATCCTTTTGCCTCTGTCTTGATTTTAAAGGTCACAGATTATTGACTCTGGTATACATAGGTTGATCTTGCTATATAAATATTTTAGTTTCCGATTGCTCAAGCTAATTTTCCCATTCAAAGAGCAATTCAGGTAACATGTGCTTCATAAATTATTTGGATGAAGGAACAGAGGGGATGCTTATTAAATTTGCAGATGATACTAAATTGGGAGGGGTAGCAAATACGGTAGAAGACAGAGCCAAGATGCAGGATGATCTTGACAGGCTGGAGAAATGGGCTAGAACTAATAAAATGCACTTCAACAAAGACAAATGTAAAGTTCTGCATTTAGGTAGGAAAAATCAAATGCATAATTATAGGATGGGGAGACTTGTTTGAGCAGTAGTGTCTGTGAAAAGGATCTTGGGGTCTTAGTAGACCAAACACTGAACATGAGTCAGCAGTGTGATGCTGTAACTAAAAAGGCAAACGCAGTCTTGGGCTGCATCAACAGAAGTATAGTATCCACATCACGCGAAGTGATGGTATCGCTTTACTCTGCTCTGGTTAGAACTCAACTAGAGTACTGTGTTCAGTTTTGGGCACCACAATTTAAGAAAGATGTAGACAAGCTGGAACGTGTCCAGAGAAGGGCAACATGGTCAGGGGTCTGGAGGCCAAGTCGTATGAGGAAAGGTTGAAGGAGCTGGGTATGTTTAGCCTGAAGAGGAGAAGACTGAGAGGGGATATGATAACCATGTTCAAGTACTTGAAGGGCTGTCATATAGAGGAGGGTGCCGAGTTGTTTTCTGTTGCTCAAGAAGGTCGGACCAGAACCAACGGGTTGAAATTAAATCAAAAGAGTTTCCGTCTAGACATTAGGAAGAATTTTCTAACAGTTAGAGCGGTTCCTCAGTGGAACAGGCTTCCTCGGGGGGTGGTAAGCTCTCCTTCCCTGGAGGTTTTTAAGAAGAGGTTAGATGGCCATCTGTCAGCAATGCTGATTCTGTGACCTTAGGCAGACGATGAGAGGGAGGGCATCTTGGCCATCTTCTGGTCACTAGGGGTGTGGAAGGGGGAGGTAGTTGTGAATTTCCTGCATTGTGCAGGGGGTTGGACTTGACGGCCCTGGTGGTCCCTTCCAACTCTATGATTCTATGAATCTAGGGACCTGCAGGTACAAAAACCACGTGGGACAGGGACTGTAGGAAAGAGAAGAATTAGGCTGTATCCAAGTCAATACTCTTCCAGTACTGAATAAATTATCCAGCACTGAAATGGTCGGTCTTTAAGCTGCTCCTTCTCTTTTCATTAATAACAAATGTCTGTCTAATACACAACATATTTTCCAAATGGATGGAAATCCAAATGGCACTTTTCAGTTGCAAACACTTTCTGCTGTGCTTTTAAAAGAAAGTCACACATGAGTCATATCTGGATTTCTATTTCCCCCTTAGAGAGTTATTCAGGTGTACCAGCAGTTAGAGGTGATGATTAATGCTGGTATCCAATTAATGTCCATGAAAGCTGAGAGTACACCACCTGCAGAGACTCCATTCGTCATCAAGTTAACCCAAACGTTAAGCCTTTTCCCTTTTTCTGGTACAATTTTGTCTTGAAGTAGTAGGGATTCAGAGCACTGATGAGCTTGGATGTTAAACACCAGAAGGACCATCTTGCAGCTGTATAGCTATTAACAGCTGAGCAGATTTATGGGCTGCAATTAAAAATTCAATATCTTCATTTATACAGCAAATACATTGTTTAAAATATTATCCTGGGTGCTGGACTCACTGAGAAATTTGTAGTTTTCAGATTCTGTGCTGTTTAGGAATCCACCATAAACACCTAGCTGAGTCTTCTCCACTTCCTAATTATTCATTAGAAAATTGGACTCAGCAGAATCAATGCTGGCCAAATCTATACAGAGTTTTGGGTATTCAAAACTATGATTATCCATTTTGACAGGGTTGAAATGACGTTTTTGGCAAATAAAATGTCTTCAATTTTATGCTAGCAGAAATTAAATTTGTTATTAATTCATTTATTAAAATATTCTACCCCGACTTCCCTCTTGGCTCATAGTGGCTGTGTATCATGCAACAAATACCTCTTCATAAGGGAAATGAGAGTTGACTAATATGGATGGTCTTGTCCATTGTTTTTGAAAGCTGGTTATGTCCTGGGCTTCACAAGAGCCCTTTTCAAATGTTCTAAAGGCAAATAATGAATGTAAAAAGTGGGAAGTGGGATTGGAGTGCCAAATTCTGCCTGTAATGTATACATATTCATTGGACTACCTTCATAAGATCTATGCATGAACAAACGTACCCATGTAGAACTCCACATGAACTTTAGTTCATTTGAAGAAGTTCCTCCAAAAGTTAGTGTGTCACTGTTTCACTCACTGTCTCACATTCAAAACTCTCAACTATAATTAATAAAGGAAAATCGGTATGGATCCGTCCGGTATAACATCAGTCTGTGATAGATGCCATGTAGCTTGTCGGTGTCTTGCTTGCACACACCCCTGGGTTTGAAGAATCACTGAAGGCTTCTGAGTTTGGGAAGCCTTGGATCAGACTCCAGTTTACCATGACATCTAAATAGGGGCACCTGGATGAACTGGAGTTTTTCTTCTTCTTCTCTACAAATCAAAGAAGAGGACGGGGGTGGGGGGGAGTAGTAAAGCAGAAAAGCTAAGCAACAAGCTGTCCATCATGAACAAACCTGTTGGTTCTGATGTCTGATGAGCCTGTTGCCTGGGTCAAACATTTATTAAATAGTTCTGCAAACTATTTGAATTGTAACATGCAACATAACATTGAAAGGAAAATGCCTACTTTTAGATATCACTTACTTCTTGGAGGATATGTTGATAATACTAGTCATGACTCCCCCACCCTTTGTTGACTTCCAGTCCAAAGACAAAAGCAAAGTTTTAAAGTTATGGCATTCACAGGATTTTTATAAACCCTCATATTTTAATCTCTCGTTGATGTGTTTAAATTTTGTCACATAAAAATATTTGCTTCGAAGACTAGAGCTTCATCCTATGTGTTTTGTTAAGTTCTGTGATTAAATTTGAACCAGTTCCCAGCATGAAGTGGATCATTGTTAATAAACCCACAACATAAAATTTTGCTACTGGAATTATGGTACCCTCTTCTCCAAGAACCACTGGCATGTAAACCAAAAGCTGTAGGGAAAATAAAAAACACATTCCTTACTTAAAGGCAACATCTAATCCTATGGAATATGTAATCAATCTATACTCGCCACAAGCCCCTGAAGTCAATAGACAAAGCATGCTTAACTCTGGTCTATATGGTCATTTATGTATGGGTACTTTCACTCGCCCCCGGTCTGTCTCGGTTGTTCCTTGGAGTTATGCATGAGTTTTCCCTCCATTAGAGATGATGTCACTGCCAGCCCTCAGAAATCCTGGGACGCCTGGTCCCTCTATTAACCCGATTCTTCCCTCTACCCTGCATTCAGCCCGCTTGAAATCCCCATGACTAAGGCAAAGTGCAGGACGCAGAAACCTGGTTTCTCTCACAACAAGCAGACAGCCAATTACAAAGCAGCATGTCAAGGGGCAGGGATGCAAATACTTCCTTCTTCCTCTGAGTTCTTTCTGAGCAGAAAGCTTTTAAAAATAAGGCTTGGGTTTATCCCTCCCCCTTCCTTTCAAATAGCTCAGGGTTTTTTTGTTCTTGTTCTTAAAATTCTCTTTAAATGCTTTTTTATGCAGCAATTGGGTTTCAGGGGGGCAAACTTTTCTCTCACTTCAGCCAATTATAAAGCAGCATTTCAAGGGGCATGGTTTCAAATACTTCCTGATTTGAGCTTGGAGACTGCTGGTGCATAGACTACCAACAGGAAAGTGTGGGTCCAGTGAGCAACAAACCTCAGGTAAAACTCCCTTGCATAAACGACCTATATCTACCTAGTGCATTTTATCCTCACAACTGTTTGAAATAGGTTAGAGAGTTAACTGGCCCAAGGTAACATACCAAGCTTCATGGCAGAATGGGGATTTTAACGCACGTCTCTCAGATCTTCATCCAACACACGAAACACTACACCACAATGCCACATTTGGCTGTTGATGGAGGATGGTGGTCTCTGTTTGGTTTTGTAGTATTAGAAATAATAAATATTAACAAGGCTGTCAACATTCAGTTGCCGTATGATTACACCATGTGGCAGGCATAACATGGGTCAGCCATATTAATGCAGCACTGAGTCTATGTTCTATGACTCCAGTATAAACTGGATTAGCATACCAATAGTTTCTATCAGTGCTCAGGTTAAGACATTAGCAGCCCATTCCTGAGGCACGCCGGCGTGCGCCCCCAAAGCCCTTAGCAGGCCGACAAAGGCCTCCGCCGGAGCAGGGGCCCACAATGCCGGCGCCCAGAAGGTGCATGCTGGTGTGAGTGGCCCCAGCGCCGGGCATGCAGGCCCGGACGCCGGTCTCCGGCTGCCGCCATGGCAGCGCTGGGCCCAGATGCTGCCGCAGCCTCCTGCCAGACTCCAGCCATCGGCACAGGCCGCGGCAGCGAGCCGGGAGGCATTCCGGTGCCCCAGGAGGCGTTCTCGGGGAGTTCCAGTGCCACCCAGGGGGCGGGGCTGACGTTAGTTAGCTTTTTGCTGGTGTATCTCCCATGCAACCCTCATAGGGTTGCACGGTTTTTTTTGCACTGGGCAGAGGTTTCGGCGGTGCCGAAACCTCCTTAGGAGGCAACGCCACTGGGTTGCCTCCTAAGCCCGGTGCAGGCTTTCCTCTCAGGAATGCACTGTTAAAACACCAGGTTTCATTCTACCGTTCCACTCAGCTAATAGTGGCACATTCCTTCATCACAAGAAGCCTTTCTCTGATTCCAAAGACTTTCTGGGGAATAGCCTTTTGCATTGGAAGAAGGCAGCTTATGGTGGAGAAACAAATGATTTTTAACTAAACAACAGGATACATCCCATCATGCCCACCACATGCAAAGTGTCTGCAAAGTGCTTCTTAGTAGCTTCCATGTTATGACAGTCACGTAAAATCAGGCCTTTCATCAGAAGGCAAAGGCCACGCACAGCAGTATATTAGGGAGGGGTCATGACAGCGGTAGAGCATCTGCTTTGCAATGCAGAAGGTCCCAGCTTCAAACCCTGGTAGGTGAAAAATGATGTGGAAGACCTCCACCTGAGGTCCTGGAGAACCACTGGCAGTCAGAGTAGAAAATACTGGCCTTGATAACCCAATGTTCTGGTTTAGAATAAGGCATCTTCATGCATCTTCTGCACCATTTAGCTGTATATCACATAGAATGCATTCCAACAAAGACACTTCTGACTCCAAGACATCTTGAGGAATTTTTATAAGTTAAATCTCAGTTCCTTGTATCTGGTTTCAGTTACTCAGTACAGGGACAGATGGTCTTCATTATGTTACATAAAGAAATAGTAACCATCTTGCACAAAACTGATGGTCTGTTATATTACACACTGGCTAAAATGTGCTGTTACAAAGATGATTTTTAATGCCAATCGTCTCAAATTTTTCTCCAACTGCTTTAAGGGATGGTTTAAACGAAGGATTATCTAGGTAGCAGGCATTGCATCTGTCTTTGAACTTTTCCTGCTCTTGATCTCTCATTTTGACTAACTAGATCATAGTTACCAAATGACTCAACAACACCAAAGTACCTGTAAAACATCTATGAGAGAATATGAGACAATTTAGAATTAGTTCACACAATCCAATGTACAATATTCATATGTGATTGTATCAGATGAGTCGCTTAGAGGATCAGAAATATCACCAAGGTAGATTAAAAATGTTCTTCCTGAACTCAGTAATTCTTTTCAACCTGATCTACACTTGGAGCAAAAGGATGTGGCAGATTTTTGAGGTGATACAATGGACTTTTCTACTCCAGGCTACAGGTGAGGGATTACGTCATTCAAAGTTTCCCTGCATTAATAATTCCCAGAAAATGGCAACACAGGGCAGCGTACAAAGAGATAGACTGAAACCTTTCTCCTTGATGTGTTTTTGCAATTTGTTTTTTTAACATGGGGAAACATTCAAAATGCATTCAAAATTTAATGCCCACTTGCAGTCTGAATTGATACATTTCAATCTGGTTACCTCAGAATTCTACCACTCATGTTGCTTCATGTGGAGACCAAGCCTTCATTCTATACATTTTACAACATGCATTAACAAGTCTTGAGTGCAATGTCAGGGAGCATTTACACTTGTGGCATGAAAATAGGAGGGTGAGAGAAGCCACTGCCACAACAAAGTACCACAGAAAACTTGTGTTCACCACACTCAGAGTTGGTCTTAGAGCCAAAATAACTGAGATGCTGGAGTTCATATGTCTGAATCTTTAACATCATGTGTAGACTGGCACTTAGTCAGCTTCATATGAAGTTCATTAAGACCTGTGACCATCTATCATAAACAGATATGAGTTTGCTCCTGTTCTGCTTTGTACAAAGCACAGGCCCCCAACTCACTTCCAGGATCTCGATTGCGGGCTTGCGCGGGTGAGCCAAGGAGCCAGTGTAGGAGGCATCAGGGAGGCCTCAGGGAGAGAGGAGGCCATTTGCCAGCCACATAGGGCCCTCCTGCGCCGGCCGGCATGGAGGTGGAGAAAGCATCCACAGTGTCCCTGCTGCATTGGGAGCTCTTCCCACTCCGCCTGCTCACCTCCCTGCCCCTTTATTCAAACAGGCCAATTACACCTTAACTGGCAAAGGGGCATAAAAGGAGGGCCTTCCCCAGCCCCAATCTCAGTGGGCTTCACTTTGCATGCCCCCTTTCCCAACTTTGAGGATCCCAATAAGGGATTTTGGGGGAGGCCTAGATTGGAACATGCCCAGCTCAGGGGGTGTTAGGGACAAGCCCAGCTGGGGAACTGTCAGGGGATATGCACAGCTTGGGGGCTGTCGGAATGGCCTCCCTTCAAGTGGCAGGGGACCATACAGATGGCTTCCATCCAAGTGGGTTCCAGATACTGCCATCTCAGTCGACTCCCAGCTGGGGTGGAAATGCATTGGCTGATAGGTAGGTGGGCCAATGTCTGGGATCACGCCCCAATGCCATGCCAATGCCTATTGCTGTAACCAATAAAAGTTGTGGCCGTTTCCGTCCAGTAATTGCCTTCTTTGTCTTCACTTGCATGCTTGGGTCAGTTGTAGCAAAAGGGGTAAAGGGCAGGTTTGGCATTTCAAGGGAGATGGATCTAAGGGATCAGCAGCCAGCTCAATACACTCCCCAATTAAGCACTAGGTCAGCAATATAAAGTTTAGAAAGTGTATAGATTACAAATTGTATTGTGTTCTATACTGAACACTTCATAAACATGTTCCAGGTAATGAATTTAGTAATTTTAAGTACTAGAAAGCACACTGTATTTAATAAACCTGTCACGGATATCCATAAACCCCTTGAGAGGCCATTGCTTTTGATTTCCCTCCTTTTAAACTGCTAGCATTACGCTCATTCAAAGAATCTTGCAAGAGTGTATGAGTTTTCATGTCAGAACTAAGGAAGAAAAATTAGTGTTTATTAGAGATTAGGAAGGTAGATAAATAAGAACTATGAATATAAGAATCATGATTATATTGGTATTACCAAATCCAGAGATTACTACTGGGGTTAAGATAAGGGATGTGGGTTACCATGGGCATGGGCAATGACTTGTCAATATTGTTTTATTTTCCCCTATTTTTCTCTTTTCTCTCTTTTTTTCTGTACCCCAAAAAAACTCAATAAAATATATTTTTTTAAGAAAAATTAGTGTTTATAGCTGAGCTAAAGGAACCATCCTATAATATCTGATAAAGGTAGGTTTTTGAGAGGGGTTCAAGGTTTAAGTCAGGATGTCCTTTTGCTTTCTTGTTTGGCACCCAGCCAAAAAAATAGACCAAACACCACACAAAATGGGAATTATCCCACTGTTAATGTAATAGCTTCTGGTAACTGACATGCACACATGCCAGATGGATATTCTAAATTGTGGAGATGATCAGCTTCAAAGGCAATTTAGAATCTTCCTGAAATGCATTTAAAATAGATTTCTATTGATTCTAATTTTAACACCTTAAACTTGATAATATGGGTAGACATGTGAATGAGATCATATTTTTATCCTAGTATTCTTCCTATGGGGTTGCCATAAGTCAGCTGTGACCACCACATTCTTCCTAGGATCCCAGGAAATACGGAGGAAGCCAAGGTTTTTATCCCTAACTCACCACATAGATATCAGAGTAGAAAGAAAAGATCCAGAAACTCAGCATTTGTTATAGAGAAGGAATCTCTGTCCTATTTTTTTTCAGCTGCTAACTTTTTAAAGCAAATATGGCCATCACAGCCCTGACAAGAAAATGAAAGTTTTATTAACATATAACAAACAAATGTATTAAAATGGAACTTACATTAACCTATAGCTAACAGAGTTATTCTTTGCTAGAGACCATAGCAATTAGTTTGGGGTGGGGTGGGGAGGGTAGACAGTTATTCTTTGGCCAGAACTGATAGACAAGAGATGTACTCTTGAGTTGAATTTGTCTGTTTTAAAGAACAAATGAGTGGTACTGATTCTAAGCTCAGTCATTACTAGTCCTCTGTCCTGAGGGTCTTTGAAGCATAAGCCAAGACACGTGGCCATTTCTCCTTAGGGCTCAGCTGATTGTCAGTATGTTACCTTGCATGACGAAGGAGGCTTTAGCAGAAGCAACCAGGTAATTTTGCATTAAGAGCGGTACTGACTCACTGGGAAGCCTAGTTTGCCTGCCTGGGCTGGGTGGGGGCGCCTGCTGAGCTGGGAAGAGTGGGGCCGTGGCCTGGGTGATGCAGCCGGCCCGGGAGGAAGCGCCGGAAGGTCGCATGGGGCTCAGTGCGGCTGCCCGGGCTGCTCGCAACAGAGGCATTGCAAGCCGCTTCAGCCCAGGCCGCATGTATTACCACGTGAGCAGCCGTTGCTGGGGCCAGGCTGCAGGAGCCAGGTTTGAGCAGGCCAATCAGGCCCATTCGTGCAAGGGAGCAGGGCTCACAGAGAAGCCGGACCAGGGTGTTTCCACTAAGGTCTGGCTTCCCCGAGTGAAAAGGGAGCCTCGCCAGCGGCAAGCTCAATTGGCTTCCAGTCCGGCTCTTACGGCAGTTTGGCATTGGGGCCGGATCCTGTTCGGGGGGAAAGCCGGCCTGAGTGCCCCTTTTTCCCCACCTGGAGGATCCCATTAAGGGGGGTTTGGGGGGAGGCCTGAAGGTGACATGACTAATGTGTGGGCTACCAGGGGCAAGCCCAGCTCAGGGGCTGCCAGAAGGCTCAAAAGGCCTCCCACCAAGTGGCAGAGGACCACACAGTGGGCTGCCATCCACGTGGGTTCCAGATACTGCCATCTCATTCGGTCCCAGCAGTAGGGCTGGGAGTTCAGCGCCCCGATGCCATGCCAATGCCTTGTTGCTGCAGTCAATAAAGATGTGGCCAGTTTCATCCAGCCACGGCTCCTGTGTCATCAGTTGCGTGCTTGGGCCTGGGTTTCTGAAGGTTATGGCCATTAAGAGGTACCATGGGGCTGCTCGAGGTCAACACCACACAACCAGTACTAGTAGGGTTGCCAGGTCCCTCTTGGCAACCGGCGGAAGGTTTTAGGGGCGGAGCCTGAGGAGGGCGGGGGTTTGGGGAGGGGAGGGATTTCAATGCCATAGAGTCCAATTGCCAAAGCGGCCATTTGCTCCAGGTGAACTGATCTCTCTTGGCTGGAAGTCAGTTGTAATAGCAGGAGATCTCCAGCTAGTACCTGGTAGTCGTATTCAAACCAAGTAATTTCAACTGTAAATATAGTATAGTTGTTATCAAGTAAACAGTTGTAGGCTCTTATTAAAAATAAAATAAAAGATGAACAAGTAAATGCTTGCAAAAATATTCTTGGTATGAGAATTATGTTGAAATCACATTATTATATTCATAATGTTAAACATAAATATGTCAATAGTGTAAAACATGCACCTTATATATCCAACAATAAAGATACTTGAAATTATATTACCCAGGCACAAAAATTGTTATATTTTCTTTCCTTTCAAGTATTCTTTTTAAATAAAGTTCTTTTGGCTGGTCTCCATTTTGGTAGTGGTTAAATAAAATTGTTTTGGCTGACCAGCTGGAGACCAGTCAAAAGAATTTTATTTAACCACTACCAAAATGGAGACCAGCCAAAAGAACTTTATTTAAAAAGAATACTTGAAAGGAAAGGAAATATAACGATTTTTGTGCCTGTGTAATATAATTTCAAGTATCTTTATTGTTGGATATATAAGGTGTATGTTTTACACTATTGACATATTTATGTTTAACATTATGAATATAATAATGTGATTACAACATAATTCTCATACCAAGAATATTTTTGCAATCATTTACTTGTTCATCATATATTTTATTTTTAATAAGAGCCTACAACTGTTTACTTGATTACAACAGTACCTGGCAGTCGGCAACCCTAAGAACTAGTGTAATCAGAACCAACAGACCAGAACCAACAGGTTGAAATTAAATCAAAAGACTTTCCGTCTAGACATTAGGAAGAATTTTCTAACAGTTAGAGCGGTTCCTCAGTGGAACAGGCTTCCTCGGAAGGTGGTAAGCTCCCCTTGTCTGGAGGTTTTAAAGAAGAGGTTAGATGGCCATCTGCCAGCAATAATGATTCTATAACCTTAAGCAGATCATGAGAGGGAGGGCATCTTGGCCATCTTCTGGGCTTGGAGAAGGGTCACTGTGGGTGTGGGGGAGGAGGTAGCTGTGAATTTCCTGCATTGTGCAGGGGGTTGGACTAGATGACCCTGGTTGTCCTTTTCAATTCTATGATTCTTCTATGACCTTTGTTGCATCAATCTAGTGTAAATCGATGAGAGCTGCCAAGAAGCCACAAGGCGGGGTGTGTTGTGTTAAATACTATCTGGATTTTATAAAGTATGTGGAATGTACAAAATGAAGTGTCGCTGGATATTATGGAATCTGTGCTTCAGATATGGAACAAGAGTTCAATGAGTCATGTTTGCTAACATGGCCAAATGTGTACTGTGGCCTTTGGGAACTCTGAATCTCAATCAGTGAAGCAGCTGCAACCCCAGTCTTGTTTACATTTCACAAGGTTCAGTATTCCATGGAGGGAAGACCCTTTGGTTTTCCTTTCATATAAATAATGTCACAAACAAATAGATTCTAATGAATGAGGGATAATTAGGAATCATGCATTCATAATAACGGTAGCACTGGGTCCTACAAAGCCCTTTTGCCACATGAAGAGCCTTGTTCTGGAGGAAACAAGACCCTACCCTTAACAAGACTCCTTTTTCCAGACTAAGATTCCCCCTTTAGTGGAAGGACCCACCCCCAAAACAATGCCAACAGTACCATGAAAGGTGTCCCTTTCCCGAAGAGCAACTCTTGCTCACTTTGCAAGAGATGCAGGCCAATTTTGCTTGAGCTCAGGGTGGCATTGATTCTTGGTCCCTATCCTGGAATTTCATCCAGACCCCCGAATCACTAAAACCGGGTCCAGCTGATATGATTGTAAAGGCCACGCATCCTTCCTTGGCATTCAAAAGAGCAAATCTGAGCCAGAAAGGATTAAAAAACCCATCTGCAAAGATTCCTGGAGGATGGTAGGCACAGGGCTCCTACTGAGCATGCCACAGAGCTCCATATAATAGAAGAAGAAGAGTTGTTTTTTATACCTTGCTTTTCTCTATCTTTAAGGAGTCTCAAAACAGCTTACAATCACCTTCCCTTCCCCCCTCACAACAGGCACCTTATGGGGTAGGTGAGGCTGAGAGAGTTCTGAGAGAACTGTGACTGGCCCAAGGTCACCCAGCAGGCTTCATGTGGAGGAGCAGGGAATCAAATCTAGTCCTCCAGATTAGAGTCCGCCACTCTTAACCACTATGACTCGCTGGCTCTCGTGGTACTGTGATAGAGGGTACTGTGTTGCCTTTAGACCGTTCTTTGTTGTAGCCTGTGTGAGGGTGGGGCACCGGGTGATATCAGACAAGCATGCTGCCACTGCTGTTTGTTGGTTGGCTCTTTCCATATACCACTGGCACGAGGGCGTTGCCGGCAAGCTGTCCATGAGTGACACGTGTTGATGGTATCACTGGAGACTCCAGTTCTGCTCTCAGCTGTTCTGCTCTCAGCTGCTTGGAGAGTCTTTTTAATTATTCTTTTCTCTGCTGAGAGAGTTCAGGATATCACCTGAAGTGGGAGTGCACAGTGTTAATACTGCCCAGTTCATTTCCTATAGAGAAATGGCGTAGCAGATTCATAAAACAGCAGATGCTGTGGACGTTGCTGTAAGATATGGAGTACTGTCTTTGTGGCCACTTCATCTCTCTTTCCTCTTTTTAAAACGGTGGGAAGAAGCTTCTGTTTCAAACGTTGCTGATATTTGCAGTCCAAAATACATTTCACTTTGAAGTGCATCCTACTATTTCAGCAGATCAGTGCGATCAGGACTGAAGCCTCAGATAATGTGCAACAACCTTTAAAAAGCTAATCAAGGAGAAACAGATTGGTTTGTACATTCGGTTCACTTAAAGAAAGATTTTTTAAAAAAAATCAACAGACAGCTGCTTTTAACTTTTCATGTCCAGGAAACCCTGATTTGTTTTTCTGCCAACATGCTTCTGTAATTTAGTATAACTTTTTTCATTTAAAGTAATAGAAGCATAGGGTTGGGGGAGGAATCCAATGGACTGTTCATGTTTTAATTTTTTCCTCCACAATTTTCCTTGTTCTTCCTTGCCTAAATTGTTAACAATTAGATTATAGACTTGTGAACAAAACTAGCTTTTGCCCTTCTTCTTGACCATTAAGATGAATAAAGAAGTAACCTGATTGTATATGATAGATAATAAACATGATTGATCATAGGCTCACTGAAGGCTCTTCTAGAGCCACGGATATAGTTCTGCCAACATTCAAATGCAGCATGAGGCATCACTGGCTGACCTGGGTTGGTGCCCAGCCAATGGGAGGGCTTCAAAGAGAAGCATATCAGAAGGTGTTCTACCCTTCTCATCTGTTGCCAGCAAAGTTTGGTGCCAGGGTAGGGTAAGCCCAAATGCTGGTAGACAGTGTGCAGCCTTCTTCCTGTTTCATGTTGTACCTAGGATGTAGTTTTATAAATAGGCTTGGTCTTCTGACTGGTTAGGTCATACCTGAGATGGCAGGAATAGAGTGATTCACTAAGAAAGTAGGGCTAATGGGTGGGAACACAGAGGCATCGAACAATAGAGGGCCATATCTCCCTCCTTCCATCATCTTTACTCTGGGCTAGAAGATGGAGGGGCATGATCAACCTCTGAATCAGGGCTCATGACCTATCAAGATGCACATCAATTTTTCTGTCTGACTGAGACTTCAAAAAGGGGGGATATCAAGATCCTGGCAGATATCATGAGTGGCATTTGGTTTGGATGGAGTCACAGGTTGTGCAGGCTTGTATTGGATGGTTCCCAGAGTCACTGATAGCGTCGTGTAGTGGTTAAGAGCAGTGGACTCTAATCTGGAGAACTGGTTTTGATTCCCCACTCCTCCACATGAGTGGCAGACTCTAATCTGGTGAACCAGGTTGGTTTCCCCACTCCTACACACGAAGACAGCTGGGTAAGCTTGGGCTAGTCACAGTTCTCTCCAAACTCTCTCAGCCCCATCCACCCCGCAAGATGTCTGTTGTGGGGAGAGGAAGGGAAGGAGATGGTAAGCCAGTTTGATTCTCCTTAAGAGGTAGAGAAAGTCGGCATATAAAAACCAGCTCTTCTTCTTTTCATATCTGTGATAAATCCCCTGTTCTGGCCTTTTCAAATAGCTGACACATGGAATGGCAGAAAAGTTCCTGCAGTGGCAGATCATGAGAAATTCATCTGCCTTCTCTTGCACCAAATTTCTCCTTTATCTACTAACTGATACAGGACATAGGAAGATGTTGCTGTCCCATAATGTCTAGAATGGCTCTGATATAACAATTTCACATTTTTCTTAATAAAATCGCAACTGGCTTATGGCAACTCCTCATAGAGTTTTCAAGGTGAGTTTAGCAGGAATAATTTGCCATTGACTTCCTGTGCATAGCAACCCCAGTCTTCCTTGGTGGTCTCCTATCCAAATACTAACCATGGTCAACTCTGCTTAGCTTCCAATCTCTGATGAGCTCAGGCTAGTCAGAGCTATTCAGGCTGCTATGTTCTTTTCACAAGCACAATATTACAGTAACCTTCTGCCTACTCCGTTTAAATTCAATATTTATAGTACACCACTATCATGTATCAGGTAATTAAATCATTTGATTTGACAGCTGGCGAGGGATGTTTAGCAATTCTCCTTAGATACCTCACAGGCTGAATTGTTCAGGAGCCTTATGATGCACGCTCTAAGCACCGAGAGAACTGGACTCAAATGCAAACAGATTGCAAGATAAGAGGACAATCGGGCAGGTTGCTAATAGCCACCTTTATTAAAATCTCAAAAAGGCTGTAAAAATTAGCAACTTTTTTTCTTTTACTGCACATTGTATTGCCCATTCAAAAACTCCTCATGGGCAAGTGTTTGCAGACTGAGTGACAAGGGACACAGAGGTCATCAGGGTGGTATGATGGAGAGGTTAGGCTACGGCCAAATCCCCACTCAGCCATAATGCTTATTGGGTGACTTGGGACAGCCACAGAGTCTCAGAGGGTTATTATGAAGGCAACGCAGCACAAACAGCATGGTGTAGTGGTTAAGAGCAGTGGACTCTAATCTGGAGGACTGGGTTTGATTCCCCACTCCTCCACATGAAGCTTGCTGGGTGACCTTGGGCCAGTCACAGTTCTCTCAGAACTCTCTCAGCCCACACAGAGGCAGACAATGTCTGAATGTCTCTTGCCCTGAAAACCCTATGGGGGTCACCATAAGTCAGCTGTGACTTGACGGCACTTTCCAACACCACAACAAAGCACAAAGAAGAACTCCTTAGATGTAGAGTGGGGTAAAAATGTAACAGATAGAGGGCGCTTTCACACATAGCATCATAGAGTTGGAAGGGACCACCAGGGTCATCTAGTCCAACCCCCTGCACAGTGCAGGAAATTCACAACTACCTCCCCCCAACACCCCCAGTGACCCCCCCACTCCATGCCCAGAAGATAGTCAAGATGCCCTCCCTCTCATGATCTGCCTAAGGTCATAGAATCAGCATTGCTGACAGATGGCCATCTAGCCCTTGCTTAAAAATCTCCAGGGAAGGAGAGCTCACCACCTTCCAAGGAAACCTTTTCCACTGAGGAACTGCATCTTGAATAATCCACTTTCAATCTACTTTCAATCATTTGCAAGTGGATTTTGCCATTTCACACAGCAAAATCCAGCTGCAACATGTATTAAAAGTGGTTTGAAAGTGCCCTATTCAGGATGTGTGAAAGTGCCCAGAGTGTGGTGCAGTTAGAGTGATGGACTAGAATCTGGGGGGGGGGGGAACTAAGATCCCTAGTCTGCCATGAAGTTTGCTGGGTGAGCTTGAGCAGGTCACTCTGTCTCTCAGCATAACCTTCCTGAGACAAAGATGTTGTGAGGATAAAATGGAGGAGGGAAGAATAATGTACAGAACTCTTAAGCTCTGTGGAGGAAGGGTGGCATGAAAATGTAGTAAATAAATAAATAAAAGGTAAGGAGGTAGGTAGATGGGTCGAATGCAGTAGTCCTTGCTATGTTACCTCATTTGACTGAATGGTTTTTGTTCACAGATCAGTGATTGAGAATAAAATGTTTGGCAGTCCTTGTCCTTTCATGCACATTCTCCCACATATAAACTCCAGTACTCCATGGCTTGGCCCAGATTGCCCAAGGTTTTGTGGGAAAATGCCCAAGGTTTTGTGGGAAAATAGCTGATGTCTGGGAACTGAAATTGGCAAAAGCCCACAGGGACTGATGACCAGAAAGCTATAGCAAATTGGAACAAAACCATACAGATATAAAATCCACCCCTGAGAACAGAAGGAGCAGCAGAGATTTTGGAAACCTTCTATTAAGTTGAGAAGAAATGCTCTCTCTTATCAAGCAAAAACCTAAGGCTAGAGGAGACCATCCCCTTTGACTCTTTGCCACTGACCTGCAGGATTTGAAATACACAGAGAGGAGGAGTTTTCTGAGAGAACATGTAGATCCTTCCAAAAGTCAGGGTAACCACTCTTCTTTTCCAAAGCTCAAAAGAATTGGTCAGAGAATCTTCTCTAAATACTGCAACATTCCATTGTCCCTGCCATGGAGAATGTAATTAGAATATTTTCCTTAGCATTATTGCTAAAACTGCAAAAATTCAGATAGAATCATAGAGTTGGAAGGGGCCATACAGGCCATCTAGTTGAACCCCCCTGCTCAATGTAGGATCAGCCTAGAGCATCCCTGACAAGTTTTCATCTAGCCTCTGCTTGAAGACTGCCAGAGAGGAGGAGCTCACCCCCTCCCTAGGTAGCTGATTCCACAGCAGAACTGTTTGCACAGATACTATAGATACACTGAGGATTTTCTTTGTTTCTCCATCCCTGCAGACAAATCCATCATTTGTAGAGGCAAAACTGGCCTTCTCAGGTGTTGCCCCATTCCCCCTCAGGGAATCCATATATATCCAACCCTTTTCTGCCAGACTTCCAAGAACATCTCGCAGATAATCTGTACCTTCTGATTTAATTTGTTAACATTTAATGTATTTTAATCAACAGCCTTTCCTGGGGTGGCATAGGGAAGGTGGAAGCAGGAACGCAGCGCCACCGCAAGTGGCTGGTCCAACCACAAAAGGCCCCTTTTGCAAATGTCTCCCCAGAGCCACAGTTAATCAACACCCAGGAGGGTTTCGGGAGGGGGGAAGAAGCTTGACCTGAGGGAAGCAGGTAACCATGGGAGGGGCTCGGTGTTCTTCCCGCCCCAGCCACCTTCCGCCAGGGCCCTCCCTGTTGGATCCCAGATGCCAAAGGCCAAAAGCAAAACCTGCCAGCCATTCGGGCCTAGGCCAGACCTTTCCAAGATGTTCTTTTCACCATTTTGCACATTTTTAATTTTTAAAAGTATAGAAACTTTGAAAATAAACAATTTATTTCTCTTTCTTCTAGGAGAGATTAATTAGATGGCATGTTGGCTGGAGAATTTAAAATGTATGCTATGTCCAGTCTTTCAGATAAAATTTATGTAGTTTAATTATAAGATATTAAGAATTATGCCTTTTTCCTTGTTACTAGCTACTTCTGGTGAATAGGATCATGAAAAGCTGTGTCTGCTTTTCAGCATTCTACCATTGTAATGGCTGTACATATTTTAAGAATAAGTACATATAATTAATAATCATGTTACCATAGGAAAAAATAAAAAAGCTTTTAGGGGGGAAAAGGTACCTGAATGAAGGGCTCCATGGGAATGAGGAGGAGATACAACCCTGCTACAATCAAGATCATGGTAAACACAGAATCTAATAGTTCAGATCAACAAGCAGTTTTGTCAAGGAAACAGATATCTATTATAGACCAATGTCCATGTTGGGGAGGGAAGAAGGCATGGTCTAGCCCAATTCCATCAGATTTTAGAAGCTCAGTAGGGTTGGTACTTGGATGGGAGACCACCAAGGAAGACTATGCAAAGGAAGGCAATGGCAAACTACCTCTGCTTCTCACTTACACTGAAAGCGCCTTGCTGGGGTTTCCATAAGTCAATTATGACTTGACACTACATATGTATATAATGTCCATGTTGGAGGCCATGTGATTATTTATTTATTTGGAACACATATATGCCACCTCTTCAGAAACCTTCTCTCATCTTCTCACAAAATAAAACCAATACAATAAAATCCTAAGCAGTTTTCAGGCTGACCTGAGGATTGATCCCATAGTTATTTTGGTTAGCTCAGAGAGAAACAAATGCTATTCCATTAGCCTTGAATGAAGCATGGCTAGTCCTTGTGACCATTCTCATCTCTACAGAGCAGATACACTACCCTTTTTTTAAAGCTCCTTCTTATGTCTCTAGTCTCTTTTTTTTTTTTAATTGATTGCATTCAGCCATTTAACCAGAACAAGTTGTATTTATCACCCCAGGGGGGAGAACAAAGTCAACCCAACCTTAGAATCTTACAAGCAAACAGTTTGACAATTGGTTCGACCTGCCACTTTAAAACCACCTATTTCCTCCAAGTCTGACTCCTAAAACAATACCTGCCCATCCTGAACATCTGTCTCATGAATATAACATACAGGTGCTATCAGTGGTTTTAGAGATATATGGACGAGACAGGTATGATAAATGGCATGAGGACACAGATCTCAAATACCTGTTGTCTGAGATGAGAATTAAAACACAACACACAGAGACAACTTGTTTGAGCATAATTAAACATGTATGAGAATTTGCCCTGATATATTTGTGTGTGTGTGTAAAGTGCCTTCAAGTCACAGCCGACTTATGTCGACCCCTTTTGGGGTTTTCAAGGCAAGAGACTAACAGAGATGGTTTACCAGTGCCTTCCTCTGCACAGCAACACTGGTATTCCTTGGTGGTCTCCCATCCAAATACTAACCAGGGCTGACCCTGCTTAGCTTCTGAGATCTGACGAGATCAGGCTAGCCTGGGCCATCCAGGTCAGGGCCCTGATATATTTAGGGCTGTGCATATCAATAAACCCAAACCAAAAATAAACCTGAAATTAGCAGTTTCAGCAATATTCGGGTTTTGTTTCGGCCAAATACCAAAACTGGGAATCTACTCAAAGCCAAATAGGCAATTCTCATATATATTCGGCTTTTCAAGTTTCAGCTATTCTCCTTTGCTCAGATGCACGGTTCTGTGCTTTCTCCCATTTTTCAATCTTTAACTGGCTTTGTTGGGGCCCTTTTGAGGTAGGGGTCATGTATTCAGAGCCAATTTTGTCTGACCAAACTATCCATCTAGTCTGGAGGCAGAAGGGTAATTAAAAGAGGGGGCTCTCCCAGTCCCATCCGGAGAGATATACCCTCCAACTAAAAAGCACCAGCTTCAACAGCTGCTTAACAGGCTTCATTCTGAAGAAGACCGCTCACCCGTGTGGATGAGCGATCTCCTTCACAAGAGCTGCCTTGGTCATGGCTGGCTCCGATATCACCCCCCTTCCCATGAAAACCTGCTCTCAAACTGAAGGTCACCCCCAAATAGTGGCTTTGTTTCCCAGCACCATGACCATCTCTTGAAATCAGATTTTTGATGACTATACTAATGGGCATGGGCTTTTACAACCTTAACTAAAAGGCAGGTTAGGTACATAACATTGCAAGTATCCAGAGATATGATGAAAACCGTATGCTAAGTACAAGCTGGACATAAAACTCAATGTTCCCTGATTCAGATTAAACCTTCTTTCTCCTTTTCTACCTCCAACCATGATAGTGATATAATGTCAGCATTTTCAACACATTTAATGTTGATTTCAGCAATATGGTTTTCATAACAGAAAATTAACCAGATCCATCAGACTTTCACCCAATGTTGTCTCTTTTTTTTCTCATTTGGCCCAAAGAACAGAACAGCTGGCTATTAAATTACCTACTTATGGGCCATCTCCATCTGTCAGAGAGGTAACATCAAGTCCTCTGGTGCTGCATAACTTTGTAAACTTGATTCCTGCAAGAAAAAATGTCAGATTGGTGTTTCAATAGTAACAGACATTTGCCTCTGCAGCAATCATAGTTTGGGTTCCTCTAAAGGTCTTGTTTGAAACCAGCAAGCAACTTTGATGAAACTTTTTGATATGCTATTATGATATTTGCAGCAATAAGTAGTGAAATCCAGTATAGCATAGCTGTTAAAAGTATTGGGCTAGGATCTGGGAGACCCAGGTTTGAATCCCCACTTTGTCATGGAAGTTTTCTGTGTGACCTTGGGCTACTCATGCACTTTCACACTAACCTACCTCATAAAGCTGTCGTGAGGATAAAATAGAGAAGAGAATGATCTAAGCTGCTTTACCGGTATGTCCCCATTGGGGGAAAGACAGGTTGTGTGTGTGTGTGAAGTGCCGTCAAGTCGCTTCCGACTCATGGTGACCCTATGAATGAAAGTCCTCCAAAATTTCCTATCTTTGACAGCCTTGCTCAGATCTTGCAAACTGAGGGCTGTGGCTTCCTTTATAGAGTCAATCCATCTCTTGTTGGGTCTTCCTCTTTTCCTGCTGCCCTCAACTTTTCCTAGCAGGTTAAGATGAAGTAAATAAATGCAGCCATACTAAATTATCAAAATAGTTTTTCATGCTATTTTGTTACACAGGAATCCCAGGAGAAGGAATTTTGACAGTAATTCTCTTTTCGTGGCCTCAGACAACAGATTTCTGCAAACAAACAACAACAAAAAACCTCAGCTGCATTAAAATGTGTGTAGTACCATGTTTTCTACTGCAGTCCAATATTCTCTCAGTTCTTCACTGGCATCTAAGATGATGTTTCACTTGTAGTTTTGCAAACATTCTCATTGCATCATGTACTTTGCAGTCTTAACAATATATAAACACTTTGAAAAAATAATCTAATATGGTCAGTCTTTGATAGAAAGTATAAGGTAGATAGGGAGGGAAGGCAGCATGGTACAGCCCTATCTCATCAGATCTCGGAAGCTAAGCAGGGTCATCCCTGGTTAGTATTTGGATGGGAGACCACCATGGAAATCCAGGGTTGCTATGCAGAGGAAGGCACTGGCAAACCACCTCTGTTAGTCTCTTGCCATGAAAACCCCATAAGGGGTTGCCATAAGTCGGCTGCGACTTCATAGCACATTACACACACACACATAAGGTACATAAGAGGTAACAAAACTGTATATGCACACCCATAATATGATTAGCTTGTCTTATGTTAGAATAGGGAAGTATTTTGTACTGTAATGTTTTGTATTGTATTATGTTGTATGGTATGTTTGTAATGTTTTGTCTTGTATTGTTAAGTAAATGGAAAATTAAAAAAATATTTAAAATATATATATAAACACTTGGGCTGCAATTCGAAGAAAACTTCTGTGGAGATTTTAAGGTCCTCCAAAGTTATATAAATTGTACTGATGGTTTGCTTATGCCCTCTTTGCACGAACAATCTGATAGTGTTGTTTACATTAAGCATTTCCCTGGTACTGGCTTTCATGATATAGGACCTCTGCCGTCTTCAATCTAAACCATGTCAGTGACCTTTAATACTCATGGGGAAAGAAAGAGGAAGTTGTCCGTCAGCAGTTTGTAATGCAGAGTCTACTTCAATGACCAAGCAAAAAGGGTCATTTTTTCATAAATAAAAATAGCATTCAAATTTAAGAATGTATTTCCTGTTCACTGTGGGAAATCTAATTAGAGGTAATACATTGACTTTGGTTTATTTCCACTTACTTTTCACTGTTTCATCATATAGTCAATCGGTTTAATATTTCCATGTGTGTAAAGTGCTATCAAGTCACAGCCGACTTATGGCAACCCCATAGGATTTTCAAGGCAAGAGACATTCAGAGGTGATCAGTCCTTGCCTGCCTCTGCGAAGCAACCCTTGACTTCCTTGGTGGTCTCTCATCCAAGTACTAACCAAGGTTGACATTGCTTAGCTTCCAAGATCTGACAAGATCAAGCTATCCTTGGCCATCCAGGTCAAGGCAATGTTTTCATACCTGCCAGTTTAAAGGGTACAACACTTTTCAGCAGAATCACTTTTCCTTGGGAGAAGGGGGGGGACTTGCTATGGAATGTTGGCATCGTTGTACTGGAAAGAGTTTAGTTTGTCCCTCCATTTCCAGATCAAATTGCCCATTGTATACCATTATCCTTGGAAAAATGAATTCTTATATTGATTGGGCAATTGCAGGAAGTGTCCACAAGTTTGGGGGAAAAGGAATCTAAGAAGGAGGAACTCAGGGAATTAGTTCCAAGGAGAAGAGGAAGTGGTATGAGAAGGAGCAAGCAGCTTTGTCTTTCATGATATTTGTTAATGAAAGGCAAAGTAAACAACAAGAAAAACCAATCTGAAGGGACACCAGAAGTGAAAAATCAATAGAGCCTCCCACGTTTCAGAACAGGTCTATACATTGTCTCTGATCCCCTTTCTGTATTCAGTTAGCCACACCCTCCACTTTTCTGTAAGTCTGACTTATTACATTTATATCTATATAAGTGGAAACCCGCAAGGACTTGCGAGAAGTATTTCCTTTTCCTCCAATACTTCCTCTTTCTCTTCCCTGAAAGCCCCCATAGCCTCTTCCCTTTTCCTGCTTCCTTCTCCAGGTGGACCCAAAAGATGTCCTGGAATCACAACAGATCTCCCAACTACAGATATCAGTTCCCCCTTAGGGTTGCCAGATTTGGGGGAGGGGCCTTGGATGGCAAGGTTTGGGGGAAGAAACGTCCTCAGCAGGGTATAATGCTATAAAGTCCACCCTCCAAAGCAGCCATTTTCTCCAGGTGAACTAATCTCTGTCATCTGGAGATCAGTTATAATTCTTGGTGATCACCAGCCCGCCCTAACATTGGCAACCCTAGTTCCCCTGGAGGAAACAGCTGCTCAGGACG
This sequence comes from Euleptes europaea, assembly GCF_029931775.1. Lineage (NCBI taxonomy): Eukaryota > Metazoa > Chordata > Lepidosauria > Squamata > Sphaerodactylidae > Euleptes > Euleptes europaea. The sequence continues at coordinate 31,497,869 of NC_079316.1, read as the reverse complement.
GTGGAGTCTATGGCATTATACCCTTCTGGGGTCCCTCCCCTCCTCAATCCCCGCCCTCCCCAGGCTCCACTCCCCAAGTCTCAAGGAATTTCCTAACTTGGAGTTGGTGACTCTCTCTCCTTCCCACCCAACAGCCAATCTAGCTTTATCTTCCCCACTGTCTTAAATTTTCCCTCCCTCCCCCAGCAGGAGTTGTGAGGTGGCACCTCATGTTCCCCTGTGTCCTCTTCCCCACACTATTTCCTCTTTCTGCCCTCCTAGCAGCCTCCATATTTTCCCCTTTCCCTGCCTCATTCTCTCCTTCTCAGCCATTCACCAACCTGTCTTTTATTTGCCTTCCATCTTCAGCTACATTTATTTTATATTTACTTCATGTATGCCCCAGTGGATTTAAGTATCCAAAGATTTGGCTGACTTCACGATTAGCATATAAGATTATTAAATTATTTGTGCTGCATAAAAGACCGCTGTTGTGGTTGAATACAGATCCTGCCTTGTCCTTCATATATGGTGGTCTAAACCATATATGGTTCAGACCACCATATATGGTTCAGACCACCAAAAAAAATCATGATTAAGGAAGCTTAAGTGTAGTTTATTGTGTCTGTATTGGCAAACCATTATTTGAAACTGGTGGAAAACCAGAATCTGTAACTGTAATTAGAATAGGGTTGCCAGGTCCCTCTTGGCTACCGGCGGGTGGTTTTTGGGGTGGAGGCTGAGGAGGGAAGGGTTTGGAGAGAGAAGGGACTACAATGCCATAGAGTCCAATTGACAAAGCGGCCATTTTCTCCAGGGGAACTGATCTCTATTGGCTGGAGATCAGTTGTAATAGCAGGCAATCTGCAGCTAGTACCTGGAGGTTGGACAGCATGTAAACAAAGTGCAAAAATAGTCTATTAGTGAGCTACCAACATAACATCACATAATACAATGTTCTACAATCTATACATAAATATCCTATGCCTGCATAGTCAAGGCAGAAAGTTCTTGCATATAATTTCTCCAATGGTATCAGGTAGGTGTGATCCTGAAGTTCAAGTGACTGCTACACTTTATGTATCTCTGTGAGGGACATGGAGACTACCCTGAGTTTCGGGATGCAGTCATGGATTATTGAAGCTTGAATAAGATTGATGTTTTTGGGGACTGAGGAAGAACCGAACAGAAGAATTTTGAAACGGCCATATCCCCTTTTCACTTGAACTTCAGGATCACACCTACCTGATACCACTGGAGAAATTATATGCAAGAACTTTCTGCCTTGACTATGCAGGCATAGGATATTTATGTATAGATTGTAGAACGTTGTATTATGTGATGTTATGTTGGTAGCTCACTAATAGACTATTTTTGTACTTTTTTTACATGCTGTGTCGCTCCTGTACTTATTTCCTCACCTTGCAGTACTAGTACAGTGGTGTCTGTTTTTTCTGTCAGTATCTGGAGGTTGGCAACCCTGGATTAAAAGCAGGGTTTCAACCATACTTCGAAATAACAATTGTGTGGTGAGATGTCTGAAATGCCAGACCATAGTTATAGTCCATTGTTCTGCTTCCAGAGACCAGTGCATCTAGAGACAGGAACACTGAGTACATTGACAAAGAAAGCAGACAAGCAGTTATACACCATGGTTTATCTGCATAAGTTGACTCCCTAGATCCCCTCTCCCCTTGAAGACCTTGCAGTGCACATTTCACATCACAATGGCAGGCATTTTGCTAATCACTTGCACAAAAGCCAGTTCCCACATTCCAACTCTTCATCTTGATTAGGGATGCCAACCTTCAGGTGGTAGCTGGAGATCTCCCGCTATTACAGCTGATCTCCAGATGACAGAGATCAGTTCACCTGGAGAAAATGGCCGCTTTTGAAGGTGGACTCTATGGCATTTTAAACCATTGAAGTCCCTCCCATCCCCAAACCCTACCCTCCTCAGGCTTCACCCCCAAAATCTCCAAGTACTTCCCAACCTGGAGTTGGCAACCCTAATCATGCTGAGCTGGCAAAGCCCTTTTACCCAGCAGGGTTCTCCATCCAATGTAAAGTTCTGGAGGCAATGGTGCATCTCTGTGTCTTTCTGCACCACCCTTGCTTCTACCAAGTTAGCTGACAAGAGAAAAGCTATGTCCCATCAGGGAAAGAAAATAGCTTCCTTTCCCAGTACAAGACAGACTGCCCTACATATTTCAGACAAATCTTGCCCTCGGGACATATAACCTTCTAAAAATGAAGCAAAAATGTGTCTAGAAACCAAAATATGCCCTTAAAAATTGAATACCGCATTGCTACTTACTGTAGAAGCCAGTTTAGTCTTATAGATAGAATGTTCAACTGGGATTTAAGAGATTAAAAAACTAATTTAGCTTGAGATTCAGTACTGGACAAATCATTCAGCTTCAATTGTCCATCTGATGAATGTTGATAAATAATTGTGCTCTTTAAAACATGTTTACCAGGGCAAATGAGGCTGGCAATGGAAGTCTGTACTTCAAAAATGTAAGAGCAGTGATCATGAAATATGAGGGGGTATATTTTTAAATATTCTTTGGAAGTAGGTTAAGGTTCAGATCCCCTCATCAAGACCAAACGTTGTGTGCACAACTGTACCTAAGACTTTTTTTCTTTCATCTGGCATACCCCCAATAATAGTTACTGGCCCTCCTTCTAGAGTTGTTAATTTATGTGTTTTAATTGACTTCTTTTATTATTATTATTTAACAGTATTTTTAATTGTTTAAATGGGGGTTTTTTTATGTTTGCCACCTTGTAGACCCTGATCATGTGGAAAGGCAGCATAAAAATGTATTGAATAAATAAAGTAAGATGAAAATAGATTTGTGCAGCAGACAACTAGCATGGTACAGTGGTTAGAGAGTTGGACTTGAAGTAGGAAGGACCCAGGTTGAAATGCCCGTTAGCTCAGTGCATAATCTTGGGCCAGTTACTCTCTGTTAGGCTAACCTACCTCATGAAGACAAAATGGAGGAGGGAGGAGACAGACAGACAGACAGACAGACGATGATAGAGAGATAGAGAGATAGAGAGATAGAGAGAGATTCATGGTATTGTGGCTGGATAAGCTGTAGCATTCATGGCATGTGTCTATTATTGAGAAATTAAAAAAAAACACTAATATTTGAAAAGGCAGGAGGCTGTCAAAATTGAGGAGTATTGCCAGCTCAAGTCAAAGGGTGGATGGCAGTCATGATCATTATTCGTCTGCAGTGTCAGATTGGTAAACTACCAATTTAAAGAGAAAAGTGTTTCCACAGAGACAGAATCCGCTCTCACATTTTCTGAAGTAATTGACTGGGACATGCGTTTGAAGAAGTACATTAAAGGCTTGTTGTGTCTGAAAAAGCTGACATCTAGGAATTAAGCTATTAGTTACTTCCTTCTCTTTCTACCGAAGAAGTTCAGCAATGCCAAAATGTCAGGAACAGTTTACTGGTGTTACCCTCAAGAGGGTGCATTAAAAAAAAAAAAAACACTACAACACCCAGCTGTTATATATTCATTGTTTTTATATGATTAATGTTGTAAGAATTGTAACTCCCTCTTGAAATTTTAATGAGGCACTGCTTGGAAGGAACAGCTTGTAGCAGTTTCACAGCTGTTTACATACTCATTACCCCAAGGTAGCTGTAGACTTTGGAAATTAAGCTTCCTTTCACCTTCATATATGTTCTGGTAATCCCAATAAAGCCATTATGCTCCATGAGTTTCCCACACAGATGTAACTGCGAATTGGAGGATATTCCCCAGTTCAATGTTCCATGATAAAACTTGACCTACTGAGTAAGGCACCACCTTCAGTTCATGTTTTATTTCTCAGAATGTGTTCATCCCCACAGTCAGACAGGTAGCATCATGGGGGAAAAACATATATGAAGAAGAAGAGTTTGGTTTTTATACCCTGATTTTCTCTACTGTAAGGAGTCTCAAAGCAGTTTACAATCGCCTCCCTCGCTCCCCCCACAACAGGCACCTTGTGAGGTAGGTGGGGCTGAGAGAGTTCTGAGAGAACAGTGACTGGTCCTAGGTCACCCAGCAGGCTTCATGTGGAGGAGTGGGGAATTGAACCCAGTTCTCCAGATTAGAATCTGCTTTTCTTAACCACTACACCATGCTGGACATTAAACGTGTCCAGTCAAATAAACCCAGCCAACATTAAAATGCCACCCTTGTACCTGTTGATCCCCAGCCACGCAAACTTATCTAGTTTCCCCACACCTGCCAAAACATACATCTGTTCCTAAAGAAGCTCAGGCTCTTGCTTTGGCAAATCTCCAGGGAAAGGAATTCTGCACAACTGGTAGCTTGAAACAGGCAATTCATTTCCTCTGCTTGGTTGTGTCTTTCAGAAATATAGAATCATTTAGTCATTATCAAACATCACTACACCTTTCTCACTGAAGAAAAGGTGCTCAACTAAAGCCTGTCAAAAATTCATGTTTTGTACTCCCTATTTATTCTCTTCTTTATTACCTACTGCCTAAACCATTTCTCAGAAACAGAAATACCTGTCCAAACTTTATGTAGAAAAATAGCAGAGATTTAAAATTATAGGGTTTTGGTTTTTTTTACTCATAATGATTAAAAGCAATCAGACTTTGAAATTCCCATTTTGACTAAATTACGACAGGACTCAACATCCAAACTCAGAGAAACAACTGCTTATTTTTCCAGCATTTATTCACTCACAATTTTGCATAAGCAGCATGAGTTACTATGGGTTACTATGGCACAGGGAACATTTCTGTCAATAAATGCCTCATCAAAATACTCAGTATCAAAAGTCATTTTTATACTGAACATTCCTCATTCTCTTTGCTCCACACATCCTTTCCCCCTCCCCATTTGCAAATAGAAATGTGATTGCACAACGTGGACTATACCGTACTTTGGGGGGTGAAAGCAAACATTCAGAAGTGTAAAATAAATGTGGCAGAAACAGACGCAGGTTTCTGTATTCCTAATGGTTGCTTGGAAGTAAAAATATGCGTACATGACTGTGTGCATATTATTTTACCCTCAGAGTTAAGAATTTCCTATCTACACTGTAGAAAACCATCATGCTATAGAGCTTAGCCAGAACTGTATAGTGGTTAGAGCGACGAAGACCCGATTCAAATCTCCGTTCTGCCACGGAAGCTTGCTCAGTGAGGCTGGGCCAGTTTCAACCTCTCAAACTAACCTATGTCACAAAGTTGTTGTGAGGTTAAAATGGAGGAGGGGAGAACTCGGCTGTCAGGAACTCAAGTCTCCACTGGGGACAAAAACAGGGTATAAATTTTATAAAAATAAAGCTTAAAACAAAGAAACCACCAAGAGAGATCTCCACTTGTGCTACCTGCCAGGAATGCCTTCCTAAGTTAAGGAAGTACTGTTCTCCCCAGCACAGGCTGGTGTAGGGTGAGTTGAAGCTGCGGGACAGTAGCTACTTACAGCTGATCTAATACTTCTAGTTCTTGGTTGATATTCATCACTACTACACTGCACCAACTCTCCACAAGAATGTGCTCCACATGAGTGTGCTCCCTTCTTTCCTCCCTTCTTCTTTCCCTCCTTTCTCCTTCCCCTCTCTTTCTTTTTGTTTTCTTTCCTTCTTTCCTTTGGTTTCCTGTCTTTTTTTTTCCCACTGAAGGAATGAAACCACTGCTAGCTGCTCGTCTCCCGTTGACATTTGGCCTGTCGCTATGTGGGAACACCTTCCCATCTAGGCGAGGGAGGGACGTAAGACCGTACTTTAGGGCACCACTTGTATATAGGGTATATACCTATTAGTTAGATTAGGTTTTATGGTTTTAATTGCATATTTTAATGTTATGTTATGTTTGTGTATTACATGTTGTTAGCCACTCTGAGCCAGGCTTTGCCGGGGAAGGGCAGGGTACAAATAAATTAAAATAAAATAAACAAGGGCCACAATATAATAGATGCTCTAGTATTGCCATCCAAATACTTCTTTCCTCAGACTAATCCACATTGATTTTGGCTAGAAATCTGAGTAGACCTGCTTAGGATTGCTGTCAGTTACATAATTCAGCCTTACTTGGCCAAAAAGTTCAAGCAATAAGTTTAGTCAATGATATTTACTCATGTACTTGTTGGGATAGAATGACTAAAAGTCTAATTTACTACTACTACTACTACTATTACTACCACTACTTGATAAAACTGAGCGCAAGCTTTGATCGAGCTGATTCAGCAAAGGCAGAAAAGAGATTCAGGACCCTATAGGCCTCAGTGGTTCAGTTTTGTTTTGTTTTTGTACTCAAGACTAACAAACTAAAAACAGCCAAAGACTGCTGATATAGACTGGAATATACTTTTGGGTATGGGATATTCAAGCCTCCAGTACTTCACCATCATTTGCTGTAACCTTAAATTACTAAATAATTCCTAGTTAGATTAAAGGCATTCTTTAGGGGTTTTCTCCCCCCACTTTCTAAGAGCAGTGTTTCAAGGGAAAACTCAGATAAGAAAAATTGCAAATCACTGTCTTTGTCAGAAAATATTGTGATCATTCAGTCGGCTAAAGCTATACTTTACCCAGGGTAGATGTGAATAAGTACTAAGACACTTTTGAAGTCCCATATGAATCAGAATCACTGATAAGGATTGGGCTTTGAACACAGGGCATCCTCTTCTTTAGCCAGAGATCCCCTCCTTCAGTTTGCATCGCTGATTTTCCAAGCTGCAAGAGAAAAAAACAGCCAGTCAGTTATCTTCATGACTGTCTCTTCAGGAAGCAACAGTGTTAGCAGTATCAATAACAAAAGGAGAAATTAGTTTCCTCAAAATATTCATACTGAAGGGTTCTTATGAATCAATTTAAAACACAGCAAATTATAGAGGGTCAGATGTTCTGCCTTGCCTTTCTTTTCTCTAATGAAGCATAATCAAATAACCGATCCCATCCTCTGAAAAGCCCAATTCACTTACCGTCACATTAATTATTTTAAAAGAAATCTATATTACTTTCATTTTGTGCGCACACGGATATTCACTCTCGCCCACTTGTTATCTGTGCATAATAAAAGCAGATCCTTGTTGCCTCCATTTCAAGAAATCTTTCCCCTCATCATCATGACCCTGAGGAAACTCCTCTCCTAGTAATAATTTCCATGCATGTTTGATTTATGCCACAAGTCATAATATGCCACACATGTTTTATGCTGCATTTTGGAAGAGACTCAAGAAATCAGAATTTGTCTACAGACATTATTACAGTTAGTTAGTAAGTTGGGAGGAGGGCCAGTGAGAGCGGATCAATCCCCAGCATTTATGTATTTATTTAAACACTTATATCCCACCTTTCCTTTTGGTTCTAGGGGGCTTACAATAACAGTTAAAACACCCCCAGCTAAAACCAAAGATACAATAGTAAGTCCCAAATCTCTCCCCCCTTAAAAGATGCCTGCCATTTAAACCCGCTCAAAAGCCCTGGGAAACAGACAGGCCTTGCAGCACCTCCTGAAATCTCCACGGAGGGAGCCCCTGCTCACCTCTTCGGGGAGCTCATTCCACAGAGCCACAATGGAAAAGGCCCAGGCTCTGGTTGATTCCAGGCAGGCCACCTGAAGTGGTGGGATACCCAACAGATGGCTGCTTGATGACCCTAGCTGGTGCACAGGAACATGTGGAAGGAGACGGTCCTTCTCTAGTTAAAAAGACCAGGCAGCAGGTGATGTGAAAGACCTCTGCCTGAGACCGCTGCCAGTCTGTGTAGACAATACTGACCTTGATGCACCAATGGTCTGATTCAGTATAAGATAGCTTGTTCCAATAAGAACACTAGCTGCCACATTTTATACCTACTGCAGTTTCTGAATAAACTTCAAAAGCAGCCCTATGTAGTGTGTGTTACAGTAGTCAAGTCTGGTTAATAAGACATGCATTCTGTTTTCTTTTTAATTATTATTATTTTATTTGTGGGCCCAGCCTGAGCCGGGGAACCCGAGGCCCAGCCAATCCCCCCCTCCGTGACCCCAACACTACCCAGAACACAGTGCACTAGAATCAAGCCCACAGATAAGCAGCATACAAGAATGGCAGACACGAGATGTGGCTGGATTGAAACAGGCCACAACTTTATTGGTTACAGCATTAGGCATTGTCATAGCATAAGGGCGGGATCCTGACATCAGGTGACCCACATGCTAGCTGACGAATCCTGCGCCCAACCCGCCTCCTCTTTCAGCGGTCGACTCCCGCCAATGCCTATAGCTGCAACCATATCCATAGTCCATGCCGGACGCCCTGCATTTTATTTACTGGGTATTCAATTATTGAAAAATAAAAATGAATAAACTCTTCAAAAGCCCTCCGTGTTTCTCCATGATAGCTAAAGAGTCAATAGATAAGGAGACTGTAGTGGGCATTTAATGCTAACTTTCCTTTCAAGCCAGTACAGGATGCTCCTCTCTTTTTTGGTACACCTCAAAATCTGGCACCCCAGGCAATTACCTAGGTTTTATCTAGTGATCTGGCTGGCCCTTTCTACCATAAGTAGTTGGTAAAGGATATGGGGAAGTTAGGAAGCATTGAAGGACATGACAAAATGATAATATGAGCTGGAACAAGCAATCAGCTGTCTCATGTAACATATCTGTGTCAGGAGAAGACCACTTCAATTTACAAGTCAGGTATTTCTAGGGTTGCCAGGTCCCCCCCCCCCCGACCACCAGCAGATGAAGGGGAGATAGGGTTGCCAGATCCAGGCTGGTAAACTCCTGGAGATTTGGGGATGGAGTCTGGGAAGGACAGTGGGGTACAATGCCATAGGCCGCTTATTCATGGGAGGTTTTGCCTTGGATTTGCTGCTCTCTAGATGCAAAATTTTCCCATCTGAAGTCTCAAAACTCTGCATGGCGGCTTATTGTTGAGTTTTGAGAATATGGATGGGGAAAAAGTACATCTAAAGAGTGGCAAATCCAATGCAAAACCTTCCATGAATAAATGCCCATAGAGTCCACCCTCCAAAGCATCAATTTTCTTCAGGGGAACTGATCTGGGTAGTCTGAAGATGAGTTGTAATTCCAGGAGACCCCCCAGGTCCTAACTGGAGGCTGGTATCCTACCACATCATTCATTTTTGTTGCCGGTGAAAATAATTTTCTGGAGTTCTGCACAATCTGCCTAGTATATAGGTTGCGTGCTTGATTTAAGAAGCACACACTTGGAGAACAGGAAAGTGGCCTTCATGAATAGAGAAGGAGCTGTTCATGAATAGAGAAGAAGCTGTTCCAGACACAAGCAGCATCCAGAAGAAAGCATGGAGCTTAGGGTTGCCAGCTCCTGGTTGAGAAAGACCTGGAGACTCAGGGGGTGGAGCCTGAGGAGGGTGGGGTTTAGAGAGGGGAGGGACTTCAATGCCATAAAATCCAATTGCCAAAGTGGCCATTGTCTCCAAGGGAACTGATCTCTGTCACCTGGAGATCCATTGTAATAGCAAAAAATCTCCAGCCGCCACTTGGAGGTTGGCAACCCTAACGGAGCTGAGAGAGGAGAATAAAATAAAGATGGCTGCCAAGGAGTGAGCCTAAATGGAGCACAGACAACAAAAAGGGCTGTAAGGGGAAACACAGAAAACATGAGTGTGTTCAAAGTAGAGGGTAGGAGATGATTAAGAAATACAGAAGCCACGGTGAATAATATCTGAGGATTAATTTAGTGAGATGTCTGAAGACTGAGGGGAAGTTATGCACACACACATACATGCACATTTGCGCAGCAATAGTGGGTCCTATCCTCCATGCTCCCAATTGCTTTCTTCAGTAAAAAGTCCATTCCTTTGAAATATACAGATAAACTGCTTTATTAATATTGCAACATGTTATTTTGCTGCTCACAGCTATAATGTATTGAGAGACCCACCACTGTTTGCAAGCTATTTTGTAAACAGAGCAAAAACATTGCTTAAAGTAATTAGGGTGGCTTTTTATTTTTATTTTGCCAGCCTCTCTTTTCACTTCCCCTAATTAAATTTTAGAGATTACTGTAAATAGTACACTTTCCAGGAAGCCCAAAATGCTTATCAAAAATAAAATAATAATAATAAAATCTGATCCTTCCTTATGACTTCATTAAAAAAATGCTTAAATGTCTGGCACAACTATGATAATGTCCCTCTAGATCAGGAAAAGGGGCGAAGCTCGCTAGTTAGGTGATAGAATCGGGGTGTAGCAAAGGGAAGCTATATGAGGAGGAGGAGCAAGGCAATGGTCTGGAATCAGATTTATGACCTCAGGTGTTGAACAGGCCGCAGTTTCAGGAACAAAGCTCAGAGCTCCTCATACACATGGGGTATAATCTCTGACACAGGTCCAGACAATTGCTGTAGCAAGGGAACTTGCTCTGCGGTAGAGCATCTGCTTTGCATGAAGACAGGTCCTTTGTTCAATCCTCAGCATCTCCATTAAAAAACCAGGTAGTAAGTGATGTGAAAGACCTCTTCCGGCGACCTTGGAAAGCCACCACTAGTCAGAGAAGACACTACTGGCTTTGATAGACCTAATAGCCTGACTCAGGATACAGCAGCTTCATGTGTAACAACCTTGCTGAAGCTAAGCAGGACTGGGTCTTGTCATTTTCTAGGTAGGACCCAGAGGGCAACCTGATTGGATCCTATGAACCAGAAGCATAAGACACTCACATAAGATTTCCTTTCCTGTCCTGTCTTTCAGCATACTCTACAGCACTCACAAGGAATTACCAGGGGACAGAGGAACCTTGGAGAAAAAAGCTGCCTGGCACTTGTACTTAGGATTCCAGATTAGGCAAATTAATTAGGAGTTGTCTATCAGTGGCTACTAGAAGTTGTGACTAAAAAGGACCTCCACATTCATATGCAGTGAACCAGTGTTTGAGGCAACATCAGGAGAAGGCCTCAGCCTCTATGCTCTGTTGCTGGCCCTCCAGAGTAACCGGCTGGCCACTATGGGAGATACGATGTGGACCAGATAGACCACCAGTCTGATCCAGCAGGGCTCTTCTTAACTTTCTTAATGACTGCAGTGAGGAATAAAAATGAGATCAACAGCCCTTGCCCTCCATCTTCTATGTCCATAGTGATCCATTGCCCATGGGAAATGACCATAAGAGTATCAGTGAGACAAGTGCTAGAACATTGCCAGCATGGTGTATCCTGTGCCATTGATGGCTCATTCCACTTTCTTCCATTTCCTGTTGTGATGAAGCAGGAGCAAATGATGCAAACATGCCCTAACTTTGTTATGACCCCTTCCTCTGGTCTTTGGTTAAAGTGGAGGCATCCATCAACAGTAAAAAGTTCCCTTTGCCGAGGAAAGGTAAAATAGACAATTAGAGCATTCACAAGTGAGGAGAACCATAAATGCTTTACCGAAGTCAGGCAATGTAGTGTATGCCTGCATAGTTCACTTTTCCTTCTGCTAAAGCTTCCAAGGACACAGAGGTTGTTGAGGTTCTGATAACACACTATTGGCCTGTCTTGAATGCAGCTCAGAAGTATAATGGGGTTTAGTAAGTGAGCTCTTTAAGTGAGAAAAAGAAATCAGAGAGTATGGTAGTGCTGATCAGCAAAGTGGTAGTGCTGAGTTCATTAAAGCTGCCAGAATCTGACCAATCCTTTTCGGTACTCGGGGTGGAGCCTTTGATAGATAGCAAAAAAGTGAGGGAGTGGGAAGCAAGATTTTTTTTTTATAAAGTTCAACTAACTCCCAAATCATAACAAATGGTCACCATTTTGATGCAGTACAAACATAACCACATATAGACATACGCTTAAGAGCCCCGTGGTGCATAGTGGTAAGCTGCAGTACTGCAGTCCAAGCTCTGCTCACGACCTGAGTTCGATCCCAGCAGAAGTTGGTTTCAGTTAGCTGACTCAAGGATGACTCAGCCTTCCATCCTTCCCAGGTCAGTAAAATGAGTACCCAGCTTGCTGGGGGTAAAGGGAAGATGACTGGGGAAGGCACTGGCAAACCACCCCATAAACAAAGTCTGCCTAGGAAACATCAGGATGTGACGTCACCCCATGGGTCAGGAATGACCCGGTGCTTGCACAGCGGACCTTTACCTTACCTTTAGACATACTCTTGTCTTTTGTGTGTTTGTATATAAGTGGATGCTTCCATGGTGAGGAAAGGTGACATGGTATAGTCCAATCTTATGAAATCTTGGAAGCTAAGCAGGGTCAGTACTTGGAAGGGAGACCACTAAGGAAGACTTTGCAGAGGAAGGCAATAGCAAACCACCTCTGCTTCTCACTTGCCTTGAAAGCCCCTTGATGGGTTGTCATAAGGCTGCTGTGACTTGACAGCATTTTACACACAGAGATGCTTGCAAATTACTATGTTTGTGTTGCATTAAAATGGTCCCCTTTCGTTAAAATGTAAGATTCAGCATGCTTTACGAGTACTCTCTTTTTTTTTGTGGTGGTGATTCTCATAGGAACATTTGGCTGGGGGCAGGGATTCTCTGCAAGTGTACAAAAATGTTCTGTTCATATAAGAATGGAATAAAGTCCGATTGGATGCAATAAGTATCTGAATACCCCATCCATACAAATAATATATGGATGAGGGGATTTGGATAATTGGGGATTGATATGCTATTTAAATGTGCAAGGAAGGCCAAAATAATTGCTTTCATCCTCGTGGGCCCTGATTTAAGGGAACTGACTAAAGGCATCTTTAGCAGAAAATATCTAAATCAATTATTTCCTGGTATGCCTGCCTCAAAGGGATCATTTTAATTAGGGTCCCAGCATTAGTAGAGATTGCAGATTGTATTTCATGTGAACTTTTTAACATTATAAATCCCTTTTGGATATTATGTTTATTTTGTGTTCTTATTTTTCCTCCAATTTGTGGAGTATTTTGTTTTAAATCTGACTTATTAAAATGTACAGTATTCAATACTGATTGCAGAGCATATAATGCTTCCTCAAAGTCATATTTAATGAAGAGCATCTGTTTCAAACCTTTAAGTACATTAATTGTGTTTTCCACTATGACTAGATGAATTTGTTCAAAACTGTTTCTGGGCTATATTCCACAGAGCTTCCAATGTGAATTAAGGATTGCTGAAATGTAAAGTTAATTGGCAAAAAAAATATATAATAATTATTTTTAACAAACAGTAAAACACTTAAGTAAAGAGCAAACAAAATTATCTGCTGAGCAAGAGGCACACAGGGAATGCAGGGCGAAGGCAAGGGCAGAATTAAGTCAACATTAAAACACACACACACAAAATCCTGCCGGATCTCCCTACCAGCATCCTATTTCCTACAGTAGCTAGCCAGATGCCTCTGTGGAAAACTCAAGAAAACTGACAGTGATAGCCTACCCCAACTCTTGTCCTCTGCCCTACCAACACTTATTGAACTCTCAGTTCTCCAGCAGTCCTTATCCAGTTAGTTTTGGAGTTTAGGAGTATTCCTAGACTCATCCATCCTATTGGAACAACAAGATGGAGTTTTGTAGGGCTGCCAACTCTGGCTTGGGAAATTGGGGGAGACTTGCGGGGGGTTACTGTTGGGGATTCAATGCGAGTTCCATTTCTGTCAAGACAGTTATAGGGTTAATTTGTTTATATCAACAGTTTAGATAGTCTCAAAATGATGATGAAATAACAGATGTCAGTAGTCTATTGGCTAGCAAATCGCCATTGCAAACAAGCCAAAAGTTACGGAGTAAGAACTGTCTTTATTGCCCTGTTCCTTTGTTAAGGTTGTAAATGTTTAGGGCAGGATGGCCAGTTGCTTTTTGAATCTCACAGATGCAAGATGCCTGTTTCAGCTCTCTTGAGCTGGGACACAGACAAAGGGATTTAAGCCATAGTACCTGCTAGAATCTCTAGCAAGTTTTATGGGAAACTAGATAGAAAGATTGTTATTTGTTTTCACCCCATGTAACCTACCCTGTTTAGGAAAGTAAAGGGTTTTTGTTTGATTAAGAAAAAGTCTTTGACTCTGTTTTATTGTGTGCTCTGAGCTGACACTTTCTAACCACAATCACGATCCATGGGCCCTCAATATCTAACAGTTACCTGGGGAGGGAGGAGGATTGAGAGGGAAATGTGTGAATTTGACACCATAGGCTCTGCCTTCTGAAGCTGCCATCTTCTCCGGGCCACTGATCTCTGTAGTCTAAAGACCAGTTGTAATGTTGAAAGAATTATGCCCCCACCTGGGAGCTGGGCAGCCCTAGGAAAAGTTTTTTTTGTTGTTGTTCTCCTTTCTTTAATCCGCTGATCTGCCCCCACTGACCCATGCTTCTGTAACTTCAAAATGGGATTACTTTAATATGTTTTTAGTGAGGGTGTCCTGGAAGACACTTCAGAAATTCCAGTTAGTGCAGAATGCTGCAGTTTACCTTTGAGAGGACCGCTGGGCACATGTATCACCAATTCAGAAACAACAACAACCTCAATTCCTACTTTTCCTCAGTTTTTTCTCGTGAGGGAAGTGGTGCTCAACATGGCATAAACAGAACATGTGATGAGGGTAGGGATTTGCAGCCTAGAATTGGCATTGGGGTAGTGCACAAACACCTGGTTTCTTTAAATGAAACAAAATCCTCTGGGCCAGATGAATTGCACCCAAAGGTACTCAAAGAACTAGCAGATATAATTTCGGAACCTCTGTCCATTATTTTTGAAAAGTCTTGGCAAACAGGTGAGGTGCCAGAAGACTGGAGGTGGGCAAATGTTGTCCCCATCTTCAAGAAGGGGAAAAAGGAGGATCCAGGTAACTACCGACCCATCAGCTTGACTTCTATACCAGGAAAAGTGTTCGAACAAATCATCAAACAGTCCGTCCTTGACCATTTAGAAAGGATGGATCTGATCACTAAGAGCCAGCATGGGTTTCTCAAGAATAAGTCATGTCAGACTAATCTTATCTCCTTTTTTGAGAAATTCGCCACCTTGATGGATCAGGGCAATGCTGTAGACATAGTTTATCTAGATTTCAGTAAGGCTTTTGATAAGGTTCAACATAATATTCTAGTTGACAAATTGTGAAAATGTGGGTTAGATCCTATTATTGTTAGATGGATCTGCAACTGGTTGACAGATCGTACCCAAAGAGTGCTAGTTAATGGTTCCTCATCCACTTGGAGAGAAGTGACTAGTGGAGTTCCTCAGGGATCTGTGCTGGGCCCTGTGTTGTTCAACATCTTTATAAATGATTTGGATGAAGGAATAGAGGGGATGCTTATTAAATTTGCAGATGATACTAAATTGGGAGGGGTAGCAAATACGGTAGAAGACAGAGCCAAGATGCAGGATGATCTTGACAGGCTGGAGAAATGGGCTAGAACTAATAAAATGCACTTCAACAAAGACAAATGTAAAGTTCTGCATTTAGGTAGGAAAAATCAAATGCGTAATTATAGAATGGGGGAGACTTGTTTGAGGAGTAGTGTCTGTGAAAAGGATCTTGGGGTCTTAGTAGACCAAACACTGAACATGAGTCAGCAGTGTGATGCTGTAACTAAAAAGGCAAATGCAGTCTTGGGCTGCATCAACAGAAGTATAGTGTCCAGATCACGCGAAGTGATGGTATCACTTTACTCTGCTCTGGTTAGACCTCAGCTAGAGTACTGTGTTCAGTTTTGGGCACCACAATTTAAGAAAGATGTAGACAAGCTGGAACGTGTCCAGAGAAGGGCAACAAAGATGGTGAGGGGTCTGGAGACCAAGTCCTATGAGGAAAGGTTGAAGGAGCTAGGTATGTTTAGCCTGAAGAGGAGAAGACTGAGAGGGGATATGATAACCATGTTCAAATACTTGAAGGGCTGTCATATAGAGGAGGGTGCCGAGTTGTTTTCTGTTGCTCAAGAAGGTCGGACCAGAACCAACAGGTTGAAATTAAATCAAAAGAGTTTCCGTCTAGACATTAGGAAGAATTTTCTAACAGTTAGAGTGGTTCCTCAGTGGAACAGGCTTCCTCAAGAGGTGGTAAGCTCTCCTTCCCTGGAGGTTTTTAAGAAGAGGTTAGATGGCCATCTGTCAGCAATGCTGATTCTGTGACCTTAGGCAGCTGATGAGAGGGAGGGCATCTTGGCCATCTTCTGGTCACTAGGGGTGTGGAGGTGGGAGGTAGTTGTGAATTTCCTGCATTGGCCAGGGGGTTGGACTTGATGGCCTTGGTGGTCCCTTCCAGCTCTATGATTCTATGATTCTAACTTCACTTCACTTCTGAAACAACTATCTCCTTCTGGGTTCTGTTGAAAGTAATGATTAGAATAGCAAGAGATACCTGGCTGTGCCAAAACTATTAAAGCTACAAACACAAAGTCAGGGCTTAATTTAGGATTGCCAACTTCCAGAGATCTCCCAGATAAATGCTTGGATAAATTACTAAGAACTGTAGTCTGTATTGCTGTGTTTAGCTTATTGTAAGCAGGGCCCTATTTATGTTGTTTCTGTACTGTTTAATGTATCGTGTGAATACTTATGCTATGCTTCAATTCTATCTGGTGGTTCTAGACTTCTAAAATCCTTCTAGACTTCTAAAATCCATGTTTGTGACTGTACTGCCTGACTATGTGTAATCTGCCTTGAGTCCCTGTGAGAAAGGTAGACTATGAATGAATGAATGAATGAATGAATGAATGAATGCTTTCAGGACTGGTTTGCCCACAATGGACTTTGCTCTGATATATTATATAAAGTATCATTGTATGTGTGTTTTCAGTGTTTGTGTGAGTGTATGCTTTGTTATTGCCTGTGGGGATAGTAGTTGGGGGGGTTAGGGAGCCTTTGTTTTCTTTCTAGTTCTTTTTAAAAAACAGTTTTCCTTGATTGTGTTTTGTGTAATTTTTAAAAGAGTTTTAAAAGGTTCTTGTAGGTTATCCGGGCTGTGTGACCGTGGTCTTGGTATTTTTTTTCTTGACGTTTCGCCAGCAGCTGTGCCAGGCACCTGTCCTTCAGTGTTACTCCTCTGAAGATGCCTGCCACAGTTGCTGGCGAAACGTCAGGAAAGAAAATACCAAGACCACTGTCACACAGCCTGGATAACCTACAAGAACTGATGAACTCTGACAGTAAAAGCCTTCGACAATAGTTTTAAAAGGCTTGTGCTGTTTTGTTGGAGTCTTCTGTTGTCTTGTTTTACAATTTTAACTGCTTTGCATTTCAATTTTTAAAGTATTTATGCTGGTGGGGGGAGGAGTTCAAGTTGGTTTCCCTGGTTTGACATTTGTTCTTTTGGGCTTCTTGGTTCTGTTTGCATTTGGAGGATTTCGACCAGTGGTTGCTCTTGCATGTTTGGCTATTGGCTTTTTTGCTCTGGAGAAAGCATGGAATTGTTTTTCCCATAGAAAATCATGGAGACAAGTAGGATGGCTTGGGGGCACCTTGTTCAGGGAACCACTGAATTCACTTGAAACTTAGAGGGTCTTTAGTGGACAGAAGTTAAATTCCTTGCAATTTTAATGTCACATGCTTGGAAAATAGCCACTCCAGTCCCCCAGAAGGAATCCCCTCATATGGAATAATTAGAAAATATCGGAGGGGGGGGCACCAAATCAGAATTACAAAATGGTATGTTGGGATGGGGACCTGAATACTCTGGAATACCAGTATGGAACCTGTTCCCAAAATCTGAATCTGAACTTTACAGATTTTTTTCAGGTGCACATCCCTACTCATACCATCTCTGTGAGATAGGATGAGTATGTATAACTGGCCTTAGGTCACCCAGTGTGAATGTGAAACTGGGTATCCCAGATCCTAGTCTACAACACACAATAACAAGCAGTCAGTCCTGGGTGAGTCATGCAAGTCACCTGGGGTTGCTGTCTGGCCTTCCCTCAAAGCCAGAACAGCCCTGAAAAGCCCCCTCCCCCTGCCTGACAGAAACCAAGGCTTGAATGCTGGCAATACTGTTTTGGTTGCCTAGCAACCACCACTGAAGCCAATTGTTTCTTAAAGTGACAGTTGCTACTTATATCTGTTTGGAGGGTTTTAAACTCCAATAATAGTTGTTGTTGTTGTTGTTGTTGTTGTTGTTGTTAATGACAGACTTTCCCAAAAACCTGGGGCTTCCCTCAGGTTTGTAGAACTGTCTGTCCATGACCTTAATATCTAGATTTAAGTATCCACAGATCAGGCCATGTTGAAAATTAGATATCTTGATGCATTTCATCCAACAGCTCTGTATGCCATCATCACACTTCATTGCTTTCAAATTATTGTTGCTTTCTCTAGCTACCACCAGATACTTGTCCCACTTCTAAATTTCTAGTCTGCAGCTGGTATCAAGGTGGATAAAGTTTAAGGATACATCTCCACCCTAAGGCCAGAGGAAATCATTGTTGCCTGTCATTAGCAGCCTCAGCTCTCTCCTTTTGACTATGATACAACACAGAGACTACTATGCCAGATGCTTGCCTTAAGCAGCAAGGATATTTTTATAAACACTCAATTTCATAACAGAATAAGTTAATCTCATTTTGCCTTTCAAATCCAATGGCAACACTGCCACTAGGCAACAATTCAACATTTTTTGCCGTTAGGCATCTGGCATCTGAAAAACCCACGTTTATAATTACATCTCAGGATCAATTGATGGAGCAATTTGCTAACATCCCAAGACTGAACATGCTTAAATGTGTGTTTGTCTCTCAGGGCTTTCTTCAAGTTGAGATCTTTCACCAATTAGGTACATATGTGTTTGGAGCAACTTTCTGTGCATATTTGCTTGCCTGAACGAAGTCCTACACATGCAAAGAGATGCTGGGACAATGAGATTTTTCTTCCCAGGTCCATCAGTCATGATTGTTAGTGCAGGGTGAAAGATTGAAGATAGTGTCTATATATCATAAGTCCCTATAACATCAGGAGTAATGGGTCACACCACCCCTCCAATGACCTTATCACTTTGCAAATGTTCATAAAGTTCTATGATGTCAACAGTTGGGTATTCAAAGAGCCCCTCCCCACACACACACACAAACGGAAAGGTAGAATGCATGAAAAGGTAAAGGTCCCCTGTGACAGTACTGGGTCATTCCTGACCCATGGGGTGACGTCACATCCCAACATTTCCAAGGCAGACTTTTGTTTGCGGGGTGGTTTGCCAGTGCCTTCCCCAGTCATCTTCCCTTTACCCCCAGCAAACTGGGTACTCATTTTACCAACCTTGGAAGGATGGAAGGCTGAGTCAACCTTGAGCCGGCGACCTGAAACCGACTTCCGTTGGGATCAAACTCAGGTTGTGAGCAGAGCTTTGACTGCAGTACTGCAGTTTAACACTCTGCGCCACGGGGCTCCTGGTAGGATGCATACAGAGTGTATTTTTGCAGCTGAAGCTACTCACCCAATATTAGATACTGTTCTAGAAGTTTCCCCAACCTTGATGGATGATGGTGGGTAGTGGGGCTAGAAAAATTCTATTGCAAGTGTAGAATATGCATATGAGACTATTTTTTCTCATAGAGATTCTTAGTGATCCAGAGGGTTGGCTCACATCCTGTTCACCAGTTGCAATCACATAGCCAGTTGTTTGATCAGCTGTTTGCCTGCATCCAGACAGCTTGAAGGTGCCCATTAGCATGTTTATAGATTATATGCATTGTTGCATACCCTGCAACCATCTCTCTAAGCACCATCTCCAATCTCTAGAAGGAATATGTTAAAAGAATAAAAGTTTGTGTATGTTGCTCAGATGAAAAACACGGTTAGTGACACAGACACATGCAGGAAGAGATAGATTATGCCAAAGCTTCTTAAACTGTGGGTTGCAACCCCATATGGGGTCATGTAACTGAATGTGGGGGTCGCGAAAAATTTGGCAACAGTAAATGGTAAAATTGTTTTAAAATAAATTTCTTTATGATTTAATATCAGTAAATGTTTGATTTTTATACCTATTTTATATACCTGTATACCCAGGGTTTCATAAAAATTTCTCGGGCGAAAAGAGTCACAAGTGGGAAAAGTTTAAGTAGCCCTGGATTATGCCCTCTATTTGTATTTAAAATAGATGTTTTTTCTCTTACTGACAGGCACAGATAATAACCCGTGTATACACTAACTACAGAGAAACTGATGCAGTGTGTTTAAGGAACAAGTTCCATAAGAACTATTTCAAGATTAACATTATAGGGCAGAAAAGGAAAGTGTCTAGATTATGATGAAGCTTTCAAAAAGGCAGTCTAGCCTACTCAGAATCAGCCCCACTTGTTTGTTTTATGCTGATAGTCCACCTGATATGCCCAGAATAGAAGTATTCAACATTTGGCACCATGCTTTCTTTGGAGACAATGATCTCACACAACCAAGGCAGTTGCCTCCATAATAAACTGCTTGCCTGGGAAAGGAATTTCCGTGATGTCAGAATAAGCTTGCATATCAGACTTAGAAGCACCCAAGCAGCCTGTGACCGAGAAATGTTGCCAGTTTCATTCTCTTAGTCCCCACTCCACTAGGAGTATGAAATTCCAGTGGCAGTTTTACATGGTCAGTTCTGTTATGGGGAAAGAATACCAGAGGTTGTTTTTTTTTTTTTAATGTACTTTAAATATCTCCAGCTACGCCAAATGTTCTCCTATACTGATTTCTAGGTCAAAGTACAGAACTATTCCCTCCAACAAAAAAAATGCTTCTTTTCAATCATATTCACTGCCGTTATTTCTCATTTCTTCTGTTCTTTGAGCATCATTTTTTTCCCTTCTAATTACTGCTACTTCTTCCTAAATGAGTCCCTTGGACCATCCCAGCCAATCAGGGATCATTAGTGAACAGGATACAGTGTAGCTAATCAGATTTAGTTCTGTGCTAATGCCATTGAGTGCAAGCGAGTGAACTGAGAGTGAGGGCAATCCTTCTTGAAAACATCCAGGTGGACCTAGGAGGAAGCAAGCATACGTTCAGGTGGCTGCGAGCCCTCAAGTAACATCAATTCAGCATCTCTGAATGACAGGAGAGTCCTACTAAAATGAAGACATTAACAATATATTAAAATCTAGTTGAGACTTAAGTTAAAAAGTGGTACAACAAAACTCTCCGATGTATTCAGTAACATTCTATATAATGTTGTCAAAGGCTTTCACGGTCAGAGTTCATTGGTTCTTGTAGGTTATCCGGGCTGTGTAACCGTGGTCTTGGTATTTTCTTTCCTGACGTTTCGCCAGCAGCTGAGGCAGGCATCTTCAGAGGAGTAACACTGAAGGACAGTGTCTCTCCAATTCTATATAATGGGTTGGATCCTTCATTGATTTCCACGGGTGCAAGGAGGGGGATGACTTTTGATGATTCCCCCCTCCTATGGGAGCCCAAATTGCCCCCAGAAATGGTGCTCCCAGGGGACGGAATATTAGAAGAGAAGATCTGTGCAGAACACACAGAACACATGGGCACTTTAAGAAGGGGCAATAGAGCTAGCAAGGCAAGAAAAGTCAGTTGAACACTGCTGAAGCTGCCTTATACTGATTCAGACCATCAGTCCATCAAGGTCAGCATTGTCTATTGAGACTGGCCGCAGCTCTCCAGGATCTCAGCTGCTGGTCTTTCACATCACCTATTGTGTGATCCTTTTAACTGGAGATATGGAGGATGAAACCTGGGACCTTCTGCATGTAGAGCAGAAGCTTTTCCACTGAGCCACAGCCCTTCCCCACGCATCTTTCTTTTTGTCTGCTCTGTTACTGTCTGTGCTTACCCAAATTGCTTCTCTGCGGTTTCCTTCCTTCTGTCTACTCTCTGCCTCTCTAGCCACCATGAAGGCTGAATATGCTCTCAGCGATTTCTCGCCATCCTAGCTTAGATAGTGAGAACTCTTTCTCTAACTTTCCTATCTCATTATGGAGTTCTTCTAAAATAAAGAACTTTTATTTATTTTCTAAAACAGCAAGCCACATGTGAACTTTGTTCCTGACATCTTTTCCTCTTTCCACAGCGCAAACTAAACTTACCAGCTCTGCCAACGCCGGAGACCCCTGGAAATAGCTTGGGGGAAATCCAAGGTTTTGCATGGGAGGGACACCAATCAGCAAAAATCCCTGGTACTCCTCGCACCTGCAGGAAGCTACGCAGAACCCAAGCCAACAACTCTAGAGAATATGCTGCAAAAATGTGATGGGCATTCCTTTTCATCCTTACTGAACATAACTTCTACTGCTGGTACTGAATTGGTTGTCATGCTGGGAGCGTCTGCAGCTACTAATGGGGATCAGCTGAGAATGTCGATGGGTTTTTTTCCCCAGTGTAGTGAAGAGCTGTTAAATGTTTCTCAGTTCTGGCCTTAAAAACACCAGGGATCGGGAAAGCTCCTACATCTATCCTTCAATATTGCAGCGATAGATTGTCCATAAAACATTGCCAATGGACTTTGAGAAAAAATGTCCTGTCCCTTTAATCAAGAATGAGCAGAAATGAGCAGCTGAAGTTTTTCATGGCATGGAATTCAACAACATCATCTGGTAAATAACATCCCCTTAAACCTCTATTAAAGGGAAAGGGCTTTTTTTTCTTCAGGCAGTTGGCAACCCTGTGTCCATATGTCCTCCTGACATGTGAGCCCTAGGACAAAGAATGCCAGCTGTATTTGTTTCATTTCCTGCTTTTCAACATTCAGACCCATAAAGTGACTAAGAGCAAAGGGGGAAACTGCAGTAATTCAGGGCTGTACTTTTCCCATTGAAAGTTTGACATCTTCACACGTTGTTTCATTACAGCTAGATTAGCCCCTTCCCATAAAGAAGTATTGTTACAGTTCTGAAACAAAGTTTCCCGGCCAACAACAGCTGAAATGTACTAACCACCTCCTCTGGTGTAACTAAGAAAGCAATCCTAAGCAGGTCTTCTAAGAACCCATCTTAAGTTTATTCAGTAGGAGTTACTCCCAGGAAAGTGTTCTTAGTAAGGTTGTTTATGCATGGGAGTTTTACCTGAGGTAAATCAACTGCTTTACTGGGATTTTACTGGAAAATCCCAGTAAAGCAGTTGATCTTATCATTAGAACCTCTGTTTATGAAGCACTTGCTGCTGGTCATATTACACAGCATACAGCTGATTTCCTTATCAATAAGTTCCCAAGGACACCGATATTCTATACCCTGCCAAAGGTACATAAACCAACCCGACCCCCTATTGGACATCCAATCATCTCAGGATCTGGCTCTCTTTTGGAACCTCTTGCACAGTATTTGGATTTTTATTTAAAGCCTTTTGTTTCAAATACCCCTTCTTATATTTTGGATTCAAGGGATTTTATTTCCCAAATGAAAGGTGCTACCATTCCAGCTGAAAGTGTACTTGCCACCCTTGATGTGGTATCCTTATACACTAATGTTCCTTTAAATGAAGCACGGAACATTATTCAAGATCTGTTGGATAGTAGAAATGATCTTTCTCCCCCCCCCCCCACTGAATTCTTATTGCAGCTTCTTGATATTATATTTGAGCATAATTTTTTCAGGTACAAAAATCAATTTTATTTGCAGGTTAATGAAGTATCTATGGGGGCCATCTGTGCCCCCTCAATAGCTAATATTTTTATGATTCATTTTGAGCATAATTTTTTATTTCATAATAACCCCTTTTCTCATGATATAATTTTTTACAGGCGTTTTGTGGATGATCTAATTTTTAATTTCAGATCTGTAACAACTTACACTCTTTTTCTAAATTGGATTAATACACTTAATCCCCAGTTATCTTTTACTGGGACCGTCAGCGACACTTCCATTCTGTTTCTTGATCTTGAAGTTTTTGTTTCTCATGACCGTTTACTTTCTGTGAAACCTTATACGAAGCCATCTTCTAAACATGCTGGCTTAGATTTTTACTCCTTCCATTCACCACATCTCATTAAGAATCTCCCTTTCAGTCACTTTTTAAGAATGAAATGAAACTCTACCAATAATACTGACTATCAACAATCTTCTGCTCAACTCCACCTCACCATGGTAGCTAAGGGATATCCGGACCAGATTTTACAAACATCCAAATTGAGAGCCGATCTCTCTGATAGAAAAGCCCTGTTAACTTCCAAACACACGTCTACTCCCCGATCTACTGTCACTTGGTCTTTGCAATTTAGTTCAAAGTCTCATATAATTAATAAAATAATCAGGAAACATTGGCATCTTTTGCAAAAGTTACCAGGCTGCCAAACCCCGCCACGTTGTGGATTACGCCGACCGAGATTGTTTGACTCATACGGACACTCTTACATACATGCCGTCCACCACATCTTTTCTATTACCTCCTGCATTAGGACATTACCCATGTGGTTCTTGCTCGGTGTGCAATTTGTGCCTTACAACTAAAGAACTTACATCCCCTGTCACTGGTTTTAAGTTTTCTTTGAGG
Organism: Euleptes europaea; assembly: GCF_029931775.1. Taxonomy (NCBI): domain Eukaryota; kingdom Metazoa; phylum Chordata; class Lepidosauria; order Squamata; family Sphaerodactylidae; genus Euleptes; species Euleptes europaea. The sequence goes on along the minus strand of NC_079316.1, from coordinate 31,473,551 downwards.
CATTTTTTCAACTGTGCCTCAAAAAATGTCGTATATTGCGTTTTATGCAAATGTGGCTCTATGTATATAGGAAGCACAATTAGACCAGTTAGGACCAGAATTGCTGAGCATCGATCTAGATTACGCTCCAAGAATTTGGAGGCGCCACTCACACCACATTTCATAGAAAAAAATCATGCTGATAATGAATTTACATTTTGTGTCCTTTGGCAATATCATGGTCGTCCTTATGATTCCCAAAATATTCAAAAGTTGTTACATCAGATGGAAACTAAGCTATTTTTTCTTATGGGGACCCTATCCCCCAACGGCCTGAATAATGAATTGGATTATCCTTGTTTTTTATAAAGACCTTGCCTTTTAAGATATTGTTTCTCCTCCAGTCCTCAATTACCCAGCTGTAACTCATTAGTGGCTGTTCTCTTAACTTCCCATTGTTATTCATTCTACTATCCTATCCCTTGAGAGACCTACACAAGGAAGACTTTGGTCCTGTTTGAGACTTTATTTATCATGACTATTATGAATTCTCTTAGGTAAGACTCTTTTAATATGTGATACATATATGATGGCTTATGCATAGTTTAATCTAATTTAGGTTTTTAATACTATTGGAAATAAAGTACAAATTTTAATATGTTTAAAATATTTAAAATATTTATTATTATAAAATAGCATATTTATTTCATGGTACATAGATACATGTAGCTGATGAAACCAAGAGCGAAACGTGCTTTTGATCTAGACGACACGTCCTGATATTTCCTCGTTGTGGCTTCGCCATCGCTTTTTACTGTCCAGCTTGTTATATACAGAGAAGAAATAACAACATATTGTGGACAATATACATTGTCTTACCTGGCTTACAGGATGCTTATATCCTTCAATTGAATTTCCATTTGTGCTGGATTCCTTTGATAATTTGTATCTTATTGTACCCTATTGTATTCATGTATATATATTCACTTTTTTGCACTTTTTTCACTTTATAAATTCTTACTTTATTATTATAGTTGTGAGCGCTGTTGTGGATCTCAACCTCCAGGTACTAGCTGGAGATCTCCTCCTATGACAACTGATTTCCAGCCAATAGAGATCAGTTAACCTGGCGAAAATGGCCACTTTGGCAATTGGACTCTATGGCACTGAAGTCCCTTTCCTCCCCAAACCCCGCCCTCCTCAGGTTCCACCCCAAAAACCTCCCGCAGGTGACGAAAAGGGACCTGGCAACCCTAGGTGGAACTTTGACTTCACCTCTCTTCTCAGTGCTTCAGCACTCCCCTGCTTGCTTGCCTGCTGCTCTCAAAACCTTATACCACATCCAAGCAAATCTACCTAAGGATCCTCTTCCTGCTGCCATCAAATGTCCTTCCCTTGTAAATCTGCCTCTTCCTCATGCTACTGTTCCTCATCCTAAACTGCTGTGTTGCTATCTTTGTTACTGTTTGGAATCTTTCCTATCATTTCTGCCATAGAGTTTAATGTTAAACATGGGTGCATTTCATTGCCTCAAAAAAGAGCGCCCCCCCTTATCTGTCTGAAATTCATTAATGTGGATGTTTTCAGGGAATACTACAATCCTCCTGAGTTTTGTCCAGTTTGAATAGCCAGCCATGAAGGTACAGACCCAAGAAAGGGGGAGGGGGGTCTTCCATTGAAACCAATGGGAAATAAAATAGATTTATGAAAATGAAACACCAGTGACACAAAACCATAGGAAACAACCCACTAATGGAACAGTCCCTTTTGGAATTAATAACAAAAATGAAAAAACAAAACAAACTCCCTTGCACAAATCTAATATCTATAGGCTCCTCTTCAGGCTTAATGTGGTCCTGGGTCACTCGAACTGGTACCCACAAATTGCTATGCAAACATGTATGGAGCAGTATCTGCCTTTTCTATCCTTTCAAGCAAATTAGAAGAAGACCATTCAAACTCAAGATGTTTTCTCACTTCGTAATATGTTTCATAACAAGCCCAACCTTTCCTATGCACGAAGGTATAAAGAATGGCTTTTGGAGATACACTCTGGAGCTAGCTACCTTAATTAGAAGCTTATCACTTTCCTGGAATGGATTTATTTTAAGGACAAAAAATTCTAAGCTCTGCTCCTTCCTTGGTATTTAAATACAGCCGAGTCCCTAGAAACATTTCATAAAAGCAAAGGCCTAACTAACTTTGCAAGCTCTTCTTGTTAGTTTGGTGTTATTGCATACATGTAATCAGTTGTTAATAAAAGAGTTGTCTGTATGTTTATGAACCCAGTGCTCTCATAGATAAACAAAGAGCCTTTAAACAGAAAAAAATGACTGTTTATGATGGTTGCTTAAAGTTGTGTTCATTTTAAAAAAAATAGCATTTCATGTCATGATGTATTTTCTCTCCATTCTTCTGCAATGAAACTGAGGTTTTAAGAGAGAAAGTTACAAAAGATTATTTTACCTATTTAAACTCTAACCCAAATTCTGTTCTCTAGTATCCTATAAGCTTCTAGGGACATAAGGAGACCAATTAACCCCCACCTACTCCCCCATTTCTGTTTTCCTTTTCTTTAAGGCTGCTTTCCATGATTGCAATATTCCCTGAAACTGATGATGCATAGGGTTGCCAATCTTCAGGTACTAGCTGGAGATCTCCTGCTCTTACCACCTGGAGAAAATGGCCGCTTTCACAATTGGACTCTATGGTATTGAAGTCCCTCCCCTCCCCAAACCCACCCTCCTCAGGCTCCACCCCAAAAACCTCCTGCCGATAGTGAAGAGGGACCTGGGAACCCTAATGGGGCGTGTGTGTGTGTAAAGTGCCATCATTTATGGCGACCCCTTTTGGGGTTTTCATGGCAAGAGACTAACAGAAGTGGTTTGCCAGAGCCTTCCTCTGCACAGCAATCCTGGTATTCCTTGGTGGTCTCCCATCCAAATACTAACCAGGGCTGACCCTGCTTAGCTTCTGAGATTTGACGAGATCAGGCTAACCTGGGCCATCCAGGTCACCCTAATGATGCAATAATATAAATCAGCTGCATTTTGGAACTCTAGTAGATCCATGTGGGGCGGAGTCATATGATAATCACCTGATAAGTAGGCATGTTTAAACCAGATATACTCACAGTCTGTAGATGCAATTGCTGCCACGTGTGTGAACCAGCCCTTGTTCGCAAAGAATAGGATTGAAACATGTATCACACTTAGGGTTGCCACCTCTGGGTTGGGAAATACCTGGAGATTTTTGGGGCGGAGCCTGAGGAGGGCAGAGTTTGAGAAGGGCAGGGACTTTAATGCCATAGAGTTCAATTGCCAAAGAGGCCCTTTTCCCCAAAGGAACTGATCTCTATTGACTGGATATCAGTTGTAATAGCGGGAGATCTCCAGCTGCTACCTGGAGGCTGGCAACCCTAATCACATTGCTGTGCCATTGAATTTGGTCCAATCTAGGCACACCCAACTTTCTCTGGCCTGAGCCCCCATCAAAAAAGCTGTTTAACTGCAAATGGTCCGTAAATTATGCAAGTGACAACTTTATGTTTTTAGTCCATGCTGTGGTGTCAAAAGGCAAATAAATCCCCCTTTGTTTTTAAATGGATTGGGGGTTTTTTTAATCTTGGAAGGATAATTTTCTACAGTGATGCTAATAAATCAAATGCACTTCCCTTTTTTTAAAAAAACATTTGTTTTAAAAGATGTTCTAATGTTCCTTTCAATATTTCATTATGAAGTGTCTTTCCAAGAATTTTACATGACTCAGAAATATAAAATGTGGGTCCCGAATGGTTCTTCGTTTTTCTTATTTTTTCTTATTTTCAAAACTACAGGCTGGACTAGATGATGCACTGGGTCTCTTCTGATCCAATATTTCTATGATACTGTACAATACCGTTTTGCTCTGTCTCCTTCCTCTCATGCCTTAGTTACCAGCTATAGATGCATGATTGACTCAATCTTGCAAATAACTGATAGAAACTGCTGTGTAACTTTAAGTGGATAAAAGTGGCTCATCTATCACATATCTTTTGTCCCCAAACAAACCAAAATATCAAATGGTGGTTTTAGGGCTTAATATAATTTGACAGGCACATATACTTAGTAAAACAGCTGTTTACAAAAAGTCACTTACAGGGCAAATCTAAACAGAGTTGCACCCTTTTAAGCTCATTGGCTTCAATAGACTGAAAAGGATGTAACTCTACCCTAGGATTTCACTTGTTAGAGAGAAGGTGATTGGGAGTGGGGAAGCAAGAGGAGAAAGGGAATGCCTAGCCCATCCCGCCCCGCCCCCCACACACACACACCGGTTGTTGTGTTTTTTACTGCCTTCACCACCAGATCTACCATCACCAAATTTCTGGAAGAATGTTTGTGAGGGGAAATGTTTGAGAAAGAAGATGGGTGGCATTTCAGCAGAAAAAAGCAAGTGGGAAAAGGGTTGAGCACACACAATCCCTAGAGTTGCCAGCCTCTAGGTGGTGGCTGGAGATCTGTTATTAAAGTTGATCTCCAGGTGATAGAAATCAGTTCCCCTGGAAAAAATGGCCACTTTGGCAATTGGACGCTATGGCATTGAAATCCCTCCCCTCTCCAAACCCCACTCTCCTCAGGCTCCACCTCCAAACTCTCCAGGTATTTCCCAACCTGGAGCTGGCTACCTTAACAATCCCTGCTGTGTCTGCCTATTGTATCATCCTTTGTCATGTCTCCTTAGTAGGACTACCAGCATTGGGTTGAGAAAGACCTGAAGATTTTGGGGGTGGAGCCTGAAGAGGGCAGGGTTTGGGTAGGAGAGGGACTTCAGTGGGGTATAATCCCATAGAGTCAACCTTCCAAAGCAGCCATTTTCCCCAGGTGAACTGATATGTGTCGCCTGGAGATCGGATGTAATAGCAGGAGATCTCCAGCCACAACCTGGATGTTGGCAACCCTATTCCTTAGTCATCTGAAACACTTGCTTTTCCATTGCCAAACACTTACTTCTGAACACCCGCATGTACATCAATCTGACCTGCTGCTGTTTTTTCAGGGGAGTTTCTGCTAGGTTCCCAGTCTCATGATTCCAGTACCTTTCCTAGTCCCTTCTGCCTTCTTTGCCTGTTCTCAGCCAAAGACAACCAAGGCCCCTTCTGCCTCTATTTCCACTAACATTCTGCTAATTATTATGAGAGGCTTCCAGGGCAATCCAAAAAGCACTTTCCTGGAAGTAAACCCCATTGACTAAAATGGAATTTACTGAGTAGACTTGCTTAGGATTGCTCCCTTCATCACCTCCAAAACAAAAACCTGTATTACACAATATAGAGCAAAGAAAATAATAGGTTACTGCTGACTAACAGTCTACTATTGTGGCCACATAATACAACAGAGCAGGCAAATGTCATTTGGGGTTGCATTAAGAGTCACTCTGTGTCTACGGGGAGCAGTTGTTCCAATATTCTTAGCACCGCTCAAGTCACAGCAAGAGCATTGTGCCAGTTTGGGGTTAATTGCTTTAAGGAGGAAATTGACATGCTGAATGGGCTTCAGTAAAGAGCAGGGAATATGGCAACAGCAGATGTTAAAATGTGATTAGTTTAGAGTTTAAAATGCTGAGAAAAATATGATGTAAACTGATTGGTAATCTGCAACTAACAGTAATCACTAGGGGGTGGAACAAGAAAAATGTAAGCCCAAAATGAAAGGAATGTTCTCGCAACAACTAAAAGTTAAGTACTAGGGTTGCTAGGTCCCTCTTCGCCACAGGCGGGAGGTTTTTGGGGCAGAGCCTGAGGAGGGTGGGGTTTGGGGAGAGGAGGGACTTCAATGCCATAGATTTCTATTGCCAAAGCTGCCATTTTCTCCAGGTGAACTGATCTCTATTGGCTGGAGATCATTTGTAATAGCAGGCGATCTCCAGCTAGTACCTGGAGGATGGCAACCCTATTAAGTACTGAAAACAGATTGTGGATTTAGCATCATTATAAGGCAGAACTGAGAGCATTGTGTTGCCTTAACTCATGTTGAAGTCAATGGGTTCAGAAGGGACTCAGGACTGCACTGCAAATGTATGAATAGAAGCAATCATTCACTGATGTGCATATCTGGCTTTCTCTCATATGATTAGTTTCACTGATACTGTTTCTCAGAATAATATATTGGACATTTGTGAGATTTGTGCTAGGGCAAAAATAGAGGATTCACCTGTATTTATACTTGATGAACCCATCCCATTCATGTTTAAGATCCATCTGTTAACAGATAACCAGGGCCAGAATGTTTAATTGCTTTCATTTTTGGCAGTGCAGTTCCCATCATCATCCTGGACTTGGTGGTCAATTTTTAAATACCTAGCTTTATTTTCTGATGAGTTAGGCCTGCCACAAACAGACAGCCTTAGCTTCAATTGCAAATAGCTGGGGGGGTGGGGGGGTCTGGAGATAACCTGAGCCAGGATGTGCTGATTGGCTTTGTCTTTGGCATTGCATGACCATCCCAACTCAGGTAGCCAATTTTGAGGCTCCTAGCTTTGTTTTCTGATTCCTGCCATGGACGGATGGCCAGATGACTCCTTTTGTTATTACAGATACAAAGGCCAGGAATTTAACTATCAATACATCTAATTTTCAACATGGCTAAATCTATGGATACTTAAATCCAGAGACTGAAGTCATGAACAGATAAACAGATCCTTATGTGTGTGTAAAATGCAGTCAAGTTGCAGCTGACTTATGGCGACCCCAGCAAGGGGCTTTCAAGGCAACTGAGCAGTAGAGGTGGTTTGCTATTGACTTCCTCTGCAGAGTCTTCCTTGGTGGTCTCCCATGCAAGTACTGACCCTGCTTAGCTTCCAAGATCTGACAAGATCGGACTATACCACACTGCTTTCCCTCCAGGATGGATCTTTCTATAAACTTGAAAAAGAGCACCAGGTTTTTAAAAAATTTTAAAATGTATAAAAGGGGGGGATTAAAACCCTCCAAACTGATAGAAACAGCATTGGTACATTGAGAAACAAATGCCTTCTGCAGCGACCATTGTGTGGGTTGCTAGGCAACCATAACAGTATTGCCAGCCTTCAAACCTTGGTTTTTGTCAATAAAAGGCAGAGGGACCTCTGAGGGAGGACTCATCAGGGCCAGTCCTGGCAGCAGCCACCAGCAACTTGATACCAAACAACTTGAATGACTGTCCCAGGACTGGCTGCTTGCTACTGTTCAACAGCAGCACACCCCTCAAAAGCCAGTGTGGTGTAGTAATTACCAGCTTTGAATCACCGCTCTGCCATAGATGTTCACTGGGTGACCTTGGGCCAGTTAAGCATTCTAAGCCTAATCTACCTCACAGGATTGGTTTGAGGATAAAATGGAGGAGAGAAGAATAACGTAAGCTGCTTTGGATCCCCACCATGGAGAAAGTCAAGGTATAAATGAAATAATGAACTAACAAATACAGTTGAAGATGGGGGGCAGATAAAAATAGGTTGGTTGGTGGGAGGAAAGGAGAAAAGGAAGCAGGGAAATGTGATGTTATATGGCTGCCAGAAGGAGAGAAAAGGGGGAAGGAGTACAGGGGAATATGAAGTGCCGCCCACAAGTATTTGCAGGCTCCCTTGTGTGCCACTGGGCCTAGCCCAGTTGCCGGCACTGCACAACTGAGCCATAGTATTCCCAGGCAGAGGCTGTCAGGGGGGAGGGAAAGCTGAAGACACAGATGGCAATAAAGGTAGGTTGGCTGGGTGGTGGGCAGGAGAGAAGAAAGAAGGTAGGGGTGTGAGAACAATGGTGTGAAAATAAATCCAAGGTTCAATGTGCCCATGGGAAAAGTAAAATAAAAATGGGCATTTTCAAGTTGAAACAGAGGGGTAAGAAAGTGAAAATCAACCATAGTTTTAAGCATATTTGCCACTGGTGTGCGGAAATTTGTCAGGTATAGGTTCTTCAATCAAACCAGAGAGAGGGGATAGACCTTCGTTTAGACTTATACCACTCCAAGCCAGGGCCAACAGTTTTTTGGCACCCTAGGCAAACAACTTTGCTCACCATCCCCCTCAGGCTGTCACTAGGGCTGGGGCTGGGGTTTGCTGTGCCCCCCCCCCAGTCCCAGACCTGAGGACAGGGGAAGGCCCTGTCCACTACCTGAGTGCCTTGACATGGATGCACCTGCAGCTTCTGGACCTGGAGGTGGGGCAGGCTTTGTCCAGGTGTCTCAGTGCAGTACCCCCCAACATGGCCAATCCTGTGACATCACAGGAAGGCTGGATTAGAGTCTCTTCAGCTCTGAGAGAACCTGCTGCCCTAGGCGATTGCCTAGGTCCACCCAGTGGATGGGCCAGCTCTGTTCCAAACAGCTTATAACCATATTTCCTCCGTCATAGCATCTGGCAAACCTACGAACCGAACATTTATGATCAGAGAAGACAAAGAGACATGGAAGACATTTAGGCAAATTGCCCATGAAATAGCAATCTCAGACTTTGTGAATGTTACCCTTTAGGAAGAAATACTTAACCATACATTGCTTAATACTGGTTATATTATTTAAAGGATCATTTAAATATAGGGGTTGCCAGCTCCTGGTTGTGAAATACCTGGAGATTTTGGGGGTGGAGCCTGAAGAGTGCGGGGTTTGAGCAGGGGAGAGACTTCAATGGTATAGAGTCCAATTGCCAAAGCGGCCATTTTCTCCAGGGGAACTGATGTCCATCAGCTGGAGATCAGTTGTAATAGCAGGAGATCTTCAGCTAGTACCTGGAGGTTGGCAACCATATTTAACAACAAATGGTTCTTTCACATTTTTATCCTGTCCTTCTTCCAAGGAGTTCACACCTGTATACACGGTTCTGCTCTTTTCTGTTTTGTCCCTCTCTGTGAGGGAAGTTAGGCTGGTCCAAGTCAGTAAGTCACCCAGTGAGTTTCATGGCTGAGCAAGGATTTCAGCCTCACAGTTCCATCCTAAGCAAAACTGCATCCATCTAAATCCACTGACCTCACTTGACTTAGAAAGAAGGTAACAGGATGGCACTATTACCCATCTCCCACCTCTGACACATTAAGCACTCTACAATACTAGTTCAACAAATAGGACGTAAACCACAAATAGGATGTTTATTGTTGCAAATCGATTCTTAAGATTAGCATTGTTTCGTTGAGCTATTCGGCTGGCAAAGACCAACTGAGCTGAGGCAGAATGGCAGTAACTCCATTTGCGCAAACAGAGTTACATCCAGCATTAATTTAGCCCACTATTGTTTACCAATGAAGTACATCCTATTTAATTCTGAATCAAAAGAGAAATAACATAGTGAACCATACCAACCACCGTGAGGTACAAGGAAATAATTATGAAAATCATTCCCTTCCTCAAGATGTGCTAAAATAAAGGTTGGAGAAATTATCAACAACCTAGATTTATACCAGTCCTAGGAAAAATACTCGAAGTAATGAACAGAAAATTGGTTTGGAAGAAAAGAGAAGAGAACGTCCTAATTAGTTTAATGCAGAAAGTTTAGTTGAAAAAAATATCAGGCAGTCTAAATATAGGATACAGTTCAGCCAAAGACAAACACTTTTAAGCCACCAGTGTGTTCAACAGGAGAGTAAAATACATGCTTTGATTTCTTCTATTCAAATCAATAGGACATAGACAACTTTGGCTAGATCACACCCTTCATTTTTTTTTTTAAAAAAAAGAAGAAAGTCATGGTACTAGTATAAATAGCAATTTTGTGATTTTTACTAAAGGGAACGTCCTGTCCAAAAAAGGTGCCTAGGACCCAAATTTCTCTGCCTCGAGGAAACTACAGTGACCTTAAAGTAACCATGATTTCAGAGGGCTTTCAAATAAGAGAGTGTAGGAATGTGGCTCAGTTCTCACCATATACTAGCTGGTCTGAATAATCTGTTCCCCAGTGAGTGAGTCATGCACTGTTTAAAATCAGTTATGTGCTACTTTTGCACTTGTCCAGTCAGTGGCATTCATTAGTCTGCAGTATTTATCAAAATGTATGCATGCTCAGAACTTACTGGATCAAACTACAATTTTCAGGAGGCAGTTCAAGAATGAGCAAAGTATTTGTGATCCAATTTAGGACACTCCGTGAACATCAACACACCTGGTTTTAAGGTCAGGCGGGCAAATGGGAATACTAGAGAAACAAACCATGCAGTTTCCTTCCCCACCATAGCAGGACTGAGGCAACTGACGAAAGCATTTCCTTTGGGAGTTAACTTTTTATGAGTTGGTTGAGTTGGTTGAGGGGATGTGGGAACCTACATGCACAAGATATTGATGATCTGGATCCAAACACACCCATGAATGAACTCTAAATCAGCCAGGCAAATTGGTGAAGAATGGAACAGACAAGCAGCCATACAGCTTTCCTACCCCCATTCCAGCAGAATCAAGACACCCCTTTTGTAATTCATGAATAATGACATGTATTTGGCAGCTGACAGGAGGTGAGGTACGGTTATGGGGAAACCAGTGTAAAAAAGCTCACAAGGTAAAACATCAGAACAATTCTGAACATTTGACAACAAGCAAACTTTTGTCAAGTGTTTGTGATCAAATTAAGATATAAACAGAAGAGAAGCTACTCTTCAGAGTGGAAATTGGACTTTCCAGGTTATGTTTGATTCCAGTTTAGGATGGTCTGCTTCTTATCAAATGATGTAAATATTAATACAGTCTTCATTTTCTCAACCCACTTTTATCAACCCAAGATGAGTAAGAATATCAAGGTGGTAATACTTCCTACTGGTGGTAATATTTAACATTTCAGTAACAACTTGAAGATACTTGGATGGCTTCACTTATATGTTTCTTACAGCATAAACATCATCTTAGGAAAATGATGAAATCCTCTTAAAATCTCTCTAGCTGTGGGTTTTATTCTGGGATCTGGGCCAGATATGAAGTGTGTGAGGAAATCAAGCAAAAGTCCAGCATATTTACTTCTCCTTTTATGACATCATCTATAGATCTAATTCTCAACATGGCCAAATCTGTGGATATTTAAATCAGGAGATCGGAGCCATGAACAGACAAAACACATCATTCAACAAACCTGGAAAACTCTGCAGGCTTGCAAACATACACTGGGAGGTTAACCCTCCCCATGAAAACGCAGTGCCTGTAGCTTTAAGAAATGAATGCCCTTAGTGGCCATTCCTAGGCAACCATGAAAATATTGCCTTGTGTTCAAGCCTTGGTTTCTAATAGTACAAAAGGGGAAAGGCAGGGCCCTTTCTAGGGCTGTTTGGACCTTTGAGGGTGAGCTCATGGGACCAGGCCTAGCAGCAACCACCAAATGACTTAATACCACCTGTCTTGCATGACTCATGCAGGACTGGCTGCTTGCTACTGTTCAACAGCAGCCACCCTATGAAAGCCAGGCTGTTGAACAGATGTGGTGGTTAGAGCTTCAAAGAAGGATCTGGGAGACCCACGTTCAAATTACTACTCTGCTGTGGAAGCTCACTGAGTGATCTTGGGCCAGTCAGACAATCTCAGCATAACCTTTCGCACCAGGTTGTGAGGATAATGTGGAGAAGAGAATGGTGTAACTTGCTTTGGATCCCTATTGTAGGAAAATGGCATGGTATAAATGAAGTAAATAAATAATAAATATAGTTTAAGATCTCCTGGAATTACAACTGATCTCCAGACTTCAGGGATCAGTTCCTCTGGAGAATAAACTTTATGGCAGGGGTCCCCGAATTTTTTGAGCCTGCAGGCAACTTTGGAATTCTAATTCAGGGTTAGAGAAAAATGGCCTATAAAAATCAACTCATCTTCTTCTAATTAAGCTAATTACAATATGCATTGTACCTTTACATCCTGAGTTCCTGGGATGTAAAGACTCAGAGATCTCCCTTCCTATCTGATGAAAGGGAGCTTTGACTCTCAAAAGTTTATACTCTGAAAATCTTGTTGATCTCTAAGGTGCTACTAGACTCGAACCTAACTGTTGTACATGGCTACCTTCTGAAACTATCTTCATAGATTCATGATTATTGCTCAAGTACAGCCTCAAAGGAGCCCCGTGGCGCAGAGTGGTAAAGCTGCAGTACTGCAGTCAAAGCTCTGCTCACTACCTGAGTTCGATCCCAGTGGCAGTTGGTTTCAGGTAGCCGGCTCAATGTTGACAGCCTTCCATCCTTCCGAGGTCGGTAAAATGAGTACCCAGCTCGCTGGGGGTAAAGGGAAGATGACTGGGGAAGGCACTGGCAAACCACCCCGCAAACAAAGTCTGCCTAGAAAACGTCAGGATGTGACGTCGCCCCATGGGTCAGGAATGACCCGGTGCTTGCACAGGGGACCATTACCTTTACCTTACAGCCTCAAAGGTGGCTCAATTGTTCTCACTTAATTTAATGATCAAAATAATTTCCAAGCAAGAAGACAGTAATGGCATCCTTCTTTTTTCTTTCCTTCTCTCTCCTGAAATATATGCCAAACATGCCTTTAGTATGAGAATGCTGATCATGCAAATATGCCTTAAGAAGAAAAGAACACTGACATTCCTATCTTCATTCCACTGATATCTCTGACAAGAAGAACTTCAACTACATCCTCTGCTCTAGATAAACATGTCTTTAATAAATACAAATTATTTTTGTGGCCAGCTAGTTAACACATTAAAAATGAATCTTCTATATCTAACACATTTTAAACAGAGAGAGAACTCTTTTCTTTGCAGATTTCACAACACAGTTCTGGCAGAAATAAGATGTTTTCCCTTCTTGTTAAATGAAAAATACTACACCAACATTATGTTTTACAGAAGTATTGTGTGCCTTCAAATCCATTGCTAACTGAATCACTGCTTGCAGGAAATTCATCTTGTGTAAAACAAGTCCTAATGTATCCCAGTTTTCCAGGGCCCCAAAGTTTCTAAAACATTCCTAGTGATAGATAAACAGAAGCCCATGATTTGCAACATATATGAATGTGTGAAAGACATGATATCTATTTTCGAGTCTCCAAGTAGTTAATTTACTATTTTAAAAGACCTCTGATACTCCTTGGAAGAGGCCCTAAATTGCATTTGAACTTCTGAGTTAGCAAACAGATGTGTCTAACATGCTGCCAGACTACTCCCATTGAATATACATGAACAGCTGCTGAGGAACATATGTCATTCTGGCTTGAACAATGACACAGAACTGAGATGTTGTGTCTTGTGTTAACTTAACAGCCATCCTCACCACTCCCATAATCATCATCATTACTTTAAGTTTCTACAAATAATTAAGGCTTGATCAAAGATGGCTAGCATGGTGGCTAAGGACAAGATACTCTGAGTACATTCCTACAACACTTAGGAGCAAGTCAGTTTACATTCTTTCAAATAAACATGCCTAGGCCCCGGGCTGCAGGTTTGAAAAATAAAAGAAGTTCTCAGTTCAAATACCTTAACCATCAACTCAGAGTCTCCAGTCTGCAATATGGGGTGAATAATACCAACCTATTTTACAGTGTTACAAGAATAGCCAAAGTAATATACATGAAGCATTCTAAACACGCAACAAAAGTGCTGAAGCAGGTCATGCTGTTCTGATGACTAGACTCTTAGAATGGACCACTTCCTGAGAAGTGATATGTTATCTTATTCAGCCAGTCATCTACTAAGCAGGACTCAACGACTTTACTCACTTAAAAAAGCAAGTCTTTTTATTGATATATTTCCAGTAAATATGTGTAAATGCAAGTTACAAAGTCTTTATGTTCAATAACAATGTATGTAACAATGTATTTATGTTCAGTAACAATGTATGTAACAATGTATACTGTAAAGCAAGCAAGATCTACATACTATTCAGAATCATAATCCAACAATTTAAATATAACAGTTAAATAACTCTGATTTAGTTGATAGTATCTAATAGACACTCTAGAATAATATATTTGTAAAGCCATACATACCAACAGCCTCTTCTTGTGACCCTCTGAAAGAGGTCTGAAGTACTAGCCTTTCTGTGTCTGTATTTATACTATTTCAGTCACCTTGTGTCTGTTGGGTTATGTCAAGGCATGTGATGCCCTTTCTCAAGGTAGGTTTCACTGTCCTTGTATCAAGAAGCTAAAGGTAGGTGAAGGATTTGACTATCCTTCAATCAAGTCTCCTTTTCCATAACCTTGTATGGCTTTCTCCTTACTGGAGCCTCTGCTGCTAATTATAAACAATCATAAACAATAAGCTTTATACTTATTCTATATATTCAATATTAGTATCATTCTCATCTACAGAAAAAGACCTTTCATTTGATACCATTCATTAAGTTCTAGAACCTAGCATTCATATTTAAATCATAAAACACAATTATAGTTTAAATTTCAACTTTAGCATTACAGGAGTAGAAAGGCAGGCTTATCTGCATGTAGCCCTTGAAGCTTTGTCATTGAACTCTGTAGCTCTGAAGGACCTGTGAAGGACTGTGAAATGCTTCCCTTTTTTAGAAGTCAGGTAAAGGACAATGACAGGATCTTAGTCTAGAGCAGTGATGGCGAACCTTTTAGAGACTGAGTGCCCAAACTGCAACCCAAAACCCACTTATTTATCGCCAGGTGCCAATACAGCAATTTAACCTGAATACTGGACATTATTGCTAGGGTTGCCAGGTCTCCAGCCACCACCTGGAGGTTGGCAGCCCTAGTAGGGGAAGGGGGAGGGATGGAGAAAGGAAGGAACTGGGAGAGGAAAGAGAATGAAGGAACTGGAGAAGGAAGGAAGAAAGGGGGGAGGGACAGAGAAAGAAAGAGAGAAAGAAAGAAAGGTAGGAAGGAACTGGAAAAGGAAAGAGAAGGAAGGAACTGGGGAAGAAAGGATGTAAGGAAGGAAGGAAGTGTCCTGGGTCGGGCCTCAAGTCCCACCCAGGACTTGCTCCAGGATGCACACCCGAAGTTCTCCCCCCCCCCCTTACCAGCAGCTCTGGGGAGGCGACGAGGCGACAGCACGGGACGGCGGAGACGTTGGGCCCTGGCGCGGCGGCATTGGGCACCTGCTGTCGGGGCAAGGGAGGAGGGGGCAGCGAGAGTGAGGGCGAGCGCGCCAACACTTGCGACCCAGCCAGCCTGCGGACAACCTTAGGGGGCGGGGAGGGAGAAGGCAGAGGCCACGCAGCCACGCCCAAGCCGGAGGACTCGAGGGTGGCTCCGGCTACCCCACAAGCTTACCGCAGGAGTCAGGGACGAGCGTGAACGGGGGAGAGGGGGAGGACGACGGGAGATGGCAGGCCTTTCTCCGATGGACGCACGGCTGTTGCGGGGCCGCCTGGCCCTCCACGAGCGCCCGGAGGAGGAGGAGGAGGAGGTGGGCGAAAACGGCAGGGGAAGAGGCGCCTGAGGAGGAGGAGGTTGGCGGCGGCAGTCTGGAGCTGGACTGCTGGGAGCCGCCTGAGGGGGACAAGAAGGAGGAAGGTGGTGAGGAGGAGCTGCTGCTGGAGCCTAGAGGAGGAGGCCCCGCCTCGTTGCTGCTGGCCTCCCCGCCGCCTATCAGCTGTTGCGGGGCAAGAGGGGGGGAAGAGGAAAAAGCCAGCCGCCTGCGTGCGAGGCAGGAAGCTGACCCGCCGACACACGCATGGGGGGGGGGAAGCTCAGCTAAGAGAGGGAGGGGCACAGACGACCCAGGAGGCCTTTTGGAGCTCACCCACGCGTGCCGGCAAAGAGGGCTACGCGTGCCGGAAGTGGCACGCGTGCCATAGGTTCGCCAACACGGGTCTAGAGGACACTCCAGATGACATACAGTCTAGAGGGCACTCTCTCTGAAAAGGTCCTTGGCAAGGACATGTCATTTGAAAGTTACTGCAGCCTCTGTTAGAGTGTTAGAGACAGAAGCTTTTTGCTTTTAACATTTTTCCTCTTCTGTTAAAGGGAATATAAAGTTCTTCATGTATGCAGTGTGTGTGTAGTTGTGTTATTGTCTGAATGATTCTGCATATGTACAACTTTAATACCATGTTCATGTGCTCTAATATGTTAAAGCCTGTAACAGTGCTATAATGGTAGAATGTAGATTATGATAACATTTGTATGCATCTCTTGTGGTTCTGTGATCCACGTAATGTTTGACCACTTCATCTGTCTCCCTCTATGGCTGTTGTCTTCCACCAGCTGGTGAAGACATTTTTGTTCTATTTGGCATACTCCCCAATAACTGTTATTGGCCTCCTCCCTGATTTGGAGGTGTTATGTGTGTTTATATGTTTTTTTTTCATTTAATTATTGTAGATATATTTTGTTTTAAACGCTTTTAATGTTGAAATGTTTTAATGTTTTATGTTGATGACCCTATTTGGGGCATAGAAATGTTCTAAATAAATTTTAAACAATGAATATGTCTTGCGGGGGAAACAACATTAATATAAAACTTGGGTTAATCCTGGATGAGGGACACCAAGAAGCAAATTAAAGATTAAAGATCCAGAAAGGTCGGGATGATGTCAATCATATGAGATTTTTTCAGTTGGACAAAATTACATTAAGACATCATGACAAAACAAATGGGAATGGTTTTCCTTGGGGAGAGGGATTTTTGCAATCAAGTCACATCTGATTTATGGCAACCTCTGCTGGGGTTTTCAAGGTAAGAGACATTCAGAGGTGGTTTGCCATTGCCTGCCTCCACGTCATGACCCTGGTATTCCTTGGATGTACCTTTCAAGTAATCCTAGAAACTTGTATGGAGGGAAGTATGCAATGACCTACGTACCTGTGTGTGTGAACAGTGTCATCAAGTCATAGTTGACTTAAGGTGACCCCAGCAAGGGGCTTTCAAGGCAAGTGAGAAGCAGAGGTGGTTTTCCATTGCCTTCCTTTCTTGGTGGTCTCCCTTCCAAATACTGAACCTGCTTAGCTTCCAGGGTCTGATGAGATCAGGCTATATACCACGGTGCCTTCCCTCCACCCATTTAGAGAGCTGTATTTATATTTATGGCCTAGAAGGGGAAAGCATCTTGTACATGACCTTATATATATGATGTTCTTCATTATATTCTTTTGTTAGACAAAGAGTTTTGGCAGAATTTGTAGATAAATACTTAACAGGAGAGGCTCTGAAACTTAGGTAGCTCTATATTACAAGAAATTTGCTGCATAAAATGTGGCTAGATATTGTCGGAACCATCTTGTCAAATCCCATATAAAGCCATCAGATGGTCTTGTTGTTCATAGTCTGTTTCACTATGTAAACTTTATCGTTGGCTCAGTGTTCTCATTTTTATTTGCTGTATTGCAAGCCAAACATTTGTTTCCCTGGTTTTGCAAATATCACTGGGTTGTATTCGATCATTCCCTTCCTCGAAGTGAGGAATCTTCCTCAGTACAAACAGCCTGGTTCTGTCAGAGGAATGCTTGCTCTATCGGAGGATGGTTTTTCTCCCTTAGCTGAAGGGAGTCCAGCCCATTGGTTACAAGCAAATAAATAAAACAGCTATAGCAAGGCAATGGGTGTATTAAGGAGCAACAAAAGACATCACAAAGTAGTGAGGAAAGTTTTGAGTTCACCAGAACTGTCCTTAAAACTTGATACGGAGGAAACATTGTTGTTAGACATGATAAGCATTACGTTTCTGGCATTCCTCTCACATTCTGTGAAAATACGCTACATTTAATCCTCTCAATAGGTGTGATGACCATATTTGTAAAGTGTGAAATATTTGTGTATCTGAAATGGGCAACATGCATATTTTCCAGTCACGGTAAATGCTTACAAAACCCTGAATGTTCAGAGGTATGCATTGGCACATACTGAAGCTGCAGACCATGCAAGTCTCCCTTTTCACATGAAAGAGAAATCATGTGTCCCAAGACTATGATGCATAGTACTCTCTCATGTGCAAGATATGAGTGCCAGAAATATAATGCTCAAAAAGGGCTATAGCCCTTTCAAAATCTAACAGATGCAAGCTTTATTAAGTTAGGGTATGGAATAAGATCTGCAGTCTAAGAGATCTCTTTGAAGAAATGGTATACCAATCATACTAAATACATTATACCAATATTTAGATAGTATCTCGACAGCACAGAGCATCTCATCCAAAAACACAAACAGGGCATGAAGGTATCATTCCATCTGGAATTCCAGGGCACGTTGCTCCTAAACATGGAGGTTCTGTTGAACTATTTAAATGATTTTCCTTTCTATCCCACATTCACATTTCACCCTTGCACAAATTAGTGTCTGTGAAAACACCCCTGACACATCAAGGGAAAACTTCCAAATAACATAGGAGTCCCTCGCCTTCATCAGTTGCCGGCTTCATACTTTTACTTAAATACTTGATCAAAAAGTTTGGACCAAATCATTTTTAAAAAACAAAAACTATCGCTCCTGCCACCCCCTCCCAGCATTCGTTTGCATTTTCTTCAGTCTCTGGGCATCAAGGTGGGAAGGTCAATGTTCCCGATTTGTGGCACACACACACCCATGTTGTTTAGGAACTTCAGGGGCTGTGGAGGGTTTGGGAAGGGGAGGGGGAGCGAAATACTCTGCCTATCACATTCCATGTGGAAGGGCACACTACTTTGCTCTCTTGAGATGCAACTGATCCCAACGGTGGCAGTTTATAGCTTCTCGCTCTGAGGTTTTGTTCATTTTCGTCGAGTTAATCCGTGCGTTTCATTCAAGAAGGGCTGGATTGCCTGACGTGCAACTCGAACCAAACTCCACCGAGTTGCAGCAAACCGCGCTAAGAGCACGGATCCCAAACTTCGCGAAGGACACCCTTGGGGCTTTAAAGAGCTCTCTCTGCCTCTCCTTCTCCCCAGGGCCATCTTGACAGCATTATGGGCCCCTGGGCAAACCAGTGTGCTGGGGCCCCTAGGACAACCACTCACCAGAATAAAAAGTTTAGTATAGTCTAGACTACTGTGTAGTAGTATTTATTTATGGCAAGTCACTTAACATACACAGATTAGCATAGAGCTTGTGGGGGCCCCGGGCAAGTGCCCATCGGGCCCATGCGTTAAGATGGCCCTGCCTCTCCCCCTCTTGTTTCATCCATCTTTCTCTCCTCACTCCCCACTCCAGTTCTGGAGGCGAAGGACCAGAGCTCCCGTGATCCAAACGTTCTTGGCCAAAAGATGCAACGAAACTTTGTCAAAAGTACCCTTGGCTGCTTGCTCAGTGCCCTGCTGCGCCCGAAACCCAAGCCAGAGAGGCTGAGGCTACCAGCGAGCGACATGCGAGTGTCAATCAGGAGCAATTGGATTAAGGTCCGCGGCTGCGTCGGTGCGTTCAGGCGGAACCAGGCGTTGGGAGGGGAAACAGGGCGGGGGGAGAGGAGATCGCCAGAAGGGGTCTCCCGGGAGGGATGGGGGCGGGTGGAGGGAGCGAGACGGGAAAGAAACCGCGTAGCGAGCTGCGCGCTCCGCTATAAATCCAGGAGGGCAGCCAGGCGAAGGCAAGCCGGTGACCGTCCGGCGCGCATCACCCAGGGGACTGGGCTGAGCTCGAGAGGGCCGCCGCCGGCCGCCCGCTAGGAAGGTCCGGAGCTGGCCTTGCCCGAGCTCCTCCTGCTAGTTGACACCGCTGCTGAGTCCGGCAAAGAGCGAGGGCGGCTTTCACGCGTCTGGCATTGCACAACCGCCTCCAGCGCGCAGGCTGCCTTGGAAGTTTCTCCTCTTCTCTTGTAAGTTTCTCCTCTTCTCTTGTAAGTTTCCTCTGCCTTGGGCTGGTTTTGTTTCCCCGAGTGCGCCTGTAACTTACACAAACCATTTATGCATGGAAGGGTTTGCCGCTCTATAGATGCACATTTTCCCCATCTGAATTCTCAAGACTCTACATGGATTATTGTTGAGTGCTGAGAATTTGGCTGGAGAGAGCGGCAAATCCAAGGCAAAACTTCCCATGCGTTTTCACCCTTACATACATTGACTTTTCTTCCTCCCCCAATGCCCACAGGTGGGGTCAGGTAAGTTACCTGCTTTTTTTTTCCTTGTCTTTTTTAAATAAGCATTTGGGATCATTGGGGGAGAGGGTGTTTTTTTTATCCCCTTTCCTCCCCCCATTTGCTGGTGAGATCTGAAAGTTTCTGTTAGACATGCACATCTTCCCATAGCTCCAAACTGCTAAAAATAATATGGGGGGGGGGGGAGCCAGAGACCATTTGCTGCAGAATATAGAATGCTGATTACTGTTTATATAGCTCACATTCCTAACCACCTCGGTATGTGCGAGAAGGCGGCTTTTGAATATAAGCATAATCCAGCCAAAGCAAGCCCCACTGATTTCAATTGAAAGCAGTTACCCTTCCCACTGAAGTAAACGATACTTAAATAGACTGAACTTGGTCTGGATTGTGCAGTTTAAAAAAGAGAAAGTTGATTAATGCATTTAATGTATTTTAATTTCCTCAGCTATTACAAAGCGTTAACATTTGTAGCTCTGTGGAAATCTGTCTTGTAAACATGCTTCACCAAGTTTGTTCAAGACCAGAAAGTGTGTCTGTGACTTTTGAAACTTAAAGAGAGGGCCAACGTGAAGTATGTGCTTTGCTTCTGCAATGTTGGAAGTGAATCTCTTTATTTGACTCGACTGCCAAAACAATCGTTTTAATGACAAGAGCCAAAGACGGAGAGCGCTGGGTTGTCCCAAGGCCAGCTCCTTGAAACCATGACACAGATTTATGTGCCCGGAGGAGATAGAGAGCCCTCGGGCTCATGGTCTTATCATGTGAACCCTCTCCTATTTCTTGTCAACAGGTCTGAGGCACCACTTAAGCAAAGTGACAGACCTATAACATGGCACCAACTTTCTAACTTAGAATCATAGAGTTGGAAGGGACCACCAGAGTCATCTAGTCCAACCCCCTGCTCAATGCAGGAAATAAAATAACTTTGCTGCAACTGTTAATGTAATAGGCATCATTCAAGTGTAATTTTGACTTGTCAGTTAAAAAGACATCAGTTTGCTCTGTCCTGTTTTCATTTCATTTGTGTGTTTTCTTTGTTTACCGTCTACCCGGCATTTCTCCTTAATGGGGGACCTAAAGCAGGTTACATTGTTTTCCTCTCCTGCATTCTATTTTCACAACAACTGTGTGAGGTAGGTTAGGATGAGAGAGAGTGGCTGGCCCAAGGTGGGAACTGGGTCTCCCAGATCCAATCAGACATTTTGGGTCTTTTATACATGGCTGTTTCACTCGCCGTCACCCCTCCGACAACTTCAGGTCTTTGTGTAGATTATGCATGCTGTTTGCGGTCATCAGAGGTTGCCTCACTCTCCCCCTACGTTTCCCTGCATTTGCCCGCATTTTCAGAGACTTGTTTTATCTCAAATTTGAAAACGCGGGCAAAATGCAGGGAAATGCACGAGGGAGAGCAAGGTGACCTCTGACGGTCGGAAAAGGCATGCATAATCAACACAAAGCCAAAGTCGCCAGGGGGTAATGAAGTCGCTGGAGGGGTGACAGTGAGTGAGACAGCCATGCATAAAAGACCCTAATCATTACATTAAAAAAAAATCCTGTTCATATCAAGGTTATTTTTAAACTGTATGCCTGCATTGTCAGTTTGGGCTCACTTCAAGGCCAATGGTCAAGGTTGAAATCCAATGCAGAGTTAAGGATGCTTGCATCACTGATTTCAGTAGATATGAGTGCATTTAATTCAGGTGTGGATTGTGGGCAAGGCTGCAACCCTGTGCATTGCAGGGCTGGGTAACTGTTTCATATGTTTGCAGTTTTTCTAGGAGCTTGAATTGCCCCATCCCTTTCAGGTGGTGTCAAAAACTGTCATAACTCACTGTGGGTTGTTGGCTGACATGACTTGCTTATAAAAATTGTCTTCTGGAAAACTCCATGGATTGACTCATTCTGTTCGGTTTTAGGCTGGAGATCAATATTTGTAAAATATGAAACAAAGAAGGGATTTCACCCCAGGCCATGAAGATTTGGTGGCTTCGCCTAAAATCTTGATTTTTTTTTTTCACTTAACAGTGCAATTCGAGGCAATGCCTTTCTAAGACCATTGACCATTGGGTTTGGAAGGGCTTGACTCTCCTTGGCACTGTGGCCTGAAGTGGTGTGTTTTGCAGACACCTTACTGCTGTGAAGTTGCTGTCCAACTGTGGTGTACAAAAGTTGGATGTGCTGTATAGTGGAGGTGTGAGCCCAGTTCTACCTTGCTACTCAGAGTTGGACCTGATGGCCTCTGGGTTGCTTGTAACCCCATGAATCTCTAATTTTAACACACATTTAGATGCATCGGCAGATTGACATCTAGCATATAGGGGAAAAACCAGTTGGTATTAACCAGTTGCTGGCCCTTATGTGGATCTCAGGAATCCACCCAATTAAATCTCAAAATACAATGGTGTGGGAAGGAACTGGGTAAAGATGTGGAAGGCAGGATATAACAAGGTCACTAGTGATCATAAAATATAGATCTCCTATACTTACAGAAAAATAACATGCCCACAACCTCAAAATTAGGCTCTGAGCACAGAAATAGACTCAGCATGTTGGCACTAACTTTGGGCCAACAGTGAGTTGCAATGAAACCGTAAGGAATCACCAGTAGTTGCTTCATACATGGCCAATGTAAGAAGCTACTCAATATGTTCTCTGCCCAATGGCTGCTTTGTAGGCTAAGAAGGGCGGGCGCAGAGGAGAGTGATGAAGATGGTCAGGGGCCTGGAGACCAAACCCTATGAGGAAAGGCTGAGGGAGTTGGAGATGTTTAGCCTGGAGAAGAGGAGAGGACATGATTGCTCTTTTTAAGTATTTGAAGGGCTGTCACTTAGAGGAGGGCAGGGAGCTGTTCCTGTTGATAGCAGAGGATAGGACTCGGTATAATGGGTTTAAATTGTGGGCGGAAAGGTACCGGCTGGATATTAGGAAAAACATTTTTTACAGAAAGAGTTGTTTGACAGTGGAATCAACTTCCTAGGGAGGTGGTGAGCTCCCCCTCACTGGCAGTAATTAAGCAGAGGCTGGACAAACAATTGTCAGGGATGCTCTAGGCTGATACGGCATAAAGCAGTGTGTTGGACTAGATGGCCTGTATAGCCCCTTCCAATTATATGATTCTATCTCCCTTTGGTAATGAAATGACCACAGGCTGGAAGGGGCAATGGGGCTCCAAGACATCATCCCATCTGGCACATTGTGTGGAAACTCAGTTCCCTCCTATCCATCCCCTCAAGGTGCCCCATACACAGGACTCTTCCGCATGTTGACCAGGTGGAGGAAGAGTGGGCATGATTGCACTGACCCCTCCCTCTGCTTCTACACAATCACCAGGGGGTCTGCGCACTGCGAACATGCAGAGGGAGTGCTCACTCATAACCCTCCCTCCTCATGATCAGGGATGCTGTTTGCCAAACATTGCTGATTATGGGGGCAGAGTGTACATGTGTACACTTCCTCTGTGCATAGTCCCCATGCTCACAAGCTGGGGTGATCCCATAGAGATGGGGTTGTGCCACCACACTCGTGCCAGCTCAGTCTTGGAGGGGTTGGGTATAAAAAGCTTTTAGGTGCAAAGCCCTTCAGTGTGTTGTAGTGGAGCCCTTGGGCAGAGACTTTTCTTCTGCACAGCAGTAGCTACACAGATGAAGAAAGGATGCAGCTCCTGATTTATTTATTTATTTATTATTAAAACTGTTTTTAAAAGATCACAAGCATAAAAGAATTCTGTCTACTTCGTAGACATGACCAAATAAAGACAGCCTTTGAGAGTGCACTATAACTGCCAGAGAAAACAGAGAATGGATATAATCTATCAATATAAAATTGCTCTAATTGAGATTAATTGAGGAATCAGTCTAATTAGCAATGGTTTTCCATACAATTTTCTGCAAGATAACTGTGCCAGTAAAGTAAGAGAAAGTAAGTTGCGCCTGTAAAGAAGCAGAGCTCTGTGCAATTTGGAACCTTGCAAACATATTGATAAGTAGTGCGGGTCGAAAAATATATACCATGGCTTTCCATGTTATTTGTAACCATGTGTTAGATTGCAGCTTTATTTGAGCTGTAATTTTGGAATCTGTCTTTGGGACTACACATGAAGCTAACTTGTACCGAGTCATATTATTAGTCTGTCCAGGTTAGTATTTTATACTCTGACAGGGAGTGGTTCAGGGTCTCAGGAAGAAGTCTTTCACATCACCTACTACCACATCCTTTTAGCTGGAGATGCCAGAAATTTGAACCTGTGACCTTCTTAATACAAAGCAGATGTTCTACCATTAAGTCATGACCTCTCCCCAAATATGGAACAGCAACAAATCTCATCTCTCTTAAATAGATGTTTCAAAACTGGTGTCTACTACTGAGCTACATGCTGGTCCTACAACATGAAGCTGCCTTAGGTTGTTTATGCATGGGTACTTTCATTCACATTTGCCCCTGGTCTGTTTTGGTTGTTCCTTGGAGTTATGCATGATTTTTCCATCCATTAGAGATGACCTCGCTGCCAGCCCTCACAAATCCTGGGACTTCCCTTTCCTCTGTTAACCCGATTCTTCCCTCTCCCCTGAGCTCAGCCCAGGTGAAACTCCCGTGCATAAAGCAAAGCTTGGTTTCTCTCACAGCCAGTTACAAAGCAGCATGTAAAGAGGCGGGGATCTAAATGCTTCTTGCTTCCTCTAAGATCTTTCTGAGCAGAAGAAAGGCTTTTAAAAACCGAGGCTTGGATTTCTCCCCCCTCCTTTCAGATTGCTCCATTTTTTGTTCTTTGTTCTTAGAATGCTTTTTTATGCAGCAACTGGGTTTGGAGGGGACTTTCTCTCACAGTAAGCTCTACAAAGTAAGCCAATTATAAAGCAGCATTTAAAGGGGCAGGGACTTGATTTGAGTTTGGAGACTGCTGGTGCATAGATTCCCAACAGGAAAGTGTGGGTCCAGCAAGCAACGAACCTCAGGTAAAACTCCCATGCATAAATGACCTTTGTCATACCATTGCTCTGACAAGGTCAGTATTTTCTTCTCTGACTGGTGGGGGTTCTCTAGGATCTCAGGCAGAAATCTTTTCTTACAACATCTATTACCTGATTCTTTTAAATGGAGATGCCAGCAATAAAAACTAAACTTCTTTAACAGATATTTCATATTTTTGGTTTGTATAATCCATTTCATTTGCTGCCATCACTGCATATTTAATTGTCAGAACTTGCATGAGATATTGGTTCCTAAGCACACTAATCACATCATTTAAATTATTCTTTTTCAGTAGGGTTTTTGAACTAGATAGAGCATTTATACTGTATAACCACAACTTTATGAAGTTTGAAACTTATTTAGTGACCTCCTATAGTGCTAAGGCCATTATATATCTTCTGAGCTGCTTTAGTGAAAGAATGTTCAGAATGTTGGGGATTTAGGGCCTAATTTTCTTCTCACGTTCAGAAATGTGACTGGGTGGAACTGATAACGCATGCTGGTGTAAGTCAAGAGATAATCCATGTGACTTGCCTTGGAAGAGCGCCCTACAATCTGTGTTCGAGTCTGCCAAACTCCTGCAGGTTTCTGTGGAAATTATGACAGCTCAAAGGGTTTGTAGCCATAGCATTTTTAAAAAGTAGCACCCATGCTTGTGGGCCACCTTTCCCTATTGCTTTAACCTCAGGTTAAAATTAAATCAAAAGAGTTTCTGTCTAGACATTAGGAAGAATTTTCTAACAGAGCGGTTCCTCGGTGGAACAGGCTTCCTCAGGAGGTGGTGAGCTCTCCTTCCCTGGAGGTTTTTAAGCAGAGGCTAGATGGCCATCTGTCAGCAATGCTGATTCTATGACCTTAGGCAGTTCATGAGAGGGAGGGCATCTTGGCCATCTTCTGGGCATGGAGTAGGGGTCGTTGGGGGTGTGGGGGGGAGGTAGTTGTGAAATTCCTGCATTGTTCAGGGGGTGGACTAGATGACCCTGGTGATCCCTTCCAACTCTATGATTCTATTATTCTTACAGTAAAACACAAGAAAACTACTTTGTTTGTTGTTCTACTGTATATGATTTCGTGGTGCTGATAATGTTTATACAGTTGCCTTAAAACTGCAGTGTTAAAGGTTTGAGCCCTGGCAACACTTTCCTGAAAGTAATCCCCTTTCAGTTACATATGGCTTACACCCAAGTAGACCGCTTAGAGTTGCTCCCCTGGTGTCAGATTATATGCCCCCGGTGTGTCTTGGTTGTTCCTTATGGTAGAAATTAATATTTGTCTCACTTGCTATGCACAGTGTAATAATTATGCTTTTAATTGCTCAGTGGATTCTCCCATGTGTAGTAGGAAGAAGTATCTCTTTGATGCAGCCCGTGTGTCAATTCCAAATGGTTACCCTGTTGCTCAAGGGGAAGACCCTTGGCTCAGGGTAGTACTACACATGGTTTGCATAAAAGGGGACACATTTTCACTCCCTGGCACCTCCAGTTAAAGGAGGAGTCATGGCTCAGTGGTACAGCATCTGCTTGGCATGCAGAAGGTCCCAGGTTCAATCCCCGGCATTTCCAGTTAAAAATACTAGGCAAGTAGGTGATGGGAAAGACCTCTGCCTGAAACCCTGGAGAGCCGCTGCCGGTCTGAGTAGACAATACTGACTTTGATGGAGCAAGGGTCTGATTTAGTAGAAGGCAGCTTCATGTGTGTTCAACTTAGGTAGGCTAGATGGACCAGTGATCTGACTCTGCGTCAGACAGCTTGGTATGTTACTCAAAGAGCCATTATTTTGAAATAATTTTTGAAGTCTCTGTTAATTACAACTATGTAGTCTGGAGATAAGAGCTTGTTTACTTAGTCAATATTCAAATACTGTTATCTCGGGATTAATATTCTGGAATATGATGTCAGGTTTGTCAGCCACAACATATTTTACTATGTGATTCTGTATCTTGCCACCCTACCTCTCCTAGGCTTGAAACCCAGAAGATCAAGCAGAATTAACTTTCTGCTTAATTCTATGGGAACAAAGTCAAATGTAATTCATCTCTGCTTCAAATACTACATTACCTTGGCTATGAAGATAATTGTGATGTAGGTGGTACAAATAACTGAAAGCTTCTTCACATTTGAGATTCTTACTTTTTTCCCCTCTTGGAGTCTGATCCCAAAAGTTTCAGAGGGTAGCTGTGTTTGGTGTAGAATAGAAAAGCTAGATTTAAGTCCAGCAGTACCGTGGAGATCCACACAATTTTCAAAGTATAAGCTTTTGACAGTCAAAGATCCCTTCATGAGATCCCAAAGGGAAGGGAGCTTTGACTCTCACAAGCTTATACCCTGAAAATCTTGCTACTAGATTCAAATCTCTCTGGTCTAGTAACTGCTTGAGACATAGGTCAGTGAACAGAGGTAAACCTGAGGTTAAATATTTGATTTTCCTGGAGAAAATTGGGGTTTGGGAAGCATGTGTAGCTCTACTTGTTATTAATTACTTCTTGTACCAGAAGGTGCTGCTGATCATCATAATAACCTGTAAAGTAAATCTACATGGATCCTTTTTATTCAGACTAATAACTGAGAGCCCTTCTATTGTAGAAATTGCACTAGGAACAAGGAAATCTGGTTTCAATTCCTTGGGCTGCCATAAAACTGAATGGGGATCTTTGGGTCAGTTGTGTCTGCTTTCTCTCTCTGTGTGTCAGTTTAATCTACTTCACAGAATTTCTGTATGAATACAAATGATGAATTGGGGCTGTGTACATTGCCCCGAGCTCCTTGAAGGAAGTGTGAGATAAAAATCTAATTATCAAATGAGTCCAGCTTACATTTCCAGGGCTAATGTGAGACTTGAATTCATGCAGTTGAAAAACAACTTTCTCCGCTATACATAGCGGGAAGCATGACTGTCAGTCCAATCCTAAAGTGAGTTACTCCAGTCTGAGCCTATTCATTTCAATGGGCTTAGACTGGAGTAACTCTGCATAGGATTGCAAGACAGCAATGTCCTCCCCGACATAGAGAGCCAGCATAGTGTTGTGATTAAGAATGGTGGACTCTAATCTGGAAAACCGGGTTTTTGATTTCCCACACCTACACATGAAGCCTGCTGGGTGACCTTGGGCTAGTCACAGTTCTCTCAGAACTCTCTCAGCCCCACCTACCTCACAAGGTGTCTGTTGTGGGGAGAGGAAGGGAAGGCCATTGTAAGCCAGTTTGAGACTCCTTAAAGGTAGAGAAAACCAGGGTATAAAAAACAATTCTTCTTCTACGTATGTTAATTGGAATGCATGTAAAAAGGCTATTCATATGCATACAAACTTAAATACGCATGACTTTCTCCACGCAGTCACAGAGATTCCTGCGTCCATACTCTTCTATGCAGTCATTCCAATGAACATTCCAATGTCAGGGCGGAGTGTGACTCTATGGTCCTACTCTTCTTTCCATGGGCACTCATTGTACAAGCTTGTAACTTGTGAAATGAGATGTATGGAAGCCCTGAAACAGTGGGTATAGGGCTATGCACTCAAGAATCCAGCACATTGGCCTCACCCCCTACCTACATGGACACAGCATCCATGCATATATGAACTGTACATGCTAAGGTTCCATCCTGTAATCAGGAACATTTGAAAAGCAACATTTGCAGCTATGGCAAAGGAGCCTATACACACCCATTCTGTGAGCAGTATGTAAATAAGCAAGAATGGGACCGGCACGCTCCATTTCTTATCCCCTCTTCTTACACAGGTTGTGTACACAGCTACAAATGATTTTTTTAAAGTATGGATTTCTGACAGCATGCAAAAAAGCATAACTTTGCATGTGAGGAACAGCATGGCACACTGCAATTTCTGGTGCAATTTCAGGTGGCCACTCTGAGTCAGATAGCTTAATGATTCCATCTTTCTATAAAATAATATTAGCAAGTGACTATCTCTCAGGGTTCTCGAAAATGAACGAGATAATCCTTGTAATGCAATCTCCACCCCAAAATGGTTATCAAAAGAATAAAGACGAATTTATTTTCTTAAATCATGTTTCACCACTTCAATACATGCAGTCACAGTATTTTGCTGAAGAGGGTGGGGTATAAACTTAATAAAACAAATAAATAAATGCTGCTAAACTATTTCTGATGCAAAACTGAAAACAGAGCAGTGATTCCCAGATTACACCTAGCATATAAGTGTGCTGTGCAAAGGTCTGATTGTATCTTAAAAAGTTAAGGCAT
The DNA here is from genome assembly GCF_029931775.1 of Euleptes europaea. NCBI lineage: Eukaryota > Metazoa > Chordata > Lepidosauria > Squamata > Sphaerodactylidae > Euleptes > Euleptes europaea. The sequence continues at coordinate 31,444,479 of NC_079316.1, read as the reverse complement.
CTACCACTGTATGCCATCTAGAGTGGGGGAGGCCCTGTGAAGTATTAATTCTCCCTTTCCCCTATTATGTCGTTATTTTGAGGGAGGAAATAAGAGTGCCCTGATGTTATTTTATACTGTAGGTGGCAGATGCAAAGGATTGCCAGCTCTGGACTGGTAAATACCTGGAGATTTTGGGGGTGATGCCTGGGGAGGATGGGGTTTGGAAAGGAGAGGGACCTCAGCAGGGTACAATGCCATAAAGACCACTCTCCAAAACAGCCACTTTCTCCAGGGGAACTGATCTTGGCCATCTGGAGATCATTTCTAATAGTGGGAGATCTCCGGGTGGCACCTGGAGGTTGGCAACCCTATGCATGGGAACCGCACTTCTGCTATTCAGAGAAGCCATCCCACCTTTGTGCAATCAAACTGGGTAAGAGAAACAGTGGGATAGGGTGAGATAATATTAACTGTGCCTCTCACCTGCCTATAAGATCCCTACCTATTGTTACTACAAGCTGACGGAAGTAAAAAAAAAAATACAGGAATTTATTCATTTGGTGCATTACTGAAGTTTTCATCCAGAAAAAAAACCCTGAGCCTCAGGTAAAAATGGTTTGGGAATCATTGGCATGGACCAATTAGCTACTTAGGCATAGAGCCGTGAGGTTGGGAAGGTCCTTATCTACAGCTCCTGTTCTATAAATAATAGTGCAGTGAGTGTTTGAGAGAAGAAATGTGCATTAAAATGAACAGCTGGTCCAATGATTTACCGATTAGGCAATCAAGTGGAACGACAGAGTTTACAATAAGCTTTTAGCTTAACAGGTTCAGGGAATGCAGCATGACTGACACATAGGCTTTTGCCAAGAAATCGATTCTGTGTTGATTTATCTGCTTTGTACATTCCAGGGAATTTTGAGGTGTGTTCTAGATTACGCGCCCAATTTATAACAGCCTGTGTAACTGGTTGTACTTGACTCTCGAAAGCTCATACCCCAAAAATCTTGTTGGTCTCTAAGGTCCTACTGGACTTCAATCTAGCTGTTGCACTGCAGACCAACGCGGCTATCTTCTGAAACTATCTTCAAGGCAATGAAATCCTGAATCAAATTTCAGCTATACAACCTGCCATACAGAAAGGCCATGGATGTGTGTGTGGGGGGGGGGAACCCACACAATAACTGAAGTATCCAAACAGTTCACAGCCTCAAAAGTACAACATAAAAAAGGAGAACCAGTTCTTGAAATACTTCATTGTCTAAAATTATTTTTGAACCTGCGTATATTCACTGTTCACGAGCTAATCATGTGTAATTTGCTGCTTGTCATTTGCAGGGTTGTTATCTTCTATTTTCATTTTTCTTTACATTCACAAGATCAATATTTAAGCAATCTTCTCAGTCCATGTTGCTATCATTTTACTGGGACTGTAAAATAACAAATTGCAAGGGGCTTAATTATCAATGGCAAATTATGATGAAAGTTAATTAGTCAAAGTTGAAGTTGTTTGGGATTCTTAATAGATGAGGATTCAGTATTCATCAAAGGTAATGATTGCACTAATTCACTTTAACAAATTCCGAGGAGGAGCAGAGAGTGTAAGTCTGTTGAAGCAAAAACATGATTGTGTTGCACCCGAAAGACTATCATAGAATCTGTTGGCCTCCAAAGTACTACAAGATACTTTGCACTATTTAATTCAGTTGAGATCATTTTATAACAGAAACATAAGTCCAGGATTCTCTTTGTACATTGTTGTGTGTGTACGTAAAGTGCCATAAAATCTCAGCCAATTTACGGCAACCCAGTAGGGTTTTCAAGGCAAGAGACTTCAGAGGTGGTTTGCCATTGCCTGCCTCTACACCATGACCCCAGTATTCCTTGGCAGTCTCTTTTCCAAGTACTAACCAGGGCTGACCATGCTTAGTTGCTGAGATCTAACAAGATCAGGCTAGCCTGGGCCATCCAGGAGGGTTACCGTACTTGTATTCCCAGCAATGTATTAAGAGTTTGAAAATGTTATAAAAAATACTGTTCGCACTTTCTATGTATTCCCACCGATGTATTAAGAGTTTCAAAACGTTATAAAAAAATACTGTTCGCACTTTGTTTGGCCCCTTTAGCTGTGAAGATGTCTTCCAACCATTTATAAGCCGTGGTATCCAAAAACCCTTTTAAAGCGATGTTTTTTATAACATTTTCAAACTCTTAATACATCGCTGGGAATACAAAGTGCGGTAACCCCCCAGGTCAGAGCTGTATATTGTTACTGGCCAGTTTTATATCAGTGTTGTAGAACTGGATCCAGCCAGCTTTTCAGCTGATGACAAAGGGAGGCCTTTTAAATATTTGATAGGCCAAAAGCTTAACTAACCTTAATCAATCTCAAGCTTTAATTAACTAATTCTGCTTTGTAGATTTGTGGAGGAATGGTTTTGTTCCCTTCCTTCCTCAGTGCAGCCCCAAACAATGGATGAACCCATGTTCAACTGCAGGGGTCCTGCCATCTCAGCAATGCTGATTCTGTAACCTTAGGCAAATGATGAGAGGGAGGGCATCAAGGGCATCTTCTGGTCACTAGGGGTGTGGGGGGGATGTAGTTATTAATTTCCTGCATTGTTCAGTAGGGCTGTTGATTCGGTTTGTCCCAAACCGAAAAACAGCCGAATTTTCCCCGATTTGGCGGTTTTCAGTTCAGATGGAACCGAATTTTTAAAAAGGCGGGAAAACAACGAGCCAAATTCGGCGAGTTCAGGGCAATCGCCGAATAAATTCAGCAAATTCAGGGGCTCCGAATCAGCAGCATAACCGTCAGTTAGTAAGCAACTAGCAGCATTCTCCTGCGGTCAATGGTGGCCAAGCTGGGTCTTCTTTTGGCCAATCAGAACGGGGATTCTCCCTTTTGAATTTGCCAGGAGAAGAGTATAAAAACTCCCGTACTCCCGTCCCGTCCTGACTTGAGTCTGGAATTCTTTCCATTTTGGTGGTGCTGCTCCTGACTCTGAGAGATCCTGAATCCCGATACCTGCTTACTGGAATAGGACTGGATTGGATTTACTTCTCATCCCTGCTCCTGCTGGAAGACATCCACACAGTTTGATTTTGGGGGTTTTCCTCTATACCTTTTCTCCTGTGTGTGTGTGTGGGGGGGGAGCAGGTTCTCTCTGTGGGGGGAAGCAGTTTCTGTAGGTGGGGGGAAGCCAAAGGGGGGGTTGCCAGTTCTGCCGGGGCTTTGTGTTTGTGCCCGCTCACCTCTGTGGGGGTTAGCATTGTGCTTTTTTTCTGCCAGTGGCCAGTCCTCGTCTGGAGTTGAGCCCGTGTGGCGGTGCACAAGTCTCTCCCTCCGCTCACCAACCGCCCCGCCTCCTCCTTGGGTCGTTTGTAGGTGCTTTGAGCCAAGCCGTACTGGCTTGAGGGGGGGATTTGGTGCCTGCTCGCCTTTATTTGGGGTTGAGCCAAGCCGTACTGGTTTGAGGGGGAGGGGGTTTGCTGGTTCTGCCGGGGCTTTGTGTTTGTGCCCACTCACCTCTGCAGGAGTTAGCGTTGTGATTTTTTTCTGCCGAAGTTTGATTATATATAATTGTGGGTGTTCCCCCCCCCTTTCCTTATGAACATACCTGGCTGTCCAATTAGGTCTAAAGTCTGTAGGCAATTTCTAAGATCTCAAAAACAAGGAGATAAAGCAGAAACTTGGTCAGTTCTCACTATCTTGCTTAGATTTAATGTCTTGCAGATGCAGAATCAGTTATACATAAGTGATCACATACTCAAGTGAGACACAGAAAAGAATCAAATGTACAGTTAGAATTTTAACAGTGTATTCCCATGTGTTGACTTTTGTGTTAAATTCAAATGAAATTAAGTTGTCTGAAAAGGCCTGGTGTATAGGGCTGCCAGGTCCCCTCTCTCCTCTGGCGGGAGGCTATGGGAATGCGGTTGGGATTGCATGAACGCGCATGTGCCAACGCGCGTGCGCATCACTTCTGGAAGTGCCGCCTCGCGAGGGGCCTTTTCCTCTTAGTTTGAGTGGTAAAGTTTGAGTGGCTGGAGATCAGTTGTAATAGTGGGAGATCTCCAGTCACTACCTGGAGGCTACTACCTACCTAAGCCCTGCACTTCTAGTTAACATTTTGGACTTTCTTTCTTTTTTTCCTTTGTATTACTGGGCCCTGTTTGTTATTTTGCTATTGTTCTGAGTGCCCTTCCTGAAGGGCACTGAAGATCCTGTCCACTGTAGTTGTGCTATGTTCATAGCCATTATGATTTAGTTGTAAAGTTGTTGTGTTTATATTAAATGTTTGTTACTTTAAATGTTGTTTGCCTGTTTGAAGCAATTTCACATTTGTTTACCAAGCCACAAGGGTGCTGTCATTTTATTGCTTTTGAATCCCTTCCAACTTTCTAATAAGCATCTATATAGCCAGGGGTCTGCTGGGTTACACTTGTATTTCTAAAGTCACAATCCTATGCATTACACAATCCTATGCATTACAAACAGTATTTGTGCATTGTGCACTTACAGGGCCAGTGTTCTTTCTTTAAGATATAAAAGGTATGCTTACAAAACCAGGAAAAATTCAGATTATAACACCACATTCTCAACAACTCAGTTGAAGACTGGTCAGACTTTAGACTGCATAGGCTTAACAGAACTAAATTGTGCTGGAAGACAGAGAGATGGTTTTAACTGTCGATACATTCAAATTCACAGTTTTCTGATGACCAGAACTGACCATTTAATTTGACTTTAAAAAAGTAATGTCTTCCTTCTGTGATCTCCCTTTTTCCAGCATGTAATTCTTCACTTGATGCTGAAGAACAGGAATTGGTTCAGAGTGTATGTAGTCTAACCTCTTGGTAACTATGACTTTAATGTAATTACATTAGACAGCATCACAGTTGGAGGGACCTTACTAAAATATAACACTTCAAGAAAGGAGATGATAAAAAAGTAAGGATGTTAGAAACAGCCTGAAGCAAAAAGGTAAAAGATTAAGAGCCATAGAATCAGCATGGAAGCTGATTAATGCCTTCCTCATTATGGCCATAAGAGGAAGCCAGAGAGGAGAAAGAAAAGAAATAGAGCTCTAGTTATGTAGAAAGAAAACTACAGAGACAACCAGGTGAGATAGCTTTCCCAAATCTCAGCACTCCAGCTAAGTGTGGATCTGCTACCTGGACCTGAAGAACAGAGGAAGCTGCCCGCATTATGCCAAATCAGGCCAGTGGTCTATGCAGCCACACACCGTGGGCCCATTACAAGCTTTCCTGGCTCTGCTACTATGACCTTTTCCAGATGGTTTTTTTCCTGGGTTTGATCCTGTTGGGAAGTGAGGGTTGTTGTTTTTACCCACTTCTCCAGAGCATTGTAAAGTGTATTCATATACTTCCTGGGGTTTCCCTGGCTTTTCTCTAACCATTCCCAAACTTGTTTTGATGTGAAGTTTTGGGAAAGATTGGAGTAAAGTCTGGATGGCTGCCATGTGGGTGAGAAAGTTTGAATTTTCCTGGTTGCACCTATACAGCAGTCATTTCCTCCTCCCCTGTCCCTGCTGTGGCCATTTGCCCCTGCCACTGAGGGACTTAAAAAGAAACTTGGCAACGGAATTTCATTATAACTTATCAGATTTTCAGAATTTCCATCTTTTTAAAAAGTAACTCTCTAGACCTTTTGTTGCAGAGAGATACCTTTCCCCTTATATCTCTGTAACAAAACAGCCTAGACAAAAAAATACTGGAAATTCAGATAATCTGACACACAAGATGTTTATAATGATATTAAATTGCTGATTTTTTAAAATGAAGAAGCCCTGGTAATAATGGGAGGGGGGTGGCTATTCTTAGGGGATTGGAAAAGGAAACTGGAAAAACATATAATTAAGGGCTTAAAAAACTATTCAGGATAAATAGGTACAAGTGAAAGAAAGCTGGTATGGAATACCAGTAAGAAAATGAAAAGAGTGCCCCCCGACAGTGAGACATTTGCATAGACTACAATGGATTTAGGAGGGCATAATTCTGTGTTTGCACTGTTTTGTTACTTTTACTCCTGAACAGGGTACAAGGATATGTGGACTACCCAATTTAAAATGTACTATCATACAACTAGGCTACTCTGGATAACCAATTGGGTGAGAAAAAAATCACCTTCCAAAGCAGCCATTTTCTGTGGGTGAGCTGATCTCTGATGCCTGGAGATCAGCTGTAACAACAGGAGATCTCCAGCTGCCACCTGGAGGTTGGCAACATTATTTTTATTCTGTCCTTTCAAGGATATGTACAGTATTCTCCCCTCTTCCATAGGGGAGAATCAGCTGTATGGAGATTTCCACATGACTAGCAGAAACAACTATTAACATTTCAGCAAGCATCTACCAAGCAGCTGTGCCAAAATCATACAAGCTGAATAATGACATTTATTTTTTAATGTATGGATGCTTTTATCTGCATCCAAACATTTAAAAAGTTGTAGTGCTCCAAAAACCACTCCAAATCCCACCTAAATCCCACCAAACGTTGTAGTGCTCCAAATCCCACCCACTTAACATGTCATCCCACCCAAGTTTACCCCAGACTTAAGGTAGATTTTTCAAGATCATGATCACCCTTCCTCCTTGGAAGAAGGTCAGGATAACGAGGGGGTGTGGGGGCATGCTTGACCTTTACCCAAGGCCCCAGAATCGCTAAGACTATCCTTGGAAACACTGCCATAGACAATTATTAAAGCAACTTGAAGAAAATCCAGTTGTTGTGGTGCAAAAGTTGGATTATATCTTTGAGCGCAGAATCCTGGTTATACAGTACAGTAGTTAATCACATTGCATTAAAAAAAACTTAACTGATTCAGCAAGGTGTCATTTCATTATGAAATGTCTATATTTACTTACTACTTCCAAATGGTCAATCATGTTTATAGCAGAGAATTACAGTAATTTGAAAAGTGTTTTAGCATTGTATATTTCCTTGTTTTACAGAACATTTGAGTTACAGTAAAATACTAATTATCCCCCAGACTACTGCTCATAAGTAGCTTTATAGCTCCTTTTTCATGAAACTCAGTTCACAGTGTAAGCCAGACTGCTCTAGAGTCCATAAGAAAGCTTTGCTGTGATTTTATAAGTTCACAAAGAGGCTTCGAGAGATCTAAATATATATTTACCTAGTTATGTATAATCACTTCTCGGTTCAAAACAGCTTCATTAAACAATCTGCAGAAAAACAGAATCAAACTGGCTGATATATTGTGGTTCAGCAGTGTGTGGGTATACATGCACACAAACCAGAGGACCCATGAGGACCCACAAGAGGATTTTGTTTCCCCCTGTATCCCCTCCCCATACTATTTTCACTTTTCCTTCCCTTTGCAGCCTCCACAGGCACCGTAATTCCGTTTCCCTCTCTCTCTCTCTTTCTCTCTCTCTCTCTCCCACCGACCCACCCACCAACCTACCTTTAACCTGCCCCCAACATTCAGTTTTCCTTCCTACTGATAGCCCCTACCCTTTTCTTCTCGTGGGGATCATAAAAGACATTCTTTTTTTTAGAGCTATAGATGTTGCTTCTCTTATTTTATGCCCCTAGGGTTGCCATCCTCCAGGTACTAACACAAACAATCACCTATGCTGAGATAGTATAAGCTAGAAATAAACAGCAGCACGGGGGCTCTTAAATTAGTAGTACCATATATTGTGAAAGAAATATATATGACTAATATAATAACAACCAAGACTGAATGTCCAAGGTAGGTATATTACAAGCATACACCAGGTAAGATTCCCAAATCACAAATGTTACAAATTATACATAAATGAAGAAGGTTACTTCACCTGAGAGATAGAAATAAACAATACAGGTTGCTTCACCAAAGAAAAAATGACAATACAGGTTGCTTCACCAAGGGAGAACAATAGTAATATGGGGTTAAAAAACCTTACAACAGATCAATGAATACAAACAGAGTATAACCCAGAAAATTTCAGTTTCTTCAAAGTAACAGCGAAGAAAATCTCTCAGGCAGCACCCGAGAAAGGTCTCTCAAGAAAATAGCCCATGCGAGCATAAACAGCATCAAGAACAAAAGACGACACCTCCGGATTGGTGAACGTTTCGCTTCGGAGCAGCTTCTTCAGTTGTGTTCAGGGCAATGCCTCTGTAAACAATATAATTAAATAATTGCAAGCTGTCTCGTTCTGTAAAAGATTTCTTATTAACAAAAGTGTTAATAAAATACCATCTTACCGGTGTGAAGTTTGGCTTTATATGAATATCATTCTAGAGATGGGCATATAAGCCTCTACAATAAATAAATAGAAAATCTAAGCAAAAATCAATTGGCAATATTAAAGAAGCAAGCAGGCAGAGTAGCAGGAAAGCAGCTTACCCGAGTACAGAAGAGAACGACCCAGCGGGTTCCCTAGCAATGAAGTGCTTGAATCTGCTAGAAACCCAGCACTATTTTAAGGAAGGAGAAAGGGAGGAGAAAGCTAGATCCCAGCTGAATAACATTATCTCCAAGCCTCATCCCTATGTAGTATGGGAGCAAAAAAATAAGAACTTACAGAACACTTAAAGGAAACAGCCTAGATCAAAGTCATTATTAAGACCTGCTGGAGCCAAAGTTTTAAATAAAAATATCATTTTCATCTCCTGCCTGTGTAATACAGTGGAGATGTCTTCCGTCTGGTATGGTTTGGGAGAATACTTCCATTTGGGGCTGGGCTTCGTTCCCACCCCCGCTACTCGGCGTTTCAGACTAGAGTAGACCTTTTTAAATTTTTCCGGAACATTAAGTTAAAAGAATTCTTTGGGGAACAAGCCAGTTCCATCAGAAATTTTCGGCCCAAATCATTTTTCACACCCAAGAATCCCAGTCACTTTATTAACACCTTCCAGTCTTTGGTACTTAGGGACATTAACAAACTGGAAAAACGTAAGGCATGGCGCAAAGACAATTCCTCTAATTTTTCTTCTGAAGATTATTCTATTCTCCAGAATCTTTCTAATGATTCTTCCATAGTTATCAGACCGGCAGATAAGGGCGGGGCCATCGTCATCCAGGACGCAGTACGTTATCATTCTGAAAATCTTAGACAGTTACAGGATAGCCGTTTTTATGAAACTATTTCTTCGGACCCTACTCAAAAAATTCTGAATGTAATTAAAACGGTTATTTTTGAAGGGCTTGCTCTAAATTATATTGACAAACCCACTGCTGATTATTTAATGACTCAAAGTTTTAGAGTCCCTATTTTTTATAGTTTACCCAAGGTCCATAAAACACTTATTGACCCTCCAGGCCGTCCTATTATCTCTGCCATTGGCAGCATATTAGAACCGCTTTCTAAGTTTTTAGATTCTTTTTTGCAGCCATTCAGCAAAATGACTCCTTCGTATATTAAAGACACACGTGAATTTATTAACCACATTGAAAACTTGCCCTTATCTCCTGAAGCAGTTTTTGTTTCTCTGGACGTATCTGCCCTTTACACCAACGTACCTTTGGAAGATGCACGTAATATTATCCAGGATAAATTAGATTCCCGCTCCGTTCTTCAGCCTCCCACACATTTTCTGTTATCTTTGGTGGATATTATTTTTGAGAATAATTTTTTTAGGTATGCAGACCAATTTTATGTCCAAAAACAAGGGGTAGCTATGGGGGCAGCCTTTGCTCCCTCTATAGCTAACCTCTATATGATTTCATTTGAGGAAAAGCATCTGTTTGGCAGTGAATTGTTCCAACATCATATCACTTCTTATCTTAGATATATTGATGATTTATTTTTCATTATGGATTCTGTTTCCAGCTTTGAGCTTTTACTTACTTGGATCAATTCATTGGATCCGCATTTAAAATTCACCGGCAATTATAGCACTACTTCTCTTGCTTATCTTGATGTGACGGTCTTTAGGACCGCGCAGAACACAGCAGCTGTTAAGCCTTTTCACAAACCCACGGACTTGGGGGCCGGATTACATTTTCAGTCACATCACCCTCTGCATTTAAAACGCAATCTTCCTTTTAGTCACTTGTTAAGACTAAAAAGAAATTCTACTCTGGAAAATGACTATCACCTAGCTGCGGAACGCCTTATTAATAGATTAAGAACGAGAGGATACGATGATCATATTACCTCCCAAGCCAGAATAAAAGTGGCAAACAAAACCCGACAAGAATTGTTATCCAGTAAGGAACCTCGGGAGCTTACACCTAGAGTGTTTGCCTCTCTGCAGTTCACCCACCTGTCAGGAGAAATTAAGAAAATAATTTTACGACATTGGCACATTCTACAGAGTGTGCCAGGATGCCAGGAAACACCACTGTTAGGTCTCAGGAGAACACAATCTCTGAGAAATTGTCTAGTCCATACGGACTGTCTTTCTAAGAAAGTGAAATCCAAACCGCATGGCCACTTCAAATGTGGCACATGCGCAATGTGTAAATTTTGTTTACCTGTTAAGGAAGTCAGTTCCACCGCTTTCAGATTCAGTTATAAAATTAAACAATTCAGCAATTGTCTATCTCAAAATGTTATTTACGCGGTCAAATGTCCCTGTTCTCTTTTATATATAGGTTCCACATCTAGACAGATAAAAGTGCGCATTGCTGAACACAGAACGCGAATTCGCGCACGCGTGATGGAGGCTCCACTAACGGAGCATTTTCTTAAGAAAGGCCACACAGAGGACGATCTATTATTTTTTGTTTTATGGAAGTATTCTCCCAAACCATACCAGACGGAAGACATCTCCACTGTATTACACAGGCAGGAGATGAAAATGATATTTTTATTTAAAACTTTGGCTCCAGCAGGTCTTAATAATGACTTTGATCTAGGCTGTTTCCTTTAAGTGTTCTGTAAGTTCTTATTTTTTTGCTCCCATACTACATAGGGATGAGGCTTGGAGATAATGTTATTCAGCTGGGATCTAGCTTTCTCCTCCCTTTCTCCTTCCTTAAAATAGTGCTGGGTTTCTAGCAGATTCAAGCACTTCATTGCTAGGGAACCCGCTGGGTCGTTCTCTTCTGTACTCGGGTAAGCTGCTTTCCTGCTACTCTGCCTGCTTGCTTCTTTAATATTGCCAATTGATTTTTGCTTAGATTTTCTATTTATTTATTGTAGAGGCTTATATGCCCATCTCTAGAATGATATTCATATAAAGCCAAACTTCACACCGGTAAGATGGTATTTTATTAACACTTTTGTTAATAAGAAATCTTTTACAGAACGAGACAGCTTGCAATTATTTAATTATATTGTTTACAGAGGCATTGCCCTGAACACAACTGAAGAAGCTGCTCCGAAGCGAAACGTTCACCAATCCGGAGGTGTCGTCTTTTGTTCTTGATGCTGTTTATGCTCGCATGGGCTATTTTCTTGAGAGACCTTTCTCGGGTGCTGCCTGAGAGATTTTCTTCGCTGTTACTTTGAAGAAACTGAAATTTTCTGGGTTATACTCTGTTTGTATTCATTGATCTGTTGTAAGGTTTTTTAACCCCATATTACTATTGTTCTCCCTTGGTGAAGCAACCTGTATTGTCATTTTTTCTTTGGTGAAGCAACCTGTATTGTTTATTTCTATCTCTCAGGTGAAGTAACCTTCTTCATTTATGTATAATTTGTAACATTTGTGATTTGGGAATCTTACCTGGTGTATGCTTGTAATATACCTACCTTGGACATTCAGTCTTGGTTGTTATTATATTAGTCATATATATTTCTTTCACAATATATGGTACTACTAATTTAAGAGCCCCCGTGCTGCTGTTTATCCTCCAGGTACTAGCTGGAGATCTCCTGCTATTACAACTGATCTCCACCCGATAGAGATCAGCTCACCTGGAGAAAATGACCACTTTGGCAATTGGACTCTATGGCATTGAAATCCCTTCCCTCCCCAAACCCCACCCTCCTCAGGCTCCACCCCTCCCACCAGTGGTGAAGAGGGACCTGGCAACCCTATATGCCCCCCGTGAATCCTCTCTACCTATACATGTCTCCATTGTCTGGTTTCATTTTTGATCCACTCTCTGGGATGAATTTGCAGTGAAAAGGGGAATCCGGTGAGCTTGGGTCTTCTCTTTCTTGCCTGTGGAAAAGTTGGTAAAATTCAACTCTTTGTAATGTTCCCAAGAAAAGGTTTGAGTGAGATTTAGTGTGGTCCATCTTCTGTGTAACAGTATTTTTCTGGAAACAAAGTAGTATTAAAAGATATGAATGAGCCAGCTACCTGAAACCAACTTCCATCGGGATCAAACTCAGGTCGTGAGCAGAGCTTGGACTGCAGTTCTGCAGCTTACCACTCTGTGCCAGGGGCTCTTACCTGGAGGTTGGCAACCCAAAACATTCATGAATCTGGAGTGTTATTTTAATGTCCAGGCAAGTAAAAAGATTGGCACAGTAGAGTTTTTTCTGGTGAACACAGATGACCGTTACCAGTGCAGGACCTCTCTCAGCCCATTCCTGAGAGCTGGAGCGGCGCCTCCAAAGAGATTTCCCCGCTGCAGCAAGGCAGGGAAAGGGCTTTTAAAAAATAAAATTTAGAGTGGGGGGGGGGAGCCACATTGAAAACAGCGATGCTGCTCCAGCATCTTTCTTTTTCATCCAAAAAGCATCCTGGTCAGGTAGACAATAGGAATGTCCAAATATTAAATTACCTTTCAGGTCTGGTGTCTCCATCCTACTCACCCCAGCTTCCCTACCTGCTTGTAACTCTTGCCAATCTTCAGCCTGCTCCAGAGATCTAGTCTTGTCCTTAGGATCACCGTGGTGATCTAATTCTATCATTCTGAGTAGCTCAGACTAGCCTGAGTTTGCCAGAGGTAGGCTACTAAGCAGGGTTGGCCCTGGTTAGTATTTGGACGGGAGACCACCAAGGAAGACCAGGATTGCTGTGCAGAGGAAGGCAATGGCAAGCCACCGCTGCTCATCTCTCACCTTGAAAACCCCATGAGGGGTTGCCATGAGCTGGTTGTGACTTGACAGCACGTAATTGTTAGTATTTTAATTCCAGCTAACGAAGAACAGCCCCTTCTGTCAAAGAAAGTGGACAAGAAACATTCACTTTCCTGAGCAACTGGTATGTCTGTGAATCAACCATCACACAAGCTCAGCCTGTATGCCCTAGGCTCCACCAGTGCAAGACCATACTATATAGTTAGTTTGGTGCTCCTTCCTTTTAAATGAGGTTGCACAACTCAAACATCCATACCCACTGTGAAGCATTTCTCCAGATGCTCTGTAGCCACTTTGTGGCCTTTCTTACAAGAGAATGCAAAGAAGCCATTTGCCAATTTCTCCATCTTTCCTCACATTAAAGATTCAGCACAGCCTCAGATCAAGTGTATAAAGTTTCAGCTCAGACTTAATAGGTTTGATACACTTGATGATTCAGGATAAGATGTGACATTTTCCTTAATCACTCACAGTGCTGAGGGTGATAACAATCCCCAGCATGACAGTCAAGAGAAACTGGGTTTTCTAAAAAACACATCTTTCTAGTTAATCAGAAGCCTAGTCTATAGGCGCTAGACTGAGATAGAAAATGCATTTTCTCTATATGGGGAGGGATCACAATTTCTCACATATCTAGTTTATAACTTGTTCCTTTAGAATTTGTATCGACACACTTTTAATGCCAGGTATAAAGCTTGTGAAATTCCACAGAACATCTCATTTAAAATTAAAAACAAAGCCAATTCTGTCATGGGGAAAGTAACTTTTTGATATTCACTTAAGGTCAAAGTACACATGCTTCTGAGGATCTGTGGTCAAATCCCAGGCTCTACAATTTGCCGTAAAAGCTGCTGCTCAGACAATATGGATCTTGGCTGCAGCACTGAGGAAGGTGGGTTAATTTTGTGCCCCATGTAATTTCCAATTTCAAATATCTTTCCCAGGCTGTTTTAAGCCCTGTTTAGGAAAGTGTAAAGGTTTAAAGCATTACAGCTGTCTTTTTTGCCTTCCTAAGGCTTCAAATAGCTTAGGAGTATTTGCAATTAGGGGACTCTCATCGGGGCAAGCCCTGACCTGAATGGCCCAGGCTAGCTTGATCTCGTCAGATCTCAGAAGCTAAGCAGGGTCAGCCCTGGTTAGTATTTGGATGGGAGACCACCAAGGAATACCAGGGTTGCTGTGCAGAGGAAGGCACTGGCAAACCACCTCTGCTAGTCTCTTGCCATGAAAACCCCAAAAAGGGGTCACCATAAGTCGGCTGTGACTTGATGGCACTTTACACACACACACATCGAGGCAAAGAATGAACTCCCGTTCTTCAGCATCATGACCTCCCATCTCTGTTGGGAGGGGGCATATGCAGCTGAATTGGATCCCATCACAATCACAGCATCACATGTAATTTGACCCTTAGGTAGTCCCACGCCTGAACTTTCCTGTGCTCTTTGATGCACGGTGGCCAAACAAACAAATTACAGTTTATCTCCAGACTACAGAGAAAATGGATGCATTGGAGGGTGGACGCTATGGCATTGTACCCCACTAAGGACCTTGACTTCCCCAAGCTCCATCTCCAAATCACCTGGAGTTTCTCAACCTATATCTGGCAACCCTACCCCCTTCATCTCCCGCCCGCGGCCAGAGGGGACCTAGCAACCCTAGCTGCAGTTGGGGAAGGCAAATTAAAGCAAGAGCTCCATGTGGGAGCAACAATCAACAAAGAACCCATGGGATCAAACCAAAATACTGAAAGAAGCACTGGCAAGTTCCTGAAGAGCTGAAGCTGTCCAGTTACACAGGAGAACCACTACAAGCAAACAGCCCCTCTATACTCTTATATGGATCTACAGAGGGAGAAAAGCCACAAAAGGTAGCCATTTTTTTCTTAGTATTGCTTCCTAGGAAACCTTGATTGGGTATATTAGTCTGATGGGGGGGGAACTATGATATCATGATTTGAAAAACACTGTGTCCCAAAAAGAAATGAGAATTTTAAAAGAGAGAATCAAAACTGATAAAAGGAAGTATTTCTTCACACAACGCATAGTTAAATTGTGGAACTCCCTGCCCCAGGATGTGGTGATGGCTGCCAACTTGGAAGGCTTTAAGAAGGGAGTGGACATATTCATGGAGGAGAGAGGTATTCATGGCTATTAGTTAAAATAGATGCTAGTCATGATGCATACCTATTCTCTCCATGATCAGAGGAGCATGCCGAATATATTAGGTGCTGTGGAACACAGGCAGGATGGTGCTGCTGCAGTTGTCTTGTTTGTGGGCTTCCTAGAAGCACCTGGCTGGCCACTGTGTGAACAGGCTGCTGGACTTGATGGGCCTTGGTCTGATCCAGCATGGCTTTTCTTGTGTTCTTAAAAGGCATAACTTTTCTGATAGCTGACATATGGCAACCGTCTAGTCTCTGAGCAAGGCCTGATGTTATGGAGAATGAACAGAGGCTATAATCAGAGACAAGTGTTTGGTACTGGAGAGACTGATCAGTACAAAATTATTCGAAATTCTTGCACTCGTCTTGAGAAAAGACCCTCAGAATCTGCCAAGTTTCTGAAGTGAGAAGAGCTTGCAAAATCCGGGGGGGGGGGGGGTGTGCCAAATAAAATAAATAGAAAGGAATGGAAATATAGGTAACTGATGCAGAGCAGGAGCCACAAAGAGGTGATTGTTTTGAAAACATATGAGTCAGTAGATTGCAAAAGGAAGCTGCAAGAAAAAAAAATCCTAAGAGAAACTTCATAAAGCATAGAGGCAGCCTCCCAGATCTCTGTAATATGCAGAATGTTGAAAGCAGCTCTCCAAGAGCCAACAACTCAACTCAACCGTTTTGCAAGACTTTGCAACCAGAACAGTGTGTTCAACACATACAAACAGATGGTGCATGCTTTACACGGGGACAGAGGCATTAATTGTACCATGAGACTCCTACTTGGCTGTTGCTCTGCAGTTCAAATGTTCCATGATTACATGAGATGTTTGAAGTTTTAGGAGCGACTATGGGATGCATGGAACGACACTGAAGGAAATGTCTTGGGAAACACCACTGAGGAATAAAATCTCAACTGAAAAATGTACTACAGTGAAGCTAAATAGCAAAGCTAATCCTGAAGAAGCAGAAGAATAAAGCAAGATTTAAAACTATGGCAGCCCTATCCTCACCAGATTCTGGGTTTTCCTCAACTTGCCTCTATATTTAAAACACACATACACAGGCCTTTTATGCAGAGTGGTTTCCCACCGGTCACCCCCGCCGACTGCTTCGAGGCTTCCTTTTGATTGTGCATGCCTTTTGTGCCCATCAGAGGTCACCTCGCTTTCCCCGCATGTTTTGCCCATGTTTTCCAGATGCTGTTTGAACCAGAATCTGGAAAATGTGAGCAAAATGTGCAGGGAGAGCAAGGCAACCTTTGACGGGCGAAAAAGGCATGCACAATCAAAAGGAAGCCTCAAAGCAGTCGGCGGGGGTGACCGGGGGGAAACATCGCTGCATCAAAGGCCACACATAGAGATGCCAGAGGTTGCTACTGAGTCACCTACTTAAGGAAGCAAGACCTGATGTGATGTCAGAGTCGAATGCTGATAAAGGAGACTACTGGGTATTTAAGCATTTCCCCTACTGGATTTAAGCGGGAGAGATTTAATCATGCACTTGCAGTGTTTCTGTCTGATGCATACCTTTTCTGCGCCCCCCAGGGTGTTAGGAATTCTTCACTCTCCCACTGAAGTCAATGGTATTTAAAAGTGCTTTACTTTTGGCTCTGTTAAGTGCTCTCCAAGGGCTTGGCAGGAGTGACAATGGGGCAAACTCAGCAGAGCAAGTTCTCTCTGTCTTTTCTGCCATTCCATACTTCTCCATCTTTATCTTTCTGTGTCACTTCTTTTTTGTCCATATGAATTGGAGAGCCAGCATGGTGTAGTGGTTAAGAGCAGCGGACTCAAATCCGGAGATCCAGGTTTGATTCCCCACTCCTACACATGAAGCCAGCTGGGTGACCTTGAGTTATTCACAGCTCTCTTAGAGCTCTCTCATCCCCACCTACCTCACAGGGTGTCTGTTGTGGGGAGGGGAAAGGAAGGTGATTGTAAGCCAGTTTGATTCTTCCTTAAGTGGCAAAGAAAGTTGGCATATAAAAACCAACTCTTCTTCTTACAGTATGCATGGTGTTTGCTCTGTCTCTTGGGCACCAGGCTCCGATTCCTCTGGGCAGCAGGTCCTGACCTGGGGATTGAAAGTGTTGAATGTTTGCCTGTGCACAAAACTGTAAGGGTTCCGCTTTATTGTCATCTTTAATATCCCTGTAATTAAATAGTTATTTTAGTATGGAAATCAATTGAAATCATGTGAATTGAGGACTGATTTGGACAAGATGTAGAAGATCTGGGATCAGGACTCTACACATGGTGACTTTTCTTTAAAATCAGCTGCAGGAGATGGGCAAATCTGGAGAAGGGCTTGTTGGAACAAATACTGAGAGGGTCTGAACTTTTTCTCCCTTGTCACTTCCCAGATAGAAATGTTCTCCCCAAGCTACTGATAGCTTGGAAGGGAGAAAGTACCTATGTTTTCTCTCAGGTCTAGCAGCAATTTGGAAGAAGAAATGTTTGTACCTGGGCAATAGCACCAAGAGAAAAAGGTTAACCCTCCTTCTCCCATACTGTGGCCCTCATCCAAATCCAACTCCCCATGGCTGCTTTTAAAGAAAATGTTAAGAAACTTGATTGCAGATCTCTTATGCCTAATTTTGCCCTTTACATCCAGTACCTCTACATAGGATCAAGCCATTAATTGGATTTGAAAGACAACTATAACCTTAAAATTCATGATTAATTAATGATTAAGACAGTCTCCTCCTGCTAATAGTGCTCTGTGTGGCCTCAGCTAACCAGGAAAAAATGTATCCCAAACTCCACTAGCATTAGCAAAAAGCTTCTTAAACCCCACAGATCTAATGAAGTGGGGCAGTGCTATTATGTACAAATGCAATTTCATGGAGAGCTATATATCAAGATTTCTGGGAGCTGTACACAAACCAGACATGAGACATTTCCATTCATATCTTTCAATATTTACAACCTTGCTCAATATGAAGAAATACAGCGGTGGGGTGAAATGAGGTGGACTGGATGTGTTTTTCACCCTGCTTCTTACTGGTGGTACAATTTCTGCATATGACATTACCACACTGCAACTTGCTTTTAAATGGTGTCAGAAACTTGGCATCTTGACAGGCTCAATGATACACAGAGGCCTAATTAAATTGTATTGTTGATTATAATTGTAACAAGATGTTGGTTTCCCAAAGCAAAGTATTTCTGTGTGAAGGAAGAAATGTGTTCTTGGAAAGTCCTGCCTTAAATCCGTTTGAAGGAACAGCAATTGAGTGAGTCACGGAGAAGGCAAGGATGGAGGAAGGTTGCATAATTGCTGCTTTTCTCTTCTGACTCACTGGGCAGCCAGCAACTTTCTGCTTGCATTGGCTCTCAGGTACAGCACAGTCTTATCTACTACATTCAGTCCTCACTAAATGCTCTGTGTTGAGCCCATGCGTTCATGCTAATCTTTGTTTGGTCGGAACTGCAGAAGGTAACAGCAGCCTGGGGGTAAGACAAATTCCTGTTGATACATCTTAGGGATTCCATGTAAACCATAGCCAAGAAAGGTCCAAGCCATCTAGAAGTCTTTGATATAGAAGGTGATACACTTACAAGGGAATCCCAAGTAGAGTTACACTCCTTCTAAATCTCCAAAAGCTAGTGGGTTTAGAAGGATGTGATTCTGCTTAGGATTGCACTGTTGAGCAAGAAATTTGTTTTGATCAGAGATATAAGGCAACTGTCTGTTCTTGTCCTAGAATCCTTCTTTGCCCCTTCCCAAAAGTTCAGAGAACAGTTTATAAGCTGTGATTCATCTCCTGTTTTTGGAGTTAGATCCAACAGTTCTCTTTAATTAAGAGGAAAAATTGCTCCTTATTTAGCAGAATGATCCATCCTATGTACTGGCTATCGGGAACATTAGCATAACCTTCAATTGTACATAATGAATTGGTACACCATCTGTTTTTTCAGTATAGGTACAGTTCATTAGTTTGTGCTGAACTGGTACCAGTCTGAGAGACGCTAAATATAACATATTGGGTTGATAAGGTCTTTGTTTTGTTTTGTTTTGTTTTGTTCTGATGTGAGATCTCCCAAGTTTGCTACTTTTTGTTGTATTCTGAAAATTATGTCATTTGGGAAGTACTTTTTTATAATTATAATACAAAATAATTTTGTATTATAATCATAATGTATTAGAATATAAACAGCTATTTCAAGATTGGGGTTGAGAATGTAACTTTCAGCAGTGGCCAGATAGTCAAAGAGGTGTTAAAGTCATAAGGTTGCCAACCTCTAGGTAGTGCCCGAAGATCTCCTAAAAAACAACTAATCTTCAGATAACAGAGATCAGTTCCCTTGGAGAAAATGGCTGCTTTGAAGCATGGACTCTATGGCATTATATCCCCTGAGCTCCCCTCCCCTCCCAAACCCCTCTCTTCCCAGGCTCCACCACCACCACCCAAAAAAAAAACTCCAGGAATTTCCCAGCGCAGATTTGGCAACTCTAACTCATGAAGAGGAGGCCACATAGAAGGTACATAACCAATAGGTAACTTCACTATAATCGTAAAGATACATCAAGAGGAAACACTGAACGTTGCTAGCAAAAGCCAAACTCAAATGGAACCAGAAAGTGAAATTGTTCGTGCTCAATTCCAGCACTTCCTAGTATGGCAAGACCAGAGGGCCAATATACAACATCCAAAAGAGGAAGCCAGATTAGTAGCAAAATTTAGAGTCCAAAGCCATGAAGATTTCTCCAGCTTTGCAAAAGTATAAGCAAGATCATCCAGGAATACTAACCATGAAGTGAAGGGAAACAGAAACAATGGAGGCCAACGTGTCCCCTGAGGTTTCTAGCACCTTTGCTAGAAACTCAAGGGGCAACACACACCCAACTAGGGTTGCCAACCTCCAGGTAGTAGCTGGAGATCTCCTGCTATTACATCTGATCACCAGCCAATAGATATCAGTTCCCCTGGAAAAAATGGCCACTTTGGCAATTGGACTCTATGGCATTGAAGTCCCTTCCCTCCCCAAACCCCACCCTCCTCAGGCTCCACCCCCAAATACCTCCAGGTATTTCCCAACCCGGAGCTGGCAACCCTACTCACAACCCAACAATTGCATTTCAGATTACCAATTGGATAAATTGCCCCAGTTTGCAATTTCACAGTTCTTAAGCAAGACAAGTGCATCTTCTAGGCTGTGAATTTCATAAACTGTGAATATGATCAAGGCATAATCATATCCATGGTTTTATGTAATCCAGGGTGGCAATGCAAATTTCTAATTTCATTTCAGGAACATCATTGAAAGAAGAGAATTAGTAAATAATAAATACAACATCCTTCTACAGGGCATGTACTGTAAGCTACCTATCACCAGAAGGGCTGCCAACTCCAGCTTGGGAAATTCCTCCCCCCCCCACTTTTGTAGATACCAGTTATTTCTATGTTTATAATGTTTTTAGAAATATGTACCCATATTTCACACACAAAATAAGAATTGCATCTCATCTTGCTCTCCAAACAGGAGTGAACATTCAGTGCTGAAGTTACGATGTTTATGAAGAAAAGAAAGTCCATATTTAGTACAGCAAGCCCAGTTCTGGTGGGTGAAAAGGAATTCTGAGACAAAAATATTCTCAAAGAGCCAGTAGCCAATGGTTCAACAGGTTAAATACCATCCAGAAACTGGAGCCCAACTGGAGTTCTTTAGAGCCCAACAGCGATGTCACTCAGCTGCAACCCCCAATTTATTGTGAAGAGGCTACATGATGTGCACAGAATGTTCTTCAGCTGGGAAAGTTCCTGATTTGGGTAGTGTCCAGGGAAAGATCTCTAAGGAGATGTGACACCTTAGAGTCCTCCTTCCAAAGATGCTGTTTCCTCCAGAGGAGCTGATCTCTGTAGTCTGGACATCAGTTATAATTCAGAGAGAACTGATCAGCAAGCACATGTAAGCCTTTCATCTGCTGGTCTTAAGAGAGCAATCCTAACTACTCAAAAGTAAGTCCTATTTTATTCACTGGGGCTTACTCACAGGAAGTAGTTTTAGGATTGCAGCCTAAATATTTCTGGCATTTGAACTTAAGGTAGGCTGTAATATCAAGGAAAACAACTGCTTCTGTTTCTGGTTCAGTACAGCTGTGTGGTTTTATTTTTCAACTTAATGAAGACCTTTATTGCGTGCTACTGCAGTCTAAACATCAAGAGACAAAATTGGCTAAAGACAGTTTGTACTGTATCATGAACACTCCTTTGGGAAATAAACACTAGTCAGAAATACAGGTTGTTCCTAGTTTATTCATTCAAATCCTCTTCCTAATGCAATATCTTTCAGGCTCATAATAGAGTGTAGGGTTGAAACAGAGTCTGTATAATAGGACCTGTGTGAAGCTTCTTCCTGTGTGCTGAAACATAAGGGTTTTTTCACAATGGGTTGGATCCTACAAGCTTTCACATTGAGGAGACAGATCTTGTCCTACCCTTCCCTTCTCCCTGCTGTCCCCTGTGGTGCCTGAAAATCCACAAATGAGGGGCAGGAGACCCTCTTAAACAAATCAACTGTAAAGCAAAGAGTTCCAGTCAGGAAGAGAAATTGAGTGAAACTATCTACTTCCCACTTGCATCAGAAAGCCAATGTTCTTAAGTCGATGACAAAATGTCCACAGGTCTATGACCTACTGTCGTCAAGGCAATGTCCTCAAGCTTATGACCAAACTAAATTCTACATGTATTTTTCCCTGTTTGGGATCTTTATATAGATATTTCATCCAAGAAATATGTTCTAGCACAGAAAGGTTAGAGAGCAAGTAAAAGAAAATTCCATTTCTAAAGATGGGCAAAAATGTCTTCCATCACCATTGGTTCAGTAACGACTTCTTCTGCCTTATGTCAATTCATGATATCACTTTTGACCGCTTTGGGAAACCCATGTTTTCCTTCTCTCACCATCACTTTTTCATTAGAAAGTGGAGAAGTGTCCATGTTTGAGTTTCAAATCCTTTCTTACATTCCCCCCTCCCGAGACTTGTTACACCCCTCCATTTTTCTATAATGTTTTTTTTTTTTTTCAAAATATGCCTGTTTTTACTGGCTCTGGGAGAAAGCTTCTTATGCCATTTTTTTTCCTGAGGACAAATCCCCTGGATGTGCAACTATTTATTGGCTGACACCACGTAGGTTCCAAAATGAATACAAATATGGGACATAGTGATGAAAAGTAGGAACCACCCGTTTATATCTGGTTGACAGGCATGGAGTAACAACATTCACTTATGGTCCATTTTCTGTTCCCTTGCACATTGGCTGGACCCCAAACCCTTTAAAAATAATAAACACTCTTGTAATAATACTCTTTGCAAGACTAGGATTTTTCCTACAGATTGAAGGAGAGGCATGTGCAATGCATAAGGGGGAAAAACCTCTGAAACACTTCCAATTTATTCTTACAGAAGAACAGTTGAACCTGACTGAGAAATAGGCCAAGACACTACTTTGGTAGCTAGCTAATGCCACATGTCCATTAGTTAGACTTGAAAGTCACTTGTTTCGTTTTTGCTTTACCCACCTGTGAACTGAAGCTTTATTTGAATGTCATTTTCTGTCTCCTTGCACTGAATTTTCCCCATTACATTTGCACATTTTTATCATTATTTTTGTGTCGATTGCATAAAAATGGCATAACATATAAATTTTGTAAAATGGCTTTAAAAGGCTGTAAAAGAAACAAACTGGAAACATCATTAATGAAAATGTATCTGAAGAAATCCCTTCCTCTATGTTGTGTGTCTACAGAAAAGATAAAGATATATAACTGCTTTCGCTCAGCACATACAGACAGCAAGGAGTGATGTCAGCACTTCCACAACGACTGTTGGACATATGCAAACCTTCCATTGGATCCAATCCATTAGCTGGCCAGCATATAGATGAAGACCACCAAGAAGTCTTACATATTCTGAGCTCCTGATGTAATAAATAAGCAAAACATTCTCATATACTGACAGCTGCAACTGATAATAATAATAAAAAATAATATAGAATACTTCTGTTATTAATATCTTAAAATCAAAGCAATATTGTAAGTAAAAACAAAAAGCTAGGGTTGCCAACCTCCAGGTAATAGCAGAAGATCTCCTGCCATTACAACTGATCTCTAGCCAATAGAGATCAGTTCACCTGGAGAAAATGGCTGCTTTGGTAATTGGACTCTATGGCATTGAAG
The DNA here is from genome assembly GCF_029931775.1 of Euleptes europaea. Taxonomy (NCBI): domain Eukaryota; kingdom Metazoa; phylum Chordata; class Lepidosauria; order Squamata; family Sphaerodactylidae; genus Euleptes; species Euleptes europaea. Next base: position 31,421,197 of record NC_079316.1, on the reverse strand, counting down.
TCCCTCCCCTCCCCACCCTCCTCAGGCTCCACCTCAAAAACCTCCCACCTGTTGAGAAGAGGGACCTGGCAACTCTAATTATAGTATTTGCATCTGAAATCGACAAAACTGCAATCAATTGGATATAATCCTTGACACCAGCTTTGGACTGATTTGAATGTTATTCTTAAGGATGTATGGTAGTTAAAACTTTTTGCAATTTTTGAATTATATATACATCTTTTGGTATTTTTGAAGCTTCTACAATTGTTTTTTTTAGACCTCTGGTACTCTGTACCTCTGAGAAGTTGCCAATACTTATGTCTTCTCTTTGATCTTTTGCTCATACAGAAAAAGTCCTTAAACTTAACATATGCTTTGTTGTTTAAAAAAAAACAATGGAAAATCAACTGGATCTTCACCTTGAGGGCTGCATCACATGGGTCCTGGGTTATAATTTTTTTTAATATCTCAGAAGATATTTTTTCTCGACCAAAACATTTTAGACATAAGAATTAATATCACTTAAGAATCAGACATTTCAATCCATATATAACCGCTTAAAAAAGTATGTAGGAGTAAAACAGCATTTACATTAACTGAAATACTTTTCTTCTAGTATGGGAATGACTCCTGTGGTTAATAAAAATGAACATAACATAAAATGGGTGTTAAAAATATGCAACATTATTCATTTGCAGCATTAAAGATATATTTCCTTATTTTTTAAAATACAGGGCTTTTTTCCTGCTGTGGAGATACAGATTTTTTCCTTAATTGGGATCACAATATTTGTGGATTGCAACTTCTATGTGGCCTTATACAAACAGATTCAAGATCTTTGGATAAAATTTATGAGAGATGAGTATTAGGTTAACTGTCAGAAATCAAGAATATACCAAAACAAGTGCAATTGGTGAAGGAAAAGATGTATTAGTCCTTCTAATCTGCCCGTGGATGAACATCTCCTCCATTCTATTCTTCATACTATTGTTAGTTTTGTGCTATGAAAAGATTCTTTAAACCCACAAATATTAACACCAAGCAATGATCAGTTGCATTTTAAAAGAAGCCATTTGCTTCTCTTCTTAAAAATATGAAATACAGACATCTAGTGGCCAAAGTTATGTATTTGAAAGAGATCAGATTTTGGACAAATTAAAAGCTATTTCTCACTGCTTTATAGAATTACCCTCATTTTCCACTGAATTTTGTACTCAGAAGTGGGGGGATTGAATCTGGTTCAAGTTACCTTCATTAATCATCCTTTCAGTTTCACCACAAAGAAAACAAAATAACCCTGCATTATGTGATAGGTTTCAGTAATGATACTGCTAAAACTCATTGTTACTAGTCTCAGGATATGAACTTGTTCTGGTAGTAGTACTTAACAGCATTACAAATTGAGAAAAATATCTCTCTAAAGTTCTTGTTTGGCTCTTTTTTCTCCTTTCTAGAGAATAGCTCAGTTTGTCAAAGCCAATTCCAAATCCAGCTGAAGGAGTAAGCTATTTTCCAGAAAATTTCAAGGCTAGTGTTCAGAGTACCATGAGCATCCTTGACCTCATACTATTTTTTCATGTTTCTCTCTCTCTCTCTCTCTCTCTCTCTCTCTCTCTCTCTCTCTCTCTCTCTCTCTCTCTCTCTCTCTCTCTCTCTCTCTCTCCCTTGGTGACAGGCCTGTGCGTTCCAAAAGCACCCCCCCCCCAAAGATTAGGGCATCTCCAGAACATCATCCTATAGGACAAGATGGGCTGCCACTGGAAGTAAAAATCTGTATGTCCATGCTGAAGAGCTGTGCATTTACACGTGGACTTCTCTGGGTTTCAGTCAAAATTAATCTCTTTAAAAAACATGAAATCAAAATCCTATTACCTTATGATCCCAGGGAAAAACATTCACTATGATCTTTTCTCCCTTCCATTTTTGTAACCTATGTTCCCAAACTAGTAATGCAAGTTTCTAACATCAGATTTCTTTGTCTACTTGCATTAGAGCCTATCAAAAATAGTAGCTGGCTTGTAGGGTTGCCAACCTCCAGGTACTAGCTGGAGATCTCCTGCTATTATATCTGATCTCCAGCCGATAGAGATCCGTTCACCAGGAGAAAATGGCCGCTTTGGCAATTGAAGTCTATCAACTCTATGGCATTGAAGTCCCTCCCCCCCCAAACCCTCCCCTCCTCAGGCTCCACCCCAAAAACCTCCCGCCGATGGCAAAGAGGGACCTGGCAAACCTAAGCAGAACTATTATTCTGCTTTGGGATGGTTGCCATTGTATCACTTGTTAGTCCTGTTATACTTAAATAGTAAAGAAGCCTCAGAAGCTACTTTCCATGCACAAAGGCGAGTATGGCAAGGAGGAGTTGAAATAAGAAATATCTGAGTTGGGAGTCATTGAACAAAGGGCATATTGAAAATGGCAGCTATAGAATGTCATGTTTTAAGAATATTTGAATAAAGCAACAGTCTCATTGCCCTGTATCAGATTTCTTGCTGTTAAAAGCAAATTCTTTGGTTGTTTCTCCCTCTTGTAATGATAATCTTGGGATCAGTTAACTTTCAGCGATGGCTCCTTGGAAGATATGAATGTCTACAATTTCAAGGTGCTTGGATTTCCATCATTGTCAATTGTCTCATTGGAAAAAAGTTTCCACAAGTTCTCCCTTTTCTTTGATTGCCCTCCTTCCCCAAGCTTTGTAACATCAAGCCAAAAATGTTCCCTTCGCCATGATTTTTTCCTCAGATTCTTAAAAAAAAACTTCCCACATTCTTGCTTCCCATACAATGCATTGCTGCTGGCTCTTTATCTTTGGCTGTTCCAAGGCCATACTGAGGCAATGAGGAAAGCACTCATATGTATGGTTGCCAGCTCTGAGTTGGGAAATACCTGGAGATTTTGGGGTGGAACCTGAGGAGGGCAGAGTTTGAGAAAGGGAGAGACTTCAACGGGGTATAATGCCATAGAGTCCATTTTCCAAAGTGGCCATTTTCTCTAGGTGAACTGTTGGCTGGAAATCAGTTGTAATAGCAGGAGATCAGCCACCACCTGGAGGCTCACTCAAAAGAAATACCTATGCTGAAAAGAATCAACAGCACGCAGGCTCATTTGATTACAATATAAATCCAATACAACTACAATAATGAATAAATACAACACACGTGGCTGTATGTGTACAAAATACTTATATTAACACTAATGTAATAAATCTAGCCAAAAATATATAAACTACAAGTATAACACTAAGGCAAATAAGATAGGCACATTGGTTCTTGTAGGTTATCCGGGCTGTGTAACCGTGGTCTTGGTATTTACTTTCCTATGGGAATACCAAGACCACGGTTACACAGCCCGGATAACCTACAAGAACCAATGAACTCTGACCGTGAAAGCCTTCGACAATAAGATAGGCACAGTCCAAGGAATCCTGTATATCCGTAGGGGGGTGGGGAAACACCCCCTGGAGGCTGGCAACCCTACTCAAATTATGAAATAACAAATTTAAAAGAGAGAGAGAAATGAAAATGGGAAGTAAGAATTTTTCAGCCAGCAGTATAACCTAAGTGATCCTCATAAACAAAATGCTCTCCTTCTCTTCCTCTGAACGAAATGCAATAAGAGAAGTTCTCTCTGTCTGTCTGTCTCTCTCTCTCTCACACACACACACACACACACACGCACACACACAGAGGGGGAGAGAGGGAGAGGGTGAAAGAGTATATGTAGAGCAATGCATTTCTGGCACTTCTGTGCAGGAAATGAGGATGACCTTAGGAGAATATGAGGTACAAAAAATGTTAAAACTTAATAAGTGTGGGAATAACTATTCTGTCTGTGCTGCATTATGCTACAAACAAGACAGAAGCAAACAGGAAATTAGAACTATATTCATTTTACAACAGAAAATGACAACCATGAAAAGGATGCATACAAATGAGACAAAAAATAAAATCTCTAACTATTGAGATTTCAAAAATGACAGCACTATTATTAGAAAACATAGTATTCCAAATTAATGCTGAGTAAAAAGTCTTCATGATTCCATTTCCACCCTCAATTTCCCTACCTTTCTGTGGTCATTTAGCGCCCGTCGCTCTCCTCTGCACCCACTCGATTCTGTCCACATCTTTTTTGACATGAGACCTCCAGAACTGCACACAATACTCCAAGTGAGGCCTGACCAATGCAGTGTACATCAGAACTATAACATCTCACGATTTGGATGTTATGCCTCTATTGATGCACCCCAAGATTGCATTAGCTTTTTTTTATCACCATATCATACTGGCTGTTCATATTTAACCATCTGTACCCCAAGATCTTGTTCACACACACTGCTGCCCAGAAGTGTATCCCCCATCCAGTATGCATATCCCTCATTTCTGTTACCCAGATGTAGAACGCGGCACTTATCCTTGCTGAATTGAATCCTGTTCACATCTGCCCACTTTTCCAGTGTGCACAGATCTTGTTGAATTCAATCTCTATCTTCTGGTGTGTTTGCTGCTCCTCCCAATTCAGTGTCATCTGCAAATCGAATGGAGAGTAGTCCCTCCACACCTTCATCCACATCATTTATAATAATATTGAAAAGTACCGGGCCCAGAACCAAGCCCACTGGACCCCTCTCTCCATTCAGATGAAATGCCATTGACAACTACTTGTCTATCAGGGATCGCTCTGAGAATCAAATAATTTCTCAACCATTTCATGTTGTTTGAAATAGGGCTTAAAGAAAGCAAATCCTTTTAATTCTGATAATTTTTTATAGACCCTGACTGGGAGGGGGGAATGGCTCACCAATATTTCAAAATATTTTCCATTGTTCTTTAAAGAAGATGCAGATTAAGGTCAGCATATACACTGAGTGCTGTTTTCTACAAAAAGAAAGCATACCCACAAATAGTCATTTGCAAGAGAACAATAATCTTAACACAAGGCAATGAAATAGTCAATCCCATATTGACAGCCATATAACCTTTTTACAGGCAGTATGCCTGCTTCCTATCTAGAAAGGCCTTATGGGAAGACAAACACTGCAAGTTTATGTTAGCTTGAAACCTGGCTTGTGGCTTCTGGTTACATGACTATTGTTAATGAAGTTGTCACAGGAAGCTGTAGCCGCCTGGTATCTCGTCATATTTTTCATTCGGCAAAGCACTGTTTACCTTGTAGAGGCCCAACATCTTTCTCTGTTATCTCAGGCAGTTTAATTAGAAGGTACGATCATCCAACATAGGAAATGAGTAGAGTGCTAAATAATAGTTGGTAGAGCAGTCTGAAGCACTGCATTCTCATCAGTGACTTATTATAATCACTGTAATTAAAAAAAAATAAAAGGTCAAACAGGACGGTCATATACAACAGGGATTAGCAGCTCCCCAGATAATTTGTTGAAAAACGAAGCCTCCAGCAACCACCCACACACGATTTATAGTCCCTTGAATTTTTGCCTATTGACAAATGCTACCCGTATTATATGGTTACTGGGGTTCCAGCTGGAACTGTGTCTATGGAATTAATTTGCACTAATCAAATATATTAGTCAAAGGTACGACAGCAGAACAAGAACAGTTTGGCATCTATAATTGTGATGGCTGTGTTAGTGTTGTTCAACTGAAAGTTTAGATTTCCAAAATTCATACTCAAGAAGTTAAGCTGAGACAATGATCTTTTATGCATGGTTGTTTCACTCACCGTCACCCCTCCAATGACTTCGGGTCTTTGTTTAGATTATGCATGCCATCTCCGACTGTCAGAGGGTGCCTCACATACACAACCTTTATTGGCATAAACAATTACAAAAACGTCAGGAGTCAAGAGAAAATCTCCTAGAAGCAAAGTAGAGAAATTTCGCTACCGATTCAATGATATTCCTGTTCTTTGTTACAACAAGTTTACAAATTTTACAATGATCAGATAGCAGACTAGACTTTAAGTAAATGGTACGAAGATCCTTATAAAATTTGCAGTAAAGTAGGACATGTTCGTTATCCTCAATCTAGTTCATCCCACAAGGACACAATCTCTCTGTGTATGGGATTTTCTCAAATCTCCCATATAACACCAAGAAGGATGAACATTAAAACGAAACAACATAAATGCCCTACAAAGGGACGGTTCAATCAAACAGGAAAAGTATTCTGGAAAGGAGGGACCATAAGGAATACCCCAGAGCACTGGAGAGCAACAGCCAGAAGCAAGGCTTTTCAATTCTTGTAACTCCACATTGATAAGTCTTTGTTTGATCAATGCAAAGGCACTGTTTTCAGAGAGCAGGACCAAATCATTAATATTAAGACCAATGACTGAAATTTTCTTATCAATGAGGGCCAGCCATTCAGAAATATGGTACTCAGCGAGCATAAGGTAAATAAGGCTATTAGGGTCACATCTATAATGAAGACGTAGCCAAAATTTAATCGTTATCATCCAGGCCTTAGTTACTAGACGTCTCTGGTTCAACTCCAAGCATATGGCCGCATAAGATACGCAGGCTGGAAGCCCTAAAATTTTTCTCAAGAACTTTGCTTGAACCCATTCAAGCAGTGCATTGAAAGTAGAGATCCAAATTGGCGTACCTTATAGTAATCTAGCGCAGATTTTTAAATTAAACACTTTAAGTACAGCAGGAATAAACTGGTTTCCTTTGGTAAAAAAGAAACGAGAAATTGCAAGAGCTGTACCATTTATAGCTTTTGCCTTTTCCCTAACATGAGTGGCCCAACTAAAATTACGCTGAAAATGGATGCCAAGATATTTAAAGCATGTAACCTGTTCAATGGATTTACCTTGGAAGGTCCATTCAGTGGGCTTCCAATTTTTCCTAAAAACCATAATTTTAGATTTTTCAAAATTTAGGGATAGTTAATTTCTAGAACAATAAGTTAGAAACTGATTTATCAATCTTTTCAGTCCAATTTTCGATAGTGAAAGTAGGACTGCATCGTCAGCATATAAAAGCAATGCCACATGCTTATTCCCTATTTTTGGTCAATGACCATCTATACCACTCAAGAAGGGGGCCAAATCATTTTAAAAAAGGTTAAATAAAGTGGGCACCAGGATGCATCCTTGCTTTACCCCAATTTCTGTTGAAATCCTGGGGGTTAACTCACTCTCAGTAGAGCACCTTATCTGGCAAGTAGTTTCAGAATGTAAGTTTTTTAATAGAATTAAAAGACTTTTATCAATCCCCATATCATACAGTTTTTTCCATAGCATAGATCTGGGTACAGAATCGAAGGCACCCTTTAAATCTAAAAAGGCAGCATGTAATTTAGGCCCCTTCCCTTTTTTATATTTGCCTATAAGATGGTTTAGAACAGCACAATGATCTAGTGTTGATTTGCCCTGACAAAAGCCAATCTGCTCCGATCCCAGGATTTGTTGATCTACAATCCAGGTTTTAAGCTTTCTCACTAAATGGCTGGCATATAGCTTCCCAATGGAAGACAAGAGGCTGATTGGCCTATAGTTGGAAGGAAGCTGAGGATCGCTTTTTAAAAAAATAGGGACTGTTATGGCGTTTCTCCAGTCATCTGGTATCCCAGTTCTATCTATAACCGTATACAGGGCTGTCAGAGGTTGCCTCACTCTCCCCCTGCATTTCCCCATGTTTTACCCACGTTTTCAAGTTTGAGATAAAACAGGTCCCTCAAAATGCGGGCAAAACACAGGGAAACGGGGAGAGCAAGGCAGCCTCTGACAGTCAGAAATGGCACACATAATCCAAACAAAGACACGAATTCATCAGACTTATCTACTTTTCAACAATTCACTGAAGATAGGACGAGCAAGTGGGATCCAGAACTGATCCCACAAAACTTCTACCCTTTTCATTTCTTTGGTTGAGTAAAGTAAGAAAGGTTTATAATTAGCTGGCCCATACATTTGGTATAGCTTCACTATAGGCTTGGTTTTTAATTCATTTTAACTTAATTGGTACAGTGTTAATCAAACTATCAGGTTGGGTGTTGGAAAAGGTGTCCTTAGAGCGGCAGCTCCTAAAGGCAACAGTCTGTTCATACGGCACAATGAAATTTGGAACTGTTTTGTTAAAAAATGTGGCCAGGCAAATGTGGGAAACCCACTGTTTGTAATGCCATACTAAGTAATAATGACAATTATATCTACTGGGGAAGTAAAGTAAATCCATAAAAATTTGACCGAATGTTACAGACCTACCAACTGGTTATATGCACACTGTAGAACATAAGAACATAAGAAAGGCCCTGCTGGATCAGACCAAGGCCCATCAAGTCCAGCAGTCTGTTCACACAGTGGCCAACCAGGTGCCTCTAGGAAGCCACTAACAAGATGAGTGCAGCAGCACCATCCTGCCTGTGTTCCACCGCACCAAAATAATAGGCATGCTCCTCTGATTCTAGATAGAATAGGTATGCAGCATGACTAATATCCATTCTAACTAACAGCCATGAATACCCCTCTCCTCCATGAGTATGTCCACTCCCCTCTTAAAGCCCTCCAAGCTGGCAGCCATCACCACATCCTGGGGCAGGGAGTTCCACAATTTAACTATGCATTGTGTGAAAAAATACTTCCTTATATCTGTTTTGAATCTCTCACCCTCCAGCTTTAGCAGATGACCCCGTGTTCTAGTATTATGGGAGAGGGAGAAAAACTTCTCCCTGTCCATTCTCTCCAAACCATACATAATTTTATAGACCTCTATCAGGTCTCCCTTCAGCCGCCTTCTTTCCAAGCTAAACAGCCCTGAGCGTCTTAACCTCTCCCCATAGGACAGTTGCTCTAGTCCCCTAATCATTTTGGTTGCTCTTTTCTGCACCTTCTCAAGCTCTGCAATATCCTTTTTTAGGTGTGGTGTAGCAGATTACCACTTGGTAGACAGACTTCTAACGTCATCACTTTATGACTAAGACACTGAGTTCAGGTATAGAAGATAGATCTCCATATGTGTTGTGTTTGATGGGTCTTGCAGTCAGCATGGGATTGGGGAGAATGGATACATTTTACTGGCATTCAAAAGATGAGGTTTATGCCGTGGCAAAGCACACATTTTGCACGTAGAAGGTCCCAGATTCAGTCCCTGGCATCTCCAACTTAAAAATTTATCGTGTGATAGATGATGGGAAAGATCTTCCTTGTCCTTAGACCAGGGGTCGGCAAACTCATTAGTCAAAAGAGCCAAATATCAACAGTACAACGATTAAGATTTCTTTTGAGAGCCAAATTTCTTAAACTATATAGGTAGGTACACTGTTTATTAACTTAATAAACTTTAATTAAAGTTTTAAGTCTTAATTAAACTATAGGTACACTGAATAAAACTTGATATCATACTTAATAGGGATCTTATTTATTGATAAAAATTACCCCCTCCCCATCTGGAGTCCTCGTCTGGAGGTCTGGTCTACCGCCATAAAAGCCTATTGGTAGACCTGGCCTCCGGCTGAGTCCCATTGGGAGGCCAGGTCTGCCCATTGGCTTTCTTGGCAGTAGACCTGGCCTCCAGAGGCCCATAGAAGCCAATTGGTAGACCTGACCTCTGAAGGGGGACTTTTCCCCCTCCTCGGAGTCCAGGTCTACCGCCAATAAAGCCAGTGGGTAGACATGGCCTCCCAGTGGGACTCAGCCGGAGGCCAGGTCTACCAAAGGAAGCCCACCCCGCCCAACAGCTGATAGGTGGGGGGGCAGGAACCGCTGAGCCACCCGCCCAGCAATCGCACGGCTAGAGGGGAGGGGAGGCTTTAGCCTCCCAACCATTGAGGGCAAGTGAAAGGGGGACCTGGCCATTCTCCATGGCGGGGGGGGAGAGACAGCGCGCCCGCTCACCTGCTCTCTCACGCTCGCTTGCTCTCTCTCTCTCAGGCGCGCCGGCTCCACAGCCTGGCTGCCGGCGCGAGCAGGCGCGAGAGCAGGGGCTCCAAACCAAGTTCGGAGAGCCGCACTCAACAGGCCAAAGAGCCGCATGCGGCTCGGGAGCCGCAGTTTGCAGACCCCTGCCTTAGACCTAGGTAATCCACTGCCTGTCCAAATAGCCGATATTGACCTAAATTGACCAGTGATTGGATTCAGTATAAAGTAGCTTCATATAGTTATATGATGGTGCCCATTGCCATGATGCATGTCTCATAATTCTATATGTAGGAGGGGATCATGTCCAGGGTTGTGCACTGCTAGGGTTGCCAGGTCCCTCTTCACCATCGGCAGGAGGTTTTTGAGGCAGAGCCTGAGGAGGGCGGGGTTTGGAGAGGGGAGGGAATTCAATGCCATAGAGTCCAATTGCCATAGCGGCCATTTTCTCCAGGTGAAATGATCTCTGTCGGCTGGAGATCAGTTGTAATAGCAGGAGATCTTCTGCTATTACCTGGAGGTTGGCAACCCTATGCACTGCCAAGAAATGTACCAGTGAAATGATGCTTGGCCCCTGACTACCTTTGATCAGTAAGACATTTTATCATGGTTTTTGTCTGAAGCAGTATTACTGCTGTTCCCTTTCCACAAGAAAATTTGGGGGGGGGGGGACACAACCTCTCTATGTTAATCTTTCATATCTGATTCAAGTAGTATACCTGGAATCACATGTACAAAAGCTAAATTAGAGTGGTTCCCTAAGAGCATGGGGCACATTTTGGAATGATAAGGTACAAAGGTTTGGACTTTAGTCATGGATCTGTGAATACAGCATTTTCCATGGGACTTAAGGCTAAAACAGTAATTTCAGGAAAATAGGAGAGAGTAAAATTGAGCCTTAACTTGTGAATTTTCCTTTGTGGGTCAATAATCAATCCCCTGCCCCCTTTTTAATGCATTTGCTATAGTCAAGAGTATCAGAGCATGCTGGGTAATAATGGAAGGGAAATTGGGGGGTAATAAAAGAAAATAGTGTTCTTGCTTCCTTTCTAAAAGTGAACATAATAATTCAGATCTTCAGGAATTTTTTAATTAGTTTTGTATTACCTAACTGCAGCATAATCTATCAAACTACAGATAAAAGTACCTGATCTGGCAAAAAGATGCCAAATTACATTACTTACCCTTTCTGTATTTACTAAATATGAAAAGGAGCCCCATAATGGGTACTGATAAATTCCAAGTCAATGGAAAACATAAAACTCATTGGTGACTTTAAAGAGGCCTGGTTGAATTCCAGACAGACAGATCTGTGCTGATCTCAGATAATCTCCCACTGAGACTGATGTCCAGAATGCAGATATATCATTTGCCATCATCTGATTGGTCCTTAAAAAATGCTTCTCCAGGTTTAAAAATCATTTAGTACCGTTCATGCAGTATCCCAAAAAATTGCACACTTTCCATCGACTAATGATGACATGAATGAAATGCATTGCAGTACAAAAAGAATGTCTTTTAACAGATAAATCTATATATTTTCTAGAAAAGAAAGGGGATAATTTAATGCAAGTATAGGTATATATAGAGCTATCAAGCTCTATCACATTGGAGGTGGTCTGCCATCTTGATTTTACACTTCAGGAAGAATGTAATTCTCCTTTAGATGTCAAGTTTTTTTAGTTGCTTTCAGGCTTTCAGACCAGTGCAATAGCTGTGAATCTTCCAAGTAGCAAATTTTGTTGGTGCTATTTTTGGAACTGTTAGAAGCACCTTTAGCTGTGAAAAATATCCAATTTGGATCTTAGCAATGCTTTCCCAGTGCAGTTTAAATATTCTGCAATTGTGCACGTAGTATCATAAAACCTTAAATAGATAGCTGGCAAGGTCCAATAGGTGATAAGTTTACAGATATATTTCACAATTATCTTATCGGTGAAAAAGCTGTACAGCTGTTACTTTCCAAGAATTTATGGTGCCAAAGATAATTCTTAATCAATAAACACCAAATGCAGGCAGTATATTTTGTGCAAATAAACATGTGACAGAGTTCTTTTATGTATTTTTAGTTCTGCCAGCTTCTAAACTTTCAAGGCCAGGTTGAAGTCAAAGTGCTCCAACACAGAAAGCCAACAGAAGATTTTTCAGAATTTAACCCTCTTTCCTCATTTGGGGACCTAGCTGGCGCAATGCTGTTAGGAGATTTCATCACTCCATCTGCAAAGAATAAGTAACCCTGAAAAAAAAAAAACATTAGTCTAACCACATAGTCTAGAAAAGGTTAATACTGGCTGTCCTTTGAAGAAATTAACTACAACGGAGAGTCATTTCACTGAAAAAAATAAAGTACAAGTGTCACTCAAAACACAAGCAAGAAGCACAGTTCTCTTTAAAGGCTGAGAGCAGAAGGAAGCACATGATAGTCTTTATATTAACAGAATGTTCAAAATGTTTGAGAGGGAGCACTAAAAGGTTTAGCCTACTCATGAAGGAACATTGTGATGTGTGTGTGTTGTGTGTTAAGTGCCGTCAAGTCACTTCCGACTCATGGCGACCCCATGAATGAAAGTCCTCCAAAATGTCTTATCTTTGACAGCCTTGCTCAGATCTTGCAAATTGTGATGTAGGACTAACAAAAAGGAGGCACTAGGTAGGTTGCCAATCTCCAAGTGGGGCCTGGAGATCTTCCAGAATGACAATTTATCTCCAGGCTACAACGTCCAAAGATAAATACCGTATTTTTCGCTCCATAGCACGCACCTGACCATAACACGTCCCCCCCCCCCCAGCTGGCCGTCGGGGCGGGGAAAGCCGGCTCGCGCTGGAACGACACGAGCCAGCTCTGTGCGACCCGCCCGCCTCCCAGCTGGCCGTCAGGGCGGGGAAAGCCGGCTCGCGCTGGAATGACGCGAGCCGGCTCGGTGCGCCCCGCCCACCTCCCAGCTGGGAGGCGGGCGGGGAAAGCCGGCTCGCTGTTCCAGTGTGCCCAGCCGGCTCTGTGCACCCCACCGGGGCGCGCTGGAACGGGGCGCACAGAGCCAGCTCGTGTCGTTGCAGCGTGCCCAGCCGGCTCTGTGCGCACATTCACTCCATAACACGCACAGACATTTCCCCTCACTTTTGAGGAGGAAAAAAGTGCGTGTTATGGAGCGAAAAATACGGTAAATAAATATGAGATCCCCTGGAGAAAATGGCTGCTTTGAAGAGTGGACTCTATGGCATTATATCCTGCTGAGCTATAATTCTCCAGGAATTTCCCAGCCCAGAGTTGGCAAGTAGGAGCCCTGGCCATTCAGGAACCCTGAATGTAGCACAAGGCATGTTGTATGGTTTCATATGAAGTTTTTGTTGGATCTTGATTATGTGAGGAAAAGCCCAGCAGGAATCTTGTGAGGAGAAGCCCAGCGGATGCGTGTGCGGTGTTCCCTGATTCTGAGGCGTAATGGTCTAGATGGGCAGCCTATGTACATTAATTTGCACGGGCAAATTACAGAATAAATAACCATTTCAGAACCACAATTGGTAAATTGTTTAAGTGTATAGGAAAATTTTGTTGAGGTGGAACTAACGCGTTTTATGGGGAGACTGTGGGGGCACATTGAGCAGGATCCACATTTATGGTGGCCTTGGACATTGATATGTTTTTTTTTGTTTGTTTGTTTGTTTTGTGAAGATCAGTTTTAATTAGTTGTTCCCTTAGAGATTTGTTGGGGAGGGGGCCCATGGAAGTTCTGTCAAGATAGGGAGAGTTTGTAATAATAAAGTGCTGTCAAATCACAATTGACTTATGGTGATCCCATGAAGTTCCACCTCATGGGGTTTTCAAGGCAAGAGATGAGCAAAGGTAGTTTGCTATTGCCTTCCTCTGCTTAGCAACTCCAGTCTTCCTTTTGTGGTCCCCCATCAAAATATTTTCTATAGCCAACCCTGTTTAGCTTTCAAGCACTGATGAAATTGGGCTAGTCTGGGTTATTAAGGCTGCTACTTTAGCCCACAGGTAATCCCAATGAAATGAATTAAGCCATCCAGGTCCTTCAGAACGGAATCCTGGATACAACTACTTGTGGGCTAAGGTTGTCCTAGATTGTGTAAACAAAGATAATCCAGTAGTAGAAAAGAGCAAGAGTCTAGTAGCACCTTAAAGACTAACAAAAATATTTTCTGGCAGGGTATGAGCTTTCGTGAGCTACAGCTCATGAAGAAGTGAGCTGTGGATCACGAAAGCTCATACCCTGCTAGAAAATATTTTTGTTAGTCTTTAAGGTGCTACTGGACTCTTGCTCTTTTCTACTACTGCAGACAGACTAACGTGGCTACCCACTGTGAAAGATAATCCAGTTATCCCCTTCCATTTAATGAAGGCTTCTAGTGGAGGAATCCTATCTGTATCAGAGGAAGACTCCTCACTTAGAAGAATATAGTCATTGTATTCAAACTAGAGAATAAAATGCAATAATCTATATACAAAATAATTAATTTGGCAGAAGAAATGGTCTGCCAAAATCTGTGCATCCTTTAATATCCTAAAACTGAATGTTCCTAAATCCATATATTGCCTTCTAAAATATAAATATTTGGTTTGAAAAATTGATGTTTAACACCTCTTCTTTAACTTTTGCAAATTAGCAAAAATAACTCTCTTTCTGAGACATTAGTAACAACTGAAGTGCTTAAACTATAATTTAAAGTCACATTTTCTTGAGACTGGGAGGAATTAAATTGTAGTTCTGGACAAAAGTTTGATATTTAGTTACATATAATTAGATATTCCAGCCTTGCTGCAATTCCTTAGAAACTGAATGAAGTTTACCAGTGCAAAGAACATTCTTTTGAATTGGACTGGCTATAATGAGTTTATACAGGAGATATGGCAGACATTCAGCCTTAGTATGATGGTTTGCAAGACTGGATCCCATTAACTAGTCAGTTACAGTCCATCTAGTCAAGAAACTAGGGTGCAGCCAGTTTGCAAACTGACCAGAAAAACCTGACTTTTTTTTTGTTGTTTTGTTTTTGAGACAGATGCCACAACATCAAAGGACATGTTTAGGGTTGTGCAAAAAAACAAAAATTGGTAAATTTTGGGTTTGGGTTTATTGGGCCTGATTTTTTTCCGTAAACCCAGAATAAGCCAAATACCCATACTGGTAAATTTCAGTATTCGGCTTATTTCCAGGTTTGCTGAAAAATTCCGGCCCATTGTAATCTATGGGGATTTTGGGGGCGTTTTTGGAGGTTGAGTTCCCAAATTTTCAGGGTAGCTTCAAAGGACTCTCCTTGCATGAACTACAAGGTTTGGTGATGTTTGGGTCAGGGGGTCTGATTTTATGGGGTTCAGAAGGGGTTGTCCCCTCCTCCATGCATGGTAAAGTTTACAGTGTTTTTCTATGGGGAATGGGAGCTACCACTTCAGGACCCCGTAAAATCGGACCCCTTGCCCCAAACGTTACCAAACTTTGGAGCTCATGCAAGGAAAGTCCCTTGAAGCTACACTGCGAATTTGGTGACTCTACCTCGAAAAATGCCCCCTGAGAGAATTTTAAAATTACCATACTTACTTTTTAAAGTCTGTAATGGCTGCCTGCTTGAAAACTCAATTGCCCATGAGTCTTTGCAATGGTCCTGCACAATTGTGCATGCCCATTGCAATTATTCATGGGAAAGTGAGTTTTCAAGTAGGCAGCCATTACAGATTGTGAAAGGTAAGTGATTTAAAGTAATTTATGTCTCAACGCAGAACTGGATCTAGCCACTTTTTTCACTCCATCTGGCCCAGTTCCTCTCCTTATTAGAGCCCGTATTCCATGGGGCCTTTCTACATACAAGGCCTATGATCCCCAGCACAGACTTGTTTAGTGGCTAGAGGTCACTTTCATTTTTCAGTAGAAGATCTGGTTGGATCCAGCCTATTACTGTAATCCTGTTACAGCATATTTTCTTAATACAAAATGTTCTCACTCTATGTATCTAGGAAGTTCTGTGGTAACCAGCAATAAACAGATGCATACAATTTCTGCAAGCCATAATTTTGTTAGATTGCACATACATTGCTGCACTGATTTTGATCCATATTTTCAAATGAGTGATGGAGCACATCCGTGTTTGTTTGAAGCACAAAGCCAAAATGCTTGTTAATCGGACACCAATTAGCATTTGGCAAGAGACCTGCAAGAGTTCAGACGGGCAAGTTTCTGAATGCTGAGGTTTTGTTTTCATTAGTAGCTTGTACATCTCAGTGATCCAAGATGACCTCTTAAGTGATTCACTAAAAACACATATAATTCCATTGTTTGTCTTGGTCTCCAAAGAGCAGCCAAAACATATCCTGGGAAAGAAAGTTAGGCAGATGCTTGCCATTTTTACTCATAACATAACAGAATCTTAAAACTTTATCTGGTACCTAGCATTCTCTCTATATTTAGAATTCACATTGATAAGGTAATGTAATGGAAACAGCAACATTTCATATATTCTAAATTATGTAATTTTGGGCGGGGGCATTTTTTTTCTTGGAGAGCCCAAGAAAAAACATTTACACCTAAATGCAAGATGTGGCAATTTTATAATATATTATATTATTTGTATTATATATTGTTACATTTATATCCAACTGAAGGCTTAGCCCTTCCTGTGCTCCAGTGTATTTATTATTATTTTAAGATGTCAGTCAATTATTCCTAGGGTTGCCAGGTTCCTCTTCGCCACTGGTGGGAGGTTTTTGGGATGGAGCTTGAGGAGGGCGGGGGTTGGGAAGGGGAGGGGCTTCAATGCCATAAAGTCCGATTGTCAAAGCGACCATTTACTCCAGGTGAACTGGTAAATGCCTTATCTAGTCATCCATTAGAAGCAGGAAGTCATACACTGTACGAACGGAACAAAAGTTCCAGTCAGACAATCAACATAGGATCGCCACTACCCAAGAAGCAGACGCGAAATGGGATAACATACCGGAACCCCATTGTCGGTGGCCTCTACGGACATTTCTATTGTGTTGTGTTATGTACCACAAATACTGAAAAGCCACTTTATTGTGAAAAAATTGTAAATTGTGATACTTGTTAACAATTGTACAGCGGCAAGGTGCTCCCTTGCTAGCTGGCTATACACTGCATTTTACAAGTGTCAAGGACCTAGATAAAGGTTGCACTATTCTGAAATAGGCTTAACAGCTTTTTTTATGCCATAAGTGCTCAATTTTTTGATTTCACAACTACCAGGTAGTAGCAGGAGATCTCCTGCTAATTCAACTGATCTCCAGCTGATAGAGATCAGATCACCTGGAGAAAAATGGCTGCTTTGGCAATTGAACTCTATGGCATTGAAGTCCCTCCCCTCCCCAAACCCCTCCCTCCTTAGGCTCCGCCCCAAAAATCTCCTGCAGGTAGCAAAGAGGGACCTGGCAACCCTATGAACTGGTCTCTATCAGCTGGAGATCAGTTGTAATAGCAGGAGATCTCCAGCTAGTACCTAGAGGTTGACAACCCTAATTAATCCCTGAGGCAGTTTATATACAACAGATTAAATATGATGTAACAGCCTTTGGTCCTCTGGCTGATGGTAGAGGCCAGAGTGACCTTGCCCTCACCCCTGCAGTCCCTGGGCAACTGGCAATTGAACAGTCTCATTTCTGCAGGGAGGGGAGATGTAAGCTTCCTGCAATACGTTTGCAGAACCATGAAGTTTACTTTTAGAGGGAACAAGCTCGGTGTTCATGAGGAACCACATGTGGGAGGGGGGATAACATATTTGGAAGCTTCTCCCACATATCCCCCATAACTAACCACAAGAGCTTGAACCAGGCATTTTCACATCCATTCTGTTTTCAGTTTAACTGACTCGTGATTGCTCTCAACAAAGTGTGCCTTCTGAAGCTTGCCTGTTTTTCAGGCCATGTTGTTGTTTTCTTTTAGCTAATTTACCGTGACTGGGGACATTGCCCCATATATGTGGAAACAACTACCTAGTCTGTCTGAGTGGTTTGTTTTGTGCTGTGCAGAGCTGGGAGTGGGGGTTGCCCTGCTGGTGGAGGTCACAGAAGACTTATTTGTGAAATCTCATATGGAGAAATTCTGTATAGGATTGCACAGTAAATCTTTATCAATAAATAACTGCAGCATAAGGTTATCTGCAGTGATATTTGGGAGAGAAGTTATTAACTATGACTTTGGTGCTGCGAATCAGCTGTTTAATTAAGTTAATGCAATTTCAGCCCAGCAATCAAATCATGTGTCATCGTTCCATGGTACGGGAACAAATTGTTCTAAAAGTCTCATAGAACTCTTTAAAGATTGCCAGTCCCCTGATGGGTCCTGGAAATCTCCTAGAGTTACAGCTGACCTCCACAATACAGAGATCCCTGGGTTGCCTCCTCTTGGCAGCAATGCTAACTTTCTACTACTGCTCTTTTGGACAGTGGGGGGAAATATTTGTAATCACAAATGTCACACTCAATGTAACATCACTTTTGGGAAAAATCTAGAAATAGTGTCATGTTGTAGAAATGCCTGGAAACTCTATGATTTTACCATAGCTTTTCTGGAGACTTCTAGAGTGATGTGACATCACTTCCAGTTTCCCCAAAACTGATGTCACCTCACACACAATGACAGCACCCCCATGTCCTCACCCCCATATCTTGCAAGGTGCCAGCCATTATGCTCCATTGAGATCTCACCCCTTCCCAAATCCCAAACTCCACAGGCTCCGCTCCCAAATCTCCAGGAATTACCCAACCTAGAATTAACAATCCTAGACCCTATGGGTGATGCACATATGCTGTGGATCATCCATCATTGACTGGACATCAAATAATGTGTCAAGAGATGGACTTCCGGTGGTGTCGCTGGGGTGAGTGCTATGTTTGCCCAGGAGCTCCTGGGTGAAATCCAAGTTTGCGTTAATTTTGGGGAGTTTTATACACCCCAACCCGACCCTTGCAAGTGGGTTGGATAGCAGGAATTCCCTGCAGCCCTTTTTGCAGTTTGACCTCCTAAATACTCCGAGGGAGCTTCCATAAGTCCCCCAGAGTTTTGGATGCCGGTCCTGCCTGGGCACTGAGGGAAAGAAATCGCCATAACGCAACTTCGGCATAAGACTCTACCCTCCACCACCTTATAACCAACACAAGGACTACTTTATGATAAGAACCTCACCTCTAGATGCCCAAGTGAGTACACAAGAATTCCTCGTTTCTTACTGGCGTTACCGAATAACCGGGGGGGTAAATGAAGATATTCCCAGTACCCTTAATCCTCCCTTAATTGAATCAGATAAGTTTGACTTACAAAATCCACCAAGACTGGAGACAGGAGCCTTATCAAGTTGATCAGCTTAAATCAAAACAAAGAGTTAGAAGGACGCTTATGAGACGGACTAAAATCTCTACCAATGAGAAACAACCTAGAGGGAAGGGGAGGGAGAATTACTCTCTGAGTTCCCGGTGAAAAAGGACTTCCTGCCACGTTTGCATAGCAAGGGATTTCTTGGACCGGAAGACCCTCTATACCACCCTCTCTATCATCTGATTCACAACAACAGGAAGTAAGTCGTAGGACCAGATACACGTCGCACTCAAGCAACATAGAAATAATTCCTGAAGGAAACAACCATCGAGAAGAGACGGTAGAAGGTCCGCGGCGATAGCAACTTCCGGAATACTTCCTGGTTTGATCCGACCTAGAGCGTCTGGCAAAACTCGCTGGTATTCCAAATCTTTAACAAGCTGTTTTACAGTGAAATTTGGACCTTTTTGATTCGGAAAAATTGTTAAGCTGATCATTGACTCATTCTTTATCAACTACAAGTCAGAGGGCCCTGTCTGATGACATGTATTTTACCAGCCTTATTTCAATGTAAATGTCTGGATCTCGTCCCCGTTCTGGCTCACTACATAGCCCTGCCTACACCAAACTGAAAGACATTGCCCAAACCTTAACTATGGAGAAGAAATTACAAGACATGTTAGCCAAACAAACAGAAGCAACAACTAAGCAGTTTGAACAGATGTCAACACAGATGGCACAGCTGACTTCTATGATGACAAATCTTGGACAAGCATCTCAAGCCATCAACCAGAAATTGGATGTGGTTACAGAAGACCTCAAAGAGGTAAAGACTCAAATGAATACTATGAAGATGGATATGCAAACAATGGACCTATCAATTAAGAAAGTGATGGAAGAACACAAGGATACAAAGAAAAAATTAGTAAGCCAAGAAAAACAGATTGAAACAATACAAACTAATCAGACAGCAGCCAAAGACCAGATAGCCATGATGGAGATGAGAGTAAGAGAGACTAACCTTCGTCTGCGCAATTTACCAGATATGATGGGTGATAACAAAGAAACTGTAGTCCCAAATCTGGCTTACTTATTTCAAATAGAAGAACAAGTGTTGAGCCAAGCCATTAACAGAGTTTATAGAATACCATTACCTGCCAGAATGAAAAGATCTAAACCAAGAGATCTCATGATTGTTTTTTATGATACAAGGATCAAGGATAGGATCATGAAGATCCATTATGACAATCCGGTTTCTGCAGGAGATACTCCTCTAATACTTCTAAAGGACATACCAAGACATTTACTTTCACAGAGGAACAATTACAAAGAATTTGTGTCTGTTTTGAAAGCTAATGGTATTAAATACCGTTGGATTATGCCACAAGGCTTGGCCTTCACCTACAAAGAAATGAAAATGACAATCTCATCACCATCGGATGTGGGAAAATTTTTGAGGAAATATAAGACAGAACTTAAAGGATTAACCTTGGAACAAAAGGAAGAGGAAGAAGAAGAAGAAGAGGAACCACAGGGAGCAGAGGGAGGTGCTGAGTTATAGACTGAATATTTTGCTTCAATAATTATTACACCATGGCAAAAGTAATTTCTTGTAAATGGGTTGAATGAAAAAACTAAACGGGCTAGAATTTTTAAATACTTACAGAAATACAAATACTCCCTAATTTGTTTGCAAGAGACTCATATAGCAATAAAGCACAAAAGATACCTGGATAGACAAGTGCTTGGACAAGCATTTGTCGGATCGGCCAAAACAAAAACAAAGGGAGTAGTGATATATGCTCATTCTAGCCTCAGTCCTGAATTACTGTACAAAGACGATGAAGGGAGAATTGTAATTATCAAAACTAAAATATTGGGGCAAAAGACGATTGTGGTAGGAATATATGCACCTAATGAAGGAAAAGCAAAATTTTATGGACAATTACACGAACTGATTTCCCAATATGTAAATGATCAGATTCTTTTGATGGGCGACTTCAATGGTGTTATTCTCTCAACTTTGGATAAAAAATCAAAAGCAAAAGACGAAAATGAAGGATGTTTGCCTAAAACCTTCTTCACCATGGCTTCGGAATTGGAAATACAAGACATCTGGAGAACAATGAATACAACAGCTAAAGAATATACTTATTATTCAGCAAGACATGATGCACACTCAAGGATAGATATGATATGGGCTAGCAAATCTATTTTTACGCAACTACGTAAAATTCAAATTGTACCAAGAACTTTTTCTGATCACAATCCAATTACATTTGAATGGAACAATAAACAAGCATTTAGATGGCGATTGAACGATAAACTTTTAAAGGATAACAAGATTCAAAAAGAACTACAAGACGTAATTAAAGATTTTTTTGAAATCAATCTTAATGGGGAAACTACGCTAAATATAGTTTGGGATGCATTCAAAGCTGTTCTAAGAGGATTCATGATATAGAAACACACGGCGTGGAAGAAAACCCAACTACAATTTACCAATAATATACTCTGGGATTTACAAAATTTGGAGCAAAAACTGGTTATGGCTCTACATGAAGAAGAGAAAAATGACATACAAATGAAGATTTCTGTATCTAAACACCAACTAAATTTGATAATAATGGAGGAAATGAACAAAAATTTAAAATTTGCTAAACAAAAATACTTTGAACATGCTAATAAACCTGGAAAATTTTTGGCAACCCAACTGAAAGATTCATTTCAAAAGAACAAAAATTCAATCCGCTAAAGGACCAGTTTATACAACTACGGATATACAAAAAGAATTTGTTTCATTCTATACTAAGTTATATCAGAAAGAAAATATCTCAAAAAAGAAAATAGACAAGTTTTTAAATTCAATACAGATGAATGTCCTTTCAAAGCCCCAACAAGAATGGATAGATGCTCCAATCACAAAGGAGGAAATACAAGAAGCAATAATGAAACAAAAAACGGACAAGACACCAGGACCAGATGGAATTACTGCACTATTTTATAAAACATTCAGTGACAATTTAGTGAATTTTTTTGTATTACTTTGTAATACAATTTTGGATAAGGGAGCATCCCCAGAGACTTGGTCACATGCATTTATATCGTTGATACCTAAGGAAGGAAGAGATCCAGAAAAAACTTCAAATTATAGACCTATCTCGCTGTTAAATGTGGATTATAAGATCTATGCTTCGGTCTTATCGAATAGGATAAAGCATTTTATTAAGGACCTTATACATGAAGACCAAGCAGGTTTTGTTCCAGGAAGGCAAATTAAAGATAATATAAGAGTTTTATTAGACTCATTGGAATATTATGACCAGAATATTCAACAAATGGCGGCCTTTGTATTTTTGGATGCAGAGAAAGCTTTTGATATGGTCTCCTGGGATTTTATGAAAAAGATATTGGAAAAATTAAATTTTGGAGACCGTTTCTTGAGAGGTATATCGGCCATATACACATCCCAACAGGCAAAAGTTTTGGTGAACGAATCGATGTCTGACTATTGTTCAATTAAGAAAGGAACCAGACAAGGATGTCCTCTGTCTCCATTATTATTTTTGTTGGTGTTGGAATCACTATGCTATAAGCTAAGGAGTATGGAGGACATTCGCAGATTTAAAATTAAAAAACATGAATTCAAATTGAGAGCATTCGCGGATGATCTTCTGTTAATTTTGGAGAATCCAACACAATCAATGAAGATATTGCTGGAAACTTTGGACGATTTTGGAAATGTATCGGGATTTAAAGTTAAGCAAGAAAAAACAAAGACAATATTTAAGAATCTATCAGAAACAGAACAACAGGAATTTATATCATATACAGGTTGGGAGAAGGCTAATAAGGTCAAATATTTGGGAATCTGGATCTCCGCAAAGAATAAAGAATTGATAACTAATAACTATCTTAAATTATGGGACAAAATAAAAACTGACATGATCATTTGGTCAAATAAAAAACTGTCACTTTTGGGACGTATATCAACAGTCCAAATGAATATTTTACCAAGGATGCTTTTCTTATTCCAAAATTTGCCTATAATATCACATGTTAAATACTTTGATACTTGGAGGAAAGACGTATTAAATTTCATCTGGCAAGGGAAAAAGCCGAGGATTGCCTATAAACACTTGGTGGACTCTAAAGATAGAGGAGGTTTAGCATTACCTAACTTTCAACTCTATGCTGAAGCGGCCGCTTTAGTATGGCTAAAGGACTGGATGAACTTATCTAATTCGCGTTTGTTAGATCTTGAAGGTTTTAACAATATAAGTGGATGGCATGGCTATTTGTGGTATGGTAAAATTAAGATACAAGCATCATTTCGTAACCATATAATCAGGTCCTCCTTATTTCATATTTGGATGAGATATAAACATATTCTTGAACCAGTAACACCGATGTGGATATCACCTCAAGAAATGTTGACATTACGCCCACTTAGATTGGACAAATTTATCACCTACCAAGAGTTAATTAACTGGGAAGGAAAGAAAAGCTCACTAAAAGACTTTCAGTTACTTAAAGACGATTTACAATGGCTTCAATATCATCAAATTAAATCAGTATTTACACAAGACATGAAGAATGGATTCTCTAAAGAAAAATCGCCTTTTCA
Organism: Euleptes europaea; assembly: GCF_029931775.1. Taxonomy (NCBI): domain Eukaryota; kingdom Metazoa; phylum Chordata; class Lepidosauria; order Squamata; family Sphaerodactylidae; genus Euleptes; species Euleptes europaea. The sequence goes on along the minus strand of NC_079316.1, from coordinate 31,397,473 downwards.
CAGGATGCTATTAGATAATAACACTCAACTGATTTCTAAAATGTATAATCTTCTTTTAACAATTTATTGTGAGCAGGAAATAATCAAACCAACAATGATTAATTGGGCTCAAACTGTGGGACATGATATTGCCCTAAACAAATGGGAAAGACTATGGGCGAAAGACCTGAAAGGAATAAATGCGCAGTCAATTCGAGAAAATATCTACAAAATGATGTATAGATGGCATTTAACACCTAAGAAGATTGCAAGGATTTACAAAGTGACATCCCCTAAATGCTGGAAATGTAATAAAGAAGTTGGTTCTTTTTATCATATGTGGTGGACTTGTGACAAAGCTAAGGATTTTTGGGATATGCTTTATAATGAATTAAGACTAATAGTACAAAAAAATATACCCAAAACACCAGAAATGATGCTATTAAGTATGATACCTGATGATTTGTTAATACAAAAAACTTTTTTGATTTATGCGACAACAGCTGCAAGACTGCTTTATGCAGCAAAATGGAAAGGGGCAGATACTCCTGGGAAAAAAGACTGGATTATGAAAATGTTTGAACTGGTGGAAATGGCAAACCTTACAGCTACTTTAAATCAAAAAGACAATGTTCAATTTATGGGGGAATGGGAGGCTTGGATGAAATATTGTGAATATTAATTAGGACTGGGGAAAATGGAAGAGTACTTTTTAATCTGATCTAGATGACATTGCTAACATAAAGAAGTGTAATCAATTATATTAATAGTATATTGTGATTGAAACTTAATTGAGATATAAGAATAATTAAGATCAGACCATATCACGATAGGATAGAATACTTTATTAAGAGGCGGACGGAGGTGACGGGGAAGTCAATAAATTTTCCTTTATTTTTTATTTTTATTTAGCACTCAAATAATTATAACAACATTACTTATTATTTAGTTTTTAATATTACTTTTATTGTTGTTTGTTAACATGGAAAATTTATATTATAAAAACCAATAAAATTTTCACAAAAAAAAATGTGTCAAGAGATTCCTGTCAGCATTCCTATTTCATTGAGTTCTGAGACATTCCCCAATCCTAAGAGACTTCCCTCATTAAAACCTCTTGGACAAATCAGCCATACGGGATGAACTGAGAAAACCTCCCTTAGCCACTCTGATGCCTCAGGGTACTTAGCAGTAACTCTGTGTAGGGTTGTGCAAAGGATGTCATTTGCCACCAAAATAAATGTTTTGTGTGCCTTATTTTTCTTGCATTTAATCCGTTTTCCTCAGTTTGGAAGCTAATTTGCATGGTCATCATGCAAAGCGATCCAGATACAAATGGAGCCACCAGACTCAGAGGCACTGGCCTGCCAATCAGCTCTTTCTGCCAATCCTCAGCAATGCTGACCTTCTGAACCTGAGAACCGTTGACAGCTCGGCTGTCACAAATGCCTGGAGGATGGGGACAACCCCTTTGTGTGGCCATAAAATTGGACCCCCTGTCCTAAACTTCACCAAACTTTAATGTACATCTGAGGAGAGTCCCTCGCAGCTATGTTGCAAAGTTGGTGACTCTACCTCGAAAAACACACACACACCGCAAGAGCCTTGAAAATAAATTCCATAGAGTATAGTGGATCCAGATTTTTTGGGAAAACCAGGAAATAAAACTGAATACCCATTTACCAGTATGGGTATTTGGCTTATTTTGGTTTACCCAAAAAAAGGAGGGCAATAAACCCAAACCTGAAATTTACTGGAAATTCTTTTTTTTTTGCACACCCCTAACTCTGTGCTTTGCCCCCTGTTCTTGCTAACTAGTCAGGCCGATCATATTTCTTCACCCCTGGAGAAGTGCAGAGTAGATTAAAATGGCCATATTCCCAGACAATTCAGGAAGAAATATTCCCCCCCTCCAAATTTTGCTTGGTCCCAAAGTGATCATCTAGTTTTGCACTACTATCAAATGGGGGGATTCATGATTAGAGGTATCATCATTCAGACTTCAGTGGAATCCAGAATTTAATCCATGAAACATAGTGATGTCGCAGTGTTTTTAAACTCTTGCAGTACTGGTATCAACCTTTCTTGTGCAAAGAACTCTTGAATGAGTGTCCAGTGCCTTTAAACATACTAGCAAGAGAAAAGTAATCACTTTGTCATTTTTCTCCCTCAGGTAAACTTGGCATCAGATTTCCAAATATCCTCCCTCTGAACTGATCAAGATGACTGTGAATACGTCCAGTGAAGAGGAATACAGAAGAATTCGTGTTGACTGTTCCCAGTCGGGAAGGCATGAGTTCATCTACATCATGGTACCAACTGTGTACTCCATCATTTTCATCATCGGTATATTTGGAAACAGCTTGGTAGTGATTATCATTTACTGCTACATGAAATTAAAAACTGTGGCAAGTGTCTTTCTGTTGAATTTAGCTCTGGCTGATTTGTGTTTCCTAATGACTTTGCCCTTGTGGGCCGCCTACACTGCCATGCAGTACCAGTGGCCTTTTGGCAACTGCTTATGTAAATTAGCTTCAGCTGCAGCAACCTTCAACCTGTACGCCAGTGTGTTCCTCTTGACCTGCCTTAGCATTGACCGTTATTTGGCGATAGTGCATCCGATGAAGGCCCGACTTAAGCGTACAATGTTCATTGCTCAAATAACTTGCATTGTAATCTGGCTGTTGGCAGCACTTGCAAGCTTACCTGTTGTCATTCACCGAGGTGTATATGTCATTGACAACACCAATGTGACAGTATGTGCTTTTTGGTATAAGACCAACAACACAACTCTGAAAGTTGGATTAGGTTTATCAAAAAACATGTTGGGATTCTTGATCCCCTTTGTGATCATTTTAACAAGCTACACATTGATCTGGAAGACCCTGAAAAAGGCTTATCAGATTCAGAAAAACAAGACAAGAGGAGATGATATTTTTAAGATGATTATTGCAATTGTTCTTTTCTTCTTCTTTTCTTGGATTCCTCACCAAATATTCACATTTTTGGATGTACTGATTCAGCTTGGTGTGATTGTGGATTGTTCTACAATGGATATTGTGGATACAGGTATGCCCTTCACCATCTGCTTAGCTTACTTCAACAACTGTCTGAATCCTGTCTTTTATGGCTTTTTTGGGAAAAAATTTAGAAAATATTTCCTTCAGCTTCTCAAATATATTCCCCCAAATGTCAGGCACTCTAGTCTAACAACAAAGATGAGTACTCTTTCCTACCGACCTTCGGAAAACTTCATCCTATCTGTCAGAAAAAATGGTGAGCTCTTGGACATTGAGTGATGGTTTTACAACATGGGTCTTCTGCAACAAGCCAACAAGAGCGATGATTCTCATGCTCCCAGCCACCAGAGCTTAACATATTAAACTACCTGAGGCATCTTGGAGTGGAAATTGAGCAATGTCCTTTCATTTCATATTGCTAAAAGGATTGTTGTTTGTTTACAAGCGAGCACTAACAAAAGAATGTCGATAGCGTCTGCCTTAGACAATCTGCCTTAGAATTCTGAAATGTACAGTTGGAAAGATTTCAATATGTGCCAGAAAGTGCGATCAAATTGCCTACGTCATTCTGCTCATTTGATGAAATTTGCTTGGAACGTGTGGGAGCAGCTCCAGTCCACCCTTTTGTGATCTTACACACAAGAGTTGCGTAGAAGGCTTGTCTTCAAAGTCCTGAAAGGAAAGGAACAGTCATGCAATTTGCAAGAAATGTTAATGCTGTTTTTTATACAATACTCAAATGTAATCAAGATCAACCTGTAACACATAGGCATATATAGTATATACACACACAAACATCATTCCAACGTCAGCAGAAAATTTAAGACTGTCACAATCGTGCCTGAATATACTGGTAGTACTAGTAAAATTATTTATGTCCCAAATGTATATATCAAGCAAAATTAACACAAATTGTGTAAAATATTTCAATTTCTACTATGACGTTTCTGATAAATATAATGCTAAACACAAATCAATGCCACAAATGCAGAAAATAACATTGAGTCAAGAAAATGGTTGCTTCTACAAATGTATTTTTCTTAGCACTATTAGAAAAATACATATTTAGGAAGTGAAGATTAAAGTTGTATATATAAATTTTAATCATATTTCAGAAGTGAGTATTTCTTTGTCGTCCCTCCCAAAAACATGAGCCCCAGACGAGAGTTATAAGAACGTGGATCACTTGTTTGGAAGAACACAGAGATAAATAGGTGAGGGGGCTATCAAAGTTGATCATGTCACCCATTGTAATTTGTTGTGGATGCTGGCCTAGTCCAATACATCATGCCCTGAATGATGACATTTTTACCCCAAGTAGTATCTTTTTGCATGTGTGGGATACATTCTAGTTAGGAAACAAAGAAACATATTACACGAAATTCACTCTCAGTGGGAAATGATTCCTACTAGACCAGTTTTTAATGGCAGCAACTCTTACATGGTTTAATTTTATACAATTTGGAACACTTGTGCCCCTGACTTCATTTACAGAGCTCAGAAGGCTTGTTGATGGGTCCCAGATAGGATAGCCAGCCTGCAGGTGGTGGCTGGAGATCTCCTGCTATTAAACCTGATTTCCAGGTGGCAGAGATCAGTTCACCTGGAGAAAATGGCCACTTTGGAAGGTAGACTCTATGGCATTAAACCCCATTGAAGTCCCTCCTCTCCCCAAACCCCACCCTCCTCAGGCTCCACCCCAAAATCTCCAGGTATTTCCCAACCTGAAGCTGGCAACCCTAGTCCCAGATGGTTTCCAGTACAAGCAGAATTGAGAAAGGATACCACCTCTTCAGCAGCAGAACTATGACGTGTGACTCTATTATTTCAATGTTGGGCCTGCTCACACAAGCTGGCACAGATCCATTGCACATAGGGTTGCCAAACTCCTGGTGGTACTTGAAGGTCTCCTAGAGTTACAACTGATCTCCTGACTAAAGATCAGTCCCCCTGGAGAAAATGGCTGCTTTGGGGTGGACTCTGTGGCATGATACCTTTCCCCTCCCCAAACCCCTCCCTCCGCAGGCTTCACACCCAAATCTCCAGGAATTTCCCTACCCAGAGTTGGCAGCCTTAATTCCACACACACACCCCACCCTGGGATAGATTTTAATTGATATGTTGCTGCTATAAAAAAGGACCAAGCAGCAAACATCCCTTACAGATATTGTCTACACATGGATTTAGTAAAAGGTCATGCAAGTGTGCCCCATCAACATTTCATTTCATTTCTTCTGATATATACCATGAATGGTATGCACAGTCAGTCTCCTTCCCCCCACATGCATATTCACAGTTCTGTGGAGAAAGATGGTATGAATAGAGTTGTTCACTGGGGGTTTGGACAACTGGCTGTCTGTGTGATCCCAGCTGCTGGAACAATTGCAGCCACACTCATGGAAATAGCTGGAATTGTATGGAGAAGTTCTGCAATGTAAACATCCCTTTTAGTTTCTTCTGGAATGGATCCATTGGCTACAACCATAACTATGTATACTCATAATTATCCTCTTATCACAATGAAATTTCCTTATGAGTAAAGCATGTTTTGGATTTGGATTTTTTTTATTTCTAGAGAACTTTTTTACTTTAAACAAAATACAAGCAGTTATAGGCAATATGCATTTCTTTGTCATACCCTCAAAAGTTATTGTTGATGTTAATAGATGTCCCACCTATCAAACAGGTAATACAGATCTGGATTAATGCAGGAATGCCTTTTCCTGGTCATTGCTACCTACTACATAGAATGCAGTTATTTTCTGCTGGCAGAGTTCTTTTTAAGCTTGTTGAAATTGTAAATAAATATATTTATTTATATTTATTGAATAATAAATCTTCATTTCCCCCATCTTGGATTTAATGATCATAAATGTATATAGAATAAAACAGGGATGTGTTTTTTTAAAAAAAAATCTGATTAATTTTCATTAGTACTCATTTCTTTGTAATTATTTATTCATTGTTCATTATTTATTGGTTTTGTTCCCCTGTTTTTCCTCCTCTCTTATTATACAACCAGGTAGAGACTAGCATGTATTGGCAAAGGTTGAGAAACTTCTCATCCCTATCCACTCACCTCCAAAGTACCTCAAACCCTCTTTCCTATGTGTCTGAGATGCCTTGCCTCAGTGCTCCCTGAACAATGTAGTCCCTAGGTGCCTAATATTAATGATCTCATGCACTCTGGGACTACATTTGGGGGGTATAAACTTTCAAGAGTCAAAGCTCCTTTCTTTGAATTTTGAGAGCTTTTACTCCAAGAATCTTGTTGGTCTCCAAGGTTCTACAGGATTTGGATCTTGCTCTTCTACCGCAAACCAACACAGCTACCATCCTGAAACTAATATCAATGTTGTTAACTTTAATTACTTGGTTGGTTTAATAACAACATTAATTAAAATGGCTGTTATTATCTGATCAGTTAATATTTGCATTAACATCTCTAGTGTAAATATTTAAATCTCTGTAGAGTAGATCTTATTATATACATTCAGCAATTACTTGGTGATACAGGGAACACTGTGCCCAAAAATTGTATTATTATTTTGTGAGTGTTTCCACTACAATGCATGTTTTCACACAGTTGAAATTGGTAACGTGACTGCTGCAGATGTAGATGAGTTTCCCATGGAATTTGCCTCTCCTTTGATAGTTTCATGTACATATATTGTAAATATGAACTATAAAAGTTCAGTGTAGCCAAAGATGATTTTTTGGTTTGATGAATGTGACAGCAAAACAGTACAACATGCTAATCTATGTAGTTCATTTTATGTTATATATTGTGTTGTATGTAACATTAAAACACCATAAAACCTACCTATAATATAGATTCAATATCTATAAAAGCTGTGAAAGACATCATCCATATCATACATTACTATTCCAAGATTACATCAAAATCATCTTTCTATCTGCTGGGTGTCTGTATCTGCTGGAATACACTGTCTGTGATTCTTTGGCAACCTAACAAACAAACAAAAAACAATAAACAGTGCCATCTGAAGTAGAATTACAGCCTTCATTGGACTAGCATATAATGCTATTTAGGGTTCTACTATCAGAGACTTGCATCAACACATACATGGAAATCCTCCATTTGCCTCTGGTTTCTCATTCACTTCAGGAGGGCAGCTTTACATCGAGCACAAATTTACACACCCTCACACACAAATGCTCGCAAAACATGAGCTTTTCTTAATATCCTTAAGTCCTTTTTAGTTATTCTTCCTTTTATCCCATTCATTCTCCAAGGCATACATAGATGGGATGGTCTTTCTTGTTTCCCACCACCCCTCAACACAACTATGTGAAGCAAGTTAGGCTGGGAAAAAAATATTGGCAACAAGTCACCTAACGAGTTTTATGGCCCAGGCAGAGATCTGATTGCAGGTCTTCCCAGATCAGATCTAACACTCTGCTACATTACATTGTCACAAGTAGTCCGATTGCTCCTTAAGATAAAAAATAATGGTACTGTTCATGACCCAAGACGATCGCAGGTTTAGATCCTGCGCCAAATCTCCACTGACAGAGATGACATGAGTAGGATTTCTCCCCTCCTCCCTCTAACTGCAGCTCAGGGTTTGTAATAAGCAGGGGAATTGGGCAAGACTAAGCAAAAAAAGCTGGCTGGATCCACCAATTCTATTGGCTTACCAAGTATAGCAGACATCACAAGAATGTATTTGGATACAGTCATCATATGATGAACACTCCAAAGGAAGTAGGCGTAAGAGATTTACCTTTGGCCTTTTGTTCATCCTTCTTCACTACAAGTTTTCCAAATTCTGTATTTGGGCCCAGTCTTCTAACGAATGTATGAACAAAGTAGACAGTTGATATTTTCCCTTAAATTCAGTTCGTTTTCCCAACACAAAAAGTGATTCTTTCTTGTTTCTTGTAAATTCCCACAAAGTGTAGAGAATGGAGCAGAATGAGGCTAATCATACTCAATCTGCATGTCAAAATACCTTCGAGTTTAAGCCACCAAGAACAAGTACCAAAGTATTAATTGGCTGGGGGGGGGGGGGGGGATTGTATGTTACTAAAAGGAATGTATGCATTGCATAAGTTATTTTTTTCATATATTACAAATACTAAAGGTTTTAAACAAATGATGTCCCTTTTCACTGTTTATTTCCATTGGGGTATACTAATACCTCATGTTTCTAACAGAGCAATCCTGAAGGGGGATAGTTAAGGAGCATCTGGGGATGGCATAACTGTGCCACCCCGAGTGGCTTACAGCGGCTCAGAGGGAATTAAAAATTATTCCCGCCCCCAAGTCCTGTGAAACTCCTCCATTGGGTTTCACAGGGCTACACCAGGAGTTTTGCAGGTGAAAGTTCGTGCTTGCAAAAGGGGGTATTCCCAGGGTGAAAGGGCTTAGGAAGCTGACTAAAGTCAACTTCACCCCTGGGAATGCCCCAGAAATGCCCTTTTCGGCACCAACACTAACCCTAATGTCAGGAAAATGCTACCTGGTAGGCGGCACTGGCGCCTGAGCCTCACACTGCCACGCTGCTCCTCAGAGCCAGCCTAAGTTACCCTGTGCCAGTTTTAGTGCCCACTTAGCCAGCACAAATGGCACTAACTCTGGGGCAGGGGTCATGCCAGCTCCAAATGCCATTCGACCCCCCCCCTTAAGGTTTGCTCTGCCCAACTGTAACTCTTCACTGTGAAAATATAAAGCAGGTTAACATTTAAAGCCCTACAGCTCTCACTATGGTACTGCTGTCTTTCTGAGAATGTATATTGTTTGCAAAGTACACTTCAGTGATACGGTGTAAGCATAAATTTCATATTTTTATATGAGTTGCAAATTTATTGAAATAAAACACTGCTTATTTTGACACTAATCAAGCCTTTTCAAGGGGATTTTTATTATTACTTGTATAAATCATAGGGAATTGTGGCATCACACATAGTAGTTACAGAACTATTGGCTGTTATAGTCTATCCATTGGTGGTCTTCGACATTTCACAACAAATGCAAAAAATAGCCAAAATACCACTCCATTCGCTGTATCACAGCTCATTTTTAATGAAAGACGCAACTTCTGAGCAGACATTGAATAATGAACACTTCCTTCCTCAGCACTACAGACCTGATACATATGGAGCCATTCCATGGCTGCTATTTGCTGCTAAATTTTATTTTGGCAGTATTTAATCACACATCCTCAACATCACATGTAGTTTTACCCTCCAAATGCCATGGCCATCTTTACAATTTTCAGAGCAGGGCCTTGTCTAGGGCACGTTTTCCAAAGTCCCGCAACTGAGTCCAACAACTCCACCATTAATCATTGTCTTCTTGAAGTCTTTCAGTGACTTCATTGTCTTCTTGAAGTCATTCACGACCCATACACATACACAAAGGCAATTGTCTCCTGGAGACATCTTTGAGTACAGACAGGAATTGTTTGGAAATGTGTTTATCCCAGACCTAGAGAGGGGGAAAATCATAGTAGCTTAAAAACTTTTTATTGGCACTTAAGCATATTTTTCCCTGATTGAAGCAGAATTCATGAACCAATTACAAGACCGTGACAAAGCCCGCTAATGATCAGCCTTCAAGAACTGCTGTTGTTCTCTGACAGTTCAGAAGCTGTTTTTGTTTATTTCAGGAAAAAGGAAGCATCAAATCTTTTATTGACTATCCAAACTGAAGAGACAGAATAGTGGCTGCTAATTATCCATTGCCATCCTTTCACTAAAGCTCCCACTGCAGAACAGAAGACTTTACGTAACAATTTAGAATTCTAATTAATTCTTGTCAGCAAGGAAGGCTTCTTTGAAGCAATAACATGCACTTTATGACTCGGCGCTGGTATTATGTCACACAAAGGTGGCAAACATATAACCCAATTATAGGGAAAAGATTATAAGGGGCAGCAGATGTGAAACAATTTTATTAACGAAAGCCAAAAGAAATTATGACACAAAAAGAAAAATGTGAGGATAACAAAGGTCAGTAGCATTAGAGTCTGTTTTACATTAGCAGCTCCTGCCATTTTACATTTCCACAGCTGCCAAAACTAACAATGTAGAATCAGCTTTTCATTCCATAAATGAATTGTTCCTTGAGAAAGAAGAAGCACATACTATTATTTTTCTTTAAAATAACACACATTTTCAGTCTCTGAGAGATTACAAGCAAACCGCCTCCTCTTCAGAGCTTTATACAGTGATCACCTCACAGGACCTGCAAATTATTTCAGGACCTCAGCAGGGGCTAGAAGAGGGAAAATATTGATCTGGGACAAGGGATCATTACAGGTGCATACATGTCCCTTTTCTCCCTTCTATGATGCACCTGAAGTAGAATAAGATGTGGACCTTTCCCATGTATACTAGGCCCAAGTTTCAACTATCAAGATCAGTATGGTCTACTTTGACACACAGCAGCTCTCCAGGAACTCAGGCAGAGGCCTTTAACATTACCTTTTAGATGGAGGAGATGCTGGGCATATGCAAAGCACATGCTCTGCCACTTAGCCACAGCCCTTCCTGGGCTAGAGTTGGTAGCTCTGAGTTGGTAAATACCTGGAGAATTTGTGGGTGGGATTGGTGGGTAGAGCCTGAGGAGGGCGGGGTTTGGGGTGGGGAGGGACTTCAGTGGGATGTAATGCCATAGAGTCCACCTTCCAAAGCAGCCATTTTCTGCAGGTGAACGGATCTCTGTCACCTGAAGATCAGTTGTAATAGCAAGAGATCTCCAGCTGCCACCTGGAGGTTGGCAACCCTATCCTGGGCCTTCCCATAGCACACAAATAAGAACATTGTCCAGATGGGTCTGTGAACTGAACTTAAGTTTCCTTCAAAGTGCCCCAGTTTTGATCTACCATGTCATCACAAGTGATATCTTTTTAAAAAATCATTAATAAGAGATACCAGCTATGAATGTACTCTTTCATACACGCATTTGCTACACTTTCACATTTGATGCAATTTTTATAATTCCATGTGGAATCTGAAAGCTGGCTGATTCACTAACCAGAGGAAGATTATGGATTTTATATTAGGGGCATGCCGGTGACCTTTAACTAAATAAAATTCATACCACCAGAGTCTCCTAGGAAATTATGCTGTCTCCCAGACTTTTCAATGTCTATAAGAAGCTACTAGGAAAGATCATCTAGGGGTTTACAGTAGGTTGTCATCAGTGTATAGATAACATCTTTCTCTATTTCTCCTTTATATCTCAACCAGGTGAGACGATTTCACCCATGAACACCTGTCTGAAGGCAGTAATGGTCCGAAAAGTGAATAAATTGAAACTCAATCATCCCAAGTTGAAGTTATTTGTAATGGATAGTGCTAGAACTGGCAAAGCAATACAAATCGCTATCCTAGATAGGGTAATAAATAATAAAATAAAAATAAAAATACCATCAAGTCACAATTGACTTATACTGATACCTTCCACGTTTGTTGCTTATCATTTGGAAATGTTCTTGAATACAGGTCTGATACTGGAGGGTCCAGTACAAGTACACATATTGTTTTTAATTTTCATTTCAGTGAATTCACCTATTATTCTCCTTCTTAGGATACACATTAATAACCTCTTATTTGGACTGCTCTAACACTAGGGCTGCCAGGTCTCCTACTATGGGTGGCAGCCCTCAACTTCCTGCCACTCAGTAGAACAGGGGGATGGAAATAAACAAAAAATCAATATTGCATCAATGGTATGACATCATTTCCATAGCAAACCATTACATGACATCACATTTATGGGGCAAGTAAAACCATAGGATTTCCGGTGAATCCTAGAGCATCATGCAGACGATTTGACATCACTTACAAGTGATTGCTCTTCTTCACATACTACTAAGGCCATGAGGTCAATTGCCTGTAGGAATGCATGGGATTCATGGCCTAAGTAAGACTTAAAGACTCATCAATTTACTTTGTTTGTTCTTGTCTTGGGCAAGCATTTTTGGTGACTTGACCTGTCTACAGCTTAAATGTGCTAGTGATTTTGTTTTACTGTGTTTTGCAACATGGTTTAGGAACTTTATGTTGAAAAAGAGTCTAAATAAATAAATAACAACTAGTGCATTCAATATCTCTTGTCCCCATATGTGATCTATTGGCTTTACAAGGAGAATTACAGTTCAATCCTAATCAGAGTTACAACTTTCTAAACCCACTGACTTCAATGGACTCAGAACAGTGTAACTCTGCTTAGACCGCACTGTAAAGTTGAGTATATGACTGCAGTTCTATATCTGCTGTGATATGTGATGAATATTTAGAGTTCAAATAAGGATTAGGGCCATTATTAAATTTCATGACCCCACTGACCTGATTCCAGGTTGTGGCATGAGTTCGCCCTACTTGGGATTCAACTGCAGTTGTGTGCATGTATGTGTGTTTCCTGACCATATTAAGGAAATTCAGTAGAATTACTTCCATTAACATTGATAGCTGTTTTGGCACATAAATAATGTTAATGGCACAGACCAATCAGGAACACCAGCAATGCAAATGAGCCAAACAAAGTGGGTCACATGGATAGCAGAAATACAGAATAATCATATATCCTTAATAACAACAGCAAAACTTGTATAGTCATCTCTTTTTGGCAGGATAAATTCACAAATGAATTACTACCAGGAGGACAGCCATGAGGGTCTGCAGTAGAAGAGCAAGATTCCAGTTCAAGAGCTCCTTAAAGACCAACAAGATTTCCAGTGTATAAGCTGATAAAAGAAGCTTTGACTCTTGAAAGCTTATACCCTGGAAATCTTGTTTGCCTTTAAAGTACTACTGGACCCGAAGAAGAAAATTTGCAAGCTGCCCACCGAAGAAGCCATATTGTATGGTGTGCTAGCTGGTACAACAGATACTGAAGTGTCAAGCATCACTGAACTGAAAGCAGTGGGAGGAGATGCGGGGCAAAGAAAGATCTGAGCAAAAATGGGGAAAGAAGCCATGAAAAGTCCAAAATGTGGTGGCTTTTGATTGGATAAGACAGATGCTGAAAACATGAATATTTTGCGGCAACATTAAAACTGGCTAACAGTAGCAACTGAGGTGTGTGGTTGGCTATACAGGAAGAAGGTAGGAGATAATCATGACAGGGAAAATGCACACATAGCAAGGCTGGGGGGCAATGGACTGCAGATAAGTCAAACAAGAATCATTAAGCTGAAAACATGAACACATGAAGCTGCCTTCTACTGAATCAGACCATCAAAGTCCATCAGAGTCAGTATTGTCTACTCAGACCAGCAGTGGCTCTCCAGGGACTCAGGCGGGGGTCTTTCAAATCACCTAATTGCCTAGTCCCTTTAACTGAGATGCTGGGGATTGAACCTGGGACCTTCTGCATTCCAAGCAGATGCTCTACCATTGAGCCACAGCCTCTCCCCAACTAAACTGGATTACCCAGTTTCGTTTTGGAGATCCAGCCCTTGGCCATGCAGCTTGCTTGGTGGGGTACAAGATAAGGGCAAACAGAATAATCAATTAACTTTGTAAAAGCTCCAAATACAACAGCTATCAAATGCTTCATGGACCAAAATGTAATCACTGTTATTGGCAAGGACAAAAAATTGCCTCAGCAACCATTTGTTGAAATGCTAGATTATTATGGAAAAGCCAGGTACCCTTGTACGGGAGTGACCCCAGTGCAAAAATGGCTGCTGTGTTACATGAACACATCCTGTTGCTGAAAATAAGTGCCGTGCGATGGGACATGGATGATATCTGTAATTTGGTGAATCCATTCCAGCATATGATATATTTTCCTATGAACAAAAAAAGCAACATTTTTAATACTGTCATTTGAAACTCCCTGATAAGGGGTTGCCATCTCCCAACTTATGCACAGCTGCAAAATGAGAATGGATATGCCAGTTACTACAGCCCCGCGGAACTGATCTGGAGAAAATTATGGATTTTGAGTATTTCATTGTCTGTGTTCTGTGCTGATAGACAAATTCGTTATGAAGATGATGCTGGTTCAAGAGTGGGAAGAGATGCATCTCAGCTCTTCATTGTTGGTATCATTTGTTTTCTCTAGACACCAGGCAAATTGAGTATGTATAGAAAGACAAGGAAACTTCCCATTCTGTATCTTCCTAAGTAATTATTTTGTCTCCCTAAGTAGAAGAAGAAGAGTTGGTTTTTATATGCCGACTTTTTCTACCACTTAAGGGAGACTCAAACCAGCTTACAATCACCTTCCCTTCCCCTCCCCACAACAGACACCCTGTGAGGTAGGTGGGGCTGAGAGAACTCTAACGGAGCTGTAACTTGCCCAAGGTCACCCAGCTGGCTTTATGTGTAGGAGTGAGGAAACAAATCCAGTTTACCAGATTAGTGTCTGCCACTCATGTGGAGGAATGGGGAATCAAATCCGGTTCTCTAGATCAGAGTCCATCGCTCCAAACCACCGCTCTTAAGCACTACACTATGCTGGCTCTCAGTAGGCAAGGATGTGCACAGCACATGATAGATGAACAATTGTCATTGGCAAGAGGCACAGCACATGTTTTGTATGCAGAAAGCACCACTTGGCATCACCACTTAGAAGCTCAAAGGTAGTAGAAGTCAGAAAAGACCTTTCTGAGCCTGAAACTATAGAGCCCTGCTGCTGGTAAGAGTACTAAGCTACACAGATCCGTGATCCAATTCAGTATAAAGCAGTTGCATATGTGCATTTCAAATGAACCAAGCATTTCAAATGAACTAAGCAGGTCAGTGTTATGAATCCAGGTCTGATTGCACAATTATATTTTCTGGACTTGCATGTAATGCTGATCCAGTTATTGAAATGGCCAGCACCAGCATGCCAGCACACTAAAAACATGAGCTTACGTGTTTCCCTGGATAGTTACAGCTCTATTTTTAGGGGATAAATGGCTTGAATTGGGTGTCTCATATTAAAAAAAAAAATTAAAAAAATGTAGGTAGCCATGCTGGTCCCTAGCCAAATCCTAAAACAGAAGCCAAGAAAAAAAAAAGTTTTCTTGAGTCCAACCAAAAACCACGCCACACTGTTCTCTGTTTTCTAACAGAGTGGTTCCTCAGTGGAACAGGCTTCCTCGGGAGGTGGTAAGCTCTCCTTCCCTGGAGGTTTTTAAGCAGAGGCTAGATGGCCATCTGTCAGCAATGCTGATTCTGTGACCTTGGGCAGTTCATGAGAGGGAGGGCATCTTGGCCATCTTCTGGGCATGGAGTAGGGATCACTGGAGGTCTGGGGGTAAGGTAGTTGTGAATTTCCAGCATTGTGGAGGGGGTTGGACTAGATGACTATGGTGGTCCCTTCCAACTTTATGATTCTATGATTCTAAGCTTTCAGTTCCCCAGAGCTCTTCATCTGGCTGGATGAATCAGCATAAAGGTAGTGCCTATATATGTACTATGAATATTTTATTGTTACTCAAAGTAATTTTTAGTGTAAGTCACACTCAGTGGATTGAGAACAAAGGTATAATAGAAAAACTAGACACTGTCCTCAAGCCTCATTCTTGGGGTGAACAGTCACCTATACATTTTATATTTTAATAAAGTGCTTTATAATTTTCTGTTAGATTTTGACATGTACATTTTAAATATATGCTTTGCATTTTATAAAAGAAGTATTTCTAAGCATACATATCCAACAACTATTGTTTATGTTGAAGTATTTAAATTGCAATATTCATAATTTATATTATAAGAGTTTTTACCATATGACTTCTGAATGATCCA
Organism: Euleptes europaea; assembly: GCF_029931775.1. Lineage (NCBI taxonomy): Eukaryota > Metazoa > Chordata > Lepidosauria > Squamata > Sphaerodactylidae > Euleptes > Euleptes europaea. The sequence continues at coordinate 31,381,757 of NC_079316.1, read as the reverse complement.
ATTTAGTATTGCCAGCTATTTAATTCAGGGAACAAGAAAGCTAACCTGTTCCTCTATTTCTAAATTCCTGCACTAAATATCAGGCTTGAAGTGGAGGAGAATGCCACCCCAGTTAGAAGTTAGAAGGGAAGTTAGAACCATTTGACCAATATAACTCAGACCTTTGCAATGGATCACATCACTATCACCCAACATCAAGCTGCAGGTTACATCCAGCCAATTTTTTCACTCAGTCTTATCCAATTCCATTTCATATTACAGAACCAGTCCCATGATCCCCTGCATAGCATTTTAGGTAGTCTAATGGCATGGATGGCCCAGGCTAGCCTGATCTCATCAGATCTCAGAAGCTAAGCAGGGTCAGCCCTGGTTAGTGTTTGGATGGGAGACCACCAAGGAAGTCCAAGGTTGCTATACAGAGGAAGGCACTGGCAAACCACCTCTGTTAGTCTCTTGCCTTGAAAACCCCATAAGGGGTCGCCATGAGTCGGCTGCGATTTGACGGCACTTTACATACACACACACACAATGGAATCCCTTTGTCTCTTTTTTATCAACAAGAAAACTGGCTGTGTACAACCCCATATGAGCTTTGGACTTCACTAATAGAAACCCAGTTGCTGGTACTGAATTATAACTGACTGTAAAAATTTCAAAGAGAGTGAATACTCCTTGGTTCTTGTAGGTTATCCGGGCTGTGTGACCGTGGTCTTGGTATTTTCTTTCCTGACGTTTCGCCAGCAGCTGTGGCAGACATCTTCAGAGGAGTAACACTGAAGGACAGTGTCTCTCAGTGTCAAGTGTGTAGGAAGAGTAATATATAGTCAGAAAGGGGTTGGGTTTGAGCTGAATCATTGTCCTGCAAAAAGTAACAAAGGTAATGTGCTAATCATTGACCTGTAAGTATCAAGATAATGTGCTAATGAAGGTGTGGTATGTTAATATGGAACCATTGTATCCTGAAGTGATCTGTTAACATGTGGAACTCTGACCGTGAAAGCCTTCGACAATATAGTGAATACTCCATTCAAGCCTGATAGCAAATAGTTTGCACAACAATTTATATGCCTCATGAGGTTGAATGGTCCACAAGCCAGAATGAATTGGGATAAATCTGAAACAAAACCATACCAATTCTTTTTTTCCCTTCTACTTCAAGGACTGACATCAGAGGAATACTTTTCTTGCTTTCAGCCTCACCCTAAGCAAGTTTATTCCAAAGGAAGGAAGTCCCACTGACTTCAATAGGATGTACTTTCTAGTCAATCTGCCCTGTCCTATCAGACAAGATAGAAACTATGAGTCAGGAAAAATGCTCAGGCTTTCTTATGTGGATAAAGCAAAACCAGATGCTGTGGTACGAGAACACATGATTCAAACAGTTGCACGTCCGCTAGTCTCAGGAGTAACATCTGCTTTTCTTGTATTCATCAAAGACCTCATATTCAATAAGCCAAACTCTGATCTCATTTTTTGCCGGTGCAACTCCAATGAATTGGGATTTGAGCACGTGCAATTTAGATCACAGTCTGGCAAGCGATATTCCCTCTGTAGTTCATCAATCAGACCATCTCATATCACAAATACAAGGTCACTCTCAGCCTTACAGCCTTGTGCTATGGTTGGCTCCACTAGGCAAGAAGTCGTGAGAGTCAAGTGTGGGGCCCTGGCATAAGAACAGTGGAGATACCTGAAGTATTGCACCATTGCAGCAAGACACCATAGTCATCCAGTGCATCAGAACAGTATAGTCCAACTGCATCAGTATAATAGTGCAACCAGGGAACATTAGTATGATTTTTACCTTAATTTTATTTCGTTTATACTCCATTTTTCTTCCCAGTGGGAACCCAAAGCAGCTTACAACGTTCTTCCCTTCTCCATTTTATGTTTTGTTTGCTTGCTTGGCTCAGCTTGATGCTCTTTTAATTGAAGTAATTCCTTCAATATTGATATTGCGATTAAATACTTCCTCCTGCTGTCATAAACTCCAAGGCACCCTACTTTTATAAAATGGGGGAGGAGTAAAGTTGCCAACTCCGAACTGGGAAATTCCTGGAGACTTGGGAGTGGGGCCTGGGGAGGGTGGAGTTTGGAGACAGGAGGGAGCTCAGAGGGCATGTGATACCATACAGTCCATCCTCTGAAGCTGCCATCTTCTCCAGTGGTATTGATCATTGTAGTCTGGAGATCAGTTGTAATTCTGGGAGAACTCCATCCTCCATCTGGAGGCTGGCAACACTAGGGTAGGTTTACTGTGCAATCTTAAACATGTCTATTCAGAATTCTAGAAGATGAAGAAGAGTTGGTTTTTATATGCCGACTTTCTCTACCACTTAAAGAAGAATCAAACCAACTTACAATCACCTTCCCTTCCCCACAACAGACACCCTGTGAGGTAGGTGGGGCTGAGAGAGTGTGACTGGCCCAAGGTCACCCAGCTGGCTTCGTGTGTAGGAGAGGGGAAACAAATCCAGTTCACCAGATTAGCCTCCGCCACTCATGTGGAGAATTGGGGAATCAAAGACGGTTCTTTAGATCAGAGTCCACCGCTCCAAACCACTGCTCTTAACCACTACACCACACTGGTTTCAACTTGGGTCTATTCAATGTGGCTTACTCCCTGGAAAGTTTTTTTGAGATTTCACGGCTATGCTAAATGCTAATGTAGAGATTCTTTAATCTGAAGTTCCAGGAACAGGAAGCCGGTCAGAGTGCACTTGTCCCTGTTATCACAGAGAAAAGCTGACCTCCAGCAGCCAGAAGTCAACATAGGGGATCTCAAGGGAAATATGTTTATAACAAAATTCATCCCTATGGAGCGAAAAACAAAATCCCAACTTTTTCACTGCCAGCGAAATGACCTATTGCTGTTCTCCCCTTTTAAACTCAAGAATGCAGCATTTGGAAAACAAGCTATTAAAAATATGATCAGGGAGGGGAAAAAAGGGAAGTCATTAGTCCCTTGAGACATAAAAGATGGGGCTTCATTTTGGCAGCTGAATGTTACTTGGAGTTTGTGACAGCAGGAGGAAGTATTTAATTGCAATGGCAGTATTGAAGGAATGACTTCGATTAAAAGAGCATCAAGCTGAGCCAAGCAAGCAAACAAAACATTTTCTTTTTCAACCTTCTGCCTGTCTGACATGGTTTTGAATCCTTGTTGTGGGAAGGAAGCAAAGTGAAATTTGATGGTAGGTCTCGCAAATCAGAAACTTTCAGCTGTGCTGTACCCAAAAGGAAGAGGGAGGGGAAGGTAGGAGGAAGTGCCAAATCGTGAGAGCAGCTCTTCTCACACCCACAACAAACAAACAAACAAACAAACAAACAGAAGTTTGTCTTGATGTCTGAATATATAGTAGAATTGCCATTAGCCACACCTTCTTTTCCCCCATTCCAGCAAGGAAATGCCCCATATTGGATAGGGCTCTATGCACACTTTAGTGGTATGACCAAATTTTCAGAACTGGCCATTTGCACTACCACCTAATCAGGAATCTGTAAAATATGGAAAAAATGAGGCATTTGTCAGGGCTATCAGATAAAGATGTTCCTGTTATTGTGTCTTTAGTCATTGCTTCTCTTCCCACACCTGTTGTGAGGCAAACTTAAAGTTCTGCTTGTTTCACATGGACACACATGAACATGTGAAACTGCTCTATAACTGAGTCAGACCATTGATCTGTCAAGGAGAGCATTCTCTACTCTGACTGGCAGTGGCTTTCCAGAGTTTCAGTAGAGGTCTTTCACATTACCTACTACCTGATCATTTTTAATTGGAGATACCAGGAATTGAACCTGGCACCTTCTGCATGCAAAGCAGATGCCCTGAGTCACACACCCCTAAATTCTACAAACGTGGGAGAAGAATGATTCCAGTCCCATTTATGCATAGGAGGTTTTGCCTTGGATTTGCCGCTCTCTAGATGGACATTTTCCCTATCCGAATTCTCAAAACTCTGCATGGTGGCTTATTGTTGAGTTTGAAGAATTTGGATGGGGTAAAGGTGCATCTAGAGAGTGGCAAATCCAAAGCAAAACCTCCCATGCATAAATGATCTAAGAAAGAATGAAGTGAATGGAATCTTTCCTGCTTTATCAGTAGGATTAAATTTGCAAAAGATTGCCCACATCTGAACCTGGTAAATCCAGCTCACCTAATCAACCAATGACTTTAAAAGCAGTCTTGTATCTATTATGTGGTCAATTCTTTAGCAACAGCTGTTAGACATTTGTCTTACCCATATGCTTCTGATATAGTGTGCCTGAAACAGCTGCATCAACTTGGCACTCCTTTAAAAAACAATATTTGGAGGGAAGGAAATGACCTATAACACTTTAACAATAATACATCTTACATGATGATTTCCCACCAGTCCATGTTAATGTGTTATCAGAGAGTTGTTTCTCATACTGCACAGTGTTTCTTGATGTTTGGGATTACTCAGACTTCCTGTTAACCTTCTAAACACGGTACACACCTTTGCTTCCAAGCCCTAAGGTAATTAAATGATTGTTATTTTCAATATCCACTCAATACATTGGCACTGCTTTCCCCCGGATTCATGCAGAAATCCATGGTGAACAAAATAGAGACAAGCTTAAGTTGTGGAGTTGTCCTGAAGGACCAGCAGATGAAATATGAAAACAATTCATTCTCCTTTACCATATGGAAGTGAGTCAAGAAGATATGAATAGATTACAATGGTTAGAGCAAAAACCATTGTAAAAGAAATCATTATTCCACATGAAAAACAGCCCCAGTATTTGATGTAAAGCAACATGGTACAGTTTTAATTCCTATGGGTGGGATTCTCAAATAACACTTTGAAGAAATATGAGAGAAGTACGGCCATTTTAACTCCTACTAAACAAAAAAAAAAACTCTGAACATTCTCTACACCTAGGACATTACATTAGTATTACTGTTTTAGGATTGTCAGCCAAGCATTGCCAACTGGCGGGAGGTGGACAGAGACATAATTACTTGGTGGTCTGATGCCATGAAATCACTTCCATGCCCTAGAGTTTGGAGGATGGTGTCACTTCCAGGGTCACATCAGAAGTGACATTGCAGCATTGGAACACCATGTATTTGCCCCCTCTCCCCATTTTCCTCACCTCTCTGCCAAGCGGCAGCAAGCAACCTGAGCTGCTGGCAGGAGATTTCCCGCCATAATGGGGAGACCTAGTAGCTCTACACTATTCTGTTACAGAGCTAGGAAATGTACCCCCTTTTGTTTTTATTACTGAATTCAGTACAATATCTAAAGATACGCGCTAGCTAGGTGCATCCCAGGGCTGGAACTTTCTCTCCATGTTCAACCAAGTCCAAGTTTCGGTATGTGTATATTTTCCTCCATAAGACCAATAGCAACTGAAGGTTGGGTGGGATTTGCACTGCAAAAAATCAATATTCAGGCAAGGGTTAACCATTTACTATGGCCCTAATCTGAAGTAGAGGGCGTGGCTGCTTTTAAACCTAAATCACCCTTGAATTGGACCATCACATCTAGCTTAGCCCTTGAAGAGATCTGGCCATAATAATTTCTTCCCGTGGACTAGAAGAAGAAGAAGAAGCAGAGTTGGTTTTTATATGCCGACTGCCTCTACCACTTAGGGAAGAATCAAACTGGCTTACAATTACCTTCCCTTCCCCTCCCAGTAAGGTAGGTGAGGCTGAGAGAGTGTGACTAGCCCAAGGTCAACCAGCTGGCTTCATGTGAAAGGAGTGGGGAAACAAATTCAGTTCACCAGATTAGCATGCAACACTCATGTGGAGGAGTGGGGAATCAAAGCCGGTTCTCCAGATCAGTCCACCGCTCCAAACCTCCACTCTTAACCACTACACCACAAGACTCTACCCTTAGAGTTCTCCCACAATTCCTTTAGTGTTAATTCTAGCAATAAACAACCTGTCCTGTTAGCCTACAACTAAACTGAGTAGAAAGTTTATTCATATATAAAATCATATTTCTATACAAAAGCCCTAAAATAGTAAACTTTCTCATTGTTACAGTCACTTTCAAGGCATCATGTTTTAAAAAGTGATTAATATTGTAAAGAAGGTGAGTGTGACATCAGTGTGTTCTGAAAGACTGGAACCCCCCAGATCCTAATCCCAGATATTTGGGACAATTGTTCAGTGTTACCTGAATACTTGCACATTCTCAGATGCATTTACAATAGTTTCACGTGCCCCAGTGGTAACACCTAGAATTCAGAAAAGATTCTAAGGATTTTCCTGCTATTTCTGGGATAAAGCCTACCTCCATATGGCCCCCTGTTCTTAGATGTTATATCTTTAGTGCCACTACTGATACCAAATGAGATTTCTGTAGCATATTGGCTCTCCGGCTTGCCCTAATAAAAAGTGCTGGAATTCAATCTCTTAGCAAGAGCAGATTCACTATCCAGTTCAGTCTGGCTCTGACTAGCAGCCAGTTCATTTCAAGACTTCCTCCAGATACGTCTCTGTGGTTACAATAAAGTGTGCTGTTACCTATGAACCCTCTGTGTGGCAATCCCTTCATGCTTTTCCTCTTAGAGATAAATTCGCCAGAAATATGCATGCATTCTCTTTTCCAAAAGTTGATTTCATTTTAAGGAATTCCAGATCTAAAGGTCTAACATGTTTACGTTGTTTTTCACTACATCCATCTCCCTCTAATAATGTCCTAGCACCATGCACTTGGTTTTTATTATTAACTAGCTGTACCCAGCCACGCGTTGCTGTGGCCCAGTCTGGTTAAATGGAAAAGAAAGAAAAGAGAAAGCGCACGTTTCTAATATGTTTAATTTCACAATGCTTGTGGGTATACAATATTTTTTGTTGTTCCATTGTCTGTGCAGATATAGAGATTGTCTGGTTTGCCGACTCTAGAACACGCAACATATAATTGTCCATGTGAGAAGCAATCCGTGTCTAGATCTAAACCGCACAATTCTAAAGATTGGCCCTGAGCTTTGTTGATGGTGATTGCAAATGCCAATCGAATTGGGAATTGCAATCTCTTAAATTGAAATGGCATATCCGTTGGAATCATAGGAATGCGAGGAATGAGGACATCTTCACCTTTGAAAGGTCCTGTCAAGATTGTTGCTTCTACGACGTTGTTGATGAATGTTTTTACTGCAAGACGCGTGCCGTTGCAAAGCTTTGGCTGGTTGATGTTTCACAACATGATAATTGGCATGCCGATTTTCAATTGCAGTACGTGCGGTGGCATCCCTGGCAGATCGAGTGAATTCAAAAATTCTGTTGGATAATTAACCGCTTCATCTGCTTCCACAACAGTGTCGACGGACTTGTATGTGACTGCCTCGCTTTGAATGTGAGACTGAATAATATTGTTAAGTTCGTAGACGTCTTTGTTCTTGGCCGCAAGAATAGCTCGTTCACTCAGCCAATCGTGATTCTTATAATTGGTTTGAATATTGGGAAGTACTTTTTCAACCAATTCTTCTTTGGACGTCACTAAATTGCAGAAGTTATGAGGAAATGAAATCCGTCCTGAGGTCAGATCAACCAGTACCTTTCCGTTCCCAATTTCCACCAATTGATGTGAGAATATCTCAGCTGATCGATCGTTTTGCAGCTGGACACATATAGTTGTAGTTAATTTTAACGTCTTGGCGTGTCGCCACAAAGTAGAGTATTTCAGGCAAGCATTTATTTCGTCCGCTGGTGTCGATCGAGGAATTACAGGTAATGTTTGCCTGAAATCTCCTGCAAGCAGTATTAATGAGTTCCCAAATGGTCTGATGTTTCCACGCAAATCTTGCAATGATCGCCTCGAGCAATTTCTTGTGTGCCATTGTGCATTCATCCCAAACAATAAGTTTGCATTTCTGCAATATTTTCCCCATGCCGGATGCTTTGGAAATGTTGCATGTGGGAGTTTCAATGAATTGCATGTTCAATGGCAATTTCAGAGCGGAATGAGCAGTTCTTCCACCTGGTAGCAATGTCGCAGCTATTCCGGACGACGTAAGAGCTAAGGCTATGTCATTTTGGGATCGAATAGCTGCCAGAATCAGTCTAATTAGGAACGTTTTACCAGTTCCTCCTGGTGCATCTAAGAAGAAGATTTCTCCAACCCCATTATTTTGCAGTTTGCATTATTTGATCGTAAATGCCTTTTTGCTCAAGCGTTAGCTTAAGAATATTTGATTGCACATACGACAAAAGATCGTAAATCGGAAACATTGAAATGGAATTGTAAAATATTTAGTATAGCGTGTGTTGCTTTGACGTCCAACAGATGGCGCTGTTTTTCAAAAAAGCATGTTTTTACCTGTCACAGGTGTAACATCTATATAATATAGTTATATAAAAACACGAGCGTATTCGAATGCAATGTTGTGTCAAATTTTCAAAGCAATCAGTGAAGAACTTTCGGAGATTTAAGATTTTGATCAAACGAACATTTACATTTTTATTTATATAGATTTCAAACTCATTGTTATTGTTTACCTGAGAGTCATATATCAACAGTTCTTTATGGTCTAGCTCAGTGGTTCCCAAAGTGGGCAGTACCACCCCCTGGGGGGCAGTGGGATTACCTAGGGGCACTAAGAGGCAAGGGGGCAGCAGGGGGGCACTAGAGGGTGGTCCCCTCAACTGTGTTGTTCACTAATTTACAATAGATCAAGCTATGGCACTATGCTGGCAAATTTGGAGGAAACTATCAGAATTTTTTTCCAGACTTTAAAGAGCTGGTACCACTGGATCAAGTTAATCAGTTCTGTTGAATAAATTTCAACTAAAAAGTTTTAATTTGATTTTGAATAGATGTGCAATTAAGTGTTACTGTTTTGAAATGTTATTGTTCTTATCTTCTTTACTGTGTCATGCAAACCCCGACTTTGAATAATGCTTTTTATAGGATAGGGTAGGGGGCGCTGGGGTTGAGTTTGTGGAACCAAGGGGGCGGTGGCCTGAAAGGTTTGGGAACCACTGGTCTAGCTCATTAACATAAGACACTTTATTTGGGTCTCTCAGAAAATGGCAATATGGGCCATAACTGCCACTCGCAGAAACGATCGTTCATGTTAAGTCCTATAGCCACTAGAACCGAATCAAATTTTGAGTTCTTGAAACTTCACAGAAGCTATGTTTTTAATCTGTGCAGCCATAAGCCAATCCTTTTTAGTCTATCCTTAAGCCAATCCTTTTGAGAGCCAGCGTGGTGTAGTGGTTAAAAGAGGAGGGCTCTAATCTCCAGTCGTTCCTCCAGCTATGCAGCAGCGATCCCAGGACGTTTGCACATATTGCACCCATTGTTCCAGAATGTTAATCTCATCAGCAGAGAATTTCCAGTTCCTCCCGGATTGCAAAAGCCATCGGAATCAGAATAGATTTCCAAATTCTCACTACCCCACCCCGATAGCCACAGCTTAATCCTTTTGTCACCTTTTGTCACCTGGGAACCTAGGAGGGGTGAAACCCCTCTCCCCGCCCCCAGAAAAACAGTATATCTGGGGTGCTCCCATCCCATTATGTCACCTTAGGTCTTTCTTGGCACCTTTGCCATTACTCTGTTGGTTTGGTTTTGCGCAGCCTAACCACGCTCCCTCCCGCCTTGCTGGTCAAGTCTACGGAAACCCCTGCCCCCATCTTGGCTTTAACTTTCACTCTGTCTTAGTCTACGTGAACTTGGACAACACCTCATCTAGATACGGTAAATATACCCCACCAACGATCTCCTGCCACGTTGGCATCTGTGCTTGTACTCCTCTCTTGATATTCCAAGATTCTCTGTATGTTTGTGTGCATCACTGAATTGAATGAAAAAGACATAAACACTATTTAATTTGGAAGCCATAGTCTGTCTTTATTCAAGGTGAGTGAGACCCCACTTTATAAATACATAGTTACCGATTGCTTAAGCTAATTCCTTATATTAATAGAGCAATTCGGCTAACAGATGTTAACAAATTCATGGAGAAAAGGTGCATCAGTGGCTACTAGCTATATGATGAAAGGGAACCTAAGGCAGCAAACCTCTGAATAGCAATGCTAGGAGGCAGTATCAGGGGAAGCCCTTGGGCTCTGTGCCCTGTTTGTTGGCCCTCAGGGGCAACTGGTTGGCTGTTGTGGGAAACAGTAGACTGCACTAGATGGACCATTGGTCTGATCCAGCGGACTCTACTTATGTTTTTTTAACAGAAAACAGAAAACAGAACCTTTATTGGCATTAACATTAACAAAGCAAACATGCAAAGCAGCTAGACATGGATCCAAAAAGAATGAATACACAGTTCATCGGCAAATATTATAATAAACAATTAAATGAGGGTTCCCCTCCTTCTTTCTCCCTCCTTTAGGACCTTGGCCAGGAACTCGGCTACTTGAGTGGTAACTTCAAAGCTTTTGTCATCCAATAAATGGGCTATGTTTCCAGTAGTCATTGCAATAGTAAATTGAGGAAGGGAGCTAATTAAGCTGCATCGAAGCTGTGTGAAAAGTGGACAGTACAAGAGAATGTGTTGTATTGTGTCAGGTTCTTTGCATTGACACCTATAACATCTTGCTTCACGTGGTATTCCCTTGTATCTACCACTAACAACAGCTGAAGGGAATATATTAAATCTGGCCAACAAAAATGCTCTACGGTGAGAGGGTATAGTTAAGTTAAAAAAATACTGGGCCATAGAATTTGTTTGATAAGAAAGGCCTAAAAAACGAGGGGAGCAGATACCTTCAGCACCGGCTTTTATTATTTGGGAATCACTGTCCCATATCCTTTTTTGGATTGTCCTAAAAATATATAATTCACTGGAATTGGACAAGGAATCAAGATCAATCCCGAGTGATCTGATCCTATTTAAGATAAGCCGAGACCATCTAGAAACAGTTGAGTCAGTATGTAAAGCTGCCAATAAACTACTTGGGGGGGATCGAAAATGAGAGCGTAACCAGTATTTGATTGTAGTGATCCAAGCACCAGATTCTATCGTGTGCAGTCCCAGCTCAGCGCACAGAGAGAAATAACAAACAGAGTTTGTGACGCCAAGGATGCGTCTCAAAAAAACTGCCCTGAGACGCTCCACTTCTTTATTAAAACCCTGGATCCAAACTGGGATTCCATACAAAAGTTGCGGGATCACAGTGGCTTGGAAAATCTGTAAGGCGGCCGGAACAAAATGGTTACCCTTCTTATAGTAAAAACGAGTTATTGCAGCCATCTTATTTTTTGCCAAGGTTAGGGACTGATTACGGTGTGCAATCCATTTTAAATTATAATGAAAAGAGACCCCCAAATATTTAAACGTTTTCACTTGTTCGATTTCTCTTCCCTCAATTTTCCAAACTGATTGCTTCCAAGTCTTAGAAAAGATCAGGATCTTGGTCTTATCAAAATTAATAGATAGAGAATTCAGTTTACAGAATAGGTTAAAAGAAGCTAATAAACGTTTAAGACCCATCTTTGAAAGGGATAGGACTGCTGCGTCATCCGCATATAACAGAATAGGGACTTTCTCAGAGCTTAGCTTAGGTGCATGACCATCAGTATTAGCTAAAAAAGCAGGGAGATCTGAAATAAATAAATTAAATAAGGATGGTGCCAGTACACAGCCTTGCTTTACGCCCTTTGTCACCGGGATTTTTTGGGTTAAAAGGCTCCCCTCATCGAATCTAACTTGACAGGTATTGGATGTATGGAGGTTACGTAATAAAAACAAAAGGCGTTGGTCAAGGCCCATATGGCATAGTTTCTCCCATAAAATCTGTCTATTGACTGTGTCAAACGCTCTTTGAAGGTCGATAAAAGCAACATATAACTTTCCTCTAGGGAACTTAAGATATTTTTCTGCCAAAAATGCAAGAACTGTGCAATGATCTGTTGTAGAATGGTTAGGTAAAAATCCAATTTGCTCTTTCCCTGGGAGATTATGAAGGGCCATCCATTCAGATAATTTCTTGAGGAGATGCTTGGCATAGAGCTTTCCTATAATAGACAAAAGACTAATTGGTCTGTAATTTTCTGGTTTGCTGGGATCACCTTTCTTAAACAATGGTATTATGATAGAATTCAGCCACGAATCTGGGAGGATACCAAATTTGTCTATAAGCGTGAAGAGGTGTGCGAGTGGCGGGGCCCACCAATCGGAATTACTCCTTAGGAGCTCTGCAAGAATACCATCGGGTCCCGGGGCTTTGCCCAATTTTTAGCTAATAATATGTTCTCTTATCTCGTCACAAGTGACAGGAGGCCATTCTGGAACATCAGGGGCTATAAAAGATTCTCTGATAGAAACCCCTGGGGACTTCACATTAAAAACATTAGAATAGTGCAAAAACCATGCCTGAGCATGAATTAAACTTGCAGAGTTGCCGCCAACTGAATAATTAAGTCCTGAAATTAGTGACCAGAAAGCTTTGCTATTTTTACTATTAAATTCTTGGAATAACTGCGACCATTTCTCCATAGCAAAAGCATGTTTTTTTCCGGCTAGCAAAATTTGGTACCCCTTTCTCTTTTCGCAGTACACTGAAGGGACCCAAGGTAACAGGCCTGAACGCATCAACTTAAACAGATGGCGAAGCTCTTTCTTTGCAGCAAGGCATTCAACATCAAACCAGGTGCTATTTAGGCATTTAGAGGACCTATGACTAATTGGTTGAGCAAAGTCACCAAGTCTGTAAACAATATTGTTATATATTGACAATGCCACCATTGGGGTTTCAGCATTTAGTAGTTCATTAAATAACTGCTGCCCAGTATCACTATGTATCCATTGCTGAATTTGGGTCGCAGTAGATGGAGACCATTTAATCCTCTTATACTTGCTGACAGTGTGATCCTGATCCTGGTTCGACAAAAAGGGCTTGGCTGGTTCACAACTAGTCTTAAGAGTCAGGAGCAAGGGTAGATGATCACTTTCTGATCGATTGCCAACTACATAATTGACAATGTGATCACTTAGGTCAGCTGAATGGACTGCAAAATCAACAACACTACAACCGCGCGGGGAGATATAAGTGTACTGGCCAAAGGGATCATATTGTAAAGAACCATTCAGTATACATAGATTAAAATTCACACAAAGTTCCACCAAATGATGACCACTCTGATTTATAACAGAGTCTTTTGACGACCTAGGGGCTAAAAATGGGAATGGTATGAAATCTTCAGCATCCCATTTCATAAAATTAATCAACTGCATATTATTATGGCCCAACCTGGCGTTAAAATCCCCAGCAAGTAAAAGGGCAGCTTCAGGTCTTGAATCTAAAAGTTTGTTCAGATAGGCATTTATTGTGTTCCAAACTGATGAGGATGCAGTACTGTCAATAAAAGGGGGAATATAAATATTAACTAATATAATTGACAGTTCCTTGGTGGGTAAGAGAAATGCCTGAGCGAAAGGGGGACAAGTATCTAGTTGCCTAACTTTAAATTTACAGGAGTTATTAACCAAACAACACAGGCCTGCTTTAGGGCGGCCCTTGATGTTAGTTTTATGAGCTGGGAGGGCATATGAAGTAAAGCCATAATAAGAAATATTAGTAAAAGACCAGGTCTCCTGTAAAAAAATAATATCAAAACCCTTCAAAAAGTTTAGCAAGTCAGGATCCCTGCTTTTGCTTCCCCAGCCAGCAATGTTCCAAGATATAAAGTGACAAACTTGACCCTGAATTCTACACCTTTTTTTAGTATTAAAATTTAGTCAGTCTAGTTCAGATATTGTAATTAGGGCCCTGTCGTGTTCTGAACAAACACAGCCATTATTGGGGCATTGCAGATTATTTATCTCAGCATCACTATTCGGTGATAGGGCTGGGTGCATCTCTATCGTTCCCACATTATGGCCTCTTGAGGACTGCACTGATCCCGCTCTTGAAAGGGAGTCCCACTTCGTGTTCATTGTTTCTTGTGGCAGTGAGGTAAATGACCGTTTTTGTGATCTTTGTTTTGCTAATTCCTCCTTCAGGCAGTCCAGTCTATCCATAATCCATTGTTGATCTTGATTGGATAGGTCAACAAAAGTCTCCTGAATACACTCTTCCATGTCATCAACTTCCGACAATAATTCAGGAGGGGTAGATACTAATTGAAGGTTTTGTGAGGTTGTGCTGTCCTCGGCCTCCTTCTGAAATCCAGCATCGGGCATAGCCTTCAGTTTGGTAGTATTTTCAGCCATGTAATGCTGGTTATGCATGGTCAGCCCGCTTTCCAAAATTGGCTGCGTATCCCAAGATATTAAATCATTTTGGGGGTTGTCGGTTCCCATCCTTTGGGGGGTGTCAGCTCCTATCCATTCCTCCTCCATGGAATCAAGAATGGTATTGGTCGGTGCCGGAAGCTTAACAATCAGAGGGTTAGTAATTGTATTCGTAAAGACCCTCACAGGAAAAACTCCTCTGCTCCTAAATCTTTTTTTCCATCTATGAATCAGGGAAGGTATTCTAGTTGAAGCAAAGGTGAGAAGGACCCTTTGCACCTGATTAGGAGGATTGAGTTGTTGTATCTGGAGAAGGTCCACTTTAACATGGTCAAACCTGAGTAATGCAGACAGGTGTGATTTCACCCTATAGAGGCCGTGCCAATCAGGTGCCTGGCCAAAAGGACTGCAGATAGTTAGACATACTTTTTCAGGGTTGAGTATTAGCTGGTTACTACTTTCAGTCAGGCTCTTTTCAGGCATCCGAAAACTGCTGCGATGATTCCTATCAGTACATGCTTGTTTGGGCTGTAAATCAGTAGCCCGGAGTCCGGTGTTACTTAAAGTCTTTTTGCATAAATCATATAGTCCGGCTACCTCCATCCTCAACTGCTTAATTTGTTTGGAAATATCATGGATATGACCAAATATACAGTCTACTGTTCTAGCAGTCAGAGCCAAATGACTCTCAGTGAGTGAAAGCCCATCCGAATTATTCACTACTCCAGGGGAGGGACTTTGCAACTCAGGAGGCTCAGGAGACTGTGCCCTTAAAGCTAGGATGTCATCATCGGGGGAAATTTCTTCTCCTCCTTCTTCCCTTGGAGACTCCAGAGGGGCAAAACGATTTGTTGTTTCAACATTATACGCATAGCATCTATTCCCCCTCTCAGGGGAGAGGAAGAAATCATCAAGTCTGGATTGTTTTGAAGCTGGAACACTCGGGACGCCATCTGGATCTCTTGGGCGTTTACCAGGTGCCATAAATCCTCCTCTAATCAGTAGTGGGAGGAACCGTATAATAATAAAACTTATCCAAGTCTTCTGTGGCTGATAGCACACAGCCTTTAAAATTTGGTGATAATAAAAAAGTTCAGCAGCTTCAGCAATTAAGAAAAAAGACAGAAGTTCTCTTAGCTAAGCCTTAGAGCCTCACCAAGTCTGCAACAACACAGAAAAAAAAACACTAAAAATTAAAAGGAGCTATCTCGCTTCACAGCGGCAGATAGCCCTTTCGGCTTATGAAAAAAGAGAACTAATGAACCAGATAAAACCTTTAAAAAGATAAAAACCTCAGAGCTCCAGGGCTGTGACCGCTGCAGCTGCCGCCATCTTGGAGATCCCCTACTAATACTCCTCTACTTATGTTGTTGTGCACTTAAAATGTATTATGATAGAGTATACCGTATTTTTCACTCCATAGGACGCACCTGACCATGAGACGCACCTAGTTTTTAGAGGAGGAAAACAAGAAAAAATCTTGTTTTCCTCCTCTAAAAACTTGTCTTATGGAGTGAATGTCGGCTAGGCACATGCGCATCGGGACGGCACGAGCTGGCGTTCCCCGTCCCGACGGCTAGCTGGCCGTCGGGTCGGGGAACGCCGGCTCGTGCCGTCCGGACGCACACGTGCCCAGCCGGCTCTGTGTGCCCCGCCCACCTCCCAGCTGGCCTTTGGGTTGGGGAACGCCGGCTCACGCCGTCCGGACGCACACGCACCCAGCCGACTCTGTGCGCCCAGCCCACCTCCCAGCTGGCCTTCGGGGTGGGGAACGCCGGCTCGCGCCGTCTGGACACGCACTCGCCCAGCCGGCTCTGTTAGCTTTGCCCGCCTCCCAGCTGGCCGTCGGGGCGGGGAACGCCTGTTTGCACCCTCCGGACGCGCAAGCCCCCAGCCGGCTTTGTGCGCCCCGCCCGCCTCGCAGCTGGCCATCGGGGCGAGGAACGCCGGCTCGCGCCATCCCAAAGCTCACGCACCCAGCTGGCATTCACTCCATAAGACGCACAGACATTTCCCCTCACTTTTGAGGAGGAAAAAAGTGTGTCTTATGGAGCAAAAAATATGGTATTTTTTGTAATTATGAGTGTTTCCCACAATGACTATATTCATGATGCAATGCAATCTATGCAACTCTAGGCATTCTGAAGTACTATTGTTAGGAAAGGTAGAAGGGAATACCACCTCCACAAAGCAAAGTTCTACATGTGTTTACTTTTCTTGTACTCTGTCTCTCATGGTATCATCTGTCCCTTAGGGGGTGACTCTTTCAAATTCTAGCACACTGTGTTTTCATGATGAAATAACACAACTGCAAGGCAAGAGCTGTTAATTTCCCTGGAATTATTCAGTTCCTTTTTATCACTGGTGTATTAATGAATAAGAAAAAGCATTTGTTTATTTTAATATACTAATTAGTTGCTTTCAAAGCTATCTGATGAGTACATTTCACAAATTAAGACAAGGGAACTGTTTGGAATAGAACATGATGTAATTAGGTTTACATATTTATGGATAACATACTTAACAATTAGTTTTTATAAATTTGCATTTGGAAAGGATTTGAAGGGCATTCAGGGTTGTTACTGTGTTTTAGCTAGGTTTATTTTGGATTTCATATGTTCCAATATGATAATAGGTATACTGACATGAGTATAAGTCATGTGTTATATAGATTATAAGAGAAAATATACTGCCATCTAACGATCTCACAGATTATTTATTTCTTTGGCAAATCAGATGAATTGCAGTGTGATTGAATCAAGTACTCACACACAAATCTGCCTTATACTGCATCAGTCCATTGGCCCATCAAGGTCAGCATTGTCTACCCAGACTTGCAGCAGCTACCCAGGGTCTCAGGTAGAGGTGTTTCACATCACCTATCTGCCTTGTCCTTTTCAACTGGAGATGCTAGGAATTAAACCTAGAATCTTCTGCATGCCGAGCAGAGGCTGTTCCACCAAGCCACAGCTGCTGAATTCTCATAATGTCTGTAGTGAGGGGGGGAGTGTAACACATATAACAGTCTTCATAATCAAAGTATTGTCTTGAAATCTCATAATTTCAGTAGTCAATAAATGGGTAAATGGATGGGAGACTGTTTTCCAAGAAGTTGAATTTCTATTCAGTTCAGTACTGTAGGCTGTATTTGAACACCCATTTGATATAATTTCCTTTGAAGTTTGTATTTATTTATTTATTGCATTATCAAGCAACTTTTTTTGCCATTAAGTCACAGCCGATTTATGGTGACCCCTTAGGGTTTTCAAAGCAAGAGACGTTCAGATGTGGTTTGCCATTGACTACCTCTGTGTAACAACTCTCAACTTCCTTGTAGGTCTCCCATCCAAGTAGTAGCCAGGGCTCAGTGTGGTCATTGCCTGAGTGCGATCTTCATGCATGCCATTTTGATGGAATTCCATGATGGAAAGAAAGGCAGGCTATCAATGTCATAGCACTGATATCTCTTCTTTCCTTATATCATGGTACTCAATACAGTGTATACAGGCTTCTTGGGAGATCTCCCATTCAGGCACCAACCAGACCCAGACTCGTTCAGCTTCAGCAAGTTTGTTGGATCATGCATCTTCCAGTGATAGGCTGGACCTAGATGTTAACTTTGCCTCCCCTTACCAAGTTTCTATTCATTTCAGTGGGACAACGTTTTAGGCAAGAGAATTTTCCCATGAATTGGACCCCCTGTCTCAACAACACTCTTTCACTTTTAATGAATGTGCACCCTTCAAAAGAATGAACTCCCTCATAAGCAATGTTTTACACTGGCTGGCCTAACAATCACTGGTTTAACTAGAGAATGGACTCCAATGAAAGGTCACCCACCACGTGTTAAAACCCCTGGTTGAAGGTTGAAGGTAACCCCTGGGCTTTAAACTTTATCATGCCGAAGGATCACAAACAACTGATAGAGAAGAAGGGAACTGTCATGATTTACATCATCTGTGAAGGTCAACTTACAGGAAAAGCAAAACAGAACTGTAAATTACCATGAACCAGATAGAAAAACATTAGCAGTCCATCTCCACCTTTCTTCTCTGTTCTAAGCTCAAGTCTGGCAGTCACTGTGTTGATCCATTTAAAGCCTGGATCAATAGAATACCAAGAAGCTTATTAACAAGAGAGCTATGGAAAACAGAGAGAGAGGAGAATGCTCTCCCTTTGTCAGACCACTGAGTCACCAAATGAGTGGCTTAGAACATCTGGTCTTGCTAAAAACTCACCCCTGAAGTCCGTTGATAGAAAGGTTCTAGCTGCAATCAGACAACCAAAGAAAACATTTGGATATCACGGCAAAATTGTAGCTTGTTACCAACTAGAAAGTTTCAATCTTGGTGTGCGAAGCAAAGTTCCTGGGTCACTCTTGTCATGAAAAACTGCTGTTTCTTTAGCCATCTGAAGATGTTATGGTGGTGCTCCATCCAAACATTGCAGTAGCCTATCAGTCACATGTATATGGAATGTGCAGGTCCCCACAACACACCCAAATCCTATAATGTGTGAATTGGGCAACACATCAATTTTTCAGGGGAGTACAGCTGATTTGCCAGGTTCACATAACTTGAAGCTCTATCAGCATGGAAAATCCGCACATACGATTGCACATCTCATATGCATGGCTGGCAGGTTTTTATAACACATGAATGGTACGCCACCATAACATCCACAGAGGGTTTTTGTAATGTCTGAATGCATCCTTTGTCTGACTGCAGAGCCATGATAAGTGCCTAGCTATATATGTAAGTTATTGTGAATCAGTCTTCACTCTGTTGTACTGTAAGGAATGAGCTATGCAAGTCGTGTTGCTGTATTTTGATGAGTATGTATTTTTGTGTGCTGCTAAATTTTATCTGTTGGTTCATGATTGTGAATGTAATTTGGGGAAGGGTAATGGAATGTGGATTTGGTAATTAGTGTTCAGAAGGCCTACCCAGGAGCAAGATTTGGCTCAGTCAGGGGCTGGTGTTGCTGATCTTGACTGTGTGCCTACATTTATTTTTTATTTAATTATTAAGACGTTTAGATCCCGTCTTTCCTTTTGGTTCAAGGTGGCTTACAATAATAGTTAAAACATCTCCAGCTAAAACCAAAGATAAAATAGCAAGCCCCAAATCCATCATCATAAACCATTCAAATGCATCACTATCCTGGATCTCGAGAATCAGCCTCCTCACAGAAGGAGCGGAGATCATCCTGACAAAATGGGAGACCAGCTTTTCTAGAGAGGGAAGGAGACTTCGAGATGGCCTTGAATTAATCAGAGTCTTAAAGCCAACACCATGGTAGTATTAGCAGAGTTGTAAATATAATTTATATGTCATTTATTTCCCCATGAAAAGGCTTGAGGTAGTTACTAGCAATGTGGCAATAAATTGTGCCAGATGCTAGGTATGTTTTAACAGCATTTTGCACTGCATTTCTCATCCATGGAAGGGCTTGTTTTTACTTGGAAGTAATTTCAGGGTTGTTTTTTTCCTTGTGCATCCAGGAAAGGAGGAAAGAAGAATGTCTGACATCCCCTTTCCCCCAACCCCTGCTTGCAATCCCTTGTGAGTTCTTAGAATCTATTTGGCTTCTGTGACACAGTTCTACTAGGAGTTCCAGAGAGACATGAGAGAGGCCAAGCTTCTTTTTTCTGAGAAGCACTGGCAGTGCTCTGGAGCAGCAGACAAAGTTAATTAAGTTTTGCAGGTGCCAAATGTAGCATTTTCACCTTTGTCTATTCCCAGGCTCCCTACTGCCAATAAGGAAGCAACAGACACCCAATGTTTAATCAGATCCATTTTAACACATTAACCTTTCTGTTGCCATGTTAGCCTGATTTAAAAACACTGAGCAACCGCTTGCATCAGCAGAAGTAGCACATGATGATCTAAATCAGGGATCTTCAACCTTTCCAGATTGAGAACTCATTTTCAAAACCCTCAGGCGCAGCCTAGGACACACAGAGATTTCACTAGGGATGCCAGCTTCTAGGTGAGACCTTCAGATCCCCTGGAATTATAGCTCATCTCCAGACTACAGAGATCAGTTCCTCTGGAGAAAATAGATGCTTTGGAGGGAGGGCTCTGTGGCTTGGTACCCCACTGAAGTCCCTGTCCTTCAGGCTCCATCCCCAAATCTCTAGGAGTTTCCCAACCTGGAGGTGGCAATCCTACCCTCCCACCCCTCTGATGGCCAAGGGGGATCTGGCAACCCTAGATATCACAGCCATGTGACAGGAAGAAGTGGGGCCAGGATTGTGACCACACTGGTGTGGTTTTGCCCAGCAGTTAGCAGGGGTAAGAAACACAAGTCAAACACTAGGAAGTATACAGTAGTGATGAACAAGCCAAGAATCAAAGCCATAGAGGCTCAGCTCTAAAGATCCCCAATTGACGCTGTTTTTAAACTTTAGGATTTTTTCATCCTGCAGGATTCCAACCTCTAGATGGAGCCTGACATTCTCCAGGAATTCCAATGGATCTCCACACTACAGCGATCAGTTCCCCAGTGGAACAGCAGGGCCCCATTTGGATTGGGACTACTGTGCCGGAGAAGGAAGAATTCCTGCCTTCTCCCCTGTGATACAATAAAGTTTATTGTCTACGGCTGTTGGCCAGTACAATCTGTCACATAAAACCAAGTCATAAATGATAAGATTAAAACAGTCTGACCAAAAGATGCTAATCAAGGGGAAACATTGCCCTCGTTAGATACAACTCTAGCCTGAATTTTCTTGGCTGCTAAGGCAAAGAGTGACACTCTATAGGAAACAAATGGATCGATATCAGAGAGGAGAAAGAGCAGCTTCTCTGAATCTGAAAGGAGATTAAAGTTATTTAAAAGCAATGTAAGAAATTTAGTTCTGGGCTCTGTATAAAGAGGACAGAATAAAACGTAGTGCAATAGATTTTCTGGAACTGTGGCTCTGGCTCCACAAATGCTTAGACAAGAGGCCCGTGGTGTTTGGGAGTAACATCCAGCTAGCACTGACATCACTTCCAGGTTCCGGCTAGAAGTGACATCACAGCGTCACCACGACAGCAATTTGAAAGTCTCCCCCTAAAGGCCCACCAGTTGCAGGTGCTCAGATGGCAACCCTACATATAATCATTAGACAGGAAAGCCTAAAGTATACCTATATCTATCAAATAATTAAAAGTTTTAAAATCCTAAAGTATTCAGCCTAGAGGAAAGTGTGTTATGTGTCCTTGTATGATTGCCTGCTTTGACGTGCCCTCTTTCCAGTCAGTCTCTCTATTGGGTTGGGAAAGTCTTCTGTGTCTCTGTGCTGTATGTAATTAGATCACTCAGTCACACCAGATGCAGAGATCTGGCAAAATTAGAGCCTCGCTGAACGTTACCAACTATGCACATTTGCTACAGGGATTTACTGCAGCTACTGGTTCCTGGTGGCAACTTATGAGTAAATGCTCAGTGGGGCCCAATTTGGATTGGGACTGCCCTGCTGGAGAAGGAAGAATTATTGCCTTCTCCCCTGTGCTGTTCTCCGCAGCTGAAACAGCCTGCAAAGGGGCCTTATTTGCTCTGCTGGGAACCAACACATGCTCTGAAAGCTTGCACTTGGTGGCTGCCCACAAAGAAAAAAACCCACTTCCATTCACAGCCCTTGAGCTGAGAATTTACTTACAAGTTGCCACCAGGAATTAGCAGCTACAGTATAACTGCAAGTCCCCATCACAAACTGGTGCCGTTTGCAATGTCTCTTTAGGCTTTCAGTTGCCCTTAGAGAGCGATGTCAATTGTTGTATGATACAAGATCAACTGGAGAAGTTGTGGGAAATCTGTGATCAGGGAGGGGTGTTGACTGGGAGCTGCTGCAGCTGCTGCACCACCACCCTCCCCAAGCAGCTGCTTCAAAATTTTAAAAGGATTCTAGGGTTGCCAAGTGGCTGTAAAACAATGACCTGTCCTTTAAATAGGGTCTTAAGGGGATGCTGTGTACTGGGGGATGTAATTTGCCTCCATGCCATGAAAAACTTCAGCTGCCCATTAAGCCTCTGTTAAAAGGGCAGGAAATTTTTCTCCAGGACCCTTGGCAACCCTATTTACCTCTTCCCCCATGCTGCAACCCCCCCCCCAACAAATTAAATGTTATGGACCTCCTGATTAGTATGACCTTCAAAGTCAATGTTTTCAGGTGATGTGTCTAAATAAGACCCCAAAAAAGTGCTTTTTAACCCTTGTTGCCATTTTCCCTGCAGGGGAAAACATACAGTATCCATTTGTTCCTTCATGAGTACATACAGCTTCAACTGAATAAATGGCACAGAGGAGGATGGCAGCACCTCCTGTGCCACAGCCCAGATCCAATTTTCCCCCTCCCCACAGCTGCTCTAACTTCAAAGAAAGAGTAGAGATCCTGATCAAGAAACTCCTCCATGACACCTAGTGCAATTCTCAAGTAAATGTTTTCAGGCGTACAGAGAAGTTTCCTTGATTTTAATGCAGAGAAAAAGCTGCCTCTGCTGCGGGAAAAACTGCTCAAGACATAATTTTGACCTGTATCGTATAATCCGTTATTTCGTGTTTGGCTGGGAGGGGTTTTAGTCAGTTCAATTATGGCAAGAGCTGTTGACAAGGTAATACGCTCCCACTTCTTTTGGAAGATGTTGCTCCGAAATACACTCAAGAGGCCTTGGAGAACCCTTTGAAGGGGTTGTTCGCTGCAGAGTCTGCCCTTCGCCATATGTGCCACACTTTGGGAAGACCTTATCTCCACTTATACATTATTAACAGCACATCCTTTCTCTTTGGATCAAAGGCTTTCTATTTTCCCAGCTTCATTGTTTGGGGACCAAGCTAGTTTGTTTTTAGTGGCTTCCTAGAGACGCCTTCTGTTGCCCAACATGTTGTATAGAGATATTCTATACAGAGACTTGACTGTCTCTGCCAGCTCCACCCTGTACTCCTCCATCAACACCCTCACAGAGGGTGGTGCTGTGGCTTCTGCTATGCCGCAATTGGACAAGGACTGAAGGGTTCTTCCCACTGCGATACTGCCTATCTGAGGACTGATGCTTTGGTTCAAACTAGCAACTTGTTTAACTTATATATTCTGAATCGCTAACCAAGGTCCAGATGCTCAATGCATGAAGACAGCATCTAAAGCAATAGAAAAATATTTTAAAATACCACTAAATATGTAAATCTAGATCCACATTGGCATTAAATACCATCACCTTCTACCAGCCTAAATAAATTCTTGCAATATTACAGAATTATGGGGCAGGCGCTGAAAATGCCAATTCTTATGCTCCTGGAATAGAGTCTTTGTTGCCCCAGTAAAGTTTAAATAATCAATGATAGAAGAACACTGGTGGATCATATGGCAAATCCCCATGTCTTCTTTCTTTCATGTTATAGATTCCATCTGATCTCCCATGAGCCCAGGGCAGCATTGTCTGTCCTCCTCCATTTATTTGTTTTTAGTCCATCTAGTCCAGTATCCTGTCTCACACAGCGGCCAACTCTGGAGGGCAAACAATAAGGCATAGAGGCCAAAGCCATCCCCTGATGTTGCCTCCTGGCACTGGTATTCAGAGGTTTACTGTCTGTGAACATGGAGGTTCCCTTTAATCACTATGGCTAGTAGCCACTGATAGATCTATCCTCCATGAATCTGTCTAATCCACTTTTAAAGCCATGGATGCCTGTGGATATCACTCCTCTGGCAGCAAATTCCATATTTCAATCACTCAGAAAGCAAAGATATCTCACAGAAGTCCACCCCCCCAATGTTTCCATTGGAAAAATTGCAAAAAACTGAAAATGTCCTCAGAATTAAACTTTTGCCTTAAGAAGCATTTTACTCATTCTAAAAGATAAAATATAGTTTTGTTTTTCTAGCTCTCCACCGAATTTTTCAATTTTTTCCCACTTGAAAAATCAACAAAAGGTCCTCAGAATATTTTTCTAAATTTTTCCACTTTTTGCCCTCGATCTTCACATCTCTACTAGTACATCAAGATGGGCCCAGCTTCCTTCCTGCAACGTTTATTTTTATAATTGTGCTGGAAAGTCCAAGCAAGACCCAGCAGACTCATAATGACCTTGTAGGATTTTCGAGGCGAGAGGTGAACAGAGGTGGGATGCACAGCAACCCGGGACTTCCTGGGAGATCTTCCACCCAAGTACTAAACAGGGCTGACCCTGCTTACCTTCTGAGTTCTGACAAGATCAGGTTAGCCTGGGCCATCCTGGTTAGGTCAGTGCAGAGGATTGAAAATGTAATTTCTATTAATTACAATTTGAAATGGTATCATCCACACTAAGATTTGCCCTGCTCACTAACTGAATTCAGATGTTCAAAATAGTCTCTCTAAGCAGGGAGGAACAGCATTCTTATACCTTTTTCCTACATCTGAGCATCTTTAGTGAGTTCTTTATATGTGCAAATATACACATGATAAGGACCATGTTTGTTTGTTTTTTACAGCATTCCCAGTTGGGTGTACAAAGCCTCTAAGCAGGCTTGCTGCAGAAAGTCAGGCATACACTGCCTTCTAAATGTACACAGCTTTTTTCATACTATTCTCAGTTTTGCTGTATGTGTAGATCAGGCATTAGCAAGGAACATTTTTTCTTCTCTCGTGTTGTGCAAGATTCTTTCCAAACTACAGCAGAATCCATAAATGGACTGTTGCTGAAATGGTGTGATAGAAGTCTTACTTCTAATTTTCTTAAGCCTCAGGTGATCTTCTCTATGTCCTTAGCACACTCTTCAGTGGGGGTGGGGGTATGTTTATTTCTGGGTTGCATACTTAGAGTCATTGGGGGAGTGGAAGTTCTACACTGGAAAGCCAGCTTTTCCAGTACGTGGTGCAATCATAATCGTGCACATTTTTGCTAAGCCTTCTGTATCATGCTAGAATTTGCTAACATTTGTGTTCATTTTCAAGTTTATGCAGGGAGCACTGTGTGCATCCTTGGCCAGCAGATAGGCTGCGGGCTGAGAGTCATAAACTGGGAAGAGCAGATGGCCTCCCCAAATTTAATTTGCTGTTTTATTATCTCTACTCTGGCCCTTTATCATACTTACATTTTTCTATTGCAGCTACGAGGGGGAGAGAAGGGAGAAAAACATGTGTAGGGCTGCTTTTGAGATCGCTCGCCATATAGCTGTCAATCCTTGGATTTAGAAAAACGAATCACCAATGGAATGCCATGTTGCCTAGCATTTCCAACCTAATCTTCACTGGCACTGTGACTGTCATCAGAAATTTACAATATTTCATATAGCTTGGCATCTCGGTAGTTACCAGCGGGCTAATGATGCGTTGTAGATTGTTTTTCAAAAATGGTCTCCAACTGCTTGTAAAAACACAAAGAATTCTTTAAAAGTGCATCCAAACGTGGGGAAACCTGACAATCTTCTGTTTCTGAGTGTCTTCCAGCCTCTCAACAGGGAATGATGACATATGCAATTTGTTTGATTACTCCTTTTGATCTTTTATTTATTGCGAGTTCTGGGTTTGATCACTCCACATTATTGTCTTTGCTCTGCTTGGGAGCCTGTAGAATTGTATCAAATAATGCAGATTTCATTATTTTCAGATTAAATGTTCTGACGCCTCGGAGCTGGTATTTTGGCAGGATGGCTCCCGCAGTCACTGTGCTTAGTATACCTGATTCCAAGCAAGGCATTGAGGAAACCACAGGCAGCGCTCCCAAAAAATTAGGTCGGTTTAATTACAAATGTCATTCAGGTCTGTTTTATTGTGCTAAAAATGTCTACCTAGTAAATTAGCTAGTGTAGAATCTGCTTCGGGTCATAGGAGGTTTACATTTAATTTAGCCATTGAACTATCTATTTTCAGCATTTTCAGTCAGACTATAGGATATATTGTATGCAGAGGGCACTATTGAATGTGTTTCGGGGGGGTGATAGATATGGCCCATTACACAGCTTTCCTCTTTAGGCTGCTTAGGGTTTTACCAGTGTTTGATGATTCCCAAGATCAAGGATACTGGTTTACTAAGATCTTGATATCAGATTAAAGCTTAATTGTTTCTATGACTTTTAGATGAAGGGTTAAAGGTAAAGGTAAAGGTCCCCTGTGCAAGCACCGGGTCATTCCTGACCCATGGGGTGACGTCACATCCCGATGTTTCCTAGGCAGACTTTGTTTGCGGGTGGTTTGTCAGTGCCTTCCCCAGTCATCTTCCCTTTACCCTCAGCAAGCTGGGTACTCATTTAAAGGGGCCCCCGCCCGGCTTCAGGGAAGCCCCCTGAAGGTGCGCAGGGGGGAACAGATTTGTGCCTTCCGGCCGGGAGGCTCAGATCTGTTTAAAGGGCCCCCCGCCCGGCTTCAGGGAAGCCCCCTGAAGGCGTGGGGGGGGTGAAACAGATCTGCGCCTAACAGCTGTTAGGCGCAGATCTGTTTAAAGCCCCCTCCCCCCACGCACCTTCATGGAAGCCCCGTGAAGGCCCCCGGGGGGGGGAATTTTCCCCCGAACTCCGGATCTTGCCCGAATTTCGGGGATCCGAAGCGGGGAGTTCGGACTTCAGCAAAGCCTGAATTTAAAAGGGCCGAATTTTGCCAAAGCCGAACTTCACCGAATTTTTTTTTCAACAGCCCTAGTTCTGGCAGTGACAGATCAAGAAAGGGATCTTGGGGTGATAGTGGATAGCTCAATGAAGATGTCAACCCAGTGTGCAGCTGCTGTAAAAAAGGCAAATTCCATGCTGGCCATAATTAGACGAGGAATAGAGAATAAAACTGCTGATATCATACTGCCCTTGTACAAATCTATGGTGAGACCACACTTGGAATACTATGTACAGTTCTGGTCACTGCACCTAAAAAGGATATTACAGAGCTTGAGAAGGTGCAGAAAAGAGCAACCAAAATGATTAGGGGACTAGAGCAACTGTCCTATGGGGAGCAGTTAAGACTCTTAGGGGTGTTTAGCTTGGAAAGAAGGTGGCTGAGGGATGACATGATAGAGGTCTATAAAATTATGCATGGTTTGGAGAGAGTGGACAGGGAGACATTTTTCTCCCTCTCCCATAATACTAGAACGCGAGGTCATCTGTTGAAGCTGGAGGGTAACAAATTCAAAACAGATAAAAGGAAGTATTCTTTCACACAATGCATGGTTAAATTGTGGAACTCCCTGCCCCGGGATGTGGTGATGGCTGCCAACTTGGAACGCTTTAAGAGGGGAGTAGACATATTCATGGAGGAAGGGGTATTCATGGCTATTAGTTAAAATGGATACTAGTCATGCTGCATACCTATTCTCTCTAGTATCAGAGGCGCATGCCTATTATATTGGGTGCTGTGGAACACAGGCAGGATAATGCTGCTGCAGTCATCTTGTTTGTGGGCTTGCTAGAGGCAACTAGTTGGCCACTGTGTGAACAGACTGCTGGACTTGATGGGCCTTGGTTTGATCCAGTAGGGCCTTTCTTATGTTCTCAAAAAATAATAATTGTAGAAGCATTAAAAAAAACCAAAAAGTGAATATATAATTCAAAAAATGCAAAATGTAATGGAAAATACAAAAGATTATTATTGTAATTACAAAAGTACCACAATATGTCCAAGTCAAATGAAACAAGTAAGAGTCAAATGAAACAAATAACAACTTCAATATGGCAAGAAATTTTACTAGCTGGAGAAAAGCACACAACAAATGGCAGGATGCTGGCTAAGTTCCTGTTTCGATGTGTGAATCTTCATCAGTCATGAGCCAGCATTGTGTAGTGGTTAAGAACAGTGGAGTCTAATCTGGAGAACTGGGTTTGATTCCCCACTCCTCCACATGAGCGATGGACTCTAATTTGGTGAACCAGGTTTATTTCCCCACTCCTACACATGAAACCAGCTGGGTGACCTTGGGCTAGTCACAGTTCTCAGAACTCTCTCAGCCCCACCTACCTCACAAGGTGTCTATTGTGGGAAGAGGAAGGGAAGGTGATTGTAAGCCGGTTTGAGACTCCTTAAAAGGTCAAGAAAATCGGGATATAAAAACCAACTCTTCTTCTTCTTCTTCATGAATGACCTTTCACTGGTTAATTTGGAAACCAGAAAATCAAAAGCAAATCCACAGTATGTAGCACAGTATGACTTCAAAAGCCAAACTTTATGGCTCCTACACAAAGGTTGATCTGTGTGAGTATTGTATATGCATGAATAAGAATGCTGTTAGTGAAGAAGTGGAGAACTGAACACTTGAGTGATTGCTCAAAACTATATGCACACTATGCACATTGGTTCAATTAAGACCTTTAAATACACATATACAGGTGAGAGTGGAGTGGCAGACATGAACTCTCCCTTACACAAACTCATTGAAGAACTGTTGCCAACTGAGGCAAAAAGAGTGGGAATAATATGAACTATTCCATCAGGAACGGAAATAGAATTGTTTACCATCTTCCCTTTTGTAATCCATTAGCAACCCGTGAGATTTTCTTTCCTGTTTCCACAGGTGAGCTATACAAAGATGACAAATAGTCTGCAAACAAAACAAGGCCAAGAGAGTAATCAATCAATGAGCAAGTGGACTGAGTTGATCGTTTCATCAATCAAAACTAAAAGGACCCATAAATTATAAAAGCAGGTGAGAGAATAATCTGGTCTGGTGCCTTGTCATTGCAAATGAAAACAAGGATGTGGGTATTATTGCTTTTGGTGAGTACTCTGTCTGCCTTTTCTGAAGCATCCGTGCAGACCTTTGAAGGGTAAGAAAATATTAATTACTTGCATGTTTCAGAATACATACATATGAGATCTCTTGTACACATAATTACTTTTTCACCATTTTCTTTAGGGAGAAAGTGTTTCGTGTAACACCTCACAATGAAGAACAGGTAGAAGTCCTCACTACCTTGGCCAGTAATATGCAGGTAAGTTCAAGTCCTGAGGTGATATTAATTCAAAGTAATTTCCCATCTGGAGCATGTCTTACTGCTGAATTGTTTTTATTGCTACCACGAGATAGTTGTCTTAATCAGGAAAGGAAGCAAAATAGCTCAATACAGAGCCAGCATGATATAGTGTTTAGAGTATCTGACTAGGATCTAAGAGGCCCAGGCTCAAACCCTCATTCCGACTTTCAGCCAGTCATACTCTCTCAGCCTAACAGTGTTGTTATTGTGAGGATAAATGGAGGAGGGAAGAATTGTGTCCCCAGTGGGGAGAAAAACAGGGTATAAATATCTAAGTAACTAAATATTAACTTGATTTTAAGAAGGCTTGGGGAAATGGACCACAGAAGTCAGAATGGGTGTAGAGTTTCCTTTTCAACAGGTTGACTTGAACTAAGGGATTTTACTGTTTCATAATGTTGGATTAGGTAATCTTAGAGATCTCTTCTAATGCTATAATACTATTAAAATAACATCATAAAGAGACTAGACCCCACAACTCATGTCCATTGAGACTTCCTCTGACAGAGCATGGCTCCTTCCACTGGAGCAAAGCCCCTCACTTAGTAGGCTGATGTTCTTTAATCCAACTGAGTGTTCTCCCACCTTCACAATGCCTTTGGTTTAAGTCCTTAGACCAGGGGTCTCAAAACTGCGGCTCCAGAGCCGCATGCGGCTCTTTGGCCCGTTGAGTGCGGCTCTCCGAACTTGGTTCGGAGCCCCTGCTCTTGTGCCCGCTTGCGCCGGCAGCCAGGCTGCGGAACCGGCGCGCCTAAGAGAGAGAGAAAGCGGGCGAGCAGGCGCGCTGTCTCTCCCCCCCCCCGCCGTGGAGAATGCCCGGGTCCCCCTTTCCCTTGCCCTCAATGGTTGGGAGGCTAAAGCCTCCCCTCTAGCAGTGCGATTGCTGGGCGGGCGGCTCGGCGGTTCCTGCCCCCCCCCGCCTATCAGCTGTTGGGCGGGGCGGGCTTCCTTTGGTAGACCTGGCCTCCGGCTGAGTCCCATTGGGAGGCCATGTCTACCCACTGGCTTTCTTGGCGGTAGACCTGAACTCCGAGGAGGGGGAAAAAGTCCCCCTTCAGAGGCCAGGTCTACCAATTGGCTTCTACGGGCCTCCGGAGGCCCGGTCTACTGCCAAGAAAGCCAATGGGTAGACCTGGCCTCCCAATGGGACTCAGCTGGAGGCCAGGTCTACCAATAGGCTTTTATGGCGGTAGACTAGGCCTCCAGACGAGGACTCCGGACGGGGAGGGGAAAATGGCAGGGACTTACAATTTAATTTTTATCAATAAATAAGAACACTATTAAGTATGATATCAAGTTTTATTCAGTGTACCTATAGTTTAATTAAGACTTAAAACTTTAAAGTTTATTAAGTTAATAAACAGTGTACCTACCTATATAGTTTAAGTTTAAGAAATTTGGCTCTCAAAAGAAATCTCAATCATTGTACTGTTGATATTTGGCTCTTTTGACTAATGAGTTTGCCGACCCCTGCCTTAGACCTTGACCCCAAGTGAAACAAAGGTCAAAAACATATAATGGCACTAAGATATTACTCCTGCTTCTCTTTTTCCACCTCTCCCTTTCTGTAGCGACCCTCATTGTAAAAATGCATTGTAGCCCATCAAGGCAAGGAGCTGCCTAATTTGCTTACATTGCTGAAGTGCTATGTATATTCATGGTGTTATATCAAAGATTAAAGGCCAAGACCAATTAAAAATAGCTTCTTGGTGAAGTTGGTAATAAAATCAGTATACAGAGTTTCTTGCATGATGAATGAAATGGATTGTGGTAATAAATGATAATTCAAATCATTAGGATTTTATTTTGAAGAGGTTTGGCGAAATTCATCAGAGTTTGCTTGCTACGTGTTTAGACATCGTCTTCTCTCTCTCTCTCTCTCTCTCTCTCTCTCTCTCTCTTCTCTGAATGTTCTCTAAACTTCTCTTTCATTCCAAATTTGTGTTTTGTGACCTTGATGTAGATATATTATGGCATGAGACAAAACAACCCAAGATAGCAGATTTGTTCTCAATATTTGTGTATAGCTTTGATGTCAAGAAACAGCTACAAAAAGGGAAAATTGCTATAATTTGTACTACAAGCTGTAGCATTTCCAATGATATACAGATGTAGAAAGGGACCACATGCCATTGTCAGAGTCTCTCCCACTTCCACCTCTGCTCTTTTTTATGTTCCCTATATCTTCAAATGAATGGGAGTTCTGCCATTCTCTTCCATGAAGCCAGAAGTTCAGCCATGTGTTATACTGAATTCTTAGCTTGCCAGAAGCAATCGTTACGGCTTTGTACCAAGAAACCTAGATCTGAAAGAGACCAAAAGGCAAACAAGATAACTCGCCCACTATCCACCACATCCTGATACAAACACACACTCACACACATATCAGCCTATGTAACCCAAATTACAATTCTAACATGGTTATCGGTATCACGTCTTTTAATAGAAAAGTGGTTTCCCTGTCTCATGCACAGAACAACATTAGACCACCCATAGACCAAGCAGTTCTAAATACTTGGGAGATTCC
Source organism: Euleptes europaea (assembly GCF_029931775.1). Lineage (NCBI taxonomy): Eukaryota > Metazoa > Chordata > Lepidosauria > Squamata > Sphaerodactylidae > Euleptes > Euleptes europaea. Next base: position 31,350,141 of record NC_079316.1, on the reverse strand, counting down.
CCAGGCATACAGAAAAATATGACTTTAACCCAAAAGACACCCCCACACGCACCAAGAAAGATAGCTTGTTGAGGACTGAGTAGACCCAGGAAGCACTAAATGTGGAGAGCAGTTGAGAATCAGTTAAAAGAGAATGGGGAGGAGGGGAAATTTATCTGTTCAAGTTGGATGGTTTATCCGATTTGAAATGGAAGATGGGGGAGGGGGGAAGTTCACACTGTTATTTCCCCTTTGTGAGGCTTTGAGGGTCCCCAGCTTGTATAGCTAAGTCCCAAGAATATCTTTTGAATATGTTCTCTTTCAGAAAAACATTTAGACAGGTAGTAGCCATGTCAATGTAAAGTAGTAGTCAGAGAGTTGGACTAGGATCAGCGAGGCTCAGGTTCAAATCTTCACACTGCCTTGAAACTCAGTGAGTGACAATTATATTGTCTCAGCTTACCGTACCTCACAAGGTCAGCACTTATTTGAAAGTAAATACTAGTGAATACACCCAGTCTTGCTTCTAAGTTAAACATTCATCCTATTGGGTTATTACAGTGCATTCCTGAGAGGAATGCCTGCGCCGGGCTTAGGAGGCAACCCAGCAGGGTTGCCTCCTAAGGAGGTTTCGACACCACTGAAACCTCTACCCGGCGCAAAAAGCTGATGTATCTCAACAAAAAAAGGGGGCGTTCCTGAGCCGAAATGGCTCAGGAGGCCGACTAATATCGGCGGCGCCCCCCGGCCGGCACTGATACACCCTGGGAATGCCTGCAGGGGAGCCGGAACACCTCCCAGCTCACTGCCGCGGCCTGTGCCGACAGCCGGAGGCCAGTGGGAGGCCGCGGCAGCGTCTGGGCCCAGCGCTGCCGCAACGGCGGCCAGGGACCAGCATCCGGGCATGCACACTGGTGCTGGGGGCACTCACGCCAGCATGCGCCTTCTGGGCACCGGTGTTGTGGGCCCCTGTGCCGGCGGAGGCCTTTGTCGGCCTCCTAAGGGCTTTGGGAGCGCCCGCTGGCGCACCTCAGCAATGGTCTGTTAGTCATTTTCAGTTCCATAGTGTGATCGCTCCCCCACATGAAACACGTCTCAGGATAACTGATTTCTATCTTCTCAACCTTAGGCAAGAAAGACACAGAAAGCAATGTTTAGATTCTGATTTTTTAAAATGATCCGGATAAACGTTGTGTACTTTCAACGTTTAAAAAATAAGAGCGGATCCAGTACGTTTTCCAAAGCCCCTTCCATGAATCCTCCACAAAGAGAGCGTTTGCTTGTCCTTACCACTGAGTTGCTTCGAAAGTGAATTGTCAGTAGCCTCCATTTAAGGAATGGTATGTCACAAATGCATGTGGAGTAGGAAAGAAAAGATTAAATAAATAAAGCAAGGCCACAACAAAAACAAGGAAGGAGGCCCGGTTATTTTTAATTGTAAGGAAAAGACAGTTATATGTGACCTAAGAGAAAATTCCAACTTATCATGGTATATTTAGATGATCGTTTTTCCTGTTCATAGGGCTGTAATCCCTGAGGTAATAATATTTTGTTCACTGCTTAGATACCAACATAGTAGGCACCTTTCAGAAATACTTCACGCTGAAGAAGTCCCTACAGACTGTTTTGGCTCATCCAGAGAAAATTAGGCCACTAGTTCCTCTCTTAGAAATTCAGGCAAAAGTCACTGCGAGGTCATAAACTGTCGGTTTTTTCTCTTAAGTGATGGCACTCACATGACAACAGTGTTCCTTGTTATGGAACACATGTGAAATGTCCCGCCTGTTTCCCAGCTATTGAAAGATTTGAGGGTGTGAACTTTTGAACCGTGGGATCATTGAAGAGTCAATTAAATGTGACTGGAATCTATACCAAGATTGGTCAGAGTGCTAGATAAAAAACATAGTGACAGGCTCCAAGAAGTCGGCTACCAACACGCTACGTACCACTCTACAAAATCAGGGATCACTTTTCTAAGGCTGAAATTTTTATATCGTGAATGCAGTTCTGATTCACTTCAGAATATAAAGACACATCGATCCAGCTGTGATTTAGGGACGGGTTCCAGGCAAACTTTTTCAGTGCATCATATTGCTGAACTACGAATACTTCAGATACTTCAGGGTCTCTATCAGTCTGCAATAGCAGTCATGAATTCTAGTGAGACCAGTCCAGCATGGGCTGTGTAATCTGCACAACCAGCTTCTCTCTTGCAGTACAGGGTACTCTGATAAAAGAGAGAGCTCCCTGTTCTGTCCCTGCCTTTGATTCCCTCTTTGGTCAAATGTTTGCATTGTTTTTTTGGTAGTGTTTAAACACTTGTGAAACGTTGTTCATCAGAGATTAGAGCTCTTGTACAGGCAGGCATTGTGCTCATGTTAGGGTTGACAACCCCAGGTTGGGGGAAATCCTGGAGATTCGGGGGTAGTGCCCAGGGAAGGCAGGGAAGGACCTCAGCAGTGAGTAATGCCATAAAGTCCACCCTCCAAACCAGTCATTTTCTCCAGGGGAACTGATCTCTATGATCGCTGTAATTCTGGGAGATCTCCAGGCTCCACCTGGAAGTTGGTAATCCAAGCTCATGGTCAGACAAGCATGTATAGGATGGAGTGAGTCCAGTGTGCTTTGGGACCAGTGTGCTTGTTCACAAGCTGGAGGCAGGGTAAATGGACTCAGTCCCACCCTCTCTCTATGCACATAGATGCATAAAGACACAGATGTACTGTGTTATAAAGACAAAATAGGTAGAATGAGATTATACCTTTTGGGGGGTCAAGCACTGTGCATTCCTAAGCAGGGTTATGCCCTTCTAAGTCCATTGAAGTGAGTGGGCTTTGAAGGGTGTAACTCTGCTTAGAATTTCATTGTCAGTCTGTAAAATGTTTTTAATGAAAGGTAGCACGTATCTTTTCAGGTATGGAGATTTAGAGGAGAAATAAGAATAGATAAAGAATAAATATACTGAATAGTGCAGATCTTCATTGCCGGATTGGGTCAGTTTGCTTTAGGGCCACATTGTTAGCTTACTGACTTCAACAAGATTTCTCTTTTGTAAGAGATCCTTTAATCTTTTCACAGATATTTTTTTGTTGACCTTTATTTGGTGAATTCAGTCTAAATGAATAAACAGGAGTGTTTTTCAGTGAAACAAGGAAGTGCATGATCCAACCAAATCCACACATGCAGATAGGTGCAGACTACAGCTACATGTCTGGTTTTATTGGCATCTTTGCTTGGTTCCTGTTCAGGTTGATTTCTGGCGCCCGGATTCTGTCACGCTAGTGAAAACAGGCATGACTGTTGACTTCCGAGTTGAAGCAGATCTGTGCTTTGAAGTTGAGAGACTTCTGCAACAGAGTGGACTGAACTATGAGTATGGTTTTTTTTTCTTCTTCTTCTGTTTGCCCCATTAATATGTGGGTTAAATAAGGCTCCCAGCCTTGGGGGGCCCATTGGGGGCCCTAAGTAAAGTAGAAAGGTGGGTAAAAAGGTTTTAAATAAATAAAGCAGAAATCAATATTGAGTAGCTTGGCATTTAGAATTAAAGAAAGTCATGGTAACATGGTGTTTAATAGAGAGAAACTAACCATGTTGAATATGAACCACCATGCATGTGTATGTAGGTGGATACAGAAGTAGGTAGTAGAACTGGTGGAGTTGAAGCCAGGAAAAGAGGCACAGGAAAGAGTAGACTTCTTGAGTTGTACACAGTAGGTACCTTATGCAGTCTGCTAAGTCTGCTAACAGAAAGGGAGAGCTTCTATAGGAACAGGCAAGGGCAGTGACATGGGGGAAGGGGTGGAGCAAGACAAACAGCCAGCAAAACCACCTGGATCCTTAGGACTGGCCTAGGATTTTTCTCAGGGGTGTAATAACTCAAGGAATCACAGAATTGTAGAATCATAGAGTTAGAAGGGTCCATATAGGCCATCTAGTCCAACCCTCTGCTCAATGCAGGATCAGCCTAAAGCATCCCTGACAAGTGTTCGTCCAGCCATTGCTTGAAGCCACCAGGGAGGAGGAGCTCACCTCCCTAGGCAGCTGATTCTACTACTCTTACTGTAAAAAAAATGTCCTAATATCCAGCTGGCTCTTTTCCACCTATAACTTATACCTATTATTGTGAGTCCTATTCTCTGCTGCCAACAAGAACAGCTCCCTGCCCTCCTCTAAGTGACAGCCTTTAAAGAGCAGACATATTCCCCCCTCAACCTCCTCTTCTCCAGTCTGAACATTCCCAAGAACCTCAGCCTTTCCTCATAGGGCTTAGTCTCCAGGCCCCTGATCATCCTCATCGCAGGGCTCCAGCAAAATTCAGATGGGGCAGAATGAATAAAGTTGCCATTTAGGAGTGACTAAGGCTACAAAAATTGAAACATTTTATACTAGATGAGGATCTTTTATTTATTTGTTTATTTAAAAAATTATTTTTACATGAATAAAAAAAGAATACAATCACTTTGAAAAGCAAAATAGTAAAATACAAAAAAATTGAATTATATTCATTAAATTAGAGAAAGAATAATTCCATATGTAATGCTTTTAATACCCACCACCCACCAATAGTGTACACCCCCTATTTCCCTCCATCACCGTGCAGAACTTCCGGTGAAGTGTCTTATCAGGTTAGTATTACAATAGTAATATCTAAGCTTAGAAGAAGAAAAAAGAAAAATATTTCTATAGCCCATTCACAAAATTAGTAAGATTAGTCTTTGCCAGTTTATCCCAATATGCGAAGGCCTTTGACCAAGATTGTTTAAATTCTTCCATGTCTGGATGAGGATCTTTGATCCATTAACATTCTCTGCACCCCATTATTAGATTCAAACATCTCCTTTCATCATTGATCCTATGCCTCTGTTTGTTTCTTTAATTTTTTTTAAAGATCTATTCCTAGTCTTTGGACACTGATCTCTGAGGTAATATACAATAGATTAAAACAATATGAAAATGTGATTTCAGAAGGAGGATAGATGATTCTTGGTTTATTTCTTGGTGAGGGAGCATCTGAAAGAAAGTGCTTGATGTCAAAACCTCTCCTCAGCTGTCTGGTGTTCCTGCTGCTGTCCTTGTGGGTGCCAAACTGAGCCCAGAGGAAATAGCCCCTCCAGGCAATGTAACGTCAAACAGCCCCTGTAGTAACTCTCTGCTGCTCTACTTGTTCTCATTACCCTAATCATGTTTCCTTACAATCCTGGAAACCTTATGGTGCTAGAAACCACTAGAATAGTTCCCAAAAGTCACATGTTCAAGGACACATTGACCACTTAATGCCCTGAAGCATGAGGTTATATGTCTTCAAGCCCAAGGCAAGCACATCAGGAGGCCATCCATTCCTACCTTTCTTTCCACTGCCATGCATGTGGAAAGAGTGGTTAAAAGTTCTGCAGAAGGAAGAGTTACTTGGCCTGTGCCAAAATAGCCACTGCTAAGAATGAATTGACACACTTTCCTGCACCAGAATATATGTCTGCAAGACTGTCCCTGACAAAACGTCAGTGAGGTGTCCTTGCAACAGCAAGCCTTTGATGTGCAGCTGCAGGGCCCAGACATCATGTCAACACAACCAGTTCAAGTGTTCATTATGAAGGCTGGGAGTGAATCGTAAACTGGCCTCTCTTACTCTCTAATCCATTGGTCAAGGACATCCTATCTGCACATTTCTTTATCTAGTTGTTTTATTGGGGTCGAGGGGAGAGAAGAGAGAGGAAGAGGAGCTACCAGCCAATATGTGTGGAGATAGTTCTAAGGACTAGATTAGTGAATCCTGGTAGGAAGTAAACAATATTTTTAAGACTTGAATTTGATTTTGCTTCCTATGGTATGCACACATTATCTACTGCCATCTCTAGGTAAGCAGTGTTTTTCCCCATGTTTTTGAAACAAAAGAAAAACTTGCAAAGACTGTTTCCTGGAGTTGAAAGTGGGGTGAGTGTACACACCATGAACAGCAATCTGTCTTTCAAATGGATTTCAGTTTACTGAGAGGGAAAACTTGCTTTAGCCTAGGAAGTTTATTTATTTAAAACATATGTATGCCTCCTTCCCGTCCAATATAAGGTCCCCAAGATTGGTTCTTGTGGGTTATCCGGGCTGTGTAACCGTGGTCTTGGTATTTTCTTTCCTGACGTTTCGCCAGCAGCTGTGGCAGGCATCTTCAGAGGAGTAACACTGAAGGACAGTGTCTCTCAGTGTCAAGTGTGTAGGAAGAGTAATATATATATTATATTATATTATATTATATTATTATTATATTATATATAAATATTATTATATTATATATATTATATATAAATATATATTACTCTTCCTACACACTTGACACTGAGAGACACTGTCCTTCAGTGTTACTCCTCTGAAGATGCCTGCCACAGCTGCTGGCGAAACATCAGGAAAGAAAATACCAAGACCACGGTTACACAGCCCGGATAACCCACAAGAACCAATGAACTCTGACCGTGAAAGCCTTCAACAATAATTAAAACAATTTTAAAATACAGTTAAATATAATGAAAATATCGCAAGCAATTGAATAAAACATAAACACAGAGACATCACTGTGGTACATAGATATGACACTTGTAGGCAGAAGGGAAAGAAATGACTACTATACGCAGAGCAGTGTTTTGTATGAGGATCAGAAGAAAATTGAAAGTTCCGTTTTGACTTGTCCTTATTGGGTTTATTGCAGAATTTTAATTGACAACCTTCAGACTATACTCAATGGGCAGTTTGACAGCCATGTTCGTTCTGCTGGCTACCAGTATGAAAAATATAACAACTGGGAAAAGGTAAAGCATTATTTGTATGCTAAAACCATCCTCTACTTTTTGCTTGAAAGTTTGCTTGGTGATCGTTGTTTCTATAACTCAGTTTTGCTGAAGTCCCAGGCTCAATCTTTGGTATCTCAGACTGACACCATGGACAGCTGCTGCCAATCAACATGCACAGTGGTGACCTAGATGGACCATTGCCTGACTCAGTATGAGGTAGTTTTTTTATGACATGAAATGCCCATATGTACACTTTTGTTTTAATTCAACAGATAGAGGCTTGGACAGCTGACATTGCCAATCAGAACCCAGATCTCGTTTCTCGGTCACAGATAGGAACAACCTTTGAGGGACTTCCAATGTATCTCCTTAAGGTATTTGCTTTTGAGTTTCACAGCCAATCTGTCCTATTGTCTCTTGGCATGTAGGAAATAAAATTTATTAGGCCCTCAAAACTTCCAGATCTGTATTTTTAATAAACGCTTTAGGAAACCAAGCAGGTTTTGTGAATTCCATTATGGTGACATTTTTATCCTTTTGATTTATAGCAAAGGTTTTCTAAATAGCACAGACCATAATAAGAGCTTTGACAGTTTGCACGTATAAATTTAACCGTGTTCCTGTAAGCAAGGTAAATGGTAATCCACCTTTGTGTAATTGAGAACTCCATCTGTTGTTTGTAAACCTATTTGTTATGAAGCAATCTATAAACTTCAGAACATTCTCTCTCTCTCTCTTTTTTTTTTTACTGTGTGAAGCAACCAATTTATCAGGATTTCCCCCCCCCCCTTCGCAAATAGTTTCCATCATGCAGTTCTTTTGAACAAAAGGAAACTGTTTGGCCACACTCTTATTTTTGAGGGGGGAAATCATGGTCAGATCTCTACAATTCAAGCATGTGTGGTATTTTTCTAACAGAGCGGTTCCTCAGTGGAACAGGCTTCCTCGGGAGGTGGTAAGTGCTCCTTCCCTGGAGGTTTTTAAGAAGAGGTTAGATGGCCATCTGTCAGCAATGCTGATTCTATGACCGTAAGCAGATGATGAGAGGGAGGGCATCTTGGGCATCTTTTGGGCATGGAGTAGGGGTCACTGGGGGTGTGGAGGGGGAGGTAGTTTGGAATTTCCAGCATTGTGCAGGGGGTTGGACTAGATGACCTTGGTGGTACCTTCCAATTCTATGAACGCAGTTGGAGCTATGGGGTTTGCATGGCTGACCTTCATAGACAGTCCTAAAGTTAAGGAGGTCTGCCTTATTTGGTACTTCCAGCATTCCCGTTAGTGCTATGCAACCCAGCCAGAATTAAAGGAAGCTTCACTTTGGATGTATCATATGGAACTGGAAACCAGTGTGTAGAGACCTTCTTCTGTGTGACCATGAGGGGAACCTCCTGTGAATTATTCCTATCAGTGAAATCATAATACAGGAAAGGATTATAATTTGTATGCCTGTGAGTAATAGCCTGGTCTTCAAGAAATCAAATAGTGACTCACTGAGCATCTTCTCTGAGACCCAGCTGAGGAGGCCAGTTTCAGGACACAGCAGTTCCATGCTGATCTTCAGCAGTTTCCATTTATGTTGAGTCCGTAGCACCAATGCAGGCCAAATTTATTCCAGTTTCTGCTTTTGCTATACCATCACTACACTACATTTCATGTCCATGGCTGCATGTATCATGACTGATTCAGCACAGGCTGACATGGGGCTTTTCCACACTCTTCTTTTCATCACTTGTGTGCCTGCATTGCTTCAGGGTTTTTTCTTTCCTTTCCCATGCATGTTTTCCCTCCTGCACAATTTCCCCAACTGAAAATGGCCCCAGGGGGTGCTCTTTGCCTCGTTGGGGTGTGCCTGTGTAGTGATGGGTTACACCTTACATTTCTAAACTGGGGCAACTGGCAAGGCCCAACCATTTCAGGATGGGAAAGCAGCATATGTGGAGGAGGTCTAATCCCCCTCTCTGTCAGCCACAGCCCTGATCCAAACCAAGCCTGCACACCTAGGAAGCAGGCAACTTCAGAACGTGCCTTTCCACCCAACCCTTAGGATGTCCCCATGGAAACCAAAATGTATAGTTAGTAGGGCTTCCAGTCTCCAGGTGGTGGCTGGGGATCACCAGGAAATACAACTAGCCTCCAGAGATCAGTTCCCCTGGAGAAAAGGGCTGCTTTAGAAGGCAGACTCTATGGCATTATGCTCCACTGAAGTCCCTTCCCTCCCCTAACCCCCCTCCCCAGGCTCCACCCCAAAATCTCCAGGAATTTCCCAACCCAGAGCTGGCAACCTTAGGCCTTTCATGCAGGAGAAACTTCATTTGACAACATTCTTCCTGCACATAGATAAAGAAACTCGGCCCTGGTTTGCATCTGACCACTCTTCATTTCTGTACTTATACAAGGTGTGGTCTCACTCTTTCTCGCTCTCTTTCTCTGTATGTAATTTTCTGGAGATGAGAACACACTCCCAGCAGGGGGCTTCAGTTCTACCAGTGGAACTCTCTGGTTTCAAGTGAGGCTGCAATCTAAAGAAAGAAAATTAAATTAAATATTTGTATGCTGTACAGGTTGCTTCTGCCTTGTTATGCTGTTTTTATCTGTGCAGGTGGGAAAGCGTGGGGCAAACAAGAAGGCCATCTTTATGGATTGTGGCTTCCATGCCAGAGAATGGATCTCACCTGCATTCTGCCAATGGTTTGTGAGACAGGTTGGTGAACTTAGGATCTCTTCAGAGCCCACTGATTCAGTTGGAAGCAGATTTTTAAAAGAAAAAATGCTCTTGGTAAAATTCTCCTTCTAGGTTTTCTAAAATGATCCTTCCCAAATCTTCCTCACCCCCCCCCACCCTGCTCAATGAAACCATTTCCTAAATATGGAAAATCCGGGACTGACTGTGCACCCTCCTCCGTAAGCCAGTAAGGGAAGAATCCCCACATGCCTTTGCAACTGTGATCCCCAATGAGGCTGCGAGGAGGTTGAGCTGCCTGTGTCATATGAACCCTCTTTCTGCCAATCTGATACAACCTCTGCTGTCCTTGTTGACAACAGTCACCCTAGACAAATTCCACCTTTCCCCCTCCTTGACAGACCTGACTCACTGCCAGTTTCATTAATTCTCAGAGTCAGCCAACCAGCGGCCGCTGGCATTTGAGAAGGGGACGTATTATCAGCAAGCGCTATTCCTGTGATACTTACAGCTGCAACGGCCAACGGCATTTGCCTTTATCGGAATAACCTTAAAAAAGCAACTTCCAGCTGCTTCATTCTCATCCTTAGTACAGGTTCCTGCATTAAAGGGTTTAAAACAAAAACCTGCAGCAGCAGCAGCAGGCAGTTAAAAATCCAAATCAAGCCAGTGAAAGTATTTGACTAGCCAGGCTTGGCAGAGAGCCAGCAGCGGCCTCCTGTCCACTCCGATATATGTGCAGCAGCAGCCTTGGAAACAGAAAGTGACACCCCAGTCATGCCTTTGCCAATGTGATCTCCTTATCTCTTTCAGAAACTCAGCAGAGAATAAAACGTTGCCTTATTTAGCAGCTCAGGTTGCTGCAGCTATCGCTCACCCTTCAGCACAGTCAGTCCCGGATTTTACCTCACTGGGACTGGCGCCATGTTTAGGAAATGGCCTGAGTAGCAAGGCTGAAGCCAGGCATGCATGTCCCGCTGGTTTTAATAGGATTTCTATGCAGATTGGTTGAACTGGATTGCAACCAAGAATTTCTCGTTTTATATCTAATTCATTTTTTAAAAAATAATTTTATTGAATTTTTTTAGGGTACAGAAAAGAAAAAGGGGGGGAGAGACAAAATAAGACAGTATCAACATGTCATGATCCATGTCTGGGGCTACCCACGCCCCTTGTCTTACCCCCAATAATGCATTAATCCTTGTTATGCTAATGGTGTTTACAATACTTATAAAGGTAAAGGTCCCCTGTGCAAGCACCGGGTCATTCCTGACCCATGGGGTGACGTCACATCGCGATGTTTACTAGGTCGACTTTGTTTGCGGGGTGGTTTGCCAGTGCCTTCCCCAGTCGTCTTCCCTTTACCCCCGGCAAGCTGGGTACTCATTTTACTGACCTCGGAAGGAGGAAGGCTGAGTCAACCTTGAGCCGGCTACCTGAAACCAACTTCTGTCGGGATCAAACTCAGGTGGTGAGCAGAGCTTTTGACTGCAGTACTGCAGCTTACCACCCTGTGCCACGGGGCTCAGTTACAATACTTATAATAACCACGTATTCAGATTATATACCAAATTTGACTATCCATTTTCATCTCTACCTCATCTTCAGGCCCTAATTTTATATCTAATTCAGTCTAGGGCGTCGGTCCTTCTTCAGTGGGCTTCCCGGTTGCCAAATCCTAAACCATTACGTGCCATTGTTGCAACATCATCTTTCTCAGAAGGAAGGTTCCCCTGAGAATTACTTCCTGGAAGTACTGCAGCCTAAAACACAAAGCCATTACCTGCAGCTGTCATCTGAAATCAGCCTTTGCCTGACTTCTATGGCAAAAGATCACTTTTGGGTGGCTTTGAACTGCTGTAATAGATTAATAAAGCTCCTTTAATTTTGCACCATTTTTGATACTATAGACTTAAACCAGTACACTAATTTCTGCCCTGAGCTTTAATATCACACAAAAATGTTCCAGTTACAGAGCATGACAATACATTATTTCATAGAGACCAGTTTCACAAAAGAATCAGGTATAGGGCTGCACCAAATATATATATATATATTTAAACCCTCTCAGTCTGCCCTCAAAGGGTGCAATAGCGGCGCTGCCCTTCCTCGCCAGGGCCTCTCCCACACCTCCCTCCACCTTTCATGGTGAATTCCCACCCTCCTCATCTCACATCCCCAGCAGGGAGGCTTTGTTAGGGCTTCACCAAATATTCAGAAATTCTCTTAGGAATTATCATATTCAGGGTTGCTAAATCAGCTGATGTAAAACAGACTCACCACACCACACATCTGTGTTTTTGCTGCTTGGTGTCCTTTTGTTTCCCTGGATGTTGCTGCTTCTCAGCGCCATTTTTCTCCACTGCCCTCTGCCCTCTTAATCCTCACTAAGTGTTCAATCATGGGGCCCACATAATTTTATTTACTGCCGCCTGTGTTGTTAGCATGTCAAAGGTAACAGTATCTACAAAATCACATTGCTCGTAACAGCCGTAGACATTAAAGGGCAGTGACGGCAAACAAGGGCATGGGCAGTGAAGGGGGAAGGGGAAAAAAGCACAGAAGAATTAATACTCGGGGAGAGGGGGGGGCAAATAACAACAAAACATTTTTACAACAAATGACATCAATTGCCCAAATGAGGAGGCACTTTCCAACAGTCAAAGAACACCAATCTAGGTAAACAGTTTGTCTCATCCTAACTGTTGTACCTCTTTAATCCATACCTAGGCTGTTAGGACCTATGGGACAGAAACCATCATGACCCGCCTTCTTGACCAGCTAGATTTCTATGTCTTGCCTGTCTTCAACATTGATGGGTATGTCTATACTTGGACTAAGGTAAGTAACTTGCCTTTTTCCTGAATAAAAAGCTCAAATATCCATGTATCCCTTATGAATTTCAAAGTTTATATGTACTAATATACTCCTTTTCAGTCTCGCATGTGGAGGAAGACCCGTTCTACAAATGCTGGTAGCAGTTGCATTGGAACGGATCCCAACAGAAATTTCAATGCCGGGTGGTGCAGTAAGTATGTTTTCTCCTGTTATAACAAGTATGTCCATGTTCCTATTTATCCTGCCAGGATAGGCAAGGCAAAAAGGATAGAAATGATTGGATGCGCACCAGCTTAGAATGCAATCCTACAGAGAATTTCACCCTTCAGCGTTCATTGAAGTTAATGGGTTTTAAGAGTTGTGACTTTGTTTGGGATTGCACTAGAAGGTGCAATCCAGGTACCAGCTGAAGCTTGATATCAGGCATGATAGAAACCAACAGATAAAGAGCAACAACAGGTAGTCAGAGCCTGCAAGTATATAGAACAAGGGTAGAAAAGAGCAAGAGTCCAGTAGCACCAGAGAGTCAGCATGGTGTAGTGGTTAAGAGTAGTGGTTTGGAGCAGTGGTCTCTAATCTGGAGAACAGGGTTTGATCCCCCACCCCTCTACATGAGTGATGGATGCTAATCTGGTGAACTGGGTTGGTTTCCCCACTCCGACACATGACGCCAGCTGGGTGACCTTGGGCTAGTCACAGCTCTCTTAGAGCTCTCTCAGCCCCATCTACCTCACAGGGTGTCTGTTGTGGGATGGGGAAGGGAAGGTGATTGTAAACCAGTTTGATTCTTCCTTAAGTGGTAGAGAAAGTCGGCATATAAAAACCAACTCTTCTTAAAGACTAACAAAATTTCTGGCAGGGTAATGCAAAAAACTATCTTTTTTGTGTGAAATTAAATTTGTTTATTAAAATATTCCCGTGCCACCTTTCAGCTCCCAACGTGCCTCCAGGGTAGTTTACGAAAACCACAAAACATAAATAAAAATTCTACAGTACAACAGCGATAAATATCAAAAGCCCAACTAGCCAGCAGAAGAGTTTAAAATACCTCCCCCCAATGAAAGACTGAAACTTAGTCCAGCCGATTATGGTTTGGAGTTCATACAGCATACAGCCTCTAATGAAGCACATCTTTCATTCTGCCAGCAAGATGCAGAAATTGCTTTCCCCTTCTCATCAGGACAGCTTATCAGTTACAGAAAGCCATGTGTGTACAGGCCATTAACAAAGTTAAGGTCTTTTGTCTTCGTTGCAAAGCCAGATACATTTTGTTGGAAAATGCTCAGAGTTGTCTTTCCAGTGAACAGCCAATTTCACTGAAATGCATTCACATCTTGTTGTATGTTGCACTAGAACAATCATTCTCTTCCTGGATTGGCTTAACCCTAGGGCACTTTCACACAGCCCAAATAATGCACTTTCAATACATTTTAACTGCACCTTAACGATCGTTTGCAAGTGAATTTTGCCAGTTCACACAGTAAAATCCACCTTCAAAATGCATTGAAAGTGGACTGAAAGTGCATTATTTGGGCTGTGTGAAAGTGCTCCTAGTTGCCAGCTTCAGGTTGGGAAATGCCTGGAGATTTTGGGGGCGGAGCCTGAAGAGGGCAGGGTTTGGAGGATTTCGGTGCTCTAGAATCCAATTGCCAAAGCAGCCATTTTCTCCAGGTGAACTGATCTCTGTCAGCAGGAGATCAGTTGTAAATGTGGGAGATCTCCAGCCACCACCTGGAGGTTGGCAACCCTATCTTGACCACACAGGAAAATCATGCAATGTCCATGCTATCTCCTGCCATGTGTGGATGTAGCATCTCAGGCTGAGGCATTTTTAGATCATGCCAAGCATATTGCATTACAAATAATGTTGCAATGCAATATTACATAGATTCCTATACTCAGCACAAACAAAAATATGGCTATCTCTTAGAGTAAACTAGACATCTGAAGCTGCAGTACAATGTCCATCTAGTTCACTATGGTCTGTTCTGTCTGGCACCCATAGATTATCCACATTCTCAGAGAGAGGTCTTTCCCCACACATACTGCCTTGAAAACTTTGAACTGGAGGCTTTGGTGGGATACAGCACAGAATTTGAGCTAAGAACTCTTGCACAAGCTGGCTGGCAACCCTCGCCTTGTGGCCTCGTAACAACCCACAGATTGAAAAACGGGTCAGACAGGAGGAGAGTTAGAAAGTGAGGGGAATAAACGCAGCAATTCAAGACATAAGGCTGTCACGTGTCTTTGGAGAACTCAGTTGGAAGCAAGATTCTGTCCTACAATGGGTGTCTGTGGCAAGCCTATTTTTTCCCACTGAGGTTACGCACACAGCCTCCTCAGATTCTCTTGGATCGAGGGTTGTTTTAACCTAGACACCTTCTCCTCAGTTACCAGGTGTGCTAAAGGTAGCAAGTGTGTAGGCTTTGCTTCACTGCTGCGAGGTAAGTACGGTAGTGTGCAGGAACAACAAAGAATATTTATTTATTTACAGGATTGTCTCAAGGAATAGAACAGCAGCACAGGTTTCTGGGCAGACAAAGGAGAAACCTGGCGGAGGCACATAAATTTAAATCAGTTATGGCTTTAGAGAGTAGTTAGAATTTTCTTTAGTGCTTTCAGACACAAACAGGCTATCAGTGATTAGCCACTAGGTGGGATCCTCTCATACACAGTCAGGATTCCACACCAGCCTCCCCTTTCCCAAGAGTCAGACTAAATGGTACCAGGTCTGCTCATCACCGGAGACAGGCCTAATAAATGGGGCCTAACAAACAGATCCAGGTTGGGAAACTCCTGGAGATTTGGGGAAGGAGGACAAGGACCTCAGTGGGGTACAATGTCATAGAGTTCATCCTCCAAGGCATCCATTTTCTCCAGGGGAACTGATCTCTGTAGTCGGGAGATGAGCAGTAATTCCAAGGAATCCCCATGTCCCACCTGGAGGTGGGCATCCCTAATCATGTACATTGGTGTCGGTGGGTTTGGACTGCAGCAACTCTGCATAGTGTCCCAATGTTTATCTTCCAGGGACTGTGTTAGCATGCCAGGCCTGTTTTCTTTCTCCTTGCCGTAATCTCATTTCATCACAGAGAGGCTGACTGCACTTTATGCGCAGACATGTATAATGGAGTCCTGGTGTCATTTTAAAATCTACTCTTGGTGGGATTTTGTGCAGGAAGGGGGAGTGTAAAGGCACATCTTGAACCCCATGAGGAAAAAGATACAGAGGTGGGGACGTTTAGCATGGAGACTTCTAGAGAAGCCAACTTTTTACAAATGGAAAAGGCATTTGGTAAAGGAAAAGGGGTTGCAGTCTGTGGGAAATCAGCAGGCAGATTTTTTTTAAGGTAATTGTTTGTACTATATTCCTGGAGATTTGGGGGTGGCAGGACGTAATAGGTGTGTCTTCCTTTTTTCCTCCACTGCAATTCACAGAAGATTCAGGGGATGGTTTTGATTAGTGAAACAGCATGGGGTGGTGGAGTGTTAAACTCCTGTTGAGCAGTGTCATGGCATCAATCAAATTCAGTTTTGCTTCCTAAAAACTTGGGAGATCTGGTTATGGAAGTCCCATGTAGTATGTATTTTGACCCTTATTCTAAGCAATTAGAGCTGCAGTCCTGGAAACATTTTTCTGGGAGTAATCCTCACTGAATAACATGGGACTTACTTCTGAGTACACTTGGTTAGATTTACTCCCTGGGAAGCTTAAATTATAAACTCTGCTGCTGTTTAAGCCAGTGCTTTGAGACACGGCTATTGTTTGTTTCCTTCTTACCATTTATGGTTCTTCTTTATTTGTCATGTAGGCGTTGGTGCTTCCAGAAGACCGTGTGATGATACTTATTGTGGCAGTGCACCTGAATCTGAAAAGGAGACAAAGGCCTTGGTTAACTTCATTCGTAACAACATCTCAACCATCAAAGCTTACTTGACTATTCACTCTTACTCCCAGATGCTGCTGTATCCATATTCTTATACTTATGATGTGACAAAGAACAACGTGGAACTGGTAAGTAGAAACAAAATTGTGGTTCCTATTCGAAAAATAAAATGGTTGAGGCAAACTTGCTCCCCTGGCTAAGATACATTGGTTGCCTCCTTTTTGCTTGAAAAACTTAAATCTTATATGTTCCCTCAGTCTGAGGTCCTGACTTTTCCAGTTTTGCACAGTTTAAAATGGCTGCGAGCTGCTAGCAGGCAGACATAATTTGGTAGGGTTGTCAGCCGCTAGGTGGGGCCTGGAGATCTCCCAGAATTACAAATGATCTCCAACTCACAGAGGTCAGTTTCCCTGAGGAAATGGCTGCTTTTGACAGTGGGGTGTATGGCATGACATCCCTGCTGAACCCCTTCCCCTCCCCAAACCCCACCCTGCCCAGATTCTACCCCCAAATCTCCAGGAATTTCCCAACCTGAAAGACATGTACATAAAGTGATCAACAGCTCCTTCCATTCATGTTTTACTTACATTCCCTTATACTGAGGGCAAGAAAAAAAATAGATGATTCATACGGAAAGAAACTCTTTGGTTCAAACTACCTTTTATTCCATGATCATATTAAAATACTTTCCCTCCCTTTTCAAATGCAACCCCTGGGGCTGTTTTTATCAGTTGAGAGAACCTGAGAAGCTTTTTAACCCTTTCTTCCTTTCCCCCTTTCCTGCTGAAAATAAAAAAAAAAAAAGTCCAACCCCTCTAGAAAGCTTGCACTCTTGCTGGGAAATATTAAAGTATCTGTAAATTTTTCCCAGCTGGGAGGAAAGAGGCAGTTCAGGTGACTTTTTGATTGGGAAAATGGCAGGGAAGGAAATGATTAAAGACTCCCTGCCCCTCTTAAAAAGACAACCGCAACTGCATCTGGTAAAGAAAGTGAATGTCTTTAAAATGATCACAAAATAAAATGGAACATGCAGTTTGATAGTTTGATGCCCAGTTTATACATGTCATGGGCCATGTGTAAACAGTGCCGTGCACGCCATCATATTTAAATGCATTTGCCACATGAGCCAGTTCATCTGCATATAGCATTAGCAAATCATCTGGGATGCCAGTCACTGGCCTAGTAACTGTTCATGTAAATGGGCATTTCAATGCATTTAAATGTGGCATGCGTTTGTGGCATGCATATGCAATAAAGTGATTACGTCCTATATGGAACTGGAATCAGTGAAGTAACAACAAAGTACAGCCCTTTCAAGGGATATGCCAAACATTTACTCTTTAAAAGTTGGTCAACAGGGCAGAAACAAAAGAAAGTGAAATGAGGGGAGAAAGGGTCAGATGTGAGATAAAGGTAGGTAGTGGGCTGTGGCGATCACATGTGGTTCAGACCCAGCGATGTATAAAAGAGGGGTTTTTTGCTCTCACTCTGATTATTGTGTAGCAATTTTAGTGTATTACAATCATAGTGTCCAAATCGGTTGTTTCCTGTGCTACATCTACAGTTTGTTTTCCTTCACACAACCTCTTCATCCACAGGTGTACAACCACAGATAAGAGGTAAAACTCCTTTATTAAGATGTGCCATTTTGCAAGCAGGTTGACCACAGTACTGAGGGGCACAACAGTTTCTCTTCATCTTATTTTTACATACAGTTTTCTGAAGGAGTGTATTGAGTCGACTTTATGTTGCATTTTAAGTAATGGTTCCTGTTCAACCATTCAACACATAAGAAGAGTAAGTGTTCAGCAATACATGGAAATGATGGGATTCTTATTTCCATTTATTCTTTCCAAGCTTCTATCAACCTTATATTGTAAAGGGACACCCCGAGAAATGGAATTTGTACTCTGACTTACTTGGCCAATACATTCAAATAGCAATGGGTATTTTATTCCTAAACCATGCGCCAAACACATCTTTGAAATACTCTAAACCTAGGAACATGATACAATTTGATTTTTAAAAGTACATTTCTCTTCTTTAATAGTTTATTATCTATTTCTAGAGCGATAAATTTCTCAGAAGACAATTACTTCAGTGCTATGGAATATTAATGAATGGATATTGCTGGCACTAAAAACACCACAACAAACAACCCGTTTTTAAAAAAATCAACAGCATTTTAATTTTCTCTTTCAGCTGCCAGAAGTCCAAGGTCAAAACAAAAAGTTGGCCCTAGAATTCTGACAGATTTATGATGTCTCCCAAGTGAAAATATCAGGATTCTGAGGCAGAAAAGAAGAGAAAGAGCAGCTTAATGGCTATGACTTGGACATCTGGCAGCCTAATCCTCTCTTTTTCCATTTTAAAATGGATTTTTGTTTTGTTTCATTATGCTAGACTACATTATTCCTCCATCCAAGGAGTTTTGTTGTGATTATGCCAGAGAACTGGAATTGTTTCTCTGTTTTCTTGTGGGCCTTTGGTTCTTGCAAAATGTTTCTAACTGCACACGTTGTCATTTGGTTTAAATCAAAAGCCAAATACAGGCAAGGATCCAGAAAGCTACTTTTGGCTCACCTAAGGACTTGGGTATGGCCAGTAGTATTTTTCACTTTGTTTTTGTTCACCAGATCCTAATGCCATATTGAAAACTGCTATTGAAATTCCACACACTTTCAAAAGTGGTTTGCCTTGTGGCATGTTATCAGAGAACACAAGCCCTTTGGGGTGTATAAACCTTGTTTCACTGTCCTTAAGATAGCCTGGCATGTTCTTTCGCACACCTTTCTGGATTGCGTCTAGAGGCAGGCAAATATATAGCTTCTAAGAATGCTTGGGGACTGTTCACATGTTATGGCTGTCACATAGATGCCTTTTTAAATCACACCAAAGAGTGTATTTTCCTTCTGATTTGTAACCAAAACTAGCAAACATTTTAATTTATTTAGCACTTAAGTGTATGTCTTCTTTCAGGAGCTTCAAAAGTACCTCCACTGTGGTTTTGCAAATATTCCAGATATTTTCATTTCGTATTGATTGATTGAAAGCCAGGCAGTTAAAGATTTAATGAGCCCAACTTATTTACTTCAAAACTGTAATAGTAAAAAGTTAATACAAACCTGACCTGTGTGGTGTAGTGGTTAAGAGATGTAGACTCTGATCTGGAGAACCGGGTTTGATTCCCCACTCTTCCACATGAGCGGCAGAAGCTAATCTGGTGAACTGGATTTGTTTCCCCACTCCTACACATGAAGCCAGCTGGGTGGCCTTGGGCTAGTCACACTCTCTCAGCCCCACCTACCTCACAGGCTGTCTGTTGTGGGGAGGGGAAGGGAAGGTTATTGTAAGCCGGTTTGATTCTTCCTTAAGTGGTAGGGGAAGTCGGCATATAAAAACCAACTCTTCTTCTTCTATCAGTCAATGGGGATCTTGCCACTGGCTTCACTAAAATATGGATTGTATAGGGTTTTATTTAATTATTTGATTCTTTTAAATATGCTGCTGAGTGTAAAGTTTTAGAAGTTACTTTGTTTAGGATGGCACTGTAAGTCCGATTGAACAATGTGGGATTTACAGTGTCATGTTGAGCAGAATTATACTCTTCAAAGTTGATTCAGGGGGTGTGAAATGGTATAGAATAGTCTGATCTTGTCAGATCTCAGAAACTAAGTAGGGTCAGTACTTGGATGGGGGACCATCACGAAAGACTGTGCAGAGGAAGGCGCTGGCAAACTACCTGTGCTTCTCACTTGCCTTTGGATGGCTGAGAGATTACGGGAAGTAGCTTCTGCATGCCTGCTCAATTCACTAAGTCTCATTTATCTTAACAAAGCTACTTCTGCTTAAAATATGTCTCAATTTGGGGGCTGTTTGAACAAAGCCGTTAGAGCAATATGTAGCTCCTAGGTTTTAATGGGACGTGAAATGGTATGTTCCTGCCTAACCTCATCAGATCTTAGAAGCTCAGCAGGATTGGTACTTGGCTGGGTAGACTCTGCAGAGGAAGGCAATGGCAAACCACCTCTGCTTCTCACCTTGAAAGCCCCTTGCTGGGGTTGCCATAAGTTGGTTGCAACTTGATGGCACATACATACATATACATAGGCATTAGTGATGGAGGGAAATTAAGTTTCTAAAGTCCAGTGTTGATATCTAACAACCTCATTGATACCCAGTACAAACTGGAACCAGATCATGGGATCTCTCTTCCAGCTAGCTATGGATCCCATGAAGCTTTACTATGTGGATTTTTCATGCCTCCCTTGTAATTTCATTTTGCTAATCTTCTGAAGCTTACCACAGAGCTGGTTCCCAGAGTACACTCATTAGGTATACAAGGGTGAATATCAGGAATACTAGAATTGCCTTGCTAGACTACAGCCATCTAGTCCAGTATCATCTCGGCCATCCAGGCAGATACACCCAGGAGGCTCTCATGCAGAGCAGAACACTCCTAGGGGGTATCTTCAGCATCTGATAGTTAAAGATATACTGCTTCTGTACATGGAAGTTCCATTCTATAAATTGTGGCTTTCTGGCCATCAGTGGCCCAAAGATACATACAGCAATCACAGATCTCCATCCATCTTTAAAAGTTAAATTGCATGTGCGGGCTCAATTTGGGTCAGATCTATAGGGGGAAAGGAGAAGGAACACATTCAACTCTCACTTGGTATCACTAATCAAAACTTGGCTTAGTTTGTTGTTGTTGTTTCAAAGGGTGGGAGGAAGGATGGGTTCTTGAAGAGTACTTTTCCCCCTTCAAATTGCTAATAGTGTAGGGAAACGGGTTTTGATTTTTGAAACTAAATAGGGGCTGAATGTGTGTGCAGCTTCCCTTTTACAGATGGGCAGGAATGTGTGATATTTGTCACTTTTGTTTTGGGCTTAATAGACCTATCAACACACAGCAGGTATTTATTATGTTAACAATTTTAACCATATTTTACCGTAATTTGAGTACTGCTCCCAAGCATGTACAGTTTTTACTGTAAAACATGCATATATTCCTGAAAAAGATGGGCAGAAAGTATATAATACTCCATTAATATAATACCAGTTGAAAAAGAAATCTGGTAAACAAAACTAAAACTAAAGAAATCTGAACGAAGTGTTTATGTAGCCAGAACAAATAGGTCAAGATTTTTTTTGGTCTGGAAGTGACTTCACCAGTACTTCCTGAGTTTATGCAGAGAACTCAGACAGTTTATTGTCAGACTTCTGACATTTGCAAACAGGGTGTTCGCCAGTCGCCACACTACCAATTTCCAAGAGTTAAAAAGAAATGCAAGGACATATAAGGGCTGAACAGGTTGAACTCATTTTTGCTGGACCGGATGGGAATATAAGATGATCTAATCAAGAACCCAGGCCAAAATATGAGCAAATTCAAAATACAGCCTGAAATGTTTCTTTGTTAAAAGGTGATTAAATATACACAGCCTTTTACTGGCTCAATATAAATATTAAGAGAAAGCTGGGGAGTGGGGAGTCTGGTTGCAAAGACAAAAAGCCCCACCAAAGAGTATTAGTCTAATATTGCAGGAAAGGAAGTTGTTTTAGCCATTTTAATTACAAAACATAATAGTTGGAGATGGCATATTGTGTGTATGTGCATGCACACATGTGAATACAACTGCCAGGGGTGCAATAAAATGAATTCAGTGGAAGGAGTTGTGAAACCTTGGCAATGTACTTTTTTTGGATGATACATTGCTTCCAAGAAATTACCCAGAGACTATTGTGTAACAGCTGTGAGAATTCTAGAGTAGACCCAATTTCTCCTGTCTTGGGGGTGCCATTATCTTTGTTATTCACACCATAAAAGAAAATACTTGATAGGAACATCCTTCCAGGAGATGTATACATGAAAGATTTTTTTAAAAGGATTTGTAGATGTGTGAATGTTTACTGGAAGGACACAAATGTGACTCGCGGTTCCTTTGAGAGAATCTGAAGATGCAATGGGAACATCCATGGATTATTTTTGGCCATCTTCATTCTGGCAGTTAGGCCAGACTCAGTGGAATTGAGACTAGCTTGAGAGCACAGAGAGCTCATGCAATGGCTTGTTGGGAGCATTAGAGCGACTACTGCTGAGCATTGCTTGGGGGGGGGGGTGTCTTTTGCTGTTAAGTTGCAGCCGACTTATGGCGACCCTGTAGGGTTTTCAAGGCAAGAGAGCCAGCGTGATGTAATGGTTAAGAGCTGCGGACTCTAATCTGGAGAACCAAGTTCAATTCCCCATGCCTCCACATGAGAGTAGGGTTGTCATGTCCCTCTTCGCCACCGGCAGGAGATTTTGGGGGCAGAACCTGAGGACAGGGTTTGGGGAGGGGAGGGACTTCAGTGCAATAGAGTCCAATTTCCAAAGTCCAATTTCCAAAGTGGCCATTTTCTCCAGGTGCACTGATCTCTATCAGCTGGACATCAGTTGTAATATCAGGAGATCTCCAGCTAGCACCCGGGGTTGGCAACCCTACATGAGTGGTGGACTCTGATCTGGAGAACCAGGTTTGATTCCCCACTCCTCCACATGAGTGGCAGACTCTAATCTGTTGAACCGGGTTCAATTCCCCACTCCTGCCTGTTGTGTATGGGTGGGGAAGGGAAAGTGATTTTAAGCTGCTTTGAGACTCTTCTCGGGAACGAAAAGCAGGGTATAAAAACCAACTCTTCTTTTTCAGAGGTGGTTTGCCATTGCCTGCCTCTGCGTAGCAACTCTGGACCTCCCTGGTGGTCTCCCATCCAAATACTAACCAGGGCCGACCCTGCTTAGCAGCTAAGATCGGACAAGATTGGGCTAGCCTGGGCTATCCAGGTCAGGGCAAGTGTCAGTAGGGAAGGGGCTTTCATGCCCTTATTCGAGGGTATCAAGAAGTGGTGACAGAAGTGCTGGGGCTGCTCTCATGGTGCTATCATATGCAAGCACTCAGCTACTGAGTGGGTAGCAGTACTCTATGCTGCCAAGGGCACAGCCACCTGTTCCTGTGCTGGAGGTTGTATTCACTCAGAGCAATGAGCCTTCATATTGCTGTGAGGACAGTCCCAGCACTTCCTCCTGATACCTTCCTGGAGCCCTGTCAGATATCCCTACCTTTCAGTGGTGCTCAGCAGTGGCAGCAGTAGACATACAATCGAACCACCACCCCAGCCTGAAAACATAATGTACGATGAACAAAAACTGGTGGGGAAAGGAGGCCAGCTACACTTGCAGTCTATCATTTGAAGACTGGATGTGGCCTTTTTGTCAGTTTGTTTATTTTTCAAAAGACCTTCAAAAAAAAAAGAGTCCAAATCAGTCATACCCTTAGAAAGGCATCTGATTCTGACTACCGCTACTTGTGATGTGTAAAGAATGATTTAATCTGGAAAGAGATGTTAATAACCATGTTTGACCACATGTCACGTGGAAAAAGATAAAATTATATCCTACATTTTGTTTAATGTCAGTATGCATCCAAGATAAGATAGGACTGGTCAATTTTACTTTTCTTCTTGCTGAATGATTTATGGACACATTTCCCTCCCCACTGGAGACATTTGCAATAATGCTATGAGTGCCCTCCTCAACCCCTCCTGAATTCTACATCTAGAAAGGTTCCCATCACTCAGATACTTATCCTTTCTACACAGTGCAATCCTAAACAGGGTTATACCATCAAAAGCCTGTTGGTTTGAATGGACTTATGTGTGTGCTGTCAAGTAAAAAAAAAAAAACTTATGTCAACCCCAGCAAGAGGCTTGCAAGGCAAGTGAGAAGCAGAGGTGGTTTGCCATTGCCTTCCTCTGCAGAGTCTTCCCATCCAAGTACTGACCCTGCTGTGCTTCTAAGATCTGGCGAGACCAGGCAGTACCATATATTCCACATCCCATTAAAACCTAGGAGCTACATATTGCTATAATGGCTTCATTCAAACAGCCCCAGATTGTGATATATTTTAAGCAGAAGCAGCATTGTTAAGATAAATGTGACTTGGTGAACTGAGCAAGCATGCAGAAGCTACTTCCCGTAATCTCTCAATCATCAAAAGGCACAAAGCTTGCTATGCTATCCTGTAAGTGAAAACCTCAAGCTGTCATTTAGGATGGCAGGAACATGTGAATAAAGATAGCCTCTGCTATCTGTATATCTGAGCTTAAACAGAACGGCCCTAAAGAGATGCGGCAATCAATGAGTATACAGTGAATTAAGCTATTGTGGCACATCAGCAAGGGTACCTTGTGTCACCAGTATTACTCACTGCCCCCCCCATCTCTCACACCTGCCCTGACCCACCCCCTTCACTGCTCACCACCCCCATTCTGCCACCTGTCTGCATCCCAGCCGATGCCCAAGAGCCAGAGGAGAATTGTTCCTTCTCTCCTTGTTCCGCAAGAGTTCAAAGACAGCACAGCACACTGCATGTGCCCAGTGAGACTTTCCAAACCTTTGACGTCACAAGACTTCAGGAAACCCTATTGGGCAGGTGCTGCTGTGGTGTCTTAAAGGCACCCGGAGAACTGGGAGAGGAGTGCAAGCTTCTCTGTTTCCTGATTGGATAGTCGGGTGGAGGAAGTTGTTGCCTACCAACATCTGCCGCCTGAGGGCCCTGCCTCACCTCACATCGGTGTAGATCCAGGAGCAACCATGGTTCAGTGTTTGAAAATCTGGTTTGTGTGCAGGAGATCCCAAGTTCAATCCAATGCCTCTCCAGTTAAAATTATCAGGTAGTAGGTGATATAAAAGACTGAAGAGCCGCTGTCAGTCAGAGTAGAAGGCTCTTCATAGACCAGTGATCTGACTCAGTGTAAGGAAGCTTCATGTGTGTTCATGTGTGTTAAGACTAAGAAAAGTTTTTCTTAATTGTCAGGACCCATAATAAGAATTCTTCATAAATACTATGCTTATTAATAATACTTACCATTGTTGCTGCACTATCAGCATTTAAGGCACTTAATAGATATACAACAACTCTGTAAGGATGGTCTTCCTTACTCTTATATTGCAGATAAGGTTGCCAACTCCAGGTTGGGAAATTCCTGGAGATTTGAGGGTGGAGCCAGGAGAGGGTGGGGATGGTGACAGAGCTTAGCAAGGATGTGGTGCCATAGAGTCCACCATGCAAAGCTGCCATTGTCTCCACCAGAGGAACTGATCTCTGCAGTCTAGATATCATTTGTAATTCTGAGGGAATTTCAGGCCCCACCTGAGTGTTTGTCAACCCAATGACCATCATCACCTCCAAGCCCATGCAGTGACCAGCTGGGGCTGAGGTAAGCCTCTGGCAGTGCCGTGAGGGCTCGGCTTGCTCTAGGTGTATCAGGTCCAGATCGATCCTCATCTCAACCGATTCTCCCTCACCTTCTGTTTGCCAGCAGACCAACATCTTCTTGAGTACGCATGGAAATATTTCAGTACTCAGGCCAAAAGGTTTGCCTCCCCCTGGCCTACATCATAATCCTCTGAACTCAAAAATCATTATTCCCAGAGTGGCATCTCCCTAAATAGACAAGGCAGAAGTACAGAAGACCCTGGTTCTGGAATGCTAGGATGGAATTCTGTTGTGGGGAGTGTTCAGAATAGCTATTGGTCAGTATTCTCTGTATCTTCATAGACTTTTATTTAAAACATTATGTTCTCTGCATCTTTATAGCCTTTTATTTAGAACATTATTTTTGTGTTTATTGAAAATATTTATGTGCCACTTTTTGGATAAGCATTTAAAGCATTTTCCAGGTATACAGATAAAACCATAAGCATTGAAACCAACAACAACATATCAAAACGATTGGCACAACAACAGATCAGTTCTAAGGACCCTTGTAAATAATTCAGCCTTACATCTTTTGGGGGGAAGATTGCCAGAGATGACCCTTGCCAAATTTATATTGTGCCATTCCTTTCCCCACCCCCAAAATGTCCATAGGCAGGGCCTGGTTTACATCCCCTTTCTCCTAGGACTAGAAATCTGAGGAGTATGCAAAGTTATAGAGCATGCCTATTATATTAGGCATTTATCTCTAGTATCAATTTCTCTCTGGTATCAGAGGAGCATGCCTATTATATTAGGTGCTGTGGAACACAGATATGATGGTGCTGCTGCAGTCGTCTTGTTTGTGGGCTTCCTAGAGGCACCTGGTTGGCCACTGTGTGAACAGACTGCTGGACTTGATGGGCCTTGGTCTAATCTAGCATGGCGTCTCTTATTTTCTTAAGATAGAAGTTTGGTAGTTGACCCTGATCTGGGAAAATAGGTTACCATTAGTACTGGAAACTCTAAATTCTGTTTACACAGCTGTATGTTGGTGCATACATGTGAGTATGTGCACTATCACACGAGCCAGGCTGCCTTAAATTATCATCATAGTGTACAGATGTTTATTAATATGTCTTCTGTGCTACCTAAACACAAGGTAGACATCAGTTGGCATCTACTTCACGTGAAGATGAGATTTGAAATCAGAGGCCAGTTTACATTATCCTCCTAGTACTCCAACTAGCATTGGTAGAATTACCCTGAAGTTAAAGAGGCTGAGAACGTTTGATGTGCCAAAAAGAAGGCAAATTTCTTGTTGATCGAATAATACCTTCGAGTTTACACAGCAAGAAGCTAGCTGGATTGTGTAAGTAAAACTGCTGCCATATCTGACCTTACCTACTTTCTCCCTGTAGAATACCCTTGCTAAAGCTGCCATTAAAGAACTAGCTACACTGCATGGAACAAAATACACATATGGCCCAGGAGCCTCAACTATCTGTAAGTATTACCCTAAAGTTCAGACATGACGGTAATTCAGCATCATTGAGGTCATGCCTATACCTTCTGTGCTGCAGATTCCCACATTCCTGAATTAGTGCTTTAGCACTAAACAGGATTTCCTGTGCCAAAATCAATTTTTTTGCTTGAGAATGTTGCATTCCTCTGCCAGTCCCTCTCATCTCTCCCCCCCCCCCCGCATCTCTTTTGCACTGCTGTGCCAGGATCAGACATCAAATGTGCTGAACAAGTGTATATCATCACCTGAAGTTTCCCCAGAGAGCGAGCTTACCTCTACTTTGCCTACCATTCATTCTTTGCTGAACTTGCAAAGCTCTGCAGATGCACCAAGCTATGAAATAGACAAGCAATGCACTGACTTGCTCAATTGCATTTGTTTTCATCTCAGGGCCTAGATTAAAAAGTCCTTGGGATGTGTCCAGGACCTTCATGGGGACTTTTAATCAGACAGGTGCACAGGGAAATTATAAGATCATGATGGCAGTTCCACTTTCCTGTCCTGAAACAGCCCTGTGGGTGCTAGTTGTCCCACTGAGTTTTCCCAAATGCAGCAAATTTCACAGCCAAGGGCCAACTCCTTTTTGGTCAGAAAATGGTGTGCGGGGAGTCATAAGCCCCTTCTTCCTGCATGCCACAGTTCCAGTCTGAATTGCATGCCACATGCCTGAGGACGGAATCCTCAATTGGGAACTCACATCTGACTGAAAGTCGCTAGAGCAGACCTGGACACAACACGAGGACTTAAGGTCCTCACCTTCCTGAACTGAGGGCAGGTGAACACAGCCTTTTCCCAAGTGATAATTTACCATAGAATGCCCTTAACCAAGTGGTTAGCTGGGTTTTACTATACATTGGGGAGGAGCTGTGGCTCAGTGGTACAGCATCTGCTTGGCATGCAGAAGGTCCCAGGTTCAATTCCTGGCTTCTCCAGTCAAAGGGACTAGGCGAGTAGGTGATGTGAAAGACCTCTGCCTGAGACCTTGGAGAGCCGCTACCAGTCTGAGTAGACAATACTGACTTTGATGGGCCAAGGGTCTGATTCAGTATAAGGCAGCTTCATATGTTCATGTGTTCATCCGCACCCAATCAGAATTTCAGGGGTAAAATTCTCCTTACCATTTGATCAGTAGACATCAGCAGTCCCAGTGGCAGTGATGGGGTGAAAATACAATAAACTCTTGAAGTTATGCTTTATTTGCCTACGTTCTAGTTTTCAAAGGATTTCTGTCCTTCTTCATCCTTGCAGATCCAGCAGCTGGTGGGTCCGATGACTGGGCTTATGACCAGGGCATCAAGTATTCCTTCACCTTCGAGCTTCGTGACACAGGGCGATATGGTTTTGCTCTTCCTGAATCTCAAATAAAGCCAACTTGTGAAGAAACCCTGATAGCCATTAAACATATCGCCAGCTACGTCCTTGATCATCTGTATTAAAACAGCAGCCCAGAATTATTAAAGAGAACTTGGTTCACAGTTTTCATTCTCATTTTTTTCCTGCTATGTCTTATTGGGGGAAGATAGGGGTCAACAGATTCTCAAAGCCTTCTCTTGCATTTACTCTAATGGATTAGTGCCACTGCATGGGTATTTTAGGAGGCACTGTGGTTCAATGGTAGAGCCAGCATGGTGTAGTGGTTAAGAGTGGTGGACTTAATCTGGAGTACCAGGTTTGATTCCCCTTTTTTCCACATGAGTGGCAGACTCTAATCTGGAGGACCGGGTTGGTTTCCTCACTCTTACACATGAAGTCAGCTGGGTGACCTTGGGCTAGTCACAGTTCTCTGAACTCTCTCAGCCCCACCTACCTCACAAGGTGTATGTTGTGGGGAGAGGAAGGAAGGAGATTGTAAGCCGGTTTGATTCTCCTTAAAAAAGGTAGAGAAAGTCAGCATATAAAAGTCATCTTCTTCTTCACCATGTGCTTTTCATGCAGAAGGTCCCAGGTGCAATCCCCAGCATCTCCAGTTAAAAGGACCAGGTAGTAAGTGGGAACAATACACTGAAGAACTATACAGAAGAGATGAAAGGATAAAAGATTCTTTCCAAGAAGAATCTTTTGAAGAAGAACCTACAGTTTTAGAAAGTGAAGTGAAAGCTGCATTGAGAGCAATCGGGAGAAACAAATCACCAGGAGCAGATGGGATATCAATAGAGCTATTCCAAGCCACAGAAACGGAGTCCATCAAAATCTTGACAAGAATATGCCAACAGATATGGAAAACAAAACAATGGCCCACAGACTGGAAACAATCCATTTACATTCCAATTCCCAAGAAAGGAGACATCAAAGATTGCAACAACTATCGGACCATTGCATTAATTTCTCATGCAAGTAAAGTGATGCTCAAAATCTTACAGCAAAGGCTGCTACCATATATGGAACGAGAAATGCCTGATGTTCAAGCTGGTTTCAGAAAAGGAAGAGGCACTAGAGATCATATTGCAAATATACGCTGGTTACTGGAGCGTACGAGAGAATTTCAGAAGAAAATCAGCTTGTGTTTCATAGATTACAGCAAAGCTTTTGACTGTGTGGATCATGAAAAGCTATGGCTGGTTTTAAAGGAAATGGGTGTGCCACAACATCTGATCGTTTTGATGCGCAACCTGTACTCTGGACAAGAGGCCTCAGTTAGAACAGAATATGGAGAAACGGAATGGTTTCCAATTGGCAAAGGTGTCAGACAAGGATGTATTTTATCTCCCTATCTCTTCAATCTATATGCAGAACATATAATTAGGAAAGCTGGATTAGATTTAGATGGAGTGAAAATTGGAGGGAGGAACATTAATAATTTGAGATATGCTGATGACACTACATTATTGGCAGAAAATAGTGAAGATTTGAAACAACTATTGCTGAAAGTTAAAAGAGAAAGTGCCAAAGCAGGACTACAGCTGAACATCAAGAAAACAAAAGTAATGACTACAGGAGAATTACACAACTTTAAGGTTGACAATGAGGAGATTGAAATTGTTCAAGACTTTCTATTCCTTGGCTCCACCATCAACCAAAAGGGAGACTGCAGCCAAGAAATTAGAAGGAGATTGAGACTGGGAAGGGCAGCCATGAAGGAACTAGAAAATATTTTGAAGTGTAAGGATGTGACTCTGGCCACCAAGACTAGATTAATTCATGCCATCATATTCCCTATTACTATGTATGGGTGTGAAAGCTGGACAGTGAAGAAAGCTGATAGGAAGAAAATAGATTCCTTTGAAATGTGGTGTTGGAGGAGAGTGTTACGGATTCCGTGGACTGCCAAAAAAACAAATCAGTGGGTTATAGATCAAATCAAGCCTGAACTGACCCTAGAAGCTAAAATGACTAAACTGAGGCTGTCGTATTTTGGTCACGTCATGAGACGACAAGAGTCACTGGAAAAGACCGTCATGTTAGGAAAAGTAGAGGGCAGCAGGAAAAGAGGAAGACCCAACAAGAGATGGATTGACTCAATAAAGGAAGCCACAGCCTTCAATTTGCAAGATCTGAGCAAGGCTGTCAAAGATAGGACATTTTGGAGGACTTTCATTCATAGGGTCGCCATGAGTCGGAAGCGACTTGACGGCACTTAACACACACACAGTAAGTGATGCAAAAGACTACTGCCTGAGACCCTGCTGCTGCTAGTCAGAGTAGACAATGCTAGCCTTGAAAGACCAATTGTCTGGTCCAGTATACGGCAGCTTTATGTGTTCCTATATTCCCATGCATCAGCATTGTACAATATCTATCAGACTGGCAGACAGCAGAAGGTAGAACAGCACTAGGGATCTTCTGGTATCTTGTGCTGTATTATAAAAGCTTTTTCTAAAGCATTGCAGACAAGCAAGGTCAGTTTGACCACTCTTCTTTAACAGAAAGGGTGTTATCTTTCATATCTGAGCTGGGTGGTTTGGTCCCTCTTGTGCGTGTTAAGCGACATCAAGTCGCTTCTGACTCATGGCGACCCTCTTAGCCAAGCATATAGGAGGCCACCAGAGTTGGCCTGCATACTGGCCTAACTGCCATCCATAATCCATTTACTCCCAAGTAGTTCTTTTGTTAATAGTCAGCAGAACTGCTCAACAGACAGAGGTCAATTAACTTTAGCTGGAATTTTTTGAAAACCTGGCTAATGGCCAAATGGCACACTGGCCTACTATGCTTATAGCAAGGAACCACAGAGAGGTGATTTTCCAGAGTATTAAACAATTTCATGGTAGGGCATTCTTTCCTATTCTACTGTACAATTCTTCTATAAGTAGGGATTTGCTAAAAGTGGAATATGTCTTTATTGTCTCGGTTGGCACAACTGTCTTGCAAAGTAGTGGTCATTGTAATCCCCAATTTAGGCACAGAAGTTGAGATGCAGCCCCACAGAAAACCCCATAGAGAAGCTAGTGCAACCACTGTGTAGAGAACGGGTCTCCCAGATGAAAGCATGTGGGCGGGGGCAATTTGGAACAGAGAAGCCTCATTTGGGAGTAACACACACACCATCCACTTCTGCATTCTAAATTACCCCCTCCCAAAACAGCTTGTCTCTTTAAAAACACAACCCCTGAATGTAATATACTGAACTACCTGTCCTAATTAGTGTACATCGTTTCGTCTTAATTTTGATAGCATTAAGTGAGAAGCATTCCAGCTAGGCTCAAAGCTTTCTGCTATAAACACCAGGGAGTTTTTGATGTGGGGAATTATTCAAATATGATTCCCTACCTTAATTCAGATGTGATATCATTCTAGGGGGGATGAAACCACATTCTCATCTGAAAATGCAAACTGGCCTTTCATGAGAGTAATTTGTGGGGTGTTAAAAACTCTACAATAATCTTTTAAACAACAGGCAGGAGGTGCAAAAAAATGTTTAGCGTAGCTTTGTTTCAACACCCTAGAGTAACCTGTGCTTCACATCAGAGCGGCAATCAGTAACTCATTCCACCAGATGGCAGCCAAGCAATGGTTACCTGCTATTCCAAATGCTGTTCATTGGCAGAGGTGCTGCTAAGCATTTCCTAGCTTCTTGGGTAGTGAGAAGTTAATTTTTGCATGGTCATTAGCAGCACATTCCAGGCTGAATTGCCCGGCATATTTTTTTTTTTTAATTTGCACACTGAACCGTCATTTCGGAAGTGATTGCGAAGCCGGTGCATACTCACATTACAAAAGAGCTCATTTAATGCAACCTTTGGTGTTTGCCGCGAAGAATCCCCCTCAAGGAAAAATGCAAAACAACAGAGGCATGTTAGCTATGCATATGCTAATGGCTATGCAAACAGGAACAAAGGAGCAAGTGAGCGGGGGGGGGGAGTGGAACTTCTCCTTTTGCATCAGGACCGTGAAAAGGCATTTTTAAAGTCGCATTTTAAAAAAGAGCTTTGAGCAAACATCAAAATTGACCATGCAAAAATGGCCAATGAGAAAGCATTTTGATTCCTTCGGGAGACAGAGTGCTATGAAGACTTATGATGTCTTTGTACTATCAATTTATTGACAAATACATAAGCAGGATCATTTGGGAACCAACTGAGGGAACCAAAGGAAACAGAAGTCTTGCATTAGGTTTCCCAAGAGAACAACGACCCGTCAAAGATGCCCAAATTTGTTTGTGGCTTCCTAGAGGCACCTGCTTGGCCACTGTGTGAACAGACTGCTGGACTTGATGGGTCTTGGTCTGAT
The DNA here is from genome assembly GCF_029931775.1 of Euleptes europaea. Classification (NCBI taxonomy): domain Eukaryota; kingdom Metazoa; phylum Chordata; class Lepidosauria; order Squamata; family Sphaerodactylidae; genus Euleptes; species Euleptes europaea. The sequence goes on along the minus strand of NC_079316.1, from coordinate 31,317,550 downwards.
CCAGCAGGGCCTTTCTTATGTTCTTATATTCTTAACTCAGCTAGGACAGTTCAGTTGTTATTTATTATTTATTTACTTCATTTACACCCCTCCTTTCTCCCCAATGGAGACCCAAGGAGGCATACATAATTCTCCTTTCCTCCTTTATCTTCACAACAACGCTGCGAGGTACTTTAGTTTGGGAGTGTGTGACTAGCACAAGATCACCCAGCAAGCTTCTATGGCAGAATGGGGATTCGAACATGTTTCTCCCAGATATTAGGCCAGCACTCTAACCACTGCCCATCATAGTGGTGATTCAGTACAATTCGCCAAACTGTCTCTCAGTTCTTTATTCAAACTTTGTAAGGGATTGCATTCCAAAGGATACAGACATCGAGGGAAATTCAGCCTTCTGGGAAAATGATAGTGATGGCCCCATTTCAGTAATCAACAATCAGTGGGCTTAGAGGAGTGTAACTCTGTTTAGGATAGCACTGCAAAACAGCTAGCATGTCTTCTAACCCTGCAAAAAAGCTGCATAATTATTTAGTTAATAATTTAGTCCCACTTTGTTCTATCATGGTGATCCAAAGCAGCTTATAAGAATATGATTTAAACAAACAAATAGGAAAAAACACAAGGGGTTGCAATAAAGAATACAGGATATAGGGGTCCCAGTAGGGTTGCCAACTGCCAGGTAGTAGCAGGAGATCTCCTGCTAATTCAACTGATCTCCAGCCGATAGAGATCAGATGACCTAGAGGAAAATGGCCGCTTTGGCAATTGAACCCTATGGCATTGAAGTCCCTCCCCTCCCCAAACCCCGCCCTCCTCAGGCTCAGCCCCAAAAATCTCCCGCGGGTGGCGAAGAGGGACCTGGCAACCATAGGTCCCAGGCATTTTCCCCAGCCCCCACTACATCACAGTCCAGCAGGGGAAAATGAGGGAGGGGCACCGACGTTGCGCTGGCAAACGACATCACTTCCAGTGCCAAGCTGCAAGCGATGACATCACTCTTGGAGGGGGACCACTCTAGGTTAGAGTTTTGGGTGAATTCTAAACCGTTACCCCAGCATGAATTCATCTCCCCTTAATGCTGAAATTCTGTAATGCATGCCTCAAGAAATACATTTCTTTCTAACAGAAGAAATTAATGTAGTAGAGCATGTAGAAGGAACCAGACAGCCATTCTGCCTTCATTTACCCACAGTGTTTAGTTATGGCGGAAGGGGTTCCAGTCCATTATTCTCTTCATATGGCCATTTTTCCCCTCATTGGTTTGGTTCATGCCAAATATTTTAGCCAGATTGGCTAGTGGCACTATATTTTTCAAAGCTGCATCAATTTAGAACAGCTGTGGTGGGTTTTGCTGCCAATCTGAGACAACATAGTAGTGATTTAAAAAAAAAAGAAAAAAGAAAAGCACCAAAACCTCAGACATTTGCACTCAGACCTTTTACTGAATGAATAGCCCTGTCTGATTGTTGATCATGACGTAAATTCTGCTATTTGTTTAAGCACTAAAGCATCCTATGGAGCCGTTTATCTCATTCATCTTTTCCAGATGACGTATAGCCATGTGAGTTTGTGGTCCCTTTTTTCCCCTTTAGGTTATCTTTATCGTCATATTTTGCAGTCTTGAGGTTCTTGTAGAACTAATTTTTTTAATAAAGACATCATCCAATGAAGACACAAGAGGAAGTCAGCTGGGTGACTGTGGTGTACGAAAGGGGGTATATAAGGGGTAGAGCTGAGGGGTTACGGCCAAAGCAGAATCATGAAACTGTTTGTTTTATTTTTAGGGCTCCTCGCGAGGCCTCAGGCTGTTTCTCTCACTCGTCGCTTTGAAAGGTAGATAGTTCTCAGAGGGGTAAAGAGTTGGCAGAAAATGCGGTCACAGGGCAGGTTGTTTGTTTGGGGGGCTTACTGTGCCTAAATGCAGGCGTACAACCCCCCAGTTAGTTCTCCTTGCCAGCCCCTTTGAAATGAATGGGGTGAAATGAATGGGGTGATCCATAATAGCACCATTTAAAGTGCCTGACTTAAAAAAAATGAAGATTGGGGTCGGGAGGGAAAGGGCAGAGGGAGCCCTACTCTAATCAAGTAATTCTTCTTGTTTAATTACTGAAGTGAAAAAGTGTTTCGTGCGGTACCTAAGAATGAAACTCAAGTGAACCTTCTGAAAGAACTGGCTTCTGCTGTACAGGTAAGATTATTCGACACATATGCCATATATTCATTTTGATGTTTCCTCCGCAGATTTTTGCAGTAGCTTTTAATCTCAGAAAATACGTACACAAGTTGTGTTAATGGGTCTATTTTGTTGATTGTACTAACTCACTGGGTGTAATCTGCCTTTAATCCTTCTGAAAAAGGTGGACTATAAATAACAACATAAATAAATAATGTTGCTATAAGATATGGCAATGTTTGAAGAGGTTTACAGTGGTTTAGCCGACAGAATCTCTTCACAGGGAGAGGTACAAAGAGGTCTATTATGGCTGAAACCATTTTTGCCACTCAAAGTTTGAACGTACAATTTCAATTTGGCATTCAAAGTTGGTTTTGAGGTACAAAATTCTATCTCCTCAAATGCTTTAGACTCCTTTACATGTCCTCTGTTTGAGTATTGGCAAGTATCAACTAGAAGGTCACATGAATTACCAGCTGCAAAATACTAAATACATTTGCATGTCAAATACATTCAAATACTAAATATCTCAGCACCTTAACCATCAAATGCTGTCAGATATCAATAATAATATCAAATGTCATCTGACATCATATACTCAGTTATAGGCAGCTTCTTGAAATCAGAATGTATATATTATCCCACCTTTCCTCCAAAGAGCTCAAAACAGAATATATGGTTTTCCACTCTTCCATTTTGTCTTTACAACAATGCTGTGAGGTAGTAGGCTGACACACAGTAAGTAGCCCAAGGTCATGAGCACCATGGCTAAGAGGAAGGTTAAACTTAGGTCTTCCAGAATTGGCACTCTATCTTCTGAATCACACTACCTCTCTCATTCTTGTCTGTCTATAGACAAGAATTCTGAGAATAATATTTGGGAAGATTCTTACACCTGCGCAGATCAGAGAAACAATACAATCAAATATCACATTTATTGATAATTTTCCTGTTCTTGTACGGCTAGGGGAGGAAGGGAGGCAATTAATAAATTTGTGAGGAAGAGGAATGAAAGAGGAGACATAATGGGTCTCTCTCCAGTGGTTGGAAATAGGTCTCTACCATTCCATTGACATAAACACACCCATGCTTAATGAAAGCCTGTCCACATTTTTCTACACAGCTTGACTTCTGGCATCCTGATTCAGTTCATCACATTGTCATTGGGACAGAAGTGGATTTCCAAGTCAGTTCATATCTGGCAAACTATGTTCAGATGAAGCTGGAACAGAATGAGCTACAGTATGAGTAAGTTATATTTTATAACCTAATGTAGACTCAGGAGCACTGTGGATTCTCTGGGTTATCATGATCTACACAGGCTATTTGGAGAAAGCAGCAGTAGTTTAATTCAAGATGTGAATGTCATCCAAACCACATTAAACTGAGACAGGCATTGTTGTCTGGAAAGGAGCTTTTCAGTAAATAAAACAAAAACACATATAGCTATCGATGCACCAAATCAAAGTGTCCACAGAAAGGCCTGTTCAGGTTAATCTAAATATATTTAAAATAAATTCCAATTAGCATGGTATAAATGTGTCATGAATGCTTAACAAAATGCAAGTTGTCTGCTATATTAAATAAACAAAAAAACATTTTCCCCATATACATTCATTATACAGTTTCATTGTCTACGATCAGATTTGTTTTACGTTTTACACATTACAGACATTATAGATCCCCTTTCTTTTAATCCTTACTGTCTTCTGGTCACTTTTTCCCCCAAGTGGACAGCTAAACATGCCAATAAGAGAAGTTAAAAATGGGTTCAGCATACAAGTTGTCTGTTAGAATGTAGCTATTGCAAAACCTGCAAAATATAAAAATGGGTGAAATTCAGGAACTTAGAAATTCATGCAAGTTCTGCCATTGTTTTCATTTAAATTTGGCTTACGTACAGCGAATACAACCTCGTGAAAATTGGAAGCCATCAATCAGTAATGTTTTGTCACCCATTATGTTGAGGCAGAGTACCTGCAGCATAGAGTACCCATAAAAGACATATAGTGCACCCGAAGGACACTTTTCTGGGAGAAAGCCCATTGATTAGACCTGAGTAGGTTTCAAGTAACTCTGCTAAGGATTTCTGTCATAAGTTAGCAACCCTGGCATTTGGAAATTTGTGGAGTTTTGAGGGTTATGCCTGTAGAGAACGGAGCTTGAGGAGGGGTTCAATGGGGACATGATGCCATAGAGGCTACTGGGGAAATGATCTCTGTAGTCTGGAGATCAGATGTAATATGGGGAGAACTCCATGCCCCACCTTGAGGTTGGCAGCCCTACTCATAGGCAGCAGGGGGTTATAGCACTCTTAGAAAGAAGCATGAAGGCCAATGGCCCTGGCTATAAGACAGAAAGGAGTCTGTTCTCTGGTGCTATGCTGCTGCTTGATCCCCAGCTCAACAGACTGAAAGCGAAGCGCTATAGTACTCAATAGAATGGCACAGAGTTATACAGCAGAGTAGATATGTGTAGGGTTGCCAACCTCCAGGTACTAGCTGGAGATATCCAGCTATTACAACTGATCTCCAGCCAATAGAGATCAGTTCACCTGGAGAAAATGGCCGCTTTGGCAATTGGACTCTATGACATTGAAGTCCCTCCCCTCCCCAAAATCCCACCCTCCTCAGGCTCTGCCCCAAAAACCTCCTGCCGGCGGCAAAGAGGGACCTAGCAACCCTAGATTTGTGGCACACATGCTATAAAAAGAACAGCCACCACCACCAATGTATAGACATTAATTTTCTCCTCCTTCAAAGCTTAAAATAGCTTTTTAGCAAGCGCATACATCAATTTAAATGTAGCGTTTTTTTAAATTCAACTTGAATACAGGGGGACAAAGTTGTGCACCAGCATTTATTTAGCGCATTTTTATGCCACCCTTCCTCCAAGTAGCTGAAAGCATCATACGGGACTCTCTTCCATTTTATCCTCATAACAGCCCCGTGAGGTAGGATAGGCTGAGAGAGTATGTCTGGTCCAAGGTTCCCCAGCAAGCTTTCATGACAGAGTTTTTTCACACCATCCCTGTCCATGATGCTTTATAGAGAAGTGAGGGCGAAAGAGCAGAGCCCTGCCCTGAGGTGGAAGACACAGAGGGAAGAGAGAACAAGGAAAGACAAGACAGCGAGGGATGAATATGAACAGTTCTGTCAGTCTGAATATGAACAGGTCTAACTTTTTTATTCCATGCTTTCTTCAAGGAGCTTTGGGTAGTGAACATTATTCTCTTCTTACTCCCTTCTATTCTGTCCTCATAACAACTTTGAACAGTAGGTTAGTCTGAGAAGTGGTGTCTGGCCCAAAGTCACTGAATGACTTTTATGGCAGACTGGGCATTTGAGTCTCCCAGGTAAGGTTACCAATGTTAGGGTGAGGCTTGGGGTTCTCCCAGAATTATAACTGGTCTCCAGACTACAGAGATCAGTTCTCCTGGAGGATATGACAGCTTTGGCGGGCGGAGGGTGCAATATACCATAGAATTTGGGAGTGGCAGAAGTCCTAGAATGACATCACAACCTCACCGAGCTCCCTCCCCTTCCCCAAACTCTGCACTTTCCAGGCACCACCCCCAAAACTCCAGGAATTTCCCAAACTGGAGGTGACAACCTTAATCCCAGGTCCCAGCCCAACCTTCTAACCACGACCCTACACTGGCTCTTCATGTGTACTCATGCTTTGCTTCAACTGATGATGGAGCTAAAGTGTAATGGAGTGGGCATTGGCAATTTTTGAAGGATGATTTGAAGGGTCTAAACATTCTAGGTGTTTTTTCCGTGTAACAGAATTTTATTCCACAATCTACAAGAAGAGATTGAAAAGCAATTTGATGGAGGGAGCTATTTCCGCAAGAAGCACAGCTACACAAAATACAATGACTGGGAAAAGGTAAAGTAGTTCAGTTTGATTTGTTTCTTTGCTTGCTTCACATACAGGCAACAGAACCATTGCTTATGTCACATTTAATTGTTTCATATATTTCAATCATGAATTGTTCACTGTCTGATTGTTATTATTCTGCAATCCTTAGATTGTTGCATGGACTGAGAGAATTGCTAGAAATAATCCCAAAATGGTCTCCCGAATCCAGATTGGAACGACCTATGAAGGGCGTCCCATGTACCTTCTCAAGGTATGAGGTCAAACATTTTAATCATTGGTCCATTTACAAGGGAAGTACAATAATGAAGTGACTTAAGAAATATTCATGTTATCTACTTGGGAAGGCTACAGTCAGGATGACTGGATCTAAACCTTTTATTTATAGCTGCCTTGTAGATATTTGAATGGAGAGATGGTGTACATATATTTAAAAATAAAACCAAATCTGTAGTGAAGGATGAGGGTGATATTACTAGAAGATTTAAAGATATTCTCCAAGTGCACTAGCTGGATGCTTACAGTGTCCATAGGTAACCCAGTCATTCCATTCAAGCCCAAAAGTGACACCCCCTGAAGTCATCATGCCTGCCGCATCCTTCATGGGCTCTTGAAAAGCTATGCTTCTCCATAGTAAATGCAATAAAAATGTCTAAAAAGTGAATGCTTCCTGGTAACAGGTTGGGAAGGAGACTGGCAGAAAGAAGGTCATCTTCATGGAATGTGGCATTCATGCACGAGAGTGGATCTCACCAGCTTTCTGTCAATGGTTTGTGAAACAGGTTGGTAAATGTTATCATATGCAAATTCTCTATTGTCAGTCTTCACTGCAACTCACTTACCCAGTGTTAAGTATTGATGAACTATACATCCTTTGGTTGTCAGCCAGCCGGGGGGGGGGGGGGACATGTCCTGTTTCTTTAACCACAGTATAATAGTCAGAAATCAGCAGTCAAAGCTTTTCATCTCATGGAGCTAAATAGGTCCTTAAGGAACCTCCTACTCCCTTATGAACCTATCTAACCACTGTGGTCATTTTATGAGGTCCTTTCAAGTACCCCGCCTGCTGAAGTTAGATGGGGAGCGGCTCTAGAGAGCACCTTCTAAATTGCGGCACCAAGATTGTGGTACGCGCTCCTGAGGGATATTTGTCTGTCTATCACTGCCTTCTGCCAGTGGGTGAAGACATTTTGGTTTCACCTGGCATTCCCTTAATAATCCCTCCTTCCTGCCCTCTGTTTTTAATTGATGTTTTTCTGAACTGGTTTTTTTTTTTTTTACGTTTTTTTTATTTCAATTAGGGGATACAAAAGGGAAAAGGCAGGGGATAGGGGAAATCTGTCTGATATAGACAAGCACTGTTTTGGTCACATAAATTCAAAAGCATAGTCAGTATTCAAACTATCATTCGTCAAGCATTTTCATTAATCAAATAAGTTTGCATTTATCTAAATATATATTCATGTTTCTTAAAGTATATTTATCAATCAACTTGCTAACATGTAGGTATAAAATGATTACTGTTTCTCGTTAAACTATTCATCATAAAAATCATCATTAAGAGTCGTTCTAACCAAACATTTTCATTAATCTAATATATTTACATTTACCTAGATGTATATCCTAGTTTCTTATGATGTATTTATCAGTCAACCTGCTAGCATGTAGGTATAAAATGGTTGCCATCTCTCGTTAAACTGTTCTATTGACTCATTGTAAGTAGGATTCGCCATAAAAGTCATTCTGGCCATATTTGAATAGTTGAGCATTTTGTCTTTCCATTCTTCTATGCTTTTATTATGTGTTTTTATCCTGCTCTTTTTTTTAGTTGTCAGCCTTGGTGGCCCTGAGGGGGCTGAAAGGTGGGATAGATAAATAAACAAACAAATAAATGAAATAAATAACATCATCTGATAATTGTTGTAGATCAAACTAGAGGACAACTAGAGGAATCTGTGTAAAGGTTGGCAACCCTTTCTTCAGCAAACATTTTGGGTATAAAAGAAGCACCCTTTTTGGACTGGTGAAATGTTCTCCATTTGTTCTACCCAACCATTTTTCCTGTGAATCTAGAACTGCCTTTTCTTGTGAGATGATCCCGGCTAATCAGGGATCACATAAATCAGTGTGGTGCAATCGCAACTCCACACAGTTAATCAGATTTGGCTAAATGGCAACATCACTCAGCCAAAAAAGAATAAGGTCAGTGTTTTCTTCTTCCACTCTGAATAGGCAAATCTGCCTGTTCACAGACTGCCAAATGGATGGGGGGGTTTCACAACTGACAAAAGCTTTCATGCAAAATGCCCCCTTTCAATTCAGCAGTAATTAATATCAAAAGGTTTTCTGCTGATCTTATATGCCTACAAGGATCAGTTTATAAAGCTAAGCTGTTACACCTGTAGTGAAGCACAGTAGATTGGGGTTTCCTCATTTCACTACTTCCACCTCTGAAGAAACCCTGTGATGGGAAGCAAAAAGGAGCTGTTGGCAAGATGGTCAACTATTATCTTGTAGGGCAATTTATAAGTACCACAAAACTCTTTCTGTCATTGGACCATAGACTCTTCTTATAAAACTTTGCATTAACATATGTGTTTACTTGTTCAAAGCTATTTGTTCCTGTGTGTGTGTGTGTGTGTGTAAAGTGCTGTCAAGTTGCAGCCAACTTATGGTGACCCCACCAAGGGGTTTTCAAGACAAGTAATCAAGTAGGGGGTGGTTTGCCATTGCCTTCCTCTGTGGCATCTTCCTTGGTGGTCTCCCATCCAAGTACCAACCCTACTTCTCTTCTGAGATCTGATGAATAGGGCTATACCATGTTGCCCTACCTCATGTTCCTGCATCCCATCTGTGCATTCATCTTTGTCTTTCTGGATCTAATCCTGTATTTTCCTTTTCTGGCTCTAATCCCTCCATCCCCTCCTTTCCAGAAGGCCAGATTCGACACATAATTCCACTGCATGGGTTGGCTGAGCCCATCACTAGTATTCCTCTATCAAAGCCATGACTTGAACGGCAGAATAATAGGTTATGAAAAGGTCTCAAACAGAATAGCATAGGGTCAGAACTGCTGCTAAGAGTGTGGGGCTAGATGTTTGTTTGTTTTTAATGAAAGCTGAGAATTCAGAGGAACTAGTAGATTGTAGCAATAGATCATTATAACAGTATAATGTTATAGTCACCTAGCAATTAACATTTTTAAAGCCCCTAAAAGTCCTCTCATGGCGGGGAGGGGGATAAGTCATCCAAAATGGCTCCAATGTGGGCAGGACCTTTGAAAATGTGCACTTTCCCATCCACCTGGCATGCCAGTGTGCTTTGACTGTTTGGGAAAGATCCAAGCAAAATAGGGGAAACCCCAGAAAGCGGATTATAACAATGTAGTATGGGTACACAAGAGGTACTGCACGGTTTATGTTTCTGCTTGCACATTACCAGATTTAAGCTAACAGTGCCATTGTAAGCAGGGCTACACTATTCTAAGTCTATTGAAGTCAAACAAATCCTGTACAGTTGCAGAGTATAGCAACAATATAGATTTTCAGAATACACATTCTAAGATCACAGATGCTTCTCAGCTGATTTGGAATGGAATTTTATACAATGCATTTGTCTCTTTTAGGCCACCAGAACATACGGAGAGGACAAGGTCATGACCAAGCTACTGGACAGCATGAACTTCTATGTTCTTCCTGTGTTCAACATTGATGGCTATGTCTGGACATGGACTGAAGTACTGTCTACATTTCTAGATTCTTTAGTGAACCTGGTTTACTCGAATTATTTAAGTTGACCCTAAAAACTCTGAAGGAGAATGGTGGGTGGAGGAAAATAATAATAAGAGACTGGATAGGTAAGCACAAATATGATATGTACACTAACAGTGCATACTATATCAGTGCATACACATATTTATTTGTTTAAAATATTTATATACTCACCTTTCTCCAAAGAATCCAGGTCTCAAGATGGACATAGTCCTGGATCTAGAGAACCACAAATTTGAGTGACTTTTGCAAAATACATATCTTTACCAGTTCCCCTTCCCCACTGCAGCCCATGTAAGAATGGGGGCTGATTTCTGCCAATCAGCCCTTCCTACAGTGAAGTCCTCCCCCATGCCACATCCCACATCATTCCCATATACCCAAGGACCTTCAAAAATGAATTTTCAGGGGGTGGAAAGTGCTGCAGTGGAGTGAACTGGCAAAGAATTATTCTTCATTCACTGTTCTCTGGATCCAAATCATACCGCCCAATTCACAACTGTGAACTGCCCCCTTTGCAATTCTTACTCCTGATTTTTTTCAGGCTTCATGTCATTTACACATATGTCCTACAGGTGAAGGCAAGGTAAATTCAAGGACAGGGAACACGGAAGCAAGTCCGACCCAAAAGCAGGGTGGGATTGGCATGATCCTTACACCCCGATGGGCAGCAGTTGTACATAGTTTGTGCTAATAGATGAATAAGACCTTTAAACTTTTCAGCATTAATATTCAGTCTAAGTGCCCAGAAAAACAGAAGATAACTTCAACCATGTTGTCCTACAGGATCGCTTGTGGAGAAAGAACCGTTCCAATAATTCTAACAGTAACTGCATTGGCACTGACTTGAACAGGAATTTCAACTCCGCTTGGGGCAGTAAGTGTAATATATTTGGTAGCAAAAGGAAATACAACATGGTCTGGGATATTAACAGCAACTCAGAACATTAGCAGTAAACCGTGGCTGGTGGATCTCATTTGATGGTTTCCAGAAACAAAGATGTCAAATTGTTTATTCCAGAATGTGTTTTCTGCCAGGGGTGGGGATAAGTTTGCAAAGTGGCATAATGCATACATTTTGTAAAGCAATAATGTATGCTAGCATACTTTTAAGGGGTTCAGGTGGCCCAGCAATGCTCAGCCAATCTCTGCAGCCCACATATGCTCAGAATTCAGGTGGTGCATTCACACAACCCATTCATGACCTGTTTGTGAGATGAAGAATTCATTACAGTTAAGTCTTCCCTTCCCTGAAAGATGCAGCTTATCTGTTTAGAACAAACAGCAGCAACATTTTTGTACATGAGGTTTAAATTGCCTTATTATATACCATTCACCCAGACATCTGAAATCTTTATTAACTGAGAGGCATTTGTTGTGAATGAGCATTCAAGGACACAGTGTAAGGTTTACACTTGTAGCAAAATGTTTTCCCTTTTAACTTTAAGCTTGGTCTTGCCTAAGGTGCTTCCCATGCTCAAAAGGATAACACCAGGAAAAGGATGCAATTCAATGTTATTAATTTTTATGCTGTATAATCAATATAAAACAAAATACACCTAACATAAAACTATCACGATCCTACATTCTATTTAGATAGTTACTTAATAAAATTAGGTTAGTATTTTTAGATATAAAACTACACATCATACTATGCGATCCCTATTTTGGATAATGAAGAGGTCTCACCACTCAGAAGTACCCTGGCATGGAATCTTCCGGCACAAATTCCCTCTGGGCATTCTGACCTTCCCCGGGTTTGAGGAGCAATTAGAAGCCCCAACCACAATTTGCTTTTATCCCTTTGGATATTGACAAATTTAGCATATTTCCTTTCTGCTAATTTTTCATTGGCTCAATTATACCTTTGCCCATGTTTCATGTGTACAACTTATGATGTCCTTGTGTCTTTTTTGGAAAAGCATGTTGTTTTATTCTCTAACAACCTCTTGGAGTCAACTCCCCACTCACTTATTCTTTATACCTTCTGTGTTCCTGTTTTCTTACATTCATGCCTTATACAGAACAGTTTCATCAGTATTTAGGAATCCGCTGGCCAACTAATCTTAGCAATCCAGTTTAGCAAAGCTTTTAATGTAACTTGAATAAGGGTCATATGTTCCCTCGTCAGGCTGTCTTGCAAAGCTTTGGCCTATTTCATATTCCACGGTACACTGTTATAAAATTGATAAGGAAATAGACAAGAATGGCACAAAAGCTGAAATTATAGTCCTTCACATTCACCCTACAAATCCATTGCAGCCATAAAGGCTGTGGATCAGTGGTAGAGCCTCTGATTGGTATGCAGAAGGTCCCAGGTTCAATCCCTGGCATCTCCAGTTAAAGGCACTAGGCAAGTAGGTGATGTGAAAGACCTCTGCCTGGAGAGCCGCTGCAGGTCTGAGTAGACAGTACTGACTTTGATGGACCAAGGGTCTGATTCAGTAGAAGGCAGCTTCTAGGGCTGTCGATTCGGTTCGTCTGAACCGAACAAACTGCTGAATTTCCCCCAATTCGGAGGTTTTCAGTTCGGATGGAACCGAACTAAAAAAAAAGGCGGGAAAAGGATGCGCCGAATTCGGCGAGTGCCGGATAAATTCGGCAGGTTTGGCGTTCCCCGAACCTGCCTTTTCCTGCCTTTAAAGACCGCCCCGCCCAGTTTCCTGGGAGTCCCAGGAAACCGGGCAGGGGGGGGGTCTTTAAAATGTTCTGCGCTGCCTGGGCAAGCAGTGCGGAGCAGTTTAAACTCCCCTCACCCCCCTTCCCGGGACTCCCGGGAAGGGGGGCGGTGGGTCTTTAAAGTGCTCCGCGCTGCCTGGGCAGGATTCCCGGGAAGCCGGGCGGTGGGGGGGGGTTTAAACTGCTCCACTTCCTGGGTCCTGACGCTCAGCTGTTGGGCTGGGGACCAGCAGAGCACCACGGCAATGGCAATTTAAACCCCCCCCCCGGCCGGGCTTCCGGGGGTCTTTAAACCAAATTTGTTCGGGAATGCCAAATTTCCCACCGAATTTGGCATTCCCGAACAGGGGGGGTTCGGAATTCGGCAGGACCGGACCCAAGTCAGGCCAGGTTCGGCCAAATCCGAACCGGACCGAATTTTTTTTTTCAACAGCCCTAGCAGCTTCATATGTTCATGTGTTTGTGTGTTCAACATTTCACGGCTAAGGCTTTAATACAGTGACATTTACTCAGTAGACCTGGAGACCCACATAGCTCCTTGACACACCACTTGTGGCTCTTCTGAGCACTGTTCCCCAATATGCCCCACATTTTAGGAAAGTGGGCAAGGCCCTTGCCTGGTGGGGCTTGTAGTTGGCATGTGGTTTCCACCTTGGAACAGCTGCCATCGAAGGAATAGATATGATGCAAGCCTCCCTGAGCTGCAGGCTTCATGCCCTGGATGGAAGTAAACGTGCCTCTTTTGGTTGATGGGAATTGCAAATGTGGCTTTCCACAAGCTGCAGCGAGAGTACCACTGCTTTAAGCCAACATACCTCAAATTACCCATCTATCCTATATTCATTGCACTCATGCGATGCAAAGCACAATCCAAGCCATGCAAGTCCATCCTGAGTCCCCCTGAATAAGCATTGTCACCACAACTTGACAAAGGTGCTTAGAAAACCAACTTTGTTCAGTGTTTACATCAGGTCTGTAAATTTTGCCTTGCAGCAGAAGGTGTTTCTGATGATCCTTGTGATGAAACCTACTGTGGACCCTCTGCAGAGTCTGAACAAGAAACTAAGCAAGTTGCAGACTTTATTCGGGACAACCTAGCCATCATCAGAGGCTACATAAGCGTCCATGCCTACTCGGAGCTGCTGTTGTTTCCTTATGGCTATACGTACAAGTTGGCACCCAATCATGATGAACTGGTATGTGGAAAATGGAATCCATTTCCATAGGTCAGCAATAAGAACTGTTTTCTCTGCAGAGTGCATGCCTTTTCAAGAGTTAATTCACATTAACAGAAAGACATCAAATTAGTTTTCTTCTTCCTGATTCTCAAAAGTTGAGCAACTCTTGCAGATTTCTTTGTTACCTGTGAGATGTAAGAACTGTGTTAAAATCAGGTCATATATGTACAGGGTTGTTAAACTAACTCTGATTTAATGTGAACAGCATTTGGGTTAGTATAGGAATTCAGGACAAAAAAACAGAATCTACTCGTCTTTCTACTCATCTTGGATTCTAATCTGCATTGTATTCAACTGCAGCACAATTCAGACTCACCCAGATAACTATTGCTTCAACAATACATGTGAAACCACCATTTAAAAAAATCACAGTAACAGGAAATGATGATTCCACTGTTGTCTGGTAGAATTTTTTTTTTGTCTTTTTCTAAATGTCTAAGCAATTCTTAGTAAAAGTTCTTTTCCCTAAGTACAGTTTGACCCCTACTAACATAATAAAGGAAAGGCATTATGGAAACCAGTTTTCCTGTTAAAAAAACTAGATTTTAATTTTTTGGGGAGGTTTTAAGATAAATATAGATATAACAATGCTGCCCCCTTGTGTCTTTTGCCTACACATAGAAATGTGTGTGTAAAGTGCTGTCAAGTCGCAGCCGTCTTATGGCGACCCCTTTTTGTGGTTTTCATGGCAAGAGACTAACAGAGGTACAGGCTCCTAAATGTATGCTCCCCTCTCCATGTTTACCTTTTTTTAAAAACTAGAGCTACTAGACATGTATCTGTGTGTGTCCTGTACTTTAATTCACAAAGAGTGAAAACTGAAAGAACCCGACATACCTGGCCACACTCATTGATTTGTGCCTCCATAGCTGCTGTTGAAATAAAATTGAGGATTTTGTTTGAAAGAGACGGTATTATAACAGTCATCACTCCAACTTCCCAGCAGAGCGCATACTCTAACTTTTAAACAGTCTGCACTTTGGCAATCATCTTGCTGCTTGCATTTAAAATGGGATGTTTTTTCTTTATAGAAACCAATTAGAATTGTTCTCATATCCAATACAACCAGATGCCAACAAGTAGCATTTTCCACTCACTGTCTGGTGAGAGACTTTGAAAGTATAAAAAGACTAGACTTGGAGACTATTCCAAACATAGCCAGAGGCACTGAGATACCCCAATGATGATCAGACTCTCACATTTTAAAACGGAACAGCAAGAGTAACCATATTGTACATTTCTGATCCAGGACACGGGATGACTTTGGATTGGTCCACAAAGTTCACCTGGAGCAAAAAAAAACCCAGAAGGCATGATTGAAAAGCATCATCATTTGCGCATAAGAATAGTCATGCCCTATTGCCCAGTGCCCATAAGCAAGGATCGAATGCAAATGGGCCTCAAAGACACATGACAAAACCATCTGCTCTCAGTCAGTGGGATGAAACACAACCGTCCTTGTGAAAGTAGCAAACTCCTGTCTGAAGTGCATCAGTCAGTTTACAACAGAGTATGATGAACACATGCAAGGGAACTATGCCTGAGGGATTGGGTGCATTGCTCAGTTTTTTTAGTTGGTGTTCTAAGCACATTTGTCCAGTAAATAATTAAACACCCACACATGTATAATGCGTAATATGAAGTATTCAAGAATTCCGATATATCCTACAGTTTTAACCTGCAGAAGATGTTGTTTGAGGGTTTTGAGCTGAAGTTACTGCAATGTCACTGAATTCACATGGACTTAAGCTCTTGGGGGAAGTAAACAATTACTTTTTATCCCCAATGCAGAATGAAGTGGCGAAGGGAGCAGTGGATGCTTTATCTACTCTCTATGGCACAAAATACACATATGGACCAATCGCTGAAACAATATGTAAGTATGTTTCAATTTTCTAGAGATATCCAGAACCTATCCAGCAATGAAGAACTTTCTTTGTCTTCCCCATTCTCCCTTTTTCTTTGCTCAAAATCCCATCGATTTTTTTCCCAAGAAGCAAATCTCCTTTGAAATTTCACTTCAGGAGAAGCTCAGAGGCAGCCTCAGAATGAGCAGTTGTCGCTTTCCAGTTCATCTTGTAATTCTTCACGACTGAATCTTTTTTACCTCCCTTGAAATGCCTCAAATGTTTTGCTTCAGCAGAAATTTCTGAATTGACCTTAGAACATTGCCTGAGTTGGGGGGAAGGGGATGCAATTCCACAATGTTCTTTTAGACATTGATTTTTGAATACTAGTTGTGTCCTACCTCCAAAAAAGTCAGAATGTCACTTATAAAGCTACTTTATACCAAGTCAGACCATTGATCTATATTGTTTCCTGTGAAGCTGCTCTCCAACCTTTTAGATCTTGGAATTCTTAAAGTGGAAACTACAGAATTAGCCTGGCTCTACCACTGACCTATAGTTCTTCTCTTACATAAATGAATACATGATGCAAATTATGTGGGGATTTACCCGTTTGCATTCTTAGCCACTATGCTACATCATCATTGTCCTGGCTATGGTTACATCTGGCTTATCATCTGACATTTTATAGCTAGTCTAGATGTTACTTCTTCCTGCTCTCCAGCTGCTTCCCTCTGAAGTGCCACTCACCCTGAAAATTTGGGACCTCTACCTGCGAAAATGCCCCCCCATGAACTTCGCAAACAAAAAAGCCCATTATAACAATCTGTGGGGAAAAGCCATTTCCGTGGGGAAAAGCCAAATTTTCAGGGTAGTGGAAAGGGACTCTCCTTGCAAGAACCTTCAAGTTCAGTTAAGATTGGGTCAGGGGTTCCAAAGTTATGGGGTCTGGAAGGGGTCACCCCCCCTTTCTCCATAGGAATGCATTAAAAACCGTTTGTGTTGGTTTTAATGGAGGAAGGGGGCAACCCCTTCCAGACCCAATAACGTCAGACCCCCTGACCCAATCTTAACCAAACTTGGGGGTTCTTGCAAGGAAAGTCCCTTCAAGCTACCCTGAAAATGTGGAACCTCTACCTGCAAAAATGTCCCCCAGGCGCCGCAGAAAGCCACAAAATGGGTTTAATGGGTTTAAATGGCCAAATTTTTCGGGAATCCCAAATTTAAAGCCGAGTTCCCACCTTTACCAGTATAGGGGAATTCGGCATTCGGGTTTTCCCGGGGGGAAATGCACCAAGAGCATCAAAGCCTAGGCCTCAATTTGCTCCTGGTAAGACCCCCACCAGCTGGGGGAGGGGGCCCAAAGCGGGGTGTCTCCTGCCCCCAGTGGGGGTCTGGCAACCCTAATCAGTTCCCCTGGAGAAAATGGATGCTCTGGAGGGTGGACTCTATGGCATTGTACCCCACTGAGCTCCCTGTCCTCCTGTCCAGGCTCCATCCCCAAATTTCCAGGAGTTTCCCACCTGGATCTGGCAACCCTAGTTAGGAAAGACCATTACCATTAAGACCAGCACTCAATCTAAAGTGTCTAAATTCCAGAAAATGTGGAACTAGGATCATTTTGTGTGTGTGAAACAGCTGCACATGGGGGGGGGCAACCATCCTATGCCAGTCACCACCACAACCAGTCCTTTACCTTAACTGAAGAAAAAGATCTGTGATTATTGTAGTATCGCACTACAATTTCAGCAGTTGCTTTATGGCATCTTTGCAACAATTTGTAACACTTTGAGCCAACTACAGAAAAACAGCTTTCAGTTTCAGCAAGTTTGTTACCATGACCTGAAGGAGCTCTGAAGTGACCTTGGCCTCAAATTAAGCTGGACAAAAGTAATTGTGTGGTATACTCCTTTCAAGTATTTTTGTCTGGACCTAGTAGAAAGATTTTGGGGGAATCAATTATAGTTGAAGTGCCAAAATGATTATTGTTCTTCCACTCTCCCAACATAATAATTATCTGTCTTCTAAATGAGCGGCTTATCACAGCAGGTCTTTCTATTTTTACCATGATGGTTGGGCCAACATTGTCTTTAAAATTGTCTTCCCTGTTTTTCAGACCCTGTCTCTGGTTCTACTATTGACTGGGCTTACGACGAGGGCATTAAGTATTCATATGTCTTTGAGCTTAGGGACCACGGTCGATATGGCTTTTTGCTCCCTGAATCAAAGATAAAGCCAACCTGCAAGGAGACGATGCTGGCAGTGAAATATATCGCCAGTCATATCCTCGCTTCTGTTCCATGATTATGTATTCACACATGTCCTGAAGGAATTCTCTTTTCCTCTCCTGCCTTCTTTTCTTCTATGGTTAATTTTTGTCCTCTGCTTTCTGACTATTTTGTTGATGGTTGATCGTCTTCTGCAGAAACCAGATGTTTCAGTCCTCTGCATGCCTCCCAAACTCAGGCATCTTGTTGCTCCTTGAAGCTGCACTTTGGTAAACATAGTTCTAAATATGGGGGGGATCCTATTATTAGGGAAGCATAATTCAGGAATCTGTTGAGTTGCTCTGGAATGCAGGTTGGTTGATAATTAGAACTTGTGTGGCCTGTATCCAATCCAGTCCTCAGTCTCATATGCTTATCTAGAAAGAGGCATGGTTAGGGTTGCCATCCTCCAGGTGGTGGAAATAAAAAAATCACACCTCTATATCTATAGATCCTCCAGGTGGTGGCTGGAGATCTCCTGCTATTACAACTGATCTCCAGCCGATAGAGATCAGTTCACCTGGAGAAAATGGCCGCTTTGGCAATTGGACTCTATGGCATTGAATTCCTCCCCTCCCCAAACAATGCCCTCCTCAGGCTTTGCCCTTAAAAACTCCCTCCGGTGGTGAAGAGGGACCTGGCAACTCTTGGCATAGTTCAGTACATGTTCACATATAACACAGACAGTCCACTGCCATGCAGCAGTGGCTTTGGGGTGAGTCACAAGGAATATCCCAACCCCCACTTGTGAGAATTGCTGGAGGAGGAGGAGGAGGAAGAGGAAGCACTCTGATGGGTGTCAGGAGGCAAAGGTGCACCTGCCAGGGCCTCAGCCACACTATTAACATTTTAAAGGTGAAAAGAGATATCCTTTAAAACACTTTTTTGTTTCCCTTAAAATGCTAATAATAAAGTCAGGAGCCCAGTTTCTACTATCACAGCCAAGTAGAAGTTGAAGGGTTGAACCATCTCTTCCTCACCTTTGGGGCTGCACAAGCTTGCAATTTACATGTTATGAATAAAAGGATATTGCATGATTTTTGGAAGGAGATGTATGATGTCTCATCTGTTTGACTTGGCACATAAGTTAGACCCTTTTCACGTGGGAACTTGAGTTGTGAGGTCATGCAGCCGTGGTATGGGTGTGTGTGCCTATGCGGGAATACTGAAATCATATGGATGGAGCTGATTGTGTGGATCATGTGGGGGTTTTTCACTAAGTTGGTGCCCAGTCTCCTAGCCAAGTGTTGATTCAGTAGAGAATATGCAAACAATTAGCCCTCGCAACACAAACAGGAAATTTGCAGATACAATGAAGCTGCATGGAAGTGTCTCCCACACAGTTTAGTACATGTGTGAAGGATAATTACCTTTAATTATGACATAAATTGATAACCTTCCCTGATTCTGATACTGTAAACTTTCTCCTATGGACTTGCCCCAAATGATACCGGATCTGATTCTTGACGACATAGGAATGTATGTTATCACAAGTCTGCTGTGATTGATTTAATACCTGACCGATTTGCAGCTTACTTATAGATTTACCGTACCACCAAAGTCCAGCTTCAGAAGCTTTGCATAACAGTTATTTTACAAGCAGGATCATGAAATTATTGAAACACAGGCTGCATTACATTGATTAAGTCAATAACTGATGGTCCTCATTCATGGTTCTGTAAAAGTTTTGTAACGTGAATCAAAATTAGTGTAACTAGAAGGAATAACATGCAATTGTACAAAAAAAACCCCATGGGTCTTCTTTCTATTGACCCAAAATACTTAGCAGAAATAGCTACAGGTGATAGTAGGGCTGCTGAAAAAAACAATTCAGTAAAATTCAAATTCAGCAAAATTTGGCCTGTTTTTATTCAGGAAATGCCAAAGTCCGAACTCCCCCTATTTGGATCCGTGGAATTCGGCATGAAATTCGGCGTTCCTGAATAAATTTGGCCGAATAAAGCCATTTAAAGCACATTCGCGACTTTCCGTGGCTCCGGGGGGGGGCAATTTTGGAGTTAGAGGTCTCAAACTTTCAGTGTAGCTTGAGGGGACCCTTCTTGCAAGAACCCCCAGGTTTGGTGCAGATTGGGTCGGGGTCCCGAGTTATGGGGTCTGGAAGGGGTCCCCCATCCACCCATTGGAATTAATGGGAGCTGGCAATCCTTAATGTGCATCTACAGAGCGGCAAATCCAAGGCAAAACCTCCCATTGTTTCTGGGGCAGCCAGAGAGAGACTCACCGACCCACACTGTGAAACCAGTAAAAACAGCAACAATCACACTCGCAAAGAGGAGATCAAGCCCCCCCCCCCAGGACAGGTAAGGTAACCCCCCTTTGGCTCCCCCCCCCACACACACACACACAGTAGAAGCCAGTCCGTGGCTTCTAAGACCTGATGTAACACAAGCAAGAAAAGCTTTCATACTACGCCGAAAGGGCACCCTAGAACGCTCAAAGCGTAAGTAAACAGAGTAACTAGCATGGATAACGTATCTTTTCATTTCAACACAGTCAAAGTGCATCTTATAACGCTACTAACGTAAGTGCGACCTGCGCAAATTCCGTATCTTCAGTATTGATAGATTTCATGCTGCTGGGTTCAAATCTTCCACAGCAACAATCACACTCGCAAAGAGGCAATCAGCCCCCCCTAGGATAGGTAACCCCCCCCCCAAATCACACTCCACAGAGGCAATCAAACCCCTCCCCCAGCAGAACAACCCCCCCCCCAAACCAGAAGGCGCAAATTCCAAACGAAGGAGAAGAACGGGCCAGACAGACTCGCTGACATGGGATGTACTAAAATGAATGACAGGCAAGCGCATTAGAAACAACGGGAATGGCTGCACAGCTGCACTCAACTCCAGGCGAGGGTGGCAACGGCAAAAAAGGCAGAACACACACTCCCACAGAGGCGAGCAGGCACCCCCCCCCCCTGGCAGAACAGGCAAAGCCCCCCCCCAAACCAGTACGGCTCGGCTCAACCCCAAACATACGAACCAAGGAGGAGGAGGAGGAGGCACGGGTGCTGACCAGAGGGAGACTCATGCACGCACCACAGCACTGACTGGCAACGGGCAGAAAAAGACAGAACGCACACTCCTGCAGAGGAAAGCGGGCACACACCCCCAGCACAACAGGCAAAAGCCCCCCTTTGGCTTCCCCCCCACCCACAGAAACTGCTTTACACACACACACACACACGAGAAAAGGTCTAGAGAAAAAAAAACCAAAATCAAACTGCAGATGTCTTCCAGCAGGAGCAGGGAGGAGAAGTAAATCCAATCCAATCCTATTCCAATAAGCAGGATCTCTCAGGAGCAGCACCACCAAAATGGAAGGAAATGAATACAGACTCGGGACGGGACGGGAGTTTTTATACTCTTCTCCTGGCCAATTCAAAAGGGAGAATCCCTGCTCTGATTGGCCAGAAGAAGATCCAGCTTGGCCACCATTGGCCATGGAAGAATGTTGATTCGGGGGGTGCCGAATTTGCCCAAATTTATTTGGCGTCAGCTAGAACTGGCTGAATTTGTCTCGTCGTTTTCCCTCCTTTTTTCACTTTGGCTCTATCCGAACTGGAAACCGCCGAATTGGGGAAAATTCAGCTGTTTTTCATGTCGGATGGAACCGAATCAACAGCCCTAGGTGAAAGCCCCTTGCAACCTGGTTTTTGGATGGGGCATCCCTCAGAAACATTTTTATATGGTTGCTATTTCACTGAGTAGCAGAGGGCACTTACTCAGCCTCAGACCAGTCGGAGGGAAAGTCAGAGCTTTCTCCTCCCTCAGTCGCTACCAGGTTGCCTCAGGTCCCAAGCCTTGAAGGCAGCCTGTTGCCTTCCTCCTTGGCTGGTGCTCCTCTCTGGCCTTATATCCCCTCCAGGCCAGAAAGTCCCCACTCAAACTCCACCCTTGCCCCACCCCCGGAAGTCCTTATATGGCCGGCCATAAGGGCGAGAGCTTCCACTCACATAGCTGCCGGCCTGGCTGCTCTTCTTTGCCCTGCCCTTGCTCTCCCGACTGTCAGCTGTTCGGCGGGGTGGGGTTCTTTCTCTGGCAGCTGCTGCACTAGGGCCAGGCTCGGTTGCAGAGCTGGCACTGCCACTTTGGCAGTGAGCCCGGCCTGGGCTTTTCCTCCATTTTCGGCTCCTGGGGAGAAAGGTGAGGTTGTTTCTGGCCACTCTGCCATTGCTCTTGCCTGGGTTTGGTTCCAGGAGGCATCTCCCCCACCCCGCTAGGTGAGTTGGGAGGGGAGCTGATGGTCTCGGTGGCCTGGGTGGGGGCCCATCCCAGGACAAATATGGAAATAATACAGGTGGGATACTGTGCAGGATAACTATGAAGATTACTGAGATAGTGCTTATGAAGTAAATCAAGGTCATCATTGAATGAATGTTGGCACCTGCAGATTGTCATGTTACAGTGCTTCAAATATGACAAAAGTTACAGCTTCTGGAATTCTGCCTTCTACATAGTTATTAAAGACACAGTTCAGTTTATTGGTCAACAAACATGGTTATAACCAAATGCTTAAGGCAACAGAGCTAAGTCTTCTATTGGTTCCAGTCAATCTACTTACTTGTTGTATAGCACTGAAGCAGAAGATAAGGAATCTGCCATAAATATCTGTTGTTCCCAAAGTCAACATTAATTAAAACATGTGGTTAATTTCTCCTAGAACTGTAACTCCTGGAAGACGTGAGAAAGCACATCTTACGAAGTGAAGCTGCAAGAAGGACTCTCAAGAATCTTTTATAATGTCTTGTAGATTCTGGGCAATTGCAGCACAAAGCAGGCCAATCAGAGAGAAAGACTTGACTATTTACCATGTTCTTTTGGTAACTTACCATAGTTGTGCCTGTAACCTTATAGAAAGACCTCAGACTTCCTGCCAAGTGATGAATAAGAGGAAATTACTATTCTGTTTCCTAGGTTTCTGATCAGGAATGGAAGTGTGTTAACATTCTCCTCACCTTTTGGTAGGATGATACAGGCCACCAGCTTGCCAACTGGTTCATAGCCATCTGAATTCCTTGAGCTGTCACAGCTGTTTAAGGATGAGCAACTTATTGTGTATAGAATGTTACTTAAGTATTCTCTGGTTGCCATAACACCCACTTAGATGTGTACTGAGGTAAATTAAAATGGCTATTAACCTCCTTGACTGACGTAAGATGATCCAGAACATTCAAAAGTGATAGAATCGATTTCCTAATGGGATTCCATAAATTTCAGACTGTGATGAGAAAGACTGAGAATGTAGCATGAGGGTTCTAAGGAAACACAGTTGTTGCCTGGCTTTTTGAGAGAATGTTTCATCTTCATTGTTTGTGAAGATACCTGAGGAGAAACAGGAGAAAAGAGATCCAGGAGACATCTGTTCATCTCCACATCTCCACAGGATGTTTAGCTGAAAAGGTGGAGCCCGTGCTTAATGACTGAAGACAACCAACAGAAACCTAGAAGAAAATCACGGCAGTTGCATTTTCATGGGACTTTTTTCCTATTAGGATGCATTTGTACATATCCCGTAGCACAACAGAGGAAAATCAGCCCAACACTTGATCCATGTTTAGTTGATGAAAACCTTTTGATTGACTAACAAAGGTGTTCCTGATCAGGTACCAAATGTTAAAATTGCTAAAAGAAAAAAACTGAGCTTATTATTTATAGAATCATAGAGTTGGAAGGGACCACCAGGGTCATCTAGTCCAACCCCCTGCACAATGCAGGAAATTAACAACTACCTCCCCCCACATCCCCAGTGACCCCAACCCTCCCCCCACCATGCAGGATCCCACAATCAAAGCACTCTCCTTTATGATACAAGAATTTATAAAGACTGTGGGGTGGTAGGCATGATCTTAGAAGAGGCAATCTCTTTAATTGGGTTTTTTAAAGATTTTAGATTTTTCTGCAAACATTAGTTGTTTTTCATGCTTGCAGAAGGATCTATCTTGCCCGTTCATAGGTCCAATCTCCAGATTTAAATATGCTCCGATTTGGCTGACTTGGCTATTAGAATATAGCTGTGGGAACCTGCAATACTCACAGGGGGATTCCTTCTTCCTCTTAGCCATGGCTCCCACCACCCACTATTGCAGCCATCACCACAGAGTCTCCTGCCTCCCCACACCATCACCTCCACTACCAGTGATCCTGGCATGACTCTACCTCCCAACCATCTCCCAACCTCCACTACCAGGCTCCCATGGCTCCCACACCCTCAACATCACCACTGACAACACTCTACCACAACTTCTGCCCCCCACCATCAGCTCTGCCACCCGTGAGCCCACCACAGCTTCTGGCCTCTGCCCCCAGGCCCACCATGGTTCCTGGCCCCCCATCACCTATGATTCCAGGTTAGAGTTGCCAGGTTTCTCTTCGCCACCAGCAGGAGGTTTTTTGAATGGAGCCTGAGGAAGACTGCACAGAGGGTGCAGTGTTATAGACAGTTACCTGGGAGTAGGGTTGCCAACCTCCAGGTGCTAGCTGGACATCTCCAGCTATTACAACTGATCTCCAGCCGATAGAGATCTGTTCACCTGGAGAAAATGGCCGCTTTGGCAATTGGACTCTATGGCATTGAAGTCCCTCCCCTCCCCAAACCTCGCCCTCCTCAGGCTGCGCCCCAAAAACCTCCCACCAGTGGCAAAGAGGGACCTGGCAACCCTACCTGGGAGTAAGCACCAATGTTATAGATAGTTACCTGAGAGTAAGCACCAAAGTTACACTTTGTTCTATTTGTGTATACTTCTGAGTAGATATACACCTGATTGTGCTAACAGCCTTATTACTCTTACCCTCTGTGCATACAAAAGCCACATGTCATTATCCCCACTGAAACCTTGAGCAATTATATTTGTTACATCAATGAATAACAGAATGTTTTATTTTTTTAAGTATTTCAAGTAGTAATTATAGGCAACAGCAAGAGGAAATTATCAGAGCCTGATATTACTAATTTCTGACTTAAAATGTTCATGCACACCTTTCCTAAATAACACAAGCTGGCATACAAATAAAGTTGTCAGATCTGGGGGAAAATATAAGTATGAATGGGAAACACTAAATTAATTTGATTTACCAAACAAGATGAATCAGGGAAGCAAGGCTTAAATTATGGGTGGTCTATTTTAAGGCTATTACAAATGTTGGTAGGGACAGGATAGCTATTCAGAATAATTATTCTTGGAGAGATAATTATTTCTACAACAATTTACCTATTTATATGAAACTTTGAGGATTAATATTATACTGATAGAGTAATGGACAAAATGCATCAGAACTTCAAAAATTCTGCAAAATCATTAATTCTGCAAATCATTAACCTTCTAAGTGTACAGTTGGGGATTGGAGTTGTTGAAAACATGGTACTGTGAGGTGACCCAATGTTCATATCCCATCCATGGGTGACATTATTTTCTCATTGAAGGCCTCAGGGCTTCTTTGAAAGAACTGGGCTAAGCACAAATCTAGGCCAACAAAACCCAAAGCCTCCTATATCTAAGACCAACACCCTACTCTGCAGGAAACATTAGCAGAACAATTTGAAGTGGAGAGCCCCAGAGTAAATGAAAGAAAGATAACTTCTGTGGTAAAAAGAGACTGCCCAAAGAAAGTGTCAGTTATAAAATATGTTGATAAGAAAGGAAGTGGTTGCTAAAAACAGAATGATTAAATTCTGTGTGCACAGTTATGATAAAAAATGAACTTTGGGCCTTGGACTTGGAGGCTTCCTTCAGAGCCAGTGGGTGAGGTAGATTGTGGGCTGCATGCATGTATTGGTTACTTTCTGGCCTGTACCCAGGAAAACTGCAATGCCAAAGACAGGAATCATAAAGCCCAAAACAACTGAAAAGGAAGCAATCAATAGTGTGGGGGTAGGGTTGTCAGGCTAAGCTTGGCAACTTGTGGGAAGGTTGGGATGGAGGCATAGGGGCATCGTCACTTCTGGGGGAAACCACAGAGTTTATAGCAATTCCTTGAGCTACCACCATCACTTGTGGGGTTGCCCCAGAAGGGAAGTCATCTCACTCAATCTATGGGTATCCCCCCCCTTCCACTGCTTGGAGCAATGGCAGGCAACAGTAGCTCCAGGCAGGGGATTCCTTGCCCAGACCAGGGGCTTGGCAGCCCTATGTGGAGGGATCCTTGTTGGGAGTAGGGAAGGAGAGCCATGACAAGGACTCAAGGAACAGAGAAGGAAATAATCAATTACTTCCCTTGGGTCCATGGTCTACTTCAAGAGGTCTGGAAGGATGATCAAAACAAGATTAAGAAGTGATACTTCCATTACTTTGCGATACTTCACAGATCCTCAAGTATTTATTTACTTCATTTAAACCCCACCTTTATCTCCAAAGGGGACGCAAAACAGCCTAACTTGTACTTCTCTCTTCCATTTGATTGTAACAACAACCCTGTGAGGTAGGTTAGGGGAGTTTGTCTGACTGGCCAAAAGTTTCGTGGCAGAGTGGGGATTTGAACCTGGGTCTCCTAGATACTAGTAGTCCAACATTCCATCCACTACATCTGACAGTTTGGCATACATTTGGTCCATTATACTAACTAGCATATGATATGGACTGCATCCTATATCCACACCCCAGAATTAAGCCAGCTTCAAATGTAGTGGTGTCTGGATGCTTGCCGTTGTTCAGTGTTTTCATCTGCTGGATGTCTCTCATACAGTAGCTACTCTAAGCTTATTTAATCATCTTCCTAAGTGGACCTGCAAGATTGTGTGACAGGTTTCCATCTCCACCATGGCTACTAGGTTTGGCATGTCCCACCATATGGAAACATTGCTTAGTAGCAAGTTAACCACACCACTGCTAGAATGTATGTAGTTGGCCCTAGATCCATAAGGATGTGTCCAAGACATCTGCTTCCACCTGCTCAGTAGCTATAGTTCTGGCACATTTCCTCATTGAAGAGTGTGAATGAAGAAAAATCTGACCATACATAAGCAAGGTCAATGGGGTTTCTTCGAAAGCAATAGCCCCAGCACAAATCTGGGCCAATGAAAGTAAAGCATATCTCATGAACTCCACAGGACTTCTCATTATGTTTGACTCATGATATCATAGTCCAATTGTATGTAGCCACTGTTGTTGCAAAAGCAGTCTCCCCAATTAGTTTAAAGGCACTAATAAGTTTGTAATTTCATTAAATACGGGTGTAGGCATAGCAGCAGAAACCTCATATGACCCCATAAACACCCTCTGAAGAAGTCAGATGATCACAAGGCAGAAAATAAAGATGACAGAGATCAATTGCAGCAGAAGAAAAGAAACATGAAGTCCCTTCTGGCTTTGGGCTTGATTGCCACTGCTTTTATTCTCACTTCAGCTTGGAGTTTTGACAGGTAGAGCTTTTTCACTTAAAAACTAAATCAGGGAAGGGTTGTTAATGTCCTGGTGTTCTGCTCATTGAGGGTTCTACTCATTTTTTGACTTTATTTTCTGAAGTGCAAAGGTGTTTCGTGCAAAGCCTCATAATGAAAAGCAAGTGAGCTTCATGAAGCATTTGGCCAGCATTTTAGAGGTGAGACATGTTCACTTGGGGAATGTTCTTTATTCTGATGGTCTGAATATCTATATAAAGTCTAGTCTATTCTTAAATAACATAGGCTTGGAGACAAGATGTTTTCAAAGGTGCAAGCATTTTTGTCTGCAGAATGCAAGTTCCATAACTCCCCCATCTCCCGGCAGCAAGATTTTGTGGGTTTTAGGGGGCATTCAGGGATGGGGCCCTTTCTGTATGCCATGGGTTAGAACATAAGAACATAAGAAAGGCCCTACTGGATCAGACCAAGGCCCATCAAGTCCAGCAGTCTGTTCACACAGTGGCCAACCAGGTGCCTCTAGGAAGCCCACAAATATGACGACTGCAGCAGCATTATCCTGCCTGTGTTCCACAGCACCCAATATAATAGGCATGCTCCTCTGATACTAGAGAGAATAGGTACGCAGCATGACTAGTATCCATTTTAACTAATAGCCATGAATACCCCTTTCCTCCATGAATATGTCCACTCCCCTCTTAAAGCCTTCCAAGTTGGCAGCCATCACCACATCCTGGGGCAGGGAGTTCCACAATTTAACTATGTGTTGTGTGAAAAAATACTTCCTTTTATCTGTTTTGAATCTCTCACCCTCCAGCTTCAACAGATGACCTCGCGTTCTAGTATTATGGGAGAGGGAGAAAAACTTCTCCCTGTCCACTCTCTCCAAACCATGCATAATTTTATAGACCTCTATCATATCACCCCTTAGCCGCCTTCTTTCCAAGCTAAACAGCCCTAAGCGTCTTAACTGCTCCCCATAGGACAGTTGCTCTAGTCCCCTAATCATTTTGGTTGCTCTTTTGGGTTGAGGAAGAGATGTATGATCAGTGGCAATCACAAACAATTTGCAGAGAAGAGCTGCAATATTTTCAACAGCATAAGGACCAGTGACATTATATATACACTCTTTTTGTTAATCAACAGCGCATTCCTGAAATGCACCGGTGACTCGACCAAAAGGCCTTTGGAGGCCAACTAAGGCCTCAGCCGGCGCAGGAACCCACTACGCCAGCGGCTGGCGGTGTGAGTGGCCCCAGCGCTGGCGTGCAGGCCCGGACGCCAGTCCCCAGTCACCACCACAGCAGCACTGGGCCCGGCCGCCGCCGTAGCCTCCCGCTGGCCTCTGCGCCCTGGGAGGGTGTTCCGGTGCCAGCCAGGGGCGGGGCCAACATTAGTTAGTTAGTTAGTTAGCCGAAACGCCTCGGGAACTCCCCTTTTTGTTTTTGTGAAGATACGCCAGCTTTTTGCTGGCATATCTCCCGTGCAACCCTGGGATTTTCAAGTACATGTTCACTTCAACAATGGATCCTTATTATTTCTTCCTGTGCAGCTCGACTTTTGGTATCCAGACTCAGAATTGCATATCATCAGCCAGATGGAGGTAGATTTCCATGTCCATGCCAATCAGTCCAACATTGTTCAGACTCTGATGGAGAAGAATAAAATACAATATGAGTAGGTTTCTCTTAGCAAATTATTGGATCTCTTGCTAAATGTGAAATTAAAAATGTGTGTGTTGTGTGTACACCATATATCATACAATCTTCAATATATGCATGTTGTATGACATATATAACACAGTTAGTGCAATCCTATGCAGAGTTATTCCAGTCTAAGTCCATTTGAATCAATGGGCTTAGCCTGGAGTGACTCTGCATAGGTTTGCAATGTACGTGACTTATTTTCTTTCAGCCTTTGTAACAGTTTTTTGTTGTTGTTATTTTCTATCACACAGAGTTTTATTTCCAAACCTGCAAGAAATCATTGAAAAACAGGTTGGCAATGAGACAAATTTCACCAGCAGACACAGTTATACAAAATACAATGAATGGCACAAGGTACAGAAGAAATGTTATCATCTGAAAAGCAAATGCTCTTTAGTGGATGAAATACTACTGGCTGAATTGTGGAGGGGGGGAATGGGAACAGTTCTTGGTTTTTTGGTCGAGTCGGATGGGCATATCCCAGCTGAAGATACCCACAGACCCTGTAACATATGATGGCTAGATGCATGCATTTATTGTGCTTCTTTTCGTTTTAACCTATTTATCAGTGGTGAATGTAGTCAGGCTTGGATCAGCACCCCTCCATCTGAATTTTGAGTGGGGGTATACTAAAAAATACTTGTAATACTCTGTGCTTGATTGGGAATGTGTGTAATTTAGTATGTGTAACCTGAATTTTAAAAGTCAAATGACAATTAACTCACAAGTAGAACAGAACCAAGGTTGTTCCCAATGGTTTCCTCCATGAATAACGAGTTCTTGATGGGGGCACACACTAGAAGAATCTGAAATTTATGCCTCTGATAGAAAATATTGTGGAGAAAGGGCATACAGTTTTACCTATGTTCTTCCACCTGGCTAGATATAGAGATAATTGGAGTCCAGTTATTTGGGCAACAGAAAAGGGAGAAGGATAAGGAATTAGAACTGCAAAGCCATTGCAATATCCATTATTTTTCTTCAAATAAAAGTAGGGTTGCCATTTTTCCTGTGCCTTTAACAAGCATCTAGAATATGAAGCCAATCACAGGCAACATCTATTTCCTTGCCACAAAACATGTGACTTGCTGATTTCTGCAGATCAAGCAGCTGCTAAAGGCACAAGAGCAAAGCAGACCATTTTTCTGATCATCTGGCAACCTTAGGAAATACAAAAAGCTAAGGATGTCACAATATTGTGCTAGAAGGTATGGGACCACTCGCTAGTATGATCAGCAAGTAGTTTATTGCTACAATATCATGAGCAGCAATCAGTAAATCATATGTAGATTTCAGTGTCTAACATTTAATCCTACTCTAGGTGAACAATGAGACATTATTCTTTACTTCAGATTTCTGCATGGACTGCTAGAATTGCAAAAAAGAATCCCACGCTGGTTTCCCGCATCCAGATCGGAAATACCTTTGAAAAACGACCCATGTATCTCCTTAAGGTACAAAGTTCTTCCCAGGATAATATTCAACAAATAGATAAAATACTAATAGTGTAATCCAATGCAGAGTTACTCTAATCTAAGCCTATTTATTTCAGTTGCTGAAATATTCCATACAATATGTTTTGAAAATAGGTTGGGAAAGAAAGAGGGAAGGGAAAGGCTATTTTCATGGACTGTGGAATTCATGCACGAGAGTGGATTTCACCTGCTTTCTGCCAGTGGTTTCTGAAAGAGGTTAGTTGAAGACTCTCTTTTCCTTCCAATGTAATAGGCCTGATTCACCCATGCAGAGGACATAAGTGGCAAAGCGGTGGTAGAATGCTGAGACAGAGCAATGAATATCTCCATTTTGGACTGCAGGCAATGAACATTTTGGACTGCAAGCTTTCAACATTCCAATGCATACAAAAACTCCTTGCAAACAGAAAACTAACACCAGCAGGGCAGCCGCTTCTGCCTTTTGTCTTTGATTGCTGAGCTGGGTTTCTATTTGCAGGGATTTTTTTAACATAGGAGATCATTCCAAACTGTGATGCCCCGTGACTTGCCCTGATACAGTCCATTCTATCAACTCTGTGTTTCACCACCTAATTCTCCTGTGTGCGTAAGCCAGAGGATGTATCAAACCTGCCCACAAAGATCAATTCCTACCCTATCTGTTTGCTAGTAATATCTTGCAGCATCAGATCTGTAAGGAAAAGTGAAGGTTTCTTCACCCACTAAATAAATTAAATCTATTTAGATCAGGGGTCTCCAATCTATTTGAGCCTGCAGGCATATTTGGCATTCTGACACAGCATGGTGGATGCAGCAACAAAATCGCTGCCACCAAATGGCTGCCACAGGAGGCGGAGCCAGCCACAAAATGATTTCTGCAGCTTAACTTGAGTAACACAATGCAGATCTTTGTGCTTGGTGGCAGCTGCTACCAAAGCAATATTTTTTAAAAATCTGCACACCCAATCAAATCTCCAAAAGTCAATCAGAAGCCTTGTTGGGCAAAAGCCCTACCTGGCCCCACCCACTTCCTAAAAACATTTGGTGGATGCCAGAAAAGGTGTTGGCGGGCACCATGTTGGGGACCCCTGTTTAAAGATAGCTGGCAGATTATGATGAAGTACATTGAAATAATTTACTCCAGTTAATTCTTAAATTAAGCTGACTCTGAGCTGTCATTGTCAGGCCACTCAGACCTATGGAAAGGACCAGAATATGACAAATATACTGGACAATATGAACTTTTATATCCTTCCTGTGTTCAACATAGATGGCTACATTTGGAGCTGGACCCAGGTACTATGCAAATTTTCCTTATTTTCCTACAGTGCTCCTCACTTGGTGAGACAACAGTGCCAGGAATAAATCATAGAGTTGGAAGGGACCACCAGGGTCATCTAGTCCAACCCCCTGCCCAATGCAGGAAATTCACAACTACCTCCCCCACACACACTCCCAGTGACCCATACTTCATGCCCAGAAGATGGCCAAGATGTCCTCCCTCTCATGATCTGCCTACGGTCATAGTACTTAAAGATGGTTATCATATCCCCTCTCAGTCTTCTCCTCTCCAGGCTAAACATACCCAGCTCCTTCAACCTTTCCTCATAGGACTTGGTCTCCAGACCCCTCACCATCTTTGTTGCCCTCCTCTGGACATGTTCCATCTTGTCTACATCCTTCATCAGAAATATCAGCTACAACAAACACACACAATAGAGTCTAGACCGTTAACTAAATTCATAAGTAGCTGGAGGATTCTCTCAAACATTATTTTGAGATCTATAAATAGCATAGTTCCATGCAGGAAAGTCTGGTTTCAGCTACCCAAATCTTTCTTTGAAAATTAAATAGAAGTCCAATGGCACCTTAAAGACTAACAAATATTTATCCAGCCTAGGCATTTATGATTCAACCTTCACTTCATCAGATTAGTGCCGCTGAATTTTTGTTTTATTTTGCTGCAACAGACTACCATGGCTACCCCTCTGGGTTTACAATCTTATTTTGCAGTTTGAAAGCTCTCAGCGCCACACAAATACTTTCTCACGGGTCCTAGAGGAAGGTAAAATAGAAGATGAGCGCTAATTAAAGATTTTGTGGACAATGTACAATGAAATTCTGCCACATCTGTGGGCCCTGGGTGGAACACAGAACATTGTTCAATGAATACTAACAACAGATACTACATCTGCGCTTACCTGGATGCAACTGCCCTAGCTACAAAAGTAAAAAGAGCCCTAATTCATTACCAAGACCACTTTACAGTTTATCAGCTGTGGGAAGCTGTTAGGCTCTAGACTGAGATGATCAAGAAATCAAATGGATATTAATGAAGCTGCAGCACCCAATGCAAGTACATACTAAGGGTTCAGCAGAAACTTAGCCTAGCTTCCTTGCCATTCTCTCATAGGCTTGCAAACCACATGTAGATCATTACACACCAATGATCACCCGTGCCTGTTTCACTGTCTATATCCTGCTGGCCTCAATGGCCCAAATGCTCTTGATGGGTTGCAGCTTGACAAATTATGTGTTTCACGTGCATACCCACTGAATAGACTCATATGAGAATCTACATGAGATCTACACATGGGTTGTAGGCTTTGTCCTAGCCACACCAAAGTGCTTTCCATGTGGAAAATTCATAGCATTTTGAAGAAGCTCAAACTGACACAGGAAATCTGAGAGGAGAGACTAAGAAGATAAAATGACAGCAACATAATCTTCAGTTCCTCAGGAAGATTCCCAGGAAAGGGATAAAAGTAGAGATGTACGTTTGAATAACAGTAAATCAAACATTCAAACCAAATCATGTCTGTTCTCTAACATAATTGATCCAAATGGAATAACCTGATATTTGGTAACAGTAGCATGAAATTATTCTGGTCTATCACTGTTGTGGTTTCTCTTGTCTGGAGGGGGCAGTGAGGAGAAAGTGTGTCTCAACACATATATGCACCTAACATGGATGTTGTCTAACCAGGTATTTTGGCCAAGGAGGATTATGATGATTGGCATTTTGGTGTAAAGCATTTCCATTTCCTCCAATCACTGCATTATCTCAGGCTTTCGAAGGGCTTTGTGAGTTGACAAAGTTAACCAAACATGAATAACATTTTAGTGCAGATCCCTAGAGAAAAATGGCAAGTTGGAATTGCAGGGCAGACACAGATTGAAATTGACATGTGTCTTGCAGTACTTGAACATATTTCAATTTTGATTGCTCATTTGGTATGAATATAGGTTGAGGGAGTATGCCTGAGCAGGTTTACTTGGAAGTGGATCCCAGCCTGGTAGATCCCAGCATGGTGTAGTGGATAAGAGAGGTGGTTTGGAGCGGTGGACTCTGATCTGGAGAACTGGGTTCAATCCCCCACTCCTCCACGTGAGTGACGGAGGCTAATCTGGTGAACTGGATTTGTTTCCCCACTCCTACACACGAAGTCAGCTGGGTGACCTTGGGCCAGTCACAGCTCTCTCAGCCTCACCTACCTCACAGGTTGTCTGTTGTGGGGAGGGAAAGGGAAGGTGATTGTAAGCCAGTTTGATTCTCGGCATATAAAAAGTCGGCATATAAAAACCAACTCTTCTTCTTCCTCTTCTTCCTCCTCTTCCTCCAATGGGACTTATTTCCAGGAAAGTGTTTTTTGGGATTGCAACCGTTGAAACTTTATTTTATACACGCTTCACTGGGACCTATCATAACTGTTTCTCGGTATAACAGATTTTTGCTTTCTATATTAATATATGTTCCTATAATCTTAGCTTCCTAAGGTAGAACCTAAAATCCAAGAAGTTGTAAAGGAAAGTCACTTTCCTGATTGTGAAATCTCTATATCTACAGAGTGTGGAGAAGGTCTGCAGAATAGGCATAAGAGTATGCCAAAGATGTGTTG
This sequence comes from Euleptes europaea, assembly GCF_029931775.1. Classification (NCBI taxonomy): domain Eukaryota; kingdom Metazoa; phylum Chordata; class Lepidosauria; order Squamata; family Sphaerodactylidae; genus Euleptes; species Euleptes europaea. The sequence goes on along the minus strand of NC_079316.1, from coordinate 31,283,278 downwards.
ACTATCCGTGGGTAAAAGGTAGATTACTTTCTTTGAACTGACATGGTCTTATTGGTATAAAGACCACATAAGGAAACAACAAGTTGCCATATACTGATTTTAAGATTCTCAATGTTTTTGTCACATAGAATCGCTTGTGGAGAAAGAATCGTTCCAAGACATCCAACAGTGACTGTGTCGGTGTTGACCTCAACAGGAACTTTGGTGTTGCATGGGGCAGTATGTATCTTTTCTAAGGCCACAGGTGACTTACTTCAGAGCGGGTCCACTGCTTTCTTAGGCTAATCTAGAGTAAAATAGATTGGGTTGTATCCAAAGGCTGCTTTCTGCTAAGGAAGAAATGTTCCATGGTAAGAAGTCTCCTTCCGTTGGAAGAAGGAGTCATTCCACCAACCAAAGGAATCTTCCTCCATTGGAAGAAGGAGTCATTCCACCAAACAAAGGAATCTTCCTCCAACAGCAGATTCCTCCCTTAGAGAAAGAGAACCTTTTGCTCCAGCTTGTGATATATTGTAGTTCTCCCTCTCAGCCAGGCTGCCTGTCCTACCTTCTGCCATCTCTGCCTAGTTTGAGTAGATCTCGCAAACCCTCAGAATGGAGAGGATAAGGGGTTGCATCTCGTGTTTTCCCTACTTTCTGTAACTCCTGGTATTTGAAGCTCAATACTAGCTCACCAACTTGCACCCTGGTCTGCTCCTGGATCCTCCATAAGTAGGACTTCTCTGCCTCCTAGTGGCCACTTCCCTGCTCTCCCTTGTCCAGCCCCAGAACTGCTCCAGGGTTGGAGTCAAAGTTCAGGAAGCCCTGAGGGTGTAATCTTCCTGTTCCCAGTCCATACAGGCAACTGTTCTCCTGGCTGCTTACTGTCCCATCCCCTGCAGAGCTGTTGACCCTACTGGGCTGGACAGATCCCCACAGCCCAGCTTTGCCTCTCTCAGGCCTCCCCAGATCCTGAGACAGGATGAGCTCAGACAGTTCCTGGAGCTGCTGACATCAGCAGCACATACCCAGCCTCCATAGCCAGAAGCTACAGTGGGGCAACTTCAGGAAGCACCGGTGTCAGCTTGCTGTTTCTGTGGATACAGTCTCAGCACTGTCTTCAAAGTGATCTAATTCATTCTGTCAGTGTGGATCACATTACAGGCATGCCTTGTTGTATTGCGCTGTGCTTTATTGCGCTTTGCAGATATTGCGTTTTCGAGAAAGTCCATCGGCGCTATTTTTCCAACAGCATGTGCTCACTTCGTGTCTCTGGGTCACATTTTGGAAATCCTCACAATATTTCAAACTTCGTTTCATAATTATTACAGTACATTTTTTACAGTACATTACAGTACATTTTTACAGTATATTACAGTACATTACATTTTTTTAGACATAACACTAGTGCACACTTAATAGACTACAGTATAGTGTAAACATAACTTTATATGCACTGGGAAACAAAAAAAATCACGTGATTCACTTTATTGCAATATTCGTTGCAATGAACCCGCAATATCTCCGAGGTATGCTTGTACGAGTATCATTAATTGAATGCTAATATTCTTTTCACAACAGCTGTGGATTCTTCCAGAAATCCATGTAAGGAAACCTACTGCGGGTCTTCTGCAGAGTCGGAACCTGAAACGATAGCAGTGACAACTTTCATCCGTAACCACCTTTCTTCAATCAAGGCCTACCTAACTGTGCATTCTTACTCTCAGATGCTGTTGTTCCCTTATGGCTACACATATGAGGATGTGGCCAACCACAATGAGCTGGTATACTGAAAATGCAAATGGTTTCACTTTTCTAAGACCTTTATAAGGACTCTTTCATCTTTAAAAAACAGATTTTAAACAATTTCATTGGGGCCAGAAGCCAGCCACCCTTGCTTGGTGGGGCTGCTATATTTGCAATGGTATTTCAAATGGGGGGGGGGGGAATCAGTGATAGCCAACCGAAATGTCCATTATGCTGTCATCGAGTACAAGTGACTGTAATATTTGTGTGTATATGAATTGTTAGAAGTTATGCTTTGCTCCCTTGAAACATCCTCCTGTGATCCTAAATTAATGGGTTGTATCCTGCCATAGCAAATTTTGCTAATAGAGAAAACATGGCAGAGCAAGCTTTGGTGGGGGAGTAGTTCTGCCTGACTGGTGATGGAAAGTGCCATCAAGTTGCATCCAACTTACAGCGGGTTTCAAAGGCAAGAAATGAACAGAGGTGGTTTGCTATTGCCTTCCTTTGCATAGCATCCCTGGACTTCCCTGGTGGTCTCCCATCCAGGTACTAACCAGGGCCAACCTCTGTTTAGCTCCCAAGATCTGACGAGACTGAGCTAGCCTGGGCCATCCAAGTCATGGCTTTGCCTGATTCCCCTGCCTCATTACAGAACTCTGGGCCTTGTGGTATTTTGCCTATGAAGCTCTCTCAGCCCATAACGTTGACTTTAGTGGGCCTAAAGGGAAGCTGTGGGAAAGGAAAGGCAGAGAAAGAGCCACTGCTGTGAGCCCTTCCATTCGTGGTTTGTAATTAAAGGTAGACCTTTTTTATTACTTCAAGATTATACTGATCCTGGAGAAATTCATCCTGAATTGGGGGAAATTGTGGCTTGCCAGAGCTGATCGTGTAAGTTCTGGAAGTTTTATGTCTTTTTTTTCCCCAGTGGATGCTATCATATTACAAAGTTAGAAAGAGTTTTTCAAACTAGATTCAGGTGGTGTCAATCAGTCCTCCATATAGGGCAGTGCATTTACTGGTACCATTCTGCCTCCACCCCTAATGTAAACGGGAGGTAGTAAATAACACTACAAAATAGAGACACTGCTTGGGCATAACATAACATGTTTCTGTACAAAACGTGGACAATGTGTTTCTCTGTCAATCTTGAAGGAGAACCTTGAAAGGTTCCTAAAATGCCTTTCACTACAATGGCAAAAAGGCATTATGTTGGCCAGATAAAGATATGGCTATCCCGTTTTTCTATACATTTATATTTTGACTTGTAAGAAACAGGATTTGCTTGTTTGTTTGAAACCAGAATCAAGTTGCAAAGGGAGCTGTCAAAGCTATATCCAGCCTGTATGGGGAAGAGTATAAGTATGGATCATCGGCAATTACAATCTGTAAGTGTTTCTCGTTTTTTGGTAAATATGTCACTGTATTTCTTTATAAACACAACCAATTCTGAAGAAATGTGTTAAATAGCATCAGGGGTTCCTACCCACATGTGTAAAAGAAGGAAACTGGCATGCTGACACAGTGAGGGGAAAATACTGTTATAAGCACTGAAGCCCTGCTGAAAAAAGGTTGGCCACTCCATTCTGTGTTCCCCAGAGAATTGTCAGTGTCCAAAGACCTCTGTTGGGCCCACACTCAATTTACTTGTGGGCTCCTCTGTACCTAGTGTGTGACTGACTGATGAAGTACTGGAGTTCCATCATCAGACCTCCTAATGTCTTGTGGACCTAAATTTCCCTCTGGCAATACCTGCAGCTAGCCCCACGGTGAGGAGGATTCATGGATTTGTCTCCCCCCGGCACTGGGGCTAACAGCAGCTCCAAGAGAGGAAAAGGTAATCATCACTACCGCGCTGCTTTAAAGGGAAAAAAACTTTTTTAAAAATGAGGTAGGTAAGGTTGAGTGCATGTAACTAGCTCAAGGTCACCAAGCAAGCTTCCGTGGCAGAATGAGGATCCATGTTTGAGTTTCCTACAACCTTTTCTGACATTCTAACCACTAAAACACACTGGATCTCAGAGCCAAATTTGAGCTTTTGTTTAGTAGGGGGTGATTTTCAAAAGGATTTGAATACCATAGCTAAGCCCTGAGATGGATGAAGCAATGGTTTTAAAAACAGATCCATATGCAAGATGTATTTTCTTAACTGTGTGCTGAGTAATTATGTGGGATTCAAGACCTAAGGCTAAACCAGGTTAGATTCTATGACTCGCTTCCACTAACTTGGAGCCTATGACTCCTTTGCTAAATTATCCTTCATGGGACTTCCTTCAATGGAGAATGGCTTTTTTTTCTGACAGAGAAAGGTCATTCTTTGTTGAAAGAAGTCTTTCTCTGCTGAAGGAAGACTTGGTGGAAGGGAGTCATAACATCCAACTCCCTGTTTCCTGGATACTTTCTCTGGTTCAAATGCACATTTAGCTATCATTGTTTTCACAGATCCTTCATCGGGTTGTTCTGAAGACTGGGCCTACGGTCAGGGCATCAAATACTCCTTTGCCTTTGAGCTTCGTGACAAGGGCAAATATGGTTTTCTCCTCCCTGAATCTCAGATCAAGCCAACTTGTCAAGAAATTGTGCTGGCCGTCAAGTTCATTGCCAATTACATCCTCAGCCAAGCTTTGTAATTTGGAGAACTGCTTCCCTGACTTTCTGCAGAGATCTGGAAGAGAATAAACCACCATATGTTTACAGAGAAAGACTCCAGAGTCAGTTATTCTTGACTATGGGAGATCTTCGGTCTGAGCACAGTTGAGTAGTTATATGTGTTCCAGTTTTAAGCAAAAGAGCAGCCCCCCAGGGAAAACAAATCCTTAAATATTATTACCAAATGTCTGTTGAACAGATATATACTATTTTTGCTGCCATGCTGTTTTGGAAATCCAGGTACCCTGAAGGACAAAATAATTCTCAGGTAGAACTTCCAGGTGTCTCCTCTGCCTAAGACCAAGAATACCTCTATGAAGCTCAGCACTGCCACATGGTAGCTACTGTGACAAGACTCCTAAGGTACTTATTACAAGAGACGTGTGACGCGAGTTGGGTCAGGGATTCCCTGGTGCGACTAGCAGTCACACGTATGATGAAGTCCTTGCTTTAAAAAGTGCTGTGGGGGCAGTTCTTCTCCAAAGTGTGGCATGGTGGGAAGGGGGCTTCAGACTTCCCTCCCATGCCAGTTTCACAAGCAAAAAATGGCCAAAGAGTTTGTCCCGGGATCGTGTGACCTTCACCTTTCCCCCCCAACCCATCTCACACCAGCCATCTTGCATAATAAGGACCTAAGAATGGATAATGGAGTAAAGTCTCTTAAGAAACTACCAGGGCCATTCTAAACAGAGCTACACCCTTCTATGCTCATTAACTGTAATTGACTTAGAAAAGCCTAACTGTGCTTAGAGTAGAGTACCTTTGTTTTCTGTTGACATAGTGGTGCCTTTTTTCAGACAAGGCAGAAAACCCCATTAACCACTGTACCCTCAGAAGAAGAAATATTTGTTCACTCCCCCACCCAGCCTTGGCAAAGCTGTACCCATAACAGAATGCTCCAAGGTATATTGTTGCAAGTGACATGGGCTGCCCCCCAAAAGCTGCCCCCAAGGTGTGTTCTTTCTCACTTAGTTTTATCAGAGTAACCAGAAAGCAAAGTGTTACAACTGTTTATGACAGTGGGTGCATACTAGCAGTCACCTGTATTCCTTAAGGTCCTGCCCTAATTTAGGGCCACATGATATGGGGTGCATGAGCAGATCTCCTGTGTCCTGAAATTTGGCCCATCTTTTTAGCCCATTTCATTTTATGCTGCTTTTATCTGCTGTTATATTATTTTAACTTTTCATTGATCATACAGGTTTTTTTTTTACTGATTTTCCTACATTTGTTGTAAGTTATTTTGAACATAATACATAGAGAAGTGGCCAATAAATAAATAATGTGGATAAGTATGGTATATGCTACTGCTCTTCTCAGCAAAGCTTTGCAAGCCTTGGACTAAGTCAACAGTGACATCTGGTGGATATTATGTAGAACAATCTATATACTAATAGCCAAGTTGGCTGAATCTAAGGATACTTAAATCCGGGGACTGGAGCTGTGAATGGGCAAGACATATCTTTCTATAAACCTGAATAACACCCTAGGTTTGTGAAAAATATGAAATCTAAAAAAAAAAAAATACATTAGGGCAGGGGTGTCAAACATAAGGCCCAGGGAGAGCTCTGATCTGGCCCGCAAGCCAGCCGAGGCAGCCACTCCCCCGCTCCCAATCTGGGCTATCAAGCCCATAGTGGGCTTGCCAGCCAAGGTAGCCTCCCTGCCCCCCTCCCGAGGTGTCAATGATAACTGTGAAATAAAAGTCAAAAAGACTGTGAAATAAAAGACAACACTGTAAGAGTGTTATTGTGTTAAGCATGCTTGTATTTTAAGTAAAAAAGGAAGTAAACAATAATATCATTAATCAACTTTGACTGTCTTCTATAAAGTTTGTATCTCTGGTATCTCTGGCATTAAATTTTATGGTACACGTGACCCGGCTCGACCAAGTGACATTTATGTAATATCCAGCCCTCGTAACAAATGAATCTGACACCCCTGCATTAGGGGGTTTAAAACCCCAAAATGATAAAAGAAGTGCCTATAGCTTTAAGCAATGGATTCCCTCAGTGGCTGTTGCTAGGCAACCACAGTATTACAAGCTAGGTTTTGTCAGAGGGAGAGGGAGAGGGCAGGGCTCTTTACAGGCCTATTTTGGCCTTTGAAGGAGGACTCATTGGGGCCAGGCCTGGCTAGGATTACCAGCTCCAAGTTGAGAAGTTCCTGGAGATTTTGTGGTGCAGTCAGAGGAAGGCAGGGTTTGGGGAGTAGAGAGGCCTAAGCCAGATATAATGCCATACAGTCCACTCTCCAAAGCAACCATTTTCTCCAGGGGGACATATCTGTGTCATCTGGAATTCATTTGTAACTCTGGAAGATCTCCAGGTCCCACTTGGAAGTTGGCAAGCAACCCTAGGCCTAGCAGCAATCTCTGGGTGACTGGATACCATTCAGCTTGCATGACTCAACTAGGCTTGGCTGCTTGCTATTATTCAACAGCAGCCACCCTATGAAAGCCAGTGACGTGCAGCAGTTAGAGCTTCAGAGTAGGGTCTGGGAGATCCAGGTTCGAATCCCCATCTTGCTGTGGAAGCTCACTGGGTGGTTATGGACCAGTCACATACTTTTAGTCTAACCTACCTCACAGGGTTGTTCTCTGGATAAAAAAAGGAGAATAATGTGAGCTGCTTTGGTCCCCACTGTGGAGAAAGGTGTGAAATAAATGATAAATATAGGGGATGATGGGAGGCAGTTAAAAGGTAGGTTGGTGAATGGCTAAGGAGAGTATGAGGCAGGAAAGGGGAGAAGATATGGGGGTTTCCAGGAGAAGGGAAGGGGAAATAGTGTGGGGAGGGATACAGGGGAAAATGAGGTGCCACCCTACAAGCCCTACCATATAAGTGGGCCTTGCTCAGTGGCCAACACCATACAACTGGGCCAGTTTTCTTAGGTAGAGGCTGATGGTGGGGGAAAAGGTTAATACAGAAGGGCAGATAAAGGTAGGTTGGCTGTTAGGAGGGAACGAGATAGGGTTGCCAAATCCATGTTAGGAAATTCCTGGATATTTGAGGGTGGAGCCTGGGGTGGATGGGACTTGAGGAGAGGAGGATAAAATGCCATTTCCTCCAGGGGAACTGAGGTTGCTAACCTCCAGGTGGGTACTGGAGATCACCTAAAATAACAACTACTCTGCAGATGACAGAGATCAGTTCCCCTGGAGAAAACGGGTGCTTTGGAGGGTGGAAACTATGGCATTATACTATACTTTGGAGGGTGGAAACTATGGCATTATACTCTGGTCGCTTCCCTCCCCAAACCTTGCCCTCCCAAGGTTCCACCCCCAAATCTCCAGGAATTTTTCAACCTGGAACTGGCATCACTAAGGAGAAATTATCTCTGAAGTTGGGAGATCCTTTGTGATTCCAGGAGATCTCCAGACCCCACCTGGAAGTTGGCAACCCCAGAAGGAGAGAAGGAAGCAGGAAAAGGGGAAAGGGAGCAGGAAAAAGGGAATGAGGAAATAGTGAGGGAGGGGAAAGTCCTTGTGGATTCCCGCTTGTCTGATATATTGCTTGTAAAACCTCTTGTTCTTGCTGTCTGCCTGGGACTGCCAAACCAGTAGTTAAGCTTCTGGCAGGCCACAATCTATGGCTAGTGGTCTGCATTTGTCTTGGTAGATCACAAGCAGCAGAATCAAATTCATTTAATGCTTTTAGGACTAGATAAATATTAGGATGGATGGTTTAAATGGTATAGCTGTATCTGCTCCAGCTATGGAGATTGATGGATACTACAGCTTTCCTAGATCTACAAATCAGCATATCCTGCTTCAGATAAAGGCATCTTTCTTCCGTCTAGCTTCCAATAGATTCAAAGATCATCAAATTTTTAAGATAGATTTGTAAGATATTATCTCACAATAATTTCCTCCAGATTCCTCTCTCCATATAGCAAAATGCCTTGTTAGGAAAAATGGCTGTTTATGATTTACAACTGTTCTGCTTTCTTCCTCCTGATACAGATGAGAGGACCAACCCATCTATCAAGGATGCCTTCATCCTCCTCCTTTGAGTGAGAGCTATTAGAGGCCCCAATTCAATAATATTGCTTTGTCCATGTGCTTGACCAGAATTCTGCTCTTACACCTATTCGATGTGAAAGCAGCAGAGGGCACTAGCACATCACAATGATGTGAGTGAATGAATGAATGAATGAATGAATGAATGAATACGGAAACAATTGAAGCCGCTTCAGGGGACTTACAGCTGCATAAGAGCACTTCCAGATGGTATGCCATGGACAAACTGACTCAGCATGCCAAACAACACACACAGTTCATAGGGACCAGTCTCACTGATGCTAGTCTGTGTGGCCTGGCAGGATCAATGCAGCCTCACCATTGTTTATTTATTACTTCATTTATACCCCACCTTGCTCCCCCATGGGGACCCAAAGAGGCTTACATTCTCTCTTCCTTTTTATCCTCATAACAGTCCTGTGAGGTACGTAAGGCTGAGAGTGTGTGGCTGGGCCAAAGTCAACTGGCAAGCTTCCATGGCAGAGTAAGGATTCGAACCTGGGCCTCCCAGATCCTTGTCTGACACTCTACCATAACATGGTCCTGCATGAGTACACATGTGTAAGAACACACTCTTCAACCGGTTAGTTACAGTCCTACCTTTCACAGCATAAGGAGCTGTAATTCCTGCGTTTACTGAATATAATCTGTGGCTCCACAGCTAATTCTCTTTTGCTCCATGTACACCAAGAAAGGCCTTGGATGGTACAGTCACACCTAGGGTTGCCAGGTCCCTCTTTGCCACCGGCGGGAGGTTTTTGGGGTGGAGCCTGAGGAGGGCAGGGTTTGGGGAGGGACTTCAATGCCATAGAGTCCAATTGCCAAAGCGGCCATTTTCTCCAGGTGAACTGATTTCTATAGGCTGGAGATCAGTTGTAATAGCAGATCTCCAGCTAGTACCTGGAGGTTGGCAACCCTAGTCACACCTCTTCCAAAACACTGCAACTATGCTCAACCTCATGTGCTCAGGGTCAGACATTGTGGGGTGGGTAGGGGGGAAAGGATATATTTCTGGAGTCCAGAAATCTTTAGGGTTGATAACATCAAGTGGCTCCTGGAAATATCCCGGAATTACAACTGGTCTTCAGAGACTACAGAGATCAGTTCCCCTAAAGGAAATGGCAGCTTTGAAGGGCTTAGCTCCCTCCCTTTCCCTCTACCCTCCCCAGGATCCACCCTCAAATCTCCAGGAATTTCCCCACCTGGAGCTGGGTCTAGGATGGTCCAGGCCACATTGAAAGCCCATTACCATGCTTTCATTTATTTATAACATTTCCAAAATAAAATAAGAATTTTTCTTCTGTTACTCATAAGATGGCATTACAGGATGTGGTTGTGAGTAGGGTTCCCAGGTCCCTCTTCGCCATTGGTGGGCGGTTTTGGGGGAGGACCCTAAGGAGGGCAGGGTTTGAGAGGGGAGGGACTTCAATGCCATAGAGTCCTATTGCTAAAGTGGCCATTTTCTCCAGGCAAACTGATCTCTATCAGCTGGAGATCAGTTGTAACAGCAGGAGATCTTCTGCCACCACCTGGAGGTTGAAAGGAAAAACACACCCATGCTGTAACGTAGCAGCTAGTAAGAAAAAAACAGCAAAGAGCTCTAATTATTTCAAATGCAAAATCTATATTAAACTAATACATATACATGTTGCTAACAGTGTGACAAGTGCATACAACCACCCAAAGTGTGACAAAGATCAACAATACAAACACCGAAAGACATTTCTAAATATACATCAAATTGGTTTATACATTCTTCTTTGCACATGGCATTGTTGCAAAGTTCATGAGTAGTGCGTCAATTCCAAATTTCTTCTTTTTGCCTGACAAAAAGATGACATTGAATTAGCTTCTCAAGAAGTCTTCACAGCCAGAAAGGAAAATAGGAACGCCTTCCCGATTGTTTTTGCACGTTTTTGCCTCTAGGGGGCTTCATCAGCATTTCATCAGCGCAGTCGCCTCATAATCGCCCCGTAGGGCTTATTGTTTTAACACTGCCTCTCAGAGCTGGTTAGTCTCAATGATCTGCGAGACTAACGTATGCACTTGTCACTGTTAGCAACATGTATATTTATTAGTTTAATACAGATTTTGCATTTGAAATATATAGAGCTCTCTGCTGTTTTTTCTTACTACCACCTGGAGGTTGGCAAATCTAGTTGTGAGGCAATCCCACCTTACGAATTTGTATCAGGCCCTGCATGTGAATTTAGGATCGATTTTAGAATGGATCATATATTATTCAGTGTTAAGGACAGACAAGGAAAAGAAAGCTTGAATACTGGTTGCCAGGGGGCGCCTTAGCCAAGGAATGGGCTCGTCAAAGAACTCTGTGTCCTCTAAGAAGGCAGAGACGGCTAGAAAGCTGTGGGATCCGGCCCCTGAAGCAATCTGATCTGGCCCCAGACGGACTCTGCCAAATTTCATTCGGAATGTGGTGAAAAATGTACTCACAATCTAAGAGTAGAGAAGCAAACGGTAACAGTTTATTATAGGATTCTACTTGTCATATAAACTGTTAGGTTGAAAGAGCTATATTGCTGTGTATGAGGCAAACTGCAAAGTGTCTCTTTAAACACCTCTAACGGCCTCTTTATTTCTTCCAAATTAGATATGAACTTTACATAATTAAATTTCACTCGGTGCTTCCTGTGTTTCATGACCCTGTAATTTATTGTTTTTTTTTCAACCCTCCTACTCAAAATGAGGATCACCTCCTAGCGTCTGAAGACATGAGACAGGGCTAATGCTGGAATACAGCTTTGGTTAGTCTGAGGTGCTGAAATCCAGCTTCACAGTGAAACTGGAGTAAACTGGCCAAGAGGTCTGAAGGACAATGTCCTGTCCCATTAACAGAGGTTTATTATGTAGAAGCAGGCAGCTGAGGTTTTTCAGGGCAGGGAAATAAATAAAATCACTTGGAAAATAACATTCCATTAAACTTCTATTAAAGGGACAGGACATTTTTGTCCAAGCAGTTGACAACCCTAGTCTGGAGTTGGAGAACAGGGCTTGCTCCTTACTTAATTCCCCCCCCCAACTCTAGCCCCATATAGCAATTTCTCTAAGTGACTGAATGTCAGTGCTTTTGCTTTTAAAGAGTTGTATTCTGTTCCAGACTTCAGAAACCAAAAGGTATCTCTTTAATTGCCAAAGCCTCATTCTTCAGTTCAAGAGCACTATGGGCAGATGGCCTAAAGGGTTCTTGTTTGAGGACATGTGGGAGGTGAGCAGCTTACCCCTCACACTTCCTATGCCCTCCCACAAAGAAGACATAGGCCATTTATGCATGGGAATTTTACCTTGGGTTCAATGCTCTCTTGACCCACACTTTTCTGATCCAAATCCTCAAAATCCTATGCATGGCGGTTCTTTGCCCCGAAGAAAGTCCTGGAGTATGTGTACTGCAGAATCACCAGCAAAAATCTGGAAGTGTCTGAGTCCCAGCCCCTTGAAAGCCCCTTGAAAGCGCCCCCACCTTCTCAAGCTCTGTAATATCCTTTTTTAGGTGTGGTGACCAGAACTGTACACAGTTCTGGTCTGAGCACTGTACATGAGTGCTCTCGTTCTGAAATTGATACTACAAGCTGATGCACGCTTATCTGGGAGAAAGCTTCGTTTAATACTATGGGACTTGCTTCTGAGAAAAAACTGCATGGGCTTGTGTTGCAAGAAACCTACTTCTAGGTGGGATAAACATCATTATAAAGGTGGGCATGTCCGCTTGTGAGAGGTCAGCTTATTCAGCAAAACACTAGGAATGCTACCTAATGCTGTGACCCCTCTGTTTTAACTGAAAACTCTGCATTTTGATTTTTATTCTCCCTCTCATGAATTGAACCCACGAGCATTTATTTTCACACCATTTTCTTATCCCTCCTGCTGAATTTCTTCCAGTAAATAGCAAAGACTAATTTGCATCAATGTATAAATATCATATAATGTAGAAGTCATGTGTAAATGTTATAAAAGAAACAACACATCAGGAACACGAGGAAAATGGGAGAAATGGAAAGGCTCACAACAGCAACATATGAAAATGGGGGGGGAGGGGCACAGTTGTATACTGGTACAAATAACTCTTGTGAAAACCCACCCTGGACCCCTGCTTGGAGCATAAAGTGAAAACAAAGAGTGGCCATTCCAATTCTCAAGCAGCGCAACACCAAGATGTCCATTTTAGATGCAGACTTCAGACAAACTGTTCCAAACTATACTTGAGATAGTTTCATCCTTGTATAAACTATTGGATGGTGTCCAGTTCCAAATCACTAGATGCAGAGAATGTCTGCCATTTAGCATACAGGAGGATAAGTAGGGTCTGTCTCCAGGATGGCTGAACTGCTTCTTCCAATAGTTTTATGACTCCAGAATTTGTGGCTACTAGGAGACAAGATTCCTAAAAGCAAATCACCTAGAGACTTACAAAGCACAATAACCTTGTACAGCGATGCCATATTTTTTTTCAAGACTGTGAAGATCGATTAAATTGTTTTCCATAATAATTAATTGATATTAATCTGGAGCTCACCAAATGCCAACCGTGTGCACAAGAAACTTGTCAAGCCCCTGCCGCTGTCTCCTATGAGATCATTCACATATTTAAAAGTTTAACTTTCACAGTAGTAGCTCTTATTCTAATAGTGAAGTTGGCCAGTCTTTGGTTAGTTAAATCTGGTGACTGGAGCTGTGAACAGACAAGACAAATGTTTCTACAAACCTGAAAAGGGCCCCTCAGTTTGCGGAAAAATCTGAAATCTAAAAAAAATCCCAGCCTGCTTGAGATATCTGGCCTTGAAATTCATTTCTGGACCCAGGAAGGGGCCAAGTCTTTCTTGCCCTTATCTGTGAATATTTTTTCTCTGTGCATTCAGGCTGGATAGAGAAGAAAACCACTTAAGGTCACCAGCCCGTCTTTCCTTTTAACTGCTGCAGCTAGGATTGCCAACTCTGGGCTGGTAAATTCCTGGAGATTTTGGGGTACAGCACGGGAAGGACAGTTTGTGGAGGGGAGGGAGCTCAGCAGGTACATGGGGTCACTGGGCCTCCCCTCCAAAGCTGCCATTTTCACCCAAGTGAACTGATTCCACTAGTCTGGAGATCAGTTGTAATCCCAGAAGATTCCCAGACCTCACCTGGAAGTTGGCATCCCTAGCTCTAGCCAAGGCAGAAGTTGAACCTTTTCCCAAGCTGGAGGCCAACTGCCAGGGAAATTATCACTTGCTGGAATCTTCTGCAGACAGAGCCTTTGTACTATCATTCATAAACCTCTCTCTGTCCCAACCAAACTCACCTCATGGGGCAGCTGATGTAAGGATAAAATGGAGGAGGGAATAATAATGTTCTAAGCTGCTTTGGGTCCCCATGGGGACATAGGCATCTAACTTATAAAAATTCTTGTGGCCACTCCTCACCTGTGGAATCCCCTTCCAATGTTTTCCAACAACAATCAAGTAGGAACATGTGGTTTTTGGTGGCCAAGAGGCTAAGCTGCTACTGGGGTAGAATTTTCACCATTGATAGGTTTAATCTATTTGATTTTAAGGTTGTTGGTTTTCTTTACATGGCATTTGTCATATTGTTACCCTGTGCAAGTTCTACCCTGTGCTTGCTAAAAATAAGGAAATTTTGTGCCAAACCATTCAGCACTCCAATGTAGAACACATCTGCTAGAAAACAACCTCCTGACCTCAATACAACTGAAGCTAACAGCAGCTTTCAGTGATATTTCCCAAATCAGTGTGGAAATCACCTCAGACATTCGGTTCTTGAAAGACAGTCTTCTTGAAAGCCAAAGCCAATTTGTCAACAAGATTGATCGAGCCTCACAATTCTGCTTAGTGCAAGCCTGACAGAACTTGAGTAGGCACTGTTCAGGGTCAGAGTCTTACAGTACACTCCTAAACAGGGTTACACTATTGTAAGCTCAATGACTTCAATGGATTTAGAAGGGTGTAACTCTGCTTTTGGATGGCACCACCAGTACATGCAATAAAGAAGAATGTGCTGCCAACCTTTCAGCTTCGCATATTCTCATCTGATCTGCATGGTCGAATTTAGAGGTGAAAAAAAATCTCTGTGGTCAGTTTCAGCTGGAATAAGAGCACCTCTGTTCCCAAGCAGCTCTGAAGCAATCCTCAGTTATTTTTCAGAATGACCCCTATTCATTCACTATGAGTGCCTGGGAGCGGTGGGTGAAATCTAATCTGAGCTTGTCGTCAGGAAGAGGTGGGGAGGAGAGGGTTATTAAAAGTTTTGCTAAAACAACCCATAGTGCAAGTCAAAGAGCAATTGGGTCTACAGGAACCCAAGTGCCACAGTTCAGCAACCCACAGAACCTCAGCGGACCTGTACCGGTTTAGGTTGCTGTCATGACTTGCTGAAAAGGAGTGCCCACATCTGGATCCAAATGCGCACCAAGCACTAATGAAAAGCAGGCTGCCATGAAAGACCTATATATAGTTCAACCAAATCAGGGACCCCACCTGGGAAGAACAGGGAAGGGGAAATCCAAATCCCAGAACCAGCAGCTCAGCCCAAAAGTAGGACAAGAATTTCACCGCACAGATTGCTCAGGTTTCATAAATGGCCCTAAAAAAACCCTATTACCAGCAAAAGTGATTTTAATAAATTATATCAGGTGGGATCCACATGTTTTGAATTGAGTTCTTCCTTAATGGAAATCCTCACTCACCAGATGTTGGATACAGTGGCCCTTTTATTGTAGTTATAGAAAGGACCGTCTACTACACTGGAATGCTCATTTATATCTCCCTAGTAAGTGAGACATGGTCTCCTGAGGGAGACTTTGAATGTTTTGATATTCATTGGAATTCAGCTTGGAGAAGTTCATTAAAATTGGTTTTTGCGCTCAGTGGCCTATACCTCCTATACTTTCCTGTGCGTAGGTGAAGCTTTCTTTCTGACCATACTAAGCCAGTTATACCATCTACATTGGCTTCCAATCTTTTTCTATGCTCAATACAAAGTATTGGCTTTAAAGTTCTAAACTGTTTAGGCCCATATTACCTGAACAACCACTCCTACCTGCATTAACCAGTTAGAGAGTTGAGATCAGTCCAGGAGGCCTTACTCAAGGAACCAGACTTAGTAGAGGTTCAGCTGGTGAGAACCCATGAATATAGGGTTGCCAGGTCCCTCTTCTCAACTGGCGGAGGATTTTGGGGCGGAGCCTGAAGAGGGCGGGGTTTGGGGAGGGGAGGGACTTCAATGCCATAGAGTTCAATTGCCAAAGCAGCTATTTTTCTCCAGGTGATTTGATCTCTGTTGGCTGGAAATCAGTTGAATTAGCAGGAGATCTCCTGCTACTACCTGGCAGTTGGCAACCCTACATGAATAGGAGTTGGGTTTTTTTGGCAGGACTCCCAACTAGGGTTGTCAGATCCCCCTGGCCACCAGTGGTGAATGGGGGGCATAGGGTTTCCAAATCCAGGTTGGGAAACTCCTGGAGATTTGGGGGTGGAGCCTGGTGATGACAAGGATCTCAATGGGGTACAATTCAATAGACTCCACCCTCCAAAACATCCATTTTCTCCAGGGCAACTGATTTCTGTGGTCTGGAAATGACCTGTAATTCCAGGGGGATTTCCAGGTCCCAGCTGGAGGCTTGTATCCCTACTCTCAACTTTAGAACTCCTTTCCTCAACAGTTGAGAACTAAAGGCCTTCCAGAGAGGGATGGGTTCTGGCTTTGGCCTTTGAATTAAGCCTGTAAGAAATGGTGTGGCATAGGGGAATGGCAATATTTTGATTTTATTGTATTTTATTGATTTAACTTATTTTTAACTGATTGCATTGTAAAAAAAACCTTAGCGACTGTCAGTTGAAAGGCAATATATAAATTAATTAGCACCACTGTGCAGATGTGCCCTAAGAATCTAAGCACATGGACTAAGAATCTAAGCACATGGACCCAACATTCCTGCTTAAACAAAACGGCTTTTAAAAATAGGTGTAAGTGGAAAATGGTTTTAAAATGTATGTGCTAGGCTAATTTCACCTCTTCACTAAGTGCAGTATTGAGGTATGCATTGAGTTCATTTTATCCCAGCCATCATCCAGGAAGCTCAGGTTAGAAGGCAAAGGGATGGATCCTATGCAAAGTTCTTCACTGATGCAAAGTATGTCCTTTACAGGAGCACAAGTTTCTTGCTTCCCCCATCTTGCTGCAGCCTCTGGCTTTGCCTGCCACTGCCCCAGGTGGAAGGGGAAAATTCTAGGGGGGATCAGAAGGCGATTAGGAGAGTTAATGCATGGCGGAGGCTTTCGCTAGCAATGTAATGTAACTTCCACTTTGACCCAGAAGTGATATCTCAGCATCACCTTCAGGGGCTCACACCACTCAATAAAACTCCCACCAGTTGCCAGCCTGAGGCTAGCAAACGTACCCAGGAGCAGCATGAGGGGGGAACCATAGATCTGCCCAAAGAGGGGAGAATTTCCTTCCTTTCTGTCAGCAGAAACCCCCCCCCCCGATCCAACCCATAATGCTCCTCTACCTATTTTCTCTTCAAAACAACCCAGTGAGGCAGGTTAGGCTGAGATAATGTGACAGTCTCAGATCCTGCTCTAACCACCATACTGGAGGAGTCACATTTTAAGGAATTTCCCTTATGTGGAAGAAGTGAAGTTTCAGAATTTAAAAAGTGTGAGCTCAGTATTTAAATTACATACCACAAATCACAAAACATAACATTTGGTATATTCCCTAACCTTGCTAGGTTCCCCCCTCAGTCAAAATTTCTCTCTCTCCAGTACACTGACACTGGAAGGTCTGCAGGTGCATATTTATTTATTTGCTTACTTATTTAAAAGATTTCTATCCCACCTTTCCATATCATATATTCGCTAACAGCTAACAATGCTATCAAACAGTAAAACAATACGAGGAATATAATGTATCTACAACTATTGAAAAGTAGTCATTATCTCAGTTCAATGTTAACACAGCCATGGCAAATTCTAGCTGTGGTTACTAGTGAGTGAAACCGAGAGGCTTATCGCACCAACAATTTACAGCATATTATCATCGTGCCCAGTGTGTGTGTTTTGGATGCGTATTCTTCATTTCTGATCGCACCGTGCCTGTTCAGACTGCTCCCAAGACGGTTTATCGTCATATCGTCATATCGCAAGGAGGTGCGTGGGGGAGCACTGCGTCATGACTACGTCGCTGATGCTTCCCCACCTCCCCTCCCCTTTTTTTTCACACATGTGCAATATCATTGATCTGAAGGAGCGCTGTACGTCATTAAGAATTGCCTCATTTGCACAGCAGGGAAACCCTAATCACAACCTATGCAGGCATTCCCCCCCCCAAAAAAAATGAGCCATTCCTTGCACAGTGCTAATCACAGAGCTGCCGTCTTTTCGGGCGTTGGTCCAACGATCTTGCATTTTTTTGTTGGGACGAGCACATTAAAAAAAATATTTTGAGAGCAGGGAGGCACGCTCAACCCTGGCAGCGGGAGAAAGGGAGGAACAGGCGGGGAGAAACTTTGTGCCGGCAGCGGCGGCAGGAGAGCCCTGACTTGTGTGTGTGTGTGTGTGCTCTCTCTATCCCTCAGTCTCTCTCCCTTCCTCCTCCTGCTGCTTCTCCCTCCCCCATCTGCGGCTCGCAGCAATTTCGCTACTTTTCCAGCCCTCGCCCTCCTCTGCATTCCTTCCCCCTCAACCCCACGAACGGTTTACAAAATCCACTTCAAGGACATTCCATATGAGGGAAATGTTTGATTGGGACCCTGCACAAATAAAAATGGTTGATCTAATGTTCCAACGTTCCCGTGTTCCTTTGTAAGACCATAAGCACTTGGGGGGGATTAAGTAACAATAATGATTGGTGGATGCAAAGGGGAGGGGAGGGGGAAGGTGGGAGGGGAGGAGAAAGGCTTTTCATTGGGTGTTGCAAAAAGAGGGGAGGAGAACTGAATAGCGTATGTAACTCAACGCACCCCTTGGATTGCCGGTTTTGAAACGACATAATGTAATACATCATGATATAGGCGTTTTGGGGAAAAAACAGATGTCTGGCGCTTCCAAAGCATTTCCAAGCCGAAATGGGAGGTCTGAGGTGTGATCTAACCTGGATAACACATTTTTAAAAACGTAGTATATACTGAGTGCGTTAGGCCCCCGAGACTGGACCCCAGACTATCAGCGGACCCTGGTCTGTCTTGGCAAATCCTGGATTCAGCATTGTTGCTCCTTCCCCCTCCTTCTCACCAGAGACCTGGCTGCCATCCCAGCCTGCCTTGTGGTGCCCAAATGACTACATCACCAACTTGTTTTATCACCAGCCGCTAGCAACACAAAGACCTTCTCCTGGGACGCTTCTGCCACTCTTGGAGCGGCAACTGGTTACCAAGCCATGCATGCCCCCACCACAGAGGCTAGCAAAGGAAGCAGCAAGCCTTTTGCATTAATCGTTTCTTCAACAGAAATCCAGAAAAAGAAACGCTGGCTGCTGATTTCAGTGCAATGCCCACACACAACAAGACACACCTGCCCAATCACTCTATCTTGCTCCATGCCATACAAAACACTTGCAGCTGATACTGTATCCCCTCCCCTGCCCAGTTGTCCCAGCATTGTTTTGACCACCCACAAATACAACCTGCCAATAGGGTTGCCAACCTCCAGGTGGTAATCAAAAAAACAGACTAGCGCCTAAAGTTGGAAGTTAGCTAAAAAGAACGGCACTCGTGGCTAATAAATACAGAGCGCTACTCAAGTTATAACCATAAATCTTTGTACTTGTAATATAAGAACATAGTTACAAGAGCAACAACATAGGAACTTTGTTCCTGTTACAAAGTGAGTAAAGTCCAAGAATAAGATAGCTTTCCAGTAGTAAATCCTATTTCGCACAGGCTTTTTCAGTTCCGGCAATCCTGTGATGATCAATGTGTATTCCTCAGAACATGTGTTCAAGGAGCGAGGTATGTAGTCATACAATATAAGCGGATAGCTGCTTTGGCAATTGGACTCTTTGGCAATTGGACCCTCCCCT
Source organism: Euleptes europaea (assembly GCF_029931775.1). Taxonomy (NCBI): domain Eukaryota; kingdom Metazoa; phylum Chordata; class Lepidosauria; order Squamata; family Sphaerodactylidae; genus Euleptes; species Euleptes europaea. The sequence continues at coordinate 31,263,855 of NC_079316.1, read as the reverse complement.
CCCCCAACCCCGCCCTCCTCAGGCTCCACCCCAAACTCCTCCCACCAGTGACAAAGAGGGACCTGGCAACCCTACCTACCAACCATGTACCTACAGAATTCACACACAGAGAGCAAATCACCAACAAAGCCCCTAGAAGGGCCCTCACACACCCAGTTTGCGCTCACACAGTAACCATACAGATGGATTGTGTTAGATGCACTTTTCTGAACAGGGAGAACAAGCATCAAGTCATAGCAGCTGTGGATGCTGACTTAGTGGGGAATCAAAGGGGGTGGAAATTTGTTGTGGAAAATACAGGGTAGGGAGCTTGCTTTGCCACTATCCAGCCCCCTCCTCCAAGTCCTTTATCACAGTATAAAAAATGTGAGCAGGTTGCTCATGTAAAATTCTTTGTGTATAAAATGCAAGCATTAAGATAGCCACACTATTGCATTGATTTTTCCCCATAAGCATACATGAAAATAGCTTATCATGTTGGTGTTTCTTTAAGGCAGAGGTGGTAGTTAAATTATTGTTCCTTTAATTAATTAAACCATAATGGTTTTGCATTATGCCTGAACCAACCCCATATTGCCAAAAGCACAATAAATTTTATTTAAACGACACAAGGCAATAAAGCAAAACAACGGCAGGGATATCTGGTAAAGTTTAACATTTCATTAAAAATACATTACAGATTATTTACCCAATTTCATTTATTAGCAAGAGTTAATAGAACACTCTTCTGAAATTATGAATTTATTCATTTCAATATGTTGTCTGCCTAAGGCTCAGCCTGTGTATGGGTGGCCGAGATTCAGAGGATGACAAGTGGGTGGTTTTTGCAGAAGGCTTAAAGTATAAAGATCATGGACGGCCAATGGGAAAACTCAAACATACACATAAAAAACACAGAGGGGCAGCCATGTTAGCCTATTGGAGCAAATCTAAAAATGAATCTTATGGCACTTGAAAGACTAACAGATTTATGGTAGCATAAACTTTCATGGGCTACAGCCTGTTTCATCAGATGCAGAAAATGCACCCTCGGGCAGCAGATATAAAGGCACAGGCCGTTCATGCTTGGTAATTAGCAGGCTGAAGTGCCTCGCATTTTTTTTTTAAATTTCTTCATGCTGAACCGTCATTCCTGCCGTCACTGCGAAGCCGGCTCATACCTGCTTCGCATTTCTTAAGAGTTCTTTTGTTGAAGATCTTTTATGCATGGGAGTTTTACCTGGGGTTCAATGCTCGCTCGACCCACACTTTTCTGTTTCAAATCCAAAAATTGTTATGCTCCTGCACAATCAGCAGCGCAAATCCGGAAGCATCTGAGTCCACACCCCTTGAAAATGCTGCTTTGTAATTGGGTGTAGTGCTTACAGTGAGGAAAATGTCCAGTTCCCCTCTCCCCACAGTGGAAACCCCAGTGCTGTTTTAAAAAACATTTCTCAAAACGGAGCTCATTAAAAGAAATGGGGGGGGGGGGGCTCAAGCATCATTTAAAAAAAAATTCTTATGTGAGACACATGTCTGCTCAGAAAGAACTCCAGGTGGGAGACAAAAATCAGGAAGCATTTGTGTCCACACCCACTGAAACGCTGCTCTGTAATTGGCTGTAGTGCTTACTGTGAGAAAAACATCACACACACCCCTGCTCCTCTGTCCTGCGCTTTGGCTTATGCATGGAGATGAAGACAATATCATCCAGCCTGATCTCAGAGGAGATCAAGGAATCAGTTTTTCTCCAGGTGAAACTGATCTCTATCAACTGGAGATCAGTTGTAATAGCAGGAAGACCCAGACATTGCAAGGGCTGGGCACAAGGTCATCTCTAATGGACGGAAAACTCATGCATAACTCTAAGGAACAACCTAGTCAGTCCAGGGCCGAACATGAGTGAAAGTACCCATACATAAAGGACCAAAGAATGGTGGCCTTTAGGTCAGACACAGAGATACTGAAGTAATGAAATTATATTTAGAAATGGGGGAGAAGGCATGATAATGAAAGGAGCTTCTAGAGCTCTCTGATACCCCAAAGTCTGTGATCCTGTTACAGCCCTGACAGATAGATTAAATTGTATCTGAGGCTACTTAATAGGGAGGGAAAGAAAATAAGGTCAGGAATGACAATATAGAGGATATGGCCCTTGCAATGAGCAAATCCCTTCCAACAGCTACATAAACTACAGCAGCACATTCTCAAAAAAAGTGAGACCAGGAATTAGGACTGTCAAACAAATTCTTGAAAACTGCTGTGTTTGCTGCTGTTCCCTTTCTAACTTGCAGGGTTGCCACACCCAACAGCAGAGTAAGGGAGGGTTCAGTAAGAACCCATCCACTGGAAAGTTACAGCTGGATGGCGAAACAATAAAGGAAGCCCAGCTCATACCCCACCTGAAGATGTTACTGCCATCAAAGGCTGCATGAGGAGCAAGGTAAGAGCATAATTTGCACTTACATTAGCCCTACTTACTGTCTGGGCTAGGATTTCATGCAATATTTATTGAGCTTGCCTTCAGAACGCTCCCAGGATGTAAGCCATTGATACTCATTTACAGACAATGTTTGGAGCGCTTGTCAGATGATAGATTTATTACATTATCGCCAAGATTCCGATCACTGTGAAGTATGTGTGAGTGGTAAGGGACCCTGTATATTGCAAAGACATCTTGGGATGGTAGGATCCTTCCTGCAAGATATCTGAGATTGTTCAGTGTTAACAGTGGCAGTAAGGCTTTGAACAGACAACACATTGAGAGAGCCTTATACCTAAGCACAGCACTTTACTTTTCTTGATGGGACTGGATTCACTTATTTGGGGGAAAATAAGGGGTTGCATGGTAAGGAAGGTGGCATGGTATAGCCCAATATTATCAGATCTCAGAAGCTAAGCAGGGTCGGTACTTGGATGGGAGACCACCAAGGAGGACTCTGCAGAGGAAGGCAATGGCAGACCACCTCTGCTTCACTTACCTTGAAAGCTTCTTTGCTGGGGTTGCCATAAATTGATTGTGACTTGATGGCACTTAACATATGTAAAGAGATGCATGTGGAGTAGGGGGAAGACTTTGCCCCATCTCAGTGGTGCCAGAGGTTATACCTTATTTGCTTTGTTCCAATGAGAACCACGTGTGTTCTCATCAGTGTATTTTTTTCTCCTTCATCTGCATAACCCCATCTCATTTCTTGATGATGATTGTTTGTTGTTTTTAATGCATACACTGCCTGTTACCTGGCCATTGTTTCTCTCTTATCTACTCAGTTTAACGTGTTTAATATATAACTTAGTCTTTTTTTAAAAAAAAAGATGGCAAACAAGTTACCTATCCCTAGCAAACTAATAAATACATTAATAGGCAGCCAAAGAGTTAAAAACTATTTTCAAAACCTGTGGCAAATTATGGGCATGTTGGCTACAACTTTTGGGAACTCAGCAAGGCCTACACACTCATCTTGAAAATGTATATCCCCCCCCCCAAGTGATTACCTTAATCCTTAAACTGTTCTTTCAGCACAAGACCCATTCATTCAAGCAGAACTAGTATCAGAAGACCCATTTGTGAAGACTGGAGAAAGCACCAATACATCTCCATGCACAAAACTCCAATTTATTCTCGTTGTAAGTCCCCAAGCAGTTGTAAACACGAAGTCACCAAGGAAATAGAAACTACTCCTTTATAAAAAGTAAAACTAGTGCTGCGTTCTATCACAACTCCAGAATTGCTTTCTATAAACACCACAAGTGTACACCGTGACCGCTGCATCAATGACGTCCTTGATCCTTCCAAGAAAAACCTTCTTCAAGTAAAAATATCTATTTATTTTTATATTTTCCAAAAGGACAGAGTGGTACTCAGCTGGGAAGAATATGCCTCATTGCTCCACCCTGCAACTGATGGTAGAAGCCTTCTCTGTTACTAAGCACAAAGAATTTGTGTCTCATACTAATGTTTTTGAAGCTTTCTACATATGACTCTTCCATGTGTGTCAGGGTGTTATATTTTAGCGGATGATAAAATTTATGTAAACGGGAAGAAAATTCTGAACCTCAGTATGACTGAATACTTCAGATTTTTTCTTACACTTTAAAAGCGTATCTGAACATCCAAAGGTTAGGGAATTGTATATGATAGTTTAAACTCAGTTCTGACTCTTAAAATACCATATGGTTTCTGCCCGTTTTAAAAATGTATCATTCCATTAAGAAATGTATGAAATCTGTATCCCTATTAAGAAAGACAGTAAAAGCACATTCAGCAAGTGAGCTCCAGTATTTGGCAACTAGTGAGATACTGTGATGAAGAAGAAAAGTTGGTTTTAATATGCCGACTTTCTCTACCACTTAAGGAAGAATCAAACTGGCTTACAATCACCTTCCCTTCCCCTCCTTACAACAAACACCCTGTGAGGTAGGTGGGGCTGAGAGTGTGTGTCTAGCCCAAGGTCACCCAGCTGGCTTCATGTGTAGGAGTGGGGAAACAAATCCAGCTCACCAGATCAGCCTCCGCAGCTCATGTGGAGGAGTGGGGAATCAAACCCAGTTCTCCAAATCAGAGTCCACAGCTCCAACCACCATTCTTAAACACTACACCATGCTAGTTATATAGTTTTTGAAATTGTGACTATATAGGTACTGTACCTATTGTGTGTGTAAAGTGCCATCAAGTCACAGCTAGGGTTTTCAAGGCAAGAGACTAACACAGGTGGTTTGCCATTGCCTTCCTTTGCATAGCGACCCTGGTATTCCTCGGTGGTCTCCCATTCAAGTACTAGCCAGGATCAACCCTGCTTAGCTTCTGATCTGATGAGATCAGGCTAACCTGGGCCATCCAGCTCAGGGCACCGTACCTATTACATAAGTGCATATGGAGAGCTAGAAGTGCATGAGAATTGGCTTGAACTAGACCAATAGTCAATTAGCTGTGTGTTCTCCCTTGCCTATTAATATTGCTTTGTCATTAGGTTAACCAACAAGATTCCTTCAGACACATAATCCTACAGCAATATGGGATCACATCACAAAACGTGGTTCCTATGTTATTGTAGATAAGTATGAATAGACCATGAGGTACCCAGCTAGTTAAATAGCCAGCTGGTTCAGGGAAACATTCAAGCAGGCCATGAAGATAAACGATATTTTGTTTGTCCCTATAACTGGTATTTAGGACAATACCACCTTTGACTATGGAGGTTCATTTGAGCTCCTGTGGCTAACTGTTGGTCCTCCATGAAAAAAAAAAAAGTCCTAAGGCATTGCTATCTGTAACATTCTGCAAAATAAAATAACACCGAAAACTGAATTTATTGCAGAAGTAAGGCTGGGTCTCAGCAGCAGAGCACATGCTTTTTATACGCACCTCCTGGCATCTCCTCCAGTCAAAGGGACCCAAGTAGCAAGTATATGACTACATGAAGCTGCTTTCTACTGAATAAGACCATTGGCCCATCAAGGTCATTACTGTCTACTCAGACTTAAAGCAGATCTCTAGGGTCTCTGGTGGAGGTCTTCCTCATCACTTACTTCTTGGTGTTGGGGTGATGCTGGGGACTGAACCTGGGACTTCCTGCAAGCCAAGCAGATATTCTGCCACTGAGCCACAGTCCCTCCACAGGTATTGGGAAAGAGCTTTTTGGGTTGGAGAACTACAGTCATTCAGAGTCATCAATACTGAGCTAGATGGACCAATGGTCTGATATGGTATCAGGCAGCTTTCTACATTAATATGAAACCATGTGTGTACTTTGCACAGTATATTGTTGCGAACTGGTCCCTAATATTCAATAGGGCACCAGAATCCAAATGCTGCACACTGAACAATCTATGCTCATCTATCTTTCAAAGAACAACAAAGAAAATCAAAGTGCAAAGATAACATTCATTCAAGATAACATGGAAGCCTCCTTGCATGAGCTTTAATAGGCCCATAAGAGGCACTCTCAAAAGATGACCTGCCTTTCAGCTCCACTGCTTTCCCATCCATCCTACATAAATAAGCGGCTCCAAATTATAGACTAGTTCTTGGAAACAAATCAGCGAATGAGTAGAATGTAGTTGAAACATTTAAGAGCAGATGCTTGCCACGTGTCAACTAGTAGAGTTCCATTAGCATCAATGGAACTAGGCAGAGCAGCTGAGATCCCATATTGCACTCTGTTGTGTTTGCTTCATCTGTCAGAATCAGTGCCCTCACATGACTCAGGCGAGATATAATGCATCTTGGTCTACTATTCATTTTTAAAGGAGCAAATTTGCCAGCATATTGTAGTGGCTAAGAGCAGCACAACTCTAATCTGGAGAACTGGGCTTGTTTGTTTGTTTGTTTGTTTGTTTGTTTATTAGATTTCTAACCCACCCTTTCCCGACCAAGGCCGGGCTCAGGGTGGCTTACATCCAAACAAAGTTTCAACAATGTTTGATTCCCCATTCTTCCACATGAAACCTGCTGGGTGACCTTGGGCCAGTCACAGTTAGGGTTGCCAGCTCCAGGTTGGGAAATACCTGGAGATTTTGGGGGCGGGGCCTGAGGAGAGCAGAGTTTGGGGAGGGGAGGGACCTAAATGCCATCGAGTCCCATTGCCAAAGAGGCCATTTTCTCCAGGTGAACTGATCTCTATCGGCTGGAGATCAGTTGTAATAGCAGGAGATCTCCAGCTAGTACCTGGAGGTTGGCAACCCTCGTCACAGTTCACTCAGAACTCTCTCAGCCCCACCTAACTCACAAGGTGCCTGTTGTGAGGAGAGAAAGGGAAATGTGATTATAAGCCGCTTTGACACTCCTTAAGGTAGAAGAAAGTGGGGTATAAAAACCTATTCCTCCTCCTTCTGCCTCTTCATGCCGACAACCCCCCACACCCATACCACACACTTCTGTAAGACTTGGCTCTTGCAATACTTATAACCTTTCTGTGTCAGGATACAATTTTACAAGAAAGCCACAATAAATCTACCAATAAAAGTAAGAGAAATTGTGAGATTCCAGCTCTGTATAAATAGCCACAGGAACATGGCCCTCATGTTCTACCTACCTAAATACTGAAAACTTCTCACCACACAAGATTTTGAGGCCTGAAAGGGAAAACAAATTTATTTTAAAGGCACAATAAACAGTTAGCTAGTGTCCTTGAAGGAGTCTTTTTCTTTAGCCTAGCCTATCTCATAGGATTATTACGAGGCAAAAATTCTGCTGTGTGCTCCTAGGAGGTTAGCCAAGTGACAAATAACCTAGATAATAATATGAAAAATTTGTCGTCGAAGTAGAAAACCTTTCTGAAAAGATAGTGAATCTGTTCTTGTTCACATGTTTGACCCATTGTCACTTGTTTGTTGAAGAGCACAGAGAAATATGTCTCTTTCGCTGGCAGAAAGCTGCAAGTGCTGGCAGAAGGCTGTTTGCAGAATGGAGTCATCGTATCCCATCCCACCCAATATCTAAAAGTGAAGAAGCTTGGCTAAAAACAAGGACCTTTATGCACATGACAGTACAAGTTTGACTCAGCATGGTTTAGGACTAAACTAAAATTTTCAGGAGTCTCAACATAGACAAAAATAATCGAAAGCCTGAAATTTAATCTGCCACAGCAAGGGCTAAAAAAAAAGGTTATAATTCCCCCCATCGTTTTCTGTCAACGGTTAAGGAACATCTCAAAAAAAGAGGTTTCATTCATTCATATCCAAAGTGAAAACAATTTGAGGTACTTCTCAGAACAAAAATTAAAAGTACTAGGGACAAACCATGTGTAATTGTTTATACAGGCCCCATAGCCCCATGATATATTTAGGACTTCGGTTGTCTCAGACTCTGTTATTCCTCCTTCTTTGCTGCAGGCACCTGAGCTGCCGGCAGGAAAAAATTGGAGGGGGTGGAGTTAGGGTTGCCAACCTCCAGGTGGTGGCTGGAGATCTCCTGCTATTACCACTGATCTCCAGATGACAGAGATCAGTTCCCCTGGAGAAAATATCCACTTTGACGATTGGATTCTATTGCATTGAAGTCCCTCCCCTCTCCAAACCCCTCCCCCTCAGGCTCCACCCCCAAAATCTCCAAGTATTTCCCAACTGGCAACCCTAAATGGAGCCGGCAACCCTAATTGGGGTGCACACCATCATTGTACCAGCATGCTAATGTCACTTCTGATAAAAATCAAAAGTGATGCTGTGGAGTCTAGAATTTACAAATACTGCATGATAAAATTAGGGTTGCCAGCTGCATGTTGAGAAATACCTGGAGATTTTGGGGGTGGAGCCTGAGGAGGGCGGGGTTAGGGGAGGGGAAGGACTGGTGGGGTATAATGCCATAGAGTCCACCTTCCAAAGCAGCCATTTTCTCCAGGTGAACTGATCTCTGTCGCCTGGAGATCAGATGTAATAGCAGGAGATCTCCAGCCACCACCTGGAGGTTGGCAACGCTAGCCCTGACCTTGGCCTAGTCACTATTTTTCAACCTAACCTACTTCACAGGGTTGTTGTGAAGATAAAATAGGACGGCCCCATTTACATTAAACGTTTGGAGGAAGGTAGGCTACATTTGGAATAAGAAGAAAATATGCATAACAGTTTGCACCAAAATGAAAATGAACCCACCTGGAAATTTCAGAATCCCTTCTTAGCATTTTCCCAGAGTCATAAGTGTGGTAAGTGTATCTATATGGGAAAGGTCCTTTTCCATTGTGGCATCACTACTGGCTTTCTGGCATAGCATGAATGCAGTGGAGATGCTTTGCTTTACTTTTATTTTGCAGCGGGTGACGGTGTTATCTGCTGGCTGTGTGCTGTGCTTTTTGTATCACAAGTGCAATTATATTATTGTAAAAAAAAAATTTTTGTTCGGAGTCATCACTTTGAATAGAAGGACAAGATACAAGTGTTTTTTTAAATAAATAACGATACCTGCTTCTCCAGAACAATTGTTTGTGTTGATAAATGAGGCTCCTCCCTGTTTCCTCTTTGGCGCAATGTGCTCCCCTGCCTTCATGGTCACGTAAGCAATGCTCTTGAGTTACTATCATTACCCAAATGGCCTTCCTGAATATAAGCCATATTGGCATTAAGTACTTAATACAATACAGGTTGGAGTCTATGCTCTCTCTTAACAGATCTATTAACATTTCATGAAACAACTTTAAGGTCATCTATTTAAAAAAAATTGAACTACAACAACGCTATGCATTATCCAGGCATTAAGAGCTATAAAACTTATTTCATATCAAAAGAATTCTATATCAAATCACTCTGAGATTTCTTTTTTGGTGGGGGGAGGCAGCAAAGTCCAGGATTCCTAAAGAAGACTGGTTGACTAAGATACGTTATCATATGGAGTTTTGTTTGTGTTCCCTTCTCAGCAAAGCTGTTCCAAAGTCCTATGGCAACCTTTACAAACATCACCAACACAGGATTTTGCACACTTAGGTCACCAGGAGGATTTAGGCATGCTTAAGGCTGGAGACAGACAATTGTTTTTAAGGATGCTAAAGGTGGGATGTCATGGCCTGGATAGCCCCAGGCTAGCCTGATCTCAGAAGCTAAGCAGGGTTGGCCCTGGCTAGTATTTGGATGGGGGACCTCCAAGGAATACCAGGGTTGCTATGCAGAGGCAGGCAACAGCAAACCAACTCTGAAGTCTCTAGCCTAATCTCCTCAGATCTCGGAAGCTAAACAGGATGAGCCCTGGTTAGTACTTGGATGGGAGGCCATCAAGGATGTCTAGGGTTGCTATGCAAAGGCAGGCAATTGCAAACCACACCTGTTTGTCCCTTGCCTTGAAAATCTTACAGGGTTTCCATAAATCAGCTGCAACTTGACAGCACTTTCCACCACCAGGATTCTGAGTAGGCCCACTTAGGATTCCTTTCTAAAGCCCCTAGTCATTTGCCTATGTATATTGTTGCATATCTCCGAACAGTATTTATTACTTATCTGTCAGAGACAAAAAGTTGGCATTTTGAAGCGCTGTATGGTGTTGATTTAATATACATTTCACCTGCAACATTACACACTAGAAATCATCAGTATCATTACTGAGTAAGCGGCAGCAAATATCTTTGTGGGTTGAAGACAGCAAATTTTAATGCCTTAATTGTAAACATTTTTAAAAATTCTTAGTGGTGTGTTCCGTCCATAATTATGACTCCTAGGGAAAGGACACATCAGAAGCAGCGACATGCTTCTTAACTTAATTCACTATTTCCCAAAGAATCTGCACAAGTCCCTTGTACAAGTCCCATAAGGGTTTACAAAGAAATTCTCTGCTAAGTTGTTCCAGTCTACACCCATTGATTTCAACGGCTATAGACTGGGGTAACTCTGCATAGAATGGCGCTGTTGGATACGGCTCACAAAGCTTTGCATGCAGAAGGGGCTTCAGCTTGGCATGGGAAACTGGTTCAGCCCATTTTTAAAAAAAGAATGTGAACAGTTAATGAAGCAGAGGTATTTAAAGCAATGAAGCTGAGATGTGAAAGATGTTTGGCACTAGTGTCTGGAAGCTATAAAGCTTAACATGCTAGGAATACAGAGTCCAAACCAACTGAGAAGTGATGCAATGCAAAAAAAAATCTAATTTTAATCTGGTTTCGGAAAGAAATATTTGGTGTTTGTACATACCCGACTACCTCACCAATTGAGTTTCTGTGTGGTGTTTACTTCTGGAGAGTAAACTCAAAACACTGGGAAGGTTCCTGACAGCTAGTATATAAAAGCAGATTGTATAACAGGCTCTGATTTACACTACTATGCCAGGGCTGTATTGATGGCAAGAAGGATTCCTCTGCTTTCCAGTCATCAGCTATGATTACCAGTCACACAGACCTACTCTAGGTAGACCTTACTTCTGAAAAGAGCTCACAGAAAATGTGCATAAGGTGGAGAAGAAGCAAATGGTGTGGGGTCCAGTACACACGTCTCTAGGGAATGAGCACAGCCAGTGATCCTCAACATGGTGCCCAGCAGTGATGTGGGTTTTCTCGAAAAATTAGCATATTTATTTTTTACTGACGGTATATTTAGGTAATCACATTTCTAAAGTAACCCTTCTTAGTTTTATGTCCCAACAGTAACCAAGACTGGAACTGAAATATTCAGTAAAGGAAGGGAAGCAAAATCAAATGTGGTAAATGCCTAATAAAGGTTTTTGATTTGATTTGAAAACAAATGTGGTTTTAAATGGTATATTCAAATAAATTCAAAGCTTCATGTAGAAATTATTTTTAATGGACTCATGCTTGTAAAACTTTGACATAGCTTGTACTTACTTTAGGGTTGCCAGGTCCCTCTTCACTACCAGTGGGAAGTTTATAGAGCAGAGCCTGAGGAGGGCAGGGTTTGGGGAGGGGAGGGACTTCAATGCAATAGAGTCCAATTGCCAAAGTGGCCATTTTCTCCAGGTGAACTGAACTCTATTGGCTGGAGATTAGCTATAATAGCAGGAGATCTCTAGCTAGTACCTGGTGATTGGCAACCCTAACTTACTTCCTTTTGGTTTTGATGTTACCTGCATAGCCAATCAAGTGAATTCATAACTTTTTAAAATTTTGCATTATTATATGTATTTGTGGTTTAACCTCTGCCCTATCCAGTTTACAGATCAACAAAACATACATGTACTCTCTCACACAAGCACTAGGGATAATCCCCCCAAAATACATTAATTACAACTTTGACACTGCCAAGCTTGCCTAATAATGTATTGGTCAGGATTCCCAAATGTGACACCCATGGATGCCATGGCACCCATCAAGCGTTTCAGAAAATGAGCAGTAAATAAGCAGGGCTTACTATTCGCTGCCCTCATTCAAATGAAAGGCTTTTCTGTAACTGCAGTAGCAGCCATAGCGACTGGAGGATGGGGAGGACCGGTAAGCAATCTAAAGCAACTGCAAAAAATGCTTTCTACCCACTCAGCCTAGCCTATAAGATGGCCCTGTACCTTGATACAGAAGACCTGGCCATGTGGATCCATGCCACAGTAACACTGAGACGAGGAGGAGGAGAAGGAGAAGAAGAAGAAGAAGAGTTGGTTTTTATATGCCGACTTTCTCTACCACTTAAGGAAGAATCAAACCGGCTTACAATCACCTTCCCCTCCCCACAACAGACACCCTGTGAGGTAGGTGGGGCTGAGAGAGCTCTACAAGAGCTGTGACTAGCCCAAGGTCACTCAGCTGGCTTCGTGTGTAGAAGTGGGGAAACAAATCCAGTTCACCAAATTAGCCTCCACCGCTCATGTGGAGGAGTGGGGAATCCTACCCGGTTCTCCAGATCACAGTCCACCGCTCCAAACCACCGCTCTTAACCACTACACCACGCTGTACATTGGTTTCCCCTCACTCAACTCGGAAACTCCAACCGGTCACGAATGCCGTGACTCAGCTATTAGCAGGAGCTAGGCTCCTGCATCTTATTCCCATTCTGCAAATGCTCTATTGGCTGCCTACTTGTTACCAGGCTCACTTTAAGGTAATTGCTATCACATTCAAAGCCTTTCATGGCCTTGGCTGCTCTTATATGCGAGACTGACTCTCCCCTTATGCTCCGCCATGACAACTTTGCTCATGTCAGCAGGGGCTTCTGGAGGTGCCAACCTGCAAATGGGCAAAATCAACAATTGCTCGTACATCGGCTTTCTCCGTTGTGGCTCCCAGCTTGTGGAATGGCCTGCCTAAATAGGTCAGGAAAGCGCCCACTTTCCACCAACTATGCAAAACTGAACTATTCAAGAAGACTTTTCTGTACAGATAATAAGATTGGGCTTACAAAATGGTTCACAAATAGGGGTGTGCACCATTTTTTCCAGTATTTTTCAGTTCAATGGACCTGGAAATTTTCAAAAAAGCCAGAAGAAGCCAAATCCCCATACCAGTATGGGGGAGGGGTCAGCTTTTTTCAGTAATTTGAAATACTTCAGGTCCAGTTCACCAGATTAGCCTCCGCTGCTCATGTGGAGGAGTGGGGAATCATACCCGGTTCTCCAGATCAGAGTCCACCTCTCCAAACCTCCGCTCTTAACCACTACACCATGCTGGCTCTCAACTCCTTCCCCTCCCCATTTAATACAGTCTACAAAACACACCGCAGATGGGATAGTTTCCTGTACAACACCCGAGCCCTTCCAGCACACTACAAAGAAGAACATATTTCTTCCATTAGTTTCATTTATAATGAGTACAGCCCAGGAAACAGGGGTTCTCAAATTCCAGTTCTGGGTGTGTTACTGTGAGGCTCTTTCATATCGGGCAAGATGGATGGGATCAATGCTCCATTACACTGAGCCTGGAGTCATGCTCCTGGCACCAAACAGGACTCAAAGGTCCAAGAACTTGGTTCTGAGTGCCCAGCAGTGGTAGAGCCTAGAGTTTTCTTGAGAAGCAGCCCTGCTGCAGCTCATACACACCACACCAGATGACGATCCACTTGACAAACTGAGAAGAGTTTCAAAATCATTTTGTGATAATAATAATATTGGGGTGCCTGGGAGGGGATGCGCTGTAGCTCTTTTAATCATAGCCATTAATTCCAAGACGACATCACTGGATCTCTATGCTGGAACAAATAGCAACGTTGGCATCTTGTTGTAGGACAGGGTAGACAGGGGTGTTAAAATAACCCTGGAATAAGCTGTGCCAAGTTGTGCTTATACTGTTGGCTTCTTGGCTCAGACCTGGGACAGAGGGATGAAAACAAGGGGTGTAGGCTCACCCACAGAACTTAGACCTGTCGTCACTGTTGCTACAGGCAACGCCTACCCCAAATGACCTCTGCAGCGTTGTCAGTATAGCTGGAGCCACATGGCTCAGGTTGCTCCTGGCTGCCAGTGTGTGCCTCTAGAACAGCAACGCACAAAGAACTTTCCCAACAAGGTGAAGGGCCAGCCCACCTGTCTTAGAGTGCTTACCTAAGGAGAGTTACTCCAGTCTAAGCCCATTGGAATGAATGAGCTTAGAGTGGAGTAACTCTCCTTAGGAATGCACTGTTAGGCTACAAAACGGTGACAGGAACTACCAGAGAACGGAGCATTTGTGTGACATGAACACATGAAGCTGCATTATAATGAGTAAGCCCACTGGTCCATCAAGGCCAGTGTAGTTAATTCTGACTGGCAGTGGTCCCCCAGGCTAGAGGTCATATCATCAGCTGCTTGGTTCTTTAACTGGAGATGCCAGAGACTGAACCTGGGACATCCTGAATGCAAAGCAGGTCCTCTACTATTGAACCATGGCACGAGAACCGTATTTTTCCTTCCCCATTCTTTTGTTCTTCTTGTTATGAACCATAAAACATAAGCTGGTCTTATTAAATATGTAGAGCATATGAGACAATCAGATTTCATAGAGAAGGGGAAGTTGACCCAGACACAGTTCAAGCATGCCCACAGTACACTGCATGAAACCTGTAAAATTACACAATATCACCAATAAAATAAAACAAACTCATGTCACTCAACCAGCACACAACACAAAAACACCATCTCAGCACTTAATAGTAGATTTCAGAAGGGCATAACTCTGCTGAGAATGGCACTGTTGATGACTTAAAAAAACAGGTACAGGCCAACAAGCCAAAACACAGCAAACAAAAGGGCCTGCAAGGACTATAGAAAGGTAACTAGACTTCAAAGGGAAATTCTCGATTGGGAGATGTTGTGAGGGAAGGGCAAAGGGAAACACTGCTTACTGCCTGTGTACCACAATGGGGGCATAGGTGCAATTTTTCTGCAGATCTGCTGCTTCCACCAGGAAATCAAATGTGCCGCACCTTCATGGTGCCTTGGGCTCATTTCCAAATTATCAAGTTTAAGAATGATAAATGCAGTTGTTGCTCATGGTATTCCACACATCTTCCATCAAGACTGCAGCCTTACAGAGGGGACAAGGTTTCTGCTGTCAGCATAATACCTTTTCCAATTCACAATGTTTTTTGCACCTTGGAAACCAGAATTGTATATCCATTACCTATGTACTTATCCTCAGAAGGGGTAGTTTCATGAATGACACAGGCACCGATTGGTGATCAGAACAATAATGTACCACGCAGTTGCCTCTCATGCTTATATCATTTCGAGACGCTTTATGTTCTTCTGATACTTTAGTGATAGTACAACTTCCCGCCACACTATTCATCCAGATTTTTTTTTAAAAAACCTAGTAAATACCAGCAAGAATACCAGTTCACTACCAAGTCCACACACTATAATTTCCTTCTGTTTTGTGTTCTTTATGCAGCCTATGTATGCATACTTAGAAATAGCTCCTACTACTATGTTGGGATTATTTTCAGGTAAATAAGATTTCAACCTTTATTTCTATTATTCCCTTCAGTTTTGAAAAGCTTTGCACTCCCCTCTTTAGTGCTCAACTGTACACCCACCCTGATTGTTTCCATCAAACTGATGAACAACAGAACAGATGTCTCTTCACCCTTCCACTCCATTTTGTTATTATGTGGACAATCACATGGGACTACTCTGTTCACTGGCCGTCTAGATAGGCTCTCCAAGATGCTGGGCAAGAAATTCAGTGTCCTTTATTTTACAGATAAACGGTAAAGACAACGGAAATGTTATTGTAGCAAAAGCTTTCACGTAGCCGTGATATCTTATGCTGTGAGGAGGAAGGCCTGTGGCTCAGTGGTAGAGCATCTGCTTGGCATGCAGAAGGTTCCAGGTGCAGTCCTTGCCATCTCCAGTTGAAGGCACTAAACAGGTAAGTGATGTGAAAGACCTTTCTCTGCCTGAGATGCTGGAGAGCTGCTGCCGGTCTGAGCAGATAATACTGACCTTGATGGACCAAAGGTCTGATTCAGTATCAGGCAGCTTCATGTATATGCTGGAAAACAATTTTTTTGTTAGCCTTTAAGGAGTCCCAAGACTCCTGCAATGGACTAGCACGGCTACCCACCCTGGAATAATCACTGTTGTTTGGTTCTTGTAGGTTATCCGGGCTGTGTAACCGTGGTCTTGGAATTTTCTTTCCTGATGTTTCGCCAGCAGCTGTGGCCGGCATCTTCAGAGGAGTAACACTGAAGGACAGTGTCTCTCAGTGTCAAGTGTGTAGGAAGAGTAATATATAGTCAGAAAAGGGTTGGGTTTGAGCTGAATCATTGAACCCAACTCCCTTCTGACTATATATTACTCTTCCTACACACTCGACACTGAGAGACACAGTCCTTCAGTGTTACTCCTCTGAAGATGCCGGCCACCGCTGCTGGCGAAACGTCAGGAAAGAAAATACCAAGACCAGGGTCACACAGCCCGGATAACCTACAAGAACCAATGAACTCTGACGTTGAAAGCCTTCGACAATATTTTTAATCACTGTTGTTGTTTGGTAGGTGGCATCCAACTCTCCAGCCAGCTACTTGGACGTCTCTTCAGCCTCTCTGCGATGTCGACGCCGCCTTTCCGCGTCCACTCTCTCCCGCCTTGAAAAACAGGCTCCTGGCTCTATCCCCGGCCATTCCTGCTTGCCTAAGGTGACCTACTTCTTGGTTTCAGGAGCTCACAAAGGGCGGGAGCCCCGCAGGCGCGGCGGGCTTCCCCTGACCAACGCGACCCAGCCGCAGCTCTTAAAGAAACACGTCCCCTCCTCCTCCTCCTCCTCGCCGGCCTGGGCGCTTCCTCAGGCCACTCCGTCCCTCCCTCCCTCCCTCCTTCCCTCCCTCCCTCCGCCTCCCGCGCTTCTATGGCCATTCCCTTGTGGGTCATCCCTCGAGGCCCCGCCCCTCCGCTCGGGCTCCTCCCGCCCGTATATAAAGCGGCGGGGGCGCGGGCCAGGGAGCCAGAGGAGCGGTGGTTGCTGCGCGGTGGACAGGGGCGCTGGCGGCACCATGGCAGGTAAGCCGCTCGCCCGGAGAGGGGCGGCCGGGCGCTCCCGCCGCGTCGCGGCCAGGGTGCAGCCCTGCCGGCGGTTCTTCGGCCTCCCCCCCTTTGCCCCGGGCCGGGCAGGCGTCCCCTTCCCGTTGGAGGGGTGGCCGGACGCCTCAGCCCTTCCGCTGTTGGGCGAGGAGGAAGCGAAAGCGGCTCCGGGCGGCCCAGCCGGCCAGCCAGTGCCTGCTTGCGCGCGCGCGCGGTCCGCCTGGGGAGACCCCAGCTGCTCCCTGGGCTGATGGCGGCTCCTATTTTTAGGCTGGCGCGTGAGCTGTCGGGGGTTTGGGGGGGGGGCTGGCGGGTCGGGGCGCTCCTCGCCCGCCACGCCAGCCCTGAGTGGCCGGGGGCGCCGCGGGGAAGGAGACCTCTTCCCCCCCCCAACCCTCCCGCCGCCGCCGCCGCCAAGTAGCAGGTGGGTCTGGAGCAGCTCTTCCCGTTCCTGCGCGTTGGGAAGGGAGAGACCTCGTAAGCCGTCTCCGCGACGGTGGGCCTGTTGTGCTACGTGATGTTTGAAATCGAAACCTTTTCGCATCCGGCGTGGCTCGGCAAGGATGCCTTTTGCTGAGAAAAGGCCGGCCGGCAGATTATACCGGGTGTGTTCCGGATCAAGAGCTTGCTAACCTCCCTGGTTGTCTTTAAAAGTGGGGTAGGACTTATGTCCTCCATAAAGGAAGCCACAGCCTTCAATTTGCAAGATCTGAGCAAGGCTGTCAAAGATAGGACATTTTGGAGGACTTTCATGCAAGCGACTTGACGGCACTTAACAGACACACGGGACTTATGTGGCTGCTCACCTAGCTACTGTGAAGTCCTCGGTTTCCTGATGGGAAGACCAGTATTTTTTGTTTATATTTTTTATTGACAATTTAAACATTACAGACACAGGCCATTTATGCGTGGGAAGTTTTGCCTTGGATTTGCCACTGTCTAGGGGCACGTTTTCCCCATCCACATTCTCAAAACTCTGCAGGGGGGGGGGCTTGTTTTTGAGTTTTGAGAATGTGGATGGGGAAAATGTGCACCTAGACAGCGGCAAATCCAAGGCAAAACCTCCCATGCATAAATGGCCACATACATACAGTCTAGAGCAGTGGTTCCCATAGTGGGCAGTACCACCCCCTGGGGGGGGTGGGATTACCTAGGGGGTACTAAGGGGCAAAGGGGCAGCAGCGGGCGCTAGAGGTGGGCCCCTTCAACTGTGTTGTTGGATAGGGTAGGGGGTGCTGGAGTTGAGTTTGTGGAACCAAGGGGGCAGCGGCCCGAAAAGTTTGGGAACCACTGGTCTAGACCATCTTCCAAGGCAATCGGTAAATAATTATAAGTAAACCAGTAAATAATCAGAGAACACTCACTTAAATCATACAGTGCATTTATCTTAATGATGAGCTACTCTAAATTACATATTGGGAAGACCAGTATTGTAAATGTTTGTAACTAGATGTCACTTTCCCCTTTCGGCCTGCTTGTTTTCTTCTTTAAAAACAAAACTGTAACACTATAAAATAAAATACATCCCTTGAACATGGGTGAGCTGTTATCCCAAATGATGAGGGAATTACAAGTGCCTACCCTGTAGGAAAATATGGGAGGGTGTCAAAATGAGCCCTTGATGGTGGTGGCTGTGATCACTGTTTCTGATAGTGTTCACAAGGATTCATGAACACTTAAGAAGCAGGAGTCTTGAAACAGAGATGTAGGCAGTTAATGTAGAGGAAAGTTTATCAGAACTTCCCAAATATAGATATGGAAGATAAATCCACTAATAAAGTAAATGCTCAGAACCCTTATGGATTTAACATATTGGCCTTTGAAAACTTATTAAACTAAGAGGAAGAAATGTCCATTAAACTTGTATTCTGCTTTCTCAAAGGCGCTCATGTGTACATGGTTCTCCTTTTCTCACATGTTCCTCCCAACAGCCCTGTGGGGTAGGTTAGACTGAGCGTGACTGGCCAGAGGTCATCCAGGAAGCTTCACGGCAGAATGAGGATTTGAATGCATGTGCCCTAGATGCTAGATCAGGGGTGTTGAACTCATTTGTTATGAGGGCTGGATATGACATAAATGGTTGGGCCGGGCCATGCCTCACCAGCCCAGATCAGGGGGGAGGGGCTTGCCTCTGCTAGCGGGTCAGCCGTGGGCTCACCGGCAGTGGGCTAGCCTAGATTTGGGGGGGGCTGCCTCCGCTGGTGAGACTGCAGCAGGCTTGTCAGCCCAGGTTGGGACGAGGGGGTGGGGTGGGGGCTGCCATGGCTGGCTCACAGGCTTGGATAAGAGCTCTCAGGGGTCTGGATCCAGCCCCCAGGCCTTATGTTTGACATCCCTGTGCTAAATGGTCCTCTAACTAGTATACCTGACTGGCTTTCTCCATAACAATTTGCTTTTTTGGTGTGCTTGATGGAATATTGAGCCAGTTATGTTTTTTTAGATTTCTGGTTGGTTCTACAGCCCAAATTCTATTTCATTGTTTATTGAATATCCCATCCTGTTGATTATATTGACACTCTGTGTAATCTTTCTTAAATCCCAGTGGGAAAGGCAGACTATAAATAATGTAAATAAAAAATAAATGTAGCTATACCTTGCTTTGGCTGTCTAAATTTCAGTTTATGTGGGGCAACTCTTGGACCATAACATTTACACCTTGATGAAATTTGGCATGTGAGGTTTTTATTAAGTTTTGCTGAGCTGCAGCACTTCAGAGGGTGCTTATGGGAGTCATGAAAGTAGCCCACATTGAGTGGCTGGTTATGAGAAGGGAGCAGAGCATGACAATGAACTGTGGGGCAAGTCTGAACTCTTGAGGATGCTAAATTAGTACTCCTCCAGCATGGCAATAAGCTTGTTTTCTGGCCTTCTCCGGCATTAATATGGCCGTAAACAAAATAGTCTTTATTTTTAGGCTTACTATTGTGGGTCCTAATAATGACTCACTCTAATAGCACTGTGAATACTGAAAACTCATGGGGTAATATTCTAGCACTCCCATGCGTGTATTCAAAAGCTTGCCGCTTCCCATTGAAATCCTATCTGGAAAGGTCCAACCCTGCTAGCAGAAAACTCTAGGCAAGGAAAGGGCAGAGCAGGCAGCAAAGTTGCTTTAGACGTACCTCCAGCTTTTTCCTTGATTAAACTGGCTAGTTTTGGCCACAGTGTTAAGGAAATGCTGACTGATCATCCTGGTTTGGTAAGGATTTCTGCCCTTTCTTGAAGCAGTGGCCCCTTTATATGGTCCTCATTCAGCAACCTTGGTTTTGAGCTTTTCTTGAGATTCTTGATGAAGAACTTGGGCTGGTGAAACAATGCTCTTGCAATTGCTTCTATGTGTAATTTCCTACTGTCTTCTTACTCAAGCGGCCTGTTAAGGAACCAACCACACCCACAGCTAGTGAATTCTCTCTCCTTAATCGGCTATCACAAAGAATGTCTGATAGCACAGCCGAGGTGACTGAACACGGATTAACTCTTGCATCTATTCTCAAAAGGCAGATAGCCTTTTTTTTTTGTTAGTTCTGTAGTTGAGTCACAAATGACATCTAGAAAGTGCCTATTACATAATAATGACCTGTGATGAGGCTAGTGTATATGCCGCTGAATAGGTTTGCATGATGGCTTCTCTTTTTAGTGAAAATACTTTCAGATAGCTTCATGGAGAGCTACTTCCCTGAGGACTGGGCAGAATTGGCTTGTATGCCACAACAAATTAGAAAAAAAATCAAACGGTGTTGTTGAAGTTGCATCTTCTTATTTGGCCTACTTATTAGGACGGGAAAGACTCATTCAAGGCTGGATACTTGTGTGGATACTTGGGTGGCCTTCAGGTGGAACTGTGGGGTGCTTTTAGTATCTTTACGGGTTTTTTGAACCCAGCAGTTTAAGACATGCAACTACTTATGTATGGTTCCAACTCTAGATGGGGCCTGGAGATCTCCTAGAATTACAGCTGATCTCTCTGAGTGAGAGAGATCAGTTCCCCTAGAGCAGTGGTTCCCAAACGTTTTGAGCCACCGCCCCCTTGGTTCCACAAACTCAACCCCAGCGCCCCCTGCCCTATCCAACAACACAGTTGAAGGAGCCCACCTCTAGCGCCCCCCTGCTGCCCCCTTGCCTCTGTGTGCCCCCATGGATAATCCCCCCCAAGGGGTGGTACTGCCCACTTTGGGAGCCACTGCCCTAGAGAAATAGTTGCTTTGGAGAGTGGAGTCTATGGCATTATACCCCACTGAGGTGCCTCCTCTCCTCGAACCCCACTATCCCCAGGCTCAACGCCAAAATCTCCTGGAATTGGCAACTCTACTCCCAGTAGAGCATGGATTCATTTCTGTGATCTTCTTTCCAAAGAATTCCATAAAATCTATGGGGCATGTGGCAAGACAGGCTTTATGGAGAGGTGAATGGCCTCACATGCCCTTTCCCAGGCCTTTTATGCAGGGACGTTTCCCCATGGACTGTTTCGAGGCTTCCTTTTGATTATGCATGCCTTTTCCACCAGTCAAAGTTTAGGGTTGCCAACTTCCAAGTACTAGCTGGAGATCTCCTGCTATTACAACTGATCTCCAGCCGATAGAGATCAGTTCACCTGGAGAAAATGGCCGCTTTGGCAACTGGACTCTATGGCATTGAAGTCCCTCCCAAACCCCGCCCTCCTCAGGCTCCGCCCCAAAAATCTCCCACCAGTTGCAAAGAGGGACCTGGCAACCCTATCAAAGGTTGCCTCGCATTTTCCAGATTCTGGCTAAAACAGCATCTGGAAAACATGGGCAAAATGCTCAGGGAGAGTGAGCCAACCTCTGACTGGTGGAAAAGGCATGGATAATCAAAAGGAAGCCTCAAAGCAGTCTATGGGGGTGACCATGGGGAAACACCCCTGCATTAAAGGCCTCAGAGCTTGTTTGACCTTCTGACCTCGCTTACCGATACTACACAGAGACCTCTGACATCTTCCCAGGCTGTTGCTGGCTGACCTCCTTTTCCGTTATTCCTTCTTTTTCACACTCTTGCTTCCAAAAGTGCTTGCTCTTTCCTTAGGTAGAGGTACAAGAAGCAAGCAGTAGGGCTATTCCCCTTGCAACCCCAGACCTAGGACAAGTGAGTAGACAGCGTCTAGGTTTATATAAACCTACAGGTGTAAACATGTTGGATAAGTGCCCCCATATGAAAGCACTTGTGTGGCTGTGCTATGCGAAAACTGAAGTTGAACAGTTGTGACAATATTGTCTTAACTCATACTGCCATTTGTCTTGTAAGTGGAGGCTGGAATATCATTTAGAAGTGTTGTCATTCAAGAACTACTAACAAACTTCTTAAATCTGTCATGCAATGCGGTTTTTCTCTGACTTGTCACTCTGCCCCGTTCTGCATTTGTAGCTTAAATAAGATTGTTTTACTTTTGGATATAAGCATACAACTTCTGTCCATGTTCCTGAACAGGTTGCCCTTTCCTTTCTCTGCCATGTGCTCCTTAGGGCCAAACTAGATGTCATGTTTGCTTCCAATGGAGGAAGGTTAGACAGACATGACATCAGAGAATGTTGGTTCCCAATATCATACCTGTCCGTAAAATGGGTTGGGGAACCCTGACTTGTGGCAGAGGTAACATCTAGTTTGGCTTTCAGTTGTTGGTGTAAGTCCCGGGGCACTGAAATCCGGAAGCACTTGTAATCTTGGTTTTGAAGTAGCAGCAAACCAAAGTTTGCAGCTATAAAAAAAACAAGCTTAGGCTCACTCATGTGATCCTTTCTTCCTTTACACAGCAAGAGCTAATTAATGCCTGGATTTTCAGATAACAGTGGGTTAGAAGAAAAAAGAAAACTGATCTGTATTTCTCCTACAAATCAGGTTTGTAGACTAGAAATAACCTGAAGCTTGCAAACTTGGCTTGCAGGTCTGGCGTGAGCCATAGTTTTCTAGTTCAGATGCAAACTATGGTTTGCTTGAAAACAAGGAATTGGCTTGCAGCATATTCAGGGGTGGGAGAGTTGCAAAAGCAAACCTGGGACTTTCTTTTAGGTATCTTTATCAAGCCATTCTTTGACATTGTGTATAGGTATATTGATAAAGGCATACTAAATGTTGGTAATGGGTATCTAGTTCCACTTCCCCTGTCACTGGACTTGCCGGTCATTGAGCTTCAATTGTGTGGTCATTCGCTATCTTACTTGATGAAGGGCAACTTAGTTGTGTTTGTGGCTCTTCTGACCAACCCTTCTCCATTGGAAGCTCATAATTCTGCCCAGAGTCTCTTCTTTCATAGAAGTGGGAGAGTGCACAGACAGACTTTATAGTATTGTCCAACTTTGTAGTATTGTCGTAGAGTTGTGGCAAGAGCTGTTTATAACAGCCTCTTGAGAACAGTTGGAGCTAGGACTGTTGGAAAAAGAAAATCGGTAAAATTTGGATTTGGCAAAATTCAGCCTGTTTTAATTCGGGAAATGCCGAAGTCCGAACTCCCCCAATTTGGATCCATGGAATTCGGCGCCTAGTTTGGGGGAAAATTCGGCTGAATAAAGTCATTAAAAATGCATTTGCTCCTTTCCGTGGCTCCTGGGGGACATTTTGGGGATAGAGGTCTCAAACTTTCAGGGTAGCTTGAGGGGACGCTTCTTGCAAGAATCCCCAAGTTTTGTAAAGATTGGGTCAGGGGGTCCCAAGATATGGGGCCTGGAAGAGGTTGCCCCCTTAATGTGCATTTTTATTCCATTTACAGCACACATTCGAGCCATTCCGTGGCTGCAGGGGGCGCATTTTTGGGGGTACAGCCTCCAAACTTTCAGAGGAGCTTCAGAGGAGCCTTCTTGGAAGAACCCCCAAGTTTTGTAAAGATGGGATCAGGGGATCCTGAGAGATAGGGTCCCCCCTTTTCCCTATTGGGATGAATGGGATCAACCGATCCTGTGCATCTCAAGAGCAGCAAATCCAAGGCAAAACCTCCCATGCTAACCATTGCAATGCAAAGCAACACGCGAGCGACCATGGAAAAGAACAGAGGCGCACTAGGCTAGCTATAGCAAAAAGGAAAAAAAGGAGCAGGTGACTTGGACCGTGCAAATGTATTGTGAAAGTCAGATTTTGCACAAACATTTTTGAGTGAGCAGCAAAACAGACCGTGCAAAAAAAAAAAAACACCCAGAGTTTGTATATTCTGCCCTGCTCCTTCTTCTCATGGTGGAGGGACGCTCCCCCCTTATGCAAACGACCCCTCCAAACTCAAGCAAGTCTCACCAGCACCACCCCCCACCTCTCCAACCAATATGACGCCGCAGTGCACCCCCCAAACGGGGAAAAAATCCAAGACGCAGGGGATCTCACGCAACCCGCCCCGTTGCACTCAGCCCCAGGCTGGGGCAAAAACAGTGAAAAACACCAAGGAGGAGGCCTGGGTGCCGAGCGTAGAGAGACTCGCTAGCCGCCGCACAGACTCCACTTTAAACTTTAAAACTTTAAAAGCAGTACACACACTCCCACAGAGGTGAGCGGTCACACACCCCTCGGCAAAATGGGCGAAAGCCTCCTTTGGCTTCCCCGCCACAGAAACTGCCCCCCCCCCCACACACACACAGACTCTGCTTCCCACACCCACAGACACACGAAAAAAAATTATAGATTAAAGCCCCAAAAGGGTCTTACTGTGGACGTCTTCTGTTCCATCAGGAGGGACTGGGAGGACTGGGTAATCCAATACGATTCCATTTAAGCATGGGAGGTTTTGCCTTGGATTTGCTGCTCTTGAGATGCACACAGGATCGGCTGATCCCATTCATCCCAAAAGGGAAAAGGGGGGGACCCCATATCTCGGGACCCCCTGATCCCATCTTTACAAAACTTGGGGGTTCTTCCAAGAAGGCTCCTCTGAAGCTCCTCTGAAAGTTTGGGGGCGGTACCCCCAAAATGCGCCCCCTGCAGCCACGGAATGGCTCGAATGTGTGCTGTAAATGGAATAAAAATGCACATTAAGGGGGGACCCCTTTTGGGGCCCATATCTCGGGACCCCCTGATCCCATATTTACAAAACTTGGGGGTTCTTCCAAGAAGGCTCCTCTGAAGCTATGCTGAAAGCTTGGGGGCTGTACCCCCAAAAATGTGCCCCCTGCAGCCACGGAAAGGAGCAAATGTGCACACGCACACACACCCCATGGGGATTTATCTCTCACACAAACAGATACTCTCTCTTTCTCTCCCCGGGCCACACAGCAGTTGGGCTCACATGCTCAATCGCGACTGATTGGCCAGAAGAAGACCCTGCTTGGCTACTGATTGTCCGCGGGAGAATGCTGCTTACTAACTGACGGTTATGCTGCTGCGCCGAACCCCGAATTTGCCGAATTTATTCTCCGAACTCGCCGAATTCGGCTCCCCGGTTTCCCGCCTTTGTTTGAGTTCGGTTCCATCCGAACTAAAAACCGCCGAATCAGGGGAAATTCAGGGAAAATTGAATTTTCCAGGGGAAGAACCGAATCGACAGCCCTAGTTGGAGCTACTAAAAATTAGTTGGCCAGTTATGTTGCCAATACCTTCAAAACCTTTGGACCTGCATGCTTCAGAAGGTCCTGAAATTGCAATCAAGAGACTTTAACGTAGAGCTTGAAGAGTTGCATGGTACTCTGTTATTTGCAGGCGCCCAACACTACATTAATTAAGCATGCCTTCAAGAACTCTAATAGTACAATTCCAAATTCAGCTTCTTGTAGCTGGTCTGATATAGTTTGCATTAATTGAATTGCCTGGAAAAGGTACCCTTATTTCATTTGATGGGGAAATGTGTGAATCAGAACTAAGCTTGACTCCTTTGAGGCATACAGGATATATGTATACATGGCCAAACATCAGTTGAAGAGACTTCTATACACTGGTATGATGGGGTGTGCATATCACTCTGTTAAATTGTCCAGACTTCACTAATTGGAAGTTGTGTTTTGCAGTTTCATCCTTCACCAACTGTAGTTGTACAATCAAAGTAGAGAGGGAAATGTTCTTGGGTGTATGTGTAACAGACAGTTTTAGTCTGCCTTATTTTTGTATTGCGGAAAGACACTGGCATTAGTTTAAACTGAGCCTTGAGTCCCACAGGCAAGGCATTCAAGAACCAAACACTGGAATAGTAACTATAAACATTTGCTAAAAACTCTGGCACAACTCCACACAGGCTTGAATAGCAATTCAGCGGCTTTGGTTGTTCATTCTCCCCTCCCCTTCAGTATGGGTTTAAAACTTCAGTTATTGCCAAGTGGACTGTAATAAAGATGTGGGGCACTAATGCAAATTTTCAAAGGGTATACTTTTGAATTTTCCAGTTTTCATGGGGTGGGTAAGTGGGCCCTTATCAGTACCATTCCAAATAATAGTTTAGATCATCGTACCATGTTAGCACCTAACATCAGAAATGTTGAAATGAAACTCTGGGTACTGATAAACTATTTTTTGCTGGAAGTTAATACATGCCTGTTGTCTACTTAAGTTTTTTTTTTTTTGCAATACAGGAGATACTGTTTTGCCTCTGGGAAACAAGAGTTCACTTTCTTTTGCTCATTGCATTAATACCTTCTGTGCATTCTAGAAATTGACCATCCAGAATAAACTGGTGGAATGATATTTTTTTTTTGCATCTGGTATTCCTTGTCCTGAATGGCCCAGGCTAGCCTTCACTTGTCAAATCCCAAAAGCTGAGCAGGATTGGCCTTGTTTAGTATTTGGATGGGAGACCACCAGGGAAATGGAGTGCTACCACACAGAGGCAGCCAGTGGCAAACCACCTCTGTTTGTCTCTTGCCTTGAAAACCCGATGGGGTTGCCATGAGTCTGTTATGACTTGATGGCACTTTTTAACATCACATCTGATGCCGCTACAGAATGCTTGGGGGGGGGGGTACTTCTCCCCATGGCCATTGTAGAACACCTGAAAAGCATTAACGTCTCTCAATGCGTTAGTCACTGACAACAGCCCTCTAAAAAGGGATTTTATTGTAGTTTTTCCTCTGATTTTGAGATGCAAGTTGCAGTCGAAAAAGCAGTATGGGAATTTCAATGAACAGAACACACTGAATAAACTTTAACATGGAAGGGTCTTGCTTGATCAGATCAAAGGTTCTGCTTTCCTAGGGGCCAGTCATAGGCTTACGAAAAGCCAGGTAAGGTATTTATAAGTAGTGTTCCTCTGAACACGTTTAACCACAAGTTCAGGTTGTGCCAAATCATTGGCGTGGTTTGATTCTGTATGAACAAACCGAGAAAGGCATCCTCAGAATCATTTGCCTGTTCTTTCTTCCTTGTGCACTGCAAGCTCAACGTTATTCTAGGGTTTTATTTTGTTTTGCTTACCCGTTGTTTGACATTTCATCTGATCTGAACCATGCCTGCCTTTGTAATAGCTGTAATTCTCAAATACTCAGCACTAATGTGACTTGTATATCTATTTCCCTTAAGATCAGTCTTTTGTGACGCTAGCTACCAATGATTCTTATGTGAAAGGAGCGCTTGTATTGGGGTCATCTCTACGGGACTCCAGGACAACAAAGAGGCTGACAGTACTTATAACTCCTCATGTTTCTGATCCAATGAGGTAAGATGTGAGACAAATGTGTTCTGTAAGTAAGCCAGTTGATCATTTGGTAACTAATGGTAGTGCTGATTCCGTCTGGACAAAAACATGTACTTGGTTACAAGTGAGGTGAGACACTGTTGCGTGCATTTACTTAAAGGTGTAGATTACAGCAGGGGTCCTCACTGTGGTTCACATGGGCACCCACTGATACCTTTCTTGGTGCCTGCCAAGTGTTTTTAGAATCTGGGTAAGGGCCAGGTGGGGATTTTGCCCAGCAGGGCTGTTGAAGGTCTGATTGGCTTTACAGAGTTTTAAAAAGTTGCTTTAGCAAGTGACTGCTGCCACTACAGCACAAGGATCTTCACTGTTACTGTGTGTCTATGCAAGAAAATACGTTTTTAAATGTGCTCATTTTACAAGCCATCCTGTTAAACAGCGTTTCTGCCTGAGATGCTGAAGAGTTGTTTAGAGCTATGCATAACTGACATTGTGTGGTTGGCTCTTTCTCCTGTAGCAACCATTTTGTGGTTGTAGCCTCCACATTTTGTTAGAATTCCAAAGGTGCTTGAAAAGGTTGGGAACTCCTAGGTTAGAGTTGATTCCACCTGAGTTTGATGGACTGGAATGGAACTAGCTGAGCTTTTGTTGTATGGTGATTGGTGGTTCTCTAGTTTCGAGAGACAAATTCCATATCCGTTGGAAAGGGCTCTCAAACAGCCAAGCTGATTAGACCATAAGGTACGTATGCCCTTCCTAAAAAGAAACTGCAGTGATGCCATTACTCATTGGAGCAGGAAAAGGGGGGAAAGCATCAACTAAAAAAATGATGCTAAACTTGCACAAAGGTGTGAGTTCTGCAACTACTTAGAGCATGCCAAATATAAGCTGCAGGGTGAACCTTCATGTCTCATCTCTCCTAGACTTTGACTCTAGAGTAGAAACCAGTACAAGCACACTGTGCCCAGCTTTCTGCTCCAGCGTTGTAGGGCTAGAACAATGTAGGAAGGAAGACCTGCATAAAATCTGCTTATTTGGGGCATGCAGATGGGTTCTACTCTGGCACTGCAATGTATGCTGTTGAAATGTTTCTGTGATCTTGTGAGAGGTACAGTGGGTATTGCATGCCTTCCAAAAAACAGAACATGCAGATGAGCACTAGGTCACACACAACGTACAAATAGGTTGCTGGAGTAACTGCTTAGCTCTTGTCCTGCAGTTGGTGGATGTATCAAACTAGAAAATAGGATGGAAGTTAGGCAAGCGAGAGTGGCTTTCAGTAGAAATTCAGAATGGCTGTTTAAGAAAGGAAAGAGATAGCTGTAAAAAGAAATAACTGGTACAACACATCAAGCACTTTTCCATGTAAAACTACATTCTTGTTTCAAGTGTGGTTTCAGGTGTATAAAACTACATGTCATCTAAGCCTAGCTGGCTAGGTAATTCGGTTGGTATGCCAAAATTGCATACATAGCAGCTGGAAACCTCCGCTAAAATGGAAGGTCAGGTGAAAGAAATGCTGTGGAAGTTTCCTGCCCACGTAGTGTCATACTTTCAAAATTGAGCTTTCCCTTTCGGTAGGAGTGGCACAAAATTGCACGTCCCAGAGTTCTGTTTGGTTAGCATTAGCAGTATTTCCTCTTATATGTGCAAAGCAACAGAGGTTACAAGGCGTTTATCTAGCAACTTGTACAGCCTTCTATGCTGCACATGTTAATTGAATTCATGGCTCCATTATCTTATATTACTTATGTTTCATAAAGGATTATTGCTTCATTTCCAACGATAGCTACGGTGAAAGTCCGAAGAAGGATATCGAAATGGGATATTAGCCGGCAGACCCATTGTTGTTGTGATTCTGTGTTATATTATCAACACTTTTGTTTTTGCACATTAGATGTATACTGTAATACATGTCCTGCAACTTCTTTGGACCTTTGTTACTACTGTTTCGGATAATTTTGGAGTAGCTACAAGTTGCTAGATAAATGCCTTGTAACCTCTGTTTTGAACATTTTCTTGGTGAGCCACACAGCACTGTCCCCCTTACATTGCCTTTCATAAGACACCAGTGTAACCTCACAGGCCTGTCTCCATGCAAAATATCCTATGCTGTGGCTCCTCCCCATGCCAGCATCTCTCCTCCACAGAACCTACCATAATGCTGGTATAGGGAGTAGCTACAGGATGGCTGCTGCCTCTGCCACATCTGGCATCACCGTTGCTGTGCCGAAGAAGCCCTGTTGTTGTGGCCTTCACCTGGGGCTCTGCCTTAATCCTCTGCAGGTAAAAAAATTCCTAACATGCTGCAACTTCTGTGTGATACCATCTTTTTTTTTTTAAAGCACCCCAGCTCCTGGGAATGAAAACCAGGTTTCATTCTCACTTTTTAAAAAACTTTTTTATTTTCCTATTTCATAATCAAACATTCAATACAATACTACAACCTATAAACAATACATTAGACATGAAATCTACAAAAAAAAAAAAAGTAACAAACTTTCCCTGAGTGAGCATAACAAATTTTTCTCCATGTTATGATCTTCCCTATATTAGACAGTTCTAGCTTTATAATGGGTGTGAAAGCTGGACATTGAAGAAAGCTGATAGGAAGAAAATAGATTCCTTTGAAATGTGGTGTTGGAGGAGAGTGTTACAGATACCGTGGTCTGCCAAAAAAACAAATCAGTGGATTATAGATCAAATCAAGCCTGAACTGACCCTAGAAGCTAAAATGACTAAACTGAGGCTATCGTATTTTGTTCACATCATGAGACAAGAGTCACTGGAAAAGACAGTCATGCTAGGAAAAGTTGACGGCAGCAGGAAAAGAGGAAGACCTAACAAGAGATGGATGGACTCAAAGGAAGCCACAGCCCTCAATTTGCAAGGCTGGAGCAAGGCTGTCAAAGATGGGACATTTTGGAGGACTTGCATTCATAGGGTCGCCGTGAGTCGTAAGCGACTTGACGGCACTTAACACACACACACACAAGCTTTATAACACTGGATATATACTACTTAATATAAAATCCTTCACTCACATGATACACGTACCTTATGCTAGCTCAGTAATTAAGCTTAATTCTGCTATCCCATTTATAATCACTTATTAGTTAGTTGATAAAAATTGCATAATGGAATTTAGTTACTATTATTTAGTATATTTAATATAGCCTTGAAACTAAACTTTTCCATTTGTAAAATTACACTTTTTAAGAAACGTGCAGAATGGTCTCACACTCTCAAGTACTATGTCATATTCAAAATAGCCACTGTGGGGATATTAAAATTCCCACTTCGGGAAGGGACTTTAACAGATGTTGAATGGGTGGAATTTATACCTTTGAGAAGATCAAGAGCTTGAACTTTACACCAATCCTTGCCAGAACGTAACAGTGGGGCCACATAGTTGTATGTGCTTCATTTTAAAATTTAAATTCGTGTTCTTACAGTGTTTAGCATAAACTGCGTTCTGAAACCAACTGGGCATCTTAGAAACACATCAGAAGCTGTGCATTGACTTCTGGGCACACAGCTAAGAGGTTCTTCTTCCTTGGCTGTGGCTTAAAATAGCCTGCTGGCTTACCAGAAAGTGTTTGTAGGACTTTTCTGACCTGTGTGGGTGTATGCAATTCCTAGGCAAGCTGTGGCAGCCCTTCAACGTTACTAATCTACCGCCTTTCAAGAGTATTATCTGACGTCGACATTCCTGTGCTCCAACTTAGAATTTTGCTGCAGGGATAGGAAATAGCTGGAATGCGCATTCTGAGCAAAACCTCTGAAGGCTCTGCTTAGATAAGACATGGTGTATGAGGCTGCTTCCTCATAAAAATGTAAGATGGTTGGCTGACACAATTGAGAGCAAGTTTGAAGCACTGAATATAGATATAAAATGCATTTCTCCTTTCAATAGGCAAGTCTTGGAAAAAGTCTTTGATGAAGTAAAACCGGTAGATGTATTAGACAGCGGAGACTCTGCCCATCTTGCGCTACTCAAAAGGCCTGAGCTTGGTGTTACGTTGACAAAAATCCACTGCTGGGAACTGACACATTATTCAAAGTGTGTGTTCATGGATGCTGATACAATGGTATGTCTCACTGCTGCTCAGAATACAACTTAGCCGAAGTTTATTGGTTTTGGTAATGTTTAAAACGGTAGCATTTCGAGTATGTTGGAGTGCTCGCATGGCAAAGCTTTGTCTTGTAATGGCTTTGGCATACAAATTCTGCAAGGTTTGATGTATTCCCTCATTGAGCTTGGAACCATCCCATCAGTAGGTGTCATGCTGACAACCAGTTTTGGATTCACATTCCAGTCTTCCCAGTAGCATTGAATCCCTGCTCTGCCAATACACATAGGAAGATCTAACAGGATTTCCTGATGCAGAGTACACTACAGTGGATACAGGAGAATCCCAGAAACGTTATGGGAGGGGTGTTGGCTCAGTGGTAGAGCCTCTGCTTGGCATGCAGAAGGTCCCAGGTTCAATCCCTGGCATCTCCAGTTATAGGGACTAGGCAAGTAGGTGATGTGAAAGACCCCTGCCTGAGACCCTGGAAAGCCACTGCCAGTCTGAGTAGACAATACTGACTTTGATGGACCAAGGGTCTGATTCAGTATAAGTCAGTTCATGTTCATGTGTACTCTTGCCCAAAACAGTATCCCTCTGCTTACTTGAGGCTCAATCTCCTGGCATCCAGCTTACTCTTACTGGGCTCTTTCAAGGGGGATGTTATTATTCTAGAAGCTGGTTGAAATGAGAATCCACACAATCCAAAGAACTGGCTATCAGATTTTTTAGAAAATGCATGCTTTTCTTGAAGAAGGTGACCTGTGCTATGGTGTTCTTGTAATGTGTATTTTAACTTTTCTCCAAAATAAATGTGTAACTCCAAAATCTCCAATCAGGTTTTATCCAATATTGATGAACTGTTTGAAAGAGAAGAGCTTTCTGCAGCACCAGATCCTGGCTGGCCAGACTGCTTTAATTCTGGAGTCTTTGTCTTCCGACCTTCCATCGAAACATTCAATCAGTTGCTACAACTCGCCACAGAAAAGGGCAGCTTTGACGGTACGTGTTTGGCTGGGCTGTGCGTCCGGAGTGGTGAGAGAAGAGGGCTCTTGCGAAGAAAGCTCTGGGGAGGTTGATTCATATGAACCAAAAACAATATGCCGGAAATGTTTAATGCTTATAGGAATCTAAGCTGCTATAAGCTTTCTATAGATTTGGGTTGTGCTTTGGGGGAACTGGAGCGCATAAAATATTAACAAGATCGTTTTATAAATTGGCTGGAATGCAATGGAGCAGAGTGGGTGTATCTTCTGATTGACTGGATGCCTGCATCTTATGATTTTGAAATGCTCACAAGGTTGAGGTTCCAGTGGGCTCTTCTCCCTCTAGCCCAAGAGCTTGGTGTAACAAAAGTGATGCCTGTACTATAATGTAGTTCCATCTGCTGTAGTAAAGTGACCACTGCTTTGTTTTCTAGCTGTATTGGTTTTATTCTTTAGGCAAAAACTGGCTCACCTAATTGTTAGGGTTGTGAAAAGAATATTGAAACAAGCAAGTTCTTTCATTACTTTACTGTAGTTGAGCACTCATTTACATTAATTTGCATAACAGCAGCCCAGTCAGTCCTGGGTTGCTATTCCATCTTTGCATATCGTGAGCCAGCGCGTGGTGTAGTGGATAAGAGCGGTGGACTCTAATCGGGGAGGACCGGGTTTGATTCCCCACTCCTCCACATGAGTGGGGGAGGCTAATCTGGTGAACCGGGTTGGTTTCCCTACTCCTGCACACGAAGCCAGCTGGGTGACCTTGGGCTAGTCACAGCTCTCATAGAGCTCTCTCAGCCCCACCTACCTCACAGCGTGTCTGTTGTGGGGAGGGGAAGGGAAGGTGATTGTAAGCCAGTTTGATTCTCCCTTAAGTGG
Source organism: Euleptes europaea (assembly GCF_029931775.1). NCBI lineage: Eukaryota > Metazoa > Chordata > Lepidosauria > Squamata > Sphaerodactylidae > Euleptes > Euleptes europaea. The sequence continues at coordinate 31,230,540 of NC_079316.1, read as the reverse complement.
TAGAGAAAGTTGGCATATTTAAAAATAAAAAACCATAAACTTGCCTTTCTTATTAAATGCACATGCAGGATGCACTATCATTAAGTAAGGTCAGTACCATGAGGATGTTGAATGTAGCTTCTTATGAACAGAGAGAGCATTCTGTATACAGATACCCTTGGGTTATGTTTGCTGTTAGTTTCCTCCAACTTTAAGGGCTTCCTCAGTTGCCAGTCAGTGGAGATGTCTCTTGGTATAGTGCTGTTCCCTGTTGGTGCTATTCTCATTTTCATTCAAAGCCCAGCAACTCAAGAGACTGCAAAATAAAGTAGCAATGTCAAATAGCAAGAGTTCTTTAAAGCTAGTGCTGGCCTTCTTGGCTATCTTGCAGTAACTTGTGCTCTGGTCCCAGTTAAACTGGCACAGCTGCTAAAAAGCTTGGAGCAGAACAATAGAGATTTCATGGGTTTTTTTTCTTTGTCTTGAACAGAAATACGCTGAAGTCTTGGTGTCTGTTCATGACTGCACTTTGCTCAGTCTAAATCTAATAAATTGGCCTAACAAGATAACGTTGTATTTATCCAACAAGCCACTGTACAGTACAAATGCTACTAATTGGCATATTCTGACAATAATGTTGGCACCCTGGAGAATAAAGCTCAAGCATTGAGTCCCTGTGCTGTGCAAGCTAGAATGTACTTATTTCATTTATACACTGCCGTTTTCTCCAATGGGGACCAAAAGGGGCTTAGATCATTTTAGAGCCAGTGTGGTGCAGTGGTTAAGAGCGGCGGACTCTAATCTGGAGAACCGGGCTCGATTCCCCACTCCTTCACATGAAGCCAGCTGGGTGACCTTGGGCTAGTCACAGTTCTCTGAACTCTTTCAGCCCCACCTACCTCACAAGGTGTCTGTTGTGGGGCGAGGAAGATAAGGAGATTGTAAGCCGGTTTGATTCTCCTTTAAAAAAAGGTAGAGAAAGTCAGCATATAAAATCTAACTCTTCTTCTCTCTCCCATTTTATCCATGCAACAATCTTGTGAGTATGGATATGCTTTAAACTCTGAATCCAAGAGTGTGCTGGCTGCCACTTGGAATGCAGAAGATTGCAACAGGCTTGCAGTCAAAGTATTATGGGCTGTTAGGGCCTTGAAGGACTGAGGGGTTAACTGTACAAAGCCGGTGTGCATAACTTATTCTTACTGCTAACTTCTTGGCTGTGCAGTTTCAAAGAACAGTCTGTCCTTGTGTGAATATATCAGGCCAGGGACACAATTTCATGTGTTCTTTTCACTGTATGTGTTCTAGTAACTCCAAAGCCGGCCATTATCTAGGGTTCCTGGTATCTTAAACTGAAATAGATCTGAATGTTTGTCACCAAATGACAATAGTACAGAGTGCTACTTGTTCCAGTTTGGGGATTTCTTACATCTAGCTTCAGGCAATTCCGGTTAGAGGAAAGTTACAGAACAGAGGCTCAAGTTGTACTAAATGCTGACTTCCGGTGCTGACGCTGGGCTGATTGCCACGTCCTCCCAGGGGCTCCTGGGGAGAATCAAAGTTTGCATGTAATTTGGGGTGTTTTACCGCACCCCAATCCAGCCCTTGCAAGTGGGCTGAGAAGCAGGAATTCCCTGCAGCCATATATGCGGTTTGATCTCCTGAATACTCCGAGGAAGCTTTATTAAGTCCCCCGGAGTTTCAGACGTTTGATCCCGTGGGCACGAAGGGATTGAAATCGCCAGCGCGCAACTTCGGCTTTAGAATCTACCCTCCAGCACCTTATAAACATCATAAGGACTACATCAAGATTAAAACCTCACCTCCAGACGCCCAAGTGAGTAGATAAGAATCCTTCGCTTTTCACTGGCGTTATCGAATAACAGGGGGTTGAAGAAAACATTCCTGGTAACCGTTTCCCTCCCTTAATTGAACTGGATGATTTTGCTGCATGAGATCCATCAGACAAACCAGCAGGAGCCTTATCAAACTGATCAACTTAAACTAAAACAACGAGCTTGAATGATTGACGTAAGATCTGCCAATCCGACACGTTCTTAAAGGAAGGGGAGGGAGAAACCTTTGAGAATTTGCTTGGGGTAAAAAAGGTCCTCCAGCCACGTTTTACAACAAAGAGGATTTCTTGACCGGAAGACTCTGTGCTTCATTCAATATCCCTCTCTATTGTTCTACAAGCAAATCAACAGGAAGAAGGTCGTAGGACCGGAAATTCGTCTTACTCGTGTTACACCAAAACCATTCCTGAAGGTAACAACCATAGAGAAGAGACGATAGAAGGTCCGCGATGAGGCAACTCCTGGAATACTTCCTGGTTCTGCCGATCTAGAGCGTCTGGTAAAACTCGTTGGTATTTTCAACTTTAAAAAGTTATTTTAAGCTTAAATACTCACTTCTTCAACCCGAAAAAGATATTAAGCTGGTCAATGAAATATTCTCTATCAACTACATGTAATGGACTCCTGCTAGATGACCATCAATTTTTTAACTAAGTTACATATGTAAATGTCTGGAACCTCTCCCTGATCTGGCTAAATTCATAGCCCTGCCCTTATGAAATTAAAGGAAACTTTACAGAATTTAACCATGGAAAAAAAAGTACAGGACATGCTTGCTAAACATTCTGAGGCGACAATTAAACAATTAAAACAAATATCAACACAGATGGCTCAACTGATTTCAATGATGATGACTCTTGACCAATCATCACAGGTATGTAATCAGAAGTTGGATCTGGTTACAGAAGACATAAAAGTCATGAAAACTCAAATGATGGCCACAAATACAGACATACAAGTAATGGATTCTTCTGTCCAAAAAGTCATGGAAGAATACAAGGATACAAAGAAGAAGACAGAAGTCCAAGAAGGTAACCAGCTGGTGACAAAGAGATCAGACATACAAGAAATGGACTTTTCATCTAAAAAAGTCATGGAAGGACATGTGGATATAAGGAAGAAGAGAGCAGGTCAAGGAACACAGATTGAAGCCATGATGGAAATGAAGCCCAGAAAGAATTATTTTTGGATACGCACCCTGTCTGAGGAAATGAGAGAGAATAAAGAAATCCTGTTCCCATACCTGACTGACTTATTTCAGTTGCAGAAGGAAGTATTAGACCATGGTTAAAGGATTGATTTAAATATGATTGCTGGATTGGAAGGCTTTGACAGTGTGGATGGGTGGCATGGCTATTAACGATGTAGTGGAATTAAGATTTAGACATCATTTTGGGATTATGTAAACAAGTCCTCCTTATATAGACTATTAATTGATATAAAGGTATACTGGAATATGTGATTATTACTTTAAGGAAAATGTTGGAATGTACTAAGGATATTGGTTTTTTCTCCTTTTTTTTTAATAAGGGGTGGACTTATGATACGGTTGGGATATGATTTACACTGAAATAAGATCGATTAAACAGGAAATATCCCTAAAATATTGGAGAGGATGTTGTTTAGTATGATTAAATTTATGTTATACTGGCTGCAATCTTATGCAGCCAAATGGAAAGGGACAAAGGTTTCAGAATAAAGGGATTAAATCATTTAAATGTTAGAACTGGTGGAGTTGGAGAAACTAGGGAAAAGGGGAGAATTGAAGGAATCATTGTGATAATGTATAAGATCTGGGAAAAATGGAAGGTTACTTTTTACTCTGATCCAGAATGTAAAATTTTATATAACATGAAACTTTAGAATGAGATTAATACTAGGATCAGAATATGTTAACGAAGGATAATAACACTTCATTAAGAGGTAGATGGAGGTGATGGGGAAGTCGATTTATTTTTTATGTTTAATGGTAATCAAGACAACAATTAATGTAATTGTGATTGTGATATTATTTTTACATTGTTGTTAAAATTATGAAGAATTTATAGTTTTAAAAAACCAATAAAAATTTATATAAAAAAGTTGTACTAAATGCTAGCCTATATTGGTTTAGCCAAAGGGAGTTTTGTTACTTCAGCCTTAATAAAATCTGGGGCTGCCAGTTTTTTCTCACTGCTGTGTTAGGTAGCAATTGAGGTCTCTAAAACCAGTGATGTTGAAGATCTGCCGGGTTCTACATGTAGCCCACCAACCCTATCTTACCTCTGCTTCAGGTTCTGACAAGTACTGCCGTGGTTTGCCCCATCCACCCAACCCTTTCTCTGTTACTGGACAAAGTGTTCTAGCTGTTCTTTATAGCAAAAAGTTGTAATCTGATTCAAGAACCTTACACTTGTGAAGCAACATTTGGACACTAGGATTGCCTAACTTCTCTTTTCAACTAAGCAGAATGACAACAGAGCCTAGTCTGACCTGAATAGTCACCATTCAACTTGACATGTATTGCCTTCCTAGAAGGCAAAATAGCTTGAAGGTACTAGACCAACACAACACACACAGCCCCTTCTCAGGTCACTGGAGCAAATGCAGTAAGCAAGATGCCAAGACTTCAGAAGCAAAAATATCACATACTGAGTCATTGGTGTGTGTAGAGGATGTGCATGCAAGAAGGTCCTATGTTCCATCTTCATCATCTCCAGCTGAAAGGATCTGGTAGTAGGTGATGTGAAAGATTTCCAGCCTGAGACACTGGATAACCAATGCTCATCATGGTAGATGATAACTGACCTTGCTAGAGGAATGGTCTGATATGGTAGAAGGCAGCTTTGTGTGAGTCTGTAGGCATTCAGGATTTTGACATGTGTGTGGCAGACATTATTGGGGATGTAAATCTGGCTGACCTGGCACCATTTCTGGTTATCATGGTAATCAGGCTCCTTTTGGATCTTGAATAGAGGCTGACTCTCTTACTTAACTGTGAAGATGTTACATTCTCCATTTTATGTCTCCTAATCTTATCTCTCTTTTTTTTTTTAAAGGTGGGGACCAGGGATTATTAAACACCTTTTTCAGCAGTTGGGCAACTACAGACATTAGCAAGCACCTGCCTTTTATTTATAACCTAAGCAGTATTTCAATCTACTCCTACCTCCCAGCATTTAAAGCGTAAGTAGTGTGCATGGTTAAAAGTTAACCATATTTACGTGGGCTGTGTGTGTGTTCACAGTGTGGAAGGCCACTTCCAAAGTAGGGCTAATCAAAGGCTTGTGCAGCTTCATGGAAGAGTTTGGGTTCTCATTTAGGTTACACTGACACCCTTAGTTGCTTTCACGCTGGTAGAAAGAACTCCATAGTCTGGCTTTGAATGAAGCAGCCCAGCCTTGCCAACTTTTGGGTTGGCAGATAGATTGCAGGAAGGGCTTGCTGCTCTTTTCTTGATTGCTGCCTAGGAACCCTGTGGGATCATGAGACCTTGAAACAAATCCAGCTGGTAGGAAAGGATGAGTCTTGTCAACAGAGGACTCACTGCATGTGAGGTTCTGCATTGTGGCTCATCTGCTTGAATGGAATGTTGGAACTTCCAGGGCCGCATGGGAGGAGTCTATAATGCAGCAGCTTCCAATGCTATCACACAGTTCATAGATTCTGATTCTACCTTTATGACACAGAGGTGTGCCAGAGCAGCTCCATCACCCAGCCACTGGAATGGGTCAAATGGTGGAGTTCCGGTGCATAATGAAATCTTGCATGTCTCTGAGGTCATGCTTATTCTGTCCTACTGGAAGAAAAATGGGCTGTACCAAAAATGAGTCTCTAGGACAGCCATGCAACTGCAGGTGCCTGTGAAAGAAATGCTATTATAACTCCTGCATCGGCATTTGCACTAGCATATAGTAAAATGCTTTGATTGGGGGGAAAGAAAGAGGCAGCCCTCAGTTCATGGCTTACTGTAAAGCCCTGTTGGCATGTATTGCTGGGGTGAGATGAATTTTACAGGGGAGGGGAGGGAAAATGGAGCCAGGATGGAACTAGTTGGTTGGCATACATGGCACCCATCCCTTAAATAGTGAATTCTGCAGAAATCAATCACAGCCCTGATCATGCAAATAGAGTAACTGGGAGCAAGCTCAGAGCAATGGAGGAGCCTGCATGGTGTAGTGGTTAAGAGCAGTGGTTTGGAGCGGCAGACTCTAATCTGGTGAACTGGGTTTGATTCCCCACTCCTATATATGAAGCCTGCTGGGTGACCTTGAGCTAGTCACAGCTCTCCTAGAGCTCTCTCAGCCCCTCCTCCTTCACAGGGGAGGGGAAGGAAAGGTGATTGTAAGCCGGTTTAATTCTTCCTTAAGTGGTAGAGAGAATTTGGCATATAAAAACCAACTCTTCTTCTTCTTAAGTCACTCAAGAGAGTCACCTAGGACTATCATGTCTTATGAGCAAGAATCTATCAGTTGTTAAGGAAGAGCATGTGAAATTCTAGAACATTCATGCTCATTGTATCTTCGATGGCTGCCTCCATACTGCCACTTTCTCTGCATAAAAAATGTATGGTCTAGTTGTAGCCTTATATTTATCTTCAACAACTTTTCCCACACAGAGGTTTTGGGGCTCAACCTCTGAGCTTATTTGTAAATATTTAGTGAATTGTTTGCTGCCATTCTCTCTCCCCAATTCAGGACAAACGCAACCAGCTTTCTGGGAAACTCAGATGGTTCTTGCATACGTTTTGGCTGTAAAGTTCTCAGGAACTTGAGTAAAAGTAGATGTCAGATCATGCTGCTCATAAAACCAGAAGTAAATGGTGAGCAACTGATGTTGCTTAGAGACTCTAGGTTATTCACACAAACTGCTGGAGTGTAATGGAGCAGCTAGCGTAAGCAGTGCTGGTCATGGCTCAAGTTCAAGCTACGTCTTGTGATCTCAGCATCATATGAAGTACTGTCAGGTTAAAATTAGAACGCTTATTTTCGGAAGTCAATGCAAACAGGAATAAATACCTAGTATTAAGTCTCTAGTAGAGAATATCTGGCCTGGTGGTATTGTGATGTATGCTTAGGGAGGGCGGCAGATACCTGCTTAGGTAACAGAACTTCCATAATTTGCCTTGCTCCTGATTTGAAGTTGGGGTATGGTATTTCGAGCTACAGCTGGCCAGGGCTGCCCTTATTCACACGAGCACTGAATGTAACAGATGGATGTTTGAGGATATGACGCTTCATGCTAGCTGTTCCAAGAACAGGCCATTCTAAGACATGCCAAACAGCTACTCTCATGGAATGGACTCAGTCATAAACCCTATTATGAATGCATCTAATCTGTTGGCTTTTTTAGAGTGGAAAAAGGGATTTATTAAAAACAGGTGTGACGTTCAGCCTGTAAGCAAAAGACTCCCTTATCTGACGTACCTTTTTGCTCGGAAGAGGCAGTGTGAAGTGGGCAAATGAGATCAAACGATTGTATAACAAGCCTGGAATGCATGGTGCTTGGCAAATAGACCCCCTAATGTTCTAATGGGTATCAAATCCACTTATCATCTCACCACACAATACTGATGGACCTTCTCGAAACAGCATCCATTCTGGCTTCGTTCCTCCATTCCTCTGAGCTTGCTGTCAGCTTCTCTGTTTGCATGGTCAGGGCTGTGATTGATTTCTGCAGAATTCACTATTTTAGGAATGGGCACCATGTATGCCAACCAACTAGTTCCACTCTGGCTCCATTCCCCCCCCCCCAATTCCTTCCCCTGTAAAATTCAGTTCACCCCAGCAATACATGCCAACAGGGCTTTACAGTACCCTTCTGATTCAATATGTGAAGCACTCTGACTAAATGTGCTACATAAAAGTTAATGAGGGAAGAGGCAGGGCAAAATGAAGTCTACAATCTGTTGCAGACTGGGCCCCTAGAGATAAAACTGTGTGTGGGGCCATTGTAAAGTGGGGCTGCTTGTTGGCTTCCTCAAATGAAAGGGTTTTCCACTGGAGGCTCATTATTATTATTTCAATTTAATACCCCGCTCTCCCCGGCCGAGACCAGAGGACTGGTTAGCACCTGGCCTTTCCCTTACTCCATGTCTGGTTCCATTCCCCCTTCATACTTTCCTTCTTCCCAGAAGATATGAGGGGGGAGGTGCTCTATTTGGCTAAACCTTCTGTGGCAGCTGTATTGAGTTGGTGTTCACCATTCCCTCTCAAAACTGTAGAGGTGCCTGCAGGCCCGGAAAGGTTGGGGACCCCCTACTTTACAAGTTTTTGACAGTATAATCATTATAACTAACATTGTCTTCATTCAGTTCTGTTGTGTGGTCCATGACCTTTTAAAAAAGGGCTTAGCGGTATGTACTTCCTTTACCATATTTAACCAACTGTAAAATAAGCTTTATACAGAGATGCTGGCAAGAAGACTGGAGCACATGAACCCAAAATGAAATAATCTTGCTTACATTGGACATACATGATCAGCAACACATGATTTCTCTAGACTCAATATTCTAGAAACATGAGCTGTTGGAAGTATGTACCAAAGTCTGGAATACACCACCTCTGAAATGCTTCATCAGGGGATCTTCTATCAAAATTTCCCACTTCCTACAAAATTGAGAAATTTCTACAGAAGATCCCCTGATGAAGCACATTGCAAAATGCATAGGGATCTAGAAGAGCTAAATAAACTCAGCCTTGCGCCTTGCTCTCCTTTATCTTCTCCTGTCCTTTCCCACCCCCTTCTTCTCCTGATTGCTGGAGGCTGAACCTGGGACCTTCTGCATGCAGAATAGAGCAAGATTCAGCTTGTATGTACCAATTCAGCCAAACTTCTCATCCTACAGGTTTGGGACAAATGCAAAAGTGGTGCACTTCCTGGGCAGAATGAAACCATGGAACTACTCGTATGACTTCAAAGCAAAAAGTGTCAAAGACGACGCTCATGATCCCACAGTGGTTCATCCTGAGTTCCTCGACATGTGGTGGGATATCTTCGTCACAAACATCTTGCCGTTACTACAGCAGCACGGTGCTATTAAAGACACAGCCACTGGTGTTAAGGCGGTATGTCCTATTCTTTGCTTTGATCGGGACGTGGGGGGTGACGAGGGTCATGTCCCTTGCTTGCTGACCAACTCGATGAGTTTCTTTACACCAAGCAGTCAAGCAGTGGTGTTCTGCAGCTGGCATGCCTCATTAAAAAAAAGCTTGCAAGCTGGCGCTGGCGAGGCTACTGAATGAACTGATAACAGGTGATATGACTGCAACCCAAACGGGGTGGTTTTTCCCTTTAATTGGCAGCCTAGCTCAGGCTTGCAACTGTTATCGGTTGTTGTTCTAAGAAGACAAGTTGGTTTTTATATGCCGACTTTCTCTACCACTTAAGGAAGAATCAAACCAGCTTACAATCCCCTTCCCTTCCCCTCCCCACAACTGACACCCTGTGAGGTAGGTGGGGCTGAGAGAGCTCTGAGAGCTGTGACTAGCCCAAGATCATCCATCTGGCTTCATGTGGAGGAGCGGGGAAACCAGCCCTGTTCACCAGATTAGCGTCCACCGCTCATGTAGAGGAGTGGGGGATCAAACCCGGTTCTCCAGATTAGAGTCCAGCGCTACAAACCAGTAAGAGGGGAGGACATGATTGCTCTTTAAGTATTTGAAGGGCTATCACTTAGAGGAGGGCAGGGAGCTGTTGCTGTTGGCAGCAGAGGATAGGACATGCAATAATGGGTTTAAATTGAGGGCGGAAAGGTACCAGCTGGATATTAGGGGAAAATTTTTTGCAGTAAGAGTTGTTTGACAGTGGAATCAGCTACCTAAGGAAGTGGTGAGCTCCCCCTCACTGGCAGTCTTTAAGCAGAGGCTGGACAAGCACTTGTCAGGGAAGCTCTAGGCTGATCCTGCATTAAACGGGGTTGGACTCGATGGCATGTATGGCCCCTTCCAACTCTATGATTCTACTATACCACGTACTACACCACTTAGCTACACCTCTGGGCTGTGCTAAGTAGAGATCAACAGCAGCACTTTAGCTGACCTATTCTGCAGTTGCTGTCAAAGTGCAGCATGCACAGGCCAGGGGGCGGGGAGGGAGTGTGCTGAAGCCTCTGTTCTTTACCCCAGCTGTGTACCTACCAATGTGAATTACTTCTGTCTGGTTTCCCCAAAGGGGACAGAAATGCATGTTCCTTATCACTAGACATCGTGAAGCACCAATTGGCAGCACATTCTTGAACCTTCGGGATGAAATGGTGGGGAAAGGAGTATTGCATGTTCAACATCCAAGCAGTAGGAACACGAAGAAGCATTTTGGTCATGCAACCCACTCTTTATTCTGTTGTGTTAAAAGTCCCAGGCAGACTATGACTAAAGATCAGGATGTGGTAATAAAGAGAATTTGCTAGATTGACTGGTCAAAGTGGCGCATGAACCTTGAAAATACCTGCTGCTGGCTTAGAGTAATTCTTCATGTTATGTACACAACTGAAGATTGCTGTCTCAACATGGAATCCAACAGTTGGCTGTGGTCTTAGGATCAAATGGCTGTTTGTGGTTTTTGTATACCAAGGGACTTAATTCTTCTGACTTCAGTGCTAGTAGCTCTGAAATCACAACTAGGCTTAAAAAAAATGGGGGCCATTAGTGAATCCCAGCACGGTTGGGAGCGAGAGATGGCGTGACTGTATGCAGCTTATCCCTGAAAGAGCCTGTGGGTGCATGTCTGAAAGTTCGTGTCACAAAAACATTTGCCTTGAGCTCTCGCACTGTAAACTCTTTAATACTGAACTGCAATTGCCATGACTTCTGATCCCATGCACTCCAATGACACTCATGGCATAAGCTTGGGAATACAGGAAAATGAAGTTCTTTGACCTTTCTGAAACCCGAGGTACTGATGTATTCTTGAGCTGTGCTTTCTTTTGTTCCTATTTCACCTTTCTAATGAACTATTTGCAGCTATCGGGCTTGGTCTATACACTGGCTTTCTCTTGTGGCTTCTGCAGAGAGGTATGAAGAACTTACACCTGTTGCTAACTGCCTGTCTGCTGTTCTCCATCGATGTGAATATGCTCGTTTTTTTTCGTTTTTGTTTACAGCGTCTTCATTTTGCAAATGGTGCTTGCTGCTTTGCATGGGAGCATCTCATTTGGCTTTCTTACTCTTGGCCCTGCTTGATGCCTATCCACTCTTGTCACGGGTGCAGGGGGTCTGACTCACTTGCACTCTTTGCTTTTCAGGAGGAGGTCGCAGAGGCAGTGTCCCACCTGTCGCTTTCCTCCGGGGCACTGGCCCCTTCGCCCCCACCGGCCATGTCTTCAGAAGAAAGGAAAGAGCGATGGGAGCAGGGCCAGGCTGACTACATGGGAGCAGACAGCTTTGATAACATCCAGAAAAAACTTGACTCCTACCTCCAGTAGAGAGGAACTTGTATCTGCTCCACAGACATCAGCAATACAAGGACTTGTTCCAGAGTTGCAGCAACTAGGAAAAACCCTGATGGGGAGGAGGGGAGGTCAGTTAAAACTTATTGGCAGCTCTGCCACTGCTCAGCCGAAGGCTTATGCACTACCACATGTAAGAACTGAGCAAAAGCTTGTTTAAGTATCAGTCCTTGTGCCAATATGTGTGCCCAACAGACATATCTTTTCCTCTTGCACCAAACCTAATGCCGAACACGCTGTAAGGAACTCGTTGGGAACAAGGCACTTAACTGGCTTGAAACGTACTACTTAGACCCATAGGACTGTGCTTTACCTCTTCTCTCCCCTCCCCAGAAAACCACATATATATTTTTGCGTGCTATGTTTAAAAAAATGGCTAGACATTAAGGCAGCTACAGTGGAGGGGGACAAAATATGCAACATCTTAACTTGTAAGGACATTTGCTCTGCCAGTTCCAGCCATACTGAAGATCCTGACCAGATTTCTATGCACAGTTCCTACAGCATGGCAAAATGCTCTTGTTCAGTTCTGTGTACATCTTGAGACTAGTAAAAATAAGTTGCTGAACTGTTAGCTGTAATTACAATGAAAATGCAAAATAAAAAAAAATCATGGTAAACTCCTGATTTTTGTATTTGTTAAAGGACCGTACAAAGTAGTATTTATAGCCTCTGTCAAAATCTGCCACTAAATGTTGGATAGTTGACCAATACATTTAAGTATACTACTCTAGGTATCAAGAGGAATGGAAGCAAGTATGTAATCACTATTTCAGCAAAGGTGTGTTTTGAACATGACATTTTAACAATGCAGAACTTGGCATTATATCTTGTAGAAACACAGTGCTTTCTCCTGTAGCAGTCTATTATGATGTAGCCCCATTTCCTTTACAAAAATGCACTCCTGAACTTGTATGTAGTTTGCAAGATGCCAGGCACGTGGGAGCTTTCGTGACCTCAGCAGGCTATTCCACAGGGTGGGAGCTGCTCGAGAAGGCACACGCATCTTGCCCATCTTCTGGGTGACACCTGCAGAGGGCCCTGCCCTAAGGAGCATTGTTGTCATGGTCTTGCAGATATGAGGGTCCAAGGCCATGAAGGGCTTCGTTTGCAACAGCCAGTATCATGAAATGAGCTCACTAACTGATGAACAGCCAATCTGTGACTTCAGAACGGGTGTAATATGCATGCGCCACCTAGCTCCTGATAATAACCACACTCCAGTATTTTGCATCAAATGGAGTCTCCCAAGTTGATTTTGAAGGGAGACCTAAATAGAGTGCATTACAGTACTCAGTCTCAGTGTTACCGTGGCATTGATCAGCTAAGTCCATGTGGGGGGCATAAGTTCGTTTTTGTAGCTGCATTAACTTGCTTCCCCAGCAGTAATAACCCCTAGGCTCTTCACCGAGTCAATAAAGGTCAGCAGAAAACCAAAAGTGGGAAGCACAATCATTTTAGACCTCAGGCTCTCCAGCCAACATTGCTTCCATCTGGTCTCTGTTTGGTTTCAATTTGTTCCCTTTTAGCTATTTAACCACAGCAGCCAGGCAACAGCTCATGACCTCTACCACATCAACAGGGAACTTGGACGGAGCGATATAAAGGAGGATGTTATAAGCATATTGATAAAATCCAATCCCAAAGCTATGAATGATTTCTCCTAAAGGTTTTACGTAGAGGCTGAACAACGGGGGTAAGATTGCACTCTGAAAAGCTACAACTCCCACACTGAAGATAACTGGTCTCTAATGACAACCCTTTGAGTCCAATTCATAAGAAAAAATTTAAACCAGTTCAAGACCCATCCTGATACCTACTTCTGCCTCAGATCACCTCAATGGAATAGCTTGATCTACTGTATTGAAGGCTCCAGTAGGAGCAACAAAGCATGGTTTTTGTTTACATTCAAATGGAGGCCAAGTCGTTTTTGTGTAGAGATGGTTGTTTTAGTGGGCTGATAATTGCCACTGAGGGAAGGTATTGAAGTGGTCTCTGCTGTTCTGTAAATAAACAGAATGAATCCCTTCCTAAGATATGATATTTTATCTTACTTAGCTTAAACACCTATAATAGGCAGGACACAACTTATTTGAACTTGAACAAAGTTCTTTTTATTGTAAAGCTTCAAACAATATATATTTCTATAACTCATACATGAGTCACAAAATAATACAAACTAGTTCTAACATAGCTTTAAGTCTAAGATCTGATTCAATATATTTGTTATTAAGCATAAAATGTTGAAAATCCATACATACCAATATGAGTTTCGAGACATCTAATGCAATGGATTAGAGAAGTCTATCTTATCATGTTTACAATACCTATGTATATACACCTGTAATATAATTAAATCAAAATCCGTTTGGACCTGACACCTTGCTGTGTAATAAACAGGACAGGCCTCGCAGGCTGCCCTTTTCACCCTCCTTTCTCATTAATGTGGTTCTTACATGATTTTAGCACCCAGGATGGGCAAGAAGCCAATGCACAAGTAGCGTGGCCTTCATAGATCCCAAGATATTGTCAACATCCATTTTGGTAACGGTCAAAACAAGTAGGGGCTACTAATTGGGAAAAGATCATAATCAACCAGAGCGTGGCACTATTTAAGTAGCAGTTAAATGGAGGTTTGGGAGTGAAGGTGGCATGGTACAGCCCGATCTAGTCAGATCTCGAAACTAAGCCAGGTCAGTACTTGGGAAGGGAGACCATCAAGGAAGATTCTGCAGAGAAAGGCAATGGCAAACCTCTACTTTTCACTTGCCATGAAAGCCCCTTGCTGGGGTCACCATAAGTTGGCTGTGACTTGATGGCACTTCACCCACACACAGCAATATAATTTGTTTACCCCTGAGCCACCTTGACTGGGTCTGTAGAAGCGGCATATGGATTTTCTAAATAAATAAGATTTAGAAAACAGGTTTTAGTACTTTGAGCAATGTTGCTCTTTGAAGGCTTGTTTTTCAACATGAGAATAGAAGCAGAAAATCAACAGATAAATGTTTACTTCAGCTCTAATACAAATAAAAATTCTAGCTATGCAGTATGGCAAAAGGTACACAGTAATATACATTAAACTCCAATATACAGACTGTTCGTATCCGCACTGCAGATAAAACCAAAACAAAATACTGTACTTTTAAAAACTGTCTGGATGAAGTCTAACCTAAGGAATTCGAGAACTTTCGCTCCCATTCTCTACACAGTTCATCCTAATAAGGAGGATGGTTGCAAAAGTACACAATGGTACATGACAAAAAAAAGGTACTTTAGAATTTTCTACTGCTGTCGACCATCTGAAGTCCCTGATCGTCACTCTCCCCGAACCTCAATATCTAGTTTTTAAAAGTTTAATGAAATGTCACCCCTTTCCCCTAACTTTGTTGTGCAATGCAGATACTGGCCATAGATGACAGAGCAATTCTAAATACTTACAGGCATGCTGACTTAAATAGGTAGCATCATGTCAGCCTCAGCCCTGGCCCCAACGTTAACAGAATTAGAAATCTATCAAAGTTTTAATTTCATTAATTTTGGTTTCACTAGATGAAGGCTTTTTGGCTCCGAAGGCTCCAGCTGCAAGTTCTCTCTTCTTGTTCTGAATTTTCAGCATGTTTTCTTCCACTGAGTGCTTCACAATGAACTAAAAGGTAAATTTTAAAATATGGTCAAGCAGAAAAAGAACAAACATGCCATGGCTTAAAAAAACATGCAATTGAAAATTCATCAGTTTGACTCCTATAACCCCCTTCACATGAACACAAGAAGCTGTCTTATACTGAATCAGACCCTTGGTCCATCAAAGTCAGTATTGTCTACTCAGACTGGCAGCGGCTCTCCAGGGTCTCAGGTTGAGGTCTTTCATATCACCTATTAGCCTAGTCCCTTAAACTGCAGATGCCAGGGATTGAACCTGGGACTTTCTGCATGCCAAGCAGATGTTCTAACACTGAGCCACGGCCCCTTATTCTCAGTAAGGAGTTTTGCTCCAACAGAAAAAGCTTCTTCCATCAGAGGACTGTCAACTTAGCAGAAGGGAATGTCAGGATTCAACCCATTGTCTTGAAGCATGAAAGTAATGAAGGTAAAACAAAACTTGGAAGTTGTGAGGCAGGAAGAGGCATAATATTTCACAGTATCTTTCCCCCTCCACTGGACCAAGCAGTAGCCAGTGGGAGAAGTTCTTTAAACTTAGTACCCCCTAAGAACAGCAAACAGGCTTCCATATATGTATTCCTGGGTGGATGAGGAACCACACCCACACTTCCCCTTCCCAATCATTCAGTGCCCGTGCAAAGCTTTTTAAAAAACTTGAGGTCTTGCCAATCTGTTTGAAAAGAGCGTGGGGCTGGATTCAGACCCCCACTCAACATGCTTTTTATCACCCAAAAGCTGATAGGTAAGGTTTCATCTTTTTAGAAAGGGACTGGATCACACAGCCCAGGGTTGCTCAATGCACACTCTTGTCTACTGAGCTGGAATTAGATGCCACCTCACCTTTGTGATGATAACATCCTGCTTCTGCCCAAGTCTGTGACATCTGTCGAAACACTGGTCCTCTGCAGCGGGATTCCAAGCCTATCAGAGATAATAGTCAAACTCAGCCCTGCTGTTAAGTAACATGCTTTCAAATGTAGAGACTTCTTTAAAAAAACACACACCCAAAAAAGCACCATAGAAAAGAACTTTGCCAAATGATTGTATCTAAAGATTCAGAGTCTTCTACCAATATAATTTAAAAGAGTTCTTTAGCTTTAGAGCTAATTTACTATAACATTTTACCCCACCTTTGTGGCTGCAGACATAAGACAGGCATACAAAACCAGGCGCAGGTAGCTCAGATCTGCATCACATCTTATGATAGTTTCACAGAGAAGTTCACTAGTAAACGGTTCTGGACAACCATCTTCTTTGCCACGAAACTCAGAAGCTACCAGGAACCCAACAGCTGCTGATGTAAGCCCCTGATCAAAGAGTCAACCAAGGTATAACAATCCCCCCACCCCCAAATTAATGGTATTTGACACAGGCCAGCAACAGTGTCACCTGCCCCAGCAATCAATCTGGGCTGGGATTTTGCAGATCAGAAAGTGTCTAAAGTTAAAAAGGAGTAATAAGTAGATGATACTTACTGGGTCCATTAAGAAGACTTGTGAGGCTGCTGTTAGATTCAAACCAACTCCACCCGCTTTTAAAGATAACAGCATTACAGCCGGGGATCCAGCTTCGGCACTTTGGAACTGCTGAATTGCCTCTACTCTTTTTTTCTTACTCAGTCTCCCATCCAAACGAGTGAAGAGAAACCCAGATTTCCTGTAGCAGAAAAAAAAGCAACATGACTGGGCAATCTAGTGCTCTCACCAGGGGAAAGAAGGTCTGTTGCTTTTTCGTGAAGTGTGAGAAGCTACTACACACAGAGAACAACAGAATGGCATCTTTATCGTTTACTGATTTAAGTGATCTTTAAAACAAGCATAACTTTACTTAAGCACATATTCCTACTTACCTCAGTGGAATCTCTATTAGAGAGAGGAATTTTGTGAACTGAGAAACAACTATACTTTTAATTGCTGGATTTTGCTTCCTTAGCTCTAGCAAAGCATGCATTAGGGCATTGATCTGAAACACACAAGACATTTACTTTCAGTTTACCAAAACTTCTTTATATGGCTTTTCTAAGTTAGTCTTGATGATTAAAGGAAGGAAGAACCCTAAAAATGTTTTCAGTATACTGTGTGCCAAAATGGCCAGTTTTTTTTCTCCCAGTCTTCTATTGTCACATACCAAAAATTCTTTTCCTCAGGCAGATAAAAGTAAGCTTAATACACAAAGACTGAGGAAGAACTGGTTTCTTATGTAACAGAGAATCTTGCAACGCCTTAAATGTGCTCTGGTATAAAGCTCCAAGAGCACTTTCATCCAAGACCACTTCATCAGACGTTTAATCACAGAAGACTGCTGTAGCCAGCCAACATGGCTTACCCTTCCTCCAATTTGAAAGATACTCTTTTTAGACATTGGGAGCCTCAACCATAAAGTCAATGCATAATATTAACAGTGTAACATATATTGTTTTTTTAGAAAGCAGTAAAGAAGTTACATTAATAAGTGGAATAAAATCCAAGCAAACCACAGGAAGGTTTCAGGAATTCACAATCCTGAGAAATGAGGTTCATTCATACGCTACAAATCTTTCTGGATGGCTTCTTGCTTTCTTTGTGTTTTCAGAGACCATTGTACTAACCACTCCCTGTTTTTCTTTCTAAAATTCTCCCTGCCCCCAAACATCACTGTGATTCTCAGTGACTGTGACATGTCAGAGGACATGAGAGGAGAATGAACCTTGTATAAATGCTGAGAAAATACTGCTATGTCACACCCACTGCTCCAGCAAGACGGCCCTCCTGGGTTGTAGCCATCAAAATCAGCAGAAGGGAAATGCACCAACTCAAGACATGAAAGAAAGGAATCTATAGGGAGTGGTGTGAATGATGAAAGGCCCAGTGAGGGGACAGAAGGGGAAAGGTGTGCTAAGCCATCAAAATGAGAGCAAAGGGAGGGGAGGAAAATGGTCCAGGGTGGTAGAACTTAGCTCCACGCAAAAAGATCATAGAGCCCCACCTTTTTTTTTTTTTAATTAGGCAGAATCCATGTACCACAAAAGAGATTAAGACTGCCTGCAGCACAAACCAGTCAAGGCAACGCAAAGCACGGATGAATGCCTAACCTATTCAAGCCAGAAGACAGCGCTGGCAAGACAGGCTGAATGGCTGCCAAGCAGTCAGCAGCCTTTGTGCCACCCTGAAGAGCAGCTTGCTTATGTAGCAGAGTTCTGTTACATGCATCTGGGAAGTCTATTAATGTTTTAAGAGTGTTTACTCGGACGTTTTCCCTTGAAGTATTTTTTCCTAACAAGACCAGCAGCTAGGATTTGTTCTGATAGTGAAACTTTGTCTGGAATCTAACGAATCACAAGCAGAAGGGGTTGTCCTACCCCACTTCCAGCCAGCGTGGTGTAGAAAAAGAAGAAGAGTTGGTTTTTATATGCTGATTTTCTCTACCACTTAAGGAAGAATCAAACCGGCTTACAATCACCCTCCCTTCCCCTCCCCACAATAGACACCCTGTGAGGTAGGTAGGGCTGAGAGAGTGTGGTTAGCCCAAGGTCACCCAGCTGGCTTCATGTTAGGAGTGGGGAAACTTGGTTCACCAGGTGTAGTGGTTAAGAGCAGCAGTTTGGAGCGGTGGACTCAGATCTGGAGAACCGGGTTTGATTCCCCACTCCTCCACATAAGCAACAGAGGCTAGTCTGGTGAACTGGATTTGTTTCTCCACCTGAAGCCATCTGAGTGACCTTGGGCTAGTCACACTCTCACAGGGTGTCTGTTGTGGGAAGGGAAAGGGAAGATGATTGTAAGCCGGTTTGATTCTTCCTTAAGTGGTAGAGAAAGTCGGCATATAAAATCCAGCTCTTCTTCCTGCTACAGTACCTTGCACCCCAAAAGCTCTCCAACAGTGAGACAAGCTTCAGGAATGATGTGGGCATAGAATACTGCAACAACAATTGGGGGGTGTGGGGTGTGCTTCCACTTGCACAAAGACAAGTTTGAACCCAAGCCAGTTACCACCCCTCCTACATTACCATAATTTGAGGCCTTTTACAATCCTGGATTGAGAGTCTGAACATTTTCACATTTTGCAGCTATAATCAAGCAGCTATAATCTAGCCTATTGATATAATTTGTTTGCAGTGCATCAAGTACTGATTTGTTTTAAAAGAAAACTTATTAACAGCATTATTTTCTTTCTGAAATTCACAACAGTGAACATTCAAACACAACATTTACCTTTGAACTTGATACCCATTCTTGGTCAGACTTTTCTGTATCAGCATCTTCTAAAGGACATTCTATGAGTTGCTGTAATCCAACCTCTTTCCTGCAAAGAGGGCATTTGGCATTTGGCTGTGAAACGTAACAGTGTTCAATGATAGTGGCTTTTGCAAACCTACATTGTCCTTTTCATGCTATCTTTAAAAGCATGTTTCATGTTACATTTCAATTAACAGTTCAGTATCTTCAATTTATAACTGAAAGCAACCTTACAGAATTGGGATGTGTATATTACTAATGAACTACGAAGGACTGTCACATTAACACTATATAGAGGGAGGAAGATCAAGTTGGGTGGAGTAAAACGTTTGCTACACATGCGTACATAAACAAGCCTTAAAAAGCTCGAGACCTTTGGTCAAAGGAGCTAGTAAATAAATGGAAAATGGAAACAAGCCTTAACATTATTGCCAGGCGACATTCTACAATAAATCAGGTAACATTTTGGTACCAATTAATCCACATAACATCTCTTCCACAAAACCAGCCCACAAGAACCAAAACATATCTAAACTTTCTTCTCTAGAAACTCTGCATAACCTTGCTTCAGCTCTTTTTCTGCTAGGCAGAGCCGTACCCCAATGAACTGTCAATCCCTGATTACTAGGCAATGTCATATACAATAGTTTGAACAACACTTTAATAATCCTTTCAAATAAATGGTTCAAGAGTCTCAAAGCATCTTGAGTCTCAATGAGAAAGGTGGACTATAAAGAAACATTGGGTTTTGATCCCATTTAAGGTTTGACTGATTACCAAAAGTGGAGCTCCTAACAAATATTCCTCAAAAGGGGGGGAACAGCTTTTGACTGCCCCCATTTTGCTTTGTAGCTTGTTTGCTGCAGTCTGACCAACAGAAAGTTGCTATTCTCAGGCAGATAAATAAACAATCCCACTTCATTCAAAGATGGAAGATCAGAGTTTAACCAGACATTTCAAACCTCATGAATTCTGATTCCAAGACTAATAGACTGTCTACTGCTGTCCGTTAACTATCTATACACTGACAGTTATTTATTAAAAATATTTCTATATTGCCTGTCCAGGAAGCTCTCTTCTCCAGCTCTGCTGGAACAGCTGAAAAGCTTTATAATACCACATAACAGAACCTTTTAGGAGATTATCCTCAGGTGTCCTAGTAATGTCCTGGGGTACAATAAGCATTATTGTTTTAGAATAAAGAATAATGGGTTAGATCCTATGCATCATTTCAGCTCTTATATGTTTTCTTGTAAAATAAGCTCTGAGGCAGGAGCAGAACATTTCTCTCTACTTCCTGCTCTTCCCTGCAGCTGCCCGTATTCTGGGTTCCCCCAACGCTGGCATTTTTGGTTCCCACAAGCAGCCCCTAGGGAAAGAGGGGGACAATGGGCCTTCACCAGTGGCTTCCACTGCCGGGGAAGATCCAATCCAATATATTTTAAATGTAAATTACATTTCTTACACTAAAGCACAAGCTCTAGAATCAAGCACCCTCAGCCTACTCACATAAGATTCTGCTAGTAATTTCTACAGTCTAAACTCTTGTTTTCTGCCCAGGAACAAAAAAACAAACACTCAGCTGATAACAATTTTAACATGAGAACAGATACTCATTATAGCTGATTTAGAGACATGCCTGGTATGCACGTGTTCAACCTGAATAGACTATATGAAGTTTCATACTACAGGGACAAGCCATACTGGGGTTAATTAACCTTTTTTCCCAGAGATGTTTTGGGACACTGCCAACTCTGTAATTCTACTGGTCTGTAGTGGATTAATGTGAAGATGCGCTAATTGTTTCACTGGTAGATTCTTTTCTCCAGCTCAGCTGATGAGCTCTACATAATAAACTCTGGTTATATAACAGCAGGATAGAAGTGCTTTGTTTTTACTGATGAACTCTCACTCAACTATATAAACACAGGATCAACTATTATTCATTCTTTTATTTTTTTAAAAGAAATGAAGCTGTAAATGCAGAATACAAACACACGCCCAGAGACAATTTATGCTAACTTGACAAGTGGATAACAAATAAAAACAATCATCACTTTAGTGTACAGACTGATGCCCTGTTAAAACTTTAATCTCAACACACCCAAATCATGGGTCTGTCTGTGTATCAGAAATGCTCTGAATCCAAACTCGATTTTGAGTGGGCAGAAGACTTCTAATCTGACAGTTACGCTAGAGACTCAGTGTCTGGTTTCCATTTCCCAGGGGGCAGAAAGGGTGACACCAACAAAGTGAAGAGTTACTCAGCATACAGTTTTTAAAAACGATATCCAACCCAAAAACTTTTTTAGATCACCTACAGCCAATATAACAGCTGATCAGTATCAAAAGGACAGCCTGTAATTTGATGCAAACAAAATCAGCAGATGAGACGCACTGAATTCACAGCTAGTCTGATCTTGACAGATCTCAGAAGATAAGCAGGATCGGCCCTGGTTAGTACTTGGATGAGAGACCATCAAGGAATACCATGGTCATCATGCAGAGGAAGGCAATGGAAAATCACCGCTGAATGTGTCTTACCCTGAAAACCCTACAGGGTTGCCATAAGTCAGCCGTGACTTGACAGCACTTTGCACACACACAAATTCAAAGGGGTTAAAATGGAATTTAATTGGTTTACCAACACAATGACACAATTATCTTTCAGTTACCCAAGACTAATGCACATCACTTTAGAATAATTCATGACTGGACTAAGGAAAATAACTAACCTTCTCTTTTTGGATGACTTCACAAATGCATGGCTTACAGTACACATGAGCACAGTGGGTTATCACAGGTATGCTGAGAGAGTCTAAGCAAATTGCACATTCTTCATCAGATCCAGAGCTTAGAACTTGCTTCATCTTCTCTATTAATTTTGAACGCAACTGCTCAGGAGTACCATCACCTGGCCATAAAAATAAACACTTACATTAAAGAAAGAAACATGACAGGGCACATCATTGCCTGGGCATTACAGTTCTGAAGCAGCATATAATATTGGTTCTTGTAGGTTATGCGGGCTGTGTAACTGTGGTTTTGGTATTTTCTTTCCTGTCGTTTCGCCAGCAGCTGAGGCAGGCATCTTCAGAGGAGTAACACTGAAGGACAGTGTCTCTCAGTGTCAAGTGTGTAGGAAGAGTAATATATAGTCAGAAGGGGGTTGGGTTTGAGCTGAGTCATTGTCCTGCAAAGTATTAAAGGTAATGTGCAAATCATTGTCCTGTAAGAATCAAGATAATGTGCTAATGAGAGTGTGGTATGTTAATGTGGAACCATTGTATCCTGAAGTGATCTGTTAACATGTGGAATCCAAGGCTAATCCGCATGGCTATTGTGGACTGTAGTCTTTGTTAGTCTGGAGGTTTTCAGGACAGGAAGCCAAGCCTTATTCATTCTTAAACTCTCTTCTTTTCTGTTGTGCTGATGTTTATGAATTTCAATGGCTTCTCTGTGCAATCTGACAAAATAGTTGGTAGAATTGTCCAGTCTTTCAGTATCTTGGAATAAGACCCTGTCCTCTGTTTGGGTCAGTCCATGTTCAGCCACTGCTGATTTCTCAGGTTGGCCAAGTCTGCAGTATCTTTCATGTTCTTTTATCCTTGTTTGTATGCTGCGTTGTGTGGTCCCGATGTAAACTTGTCCACAACTGCAAGGTATACGATATACTCCTGCAGAGGTGAGGGGGTCTCTTTTGTCTTTTGCTGATTGTAGCATCTGTTGTATTTTCTTGGTGGGTTTAAACACTGTTTGTAGGTTGTTTTTTCAAAAGTTTTACCATCCTATCAGTGACTCTTTTAACAAAAGGCAAGAATACCTTTCCTATGGGAGACCGTTTTTCCTGAGTTTTCTGATTTTCTGGTTTAATGGCCCTTCTGATTTCATTTCTGGAATAGCCGTTTCCTAGCACTGTGTGATTTAGATGATTAATTTCTTCCTTGAGAAACTGTGGTTCACAGATCCATTTTGTACGGTCCATTAATGTTTTGATTATTCCTCTTTTCTGTCAGGGGTGGTGGTTGGAGTTTTTGTGTAAGTAGCGATCTGTGTGAGTTGGTTTCCAGTAGACCTTGTGACCTAACTGAAAGTTTGTTTTACGGATGACAAGGGTATAAAGAAATGGGAGTTTACCCTCAATTTCTTTTTCCGTGGTAAACTGAATGTTTGGATGGATATTATTGAGAGGGTTTAGAACAGAGGTGGGGAACCTTTTTCCTGCCAAGGGCCATTTGCACATTTATAACATCATTCGGGGGCCATACCAGCCATAGATCTCCCGGAGTGGGGGAGGGGGGGAAAGAGGCTAGGGTCGCAAGACCTCCAGCCACCACCTGGAGGTTTGCAAACCTAGGAAAGGCTATGCAGGGCAGGGCAGGGCGAAAGGAAGGAAGGAAGGGGAGAAGGGAAGGAAGGAAAGTAAGAAGGGAAGGAAGGAAAGAAAGAAAAAAAGGAAGGAAGGAAAGAGAGGCTGGGAGGCTTCCCCACACACACACACAAGCACTCACCAGCAGCCCGGGGATCTCGCGCACACACACACATACACAAGCGCGCAGGCCGAGGGAATGGAGCACGGGGTGGGCTGGGGGGGCCCTCCGGCGGCAATGCGGCAAGCACGCGGGCCAGGGGTTCAAGCAGAGGGAGAACTGGGCGGGGACCCTTGGCAAGTGGCACGGCAAGCACACAGGAGGCGGGGGGGATGGAGGCAGGGGCCTCAGCCGCCCCAAGAACTCGAGGTAAGCCACTCACTCGCCTGGAAAAATCCAGTAGGGCATGGGCGAAGGGGAGGGGGCCAAGGAAACAAAGTTGGACTGCCAAGAGAGCTGGCCAGGCACATGTTTTCTCTCTCTCGCAATGAACAGGAAGCAGGGAGACTTGGGGGAAACGCCCCCACAATCACCCAATCAACCTTCTGCTTTGTGTGCATGCACTCCGGCTTCCCAGTGAAGCCTGAAGTGCTGAGATGAGGGCCTGGCTAGCGACAGCAGGTGGGCCGTGGAGCTCCCGCCTCGGCAGGTGGGCCGGGGGGCGGACAAAATGATCTTGCAGGCCGTATCCGGCCTGGGGGCCGGAGGTTCCCCACCCCTGGTTTAGAAAGTCCATTAATTTTTCTTCACCATGGCTCCAAATAGTAAATGTATCATCCACGAACCTGAACCAGACTGTAGGTTTGTAAGGTGCCGATTCTAATGCTGTCTTTTCAAAATATTCCATGAAAAGGTTTGCTATTACTGGACTGAGAGGACTTCCCATAGCTACTCCATCAATCTGTTCATAAAATTCTTTATCCCATAGAAAATAACTTGTCAAACAATGGTGACAAACAATGTTGTCAAACAATGGTGACAGATTGCACAGAGAAGCCATTGAAATTCATAAACATCAGCACAACTTTAACAGAAGAGAGTTTAAGAATGAATAAGGCTTGGCTTCCTGTCCTGAAAACCTCCAGACTAACAAAGACTACAGTCCACAATAGCCATGCGGATTAGCCTTGGATTCCACATGTTAACAGATCACTTCAGGATACAATGGTTCCACATTAACATACCACACCCTCATTAGCACATTATCTTGATTCTTACAGGACAATGATTTGCACATTACCTTTAATACTTTGCAGGACAATTACTCAGCTCAAACCCAACCCCCTTCTGACTATATATTACTCTTCCTACACACTTGACACTGAGAGACACTGTTCCTCAGTGTTACTCCTCTGAAGATGCCTGCCACCGCTGCTGGCGAAACGTCAGGAAAGAAAATACCAAGACCACGGTTACACAGCCCGCATAACCTACAAGAACCAATGAACTCTGACCGTGACAGCATATAATAGATACACATTTGGCTTTGTTAAAAGCAAAACAGACCGCATCTAATTAGCAGTTGGTGAAACAGCCAAATATACTTATCTTTTGTACTTACACGCTTATCATTCACTATCTTTAAAAAAAAATATATTTTAAATTGATTTACAATCTTAATTGTTTTTCAATTCACAAAGTACATAATAGAAAAGATTTCTATTTTATCTCTAAGCAGGTATATATATTTAACTTCCCCTCTCCCCTCCTCAGTCCATTTAATATCCATGTTTCTCTCTTTGTATTCAGTTCTAATTCATTATAATAAACCAAATCTGTCAATCCTACAATAAATGTTTAACTTTAGAAGTTTAGTTACTACTAACATTTTGAATTAGATCAATTCATATCCCTTAATATTTCCCAATTTAAGTTCAGTTACACAATAAATTGTCCATGCCTCCCATTCTCCCAAAAATTCAGTATTTTCTTTTTGATTTATTAATGCAGTTAATTTTGCCATTTCAGCCAGTTCCATCATTTTATCTATCCAAGCGGTCTTGTCTGGTATCTCCAAAGATTTCCATTTCATTGCATAAACCAGTCTTGCAGCAGTGGTGGCATGTATCAAAAATGACCTCTAAGTCACTATAGAGTCTGGTATTATACTTAACTACATCATTTCCGGTGTTTTAGGTACATTCTGTTGTATTATCAACCTTAGTTTATTATAAATCATATCCCAAATTTTTTTTGCCTTTTCACAAAGCCACCAAATATGATGAAAGGAACCAACTTCTTCTTGACATTTCGATGACACTGATCCATACATTTTAGCTAATTTCTTTGGTGTCAAATACCATCTATAAATCATTTTATAAATATTCTCTCTCAGTGACTGCGAAAGTATATGTTTCATATCTTTTGACCAAAGTCTTTCCCATTTATTTAGAGAAATATCATGACCCAATGTCTGTGCCCAAGTTATCATCGTTGGTTTAATTTGATCTTGTTCCGTGTACAATATCAATAACATCTTGTACATTTTTGAAATTAAATGTTCATTATTTTCCAATAACATTCGTTGAAAAGTTGATTTGTCTTTAGTAAAACCTATCTTCAAGTCTTGTGAATATACTGATTGTACCTGATGATATTGGAACCAAGTCATATATTCCTTCAATTCTTCATATTCTTTTAGGGCACATTTATTTCCTTCCCAAACCAAAAGGTAATAGGTAACAAATTGAGCTGGTCTCAATGGTCTCAAAGTTAACATCTCTTGTGTAGAGATCCATGAAGGTGTTCTAGGTTCAAGAAGATGTTTGTATTTTAACCAAATTTTTATTAGTGAAAATTTCACAATATGATGTTGAAAAGTTTTATGATGTTTCAGTTTATCATACCATAAATAGCCATGCCAACCATATCTATTATCAAAACCTTCCAAATCAAGCAATCATTTGTTCTTTAATTGTATCCAGTCTTTTAGCCATACCAAGGCAGATGCTTCCGCATATAGTCTAAAGTTTGGAAGAGCAAATCCTCCTCTTTCTTTAGCATCAACCAAGTATTTATAGGCAATTCTTGGTTTTTTCCCTTGCCATATAAAATTCAGCAAATCCCTCCTCCACACATCAAAATATCTTGTTTGCTCCACTATTGGTATATTCTGAAATAAAAACAGTAACCTTGGTAAAATGTTCATTTGTGTTACAGAAATACGACCCAAAACTGAAATGTTTTTATTGGACCATGATATCATATCTTTTTTAACCAGGTCCCATAGTTTCACGTAGAAATAAAGACTTATTGGTGAATAACTATTTGTAATCCAAACACCTAGGTATTTTACTTTATTAGTTTTCTTCCATCTAATAATATCCAGAAAGTCTTTTTGTTCTTCTTTTGAGAGATTTTTAAATAAAATCTGAGTCTTGTCTTGGTTTATCCTAAATCCCAAGACTTCTCCATATTGCTTCAACAAATCTAATAAATGGTTAATAGATTGATTCGGGTCATCCAAAATAAGTAACAAATCATCTGCAAAAGCTCTCATTTTAAATTCTTGTTTATTCACTTGCAGACCGTGGATTGCATCTGTTTCTCGTATCTGACAACATAGTTTCCAAAGTCAAAATAAAAAGCAAAGGTGAACGCGGGCATCCTTGTCTAGTTCCTTTTTGTATTTCAGTTTTCTGATATTGCTTCATTTACTAAAATTTTGGCTTTTTGAGTATTATATATAGCATCTATCCCTGTCCGAAATCATACACCAAAATTCATTTTTTCCAAAACCTTTTTCATATATCCCCAAGAAACCATGTCAAAAGCTTTCTCTGCATCCAAAAAAATAAAAGCTGCTTTATGTTGATTATTCTGCTCATAATATTCCATTGCATCCAGTAAGGTTCTTAGGTTATCTTTTATTTGTCGTCCAGGAACAAAGCCCACTTGATCTTCATGAATCAATGTTGTGATGTATTGCTTTAATCGATTGGATAAAATAGAAGCATATATTTTGTAATCCACGTTTAAAAGGGATTTGGTCTATAATTCGTTACTCTTTCAATATCTTTTCCAGATTTATGAATCAACGATATATAAGCATGCGACCATGTCTCTGGAGAAAGTCCTGTGTCTAAAATTGTGTTACATACTTTCAAAAATGGATCCTTCAAGTCATCCTTAAATAGTCTATAAAATGAAGCTGTAATTCCATCTGGGCCTGGTGTTTTATCCGTCTTCTGTTTAGATATTGCATCCTCTATTTCTGTTATTGTAATTGGAGCATCCATAATTCCCTGCTGTTCAGAAGATAGCCTGCTGATCCTTATGTCTATCATTCACTATCTTTTAAGTTAAATATGATTGAAAGTGCAGATGAAGCGACATATTAGAAACCAAATGATCTTTTCCTGGGATTTTTTAAAACCAGCATCATAATGATTAATTATTTCATAAGCTATCTTCCATGGCTTCACACACTGAAGTTGTCTCAGTTACTGAGAACCATTAACTCTTTACACAAGTATTGAACACATAATCCTCAGACTCAGGACTGTGCAAGATTAGTTTCTAAATCAGAAAAAAAATGAAAGAAACCAAAATAGAAAAACTGAGGGCTGATTCAGGCCCTCGCTGTGCCAGGCAGCTGTCAGGTTGAAGGGAAAACAAGTGATTTCCGATGTCCCTCCCCGTACACTGTTATGGCATCTTTTTCCGTGTTTTAAAGGGTCCTTTGGAGGTGGTAAAGTGGGATCACATGACGTCTTTCCCCTGTGATCCTAGTGAACTACACCAAAAGGACCTTAAAGGGTTCAGGACACTCTTATGGCTTAAAACGGTGTGAGAGAAAAGGGAGCTGTTCTCCAACTCATCATACGCTTTACCCTCTAAGCATGCTTGCCTGCTGATGATGTCACCACACAGATCGGAATGCTAACAAATCATTAAAAGCAAGAGGATAAAGTGCATGTAGCTTTTTTTCTACATAAGCGACACAAAAATTCAGTCTTTTGGCTATTTTTCTCAGCACCCCTGTGATAAAAGCATGGTTACGTTTCAGTATGAAGATACCGACCTTCTTCAAAGGTGGATGGAGGTGCGCTTGCACAGAGATGTGGGTGGCAACACATCTGTCTCAATCTCAGCAAGGCACCCAGAACATCTGCATAGTGGGCCAAAACAGTTCCCTCATTAAAATACCTGAAAAACAGAGCAAAGTGTGACTTACAGCTTCAATATCCACTCAAACTGTGATTCATAAACCCTCTAAGCTTCTATAGGTTGAGTATCCCTTATCAAAAAATCCAACATTCAAACTGATCCAAAACTTTTTGAACGCCCACAAAGGGTAATAAAATGGCACATGTGCGGGCCAGTCGCACCAACGGCAGTTTCCCCACAGTGCCCCACATGTACAAAATAATTAAAAATGTTGATTAAAATTACCTTCAGGCTATGTGTATAAGGTGTATGTATAATAACAAATGAATTGTGTGTTTAGGCTTGGGTCCCATCCCCAAGATATCTTATTATGTATATGCAAATTTTCCAAAATTTAAAAAAAATCCAGAATCTGAAACTTCTGGGGCCCAAACAATTCGTATAAGGGATACGCAACCTGTAATAGAAATTGTGCATACATACAATTTATTTTGCCTATTGTGTCACTCTCACACACCATGGCTGCAAACTGCAACCTATATTTGGGTTTTACTCAGAGAGCCCCAAATACTGTGAATTTAACTTATAATACAAATAATTTCACGTGTGACTGCAGTCCTCTGATTACTTTTGTATGGTCAGTCAGAACTGTCAAGGACCACCTGGCTAAAACCTTGTGAAACATTTCATATACAGCACATTGTTTAACAAGGCAAATAGCTTTGTATGTGATTATAACAGATCAAGGCAGGAACTGAATAGCTGGTGTTACTGTATTCCCACCATCCTGTCCTTTTAATAAATAACAATGCCATTTTGGATTCTGTCACTCATACAAGACAATACCATAAACATTTCATCAATTAGTATTCTGATTGCAGTCAAGCACAGCAAGCGTTGGGACCACTGAAAACAAGGGTTCAATGTTACATTTAAGTGATCCTAACTTTATACCTTAATTCTGCATTCCAGTGTTTTGAAACCACATATACTGTTGTTTCAAAAATACTGTTTTGAAACAACAAATTCAAGATACTGTTGTAAGTCGGACTATAACAACTGAATGCAATGTAATGGAAATTTCTTTCTCCACTTAACAGTTGGCACTATTTACCTGATAATAGCAGCCTTGCTCTCTTTTTTCACTGAATGATAGATAAGATTCTCTTCCTCTGTAAGAGTAATATGCTGAATAAATACTTTACGATCTGGAAGCTTCAAAACTGGCTCCCCTTTCACTTTGCTTGTTTTCGTTCTTCGAAGCGTAATGCTCTTAATCAAGGATTGTAAACGCCTAGCAATACAAAGGAAGTGCCCATGAGACAGACTGTATTAATACTTAAACAAATTTCACATTTAATTGCATTGCTAACAGCACAATCCGGGGGGGGGGGGAGTTGGTTACGGTGGGCTCAGATGGTGCAGTTGCACCGCCTCCTGAGCTGCTTGCTGCTAGGTGCAGCAAGCTGAACATGCCGTTTTCAGATAAACTCTGTGAAACCACTCCATTGGGTTTCATAGGACTCTACTTGCCTTTTCGCTAGCGCAAGTTCGCACCAACAAAAGGGGGCATTCCTGGGGGAAAGGACTTAGGGAATGCCCCTGGGAATGCCCCACTTCAACGCTGGTGCAAGCACTTGCGCTGGGAAAATCTTGCCATAGCAGCAGCAACGGCACCCAAACGCTACTGCGCCATTCCCGGACAGCAGTGTAAGTGGCCCTGCGCTGGCGTTAGCGCCACTTTAGCTGGTGCAAGTGGCACTAATGCTGCAGCAGGGGTCACACTGGCTCCTGTGCCAGTTCGCCACCCCCCTTCAGGATTGCTCTGCCCGACTGGTAGATGAAGCTAGGCGAAGTTGCATGTTTTCTACATTAATGGAAAGAGAATTACTCTTATCAGGTTATTTTAAAGTCTGTATTCTTAATAGCAATTAAAACAGCTATGCTTTCCCAAAAGGGACTAGAAGCAATTTCATACTTAAGCCCGCCTTGATCTCCCATAGTGACAGGACGCTGGATCGTTCGCCGCCACCATTCTCTGTCTGTGAAAGGTTTCAGCTTTAAAAAAGAAAGAAGAGACCACAAGTCCTTCAAGGAGTTCTGAATGGGTGTGCCTAAAAAGAGAGGGGGGGAACACACATTAACAACATGCTGAATTAATAGAAAATTTCAAAGTCAAAACTGGTAAGCAAAAAATAAAATAAAAGAGGCTTATGAGGCTTAAACGTTATCAGAGAATTGTCAGCTTGATTTATTATATAAAATTAACCACACATATTTTACATGTTACTAAAATTACCTCAAAAAGGTTGCTACTGTATATTAACATTCCATTTCCCAAACAAGACCATCTGAAAACACTTTTATTATTTATCAGTACCAAAGTCGAGGAAACACTATACATGCACAGCTGTTCAAGTCTAACCTCGTAATTCAGAAGTTAACACAGGGCTGCACTCTGCAGCCTATGGCATAAATACCTGTCAAAATCCATCTTCTTTGGGCATCCAAATCTAGTATAGCCTTCGTTTGCTGAGCATTCGGGTTTCGTATTGTGTGTCCTTCATCCAACACCACTCTCAGCCACTTAAAACTGTGCAAAGTACTATTGCTTTTTGCCTGGAGCAAAATAAGAACAAAATACCAAGACCACGGTTACACAGCCTGGATAACCTACAAGAACCAAAATAAGAACAATTCCGGTTGTGTTTTTTTTTTTAACACACACACAATTTATTCTCTTACAGAAAAAACTTTGTGAACATAATGGAAGAGCAACAGAGGAAATCAGCTGCATCAAATATTCTGCATGCGTTTAAAACAGACCATTCAACAATGAAACTAAAAATCATGCATGTAATTGAAAGCCAAACTTTTATTTTAACACTTCCCCCAAAAGCTATTATGGTAATTTAAATACTAAATACTCTACACTTAGGAAACACTACAGAAATACATTTTTTAAAAATGGTCATCTATCAATTTAAGGAAAAAATCTAACTGGCAGTTTCAAACAAATGAAGTAGCAGCTAAATAACTGACATTTTCTGAAGGGACAGCAGTGGAGTACAAACCTCTATTTCACTACAAAGCGAGCGTATGAGTACTTCCATGGGGTGTGTGTGTGGGGGGGGGAAGGATGAAGATAGCTTAGACTGTTCTAAAAAGGAGATGCAATACAATATAGGGGGTCAAGGATTTCCCCATCCCACTCACAAATGGACTTCAGCCACTAATGGACCAAAACATTAGTCAATTGATATAGCATCTCTCCATAGTACATTATCCCAGTTATTCCTTAGTTTAAGCCAAATGTCCCCTCCCCCACACCGGCAACTGCCCTCATATCCCAAGAATAAAATAGCAGTTGCTACTTGATGCAAAAGGTTTCAAGTATTTGAAAAGAACTTAACCCACTCTGAACTCATAACACAGATCCTTATACTAAAGTAGTACCAGAAACACAGATGAATCAGTTTTAAATGGCTTACTGACTACATTTGTCAAGGACAAATTTTGGTCCAGGTGCCCATCACCTCCCCCCCCAAAAAAATTACTAATGTCAAAGGTGTTTTTATGGGAGAGTAAACAACAACAGGACAAGTTAACCAAAACGGAAATCCTTAAAAGCAAACTTTCAGATCTTCAAGGATGAGGAATGTCAAACGTCTTGACAATTCCTTCTATAACAGCCCATTTGGAAAATCATCTGGGTAATTTCCAAGCCCCACATTACAATCATGTGAATACTTTATTGCCAAGCAGATCAAGACTCCTCAGCTGCAGTATTACCCCGTTTTTGTAATAAGATGTCATTGGAGTAGGCTGAAATCATAACTGAATATTAAAGCCTTGAAATGTTGCTTCCTTAAAAACATTAGTGCAATGAATCTCTTCCACAAAAGATCTGAAGTTACTAAGCACTGAACTTGTACACACAAAAGTCTTGTTCCTATAAATTATACACTTTTCCATATCTCTAAGATGAGAGATGCTACTATTTTACCAAAACATCTTATTTACTTACACTGTAGTCACTTGCTAAAACATTGTAAGTTGTTAACACAATATCCTGTCTTGAAAGGATTGCTGGATCTTTGGTGCGCTCTGAACCATAGTAAACGTAAATGTTCAGATGAACAGCTGGATCAATATGCTGCTCAAACTGATCCTGAAATTAAAGTCGATAGAAAATCATTATGACCAACTGACAGCTAACATATGAATAATTATTGTGAATAGATTTTTTTCAAAGAATAGCAATACTATTATTGGTGAAAGTAAAATAAGGAGAGAATAACTATGTGGATTCACCAACTTTAGCTTTGTAAGTTTGAGGGAAGCATTCTCTGAGCAAGGCCAAAGAAGTCACAACCCTGACTTGTACTGAGGCTTGCTGCCGAACAGAACAGGCCTTTTCTGCCACTGTTCGCAAGTTATGGAAGGATCTCCCCAATGAGGTTCAAACCTATATGGTTCCTGTGGTATAACGAAGGAAATACAAAACCCTTTTTACAAAGTGAGTACAATTTTTTTGTAGCTGTTGAATGATTATCAATGGATCTCTATCACCTGCTGTTGCAACAGGTATTAGTTTTTATAGGGCTGTATTTCAGGCTATATTTATTGTTTGCTGGAAAGCCCCTCAAGGCTTGGACTAATCAGATACAGATGTTTTAAATAAGCAAACGAAAACAAAGGCAGGGAGGATTTTGTAAATGGGGAGAGCTGTCTTCTTCCCCCCATATCCCAAGAATATCTCAGCACATGAATGAGTTATATAGGCATCTGTGGGCAAGCAGTGACTTTTTTTGAGCTTGTAACTTTGTGGACTTGTTTACAGACAGCTTTCACAGGTATGGTTCCAATATACCAACCAACTATTGACCCAGTTATCTGCATTTTCCTGATTCTTAGTTTAAAGCAAGCTATACTATAATTTCATTCCTCCAAGGGGTTGTCATGTTAGTATTAGTCCATTTTCTTTGGAAATTTGAATTAATACAAGAGGCTTTGATCTTTTAAATTTAGGTCTTGTGATGATTTAATTACACCAAAAGTGTAACCAACCTATATTCTTGTGTAGAATGCAAATTCTGTAAAAATGACTAATCTGCACATATGCTACAGTTAGCATCTATAGTAACATTTAAGTCATGAGGATTATGTTCAAGTAACAGGCTTGTGAAATAGCAACATACAATATTAACAATGTTAATCTGTATCGTAGTTACGTTGTCAAATCTGTATTTCTCCAAAGCAAAGACATCTGATTAAACTGGTTTTTTTTTTAAAAAAAACAGAAATGCAGGAAGACTGTGTTTGAAAATTAATCAGCATTCTTCTCTTTGATCAGACCTTCTTTTTCAAGAAACCATACTCACAAATCTCTAACATTTTGCTTACTTGGGGTAATCAGTGGACCTATTCACCAAAGTAAATGAACAGAAAATGTGCTTATTGGTGTCTTTATTCCATACACCAGTAAATAGTTATTCCATGTTCAGGACAGTGATTTCCACAACAAGAGGTATTATCCCTATAATTTCAATGCAGTTGCATCCAGTAAACTCCCTTCAAAAATTCCTTAATGGAAGGAATTTACTGGATCCAATCCACTGTCTTTTCCTGCATAAAAACTGAAAAGACAAAAAACCCCAAAAGTACTAAATTTCAAGGGCCAGAAAAACCAGATTAGACATTTCAACAGCATTCTACTGAAGGAAGAATGCAAGTCCACTATTCAAAGGCGCATTCTACTGAAGCTTAGTAAGGAAGACAATAAAAATCAAAACTTACAGTCCAGTTGCTGAGAACAGAAAGTGGACAGATGATCAGTGTTGCTCTAAGATTCTCTTCCGCTTCAGTTTTCTTAGACTGCACAGTAGCACCTCCTTAAAAGGGAAGGGGAGAACACACCACTAGCAATGCACACACAACAAGGTTCTCTTGTAGTCAGTTCATGGAGAGATTAAGTGCACAATAAATTCTATGCACTGTCCATTTGCTAACATTCAACTGTTATGTTTACAGCTGCATAGGAATTCCTACATAGTCTTGCTACATATAGATGTTCCATATAACTCCCCTTCCTATCTATTACATATTAAGTAACTAATCTGATAATTTCACTTTGAGTGACATAACAGGAATAAAGTGATTGTGGGCTCAATACCTTTTTTCTTTGTCTTCTTTGAAGTCGTGGCTAGTTCCCCAAGAGCAGAGGCAAACATGTTATCTTCCACAACATCACAAGAAGCTCCTGTCAAGAAAACAGATTTTAGAACCAAGTGTCCACGTATGTTTGTGCAGGTTTCACCGTGAAATCTCTCTGCTTCACAGGACAGGTAAGTAGTTTAAAATGCATTATTTCAAGGAGACAACTTACAAATATTCATACAGGTTAGGGTTTAGTTATATGTGCATTCAGTATTCTCAGTATAATCATAAGAGATGGGAACTAAAATTCATCCACTGAAACTTATATTTATTGATAAACATTTACAAGCAAGGAGTCAGCAAGGAATTGAAAGGGGTAGAGGAGACACAATCTGGTAATTTGACCCCTCCCAACCAAAATCTCTCCCTCAAGCATTCTTGGGCTGGCTAATATCTTCTCCCCACCCCTTATTTTTTCCCCTTTAGTAGATTCTCAGCTACTCTCAACATTCTACCCCTTTGATAGCATGTTTAATCCTCACCTGGCCAGGTTTTTTGTTTACTTCCCTTTTCCATTTAGTTAATATACAAAGTCACTTTCTCGACATAAAAACATAAGAAAAGCCATGCTGGATCAGACCAAAGCCCATCAAGCCCAGCAGTCTGTTCACACAGTGGCCAGCCAGGTGCCTCTAGGAAGCTCACAAACAAGACAACTGCAGCAGCATCCTGCCTGTGTTCCATGGCCCCTAATATAACTGGCATGCTCCTCTGATACTACAGAGAATAGGCATGCATCATGTCTAGTATTCATTTTGACTAGTAGCCATGGATAGCCCTATCCTCCATGAACATGTCCACTCCCCTCTTAAAGTCTTCCAAGTTGGCAGCCATCACCACATCCTGGGGCAGGGAGTTCCACAATTTAACTATGTGTTGTGTGAAGAAATATTTTCTTTTATCCATTTTGAATCTCTCACCCTCCAGCTTCAGCAGATGACCCCATGTTCTAGTATTATGAGAGAGGGAGAAAGGCTTCGCCCTATCCATTCTCTCCATACCATGCATTTCAGGTCTACATACCTGAAAAGTTCCTCAAATAAGTATCAGCCCCTAGCTTGACAGTGGGGTTTGCCGCTTGAATTATCCACACAGGGACCAGCCTGTAGTTAACTATTAGATAATGATTCTTCCCAGTTCAATTAGACAAAGTATGTACTTAGTCTAGAAACTCCTCTACAAGTGTGGTGGGGAAGCACAAATGTTTTCACCACACCTAAAGCATAAAGTATGATGTGACAGTAGGTATAGCCTATTAATGGAAAACCATAACATGTGTTCATATGTTGGTAGGGCTTCACATAAACAGTCATGCCAGCTTAGTATTGTCTGCTCTGGTAGAAAGGGATGTTCTAGGCTCTCAGGCAGAAAAAGGTCTTTCTAATACCTGTTACCCAAATTCCTTTAATTGGAGATGCAAGAGAGTGAACGTAGAAACTAATGACCAGCAGAGGTCTCCATAGCCTCTAGCTGAAGCTTTTCCCAGCCTTACTATCCATCATCAAATTTAAACTGGAGATGCATAAGACTGAACATGAGATATTCTGCATTCAAAGCATCTGTACTACCACTGAGCAGTGAGACATCACACCGAAAGGTTGGTGAAAACAGAACTGAAAAATTCTAGCAAAGAGGAGCATGTATTGATAAACAGCAGTACTTAGTTGCAAAGCATTCTGGTGCATAATTATAAAAAACATCACTAGAATACTACTAACTTTTTGGTGTGCAAAAAATACCATGGCATTTCATGAGGGTCTCACAGTGCAATTCTAATATGAGCCCACTGATTTCAATATAAGTTTCAATGCAGGGTAAGTATGCAACAAGAAAAGTCAACTATTTAAAGATAACTATACTTTACAAAATTCTCAAAATTAGCTGCTACAAGTGGGGGACCAGTGAGGACTCTCAGGGGGGAATCTCATTATCTCCCCCACACACACACACACACAGACAGTTTCTTCTTTCTCTGCCCCTAGAAGGCCCAACAGCCTCTCCCACTTTCCCTCCCTCCTTCCCACTCATTGCCTACCCATTATGCCCCCCCTCCATAATCAGCTTTCCCTCCTTTCCACCCCCTGGCAGCCTCCTCTTTTCTTCTCTCACACCCACTTAATTTTTTTTCGGTTCCCCACCACCACCCCTTTCAGTTTCTCCTTCGTTTCCCTTTTCTTGCTTCCTTCCCTCCCTAATATAAACGTACTCATTTCAATATAAGTTTCTAAGTGTCATACCTTTCCTCTTTTTTCTTGTTCCTGGCTGTGTTGTTTGGGTTTTGGCTGGTAAAACAAGAAAAATGTCAGTTACTAACAGTGCAATCCTAAACAGTTACTCCAGTCTGGTGTAGTGAGCCAGTATGATGTAGTGGTGGCCAGCTACCGGCTCTTGACGGGGTGCAATTAACAGCGGCTGCATCCGTCAAGAGCCTGGGGGTGATCCTGGATGCCTCCCTTTCAATGGAGGCACAAGTCACCAAAATAGCCAGGGGTGGCTTTTTACAAACTTCACCAGATTAAGCTGCTGGTACCTTACCTCTCTCGTCCTGACCTAGCAGCAGTGATCCATGCAAGTCACCGCCAGACTGGACTACTATAACTTGCTCTACGCAGGGCTTCCCTTAAGATTGATCCAGAAACTTCAACTGGTCCAGAGTTCAGTGGCACAGGCCTTTACAGGGACCTCTTGGATAGCACACATCCAACCAATGCTTCGCCAGCTGTACTGGGTCCAGATTAAGCACCAGGTCAGGTTTAAGGTTTTGGTATTAATCTTTAAAGCCCTGAACAGGCTGGGACCATCATACCTGCGGGACCGCCTCTCCCGATACACTACCACCAATAAAACCATAGTGGAATGTAAGGGTAAATTTTGCTATATCGTTATTACTGCTGCGATTTTTTAAAAAAATTATTATTTTCCACTTAAATCACATTTAGTTTCATCATTCAATTAACATATTTGTATAACATAAACAATCTTTGTCTAATCGCTACAAATAATTCTATCTTATTGACTTCCCCTCTCCCCTCATCTATTTTATATATCTGTGGTTCCCTTTGTAATTAAGTTCTAATTCATTATAATATTTCATATATAAATTTAACTATATATCACTTTTTCTTATAATCTAAATTATAACAGTAATA
Source organism: Euleptes europaea (assembly GCF_029931775.1). Classification (NCBI taxonomy): domain Eukaryota; kingdom Metazoa; phylum Chordata; class Lepidosauria; order Squamata; family Sphaerodactylidae; genus Euleptes; species Euleptes europaea. Next base: position 31,192,557 of record NC_079316.1, on the reverse strand, counting down.
TTTTTTCTACTTAGATCATTTGAATTAGATCAAAACATAACCTTTAATATTTCCCAAGTTAAATTCATTAATACAGTATATTGTCCATGCCTCCCATTCTCCCATAAATTCCACATTTTCTTTTGATTTAATTACTGCTGCAATTTAATTACTGCTGCGATTTAAGGCACTACTTTTATCTGGTTATTGTTGATAATTTTATTGTAACTGAGCCCGACCTAGTCAGGAAGCACGGCCCAAAAATCCAATAAATAAATAAGAGCGGCAACTCTAATCTGGAGAACCGGATTCGATTCCCCACTCCTCATGAAACCTGCTGGGTGACCTTGGGCCAGTCTCAGTTCTCTCAGAACTCTCTCAGCCCCACCTACCTCACAAGGTGCCTGTTGTGGAGAGAGGAAAGGATTGTGATTATAAGCCACTTTGAGGCTTCTTGAGGCAGGGGTATAAAAACCAACTCTTCTTCTTCTGTTTAAGCCCATTCATTTCAATGGGTTTAGACTGGAGTAAGTCTACATAGGATTGCTCTGTCAATGAATGAAGATATCAAGCAAATATCACTACCAATAAATAAATTAAATAAATCTCACTGTTTTCTATTTGCATTTTCTTCTCTTCAGGCTCCAAGTCAGTACTGACTGTGTCTGTGGCTTTCTTTGCTCTACCTCTAAACACCCAGAAAGAAAACAGTAAATACACTGAACACTCCAAAGCCACATACTAGTACCTAGTAATTTAGACAGACAAGTTATTTTTATAGTCTACACAAATTAAGAATGTTTACAATAAGCTTCCCAATCACCCACTGGGACCAAAATACCCCATGGACTAACTGGCTATACTTCACACTTGGGAGTGCCTTGTTTTTGTTTTACTATGAACATTGGTTCTTCCCAATATTCTGTGGAGCATTTCTTTTTGAAACTGGGTGGTAGATGTGGAGAGAGGCGAGATTCATAAACAGTCTGGTGATAATGGGGAAATGGTACTATTTAAAAAACAAAGGCAAGTTCTGAAGAGCACAAGAAAAAGTTCTGGGAGGAGCGTAAAAGTGCTTCAAAGAACACAGCCAGGTTGATTTTCAAGCATGAAACCTCTGTCTTGTATGATGTTTGTCATTTTATAACAAACCAGCAGCCTTCCCTGATCTCAAGTTGAAAAAATGATGTTGCTGGGGAAACTACAATATTTAAACTGGTTTTTTTTCCCATCTGTATTTTATTCAAAGGCCCATGGACAAATAGAACTTTTTTTAGATTCCTACCTTTTGGGATGGGATGACTGAGGCAGAACAGAATCATTTTCTTCCTTTGTATCTGAAGAAATGGGTACTTCAAAATAATTATGCATCAACAAGAAAAAGTTAAACTATTCAAAAGGAACTATACTTTATATCGCCCTGACCTGGATGGCCCAGGCTAGCCTGATCTCGTCAGATCTCAGAAACTAAGCAGGGTCAACCCTGGTTAGTATTTGGATGGGAGACCACCAAGGAATACCAGGGTTGCTGTGCAGAGAAAGGCACTGGCAAACCACCTCTGTTAGTCTCCTGCCATGAAAACCCCAAAAGGGGTCGCCATAAGTAGGCTGCAACTTGAAGGCACTTTACACACACACATACTTTATATCAGGGGTCCCCAAAATGGTGCCTGTGAGCATCATCAGACCCACCAACACTTTTCTTGGCGCTCACCAAGTATTTTTAGAAAGTGGGTGGGGTCAGGTGAGGCTTTTGTCCAGCAAGGCCACTGGAGATGTGATGGGCTGTACAGATTTTTTTTTTAATTGCCTTGGCAGTAGTTGCCACCACAGCAACAAATGAGGTCAGAATTAGATACAGTTAGATACAATTAGATACAGACAAGGTAGATTAAAAACACACTACATGTTTCTAGGTAAATAGTACAAATTTAAAACAAATTACCTTTTAAGTCACTTTTCACAGTAGAAACATATTTCTATAAAAAAAAAAATATTTTTTAGGGTTTCCTCTCATCACCACTATTATTTTTTTAAAATTATGTTGCCACTCCAAGGAACCTGCCCAAGTCCATTTACAAAATAAACCATAATGAAAAGAAAACATTAGAACTCATTAGTTAAAATACAGCATTTAAAACACAGCCCAAGCATAAAAAATGAGGCAACTGGGCAGCTTAAAGCAACAATTTTCAGACTAAAGGCACACTAAAAATTATGCCCAACCCCTTGATTAAAAGCCTGAGTGAAGAGAAACGTTTTGGCCTGGCACCCAAAAGAGAACAATGTAGACAGCAGGTATGTTTCAAGAAGGGCATTCCATAATAAAGGAGCCACTACTGAAAAAGCCCTGTCTCTGGTTGTCACTCCCCTCACCTCTGAAGGTGGGGGTAAAGAGAGCAGAGCATGTGAGGCCAATTTTAACTAGCGGGCTGGACAATATGGGAGGAGGTGGTGCTTCAAGTACCATGGCCCCAAGCCATTTTGGGCATTAAAGGTAAGAACCAGCACTTTGAATTGTGCCTGGAAACAAATGCACAACCAGTGCAGATCTTTAAGCACTGGGGTGATACAATCCCTGTACCCTGCCCTGACTTTAGCCTAGCTGCCCCATTTTGAACCAACTGAGGTTTCTGGACTGTTTTCAAAAGCAGCCCCACTTAGAGCCCATCACAGTGATCTAAACAGGATGTAATCAGAGCATAGATCACCATGGCCAAATCATGCTTTCTAAGGAACGGTATGTCAGCCATAGCTGATAAAAAGTGATACATTCCACAGAGGAGGCCTGGACCCCCAACTGTAAACCAGGATTCAGCAATACATCCAAATTATAAACCAGTTCCTTCACGGGGAATGTAACCCCTTCCCACAACAGGTTGACTCCTCAATCCCTGAGCAGTTTTGTCTTCAAGCAAGTGCACCTCAGCTCTGGCTAGACTGAGCTTCAGTACTACTACAGTAATCAAAAGTACTGCCCTGGCATTTAGATATGAGATCAAGAATGCATGTAGCTCACCTCCTTCAACTGATCACTTTTCTTTTCAAGAGGAAGAGGTCTGCCACCATGAAAATTGGTAAGGATGACTGCAATAGTGGTAAGCGTTTTACCCTGAGAAATGCAAGTATAGTGGAAGTTAGTATTTTTTTTCATAACTCAACCATGCCACTTCTCTGCGTAATATATCTATATATAGTTACCAATCCCATATCATCTGCCAATATTCCTCCAAGAACATTTTCAGGTCGCTTTTTTTCAGCAAAGTTTGTAATTGTATTGTAGAAGTAGTTCTCCCTCTTTTCCCAAAATGGAGGCAGCTCCTTATTGTTTTCACGCGAAATCATCCAAGCTAAAGCCTGTTTCTGGTGTGGAAGTAAGGGTGTTAAAACAGCCTGCGGAAAAAAATCAAGATGATCACATTATATACCCATACAGAAAACCATGATAAATAGAAGTTAAGAACATAAGAAAAGCCATGCTGGATCAGACCAAAGTCCAGCAGTCTGTTCACACAGTGGCCAACCAGGTGCTCCTAGGAAGCCCACAAACAAGACAACTGCAGCAGCATTGTCCTGCCTGTGTTCCACAGCACCTAATAGGCAAGATGTATGATTTATTTTCATCTTAATTATCTAGTACTGCACACCTATACTTGTATTTAACTTGTCCATTTACCAAGAATATAAACCAATACAGCATCTCCAAAAGAATACATACCCCCGCTGCTTCCATTTCACGTGTTTTATCATCTTCTTTCAGATCTTCAAACAGTTTGTCAAACTCAGTCTTCAGCTACAACAGAAGATGAACAAAAAACTTACTTAAAAAGAATAGGTGTGTTAGTTGGCAATGGCTAATATAAAACAGATGCTTTAAATAACAGCATACTAAGGTTATACAATAAGGAAGTAACCGTATCTAAGCCCTAGGTTTTTAGAACCTATCTTATTCTAGCAAGAAATGACACATGTAATTACTCAATTCTATGAGCAATTATGTTACTTACATACAAGATTCAATGATAAATTGCCACAATTATGGCAAAAAAATATTTTAATGAAAGTGGTTCCTCACTTGTTTTTATTTCAAAGGAAAAAAGTTAACACGCCTGTGTGTTTGTTTGGAACCCACATATCAGTTCTGCACCCTAACAATGCAACCCTTTCAATCCTCATACAGAACTGCTCCTGTTACAGGCCCTATGATATGTAAGCCATTTACCTGCCCTGCACTGTTTCACCAGACACACACACAAGACAGGTTCCTCTGCACAAATTCATCTTGGTTTCAGTTTAAAAGGACTAAACTTTTCCTTTCTTATCTTGTACTCTGGGCATTTGGCCAAAACAGTGTGAGGTGTTTCCTTCTCTCCGAGAGCTAGGCTTACTCCCAGTACATTACATAACACCACACCATTCTCAGTTTGTATGTCTAACACCAGTTAGAAGTATATCAAACCTTTCTCTATATTTTTGAGACCTCAGACTTGTAGGACCAGACTCAATGTTAACAGTATCTAAAACCTTCAGCACCTTACTTTAAGTTCACATTATAACACTCATGTCTCATAACAAAACACAGAGGTGACATGGTCAGCCTGAGAGAGGGTTTAGCATACCTTGCCTTAAGATAGGTCCAAATATGGTTTCATGATTCAGCTTCTGTGTTATGTTAGATACTACCGGAGTGTATGCTTTAGTTAATTATATCACAGCCATATATATAGGCATAGAAATTTAGATAGGCAGATTCCCCTGCTTACTGCATTAGGTAAGAAGATCTCGAACACACAACCTTGGCATGTATGTATGGTCTTATATACTTAAATAACAGACATTTGACTCAGATTATATCTTTAGAACTTTGAGTTTTCGTATGAGTACTTGTATTTTATTGCATTACATCTTAAAGACTCATATATTCTGTTTTATATATTTTCTCAGTTCATATATTCTGCTTGAAGTTTTCACAATAAAAAGAACTTTGTTTAAGTTCACATAAGTTATGTCTTGCCTAGCAGGCGTATAAGTTAAGTAAGATAAATACCACTTCTTAGGAAGGGGTGCATTCTAGAAATTTATTCACTGAAAGGCAGTGACTGCTTCACTCCCCTGCACTAATGCCCACAAGCTGAGACTCTGAACAAAAAACTTGCTATATGGGAGTTTCACTGGAATAGACAGACCCACGTCTGACTAAACATGGATGAAAGGTAACTAAGAACTACAGTTTCTACCTAGTTCAAACATATTTTGTGACATGACAGAATTAAACATTTGATAGTAGTCCTTGCCTTTTTATCTTCTAACCACCACCACAGCAAGTATATAAATGGTAGGTTAAAATGACTTTGTTTTACTGTCACAATATTACAATGCAAATTAAACTGTTTTAAGGCAGGGGCATTTTGTTTTTTGTTTCTAAATAAACACAGTTAAACAGATACTGAGTTTATACAAACCAATTTTAGTACTTAAAATGAAATTAAGATTTTAAAACAGCAACAACTCATATTCTTGGGTAAAAAGAAATTATTTATACCTGTTCAGTTGTCATTTGTACAGCAGCATGAACTGGAGCACTGTAACTTGTTCCAGCTTTGCTTGATGTCCCACTATATCCAAAACCCAAGCCTAAAGCTATAATTTGAAAGGGGAGAAAAAATGCTACTTAATATCTGTAAAAGCCCCTTCCACGCAGTCTTCCTTTTCTTGCACTCGGCCAAACCTTTGGATACTTAAGTCCAGTGACTAGAGCTGTGAATGGGCAAGAAGAATCTCTACAAACCTGAAAAGGGTCCCAAGTTTGCAGAAAAATCTGAAATCTAAAAGCAAAACATGGGGGGGGGGTGTTAAAAAAATCTATAAATGATAAAAGGAGCACCTGCAGCATTAAGCAATGGATTCCCTCAGTGGCTGTTGCTAGGAAATCAGATTCCAGGCTTCAGTTTCGGTCAGTAAAAGGCAGGGGGAGAGGGGAGAGCCCAGCCCTTTCCCTGCCTATTTTGGCCTTTGAGGGAGGATCCACTGGGTCCTACACTGGCTAGTGTTGCCAGCTCCAGGTTGGGAAATTCCTGGAGATCTTGTGGTTGAGTCTGAGGAGGGCAGGATTTGGAGAGAGGAGAGGACTCAGCCGAATATAATGCCATGGAGTCCATCCTCCAAAGCAGCCCCTTTCTCTAGGGCAGTGATGGCGAACCTTTTAGAGACCGAGTGCCCAAACTGCAACCCAAAACCCACTTATTTATCTCCGAGTGCCAATGCGGCAATTTAACCTGAATACTGAGGTTTTAGTTTAGTAAAAACAACTCATACATTAACATCTTTTGCCTTAAAGGAAAAACACAATAACAGAGCTTTCAATGATACAAACAACTTTTTAAAATGCCACTATGTTTTGTATACATGTAGCTGCCTTATACTGAATCAGCCCCTCGGTCCATCAAAGTCAGTATTGTCTGCTCAGACAGGCAGCAGCTCTCCAGGGTCTCAGGCAGAGGTCTTTCACATCACCTAATTGCCCAGTCCCTTGAACTGGAGATGCCAGGGATTGAACCTGGGGCCTTCTGCATGCCAAGCAGATGCTCTACCGCTGAGCCACGGCCCCTCCCCTACTGGACAAGCAGCCGCGCCCAGCTGTTTGATGTTTTCAGAGCCGTGGGTGGGAAGGATTCCCCGCCCCCCGCCCATCAAAGATGAACATCCCGCGGCAGCACAGACGACATGCCCCAGCGGCTGGGCATTGCGCCTCTCCTGGGCGAGAGAACCACAGCAGGATTGGGCCCCGGCAGGCAGCAGCCTCAGCACCCTGTGGTGTGGGGGGGTGGCGGCAGCTGCGAGCTCGCCGCTCATGGGGGGGTCTCCCTCCCTCCTTCCCCCCGACCTTGCTTTGCCTTGCGGTGCAGGGCCGGCGCCGGCTTCCCAGTCTGTCCGGGCTCTGCGGCCAGAGCGCCAGGAAGGCGTGGCCAAGGCCTCCCTCCTGCAGAGCGGCGGCCGCCGCTTGCCTGCCCGAGACCCCCGGCCGCTTCCCCAGCCTTGGAAAGGGCCCGAACCTCAGCCGAGCGCGGGCCGATCGCAAGGGCCAGGGGGCCGATCGCAAGGGCCAGGGGGCCGATCGCAAGGCAAGCGGCCGATGGTGCGGCCCCCGGGGCAATACCCCTGCCCTTGCTCCAGCCCAGGCGACAGGCCCGCCCCTCCCCATGCCGCTGCAGGTTGAGTGGGGGGGGGCGCGCTGGCAGCCTGGGGCCTGGCACACTCCTTGGCCCGCTGGCGGCGCCTCCACAGCGCCTGGCCCGGCCTGCAGAGGGAGGGGTCGGAGAGGGCGCCCCCTCCGAAGAGAGCGCAGTGCAGCCGCCATGCAAAAAGGCTCCGGTTGCCACAAGCGGAGGAGCGCCCCGCCCGCCCCGTCCACGGCACCGCCAGTGCTGCTCCGGGGCCCCCGGCCCTGCTGCCCCTCGCCGCCCAGCCCCGCAGCCCCCGATGGCAGAGCCGCCCCGACGGAGGTGATCCTGCTGGCGGCCCTGCCAGAGTATAACCCGAGCTACCCCTAGGCCTGGCTCTGTGTGGGCCCCTCACCCAGCCCGGCCCTGGAGGCGCCGGTGGGGAACAGCAGCAGAGTGAGGGCGGGCGGGGGCAGAGCTGGAGAGGCAAGCGGCGCCGACAAACAGCTGAGCTGCGGCCGACCCTTCGCCTTCCACCCCGCCACCGCTCGTCCGATGCCCAGCTCGCCGGCGGGCCGCTCAGAAGCTGGCGGCGCATCGCCTCCCCCTCGCTCGTCCTGTCTCCCGGCCGTTTGTGGGGAGGTCCCTCGCTGTGCTCCTCTCTTGTGCTGGCCGCAGCTCAACTTAGATAGAGGGCAAGAGCTGCGTGCCGGAAATGGCACGCGTGCCATAGGTTCGCCAACACGGCTCTAGGGGGACAGATATGTGTCGTCTGGAATTCAGTTGTAACTCTGGGGGATCTCCAAGTCCTACCTGGAGGTTGGCAACCTTAGGCCTGGCCAAACCTCTCTAGGGGTCTTGATACCATCTGACTTTCATGACTCAACTAGGCACCGCTGCTTGCTCCTGTTCAACAGCAGCTACCCTATGAAACCCAGTGTGGTACAGCGGTTAGAGCTTCAGAGCAGGATCTGGGAAACCCAGGTTCGAATCCCCATCTTGCTAAGGAAGCTCACTGTGTGATTTTGGAACAGTCACATACTTTCAGCCTATCCTACCTCACAGGGTTGTTGTGCAGATAAAAAGGAGGAAATGAGACTAAAGTAAACTGCTTTGGTCCCCACTGTGGAGAAAGACTGCAGTTTTCCACAGTAGAGGCTGCATGGGGGAGGGGGGAGAGACGGAAAGCTGAAGATAAGAGGGGCAGATAAAGGTACGGTAGGTTGGCTGTTGGGTGGGAAGGAGATATGGTTGCCAACTCCAGTTAGGAAACTCCTGGAGATTTGAGGGGCAGTGCCTGGGAACAGTGAGGTTTGGGGAGGGAGGTGACCTCAGCAAGTTATTAATTCCATAGACTCTACCCTCCAAAGCAGTCATTGCCTCCAGAGGAGCCAGCGTTGCCAACCTCAAGGTGGTGGCCGGAGATCACCCGGAATTACAACTGATCTCCAGACAAAGATCAGTTCCCCTAGAGAAAACAACTGCTTTGGAGGGTGGACTCTATGGCATTATACTCTGCTGAGGTTCCTTCTCTCTCCAAACCTCACCCTCCCAAGGCCCCACCCTCAAATCAGGAATTTCCCAACATGGAGCTAGCAACCCTAAGGAATTGACCTCTGAAGTTGGGAGATTCGTTGCGATTCCGGGAGAGCCATTGCCATCGCTGCTGCTGTGGGGGGGGGGGGTGAGCAGATGGGAGGCCGGGAGGGTGATGGGGGCATAAAAAGAGTGATGAGGTGTGGGGGGCAGAGAGAGAAAGTGACAGGCATGGTGGAGAGAGAGGAGTATGAAAAGGGGTGGCAAGAGGGAGAAAGAGGGAGAGACTGAGAGAAGTAGGGGGAGAAGGGAGGAAGCAAAGGTGGGGGGAATGGGATGGCTGCTTCCACAAGTTTCTTGCGGATCCCCACTTGTAAAATTATGTAATGTAGAATAAGCTGCGTTTAAGAAAAATCCAGCTGTTTGTGCTCTAGTTTGATCAAATGTGTTTCTACTAGTCTCACTCAAAATAAACTATCACTTACATTTTTCTGGAGGAGCCAATTTAAAGCCATACTTCTTCAGGTACCTTAGAACCGCTTCCTCATTCTCTGCTTTTCCCCAAAAACTCAGCTGTACTGGCATAGTGAAAGCATTCTTTGCTCCATAAGGAACAACCCTAGACAAAGAAGAAAAATGAACACTTACAAGTCCTAAAAATAAGCTTTATGTAGACTACTTCAATAAAAAAGTATACAAGAAACCATAAAAAGAGTTTGGTGGGTAAATAAAAAAGAAATTAAGGGATAAGAGATATTCTGAAAATGGAAAGAGTGAAACTGTTCCTAAAAGGTCAAGGTAAAGGTCCCCTGTGCAAGCACCGGGTCATTCCTGACCCATGGGGAGACATCACATCCCAACGTTTTCTAGGCAGACTTTGTAACATATAGACCCGTGTTGGCGAACCTATGGCACGCGTGCCCGACTTGGCACACGGAGCCCTCTGTGGGCACGCAGCCACCCTGCTGGGCAGCCAGGGCTTTGAGCCGCAACGGTTCAAAGCCCCCCCTTTTCCTGGGCAGCCAGGGCTTTCAACCGCTGCAGGCAGTGCTGACCGGTTGAAAGCCCCCCCCCTTTTCCTGTTCACGTGTCCCGGGTTCAGATGGAGCAGGCGCCGGCCCTGCCCCCTTCCTGGGCGGCTGGGAGGCGGAAGCGCCGGCCTGCTGAGGGCAGCCCATCACCCAGGCCGGGAGAGCCCCGCGCGCAAGGGCCGCAGCCTGGGCGGCCGGCGGAGATGAACCCGCAATGGCTGCCCTCAAGATGTCGGGGCAGCGAAAGGCTGAGGAGGGTGGCAGCGGGGCCCTGGACTGCTCCCTCCAGCACATGCTGCGGGCCATCGTGGAGGAGCGGCACCACCTCACCCTGGGGCTCCCTTTCCCTGCGGCGGGCTGGCTGGCTGCGGCGGGGTACTCCGGGCGGCTGGACCAGGGAGCGCGGCCGCCACACTTGACGGGTGGGGAGGGGGCTTAGAAGATGGGAAAGGGCCGGCGAAAAGGCCGGCGGAGGGGAGGGGCTGTGGCTCGGGGGCAAATCCTCCGTTTGGCATGCAGAAGGTCCCAGGTTCGATCCCCGGCATCTCCAGTTAAAGGGACCAGGCGAGGTGAAAGACCCCTGCCTGAAACCCTGGAGAGCCGCTGCCGGTCTGAGTAGAAAATACTGACTTTGATGGACCACAGGCCTGGTTCAGTATAAAGCAGCTTCATGTGTCTGCGCTGCCCGCAGGCAGCACGGACCGGTTCAAAGCCCCCCCCTTTCCTGGACTCTGGGGGTCCCCCTGCCTCCTGCTTCCCGCAGGCCTGGCCGCTCACGCTGCTGCCTGCAGGCTCCGGCCGCCCGGCTGCCCTGCAAGCCTCGGCCCCCTCCTGCAGCGCCAATGCAAGGTAAAAGCCAAGCAAGCCTGCCCGGGACTCTCAGAAGGGTGCGGCCAAGGGACAAACAGCTGCCAAGCGCATTGCTGCAGCACTGCCCGGCTAGGCGTACAAACCGGGCCAGTGGAGAGCGGGGCCTGTGGGGCACCCCCCACCCCGTGCTTCTGCATTTTGCATGCGGGGGCGCAGCGGGGGCTAGATGGACCAGAGGTCTGATTCGGCATGCTCTACTCATGTACTGTACTACAGATGTGCTTTTTAAGCCTCCAGCACAAACTAGCAGGCTGTTACCATAACTACAGTTTATATAATACTGGTTCACTTTTTACAACTATGGCTACTATTTATATACTCTAGTGTACAAATTCCACAGCCTGATTTGAAATTAAGCTCACAATCCTATGATCACTTTCGTAGTAGTAAGCCACATTGAATGGCATGGGACTTACTTCTGAGTAGACCATATTAGGATTGCTTCTTAAATCTAGTGTCACAATCTTAAAAAAAATTAAGCAAACTCTAATTTGGACATTATCAAGTTGCTATTCAAGGACAATTTGATTCAAGGGGGAAAGAAAGGACAGTACAATATTAGTACGTTTACAACTGGAAAAAAACTTACCCTTCTATTAGTGCCAATTTGCTGTCCATGATGTGTGCCAGACACGCAGCCAGTTCTTTTTTAATATGGCCTACCTGCTCTCCATTCACATTATTTACTTTTATAGCATTCACGTCAAATCGGTTGTTGGGCTCTCGTTGAAGTTCTACCATTTCATTATTATTGACCTGTATAAACAGCCAAATTAGCCTGCTGAGACATAATATGTGCACCATAAAATATTCTGCATCTACTTGCACCATATAGTCCCAAAACAAATTTTTATTGAAAACTGAGTTTAACTTTATGCTACAATTTTACCTATAATGCTTTCAGCACAAACATTAAACAGAATGAATTTGACAGGAAATAAAGTCATTCTCCCCTAGTTGTTCACAAAGGAGCCAGCCCTTATAGAACATTGCAAGACCTATTCTCAGATGAAAGCCAAAGTTCACATGAATGTAGAAAGAGTTCCATTCTATTTTGAGATAAGTGCAAAAGCCCCAGTCTAACAACAGCAGCATTTTATACTAGCAAAAGCATTATATAATTCTAAATGATACCTCTAGTTTCTCAAATCTGAACTCTTAATTTTAAATGACATTTACAGCCCATTCCTGAGCTGGCAGTGTGAGGGGATGGCATGAAGGAGGTGCCACCACCGCGCCTCCTAAGCATTTCCTTGCAAGCCGAAAACATTTAAAAAGCCTTTTTGCAGCTTTTTAAATTTTAAATGGGGCTTTTCACCCCATAGAGAATAGTGAGGCTGAGCCTGCTAAAAACCCGGCGCAGCAACGCCATTCTCGTTGATACCTCAGTATCAACATGTTTAATATCTGAAAGTTAACAGTATTTTACTGAAACAGAACAAAACAAAGCACTTCTTTATCAGATGGTCTGGGTTTTTTAAATAGCGTTATCACCTGTCATAGGCAAACTACAGCGTGTCTGCCCCATGTATGTATAAAGTGGGGTAGATGGTAAAATTTAAAGTATCAAAGGAAAATGGTTTAGTTTCCCTCCTCAAATTTTCCCTCTTTGGAATCCCTCCTAGCTGAGCTCTTTTTCTGTGGTGGACTAGCTGTAGTGGACCAGCTGAGGAACACCGATCGTGGGGCTAAAAACAAAAACTAGAAATTGGTTCAGCACCCTCCCCCACCTCCACGCAGCCTGGCATTTAAAGCCTCAGTCTGCCACCATCTCATACAGTACGGCCATATTGCCAATAAAGGTAATCCTGTCTAAAATTTGGAACCTCCCATTGTACAAGCTTACATTTGATTTCAATGGGAAATTCTCATAGTATTAAAATGGGTACAGAAACCCGATACACTTTAAACCGCTTACTAGCAGGCATTACAACAGCCTTAGATATCTAAAAATTTTATATCAAAATCAGTGCTTTTGTTTTTCAAGCTAGTTCTCCATACCACCATTTTTTGTACTTACCACACCCGTATAGTAACGCAATCCAACCACATTGCCTCGCAAAGTTCCAAATAAGACTCCTGAATCTATATCTTCATCTGGAATTGCAGTGCCACCTATCCCTAACAAGTCTTCTAGGGGAGAATAAAGTTCACGAGTAAAGGGGTTGTAAAGTGTGTCTCCATACAAACCAGGATTCAGTTCCAAGTCTCTGCAGAAGAAAATATTACAAAGGAAAGACTTCAGTTAAAATTTTGACCTTTTTTGCTTTCAAGAGCAAGTATGTATATAACTTTATTCAGTATTTTCTTTGAATTCATTAACCAGTTAGTTCCTACAGTACGCAAAAAAATCATCAAATGTTGGGGAAGAGGAGAACCAGTCATACCGCTTTTAACAAATCTGAAAAGGTAACTAAGTCTTGATAACAAACCTACATTGAGTAACTCTGGTCTAAATTGGTTTGTTTCAACTGGCTTAGACTAGAATAACTCTGCATAGGATTGTTGTGCACAAATCCTAACAATCTGGGAAGATTTAAAGTAATTCTACATGCAGGTATTAATGAGGATTTCAGGAAACTGAAACACACATATTCACATCGGTTATGTTAACATCATATAAAAAACCTGCATTGATGTGGTATAACACAACACTTTTTTCCCACTACATTTCACAGAAGTGTCTTTAGATCTACCCATCCTATCTACCCAAGGACACAGGGAAGCTAAAAATATGCTCATACTTTGAAGAGCTCAGAATAAGAAATGAGGAGATCATTAGACCAACTGGAAGAGGAGAAAAGAACAGCAGGAAAACAACCCATTATTTAAAAATGCTGAATTCAAATGACCAGCACCTACCTCCTCTGATCACAAGAGGAGTGAAGAAAGAATTACAGAATAGGCATTATTATGAGCACCTCAAACTCATAAAAAGCTCTTATGTAACAGTTCTTATGTAGACACTTCCTATTTCCCCAGCTCAGGAAATGTAAAATTGCTTTGTATGCTTTCACATTTTAAGGTCAATAACAGAATGACTTGGAACATTAAAATGTTCACACTCTATTGTCGAAGACTTTCATGGTCAGAGTTCATTGGTTCTTGTAGGTTATCCGGGCTGTGTGACCGTGGACTTGGTATTTTCTTTCCTGACGTTTCGCCAGCAGCTGTGGCAGGCATCTTCAGAGGAGTAACACTGAAGGACAGTGTCTCAAGTGTGTAGGAAGAGTAATATATAGTCAGAAAGGGGTTGATTCAGCTCAACCCAATGATTCAGCTCAACCCAACAAGATACCAAGACCACGGCCACACAGCCCGAATAACCTACAAGAACCAAGTTCACGCTCTAGTTTATAAACACAGATTTTTGAATTTTCTTTTACTTTGCATATAAAAATTAGACACATGAATAATACATTCAGCAAAAAATGCAAATTCACTTGATCAAAAATGTTTTCTAAATATATATACAAAAACTAGCCGAACATTCTTTTCAGGAAACTTAAATATTGTAATTTTTCTATCTAGAAGAGACTATCACAGATGCTTAAGAGCAAAAATGTTTTTAAATAAACATAGTTGAGAAAGAGACCTCAATTCTATTGTTCTTCTGCAAATCTCTGTACACAAAATCAGTCCCTTACCCCTTAAGTGCTTTCAAGACATTTAATGAACAGAAGATAGTTTCGAGTGGAATAGAACTGGAGAAGGAGATTTTAAGAGCTAAGCATGAGAAAGGTGGGGCAAGCAGTAAAAATGAAAGTGAAACTGTTTGAGCAGACTACTCCAGAAGCATTGAGATCTTTACTGAGCATAGCCTGAGATTTATTACATTATTCTCTCTCTTGAAGAGAAAACCTATAATGACAGCGAGCCATAAAACAGACCCAGTTTGGGAATATTTAATAAAGTTCCTCTGTCTATGGGTAAGGCAGGCAGGCGTGCAAAATGCAAACAGAGCAACAAAAGAAATGCAAAGCCCACTGGCCCAAATGAAACAACGGGAAAAGCGTCCCTTCATAGGAGAAAGTTGTGATGAAGCTCGAACAAGTTTGTACACATGGACGCTTCAAGTTGGTAAACTGTTTATTTCATCATCAACCTTTAATGGCATAAAAAATTATTACAATTGTCACAAAAAGGGATCATAAAACATAAAATCAGTGAAATAAAACAAAGAACAATATAATCAAATATCAGAGCTTGCCAGTTTTTGCACCTTCATCACATCCACTAGAAAGTTGGCAACACCCTCAGTAATCTCCGGTACTGACTCATTCAATAAAAATCGACATTTTACTTTATTAGACAGGTGATGCTTTGAATATAACCAAGTTTTTAACCATTTCCCAAGGGATGTTTTGTATAGAGAACAGTATGTGTTCAATTGTATCCAGGGAGTTGGAACCACAGGGACAAATCCGTTCCTGTATTGGGATTTGGTGGTACCTTCCATACAGCATCCTTGATGGAAAGGCACTGGAAACGGTTTATTTCATTATATATATATTTAAAAAAACAACAACAACAACCCCGCCTTGAGGATGCCCGCAACCACCAGAGAGAAAAGCGACCGAGAGACCGGCTGGCACGGAGACGCTGAGCTCCAAGGAAGTCGGAGGCTCCCAGCAGCAGCACAGGAGAAGAGGCCGGCACCTCCAGGGCTGAGGGAAGCCTTAAGGAGGCCTCGCTGCCCTAGACCCAAGTGGGGCTCTCGGAGCCCCCCACCCCTTACCTCAGGAGGAACCTCCAAGCCATGACGCCGCCCGGGGAACAGCGGAGCCTTCAGGCCTCTTCTTTCCACCCAGCAGATCGCGCGACTGCGGGCTCCACCCTCCTGCGGCGCCACGGCCGCCTCTTCTGTTCAAACTAACTGACAACCCTCGTTCCCAACCACAGAGAGGCTTTGCGTGAAGGCTTAACCAATAAGGTGCCGAGGCAGGGAGGGACCCTTCTCCTATTGGTTTGCTCCGGGCTCAACCCTCTTGCGGCGCCACGGTCGCCTCTTCTGTTCAAACTAACTGACAACCCTCGTTCCCAACCACAGAGAGGCTTTGCGTGGAGGTTTAACCAATAAGGTGCCGAGGCAGGGAGGGAACCGTCTCCTATTGGTTTGCTCCGGACTCCACCCTCCTGCGGCGCCACGGTCGCCTCTTCTGTTCAAACTAACTGACGATCCTCGTTCCCAACCACAGAGTGGCTTTGTGTGAAGGTTTAACCAATAAGGTGCCGAGGCAGGGAGGGAACCTTCTCCTATTGGTTTGCTGTAACCCACTTAGGCCCTGTTTTTGAGCGCCGGGAGTGACGATGAGGGTTGGGGAACCCTAAATTAGCATACGGGGGGGGCGTGCCCGCGTGGTCCTTTCCCGGAAGGCGGAAGTGCCGGGGGCTTGTTTGTTTTGTTGCCGCTGCTGCCTGTGATTTGACACCTTAGCTGGGTTCCAAAGCTGATTTCCTTGGCAGCAGGATCCGCTGACTTCAGCGGGGCTGACTCCCAAGTAAAGGAGTGATCAGTTATGTGTCAAATTGTATTTTTGTTATTTTTATTTTCTTTTTATGTTACTTATAGTTTGTTATGTTTTCCCTGTTTTTATTAAAAAATTAATAAAAATTTTATATATAAAAAAAGTTATGTGTCAAATGACCTGGACCCTAATCCATTATAGTTGACGCTAGAAGGCTTGTTTCTGTGCGATCTTGAGCTCAGTTACCCGGGAGTAAGCTCGAATTAATACAATGAGGTTTGAATCTGAGTAAATGTGCAGATGATCTCGCCGTTGCGTCTTTAAAAGGCTTCTATTTCTGCTGCTGTAGCATAGACTCACACATGAAGCTGCCTTTACACTGAATTTGGTCCATCGAAGTCAGTATTGTCTGCTCTCCAGGATAATTCTTTCATATCACCTACTACCTGGTCCTTGCGGGAGATGAGGGGATTGAACCTGGGACCTTCTGCATGCCAAGCAGATGCTCTACCACTGAGCCACAGCCCCTTACCTCACAGTGTAAGGGAGGGAGGGCTGTGGCTCAGTGGTAGAGCATCTGCTTGGCATGCAGAAGGTCCCGGGTTCAATCCCCGGAATCTCCAGTTAAAGGGACTAGGCAAGGAGGTGATGTGGAAGACCTCTGGCTGAGACTCTGGAGAGTCCGGTCTGACTTTGATGGACCAAGGGTCTGATTCAGCATAAGGCAGCTGCATGTGCTCAAATTTTGATTTGTCACTATGTAATGTAACTCAGCTGTTTACCCTTCTAAAGTCATTGACTTCAATGGACTTGAAGGGCTAATTCTCTGGAGGATTTCGGGGCAATCAACGCAAATCTGCGCGTGACTCCTTCGAAGTAGTCGCTGTGTTCCACGGAGTCTACTCTCAAGAAAACGGGGGCCGGGTGGCAGCCGAGCGTTGCCGCCGCCTCCGGCAGGCTTCACCAGGCGCATCTTTTTTGCAGCGCCGGAGCGCTGGGTATAAATGAAGCGCTTCCCCCGTGCTCCGAGCAAAGCTGCCCCCGCGTGGCCGAAATGCTGCCGCTGTGGGACGCCTCCGCCAGCGGCCAAGGGGCCGGCGCCTCCTTCCAGCTGACCGGCGCGGGGCGGCGCCCTCCGCGGAAGCCGCGCGCTCAGCCCCGGCGGAGGACGGGGCGAGCGGCCGCCATGGTGCAGCTGTACAATTTGCACCCGTTCGGCTCGCAGCAGGTCGTGCCCTGCAAGCAGGAGCCGCAGCTCTTCTGCTGCGGGCGGGACGCGCTCTTGGTGGCGTGCGCGCCTGGCGCGTGCAGGGTGGAAGCCTTCGCCGCGGGCCGCTCGGAGCGGTGCGAGCCGCTGGGCTCCTTCCATACCTTGGGCCGGGTCACGCGGGTGGCGTACAGCGAGGCGGGTGAGTGCGCGCGCTCCGGCGTGACTGCGCCGTCCGCTTCCCCGCGCGCTCCCCTGTCGGTGCAGGGGAGGGTTGGCTTTGGGGGTTTGCGCTTTTCTAGGTGCGCGTCTTTCTCATCCGAATCCCCAGCGCTCGGCAATCAGGCCCCCGTGCGGAGTTTGGAGAATTTGGATTGGGGAGACGGGCATCTGGAGAGCAGCAGATCCAAGACCGAACCTCCCATGCATACATGCGCACGGTTGGTGTGCGTTGAACGAGCAAAGGAGAAAACTAGGGCAAGAGTCCAGTAGCACCTTAAAGACGAACAAAAATATTTTCTGGTAGGGTAGGAGCTTTCGTGAGCCACAGGCTCACGAAAGCTTATACCCTACCAGAAAATATTTTTGTTCGTCTTTAAGGTGCACGAAAGCTCATACCCTGCCAGAAAATATTTTTGTTCGTCTTTAAGGTGCACAAAAGCTCTTACCCTACCAGAAAATATTTTTGTTCGTCTTTAAGGTGCACGAAAGCTCATACCCTGCCAGAAAATATTTTTGTTCGTCTTTAAGGTGCACAAAAGCTCTTACCCTACCAGAAAATATTTTTGTTCGTCTTTAAGGTGCACGAAAACTCTTACCCTGCCAGAAAATATTTTTGTTCGTCTTTAAGGTGCACAAAAGCTCTTACCCTACCAGAAAATATTTTTGTTCGTCTTTAAGGTGCACGAAAGCTCTTACCCTACCAGAAAATATTTTTGTTCGTCTTTAAGGTGCTACTGGACTCTTGCCCTTTTCTACTACTGCAGGCAGACTAACACAGCTACCCACTGTGAGCAGAGGAGAGTCTGCCCTCGAGCGGCAGTGTGTTATAGTGGTCGAGCGTCAGGTTAGGACTGCTGCAGATCCCTGCTCAGCGGTGAAAAGAGCTGAGTGATAGGGACGCCAACCGGAATTGCAGCTCATCTCCGGACTGCAAAGATCCGTTCCCCTGGAGAAAATGGATGCCTTGGAGGGTGGACTCCAAGGGGAGGGGCCCTGGCTCAGTGGTAGAGCATCTGCTTGGCATGCAGAAGGTCCCAGGTTCAAGCCCCACCATCTCCAGTTAAAGGGACTAGGCAAGGAGGTGATGTAAAAGACCTCTGCCTGAGACGCTGGAGAGACGCTGCCAGTCTGAGTAGACAATACTGACTTGGGTGGGCCAAAGGTCTGATTCAGTATAAGGCAGCTTCATGTGTTTATGTGACTCTATGGCATTGTGCCCAACTGAAGTCCTTGTCCTCCCCAGACTCCTTCCCCAAATCTCCAGGAGTTTCCCAACCTGGATCCGGCAACCGCATCCCCCTGCCAGCAGCCAAGGGGTACCTGGCAACCCTATACCTAATGCATAAGTATGTACGGGATTGCACTGAAAGCAGCATAAAAGATCAGAGAATCTCCCATTGTAGGACAGACTCTTGCTTCCAACTGAGCTCTGCAAAGACATGTGACAGCCTTATGCCTTGAATTGCTGTGCTTATTCCTCTCGCTTTCTAACTCTCCTCCTGTCTGACCCACCCTTCAATCTGTGGGTTGTTACAATGCCACAGGACTAGGGTTGCCAGCCAGCTTGTGCAAGAGTTCTAGCTCAAATTCTGTGCTGTATCCAACCAATGTCTGGCGCCTCCATTTAAAAGTTTTCAAGGCAGTATGCGTGGGGAAAGACCTCTCTCAGAGACCATGGAGAATCTATGGCTTCCAGACAGAACAGACCATAGTGAACTAGATGGGCATCGCACGGCTGCTTCTAGTTTACTCTTAGAGATAACCATATTTTTGTTTGTGCTGAGTATATGAATTTATGGAATCTGTAATCCTATAGTTTCAAAATGGACTATTTTTCCCCCAGGTGACTACGTGGTTACTATTGAGGAGAAAAACAAGGCCCTCTTCTTGCGAGCTTACGTGAACTGGAGGTGCCTGTCGGCTGGGAGCTCTCGGGTGTGCGTGCGGATGTTGGGCCACAATCCACACGCTTCCTGTCCTGAAGCTTCTAAAGAGCAGATGTCCATTATAGAGATGCCTCTTTCAGACCCTCCAATATGCTTCTCTTGTTGCCCTCTCAAGGGAGATCTCCTCGTTGGGTGCAAGAATAAGCTGGTCTTGTTCTGCTTGAAGCAACTGGTGGTGAGCCAGGACCTGACTGTATTGGACTTTGAACGCTCCTTGATTTTGCACGTACAGAACGTCACCCCTGCAGAAATTGCCTTTTGTGCTGGGTACGTAGCCATCACAGCAGAACTGGAAGTCCTAATTCTCAAGCTGGAACCGAGTGAGAAAGCGGCGGACAGTAGTGGACCGCATCGCCCTGAATCCATGGTATCAGAAGAAGTTTGCAATGAAAGTAAGTGTGTGTTCAGTATCTCTGGAGCCTGCCTAGTGTTTGGTTCATGAGATCATTTTTCTGGTGTTAGGGAATGGAGAGAGGAGGGGCAACTTGTAAAACCTTTGCTTTGATAAGTTTCAAGAAGAAGAAGAAGAAGGAGTTGGTTTTTATATGCTGACTTTCTCTACCACTTAAGGGAGACTCAAACTGGCTTACTATCACCTTCCCTTCCCCTCCCCACAACAGACACCCTGTGAGGTGGGTGGGGCTGAGAGAGCTCTAAGAGAGCTGTGACTAACCCAAGGTCACCCAACTGGCTTCGTGAGTAGGAGTGGGGAAACAAATCCAGTTCACCAGATTAGCCTCCGCCACTCATGTGGAGAAGTGGGGAATCAAACCCAGTTCTCCAGATCAGACTCCACCACTCTAAACCACCGCTCTTAACCACTACACCACGTTGGCTCTTCTAGTCCACATGATAGCAGAAAATGTTTCTCTGCCAGCCCAACTGCCAACTGTAGCATGAATAGAGTTTAAAGAATACCTGTCCTTGTTGCTGTTCGTGTAATCTGTTGATTTTAGTGGGTTTACGCAGGTTATCTGAACCACAAGCCCGTCTCTTCCTCTTAAATTAGAGCCTTTGAGACAGCCCATTAAGAGATAACAAAGACATCCTTGTTTTCGTTAATACTCTATGGATCTCTATGGAACAAGTGAAAGATAAAGATGTTCTCTAAATACCCAGTTTTCAGTCTAGAAATAAGGTGACAAGGGGGGCGTGGCAGTTTTATAAAATTATGTATGGGATGGAGAAAGCGGCTAGAAGGAATTTCCCCTCCCTTCCCCCCCCCCGCAATTCTAGAATGTGGGGGCACTCCGTGAAGTTGGTGGGCAACAGGTTCAGGATGAACAAAAGAAAGTACAATGTTGAATTCACTGCCATTGGACACTGGGGCCCGTGTGAGCATAGGCGGCTTTAAAAGGGGCTTAGATTCATGGAGGATGGATCCATTGTTGGCGTCTTGCTATACTGACTAAAAGGAACCTCCACATTCAGTGGCAGTAAACCTCTGAATACCAATGCTAGGAAGCAACATCAGGGGAGGCCTTGGCTTCTGTACCTTGATTGTTAGTCATCCAGGGCAACTGGTTGGCCGTTGCTTGAGACAGGATGCTGGACCAGGTGGACTACTGGTCTGATCCAGCAAGTCTCTTCTTATGTTCTTATGAACCTAGCTTATCATCTTATTTAATACTGGCGGCCGCTTACACAGAGCTAACCATAGTTCAAAAGAATAGCATCCTTTTTTTTTACTGTAAAGTATTGTGCCGATTTACGAAACTCACATTTTGTTTTATTATTTAAGGTACGTTAGAAGAAGCAGATTTTTCTCAACAGCCTGACTGCGATGACTTTGTTATCTGTCAGCAGCCCGTGGAGCTTCTTGGGGAAGAAAGTGAGTCATGCGGAATACCAGTTACTCTGGAGTCAACGGGTTTAGTCAGTGAGAATCCGCACTTTCAAATGCAGTACATTCTATACAGGTAAAAGCAATACTGCTTAAAATGTCTGTTTATTGAAACTTGCATACATAGTTAACCAACAGAGCTTTGGCTATGGTTCCGCCTGCTTTCTTTTCCAGTCCATCTGTTCTGAACATGTAGCGGAGCTTATTGTGCTGTATTATAACCAAAGTAGTGGTTTGAGCACTGATACTCTTTCACATGCTGCTTGTGCCCTAGTTGAGGACAGATGGATATGTTTTGGACCAGGGACCACCAAAAGGTTGTTATTTGCTGAACACAATGTTCTTTGGGAGGCATAATAGGAGAGGTGGTCCCGTAGATACCACAGTCCCAGACTATTTAGGGCTTTAAAGGTCAGTATCAATACCTTGAATATGATCTGGTACTCAGTCTGAAGCCAGTATTGCTGGCAGAGCCACAGGTATTATGTGCCTTCCACAGGGTCCCAGTAAGGACCCAAGTCACAGCATTCTGGACCAGCTGAAGTTTCCAGGTAAGGTTCAAGGGCATCCCTGCATACAGCAAGTTACAGTAGACTAATCAGGAGGTGACGGTTGCATGGATCACTGTGGATAGGTCTGGTTAAGGATAGATTGGTTAAGGAAACAAGATTCATTTGATTGTGTGACTCTTGTGCTAAAATTGTAGGTGGAATAGTGCATGGAATATTCTCCTATGGAGAAGCTGTAGGGCAATGAAATCAGGTAACATACTGGAGAAGGGGGTAGCCCACTGCACAGCAGAAGAATGTGTGTTTTACTAGCTTATCCAGTTCCCAGCATCTCTGATGGCAAGACAGGGGAATGCTTTTCCTGTACACCATGAAGAGCCCCAGCCAGCCAAACTATAGACTGTGCTAGGCTAGATGACCCAGTGGTTTAAATCAGTTTTGTGTGTGTATATAGACAACACGCAAACACAGAGTGGCATTCCTTGGGGCCTTTAAACTTCTTCTTTTTCTTAAATTCCCCATTCTTTTACCTGTGTCTTGGGTGCTTCCTTGGATTAAGAGCCCGTTCCTGAAAGGGGGGTGGGCAAAGCTCCTTAGAACCTCACAGAATAAGGTGGCACCTACACTGGCGAAGGCAAGCATGGAAGGGAAAGCCCGCACCGGTGGGGGGGGGGGCATTCCCGGGGGTGGACCTGCCTTTAGGCAGCTTCCACAGCACTTTTGTCCCAGGAATGCCCCCCCTGAGCAGTGGCAGGGCTGCATCACTTTTTTCAGTGGCACAGCCTCGCTGGCTCTATGGGGCATTTTCCCCTTATTTTAATATAGACATTAATTAATGACAGGCTTTTTTTGCCTCTGTGGTGGCTACCGAGGATCCACCCCCACCCCCCCTCAGGAATGGGCTGCCCGGCTGTGTACTGGTTTAACATCCTTTTTTCTCACTCTTCAAATTGTTTTCTAGGCGGTTTGCTCCAGATCTGTCTTCATTTGTCTTCTCCTCTGAAGAATCCAGACTGCATTCTCTTCAGCTGCTACCCATGTATGAGATGGGTATGTTTAAGAACATGCAGTTAATTCATCTTGAATGAGTGCATTCTGAGCATAACGTGTGCCATTTTAATGTATCCTTTGGGGGGGGGGAATGACACTTGTGTAACTAACTTTTATTACCAGAGTTCTTTAGACTGACTTGTAGGTACAGGAAGTCCAAGACAGAGCCTATATCTCTTGAATCAAAATTCATATCCAGTACTCCACAGACCCTTTTTCTGTTCATTTTCTCAGAGGGCCTGTGTATCTGTGTGAATGTGCACTCATGCCTTCTTGCATTCTTCTCCCTGTCAAACATTCGTTGCTTATTTGGTAACAATATATGGTTTTAAGCAAATAAACGGGCCTGGACGTACCTGAATGTACATTTTTAACAAGTGATTTTCTGTTTGCTTTGGAGACCTGATCACTGGCAGAAGAAAATCTTTATGCATGAGCTGAAGGGAGGCAGGCGATAAAGATGAACTTAATATTTAGTGAACTCCATGAACTTGGTGCTTGGTGAGATGGATTCTGCTGTGTCAGAAAACCCCTCTTACTTGCATCCCCTAACCCATAATCTGTTGGTTACTTTAATGTATAGTTTTGTATTTTCTTATTTTATATAGTACCCAAAAATGCACTTGACTGCTTGAAAGATTTAAGTTATCTCTCTTCAGTGTTTTGCCCAATTTCTCCTCCCCCCTCCCCACTCCCGTACAAACAGAGTTTCAGCTCTGGTGATGCTGGGCTGGATTCCACCTAAAAATTCCATGTACGCAAGGGAGGGGGCAGTTTTCACTAAATCCCCTCTTTCTTCAGCAGACCTGGATGGCCCAGCAAGCCCAGTCTTGTCAGATCTCAATACTTAAGCAGGGTTGGCTCTAGTTAGTACTTGGATGGGAGACCACCAAGGAGGTTCAGGGTTGATACACAGAGACGGGCAATGGCAAACCACCTCTGAACCTCTCTTGCCTTGAAAATCTTACGGGGTCGTGATAAACGGGCTGCGACTTGACAGCACTTTCCACCACATCACAGCAGACTTCTGTCTCCCTCACTCACCCAAGCTAATTCTCATAGGTTTCCCTACAAGCAGCATTTTGGGCTGCAGGGGGCGGAGGGAGGTCTAAGCCAATCAGGTGAGGCTGACGGTTGCACGATATCTAGTTGATACTGATTCCTGGTTAGAAAAGTTGGACAGGGTCTTACAGCTGGTACCTTATAGGGGTATTCATGGCTATTATAATAGGGGTATTCATGGCTATTAGTTAAAATGGATACTAGTCATGCTGCATACCTATTCTCTTTAGTATCAGAGGAGCATGCCTATTATATTAGGTGCTGTGGAACACAGGCAGGATGGTGCTGCTGCATTCATCTTGTTGTGGCTTCCTAGAGGCACCTGGTTGGCCACTGTGTGAACAGACTGCTGGACTTGATGGGCCTTGGTCTGATCCAGTAGGGCCTTTCTTATGTTCTTAAGAGAGGTCTTGGGAAAATCACTAGCATGGAGGAGTGGTTAGGAGCAGTGGTCTCTAATCCCCACTCCTCCACATGAAGCCAGCTGGGTGACCTTGGGCCAGTCACAGTTCTCTCTGAACTCTCTCAGCCCCACCAACCTCACGAGGTGCCTGTTGTGGGGAGAGGAAGGGAAGGTGATTGTAAACCAGTTTGATTCTCCTTAAAAGGTAGGGAAAGTCGGCATATAAAAACCAACTCTTTTTTCTTCTTTCTTTTTTTCCTAGGGAGTTCCATGAAAGCTGAGGGAAGAGAGACAACCAAGCGAGAACTGCTGAGTCTTTTCTGTTTCTTCTCTCTGCCTCACGTTGGGTACCTCTATGCAGTCGGCAACTTAGTGGAGCTGATTTCTACGTACCATTATTCAGAGAAGTCCCAGCAGGCGGTTCTGACACCCCAGTTCCTACATGTCATCACAAGGTGGGAAGCTCCACAGTTGGTGTTCTCCATAGTCTTCGCTTAAAGGTCTCAGGATACCACTGATCATGCAGGCAAAGCTTGTCTTCAGGTTATGAATGCCAACACAAGGCTTCTTTAGGCATTCTGGAACTTTAAGAGCTACCTGCAGCGGGACTGTTGGGAGAGGAACAAGGACACTAGGGAGGGGAAAAAAGTTCTATGTGCCCTCAAGGCTTCCGGATGAGGGCTTCTGTGGTTGGGGCCCAGCTTATCCATCACATTGTTCAGCATGTGGACATGTACTGAACTCTAGTAATGCTTCTGCATCCAGATGGTTGCTTGTTCAACAACACTAGTGGCTCATCAGCATCTGCCCCTGTTAGATGCCCTCTGCTCCCTTGTTTGCTACCATCTGGGTGCAATTGAAGCCTTTGGAGCTTGTTGCTGGGGCTGTGGCTCAGTAGTAGAGAATGTTCTTGGCAGGCAGAAGGTATCCCCGGTATCTTTATTGTAAAGTGTCTAGTGGCACGTGATGTGAAAGACCCTTATCTGAATCCCTAGAGAGTTGCTGCCAGTCAGGCATTACTGTCCTTGATAGAACAATTGCCTCTGTCTCGGTGTAAGGCAGATTTATGCATTCAGTTCCTGACCGGGGCCTGTTAGAGCTCCTCTTTGTGGTCACAGCAGAGCTTCCAGAAGGATTATGGCTCCAGGGCTGAGAAGCTTCTGCATCCCCTAAATGTCTGGAAGTCTCTTCATGAGTACACAGGTTGGGTCCAGAATCCCTACTCTTTCTAACATTCACGTGTGACTCATGGGTTTTCCTCAATTTCCAAGCATGCTGTGCCCAGTTTGGATCACAACTGTGGCATACATGAAGAGGCTTCAACCCCCACCTAGAGATGTAAAATTTCCAGAAATTTTGAAGACTTGGAGGAAAAGTAGTTGTTTTTTCTGGGGGAAGGGGAATGGAAATTTGGGGAAAAATTGAAATATATGCAATACTTACTGTCCTGTCAAACCTAAACTATTTTAACAACAAATAAAATTGCAATATCTGATATATATGGAATTTAAAAGTTATAAGTGCCTTAGTTTTACACAAGCAAAATTGCATATAAAAACCAACTCTTCTTCTTCATTTCATTCATTCTAAAAGGGAAAGTATTTCACAGGTGTTTTGTACTCCCCAAAATTTCAAATTTTTCCATTAGAAAAATGTGGGGAGAGATCTTGGGAAAAATGTGGGGGGGACTTTTTTCCATAATTTTTCTGGTCCCCCCCCCCGACATTCACATCTCTACCCCACCCCTAGTTTTCTGACCTGAAACAATCTGGCATGGGGGAGTGCTACTTGGCCTTTTGGGGAAATCTGCAAGTGTACAACAGGGTATCCAACACAAGCCAAATAGTATCCCTCATGACCATTACAACTTGGGAAAGCCCTTTCTCCATATGCACCACGGTATCAATCCAAGTTGGGCACTACGTGCTCAGGAATCGAAGAAAGGCTGGAAGTCGTGTGATAGCTGCACGGGACATGAGCCCTGGAGCCAGTTTGTGTACTCCTTAATGTGTGTCGACACATCCCAGGATGTGCAGAGGACGAGGGGCTGGGGTAGCATCTGCACACAGTAGCATTGTTGCAATTCCAATCTCAAATGTTCTGTCTTCTCCCACACTCCTTAGCAACAACCTGCAGTGCTTTACAGTAAGATGCAGTGCGGTGGCAGCTCGTGATGAAGATCCATACATTGATACAACCCTCAAGGTGGGCTTCTAGGCAAGCTTCAGACTTGGCTATGATTTTCTTACCCCAGCCTTCCTCCTAGGATCTCAGGGCACCATACTCAGTTCCACCCTCTTCCATTTTATCCTTCACCAAAGCCCTGTGAGATAGGTTAATCTGAGAGACCGGAACTAGCCTGATATCAGCCATCGAGCTTCGTGGCTGAGTGCTGAATAGAAACCGGGTACTCCAGTCCCAATACCAACCCTTTAACTACTGCCGCTACACAAGCCCCATGTCTGCATCACTGTAAAACAATTAACTTGGGCTATTCTAGAATTATATTGGAACTTCTTCTGATCAGGGTATGAAAACAGTACTACCCTGATAGCCAAAACAATTTCTAGCTTTGTGCATACCTTGGCTTGGATACACCAAAGCATTTCTGCCTGGCATCCTGGGGTACACCAAGAGCGGGAAAGTGAGAAAGTAGTGCGCCATGGGCAGAAACTCATCTGCAGAAATGCTTCAGTGGATCCAAGCCACTGCTGTGTTTACACTCTGGGCATGGAGTTGCAGGCATATTAGTGGATAAGGACAGTTTGGGGCTGCGTGTGTAAGAAGTCCTTCAGATCTTAATTTCCCCACCCTTAAGAGGTCTATATAGGTGGGCTTGTGATAAGAGTTCTTGGAGGCCAGCCACCTCAGACAAAGATATTTGACAACCAGGGCTGTAAAGTGTTGATAAAAGAATTTCGGAAGCATCTTTAAGCCTGTTATAAAAATTGTGTTCCTTTACCCTAAAGATTCTTGTAGAAGCAGTAAATTTATTTACACAAATTATTTTTCCCCCACAGGCTTG
Organism: Euleptes europaea; assembly: GCF_029931775.1. Lineage (NCBI taxonomy): Eukaryota > Metazoa > Chordata > Lepidosauria > Squamata > Sphaerodactylidae > Euleptes > Euleptes europaea. The sequence continues at coordinate 31,165,246 of NC_079316.1, read as the reverse complement.
TCCCCCAGCGCAATTAGACGTTTGTACCTTGAGAATGCAGCTCTTTATAGGGCTGAAAGCTATTTCTCATTTCAAGAACCATGTCGTTGTTCTGACAAAGGCAGACACTGAGGACTTTACCGAGAAGAAAAAGCCCTCAAGAAAATTCCTGTAAGTGCCGTAGTCTCTGGGGTTGTGTGGAGACTGGTATGTGACATGAGGAACAGAAAAAAGTTTGTCAGGAGAGGGTGCCTCCAGTCCTCCATTTTAGCTGAAGTTCTTCATGGGGTTAACCAAGTTCCCCCATTCTTGCTAACCTCTTTAATAGCTTTCAAGAAGGAGCTGTTCAAGAGGAGATAACATATCTCATGTTGGCACATTACACTTGCCAACTAGAAAGAATGGCTCCCTTTCTCTTGTAATGAAGAAACGCCGAAAAAGTTTCTTGGCCCACATGATCTTGACACTAGCTGTTCGCTACTTGCTGTATTACAGGCATGCCAATTTCACGTTCCATTGTTAGTGCCTTTGATGCAGTAAAGTGCAGATTGGTTTCCCCTAAACTCTAGATGTTCACATCGTCTTTCCCTACCCTCCTTGGTTCCACTTAGATTGCAAAAAGACCTTGAATTCAAGACAGATGCTTTTCAAATTAATTCTTAACTCATCAAAATTGCAGCAAAAAAACTCTGTGTTCATACTGTTTTAGAAATTATTCAGAAAGCTGCAGTGCTCAATATGATAATTGTAATTAAATGTATATGTTTTTTTTTTGGGGGGGGGGTTGTTTCTAGCTCACGAAAGGCCAACAACCAGCCCAAGATTCCGCCAGAATCTGAACCAGGCTGGAATCTATACATTGTGAAGACAGCTTCAACTCTTCAGCTGTATAGAGAAATGGTATTGTTACTTTGCTTTTTTGATTGTTTACAGAATCTCACTTTGGCGCATTCATGAATAGTGTACAGGCATGTCTGTTGTCTCGGCTGAAGTCTCTTGGTATGTCCCATTTTCTTTTCTAGGTTGACTACAGCAAGAGCTATGAAAATGTGAGAACGGAAAGTTGCATCCACCTTCTCAGCGAGGCTCACTTGTTAGTCAGGACGGCTTTGATGGACCCTGATTTGAAGGAATCGGAAGAGAAGGAACACCTCCTCACAGCATTTCGGGAAAGTTGTGCTCTCCTAGGAGATTGTTATAGCAGGTTTGCATTTAACAAGCTGCATTACTAACATTTGAAAAGGGGACATGTTCCTTCAGCAGCGGGGATGGGAAGTGTACAAAGTGGCCAAATGATTGCTTCTCCTGGAATAAGCCTGCAAGTTCGTGTTTGGTTTACAAACCAAGTTAAACTTCCCTGTTAGGTGAGCATGAAAAAGTAATCACCTCCTGTCATATTCCAGCTTTGCAGGTGAACAACCTAAACAAAGTGGCACAGACTGAATCTGTTACAACCAGAAATGCCCCCCCCCAAAGAATAAAGAAGTTGCCCGTTGTCCCAAGGTGCCATCGATGCCCCAGTCAGATGGCGCCTCATTTGCTTGAAAGATGAATCCAGCAGCTGCTGGTGTTCCATTGTTAGCAGCCCTTGCGGCTCCAGTTTTTGAATGATCCATAAGGTTAATCACCATTGGGCAAGCTATGAGCTTTACCTGATGTTGCTGGAAGTTCAGTGTTCAGAGCACTAGTGGTTTGTTGGTTTTTACATTTAATTTTCAAGTATGCAAGGGCCCATATTAGAACCATAGCATGGGGAAGGAGTGTTTTATTCTCCCAACCTGAAATGATACTGTGGACTTGGTGTTTCCTTGAAGAGGACATCTGAATTAAGCCACAGTGTGCTTCAAAACTGCTTATAAATATCACTGGGAGCTTCCTACATTGCAAGATGTTTTGGCTCAATAGCTTGAAAATTATGAGAACAAGTCTGATACTGAGAAGCCTCTTTATACATCACTTGCTTTTCTAGCAAATAGACTTCTTTGAGTCTGTTTATCGTTGTTTGTTCACTGACTTCTGTACTTTCAGGTTCGATACCAAAGATTTCCACCTTGCGCTTCCTTACTACAAGATGTCTGGTCTATCCATGACTGAAGTTTTGAAGAGGGTAGATTTGAGCTGTGATATTGAAGCACACAAGTACGGAAAGGGGTTTATATTTTACTTGCAACATGTCCTTTATGAAGACACAAATGAGGAGCTGAGTGAAGTAAGCAAATAGATTTTCTTGTCTCACTTTTTCCCCTATGAGAAGTGACTTGCTTGTGTTCCACTACTTTCTTCATCCTGCAGTGGCCCATTTGTGTGAGCAATCATGTCTCAGAAGCTTAGGGGTCTTAGCCAGAGGCGGATCTACTGTGAAACTAATAAAGCTTAAGCTTCCGGGCCCCTAATCCTGGAGGGGCCCCCTGAAGCAACTTTTTTTTAATGAGTGAATTTCTCAACAAAATTGATGGAGTTTTTTAGTGATCGAATCATAAGCCAATGCGTTGAAGTATTTAATATTGACCTTAGAATATCCTCTAATGCCCATTTCATGTGGCTTCAAAATGTCCCTGTAATTGGTCAAATTTCAAAATTTTCTCGGGGGTTTGCAGCGCCCGAACCCCCAGCTGAATGGGCTCTCTGAGCTCACCAGAATCTATTCATAGCCTACATTTTGGCAGCTGGATCCTCAAATCCTTCACTGGTGCACAGCTTAATAGTTCTATAGTTTTATTTAATCACTGTATGGCCCATTTTCAATGACTCCACCCCACCACCCTGTTCTCCGCCACTTGGGCCTTGAGGTCCTTGCAAGGGCAGCAAGGCCCTTTGGACCTTGTTGGATATTGCCCTACTGTTGCTGGTTGTAAAGGGGCCCCCATAACAGTTCAAGCTTCAGGGCCTCAAAAATGTAGGTCCCCCACTGGTCTTAGCTGTGTTATCTTTGGTCTCCAGAGTGCAGCTTAGAGGACAGTTGTCAGGTACCTAGCTGTGTGTGTTCATGGGAATAAAGTCGCTTCGTGGCTATGAAAGTTGCCCCAAAATTAGCTTCTGATTTTTTAAAAAATCTCGGAGAGCTCCATTTACATCTGTACGTGTGCTATTTTACATTCCTTTCACAATTGCACCCCTTTTCTTCCTATGAGATGGCAAAAGAAAGTTTCAGCCCATTTGCCTGGACTGATTTAAATATTAAAAATACAAAGGTACATACACCCTTGCCCTGTTTTGGAAGGTCCAGGCTAACCTGAGCTTGTCAGGTCTCAAAAGCTAAGCAGGGTCGGCCCTGGTTAGGATTTGGATGGGAGACCACCAAGGAATTCTGGTGCTGCTATGCAGAGGAAGGAATTGGAAACCACCTCTGTTAGTCTGTTGCCTTGAAAACCTTAAAGGGTTGCCATAAATCAGCTGTAACTTGATGGCACTTTATACACACACACACACACAAGACAGAGGAAAAGATGCTGATCTGTTACATAGTACCTCTAGGTGGGTGTTGTAGTTCGCATCTCATGCATCACACAAGTCTAAATTCCCCAATTCAGACTCTCATCTGAGTTATGAATTGGATAAGTGCAGGATAGCTTGTGTAAGTCTGTCCTATCCCTAAAGTGAGGATAATAATAATACCATTCTACTATAAAGACTGCTGCAATACTGTATATGGAGTACTTTGAGCAGTTATAAATAAAAGCTTTATAGCTATTAAATTTTGTACAAGTGAAAAGGGTTAGTGTCCCCATATCTTGGAAAGCTGAAAGTGGCTTACCTGTGACTTCCCAGTAACTAGATGGTGAAAGCCATCTTTCAAACTGAACTTCTCAGTCAAGAGTATCCCATTTTAAGGTTTTTTTTCCTGTCAAAGCCCAACTCTAATGAGCCAAATAAATAGGTTCACTTCTGTATTTTTAATGTGTGTGTGATTTTTTTTTTTTTTTTTTTTTTGCCAGTTGTTAATCTTTGTGCACTGGTACCACCCCTGAAGAGCTTTGGTTGAATGGCTCAGAAAGTTTAGACGAGAGGGGTGCTTGTGGGTGAAACAAAAACATCGTCGGCGTTCAATGTCGCTTTCTTCTACCAGGACGTGGCAGCAAAAGTACTCCAAATATTCTACCTTGCTGAGCCGAACCAGATGCCCCACGTCGTCTGCAGTCCTTGCACCAAAAACATATGTCCTAAAATGGCGATGGAGTATCTGGAGAAGGTGGAGATGTTGGTGCCGTCAGTGGTGGTGACCCTCTGCAAATCTTCTCTGGCTCTGAAGATGGGAGATCAAGACAGATGCCAGAAGGAACTGGACAGCTATGCAGAGGTACAGGCTGCTGATCAAACAGTTCCCCTTTGGGAGTGAAGCTTGATCCCTCTATGCAAAGTAATTCCCAACAGAGGGAGCCAACGCTCATGTATTGAAAGCCTTCTGTTACCATTTCACTGTTAAGAGTCCATGGAAGGTTTTTTTTTTTAATCCTCCAGCCACTTTTCTCCTACTCCCTTCTTGTGGAACACAGTCTGGGTATTGTGCTGTCTATCTGTGACTCAAGGGATCTGCTTTTCTATATCCTTTCCCAGAGGTCTTCTTCTACAGGCAAAGAGATGGGAAGGAAGTAAAGGGCTTAAGCTAGTGGTGGTGGTGAAATTGGGGGAAGGGAGATTCTCTGTTTTGTTTAACAGAAAGTAAACAAGTTATTAGTGTGTGGAACAACCACATACTTTTCCATAACATAAGAACATAAGAAAAGCCATGCTGGCTCAGACCAAGATCCATCAAATCCAGCAGTCTGTTCATACAGTGGCCAACCAGGTCCCTCTAGGAAGCCCACAAACAAGACAACTGCAGCAGCATTATCCTGCCTGTGTTCCACAACACCTAATATAATAGGCATGGCTCTGATACTGGAGAGACTAGGTGTGCATCGTGACTAGTATCCATTTTTACTAGCCAAACATGTCATGGCAGTCTCTGTTTACCAGCATTTGTTTGGCTTCCCTCACTTCTGTCTATAGCTGTCTATACATGTTATGTCTGCAAGATCCACTCTATTGGACTGGAAGCTCTTAACGTCTGTGCAAAAGCTTGGTGGAGTGCTGTCTTTGTAGTGTGGTTGGGGTGGTGCATATAGGACATTTCCATTCACCAAGGCTAAGCAGGCAAATAGGCCGTGGAATTGTTTATTTCCCCCCCCCTTCCCCCACTACAGCATCATTGAAAGTGATCGTGGTTTACCAATTTTACCTATGGAGAGAAACCACAGATTTCAGATCTAGATGAAGTTTGCACACTGTTTAGCTCTAACTATATATTATCATTGGTTCTGATGCAATAGAGAACCATAGTTAACAGGGTTGTTTCAGAGGGTAGCCGTGTTAGTCAGCAGTAGAACAGTTAGATTCAAGGGCAGCAGCACCTTCAAGATCAATGAGAGTTTCAGAGTATACGTTTTCAAGAGACAAAACTCCCTTCGTCAGACATGAATAGGGATGGTGATTGCTTGAGTCTTTTTTTTTTTATCCTAGTCAGAAGGTGGGAGGGGTGTTGCAAAGAATTCTTGTAAAGTTAATTCACAAATTCAGAACAGTAGACCCCCGGACTGAACAGGGGTGTAGGATTCCTGCCTCACTACAGATTCTAATTTTCTGCCCCCAAGCATTTTCCCTCTTCTCTCATCAAGCTGATTATAATATGCATTGTCCCTTTGCATCCTTTGCAAGCATTCTTTACAACACCCCTCCCACCTTCTGATTGGGAGGAAAAGACTCCATTCCTACTTGTGTCTGAGGAAGGGAGCTTTGCCTCATGAAAGCTACTGGACTCGAATCTAATAGCAGGGGAAATTGTGCTCCAAAGGGGAGGGAGATATACAAGCCTGCTCCTATTTTGTGGTTAAGAAATAATGAAAGTTTTATCTGTGCTGACCTGCAGAGATGGCTATAATGTAGGTATCCTGAGTTACCAGTTCTGTGAACAGATGAGCTGACTTCAGTCTTGTGTGATTTCCTCCTTCTCTCCCCCCAAAGTCTTTCCCTATGTTTTAAACATACCAAGCAGGAGTGAATAGTCATGACTCCTCCTCATGGTAGATTAATCTGTGTTAAGTAAATCTGAATATGCACTTGCTTGAGGACATAAGAAGTGCCTTAGTGAATCAGATCAATCTCCACTTAGTCCAGTGTTCTTTTCAAGGTGCAAAGCAACCAGCTGGTGCTCAGTGGTCATGGGGAAACTGGCCATTATCCACCACTACTAGACGTTGGCCTCTTTTCTGCCTGTTTCTGTTGCAGCCGCAGTTCAGGAAAGTTTGCCGAGAGCCCCACACATAGAAAAGCCTTTGTATCTTCCCCAAACAGCCTCTCTCCTGCACAACTTCACACATAGTGGGTCTTCTGGATCAGGGCTGCTATGGGTAAGAATTCTGAATCAAGGCACTGACAACAAGGGAATGTGAGAAAGTGGAAAGATCTCGGATTGTCAAGGAATGTAAACAACCAGTATAAGTCAGGGGTGTCAAACACAAGGTCTGAGGGTCGGATCCGGTCCCTTGAGAGCTCTTATTCAGCCTGTGAGCCAGCCGAGGCAGTCACCACCCCCCACTCTCAATCTGGCCTGGCGAGGCATGACCCCGCCCGACCAAGTGACATTTAGGTCATATCCGGCCCTCATAACAATTGAGTTCGACACCCCTGGTATAAGTGTTGTTTGTAGTGATTCTCTCAGGGCTGGTTGACCCCTGGCTCTTTTAAACTTGTTTTGAGAATGCCAATGGGCAAATAAATGTGTAACATCTCTTATAAATGGAATTGATTCCCTCCAATGGGCATTAACATGGGAGTTCTTTCCAGGTCTTTATTTACATATTTATCTAGAGGAAATTCGGGCATTTCATGTTTCGTGAACCGTGCATTTTCCTCGGGTGGTTTTTCGGTGGACTTCAAACCTTCTTTCATTTAAAGTGAAACAGGGAAGAAGCCAAAATCTAGGCCAGCTTTTCATTTGTTCTTGTTGTTTGCAGATGATCCAGGTGTGTGGTTTTATTGTGGAGCCAAGACTCCTGAGGCAGCAAATTAAAGGGCAGATCAGTCCAACCGAACTCGCTGTCCACCTGCGGGAGACGAGACCTGGATTTCTCGTGGCTTCAGTATTGGCTTTACACGAGAACAGTAAAATGGAATTGGAAGAAGCAGACTCTTACATCAAGGTCAGCTATTTGGCATTTTTGCTGCTTTTATGGTTGGATCTTCCAAAATAGCACCGTTCCCATTCCTTGACTTCATAATTAGAGGGCAAGAAACGACATAAAAGTTTGAGTCATTCTTTTCATACCAGTCCTGAAATAGCAAGAGGGATAACTTCAATGAGTGCAGTTCACTCCCTTTTTAGTTTGGAGTTGAACCCAAAGAGCTGACTCTCTATGGCAGTGGTTCTCAAGCTTTAGCAACCCAGGTAAAACACACCTTTTGAGAGCTGGAAGGTTCCCTGCTTCAAGCACTGATGTGCTTGTGTAGCACAGGACCCAAGACTGAATGGCTTGGATCGGTGTGCACTGTGGTACTTCTCTCTGGACAAGCTGTGCCTTATGTATTGGAAGAACTGCGCAGATGGGCTGCACCAGCAAAGGTGTAAACAAAACAAAAGGTGCACACACAAAATCTTCAAATATGTAAACAGTATTTAGTCAATGATCCCAATGTGTTTTGCATCAAAACGCTTCCTCGGGGATCAAACCTTCCTTTCAACAACAGCTCAAGTTTCTCAAACAGCAACCAATTGCAAACTCATTGGGATCATCAAGTAAATACTGTTTACATATTTGAAGGTTTTTTTGTGTGCACCTTTTGATTTCTTTACAAGCTGTGTCTAATCATTCCTCAGTATATCCTCATGAACATGTATACCCGATATGTGAACAGAGCGTTTGTGGTTTTGGTGGCAGCAATTCCCATGATTGTGGAGAATGGAAGACATGTCACTGCAGTGATGAGAGTTGCATCTAGTTGGGTTTGCTTGTTAAAGTGGGCCATGTAGATTCCTATTTGGCGTCAGTCAGGGCTTATTTTCTTCTGGGTTGTGGCCCATATATGTATACCAGTGTATAATTCAGCACGATCCCACTTAATTTCAATCTTGATCTCATGGAAGAGCTGATAACGGTGCTTTTGAAACAGTCTACCCCAGTGGCTTACATCCCCCTGTTAGAACGATTCAGACCCCACTGGGATCCACACATTGGGTTGGATCCCACTGATCATTTCCATGAGCAAAGGGGGGTACCAATTGATCCCTCCTACAGCAAGCCTCCAATTTCCACTTCCTGCTGTTCTTGGGGGGGAGCTCCTCTGTCTCTCAGGAGCAGCATTTTGAGGGGTCTTTTGTGCTGCATGCAACAAGAGGGGGTGGGAATGCAGAAAAATTGTGCTCTACTGGTAGAAGTCCTTCTGTCAGTGAAGAGTTTTGGCAGGCTCAAGCCACTGGTACAAATCATTCTGTATCCTGCACATGTTAGATTTCTGTGTGTTTCCCCCCTCCTGTGTGCTGTCCCTGTGCTGTGTTTTATTTACAAGAACACTTCAACAGTTAAATGTTCTTCTGGGAGTAGACCCTTGATGTCTTTCCTTTCTGCTGCTTTGGAAAGCAGATGCTGAGTGCCAAGGATGGAGACGGTGTTCCCCAGCTCTTGGTGGACTTCTGGGAAGCTCTCCTTGTAGCTTGTTTCCAGGAAGAAGTTGTGCAGGAACTGCAGTTTAAACTTGCTTCACAGTATATTAGGAGGCTGGGCAGGAAGCAGCTTCCCAATACTAAGCCGCTGAAAACCACAGAAGATCTGGTAAGGTGCCATTTGTATTGAACTACCTGCAAAATGCTTACCAAAAGCAGAAGAGTTCTTATTCAAAACCCTCTTGCACTGACGCTTGAATTTTCCCTGAGCCATGCTGTCATTTGAAACAAATAATCTGCAAAAAAAAAGCTTCTTTTTTAATGGATTTTTAAGTAGATGCTTTTAACAAGTTATCCAAATTCTTTGCTAGGGAAAACCAAATTCTGTAACACAAATCCTGTAAATTACAGGGGTAATTTCTCCTCTTCTAGATGGGCGGCTGCATGCAGGAGGAGATCCCGGCAAGGTTTAGGGGAATACTTTTTTTCAGTTCTCCTTGGCTTGAAGGGCAAAGGTCTGCATGCATCTCAGGTTGCAAGGAAAGTGTGGCGGAAACCAGAGTACGCTCATTTTTTATAACTTCTGTTTCTTCTAGTGACGATGAAATATAAGAAATTGTGCCCCCCAACATTATTCTTGCCCACACAAAACACGGCTTTGCTTACGTTTAGGGTTTGACTGAATGCATTGACACCAGGCATTGCTCACACATTTTTTTCAAGCTTGATTTTACAGACCACAGGGGCTAGAATCTTGCTTTACTCTTATTGCAAACTGTGATTGAAAGAAGCACTCAGTGCTCAGTCCCGTGTACGTAGAGTGTATATTCAGAAGCACAGGGTACACAGAGTCTTTGGCCTTAATAATGGTGCACCTAAAGGACAAAACTCCCAACGCATAGTTCTAAAATACGTTTTTCCCCCATTATTGTACCTTTATAAAAGGAACCAAGGAAAGTCAGAATTTTTTTTAAATGCCCTTGATACAAACCACAGCTAACTTGGAGGGCTGAGCAGTGTAAACAGCATTAAGTACATTAAGTAAGGTAAAGGTCCCCTGTGCAAGCACTGGGTCATTCCTGACCCATGGGGTGACGTCACATCCCGACGTTCCCAAGGCAGACTTTGTTTGCGGGGTGGTTTGCCAGTGCCTTCCCCAGTCATCTTCCCTTTACCCCCAGCAAGCTGGGTCCTCATTTCACCGACCTTGGAAGGATGGAAGGCTGAGTCAACCTTGAGCTGGCTACCTGGAGCCGACTTCCGTCGGGATCGAACTCAGGTCGTGAGCAGAGCTTTTGACTACAGTACTGCAGCTTAACACTCTGCAGCACGGGGCTCCTGTAAACAGCATTACTTCACCCTAGATTTAGCTTTGCATAGCTCAGGACGGAAGTTGGAGTTGAACCAGAACCTTCGTCTGTTTGGCTTCATTTTTGATCTGCTGTTCTCACAGCAACTCAGTAGCCCACTGCTGTTACCTGTATTGGGTTTAGAAAACAAAATGGCCGGAGCAATACTGGCATCTGCTTCACTCCAGTGCCACTTAAAAAAAAAAAAACCCAACCTCTAGGGTGGGGACACTCTGCAGCTGCCCTCACACTTGCCCTGAAGGTGGCGCTTTTTCAGAGTACTGCATAAAAGATCAAATTCAAGAGGACTTGGTATTCATCCCAAGGGATTAAATGTCTTTTCAAAGCTCTTCAGATGTTTGTGAGCAATGACGAATACCTGCAGGGCTGCCGCTGGACATGTTTTTCCTTTTTCTGAGACACATTTGGCTCTCAAAAGTGGCTAAACTGCTTTATTTCTTTAGAAACATTTCTGACTAGGGAAGGGCTTGTGTCAAACTCTAGACAATAGTTAAAGTTTTCTTCAGTGTAATTTGCTTTACTGGAATTTTTAAATGGGATTTGGAAATGAAACTTCAAATTACCTGTACTATGGAAAGGTCTCTGCAGGTTTCTTTTATCCTTTCTGGGTTGTTGTCTTTTTCAGATAAATTCCTGTAGTCATTATGGGCTTATTTTTCCTTGGGTTACATTCATGATGTCATTAGCACCTCCTTCGGAGCAGAACTCTTCTGAGGACCTTTCAAAATTACAGGTATGACTGGGTTTTTTCCATCTTATTCTCTGTAGTTCATCCTCTCAATTGCACGAATAGAGGCAGACTCTGTGTGTGTGTGTGTGTGTGTGTGTGTGTGTGTTAAGCTTTGTTTTTGGCAAGACACCATACCTCACCTGTGAGGATTTGTGGTTTACACAGCACCTGGTTTAAACTGGGCTGCTTCCCATCCAAAGCAGCCATGCACGCGTAGCACGGCAGCATGGTAAAGTGGTTAGGAGCGGCGGACACTAATCTGGAGAACCGGGTTTGATTCCCCACCCCTTCACATGAGCAGCAGACTCTCCTCTGGTGAACTGGGTTGGTGTCCCCACTCCTACACATAAAGCCAGCTGGGTGACCTTGGGCTAGTCACAGCTCCGAGCTCTCTCAGCCCCACCTACCTCACAAGGTGTCTGTTGTGGGGAGAGGAAGGGAAGGAGGTTGTAAACTGGTTTGATTCTCCTTTAAAAGGTAGAGGAAATCGGCATACAAAAACCAACTCTTCTTCTTCAGGGTATCACCTGCCCCTGTAGCTGCTTTCTGCTTTTTTACTATCTTGCTTAAGCTGGGCTGCTGTCCATACAAAGCTCCACAGCTGATTTCTTCTGTCTCAGCAGCCTCACCTTTTAAATCGGGCCCCAATATCTGCAAGGTAGGGGAATGGGATTGACTTGCGTGACATGAAGGTAGCCACGCAATCGGTTTCTCATCGGAAGCCGTGCTGCTGAGCTGAACTTGGCATCCTGTAAGGGCCCTGGCTGACTCTTAAATGGCCAGAGGAGATGTGATTAATTATTAAGTGGGTTAGTGGCAGTTTTGAGAGGTATATGTGGATGTTCTAAAACACTGTGTGTTTAAATCTCTGGTTTTTACCTCCCCCTGTCTGACATGTATAAGAAGCTGCTTGAGGCATGCAACTGATACATGGAGGAAGAAGAAGAAGCTTCCTTTTGACTGAACTGACGCAGGAACTTCCTAGATCCCTTTTGACCTTTGTACAACTGCATTCTTTAATTCCAGCTCCTTGAAAATAAGACCAGGGACAAATATCCAACTGACTTCCACTTAAGGGGGCTGTGTTATCAGGCTGAAAGTTTCCTGGCATGCTGCAACTGAAACTCCTCTCTTGACTACTTATTTGTGCAAAAAAAACAAACACCATTATTATTTTTTGGTGCTGTTTGACCAGGCAGAAATAAGAGTTTAATTGGACTCTAAACTAGGTGATTGAAATAATATTGACAAGTAACAACTGAGTGAGGGGGGGGGAACCCTGGGGAACAATTTAAGATCAGTCTTGAATATGGACATGACACGGCTCCCCTCAGACTTCCAGTAAACAAACCAAAGACGAAACTGCATTTTCAGCACCCTGCTTCTTACTGATGTTAATTAGCTCAGCTCTACCTTTTGTAACTTCGTACTGCACCTTATCTTGTCGATCTTGCCACTCGATTCTGTGTTTATCCTACTTTGCCTGTGTGACAGCAGTTAGTAGTAGCCCACACTCACTTTGAGTGAATGGATTACCGTTTGGATCAGATCTTGTTATGAAGAAAAGCTGGTTAAAACTCCCCCCCCCTTTTTTTTCTGTTGTGGATATAAATGCATTGGCCTAATGGGTGTTGCTAGGAAAAGTTGAGGGCAGCAGGAAAATAGGAAGACCCAACAAGAGATGGATTGACTCAATAAAGGAAGCCACAGCCTTCAGTTTGCAATATCTGAGCAAGGCTGTCAAAGATAGGACATTTTGGAGAACTTTCATTCATAGGGTCGCCATGAGTTGGAAGCGACTTGACTGCACTTACACACACAATCGGTGTACATATTGTGCATCTGATGGAAATGAGCTCTGTTTCACAAAAGCTGATGCTGGCATAAGTTTTATTGGTCTTAAAGGTGCCTCTGGACTCCTCTTTTATGTTCTGCTTCATCTGTTTTACTGCTTAAGAACTGATTATATTTTTCCTTCAGCGATAACTGCCTTGTAAGATTCATTTTTCAACAGCGGGTGTATTCAGTTACTCCTACAGCTCTGAAGTTCTTTCCCCTCGTGTCAGACATGCCTGGTCATTTTTCTCCTACCCTTTCTCAGTCTCTCTTATGCAGTCCACACATCAATATAACTCCCGTTCTGTCATTTCTGGAAACCCTTCCCGACGAGACCATTTCCGGTCTAAGCATCCACATTCTTTGCAATACTCGGTTAGGGCAGTACGAGACAGCGATCAACAAGCTCTTGGAGAGGTGCCCTGAAGCGGTCATCCCTTATGCCCAGCATGAGTTGAAAGATGAGCATCAGGTGAGCTGTGATACTGTATTTCAGCCTTTACTTTGTTCTCCATTGCCTTAATTAATTACCTAATGCTCATGGACCACAGCAGGTTTGCGCTCTGTTGAATGTCCTGAAGTAACGTGCTCTGTTTCTCATACTTGTGCTTTCAGTAGACATCTACTGACTTTTTCAGGGTATTTTCCTGAATGATCAAGGATATGAAAGGTATACTGAATGCTGTGCAAAGCATTCTTCTTTGTTGTGATCTGTTGGGAGGGTGAAATAGGTGTACTTTCCAGAACACCTTGAAGCCAGTCTTATTTCTGTAAGAATGGAATGAAAGTGGGCAAAGGCGCACACCGCTGTCGACCAGTCAAGGCAGAAGTAGTGGTCCCCTGGAAACAGATTTGGGAACCTGAGTCTCAGCTATATAGCCACACAGAGGCATGGCAGGGAGCACACGTGTTTGTCGCATCACGAGGAAATGCAGCTGGTGAGGAGCTTGACTCCTGGAGCAAAGAGGGAAGCTCGATCCACATGCTGTTATGTCTGGCACTGGTCAAAGCTTTAAATGGCGCCTGATGCCTTAGTTAAAATCCATGCGTCATTGGCTATTGAGCTATTGTAATCATACACCTCCCAGACATTCCTGTCCGGACAGGAAAATGGAAGCCATGAACAATTACAATAGTGTGATATCCAATGACGTGGATTCTACCAAAGGTCACGTAGCGCTTAAGGCTTTGAATTGTGCCCTCTTTGAACAGCTGGTCTAATTCTGACTTCAGTCTTCTAAGTGCCACAGCATTTTTGTTTGTTTGTTTCAAGCTAATAAAGCTCCTGCTCTCTTGGAAAGTGACATAGTTCGCATATGTGTCAATTGTTGTCTTTCTTGTTGATGGGTATTTTGCTCCATCTGCACCATTGCAGGCTGGGCTACAAGTATACTTTGCACAAGTGTGAGATTCAATAACTGAATGTTGAATTTAGCATCCTAAATGTAAGGTTGGGGAGCAGGTTTTTAGCCCTTAGAACTAAGGGGGTGTTGGTAACATGTACTGATCTCAGAAGTGTTGGGGGGGGGGGGAGATTTCCAATGGTCATAATCTGTGCAGGTCATTGAATCCAGGTTTCTTTGTCACACTTTTCCATCTGTCCATGAAATGATTCTGCCATCACCCAAGTGGTTTTGCTTTATTTCCCTTCTGGAATCTAGTGGCACAGTGTGGTGTAGGGGTTAGAGTGTCATATTGAGATCTGGGGGAACAAGGTTTGAACCACCAGTGTGCCATAGAAACTTCCTGGGTGACCTTGGGCCAGTTATAACTTTCAGCCTAATCTACCATACAGGGGTGTTGTAGTATAAAAAGGAGTAGTCTGATGTAAGCGGCTTTAGGTCCCCATTGGGGAGAAAAGCGGTGTAGAAATGAAGTAAATATTCTTATTAGATGCAGAGGTTAATAAACAATCTTGTCATGGGATCTGTTACAACTACAAAAATATTCTAGGCTATTCAAGGCTGTTTAGGACTCTGTTTTTTATGATGTTTTTGCTTTTTTGAATTGTGTACTAAGTAGAGAGATTTCATATGCAATGTGTATATTTGGGAAGCAAGTACATGTGTGAATTTACAGAGTGAGTATCCCTTATCATTTGGGACTAGAAGGGTTTTGGATTTTAGAATTTTTCACATCTTGGAATATTTGCATATACATAATGAGATATCTTGGGGATGGGACCCAGGTTTAAACACGAAATTCATTTATGTTTTATACACACCTTATACACATAGCCTGAAGGTAATTGTATACAATATTTTTAGTGATTTTATTCATGTGGGGCAACGTGGGGAACCTGCTGTTGGCGTGACCGGCCTGCGCATGTTCCATTTTATTACCCTTTCTGGGCGCTCAAAACATTTTGGATTTGGGATCATTTGGGATATCGAATTTCCAAATAAGGGATACTCAACCTGTACTCCCAAGTGACCATGCATAGGGTTGCAAGTATTGATGGCTGCTCACACTGACTTTCTCTTTGGAACTTCTTTGTGACTTAGGCTCTCTGGTGGAAAAAACTCCTTCCTGAGCTCTGTAGAAGAACCAGACACGCTGGAGGCAACTATCCTGTCCTC
Source organism: Euleptes europaea (assembly GCF_029931775.1). Classification (NCBI taxonomy): domain Eukaryota; kingdom Metazoa; phylum Chordata; class Lepidosauria; order Squamata; family Sphaerodactylidae; genus Euleptes; species Euleptes europaea. Next base: position 31,150,117 of record NC_079316.1, on the reverse strand, counting down.
CTGTCTTCTCTGAAAGGTAAGGAATGGTGTGTTTTTTTTACAGCTTTTTGCATGTGATGGTGTTCTACAGGGCATTTAAAAGCCTTTTGAAGTACAGGGGGATGCTGCAGATGACTGGAACTTCAATGATTATATTGACATAAAAATATAAGGAAGGCCATGCTGGGTCAGACCAGAGTCCAACAAGTCCAGCAGTCTGTTCACACAGTGGACAACCAGGTGCCTCTAGGAAGTCCCCAAACAAGACAACTGCAGCAGCATTATCCTGCCTGTGTTCCATAGCACCCAATATAATAGGCACGCTCCTCTGATTCTGGAGAGAATAGGTTTGCTTCATAACTAGTATCCATTTTTACTAGTAGCCATGAATAGCCCTTTCCTCCATGAACATGTCCACTCCCATCTTAGAACCTTCCAAGTTGGCAGGCATCACCACATCCTGGGGCAGGGAGTTCCACAATTCAGCTATGCATTGTGTGAAGAAATACTTCCTTTATCTGTTTAGAACCTCTCACCCTCCATTATAGGATGCTGGGTTTGTGCCTCAGGGTGAGCCATCTGCCTAAGCACAGTATTTTTTTGGGTGGGGGGGAACTATTAGAATCTTGGTAGGAATGAGTTTTCATGCTTCATGGGTGTGTGTGCATGTTGGTCTGCTTCTTACAGAAACATTATCAGTCCTTGCCGTGGAACTGGAACTGAGGGACTTCCTAAATGTTCTGCCAGAAGATGGCAATGCAGCTTTTTTCCTGCCACACCTCCTTCAGTGCAGCAGGAGAAGACAGGTGACCTGAAGGCCACAAGAAGCTGTGTGGGACCTTCAAGGAACTTGGCAAGAACTCCTTCCAAGAAATGGACCGGAAGACCTTTCCTTAATAAGGCAATGATAGATATAATGGCCAGCGATGCTCAAAGTAATGAAGCCTTCCTCTGACTTAAGCTGCTGTTCTGCTTGAAGGAAAGCCACTGAAGTTGGAGGAAGACTTCAACCATTGTTGAGAAGGTAGGATCCAGGGCCACTATGGAGGGGTGTTACTCTAACACATCGTTGTGTATATAGGAAGTGTATAGGGTTTACTCTTAGCCTGGATCAGATGTGGCTTGCAATTCATGTGAAGGACACTCATAACCTTAATGCAGATCTGTAAAGCGTCCTTTTTACCTCAATTGATTATGGTTACTACTTTCCACTGCTTTAGAACCCTGTTTACATTGTGCAGAAAGCTGAACAAAACACTTCAGCAGGTAGGCGGTCCAAATACACTTGCAAGTTAGGAATACAGTTCCCCCCCCAAAACTTTTTTTTTCCTGAGCCCCATCAGTGTTTGCGGTCGTTATGTCCAACCACTAACTCTGAATACCTCTGTGGCATCAACCAGGAACCTTTCCATAGCCAATAAGTTGCTGAAAATGCAACTGATTCGCAGCTTGTGAGCTGAATGAGTGTGCGGCTGAATGTATCTGTAGCAGCCTGTTTCTGCTTCAAGAGGATGAATTACTTCTGAAGAGGCATCCCTCCAGTTCAGTTACAAGAACCAGCCACTGAGGCTGTCATAAACATTGGATCAGACCTTTTTTTTTTCCCGGACAATCACTTGAACCAAAGAGTATTGCATACATTTTTGCACAAGTGGTGGCAACTGTGATTGTTTTATTCTGCCTTCTGTTTCTGTACTTAGAGAAGCATCTTCAAAGGTGGTTTATTCTTAAAACATTTTTAAAATGTACAGCCCTCTAGAGGTGTTGCGATTCTTGAATATTTCAGGGGGTGGAAGCGTTATTTAGATTGAGTGATTTAAAAAAAAACTTTTAAAAAAATTACTTGGCATTGGATGTTTTTCTAGTTCATTTTTCCCAGCTGCTGGGCTTTAGTTTTTGTAAGCTTTTTGGTGATGAGAGAACTATAGGGGAGGTAGCGGCACCCTCATCTGCATTATAGAACTACCTGGGAACAAATGGTGAGCACCTGCAAAGAGAAAGTAAAGTCCAAATGGGATTTCTAATAAACATGTTACAAAAAATGTAATAAAGCATGCATTATTTCACAACCGTAAAATTGATTGGTTTGTATTTAATTGGTTTAGTCATTTGGGGCAGCTGGAATAGTACAAATTGGCTACCTTGTCTGAACGCTTTCGAAAAATTAGTCTCATAGAGGGGGGAAAAGATTCAAAGTCTGGTTTTTATGACCAGGCCAAACTGGATCCTATTGTACAGCCGCATGCATTAGTGCACCCAAATTATCATCCTGAGTTTAATGAGCAATACGAAGCCAGTTCACAAAATAGTCAGTATTAGAATTGTGAATCGGTCGTATGACACCCCTGTCCACTGCCACAATTCCTGAGTCATGAAAGGACTGACAAGTATATAACTGAATCAATCCTGAAATGTTGCGTTATTGCAATAGAGCCTTGGGCTGTGGCAATTTACTGTGGCCACACATGCTGTTGCACCAAAGCAATGACACCTAAAGGTAAAGGTAGTCCCCCTGTGCAAGCTCCAGGTCATTACTGGCCCATGGGATGAGGTCACATCACGGCGTTTACTAGGCAGACTGTGTTTACAGGGTGGTTTGCCAGTGCCTTCCCCAGTCGTCTTCCCTTTACCCCCCAGCAAGCTAGGTACTCATTTTACCGACCTCGGAAGGATGGAAGGCTGAGTCAACCTTGAGCAGGATACCTGAAACCAACTTCTGTCGGGATCGAACTCAGGTCGTGAGCAGAGCTTTTGTCTCCTGTACTTCAGCTTACCACTCTGCACCACGGGGCTCCTAATAGCACCTAATGCAGCACTATTTGTGTTGCATTTTCCTTTTCAAAGAGGGGATTAAGTCTAACAGCTCCCTCTATATAAAACCACACAAACTATATTTGTAACCTATTTTTACTGCCTTCTTAAAGATAGCAAGTGACATGGCTGCATCGCAGAGTAGACTTACCAAGCACAGGATGCCACTGAAGCTAGAGTGGTGGAAGCTACTTTGTGCATTGAGTGGATCTTTCTCACTTACCGAGCCTGTTGCAAAAGAAAGGCTTTTTTAAAAAGGCCCCGCCTTGAGCGGCAGGCGCCGTGTTTGTGCAGTCAGGCTTTGCAAACGCAACCCCACTTCCAAGTCTGTCACTAGTGGCAAACGACAGCTAGCACCAGTCCAAGCTGCTAATCAGCACAAGTTAAGGTTTGGTACTCAGACGTATGCCTGCCCAGTCCTGCAGCTAAACCAATGCCTGGTGCTGTTGGAGCTCCTGTTCTGTGGGAATGCAGCCAGCTGAAAGGCAGGCAGAGTTGCTCTATAAGCCCCCTGCTGTTCCCTGTCCATATGCTGTTGAATAATGTCCTACATGCTGAAAAAGGCCTTCCTTTTTCAGTGTGGTGTAGTGGTTAAGAGTGGTGGTTTGGAGCGGTGGACTCTGATCTGGAGAACCAGGTTTGATTCCCCAGTCCTCCACATGAGCTGTGGAGGCTAACCTGTTGAACTGGATTTGTTTCCCCACTCCTACACACGAAGCCATCTGGGCGACCTTGGGCTAGTCACAGCTCTCAGCCTCACCTACCTTACAGGGTGTCTGTTGTGGGGAAGGGAAGGTGATTGTAAGCCAGTTTGATTCTTCCTTAAGTGGTAGAGAAAGTCGGCATATAAAAACAAACTCTTCTTCCAGCCATCTCCAAGCACCGCATCATACATTTGATTTTTAGATGAATAGCTTCATTTTATGCCCCTTTGTGGAGTATGTTGGGGTTAAAGGATAAGGTTTGTTAGCTTTTCCTATGCACTTGCCACATCTACTGAGCCCTCTGGACTGGCAGAGGGCTGCTGCAAACCTTTTAAAAAGCACTTTGCCTTGTTCTTAGCATGTTTCCTCTTGACCTTACTGCAATTCCAAATGTGCAGATGTTCTGATATATATATTTCTAAATTAAGTTCTGAATCTTAGTTCTGGAGCAACTTTTCCTAAATCTATTTAAAACATTTCTATCCCATCTTATCTCCTGGGACTCAAGGCGGTAAACAAGGTAGCATCTGTAAATTGCAAAGGTATAAATCGTAATCCGATTAAAGCAGATTAAAATACACAATTTAAAAGCATGCAGAGTTTAAAGCACAGCAGAACATCCAAGTCTGCTGGGAAAATGCACCCATCACCAAATGTTCTCTGGCATAGAACTTCTTTACAGGAGTACACAAACCATTAAAAAGCTTTACAGTTATGCTATGTTAAAATTAAGAGGTCCTCATCCGAGGTTCGAAACCGTACCAGCTTGCTTGTATGGACATAAACCCCCATTTGTGTGTAAAGTGCTGTCAAGTTGTAGCCGACTTATGGTGACCCCAGCAAGGGGCTTTCTTGGTGAGTGAGAAGCAGAGGTGGCTTGCCATTGCCTTCCTCTGCAGAGCCTTCCTTGGTGGTCTCCCTTCCCAAGTACTGACACAGCTTAGCTTTCAAGATCTGACTAGATTGGGCTGTAGCATGCCACCTTCCCTCCCAAACCCCCATTTAACTGCTACTTAAATAATAAGTAGCAGTGGTGGGCTGATATCTTTTCCCAGTTAGTAGCTCCTTGCTCAGTGGAACAGGGATACTGCTACGAAGGCAACATTTTCTCTTCAACCGCTGGTCATTTCTCACCTTCCTTTGGGAGCACTGTGTAGGTTGTCTCCATCCCTGCATGGATATGGTCGGTCACATGGCAGTGCAGCAACCATGTCCCAGGATACTTTGGGCGCATTTCGACAGTTTGAAAAGTCCCGGGGAAAAGATCAAAGACATCTGCCCGGTAAGTCCTGGTTTGCTTTCAAGTTAAAACAAAAACATCACGCTGTGTCAGTGATCGTTCAAGCAGGTAAATGCTAATTAGTTGGAATAAGTAAGCCCAATAAAATGGGTCTAGATTATATGAGTATTCACTGTGTGAATTATAATTATTTATTGTATAAAACTGCCAATAAAGAAATGCAAATTAACATTTTGTCTTCTGTTTATAATTCACTTTTTGCCAGTCCACAGGTGAAAACTGTGTAGAGGGAGTGTGATAAGAATCATAGAGTTGGAAGGGGCCATACAGGCCATCTAGTCCAACCCCCTTCTTAACACAGGATCAGCCTAGAGCACCCCTGACAAGTGATTGTCCAGCCTCTGCTTAAAGACTACCAGTGAGGGGTTGCTATCAAAACACTTTGGAAAATGGGGTTGAGGACCATGGTCCTTCATCTCTGCCTCTGTATTGCTTTCCTTCCACTTTACGTACCAAGCAGCAATTGCTGTCCTGTTTCCAGGCCAGCCAAGTTATAGAAAAATACAATATCAAGGCACTTACCAGAGTCAAATAGTCATGTTGTGCTAAGAGAGAAGCACTGTGACAAAAGTTACCCCACTAGTCACAAAAGACCAATGAGCATGCTTGTTTATGGAAGTCAACAATTTAGAAGGACTAAGTCAGGGTAGAACACATGCTGTGTGTTTATAAAGCTTCAGGTTTGGTTGTCACTTAATTGGATCTTGGAGAGCCTCCTCTAGGAAAGTCCCTTGCTTAAACCTCTGAGGAGCTGCTGCTAATCAGAGATGATGCCACGGGCCAGTGGTCTTGACAGTGCTAGGAGGCTTCCTCCATTCAACTGACTTGGGATCGACATCAGTATCCAAAATGTTCACCGCCTCTCCCCTAGTTACACAACAGAAAGCAGGAACTCTGGTGCTTACCTTGTAATCAAAGCTGTGGCCATGGAAATGGGCAGTGTGCATATCTACTTCATTACCCATTCCCAGTAAGTACCAGTTGACTTTGTCTCCAACATGCATATTAAGGCCATGCAAGTTTCCATACAGCCGTCCGTTAATGGCTAAGGAAAGAAATGCTTGTTGTTGTAGCAGAACTTTTTTTTTTTCAATTAAAGAACTTTTAAATGAACTGCCTCTCCTGCTACCTCCCTGTTATATTCAGTAGCAACTAATTCAAAAGTTTAAAACAGCTCTTTACCGCCACCCATTAGGACCTACCAATGAAGAAGTAATGCCCCAGCTGTAAATATAAAGTGAATTCAACATTCTTATGATTCTCTGGCTGCTCTTAGTCTAAGCATAGTTCAATCTCTACTGTTTCTGTTCTTTTGGGATTGTCCTCATGCCATTGGATTTATTTAGTAAGGTGATGTATGAATCTATGGGACTTTGATGTTTTTTTCAACCAGAATTAGTAAAGATCAACTCACAGATTCATTGCCTTTGACCACATTTTGTCAAAGTTCCCTTCATCTATACAGAAGTCCTTTCCCTTAAGTTGGAGATTTCTATAATGAAGGTCATTCAGACTCAAACATTAAGAATCCTTTTTTTCAAAATCTGCATCAGCTGAATAAGCTGACCGGCTGTTCCTAAACAGGCTTGAGTAAGAGGACTTTTGATCTGGCAGCTTTTATGCAGAATATATGGTAGTGCATGGTGACCAATATGTCTACCTTTCTAGCCCTTGTGTATTAAAGCAACAAAAAAAAAATCACTAGTCCTGTAGCACCTTCAATTTTTTGGTCTGGAGCCCACTTCATTGTATGCATTGTATGCACATACACACACATGCACAACACTTGACTATAGAGAAAAACATTCAAAAAAAGTAATGAAATGCAAGCTGCAGCATCTGTGACATTTCTGTAAAAAACTCATCCATATACTAGATAAGCACAGATATACTATATACTGTATAGATAAGCACAACTATATACTAGATAAGCACAACTGCAATTTGGTGATATTTTATTCTAAATTTTGCTTGAATCGAATTAAGAAGCTTCCAGTATCTTCCATTATTATTATTGTGAATGATTTGGGGGGAGGGCAGATTCTGCTAGTGCATTTCTCCAGCAAAATAATAACCTATGAACAGCAATCTTACCCTAAACCAAGGTTGTGCTTATATGAACAGCATGTATACAGGAAGTATGGCAGATGGGGATATTTTTACTCTTTTACAGAGTATGAGAAGCCATCTTAACTGCTACAGTTGTGAGATACTTGTTATTTTTCCAGGGGGAAGATGCACAAATTGTAATTTTGGATGTTGGGAGTACTTAGTTTCTTCTCAAATCTTACCATGCATTTTATTGCTTTCAATAAACTCCTCATCTTCTTTATTTACTTCTCCTGGCTTGGCAGAGTATGTTTGGATGTTTTCATCCAAGTACCAAGACTCATTTTCATCAAACACCAAAAAAAGAAGAGCAAATTGCACCCTTGTTTGCAGCGGTAGAATGGGCAAAGGTTGCCTGCGACAGACTAAGAGTGTCCCTATTAACCCACTGTAGAGGTCCTGAAAGAACAAAGAATACAATTACTACACATTTCTAATAATGGGCAAAATAGCATACAATGAAATACTGGCCCATCTCAAACAACATCATACATTGAATTGTACTACATTACAGACAACTGTTGACTTGTAGCAAACAGTTCTAAACCAAAGATATCTTATATCTTATATGCTGTAGAGAAATTCTCAGCCTCTTAGGGACTTGTAACAACCATTCCCCATTTCCCCAGGAAGAACTGGTCAACTATTCCAGAAACACTGGATGTAAAAAGCAAACCTAATTGTCTTTGTCAATTCACAAGATCATCATTTTGTGTCTAGTGAGAGATCTAGTGTCTAGTGAGAGATGAACCTGAGCCTGGCTTAGAAGTGGCATATGCCCAAGAAGAAGAATCAGGGTTGGCTTCTATGATTCTCTTCCACTAAGATGGATCCTGTGGCTCTCTTCTGCTAAGTTTTCCTTCAAGGGAGCAAGCCTCCCAAGGGGAATGATTTTTTTCTGATGGAGAAAGTATGACTTCCTTTGTTGGAGGAAGGCTTTGTGGGAGTCATAGGATCCAACCCTATGACCTGTCATCAAGAGCTTACCTTAACTTTATCCACAGTTGAGTAATATGCCCAAGGGATGCATTGGGAATCGCTTTCCTGAGGGCCAGATCTCACTGGGATTTTCCAAACATATTCTCTCGTTGCACCTGAGTAAAGCAGATATTCATTCTTTCACAACATTTACCAGGTTGGGTTTATTTTTTGAATGTTGTTTAATTTTTTCCCATCAGCCGGTGTTAGGAAAATGATGTGGTCAAAGTCATGGAATATTTTTTTTTGCTGGTTTTTTGCCTTTTCATAATTGAAGCCCTCTAACACTCAAGGGCATGAAAGAGTAAATGACTGTTTCACTGCAGTTGAAACAAAAGGAGAGGGCCATCTGTTTTACCACTTGTATTCCATGAATTTCCCACACAACAACGAATGACCTAATTATTGTTGTCTTTTCGCTCCATATTACCAGAATCATAAGTCACAAGCTTACGATTCTCAAAATATTATCCCTCAAATGAATGGGGTTCTTCTGCATTTTCAATTATAAGCTTACTCAATATCGAGGTTAACTCTGCCATTATTGATAATTATTTTTTTATGTTAAATTCAGTTTTGTTAGCTTAGATCATACAAACTCACATAGTGAGGTCACAGAACCAATCTCCTTCCCACTGTAGCCTCCCGTGCCCCTAAACAGGTGATCCTGATTTACGGGTTGGAGGGGGGCTAAGACCTGATCAGAACCATGGCATGAGGGTTGCAACAAAAAAGAAGTGGTAGATATCTCATCTCCTCACTTCCCCTTCTTACTGTGATCCCCCACACCTCATTCCAGGCTAGTTTCAGGGGTCCCCTACTCCTCAGGAGCACAGGAGTCTACAACAAGAAGGGGGCGAGATCCATTCCATGCTTTCCTTCCATCTGCAGTTTCATAGGATCCAAGTCTATCGTTTACCATTTGTATATAATAGATATTTGCTTCATTCTGGGTTATAGCATTAAAAGAGCTGACTTATAAAGTACAGTACCCGTTTTAGATTTTTAAATTACTCCATCCGTGTGGCAGCTATTATCACGTTGCTCAGGTTCAATTGAACAAAGGTGTTTTTTTACTACAATTGCTATCTACAATGCAATCATGAAAAGTCAACTAGTTAATCATGTAATAACTGTTGTGTTATCAGAATGTCAGACATCATCTGAGAAATCTCTGTGCTTAATCAGGAACTAATTTACAAAAACAAAACAAAAAGTATCTAGACGATCCAAGGGGATACTTAGGCTATTTATGCACGGGAGGTTTTGCCTTGGATTTGCCACTCTCTAGATGCACATTTTTCCCATCCAAACTCTCAAAACTCAAAAATAAGCCCCCATGCAGGATTTGAGAATTTGGATGGGAAAAATGAGCATCTAGAGAGTGGCAAATCCAAGGCAAAACCTCCCATGCATAAATGACCTTAGAGTGGTATTTATCTCAGTTTTGTCTCTCGGGCGTAGTTGATTCCTGAGCCTTTGAAGAGAAAGCAGTAATTTGGCTTCTGCCTAAAAGCAGCGCTGAACTGCCATATTAGAAAACTGCTTGTTTTAAAAGTGGCCATGAAATTTAAAACACGCTGATCTTATAGACAGCTCTTAGCTGCAGCCATGTCAACCACTACTAGTACTATAGGAGCTAATGTGGCTGTGCCGGTCCACATTTGCTTGCAAACCCCATTCGCTTGGAGAAAAGCTACAGAACAGTGACAAGATTTTCTGTTGATACTATTGAGGTACATTAGGAATAAGCTTCTGGCGCTTGCAAATAAATAGCACGCGATAATTAATTAGTAATGCTATAAAAAGATAATGGAATAGCTTATTCGGTGTGACTATGAAAATAAATGAATTCGGCATGGCAAATCTCTGCAATTAGAATGCCAATTAGAAGGACAGATTAGCAGTCTCAACAATCATGAGGCCATCTGCGAGAACTGCTGTTCGTGCTTCATTCAGCTCTTTAGCAAATAAACCCAGGATGAAATACGCACTGACCACATCCACTATGATGGTGCATGGATGTATCAGTCCCTGCTCTTCCTTTCCAAATTCTCTATTCCCCTGGCAGTGTATCAAACACCAAATCCAAGCATTTAAAAAAAAAAATCCACTGCTCTGGTTAACATTTGATGGCATAGAGTGAAGTAATTTCAAAGTTTTATCAGTGCACAGTTTTAATATATTTTACTGCTCTTTTTTTTAACATTATCAAACCACAACTCCTCAAAGAAGGAAAAATAAAATAAGAAACAATAAGCAATATGATTACCTGGAGCGGTTTCCAATACAGCCGGGGAGTCAGTTTTCACTCCATGCGCGTGAACTGAATAAGGCCTTGAGGCATCATTTTTAAAAACAATTCTGACTTTATCTCCAACATGTGCAACGAGCAGGGGGCCTTGTTTGGAGAGGAAGGAAAAGATGCTCTTAAAGACACAGCACAACAAGAAAGAGGAGCATGAAAATGCAAAGCACAATCAGCGCAAAGGAAAGCAAAGCGTACTCACAAGCCACTGAAAATATTAGGGCGTAAGCATTGTACCATATTCTTAAATTTAATTGATTTGACTTCTATGTAGACCCAATGACCTTCTCATGGATTTAATACAGCGTTTCATGCAATAGTCTTAAACTCCATCCATGCCAAAGCCTTCCGGTCTCTGATGCATGTATAACTTCCCCTGAAGAGGAGGAACACCTCCACCTCAGTACAGTTCCTCAGGCTCCCACAAAGTTCAACTGCTAATTACAGCCCCCACATAAATGCTGAATGTACTTTATGTTCACCCAAAACTTCCAAGACCTGACCATCTCTGAGGTCATACTATATATACAAATGCACATGAGTTTGGTTGTAATAAATGGAGACATCTTTGCACACGGTGGTGTTCTGTGTGTACACTGGAACCTCTATGCATGCAAAGAATGCCTATTTTGGACAAATAAAGTAGCAGAATGTGCAACTATGGATAAGTGAACCTCTTTAGTGAATAACAGATCAACCTCTGTTTTTTATGAAAAATGGAAAGTATTTCTTGAGTATATAGTTGTTAACTGATAAAAATAATAGAATGTTACAGTTTAAGTAAGAAATACACTATCAAATATGCATTTGATGTGTATGAACACAAGAACACATGAAGCTGTCTTATACTGAACCAGACCCTTGGTCCATCAAAGTCAGTATTGTCTACTCAGACCGGCAGCGGCTCTCCAGAGTCTCAGGGCAGAGGTCTTTCACATCACCTCCTTGCCTAGTTCCTTTAACTGGAGATACCAGGGATTGAACCTGGGACCTTCTGCATGCCAAAAAGATGCTCTACCACTGAGCCACAGCCCCTCCCCAATATATGTTTATATGTTTAAGAATTTGATGTGTATGTCTATATGTTTGTATGTTTTGTAATATCTATTCAGAAAATGAAAAATATTTTTTAAAAATGTATGTTTTGACCCATTAGCTGCAGTCTCTGTTGCAGAGGTCCCCAACCATGATGATCCTGTGAGCATTAATGGAATTTTGCAAACAGGTAGTAGGTACCACCATAAAATGGCTTCCATGGGGTTAATAACAAAATGTTGGGAGATTCCAATCCAAGCATCCTCCTATAATGGAGGCAGTTGTTTCTGAATGTGTGTGCCCCACAGACAGAAGCACCTCAAGCTACTGTGAGGTGATGGAAAGCCAGGGTTGGCTCATTGTTTTGGGAGAGAACACATGAAGCTGTGTTGTACTGAATCAGGTCATTGGTCCATCAAGGGCAGTATTGCCTACTCAGACTGCAACAGCTCTCTAGCATCTCTTTCACATTACCTGCCATGTGATCCTTTTAGTTGGAAATGCTGGGGATTGAACCTGGGACCCTCTGCATGCCAAGCATATGCTCTACCACTATGCAACAGCCCCACCCCAGAAGAAAGTGGGTGCCAGGAAACACATTGGTGGGAACCACAGTGCACCATGTTGAGGATCGTTGTACTACACAAAAGGATGTCTTCTTCAGTCCCAAGCAAGTTGCATCAACTATTGCTTTGAAGATCACACTATAAAATGCAATTCATGTCAACATAACACTGATATCTACAACACTGGTATCTGTAACACTGCTATGCTATCAAACACTTAGGCCGCAGAATAAGTACCTAGAATCCCCAGATGTTCTTCTTCTTCCTTCCTTTCTTTTGGTGTGCTGAAAGTGCTGTCTGTATATTCCCGATAAACAACTTTCTTGTATTTTGAACCAATGAACTTATCTTCTTTATTTAAGAATGGATTCCCTGGGCTGAAGAAAACAATATAATAGTGGTGAGAGTAATTTTTTAAAAAATTGATTTCCAGCATTTAAAGTTATCTGGCCCTTAACAGGACAAAGCTGGTCGTCCTGTTGTGTCTCCTGTACTGTCCCTCCCACCTTAGTTAAAAGAAAGACAACCCTAAGGAGAGTTACTCCAGTCTAATTTCCAAGGATTTAGACTAGACTCACTCTGCATAGAATTGCACTGCTAGTGTAGTAATACCCTGCTTAGAGGTAGGTCATCTCTGCATCGTGACACTGTGATGCCCCGGAAATAAACATGGTTTGTCTAGGAATTATGTGAGATTCTGGCAATGGAGATGCATAGAACTCAGGATTAAAGACAGGAAGGGAGCGGGGTGGTGGTGTCTGATCACAGACCAACAGATAATGTCAGAGAGGAGCTACATGTCTGGCATTGCCGAGGCCGTACCTGCTTGAGAAGTCTCCATCCTACATTCTCCTTGACCTACCTTATCTATTGGATAAGTGGACTGAACTGACTGCTACGTAGGGATGGGTGCGCAGGGGACCTGTAGAATGATGGCAGTGTTTTCTGATGCATTGTGTTGAATACATGAAGCTGCCTTTATACAATACTATTGGTCTGTCAAGGTCAATGCTGTCAAGGTCAACTATCACTGCCATCCTCAACAGAGCTCCACCCTTCTGACCCCATTGACTTAAATGGATTTAGAAGGATGTAACTCTGCTTGCGATTGCACTCTACATGTACAGCTTTGTTACATTTTGCTAGTTTCAGGGGGGAAATCTGGAATGTATAGGGTACCATGCAAGTTTAAAGTTGGGTTCCTCTGTAATGATACATTAAAGACATAAAGATCTTTGATCAGCCATGCACAACTTGAATGTGACTTTGTGTTAACTAAAGGGTTGGTGTGATAAGGCACAGTAGTATGCTATGCTAGCCATGATGTCCTGAGGTCATTTTTAAGAAGATATAGCAGGATAGGACATTTTGGAGGACCTTCATTCATAGGGTCGCCATGAGTCGGAAGCGACTTGACGACACTTAACACACACACACATAGCAGGACAATGCTGCTCCCTTGGGAGCGTGCGGACTGAAGCACCTACTTCATCTCATTTTACAGTAAAGCCATCCCGGATGTTGGAGGACACAACTTGCTCAACCACTATTGTCCACCACAGATTCCATTCCATATTTGATACAGGAGAGCCACATTATTTATATGTACCCATCTCTTTCCACAGAAACTTGGACACGTCTATAACAAATGACAGACAGAAAAGGCTGATCTGTGTAGTTAGCCAGTGTGGTGTAATAAGAGTTTTGGACTAGGATATGGGAAACCCAGGTTCAAATCCCCACTCTACTCCAGTTCACTGGATGACCTTGGGCTGGTCACCCTCTCTCTCCTTGATCTTCCTCACAGCATTGTTATGAGGATGTGATGGACAACTAGGTAGATCTCAGGTATGCTTCTTTGGGGTTTTATATTTACTGGGTCTGCATTACCTTTCATCATGGATCTGATGTTTCTCCTCCTCCCATGTCCTGTTAGGGGAATAGTCCCACTCAGTCTCCACAGCCGCAATGTAGTAAATCTTCTGATTGGAATACACCTCATTGTCGTCTGTTGACAAACCACACTTCCTCACCGCATACCTCTGTTTCATACCCCCCATGTAATGATCCGTTGTCAGGCATTCCACTTCAAAGGTGCCTGAAGAAAGAAAAGGTAGTGGACAGATGAAAACAAATCAAGCATACCTAGCTCGTGCGATGCCCAGCCTGAATGAGAAAAATAGCTCTGTTCAAATGAACATATAAGGTGACTGGGTATAATGGGGCACTTTTCAGTGTAATTAGGATCTGGATGCAAAGATAACCAGAACAACAAAAGAAGTGTCTTTGTCCCAGCATGGAAAGCCAGCATGGTGTAGTGGTTAAAAGCAATGGTTTGGAGCAGTGGACTCTAATCTGGAGAACCGGGTTTGATCCCCCACTCCTCCACATGAGCAGTGGACTCTAATCTGATGAACAGGGTTGGTTTCCCCACTCCTACACATGAAGCCATCTGGGTGACCTTGGGCTGGTCACAGCTTTCTTAGAGCTCTCTCAGCCCCACCTACCTCACAGGGTATCTGTTGTGGGGAAGAGAAGGCTATTGTAAGCCGGTTTGATTCTTCCTTAAGTGGTAGAGAAAGTCGGCATAAAAAAACCAACTCTTCTTCTTCTTTTTCTTCTTCTTCTTCCCAGAAAGAGGTTATAATGAACAAACAAGAGAAGGAACAGAACTTGAAGGTTCTCAAGGGAAGCAAAATCAACTGCAGGCCTCAGCAAAAGTTATTGCTGTATTGTCCTCAGCATAGAGAAAGTGTGTAGGGGTCCCTTCTGTATTTTGGCATCAGGCTGAATGTTTGGGAGATGTTCTGGGAACAGTCTAGTGTGATGTGCCATGGAAGGGCCCAACACCAGTATAAGGACACAACAACATACACTTCTGCAATGGTACCCCATGTTCAGATGAGTGACAGACCAGTCTGCTGGATGAACATGTCTGATGCCTGAAAAAGGCCAATGAGAGCTGGCTCTCAGTTGAGAGAGACTGAGCACTGTGTAGGACTACGGGAGGCAAAGGTCAGGGCTTTGTTTCAAATCTAGCATTTGGAAGCTCTACCTGAAAAAAACAAGATGTGGTGAAATGTATATGTTGCTGTCATTACTACAATACCCACATAAGAGTTTCTAGTTAGTAAATATGGTTTTCTTGACTCACCTTCTGAGTCAGGCTTCATAATAGCTGTAACAGAGGAATGTGGAAAGAGGTTGGCTGTATCCTGCCTTTTCCCTTGAATCAATAGAGTATTTCCTGCAAAATAGATCCCATGAATATCGACCTCTGATCCCAAGCCAATCAAATGCCATGAAACAGTATTTCCTCTACACGTCTCGAGGCCCTTTTGGTTTCCATACATGTATCCATTTATGGCTGCAAGAGAAGGATTAATACTTAAGCACATTCTGTGCCCAAATTGCTAAACTAATGGCATATATATATCTATCAAATTTAACATTGATACCAGAATATGATAAATAGATATGGTATTATATTCTGTCAGTTTAACTAATCAGAGACCCACCTACAGAACAATACAAGGGAACACAGAACCTTCTGCTGTAGGGAATACTGTGGTGTGCCCTTTCTCTAGAGCATCCATCACATAAGAACACAAGAAAGGCCCTGCTGGATCAGACCAAGGTCCATCAAGTCCAGCAGTCTGTTCTCACACTGGCCAACCAGGTGCCTCTAGGAAGCCCACAAACAAGACAACTGCAGCAGCATTGTCCTGCCTGTGTTCCAAAGCACCTAATATAATAGGCATGCTCATCTGATCCTGAAGAGAATAGGTATGCAGCATGACTAGTATCCATTTTTACCATCACCAAAGTCCGTCATCTATGTTTGAAATATATATGGCATGAGGCCAGAGAGGGTGTTAGCCCCAAGCAGCATGAAGCATCAGCTGTGTGACTGCACAGTGTTGCCGCCATGCTCCCCACACTTCCATCACCACCTCCTGACTCCCTCCAATAAGGTTGCCAGTAACAGCGCCCCTCCCTCTATTGTGGTGCTCAAAGGAGGTAGCTAGGATATTTCCCACAAGTCACACTGTGAGCCACTGTTGACCACACCCCCTATCATTTGAGATACAGGCGTCCTGGCTGCAGTTTACATAATACTTAAGAAAGTAATGATTGGCTGAAAACTTAGTGGGTATCCTAAACTGCATTGTGGATGTATCAGCATGGTGGGGGGCAGGGAGAGAAAGGAGAGAAGGAGTTGATTTACACTCCCATAAATTAAATGGAAAGGTTAATAGGTATGCCTGCTTTTTCACCAGTGTAGGCAGAATGGTCTGAGGGGGCTTAGGTTGGGAACTAAAGCCTGCCTTCCTCCCTGCCCATTTCAGATGCTTCCTGTTTCTGGTCCTTATGGCATAGGCATATTTGTCAGCACCAGGTTTACTCTGATACAGCACTGGTACAGTGCTATATGGAAATATTTCCAAATGCACCAGTGTATCTCCAAGTTAGGGTTGCCAGCTCCAGGCTGGGAAATAGCTGGAGATTTTGGGGGAGGAGCTTGAGAGGGAGGGGTTTGGGGAGGGGAGGGACTTCAGTGGGGTATAATGCCATAAAGTACATTTTTCAAAGTGTCTATTTTCTCCAGGTGAACTGATCTATCAGCTGAAGATCAGTTGTAATAGCGGGAGATCTCCAGCTACCACCTGGAGGCTGGCAACCCTACTCCAAGTTATGGTGGCAAAGAGGCATAGTTGCCATTGTAAGGAGTTTCCAAAATAGCCTTAGGAGGGCACTGTTAATCACCGACATCTCTATATGGAGGACCACCCTGCATTTCTTCAACTATATTACGGCTGCATATGGGAATTGTACACAATGGGGCTGTGATTCAGCTATGGTTTAGTTATGACAAGGACCCATTAAAAGCACTTAGGGGTAACTAATTTCTTCCCTTGGTCAACATGTGTAGCAGAACAAAGAGGTAGAATCTGGAGATGGTACAGTAGGCTGAAGGTGGGAAACAGTCCCTCAGTTTTAAAAGTCCCTGTGAGTAGAGAATTAGTACATCAGGCAGTAGGATTCTATCCTTCTTGCTGTGCTAGTTTTCTGTGCCCAAGAGGTTTCACAAGAAAACATCCCAAAGTGGCATCCCCACCTATAACCCAAGGTAGTACAGGCCATTCTACCAGTCCAGAACTCAACCAACTCATTCCCCTCCTCCCCCCATTCAGCTGCATGAATACGCCAGGACTTACATCTAATTTTAGGTGAACCAGAGCTCTCAGTGCCAAGTTCAGGAATAGTAAAAGTGACTTTTGTCTGTAAAGAATTGGTCTTACTTAAATCAGCAAATTAGCCAAAGAGAAGCCCTTACAGTGCATCTTGTTGGATTCCTGGAAGTCTTCGTCCTCCTTATCAATCTCAGTTGGGGATGTTGTTGTAAAGTGCTGGATGTTGTCATCCAGGTACCAGCTCAGATTCTCATCAAATACTGTAGCAAGGAGAAATAATTCCTTGTCTACATTCTTCTGCGGAGAAAAGAAAGAGGTTTAAATAATAAATATACAGGTGAAAAAAACATTCTAAAGCAGAAGTGGAAACCTATTTGCCAAACAAATTTTGAAACCTAATTAATAAAAGGTCTTCACACATATAAATGTCTGCATGGTTCTGCAGGTAATTTTTAATAACATGGAAGTGACATCACATCTTTCTAGAAATTGCCCCCTCCTGTGGGTTGTTAGGCCAAGGCCTGGTAACCCTAAACTACACCACTGACATTGAGCCAAATACAACCTACTTGACACGTTTTGTGGCCTGCCCCATGGCGCAGAGTGTTAAGCTGCAGTACTGCAGTCAAAAGCTCTGCTCACGACCTGAGTTCGATCCCAATGGAAGTTGGTTTCAGGTAGCCGGCTCAAGGTCGACTCGGCCTTCCATCCTTCCGAGGTCGGTGAAATGAGGACCCAGCTTGCTGGGGGTAAAGGGAAGATGACTGGGGAAGGCACTGGCAAACCACCCCGTAAAACAAAGTCTGCCTTGGAAACGTCGGGATGTGACATCACCCCATGGGTCAGGAATGACCCGGTGCTTGCACAGGGGACCTTTACCTTTTAATCATTAGATGAAGTCCAAGCTAAGCAGAAAAGAAATATATTAAACTATAGACATGGTTTGATTGATGTTTTTGGCTTCGTGGATCACAAATGGTGCAGCCTTAAATTCCGGCACTACAACAAGTTATCTGACATCATCTCAATACCATATGCTACAACACTCCACTAAAGCACAACCAGGATACTCTTTGAAGAATGAATTATGAAGGGAAACAGAAGAATTAGAAATGATGCAGTGGACAATTTTAATCATTCAAGCCCTACCTGTTTCCCTGATGGAAGGAGACTTCCTTTCTTGCACACCAAGAGTGGTCCCACCAAGCCAGAACTGGGATCCTTGATTTCATCTGATGCCGAATAGTAAAGCCAGGTTAAACATTGTGGATCTTCCCGGGCAGGACTCACAGCTTCTGGCACCTTCCACTCATAAGTAAATGTAGCTCCAGGATTCACATGTGAGGATGGACCTCCAGTGCCTGTAAAGAGCCATAAGCGAATGCCCACAGATAGTCAGAAAACATCAGTGATTCGTCTTCAGGTAACATTGTTTATTTCCTCCAGTGAGTGTGACCCAAGATTTACCGAAAAGATATATATTCACCTCCAGAGATTGTGTTGTACAGTGAGCCCTCATTGTCCTTGTTGTAACTCACACCATGTGGCTGAATGCTGAATGGGTGACTGCCATTGTTTCGGAAGGTCACATGGATGATGTCCCCAACTTCTGCTCTGATGACAGGTCCTAGTTTTTTTAAAAAAAATGCATGTTTAAAATACTATATCAAAGTACCTGCTGGAATACATATTAAATGAATAATGTATACATCAAGAAAACCAGAATGGAAGAAGAGTTCTTCTGAATTAGACCCAAGAGCCATCTAGTCCAGCAACCTGTTTCCCACAGCAGCCAATCAAATGGTCCCAGAAGGTCTAGAAGCAGGACATGTAGGGTTGGAAGCTCTGGGTTGGGAAATACCTGGAGATTTTAGGGGTGGAGCCTGGGGTTAGGATTGCCAGGTTCATCTTCGCCACTGGCGGGAGGTTTTTGGGGTGGAGCCTTGGGAGGGCGGGGTTTGGGGAGGGGAGGGACTTCAATGCCATAGAGTCCTATTGCCAAAGCAGCCATTTTCTCCAGGCCAATTGATCTCTCTCTGCTGGAGATCCGCTGTAATAGCAGGAGATCGTCAGCTTGTACCTGGAGGATAGCAACCCTACCTGGGGTGGGCGGGGTGTGGGGAGCGGAGGGATTTCAGCAGGGTATAATACCATAGAGTCCACTCTCCAAGGCAGACATTTTCTCCAGGGGAACTGATCTTGGTCACCTGGAGATCAATTGCAATAGCAGGAGCTTGCCGGGTGCCACCTGGAGGTTGGCAACACAAGGCCTGACGCTGCTTAAAAGCTTGACTTTTGATTTCCAGTGGTTTAAAACACATCTCACCCAAAAGTCCAAGATGTTCTTCCTCAGGGAGCCTCTCCTTGCGCTCTGTAAAGGTGCCATCAACATACTCATGAAAAACAGCTTTTTTGTAAGTTCCTCCAATCCTTCTTTCATTTTGTTCAAAAAAGGCCTCTGACTCCCTGTGAAGCAAAGTAAATCATTTCCACAGTTGAATTTACGACTCAACAAAAGGAAAAGAAATTCTACGTTTGGCCTCCCCCAACAGTCTTCTATAACTTGACTGATAAGATTTTGGACAGGATCTGACAGAAGCTTGGTAGATACAGCTTCACATGAGCAACTCAGCAGATAGCAGTAGCCACATGAAAGAGATTTCAAATTACCATCATTTATTTCTCTCTAAGGAGCTAAGGATGGAATGCACAGTTCACTTTCTCCTTTCTTATCCTTAAAACATTGTGAACTAGATTAGCCTGAAAGATAGTCACTTGGTTCAGACATCTTACAAGACCATGGTTTAACTAAGCTAAATATGATTAGACTGATTGCTAGGGTTGCTAACCTCCAGGTACTAGCTGGAGATCTCCTGCTATTACAACTGATCTCCAGCCGACAGAGATCAGTTCCCCTGGAGAAAATGGCCACTTTGGCAATTGGACTCTATGGCATTGAAGTCTCTCCCCTCCCCAAACCCTGCCCTTTTCAGGCTCTGACCCAAAGCCTCCTGCTGGTGGTGAAGAGGGACCTGGCAACCCT
Source organism: Euleptes europaea (assembly GCF_029931775.1). NCBI lineage: Eukaryota > Metazoa > Chordata > Lepidosauria > Squamata > Sphaerodactylidae > Euleptes > Euleptes europaea. The sequence continues at coordinate 31,130,089 of NC_079316.1, read as the reverse complement.
ACTGATTGCCCTAACACAGGTCACTCTGCTAACTAAGTTAGGGTACATCAAACCAGGATCTGAACCCATGGTCTGAAGTTGGATTGCTGATCACAGTTATTTAACTGCATTTTTGCCAAACAAATGAATGTGGACATCGTGGTTCATTCTCTGGTGCTGCCCTTTCACGTTCCTCACCTACTCAGATGCAGGGCTAGAGTGAAGATGATGCAACCACCACTTGCTGAGACAAACCAGGGTTTGTGTGATTATCTGTGAGCTGAATCCCAGCTTCACAAACTAACCATAGTTAGAATAAATCATGGTTTTGCTTTATATTTGGCCTGGTCACCCTGTAAGTGTTGTAGCTAAGCAGGGATTTCAACCTGGTTCTTCCTGGTGTGATTTTTAATGGGCATGCCTAATAAACTGTTCAACACTGGTTCTTTAAATAAAATTGTGTTCTGGTTGTCTTCCAAGGGATGCTCTTGAAAATAATCTCACAATTCCATAGAAGGAGAGATCCATAAGATAACATAAAATATTGGTTTGGTTCAGAAACCCAGAAAACCCTGATGTATTGTAACTATGGTTAATTTGTGAAACTAGGATTCAGCTCTCAGACAACCATTCAAAGTCTAGTTTGCCTTGATAAATACCGGATTCATTTCCTTTTTCTCCATTGCGTAGGAGGGTGTCTCCAGAGGACAAGCTAGAATTAAAGTAGGAATATGCCAGGATGTCATGCATTCAGACATGATGTGAAACCATACTTAAGAGTGTGTTAATAAATCAACTTCAGATCCTGGCTTGATTCTATCCTCAGCTATGTATCATGCAGCCGCTTTGTCACCATTTTTTTTAAATAAATTTTTTATTATTTTCACAATTTTTTACTGGTAGGTAACTTTTCAGCAACACATTCATTTCAAATATAGTTTGTCACCATTTGATTGATCATTTAAAAGGCAGTATTTACCCATCATGAATTAATTCTTCTCCCGTGAAGTTATTTATGCCTGATGGGGCATAGTTCCAAAAGATTTCTTCCGCGGCAATATAATAGTGTCTTACATTAGCGGTTTCCTTGGGAGAGGAAACACGTGTTTGACAGTTTCTCACCTCGAAAATGGCCTGCATGCCACCTGAAAAATAGAGACACAGACACAGTAGATTTGAGACCACTGTTTGTTTGCTGATTACTAAGGGAGGATTGCCAACCTCCAGGCAGCACCTGGAGATCTCCTGGAATTACAACTAAACTCCAGACTATAGAAATCAGTTACCCTGGGGAAAACACCTGCTTTGGAGGGTGGGCTATATGGCAATATACTGGGCTGAGTTATCCCCAGGCTCCACCACCAAATCTCCAGGAATTTCCTAACCTGGAGTTGGCAACCCTACATAAGGCATTGTCCCAGAAAACTCTGAATTGGATGGCCTTTTTAAATTTCATTCCTTTGGCAAGCCGCCACCCCATCAAGATAACGATAATACCTTGTTTTTTAAATAATTGTGTAAAGCACACAGGAGCCCTGTGATGCAGAGTGGTAAGCTGCAGTACTGCAGTCCAAGCTCTGCTCACAACCTGAGCTCGATCCCAACGGAAGTTGGTTTCAGGTAGCCGGCTCAAGGTTGGTAAAATGAGTACCCAGCTTGCTGGAAGTAAAGGAAAGATGACTGGGGAAGGCACTGGCAAACCACCCTGTAAACAAAGTCTGCCTAGTAAACGTTGGGATGTGACATCACCCCATGGGTCAGGAATGACCCAGTGCTTGCACGGGGGACCTTTACCTTTACATTTTGAAAGCACACAGAGATAATGTATGTGAAGCACGGAGCATTTAAGGATGTATTCTATACAATGTAAGTAGATATAAGACTCAACCGTGTCTTCCCCCCCCCCCTTCATTGTGGTTAAGCATGGTCTGAATCACTATATCATGATTATGGACTAAAGGTAAAGGTTCCCTGTGCAAGCACCAGGACATTCCTGACCCATGGGGTGACATCTCATCACGATGTTTACGAGGCAAACTTTGTTTATGGAGTGGATTGCCAGTGCCTTCCCCAGTCATCTTCCCTTTACCCCCAGCAAGCTGGGTACTCATTTTACTGACCTCAGAAGGATGGAAGGCTGAGTCAACCTCGAGCCGGCTACCTGAAACCAACTTCCATTGGGATAGAAATCAGGTCATGAGGAGAGCTTGGACTGCAGTACTGCAGATTACCACTCTGCACCACAGGGCTCTTGATTATGGACTAGATGGGAGATAAAACCCGTGATTTGAAGTTCTGTTCACCGTGGTTAAGTATTTGCACTGGACACAACATGGCTAAGGCAGCTACCTCCTTCTCCAGTCTCTCTAGTATACAGCCTGTGCAAATACTTCTTATGTATATTTCTCATCATATGTGGATCAGCCAACCCACTGTACAATACAATTACTTATTGATATTGTGGCTTTTGTCTGACATATCCTGTGGCTGACTTCAAGTCAGTAAAAACCAGCTTCCTCATAGGAATCCAAAATATAGGAAACTGAGATCATGGAGTCACTGGGTCTACACAACTGTGGCAAAGCTGCCCAAGGTAAACAGACGCTTTTGTGCATTTTATGACCCATGGAAACGGTTACACCTGTTATCACCCACAAAGCAAATCACTGTGTAACTTGAAAGGTGACTTGTCCTCTTGGACAAAGTCCTCTGAACAAACTTTTGTTTGTTTCATCTAAAAACTCTGTGCCTGTCTTTGTAAGGGTTTTCTCCATAAGGAAGGAACCCTGTGTTGTGAATCAGCAGCCTGGGCACTAGTCCATAAAAGCACATGTCTCTTCCAATACTTTTAATACTAAAACGTGATATTTGTGATACTGGGGGGGGGGGGGGAGAAAGACAACAATTTATTTTATACCTTCTATATGATCATTGACTTGGCAACTAAGCAGCCATTCTCCTTCATTCTTTGCCACCATAAGAGCATCCACAAATGTAGCGGGGAAGAGGTTGATTGTGTCCTTTCGATGTTTCCTTTCTGTCAATATTTGCCCATGAAAATAAGCTGAATGGATGTCAGCTTCATTCCCCATGCCAAAAAGATGCCATCTCACTTTCTCTTCTGCACACATGGTGAGGTTAGGTAGATATCCATACATAAATCCATTAATTGCTTTTAAAAAGTAACAGAATATTTAAACCATGGTTATTTATTTTTTGGCATTTTAACCCACTTTGCTTCAAAAAAAGGTGTCAAGGTGAGATACAATGTTAATTAGACACCCAATGAAAGAAGAATAAAATAGCTATAGCAATAATGCTATAAAGACACAGACTCCTTCTCTTCCTAGAGCATACTGACAGGTCTTAACAGCCAGCTACAGAAATGCCTTTCTAAATAGTCTGGCTTTGCAGAGCATCTGGATAATCAAGAACATGAGGCTTCCCTAACATCTTGTTAAGAAGCTATTTAAATAAGCAAACACTCATCATCAGTCATGATGAGAAGGAGTCAGCAAAACTCCACATCTGAAAAACATTTGAATTTGGACAGGAACTTCCTTTTTGATAGAACCTATTAGAGAACCTATTAGAGATGTTCTAGATTTTCTTTGATTGATTATTATGATCATATTTCAGCCTTTCTGCAAAAAATCAGAGTGATTTGCATGATGATTCCCATCTGTCTCACATTCACAGCTGCTTTCAGAATTGGTGGAAGGGGCTGCCTTGGCTCACTGGCAGAGTGTCTGCTTTGCATGCAGAAGGTCCTAGGTTCAATCCCTAGCATTTCCAGTTAAAAGGATCAAATTGTCGGTGATATGAAAGACATTTACTTGAGGCCCTGTAGATCTACTACCAGTCAGAGTACAAAATACTGACCTTGCGAGACCAGTGGTCTAACTCAGTATAAGGCAGTTTCATGTGTTCACAATGCTATGGCATGAGCTTAGAAGAAGAAAAGTTGGTTTTTATATCCCAACTTTCTCTACCACTTAAGGAAGAATCAAACAGGCTTAGAATCACCTTCCCTTCCCCTCCCCACAACAGACATCCTGTGAGGTAGGTGGGGCTGAGAGAGCTCTAAGAGAGCTGTGACTAGCCCAAGGTCACCCAGCTGGCTTCATGTGGAGGAGTGGGGAAACCAACCCGGTTCACCAGATTAGCATCTGCCGCTCATGCGGAGGAGTGGGGAATCAAACCCGGTTCTCCAGATTAAAATCTACCGCTCCAAACAACTGTTCTTAAACACTACACCACCCTGGCTCTAGGTGGACATGTTATGTAGAGAGGCCTTCATGCAGAGGATGGATAACTATCTGTTGGGAATGTTCTAGTGTTAGATTTCACACACTGAGCAGGGATTAGACTAGATGGTCTTGAAGATCCCTTCCAACCCTAGGACTCTTTGACACGCATAACAGCATAATGTGCAGAAATTTCCGAAATAATGCAACTATTCTTTCTGAAAGCTGCTCTTACAGTGCATTTTATTGCTCTCTTGGAAGTCTTCGTTCTTGTCAACTTTGTCAGGTTCAGTGCAATATGTCTGGATGTTCTCATCTAAGTACCAGCTGAAATTTTCATCCATTACCGTGAACATCAGGATAAATTCTTGGTCGATGTCTTTATCTTTTCCATTTTGCAGTGAGCCTATGGGAAAATGAAAACATGTCACAAGATGCATCTGCTGACCCTTTCTTATCTCCCAGTTATTCCGTTCATTACAGTGGGTCAAATATGTATCCATAGTGCAAAAGGCCTGTATGTCAGAAAGAAAGAGACACATTGCACACTCCTGCTAGTAGTGGCCAAGCAGCCTATGTAATGCCTGAAATCATTATATACTATGAGAAATGTATTGGAAATGTATTCTTTTATGTTCCAGTTCGCATACTTGCACTTATAAAGATGCTAAGCCCAAAATATAGGACTTAGCATCTGGCACAGTACCATGTGAAGAGCACATGTAGGTAGTGGACATGCAGCTCCAGGTATAAGGGGTGAAGTATTGATCCTTGAAGCAGATGTCCTAGTGTTTAATCATTTAAGTTAGAATAAGTCTGGCAGACACCATTATGAGCTGCCAGAACAAAAGGCTGCATCACGTGCCTGGTACAGCTGTGCACCTGTAGAGAAAAGCAATGTCTTAGGAATGTGGTCATAAGACCTGGTGCTTGCCTAGAAACAGCTTCGGCCAATGTGTACACGCTATGCTAATTAAAATGAATTGGACAGCCAATGTGCAGTGAATTAACGTAATTGTAACATCCCCAGTGCAAGGTTATAAAAGTTGTTGTAATCCTTTGTTTGGGTGTGAAGACTGTCCTGCGCATTTAGGGCAGTTTCACCTGGTATGTATATTGGGCTCAATAAACAAATGCTTTGAACTATCAACCTCTCACTGTGTTATATTGATTCAAAATTAATATTATAGCACAGACCATTTCCCCTATTGTTCACAAACCATGCTCTTTATTTTTGTTCATGTGAATGAATGACATCCATTCATTCATATGGGAGAAAGGGAAGCTGCTCACGAGGACAGCATTTTGGCAGGAGCTAAACCTTCCCCTTGTCCTTTGCCCGGCATGAGCAGCAGGTGTTGTGTTGTTCCACATGTGTCAGACTGCAGCCCTTTTACTTTATCCTACAAAACTGGATTGAAACTTAAATCAAACGTCCGATTAAAAATAGTATGTTTAATCTTCTTCCCAGAAGACAGAAAGGATAGCAACAGAAGTACTTCACAGGCGAGGAAGTTCCACAGCCTCATTGCTACCATGAAAAACATTCTGTCATGCAAGGCTACTTGATGATGCTTTGAAGACAGTGGTGCACAAAGCAGAGCCTTCCCAGATGACTTAAGTATATGGATAGACTCATGATGGAACAAATGATCCATAGGTATCCTAGTTCCAAACCATTTAGCAATTTAAAAGTAAAAAATCACCCAGAAACAAACTTGAAGCCAATTAAACTGAATTAAGACTGGTATGATATAGTGGTGTTGAAAGAGAGTGTTGCAGATACCGTGGACCATCAAAAAACAAATAAGTGGATTGTTGAGCAAATCAAGCCTGAACTGACTCTAGAAGCTAAAATGACAAAATTGAAGCTATCATACTGTGAGAAGACATGAGAAGACAAGAGTCACTGGAAAAGACAATAATGCTAGGAAAAGTTGAAAGCATCAGCAGAAGAAGACCCAACATGAGATGGATTGACTCTATAAAGGAAGCCACGGCCTTCAGTTTGCAAGATCTGAGCAATGACAGGACATTTTGGAGGACATTGATTCATAGAGTCACCATGAGTCAGAAGCAACTTGATAGCAGTTAACACACACAACTTTATAGTCAGAGCACATCTCCACTTGGTAACAATCGTTTGCATTTTGAGCCAAATGAAGTTTCTGAGAACTTTTCAAAGACAGCCCTAATAAAATGCATTAAAATAGTACAGGCTGGATGTAGGGTTGCCAGGTCCCTCTTCGCCACCAGCAGGAGGTTTTTGGGGCGGAGCCTGAGGAAGGCAGGGTTTGGGGAGGGGAGAGACCTCAATGCCATAGAGTCCAATTGCCAAAGCAGCCATTTTCTCCAGGTGAACTGATCTCTATCGGCTGGAGATCAGTTGTAATAGCAGGAGATCTCCAGCTAGTACCTAGAGGTTGGCAACCCTAGATGGATGTCACCAAACACATGCAGCTGGGGGTGGATTAGATTTCTCCAGGAAAGGTCACATATCCACGATGGTTTAAAACATTACTCCTGGTAACACCTGCCACCTGGATATCTGTAGAAGAGCTGGATCCAGAAGTCCAAACAAACTGCAAATCTGAGTCATCCGGAGTGCAACCATGTGTGACTTCCAGTTAATCAAATGATTGATATATACCGAATAGTACTAGAATGAGTAATAGGCAATGTTTTATCCATTATTTTCCAACCATTCGTCATGTAACTCCTGGGTTTTCAAACGGTATAATACACTTTTATTATGTAATAGGTAGATAATCTGATTGATTTTTATATTTTTACAATTACATATTTAGATATATTTTATTTTACTTGATTAATCATGCTTGTTATATGGTATTGTATTTGACTAAGTTTATTTTTCTATTGAATCTGCTATATTGTTTTTGTATATCAAACGGTTTTTACCCTTCCCTTCTTTTCCCTTCTGTATCCCCTTAATTATAAAAATAAACCTTAAAAAAAAAAAAAAGGAGTGCAACCATGTGCAAAAGCTGAACTCCCAATGAATCCATAGCACATAGTACCTCTATATTGTCTGGATTAAGTTTCAGTTTGTTTGTCCTCATCCATTCCACGTGGCCAGACATTGCTTTAGTAGATCCACTCCCTCTTAAGAGACAATGACAATGACAGGAAGAACTAGGTGCCATCTTCATACTGACGATACCACACCCCAAGCCTCACGATATACTCTCCTAGTAGTTTTAAGCTTGTGTTAAAAAGCACAGGAGACTAGCTAGAACTTTGTGGAAACCCCACAAGCCAAAGGCTGGGGAAAGAACAGCAGTCTCCTAGCAGCATTTTCTGAACACTATCCTTCATAAAGGACGGTATCTTCTGATCCTATCCCAGCTATGCAGGCCAGGATACCATGGCCATTGGTATCAAAAACCACTTACAGGCCCAGGAAAATTCCCTCCCCCATTCCTCTCCTGGAAGAGGCCATCAGCAAGTGTGTCCATTATTGTTTCAGTAGTAAAATCAGATTGGAAACTAGATCCAGGTAACTGGTTTCTTCTAAGAAAACATGGAGTTAAAAAGTCATCATCATATGCCCAGTAACTGAATGATAGAGATTGACCTAATGATATAAAAAGAAGTATCATCAAGGGACAGTTTTCATTCTCCCCAGAAGTGATTGCATCATGGTTTCCTTAAGTGCCATGGGAATCATTCCTATGTTCAGCAAAAATAGTTATCCATATGACTAGTTTCCTCTCAGCCACTCCCATGACACGGTAGGGACAAGAGTTGAGTATGGTAGTTATCAATACCAGTCTCAAGAATCTTGGCTACATCCTCAGATTGTACAAACCATTGTATCTACAATGGTATCTAAGCTGGAGCAGATGCAAGTGATTGCCTTTGCAAAATAATTAGTATAGTGATCACAATAGGTAGTAACATTCAGGTAAAATCTCTCAGCAGTCTTTAAAAAAAAAACCTCTGCTTAATGTTTTTATATATAATGGTGTAATCTGCCTTGGCCCTAACCAGGATAACCCAGGATGGCCCTGTCTCGTCAGAACTCAGAAACTAACCAGGGTCAACCCTGGTTAGTACTTGGATGGGAGACCACCAAGGAAGTCCAGGGTTCTTGAAAACCCTACAGGATCGCCATAAGTCAGCCGCAACTTGACAGCACTTTACACCACACACAATCCACCTTGACCTCAACAAGGACAGAAGACTATAAATGAAGAAGGGATGTCAATAAATAAACATACGTTTCCAAAGACTCAACATTAAGTGCAAGATAAAACTTGCGCAAGACAACTTGTGAACAGACTTTCTTGGTCTCTTATTTTCTGGGACCAATATGGTTCCCACATCCAGATGCCATCTTTTGTCACTCCTTTTACCTTTCCTGCAAACGATGAGGGGTCCAACGAGCCCAGAAGCAACATCCTTAGGTGCGTCTATATGCGAGTGATAAACCCTGGTCAAACAATTATTATCGCCTTCTGCTGGGCCATGATCTTCAGTTGCATCCCATGTATATTCATACTGCTCTCCAGGTTGCACACTGTCATCTTTTTTGTCCAAACCTGCGGTATTGTCAGGGTAAAAAGCACCTGGGAAATATAATAACCAATGTCATATGCAGAGTCTGTTGAATCAAGAGAGAACATCTTGCTAAGATTTTCCTTTCCTCCCTGGAATCATCACAAAAGGAAGACTTGTTAGAATACAAAGTGATGTAACTCCTACCTTCATTCCGTTTGTTGTATTTAATACCATGTGGGTGGAGAGAGAAGGATCTTGTAGCAAAATTTTTCAAGTGGACTGTGATGGAGTCTCCAACTTCTGCTTTGAGAATGGGGCCTAGGAAGCCCAGCCAAAAGGGTTTTTCAATAGTTGTGTTATATGAGCTATCTGTGAACTGCGTGTATACAGCTTTCTTATATATCCTTCCTATCCGGCCCGGGCCTGATTCGAGAAAGACATTCGCTTGCCTGAAAGGATAATACAAAACTGATTATGTCAGAATGTGTTCCTCTTGAAAAGTATGATACTTAACTTTTAACTTGATTCGTGCAATGTTTAGGCTTCACACAGGAAAATCCTCAGACTCATTATTTAGAGACCAAAAGGGAGAAATATAAATAGAAAGGAAAAGCAATTTTCTGTTGTTTAGCTGCCCCAACCTGGATGGCCCAGGCTAGCCTGTTCTTGTCAGATCTCAAAAGCTAAACAGGGTTGGCCCTGGTTGGTATTGGGATAAGAGACCAACAAGAAATACCAGGGTTCTTATGCAGAGGAAGGCAATGGCTAGCCATCTCTGAAAGGTCTCTTGGCTTGAAAGCCCTACTGGGTTGCCGTAAGTCGGCTGCAACTTGACGGCACTTTATACACACATTATTCAGCTAGCTGCAGCACACAATCAGAAGTTGTGTCTTAAATAAACAAGCAACTTTTTATTATAAAAACCTTGACTGTTTTGCTGCATGCCTATGTTTTGAAGGGGGAAAAATGTGTGCGATTTCTCTTGAGTCACAAACATGATTATACTGAGATGAGCATAACATGTAAGCAATCTGGATCCAGGTGCAGAAATCAGCATACAGATTTCATACATGAGCATCTGTCACAATAACTTGGCAAAATGTCAATCCAACAAGGATCTATGAGGAATTTTCTCCGGTCTGATACCCATTTTATTTCCCTCTCTATCCTATCCTTTGCACCCTGTACTATGTCTCAACTTAAGGTTGACAGCTGGCCAGGGGTGGGGAAACTTCCTTTAATAAAGGCTTAATGTGTGGAAATGGGTGGTCGGAGCTTTTCAGGGTATGGAGCTAAATAACATCATCTGATAATTGCTGCAGATCAAACTTATAGGAAAGAGACAGCTAGAGTGACCAGTTTAAAATCTGGCAACTCTACCCATGTGCAAAGAACCCCATGAATTGGGGGGGGGTGTTGTTTAGTGAGCTTCCCGGTTTCTGACTGGCCCAAGAGAAATTCATCGTTTGAAGGAGCCTTGAACTGTGGGCTAGCAAAGACCTTTGTCACTCTTTTGCCACTCCCTCTTCCAGAATCCAGGTATAAATTTGATCTGTCTCCTAGAGGGAAATGTGAGAAGTCTGGTAAGTATTTAGATAGCAAGAAACTGTACTATCTTGAGAATGTTTAGTCTGGGGAAGAGGAGGTTGGGGGATGGACATGATTGCTCTCTTTAAGTATTTGAAGGGCTGTCACATAGAGGAGGGCAGGGAGGTGTTCCCCGTTGGCAGCACAGGATAGGACTCACAATAATGGGTTTAAATTGTGGGCAGAAAGGTACTGGCTAGATATTAGGGAAACATTTTTTACAGTAAGAGTTGTTTGACAGTGGAATCAGCTACCCAGGGAGGTGGTGAGCTCCCCCTCACTGGCAGTCTTTAAACTGAGGCTGGACAAGCACTTGTCAGGGATGCTCTAGGCTGATCCTGCATTAAGCAGGGGGTTGGGCTAGATGGCCTGCATGGACCTTCCAACTCTATGATTGTATTATCTGGCAACCTTACCCCCCATCCCCCACCAATGGCCAGGGGGACCTGACAACCCTAGTGTCCAGCAAGCTCTACCTTGATCCACCAGCACACACCACCAGGCAGTGCCTATTACCTACTCAGTTCAACCTCATGACCTTGCCAGTAGGGCTGTCAGTTCGGTTCGTCCCGAACCGAAAAACAGCCGAATTTTCCCTGATTTGGCGGTTTCTAGTTCGGATGGAACCAAATTCAAAAAAGGCGGGAAAACAACGAACCGAATTCGGCGAGTTCGGGGTGGTCGCCGAATAAATTTGGCAAATTTGGGGGCTCCGAATCAGCAGCATAACCGTCAGTTAGTAAGCAACTAGCAGCATTCTCCCGCTGCCAATGGTGGCCAAGCCGGGTCTTCTTCTAGCCAATCAGTCGTGGTTGAGTGCGTGAGCCCAACTGCTGCGCAGCCCGGGGAGAGAAAGAGAGAGTGTCTGTTTGTGTGTGAGAGAGATCCCCGTGGAGGGGTGTGTGCACATTCGTGCCTTTCCGCGGCTCGGGGGGGGGCATGTTTGGAGGTAGAGTTCCCAAAATTTCAGCGTAGCTTGAGAGGAATCCTTCTTGCAAGAACCCCCAAGTTTTATAAAGATTGGGTTGGGGGGTCCTGAGATATGGGGCCCAGAAGGGGTCCCCCCCAAAATCGCCAATTGGAATAAAGGCATTAAAAACACATTCGCACCTTTCTGCGGTTCCAGGGGGGCATTTTTGGAGGTAGAGGCCCCAAACGTTCAGTGTAGCTTGAGGTGACCCTTCTTGCAAGAACACCCAAGTTTGGTGATGACTGGGGCAGGGGGTCCCGAGTTATGGGCCCCAGAAGCCGTCCCCCCATCCATCTGCCCATTTCAGCCTTTAAAAACACATTCGAGTTGGGCTGTACCATTACCCCAGCCCGGGGGTCTGACTAAAAGGCAATTAATCCCAAGTTATGGGGTCCCCCCCATCCACCCATTGGAATGAATGGGAGCAGGCAATCCTTAATGTGCATCTAAAGAGCAGCAAATCCAAGGCAAAACCTCCCGTGCCAGAGAGTTTGTGTGTGTGAGTCTGCTATAATCGTATTGATCCCTGCTCCTGATGGAAGAGAAGAAGATATCCACAGTAAGACCCATTTGGGGGCTTTTCTCTATAATGCTCTATAATTTTTTTCCTCTGTGTGTGTATGTGGGGGGGTTGTGTGTGTGTGTGTGTGTGTGTGTGTGTGTGGGGAAGCCAAAGGGGGGTGGGTTTACCTGTTCTGCTGGGGGGTGAGCTTGATTGCCTCTGTGTGGGACTGTGCTTTCTACTGCTTTCACCGGTTGCCAACTTCGTGTGGAGTTAACTGTGGGTCAGTGAGTCTCTCTCTGGCTGGTTCCTATTGTTTCCAATGGGCTGTGCAGCCGCTCCTGTTGTTTCGAATGGGCTAGCCTGTCATTCGTAGCCTGTCATTCGTTTTAGTACATCCCCTGTAATGTATTTCAGTGGAGTCAATGCAAGTCAAATGTCATTCCCCTCTCCCATTATCTTCAATGGGCTGGGCAGCCTCTCCCATTGCTTCCAATGGGCTGACTTGTCATTCATTTTAGTACATCCCTTTTAATGGCTTTATTCCAATGGGCAGATGGGGGGACCCCTTCCGGGCCCCATAACTCAGGGGGCCCTGACCCAATCTTCACAAAACTTGGGGATTCTTGCAAGAAGGGTCCCCTCAAGCTACGCTGAAATTTTGGGACCTCTACCTCCAAACATACCCCCCCAGAGCCGCGGAAAGGCGCAAATGTGTTTTTAATGCCTTTATTCCTGTGAGCGATTTTTGGGGGGACCCCTTCCGGGCCCCATATCTCGGGACCCCCTGAACCAATCTTTACAAAACTTGGGGGTTCTTGCAAGACGGGTCCCCTCAAGCTACGCTGAAATTTTGGGACCTCTACCTCCAAAAATGCCTCTCCGGAGCCGCAGAAAGGCGCGAATGTGTTTTTAATGGCTTTATTCAGCCGAATTTTTCCCTGAACTCGGAACTTGGCACCAAATTCCACGGATCCGAATCGGGGGAGTTCGGACTTCAGCATTCCCGGATCAAAACGGGCTGAATTTTGCCGAAGCCAAATTTTACTGAATTTTTTTTTTCAACAGCCCTACTTGCCGGGCCTCACTCCAATGGTCTGCCAAGCTTTACTCTGCGTCAACTCCACATCTTAGTTAGAGTGGCAGACGAGGATCTGGGAGACCCAGGTTCAAATCCCCACTCTGCCATAGAAGCTTGTTAAATGATCTTGGGCCAGCCACACATTCTCAGACCATCCTGCCTCATAGACAAAATAGAGAGGAGGAGAATTTCGGGGATTGTGTCGTCTTAGAGACCGTTGTTTTAAATGGCCAGTTATTAACCTGTTTTTCCGAAAACTGTATGAGCCACAAATTCAATCAGAAATGCATGCCATGGCTCTTTTGGGAGCGTACAAATAATTCATATTTAATTACAAGACTTCCTGTTGACAGAGACACTGTGTCCTGCTCTGCTAATAAAGGCTTTCATAAAAACATTGCCACATAAATAAGATTCCCAAAAGCTAACAGGTTTAAGTAGAGGCTAAGTCAAATGTCAAGCCCCTAGGGTTGCCAGGTCCCTCTTCGCAACCGGCGAGAGGTTTTTGGGGTGGAGCCTGAGGAGGGTGGGGTTTGAAGAGGGGAGGGACTTCAATGCCATAGAGTCCAATTACCAAAGTGGCCATTTTCTCCAGGTGAACTGATCTCTATCGGCTGGAGATCAGTTGTAATAGCAGGAGATCTTCTGCTATTACCTGGAGGGTGGCAACCCTACAAGCCCCACAAGCCAAACCTAGCTCCCAGTGAACTTACATCAAGAAGGAATTTGACCCAGAACCTCTGCCACTTGCCAGAGAATGAACAGAACAGCAGGCCTCTGAGGGCAGGGGAGGTCTGTTACATGTATTCTGTCAGCACCACCCAGGCTATCCTCTTCAGCCATGCTTTGTGTATTATATTTATTGCTATCCAGAAGGCACTGTAGGCCTTAAGGTCTTTGGATTCCTTTTTCTTTCTCGCCTAACAAGCTTCAGCAAACAAAACGAGGCCAACGTCTGGAGCCTCTACTGAGCAAAGAGATGGCCTGAAGCCAGGATTTAAGATGCTCACTCAGCTAAACTATTGTTTCATGTGTGATTGTGCTGTTATCCTCTGGCATCTATCTGCATTCCAGCTGAGGTATGCCTTGAGGAAGTATTAACAAATTTCCCCCTTCTCAGTGTTTTGCTCCAGCTTCCTTGTCAACATTTCTCCAACACGGATCGTTGCCTGTTCGTTGAGGCTTCTTTCTCTAATGCAACATCAGCCCTATCACAGCTCAAAGGGTTCACTCAACCCCTGCCTATCTGACTGTCTTAGTACATTTTTATCCACCCATCCTCCAAGGAGTGAAGGGTGATGAAAGAAGTTCTCCCTTCCCCATTTTATCCTCACAACAACCCTGTGAAGCAGGTTAGGCTCAGAGAAAGTAATGACTCCAGGTCACCCAGAGAAGTTCTATTTAGTGTTGCCACTTAACAGGTGGGAGCAGGGGAACTCCCACCCCCATTAAACACATGAGCACATGAAGCTGCCTTATACTGAATCAGACCCTTGGTCCATCAAAGTCAGTATTATCTACTCAGACCGGCAGCGGCTCTCCAGGATCTCAGGCAGAAGTCTTTCACATCACCTACTTGCCTAGTCCCTTTAACTGGAGATGCAGGGGATTGAACCTGGGACCTGCTGCATGCCAAGCAGATGCTCTACCACTGAGCCACAGCCCCTACCCTGAGCCACGGCCCCTCTCCTATTAACCACCCTTGCTTCAGTGAGCAGTGGGGGCGGGAATGCAGGGGCTCGAATGGCATTACAACATCATTTCCAGCCATGCAACCAGAAGTTATGTTATCATAATGTGAAATTCTGTAGGATTCACCCAAAACTCTATGATTTTACCATAGTGTTTTGAGTGACTCCTAAAGTGTCCCGTGGTGTGGTGACATCATTTCCTGTCACAGAGCCAGAAATGACACCTTGGGATGCCATTCCAGTGACTCTCTGCCCCCAAACAGACTCCTGGGGGTGCCAGCTCTTGGCAGCTCTAGTTCCACAGCAGTGTGGGGATTTGTACCACTCTAACTGCTCCATTACCCTGCCTCCTCAGGATGGTTGTATATTGCTTCTTTTGTGATGCATACAATTAAACTGGAGAATCCAGGTTACAGACAGGTGCTGCTTCCACAGGGAGGCACAAAAAGGCACCCTTCACTAGGAAACCAGCAGCCAGGGGCATCAAAGCAGGTGGGGGCAGCACCTGCTTCGCTCACTGCCACCTCTTCCTTGGCACAGTAGTGCCAAGATGATGCCAATCCCACCCACGTACACATGTCCCTTTGTGAATCAGATTGAGACCCAGTGTGGTGTAACAATTAGAGTGATGAATTAGGATGTGGGAGATCCAGGTGGTTGCAAGGATAAGCTGGAGGAGAGAACGTTGTTGTGAGCTGCTTTAGGTCCCCATTGGGGAGAAACAAAGTGTATAAATCAATTGATACAGGTTTTCCTTTGTTCCTTCTAAAAGAGAGAAGCCCTCAGGTTTCTGGGCATGGTACTCAGAATGAACACGGCTTCGTATGGAAGCTCCCCAAAACGAAGGGGCATGCTGCTCTCCATTTGGGGGAAAATTCACATGTGCAAGCAGCAAGATTTGATTTTTAAAAGACCCACTGTTGCATCGGCACTGGATGTTGGTGAAGCCCCCCCCCATTTCATTGCAGCTAAGAAAAGTGGGTGCATCTTAGTGCATGCCCTTTTACTTAAAGTGGGGGGAGAGATCCCCCCTCCCATCGTTCTTGACAGCTGGAATACAGGTCCAGCTCCTGAGAGTAGCATTATTGAGATAAATTCTCTTAGTTCCTCCTTACCCGATTTCTCCCTGAAATCCATTGATTGGTTTCTTCCCCTCTTTTTAGGAATCTGGAATCAGTTTCTAATCAATTCCATCTTGACTGAAGAGAAATTCAAAGAGAGGAGGGACAGGGAGTTTCTGCAGAATTTCAGAATCTCACTCGGTTGATGCTCAAAGGTCAGTAATGTCTTCCCATTCCCAAACCTTCCTATTCACCTGCTACAGCAACACTCCATCATGTGGAATGGGGCCAGTTCCAAGTTTTGGAGAACCCTGGGCAGAGAGTGCCCAGAGCCCCCCTATGTCCACTACTAGGCCCCCCTTCTTGCCCGACCCATCTGGGTGCCCCCACCTGCCTGGGCATCCTTCCTTTGCCTACTTGCAAGTTGTTCTCCCACCACCTGCAGTCACAATTGCCAACACTGCCTGCATGCCCTTTCCCCAGTGGTGCTGGCTGGTGGATGCAGCTAGGAATGCCACTGCCGTGGCCACCAGGAATGCTGATGCTTTGTGCACCACTCACATGCCCTTCTCCAGCATAGGGTTGCCAACCTCCGGGTGGTTAAGAAAAGCCGACACCCTCTGTGCTGCCAAGCAGTTACTGGAGACGTAAAGCCCAGAATGACTCCAAAAGGCAGTGTAACTTATATATTAAGGTAAGCAAAAGTACCATACAATATTACCACACAATATATGGTAATATTGTATGGTACTTTTGCTTACCTTAATAGATAAGTTACACTGCCTTTTGGAGTCATTCTGGGCTTTATTTCTCCAAGAACCTCCAGGTGGTGGCTGGAGATCTCCCACTATTACAACTGATCTCCAGCCGATATAGATCAGTTCACCTGGAGAAAATGGCCACTTTGGAAGGCTATATCCAATTCTTGTAAAAGTCACAATATATTACAATAGTAGTATCATATCTCTGAGCCGTTGTGCTGTTATTTTGTGGTAACTTTCAATAGCCAGCATTTGTGGTGTCTTTTTTGACCACCGGGATGTTGGCAACCCTAGCGTATATTGACGTTCTGATGTGGAACATAAATAGGGTTGCTAGGTCCCTCTTGGGAACCGGTGGGGTTTTTTGGGGGCGGAGCCTGAGGAGTGCAGGATTTGGGGAGGGGAGGGACTTCAGTGCCATGGAGTCCAATTGCCAAAGCAGCCATTTTCTCCAGGTGAACTGATCTCTATCAGTTGTAATAGCAGGAGATTACCAGCTATTACCAGCTGCTGGCGAAACGTCAGGAAAGAAAATACCAAGACCACGGTTACACAGCCCGGATAACCTACAAGAACCAATTACCAGCTATTATTTGAAGGTTGGCAACCCTAAACATAAAACAGCTACAAGGACTGAAGTTACAAAAGGGTGCACTGATTTCTCCACAAAGAGAAATGAAACAGAAGCCCCTGTTTTAAAAGAGAAAACAAGGATTTAATGGCTATACCGAAAAAAGGGAATTTTGGAAAAAGAAATCCCTTTCCCTAAAATAACGCTATCCTGGAGGTAGGAAAGAAATGCCAACAGTTAGTCCTGTGTGTTCCATCAACCTTGGTTGTCAGGCCAGGCAGCAGCATCCATGTCCTTTCCAAGCTAAGGTTTCCCTAAGCAGAAATAGGTTTTAGGTAGACAATGTTCTGCTGTGGTGGAAAGGTAAAAATGAAGATCAACCCCTTTTTAAAAACTCTGTAGGACAAATCAAGGTCAGGTCAGCAGATTTTATTTATGTGAAATATTTTAACTTGCTTCTCAATCAAACTGAACCACAGTTTGAGTGGTTTACAGCAGCAACAGGAAAAGGACACTTTAAATTTATAATAAAACATCAACAAGAATATGTTAACCATAAAATATCAGATCAGAAAGCGAAGTGGTCAAAAACCTTGAATAGAAAAATAGACCAGCAAGTCAGCAACGTTAAAGCATAATAATCATTCCCACCCACAAACAGAACCTTTTAAACCACCCTCCAAATAAAGGGAAATAAATGGAGCCAAACAAGCTTGCTGATATCTTTGGTACCACCACCAAGAAGATCCTGTCTACTCTGGTCACCGGCTGTTCTTCTGGTAGTAGAGGAACACCTTGCACGGTTACTAGCAAATGGCCAGGACTCCTGTGTCTTTGATACTGCTATACAAGACAGAATTTTGGTAGGCATAGCCAGGGCTTTTAAAAGGAAAACATGGAACTGCACAACGGTATGTAGTTATAATTCATGCACATTGCACACCATACTACAACACTCCTGTAGAGTCTGCCATGAGCAGCGGGATGAGAAATGGGTACACTTGATCGGAGTCCACGGTACTAGCGAGCCTGAACTATTCATTTTTCTTGTCATATTGTTATCAGTAACTTTTTATATCAAGAGACATAATCAAAACTTTTATTCAATTGGATTTTTTAAACTGCACAAATGTCCATTTGGAACTGCTGATTCTGTATCTGGTTGCACATTTAAAAGAGAACTCCTGGAATTCCCTCTTCTACATGAGACATCCACTCCAAATAAACTGATTACTCTTGATACTATTTAAAACTGGTTGCTCTTTCTAAAATCTCCCCCACTTTCTGTTGACTTCAGTTTTGAGAATACAAACTGTCCTCTAATAGATGAACCTCTTGTGCATTTGCTGACTCCCAAAAGCTTATGCTGAAATAAATACTTTTTGTTTGAAACACTTCTGAGCCCCTATTTTACATTGCTGCTTACAAACTAACAAAGCTACTGCATCTGGAATTGTGACTTTTACAAGAATTGGATATAGCCCTTTGCATTTGGTCATATGGGAATAAAGATTTGATTAAAAGCCCGTTGAAATCAAGAGAGAGATAAAAGAGTTTCTGCTGCAGCACAAAAGCTTATTTTCAGTACAATGAGCGAAATGCGATTATGACTTACTCGTCTTCTGAAAAGGGCTTCCCTGATATCATGTTCTTTGTCCCAGGTGCATAATCCCAAGCAGTTTCTGTAATCCCGATGTAGTATTCTCTATTTACTGCTTGGACTTTTGAGAAGTAACAAGCCAGCAAGCAATTTAGTAAGAACAACTTCATTTTCTAGTCCTTTTTAGCGTAATGGGAGTCAAAGAAGAGCACGTTCCCTTTATAAGATCAGGAGTTTCCTCCCTTGCTTGTACAAAACACTTGCACAATGTTTCAAAAATAAACACAGCCCTATTTTGATGCCAGTAAATCAGGCAGTTTACTGATCGTCCGACAAAACAAAACTGTTTTCTTTTCTTTTCTTTTCTGCTAATCTGCTTCAGATACCTGTCAGCTTTCAGATTTGACTGTGGGCGCTCGGGTAATTTACAAAATCAAAAGATTAATTATTAAAGAGTTCTTATTCAGGTGCAAATATTTGACATTTCCCAGCATGAAGGCAATACCCAGCTTGTTACCTTGGAACAGGCACAACTGAAAACTCCAACATTTCACAACATGCTCCACTTTTTCTGGCAAACATGAGGTCATCCACGAAAAAAACATTTAATATTAGCTACTAGTCACCCAAAAAGTAGGACTCACAGCCGTCTGGATCCTTTACTGGTGGAGCTGGATTTTTTTTCTTGCCTCTTGGCTGGTGATCAGAATTTTTAAGACAGGCAATCCTTTTTCTTTTACTTCATTTTCACTCAAGGAAGGTACTGCCATACTTTTTATTCTCTTTGTAACTTCATTTGCATCCCTTTTTACAACTTTACCCATTCTGCCACCAAAGCATACTGTTTTGTTTTATAACCAAAATTTTTTGCTTTGCGTATTCAGTTATTTGCCACAAATGTCTCTTAAAATATTCACATTTGGGTCTTCTTCATCAGGCTCAAGGTGCCCATTGAGATAAGCCTCTGTTCTCTGCTTTGCTCCAACTTCAGCTCAAGCAAAAACTCTTCTTAATGATTTTGTTTTCTTTTGACACAATGCAGCTATTCATGGGTGGAGGTTGTGCAACGCTAGCGGATTTTTGCTTCGGAAGATTCCTAGTCTTGTCAGCTGTCAGGGTGACCAAAGAGCTCTCCCCACCCCCCAACCCCACTTCATTCAGTCACTCGCCTACCCACTCACAGAGTGGCTCCTGTCTGGTACATCGGTCATTGGCACAGCAAACAATGAGAGGGGTCATTCTGTGGTCACACCACTTGGCTCTGTGGAGGGGACAGCAGCTCTGCTATCCCCATATCAGCTCCCCAAAAGGAGAGATCCTGCACCCCCAAGTTGCCTCAGCCAACTTGCCACAGTGGCTCTCTGCCTCTTCCCACATCTAACTGCTCTGTTTCTTTCAAAGATAAAAACATCCATTCCACTTCCCTCCTCTTTTCCAAGCTCAGGTGAATGCTTGGACACAACCATTAGCTACCAATTAAGGCCCCTCAAGGAAACATCCACTCTGACTTGGATAGCCCAGGCTAGCCTGATCTTGTCAGATCTCAGAAGCTAAGCAGGGTCAACCATGGCATGTATCTGAATGGGAGACCTCCAAGGAATGCCAGGGCCGTGACGCAGAGGCAGGCAATGGCAAACCACCTCTGAAAGTATCTCTGAAAGTAGAATCACACTGGGGGTCACTGTAAGTCAGATGTGACTTGATGGTAGAAGAATAGAAACATCCACAGCCATTAGCTCTCTGGCATTCCTTGGTGGTTTCCTATCCAGCTACTAACCGGGGCTGACTCTGCTTTGCTTCTAAGGTCTGATGAGATCAGACTATCCTGGGCCATCCAGGCGAGGGTTGATCTAATAATACCAAATGGTGATATGAAAGGAGATATGCATGTTGAGTTTACTTTTTCTAGTCAGAAAGGAGCAAATGTGATCGATTATGTGATACTATCTTCAGCACACCTGGACAATATTTTATGTTTTACAGTGACAATCAGCCGCTGATATTTCACATGCATGCTGACAAAGCCTTATTGGACCAAGGGCTAGAGGTGTGCATTTTTTTTTTTTAGTTGTTTTTTGGGTTCGGGTTTATTAGACCCAGATTTTTTGAAAAAGCCGAATACTTAATTTGTCCTTTCCCAGATTTTTTCAACAAATTCAGGTTAATAAACCCGAACCTGAAAAATACAGTGCAGCAGAGCTGAAAGCTGGGCTTGGTGCAAGCCCAGCCTTCAGTTCTGCATCCTGCCACAGTCAAACTTCACGTGGAGTTCAGCTGCAGCAGAGAAAGACTGAAGGTGGGTTTGGCTGGGAGCTTCCAGCCAGAACATAAGAACATATGAAAGACCCTGCTGGATCAGACCAAGGCCCATCAAGTCCAGCAGTCTGTTCACACAGTGGCCAACCAGGTGCCTCCAGGAAGCCACAAACAAGACGAGTGCAGCAGCACCATCCTGCCTGCACTCCACCCCAAACAATAGGCATGCTCCTCTGATACTAGAGAGAATAGGTATGCAGCATGACTAGTCTTCAGCCAGCCTCGTCTTCAGTTTGCTTTGGCGCAGCAGCAGAGCTTGAGCATTGTTTGGGGGAGACCTTGAGCTCTGCTGCTGCACTGAAGCGGACTGGAAGCAAGGCTCCCTCCCTCCCTCTCCCTTACCTACCTGCAGTTTGCTTTGGTGCGGCAACAGAGCTCTTCTCCGGCCCGCCAAAGCAAACTGTAGGTATAGAATCACAGAATCATAAAGTTGGAAGGGACCACCAGAATAATCTAGTGACTAGTCCAACCCCCTGCACAATGCAGGAAATTTCAAACTACCTCGCCCCCACACCCCCAGTGACCCATACTCCATGCCCAGAAGATGGCCAAGGTACCCTCCCTCTCATGATCTGCTTAAGGTAAGTAAGGGAGGGGGAATATAAAATGGCAGCAGGGCTGTAGAGGCTCCAATAATGCCAAATAAATTCTGCATTATTTAGGATCCACTTGGGGGGGGGCATTTATTGCCGCCATTTTTGACAGTTTAAAAAACCTCCAAAAATACTGAAAAGGTATTTTTCGTTTTTGTTTTTTAAAAATTCGGCATATTGATATGCACACCCCTAATATGGGTCAATTACACCTGATATTAAGTGTACCAAATTGTGAAGCTCAATCTGAAAAACAAGGGTATCTCCTCACAATTGTCAGAGTTTTCTGGTTTTAGCAGATCCTCACACTCCGAATATTTATTTCCTCTCATTTCTTTCTTCAGCTTTTCAGTTTATCCAAAATGGATGGATTTTTGCTCATAGGAATGCTTCAGGCAATGGATTTTCATGATGTGCTATGCAATATTTCACATGCATACTTAACAAAGCCACCATTTGCTAGAACAGGATCACTTTTAAAAATCAAATCTTTATTAATATAGCACCTAAAATGGAACCTCTTTTGGTCTGTGCACCAAATGCAGATATTGGTGTGTTGGCGAACAAATAAGAGAGGAGAGATGAATGCTGGCCACGGAGCTAGAGTTGCCAGCTCCAATTTGGAAAATTCCTGAAGATTTGCGGGGGTGGGGGTTCCTGGGGAAGGTGAAGTTGGCAAATGGAGGAAGCTTGGTAGGGATCTGATAGAGTCTGCCTTTAGTGGCCATTTCCTCCATAGGGTGGCCAGCCTCCAGGTACTAGTAGGCGATCTCCTACTATTACAACTGATCTCCAGCCAATAGGGATCAGTTCCCCTGGAGAAAATGGCCATTTTGGCAATTAGACTCTATGGCACTGAAGCCTCTCCCCTCCCCAAACCCTGCCCTCCTCAGGCTCTGCCCCCGGGATCTCCAGGTTTTTTCCAACCCATAGCTGCCAACCCCATTCCTCCAGGAGAACTATAGGGTGGAGATCAGTTGTAATTCCAGGAGAACTTCTGGCTGGTAACTCTGGAAGTCGTTTCACTTGAGGGGAGACACTAATTGTGATGGCTTCTGTCCATGCAGCTGGCAACCTCCCACATCTGCCTCACAGCCTGAGCAATCTGTGAAGCAACACTGCCCACCTGTACAGAACAGCACCAATCCTTGGGATGGAGCTGCTGGTACTTGGTGTGTGTGGGTGTGTGGGTGTGTGTACAGGACCAGAAATGACTGCAGTTGATGAAATCATCACTCCAGATCCATAAAAAGACCTGCCCCTGCCTTCCATCATCCATGCTCCATCAGAAGTCACAGACACTGATGTCACTTCTAGGGGCTCACACAGAAATGATGTCACAGCATCCGTGGTGCTCTAGGGATTTCCCCCAATCTCTATGGTTTTCACTATAGACATTGGGCAGATTTCCAGTGCATCGCAGGGGCTGTGACATCACTTCTGGTCAATCCCTTCTTCCCAAGCCTGCCCCCTACAAGTTCCTAGGATTGTCAGGCACGGGGCTAGCAACCCTAATTCCTTCAGCCCTGCTGAACTTGACAACACCCCCACTTTGGGGGTGGAGCAATAGAACTGTCATGTTGCCCAAAATGGTCTGACATGCCACCATTCAGCACACATATCTGTGACCTAGGTGCTTTTTAAAACACTAGAGATCCCTGCCTGGTGGCTCACGATTTAAATAGACAAGAATCACAAGTAAAGAGAAGGGACAGAAACAGGGAGAAAAACACTCCCACAGATATGCAAAAAAACCTGCACTTGCTTGGAATGGTGTGGAGCATTGTGAGTTGCAAAATGCAGACGTTACGTTCTATGTAACACAAAGAGGATATGGAATAGATCAGAAGCCCTTTTGTAAAAGAAAAGAAAAAAAAGAAATCATGATGAGAGGCATGGTGGTGTCTTGGCAGGATTTGGTGTGTCTTTTCCTATGACTGTCAGATGAGCCCAGACTGTGGAAAAGAACAGAAAAAGATCTGAGACTTTTATTTTGAACTTAGAGGAGTGAGATCCACAAATCTATCATAAGTTCTTGGATTTGGCACTTAAACACCATAAATCCAAACATTTGCATATCAATCCAAACATTGCAGTCAAGCAGGATCCATTCCCATGTTTTGCAATTTTAGGGGAATACATGGAACACTGTTACCATTAATTATTTTATTTTTTGCTGCCAAGTCACAGCTGACTTATGGCGATCCCATAAGGTTTTCAAGGCAACAGACATTCAGAGGTAGTTTGCCATTGTCTTCCTCTGTGTCGTCCTGGTATTCCTTGGAGTTCTCCCATCCATACACTATTCAGGGTCAGGGCTGACAGTGTGTGACTGGCCCAAGGTCACCCAGCAAGCTTCCATGGCACCAGTGGGGATTTGAACCTGGGTTTCCCAGGTCCTAGTCCGACACCTTCACCATTACACCATGCTGGCTCTCAGTATTAATGATAAACCTAATATTATGACATGGACAGAACTGAGGGAATCTCTCACAGATCCTTTGATGCTTGCACCTATGTAGAATAGCCCTCATTATGTGGGCAGGAGAACAGAGGACAACATTTAGAAATTATTGTGTGGGAAGGAGAATAATGTAGGACAGATGGCTAAGGCTCATACAGATTTTTAAAATACGAATGTAGCTGTTACCTGATTAAATACAGGATAAGTTCCGCACAGTATCCTCTTTAACTCTGCGATCACCTTCAGAAAGCAAATCAACATCTGAAGGCCACTAAGAGCTATCAGAATAGAAAACAAAATAACGTTCCATTCCACGACATAAGCTGGTTCTGAGCATTCAGACCAGGCAGTGTGATCCACGAGGTAGCTGTCAGAGAAACAAAAAGCATAAAAAATTAGAAGTAAAGCAGCTAAAGGTCCATCAGGTTTGTCAGGTAACATAGACCCAATCCTGACTCAACCTCAATTCCCGTTCCAGTTTTCCACCCTGCTCCCTATCTTCCCGTCTTTCTCCGAGGTCACTGCCACAGGGGACAGGGCTGCTTTTCAACCCAACCCCCAAACCAAACGAAGCAGGTATGGTAATTTATCCAAAGGTGCAAGCCTTGGGCATGAGCCAAAGGGAAAGGGCCAAAGAGCTCTTGGCCCTTAGCTGGTGGCTCACAGCTTGCGACCCACCCTGTGTGAGCCCTACAGCAAGAACTAACTACAGTGAGGGGCAACTTTATATCCTACCGTCTACTGGAAAAGTGTCTTCAGTGCCTGAATGCCTGGGTTTAGGTTGTGGTTTTCCTTTGTGTATTTTGGTATATAAGCTGCTCTGAATCCCCAGAGAGGAAAAAACATTTAAACACATAATGAAAGCATTTGTACGGCGTCCTTCCCTCCTCTCTCTCCTGATTTCAGAGGTTCTGTGGAGTAGCGGCAATTATCAGACAGGCTAGCCCTGAAATCCTGGAACTGTATTTTTTCTGTTTTTATTTTTGATTCAGTAAGCAGCTTCTGAAACTGCAAGGTTCAGCAGAGGACCGTGGGAAACTGGAGAGAGAGGCTGATGAACCCTTTCTTTTCTAGACCCATTTTCACTCAAACTCCATTCCTTTCCATCCATGGGTCAAAAAAGCAACCAGGGAATGAAGTCTGAAAAACATGTAGAAGCACTGAGCTAGATGTTGGGAGATGATGTTTCAAATCCCCACTAAGCTCATTGAATGATCTTGGACCAGTCACTGTCTCTCAGCCTAACCTAACCTAAAGGTAAAGGTAAAGGTCCCCTGTGCAAGCACTGGGTCATTCCTGACCCATGGGGTGATGTCACATCCCGACGTTTTCTAGGCAGATTTCGTTTACGGGGTGGTTTGCCAGTGCCTTCCCCAGTAATCTTCCCTTTACCCCCAGCAAGCTGGGTACTCATTTGACCGACCTCGGAAGGATGGAAGGCTGAGTCGACCTTGAGCCGGCTACCTGAAGCCAACTTCCATTAGGATCGAACTCAGGTCGTGAGCAGAGCTTGGACTGCAGTACTGCAGCTTACCACTCTGCGCCGCGGGGCTCTAACCTAACCTACAGGGGTGATAAAAGGATAAAATGTAGAAGGAGAGATTTACATAGGCCACCCTGAGCTCTTTAGTCAAAGGGTGGGATAAAATGAGGCTGCCAACCTCCAAGTGGGTCCAGGAGACTTCCTGGAATTACAACTGATCTCCAGGCTACAGAGATCAGTTCCCCTGGAGAAAATGGCTGCTTTGGAGGGTACACTGTATGGCATGATACCCTGCTGAAGTCCCTCCCCTCCCAAACCCTGACCTCCCCAGGCCCTACCCTTCAAAATCTCCAGGGATTTCCCAAACTAAACCCTGTTGGAGGAGGGGAAGGGAAGGTGATTGTAAGCCAGTTTGATTCTTCCTAAAGTGGTAGAGAAAGTCAGCATATAAAAACCAATTCTTCTTCTTTTTCTAAATGTGACAGGCAGACAGATAGACAGACAGGCTGACGGACAGACGGACGGATGGATGCTGCCTGGTCATAAAGGGTCCCCTGTCTTCATGGGTGAAACACAATGCTTTAACAGCAGGTGGTAGATTTCACCATGTATATCATATTCAGTTCAGCAGGTAACAAGTACACACCTGAAAGCCTAGGAAAGACCAGGTACCTGGAAAGGTAGCAACACTAGGCTATGGACAAGGAGTCCATTGTATATCTGGTATAGACCCAGTAGTCCATCAGCTGCCTGAATAGCCCAGACTTGCCCAAACTCATCAGAGGTTGGAATCTAATACGGGCTGGCCATGGTTAGAACTTGGATGGGGCAAGAGAGGTTTCAAGGTAGCATCTCTCGCCTTGAAAACCCCATGAGGGGTCACCATAAATTGGCTGCATATTATTATTGTTGTTATTGTTTATTATTATTATTATTCCATTAGTATTCTGAGGCCAAACACTGTGCATTCAGAGAAGGGGAGTCTAGAAATGGAAGGAAATTGGCTGAGTGGGGCAGCTACAGAAGTGTAGTGTGTCGGGGGGAGTTGTTGTGAGCACCAAAAAACCACAGGGCAAAGTGAGTGAGTGGAGAGAGTTGGTCAAACCCAAAAAATACAGATAGGAGGATGCCAATTTCATATTTGGCCTGGGACACCAACAAGAGTTGACTCAAGGGCTAGTCACGGTTCTTACCTGCCCACAGTATCCTTGAAAATATATTCCCAGCCAGCTGGGGTTTTGCAGTATGGTCCCTGCACTAAGCCCAACGTAGAAATGATGAGGCTGTAGCCAGAGAAAGCAATCCCAAGCAGCGAAAGCACCACTGATACGACACTCTGCATTTCAGAGGGAGCACAGGGTTATCTCAATGAAGGTAAGAGAATTCTATTACAATCACATCAACTAGAAGATACTGCATCTTCAAGTTCACCACAGAGGTGTGGCGCCATTTTAGAATTTGTTTTTTAACTTTTCAAAGTGCTGAGGAGGATTCCTGCTGGGAATAGTGGCATGCGGGGGATGAGGAGCTCCTGTCCCTTCCCCCCCCCTTGCCCTGTTCTCAAGAGCCCTTCATCCCCAACAGCATCAGGTCCCTACAGGATTTTGAAGTTAAAAACAAATTCTAAAATGGCTCTGCAATAGGGTTGCCAACTCCAGGTTGAGAAATACCTGGAGATTTTGGGGGTGGAGCCTGAGGAGGGCAGGGTTTGGAGAGGGGGGGACTTCAATGCCATAGAGTCCAATTGCCAAAGTGGCCATTTTCTCCAGGGGAAGTCTCCATTTTCTCCAGGTGATCTCTGTCACCTGGAGATCAGTTGTAATAGCGGGAGATCTCCATCTACCACCTGGAGGTTGGCAACCCTACGCTGCCACCTCATGGCAGATACCATGGGATATGGTATCCTCTAATTAGGCAATGAATCATCCATCTGTTAAACTAGGCTTCTCTGATATATTTTTAGTCTAACTCTGCAACAGAAAAGTCTTTGGAAATTAAAGGGCCAGGAATGAATAAAAGAACAATCATAGCAATAACCTTTCCCACTGATTAGAGTGAATGTCAACTCGCAATAATTAGAGTTTATCAAACTCAGAATTCCCAAACAGTCAACACAGGACCAAACTACACAACACATTAAAGTTCCATTATTGGAACTGCCATGTTATTCTGCGCTATATAGCAGCTGCTGGAAGGAGGGGGATATGTGGATGAGGGCCATGGCACAGGGAAAGGAGTTTCCTAAACAAAAATGCCCTCCTCATTTTTGCCCCTCTAGGGGCTTAAAGCAACCCAGTGGAGGCCACCCAGTGAAAACGGCTTGGGGAAAGGGTTTAAGCTCCTCTTTCCATAGTGTCATAGGCCCAAGCTCGCTCTCGCTCTCTGATTTATAGGAGTGTGGTTCAGAAAGAGGCACAGCCTGCAGGAATGGGATGTCCGGACAGGAAGATGTTGGCAAGGTTCCCAGAGCATCTCTGCTGATAATGTCACATGTACACAAAAAAAGTTTCCGTCTATTGGAGAGTAAGGGTAGCAATTCATCCTGGCATCCCCCCCCCAAGATTAGATGTCGAGATAAAGATTATCTTTTTTTCCTCCCCAACAGCAAGGAAGGAACCAGCAACAGAAGAGGTCAGAAGGGCAGCACAGTTCTCAGTATCAGTTCCCTGTATGCAAGAAAGAGTAACTCACTCTGTATGTTTTGGTGCAGCTCTCACTCTGGCAGCACCGAGGGAAGATTTCTCGGTCCAAGGCGATCAAAAGTGCTGCTAGCAGAAGCATCTAGAAGGGCAGGAGTGGTGGTTCGATACATAGTCTGATAACTTTGAGATATTATCAAAGTGTCTTTGGAAAGTGCTATCATTCTGTTGATCTGTACAGCGCAGAACTGTGCTGCTATTCCAAGGGATTGCACAATCATTATTCATAAATAAATGGGGGAGAGCTAATGTACGCAATTCATTGTATTACTTTTCTCACATTGCAATCACGTGATGGACTCATTTCATCATTATAAGCAGACAGAAACCAGGCACAAATATTCAACTTCTTGGGCGGCATACTACACCTGGTTTACACTATCTCCCATATTGGAATAGAACGGCCATACCTCCCTCGCTGTGAAGTAAAAGCTGTTTTGAGGTGAGAACATTATCATTTTAAAAGAATCCCACAAAGACAGCACAGATGCCCTCAGACAACTTCCCATCGGTTTCCAAAGTGCTGGAGAATAGTACAATATCTTACTTAGAATTATAGTTACTCTGGCCCTGAAGTGGATATGTCAGCTTGCTCATTTTGGGGAGGAGTGGGTTCATCTCTGTGCATGCAGGGATGTGTGCCAAAAGCTGCTCCCTCCATTGAGAAATTTGAGTAAGCCTGCTTGGGTTTCCTGTGTGCCTTAGAACATACCGTCTTTTTCCGTGTATAAAACGCCCCCATGTATAAGATGACCCCTATTTTTTTGAACCCAAAATTAAGAAATCAGGGGTTGTTTTATACATGGGGGGGATGTACAGAAAAATATGGGCAGGGAAGAGAGCAGGGCCCCTCAGAAGGCAGGTCGCCGGCTGGCCAGGGCAACCAGGCTTTTCTGCGCCCGATCTCTTCCCCGCCCATCAGCTGACGGGTGGGGAAGAGAACGGGGACCTTCCATGTATAAGACGACCCCCAATTTTTTTCTAAACTTTTAAAGAAAAAAAAAACACCGTCTTATACACGGGAAAATATGGTACATGGATCTTGGGCTTCCTAGCAATTTAGCTTAGCAATCGTTGTAGATTATTCATACCGCTTCCCCACCACCCAGTAGGCTATTAGTACTTGTAGTTACTAGGTAATAACATGTTTTACAACTCTAGCAGAAAATAAAATTGCATTGCATTGGTTATTTTTCTGCATGATTTTTTATCACACCACTTGGGTTAGCCTTGCAATCCGTTTCAATGTCAGGACTCAGCAACTTGTGAAGTAATAGTAAAAAAATGTTCTAGAAATGTATGGACTTGGAAGGTTGTAACTCTGTATAGGATGGCACTCACGGTCTGTACAATTATTTGCATTAATAGAATACTCCTGACTCCAGGATTACAAACCAAGCATGCACATTTATAGCACAATCTAGGCTTCTCTAGAGTAAACACTACTGCGAGTAAGTTATAGTTTTAAGCTGGAGAGAAGCACAGATGTTAAAGCCAACATTAAAAAGGCTTCTCCCTACCAAAGTTTTCTACTTGATTTTATTGCCTCTGAAATCAAGTCCTTGCTCTTTGATTCTCCTACCACCTCCTGTTTCTTATACTGCAAGATCAAACCATCTTAACACCTTGCTGCAGACATAACTAGAAGCAACAAGTAAAAACGTCAGAAGCCACACACTTACCATTATACCAGAGAAACAGATTCCTTCGAAATACCACACATAGTTGTTGAGGTTGCTGCCGGAGGCGTGCCATGTTTTCCCATCAGGAAAATACAGCAGGACGTTTATCACAATGCTCCAAAGTGCGAGGGGTATCAAAAGGCAGCTTAAACACCCCCCACACTTCTGTAACCCCATCTCAACGAGACAGAGAAGATGGAGGTCGCTTTGCTTTCCGTTTCCATCAAACGCTATCAGTTTCTGGCTTCCACTGAGTCATTTTGCACACGTTTAAGGTCTGGTTGTCGGGAGCTGGACAAAACAAGCCCAGTGCTGAAGGAGGGCATGGCTGGTTGTAGAACAAAAGACAGATGCCTGTGGTGAAGTTCTTGTCTTGTCCTTGAAAGGCGGTGGGGTGGGGAGGTGTTCCTCTGAGGCAGTTTTGCCTCTTAAGAGAATTCCTGTTGGCTCTACTCAGTCTATATTAGGAAGAGCACATTGGTTTGAAAGGAAAAGCAGGGTTGGATTATGTCATCAGGAACTAGCAGATGGGTATATATATATTTTTTTTTTGCTTTTCCCAGGGGCAGAGTATATAGTTACTGCATGACTGAAGGTACCCAATAGAAATCATGACCCAAAAGATCCTCTTAGCCCAGATGTTCAGGGACTGGATGTGCATACTCAGGGTCCAGCTAGATGTAACCAGTCATTAGGATTTATTATTTTACTTGGTACATTTTTAGCCTGCGCTTCCTCTAAGGCGCTCAGGGTGACAATGGTTCTCTGCTCCACTGTTTTATCCTCATAACAACCCTGTGAGGTAGGTTAGGCCAAGAGTCAGTAGTGAAATTCTCAAGTGCTATGATCTCTTTTTTTAATTTAGAAAGCTAAAAGCAGCAGCAAGGGAAAGGGCCACTCCAGTTACAGTCAGAGCGCTGGAAAGGGGGAAATTAACCCTCCCACCCCAAGAACTGTCACTTCCTACAGCAAAGGGAAGGGGTGATTTGCATGGGAAAAGTCGTTGGAGGGAAGGGTTAGCTCTTCTAACGCTGTGGTTCCAGTCTGCATCCCTCCTAGGGCTGCCAGCCTCCAGGTGGGACCTGGAGATCCCCTGGAATTAAAACTCATCTCCAGACTGCAGAGATCAGTTCCCCTGGGGAAAAGGGATGCTTTGGAAGGTGGACGTTATGGCATTGTGCCCCACTGAGGTCCCTGTCCTCCCCAGCCTCCACCCCCAAATACCCAGGAGATTCCCAACCTGGAGCTGGCAACTCTACCCCCACCACTCCCTGTGGGTGACCAGGTGGGACCTGGCAACCCTAATCCCTCCTACTCTCGAAGAGTTGGTTGGCTCACTATGGAAAAACAGGCTTTCTTTAAAATAACAAGAAAAACAAAGTTCAGTCAATTGCCCTTCTAACCATAAACCTGTCACAAAAGGATGGAATGGACCTGGATGAGAATAATAGTTCCCTTTCTTTATTGTGGGTGTGTTTGTATGTTCTGAAAGGGAATATTTTCTTGCTTGTTACTAAACTACTGCCATTTGGCAGGAGATATGTAATATTGTAATAAGTTTAATACGGTCCAAGACCAGCAAATAAAAGATATATGTAAATATACATATACATACATAAAAACGATAGCAAGTATATACCCCAATAAAAACTTGTGGGCAGGAGATATGAGAGATCTAGTAAATGACTACTTTCGTTAGCTAGTTGCAGTTGTATTCCAGTAAACCGGTGTGTGTTTAGAATAGCCAGTTTTTGCTTGCTAACTCATCGACCAAAAGGGAGACTGCAACCAAGAAATCCGAAGCAAAATGACACATGGAAGGACAGCTGTGAAGGAACTAGAAAAGATCCTTAAGAGCAAAGAAGGGTTGCTGGAGACTAAGATCAAGCTAATTCATGGTGTGGTATTCCCCATTACTATGTAGGGATATAAAAGCTGGATGATGAAGAAAGTTGATAGGAAGAAAGTTGATTCATTTGAAATGTGGTGCTGTAGGAGAGTTTTATAGATACTGTGGGCTGCCAAAAAAGACAAATCAGTGAGTTCTAGATCAAATCAAGCCTGAACTCTCCCTAGAAGCTAAAATGACTAAACTGAGGCTATCATACTTTGATCACACTATGAGAAGACAAGTGTCACTGGAAAAGACAAGAAAAGTTGCAGGCAACAGGAAAAGAGGAAAAACCCGACATAAGATGGACTGACTAATAAAGGAAGCCACAGCCCTCAGTTTGCAAGACCTGAGCAAGGCTATTAACAATAGAACATTTTGGACATTTGAACGTTAATTCATAGGGTTGCCATTAGTTGGAATACGGCACATAACACGCACAGCAGGGATGATCAGAGAGCTGAGACACAAAAGACATATACCCCTACAAACTTATGGCTTCCCTATCCCAAATCCTGGGAACCATAAATTGTTAGATATCTTTCTCCTACTGAACTGCAGTTACCAACACTTCTTGGTCACTGAGAATGACTATTAAGATGTTAGTCTATGGTATAGAGCTGGAAGAGAAAGAATATCAGCACCAAAGCAGAAGTGAACTCCCCTGTAGAAGGAGGTGTAGGAGAAATAACTTGGGTCTTTCGCCGTCACCCCTCCAACAACTCCAGGCCATTTCCAACTATCAGAGGTTACTTCACTCTCCCCCTGCATCTCCCTACGTTTTGCCAGCATTTTCAAATTCGAGATAAAACAGGTTTCTGAAAACGTGGGGAAAACGCAGGGGGAGAGCAAGGCAACCTCTGACGATTGGAAACAGCATGCACAATCAACACAAAGACCCGAAGTTGTCAGAGGGTTTACAGCAACTGAAACAGCCATGCATAAAAGACCTTGGATTGCTTGGACCGAGCAATTTGTACATCTGTGAAGGCAAGTGAGGGCATCTTAGGGTGCACGTGAACTATGGAGATTGAATGATGGTTTTGATAAGTATGGTTCCTTTTTTGGGAGCAAGAGAGATCAATATGAAGACCTTTGAGAGAAACAGAAACAAATGGAAGTGTTGGATTTTTTTATTGGTTGTAATCACAAATTTCTTCATTTCTAAATCCAGTTTTCCTTCATCTGCAGTCTCTCACTTGTCTGTCTCCCCATTCCTACCCATCTTCTAGCTTTCTAGCTCTCTCTTTAGAGGGAGATATAACGGGCTTCATTCAGACAAAATGAAAACAATAGTTTATTTTGACAATGGCTAGTTTGTGAAACCAGGATTCAACTTGCAGCTGATCACTCAAATCCTGGTTTGTCTTGACAAAGGCTGGTTCCACCCCTTTACTCTAGACAGATGTCTCTGTATGAATGGATGAATGGGAGTGGTGCTGGGGGACCATACAGGATTCAGCCAGTATGTCTGCGTTCATACATCACATGAAACCATAGCTGGTCTTAACTATGCTTTATAAACCATTTTCAAACCATGGCTTCAAATCTTGGTTTCATGGATCCTTGTTAACCATGAGCAGAGAAGGGGCCTGTGTTCAATTCAGCTAAACCATTATTTTATGTTATGTGTAAACTGAGCCATAGTATTCTAGGAAGTAATTCTATGTCCGTTGCATTTCCCCAAACATTTAAAAATCCAGAGAGGGTTAAAACCCCACAATGGTGGATCTCTGAGATGTCTGGATCAAGACACTGACTGGCACTTTTCCTAGTAGAAACTGCAGTTCCTGGTGCAAGCATCTAGTAAAATAAAGCTTTCATAGGGGGAGATCATTTTTTGTATGAAAATATACCACAACAGTTACCTGGTTATCTACACAAAGTATAATATTAAATGAAACATTCGCTGTTTACACTATGCTGCTAATAATAGTTAATTTCTTGTATGTTAACCTTAAGGAAAATGATTTAAAAGGTGGGAGACATGTAGGTAAAATCTTTAAATATGAGTCCTAACAATTCGTAAGTTTAAGAAGAATCCTACACAAGACTTGGAAGAGGGATCATTGCCCAGTTATCTGCTGAATTCAAATTGATAGTGCTGCTTGGGAACTTTTACGAAACATGAGAAAACTATCATCTTCATAACAATTGACAGCATATGCCTTAAAGAACAAGTCACGGTAATAAAAATCTTGAGAAGTCAGGTCAAAAATACAGATATAATTGTGGTGAACAATAAGATGCTTTCAATAATGGTCAAGTCCAAATATTCTAACAAGGGTTTTTCTGCAAAAGAAAGAAGACATACATTTGGTCAATACTAGATAGTGAATCCCCAGAATGTAATACTCTTTTCTACTTGTCCAGTGTCAGCAGGCCATTTCAGAACTTTAGAGGATCATTTCCCACCTATTTTAGATCAAAAGCATTGGTCTTTCAATTGTACAGCAGAAACAAAAAACACCCCCCCCCCAAAAAAAACAACCAGATTGTTTGACCAAAACTGGTTCTATGAAGTTAACTGGGTAGTCTTGGGCAAGTCATTTCCTTTCTGCCTAACGTATCTCACAGGTTTGTTGGGATCACATCTATCTAGCACATTTTTTTCTACAGTGGTCCAGAGTTAGCCCCAGCACCTTCATACTTACCAAAGGTGAAGAGGAGAGAGCCAGCTTGAGATGCCTGGCAGTACCCTGCATACAGCAGAAGTTGGTCCCGCCACTGCCTGTTAACACAGTGGGGCAGTCTGCCCTCCAAAAGTCAGGCCTGTTGATGCCAAGCCTGTCCAAGAGGCCAGATGCATGCCTGACTCAGCAGGGCTGGGTGAGGAAGGAGCAGCCACCATTTGGGGGCAGCCCCGAGTCTTAATGTGCTGCCTGTGGGGAGGGGGGACAGCCATTCAAGGAAGGTGGAGGGTAAGGCTGGAGGCCAGCCTTGGCCAGTCACACCTGATTGGCAATAGCTCCTGCCAATTAACCCAGGAAAGTGGGCCATCTTTCAAAGAGGCAGGAAGAGGGCGGGGCAGGCTTACCCCAGAAAGTCTCCCTTAAGAGCCAGGGACTCGAGCCTGGAAGGAGAGGCTAACTTTTCTGCCGGCTAACTGGCTACATGGGAGGGCAGTAGGGAGGAGAAAGACCTAGGGTGCTGTTACTCCTTTCCCCTTTCTACACTGAGGCTTGTCAAGGCCCCAGGAGGAGGCACTGGAGGGTGTTTTGTCCTGGACTAACCCTCACTGCTGCCTTCAATCATGCCCCTGAAATCATGTTTCTTATGAGTTGGTGGACCCAAAAGAACTGTTGGGAGGAGGCAAATGGGGAGTCTGCAGAAGGAAGGGAGAAATGAGCAAAAATTCACCCTTCAGTTCTCTGCAAACAGAAAAAAAATTGTTGTGTTGGAGGAGCTACTGGCTCATGACGTAACATCACCTTAGGAGTCAAGCCAAAGAAGTAGAGGCGATCAGCCAATGTGCCGTGACATTTCTACTTGTGCAGAAGTGAGCTCTCACTCAAATACCATTTATGTGATGTTGTACAAGCAGGGGGGGAGGGGAGGTTGTACTAAAACAATTCAGGTCAAGTCGAAAAGCCACACATTCCAACACACGGATGAACACGAGTGTTAAGTTAACTCTCCACTGGATTGCTGCCCACTGCGTTATGCATGTGGTTGATTCTCCTGAGCTGCCATTCCCTTCTCGCTGCCCGCACATGAACTTCCAAGCTGCTACGGCCATACTCGGCTTGCTGAGTCAGCTCATAAAATGTTGTGGGCAGCTTTGTTGCGATCAAAGAATCCCCAGAATACTTTTGTGGAGCTTTGGGTAGCTTTTAAACACACTCACCTCTCTTTCACCATGACACATGGCCCAGGCGCCTCCAACGCAGCCATGTATTATTTGAATGATGCACAGAATCAATTCAATCCCACTCAAGATAAGGAGGATTGAAAAAAGAGTGATGTTCCATTGAACAATATACCTTGGCTCCCGGCAAAGAGACCAGTTGCTGTGGTCAAGCAGGTACCTGTTGAAACAAGTAGCAGATGTTAATTTGTAGCCTAGGAAAAGGGAGGGGGAGAACCCTTGGCCTGTGAGCGCCAACAAGTATGTCCTTCTCCACAGCGCTGCTCTACCAAATTGCAATAATTTGTCCCCAGTTTTCTTTTAATTTACTTTGAGGAGGTGTACTTCTCTATTATTGAGCTAGAATGCACATATAGTGTTCTTGCAGAGAGATAGATGAGGGAGGGAAAGCAGATGAAGCCCACACAGTCAATCAATCTTTATTAAAAACAGTCATATACCAGCACATGAACCCCACACAGTATTAATTAATATATTTATACCTCTGTCTTTCCCTCGTGGCTCAGGGAGCTTTCAGTTCTAAGATTTCAAATATACAAAATACAGTGGCTGGCCATTCTGTCTCAGCTTAGCCTACCTTACTGAGTTGTTGTGAGGGTAAATGGAGGAGGGACAAACCCCTTATGCCACCCTGAGCTCTTTTCAGAAAGGGCAGGATAAAGAGGTAACAAAATAAATTGCATGCAGAAAACTTGTTGTCAAGAGGAAAGGTTTTATAGCTTAGCCTTCTCCTGACCCCATAGGCTTTTGGTGTGTAGGGGAATTCTTTTGCATGGAGAAGCAAGGGCTATCTTAGCAAAAGGGCAACAGGGCAACTGCCTCGGGCCCTGTGCACTTAGGGGTCCTGGCTGCCCTCAGCCCTGCCCCCCTCAAAGGATGGAGGAAAAGAAGAAGACACTCCTGCTGTCATTTGCACCTGCCCCATCTGGGGCTCAGGCCGCTGGCTTCCAATGGGCAGCAGTGGTGGCTGCCCACCTCAGATGGGGCAAGGGCCGCTCCTTGATTGGGCCCAGTGGGAGGGTGGCAGTGATTCTAGGGCCCCATTCTGGACTTTAGGCCCCACAATAACTAAGACAACCCCTGTGGGGGGAATAGTCTATCATGTGAGTCCTCTCTTTCATCCCGAAGAGCTCAAGCTAGGGTTGCCAACTTCCAGGTGGTAGATGGAGAGATCACCCTCTATTATAACTGATCTCCAGGTGACAGAGATCAGTTCCCCTGGAGAAAATGGCCACTTTGGCAATTGGACTCTATGGACTCCCTCCCCTCTCCAAACCCCACCGTCCTCAGGCTCCCCCCCCAAAAAAAAAAAAATCTCCAGGTATTTCCCAACCTGTAGCTGGCAATCCTAGCTTAAGCCCATACTTACCATTTCAGAAACTCTGTTGCTTGATGGTTCATATGATTTAAAGATAACCTGCATTCAGATCAAGCTGGTCAGGAGGTGTGATTTTACTCTGATGATTGTGCAAGTTGATAAAAACAGGCCAGAGGCATCAGCAGCCAAGTGCAAATTCTCAACAGAAGTTCCGACGGCTGCCATGTAACACTCTGGCACGGGTCCAATTCACAGCCACCTGATGCTTACCTGGAATCCTTTCATAAATGTGAAAAATTACATACCCTCCATAGGAGTTAGAGAATGGATAGCACCAGATTCTCTCCGGCTGGCAATAACAGTATGGGC
The DNA here is from genome assembly GCF_029931775.1 of Euleptes europaea. Taxonomy (NCBI): domain Eukaryota; kingdom Metazoa; phylum Chordata; class Lepidosauria; order Squamata; family Sphaerodactylidae; genus Euleptes; species Euleptes europaea. Next base: position 31,092,835 of record NC_079316.1, on the reverse strand, counting down.
CCTGGGACAAGGCCAAACAGCAAATGATGAAGCAGTATCCAGCACCAGCAATGCCAACACAGGCTACCAGGACTACTAGCAGTGGCTGCAGTATGAAAGCAGAAGGGAATTGTCAACGTCTGTTGTATTTCTAGCAGGCATTCGTCTTTCAATGACCTCAAGGGGAAGAGGGTTCACTTACTGTGCAATTTCTCCCATAGTGCTCGTGGACAAAGCATCCGTGGCAATGATCATGTTCTAAAGCAATAAGTATGAATGCTGGGACCAAAACCTGATTGAATATAAAACAAATATTGACGTTATTCACTTGATTCATTTGTCTCCTGCCTTCCTCCCCAACGGGGACCCAAAGTAGCTTACAGCATTCTCATATCCTCACAACACCCCTGTGAGGTAGGTTAGGCTGAAAGAGGGGGACTGCTCCAAGGTCACCCAGCAAGCTTCCATTCCAGAGTAGGGCTTCAGACCTGGACCTCCCAGATACCAGTCTGACACCACCGCACCACTGGCTCTCAATGTGATTTGCATTTCATGCTATTGGTTGTATTTTTATCTCAATCTTACAAATTCCTGATTAGTTGCCATACTGGTCATGGCTCAGCTCAGATTTCTGTCCCATTCATTATGAAACAATTGCTTGTCAAACCATAGAACTTGGAAAGAAACCAAAACAGCATCAACCATAGAGTCTCAGACTGGGATGAAGGAGACAGGCATGCAAACCTACACTCTGCCATGAAGCTCACTGGGTAAGCTAAGGCTAAGTGTTCTCTCTCAGGCTAATTTATTTTACGGGGTCATTGTAAGGATAACATACAATGAGAGAATCATATATGTCACCTGAAGCTCCTAGGAGGAAGGACAGAAGAAAAAACTAACAGACAGATAAATAGAACTTAGGCAGGAGCTGACTAGACATTATCAACTAGATGATCAACACATACGGCAGATTTTTTTCTTCTTCTGTTAGTTCACAGATGACTTCTGGCAACCCCACAGGGTTTTCAAGGCAAGAGACGTTCAGTGGGGGTTTGCCATTGCCCGCCTCCGCATCATGCTCCTGGTATTCCTTGGAGGTCTCCCATCCAAATACTTGCCAGGGCCGAGGCTGAGTGTGTGTGACTGGCCCAAAGTCACCCAGCAAGTTTCCATGGCAGAATGGGGATGTGAACCTGGGTTTCCCAGATCCGAATCCAACACCTTAACCACTACACAACGCTGGCTGTCAATTATGAAAGAATGCCATAGATACCGGTAAATACAATGGTGAAGAGCATAAGAAGAGCCCTGCTTCGTCATACAAGTGGTCTGTCTACTCCAGCATTCTGTTTCACACAGTAGCCAACCAGTTGCCAGTTGCCTTCCCCTGATGTTGCCTCCTAGCATTGGGTGTCAGAAGAGGTTTATTGCCTCTGAATATGGAGGTTCCTTTTACTCTCCACGGCTAGTAGCCATTGATAAATCTCCATAAATCTGTCTCATCCCCTTTTAAAACCATCTATTCTTGGGACTACATCAACTGGCAGTCACAGTTTAATTACTTGTTGAGTAAAGAAATATTTCCTTTTGGCCAACCTGAATGCACTGCCCATCAACTTCATTGGGTGTCCCTGAGTTTATGGGAGAGGGAGAAAAAACTCCCTCTATCCTCTTTTCCTACTCCATTCAAAATTTTATAAACCTCTATCATATCCCTCCTTAGTTGTCTTTTTTTCTAAACTGAAAAGTCCAGGACTCTTCAGCCTTTCCCCACAAGAAAGATATTCCAACCCCTTGATCATATTTCTTTCCCTCTTCTGTACTTTTCCCAGCCCTGCAATATCCTTTTCAAAATATGGTGACCAGGTACAGCATGCGGATAACCTACAAGAATACCATCCCTTCCACCCTTTCTCTTTTTTCTCCTGTTTCAAAAGACTGGAGAATCTGAGAATGTGAATTCACAGAGACCAAAAGTTTAATAACATAATTTAATTTTAGTAATTTCTTCTCTTCCAGATCATGTTTGTATTACCTAAAGAATATTTTTCTGAATTTTCAACTCTCTCTCTCTCTCTCTCTCTCTCTGTTCTTGTGATGATGGAAAATTTCAATAAATGACTGGTTTAAAAACGACAATGGAATGATCAGCTAATAAGACATTGTGTGCTAGGCTTCTCTGCAGGTGAAGCCACGCGATTCAGACCACAAAGCAGACAGACAGACAGCAGGTGCAGCCTTGAAAATTGCCTGTATGCCAAACTACTTCAGATGATTCAAAGATGCCTCATCAGGATAGGAAAGTCTCCAGCCAGACTTCAGTCCAAGAAAGGTCATCTTCTGGATATGGGGGGGGGGGATCACTCTGTTCTATAAACAGCAGACGAGTGCTCATGAGTGATCAATATGTTGAATGAAAGCACCACCTAGATGTGAGAGCTTTGCATTCAGACGTAGCTGGGACGTCTGGATTTTTTTAATATAAGGATGGAGGGAACATTAAAGTTAACTTACAACTTGAACATATTATTTTTCTTTGCCTTATGAAATGCACAGCAAACCTGACCGCACTGCAACAAAAAGCTGGAAAACTTGATTACCCGGAGGCCAGATAAAACTGCTCTGGTGGATAGATCCAACCCCTGTGCCACCAGTTTGATATCCGTGCAAGTCAAATCTGATCTGGAGAAAAATTCCTTACCAATAACACATTTTATCCATCAGACTCCAAGTGTCTGCAAAACTCATTCCAATGTCCCCAGGGAAAATGTTTACTGAGGCTCAAGTGTGTGCCATCCAAAATACTATCTCTGCTTATGGTAGTCCCAGATGCCTTACAAAGGGGTAAAACTCAAACTCACTGATAAGCAAAAGCTTTAAACAATGCTCTGCAGGTGAGTCACCAACATAAAATGAGGTATTCATAAAAACATACAATTTTTCTTGTGTTTTTGCAAACTTTAACTGTTCCAGGGCAAGAGTGCTATGATTTTAAACTTCCAGTTCCCAACCTAAATTTGTTAACATCCATCTTATAGTTAACGATTCATATACCTGTGTATGTAAAGTGCCATCAAGTCGCAGTTGACTTATGGCAACCCAGTACGTAAAAAACTAACAGAGGTGATTTGCCATTGCCTTCCTCTACATAGTGACCCCGGTATTCCTTAGTGGTCTCCCATCCAAGTACTAACCAGGACCAGCCCTGTTTAGCTTCTGAGATCAGGATAGCCTGGGCCCTCTTTAATCTTAGCAAGTCTCAGGAGAACAGATTCCGCACAGAATCCATCCAAAAATATATTACTTTAACATTGTTTAAAGCCATGTCTATAACACTTTCGTACAGAGTTACTTCTAAGTATCTGTAACACAAATTATGCAAATTATGCAGCTATCATTTATTTATAGCATCTATAAGAACAAAATAGCCTCCTGATCTTTCACTGAGAGAAGTTACATGAGTAAAATGATTTTCATGTATAGTAGGTTTACCTTCATAGATGGTATTCATAGGCCACCTATAAAAGTGTACGTGCAAATCATTTTCATACATGTAAATTCTACCACTTAAAGGTCAGGCAGATCTTTTGTGTTTTGTAGAAGCTGTTGAGGTTTATCATTTACACTCAAGATTTTCCTAAGAATGATTGTGAAGGCTTACAGTCCATTTGCTGTATTCCATTGCATCCTGCATTCAGAATTAAACTCCTGAAATTTAGCTTTAAGGGCAGTCTCCACCATCTAACATCTGTCCTCATTGAGAAGAACTGGTTTTTATACCCCCCTTTTTTCTCTACCTTTAAGGAGACTCAAAGCGGCTTACAATTGTCTCTCTCCCCCCCCCCCACAAATAGGCACCTTGTGAGGTAGAAGGGGCTGAGAGAGTTCTGAAAGAGCTGTTAACTAGCCCAACGTCACCCAGCAGGCTTCATGTGGAGGAGTGGGGAAACAAACTCAGTTCACCAGATTAGAGTCCACTGCTCATGTGGAGGAGTGGGGAATCAAACCCGGTTCTCCAGATTAGAGTCCACCACTCTTAACCACTAAACCACGCTGGCTCTCCAATATGATCAGGGACCACAAAGGGGACAAAGCTCTAGAAAGGATTTTGGTCCACACCACCCAAGCATCCTTTCCAGTCTCATCAGGGCAAGGCTGAGCTGAATAGCTCTGAGTTGCTGGCTTGTTGCACAACCAATGCCACTCAACTAGCATAAGAACGTAAGAAGATCCCTGCTGGATCAGACCAGTGGTCCATCTAGTCCAGCATCCTGCCTCTTCTACCATCCCTGCTGATAGGCTATAGCTCTTCAAGTACAGTTGTCAACAGGCCTGGAGAATAGGTCCTGTCCCTTTAACAGAGGCTTAAAGGGTAGAAATCAGCAGCTGAAGTTTTTTATTGCATGGAGGTAAATAACATCACCTGTACATAACATCCCAACAAGCCTCTATTAAAAGGAAAAAACTGTTGGCAACCCTATCTTCAAGAGACTTCTTAATGGCTTGACATTTCTTGACTGTTGGCCAGGGGTCTTGGTCAAAGTTGCACATGGCTAGGAGGCATCAGATAGGAACTCTTGAATGAATAGCAAGGAAAAGAACCATCCAAAAGCCAGGCATTTTTGTACCTCTGATCCAACTAGGGAACTTGAAACGTTCCAGAAGAGAAATCCAGCAACCGAAAGAAGAAAACCCTCCAGACGTGCATGGTCAGACTGGAGAAATGAAACAAACAATTCTTCAGTAGTACTCACCAAAAGACCTCCTCCTACAATGCCATGAAGACAGCCCACGTATTTGCTGAGCAGGTTGTGTGAGGCATATCTTGTTTCGCCATTAGGGAAATAAAGCAAAATGTTTGCCACAATACAGAGCACAGCAAGGATGAGCAACTGGTACCCAACGTATCTAGCACACCTCCCAAAACACATATTGCTTGCGGTTTTGCAAATGTAGTGTCGTCCTTTCTGCCCAAGACCAGCCTGCAGGTACCTGCTCAAAAAACCAAAAGGGGAGAGTGAGCCAGGATCACACCTTCTTAAATACTCTGGGTTACCTAGTTACCTGTGTGGTGATTACCTCTCGGCCTGACCATCAGGTTGGGATGACTGAAAGCAAGACCTGACAGAGGCAAAGAGTCCCTGCCCGTTTCCAATCAAACGTTTGTCAAATTGCTACAGCGCTTCTCCTTGGCTTTAATTTTTCCTTATTGGAATGAATAATAGCATGCGCGATCACACATGAATAACAGGTTTTTAGGCATGAAGGCAGCTTTTGGGAGGGGGAACTGGAAAGAGTTTGAAAGAAATAAAGGGAAAGAAAGCAAAATGCAGTCTTTCTTCCTGGTACAATATAAAATGTTGTTGGTCAACATAATAGTCCTCCTAACCACATTTATATAGATTATGTAACTCTTTCCTTTTATTTCTGGCTCCTTTGACTGAAGGTCTTAAGCACAAATACATAAGTACATATAAATTAAAAGATTATGTAACTCTCCATTGATTTAAGTTGCTTCGAAGGTAGAATAGTGAATATAAAGACATAGGAAAAGACTTGTTGAATCTGAGCACAGATCCAGCATTCTGTCTCCGACCATGTTTAGTAAGATTCCCCCAAGGTTTATTAAACAGGTTTAGTAGAAATCGCTGCTGGTAAGGTATACCACCTCTGAATATGGAAGTTCCATTCTTAGAATGCATCCAGGCCAAGACTACAGTTTGATTTGGAATTTCCTTTGGGGGAGCTCTTGTCATTTTTACGTCTCTTTTGTCACAATTTATTTTCATTTGTTCCCAGAATAAGTCTTTGTGCATTTCCCATGCCTGTGCACTTCCTTCCCCCAGAGTCACAAGCTTAATTCTGCCCTTAATAAAGGATGTATCAGTGCACCCGTGAAGGTTTAGCTTCTGCTAAAAGAAGGCAATTAGGGTTGCCTTCAATTTGCAAGATCTGAGCAAGGCTGTCAAAGATAGGACATTTTGGAGGACTTTCGTTCATAGGGTCGCCATGAGTCGGAAGCGACTTGACGGCACTTAACACACACACACAAAAGAAGTGTGGCACTTTAAAGAAAAAGGCTCTAGGAGCAGAGCGGTGGGCCAGTGGTCAGAAAGAAAGGCATCCCAAGACTTCAGCCACATGGCCAGTCATAAGGTTTGTACAAAGTAAAAGTTTTTGCACAAATAGTAAGTGGAACAGCCACAGATCCCAATGGGATGTGTCTCTTCCTTGCATGAAAATTAGTAGCACAGGACAGTGAAGTACAAGAAGACACTCCCTATGTGTAACTCTGCTTTTGATGGCACAGTAAGCCATTCTGTTCAAGGAACAGGATGGTTTCCTCCAGGCATTTTGACAACCCTAGTCACAGTCCACATTATGGCTTTAAAATATTAAAAACCGCACGTTAAATTGATACAAGCTCCATACTCAGACCAGACTGAAAGGGATCTAGATCTGTCTCATCTGGAGATGATACACCACCATACTCTTGAGCACCCTGTCCAAAAAAGAAAAACTTGACCCAGACCAACTGGTTGTTTAAATATCTGGGATCCAGAGATTTCTATTTAGCCACAGCTTTAGAGGACAGAGTTCTTTAGTGGACAGGGTTCAAATAGGGTTGCCAACCTCTAGGTATTCTCGCTATTACAACGGATCTCCAGCCGATAAAGATCAGTTCACCTGGAGAAAAATGACCGCTTTGGCAATTGGACTCCATGACATTAAAGTCCCTCCCCTCCCCAAACCCCACCCTCCTCAGGCCCCACCCTCAAAACCTCCTGCCGGTGACGAAAAGGGACCTGGCAACCCTAGATATAGGCTCAGTGTCAAGGTACATGAGGTTGGACTCAGACTAACATTTCCACAGATTTCCACACGTTGAGCACAATTTTCCTGCTTCTCTACTGTGGCAGCTACCTAAAATGCCTCCTGAAATCCTGCTCCTGGGGATTCCTTCTCCGAGAATAGGATTTCAGGAGGCATTTCAGGCTAGCGGGAGGAGTGGAAATGGTGCTCTGTGGGTGTAAATCCTTGCATTTGCAGAAGTATCTAGTCTGGTTATAAGCCATGCTTTGTATGCAGGAGGTCCCAGGTTTAACTTCTGGTATTTTCAGTTTTACAAAAGAGCTCCAAAACCAGGGCTGGGAAAGAGTATTGCTTCACATCAAACACAGGACTAAATGAGCCCGTGGCCTGACTCAGTATAAGGTAGCTTCATGCATTCTCATATTTAGTATAAGCCATTATTATGTCCCAGTTGGCCTGCCTTACTTATATATAGCTTGATTTATAAACAGGCAGCCTGATCTTATGTTTACTCAAAAGTACAATCCATATGCTCAATGGACCTCGCTCTCAACTAAGAGTACATAAAATCCCACTTTTCATTTGAAAGGGAGAAAGAGAGAACATAGGAGTAAGCTGACCACAACCTGGAGTTTTGCCAGAAACTACAATGATACTTGAGATCACTTGGGGTTGGTGCCAACAGGTCTGGTGAAAAACATTTTGTCCCTTTAATAGGGGCTAAATCTAGAAGAAGAAGAGTTGGTTTTTATATCCGGCTTTTCTCTACTGTTAAGGATTCTCAAAGTGGCTTACCATCACTTTCTCTTCCTCTCCCCATAATAGACACCTTGTGAGGTAGGTGGGGCTGAAAGAATTCAGAGAGAGCTGTGACTAGTCCAAGGTCACCCAGCAGGCTTCATGTGGAGGAGTGGGGAATCAAGCCCAGTTCTCCAGATTAGAGTCCACATAGGGTTGCCAACCTCCAGGTGGTGGCTGGAGATCTCCTACTATCACAACTGATCTTCGGACAATAGAAATCAGGTCCTCTGGAGAAAATGGCTGCTTTGGCAATTGGACTCTATGTCGCTAAAGTCCCTCCCCTATCCAGACCCCGCCCTCCTCAGACACCGTCCTCAAGATCTCCAGGTATTTCCCAACCCAGAGCTGAGAACCCTAAGTCTACCACTCTTAATCACTACACCACACTGACTCTCTATCTATGGAAATAGGTAACTGAAGTTTTACATGGCATAGAGGTAAATCACATTACCTGGTAAAAAACATCCCATTAAGTCTCTGCTAAAGAAAAGGGAACTTTTTTTCCCTCCAGGCAGTTGGCAACCCAACTCGTGGAAGCTCCTTTTAAGTTCTACAGCTGTTGGCCTTGGGGATTTCCTTCAGCACGTGACAACTTCCTCAGAACGTTGTGTCGGCAGGATTTAGGTGAGAGCCTGCTTTTTTTGGCTTTGAAAAATATCAGTCAAATCATGTAAACATAACCCCCAGGTTTCCTCCACAGAAGAGGAAGTTTACATCCTATCCAGCTGGTGAATAGCCAGCTGGTGAGAACTTCCTTTATTATAATTCACAGTGGGTAGCTGTGTTAGTCTGTCTGTCTGCAGTAGCAGAAAAGAGCAAGAGTCCAGTAGCACCTTAAAGACTAACAAAAATATTTTCTGGCAGGGTATGAGCTTTCGTGAGCCACATGAAAATACCTGAAGAAGTGAGCTGTGGCTCACGAAAGCTCATACCCTGCCAGAAAATATTTTTGTTAGTCTTTAAGGTGCTACTGGACCGTTGCTCCTTTATTATTGCATGGTTTTAAAATATTACCTTTATTATCTGATATCGGGTCTGTTGTCAACTGCCCTCTTTTAGTGCCAAAAATTCAGCAGGGTCTACAAATCAGAACTGGTTTTGTTTAGATCATGGATGAAATGATTTGACGAAACAGAATATTCTGAAAAGCTGTGCATAAAGGACTTGGTAGCTCGTCGTGACTGCAGCAGTCCTCTTTGTTGACCCGTGTGGATGAGAAAGCTGTGCGAGCTAGCTCAAAGAGCCAGATCCCTTTGTACATGCTAGGTGAAAAATACAGAGTGTGACCTATTAAAATAGGCAACATCTTCCCAGCTCCCTTATAACTCATAGTCAAAAGATGTTATTGAGGTCAGACTCTTTATAACAAGCAGCTCGTTGCAGGTAAAACAGAGAAGCATATAAAAGATAGGAAGCTACAGATGCCCTGGCAATTAACTAATTTCCCCATTATATTCCCTTACAATGCTGCCTCCTAAGCATCTGGTTCTAGCTCCTGTACAAACAGAAAGCAGGATGATGATGGGATTATGCTGCTGGCAGTTTACAATGACTCTGAATTTCAGCCTCAGGGAAAAATAATCGGTGTGACGCAGATGTCAACAGAATGCAGAAAACAGAGTGGGAATTGGGAAGCCTATAATACAGGCATGCCTAACCCTAACCCTCTATAAATTCAAGGCGTTCAACTGTGTTATTGGTCTTCTCCCCCCACTAATCACATGTCCAGATCTGCGCACTATGGTGGGCAACTGGAATTTAAGGCTGACATCCCTGTGCCTACTTACTTAAGCCTCGTGGATAGGGTTGCCAACTTCCAGGTACTCAACACAAGCTACAGCACCCACAATATTTAAGCAAACACAATTTTATATGTATGACAATAAAGCAACAAAAGCAGCTATCTAATAACATGCAATAAGTGTATAAGAACAAAGTGTGGTACTGAACACCTTAAAAGGGTTTTAAGCTTGATTAATATAGGAGTTTTAATATTGATTATATTATATTATATCTGAAGAATTTTGTAAGAATTTTGTTAAAATGCTTTATACATGTAATTTATAATTCCAGGCTGATGAAGCCTCATTGGTGAAACGGAATTAATACCTGGGATTTGTGTCCTTTTATGCGGTCCTGATCAATTTCTACCTGTGGGTCCCACTAGATGTTGGATGTGACCCTTTTAAGGGATCTTTGCTAGCTACAGCATCACGAGTGAAACGGAAGAGATTCACCGAACTCTCAAGACTGACTGAGCTTGCATATCTGCTGTGGGACTATTTTGTGAAATATGTTCGTTGTATATAATTGTATATATTGTTGTTCAGTACACTTTGTTCTTATACACTAATTGCATGTTATTAGATAGTTAGCTGCTTTTGTTGCTTTATTCTTGTCATACATATAAAATTGTGTTTGCTTAAATATTGTACGTGCTGTAGCTTGTGTTGAGTTATTCTCATTACAGAACGGGGTGATTCTTATTTTGCTCAACTTCCAGGTACTAGCTGGAGGTCTCTTGCTATTCCAACTGATCTCCAGCTGACAGAGATCAGTTCACCTGGAGAAAATGGCAGCTTTGGCAATTGGACTCTATGGCATTGAAGTCCCTCCCCAAACCCCGCCCTCTTCAGGCTCCACCCCAAAAACCTCCCACCAGTGGCGAAGAGGGACCTAGTGGCAACCCTACTCATAGAAGTTCTCAGATAGTACTTCCCAACATACATGCATAGGACCGGATTGCACATGTGTAAACTTTGGGAGATGCTCGGATATTTTATCAAAACAGTTTCAGGTGGCTAACCATGTTTGTCTGGCGGTAGAAGAGAAAGATTCAAAGTCCAGTAGCACCTTTAAAGACCAGCAAGGTTTCCAGGCTATAAGGCTACAATGGCAGGCCAAGAAATCCAGTGAATGCCTGCAGTATTAGGATCCCAGCCACACACAGAAACATGGCTGCCTTTCCGTATGGGCAGACAATGTACTTTAGAGTGACCAGGTTGGGCGCTCATAATGTATGAACCAAACTTCTGCATCTGGAACCCAACCCTGCAATTTGCACATTGCTCTCCTACTGCTTCCACAACCATTGTACATTGGAAGCTGTTTTAATTTTCCCACCACCACAAAATGTGCATATGTACACATGAATCACTGCACACACCGAATCAAATGTCCTGAATGTAGCTTGATGCATTCTAGCACCACCTGTCAATGTTTTTACGGACATATAGTACAATTGTGAGAGAACATTCAACTCCGCACCAAATTGGGGCGGGGAGGAGAAATACACACACATACCAATGTATATTTTTCTTTTATAGGCATATATTAATACAATAAATACACAGTATTTGAATAATTCTGGACCATGTAAATTCTTTAGATACTCATTTCCTATTATAATTTTGATTTTCAATTTCTAAGTAATGTTTCTCGCAATACATGATAATAGTTCTGAAATGCCTTTCCTGCTAATTTAATATTGCTTTTAAGACTGTTTTTAAATTATCATATTTCTTAAGTTTAGGAAATTCAGGTTCTGCTGGTTTAATATGGTAAACTTTTATGTCTTGGGGGTCTGTTCTTTTAAAGCCTGTATTTTATTGCCTCTTTCTTTCATCTGGTTACGTGCAAGAATGGCCTTTGGCAAAAAGCAATAAAGACTTTTAATGCTAACAAAGTCTATTCAAAGTTCTGTGTCATGTGCTACATTCACAAGTTGCACCACTCACATTATGGCAAGGGTATTCATGCCGTTCTCATGAATGGCAAGATTTAAATCAATAGATCCAGTCGGAAATTTAGCAGTAATACAAAATGTTCCTCCTACCAGGTCTGGAAAATAATTACTTTTTGAGACAACATAGATCAGCTGTTGCATTCTTTTCTTTATTCCAGAAAAGTCTACATTACACATTGGCTTTTAAGCAAAAAAAAAAAAAAAAGTTAAAATACAAAGGAACAGAATATTTTATGCTCTTGCATTCTGGTGGATGCATGATCCATCCCCCTCCAAAAACATGTCATCACAGTAACACGGCATTTTCACCAAAACTGGTCTGCAAGAAAAGTCTGAGGTGTGGCCCTATTATTTTTTTAATTGATGCTATTTATAGCCCGTCTTTCATCCCAATGGGGACCCAAAGTGGCTTACATAATTCTCCTCTCCTCCATTTTATCCTCACAACCCTCTGAGGTAGGTTAGGCCCACAGTCACCCAGTAAGCTTCCATGGCATGAGTGGGGATTCAAACCTGGATTTCCCACATCCTAGTCTGACACCTTAACCACTACACCACGCTGGCTCTCTTATTAATCTCCTTTCGGCCCCTATAACAACATTCCAGTGCAGCTGAATTGTGCTTTTAATAAGAATCGGAGGTTTTTCGATGCCTCTGATATGTTTCGGTACCTAAAATAAATTTCTGGAAAATAATTTTCAAGCCACTGTTGACATTTTCCTACATTCTGAAATACAAATAGAGCGGCACAGAAAGTGTGCGTAGATTCATATCATGCAACATGCAAATGAAAACATCCAAGAGTTTTCTCGATTGTGTACACTTTCAGACTTGTATACTGTCATCTCCACAAAGGACAATGGGATGTTAGGGCAGACAGGAGGTGGTTGCCTCACATACAAATTTTTGCTACCTTTTCTATTTCTGGTCTCTAAATTATAGAGACGGATACACCCTACCAAAAAACTATAGCCAGTGTTTGCCTCTTCTTTGTGGTGTCAGAAGATTGTAAATTCAATTAGTATGGCGTCGGGAAATCTCTCTCTATATATATATCTATAATTATTAGTGACAAATCATCACCGTATTTGTGGTCTGCATTAAAGAAAAATTATTCTTGCCACCTAGATGCCACTTTTGGAACATCCTTTCCCACAGGCACGAAAATTATATTTGCAGTCGCTAGGAACCATGAATCTGTATACCAAGTGCAGCCACCACTCACTGTGAGAGATCAATGGATTTAAAACACGGAAGACTAGCAATGATTCCATTATTGGGCTGTGGCACAGTTTTGACCATTGTGCCATAGATAAGAGGAAGAGGAGGCTAGAAATCATCAGACAACTGCCTGACAAGCAACTCTCGTTGCCAATTTACTGAGTGAATTTGCACTCGTCTTTGTTTTTCCATGGGAATTGTCTTTACCTTAAAATCCACTTTTTGTATTGTTTATAGTACACCTTAAAAGGTAAAGGTCCCTTGTGCAAGCACCGGGCCATTCCTGACCCATGGGGTGACGTCACATCCCGACGTTTCCAAGGCAGACTTCGTTTGCGGGGTGGTTTGCCAGAGCCTTCCCCAGTCATCTTCCCTTTACCCCCAGCAAGCTGGGTCCTCATTTCACCGACCTCGGAAGGATGGAAGGCTGAGTCAACCTTGAGCCGGCTACCTGAAACCAACTTCCATTGGGATCGAACTCAGGTCGTGAGCAGAGCTTGGACTGCAGTACTGTAGCTTACCACTCTGCGCCACGGGGCTCTTACACCTTACCATGTAAGTATAGTACACCTTACCATAGTAGTTTGTTTGAACTGGGATTTGCAAGTGTAAAAAGATTAGGTAGCATTGCTCTCTAATTCTGTGGTCCTAGTTTTTTTTTAAAAAAAATTACACACACACCCCATGTTAACAACGATATCTGCACAACACAGGCACAAATCAGAATCCAGGCAGCATATCAGGTTGCCATAGCAATCCCAACTGGTGTTTGACAGTGTAGTAGCAGCAACCACAATCAGGAAGTGATGGGGAGGAGAAAGGGAAGTGGAGCCAGAGCCACCAGAGAGGTGCCAGTAGGATAGGGTTGCCAGGTCCCTCTTTGCCTCTGCCGGGAGGTTTTTGGCATGGAGCCTGAAGAGGGCAGGGTTTGGGGAGGGAAGGGACTTCAATGCCATAGAGTCCAATTGCCAAGGCGGCCATTTTCTCCAGGTGAACTGATCTCTGTTGGCTGGAGATCAGTTGTAATAGCAGGAGATCACCAGTTAGGACCTGGAGGTTGGCAACCCTACAGTAGGAAGTAAAGCAGAGTTGGAGCCCAAGGAGGGAAGTGGGAATCAGCAGACAAGGAGATGCCTTTTCCCCTTTCTTCACAGGTTTTGGCAAGGCCACCTGTGCTGCATAACAACATATCAAACACAGGGGCTGAGATCAAAACAGCCACTTAGGCAGCTCAAGGGCTTTCATGCACTGAAAGAAATGTTCATTTCCCCTCACCCTACAATAGCAGACCCTCCTGCTATATCAGAAGGTACTTTGGAAACTCCCCTTAATTTCAGTGTGCCATGTGGGTGCTGCTTCAGAAATGCAAAACCAAGCTCCTGTGACTACACAAAACGGGTTGTGCACAGATCTTTGAATTCTCGACAGAATGTGGACTTTGAGATTTGTTGCTGTCGTGTACGATTCAGACCAGATAGTTCAATGCAGTAATCACAAGAGACACGTTACACTTTTATAAGAATATGACTCTTTATTTAGCCATAATTAAGCATCATAGCAAAATATACCATAAAATGTATTCCAGAAACATGGGATTAGGAAAGCTAATTAAGACTGTGATCAATTTTGGGAGAGCAATTTTTTGTCCTCCAAGGATCTCAGAGCCATATACCTGTTCTCTGCTGGTGTAGGTTGGTTGAGAGAGAATGACTGACCCAAGGTTACCCAGCAGTATTTATCGCAGGACAGGACACTGAATCTAGGTTTCTCTGTTCCTAGTTCGTGTTGCCCACTTTTGTCGATATCTCTTTGTTTTGTCTAATTAGGTATATATTTGTTTGTTTGGTTTTTGCTGTAAAGTGATAGATTCATATCACCGGCATTGTCTCAAAATAAAATGTTTATAAAAATCACACAAACTACGCTGTGAGACTGTGAAAGGGGAAGAATACCCAATTAATACATTTTAAAAGAATTACCATTTTTAAAGGAATGCTGATATATTTTTCATTAAGGCAAATATAGATTTTTGTAAAAACAGTATTTTCCCCCTTGGGTTCTCTTTCTGTATAAAACAATACACTTATATGGAATCATACCTTAGAGGGAATCCACCCAGTGGTCTATATGCAACCTGCCTACCCTTGTGGAGCTGTTTTCCAGAACGCCAAGCTGAGGCATCTATGATTAAATCAGAGTATATGCTCTAACAAACAACAGCAGTTAAAAATATTGTCGAAGGCTTTCACGGTCAGAGTTCATTGGTTCTTGTAGGTTATCCGGGCTGTGTAACCGTGGTCTTGGAATTTTCTTTCCTGATGTTTCGCCAGCAACTGTGGCAGGCATCTTCAGAGTAGTAATACTGAAGGACAGTGTCCTTCAGTGTTACTACTCTGAAGATGCCTGCCACAGTTGCTGGCGAAACGTCAGGAAAGAAAATTCCAAGACCACGGTTACACAGCCCGGATAACCTACAAGAACCAACAGCAGTTAAGATGTCCACCCATTTCTTCTAATACTCTGTCGTTTTCAGTCACGTCAGAAACTGATGTTTTTAAATGAAGCCAGTTTTTTTTTCCCCTTTGGTCTTTTATGCCGGGCTGTTTCACTTGCTGTCACCCCTCCTATGACTTAGGGCCTTTGTTCTGATTATGCATGCTGCTTCCCAGCATGTTGCCCTCATTTTCAGGGATTCGTTTTATCTTGAATTTGAAAACGCAGGCAAAACATAGGGGAACGTAGGGGAAGAGAAGGCAACCTCTGACGGTCAGAAAGAGCATGCATAATCAAAACAGAAGACCCAAAGTCGTTGGAGGGGTGACCGCGAGGGAAACAGGCCTTTGATGCTAGTACCCCAAAGCACAACCATCAGCTCGAGGGTCCGATCCAGCCCACAACACATTGCTATAAGAAGACAGATTTCTCCTACATCTCCACCAGTCTCCTTTGGTGATAATTTGACCTCGTCCGAACATGCTCCTGCTATGCTCAGTTATAGGCATCGTGACGGGATGACCCTTGGCCCTGAGTTCTTCTGCGACCTTCTGTGGAATACCGTCTTCCAAGAATATATGCCACACACCTGCTATACAAAAGAACAGTGTTCAAACGGTGAATATGCATCATCATCTGACCCAGAGAATATCTATTTATTTAAAACATCTATTTCTCCCTTTCTCCCTTGCAGAACTCAAGGCGGCTTACAATATAAATAACAATTATTTTTAAAAACACAATAAAAGCTACAATGATAAAATTAGTAAAAGTCACAATTTTAAAACTCGAATGAGGACTACCAATAACAAAAGCGAAATCAATCAAATGCAGTCCTAAATAAAAGTGTCTGAATAAAAAAAAAAAAAGCAGCCCGAAATAAAACGGACTTTAACTGCCTCCTTAAGGTCCACGATGAGGGGGCCAGGAACACCTCCCCGAGGAGGTTGTTCCATAATTGTGGGGCTGCCACAGAAAAGGCCCTCTGTTCTGAACCCACCAAACGAGAGTCTTTAATTGGTGGGACAGTCAGGAGGGCTGTCCTAAGATCTTAATTCCCAGGCAGAAAAGAATAAGTATTAGTTTTTTAGAAACAAATCATGAGCCTACTAAAAGCAAACAGAAAGTTCCATTGACATCGATGGGATGGGTGGTAGGGAAGACATAACTGGAAACCACAAAGAAGCTTCTTCAAAGTTACCTTGTGCTGCATAAAACTGCAAGGAGAAGCAGCTGTCTAGCATGCAACTAATGGGCCAGTGACAAGGCTCCTTAGTTTAGTTTTAAAAGCAGGTTTACCTTTATTGTTGTAGTCTACAAAAAAGCGAGCAGCATCCAAGGCCTGCTGTGGATTCATCCCAAACTCCAGCATGTTCAGTAGTACCTAAAGGAACGTCAAGAGGGAAGTGGAGGCAGGCCTAATTTTGTCAGAACTCAGAAGCTAAACAAGGTCGACCCTGGCAAGTATTTGGATGGGAGATCGCCAAGGAATAGCAGGGTCGTGACGCGGAGGCAGGCCATGGCAAACCCCACCTCCCAACGTCTCTTGCCTTGAAAACCCCACCAGGGGTTGCCATAAATCAGCTGTGACTTGACAGCAAAAAATAAAGGAGCAAGGAGAGCCAAACCTGTTTCATAATCCCAGCATATCAACTGGGCCAGTCTTAGCCAACCAAGGCAACCAAGGCAGCTCATGAGTCACTTCCCAATTCGAAATCTATACAAGCATGTGGCTTAGGTTTCGTATACATATTTGGATCACAGGATGTGAAAGTGTCCTACTTCTCACTAACCCTTCTTCTAAAAACCATCAGAAGCCCACCTGCACATGTCCTTGCGGCTGCATGAATCCACCCATCACTCCAAAGGAGCACAGCAGTTCCCCTGAGTCTGCAGCTGTTGCCAGAGCAGGTATAATTGTGTGATATGGCCGCTTGTTCGGTGCCAGGCAGTTTGGGTGTCCAGGATGTAGTGAAAAACCGAAGCCCCTGTTCTGATAACAAATAAGCAAACACACACACACACAAAAAAACAGAGACTCTCAAAAGGCAACCCGAAGGGGGCTGCATGAAAAGAAAAACATCTTATTGAGCCGGAAGCCCTCCTCCTGCCAGTTCTTCAAGGCACGGTGCCACCCAGGTCTATACCCATACCTGGCAGTGACTGGAGCAGCGGGCAGACTAAAACAAGGGATACAGCCAGGCCCAAACAGCTAGGAAAGGGTACCTTGCCTGCCATTCTGTAGCCAACTCCTACTCTCTCCCAATACAGATACCCCTCTGCACCTGACTGTGGCCTTTTATGCAGGGATGTTTCCCTGCAGTCACCCCCGCCGACTGCTTCGCGGCTTCCTTTCGATTAAGCATGCCTTTTCCGCCTATCAGAGGTCGCCTCTCCCTGCGAATTTTTGCCTGCATTTTCCAGATTCTGGTTAAAACAGCATCTCGAAAATGTGGGCAAAACGTGGTGGAAAAGGCGCAGCATAATCAAAAGGAAGCCCCAAAGCGGTCTGCAGGAGTGACCACGGGGAAACGTCCCTGCATAAAAGACCTGTGCATGCAGGCAGTATCTGTTCCCATACTCTCATACTTAAAACATACTTGGTTTTGCAATATGATCTAGGTTAAAGTGAATAGTACATCTAAAACAATCATGTTTAAGAATGCTGAATTAGTACAGTATATGTGCTAACCCCTCCACCACATGTACAAAGGTCAAAAATATTTTCTTACTTGCAATGTAAACCCGCAGCCACTAGGTACTAGCCCTGTACCAAATCCCATGTAATTGCTGTTAACGAAAGAGCAGGCATTGCCTTGACCATCCACCACAGTGAAATAAACCGTGTCGCTTCCGACTGAGAAAGGATTTCCATGATTAAGGTTGTAAGTTGCTCTGGACAGGCACGAAACAAAACCACAAAGACTTAAATCAAAATTTCCAGTTTCACAATCCAAGCAAACCTTGCTCATACTACAGTAGTCTTCTCAAAAGCACATAGAACTATTCATGATTGTGCTATGTTTGGAGGGCAGCAATCTGGCTCACAGAAGCATAGTAAAGACCAGCCAGATTATTCCGGAAGCCCATGAGCGGGGGCATGCCGTCAACAGCCTTAACTATTTGCTTTTTCCCCAGTGACTGGTAGTCAGAGGCACTTTGGCTGCGAATAGTTTTTTTGGCCCAGAGGCTTATTGCCTCTGAACTCTGAAGTTCCATCTATCATGGCTGATACCTATTGACAGATCTATTCTCCAGGGGCTGTAACTCCATGACGGTGTGTTTGCACTACAAGCAGAAAGTCCCAGGCTCGTTCCTGGGCATCTCCAGTTAAAAGATTTCAGAGACACTTGGAAAGACCATTTTTCTACCTGAGCTCCTGAAGAATTTAATCATGTGCTGTTTGAAGAAATATTTTTTCTTTCCTAAATCTAATATCAGTCAACCGTGTTTGATCACACTGAACTGCTGCAAGTGGGAAACCTGCAAGGATTTGGGGTGGGGGGGTCTCACTTTTCCCTGTCACCCTTCCCTCACTAATTCATCTTTCCCTTTCCTGCAAGCCCCCCACAGTCTCTCCTCCTTTCCTGCTTCCTTCTCTTCTTCCTACTCACCAGATAACCTACTTTTACCTGCCCTACTGCCTCGTTCCCTCCCCCTGGCAGCCTCTCCCTAGGAAAATCCTGGCCCAGTTGAACATGGTGTCCACCTCCACCACTGGTCTGGGCCCAGCTGTGAGCTGGAGCTGCCACTGAGTCCTTCCTGCTGCAATCTCTGGTATGCTATGAAAAGGTGCTCCTGTGGTTTGGTGACTCTTCAATAGGGTGTGGGATTTGGAAACTGGCAAAGAAAGAAAAAAACACCAACCCAACCCATGCATGAGCAGAAATGCCAACACAATGGGTTCTCCTGATCCAAGCCATTAATTTTATCATTCAACTCATGATTTTGAGTATGTGCCAGTGCAACTGTTTTTTATGGTTGCTGAGGCCAAAGGTGAATGCATTTTATCCTGGCCTCCAGTAAAAAGGTATCCATCTGGGTAAACTAAATGGAGTTATACACACTACCGCTGCATTTTTTTCCCCTGTATTAGCAAAACAAGGCAATAGTTTCTCCCAAAAGCAATCTTGGGGCAAGTTCCTGCAGCATTTATTGCTTTTCATATGTTCAGCCAGAACATTTTCCAAAAAAAAAAGGCAGAGATAATATCCTGAAAGATAAAGCGGAATGACAGAGGAAAAGATCCAACGCCTGCAATCCTTTTATGAGGAGGTAACGATCAAGTCAAACAAGGGGCTTTCATTGTATATCTTGTGAAATGAAACCCAAACAGAACACTGTCAAACAATTTAGGAAAATAATGTTTATGTCAAGTAAACAACAGTAGGTTTACACACATTGGTTGTTACCCTAATGAGATAGTCTCCCCTTTTGGGTTGGGGAATTAGCTGGGGAGACTGTATTTTGCAAGAAGCAGGGGTAACCAGGATCTTTTCCCTATGTATAGAAAGGTCCCAATGGAAAACTCTGAATAAAGAGATTTGTTTTAACAATTCATTTATTTGTATTGTAAAAATAACTTTTTAAAAACACACACACAGCAGAACACACATAAGAACCCGATACTCAAGAACTAGGAAATAAAAGGTAGGAGGGCGTGGACATAAGGGAGATTTTTTCACGGACGTTTGCCACGTTTTCATGTCTGTTTTACCGCGCTGCTAATTTTTTGATTTTTCATGACTGCTTCAGATTTGAGCCAAAAAAATCACTTCATCCCCGAGTCATCTCAAACCTGTTTTGGTGTGATCTTTGATTTTGCCACGTGTTTTTTGGTGCAGAGCTCCATGAAAAATTTTCCTGGGTTCAGATCAATTGTCCCCCTCCCATGCCGGCTAATATCTCCTCCCCTGTGAATGGTGATTGGCCGGGGGAGTTTTGCTCTCGGACAAGAATACCGCCCCTTTTGCTGCCTGCCTGCCTGTGTGGAGTCATGGCAATTCTCTCCCTCCCTTGGTCCCGGAGGCAGGTTGGAGGGCAGGCAGCATGCCTTCCCCGCCCCTCGCCTGGGATGGGCCTTGGAGCCAGGCCCACACCTCCAAGCCCAGGGAGACGCTGGATGGACGGCTCCAGGGGAAAGCTGGCGGGGCCACACCATGTGCGCCTTGTGCACCAGGGGTGGAGGCAGCTCGGTCTAGGGCAGCTGGACCCATGGGGGGGTTGTTCAAGGGAAGGGGCTGTTGGCCCCCCTACCCTAGCAGGGAGGGGAGGGGGATTTTTGAGAATTCGGATGGGGAGAATGTGCATCCTGAGAGCGGCAAATCCAAGGCAAAACTCCCTCCCATCACCCTTCTGAAGAGGGGCGGCCAGTCTGCTCTGGGTCTCCCTCCTCTCTCTCTCGATGCACTGGGGCCGGATCGGGGCCGGCACTCAAGCCAGGGGCCTTCTTTCCCCCCACCCCCATGCACACGGGCTGGATTGGGACTGGCGCGCCAGCCAGGAGCCCTCTCTCCTCTCTCTCACGATGCCCTGGGGCCGGATCAGGGCTAGCGCGCAAGCTAGGGGCCTTCTTTCCTTCCCCACCATGCATCCTGTGCATCCCCAACCTGGTCTACTCCGAAGTAAGCCTGATGTCTTTCAATACACCTTACTCGTAGGGAAGTGCCATTAGGCTTGCAGCTACAGTCACTCCACTTGAATTGGCACAGGTTGGAGCTGCTCCGTTCCCACTTTCAGCTAAACACTTCTCTGGGGCACATGGATTGTATTCCTGCCCACCCCCCAAAATCCTGCCTGTCATTAAAGGGCAATGGGTTCCACACTTATAGAAAATAGAGGGAAGCTTTGAGGAAAGCGCTGCCTTGCCCCCCCCCCCATTGGAATCTGACTGTTCCAAAAGCAGAACAGAGCGATGGTGGAAGAAAAATGTAGGAGACCAGAGGGACTGGTGCTTGTTTTTTGCGCTGGGGCCGTGACCACAGAGGTGAACCGCACGAGGTAATCGGCTGGGCGCAGTTGGGGGCGGGCATAAACAGTGAGCTTGTTGGAAGGGGAGGCCTCCAGCAAAGGGGACAGACCAAACCGTTGTCGAATACAGCGTGCTTTGTTCCCATGAAAAACCAAAACTACATCAGGACTGACAGGGATAATTCGCGGCCATGAAAAAAAAATTTAGATCGTTTTTTTTTTTGCTCCACGGCAAGACAGCATCAAAATCATCCGTGAAAAGTTGGCCAAGGATTAGAGGCTCTCAGGGGAAAGTATATTTACCTTTCAGAGGGGCGAAGTCCAGAATGGCAACTGCAAGGAGGGAAAGAGCAGGGGACCCACGAGCAAGCAAGTGGGGGTGCGCGTGAGGTTCAACACATACCTTGTCAATGTGAAAGGGGCAATATTTATACCCCAAAGAGGAGTTGGAGGTATGGTTCACTACACCTGGCAATGTCTGGTAATAGCCTGTCATTGCCAGTGGACAAAAAGTGTGATTGCTTCCTGATTGGATTAATACTTTGGTAACAAAGGAATGGCGTTTGAATGAATGGCTGGGTACCGGAGCCCAAGTACTCTTACACGTTACTTATAGAAAAGTAGATGAAGGGAGATGGCTCAGGAGATCTTTCCCAGGAAGAGTCGAGGTGACTCAGATGGGTTTGGCTGTCCCTAATTTGCAACAATGAAGAGGTTAGCGGGGACATGTGGTTCTGATAAGGGAGTTTTCTGGGCTTATCAACTGCAGGGAAAAATGACTTTAACAAACGTTGATTAACCCAGGATCCTTCCATTGTCCTTTGGAGCGCACCTGGCATTAGGCTGGGGGGGTGGGGGAAGCAATTAGACATGCTTGGCCTTGCCCGGTCAACTTCCAGAGGTATCCTGAAATGGATGCCAGCCAACTTCCATTTTGTTCCTGGCAGCACAGCAGAGCCCTGCTATAGTGCCTTCGCTCTGGTCCTGCTCACCTCACCAAGGTGTGGCAGGGAGCCTAGGGATGGCTGGTGCCCCTAACATGATACTTTAAAACGGTGCACACAGACAAACAGGCATAATCTACCATAGGCACTATTTCTTTCTGTACAGCTTCAAGTCTTGTTAGCTTCAAGCATATGACCGAGGGGGGAAAGTTTCAGTATCTTTTAAGCATAACAGCCAACTAGTTAGGGCAACTGACTTTATTTATTAAATTCCTTTACTGTGTTTTGCGTGTGAAGGACTCATCCAGTTTTATGAACAAAAAATGCTACACTGGAACAGAGTTTTGTGAGCTGAATACTCGATTATGAATGTATGGAACTTACTTAGTCATACCATTGGTTCACTTATCTCAGCACTGTCTACTGTGTACTAACTCTGGAAGGACACAGGCATGGCAGAGGGTCTTTCTCAACCTGCCTGCTCATGATTATTTAAAGGGATAAAACCTGGGATAGTCTGCATGCCCAGCACGTGCTCCCGCTGGCTTAGGCTCAAAGATCTTTCCAAAAAGGCCACACTGTCTTTTTCAATTAGCAACTTTCAACAAATTGACTGGAATTAAATTTACATCACTGATGAGAGAGAGAGAGAGAGAGAGAGAGAGAGAGAGAGTATTTTCCACATTTCTGAGACACCCTTCCTCTGAGGACTGGCTCAGTTTGCACAAGGAGCATATCAACATCACATGGTTCAAATGTCCCAGAATGTTCAAGTGGAGGCATGAATTTTAAACACCAGCTGAGAATCACTTTTCCTTGCCAGTCTGCAAGCACTCCCTAGTCCACAGGTGGGGAAAGTCAGGCCCGAGGGCCGTTTAAAGCCAGCGAAATCATTTGGTCTGGCCCTTTGTGGGCCCTGGCAGATCTCTGGCTCAGAAGGATTTAAGACTGGTGATCTACCCCCTCCTGTGGACAGGAATAGTCTCAAGGCAGATGTGAGTTTGTTTTGCCGAGAAAAGGAACCTTTTTCCCCCTTGCAGAAGAGTCGTTAGCTATGGAGCTGCTAGGACCGCCCAAGAAACTGTGTTAACCTTTTCCCACCCGGGCCATGGAGAAACGTATTCCCTCTGTACTACAAGAGGGCTGGGGGCAGATGTGGCGACAATGGAGGGGTTAAAGAGGGCAGGGCCAGAATGCGCGCGCGGGGGGGGGGGAGTTCTTAGCCAGTGTGTCCTCGTTTCATCCCTGCAGGAAGAGGTAGCAGGAGCTGGCTGTAGAATCTGGCCCCGATCATGCGGAGCAGGAGCAAGTCTGGCGGGCGGCTGGACAGCTACGCCCGGCTGGTGCAACAGACCACCCTGTGCCACCAGGTGGGTGAGTGCACCATTGGTTGGATGACTGCCTGCTTGCCCATGCCCGGGGGGGGGTCATCTGGGGCAGCTGCCTGCTTGGGTTTTGGTCGGCTAATTTTCAAGTTGATAATTTTGTATGGCCTGCGAATGATGTTATAAATATCCAAATGGCCCTTGGTGGAAAAAAGGTTCCCCACCCCTGCCCTAGTCATTGGCTGAGTACCCGCAGTATCACTGGAGCTGCTGCTGAATTGACTAGGCTGCCTTACAGATTGCTCTGACAGCAAAAACTGGAAGGAGCTAAGTGGGTCCCAGCAGTGGTACCAGGGTAGCCAAGAAGCAGCATCCTTTCCACTCAAATTCCTCCCCCTCCTTCCTCTTTGCCTACCCCTGAAACTTTCCACAAGATTTTCTATACTTGTTTTATTTTAGGACATAAATCATTCTAAATCTCAAAAAGAAAACAGGTGAACACTATTCTTTAAATTTATCAAATAGCAGCCTCTGTGTTACATGCAAAAGATTGTGTGATATTGCCTGGAGGTCAAGAAAAGAAGCATTCTACAGGGCATGCCTACGTCCTTCTCAGGTTGGCCAAGTCTGCAGAAAACAGCAGTGGCTGAACATGGACTGACACAAACAGGACACAGGGTCTTATTCCAAGACACTGAAAGACTGGACAATTCTACCAACTATTTTGTCAGATTGCACAGAGAAGCCATTGAAATTCATAAACATCAGCACAACTTTAACAGAAAAGAGGAGAGTTTAAGAATGAATAAGGCTTGGCTTCCTGCCCTGAAAAACCTCCAGACAAAGACAACATTCAACAATAGCCATACAGATTAGCTTTGGATTACACACATTAACAGATCACTTCAGGATACAATGGTTCCATATTAACATACCATACCCTCATTAGCACATTATCTTGATACTTACAGGACAATACTTTTGCAGGACAATACTCAGCTCAAACCCAACCCCTTTCTGACTATATATTACTCTTCCTACACCCTTGACACTGAGAGACACTGTCCTTCAGTGTTACTACTCTGAAGATGCCTGCCACAGTTGCTGGCGAAACGTCAGGAAAGAAAATTCCAAGACCACGGTTACACAGCCCGGATAACCTACAAGAACCAATGAACTCTGACCGTGAAAGCCTTCGACAATATCAAGTAAAGATACCTCACCTCTGCAAATCAATAAGCTGGGAACGGTTTCTGGCATATGATTTTGAAAGAAGCTCCGTTGTTGGAACGGAAACTTTTTCTGGATCCGCACAGAACCCGAAAGCATCGGAAAAACTGATTTTCAAAGCTTCAATTAGAATGTGCAAATAATTAGCAGTATTATGGCCCATTTCTAGAAACAGAAAAAGAAGAATCACCTCAGATTCAAGAGACAAGATGTATTACTCCTGAACATATTTAATCCACAGAAATACAACTTGACAATATCGCTGCTCAAATCACATAAACTTTATAATGAGGATTTCTTCTAACACGCAAATCTGCTCCCTCTACTGGAATGAAGTATGTTAGCCTGTTTCTATATAGTGTAACATGGTCGTTTGCAACTGAAGCAACTTCCTGATCAAATCCTATTAGGATAGCGCTAGCCCTGAATCCTGTAAATGCAAAGTAATTAACATATAAAGGAGGGGGGCTTGCTCAGAGAGCTCAGATGAGGTGAAAACCTTGCTTGAAAGCTGAAAGATGTGAGTCTGGGTCTCACAAATGGGAATCAACATCCTTCAAACAACAAGGAAATTAAAAATAAGAAAAGGTTATTGAAATGGCAGGTCATTGCTAGAAATGCAGGTCATTGCAAGCTTGCATTATTTATTTCTTTGTTTAATCTTTATTTCATTTAATTTTTTTAAAAAAATTGAAGGTTCCAAAATTGTATAAGGAAAGGATAAAAGAAACAGTTCAAGATAATTTAAATGCAATGACCAATTATTGTTTGCCTAACATGTAGTTTGCAAGCCACAGTTTGCTGTTACCTCTGAGCCATGCCTGTGTCTTGTATTCAGTGATGCACTAACACTTTCCAGTAGCTGCCCACAACAGCGATTACAATACAAACACCTTGATAAGCTTACTGATTGCATCTCTACCGGCTGATCTAGGCTTTTCCCAAGTACATCTTGCAGCATTACCAAACCTCTGATTCAAACACAAATCAACATAAAACAATAAGGATGATCATGGCCTACAAAAGAGATCATCCATACCCCTG
Source organism: Euleptes europaea (assembly GCF_029931775.1). Lineage (NCBI taxonomy): Eukaryota > Metazoa > Chordata > Lepidosauria > Squamata > Sphaerodactylidae > Euleptes > Euleptes europaea. The sequence goes on along the minus strand of NC_079316.1, from coordinate 31,067,270 downwards.
AAAAGATAATTCCTCTATGGGACGCCTATGAAGACTTGGGCCTTTTATGCATGTGTTGTTTCTGTGATGATCACACACACACACACACACACACACACCTAACTACTTCAGGGCTTCGTTTTCATTAAGTGCATCTTTCCCGTCCTTTAGAAGTCACTTTGCTCTCCCCCGCGTTTTCTCTGCGTTTTCTGGATGCTGCCAGAAACAGCATCCAGAAAACACAGGAAAAATGCAGAGAGAGAGCGAAGTGACTTCTAAAGGTTAGAAAAAAACTGTGCAGAGTGAAAACAAATCCCCGAAGTATTTGGGTGTGGGGGCATGATTGCAACAGAAACAAACCAAGCATAAAAGGCCTTTACATACTGTCAAGGACCACTGAATTGGGGTGGAACACTTTATTGTTTTAGTGCGAATTAGTCATTTAAAATATTGAACTGACAGCAAGCCATGCATTTCCAAACTGTAAAAAGCTTTTTAAAAATTAATTTGGTAAACATTTGATAAATCTTTATATCAACCTTTCACAAGATAAGAACGAACAGTTATCACTTTCATGTTAGAGTAGTTTGGTAATTTGCTCTGTACAATGCTGTTGTAAAAAAACACAAGCAGCTCCCACTTCCGGCTCTTCTACATTACCCCTCCAAGATGTATTATGCTGTTTAAGAAATTGTCAGCTAACCAGCGATGTTTTTGAACCAGTGCAATGACTTCTATAAACTTTTTATTTAAATCAGATTTGGCGACAGGCTATTCCTTCCCTAAAAGTGATACATTTGGGACCTTACTTCCCTGTCCGGGTCTCTTTTTTATAAGAAGCAGCAGACACTCGTGATGCCCAAGTAAATCATACCTTTCACATTGAAATTTTCTAAAATATTCAGGGCTAACAATGCTGTGATTCCTTGTCCATTGGGAGGGATTTCCCAAACATTCACACTCTGCAAAAGAAAACGCTGGCATTTTATATTGAACATCCCCAATGATACTATGAAGAAGAAGAGAATTTCCCCCAGCACATTAGCAATTCTCTAGATGAGTGGCAGACTCTAATCTGAAGAACCGGGTTTGTTTCCCCACTCCTCCACACAAAGCCTGCTGGGTGACCTTGGGCCAGTCATAGTTCTCTCAGAATTCTCTCAGCCCCACCTACGTCACAAGGTACCTGTTGTGGGGAGAGGAAGGGAATGTGATTGTAAGCCGCTTTGAAACTCCTTAAAGTAGAGAAAAGTGGGGTATAAAAACCTACTCTTCCAGCTCAATCCTAATGTGTGGGGGGGAAAGAGGTTTGGAGCCAGTGTGACCCCAGCGCTGGTGCTAGTGCCCTTTGCGCTGGCTAAAGTGGCACCAATGCCAGCACTGGGGCACTTACTCTGGCTTTGGGGAGCCATGCAGCAGTGCGAGCCTTGGGCACCAGCGCAGCCTCGCCAGCAGCATTTTTGCTGGTGCAGAGGCTCGCGCCAGTGTCAAAGGGGTTGTTCCCAGGGGCGGAGCTGACAGTCAGCTCCCAAGGCCATTTCGGCCTGGGAACACCCCTTTTTGCAGGCGCCAAGTTAAACCTGCAAAAAGGCAGGCGTAGCCCCACGGAACTCTATGGAGAGCGGCCTATGCTGTCCCCAGGCCTGGGGTAAGTACCCGCCCTGTTAGGATTGTGCTCTTCTTCTTGTATCACTAGATCAAAACCAACTTAGTTAATTAAGTTACTTTTTAACATGCATGTAACAATGCTTAAATATAGATTGGTTCAGTGTAGTATGTATTATAATTACTACAACTGAATGCAATTATTTTCTGTGCCTGAAGACTCTCATACAAATGCCAACTTTATTTAGATCTGGCTGCTAAATCTAAAAAACTTAAATCCAAAACTCTCTCTACACAAAGCAGGAAATTCCATTATTTGGCAGTGGATAACAATGCATCTACTAGAAAGATACATTTCAGAAATATGTTACTAGAATGCAAGTAACAACAACTTATTTCTCTTTAGTAGGACTAAGGTCAATGTACAGATAGCAATTTCTAAATAACTCGTGTATGCTTTTTAAACCCATTGCTTACAGCCAGGTGCATGTGTGCTCCCAGTGTGACTAATGTGTTTATTACTAGGCCTGGGTTTAGAAAGAGACTATTCTTGGCAGTATTGAAAAGTATGACAGCAATCTGGCACACCTTGGCTAATAATTGGGTGTTGCTTAAGTGAGAACTCCAGCATCACAATTCCCAAGACCGCACTGGGTGACCAATGCACTTGTCATTCTCAGAATTGCTCTGGGCTTATTTGGCACCAATGAGCAAGGATAAACTAGCCAGATTCAAACAGGTAACCAAATTTGGGAAAGATGCCTTAACTTTGCTACAATGTGAAGAACTTTGGACACTTGAAATTGACAACAAGCCTTCCATTACATGGGAAACCTTACTCTCATACAATAAGACTTTTTACGTGATGGAAATAAGTTGGTAAATTCAACCCATTATTTCCGAATTCCTTTTTTAAATTTTACTTCCAGGCAGAATTATATGAAGAAGAGTTGGTTTTCACATGCCGACTTTCTCTACCACTTAAGGGAGACTCAAACCGGCTTACAATCACCTTCCCTTCCCCACAACAGACACCCTGTGAGGTGGGTGGGGCTGAGAGAGCTCTAACAGAGCTGCAACTTGGCCAAGGGCTTCTAAGGGCTTCTAAACCTAATGGGAGAAGATTTTCCTTCTATTTGACAGCACACCCCTTTGTCACATACTTTGAATGCTGCTTTTAAAAACCCCTAGAAACTTTGAAGAACCTAAGGGGAACTTTTCAGGCACTTCATGGAGGGGAGAATATAAACAAAAGCTCTCCTAGATATACATAGGCAGTCAAGGTTCTCTGGCCTACGCATTGGTGACTGGGCCAATATTAACTCTGTGAACTTGGCTGTTCTCAAAGGAGAAGATGGATTAATTGAGTTAGGAACCACCTGGCTTGCTAGCAAGATTAAGAATGCGTTCAAATGTCATGGCAAACTACAGTATATAGAAAGCAGTTTGATTAAAGTCTGTTTACTGCAGCACCCAAAAGCTGGTAACCCCACTAACTCTTGTTAATTGAAAACTGCACACCACAGAATCATAGAATCATAGAGTTAGAAGGGACCACCAGGATCATCTAGTCCAACCCCCTGCACAATGCAGGAAATTCACAACTATCTCTCCCCATACTCCCAGTGACCCCCTACTCCATGCCCAGAAGATGACCAAGATGTCCTCCCTCTCATCATCTGCCTAAGGTCATAGAATCAGCATTGCTGACAGATGGCCATCTAGCCTCTGCTTAAAACCCCCCAGGGAAGGAGCACTTACCACCTCCCGAGGAAGCCTGTTCCACTGAGGAACTGCTCCAACTGTTAGAAAATTTTTCCTAATGTCTAGACTGCAACTCTTTTGATTTAATTTCCACCTGTTGGTTCTGGTCCGACCTTCTGGGGCAACAGAAAACAACTCGGCACCATCCTCTGTATGACAGCCCTTCAAGTACTTGAAGATGGTTATTACCAGGATTCTTCATCAGACCAACTTGTGAATCGTAGTTTGTAGTAATTTGGGTAACATCCAAATGCAGGAATCCCAACTGAATTTTGACTTGTTTGGTGACATTGCTCCCAGGACACAGAGCCACAGCAGCACCCCAATATTGTCTAAATACAAACTTCCCTTGGAGTCCTGGGTGATATCCCACATAATGGGAGATATTCACCCTGATATCACTAGTTCTGTTGCAAGATTTTTGGCGGAGGTGATGTCGCTCAAACGTCAAAACAAAACAAGCATGTAAGCTGCGAGTTGAATGTTGAAATAAATTTTGTGATTTCAATGAGGCTGGTTCAGGGGGAATATATTGTTATGATATTGGTGATGCTATGTTTAGTAATTGTTTTCTACTGTGTTTTAACCTTAAGTATACGTTGGGTGTTGTAAATTGATTATTTGGTGTTGTATTATGTATTATTGTTATGGTTAAGCTCAAGACCTTTGGTCAAAGGAGCTAGTAAATAAATGGAATGGAAAAGAGCAGCAGCAGCAGAGCAGCAAAAAAGTTCTTGATGCAGTCGGCTCTTACTGGTGGCAGATTTCTAAGCAGACGCTGGTTAGTTTTGAACATCTTTGTTTGTTTATTTATTGTCCATCCTCTCACTAGCCTTGGTTAACCATGATGCCTGCATAAAGTCTAGCTCACTTTAGCCCTCAAGGCAGCAAAAAATCTGGGTAGAAAAATAGCAAATCAAGACATATGAAGTGTAAATTGTAAAAGATCTTTCCACACCCAAATAATATTCAAGTCATTTAAAAAATATATGCTGCCCAATAAGAAACAATCCAAATGTCATTCTTCAATTTGCAGGTCTGCCGGCTTCACAAAACTAGTCTTTACTAGTAAAGATCATGATTTTCGATATTCTCGTTTCAAAACTGCAAATTCCTAAACCTAGCAGATTATTTGCACTAGAGAAACATGTTTATGTACTTTGCAGTCGACAGGCATGGAGAACATCCATGGGTGGTGCTGGAAATGGCTGCCCCAGCCTGTTCAAGTGTGTGAGTTCCTACAACCTAATGGGGAAATACCTCAACAATTACAATATCTTAAAGCTCAAGTATCTGTAACTATAAAATGAAGCTCACATTTTAAAAACACAAGTCTGACCTTCCCCCAAATCAAGCAGCAGAAAGAAAAGTTTCAGGAAGAAAGCAGTTGGCCCAATCTCTCTATTCCTGTCTAGTGCAAATAGTTCTGCCAGGAGTCTTTTGCTGTGAAGAAAGGACCATCAGGGATTCGTTACATGGTTGGAGTATAATCTCCTGCGTGCTCCTCTGAATCTCACAGGGAGGAGTAAAAATCTGAAGCTGGAGGGTGAGAGATTCAAAACTGATAAAAGGAAGTATTTCTTCACACAACACATAGTTAAATTGTGGAACTCCCTGCCCCAGGATGTGGTGATGGCTGCCAACTTGGAAGGCTTTAAGAGGGGAGTGAACATGTTCATGCAAGAGAGGGCTATTCATGGCTGCTAGTTACAATGGATACTAGTCATGATGCATACCTATTCTCTCCATGATCAGAGGAGCATGCTGAATATATTAGGTGCTGTGGAACACAGGCAGGATGCTGTTTCAATTGTCTTGTTTGTGGGCTTCCTAGAGGCACCTGGTTTCTTATGTTCTTAAAAATCTCCAGTTTTCAGGGGTATCTTTTTAGTTATCAGAATGCTTTCGCCTACATGTCCCCCAAATTTCAAAACTGCATCTCATCAAAAAAGCCACAGTGATTTCAATGTTTCCATGAGTCAGTAAGATTTACGCATATTTGTATAATGTACTGGCTGAACTGTGGGAAAAGAAGAAAATTTCAAACGATTGATTTGCCAGGCTGTAAAGGTAAAGGTCCCCTGTGCAAGCACCAGGTCATTCCTGACCCATGGGGAGACGTCACATCCCGACGTTTTCTAGGCAGACTATGTTTTACGGGGTGGTTTGCCAGTGCCTTCCCCAGTCATCTTCCCTTTACCCCCAGCAAGCTGGGTACTCATTTGACCGACCTCGGAAGGATGGAAGGCTAAGTCAACCTTGAGCCGGCTACCTGAAACCGACTTCCGGCGGGATCGAACTCAGGTCGTGAGCAGAGCTTTTGACTGCAGTACAGCTTAACACTCTGTGCCACGGGGCTCCTTTGCCAGGCTGTACTGATATTAAATTATGTTAGCCTGACTGACTGCAAAACATTTTGCATATAAATTATGAACCCCAAGTTTTTCTTAAAGACAGCTCTCATTCCTTCAAAAGCTAACTAGCTCGTAGTTAAACCCGAGCCTTGTTTGTTCTGCCTGTGTGTGTCGTACACAGTGAGCAGGCTTGGGAAGAAGGTATGGTATGGCAGGCAATGTTATTGCTGTACAAAAGACAGAAGATTAGAGAAAAATAAAACAGACGCCATGAAACAATGTGAGGAGGGAATCCCAAGGATAACCTGGCAGGCAAACCCCATTTTCGTTCCAATCTTGGCTATGTGACTGGAAAGTCTTGCTTTGAAGTTTCAGGAGAAAATGTTGAATAACAGAACACCCTCGTTTGTGGAAAATTATGTGGGTGGGGAAAAGACGGCACAAAAGTTGGGCAAGGGATCAGAATATTCTATTAATTCTTCATTTCCGCGCCCCCCCCCTTGAATCCCAGTTCAACAGTGTGCCTGGAAATTTGCCAGTTTTGCACATATGGATTAAATGTACACTTGAGTATCTCACAAAGGGCTTCAAGTTTGTAATGCCAACAGACAACTGCTTCAAGCGAGGGAGCAAACATGGCTCTGTGGTGATAAATGGCAGGTTTTAACCTCTTGACTTTCTGCAAACTGAGTTGGGATAACTTTAGAATTTGGGGTGCTATTAACCGCAATAGGCTTTTGTGCTACATTTGTTTTTCAGTAGTAGAAACAATACATTTTAAATATTTATGTTAATCTGAAGTCACCAAATTAACCAAAAGTACTTTATTTCAACTTTTACTTCATTGGATATAGTAAACATTTAAGGTGGAGAATTGTTAAATAGATTGTTACCTAATCTAACAGTTGGACATAATTGATACCCTTGGCATACCTTGTAATTTGTGACAATAGGTTTGACTTCTTCGGTGACATGGTTTTTCAGATCCTCTGAATTCATTACTCCACTATTATTCTGCAGAATCTCAATGATAGCTTTGGCCACACGACCTTCATAGAAACCTTGTTTGCCAGATTTAGCCAGCTCCTGGAAACAGGAAAATAACAGACAGGCAAAGGAAAGCTTAAATATATATATTGTTATGAAATCTTTCCACATTTCTCATTTCAGTACTTCGGAGCTAACCCAGACAGTAGGAATATTCCACAGAGATCTATGTCTACTACCAACTCTCTAGTCAAGTGGCATCTACAGTGGGGATCATCTCAGCGATTATTGGGGTTTGCAGTTGTCCACTATTCTGAATGAGTACATTGAAGAACTGAAGACATTGCTGAATGGAAGCACTTTTTGTCTTGTATCCATTGGTACAACAGAGTCCACTCATGTCAGTCAAAATGGTTTCATCAAGCAGTGAGTCCTTTTTAAAACAACCAAGTAGAAAGCCTTGATTTAGATCATAAAATTAAAAAGGGTGAATGCTAATTTATTTACATGAGTGTTGATTTACAATTAAACATATGGCTTTTAGACTTCTCTGGAAACTGGAGCACTTTACTGTACACTTAAATACTAGCCCAATCCAGAAAATTTGATAGATTTGACTTTAGTCCTCTTCTTCTTCCTTTCATCTACCTATTAAATTTATTTTTAAAAGCATACCCCAAACTCCTGAGCCAATACAGACTCTGTCTCAAAGCAGCTTACAAAATTCAACACACCATATGTAATTTTAAAAATGCTATATGCAACTTATGTCATTTTTTTGTGTTTTTTTAAACACGTTTATTTTGGATTGATTATCAAAATAATTACAAATAAATCAATACTACCACTTTCAAATCATCATCATCATCATCATCACACACACACACACACACACACCGAAAGGACAAATTCAACAAAACTCCTATGAAAATAAATATGTCTTTACCTGGCACCCAAAGTTAAACAAGCACCAGGAGGACATTCCATCATCAAGGTGCCACAACTGAAAAGTCCCTTTTTCTTATTATTCCTCATCTCAGCTCTGAAAAGATCTTAACTGACAGGCAGGTGCACAAACTGTCCACGAGGTATCCTGGACCCAAGCAGTTTAGGGCTTTTTGGGTAAGAATCACAACTCTGAAGCAAACTTCAAAGTTCAGTGGTTTTCAGACTGGCATCGTATAGTGTCTATAATTAATGGTGATCAGTAATCCGGCCACCACATGTTGCAGTAATTGAATCTTCCAGTCTGTCTTCAAAAGACAGCCCAAAGTCAGGTGCATCACAGCACTCTATGCTAGGGCCTGAATACATGTTGTTTTCCTCATCTCCTCCCCAGGACATTGTGATCAGATATGCGCTACAAGTTCCATGCTCAGAACTAAATTCCCAGGTGCACGGGGGATAGTCCAGGCTAGAACCCCAGCGTGCATGGGCTTAAGCCTTTCTTCCTGCACCACTTTCCCAACCCAAAACAGCTCCAGGAGCACTATTTGCTTCACTGGAGAAACCACATCTACTGATAGGCTGCATGTACGTTTCTCCAGCAGGGCAAACAGCACCCCTTGAGGCCATTTCAAGTTGGAAAATGGCACAGGGGGGGGGAAGGTTGAAGCCCCCTTTCCCCATATGCCACCATCCCAATTCAAATTTGCCCCTGAACACCTGAGAACTGACTTTGGAGTATGGCACTCACACTACATGCCACCTCCTGGGGAGGACACAAGGAAAATGTAATGTGCAGTTAGGCCGCAAATGTGATTAGAATATAGATATCAGGGATGGCACCTTCCCCACAAGAACAATTCAATGCCTGGAGAATGTTTGCGCACTACTTCATGGTCTTTTGAGGAGAGGCATCAAGAAGTTAACAAGAGCTTCCACATAAAGTAATTACTTCTATTAAAAATATGGGATGAATAACTGAGAACGCACGCTGCCACAGGTACTAGTTACTCTCTCAAATGAGAGGAGGGGAAGGAAGAGTTTTCCTCTTTCCCAAACTTGTATTGTGTGAGTGTCTATAAGTAACCACAGAAATAGTTACAGGCACTAAAATAAACATATGAATAATGGACTCTTCTATAAAAATAAGAAATGCAAACGAAACAACCTTGCTTAATCATTGCCAGGAATATGTCAGTTTGCTAATGGAGCCTTTCTATGGCAGTAGGACAAAGCCTCCTGGTGAACCACATATTACAACCACTGTGTGCAAGAAATAGCACAGGGGTGGGGAACGTCAGGCCCGGGGGCCATTTAAGGCCCACAAAATCATTTGGTCTGGCCCTTCATGGGTCCTGGCAGATCTCTAGCTCAGAAGGATCTAAGACTGGTGATTCGCCCCATTCTGCGGACAGGAATAGCCTCTATTCAAGGCAGATGTGAGTTTGTTTTGCCAAGAAAAGGAACCTTCCCCCCCTTTGCAGAAGAGTTGTTAGCTATGGAGTTGCTAAGACCACCCAAGATACTGTGTTAACCCTTTCTTACCCAGGCCCTGGAGAAACGTATTCCCTCTGTACTACAAGAGGGCTGGGGGTGGAAGTGACGACAATGGAAGGGTTAAAGGAGGCAGGACCAGAATGTGTGTGGGGGGGTGTTCTTAGCCAGAGTGTCCTCATTTCATCCTTGCAGGCGGAGGTAGCAGGAGCCGGCTGTAGAATCCGGCCCCGACCTTGAGAAGCAGGAACAACTCCGGTGTGCGGCTGGACGGCTACGCCCGGCTGGTGCAACAGACCATCCTGTGCCACAGGTGGGTGAGTGCGGCACTGGTTGGATGCCTGCCTGCTTGCCCGCATGGGGGGTCATCTGGGGCAGCTGCCTGCTTGGGGCTTGGCCGGCTAATTTTTAAGTTGATAATTTTGTATGGCCCGCGAATGATGTTAGAAATATCCAAATGGCCCTTGGTGGAAAAAAAGTTCCTCACCCCTGAACAGCCCCTGGCTTCCATGTGTGACTGCTATCATGCATGAAGTGAAAGCACAGTTCATTAGGATTTAGGGCAAAATTCATATTGTTATTCTTTGGTTATTTATCATCTGCCTTTATTGCTGAGATTCAAGGCAGATTACATAATGTAAAACAAGTACAATTAACAGGACGGGACATCCAATGAACAATACAGTAGCATTTCGACCACAGAAATCTGACAACAAATAAACATCTCAAACAGAGCTGAAACAAAGCATGAGCTTTTAAACACGATATGTTAAGTGGTGTAGAAACTACCTGCTTTGGCAGCATACTTGGGTAGCAACACAGTGGTGCAGGTCACAGTCCCTTTACCAGTTGCATAACTTTCTGCTCTTTCTGCTAAGTTGCATAACTTTCTGCTATTTCATTACAGTACAGTGTGATGTAGTTGTTAAGAGAGGTGGACTCTGATCTGGAGAACCGGGTTTGAATCCCCACTCCTCCGCATGAGCTCCAGACTCTAATCTGGTGAACCAGGTTGGTTTCCCCACTCCTCCACATGAAGCCTGCTGGGTGACCTTGGGTCCTACAGTTCTCTCAGAACTCTCTCAGCTCCACCATCCTCACAAGGTGTCTGTTGTGGGGAGGGGGAAGGGAAGGCGATTATAAGCCGCTTTGAGACTCCTTTCAGTTAGAGAAAATCAGTGTATAAAAACCAACTCCTCCTCCTCATCCTTTTCTTCTTCTATTTACCTTTGCAAAAAGCCCTTTTGAACAATCCCATTTTGCACAGTTTGTGGAAAGCCAGGAGAGTCAGAGTATTCCTAACCTGGCCAGGTTATGAGATTCTGGGAGATCAATGAGTATCACCTGAACATTTTTGTTTTAATAAGTAAACAGAAATTGCCAGTGCTCCCTGACTCAAGGCCATGCTGACCTGAAATGTCCCCTTTGGAGGCCACATGTATATCTTCCCCAGTAGGGCAAATATTAGCTCCAGGGGAGCCATTTCAGGCCAGGAAAAACGTATAGAGGAAATACTCCCCCGTACTGCAGGCTCAATCCAAATCTGGGGGAGAAGGTTCAATAAAAACTGCTCGGGAGATCCATTTGTCATCCAGTTTGGATCTTAAGCATGCCTAACATTCTCTTGGTAGCATTTCTATTATTACTTATGAATTATAAAATGGAGTTCTAATTCTCTGGACCCACCAATAATGTGAAAGGAGAGGCGGTTAAAATGCCCTGCCATTCCTTGCCTGTGCCCGAATAAGTCTGTCAATTTGGGATAATGATACAGAACTAGACCCTGAAACAATGAGACGCATTGCTGATCATGAGACCAAGCCTAGCAGCATCAAAATTATGATCGTGCATGCAGTTCCAGAACCACCTCTCATGCCGGAATAGAACAGGACAAGTTTATATGGCTTGGATCCAATCAAACACAACAAGTTCCACTCAAGGAACACGGCTTTGCCAACACCACCCTTCCCTGCTATAGTCCCTACATTTGAAGGGTGAGGAGCCTGTGGGAAAGGTGTGAGCAGTGGGACACACTGGATGTGAGATAATCAGCAGAAATCCTAGCATGGACACAAAGTGCCCTTCTTCTTCTTGGAAGAGCAGCTTTGGCTCCATGCCATGATTTCACAATATGAGATAAGAACATAAGAAAAGCCATGCTGGATCAGACCAAAGCCCATCAAGTCCAGCAATGGCCAACCAGGTGCCTCTAGGAAGCCCACAAACAAGATGACTACAGCAGCACCATCCTGCCTGTATTCCACAGCACCTAATATAATAGGCATGCTCCTCTGATACTAGAGAGAATAGGTATGCACCATGACTAGTATCCATTTTGACTAGTAGTCACGGATAGCCCTATCTTCCATGAATATGTTCACTCTCCTCTTAAAGCCTTCCAAGTTGACAGCCATCACCACATCCTGGGGCAGGGAGTTCCACAATTTAACTATGCATTGTGTGAAGAAATACTTCCTTTTATCCGTTTTGAATCTCTCACCCTGCAGCTTCAGCAGATGACCCCGCGTTCTAGTATTATGGATTGACTCAATCAAAGAAGCCACTGCCCTCAGGTTGCAAGACCTGAGCAAGGCTGTTAACGATAAGACATTTTAGAGGTCATTAATTCATTGGTCGCCGTAAGTGACTTGACGGAACTTCACACACACACACAATTTCTAGATTTGTGACCCTGATCTATTTAGAAAGCAAGGGCTGAGGTTTAAAATGACAGTGTTTACTGTAAATGGGTAAATACAGACTTCAAAGATCAGAACTAGGGGCTTACGCACACAAAAGGAAATGGCCTATGACTGTTGGCTTGATTCCAAGGAAAGATCCTCTTCAAAAAAAAAAAAAGAAAGAAAGAAAGAAGGTAACTGTTGGTACCTGGTACTAACAAGGCAATAAATAAAAGAAAGAGCATGTGTCATCATTCCCCACATGTCATCAGTTCATTTACCTTCCTCTACGTACCAGGTTACCACCTGGCACCAAACTGTTAAACATTAACAAGATGGTATTAGTCAGTCAAGACAGACTCATCATTTATGAAATATGTAAACCTCACCAACCCACCATGCCACATCACAAAGTCCTTTTGAAAACAAGAGGAAGATATTTGTGATATGGAATGGTGAACACGTAGAAAAACAATATCACGGGGCATACCAAAGCACTATGTAAACTTCTGGATACTGGACAATAGGGCCTGTCCCCTAAAGGTGTATACATCGGTAGCATTTGTTTTTATTAACTACACCAAGCAACCTGCACCAAGTCTCTGTGGCTGATGGACTCTACTCCCTACAAGGCTCTGTAACTGCTTGAATTATCACGATGGGTAGCCATGTTAGTCTGTCAACAGTAGCAGAAAAAAGCAAGAGTCCAGTGGCACCTTAAAGACTAACAAAATTTCTGGCTGGGTCTGAGCTTTCGTGAGCTGTGTGGCTCACGAAAGCTCATACCAGAAATTTTGTTAGCCTATAGGGTGCTACTGGACTCTTGCTCTTTTCTACTGCTTGAATTATTTGCACCAAGAAGGTGTCATTCAAAAGATCATGACCTACAGCTACTATCTGTGCAGTTTAAGCTCATCTTAGCAAGATCTGTCCACTGCCCCTTAACATGGCCTACAGCTCCTCACATGAACACATGAAGCTGCCTTATACTGAATCAGACCCTTGGTCCATCAAAGTCAGTATTGTCTACTCAGGCTGGCAGCAGCTCTCGAGGGTCTCAGGTAGAGGCCTTTCACATCACCTACTTGCCTAGTCCCTTTAACTGGAGATGCCAGGGATTAGAACCTAGGACCTTCTGCATGCCAAGCAGATACTCTACAAACTGAGCCACAGTCCCTCCCCTACTCAGTTCTTTGAGCCATCAGAACACCTAAACCAAGAGCAACTGGGGGAAGGGTCAAGTCACGTTTGCCAACACAAGTACGCAATGACATTGCAGCATACTAGCCAATAGCATCAAGAGAAGGAGGACAGGTACAGTGCTCAAAAAGGAGATGGCAAGCACGTGGAGACCACACATTTGACAGCATTGGCAGCCTGTGGGGTGTGATCACATTACTCATATATAAAATAATATTGGCTTTAATACACACACAAAAAATGTGATCCACCACCTTGAGCCCAGAGGCAGCTTCTACATAAATGAAATAACAAGGGGAGGGGACACAAACAGGCTTTAAAACACCAGTGGATGAAGCTACATGAATACAAGTTGGGCAGTGAAAGGGGGAGAAGGCAAGCACAAACAACAACAAAAAAGCATTCTCTCCATCAATTCAGTCTTCCCTGTTCTGTTTATTTATATCTGTGGCATTAGAACTGCTTTTCAGCATTACATTAGTTCCATAATAAAGTTAAGAGGCAGCATTTGTGAGCCAGGATATGGAGGTTTATGATTAGTGCAAACATTACTTACATTTGTTAAAGCAAAGCTCAGCCAGGGAACAAACTTAATTGAACTGAAATTAAATTTCATGTACATTATTTCCATACCTCTAGAGGTTAACTCATTTCTCTTTGGATAAATACAAGCCTCCACCATCCGCTCAGACTGCAAGTCTCACTTCCTACCAAGAGATCCAGATGGGGCCAACGAAAAGTAGCAGGGGGTCTAATTTCACATCCAGCACTATCCCAACTGATCTCCTGTTCAACAAATCAGCAAAATACTAGTTCCTAATTGACCTAATTGTCCCATATATGCTTAGGCAAAACCATTATGGGACCTAATAGCATCGGATACACCATCTTGGGCTCATCCACTTGCTCATCCTCCAATGTGATACATACTATCATGTGTCAACAATGCGCTTCCCTTCCACTCGCTACATTGAACAGACTGTATTTATTCATAGGTTGCACACACCACCTCTCAGGGTTGAATTGGACCTTAGGGTTTTTATTTCATTACGACGACTCTTTTTTTTTTAAGTGTGTGACCCATTATAGGTGCTAACTAGCTTAGCTTAACCAGTGAACTGTACATTTTTCCTCATTAGGTTTGTATTTTACAGAATCATAGCGGGTTCTAGTCCATAAAGGCTTGTTCTGGAAGAAAACAGTGTTAGTCTTTAAGGAGCCACAAGACTCCTGGTTATTTTACCTAACTAGCATGCCTCTAGTAACCCCTTCCAAATCTAAGCAGGCAAAAGATGTGGTGCTGATGTATAGCACAGCAGAATCTTGCTGTCAAAATTCTGCATCAGAATTACCCAGCTTTGACACAGAACACTTTGCAAGCTTGCATAGGATGAATCATACGACACAAAAACCGAAGTTTGCTTTGTGGTACATTGTTCTGAACTGCACACAGTCCTAAAGGTAAAACTCATGAACCAGCTATAGATTGAAGACATGATTTTCTAGGACTACCTGATGAACAAAGGGAGGCTTCTTAGCCAATCCTGGCAAATTTCCCAGAAATAACATCAAGCAATTTTACCATGTCAATTAAAAAGGAAATGTTTTCTTTTAAAAATTATATCCAGCCCTTCTTCCAAGGCTCAGGGTTGTATGCATGGGTCCCCTATTTTGTCTTAGAACAGTCTTGTTAGGTAGGTTAGGCCAAGAGAGTGACTGGGGCAAGGTCAACTAGTGAACAGTGGGTGTTTGAACCAAGGATTACCAGATTTAACCCGGTTCACCAGATTAGAGTCTGCCAGCTCATGTAGAAGAGTGGGGAATCAAACCTGGTTCTCCAGATTGGAATCCACTGCTCTTAACCACTACACCCCACTGGCTCTCTGCTTTGGGAGCCAGTTTTTGGCTGAACTGGGTAAAAATACAATCACAATAAATCTTCTATTCATGGATACAATCAGTTGCTCAAGATGCTACCAGGACTTTCGTAGCTGATGCTTACTTAACCCCGAGCTTCCAGAGATACTTGCTTAAGACAGATCTCCTTACCTTAAAAGTGTTTGCCAAAAGTGGATTGTGAAAAACCTGGCCATGCTCAGGTGCTTGGCCATCAATCAGTAGGTCCTTCCCATGCGGGTTTCCAGCTGCCTGAAGAACATGAGCATTGCGCTCCCAGTGGTAGGAAGTAATCTCTGACACCGGAAAGCCCTTTTCAGCCAGTTCTATAGCTGGCTGCAGTATCTGCCCCATGGAAAGCTGAATAAATAAATAATCAGGAAAGATTGTGAGATTATTTTCAGTGTAGTTGCAGCTCAGAACAACACTTGTGTCCCGTTGTATTTGCAGTTGAGGGCTATTCCAATAACAGCCTATGAGGCTTAATTCATATAAATCTCATTCAAAACATTCCCATCCTCTCCAGAAAGTTCAGCTGCATAAACATTTTCAGTATGCCAATATTAAAAAGTTGACTGATTTTTGCTTTTCCTACAGGAAGTTTCCTAAAGAAGAAAAGGCTCAGGAAGTTATTTCCTGCCTGCCACTTTATGCCCAATCTAACATGCAGGCACAGCTTCTAATTATTTCATTTTTCTGCAGTTCAGGGTTGCCGGGAGCTGCGATCCTACACAAAGGCACCATATTTCCCTTCCTGCTTGCTCTCACATCCACAGAGCTCAAAGCCTTAGTAGGGCAAGGTAACAAGCTACAAAGAAATATCAAGGCCTAGTTAGGCTTTAGAACATTACTCATGATGTGTGACGCAGTCTCAAACACACCGTACTTTTAAGCTAACACGTTCACTTGGGGCTCACATTTTTGCTCCCAAACAACTCCACAGCATCGCACCACCCAGCTGCTGCACCAGGAACTGTGACGTTACATGCGTGTTGGGAAGGTGGAGGATTTGCTTCATCAAAACCACGTTCTTTTAGCAACGCAAGAGTCAGAGACTGTGGAGACCGCCCACTGTAACGAAAACCAGACATACATATGTAAAAGGATAATGACAAAACTGTAAAAACTGTTAAAAAATCTTGTAAGTCTTGAATGAAAATGGCTAAAGAACTGCTTCTTTTTAGAAAACTGGGAATTCAGAGGAACTAGTACACTGTGTCAATAGTTCATTATGACATTATTGTCTCATAACACAGTAAGAATAAGCGTGTTTTTCTAGACTCAAAAAGCCTTCTAATGATAGAACAAGGGAAAAGGGCAGGGAAAAATAACATCTGAAATCAGCCATGGACTTAAAAGGGGGAGAAACTTTGGTTTGTAACCTTTCAGTACCAAAGAATATCACATTTTTCACTCAAACTTAAAAAATGAACGGAATTGAGACAAAAAGATTGTTCCTAAACAGCCCGATTCCAATGCACAATGCATCAAATACTCAATGTTTAGGGGTCTCTTGCTGACTTGCTGCAATGGAAACATTGCAATAGGCAGCATTATTTTCAAATCACAGGCAAGAATGGCACCACAGATATTTAGGACCAATGTAGTCTTCTGGGTGTGTGCGTGTGTGTAAAGTGCCGTCAAGTCGCAGCCGACTTATGGCGATCCCTTTTTGGGGTTTTCATGGCAAGAGACTAACAGAGGTGGTTTGCCAGTGCCTTCCTCTGCACAGCAACCCTGGTATTCCTTGGTGGTCTCCCATCCAAATACTAACCAGGGCCAACCCTGCTTAGCTTCTGAGATCTGACGAGATCAGGCTAGCCTGGGCCATACCCAGCTTAGGGTTGTCTTCCGGTATCCGCTTCTTTTTACTGGCTGTCTTTAAGATTACATGCAGAGATTTTTTTTTCCTGCTGCACAGATGCAGTGATAGAGGGAGGGAAACCACACCTGCTGAATATTCCCCTGACCGTTTGGTTGTTCAATGCGCAGGAGCCTTGTCTGACAAAGGTGGCAACCCTCTTGTGCTGCACAGAGTAGACCACCTCAGCTACCTAAAGAACTACAGGTCTTCTCTAGCCACCACTCCGTTTAGCTTCACTGGCAGCCGCCGTGTTGCTTTTTAGAACAAACTGCAGCATACTCGCTTCAAGGCCTGCCTTGTGTTTTTCCAGCAAATTCCCCACAGATTTTTGATTAATCTGGCCCATTTTTGCTCTTTTTTTAATAGCTCCAGTATGCTTTTACCAAAAAAAAAACTATCGCAATTAATAATGGAAAATAGCTTCCTAAGGAACAGATGCTTTCATTATATTTTCATCAGGATGCTTGGCACACTGCACCCTCTTATAACCCCTGGAAAGACCTCAAAAACATTATGTTTAAAGTAACTTCCTGTTTCTTTGTAAAAGGTGCAGGAGGAAAATTAGGCTTATGACTTGCAGCATGATGTGTTCTTGGCTCCCCGAAACAACAACTGAGACATAAAAGTACTTGGAACTGATGCTATCTTTTAATAAATAGTACCTTCCTCTTAATACGCAATATTGACCTGTTGTGGAAGGACAGCTATTCCTCTGCAATTACGAAAAATTGAATAGAATTCAAAATGTAGGAAAATCAGAAGGAAAAGGAAATGAAGTACAATGCTGGGCATTGACCTCCCAGTTAAAATAAAAGTCTTCCAAATGAATCAAGAATTGTAGACTCTCCGTCCATCAGGATGTTCACTCAAATGTTTATCAAGACCAGATTTAAAATAAATTGCAGGGATGTTGTGCACACAAGCCTGAAGGTGCACACACAAAAACTGAACAAATGCCATTTGTCCATAGCTGAACACACATGTTAAACGCAACACGCTCGAATAGCACAACTAAATTCACCCCACTGCATACATGAAATTCCACAGAGAAATCCAATCCAAATAATCTGTTTCCCCTCCCACAAAAACATATCTGCCTATTTTCATGTAATAATGTTAGTGGCAATAAGCTGGCCTTGTCTTACTCCCCTGGCATTAACAACTCTCCATCAACTTTGCCAGCATGGTGTAGTGCAGGGACTTCCAACATGGGATTGTGCAGGGATTTCCCTTGGGCACCATAGTAGTGCAGGGATTTCCCTTGGGCACCATGCCCCCACTGACACCCTTTCTGGTGCCCACCAAGTATTTTAGAAAGTGGGCAGGGCCAAATGGAGTTTTTGCTCAAAGATTCTGCCTGAGATGCTGAAGATTTACTATTATAGTTATGCTTAACCTCACTCCTTGACACCAGACATTTTCTGCTTGGCTCCATCTCCTATGGCAGCCACTTTGTTGTTGGCCACATATCCTATGGCAGCCATTTTTTGATTGCACCCACCACCCTGTGCCAGAATTCCAAATGTGTCCACAGGCTTAAAAAGGTTGGGGACCCCTGGTTGAATGAGAAGCTGGAAGACCTAGCCTCAAATCCTCATGGAAGCTCACTGGGTTACCTTGGGCCAGTCACTCTCAGCCTACCTCATTGTTGCAAGGATAACATGGAGACAGAAATGTTGTAAGCTGCTTTGGGTCACCACTAGGAAGAAAAGCAGGGTCTAAATATCTTAAATAAATAAATAAATCATTGTATTTTGAGACCAGTATGGTTCTATTACACTAAGAAAATACCTCTCTAAATGAGGTACCACGCTTTGAAGCTTACCTTCCATTGAGCCCATACACTTGTTTGGTGTTTGCATCATAGTAGAGGCAGAAGCAGTCTCCACCTAAGCCAGTACTGCATGGCTCAGTCACGTTTAAGGCAGCTGCTACGGCTACAGCGGCATCTACCGCATTCCCTCCACTCTTTAAAATATCTGCAATAGAGAAGATTATTAACATTATATATATATATATAATCAAACTGTGGTGAACTTACTTTTTAAAAAAAAAGATATGGCATTTTTCTTCCACTCCTTCAATGTCAATGCTTAAAAAGTAGGCTTCATTTTTTATAGGAGGAAAGACCCCTCCATGTATACACACATAAAGATACACACCTAACTCCAATTCTAATATTATTCCTGTTTCTTATTCCTATTTCTTATTCTTATTTCTATAATGGCACCAGACACCTCTCTATAATTTTGACTTTCAGACTTTGTTATAGTCTCAAACATTACACAAGAAATTGCTGCCGATTTTTGGTTTGGTTGTCATGGCGTAACTATAGTACATATATACACAGTGATTTTTTGTGAATGAAAAAAAAGTGCCTGTACTCTTCTGTAAGGTTGCACGGGCTGTAGTGAGAAGATAGTGATGAATGCATAGGGAAAGACACCCCCCCCCCAAGAAACCCCTAGCTCCCACTCAAAGGAACAATTCAAAGCAAATTACCAAGGCCAATGATTGTTGCAAGGGGCTGGCTGGATGCAACACACCCACTTGTGCAAACCACAGGAGATCTTCGAGAGCAGAACTTCAGCGGAGGCATCATTTGGGTAACAAATGGGAGCTGAATGATTCAAAAATGGGGAAAATTCTATGTACAACACTTACATTAACGAAGACTACACAAATTACAACATTTCATATGGTCCCATATGTCAAAGCCTGTAACAGCTTCATGTGTAGGAGTGGGGAAACCAACCCAGTTCACCAGATTAGAGTCCACCACTCCTAACTACTGGTCTTAACCACTACACTACGCTGGCTTTCTGCCAGTGGCATGTCAAAGAGCCACTTGTCACTCCCAAGCCACTATTACTGGACTAGGTTCACAAAACCAGAAACAAAGTCCCCCAAAAAGTATCAGATGTGATATGTCATAAATAGGGGGGAAATGGAATTAAAAAGTAGAAAGCAGTCCAGTAGCAGCATGGTAATACATATAATAAACAGAGGAACAGACTACAGTCTGATTCCATTTATAAAAGTGCCCTTCCTTCCATTATACTAGAGCTTCATTCTCTTTATAGAAATGCCCTCCTGAATAATTATGTTTTACAATTCCCAGTGTTTAACAAATTGCAATTAGTTATGATGTCTAAATCGGGGGCGGGGGAGATAGGAATTTGTTTTTGCTAGGATTTCAAACCTGGATTAAATTTCCGTTTGATACCTTGGTTTGTAAACAGGAAACAATTTGTCATTTGATCCCATTTGGATGCCTCAATATATTGGGGTATGTCAAACCGGGACCAAACCAACCTGGATGCACCTCCATGCTGTGAAAAAAGATTCACTAAAGGGTGCTCCAGGGTGCAGAGTGGTAAGCTGCAGTATTGCAGTCCAAGCTCTGCTCACGACCTGAGTTTGATCCTGGCGGAAGTTGGTTTAAGGTAGCCGGCTCAAGGTTGATTCAGCCTTCCATCCTTCCGAGGTTGGTAAAATGAGTACCTAGTTTGCTGGGGATAAAGTATAGACAACAGAGGAAGGCAGCACCAAACCACTCCGTAAATGGGAATGCTGTAGATGTAGTGTACCTTGATTTTAGTAAAGCCTTTGATAAAGTCCCCCATTATCTTCTTAAAACAAAGCTAGTAAAATGCGGGATGGTCACTGCTACTGTTAGGTGGATTGGTAACTGGTTGACCAACCGAATCCAAAGGGTGCTTATTAATGGCACAACTTCATCCTGGAGAGGAGTGACCAGTGGGGTACCACAGGGGTCTGTCTTGGGACCAGTACTATTTAATATTTTTTATAAATGAGTTGGATGATGGAATAGAGAGCATGCTAATCAAATTTGCAGATGACACCAAGTTAGGAGGGGTAGTTAATACCCTGGAAGGTAGGGTCAGAGTTCATAATGACCTCGATAGACTGGAGAGCTGGACCATAAGCAATAAATGGATTTCAATAGGGAGAAGTGTAAAGTACTTCACCTAGGCAGAAACAACATAAGGCACACAGGTACAGGATGGGAGAGAGTTGGCTTGACAACAGTACATGTGAAAGAGATCTGGGAATCTTAGTGGTCCACAAACTGAACATGAGTCAACAGTGTGATATGGCGGCTAAGGCGGCCAATGCAATTCTGGGCTGCATCAATAGGAGTATTGTGTCTAGATCAAGGGAAGTAATACTACCACTGTATTCTGCATTGGTCAGACCTCACTTGGAATACTGTGTCCAGTTTTGGGCTCCACAATTTAAGAAGGATGTTGACAAGTGTCCAGATGAGAGTGACCAGAATGGTCAAAGGTCTGGAATCCATGCCCTATGAGGAGAGACTTAGGGAGTTGGGTTTGTTTAGTTTGGAGAAGAGAAGGTTGAGGGGAGACATGATAGCTATGTTTAAATATTTGAAGGGATGTCATGTTGATGAGGGAACTAGCTTGTTCTCGGTTGCTCCAGAGATTAGGACACGGAGTAATGGATTTAAACTAATAGAAAAGCGATTCCACCTAAACATTAGGAAGAACTTTCTGATGGTGAGGGCTGTTCGATGGTGGAATGTGCTGCCTCGGAGGGTGGTGGAGTCCCCGTCTTTGGAGGTCTTTAAGCAGAGGCTAGATGGCCATCTGTCGGGAGTGCTTTGATTGTGGGATCCTGCATGGCGGGTGGAGGGTTGGGGTCACTGGGGATGTGGGGGGAGGTAGTTGTTAGTTTCCTGCATTGTGCAGGGGGTTGGACTAGATGACCCTGGTGGTCCCTTCCAACTCTATGAGTCTATGTAAACAGTCTGCCTAGTAAATGTCGTGATGTGACATCACCCCAGGGGTCAGTAATGACCCGTTTCTTGCACAGGGGACAACCTTTACCTTTAAGGGGTAGTACCTGCAGGTCAACTGTCAAAGCCCAAGAGAAGCCAGATGCATTTTGTCAGTTGCAATTCCAGCACACACAGGTCTACTTTGTCCACTGAAATATGTAAGAAAGCTACTTCAGGGAGGTGCTTCAGAGGTTGTGGTAGCAAGATGGGATACACAGACCTCTGGGAAAGAAGCACACATGTAGAAGTAAACTAGCAATTTCTGCTGCAACCAAAGAGACGTCACTTATTTTTTAAAAACCATTTGTATTTTGGAGAGGGGGAATTTTTGCTGCAGAAACTATTGGCAAAGCTCCAAAAAATCACATTCTTTAGGACTGCCTCCACTTTACTAACAGAACTTCTCCTGATCTTTTAGTTACAGAGGCGTTTAGTCCCTTGCAGAGCAAACTAAACAGGAGTCGTGCAGCACCTTAACAAACTAGCACAAAAATGTTCTAGTATAAACTTTTGTGGATCAGAGGCAACGACTAGCCTAGGTTTGGAGTCTTTAACCCCTGCAGCTTTTCCAAAGCATTGCGATGCAGAAAAAGCATTAGTTTGATTTCTATTCGTTGTCTAACAAAACGACGGGGTGGGGGGACGGGGGATAGCACTACAGCTGCAAAATGTAAGGTAAGAAACGGCTTATCTTTGATGCAGGAAGAAATTAGTAGAGAGAACAGCTTTTTCTTATGACTCTTGCAATAGATTTTATTGCAGAAAGCTTTCACCGTCAGAGTTCATTGGTTCTTGTAGGTTATCCGGGCTGTGTGACCCTGGTCTTTATATTTTCTTTCCTGACGTTTCGCCAGCAGCTGTGGCAGGCATCTTCAGAGGAGTAACACTGAAGGACAGTGTCTCTCAGTGTCAAGTGTGTAGGAAGAGTAATATATAGTAAGGGGCTTGGGTTTGAGCTGAGTCATTGTCCTGCAAAGTATCTTGATACTTACAGGACAATGATTTGCACATTACCTTTAATACTTTGCAGGACAATCTTGATACTTACAGGACAATGATTTGCACATTACCTTTAATACTTTGCAGGACAATGATTCAGCTCAAACCCAACCCCCTTCTGACTATATATTACTCTTCCTACACACTTGACACTGAGAGACACTGTCCTTGAGTGTTACTCCTCTGAAGATGCCTGCCACAGCTGCTGGCGAAACATCAGGAAAGAAAATACCAAGACCACGGTCACACAGCCCGGATAACCTACAAGAACCAAAGATTTTATTGCTTTTCTTGCTAGATCAGACATTACAATGATCAGGTTTCAGTTCCTTCCTGAGCTTTGCGTCCCTTCCGACTCACACCTGCCGTCCCTTTCAGAGTCGCTTTCCCCGCAGATACAGGGGGTGGGGAGAGACAGAAAAAGGTCACAGCCGCGCACGGTTTTTCTTTGCAAGGTCTCGATTGCAGCGTCCTCCCGGGCTGCAGCAGAAAGGTCTCAACGCGCGTGCGCGCGGGCGGAGGTGGGTCCTTTCACGTTCCACCGAAACGCTGTCGACGAGCACGCGGCTCTGGCAGGCCGCGCAGGCGCAAAGGCCACGAGACGTGCGCTGGGAGTTCCTTGTGCCGTTCCGGGAACACGGAACTGTCCGGGCAGGTCCCGGTTGGCACGTTGCGCGGCGCGCTCCGTCTCCTGCTCTACGCTCTCTTGGCAGCGTTAATTGCCCGGCCAGCCTTGGTCGAAAAGCTTCTTAACACCATCTTATTGTCATTTTAAGCAGGTCTGCTCAAAATCTTACTCAGATCTCTGCAGTAGGGCGTATTTCCTAATGGAGGAAATGTGGGTGCCCATAGAATTGGACCCCCTGATGCAAACTTCACCAAACTTGGGGGCTCCTCTGAGGAGAGTGGCCATGCTTAAAATTTGGTGCCTCTACCTAAAAAATCTGCCCCCCCAAAAAAGAGCCCAGAAAAGACCTTTCAGTGATTTTATTGCGTGTGAAATTAGGAGGTGCGGAATTAGGAGAAAGTCCGCCCTACCTTTCGCGCGACGCAGCCTCCTTGGCTGCAGCCTGAACCGAGCAGCAGCTGTGGTTTCTCAGGAGAGCAGGCGGAAGAGGGCAAGGAGCAGAGTTCGGTTCTTCTGACGTGTTTCCCAGTATCAGAAATCGGAGTTTGAGATGTAGATCATGAGTGGTCCCTTTGATCAACCTGCCTCTTTATTAATGGGCGCAGCGATTCGCTTAAACTTGCGATATTCATTCGATTTCTATCTCTTCCCAAGCAAGTCAGGCTCAGAGCAGCCAGCAATATTCTATCTCATGAAATAGCCACCTGCAAAACAGTGTAACAATATTAAAACCAGTAGTAGAAAAGGGCAAGAGTCCAGTAGCACCATAAAGACTAACAAAAATATTTTCTGGTAGGGTAGGAGCTTATGAGTATCTGAAGAAGAGAGCTGTGGCTCACGAAAGCTCACACCCTGCCAGAAAATATTGTTGTGAGTCTTTAAGGTGCTACTGGACTCTGGCCCTTTTCTACTACTGCAGACAGACTAACACGGTCACCCACTGGGAATTATCTTAAAACCAGAAATGACAATACATCTAGAATAATTAAAGAGGGCACCATCAGTTCTCCCTGAACAAGATGGACAGTAGCAGCAATGGTCGAATGTAACAATGCAAGGGGACAGGGCAGAAATAACCAGCAGGGGATCATTTCCTGAGAGGGTCCAGCCAGGAAGCCAGCTGATATACAACCATAGCTGCCCTCAACCATAGGCCTGGTGGAACATCTCTGTCTTATAGGCCCTACAGAACTGAGTCAAATCTCTCACTCAAGAGAGAGTTCCACCCATCTGGCCAAAAAAGACTTGACTCTGGTTGAGGACAGCCAGATATGTCTTGGGCCAGGGATCACCAGCCGGTTGGTTCCAGATGAGCGCAGCGTTCTTTGAGGGGCATAATGGGAGAGGCGGTCCTGTAGGTGCAATGGTCCCAGACTATTTAGAGCAACGAAGGTCAATACCAAAACCTTGAATCTGATAGTGGGAATAAAATAACTTCACTTAGCGCAATAAGAGTGCAAGGAGCAGTTATAGCACTTGTGCAAGGAAGTGCATGCTGCCTATTGTGCTTATGGATTTCTTTCATGGGATCCAGCTGGTTGCTTCTATGTTATGTGTGTTAAGTGCCGTCAAGTCGCTTCCGACTCATGGTGACCCTATGAATGAAAGTCCTCCAAAATGTCCTATCTTTGACAGCCTTGCTCAGATCTTGCAAATTGAAGGCTGTGGCTTCCTTTATTGAGTCCATCCATCTCTTGTTGGGTCTTCCTCTTTTCCTGCTGCCCTCAACTTTTCCTATCATGACGGTCTTTTCCAGTGACTCTTGTCGTCTCATAACGTGACCAAAATACGACAGCCTCAGTTTAGTCATTTTAGCTTCTGGGGTCAGTTCAGGCTTGATTTGATCTATAACCCACTGATTTGTTTTTTTGGCAGTCCACGGAATCCGTAACACTCTCCTCCAACACCACATTTCAAAGGAATCTATTTTCTTCCTATCAGCTTTCTTCACTGTCCAGCTTTCACACCCATACATAGTAATAGGGAATATGATGGCATGAATTAATCTAGTCTTGGTGGCCAGAGTCACATCCTTACACTTCAAAATCTTTTCTAGCTCCTTCATGGCTGTCCTTCCCAGTCTCAATCTCCTTCTAATTTCTTGGCTGCAGTCTCCCTTTTGGTTGATGGTGGAGCCAAGGAATAGAAAGTCTTGAACAATTTCAATTTCCTCATTGTCAACCTTAAAGTTGTGTAATTCTCCTGTAGTCATTACTTTTGTTTTCTTGATGTTCAGCTGTAGTCCTGCTTTGGCACTTTCTCTTTTAACTTTCAGCAATAGTTGTTTCAAATCTTCACTATTTTCTGCCAATAATGTAGTGTCATCAGCATATCTCAAATTATTAATGTTCCTCCCTCCAATTTTCACTCCACCTTCATCTAAATCTAATCCAGCTTTCCTAATTATATGTTCTGCATATAGATTGAAGAGATAGGGAGATAAAATACATCCTTGTCTGACACCTTTGCCAATTGGAAACCATTCCGTTTCTCCATATTCTGTTCTAACTGAGGCCTCTTGTCCAGAGTACAGGTTGCGCATCAAAACGATCAGATGTAGTGGCACACCCATTTCCTTTAAAACCAGCCATAGCTTTTCATGATCCACACAGTCAAAAGCTTTGCTGTAATCTATATTGAAATTATTTATTATGCTTCTATGTTGAAATTATTTTGGTCTTGTTTTTGGTTAATCTACATTCCTGTGTGGTTTGGGCCAGACTGGAGGAAGGCCTTGTCTGTTTTGAAAAATGAGCATTTATTGTTTTCCTTTAGCTTCTTTTAGTCCCTTTGTTCAATCTCCTAAGGTTTCTGGCTGCTTAGTTTGGATTTATAACCAAACATGATAGTATGGCTGTGTGTGTGTGTGAAGTAGTATACTATGTTCATCTTACAAGCTAATATACTATGTCCATCTTTTCTCTAATACACAGGCATGTAAATGCATGTGCATGAACAGTACAGCACCATGCAGGGCACAGCCTGCCTTATCACACTGTGCAACTAATAAGCCAAAGAAGAAAATAACATCTTAGCTCTTAAATCAGTGGAGGTCAGGCTGTTGCACAGTCAATGAATGTACCTTATAGTTGATGCAGAAGAGTCTTCAGAATTGAGCCCTGGAGAGGCCAATAGGAATGTTACCAAAATGTCCCTTTTCACCTGTAAAGGTATAGTTCACGAGTAGCTAAACAATAAGCTTTCAGCAAACTGTAACTCATTTTAAATAGGGTTTACAGGTGAAAAGGGACATTTTGGTAACATTCCTATTGGCCTCTCCAGATTAAACTGTTAATCTGGAAGCTGTATTGTGAAATAAAATGGACCAGACTGCCCTGTGGCAGAACCATTTGATTTTTTTTCCCTGAATGAAGCATTTCACAGAAAACTTGAGCTGAGGATTAAAAGGGGTGTAATGGAGCTGATGGGATAGAATATGGGAATAAATTATTTTAGGTGTAAATAACGTTCTTATAAATATGCCCAGAATTTCTGCGAAATTTAGTAGGGCAGATTAAAAAGATATTTCATGATATCCCCCTATATCCAAAAGTAACGTTATAGCATTAGAAAGTGATGGAATTTTATATTTACACTGATCTTCTAGTTCACCTGTAAATAACAAAGCCACGCATAGTGCAACATTGGAGGGAAAAGTGCTGAAAACACCTGTAATTGCACAATGGGTGTATAAACATTGGGACAGTGCAGTTATTCTAATGCTAACAGATCTTATCTTTATGCAAGGGCAGCTCGGTGTTTACAGCTGATGTTGATAATGACAATCTAACCAACAAAGAACAAAGTCTATCGCATCAAAGAGTACAGGTGGGTATACCTAAGCAGATAATATAAAAGTATTAAAAAATTAAGCCTTTGAGGAGGCAGGACAGGAGGGGATTAATTCATACTATTCCTTTTCTGTGAACAGGTATTTTCCTGGAAAGTAAATGTTTTAAAACTATGTGTGTAGAAAACAATCATATCAGGAAGATGTCTAGGTTAGGATCATTTTCTCAGTCCTGTTTTCATTTGTAAGAGTTTTTGACTCTGGGGGCCATGAAACATGGTCCTCTCAGTAACGTACCACATGTATACATCAACCCTATGTTTTCATGACAAGTGTAACACGTTATCTATGAACTTTAGCAAATGTCAAAGGTTAAAGAAGAGACTGTCAAAGTTGCCTCCATTTATCAGAATACAAAAAGGGGTTATTGGCTGGAGAACAGCATCACCCTAATGAGTTTGATGGTCTTGCTAAGATTGATAGTTGGAAAGAATTTCAGCAGAGCTGCTTGCAGAACTTTGCAAGAACTAAAGTCGCTAATGTAAATACAATTGCAATGAAGAAGTCTTGCTGAGAACCAAATGGACTAAGGTTGCAAACTATCGGCACTGTATGCAAAACTCATGCCGGCTGAACCCAATCAACTAGCACATCTTTTAATATGAAAAGTAGGCGTTGCCTTGTTTTAGCTTTGTGAACTGGCGTTAGATGCTCGGTAAAAGAGCATCGAGTAGAATGAAAGAACACACCATTGCCAGCATCCTGGAGGACGTTTGTTACTCAGCGTTTCCCCAGAATGAAAAACACAACAGCTGGCAGGGGAAAGAATGTTGAAATTCTGGACTGCATCCACATGATGAACACATGAAGCTGCCTTATACTAAATCAGACCCTTGGTGCACCAAAGTCAGTATTGTCTACTCAGACTGGCAGCGGCTCTCCAGGGTCTCAGGCAGAGGTCTTTCACATCACCTACTTGCCTAGTCCCTTTAACTGGAGATGCCGGGGATTGAACCTGGGACCTTCTGCATGCCAAGCAGATGCTCTACCACTGGTACTGCAAATGTAGAAGAAGAGGAGTTGTTGTTATTTTTGGTGTTGCTGTTGTTGTTGGTTTTTATATGTCAACTTTCTCTACCTTTTTTTTTAAGGAGAATCAAAGCGGCTTACAATCTCCTTCCCTTCCCCTCCCCACAACAGACACCTTGTGAGGTAGGTGGGGCTGAGAGAGCTCTAAGGGAGCTGTGACTAGCCCAAGGTCACCCAGCTGATTTCATGTGTAGGAATGGGGAATCAAACCCAGTTCTCCAGATTAGAGTCCACCATTCTTAAACCACTATACCAAACTGGCTAGAGACATTAGCAGTGGCAACGGAGCATCCATAATGTTATTCTCCACTTTTTCCTCAGTATCCCCTCATGCCTCCCACCTCCCTTCCGTGTGCTGCAGGAAAGTTTTTTGATAGCTTTTTAAAGATGCATAATAGCTATAATACTACAGTGTTATAGTGATATAGCAACTATGTAGTGGGCAAGATTTCTTTGAGCACAATCATTCTGGACAGATTGTACCAAAGCAGGTTTGGGACATGTTGCAGCAAACCAAGGGGAAACCTGGAAGGTGGATGGAATGCATGATGAACTTGTGTGGATGCTCTGTGGGTAAAATGCTCCCATTTTAGAAACAGGGTCATTGTGGAAGCAACCCTAAACACATTGGATGCAATGCAGTCCACGTTAGTCAGGACAAACTACTGCTGAAATCAATGGCACAATAGTTAGTCATGATTATGTCCCATGTTATTACATTAATTTGCATAGCCATAGCTAACAACTGAATTATGTTCATTGGCTTGAAAGTACAATGAAAGCAAAGTACTTTCTGTGGAAGGTCAATGGGGCTTACTTCCTTGCAAACGTATTTATGGCGGTTAAGCCAGGAAATGTTGCTAAGAATTATAACAAAAATCACTTTACAGTCAACATGATCCACAAATCAACAGATATAATAGGATGTGCTTTGCTACACTGGTTTTAATAGAGCTAAATAAACTCAAGATGAGGGACCTCTTGCTGTATGTCAAGCCAAATGTTTTCATAACTCAGACCTATATTAATTTCAGATTCAACAGCATTCTGAATTCTGGCAAAAGCAACCAACGATAAAAATGTTGCTTGCTAGCACCAAATATTAAAGTTAAAAATTTATGGACTGGACCACAATGAAGTGAAACAGTGCATCATGTACCTAGACTGGTTGCAAGCCTGTCTTCTAGATCAATTTCATCTGGAGCTGGCCAATACCTTTTATTGCGTTAAATAAAACATACAGGTATTCTGCCAGTCCTGCCCACCTGGATAGGGCCTAGGTTTGTACAAGGTTGGTTAGCTTACCATCCGTTCAGAAGTTGCAGAAATTTGATGACATCAAAGACTACCAGCGAATAAACAGAATTAGAAAAGATATTGCGGATTACAAATTTAATTTGAGGATTACAAATTGAATAATACTGGGTTGTAAACCTGTGGATTACAAATTGGGAAAAAGTAAACTAACTATGTGGATTATAAATCAAATAATTTTGGGCTATAAACTCACAGATTACAAAAGGACTTGGTCGTCATGAAATATCAAACCAACGTATGGATTACAAAATAAACGTAAAGAATAAGAAATGAACAGGGGAGATAACTGAAGATAACTTGGGCAATAATAAATAAATGTAGAATGTAGTATATTACGATGATAGTCTTAGTCAATATAAATGAGAAAAAGAAGAGTTTGGTCAAATTTTATTGGAAGTTTATTAACATGAATATCAATAAGTAAAGCTTTTTATAAAGAGTACTCTGAAAGGTACTTTTGAGATTGAGTAAATGGTGTTGAATAGAATAACATGTAATCATGTAATCATGGTGGAAAGCAATTAATTATGAATAATGGGGCTTCTAGAACACTGAAGATGGGGTTCTTATGAGTTAGTGATGTATACCCCCTTGTTTCCCTTTTTCTTCCCTTTTTCTTTTTTCTGTATCCTTAAAACCTTTAATAAAAAATAATTAAAAAACAAAAACAAAAGAAGTTGCAGAAATTACCACGATTAGAGTGGGAACAATCACACTTCTGGCCCCGTGTGGCAAAAGTCAATGACTCTGAAGGAGGAATATTACATACTGATCTGAAATCATAGCCAAACTGATGCTCTAACCATGCATTTCTGAAGGGTGGGGGGAAGCTCCTTAGGAGCCGGTGTGACCCAGCTCCTGCATAGGTGCCACCTTATCACGGAAGGTGAACCTATGCCCTTCTGGGGACAAACATGCCTACATCGGGGAGACACAGAGCTGCGCCAGCCCCAGCTGCCAGCGCAGCCATGCCAGCAGGGAATTCCTGGAAGGGGACATTCCCAGGGTGTTCCAAGGGGGTGGAGCTGACGTTAGTCAGCTTCCAAACCCCTTTCACCTTGGGAATGCCCCCTTGAGCTGCGGCATTGCTATGCCACCTTTTTTGGTGATGTAGCCTCGCTAAACACTATGAGGGCTCTCCCCCTATTTTATTTTTTAAATGCCTGTTATTTTCTTTCGCCACTCCTGGCCGCTGCCAGGAATGAGCTGCCCGTGTGTAGTAGAAGTAGAATGTAGCAACAGATCAAGTATCTGGAGTCTGGACTGACGTTTGAGGGGGAGGGTTTGCTGATCTGCAAATGTGTTGCCTCTACAAACCTGCTGATTTGTTTTCCAAAGAGTCAGGGGACATCTTCTTAGGCTTTGCATTAGGGATGTTAACCTTTGAAAAAAGTTCTTCCAACAACACATGATGGGGACAGACTTGTGTATTACATGGGATGCGATTTAAAGGGAGCAAAGGCCTTGGAACAAGGGTGATGGTGAATCTCCCCATGTCTAATGCTCTTACCCCACAATCCATCCAGTCAGGTAATTATCACCCTGTTGCACTGTAATACCAGCATTGAACCACGTTGAAGAGAAAGCTGCTGTTGGACGGTGAAATAATAATGGCCAATTAACCTTTGCTTGAGTACAGTTTATTAAAACAGTCCGTGACCAGTAAAAACCTTTGCCTGAGTTTTCCATATGTTATCCAAAAACAGTTCATTATTTGATTCATTGCTGTTATCTTATTACTTTCAAAACAGCATAGATTAAGAAATGAGTATTGCTGTGCTCACCCACACATGCTTATTGGGGGACTCCCTGAGTAAATGACCAGGGCTGGGTAAATCAGTGACACCCTGCCTAATGATTTACTTTCATTTACGTGATGGTTAAGAATTTGGGGTGGGGGGGTCAATGCAGAGATAAAGCTTCTATACTGATGAAAGAAATAATTCAGCGCTGGGAAGGGTGTTTTCCAATAAGCCAGTTCTAAACTTCTGACTGTCTTGTCCATGCTGGTAGAACATTAACAGAGCTCACTAGTTGTCATGGTAAAATTAGAGGATGCTGGGAACATAATTTCATTGGGGTGGCGGAAGAGATGTGGGAAAATGAGATCATCACAGTGGAAGCTTATAAATAATCAGACCACCAGATTGCTAGCAGACAGCAAACTCTGTTAAAGGAACCACCCCAAGGTTGAACCCAAACACCAAGTGGATTGGGATAAAATATAACAAGACACTCTTGATTAAGACACTAGAAGGATTCTGGGGAAAGTTTTCCAATATATTTTTTCTTAGCGGAGTTTACAATATTGTTTTGGGAAAATGTGTTGTGGAGGGTGTGCTAAGTGCCTTGGAGTTACTCTCATTCCTCTGGCTGTGCTTTGTACCCTTGCCAATATTCTGCTGTTTTTCCCTGGAGGAAATGTTGAAACCAGTGACCATATTTCTGAAGAAGTCTGGTACTTTGGAGGAATCTTGGGTTCAGGTGTACTGGTGAGTAGATCCATATAATGTTCTCATTTTTATTGTTATCTTGAGCAGAAATGTTGATGTTGCAGAAAACTAACTCTAGTACAATTTATGAAAGAAATGTAGATTGCCAATTTATTCAATACATACAATGAAAATTCAAAACCAACATAACTGCAAAATCTCTTGTTAAATAAAAAGGTCTAATATATTAAAAAACATATGTTTCGATGTGATCCTCTGCATGTTTACTCAAAAGCAACTTCCACTGTTTTCAGTGGGGCTTACTCTTTAGTAAGTGTTGTAATGTAGTGTTGGAGGAGAGTGTTATGGATTCTGTGGACTGCCCCCCCCCAAAAAAAAAATCAGTGGGTTACAGATCAAATCAAGCCTGAACTGACCCTAGAAGCTAAAATGACTAAACTGAGGTTATCGTATTTTGGTCACATTATGAGAAAGCAAGAGTCACTGGAAAAGTCAGTCATGCTAGGAAAAATTGAGGGCAGCAGGAAAAGAGGAAGATCCAACAAGAGATGGATTGACTCAATAAAGGAAGCCACAGCCCTCAGTTTGCAAGACCTGAGCAAGGCTGTCAAAGATAGGACGTTTTGGAGGACATTGATTCATAGGGTCACCATATGAGTCGAAAGCGACTTGACGGCACTTAACACACACACACACACACACACACATACAAGTGTTATAAGGATTGCAGCTAATTCTGGATTGCCTTTGATGGGTAAGAATTAGGTTTACTAGCCTCCAGGTGGTTTCTGGAGTTCTCCTGGAGTAATCACTGATCTCCAGACAACAGATCAGTTCCCTTGGAGAAAATTGCAACTTCAAAATTGCAACTCTGGTATTCCATTGAGTTGAGGAGAAATGGAAGTCTCTTCCCATGCACTGCCTCCAAATCACCAGGAAATTCCCAAACCAGAGTTGGCAACCCTGAATTAAGAATATAAAAAATGCCTTGCTGAATCAGACCATCATCCTTTTAGTCCAGTATTTTGTTTCCCAAGGCAGTCAAGCAGTTGCCTCTGGAAGCTCCAGTAAAAGACAGGTCAACCTTGCCTCTTTTATATACTAGCTCACAGACAGAAGTTACCTTTTTAAATTTGGAAATGTCCTACCATGCTAACTTTAAATATATATATATACTTAGCATTGCATCCTCAGTGATCCAGTTGTTTACTCCAGAGCATACCTACTGATCCAAACCATATTAAAGCCAGCTGCGTGGAGAATGATCCAGTCTCATCAGAGTACATATTCTGTTGTCCTCAGATGGTGTTTCCCGCCTTGGTCTTTTTTGGGCTTAAAAACAATGACTGCTGTGGATGCTGTGGAAATGAAAGCTGTGGGAAGAGGTTTGCGGTAAGTCCAGGAAACATTTCCGGCGGACATGAGTATGCATCTCATTGCCACCCAGTTTTTCACAACACCCAAATAACTTTGATACTTAGGTGGCATCTGACCTGAGAAAAGCCCCAGGTTTGCAGAAAAATTTGAAATTAAAAAGAAAATACATTGGGGGTTAACCCTCCCCAAATAACAGAAGCAGTTCCTGTAGCTTTAAGAAACAAATGCCCTCTGTGGCTGTTGCTGCTAGGGAACAAAAGTAGTGCCATCATTCAAGCCTTGGTTTCTGTTATTAAAATGCTGACTGAGGGGCAGGATCCTCTCCAGAGCTGTTTTGGCCTTTGAGGAATGATTCATTGGGGCCAGGCTCACCAGCAACCATGGGCAACTTGATCCCACTCGACTTGAGTGACTCATCTAGGCCTGGCTGCTTGCTCCTGTTCAATGGCAGCCATGCTACAAAAACCAGTGGGGTGTAGTCATTACAGTTTCAGACTAGGATCTGGGAGATCCAGATTTGAATCCCCTCTCTGCTGTGGAAACTCACTGAGTGACAGTGGGCAAATCACACACACTCAGCCTAACCTTCCTCCCAGTATTGTTGTGAGGATAAAATGGAGGAAGATTGAATGATGTAAGCTGCTTCGGGTCCTCATTGTGGAGAATGGTGGCCTATAAATTAAGTAAATAATAATAAATATGGCTGAAGATGGGGGCCAGATAAAAGATAGGCTGGTTTGAGGGTGGGAAGGGGAGAAGGAAGCAAGGAAATGTGGGGATATCGGAGCTACCAGGAACAGGGAAAGAGGAAATTGTGGGGAGGGAATAGTGTGGGAAGGGGGGTACAGGGGGATGTGAGATGTCCCCGCAAGTACTTACAGGTTCCCCATAGCACAGCTGGGCTTGGATCAGACTGGTGTCCAGCACCATGCAAATGAGCCCAGCCCAGAGCGGTGGCCAACACCACAAAACAGAGTTTTCCCATGGACAAACTGCAAGCAGGAAGGAAGGAGGGAAAACTACAGACAGAGGAGCCGATAGAAATAGGTTGCCTGGGTGGGTAGGAAGGAGAGAAGGAAGCAAGAAGAGGGGAGACGATATGGAAGCTTTCAGGGAAGGAACAGAGAAAACAGTGGTGGAGGTGGAAATGATATTCCTCACCACAAGTCCTTGCAGGTCCCCCACTTGTTGTCTTCTAAGTTTTTGATTGAGTTTTAACCCAGCTCTATCACTGTAATATAAGGTCTCACTGCGTTGTTCTCCCATCTAGTAATATTGTTTGATTGCCTGTATTAGTGCTTTCTCTAATTTTTGTTGGTTCTATGTATTGTACTGTATTGCTTTTAGTTGTAAACAGTCTTGAGTCGCAGTGAGAATGGTGGACTAAAAATGAAGTAAAATGAAGTAAATAGGTAAAAATATAAATATAAACTGGCCATTCAGCTTACAGACTGATAGAACACCCACCCCATTGTTTGCAGGCTGGCCTGGCAACAGGGGTGGCTCAACGAGGGGTGCCACCCCAGGCTGCCACCCCAGCTGCCCACATCCTCCCTTCCCCCCCTGCCCAGACAAAAAGCTGGAGCTGATGACGCTCCTTCCCTCTTTGTTCCCCAGACATCTTTAAACAGAGCACGGCTAGGACAGTCCATAGGCCTTCCTAAACTCTAGTTTGTCATGCTGGAGTTAAAGGCACCTTGGGGAATGAGGAAGAAAGGAGCATTAGGTGCTTAAGCTGCTTGTTGTGGTGGTAGAAGGATGGGGGCAAGGCAGTGTCGGTAGTGGATGCAGCCACTTTCCCAAATCCACTGACCAAGGCCACTGCCTCAGCTAACTACATTGTAGAGCCAACCATGCCTGGGAACAGAAGAACTTCTTTCTCTTTGTAATTGTCAAGATTCTGCTCATACTAATGAGACGGGTTAGGAAAGTTCACTGAGTGTGTATAGAGCTCATGACCACATCACTTTGTCATATCTTGTTTGTGAGCCATAGGAACAGACTAGCTGCAAATTGCCTGCTGGATGGTTTGGTTGGGGTAAACTTTGACTCATCTCTCCATGTCTCCTCTTTCTGGCAGATGTTTACTTCTGTAATATTTGCAGCAGTGGGAGTTTTGGGAGCTGGGTACAGCTTTATTGTGTCAGCTATTGCTATGCACAAAGGTCCTAAGTGTTCTATGCTCGATGGAACATGGGGCTATCCATTTGAAAATGGGTAAGTTGATTATCTTCTTTCACTGAACTACATCACAACATAGTAGAAGAAGGGTAAGTGGAATTGCTATAAGGAAGAAGTTGCTATACTTCTGAAGCTTGATGCTTACCAAACCTGGTGGACCACTGGATCACTTCCACCCATTAGAATGTAACAAAGGTGTACATGCTCCATCTAGGAATGGACATCTACTGTTCTGGTTGGCAACTGCAGAAAATCCATCCTTGTATCTGGCAGTCTCTGAGAACAAAGTCAGTTGCAGTTAACAGATCACTGTCATAAATATGTGTTATCTTGTTAATTTGAACATTATCTCATTCCCCAAGGTTCATTCCACATAAAGAATGCAAGGTCTGGCAAATTCATAGACCATTCCTTCCTTCCTCATCTGCCTGTCATAGTTTCAATAACTTATAAGCAAAAAAAGAAAAAAATGCCCCCAATAACGCTGTATTAATACTTTTATATTTTGTTTCATTCCTTTAATTTTGCCTCTAGAGAGTCCGTATCTGTCACAAATGCAACCAGCAACTTAGATGGGTTAGATTTATGGCCCATTTACATTTTGGGATAGGATTTACTTCTAGGGTTACTTGCTGACCATGATACTATACCTTTAATAGCAGTCTGAAACTAGTAAATGAATCAGGTGATTTCCCCCTCTTTTCTGTTCCTCTCCACGATAGAAAAAGCTTCACCTTGTTACTTTCTTTGAATCATGCTGCTGTTAAGGACATGGGAGCAACAGAGCAACATGTGTGTGTGTGTGTGGCAACTTATTCACTTCACACTTTAGCACTTAATTAGTATCATACTGAGAACTTGCAAATAATTTCCCCATGTTTATTTTTCCTTATATGGCAAATAGCAGTTTAGGGGAGCACAATGCAGGGAGAAAGGGGTTAAACCTCTTCTTTCCCAGTGCTAATGACCCAATCTGGCCCCCACCCCAAAGAAGATGTGTCATAGGCCCTGTTAGTCAGGATGTGGGACAAAAAGCAATAGGATGTGGCTTCAGCTGTGGTTTAAGTTGTTCTTTGGACTGCTCTGGAGCCACAAAGCCCTTATCTTCTGTTTTGATAATGATGCCTGTTATCTGACTGGCTAAAGGGCATTGATGGGCACAGGAAGGATGGAGAATTGCAGCCCTTTCCTCAACTTGACTGATTCCGCTCTTCCCCCTGCAATCTCAGTATCTGCTGACAGAAGCAGTTTGCCTCTTCATGTCAATGTTCAAGATCTCTGCCACAGAATTCAATAGTAACCACTGAGAACCAGGCCTGCCCTAATAGCATAAGCCTGCCTGAGGTTGTTCCTTGGTCACAGTGGTGTGTGTGTGTATTCATTCACCTTTGTCTTTTTTCTTCGGGGTGCAGGAATTATCTGGGGAACCAGTCTCTTTGGTATGACTGCCAGTCCCCTAAGTCAGTCGTGCCCTGGAATTTGACTCTCTTCTCCTTGCTGCTGATAATGAGCGGAGCTCAGGTGGTGCTGTGTTCTATTCAGGCTGTCAACGGGCTCCTTGGAACGCTCTGCGGGGACTGTAAATGTTGCGGGTGCTGCGGGGTAAGGCCCCTCGTGTGATCGCATCCTGTTAGATGTACTCCTGCTGCCCTCTGACTGTGGTGACTGGCATAACATCTTCTTACTGTATATTTAAATGGCCTTGGAATACCAAAAATAAATAAATAAAAATAGAACACACAAGCCATCCTCCAGTCTCAAATGGACAGTAAAATGCGAAGCTACTTGGTTAATGATGTATGGATAGGATATGGGCAGAGTTACACATTATGCTGCCCTCCAAGGCACAACCAGCATTTCTAGTCACATCTCATAAACTATGAGGTTTATACTAAACTTCTAGACAGGTTCAAAAAAATCGAGGAATCTAAGGCCTAGTGGTCAGGGAAACACAGTTTATGTGCATATTGCCCATTCAAGGGCTGTGTGTTATCAAACTGGCCTAAGGGAAACGGGAGGTTCTCCCTGGTAGTAAAACTATCACAGACTATACGAGGTATGGCTGCATGACTGCATAATGTCCAGGTTCTGAACTACGACCTACATTAGAGATCATCAATCAGATCTTCTGTAACTTTAAAAAGCAGCCACCGGGGGGGGGGGGGGAGCTGATTGGGAATGAGGCCGTGCTACCAGGACAGGGAGGGGAAGACTAAGCCTTCCTTTGACACCATTTTCTTGACAGAAATCTTGCTCCCCCTTCCCCAATGTCTAGTGGACCCAGGATGGAAGAGAGAAGTGCATTATGGGGAAATTTATGTATAGTATGGTCATCAGGACATGTTTCCCCATCAATACAAATGCTGGTACTCCAGGGCCATTTCAGCTCAGGAAAACAGTATTGGAGGGCCAGGAGCTAATCTCTTTGTGTGCCATGTCCCATTCTAAATTGGAAAAACCAAACCAAACAACACCAGGCTATGAAAACTTCACAATATATAGATAGGAATGTTCATAGAAACAATATAAGGGTCTAGCGTACCTATAACGAATGGCACAGAATAGACGCAAATGCCCCAACCCAACCCCACAAGAGAGATAAAGTAGAATCAAGTCCAACAATATAAGGGTCTAGCGTACCTATAACGAATGGCACAGAATAGACGCAAATGCCCCAACCCAACCCCACAAGAGAGGTAAAGTAGAATCAAGTCCAACAATATAAG
Organism: Euleptes europaea; assembly: GCF_029931775.1. Lineage (NCBI taxonomy): Eukaryota > Metazoa > Chordata > Lepidosauria > Squamata > Sphaerodactylidae > Euleptes > Euleptes europaea. Next base: position 31,029,119 of record NC_079316.1, on the reverse strand, counting down.
GGTCTAGCGTACCTATAACGAATGGCACAGAATAGACGCAAATGCCCCAACCCAACCCCACAAGAGAGATAAAGTAGAATCAAGTCCAACAGATACGTAATAAACACTGTGGTAAAGTATCTTCTGCAGAGGGTAATTGCCAAAATGGTCAGGTAAGTGTCTCTTATGCTGAGAGTGATGTTATAGAAGCTGACTCAGAGAGAGTTTGAAAGCAATATGAAGGAAGCGTGAAAGAAAAGACAACGATACACAATGGCTTTACGGGGATCAAGTGGCTGATGAAGCCACTGGTGCAAACAGAACTTAATCTTCTATCCGGAATGTCCATCTCCCTTGATCTACCTTGGATATAGCCGGTTGTCTGCTGAAAAGAACACTTACCTGACCATTTTGGCGATTATCCTCTGCAGAAGATACTTCACCACGGAGTTTATTACATATCTGTTGGAACTGATTCTTCTTTACCTCTCTTGTGGGGTTGGGTTGGCGCATTTGCGTATATTCTGTGTCATTCGTTCTAGGTACGCTAGACCCTTATATTGTTTCTATGAACATTCCTATCTATATATAAATTTGTGAAGTTTTCATAGCCTGGTGTCGTTTTGTTTGGTTTTTGCATCATTGTATATGACACTATTTTTTTGTTCCAATCTAAATTGGGCCTGTGTGTGTCTGGGATCAGGCCCTCTCAGAAGTCCAGTGAGTCCTGTGCCACTTCCAACTTTTGAGATCGCTAGCCAAAAACGATAACACACAATATGCATAAAAACAAGTTGCAAAATATATCAAATGCTTTAAAAGTGTCTACATTTTAGGTCCCCTTTGAGTGAGCCCCAGGGGGAGAAGCCAGGTCTCTGATTACAGCAGGAAACCTCCTGGCTCTGGCTTCCTGCTGCTGCCCACTGCGGCAGCAAGAGATAAATAGTGGGGAAGTTGACATTCCATAGTTTGGTGGAATCCTAGACAGTCACACCAATGCACTGGTGCCACCTCCAGGTTTGCACTGGAAGTGGCAATGCAGCAAAGCTGGGACATAACTTTGAATGTCCCATCTCCTAAAACTTCTGCTGGTTGCCAGCACTTGACTGCAAACCATAGGCCCAGGCCACATTCTGATTGGCCCTGACAAGTTTGCAATCAGGAACTCTCAGAACACGACTGTAGAAAGTCCACCTGGGTGACATATGTAGGGTTGCCAACCTCCAGGTAGATCCAGGTTGCCAACCTCCAGATCACCCGCTATTACAACTGATCTCCAGGTGACAGAAATCAATTCCCCTGGAGAAAATGGCCACTTTGGCAATTGTACTCTATGGCATTGAAGTCCCTCCCCTCCCCAAACCCCACCCTCCTTAGGCGCCACCCCAAAAACCTCCCACCAGTGGCAAAGAGGGACCTGGCAACCCTAGACAGATGGCCTTTGTAACATGTGAATTGTCCCCAATTTTCATAGTTCATACTGTGCCCTATGCAAGAAAAGTGGGACCATGGCTGTGTGTTAGAGCATCTGTTTTGCATGTAGACGTTTTCAGGTTCAATCCCCAGTGCTTCAAGTTAAAAGGATCAGGTAGTAAATGATGTAGAAAAGAGCAAAAGCCCAGTAGCACCTTAAAGACTAACCAAATTTCTGGCAGGATATGACCTTTGTGGGCCGCAGCTCACTTCTTCAGATACTTCAGATACTCAGATACGCAGCTCACTTCTTCAGGTAGTAAATGATGTGAAAGATTTCTGCCTGAGAATCCCTCATAGCAAGATGCGAAAAACCTGAGTGATTTCTCCTAACACTGAAAGACTAAACAGTGTAGAAATAGAAAGGCTGGCTGAGATGCGTTAATTTTAGGTGCTGAAGAGTGTCCTGACATTAAAACTTATCTGACAGCTTTTCTCTAGAAGTAATAAAAATATAATCAAACAATAATAATTCTCTCTTTTCTTTTAGGGCGATGGAGCTGTTTAAAGCATGCAGAGATTGCAGAGAACGCCTCTTACGACGTAGAGAATACTCTTTTAGGTTCAAATGCCTTTTACATACCAAACCATTCTAGAATGAGGGGCATTTTCCTCTTTGCCCTGACTGTCTTTCTCCTCTTATTGAAAGTTCTCATTTTCCAATGAACTCAGCAGCTCTTTTGTCTATAGCATATTTATTTTTATAATGAATTGTTCAGAAATACCCATGCTACCTTTCCTCACCAAATCACCTGTTTTGAACTGAGGGAAGATGGCTAATATATTTTTCCTGATTGCGGGGCCTGAACCCAGTTACAGATTGATTCTGAAATTGGCTTCACCTGCATATTCTTTGTTTCCTTTTTTCCGGACACGGCTCTCAGAAGCAGCCATCCCTTTTCCTGACAATCTCCCTTCCTCCAGGTCAGGGCTGCTCACCTGCAATACATGATGAAAGCAGCCAGGTTTAGTACGACATGTTGACCTAGCCATCCCAAAGCTACAAAAGAAGGCTGCCTTGGTGGAAGATTTCCCAGTGGCAGCCCTCACCCAACACCACTACTCGGTAGGGCCGTGGGTAGGGTTGCCAACCTCCAGGTACTAATTGGAGATCTCCTGCTATTACAACTGATCTCCAGCCGATACAGACCAGTTCACCTGGAGAAAATGGCTGCTTTGGCTATTGGACACTATGGCATTGAAGTCCCTCCCCTTCCCAAACCCTGCCCTCCTCAGGCTCCGCCCCCAAAACCTCCTGCCGGTAGCAAAGAGGGACCTGGCAACCCTAGCCGTAGGGGAGGGGAGCAGAAAATCACCATTGTGGCAATGGCAGGATGTCATTTCTGGGGAGAACCTGAAAGTGACGTCACGTTATTGGTGAGACCCTCTAGGAATTACTGAAAGCTCCAGAATCGTTAGCATGAAGGCAGGCATTGTCACTGGACTCGTTCTGTCTGACTAGACCAGCCTGATTCAACCTATCTTCTCCAAAAAGAGCAAAAATTTAGATCTGTGTACTCCTAAGTTGACAGGGCTTGTGTACTTGATTGCTACCCATCATGGAGAACTTCAGTGTGGGCGGCTTTTGCTGTCAGAGAAGCAGAAAGGTACAGCTGATGACTTTCCTGGCACAGAGACAGGTGTGGAGTCCCCTTTGAACTCCAAAGGGTTGCAAGCGTAAGTCTGGCCCTGCTGCTATGCCTGCCATAAAGATTCTTGTGTTGCTTCATTTTCTTAGGCTGCCTTTCAAGACATAGTGTCGGGGGGAGGGGGGGAGATGGCAACCCAAGCTGGCAGTAAGAATTGAGAGGGCATCTGCTAAAACAGTAGCCTGCCTTTTTACCAAAAGATTATTGTATAAACACATTGTGCTAGAGAAAATTTGCAAATCATTAAAATGTTTGCTTTTTTGTAGAATTGTGTTATAAATGTTCTGTCTAAAGTTTTTCTTTAATTGACTAATATGTTATGGTTTTGTCCCTTATGGAAGCCCATGGAACCAAATCTGTGCATGTTTGTTTGGAAGTACACTTTACTGAGTGGGACATATTTTTTAACAGCGGAGCATACTGTTAGAGTGGGGTTGCTACCCTCCAGATGGCACCTGGAAACCTCCCGCTATTACAAACAATATCCAGGCAACCAAGATCAGTTCCCCAGAAGAAATGGCTGCTTTGGAGAATAGATTCTATGTCATTATACCCTGCTGAGTCTCTCCCCTCCCCCAAACCCTGCCCTCCCCAAGCTCCATCCCCCAAGTTTCCAGGTATTTCCCAACCCAGGCCTGGCAACCCTGATCCTCCTCAGTCTTCAGACATGATTGCAAAATGAGACCTTCAGGTACCTCTAAATTGGTTGCGGGCAGCAGCAGGGTGAAACCTTTGCCTCTGGGGTCCTCTTTGTAGTCCTTTTGGGGCATCTGGCTGTAAAGTTGCCAGCCTCCAGGTGGGACCTGGAGATCTCCTGGAATTACAACTGATCTCCAGACTACAGGGATCAGTTCCCCCTGATAAAATGGCTGATTTGGAGGGTCTATTCTATGGAATTCTGCCCTGCTGAAGAAAAAGAAGAGTTGGTTTTTATGCCCCACTTTTCCGTCTGTGTTTAAGGAGTCTCAAAGCAGCTTACAATCGCCTTCCCTTCCCCTCCCTACAACAGCCACCTTGTGAGGTAGGAGGGGCTAAGAAAGTTCTGAGAGAACTGTGACTAGTCCAAGGTCACCCAGTAGGCTTCACGTGGAGGAGTGGGGAAACATACCTGGTTCTCCAGATTAGAGTCCCTGCTCTTAACCACTACACCAAGCTAGCTCTCAGCTAGCTCAGAAACAGGATGCTGGATGTGATGGATCCCGCAAACCTCATGCTTTCACATATGCACTGTCACCTCATGTCCCCTTTATCCAGTGGCGCACAACTTAAAACACTTGCATAGACCAGAAGTGACCTTGATCAGAGTTACGTGGCCTGCACTGGAAAAGCCTATAACATCATTAGGCCATGCACCTCGAGTCCCAGAGTTTGGGACGCTGGGGACCTGGTAACAGTTAATCATCACAGTGCAAGGAATTCAGATTGGGTGCATCACAGCCAGAAGCTGGGCCAGAAAGGGGTAGAGATCAAGAACACGCACCCTCCGAACTTCCTATGAACAAGCAACTATGGCACCCATCAGTCAGGGAACAGTCTCCCTGTTAGTGATTGGATGGATGTTTAAGTACACTCATACACTCACCTTCCTAAATAGACATAAAAGGCCAGGTCACAAACACAACCCATGATTTCCATTCCTATAGTCCCAAGAATTTGCCAAGCAAAGTAAGCAGTTCTGACTCGATTCTGAGCCCACTCTTCCTAAATCATATCCCTTTTGTGTGCCTCACCTGGCAGCACTATTGAATGTTGCCTCACAGAAAACAAACTACAATGCAAATAATAGTTATCTGAGTGGGCTGGCAACCATCCCAAAACTTTGGGATAACCAGAAGTTCAGTGACATCAGAACAAGAGTGCCAGGCCCAGACCTTCAGATAGGCCCTTCTGATTTTCTGTTCTGGTATTTTAGAGTTTTAAAGTGGGTTTTCTATTTGAAGAACAGGATATAAGGATGAAAAGAGCAAGAGTCCAGTAGCACCTTAAAGACTAACAAAAATATTTTCTGGCAGGGTATGAGCTTTCGTGAGCCACAGCTCACTTCTTCAGATACAGCTAGAATGTGAATCCACCTGTCTTTAAGTAGAGGAGAGTGAATTCAGACAAGCATTAGTATGTAAATGTTAACAGTTTGTAAATGTGAATAGCAGGCATGATGGGATTAGGTGTGGTATGCAGAAGAGTCTGTGATGTCCAATCTACAATCCACACTGGACAAACAGGTCAGTCTCTTAGACAAAGATTAAATGGACATAAGTCTGACATCAGAAACCACAATATTCAAAAACCAGTGGGAGAACATTTCAACCTTCCAGGACATTCTGTTGCAGATTTAAGAGTAGCAGTTCTCTTACAAAGGAATTTCAAAGGGAGATTGGAAAGAGAAACTGCTGAATTACAGTTGATATTCAAACTAAAGACAATGCATTTACCTGGGCTGAATAAAGACCTTGCATTCATGGCTCATTACCAATGCTGATTTCTCCACACCCATCTCTCCCCTGGACATCACAGACTCTTGGGCTTGCCTTCTGTTGGATAATACTAGTCAAAAAGAAGCTTGGGTGTTTTATGCATGGCTGTTTTCCTCACTGTCACCCCAGCCATTTCCGACTGTCAAAGGTCGCCTTGCTCTCCCCCTGCGGTTCCCCACATTTTGCCTGCGTTTTCAAATTTGAGATAAAACAGGTCTCTGAAAATGCGGGCAAAACACAGGGAAACACAGGGGGAGAGCGAGGTGACCTCTGACAGGCAGAAACGGCATGCATAAGCAACACAAAGACCTGAAGTCCTCTGTGGGGTGATGGCGAAGGAAACAGTCATGCATAAAAGACCTTAGTGTTGACTGGATGATAGACCTCTCATCTGGGTTTGAGAAATGGAGATAGCTATCTGAAATGGAGAAAGTTACTTTTCCTGAAAACAGGAATGTCATTTTATTAACATTTTAAAACAAGAACGGTTAGATAAACTGAAGGACTTCACATCCATGGTGAAATTGACTTATTTATTTATTATAAATATTGGGAGACAAATTATTACAGCAGGAAAATATCAGTAGGAATTCATCGCTTGATGCTGAAAGTTGTGAGCATGCATTAAAGAAAACTAGGCTGTAGGGAGAAGCTTCCAGTACCTAGAGAGAGAGAGCTCATCGTTCAAGCAGGAAAACAGACAAAAAGTCCAGGCAGACACTGCTTTTTTGTATGGGGGAGGGCTTTTTGCCAACAAGTCACAGTGACCCTGCAAGGCAAAAGACTTCAGAGGTGGTTTGCCATTGCCTGCCTCTGCATAGCAACCCTGGACTTCCTTGGTGGTCTCTCATCCAAATACTGACCAGGGCCGACCTTACTTCAGTTCACAAGATCTGATGAGTTCCATCTAGACTGGACTATCCAGGTCAACAGTAGTAAACGCGACTTGACTCAACAAGTAGCGCATTGCAGTCTTGCCCGGGTTGGCTCCGAGGGGATGGGAGGGTGCCCGTTCCCGCTCGCTTCGGCTCACCTCCCACCCTGGCTTCCTGGCCTATTGCGGGGCCGGCACGGGGGAGTGTGTAGGGGCGACCAGGCAGGCTCCCTCGCCCCCCCCCCCCGGGCCTATTTAAGGGTGCGTGGCGCCTGGCCGCCAGCCTGTTTTGCGGCCAGACAGCGGCTTCAAATCCTATTTGGCATGAAACTTACTGGCCTTCGGTCAGTCATTCTCTTTAAGACTAAACTGTGTCACAGGTCTGTTATGAGGATACAGTGGAGGCAGGAAGAACCACATATGCCACCCTGAGTTCAGAGGAAGATCAGGATAAATGCACTAAATAAATATGTTTCAATGCTAAACATTTTACAGTAACATATACAGCAACAGGAATATTGTATAAACCCTGGTGACTCTGGAAGAAACACCTAAGTCATCTATTTGTTGGAACTATCCCAAGGACTTCTAGGACTGGAATCTTGATAAAACATCAAAAAAATTACTCCCAGTAAATCATTGACTTATAGTGCAACCCTACTCAGAGTTATTCCAGTTTAAGCCCGGTGAAATCAATTCTTAGACGAGACAAGAGTGGTTCTGTGTAGGATTGCACATTCTTGGCCTCGTGAAGAACAATTGCCTGCCTCTCTAGAAATTAACAGTGAAGCAGTCAAGATCAGTTAATCAGGATGTTAGCTTGTGGTGGAACAACACAACTGGTGGTATGAATTTTTCTCCATAGGTTTCTTAGTCAGATAAAAAGTCTACTTCTGAATACCGGAGCGGGTATGTGTGTGACTAGGGTTGCCAGGTTCCTCTTCGCCATCGGTGGGACGTTTTTGGGGTGGAGCCTAAGGAGGGCAGGGTTTGGGAAGGGGAGGGACTTCAACACCATAGAGTCCAATTGCCAGAGCGGCCATTTTCTCCAGGTGAACTGATCGGCTGGAGATCAGTTGTAATAGCAGGAGATCTTCTGCTATTACATGGAGATTGGCAACCCTATGTGTGATAGAGGAGAGCTATGACTTCCGTGCCTAGGTCATGAGCCAGAGGCATCAAGGTAGACATTGGTGCTGGACTTTGGTCTGGTCCAGCAAAGCAACAGCTACCGTATTTTGTCAAATAACTATTTCACAGAAATCCACCAATATATTCCAGTGTGTGTGAAACCAAGACTCAAGAGATTGAATGTTGGGGTTTTGAAGTTGTCATGGTCTCTTCTTTAGGTCTCCAGGAAAATTAATATGGTGGCTCCTGTCTCTCACCACTGCATCTCTACAGGCCTTCATAGTTTCATGAGGTACATAATGTAGGGCTGTTTGAAGACGGCTCATTCAGGGTGGTGGTTGTCCTGAATCAATATAGTTACAGCCAGGCCCAGTGAAGACTCACAGATCAGAAGATCACAAAACCTTGGGTCTGACGTTGTATTTCTCCATGCTTGCTATAGCCTTGAGGCTCCCATGGGAAAAACTTCTAATACTTGATGAGGCAAAGGAATTGAAAGTGGATAACAACACACTTCCTATTCAGTCTGGCATGGAAGATTAGGAGGAAGATAACCCAAGATGGGAACAGACCGAAACAGTATGAGACATAGTTCCCTTGAAAATAGGTTCCTCTGCTCATTAGTATGAATGATTAATGAGTGGATACTAATTTCTGCATCCGTGATGAGGCTTTGAAATCCAGAGCCGACTAGCTAATAAGGCCGTTACATGATGTAAAGAACTTGGTGGCATTTTAATGCTATCAAAGTAGAGTTTGAGCAATAATAGTCTCAGGTATGTTATCAGATTTCAAACCTTAGACAGAAATATAAGTGGAAAGAAATTTACTGCCCTCTTGTGACTTGGCTCCAGAAATAAAAATGTGAGTCTGGCAATATCTTTGCCTGTTTTTCTGTTTCTTGAGAGAGTTCTCACCAGTGGAAAGCTCGGTGAATGCATGCAGTCTTTCAGTGAGCTGCTCTTCAGGCAAAAACCTGAAGGTAGCAGTATCCCCCAGACATTATCAATCAGGTAGTACATCTCCCAAAGGTTATCTGGTTTCAGCACAATAGACTGGATAAAGCCACAACCTCATGTGAGGAATTTTCACCCTAAAGTCTGTCCATCCTAACATAAAGGCCTGCTACAGTTTATTGTAAGGCCTGATTCGTTCTGAAGACAAGCACATTACGGTAATCCCATGCCAGAAAAAACTGTGTATTTTGAAATCTATAAATAGCATTTATAGCACTGTGTAGAACACTTTTGGGACTGGGACATCATTTAGTCGTTATATTATCACATTTTTATCCCACGCTTCCTCCAATGGGTCGCCCCTCTTCCATTTTATCTTAAGAAGCCTGTGAAGTAAGTTAGGTTGAGAGATTGTGACTGGCCCAATTACCCAGTGAGCTTCATTGCATAGCGGGGATTTGAACACGAGTATCCCCAGGGCTGCCGAGAGCCACCATGGGCCCCCGGAAAAAAGATTCTGCCTCCCCCTCCCCATACAATCCTGATCCAAACCAAATATCGTAACCAAAAAAATCACTTTGCTTGTAGTTACCATGAATCTATAGTAATAAAAGAATCCGCCTGTCTGTCCATCTGTCCATTTATGGCAGGCATAACTCCTCACAGAATAAATCTAGGAGACTCAAAATGGGCTGCCAGCTTCAGGATGACTATGGGATTCCAGGGCTAAAATTGAAAGGCATGGGAATATCTTGGCCCAGGTGATCCAACCCCCCCCCACCCCCATGCTATTTGCAATGGAAGCTAAGGGTCTCTGTTTGTGGTAGGCATAATTGATTGTAAAATAATGCTACATTTTGAAAACTGGCCACTGACCCCTGAATGATTATGGAAGTTGTCATGCCAAAAATGAAGGGAATTGGAAGACCCTGAACTCAGTTATCTTCATGATAGGCAACATATAATAAGAGAGTTTTTAAGCAACCTGTAATGTGTCTCTACTACTCAAATCCCCAATCTGCCATGGAAGGTTGCTGGGTGACATGCTCTCAGCCTTCACAGGGTTGTTGTGAGGATAAAATGGACAGGAGAACAATGCAATTCAATTGGGGAGAAAGACTGGGTATGACGTTTGTTATAAATCTAGTTTTAATGACATTAAACAGATTGTGTCATTTATCATATAGCCAAGGTTGACTCAGCCTTCCATCCTTCCGAGGCTGGTAAAATGAGTACCCAGCTTGCTGGGGGTAAAGGGAAGATGACTGGGGAAGGCACTGGCAAACCACCCCGTAAACAAAGTCTGCCTAGTAAATGTCGGGATGTGACATCACCCCATGAGTCAGGAATGACCCGGTGCTTGCACAGGGGACCTTTACCTTTACTTTATTAGATCTTCCACCAACACAATAACAATGATAACAACCCAGTGATTGGAAAGCCCTTTATCCAGGAATCTGTCTCCAAATTGGATAATTTGAGGGTTATTTTAGCAGGGATGGATTTTAATATTACATTGGCAGTTGCCAAATTTCTTTCCCAGACAATTAAGATTAAAAAATATTAATTTATTTATGGGCTAGTTAGATAGTTGCTTTTTCTTTTTTTCTTATTTTGATCTCAGTGTGACGTTGTTCAGGGGCGAATTGGCCATGTGAACAATATCATTAAAGTAAGTAAAGTAAAGTAACCCAGTGATTGGACTGGGAGTTCTAGCTTCTGTTCTACATGTATAACCACTAAAACAGATTAATGTTCCATTACTAGGGTTGCTAGGTGGCCGGCCCACAGCAAGGATCACGCGCTGCAGCATGACAGGATGATTTCCCACTCAAATCATCCTGTTGTGCTGCGGTGCTTCTGGAGGTAAACCAAAAGTGACGGGATCGCATTGCTTGCAGTCATGCATGTGCAACCCCCCCCCAAAAAATCTCCTGCCTGGGCAGGGGGTGGCGGCCTGGCAACCCTATAAGTTACCATGCATATAAAGGGTGGAGGAAGAGGGAAGCATCTGTTTACTACTTTGTTAGAGCACGGGGAACTTCTGTTCATAATATTAACAAAGGTTTGCTAGTGTACTGCCATTAAGTACATTCTGTTGCCAAGCAGGATAGGAATGAGAAGGAGTTGAGACCAAAACTTGAAAATAAATGGAGGGGGGAGACACGGAATAATCGGATGGAGGGAGAGAGAAATGAAAGGGGAAAGTGTGGGGAAAAGGGAGAGAAATTAAGGAAAAGAGAGGGAAAGGCTGTTTTATCTTGCTGCAACACACTAACTTCAGCTTTGCAAGATCTGGTTGAGCTGGGTGCGAGGAAAGGAAGAGAGAAAGGCCATACTATTTCAGAAAATGACCTTGATAGCTGGCTGCAGGCTGGCAATTATGGTAGCAGCCATCAGCGTGCTGTCTTGTCTTGCTCCAGTGCTGGATTGGTTGATGGCTTTAGCATAATCTGTCATGTAATTTGCTTCAGTCTTGCAGAAAGGAAAGTCGAACTCATAGTAAGACTGCCTTTTATTGTGCTCAAACTTCCCTGCACCCTTAGTGGCTGCAGCCAGAAGTGCATTAAAACAAATGGAAAGGCATTCGACTGGATGAAGCGCAACGCTGGCTTCCAGGGCCCTCCAGCTGATTTGGACCTCCCTAATTTTTTTTGTCCGCTAATTTTTTTGTCACCAGTCCTGAGTATCCCTGGTCCTCATCTGGTACACTTACCATTTAACTGCACTGGTTTTCTTTTTATGTTTCACAAGGCCACTATGAGGCTAAACATTCCCTTAGTAGCTCATTCTTGACTCTCTACAGATGACAGTCAATGATCTCATTTCACCTAAAAGTGAGCGGTGCACCTGAATAAACAGGATAAATAAATTCTCCATGTATGGATGCTACCTTTCGAGACCCTGGTCCTTTGATAGCATCCTGGTATATATAAACATTATGCAGATGCTTTGGGGTTGTGCCAGAAAATTATTCTTACATTTCACCCTGGCCTGTCACCAAGGAGCTCTGGTCAGCAACCATGACTTCTTGGTTTTTACCCTCACAACACCTCTGAGGTAGCCTAGGCTGAGAGATGGCAATTGAGTCAACATCACCCAATAAGTTTAATAGACAAATAGAGATTTGAACCCAGCTCTCCCTGATCCTAGGCTGGAATTTATCCACTCATCATATCGGCTGTAGATGAAGGGAAAGTATTATCTGCTAATATTCCTTGGCTGCTGTTGACAATTTGGTTGGATACTATGAATCTGTTCTGCTAGTGACAGAAGTTTCCTCCCGGACCCTTCTGTCAGAGAAAGGCTCCTTCAGCCAGCAGAAGCCTCTATTGGTAGCAGAACAGATTCATAGGATCCAGCAGGTATGTCTGCCAAACAAATCCTAAGTTTGAACCAAAGACCTATGGTTTTAAACCGTTCCATAGTTACACTGTACCAAATAATGGTGATCCTCCTTGGGGAAAGTTTTAAATTGCCAAAGGGTAGGGCAGAACCTTTTAAAAAATCGATAAATCCATAACCTTCTGTGGTGCCAGTTCTTGATTTTACTTCTAGTAACATTATAGGAGTCCCGTGGCGCAGAGTGGTAAGCTGCAGTACTGCAGTCAAAAGCTCTGCTCACGACCTGAATTTGATCCCGACAGAAGTTGGTTCCAGGTAGCCGGCTCAAGGTTGACTCAGCCTTCCATCCTTCCGAGGTCGGTGAAATGAGTACCCAGCTTGCTGGGGGTAAAGGGAAGATGACTGGGGAAGGCACTGGCAAACCACCCCGTAAACAAAGTCTGCCTAGGAAACGTCGGGATGTGACGTCACCCCATGGGTCAGGAATGACCCGGTGCTTGCACAGGGGACCTTTACCTTTAACATTATATACCCCCACTCAACGAGATGGGCTTATTTCCCCCCCCCCATAAAAAGAACATTCTGTAAGAACAAACACAGGGAGTTTAAATTCCATTTCTATTTATTTGTTTTCTTGTACAATATTAAAGAAATAAAAAAACAGAACCAAACTCTGGGTACAACAGTTTGATCTGATTGATTTTGAAGCATACTGCATGTATGCAATTTTTTTTTCTACATTGAAAACAAATGCTCACACAAGATGGCATATAGCATAACAAACTGATGTAAATAAAAAAGTATTAAAGTATTAGCACATAACATGGATGCAGTATATTAGGAAAACAAAAACCTTTTGTTTCATTGTACATTTCTCTCCTGAAATAGGTATTTCATTCCCCCAACTCTTAAAAAAACAACCCACAGCATTTCCTTTTTTATGAAGACATCTTTTCTAATTGTTACTTTCTAATTCAGTGGTTTTCAAACTTTGTCTCCAGAGATAAGGTTCCAGATAGACATCTGCCATAAAGCCCCCATCTGATACAGAAGTTTCTAGGGTATATTCTTAGGAGCACACTCAGTAAAGTAAGGTCATTGGCCAGGACTGTTGGATTTCATTGTCTCCCTGCATAGTGTATGTACCCTTCGAAACACCCAAAACATTCTTCTTGGGGGGTGGGGGAACAACACAGTAGTGGGCAAGCCATCTTTGAGGGGCAATTGGCCACCACTGCTGATCAACCCGTGTTAACCGTCTGAGGAAACCAACATTTCCTTGGATCCAATTTGAAAGCCACTGTTCTAATAGCACCCCCAGATTACAAGCTGTTTTTAACACCCACAACTTGTACGTAAATCAGCATTTCTTTGCACGCTGTCCATTCAGCATATCTGAACTGCTGCACCCACTAGCATATTTCCCTTGTGTAGTGTAAAAAAAAAAAAAATCAGTTTCACAACCCCAAATAATAAAAGTTGAAATTTTGTTCAAAATTTCCATTGCAAATCTATTTGAATGGTTTAAAAAAGAAAACCCTGAAAAGAGAACTTCACTAACAGAACAACCCCCCCAACAATTTCTGTGAATATCAAAACAACAAAAATGACAAAAATAATACCTTATCTTCAGTATTAATTGGTTCATAAAAACAAGAGATCTGGCAACTGGTTTACAACAGGAGATATGTCACCTATGTGCTCTCCTTCCTAACAATGCAAGGCTGCATTTTTCATCGTAGTCAAAGGAAACTAGAGCTTGTGAAAGCCATCACTTTTGTCTCAGCAATGAACACCCGAAAGCGTCTTATACCAAGGCATACCATGGGCCCATCTAGCTCAGCATTGTCTACTCTGACAGTGGCTCTCCACAGTCTCAGGCAAAGAAGGGTCTTTCACCCACACCGGCTACCAGAGATCCTCTAACCGGAAAAGTCAGGGATTGACCCCGAGACCTGCTCAATGTAAAGCAGGTACTTGACCACAGAGCCATAGCCGTTCCCTACACTTACTGTAGTCTAAACCCAGTGGAGATCCTCCAAATTTAACCAGGCATTCTCTGCTTCACATTCTCTGGTTCACTTTAGGCCAGTTCCAACATTACCTTTTGTGGGTTTCACTCTCCCCCAGGGTAAGGAGGGGAAAAGAGAGGGGGAAGGAATTGTACTGTTAGGTATCTGCCCCTCTCATCTCTTCCTTCCAATGTTTCATAATTCCAGAAATGTTCAAAACAGTGAATTTCTCCATTGACTTTTATGGAGGAGGTAGCCCTGCTAGAACAAAGGCATGACTTTGCATAGTGATGTCTTGATCGCTGAAATGAACGAGAATGGACATACTCTAGAAATCCCTTCTCTGTAGGATGGCTCAGTGGTTCAAGGCAAGACTTTGCTGCCCATTTCCCTGTCTTAGGGATAGCGTAGTCTGGCCCACGATCTCTTGTATGGCTCTTCACCCCCACTATCTTCTCTAAGCCCACTTTCCTCTTACATGGAAGCACTTCAGATTTACACTGAATGAAAAGATGATGTCTGAACAGGCAGTGGAACTAAGGGTAAGTTTCACAGCGTCTCTCATAGGTATGCGTTTTTGTCAAGGTCTGCCAGCTTTGGATGTACCAACTTACTTTTGAAACCTTTTCCCCTCCTCTTCTGGGCAATAAGGGCTACAGTCCTAAGGACGCTTTCCTGGGAGTAAGCCACACTGAATGACATGGGTCTTACTTCTGAGCAGACACGCTCAGGATTGCTCCTAAAATGTTGGAACTGGCTTTTCAAATATTGGTTTTGATCTCCCCCTGAACTAAGTCCGCCCTTCTCCATTAAAGCTTGCTATTGATTCACTCCATTAGTAAGCTCAGCCTACTCCTTTGCAAATGCCACTAACTTACTCATAAATCCCTAAATCTAACACTCCAAGCACTGTTGTATGATTTTATACAGTGAGGATCATGGAGCAGTTTCTGCATAATGTATAGGAGCACAACACCCTTGACTGAACACGAGGTTTAGATCTGGCCCTAAAATCTTGTTTTCTGAACATTTACAGCAACCTTCCCCCTCCTCAACAATAAACCTTCAACTATTTGCATAACTAAAGGAATAAACATCTTTAGACTGCCTGTTCTTGTTGTTTTTAAAAATTTAAGGCTAATAATTGTAAATAATGGGAAATGCAGTAAAATTGTTCGGGTTTGCACTGTCCCTTGTTTCTTCAGGAAGTCAAGTTTTCTGCTCAATAATTAACCTGATATACAAAGGGCGGGGGAGACCTTTGGAACAAAAAAAGAACAATGCCCATTGACTGAAAATGTTCTATGCAGATGCAATAACCTGCTTTAAAAAAAGAAAAAGAAAACAATACCTATATGACCCATAACTATATGCGTTTCGACTCTGCTCCATCAATATTGAACTTCATCTCTTTCGATTTTTGATTGCCCACATGTAAAAAGTCAAAAAGAAACCTGGTGCTGTCAGCTCAGTACAGCTGCCTTCAAGCCATAAGGTGTAGTATTCACAGGTATATCATTGACCAGTGGTGGTTTTCTGTATTGGCATTTCCCCTGATCTGTCTTTTACAGACACTCCAGCATTACTATCAATACTTTTGCCACAGCCATTCACCTTCCAAGGCTACATTCCAGCCACTCCAACCTCCCATCCGCTTCACCTGCCTTTTTCATCAACAAAAGGAGGTGGGGAAAACAGCCTCCTCTGTCCAGTATATAGTAATGATCATGCCTTACTATTTAACCCAATGCACAGCCAAGTATTACATCTCTCGCTTGTCTTGCATAACATATATTGAAGGCCTGCGTTTACTGTAATGCATTCCGTTAAGAGATGCATGTCTTAATATAAAAAAGCTTAAATTCATAAAACTATAAATATGATCCATTCGAAATACATAAGAATCTCAGGACGTCATTTGCATTCCAGTGGTACTAGGGATATGATGTCCTTGATGCATTCTCAGTCCCAAATATGTTATTAAAAAAAAAAAACTCATTAGATGAATATGATAGGTATGGATAGACCTACAACAAATATAGTGCCTTGTGTCCCATATGTCAAAAGTAACAAGCAACTGGCTAAGATCCTTTAGCATCTCTGCCAGGTTGATCAGCTTATCACTGATAGGTTGGCTTATTACAATGAAGCTTCTCTTTCTAGCGTTTTAGGTTTCAGCAACAAAATACACAATTTCCTTTTTTTTTAAAAACGGCTAAATAAGGCTTTGCAAAATGAAACGTTACTGCAATTAGAAATGTCAAAGGTGCGTGGTGACCTGTTCAAATACAATTTTGCTGACTAGCTTCGTTTCCGTTTGACACAACTAAAAGTTGCAATAAAGTTGTTTTTAAAATAGTGTTGGTATGTTCCATTGTAGTGTATATTAAAAGATACATCTAAAGTGTACTTTAAAAAAAATGGACTGTTTGTAATCACATTTGAAGTTTTAGATATATGTATATATATTTTTAAAAATGGCAATGGTTAGTACTCAATCTGGCCTATTTTACAATAGGGTAGTAGTGTAAAAAAGAATGACTAAAACATTTCACCAGATTGGGAATATTTACTACCTAAATGCCATAAACAGCTATACTGAACAAATGCAAAATAGTATTGTTTGTGCCTCTGCATGTATTAAAGATGATCTAGAGCATGGTGGCTGATCTGAATTTTAAAAAAATAAAATAATCCATATTCCATGCAGCACAAGTATACTGAAAGATACAGTGATTTTTTAAAGCTCAAGTTATGTAGATTTAAAAAAAACACACACATTTGGTACTATTGTCATAAAAATTATATTACGTATAAAGTTTTTGGAACCAAGCTGCCTTCTGCAGCCAAAAGCTTCTTGTAGTCAACTCTTTTGGTTCATTAAAATCTGGCTGTGTAACCAATGATTGTAAGTTCTGACACAGGCAAGAAAATCTCCCTTGTCTTCAGAACATTTCTACGTAACTAAAAACGAAAGGTTATAGATGCATATACATAGTTCTACTCCTTAAAAATAGATATATACGTATATATTTGCATATATTTCATACTTAAGTTATTGCCAATGAAACCTAGACAAAGGTTCATTGACATAAAAGGGTCTCTTGGAAGTCAATAAGGCATCATTGGCTAGCTGAGGGACTTGAGGCTGCTCTGCATTTATTTCTAGAGGGAAAAGGAAATCTCGGATTTCAACAACTGAACCAAGCACTGAGCATCAATTACAGCCAAGTGAGAAAGGGCTCGTTTTTGTTGAGGACCGATTCCACATCGTTGAGGATAGGGATCAGATCTTCAGACTCCAATGTCCCAAGATCAACATTTGTTCCTGGAAGACAGTCAAGGAAGTCAGGGAAACGGGTTGGTTGTGGGTTGATATTCATGGGGGTCTGTGCTACATTATCGCCTGCAAAAAAAGAAAAAAGAAAAAGAGAGAGAATTAGTGAGGCACAATCTTCAATACAAACCTCAATGCAATCTGTAGGAACAAGGTAGACCAGAAGATATTAAACTTTAAGATTCAATTGGGCCCAACAGTCCGAGAGTGAGAGATGCCAGGGCAGTGTGCAAACTGAGGAGGTCTCACCCTAGTTGGTGCCTGGCTGGAAGACAGTATGCTGTAGCAGAAGAGTTGTTTCCTTGTGTTGCTATGGATGCAAAGTGTGGGTGAATCCTGAAACCATCTGGACAAGGCCAATTATGTGTATCTTTCCCACATAATTAGTCTCATCCATTTGGATGCAGGTATTCACACACATACCGCCACAGCGCCAAAACAGAAGCGGTTCCCATGTGGCTGTATGTATCCATTATATAAAATGGGGCCTTGGTTTTCAAAACAAGGGCAGCATAAGTAAAGGTCCCCTGTGCAAGTACCAGGTCATTCCTGACCCATGGGGTGACGTCGCATCCCAACATTTACTAGGCAGACTTTGTTTGTGGGGTGGTTTGCCAGTGCCTTCCCCAGTCATCTTCCCTTTACCCCAGCAAGCCGGGTACTCATTTTACCAACCTCGGAAGGATGGGCGGCTGAGTCAACCTTGAGCCGGCTACCTGAAGCCAACTTCCATTAGGATCGAACTCAGGTCGTGAGCAGAGCTTGGACTGCAGTACTGCAGCTTACCACTCTGCACCACGGGGCTCCTAAGGGTAGCATATAAAAGTATAAATTCATAAGTGACCCCCAATGCAAAATTTGCACGCTTAGCACTTTCTCAACAGTATTTCTCAGCAGGAGCTAAAACATGCCAACAGAATCTAAGGAAATTTTCAACATAGCAGGCTACAAAGCCACTGTTGGGATAGGCGGCAGAAAATTCATGCATGCACAGACAGAGGCATTTAGCCCTACATATAAAATCATCCTAAACCCAAATTGCCCCCGTTGTAACACTGAATAACCTTAACCTCACTGCTAACCCCAAATATTAAATAACCCTGCTAATGGGAAATAATTGTAACCCTAACCTCAAACATAAATCAACATGACTAATGGTAAAATCCTAAAAACACTTTCTTGGAAGTAGATCCCACTGAATTAAATGGGAGTTACTTTCAAGTAGGCCTGCTCAGGATTGTTCCCTGAACCGTCCTCTGTACACAAACATTTCCTCTACTGAACTAGATGTCAAGGAAAAGCATTCTAGAAATGTTTTCACTCTACCCTGTGTGCTTCCTACGAATGGAAGAACAGTCTAAACTGGTGTCGCCTGATGAAGATGTATCTCCTCAGTGAGAACAAGGCCTTGTGACAGGCTGTGAAACTGAGACGGGCTGTCCAACTTAGATATGGTGGATAAAGAAAGACCATCACAGTGCCCAGAGTTCTATGTACAATGGAATGCCTACAGGTGGGGCCCTTCTTCAACAGCATGAGCAACTCTGTGCATGCATCAGTTCCTCCACAGATGTGAATGGGGGGGGGTCTTTGCAGGCAGGAGAGCTCCAATGCAACAGAACTCCTGCAAGTAACACTACCAGCACAGGATATTTATTTTTAAGAAATAGACAAATTTTAAAATTGTCCAACCTGAATCCCACTCTTGCAATCCAGTCAAACTATTCTTCTGTCTTTGACTGCAAAGCTGTCAGCTATGGGCAAGAAACAGAAGACCTCCCAGGTGAAAACCAGAGATAGACTGCAGTATTTTTAAATGAGTGTTCAGGAACTAAACCTGAAGATTTCATCATTCTTTCTTTCTTTCTTTTGAGGAATGCACCACACCTGACAAAGCCCACCCTGAGCAGTGTTGCGTACACTCAACAAATGCTGCATTTCAGTTTATATGCCCTGAAACCTGTTTCCGAAACTGTTGTTGAGCATGGAATCTGGCTATCTCATATAATGACCATCTGGGGAAGAGCGCTTCTCTGGTCATACGTAAAAGAACCTGCTCCTCACCACTGAGTCACAATGCCAGCGCCCACTTAAGCTGGTTTGAAGGGAAGGGCTTCTTGGAAAGTTTGAGCCCCCAGCAGCATGGCCTCATTGATCCCATATGGAAACATGGGCAATGGAATTTGTGGTTCAGGCAAGCATCACATTACATTGGCTGTCAAGTGGGTCGCCGTTATTTTCTTTCATTAATTTATTTTCTTTTCAAAACAAGATGTGCTTTTATATCCTACCTGTGTCCATCTCATCTACATTGCTGAGGAAGTCTTCAGGTGTAGTTGGTATGCTGTAGCATCCTAAGCCTAGGCCACTGTCTGTGCTCTGCTCCCTGGAATGGTATGGCCCACTATGAATTGAGACATGAAGAAACCTCAGTCAAGATCGTACTTCTGAAACATATGCCCCCCCACCGAATGTTCATTACTGAGAGAAAGACAGCAGGCCATGTGGGCTAGACTCCAGCTCTCTAATTTAGGGATGAGTATACCCGGCGTGTTCCTCGGATCCCCTGTGCCAGCATGAAATGGAGCACAGCATTTGCAACCGGGAATTTTTAGATGTCACACTGAGTCACCGTGATTACCAGCAGGTGACGGCTCAAAGACTAGATGGGATGGGACTAGGCATGACTTTCCAGTGGTCAGGGGTGAGGTTTCAGTGCCCCACACAGCTTCCTGGCATCTTGTGGCTCCTATTCGCTGTCCCCGTACCCTACTTGCCTACACCCACAACATTCATGCTCCTCCCTCCCTACTGTGCCATCCCACTCTTTGCTGAGAATCCCACATGCTTCAGGAGCCTGACTCTTGGAAGAAAGCTTATAGAGAGTAAGCAGACATAGGCAGGCTAATTTGCATGAGTTAAGCAAACATGCCTTCCTAGTCTCTGGCTTTGTGTGTGTACATCACTGCCATAACTAAGAGACAATGATTTCCTGCGGCAGTATCACACTTCCAGAGACACTAAACTATTCCAAGGTCATATAGCCAAGTTGATCAATTCGAGCAAAATTCACAGGGACAGTAATTAAGACCAACTAAGAGTTACAGGATAGTATGTAAGTGTTCCAGTGACACAGAAGTGTTCCTCCGACTAGGCGTCACTCGGGCCTCGACTCTGTGGTCAAATTATGAAGATCTTTGGGCAGTTCTCTACACACATCTAAAAGATGCAAGGAAGGAACTGTTAGAGCAAGAACAGGCTGGAGAAAGGTTTGGTTCTTACGGGAGCTCTGCTGTTTTCCATCACCACCATTAGCAGTATACAAAATAAAAGGCCCTCTGCTTTAAAAAGCAGTAACGGTCTTTCAGGTAGGAGAATGTCAAAACAGCCTCTCTGAGATAATATATAAAAAAACGAGGATGAGCAAACGGTGTACTTGCCTATTCAGGAAAGGATCCGATCCATTATTTGTAATAGATCTCATATCTTGGGTCATGTTAGGTGGGCTCACAGCAGTCTGAACAGGGGCCATGTTCTCAGACTCCATGGGAAGTTGTCTGTACAAATCAGCTTCCTAAAGTTGAAAACAAAAAAAAGGAACACATGCTGTCACTTCTGGCCAAGTCCCACAGATGTTCTAACTCTCCTGATTTCTTGGAATTTGTCCCTCACAAACCAGTGCCACAGTATCACTTTCGGGAGGCAACTGTGGGTAAATAAAGTTGTAAACAGCCAAACTGGCCCATGCAAACTCCAAAAGCAAGGTCCGTGTGATACCTTTTATTATTGGGACCAACCAAATCAATACAAAAAAAGCTCAAAAACTTACACAATGTTATGTCACGATGGGTTAGCCATGTTAGTCTGTCTGTAGCGGTAGAAAAGAGCAAGAGTCTAGTATCACCTTAAAGATCTGAAGAAGTGAGCTGTAACTCTGCCAGAAATTTTGTTAGTTTTTAAGGTGCTACTAGATTCTTGCTCTTTTCTACGGCTACAATGTTTTGTGTCAGTTTGGTTGGTCCAAATACAAGGTATTAACATAGATTGTGTGTGGGTGACTTTGTTAAAAGGCCGACACCGTTTCTTACTTCCTGGAGCTACTCTGATCCATAATTGTGTACGTGAAAGCAGAATCCAACAGTGGCAACATGAGGTTGGATGCTGTTCTGGGTAAATTAGTGGAAAGCATTATTAAAGATAGAATTGTCAAGCATATAGAAGGGAAAGGTCTGCTGGGCAAAACCCAACATGGCTTCTGTAAGGGTAGGTCCTGTCTCACTAACCTATTAGAGTTTTTTGAAAGCGTCAGTAAGCATGTGGACAGGAATGAGCCTGTGGATATTGTGTATTTGGATTTCCAAAAAGCTTTTGACAAAGCCCCCCACCAAAGACTGCTAAGCAAACTTCATAGTCATGGGATAAGAGGACAAGTCCTCTTATGGATTGAGAGCTGGCTGAAAAATAGGAAGCAGAGAGTAGGAATCAATGGTAAGTTCTCACAATGGCAGGATGCGAGCAGTGGGGTGCCTCAGGGATCTGTGTTGGGACTGGTGCTTTTCAACCTGTTCATCAATGACCTGGAGTTAGGGTTAAACAGTGAAGTAGCCAAGTTTGCAGATGACACCAAATTATTTAGGGTGGTTAAAATAAAATCAGACTGTGAAGAGCTCCAGAAGGATCTCTGCATACTGGAAGAATGGGCATTAAAATGGCAAATAAGATTCAATGTGAGTAAGTGTAAAGTGATGCATATTGGGGCAAAAAATCCCAACTTCACATATACACTGATGGGATCTGTGCTGGCAGCGACAGACCAAGAAAGGGATCTTGGGGTGGTAGTGGATAACTCAATGAAGATGTCAACCCAGTGTGCGGCTGCTGTAAAAAAGGCAAATTCCATGCTGGCCATACTTAGACGAGGAATAGAGAATAAAACTGCTGATATCATACTGCCCTTGTACAAATCTATGGTGAGACCACACTTGGAATACTGTGTACAGTTCTGGTCACCACACCTAAAAAAGGATATTACAGAGCTTGAGAAAGTGCAGAAAAGAGCAACCAAAATGATTAGGGGACTAGAGCAACTATCCTATGGGGAGCAGTTAAGACGCTTAGGGCTGTTTAGCTTGGAAAGAAGGCGGCTGAGGGGAGACATGGTAGAGGTCTATAAAATTATGCATGGTTTGGAGAGAGTGGACAGGGAGAAAATTTTCTCCCTCTCCCATAATACTAGAACATGGGGTCATCTGCTAAAGCTGGAGGGTGAGAGATTCAAAACAGATAAAAGGAAGTATTTTTTCACACTATGTTTTTGTAGCTGAACGGTGACACCTAGTGGAGCATAGGAGCAGTGCAAAGGGTGGCAGGGAACCAAGGAACTTTCTTAATAGTAAGCACAGGGAGCACATATGGCCCTGTCAATCATCCAGCCACGGCCGACTGCGTTTTGGTCCAGCCATAGGCCGTGACAAAGTAGTAAACATTCATAACACATTGCAGTTCAAAATGCACAGCCCTCCATCTAGCTTGCTCACTTGGGGAGTAAACCTCTGGGAATTTCTGGTTTTGGGGCAGCTCCCATTCACATCAAGACCACAGTTCTTAAAGCAGCCCCAGCACCTCTTGCTCTGGGGCGCTGATGAAGGATTAAGCTGGCTCCTCACTCTGGCCCTCAGATGGTCAGGGCTGAATTGTCAGGCTGAGTCAAAAATTGCTGCAACAGGCATAAATATGGCTTGGTTCCCGTCAACATGCTTCCCTCATTTCCTTTCTTCTTATGGGTTTGAAACCAACTCTATGTAATGTACAAATTACGGGCACACAGAGGGAGTTTTGTTTGTTTACTTCCTCAAAACCAGGATTCAAATCAAACTCCAATTCACCTGGGTGCCTGAAATCGTAAATCACAGGGAACCAGAATCAGTTTCAAAACAGGAACCCCATATGAGCGACAAAGGAAGAAGAGGAAGAAGAAGAAGAGTTGGTTTTTATATGCCGACTTTCTCTACCACTTAAGGAAGAATCAAACTGGCTTACAATCACCTTCCCTTCCTGTCCCCACAACAGACACCCTGTGAGGTAGGTGGGGCTGAGAGAGCTCTAAGAGAGCTGTGACTAGCCTAAGGTCACCCAGCTGGCTTCATGGGTAGGAACCCAGTTCATCAGATTAGTGTCCACCGCTCATATGGAGGAGTGGCGGATCAAATCCGGTTCTCCAGAACAGACTCCACTGCTCCAAACCACTGCTCTTAACCACTACACCACACTGGAGGGGAACAAGGGGAGTAGGCAGGTACAAGAAACAAGCTGCATTTGTGTCCAGCGTGGCAAATTGTAGATTAGTCCAAGTGTATCCTTCATAAGCAGGAAGAGGGACACACTAATTTGTAGTGTTTTAAATAATTCCACATGGAACTGGGAGTGTTCTCACATTTAGCGTTAACTCTAACACAGGGTTTTCCAGAGCCCTGACGAAGTTGCCAAAGCCATGACAACCACTGGATTGGCATACTCTGGAAGTGAAGTCCCAGTACCTCTCAGGTGCCTTGGTTACAGATGCCAACATAAAAGAAGCACGTAGTAGCAGTAGAGGAGCTCAGAGAGTGGCTGGGGAGCCTAATGCTTGCTCTGGCTGCTGGAGAGAGGAACCAAGTAGCCCCCCATCGCCTCCCCTTCTACATCATGCTGCTAGGAAGTAAAAGGAAGGGAGGAATAGCTCCAAGGCCACCAACACAGCAGCCCTGATGGCACAGAGGTATGACAGAACAACCTCTGGTCATAGACCAGGATCAAGACAGATCTCAACGTTTGAGCTGAGGTAAGCAAACACTCTTCTGAGTGCAGGCCTTGGATGCTCCAAAGGTTTTCTTGTTCAGGGCCCAGGCCGTGTCCTCTGAGACCCTCTAAAACCTGAGTGGCAATACCAAAGACATTCAAGTTACATTGCGCCTGACTTCAAGCTGCCCTGACCTTTTTACCTTTCTGCATAGATATATCCATAGGAAGCTAATAAAGGCACTGTGTTTCATATATAGTGCTTCCTTTTTCTTGGAACAACTTTGCTGGGTTGAAGAGCAGGGGATTTCTCCAACATTATTCACTGATGCATAGGAATTGTCAGAGTCCAAATTAATGTTTAAAGCCAAGAAGCAATAACTCTGTTTTTATTCAGAAACTATTACCCTACGTTTTTAATTTAAAACTTATTTTAACCTGCCTTTCTAGAAGTTTACTCTGGCCGGTTCACAACGTTAAATTCAATCCAGCTTCCATATTTATATGTCCATATTACATGAAATACAATTCATTTGGATAATCTTTTTTTAGACTGTCCCCGTTGGCTCTCATGGCCCTTTCTTACATGCCCAGGGTAATGGGAAGGGGCTGTGGCTCAGTGGTAGAGCCTCTGCTTGGCATGCAGAAGGACCTGGGTTCAATCCCCGGCATCTCCAGTTAAAGAGACCAGGCAAGTAGGTGATGTGAAAGACCTCTGCCTGAGACCCTGGAGAGCAGCTGCTGGTCTGAGTAGACTATACTGACTTTGATGGACCAAAAGTCTGATTCAGTGTAAAGCAGCTTCATGTGTTCATGCCGATCGCCACTTTGGGGTCAGGAAGCAATTTTCCTCCAGGCCAGCTTGGCCAAGGATTCTGGAGGGGGGTTTTTTTGGTCATCTTCTGGGCATGGAGTAGGGGTCACTGGGTGTGTGTGTGGGGGAGGAGGTGTTGTGAATATCCTGCATTGTGCAGGGGTTGGACTAGATGACCCTCATGGTCCCTTCCAACTCTATGATTCTTTGTTCTGGATCTTTTCATTCTACCAATGTCTGAAAGCCACCACAGCTGAACACTGAGGCTAGAAACTAGTTACCAGCCTCTCCTTCTTTGCCATCACAGGACAAGCGGATACCCAGCTGTACAGCTGTATCCCTCAGGCTTTGTGGTCGCTGAAAGAAACTGGAGGAGAAAGGAATGGTCCTCCAATGCCAAACAGATGACAGCTTTGGAAGCACACAGTATAAGCTGCGACCTCAGAGTGTGGCAGGTCATTTGGCAAATGGAGCGCCTCCTGCTGGCCAGTCATGACTCATGCAGTGACATTCATATATATAAAAAAATAACCTTGGCAGTCCTTATGATCTGTTCTCTTTGGTACTGCCACGAACGAAATGCCTTCCGAAAAACGAAGGGGCGAGGAGCCAGTGGAAACAAAAGGGAAGATCAAGGCAGCTGGGAAAGAGCAACAGCATTAAAATGCCTGGCACTGCCACTAAAAATGCCTCCCCACCCCTCTAGTGGTTTCTGTCAAAGCTGCCAAAAATTGTAAAGGCTTCAAAGGGGTGCAGCGTGCCGAATTATTCACCGTGTCTCTGTACGCGCACCGACTCTTGACGTAACCTTCTTTTAAACTACATGACAAATTATTCTAAAAATCTCCCATCATGTTTCCTGGAAGCCTTCCGGGTAAAAATTGCCGCACATCCACAGCTGCTAATTTGTCTCCACAGAATGTAAGGAGGGTCTTGTTTCATGCTTCTTCTCACTAGACTTCCGTTCCATCCGTCCTTTGATTCAGGGCAGCAATTGAACATTCAAACGCCCACCTTTCATTACAAACAAACAAACCAAAAAGTTTCTAGTGCTCAAGGGTCTGGAAGAGACGACGGTGCTAACAGAACTGAAACCAAAAAAAGTACAATAGACCTAAATTCATTCTGATTCTAAACTTTCAGTAATGTCCACAGATTGACTGAAGTTCAAATTTTCAGAATGAAACATTCAGGATAATGACTAATATACCACATCTCTCACGCAATTCACTGATCTACTTGATAGCAGATAACGCAGTATCTGCTTCTCAGAAAGTGTCATTAGCTGTTTTATCCAGTGAGTGATATGTATTTAATGTAATATTATTTTGTGAACATGCTAAAACAATGTGGGCTAGGGAGTTTACTGGGCACTTGCGTTCTTCTGAAATAATTTTACTGTATCTCCCTTGTGTCTTGGTTGAGTTTAAGGCATTACACCTCACCAATAAGAAAGCTCATCTACCGTATATTTATGGATTTCTAACCAGCAGAAATAGTCTGGCAAGGAAAAAGTTCTGTTAAAGGGTATCTGGAAGAAGAGAGTTTGCATTTACAGTTTGCATCCTTAAACACTAAGGACCAATCCTCATTTAAGATCTTATTTTGTAATTGTTTACAGCTTGCCAATGGTTGCTAAATCTAGGGAAAGGAAAAAAAGGCTAATATGTTAAATGAAAGATGTGCATTTGTTTTAGCTGGTATCTCCCATTTCAAGAAGGATTAATGCAACTGAGAATATGTGACTGCAGTGTAATATACAAAGTTACTCATGGCCTGGGGCTGGACATATTTTTAATTTTGGCCTGCGGTGGTAATTATGTTCCCTACTAGTTATTCCAAAAACATGAAGTAGGTTGTTCTAGGAAGGCACAGGTACTTGCCATGGGAGGCATCAATATATTTAATTCTGAACATGGCTCAAGAATGTGGATCAAAGAATTTGCAGAATGCAATCATGTACAGATAGGGTTACAGATATTTCTGTAAGCCTAGAGAAACCCCTAAAAGAATTCCTAAAAATTAGGAAAAATCCTAAAAATTAATAAAAACAGTTGGGGGTTCAACACCCCTTTCCAGAGATCTCCAGCTGAGATCTCATGAAATTTCTGCATAGTAACTAAGGGAGTAAAGCCCAGGCCTACACAACTCCAATGTAACCACAGCTTAAGGGAAAGCAACAAAGAAAAAGAAATAACATGACTGAGCATTTTTAGACATTCTCATATTCCATGAAATTAATCAGTATCCTAAACACAGATTTGGAATTAAGTCCTACTTAAATATCAGTTAGCTTCCTTTATAATTCCACATGGTGTTTTATATCAGACCAAACATAAACTTGGAGATGCTTCAGTCAATAGATTGAGGAAGATATTTGCAGATGCAGGAGTTGACCACATATGTGACATGTGGCTAGACAACTATGAGATGCCCAAATTCTCTGGGTGCCACTGTCATCAAGCCTCCAGTTGATTAGTCTATTTCTCCCTGTATTTTGAAAACAGGAGGAAAATAGCTTCCTTATACTGAGGTACTTGAGCGTGAATTTGGGCCAAATTGAACAGGGAGCCACTTTCATAAGAACAACTGGATGAATGTACGAAACAGGTTTTTCCCGCAAGTCCCACAGAGGCACAAATGTCTTTTTATCCCAGCATTCTTCTGGCATGAAGTTTTGCCTCCTTGTTGACCTTGGTCAGTTGCCTGCATCTTATTTTGGGGGCAGGGGAGAGCAGCCCTTCTCTTTTCCTTCTTTCTATCCCTTGGAAGACCATCTCCATCTACTCAGCCCTCATGGTCCCAAATATGGAACTGTACTGTAGGCAAAACAATGATACTGATATGTTCCACTGCTCTTGTGAACGGAGGTGGGAAGCCAGGAGGATTTTGATGGAGACTGAAAAAGCTGCTGTGGCCATCCCTGAATTCAGAGCATGTCTGAATACCAGTTCTGCGGGGTGGGGGGGCAGTAGTGGGGGGGATTCTTGCCTTCATTCTGCCCTCTTGTGGACTTCCCAGAAACATCTGGTTGGCCTCTACAAAAAACAGGATGGTGGATTCAATGGACTGATGAAGCAGATCTTTTCCAACTACTCTTAAGTGCGTTAATGCATATCCTCCATTAGGTCTGGTTTCACTCATTGTTTGTCCTCATCCCTCTCAGTTTCTCTCTTTCCTCTGCTGAAATCTAAGCATACATTCCTTGACTAAAGACTATTTTTTGTGATTGTGTTACTCTGCAAAGTATCTTGTAGATGGCGCTCTGCAAATATAATAACAACAACAAAAAGTAAGAGTAAAGAGAATAGATCCTGCTTTTGGACAGGAGTTAAACTAGATGTCTTTCATTCCTTACAGCTCTGCGATCAGAGCTTACTTCTGTGAATTACCCACTCACATGCAATGCTGCTCCTGGAAATGCAAGCATGGGCCAGTGAGACATCAGAGGTACCTACACTGCTGAGGTCTAGGAGTTAAACCTGCTGAGGTCTAGGATCTTCGTAAAAGCAATTTTACAATGACCTCAAACAGAGAGGATGCTATAGAATAGATCATCTGTGCAACCAGACAACCCTGGTGGGACATTCCATGAGGCCGGTGGGCTGTTTTGCTCAGTATGTCACGTTCTGCAGGCTTGGACTAGCTAGAATTACCCAGACCACATTGCAAAAGCAAGTACTTCAGTTTAGCAAACACACTTTAACAGTCGTGAGGAGCCATGAGTACCCTAACCCCTGCCTTTTAAGTATTCCCCTTCCCAGAGAGCCTTCGTCCAGCATAGCTATGGCTGCACAGAGAATAGGAAACGGAGCTAGGAAGAATCCTGGGGTACCCCCACCTAACTGCACTAGCATGTATTAGACACTTACGTTCTTAAAATATGTGTAAACCGTTTAGAAATTGGGCCCGGGGAGACCTAGATTAAAACCCTCACTCTTACATGAAGCTCACTGGGTAACCTTGCTCTAGTCATCGTCTCTTATCTTAACTTACTTCACAAGGTTTTTGCTAAAAATGGAGGAGGTCAAGGTAATGTATGCTACTCTAAACTCCCTGAAAGTTGGCTAGGGAAAAAAATGAAACAGCCCTATTCTCCGAAACCTGTTTAATTTCCAGGTGAACATAACTCAGGAAGCTGTTGAGAGCCTAGCGGCCATTTTTTAATTAGAAAGCACTGCCATTTTCATTTGCAAATCAGGATGAAACGGTAAAGAGGACTCCAAATACGTCAACGAAACACAAATCGCCCTTTCGCTTTGTGACATTACAGCGGCTTCCTTAAGTCGGATGGACTCTTCCCTGAGGCAGCTCAGAAAATGGCTCTTCACGCTGTCTCGGCCTTGTAAAATGAAACTGGGGTGGGAACAGGGGGTGGGGGAGAGCCCCCCAGTTAACCAGGCAGCTCCAGAGAGCTGTGCACTCCATCGCTGCTGGGTGTGTCACTCTAGGAAGAGCAGCTGCAGCGTCAGAAATTTCTGCAAAGGGAGCTTCCTGTCAGCTAGCCAGCCAGCAGCTGCCGTCAGGCCCAGGAGTGCGCTTGCCAGAAGAATCCCACTCCCTTTCACCCAAACCCTCTTCACCTCCTTCTTGTGGCTTAGCAACCAGCACACACTCTTACTCAGCACTTCTCCCCCCCACAGCCCATGAAAGCAGGTTGCATTAAAAACACAAAAAGCAACAATGGAAAACAAATGAGGGAAAAATGTATTTGCAACAACACCCTTCAGAGAACCCGAAGTTCTCCCCTCAGACGGCTAGGCCTCTGGACCACTCTTGAAGCTGACAGGAAGTCCTTAAAATTACTACTGATTGAGGCTACACGCCACAGATCGCTCCCCAGTATGGAGGAGGGGACAAAAATCTGCTCTTTGCTAAATTTAGCATGCACAACTGCAACTCGGGAGGGCAAACAGGACCAGCTTTCCACAACCGCCTTTTGCACTCTGCTTGTAGGGAGATTTTCAGGATGCAAAACAAGAATGTTAATTTGGTGTACTACAGAAGCATCACACAGTCAGAGTAAAGTCTGGAAGCACAGGATGGAGGGGTGGGGGGAGAGACCTGAAGCTGAATTACTGGGAGCGTTCTTGCACAGCCAATAATTTAATCCCGCCTCCTGCCAAGAGTACTTCCTTGTTTACAGGAAGAGAACGGGAGCATCCTTTGGCACACCCGTTCCCTACCCACAGTCATGCCCTATTGTGCCTGGTTCTATCAAGGTTTTGCTGTATGTCTAGGGCTGCGCTTGGCTTCAGAGATTAATTTTTTTTTTAAAAAAATAGCATCTCTAATGTATCACATTTAATGGTCCATTTGTTACGGTATATTCATTCTCTGGTGTTTAGTTGGATCAAAAGATGCACTTCTGTAAGTGTCTGCTGCTCACGGAGGGAATGTTTTCACACAAAATAGTGAAACTGAATCCTCAAATATTCTCCCACAGGTATAGCGCAACTTTTCATGCAAGCATGAGCAAGAGAAGTAGATACCAATCAGAGCATGTTGCAAACTCATGCAAGTTTGTGTGTTTACTGAAAAACACTCACAATTTCCTCCCCCACTTCTGGTTGTGGTCCTTTGGATCCATCCCATTGAGGATGCATTAAACACTTGCCCATGTACCCAATGTCATATTTGCATTTCATATTATTTAAACCAGTTGTCTTTACCTTTCTAGTAGTTGCATATTCAGAACTATTAAAGTAGACTGGAACCCCTGCTTCACCCATACATTGAAGAGGGAAGAGAAGCCATTAAGAACACGGTCTTCATTAGATTTTCAACTAGATATATATAATTACAAGAGAGGACCTATGAGAAACTGCAGGGATGGGAAAACCTCATTTCCCCCTTTCCCATTCCTGCTGCTGGCTTCAGCCCCGCCCACCATCCTACTTCGCTTTCTGCCTGCTTCCTGCCAATTCATTACCAGAGGAGGATTCAGGGATGCTATGGCAATCCAAAATGGCACCCAAACTCCAGTTTTCCTTTTTGTGGTGCTGAGACATCGTCATTCACTACGGGGAGGGGGTTTATATCAAAATTGGGAATTTTTAAAGTGTGATTTTTCTGCAAACCAACGGGGTTTTCCCATCTTTACAGAAACCTCAGTAAAATCCCCAGCTGGCCTCATTTGTACAGATCTGACTACCGCACGGGGGCTGCTACTTTCCAAGTTATACAAAAAATGGCAAAAATGTAAGCAAACATTGAAAAAATGCAAGAAACAAAAGAACTAAACCTGAAATCCATCTTTTTGTCACTTAGTTTTGCAATGAAAAACTAGTGAGTCTGACTAGTTGCCCCTGAGATCAGGGTTCCCCAACATGGTGCCTGTGGGAGCCACGGTACCCAACAACACCTTTTCTGGTGCCCACCAAGTGTTTTTATAAAGTGGGCGGGGCCAGGTGGGCCTTTTGCCCAACAAGGCTTCTGAAAGCTCATTGGAGATTTTTTTTGGCTGTGCAGATTTTTAAAAAACGTGGTTGTGGCAGCAGCCGCCGCCACTGCAACACAAGGATATTCACTATGTGACTGAAGGTACAGTGAGGGAAAAAAGTGTTTGATCCCCTGCTAAATTTGCCCGTTTGCCCTCTGACAAATAAATGACCAGTCCATAATTTTAATGGTAGGTTTGTTGTAGCTGTGAGAGACAGAATATCAACAGGAAAAACCCCAGAAACCCAGAAGACAAAAGTCAGAGATTGATGTGCATTATAATGAGTGAAATAAGTATTTGATCCCCCATCAACCAGCCAGATCCTAACCCTAACCCTAACCCTCAACCTCCCTCGGTCTGGGGCTCCATGCAAGATCTCATCTCGTGGAGTTGCAATGATCATGAGAACGGTGATGAAGCAGCCCAGAACTACTCAGGGGGAACTTGTCAATGATCTCAGGGCAGCTGGGACCATAGTCACCATGAAAACAGTTGGTAACACACTACGCCGTGAAGGACTGAGATCTTGCAAAGCCCACAAGGTCCCCTTGCTCAAGACAGCACATGTACAGGCCCGTCTGCAGTTTGCCAATGCACATCTGAATCACTCAGTTCTCCTCTGGGTCATTCAGATGTGCATTGGCAAACTGCAGACAGGCCTGTACATGTGCTTTCTTGAGCAGGGGGACCTTGCGGGCTCTGCAAGATCTCAGTCCTTCAAGGCGTAATGTGTTACCAACTGTTTTCATGGTGACTATGATCCCAGTTGCCCTGAGATCATTGACAAGTTCCCCCCGTGTAGTTCTGGGCTGCTTCATCACCGTTCTCATGATCATTGCAACTCCACGAGATGAGATCTTGCATGGAGCCCCAGACCGAGGGAGGTTGAGGGTTAGGGTTAGGATCTGGCTGGTTGATAGGGGATCAAATACTTATTTCCCTCATTATAATGCACATCAATCTCTGACTTTTGTTGTCTGGGTTTCTGGGGGTTTTCCTGTTGTTATTCTGTCTCTCACAGCTACAACAAACCTACCATTAAAATTAAGGACTGGTCATTTCTTTGTCAGAGGGCAAACGGCAAATTTAGCAGGGGATCAAATACTTTTTTCCCTCACTGTAAGCCGTGGCAACCATTTGTGGCTGGCTCCACCTCCTGGAGCAGCCATTGTGTGGCAGCCATTGTGTGCCCACCACACTGTCTCAGAATTCCAAAGATGCCCAGAGGCTCAAAAAGGGTGGGGACCCCTGCCTTAGATACTATTCATTCTCCTGCCTTAGATACTATTCATTCTACCAAATATTTTCTCACATTCTTATCTTCTACAGCCACATTCATGTGAACATTTACATCAATTTAACAAACACACTTAAAAGCATTATAATTTTTTTTTAACAACTTGTACTTGCAGATTATGCACTTGGGAGAAGGGACCCAGAACAGTATTAAAAAGTGAGCTGGAAGAGAACTGAGAGGTCCCATGATGGAGTGTTAAGCAATAAAGACACAGAAGACGAGCCGTGAGTGAAATTCAAGGAGGATAAAGACAGTATTCGAGGAGATATATCAAAAGCCTGCTATGGTCACCACAGAACTTAGCCCCATGCACCCTGCAGCCTTAAGGGGAAAAATACATTGTTAAGAACCTAAGAGCAGCTCTATTGGATCAGACCAGTGGTCCATCTAGTCCAGCATCCTGTCTCATATAATAGCTAACCAGTTATTCTGGAGAGACAACAACAGGACTTAGAAGCAGAGGTCTTCTCCTGATGTTGCCTCCTGTTATGGGTATTCAGAAGTACATTACCTCTGGAGGTTCCCTTTAGTCACCTTAGCTAGTCACCACTGACAGACCTATCCTCCATGAATCTGTCTAATCCCCTTTAAAAGCTGCCTATACTTGTGGCCATCACTGCATCCTTTGTCAGTGAATTCCACATTTTAATCACTCATATAAAGAAATATTTTCATTTGTCTGTCCTGAATCTACTGCCCTTTGACTTCAGTGGATGCTCTCGAGTTCTAGTATTGTGGGAGAGGGAGAAAAGGTTCTCTGTGTCTACTTTCTCTACCCGACACATAATTTTACAAACCTCTATCATGTCCCCCCATTACTCTCTTTTCTAAACTGAAAATCCCAGACTCTTCAGCTTTTTCTGATAGGAAAGGTGCTCCAACTTGTATTATTGGCCTATGAACATGGACAGTTTTCAGATGAGAAGATCTGCTATTCAGTCTCTTTCTTAAACTTTATATATATAAAAAAAACGGATGGGAAAAACTTCCTGCAAAACATACATCTAGATTTGCGCCACTAGGCTGAGCCCCATCCTGGTGCATCTGCCTTGAGCGTTAAATAAAACACCAGGGGGGGAAAAGCCAACTGGTGTCATTTCACAAATAGAAAGCATACTTCCGCTTCTTGCCAAGAAATGTGATACTGAATTACTAAATACAGTATAAACAAATGTTATCCTGGAATAGCCAAAGGGGTTTAGGCACAAATCCCAAAGGCAAAAAGAACTCTGAAGGCAAGATGAGGGGTTTTTCCCCCTGACCAATTTAGATTGGTACCCCAATCCCAGGCACATGTGCTCAAGAAATAAATGCCATGGAGTTCGATGGGACTTACTCCCTTGTGAGCATAGGACTCCAGTCTAAGAGTCTATTGTTTTTTGAACTGAGAGGAAATCCACAGTGTAGGGGGGGTAGAGAAGGAGAGGAGGAACTCTGTTTCATTGTTTATGTTGCTAGGGCGGGAACAGCCTATGCGAAGTGGCATCATACTGAGCTCCCACATCGCTCCTCAGAGCAACAGGTTAATTGTGTTCTCTGAGGAAGCTGGTTAATATAGTGGGCAAAACACAACGTCATCAGGAGGGGAATACTCCCTAGCATTTTGAAACACATCCTTTTGCAATTGTTCAAAATGCCTGGCTTCCCTAAAGGCTATGTAAAGGAAGCTCCAAATCCATTTGGAACAATGAGAGCCACTATAAAAACCGAACCTTAATTAAAAAAAAAAAATCCAAGATGGCGCAATCCACGCACTGTGAGAAACGTCTCCAGCCGCCATAAAATCATTAATGATTAAAGTCCTTGACATGACAAAGTTCAAAATGGTGTCAGTTACAGACGCGTACCCAAACAACTGAGGCAGACTTATAAACAAACCCATGCAAATATATGCATCTTTCATCACTAGGGTTGCCAGTTCACTTGGATTGGCGGGCAATTACTCCGGCTCAGGAGTGGGGATTGCGCATGTGCACAGCCGCGCACAATGTGTTTACGTCACTTCCAGTTTACACCCTTAAGCGCCACATTGTGACGGGCCACTTTACCATGCTAGCATTTGTGGGGGGGTTGAGTGGTAAAGCGGCCCGTTGTGATGCGGCACTTCCGGGTGTAAACCAGAAGTGATGTGATTGCGTCAGAGCAGCTGTGCGATCCCCACCCCAGCTCCACCCCAAAAACCTCCTGCCGGAGGAGAGGGGGGACCTGGCAACCCTATTCATCACTCGGAGTCTTTCCATAAAAGTTTCCAATAACACATATGGACATTAACTTCTGATGAGAACAATGTGCATGGGGAGATTACTGCTACATAGGTGTTTTCCTGAGGCTTGTTCATATTTTACTTTCTGTTCTGGCATTCTCCCTGGGAAGAAATCAGGATCAGACCTTGTGTTTATGTGCTCCCTCATCGCAGTAAGGGAAGAACCTCTGAACTAAGAGGTCCTGTGATTATCTTCATGCAGGTCTCTTCCTGACTCTGCAGGATTCATCCCTCTTTAACTAAGGTGTTACGTGGCAACTGTATGTCAAGTTACCATAGTCTAAGCCCACTGCAATAAATGGACTTTGAAGGGAACAAGATCTCCCCATTAACATTTCAGGGTCAGGAGAGTTCAAACCACCAGGGGAATTCCCAGGTCACATCTTGGGCAACCTGCAGTACCAACGAGGCATGCTTAAAAATGCAATACTACCTGTCGCATCAGTTCCTCCTGGCGCATGCGAATCCTCTCCCTTTCCATCTGGATCCTCTGAAGCCTCAGTTTCTGTTGTTGCTGCTGCTGGGACGTCAGTGCATTTGGCATGTTCAATAAGCCAGCCTGAGGGTTTTGGGTAGGGTGGCTCTGTTGAGACATGGTTGTAGTCGGCGTCATTTGCGGTGGGTGCTGGTGATTCATTACTATGGAACAAAAGCAGTTCAGAAATCGTTAGGATACAGCAACCTCAACTCTTTCCGACAGCAACAGGCCTTCAATTTTGTCACGACTCCTGACAACATACTTTGGGATCTCTGTTCACCTTGGCCAGTCCTCTGAAATGTTCAGAAAAACTTATGTTTCGAAGCAGAAGCAGTCATAGTTAAGTAAGCAGATGCAGGCAAATACATTTCGTTTGCATAACTATTTTTTTGTTATTTGACTTACCGTACTTTATGTGTGCATAATTAAGTGCCTCCAAGTTGCAACCACCTCATGGTGACCCCCTCATAGGATTTATGAGACAAGCAGAGGTGGCTTGTCATTACCTTCCTCTTCACAGCAACCCTGATCTTACTTGGTGGCCTCCCACCCAAGTACTATTCATGGGCAACTCCACTTAGCTTCCAGCTTGGATGAGCTCAGGCTAGTCTAAGCTATTTAGTCTGCTGTGTGTACAAAGCCCAAATGTGAGATGGGAAGTGGGTTCCAGAAAAATTATGCTTGGACTGTGTATGAAGGATCGGCAGATGGACTATATTTATTTATTTTCATTTAACAATAAATGTTTGGTTCAAACACATCCTGTTAATGCCCAAAGTTTCCAAATGGCCTGCTGTAAAACAGAGTATGAACCTTTCCCATTTTTCACTTTGCCAATTCATTCACTTATACACAGGGACCTTCATGATGTAGTGTTTTCTGATTGCCTTATTTTTTAAAATTTGCACATGGTTTTAAGGAGCCATTTGCACTGTGGACCACAAGTAGGGTTGCCAGGTCCCCACTTACCTTCGGCAAGAGGTTTCTGTTGTGTGTGCGAACGCCCACGTGCTGCCTGGCGCGCGGGGCTGCAGCGGGCGGCCCGCTCGCTCTGGGAAGGGCGAGGGGAGGTTCCCGGCTGGCGCGCGGGCCTGCAGAGGGCGGCCCGCTCGCCCCGGGGAGGGGGAGGGGAAGTTCCCGCTGGCGCGCGGGCCTACAGGGGGCGGCCCGCGCACCCCAGGGAGGGCGGGAGGGAGAGGAGAGGCTTCCCGGCTGGCGTGTGGGCCTGCGCGTGCATGATTGCCCGCCGACCCTCAGCTGGTCAGCGGGCAGAAGGGCACTTTACCAGGGGTTTGCCTGCCACCAGCGGGCACCTGGCAACCCTAACCACAAGAGAGGAAGCTAGAAGTCCAGAAGCACCTTAAAGAATAACAGAATCTATTCCAGCACAAACTCAGAGCTCACTTCATCAGATGCATGAAGAGTACATCCACAGCACTTATTTATACTTAAAGTTACAAGCAACAGAAGAGTGGGAGTGGGGCAGGCTAGTTTGAAACAAGAACCAATCAAAGAGAAATTAATCTCTTCAGAGTGGGAGGGGCCAACTTCTAACTACTGAAGATAAACAGAGAAAGATTAACATAAAATCAGATCCAATCAGGGACGGTTATAGAAGGAGGAAGAATTTTCAGTGTAGGGAATGACAGCAGAGCTTGCGTGTGTGTGCAGACTAGGGTTGCCAGGTCCTTCTTCACCACCAGCAGGAGGTTTTTGGGGCAGAGCCTGAGGAGGGCAGGGTTTGAGGAGGGACTTCAATGCCATAGAGTCCAATTGCCAAAGCGGCCATTTTCTCCAGGGGAACTGATCTCTATTGGCTGGAGATCAGTTGTAATAGCAGGAGATCTCCAGCTACTACCTGCAGGTTGGCAACCCTAGTGCAGACTGGTGCCCACCTAGTGGTTTGCGCAAGGCCATCCACTGAGATTCATGACTGAGCAGTGATTTCAATCTGAGTCTTTTATGTTCATAGCTGTACCA
The DNA here is from genome assembly GCF_029931775.1 of Euleptes europaea. Classification (NCBI taxonomy): domain Eukaryota; kingdom Metazoa; phylum Chordata; class Lepidosauria; order Squamata; family Sphaerodactylidae; genus Euleptes; species Euleptes europaea. Next base: position 30,991,838 of record NC_079316.1, on the reverse strand, counting down.
AAGAAGCTTTATTAAAAGTTACTGAAAAGCAGCATGGTATTAAAATGATCACATATATAAGCAACTCTCCTTAACACAAGCTTTCAGCTGGAAAAAAACCTCCATATTTAAACTGATTTGTCAACAGTCATACACCTATGGCATACAGGCATTTAACAGAAGTCGAATATGTGACTATAAATGGCTCACGGACTTCCGAATTCCAGTGTTTCTTAGGACTCTCAAATCCCCTTTAGGATTCGATAGTCTTACCCTTGACTGCCCAAAGCCATGTTGTGACATCAGAGCAGTGGAGTCAGTGGCAGCCCAAAAGGCCATGACATGACTGCTTTCAAGGCCAGCCATGACTTGTAGGGTTGCCAACTCTGGGTTGGGAAATGCCTGGAGATTTGGGGATGGAGCCTAGGGAGGGATGGGCCTCTGCAGGGTATAATGCCATATAGAGTCTACCCTCCAAAACAGGCTGAACATTGAGAACACATGTGAACACACGTATTGTGAACACATGAAGCTGACTGATAATGAATCAGACCCTTAGTCCATTAAAGTCAGTATTGTCTACTCTGACCAGCAGCGGCTCTCCAAGGTCTCAGGCGGAGGTCTTTCACATCACCTACTTGCCTGGTCCCTTTAACTGGAGATGCCGGGGATTGAACCTGGGAACTTCTGCATGCCAAGCAGAGGCTCTACCACTGAGCTACAGCCCCTCCTCAGAGAACAGAGAGAGAGAGAGAATCAGTCAGAATGAAGAGCAAGACAGGGATTTTGTAAGAATGAAAGCACAGCTATTGGGTACTGACAGTCCATTGGTAGCTGTTTTTCTGGAGAAAACTAAGACCTTTTGTTTAAACCCTTACAGTTCACATATCAAAGCAGGTGAAACAATAATAAATTCAGAGCAAGAACGTTAATATGAATCTGCAGTGCTCTCATGGATTAAAAAAGAGAAAGAGAGAAACGAAAATCGACACAAGTTGGCTCTTCCCAGCTTTTTCCCTGAGCAATCTGTCTATACCATTTGAACAAAGAGTGCTTTTTCCCCCAAAATGGCCTTTGCATGTTTGGCTTTGGGCTGCAGTCAATGGAAATCTGACCATCTGTGATTACAGTATGTGAATTACATGAATAGCAGAATGGTGTATTTTACAAACTGCTAGTATATTATCCCAATTACTTTCCAGCGATGTCAGCAATCTTTTTTAAAAAAATCCCATCTCCTTTCTTCTGCTCAAAACTCTATGCTGAAAGATTGCTGTACTAGTCACCAGCTTCATTAGTTATACCTGGCAAAGACTTGTCTCTGTGCCCCTATCAAAAATTAAGCTTTTTTTCATTTGTTGCAGTAAAAGGAATTATATCAAACGCCAAGCTCCGAATACATGGTGGTACCTGAGAATCAGAACAGGGAGCCAAGAGAATGGTCAGAGAATCGACTGACATAGTTCCCTCTCTGAAGCTCAGCAGCTGCAGACCTGGCCACTACCTGTATGGGAGACTACCTGGGCATCCCCAGATAAGCTATTCTGAAAATCTTGGAATTAAAATAAAATAAATTCATTTATTTATATCCCCTGTTTCTTTCTAATGGGGACCCAAAGTGGCTTACAGCATCTTCTCTACTCCATTTTAGCCTCACAATGACCTATCAGAAAGTTTAGGCAGAGAAAGAGAGAATGGCCCAAGGTCACCAAGCTAGCTTCCACTACATCAGTAGTTCCCAAAGTGGGCAGTACCACCCCCTGGGGGGCAGTGGGATTACCTAGGGGGGCACTAAGAGGCAAGAGGACAGCAGGGGGCTCTAGAGGTGAGCCCCTTCAACTGTGTTGTTCACTAATTTACAATAGATCAAGCTATGGCACCATGCTGGAAACTATCAGATTTTTTTCCAGACTTTGAAGAGCTGGTACCACTAGATCAAGTTCATCAGTTCTGTTGAATAAATTTCAGCTAAAGAGTTTTAATCTGATTTTGAATAGATGTGCAATTAATTGTTACTGTTTTGAAATTTTATTGTTATTCGTGAGTCATGCAAACCCCAATTTTGAATAATGCTTTTTATAGGATAGGGTAGGGGGCGCTGGGGTTGAGTTTGTGGAACCAAGGCGGCAGTGGCCTGAAAAGTTGGGGAACCACTGTACTACATAGTGGTTATTCAAACGTGAATATGAAAAGAACCCTGCTGGATCAGACCAGTGGTCCATCTAGTCCAGGATCCTGTTTCGCACAATGGTTAACCTGCAGGGTTGCCAGCTCCTAAATTTTTGGCCTTGCTGCTAGAGCCAAAATTTTTTTGTCATGTCCTGGGCTATGTGGCATTTATTTTTATTTTTTTGCATCCAGTTGATGTTGCCTGCATTGCAAATTACATCCTGTGTAGTTAGAGGTTGCTTTGTTAATATGCCCTGTGTTGTCTGCTCCTCCCCAGGACTGTGGATCAGTGGTAGAGCCTCCGCCTGGCATGCAGAAGGTCCCAGGTTCAAACCCCGGCATCTCCAGTTAAAGGGACCAGGCAAGTAGGTGATGTGAAAGACCCCTGCCTGAGACCCTGGAGAGCCGCTGCCGGTCTGGGTAGACAACACTGATTTTGATGGACCAAGGGTCTGATTCAGTATAAGGCAGCTTCATGTGTTCATGTGCTCCTTCCTCTGTTCTTATACCTAACTGGGTGTTTCATGGACTGATTGTAATCCACTCACTCTCCCGCTAGTTCTCTTTTTGCAGGCGATAAACAGACATTGGGGATTAACGCATGGGCAGAATGTTCTTGGTTCGTTCCTCCCTTATCTCACAATATTTTAATCCGAGACTGGATAGTCAAACGCATGATGCTAGTTCATCCCACTATAAGCCTGAAGCAAGTAGCTGCTGGAGGCTCCCCGTGCGTTTGAGCCACCAATATAATGTGGGATAGTAGGGGAGTGACCGCTGTGTCATTGCCCAAGGATTGGCTGAGGGGTTATCCAATCAAAGGCCAATTCTCCCCCTTTTTTTCCTTGGGACACCAGCGTTCCGGTATACTATTGTGATGGTGTTAAGTACCCCCCCTACAGGGCTGGTCGGGGATGGGTGGGTCTGTCTGGCCTGGAGAGGGTCGGGGCTTGAGGCGCCTCTTCAGCTTCAGACCAGTCCAAGGGAGAGTCTGAGCTTTCCTCTCCCTTGGAGGCTACCCGGGTGGCTCTATGCTTAGCCAGCCTGGGTCACAGCCTACTTCCTACCTGGCTACAGCTCTCCTCTGGCCTTTTATACTCTTCAGGCAAGAAGCTCCGCCCTTCCACCCTCTACCCTCCCCCCGGAAGTCCATAAAAGGAGCTCTCCTTCCCCGTCAAGTCACTTCCCTTCCTAGCCAGCAGCGCGGCTGGCACCTGCCCCGCCCTTGCTCACCCGCAGCTCAGCTGTTTGTCAGGGCTGGGAGCTTGAACGAAAGGAGGTTAGTAGCGGGCTAGTCATGTGATTACACGCACACCGGCGTTCCGGTAACATAGCGAAATTTAAAAAAAGTAGCGGTTTAGCACTGAAAAGATTGCTAAAAAACAGGGATTGCTTAACCCGTTTTTTTTGTGCTTAATTCGCGCCTAAGGTGGGTCCGATGCGCAGCCCTTGGACGGTCATGCGTTTAGACTACGGGAATTCGCTACTTTTAAGGCACAAAGGCGAGACAAATTGGCCATGCGTTAAACCCCATTGAGTCCTCCTTGCTGCAGCTGATGTAGCAAGAAAGCAATCATAAGCCAAGGAAGATCCACAGTTCCTACTCCTGCCCTGAAGTTGCTTTGCTCTGCTCTTCTGCCCACCCACTAGGATTGCCAGCCTCCAGGTGGGGCCTAGAGAGCTCCTGGAATTACAACTGACAACAGAGATAAATTCCCCTTGGGGAGGGGAGGGACTTCAATGCCATAGAGTCCAATTACCAAAGCAGCCATTTTCTCAACCCTAAGCACATAACAACAGTAGGGTCTGCAAGAAGCCATTGGCCTTGATTTCCATCAGATGATCTTGCAGACCCTACTGTTATTATGTGCCTAGGGTTGCCAAACTCCAGGTACTAGCTGGAGATCTCCTGCTATCACAACTGATCTCCAGCCGATAGAAATCAGTTCGACTGGAGAAAATGGCTGCTTTGGTAATTGGACTCTATGGCATTGAAGTCCCTCCCCTCCCCAAACCCCGCCCTCCTCAAGATCCAACCCAAAAACCTCCCGCTGGTTGCGAAGTGGGATCTGGCAACTCTATACGAGCCATACATTTAATGCCCGCATACTAGGGGTGAAACAGGAAAGGCAACCGCGCAGTCTAACTCTTGGCCCTTTGGAGGCCAAAGGCTGATGTTTTGAGATGGCTTCTTTGCATGAAGCAGAGGCCACTTTGAAGGGAGAGGATTCTGGTGTGGAAGAGGCCAACTGGCAAAAGGTGCAAATTATCTCTGATGCAGATGTTCAAGGGAGTGCAACAGTATTTTTTTTTTAATCGCAACCTAGGTCCAGCTGCGGGTTTACCCCCATGTAAGGGCCGTCTCCTGCCTAATTCATTAGGCACTGGCCAGCCTCAAGTGTCATGCAGAGTAGCCTGATGAAAAACATATGTCTGTGGAAGGAAGAAGAAAAACCCAGCCACATTACACTTTTGACTTAGTCACGATACTGCAAAGGGAAGGAGGGGGGAGGCCCGTCTCCCTCTTCTCTCTCTGCTCCTGCCAACAAAGAACTGCTTGTTTCACTCGCTTCCCAGAAACAGCATTAGCCTTCCAACAAGGTCAGCAAATATACTGCTTTTCAGTGCAGAGAGCGCTGTGGTCCAAAAATCTGTAAAGTATTAAACAAAAACGTCGCACTGGCCTAAGTGCGCACAGAGCCCTCTTTCAGGAGTCCTGGATTGAGAATAACCATGCAGAAAATGCTTCGCCATTGGGAGCTGATACCTGGAGGGGTCTGGGTTACAAAGGTTTAGCAACACTTTCCTGTCTTTGTTTCTTCAGGCTTGTGGTGGTTGGGGGGTTGGTGGGGGGGGGGGACAGGCTAAAGTCAAAACCTCACAGGTGCAGTATCAATCATTCAAAAGCCTGCATCCTTCCATTGCCCTTCTGTGGTGCACCTGCTATCTGCATCTGACACACTATGGACTGAATTGCACTGGGGAGTTTGTGCAGAGGGCCCCCTACCTTAGGGGCAGGAGTTGACCCCCAATCCCCGAACAATATTCACCCACACCTAAATTTTCCCTGGACTGTGCTTGGTCTGCCCTTTTAAATTTCTGTAAAATAGACTGCACCAGCAAAAATGAAAACAGTTGCAAAATGGGGGCATCCTATTAAATTGTGTTCAAGACTCTCGGTGCCCCTTTTGCATTTTGCAATTGTTTTCTTTTAAATTTCCACATTATGTGCTGAGGTAGCCCAAATTACACCCTAAAGAACACACATGGTTCAAGATGCCTGTGGATCCCATAGCTCCAGAAGGACTTTAAGAGTAGTTCAGCAGTGGAATCTGCTGCCTAGGGAGGTGGTGAGCTCCCCCTCACTGGCAGCTTTCAAGCAGTGGCTGGACGAACACTTGTCAGGGATAATTTAGGCTGATCCTGCGTCGAGCAGGGGGTTAGACTAAATGGCCTGTATGGCCCCTTCCAACTCCATGATTCTATGACCAAGCATAAGAACCAAACCATAAGGGGGAAAGCTGCAAACCCTTGAGACACTGAGGAAAGATCCGTTTTTGAACTCTTGACGATCAAACAGGGCGGATTTTGCCATTCCCCCCCAAAAAAAGCTGCTCCTTCACTCCACATAGAAACAGTAATGCCTAATTACTCCTTACCCTAAGTATTACATATGTAAGTGCTATCAAGTTGCAGCCAATGTATGGTCACCCCAGCAAGGGGCTGTCAAGGCAAGTGAGAAGCAGAGGTGGTTTGCCACTGCCTTCCTTTGCAGATCCTTCCTGGTGGTCTCTCATCCAAGTACCGGTCCTGCTTAGCTTCCGAAATCTGAAGAGACTGGGTTATAGCATGCCGCTTTTCCTTCCCTAACCTAAGTATTGGCCTATATATATATATATATATATCCCAATCTGTATGCCAGTGCCCGAATGTCATTGCTGACAGTACTGGTGTGTATAAGACTGGTAAGGAGTCAGTATTTCATCAAAGGCTATTGGCCATGACGACTAAATGGAACCTTCATGTTCAGGTAGGGTTGCCAACCTCCAGTTAAGACCTGGAGATCTCCCAGGGTTACAGGCGATGCCCAGATGACAGATCAGTTCCCCTGGAGAAAACAGCTGCTTTGGAGGGTGGACTCTTCAGCATTATATCCAGCGGAAATCCATTTACTGTATCTTGCTCAGGACAAGATGGGCTACTCCCCTGCATCCTCAATGCAACCCTTTGAGACAGATCCTCATCTCGTGACCTTTATAATTGAGTGGGGACTCAAACCCAAGTCTCCATTCACTATTCCACATTAGTTCTTGCCAGTCTGCGAAGCACCACCTAAGAGAAACACATTTCAGTATTGCATACGTTTTTCACGAAATGTTTCCTCCCAATACTGTCAAAATTGGGTAGAAAGAAACACATTTACTTAAATAAAGTGGGCAGAAGAAGTTTCAGTTCTCCTATAAATGATATGTTCTTTGCCAGCTTCTAAATTTATTATTCATCCTAATCCCATCTGGCACCTGTCAGATCATTTCAGGATATCCAGTAATCAAACACAGCTTGAAACAGGAAGAGCTTTTCACAGTACAGGTGGAGCCCAGATATAGTCAAGTCAGGGTGTGTGTGTGTGGGGGGGGGGGGAATTACAAGTTCCCTCTCCCATTACAATTAGATAGGTTCTAGCTTAAAGCCAGCTTTAAGATAAATTTGTTCTCCTTATCTCTGAGAGTTCCATATGATTAATGCATCCAACCCTGAACACAAGCCCACCCCCGAAGGTCATATCCTCTATAAAATATATCACAGCAGGATACGGAAAGTATGGTCCACCCATGTATTTCACTACACAGATTTGCAGTGTTTTCATTCATAGGATTTCCTGATAGGTTTTTTTTTCACAATAGCAAATGAGGTGGAAAATGTCAACATATGTAATTTCTGGGTGCCAATTCCCATTACCAATATATCAGTCCACAAATACTTAGTGAAAATGATCATGAAAATACATGCAGTTGCCAACGTAGTCTAAGCAGTTGTCAACCTATTAAAGATCAGTGTATTCTAACAGTTAAAGCCAGTGCAGTGAAAGGGACCCAATGACTTCTGGGATAACTCCCTGCCCCAAAGGCCATGAGCCTTGCCCAAGGCCACCCAAGCAAATACTTGGACAAGAAAGTACTTGAAGAGAGCTACGGTAGTGTAGTGGTTCGAGTGTCAGACTACTAGGATCTGGGACACCAAGGTTTGAATCTTTACTCTGACACGGTAGCTTGCTGGGCGATCTTGGTACAGTCCCATACTCTGAGCCTAACCTACATCACAGGGTTGTTGTGAGTGTAAAATGAAGAATAGAACTTTGGACAGAAAGAAGAGAAGAAAGTGCTGCCGAGTCACAACCAACTCATGGCGATCCCATCCACAGGGCATTACAGGCAAGAGATGAGCAGAAAGGTGGGGTATAAATAAATGAAGAAAAATAAACACTCAAGGAGTGTTTCAAGCCATGGAATTCACTGTCAAAGAGTGAAGTGATGGGGCCACTAGTGTAGCCAACTTTAATAGGTTTAAATTAATTTATGGTTCATCAAAGGCTATTGGCCATGATGACTAAATGGAACCTTCATGTTTAGGTAGGGTTGCCAACCTCCAGGTAAGACCTGGAGATCTCCCAGGATTACAAGCGATGCCCAGATGACAGATCAGTTCCCCTGGAGAAAACAGCTGCTTTGGAAGGTGGACTCTTTAGCATTATATCCAGCGGAAGTCCATCCCTTCCTCAAACACTGCCCTTTCCAGGCCCCACCTCCAAAGTTTCCAGGAATTTCCCAACCAGGGTTGGCAACTCTATGTTCAGAGGCAGTAACCCTCTGAAGATCAGTGCCAGGGGCCAAGAACAGAAGGCAGATTGGTCTCCATGCCCTCTTGTAGGCCTTCTAGGAACATCTTGTTGGCCACTGTGTGAAACATGATGCTGGACTAGATGGGCCATTGGTCTGATTCAGAAGGACCACCCTTATGTTCCAATCCAACGTGCTTCGTAGCTGAATGAAGATTCAGACCTGGGTTTTTCCATATAAGCCCAGCATCTGAACAAGATGTAACCTATCTACAGAATACAGTCTAGCAGCTGTCTACGGTGTCATGTTAGGCCCCTGCAGGCAGCAAAACCTAAATGTAGAACTGTGCCCATGAAAGACTGCCCTACACAGCTCACAGGCCAACTGAGTGGCCAAAGTGAGCATAGTGTTTTGGGGGGAGGAGTTCGCACCAGAAATGACATTGCAGCATTGACACAATGCCACGCCCTAAACCTCCTGTTGATTGCTAGCACTAGGTTGGCAATGCTATAGACAACAGCAGCTTGGCAGGTCAAGTCATACAGGCTTGCTCTGACAATTAAACCTCCAAATATGTACCCTTGTGTTACGCTTTCACTGATTTTGGGCACTGATGCCAATGCAGTTCTTTTGCAACTAACATGCATATATTAAACAGTATGTACAGTACTGACAGTCAGTGTGGTATAATGATTAAGGTGTTGGACTAGGAGGTTCAGATCCCCACTCACGCCATGGAAGCTTGCTGGGTGACCTTGGGCCAGTCACACGCTCTCAGCCCTGACCCTGGCTAGTATTTGGATGGGAGACCTCCAAGGAATACGAGGGATGTGAGGAGGAGGCAGGCAATGGAAAAACACCTCTCAATGTCTCTTGCCTTGAAAACCCTACAGGGTCACCCTAAGTCAGCTGTGACTTGATGGCAAAAAATGTATTGTACTGTTTTATGTTAATGTATTTGTAACAGTACGTGTTGCACTGTTTTTGTTGCATTGTTTTAGAATTCCGCAATCCAGTTTTAAACGCCTTGCTTGCTGTATTATTTATCGCGCCGTTTTTATTTTATTGGTTCTGAATTCCGCAACCTAGTAATCAGAAAGGAAGGCTATAAATGAAATCAATAAACCACAACACAGGGTTGGTTTTTTGGTTTTTTGTTTTTTAGTATGGTTAACTAATGCACCAACTTTGTCAACCAGATCTACTTTCATGCAGACGCATCTTAAGTAATACCTCTACCACTATCTAGATGTAAGGTCTGAGCGGAAGATCCCTCTTTTCTGTGCTAAGAACGTTACGCAAGAAACGCTGTAAACAGCAACAGTGCAGATGAACGCCAGGGGAAAAAATATTTTATGTGGAAAGCTATACAGGTGGCTCAAAACAGATGCAGTAGGCCAAAGACTCCAGGGAAGGGCTCTCCACTCAGTAGTGGCAGATTCGGCTGATCTTTGACCCGTCTAGCCCGGCAACCAGCTTGAGCTCTTCCAACTGCCTGCCATTAATCACACCACAGCAAGGATCGCCGAAGACCTACAGCCTGCCTGGCAAGCTAGACGCTCAGGCTGCCAAGTGGGGAGGTCAGTCAGGAATTCCTTTTTGGCTAGAAAGAGAGAGGGCTTTTTGCTTCGTACATTCTTGCTGCGCTGCCAGTTAGGAAGAAAGGCAAAGGAGCATCACATCATCTAGAACATGTGGGTGCGAGCCAGAATGGAACCAAATGGAACAAAGTGTACGGGAGGCCCTGCCCTCCTTTGCCTCTGGCCCCCTTAAATCAAATTCAGGGGTTGGTATTAGACTTCCAGGGCTGGACCGTTAACGGATGGCAAAGGAAAAGGAATTCCATCAGGTGCAGCTTCTCCCGGCGCTGCAACCGTGACGAGGAAAAGCAGAACGGAATGGAATTTTCTCCTCCACACAAATCTTAAAAGTAAGGTTGCCAACCTCCAGGTAGTAGCTGGAGATCTCCTGCTATTACAACTGATCTCCAGCTGATAGACATGGGTTCACCTGGAGAAAATGGCCGCTTTGGCAATTGGACTCTATGACATTGAAGCCCCTCCCCAAACCCCGCCCTCCTCGGACTCCATCCCCAAAAACCTCCTGCCAGTGGCGAAGAGGGACCTGGCAACCTTACTTAAAAGCCACAGGACTCCTCTCGGAGTCTGGACTCTGGATGTTATGCATCCATGTCTCTATGACCAAGAATCCTGTTAAGTCACTTTCCCTTACTATTGAGTCACTCAGTTATACTCTGCTTATCTACTCTTACGAATGCAACCCTAAGGGGGGGTACTTACCCCAGGCCTGGGGACGGTGCATCCACACCGCCTCCTGAGCCCCTTGCTGCCTAGCGCAGTAAGCCGAAAAAGCAATTCTGAAGAAAACCCTGCAGAACTCTCCATAGAGTTCAATGATTCTGTGCCTGCCTTTTTGCAGGCGTAACTCAGCGCCTGCAAAAAGGGGCGTTCCCGGGCCAAAAGGGCTTAAGAGTCCGCCCCGGGAATGTTCCTTTGACGCTGGCACGAGCCTCTTCACATAAAAAACACTGTTGGTAAGGCTGCGCCAGCGCCTGAGCATGGCACTGCTGGGCGGTTCCTCAGAACCAGCATAAGTGCCGCTGCGCCAGCATTCTTGCCACTGTAGCCAGCGCAAGTGGCACTAACGCCAGCGCAGACGTTGGGCTGGCTCCTATCCCCTTACACACACACACCCAATTAGGACTGGGCTGCCCACACACCAACTTCAGTTTGCTCAGAGCTGTCTCCTGGTTGTCCCTTCCCCTGACTGTATTAGATCAGTTGCAACTCAAGCAAGGTTTTTCAGCTCTGGCACCAGCTTCCCAGAAGAGGTTAAGAGGGCACCCAGCATGACAAGTTTAAGAGCAGTTTTTGACAAAGACTGGGGAGGATTACATTAGATGGTGGAAAGGTGGAAATAGAGCTGTCCTGGTCTGTGTTTTTTTTCCAAGCAATTAAAGTGTTGTAAACAGCCTATTTGGCACTTCTTAATTGTGAGATGCTTTGAGTCACTGTGGACTGAGAGAAAGGCAAGGTGCAAATATTTTAAGATATAAATCTGATACTGTAAAACCCCAGTCTTCAGAGATAACAACTCTACTATGGTTTACATGATCACTTACCCAGGGACAAAGGAAACACTGGAGTACTCCTGCAAACTTTGCCAAAGCGCACAAACCCTCTTTCTGTCCACTTCATCCTCTCATGTGTGTGTGAGTGTAAAGTGCCGTCAAGTCGCAGCGGACTTATGGTGACTTCTTTTAGGGTTTTCATGGCAAGAGACTAACAGAGGTGGTTTTCCAGTGCCTTCCTCTGTAGAGCAACCTTGGTATTCCTTGGTGGTCTCCCATCCAAATACTAACCAGGGCTGACCCTGTTTAGCTTCTGAGATCTGACGAGATCAGGCTAGCCTGGGCTATCCAGGTCAGGGCTCATCCTCTCATATATACCCCAAATATGCTAGCAAATCAAATGCTGAACTGGCTCCTATGTTACTTAATGGGAAAGCTTTGTGGGGCTCTTGCGGGGCTATTTTTTTTAAGGTAGGGCCCCAAATTTTCCTTCATTGTTTCCAATGGAGGACAGATGGGGCACCCTCTTTGGGGGCCCATAAAATTGGACCTTCTGACCCAATATTTACCAAATGGGGGTTCTTGTAAGAAGAGTCACCTGCAGCTCCGCTGCAAATTTGGTGGCTCTACCTCAAAAAACCACCCCTAGAGCCCCGCAAAGATAATGGACCTAAAACAGCTGGAAAAAACCTGCTTTTTTCAGCTTTGCCTTTTCGGCTTCATTAAAACGGTGCCTCTTTTTTTTTGGCTCAGTATATCTGAATGCACACCTCTAATCATATTGTGCGTGGTGTGTGTGTGTATACACACACACACAACACATAAAAAAGGTGAAGGTCCCCTGTGCAAGCACCAGGTCATTCCTGACCCATGGGGTGACGTCACATCCCAACATTTACGAGGCAGACTTTGTTTACTGCAGGGGTGGGGAACGTCAGACCTGGGGGCCGTATAAGGCCCACGAAATAATTTGTTCTGGCCCTTCATGGGTCCTGGTAGATCTCTAGCTCAGAAGGATGCTGCCCTGCCTGAACCTCTTGGGCCCAGCTGGGGACAGCAGAGGTCAAAAGTGAGTCGCTCAACGTGGCAGACACTTGGAGCCATCTCCGGTCGTGCCTCTTGGCTAAATGTCTGACCAAATATAGCAGGCTAATTTTTAAGTTGATAATTTTGCATGGCCCCCGAATGACTTTATAAATATTCAAATAGCCCTTGGCAGAAAAAAGGTTCCCCACCCATGGTTTACGGGGTGGTTTGCCAGTGCCTTCCCCAGTTATCTTCCCTTTACCCCCAGCACTTTGGGTACTCATTTTACCGACCTCAGAAGGATGGAAGGCTGAGTTGGCCTTGAGTCGCTACCTGAAACCAACTTCCGTCAGGATCGAACTCAGGTCGTGAGCAGAGCTTGGACTAAAGTACTGCAGCTTCCCACTCTGTGCCATGGGGTTCTTACACGACACATACACATTTTAAAACCCTCTCTAGTGTAGGAGCTTATTCTTTCTATATAACCATTTAAGGGGGGGGGAAGCAATTCGTCAGATTCAGCATAAGACCATTCCAGCATCAATACTACTTGTAATTGCGTGAGTACACTTGGGAAGTAAATCTTGCCACAAGCAAGAGCCTAGTATTAACAAAATCCCATTAATGACAAACATACGTCATGAAGAAATAACAGCATTCAAACACCCCAAGGCAGATTTTTAAAAATGCCAAACTGGAAAAATTACCAGACTCTCAGATGTTTAGTTCATAAAAATGTTCAGAAATCTCAGCCACAAAAGCAAGATGGGAGAAGCAGAACATGTCTCTTTCAGAACAAATGTGAATTTCACTGAACCTTTGCTAAAGGCATATTGATGGATGTAGCACCACCGTAGTCACAGCATTGCTCATAAACCAATTATGAGCGCTTGTCATGAATGTCCTTCCAAACCGAGGTAGAAAGGACCCTTCGACTAAAACTAAAAGCAACAAGTCAGACAGGATGGGCCAAATTTTCCATCTCATCATTACAGGCAAGGCAATATTAAAAAACAAACACGCGTCCTAGTAATGGGAAGTGCAGGCCAGGACGCAGACCTGGAAAATCAAGCCCCCACCTTATCTGTGGCACATTTTCAAAAGACATTGTTAATTCCAGCAGCGCTGAAACATTCTAGGGCCGTGTTGGCGAACCTATGGCACGGGTGCCACTTCCGGCACTCATAGCCCTCTCTGCCGGCACGCGCGGTTCCTCCAAGCCGCTGGCCTTTCCGGCTCTGCCCTGCCCCGGATGGGGGAGGCTGTAGCCCAGGGGTGGGGAACCTCCGACATCATTGGCGGTGGCCCCCGGACTCTCCCACAGAAGCTGCCGCCATTGCCGCCACTGGAGCGTGCGTGGCCGGCCAGGTGGGTGGGAGAGCGGGGAACAGAAGCCGAGCGCCCACACTCGGCATGGTTGGCGGCTTCTCCGGCGCCCTCTGGGCCTGTGCGGGTGGAGGGGCGTGGCTGGCCGGTGGGTGCGAAGGAGGCGTCCTCTGCCCTACCCTGCTCGCCTCTCACTAGCCTGCCGCCGCCACGCCCCACCGAGTGGCAAATCCAAGGCAAAACCTCCCATGCATAAATGGCCTCTTTCTTTTTCTGTCTCCCTCTGTCCTTTTCTTTCCCTACTTTTCTTTCTCTCCCTTGCTCCATTTCCTTCTCCCTTTCTCTCTCTTTTTCTTTCTTTCTCTCCCTCCCTCCCTTCCCTTTCCTTCTCCCTTCCCTTCTTTCCTTCCTTCCTTCTTTCCCTCCAGCGGCTTCTCCGGCGCCCTCTGGGTCTGTGCGGGCGGAGGGGCGTGCAGTCCTATTCCACCTTTGAAGTGCCCACAAGCCATCCTCCAAACACCTTTCCATTTGTCTTGATAAGTAGAGAGAAAACACTAAGGAACTAGTTGCCAATCTCCAGGTACTAGCTGGAGATCTCCTCCTATTACAAGTGATCTCCAACCAATAGAGATCAGTTCCCCTGGAAAAAATTGCCACTTTGGCAATTGGACTCTATGGCACTGAAGTCCTTCCCCAAATCCCGCCCTCCTCAGGCGCAAAAACCTCCCACTCATGGCAAAGAGGAACTTGGCAACCCTAGCCTCTCCCTCTGGGCCCCCTCTGGGGGTGGTATTCAGGTTAAATTGCCGCATTGGCACTCGGCGATAAATAAGTGGGTTTTTGGATGCAGTTTGGGCACTCGGTCTCTAAAAGGTTCGCCATCACTGTTCTAGGGTAACAGACAGAGGCCCAGTTGGCTTTTGTGGAAGGTTTTGAACCAGCAGTTGCCAGAAAAGGGGTCTGACTTCTTAGCCAGTTTCCATTCCACTTGTGATGTCTGGTAGGATGCTGGCACCATAGCTCTAGCTTGGGAGCTCAAACATCATTTCAGAAATCTGCTTGCTTAAGTACCTGATGCAAATCCAACAAGGCAGATTTTATAACCTTGTCCTAGGACCAAAACAACAACAAGGGACACATTTTTTTCTCTTTGGCTAAGAACCTTTTAAAAATAAGTCATGACATGGAGCTACAAGTTATGGCTCTCTGAAACCACGGCGCACAAGCTGAGCATTAGCCTTGAGCATTCTCCAGCTTGAAGTCACTCTTTTCTTATTAGTCTTAAACATGGTTTAGAGTTGCATCTGCCTTGTTGCTAAGGTTGCCAACCTCCAGGTAGTAGCTGGAGATCTGCTATTACAACTGACCTCCAGGTGACAGAGATCAGTTCACCTGGAGAAAATGGCCGCTTTGGCAATTGGACTCTACGGCATGGAAACCCCTCCCCAAACCCCACCCTCCTCAGGCTCCGCCCCAAAAATCTCCCACCGGTGGCAAAGAGGGACCTGGCAACCCTACTTGTTGCTATCTGTGGCTTATGCTAACCAGGTTTTCTCTTTATTGGGATTTGCATATCTTGGTTGAAAAGTGAACCCTGGATAATGCCTAACCCAAAGGGAGCACTAGATCAGATGAGGAAAGGAAGAGAGACATACCTCCCCAAGGCTAGTTCCTGATTCACAAGCCATGCACAAAGCCAGCATTACATTTGCCAGGCCACAGTGCCTTGTTGCTTTGAACTACCATTCCTAATAGACAGATCCCGTTCTTCAATAAGAACTTGTTCTCTCCTTGTCAAAACGGTGCCTTTACAAGATGAAATGGCCACCTGGACCCAGGTTGCAACGTTACAAGCAAAGCGTTTAAGTAGTAGTCAAGATCAGGATCTTCTTGCAGATCAGCAAGTTGTAGTTAAGACGGTGCCTGACCTTAGCATGGTTCCTACTGAAAGTTCATACCTTGACATTTTGCTGTACAAATGCCCCTCATTCAAAATAGAAAGTGTGTATTTTCAGCAAATACTAAACACTTTCTGATCTGTATAATTTTGTTTGTTGGGGTGTACAACATCCCAGGCAGTTTGATTCACACATACTTTAAAGACCACCTTCTTTCTTCTATCCTTTCATAATCTCTAAAATGGTCCTCTGGACAATGAAGTTGTTTGCAGCCGTGTCAGTCCAAAAGTAAAATAAAAACAAAACAAAACCAAGAGCACAATCCATGTTATAATGAGGAAAAGTTGTATACAAATGTACTATATATCCATGGCTACTAGTCAAAATGAATACTAGTCACATGAACACATGAAGCTGCCTTATACTGAATCAGACCCTTGGTCCATCAAAGTCAGTATTGTCTACTCAGACCAGCAGTGCCTCTCCAGGGTCTCAGGCTGATGTATTTCACATCATCTACTTGCCTGGTCCCTTTAACTAGAGAGGCCAGGGATTGAACCTGGGACCTTCTGCATGCCAAGCAGATGCTCTACCACTGAGCCACAGCCTTTCCCTAATATCATGATGCATACCTATTATCTGCAGTATCAGAGGAGCATGCCTATTATATTAGGAGCTGTGGAACACAGGGAGGATAATGCTGCTGCAGTAATCTAGCTTGTGGGCTTCCTAAGACCACTGTGGCCACTGTGTGAACAGACTGCTGGACTTAATGGGCTTTGGTCTGACCCAGAATGCCTTTTGTTATGTTCTTATAAACACATCAGCTTCAAAGTTCAAGGAAAGTGTTTGGCAAATAGCTGCCTTCTACTTGAGGCCTCTTAATTGCTCTATACAAATTTGTGAATCTGCTTAAACTTTTGGTGTAGCTCATTTTTAAAAAGTTCTGAATAAACTGCTACATCATGATTGGAGTTAAGCAAGTGATAGAGGAGAGTTAATTTCATACATTACTCACCCGATCCTTAGGGTATTGCAGGAAACAAGCTCATTACTACCAATTAGTTTGACTCACTAAACCGTTCCCTGCCCTTTGATATATATATATAAAGAAGAAATCTGAGTACCATCCCTGTGATACATCTGCTACTGTCCAGTGACTCACAAAGCAAACCCCTCACTTTTTTATGCTCCAAATATCCACTGCATTTGGCGACAGTTGTCAGGAGAAACCAAGTAGCAGGGGAAAGGCTGGCTTTTGTTTAATCCAACAGAACGATATGCACATAGGTCAAACATGGCCTCAAATAAGACTGATACAGTCCTTCTAAAGTGTAACTGCTGCAGTCTTGGGAAGTCATCCACAACAGGAATACTGCAAGAGCTCTAAATGGACAGCCTAAAAACTAGTCATTTAAAAATTAACATGGTCTCTATACTAAACTGTACCCCTTTGGTATCCCTCAGACTGTCTACCATGACCTGAATTATCTCTCCCACTTCCTTTGCTTGGTTTTGATCCGCCTGAGGAAGAAGAGTTGGTTTTTGTATGCCAACTTTCTCTATTTTTTAAGAAGAATCAAACCAGCTTACAATCTCCTTCCCTTCCTCTCCCCACAACAGACACCTTGTGAGATAGGTGGGGCTGAGTTTAGAGAACTGTGACTAGCCCAAGGTCACCCAGCTGGCTTCATGCATAGGAGTGGGGAAACCAACTCGGTTCACCAGATTAGAGTCCACTGCACATGTGGAGGAGTGGGGAATCACCACTCTTAACAACTACACCACGCTGGCTGTCAAGGAAGACTTCTGAGGAACCTGAAAGCTTGCTCTTTTATGATATTTTGGTTCCATACACTGTACTGTATGATTGTTGTTTTCTGAGTAATGCTACACTAAGCAGCTGCTTGAGTTAAATAACCTGAACCTACTATGGTGATGATTATAAAGCTGATGACTGCTTTTCCTAGGGAGGCATGAACAGCCATCCAAGGAACTTCTTCCATTACCATCCTCTCTTTCCCCACTGTAGTTCTTGGGCCAGAAGGGAAAGGTCTCCTGCCCATGAATTGCAAGAGGCTGGAAATTCCCATCCAACCCACCCCTACCAGTTGTCAGCATAAGAATCCTTCCATTTCCAGTACAGTCCCAACTTCATGTGACTCACCAAGGTTGGGTTGTGACATTGCCATTGATCGCTGGGCTACCGGGGCAGAAGTGGTTGGAGGATGATGGCTCATGTGATTCAGCGGCTGGGTCATCGTCTTTCGAGGATCTTGCCATGTTGTGATTTTTTCTATATGGCTGCAAAACAGAAAAGAGAGGATTTCAGGGACAAAGGAACATCTCAGCCGCATGCATCACAAAGACGTCAGATGGCTCATTTGTGTTTGTGGTCCATTCCCCCTACCTTCACTTTGTGTCGCAACAACACCAATAATTATAAGTCTCCAAAATGACTGCTCTCCAGGGCCAGCTCCACGTACTATGTGGGCCCAGAGTGATGCTTGGCAGGGAGGCAGTGAATGTACCCTATCCGCATCCCCTCCATTACACATGAACACATGAAGCTGCCTTATACTGAATCAGACCCTTGGTCCATCCAAGTCAGTATTGTCTACTCAGACCGGCAGCGGCTCTCCAGGGTCTCAGGTAGAGAGGTCTTTCACATCACCTACTTGCCTAGTCCCTTTACCTGGAGATGACGGGGATTGAACCTGGGACCTTCTGCATGCCAAGCAGATGCTGTACAAACTGAGCCACAGTCCCTCCCTATCCAAATGGCAGCAGCTATGGTACCTATGACCAACACTGTCTTGCATAAGGATAGCAGAGAGGCTCCGTATGGCTACTAAAGTTTCTCAGCTGTGTGCAACTTAGTATCTAGCTTTTCCCACCGTGTCAGATTTCCTGTGGGCAGCATTTTGGAAAAATGTCAGAAGAACAGAGCCACCAAGCCATGACAGTGTTCTTGAATCATGCAGAAGTTTGATTTATATTTAACCAAATAATTTTAAGTTTCTATTGATAATAACAATGATACATATGCTACCTTGGTTTGTAAGAACTTCCTCCAAACCTAAGGATCCTTCTTCCAGCCTAAGTAGTTCTTCCATTCGCCTTCTTAGGCTGGTGGGGGCTTCAAACTTTGCTCAGTGGACTAGTGGGATACAGGCCAATATTAGTAGGTTGCCAACCTCTAGGTACAAGCTGGAAATCTCCTGCTATTACAACTGATTTCCAGCCAACAGAGATCAGTTCACCTGGAGAAAATGGCTGCTTTGGTAATTGGACGCTATGGCATTGAAGTCCCTCCCCTCTCCAAACCCCGCCCTCATCAGGCTCCACCCCCCAAAATCTCCAGATATTTCCCAACCCAGAGCTGGAAACCCTACATATTAGACATTTCTTCTTCCATTTCACATTTTTGTCCTTTTCCCCTTTCTTTTAAGAATGCCACACTTATGGATACATCTCCTTTGCTCTGGTCTTTCAAACAAGATCTGGGCACACCTTTCTTCTCAATGGGGTCTTTGCACACTGATCATTCTACCTCTGCTCCCTCTCCTGTGTTCTCTTTCACTCCTTCCCCTTACAGGATTGTGAGCCTGTGGACAGGGATTACCATTTGTTAGCTTTCTGTAAACCGCTTCCCTTCTGAAAATGTGTAATATTACTATTACTAGCATCGATAGCAGCACAGCAGAAGAAACAGAATTGATACCACTTGCTGTGGAAGCTCTGTTTTACCTTTACCCTACATTTTCCAGCTCTGCAGCTCAAGGACATACTTTCACTTGCAGCATGCCTCATTCGCCCTGCTTCCCAGCATCTGAGTCATTTCCTTTCTTCAAGGTTTCTCTTAATTCCAATTCTTTTCCATTTGCTTTAGACGATGCTATGTTTGTGTTTCCTGTATCCTGTGCATCCCCTTCCTTTCTTTCCTCATTCAAAGCACTCTACTAGCCACTACTCTTTGGAAAAAATCTACACTCTTGTTTCATCTGTATCATCTTCCTATTTTCCTTTCTGCCAGTATCAGGCTAAACATCGCTGGACTCAGTCCTAGAAAAACATCTCTTATGTATTGACTTGTAACTTCAAAATGCTGGCCAATCGTTTAACATTAAAGGGTGCTATTTAAAAAAAATGTAACAGTGGAACTTAATTGTTAAAAAGGCACAGCATGGGGCAAATGAAGTTTAAAAACCTTTTCCTCTTTCACTGTAACAACAAAATCAAATCCCAGGGACTGCATATCAGGATTACACATCTGGTATACAATCTTGTATACCAGTTAGGATGCTTTAAATCTATTGATTTCAGAGGGATTTAAGCCACCTGCCTGCTTGAAGGACTGCACCCAGATCTACAAATGAAATTGTTACCCACGCGTGGATTATTTATTAAACTGGAAGTTACTTAAAATAGCTGAAATAGCTGAAACTATGGCTAAGAAATAAATTCCTTACAATTTATTGTATATTTAATTCTCAATTTGGCCCCAATGTGTGGATCAAAAAATGGGTACAGTGGGACCTGGTACAGAAAGAGGGGCTGTGCAAACGGCAATTTAATGTATGAAATTATCCTGGAAAGGATAATTGGGTATTGGGAATGCACAGTCCAACCCTAATTTCTCTGTCCCTGTTAGGCTCAAGAATGTAACTAGAGTTTCCTGGCAGCAGCCAGCATGCAATTTTCCCCATCAGGGGTTCTCTATGCTGCTTTTTTGTTTTAGGAGGGGATTTTTCGACATACCAGGAGCATCCCTAGGATATATAGAAACCGGCCCTTTTTCTATGGGTGGCCCTGTTTCTTTGTGCTACAAAACTGGAATACACTTATGCTACAAACTCAGCGCCCTGACCTGGATGGCCCAGGCTAGCCTGATCTCATCAGATCTCAGAAGCTAAGCAGGGTCAGTCCTGGTTAGTATTTGGATGGGAGACCATCAAGGAATACCAGGGTTGCTGTGCAGAGGAAGGCACTGGCAAACCACCTCTCTGTTAGTTTCTTGCCATGAAAACCCCAAAAAGGGATCGCCATAAGTCGGCTGCGACCTGACGACACTTTACACACACACAAACTCAGCAAACTAAAAATAAACAGCATAAGCCAAAATGGTGCAATGTATGTATATCTCAAAAAGTATCACAACCATAAAGTATATGTCAATAATACATATTCACCCAAAGAGCAAAAAACAAATATACATCACATACTATAGAAATATTAAGACTGACACACAGTATTTTCTTAATCTCTTGCAGGAGATATGAACAATGAATACATCACAGAAGAAAGGTAAGTGGAAAAATAGTAGTCCATATGGCTTGAAGCTTGTATTTTATTCTTTTCCTTTTTCCAAAGGAGAAAACTTCAAAGAAGAGAAAAGAAGATGGCCTGGCTGCCTTTTTTAAAGACCGTTTCGCATTGCTCAGAGTGAGCTAAGCTTTTTCAATTCTTCAACATAATATTCTTATGGATTCACCATATAATCAGCGTCATATCACTATTGCTTCCATCCTGATGAAGGCTCTGTTTCTTTGCCATACTGGCTAGTACAGGATCACCCATTAGGCATATTAACGTTTAGCCACATCTGCACCTCTACACAGAACGTCTCTAGCTTCATAGTAAACTGGATTTTAAGAATGTTAACAAGTCAAAACATGTGCAAGCCCTCCACTGCAATTTGTGAGTCACTGACATCACATCGGGAAAGTAATTTCTAATACAAGGATTGGATCCAGCCAGCTTTTTTACTCCATCTCACCCAATTCCACGCACTACTACAGCCCCATTTCCTATGGGTTTTATACATACATGTCCCATGATCCCCAGCATAGCCTTTTATTTAATGGCCGAAGACAACCTCTCCTTCCTTTTTCACCAGCAGAAAAGCTGGTTGGATCCAACCCCACACTTTGTGCTGGGTTTCTAACTTAGTTTCCTGCCCCACCCCTGCCAAATTTGAGATCCCAAATGGAGCTCAACCTTTTTACTGGATCTTAACTCTTGTCTCAAGACAAAGTCCTAGATACTATAAGAGATGACATACAGGACACATGAAGCTGCCTTATACTGAATCAGACCCTTGGTCCATCAAAGTCAGTATTGTCTGCTCAGATCGGCAGCGGCTCTCCAGGTTCTCAGGCAGGGGTCTTTCACATCACCTCCTTGCCTAGCCCTAGTCCCTTTAACTGGAGATGACAGGGATTGAACCTGGGACCTTCTGCATGCCAAGCAGAGGCTCTACCACTGAGCTACGGCCCCTCCCCAGGACAAATGCCGTTTATTTTAAAACCACTGCCACTCAAAAGCCGCCATTGTTATCAGCAACGCCTTTCCCCCTTTCGCTCCTGGCGTTGGCATCCCAGCAATCCCGTCGTGCCAAGTGACATCTACCCTTTTGGGAAACACATTTGTCACAAACACTCCCTGCTCTAGCATTTGCTTTCTTGCTCACCAAATTAGAACGAAAGGCGCTGCACTTCTGCGGAGCCCACTTCAGCTCTTACCCTTTGTTCTGCCAGCCAGTTCTCTACACCCCTTTCATGTAACTTAGAACAGACCCATGGGAGGCATCCTGCCCTGAAGGGCTTTAAAGGGTGAGCCCTGCCATACCAAGCCATCCAGAAAAAGCAAACACTAGAAAGTCTCAGGCTGAGTTCACTTACAAAAGGATGGTACAGGAAGAAGGGAAGGAGGGGGGAATCAAACTCCAGCATTCATTTCTGGATATTTGCATGGTGTTTGGCTCCCCACCCCAATATTTTACTTGCACTTATACACCATTCACAGAGTCAAGAAGTGAACGTTAACCCAAGTTATTCACATTCACCCACGCTAGCAACATTGTTTGACATCTCACGGGCACGTCCCTTGCTCTCTCATCGTTTTGTTATGACTCATGGCTCAACACCTCAATGGGCTTCCACTGAAAAGAACTGTGCTTCAGGTGAAATGAAACCCTCAACCTGCATTGTTTGAACTGGGCGGAAGAGTTTTCACATGCTTCACTTGAGATTAAAAGCCCTTTTCAGATCTTACGTCTGAGGGTATCCAGCCACACATACCAGGAGCACATGCTGCCTGCGATCCTCATGATATCGTACCCTTTCGTCCGAAACGGGCACCGTGTCTAGCATGTACTGGAGCAGAAAATAATCCCATTTCAGACAAAACGGCAACCACATGACTCAGAAGGACAGCAGCTCCTAGTATAGGCAGCTGCATACCTAGGGCTGCCAACCTCCAGTTGCTCTTATATAAATTACAGCACACCTGCTTCGCCTTCAAATTATCAAATAAATTTTTTTGACATGAAACCAATATTTAGTGTATGTATATCTATTAAGGTTCAAGCTAGAAAATATACAATAACTGAATCATACAGTCAAGTAATTAGGAATGTTAGCGTCACATGTCCACAATACTGAGATATACAAATTGCCTACAACAAATGCAAAAAAGTTAAAGAAAAACAGTACTTCGTTCTGTAGTTACACAGTATCAATGTCCAAAGTTCATTCACAGTTTTCAATGGTTTAGGGAAGTCCGCGTGCTCCCGTCGGAGTCTCCGCGATCCGTTCCTCTTGTCAATTTCCTTCACAGAGCTGCATACAGCGTTACTAAGTGCTCCAAGCACTTTTTACCCCTCTATTGGAAGAAGAGGGGTACAAGGGTTGCTTCACCCAAGGAAATCCCAAAGGGGGTACCAGGTATGGTGTAAGAGGGAAATCCCAAAGGGGGTACCAGGTATGGTGTAAGAGGGAAATCCCAAAGGGGGTACCAGGTATGGTGTAAGAGTACGTGCCTTCCAGATATAACACGTTTCAAAAGCTTTCATCAGCTCATAACTCCGATATAATTATCTCTTTATTGAGACATTTCCATTTTCTTATATTGCAAGATTTTATTTAGACCTCACTGTAACCTGTATGAGCACCGTTGAAGAAGTTATCCGATTTTATGAAAGACTAGAAATAAACAGAACCAAGAAGTGGAGCAATACTAACTCTGCAATGCTTGAAAAAAAAACTGATTAAACCACAAGGGGAGAACAGATCTGAAGCTCTAAAGCTGCATTAAAAAGAAGAAGAAGAGAGAGACATAGGAATGTTTTGTGTAAACATTCAATGTCCAAAGGGCCTTAAGCCAGGAGCTTTGAGTGCCCTGGATTGCCCCTTCTGGTGGCATCCTAGTGAAGGGGGAAAGCATTTCAACTCCACTGAAGAATAACATGAAGGCAGAGTCCACTTTGCAGGGGGGCTGCAGGCCGGCATTCATACTGATATTCTCTAGTTGAAGGAATTCAAGGGAAAGCAGCAGTTAGCTAACACTGCTCAACTTTGCAAGGTGTGGAAAGCCACTTTATTTATTTTTAAATCCTAGGACCAGTTTAAAATTAGCCCATGCATTTCAGCTCTTGTTGTGGGGTGGGGGGTGGGGAGTCTACGCTTTTTATAGGCTAAGATGACAGTGGCAAGTATGAAAATGAAGAGATTCATTTTTATACTTTGATTTTATATTTTTATAATTTGCATTGCCCATGTTTAATTTTTCATACATTGAGGACCAATGCTACCATCCTTCTATAAATTTCAGCAATTGTTTCCCATACTCTTATAATCCAAAATCCATATATTGGCCAAAACTGCCTTCACCTTATAAATGTACAGCGTTTGATCCAGTACTTTATCATCCAGCTCAAAAGTACTAGAAAGAGCACTGCAGGCATTTCAAAGAGAACCACTGTGGTATAGTGGTTTAGAGTGTTGAACCAGAATCTGGGAGACCCAGGTTCAAATCAGTATTCTTCCATGGAATCTTGCTGGGTGACCCTGGGCCAGTCACACTCTCAGCCTAACCTACTTCACAGGGTTATTGTGAGGATAAAATGGAGGAAAGGAAAACAATTTAAGCCACTTTGGGTATCTACTGAGAAGAAAGGCATGGTATAAATGAAGGAAATAAATAAACGAAGGCTAACATCAGCTAAGATCATGTCACATCAATTTTAAAAAGCTAAAGAGGGTACAAGACTTTGATCACCAGAAGTCAGCATTCACAAGCAAACAACACCAGCCCTACAAGAACCAACACCAGCCCTATTCACAAGTTACAGTGAATGTGTGTACAATCCACGTAAAGATGTGCATTGACCAATTCATAGAATCATAGAGTTGGAAGGGACCACCAGGGTCATCTAATCCAACCCCCTACACAATGCAGGAAATTCACAACTACCTCCCCCACACACACCCAGTGACCCCTACTCCATGCCCAGAAGATAGCCAAGATGCCCTCTCATGTCACATTCAACACATGTATAGATGAACATATGATACCAACCCCACATTTATCTGGGTACTGGTCCCTGGTTTCAATTGCAAAGTGAACCTGCATTGGCTCTTCCTTACAAACCGATGTACCTGCAGGATCTGCATGTGTTCACTGTAATCAAATAGTCAAAGGGAGCCACCCAACAAGATATGACTGGCTTTCACAAAGTCTTTCATTGTATTTTAGGTGAGTGGTCCCGAAGTGAAGGAGCAAGGGTGGATAAACCCTTTCCCCAACAGAACTGCCACCCATCCAATCTGATGTTACACTTGGTATGGAAGCAAAAGGCAGGTATCATAAAACAAGTTTCACATCTCAGAAGTGAGGGATCCCATATCCTGGATAGCACAAAGCACAGGGTTGCCAGGTCCCTCTTCAACACCAGTAGGAGATTTTGGGGGCGGAGCCTGAGGAAGGTGGGGTTTGGGGAAGGGAGGGACTTCAATGCCATAAAGTCCAATGGCCAAATCGGCCCTTTTCTCCAGGGGAACTGATCTCTATCAGCTGCAGATCAGTTGTAATAGCAGGGGATTTCCTGCTAGTGCCTGGAGGTTGGCAACCCTAACAAAGCAGACACTAGGGGAGGAATTTGTGGCTGGACCACTTTGCAAGACTAAAATCAAAATGAGGATCCAAGCTATCCTGGATATCGGAGACCAATTTCTAAATTCCCCTGCAGGCTAAGTTTCCTTTTGGAATATTTGCTTCCCACTTACAAAGGTCGTATATCCTCTAGCATTCTGAAGTCATGACACACATCATATTTATAAAGAGTGACTGGGTTCTAATCCCTCACTTCCAGCGCACAGTAGCCAAGAGCGGGAGAGACAGAACCTTTTTTTTTTTTTAATAGCAGGCAATGCATGCAAAGTCTTGCCTTCCTCCTCCTCCAGCTATTACTACCTATAATGATACACCTGGCCATGCCAGTTTCCATTTCCTGACTTCAAATTTATTCGGTCTCATTAAACCAGACGCAAAACCTGCTAAGTCACCTGAAACATAAAAAAGGAGGAAACTGAGAGATTTGCAGGTCTGTTATTTTGCTTAAACAGGATATTATAAATGTACGCGTTAGCTATCGGAGCAACTATCACATGAGTTCCTTTACCGGGGCTTTGTGTCCCGGGGCCGGATTTTGTGCCTGAGCCACATCAAAAGTAAGCCCGCTTTACAACAAGTGGGAAGTTGATGAGTCATCAGAAACAACCCACATGTTCTCGCTCATTTAATGCTCTTCACAGGGTGACAGCTTACATTGTCCTCCAGAATACCCAGTCATCCCCTTCCAACTACACAGAGCCATTATTAAACATTGGGAAATCTGTTTACATCCCTGTAAGCACAGCCAAACCATTGCCCAACGTTTTGTTCTCTGAAATAGACAGAATATGGCCGGCTCTTTTGTTTTCCCCTACCTTCCCCCTCAGAAACAGCATCAGCCCAAAGATGTTCCATCTCCCATACTATGGGAGGCAGATCGTAATTTAACAGTAAACCCTTAGAAACCGTCATTAAGGCCGCAAGAATGCAATGGGGCGCCCTTGGACACTTGGCAGATGTAGTGGTTAAGGGTGGTGGTTTGGAGCAGTGGACTCTGATCTGGAGAATCAGGTTTGATTCCCCACTCCTCCACATGAGGTGCATTCCCCACTCCTCCCCACTCCCCTCTTCCACAAATGGAAATGCTGTTCTGTAGTAGGAGGACCATGGTTGCACACATAGCACTATCTGAAAACACTTATTTCACTACCTCCCCAGCACACATGGATTGCAAAGCTGATGCCAAGAGAATTATACATTTAATTGTCACCCAACCTCCCTAAGTCCGAATGGCATAGTTTGTCCAACACAATTAGATGCTACCTCTGGGGTTTTATGCAGAGTCTGAGGACCCCTTTGAGGGAGCTCACCACCTCTCCCAAAGACTTTCTTATCTCCCATTGTCATGCAGGACAGAGATAAGGAGGGAACTGGTCTTCCCTTGCTTGCTGATGATGCTAATTTTGCAATGCAAGCTCCAGCCTGCTTTGGATAGCATGCCCTCCAGCCTATGTGGCCACTCCCTTGGTTGAAAGGCATCCAAACTGGCTTACCTCAAGAGCTAATCTCTGGCAGTTCATCTGCATACATAATGTGTCTCCCAGGAAAGGTAAATGCATGAACAGCCCCCTCCAGTGTCTCAGTAACAGACAAATTATTTTGCATTTACAGCTTTTCCTGGAACTAGTAATATTCCTTAGGCATGCTTCCTGTGTTCTTTTGTTCCCTCCATTTCAGTATTACAGCGGAAGGAACTGAGATGAGGAACAGAGAAACTTGCACACTGGCCTCAAGACTTCCCTCAGAGGATCTTAGGAATTGTACACGGGCAAGGGAGCTGAAAATTCTCTGCAAGATGTCCCTGGAATAGTACTAAAGATTCTCTGGGGATAAGCAACGCCTGTTGTGTGTGTTTTGCCGTCAAGTCACAGCTGACTTATGGCGAGCCCTGGTGGGGTTTTCAAGGCAAAAGATATTCGGAGGTGCTTTGCCATTGTCTGCCTCCACGTCCTGGTATTCCTTAGAGGTCTCCCATCCAAATGCTTGCCAGGATCAAAGCTGAGTATGTGTGACTGGCCCAAGGTCACCCAGCAAGTTTCTATGGTGGAGTGGAGATTCAAACCTGGGTTCCCCAGATCCTAGGCTGACACCTTAACCACTACACCATGCTGTTAAAAAGGTAAAGGTCCCCTGTGCAAGCACCAGGTCATTCCTGACCCATGGGGTGACATCCTCGACGTTTACGAGGCAGACTTTGTTTACGGGGTGGTTTCCCAGTGCCTTCCCCAGTCATCTTCCCTTTATCCCCAGCAAGCTGGGTACTCATTTTACCGACCTCGCAAGGATGGAAGGCTGAAGGCTGGGTCAATCTTGAGCCGGCTACCTGGAACCAACTTCTGTCGGGATCGAACTTAGGTCATGAGCAGAGCTTGGACTGCAGTACTGCAGCTTACCACTCTGTGCCACAGGCCTCTAACACCATGCTGTTAAATACTATTTAACTCTATGATGCAGAGATGGACTCTTCATAGAATCATAGAGTTGGAAGGGATCACCAGGGTCATCTAGTCCAACCCCATGCACAATGCAGGAAATTCACAACTACCTCCCCCACACCCCCAATGACCTTTGTTCTATGCCCAGAAGATGTCCAAGATGCCCTCCCTCTCATCATCTGCTTAAGGTCACAGAATCAGCAGTACTGACAGATGGCCATCTAGCCTCTTCTTAAAAACCTCCAGGGAAACTCTTTTGATTTAATTTCAACCCACTGGTTCTGGTCCAACCTTCCAGGGCAACAGAAAACAACTCGGCACCATCCTCTATATGACAGCCCTTCAAGTACTTGAAGATGGTTATCATATCACCTCTCAGTCTTCTCCTCTTCAGGCTAAACATACCCAGCTCCTTCAACCTTTCCTCATAGGACTTGGTCTCCAGATCCCTCATCATCTTTGTTGCCCTCCTTTTTAGCTACCGCATCATACTGCTGACTCATGTTCAGTGTTTGGTCTACTAAGACCCCAAGATCCTTTTCGCACACACTACTGCTAAGACAAGTCTCCCCCATCCTATAATTATGCATTTGATCTTTCCTACCTAAATGCAGAACTTTACATTTATATTGTCGAAGGCTTTCACAGTCAAGAGTTCATTGGTTCTTGTAGGTTATCCGGGCTGTGTGACCGTGGTCTTGGTATTTTCTTTCCTGACGTTTCACCAGCAGCTGTGGCAGGCATCGTCAGAGTGTGAAGATGGAGTGTCCTTCAGTGTTACTCCTCTGAAGATGCCTGCCACAGCTGCTGGCGAAACATCAGGAAAGAAAATACCAAGACCACGGTCACACGGCCCGGATAACCTACAAGAACCACTTTACATTTATCTTTGTTGAAGTGCATTCTATTAGTTTTAGCCCAATTCTCCAGATGGACTCTTGCCTAAGGCCACCCAGAATGTATATGAGCAAGGTGGGATATTAGCCACAGCTTCCTAGCCCCAAATTCGAGTCATCAATGGATCAGATCAACAAATAATTGGGACATTCCTGTCAAAAGCAAGTCCTGCCTTTTAAACTGCCATGCTGTGCCACAGAGACAAGGAAACACTGCTGACCACCTTGACTCATTTACAGTGGTGTCAAGTGCTTGCTGTGTTGCAGTTAATGTTACTGATAGTGATTTTTTTTTAATTAGTGCCTTCTGTGACTGTGGCTCAGTGGTAGACCCTCTGATTGGCATGCAGAAGATCCCAGGTTCAATCCCCGGCATCTCCAGTTAAAGGGACTAGGCAAGGAGGTGATATGAAAGACCTCTGCCTGAGACCCTGGAGAGCCGCAGCTGATCCAAGTAGACAATACTGACTTTGATGGACCAAGGGTCTGATTCAGTATGAGGCAGCTTAATGTGTTCATGTGTCTTTCAAGATTACAAAAAGACAAATCAGCTTGGAGCCTGGTGCTGGATAAAGATTTCCTTTAAATTAACTTCATCAAGGGGGGGGGGGAAGGAAAAGTCTCATCATGTGAATCAACTGAAAATGAATTTGGAAGCAGTACAGAAAAATTAGTAGCCCATAAAAATACTTACTAGTCAGTGAATACACATACTGAGAAATGCAATAAATTTTGTGTCTACTTTCCCCGCTAACAATCTTCAACTGCTGAATGCTGTGGACTCTCTTTTTCTATTAGTGGTCACCTGGGAGCTACTGTATGCCTTCTTCACCCAAGGTACTAAGAGGCTTTTGAGAGGGAGAGAAACCAGTTCCACACAACTTTGCATGTGTCCGAGTTCTAAATATAGTTTTCAAACGCAGTTATGAAACACCCAGAGAAATAAGCAGTTGAAAGGATTTTTTTAAATGATGAGATAAAGTTATTTATTGGCACATTTTAAAATGTCAAAGCCCCTGGACATAGCACAAAGAAAATTTCTCAATGACAGAGACAAAATGTAATTGCTTAAAAAAAAAAAAAAAACTATGAATGCAAAGGCTTAAGGTGACTTGCTATGAAAAAGACTGGGGTTGGACGTGGAAAGGGGTGGCTGGCGTTTTAGAAAAATAGATGGAAATAGAAACAAAAAGAAAATCACACCTAATCTAATCACACCTGCTAACGTCATTTACTTGCTTTTGACATTTACATTGCCATTGTGTGTCTAATTCACTCTTCTCTACTTAAGGATAGAAAGACTCACATTCTAGCTGTATCTGAAGAAGTGAGCTGTGGCTCACGAAAGCTCTTACCCTGCCAGAAATTTTGTTAGTCTTTAAGGTGCTACTGGATTCCTGCTCTTTTCTAAGGAAAATCCTATATTTCATTTGATCTGGCCAGGCAGTGTTCTGAGCTAATTTCCCAATTATATTCTTTTGACAGCTGCCAAAACCAGTGGGATTGTGTGTGTGTGTGTTCCACGTTAGCTCAGAATGCTGTCCACAACCAGATCAAATTAGTCTTCAGATCTGTCCCGGCTTCCCCAGCGTTTACTGGACATTTTATATCCTACACCTGTCTGTTTAAATCCACAGTCTCTGGTCTACATATCCTTTATAGCCGTCATCATCTTAATCCAGGCGGAGCCATGACTGTCTTATGTTCACTTCAAATATATATTGTCAAATAGCTCTTATGATGATAGCTGTTGGATGTGCACATTAACAGTACCATCCTAAGTACAGTTACACCCTTCGAAGCCTACTGACAGATCTGCCCCATTAGCAGAGGTGCTTTCTTCTGGCAAGAGGGGTATTCCTCTGATGAGAAGGTCTTCCACTGAGGGACGTATTCTCCACTTGCAGAATCTGAAATCCTATAGGCTGCTTTCTGAACTGAGTCTTAGATTTTACAGATCAATTGATTTCTGTAAAACTCAGTAAAGCCATTTTGATTTAAAGTAATCTGTTTTCCTTTGCTATCTTGTATGCGTGTTTTGGGGGCGGGGGGAGAGGGGGTTGGTTTTGTTCCTTGGCATATGTACTATGGTGTGGTTTCAACTGACATCCCTTATTTTAAAGAACTTGTCCCCACTGCTGAACATGACTGTTTCATGGCACAATATGTGTGTATGAGCAGCTTACTTATGGTGACCCCAGAAAGGGGCTTTCAAAACAAGTGAAAAGCAGAGGTGGTTTGCCATTGCCTTCCTCTGCGGAGTCTTCTTTGGTGGTCTCCCTTCTAAGTACTGACCCTGTCTAGCTTCCGAGATGTGACAAGATTGGGCTATATCATGCCTCTCCTGGCATTCAATATAACAGATGCCAAAATGCCATAGTGTGCCCTATTTTTGGAAGTTTTTGCTTTCAGCCCTGTCAGTACCAGGAAATAAATAGTAGGCTAACGTTAGCAAATAATAAGGTTTGGCAGCTGTTTTTTTTTTTTTTTTTTTTTTTTCAGTGCCTGAGACTCGGGCCCCATCAGTTGTTCCAAGATATTGACACAAGCCGCCCACGGTGCCTTATTGCAGCTGTGAACATGAACCATAAAAGGGTAGCTACTTTATTGTCTATGTATATTTACCACATCTATATCATGACTTTATTCCAAAGAGCTCAGGGCAGCAAACACGAGGGTTATCTAATTTTATCTCTATTCCAAGCAATCCTCTAAAGTTAAATTAGATTGAGATCGGTCCAAGTTCTCTCAATGAAATTTGTGGCTGAGCATGAATTTGAACCCACGTCTTGGCATTTCAAATCTCAGTGCCCTTCAGACTAAACACTCTGTTTTGACATCAATTAGAATCTTAAGAATGTAAGATTAAAAATACAAAAACAAGCAGCTATTATCAGGAAATGAGAGGTTTCAGGCACATTAATAGTACGACATCAACCTTCCCCCACCCAGCAAGTAAGTAATATAACAATGTGAGAACATAAAGCACATTGCAGAAATCTAATCTGCATTTGATCAAGAGTATGGATGACAATGGCCAAATTCTGATTCTCAAATACCTGTTGCAGCTGGTGAACCAGCCAATGTTCATAGAAGAGGAGTTGGTGTTTATACCTTGCTTTTCTCTACCGTAAGGAATCTCAAAGCGCCTTACAATCAACTTCCTCCCCCCACAAAAAAGGCATTTTGTGAGGTAGGTGGGGCTGAAAGAAAACTGTGACTAGCCCAGCAGGCTTCATGTGGAGTAGTGGGGAATCAAACCTGGTTCTCCAGATTAGAGTCCGCAGCTCAGGTGGAGTAGTGGGAAATCAAACCCAATTATCCAGATTAGAGCCTGCTGCTCTTAACCACTACACCACGCAGGTAATGCATGCATGTGTATGTGTTAACTTGCCATCGTCATAGCCAACTTATGGTGACTCTGTAGGGTTTAAAGGAAAGAGACTGACAGAGGTAGTTTGACATTGACTTTGTCTGCACAGTCACCCTGGAATTCCTTGGTGGTTTCCCATCCAAATACTGAGCAGAGCCAGCACTGCTTAGTTTCTGAGATCTGATGAGATCGGGCTAGCCAATGGAAAGGAAACCTGAGCTTCCAACTGTATCCAGCCTGGATGTCACAGTAGTACTACTCAATCTACAAACATACTCTTTCGTGAAGTGTATTACCACCTCTAGAACAGGCTGACTCCTTAGTCCGTGATTGGCCCTATCATTGACAAACACACCCCTCCATTTTGTCTGGATGAAGATTCAGTTTATTGGCTTTCTTCCATTTTATTACTTTCTCCAAGCACCCGTTTAGGATTGCCACAGGCCACCCGATTCAGCTAACAAACTTACTTCAAGACAAACTTACTTCAGATCTCTGAACTCTCAGAAGTTTCATGCATAGAGGATCCTACAGCAAAAATGCCATGAGGCTGAGCAGTAATCCCTCCCCCCAGCACCACCTTCTGGAAATGTTCAGCCGAGTAGGAGCAAACCACCAGAGAAAGGTGCCCCCCCAGTTCAGTAAGCCTGACCAGAACGATACCATGATAGTATATCAAGAAGAATCAAAAGTGATGCAGTTTCCCAGCCTCTCGCTTGGCGCAGATCATCCCTCAGAACTACCAAGGATATTTTGTTCCAAAAAAACCCAGCCCTGAAATAGGACTGAAATGGATCTAGATAATCTGTTTCATGAAACACAGCCTGAAGTTTCATAAAACAACTATCAGGAAGCCTGTTCGTTAAATTCATTATTTGCCTTTTTGGGTTTACACATTAAGACACCTTAACACATACATCTGGAAACATCTGAAGTGGATTTTAATTGCTGCTGAGATATTTTGAAATTTGATATGGAGAGCGAGCCTAGGAGGGACTATTCAGAATCCTGCTCAGGGCTTACTCCCAGGAAAAGGTTCTTAGGACTGTATTGATAGGTACTTAGGAATCTGAAATACCTCCTAAGCAGAGCTGGCACCTAACTTTTTAAACATTTATGCTGGGTTGATTGTTTTCCATTCCAATTTATTTATTTAACCTTACACAGTAATAGTAAGAATACAGCTCAGTAGCAAATCAGCTAATAGTATTAGTTTTTTTTATCCTACTGCATAATAACAGAAAGAAAACAGCATTTTCCACCCAGGATAAAACTGCCACCATTCAATTGTTTTTCTAACACAGAGCAGTCCATGGGCTACACCCTACTTCTACTAAAGGAGAGATCTTCTGCTACATAATTCACACAATCAAACATCTCAACCTTCAGTGGTGCCTTATACAAGATCTTTGGTTTCTGCAGATACTATTCAGGACCTTTGAACACATGAAGCTGCCTTACACTGAATCAGACCCTTGGTCCATCAAAGTCTGTATTGTCTACTCAGACCAGCAGCGGCTCTCCAGGGTTTCAGACGGAGGTCTTTCACATCACCTACTTGCCTAGTCCCTTTAACTGGAGAGGCCAGGGATTGAACCTGGGACTTTCTGCATGCCAAGCAGATGCTCTACCACTGAGCCACAGCCCCTCCCCAAAAGAAGAGACAATGCAAAGTTATCATGTTTAATTAACAGATTGTGTCACAAACCCAATCTTCTCACCAAGCAGCCAGTACAACTGTTTTATCCCAAATCTGACACATTACCGAAGTGCTTCAGCATCTATTATCCTACATGAACTGCTAATTAAAATAATTTCGTTACTGAAAAGAATTGCTCTTTTTCCTGAATCAGTTTCAACAGCATCTGCATTCCCCTTAAGAATGCGCTACTAAAGCCTCCCAAGTAATTGACTAATTTCATTGTTAGTATATGCTGTGGACCCACACAACTGGAAACAAAATATTCTTTGAGTTCTATTGATAACTTAACCTTTAGATTTTGGATCACATCCCAATTTTTGGAGAGCGAGAGGAAGTGAAAGGGCACTGAACGACATCATTATAGCGTTGAGGTAAAAGGAAAAAAAGAAGCGTGCATACTGTATCATGACTTGGATCCGACCATTTTGTTCTGTCACAGCCGGTGTGTTCCTCCGCTGAGTTATGCCCTAGCGCTGGTATAAGGAGGAGTTTCCTTGCTCTACTACTTGAATCTATGGCCTCAGTATAACAGCTGACAGACCCACAGGGGGTGCCTGTCCCTCCTACCCCCTTACTTACTGTTCCAGAAGGCTCCAAGAAGCATAATTTGGTTTCTCCAACCTCTATTCAAGGACCCCCATGGATCCTAGCCTAGATTTCTCCAAGGAAGTTCCACTGTGGCTCTGGACCTGGCCAATCAGGTCTCCAGCTTTACATCATTTTGTTAACCCTTTCCAGATCCACCCAAGTTATAACCCAGGTAGGACCTCTCTTGAGCCATCTAACTTGCAGCCTGTCTACCCCTTTCTCCCAAGACACTAGTTACTTTGGTCACATACCTTTGCCTCTCAGTTAGTACCATGTCACCACCCAACAGCCTCTACTAACCAAGAGTCTACTCTATGTAGACTGATTGAGGGTTCTTTCTAGCCAACTGGAAAGTAGCTAACGGCTTTAAAACATCCTTTATATCGAGAACAATGTCAGGATGCAAAGGAGCTACAAGGTGAGCTGGGTACATTCTTGACCTCCAGCAGGTAAATGAACAGGAGAGGGTTGGGGGGAAATGAGGAACCACACAGGAGGATTGGATTCCAGTGACCTGGGCTGGAGGGATTGCAAAATAAAGGAATTGCAGAAATGCTGGCAAAGCAGGAATGCTTAAGTAGCAATTTCAGGACAAATCCCCGAAAATTCTCTTTTGCCATGAAGGTTCTAGCAGGGGCCAGCCCCTGAATATCATTTTGCCACAGTGTGGAGAGGAGACTGACTAGCGTGGAGATTCCACTGGCCAACCAATCCTTAGTGAAAGGAAATATTCACTGTATGTCACTGACACCCTGTGCCATCCCCCGAATATCTCGTTTGGTGCTCCTTCCCTAGCAGAATTACTGTTAAGTGAGCCTTGTGTAGTTTTGGTGGGGGATCTTTTTCTGCACCCCACCTCCCACAAGCATAAAATGAGGACCAGATTACTGTCTCCCCACTTTCCCCATAATGGAATGCATTCTGTATGAATAGTTAAATGCCAATAAAGGTTCTGTCTGTCTGTCTGTATGAATAGTTTATACAACACCCGATGGTCTGGGATGTATGGCCTATGAGAGAAAATTAAAACCGAGGGGAGTCCGAGGATGGGGCTTGTGATTTTCATCAGAGCACCTCTTTAGCTCCCTAATTTGAGCACCCTCTCAAATAGGGTTGCTGGCCTCCAGGTACGAGATCTCCTGCTATTACAACTGATCTGCAGCCGATCAAGATCAGTTCACCTGGAGAAAATGGCCGCTTTGGTAATTGGACTCTGTGCCATTGAAGTCCCTCCCCAAACCCCTCCCTCCTTAGGCTCCACTCCCAAAACCTCCTGCCGGTCGTAAAGAGGGACCTGGCAACCCTGCTCTCAAAGGCTTTACTACCATAACGGATACTGTAGTGTTTTGATCACTGTTGCCAAACTGGAATTAGGGAGGTACAGAAGAGAGGAATCCGCTGTGCATTTCATCCCAGAGCCACACACCAGACACACACTTTATTTTTCAACTAGGAACGTCCTGGAGCAGGTTCACACACCACCTGTGAGCCATCAAACTAAATGCAGCTGCACCATCTGTACACTATGGGCTTCCAGGGGCTTGGATTGTCCTCTTTGTTCTGCTGCCTGCCCTGGACTGCAAAGGGGAGAGGGGGAACTCATCAAAACGCAACCGATCACAGGGTGTCCGACGCTTGGTGGATCCGTGCAAGTCCATCACAGAAAGGGCAACAAAATGCACTCCAGGAGGATTCTGTTATGCCATTTTTTCAAATGTGCATAGCACTGCTCAGATTTTCCTATGACAATATGCTTTCCCCCTCCCAATTCTAGTCAGAGTTTCCAAATGTCAACACAATGGGCTTTAGGAATTCCTTTCTCCAATAAAAAACGTTTTACTTCCTTAGCACATTCATATAACAGTTCATGCAAAACAGGTCTTAGTACTGCCACATCTCTTGTTTGCAAGCCAATTCTTCCCTACCGCTCCAGTTTTCTGGATGACTAATTTTTAAAAACACTTCTCTAAAGCTCTCTGATTGAGAAAAAAAAGCAATTGCCTTTTTATCTAGTCACAGCGGCTGTTTGTAATTACAGTCCTCAACAGTTTGAAAATAGCATGGTCGTGACATGGAGTTCATTTTGCACTCCTATTAATCTGTCTTTTGCCTGTCAGTTTTCATTACAATATTTAAACCAGCCATTTACAAAGATTATTTGTAGCCCTTGCTTCCTTGGGGGAATATACCCGGGTTTCTACTATTTTATAGACCCAACTCTGAGATAGTTTAAGCTGACAGATAGTGACCGGACCAAAGTCAGCTATCAAATACTGTCATAGCTGCTGAGGGGTTTGAATCAAAGTTTCCCCTTCTATGCCCACAACTCTACCCACTACACCAATTTGTCTCCATTTCTAACAAGAAGCAGAACTGACATTCCCCCACACACATTTCAGGTATTTATGTATAATACCATATTTGTGGTTAATCCTAACAGGAGTCTGAATGATCAAGGGAATCCAATATATACTATGTAATGCCAAATCAATAAACAGTCCAGATGTATTAAACTACCTAGCACGGAAGAGAAAAGAAAGTTGAACGGAGTACACAATAGAAGCATCATTTCTATGATGTGTATACACACTTCTTTTGTTTTCGGTCAAAACAACTTGAGCGGGTTATTGGAAGACTACAAAAACCTGAAAAACCTATGAACAAAGGAGCGGCATGACATGTACCAGAAACCACAATTGTCTCTATCTTACCTCTTTCAACTCTTTGGAAAAAACTAATCCCTGTCTCTGACCTAGATAAACCAGAAGGAACCACAGACTTTTTCTTTTTGCGCTTTCAAGTCACAGCCAAGTTATGCCGACACTGTAGGGTTTTCAAGGCAAGAGACGTTCAGAGGTGGCTTGCCATTTCCTGCCTCGGCATAGCGACCCTGGTCTTCTTGGTGGTCTCCCATCCAAATACTAACCAGGGCCGACCCTGCTCAGCTTCTAAGAACTGACCAGATCAGGCTAGCCTGGGTTATCCCGATCAGGGCCAACCACAGATTAGGAGCTCCAAAACATTTTATGGGGGGATCCCTCTGCACTATTATCTTTTCTTTCTAATAATGCATTTAGGATAAAAGTTCTGGTCAACACAAGCAAGGATTCAGCGTCAGCGATGGCACAAGCTAATAATCCTGTTGAATTCCATAGGTTTTACTTCCAGGTATAGGGTTTCTCAAACACTTATATTATACTTGGATGGTGTAGTGGTTAAGAGCGGTATAGTGGTTAAGAGGGGTGGTTGGAAAGGTGGAGTCTGATCTGGAGAACCGGGTTTGATTCCCCACTCCTCCACAAGAGCAGTGGAGGCTAATCTGGTGAACTGGATTTGTTTCCCCGCTCCTACACATGAAGCCAGCTGGGTGACCTTGGGCAAGTCACAGTTCTCTTAGAGCTCTCTCAGCCCCACCTACCTCACAGGGGGTCTGTTGTGGGGAGGGGAAGGGAAGGTGATTGTAAGCCGGTTTGAGTCTCCCTTAAGTGGTAGAGAAAGTCAGCATATTAAAACCAAGTCTTCTTCTTCTTGATACTGAATCCTTGCACACCTTCTTGGGAAGCAAATTCCATTGACAGTAATGGGGCTAAGTCCGCACTGAAGGACTGAGATGCCAGTTCACGAAGGAGAAGGGTAC
The DNA here is from genome assembly GCF_029931775.1 of Euleptes europaea. Lineage (NCBI taxonomy): Eukaryota > Metazoa > Chordata > Lepidosauria > Squamata > Sphaerodactylidae > Euleptes > Euleptes europaea. The sequence goes on along the minus strand of NC_079316.1, from coordinate 30,953,927 downwards.
AAAATAGCCAATGACTTATTCTCGGGCTACACGTCTGCCTTCCCCAGTGATAAGCTGATTAATTCCCATGGGGAGTGGGGAGGGGAGGGGCAACACAAATAACCAGACTAATCTGTGAAGTTCAGAACGTCAGCCTTTCACAATCTCAGAACTACTGTTTATCCAGGAAATCCGGCCAGACAGCCAGTGTTTGCAAATGGCTGGGAAATATGGTCTTTTGCCATCAAAAACAGATGAAAGGCAGGATCTGGTTAAAAGAGATCCATCTTTGCCCAAATGAAGCCTTTCCAAAATAAAGAGAATGTCTGCTGGCTGCTAGCTGACCTCAGCTGAAGAAGGGTGAAGATCCGTGCCAGCGTTCAGACTTAAACCCTGTTTCAAGTATGTGAAGGGGGTGGGTAGGAATTCAAGCAGTCTCGCACTGAAAAGGTACAAGGAAGTACTGCCAGTTTTGACAGTGTGTTTGTGGCCCTGCCCTAGATTGCCTTCTTCTAAAGCCAAGCTGCGTTTTGTCCTTATAAGCAAGGGGAGACGATGAGGGAGGAGATAATGAGGAGGCTTATGAATACAAGATGCTGCCCTATATTCTAACGGACCATTAGTCAGTCTAGGCCAGAGCTGCCTATAAAAGAAGTTGCTTTCCATTCCAGCTGCTTGAGACCAGTCTGGTGGAGATGAGCAGGATTTCGGTAAACAATAATGTGCTCTACCACTGAGCTCTTCCCTCTTGCAGCAACTGAACACATGAAGCTGCCTTATACGGAATATCAGACTTTTGGGCCATCAAAGTCAGTATTGTCTACTCAGATCTGCAGCGGCTCTCCAGGGTCTCAGGTAGAGGTCTTTCACATCACCTACTTTAACTGGAGACGCAGGGGATTGAACCTGGGACTTTCTGCATGCCAAGCAGATGCTCTACCGCTGAGCCACAACCCCTCCCCAAACAAAGAAGCCACCAGTGGCAAAATAGTAAGCAAATACAGTCAGATTGACCCAAGATTCAGCAGCGGCACCAGAGAGCTACAAACTTGCAAAGGAATGAACAGGGCTCTTGTTAGGATTACTGAGATAATCTATGTGAAATGACCATTCTGAAGTGGTCTATAAATGCTAGGTATTATCATTCTTGTTAATTCTAACACTCTGCATAAGAGAGATATTCTAACAGCCATCATGTTCTTTTTTCTAAACCTCTAAATTTTTCAGGTGAAAACTTTAAAGGGGGGTGGTGCTAAAACCACCACTCAAATGCAAAACGCAATGCCTGCGCAAGCACGGACACTGCAAAGCAAACAAAAAAACCGCTGAAGGAGACTGCGCGACACTATGTCAGGAAAGCCCTTTATGGCCCAGGCTAGCCCGATCTCATCAGATCTCGGAAGCTAAGCAGAGTAAGCCCTGGTTAGTATTTTTGGGGGGGGGGGGAGAGACCACCAAGGAAGTCCAGGGTCACTATGCAGAGGGAGGCAATGGCAAACCACCCCTGAACATCTCTTGCTTTGGAAACCCTTGGGGGTTACCATTAAGTCAGCTCCAACTTGGTGGCCCTTTCCACCACCATGTCAGGAAATCTCAGTGGCAACTTGGCTGGGGGTGGCTTGAAGAAAGCACGCCAGGCACGCTTTCTGTTCTGAACGTTTTCTGTCACGAGCTACTGCTGGTCACAGTGTGGACCCCAGAAACCAGCAGGGGAGAGCATGGAGTAGGGGTCACTGGGTCACTGGCGGTGTGGGGGGGGGGGAGGTGGTTGTGGATTTCCTGCATTGTGCAGCAGGTTGGACTGGATGGCCCTAATGGTCCCTTCCAACTCTATGATTCTATGAGCAGAATATGCCATACCCACCCCTGTGCGGTCTTGTGGGACCAAAGCATGTTAAACATATTCCACATATTCAGTATTATTTTATGACATTTTCCTTGTTTGTCTGTTTAGCAGTATAGAACGATAAGGGACATTCTATTCCAATAATGCATAAATTAGGAGATAAGCATCCATGTGATAAAATGCACCAATATTTAATTTGTTGTTGTTGTTTGTAACTTGCTGCATATTTTAGCGAAGTTAAGCTACTTCCCGAAACAGAAAAATCTGTTCACATTGTGAAAAGGGGTTTCAATAGCTCATAACAATGAAACAATAAGATATTTTAAGAGCAGTTGGGTATGGCTAAATACCACCCACGGCTGAGATTTTATGACACGTAAACTTCAGGATAATTTAAAAAGTTACACAGAGTTGCAGAGCTTAATAAAAACTGTCTGTTCTCAAATCTCTCCCTTCTAAGGAGCTGACTTTGGGAGGGGACCCAACTCGAATAGGGGGATCCAAGTGTGTCTCTGCTGTGCTGCTTTGGCAAACTTTTTAAAGCCTGGGCAAGTCCTGCCACCAACACATACCTGGGACCAATCTCACAGCAAAGGTGTCCTCCTCAAAGGGATGGAGAATCATGCATGCCCCAAAGCAACAGAAGCACAGGGCTATGTAGTGACTATTCCGGCTCTGTAGTCATACAGTGCCTTCCCAGATCTGGACCTGGGGGTGCCAACTAGGTAATGGCCACAGCCACTGTGTGCAAAACACTGCCTCCAAGCTTTCAGAGGTGGCCATCACCGTGGGGTGTATCACCCATCAACACACACAAAGTAGGGTTGCCAGGTCCCTCTTTGACATCAGCGGGAGGTTTTTGGGATGGAGCCTGAGGAGGACGGGATTTGGGGAGGGGAGGGACTTCAATCCCATAGAGTCCAATTGCCAAAACAGTCATTTTCTCCAGTTGATCTGATCTCTATCAGCTGGAGATCAGTTGTAATAGCAGGAGCTCTCCAGCTACTACCTGGAGTTTGGCAACCCTACACACAAGACATCATTTGCATGCCCTTCAAGCAGAATGCCTTCTATCCCATGTGGGTGTGTACCTTCGAGGTCAAGTGGCTAACGTTGACGGGCAAAAACACAGAATGGCAACAAAGAGTTCTGCCATCAGTTGGTTCGCTTTCTTTTACACACAAAATGCAAATGTGGGGTGAAAGCTAGCCACTGGCTTCCTTGCTGCGGCCCCCTACTTGTTTGGTTCGAAACTATTCAATGGGGTTGGTTCAGACATAAACACAAAACCATGGTTTATTTTCAGTATAGTTAGTTTGTGACTTGACTCACAGGCAACCGTTCAAATCTTTGTTTGCCTTGACAAATGCCAGCTTTATTGCTTTTGCTCTTTCCCCCACTGAGACCTGGCGAGTATCCCAGCCTGCACCACAGAGAGGGAGGCACGAGAGAACAGTTCAGGATGCCTGCATTCATATACCACACAGAACCACAGTTAAGACTGTGGTCAATAAGACCGAGCCCGGGGTGGAGGGGGTTAAGGAGGGGGAGGAGGAGGAGAAGGAGAGTTGGTTTTTATATGCCAACTTTCTCTACGATTTAAGGAAGAATCAAGCCGGCTTATAATCACCTTACCTTCCCCACAACAGAAACCCTGTGAGGTAGGTGGGGCCGAGAGAGTGTGACTGGCTCAAGGTCAATCAGCTGGCTTCATGTGTAGGAGTGGGGAAACACATCCAGTTCACCAGATTAGCCTCCACCGCAACAGGCAAAGCTCAACACAGGTAAGCACTTTGTTCCTTCTTTGCCCTCAATCTTCTGGATTGGGCGTTGAAATACATAGCTCCTAGTTAAGAACAACAGGAGTATTTTGTTTGAGCTATCCTCACAGCATAATAACATCAAGGGGGGAAATGTATTTTACTTTAGAATGTTTACCCCATCCTCACCTGGCAGGAATGCCTTTTGATAGCTGTCCGACACCAAAATAAGTGAGCTCCCACCTATGATAATCAAGGGGCACAAAAATTAGAGCTTTAAAATGAAGAAACAAGAGAAGGGGGAGGACCATCTTCGGGGTCATTATGCTTAAATGGAATTAATTTTAAAGGATTTGAATTAACCAATTTAATTATATTTTCGGGGCCTCGGTAGATACAGGTGGAGGGAAGGCAGCATGGTATAGTCCGATCTTGGAAGCTAAGCAGGATCAGCCCTGGTTAGTCTTTGGATGGGAGACCACCAAGGAATACCAGGGTTGCTACACAGCGTCAGGCACTGGCAAACCACCTCTGTTAGTCTCTTGCCTTGAGAACCCCATAAGGGGTCGCCATAGGTCAGCTGCAACTTGATGACACTTTACACACAGACAGTAGATACAGGTGGTTCCCTTTGGTTGTACACTGCATGGTATATCTAGCATACCATTAAGTCTGAATAACTATTATTTTCAGTTCTTGGAACTTTGGGTACCAGGTTAGGAACAACAGGGAATTCATGGCATAATAAGCCAACCATCTAGCAGCTTGTTGGCAGTGGGAAAACAGCAACGTGTGGATGTAGCAACACATTGAGCTGCATTGCAGTCAAGCCATTGGTCTAACAAGGTCAGTTTCGCCCACTCGGACCAGTGTTGGCTCTCCAAGGTCTCAGGAAGAGGTCTTTTACGTCACCTGTTATCTGATCCCTTTACTTTGGTGATGCAGGGAGACTGAACCTGGGACCCTGCTCTTCTATTCAGACACCCACCCCAACACTTGTACATAGGGTTGCCAACCTCCAGGTACAAGCTGGCAATCTCCTGCTATTACAATTGGTCTCCAGCCGATAGAGATCAGTTCCCCTGGAGAAAATGGCCGCTTTGGCAATTGGACTCTAAGGCACTGAAGTCCCTCCCCTCCCCAAACCCCACCCTCCTCAGGCTCTGCCCCAAAAGTCTCCGACCAGTGGCAAAGAGGGACCTGGCAACCCTACTTGTACACATAGATGTTTAAGCATCTATGTACATGTTTTTAAAGATGCACAAAGACATGTGTTATGTCCGCACTTTCCATGCTCACTACAACAATCAGGAGTGTGACAATGGTGGATAACTGCAACAATTGCAGTGTATAGAGCTGCGTTCCAATGCACGGTGCAGCAGCGAGTCTTTCTGACTTCTTTACACAATCAGACTCCTAAACAAATAAATGATGCTTGACCAATCATAAGCTATTGAATACTGTACAACACAAAGCACCCAGTGATCAGCAGGGGGTTACATACTCTTATAATGACCCAAGAACTCTGACCTATCATTTATCCTTTGTACTCAGTATTTTCTTATTCTCTAAAACCAGCATGACATCAGTTCTCTCTATACAGACCAGCCTTAAAACTTTTCAAATGAGAAAGTCTCAGCTTGTGCTGCCTTCGTCTTGCCTGAGTATTACATTCAAGGCAATTGTGTTCATTTACGTCACTGGCAGCTGCTGCGAACCCTGCTTCTCAAGTTACACTGCCCCACATTGCTTTTCACTGGTGGTATGTTTGCTGAAGCCTGTGAAACTGCCCTCCTACAAATGTTAGCTCGGGATGTGTAAACTCTCAAATGTTACACTGATAAGAGGGTTTCTTGGATCTGTAACAACAATTTGTTTGAAGAGGGCGACCTCAAACACATTTTAAAGAAGAACCTTTTCCACGTGGAGCCTGATCCTATGAAGCTTTACGCAGAAGTGTTTCCACTAAACGCTGTGGGACTTACTCACAAGTAAGTATCATAGGATTGGAGAAGCAGAATCTGAGTTTTTCCCAATAACAAGAGACAGGACACTTGCGCATTGCCACCATGTTAACACCCTTCTTTCCATGAATATCCACAACTAGTCTGGATATGAATAATCCCACTCACCCTAAAGTTTCACCATAAAAGCAGAGAAAGGCTTCACTTTTCTCACTCTCCCATAATACTATAACTCAGGAGGGCACCCAATGAAGTTGATGGGAAACGGGTTCGAGAGAAACAGAAGAAAAAAGTCTCTTGAAAGAAAGAGTGGGTTTTTATATGCCGACTTTCTCTTACTGCTTAAGGAAGAATCAAACTGGCTTACCATCACCTTCCCTTCCCCTCCCCACAACAGACACCTTGTGAGGTAGATGGGGCTGAGAGAACTCTAAGAGAGCTGTGACTAGCCCAAGGTCACCCAGCTGGCTTCATGTGTAGGAGTGAGGAAAATAACCCGGTTCTCCAGATTAGCGTCTGCCGCTCTTGTGGAGGAGTGGGGAATCAAATCCGGTTCTCCAAATTAGAGTCCACTGCTCCAAACTATCGCTCTTAGCCACTACACCATGCTGGAGGGGAAGGCCTTGGCCTCAAAGGCCTCTTTGTTGGCCCTCCAAGGCCACTGGCTGGCCATTGTTTGAAACAAGGTGCAGGACTAGATGGGACCGCTGGACTGATCCAGCGGGGCGCTTCTTATGTAAGATTGTGGGCATGCAAAGAGAAGCCTGTTTGCCACCATATGAAAAAAGCAGGACTGATAAGCCCCTCCACTGACATTCACAGGTCTACAGTAGCACACATTATAGAGGCTTCACCCGCTGTTTGGACTTAACAGGCTGATACTCTAGATCAGAGCTAGGCAACCCCCCAAGCACATATGCCCAACAGTCGCATGCCAGATCATTTTGATCAGAACACAGGGCGGGTTCTGTGCCCAAGCAACCAAGGTGAGCCCCTGAGGTGCTGGCACTACCACAGGGGCCAGTACTACAGGAGAAGCAACTAACTATGGATTACACCCACCTCTGGACCCACAAAGTCAACAGCTGGGTCTGAGGTGAATCCCTAAGGGGCTGCCAGTGCCACTGAAGTTCACCTTTCTCCCAGGATATCTGGCCAAGGACAACACTTGCCTCTGTTTGCACCCACACATACACCTTTCGTTTGTTGGCATATGAACATCTTCACAAGTCGATGTTACATTTTTTTTAATTTTTTTTCCCCTTGAACCAAAAAACTTGCCTACCTCTGATCCAGATATATGTTGCCAAGGATCTCCAGAGTACAAGCTGAACTCCCTGTTCTTACCTCTGTGTGGTGTTTTCCATCAGCACTTCCTTTTCCACTGACCCTTATTTTTCTCACTCACATGCTATTTCCCCCTTAGTTACTTACATCGTTTTTCCTCCAGACCCTGTGCTTCCATTCCTCATTTCCTGTGTCCCCTTTCTAGTCCTCAGTCTCACCTCCTCCCTGATATTCCAGTTTTGGTGTCTAATTTCTGTCGATAGCTTATGGAAATTCCTTCCCTGGCACCTTATGAGCACCCTCCCCCGCCCCCCGGCAACTAAACAGACCTTTCATTTCTGTCACAGTGATATCACATCCTCAGAAAGTTCATAAACACATCGCATTATCATAGTCAGTGACAGAGTGGTTTAACTTCGTGAAATTGTTATTTAATTACGCTTATTTATAGCCTGCCTTTCTCACTAGGACTCAAGGTACAGAGTACAAAAGGGGAGAAGGAAATGATACAGCACAGGCCAATGCAATAGAACGATGAGTAAAAAACTAGATTACAGTTCAAGCAACAATACAACCATAGAGTATAAAATATACAATGAAGAATGCACATGAAGAATGCAGTAGAACTAAGAATACAAAACTGAATGTCAACTCCAATGCACTTAGACTATGTGCAAAATTAAAATACTATGTGAACAGCAAACCGCCCTGGCTGGCATAGTGTGAGCAGTGTAGAATATGGGATTACAAAAGGTAAAAGATAATTCATTCCCCACTCCCCATGCAAAGGTGCCCTTCTGGACCATTCTGCCTTACTACATATCAATTCCATTATAAAAATGTGCAAAACACATTTTGAGGAATGACAGTACTGTGGGAGACTTCTGATCTCTTAGGCAGGCTGCTCAACAAGGTGGGAAGCACCACAAAGCACATAAGCAGGTGGTTGCTGAGTGTTCAAGCAACTGCCACAGTGCGGCACTGTAGGAGAGGCAGTTCCACAGGTATGTAAGACCTAGGCCTTGAATGGCCTTGTAGGTGATACCCAGTACCTTGAATTGAGCTCAGTAACTGATTGGTAGCCAGTGGAGTGACTGTAGGATGAGCGTGACATGCATGTTCTGCCTGGCATCCACTAATAATTGGGCTTCCACTTCTTGTACCAACTGAAGTTTGAGTTGACTTCAAGGGAAGACCCATGTAGTCTAGCTTCAAGGTAACCATGGCATGGATCCACATGGCCAGATTGGCTGAGTCAAGATCCAACTGCTCGGCTTGGTGAAACTGATAGAATGCTTTTTTTGCATCTGCATTGGCTTGCTGAGTCCAGTATAACCCCTAGGTTCTTAACTGAATCTGACAGGGTCAAATGGATCCTACTTAAAGTGGAGAGCACAGTGTTGAAGACCTCAGCCAGCGTGGTGTAATGGTTAATAGCAGTGGTCTCTAATCTGGAGAACTGGATTTGATTCCCCACTCCTTCACTTGAGTGGCGGACTCTAATCTGGTCAACCGAGTTGGTTTATGCACTCCTACACATGAAGCCAGCTGTGTGACCTTGGGCTAGTCACAATTCGCTCCAAACTCTCTCAGCCTCACCTACCTCACAAGGTGTCTGCTGTGGGGAGAGAAAGGGAAGGAGATTGTAAGCCGGTTTGATTCTCCTTAAAAGGTAGAGAAAGTCGGCATATAAAAAACAACTCCTTCTTCTTCTCACTGATGTCTTATCAGGATTCAATTTCAGCTTGTTCACCATTAACCAAAGCAGTAAGCCACTGGTTCAAGATCTCTACAGATGATCTGGATAAAGAGATATAGAACTGAGTGTCATCAACATATTGGTGACAGCCTGCTCCAGAACTACAAATTATTTATCCTAAGGGCTCTAAATAGAGGTTTAACAATGTGGAGGATAAAACTGAGCCCTGGTGATGGCGGATATCCAAATATTTATTTATTTATGCTCTGCTTTTCTTCCCAATGGAGATCCAAAATTTCTTCCTTGCAACAACTCAAAGAGGTGTGTTAAGCAGAAAGTGTGTGACTGGCCCAAGCTTCCATGCCACATTGGGGATTTGAACCTGACAGCGCATTCCTGACTTCTGAGGATGAAAGTCCTCAAGAGACCAGGAAGGGGCTGCGCCGGTGTTGCCCCCCCCCCACGCCGGCATCTGGGCTACTTACTCCGCTGTAAGTGGCCCCAACACCGGAGGGGAGGCCCAGACGCCAGTCTCCCGGCACTGCCGCAGCGGTGCCACCCCAGGACGCCAATGAGGCCTTCCACCAGCGTCCCACCGGAATAAAGTCCTGCACCAGCATTCTGGGGGGCATTCTGGCATCCCCAGAGGCATTCCCAGGGCGTACCGGGGTAGGCAGCTCCCTGATCCATTTCAGGCTGGTGGCAAGAACGGTGGTGCTGCACCTGTTTTTTAGCAGGCGCAGCCTCGCTGTTCTCTATGGGGAGAAAAGCCCCATTTAACGTTTTAAAAGCTTTTAAAAGGCTTTTTTAGAGCTTTCGGCACACGGGAAACGGGTTAGGAGGTACTGCAGCGGCACCTCCTCCCCGCCGTCCCCAGCCGCTGAAAGCTCAGGAATGGGCTGTGAGTCTCCTAGATCAGGGCTTTTTAAACTTTTTCCACTCACGACCCCTTTTTGCTGGAGAAATGTTTGTGCGACCCTGGGTATATAGGTATATAAAATAGGTACACAAATCAAACATTTACTGATAGTAAATCATAAATAAATTTAATTTAAAACAATTCTTTGGTATAGATATAATTTTACCATTTACTGTTGCCAAATTTTTCGCCACCCCCACATTCAGTTACGCGACCCACAGTTTAAGCTTTGTCCTAGATCTTCTGACACTCTAATAGGATTGCCAACTTCCAGGTGCTAGCTGGAGATCTCCTGCTATTACAACTGATCTCCAGCTGATAGAGATCAGTTCACCTGGATAAAATGGCCGCTTTGGCAACCGGACTCTATGACATTGAAGCCCCTCCCCAAACCCCGCCCTCCTCAGGCTCCGCCACAAAAATCTCCAGGTATTTCCCAACCTGGAGCTGGCAACCCTACACTCTAACCACTATACCACGCTGGGCAAACAATTTCAGAAGATCTGCCAGGCTGAGACCTGCCAAGTTTCAGTGGTAGAACTAGATCAGCTCATTTTCACCCACTCACTAGTTCTTGTTTATCTTTGTGCAATAACCGTGTTTACTGGAGAACTTCAACAAGGGTAAACATTTGTTTTTCTGGAATGGTTAAGAAAACATATGGAGGAAGCAGAGGGTACTGCATATATTAGTGGGTTACTATTATTTTCTCATTGTTTGCTACCTTGAGAAATATTATTGTGACGAACGGTCATTGTCACTTGGGGTGCTTTACTGCATCCTGTTTTCCGTAGGAAAATGAATCAGACATCTGTGTTTCAGAGAGATAAAAAGAGAGAAGTCTGATAACAATATTGTTATAGTGGCGACTATCCTGATACAGAGAGGAAATATATATGAGACAACATCCTTTGCACGAGACCTCCACTTCAAATTGGCTTTTTTGATTTGCTAAAACTGCCCTCCATGTATAACCTATTTAAAACAACTGACAAAAAAGAAGAGACAATCCTACAGGCATTCTGCTCTAGTTTACATTCAATGTGTATCAGTTATTTTCAAAAGAGGCCCTTTGCCCATTCAATTTTCAGTAATGAGATACCAAGCAAGGTTTGTGCGTACATGAATTGCTTCTGAATTTTGCTGCATATGTAGACCACATCCAGTTATGGCTCAAAAGTATCTATATCTCTGGTCAGCTAATTTATTTTTGTATTTTAACTGGGGCTTTATACTACACTTGCATAAATCCCTTTGGTTAAAAAATGGTGCCTGGTAACTGTTGCAGTTCTATAATAACTATAATAGTTGGCAGACACCTTTTTTTTTTTTTAGCCAAAGGGATTATGCAAGTGTAGTATATAAAGTGTAGTATAGTCAGTTGCGACTTGACGGCACTTTACACACACACACACAGTATAAAGCGTAGTATAAATGCTTTATAAATGCAGTGCTAATTCCACATATCAGCCTTCAAAGCATTGAAGAATGGCTCCTTGGATATTGCTAGATCCCTTTTCTAGATGAGCAGATGATGAGAGGGAGGGCACCTTGGCCATCTTCTGGGCATGGAGTAGGGGTCACTGGGGGTGTGGGCGGGAGGTAGTTGTGAATTTCCTGCATTGTGCAGGGGGTTGGACTAGATGACCCTGGTGGTCACTTCCAACTATGATTCTATGATTCTTCACAATGCCGCTTCCCTCATCCAATCAGAAATATCACTCTTCACCTGGATGTACCCCCAGCTTTACACATATAGCAAAACTGTTGAGGAAAAATCTGTTTCCTTTTGCAGAATGCCAAAATACCATCACTGGAGCTCCACTACAGGGGTTATCAACTCTGGGTTGGGAAATTCCTGGAGATTTTGGAGGTGGCACTTGGGAAGGACAACGTTTGGGAAGGGAGCTCAGCAGGGTACAATGCCACAGAGTCCTCCCTCCAAACCAGCCATTTTCTCCAGGGGAATGGGTCTCTGACATCTGCAGATCAGTTGTAATTCCCGGAGATTTCCAAGCCCAATCTGGAGGTTGGCAACCCTACTCCACTAACAGAAGAGAACTTTCTTTCCTCCTTCACACTGAGCACCCTGAAACGCTGCTCCTGGTGGGTAGAGTCACTCCCAAATACAGTAAGGGTACACAGCCCGGATAACCTACAAGAACCAATGAACTCTGACCGTGAAAGCCTTCGACAATATTTTACAGTAAGGGTAGGCTTGCCAGGTCCCTCTTCACCACCGGCGGGAGGTTTTTGGGGTGGAGCCTGAGGAGGGCAGGGTTTGGGGAGGGGCTTCAATGCCATAGAGTCCAATTGCCAAAGCGGCCACTTTCTCCAGGCGAACTGATCTCTATTGGCTGGAGATCAGTTTTAATATCAGGAGATCTCCAGCTAGTACCTGGAGGTTGGCAACCCTAAGACTGGGGGAAAGTATGTGCCTGCAGTGGGAGGACGAAAATTAGCAAAAATCATCATCCTTCTTCCACTTTTGGAAATGCCTTTGCAGTCAGAAAGCATGGTTTGAATTCAATCGTTCTACGTCTAACCTGAATTTAAGACTAAAAAGTTCTCTCTTGTTTCCAACATATGTTGCTGGTACAAGGTTTATCAAGACTTTTGGTGATAGTTACAGAAAGAGAGAAGGGGAGGGGGAGCTTTTCTATCAAGTTTCAGCTCAAAACTGTCCAATTCTCATAAGAGATTAATCTCAGGCCCTGCAGAATCTGCCACTCAGATGAATACGCCCTTATTACAGCAATCTAGTCTTTGTACTACCAGAGTTAAATGTTAATTGTAGGAATTTTTCAAGTTCTCCTCCCCCCCAGCCCACTTCCACCTCCCAACATACACCACAGCTTCTGAACTTGCAGGGTCACTCGCTGCATAATAATGCGCTAAGAGCTAGTGGCCTGCCATTAAACCCTCCACATTCCTGGACTTCTGTTTCAACATGCAGTTGGCGCATGTCCAACATGGCTCTCCACCATTCCTCCACAATGCTATGATGATTACAGGGAACCTGGCAAACAGAAACTTTATACATAATGCTGTGTCTCATTTAACCAGTCAATTTCCAGTTCTTAGCAGGCTCAATGAATTCTTCAAAAATTCTTGTGTACTTGTGTTTTCCTGGTTTCCGGGGTTGGTGCATAATCAGGCATGATGGCAGAATGAACCAACACAGAGAGTGTGGAGTCCCTGTAAAGGTGGAGTGGGGTGAAGGGACCTTAAAATGTGTTATGGAAGAATCGGAAATAACAGTAGTACCCTTTTATCCCCCAAAATATTTATTCTCAGCCATTATTTTTGGCCAAAGAGCTCAACGGGCAGAGATCTTTGGGGCAGAAGAGGGCCCGGGTTTATTCACTGATTGAATGTATTTATATACTGCCTTTCTGTCAAGATACTCAAAGCCATTTACAATATGAAAAAGAGCAATAAAACACCAGAAACGGTCTCAGTAGGGTTGCCAACCTCCAGATGGAAGCTGGAGTTCTCCCAGGATTACAACTGATCACCAGACTACAGAGATCAGGTCTCACGGAGAAAATGGCATCACATCCCCGATTAACTCCCTCCCCTTCCCAAATCCTGCCCTCCCCAGACTCTGCCCTTAGATCTCCCAGAGTTTCCCAGTCTGGAGTTGGCAACCCTAGTCTTAGAACATGGGCTGTCCTCAAGAATTGCTGGTATGAGTTTCCTGGCCTAAACTTCTCCTGTCTTGCCTTCCCCTCAGAGCACACATATACGAGAAGGTGAGCGAAAGCAGCCTCAGCTGCTTTCTCTCAGGCAACTGGTGGTCACTTCAGGAGCTGACATTATGAGCTCCCTTGTCTGAACATCTCCACTCTTACCCTCCCCTCAAAAGCACACCAGCCTTTCATTTGGCCCTAGGTACAACCCTGACTCTCTCACACACACCCATGATTTTAAATCTCTTCCTCTCTGTTGGTGGTCCAACAATCTGCTGCTGTCTAGTCTGTCTTGGCTTGCAGTCAGGTGTGCTGGATGAGTCCCAGGAAACGGCAGACACCACTTCTCTTGGGGCATCCCCTGCAGCAGGCACGGGAAGCCAGCAATGAACCACACCAGACTTAAATAACTCCCTATCAGTTATGTGAACCGGCTGGAACCAGAACAAGCTGAAGCATCTTATCTTGACTGTAGGGGCTGGTGTTATAGGTGGGCTGCAGTGTTGCCAATGGCCAGGGCCTAGAAGTATTTCTTCTACCTTCTCTCTCAATACAGTTGCAGAGGTAGTTAGTATGGTGTGGTAGTGGTTACGGTGTCTAACCAGAATCTGGGTGACCTTGGGCAGGTCACTCTGTCTCAGCCTAACCTTCTTCACAAGGTTGTTGTGAAGATGCAAACAGAGGACAGGACAACCATAAACTCCACCCTGAGGTCCTCAGGGAGGGGGGAATAAAAATATCAGCGGTAAGGACTTACTGCCTGAAGTTGCCTCTCTCTACAAGGAGAAGCCACCTCAGCAATCCATTGGGGGAAGGCAGCAAAAAATTCTCTTTCCTTGACCACAAGAGACATCCCATTGTATACCAAATAGCAAGCATAAACATATACATGTAACTATTTACACAGCACCTAAAAGCATAGCAGTATATTTTGTTCCCCGGACTCTAAGCTGTTTACAATATATGTGCTCATAAATAATTAAAAATATTATTATCATCATCATCATCATAATTATTCTAAATTATTATTATTATTATTATCATCAATTGAAGTATTATTTAGGCATGGAAAATCTTTCTTCCCCAGAAATTTTTAGTACAGCAGAATCAAGATACAACTTTGTGGATTCTGTAAGACAAGAGTTGAGGGTAAAGTCTCACATACTTTGGGAGAGGCAAGCTTTAAAGTGACGCAGTTCTGGTACCTTAAATAGAATGTGTGCCCTTCAGGGCTTCTTTTCTACAGCTTCTTGCTTTGAGCTGCAGGAGCAACTGCTCAACAGCCTGCATTCGGCAATGAAACCAATTGTTTCCTAGAAGGCTGAAGCACTTTTAGTAGAAATCGATGAGTCCTTCGATGAGATTAAAAGGACTCCAAATACCCAAGATGATGACACTGAATGCAGGACAATTGCCCTTTAAAAAGCTGTACTTTTTAATTAAAAAATAATACTGTACATAACTTTGTTATCATTTTATTTTTATTTATATCCTGCTTTTCCTTCCTGATCTGGACCCAAAGTGCCTTTTCACATCATTCTCCTCTACCTTATCCTCACAGCAATAACCTTGTAAGTTAGGCTAAGACATTGTGACGGGCCCAGGGTCCCCAGCAGGCTTCAAGAGCCAGTGTGGTGTTGTGGTTAAGACTGGTGGACTCTAATCTGGTGAACTGGGTTTGATTCCCCGCTCCTACACATGAAGCCAGCTGGATGACCCAGGACTAGTCACAGTTCTCTTTGAACTCTCTCAGCCTCACCTACCTCACAAGTTGTCTGTTGTGGGGAGAGGAAGAGAAGGAGCTGGTAATCCGGTTGATTCTCCTTAAAAGGTGGAGAAAACCAGCATATAATAACCAACTCTTCTTCTCCCATAACAGAGCACAAATTCGAACCCAGTCTTCCCAGGTCCTTATCTGATACTCTCACCACTAGACCAGGCCAGCTCTCAACTGTAACTTGTATTCAAATTTTAAACGGCCTTCACTCTTTCTTAGATGTTTCCTCCACAATGGGGCCCAAACCAGCTTACAACTTCGTTTTCCCGTCCATTTTATCTTAACAACAATTAACAACTCTGAGGTAGGTTAGGATGAGCCAGAGGGTGTGGTTGACCCAAGGTCACCCAGAGAACTTCCATGGTAGAGTAAGAACTCAGGAGTCCCAAATCTTAGAACAGTACTACACCCCACTTCTCTTTGAAATAAATCATAATGGGTGGATCTATTAATTCTAACCATTATCTTCCTTTAGGGGTATTCCTCTCAAGAATGCATGCATGTCCTCCAAAAGAAAAATGAGAAGCAGCGTTTATTTGCATTCCTTCAAAATGTAATTGTATAAATTAGAAAACTAACTTGTCTAAGAGGAGGTAAAGGGCCAACCAAAGAGACACAAGATAAAATGCAGCAAGTTTTGAGTCCAGTAGCACCCTAGAGACCAACAAGATTTTCAGGGCTGTTGAGAATCAATGCTCCCTCGGTCAGGATAAAATACAGTGTGTAAACATATATAAACATATAATAACAAAGGGAATTGTTAATAGCCAAACAGCAAAAAAGATTTTTTCTTGGGTTTTTTTATATTACACAATCCTTTTGCAATTAACATTAATCTTCCTTTGGGTGAGGAAGTTCTTCAGCAGGGTTTTTACAGAGCACTTTCATAAGAACATACACCTGGAAAATGAAAATCTAAAACATGCTTAAGCAATATGGCAGCCAGTTAGGGCTGCTAGGTCCCCCCTTCTCCTCTGGCGGGAGGCTATGGGGTGAGGATGGGATTGCGCGTGTGTGGGTGGGGAAACAATTCCAATTCACCAGATTAGAGTCCGCCACTCTTAGCCACTACGCCATACAGTTATTTTCTTGTACACAATATTCCCACCAAATCAGATGCAACTGACTGTGTGGTTCCGATTGCATCAACAATCCTTGAGTTTACAGTTCCCCAAGGCCGTAAAAAAATCAGGACAGGATTCTCAGGCTTAACTCTAAGCATTCTGAAGAGGTCAGAAGATGCTAGTTCAAAAACTGAGGAATGTGCAGAGTACAATAAAAGGGGGAAATTAAGCCATAAAACAGATTAATTAATGAATTAACTAACTTCATTTGTACCTCAACTTTCTCCCCAGTGGTGACCCAAAGTGGCTTACAACATTCTGCTCTCCTCCATTTTATTCTCACAGCAGTCTTTTGAGATAGTATAGTCTGAGAGTATGTGACTGGGCACGATTACCCAGCAAGCTTCTACTGTAGCGCAGGGATTCAAACCTGGGTCTCCCAGATCCTAGTCTAACACTGTAGGCACTACACCATACTGGCTCTCAATCAAATCCAACTAAACACATATTGCACCCCATAGATCTGTTCCACTAGTGGCTGTGCTCTTTGAGGTGTCAGCCGAAGGCTCCTTGCACAAGAGGAAAGCAGCACTGATAGCAGAACGAGATTGCAGGATCCAACCCGTAGAATCTCAGGCTTTAAAAACATGTAAGAAATACAAATTCTACAGATGTAGCTATATTAGCAACAGTAACAAACGAGTCTTGCCGAATGACTAATGGCCTAAATTTTGATGTGCCTACTTCGTCACATACATGCGGTGTAAAGTTAAGAACATAAGAAAGGCCCTACTGGATCAGACCAAGATCCATCAAGTCCAGCAGTCTGCTCACACAGAGGCCAACCTGGTGCCTCTAGGAAGCCCACAAACAAGATGACTGCAGCAGCACCATCCTGCCTGTGTTCCACAGCACCCAATATAATAGGCATGCTCCCCTGATACTAGAGAGAATAGGTATGCAGCATGACTAGTATCCATTGTAACTAATAGCCATGAATACCCCTTTCCTCCATGAACATGTCCACTCCTCTCTTAAAGCCTTCCAAGTTCAGCTGGCAAAGAGAATACGTACAGTTACATTTTGGAGGACTTTCATTCATAGGGTCGCCATGAGTCGGAAGCGACTTGACGGCACTTAACACACACAGTTACAATAGGGTTGCCAGGTCCCTCTTTGCCAACGGCGGGAGGTTTTTGGGGCGGAGCCTGAGAAAGGAGGGTTTGGGGAGGGATTTCATTGCCATAGAGTCCAATTGCCAAAGCGGCCATTTTCTCCAGGTGAACCAATCTCTATCAGCTGGAGATCAGTTGTAATAGCAGATCTCCAGCTAGCACCTGGAGGTTGGCAACCCTAAGTTACAAACAGCAGACGGGTGAGGTTACGGAGGGAGGAAAGCTATTACAAAGAGAGACAAGAAAGCCCAGTTTCCCAGGGGAAGATGTGTTACAGAGCTAAGGTGAAAACAAGATCTAGTCTCAAGAGTAAACAATCCATTCAGAGTGGGTGTGGACCACTCCCAATTGTTGATGAATTGGCAAAGGAGGACAAATCTGAATAGTACATACACCTGTAAGAAACAAATGCTTTTTTGTGATAAGCTACCCATCCCAAATCCCTACTGAGCCCAAATGGGATAGTATCAAATCTGCACATGAATTCCAACTCTGCACCTTCCACCTTCCAGGCCTGGCCCTTTGAAACTTTTCTACTGAAGTTCTGCTACCTTAAAGTCGACTAGAGATTGCCAGGGGCGAAAGAGACTTCAAATGTCTTATTGGTACTTTCTCTCGGGGGGGGGGGGGGGCAAAGCAGAAAATAGAAGGCACCAACTTCACCATTTTCTTGCCTGTAGCGGCTTAATTTCACCCATGCTGAATGTCCAGGGAGATGAAAATCTGCTGTTTTCCTGGCGTTCCCATTTTCGGTCAGCTTATTCTCTTGCACAAAGACTCTCCAGTTTGACTAATGTAAATAGCAGAAGAACACTGCTGGCACACGATAGAGTATGGGCAAAAACGCATGGTCGCTTTATCCTCCCTGTTTTAGCCAGGATCGAATGCACATTAGGTGAAACGCATGCATTCAATCCTGGCTGAATCCTGGCTGAAACAGGGATTAAAGGAGGATAAAGCGACCATGCATTTTCGCCCCATATCTCATGAGAGGATATGCAGGAGAATGAGCCCCTGATGGCATGGCTAATATTATGGAGTCATGTGAAACTGTTAGTCGGGTGGATTCGAGGTGGGGGAGGGGCTGGGGTTTATTGCAGGGGCTGGTTTCTGTGTTTGTGTTTCCACTGAGTGGTACAGTATTGCTGACCAGCAGTAGCAGCTGTTTCCAGTCTTCGTATGGGGTAGCAGAAAAACCTTTCTTAATTTTCACTTTCGAAATTCCTTGGACCCCAAGTGAGCTAGGCAAACAGCTCGACCGTTCAAGCCTTTTCCTATGAGCTGAAGTCACTGAACAAAGAGGCAGTCAAACGTTTAGTGGCAGTTCTCCATGTGACAACCAAGGTATTAGGCCGCAGCACACGTGCATAGGAGAAACGCTCCCGTCAGTAAAAGAGCACTGCATTGCTGAACATATCATGATAACAGTATTTAACATGCATGCATGCAGCTTAAAAAAATCACAAGGCTTCATCATCTACATGGCTGCAGGTTTTATGCAGCGCAAACAGTGGCTTTGCTTCTAATCTCTTTCTCTCTCCCTCCCTTTCCAAAGATGTAAAAGGTCAGGTTTCTGAGGTGGCTTCTGCAGAGCCCTGGTCTATCCCATCACCTGTGAAAAATGCCTGATGAAGAACATAGACCAAACTGGTCTTACCAGCAGTAACTGAGTCTACAGCATTGTACAGTCAGAGCTGCAGGGTCTAAACTGTAAAGCCTTGTCTGCGAATGTATTAAAAGGTCAACATTTTCAAGCCCATGGAACTAGATTCTAGTGTGGGAGTTTGGTACAAAAGACCTTATTCTTTCCAGTCTTAATTGTTGCTGGCCTTTTTCTTACTCTGCTGTGTCCTTACTTGGGAGTAAGCACTATTCAGTTCTGTGGGAATGACTTCCAAGTAAACATACCCAGGATTGCATAGCATGTCCTTAACTTCAGGAGGATTCTTGTCTGAATTCTGCATATTCTAAACTCTTGGAGGAAAGACCAGTTTCAAGTTTGGATGTGGGTTAGAGCAGCTAAGTTCACAACCTGAAACCTTTATTCTTCTTTACTGATATATGTATACCCTGCTTTTCTCCCCAATGGGGGAAACATCCCTGTCTCAGTTGCAATTTCACAGGCACTACAGATACTTATTTCCCAGGCTACAACCTTGAGTTCAATGTGGGAAACATTTGCTAATGCCTGCTTTGGTTTTCATACTGGCAGTTTTTAGCCTGCTCCTGATTTCCAGCATTCACACTTCTAGACAAACTCTGGAATATCAAGGTTATGGCATCAAAACTCCATCAATCAAAGGGACAGCTGTTTGAAGATCTACTGTGGTAGAAGAATGGACAGACCTACAAGGCAACCTTTGGAATTAAAATGAGGGGTTACTTAAGAGCTGGGCTAGTAGTTTATGGAAAGCTTACAATCATCCTGCCAGTCATTGAAATTGACTTTCAAAGAAAGAAACCCCACCTTTTCTTTTTTAAGAGAGCATGTTTATAGACCTTGTAACTGCATGATGATAACTTAAAACAAAAGATAAAAGCAATAGGTCCCCCTGGTTCTTAAGATTACTGAGTAGATACTGGGAGAATACTCAATGGCTAGGCTGAAAAACCTTTGCTTATTGAAGCCCCACCCTCCACTCAATCTGTCACATTTTTTATTCCACCCTTCCTTCGAGTACCTCAGAGAGGTGTATATGGTTCCACTCTCTTCCATCTTACCTCATAACAGGGAAGTTAGGCTAAGAGAGAGTGACTGGTGGATCACGGTCACCCAATGAGCTTCAAGGCTGAGTCAGGATCTAAATCCAAGGCTGAGCCACAATCTAAATCGAGGTCTCCCAAGACCTAGTCCAACCCTCTAACCACTACACAACACTGGCTTTCTTCCTCTTGACTATTCTATTGTCCATCTTTACTCATTCCAAGCCATAGTATAGGATACATATCACTCCCCATGGGATTTATCATCCTGGGCAGTCCACAGCAGAGACATTAACACAGGGATCCCCAACATGGATGTCTTTCCTGGCACCCACGTCTTTCTACCCCAGAGCATCTCACCCCCAAAGTAAAGAGCCAAATCCTGTCTTTCTTCTATCTCATTGCAGGAAGAAATGCTTCAGAAGAGCTCAGGAGGTACTTGTGTCTGCCGGGATTGTCCATTTGAATCACAGGAGGAGTCTTGGCTTGAAACCTCCCAACATTTTGTGATTAGCCCCCACCCCATGGCAGCCATTTGGTGGTAGTGCCAGCTACCAATTTTCAAAATTCAAGAAGTGCCAACAGGCTCAACGAGGTCCTGAATGACAATAACATCTGATCAGAGCTTGGATCAGACTGAAGTTTTAAAGAAGTTATTATCTCTTTCTTTAAAAATTGAAAGGAAAAGAAATTAATCAATGCCACAAGTCTGTACATTTAAATTCCGCCTGGATGACATTTCCTCCCTACTTTAATTGCTTCCATACAATTTATATCTGCTAGTCACGCTAGGCCCCAGAGTGCTCAATATGCTTTGTTACAAAGGAGCTCTTGTCCTATAATAACCTCAATAATCAAAGTGAAGGAATTATAGGAAAGGCAGAGCAGCCAGAGTGAAATAAGCAGGTTTCCAACTGTATTCAAAGCACACTTCAGACAACAGACCAGTCTAACAATGGGTTCTTCCATCAGGGCAGAGAGAGAGATTAGAAGAAAACTGGGGACTATACGCAGTCCCTACTTGTTCAGACACAGCTGGAATGAGATACTACTATCAACAGCGGAATGTCTTGCCAACTTCAGCCAGCTAAAGCAGGACAGTTTGGAGGCGCTTAGAGAGGGGCTGAAGTTTCCTTCAGATGGAAATCTTTTTAATTAGTTTAGAAACTGGCAACAAATTCAGCATATTACAGACCTATGACAAAAAAACCCCTGGTAGGTTCTTCCTTCTTGTACGTGTGTAATGTGCTGTCAAGTTGCAGTCAACTTGGGGCAACCCTATAGGGTTTTCAATGCAAGAGATGTTCAGAGGTGGTTTTCCATGGCCTGCCTCTGTGTAGCGAGCCTGGACTTCCTTGGTGGTCTTCCATCCAAACACTAACTAGGGCTGACCCTGCTTAGCTTCCAAGGTCTGACAAGATTGTGCTAGCCCAGGCTATTCCTTCTTTGTGTGTGTGCTGTCAAGACACTGCTGACTTATATCAACCCTATAAGGTTTTCAAGGCAGGAGACGTTCAGAGGCTGGCTTGCCATTGCCTGCCTCCACGTGGGCTGGGAGAGTTCTGAGAGAACAGTGACGGGGCCAAGGTCACCCAGAAGGCTTCATGTGGAGGAGTGGGGAATCAAACGCGCTTCTCCAGATAAGAATCTGCCACTCTTAACCACACCACCATGCTGGCTCTCCTTCTTTAGTAGAGCACATTCCTTTGGACTGATCCAAAACACCTTATTGAGTGATGGGGGTCACCATTATGGAGGTAAAAAAAAAACTCAATTAACTGTGATAACTTTTCATTGTGTTTTTCATATTCTTCCCCATTGAAGTGTTTGAGATATTGTGATGGGTCACTTCCTATGAAGTTGCCTTATTTCTATTTATTAATTAGATTTATATCCCGCCCCTCCTCGACTTACAACGAACATAAACAAAATCTTGTACAGTCAATTAAATAATCATATTAATACATATATTACTGTTTCCTTTCTCAGTTTTTTTCTTTCTTTCCCCCTGTTCTTAGACCGAGGTCTTGAACAATAAAACCATAAAATTTAAATACGACCCATCGCTAAAAACACCTCCCTTCGTCTCTTCTCTGCAAGCAACAAAATAAGTGCACTGAGGCTTATTAATACATATAAAATTACCTTTTAAAATTCTAATAAAAATCCACAAGTTATACAGTATCAGATCCAGAGGCGACAATGAAGCACACATAAACCCTCAGTCAGGAGAAATATCTGGGTGGGCAAGATGAACCAGGCTAACAACACTGTAAGCAAGAACAGGGAGGCCAGTTTTGATGGAAATCACTGCTGCCCTCAGCCATAGGCCTGGCAGAGCATCTCCGTCTTTCAGGCCCTGCAGAATTGAGCTAAGTTTGCAGAGCCCTGGTCTAATTCAACAGAGAGTTCCGCCAGACCGGAGCCAGAGCAGAAAACTAATCTATTCAGTTTAGCTGAGCCTAGGACTGTTTGGCACCAAGCATTTACTTGGACACTAAGCTTTGGCTACTTCCCATCTGGAAACTGTGAAAATCCTCATCAAGACTACATACACAGAGTCTCCAAAGGACATTGCTCCAATATAGGGTTGCCAACCTCCAGGTAACAGCTGGAGATCCCCAGTTATTACAACTGATTTCCAGCTGATTGAGATCAGTTCACCTGGAGAAAATGGCCGCTTTGGCAATTGGTAGGGTTGTCAACTGCCAGATAGTAGCAGGAGATCTCCTGCTAATTCCACTGATCTCCAGCCAATAGAGATCAGATCACCTGGAAAAAAATGGCCACTTTGGCAATTGAACTCTATGGCATTGAAGTCCCTCCCCCCCCAAACCCTGCCCTCTTCAGGCTCCGCCCCAAAAATCTCCCGCTGGTGGCGAAGAGGGACCTGGCAACCCTAGCAATTGGACTAAGGCATTGAGGTCTCTCCTCTCCCCAAACCCCACCCTCCTCAGGCTCCACCCCAAAAACCTCCTGCCAATGGCGAAGAGGGACCTTGCAACCCTACTCCAGGAACAGAGCTCACACCAATTCAGGAACATCACGCTTTGAAAGCATGAAATACTGTTACTTCTCATCAGCACATGAAGAAATTACAACAGAGATGACTCATTAACAAAAGGCGAGCACCCAATGATACAAAAAATGGAAAAGGCATGGTGAAGACCGGTGCAAGGAGGATTACTGGCTCATTCACAGTGAAATGTCCCAGCTGATTAGAGCTACCTGTAGGCTGGGAGAGAGGTAACCCAAATCCAAATCACCTGATATACAGTATATCAGCTGTTGCCAGTAGAAAATGTCCTTGTGAAATAAGCACAATGCCGTAGAGACTTACAAGAGGGAGACCCATGAGGTAGGGTTGCCAACCTCCAGGTACTAGTTGGAGATCGCCTGCTATTACAACTGATCTCCAGCCAATAGAGATTAGTTCACCTGGAGAAAATGGCCGCTTTGGCAACTGGACTCTATGGCATTGGAGTCCCTCCCCTCCCCAAACCCCACCCTCCTCAAGCTCCGCCCCAAAAATCTCCCACCATTGGTGAAGAGAGACCTGGAAACCCTACCACGAGGACTCGCAGTGGAAGGGAAACCCCACCCCGCCACTGGCTCCTGCTCCACCCCTCTTCCATCTCCATTTCCCTCCCAGCCTCCACCTCTACTTCCTATCGCTCTGCTTTCCCACCCTCCCTCCTGTTGGCTCCTTTCCGTTCCCAGTCCCATAACCTTGTCGCTACCCCCACCACCACTCAGTTCCTTCCTCCAATTCCAGCTCCGTCTCCTATGCTCTGCTTCCTCCTCCTCCTCTTCCTATGTGCCATTTTGGATTGCTATATTTTGTATTTCTGCTTTCTGCAGTGTCTGTGGATATCGCTCGTATTACGGGAATTTTTTACTTCCTTATTTTTTAAAAAAAAAATTTCAGCAAACCGGGGAACCTTGGCCTCCAACTTGCAGATTTTTGGATCTCCACAGTGGCCAGCCCATGACGATTAGACAGAAGGACAGCCGTCTGCCACTGCTATATCTTAGTGCATAAAGGATTAGGAAGCAACTTTTCCCAAAGGTTTACTTGTGCCAGTTCTGGAATTACTTTTGTATTACTAATACTAGTAAGAACAGACTATGCAGGATGAGTAAAGCAAGCATGCCAGAAGCCTACAGTTTCCTTCACTAAAGCTCCCTGGGACTTAGTGTTGGTGTAACAGGCCTGATCTCTTACTTAAGATTAAGAGATTAGGAGCTGGCCGTGTGTTCTTTGGGACCGTGTGTTCTTTTGCCACAACCCTTCCCCTACACCTTAACCATGATGAAGTGATATGTTGGAACTGTCATGAACAGCCCGTAGAGTCTAATCAGGAGTTGAAGCTAGTTAACATTCCTGCTTAAGTGGAACCTTAACTGTGATTCACATGGGTGCCAATATTTAATTTTTTCCCCACTTTGTATTGTGGCCCTTTCAGGCACTCAAGTTAACTTATGTACATCATATTCACTGTTGTGTGCATGTGCTTTGTAGGGTTACCAACCTAATGATGGGTCCTGAATTTCGCCCAGAATACGAACTAATCTCCAGACAACAGAGATCAATTCTCCTAGAGCGCATGGCAACATTCGGAGGGCAGAGGCTATGGCATATGTAGAGTCTAGGAGAAACAGAATTTCTGGAATGGCTACAGACGGTGGGTGCTCTAGTACTTCTTCTATACCACAGAACCTCTGTGATATATCACAAAGGCTAGAAGAAACTGATCAATTGTCACCTGTAAAGACACTAAAAGCCAGAGGTTGACTGGGCATTAAGAGAGTGATGGGAATACTGTTGGCTAGCATCCTCCTACGGGTCTTCACAGAGTATTTTTCTCCTTTACACTGAGAAAAACCTGAAGAAGGTTTTGAGAGGGTTTTATTTTATGTCGAGTGGAACGTTAACTGAACAGCATCCAGTTATACCAGCACAAATATTTAGGATCAAAAGATTAATATGGCATACATAAGACATGCAAACAGAAGCCTCCAAGTGATACAAGGTGGAAGAAAAAAAGCAGAAGGGAGTGCTACAAGGAAGGAAAGTTAAATTTAAAAATTGAATGTTGGTGGAAGGAAGTGACATCACAGGAAAGGGAAGAGTTGGAGGAGCTAACCTTTCACCTGACTATGACACTACAGTTTGGGACATCATATCCCTGCTGAGCATCCTCCTCCCTCTCCCCAAATTCCACCAACCACAAGCACTACTCCCAAATTTCCATGGATTTCCCAAGTTAATGCTGGTCTTGCAGGAGGGGGAATTTGATCAAAGGAAAGGCAGGATCCCACTGCATGTTCCTGTCCTCTTAACTATAGTAAGTCAGGAAGCTGCTGTTACCAATAAATATACCTTGTAGGGAAACCGGCCATTTTGTCTGGCGAGTCATGGTATGCTTTTCCTGTCTCGTTTTTCTCGTTCGCACCTATCCCGAGTTGTGCCAAATTAATCTTTGCCTGTAGACCCCCACAAGGATTTCACATTTGCAACTGGAGCCTGGCTAGGGTTGCCAACTGCCAGGTAGTAGCAGGAGATCTCCTGCTAATTCAACTGATCTCCAGCCGACAGACATCCGATCACCTGGAGAAAAATGGCCGCTTTGGCAATTGAACTCTATGGCACTGAAGTCCCTCCCCTCCCCAAACCCCGCCCTCCTCAGGCTCCGCCCCAAAAACCTCCTGCCGGTGGCGAAGAGGGACCTGGCAACCCTAAGCCTTTCTCAGGGATGAGGCAGGCTAAACGTCTGTATGTACCTCTATTCAGCAAATTACTTTCCTTTTATGCCAGTTTTCCAGTCTCACTTCAACACTTCAGTATTAAGTACAGGTATCTAAATTCTAACAGACAGGATTTTAAAAGCTTTGTTTAAAAAATGCATGTTTGTGTAAGTGCGAGAAACTCATTTATCTAGTTAGCCCACATAGTTGCCGTTTTCTCAAATGAATACTACCTATTCTAAAATTATCTGCTCTGAGCCTTCAGATAAGTCTCTGATGAGGAAACCTTATATTTTAATGGAATTAAGCATTGTTCTACTTTTTTTACTTTTCATTTTACTCTAAAATTGTCATTATGTTTTAAGCCTCGCACTTGGCAGACTGTTTCCTTCATGTACAAAACAGACATTGTTAAAACAGTCCATTGGAAATTAGCGCCAGTAAATGCGATCTACCATTTTCAGCTGCGGCAGCTCAAGGGAATCAGTTTACAACACACCAACTTAGAACTGCCTACTCCTGCTTTTTTCAGCTGCTCTCAGGCCAACACCAGAAATAGATGCCTATCAGTCAACAAGATGTCAAACAGGTCTCAAATGGGCCGTCTTAGAACTCCAGAAATTGTTTCTTAACTTCTACTCCACCTTTGCTGGAATAGAATTGCCACCATAATTAAAACCCTCGTACGTATCTGGATTAATAGATAACAGCAGTGGGGTATTAAAAACATGCAGGGCTCGATCTTGTGGATCTGTTCCGCTAACAGCCGCACTTTCCTCCTGTGCAAGGAGCCGTTCTTTGGCGCAAAAGGCAATGCAATGCACTTTTCTTTAAACATGTGCCACATCATACTCCATTTGTTTCCCCCCTAACAAGGAGACACTTATATTGTTCATCCTGTGTTAAGGGGAGTCTGGCTACGTTTGCATTCAAAACTCTCTACTCTAAAGCAGAAGGGTAAGGGAGGGAAAAGTAGAATATAACACATAGTTTCTTGTGCCAATTTTGCACCTTCTAGCTTTCACACATGGCTGATGATGCACTAATCTGCTACATGGAAGTGATTAAGAGCGGTGGTCTGGAGCGGTGGACTCTAAACTGGAGAACCGAGTTTGATTCCTCACTCCTCCACATGAGCGATGGATGCTAATCTGGTGAACTGGGTTGGTTTCCACACTCCTCCACACGAAGCCAGCTGGGTGACCTTGGGTTAGTCACAGCTCTCGTAGAGATCTCTCAGCACCACCTACCTCACAGGGTGTTGATTGTGGGGAGGGAAAGGCAAGGTTATTGTAAGCCAGTTTGATTCTTCCTTAAGTGGTAGAGAAAGTCGACACATAAAAAGCAACTCTTCTTCTTCCACAGTATGTCTTGGGCATCTAAATATGCGCAAGGGTTGTACGAACTGGGGCCAATCTTAAGTACTGGCTTCAATAAGACAGAATGGAATGGAAAATAAGATGGGCATCTCCTTACATAGAACTGACCAGGTTGCTTAAGCGTCCAAGTGGTCACATTATTTTGGCAGATACCAGTGAAGCAACGTGAGATTCAAGCGATAGCGTGCAGCATCCCTTGCAAGTCAAAGAGAATGTTAACTCCTCATTTAAATCTTTCCATGCAATCTAGTGATGCAGCAAAATGCCTTCGCCCAGCCCTTGAGACCAAGGTCTATAACATATATCAGACATAAGTTACCAGCTGGATGGAGCGAGACAGGAGAAAGGATGCCATAAGAAGATTCATGTACTAATATACCCCAATGCTTAGTTAGTAATCAGGGATGCTGGCCATGCAATAATAGCAGCATGTTATACCTCTAAAGGAAGACAGACACACTTGTTGTCTTTGACAAAGTTTGGGAAAGTGTCTTCAAATTTTTTTAAGAAAGAAATTATACTCCTGGAGCAGAGAGTCAAGCATCTATCAAATTCCTATCCATCATCATGAACTCTATAATCTTTTGTTAGGCACAAACCAAGTTAATAGTCTCTCATAATCAATGATTACTCAAGTATAAGTGAAAAATAAATACAAAGCACAATAGTTCTATACAGATTATACTTGCCTGAACATGTTTCTGCACATCCAGCTTTTCCAAGGTTCACACGCTTGATCTGATGCTGGGGAGGTGTTCTCAGTTAAATATTACTGCAATATATTTTTAGTATCAGGTTGTGGATTTAGTAAGAACACCAAAGAAAATGAGAAGCGTTTGTTTCAGCAAGCACCTCTGAGGACGCCAATGAGTATCATCCTAAGCAAAGTTACACCCTTCTAAGCCAAATGACTTAAATGGATTTAGAAGAGTGTAACTCTGTTTAGGATTGCACTGTATGCTAGTTAGAACTTCAAGGGTTTTAAGTGCTTCATACGTTTTCTCGATAATCTTTACATCCACTTGCCATGATACAAGAATATTACCTCCACATTTCAGATTTTGCTCAAGACTGAGAGAACAGTGGCTTGCCTAAAACCACAGTAAGTAGCTGCTATCAGTTATATATAGAGTTGCCAGGTCCCCCCTGGCCACCAGCAGGGGATGGGGGGTAGGACTGCCAGATCCAGGTTGGGAAACTTCTGGGGATTTGGGGAGGAGCCTGGGGAGGACAGGGACCTCAGTGGGGTACCAAACTATAGAGTCCATCTTCCAAATCATCTGTTTTCTCCAGGGGAACTGATCTCTGTAGTCTGGGAATGAGCTGCAGTCCCAAGGGATCCCCAGGTCCCACCTGGAGGCTGGCATCCCTAGTGACATAGAAGTACAATTTTTTAAAAAAATGTCAGGTTAAGGCTGCAGTTCAGTGCACATTGACTTAGAATAGGGTTGCCAGGTCCCTCTTCGCCACCGGTGGGAGGTTTGGGGGGCAGAACCTGAGGAGGGTGGGGTTTGGGGAGGGGAGGAACTTCAATGCCATGGAGTCCAGTTGCCAAAGCAGCCATTTTCTCCAGGTGATCTGATCTCTTATCAGCTGGAGATCAGTTGTAATAGCAGGAGATCTCCAGCTATTACTTGGAGGTTGGCAACCCTAACTTAGAAGCAATCTCGATTAAATGCAGTGGGACTTCACAGTAAACATGAATAGGACTGTGTTGCACATCAACATGACTCAAAAGAGAAATTTTGAAATTTTTCATAACAGATGGCAAATAAACTTCACAACCTCCCCCCCCCCGCCGCCAGTAATCACACCAACTATGCCATTTTTCTGATGCTACAAGAAAGAGGGAGGAGATATATCAAAAGCAAAGTTCTTATGAGCCTGCACACCCCACTGGATTATCCAGTAGTACTAGCATCGTGTTTGTTACTGCTAACATAAATTCCATGCTCGTCCTCAGGTGTACACTGTGGTTCTGCTAACTTTTATAGATTCCCACAATTTTTAAAAAAAAAAAACAGACTTGGGAAAGAATAATCACATTTGTCAAGAATTTATACCTAAGGTTGCCAACCTCCAGGCACTGCTGAAATAAATCACATTTCTATACCAAAGGACAATACAAGCCAAAATCAGTATAGGACAAAAAATGCCACACAACAAACTTAATCAGATTATAAACAAAATATCACATATAGTTTGTCACAAATATTCAAAATATAAAGGATGTATACAGTAAGTACATGTAGAAAGGATCCAGTCAAACACATATAACTATATCAACAATTCCACAGGATCAGAATATTTTCTCACAATACAGTCACCAGCAGCACATTACAACTCCACAGGTAGGTGCTGGTGACCTATTAAGATCCCAGATGAACAAAAGTCCATGTCAGTTTCAGTTCACTGATCCCAAAAGCAAGTTTTGCATTAACTCTGGCATGTACAATGTACAGTATTGATATACCTTCTGCATTTCAAACGCTTACTTGAGAGAAAAGAAACAAGACAACGGGCCATCAGGAAGCTAAACTAAGCTGAATTAGCGCCTGCTCTTTTCTATTATTCTTGACCACTCCTACTGAAGTTACATGTTTACACAAGCCCTGAACACAACCAAGGCAATGTATTCCTTCTGCTTTGCGAGATCTATCAAGATGACATTTCAACACTAATGCAAGAATGGGAAATTACTCAGAATGACCAGAAAGTCAACTTTTCTTTAGTGCAGAACAAGCAATTCAAGAACCTTAGAAATATTCCAAAAAAATTTTTTCACAGAGGTAAGAATGAAAAGGTAGCATATTCTAAGCTATACCTATATAGACAGTTACAAAGACAAACATTTTTCACAAATGCTTATAATGCCCTAAGCAGTTTGAAACAACTAGGGCTCTCATTCATTAAAAGATATCATAGCTCACAGTTCAAACCCCATATGAGTGGTGAAACTGATATAAAATGTGCAGCATTAAATGTGCTTATTAGAAGAAACCTGCAAAAATCATGCTCATTAAAAGAAATTCTAGCTACCAGTTCAAAAACTGATGAGTGGCAGAATCTGCATAACATGTGCTTATAAACAAAGGACCGAGGCAAAGGATCATGTTCCTTCTGTTTTTAGATGAGGCACACATATGACTTAAGTCAAGGCCTTTTCTGTGTTTGCACCCCAATAGGGGTAATGAATAAACTCAGATGTCAATTGGAGTTATACCCTGACTTCATTTTCCTTTATGTACCACCTTCTTATTCTTCACTGTCTGTTCTAGTGTTCCTTGTTTCTTTCTTAGTGAACATGGTGATTTTAAATTGTTTTAATGAACG
This sequence comes from Euleptes europaea, assembly GCF_029931775.1. Classification (NCBI taxonomy): domain Eukaryota; kingdom Metazoa; phylum Chordata; class Lepidosauria; order Squamata; family Sphaerodactylidae; genus Euleptes; species Euleptes europaea. The sequence continues at coordinate 30,923,602 of NC_079316.1, read as the reverse complement.
CATGAAGCTGCCTTATACTGAATCAGACCCTTGCTCCATCAAAGTCAGTATTGTCTACTCAGACCGGCAGCGGCTCTCCAGGGTCTCAAGTAGAGGTCTTACACATCACCTACTTGCATATTCCCTTTAACTGGAGATGCTGGGGATTGAGCCCAGGACCTTCAGCATGCCAAGCAGATGCTCTTATCACTGAGCCACGGCCCCTTGATGGGTCTATTCAATGTAAGCCCCCACCCTGAAAAGTTGTTTAAAAGCAGCCAGATGAGATGTAAACAAGAGGGGTTTCCCTGCTCTCGCTCTCTTTCTCTGTGTGCAACACACACAGAGAGCGAGGAAAATAATGCATCTTCTAAGATGATGCTTTCCACTTGCAAAAATGTGGATTTGAAATAATTTTGCTGCTTCATTAAGTGGGTCAGGTCTCTCAGATCCACTCTGCTAACTCAAAAGCTTTCCTCCAGAGTGAAAGAGCCATTCACAGGATCCAACCCAACATTTTAAATCAGTTAATCTAACCAATTAAAATCATAGCCCTAGTAATGTCCATTTAAGTGATCAAATGTGAAATATGCTCAGATTCTTTTCCAGTAAAGTTTCCTTTCCTTCCAAGATGTTATATATCACACCTTTTAAAAATGGATGGAGGTACAGGAGACATGCAAACCCATTGAATAAAGAGCTTGTCACGGTGCTGTCTATCTATTATAAGATACGAATACCGTGCAATGAACATGCTTAACTTTAGACAAGGGGTATTCTGCTGTATGCCAATGATAAAGGAAGGGCTATAACACATTCCACACACAAATCACATCACATAAGTATAAAAATTTAAAAATTGCTAATTTGCTTAGTCACCTGGGTCAAGTAAGGATTACTTACCAGGCAGAAAACTATTTATAATCAGGGAAACAGATGGTTCTTTTTCTCCCTTTCAAAACGACCATGTACTAAGATCAACTGAGCATTGATATGAATAGGCAATTGGGCTAGTAAAGGTTCTTCCTGGGCTAGTAACTTCCCTAGAATTGTATACCAGGCTGCTGAGCACGGAATGCAGCATCTCAGCTCAGGTTCCTTAAACAAACTAAAACCTCACAAATGTTTTAAAACTGAAAATAGCTTTGAAAACATATAGTTTATGCTGGTTAAACTTGCAGAAGCCAAAGAGAAGAGCCAAGTAGAATTTCCGTAAATCGGGTGCTCAGCTTCAAATGCCTTTCTGAGTTCCATTTCCATGATAGGTAAAAGCAGAATAGAGTTGTGAAAAATAAGCACATGTTTGGTTAATCTACGTAAGATTCGGGATTATAAATTCAGCATTCCTTCACGCATGGTTTGGTTCACCATGGTATATAGAACCCAGACCTATATTAAAATGATAAGGTATACATAGTTCTATGGGCATTATTTCTACAGGAACACACATGAAGCTGCTTAGCCAGACCATGGATCTATCAAGGCCGGTATTGTCTACTCTGATGGGCAGCAGCTCACCAGGATCTCAGGTAGATGTCTTGTACATCACTGATCCTTTTAACTGGAGATTGCATACAAAGCAGAAGCTCTACCACGGAGCAACGGCTAGTGTTGCCGGCTATTGGCTGCCAACCAATAGAAGGCAGGAACAACACTACACCAACAGCACAATGTCATTTCTGGCAAATACCAAGAAGCAACATCACATGACTGACATAGTGCCAGCGTGATGCTCTGGGCTTCACCTGAATTCTATTAAAATCAAAAAGTTTTGTTTGAATCCCAGAGAATCACATTGGCATCGTGTCATTGATGTGATGTCACTTTGGGGTATTTGATGGCAATGATGTGCTGTTGACTCAATGCCACTTTTCCAGCAATCCCCCCCCGCCACCCTGTGGAGTGGTGGCAGGCAGAGAAGAGAGAGATGTGGGCTTTTTGTCCATAACCCCCCTCCCCAACATGCAGGAGTTAAACATGCAGCTCTTAGTCAAAAATTAATGGGCGTAGAACGTATCCCGATTAAGTAGTCGAGAATTTCATATTTTGCTACCCTTCCTAATCCAAGAAAGAGAAGGCTGGCGTTTGGTTATAACTTAGGAAGCTCCAGACTTTACACTGGCACACATTTTTGCAGGACTGGGAGCCATACCAGAGTCTGCATTCACTGGAGTAACATCACATTCAAGTTGCTAAGTCACAGATCTCAGCTGCCAATATTTCTACAGCCATGGAAATTTAGATGCAGGGACTACTCCCAGAAGTACAAAAACAAACTAACCTCAAACCAACCTGGCAACATCTTAAACGTCGCTTAAGTTAAAATCAGGACAGTTCTATTGGCGCATTGTTTTTCTTCTCCTAGATCAGAAAAGAGGAAGATAAAAAGGAGTGTACTGAATAAACCCCTGTGACCATTCACAGAAAGAGATTCCAGGTAAGCAGAAGCAAAAATATTTTAAAGATTGTTTCACTGATAACCTGTATCACTACTTAATTGCAGACAGGTTGAATGTGAAGATACACTGGTGGTGACGGGGTCCCCAAGAAGAAATCTGTACTGGTGCTACCCATGCCTCCCAGGACAGAATCTCTTATTTCATGAAGGCCACTGGCCCAGAACATCAGCACAACCATTTCCCTGGACTATTCTGTCTCCCTCATTCTCAGGATTCAGGGCTGCTATGTGTACGCTGGAATTCTGCAGGAGCATCCAAAAGCAGCACACTACACTACTGGAAAAAAGATTTCCGCTCCCAAATTTTAACTAGAAGCAAGTTTCTAGATCATATGACTGTTAAAAAGTACTTCGGGGTGTGCAAGCAATGCCCCCTGAAATCTCAGAAGCTACAGAAACAACTCAACCACATTTCCAGCACTTGGAGGCAAAGCTTCATCATTCTTTAAAACTCTCTTCTCCTTTCATTGGCTACCAAAGAAAACTAAAATTACACCATATAGGTTTTTTTTTTTAAAGGAAGAAAACTTATCCACATTTTTCTATGTGGATACTTTAAGGATGCAACAATATTTAGATCATTTGGGTGCAGAACTTAAATTTTTCCTTTAAGTACAAAAGGCATCCAGCACTGTGAATTGTTTTTTTCCTTAGTGAACGGTCTTTATGTGAAATCCACTGGTCTTGCAAAAGGAAATCTCTCCAATGCTTTGTTTTTAATAGTTCAGCCTTCACGTTGGATTCATCACAGTTCCCACTTCTTTAGGTTTAAAATTTTTTTTTCCAGGTGTGTTCTTCCACTTTCTGAGTTCATCTCCAGATGTTCAAAAGGAGTCAAGTTGTGTTTTCAAGCTAGGAGCCCTCCTAATGAAATGAATTTGCACAGTTTGCCAGATGTAGCCAAAGGTTGCAACAGTCTTGTTTTCCTCCAGACTTTTAACACTCAATATTGCTTTCAATTGACAGTTACCAGACTTTTAAAAAACACATAGATGTTTAGAGCAAAGTGCAACCAATTCCAACATAGAAGTGTTTCAGATAAATAGGCCTGTGTACATTCTAAGTCTGTTTTCCACCCCCACCCCCACTTTTGTGGCCTGGTATTCCATTTCAGTGTGGGGTGGTCCTGGAGCTACTTGAGTTTCTTAAAGTTATTATGGAAAAAAATTCCACACAGGAACAGACATGCAAAACTGTGATTTCTGTAAGTTGCAGCTGATTCTTGGTAAACAAAGCTGAGCAAAACTTATGGTTGCTTCAGATTTCCAGGTCCGCTTTCATTTGTTTGCAGATGGAAATGCACACTTGGAGAGTAGCCAGTGGCCCAACGTTGTCAAGTCTCTCAAATGAAAGGAACAGAAAGGACTACCTTTTCCAAACCACACTAGTTTACATACACAAGTGCTATCAAGTCACAATCAACTTATGGCGACCCCAGCAAAGGGCTTTCAAGCCAAGTGAGAAGCAAAGGTGGTTTGCCATTGCCATCCTTTGCACAGTCCTCCTTGGTGGTCTCCCATCTAGGAACCAACCTGTTCTCTTCAGTACTGATTGCTGGGATGGGTGCAGATAGGGTAAGTCATGGTCTGGTCAGAACGCTGATTGAATCACCTTACGGTGACACAATGGGGTTAACTGGCCCCATTGCCCAGCTACGCACACATTAGGGCCAGTGGGAAAGTTCAGTGGTCAACTGTCTTCCTGCCCATACTTGACACGCAAGTTGGATCCCAACACTTTCTGAGAGGCATCCATTTTGTGGGGAGCAGTGTCTTTCTCTTATGTCGGTCTTTGGCTCCTGTGCCTTCGTGGAACCACTTAGCAGGAGGAGGGGTCTGACTGCTTACCATTCGAACCTTTGAAAACCAAGAGATTGTCAGATCTCAGAAGCTAAACAAGGCATGACTACACCATGCCACCATCCCTCCCAACACTAGTTTACTCCCCCTTGAAGGCAACAATTAAGCCCTTCAGTTCAGGATTGTTCCTACAGCTGCTTCAAGGGGAAGAGTCCCCTGTTATGCAGATAAGGCACATATATTCAGAAAAGTAGTATTTATCCAGTATTCCTTTGTGTTGAGTTTGAAGGATGCTGCCTTTCAAGGAACATACAGATGGATCCTATTAATGTTTACTCAGAAGTAAGTACCACTTTGTGTTCAGTGGGGCTTATTGCCAAGAGAGGGCAAAGGTTTGCAACCTTAGCCAGCTATTTCTGCTCTGAAGAGTAGCAGTCACACTGAACTCTAAAACTCTATTTCACACACAGGAGAGCAAAGACCAAGAGAAAGAGCAACATTTGAAAGAGGAACCACACTGCGAAATCCAACTGCCATCTTGGATTTAGAACATATTCTTTTGGGTCTATATACTCAAGTCATCAATTCCCAGAGCTGGAAACTATCAGTTAGCAGAATTCAGAAAAAAAATATGACCAGACTAATATATAGGGTTGCCAACCTCCAGGTACTAGCTGATCTCCTGCTGTTACAACTGATCTCCAGCTGATAGAGATCAGTTCACCTGGAGCAGTGGTCGGCAAACTCATTAGACAACAGAGCCAAATATCAACAGTACAACGATTGAGATTTCTTTTGAGAGCCAAATTTCTTAAACTTAAACTATATAGGTAGGTACACTGTTTATTAACTTAATAAACTTTCATTAAAGTTTTAAGTCTTAATTAAACTATAGGTACACTGATTAAAACTAAATAAATAAATAAATAAAAGCATCCTCCCCACCGGAGCTGGCGGAGAATGAATCAAACATGGCTTCCCCCCCCCGGGCCCCGTGGCCTCCCCTGACCCCCACTGACCTCTCGGCGGCCTGCCTCGGCCTCCTGCGCTCGCCTCTTGGCCTCCTCCTCCTCACTGCCGCCGCCTGGGCTCCTTCCTTCCTTCCTTCTCTCCCCGGCCGGCCTCCCGTCCGCCCCTCCTCAGCGCCTCCACCTCCTCCGCCAGCCAAAACCAGCGCAAAAAATCCCGCCCGCTGATTGGCTGCCGCCACCCGCCTTGGCGCCGCCAGCCCTCGAGCGCCGCGTTCAAAACCCGTCCGCGCTGTGAGGGGAGGGAAAGGGGGGAGGAGGAGGAGGAGGGGTACGACAGGGACAGGGAGAGTCCACTCCAAACCTCTGCGCCACAGCCGGTGCGGCGGGAAGGGTGGGACAACCCCGCCAGGGACTGGAGGGGGCCACCAGCTACCACCTACCCTTTCCCAGCAGGATCTCCAGTGGGGGGAAGAGGAGAACCCCCGAAGACCCCCGAAGAGGAGAACCCCCGGCCAGCGACCACGCAGCCACCCAAGAGCCGGGAGAGAACCAGCTGGTGAGCGGCGTTCTACCACGGCCTCTTCAAAGCCCCGACAACCAGCTGAGACCCGGACGGGCGCACCCGGGGCGGGGCCAGGGAGATTGGAGCAACCGGGCTGGGAGGGTGGAGGAGGCTGATGCAAGCCTCTCTCGCCCTTATGTGGGCTCGGGGGGTGGAGCCTAGGAGGAGAAACGGGGGTGGGATGAGGACGGACGGCTATAACAAGCAGCTGTGGGGCGGAAGCCAGGGAGGAGCAAAGCAGTGCCACCCGGATGGGCAGAGCCGCACTCAAGGGGCCAGAGAGCCGCATGCGGCTCACGAGCCGCGGTTTGCCGACCACTGACCTGGAGAAAATGGCCACTTTGGCAATTGTAGTCTATGGCATTGTAGTCCCTACCCTTCCCAAACCCTGCCCTCCTCAGGTTCTGCCCCAAAAACCTCCCACCGGCGGCAAAGAGCGACCTGGCAACCCTACTAATACAAATGCCCCCAATATACAGGCAGAAGTACCGTCCGATGTAGAATCTCCACTTGGAGCTATAATTGTGGTTCTCAAAAAAGTACTTGGACCGCACATTCAGCAGGCCCCACATCATGTTTCGTCATTTTAGGATTATAGAACTGCCCATCAGCCACTCCCTCCTGCAGTTGAATCACGCTTCTTTTCAGAATCCATGTAGTGTTGAATAATTAAATCTCCCCCTGACCAGTGAAGCAGCAGACAGCACTCAGTCACAGGCTTTTGATACTCTCTGCTTGGTACACCCTCCATTCTCTCCAATGTAGGCCAGCAGAGACTTAAGGAAGGTGTGACCAGTAGAGACCACTCCTAAGTTTATCCACTTCTGTGAAACTGGGCTAGTTGGTTTAGTCTTTGAGGATCAAGGTGAGGCCTGCAGTCTTGTTTAAAGCAGTTTCCTTTGAAAACAAGAATCAAATCCAGGGCAAAGGTGGCACTGCCCTTTCTGTGCTTACAAGCTTGAGAATGTTTATAATTCAGTTGTCTAATTTGGCCCTTAGCATAGTGGCCGGTTATTTGCAGAAACGATGTCAGTAGATGCATCTCTTTCAGTGCAGATTCCCACCCACCCACTTACCTGCCGCAATCCCACATAAAGTGGATAATCCAAACTAAAGAGCCAAAGATGTGTTCAGGCAAATACACTGAATTCTTCCCACAATGTGCAACATTGGCCAATCTTCCAGGCAATTCCATTGCTGACCTATGAGTGGCAGTCCTCAAACAAAGAAACTTCAAGGGGAAATTATAACGGGAGATTGCTGAACTTCAGTTCATTCACAAATTCAGAGCAATGGATCCTCCCCTCAGGGCTGAATAGGGGCAAAGGATTCTTATCTCAGTACAGATGCTAATTTTCTGCCCCCAAGCATTTCCCCTATGCTCTAATCAAGCCGATTACAGTATGCACTGTACCTTTCCATCCTTTACAATCATTCTTTACAACATCCAGCCCACCTTCTCCCTGGGATAAAAAGTCTCAGATTTCCATTCCTACTCATGTCTGAGGAAGGGAGCTTTGACTCTCACATGAACACATGAAACTGCCTAATACTGAATCAGACCCTTGGTCCATCAAAGTCAGTATTGTCTACTCACACCGGCAGCGGCTCTCCAGGGTCTCAGGCTGAGGTCTTTCACATCACCTACTTGCCTAGTCCCTTTAACAGGGGATGCCGGGGACTGAACCTGGGACCGTCTAGCATGCCAAGGAGATGCTCTACCACTGAGCCACGGCCCCTCCCCACTCTCAAAAGCTTATACCCTGAAAATAGTGTTGATCTCCAAGGTGCCACACATTCCTTTGGCTCCGAACTCAGACCCCCATTCTCACTTTTGATGCAATTCCCGCAGACACACTGATAAGGAAACATGCTCACTACCATTAGATACACTTTGGCCTTCAGCAAAGCAGCTCGTGAAGAAATAACACAATATTTAGTATACACTGGTACAGCTCATACACAGGGCGACAACATCCGTTTTGAAAAAGATAGTCTGTCCAAGTTCTTCTAAGAAAAACCGTGCCGTGAGAATTTAAAAGGCAGCAGTGAAACTGGGTAGGAACAGAAAGGCCGGGTCTGCCGGCAACAATCAAGATTCTGGCTGGTCCAGACAATCAGCGGTCCTCACGTCATCAGCCCAAGATTGCACAATAGCCACCAATTACATGGGTGCACCGTTGGTGAGAATTAGGACCTTTGCAGAAGCAATGCCAAGGCATGAGACTGGTGGCAGCCAAAGAGAACTTCCCAGGCACGCACACAGGAGCCATTGTGCCTCGGAAGCACCGTGAATGTGGAGGGGGGGGGGGAGGATCTCAAATTGCAAAAGTCCTTGAAGACAAATTCTTTAGATTAATTCCCAATTCATGAAAACACAACACAGCAATACTCTCGCCAGCCATATACACTGTGGTGAAGACTGGCCTAAGTGGACATACTTTTATTTTGTCAGAATTCACAATCAAGATAACTTGCAAATCAAAGATATGGGGGGGGGGGAGAGAGAGAGAGTGAAACAACATTACTGAAACGTTAATGGCAAATTCCAGATCTTGCACCCCCTCTCTGCTTGGTCTCCACAGTTTCTGCCTTTTAAGAATTTGTAACTAGGGACATTCAGATGTTTTGCATTAAACAGATATGATTGATTGGAGCAACATGAGCAACCTGTAGGATCTCTCTTTCAAGGGCTCTGCGATAGCTATGGGTAGAAACTAACATCCAACTTGCAAGTCATACATGGTTCACAGAGTATATACATGGTTCACGGAGTATACGTGCTGCCTGAATATGATTTATTTAAAATATTTATAAGCCCATCTTTCTCTTGACCAAGCCAGGACCCAAACTGAGTAACAATAAAATAAAATGCAATAAACACATATAAGAGCACATACGTAAAACATTAAAACATAACATAAATAAAGTAAATTTAAAACCACCACTTTCAAAAACACACCAAGTACCTATTTCCAGTGGCCCAGATTCACATCACTCCAAATGTTCTGTGGAATAGTTTTGTTTTACAGCATCGCCACAAATCCAGGAGGGTGAAGGCACCGCCTTCTTCTGGGAGGCTGTTCCACTGGAATGTAGCAGCCGCTGGAAAAACTCAAGCCAGGGCTATTACAAGTATACCTTGGAGATATTGCAGGTTCGGCAATAAAGCGAATATCACAATAAAATGAATTATTTGGTTTCCCGTGCATATAAAAGTTATGTTTATATTATACTGTCGTCTATTAAGTGTGCAATAGCATTATGCCTAAAAAAAACAAAACAATGAACTGTGGTAATAATGAAAACGTTTGAAATACTGCGAGAATTACCAAAATGTGACACAGACAAGAAATGAGCACATGCTGTTGGGAAAATGGCACCAACAGACTTGCTCAAAAACACAATGTCTGTGAGATGCAATAAAGCAAAACACAATAAAACGAGGTATGCCTGAGAACAGAACCCCCAAGATGGGTCGGAGGGACAACCTATAGGCCCTGCTGGGAAGAACAAAGCTTCTGGACAGGAATACACAGGACGAAGCAGTCCTTCATGCAGGTGGGCCACAGGTCATGGACTGTGAGCAGCAGTACCTTGAATTGGATCCAGAAATGAATAAGTAGCCAGCAAAAGGTCTTTTGTTTAGGAGTAATAGGGTTTCAGTGGCTAGCTCCTGATAACGGATGGGCTATCGCATTTTGCGCCAACATATTGACAACATTCTACTCCAGAGTTCTGGGCAATCTCATTTATGATGGGAAATAATGATTGCCTGCAGTTTCTAACACCACGATCATGTGACCACAAAAGAGGGGGAAACGCTCATTTATACTGGGTGACCTTGGGCCAGTCTTTTCTCTCAGCCTAACCCACCACAAGTGGTTGTTGGAAAGATAAAAACATAGGAAGGAACAACCATGAATATTGTCCTGAGCTCCTTTAAAAGAAGGACAGGATAAAAATGCACCAAATAAATAAGTCAATCGTATATGCAGCATGCATACAGATGGTCATACTGCTTTCGCCTTTTATCAGATCAGGCCTTTGGCTCATCTAGCCCCAGTATAGCCCATTCCCTCTGGCATGGTCTCAGAAGGCTCCCAAGCAAAGATAAGGTCTTTCTTTACACCAGCTTTCTTTTTAAGTGGAGATACCAAAGGCTGAACTTGGATCTTCTACTTGCAAAGCACATAAAAAGGTAAAGGTAGTCCCCTGTGCAAGCACCGGGTCATTCCTGTCTGATGGGGTGACGTCACATCCCGACGTTTACTAGGCAGACTATGTTTACAGGGTGGTTTGCCATTGCCATCCCCAGTCACCTACACTTAACCCCCAGCAAGCTGGGTACTCATTTTACCGACCTCAGAAGAATGGAAGGCTGAGTCAACCTTGAGCCGGCTACCTGAAACTGACTCCCATCGGAATCGCACTTACGTTGTGAGCAGAGCTTTTCACTGCAGTACTGCAGCTTACCACTCTGCGCCATGGGGCTCTTTGCAAAGTACATACTCAGGTGATAAGCCATGACACTAAGTTATACCCAAACATACTTTGTAAATAGAAGTATCTTTTGTGTAGAAAACAGCCCTAGTCTGGAAAGACTAGATGGAAAGAGTCAGAAGCTCCATTTAAGTTGGGTGCAGGCAAAACAAAGCGTTAACAAGGAGTTGTGCGTGGACAGCTTCTCTAGGGAAGCAGGTAGTTGGATCCTCATATTTTGAAGCCACTGGGGTTCAGGAGGATTCCTAAACATCATTTTTCATTGCAATGGTTAGGTTTCTATCAACCATCTTTCCATGCCCACTTGAGACAGTGGCTGGCCAACATCTCCATCCCAGCCAAGCCATGGCAACATTCAGTATCCTTGTGACTCCCTGACCTAGCCTGTCAAAAATCCTCTTTCAACTGTCTGAGATCACCACAGTTCCTCCTATTCACCCTGTGTTATGTTACTTGCACCATAGTTATCTCCCATTTTTCAAAATGTAAAGGGACTCAAGACTGAAAATTTCTATTATTTGGCATGCTTAAATTGATTAGAGATACCTTGCAAACGCACACAATCTTGCTTTCTGTGCAGCAGAGGTTTAACTAACTCCTCACCATGTCTGGCATATAGCAATTCAGAATTTATAGGATAACAGTTGCATGCATCCATCACTTTACTAATCTGCTTGTGATGATCCTTCGAACATTCCTTAGGCAGTTATGCCCCCAGGCAGTAAACATACCAAGTGGGAGTAAATTCAGCTGAAATAACTGGGCTTATTTCTGAGCAATGTGTTAGGATCGGGGTGCCATTCACACTCAGTGGCTCTAATCCCTTTCCTATCTGGCCCAAATCCTATCTAGGTGCCTATCCCTCAACCCAGCATAAATATGCTCTGTATACATCCCATTGCTATATCCAATAGTAAACTGAGTGGCATCTGGTTGGATAATGAAATCAGCAAAACCAGGCCACCCACAGTCAGTGCTGGGATCTCTACCTACTCAGGTTCTTGGGTGTATACAGAAGAAAACATGACTCTGTAAATTAATCTAAAGGGGGGGAAACTTAACATCAGGCTTGATGAGGACTAAATATGCTCCAGAAGGAACAGAATGTTGAGGGCAGCTGAGCATCATTTAGAGAGAAAAAAGAGGAGTGGGGAAATCAGTCTGCTTGAGCCCCCAAGAGCTTACAGGATCTGGGAAGGAGTTTCTGGGAGTTGGGACGGGGTTTACAAATTGTTCCTCCCTCCTCCAATTTGTTGCAGGCTTCGAGCTTGCATTTACCTATTCATACATCTATGATTCTGTATCCACCTTGCTGGGGGCAAAGTGTAGATGAGTGGGGAAGGCAGTGGCAAACTACCCCGTAAACAAAGTCTGCCTAGTAAACTTCATGATGTGATGTCACCCCATGGGTCAGTAATGACCCGGTGCTTGCACAGGGGACTACCTTTACCTTTTTTACACCTGTTTCATTATTGGTCTGTACAGATCTTCAGCAGTGCAGATTTTGTCTTATTTTTAGTTCTCATTTCTCTGTCCACATTGATTTCCTAATATCCTTTCCATCTACCATACCACAGCCATCAGTGTTAACCCTCTTCTCTCCAGTATCTCTGCGCATGCACGTTTGAGAACCCAGCTTTGTTCCAGATGAGTTCATCAGGAGTGAAGGAATGTGTATGCCCGTCCATTTGCAATAACTATTACATGTGTTCTGTGTACATAATCAGGTTTCCAGACCAGAAAATACTCCATATGTTCAAAACAGCCACCTCTTACCATTTTCTTCATTTACCTAACTACATGTAAACCAACCAAGGAATGTATACGAAGACAGAAAATAATCCTAAATTTTTATCAAATTAAGAAATTAAAGGGCACACTTAATATTAGTAACTAATGGGATCTAAACATATCAAATAAATGGACAAAATATATTCTCACAAACACATAATTGTCACAGATAACTACTGACCCCTTCCAAAGTGGTTGAATTTTAATCGGTCTTTGAAAAGCACACTGTAGAAGAAACAGTTAATATGTCCCTGGCTAATCTCCCAGCCTTGCCATCACAAGCAGTTATCACTACCACCAGAACTCAAGCAAGATTGCCTCTGAGCATACATGGAGCACTGCATAGGGTCGCCAACTTCCAGGTGGTGGCTGGAGATCTCCTGCTATTACAACTGATCTCCAGGCAACAGAGATCAGTTCCCCTGGAGAAAATGGCCGCTTTGGCAATTGGACTCTATGGCATTGAAGTCCCTCCCCTCTCCAAATCCATGCCCTCCTCAGACTCCACCCCCAAAGTCTCCAGGTATTTCCCACTCCGGAGCTGGCAACCCTAGCACTGCATAGACTGAACTAGTACTATTCACATATCTGGGGACCTTAGGAAAAGGGCCTTCCATATGAGAGGATACAGTTTACAGCCACAACATAAGTGCCCCAGAACTTTTCATTTTAAGAAACTGTGCATAAATGGGACTAAAAGGGAGAACAGAACGCTTTCAGGTGAGTCAGGGCTCACTCCCAGAGCCTACTTCCTGCGCCGGGGCCGAAAGCCTCAAACATCCGAAACATCCAAAGAAACACCTCTGAGCATGTACAGACTCGCCTCTCTCCCCAGTTCGTACGAGTGAAAATCCAGCCCGCAATCATTACTTCCAGGGAGGAATTAATAGTGCTCTGCGGCTCATGCGGCACGCGCAACTGCTTTGCCCTGTAGCAAGAGGCACACACGCATGCAGCAACTGCACTGGAGAAGGCCGGGGATATCCTCGACAAAGACTAAATGCCATCCCATCAGGGGAGTTAATAGGTCATTTAAACAGGGTACCGTACTGTGAGAGAGCATGTCAATGTGGTTCTGGCCAAATAGACACTCTTCAGCATTCCTCGTTTAGCTGTGACTTGCTCAACAAGGCTAGAGACAGATGGATAAAGCCTTTTATTCAGGAATCTGTCTCTAAACTGGATAATCTGACGACTCTTTTAGCAGAGTGGATTTTAATACGACATTGGCGGTCGCCAAATTTCTTTCCCAGCCAATTAAAATTTAAAAACACTAATTTCCTTATGGGTTATTTAGATAGTTCCCTTTTGTTTGTTTTTTTGGTCTCAGTGTGACATTGTTCAGGGGCGAATTGGCCACATCAACTGTATCATCAAAGTAAAGTAAAGGCGGCTTCCGTATAGAAAATGCATCTGGTGTGAAGTGGCCCTGACCCGTCCCAAGGGTTGAGGGCATGACCTGCAGGCAGGGCCGGTGCTACTATTAGGTGAACTAGGCGGTCGCCTAGGGCGCAGACCTCAGAGGGGCGCAGAACTGGCCTGAGTGGCACAGTTTTAAACTGATTAGTTTCTTGGAAAAAATGCAACTGACAATTTATATTTTTTTAATTTTAAGATAAGTACCACAACAAGAGCCCCGTGGGGCAGAGTGGTAAGCTCTGCTCACAACCTGAGTTCGATCCCAAAAGAAGTCGTTTTTCAGGTAGCTCAAGGCTCAAGGTTGACTCAGCCTTCCATCCTTCTGAGGTCGGTGAAATGAGTACCCAGCTTGCTGGGGGTAAAGGGAAGATGACTGGGGAAGGCACTGGCAAACCACCCCGTAAACAAAGTTGGGATGTGACGTCACCCCATGGGTCAGGAATGACCCAGTGCTTGCACAGGGGACCCTTCACCCCACAACAGTGCTATGGAACATAATTATAATGTCTTATAAAAAGTTTTGTGCTTTTATTTTTCTACAAGACATCGGTTTTTAAAAACTGGTTAACAATAGGGGGGCACAAGTAGCTAGCCTTAGTTGGCGAGACCAAAAGAACTTTGCTAATGGAAGCTGCAGCCCTTAGTTTGGCGCCTTAAAACTTCATTCATACAGGCTGAAGAAGCATTATATGCGAAAAGCGTTTTAAAAAATTCCGGAAGGCGTTTTCCATCTTTACCTACCTTCAATAAGGAATCAAGACACCACTTGATCTTTGGAAAATTTAGCTCCAAGATACATGCAAGTTACAATGGACTATAAATGAGATTTTACATCCTCTAGAAGTCATTTGGACTCAATTAATGAACTTCATGTCTTAAGTAGTAGAAAAGGGCAAGAGTCCAGTAGCACCTTAAAGACTAACAAAAATATTTTCTGGTAGGGTAGGAGCTTTCGTGAGCCACAGCTCACTTCTTCAGATACTCATAAGCTCATACCCTACCAGAAAATATTTTTGTGAGTCTTTAAGGTGCTACTGGACTCCTGCCCTTTTCTAGTACTGCAGACAGACTAAAGCTCCTACCCTACCAGAAAACATTGCTGTTAGTCTTTAAGGTGCTACTGGACTCTTGCCCTTTTCTACTACTGCAGACAGACTAACACGGCCACCCACTGGGAATTATCTTCATGTCTTAAGCTGATGTTCATTTTTGTTTAGGTTGTTTATAAGCTGTCGTTTGCACTTCGCTGTCATATTCCCTGTATAGGAATACACTTTTGGTATTTTTGCATATGAGTTGAGTACTGTTTCCTTTCCAACGGATTCCCGTACAGTACAGGTGATTTTTTGGGTATTAAACCTCCAGGTGGTGGCAGGAGATGGCCTGCTGTTACAACTGCTCTCCAGCCCATAGAGAGCAGCTCCCCTGGAGACTCCTGGCCGCTTTGGCCATTGGACTCTATGGCCTGGCCGCCCCTCCCCTCCCCGACTCACTTGAGGAAGTATCTCTGGCCGGCGTGGGTGAGCGCCATCTCCCAGCCGGGGGGCAGCGGCAGCTCGTCGGTCACGTCGTAGGACTGCTGGCGGAGGTGGGCGTGCTGCTGGGCGGCGGCGGGGGTGGCGGCGGCGCCGGCGCCCAGCTGCAGGGAGGCGGGCGAGGAGTGCGAGCGGACGTGGTGGGCGGCGAGGGCGGCGCTGGGCAGGCGCGGCGGGTGGCTGCCCGAGTCGGTGCTGGACTGGCGCGAGTGGGAGCCGGAGTCGGGCTCCTGGAAGAAGGACTCGGGCAGGATCTTCTTCCTCCACGAGCTGGGCTTGGGGTTCATCACCGAGTTGAAGAGGGCCTCGAGGTCCGTGTCCAGGTCTTGGGTGACATGGATGACTTGCTGGCCCGGCGGGGGAGGGACGGCAGCAGGGTTCATGTTGCCCGCCTGCAGGGCTTTCTTGCAAGGAGCCCTCGCAAAGGGCCGGCGGGGGAGCCGAAGCGGGAGGGTCGGGGGTCTCGAGCCTTCTCAGACGCCTCGGCCAACTCCCAGCCTCCCCGCCCGCCGGTCCTCCCGCAAATAGTGACTCGACAGGAGGGTCAAAAGTGGCAAGCTCTTTCCAAAGGCCCCGACCCAAGCCAGCCGCCTCTTCCCTTCCCCTCCCCAAATTTATCGAACAGGATCTCCAAGAGCGGGTGAAGCACGTCCAAGTCAGGCCCCGACGGAAAGTTATGCAATCCCCCCCCCTCGTCCCGCCCGCAACTTCAGAGACTTCTTCCAATTCCCGCTAAGAAGGCAGCTCCTTTAAAGGACGCAGGCAAAAGTTCTCCGGTCGCGGCTGTCACGGGAGGGAGAGAGGGAGGGAGGGCTCAACCGCTGCCTGGGTCCCAAAGGGGCCTGGGGCGAGACTGAGTATCCGGGTGGCTGAACGTTCTGATTCCGAACGTTGGAGGTCAGGCGAACGTTCTGAGTCCGAACGTTGGAGGTCAGGCGAACGTTCTGATTCCGAACGCTGGCGCTTCCTCGGTTCCTGCAGCCTTCGGTTCCAGGCCTGACCTCCCGCTCGGGTTGGAGCAGAGCGCGGATCAGGCTCGCAAGTGTCTTGGATCCGTCGGTCTTTCTCCAAAGGGGGCCAAATAAGCGACTGGGGGGTGTTTCTATCTTCTCCCCCCCCCTTTTTTTTTTTTTACATACCCATCCTCCGGCTCTTGAAGCGGCTGACTCCTTTCCGCGGCGGGGCGGCAGCGACTGCTCTCGGACGATCCCAAACAAAAGTGACCCAAAACTCTCCCGAGTTAGGGCGGCGCGGAAAAGTTTGGCAGCTGCATTATTCATGAGCTCAGCGTCTGGGACCAGCCCGATTACACGCTACACCCACAACGCGCCCTCCTCCCACGGCTCGGCGGAGAACCAGACCCTCCTGGGTTTTCAGCCGGGCGAGAGGAGCCTCCTGGGGGCGGGCGGAGGGAGTTTGCTTTGCTTTTCGGGAGTCTCTGGCGGAAATCGGGCAGCCTCTCTCCGCCGCTCCGAGGAATGCTCGAAGGCAGAAAACTTTGGCCGGGTCCCTGTCGCTCGACTTCAGTTCCAACTAAGGGAAATCTCAGATTTCGCTGCATCGACCAGCCTCCCTAAAGTCATAACATTTCCCGTGGTCAACCATTTATTATTATTTATTTTTTTAAATCACCGGTTCAAGGAGTCTTTCAAACGCAAAAGTTTGAAAGTCTGAGCACAGTACGCACAACATGGCTACACTGGGGGTTCTGGGGCGGTCAGAAGGCTCAATCACTATCTCCTTTCTCAGAGAAGTGCTCTCACAGTGCATTCCTAAGGAGAGTTACTCCAGTCTTAGCCCATTCATTTCAATGGGCTTAGACTGGAGTAACTCTCCTTAGGAATGCACAGTCAGGCCTGATCAATCAGTCAGCATGCAATTTTTACAGGATCTTGAAGAGGAAGAAGAGTTGGTTTTTATACGCCGACTTTCTTTCTCACTTAAGGAAGAATCAAACTGGTTTACAGTCACCTTCCCTTCCCCTCCCCACAACAGACACCCTGTGAGGCAGGTGGGGCTGAGAGTGTGTGGCTAGTCCAAGGTCACCTAGCTGGCTTCAGGTGGAGGAGTGGGGAAACAAATCCAGTTCAGGTTAGCGTCCGCAGCTCATGTGGAGGAGTGGGGAGTCAAACCCGGTTCTCCAGACCAGAGTCCACCCCTCTAAACCACCACTCTTAACCACTACACCATGCTGGCTCTCTGTGTGGGGTGGTAGCACTGCTTCAGTTAGGTATACTCCCCCCCACACACACCCCTATTGCAAGAGTGCTAATACGTTCTGTGCACAATTTGTATGGCGACAAGTTATCAGCTGGAAGTGGTTGCTGCTAAGAACATAAGAAAAGCCATGCTGGATCAGACCAGGGTCCATCAAGTCCAACAGTCTGTTCACACAGTGGCCAACCAGGTGCCTCTAGGAAGCCACAAACAAGACAACTGCAGCAGCACCATCCTGCCTGTGTTCCACAGCACCTAATATATTCAGCATGCTCCTCTGATCCTGGAGAGAATAGGTATGCATCATGACTAGTATACATTTTAACTAGCAGCCATGAATACCCCTCTCCTCCATGAACATGTCCACTCCCCTCTTAAAGCCCACCAAGCTGGCAGCCATCACCACATCCTGGGGCAGGGAGTTCCACAGTTTACCATGCGTTGTCTGAAGAAATACTTCCTTTTATCAGTTGTGAATCTCTCACCCTCCAGCTTCAGGGATTGAAGAGAGGGGCCTGTTTCAGAGTTAAACGGTGACTTTCATCTTCCTGTTTCAACTTCCACTGCTTAGATGTTTGTCTACCTTATATTCAAATCATCTCAACAGTAACTGGCAAAACAATGTTGGACCAAACCCTGGATTATCATCTGTCTATAGACAGCTGTTTGTACCCTAGGAGCAGTGGTATTTTGGCACAACTGTAATGCAACCCTGTTAAAGCTGCATCACCCCCACAGACGCACACACACTGGTACTGATTTAGGGACCCCTCTTCCAAAATCAATGTTCATAAATATAAGGAGAATGGGGAGCCAGCATGGTATAGGGGTCAAAATGTCGGACTAGGACCTGGGGAACCCAGGTTCGAATCACCACGCATGCCATGGAAGCTTGCTGGATGACCTTGGGCTAGTCACACACACTCAGCCCTGACCCTGGCTAGCATTTAGAAGGGAGATCTCCAAGATATACCAGGGGCATGACACAGAGGCAGGCCATGGTAAACCACCTCTGAATGTCTCTTGCCTTGAAAACCCTTCTGGGGTCTCCGTAAGTCAGCTCTGACTCAGCGACAATAAATAAATAAGGAGAATGAGGGGATTTCTGTGTTCAGTTCCCTGTCCATCCATGCACATAATGGGAATTACAACTATTTTGGTTATATTTTTAGACATGATTCAGTGGAGAGAAGAAACGGGATCTTGGAGGGATGTGAGATCTTGTAGTTCATCAAAGGAGGCGTAGAAGTTCTGACTAGCAGGCATGAGATGGACAGACTGGGAAAGGAAGATCTAGGCTGAAGGGTGTGTGTGTGACAGCACTTTGCACTTAAAATGTAGCACACGGACCCT
Organism: Euleptes europaea; assembly: GCF_029931775.1. Taxonomy (NCBI): domain Eukaryota; kingdom Metazoa; phylum Chordata; class Lepidosauria; order Squamata; family Sphaerodactylidae; genus Euleptes; species Euleptes europaea. The sequence goes on along the minus strand of NC_079316.1, from coordinate 30,905,015 downwards.
TTGCCTGTCTATTTCCCTCTTTGCCCTGAAAATATTTCCCGTTCCCAAATTTGCTAGTGATGGTTGAAGTTAAATGACTCATTGGTGAGTAAAAGCTAGTTTGTCTCTTTTGGTGAGGACGAGGCATTTGGCATACAATCTAGATGTGTAGTGGGTACCTCCGGTTGTTTATAAGATTCTCTGTGAACCTGTTAAAATATACCAAATTAACGGAATTCCTACATGGAAAAGATATGGAAGAATTTAAAAAAACTTGGGCAAAGGCCTTCACATATTGGGATAAACTGGCAAAAATGGATTTTACTATTTTAATTAGTGAGTTATAGAAACTAGTTTTAATACTTGTATATTTTACTGTTAATAGATATTTTTAAAACTGTTTAGACACTTCTTCAGAAGTCAGGTGATGGGTCACTTTTTAAGGTGGGTGGAGGGTTGAAGGGGTATCTTTTTGAACTTTATAATTTGTAACCATGAATGTATTAATAAGTATATATAGATACTCTTTTGTATTTCCTTTTTTTAATTTTCTTTTTATTATTATTGTATTTGTTTGTTTTGTTTTATGTTATAAAAATAAAAAAATATTAAAAAATATATTTATACGTCACCTTTTCTCTTGGCTTACTGTAATATGGCTTACAGTAGTACTTTAAAACGTCATATGTTAAAACCAAAATAAAATAAACCCTAAATACCACCCCCCCTTGCCTGACGACAATCTCCAGTCCCAGGCGGGGTTTCTCCATCTTACTCTTAAGGACCCGGCCCCCAACCCCTGGCTGAATCTGTTAGCGGAAAAACTAAAAGTACTGGGACTCCCAATCTCTGCTCCCTCTGACAACCCGGTTCCATCTCATTTAGTGGCAATCTTGAAAAGATTGAAGGAGTTAGATTGGGCCAGTACGGTTGGGAGGGCCAGACGTACTTGCTCCGGTCTGGTCTTGGGACTCCCCCCACCAGAGAAGCTTCCAGAGTTCCACTTTACGGTTTCAATCTTCTCACATTGTCGGGCTCTCCTTTTAGCTCGTTTAAATGCCTTTCCATCCATGGTCATGTTGGGCAGATATACCGGGATACCTTTTCCAGACCGTCTCTGCCCATGTAACATGGGCGAAATTGAAACATTGGACCATCTGATGCTCCGCTGTCCTCGCTGGTCTCACGATAGAAATGCTCTTATTGCTCCAATCCTCACCAGCTTGAACCTCCCTCTACATGCCTGGGTGTTGCCTTTTTTGCTTGGCGACTCAACTAATGGTGCAGCCACATCGAATGTTGCCTGTTTTTTGGCCAGAGTGGCTGCTCTTAAGAAGAAAAAACTCTCAACGCCTACCTCTGGCAATTTTTAGTCAGTTCGCTCCGCCCCCAGTTTATTTTAGTTAGGATTTTTACTTATTGAGCTGATGCCTAATTTTTAGCATTGTTAACTTAAGATTGTATTATTCTTATCATGTTTACTATGTATTATGCTTCCTATCCTCCGTCTTCTCCTCCCTTCCTTTCCTCCTCCCTTGGTCAAAGGCTGAGGTCATAGACCTAATAATAACTTATTATCACAATGAAAAAAAATACCCCCCCAAGATGCCTACTATTTGTAGTCCACCGAAAGCCCAGGCAAATAAGCAAGACTGGCAGTGCCTCCTAAAGACCCCCAGTGAGGGGGCTCCCCTCCCCTCTTCAAGGAGCCCATTCCACAGAGTAGGAGCCAAAATGGGGAAGGCCTGGGCTCTGGTTGATGCCTGATGGACCATCGCAGGTGGCAGCCTGAAGATCACAGTCGGCACACAGGAACACGCAGGAGACAGCCCATCTGCTATGTGGGTCTCATGAGGGGGCTTTAAAGGCACCTTGAGTTTAACTTGGCAACAAACTGGCAGCCAGTGCAGCTGTTTCAAAATGCACATAATATGCTTCCATTGGCTAACCCCTGACAATAGATGGGCTGCTGTACTCTCTGGACCAGCTTCAGCTTCTGGGTTGTCTTCAAGGGAAGCTCCATGCAAAGCATGTTACAGTAATCCAATATTAAGGTTATAGAATCATGGATCAGTGTGGCCAGATCAACTGAGTCTAAGGAGAGCTGGTGAAACGGATGCAGCTGAGAGGCCACTGCACCAACCAGCTTTTCAAATGGCAAGGCTGGGTCCAGGAGCAGCCCCAAGCTCTTAGCCCGCTCTTAAATGCTAACTCCACTCCATCTAGGCCAAGCATTACCTTGGTCTTGTCTGGATTCAACTTCAACCACCTGACCACAACCTCAAAGCAACCATTCAGAACCAGGACGGACACAACTGGAGATTTGGATAATGAAATACAGTGTAGATGGTCATCTGCATATTGATGATACCAAAACCACTATTTGGTCTTATTCAGTTGCTCACTGTGATACCCCACAGGACAAATCTCATTGGGCGGTCCTGGTGAAACATTTGTGGTGTCCAAAGAGAGAAACTACCAAAAGACAACATGAGAGGAATAGAAGTGGGTAGCCCTTGCTGACATTCTTTGCAGAATCCATCCTCTCATGGGTATAAGAGGAGATCCTAACTAGATATTGAGCTCTTTCTCCCCTTCTTCCCCTAACACATGAAGCTGCCTTATACTGAATCAGACCCTTGGTCCATCAAAGTCAGTATTGCCTACTCAGACTGGCAGTGGCTCGCCAGGGTCTCAGGTAGAGAGGTCTTTCACATCACCTACTTGCCTAGTCCCTTTAACTGGAGATGCTGAGGATTGAACCTGGGACCTTCTGCCCACCAAGCAGATGCACTACCACTGAGCAATGGCCCTCCCCACAATGTACACTGGAATGCAAAATAAAACAGAAGTCCAGTGGCACCTTAAAAACTAACGTTTATTCTAGCATAAGCTTTCATAAGTCACAACTCACTTCTTCAGATGCTTTGAAAAGGATATCATTTTCCACATTTTTGTACGGAAAATTATAGAAGGGGAAGGGGTAAAAGGGAGTTGAAGGCAGAGAGACAATTGGTGTGAATTAAGTCTTAAATCTTCCAGGTATGATTCTCTATGTAAGGGACTGGAACTAGTTCGACTGTTACACATAATGAAAGTGGTCTGGGGTTCCAGCTTTCTCTCATGGGGTAAAGATAAACAGAAGTGTAATGAACCCCAGCTATAGCAGTGGATGGAAGAAAAAAATTGCAAACCCATGGAAATTCTGTGAACATGAGATTTTTCACCTGGTACAATACTAACTTTAATAACACTACTCAACCTTAAACCTTATGCAAGTACTTCACTTAGAAAACAATCTACTCCACAAAATGCATTTACCTCACCCACCATAGCCTATGTTTGACATACAGTTAGACACATTGGGGTCTGTAGGCTAACTGGGAAAAGAGTGAATATATGAAACTGCCTGTTTATTCTGTCCAAGAACAATGTCCCAAGGTTTCAGGAGAGGATCCCTTTCTGTTATGTTACTTAAGATTAACTGGATACGTCAAGAACGGAACCTATGATGATCGATGCGAAAAGCACCTAATTTAATAGAAAAGGACAGTTGGTTTTTATATGCTGACTTTCTCTACCACTTGAGAAAGAATCAAAGCAGCTTACAATCACCTTCCCTTCCCCTCCCCCACAACAGACACTCTGTGAGGTAGGTGGGGCTGAGAGCTCCAAGAGAGCTGTGACTAGCCCAAGGTCACCCAGCTGGCTTCATGTGTAGGAATGAGGAAACCAACCCAGGTCACTAGATTAGCATCTGCCAATCATGTGGAGGAGTTGGGAACCAAACCTGGTTCTCCAGATTAGAGTTTACTGCTCCAAACCACCACTCTTGACCACTACACCACGCAGGCTAGAGGTCAGCCACGCTGTTCCAAAGCAAAATCCCAAAAGCCATGCAATACCTTTTATTAAGACTAACCCCCCAAATAGTACAAAATTGTGTACAAGCTTTCAAGGTCTCCAGAACTTTTCATTATGCTGATTTGGGGGGCCGGGGCTGGTCTTAATAAAATGCATTCACGTGGCTTTGATCAGCCTAATGTTGGTGTGAATCTTATCATATATCCTTCAGATGTGACTCTCTGGGTAAGGAACGGGAACAGATTAATCTGTAGCATACAATACTATAAAAGGTAGAGGATTACATACAAATCCAAAATCCATAACACTATTCATACAATTGTCTCATTGACACCAATCCAATGCAGACAGATTACATATAATTATTATTTATTAACTGCTCTGAAAACTGATTAATGCAAGACATTTCCTTCTAGTTGAGCAGTCCCAACTGCCTTGGCCATCTACTTGCATGAAAAATGTAGCATATATACAGTCCATTCACACAGAAAGCTAGCAATAACTCCTACCATCACAGGGACATTTTTTTTCCAGGTTCCCTGTTTGAACGTTATGCTATCCTACGACATCCACTGAACAGTTCAGGCGCAGGAGGTTCAGTAAACCAGAAAATCATGTTCCTTGTTTAACATAGCAATTTTCACCAGAGGCTGCTGTTATTTACTTATAAACATCAGCACCAACCAGCAATTATGGAACGAGGAATGTTTCCTCCGTATAATGGAGTAGCAGATTGCTCAAGGATTACCTTGAGCTCAAGAAATGGCAGGAAACCGTATTACTGTGTGTTTCTTGATTCTTGTGGATCAAAAAGAGAGAGAGAGAGAGAGAGAGAAAGAGAAAAAAAACATTTTGGTCACTGTGCCAATAAATAAAGAGAACTGCAAAAGTGTTACGTGAAAGGCAGCTCTGCAAAGTTAGAAAAACTCATGTGCTCAGCTAATTAATTTACATCTGGCTAAAGTAATGACAATTACACTAACTAGCATTAGACGGCATTATAAGGATAACACCCAAACAAGTTCAGCCTGGAAACATTGCCTCAAGATCCAGGCACAGGAAAGAGTTCTGACTGATCTAGATGCTTTGTTGTTTTGTGAACGCCGTTGTCCACTGTTCCATCATGTTTACCGAGGTGACAGACACTATTTGATGTTCCGAACTATTCGCCTACAATGATTTGTTTTCATTTCCCCCAAAGCCTGTTCAAGTTGCTGAATCAGATGGAGCAACGTAGAAGGGTCAGTTTGTAATATTTGGGCAGTTTGGCTTCCATTCTGTTCAAGGTGCAGTTTCAGAGTCACAACTGGCTTAATTTGTTGTCTCAGACTTCTGCTGGCAAGCTGTTAGGAGATGTAAATAAAAGAGTGGTGAGATTTTTTAAAAAATTAAAAGGAATACTGAATAAAACAGAATGATATAGACAATTCAAGGCATACATAATTCAACAGTGTTTATGGGGGAAATATGTTATCTGTTCCTCCATTTTTAATTAATGTACAGTACTCATTATTTCATCAAACAATTTAATATTATTGTTCCAAAATTTAAAGAGACTTACAAAATAAAAATTTAAAAAAAATAACACCACAGATAACAAAGACGCCATCCACTAAACATTTCTGACACTGAATCTGTGATTCAAATTGATTAGGAAACTAGATTTTAATAGGTTGTGGATTTGTATTTTAGTTATTGTTGCTTGCTTTTGGTAGGGTATAAATTTATGAATATGTTTTAACTTATTGTAATCTGTCTCGAGTCCCTTGTGGGTGAAAGGCAGACTAAAAGTGCTTAGATACAAACCAAATCTCATCATCCTCTTAATTGTTGTAAATTCCCTTATATAAATATATATTTCCAGGTATTTTCTTTTGTTCATGAGGCTCAACTAACCAACCACTTGAAATGTTCCTTTGTAGGGCTCTAATGGTGTGGCAGAAACATAGTGAGATGGAAAAACAGTACAAAAACCCTCTATGCCATTGCTTGGCAGCTGGTGGCTCACAACTGAAAGTGGGGAAGCCCTTCCCAGATCAGCTTGGTTTCCAGCTTAGTAAAACTGAGCTTTGAGGATAAATCATCAAAAAGCTTGTTTTACTCTATCTGAAATTGGAGTTCAAAAGTCCATGGTACACCTAATTATGCTGTCAGAAGCACCACTGGGTTATGGGTATCCCTTTTCCAGAACCCCACCTCCTTTCCTACTCTGTCCTCCTGATGGGGAGATGGGTTAGAAGGAAGCAGTCAAGCATAAGGACATTTTTGAAGATGCACTGCATTTTCTTCTCTCTTTTCTCTCCCTCAGTAGCTGGGATGGATCATATAAATAATAGCTGGTGATTTCTGGAAAATTTATGTCCCCATAACACCAGACATCCCAGAATGCCTGACAGTAGAGCATTAATTTCCAGAAAGCATCAGGTACCAGCTACTTGGGGCAAAGGGGAGAAGAGAAGGATGAGAGAAAACAGAGGGCTGCTATTAGAATTTTCCTTCCCACTGCCTGCCTGCTGCCACCGTCAGTCACTACCCACCAACAGGGCATATACATTTGGGTGGGGCAGAAATGCAAAGGAGGGGAAGAAGGAATTTTTCTCTGGCTCAGATTTACCTTTCAAGCCAGAGGTATTTAGATGCTCATTTCACTTTGAAGACGGACATGTCGAACTGCTTAAGCTTGTACTCCAAGCCGCAGGTGTACAAACTTTGTCAGCCTCTCTACTTATAACTAAATCCACCCTAAGGAAGACTATGAGCTGACCTACTGATTAAAAAAAGGGACTTGCTCATCTATTGTGGCCCATGGCTTGCTGTCTGGCTAGCTACAGCTGCCCCCTCTCGCACAGTCTCTCGCTCAGCCTCCAAGTTAATTCCCTCAACTCTCAAGGAGACTGCCTACTTAAGGTAACAAGTCACATAGAATCATAGAGTTAGAAGGGACCAGCAGGGTCATCTAGTCCACCCCCTGCACAATGCAGGAAACTCACAACTACCTCCCCCACACACACCCAGTGACCCCCACTCCATGCCCAGAAGATATCCAAGATGCCCTTCCTCTCATCATCTGCCAAAGGTCATAGAATCAGCATTGCTGACAGATGGCCATCTAGCCTCTGCTTAAAACCTCCAGGGAAGGAGAGCTTACCACCTCCCGAGGAAGCCTGAGGAACCGCCCTAATTGTTAGAAAATTCTTCCTAATGTCTAGGCAGAAACTCTTTTGATTTAATTTCAACCCATTGGTTCTGGTCCAATCTTCTGGGGCAACAGAAAACAACTCGGCACCATCCTCTATATGACAGCCCTTCAAGTACTTGAAGTACTTGTCTACATGACAACTCACTATGCAGCTTGCTTGGTAAGTGCTCTTTTACCAATAATCTCATACAAAAACTTGTATGAACAACAATACTGCTGCCTCAATCACTTTGAAGCTGCAACCTTTAACTTGCATTGCGCTGTGAGAGAACTACCTAAAAGAAGCCTGTGAATATTCGCTAAGGAAGTAGACTCTTACTTGTACATCTAGACGCCATTCAAGGCTGTGATAGCTGGGGAGCTTCGGTGCCAACTCACTCAAAATACTCCTTATCTCCTTTCTGTTGTCAAGATACAGCTGAAGTAGCAAGGCATTCAGTTCTTCAGAGAATCCCAGTATAAGCACAGTGTCTTGGAAATCTATCTCAGAAATCTAGAAATTGACAAGCAAAGTTAGTTCTCAGTTGCGTTAAATCTATTTTACTGATAATCTCTGCATTACACGCTGTGGTTTACAGTCAACTATGCTTGAATGACAGGAAACATTCAGTAAAAAAGAACAAGAGTCCAGTAGCACCTTAAAGACTAACAAAATTTCTGGTAGGGTTTGAGCTTTCGTGAGCCACAGCTTACTTCTTCAGGTACCATCATGATCTATCCCCTAGGAAACATTCAAATGCTGGATTGGATCCAGCCAATTTTTTCCTCTCAATCTCACCCAATTTTCCTCCCTCTTACAGTCCCCATCCCCCAAATGGCTTTTGTCCATGCAGTTCCATTGATCCCCATCATAGGTCCATGGCTCAGTGGTACAGCATCTGCCTGGCATGCAGAAGGTCCCAGGTTCAATCCCCAGCATAGCCAGGTAAAAGGATCAGGTAGTAGGTGATGAGACTAGTGATACAGTAAATACATACACAACCATAGGCACTCTCTTCACTATTTTAATCAAGTGCCTACACCATAGCAATGAATACCAACAGAGTAATAGTAATCCTAGCAGTAAAGTTGCTAAATGATCAGAAAAAAAGTATTTTGGCTTGCTCTTGTGCCTTTAAGAACAGCTAAATTGCTTCATTTATAGCCCACCTTTCTCAGCAGTGGGGACTGAAAGTGGCTTACATTGTTTCCTTCTCCACCATTTTATCCTCACAACAACTTTCTGAGGTTGGTTCAGCTGGATAGGTGTGTGGCTAGCCCAAGACCACCCACTCAGTGACACCTTTCACAGCATTATTTTGATTTATTTACTTATTGACATCATTTATAATCCGCCTTTCTCACTTGGACTCAAGGCAGATTACAGAGTGAGGCAATACAATCAACTGGATGGGGCATTCAGTAAACAATACAATAAGATTATGAGGGTTGCCAGCTCTGGGTTGGGAAATACCTAGAGATTTGGGGGGAGGAGTCCGGGGAGGGCGGAGTTTGGGGGAGAAACCTCAACAGGGCATAATGCCATAGAGTCCACCCCCCAAATGCAGCCATTTTCTCCCGGGGAACTGATCTTGGTCATCTGGAGATCAATCGTAAAAGCAGGAGATCTCCAGGTGCCACCTGGAGGTTGGCAACCTTAAAGATTAGGGTTGTAAGACTCAATCAGAAATCTAAAAACAGCTGAAGCAAAACGAGTCTTATCATGACACGTTAAATGATATAAAAATTACATAGTAGGATCCTAGTTTCAGTAAGCTAAACACAGTAGTATAGACCACAGTCCCTAGTAATTTATCTAAGTAACTTCATGAATCATTTAGTTCAGTGTAACTCTATTGCCTGTGTAGAAAAACCCTCTTGAATAATTCAGTTTGGCATCGTTTGCGGATAGCCAGGAGAGTGACACAAGGTGGCGACCACAACGGAGAAAGCAAGTGTACAGGCGTTTGTTGATTTTGCCTATTTGCAGGTTGGAACCTGCAGAAGACCTTGCTCAGAGGAGCGAAGCTGTCATGGTGGTGCATAGGGGGAGAGGTTGTTAAAGGCACAGAGTACAGGCCAGGAAAAGTGAGCAACTACACAGTGGCTGCAGCAAAGAGATCTGCAGTCGAACCTCTTTTAACTGTGTATGAGATCATTTAGTAGAATCAACACCACATTCATTTTGCTAAACTGCACAATCTGAGTGACTCTTACCATGAGTTTTGAGCTCTCTGTGAGAAGATACGTCAGTCCCTCTACTCCATGCTGAACTGTCTCACTGCTAACGTTAAGTTTTCCTGGGGGGGAAATCAGTAAAGTTACAACACTTGAATTGGCTACAGAAGGGACTCATCCATTATGATATACAGAATGAGAAATAGCTAATAAAAACTGCTTCAGTTGCAAACCCAAATACACTTACTAGAAGCAAGTTCCACTGAACTCAACACACAATGGTACTGTTACCATATATTTAAGCACATGTAGATGATTATCTATAATGGAAAACAGAAGCAGAATGAGGCCTACCGACAGAGATGATTCAGACCTCCATCTGGCAATATTCTACTTAAGTGAACACAAAGAGCCAAACTATTTTGCGTAGGAGAGAGAAGGTGGTGTGGTGGTGGTAGTGGAGGAAGTGTTTACACCTTGGACCTTACACTGTTTTCCTGATCATAACCACTTCCGATCCCTAGCCTTCGGACTGCCCTTTCAGAGGAGGAGGAAGAGGAGAAGAAGAAGGGTTGGTTTTTATATGCTGACTTTCTCTACCACTTAAGGAAGAATCAAACCAGCTCACAATCACCTTCCCTTCCCCACAACAGACACTCTGTGAGGTAGGTGGAGCTGAGAGAGCTCTAAGAGAGCTGTGACTAGCCTAAGGTCACCCAGCTGGCTTCATGTGTAGGAGTAGGGAAACCAACCCCATTCACCACATTAGCGTCCACCGCTCATGTGGAAGAGTGGAGAATCAAACCTGGTTCTCCAGATACATTAAACACTGTTGCCCTGATCAGCTTTGCCACCTCTTTAGCAGTGATCCCCAATGTGGCACCCACAAGGCACAGCGATGCCTGCTAATGTGTCCCCGGCACCCACATACTTCTTCCCCAAAACAAAGAAAAAATCCTGGCTTCCCCACCCCCATCTCATTGGAACAGGAAGTACTTCAGAAGAACCCAGACAGCATCACCCCTGCGCCTGTAGAGAGCACCCATTTAAAAACAGCTGCCTCCAGCTGCCTCCTCGTAGGAGATACTTGGCTTGAAAATTCGTACATTTGTGACTGCCCCTATCTCAGGGACAGCTATTCTCTGGGGTGGCCATTCCCCCTCTCCAGCAGCCATTTTGTGGCTGGACCCACTACCTGTTCTCAAAATTCAATATGGTCTGCAGGCATAAGAAGGTCAATGGAGCACTACAGCACCTTACACAAGGGGAAAAGCCACAGCTCCCCCACATAGTGTACAGTTCGGTTGGGGCTATAATTAATAGTGTTTGTTTCTTAGACACGTCAGCAAAGACCAATTTAATAACTTGTCGATCCTTTGGAATCTGAGAAACAACACCTAGCAGCATCTTAACAATTTTAAAAAATGGCTAAAGGACTCCTTTTTATGTTTAGAGAAGCAAGGGGTGTGGTCCTCCTAGCACTGTGCCACTACAAAGTGCACAACTTGCAGATAATTTTAATATATTATTCAGACAGGTAATCCATCATCGGTATTCTGATCTTAGGCAGTGCTAGCAGATATGTATCTTGCACATCTTCTGAACATGTAGACTGGATCTAGGATGGTAATCTGTATGCATTAAAAAAACTGGATGCATATGCATCAATGACAGTTCCATTCACATCAGACTACCAGTGTAGTCTGAAACACATCAATTTCAACAGACTTAGAAGGGACTCTGCATAGGATTGCACTGTAAGATCTCAACAGTTTCACTCATCTGATCAGGGACTCCTGCAGGTGCCACCCTGCAAATGGGAAAGATCAACAACCACCCATACACATGCATTCTCCGTTGTGGTCTGCACCTTATGAGGTCAGGAAGGTTCCCGCTCTCCTGCCATTTTGCAAACTATGCAAAACTGAATTATTCAGGAAGGCATTTTTGCAAAGGGAAGAGCTTTATTATAAAAGAATTGATTCAGAAATAATGCTTTAATAAAGGGAAAGAGTATAGTATAGTATAGTATAGTATAGTATAGTATAGTATAGTATAGTATAGTATAGTGTAGAAAGACTATACTACTGGGTATAGTACATACTATCTGCCATGGTATGTATTATGTGCATCTTTTAATATGCCTTGTTAATGTTTGTTTTGTTTCCAGATTTTTTTACTTGGTTTTAATTTCCACATCCTAATCATATTACATTGCTTATTGGATGCCCCATCCTATTGACTGCGTTGACTTACAGTGGGTAATCCACTTTGAGTCTCAGTGAGAAAGGCAGAACATGAATATCACAACATTATAAAAATAAAAATCCAATGTTTATATCCCTTATTTTATGCATACATACACACAGTTTCAGGATCAAGTCCATAACTTTGTTCTGCCTTTTGTTAAACATATTTACTCCTTTAAGTATAGAGGTAGAAATAAAATGTTTTTCAAAAAGTGTAGAAGATGAGGAAACAGACAAGACTTTTTTAAAAAAAAGAAGCAATGGTTAGCTTTTCAAGTGTTCTTTGTCCTTCTGGCACATAAAAAGTGTTATTTGTACCACAGAAATTTAAATAATTTATTTTGATGTTCTGTAACATACAGAACACACCACCATGTCCATAACAAAGCATTGATTTTAACCACTATCATAATTGCTTTTAATGGCCACAAGTAATTCTGATGTTTCTTTTATTCTTACTTGCTGCTCCTTCATAGATTTTTGGGTTTGTGCCTTTCCTTAAGAACTCCATTGCAATCCGGCCAAATTCACTGACAACTGCAAAAAAAAAAGGGGTGTGTGTGAGAAGAACATTGGCAGAGTTCAGTGGCTAAAAAAATTATGGTTTAGTCACAGAACTTGCTTAGATGCCACACATGGAGCACCAAAACATTTGCCACTAAGTTTAGAATTATAGGATACTTGTAAGGGAGTTTACAAGTATTCTGCTCCAGAAAATGACTTTTAAAAAGTCACAACACATAAGCATGTCCACTATCACTAATCTACAACTTAGTTTTCACGTTGATTAATAATCCACACTTTCCACAGGCCAGGCATTAGATGCTTCAAATCCTTTATTAGAAAGTGACAAACATTAGGTTTCATAATAAGTAATGAATATACACAGGAGCATCCTGTACAATGGCTTCAGTGCACTTGCACAAATCAGCATATAGTTTACATACACTTGGATTACTGGCAGCTGTTCACCTCTATCATTTCTTTTTCTGTAAGGCAGACCTTTAGTTCCCAAAAAGGTTTGCCTGCCCTTCCCTTCGCATACTGGTTATTCTGGCATCCTACCTACATCTCCAAGATACCTTAAAGACTGCATTTGTTTCTGTACTAAGCCATGTTTGCAAAAATAGTTTGCAGACCCTAACTACTTTATATTAACAGCATCCTGCAAATAGCTACAGCCAGCGCCAGATTTACCTATAAGCTAAACAAGCTATAGCTTAGGGCCCCACTCTCTTGGGGCCCCCCAAAAAATTTAAAGGAAAAAAAACCTGGATGTACATTTCAGCTCAGGAGCCCCCTGGCGCAGAGTGTTAAGCTGCAGTACTGCAGTCAAAAGCTCTGCTCACGACCTGAGTTCGATCCCGACGGAAGTCGGTTTCAGGTAGCCGGCTCAAGGTTGACTCAGCCTTCCATCCTTCCGAGGTCGGTAAAATGAGTACCTACCTTGCTGGGGGTAAAGGGAAGATGACTGGGGAAGGCACTGGCAAACCACCCCGTAAACAAAGTCTGCCTTGGAAACGTCGGGATGTGAAGTCCCCCATGGGTCAGGAATGACCCGGTGCTTGCACAGGGGACCTTTACCTTTACACATTTCAGTTCAACAATTACTTTGATAAAATACATATTTTGTTATGTGCAAATTAGGTCCATAAATTACCATATAGCATATATTCAACACAAAAACCAGCGACAATTTGTTGTTGACAAAGGGCAGCTGGACATATAAAGGGCCCCATTACCTTCAATAGCTTAGGGCCTCATCAAACCTAAATCTGGCCCTGGCTACATCCCAGCAAAGGGAGGAAATCGAACCTTGCAGCCTGTTGTGGTACTTTTCTGGTTGCACAGATTATTGTTGTGTTTTTCTCCCTCCCAGTGCGAAGGAATCTCTCAAGCTGAAATCCGGCCGCCTCAGTTTGAAGTGCATCGTACCACGCCTGGGTTCTTCCTTAACCTCACCCTCCTGCATGTGCGAACCAGAACTAAGTTTGCCAAGGTAGAAATCTTCCTCTTTTAACAGCTGCATGTCAGGCGGAAGTTCCTAAAAAGCCTTTCGCTGTTTCAGAGGGGAAGCTACACAATCACAGGAGCTCTGTCACCAAGCCCAAGTACTTCATATATCTCCTCGGGAGTAGTAGAAAAGAGCAAGAGTCCAGTAGCACCTTAAAGACTAACAAAAATATTTTCTGGCAGGGTAGGAGCTTTCGTGAGCCACAGCATGAGCTACTGGACTCTTGCTCTTTTTTACTACTGCAGACAGCTCACGCTGTGGCTCACGAAAGCTCCTACCCTGCCAGAAAATATTTTTGTTAGTCTTTAAGGTGCTACTGGACTCTTGCTCTTTTCTACTACTGCAGACAGACTAACTACTGCAGACAGACTAAAGCTCCTACCCTACCAGAAAATATTGCTGTTAGTCTTTAAGGTGCTACTGGACTCTTGCTCTTTTCTACTACTGCAGACAGACTAACACAGCCACCCACTGTGAATCCTCCTCGGGAGGTTTAACTCTATCGCAGGCTATAACTGCACCTCTGCATTTGCGCACGGGAGCTGTTCCCTGGGGCCAGTGGGGCTCGGGGCGGAGAACGGCAGTGGCCGGTACCTGAGCTCTCCACCTGGGTAAGGAAGCCCAGGTGCTCCTTGTGCTCCTCCGAAAGCACCAGCAACATCCTCCAAGCTGAGCGCCTCTCGCCGTCCGAACACTCTGCTTCCTGACTGCGGCGCGCAGCAAAATAAAAGTCCCCCAGTAGCCAAGAGGAGTCACAGGAATGATTGTTCCGGCGGGAAAATACGACCCACACTGAAGGTTCCGCGTTTGGAACTGTCTTCTAAAACTGCGCCCAAGCGCCCAGCCAGCCTCGGGTTGGGTCGCCCTCTGGGTTGCCAGGTCCTTCTTTGCCACCGGCGGGAGGTTTTTGGGGCGGAGCCTGAGGAGGGCAGGGTTTGGGGAGGGGAGGGACTTGAATGCCATAGAGTCCAGTTGCCAAAGGGGCCATTTTCTCCAGGGGAGCTGATCTCTATCGGCTGGAGATCAGTTGTAATAGCAGGAGATATCCAGCTAGTACCTGGAGGTTGGTTGGAAGAAGAAAATACCTATGCTGGAAATAGGAGAAACTATAATAAATGGCAGCACGTGGCTTCAGAGATAATATAATGTGAAATATACCAATTGGGAAACAATATTATAGAATATAATAATTCTATTTTTTGGAAAAATCCAAAACACGACATACATGTCGTGTTTTGGATTTTCCAAAAAATAGAATCATTATATTCTATAATATTGTTTTCTTTTCCAGTTGGTATATTTCACATTATATTATCTCTGAAGCCACGTGCTGCCATTTATTATAGCACCTCCTGGAGGTTGGCAACCCCTACCTTTATTGGATTGCGAGTTGGCGACACAGCTGTAAATTGACATGAGGGGGTTAGTTCATGAGGGGCCTGGAGATCTCCCAGAATTACAATGTATATTCAGGCGACAGATCACTTCACCTGTAGAAAAATGCCTGCTTTGGAGAGTGGGCCACATAACGTTATGCCCCGCTGAGGCCACTCCCCAGGCTTCACCCCTAAAATCTCCAGGAATTTCCCAACCCAGAGCTGGCAACCCTCAGCTTGCATGACAGAGGGGATCAGAACCTGAGTCTCCCACATCCTAGTCCTACACTCTAACCTCTGCACCACTTGTCCAATTTACATGTAATTTACGCATTACATGGGGGTGGGTTTTCTACCTATACCAATGCAGCCAAAATGTCAGGTGCAAAGCCTTAGTTGCTGTAAAGATGCCAGTGCTATGACTGGACGATTTACACATCAAAAAGCCTCGGTTATTGCAAGGATGATCCATTCAGACTCTTTTGCACCTGGCTGTGAGTGTCTGCTGCTTTGGGCAGTTCTCTGGAGAAATGTCCAAGAAATAATCTAAATAAATAATGTGTGGTCATTCCTTTATCAGTGTCTGCTGTCAAGAATGCCACGCAGGCATATGGTTCTTTAAAGTCCATGTGGGAAGATCTGAGGTCAACAATATAGATATGAATATTTTGTTTCTTACTACTTCTGAGAATGGCATGGCTGGGGTTTAATTGCTTATTTTTACATAAATGCTTTTGTTAGGTTTAATGTGTTTTTACTCTGAGTCCCAGGAAAACTACGTTCAGACTGTGTGAGTCTCATTAATATTGCCTTAGGAAATGACTTGGGCTTGGATTCTGCCTAGAATTTCCTCAGGCACATTGAGGGGATATTTTGCCAATTTCCCCTCTGGTGGGAGGCCTCTGATTCCCCCTAGCTATTCTTGGGGGAGCAGCATTATGGGGAGCTTTTAGGACAGCCATGGGGGAATTGACAATTGTGAGCCGGTTTGATTCTGCCTTAAGTGGTAGAGAAAGTCAGCATATAAAAAAACCAACTCTTCTTCTTCTTCGATGTGTATTTTAGTAATTATTAACTGTGTCATAAATATTGAATAAGAACTGTTATTTTTAAGTGCAGAAGCTTTTTTTGTATTGTCAACTGAATTAACTTTTATATTTTTAATTGTTTTTATGGGGTACATTAAAAAGAGGGAATAAGAGGGGGGGAAGCATATAATTTCAATAACATCTTTGTCCGTGCCCTTATTACATCCTTTGTCTAGTTTTACTCATCTATACAGTCTTACTCGAATCCATAGTAGCCCTCCTCAGGCTCCGCCCCCAAAATCTCCAGGTATTTCCCAACCTGGAGCTGGCAACCCTAAACGCTACCCAAAAGGTATAATATTTCCTAGCAAATTCTGAAGCAAAACAATCTTTCTCTGAGTGGTGGGATGGAAAGAGATGTCTCAAAGCTCTCAAAAAATACTAATTTCTCCCTGGAGAGCCATATGATTGTCCAAGAAAGCTTGAATTAACGCTAATTACTAAGTTATTTTTCCCTTGGCCACTCTGAAGCCATCCCACACTGCCTCTGAAAGAATCCCACATTCCAAGTTCAGAAGCTTTAACCTAATGAACTTTCTTAAGTTACTCTTCAACACTTTGCCATATTCACAACCATAGGAGGTCAAAGTGTAAGGATGTGTCACTGGCCACCAAGACTAGATTAATTCATGCCATTGTATTTCCTATTACTATGTATGGGTGTGAAAGCTGGTCAGTGAAGAAAGCTGATAGGAAGAAAAAATGATTCCTTTGAAATGTGGTGTTGGAGGAGAGTGTTACAGATAACGTGGACTGCCAAAAAAACAAATCAGTGGGCTATAGATCAAATCAAGCCTAAACTGACCCTAGAAGCAAAAATGACTGAGGCTATCGTATTTTGGTCACATCATGAGACGACAAGAGTCACTGGAAAAGACAGTCATGCTAGGAAATGTTGAGGGCAGCAGGAAAAGAAGAAGAGGAAGACCCAACAAGAGATGGTTTGACTCAATAAAGGAAGCCATGGCCCTCAAATTGCAAGATCTGAGCAAGGCTGTCAAAGATAGGACATTATGGAGGACTTTCATTCATAGGGTCGCAATGAGTCGAAAGCGACTTGACGGCACTTAACCCACACACACAGGAGGTCAAAAACGAATTTTAAAAGTTCCTATGCTAAAGCCAAGTTCTTATTCTTTAACTGGAAACAGTAATGTCATGAAATCGAAAGACGTTTTTTTCCAGAATATTATTAGGTGGGTGAAATCAGTGCCTTCGCTGGCTCATTCCAATTTTAGGAGTTTCAAGCAAGCGGAATTTTATTAGCCCTCTGATAGGCCACCTACAGGGCTGGAGAGTTGTGTGTTCAAGCTCAAGGGATATCAAGTTGTGAGGGTCTGGTCTAAACATATAATGAACAATATATTCAAGGCAAAAACACTAAAAAAAAAAGCACCAGCAAAAGACGACAAAAATCTGCAAGGCAAAAAGACATAAGAACAGCAGTTGCAATAAAAGGAATACTACATTAGAAAATGCTGGAATTTAATATTTGCATATATTATCTATGCCTGCATGGGTTCTGTGGTAATAAATCAAGAACATAACTTGTAAGACAGAAACATAATTTATTTAACTCATAACTCTCCATTACACAGAGCAATGCAACAAAGAGTTATACAGTTAACCACAGAAATATAATAGTGAGCAGAAACTTGCAACAGATACCGTAGTCTCTCCAAGTTCAATTAAACAACTAGTTCTTACTTGCAAAGTCTTTCCAATGCCCTCCTTTTTCAAAAGGAATTTCAGTCCCAACAATATTGAGCAACACAGAAACCGGGCTGTAATCTGCAGCTTGAAAGACATATAGCCCTTAAATAACAACCTAATTACAACAATAATACTAGTTATATAAAATTTAATTCCTGCCTTTTACTAATTAACTTTTTAGATACACAATTTTCCAATTACTTTAGACAAGGTGATGAGCTCAGAAAAGCTTATTCTGCTCTCTAGCAAAATAGACTCTGCTAACTTCCATTTTCTGTCTCTGGCCTGGCTTGGCTAAACCACTCAAGTCCTGGGGGTTACACAAATAGTAGAGGCCTGTTTTTATCTTCAGGCATTGTTTAAGCCTAGTTTTTCAAGTCATCTAGTCTCTTTGACATGCTGTACAAACAATATTCTTTCTGTACAAATGTAATAAAGATGACTCTCCTGTATTCAGATTACATTGTTATTCAAAAGTTACTTTCAGTAGCATTCTAAACTAGCATGAGCTTGCTTTAGAACCATCATGATCACAGACATCTGAATAACAAAACCTATGGTATCCAACTTCCAGGTAGTACAGACACTGACATTAGTAAAATGCAATTTCTATTGAGAGTGGATCAAACTATTGTACAAAGCATACATACAATATAACATCCTAAAATGACTATTGCTTGCAACAAATACAATAGGATGTAAAATGATGAAATGTCCACATGGATCACATGTAAATCATTAAATTCCAATCTTCAAACTGGTCCATTTATGGTAACTCAGCAAGAATATTATTCCAAAAATAGAAGAGGAGAACAAAGCCTCCACAGTAGAAGGGGATACGGCCG
This sequence comes from Euleptes europaea, assembly GCF_029931775.1. Taxonomy (NCBI): domain Eukaryota; kingdom Metazoa; phylum Chordata; class Lepidosauria; order Squamata; family Sphaerodactylidae; genus Euleptes; species Euleptes europaea. Next base: position 30,886,531 of record NC_079316.1, on the reverse strand, counting down.
TTTCAAAGTCTTCTTCAGTCCCACTTCTTCAGCATTAAGAATTGGATTAGAAGTGGGACTGAAGAAGACTTCGAAACAGCCATATCCCCTTCTACTGTGGAGGGGCTCTATGGCATTGAAGTCCTTCCCCAAACCCCGTCCTCTTTAGTCTTTAGGCCTTCCCCAAACCCCGTCCTCTTTAGGCTCAGCCCTAAAAACCTCTCGCTGATGGTGAAGAGGGACCTGGCAACCCTAACAAAACTCCAGATGCACAGTCATGAGTTATATACACTACTCCTGTTGAAAATGTATTACTTTATTAATAATGTTTGTTGACCCTCTCTGAACATCATTTCATGGAGGAAAAGGAGATACTGGGGGAGAAAACTTAAGCAGGTCTACTCAGAAGTAAGTCCAAGTTTATGCAATGAGATTTACTCTCAGAGAAGTGTTTTTAGGATTGCAACCTCCTTGAATGTGGCTGAATGTTCGTGTTCATTTCTAGATGGATCCTCTCCTGGATATGCTCACTTAAAATTGGGTTCCTTCAGCACACAGGTTTGCAGATGCTTTTTTTTGCTAGGGTTCTTGCGATGCTCAGTTGCTGCAGCCAAGGTTTCTCTTTAAATGCACTACAAGAAAAGATACAGAAACGTTTGTTACTTTTTTCCAGTCATCATTCGAGCAGAGATCAAAAGTGCTATCCTAAGCAGAGTTGCAGAAGAGGGTAATTCCACTGAAATCAATGGGTTAGAAGGGCGTAATTCTGTTTAGGATGGCACTGTCTGTCCCTTATGCCTATAAAATATAATAAAAACTACTAGAAATGTCAGCATGTAATGATGCTGTAGCAGGGTGATGTCTTCTCAGCAAACGACACAATTATTAGTATTATTTATTTATCATTAAAATATTTGTATCCCATAATACTGTAGAATCCCAGGGGTGAGTTGTGTGTACACTCCCCAAAGGATATTACATTTTGTTAGGGTTGCCAACCTGCTGCCTGCCTAGTAATTGTTGTGAGCCATAATTTTTAAACAGGAGGTAAAACACCAAAGAACCAAAATGAAATGTAAAGGGACCAAGCAGAATGCCAGGAAGTAAAGTCATTATTGTTCTACTATCAGGTTCTGAGAGAACCCAAACCAAGGCCAGTTGTCTTGAATCTCTACTGGCAGAAAGGCAGGATAAAGGTTTTTAAAATACAAATGGTGAGCTCAGAGAAGGAACCGCTCTGTGGAGAATCGAAAGCCAGCCAGCGTGCAAGGAAGCAGAACAGAACTGGAAAGGAAACGATCATGGATGGGCTAGCTACATGTAGTGCCACACGTTAAGTGTTGTTTTTCCTAGGGTTGTCAGGTTCCTCTTCGCAACCGGTGGGAGGCTTTTGGGGCGGAGCCTGAGGAGGGCGGGGTTTGGGGAGGGGAGGGGCTTCAGTGCCATAGAGTCCAATTGTCAAAGTAGCCATTTTGTCCAGGGGAACTGATCTCTATTGGCTAGAGATCAGTTGTAATAGCAGGAGATCTCCAGCTACTACCTGGAGGCTTAGCAAAAACAAAACAAAGGCACCTCCGTGCCTATACCTTGGCGGTTTGGAAATTAGCACGGGTAAAAGGTACACAAATGCACAGAGCCAGTTAGCAAAATGCAAATATTAATAGGTGCTAATTATTAATATAAATAAATAATATAAATAAATAATATTAATAATAATAATAATTTATTATTATTAATAATAAATATTAATAGGTACTAACTACGTTAGTATCCCTTTTGGGAACTTGTGGACATTGCTGTGGCTTAATATTGAACCTTTATGGACTTTGCTAGGCTTTGAAATTACCATTGTATGGATGAAATAATGTGGGGCTGAAGAAACCAAGGTGAAACGGCCGTCCCCCATGTTTTGATCTATAAAACTTTGGATCTATACCTGTTGGATTTATACCTGAGAATAACTTATGCCATTGGAACGGATCATCTTTGAAATATTTAAGAAGAGGACTTTTTTGCCTGTAAAATGATTAATTCCATGTATATATTGTATATTGTTTAGTCACAGTTGTTAGGAATATTTGCTTCACACTGTTTGTCTCTCTTTTCTAGCACCTATTAACGTTTGCATTTTGCTAACTACCTGGAGGCTGGCAACCCTATTTTTTCCCAATAGAAACGTTGGAATAATAACAGGGCAGTTGCCTCGATAAGGGCAGAGAGAGACTGTAATTCCGTAGCAACCAAGACAAATGAAAAACTGAAACTGAGAAAGGGCTGGAATGGCCTGTGAGTGACATAATGAGTGAATAATTCGCTGTAATCCTGCTGTCATTGACTTCAGTGGAACTAAACCTCCATATAGACGATTGTTCTAGGAAGTCAGTTTAATGGCTCTTACTGGACCAACTTCTCTCGGGAAAGCATTGTGCAATGACTTTTATAAGGATGAAAGGTTTCTAATTCTTGGAGGTGAAAAGCGCCATCAAGTCACAGCCAATTTATGATGACCCCATCGGGTTTTCACAGCAACAGACAAACAGAGGTGTCCAATTGCTGGAGATCAGTTGTAATAGCAGGAGATCTCCAGCTAGTACCTGGAGGTTGCAAACCCAGCTTAGCTTTCAAGATCTGACAAGATCGAGCTGCTATGTGGAAAGCAAAGTTGGTCACAAAAGAAAAAGTATTTTACTTACAGATAGGGCCCAAATCGCCAACTTTTTTCTTTTGAAAAAAGCTTTAACATTATTTATGTAGTTCTTCATGTATAGCCTGCGTTTCTCACCAATGGGGACCCAAAGCAGCATACAGTGTTCTCCTCTCCTCCATTTTAAACCTCACAACAACCCTGTGAGGTGGTTTAGGCTGAGAATGTGTGACTGGTCCAAGGTTACCCACAAGTTAATTTTGTTCTGTAAATGTTCGGTTGTGCACTTTACAACACCTTTTGTCAATTTATGACCATAAGGAAATAGACTGCCGTGGTGCAAATTTTACACACGTCTCTACCAATCAGAATGTACAATACACGGCTAGCAGACTAATGGTTTGACTCGGTATAAGGCAACTTCTCACATTAATGAGCAGTAAGTATGAATTCTTACAGGAAAATGCAACCCATTCTGTCAGAGTCACCCTCCTGTCTCCCCGCGCACATGTCCAGTTCAACAAAGCCCTGTCCTGTTTGCTTCGCTTATGTTCTTATAGTGCAATAGCAGTGGGAAAATTTGCCCGCAACTTCTTTTTGTTGAACTCTTTATGAGTCCCTCCGAGTACATTGGCTGTTGCCTCACATGGCTAGCAAAGTTTTTAGTTCTGCTGCCAAAATGAGACTGATCGAGCTTCAAAGCTCCAGCTGTTGCGAGGGTAATTAACAACACTCGCTGTTTTGACAGCATATCAAAATATTTGGCAGTTGTCCAACGATTCCTCCAAATGGTTTTATAAACTCTTGAGAATGATTACATGGGAATAATTATTCACAATATACTTTGAATGATCATGATTTACTATGTTTTTTATATACCCTTTTATTATGACAGAGAGCTGTGACCTCTGGGGCTTGCTTATACCCTCATTCCACATTCTAAGCACCCAGACTTGGAGTTTTCAAGCGCAGTGAGAGTGAAGCATGTAGAAAGTACTTGCAGACCTAGGCCTTTTATGCACGGCTGTTTCCCTCGCGGCCATCCCCCTCCACCGACTACTTCGGGGCTTTGTTTTGATTATGCATAAATTTTCCAACCTTCAGAGGTTGCCTTGTTCTCCCCACGGTTTTGGATAACATTCCCACAACACCCATAAAGCATGCTCCAGCCCTGTGCAATTTTTAAAAGGTGTGCTTCAGAGTGGAGCAGGAAGGTAGGGTTGTAAGTTCCGGGTAGGGAAATACCTGGAGATTTTGTGGGTGGAGTCTGAGAAGGGCAGGGTTTAGAGAGGGGAGGGACTTTAATGACAAAGAGTCCAATTGCCAAAGCGGCCATTAACTCCAGGGGAACTGATCTCTGTCATCTGGAGATCAGTTGTAATAGCAGGAGATCTCCAGCTGCCACTTGGAGGCTGGTAACCCTAAAGACCACACTTCTAAGCTTTTGCTTCAGCTGTAAAAAATGCCCAAGGCTAGTATTGATGTGCCAAGGTCCCTACAATCACAGCACCAGCATTGGGAGAGACCAGGTATGCTACAAAGCATCTTCCTCCATGCAACTTTCCCCCTGTTATTTGGGATCCTTTTTTTTTTTGCTGGGGAATACACAAACACTCTCTGCACGACACTGATACAACAGGAAAAAGGTCTTGCTAGGGTTGTGTTGGGAAGGGTGACAGAAAAGTATTGATTGTTGATGTCTAATCTTTGAGGCCAGAACTGTGATAATGCTGCCAAAGGAATGCAAGCCACTGTTCTGGGGGGAAAAATCACCAGGCATTATTTGTACCTTGTTCTCTCCACAACTGGACTCCTGTGTTGATGCATGCTATGGACAGTTCTGGCCAGGTAAGAGACTTTTTTGTAATATTACATCACATTTATTCTTTTTTTTTTCTTTTTCTGGAGCAACAAAATGCTGGAAATGGCCTTACGGCATTTGGCAAAACTGACCCTGAAAGCTCCGTCTCAGACACCTTGGAGTGCTATGTTTTAGAGCAGATGCTGTCAAATCAGCTTTGTTGCAGTTGCCACAACAATGCATTCAAGGCACTTTCTTGTGGTACACAACAGCAGGCGTGGTGTGGTGGTTAAGAGCGGTGGTTTGGAGTGGTGAAGTCTGATCTGGAGAACTGGGTTTGATTCCCCACTCCTACACACGAAGCCAGCTGGGTGACCTTGAGCAAGTCACATTCTCTCAGCCCCACCTACCTCACAGGGTGTCTGTTGTGGGGAGGGGAAGGGAAGGTGATTGTAAGCCGGTTTGAGTCTCCCTTAAGTGGTAGAAAAAGTCGGCATATAAAAACCACCTCTTCTTCTACATCTTGATCATTATGGGTACACACAGGCAAAAAAATATACTTGGCCATCTGTGTACCCAATTAGGGCCTTCAAGGAAGTCAACAGTAGGGTTACCAGCTCTGGGTTGGGAAATACCTAGCTATTTTGGGGGTGGAACCTGAGGAGAGCAGGGTTTGGAGAGGGGAGGGACTTCAATGCCATAGAGTCCAATTGCCAAAGCGGCCATTTTCTCCAGGGGAGCTGATCTCTGTTTCCTGGACATCAGTTGTAATAGCAGGAGATCTTCAGCCACCACCTGGAGTATGAAAATCAGTACAGGAGCGAATATTATTGGAAATCAACAAATTCTTATTGTGACTACACACATATATATCACAAAAATAGTCACGTTGACCATCAACATACAAAACGCGACATGCATCAGACACAAAAGGTGGGTAATAAATAGGGTGAGTACACTTCAGTCAATAATCTTTCTATGTTTCTTTTTCCACAGGAGCAGGTTTGTATGGACGAAAGGATGTCAATGGACACAAGTTCATCAAGAGGATACGATCGTTTCGAAGTCTCAAAATTCAAATCTTCATCAGTCCTTCATAACAGAACTCTCATAAATTCCTATGTTATCATCCATGTTGCAAAATCCCCTTAGGGTAAGGTTGCCAAAGTATTGCAATATCAAAATATCCCAAGCAGGGTAAAATTCAAAGTTCCTTCCTCTAAGGGTAAGGTCAGAGAAAGGCTTTTTTTTTTGAGACTTCGAAACGATTGTATCCTCTTGATGAACTTGTGTCCAAACCTGCTCCTGTGGAAAAAGAAACATAGAAAGATTATTGACTGAAGTGTACTCACCCTATTTATTACCCACCTTTTGTGTCTGATGCATGTTGCGTTTTGTATGTTGATGGTCAACGTGACTATTTTTGTAATATATATGTGTGTAGTCACAATAAGAATTTGTTGATTTCCAATAATATTTGCTCCTGTACTGATTTTCTTATCCCCTGGATATTTGTACAGAGGTGTCTTTTTTTCTCCACCACCTGGAGTATGGCAACCCTAGTCAACAGTTTAAAAATATAATACAAACCAGTTTTTAAAATAGTACATGTGTGTAACACCAACAATTAAAGATTTGGATTGTGATATTTATTAGCAGATTAATTTAGTTGTATCAAGTCTAAAAATCTTGGTTTAAAAAACAAAGCGATGCATTTCTCAGTATTAAACATACATGGTTTTTTGGGGTATTCATTAATTTATGGCTCCATTGATCCAATGTTGAGTGATTAAATTAAGTTCCCTTCTTTCTACCGGGTGTTTCCAAATGAATATCTTCAGTTATGTTACGATTGTTAATTATTTAAGCATTTTGAATGAATGTGGATTGGCCTCTTCGCTTTCAGCAATGAGAGTGAAGAAACTTTTCCACAGACCCTGAGATTGAGGTTCCTCCACCACCTCTTCCAAATGTTGGGATTTCCTGTGGTCATCGGTGGTGTAATGCCACCGCCTCCCTCCCTTTTTTGCACAGACTCATTAGCGTTACTGCGACCCTTTGGCAAAATGAAAAAGGGGCGATGTGTGTGCAATGAAAACTGGGGAGGGGGGATACTTAGGATTGCCAACCTCCAGGTTCTAGCCGGAGATCTCCTGCTATTACAACTGACGTCCAGCTGATAGAGATCAGTTCACCTGGAGGAAATGGCCGCTTTGGCCACTTTGGCAATTGGACTCTATGGCATTGAAGTCCCTCCCCTCCCCAAACCCCGCCCTCCTCAGGCTCCATCCCAAAACCCTCCAGCCGGTGGCGAAGAGTTCCCAGTGCAAGCACCAGGTCATTCCTGACCCCTGGGGTGACGTCACATCCCAGGGTTTACGAGGCAGACTTTGTTTACGGGGTGGTTTGCCAGTGCCTTCCCCAGTCGTCTTCCCTTTACCCCCAGCAAGCTGGGTACTCATTTGACCAACCTCGGAAGGATGGAAGGCTGAGTCGATCTTGAGCCTTAAGCTACCTGAAACCGACTTCTGTTGGGATCGAACTCAAGTCGTGAGCAGAGCTTGGACTGCAGTACTGCAGCTTACCACTCTGCGCCACGGGGCTCTGTAACCCTAGGGGTACTGCTTTACAAAACATTTTTAAACAAGACAATAAACCTTCACCATAAACATGGCCAGCCAGCAGTACCCCACCCCTTGTGCAAAGGCAAACTGAGCAGCGATTGCAAAGCATTTATCCAACTTTTTAAAGCAGACCAAACACCACCATCAATATGCTTTTTGGGGCTGAAATCAAAAGATTACACCTTCACTGCTAGGAAAGAACTGATCTCAATGAAAGCAGAAAAATAACACAATTATCATGTTCTTTAAAAAAATTAAATTGGGAAAACCAAACATTTTTCTATACATGGGCACTTTGGGGGGAGGGGGGAGGGTTGAGTTTGGAGGATAGGGATGGGGAGGCCGAGTCTGCATGAGGTATTGGTGATGCTCAGAAATGGGCAGAACAAAATAGCTGTGGATTGAAGACTTCCCCACTAACAGTCCAGCAAGTAGAAATCGACCCAAACATATTTGAGGGAAAAGCACACCTGGAAAAGTATGGAATCCAGGCAAAATCCCTGAATGTACAGAGAAAGCAGCCAAGGCAAGTCTAGATAGCCAACCAAAGTAGGGTTGCCAACCTCCAGGTAGTAGCTGAAGATCTCCTGCTATTACAACTGATCTCCAGACGATAGAGATCAGTTCACCTGGAGAAAATGGCCGCTTTGACAATTGGATTCTATGGCATTGAAGTTCCTCCCATCCCCAAACCCTGCCCTCCTCAGGCTCCGCCCCAAAAACCTCCCGCCAGTGGCGAAGAGGGACCTGGCAACCCTAGACCAAAGCCCGAAGTTTTAAAGGACCAGACTTGCGGGAAATAGCTTGTGTGGAAACAGTATCTTTTTCTACAGCTGCTGACCAAGCACCACTCACAAACGATCATTAAAGTGCTTTGAAAGTAGATTAAAAGTGCATTATTCAGCATCTGTTAAAGTGCCCTATGTGTTAGATTAAGCTTTTGTTTTAAACCTTAAACCATCACGGCCACATGATGGCAGTATTTACTCATCACTGACAGTCTTCATCTTCCCACTACTTATTTATAGAACTCTTTCCAACTGTGAATTATAATTGGTAAACCTATAATTACTGAAGACAATTCAGTTATTGTGTCTCTGCTTCTCTTGCTTACAGATATACACACACAATTTTTTAAAAAACTGAAGAAAACAGGGAGGCAGTTTGTGCCCCGCCCCTCAACAAAATAGCATCATCAAGACACAAAGACTGGCATAAATTATACAGCCTATGAGACATATGCATCCTTTCATGTACATTTTTAAAAACACAAAAGTTTCTAGTTTTGCAGCGCAAATAAATCCTATGCTAAAAACAGGGCATTTTTAATAAAGGTAATAGGGCTATATTATAACAAATGGTTCTGGACTGTGGTTTTATGAAAGGAACAGGATTGTGAACTATATCTCTGTGTAGAGTATGCATCATCTGTTCACTGTATGTATTATCCTACTTTCGTGTTTTTTTGGGGGGGCGGAATCAAGTCACATCCAACTCATGGCAACCCCATAGGGTTTTCAAGGCAAGAGACTAAAAGAGGTGGTTTGCCATTGCCTGTCTCTGCATAGCAACCATGGAATTCCTTAGTGATCTCCCATCCAAATACTAACCAGGGCTGACCCTGCTTACTTTCTGTGATCTGATGAGATTGGGCTAGCCTGGCCTATCCAGGTCAGGGTTTCAGTGCTTTGTTTTTATGCTTAAGTAATACCATTTCCTGCACTAACATATCATGTCTAATACTCCACACTTTGTTTCAGATTGCTGTAATCCTAGTAGCTGGAGATCTCCTGCTATTGCAACTGATCTTCAGCCAATAGAGATCAGTTCACCTTGAGAATATGGCCACTTTGGCAATGGGACTCTATGGCATTGAAGTCCCTCCCCTCCTCAAACCCCACCCTCCTCAGGCTCCACCCCAAAAAACCCCCACTGGTGGTGAAGAGGGACCTGGCAACCCTAGAGCCACATGTGGCTCTTTGACATGCCACTTGTGGTTCTTGCTCTTTTGAGCACCATTTAGGATTGTCCACTCTGGGATGGGAAACTCCTGGAGATTTGAGGGTGGAGCCAGGGGCAGGTGACGTTTGGGGAGGGGAGGGTACTCAGTGAGGTATAAGGCATAGAGTCCATCCTCCAAAGCAGCCATTTCATCCAGGGAAACTGATCTCCGTTGTCAGGAGATCCGTTGTAATTCTGGGAAATCTCTAGGCCCCACCTGGATATTGGCAACCCTGGCACTGTTCCCCAGTGTGGCACCTGCCATGGGTCTCAGAAAAGTGGGCAAGGCTCTTGCCCAGTGGGGTTTGTGATTGACAGGAAGTTTCCCCCTTCAAATATTTGCTGCCAGAGGAACCGCTAAACTGTGAACCTCCCTGAGGAATAGGCCTGGTTTCTGATTTTGGGCTGTACTTCAAAACAAATGGTCAACCCTTTGTAAAGATAAAGAAATACCTGGCAAGAGCTAAATAGTAGATAGCGTTCTCCCTCGGAGTTCTTCCACTGTGTTCGGAGAATGACTCCAAAGAAGGGTTTAGCAGAAACTTTGCATCAGGGATGGAATAATAGTGATGAGGCTTGAGGATAGAAATGGGGGGCAGGGGAACTCTTGCTAGGCACATATTTTGGTCCATATTTTCTTCATTGCAAAGAGACACATTCTTCTTTCTGCTTCTCTTTTTTCGCTGAGGCTTGTCTGTGCTCTTGTTTGCATCTCCCAGTGGTGGTAATTTGAGATTCACTCCTTTTTGGTCCCCTTCTGAAGCCTTCAAGCAACATGCCCCCTGCCTGTGTTGGAACAGATTATTTAAACGTAGCCGTTTGCTGCCTGCATCCTTGACCATGGCTTGATAAAAGCCTTTTGAAGTCATTTTTGGCTTTGTAAAACCATCCACAAGGACAATGTCTCCAACTCGTGTCCTGAAGACGGCAGTCTGGTTGCGTCGCTTTATCCTACAGATGTTATTTTGAGCCTTAAGAAGCCACAGTTTTAACTTAATGTAGATTTTCATGGGAAGGGGAAAATTGGGGTAAGAAACCATGGACCACATCTTGGTGACTAAGTACAATACGCAATCCTTATGTTTATATTGGATACATAATTGCAGTGGAGTTTGCCCTGCAGAGTTTTGGCACTCAAGACACAGGATGCTATAATTAATGAAGGCTTTCAGCATCATGAGTTGGCCAGCATCAGCGGCTGCATGGACTGGACACTTAGCCACATCTGGATGGTGGTTGCTTTGACACCATTCACGGTAGGGGTGCACGCCGACTTCCTCAGTGGGTCTTGCACCCTGTCTCAGGAGCCATGCCGAAAGCTGAAGGTGTCCACAAAAGGCTGCCATATAAAGGGCTACCCTCTTTTGATAACTGAAAGAGAGAAGGCACATGAAATGTTAAGTCAGCATTAAAAAAAAGTCCTTCGCAAAACTACAGCTCAAACGCATATGTCCAGCATTGCTCCCACTTTTCCAAATGACACACATGAACACATGAAGAACACATGAAGCTGCCTTCCACTGAATCAGACCCTTGGTCCATCAAAGTCAGTACTGTCTACTCAGACCAGCAGCGGCTCTCCAGGGTGTCAGGCAGGGGTCTTTCACATCACCTTCTTGCCTAGTCCCTTTCAACTGGTGATGCCGGGGACTGAACCTGGGACCTTCTGCATGCCAAGCAGGTGCTCTACCACTGAGCTATGACCCCACAGACATTTGGATAAGAGGAAGTTCACATCAATGAAAGGTGCCTTTGTAAAGGTGTCAATAGGTACATGGGAGATGGAGATTGGTTTGGATAGTTGATGTGGTCCAAGGACTTCCTTAAGGCATTCTGTTGAGAACTAGATGTCATGAGTCATAAACTAGGTAAATCCACTCTACTGGCAGGGATCTATTCAGTCAGGAAAATGACGAGAACACAGTGCTCAAACCTGCATGTCTTCCCATCCTGCATTAAATAAAACTGAAGTGGATAACATTGTAAGGACTTGTCTTCACCAAAGATGCACATGGGAAGTAGAGAAATGGCAAGCAGAGAAAAACCAGTCTTTGCCGATGCACTGATGGGTATCCCATGGTAAAAGGAAAGATGGTTGAGTCTGCATATGTTTTTCTTGCTGGACACTGTCAGTCAAAACAGTGACAATGATATACAAGCACCACATTCATTCATGATTGTAAACGTAGCATCTGACAGAACGGTGTGACATATGCTTCAACCAAGCATACCAGAGGGGTATTTCATAATATCCAGTGGACACAAAAGACAAACCTCTGAAGGCTTGTCAAGGAGGAGAAATCCCATTTCCCCCTTTTCCACTAACACTTCTGGCTCCTCCCCCCCGCCCCCCGTATCTGGCTCCTGCTTGCCACCCACCATGTATTCCTCTGTCCCGGCTTGGCTACCTCTGCCTCCTCCCCACTCTGGCTCATGTCGTTGGGCTTCCAGATCCCTTCTTGCCTGCCCACTCTCTCTTGTTCTCTGCTCCTCCACCCCATGGAGATCAAGGCAGAGCCAGCATGGTGTAGTGGTTAAGAGCGGTGATTTGGATTGGTGGTGGACTCTAATCTGGAGAACCAGGTTTGATTCCCCACTCCTCCACATGAGCGGCAGACGCTAACCTGGTGAACCGGGCTGGTTTCCCCACTCCTCCACATCAAGCCAGCTTGGGCTAGTCACAGTTCTCTTGGAGCTCTATCAGCCCTGCCTACCTCACAGGGTGTCTGTTGTGGATAGGGGAAGTGATGATGATTGTAAGCCGGTTTGATTCTTCCTTAAGTGGCAGAGAAAGTCAGCATATAAAAACCAACTCTTCTTCTTCCTCCTCCTTACTGGTTCCTAGCTGCTTTAACTCTGAGTTATTTTTGGGGGGGTAACATCCGCACATAACCCCCAAATAAGGGTTTAGTAATTTTAGTAAGATTTTCCTGCAAACCTGGGTGTTTTTCTAAGATTGCAATATCTTATATTACAGTCATGGCTGACCCCACTTAAGGAAGAATCAAATTGGCTTACAATCACCTTCCCTCTCCCTTCCCACAACAGACACCCTGTGAGGTAGGTGGGGCTGAGAGAGTGTGACTAGTCCAAGGTCATCCAGCTGGCTTCATGTGTAGGAGTGAGGAAACCAACCTGGTTCATCAGATTAGCCTCCACCACTCGTGGGGAGGAGTGGGGGAGCAAACCCAGTTCTCCAGATCAGACTCCACCAAACCACCGCTCTTAACCACTACGCCACGCTGGCTCTCTTAGATATACAGACATTTGAGTGCGTAAAGACATAAATCAGTAGGTGCCTTTGGGCTGTAAAACCTCCCTCTTACTGCACTGTACATCAAGCTTTACTTAAGTACATGAGGTTTGTTTTAGTTTGGGGTGGTGGTGGTTGCAATCCACTGTAGAGGACGTTTCCATTTGCCTGAGCAGCATTTTACACGAGGGTGCCAAGGCCATTGTATAATGTAGGCCAAGCAGGTGCAGACTTCCATAAGAGGCATTTTGGAACAGAAGTGCTCAGTCAAAAAAGGAGAAATCTATTTTCTCCTTTTTTATTTATTTATTTTATTTATTATTATTATTATTTATGAGTCACCATACTTGACTACTGGTTTTTCCTTTGATAGATAGCGCTGGACTTTGTATTTGTTTCCCAAGAGACATCCAGTGAGGAATTCTTTCCATCCATCCCAAACATCCATATGAAGTAAAGTACCTGCCAAAAGAAAGTTACAGTCATTCGGCTCAGTTTCTAGCATTGTTAGGTATAACATTTGCATAGTCATGAAACTCTCAGCCCAGTAATATGGCAAAATATAGTGCCAGCCAGCCAAGATGAAGACCATTTTGTATGTAGGAATTTTCCCCTAAGCAAAAATTATGGGTTACAGTCCAAGCGCTGCCAGTGGAACAAAGATGGTGGCAGAATGGGACCTCTTCTTCCTCCTGTAGCTCACTATGCTCCCCCCTCTTTCTACTGCCCTGACCTGGATGGCCCAGATTAGCCCAATCTCCTCAGATCTTTGAAGAAGAGTTGGTTTTTATATGCCAATTTTATCTCCCTTTCAAGGAGATTCAAACTGGCTTACAATCGCCTTCCTCTCCCCACAACAGGCACCTTGTGAGGTAAGTGAGGATGAGAGAGCTCTAAGAGAACTGTGCCTAGCCCAAGGTCACCCAGCTGGCTGCATGTGTAGGAGTGGGGAAACCAGCACAGTTCACCAGATTAGAGTCTGCTGCTCATGTGGAGGAGTGGGGAACAAACCTAGTTCTCCAGATTAGATTCCACCGCTCTTAACCACTACACCATGCTGGAAGATCAGCAGGGTCAGCTCTGGTTAGTACTTGGATGGGAGGCCACCAAGGAAGTTCAGGGCTGTTACGCAGGGGCAGGGAATGGCAAACCACCTCTGAATGTCTTTTGCCTTGAAAACCTATGGAGTTGCCATAAATTGGCTGCAACTTGAGGGCACTTTCCACCACCACCAGTTCTACTCTTGGTAGGCAAGGGACCTTTGAGAACAGTGTGGTGGTAAAATGGGGCCTGCAGAGGGAGGAGAGAAATCAATAAAAATTGTCCTCCCCTACTCCACCAATGGAAATGCCATTAAAAAAGGTAAAGGTCCTCTGTGCAAGCACCGGGTCATTCCTGACCCATGGGGTGACGTCACATCCCGACGTTTCCAAGGCGGGGTGGTTTGCCAGTGCCTTCCCCAGTCGTCTTCCCTTTACCCCCAGCAAGGTAGGTACTCATTTTACCGACCTCGGAAGGATGGAAGGCTGAGTCAACCTTGAGCCGGCCACCTGAAACCGACTTCCGTCGGGATCGAACTCAGGTCGTGAGCAGAGCTTTAGACTGCAGTACTGCAGCTTACCACTCTGCGCCACGGGGCTCCTTGGAAATGCCATTACTTTGGGGAAATGCAGGATCACCAGTCCTGGGTTAGGAAATACTTTGAGAATTTGGGGGTGGAACCTGTGGAGGTGGGGGTCTAGGGAGGGGCCTCAGCAGGGTATAATGCCATAGAATCCACCCTCCAAAGCAGCCATTTTCTCCAAGGGAACTGATCTCAATAGTCAGGAGATCAACTGTAATACCAGGAGATCTCTAGGCCGCACCTGAAGGTTGGCAACCCGCTTTGGATCTAAATCTATAACAATTTCTTAATTTCTGATGGTCTAGGCAACTGGAAGGTCTAGGCAATCTTGGAAAATAGGTAAAAGACATAGTATTCATACCTATATCTAACTGATAATCACTCAAGGTATTGCAGTCATACATCTCCCTGCCCTCTGGAGTCCTGAGACAATAAATACTGTTTGGGAAGCCACACTTCAGGGTTACCAGGGTTTTCAGCTGGGAAACTTTTGCTGAAAGAAGATAAATCTTTCCCATAATGGGCACTTTTTCATGGGTGACAGTATTGTAGACATAGAAAACTGGCTTGTCTTCTTCCTGGAAGGAAACCCCAACAATTAAGCACTCCTTTATTGATTTAAAAAAATTCTATCCCACTGAACAAAAACAAGGCAGCTCACAACAAAATTTTAAAAATACTTTTTAAAAAGTATATAAACAAAGAAAACATCTGAAACACTTTAAACAGCAGCATGTAAAACAACATTATCCACATCATAAAATGGAGAAGAAGAATCTTAAAATTCTAACTTGAAAACCAGGAGCAAGAAAGAATAACAGCAACAGTGCAAACAGGTGAAAGAACATACATAACCAATTAAAAACAGGCTTCAAAGGCAGCCCCAGGTACATTGTTGTAATTCTGGGAGATCTCCAGGCCCCACCTGGAGGTTGGCAAGCCTACTTACAGCACCCCTCAGCAAGGAAAGAAACGGGAAAGGGACGGTCAGGCCTATTGACGTGATTCCGCCCCTCCGCTTTTGTGCAAGCACAACAGGAAAAGGGGAGGAGTTTGGAGAGGATGCAGCAGAGTGGAGAAGGGGTGAACAGATGATGATCCTGCCTGCTCCCATGTTGCTTGTAGGTAGAGTTGCGAGCCTCCAGGTGGGATCTGGGGATCCCCTGGAATTACAGCTCATCTCCAGAGTACAGTGATCAGTTTTCCCGGAGAAAATGGATGCTTGGAAGGTGGACCCTGTGGCATTGTACCACACTGAGGTCCCTGTTCTCCCCAGGCTCCACCTCCAAATCTCTGGGAGTTTCCCAACCTGGAGCTGGCAACCCTACCCCCCATCCCTGTGGTGTCCAGGGGGGAACCTGGCAACCCTACGTGTAAGTGCTGCCATGCCAGAGAAGCATTTGTGTGCTCCCTGTCTGGAAGCAGTCACTGATCAACTGGATTTACAGTGCCATCTTAAGCAGCCTCCTTATTCCATTCTGTATGGCTAAATGTGGTGCCTTCCATAGAGACAAATCACGATGGGTAGCCATGTTAGTCTATCTGTAGCAGCAGAAAAGAGCAAGAGTCCAGTAGCACCTTAAAGACTAACAAAATTCCTGGTAGGGTATAAGCTTTTGTGAGTCACATCTCACTTCACAAAAGTGTTCTCATTGATTCTGGCCCCACCCACACTGCTTCAGTTTATCCTCTGATTTCCACATGCATTTTTGTGCCTTTGTTCCCTCCCCCCTTTTGAAGTTCTTATGAGACCACTTTTACCCTGATCTTTTCTGGAAGCTGATTTTGAATTGCCTTTTCTCTCTCATATAATGTTTCTGCCAGATTTCTTTGTCCCAGCCATTCCCATCTGCCTTTTCAATGACTGGACTGTCGTCATCAAACCACTCCCTCTCATCCCACTGCCCTGAAGATGAGTGGTTTCATGATTTAAGGCAGTAAAATACCAATTTAGCGATAAACCATTGTAATGATGGGGTTAGCAGGTTCCGTGAATTCCCAGCTTGCATTTGAAAAAAGTAAGGCCATTTATGCATGGGAGGTTTTGCCTTGGATTTGTCGCTCTCTAGATGCACATTTTCCCCATCCAAGTTCTCAAATCTCAACAAGCCCCCAATGCAGAGTTTTGAGAATTCGGACGGGGGAAATGTGCATCTAGAGAGCGCCAAATCCAAGGCAAAACCTCCCACACATAAATGGCCTAAGTCTCTCACATACCTTCCTTTGCAGAAATATGCCTTTCCGTTATACCTTTGCGAGGGAAGAGACTATAGACTTACTTTAAAAAAAAAAAATGAAATCTAGGAATTTAGAGAGCCTGCTTAACTTACCATTACAACAGTGTGTCTATAGATAGATGTTTTAGTGCCTTTTTAAAAATGATGTTGATATTAGATACAATATTAGATACAGTCATGATATTGATATTAGATGCAAGCATGGGCAAAAAAAATTAAAAGTAGGGGGTGCTGTGATGATGAAAGCATTCCTCCCTCGAAATTCCTCATTATTTAGGGCATGTATGGAAGAGAATAAACTGACTCCATGATAGAGAAATTCAGGGGGGAGGCAGATGTATGGAAGAACTGTGCTCAAGCCGATTCCAGTGCTTATGGATCAACTACCAAGAAAATCAGGAGTAAGTCGAGCATGCGGAAAAGTCATGGCCCCTCCCCCAAATTAGTCTCAATCACTGCAGCAGGGCAGCAAAGGCCATTAAGCCAAGGAGCTGGCTGAGATTCAGAGCTGGAGGCGCATCTTTCTTAGTGCTTCAATTATAGTTGCAATCTAAAAGCAAAGTCTTGCCTTTAAATAAACTTGCTAATTGGATCTGTCCTTGCTGTTGCAGAAATCTTTCCTTCTGAAGATTCAGCTTCTATTGAGAAGTACTATGCTATCCTTTAAAAGACATTAAAAAAAAGGAATTTTAGACGTTTCTGACAAATAAAGGAGAGATTAAGAATTCATTAATACTGTCTTAACACCTTTCTGCAGTCGTTATCTGAAGGAAACCAGTCCTGGGCTAAGGTCAGATGCTTTTGATTACTGCGGAGTATTGCTACCATAAAGGCTATAATTTGGAGACTGAAAACAGCATGCACAGAATATTTCTCTGCTAATTAGGCAGCATGGGTTTTTTTTTTTTTTAAAGAGCTGTACAGTACCTTAATAACACATTTAATTGTGGAAGAAATTGATATCCCTACATCAGCAAGAATCCAGCTGTCCTTCAGTACTGCTCCTGCATACATCAACTCCAAATATCTCCTGCCTTGTTTGTCTTCAGAGAGAGGGATATGGAAATAATCCTTAAGAAAACAAAATGTAATAGATTGTTCTTCTGAAATAATAAGAAGCTAACTTTCAGGGTAAACAACCAATTAGCAGAGTTCAAGTCCATAACCATGACTTACGGTAAGTAAAACACCATGATCAAAAGACAGCCCAGAATTATGCTTGGTTAATTTGGATGTGTTTGATTGTTAGAGCTTGTCTAGAATGGTTAAGACCCAGCTATTTCCATAAATATTTCATGCAAATGAGTATATAGTCTGTTCTATGTTTTGGTTCAGCCTTTTTTTCTTTTCTGCAATATGCAAAATGCTCCTAATTCTCACTATCCCAAAGGAATCCAGGAAGTTAATATACAGGGAAGAGCAGGGGGCAATACATACTACTGGTGTTTATGTGATGAATTGCCATATGAACAATTTTGTGAATAATCCAGTGTATGACCACATGTTTTTAAAGTCCCCTCCCCTCAGAATATGGTAAACTGCAATGTGGGGACAAAACCAGTTCTGCACAGCAAAATCACTGAAACCAGTCTGGATGTTACTTAATAATCAAAATGTTAATCAAAATAATCACCCAATCTTGTTCTAAGATCAAACTGTCAAAACAAGTATAAAAAGGTAAAGGTCCCCTGTGCAAGCACCGGGTCATTCCTGACCCATGGGGTGACGTCACATCCTGACGTTTCCAAGGCAGACTTTGTTTGCGGGGTGGTTTGCCAGTGTCTTCCCCAGTCATCTTCCCTTTACCCCCAGCAAGCTGGGTACTAATTTGACCGACCTCGGAAGGATGGAAGGCTGAGTTAACCTTGAGCCGGCTACCTGAAACCAACTTCTGTCGGGATCGAACTCAGGTCGTGAGCAGAGGTTTTGACTGCAGTACTGCAGCTTAACACTCTGCGCCACTGGGCAGTATAGCATCAAATTAATCAGGAGTATATCCATTGAGACCTCAGACCAGAATCAGACCATTAAACATGTGGAAAGGTAAAAACCCTAATGAAAAGTCGGGTAAAAATAGATATTTTGGCCTGGCGAGTAAAAGACAGTAAAGGAGGTGCCAGGTGAACCTCAAGGGAGAGGCTATTCCAAAGGTGAGTTGCCACCACAGAAAATGCTTTGTTGCTAATCTCGACAGCAGTCCAAATAGCTCAGCGTATCCTGAGCTCTTCAAAGCTTGGGAGCTAAGCAGGGTTGGCCATCATCAGCAGTTGGACAGTAGGCTACTGGGATGTCTTAGGTTGCAGCCCAGATGAAGGCAGTGACAAACCACCCCTGCTCTTCTCTTGCCTCGAACAACCCATGGCTGGGGTTGCCATCAGTTGGTTGGGACTTCACAGCACATTCCTTTTCTTCTAGTCACCACCTGTGTCACCTCTGAAGGCACAGAGAGGACAGAGAGCAGGGCTTGAAAGGCAGATCTTAACTGGCAGTAGTGGACAGTACGGAAGGAGGCAGGCAGTCCTTCACGTATCCTGGCCCCGAGCCATTTAACAACGTAAATAGTTTCAAACATATTGAACTGTTTGTACGTAGGCTATTTGCTATTTATACAGCAACTTAGGATGCCACAAAGTTTCTGGTTATGAGTTTGGTAGTAACGTTAAAAAAAATCTTTGTACCAATTCCTCTTTTGCATGCTGGGACCAAAGGGCTCAGCTAAACCTCAATCAGAATAAAAGTCCCAGTTATTTTACCACATGCAGTCAAAATAAACAAGCCCTTCTTGCATTAAAATATATACAGATCTGAAACTGCCTGTTCAGGCATTTTTAAAAAATTATTTAGATGGGGGGAAAGGCACCAAGTCACTTGGACTAGAACAATCCTGCTGGCAACTCTTGTCTAATATGAACTGATAATATACATTTTAATAAATTGTTTACAATGAAATCCAGTGACAAATTAGTTCCTTATTTTACAAAAATGTGAAGCAGATATGACCCAGTTCAGATTTTCACACGCAGTGAAATGCTAAGACAACCATGTCAACATTATAGAGAGCACAGCAATTTGGCTCTTGGCCAAGTTCTTACCTTTATCATCAGCTTTACATCTTTTACGGTATCCTCCAAAGAAATGTCAAAAGATTCACAAAGTCCCTCAAAAGCTACAAAAACCCTCATTTTGCAAAATGCCCATTAAATTCTTTCAAGCTCTTTCTACTCACACCACAAGCTCTGCAGATCTTATATTTACAATGGCAGCCATAAAACACCGGTCCTTAGGAGACTGTAAATATCTAACACAAATGCATGCATTTTTCTTCAAAGCCGAAGGCTGCTGGGAAAGGCCAAGCTTTCTGAAGCAGCAGAGAGTCTGAGTAACAATGAGCTGACTGCCCTAAGTTGAGCTGCTTAGGAAAATGTCCCCCCTCCAAACCACAAGCTTAATTAAACCAGCATACCACGTATTGATCAAGGCAAGCAGGAACAAGCTTTCAACATGTGCATGCATGCTTCCAGCTAACCATACTAGTTTTATTTGCTCAACTAGCACTTAGCAAACCATTGAGCATCGTTACATGAATGAGTGTTATTGTTTATTTTATTCCTATTGGCATTCTTCAAACTTTCTCTAAATAGATCTTTTATCTGTGCTCATGTTACCATAACAACTGTATAAGCCTGTTAACAGCGCTTGTTGTGCCGTTTTCGATTCAAAGCCAACTGTACTTTTTTCACAAAAAGGCCAGTCGCTTGAAAGGTCGACATCCAATAAGCAAGAGAATGAGAAGAGGGAGTAGTGGTTTCCCACTGCCATTTAATATCACCATGCCATTTAACATACACTTTTTCTCTTGGGTAAAGTACAGACAGTTGACCTGTGGTCTTAAAAGATGCTTGTTGCTCTCAAGCTATTAAAACAGTAAGCTAGCTGGAGCCTGTAAAATGAATGTCCCTGTACAGTGAATGTGCTGTTGTTGTTTTTTAATGCAAGTACAAAAACTATTTGCACTGTATAAATGACACGTCAATACAAAGGAACAGCACAGGCTCTTAACTTCGTAAAGAACAATGCTGTATTCTAGGACAATAGTATGGAATACAGAATCACACACTACTACAAATACAAAAAACAAACTGTATCATAGGCATATGGGCAAAAGCAACATATCTTAACAGCTAAACAGATGAAAATCAATAATGCGTGTGGTTGAAAAGTTCATTCCCAAAGTTGGTAAGCGTGAAAGCTTGTCCCGTTTGAAACAATCAAAGGCAGAGATTAATGGGCATCCTCTGTCCTCAGCCCTGTCAGCATCCTCAGGAGGCAGCAACTGAAACTGATCCAAGCAATTGAGACAGGGCAGTGCTAAAAGAATAATGTGTTTCCTGAGTAGAACAGATTATGTTTATATCACTACCAAAATTTTCCAAAAAGCAAGTGAACTTTAATTCTAATAATCTATTGAGTGCTCTAATAACCAAAGAACCAGTGATTTAGATAAATGAGAATTTTATTTATACTGGATTCCAATTTACTATGATGGTAGGGTAAGAATGTACTGAATCTGGATAATTGAAGCAGACTGTACTTGCATAATAAATAGAGATCTTCTGGGAGAACGGGCAACTTATCTCTCAGGATCAGATAGCATCTGTCCTCGTGACCAGCTGGGTAGAGAAGTTGCTGATATTTCTCTGCGATGGGATAAAATGCCTTTCTGCTGTTTCAGTTAACCTGGACCATTGTTGAAGGACTGATTATTGGTGGCTGTTAACAACTTCAGCCATCTTATTTCTCACTGCTTTATTGTGTTACCAGCATTCTGAACAGCTTTGTATGCAAAAACACTGGCTCAGACTAGTAATGAGGCCTACAGTGTGTTTTTATCTGTTTTGAAAGGGGAAAACAAATTACGTATAATCAGGGCAGAAACCATCAATCAAATGTAATCTAGTTAACTCTAAATTCAGTAGGATTGTTTGCCTCCACAAAAGCACTATAACTATAAATAGAACTGGAGCTAATTTTGCAACATCTTATATCACGCCTCTTTCCTTTTTCTCTCCAAAATATTTGCTTGTTTGCCCTTGTGCTTCACTATCACCTTTTCCTCTCATCAGCCTTTCCCCTCCCCAACACTTTCCTGATATTAAGCTCTAGTTTCTCTTTCTGCTGCAGTCTCTACTAATATCCCCACTAGTATGTCTTGCCACTCTCCTGCCTTTTCCACTTAATTTGCTTTGTTTTTTAAAAATCTATCTAATAGTGCCTTTTCTCTTAGCAGCTAAGGGTAGCATATATGGCTCTCTCTTCCGCATTTTACCTTCCCAACAACCCTGTGAGGAAGATTAGGCTGAGGAAAGTGACTGGTTGAAGGTCACCCAGGAAGCTTCACAGCCAAATTAGAACCTGAACTCAAGTCTGCCCCTCAAATAACTATGACACAATGGGTTCTTTCTTTCCTATTTACATAATAAGTCATTCAAATGTGGAATTTGCTGCCAGAGGATGAAGTGATAGCCACAGGCAGCTTTAAAAGAGGATTAGGTAGATTCATGGAAAATAGACTTATCAGTGGCTTCTAGCTAAGTAATGACTACCAGGGAATTACTCAACTTTAAGGTTGACAATGAAGAAATTTTCCTTTCCCTAGATTTAACAGCCATTGGCTATTCATTTACCATGTCACACTTTTTTTAAAAGGGGGAAATGAAAATTTTTATTTTTTCTTGACACTATAAAGAGAAAGGTTGACAATGAAGAAACCAAAATTGCTCAAGATTTTCTATTTTTTGGCTCCATCATCAAGCAAAAGGGAGACTGTGTAAGCACTAGCCCTACGGCAAAACCATAAACAGATTCCAGCAGACGGCAAGTCCACTAAAGCAGTTTTATTTGGTCCTTTATTCTAAAGGACACTAGTAAGGGGCAAAGGCAAGGTGCAGAGCATATATGGAAAAGCAACAGGAGATAACTGATAACCTACACAACCCCCCTCCCAGAGGCAGGAAGGAGCACTTGGCAATTCCCACAGTATGGGAATTTATGAAGACTAAACACGGGGCACAGATTGGCCTTGAACAGAACAGCACAACAACACCTGGGACCAGCACTACCGAATACCATCCCCCTGGCTTGCTCCTGACAGACTGCAATCAAGAAATCAGAAGGAGATTGAAACTGGGAAAGGCAGCCATGAAGGAGCTAGAAAAGACTCTTAAGTGTAAGGATGTGTCACTTGCAGCCAAGATAAAGTCAATTCATGCCATAGTACTATGGATGGGTGTGAAAGCTGGACAATGAAGAAAGCTGAAAGAAGTAGATTCTTTTGAAATGTGGTGTTGGAGGAGAGTTTTACAGATACCGTGGACTGTCAAAAAGTGGGTTCTAGATCAAATCAAGTCTTAATTGCCGCTAGAAGCGAAAATGACTAAACTGAGGCTATCATACTTTGATCACATTATAAGACAAGAGTTACTGGAAAAGAAAATAACGTTAGGAAATGTTAAAAACAGCAGGGAAAGAGGCATCAAAAGGAAATGTTGAAGGCAGCAGGAAAAAAGACCCAACATGACATGGATTGATTCAATCAAGGAAGCCACAGCCCTGTTTGTAAGAGCTGAGCAAGGCTGTTAAAGATAAGACATTCATTTATAGGATAGCCATGAGTTGGAAGCTACTTGACAGCACTTAACACGGACACACAAGCTAGGACTCAAGGGAGCCTCTATGTTCAAAGGTAGTAAACCTGTGAATATCAGGCCAGGAGGCAACATCAAGGGAAGGCCTCAGCCTCTATACTCTGTTGTTAGCCCTCTGGGTTTAATAGGATGCTGGACTAGATGGACCACTGGTCTGATCCAGCAGGGCTTTTCTTATGGTCTACTTATCCCCTCCACCTTTCTACTCCTTCTCAGTATCTCTTTACCTCCTGATTTAATGTTTCTAACCCAGAAACATAATGCCCTAATTCCAGATGTCTGTACGTGCTTGACTGAAGAAGAGTTGATTTTTATAGGCTGACTTTCTCTACTATTTAAGGGAGAATCAAACGGGCTCGCAATCACCTTCCCTTCCCCACAACAGACACCCTGTGAGGTAGGTGGGGCTGAGAGAGCTCTAAAGGAGCTGTGACTCGCCCAAGGTCTCCCAGCTGGCCTTATGTGTAGGAATGGAGACTCCAACCCGGTTCTCCTTTGTCTGGCTTGTGCTGTATTAATAAATATTCATTCAACCCGGTTCTCCAGATCAGAGACCCCCGCTCCAAACCACGGCTCTTAACCGTTACACCACGCTGGCTCTCAACTAGCAGCTGTTCCTTAAGATCAAGGATCTGCACATACTCAAAAACACTCAAAAAGGGCCAGAGTCCAGTAGCATCTTAAAGACTAACAAAAATATTTTCTGGTAGGGTAGGAGCCTACCCTACCAGAAAATATTTTTGTTAGTCTTTAAGGTGCTACTGGACTCTGGCCCTTTTCTACTGCTGCAGACAGACTAACACGGCCACCCACTGTGAATTATCAAAAACACTCATTATTCTTTTACACTAAGCGTTGTTGTCAGCATATAATAATGCATCGTTATGTTTTAGGGTTAAAAAAAAATTTTTTTTTTTGCATCTTGAAAAACACGTTCAGGAGGAGGCAACGCCCAGCTCGCATGAGGCTCGGCGATGCCTTCGTCCGCTCAGCTGCCTCGCCGCGTGGGCCATCCCCCCGCGCGGTACCCCGCAGCCTCCCCGCCCCAGCCTCCGCCGCCCTCGAGCCAGTTCCCTCGCTCTCTCTCGCGCGCGCCCCGCCCACTCCTCCCTCCGCGGCCCGTCACGTGCCCGCTTCCGCGCGCCTCACGCGTCCACCCTTTGAGCGGCAGGCGGCCGGGGCCAACCCGCTTCGCGCGCCTCACCTTCCCCGCCTATGCGCGGGCTCGCCCGGGGGAGAGGGTGGGATTTCCGCCGCTCCTCGGGCCGGCTGACGGGCCGAGAGAGGGGTTCGTGATGGAGTCCGCCTGAGGTAAAATCTGGCCCTTCCGCGCCTCGTTGGGAGCTGCGCCTCCTCTTCAGGTAAGGGGGTCGCCTTGGCGGGGAAGGGGTGGGGGGCACGCGGCGCGGCCTCCGGGCGCTCAGGCCCCCTCGTTCAGGGCCGAGCGCTGATATTAGTCTGGCTGGATCCCCGGCCGCTTGGGACAGACGGTCGCCTTCCGCGGCGTGACCTTGCCGGCCCTTTTGTCGCTCCGCGGCTCCCGTAGCCCCGTCCGTTTCTAGTGCGATCAGGGCGGATCCGGAGGCGGAATCGGGAAATCCTGACTGAGCGACTTGCGCTTCTGGGTGAACCTGTCTGTCCGGGGCTTCCCGCTTTCGTTCTCTGCCTTCCCTTTTCTCCCCCCCCCTTTCCCCCGAAGTTTGTGACCCCCCCAGCCCGATGGGTCTCCCCCCTCCCCCACCACACACGACACTGGTTTCACCCATCGTGAATGCCCAACCGCGAACTTCTCCTTTGGAAATCCCGAACCGCCGCGCGTGGGCGTGTTTTATTTCCTACATGCATCTAATATAGATAAATGTTTTAAAGCCGCGCACGGTGGGGTGATGCCGACGGCGTTTATGATGTCGTAAATGCCCGTGGTGATGGCGTGGCTGGCTGCCCCTCGCCGTCCCCTTCCTCTCAGGCGAAAAGGCTGAGCGCGGTGTTACATGTGAACGGGTGAGATCCTCCTCTGTGGCGGGCTGGCTCGCGCTGGGATGGGGATAGGCCGGCTTTGGACTTGGGCCGCCCGGAATCAGGAGTCAGCTCACAATTAAGAGGGTTTCCCCGGCTCCTCTTCTTTCCCCGTCCCTTGGGTTTTGTTTTCAGCACCCTGGGCAGGTACCCAAGTTGCTCATCCTGTACAGTCTGATTCCTGGCTGCCAAATGACTTGAGGCTGTACAAGAGTCCAGTAGCACCTTAAAGACGCACAAAAATATTTTCTGGTAGGGTATGAGCTTATGAGTATCTGAAGAAGTGAGCTGTGGCTCACGAAAGCTCATATCCTACCTGAAAATATTTTTATTAGTCATTAAGGTGCTACTGGACTCTTGCCCTTTTCTACTACTTAAGACATGAAGTTCATTAATTGAGTCCAAATGACTTCTAGAGGATGTAAAATCTCATTTATAGTCCATTGTAACTTGCATGTATCTTGAAGCTAAATTTTCCAAAGATCAAGTGGTGTCTTGATTCCTTATTGAAGGTAGGTAAAGATGGAAAACGCTCACGCTGTGGCTCATGAAAGCTCATACCCTGCCAGAAAATATTTTTGTGAGTCTTTAAGGTGCTACTGGACTCTTGCCCTTTTTGACTACTGCAAACAGACTAACACGGCTACCCACTGTGAATTATCTTGAGGCTGTACAGTAAAGCATGTTGGGAGTGGAATAACTGAAGTACTCCTTGCTGCCCGGGATGACTTTAGCTCTAGTTTGGTGTGCAGTGACTTGTACCAGTGAGTGTGGGATTACACCAAAACAGCAGTGTTTGCCTTAGCATCCTTTAGCCTGACTTTAAAGGAGACTCTTGATTGCCTTGTTCCATGTATTCTCTTGACAATGCCATCTATGTGTAGTGTTTGAACAGCAAGGGTATACGAGACTGCTTTGGGTGACTGCTTTGTAACTTCCAAGCTCCCTTCTTTGGAAATCTGGTAACACCTGGGCTTCTGAATTATTTGAAAGTGCGTTGCCTCCTGAATGTGTTTTTCAAGCTCTGCTTGTGTTGGCGTTTTATTATTTATTTGCTTCATTTATACCCTGTCTTTCTTCTGAGTGGGTACTCAAAGAGGTTTACATCATTGTTCTCTACTCCATTTTATCCCTGCAACAACCTTGTGAGGTAGGTTAGGCTGAGACTGTGATTTGTCTCAAGGTCACCCAGCAAGCTTCTGTGGCAAGAGTGGACATTTGAACTTGACTCTTCCAGATCCCGGTTTAACATTCGGTCATTTGCCCTGATCCTTTGGGTGACGTCTACACTTACAGGATATTATTGTTAGTAGTGAGGTTCCCAAATCCCTTTGGGACGTCATGCAAATGGGTTTTCCCTGCACCTGATGATGCTGTTTCTGACCTGTGTTGTGCCAGTGCTGGTGATAACATACAGTTATACTTACTGGTAGTTACTATTGAGGCTGTTACCTCTGAAGTTCACCCCCTCCTAATCTAGCACCATGTTATTCATCTACTGACTGGGCAAACGTACTGATCTTACTAATGTTGTTGGGCTGCCGTTGCATTGTCTGGAACACAGACCTCTGGCAGTAAGGTTGTCGGTTAATGTAAAATATTAATGTTAAAGTCTTGTCTACCATGAAATTTTCTAAGAGAAACATGTGTGCTGTTCTAAGCTCCTTGGGGAAAGGGTGGGAGAAAAATGCAATAGAAATCTGACCACTGAAAGTTTAATCAGGATTGGTATTTATTTGTTTTTCCCTTAGCAAATAATTGCCTGCATAGTGTACTTTTTTCTACATTTACCTGTGAGTTACATTGGTGCAATAGTCTCTGTGTTGTATGATTATTTATCTATGTAACTTGTATTACGATGTCTTCATAATAAGACTGTAATTGGAATAAAAATGAAATTGCTTCCTGAGCTGTATGTGATATTTTTATATAATGTCTTTGCTAAATGCAGAAGTAATTATTACACATTAAAACAATCTCAGATAACAGTGCATTTTATTTATTTTATTTATGCCTTGCTTTTCTGCCCAATGGAGACCCAAAGTGGCTCATTCTCCCCATCTCATCTATATTATTACAATAATTCTCTGAAGTAGGTTAGGCTGAGTGTGTGTGTGTGACTGGTCTAAGGTTACCCAGTAAACTTCCATGGCTGAGAGGTGATTTGAACCTGGGTCTCCCAGATCCTAGTTTGATACTCTAACCACTATACCATTATGGCTCTGCATCATGGGAACAGTGCAAGGATTTGTTGTCTGATTGCTTTAAAATAAGCATTATACATCCATTAAAGTTTATCTTAGAGTTAAAACTTTTGCTTTAAGGTGCCACAAGACTTTCTCCCTCTCCCCCCGCCCCCACTTTCCTTGTCCCATTTGTTTGAAATTTTAGCATTTTACGTCAGGGATTGTTTTGTTCTCATTTGCAATGTGCTTGATGAATACTAATATTAATAAACTGAAAACTACATCTCCATTTGTAGTGTGATGGACAATGCCATTAGGTTTACATCCTTTCCCTGCTTAATAGCAGCCTTTCCTAATAACTTGCTTTTTATGTGGTTACAGCAGTGGACACTTAAAGAGGTGAAGATGTGTTTTGTTGTATATTATTTGCAGTACTGTTTGTATGTAATGCTCTTAGAACTTGAAGAGCACTGAACTCTTTTTTCTACAGCAGTTAAGTGCCTGGTAGACTGTCATTCGCTCACATACTACTGGGTGCCCTTATCTGGGTGTATTTCAAGATAAGAGGCAGTCAACACACTTACATAAAACTTGTGTAAATAATTGGTGAAGAGTCCACAAGTCTGCCTTGCAGTGGAAATATGTTGCTTCATTATCTTTGTTTTCTAACTAAGTTGTTTCAGAACAAAGTTGTAGAACAGTTCATTTGAAAAGTTCAAAATACTGTCCCTGTTTAAGGCCCAATTTTGATTTGCTGAATGTAAAAAGGTTTGACATTTTACAGGTTAGGTTACTGCCTCTAGGTGTGCTTTCCAAAGTTTTGGCACAATATACTTCAGCTGTTTCTGAACTCACTTTGTCTTTCTACAGTTTAATATGTCCTATGTGAAGGGGTGCTTCTCCTTATGCATTACTGGAACCCTAATCCAACCAAGAAGAGATTCCTGTCCAAGTATCATCTGATCTCCAGCTTAGGTGCTTAGTTTTTATAAGGTTTTGCATGCATTGGAGAATTATCAGCTGTAGAGAGGATCTGTTCTGTAAAAGCTTTCCATGGTAAGCAGCAAAGGTAATCAGATAAAAAGTCAACATATCCTACGGGACGCACAGGTACAAAGGAAAGGTTTGGGACAGTCATCAAGTACCTGAAGGATGAAGAATAGATTCCAAATGCAACAGAAAAACTCCTTTCCACCTTCATGATGAGATACAGGTTGTAAAATGGCTTGATTCTGATGTTTGTGAATCAACTGATGTTTTGCTTTTGCTAATCTAGCTACCTGTTCTCTAGATGCAGGGTGAGATTGCCAACAACCTGGAGAAAAAGAGTCTTGCCTCTTTATTAGATGGGATATTGTTTACCTCCATGTCATGAAAACCTTCAGTTATTCACTTCTACACTTCAAGCCTCTATTAAAGGGGCAGGACATCTTTCCCCAGGCTGTTGATAGCTCTAAGCTTTTGGTTTGGAACTGGGGGATGTTTCCTCAGGACAAAGGTACTTTGGTGGCCCAGCTGTCATGTAATTCAGGGAACTGGGGGATGTTTCCTGAAGACCAAGGTTCAAACACCTGGATGAATCTCCCACATGCCACTTCCCTCTTTTTAAAAAATCTGTATCTTTGCTTTGTTCTCTGTTCCCCAGGCAATCTTGACAAAGCCTACCTTGAAACTGGACAGAGTGGTATAGTAGCACGGTGGTAGTTACAGCTGAGAAGGGTGAGGGTTGTTCCCTTGCCTGAGTGTGTAGGCCTGAGGAAGTGCTCGTGAGCCTCCATCTGTGAGTTCACAACAACCTAAGGAATGCATCCTTTGCATGCCACATCAATGATTCCTGCTAATAATAATACTCAGTACATATATGGAAGCACTTCATGTATATTTTCTTCAAGAATCTTGTAAGGGAGTGTAGTGCTATGTACAAACTGAAGATGTGGGCTGAGGCTGAAAAATATGAGCTTGTCTAAGATTACCTAGTGAGTTCATAGCTGATTTGAACTCATAGCCAGTAAGTTGAATCTTGAAAGACTGCTAGATCTGGCAGCACCAAAGAGAATATCATATAGATGTAATCTTTACCTTCTCCATACTTGGTTCTTCAGTTCTTAAGATCCATATAGTTCAACTTTTGAAATACCGAAACAGGGACTGGTGCCTTTCTCTGTTTTTCTTACCCATGCTACTTCATTTCCCCCTCTTATTACTCTCTATACTCCCACTGCTATCGATTACCCACCTACAGTTTAGTACTGGACCAGTACTAAATCTAGTACTAAATCCTCAAAAGGTTGATATCTTTATTTCATTACTTCACTTTCTCTCTAGTGGGGACCCAAAAACAACTTTCATAATTCTCCTTGCCTCCATTTTATCTTCTCAACAACCCTGTGAGGTAGGTTAGGCTGAGAGTGTGTGACTGGCCCAAGGTCACCTGCAAGATTCCATGGTATAGTGTGGCTTTGAATCTGGGTCTCCCAGAATGACACTCTGACCACTATCCCACACTGATTTTATGTTAATTACCAAAACAAATTACCGGTAGATAACTTATTATGAAAGGATGGAATTAAATTTTTAAAACGTTAGTTCACATTTCTATTATTTTGAACAATTCACTTAACTGTTCTCTCTCTGGCTTTTAACCTAGAATGCCAAAGATAGCCTGCAGGTGCAGTGTTTTTAAAAAAGGAAATGAAAACAGAAGAAAGCAACAGAATAACAAATATCCCTGTTTTGGAGGCTCCTGCAAGTGACCAGCATGATGATCCTAAGCAAGTTTAATAAGATTCAGTTCAGAAGTTTTAAGGGAGCGGGAAAGGAGTTTCTGTACCTGTTTTCCCGCCTTTATGGACCCTCACAAATTTCTCCCTATTGCCAGTAACTGAGAGGAGGATTTAATACTCTTTATACCCCATAGTCTGTCACCCTTTGATTTTGTGAGAAGAGTTTCCCTTTCCTTCCCCCCAGTAGAAGTAGAAAGGCTTAGAGGCTGAATGTAAAAGTTGAATAAAAAGATGTTTATTATTTACAGAAAGGTTTTTAGATTGTTGGTTATTCAAGAGAGGCACAAAGCTTAAATGGTTACAGGCAGTTCAAAATCTTAGATGGATACAAGGCACAGTTCTTAATCAAAGTTCAGTTTCTTCAGGATACTCAGTATTATACTCAGATGTTATTCAAACTACTTAGACTCAAAATACTTAGTGTAGACTCAGGCTAACAGCACGCAAAATAACAGTGAGTGGAGGTACATCCACAACCTTTCCCACTCCTTAGATTTGCCCACCTCCTGTGGAAACAAATCACTCTTCCCCAAAACACTGAGGAGTCTCCCTGTTTCAGAAGCCACCTCCCACCAAGTGACTGAAGAAAGGGCTGTCACACACTGCCACAATCTTCCTTTGTCACTACTCAGGTTTGGTTTTAAAACAAGCTAGGTAGTATTTGAACAAGTGTTCACAGAGTCTCTCCACGCCACCACACAGTTTAGGAGCTCAGAGCTAAAGGCTGCTTCCCAAGAGCTACCGGTAACTGCTCAAGATCTCTTCTTGGCTGACAGTTACCAAGTCTCAGAGTTTAACCCTGTATCCATCACAGAGGTCATAAACAGACTGCGGGTCTGCATGCTCGCTTGCTTTATGCCTTGTGTGGTGCACTGAGACAGAAGTTTTGCGTCTCAGCCTTGTCTTCTTAACAAGGAATAAACCATGGTTTAAGACATGGTTTATGGCAAAAGAAACAAATCTCAGTTGGTGAGGATGTCCACATTCAGATATGATGACTAGTGAGCCATTGCATTGTATGTAACAAGCTCCTATGTTAAAGCAGCTGCTGGGGGCTCCAAAATGGATCCAAGTTGTGGGGGCGGGGAAAGAAATTTTAACCTTTCCCCCTTCATATCATTTTCTTAATCTAAAATATCTCAACACGCAAGTCTGCTGTTTGACTTATGGAAAGTGTGTATAGGCATCATAGAATGAGCTTAGACGGAAGTAAATTTGTATAGGATTGCTCTGCAACTCTGGTAAAGAAATGGCCTTACAATATAGACATATGGGGGTCTTTTTCTGTGACAAGTGAGGTAGATTTGGTTGTGATAGAAACTGCCATTTCATTCAGTAGAATTCTGAAACTAAAGCTAAGATGGCTGTCTGGTTAGAGAGCTTGACCTTCCAGCTGCCTTGAGAATGTTGTAACCTACTTTGCATCTGTATGTCCCTCCTGCTGTAGCAGGAGGAAAGTTCTGTCTACCTTCTGAGTGGGCATCATAGAGAGAAAGATGCAGTGAGCTTGACAGAAATGTGTAGATAGAGAGACATCCCAGTATACTGGATTTAAAGAGCATCTCTGCTGTGGGCTCACAGTTGGCTTTGGTCACATTCTAACAGGGCTAAGTGCAGCCCAGGAAAAGGCCTATTCAGATGGAATGAGACTAGGTAAAGATTGTTACTCAATCTGAGACTCAACTGAAAGGGGAGAAAACTTAGGCACAACCTGCGTCAGGGGCAGAGAACAGTTTAAGTCCAACCTTAGTAGTATTCTTGAGTCAGTGCCTTTATTTTCTCTCAGAAGCGAATGGATGCAATATTGTTTCTGTGGGGGAAAGTAAAACCCTACCATTGAGAACAACATTTCATAAGGACAGAATCTGCCCACCATCTTTAACTCTGGGGTCATCCAGTCATCACAACATAACTTGGGAGAGAGCATGTTTCTGGTGTTTTTTCCCATCCTTGCAAAAATGCTAGAGTTATGTTCAGGACAGAGGAAAAGGCAATTATGGGCTTGAGGGGAAGAGAATTTAGACAGTGTATGTGTGTGTGTGGGGGTGTTGCTTCCAAGTATCTTACTACCCTGCCTGGTGAGCCACAGGCTTTTTCTACCCCTGCTGAGCACAGGGCCTACAATACTAATGGGCTTAAGAAGAAGACTTGCCTTTTTTTGACAAAGTTAACACTTTCATGGTGTATAGGTCCATGCATTAACTGATGCTGAGACTTTTAGTTTTTTCTAATGGTAGAATCATTGCATCTGTTTGCTAGTGCACTATCTTTATAAAGGCAAATATAAATCTTTCAACAAATTTGAAAAATAGAGCCAAATGAGATTGTACAGTCACTCTTATTGAGGTTGCATGTTCTAATCAAGTTAATTGGTAGGTTGGTTTTCTAAAATGTTAATTGTCTATGTTACACACACACACATTTTAGATTATTTGTTGGGACTGGAACTAAAGGGTAAATATATACTGACTCCAAATTATGCCAACATTAATGGGGGGACTTAGCATTTAAAATGGTATTAATTGGTGTTTTATTTAAAACATATAAATCCCTTACTGTGCTATTCTAAACAGTTATGCCTTCCTAAGCCCTTTGACTCCAATAGACTTAGAAGGTTGTAACTCTGCTTAGGATGGTACTAGTAGTTTTCTACCAGCAAAATTGTAAAAATACCCAATACTTGAGAGAGAGCTGCCAGTTATGGCACCCAGATCTCCCTTAGCACAAATATCTAAATTTTTACCATCTGATAGAGATGAGAAAAAGCAAATTGAAATTAGAAAACAATTTGTAGTAAACAAAGCATATTATTATTATTTAGACATTCTCATGCAGTCATAAATAGATAGGACTACCATCATATTTGGACATCAAGTTAAACTTTGTAACATTGAACTCTTTAATAATGTGTTATCATCAAACATATTTTACATATTTAGTATATTTATTGTTGTCAAAACTATTTACATTGCAACAACATTGCAACCCTTGACATGGAAAAATATATTGTATGTGCTATCAGTATACATAGAAATTAACGCTGTATGTTGTCTTATATAAATCTCTTCATGCTATACTTTTTGAGAGAGTAAAACTTTTATTAAAAAGTATTTCACTTGTTCCAAAAGAGAAATATTTCATTGAATTTTTAGTGTTCCCCCAAAATTAGAGGGGGGAGCCCTGAGGTGAGAAGAAACTGAAATATTTATTTCCAGTTTTTCTTGGTTTTTTTTCCCAAGCCTTCAGTCTCTAGTGGCATTTGAATTTTTCTGTGTTGTTGCGTACCAATGTGTGTGATACAGTGCACAAGAAGTCAAGTCCCTTCCCCAAGGAGATTAACACATCAGTGTAATAGAGAATATACTACATTCTGTCTACCTGAATAAATGAAAAAGAAAGCATAATAAAGGTCTTCCTTGTAAAATGAATGATATCCATAGGTAAATGTTAATTTGCCTTAGATGTAAATAGCTGCTATAGATATGTTGATGCAAAAATAACATATGCCTCATTCTTTTATCCCCATCCCAGCTCTATCTGTTCCTCTCCCCCCCCCTCCGGTTCCTTGTATAGAATTGCTTTATGATCCATATTCATGTGATTTCAGTTCTCTTT
The DNA here is from genome assembly GCF_029931775.1 of Euleptes europaea. Lineage (NCBI taxonomy): Eukaryota > Metazoa > Chordata > Lepidosauria > Squamata > Sphaerodactylidae > Euleptes > Euleptes europaea. Next base: position 30,853,064 of record NC_079316.1, on the reverse strand, counting down.
TATTACATGTTTCTAGTTTAAAGTTTTCTGGTTGTTCTGAGATTGAGCCATATTACGGGACTTCAGGTATGAGGTGGCTTTATTAAACTACTGGCTCTATTTGTGTTTGGCCTTGCCAACGTGGTTGGTAAGGACAACTACCAAGCAACATTGTTACTAATTTTAGTGCCAAAGGACTAGAGACATGATTTAAAGGTTTAGAAAACTAACTTGCGGAAGTGTTTGAGAAGGAGGTAATGTGCATTGTGTTTTATCTGTCTTCCAGAGGCAGCTTTTTGGGGTTTGAAGATAAGTTTGGTTTGATATTTGTCTGTTGTGATAGCTTGTCCTAAGACAAATCTCTAGCCTAAGAAGATATAAAAGCTACTGTGAGACTGTCCCAATGTTTGTTCTGTAGCTCTTGCATCAGGTTGAAAAGATCCACAGGATAGTGAGCTAGAGGGCGGATGGAAAGGAAGGGGCAATCAGACTGAAGATGCTCTGTGCTGCTTGTGGTGGTAGCTGGGACTGGGCCCTAGTGTAAGCAGTTGGACCCCTCCTCCCGCTAAGGGGTGCCATGAAGGCATGGGGGCCAAAGACAGGCATGAGAGCAAGACTTTGCTCCACACAAAATGGATGCCTCTCAGAGAGTTTTGGGATCCATCTTGTGTGTCTAACTTGGGCAGAAGGTGGTTGGCAGCTGTACTTTTCCTCTGGCCCAAGGTGTGCCTGGCTGAACAATGGGGCTAGCTCATCTCCATCGCCTCACCTTAAGGTGATTTAATCAGCGCTCGGAGCAGACCATTAATTATCCCATCTGCACCCATCTCAGCAATCAATCAGGATTCCAGAGGATAGCCCAGTCATTCTCGTGGATCCTGATGACTCATTTGGCCTATCCTGACTTTTTGTTTGGACCTCAGTAAACCAATCCATTCTTTGTCTCTCCGGCTTTCCTGCCAACTTACCTCATACTGCCTCAGGACCCATTTTTGGGTATAAATATTGGTCCTTTGGCCATTCATAGTGTGTGTGTGTCTTGGATCTGTGCATACACCCCCACTTGTGCGTGGGCTCCTTTTTTCACTCCTAGAAACGCTGGCCGTTTCCCTTTTCAGTGCTGCTTTCCCTGGATGTCTCTTTAAGACCCGTAAATATCACCCATCCCTGAAACCCTATCCAACTTCCACCCTTTTTCTTAGTCAACTCTTGTGTGATTTGTGTTTGTATATTCAATGCCTGAGAGTATATTTCTTCTTCTTCTTCTTCTTTAATAAAAAACCCTTTCTGATTGCACAACTGCCTGCTTATTTGAGAGTGTTCCCCAGGACTATCCTGGTATACACAGGTTATAGATCCCCGTTACCCCCTCTCACTAGCTCTGTCTCCTCAGCTAATTCCCCCAACTAAAGTAGAGACTTAAGGTAACACTAGCAGCCACTGACATTAACATTGTGTGATGATAATGTCAGCACATTAGATGCAGTGGTTGGGCTATCCCCTGGACCAGCAATTCATAAATGAAGATTGTATAGCTTGTTCAGATACTGTTCTTCCACGCCAGTACTCTGCTTATGTTACAAAGGCAAACTTTGACAAGGAGCTACTTCTACAGGCAGGATAGCTGCTCTGTTGGTGTGACCAGAATATGACACATTGATAGATGAGAGAGACCAGTTTCCTGTTAGCTGAACCCCGGACTTCGTAGATTTCATGACAGTGATACTTTCAAAAATTCTTACTGGTGAGAGAGAAGGAAACGACACAGGCTGAAATAGTTTTCACCAAAGTTGCTAATCTAGAATGTGAGTCTAAACTATCGTGCGTTCAACATGATCGTCCACAAGAGGTAGTTGGCATTTCTAAACGTATAGATGGAACCATTGCAGTGGATAAATTGAAGTGTATGGGTTGAAATTTTGCCCAGGTGCAAGTCTTCTAGCATGTGTCCAATTGGGTGGGTGGGTGCTAAACTGAGATTCTGAACCATGGTTTGCTAACTGGAATTTGTGCTATCTGTGCTTTGTCTAGATATCTGAATGCAGAAAGCCTAGTTTGTTCAGAGTAACTATCACTTAGCTTCTTTACACAGAAAAGGAAGCACAAAGCAGCAGAAAACTGTTATCACTCATATATTGATGATGCTTTCTTCCCTCCCTCCTTCCATTTGCTTTGTCATCTTCCTCCATGCTAGTTATGACTTACCATGCAATCCTGAAGGGGGAGTGAAGCGCCATAGGAGCTGGCATGACCCCACACCGACATAAGTACCCGTTTAACCTGGGATAACGGGCACTTACGCCATCCCGGGTGGCACACATGCCGGTACTTGGGTGTACCTTGGGTGTACCTCCGCTGCCAGCGCAGCCATGCTGGGAGCAAAATTCTGGAAGAGGCAGCAGGCACCGGTGTCAGGGAGGTGTTCCTGGGGTGTTCCAGGGGGCACAGCTGACATTTGCTCCCAAACACCTTTTGCCCCAGGAATGCCCCCTCAAGCTGTGATGTGGCTGTGCCACCTCTTTTGGTGGTGCAGCCTTGCTTTTTGCAATGGGACATCCCCCCCCTTTCCATTTTTCAGTTTTGTTAAATACTTTGATTTGCTCTGCGGTGGCCATCACGGATTTACCCCCCACCTCCAGGAATGGGCTGTTCATAGGCAGGTATGTGCTTCACAGACTTCAGCCTGTCTGGAGGGGGGGTAAAATGCAAAGGAGCAAAATAGCAAGAGAGAAGGGGGAGACTGTAAAGCATTTGTTTCAGAATTAAAAATTCAGGAATTCAGAGTAAAAAATTTCAGGAATTCAGTGTATCAGTTAGAAAAGACAAGGGAACAAAACAGTACTTAGACAAGAATGAGGGGGAGGAGACTGGGCGTGCTCCCAATCTTCTCCTCATTGCCCATTCTCTGCCGATGTATTGCAGGCAACCAGTATCAAGCCAGCTGTATACATAGAGAGGCTTTGCCAGCAGCTTGGTGGTGCAAGGGAAGTGGGGATAAAATTTGGCTATTCTGGCTGGACATGGGAAAGAGGACTAATTATGATTGATGAACAAACTGTGTTCTGTTATCTACATGTGGTATACTAACCAGGATTTGTACAATAAATTGTAGTTTAAACAAACGGCTTAATGTCTGAACACACAGCCTGAACAAATAAATGTAAGGAACAATTATTTGCAGTTTGTGCAATTTGGAAAATCTGGAGGGGTTTGTGCTGTTACAAAAGGATACACAGGTATGGGTATCTTGGTCAAACTTCCCTCTGTTTCATTGCACCTGTTTCATTGCAAGCAACTTACGGCCACCCCAGCAAGGGGCTTTCGAGGCAAGTGAGAAGCAGAGGTAGTTTGCCATCGCTTTTTTCTGCAGTCAACAAACAAACAACAAAGCCTTTATTGGCATAAGATAAAATGTACAAAAGCAAATACATAGAATCCATACAATAAAAGGATCTCCATAGTTTTTACAGTAAAATCAATTTAAGTGCATTAGGTAATTTAACAGTACTAGGCCAGCCTTATTTGGTACACAAGCACTCACGTTCTTGAATTGCAAACTGTAGGAATCTTGCCACCGATTCAATTTTTATGGGGTCCTGGGTGGTCATAAGGAGAGGCACCTTAATTTCGGTGGGTAACCATCCCCTGTCCACAAATAACGGGTCAATGAATTGAGAGCGGCCCCTAGAGTAAAATGAACAGTTAAGGAGGACATGAGGAACTGATTCTATTACGCCCTCCACGCAAGGACAGGCCCTATCCGAATATGAGACCTTATTGAATCTTCCATAGAGCAAGGCGGAAGGAAGGGCATTAAATCTAGCGAGCATGTAGGCCCTTCTCTGTTGGGGATCAGTTAAACATGAGAGGTAGTATGCTAAGGACTGACTGTATGTCCAGGGCTTCCAGTGTATAGGGGAGCATAAGTTGGTCCTGAATGGGTCTGCCCCTTACGATTTTCCTGGCGAATATACCTTTGTATCTAGGAGGCGTAATAGTGTCATAGACTACTTTTTGATCCCTGCACATCTAATTAATATTGTTGAAGCATTCGCCGTAAGTGGGGATAAGGAGAATGCAGGATGGGCAGGACTGAGGAAAACACCTTCTTCTGCTGAGCATATTGTGATGGCCTAAACACAGCATTTAGCCTACTGTAGTAAATCAGTTTTTATAACAGGATTGCAAATGAGAAGTATCACAGCAGGGTCCTTTTGCCTTGTTTGCTTTTAACAAGATGCTGCTGTAATTAGGTAGGCCCAAGCCACTTTATGCACCAGAGCAGCTATATGTTTCTTTTGGATCAGGGTGAAAATTATCTGTTGTTTGCCCTGACTTTCTTTTATTTCTTTCAGGAATTTAATTAAAATGCTGCTGTCAATGGGAATGCTAATGCTGTCTGCAACTCAGATTTACACCATTCTCACAGTTCAGCTGTTTGCTTTCTTAAACCTGTTGCCTGTGGAGGCAGACATTTTAGCGGTAAGTATTGTAAAAAACTGTGTGTAATTTTTTATGTCTAAAGAAATAATGTTTTCAGGGGTGTCTTAGGGAATTAGGCCTTTAAAATGACATGGCACAAGAACATAATTTCCCTATGTTTTCTTCCGAAAATTTCAGCTGGGTTTAAGATGTTATACCAAGAATGAAAAGTGATCTTGGGTTTGGGGGATGGCAAGATGAATATGAGAGCCAGTGTGGTGTAGTGGTTAAGAGCAGCAGACTCTAATCTGGGGTGCCAGGTTCGATCCCCCACTCTTCCACATGAAGCCTGCTGGGTGACCTTGGGCCAGTTTCTCTCAGAACTCTCTCAGCCCACACAGAGGCAGGCAATGGCAAACCTCCTCTGAACCTCTCTTGCCCTAAAAACCCTACAGGGTTGCCATAAGTCATCTGTGGCTTGACAGTGCGCACACACACACACAAAATGAATACATGGCCAGTTTTCAGTAGGCTAGTCATCTACATTTATTTTTTTCTGTTTCCACTTAATTGCTAAGGAGACCAATTCTTTTTTTAAGGTAGTAATGGGTCTGTGCCATCAAATCACAGGGGAGTGGATTACATAGGATGTAGGTAGATTACATGCGTTAACCCCTTCATATAACTTTAAAATTAGCGAGGTGACCGGTATGAACACCAGATGGCCAGGGCCACCAGCTTCTTTCCCCGCTCGCTCTCTTCTCTGCCTGTCAGCTGTTGGGCATGGAAAGAGAGCAAGCAGAAGAGTCCTGTTGCCCTGGCAGGCCAGTGGCCGGTGTTCAAACCGGTCACCGCCCACCCAGCTGGCCAGGGCGACAGGACTCTTCGGCTGCTTGCTCTCTTTCCCCGTCCAACAGCTGACAAGCGGAGAAGAGAACGAGCGGGGAAAGAGGCAGCAACAGCCGGCTTCTGTGTATAAGACGACCCCCTAATTTTGGGACTAAATTTTAAACAAAAAACGTTGTCTTATACATGGAAAAATATGGTAATTTCTGTACCGCTTAATGTGTCATGTTAATACTTATGTGATGTCTGAGTTCTTTCTGGGGTTCTAGACTTCTGAAATCCTATTGCATTGGTTATTGAATGCCTTATTTTGTTGATTGTACTGACTCGCTATGGGTAATCCGCCTTGAGTAGCTGTGAGAAAGATGGACTATAAATAACGTAAACAACAAAATATAAATAGTGGTCTAGTAGGTAAAGTTTTGATTGCTGTTCTTGGTATGTAAAAATTCGGGGCTTCCTTTCCAAACTTCTGCTTTTTGGGGGTTTCTTAGCCTAAATTTTTCAAAATTCCCCTTGCATGTCCAGCCCACTTTGTTGATACCAGCATCCACAGAGCCCTTCCTGCCCACAGCAGTGTAGGATATTTACCTTCAGACCCGCCATCTCACTAGTCATCACTATTATGTCCCTCTTCAGCATGCACACTTTCCTTGTGTTACTGCTTTCTAGGAAGTAGAGGATATGTAGTCACACTCAAAATACACAAAAAGAAAGCAAGCCCAAGCCACTGAGGGGGAAAGAAGTGTCCTGCTCTGGGCTTCATTTGTTGACTCAATGTGAATAAACCTAGGATTTTAGCGCCAGTCTGAGCCCTAGAAATTGTGAATGAAAGTGCTGAAGTGGAAAAGCATACATTTGCCTCTCTACTAAACAATTGAGGGTGATACAGAGAGTCAGACAAAGAGAGATCATAGTGACATCTTGAGGGACCTACTGGATCATAGCAGAGGTCCATCTAGTCCAGCCTCTTATTTTCCATAGTGGACAAAACAGCTCCCTCCCATTCCCCTTTAGGGTTGCTAACTGGCCTGGAAAAAATGTCCCTTTCATAGAGGCATAATGGGATGTTATTTACCTGGTGATGTTATTTTCCTCCATACCACAAAATACTTCAATTGCCCATTTCTACACTTTAAGCCTCTGTTAAAGGGACAGGACTCTTTCTCCAGCCCTGTTGGCAATGCCGGTCTCCCTGTCTGATGACAACCTTTGTTAATGGCAAGGCTTCACTGCCATGAATGTACTATAATATGATTTCAGCTAGCTCTGGTATAAGTTTCCTAAATGGTGAAGCTTCTTTCCTACCAAATGGGTTTTATTGTGTTCATTCATTGGCCAGAGACAAAGGAAAGGTTGCAGGTAAAACAGTTATATGTATTGCACAATTATAGGATTTTGTTAAAGCTTTTGGTTTTTCTGAGGCATTGACGTGGGGGGGGGGAGATTAAAAAATAATGGTATCACTTCATAGGTAAGGCATGTCTAGAGGATCCCCCCATTTGACATTATTTTTTTATTAATGTTTTTCTTTACAGTAGGATCATAATTCACAGTATTGATAAGGTATTAGAGCATTTTCCAACACTTTGTAGAATGTAGGTCATGCCAAACTTCTGTGGGTATTGGGAATCTTGGGGATTTTAATGTGATTGAGCTGTATGAGGAACTAAAACTAATATAGGTTAGTAGGTGAGTCAAGGAACGCTGTTAGGCTTTGGGCAAGAAGGTATATTTTGGGGCATGAGAATCTGTTCTTCCTGAGATCAGATAGGATGCTAGTGAATGTTGGAGGAGTCACATGATGGAAATCTATCATATGCTATTCATATACTTAATTGTATGATTTTGTACAAATGTCTTCTAGGTTGCGACATATGTGGTTTCAGATCTGACATGTGTTTCTTTTGTTTACAGTATAATTTTGAAAATACAACGCAGACATTTGATGACTTACCAGCAAGGTTTGGCTACAGGTTGCCCTCAGAAGGCTTAAAGGTAAGTGACAGCAAAGTAGAAAAATAGGGATAATTAAATGATATTTTAACTTGCATCCTGATGAGTATTTAACATGTATCTTCATCTTGAAGTGTTCGTGTTCTCACTGTTTCTGAACAGAGGCTCTGCAGATTTAACAAGTAGTACAGCAGTCTGAAATTCAGTTGCTTGGGAAGAGCAATACCTGCTGAATTTCTGTCTGACATGCTGCAGTTAAAGACACAGGCTGTGTTGGGAAGCAGTTGACCCTTGCAGCTATCATTTATGTGTATTTGATCCTAAGGGCATTCGATCTAAATCCTGAAAAGAGAGTCACAATTTTAGGACTTCCTCTTTTGGTTGAGTAAAGTAATTAAATAATTCTGAGTTGTTGCTCAGAGCCTATGCTTTGCATGACCATCGAGTTTCTGAAAGTTCTGTTTGAGGAAAAACATAGGCTTTTAATTAGAGCTTTATCTTTCTAGCTGTTTTATAGTCTGGTGCTGGTCTGGGGTCTGTTTTGTAGATAGTTCTACGTACCTCCATTAAACTAACCATTCTTACCACGTTAAAGGTATTATTGTATAATCAATTATTCCTAGATTCCCCATTACCTCTAGACCAATTTGTTTTGTCTTCACAGTTTCTCTCCTGTCATCTACAGTCTTTGAAAATTCTACTGTTAGAATTTTTACAGCTGTTAAATTTGTACAGGAGATGTAAAGGCCATATCCAGCAGCGGGGTGGTGCGTTTTCTGTTCAGATCCCTCATCCCTGTGACCCAACTTGTTCTTGGTTGCCCTGGGCAGAGCAGTATACACAGTCCTCTGCTGCACTTGTGATTCGCTCATGGCAGAGAACAGTGAGAGATAATGCAGGCTGCCAGTTCTGAACCTGTATTGCCAGCATCCTCAAAGGCAGTGTACTGGGTGTTATTTCAGTGTGGATATTCTGGCAAGATTTCCCATAAGGCTGATCCTCCTCAGCTTTGTGCATTACCTGCAGCTGAACATCCACTGAATGGAATACATGCAAAACTTGATTTATTTTACTAGATACTACTGCGTGTATGTTTGCAATAACTGTGTTATTAAGTCCCTGTACACAATATTTAAGGGCAGGAGTAAGCACTGATATGTTGTACCTGCATTTGTAACGTAATACATTTGAAGAGAGTCCTGGCCTTTCTAGACATTAGCTTAGATCTGCCTGCTAATATGATTACCACAATCTGCAGCAGTCATTATCTCAAGGTTAAATGTAATAAATGCTTCTTAGAAACACCAAATTGTGGTTCCATTAATGCCACAATATGAATGATGAATGCTTGGGGCTCAGCAAAATTTTGCTAACCTCAGCTGCTGAGATACTATGTTTAATAAATTTAAAATCATTATTAAAACAAAGGGGACAGAGCTGAAGAAATCTGAAATACAGGCAATTCGAGCAGCATTATCTGATAGTTGTGTCCTCTGACTAGCAGCCAGGAAGGTGATGGAAATACAGTTGAAGTAATGTGATTTTTGTTTCCTTGATATTATTAAAATTTAAAGCAGCAGACCAAAATTGATTGGGGGTAAAGGGTGGGGAACAGCAAAAGAACCCTATCTCTAAAACAAATCCAACAATGTAGATCCAGACAGCCAAATGCTATTCCCTTGCTTTCATCATTGTTCAGCACTGTAGTGTGTGTGTGTGTGTGTGTGAGAGAGAGAGATGGCAAGTTCTGCTGCATATGTTGACCCCACAGTAAGTGGAGCAACTTCTTTGGAATAAGGAATGGAAAAACTTACAGCTCCTTTGTATCACATGCATTGGATGGCTGAAAGTCTGCATATCAAGAGATGTAAATTTGTGACTTTATAGAAATGCCCAGACTTATAGGGAAATGCATCTAGAAGTCATTTTCCCTGTTTTTGAAGCATGGCTGTATGATCCCATTGGAGCGCGCACACATTTGTGGATTGTAGTAAGGTTTTGTTTTTGTTTTAATTTGTACTGGCTTAGAGCCAGATGTGATCATACGACTTGAACAGCTGACCAGTGACACTTGTGTGTGTAAAGAGCTTTCAAGTCGCAGCTGATTTACAGCGACCCCGGTAGGGTTTTCAAGGCAAGTGAGTAAGCAGAGGTGGTTTGCCATTGCCTTCCTCGGCAGAGTCTTCCTTGGAGGTCTCCCTTCCAAGTACTGACCCTGCTTAGCTTCCAAGATCTGATGAGATCGGGCTATACCATGCTACTTGACCTCCCCAGTGACACTTGGGCCTTGTTTATACATGTTGGAGAATGGACTATAAGCAGTGGTTTCCAGCTTTGAATGTTCTTTCACACACACAAAATTCCCACGTAGATGGAAAGCTAGCACAGTAAGGGGAAATCATCTGCCTTCCTCCTCTTTGCCTGCTGTGGTGGTTTTCTATTTGCAGGGAACTTTACATTGAAGAACATTGCAAAGTACTAACCTTCATTACCTCCTCACCTGCAGTCATAAGCAGACCAGGCAATTCTACTGTCTTTCTACCTCATTCTCATACATGTGTGATCAGACCTTAGGTGAAGAGGATTAGTGAAGAAGCCTAATGACACTCCCAAGATCCTGCTTGCTATTTTCTAAATCCATAGATGCCCAATAGCTGCCATCTTAACTTTTTCCTCCCATTCACTGTTAGATTCCTGTACATAAATTTGGGTGGTGGAACCACATCTGTTTTATGCTCTCTGATTTCAGAAGGCCATGTTGGGAGATAAGCAACATGACCTGGCATATGTACTTTTATTATATGTGTTTCTCAACCCCCATATATACCTTAATGTAGCAAAGAATGCTTGAGGAGAAGAAATTCGAAGAATTAATGCACTTTAAAAAATTTACTAGAACAAACATGTTTGTTCTGAGCTACATCATTAGTGGAATTCTGTCTTTAAGACATTGTAAAATTGGCAGGCTCCACTCCAGCAAAGCACTTTACCATATGCTTAACTTTAAGCATTACTTTCATGAGACTGCATATGTTTAAGAACACACTTGAGTGCTTTGCTGGATTATTGCCCAGGTGAAGTCGATCTGGAAATGTAATTCACTTATACTCCACAAGTTGTCATTACAAGTCACACCATACCTTGGCTTCTAAAGAAGAATTTAATCTCTTTTGAACTCAGGAGTGTATATGAATTCCAGGTTCTTCTTCACCTGATGTCCATGACTGATGAAGTCATACCACAATAATTTACTACTAACATGTCATTGATACATTTTGTTTGCTTTTGACAAATTAATTTGACGTTCTTTAACCTTTAAAAATAAAAGCATGCTTAAATTAGGCCTGAATCCATAACTGAAGTTCAATTTGTTTGTTTGTGACCTAACTTATATGAAAAACAGTTCTGTTATCCAGTGGGCAAATGAGCACTGGCTTTTATCTGTGAGGGGCAAATCAGATTGAATTTGGCATCCCTACATTTCTACAACCCATATGCTGTAATTGTCAAACACTGAAATAGTTTGTTGTGACCTCAACTCATAGTTGGTAGAAAAAAGTACACGATTAACACTAAAACTCATTTAAAAATGTCCTTATCCACAGAATTAATCATTTAAAAATCAGAATATACCATTTCCTTATTGTATATTGTACATCAGTTATGTTGTATTTTTTAGATTTATTAGAGCCTCTTGGGAACAGATAAGGTTAGGGGGATAACAATAAAATAACCCTCCTACCTCCCCCATGGGAGGGCAATAGGAAACTTTAGAAAGAATCTTGCATCCAAGTGAGGATCCATAATTAATTAGTGTTGTAGGGACACGTTTCTGGTTATATAATAACTTGGGTAATATCAAATAAGTCACCGATAGCTCCAAATACAGGTATACAATTGAAACAGGATAATTTTTAGGGTCACTTTTAATCTTGTTAGCCTTTTTCTCTCCAGATGCCACCATTCATAGCAGTGGACTCATTTTCTATTCCTCCTGCCCCCTTCTGGAGCAGGGTCAGGTCTGCAATTTAAACAATTTAAATCCATGGAGTTTGAAGCCTAAAGTCTTCCTTTTTTCAGCATGTTACTAAACTTCCAAGTATTGTCCACCAGAGAGCGCTATAATAGCTTCTCTATGATAATACAATACAGAAATTGAAAAGCAGTATGTGGTCAGCCATAGGTGCGGCAGGTAGCTTTTAAAAAAAATAATGCTTGGGTTCTGGGCATTCCAAACACAGCAAGATAACTGCCAACAAAGGTTCCCAGTGTTCATAAGCATTAGTTCTGGCAGAGATTACCCTCTGAATAAATACTGTTAAAATATTTATATTCTTAGCAGAGAATAAGTGCAAAATTCAGTGTCTGAAATTCAGTTAAAATAATTTGTCAAATTCAGAGGTGATCATGTAGCAGTGGCATATAACGTCTGACTTATTGGTGATATGCAAAGGACTGTTGTAGAAATAGGGCTGCCGGGTAGAGCCCAGAGGACTCTTCTGTCTCTTTAGCCACGAAGGTGCTTTTGTTTGCAGTAACTTTCTTTTATCCTTCCTACATGCAAGGATGCTGACCTGGAAATATGCCTAGAAAGGCAGCAGCCCTTGACAGCTGCAGTCTCAAAAGTTCTGACAGATTTTAAACTGCAAGGTGCTGATTGTTTCCGAAAACATATCCAGCACAGATAGCAGTTCATGATAGAAATTCACAGAGAGAAACTGGCAGTAGAGATTACCTCTTCAGAAACAGTACTTCTTCTGCCTTTGGAGGATAACTTTAAGTAGGGTAACTTTAGCTGTAAGAGGGGAAATTCTGCCAATATTGACTCTTCCTGTTACCTGGCTCAGTCCTCTCCCACTGTCAGTTATCCCTCTTCCTGACTCTTCATCAAAAAGGAATCTAAACACTGTCATCTGAAACTAACATTCGCTTCTCTAGCTGAGATAACAATCTTGTTCTCTCTCCTAATGAAGAAAAAATCCGGGCAATTTAAAATCTGGTATAGTTCTGCATCACCAGACCTGTGTCAACAAAGAGAGCTGAATTAATCCCAGAGTCACTCTGCAGAGGAGGCAGGTTCTGTTAATATGGTAGTTCTTTTTATGCTGTGAAGGAATGCAGACTTGTATGAGAGGAGCTTCTGAAGAAACCAGTATAAACTCATTAAGAGAAGCCAGGCTTTGGCAGCAGGAAAGCTCAAAATCCTGTGGAACTTTAGAGATCAGCTGCTTCATCATGACATGAATTTTTACTAGAAAAACATGAAGGAGAAAAGTGAACACAATTCTGAAATAACCAGCTTAAAAGAGTTTAGCATGGTGACCAAAGCCAATTTATGCAAATTGCTTTTGCTGGCTGCAGACTGTGTGAGACTTTTCAGAAGTTACACTAGAATGTGAAAATATGGGTCACACAGCTTCTGCTGTATCTGCATGCTGTACCTAATAACCGAAATTATGCTTGCAAACTGTTGTTCCAGGGTTTTCTGATAAATTCAAAACCTGAGAATGCATGTGAACCCATCACTCCTCCGCCCCTGAAAGACAATTCTTCCCGCACATTTATTGTATTAATCAGAAGACTTGATTGCAACTTTGACATAAAGGTAGGTAACATTTTTAAAAGCACTGAAAATTGAAGTTGTTGTGGTTTCAGAATAAAGTTTGCATTTGTTTTTAAGAGTATCCTACAAATTTAATGAATACGTACACATTTCTGATGTGTTTTTGATGCCTAAATGTCACGTTGGTGTTTTCCCCCCCTGTCTCTTAGGTATTTTCCACATGTGGACGGGGTTGTCTAGTTTCTTCATTGCTGCTGTAGCTGACGATACAGCGTAGCAGCAACAGTTTCTGTATGGCAGGTTTCCCTTTCATAGTCCCTGGTAGCAGCCCCCGCCCATGAACTACCAGGGCTTTTCCAGATTTTAAAAAATGCTATTCTTATAACATCATATCAATATGTGTATTAGGATCTCTGAATTCCTAGCTTTCATTTTAAAAAAATTAAGTCTCTAGCTCCTGCCGTTGTGGCAGATTGCCTTTCTCCTACATCTGCAACAAAAGTGGCCTAGAACATTAATTTTTAAAAAAATGAAATAAAAAATGAAACTTGGAATTCAGAGAATCTGATAGATTGATGTAACAGTAGTAATTTGTCAGTTAAAAAACCCAAAAAGCCCTGCAGTGGCGTGGTGGAGAAAATGGCCACTGTGGAGACTGGAGCAGAAAAAATGGCTGCCATATGGGCAGGACCTAGGGTTACCGACCTCCAGGTAGTAGCTGGAGATCTCCTGCTATTACAATTGATCTCCAGCCGATAGAGATCAGTTCACCTGGAGAAAATGGCCACTTTGGCAATTGGAGTCTATGGCGTTGAAGTCCCTCCCCAAACCCTGCCCTTCTCAGACTCCGCCTCAGAAACCTCCTGCCAGTGGCAAAGAGGGACCTGGCAATCCTAGCAGGACTGGGAAAATCTACCCACACAGCTGCCATCCTTGCTTTTCTGCAAACTACCCCAAAACTTCACAGGAAAAGGGGTTTGGGAAACATTGGAGAAAAACTGGGAAAACCCCAGAGATGCATGGATATGCTATGATGCTGTGGGGAAGCGGAGGGGAAAAAACTCCTTTCCCAAAAGCATTGAAATTGGGGTAGATAACCCATGTGGAAGACACAATAGATTGAGAAAGTTTATTGTAATATTTCCTACTGCAGCTGTAGGAACCTAAGTTATAGCAACAGAAGTGTTCCCCCCGCCCCCCCCGTGCTGCATGCGGTAGAATTACCTTTACATCTTCCAAATGATTTAGATGATTGTAGCGTCATGAACTACAGAAATGCAGGGATGTGTGTCCTTTCCTTTAGGAAAGATAACGGTTGTGATTGAGACCATAATGGGAAAGAGTGCACTACACTTAACCTATTGTAACAGAAAGCTTCAGTGTAGGTCTGATTTTACTGACATATCCAGTTGGACAGCACATGCCTAAAGAAATGTGATTTGACTTCACAGGACACTGTTAGTAGTGGGAGTTGGATTACTTGTGCTTGAGGAATGCCTATTAAGCCCGAGGCATGTTGAAAATTATCCAGTAATAGAAGTAACAGGCAGTTGGTGATGACACAGCAGCTAGACACAGCAAATAGTTGCTGAAATTGCATCTGAGAATTAAATCAATAGGCTGGGAAACAATAGCAGTCTCTTCAAACTCCTTACTGGAAAGTATGCACGAGCTGATGTTTGAAAATACACAGTTCTCTATGGCACTGTTTTTCAATCACTGTGAATTCTTGACAGGAAACATTGAGCATCTTTCAGAGAGTAAATTAGGAATTAAATAACTAAATGTGGAATTTTAAATAATGATGTGGTATGAAAACATTTTTATTTGTAATGAATAATAGGTGCATGGGGGGTGTCTGCAGTTGAGCCAAGACTTGATTGTCACTTCTTATTTTTGCAGCTGATTTAGGAACTTTGCATATTTCCTATACCCTTATGGAAGCTCAAATTAACATAGCTGTAAAAGATTTTTTCTGCTGCTTTCTCAATATTAAATTTCAAAAGCAGTCTAGGAAAGCTTGTCAGTCTTGCTTTGCCATAGAACGCATGGCAGGATTTCACTAATAGATCTTTGTATGGGAGGAATTCATACAGGAGGTGATGTTCCTGAGATAAGCATGGTCCTAGGACAGTTAAATATTAGAACCAGCACCTTGAATTGGTCTCAAAAAGTAAATTGGCAGCCAATAGAGAGAGGAATGCTAGTGATGATTTTAATAGTTGAACAGCAGCATTCCATAATAGCTGAAGTTAATTTTCTTCAAGGGAGCCTTACAGTAGCTTAGTCTGGGAAGGCACCCAGGTGTGATCAGCGGTGACCAATTTTCTGCCTTCCAGTTACAGATACAGTATTGGGCAGAAAGCATGGTGTAACTTTTGCAGTTGAAGCTTTAAAGGGGAGAGCTTAGTGAGCCCATATTAAGATAACAGCCTTTGTTGTAAGATTTTGAGCATCACTTTACTTGTGTGAGAAATTGCGATGGTCCAACAGTTGCTGCAGTCTTTGGGTTCTCTCTTTTTTGGAATTGAAATGTAGATTGAGCATTTCCAGTCTGTTGACCATTGTTTTGTTTTCTATATCTGTTGGCATATTCTTGTTAAAATTTTAATGGACCCTGTTTCCATGGCTTGAAATAGCTCTATTGATATCCCATCTATTCCTCGTGATTTGTTTCTCCCAATTGCTTTGAGTGCATTCACTTCATTTTCTAAACCTGCAGGATCTTCTTCAAAAGAGTCTTCTTGGAAGGAATCTTGACATCCCTTCATCTCTTCTGTATAGTTCTTCATTGTATTGTTCTCATCTTTCCTTTATTTTGTCCTGTTCAGTTAATATATTTCCGTGTTGTTCTTCCTGAATGCCTAATTGGGCTTTAAACTTCCCTTTGATTTTTTGGAGCTTGTGGAACAGAGTTGTTTTTTTCTATTTCTTTACACTTGTTATTATAATAGTTCTCTTTGTCTCTATGTGCGAGTTACTGGGACGTTGCATTTAGACTTTTGATTCTGTTTCTGTCACCTTTTGCTTCTGTCACCTTTTACTTTTGCCTTTCGCAATTTTAAGAGTTTCATCAGTCATCCATTGAGGCTTTTCATTTTTGAAGCTACAAGAATAGTCTTTGTGCATTCTTTCTTAATACTATATCTGGTTTCAACCCATAGTTCTTTTGGTACACATCCATTTGAGCTTAGTAAACTCTTTAAACACTCCGGGAATGTTGTTTAGATTATATTTTGGCACTATGAATGTTTTGGTGTTTTTTCTTCAGCTTTTTTTCTGATTTTCAGTATTTATAATTCATAGTCTGTACCACAATCAGCTCCTGGTCTTGATTTAGCAGAAATAATAGAGCCTTTCTGTCTTCTGCTTCTGTAATCTATTTCTGTATTGGCCATCCAGTGATGTCCATGTATAAAATCATCTGCTTTCTTTCATTTTGGATAGTCTCATCATAGGGTTTTTGAGGTACCGTATATACTCGGGTATAAGCCGACCCCCCAAATTTGAGGCCAGAAAAGGGAATTTCTTATTGACCCGCGTATAAGCTGAGGGTCAATAAGAAATTCCCTTTACCGGCAATGCTGCGCTCTAAAACGGCGGCCGCCATTTTAGAGCGCAGGGATGATCTCGCCCCTGCCCCAGGTCGCCCTCCCACCGGCCTCCCGGGCCCTCCTTTCCCCAGGAAGGCCGCTGCCGGCCGGGGAAAGGTGTGCGGGCCTGGCGGCGGTGACGGCGGTAAGTTCCCCCCTCCTTCCTCCCCCCTCTACCGTATTGACCTGCGTATAAGCCGAGTTCGGCTTTTTCAGCCCTTTTTTTGGGCTGAAAAACTCGGCTTATACGCGAGTATATACGGTGAGTGAGTATCAGAAGTGGTTTACCATTGCTTTCTTCTGTGCACTACTAACCAGGGTTAGTTGAAGTGTCACTGCCATTGTCTATAAAAGATCCTCAGCGGTTGTCACTTTACTTCTGCTGCCGAGTAGTTACCGTTCAAGGATTCATCTGCCCCCATCATCATTGAACTGTCCTTCACTTCTGCTGATGCAGCCGTTGATTTCTGAAGGGGGTGGATGCATCTTAGTCTGGTGTCTCAGCTGCGACTATTCCTCCTTGAGTGACTCTGCTTGGAGTTTAGCCTCTTGACAGAGTCTTAAATTAGCTGCGACTATTCCTCCTTGAGTGACTCTGCTAGGAGTTTAGCCTCTTGACAGAGTCTAAACTCCTTACGCTATTACTCTCAGCTTCTCTGACCTACACAACCCCCTATAATAAGGGGCTATAATTAGAAGGGAAATCAGGTAAACTTGAGTTGGTGGGAGCCAAACAATTTTCTCTGGGATAGTTAGTGTCCAGTGCTTAATTAATTTCACATTACAAACCACATATCATCCAGACACAGGGGCTTACAGCGTCATTTTTGTTGATGTATGAAACACAGGGATAAAAGTGTGTGTGTGAAACATACACTGATGCGGGGGAGATTAATCACTGGACCAGACAACACACAAATGGGGCTGAATCAATGATTGTACAGGTTTAACAGCAGCAGAAAAAAGAAGGGTTATCATGTGGAAAGGCTCTAAAAGTGTGATAGAGCTCTACTGAAGTCATAGGATTCATTTAGAATTTATTGTGTTCATGACGGTGGTCTTATGTCTACCATATTCAAATTAGTTAATTGAATAGGTGTTCTTTAAATTATTAATTAGAATTTTATTTCTAACAATACGTACTGGGGAAAACTAAAAAAAATACCTGATCCATGTTCCACTGCATCACACATCTGTCTGTTTGGCATCTTCGGCCTAAATTCTTCTCCATTCTAAAATGTTCACTTGATTTTTATAAGAAAAGAAAGCCAGGGCAGGATACCTGAAACATAGGCCATAATTCAGAGAACTCTTGTCTTACCCAGTGGCTTTATGGTAGCTTCAAGTGGGATTCCTGACAGTTCTTTGAGTATCAGCCATTGTGTCATATCACAGCCTTGTTAGACAAAAGCATTTTGCTGTGTTGTGAGAGAGGCTGTTGCTGGGGACTGGGAGCAAAAAGAAAGCCCTGTCAGGTAGGTATACTGAATTATTGAAGCCTTAGGAATGCATTCAGCAAACCACAAGTGGAGCAAAGCTCACAGATGAGTGTTTCCTGCTTCCCTTCTCCTGCTGCAGCCTATTGAGTGCCCCGAAATTCTGTTCCAGGTAGTCAAGGGACCCTCACAGATAGCATGGAGGCAAAGTGGGGAATCTGTAGTGGGAGAGGGGAATTGGTTAAAATTTCTCCCTCCTCTTCTGACACAAGAGCCCTTCTACTAGCGGAAAACAGTGCCTGGATACAAATAATTACAATCCCCCCAAAATCTTAAGTATGACAACTAGTGTGATTCTATGGATTCCTGGCTTGATTTGAACCTGAGTCTCAGTCTGTGTGCAGCATAGAACTTTCTGTAACATGAGAAGTAATAGCAAGCTAATTTACAGTATTTGTGTAAGGACAAGCATCAAGACTGAAAAGAATGTTGTATTCATAAGTTCCATGAAATCTTTCCGTGAAAACCATTCCCCAAGGTTCCATCATGCTCTGGCACCATCAAACCAACCCATGAGAGGATTAGGTAGCTAGGAATAGGCTTGGGTCTCAGTAGCTCTTGATAATTTTTAGAGGTGAAAATAAAAAGGAAGACGAAGACAGAAGGCCGAGCTTGCTCTTCACTCATGAAGCTGCTTTTCCCAGCAGCAGGGAGTATGTTTAGCTCCCACTCTACTGGTATCCCTGCGTTCAGGCCTTTTAATTTCTCTCATAGAAGTGAATGTCACTGTCATTCATTCCTTGGGGGGTGGTATTTTGATTGTTCACTGCCTTGGGGACCCTAAGTTGGGTGGAAAGGTGGCATACAAATTTTTTAAAAATAACATAAAGTCCTGCTCTTGGTGTATCATCAAGGGGCTTTTAATGGGAAAAATGTCCTACCAGCCTATCTACCTGCCTACACACACACACTCATAATGATGGGCATTGTGTGTAATAACAGTGGGTTGACAGTATGCACAAAGTGAAAAAAGTATAGTAGCGACGTTAAAAGCAGTTACTTCATTAACATACTTTTGTGTGGCTTGCAGGTTTTGAATGCTCAAAGAGCTGGCTATAAAGCAGCCATAGTTCACAATGTTGATTCCGATGAACTCATTAGCATGGGATCCAAAGACAGTAAGTACAGGTATCAGTTCACTTGTGCTTGATAACCATTCTGTTCTCCCAAGAAAAGCAGCTGGAAAATTTGTCCGACAGAAATTAAAAATCTTGTTCTCAGCTTAGCCAACAGCATCTATTTTGCCTTTAACTTGTTGTATTTGCACCTATATGGGGTTATGTGTCTTGTACAAAGCAGTCTTCTTGCTTCGGTGTGTTAATGGGGTAAAAACGTTGGTGTACTGATGTCTCTCATGATAATCCTTTCTAGACTATCAGGCAACAGTTTTAAATATATAACAGAGTTTTTAAAAAGCTAAAATAGCATACTATTCCCAGTGCCCATACTTCTCTGCTGCCTGAGATTCCAAAATATTCTGAACGGTCCCCAGCCCTGGAATACACCAGAAGTGGCCCAAACTGTGTCCTCAATTTTCATACAGCAGGCATATCCAACTGTTGGACTTTTTGACTTCTGGGGTGAATGTTGCATATGCCACCCTGTGAGTGAGAAAGCCCAAGAAGTATAGAATAATGGTTCTCGTAGGTTATCCGGGCTGTGTAACCGTGGTCTTGGTATTTTCTTTCCTGACGTTTCACCAGCAGCTGTGGCCGGCATCTTCAGAGGAGTAACACTGAAGGACAGTGTCTCTCAGTGTCAAGTGTGTAGGAAGAGTAATATATAGTCCGAAAGGGGTTGGGTTTGAGCTGAATCATTGTCCTGCAAAAAGTAACAAAGGTAATGTGCTAACCATTGTCCTGTAAGTATCAAGATAATGTGCTAATGAGGGTGTGGTATGTTAATATAGAACCATTGTATCCTGAAGTGATCTGTTAATGTGTGAAATCCAAAGCTAATCTGCATGGCTATTGTTGACTGTAGTCTTTGTTAGTCTGGAGGTTTTCATGACAGGAAGCCAAGCCTTGAAAACCTCCAGACTAACAAAGACTACAGTCAACAATAGCCATAGCCATGCAATGATTCAGCTCAAACCCAACCCCTTTCTGACTATATATTACTCTTCCTACATACTTGACACTGAGAGACACTGTCCTTCAGTGTTACTCCTCTGAAGATGCCGGCCACAGCTGCTGGTGAAACGTCAGGAAAGAAAATACCAAGACCACGGATCCCCAGTGTGGGCCTGTGGGCGCCATGGTGCTTGTCAGCACATTTCATAGTGCCCACCAAGTGTTTTAGAAAGTGGGTGGGGCCAGATGGGGCTGCTGCCCAGCAGGGTTTCTAATTGGCCATTGCAGATCTAATTGGCTGTGCAGATTAAAATAAATTTGTTTCGGTGGCAGCTGCCCCCACAGTGTTGGTTTTATTCTTTTTCTCACTCTTTTATTCCCAATGTATTTTTAAAAAGTTACTACTCTTGTCCTCTGTCCTTGGGCTTCCTCTGTGTGCTCATGCATGTGTGTGTCGCTCTGTCTCCTGTGGCGACCACTTTGTGGTTGCGCCCACCACCCCGTGTCAGAATTCCAAAGGTGCCCACAGGCTCAACAAGGTTGGGAACCCTTGTTACATGTTGTTGGCACTTTGTGACATCCCAGCCTAATTTGTTTTACTTAATTTGATTTTGCAAAAATGCAGAAAATAAAGGATAGGCAGTAAAGTGATTTTAATCATTTTACAATATAATGGATCACTTTTTATTGCCCATGAAAGAGTCATAGTTCCAAACGGGAAACAGAGTTCCAAGCTGGTCACTGAATTTTTTTTTAATTTGCAAAATTAATCAAATTTAAGGCTTTTGAAGCACTTCCTGTAACAAGAAGGTAGAGAAAAGCTGGGATTGGTTCTTTGCTTTGAAGAGGAGACACTGTTACAAACATCCTGTATGTGCTGTCCTTTTAGAGCCACTTTTCACATCTTGCTTTAATATTGGTGTTTTAAAAATGAGTTTTTAGATCCAAAATGGCTGTCCAGGCACAATGAAAACCCATAGAGGTGATGGACTTGCATGTGCAGATTGGAGCTTTAAAAGGATATGGAGAAATTCTAAGCAGGGAAGTGTAGGAGGCTCTTGTTCCTGTTACTTTCCTTCTTGCACCTCCTTCACATCTGCTTTGAAACAGTTTCAGAAACTGCTGTTTCTGCATGCAGACGGCAGAAAATCCCTTTTCTTACAGTGGCTGTCCACACAGAAGCAGTCATGCTTGAATGCTCTCTCACTCCAGTACCCAACTCTATGAAAAATATGCAGGCTAACATCAACACATCCCTGGTAACAGCAGGATTGGCAAGCATTGAAATGCTTTCCATGCTTAACACCATCTCAGGAAAGGATATTTGACTGTACAGAACAGCTATTTTGGAAACTATTCTCAGAGTGCCTTGGACTTGATGCAGGTTCAGGAAGAATAAGAACAACAAGTAGGCATACTTCCCCACCACAAACATATCACAGCTGAAACAGAACTCTCACATTACAGACCTCCAATGTACATCTGTTGTTTGAAAGAGGGGTATCCACCCTTTTTCAAAGGTGGACAGGAGGCAGTGGTGTTCTGAACTAGAGAGCCATAGAAGAAGGAAGAATAGAGCTGTTTTGTGAGGAAGAGACAAGAAAGATAACTTACAGTGCATTCCTCAGAGTTACTCCAGTTGAAGCCCATTCATTTCAATGGGCTTAGACTGGAGTAACTCTTCTGAGGAATGCATTGTTAGCATAGTATTTAGATTTCTTTTAAGGTGCTCAGTGTGCACTGATACTTTACATGAAAAAACAGGTATTAAATAATGCTTTTTGATCTCTGAAATATATAGAATATTCGGACTCTATGTTGGTGCATAGAAGCCTTTAGAAACTGCTGTATTGGAAGGAAAGAGGGTTTTTAAAATGACATTCATTAAAACTCTTATCATTCAAATAAAGTATTGGACTGTGCGTTACTGTGTGAATCCCCTGTATTAGAAGGTGTCTGCACAGTGCTTTGCTTATGTTTCAACAACTGAAAATAAATTAGTTCTATATGTAATGGTTAGTCCTTTCCTTCTTTTTTCTTTCTTTTTAAATAGTTGATGTTTTAAAGAAGATTGACATTCCATCTGTCTTTATTGGTGAATCATCTGCTAATTCCCTTAAAGAAGAATTCACATATGAGAATGGGTATGCAAAAGTTTATTGTTCGGGGAAATGTTTTTATTCCATTTTATTGAAGTATTTAAACATATCTGAGATCAACCATAGAATGATTTATTTTGCGGATATCAGATCTGCTTACTGTGGCAATGAAAAATGGACCCAACAGGTGTGACGCTTGTCCAATACCAAAAAAACTTTTCCAGTTATGTGCGCACAACGAGGATGAGTTCTTATTGTGGTGAACATAGTGTTAATTGTTATCAGAGTAAACTAATTTAAAGAATAGGTTGAATATTTTTAAACATATAAGACTCTGGGTTACATCCGAAACTCCCTTCAGCTAAGAGAGGAGTCTTGCTTTGACTGATGAACACTTGATTCTGTAGGCTTCCTCTGTCAGAAGACGACTCTGTCAGAAGAAGACTCCTCAATTAGTAAAGCCGAGTCATAGGACCCCATATCTCTTGGGTGTCCAAAGATGTTGATTTCATTCTCAATGTAGCTCTGAAGTTTCTTTTGTAAGGAAAATGTACTTGACAAGAGTTTAAACCATTTGAAAATCAATTTGTCTTCCTTTTTCCCCTTTATAGAGGTCACATTGTGTTAATCCCAGAGTTCAACCTCCCTTTGGAGTACTACCTGATCCCATTCCTAATTATTGTGGGGATCTGTCTCATACTTATTGTTATTTTTATGGTAAGTATAACTCTCCCATCATGCTGTTCCCAGGTTTTGTTGGTTGGTTGGTTTAAAAAGATGAAAGAAGTATAATTTTGTGGCTTTGTGAAAACTGTACTTTAAGATGTTTAAATCAACCTCTCATGAATCACCAAATCAAAATTCCCATGATGCTGTCCCTCCAATCCAGAGCCTTATGGAAGCACCAAATAAAGATTTTTTTTCTCGGGATTCATAGTTATTTTAATGAAGTCATCTCCTTGTGTAGAGGATTGCATGTGAGAAGCTTCTCCCTCTGTTAAAAAAATAGGGAACTTCAGTGGGGCAGGGAGGTTTAATGATGTCATCTGGCTCTGTATGCATAAGGTCTAGTCTAGACGATACAGTTATCACGGGAAGATTTCTGTTCTCACATGGCATGTTTGTTTATAGGAGTTCCCCCATGCATTTGCTGTGTGGAGATGGTAGCTTGAGATCTCAGGAATTCTGTGATGATTTCATATGATCTTTATAGGCCATGGCAATTAGAAGTTTTGCATTATGCTCCCAGGAATGCAGCTTTTAGTTTCTGTTGGCTGCAGGGTTCTGATTCCAAACTATCTGAAAGAAGGGACACTATCTAGCTGTCTGTATATCTATGGTTCTCCTTCAAAATAATGCCTTCTCCAACTTCCTTTAGTTAGCTAGCAATGATGCATGGGATATGAAACCTCCAGAGCTCCAAGAAAGGAGAGGGCGGGGGGAAAACACATTGTGATGGAAAACTTTTTTTTAATCCTTTACACCATACAGTGCATATCATTTGCAATGATCAGTACTTGTAGCAAGTACTTTTGTTAGAATTATTTCACCAGCCAGGAATGTGGTCATCTGTATCAGGTAGGCCAGGCCTAAAAGATCGCTGCCCCTCTTCCTGTCTGGCTTCCCCAAATCAAAAGCTGTTTAGCCTAAACCTATCCATGAAAAAGGAGTGGCCTTGGGTTTTGTTCTAGATTATGAGTTTGTGCATCATATAATTATGCCTTATGTGACTAACTTGATTAGAGTTTGTTTCACCTCCCAAACCTTCAAAAAGTAGCTTCCTTCTTAGCTATTAACACAATGTCTGCTTTCTGTGCATGTGCAGTGAAGCCCCAAACAGTCTGGAAATAGTCCTTGGCCAATCTATGCCATGCTGAACTTTTAGTGCATTTTACAGGTCTATGATGTCATCAGTTTGCATCATTATATGAAGCACCAGATTCCTGTGGTTGTTCTCAGCAAAGCCTAACAAGGTTTATATTCCAGAAACTGCCAGGTTTTCAACTGGTTTCCACTAAGGACTAGGACCACTTTGTTTGAGGTTCTGCCAAGGCAGAAACAGAACTGCTCCGCTGAAATTGGTCAGTGTAGTATTTTCTCCCTAATTCACAGATCAGAGAAAGTGAAGGGGGATTGAGGACCCCTGCATATATTCTGATATTTGTTACCCAGATTTTTATAAATGTTGCAGATCCAGTATTGGCTGAGGATCCACCAAATGAGAACCTTCAGCAAAATTGGTAATCCTTTTTTGTGAGAGGTTTGAATATTTCCTTTCCCAAGATGGAACAATATTTATTTATAGCATTTATATTCCTTTGTCCCTATTACCAGTTGAGAATGATCTCTTCCAGATCTTCACATATGGCTGCATGATAAAATGGTAACAGGAATTATAGTGTAACAAGATAATAATTTTGCCCTGGTACCTAGTAGAAAGTGTGAGATAACTGAGTGATCCTTTGCAAACATAAAGTTTTTAATCATGGCTAAGTTTTACACCTCAATAATAACCATTAAGTATTGTCCATGGTTTGCAAAGGCATATTTGAATTGACCATGGCTAAATGTTACAATTTCACCAAATGGGTGTGGCTGAGACTAACCCCACCTCTCTTCTTGCAAGGTGATAAGCGGGTCTTTCTATACATATCTTTGGTAGGGCAGGACTTGTCAAGCTAAACCATGGCTTCACTGTATATTTGGTATCTTAATCAGGATTAAGGCACTAAACCATGGTTCACACTAACTGTGATTAAGTATTATGTCTGCATTAGACCTCTGACAAAATCAAACATGCTTTTTCATATTTCCATCTTGGGCTCGTAAAAAGTGAAGGAATTATCACTTTCCTTTTTACAAACCTTGTATCTTTTCATGGGAGCAAGCATGTCTGCTTCAGTGCAATGAAATTCTCTGTAGGACTTTGTAGGTGCAACTGTTCCGATAGCTGAACCAGTCCTATCAAGGGGCCATTTGAAATAGCAGCTATTATCATGCACGTGAAATTGACAGTTTTCTGCATCATAACTGACTTGAATGCCATGGTGGATTAGTAAGTTTCACGGATGAGGTGGCAGCAGAACCTCTAGAGACAAACTGACAAATTAGACATTTGCTCTTTTTAGGACTATATTTTCAATTTTAAAAAAACCTCTTTAAAGAGGAATGCAAACGTTACTCAGAATATATGCAGTAAATTTCCTTCAGTGAACTCTGCGTTATGAAGAGTTTTTTTATAAGACTTCAACTAGGAAGTTACTTAAAGTGGTCTGAAAAGTTCCGAGAAGTTACAGCACAAGCAAGTGCCTGGTAAATATTGACCTACACAGTCTTTTTCACATATCCACACTTAATCCCACAGGGCAAAATACAGTTGTGTTGGACTCCAATGGAAAATCTTGGCAACCAGTTCAGTTTGATTCTTTTAATGTTGAAAAACAGTAGTTTTCTCTGTGTATAATTCTGAAGAGAGAAGTGATGGTATATCCTAATTTTTCTTCTAGAGGAAACATGGTTTTAACTATAAAAACAGCTTTCCAAGGTTTAGTTACAAGACAAGCAGTCCCAGGCTTATTGCACAAATTGTTTATTCAAAGTTGTTATCCCAGATCACTGTCATTTCCAGTCTGATTACTTGAATCAAGGGCATTAATTTGGATTAATATGCTATTACTTTGTAATAGCCTGGAAGATTCAGAATATGGACAAGAAGCATGCTGATTATGCTGTAGCAGACAGCTGGAATGTTCCCAATCAGTTTGCCAAATGCTCAGACAGGTCAGCAGGATTCAACCGTTTTAGCTGCTCACCTAAGACATGATATTCTGCGTATAAAACCCACAACTACTGCATGCATTTCCTATCCCCATAGCGCACCTCTATCAGACCTTCTAAAAATGGTGAAACATTTTAGGCTGCTGGTTATTGGATGTATATATAATTCTCATTCCATTGTTATATTGTCATGATTCCTGTGTGGTTTGTTATTAGAGATGGGCAAGTTTCCCCTTTGATTGACATTTGAACAATCCAGGTTCTCATAAATCACAAATAGATTGCAGGTGGCAGACCACTCAGAATTCCCACTACCCCTTTGTTCATTCTGATCTTGCACATGTTAAACCTCAAAGTTAGTCCCGTGATGTTGAATGTAGCTTACTGTCAGTGTGCACCCACCTCTTTGCAGATTCACTCTGAGAATCTTTCTGGCTTAGCAAATCAAGTTTGCAGCCAGAAAGATAAGCCTCATCACCACCCTCTTGCTTTGTTCAGCCTGATCCTGTGCGTGTTTACTTCAGAGTAAGAAGAAAGTCAAACCTTGATCCTCCAGTGCATAGAACTCAGATGCAAAAGCAGATTGCCAAATGACCCCTTTAAAATTATGAGCCAAAGAGATTTTGTTTGTCAGCTGTCCTTGTAAAATGTTGATTTCACAAGCATGGCCGAGCTACAAATTAGCAAAATTCATCAGTATCTGTACGTATTCTGCTTTAATCTTTAGCATAGCAGTTCCCAGAAAGTTATGGAGATTGGTCTATACCATTAACCATATATTTCTGTGTTCTGATTCGATCTTTCCAGATAACAAAATTTGTCCAGGACCGACACAGAGCAAGAAGGAATCGGCTTCAAAAAGATCAGCTTAAGAAGCTTCCAGTACATAAATTCAAGAAAGGTAAGTGTGACTTTTTAGACCCGATTGAATAGCCTGACTGATTTTTAGACCCAGTTAAATAATCCACTGCTCTTAAATGTTATCTAAGATCCAAAAAGAACATCTGGTTTCCAAAACACTGAGATTCCAAACCTGGACACCTTTGATGTAGCGTGCAGAGTTTGCACGCATAAGCCCGTGTTCAGTTTCCAGCTTCTCCAATTAAGGCATCTCAAGTAACAGGACTGGAAAATATCTGTGTAGCTGAGTTGGAGATCTGCTGTCAGTTGAACTAAACTCTTTGGGGCTGTCACCCAGAGAGCCAATTCATAGTTTAGTGGGGGTGGTTCACTGTTTTAAATAGCTATTCACAAGAGTGATCTACTCACAAGAGCAGTGCACTCGGAAGGAGACGCTTCTGTGAAACCAGCATTCCATGAATTATGGCAAATGAGCTGTGATCTCCTCCCATGTAACACTATTTTCACAAGCAGTTATTTGCAAGCCAGCTGCAGTAGCACATGAAGAGGCTCTTAATATATATGAAGTGGATCGTTTATTTTTAAAATTAAAAAAGGCTCATGAATGGGACATTTCAGGCCACTAGAGATTGCTGCCTCAAAAGGGGAGAATAGTATTGGTGTTTACTGTGCCCTATTTTAGAAATCAGGTGCAGAACTTAATCTAGGCCTTTGGTTTGTGCTTGATTTGATCACGTTCTGTATCCATCTCTTCCTTCCATTGCATTTGTGGTGATTATATTAAGTAGGGAGAACTGTAACCCTTTCCCTAATTCCAGTGTCTTTTGTAACCATTCGGAGCACTTCAGCTCCCATACAAAAATGCTTCTCTTTGTCAGTGTTTTTGCTTTACAACTTTTGCAGAATTCAGAACACTGTCTCTTGTATGTATCAAAATTATGCCTATATTTCTTTGCCATCTGGATGGGTTTTCTACATGTGGACAGTGAAACTTTTAATTATGTTCCTGCCAAAATGTCAGCAGTACAATGTTGTCTTAGCATTCAAAAGTCAAAATGGGAATCACAAATATTAAGATGCACAATGTGACTCCAATGTTCATCTTTTGTCTCAAGCTGAATATGTTGCTCTGGTCACCTCATTGGCAGGTGTACCGTTTAGCTGTTTACAATCATCGTCAAATCTCAGCCATTGCGTGTTCTTTAAGCAAAAACACTTAATGTAACCTCTATTGCTCTTGCTGCGTTAAATGATGAACAGCAAGAATTTCATTCAACCATTTTGGACTCCTTAGACATCATCTAGGCTGTGAATCAGTACAAAATATGTGTTGCTTTAATATGTATGACCTTTATTGTCGAAGGCTTTCACGGTCAGAGTTCATTGGTTCTTGTAGGTTATCCGGGCTGTGTAACCGTGGTCTTGGAATTTTCTTTCCTGACGTTTCGCCAGCAACTGTGGCCGGCATCTTCAGAGGAGTAACACTGAAGGACAGTGTCTCTCAGTGTCAAGGGTGTAGGAAGAGTAATATATAGTCAGAAAGGGGTTGGGTTTGAGCTGAGTATTGTCCTGCAAAAGTATTGTCCTGTAAGTATCAAGATAATGTGCTAATGAGGGTATGGTATGTTAATATGGAACCATTGTATCCTGAAGTGATCTGTTAATGTGTGTAATCCAAAGCTAATCTGTATGGCTATTGTTGAATGTTGTCTTTGTCTGGAGGTTTTTCAGGGCAGGAAGCCAAGCCTTATTCATTCTTAAACTCTCCTCTTTTCTGTTAAAGTTGTGCTGATGTTTATGAATTTCAATGGCTTCTCTGTGCAATCTGACAAAATAGTTGGTAGAATTGTCCAGTCTTTCAGTGTCTTGGAATAAGACCCTGTGTCCTGTTTGTGTCAGTCCATGTTCAGCCACTGCTGATTTCTCAGGCTGGCCAAGTCTGCAGTATCTTTCATGTTCTTTTATCCTTGTTTGTATGCTGCGTTTTGTGGTCCCGATGTAAACTTCTCCACAGCTGCAAGGTATACGATATACTCCTGCAGAGGTGAGGGGGTCTCTTTTGTCTTTTGCTGATCGTAGCATTTGTTGTATTTTCTTGGTGGGCTTAAACACTGTTTGTAGGTTATGTTTTTTCAAAAGTTTCTCCATCCTATCAGTGACTCCTTTAATAAATGGCAAGAATACCTTTCCTATGGGAGACTGTTTTTCTTGAGAGACACTGTCCTTCAGTGTTACTCCTCTGAAGATGCCGGCCACAGTTGCTGGCGAAACGTCAGGAAAGAAAATTCCAAGACCACGGTTACACAGCCCGGATAACCTACAAGAACCAATGTATGACCTTTGTTTCTTAATTCTCTATGTAACCAGTTGTTATGTTCTACAATGAATCCCTACTTCAACTGTCTTTGGGGGTTACCTCACTTTGTATTCCAGCAATGTATTAAGAGTTTGCAAATGTTGTAGAAAACATCGCTTTAAAAGGGTTTTTGGATACCACGGCTTATAAATGGTTGGAAGACATCTTCACAGCTAAAGGGGCCAAACAAAGTGCGAACAGTATTTTTTATAACGTTTTCAAACTCTTACTACATCGGTGGGAATACATAGAAAGTGCGAACAGTATTTTTTATAACATTTTCAAACTCTTAATACATCACTGGGAATACAAGTGCGGTAACAGCCATTCTCTTGTGTAATATACAAACAGTTGATGGTTGAATTTCACTGACATTCATGTAACTATAAGAATCGCTAGTAACAGTATGAGGCTTACAAATCTGTTTGGATTCCGGGGCAGAGCTACATCCATCATGTTTGTGTGTCTTTTGTTCTGCATTATTGATGTATCACTAGTAGTACCACTTGCAAAGCAGATGTTCAGCTGAAAAGTGCACATGGTGTCATATGCAAATTAGTTGCTCATAAACACATTAATGAGACTTTGCCTCCATAAGGCTGAGTGAACTTTGCTGAATGTTTTTGTTTCTCTGGGACTTGGTATTGACTGTAAAAGCCTGATGCTGCATAAAGGAGGCCAAGGTTAATTTCTCTCCCGGTTATGGATTTCCAATGGAAACTAATTAAGAAGAGAAATACAACAAGTATTATTTTGTTACTGAATGAAATACATACTTCATGTTTCTTTAAGCATGCTGTGTCTCTAGGTTTGCAGAGATCCCTTCTTTACAGAGTGGGGATGAGATGCTGTACAAATAGCTGTGGTACCCACATGTCTTGCTGCTGCTTGTTTCATAGATTCATAAGTTAGAACTAATCCAGTGGGTCACTTTATTGGGTACCCTTTGAAACAGGGTACCCTACAAAGAGTGGAATTTTAGAGTATGCACAGATTTAGGCTGGCAGACAAGTCTGTAAGTAAAAGGTAAAGGTAGTCCCCTGTGCAAGCACTGGGTCATTTCTGACCCATGGGGTGACGTCACATCACAATATTTACTAGGTGGACTGTGTTTATGGGGTGATTTGCCAGTGCCTTCCCCAGTCATTTTCCCTTTACCCTCAGCAAGCTGGGTCCTCATTTTATCGACCTTGAAAGGATGGAAGGCTGAGTCAACCTTGAGCCTGCTACCTGAAACTGACTTCCATCGGGATCTAAAGCTTTAAATCTCCTGAGTGTTTACAATAGAATGGCAGAATTTTCTGATTGTCTAAGAATTGACAGAGAAAGAAAGCACAAGATATGACATCCAGGCTCAAAATTTACTTATGTGGGTTTTTGGAGCCATATGAGCGTGTATTTGTATCTTAAGATCTGAGCAAACGAATGCATTTATTTCCATGGAGGAAACAAATGCTCTTAGCCACTTCTGGAAAAGCACAGGGAGGTGTTGGAACTATATACTAGAAAAGCACAGTCTCTTTTTCTTCTTCTCTCTCTACCACTACTTCCCATCACCTGATGTAGATTTACCAAGCTTTCTGTTTCATCTCTTTCCCTTAAATTAGCGAGTGGAGAAGTGGGGTCCCATCTTCTGTTTCCACTGCCTAGGAGGGGACCTATGGCAAGATTCCCATTCAGATTTCTCCCCTCTTCCCAGCCCATTCTTATTGAGTGAAATTCTTCCCTGCTGAGAGTAGTACTTCCATTCATGGTGACAACCAGGTCTGCCACAATCCACAGCGGCTGGATTCCAGGCAGTCCTTAGCTATGCGTTACTTTGAGAAATGCACTAATATGAAAACTGATGTATTGGTTGCTCCCATGAAAACAGCGACAAACAGCATAAACTGCATAGGGTGGATTGCGCTTTAATTTTATTTAAAATAGTTTTTTTCTTCTCCAAGCCACAGCATTTTGCAAAGTCACACTCCAACTTGTGTGTGTGTGTGTAAAGTGCCGTCAAGTCGCAGCCAACTTATGGCGACCCCTTTTGGGGTTTTCATGGCAAGAGACTAACAGAGGTGGTTTTCCAGTGCCTTCCTCTGTATAGCAACCCTGGACTTTCTTGGTGGTCTCCCATCCAAATACTAACCAGGGCTGACCCTGCTTAGCTTCTGAGATCTGATGAGATCAGGCTAGCCTGGGCCATCCAGGTCAGGCACACTCCAACTTACAGTAGATAAAAACAGTTGACAGACTGGATTGTGCTGGGCTCACATTTTGTAGTCTTTTCTACCTTGGTAGAGTGGGGGAGGGAGATCCTTCCCAATTTGAAGAAAAGCTGTTATAACTCTCTATTGCTTTCCTGTTTTCATCTTGTTCCTGAAAACCTTGTATACAACTATATTTTATTTTGTATTTATTGCAAAGACTGTTACTAGTTAATTACCTTGGAGCTCTCTGGCATGTGGCATTTAAGCTGTATTCCGTTTGTATTCAATAACCCTGCCAAAATATTGTTTAAATATAGAAAGCTTGGGATAAGTGATAAATATTTGATTGAGGGGCTATTGTAACAACAGAATAGGTGTTGTGTTGAATCCATTATTGATGGGACTGCAGAACAAAGCTCTTACTGCATTCGAGGCAGAATCAGAACTTTCCTTGTCAAGGGCTGAAGCAGAATATAGAATGGTTATTGGTATCTTGAGGAAAATGCAAAGCATTGAGGAATAGAAATATGGGGAAGTATATATTTTGTTAGATATTAGGCATTTGGGTCAGGTTAGGCTTTTTAAAAAAGTTTGATAAATTAAGCTTGAAAGTAAAATTGGGATTCACCGTTCTTGGTTGGAGAACAGGGTTGGTGTGATTGGTACCATCTTTTTTGGTGATTTGGTTAAAAAGTATTGTGAGGATTTCAATATGTATTTATAGTATATTATGTATAACTATTATACTAATAAATGGGTGAAGTGAAATGCTCGAGTAACCAAAATATTGAAGAAAAGAAAAAATCTTATATATGGAATTATCAGTGTCAATTTTAAAAAGCTAAAATTATATTACAAAACTTGTGACACCCTCATGTGTACAAGCGCAATGTTACTTAAGGCTTTTTACACTAGGGGAAGATACCCATATATGTAACCAAAGTTTGATATAAATATTAAAAGCTGCATCAAAATATAATTTGATACAAATTTTTGGAATATAATTTTAGCTTTTCTAAATTGACATTGATAATTCTATGTATAAGGGTTTTTTCTTCAACCTTTTTGGTTACTTGGTTTGTTCTGCATTGACATTCTCAGTTCTGGGTGAAGGGCATCTTGTCAATCATGGGTATTACCATCACGTGCCCAGGGAGGCAGGACCAAAACTTTTTAAACCTTTTGAAATTAGTGGTCTTTAGTTTCTATGCAGAGTTACTGGATTGTCCTGTTAATTCCCAAAAATATTAGAGCCAGCAGCTGAAGAATAACTTTAGCATGTCCAAGGACTTGTAGCAGCCTCCATTCCATATCATAAACGTCTTTTAGAAAACTGTTCAGTTTCAAAAGTATCTTGCCATCTGGCACAAGCTACTGCTGCTGTTCAACCAATACAAGTCTAAAGCCTACTTCTGAGCATGAGACTACTTTCTCAAATCCTTGGTGGGCTAAATTTGTGACATAAAGATCAGATTCTCTTTTGCTTTAAATTGGATGTACCTTACACCCACATTAACATCCCTGGTGCTGCTAGGGGGCCTAAGAAGATTAGTTTGTATTTTACAAACTTTCTTAAATAATACTTTTTTCATAGGATACTTATGGAGCTAATGCCTGAACTGATATGTGAGCCATTTTTTTCTGAGTTTCAGTAGGTAAGAAGTAGTTCTTGTTTTGGAGAACAACCATTTTCAGTTTCTTCGAATAGCTTTCGCTAAAAAGCATCAAGGTAGACATTAATAGTTCCCTGGTAATTTCAGTTCTTAATTTTAAGAAACCGGCGAAGTTCTTTGTAAAATAATATGAAATAACTTTCTAGAAGGTGAAGAGGAAAAAAATACAGCACAGTAAGATTTTGGTCTAATTATTCTTCAAAGTGCCTTTGAATTAAGTGCTTGCCTAGAGTATGCAGATGTCTAGAGAAGCCAAGCTTAATTTGTCCATGGTGTTGCTTCCTCAGTAAAAATTGCATCATAGATGAACCTTGTCCTGAATTAGCTTTTTGTGAGTTTTGGCAAGAGAGGACTCAAAATGGCTTGATTGATGGCTTTTTTTGGAAGATAAGGTTTCCCAGGGCACTAATGCAAAATCCATTAGCACCAATAACAAAGGCTTCAGCCCTGTTGATACTGGAGGATTAACCTTTTAGGGCTTGCTCGTAATTATTTGGTTGGGAAACATAACAGCAGCTCCAGAGGACTGTAATCTTGGCATTAGACACTGCTAGTTTTCTTTCAGCTGCAGCCCACTCTGATTGCCTAAAAGCATTGTGATGCTTTGCATTCAGTTGAGACTAATTAGTCAAACTTTTTAGAACAGGAGAGGAATCTTGCTATTCCCTTACAGATTTTTCCTCTTTAAATCTGAGCCAACATGATTTTTTGCTGCACTTGATGACAGAGTATTTGGCATAAGGTGTGCTGAAATAAGTGGCCATGTACCTGTATATCAATAATGAAAGAGGAGAATCGAGCCTCTTTGTCCTGAAAGGTCTTGCTAAAATCTAACATGAAGTTTTCCCATCTTGAGCTTTTGTGGTCTTCATATGTTCCTCAAAGCAATCCTGTTTGGGATTTATATCATATCAGTAAATCGGTGTGTTCTGTAGGAAAACTAATTGCCTATTCACTGAACCGTGGAGATCCACATAAAAACACCGGCCTTTCATACATGTGCCAGTCCGCAACACAATTGTTTTGCACCACTAAAGGGATATATGTAGAGATCATCTGCCTTCATCAAAATCAGCAGGGAGGCTACTCTCTGGGTAGGGTTGATTGCTTAAATCCTATACACAGTACAGAAGAAGGCATGTTTGTTGCCCTACATAATCTGCATCAGACTAACAATTGGTTAATTGGCTACGTAATTTGTAACTTGGGTTACAAGATGAGGATGGATACCATATGTTCATATATTAAAATGAAGAACAAAACAGTCTGTTTAATGTTAGTTGCACTTAAAGAAATGTTGAATTCATTTTCTCTGCATTACAGCAATTAAGTTAAGGATATCAACAAGGAAAAGAGCAGTGATGCGTGAAGCATTTGCATTATTATACATTAATGTTAGTACAGTTCTGCTATTTGTTAGGTATTTATAAATTGATTTATTCCTTCAAATGGGATTGGCCCTTATGTAATTATTGTTTATTATGCGGCCATCTGCCTGGCTGTAAAGTGCGTTATAATTATTTCTTGGATTCACCAACATTCATCAGCTTCCATTGATAGTATCTTACACATGTCAGTTGTTCAGGCAACTAAAAACAGGGAATGAATTTTAATGCCCTATTTGTGCGGGCTATTCTGTCAGAATAACCCTCATTTGCTAACCTAGGACAGCACCAGAACAAATTAGTACCATTACAATGCTTTATTAATACGTACTATTCTGCTCTTTATGTCCTAACACAAGTACTTTTATGGTGACAGAATGGAGAAAGCTGCTGATAAAATTACAGGATACCTACACTG
Organism: Euleptes europaea; assembly: GCF_029931775.1. Taxonomy (NCBI): domain Eukaryota; kingdom Metazoa; phylum Chordata; class Lepidosauria; order Squamata; family Sphaerodactylidae; genus Euleptes; species Euleptes europaea. The sequence goes on along the minus strand of NC_079316.1, from coordinate 30,818,373 downwards.
CTGGCACAGTGAGCTAGAACTCAGGGGATCCAGCTATAAGAAATGAAACAACATAAATGGACAACATTTTCCTTCCAATTTTTAGTTACAAAGTTAACTTCCCAGAAAAAGAGAATTTACTAGTATTATAGATCATCAGGACAAAGAGAAGCATAATGATCTGTTTGTTGGTTGTAAATCTCACAAAGAGCTGGAATTTATAGCTGCTTTATACACCGAAAATGGGGTATTATAGTGCATATTGTAGCAAGACTGGCGATGCCTCCCCGCCACGCATACAGTGGAAAACAGGTTTCTCAATTATTAATGTGATTGGGAAACAGCCCTCCCTCACAAGAAGTGTGCCCAGGAGTGGTTTAGAAGGCTCTGTCCTGTTTAAATAAAAGGATTCATCCTGTGTTTTTCCTTTTTGTGGAGGCTGAAACCATTTTTCTTTGGGGGAATGAACACAGGGAGCTCATGCAGGTACTGCTGTACTTTTCCTTCTGATGCAAGTTAAAAAGTCTTCAGGCATTTTTATATTCTTTGTGTTGCAGGCTTTGCCTAACCAGCTAAGGGTCAAACTAGGTGAGACGGTGCCCTTGTGTCCAACACGAGGATGCCACCGCTATTTTAAAGCCTAAAATGGGCAATTTAAGAAATGCTGTGATGTTCCAGCTGAGTCCCAGGATGGTGGGATGAGGTGCTCTCCCCCCCCCCGCCATGCCTTTTAAAGTGCCAAAACGGGGGGAGGAGCTGCAGTCCTAATAATACTTTCCTGGGGAAAAGCCCTATTGAAGAAAATGGGACTTGCTTCTAAGCAGAACTGTTTAGGATTGCTGGCATAGTTGCTGACATTATTACTATTTAGGATGATGTCATTGTCTAAAGGGCATTTGGGTTATGTTTGTACCTTAATCTGTTTTGTTGTTGGTAGTGGGAAGGTCTTCTTGGAATAAGGCAAACTGAAAATCTAAATAAACACATAATTGATACATGGAATAACTCATGATTAATAAAGACCAAAAAGAAAATGCCAGTATACTTATGCTCATGGCCATCATCCAAGGACTGTACAGTTTGAAACAGACAGCAGTTAGAAAGATGCAGGATTTTAGCCCATCGTTTAAACTTTCTATCATTATTTGTTTTCCTGTATTTAAGCCTACTTACACACTGAAGGATATTCCATTAATATCCTCCTTTCTTCCAAGTGATGTTGAATAACTTAAGAAACAACAGGTGAGCCACAGTTCAAGAAGAAGAAAAACAAAGTACACAACATTGCTTCGAATTAATTGTCTTGGCTGCTACAATGCTACCCTTGGGGCATTCAAGAGGAAACTCCCTGCAGAGGGTGTTTTATATGTGTGTGTGTAGCTTCATACTTTAACACAGAATTTATTCTAATTTTTCTGCTACAGGAGACGAGTATGATGTGTGTGCCATTTGTCTGGATGAATACGAGGACGGAGATAAGCTCAGAATCCTTCCCTGCTCTCATGGTAAAGTAACTGCAAGTTGGATTTGGTGTTTATGACAACTGGCCAAAACTGCATTTTTGGTAGCAAAAATGACCTTTTTGAGGGATCCGACATACATACTATTGTGACTTCTGCACCACAAAGGACAATAAAACTAAACACAGACCATTGTTTTTTCCTGTCAGAGTTCATAGTCTTAAGGGGATCAAGTATGTGTTCATCCGTGGGCTAATGTAGATCCCAAGATATGGTCTGAAGGCACAATATCAAAGCCAAAGCAGGAATGATCACACCTAGGAATTCAATGTATGTTGCCATTATTTCTATGATGAAATTAAGGCATGTTCTATATAGTAACCAGCACACTGCTATTTGATGATGATTTATGGCAACCCTGTAGGGTTTTTAAGCCAAGAGGCATTCAGAGGTGGTTTGCCATTGCCTTTTTCTGTGTAGCAACCCTGGACTTCCTTGATGGTCTCCCATCCAAATACTTACCAGAGGCTAAGAGTTGAGACTGAGTGTGTGTGACTGGCCCAAGGTCACCCAGAAAGTTTCCGTGGCAGAGTGGGGATTCAAACCTGGGTTTCCCAGATCCTTCTCCAACACTACGCTGGCTCTCAACCTAATGCTAGTATATACTTAAATTTTTAAAAAGCACTTTTCCTAAGATTGTATCACTGCTAAATGTGGAGTGAAGGATGCATATATATATGGGCCACCTTTGACTGCTTTCAGCTGTTAAAAAACCCCACCCAAACCATGGAAAAACTGGCATATCAGGAAGGCTGGTAGCTAATTCATGGAGGACCACAGCCAGATACAACCTCCTCAGCAACCTTCATTTGGAAATGGTCACAGCAGAGCTATACCACAACATATAGCTCATCCTTGATCCAAACTTATTACACATTTCAGTGTTGAACAGTACGGGAATGGCAATTGTATATAAGTAATTTGCTGCTTGTACCCTATTCTACTATTTTAGACTGGCAGTTATGTTGTCTACCACCTGAGAATCCTAAACAGCTTCACTGGTTCAGCTTGTCACCATAGTATATAGAGGTCCAAATCCATACAGGATGAAATCAAACATGCAGGAAAGGGATTTGCCTTTTTGTATGTATAGCTTTTACTTTTAGGCATCATCATGTAATTAAGCTATTCCTAATCTCTACCAGCCCCTGAAAACACAAGAACAGGCAGGGGCCCCATGTTTTTAATGAAGCCTGCTTATTCCGATATTCTCAATTAAAAAGCAAGTGTTTAATACTTGGAATTCTAAGGGTTTCAATTAGAAGTGGCTCCTTTGTACAAGCTGCTATATGTGTATAACGTCTCTCTATCAGAACTGAGTTTTCCGTGCATAGTACTTAACATGCATATTTCACCATAAAATATTACAGTGTAATTAACTCAACAACCATTCCTCTCTCCTGTTTATAAAAGTAATGCCTGTTTTCCAACAGCATACCACTGCAAGTGTGTGGATCCCTGGCTGACTAAAACCAAGAAAACATGCCCTGTATGCAAACAAAAAGTGGTCCCTTCTCAGGGTGATTCAGACTCTGAAACGGACAGCAGTCAGGAAGACAATGAAGTGTCCGAGAATACGCCTTTGCTTAGGCCACTTGCTTCAGTCAGCACTCAGTCTTTTGGGGCACTGTCTGAGTCTTACACCAATCCGAACATGACAGAGTCTTCAGACTATGAGGAAGATGAGGATGAAGATCTCGACAGTAGCGATGCCGAAAACGGAGCAACAGAAGAGAGTGTAGTAGTCCAGCTTCAGCCCAATACTGAACGAGATTACAGAGTGGCAAATACTGTTTGAACTTCAGGAACGCAAACAAAATAGTGTTCCGTGAACTCCTCTGGAAAGAGAACTCTCCTTTATGTATGCGTACATAGGGGGAAGCACCTTGTGACCCTCCAGTTGCTTCAGGGTAAGCAGCTGTTCATATAGTGTTCTGTATAGTTTAATCTCATTACAGGTTCTTTGTTTTGTTTATATTTGTCTCTTGAAGACAAGCATTTTAACTGGACTTCAGTCTTGAGTAACAAGCACTCCAGTCACGACAGGTAATGCACACAAATAGAGATGCCACTTCAGTTGTCGTTATGTTTTTGAAACGGAGTTAATATTTCCCCCCTATAGTGTGTAGCATATGGGTGTGACTGTGAGAACTTTTCACAGAAAAGCCAACATTACACAAACAAGATGGGGCCCTCTTTAGTATTCCATCAAGATCATTTTCAGCAGAGGAGAACAAAGACGTTTGTTCTCTACACAAGCATCTTTTCCAGCAATCCCACTGTGCAGTTCAATGTTGTAAAATTCAAACTTTTTAATTTCTTCAAGAATGGTTTAGGCCTTAATTGGAACAACAGCGTAGTCACTGGCACACACAACTGACATCAACTCAGCTAGTTTTTTTTCCCTTCATGAAAGGGGTGGGGGACCAAAGGCAACTCCCATGTCACACCTGAGTTGTGTTGTGTGTGCTCTTTCACAAAACCATATACCTCTTTATAAGGAGCATGTGATGATGCATTAGTCCGCTAAAACTATGCACATAGAGAATCAGACCAAGTACTGGGTTTGAAAATGAGTGCTTATAAATATCTAACAGGATTCTACTTACAGTGTATCATGAAAGGATTAAATTATATACAGTTGTAACTATGTAGAAAGTAACCACACTACTGTATAATCAAACTGCAGACATTTTTTATATGGCCTTGTATAGGGAAGTTTGAAAGAATGTTAATAAATGTGTTTTCCACTTTAGCAGCCATTCTATTCCGTGTGAATGCAGTGTACCACTGAAATGTGGAGAAATATTTCAAAAAGCACTAGGGCTCAGGGATGTTTGGATGGGTTCACACTGGAGGAGCACCATCTCCAGCACACATTCAACACACCCTAGTAGTCCAGCTACTAAGCACTTTGCAACTTTAGCACCTTTTTGGTTGAAATTAGCCGCTTCAGTGATTTTCACTTGGTTAAATCAGATTGAATGCATGAAGAACTTGGTGAAAATACCCACACACACACACTAAGAAAGTACTATACAAGCTGCAAAACACTGAAAGAATTTAAGTTTGGGGGTCTTTGATGGAACATTTTGGCAGACCAGCACCCCTTTTATTCCAAAGTTTCTCAAATATTTTGTTGCACTCTACCAGCAATTTGGACATAAAATATACTTTCACCATAATACAAAAATATTACAGAGTACGATCAGATTTGACTGGATGAATTCACAGAGAGGATAGATAGCTCAACAGCTCCCCCCCCCCCATTACAGCTAAATAAAACCATGCTCAGAAGCATACTCTCCGAACACCAGCTACAGGAGGCAAGAGCAAGGACAGGCAGTTGCTTTGCCCACATGCCTTCTGGAAGCAGCTGCTTGACCACTGTATAGGAAACGGCTGCTGAATTAAATCCACTTTTGGCCTGATCTGTCTGGGCTGTTTGTCTGTTCTTATGAAGAATCACCTGTGAAACCCCCCTGAAACAGCAGCCGTGTTCTCTCGGTTGTATACAAATTCCTAACAGATTCTGCCTTTGACATGCAATAGCCAATATGAGAGCAAGATAGAAACCATCCGATTCTAAATTATGTACTAGTTTACTTGTTGGTTTTACACACAACAAAATAGCCTGTAACAACTACTGCTTCTGCATGATTGACTCTCATCCACCACCTCCCCCCATATACTGTCCCAGCCTCATCAAAGTAACCGAACTGAAAATGCTATTGTAGTCTTCAGCCTGTCAGCTGGGATTAGAAATCATTTCTGCAGAAGTGCTATTGTAGTATCTGAGGAAAGGTTACATCTACCGGAAGAATCAGACAGAGTATGAGTTTGTGTGAAATAAGTCAATACTAATTACATCAAATCCTCTTTCCCCGTTATCATCTGCACACACAACTAATCCTTACAGAAGGCATAACATGCACTATCACTGCCAAAAAGACATAAAACCCGTTTACGCCACAGTATCTCTACTGAAGTTACTGGAGCACTACTTAAATAAGTCTGTGGATTTGTAGCTGATTCCCTATTTATAGGACTTCTGCAGTAATGCATCTGTCATCGTGCATTACCCTATCAATATCAGAATGATTCCTAACCAAAGTAAGCAACCACTTTGCAAGTATCAAAATTCACATCTGTTTTTAAAAAATCTGTTAAGGAGCAGGGCTTTTTCTTCATTGTATGTAGGTAACATGACAGCTGGAGGTGCTTTGATTTAAATTACTTCTGTATGCCACATGGGGGATGAGACTCATCCAAAAGTTTGCATGTGCCTTGTCACCCCCAGGCAAACCAGAATTACTTATCTAAAGAGTGTAGCCATCATTAATTTGAGGATGACAGTTTCTTCAGGGCTGGGAGCTGAACTCTCACTGGCCAAGTTCACTGGAGGCTAAAGAACTCTGCCAGCTGCTTAGATGACGAAGGGTGTTGGGATTACCAGACCGCCTTTGGTGGCCAGCTTCATCCAGCTTGGCCCTCCAACTGAGAGGGGGAGATCACTTCAGACCCCCTGATCCCTACATAATCAGTTAAAATGGAGTAAGTATATCTGACAACATGTATAAACAATCTACTTTAGCACGCTAAAGGTATGCAGATACAAATGCCTTTAAAAAAAACTTTCGAAAAAGCCATCAGATAACAAGCCATTGGCTGTTACCACACTTGTATTCCCAGCGATGTATTAAGAGTTTGAAAATGTTATAAACTGTTTGCACTTTCTATGTATTCCCACCGATGTATTAAGAGTTTGAAAACGTTATAAAAAATACTGTTCAAACTTTGTTTGGCCCCTTTAGCTGTGAAGACGTCTTCCAACCATTTATAAGCCGTGGTATCCAAAAACCCTTTTAAAGCGGATGTTTTTTACAACATTTTAAAACTCTTAATACATCGCTGGGAATACAAAGTGTGGTAACCCCCATTATGTCTTAAGTAGTTGATTTATTTATCAGGTACTTTAAATGGTGATAATATACTTGGCTTGCCACAGAGGACATTGCCTGCTGTTTGAACCAAGGGAATTTGTGGGAGTTTCTGTATAGCACACCAGCCGACATCCCAGAAGGAACCAGAAATGCATTTCACCAGGTCTGTCTGCTATCTGCTGATGGACAAGAATTAGGGCAGACTGGGGTTGTTTTTAAACTAGTGAATATGTACATCACAGGCAGTTTACAAAACATGGCAAAGATTCACAGCAGAGAAAAGTAACAACCCTGATAAACCACCTGTACACAGTTGTCAGTGCAGTTAACACCATGTGTTAAAAGTGTTTCAAATGCTTGTGGTACAAACTATCAAACAAAACACAGCCGGCATAAAACCATTTTAAAGTGTCACAGGGAACAGCAAGACTGTAGGAAAGCTAGGCATGAACACATGTAAACAAGCAAGTGAAGATGTTTCAGGAGGGGCACAAATAAGCTCAAGAGCTAGGCCATAAATTCTAATGTCAGGCAGAAGGGGTTATTTTGCAAGATGAAAGTGCAGTGAGCACAAGGATGCTATATATGAATCAGCTAAAGTAAACATTGAAGTCACAAGGGGAGTACAAGCAAAGGAGCTTAGTTCACCAAACCAAGAAGGACAATAACTTACCTTACGGCAATGTTCAAATAAAGCACTATTGCTGACCAGGAAGCCTTGCAGTTGTGATTGTGCCAAAACATGCAAGAGGCTGGAACAGTGCTAATAAGCAACGCAGACCCACAAAACAAGTACAGTGAAATAAAGTTGAGAGCACCTATTTTCCATAAAGTAGAACATTAAACACTAGTCAAACACAAAGTTTCTAAGTTCTAAGATGCTGTGGCTACAAGTTCAGCTCCTGGGAGATCTAGAATAGCTGTGATAACTGTGAAAGCAAGTTTAGGTCTAACCAAACCTCTGTGGATGTACAAGACTCAAGACAAGTCAGATGGAGTGTCCATTCTCATTACCTCCTGCTCATATTCTAGACTTCTCGCTTTCTCTTTGCCATAATAATGAACATGCACATTCACAGCCTGTGGAAAACTCTGTCTTGCATGTAATTCCCTTTTCCTAGCTTGTTCTTCTCCTAGGTACATATGTTCTTTACTCTTGCACATCAGGATTGTAGTCATATGTCTCGGATGAGGTGGGAAGAGAATAGCCCATTAGGAACAGTTGAGGCATCTTTCCTGAATCTTTAGGATTCCTTTTTCTAGAAAAAGGAAAAAGTTTTCTAGTTTTTTTTAAATAAATGAAAGGAAGACAAGAGAAAGTACAGCAGGTAGCATTCAAATAAATTGTTCAATAAATACAAAGTCTGCTCTTGATTTCTGGCTAGTGAGTTCAAAGGCACTAGGGCGACCAACAAACATGCTACATTGGGACCTCTTTCTTTTTTAAAGATAAAGCTTCAAATGTTTAATTGTTCCACTTGGATTTACAATAAACTCCAGCCATACTTCAAGTTTCTCCCAGGTCTTGCACACAAAGTTGTGTGCAACTAGACCCCATCAGCAGAAAGGACCAAGTCTAAACCTGTAAACCTGGTTAGTTCTGTCATACCCTGCCAGCATGGGGGGGTTGCCTCTACATGGAAGTATTAAAACATGCACCTGCAGTAGCCTGTACAGAAACCCACCCCCATCCCATCACCAACTGTGCATTAATGGCTTGCCTTCCCCATTCTCCACCCAGCATTCCTAAAATATGTTTTGTGAGTTGGTTGGGAGGAATCTAGCACCCAGTACCTGCATATCCCATGGCATTTAGTTACTAGAGCTGTACCATGCCCCCCCCCCCCACCTTTCTCTGGTCTAAACGGATTTTTGGAAGAACATCAGGATGGCCTCCTTAAACAGGGTCTCACCCCCCCCCCCAAACCAGTATGTTCTGATCTGCACAGTCCATTTGCATGTTGATACAGAAACAGGCTTAAAGAAGTGGCCGTTCACAGAATAAAGTGTCTCCTTAATCCTGTACAATAGCTGGTCAAAAGAGACCAAGAATGCCATGAAATTTATCTTGTTCCAAAGGGACACCAGAACAGTTCCATCAAACATACATTGTAGTAGCTTAAGCAATGAGCACTGTACACCACAGGGGTAGGCAACCCACAGGACACCTACTGAACGGCAGAATGCCAGACCATTTTGCATATCACAAAGGGTCAGTTCTTTGCCCAAGTGGCAAGAAGTGAGTCCCTGAGGCTCTGGCAACACCACTAGAGCTGTTTATGCCTGCTACATCTGGGCAAGCACTCTACCCTTCATTGCCAGCTCACCAACATCTTCACGTTACTTTTTTGGCCTCTTAGTCCAAAATGTTGCTTACCTTGGCATAAAGAAATAAAAAAGACACTATAATTTTTGCTCCTCCTCCAGAACTTCAACCCCCTTCTAAGATTCAACCCCCTTCAACACATTTCTAAGATTGCTGGTGCTACATAGAATGCCCCATGCCCTTCATAAGAAGGTACAGGTTGAGTATCCCTTATCCGGACATCCAATATCCAGATTGATCGAAAACCAGACCTTTCGAGCCGGCATGCAGGCAGATCTGCGCCGCCCAGTCTTTCCTGACTTCCAAGAGGCTGGGCGGAGCAGATCTGACTCACATCCACGCCGCCTGGCCTTCCCGAAGTCTGATGAGATAGTTACACCTTTGCTTTCTAATGGCTTAATGTACACAAAATTATCAAAAATATTGTTTAAAATTACATTCAGGCTATGTGTATAAAGTGAATATAAAACAAATTAATTTGGGTCCCAACCCCAAAATATCTCATCATGTACATGACCAGTTCTGGTCCCAAACAGTCCAGGATACTCAACCTGTAACAGATTGCATACCTTTTATTTCACCAATTGCAATGAAAGCCATCCAGGCAAAGGCACTGTGACTGTCCAAAACACAACTGATTCACAGGACTTGAGGGTAGCTACTATCCTTAGTAACTATGCCATAAAAAGGCACCTTACAGAATGAGCTAAAATATAATGATGACTGAACTAGTCACGTAAACTTCTTTAAGCTTATTAGGCCTCAGCATCATATAGAGCAGGTTCAGACCAAGAAAAGACCAAACAAGCAGTAGTTAAGAGCAACACTGAAATCAGTTGTAACCACAATTTGGCTCATGTATGCATCTTAAGTATTTACCAAAAAATCACCAATAAAAAACAAAAAACAGAGGACAACCAAGCTGCAGTGAGAGATCTCAGACAACAGGGTGCTTTATTCACCTTCTCATACTAGAAAGGGAGATTCAATTGGAGTGATTAGCCAATGGTTGGGTAAACCATCCTACACACTAACAGGAATGGTTACCATTGGTATGAGACAGTCTATGAGTCAAAAAGTATAGTTAGCCAGTCTGCACACCAATACGGAGAAGTTACAAGAGCAAGGGATTAGCATGTAGTCAAGGGATCTATCTGCAAGATATGCCAGAGTACACACATCATCTTGAACTCAACAGCAAACTTCACAAGACTGCCAATGATTTCTTCCAAGGAAATGAAAAAAGGTATCTTGCAAAGTCAGGCAGGACTCAAATGAGAATGGCAGGAACTCACTGACATTTTGGGGTAGGAAGTGGGGACAGTTTATTTCACAGGTCATTGCTCATACCTAGACTCCTCCTCTCTATTTGACTGTAATAACTACAAAATACAGATTTTTAAAGGGGGTAAGGCTTTTTTTTTAAAGTCATGTTTGATTTTATAATGTTCAAGCAGCAGCAAATTTGACAATCCAAATTTAACATCTTCTGAAGCAGGTTTTGACACCAGTAAACAGCTGGGATTGCAGTGTATAGTAGACCTCATAATGCATGTAAACCGTGATGTCTTGGCCTAGACTGGAACAGACACAACAGTAATTATAGATCAGAAGAAAAGGAGAACCACTAAGATCATACAGCATTGCAATTTGTCTGTTATTAGGTAAAGCTACCAACATCTGTGCCCTGACCTGGATAGCCCAGGCTAGCCTGATTTCACCAGACCTCAGAAGCTAAGCAGAGTCAGCCCTGGTTAGTATTTGGATGGGAGACCACCAAGGAATACCAGGGTTGCTGTACAGAGGAAGGCACTGGAAAACCACCTGTTAGTCTCTTGCCATGAAAACCCCAAAAAGGGGTCACCATAAGTCGGCTGCGACTTGAAGGCACTTTACACACACACACACACCCAACATCTGCAGCCATCTTAAGTGTTGCCTGTTATTAACTATAGCTGCACTTGGAAAAATTCCCACACAACTCTTGACAGCCCCACAGCTCTTAGGCTGGAAGGGAAAAGGATCTCCACTGGCAAATTTGTAACTACTTTGGTGGTAATGAGAAAAGCATTTAAATAAGCGCCTGTTTATTTAAAGCAAGCAGTCAGACAGTAAGGATGCCTCTAAGCAGTTTTTGGGGAGCAGAAGAAAGTTTTACTTGGAAAGACTAGAAGGCTTTACATACATACAGGAGGAGACTAACACACTTGTCAGTGCCCGAGACAAGGATAAAGCTGAAGTTTTGGAAAAGATATAAATCAAGGGTTTTATAGATTTACAGAGAAGGTACTTAAGAGGAAACAAGATCTTCACAGGCAACAGTTCACATTCACCACTGCAACCAGCAGTCAAGAAATCTGAAAACTTGTATCCACCCTTGCTGTTTTACTGCCTCCCATCTAACCCAGAAGATAGCCTCTAGTTCAGCATGCATTAGCTTTGGGTTCCAATTTACAAGTCAAAAAGAAAACTCATAATGACAAGAATTGTGGCTGTAAGACTGTTCACAAAGAAAAGCAATACTACAGAAATAACCCTGCTTAAGACAGCCTTTTTGTGTAGTAGCAGAGATATTATTTTACCTGAGAGTACAATCCAGATACGCAGACTTAGAACTGGAGGGGTTCATATGTTAATACTGAAATCAAGTGAGGCTATTTCACAGTCCCAGTAGTAGCTTTTTATTACATTAAAGTCTACTACACTATAAAGCATGGGTGTCAAACATAAGGCCTGGGGGCCAGATCTGGCCCGCGAGCCAGCCACCTCCCCCAATCCAGAGGTGTCAATTATCAAAGACTGTTAAATAAAATACTGTTATTGTTTTAAGCATGTTTGTATTTTAAGTAAAAAATAATATCATTGATTGGCTTTGCTTGTGTCTTCTGAAGTTTTATCTCCGGTACCTGGCATTAAATTTTATGGTACACATGGCCCAGCCCAACCAAGTGACATTTATGTGATATCCGGCCCTCGTAACAAATGAGTTCGACATCCCTACCATAAAGACTTGACCCAGAGTGGCTTTATTACAATCAGTGGACTGCTCCAAGGTTATGTATGCCAAACCACAGAAAAAGATAGCACTATACTGTTACCAATACAGACAAAAATCACTACAAGGTAACGAGGTTTTCTAAAATTGGGAGGGGAAGCAAATCACAAAACAGACTCAATCTTTATTTCATTTGGTTGGAATAAATTTATTTCATCTGTCTGTAAACAAGGTGTTTAATAGTTATGGCATTTTTTGAAATGCATATTAAATCAGATGAGTTAGACTGTATCCCAGATGTAACAAAGTGCAGGGAAAGAAATGGGACAAATCAGCAACAAGAATTTGTTTTTAAGTCTGTACATTATCCACAAGGCCCAAACAATAGAAGCAAATACTAGTGTTCCTAAAGTAGTGCCATTCAGAAGAAACCGTTCTTGTCAGTTAAAATCCATCTCATAATAGCAACAGTTCCATTGTTTTGTTTTTAAACATTAGTATGGCACAGAATACATATTAAAAATTCATCACAAGACAGCCAACTCAGTTATTCCAACCAAGACCATCTCCCGTTTTCTTTTGTATACAGAGTTCTGCAGTTCTCTTTTTTAAATGGACATACAAGTTAGTACCGTGCTCAGACTGACAAATTTGGTTACACATGTTTTAAATAACTAGTGCACAAGGCAGGTTACTCCACAATTTCTGCAGCAAGGGCATGACAGGCCAAATGACAATTAGATCTGAAATGGTATCCGCTTGGACCATTTTATTTTACAGCTACCAACCCTCAATACACACATTGGTATCGGAGCAGCAAGTCTTATTTACCAGTTAATGATCTGCCAGACTGAAGTCGGTCTAGCCTACTAGTATATAGCTGAAGGTGGTAGTTTTTCTACAATGACACGGCAGTTTCATATAAAACCCCCCACACTGCAAATCAAAATTGGTCCTATGAAAAACTGAAACCGGACACACTCCAGATGGTTACACTGGGATATCTAAAGTCCATGATGGCAGCCTTTTTTTTTATACAGTTCAACTACAGAACAGGAGCTGGCAAAAAAAAAAAAAGTCACGTGCCTGAGCTATTGCAGTGATGGAATGTCCCTGGGGATTCATTCAAGATGGTGATGGTGGTGGTAAGGTGAGGGGAGAAATGCATCGGCACCTTTCATAGTTTTGCAGTTACCCTTGTAAAAAGCAGGATGTCCTTCAGACACCATGAAGAGTTTTGCAAGTCTACACAGAAGAGCAACAACAAAACTAAAGCAACACTTTTAAACAGCTTCCAAGCGGCAAATTGGTTAAACAAACCAGGCACTGTATTAAAAAAAATATGTATATATATATATATTTATAGATGAAGCAAACAAAAAAGTAGATGAAAGATGAGGACAAGGGGGGAAGAAAGTAGAGATATGCATGCACTTTTTTCCCTCCCAATCATGCTCTACAGAAGGAAGACTAATGAGCTGTGTAAATGCTCAAAGTGCTGAAGAGGCATTGATCAATCTGGATTGTACAATCTGCACCTTATTTAGTTTTTAGATTGGTTTAGAGTTCTCAGTGTCACTTTAATTGCTAAGACAAAGCAAAGCCTGGACTTGACATGATTCCCCTTCCAAGGCTTCAACAGATCATGCATATCATCTGTGTGTTGCGATAATGGTGCCAGATACAGGATATGGGTAATAACAGTGATTAACATACAAACAAAAAAGGGGTAACTGGAGCCATGACGTTAGGGAAAAGATGTGTAAATAAACCACCATCTACAGTCTGGTAGCATTGTGAACACAACAGGGTGGTGATGAAGACAGTTGCTATGTGGATGGGGAGAGGCTGCTTAGACATCAGACCTCCTCAGGTATAAAGCCAGTTCATATGCTTTCTTGTTGAGTGTCCCTCCGTGGACACCTTCCTTTCCCATGACCATAACCAATGCTGGAGTACACAAGGAAACAAGGATGAACATAATTAAAGAAAGAGTAACACCTTTCCCCACCAACAGAGGGATACAAAGGAGACACAGGTTCATACCCCATCACCCTGCATTGCTAATAAAGTTTCCACAACGTAGCTTGCTGCCAGGAAAATTTAATAGCAATTTCCCCTAATACTTAACAGTCTGCCTAGCAACTAGAACCCAGAGTCTCTCAAGTATTTTGCCATTGAGTATGCCTTCTTATTCAATCCGCCTCCATGGACCCCTTCTTTGCCCATTACAAAGACCAAGACTGAAAAAGAAGAGAAAAAGAAGTTTTAAAAAGGGGTGTGTTAGACAAAGGAACGACTCCATCTTTTAATAAAGCAGTGCAACAAGCATATTCAAATACTGCACACTAGAACAATGGTCAAGGTAGCATCAACGCCTTGTCTCAAACAGTCTTTGTTTAAAGGGAAACTTTTATACAAACAAGTGTTTGGCAAACAAAACAGCCACTAGTTTAATAGGACTAAGTTTTTTAATAAGCATCATGGAGCATATTAAGGGCCAAAAAAAACCCCTCTGATTATATCTAGCAAGGTAAATAAAGCAAAGATGGTGAGAGATGGCAGCTCATATTCTTGTACAGTCTTTAGAGATCCAATGAACCCATTACATCAGCTTTACTTGGTCCAATGTTTTTATGTCAATCAAGAACTATTCATAGTACAAAAATAACCCAAATGTATTTTTATACCAGGATAAGCAGGGTCCTGAAGATCTTTACTAAAACATTCACCTGCATCTACTGTAACATGCCAGCAGGTGTCACTAAGATGTACATTTGTTTTGTGATGAAGACAATATTATGTCCTTACTATATATTGGTATCTATTTGTAGATGCATATATTTGCCATATGGGTTAAACACATGAAATAGATTTGCTTTAAAGCACCAGTTGTAGCTAAAGTTAACTAAGTACAAACTGCAAACCTTTTATTTACTCGAGTTATAACTGTAAGAACAGAAATCCGATGGTTACATTTTATAATGTAAACTGACTATATGTATAAAAACAATCTTCAAAAAGATCTGAGTAATGGGTTCATTTCACAAGACATACCATTTTCACACACACACCCCAGTAAGTTAGTATGCTGACGAAGAGTCAAGCTCATGCATCCAAGTTCAGAGCACTATCTTAACCACGCTTCTTGGAATGGTTATGTTGAAAATAATGGGGAATTTCAATAAAATATAGTGCAGAGGCAGGCTGTTAGAGAACCTTCCTTTCTAGCATTACCCAGCTTACATGTTTGATAGCAGAAACGCACAAGAGTAAGTTAGGCAAACTTTAAATAAGAAGTCTGTTTAAACTGTTATCTTGCAGTCCAAGGTTGGAAAGAAGACAGGCACTGAATTCAGAAATTAATTATATATTAAAAACAACTCTTTGACTAAGCAGAAGTAGCCTACGAACTATTTAGTCAAATAACCAATCAGAGTTTGAGAGAAAGCACACACTCTCCCTGGATGCACAGAAACTATGCTGCACAGGTCCGAGATCTAACTTGAACTATTGTGAGTTTTGATTGCCAATCCACATCTTGATGCATTCATTCCACCCTGCGGAATGTAGCCTTGCTTTCCACAAAGCTTGTTGACAGCCCAGATCACTTCATAGAAAGATCTTGTGGGTGAATGCAGTCAAGAGCAACTGAAATTATTTACAGCCAACATGCTTTTCCATTATTAGAAGAATTTAAGCTTACCTCGGCCAGCTCTGCCTACAGCAACATTATATGTTGGCTCGCCACCTTGACTCTTTGTCCTGATGTCCATTGTGCAGTCACCGTCCACATAGAGGCTATCTCTGATCACAGAGCACTTCTTTGCACCAAGAGTTAGACCGTTGGTGAAGAAACCTTCGCGGTCTTTTCCTACAATCATATCTATTTCTACAGGCTGTCAAAAGAGAAGTCCAGAGAATTTTAGACAAAGTCTCCTACACAGATTCTAATTAATCTATACATGCAGATTACAGTTCCCTTTTGGCTAGTGGAAAGAAAGAGCACACACAGCTCCAAAAGCTGGTTCGTTAAGAAAAGCGATGCATAACCCAACTGTCTTCATCTTCATACTAGTTAAAATGGCAGTGAGTTATGACTGCCGATATGTTTTGACCAAACACACAACAGATGAGGGGGTACTGACCTTGGATATGAGTGAACATGAGGGAGAGGACTGGCATTAAGGCACAGTGTAGGATCACTCCCTGTTAAGGCCGAAGCAATACAAGTATTGTTTTGTGGTGGTTCAAATGCAATGTGGACACAAAGTGCAATCTACCACTAATATTCACAGGGCAGCCGGGAGGCATTTGAGATGCTATGAAAGCTATGCTTCTAAAGCAAAGTGTATTATCCAAGATTATCCTGTGTATTTTTGCTCTCTCAAGCAGATAGCATAGCATGAGTTCAGACTTCAGTTACTCCAAGGCTACTGCGGCCATTTGGACAGCAAATACAGGTTTTACAGAGTACAGCTAGGGATGGCAGCTTTGCTCCGCAAGCAGGAAAAATTAAGAAACTCTCTATGCAGCAGCAGTTGAGAGATGGAAAGAATACTGAGTCCCATTTCTTTGGGCTAAACAATAGCTTATACAGCAAAAACAGGGGGAAAGCAGCAAGGCAGCCCAAAGAAAGTGGTTCCAACATTGTGTGATGGAAGAGGCGTCTCCTTCCAGTAGAAATGCAGAGTCATAGCAGGCCCCAACCATAAGCCAGGAGCTCGCCCGCCTATCAACATCCCAGCAGTAGTGAGAGAGACTAGCTCAGCAGCTACCAAGGGCACCGCTTTTTTAACCCGTTCCTATGCCTGTTGTAGGTAAGACAAGCTGAACCATGCTTCAACACAACTAACGTTCATGGCAGTGCCCATACTCCCCCAAAAGAGTAAGTACTGGCAAGACAAGAACTGGCCCCCTTTTAGTGGGAGAGAGATTGCTTTTCCAAATGAAATTTGCCTGCATAAAAAGACAAGGCAGCTAGCCAAAATGGAATTTGGGCAAAGGAAGAGCCTGCTAGGAACTACCCCAATTGTAATGCAAGTTCAAATTACATATCTGATGCACTGGCAAGGAAAGGGCGACTTCTATACAAAGTTACATAATCCAGACATGCATTTTAACATTACAGGCTGTAAATACCATATAGCCAAGGGAACGCTTAACAAGGAACCTTCTAAGTGCCCCCCCCCCTTTTAAATGTCTTTACGGATCATACACTTCTTGGTAAGCCCAGGCTCGGGGAGCGGGGCGGAAGATGGAAAGAAGAGAGAGAAAAGGAGAGAAAGACTGCAGTGCAGGAAGAGAGGTGATTAATATCGCGGGAAATAAGGGAGAAAAGGAGGGGTTAAAAAAATCAGCGGCAGTGCGCCATCTTGGAGGCGAAAAACATGGAGCCAGTGGCGAGGAACGGATTCACAAAAGCCTCCTACGCTAGATTCGTAAATCCCTACCCAGCAGCGAGGACCTGAGTGAAGGGAATCCTACGCAAAACCTCTCCAAGAATCCTCCTCTCCCCCCTCCCCCCCATGCCCGGCCTTTCCCCCCCCCCCTCCTCTGGCCGTGTTGCCGGCTACCGCTTCGCTCCCCCCCCCCCAAAGGGCAGGCAATTAAGCAGCCCCAAAGCCCTGGCGTACAAAATGGGTCCCCTCGGGAGCCTCGGCCTAAGGGCACCCCCGTCCCAGACCGGGCGAAGCTAGGGCAGGGAGCCCCAAGGTAACCCCTGCAAGCCAGCGAGCGCGAGCCTTTCCCCCAGTCCAGTCTGGAAGGATAAAGAGCCTCTCTTTCTTGGGGGGGGGGGAAGCCCACTTGCTCCAGGCCTAACGAAGGCCGGCTGCCCCCTTCCCCCAGGAGCCTTCCTATTAAAGGCGCTTTTACGGCCGTCGTAATCTTCAGTGGGGGCAGCCAGGAGAGGGAGACGCTGGCTGCCATTGGCACCCACCCGCGTCTTTTCCCCTCCCGGCGGGGTTTCTCTTTTCTTCCCTTGTCCCCTCCGCCGCCCACCTTTCGAGGGGATAAGGCGCCGGGGGCTGCTGAGGTTCGCAGCGTGTCGCCTGAAAAGGGAGGGGAGGGGGGGGAAGCGAGCTCTTGCAAGCCCCCCCCCCCGTCGCCTCTCCTTCCCCTCCAGCTCCGAGATTTCTCGCCTTTCCTCGCCTCCCCGCCCACCTTTGGCTTCCGAGCGGAGGTCGGGCCTCCGGCCGCCTTTGCAGGAGCGCTCTTGGAGAGGGGGGGGGGGCACGCCGCGGGCCGCAGCATGGCAGATCTCCCCACTCCCGACTGAGGTGTGTGCAAGGGGAGGGGGGGAGATAAAAAGAAAGCAAGAGAGGGGTGCAATACCCCCCCTCCCATGCATACACATGGGTGAAGAGAGAGAGAGGGAAGGGAGAAAGGGCTGCTGTTGCAATTCCTCGCGTGGGATCAGGCGCCCCTCTTTAGCTCCCCAGATCTGCCGCCCCCCTCCCCAATTCCAAGCCTACCCCTCAGGAGGGGCTGCTGCCCGGGATCCCCGCTCCCTTTCCAGCCCAGCCGCGCTCTCCCCCCCCCTCTCTCTTCTCTCCCCCCCCCGGATCCCCTTCCTCGCCTCCCCTTACCGTAATGCTCTGAAAGATGCCCCCGGCCGTCGCTGCCCAGACGTACTTGGCGTCACAGTAGCCGACAATGGCGGCCTCCTGGCAGCAGCCATCGCACATCAGGTTATCCACGTAGCCCTGCCAGCCTGCCATCTTCGGCTTGCGCCTGGCGGAGGGGGAGCCGGGACTACGGCGGGCGGGCGGGCGGGCGGAGAAGGGCGGGAGGACGGGCGGGAGGGGGGAGAGAGAACAGGAAGGAGGGAAAAAGGGAGGCTGAGGGGGGGAAAGAAGGGGAGAGAGAGAGAGAAAAAAAAGAGAAGGAACGAGCAGCACCCGCGGACGGAGAGGGAAGGAAGGAAGGAGGGAGGGAAGGACGGCGGCCGGCAGGCGGGCGGGGGAGGGGACCGAGGGGGGTGGGGCCACCTGAGGCGCTGGCGGCCGCAACTGCCGCGATGGCCGCCCGCCTGCTTTCTCCCCCCCCCTCCTTTTCTTTTTAGTGGGCGCTCCCTGCAGGAAAAGCCAGGCCCGACCGACCCGCAGCGGCAGCAGCGAACGGCGTGAGGGGAACTGGGAAGAGGGAGGGCGGAGGGGGAATTAAAAAAAATAATAATCCCCCTCGCCGTTTGCGGGAATGCCGCTCAGTATCCCTCCGCCGCCGGCCGCCGCTGCTGGCGTCGTTGCCTGGGCGGAGGGATACGTTTGCGTGCCGCGAAAAAGAGGCGGAGGGGTCGCGGCCGTGAGGGGAGCCTCCGTCGCCCGACGCCAGTTGGCTCCTGCTCCTCGGCGGGTGAGGAGTCGCGGCAGCTGCAGAGAGCCGAGGGTAGGTGCATGCGATGGGATGATGGGGGGGGGAGGAGAGAGAGATTGTGCCTCTTAGTGATGCTCTTTTCCCTGGTTCGGCTCTGCCCTCAATATCTTCGTTTGCTGCCCTGTGTCCCGCCCAGGGTTGCCCCCCACCTGCCCTTTACTCGGCCTCCCCCCCCCCTTGAGCTGCCTGGCAAAGTCGACATGCCCCACTTTTGCGGCATAGTGATGGAGGGCGCTTCACCTGTCCGCCCGAAGCCTTCAAAAGGAGCCCTGTCGGGAGAGGGGAGGGAGTCCAGCTTCACATTTTGTTTGGCACGAAGGGTACAAGCTTGTACAACAAGTGCTTGGGAGTAGGCCCTTTTGAACTCCCCAGCGCTGCTTGAGGATTGCATCTCTCAGGATCTGACTAGGCAGAGTGCTTGGTCCTAGCTTGGCTGCAAGCTTGGGTTGGAACAGAGATTTGTATTTGCTAATTGCTTGGACCTTAGCCTGGTCCCATGAGCGCGTCTATTTGGAAGCAACTGGTTTAATGTCAAATGGCCCCCATCTCTGTCATTTACTGCAAACCTTACACGTGTTAACTCAGAGGTACGCTGAAATATTTCAATTATTTCCAAGTGAAGCTTAAGGGTGCGACCTGGAGCCCTTTCTGTCAAGCTTCACAGATATTGCTCCCAAAACAAGTAGTTTTGCAACGGAGAGGCGCTGCCACCTTCTTGGCTGGGCTCTTCGGATAGTTACTTGAGCGCACTAGAACTTAAGGAACCATGCTGAAGAAGTTTCGTAGTTACTTACGAAATCTGAAGGATTAAAACAACTGGCCAGCTCCCCAGTTCGTAACACTAAAGAAAGGCTGCACGAAACAAATCAGCCTTGCGTGCCCTGTGGAAGGCTGGAAGGTCCCGCAGGGTGTGTACTTCCCTGGGGAGCTGGTTCCAAAGAGAAGGGGCAGCCACTGAAAAAGCGCTTGCCCTGGTGGTTGACAGGTGGGCAGCTTGCAGGCCAGGCACCTGTAGAAGGCCCCGCAATGATGGTCTAAGGAGTTGAGGGAGAGGTAATACTTGGAGAGGCGGTCACACAGGTAAAATGGTCCCAGACCATTTAGGGCTTCATAGGTCAAAAGTTGCACTTTGAATTGGCACTGGAAACCAGTGCAGGTGCCAAAGTATTGATGTTATATGTGTAGACCAGGGAGACCTTGTAAAACAAAATAGCAGCCGCATTCTGGACCACCTGAAGCATCTTGAAAGGCAGCCCTATGTAGAGCATGTTACAGTAGTCTAATCTGGAGGTGACCGTAACATGGATCACAGTGGCAATGTCAGAGCAGGACAGATGGTTGCGCTACAGAAAAACAATTCAACTTAAGTAAAACCAGTTCAGAATTGTGAATGCTTGTAACATTTTACGTTATACACAAGAGTGTGGGGAGGCACCCACTGGAGGAAGAGCATCCATTGACTTGCCCCAAACTTCCTTGCTTTCTGAAATCAAGAAAAGAAATTATTGTGCCTCAACTGCCCTCTTTCTTTCCAAATTTTTATTGGACCACAGTGAAATAGGGCAACTTTTCACTTTTCAGTTTATAGCACGATGCACCTTCACAGATGTACAGAAGATGCAGATAAGCTTTGCATTCAAACATCAAACAAATTGCAGTTAAACTCCAGTTGAGTATAAACAAAGCTTGAAGTTGTATTTATGTATGCTGCTTCTTTTTTTGTGTTGCGCACAGATCTTGGTGCAAAAGTTCCCGGTTTGAGCAAGCTGTGGTTCTCTGTCATGTTGGAATGTAGGCAGTTCAGTGGATCACAAGTTTCCTGCACAAGTCTATGTTAGAATCCCAGGTTGTGTGGAGTAAACAGTCTATGATTCACTGAGATGCCTGCATTCAGGGATCACGGTGAATTGGGACATGATCAAACTGGGAATTTTTGCATCGATCTCTGTGCACAATGAGAGATTAGAGCAGTGAAGGGTGCACAAGAGCACAGCCCCATGCCCCATCAGGGTGTAATTACAGTGTCATGACGTCTGAGTGCAGCCAAAGAAAGAAATATAATTATTACAGATGTCTCAAATGAAATCCCAACTGTCACGTAGTAAGCAAATTCAGATTTTTCTCGAACTCTTGTAGCCCAGTTGAAATCAGTGAGATTAAAACAACTGGTACAAGTATGCTGGTCTTTGTAGTTTGTGGATTAAGACCCAAATCCAAAGAAGGGACATGTATATGCGAGGAAGAATCTCTTGCGTATCCGGTTAGAGCTTCAGTTGCAGTCTTCACCATAGATTTGCCACCCCCCCCAAGCTGCAAGATGTTGTTCCGTTTTAAGTGTCTTGATTGTTCAGCAGTCAGCACTGCAGCAAACCAGGAAGTGATGCTTGGGTTGCCCATGCTATTCCTACTCTTGCACACATGTTGCCGTGTTGATTCCCTACTATGAACCTTGAATTTTAGGGCATACTTAAAGAACTGTTTCATTTACATAGGAAAAACTCCCGAAAAAGAACTGGGTTTTATTTGCCATATCAAGCTTTGCTACTTCATTTAAATTAATAGAACTGAATAGTATGTTTCAATGGTTCAGACCATTACTTTTAGTAATCTTTACAGCAGGTTTGTAAGATAGACCAGTATTATCCCCATGTTGCACAGAAAGGAAGGGAAGTTTGAGAATAGTGGCTTGCATAAGGCCACTTACTAAATTCATGGCTGGGATGCAACTTGAACTGGGAACTTTCCAGTTTATCCTCTGAGGGGCAAATTGCACATTCTACTCAAAGCTATTTCACAGTGGGTAGCCGTGTTAGTCTGTTTGCAGTAGTCAAAAAGGGCAAGAGTCCAGTAGCACTTTAAAGACTAACAAAAATATTTTCTGGTAGGGTATGAGCTTTCGTGAGCCACAGCTCACTTCTTCAGATACAGCTAGAATGTGAATCCATCGGTCTTTAAGTAGAGGAACAGTATGTAAATGTGAATAGCAGGCTTGATGGGATTAGGTGTGATATGCAGAAGAGTCTGTGATGTCCAGGGGAGAGATGGGTGTGGAGAAATCAGCATTGGTAATGGGCCATGAATGCAAGGTCTTTATTCAGCCCAGGTAAATGCATTGACTTTAGTTTCAATATCAACTGTAATTCAAAATTTTTTGTAGTGGATTAACATGTAATGATGTTTTAGAATCAAGATCATATGCAGCTCTGACAGAAATTATTCCTAATGATTAAGTAGCCTGCCCCAACCTGGATGGCCCAGGCTAGCCTGATCTCATCAGATCTCAGAAGCTAAGGAGGTTCTGCCCTGGCTAGTACTTGGATGGGAGTCCACCAAGGAATACCAGGGTCGCTATGCAGAGGAAGGCAATGGCAAACCACCTCTGTTAATCTCTTGCTTTTAAAACCCTACTGGGTTGCCATAAGTCGGCAGTGACTTGACAGCACTTTACACACACTCATTGTAGTGGCAACCATAGAAGCTCAGTTATTTTGTGGATTTTGGTTACAGTTGCCTTTTGCCTTTTCATAAGGTTCTCAAAGTTGGAATGCTCCCTGTTGAATATTTTAAGAAAGGATTAAAATGTTTTTGCTTTCAGTACAAAGCTGTTATAATCCTGATCCTATAATTTATCTCAGTGATTTTGTAGTTTAATGTGGATGCTCTGAGAGTACCTAACGCTACAGCATTGCTCAACCTAAGCTGATATGTAGACCTAATAAATGCTTGGACAGGAGCCTTCTGTAATCCACACTGAGCTTTTTAAACTAAGAATAAGATATTAGTAACTAGTGTTGCTTGAGAATAGGTGTAGCGTAATGAGAAGCCTGAGAACTGGGAAGCCCCAGCAACCCAACTGAAATATGTGGGCAATATTGTGGTACTGGGATAGCCTACGAAGAGTGCTCTGAAACTCACATGAATCAGGTGTTTTTGGAAGATGTTTGGCTTTTTTGTCTGATTTATCAGGCATGGGATGTGTGTTGATGGCTTGCTGCATTTAGCAGTCTTTGCAAACAATCATCTTGGGAGATGTCCTTCGTTTTGCCACAAAATAGATAAGAAGTAAAGGATGAGTGTTCTCCCAAGAAAAAAAGTAACAGCCTTATCAGGGAGACAAAAAAGTGACCTTTTGCCATTGATGAAATACTTAAAATTCATCAGGCAGGTAATGATCTGGAATGCTTCAGTAAAGAAATAAACACCGCTTTGTTTAGCATTTCTAAGGTTTGCCTGTTCATTGACCCCGAAGTAAATGCAATATTATCACGTTTTCCTTCTCTTGCTTGCTTCTGCTGAGGGAGAGTTATAGCACCTAATTACTGTAGACTTGATCCAGTCAGCTACTCCCACACAGAGTTCCGCAGGGCTCAGTAGACCCTGTTCTCATCTTTCCCCCCCCCCCCCAGCTAGTGTGTGTATGTGTGTGTGCATATGCCGGCAGGCAGCACAAACAGCATTGCAAGGAATAGGAAGCCTGTGTATGCCTTCCACAGCCCCAGATAGCCCTTCCTTTATGTATCAGTCAAGTGCTACAGAGTCATGAATAAGTTGCATGGCAAATGGAGGAAGGGCTGGATGGGGAAATGGGAATTTTATGGGTGCATGCATGCTTCTTGTGTGATGGATGGGAAAGCATGGCTAGGTTGAACCCTGTGGGCATTGCATCTACAGCTAAATAAACTGAGCCTTACTTCTTTACTTGTAGTATTTGTATTATGCCACCTACTCTGCTGAATAGGGAGGATCCCTCCACTAACCCACTTGCACTTTAATCTTTTTGTTAACTGTCTTTTTGTTTTTTGTTGTTGTTGAGAAAGCAACTCAAGATGATTAACAACATAAAATACAAGTGGGTCAGTGGAAGGGTCGTTGCTCTCCTTCCATCTCCTGCAGAGTAGCTGGCATAATGCTAACTACCTCTGTCTGCCTCCTCCCGCACTTCTTGAAAGAGGGTGGCAGACAGAAGCTGTAGCGACAGCTCGGTGACATGCAGCATAAATGGGAAGAGATGTTCCTAGAAGGAGAGTTGGAGGAGACCCAGAATTTCATGTACAGAACTGTAAAATCCAGGAGTTGTATTTCAAATCCCAACAAAGGGGGCCACCTGAGTCTCCGTTTTATTGAGACTGCAGAAAAGGGAGGGGAAAGGAAGCAGTGAAATCCAATGGAGGGGGAGATACCAAAATCGTTTAGTGGATGGTCCCCTAAAAAATAGTGTATGAACCTATCCAATGGAAAGGATGGAGAGGCTGGGTCTGTATCACAACAGTTCTTTCTAATTCAGCTTATTGATATAGTTATTTCAGCAGTGCCATTGGAAAGGTATTTTCAGGGTTTTAAATCGGTGGCCATGCCAGAACCATGTAGGCATTTTGGATGTGTTTTTCTTATGTTTATTTTGGTCATATAAGTTCTGGATGTCGTTATATATTCTTAAGATACAAAGAAAGTATTTTTTTAATCATTTTTGAAAGCATGCTTCTACAAGTGTGCTGTTCAAGTAACCTACTTCAAAGAAAAAGCAAACATGCCCTGGGAGATAGAGTGTGCATTAGTGGTTTGTCCAAAGGAACACAAAAATGCATAAAGGAATACTTGCCCAGAAGCAGTTTTGGAGAGTGATGCCAAGATCCAGTTCATGAGAGTGGAGAGATCATTGCAAATGTACAATATAGTTTAACAGGCTATGCAGAAAAGTAAACCAAAAGCAGAACAATATACCTTTTTTCTAACTTGAGTGCAACATGTAATGTGCTTGTTTAAGCCATTCTGGAATGATATTGTGATTTCCCCCCCTCCAAGCTACACAATGCCAGTTGTTTTAACTTTAAAAAAACCTTTAATTTGAAAGAGAACTAGAGATTCTGACATTTGATGGAGAGACGCTAATAGAAAGGAATGCAGGAAATTCCACATTTATAGAACTGTTTTAGTTACTGCTTTTCATTTAATAACAAAATGTTTTTAAGATGAGTGTGTAAGCATTTATTTTAGAGCTGGGGTCTCATTGCCAGTTCCACATTGACTAGTAGGGGTGGTAAAAAAAATCACAAAACTGAGCTCAGTTCGACACTTAAATATTTTCCTTTTTACACTCATCCATACACATGCAAGAATGGGACGTGCAAATCTGAATGCTTTCCTACATTCATTCCCCACATGCACACGCACTGTGCCATGCACAACTTAAGGTAATTATGGAAGTATCTATTCCCCTTTCTAGTAAAGACAGGCAAAAGTGTTAACTTAAATGACTGGTACACTGCAGCAGCAGTTTTTTCAAGAGCCTTGGTTGAAAATATCATTGAAACCTAAAGGCAATTGCCAGTTTTCTTAGTTGCAAAAATTATGCATCAGAAGCAGACATCAGTAGTATGAGTAACCCATGTTTCTACAAGCCCTTGAATGAATTAATTGACCTTTTGTCTACATTTAATAATGTGGATAAGCCTAGTGGAATTATGACAAGAGGGCTGCAGTTTGACAAGTGCAATCCTAAATGGTTACACCCTTCTAAACCCATTGATTTCAGTGGCTATAGAATGATACAGCTCTGTTTAGGATTGCAGTTTTGCCAGCAACATTTGGTTTCTGTAGCCACCATGACAGGTGTGAGAGTTAAACTGAACCAAACCCATAATAACATTATGATTATTGTATCCCTGACTTACAAGAATTTCTCCTCACATTTTTTTCTTCCTTATGTCCCAACTGCCCCAGTATCTCTCAGTGAGCTTTACAAATGGATGGGTATTGAACCAGAGTATTTACAGTTCTAATCCAACACTATATCAGGCTTCCTTTGAGGATGGTGAACTGCCTGTAGACACAGGGGGAGGAGTCATTTTTCTCCCGCTGAAGGAGAAAGAGAGAATTGCGGGATTGATAGTTATAGTTCCTGCATTTTCTTGGCCCTACATTCACATTAGTTCATTCAGATGAAGATCAAGAAAAAAGTAAACAAAATCTTGAGCGAATTTGGAGTTAGAAAAGACTTAATGTCCTACTACACATTGTTACATTGAAAGTAGCTGGATATAAGCCAGGATCTGACTGGAAAATTCTGATGTTCCCCTAGTGCAGTGGCAGACCTACATTTTTGGAACCCTGAAGCTTGAACTGTTATGGGGGCCCCTTCGCAACTGGCAACGTGGTCTGGGTAACCGCTGTTATCTTCTTCAGTGGGGTTGTTCTATGGCAGATGTATTGGTTCATTCTCTAATGGAGAGGTAGAAAGTCATCAGACGTGGCTCGTTAGAATAAAGAGGTGAAAATCTGATTTTTGGTGTTAAAATGCGCAAGTGAGACAAGTGCAGCCTGGATTGAGAATTCAGATGTCTTTTTATGGTTCCGACTGAGTCTAGGCAAAGGGCTGAGCTATAGAACTATTAAGCCACGCACCAACAAAGGATTCGAGGATCCAGCTGCCCAAATGTAGGCTATGAATAGATGTTGGCGAGCTCAGTGATCCCATACAGCTGGGAGTTCGGGTGCTGCAAGCCCCCAAGAAAATTTTGAAATTTGACCAATTACAGGGACATTTTGAGGCCATATGAAATGGGTATTAGAGCATATTCTAAGGTCAATATTAAGTACTTCAACCCAATGGCTTATGATTCTATCACTAAAATAGCCTTATTTTAATAACAAACACTTAAAAAAAACCCATCAATTTTGTTGAAAAATTCACTCATTAAAAAAAAAGTTGCTTCAGGGTCCCTTTGGAATTAGGGGCCCTGAAGCTTAAGCTTCATTAGTTTTGTAGTAGATCCACCACTGCCCTAGTGGTAGACAAATAATGGTCAAGGGCATAGTAGGTAGCACAGAGAAGTAGCCCCATTCTGGCCTGGTCTACACATGTAACAGAACGAAATGGTAGGCTCCTGAGTTAATAGATAGTACAGCTTTGTAGTGCAGGTGGGGATATTGCCTTTAAAAAGTTTCCCTGTGGGAAATAAAAAGATGTGTTATAACTCTCCCCATGCTTGGCTGTCTCCTCCCTTCTTGCCAAGAATTTTGTACCTGGGGAAGCATTTTAAAATGGCTTCCCCTGACACAATCTATTCCAGCCTCCAGTTGGCCCCTGTGAATGTTTTGCCTGTTGAAAATTTTGAAGGTTCCCCTCACCCACCAGCACAACAAAGCTGGGGAGGAGATAGAAATCTGTGTGCCACCTTGCTTTGTCTGTTGTTTATTTCACCTTATAGGTCTCTAGTGGCTAGTTTTCCCTGCTTCTCGCTCTCTCAACTCATAGGGAGAAAGCAGCTAAGAAGAGAGATAAGGGGAAACCTCTCCACCATGCATTTGGCCTACTTCTCATTGAGGTGGCAAACCTGTTTCTGGACACATGTACCACTTTATTTATTTTGCCAGTGGTACCCAAGCCAACTTACTTCAAATAAATAACCGTTCTAAAACAGTATCAGAACAGTAAACCTATCATCAGTAATCAGTCTAAATAGCTGGATGTTAAGAATAGCACCAACAGTAATAGATTGTTTAAGAACAATAAAATACTGAACAGTCTTTAAGCAGCGGCAACATAAATGTTAGAAGGGCAATTAAAAAACAAACACAAAAACAACAACTTGGCACCAGCTGAATAACTGGAATAGGGGTAAGATTTTAAGTGGAGTGGTGGATTCTTCCCCCCCCCCCAATGTAAAAGCCTAGTATCAGATGAGCTCCCATTTGCAATACAAATCCAGACAAAGGTTTATCACCTTTGTGAGACTGTAATTTTTAAAAAGCCATCTAAGTTCCAAAATAGGTGTGATATGTACCAGGTGACCACCTTGGGGACGGGCAGTCAGTCACGCTGCCTCTGTGACCTTCTGGGAATTCTATTCCAAAGTACTGCAGGGGCCTGACTGAAGTGGATGTTGAGTTCAGCCCTGAGCTAGTGGCTGCCACATCTGGTGGTCCCTTGGAATGAGCTAAAATTGATTTCTGTTCCTGCTGAATAAGTAGAAAGCATAGCTGGAGACTAAAATTCATTCTGTTCTCTCAGTAGTTCAGTATCATTGTGGAACTTGTGCCATTAATGCATCGAAATAGCATGTAGAGGGCGAGCTATATAGTTTTTCTCAAGAAATATTTTATCATTGTATTTTATAGGAGTTACATTGCAGTTAAAAGGCTTTCTAACGTTACTATATATACATGAAGCACATCTGAACCAGTTTAGACTGGATACTGATGGACCCCAACTACAAGTGAACCCAAATTTGTAATAGTTTGACTCCCTGCTTTCACCACTATGATTCTTTCCCTGCTTAATCAGGCCTCCATATCACTTTGAAACTACAGTTTTGAGAGTCTTGGTTCATGGAGATAAACCAGAAGGCAACCAGTGGGCATAGTAGGATCGCATTAACATGGATCATTAAATTGACATAGAGGCAGGTAGCAATTGAAACACCTACAGTGCAGCCTAATCTCGTCGGATCTCAGAAGCTAAGCAGGGTTGGTTGTGGTTAGTATTTGGATGGGCGACCTCCAAGGAATACCAGGATCAGGATGCAGAGGCAGGCAATGGCAAGCCACCTCTGAACGTCTCTTGCCTTGAAAACCCTATGCAGTCACCATAAGTCAGCTGTGACTTGACGTGGCACGCGCACACACACAGTGCAGTTCTAAGCACCCTTTTAAGTTCATGGAAGTCAGCAGGCTTAGACAGGTGTAACTCTGTTTAGGATTGCACTGTAAGTCTGGCCTGTGTTCCTGAGGTTCCCATTCTTACCTGGAAACCAGCATATGTTGAGTTTTGCTTCATTGTTTCCTCCATTTGTTTGTGGAATTACTTTAGAAACTTTTTTCTAAACCGCACTGTGCTTCCTGTTCCGCTTTCTGTTTACCGCATGTGGTTTAGAAATGCGATGGGTGAATCTGATTTAAATGACTACAAGTTTGTCCTTTCAGTCTGGGTGAATCAAAGCTTGAGCAAGAACTAAGAATAATGGCATGTTAGCGCTCCTGTAAAAAGAAGTAAGATGATTCTGTACTACTGCCTTCATAATTAAAGATAGTTATTTTACAAGTAAATTAGTAGTAAATAAAAGTGTTCAAGGGGCTTTACGTGACATATCACATTACAGTGGGTTGGATCATATTAACTATGAACAAAATAAATTCATTCTGAGAACTTGTTCCATTATGATTCATTGGATACAACCTAATGTATTTTGAATTGTGTTCCCTAAAAACTGAGCTGAGAGTGCAGCTAGAGTTGGAGCTTGACTAAGAATTCCTAAGGTGAAATGTTAATTGGTGACGAAGAGGTGAACTGCTTAACTCCTGTTTTGTCTCCATCTTCTCCCAAAAGGGGCAATGCATGCAACCTAACTAAGTAGCATGAATTATGAGAACTGCAGCTCAAGATAGATAAGGAGTTGGTCACGGAATTTCTAGGTACCTTAAATGGGTTGACGTCTTCTGGGCCAGATGAATTGCACCATCGTACTCTAAAGGAACTTGCTGATGTACTCTCAGAACCTTTGACTAGCATCTCTGAGAAAAACTAGAGGACCAGTGAAGTGCCATGAGACTAGAAACTGGCAATTGTTGTCCTGATATTCAAAAAGTAGGAAAAAGAAGATCTGAGAAACCACACATCAGGAAGTCTGACTGTGGTACCACAGAAGATACAAGAACAGATTATTATGGAGCCCATCTATTGATAACAATACAGGGATTACTAGAAACCAGCATTGATTTGTCCAGCATTAACTCCTGCCAAGCTAATTACCTTTTTGAATAGGAATAACATGGTCATGATATATGTCACAAAGTTATTTGACAGAGTTTCTCATAGTTCAGTTCGCAAACTGGTTAAATACTGGTCCAATGATAACACCATCAGGCAGATTTAGAGATAGTTGAAGAGCCATATTCCAAGAGTGCTTATCAGTTGTACTTCTTGTTATACTATTGATGAAGGTTAAAGCAGAAAGTGCCAAAGCAGGATTACAGCTGAACATCAAGAATACATAAGTAATGACTACTGAGGAATTACACAACTTTAAGGTTGATGATGAAGAAATTGAAATTGTTCGAGATGGCTCCATCATCAACAAAAAGGAAGTCTGGAAACAAGAACCCAGAAGGAGATTGAGACTGGGAAGGGCAGGCATAAAGGCATTATAAAAAATATTCTGTAAGGATGTGTGGCAGGTAACCAAGATCAAGATAATTCATGCTATACTATTCCCCATTACTATGTATGGGTGTGAAAATTGAACAATAAAGAAAGGTGACAGGAAGAACATTAATTAATTTGAAACGTGTGGGAGAGTTTTGTGGATACCATGGGCCGCCAAAAAAAGTCAAATAAGTAGGTCCTAGGTCAAATCAAGCCTGAACTTCATCTAGAAGCAGAAATGACCATACTGAAGCTATCGTACTTTGGTCACATTATGAGAAGACAAAGGTCACTGGAAAAGACAATAATGTTAGGAAAAGTCAAAGGCAGCAGGAAAAGAGGAAGACCCAACAAGAGATGGTTTGACTCTATAAAGGAAGCCACAGCCCTCAGTTTGCCACAGCCCTCAGTTTGCAAGAGCTGAGCAAGTCTGTTAATGATAGGACGTTTTGGAAGTTATTAATTCATAGGGTTGCCATGACAGAACTTAATACACACACACATATTGGGGGGAGGTCTCGTTGGATCTCATGTGTTGCAGGGTTCTGTCCTGGACCCAAAACACTTCTACCTTTTATTAATGGCTTGGATGGAGAAAATCCTTGTTAAATTGCAGATGGCACAAAGCAGACACCTTAGAAGACTAATAAAATTCAAAATGATCTTGAGAGGCTGGAAAACCTGGATTGAGACTGACAAAATGACATTCAACATCAACAAATGCCTTTAGGCAAAAAGAATCAAATGCATATGTATAGGTTGGGAAATACTTGACTTGGTGGTAGTACATGCAAAACAGATCTCAGGAGTACATGCAAAACAAATCTCAGGAGTGCAGTTGATCACAGGCTGGTCATGAGTCAGCAGTGTGATGCAGTAGTATAAAAAAAAAAAAGCTAATGCTACTTTAGACTGTATAAATAGGAAAAGGGTATCCAGATCACCAGATCCACTCTGCTGCATGCTAGTCAGATCTCATCTGGAGTTGTGTTCAGTTCTTGGTACCAAACTTTAGGAGAAATGTAGACAAATTGGAATGAGTTCAGTGGAAGGCAACAAAGATCCTCCAGTGTCTGAAACATAAGTTATACAAGGAAAGTTCTGGCAAACAAGTCCTACACGGAAATGTGGAAAGAACTGTTTAATCTGGAGAAGAGAAGGCCGAGCAGAGACATGATTGTACTCTTCTTTAAGTACTTGAAAGCTGTCTCATGAAAGAAGGAACAAACTTGTTCTCTGCTGCTCCAGAGGTCAAGAATAGATCTATTGGGCTTAAGTTACAGGAGGGTAGATTACAGTTATACATTAGAAGAAACTCCCAACAGTAAGAGCAGTTCAACAATGGAACCAGTTACCTAGGAGATGGGTGGGCTGTCTCTCAGTGGAGGTCTTTAAGCAGAGGCTGGACAGGCATGCTGTAGGTTAGGATTTCTTGCACTGAACGGGATTAGACTAGATGACCTTTAAGGCCCCTTCCAACTCAAGAACTCAGCTGTACTGTTAGCCAGGAATGACACAGGATACAATTTGCTGCCTGTTGCTTTTGGAGCCAGTTCATAGTGTTGTGAAAACAAGGGAAAGATCGATAGGCACTTGACATATTAAAAGTTCTGTGTAAATGATTCTGTTGTAAGGAAAGTTGATGATAACATTAATATGATTACTGATAACACTTGATCAAATGCTGTATAAAGTTACCAACATTGTGTTTAGAGATCTGGCTTCTGCTACACAGCCCACCCTACGGTATAAACAATTTTCCAACGTAAGCTTGTATGGTACAATTAAAGTGTATTAAAGTTCTGATAATTGCTTATGCCAGCTATTGAGATACTGAGCAGAGTGCATTAGCTAATAGATTCACTAGAGTTTGGCTGGATGCATGGACTGTAAAATATTTCATAGGGCAAGATTCTTTCTTACGACTAAAATGGTTGTTGTAATTATGGAACGTTACACAGCCGATGGTAGTGGTAAATAACTTTTATGAGGCAGGGAAAGAAATCATGCAAGTTTCCCCACCCCAAATCTTTGGGAAGTGTTTGAACAGCATTTTGTGCATACTGAGTAGGGTTCTTTTCTTAGGATCAAATTCTGTTGTCATTTCTCTCCCAGCAACCTTGCCGAAGCCAACAGCGCTGCAAAAGTATTGAGAACAAAGAAGGTGCTCTGTCAATATTCCCTTCCCAGGCACTCTGGCTGCAGCTGCCATTAGACGGGGTCATTGCTGGAGGATTTTTTGCTGCTTCCTTGTATAGCAGAGCTGTGCAGTCTTTGTGTGTGTAGGAACTATGATAATTCAGAACACCCCATTACGGTGACAAGGTGCACATCATATGCCTTCACATGATGCCCTTTTCATCCCTAGACACCAGTGTGGTGTGTTAAACTTCTTTCTCAGCTTTCTTTTTTTATTGAAGTAGGTTTCTCGATCATGTTGAGAGAGTACTGAAAGCATATTAGCAAAAGGTTTGAAAGGCTACCCAGTGAGATCTGCAACTGCTTGTAGAACAGACCTCACAGAGTGGAACTTTTTCCTCCCTATGCAGCCCACTGTGCACCCTGAAATCTTCTATGCTGGGCTCTGTGGGCACTGAAGATCTGCATAGGGGCAAAGCAGGGGTATGCAGTACCAAGAGGGAATTGACATCCTTTCCACCAAAGATGGAAGTGTCCTGAAGTCTTTATAACTGTATGGTTGAATGCATGACAATGGCTTGGACCCACAGTGTGCAAGCTGTAAGATAAACATACTTAGCACAGTTCTGCTCACACAGTATATTGTGCAAAACATAGCTGTTCCCTAACAGTAGCCAGAAATTGGCTACAGAAGATCCTGTGCAGCTACTGTGATCTTTTTCTTGTGTTTCTACTTTCACAAGAGCTCTAGCACAAGCTGACATTTTGCACTGGATCCAACCCATGATCTCCAAATTTATCTTTTCAAATGTTGACAGGCTGATTTGTACCAGTACAGAGAACCTTACAAATGGCTTATTAATAGATGGCTGATTCACGTATTGTCTGTAAAAGGTCTCAGACAAATGCTATGAGAGCTGACGTGGGACAGGATTGGGCTAGATGGATGCAAATGCTGACATTAGGATGACACTGGGTCAATCCCTGTTTTTCAACCTAACCTATCTCACAAGGTCATTGTGGGGATAAAATGCAGGGCTGGTTCCAGAAAGTGGTGAGGTTAGGTGTTTGCTAGGACTTCAAGAGCAGGAAAAGCCAGTCAGTCTCCCTGAGCTTTATCTTGCCAATCCTCCAAGGAGCTTAGGACAGCATACGTGATCTTCCTCTCCTCCATTTTATCCTCATGGCAACACTGTGAGGTAGATTCTGGGGGAGACTGGTCCACGGTCACCCAGTAAATTTCATGGGTGAATGGGGATTTGAACTGGGTCTCCTCAGAGCAAAGGTCTCGCTGGCCCAGCAGCAGAATCATTTTTTCTTTCCACAAAGCACCCAGGAGTGTGAGATACAAAATGAGATAATTCTCTGCTTGCGCACATGCACCCTTCATGATAAGGTAGCCCACTGAGGTTGACTTGGTAAGAGGCCTCCCAGGTCCCAGAAATACCACTAATAAACTATAACCTCATATACACTACCCAGAGTTCCTTGAAAGAAGAGTGTTTCAAAATGTAATAAATTGTAGTGGGAAGCTATACCAAAGATAAAGTTGTTAGGAAGACATGTCTCTAGTGATGACCTCCCCCCCCCCCACACACACACAAACCCTTATCATGGTAGGGCCATAATGAAGATGTTCCTAGTGCTGAATGAAGCTCAAAGATGTTTGATCGTGATGCACGTTATGTTTTCCTACTGTTTAGAAATGAGTGAATAAATAGACAAATGAATCTTACTTTTATGTGGACTACAGATGGATTTTTGCCCACACAGGATGCTAGCGAAATTAAAATTTTCTCGGGATAGTCTTCACGATGCACCAGGTTGATTTTTCATCACGCGTGCTTATGTTCTTTTCACCGTGTCCCGTCTACTCATGAGAGACATTTGCTGTATATGGCATGAACATCAAATGTGGTGCACTCTTCCTTGGATGTGTAATTAAGCTGTATCGAACAAAGATCGTGTCAGATTCCAATCAAAATTTCCGCTTGCAATTCAGAGTAAGGGTTTTTTAAAGCATCATTATGCTTATCTACCATGGCTAATGTAGTTCTGTTCACTCTTGCTGAAACCAGCAATTCATCTCTAATCAGTCATTCAACAGTCCCAAAGTAAATTAGCTTAAAGAGCAGCCGCAATAACACATAAGTTTTTATGGCTACTCAGATCTTTGGCACTCACCAATCAGTGCCCCCCTCCGACTGACTTTGTTGAATAGGATGTCAAGCAATGAAAAGCTAGCCTAGCCGGTTCAAGTCACGCCAGTATTGAACACTTAACCTACAGCTCTGTTCTGTTTTTTCCTCGTTTCTTTTCCATTTTATTAAATGGTTAAATCTAGCCTGCAAGGAGATCTGTGCTTGGGCTAAACCACAAAGCATATTCTCCTGTGGCTGGAATAAAACGGAGCTTAATAATAAAGACCACATGTTACATCTCCGTGGTCCTTCTCTTCAGTAAGCGTCTGAGCCAACCGTGTATCGAGAGTTTTTAAATTCCTGTTGAATTAATTGGCGTCCAGGGCAAAATTCACTTATCTCTGATGATGCTCAGATTTTCAGACCAGACTTCTGCATATTTAGCTGGAAATAGTTTCCACTGAGTTCAGTGAGACTTATTACCGAGGAAATGTGTACAGGAATTCAACTTAAAAACTTGCATGTGTCTGTTAATGAGATATAGTCCAGCCTTCCAGGAGATATAGTCCAGCCTTCCAGAACTCAGATCAGGGAACAGTGTGAGGCAAAACACTCTTCCAAGGGGAAAAATATAGGAAAGCATAAATATTACACAAATATTACCTCCATTGTTCAGTCAAACATGGAAGGGTGAGCGCCTTCACAGCAACAGTTGGGAAGGCGCAAGGAGCATTGGTCTATACTTTAGCTCCTGGGCCCTATAAGGCAACATATATCTACGGCATACCCAGAGAATGTGTCCTACCATTTGTTTGAGGAGTCTGGCTATTTTATTCCTGCCCACTTGCAGTGAAATTACAAAATGTCTTGCATTTATAAACTTTATGAACAAGGACTCTCACATATTTATCCATTCAACAATATTAAATAGTGGCTTTGGACAGGTTAGGCTCTTGTAAGTGGCCTGGGAAATGCTCAGACAATGGGTACTCACGTTGGTAAGATTTTGTAGACGTGGTATGCGGGGGGGATGAAAAATTCTGAGGAATTTTTTTCCAAGGGTTTCCCCCCCGATGTTTCCAATGAAAAAGTTAGGAAATCTGGGGGAAGCACTGCAAAAAAATTCCTATGAAATATTTTCTCTTTTGGAATAAGTGAAAATTTTTAATGACAAGATTGTTCTCTCTGAAAATGTGTAGCATGAGAATTTATATGCAAGACAATCTCATCTGGTAATGAGAATTCCTAGGTATACAATAGATTTATATAATATACTTTGAATAATTTGGCAATGATATGCCATAATGGGTTTGATAATGCATTATTAAAGAGTTCAGTGTTTTCATTGTTTTAAAGTTCACCATGATATCCAAATATTTGTCCAAATAATATACTATTTTTTATTACTACAAACTTTGTCTTCCGATTTAAACTTTAATCCCCTCCCCTCAAATGGCAAATATTAGCATAGATACATGTGCTAAGGCAGAGTAGGGTGCAGCAGTTTGCAGCTGTCTGTCAAGAATTGGGTATATTTGCAGTATTGCTTGTAGAAACCAGGCTTTTTACTCCGAAATTCCATAAATATGCTCAGTAATACAATTTTATATGCTAAGTTATAAATGATGTGTTGTTGTACAAATCAGTAAAATAAGTTAAAGTTTGATAGTAAAGTAAGTATTGCATATATTTCCGTTTTTCCCAAATCAATCCCTGCCCCTGATTTCTTAAAAAAATTATATCTCTAGGCTTTGGTGCTGCAGAGAATGTGGGAAGGGGCATTAAAAGGCTTTCTCATACCTATATGCTTTCTTTTCTCAAGCAGTGCAGGGTTTTCCCCCCTTAGGAAAGCTCAAGGCCCCTCTAAGCAGTCAACCAGGAAATCTCTTCTTCTCCTGTTCCCATCCTGATTATCTGGGTTGTATTTGCCCACATATCAGCATATGGTGATATGTACAGGGTTTATTATGGAATACATGCCTTACAGCACAGTCATGTGTAAGTGTACATGGGAGCAACTGTTTCATAGGGCTTATTCCTAAGTAGGTGTGCATAAAATTGCACCCTTACTATTTGCACACAGGGAGTATACATATTTTTTTCTTTCATGGACGAGGCTCATATGCAGGGATTCTTGAAAGGTCTTGCTTTTCGGCATTGCTTTTTGCAGCACAAGTAACCATACCCTCTGGGGGATCGGGAACATGAAGTCCTACTTTTCTAATATCCACATGAACAAACAGTGTGGGAGTTGCAGCCTCCTGTAACAGAAAACTGTACTTCTTTTCCTTCTGCACTTTATCCCCTCTCTCTGGTCCACGTGGTAACATTCCCATATGAAATCATGCCATTCAGAAATTGGTGTGAATCTCATGTACCACTTATGATAACACATAATTTGCTCCATGCACCATAAAGCATCTTCATGCAGGGAAACCAAGGGCCAGTCATTATCTGCCGTTTGGCTGCAGCATTTGCTTGGGCTCCAAAGACAGCATCTTATATTTTATTGCCTTGAATGCAACAATGAGCCATTTTGTGGTGAAAATTAAGAAGAAACATAGGTATGTTTTAGAACTGCAAAATGGAGACCAACTTTAGCCATTGAGAAAATATGGTGGTGAAGGGAATACATGAAATGTTCTTGCTTCCTGTTCCTTGTGTTTTGTTGAAACATCTGAAGTGGGCCTTTGACGTTTTCCCCCAACTCCTTTTACAAGTTGGCAGTTTGTATATTCATTAATACAATGAGGTGTGGTAGAAAGAGCTAAGTACACCAGCCTCTCAGTGAGTTAGAGTTGAAGTGTATTGAATACTTTTAAACTCTGCATGGTTTGGAGTTTATTGTATGTAACGGCTTCAATCCTGCTGAAAATATTTGCTGATGAAATGTTTTCCTTCAACAGAGGGCAACTTCTCTGTCTCCCTTTCCTGCTGCAGCCCAAAATACTCTTCAGAATCCTGTTCCTAGGATAGAGGACCTCAGGAGCAGTTTGGGGGTGGGGTGGAGAGCTGGGTCCATCTGCCATGGGAGGGGGGAATTGGTAAAAATCACCTCCCTGCACACACACAAATGATTGTTTAGAAATGAGTGAATAAATAGACAACCCACTATCTTGGATTGCCAGCTGTGTCTGTTTGTGATATCTGTAAACAGATATATCTTCAACTGCAGATTAGATCCATTTATTTATGCTTGTTGGCAACCTTTTGTTGCTACTGTTTAAGATTCCGCTTTCCTTCCTTAATTTTTTAAAAAATCTACACAGAATCTGTGAGGAGGTTCAGGATTTTGAAACATTTAATTATTTACTTTATTTATAGTCTACCTTGCTTGGTGAATGCAATGGGAACAAAATATTCACCACATTAAAATATGTACACAATAAGGAAAGGTGATGTACTTGTAAAATAATTGCATATTCATGTTAGGGAATCTGTAGCATGTAGAGCCAAATCTTCTGTTTGTGTACATTAACAATGTCATTGTGACAGTCTTGATGATTGTTCACTACGCTCCATGAAGTAAAACTGGTCAGCTTACTGGACTTATCTTTTGTTCCTTTTAGTTCATTTTCTACATTCCCTGGAAACATAACAGAGGAAGAAAAGATCCTACAGTTTCAAGAAGGACATAAGACTTAGTAGCGCAAGTTGTTTGATGATCCCCATATTGTATTTAAAATATGCTGTTTGTTTGTGTATGTTTGTGTGCATCTTCCAGCCCTTTTAGGAAATGTTTTTGGAAATTGTTTTGTAAGAAATCTGTTTGTTCACAAATAAGTGTTAATTCAATTCAAGTCTTGTCTTGATTTGCTCATCTGTTGCATAAAATAAAATCTCACTTTATGCTTTATTTATGGGATTGCAGAATATTGTAAGGCAAAGTTTCTATAATATGCACATTTTGGGGTACTCATTTGCACCACTGCATTTAACCATGGTGCCGTTGTAACATCCCTGCAACACTAGCATAATGCTCAGTTTATAACATTTCATGAGTGGCGCCCCAAGTATGTCCAGTTTTATTCAAGAAAGGTTTGCACTATAGAAACAGGAGAGAAACAGTAGCAAGTGTAATATTAGGATGGAACTAGGTGTTAGGAAGAAAATGTTATGTTCATATTTGTGCCTTCTGTGCAGTCCCACATGAGACTGCGCAGGCCAGCCGCAGAGATAAGCTTTCTCAAGCTTCTAGAAGATTCAGCATTCAGGAATAATCCCCCTCCCTTTCATCTTGAGTTGGGGTCTTTCCCGTCTAAACGGTCGCATGACAGAGGTGGGGAGAGCACTCCTCCCTCGTTCTATTGCTGTCACTGTGGAGAGAGGACGTATTTGTCAGCTTCTCCATCTTCCAGGCATTCTGTGGCAAGTAGGGAAGAATCTCCCTAACCTGGATACCCAGGCTAGCCTAATCTCGTCAGATCTCAGAAGCTAATCAGGGTCGACCCTGGCAAGTATTTGGATGGGAGACCTCCAAGGAATACCAGGGTCATGATGCGGAGGCAGGCAATGGCAAACCACCTCCAAACGTCTCTGGCCTTGAAAACCCCACCAGGGGTCGCCATAAGTCAGATGTGATGTGATGGCAAAAAAAGGGGGGGATGGATCATAGCATTGTTTAAGAAATGTCAGCAGTGTGGCACAAAGATGGCTCAGGACAATGAGCACTCTGAATTGCTTAATTTGCCTAGAAGAAAGGCACAACACCGCAAGTTCTTATTCCAACACCCCCTGTGGGTTTCTTTCATAGAGCCGCTTTTAACTGGGCAACCCTTGCATGCCGTGCTTTTGGTATAAGTAACCAACACATCTGGCAAGCTGCAATATCGACAAGGCATGATGCAGCCAGACCTCCCTTTGATCACCTACCATCGGAACCAGAGGAGGGCTGTGAGCATGACTCAGAAGACAAGTCTAAGTACACTTCAATGCCATCACCTGATGGTGCCATCAGGAACCCCTCACCAGTTTTACTGACTGAGAACTTGAAACTATACTCAGAGCAACTTATTAGGATGTTGGAAGCCCTCGGACTGGTCTGTGCCCCCTCAGATCAGAAACCTTCAGATCCTATAAGGTATTTACAAAATGTGTCTCGGCAGTGGGGCACTTAAGGTTGCAGGGCTGCTCTGTCTACCTATTTCTATATGATTGGCTTTTTGTGGGGCATTCATACATTTCTCTGTCAAGACATCTCTCCCTAGCCATAGAGACCCTAAAGCAGGGGTCGGCAAACTCATTAGTCAAATGAGCCAAATATCAACAGTACAACAATTGAGATTTCTTTTGAGAACCAAATTTCTTAAACTATATAGGTAGGTACACTGTTTATTAACTTAATAAACTTTAATTAAAGTTTTAAGTCTTAATTAAACTATAGGTACACTGAATAAAACTTGATATCATACTTTATTTATTGATAAAAATTAAATTGTAAGTCCCTGCCATTTCCACCTCCCCGTCCGGAGTCCTCGTCTGGAGTCCTGGTCTACCACCATAAAAGCCTATTGGTAGACCTGGCCTCCGGCTGAGTCCCATTGGGAGGCCAGGTCTACCCATTGGCTTTCTTGGCAGTAGACCTGGCCTCCAGAGGCCCATAGAAGCCAATTGATAGACCTGGCCTCTGAAGGGGGACTTTTTCCCCTCCTCGGAGTCCAGGTCTACCGACAAGAAAGCCAGTGGGTAGACATGGCCTCCCAATGGGACTCAGCCAGAGGCTGAGCCCGCCCCACCCAACAGCTGATAGGCGGGGGGGCCAGGAACCGTCGAGCCGCCCGCCCAGCAATCACGCGGCTAGAGGGGAGGGGAGGCTTTAGCCTCCCAACCATTAAGGGCAAGGAAAAGGAGGACCTGGCCATTCTTGGCGGGGGAGTGGGGAGAGACAGCGTGCCCGCTCTCTCTCTCTCTCAGACGCGCTGGCTCCACAGCCCAGCTGCCAGCACGAGCAGGCGCAAGAGCAGGGGCTCTGAACCAAGTTCGGAGAGCCGCACTCAACGGGCCAAAGAGCTGCATGCGGCTCTGGAGCCGCAGTTTTGAGACACCTGCCCTAGAGGGTTTAGGGTTTGTAATTAAAAGAAACTTATGTCTAGAGCCGACCCAGAACATCCCATTCATTGGGGCGTAGTTAGATTCCATCTCCAACAGAGCATACCTACTGTTGCAAAGAACACGAGTCATTCAGGCACTCATGACAGATTTCAAAAAGCAGTCCACATACAGAAACTTTTAGGACCAATGGCCACTACCACAGCAGTGGTGGATCATGCCAGGCTACACATGAGATCTCTTCAGATCTGGTTTATACACAAGTTCAAGATTAACTGTGACCACCCCGCCCCCCAATGGCTTAGACTTCCAATACGGAGTTGGGTGATTAGCCATAGCTTGGTGATCCAGGGTTAAGAATTTATTTCAGGAGGTCCAATTAGGAACTCATCCACATGATATAGAGATATTTACGGCTGGGGAGCAAACTGCTGCCAATTTCATGTAAAGGGCCAATGGTCAGATAAGTCTAGACTGCATATTAATTCACTGGAACACAGAGTCGTCATGTATGCTCTTGCCTCTTTTTCAGCCGTGCTTGATGGGAAGCGACTGCTACTGGCTGCGGACAACATGACAGTAAAAATCCATATCAACATACAGGGAGGCACAGGCTTACTTTCTCTGCAGGGAAGCATGTCGTATTTGGCAGTGACCCATTCAACACTGCATCTCTCTGACGGCCATCCATGTAGCAGGGCAAGCTAGTGTAACAGCAGAGAGGCAAGGGCAGACCACAAATATTCAGAGAATGGGGTCAGCTTGCAATAGACCTTTCGATACAGCAGACAACACCAAGCATCCACACTTGTTCCTGCACAGCAGTGGACAGGTATTCAATAGGGGATGCCTTCCAGTACTGCTGGTGGCATGGCCTGTTATATTCCTCCTCCCCCCTTCCCCAAATTGCACAAGGTAAATAGCCAGTCTCAGGACAGACAAGTCGACCTGATAGCCTCCTACTGGCCAAGAAGGGCACGGTTCGCAACTCTGAGGAATCTAGCCAAAGGAAGGTACAAGACCCTCCCATTAGAGGAAGGCTTGCTGGCGATAAACCCACTTCTCCACCATGACGTGAGTTCACTCCACCTGACCATGTGGCTAATTCAACTGTAGTCCACTATTCTGATAGGGTGGCAGACGTATTGATATCAGCCCACAAACCCACCATACTAAAATCATAATGCTAAGTATTATCGTTTTACTCAATTGGTGTCTCAGCTGGGGGTTAGGCCTGACCAGTTCTCATTGATTACTTGCTATCACTCAAAGGTGCTGGCCTCTCTAGATCCTCAGTAAAGCTTCATTTGGCTGCAATCTCAGCATTCCATTTAGGGACATATTCTTGCTCAGTGTTCTCAAACATGCACATAGAAGTTTTTAAGAGTCCTTAATAATTTGTATCCTGTAAAACCTCCAGTACCTCAATGAAGTTTGTCTTTGGTTTTGTCCCAGTTTATGTATAAACTGATCAAACCCTTAGCTTCGTGTGATTTGTCTTTTCTGTCCTACAACACTGCGTTTCTGGTAGCAATCATTTCGGCTCGCAGGGTGGGAGAGCAATGCAGCCCCCTCGCTTCACCAAGTTCCACCAGGAAAAGGCAGTCTTACGTCCAGTATGGGTTTTCTCCCCAAGGTAGTTTCTAAATTCCACATATCACAGGGCATAGTTCTGCCAGTTTTCTTCCCGGATCTTCAGACAGTGGCTGAACAAACCTTACACTCCTTAGATGTTAGAAGAGCACTATTGTTTTATTTACAATGTACAGTGACTTATAGACAATAACCTCTTCATATGCTTTAGAGGTCAGAAGAAGAGTAAGGCAGTTTCGACTCAGACCCACAGTGAAGCTAGCAGAACTTTAGCAGAAGCTAGAGTGCCCACTGCTTCTCAGAGCTCAAGTATCCTCTGCTGTGCTCCACTCCAAAATCGATCTGCCAGTCATCTGTAGAACTGCAACTTGGTTGCCACCTTCCACATTCGTGAAGCACTATTCCATTGATGTGGACTCCAGAAATGAAGCCGCTGTTGGGAGAGCAGTTTTACAATCACTTTTCCCATGAACAGTACACACCCACCTCCGTAAGTGAGCTTGCTACTCTCCCACATGGAACTGCACAGAAGACACGAAGATGAAAACAGGGTTCATCGAGTGTCTTTTGTTCCGGCACACATCCCTCCCCCTTTTCCCTGCTGTGGGCTGCCAAATTTACTGAATTTGCCTGCTCCACGGCGATGGAGAACTGAGGGCGGAGCGCTCTCCCCACCACCACGTGACCGCTTAGGTGGGAAAGACTCCAACTCCAGCTCAAGATACCAGGGAGGGAGAGCCCTCCTGAATGCTGAATCTTCTAGAAGCTTGAGAAAGCTAATCTGTGTGGCTGGCCTGCATAGTCCCATGTGTGCCTGCATAGAAGGCACTGGATGCTGAACAGTTACAGGTAAGTGCAACCTTGTTTTTCCTTTGTACTGTTATTATGCAGTAGGACGAGCTTCTAGAGCAGAACCAATGGACAAGATTTGCCTCATCTTTACCATGTACTCAGACTCTTCTCTACATGTACACAAACAAGCATTTTCCATTTATCTCTGTCTCTGAGCTGAGCTCTAAAACTGGAAGATCAGCTGATAAACATTTGCTAATCATTTGCAAGGACATGAACATAGTGGATATTGGAAGAGTCAAACATTTGTTGCCCACTGATTCTGACATGCAAATGCCTCACAGCATTCCTACATTCTTGTTATCCTATGGGTTTGGGAAAACTCATTTGCCAAGATAATATCTAGATCCACTCTAAGCAATTATCCAGCTATGGTCATAGTTCTGCATTAGTAGCTGTGGTCAATAGCATATAATACACACTAGCATATACGTTAATTGAACAAAATTAGACAGTTGCATACTTGTCGCGATGCATACAATGACATAGAAAGTCACTTAGATTACTGAGAGAGTAATCCTAAACAGGTCTACTAAGAAGTAAAGCCCATTTTATTCAATGGAACTTACTCCTGGGAAAGTGTTCTTAGGATTTCAGCCTCAGTCAGAAACTCAGAAGTTAAGATTTGTGTAATGGTGAGGATGTCAAACTGGGATCTAGGAGACCCAGTTTCGAATCCCCATTCTGCCATGGAAAACTTGCTGGGTGATTTTGTGCCAGCAACACATTCTTAGCCTAACTTACCTCACAGGGTTGTGAGGGTAAAATGGAGGCAAGGAGAATGATGTAGGCTACTTTGGGGGGCCCCTTGGGGAGAAAGGTGGGCTATAAATGGAACAAATAAATGTGATGTATAATTACTGAAAGCCCTGACCTGGATGGCCCAGGCCAGCCTGATCTCGTCAGATCTCAGAAGCTAAGCAGGGTCAGCCCTGGTTAGTATTTGGATAGGAG
Source organism: Euleptes europaea (assembly GCF_029931775.1). Taxonomy (NCBI): domain Eukaryota; kingdom Metazoa; phylum Chordata; class Lepidosauria; order Squamata; family Sphaerodactylidae; genus Euleptes; species Euleptes europaea. The sequence goes on along the minus strand of NC_079316.1, from coordinate 30,774,366 downwards.
ACCACCAAGGAATACCAGGGTTGCTGTGCAGAGGAAGGCACTGGCAAACAACCTCTGTTAGTCTCTTGCCATGAAAACCCCAAAAAGGGTTCGCCATAAGTCAGCTGCAACATGAAGGCACTTTACACACACATAATTACTGAAAAGCTTCAGCCCCATTGTGTATATATAGGCGAGAAGTATCTGTCAGTTTGCTGTCATTGAGATGTCTTGGACTAGGTGTGTGCTAAATTTCAGCTCTCCTTTGTGGAAGTACCTCACAATTGCGATGTCTCTGTAACCCAATCAATTGGCCAGTTAGTAAGACCTTGGTTTGCAATTCCAGGAATGTATTAATATTATTTTTCTTTGCTTAGGTCAAATTCCCTCCAATCAAATCTAAATGCAGTCTGGACGCTGCTCAAGTTTACAAAGATTTGCAGATTAAGATGTAGCAGTAGTAATACAATGCACAGTGTGTTTGTAGAAGAGGCTGAGTTAGCATTTTGTTCTTCTTTGCTTGTAGAGCATTTAATAATATCGAACTCAGCTTTCCCTTTTGAGGGACAAGGCCCAAACCTCAAACTCGAAGCACTCTCCTTGCAGCCAATATAATTACTTTTGCAATGAATTTTTTGAAGGTTATTATTTAGGCTTTCAAATTGCTCTTCATTGTTCGCACACCTGCTCTGCCTACAGCTTTACAATCTGAGATTATGACCTGAGGTACATATGAATTTTTTTTTTTTAATGCCAGTTACAAAATGAGTCACTGTGTGTTTCAGCAACTCCGATAGGCTTACTGGACTGACGTAATATGGAGTTTCATCACTGTGGGCAGTCATAGCATGAGCAGAATGGGATGGAAATTGTTTTGGAGGGGGGAATATATGGCCTGACATTCCTTGTTAAAACTAACATTAGAAGTGTTGTGTTAACTGATACACATGCCTCTGGATGCTCCGGCAGATACATCTACTGTTGTAAGAAGGAAGCTGTTCAGATGCATGCAATAGGTCCAAGGTTCAATCCCTGGCATCTCAGGAGGTGTTGGGGGGAAAAAACCTTTCCTACAGTGGAGATCTTAGAGAATCACTGGGTGTCAGAGCAGACAATACTGATCAGATAGATGAATTGTCTAACTTAGTATAAGGCAGTTTCGTGTGTTCAATAACCCTCTGTAGCCTGAAGCGAAACATCAAAGCTAGTTCCACTGATTTCACTAGAACTTCTTTCCAAGTAATTGTGCTTATAAAAGAGATGCAGTCTGTGCTGAATTGGTGCAGACAGAGGTTTCACACCATTTTTTCTTCTTCTGGCCATTGTTTCACAGTTAATCATAGCAGCATATTTAAAAAATCATTTGTGAATTGGCACCGGTATTTACATTTATTAATTTATTTCAGCAGAAGCTTAATACATCGCAGTCACTGAACTCTCACACCTTCATGTCTTATTTTAAGGTTTTCCATCATACTGGGTTTGCCAAGTGACCAGAAAAAATAGCTTGGCCTGTTCCTGTGCCTTTCACATTTTTGCACACATTGCTGAAGATCGAGCCGCCATTGGTATAAGAAGGGAGTACAAAAGTTGGCAACCCAAATTCCTCTTGCTCATTACATTTATTGGAAGGATCATGGCCACATTTGTGCAAATAACAACATTTATGGTTGTCCTCTTTTAAACTGACCCTTGTAGCTTTCCCTTTAACCGTAATTTGATCTGTAGCCATGTAGAGGCATGAAAAGTTTCACTTGTCTATTTCTGCATCTGAAACATACAAGAGCAGGCCTGCCTAGTTCTTTTCTGGCCAGGGGTATTGCAAAATTGACCTCTGTAATGTTCAGGGCATAAAAATATAAGCAAGAATATTTGCAGGACGCCCAGAGATAAAACTGAACTGGGGAAAAGCTGCCCATTTCCCTGACACACCCTTAGAATACAATCAAGCTACCAGTAACTATGACAATGCAAGTCCAAAGAAAGAAACTTGACTGAAACTAGTTTGCCTTTTTATGTGGTATTTCTTTTAGAGTTCCTTTCAGCTGTTACTGTTTACTGGTAAAGGGGAGTGTGGGAAGTAAGAATACCTTGGCTCTATAGTTAACATCTTTATTAAAAAAAATCTAACATGCTTGGGACAAAGAAAACATCAAGAGAAAGTAAACAGAAGAAGAAAAACCGGAAGGTCATTTTATTACCGTTTTCTCCCATCTGTTTTTCATCTTGCTGTGTTTCTCTCCATCTTTCCTCAAAGGAGATCAATGTGCAGCATACTGGGTTTTCCTCCCTCCCTTTATCCCCACAACAACCTTTTTGATGTAAGCTAGGCCCAGAGCGAGACACTGATTAGACCAAGGTCACCCAGTGAGCCTTGTAGCCTGGATGATATTTTGAACCCAAGTTTCTCTGATCCAAATCCATAGCTACTGGTTTATCACTTCCGAAAGCCCATTTGGAATACAAGTATTCTTGGAATACAAGCCAGCGTGGTGTAGTGGTTAAGAGCGGTGGTTTGGAGCGGTGGAGTCTGATCTGAAGAATCGGGTTTGATTCCCTACTCCTCCACATGAGCGGCGGAGGTTAATCTGGTGAACTGGATTTGTTGCCCCATTCCTACACATGAAGCCAGCTGGATGACCTTGGGCGAGTCATACATTCTTAGCCCCACCTACCTCCCAGAGTGTCTGTTGTGGGGAGGGGAAGGTGATTGTAAGCCGGTTTGATTCTCAAGTGGCAGAGAAAGTCGGCATATAAAAACCAACTCTTCTTCTTTTATACCCCACTTTAAAAATTCCCCTAACTCTACCCCCCGGCCCATTTGAGCAAGGGATATTCCTTCCACATGGAGTCTACTCGCCACAAAACCTTTAGACTTTCCTCAGATGCCATCTCAGATCAGCAGAGGGCCAGCTAAAGAGCCATTTCACAGATGCACTGCTTAGGTTGGTGCCTTGAGACCGGAACCTAAAAAAAATTCCTGCATTGCGTGGCAACATTGTGGATATCTTAAAGCTGTCCCTCTTGGGCTGCCTTGCTTGCATCAGGACAAAGTGTCCTGGGTTTCTGTATCAAGCCACCCTTTGCATAGGGGAGCATTCCTGATTGCTTATTAGCTTACCTAACAATAGGCATCCTGATGGACGACTGTGTAAACATTCCTGGAGACCTGTGTAATTGTCTCTGGACCCTTTATATACCTTTGGAGTTTGAATAATTGCATTAATCAGATCTCTTTCAACAAGCCTCTTTCCATACACATTTGTATTTGTATTTTTTTGTTGTTCTGTTTTGTTTGTTTTGTAAAAAAAATTCTTTTATTATTCTTATTATTGTTAGTTATAAAAATCAATAAAAAAATTTAAAAAAAGAAAAAAAAAGAAAATACCTTCCAAAGCAGCCATTTTCTCCAGGGGGACTGATCTCTGTCATCTGGAGAGCAGTTGTAATTCTGGGTGATCTCCTGCCCTCACCTGGAGGTTGGCAACTCTAGTTCCCCTGGAGGAAACGGCTGCTTTGGAGGGTGGGGTCATTGGCATTATACCCTTCTGAGGTTGCTCCCCTTCTCAAACCTCTCCATCCCTCAAATCTCCAGCAATTTCCCAACCTGGAGTTGGCAACTCTACCTACTTCCCACCCAAAAGCCAACCTACTTTTATCTGCTGTGAAAAAGGCAAATTCCATGCTGGCCATAATTAGACAAGGAATAGAGAATAAAACTGCTGCTATCATACTGCCCTTGTACAAATCTATGGTGAGACCACACTTGGAATACTGTGTGCAGTTCTGCTCACTACACCTAAAAAAGGATATTGCAGAGCTTGAGAAGGTGCAGAAAAGAGCAACCAAAATAATCAGACGACTAGAGCAACTGCCCTATGAGGAACGGTTAAAACGCTTAGGGCTGTTTAGATTGGAAGCAAGGTGGTTAAGGGGAGACATGATAGACATCTATAAAATTATGCATGGTTTGGAGAGAGTGGGCAGGGAAAAACTTTTCTCCCTCTCATAATACTAGAACATGGGGACATCTGCTGAAGCTGGAGGGTGACAGATTCAAAACTGATAAAAGGAAGTATTCACACAATGCATAGTTAAATTGTGGAACTCCCTACCCCAGGATGTGATAGCTGCCAACTTGGAAGGCTTTAAGAGGGGAGTGGACATGTTCATGCAGGAGAGGGCTATTCATGACTACTAGTAAAATGGATACTAGTCATGCTGCATACCTATTCTCTCCAGGATCTGATGAGGATGCCTATTTGAGACACCCTCAGTGACTGTGCCCTTGAACAGCTTTGGAACACAGGCAGGACAATGCTGCTGCAGTTGTCTTGTTTGTGGACTTCCTAGAGGCACCTGGTTGGCCACTGTGTGAACAGACTGCTGGACTTGATGGACCTTGGTCTGATCCAGCATGGCCTTTCTTATGTTCTTATCTGCCCCTCTGTCTTAAGTTTTCTGCCCCCCCCCCCCCCCCGCAACCTCTACCTTGGAAAACTACAGTCTTTCTCCACAGTGGGGACCAAAGCAGCTTACATTAGTCTCCTCCCCTCCTTTTTATCCACACAACAACCCTGTGAGGTAGGTTAGGCTGAAAGTATGTGAGTGGTCCGAAATCATCCACTAAGCTTGCACAGCAAGATGGGGATTTGAACCTGGGTCTCCCAGACCCTACTCTGAAGCTCTAACCGCTGTACCACACTGGGTTTCATAGAGTGTTTGCTTTGGAACAGTAGCAAGCAGCCAGGCCTAGTTCAGTCATGCCAGCTGGGTAGTAATTACATTTTGCCAAATTCTCTTTTCTGTGTAACTCGTACAGTTTCCTCTTTCTGATGCTGGCCCTTGCACCTTTGTTGGTGGGTTTTTTTATGAGCAGTATCATTGAAAGCCGGTGACCTCAAACAATGCTAAGAGTAATAGCTTTCTGTCCGTTGCAGTGAGGGCACAGAAACGCTCCTTAATTTTCAGAATGCCTTATATAACCTGTTTTCTTTCCTTCCTGCTCATAATCCCCTGGATTCTCAAAGTGGGAGGCAAGTTTCACTAAAGAAGCAGAGGCATTCACTAGCACAAGTTCATGTTCTTTTTTTTCTTTTCTTTTTTGCCACTTAACAGTTTCATAACAGGCAGAAATTCAGCAAGTGAAGCAGCTTCCAGCATTGCTTCTCTAGGCAACTGTTGAACACAGGTCCAACTGTAACAAAGACTGAAGTGCTTTCCCCTCCTAAATCCGAAACCAAAGCAGAATATTTCTGGTCTCCATTCCATAGTCTTTCCAATCCTTCTTGATTTATTCCTATTTCCTTTGGTTCTACTGACCTTTTCTTCCCACTGAATGTACTAATCAATGCAAAGTCTCTTGTAGAGTTTGGTCTAAAATGGACTCTGTCCAAACTTTTTGTTCCTTAGCAAAAGAGCAAAGCTACCGAGAGCTGTTCTGTTTAATAGGTAGAAGATTCTCTTGCTCCAAAGTACATTCAACTAAATAATTCTAAGCAGCTTGCTCTTTAAAGCAGCTCATTGCTGGAACAGAGAAGTTGTTTCTGTTTGAGTGGAACATTTTCTTTTTGGAATCATTCTTCTTTAGGGCCTGTTTGAACAGCGCTTACTTCTTTCTCTGGCAAATCTCACGCTGGGGCTAATTTTTCCTCCCACTCCAGTATAAGTCTAGGGGAACCCCATTGAAGTTAATAGAGCTAAACCGGTTTAAACCTGGAGTGAAAGAATTACTGGAAGCTTTGCGTGAGCTAAGCAGGAACAACCCTTCACTGTTACTTGTTAAATTGTGACACACAAATTATAGGCTGAGTTGCACAGGAGAAAACAGGGACCAAGAGCTTGTAGGTTCTATTCCTGGCCTTGGAAAGGGTGTTTCCTTTGGGCAGAGCTGGAATTTTGGGAGGGCAGCCTGCGTGGTGGACTGAAAGTTAACCTGCCCCTTTCCCAGTGCAATCCTAAATAGTTACAGTCTTCTAAGTCCATTGCAGTCAATGGGTGTAGAAGGGTGTAACTCTATTTAGGATCACACTGGTTAATCCCCGCAGGCAAAAAAAAAAAGGTGATAGACTTTAGTTTTGTCAGTATTTTCTCTTTTCTTCCTCTTTTTCTGTCACTCTTTCTCCTTTCTCTCCCTCTCTTTCTCCCTCTTTTTCTGTCTGTTTCTTTGTCTCCCTCCGTCCTTTTCTTTCTTTCCCTCCGTCTCTTTCTTTCTTTCTTTCTTTCTTTCTTTCTTTCTTTCTTTCTTTCTTTCTTTCTTTCTTTCTTTCTTTCTTTCTTTCTTTCTTTCTTTCTTTCTTTCTTTCTTTCTTTCTTTCTTTCTTTTCTTTCTCCCACTCTCTCCATTTCTTTCTCTCTTTCTCCCTCCCTCCCTCCCTTCCTTCCTTTTCCTCTTTCTCTGTTTTCCTTCCTCCCTTGCCGATCGACTGCGGGCTGCGCCCCCCGGCGCCTTGTTTGCTGGGGCCCACTGCTGGCTGGGAGGGGGGGAGCGGGGGCGCCCTGCAGGCCTTCTCTGTGTGGCCTCCCCTGGGGTTGCCAAGCTCCAGGTGGTGGCTGGAGACCTGGCAACCCTAGCCTCTCCCCCCCACACCGGGAGAGCTACACCTGGTATGGCCCCTGAATGATGTTATAAATGCGCAAATGGCCCTTGGCAGGAAAAAGGTTCCCCACCCCTGCATTAGAGTCAATCATGACAGACCAGGAAGGGGAGGCAGGAAACCTTGGTTGGTTCTTTGTTCAAGATGGATGCAAATGGTCCATTTTAACCACAGTTTAGGCTTTGCACTCGGCTGGCTCATGCAGCTATGTGGTGCTGCTAGACCAGATTGAAATGCTGAATTGTCATTCTCAGTTCAACAGACAGCAGACCCCCAGGATTTCCCAGCTTCTTTTATTCTTTTAAATGTTTGAAGTGTCAGATAAATGTTGAAGTGCCTGATAAATGTTTGAAGTGCCAGGAAGGAGCTATACCTCCCTTTGCAAAACTGTTGTTAGGCATATAAAATGAGGGTAAGCGATGTCGCTAACAATTCCTGATCCATAAGCTTAATTTTTCAGTAATTGCACTGGTCCAGAGGAACTTCAATAAGCAGGCCACAACTAGCAGATGAAACCCAATTAACTGGCATTATCATTTATCACAAGTTTCTTTCACTGCACTCTGACACTTTTCTATACGTACTGTCGTTAGGGTTGCCAACCTCCAGGTACTAGCTGAAGATCTCCTGCTATTACAACTGATCTCCAGCCGATAGAGATCAGTTCCCCTGGAAAAAATGGCTGCTTTGGCAATTTAACTCTATGGCATTGAAGTCCCTCCCCAAACCCCTCACTCTTCAGGCTCCACCCCAAAAACCTCCCGCCGGTGATGAAGCGGGACCCGGCAACCCTAACTGTCGTAGATTTTTTTAAAAATTCTTTTTGGTTGTGCTGATGGAGAATTCTAAAAAGCTGAAAAACGTACGATGCCAATAAAAGTTATCACCCTAACTGTTTGGGATGAAAGCATGGAGTTGTTATTTTTTTTACAGATCGCAATGTCTAGGTAGCCTGTTATCACCATTTATGTTCAGCAACTGTGCCGTCCTGTCATAGCAAATCATTAAACCACATCCTGGAGTATGCAATAACTCACCGATGTGCATTGAGTCAGAAAAACACGCAGTAACTATGCCTGAAACAACTTCACCTTTTCTGCAGCCGGCAGGGAGATCGTGACACATTCTGCTGTTCCCAGAATGAAGCATGAGCCCATCTTTGTATTTTAAATTTACCCAGCCATGTTATCATAGCAGGATTATTCACATTCTTGCCACCGGCACAGTATCATTGAGCCTAGGATGATAACCTATTAAATTAAACAAATGTGAAGATTCTTTTTGTCAGGTATTATACCTTTCTGTTTGACTACTTTGAGCTTGAGGCAAATTATATGGCTGCTGCATCAACAATGACTCACATCCCTTTAGGTTTATCAGCTGTCTCCTTCTTAGGGGTTGTGCTCTTCAAGAAACCCAGCCAATTCACCCTAATTGTTGCACTCCCTAGCATGCTATAATAGAGTCATAGAATCATAGAGTTGGAAGGGACCTCCAGGGTCATCTAGTCCAACCCCCTGCACAATGCAGGAAATTCACAATTACCTCCCCTACACACACACTCCAGTGATCCCTACTCCATGCCCAGAAGATGGCCAAGATGCCCTCTCTCTCATGATCTGAATAAGGTCATAGAATCAGCATTGCTGACAGATGGCCATCTAGCCTCTACTTAAAAACTTCCAGGGAAGGAGAACCACAGACTCCATGCTTCCACTTCTGTCTGTTCTCTCCCCACCCCCAGGCTATTCTTGCTTTTAAGGCTTCAGAAAAAGGAGTTGAATAATAGGGTGGAGGTATTATCTTTTAAAGAACGGACATCGTGGCCTTATTCAAAGGGAATATCAAATTGCATTTTCTTTTTTCCTGGCAAGATTTTCATGTTTGGATGCTGCATTCCTCTACAGCAGAACTCTCAAGGCTGGGCACCAGGGGAGAGGATGTGTGACCGCCATGGTGAAATTATATGTCTTGGAAACCAAAGGACCATATTCCATTTCCTGTATCAAGATAGGAATGCTTCAGGGCCTTTGACCAAGAAAGAGATCTTTTGGGTGGCTGCTGTTGAAAAGTACAAGGAGCTGGGCTTGGGTTAGTCATCAAGTTGGGTGGTAGCAAGTCACCTAGTGGTTGCTTCTGGGCCGGGCCTTGATGAGTCCTTTCTAAAGACCAGAAGAGCTCTCTCCCTTTCCACTTCGTTTTACTGACAGAAACCAAGGCTTGAAGACTGGCAGTACTGTAACAACCCCCACAATAGCCACTGAGCTCTTCTTTCTTAAAGGTATAGGCTCTGCTTCTGTTAACGTGGTGGGGTTTAACCCACCACTGTTTTTGTTTTTGAATTTCAAATGCTTCTGTAAATCAGGGGCTTTTCTCAGATTTGTAGAAAAAGCTGTCTTGTCTGTTCATGGCTCCAGTCTCCAGATTCAAGTATCCACAGATTTGACCAAGTTGAGAATTAGGTACCGTATTTTTCGCTCCATAAGACGCACTTTTTTCCTTCTCAAAAGTGAGGGGAAATGTGGGTGCGTCTTATAGAGCGAATGTGCGCACAGAGCCGGCTGGGTGCGCTGGGAGGCAGCCGGGGAAAGCTGCCTCGCGCCGTTCCAGCGCGCCCAGCCGGCTCTGTGCGCCCGCCCAGCCCGCTCTGTGCGCTTGCTCGCCTCCCAGCTGGGAAGCGGAGGGGGGGCGGCTTGGCGCGCCCGCCCGCCTCCTCCCCGCCCGCTCTGAGCGCTTGGAGCGCCTCTCCCGCCCGGCTCCTCCCAGCTCGCTCTGAGCTCTTGGAGCGCCCGCCCGCCTCCTCCCCGCCCGCTCTGAGCGCTTGGCGCGCCCGCTCCCTGCCCACGTTTTTAGAGGAGGAAAACAAGATTTTTTCTTGTTTTCCTCCTCTAAAAACTAGGTGCGTCTTATGGAGCAGTGCGTCCTATGGAGCGAAAAATACGGTATATTGATATTTCAAGCCTCTAGTGCAGGTTCTAAATCAAGGTTCCTCTTACATAGCCTGCCAATAAAGGAACAAAAAGGTATTGAAAAAGGAAATTGATCTTTGGTTTGCTGGTGTTCCATGAGAGCATCTCCCTATAACCAGGGCTTCTAAAAGAAGCTACAATCCAACTGAGAAGATGACCTAAATACAAATCCATTGTTTACATCCCTGCTTATTACATGGAGACAGGCTTAAGGCAAGGGCTATAACAAGGCTTGATGGGCCAAGAAATGACCCACTCTAATTGGGAAGCCTACCAAGGTTTTCATTTGTTTTACGACGCTGGAGAAAGTGCTGTTCTGCTTTCTTTATGAGCATTTAATAAACGTGTGGCAGGAGCAATAATCTGTTCTACGTGCTATCACAGTGTGCCTTTGCCTTACGATGACCTGCCAGAAATGAAAATTAATCAATACTATCAAATGCCCGTTGCTTTAAAAGCTAGCTGGTATGCCACGCAGTGGTTGAGCCACAAATCAGGATTGTTGTTGATTCGATTGTTGTTGAATTCTAAGGCTTGGATCCACAGAGATTTCCACAGATGGATTTCCACCTACAGAGTAGGACTTCCTCCACCTCAATTCTTCCATTGCAGTCCCAAATCATCCCCTCCTCAGTGTTGCTCCTGGGGGAAAGGGAGCTCAAAGGAGAAGCATGGGGTGGAGTCAGAGATCTGTAGTGGAAGGGGATACTTGGCCAAAATCATCTCCCCCTCCCATTTATGGAATTCCCTCCACTGGATCCAAATAGTGCAATCCTATGCAGAATTTCTCCAGTCTAAATCCATTGAAATCAATGGGATAGATGGGAGTAAATCCTCCTAAAATTGTGATGTTAACCTATTTTCATTGTATTAAAGTATAAGAACATAAGAAAGGCCCTGCTGGATCAGACCAAGGCCCATCAAGTCCAGCAGTCTACTCACACAGTGGCCAACCAGGTGCCTCTAGGAAGCCACAGACAAGACGACTGCAGCAGCACCATCCTGCCTGTGTTCCACCGCACCCAATATAATAGGCATGCTCCTCTGATACTAGAGAAAATAGGTATGCAGCATGACTAGTATCCATTCTAACTAATAGCCATGAATACCCCTTTCCTCCTTGAATATGTCCACTCCCCTCTTAAAGCCCTCCAAGCTGGCAGCCATCACCACATCCTGGGGCAGGGAGTTCCACAATTTAACTATGCGTTGTGTGAAAAAATACTTCCTTTTATCAGTTTTGAATCTCTCACCCTCCAGCTTTAGCAGATGACCCCGTGTTCTAGTATTATGGGAGAGGGAGAAAAACGTCTCCCTGTCCACTCTCTCCAAACCATGCATAATTTTATAGACTTCTATCATGTCTCCCCTTAGCCGCCTTCTTTCCAAGCTAAACAGCCCTAAGCGTCTTAACTGCTCCCCATAGGACAGTTGCTCTAGTCCCCTAGATGCGACATATTGGAGTATTTCAGTTATGAATGGCTTAGGGGAAAGTAAATAAAAATCCTCAATATACCAAGTTCCCAAAAAACATAACTTGGGATTATCCAATTATATTGTTTGGCAATAGGGTTAGGAAAATCAAAAGGAAATGCTTCTTCTCATGATACCTAATTAACTTATAGAAGTGATTGTCATTCAGTGCAATGATTGTTAATAGCTTAGATAGCATTGAGGATTAGACAATTTTATGGAGAATAAAATTTTCCAACAGTGGAAAAAGGTGTTGGTGAGTTTCATCTGGGGTAATAGTAGATGCAGAATCACCTATAAAAATCTTATAGATGCCAAAGACAGAGGGGGTTTGGCGCTCCCTGATTTAAGATGGTATTATGCAGCAACTTGTTTTGTCTGGTTAAGACAATGGATTACATTAGAAAACCCCAGATTATTAGATTTAGAAGGATATAATATGAGATTTGGTTGGCATGTGTATATATGGTATAATAAAGACAGGGTGAACAAAGATTTTAATCATCCTATTATAAGAGCGAGCTTATTACAAGTTTGGAAGAGATATAAGAAAGGCTTTGAACCCAAAACTTCAGGATGGCTTAGACCCCTGGAGGCTTTTTCAAGAAGAGGCCCAAATATGGACCCTCATTGTAAGACTTATAGGGAATATATACAGTATGAAAATGGCCAATGGAAAAAAGTAAGGAAGAACTAGGTATTTTAGATTGGTTTAAATATTTCCAATTAAATGATATATTCCAAAAAGATGAAAGGTTAGGGTTTATAAATAAGAAATCAACCTTGGAGATAATATTAGAATCGGAAAATAAAGGTTTGATTTCCAAAATGTACCAACTGATATTAGACTATAACCTAGAGCAAGAGAGAGTCAAAAAGGTCATGATTGCATGGGCAACAGATATAGGACACAATATTCATCTGGAAGATTGGGAAAGACTTAGGAAAAAAGAATTTAAATTTACAATTGCTAGTAGTATAAGAGAGAATATGTATAAGATGCTTTATAGATGGTATATAACTCCAGAGATATTGGCCAACATTGACAAATCTATCTCTGATAAATGTTGGAGATGTAAGGAACAAAGAGGCACATTTTTCCATGCTTGGTGGACGTGTAAATTAGTTAAAAAAAATGGAAAAAGGTTATAAGAGAAACTAACAATTTGATTTATGGAAATATAAAATTGGAACCGGAATCCTACCTAATAGGCCTTTTACCAAAAGGAATGGAGAAGGCAGATAGGACAATTTGCCATTATAGCTTTGCGGCTGCAAGAATATTAATAGCTAAAACCTGGAAGGGAGAAACTAGGCTTCTTTTAAAGGACTGGAGAGATAAACTATTATACTTTGTACAAATGGCCAAATTAACTAATAGTCTACATGGGAATGATGTAGAAGAGTTTAAAAGAGATTGGCATAAGGCCTTTGTACATTGGGCTAACACTGCAAAGATTGATTTTATGAAGATTGTGAAAGAGTTCTAAATAAAATACTGTAGTAAAGGGAGATAAAATAAATAATGGATTATATAAAGCTAAGGGGTACTTCTCCGGAAGTCACAATGGGGGGTGGGTGGGCACTTAACACGAGGGAGGGAAGGGGACTTTTACTTTCAATTTTATATTCTTTTTCGCTCTTTCTTCTTTTTTTCTTAGGTAACACTTGATAATCCTTATTGTTAACTTGTTTTAACTCTGTTTAAAATCTTTTTTCCCCTTGTAATTTCTTTATTTTAAAAAAAAATTTCGTTAATAAAAACTCTACATTAAAAAAACGGAAAATAGATGTACTGAAAGGTAAGGCTGTGTAGCTGGGTATCTATCTATCTATCTGTCTGTCTGTCTGTCTACCTTCATCATCATCATCATCATCATCATCATGATTCCTGGGCGGGATAGAAACAAATCTTTAATCTTATGCTTTTTTCGAACAGAATTGATAGAAATCTTCCTTTAACCTAGCATCAAAGATCTTGGATAAGTGCTTTCTAAACTTTAATTCTAAAAGCTTTCTAATTTCTCTGATGCCACATGCTATATTTGGCAAACTGCAGGCTGAGATGCAGCAATACTTAGAAAATGAGATCATGGCATCCTAAATGATCTACAGTTGTATTAGCAGTGTCAATATTTAATTTAATGAAAGCTTCTGCCTGTGACGGATTGTTCCCTACCTTGCAAGCTGCCAAGTTTTTAGTTTGCTGCAGACTCCATCATCGGTGGCTTTCAGAAAATTAAATTCTGTATTTTCAGAATGTGGAATCCATCTGTCCTACCTTCTGCAAAGTGATGGAAGAGTGTGGTGAGGAAGGATTCAACCTACCTTAGACATTGCAGAACTTTCAGGAAGGGGATAAATTGTGAATTCATGTAGCCTGATCCCAAGCAAGTCTATTCACAAGTAAGCCACACCGGGTTCAATATTTCCATGTAAGCAAACATGGGATTGCTACTCTCCTAGAGACAGACAGGAGTGTTCCTGCATGGTGGAGTGATTAAGAGCAATGCAATCTGGAGAACTGAGTTTGATTTCCCACTCTTCCACATGAGTGGTGGACTCTAATGTGGTGAAGTGGGTTGGTTTCCCCACTCCTACACATGAAGCCAGCTGGGTGACCTTGGGCTAGTCACAGTTCTCTTCAAACTCTCTCAGCCTCACCTACCTCACAAGGTGTGTGTTGTGGGGAGAGGAAGGGAAGGAGATTGTAAGTTGGTTTGATTCTCCTTAAAAGTTAGAGAAAATCGGCACATAAAACCCAACTCTTCTTCTTATTCTAGTGTACATGGATTTGGGAGAGTGGCTCTGGGCTAGAATTCATTCTGATGCAGGTGGTTCTTAACTTATGTTGAACTGCCTGATGCCAAGTCAGGTCATTGAGCCATCTGGCTCAGTATTGTCTACTCTGGCTGGCAGTGGCTGTCCAGGAAGAGAAAGGCCTTTCTAACACATGACATCCCTTAACTGGAACTGAACCTGGGGCCATCTGCATACGTCACTTCCACTACTACGTAGCCATGCCCTTTTCCTTAACTTTATCATAGGGAGCCTCCCTGAACGTAGGTCCTATCAGTACTGTTTTGACCAGAGAGGGGGAAAGAATCCTGAAAATTGCATTGTTCTTTGGCTACAGTGCATGCTTTTCTGCCAACAATAGTTCCATGAGTGACTTGCCAAGTTCCTCTTCCCTTGCTGTTATTCATAGCTTGGGTTCTACATTACGTTCCTGTACAAATTGATACAGGTGCTGAAAAGTGGTTCAGTCACTTTGTTTCCTGTTGTTTGGATTCTTGAAGCACGAGTAGAGTTGTTTGCATTTTTAAATTTTGACTTAGATTTGTTTATTTAGACCTCCACTTTTCTCCCCCAAAGTGGCCTACAATATTGTTCTCCCCTCCTCCGTTTTATCTTTAAAACAACAACAGCCCTGCAAGTAGTTTAGGCTGAAGAAGAGTGGTTGCTATCATCACCATATAGGGTTGGCAGCGGAGATACTACTGTGGACTGCGGCGGGGAGTGGGGAGCTGACAGGCAGTTGAATAGGCTGAAAAAGAACCAATGAACATGACTGGAAACAGGACAAATCACAAGCTGGTCAGTTTAATTGATTAAACTCTATGGAAGCTACCTTGGAGACAGCTGGACTGGCTATTCCACCCCTTATTGTAAACTTGGCTGATCTGCTTGCTTTCTATCAGCCAAAGAATGACAGTATCACCAGTATCCTAGTAGATAATATCATCACTATAACAAATCAATATAAGCTGTACCTGTCCTAAAACAAAACCAGAAATGGATCACTGGCACTTCCAGTAAATGTGCAAATGTACTCCTAATGCAGATAACAACCGTTCGATCCTTCCTGATTGTAATAAGCCAACATGAATTACACTTGTCTTTGGTTTTGGACAAGTCGATCACGGGACACTGGAAGGAGCAGGGATAACAGGTCCTATACAAAGCTTTCAGATGCTAGGAGAAGAGATGTTGGGGAAGCTATTTGCATTGGAAGCTATTGCAAATAACCCCTCCATCCCCCTCCCCAAGTACACTGAAGCTGTTGCAAACACCCACACTGATCATTGCCCTGTTGATTTCCAAACCAGACAGCTAATGTATTGTTGGAAGAAGGAAAAGGACTGAAGTGCTACCTTCTGGCTCAACCAAGAGGTATATTGTAGGGCATTAAGGAAGTAATGTCAACCTCAATTATTTTTGAAACCATGAAATGATAGAATCATAGAGTTGGAAGGGATCACCAGGGTCATCTAGTCCAACCCCCTGCACAATGCAGGAATTATGTCTTTCCCCCTCCTGTAGCTTTAAAAAAATGATACAGAGGGAACTCCTGTATAGCATCTCTCTTATCAGTCTTTTATGCATGGCTGTTTCACTTGCTGTCACCCCTCTGACGAGACTTCGGGTCTTTGTGTTGATTATGCATGCTGTTTCTGACCATCAGAGGTCGCCTCACTCTCCCCCTGCCTTTCCCCACGTTTTCAGAGACCTGTTTTATCTCGAATTTGAAAACGCAGGCAAAATGCAGGGAAACACAGGGGGAGAGCGAGGCGACCTCTGACGGTTGGCAACGGCATGCATAATTAACACTAAGACCCAAAGTTGTAGGAGGGGTGATGGCGAGTGAAACAGCCATGCATAAAACACCATCCTCTCCTCCAGTATTTCACTAGAAGTTCCTAAAGAGATAGAACAAGCTTGGTAAGCACAGATTGCTCAGTAATGCCCTCTCTGCTGCTCACACTTGTGGGTTTCCCCAACAGTCCAAACAGCAGCCCTATGGACTGCTTCAGGTCAGGGAAATGGTGTGGGTGGAAGGCTGAAGCCCCTTCTCCAAGCGTGCCATAATGGCTATCCAAAGCAGGCGCCCCACATGAGTGAATTGAGCAATTCCTGGGTGACTGGTACAACAGGACACAGGGTGGGGACCCAGACTTAATCTGTGTTCTCCCTAATGTGTGAGTCGACCATCATAAACTGATTTTGCATCTCTCATCGGATTTGCACTGCCATGAGTTAAAAAAACAAAACAGATTTTCTATATACAAGCAGGGAACCTCCTCCATTAGGGCTGTGGAGGCTGCCTTCCTACAAGGCGGTAAAAAAATGCAATCTTAAAAGTATGCTGTTCATAGTCAGTGCATTAACCAATAGATTGGTTTTTCCCGGTTCATGCACTGAAGGCATGCAGGGTTTCCCAGTGTTCCTCTTTCTTCTGCCTTCTATCCCCCAGAAGGAGCACTCCTGCAGTTTCTGGATCCATGCAGAAGAATAGCTGTGCAGGTCAGTGAAGAGAAGGAAGGAAATGAAATCAAAGATATAGAAAACCAAACGTCACAGTGGGGAGAGAGAAAGAGAGAGAGAGTTCAGAGGTTTCTCAGAAGGATGGGTGCATTTGAAGAACCTTAAGCATTATTGTGCAGCATGCCTCTGGGTCGGCTGAATTAATCTCCAGTTTGGTTGATGTAAATTCTGCCACATTTCCCCTTTGCTTTTGGCCTTTTAGAGGAACTCCGTGTTCTGTTTGGCATTGGGGCATTTGATCCACTATTGGTTTTTACATTCTCAGCAGGAGAATGTGATTTTCCCTTCTTCCTTCCAGAAAGCCAGAGTTGCAACCTAATACCAGCTCCTCCCAGCTTCATCTATTTTGAACTGCCAGGCATTCTTCACAGAATGCAGACAAGGCACTTTAAGACCTGGGCCTAAAACATTGTTTTCTTCCACCTTCCCTCCTCACTTTTTAACATCCACTCTGATGAAGAGTTCTGGAGAATTTGAAAGCTTGCACACCATTTTGTGTTATTTGGATTGGGGATTGCATGGCTTTTGTTTTCAAAGATTGGCATGGGATTCCTCTGAAGAATTTTTTTAAATTGCTCTATTTTAAAAGGGAAATAGGGTAGCAATAGGGATGCCTGCTTCCAGGTAGGACCTGGGAATGCCCCAAAATTACAGCTCATCTCCAGACTACAGACATCAGTTCCCCTGGAGAAAATGGATGCTTTGTAGGGTGGACTCTATGGTATCATTTTCCAGTGAGGTCCTTGTCCTCCCCAACCTCCATCCCTAAATTTCCAGAAGTTTCCCAACCCTACCCCCATTCCTCACCAGTGGCCAGGGGGACCTGTAGGGTTGCCAACCTCCAGCTACTAGCTGGAGATCTCCTGCTATTACAACTGATCTCCAGCGGATAGAGATCAGTTCACCTGGAGAAAATGGCTGCTTTGGCAATTGGACTCGATGACATTGAAGTCCCTCCCCTCCCAAAAACCCTGCCCTCCTCAGGCTCCACCCCCAAAATCTCCTGGTATTTCCCAACCTTAGGTAGCAAGGAAATGGTGGCAACCCTAGGTAGCAAGGAAATGGTGAAATATGCCTCAGGGCCTTTACAGGTTAAGGAATATGACGTGGTGAAAAGGCAAAAGCTCCTTTTTCCTGTCTATCATGGTCGGCATCCAAATTGGGCCATATGCTCGTGGGAATGGATTTCTCAAGTGCATGTCTGACCGATAGTCCTCTTGGTGGGCCCATGCATCATATAGTTAGGCCCTTAGAAGTGGACACCCCGTTACAGTTTCTCAAGGAATCCCATTTGGCCAGTTGTGTTGCCCTACTTCTTTGAGTGGTGAAACCTCCAGGGATTAGCACTTAACCGGATTGGTTTCCTTTGGAGAAGAGAGCACTGGAGACTTATGGCATTTTTATAGCATTTGCTTTATTTACCAATTAACGGGTTGAGTACAGGTAGAGGCGAAGGGGCTCTCCTTCAGAACAGCAGATCCATTACCCCACACTGGATCCACAGAAGGAGAGTATCCCCAAGCCAACTTCACAGCAGAGTTTGTCTGTTTCTTTCTGTCCTTTCCAGTACCAAGGCTGCAGTTTCTTTTCCTCTGTTTTATCACAGGTACCCATCTTCCCTTTAGCTAGGAGGAATGGTAGTCATCTCTTCAAAGCCCTGCCAGGCACTGGAAAAAAGCCATTTTTCTGAATACTGAAGACCTGGAGGATACATCGACAATCACTAAGAGCCAAACTGGATGTTATGGTGGCCATGGGTGCAACCTCTGGCCACTGATGCCATTTTAGAAAATGACAACCATTAAAAAAAATGCCACAAGAGGATCAGGCCCATGGTGCTGTTGGCACCAGATGATCTCCCCACCCCATGCCTACTGTGGGTGGGCTGTTTTGGCACTTTAAAAGGTATGGGGGAAACAGGATTGCCTAGCACTGCCATGCCATGGGCTCATGGCATTTTTAATGGATAAATTCTCCTCTAAAATAGCGTCAGCAGCCATGGGTTGAATCCTTGGCCGCCATCACATCTCGGTTGCCTCTAAGACTCTTTACCATTTCCTTTGTCATGAGCCACAGGCATCAGAGAGCCATCCCACAACACTATTGTGTATTCTCATTTTTTAACAAGACATTATGAAAATCTTCTGTTAAAGTTTAATCTTACTCAGCTTGCATGTTTTCTGTGGGAGGGTTGGCACAGCGCTAAGAATAGATTGGAATGTGGTACTAGGGTTATTTGAAGCACCAGGCAGTGCCCTGCGTGATCCAAGCAAAGATTTGCCTTTTCCAGCTTTCTCCCACCAGATGCCCCTGGGTAACTCACAAGCGAGGCACGAACAGTAGGGACACACAAACACCCTCCAGTCTGGCGTGTGTTCTATTCAGTGGTCATGAATAAGGACCCGGTTTTTCACTCATTTGTTTGATCGTTGGTAAGTTTGTTCATTGTGGCTTGATAGGCTGTTTCACTGTATTCCCTCACTGTATTCCTTCCTGAACATGCAATACAGTGCAGTTGGCTTTTCACACATACATGTTCTTACCAGCCCAGTCGAGTTCTACGACACCTCCATCCTGGCTGTGTAACTTGGTCTGCTTAGCAGGCCATTGCTGAAATAGAGAGTCAGATTGCTCACAAATCAATCATAGAGCCAGTGTGGAGTAGTGGTTAAGAGCAGTGGTTTGGAGCGGTGGACTCTGATCTGGAGAACCAGGTTTGATTCCCCTCTCCTCCACATGAGCGGCGGAGGCTAATCTGGTGAACTGGGTTTGTTTCTCCACTCCTGCACATGAAGCCAGCTGGGCGATCTTGGGTTAGTGGCACTCTCTCAGCCCCACCTACCTCACAGGGTGTCTGTTGTGGAGAGGGGAAGGGAAGGTGATGGTAAGCTGGTTTGATTCTTCCTTAAGTGATAGAGAAAGCTGGCATATAAAAACCAACTCTTCTTGATAAATGCTACATTTCAATAAAATCCTACCCTTTGGTTTTGGTCTTTGTCCTTAGCGATGGTAATAGCTGTCAATCAATTTGAATTGGCGGCGTCTTCGCCCATGCGCAGGGAGAAAAAAATCTCATGCAAATCAGTTCAGGGGGGGCATTCATGGCTGTTCAGCATGAACCAAACAGATCAGGTGATCCACTTGCATCCGATGAACACCACTGAACATAGTAAGTTTGACCATCGAAAGTGTACATGGCAAAAATCTCAGCATCCCTAATGAAGACCTGTAGTTTGCATCCAGGATCGAGCAACTGGAAGTACACCATCATGGTGGTTGATTGCAGAATTTTTAATTAATTAACCCTCTACATTTGCAGTGTAAAATCCTTTGAAGGGTGACATCAGAATCTCAATATAGAACTATTAAAGGAAGTGGGAGAGAATGTAGTAAACAGAAGCTCACACACTGTTAGGCCATTTATGCTTGGTAATTAGCAGCGTGTTCCAGCCTGTAGTGCCCTCATATTTTTTTGAGTTTTTCACACTGAACCGTCATTCAGGAAGTGACTGCAAAGTCGGCGCATACCTGCTTCCCATTTCTTAAGAGCCCTTTTAATGCAACCTTTTGTGTTTGCTCTGCCCCCACACAGAAGAATCCCCTCAAGGAAGCATGCAAAATGACTGCCGCACGTTAGCTATGCAAACAGCAGTTGGCTAATGGAAGGAACAAAGGAGCAGGTGAGTGGGGTGGTGGTGGGATTTCTCCTTTTGTGTCGGGACTGTGAATAAGCATTTTAAAGGTTGCATTTTTAAAAAGATCTTTGAGCGAGCATCAAAATTGACCCTGCCTTAGAAAGCAATTTCCATTGTTTCTCTTTTGAAACTGACCGTGTCTGTAACAAATGCAGGTGGTTAGAAAATCACACAATTGCACCCTCTAGATATGAGTTAGGAATGAACCATGGAGTGTACACTCCGTGAATGTAAGTCATATTAATTAGCACTGTTATGCTTCCCAATTGCTCCATGCTATTGAAGCACTTAATTTTGTGAAAATTGATCTTTAACGAATTAGATAGGCATGATCTCTGGTGTTAAATTAGTTTCTCTCCCCCCACCCGCATGATTACTGCCCTTTTATAACTTACACTGTTCAGTCTCGATGGCTGGAGCAATTCTAATTTACCTTAGCAATTAGAAGGGGCAGACCTGGGCAGTAATTCTGATTAATGATACCCTTCAAATGCCTGGAAAGGGACAAGGTCAGAGTCATGGTTTCTAATATAACTCAGGGGCATTGTATTCTGTTTCTCTGTATGTAGCCATTACATAGATTTGCCCAAGGAAAATATAGCACCCAGAGTCACAGTCTCAAACAGTAGGAGCAGCGTAAGAAATTTCCCTGTGAAAAAAAACTCGCCTGGACTACAGCTTTGGAATGAGCTGTCAGCGGCGTTGTCTAGGAATGTATACAGTGGTGATTGTGCCTTCTCTTCTTCACACAGTCCAGTAGGCATGTATCACTTGATCCTAGGGGCACTTGATCTTGTGGCTACCTGTTCAAGATGAGAAATGTGAGCATGGACAGGGGAAGGGCTTGTGAGCTAACAAGGGAAGGACACATGAGCAAGGGGAAGGCGTGCAGGTGTGTGGGTGGGGGGAGGGAAAGGGGGCATGAGTGCCTGGTGGTGGGCAGAGGAGGGGAGGGGTCTGTCCAGAGCCCCTGAAAACCTGGAACTGTCCCTGCCTACAAAATTTGAGTATCTCATTCCATGGCCAACATTGGCCTTTTATGCAGGGACATTTCCCTGCGGTCACCCCCGTCAACTGCTTTGGGGCTTCTTTTTGATTATGCCTGCCTTTTCCGCCCATCAGAAGTCGCCTCGCTTTCCCCGCACATTTTGGCCATGTTTTCCAGATGCTGTTTTAGCCAAAATCTGGAAAATGCAGGCAAAACGTGCGGGGAGAGCAAGGCGACCTCTGACTGTTGGAAAAGGTGTGCATAACCAAAAGGAAGCCCCAAAGCAGTCGGCAGGAGTGACCGTGGGGAAACGTCCCTGCATAAAAGGCCCCTGTGATCTGCGTTCTCCTACAATGCGTTCTCCTGCAATGCCGTCTCTGCACACCCAACACCCTTATGTCCTGTACAAATCCACCCACATGTTCCTCTGCCAGCGGAGGGGGAAAATGTAGGTCCAAATGACCCACCTGCCATGCATGGAGAGAACCTGGTACAATTGCAGCGGTGAAGGGGGGGGGGACCAGTTTCTTCTCTAACCCCT
Source organism: Euleptes europaea (assembly GCF_029931775.1). NCBI lineage: Eukaryota > Metazoa > Chordata > Lepidosauria > Squamata > Sphaerodactylidae > Euleptes > Euleptes europaea. Next base: position 30,752,800 of record NC_079316.1, on the reverse strand, counting down.
GTCCCACCCCACCCTTCCGGCTTCCTGCAGCCATTGCTCTCCAGTGTTCTTTCCCCAGCAAGTGACAACTTTTTTGTTTGTTTTCAAGTCACAGCTGACTTATGGCGACTTCTGGTGGGATTTTCAAGGCAAGAGACATTTCAGAGGTGGTTTGCCTTTACCTGCCTCCGCGTCATGACCTTGGTATTCCTTAGAGGCCTCCCATCCAAATTTTTGCCAGGGGTGACCCTGCTTAGCTTCTGAGATCTGAAGAGACCAGGCTAGTCTGGGGCTATCCAGGTCAGGGCAGTGCAGGACAATACAAGGAGGGGAAATATATATTCAAAATTCAACAAATGAATAAAACATGTGCAATAACAGCACGCCAATTCACCACATGCATGTTGGTCTGACAGGCATTATCTGTTTCATTTGGAGTTCTTTATTACACATCATGGGGAAGAATCCTCAATTCAGGCTGTCAGTCATGGGCAGGGGGAGAGGCGAAATCAAACAGAAAGCTCAGCAGCGCACACTTCAGAAGACAGGCTGTCTTTTCCTGGTGAGGCTTCTCTATTGGTAGATGCTCTGCCAAGTACAGTCAAAGATGAACACATTCTCCCCAGTTGCACCTCTGCTGTCCAAGCTGTGTTTTGAGAGGAGCAGGTAGGGCAGAAAGGGCTAAAAAAACAGGCTGTGTATATGGTTGTGTGACTGATTTTGACTGTCCTGACTTGTCTACCCAGTAGTGCTCTGGGTTACTGTTGCCCCCTGCTGGTTAGAATGCCAACTAATTCAAAGCTTAACTGCAGCGTTAGGTCCAAACAAAATATTTGGATGTAAATATATTGGCATGGATCCACCGGATTTTTTTTTTCTGTGAACAGAACAATTTCCACCTGTGGAGCACAACTTTCTTGCTTCTCCCCTCCCACTGCCGCTCAAAATGCCTTCTGAAATTCTGCTCCTGGGGGACAGAAATTGGGGGTGGGGATTTTGGGCTTCAGTGGGAGAAGGGAGGAGAAAAAGTTGTGCTTTGCAGGTGGAAATCCATGGAAACACTCTGCTGGATCCAAGATGCTGTTTGACCCAGTCCCTTAATCTGAGTGCTCTGGGTTACTGACCTCTCCAGGGTCAGAGGAACATGCCTATTATACAGGGTTGCCAACCTCCAGGCAGTAGCGGGAGATCTCCTGCTATTACAACTGATCTCCAGCCAATAGAGATCAGTTCACCTGGAGAAAATGGCTGCTTTGGCAATTGGACTCAATGGCATTGAAGTCCCTCCCCTCCCCAAACCCTCCCCTCCTCAGGCTATACCGGTTGCAAAGAGGGACCTGGCAACCCTACTATTATATTAGGTGCATTGGAACACAGGCAGGATAATGCTGCAGCAGTTGTCTTGTTTGTGGGCTTCCTAGAGGCACCTGGTTGGCCACTGTGTGAACAGACTGCTGGACTTGATGGACCTTGGTCTGATCCAGCATGGCCTTTCTTATGTTCTTATGAGTGCTTGGTTGTGATTACAGGGAAAGTCTATTATCTATGCCCAACCAAAATTACTGGTTGAATTAGAGTTTTGGGCTTGTATGATTTAATATATATCAATTAAATGCTCACCTAATGGTAGGAATGTGCCCGTCAATAGACCAAAGGGTTGGATCTAACGATTCCCTTCCACTAAGTAAGCATTCTCTCCATTAGTGGCAAACTCCTTCTGTTGAAGGGACTCATTCCGCCAGTTGAAGGGGTTTTTCTTCAGTACAAGAGTCTTCATTTGCAGAAGGGAACCACTGGATCCAACCCATTGTGTCATTGACCTAATGAGCAGTGTTTAATCCTTCTTGATATTTGGTGGAAACCCTGGAGAAAGGATTCTGGCTGTTACAAGCCCCCACAATGTCATTCTAAAGCTTTTCTGTCTGTTTTCAGGTTTCCTTCTTGACCCGTCAGTATACTGATAAGCACTGAACCATGGATCAGCAGATTACACTGATCCCACAGGATAGGCAGGTTATAAATGTTATAAAATATAATTATTGTTAATAAATATAATAACATACACTCACACTGAATGCCAGTGGCTAGAGGAAAAGAATGTACACAGTGAGGGCCAATTCTACAATCCTCAGGAAACTTTTGACTCACAGCAGCTGCTTCTTGATTAGGTTTGGTGGCTGTACTCATGAGAAATGGTGTGAGAAGAAGAAGGACATTAGTGCAATAACTGCTGGCACTGGTGAAATACCTGTCAAGTTTAGGCAAATCTTATGTGGAAGACTCAGTCAGGGAGATTTCCAGAGCTGTAAGTCACAGGTTGACCAAAACTACGGTATTAATTTAATCTTCCTTAGACTTTCACGTCATGAGACGACAAGAGTCACTGGAAAAGACAGTCAGGCTAGGAAAAGTTGAGGGCAGCAGGAAAAGAGGAAGACCCAACAAGAGATGGATTGACTCAATAAAGGAAGCCACAGCCTTCAATTTGCAAGATCTGAGCAAGGCTGTCAAAGACAGGACATTTTGGAGGACTTTCATTCATAGGGTCGCCATGAGTCAGAAGCGACTTGACAGCACTTAACACACAGAGAGACTTTCCCTAGAGGCACCTCTCCTGTTCAACCTGGAAAAGTGGTTCAGGAGGAGAAGCTGGGCAGAAAGCTAGGGGGCAAACAGCTAACTAGCTAGTCATTGGGCGAAAAAGCACGGTCGTTTTAGCCTCCTTTATTCCCTGTTTCAGCCAGGATTCTGCCAGGATCGAATGCACGTTCGGCAAAAACACATGCGTTCGATCCTGGCCGAATCCTGGCTGAAACAGGGAATAAAGGATGCTAAAGCGACTGCATTTTCACCCATTGAGTTTCTATAGCACTTAAGAATGTTCGTAGTATTTTTATGCACGAGGGAGACAGTGATTAGAGAAATATATATTGGGAATTAGGAGACCTGTGTTCAGGTTCTACTTGAGCCTTGAATTCTCTGAGTGACCTCGAGCCAGTTGTACTCACTTAGCCCCAGGTTTTGATCTGTGAAACTGGAATAATGTTGACTTGCCTGACCAGATTGTGGTAAGGAAGGTTGCAAAGGGGTTGGTCTGCCATAGCAAAACAAAACAAAAGTCCAGTGGCACCTTAAAGACTAACAATATTTATTTCTGTATGAGCTTCACAGCTCACTTCTTAAAGTATGTGTAGATCAAACTTGGAATCTTACTGAAGGGGGGTTACAAGAGGAGGAGGAAGTTGAGGCAGAGAATGAATTCCATACCAAACCTTTCAAGTGTAAATCTAACTCCCCCCCTCTGGCTTAATTCCTACTCCCCCCTTGTAATCTCCCCCTTAAGTAAGGTTCCCAGTTTGATTTCCACATATCTGAAGAAGTGAGCTGTGACCCAGGAAAGCTCATGCGGAAATAGATGTTGTCAGTCTTTAAGGTGCCACTGGACTTTTGTTTTATTTGTTTGTAAGGATGGACATGAAAAGGCTTGTGAAGCATTCTGCATGTGCAAAAGTGCTGCATAAAGGAGTAATTATTAATAATCCAGCATGCTTTAAACTCGTCTCTCATCTATCATTCATGCTCTCAATAACCTGCTGATACTGTAATGTTGCAGTTTCCTCTGGCACAAACCTCAGTACAACTTCTGTGCCTTTTCCATATCCAACCAGAAAGGAGTACGTTTGAACACTTTGGAACACCCAAGCCTTTGATATTTATTCATAATTCCCGTGAGCCCTGAATTCGGCTTGAAAAGTGTGGAATGTTCTCCTGCCTCTTTTCTGCGTGCTTGGCTTGCACATATCGACGAAAATTCAGGCTGGGAGGAGGGCACCAGGAGGACGCCTCCCCGTCGATCTCCATCACCCCAGACGCCGAGTGCTTCCTTTCCTTCATATGCACAATCTATCTGCCCTTCAAATGTCAAGCTCACACACAGCCTGAGCGCGGCATTAAAGCAAATACTCTTCTTTGAAACCTAGGCAACAGCAGCCAACCAACCACAGAGAAGCTCTGCCAGCCACTACATCTGCCTTGCCAGGTGATTAAACCCGTTTCTCAATGCTATATAATGTATAGCTCTCGCCCAGAGCACTGTGTGGGTGAATGGCAAGCGCCGGGGTTTTTGTTCTGTGGCTGTGTCTGCAGGGCCGTGATTCACCTCTCGAGTGAGCGATGCGCGCTGCCCTAGATCTGTGTGCAATATTTCCATCCACATCACAGGGAGGTGCCCACATCAGCCGGAGGAGCGCTCCTGCAAGCCGCAGACCTTTTGACTCCCTCGTGTCTGGGCCCAACCTAGAAATCAGAAACGGAATGATGTCTCCATGCAGGGACAAAACACGTAAGGCAAATCAGCCACATACAAAAGTGTTGATGCTTTTTGAAAAACAAAACAGCATCACATATTATGCTGAGAGTTCGAGGCGGGGGGTGGGGGTGGAGAGAGAGTCAGTGCAATTGGTGAAAGCATAATACCATCGGGGCATGTTAGATTTAACACATTTCCTGGGAAAGCAATTTCAATCATAATGATGAGATGGCATGGTTGAACTCTGGCAAGGATGACAATAGCTTTCTTGGCAGAGGGATTTTTTTACAAAATATTAATATTTTACATATAAAGGCAAAGAATATTCATTTACCGCCATCAGATACCCATAAACATACACCAACTGGATGTGCGGTGGGATTATTCAACACAGAGAAAAGCATTATTTCACCAAATATGCTACTTTTCAACCATGTTACTTAAAATAAGGCCATTAAAAAATTTCCCATGACTTCACAGGGGTAATGTTTGAATGACTCATTCATCAAACAAGTGTCATGTGCTAGAAGGAACACCCCGGAAATCTTTATTTTTATCTGGAAAACCAAATCCAAAGACCTCTAACAATAAAGTTTTGGAGGACCCTGTTTATCTTAGCTTTACAGCCATGGTGTCAATCAACCTTTCAGTACACTCCTAAACAGAGATACATTCTTCGAAGGCCACTGATTTCAATCAACTTAGAAAGGTGCAACCCTGCTCAGGACTGCAGAGTTTAACTTTCTTTTTTTTCTTTTTTTCGGTGTTTACGTTTCAGTCATAGTTTCATTATTAGCCTTCATTTATCTTTCTCATTTTGGCACTAATAGTATGCAAGACATTTGGCATTAGAGAAGAGCAGGGGATTCTGACCCCTTTATATAAAAAAGAAGACTTTTCCCCACTCTGGATGCAATTATCATCTTTGAATATGTTATTAGCCTTTGCTCCAGAAGTTATCCAACACTACAAAAAGAATGACTCATCTGCATTGCAGGCCTTCAGTTCTATTTGTACTTCCCTGCCTACCCTTGGAGGGTGCCACCTCATTCTCTCTCTCTGTCACTCCCCTCCCCTCTTTGTGACAAGGTCATGGAAGCCAGGAGGTGACCTCTGGGGGTCTATTTATCCATTGTTGAGAATTCCAGCATTTGTTGCCCAGACATGAACAAGAAAGTTTGTTCTGAGCGATGGAACACGAGCATATGGTCTTTCGGAATGAATGACGTTTGTCACAAATGGACATTTTTCTGAGTTCCTTTTTGACAAGGAATCAAACCAGGGCTTTCGATCTGCCTTCTGCGTAGCCAATACAAGCCGTGCCCTTTTGATACTCAAGGCTGGAGATCTTTTGTTTCAGTGGCAAGATTTGAAGCAGTGTGTTTTATGCCAGAAATGAGGTCACTGTGTCTTTTTTCTTTTTTTAATAGCCGCTCTCTGAGCCTGCTTTCCCATTTTCAGTCTCTTTGGGCCATACCTCGTCATCTTAGATCAGTGAATCTTGAAAGAAATTCTGCATGATGGTGACCTCTGTTGCCTACTAATCTAATCCACTCTTCCTGTTATCCCACCTTTCTCCCTTCAAAAAACTTTTTGGGTAGGTATCTTTTCTTCCCATTGTCTGTTTATAAAAATGTCAGAGGCACAGGAGAAGCAGGCAGGAGTATCACAAAGAAACACTTGAAGTGATGAACCTACGAAACTGCCTGAAAGTGAGGACAGCCTTTGGCTGACCAGAATCCCAGGCAAGGGGTCTTTCTTAGCGCTGCTACTTGAGACTTTTTGAACTAGAGATGCCAAAGGAATTTGGGGTGTTTTAAATACTAGTCTCTGGCAATTTGCCTGAACCTGGTGTGAAATTCCAACCATTCATCTTGAGAGCCAGCGTGGTGTAGTGGTTAAGAGCGGTGGTTAGGAGCAGTAGACTCGAATCTGGGGAACCGGGTTTGATTCCCCACTCCTCCACACGAGCGGCAGACGCTAATCTGTTGAACTGGGTTGGTTTCCCTACTCCTACACATGAAGCCAGCTGGGTGATCTTGGGCAAGTAACACTGGCTCGGTGTCTGTTGTGGGGAGGGGAAGGGAAGGTGATTGCAAGCCGGTTTGAGTCTCCCTTAAGTGGCAGAGAAAGTCAGCATATAAAAACCAACTCTTCTTCTTGAATTGAGGACGGCAGATTGGAATTCATCTGCTTTTTCCAGACCCTCACTGATCCCAGTGATTAAGGGATTTCTTTTGGGTTTTAGAAGTGAGCAGATAAGAATGACTGCATCCCTCCCCAGTTGTACCCAGTTCCTTTTGAGTCCCAATAACCTCAAAAGCATTAATTCTGTTTGTATCTGCTAAAGGTGTTAAGCAAGAGTAATAACTAGCATTACGTAAAAGCTTTGTAGGCAGACGTTTCCAGGTTCAATGCTTGGCACTGCCAGACTGAAAGGATCAGGTAGTAGATGATCAAGTAGTAAATGACCTTAGCCTGAGATGCTGGAGATCTGCCACCAGTCAGAGCAGCACCAGCAGAGTATTTATCCCTGCTAGAGGTGAATAAGTATAGGAGGGCCTTTACGCTGGCAAGATGAGCAGCCCTACCTTCAGCGATTTTAGAAGGCAGATATAAGAAGGTACCGAGATCAGAGAGACTCTGCCTCTGCAAGTTGGGAGAAATAGACACAGTTGAAAATGCTTTCCTTAAGTGTCCCATTAATGAGGAAGCTAGACTAAAGTTCATAGTTCCCTCACTTAAAAAAACTACTACTAGCTCTGAAGAGGGAGAAACCAAGTACTTCCTTTGGGAGGGGGATGCCTCAGTCACAAAGCAGGTTGCTAAGTTTTGTGCGTTCATTTGTAAGACTCGCTCATAGAGTGGGCGTCAGAAAATTAAATGAATATTAATCTTTTAACTTCTCGCTATGTAAGGAATTTTATATTGTTAAGGCCAGGTGCCTTATAACTTGAATTTTATAAGAGTATATATTTATTGTTGTCTGGCTGGTGCCATATCAATAAACATTTACACCAATCAGAGCAGACAAGTGGCCTGGTTCAGATAAGGCAGCTTCCTGTGTTCACATGGGCTCAGCAGTGCATCAGGGACCCAAAAATGTTTCACAGTGTCCTATAAAGCCTGAAAAACTGCATTCTGTCCAAGCAACCCATCTCCATAGCAAGACAACAGCTGCTGCCTAATATACCTCCCTGAGTTCAGTTTCCAGCCTGCCTAGGGCTGGGTGCGGCGGTGGAAGGAGCCAAGGGTCTGTGGTCTCTTCCCTGATAACCATTTCCCCTATACCTCTCTTCTTCCTCCTGCCCTGAACCACCCCAAACCTTCATCTCTTCATCTGCCAGGAAACGTCTGGCCTGCCTTTCTTGCTATGACTGGGAAAACCCACCCTCTCCCTATTGCCCAATAACATGCCACCTCCAATCATCAGGAATGGTGGACTACTTGTTAGATTAGCAGTGCCATCCTAAGCAGAGTTATACCCTTCTAAGCCCATTGGTTCCATGGACTTAGAAGGGTGTAACCTTGCCTAGGGTGGCACTGTAAGTCTAGTACAATCATAGAATCATAGAGCTGGAAGGGGCCATACAGGCCATTGTCCAACCCCCTGCTTAATGCAGGATCAGCCTAGACCATCCCTGACAAGTGCTTGTCCAGAGCCTCTGCTTAAAGACTTCCAGTGAGGGGGAGCTCACCACCTCCCTGGGTAGCCGATCCCACTGTTGAACGACTCTTACTGTAAAAAATGTCTTCCTCATATCCAGCCAGAACCTTTCCGTCCGCAATTTAAATCCATTATTGCCAGTCCTGTCCTCTGCTGCCAACAGGAATAGCTCCCTGCCCTCCTCTAAGGGACAGCCCTTCAAATACTTAAAGCATTCTCTCAGCCACCATCAGAGTGGGAGATCATTGCTGCCCACGCTGAGCAGAGGAGGCATAGCCCAATAGCCCCTGGCAAGGATACAGCTGTGTCATCCTTAAAACAGCGCACTAGCCAGAGTCACTGGAGGTATTTATTTACTTATGTCATTTACATCAACCACCTCTCCTCCATTTGATCCTCTCAGCAACCCTGCAAGGTAGGCTAGGTTGCAAGTGTGTGACTGCCCCAGCGTCACCTAGCAAGCTTCCATGGAAGAGTGGGGATTCAAACCTAGTTAAGTATAGTCAATACAAAGAAATATGCCCTCATCAGTTAATCTGCTGCTGATCTCGTAGGCAGTAATAACACAAGAATTAAAATTCGCACGTTACAGAGTACACAGGTAGGGTCTGGGTCCACACCCTCTGTCAGATGCGACACAATCACGGGTGAGTTGCGGGCGCTCCTCAATTCCTGCAATGCACAGTGTCCGATTAGAATCAGCTCCGTAGTGCCCATGGAGAAGGGCCGTCATGCTTCCCCCCTGCACCTGAAAGAGTCCTTGGAATACACGTGAGCTTCCCCAAAAGCCCAAAAGCAGCCCCCCCCCCCGGACTATTTCAGGCAGGGTGCCTGGCATCACGTTTGCAGGCATTGAGGAACAACCCACAACCCAGCTTGTGTAAACGTGTAAAAGGCTTTAACTGATTCCAGAAAATCTTGAACATTGGCGTGTTGATCTTGTATCCATGGAAGGCCCAGCATATTCTTGGATCTAACTCTGATTTCAGGAACACATAATGTCCCTTGGGAAAAGAAGCGTTTGCAGTTTGTTAAACGCTAGATACTCGGAGTGAAAGTTGTGTGTGTGTGTGTGTGTGTGTGATGGACATTTAAAGTGAAATGAATCAGCCTGTTATTCATTGTCCACCAGCAGTCTTCGCTCTGGATTTTTACAGTTGTCTGGTCTGTGCTGCTTATACTATTTTAAGCTCTGACAGAGCAAGCCTAGATTCCTTGTGTGCAATATTTAAGGACAGACATTTGCCCTTTCGGCCATCATGATTTAAAACGGGATTTCTACCATTTAACTCCTTAATACCCGAAATGGGCTTATGGTATATGCTTCCTTTGCTTATTTGTGAGCCTTTACAAATGCCCAGTCTCTAAATGACATACGTTTAAAATTCCTCTAAATCCAGCATATTTTCTGTGCTGAATGTTATTTCATATAATGGCATATTTGCCATAAGTGCCTGTGTGCTTGCCAGAAGTGGCTGTGGTCTGTGGCAGATGCAAAATGGGTTCTATTCTAAGAATCAGCTGTTCAGCGGTGAGCTGGGTTCCTAGAACTGTTCTTCTGAATGTCACTCCTGTTGCAAAGGGGGTCAGAGACAGAAAGCACTGTGAAACTAAAGGGTCACTTTGCATGTTAGCTTTTTAATGTGTGTAAGTCAAAAACTATATGTGGGTTTTCAATCACTTTTGATACAGGTATATTAGTCCTTACTAGATGTCACGGCTATGCATACTGGTATCCTCCCAAATTCCTGAGACATGTGGATGCCATGTTCACTGAATGGGACCAATGCATGTGTTTTGCAGGTATGTACACTTCCAGTATTGGCAAAGCGACCACCGGATTTTTCAGGGTTCTGGTTCCTACGTAATAAAGCTTGTACATGGATGCAAAACACAAGTCTGTTCAGACATGTTGACCACGCATATTGGGAGCTTCACTAGTAGCGTGTGTGCCCAGTATGCATGGTTACCAGACTTCTGGTACAAATGGATGCTGCATCTGAAAAGTCCTTATAGGTCAAAGGGAAAAGATTTTCTGCCCCTCCCCCGTTCTAATAAATGAAGGGTCCCGAGGAACTGGGTTTGCTGCACAATGCAAAACAGTGCTGCTGACTTCTTTTGATCGTGACTGATCCAAAAATGCTTCTTGCAAGAACAAAGAAGGCTAAATCTATAAGAGAACTGACCAGATGTCTCTAGCATTCCTAAAATTCCCTCCAGTTACCAGATAAGCTGTTCCCACCCCCCTCCACTTGTAATGTTGAAGTGCTAGAAACTCTTCTAGATGCTGTTGAACAGCTTAATAAAGTGATCTTGGCATGTGGCTTGAAAACATTGTTGAGGAACTCTTTGTAAGGATGAGAGAACAGTTAGATCATGAAGTACTTTTCCACACCATTAATCTACTTTTTTCATGACCAATGTGCATTTTTCTCACTTTCGCACACAGACAGGGTTTTCTCTGTGGGGCGATTCCATTTTCCAAATCATAATATTTTGAATCTGAGAAGATATCCTGACGGCATTTTAGATGTCACGATAATAAACTCTGGTTAGGATACCAGATCAACAAATCCTGGTTTTGGGCTTAAATCCTGGTTGGTTTGGTTCTTGAGTCCTGTTTACCTCCCTGTAGGACAGGGGTGGGGAACCTTTTTCCTGCCAAGGGCCATTTGCACATTTATAACATCATTCAGGGGCCATTCCAGGTGTAGATCTCCTGTTGGGGGGAGAGAGGCTAGGGTTGCCAGGTTTCCGGCCACCACCTGGAGGTTGGCAACCCCAGGGGAGGCCATGCAGAGAAGGCCTGGAGGGTGCCCCCGCTCCCCCGGTCCTCCCCCCTCCCAGGCGGGAGGGCAGCCAGCGGTGGGCCCGAGCAAACGAGGCGCCAGGGGGGTGCAGCCCGTGGTCGATCCGCAAGGGAGGAAGGGAGGAAAACAGAGAAAGAGAAAAAGGGAGAGAGGGAGAAAGAAATGGAAAGAGGGGGAGAAAGAAAAGGACGGAGGGAGACAGACAAAGAAAGAGACCGAAAGAGAGGGAGAGAGAAAAGCCTTCCCCCCCCCACACACACATACATACCTGCTGGCCCCACATGACCTGGCCCCAGGCTCCATGCCCTCCCCCCCGAGTCCACAAAAGGACCCCCCCCCGAAGCCCAATCGGCTCCTGCGCGCATGCTCTGCTGCCGGGAGCCGGGGGCCTCTTTCCCCCCCCTCTCGCTGCTCAACCGCCGACAGGCAGCGAGAGGGGCTTACAGTGTGCCCCGGCATTCCTGCATGCTGCGGCTATAGGGGGCAACCTTGGGGGAAGCCTCCCTCCCCCTCCTTTCACCAACCAACAGCCGTCAGTCGGCGAGAGGAGGTCCAAAGGGTGCTGCAGCACCCCTGCAAGCCGTGGCCCCAGGAACACCCTCAGGGAGGGCCACCCTGTGCCACGCCTCCACGGCAGGGCCCCGGAGCTCCTGAGGGCCACAAAAAATGTCCTTGGGGGCCGCATACGGCCCCCGGGCCTGAGGTTCCCCATCCCTGCTGTAGGAGGACAGCTTTCCCAAACGGCTACACAGGAGAGGGGGTGCCGTTCAACAGACTGCTTCATGAATTCAGACATGAACAAAAACTTGGAAGTTGTGCAGACTTCTTTCCTTCGTCAAATACTAGGACTCCCTAATTGTGTTCCATATCAACCCATTCATAGTGAAACTGGAGCGCTGACTCTAGAGACCAGAGTTTGGCTTTTAACCTTTAAATACTGGATCAAGATTCATTTTTCTTCAAATGAAAATCGCCTCCTTTTCTTTTTATTAAGAGAAGCTGCAAATATAGAGTGGTTTACACTTATCTCAAACAAATTGAAAATCCTGGGAATAGACGTAGATAATCTATTGATGCTGGACAGTCCAACCATTTTACGAGTAATTAAACAAAGACTGTTTGACCATGAAAGACAAAAAATCTTGCCCGCAATGCCTCCATCTTGTTCTCCATCCAAATTAGGTCTATCTTCCTATTTTGGTTTGCTCCAGGGTTATTTCTACTCTTTAAGTGATCCCTCCCTTCGTAGGGCTTTTACGCTAGCAAGATTAAATGCTTTCCTGTCGGAGGTCTTATTTAGGAGATTTAATAATAGCCCCTTGGAAAGGAGAATTTGCTGTTGCGGCATGAATCAGATAGATTCCATTCATCATATTTTATTGGCGTATGAAATGTTAGTCGATTTACGCACCAAACTTTTAATGCCGTTAATTGTAAACAGGAACTCTTCTCCTTATTCCCTTTTTAGATTCCTAATGAATGGTTACTATCCAGAAATTACAGAAACAGTAGCCAAGTTTTTAAAGTACGCCTCAATGATTAAGATCAAATCAAAAATACAATAGCTGATATCATCATTTGTCTATTTTAGATACCTGTTTTATATGTATTCCAAATTCATTTTATTTCGGCATACTCCATTTTATCTATGTCTATTGATTTTTATTATCTGATTAACCATGGAATGTCCTGAATGACTCGCTATGCCAATAAAGGTTTTTGAATTTGAATTTGAATTCAGACATGATAACACATCACATTTAGTACAAATTGTGGTTAGCATCAACAACCCTTCGTTTGCTGAGACCATTTACATTCGTAATTCACAGACTAACTAGGGTTTGGTTGAACTATAGTTTACAAACCATGGTCCATCAGGATTTGTGAATGCAGCCCAAGGGCCATTTCAAAAGTGTCAGCAGTGTTAGGACCTACCTGCCCACAGTGGTGATTTTGCCCAGGCAAACATCAGGGAGTCGCTGAAAAGGCCACCTACCTGTGGCCAGCCTGGGGCTGATAGCCTGGAAATACGTTCAGAGGGATTTGGGAGGGGAGAATGTGAAGCCCGCATGAAGAGATGGCAGTAGAGGTAGCTGTGGTTCAGGCAAGGCTTGAAGAAACAGACTCCACAGCCATTTAACCTTTTTCTGGAGAACCATCTCGGATCAACAAGTCAGTCATAGCCTTCTAGCTAGGAAAAATCCCTCAGAGAATTTGGTCTCTTGCTATCCTATCTGCGCCCCATCGGGAAGGACTCCCCAGCAATTAAAAAAAGAAGCAAATATATGCTTGAGTAAAGAGCTCTAATTATAACACATTTCTCTGTGTAGGGGAAAAAACTGCTTTGTATGAATTAGCCTGAAGGTGCATATATTGTGAACGGTTAAGGGCTTTGGAGCTGCATTTCAAAAGCAATGGGGATTGTTTTCTAAGCTGCCTTGACAACTTCGGGCTACTCCCTGTATCATTTTTCTGTGACGCCACAGTGCAAGTTGCTACTGTAAATCAAAAAGGCACAACCCAGGGAAGAGTCCTAGCTGCACTTTAATCCTATTCAGAGGCACACAGGCCCCAATCCTCCTCGCGTTATGCATTAAGGAGCATTTTAGGTAGATACAGGAAAGACAAGCTGGTCCAGCTGCCATGCAGGAGAGTGTGCAGAATCATGAGCAGTAGCCTTTGGAAGCTCTCTGCACCTACCCCCAATACTTGCTCCCAGCCCTTTGCTTCCCTGGTGCCCTGAGAGGTATATTTGGCACTAGATTGACGGGTGGATTATTGTTTTAGTAGTAAGAGCCCCGTGGTGCAGAGTGGTAAACTGCAGTACTGCAGTCCAAGCTCTGCTCATGACCTGAGTTCGATCCCAATGGAAGCTGGTTTCAGGTAGCCGGCTCAAGGTTGACTCAGCCTTCCATCCTTCCGAGGTCGGTGAAATGAGTACCCAGCTTGCTGGGGGTAAAGGGAAGATGACTGGGGAAGGCACTGGCAGACCACCTCGTAAAACAAAGTCTGCCTTGGAAACGTCGGGATGTGACGTCATGGGTCAGGAATGACCCAGTGCTTGCACAGGGGACCTTTACCTTTACCTTTAGTAGCCTGAAACAGTGCAGCAAACATGTTTGAGGGGTAAGTTGCTTTCCACACAGGGAGAATTCCCCCATTCTGTTCTCATTTCAAGGCATTCATAGCATCAAAGGATTTTCCACTCCAGTGTTTTCCTCATGCTTTCTCTTTGCCCCCATGGTTCTCCCTGTTAGGACACTACCAATAATAATTTTAAAAAATAGCCAGCAAAAAGTCCACGGGGGGGGGGGGGAACAGCAGGCTCAAGGGCATATGGTGCCCAATGTGGTGTTGAGGTGGGCAGGGGTGTGTGTGCAGAAATCCATAGTTAGCTGTCCACACTGTCCCTAAACTCTGCTTTGCTTTTCAGGTTTGTGGAAACCCACAGCCAAGCCGAGGGGGAATCTGGAAGGGGGACAAGTGTAATGTGGAAGCCCCAAAAAGTACCCCTGCGCTTTTGGTGGGATGTGTGAAGGGGGAAGACCCCCAAAACATGGAAGCACGCTTGGCTACCTCCTTCCTTCTGCATCTCTCACATATTTCTGCATCACCTAGTCAGTTTGTAGGGAAGACGGATATCAGACTCAACTTTTATTTTGGCTCTAACATAACACACCCTTTGATTTGGCAGTCCCGGTATTCATGACAGACTTCCCTGCTGTCTCCTTCTGGTACATAAATGAGCACCTGACTCTGTAAGCCTGATGACAAGTGGTCTTTATTTAGAAGAACGGCATCGAAACAATAACTGGGGAGGTGGAAAAACTGAAAGTCACAGAAATCATAGACCAACAGGCTTTGAAAAGGGTGCCTCAAAAAACCTTCAAGGACCTTCCTGGCTGAAGGGCTGGCTGCTCTATGCAGGACACCCTCAAGTCCAACAGCTGCTCCAGCACAAGAGCCATACATCGGTGCCTTGTAAGGCATTCCCTGTTCAGGAAGCATGACTGGTCAGGCAAGGTGACAAGTGACACGTCCTCTCTCGCCAGCTGAGTATTTCAGCTAGTTGGATGACTAACGGCAGATGTCCAGATGGTTCCAATTTCAGGGTTTAGGTGTGCTGTGTCGACATTTCTGATGGCTGCTACCATCCAGATGTGTGGTATGCCTCAGCCCTTGCTGGTTCTCAGGCAGCCCCGTACGGCTGACAACAGCAGGATGTGCCAACCAAATTTCTGGAGATGGGCACAGTGGGTGTCCCAAGGAAAATGTACCCATCTTTTCTTGGGATGCTTTAAGCACTCTTGATTGCAATGTGATAAACTGGGCCTAGCGTATAAGAAAAATGGGGTGCTGGTAGGAACCAAGTTTAATAATGTTTTAACCCCACCCCAACAGTCTGATCTATCTCCTGCACAGCATAAGATTAACCCTTAGGTTACTGAATAATAGCGCTGAATTTGGAAATGTCAGCAGTTCCATAACAGGTATGGTAGTTGTGACCTCAAATCATGAATCATTTACTTGGAATCGGGCTTAGTGTAGAGGCAATAAACTGGGGAGCCTTACTGCACAGAGGTGCAGTAAGGAACAAAACTTTTGCTTTTGTACTTTGAGCACTAACAGTATGAGCACATGAGCACATGAACACATGAAGCTGCCTTATACAGAATCAGGCCCTTGGTCCATCAAAGTCAGTATTGTCTACTCAGACCGGTAGCGGCTCTTCAGGGTCTCAGGCAGGGGTCTTTCACATCACCTACCTGCCTAGTCCCTGTAACTGGAGAAGCCGGGGATTGTACCTGGGACCTTCGGCATGCCAAGCAGATGCTCTACCACTGAGCTATGGCCCTTCCCCACAGTCTTAGAAAAAGCAATTAAAGCGGTGGCAGTTTGTTGTACAGGGGGAGGGAACGTGCAGCACAAGGCACTTCTTTAGAAAACAAAACATGAATGGTGCACACATGTGCCGTGTGAGTCCACATGACCAGCCACTGCAGAAGTGCAGCTCCTGAGCATGGTGGGGAAATGGGGATACTTTACCAGGATTTGGGAGAACAGGAACAAGGCTGCACACCCAGTATCATGATATGGTCCCTTTATGTAAACTCCAAAAATAAAGCAGATATTTTAAAAAGTCATGAATCACGAGATTATTTCTTTGAGCACTTTTAGGCTGCATTTCTTCCCTAAGTGTCATACAAAACAAATTACAAAACAGACAAAGAGCAGACAGACAGTTCTCGCTGGTCAGGGTTGGCCAAGCTGACTATTCCAATTCCCTGCCTTTAAGCCTCGACCAAGAACCCCTCGTCTGATGCCCTTCAGCTTGTGCCTCTGGCCCCACCCGGGCTAAACACCTGCAAGAAGAAGAGGAAAAAGGATAGCCTAGATGGATTTTGACAGGGTCTTCCTCCCTTCCCCCTCACAATGTATTGGATGGGATAACAGGTATGATGTAATGAGAGATGTGGGACGCACCCTGACTGATGGATGTTGTAGCCACCTGTGATCTCACTACGTATCAGGATAGCTTGTGAAGGTGACCATAATGTATAATCAAAATGCCAGCAGAGGGTTCCAACTTTAATTTAGCAGTGAACAATCAAGCTCTCACAGCCAAACTAAACATATGGGAAACTGGATCACCACCAAAGAGCTAACCAGTGGCCAGGAGAAAGCAATATGGTGGAAGGATAGTTAACCCCGGTCTGCCATTTCTGTGCAACCCTGCTGGGGATTTCAGATTAGTGTTTACTGCCACACTGGGAGGAAAGCCCCTAGGGCGAACCTTTTAGAGACCGAGTGCCCAAACTGCAACCCAAAACCCACTTATTTATTGCAAAGTGCCAACACGGCAATTTAACCTGAATACTGAGGTTTCAGTTTAGAAAAAACAACTCATACATTCACATCTTTTGTCTTAAACGAAAAACACAATAACAGAACTTTCAATGATACAAACAACTTTTTATTGAAAGGTACGCTGTGAGCGATGCTCCCCTCCAACCTAGCTCCTCTCCAACCCCACCACGGGAATCACCTTCGCCACAGACTCAACAGGCTGCCATCCGCGCCGCACCCTCATGCCGCATGTGAGCCGCCCGGCATGTGAGCTGCCCTGCCGCATGTGACAGGGGAGGGAGGAAGCGTTCCCATTGGGCTGCTGGGCAGAGGAGCGGGTGATGTGGGAAATGCCCTCAGGCGCTCGTGGGGAGGGGAGCAGCCTGGCCCCGCATCCCTCTAGCTTTCTAGTAACAAACTCAGGTGAACTCTGTGCTCGGGCAACGGCGCACATACCCACAGAGAGGGCTCTGAGTGTCCCCTCTGGTACGCGTGCCATAGGTTCACCACCACTGCCCTAGGGGAAGTAAGAGGAAGAGAGAAACGTAATGGAGGAGGAAAAGATGCAATTGGGCTAATTTGGCCAACCAAATTTGGCCAACCAAATTAGCATGGTGAGTATGTTTTATTTTTTCACACTTTGACCAGCTCAGAGTTCAACCCCCCGTTTCCCAAGTTTGTTACCTCTGAACTGGTAAATCTCTGAGGGGATGCACCCAGTACCATCAGTGGGTATTTGTATTAAGGCCTTCGTTGGGATGATGGCATAGAGCACAAACTAGTACCGTTGCATATTAATTTATTTCCAATAGGAAGGCTAAGGCCTTTTATGCATGGCTGCTGCCCTCGCGATCAACCCTCCAAGGACTTCAGGTCTTTGTTTTGATTATGCATGCCGCTTCCGACCGTCAGAGATCACCTCATTCTCCCCCTGCGTTTTCCCGCATTTCCCCCGCGTCTTCAAATTTGAGATAAAACAAGTCCCTGATCAGACAGGCAAAACGCAGGGAAACAGAGGGAGAAAGCGAGGCGACCTCTGATGGTCGGAAATGGCATGAATAATCAAAACGAAGACCCCGAAGTCGTTGGAGGGGTGACTGCAAGGGAAACAGCCATGCATAAAAGGCCTAAGAAGGAAGTTCTTTTTGTCTCGGCTTGCCCTGGAGTGTAATTCCTGCTATGGAAGAGTGAGCTGGCTCCTCTTCTGCCTCATATATCAGCTGCAGAATTATCTTCTAAAGTCTGTCTGCAGACTCTTTGCTGTTCACATTAAACCATCACACCCTGATTTGCTGAATACTGCATGAGTTTGCAGTCCCAGCAGATAAAAAAAAACCCCATCTCTTCATTTGTAAATGGTACAGACTTGATCTAGAACCACTTAAAAAGGGAATAAATAAGGGAAAGCATAAAGTTAGCATTTTGGAGGCTCCCCCCACCCCAGTTGTTACAACCACATAGATTGTAGTATGTTTCAGGACAATATTTTAAAAGCTAAAGCCCTTCAGTCTAATGCAGTTGGAACAGTGATTTGTTTGTCTGGACAAATGTATCAGAGATGAGTTTAAATGATGCAGTAAAAATGTGATTCAATAGAGCAGTGCTTTTCAAACTGGGTTCCAGGGATCCCTACTGTTCCTTGGAAGCCTATCAGAGGGATATTCAATGAGAATCGAAACAAATGAGACGCTCAGAGTGCCATGATCAGATTTCCCCCCACAGTTTCTAAAGGGCAATTGCATCCATGCAGGGTCCCGATTCAAACTGAGGCCTGGGGGCAAGGAGAAAAAGGGTTTAATCCTTCTATCCCTCGAAATTTTGTCAATTGTGCCCGTTGTAACCATCTGTTAGTGGCCATGTCAGTGCACATCTGGTTGCACCAAGCCATAAATCAACTATGTATTATCTAAACCCTCCCCCCGGGGGGTGGGGTATCCTGCACCCATTTCTTATCAATTCTCAAATCTCCTTCTCCCTGAGAGGAACTAAGCGGTGATTACATTGGCCATTTACACTAGAGTAGTTCCACTGATCTGAATGAAATCCGACCAGTGAACATGATTGTCTTTCAGGGTGCCTCATATCAGGACATTAGTCAGCCTCATAGGATCCTCCCTTTTTAACAAAACGAGTGACGTTCCCACTGCCTTGCACTTTGCTTCCAACAATTTCGAAACAGCCACTTACCGATAGCAATCAAGGACATAGGATCATTGGCCACACAATCGTTTTCCAGGTCCAGGTTGTTAAATGGTAGCAAAGTTTGTGTGAATCAAAAGGTGCAAACACCCTTCTGTAGGGTTGCCAACCTCCAGGTGGTGGCTAGAGATCTCCCGCTATTACAACTGATCTCTAGGCAACAAAGATCAGTTCCCCTAGAGAAACTGGCCGCTTTGGCAATTGGACTCTATGGCATCGAAATCCCTCCCCTCTCCAAACCCCGCCCTCCTCAGGCTCTGCCCCCAAAATCTCCAGGTATTTCCCAACACGGAGCTGGCAACCCTACCCTTCTGAGCAGAGGGGCAGACTGACCATTGAACGTACAGGGAAAGTTCCCAGCGGGCCACTGCCTTGCAGGGCCACCAGCAGCCAGGAGCAGGCAGAGCCAAGCCCCAGTAGCCTCCTTGGCTCAGACCAGGACAGCTGTGCCCGTGTGATGGTTGTTGTGAGAGGAGGCAACGGCTGAGCCAGCATCAACTGATGGTGCCACCAGCTAGTTTGAGCAGAGAATTCCCTGCAACATTGCCTTGTAACGCCGCAGCCCAGTTTGCTTCTGAGCTACTTCCCACCCCTGCTTCTGGCCTTTCACAAATGGCTGGTTCACCTGGTTTCCTGTTAGTAACTCCAGCATCAGAGACAATTTAACTCTGAACACACCAGGCAAGAATGCTGGTGCTGTCCGGTTCTGCTTTGCAGCTTCCTGGGGGCATCAAGCAGGCCACTGCTGGAAACTGGATCCGGGGCTTGTTCGCTTGGTTCATCAGGATCAGATAAATCCAGTCCACTGATATCAAATTGGTGCCTGGTTGATATTAGCAGTTTGCCAGGAGCTGGGAGCTGGGGTATACTTAGGATTGCCAGGCCTCTGGAGGGAGCCTCATCCCTACAGCCATGAGGGGTAGCTTCTCCTATGTGCGTGTGGGCACTGCACGATTCTGTCACTTCCAGGTTTACCCCAGAAGTGCTATGCGCAGGGGACACTAGCTATTCCCCTGCAAAAACTCTAGTTTTGGGGGAGATTGCTAGAAGTGCCACCCAGAAGTGCCGGTGGTGCAGCGCACACAGATCGACGACCCCCTCCCCCCGTCCCAGCTGGCCTACTTCTGCCCGCTGGCCAGCAGAAGGTTGGCAGGCAGTCCGTCACCGGGCAATTGGGAACCCTAAGTATACTCAAATTAAAAGCAACTGCCACATGTCCAGGGACAACATGACTCAGCCTGAGCTACACTGATTCCTGGATATTCCTTTAACTGCTTTAAAAACAAAAAAACAAAAACAGAGGACAGAGTTATCCAGACATTATTTCATTGTTTTTCTTTTTCATGGCTGTTGCTCAGTGGAAGACCCTCCGCTTTGCATGCAGAAGGTCCCAGGTTCAATCCTCAGCATCTCCATTTCAAAGGACCAGGGAGTAGGTGATCTGAAATAACTCTACCTGAGACCCTGGAGAGCCACTTCCAGTCTGAGTAGACAATACTGACCTTGATCAGGGGAGTGGCCGTGGCCTAGTACTAGAGTATTTGCATGCTGTGCGTGCAGAAGGTCCTGGGTTCTTTCTCGTTATTAAGAATACGGCTAACAGCCAAACGTATACAGAAGCATATATGAAAAACGATTTCATACAAAAAACGATTTCAGTCCTGGGTTCAATTGGCATCTTCAGTTAACAGGATCGGGTAGCAGGTGATGTGAAAGACCTCAGCCTGAGACCCCAGAAAGCTGCTGTCAATGGCTGCTTGGGAACCTCCATGTTCAGAGGCAGTCAGTGCCAGGAGGCAACATCAGGGGCCTTGGCCTCTGTGTCCTGTTGTCAGATGTGCAGAGTAATTGGTTGCCCGCTGTCTGAGACAGGATGCTGGACTAGATGGTCCAGTGGTCTGATCCAGCAGGGCTCTTCTTGTGTTCTTTTACTGCTCAGCTAAGAAATATTGCTATGTATGTAACAGAAGGATGGAAATGAATACCTATAAAAACACAGTCCCTGTGCTTAGAGAATGCTTGGAGTATCTGGTTTCACATATTATTGAAGACTTTTGTGTGCTGGGTGGCCCTGGAGAGCTTGCAAAGTCTCCAAAACCCTTGAACACATTCCTGGGCAAAAGTATATCTGAATGAGCAGAGAGTGGGCAGGGAGACGCATGAGCCGGGCCTCCTAAATTCCTGCTGTGCTTTATCTCCTTCTTTCTTTCCAGCATTTTATCTTCCAACTGATCTCATCACATTATCTCCTGTCAGCTCTCTGTATTAGAGTGCAAAACTCTGTTGAGGAACAGGGCTCTGAATCACCCTTTATAGTGTATCTGACACATCTAACTTAGCTGCATATGCTGCGGTGGACAGCGCAGCCATAGATCTCCTGGATATATGAGAAGCTCATTGCCTTATCACCACCATTGCTAGACACTTACAATCGCGCTGCTGGATATGTCGAGTCTTTCTATGTGTAATGTGATGCTCAGAGAGACATGGAGCTGCAGCTGCTTGGTGCAGCTGCCCTCCCCTCCCTTTGGGGAGGTGCCATGGTGGCTGAGTGGCAGAGCATTTGCTTTGCATGAAGAAGGTCCCAGTTTCAATCCCTGGCATCTCCATTTAAAGGATAGGGCAGTAGGTGACATTAAAGTCATCCACCTGATACCCTGGAGAGCTGCTGCCAGTCATGGTAGACAATATTGACCCTGATTGACCAATGGTCTGACTCTGTATAAAGCAGCTTCATGTGTGACTAGGCAGACCCTGGGAACTATCCTTCACAATGCCTACATAAGAAAGGCCCTGCTGGATCAGACCAAGGCCCATCAAGTCCAGCAGTCTGTTCACACAGTGGCCAACCAGGTGCCTCTAGGAAGCCCACAAACAAGATGACTACAGCAGCACCATCCTGCCTGTGTTCCACAGCACCTAATATAATAGGCATGCTCCTCTGATACTAGAGAGAATAGGTATGCATCATGACCAGTATTCATTGTGACTAGCAGCCATGATTAGCCCTGTCCTCAGTGAACATGTCCACTCCCCTCTTAAAGCCTTCCAAGTTGGCAGCCATCACCACACCCTGGGGCAGGGAGTTCCACAATTTAATTACGCGTTGTGTGAAGAAATACTTCCTTTTATCTGTTTTGAATCTCTCACCCTCCAGGGTCGGCGGATGACCACGAGTTCTAGTATTATGATAGAGGGAGAAAAGCTTCTTCCTGTCCAAT
This sequence comes from Euleptes europaea, assembly GCF_029931775.1. Classification (NCBI taxonomy): domain Eukaryota; kingdom Metazoa; phylum Chordata; class Lepidosauria; order Squamata; family Sphaerodactylidae; genus Euleptes; species Euleptes europaea. The sequence continues at coordinate 30,730,768 of NC_079316.1, read as the reverse complement.
CTCTCCATACCATGCATAATTTGATAGACCAGTGCAAGGATGTGTCACTGGCCACCAAGATTAAATTAATTCATGCCATCATATTCCCTATTACTATGTATGGGTGTGAAAGCTGGACATTGATGAAAGCTGACAGGAAGAAAGTAGATTCCTTTGAAATGTGGTGTTGGAGGAGTGTTACGGATACCGTGGACTGCCAAAATAAATAAATAAATAAATCCGTTGGTTATAGATCAAATCACGCTTGAACTGACCCTAGAAGCCAAAATGACTAAACTGAGGCTATCGTATTTTGGTCACATTATGAGAAGACAAGAATGTGGAAAAGACAATCTGGAAAAGACAATCATGCTAGGAAAAGTTGAGGGCAGCAGGAAAAGAGGAAGACCCAACAAAAGATGGATGGACTCAATAAAGGAAGCCACGGCCCTCAGTTTGCAAGATCTGAGCAAGGCTGTCAAAGATAGGACATTTTGGAGGACACTGATTCATAGGGTCGCCATGAGTCAGAAGCGACTTGCCGGCACTTAACACACACATCATGTCTCCCCTTAACCACCTTCTTTCCAAGCTAAACATCCCTAAGCGTTTTAACCGCTCCTCATGAGGCAGTTGCTCTAGTCCCCTGATCCTTTTGGTCACTCTTTTCTGTACCTAGTTTAATACAAGCGTAACAGGATGTCATCATACTGTGCTCTATGGACCCTGCGCTGTTGCCAATGATGTCAGGTGGGGCAGAGCCATGTGATAATGTCACATCACATCACTGACCATGTGATAATGTCACATCACATACTGCATCATGAAACCAGACATCATGAAGTGGGAGGGAGCTACAGCGCTACTTCTCTTGCGATGTCTGGTTCCACCCTCTCATCTTCTTCCTCTCGATGCTATTGTCAGTTTGCATCATATTTGCTTTGTCTCTTCCTGCTCCTGTTGCTATAAACAGACTCCAGAAGCGAAAGCTTCCGTGTGAAAAAGGCATCTCTTCCTTTCTGATAACTTGGGCAAGAGTCCCCTTTAAACACCCCACTTCTTCTTACCTGAATGGTACTGACCACCTTGACATAAGCCTGTGAATTGTTTCCACCTCGGTGAACAATATCTTGAACTATTGCAACATGCATGATCGTATGAAAGTGCCTTATGCTGAGTCAGGCCAATGGTCTGTCAAGATTGCTATTGTCTACTATGACTGGCAGTGGCTCTCCAGAAGTTCAGGCACAGATCTTTCACATCACCAGCTGTCGGATCCTTTTAACTATAGATACCAGGGGCTGAATCTGGGACCTTCTGCATGCAAAGCAGATGTTCTACCATTGAGCCATGGCCCCACCCTAGGGTTGCCAACCTCCAGGTAGTAGCTAGAGTTCTCCTGCTATTTCAACTGATCTCCAGCTGATAGAGATCAGTTCACCTGGAGGAAATGGCCAGTTTGCCAATTGGACTCTATGGCATTGAAGTCCCTCCCCTCCCCAAACCCCACCCTCCTCAGGTCCACCCCAAAAACCTCCTGCCAGTGGCGAAGAGGAACCTGGCAACCCTACCCGACCCCTTATGTACGGCATTCCATTGTTTCTATATTAACAGTTCGAGATTTTCTCTTGGCCTTCTCCAAATTACTTCTCAAGGTTCCATTCATGTTTTGCAAAACATCTGAGGCCTACCAGCTCAGAAGTCTTGAAGCAGAAAGAACAAAAGCAGCAACCAACCTGCTGGCACAGTTTGTTTTAGGGAGCTGCCTTCACTTCATGGGTGGCAGGAACCCCACTGTCAGCTCTGAAATGAACATCCCACTCCCTCGGGCTTCTGAATGTTTAATGATGATCAGGCTGGAAACGTGGAGCATTCCCAGACCAGGCCTGTTGCCACAAGTAGTCTCTTCCAAAGGATCTTGCACAACCAAAGATCATTTGACTTTCATGCTCGCAATGCTGTCAGCTGACCTTTCACAAAACGAGGTAGCAACCTGGGGTGTATCTTTATTTATTGCTTCTACAGCAGCGAGGCTGGCTGTCTCGGGGTGCCTGGCTTCCAAAATGTGGGACTTTCCATTCTAGTATGTTCCTGTCCTCTGGTTCCATACAAAAATCCTGCAGAGTCAGTGCCAATAAGTAAATCAAGCTTTTTTAAAACAACAACAACAGAGAATGTTTTAATCATGATGATTTTTTTTCCAGATGTCACATTTGAAGGATTTATGTTGCATTCTTTGGCTTTTTAAAGTTTTGGGGCTAATGTAAGTATCATGTAAATACTTTGCAATTAAATATGCAGCCGGGAACAGCCAATTCCCCTGGTGCTGGAGGGAAGGGAGGCTGATCAGCTTGCAATTTTAGAAGTAATTGGTCCCAGCAGGGCCTGAAGCCACCGCTGATCTTGCCCTCTGCTGACTCCCCGGCCCAGGCACAAAACAAAATGCTGCAGATAGGGCCCATATATTGCAAGGTCCTCAAGGCAACATCATCTTTCTTCGCATTCTTTGCACAGAATTGCAATATATCTGCTGTGGAGTACCTTGTAGTAAAGGGCACACAGGCCAAGGGCAGAGTAATGGTTATTTGTCCCCACAACAAGAGTGTCCTCAAGATGTGTATAGGACTTTATCAGAAAGAATTGGCCATTTAAATTTAACCCTGAAGCAAATAGGAAGCCACTGTAGATGGCAAAGAATCAGGATGATATGTTCAACTCCCATTCGCCAGTTAATAAATGGCAGCTGCACTCTGTACTGACTGAAGTGTTCAGGTAGTCTTCAAGGGCAGCCCCATGTAGACCATGTTACAACAGTCCAGGCTTTATGTTGTGGAGGCATGGATCAGTGTGCCTAGATCAGTAGAATCTAGATAAAGAGGCACTTTGAGTGCAAAAATGCAGTTGAAAGAATTCACTTCTAGAAAATGCATCAATATGATCTTCCAACAATAAAGCAGGTTCTAACATCTTCATGCTGAATTCGCCAACTTCAGCACCACCTGTCTAGGCTGGACAAAGCAATCCCCTCCAAAGGTTCTGCTTTACTGGCCAATTTCCATCTTGTCCAGATTCAGCTTTAACCCATTATCCCTTAGTCTCTTGACCACAGCATCCAGACACTGGCCTAGAACACAGATGGCAGCTTCTGATGGCTTGTTCAGCAAAATAGAGAGCTGGATTTCATCAGCGTACTGAAGATCCCAAAGCTCTAGATCATCGAATCATCGAGTTGGAAGGGGCCATACAGGCCATCTAGCCCAACCCCCTGCTTAATGCAGGATCACACTAGAGGCATCCCTGACAAGTGCTTGTCCAGCTTCTGCTTTAAGACTGCCAGTGATCTCATTCAATGGGTTAACATATAAATCATACAATATTAGGGAGAGAATCAACCCCTGTTAGGTCTCAGGCTACAGCCATTGTGCACCAGCTGAAGTGACTTCCCTTGACCTCAGATGGGGAGGGGTTGAGACAATGCTATTCCATCTCTTCTAGTTCTGCTCCCTTCCGAGCTGGGAGACACCGCTGCTCTGTCTTCCTCAGCCTCTTGTCTCAAGCCTTTTAAAGCCTCTAGCCGGGCCTGGGGCATGCCCATAGGCCACCATCAACCCAGAAGCTCTATGGAGGCATGACCAAACCCATGAGGAACCAATAGGACCTTAATCTGCCATTAATGACCTTGTTTCTTCAAGGGAAACGTAGAAGGTTCTTTTTCACTTCCAATGAAAATAAAAAAAATAAAAATAAAAAAATAAAGTATCTTGAGGATTTGTCAGAGAGGGTAATGCTGCCTTACGTTTTGGTTTTAAATGAAATGTCTTGTTGCTTCTGTTTTTAGGGTAGTTTTTAATACATTGTCATTTTATCTGTTATGTTTTCTGAACTATACGTTGAATTGGATATTTTAATGGACAAATAAAAATATTAAACAAATGAGGAGAAATGCTGGCCTATTGAATCTAGAGGCCTAACATGTAATTTCTAAAAGGAGCAGGTATGATGAAAATTAGAGGGTCGAATGGAGTCTGAAGGGATCTGGTTACAAATCCAAACTCAGGTGACTTTAAGCCAGTTATTTCCTCTCAGCCTAACCCACCTCGTAAGATTGTTGTGAGGGTGAACTGGAGGACTAAATTATGTAAGCCACTTTTAGCTCCTTTGGCAGGATAAAAAATGGGATAGATGAGCCTCAGCAAAAGAATGATGACAACAAGCAGGAAGAGGCAGGTAATTCAATACAAATATACGGCTCAGCCTCCATATATTTCAAGCAGAGTGTATTTCTTATGCTCAGTATTGGGCGGGTAACTCAACTATGGTTCCAATGTGCAGAAAATTAAATAGAATGCTAATGAGGCTTGTGGGTATTAAACTCTACATCAAATAATCGTAATTAAATTACGCCTTGCATGAGGAAAGACCTTGTTCTCCCCTTCCCATCCTCCCCCCACCTCAAAGGCTTTGAAGAGAAGAAACGAACACAAAGGCCTACATAATACGTGTTGCTTCTTCCCTGAACTGGTTCGGCAGAGTACGTATAGGGCATGAAATCTGCTTGTCTGCAGGTGTGGTGGACAATTTACGTAAGTATATTTGAGATATACTCCTGTCCTCATCATTGTATTTCCTTCCTCTGTACCATTCTAATTTGTAGGGCGTTGCCACGAAGAGATGTATAAGTTCAAGATGGATATAGAGGACTTCTTGCATTACGACTCAGTGGAGACAAACGATTTCTCCCTCCACCCTCAGGATGTTACAAAGGAAGCACAGACCTAAACATTCATTCTGTGTTTTCCTCTTCTGTTCCCATGCTCCAGGTAGTTTTCATAGCAGATAAGAATCTCACTTGGGGGCTGAACATGCTTGAACATGCACATGAAGCGGCCTTATACTGAATCAGACCATGGGCCATCAAGGACAATATTGTCTAGTCGGACTGGCAGCAGCTGAGCTCTCCAAGGTCTCAGGTAGAGGTCTTTCACATCACCTCCTACCTGGTCATTTTAACTAGAATGCTGGGGATTGAACCTGGGACCTTCTGCTTGCGAACAGAGGCTCTTCTATTGAGCCACAGCCCCTCCCCAATTGGTAGCCCCTGGAAATAACTCATCTAAAGTAACCACACTTATGACCCTTTAGAAAGAACAGCTTTCAGTTGTGTTAATAACATCTTTGTGTAAAAGAAAGATGTGTAGTACAAATTCTTGAGCGGCGCAAGCAATACTGATTTTCCATATCAAAGAGTTTCTGCTTATGTATCCACCTCATATACAAAACACCCAGACCAACATTCATTGCCAGGCTTCTGGTGAGCTCTTCTGAGAAGACCTGTTCAGCTCTTGTATCCTTTGGTACTTTAAACTCTTGCATGAAGGTCATTGGGCTGGAGGATGTTGGAACCCTAAGGCAGGTGTCAAAGATAAGGCCCATGGGCTGGATGCGGCCCCTTGAGAGCTCTTACCTGGCCCGTGAGCCAGCCAAGGCAGCCATTCCCTCAGTTCTGATCTGGGCTGGCGAGGCATGGCCTGGCTTGACCAAATAAATGACATTTATGTCATTTCCAGCATAAGTTCAACACCCCTGCTCTAAGGGTTAATGTTAGGGTTGCCAGGTTCTTCTTCACCACCGGCAGGAGGTTTTTGATGCAGAGCCTGAGCAGGGTGGCGTTTGGGGAGGGGAGGGACTTCAATGCCATAGGGTCCATAGGATGTGAATTCATGGTCTGAAGTTGCAGGACATAGTTTGGAGGCAAATTGTGGCTAGCACTAAAGCTACTTTGCCCAAGTCAGATATCATGACAAATTATGGCTGGTAAGGGAGTGAGGAGGGAGTGGAAGTGGCAGCAGACAGCTGGGGAAGGCCTTTGCCTCTACATCCTGTTTGTTGGCCCTCCAGGGCATCTAGGGTTGCCAGATCCTTCTTGGCAACCGGTGGAAGGTTTTAGGGGCAGAGCCTGAGGAGGGCAGGGTTTGAGGAGGAGAGGGACTTCAATACCATAGAGTCCAATTGCCTAAGTAGCTATTTTCTCCAGGTGAATTGATCTCTGTTGGCTGGAAATCAGTTGTAATAGCAGGAGATCTCCAGCTAGTACCTGGAGGTTGGCAACCTTAAGACAGATGGACAGACAGAGTTCAGTCAACACAGAACATGCATATTGCATGTATCGTTCATATTATATTTGTGATCATCAAGATGGGATACCTGCAACAGCAAATAGCAGCAAGCCCTGGTGTCATAATTAGTTACCTGTGTATTCCTTTGACCCCCAGCTAGTACCTGGAGGTTGGCAACCCTAGTTAACGTTCTTAAGCAGCTGGATTTAGGACTTGCATCAGAAGAATAGCTGCAGAACAGTTGCAGGTGGTTTTAGAAGGACACCGGAAAGAGAACAAGAGTTCAGCTATAGCAGCAAAGATATGCGTATTTAAAATATTGTCGAAGGCTTTCACGGTCAGAGTTCATTGGTTCTTGTTATCTGGGCTGTGTGACCGTGGTCTTGGTATTTTCTTTCCTGACGTTTCGCCAGCAGCTGTGGCAGGCATCTTCAGAGGAGTAACACTGACAGAGACACTGTCCTTCAGTGTTACTCCTCTGAAGATGCCTGCCACAGCTGCTGGCGAAACGTCAGGAAAGAAAATACCAAGACCACGGTCACACAGCCCGGATAACCTACAAGAACCGATATGCATATTTGTTTGTTGAGTAGTTGCGTATAAGAAGATGATGATCTCCCAGAATCATCATTGTGGGGAAGCCATGCCCCTTGGGCCTAAAGCTACCACAACACAGCAATTCACTGCAGGATCCATCTGGCCAGCAATCAGCTGCAAGATCAGCATTGGGTCCTGAGAACTGGCTGACGTCAGCAACGCAACAATTTGTACCGGCTTTCAAAAACAGCCACCAGAGCATCCCAGCAACTCTGAAAGCAACAGCTGAAAAGTTGGGGGCAGGCTGTTGAGAAAGCCCAAGGCTCCCCAATAGGGCAGCCAACCTCCAGGTACTAGCTGGAGATCTCCTGCTATTACAACTGATCTCCAGCCGCTAGAGATCAGTTCACCTGGAGAAAATGGCCGCTTTGGCCACTGGACTGTATGGCATTGGAGTCCCTCCCCTCCCCAAACCCCTCCCTCCTCAGGCTCCACCCCAAATATCTCCTGCCCGTGGCAAAGAGGGACCTGGCAACCCTACTCCCCAACCTGACATCCAGCACTCAGTACATGAATTACAGGAGGATTGGGGGCGGGGGCGGCAAACAGCCCTCTACCCCTCATGATGGCCCCCCTTATCTATATGTCTTGGGAGGGGGCGTGTGATTTGACTGCCTTGTCTCTGTTCAGAAGCCCCTAGCCTGGATCTCTTCACCAGCTCTCTCTGTGGCTACCTGCCCAACCAAGGGAGGCAGTCTGGTTGTCAGGTATGCATTGCTTTGTTGACTTTATTCAAATCCACACATATTATGATCCCAGATAAGATCTCTCTTTAAACGCCTGCCTACCTTTGTCCACAAACACACTTGGTTGCTCAGATATTCATTCCTGCCCTCAGAGGGTTTTTCTTTACCACAAGCTACCAACTGCCTCAGAGTCTACTACATACACAGGGTGAGGGGACTTTCCAGCCAAGTGGAATGTGCTGCACTAACTACTTTAAAACTCTATCCCTCTACTGCTTGCACACTCTACTGGCAGTCTTCAAGCAGCAGCTGGACGAACACTTGTCAGGGTTAAAGACCACTTAACATGGCTGGGTGACCTTGGGCAAGTTACAGCTCTGTTGGAGCTCTCTCAGCCCCACCTACCTCACAGGGTGTCTGTTGTGGGGAGGGGAAGAGAAGGTGATTGTAAGCCGGTTTGAGTCTTCCTTAAGTGGCAGAGAAAGTCGGCATACAAAAACCAACTCTTCATCTTCTATATAATGTCTATCAACATGCTTACTGACATTCTCGAGGAACTCTGAGAAACTGGCAGGACTTCCCTTTGCAGAAGGAATTACAAGTCTTTGTCCGTTAACTTTGATCTTCTATACGTTTAATGATTCTAGCTTCATTAATGCTTTCCACCAGCGTGCCAAGGACAGATGTTAGACTACTCAGTCTATCCTGATTCCTTCAGAAAACTGTACGAACACTAACCTTCTGATTCTCTAGTAAGAAGGCCCACTGAAGTGACCTTAAATATTTTGTTAGAATATCCAACATTTTCACTTTTGGTTGAAACTCTCAGCCTTGTGGACACAGGGACTTGTTGATTCTCAATTTGCCAGTTAATTCTGGATTTCATCTGTTGTCCTTTCTATGAGATTAAGTTCTTCTGATGCTCTTATTTGAAAAAAAGTGGTTCAAATGTGGCAGCCTTGATTGATTTATTTTCCTGAAAGGATCTCCCCCCCTTTACAGTCTGAGATGAATGGAAGAAGGCCACGCTGTCTTCGCGACATGCTTGCTGAAAAAGCATCCTGTAAGATCTCTCTTTGAAGGAGAAAAAAATAGACTTTTGCCCTCAAGGAAGATTTTAAATCAAAACACACTGGTTTAATCTTAGGTATCATTCCACACTCTAATCCTTCCTACTCAATACAAGGTCAAGACTTGCCTGTTGTATTTTTTTTCCTTTTGGTTGTGCTGTTAGCTTCAATTTTTTAAATTTCTCAGCTTACAAAGAAACATCATTAAATTGCGCTCATACTAATGGGGTTGCTAATTGTGTTGGGTTTTTGGGAAAGCACTCTAAATATTTTAAACAAACACAAATACAATATTGTACAGATATTGCTCCCAATCCAGCTTTAACTGCGCATAAACAAAATATTGGGTTGAGTCCAGTGATGCATTAGCAGAAAGGTAAATGTACTTCACACACACACAGTAGCCAACAGCTGCAGCAACAACATCGTGCTTTAACATAATTTTAAAGAAAGCAACAGTGTACATATGGAATGTACAACAGATGGTTCGGCTGGATTCACACGGTTTAGTTTTGAAATTGCATCAGGAGAAATACCTTGTGCTAGGGCCTGTGCATGCGAAAAATACAGTAAGGATATGAGACATAATTTTAGCTGTTCTGCTTGTGCAAGGATTGTTGTGAGCATGGAAATCGTCTGTGGGCTCTACATAGGGTTGCTAACCTCCAGGTACTAGCTGGAGATGTCCTGCTATTACAACTGACCTCCAGCTGATAGAGATCAGTTCACCTGGAGAAAATGGCTGCTTTGGCAATTGGACTCTATGGCACTGAAGCCCCTCCCCTCCCCCAACCCCTCCCTCCTTAGGCTCCGCCTCAAAAACCTCCCGCCTGTGGCAAAGAGGGACCTGCAACCCTAGCTCCACAACTTGGTAACATGTGAATAAAAGAACGAAAACAAAGCTGAAGATACATATTCAAATATATCTTGTCCACAGCAATACTGTACATATTTGCATGCACATTGGGATATGCATCTGATTAACACGGGTGTTTCACCATCGGACAAAAGACAGGCGTGCATACGTGGGTGGGGCACTTTTGCTGGATTGCCATAAATACATTTTTAACATGGTGACAAGCATCCCTTGCGGTGGGCAGAGAGCAAGGATAAAGGACAGCGTGAATTGGCGGCGCCTCTGCAAATAATCCGAACGGTGGCAGAATTGGGAACAAAGGTGTTGGGGTGGAGCAGGAGACATCTACTAAATCTGATTTTTTTGGGGGTGCCTGAATAATAAAGTCCCTTATAAAACACCTCCGAAGGAATTAATTCATCCAAATTGGGATGATCTCTGAACATGCTGTAATGTCTGTTTAGGATACAGCATTACCTATGCAGTCACAAATGGATGGGTGTATCATTGCTGCATAAAAGCAGGAAGGGAAATGCAAAAGAGTGATGACTAAATGCAGCGATCGGATCGACGATAGCTTCATGCTTGCTCAGCCAGTGAAGTCCTGCACGCCACAGATGCTGTGGTTGCCGTGCAGCCGGTCTGAATGGATGTCCGCCGTTTGGTCCCTCACGGCATTACGTCATGTAATAGAACCTTCCGGAATACACCCCAATCGCGAAGACAGGTGAAATATGCTCCGGGCCAACAGATTTCCAATGGAATTTGCAGCGAGCATAGCGACACCGAGCATGTCAGGCTGACAGCCCTGGGGGACTGGATGCTTTCATTGGAGAGGCGAGCGGAGCAGGTGACCGCCTAATAATTGGACCTGGCGTCCGCTAATAGGTATAGGGGAAAGATGAAAACACAGCGCCACCTAGTGCTCCCAGGTGGCAAAGCCAAGCCACATGCATTGCCCAATCGCCAAGGGCGAAAACGCACGGTCGCTCGAGCCTCCTTTCTTCCCTGTTCCAGCCAGGATCAGCCAGGATCGAACGCACCTTCGTGCGTTCGATCCTGGCTGAATCCTGGCTGGAACAGGGAAGAAAGGAGGCTCAAGTGACCGTGCGTTTTCGCCCCAAGTCTCAAGACCCGAACCAGAATGGCTAAAAATAAAGGTCTTTTATGCAGGGACGTTTCCCCGCAGCGGTTACCACGGCCCGCTGCCTTGGGGCTTCCTTTTGCTTGTGCATGCCTTTCCCACCCATCAGAAGTCTCCTCGCTCTCCCCTCGCGTTTTGCCGGCATTTTCCAGATCCTGGCTAGATCTCTTTGGCCGCTTATGCAGGATCAATTTTGATGCTCGCTCAAAGCTGGGTTTTTTTTTGTCGAAGGCTTTCACGGTCAGAGTTCATTGGTTCTTGTAGGTTATCCGGGCTGTGTGACCGTGGTCTTGGTATTTTCTTTCCTGACGTTTCGCCAGCAGCTGTGGCAGGCATCTTCAGAGGAGTAACACTGAAGGACAGGGTCTCTCAGTGTCAAGTGTGTAGGAAGAGTAATATATAGTCAGAAAGGGGTTGGGTTTGAGCTGAATCATTGTCCTGCAAAAAGTATCAAAGGAAATGTGCTAATCATTGTCCTGTAAGTATCAAGATAATGTGCTAATGAGGGTGTAGTATGCTAATATGGAACCATTGTATCCTGAAGTGATCTGTTAATGTGTAAAATCCAAAGCTAATCTGCATGGCTATTGTGGACTGTAGTTATTGTGGACTGCATGGCTATTGTGGGTTGTTTTTTTTAATGCGACCTTTAAAACCTTTAAAATGCTTATTCATGGACCCAACGCAAAAGGAGAAATTCCACCCTCCCACTCGCCTGCTCCTTTGTTCCTTCCATTAGCAACCTTCGTTTGCATAGCTAACACGGGGCTGTGATTCTTGCATGCTTCTTTGAGGGGATTCTTCGCGGCAAGGGTGGAGCAAACACAAAAGGTCGCGTTAAAGGGGCTCTTAAGTAGGGTTGCCAGGTCCCTCTTTGCCAGCGGGAGGTTTTTGGGGTGAAGCCTGAGGAGGGCAGGGTTTGGAGAGGGGAGGGACTTCAATACCATAGAGTCCAATTGCCAAAGCGGCTGTTTTCTTCAGGGGAACTGATCTCTATCAGCTGGAGATCAGTTGTAATAGCAGATCTCCAGCTATTACCTGGAAGTTGGCAACCCTACTCTTAAGAAATGTGAAGTGGGTATGTGCTAGCTTCTCAGTCACTTCCTGAATGACGGTTCAACGTGAAAAATTCAAAAAAAATCTGCGGGGCGCTTCAGCCTGGAATGTGCTGCTAATTACCAAGCATAAATGGCCTAAAGGTCTTTTATGCAGGGACGTTTCCCCGCGGTCACCCCTGCCAAATGTTTCGAGGCTTCCTTTTGCTTATACATGCCTTTTCTGCCCATCAGAAGTCCCCTCGCTCTCTCCTTGCGTTTTGCCCGCATTTTCCAGATTCTGGCTAGGGGCTCTTTCACACATACCCAGTAGTGCTCTTTCAATCCACTTTCAATGCACCTTAACGATCGTTAGATTGTTTGCCATTTCACACAGCAAAATCCAGCTGCAAAGTGGGTTGAAAGTGCATTATTCAGCATGTGTGAAAGACAGCATCTGGAAAACACAGGCAGAGCGAGCAGGGAGAGGGAGGCGAACTCTGACTGTTGGAAAAGGCATGCATAAGCAAAAGGAAGCCCCGAAGCAGTCGGCGTGGGTGACCATGAGGAAACGTCCCTGCATAAAAGACCAAACAGTGGAACCACTGATATCAAACAAGCCAGCCCGTCAGATGTATTGTTCCGCTTTAACTTTTGGCAATAGGAAGTGTATTATTGCACATGTGATCTGTTGTGAATGGCTGTACTTTACAGCGAATGCACCACACATTGCGGGATGATTAGGGTTGCCAACCTCTAGGTACTAGCTGGAGATCTTCTGCTATTACAACTGATCTCCAGGCGGTAGAGATCAGTTCACCTGCAGAAAATGGCTGCTTTGGCAATTGGCTTCTGTGGCATTGAAGTCCCTCCCCAAACCCCGCCCTCCTCAGGCTCCGCCCCAAAAATCTCCAGGTATTTCCCAACCCAGAGCTGGCAACCCTAGGGATGATACACCATCATTAAGCTATTGTCAACTGTGTGGATACACAAGCCAATTGCCCATGATTATTCTAGTCCAGCTGGTGCAATGTTTGACCACTCGTGGATGTCACCAATGAGATTAAGGGCTGAGAACTTCTGAAGTCATTATATATTGTATTCTAAATCTACTAGAGCTCTTAAAGGACTACCACCTCCTTGTTACCACTTCAGGGCCTTCTCTGTGGTGCCTGTCTTCAAAATGGATACAGTGGTGAATTTCTGCAGACAGAAGGGGTGGCTATTTTTTGACAATTCCTCCCTCCTACTGCAGACCTCTGATCCCCCCCCCTTGTGGTGTTCCTGGGGATCCCCTGCCCTCAAAAGCAGTATTTAGCTGGACACTTTGGGCAGTAGTGGGAGCAAGGAAGAAAGGAAGTTACATTCCCTGATGGAAATCTCTTCCATCAGCAGAAAATAACTCTTGGATACAGGCCATCATTACCAATTATGATAGAATAATTACCATCATCAGAATCTTAATCATAATCATAGTTATTATCTGTTGTGTCTGGGGGGGTTGTTTGTTTTATTTTTGTAATTTCAGATTTGTGAACTGCTGCAAAATGAGAAAGGGGAAAGTTCCCCTGCTCAATTCCCAGCTCCTCCAGTTCAAAGGGTGAATGGTACCAGGAGGTGGAAATATTGCTGCCAGGTAGAAGAGACAGTCCGGTACAGGACTGATCAATCATCTGACTCAAATGTGGTGGACACTAGAGGAGTGAGAAGGCACAGGAAAGTTGGGGGAAATGGCAAACAGAGAGTCAAAGAAGACTGAAACTAATCTATTGATTAAAATGATCTGAGAGCCAGCGTGGTGTAGCAGTTAAGAGTAATGGTTTGGAGTGGTGGACTCTGATCTGGAGAACCGGGTTTGATTCCCCACTCCTCCACATGAGTGGCGGAGGCTAATCTGGTGATCCAGATTTGTTTCCCCACTCCTCCACATGGAGCCAGCTGGGTGACCTTGGGCTAGTCACACTCTCTCAGCCCCACCTACCTCACAGGGTGTCTGTTGTGGGGAGGGGAAGGGAAGGTCATCAAATAGGATACAAGCTGAATGCCCGTGGGAATCTGGAAGATCTACTCCGTTGCCAATACTTTCCCCTCCAGGATTCTGGGAGCTCTACTGTCTTGAACAGGCTAACTCTCCCCCATTTTGGTTAATTTTCAGTATCATTTTTCTATATGCCTGGGGAGTCTGTTGAGCATGCATGTGTGCCGATGGCCCAGTTTTGCTGCTGCTGTGATCATAACATGGGCCAGCCATTTTCCTATTAGAAGGAGACAGACGGCAGACAGAATTCAGTCAACACAGAACATGCATATTGCATGTGTCGTTTATATTGTATTTGTGATCATTAAGATGGGATACTTGTAACAGCAAAAGGTAGCATGCCTTGGTGTCGTAATTAGTTACCCATATATTCATCTGTCTTGTATTTTGCATTGTTTTAAACTGCAGTGCTTTAGACAAAAAGCAGAATGTCTTTAGGAACTTTTTTGAGATGCAGAATAACAACTGATTTAGATCACAGGTGCTATTTCCTTCCCAAGCAGTTTCCTGGTAACAAGAACGGCAGCAGACTGTGTGCCTCTCACCTGTGCGTCACATCAAGGGATCTCAGACCTTCATTGTGGAGGGTTAGCTGGTCAATCCTCACTGACGTCTGCAGAAGCCAGCAAATACTAGGTCACGAAGACCTCACCTATCGCTTCTTCGAAGGAACAATGATAGAAGCATGGAGATGTTTTCAAAAGCAGCTGTGTCCTCTCGCTGACACCTAAGAGTCGAGTCTTCCTAGGGCCCGCAAGACATCTCATAGTAGAAGATGCTTGTGCAAAGATAAGAGAGCAGGGGTAAGGTAGGATTTCTTAGCAGCTGTCTCCGAGAAGATCTCCTTATCCCGTGGGAGGAAGTTCATGATACATGAACTGCATCTAATTGGGAGAGATTAGGTCTGGAAATAGTTGCCTAAAAAGAGACAACAAGACAGCAGAGATTCGTGTGACTCTGACAAGATGCGGGAGGCTGGCACCCTCGCCTGGCATCATGAATTACATCAAAGCTCTTCTAATGAGCACGATGTTTATGTTTGTGAACTGGTGGCAATGCAACAAAAAAGATATTTCTAGCTCAGGATTAATTCTGGGTGAAAACTCTGGCTTTCCAGACTGCTAATTATTCTTTTAATGTTTTTAAGCAGCACCAGATCTGTTACTATCGTGTTCCAAGACAAGCTGTACAGTTTTTTTTTTGGGGGGGGGGATGTGGAATTTTCAAAGGAAAAAAAAGTTCAGTAAACAGAAAACAAATGGGCCAGATAGTTGAGGAGTTGTTGAGAGACGCAGTTGATGAAACAGATGGAAAGGCTCCCCCCCTCCTCCCCAAACCTGCTCCCGCATTCGACGTGGCAAGCACGTGTCTGGAAACAAGCTGCTCAGGTCTGGAGGCTGTGGTGGAATAGTGCTTGTAGGGGGAGATTAGGTACCCCCATGCCTGCCAGGTGCCCCCTAAATCTCATGTGCGCACAGGCTGCATTCAGACATTGGTAAACTGTTGTTGGTTTAAACAGGAGCTTGTATTACAAAACCTGCTTGTAGTGCAACCCTGTGCGGAATTCCTCCAGTCTAACCTATACCCCAGAGGTTAGGATGCCCCCGCTGTTTTGGGGGAGCATCCACACAACGTGGAGCTTGGCTCATTCTGAGCATGACTTACAGGGTTCCTGGGGATTTCCCCTTTGAGCCAGATGAAAAGCAATTTTTTCACACAACACATAGTTAAATTGTGGAACTCCCTGCTCCAGGATGTGGTGATGGCTGCCAGCTTGGAGGGCTTTAAGAGGGGAGTGGACATATTCATGGAGGAGAGGGGTATTCATGGCTGTTAGAATGGATACTAGTCATGCTGCATACCTACTATATGCTCTCTAGTATCAGAGGAGCATGCCTATTATTTTGGGTGCGGTGGAACACAGGCAGGATGGTGCTGCTGCAGTTGTCTTGTTTGTGGGCTTCCTAGAGGCACCTGGTTGGCCACTGTGTGAACAGACTGCTGGACTTGATGGGCCTTGGTCTGATCCAGCAGGGCCTTTCTTATGTTCTCCTTTGATCTGACTCAAGGGAGGAACTTCAGATGGCTGCAGGTGGAGCCTCCAGGCTGTGCTCTGTCCATAGTTAATATGGGCAGGGGACGGAGCTGAATGTTGCTTTCAAAATGGTGGAGCTGAGCTCTATGTTTCCACCCCCATCTCCTTTTAGTCCTTGAATGGGCATTTTTCTTTCCTGCTGAGCAGTGGTGCAGGGAAGAAGAAGAAGAGTTGGCTTTTTATGCCGACGTTCTCTACCACTTAAGGAAGACTCAAACCGGCTTACACTCTCCTTCCCTTCCTCTCCCCACAACAGGTACCTTGTGAGGTAGGTGGGCCTGAGAGAGTTCTGAGAGAACTGTGACTAGCCCAAGGTCATCCTGCTGGCTTTGTGTGTAGGAGTTGGGAATCAAACCTGGTTCACCAGATTAGCACCCGCCGCTCATGTAGAGGAGTGGGGAATCAAACCCAGTTCTCCAGATTAGAGTCCCCCTCTCCAAACCACTGCTCTTAACCACTGCACCATGCTGGGACTCAGGGGGGGGGACAGGCTGTGGAGTGCCCTGGTACGGTGGTCGTCACGTTGGCACTTCTGCTCCGATGTGACAGAAGGAAAGGGGCAGAGGGGCAATGTCAGCAGTGAGCAGTGTGGGGACAGGGTATGTCGATGCCTTTCCCGTTTACCCCCATGACATTTATTGCTGCTTCCACAATGGGGCTGCCTTTCCCACCCTGTGTAAAAGCAGCTGGAGTTACATAGCTATTCTAATCAAAGCTTATTGATTCGAATGGGCTTCATCTGAAGTGCCTCTATGTAGGACTGTACTATTAGTCTAGCAGGCATAGTAACCCCTGGGTTGTTTGCTTCTTCCTTTGTCTCTACCTTCTAGGAGAGAGCCAGCGTGGTGTAGTGGTTAAGAATGGTAGATTCTCATCTGGAGAACCGGGTTAAATTCCCCACTCTTCCACATGAAGCCTGCTGGGAGTCCTTGGGCTAGTCACAGTTGTCTCAGAACTCAGTCCACGCAGAGGCAGGCAATGGCAAACCACCTCCCAATGTCTCTTGCCTCGAAAAACCCTACGGAGTCGTCGTAAGTCAGCTGTGACTTGATGGCACTTTCTACCACTACACCTTCTAGGAATGCGGGGGGACACCTTCCCTCTCCTGCTGTTTCTATGACCACAAAAAGGTGATGCTACTTGACAAACTGTGGTTTGTGAATTTAGGTTTTGCAACAAACCACATTTAGTACAAACTGTGGTGAACAAACCCTCTACAAACCTGAGTTTGAAATCCTGGTTTGGTGCCAAACTACGAACCCAATTAATTGGAACATCTGCATTCCTTCATCACAATTACCTTACCAAACTATGGATTATGATCATGGCAGCCACACACGCCTACCGCTTCACAGCAGAAAATCAGTAGCCCAGGTTTCCTGGTTTGCTACTGAACACATAGGGTCAAAATGGATACTATCGAGTAGACACATTGAGAGGCAGTGTTTTGTAGTGGTTAAAGTGTTGGACAAGAATATGGGAAAGCCAGGTTCGAAACCCCACTCTGCCGTGGAAGCTTGCTGGGTGACCTTTGGCCGGTCACATTTTCTCCGCCTAACCTACCTCGCAGGGTTATTGTAAGGATAAAATGGAGGAGGAGAGTATGATGTAAACTGCTTTGGGTCACCATTGGGGAGAAAAGTGAAGGAAATGGAGTTTTTCTTAAGAATGATCCTGATTCTGATTAAGGACTAAACAAAGTGAATTTATTCAGAAATCACAAACTTGGTAAACGACTGAGAGACAGGCTTATTTCTAACTCGCATCCATAACTAACAGGATAACATGCGGCCTGTTACTCTTTCTTGTTACGGTAACTAGAAGGAAGAGGAGGGGGAAGGATCACAACCTTTCTATCTATCTAACTCTTGCTGCCCCCTGCTGATCTTCCTTTCTTTAATCAATCTTTGTGCACTAGACATTGTATTTCCAACAAAAAGTGGGGTCTAAATAAATGAAAATGTATTTTTTCACATCTGTTCATGGATAAAGCAGGACTGTGTGTGAAAGTTCTGTTATTTACCTGAAAAGGACCGAGGAGAATAGTGAGAACCCCCCCCTCCCCTCCTGATTTCACTGTGTTCTGTTGCCCGAAGCATTTTTTGCCCAGCCCAGAGCTGGCCTGGAAGAAAAGTGCTTCAAATAACAAAGTGCAATAAGGTAAGACTGGGCTCCATTCAGGTGAGCTAACCTGAGGTTTAGCACACTTCACCTGCATAATCTTCTTGTGCAAAAAAAACACTGGATTCCTTCCCCCAGGATAAATGCAATTACATGATTATGCATACTTTCATAAATGCGCAATTATGATCATAACAAATAAATTAACGAGCAAACATTGCAGCCAAAGAGAAAAGCAATAAATAAAATATTCTCCCCAACCCTATAAAAGATCTGATTTACAGGATGATCCTGACAGGCTGGAAAACCTGGCTAAAACAAATAAAATGCATTTCCACAGAGATAAATGTAAAGTTCTGCATTTGGGTAGGAAAAATCAAACACATAATTATAGGATGGGGGAGACTTGTCCTGGCAGTAGTATGTGCGAAAAGGATCTAGGGGTCTTAGTAGACTATATACTGAATATGAGTCAGCAGTGTGATGTGGTAGCTAAAATGGCAAATGCAATTTTGGGCTGTATCAACAGAAGTATAGTGTCCAGATTGCGTGAAGTGATGGTATTGCTTTACTCTGATCTAGTTAGACCTCACCTAGAGTATTGTGTTCAGTTTGGGGCACCACAATTTAAGAAGGATGTAGACAAGCTGGAACATATCCAGAGAAGGGCAATAAAGATGGTGAGGGGCCTGGAGACCAAGTCCTAGGAGGAAAGGTTGAAGGAGCTCGGTATGTTTAGCCTGGAGAGGAGACAATTGAGAGGTGATATGATAACCATTTTCAAGTACTTGAAGGGTTGTCATATAGAGGATGGTGCAGAGTTGTTTTCTGTTGCCCCAGAAGGTTGGGCCAGAACCAATGGGTTGAAATTAAATCGAAAGAGTTTCCCTCTAGACATTAGGAAGAACTTTCTGGCAGTTAGAGTGGTTCCTCAGTGGAACAGGCTTCCTCGGGATTTGGTGGGCTCTGGAGAGTTTTAGCAGAGGCTACATGGCTATCTGTCAGCTCTTTCTGTGGACTCAGGCAGATCATGACAGAGAGGGCAGGAAGGGTTGCACCAGTGCCTGGCTCTCGTGGCCCCTTCTAACATGCCCAGGGTAATGCTAGTTGCCACTTTGGGGCCAGGAAGCAATTTCCCTCCAGGCTAGATTGGCCAGGGATCCTGGAGGGTTTTTTTTTTGTTTTGTTTTGTTTTGTTTTGCTATCTTCTGGGCATGGAGTAGGGGTCACTGAGTGTGTGTGTGGGGAGTGGGGAGGAAGTTGTGAATTTCCAGCATTGGCAGAGAGTTGGACTAGATGACCTTGGTGGTCCCTTCCAACTCTATGATTCTATGGAGGCGCTCAGTACATCTAGGATACCCCTGTGAATTGGAAGTGATTGACCATGGCTAAACATTGGATATAAAGTTATCAACTCTGGGTTGGGAAATTCCTGGAGAAATGAGGGTGGAGCCTAGGAATGGTGGTATTTGGGGAGGGGAGGGACCTCAGTGGGGTATAATGCCATGCAGTCCACACTCCAAAGCTGTCGTTCTCGCCAGGGGATCAAAAAACAAACAGCCTGTGGCAATATGGGGTATACAATGTATCACACAAAGCAAGGTTCAAATTCCAGTTTCCAAAAAGTATATTTTCAAAGGTATATTTTAGCTTAGGTAGTTAAGCTTTAAGCAAGTAAATTCATGTTACTGTCATATAAATTTATAAACCGCGTGATGATTTTATACAGCTCATATAAAACAGCATTACAATAGATTTCTTTTGAAAGTGATCATCCAGTGAACGGAGCGGGACAGGCTCCCGGTATGAATTCCCTGTTTCACAGATTTCTTCAGCCGCTATCTTAGATGCGGTGATCACAAACAATATTAATGAACTAAATGGTGGTAAAGCCGTTTGGCTGTGACGTTTGTAATTCTCTCCAGGGGAACTAATCTCTGCAGCCGGAACCTGAGTTGTAATTCTGGGTGATCGCCAGCCCCCACCTGAAGGCTGGCAACCTTAAGTGGTTATGAAGTAACACCTTTAATGAGATAAGTACAGAGAGAAGCAGGGCCTTTGCTAAGGATGATATACCTCCAATTAGATGTTTTATTTACTGTTTCTTCAAAATATTTTCATACAACCCCTTCAAAGAATCACTCCAGGCAGTTTCCAGCAATAATAATAATAATAATAATAATAATAATAATAATAAAGACAATGAAGACAACCCCCCCCCTTAAAATTAGCAACAGCACTGTCTCAGTTAACTAGGGTTGCCGACCTCCAGATACTAGCTGGAGACCTCCTGCTATTACAACTGATCTCCAGCCGATAGAGAGCAGTTAACCTGGAGGAAATGGCCGCTTTGGCAATTGGACTCTATGGCATTGAAGTCCCTCCCCTCCCCAAACCCCTCCCTCCTCAGGCTCCGCCCCAAAAAGCTCCCGCTGGTGGCGAAGAGGGACCTGGCAACCCTACAGTTAACAGCAGGATCTTGCCCATGAAACTGGTCACTACTAGATTTTAAGTGGAATGTAAGTGCTATAATAAGTGCTATAATAAGTACTTTTCAGTACAGCTTACATCTTATTGCAAAAATGGAAATGTTCCAACATTGCAACAGTCACTAGGTACAAGCAGCCCCGGCCTGCTTAGAGAGGAATGTTGGGTAGTGTTGCATGGTTGAACACACTGGCTCAGATCAAGGTCAATACTGTATACTCTGACAAGCAGTGGCTCTCCAGGGTCTCAGGCTGAGGCCTTTCACATAACCTACCACCTGTTCTTTTTCAGTAGACATGCCAGGGGCTGAATGTCAGGACTTCAGCATGTAAAGCAGATGCTCTACCACTGAATCCTGGTTCCTCACTGTATTCTTGCAAGCTTTTGTTTTGTTTATTTAAAAATAGTTATATCCCACTTCTTTCCCCCAAATGGGCCTTTAGTACCTGTAAAAACAACAACTGTAACATTCAACAATAACACCCAGTAATGCATTCACAACTCATAAAAAGAAACTCAAACACCACTGAAAACCCTGGAAAGCAAAATAATGGTACACCTCTTCTGGAAGAGAGGGGGCTCTTCTTCTCCTTTGCTAGGCCAACAGGGTTGCCATTAGGGTTGCCAGGTCCCTCTTCACCACCGGCGGGAGGTTTTTGGGGCGGAGCCTGAGGAGGGCGGGGTTTGGGGAGGGGAGGGACTTCAATGCCATAGAGTCCAATTGCCAAAGCAGCCATTTTCTCCAGGTTAACTGCTCTCTATCGGGTGGAGATCAGTTGTAATAGTAGGAGATCTCCAGCTAGTACCCGGAAGTTGGCAACTCTAGCTGCCATCTTTTGGCTGGGAAATCCCTGGAAATTTGGGGATGGATCCTGGGGAGGGACCTCAGTAGGGTATAAGCACCTTTTTCTTCAGGAGAATTGATCTTTGTCTCTGGAGATTAGTTATAATTCCAGGAGACCTCCTGGCAGGACCCATCTGGAGAGTAGCAACCCTACCTATATATCATAATGAAAAAAGCCACTTCTGTTGCCCTTTGCCTCACTGTAGTGCCATGCAAAATGCCTTGCTTGGGGCCGCCAAATGGTTCAAGCCAACCTTGGGTTTCCCCTCCCCTCCAAAACTGAAATAACATATTAGCAGCAATGTTTTTGCACTTCCGTTCCCCACAGTCCAGATGTTCAAACTGCTTCAGCCTGCAATCCACCCTGATCCCTGCCAATCCACCCAACTGACAAGTTCCAGACCAGGCTGCGCAACCCATGTGGGTGACTTCTGACGGTGAGCAAGGAATGCTCTGCCATAATACAGAATCTCCCACTTAACCAAAGGAGCAGTGACAACGGCCTCTATAGACATGAACAGAATAGCATCTCTTGGACCTGATATCAAAATGACTTTGGGTAGCCAAAAAGAACATACCCAGGAAGTGTTGTGTGTGTCCAGCACCTAATTTAAACCAGGCACATAGCAGCCTGTTTTCCTGACTTAAAACAGCCCCAGTGGATGCTATTTACTCCATTGCGGGGAACCACATTTTTGATGGGCTGCGTGTAAGTTTTCCCAGTGGGACAAATAGTGTCCCTGGGGCTCTTTCAGGTCAAGGAAATGGTGTGTGAGTGGGGGGGAGGCTTCTTCCCCTATGTGCCACAGTCCTGATCAAAGCCTGGGGACTGAGGTCGTTTATGCATGGGTACTTTCACTCACATTCACCCCTGGTCTGTCTAGGTTGATTCTTGGAGTTATGCATGAGTTTTCCGTCCATTAGAGATTATCTTGTTGCCAACCCTCACAAATACCGAGACTTCCCATTCCTTTATTAATCCAATTCTTCCATCTCCCTTGAGGTCAGCCTGCTTGAAATCTCCATGCATAAGGCAAAGCATGGGACATGGTAGCTTGGGGGAATGATGTTTCTCTCACAGACAGCACTACAGCCAATTACAAAGTGGCGTGTCAAGAGGTGGGGATTTAAGTGCTTCCTGGGAATTTTTTCTGAGCAAAAGAAAGGATTTTAGAAATGAGGCTTGGGTTTCCCCCCTCCTATTCCTTTTAGAGAGCTCAGTTTTTTAAAATGCTTTTTTATGCGGCAATTGGGTTTCCGGGGGGGGGGGACTTTTCTCTCACAGTACGAACTACAGCTAATTACAAAATAGTATTTCAAGGTGTGGGGACTCAAATGCTTCTTGATTTGAGCTTGGAGACTGCTGGTGCATAGATTCCCAACAGGAAAGTGTTGGTCCAATGAGCAACGAACCTCAGGTAACACTCCCATGTGTAAATAACCTGAGTTTCAAGCAAGGAACTCTCAACACACGTCTGACTGCCAGGGGTTGGAAGGACATGAATAAAACATAAAGTGTGGGTAGACAGTCAGAAAGGAGGCAGACCCATAACCATTGCACAGCAGGTATGACCAACTAGAAGCCCATAAGCAAGACTCTCCAAAAGTTGGTCGCCCCTGGTCTGAAGCATGTGTAGTAGGATCTGGAAGTCCTGGGTTCAGATCCCCACTTTGCCACTGAAGCTCGCTGGATGACCTTGGACCAGGTCACTCCCTCTCCATCTACACCACAGGGTTGTGAGGATATAACGGAGGAGGAGAGAACACCGTTGTAAGCTGTTGTGTGTGTCTGTGTAAAGTGCCATCAAGTCACAGCTGACTTATGGCGACTCTGTAGGGTTTTCAAGGCAACTGACGTTTGGAGGTGGTTTGCCGTTGCCTGCTGCTGCGTGGGTTGAGAGAGTTCTGGGAGAACTGTGACTGGCCCAAGGTCACCCAGCAGACTTCCTATGGAGGAGTGGGGAACTGAACCCGGTTCTCCAGATTAGAGTCTGCTGCTCTTAACCACCATACCACACTGGTAAGTTGTTTTAGGTCCCCATTTGGGAGAAAACCAAGGTATAAATATCCAAATAAACAAAAAAAAAATATAAAGACAGAGGCTGTTACCGCACTAGGTATTCCCAGCGATGTATTAAGAGTTTGAAAGTGTTATAACAAATACTGTTCGCACTTTCTGTGTATTCCCACCGATGTATTAAGAGTTTTAAACTGTTATAAAAAATACTGTTCGCACTTTGTTTGGCCCCTTTAGCTGTGAAGACGTCTTCCAACCATTTTTTAGCAGTGGCATCCAAAAACCCTTTTAAAGCGATGTTTTTTTATAACATTTCCAAACTCTTGATACATCGCTGGGAATACCTACTGCAGTAACAGCCATAAAGAATCATATAAATAAATATTCTTCCAACATCTGTGTGATCGCTCACTGAGCCTTGGCTTAGCAATAGTGCTACCAAAGGCATCATTCAACAGAAATTATTTCACTGAAACTTAGTGAGGACTGTCCACTTTAGCTTCAGGCTACCACTTTGTAAAAAGGAGAATAGCAGGGGCTGTTACAGAAAGGGCGAGCGTCTGCCCTGCAGGGAGAGAAGCCCACTGTATAGAGCTAACAGGATGGCCCTGATTTTGACCTCCCCTTGATCTCAAATGTCCAGCTATTCCATTGGCAATATGAAGAACTGGGCTCAGCCTCAACCCCGTATAAAACAGGCAGATCTGTCAAGCACCGAGACTCATCTGTGACACAGAGAAGATGAACAGTGCGTAGATTAGTCTCATTCCTTCCAAATGAGTCATAGCCATGTAGCCAGCCACACAGATTCCAAGCCCCAGGAAGCCCCAGCTCCAGCAGCAGCAGCATGAGGCCCAGACAGGAGGAAGAGGATCAAATTGCTGTTCATGCTGGGGGGAAAGAACGCTAGATTTTTTCCCCCCTTCCAAGAGATTGTTCTTTAAGGGGGTCTGTGTTAGGCTACTGAGCACAATACTCTTTGTGATGCTAAGAACAATCTTAGAGGATAGCATTTAATTTGTTTTGTTGGCTGGTTTGAAGGTATTTTTGTTAGCTGCCTTGGATAGTTTTAGTTGAAAAGGGAAAAAAGTATAAATATTTAAAGCAAATAAGTTTAATGATGCTTCTAAATCAGTATCCTCTGTTGAGCTGCGGGCAAAAATGTGCAACCGGGACAGAGGCAGCAGTCATCTGATCCACGATTCAGAACCATGTAGCCACAGGTGTGCAACTGCACATGAACACATAACTTCATCCAGTCTTCACATGAAGGATATCTTGCGTTTCCCATTTAATTGGCTAATAATGAATGATGTGCATGCTCAGCATCAGTTTGATTCTTCTTTAGTTCTATCGGCCTTGAAAAATGCATGATGGCCCTAGCTTTCCTGTAGGTCCATAACGGGCCTCAAATTTGGTGATGCCTCCTCTCTTAAATTAGAAGCGCTAAATTGTAATCTGTTTAACAGTCATGCTGCGAATGCTTTGACATATGCCTGCAGGCATCAACAAGTCAGGAGACAGGTTTTTGTTAGGAGATGATCTGGAAATGCTGCAGCCCTGCTGTGTTTGGACGTACTTACCTTGAGGGGCTAGCCCACAGCAGACCCAGCATCATACCATTTGAGACATCAAAAGTGAATCTGGGAGCAACCAGTTCTCCCAGTTTCAGGGAGAACATTGATTGGCCAGGCCTTGTGAAAGGCACATAAGTCAAACAAACGTGCTACTACCTTCCTGTCTGGCCAAACTGATTGGCAGTAACTTGTAGTCAAAAGGAAATAAAAAGGCCGCACCAGTAACAGGAAATATAAATAAGGCCAAGGCCAATGGTAAAAAAGGTAAAGGTCCCCTGTGCAAGCACCGGGTCATTCCTGACCCATGGGGTGATGTCACATCCCGACGTTTATGAGGCAGACTTTGTTTACGGGGTGGTTTGCCAGTGCCTTCCCCAGTCATCTTCCCTTTACCCCCAGCAAGCTGGGTACTCATTTGACCGACCTCTGAAGGTTGGAAGGCTGAGTCAACCTTGAGCCGGCTACCTGAAAACGACTTCCGTCGGGATCGAACTCAGGTCATGAGCAGAGCTTGGACTGCAGTACTGCAGTTTACCATGCTGCCCCACGGGGCTCTGTAAAGGCCAATGGTACAAAATAGGTAAAAAGATTTTTTATTACTCAGGATAAAAATTCCCTACATGTTTCGCCCAAGGGGCTTCTTCAGGGGAATCTGTAGTTCTTGCAGTAGTCCTTATGAGGCACAACAAAGAATGTACACGACGCTGCCAGAGTCACCAAGGACAGGGACCTTATTCTGTCCCCGTTGCAGTGTTGTTTCCAAGCCACTTCCCTTCATGGAAATGAAAGCTGCCATTCACTACTATGGAAACAGTTCAGTGCTAAAGACACAGCCGTGATGTAAATCCCTGCCCTCCTTGGCTGTCGCAGTAGTGGGCAGCCTGGCTCCCACTAACAGAGACCCCTAGGACAGGTGGCATTAAATCTCCTCTTAATTACATTAAATCCTTAACAATATATGTAAACTCTCCACTCTCCTGCTTAGCACAGTGATGGCATTTCACCAGTAAATATAATGAATAAGGCCCAACATCTTGCCCAAATCCACCAATCCCAGCTATAGGGGAGATGTAAGCACATGCTTTACTCTCCCACTGAAATCAGTGGAAATGAATCAAGACACTGATCTTGAGGGAGGGTTTTTTTTTGTTTTTTTAATGTGGTTTTGTTAACATGAGATGTTTTAGTATCTCGTCTTCCTTAACATTCTCTCTCCTCTGCTCTATTTTGTTAGGTTAAGAAAAGCCGCCCGATACTTATACTGTCACTGCTGTATTGTGCCGCATCAGCCAAACTGTGTTACGCCTCACTTGAATCGGCAGCATCTGCAAGCAAAACACGAGAAAGTGGTGACAAAGAGAAACAGGAAACTTGCCTTTTGCGGGGCAGCACCTGCTTTGCAGGAAGGAAATAAACTTGACAATAGGGTTGGGGCAAGTCTATATTTAGTGTGATTGTCTAGTTCGGTAATCAACCCGATAGTGGGCAACGTATCGCTTCGTATCCAACGGCTTTCCTGACCGCAAACAGATGAAGCTGTTTAGAAGAAGATGGACATGTTAGATTCTCAAAGCGCTTTCCCAGAGGGATGGGTGTGTAATTTTAGCTTCTGGTATAAGTTTCAGTCCCAAGTGCAAAAGCCAGAGAAAAACAGCTGACGGCTCATCAAACACTTTGACGGACATTCTCCTTTGTTCCTCTCCGAGGTCATTGTAGTGCTGCTTCAATGTCTCTTGGTGTTCAAAAAAAGTTTACTCCCCCCCTCCACTGCCAATATGAAACTGGTTTAAAACAACAACAATGAAGAGACATCTTTTAGAAGAAGAGAATAATGCAGAAATAAATAGTTACGAAATCATTGATGTTTGTGATTCATTAGAATAACAAATCTTCCAAAAACAGGTGATTTTTTTCTTCTGCTGTGAAAAACATTATTGACTTGGTAATATTAAAATTTGAGAACAAAGGTTGATTCTGCACAGGGATGATTCTCCATTCTGCCTTCATTGCCGCTCTAAATATGCTCCATGCTTAGGTTGCCAACCTCCAGGTACTAGCTGGAGAGTTCCTGCTATTACAGCTGATCTCCGGCTGATAGAGATCAGTTTCCCTGGAGAAAATGGCAGCTTTGGCAATTGGACTGTATGGCATTGAAGTCCCTCCCCTTCCCAAACCCTGCCTTCCTCAGGCTCCACCCCAAAAACCTCCCGCCAGTTGCGAAGAGAGACCTGTAAACCCTATTCATGCTTTCTCCTCACACCTGGCATCCCCTCCCCCACACTGTGTGCTTTTTGCCAGGTTTTGGGGAGGGTTGCAATTTGTAGTAGCTATATTACCAATCCCTCCCCCAAAAAACCATGGCAAAAGCCTGCTTCCGACTTTGACCTCCAAAAGTCCTATAATTAACAGCCTTGCTCAGCTCTTGCAAACTGAGGGCCGTGGCTTCCTTTATAGGGTCAATCGGTCACATGTTGGATCTTCTTCTTTTCCTGCTGCCTTCAACTGTCCCTAGTGTTATTGTCTTTTCCAGTGACTCCTGTCTTCTCATAATGTGACCAAAGTACGATAGCCTCAGTTTAGTAATTTTAGCTTTTAGGAAGAGTTCAGGCTTGATTTGATCTAGAACCCACTGATTTGTCTTTTTGGCGGTCCAGGGTATAAGTAAAACTCCCCTCCAACACCACATTTCAAAGGAATCTACTTTCTTCCTGTCAGCGTTCTTCATTGTCCAACTTTCACACCCATACATACTACGAGGAATACTATGGCATGAACTATCTTGATCTCAGACACCATTCCTATACATAAGAATTTTTTCCAGCTCCTTCATGGCTGCCCTTTCCATTCTCAATCTTCTTCTAAATTCTTGACTGCAGTCTCCCTTTTGGTTGATGATGGAGCCAAGGAATAGAAAATCTTGAACAATATCAATTTCTTCATCACCAGCTTTAAAGTTGTGTAACTCCCCAGTAGTCATTACTTTTGTCTTCTAGAATTTCAGCTGTAATCCTGCTTCAGCACTTTCTGCTTTAACCTTCATCAGTAGTTGTTCTGCATTTTCTGCCAGTAATGTGGGGACTTCCGCATATCTCAAACTGTTAATTTTCCTTCCACCAATTTCCACTCCACCTTCATCTAAACATAATCCATCTTTCCTTGTATGTTTTGCATACAGTTTAAACATACAGGGAGATAGAATACATCCTTGTCTGACACCTTTGGCAATTGAAAACCATTCTGTTTATCCATATTCTGTTCTAACAGTAGCTTCTTATGTGGAATACAGGTTGAGCATCAAAACAATCAGATGCTGTGGCACACCCACTTCTTTTCAAACCAACCATAGCTTCACATGATCCTCACAGTCATGTAGGTGTGTGGAACTCCACACCTCCCTCTCCATGCTCTCCCTAAATCCCCTTTAAGCATAATCTTTCAGGAAAGTGTGTACCAAAACAGGGTTGCTTTCCCACAGGGACAGGAAAAGCAGCCGCTGCTTCGAAAGAAGCAGCAAGCAGGATTGAAGCGTGTGGATAGCATTCATACATACTGCCCCTGTGGTACTGTTCCTCCCCACCCCCTTCCTGCAGATCATGTCAGTGCAGAAATGTCAACCTGATGATAACCAGGTAGGAGCAGTCCCAACACCCCCTCAACCTGGCAACTCCAACCAAGTGCTCAGTCTAGTCTCACAGCTGAGCCTAGGGTTGCCAAGCATGGCCTGGCAACTGGTGGGAGGTGAGGGAGGTGAGAACATATGATTGAGGGGTGACTGGTGACCCTGCTGTAATGACATCACTGCTGGCAAAGCATGGAAGTGACATCACCATGTCAAGTGTGATTCTCTAGCTTCCACCCAAAACTCTATAGTGCTAGAGTGTCACTCGACATGATTGCATCACTTATGGGTTAGGCTGGAAGTGATGTAA
This sequence comes from Euleptes europaea, assembly GCF_029931775.1. Taxonomy (NCBI): domain Eukaryota; kingdom Metazoa; phylum Chordata; class Lepidosauria; order Squamata; family Sphaerodactylidae; genus Euleptes; species Euleptes europaea. The sequence continues at coordinate 30,702,178 of NC_079316.1, read as the reverse complement.
TTGCACCGGAAACAGTCCAGGTTTGGGAGGAACACAGCAAATCTAGGGAAAACCCAGAAGGTGGGCAACTGCACAACAATGTTGTGTGAAATCCCCCCCCCCAAAAAAAATAAGAACCCACTGCTATTTGGGACAGGAGGAGCACAGAGCAAAACCCTATGTGGAAGTAACCATAGTTTATAACCAGAAAAAGTCATCTGCTTATATGATTTGTTTCCTACCAAAAAGGATAGTTATGATTCATACTTAGCCACCTGAAGAGGTCTCTTGAGAGGCAGAGTATGCATTTCCTGAACAAATAAAATGATACATTTATTTATGAATGTAAATTTGCAGGCTTCCCTCCATCTGTCCCTGGCCAACAATACAATTCAGCAATAACAAAAATCCTGTCAATATGACTATTTCCCCTCAAAAACCCTTCAGTCGTTTCCAGAGCATTATACCCATGACATTTTTTGTTTGCTGAATGGTTTATTCCCCATTTTTCTACCCAATGGGGACCCAAAGAGGCTTATAACATCATTCTCCTCCATTGTATCCTCACAACAACACTCCTATGAAGGAGATCAGGTTGAGAGAGCGTAACTGGCTGTAAATTTGAAGGTGGAAGACCTTTTTTTCTGTAGATCAATGTAAAGAACATGTGGCCAAATTGATCTATGCTAGAGATAAGAGTTACATTCATTTTGATGCTCGGAGGACATGTTCTTCACTTGCCCTGGGCCTGTTATCTAAGGGTAATCTTCCTTCCTATTTGGATTCTTTAGTTAGTCCAAAGTTATGTTGAGTCCATGCATTCAATTGCCCTTTTTCAATGGTTTTGCTGGGCCATATGCTAAAGATCTCTTTTTCAGACTGGCTGTGTCCCTGCCCTCTTCAGTCAGTGGTCTCCTTGGTACATATCCTTTTGCATTGTCCTTATGTGTACCAACTTAGGCTGAAATGGATTATACCATGTTTTAACAAATGGTCCACATCTTCTCGAGCAAAAGGTTCAGTTCCTCTTAGAGGACACTGACCCTCAGCATCCTTATTTTGTTGCTCGTTTTTTGGAGGCTGCAAAGAAGAGACGAAGGGAGGTGTTTTTAGAGATGGGTCTTATTTAAGTTTTATGGTTTTATTGTTCAAGACCTCGGCCTAATAACAGAGGGAAGGAAGGAAGGAAGGAAGGAAGGAAGGAAGGAAGGAAGGAAGGAAGGAAGGAAGGAAGGAAGGAAGGAAGGAAGGAAGGAAGGAAGGAAGGAAGGAACTGGCCTAAGGTCATCCCATGAGCTTCCATGGCAAGGTATTTGAACCCAGTATCCCAGATCCTAGTAGGGCACTCAAACAGTCTGCCACATTGGCTTCCATTGTGGGTTCCTTCAACAGTGCCCCCTAAGCTCATCTCAAAGCACAGGCAGGGACAGACACGTGAAGATGGTCCTTTAGATCCAAGCATTTAAGGGCTTTAAAGGCTTTTAAGGGCTTGAACCCTCTTCAAAGCCAGCCCTGCTCAGAGTGCATTACAGTAGTCCAGTCTACATTTTACATGTTTGACAGCAACCAGGTCAACTTTTTCCAGGAACAGCTGCACCTGGTATATCAGACTAAACTGATAAAAGGTTTCCTGTCCCATCTTGGCCATCTATTTATCTAGAGATAGAATGGATTCCACAAGCATCCTCAGATTGTAAACCTATTCTTTTTGAGGGGGTGCAACCACATCCAGAATAGACTGACCACATATTCTCATGTAGGGTTGCCAACTCCAGGTTGGGAAATACCTGGAGATTTTGGGGATGGAGCCTGGGGAAGGTGGGGTTTGGGGTGGGGAGGAACTGCAGCAGGATATAATTCCATAAAGTCCACCTTCCAAAGCAGCCATTTTCTCCAGAAGAACTGATCTTGGTCAGCTGGAGATCAATTGTAATAGCAGGAGATCTCCAGGAGCTACCTGACATGGGAATAGGGTTGGTTTCCCCACTCCTGCACATGAAGCCTACTGGGTGACCTTGGGCGAGTCACAGTTCTCTCAGAACCCTCGGCCCCACTTACCTCACAAGGTGTCTGTTGTGGGGAGAGGAAGGGAAGGTGATTGTAAGCCGGTTTGATACTCCTAAAAGAAAATTGGGGTATAAAACCCAACTCTTCTTCTTCTTCCTCTTCTTCTACATGCAAAACAGATGCTCTGAATGGCAGCCCCGCACCAAAGTAGTTTCTAAGCCATGACCAGGCTGGAAGGAAGACTGAAAAGAATATAAATAGTCCATCTCTTCCAGAAGTACTTGGATTTGAGAAGTCACAACCTTTTCAAGAATCTTACTCATAAAGATAAGCTATTTCCAGAAATGGCCTTTAAAACCAGTTAAAGTTAATGACTCAGCATGCAGAAGATGGTTGAACTTGTCTTCAACAGTTCAAAACCAAGTCCACAATGCTGTTCGGCATGTTTCTTGGGAGATAATTTCCTCAGTGTATAAACTTTTGAGCAGACTTCACTCAAATGCAATGGCATCTTTCCCATTAACAGCTTTGAAATAGCCTCCTGGTGGCTTAGACATTATGATGCTGACACCTCATTATTATTATGGTATTTTAATTAAATCAATAAGCACAGGAAATCGGGCAAATGGTATACCTAGTTAACAATATAATGTCAATGAGGAGGAGGGATCAGAATGGATGAGCAGTCATGCTGGACAGGGCAGGCCTGGTTCTTAACATTTCAGCATCTTTTTTTTACCATGAGTTATATTCTTAAGACAACTAATACAATCCTCCTGCTTCTTTGCCATCTTGCTTCTCCTCCTCATGCTTCATCCTTCTCCATATTCAACTTTAAAAGTATTCTGACTAAAGCCAGCCATGACCCCAAAGTTTTTATAGGGGTCAGGAATATCACTTGTAAGGGAGCATTTTTGGTTAATCTTCCTGCAGTTTCCTCCACCTGGAGGTGGTGGCAGCACACACAGGCTGAATCTTCTCTTGGATCCCTCAGAGAACCTAGGCAGGCCTGGTTTTCACTGGGCGTTTACATATTCTCCGTTTAGGGTTGCCAACCTCCAAGTATTGCTGTATTCTGTATGGAAAAATACCAAAATAATAAGGTTTAATTGTAATTTTATTTCCTTTTACTGTATGTTGTATATACTTCATACAAACTCACAATCATTTAATTTCTTACATATATATACATGCAGATTTACAATTCTGAATACATAGGCATAATTTGCCCTTGCAGTTTTTTCAAGTCTGGCATAATTGCCAATTTTTCTATGAGCATTACTTGCCCTCACAATCTATGCTGTGCCATGTGCCATGCCAACTTTATGTGATTTATTATGTATTTTGTGAATGTATAGAAATTTCTTACATAATATATGTAAGAAATTAAATGATTGTGAGTTTGTATGAAGTATATACAACATACAGAAAAAGGAAATAAGGTTTACTTGTAATTTTGTTTATAATTTCGGTATTTTTCCATACGGGAATACAGCAATAACTATATACCGATTTTCACTGGTTACCAAACCTCCTAGCTGGAGGTACCAGCTGGAGATCTCTTGCTATTACAACTGATCTCCAGCCGATAGAGATCAGTTCACCTGGAGAAAATGGCTGCTTTGGCAACTGGATTCTATGGCACTGAAGTCCCTCCTGCTGCTGGCGAAGAGAGACCTGGCAACCCTATCTCAGTTTCCTCACATCTAACCTCCTGTTTCTTCAGGGGAGGGGGTTCCAGTTCTGCACGTGTTTTGCTCCCTCTAGTAGTCAATTCAATACAATACCAATTTTTTATCAAACGCAAAAAGCTGCTGATTTAAATTGCAGGGAGAAATGCTTCATTTAAAGTTGTGTAATGTTGAATCGACCTTCAGAGGGAGCAAAACGCATGCAGAACTGGGGGGGGGGATCTCAAAGAAACAGGAAGTTAGACATGAGGAAACTGAGGGCGAAAACGCATGGGAAGTTACGTATGGGAAGTTTTGCCTTGGATTTGCCGCTCTCTAAATGCATATTTTCCCTAGCCAAATTCTCAGAACTCAAAAATAAGCCCCCATGCAGAGTTTTGAGAATTCAGATGGGGAAAATGTGCATCTAGACAGCGGTACATCCAAGCCAAAACCTCCCTTGCGTTTTTGCACTGAGAATGCATAAAAGCCCACTGTGAAAATAAATCTGTGTCTTGGTTATATCACTTCCCATTCAAGAAGGGGGCTCTCAGTTACAATGGAATTATCCCTCATGAAAAAAAGATATGTATGTGTAAAAGAAATGGCCACATCAGGGAGAACTCTACTACAGAACCTGATATCTAGATTTTTAATTGTGAGAATGCACTTAAGCAACATTTGACCACATGAGTCTGAAATAATACAGCTAGGTTTGCCAACACCTGGATAAAAAATGTCCTCCTGCCCCCTTAACAGAGGCTCAACAGGATTTTACTCACCAGGTGCTATTTACCTCCATGCCATGAGAAGCTTCAACTGCCCATTTCCACACATCAAACTTCTATTAAAGGGGAAGGATATTTGTTAAATCCAGGTTTCTGGCAACCTTAAATACAATCCCAGTGACAGGTTGCTGTTGTTTTGCATCAGTGAGAAGAAGACCTCATTGTCGGCCTGAGTCTTGCCAGTTTCCTTCCCCACTAGTCGCACCCAGTTCTCTTCTCGTCCACTTTGAAGGACTTTGCTAAGAGATGCAGCTCAGGATAACCCTGCAAATATCTACCACGCTTACCACAACTATTTACTATAAATATCTACAGCAAATCTTGCCTAGTTTGCTTATTATAAACTCCCCCTAGTGCAGAGAGCTGTAAATCTTGAAAAGAAAACGGTGTTGGTTCCCCCCCCCCAAGAGTACGTAACCTAAAACAAAAACAGGCAGCTTTGATAGTAGCATACTTTCATCATAAAGCCTAATGTGAGGGGCATGAAGAGGTAATGACCAGGAAACAACTAATTGGCAAAGAATTTAAAAGAGGGCAATGACTCACCAGCACTGTTAGTCAGCTACAATGGATGAGAGAACTCTCAACACACAGCTGTTGTACCTATTTCCCCATTGTTCATAAGTTGCTGGCATGTGCAGAGTTTGTACTTCCTTTATCCACTGGATCGCCATATCTGATTTTTCTGGGAAACTGAACACCTTTTGCACATGCACACACACACACACACAAAAAGCATGATTTAGTAACAATTCATCTTTGGAGAGAGACTTCAGCAGGGCTTGATCTGGGTAGAGTCCCACAATATCTCTAAAGCAATACATAATGGATGAGAGAGTAAGTATTTGTGGATTACAGGGGAATTTGTTCTGCTACTACAGACTATCACAGTTACCCACTTGAAACAGGTCTTGTTTGTGAGCTTCTCAGAAATTTCAGACTATCTATTAATGGAGACATAAAATTAGACTAGATGGAGGATGGCAATTTTTATGTTAAGTTTTTTAAGTTCACACAATTGTGTGGGAAGGGCATGTATGTCAGAAGTTTGTGTTATTCATCATTAATCACAGTTCATTCCTTACTAATTGAACACCAAAGGGAATATCTAGTTGTTTGTATGCAATGAATCCATATACATTCAGCATAGCAGTCACAATTTATATTTCCCAGGTACCAAATAATGAACTTTGAGTGCTTAGAAAATGCACAGTTCCCCAAAGAAGCACAGCCTCAAGGAAAGATGTGGACTGCAAAAAAAGAAAAGTCTCTTATTCCACAAAAATTGCATAAAAAGGCCCAGATTCTGACAGCTTTGCTAGCAAGAATAGAATTTTGAAGCTACTTCTGCTTGGGAGCAAATAAATATGTTCCCAAAGATCAGCAATCCTCACACCTGCTTGAAATACAGTCCAAGGGCCAACCTTCAGGTGATGCTGGGAGTTCTCCTGGAATTAACACTGATCTCCAAACTACATAGACCAGTTCCCCTGGAGAAAATGGCAGCCCTGGAAGGTGGACTGTATAGCATTATATCCCACTGAAGTCTCTCCTCTCCCCAATTTCCACCTTCCCTAGGCTCCACCCCTAAATCCCCAGGAATTTCCTAACTTAGAGTACAACCCTAAGAAATATCCCATACATCTCTTAAGAAGAGACTATGCTTCTGGACTGTAACCTCAATGTCAGCAAGTCAGATCTTCCCTGTTCATTTTAAGATCTACCACTCAAACGAATTTTCACTTTTGAGGTTCCTGACAATGTTCCACAAAGCCGTTCCTCCCCCTCCCCCATGATTCCTTGCAGGTTTCCCACTTGCATCTATTATTGTTGCTATGCTATGTCTCTCTCAGAAGATCGTTTGACTTATCTAACTTTCACACAGCCCAAATAATGCACTTTCAATTCACTTCCAATGCACTTGCAAATGATCGTTAAAGTACACTGAAAGTGGATTGAAAGTGCATTATTTGGGCTGTGTGAAAGTGTCCTAAGTGTCCTGGTTCTTCAGTCTACCTCTATGATGTTTTCTGCTCCATGTTTGCAGCTCCCCTTAAATCCCCCCCCCCCTTCGTATGGAACACTAGGCATCTATATCCAGTTTGACTGCTGGATACACTTCATCATCTGTGTGGATTTTTTTTTTTAACATTCCTGGCTTTCCCAGTGTCTTGAAGCCTGACTTTGCTTATTTCTTCTGCAGTGCTGTGGTTTACTTTCATGACGTTCAGATCAAGAGCTGTTACATAACAGTAATCTTCAGCTGCACCGTAGATTGCAAAACCATCGGTATTTTCACATTAAAAGTAACTTGTGTCATTTCAATGGACCTGTAAGCATAGTCTGCAGTGGTTTTGTGTTCATGTGCTGAAGATATATAGACTGCTCTTGAAGGCCTTATACAGGTTGAGTCCCTTATCCAGACATGCAATATCCAGACTGATCCGAAAACTGGACCTTTTCAGCCGTCATGCAGACATTACTCACAGGACCTCAACAATGCCATTGATGGTTCAATGTACGCAAAATTATTTAAAATATTGTGTAAAATTACATTCATGCTATGTATATAAAGTACATGTAAAACATAAATGGATTTCATGTTTAAACTTGGGTCCCATCCCCAAGATATCTCATTATGTATATACAATTCCAAAATATTCCAAAATATGGAAAGATTCAAAATACAAACCAGTTCTGGTCCCAAGCAGTCCTGATAAGGGATGCTCAACCTAGATAAACTACTGCATCTAGAATGCTGCTAATGCTCTTCTATCGCTAAGCACTTTTATGTCAGCGCCTCTTTTTGTGCTGTTTTTGAGTATGTACATCTTTATACACCCTGACCTGGATGGCCCAGGCTAGCCTGATCTCGTCAGATCTCAGAAGCTAAGCAGGGTCAGCCCTGGTTAGTAGTTGGATGGGAGACCACCAAGGAAGTCCAGGGTTGCTGTGCAGAGGAAGGCACTGGCAAACCACCTCTATTAGTCTCTTGCCTTGAAAACCCCATAAGGGGTTGCTATAAGTCGGCTGCGACTTGATGGCACTTTACACACACACACCCCTTTACACAGGGTTACTGTTTTGGGGAGGGGAAGGGAAGATGATTGTATGCCAGTTTGATTCTTTCTTAAGTGGTGAGAGAAAGTTGGCATATAAAAACCAACTCTTCTTCTTTAGTCCGAAAAGTTCTTGGCTTTTTTAATTTTCCTGGGGCTTTTAGCTGTATATGACAGTTGCCACTTTAGTAGAGGTGGGTTGTTTGTTTCCTAACTGATTCATCTTTAGTCTGCCCTCCTCTCTTTTAGATCTGTTTCCCTTTTGACCCAGCACTTCGTGGTTCTTCTTTTCTTCCAGAAGTGTGTTGGATTGTGAGGGCTTTGTTATGCCCAAATCCCTGTTAAATTAGCAGAGTGCACAAAGGCTGTTGTGCGCAGAGAAGCCCATCCAAACCTCTGTGTGTGCCAGGAACAAAATTGCTAGGAGCCTTTTGTCTATTTAACTAATATACTTCATTTATTATAGGAAATCCATTTCTGGATAGGACGGAGTAAAATATAGTTGGCTATCTATTCTAACTAACTAGGATGGAGGGAGATCCAGGACATGCATCCTTCCCTCATGGTGGCAAGATGGAGAAGAGGTGCCAGTGTGTGTGAGGAGGTGAGGAAGAAACAGGAAGGAAGGAAGTTTCCCTAAGAGTAGCAATCTACATATCAAAGGGATAGGTCAGAGCAGTAGAGAAAGGATGCCCCAGTGTCTTGTCCCCTCTATCTCTCTGACTCACTAGTCTTGTCCCCCTCTGGAGTCTGAGGTTAAGAGCACAGAGTCCTTCACTTCCAACAAAGTGAAGCAGGAGAGGGACTTCAGTGGGGTATAATGCCATAGAGTCCACTGTCCAAAGCAGCCATTTTCTCCAGGTGAACTGATCTCTGTCCCTTGGGGATCAGTTGTAATACACATCCAGGCAAGACCTAGCAGTTCTGTTTGTGTAATAGCCGCACTTTATCAAGGGGGATGATCTGCAGAGTTATGCCTTCATCTTCTGTGTTTCCCAAACGTACTGTTAATGGCCTTAGCCTGATGAGGTTTTCCTCTAGAGTCTCCAGCTTTGCTTGCCTATATCTGTGCTTGTTTAGGGTTAAAACAATCTAGCGTTTTGGGGCTCTTTAGAAGACAACTTCATCCTGCGTCTCTGGGAGTGTGTCAAATAAACCATAAGCTTCTCCTGCATAATGCAAGAGCAAAAGAGTTCTTCCTAGTATTATCAGTAAGACCGGAAATAAGCTTTGCCGATGCTGTGTCTATTTTTTCCCCCTTGTCTTAAGTTTATACACTTCATGCACTTCAAATTATAGAAATGCTGGCAGGCCTCTTGAGTGGACTGGAGAAATCACAAGTACAGTTTGCAGCCCTTCATTTCCGTGGCAAGAAACAAGGCAGTTAGCTTTTCTTATCTACTGCAGGTTCCTTTTTCTTTTCGCCTCATCACCAGAGGCACTGCTGCCAGACACCTTTAGTTACTTCTAACACAGGCATTACTTTCTTGAACAACCTGAACTCTGAGATCGATCCTAGCTCGTAACTCCCTGTTACCCTTCCTGGTTAGGGTTGCCAACCTCCAGGTACTAGCTGGAGATCTCCCGCTGTTACAACTGATCTCCAGCCAATAGAGATCAGTTCACCTGGAGAAAATGGCCCCTCTGGCAATTGGACTCTATGGCATTGAAGTCCCTCCCCTCCCCCAAACCCCACCCTCCTCAGGCTCTGCCCCCAAAACCTCCCTCCGGTAGTGAAGAGGGACCTGGCAACCCTATTCCTGGTCCTTATTTCCTATATGCAAGAGCTTCCTTGTCTTAAACTCTGGATTCCGAAGTTCATACTTTTACATAGATCACTGCTGTTAGAACTGTGTTCAGATCAGGCCTGAGGCTTTGCCTGGGCAAGGTGCAGGCTCTGCTGGTCTTGCGCTGACCTTAGCCTAGCTCACGGTCCTCCACAGCTCAGACTCTGGCTTGCAGTGGCCTCTCCCTAAGAATTGAGGAAAAGTCAGGATTTGTCCCAGAGCGCCACCTAACTTTGGTCGGTTATACATGGGTACTTTCACTCATGTTCATCCCCAGTCTGTCTCGGTTGTTCCTTGGAGTTGTGCATGAGTTTTCTGTCCATTAGAGATGACCTCGCTGCCAGCCCTCACAAATCTGGGGACTTCCCTTCCTCTGTTAACCCGATTCTTCCATCTCTCCTGAGCTCAGCCCGCTTGAAATGCCCATGCATAAGGCAAAGTGCGGGACACGGAAGCTTGGTTTCTCTCACAGCCAATTACAAAGCAGGGTGTAAAGAGGCTGGGATTCAAATGTTTTCTGCTTCCTCTGAGCTCTTTCTGAGCAGAAAAAAGGGCTTTCAAAAAAAATGAGGCTTGGATTTCTCCCCCCCCCCTTTCAAATTGCTCTATGTTTTGTTTTTTTGTTCTTAAAATGCTTTTTTATGCTGCCATTGGGTTTATGGGGGAGGGCTTTTTCTCTCACAGTAAGCACTACAAAGCAAGCCAACTACAGATCTGGACATTGACTTTGCTACAGTGGTGCAATCACTTGCTGTCTCTGCAGTTTTCCATTGTGATGACTTGACTTTCCTTACCTGGTTCCTGCAGGCTCTGAGTCCCAGCTGAAATACGACAAAACAGGCGCTCTGGGGATCCCAAAACAATTTGAGTAACACTTTTCTAAGCTGCAAAAACCCTTTTAGATTCTGGTTTGGGGGCCTGAGCAATAGAGAATCCACAGGCCAGCTCCTCTTGAACACAGAAAACATCTGTCTAAGGTTTTCATCCTTGTATGCAGCTGCAATACGTTATTTCATAGCTGCTTGAATGGGAATAATCCAGTTTAATTTCCACTGCCTGCGATGGGCCCCAGAAGAGATCATACCGTCAGTGCATTTGCATAGCTTTTTAGACCCTTGACAGATGCCAGATTAAACCTGTGCTGTTTGCCACACTGGGAACTAATTGCTTGGATTGAAAGAAACAATATGGAGCTAATATATATTTTTTAAAATGCCAATATCTAAAGACAGACTGTCCATTGTTCCTACGCAATTTCATACATTTCAGAAAGAGGCAGCTGATCTACATTTTTCAGTATTAGTGAAGGAAAAGTAACTCCCAGGACTGATATCATATGAACCAAGTTTCTGCCAAGAAGGAATTTGCAACACTGCGTTTATACATTCCAACAAACAGGAGTCTGTGATGGGAATGATATGCCAGCACTAATAGTCGGCAAAACGATGTGCTGCATCTGTGCAGTTTTCTCTCTCTGCCTCTGCACCCTAGAAAATGGCTTTTACTGTAATCGGTTTTAACTTAAAACAATTTGGTTTAAGTGGGTTTTATCAGTCCGATAACCAATTTTTAAAGGCACAAGAAAATATACACTGGGTTGGATCCAACCAGCTTTTCTGCTCTTGAAAAAAAAAAGAGGCATGAGACCTACATGTACAAAAGCCATATAGAATGGGAGCTGTAGTAGGGAGGAGAATTATGTGAGAGTAAGAGAAAAAGGTGGCTGGATCTAGGGTTGCCAACCTCCAGGTACTAGCTGGAGATCTCCTGCTATTACAACTGAACTCCAGCAGATTGAGATCAGTCTACCTGGAGAAAATGGCCACTTTGGCAATTGGACTCTATGGCATTGAAGTCCCTCCCCTCCCCAAACCCCACCTCCTTAGGCTCTGCCCCAAAAACCTCCAGGTATTTCCCAACCCAGAGCTGGCAACCCTAGCTGAATCTAACCCGCTATTGTCTACCTACACGATCACCGAGCCAGTTCTACAGCACACAAGTGAATGCAATGATAGAGGCACATTTCGAATACAATGTATATAGATTACGCTTGTTCCGTAATATAATATTTATCTGTCAAGCCAGTGCAAGCCTTTTGTTCTCAAAACCAGTTCCTAGCAGAAAAATACCTGCATGAGCTTAACTAATCTTCCACAGGCTTTTAATACCCATCAGCACTGATAGCCGTATAATCAAGAGATCTATTCAAAAGTGGTTTTGCCAGTTGAACTGGGGCAGGAAATGTTCATATCAAGCTTGCTATTTCTGGGAGACCTGTAAATATAGTTGATCTTGTTTGTTTGACATGCACCTGGCAGGCTAGGATGGGTTTCTCCCCAAAACTAACTCATTCATGAGGTCACTAGTAGGGCACCCAAGGATCATTGAAAACAGCAACAATATCAAACAATACCAAAGCAGAACAATACTTGATCAAGAGGAACAATCAATCCATTCATCCATGGATGGCCAGCTGATTGATAGATCTGCCTGGTAGTTTTGTTAACAGTTCATCCCAAAGACTACTGTGCTTAGAAAAGTTGTGAGACTCTTTTCACCCTAACTCTCTTGGTTGAAGTAGAAAAAGGACTAAATTTCAATGTTAGAAAAATAACTATTTGGAAGGAAGCTTGACAGGCTAATTAAAGTCTTGTGATTCCCCCCCCCCCCACACACACACACACTAGTGTCTTGATTTCAGAAAAACACTGCCATGTGGGATGTATTTTGGGTTTGGCAATCTTGGCCATTGAGCTTGAGCATAGTTTGTTTAGAAAAGACAAGGAGGAAGAACTGAGTGAGCACGTACCCATTCATTTCCTCCCCCCTAAAAACAGGTTTCATTCAGGAAGATCTTGGATCTGACTCACCAAACAGTTGCCATTTTCAAGGCTTACAACATCTTCCCTTACAGCTGATTTTGGTTTTTCTGTTTCCTTTCTGCAGAGCAGAGTAACTGGAGGTTAGTATATAGTCAGCGCTGCCCAGCCACATAGTTTGGGAGCAATGCTAAGCATGTCTACTTGCAAGCAAGCCTCATTTTATTCAATAGAGCTTACTCCCAGGAAAGTGTTTTTGCGTGTGCAGGTTTATATAGCAATTGTGTTTGTTTGCTTCACATACACCAGTACTAACAGCAGTGTTTTCTGCAATGTCAGTGGTAGCTGACACATGTTAAAGGCACAAATATTGTCTATATGTACACATCTGTAGATTCTAGCTCAGACGTCTCAGGAGTATGTACATGGGTTTTTAAAAGATGTGTGTGTCTCCATGTAGGTCATTCACATATATGCAGCATTTATTTATTTATTTTATTAGATTTTGATATTTTATAAATATATTACCTCATGAAGTATAGATATATCATAAGTCCCACAAGCTAGCAACTAACATTTGCAGTAATGCAGCATTCATTCTCCTGCAGCAGATTTAAAATACTGCTTCTGTTTCATTTAAATATAAAACCACATTTTGGTTAATGAGGAAAAAAGGGTTTGAGCCCCTGGGCTTTTAAACATTCACATCATTTGCATTTAGACAACCCTAGAGAGCTAGGCCAATCAAATTAGACATTACTAGATAGACCAATAGTAAATCAGTGTAAGATTACTCCATATGTTCCTGTATAGTCATATGTTAGATTTTCAGGGCCAAGTTACATGTCACACAGATTATAAAAAATTATTTCCTCTTTTTTTTTTGTTTCTTTTCAATAACAATGGCAGGAGACATTTCCCGATGTCATTTTCCTGATCAAAATTACCCACACACAGCTCCTGCTTGTCACCAACTTTTGGGGGGGGAGATTCTATTGGGGACAACACACCCACTTCTCTGAACAGATTAATACACCTGTACACACATATACATACAGAGTCACATTTCAACCCATAAGAGTGTTGAGAGATCTAATAGGTAGTTTGGCCCTTAATTACAGTTTCACCAGCAGGAAACAAAAATTTGACTTGGTGTTCAATACATAAAAACCATAAGGCTTCAGTGCTAACAGAGATAAAACTGGCAGATATTTTGCAGCTTGCTTGTAGATCCACAAAGACAACACTGTATCCATTCATCATTTCCTTTGCATTTCTGCATCCTTTAAATGCTAGCAATTTCTTCTTCTTTTTGCCTGACCTGAAGATTGACATTCCCAATTGGTAAAGCTATCAACTGGCTGGTTTTAAAGGAAATGGGTGTACCACAACATCTGATCATTTTGATGTGCAACCCGTACTCTGGACAAGAGGCCACGGTCAGGACAGAATTTGGAGAAACAGAATGGTTTCCAATTGGCAAAGATGTTAGACAAGGATGTATTTTATCTCCCTATCTCTTCATGTTCTGTATGCAGAACATATCATTAGGAAAGCTGGATTAGATTTAGATGAAGGTGGAGTGAAAATTGGGAGGAGGAACATTAACACTTCGAGATATGCCGATAATACTACATTACTGGCAAAAAATAGTGATGACTTGAAATGACTACTACTGAAAGTTAAAGGAGAAAGTGCCAAAGCAGGACTACAGCTGAACATTGAGAAGACAAAAGTTATGACTACAGGAGAATTACTCAACTTTAAGGTTGACAATGAGGAAACTGAAATTGTTCAAGACTTTCTATTCCTTGGCTCCACCATCAACCAAAAGGGAGACTGCAGCAAAGAAATCAGAAGGAGACTGAGGCTGGGAAGGGCAGCCATGAAGGAGCTAGAAAAGATTCTTAAGTGTAGGGATGTGACACTGGCAACCAAGATCAAGTTAATTCATGCCATTGTATTCCCTGTTACTATATATGGGTGTGAAATCTGGACAATGAAGAAAGTTGATAGGAAGAAAGTAGATTCCTTTTAAATGTGGTGTTGGAGGAGAGTGTTACAGATACCCTGGACCACCAAAAAAAAAAACAAATCAGTGGGTTATAGATCAAATCAAGCCTGAACTGACCCTAGAAGCTAAAATGATTAAAATGACTAAACTGAGGCTATCGTACTTCAGTCACATTATGAGAAGACGAGTCACAGGGATAGACAATCATGCTAGGAAAAGTTGAAGGCAGCAGGAAAAGAGGAAGACCCAACAAGAGATGGATTGACTCTATAAAGGAAGCCACAGCCCTCAATTTGCAAGACCTGAGCAAGGCTGTTAAAGAAAAGACATTTTGGAGGACATTGATTCATAGGGTCTCCATGAGTCGGAAGCGACTTGACAGCACTTAACACACACACACACACACACACACACAGCAATCAGCAAGCAATGTATGAATCATGACAGTCATGGCTTATCTGTTTAAAATTCTGTACTGGCTTTTTTGTAGCATGCAGGCTACCATTCACACAGTGGCTCAGATCCAGCAGAGCATTTCCGGAGGCAGAAGAATCCCATCCATGGAACGTGTCTTTCTTTCCTCTCCCCTTACTCTGCAGCCCACAATATCCTCTGAAATGCTGTTCCTGATCTCCTGTCCCCTGGAGCAGCATTTTGGGCTATAGCAGGAAGGGGGAGGAGAGAGGTTTACACTCTATGGATAGAAATCCTTCCACCCATGGAAATGTACCACTTGATCCAAAGAGAAATAGAGGGGTTGCACCAGTAACAGGAGATAAAAACAAGGCCAAGGCCAATGGTGCGAAATAGGATTTTAAAAAAAATCCTCTGAATAGAAATTCCCTACGCGTTTCACCCAAGAGGCTTCTTTGGGGAGATCTGTGGTTATTGCAGTAGTCCTTCAAATGAGCACAAATTCTGGAGCCTCTGGGTTCATCTTGAAATTCTAGCAGAAAGGGAGTATTGGTATCTAAGAATTCCAGAAAGTGTCGTTTCAGTCAGAATTCAGGAGAAGGCAGAAAGTGGCCGTACTTAAGACCAAACCACCATAGTTAAAGAAGAACATTAGGTGAATGTTGGGGAAATGGCAATAATTTTTGTTAAACTCCTATATTATGTTGGAATTCTAAACTCACTAATGAAAGTGGGAGGTATGATTCTGGGAAATCTCTCTTATGGAAGATTGTTCCATTCCTTTAAGAGTATTGTGGATGCCCTCTTCTTTTTGTTAATCAAAATTTGCATGGCTTTGATCTCCTGGTTTCCACTAGAGGGAGCACAGATAATTCTCAAATATGAGCAGAGGGCTCTACCAATGCTTTTTGTTTTTTTTGCCTCCAGCGGCACTTACCCGCCCCACTCAGATTGCTGCCTCAGAGATAAAATTCCTGTCTCAAATAAGGCAGGAATTTGTCTTTAAGGCAGAAAATGCTCATGATAAAAATAACACTACGCTTGTGGAAAGTTATAAGAGCGGTGAAAATCAACACAAGACCAGGAAAACTGGGTACAACGCTCTTCAAAAGTTAGTAAACTACCCTAAAGCAATGTCAGAAATTAGGACTGATACCATAGAGATTTTTTGAAAATGTACAATGAAGAGGAACATCATCAAATTCCCAACTGACTGAAACAGATACACCCTGAGATATAATACATGATAACAATTATACAGAGGAAGGCAATGGCAAACCACCTTTGTTAGTCTCTTGCCTTTAAAACCCTACTGGGTTGCCACAAGTCGGCTGCGACTTGACGGTACTTTACACACATACAACAATTATGATGATAAAATTATATAGAATGCTGCATTTCAAGAAGTCCTAAGTTAGAACGTGTCTCTCTGTGCTGTACCTGTGCTTAACATAGAGTTGCCAACCTCCAAGTATTAGCTGGAGATCTCCTGCTTTTACAACTGATCTCCAACCGATACAGATCAGTTTGTTTGGAGTAAATGGCTGCTTTGGCAATTGGACTCTATGGCATTGAAGTCCCAAACCCCGCCCTCCTCAGGCTCCGTCCCAAAACCTCCCACCGGTGGCAAAGAGGGACCTCGCAACCCTAGCTTAATAGTATCAAACGATGTGTGATATTGGAGCTCTGAAATTGGAACTCAAGACTTGTCTTTCGGCCTTAAAAAGCAGCTGTGGGAGCCCTGTGCTGATATATATCAGGCCATGTAAGGGAAGGAGGGAGTTAGCTCAACTCCCCATTGTTTCCCCAACCCAAAATGCCCTCTTCCATCCAATTTGCTTTAAGCCCTGGTAAGGGGGGGGGGGGACAAACAAACAGAAAAAAAAAACAGATGGCATTATTGTGTTAAAAATTGTTAACTAAATCAAACTACCTCAACTGACTGCTAGTTACATTTTTTCCCAGTTGTTTGTCAGCCTTGGTGGATACTGAACTGAATCCTCTGCAGATAAAACTAAACCCAACCAGGAAATTCCTCTCAAAGCTATTGCACAACCGAAAATAACTTTGCTAGCACTGCAACGTTTTGACAGGGAATCGGACTTTATTTTCCTGACTGAATTTTCTACTAGAATGAAGTTTTGACGGAGGAAAAAAAAAATCAATGTTATCAAAGCTAAGATTCTGGAAATAGTCACATTTTTCACAGTAGGAGCTGAAACGAAAATGTTCTTTTTGAGAGGGCTGTAGGCATGTCCGTTTTCTGCCTGATTCAGAACAAAAAATGTACCGTAATTCAGGTCAGGAGTTTGGAATTTCCTGTGGGATGGGAAAACTGATTCCTGACCAGTCCTAAAAGGTTGAAGTAAATAGGACAAGGATCATTTGTTCACCTTGACCACTCTGGTTAGAACAAGAAGCGATAGATTTTAATTGCAGGAAGGAAAACTTGCTTACGGGATACATTAGTGCAAACAAATCCAGATTATGTGAGAGCCCAGTTTGTGTGACGAATTCTGCAAAGAATCCCTGACATTCAACACTTAAAGATATAGACTACATTCACACAGCTGTGCTCCACACATCTGCACATGAAGGAAGGCTGCTTTCCTTCTCGGTACTGCAGAGCTCCCTGTCATAAAACAATTTGCAGATCTGACATCATTTCAAAAGTAGCTTGAGAATCAATAATGCTACTGCACTAGAAATAAAGGAAACTGCATGCAAATGAGCAATACGGATTACAGCCACGGATTATATGTTTTACAAAATTCAGAGGGAGTTTATGTTTAATTAACCCTGCTGGGGTATTCTGTGCAATCTTCTGCAGTCCTTTCTAGCCATGCAGAGAAGTGATTCTAAGCAGAGCTGTTGCACATTAACATATTAGTCCAGTAATTTTCAAAGACTCTCATGGCAACTTTCTCCGCCATTCAAGAAATATTATTCCGGCTGAAGGGTGTAATCTACAGTCTTTGGCAGGAGAAAAGGAAACAGTGTTGAGCCGGAGATTCCAAGGAAGCAGATCACCCTCCCTGCCTTATTCATTCCAGTACCATCCATCAACACAACAGTGCAGTTGTGTATATTGTCCTTAGTGGAAAGGATCAAACAGGCTATGTGGCTGGCATACTACCTCCAAACAGAAAAAGGGAGGGAATCATGTTGGATGTAGAGTTACCACCTTTCTTTAAGAAGGAATTTTTGGGGAGGGGCCATGACTCAGTGGTAGAGCATCTGCTTGTCATGCAGAAGGTCCCAGGTTCAATCCCTAGCATCTACAGTAAAAAATGGATCCGGTAGTAGGTGATGTGGAGGGCCTCTGCCTGAGACCTGGACAGCTGCAGCCGGTCAGAACAGACAATACTGACCTTGATAGACAAATTATCTGCTTCAGTATAAGCCAGCTTCATGCGTTCAGGAATCCAATGTCTTGAACAACTTTGGGACAGGCAGAAATTCAACTGGTAAAGCATGCAGCTTATGTTTCCAGAGAATGAAAAGCTGCACTGGTTGAATTTTTCTGTCAAAAGGAAAGGAACTCTTACAGGACAGGCAGCTGCTGCTAGTGATGTAGTTACTCTTGTTCTGGGGCCTGGTTCAAAAGTGATACCAGCCATGGCTGGGGTTGATGTTCAAATGCCAGGATCTCCTGCAGCATTGGCTTCTAGTCCAGTTCTTGATGTTTTCAAAACGCTTGTCTAAACCTGAAAGCGTAGATGATCTTAACATGGAACCCATGTCTAGAGCTCACAGGAGGCGGGGACACTGCCCGGACTCAGTACAGAGGAGCTGTTAAGACCTAGCCACTATTACCTTACACTGGGTCAGGCTGGCTCCATCTAAAGCATAAGACGGTGTAATTTCACTCTATATAAGTAGCAGCGGCATCAGTAAAAGTACACTTAGTCCCAGACATTAATTCCTGCAGCAGGGAAAACTTGCCTTTGAGGGGTTCATTACCTGGTAGAACTGACCTCCACCTTGACCCTTAGTACTCTTGGACGTATTTCAATTGCAAAGGATTTAGAAGAAAGGACAGGAGCTTAAATGCTGTGGAGGCTGCCTAACTGGATCTTTTGCTATGTGTATGTGTAGGATGAGGAAAGATGCTTGCTTTCATACCATCATAGAAACATAGAGCTGGAAGAGACCTCGAGGGTCATCTGCACAACACAGGAAATTTACAACTACCTCCCCCCCCCAGTGACCCCTGCTCTATGCCCAGAAGAAGGCAAAATTGTGTGTAATGACTGCAGAAGTTCCTTTCTTACTGGGTGCGCATGACTAGGAAAATCTATGCTAGGCTGTATTTCCCCAGTATAAGTACACATGATAACATGAAGAAGAAGAGTTGGTTTTTATATGCCGACTTTCTCTACCACTTAAGGGATACTCAAACTGGCTTACAATCACCTCTTCCCCCCACAACAAACACCCTGTGTGGTAGATGAGGCTGAGAGAGCTCCAAGAGAGCTGTGACTAGCCCAAGGTCACCCAGCTGGCTTCATGTGGCAAAGTGGAGAAACCAATCCAGTCCATGGTTGTGTCATTATCTTCACGCAGCACTTGATGCTGCCTCATACTGAGTCAGCCCTCTATATCAAGGTCAGTATTGTCTACTCTGACTGGCAGTGGCTCTCCAGGGTTTCAGGCAGGGGTCTTTTGCATCACCTACTATCTGATCATTATTAAACTGGAGACGCTGGGGACTGAAACTGGGACCTTCTGCTTGCAAAGCAGACGCTTTTCCACTAAACCACGGCACCTCCGGTGGTTCTGTGGTAAATTTATTTATTTATTCACTTACTTCATAGTCTGCCTTTGTCTCCAGTGGGACCCCAAAGCAGATTCATCATTTGCCTTTCCTTCATTTGATCCTCACAACCATCCTGTGAGGCAGGACAGGGCTGAGTGTGCGTGACTGGCCCAAGGACACCCAGCGAGCTTTCATGGCAGAGTGGAAATTCGAACCTGGGTCTCCCAGATCCTAGTCTGACTCTCTAACCACTACTAGACTAGCACAGGACAAGTACCTTCAACTGATAATAAAAACCCAAAGAACCATAACTTTTACATTCCTAGAAATTCCCTTGTAGATCCCCCTCCCAAATATAGATAATTGATCACGCAGGTTGTGGGAAACCAATGGACACTTCAGCGTTTATTTGTAACTAGTATAGGGCAATGAGCTCCGTGGCGCAGAGTGGTAAGCTGCAGTACTGCAGTCCAAGCTCTGCTCACGACCTGAGTTCAATCCCGATGGATTTTGGTTTCAGGTAGCCAGCTCAAGGTTGACTCAGCCTTCCATCCTTCCGAGGTCGGTAAAACGAGTACCCAGCTTACTGGGGGTAAAGTGTAGATGACTGGGTAAGGCACTGGCAAACCACCCCGTAAACACAGTCTGCCTAGTAAACGTCAGGATGTGACGTCACCCCATGGGTCAGGAATGACCCGGTGCTTGCACAGGGGACCTTTACCTTTAATATAAAGCAAGATTTGCCTTTAAATGAGTTCAGAAAAGCCTGGTTTTTCAAACTGTAACTATGTAATTCATAGCTCATTTACACAATTTATGCACAAACTGATGCTATATTTGTTTTTTGGCCAGCCCCAAACCCGATATCTTTCATTCTCTCATTACAATTGCAAATACTGAATTCAAAATTTGCAAAGGTGGTTACGGTTCTGATTTCTTTGTTTTGCGTGCACCCTTAATTTGGTATGGCTTGTTTGTGTATTAACTCACATGGAAATAGCTGGTTTGACAGTGGATTGACTAAGGGCTTCACATTACAGGGCACTTGCAAACAAAAGCCTTTGATTTTCCGCTTGCAAGTTTGTTATAAATATGTGTTTGGAAGCTGCCTTGGCGGAGAGGGGATATTCATTCGCTGCCATATCTAATTTTTTCAAGTGAACAGCTTCTTGCCTTGTCAACAGTTCAAGGAAGCAACAAGTGCCTCTCTTCCCATACACAAAAAACAGAATTATGTTTGCTGAGGGTTATGATTTTGTATGATCTTGATCCACTGATCATTTCCCAGTTGCATCAAGAACAATATTTATGTGAATCATCAGAGCTGCAAGCACATCTGGGGTTAAGGCTGTTGCTTAAAAGTTTGAGAGTACTTTCCCCTTATACGCTCCTGGGACACAGGCCAGTAACAGTGCATATATTTAGACACGAACGCAGCGTTTCTACCAAATGTGTAATGAATTGGGTCTTCCAAACCTTTATGAATAAATGAGGGGTTTCGGTGGGCTCTAGGGGCTTTGCAAGCAGAGGTATAGAGTAGCCTGTAATTTGATGCACTTGACAGACCAACTTTTTCCATCTGTTAAGCGATTGGTATGCTCCGGATTGCGTTCACTAAATATAGCAAGCATCCAACGTGACTCAACGGCGTTGCCATGCCAGGGTTTGACCCTGTCCACAATAGCACCACAGCTGTGTCAGCAGGAGCCAAACGAAAATGGTTCGTGCTCACAAAACAGCGCATGATGCCTGCGAGATTGCCTTTACTGTTAAGGTGCGAAGGAATGGCCAAGCCCGTCCTGGCGCTGGCTGCATAGTCATCTCCAGTTGCTACTGTTAGGAACACTTCGGTCAAAGTAATGACCCTCTTGGCTGAGTTCTCTCTATTTAGCTGCACATAAAAGTTTACACCCATGTCACTTTATTGACACATCCCTTCAATGAACCTCCCGGCTTTTTTAGTGCTAAGGCTACTCTCCAAATACACTCAAAAGAACAGTGTCTGTTTAAACCTCAGGAAGCCCCGGGGGTCAGATTTCTCCCTCCTTTTGCGCGAAGTCAACAACAGGTAACAGTATTAAAGAGCTGCTTTTGTGTGGTTGTAGGACAAACTCTCTTGCCAGTTCCTGCTCATGGGCGAGGTGCAAACGGAAGAGATGGGGCTCCAGATCTTGCTACTGCCCTTCTGTTGACTTTTTCATTTTCTGTTGAGAAAGGAGGGAGGGAGGGATGGGTTCGAGTCCTGCAAGGAATTTGCCTAGAAGACAGGGTCTCTTTCTCCCTAATCATTCGCCTACATATGGAGAAAAAGGCGGCAGGGAATGGGGGAAGGGGCAGCACTCTGTTCTGACTGAGAATTTTCTGACTCCCTTAGGAATCGTAACGGTGTCTTCAGTTCATGCAGGATCAAAGAAACAGGGAAGAGGGGAAACTATGCTTAATCATTTAGAATCATACAATCATAGAATCATAGAGTTGGAAGGGACCACCAGGGTCATCAAGTCCAACCCCCTGCACAATGCAGGAAATTCACAATTACCTCCCCCCCCCCACACCTAGTGACCAGAAGATGGCCAAGATGCCCTCCCTCTCATCATCTGCCTAAGGTCACAGAATCAGCATTGCTGACAGATGGCCATCTAACCTCTTCTTAAAAACCTCCAGGGAAGGAGAGCTTACCACCTCCCAAGGAAGCCTGTTCCACTGAAGAACCGCTCTAACTGTTAGAAAATTCTTCCTAATGTCTAGACGGAAACTCTTTTGATTTAATTTCAACCCGTTGGTTCTGGTCCGACCTTCTTGGGCAACAGAAAACAACTCGGCACCATCCTCAATATGACAGCCCCTCAAGTATTTGAACATGGTTATCATATCCCCT
Organism: Euleptes europaea; assembly: GCF_029931775.1. Classification (NCBI taxonomy): domain Eukaryota; kingdom Metazoa; phylum Chordata; class Lepidosauria; order Squamata; family Sphaerodactylidae; genus Euleptes; species Euleptes europaea. The sequence goes on along the minus strand of NC_079316.1, from coordinate 30,680,004 downwards.
CTCAGTCTTCTCCTCTTCAGGCTAAAGATACCCAGCTTGGTCTCCAGACCCCTCCCCATCTTTATTGCCCTCCTCTGGACACGTTCTACCTTGTCTACATCTTTTTTAAATTGTGGTGCCCAAAACTGAACACAGTACTCTAGTTGAGGTCTAAGCAGAGCGGACTAAAGCGATACCATCACTTCGCGTAATCTGGACACTATACTTCTGTTGATGCAGCCCAAGACTGCATTTGCCTTTTTAGCTACCGCATCACACTGCTGACTCATGTTCAGTGTTTGGTCTACTAAGACCCCAAGATCCTTTTCACACCTCATTTGTCACACCTCTCTGACTCACCTTACGTTCTTTCTCTTGGCATTGGCGACAGAGTGAGAGCCAGCTGACAGCTACTTTTCCAGCCTATAGCGCTGACCCGGCCTGGATTGAATGTGCTGGCAGTGAAACATGGGAACACATAAAGCTGCCTTATACTGAATCAGACCCTTGGTCAATCAAAGTCAGTATTGTCTACTCAGACCAGCAGCGGCTCTCCAGGTTCTCAGCTTTGCTCTTACCAGACTTTGTTGTTTATATATTTATTTATTTATACCCTGCTTTGTTCCTCAAGCAGCTTATCGCACCATTCTTCCCCATTTTCCAAACAGCCCCGCAAAGTAGATTAGGCTGAGAGTTCATGGATGGTCCAAAGTCACCCAGCAAGTTTTTGTGGGAGTGAGGGATTTGAACCCGGGTCTCCCAAATCCTAGCCTGACACTCTATCTACTATGTTACACTGGCTCTTATGTGAACTCAGCAAAGGTTCATGGAAGACGGTTGAAATAGAGGTAGGGTTGCCAACCTCCAGGGGGTGACTGGAGATCTCCTGCTATTACAACTTATCTCCAGGCGATATAAATCAGTTCCCTTGGCCGCTTGGGCAGTGGGACTCTATGGCATTGAAGTCCCTCCCCTCTCCAAAACCCACCCTCCTCAGACTCCACCCCCAAAATCTCCAGGTATTTCCCAACCCGGAGCTGGCAACCCTAAATTGAGGGATAGCTTTTAAAATCCATACAGTGTTCTAGTAGCAGATCTGTTGTTTTCAGCTATTTCTCTGACTATGCCAAGACTGGATGCTCACCTTGCAAAGCTTCTCAGACACTGTGATAATATGAGTCTGAATTTTTCCTACAGTGTTTTTTGTGTGTGTGCAAAAGCTCAGAGAGATTCTTTGACAGTTCCGCTGTGAGATTTCTCACCTTCCTAGACTTTTGATGTACAGACTCGGCATATGTGCTAAATAAAAACCAGAGAAACAGCAGTAATTAAAAAAAACAAACCAGGGTCTGAGAGAATTCAGAAGAAATAATTGCTGCACAGACAGCGGAGGAAACTTGGAACGCATCTGTGCCATCAGCTCCCAGATCAATTTAACGATACTGCGTATGGGGGAAGGGAGATTTTCTCTGCTTTTGTCTAACCTCCCGGTTTAGCTAGTCTATTGTTTGAAGAGATGAATCAGCAGTTTCATTCTACTGTCAGAATGTATTCAGAAACAGGAATCCCACTGACTCAGGATTTTTGATCTTCATCCATTTTTTAAAATAAAAAACACAACTCAAAGGCGCAATCTCATGAATTGGTCAGATTTGGTATTACAAGGCTATGAAAGGGGGGAAAACATACTAAAATCAAGTTGCAGCATATTTCATAATGCAATAATGTGTCTGACACCAGTGAACCATTTTTTTTAAATAAATTTTTTATTATTTTTCTATAGTGATCAAACAGAATATTCAACAATCAATATAAGTAAACATCAAAGTATAGATTCTAATTAATAATTGTTGAAAATATATCCATATATAGATAATAAAAAAATAAAATATAAAAACTTCCCCTACACCTCCCTCAATCTTATCATTTATCTGTTATCTCCTTTGTTTAAGATTCTAATCCTAATATTATTACAAACATTAATAAACATTTACTATTTCATTTACCTATTTTGAAATAAAGAGAAAAGAAAGACAAAATAAAAACAGAAAGGAAAAAAGAACAGATATATAAAAATAGAAATAAAAATGGATAAGATAATATATAACATTTTTAACCTCCTTTAGAAATGAATATTCTAATTTCTCCGTTTCTCCCACATATCTAATGACTGTCAATTATATTAATGTCATTAATTATTCTGTTTTTATCAAAGCCAAACCGTTTAATCAGTCCTTTTTAGTTAAATCCCCAAAAAAACTAAGCCCTTTGACCAGGTCTCTTTATCTTAAATTTCCAACATCTTCCTCTCTTTCCCAGAAGCTTTAAACGTTGAAGGGCATCCATGGAAGTTGTTAATGTAGTTCCCTCTGTGAAAATTGATGTAAGATAGTGAATCTGCCACAGATTTTCTTCCATCCCCAAGGCGAAGAGAAAAAATCCCGGTATTTCCAGCTGTTTGCCCTTTTAAGTTCTCCCAGTTAACTTTGAAAAGTTCATCAGGTAGCACATACAACCAAAAATCCAAGTCGTTTACATTCATCTCCATGGTTGTCAGTCGAGTTGATTCAGTTTCTTCTTGCAGGTATATATCCTTCGGAAATCCTTCGTAGCTCCCCATCTCCTTTGCAGTGTTTAATTCTTCATTTAATGGTTTATCATTTGGGGAGCTTCCTTCTCTCATCTCAGATCTCATTGTCATAATCCGGACTTTAATGTCCTTAAGATCTTCCAGAATTTCATCCATTTTCCGAATAGCAAGTTCATAGGTGTTGTTTGTCAGAGAGAAGAGACAATCCATATATTTAATCTCACTTTCCATGGTTGCCACTTCTGGTGGTTAATTGAAGTTTAATTTGTAAAATCCAGACAGGAATATGTTGAGTTGTAGAATGATGTTGCAGGGGGTAGAGTAAAAAGTTGCACATCTGCCTCCTTCCTTTTGCCTAGGAACTGGGGAAGTATTTGCCAGTTACACAATGCCACACATCTGGTCTCAAATCCCGTAATGTTCTCATGATGGCAGGCGATAGCTGATACTTCCGGGTAAGTCGTGGCAAAGGAACTTGTTTACTCAGAAAAGCCACCTCCCGGAAATAGGGGGGAATCTGCTCATCCCTCCTCCTTGCACTTCAGGATTTCTGATTGGTGGCTATACCGTCATTCAAATAGTCCCGATTGTTATGTCTATCCACCGATCAATTTGATTAAGATCCTGTCGGCTTATCGAATGTTTTTAAATGTCAAAGAGTCAACCAAATCTCAGATGGGAGGATTCGGATTCTATAGATATTTTTTCCACTCCTTCAAAGCTTCCAATTCCAGGTAAAACAAAAGAGTTCTTGTTACTTACTCAGATTTTAGAAGAGTAGGTGTTCTTGCTTAAATATCGTTGCTTAGATGGTAATAGATAGGGGAGAGCTGAGCCTAAATTCCAATGAAACGTTCACGGCAATGGTTCCCCCTCAGCCAGACGGGACCTCGTCCAGGATTCCAAGAGTCACACGATGCCTCTCTCGGCAAAACTGGGGGTCAAACCGTACTTCGTGGGCAGCAGGAGAGATCCTGTTACCCAATCCACTGTTTAGGATCGGGTAGGGGTGCAGGATTACACCCCAGATTTGAACGAATCTTGGTTCTCTTGAAAGCCCTCAAGAGACGTGGCACTCAGTTCAGCATCCCTAGCGGAAGTTTCAGTGAACCATTGATTCTGAAGTCGGAATGTGTTAAATGTGAAATCGAGGCACAAAGGCACACACATAGCCTAACTTCACTCAGGCTGAATCAACCTGAGTTACTACTGCCCTGTTACTACTGCTACTTGCAGATCTCCAGTTTGAATATACTAAGCCCACACTTAGGGTTGCCAACCTTCAGGTACTAGCTGGAGATCTCCTGCTATTACAACTGATCTCTGGCCGATAGAGATCAGTTCACCTGGAGAAAATGGCTGCTTTGGCAATTGGACTCCATGGCATTGAAGTCCCTCCCCTCCCCAAACTCCGCCCTCCTCAGGCTCCGCCCCAAAAACCTCCCGCCTATGGCGAAGAGAGACCTGACAACCCTACCCACACTATAAGGGTAGCATCAAACCTTGGCCCTGACCTGTGTATATACAGTTTACTGCTCAGAAGCTATGTTCATACAACAGGGTTTGGGGTCAGTGGTGGACTGGCCATTGTGTCAGCTGGCCCGATGGCAAGTAGGCCCTGTGGGCCCCTGATGAAGTGGGCCCCCTTAAACATTAGACTATATGTTAAAAATAAAAATTAAATGATAGCCTTATAGTTGAGGGTGGGCCTCCTGTCTGTCTCTGTTGTTCCGTGGAGTTATGCATGAGTTTTCCGTCCATTAGAGATTACTTCACAGCCAGCCCTCACAAATCTGGGGACTTCCCATTCCTCTATTAACCGGATTCTTTGATCTCTCCTGAGATAAGCCTGGGTGAAATAATCATGCGTAAGGCAAAGTGCGGAACACAAAAGCTTGGGGGAGTGATGTTTCTCTCACAGAAAGCACTACAGCCAATTACACAGCAGCATGTCAAGGGGCGGGCAGGGATTCAAATGCTTCCTGCTTCCTCAGAGTTATTTCTGAGCAGAAGAAATAATTTAAAAAATGAGGCTTGAGTTTCTCTCCCCCCTCCTTTTCTTTTAGAGAGCTCTGTTTTTTAAAATGCTTTTTTTCACAGCACTTGGGTTTTTGCTGGGGGGGGGCTTTTCTCTCACAGTAAGCACTACAGCCAATTACAAAGCAGTCTTTCAAGGGGCAGGGATTCAAATGCTTCTTGATTTGAGCTTGGAGACTGCTGGTGCATAGTTTGCAACAGAAAAGTGTGGGTCCAGTGAGCAACGAGCCTCCGGTAAAACTCCCATGCATAAATGACCATAGTTTGCATGCTCCTGGAAATAAACCCCTTTGAATATCATGGGATTTACTTCTGAGTAGACCTACTTTAGGCTTCCTCTAATAGATACATTTAATGGGATCTTTAACCATATTACTGGAAACTGGCAAATTCAATGTAATCAGCACTAAAATACATCATGGGATGTGTCCGTCCAATCTTGCATGCGCAAAAATAAGACAAAATTCAAAATATATCATATTGGAAAAATAAGACTTCAACTAGTTTTTTAATTGCAGATGTAAACCAAAGAGACCCTTTCTATCAAAGTAACTTTAGCCTCAGTCATTTGTATAAGACAGATAAGTATTCCCTTTTAGGTATTCCACCGATATGCTCTTGAGATACGACAAATATGATCCAGTAGCAATGATATCCCTTATAACATGGTCTTTGTATTTTAGTCGCTTATTAGGAACGGAATGTGCAGGGAGACATATTTGAAAAAAGAAAGTAAAAAGTGATAGTCAAATTTCGGTATAAAATAAGGCACTCGACTCTTGATAACATAATACAGGCATTTGGAACTGTTCAGAAAGCAGTGAGATGCAGCGATAGGGAGTCTTTAGCAAAAAAAAAAAAAAAAAAGGATCTCATATCCCACAAAGAGTTTTCCTCTGAGGCTACCCAACTTTGTATATATCTCACAGTATCTCAAAAGTTCAGAATCAATATAATACCTTGGATCCTATTGGAGAGCAAATTGGTGTGGTGTGGTGGGCGAGAGTTACTTTCCCCTGTATGATATGGATCAACTCAGTTCATGTGGTACAACTTAATTTTTGGTTATTCTGTTGCTCTCTTCTTGTGGAAGAGCACAGTTGGAAGTATATGGATTAGACCAATGGTGCATCTTATAGGGTTGCCAGTTTCCAGGTGGTGGCTGGAGATCTCCAGGCTACAGAGATCAGTTCACCTGGAGAAAAATGGCCGCTTTGGAAGGTGGACTCTATGGCATTATACCCCGTTGAAGTCCCTTCCCTCTGTCAACCCTCTGAGGTGCTCCTCAGGCTCCACCTTCAAAATCTCCAGGTATTTTACAACCTGGAGATGGCAAACCTATGCATCTAGTTCAGCATTCTGTTTCACATGATAGCCAACCAGTTGCCCTGAGGGTTGCCAACCTCCAGGTACTAGCTGAAGATCTCCTGCTGTTACAACTGATCTCCAGCTGACAGAGATCAGTTCACCTGAAGAAAATGGCCTCTTTGGCAATTGGACTCTATGGCATTGAAGTCCCTCGCCTCCCCAAACCCCACCCTCCTCAGGCTCCACCCTAAAATCTCCTACCGGTTGCCAAGAAGGACCTGGCCACCCTAGTTGACCTGGATGGCCAACAAACTGGGTGTAGAGGCCAAGGCCTTCCCCAGCTGTCCGTTGCCTCTTCCCCTCCCTCCTCACTCCCTTACCAGTCATATTTTGTCATGATGTTTGACTTGGGCAAACCAGCTGTTATATCTGTGTGGGCGATGCATGAGACCGGAGATGGAGTTCCAACACAACTGCTTTATTAACAACTAGAAACAATTTCAACGGTGACTGTGGAACTCTGACTGAAACCTCACAACACCCTGGCTTATATGCTCACCCAACCACCCAGAGCCGCACCCCCAAGTCTGCAGTTGGCCAGAAGTAGTCCCTTGTACAATGGATGCTCAGGGGCAAAGCCAAGTCCATGATTGGGCAGCTTTAGACCACTGTCCAATAGGAACACACAGGCGAGGAGCCTGGAGCAGACTTCAAGCTCAACATAACCCTTGCTCTCTGCTACATACATAACACTAGCTTTAGTGCTAGCCATAACTTACCTCCAAACTATATCCTGCATTGGTTCTTGTAGGTTATCCGGGCTGTGTAACCGTGGTCTTGGAATTTTCTTTCCTGACGTTTCGCCAGCAGCTGTGGCAGATGCCTGCCACAGCTGCTGGCAAAACGTCAGGAAAGAAAATTCCAAGACCACGGTTACACAGCCCGGATAACCTACAAGAACCAATGAACTCTGACTGTGAAAGCCTTCGACAATATATATCCTGCATCTTCAAACCATGAATTCACATCATGGTTTGAAGGCAAACAGTGGGTTAATGCTAATCCTAGATCGCCCAGTTCAGATATCATGGCAAGCTATAGTTGGTTAGTCAAATTAGGAAAGGGAGGAGGATATCAGTGTGTTAGCAGGAAGGCGGGAGTCTGCAGCTCATCTGCAGTTCTTCTGGAGTGTTGCGAAAGTGACATCTCAATTAAGCCACAGAAGCAGGCCCAGGGGCATTCAATGAGATCATGGTGGAGCAGAGGTTTGAACGGGGAACTTTCTAAGTGAGAGCGCATGCTGTTAATTTACTACATCACTGTTAAGGGAGAACGGATAACTTAAACAGAAGGTTTCCTAGAGCCACTTTTAAAGGTATTATTTGAGGCAAGGATTATTTATTTATTTTATTCATTTGTACTTGCCTTTCTCTCCAACAGGGACCCAAAGTGGCTTACGTCGTTGCCTTCTCCTCCATTTTATCCTCATGACAACCCTGTGAGGAGGGTTAGGCTGAGAGGGTGTGTCTAGCCTGAGGTCACCCTGTGAGCTTCCTTGGCACAAGTGGGGATTCGAACCTGGGTCTCCCAGATACTAATCCGATGCTCTTAACCACTACACCATGCTGGATCTCACTGGATCATGAATTTCAGCTTTCAATGTTTTATCAGTTTCTCTTTTCTTGCATGTATTATTTGTTGGATTATTTTTTTTGTCCCCGTCGAAGATTTTATGGGTTTATGATGATGTTTGTGTGCGTATGTTTGATATCACATGAGCATGGAGAGCATGTGCCAGGGTGCTAAAACAAATCACCCCAGGATGTAAACACTTTGCCAGAAAGTCGTACAGAGCTGCATTAAAAGAATGTACAATTGCTTTCTCTGTACAAAAAATTTACCCCCCCCCCCAAAAAATATCCTTCCTTCACACCGACTCACAGAAGGATTTCTAACAGGACAAATGGTTACAGGACACTAAAGAGGATCCCAAAGAGGCCTTTTTCCCTTAACAAAGAAAGTGAATCATGCAACCCATAGTGTCCAGTCCTCACACTCTTTGAAGTTCTGCTTTGGCCTTGATCCCTTGCAGGCTGGCTGTCTTTTTAAAAATTCTGCCACATTGTGGTAGACTCATCTTGACATTATTGTCTCCCTTTCTTATCAGCTTGGCAGCTTATTACCTGCCTTTTAAAATCTCCTGCACACTCCGGCAACATACAGACAAAACAACCTCAGCAACCAAAACATGGAATCAAATGAGCAAAAAAGGTTTGGACAATAGAAACAATTATCTCCCTTCCTTCCTCTCTCTCTCTCTCTCTCTCTCTCTCTCTCTCTCTCTCACACACACACACACACACACATTCTCTCTCACACACACACATAAAGCCAAGCCTTGTTTTTTGCACAGACATGTATAGGATTGCTGACTGGGTTTCCTAGTCTTCTAGGAAATTTTATTAATTGCATTTATTCTTAAATATTTGTATTCCTCTGTTCCACCAAAATAATACGGCAGAAAGAAATTTAGCAAGTGCTGCATTCCCCCTCAGTGTGGCACTGCAATGGGAGAAGGTACATATGCTCTGCTGTAAAAGCTTCACTCATCTAAGCAAGGCCTTTTAAAGGTGCCACCCTGCTAGCGGGTAGCATCATTGGCTGCCTGATCATTCTCTGTGCTGGCTCTGACCATTGGCTTATTTTCTCACTACAGCCCTCCTCCGGCCCTGGCCTTGAGACTGGTGAGGTCATAACTAGGGTTGCCAGGTTGCTCTTCGCCACCGGTTTTGGGGGTAGAGCCTGAGGAGGGCGGGGTTTTGAGAGGGGCGGGACTTCAATGCCATAGAGTCCAATTGCCACAACGGCCATCTGCATGCCACCACTGAGCCACAGCCCCTCCAACAAAGGCTTGAAAATTGAATTTATATTATGATTTTAAAATTTATTAAGATGGAATGCTTGGTTGTAAACAGGTGAGAATTGCCATTAAATCAGCAGGACCAAAGCTGTGCCCACAATCAGATTTATTTGAAAGTAAGTTCTTTCAAATCAACAGGAATTAATTTCTAGGCATGTTTGGGCTAGGGGTAACAACTGGCTTAAATCACAATACTGTGGTTTCACTGGTTTGTGGATTAGGCTGTTACTTTATAAGATTACAGATGACTGCTGCTGTTATTATAAGATAGTTTGAAGGTTGTTCCTGGCAAGAGGTTCCCCGATGACTATAAAGGCTGATGAAAGAAGCAGAGATGAAATCGTGTTCTTGGCAGGTCCAGTGAGCTTTGCCTTGCCATGGATATGGAGACGTGCCTGATATTGTTCACAGTAAGCCGATTGCCCTTGGGAGAGAGTTTTCTACAAACCACCCCGATGTCCTTGGATATCATTGACCTCCATTTAATTTTGTTTCTGTCAGAATGTCCCCAAGAAGATGTATTTATGCCAAAGGGCTCGGTCATCTAAATAAACCGTCCACCCATAAAGTCTGTTGTTCTGAAGATGCATGGGATGCTTTTCTGCTCCCAGGCTGTTCAGGGGCTTCAGTGGGTGAAGAGGGAGCTCAGGTGCTGCCCACCTGCCATTTCCAGGCTGCAAACTCATCACCAGCCCTTCACCTGCGAAGGAGTAAGGCTGTGAAGGTACATAAGAGGAGATCATCTACCACAGGGATACCTTCAGAAACCTTTTATAATTAAAGTGTCAAACTACATAAAAAATCAGAGCAAGAAACCAAGAAAAATAGACTGTACAACTGAAACCATACAACTATACATTATTGATAAATAGGGTTGCCAGGTCTCTCTTTGCCGCCGCCGAGAGATTTTTGGGGCGGAGCCTGAGGAGGGCTGGGTTTGGGGAGGGAAGGGACTTCAATGCCATAGAGTCCAATTGCCAAAGCGGCCATTTTCTCCAGGTGAACTGATCTCTATCGGCTGGAGATCAGTTGTAATAGCAGGAGATCTCCAGCTACTACCTGGAGGTTGGCAACCCTATTGATAAAAGAACTGCCAGGCCAAGCCTGGAAACCACTGGGAGGGTTGTGGGCAGGGACATGGGGTGGGTGTGACATTTGGACATCACCGATGTCACTACATCACTCCCGAGTACAGCCTGGAAATGACTATGGGTAGTTCTAGGAATCACTAGAAGCTCTATGGCAAAACCACAGAATTTCCAGTGATTCCTAGAGCTACCCATTATCACTTCTGGGTTGTACATACCAATGACATACCAATGCAAAGGCGAGCAGCTGTTTTTTTATTTTCCTCCTGCTACCCCCAGCGGTGAAGGGTGGCTCATCAGATCTCAGCCGTGGAAGCTTCTCAACCCGTAGAAGCAACTACAAAGAAAGGAAAGTGCTTCTGATCATATGCAGTGTATTCCTCTCATCACTGAGAACACAAACCTCTTCCCTGTAAAATGAGGGGTCAGTGCTTCCAGGCAGGATTACTGATTTCAGAAATTCAGCATTCTTCTTTTCTAATACTGTGTTCCCTTTCCTGCTGTGTTCCTCCTGCCCTGCTTCGCTCGGCGTCATCTGGTCACTGGCCACTTACCCTCTTCAAGCCCCTGTTAATTGCAATTTTTGACCTTTCTCGTACCTCCTGTTTCCTATTTTGATCCCCTCTATCCTTTGCCCCATCTCTTCCAGCCACTCAGAGAAGGTAGATCCCATCTGCTGCTTTGATAGGGCAGGCTTTCTTTTCCTGCCCGCTTTGCTTGGCTTCTCACTATGCTGAGTTGGATTTGGGTGTGCCCCTCTGGCTCCACGAACTGTCTCTGTTGCTGCTACAGTGGTTACCACTGAGAATTTGCTTAGGGTGCACGGGGCAATTATGTTGTCAGAGAGCTTCCCCTACAAGCAAAACATTTCTTTTTTAAAAAATGAATGCTAAAGCGGTCACAATTATGCATGATGAATAGATGTCTTGGTCTTGGCATCGGCGTTAAACACCATTAAAATGCGATCTCATTCTCAATAAAAGGATAGGTTTTAAGGACACTTAGAATGCTGTTCAATCTTTTCTTCTTTCTTTAGAACTCTAAAAAAATATACTCTCCATTGGCTTCAATATCACTCATTCCCAGTAGGGTGGGGGGTGGGTGTTCTGTTTTAGATTTAAATCCCTCCTTTTCACAAAAAGCGCCTGTAAAAAGCTCTTTTATATATTCTGTAATGCTGTGCTGAGAAATGCTATTGACATCTATTGAAAAAGAGGTGTCAGATTGTTTAACCAGTCAGAGTAATCCAGTTGGCAGAAGGCACAGTTAATTCCACAAGCAGAACTGAAAAACACCAGGAATTTTTTTTGTTTTTGTTTTAAAGCCAGAAACTACAAGACTGAGTTCCAGCTTTCACATAATCTTTTCCCACCCACTCCAGCTTCCCCTATTGCATGTCACCGCCTTCTTTTCGCGTTACATGAAAGAAATGTGACCGCACATCCCACCAACTTATACTGCTAAACCTGGACAAAAGCACCGTTGATCTGCCAAAACTAAAACAGTGGTACTGTGCATGCAGTTATAAAGGCAAAGCAAAAAGAGGCCCATGTCAGAATTTCTTTATCAGATCTTTGCTCACGCTGTGTTCATGCCCTGGAAGACGAAATGTGGAGCGAGTGAGGAAATGTTTTTTAGATCGATCATTCATTTGAAATGAAAGGCCTGCAGCCAAAAATTGAGCTTTTTAAATTTTAGATCTATCCATGAATTTCTGTCTTTTTTTGCCTCTGCAGTTTCTGGCCATATTGAACCTCTGCACATTCTACCTTTCACTTTTCTATTCCAGGCATGGATGTCCACAGGGGACAGATGGTGGGGAAGGGGGGCACTGTCAGGCAATGGCGTGACTTCATTTCCAAGGAAAACCTGGAAGTGACATCATTGCCTCTCTATATTTACTACTTGGTGCCCAGGAACCTGGAGATTGAGGGGCAGCATTAGGTGGGACCTGGAGTTCCTCCCGGATTTACAACCAGGCTCCAAACTACAGAGATCAGTTTCCCTGGAGCAAACAGCAGGTTCCAGGGGTGGACTCTGTGGTATCACATCCCAACTGAGTTCCTTCACCTTCCCAAATTTCGCCATCCCCAGGTACCACCTCCAAATTTCCAAGACTCTCCCAAATCAGAGTTGGCTATCCTAGGCAGCATATAAATCCCCCAACAAGTAATTAAAAGAACCCTTCACTGTTGTCAAAGGAGAGAAGATAGGAGAGAAAGTGCTCAAAAGAAACATGTGTTTCCCTCTTCTATACTGACAGCATGGATCAACATGTTCTTTAAAAAGGAGGGGAAATGTCTGCCTGCAATTTGTCAGGAGCTGTTCCTGTTGGCAGCAGAGGACAGGAATCGCAATAATGGGTTTAAATTGTGGGCGGAAAGGTACAGGCTGGATATTAGGGGGAAATTACAGTAAGAGTTGTTCAGCAGTGGAATCAGCTCCCTAGGGAAGTGGTGAGCTCCCCCTCACTGGCAGTCTTTAAGCAGAGGCTGGACAAGCACTTGTCAGGGATGCTCTAGGCTGTCATGAGTCAGCCTGCAGAGACCTCCTCTGACGAAGAGGGACATCCTCAGGCAGAAGTCCCACAGGAACAACCACAGGGCCTACAGCCTGCCGGAGTGGAGGATCAGCGAAGGTCAGGGGATGACTCACCATGTCTGCAGCCAGCCAGCTCAAGGACTCCAGTTGGACCTGACACCTTGCAACATGCAGTGTCTCCAGAGGCCTCGCCAGGGCCACTGGAGCAGAGGAGAAAACAGGTCCGTCTGGCAATGCAGCAGAGTCGGCAAAGTGCTAGGCTGAAGGCTTTACAGAGGAACCTCCCCAGTAGCAGTGATGAGGAAGAGCAGGGCTGAAGCACCACCTGTGAACTCAGCCTCATCAGCATCAGCTGGCTGCTACAGCAGCAGGGGAAGGGATTTAAGCCATCAGTTAGACTTGGCTGTTGTGCAAGCAACTTGTCACCAACCTCCTTGAGTACCTGCCTTGTTTCCCTGCTATCCTTTGGATTCCTGGTATCCTGACTTCTTGGACTGGCTCTGACTAACGCTTTGGACTTCCCTTGCCTGTATTGATATCTCGGACTCTGCCTTCACTGTGAATGACCTTGGACTGTTCCCCAGACTACGCTTACAGCCCTCGCTCCTCGCCTGTACCACGACATAGGCTGATCCCGCATTAAGCAGGGGGTTGGACTAGATGGCCTATATGGCCCCTTCCAGCTCTATGATTCTATCTCTCCTTTTTCCAATTTCCTATACCCTTCCCCATAAGCCACAGGAAAACACCCAGGAGCTGTTCAGTAAGGAGTTCCCTGTTCTCTGCCCACACAGTCAACAGCACAGACTTTCATGCTGACACTGTCAGACCGAAAGAGACAGTAGATTTACGGTCTTTATTAGTCTAGCAGCCAAAGCAAGCCCAAGGAAAACGGCCAGCCTGTCCAAAACTCAATCATAACCCGTTATCACGTTGCCACCTTCATTCATTTCTGCCCCATCCGTCTGCATGTGCAGTGCCTTCTTTCCCACCACTTAAAAAAATGCGACCTAGTCCTAATCATGCCCATTATTGGAGACCAGAAAAGAGGTGGTTTCTTGCAGGCAATGCTTTATCCACACTTGAATTGACCAAAAATCAGGGTTGGACGCACTCCGCATCCCAATTCCGTGCAAAGAAAAACCAAATATGTTACTCGGAATAAATTATTCAGATTGTGGAATTAGCATAAGTTTTAGGCCATGCATAATTCATTTAGGAGGGAAAGGCCGAAGAATTTAGAGTGCAGTCCTGGAGACACTTGTGTTGAAAAGGAAGGGAGATGTGGTCCAGAAAGAAACGCCCCCGTCAGTGTCCCGCTGGGCCAGTCAGATGAGCAGCATCCAAAGCCTCGGGCTTCCAATGGACTGCACAGCAGCAGGGCCAGAGTGTCAGGGAATGGCTGGCCTGCTCCCCTGAACCATCCTGTTCCTCCGCCCACCGCAACGGGCAAGCCTGTGGATTCAAAGGCTAGTCTAACAAGCCCTTTTGTCTGACGGGACACGCCTGAGTGATCGCTGCCTCCTCCAAGAAGCCTGCAACCAGCCAAGCTGCACCTGCCTCCAATTAGGTCAGTGCTAAAGTTACAATAGGCCCACAGCTGCCACTTAGACCAGCAGCCACCAGCTTCTCGCTGAGAGCCAGTGTGGTGTAGTGGTTAGAAGCGGTGGACTCTAATCTGGAGAACCGGGTTTGATTCCCCACTCCTCCACATGAGTAGCAGACTCTCCTCTGGTGAACCGGGTTGGTTTCCCCACTCCTCCACATGAAGCCAGCTGGGTGACTTGGGCTAATCACAGCTCTCTTAGAGCTCTCTCAGCCCCACCTACCTCACTGGGTGTCTGTTGTGGGGAGGGGAAGGGAAGGTGGTTGTAAGCCGGTTTGATGCATCCTTTAGTGGTAGAGAAAGTCGGCATCTAAAAACCAACTCTTCTCCTCCTCCTCTCTGTTATACAACATCCAGTATGACTTAACTTACCCATCTTGTTGACCTCTCAGTCTTGTGTATTGTAATAAACACTTTGGCGGTGGAACTACCATGTAGCTTGGAGCAGAGGGGGAGCTGTGTCTATTGTCCGTGTCTAGGTCCAACCCTTAAGAGTACAGAGCAGCCAGACAAGATGGCTATGCATTTTTCTTTTCTTGAAATGGTCAACAGGTGTTTCTGCTGAAATATCCGTTGCTCCTGGCGCTCCCTTCCAGATGGTGCTTCTCCCCCTTCATGCTAGAATCCTGAACTGAGTTCTGGGAGACCCAGGTTCGAATCCCCTCTCTGCCATGGAAGCTTGCTGGGCGACCTTGGGCCAGTCACACACTCTCAGCCTAACCTACCGATCAGGGTTGTTGTGTGGATAAAATGGAGGAGAACAATGTACGCCGCTTTGGGTTCCCAGTGGGGAGAAAGGTGGGGTATAAGTGACGTAAAAAATAAACAAACTGGAACTCCTATTGATCCAGCCCTGTACTGGGGCCAGGAGGAGCTGTTAAGCTTCAGTACAAACTGCAAGGAAGCGAGAATATGCTAAGGGTGGCTTATTCCTGTTTGGCTCTTCCTTTGAACGCTGCAGCCTTGAGGAGGGGGAAGTGTGCACAGCTTAGGTACAAACAGGAGAGGGGAAGCTGAGCACAAAGAAAACGCAGGCAATAGTGCAGGAAGAAGGCCTTGTTGGTGTTCTTTGTCTCTCCTCTTCAAGCTAGACTATTCTTTTCTCATCCCCCACCTCCAAACATAACAGGGAGGAACTCAGTAGCCAAAGAATCCTCTTAAAAGTTAAAAGAGTTCACAGAACAGCATGGCTGGTAGAAAATAAAGGGTGTCACTTGCCACTGTCAATGTCACAGGCACCGTTTTATTTATATGTATATATCTATCCACCCTTCTTTATTTATTTATTGACTTTATACCCTACCTTTCTCCCCAATGGCAACCCAAAGGGGCTTACGTCGTTCTCCTCTCCCCCATTTTATCCTTCCATCTTCACTCAAGGCTTCTAATCAAAACACATTGATCATTAGGGTTGCCAGCTCCAGGTTGGGAAATACCTGGAGATTTTGGGGCAGAGCCTGAGGAAAGCGGAGTTTGGAGAGGGGAAGGACTTCAATGCCATAGAGTCCAATTGCCAAAGCGGCCATTTTCTCCAGGGGAACTGATCTCTATCGGCTGGAGATCAGTTGTAGTAGCGGGAGATCTTCAGCCACCACCTGGAGGTTGGCAACCCTATATAAAATATTAAAATCTAAAACTATGACAAAATGTTTTTAAAAAATACACAACAATTCACCACATCAATACAAACTCTTGAAAGGTGGCTTCTCTGCCCTTCTGCAGGCAGCCCACTGAACTATGGGAAAGCCCCAGGACTATGCTACGGATACCTGTAAGAAGGGCTGATGTGTCCCCATGGCCTCATATCTACATCATTGGTATCTATGGTCAACAGTCACAATTCATACATCAGCCACCCTTACAGTAGATGGCATGCACGAGGGGAGGGAATTCTTAATTTCTTGTTAACAAACAGAGATGATATTGTCGAAGGCTTTCACGGTCAGAGTTCATTGGTTCTTGTAGGTTATTCGGGCTGTGTAACCGTGGTCTTGGAATTTTCTTTCCTGACGTTTCGCCAGCAACTGTGGCAGGCATCTTCAGAGTAGTAACACTGAAGGACAGTGTCTCTCAGTGTCAAGGGTGTAGAAAGAGTAATATATAGTCAGAAAGGGGTTGGGTTTGAGCTGAGTATTGTCCTGCAAAAGTATTGTCCTGTAAGTATCAAGATAATGTGCTAATGAGGGTATGGTATGTTAATATGGAACCATTGTATCCTGAAGTGATCTGTTAATGTGTGTAATCCAAAACTAATCTGTATGGCTATTGTTGAATGTTGTCTTTGTCTGGAGGTGTTTCAGGGCAGGAAGCCAAGCCTTATTCATTCTTAAACTCTCCTCTTTTCTGTTAAAGTTGTGCTGATGTTTGTGAATTTCAATGGCTTCTCTGTGCAATCTGACAAAATAGTTGGTAGAATTGTCCAGTCTTTCAGTGTCTTGGAATAAGACCCTGTGTCCTGTTTGTGTCAGTCCATGTTCAGCCACTGCTGATTTCTCAGGTTGGCCAAGTCTGCAGTATCTTTCATGTTCTTTTATCCTTGTTTGTATGCTGCGTTTTGTGGTCCCGATGTAAACTTCTCCACAGCTGCAAGGTATACGATATACTCCTGCAGAGGTGAGGGGGTCTCTTTTGTCTTTTGCTGATCGTAGCATTTGTTGTATTTTCTTGGTGGGTTTAAACACTGTTTGTAGGTTATGTTTTTTCAAAAGTTTCTCCATCCTATCAGTGACTCCTTTAATAAATGGCAAGAATACCTTTCCTATGGGAGACTGTTTTTCTTGAGTTTTCTGATTTTTGTTTGGTTCAATGGCCCTTCTGATTTCATTCTTGGAGTAGCCGTTTGCTAGCAGTGCGTGATTTAGATGGTTAGTTTCTTCCTTGAGAAACTGTGGTTCACAGATCCGTCTTGCACGGTCCATTAATGTTTTGATTATTCCTCTTTTCTGTCGGGGGTGGTGGTTGGAGTTTTTGTGTAAGTAGCGATCTGTGTGAGTTGGTTTCCGGTAGACCTTGTGACCTAACTGAAGGTTTGATTTACGGATGACAAGGGTATCAAGAAATGGGAGTTTACCCTCAATTTCCTTTTCCATGGTAAACTGAATGTTTGGATGGATATTATTAAGATGGTTTAGAAAGTCCATTAATTTTTCTTCACCATGGCTCCAAATGGTAAATGTATCATCTACGAACCTGAACCAGACTGTAGGTTTGTAAGGTGCTGATTCTAATGCTGTCTTTTCAAAATATTCCATGTATTAGACAAGCAAGACATGACAGAGAGAGGTAGGGTTTGTAATGAGTAGGATACAATCTGTATATTACCTAGTTTTCCTTTTTTTAAAAAAAGGATGAAAGAGCTGTCTCCTTTTCAGAAAATGAAAGCTGAGATTTTCATGCTTTCTAACCCAGAGCCATTACTCCATATCTTAAAACGAATTTTAAAAAAACGAATACAAGACAGGTCATATATAGGTGTGCTCACTTTTTACTACCTTTACACTATTCCAGACCTTATTCTGGGCTCAGGGATAACAGAGGTGAAAATACCCCCCCATAACAACATAGTCTAGGGTGGTTGTCTTTGCCAGGGCATTTCAGATAACAGGTGCAAACTTGCTTTGTTTGGTTTCCTTCAGATGTCCTTTCTAATGCTAAGTAAGCATGTGAAATTCAAAGCAAAAGCATTGTTGAAAACCTGGATCCTTTTGCTCTGAATTACCATGTGATTTAAATGTCCGCCTCTAATCTTTTAGGCTGCAAAAAAACCCAGGATGTATAAGGGGAGAGGGAAAGAGCACAACTAGAAAGGGGTAGGACAAAACTGAGAGGCTGTCCGTCATCTTGAAACACAAATGCCGGGCAATGCTGAGCACCTCCGAAGGAACCCTACATAAATACGCTGGCAGAATTACAAAACGTCGAAGAGGGGAAAGGTGTTCACTGGGGAACGGAGTCGCCTACAAAGAGTAGCTCCCCCTTTCCCCAGTCACCTACAGACACTAAAGGATATTCCTTTTCCGAACGATTTGGCTAGCATCTAAGACAAAGAGGTGAAGTGGAACTAAAATATGGCATTCTGCTCATCAGTGTTTTCACACTATGCCAAAAGAATTGCTCTCTTTTAATCCTAGCAATTATTGCCTGCATGTCATTCTTCCTTTTAGATTCACAGCTGTGGGCAAGGCTGTGCTTTATGTGCTACAATAGCCTCTTCAAGCATGCTTAAATTCTAAAAGAAAGTGCGCGGGTGTGCAGCCCTGTTTGGGTGTGACTCCCGTTACTTTAACCCTTTGAAATCCCAGCTGTGCCTTGGCTGGTTGCTGTCAAGGTCCCCTCGCACAGCCGGGATGGTACAAGCCCTGGCTCCCAGCCGGTTGACCTGATGTATGAGAGAATCTGTCAGGTGAAGGATTCAGCTTTTGCTAGTGAGCTACTGCATATGTTGCTTCCCTCAAATATTTACAAAGTTTGCCCAGAGCTGAACCAAGGGGTGATGACGACAGATACCAGCTGGCTGTGGACGGGGAGCCAGCAGACATGTGATTGACAAGTGTTGCTCTTGTGTACCCAAATGGTGAATCAAAGCATTCTATGTGTACTCAAAGCGCTTCAGTCTTAAAAAAAAAACTTCTATTAACTTTTGAGCTTTAAAAAACAACAACAACTAATGTAATAGCATAAACAAGACTCATGTTCCAAGCCTGGGCTCTTGTATTGAAAATAGGTTCTGGGGCCTGTTCTTGTCAGTCCTGCCTCAAATTAAGTCCTGTATTCTAATCAGTGGATATTTCACATGATTTGATTCCTCGGTGTGCCCTTAAGTTGTTTGCCATAATAAATACCTGATCATCTAGCCACTGGTGGGCTGGAATCGCCCTATACTCCCTATATGGTCTAATGTCCGGTAAGAGCCCTCCTCTTTATCTGAACTTCTGATTAGCTAAGTATTTGGAATTTCAATGACCGCTACCTTCCATTGAGTTAGGATTTCTGTGAGATTCATCAAGCACTTTGACAAGAAAGAAGACAGTCCCAGATAAATGTTCCAATCCAGCACTTCTTTTATTGGGGTTGGTTCATGCATATGGATGTTTTCAGAAGGTTGTCACTTCTACGTAGGAAAAAGGATGTGGATCATGTATGTACCCTGGCACTTGAGGTAAATGCATGAGTTTATTTCACAATGTGGTTGGAAAATGTAGGCAATTGCAGCTTCCCAACTCATGCACACATGGTGAAACAAATCAGATTCAAATTCAGACACCTTTATTGGCATAGTAAAACAAATCTTTACATATGCATCACACATGATAGTTACCTTTCTTCTTCCAGCGTGGTGTAGTGGTTAAGAGCGGTGGTTAGGAGTGGTGGACTCTAATCTTGAGAACCAGGTTTGATTCCCCACTCCTCCACATGAACGGCGGACTCTAATCTGGTCAACCGGGTTGGTTTCCTCACTCCTCCACATGAAGTCTGCTGGGTGACCTTGGGCTAGTAGTCACAGCTCTCTTAGAGCTCTCTCAGCCCCACCTACCTCACAGGATGTCTGTTGTGGGGAGGGGAAGGGAAGGTGATTGTAAGCTGGTTTGAGTCTTCCTTAAGTGGTAGAGAAAAGTCACCATATAAAAACCTTCTCCTCCTCCTCCTCTGGAGGTGATATCCATTAAGAAACTGTTGCATGAACCTTACAGAACGAATCTGTAATTAATGATATGTATTTGGGGTGGTGATTTTAATGGTTTTAAAATATGATTGTATCATGTACTTTTCAAATTGTTAGCCACCCTGGTGGCCCTTGCAAAGGCAGAAAGGCGGGATACAAATTTTGTAAGTAAATCTTTTGCTAAAAATTCCATCCTGAAGTGCCATAAAGCATATAACAAAGTAAAATTATTCTTTAGTCAAAGAGAATCTCATTCTTCCATGATTCCTGGGCATCATGCAAATGATTTCTTTGGCCACACGAAACATTCAAGCAGACCAGATAACAAACCCAAGCTCTACGAGGTATCAGGCAAGTGGGGAGGGGGGCATGGTCGGATGGACGTGAAAATATTGCTGCCAGCAATCAGAACTCAACATGGAATTGTCATAAAATGTTCATTAGCAGACAGAAAAAAACAAGAGCACCTAAATCGTCTTCAACACCTATGAGCGGGAGAGAGGAGGATCAGCTCCTATAGGGCTGGTTCCAAAAAGCTGAACTCTTATTTCTACCACCCTGAATGGACATATAATGGCAAAAAGTTCATTGCAGTAGAAAATTAATACCTTTCCAATGTTTGCATTGAGACGTTTTGAAATTTACCTTTGTTGATACATATCAGTTTACTTGCTTTAAGAACATTGCTTTTTTATTGCAAAGTACAGCATAAAATGCCTCTGAAAGGGGGTTATTGTATTACATCAGCAAATCAAACAACATGGAGAGAACAGAAAACATGAGATCATGTGGCAGCTTTTTAAAAATACAAACAATGTGAATAATAAGTTGGCTTGTTTACACTGCGGCGAAGCGATTGCGCCATCTTAGCTCTACAGTGAAAGATGGTGGCATTATTTTGTTTAAAAAAGTAATAAAGCCATAATGCTGCTTCTAATTAAGGATTAGAATAGACGAGAAATACATTTCAAGGAAATTACGGCTCGCCTTTTGTAATATGAAACAGCAACACTTTTCACGTGAGGTCAGCGTCTTTACACAAAGAGTTGGACTCTGGTCAGAGTCTGCTTCATCATTTGGCTGGTTGCAGCTTGGAAGGGGCCATCTTGGTTACTGTGATGGATGGGCCAAGGGGTTTTGCAAAAAACCCCAACAACATCCCCACTCCAGAATAACTGGGGGGTATGGTTTCCCCTATTATGTATGCATGGGCGAGACACGAGACTGGAGACGGAGTTCCAACAACAACTGCTTTATTCAGAGAGCAGGAACAGAACGAGAACTAGAACTGGAGAACTGAGTAACAAACCCTTGCTTATATGCCCGTTCGGTCGCCCAGGCCACACACCCCAAGTCCGTGATTGGGCGGCTGCAGCCCTTACAGCCAATAAAGACACACAAGCGCAGGAGCCTGGAGAAACTCCAAGCTCAACAGAGTTGCAGCTTCCCGCTGCATCCATAACATCCCCCATTACCTGGAATCCATCCTTCAGCAGCCTTCAGAGTTAAGAGGGAGGAGCAAATCAAAGAAAACAGAACAGGGACCAAAAGGAGGAGAAAAGTAGGTTTTTATATGCTGATTTTCTTACCTTTTAAGGAGTCTCAAAATGGCTTACAATCACCTGCCCTTCCTCTCCCCACAACAGACACCTTGTGAGGTAGGTGGGGCTGAGAGAGCCCGGAGAGAACTCTGACTAGCCCAAGGTCACCCAGCAGGCTTTATGTGGAGGAGTGGGGGAACCAACCCGGTTCACCAGATTAGAGTCCGCCACAAATGTGGAGTGGGGAATGAAATCCAGTTCTCCAGATTAGAGTCCGCCGCTCTTAACCACTACACCACGCTGGCCCAGTTCTTAGAGGGGGCCAAAAATTGTTAACTTGCTGAAGGTGAAGTGCCTTGGGGCACTCCTTGAGGACTTTGATGCTCAAGTCACTGGCATGCTGCCTGCTTGCTTCCATGGTGTTCTTCCTGTACATTAATAATAATTCGTCCACTGATCCCATTAACCATTCTTACTTTCCACAACTGCCGTATTAGGACTCTTCTTCCAGAATGACTTTCAGTCCCACTGTAAGCTCAGGTAACCCTTCTAAGCATGGTTGCCAACCTCCAGATGGGGCCTTGAGATCTTCAAGCATTAAAACTGATCTCCAGGTGACATAAATCAATCACCCTGGAGAAAATGGCTGCTTTGAAGGGTGGATTCCATGGTATTATACCCTTCTGAGGTCCCTCCTCTCCCCAAATGTCAGCTTTCCCAGGTTCCACCCCCCAAATCTCCAGGAACTTCCTAACTGTTGGCAGCCCTACTTTTAAGCCCTACTTTTAAGTAGACTTCAACTCTGGTTGAACATCCTATGTCTGCTTAGGATGGCACTGCTGGTTTACTCAATAGCAGACTGAGAAAGAGGGCCAGCAAGAACAGTCGTGGAAAGACAGGGTGCAAGGGAATGCAGTAAACACAGCCAGTGTCAGAGTACAGGTCAGTGGATAGACACCATACAATCAGCCTTATCTGTTTAGCAAGTTACCTTTTCTGCTTTTCCTCCATTCTTCATTCTCCTCAACCTTTGTTTGGCCAGGAGCAAAGTGAAATCAAGCGAGGAGCAGAGCACTTTTTGGACTAAGCTGCAGAGAAGTGGCGGGGGGGGGGGGGAGAACCACTTTCAAAAGAGCACTGTGGTTGTCCTACTTTATAAACCAGACATTAGAAGTTTCATGGGTCTTCTTGAGAAAAGCCCGATCTGAATGCCAGACTTCAAACACTCCATTTAGGGCTCATGTGCACCTTGAAACAATGTGGAGGAACTGGCTTTTTAAAAACTAGGTGAAAGACTGCAGGCAAGGGGGTCATCTTTATTTAACCAGTGTAAACATGAGCTAAGTCAGTAGATAGAGTTACTTTTGGAATTACTCACCATTACAAACAAGACCACGCAGGGCTGCATTTCTTTCCCCCTCCCTACCCACCAACCCATCGCTTAACTCACCATTTTAAAATGCAGAAATTGTTCAAAAAGCAGTTATTTCACAGTCACGTATATTAGATTTATTAGTTTGTGGCCTGGGGAGGATTGCACAGAAACCCGTAATGGCCAAGGGGGGGAAAACAACATCTGACCCGTCATGCAAGATTCACATCTGAAATTAAGTGGGGGCTGTGGCTTAGCGGTAGAACACAAACCTTGTATGCCGAAGGTCCAAAGTTCAGTCCCTGGAATCTTCTGTTAAAGGATGTCAGGTAGCAGCAGGCCTTGGTAAGACTTTGTTCTGTCTGAGCCCTTGGAAAGTGAACCGCCAGTCAGAGTAAACCACAGGTCTGGCTTAGTATAATGCTCAGTGGCGGACCTACTTTTCTGGGGCCCTGAAGCTTGAACTGTTATGGGGGGGGCTTCGCAACCAGCAACAATAGGGCAACATCCAACAAGTTCCAAAGGGCCTTGCTGCCTTTGCAAGGACCTCGAGGCCCAAATGGCGGAAAACAGGGTGGTGGGGTGGAGTCCTTGAAATGGGCCATACAGTGATGAAATAAAACTATTAAGCCGTAACAAACGAAGGATTTGAGGATCCAGCTGCCAAAATGTAGGCTATGAATAGTTTCTGTTGACCTCAGAGAGCCCATTCAGCTGGGGGTTTGGGCGCTGCAAGCCCCCAAGTAAAATTTGAAATTTGACCAATTACAGGGACATTTTGAGGCCATATGAAATGGGTATTAGAGCATATTCTAAGGTCAATATTAAGTACTTCAAACCATTGGCTTATGATTCTATCACTAAAAAACTCATCGATTTTGTTGAGAAATTCACTCATTTAAAAAAAGTTGCTTCGGGTGCCCTCCGGGATTAGGGGCCCTGAAGCTTAAGCTTCATTAGTTTCACAGTAGATCCGCCTCTGTTAATGCTGCATCATAGGTTTTATTTGCCCAAGGCTTTAAAACTTAATACCTCCAATGTACTCTACTGTAAGAGGAAGGGGCCACAGCTCAATGATAGAGCTAGGGTTGTCAGGTCCCCCCGGCCACTAGTAGGGAATGGGGGGGGGTAGGGTTGCCAGATTTAGGTTAGGAAACTCCTGGAGATTTGGGGATGGAGCCTGGGGAGGACAAAGACATCAGTGGGGTAGAATGCCACAGAGTCCACCCTCCAAAGCATCCATTTTCTCCAGGGGAACTGATCTCTGTAGTCTGGAGATGACCTGTAATTCTGGGGGATCCCCAGGTCCCACCTGGAGGCTGGCATCCCTAGATAGAGCATCAGCTTGGCATGCAGAAGGCCACAGGTTCAATCCCCAGCATCTCCAGGTAAAAGATCTGGCAATAGATGATATGAAAGGCCTCTGCCTGGGACCATGGAGAGCTGCTGCCAGTCTGAGTAGACAATACTGACCTTGAAGGGCCAACAATCTGATTCAGTATAAGGCAGCATCATATGTGGTAATTTCATAGAATCATAGAGTTGGAAGGGACCACCAGGGTCATCAAGTCCAACCCCCTGCATAATGCAGGAAATTCACAACAAGGAAATTCACAATTTGTTATGCTTCTCCCCCCCCCTCCATTTAACCAGTGTCAAGCAGTATGGGCATATATATTCATCACTTGTTCATATTTAAAAGATTTGTTCTAGTGGAGTAGTGCTTTGAGCACCTGGCAACTGCACACCAGCTGTGCTTCAAGAGAAGCATAACCTTGAATGAGGACATGCAGGCAGTGTGCAATAAATTGTAGAGGAGAAGGCTTGGAGTCTGGACGAAAGGATTACTATTCTCCATGAGATCAAGGAAGGGAAAGATTTCATTTACAAAAGCTATGATGCCCTTCATAGGGATGAGGAGACCAGTCAAAAGGATAACAGTGAGATTGACTGCCCTAACAAGACTCCTCAGGGCACTACAGCACAACCCCAAAGGAACTCAGGAATCGATTCCAGGCCCTTGCGTTGGTGGCAGAAACACTACCAGAGGAAGAACCACAAACACAAGAAAGACAATGGGAGGAGGGCAGGGGGATACAAAGAAATGGCACTGGAAGGGAAAGGAAAGTGTTGGTTGTAGGTGACTCTTTGCTTTGGGGTATGGAATGTCATGTGTTCAGGCCTGACCCCCTGACCTGAGAGGTGTGTTGCTTGCCAGGGGCAAAAATTAAAGATATTGCCAACCAGATGCCAAAACTGACCAAACCTACCGATCATTACCCATTTGTGATGGCCCATGTGTGAATAAATGACACAGCCGTGAACATCATTGAAAGCTTCACGGCTGACTATGAAGCTCTTGGGAGGAAGCTGGAGGGAATGGGGGCACAGGTGGTTTTTTCCCAATCCTTCCTGTCAGAGGAAAGGGAATGAGATGAGAACAGAAGATAATAGAGGTGAACCACTGGCTGCATTGGTGGGGCCGGCAGGAACTATCTGGATTCTGGGACCACGGGCTAGGTTTTCTGGATGATGACCTACTAGCATGGACTTCATCTATCAAGGTTGGGGAAGAATGTGTTTGGCAGAAACATGGGGAGATTCATCAGGAGGGCTTTAAACTGACACCAGAAGGGGAGGGAGACAACCAATACAGGGATTTCAATAAAGGAGAGCAAACAGCTGAGGCCCACCTGGGAGGGCCAGGGCTAATGCAGCCGAAGGTACAGAGCTTCAGGTGTCTATGTACCAATGCAACAAGAAGGAAGAGCTTGAGTTTCTAGTGCAGACAGAGGAATATGGATGATTCCCATGACTGGAATGTAGTAGTGGATGGATATGAGTTGTTCAAGAAACATCAAAAGGGTCAAAGAGGAAGCAGAGTGGTGCTGTATGTGAGGAGAGGATTTGCTTATCAGGAAATACTGGAGGAGGCAGGTGACAGCCCAGTGGAAAGTATCTGGGTGAGGATAAGGAAAGGAAGGACAAACAGTATTGTGGTTGGAATCTGCTACAGACCGCCTGACCAGAGTGAAGAGGTGGATGCTGCCCTCCTTGAGCAGGGTATCCAAACAATATGACCTGGTAGTTATGGGTGACGTCAACTTCCCTGATGTGTGTTGGGAGACAAACTCTGCTACGCGCCCACAGTCTCACAACTTCCTGACCTGCCTGGCTGACAACTTCCTTTTTCAAATGGTGGAGGAAGCTACGAGGGGCTCAGCCATACTCGACTTAGTATTAACCAACAGGCAAGAGTTGGTAGATGGGATGAAGGTGGTGGGGCCCTTAGGGGAAAGTGACCGTGTCCTCCTAGAATTCCTTTTGCAGTGCAAGACCAAGGAAGTTTGTAGCCACACATGTCTCTTAGATTTTAGTAGGGCAGACTTTAATGAAGTCAGAGGCATGATGAGAGTCATTCCAAGGGCAAGACTGCTGGAAGGGAAAGGAGCAAGTGAAGGGTTGGAGCTCATATGTCTGAAAATGCCAAACACTGCATTGCTTTTTGTTTCCCTGTGCACTTCTTAAATTTTTAGGATATTTTCTAAAAGGCTTATCATCCAGGACACATTAGTGGTTTTCAGAAAGTATTCTGACAAAAATCAAGGCAACCAAAATCTTCAGTATATAAAGTTAAAGATACAAGGTGACTTTTGATCATGGGCGTATTTAGCTCAAAGCAAATGTACTGCGCAAGTATGTCACAGATGTCCATAGCAGGAACAGGTGGTAATGTGACCAGAAGGAGCAATGACAAGTTAGCAATGTCTACAATGCAGACCACTCTCAAAGGTGCTCTTGCCCGCCCGTTCAACCCCATGGTTTCAACTTGGCAGATTTAAAGGTATGTGTCTACTTCAAAGTATTGAAGTGATGAGGGGAAAGTTGCCAGCAGTTGATCTGGGCTCACAGTCCAAAAAATCCATAAAAACTAGATCTGCTCTATCAGCTGCGCACTTTGCTCCCACAAACAACTAAAGGACAGCTAAATGCTATTCATAAGGATCTGAGCTGTGATTGCTGGCATCCATTGCTTGATGCCAAGAAGTGGGAAATATCTGCATTCCCTCTCCAAGAGAGATTAAGCTCAAGAAGCTTAAGGGAAGGAGGAAAAGGATGATAGGCTTACCCACTTTGAGTACTGTTTTATTCCATTCTCAATGTTGTTTTTACCCTTGCAGTAAATATATTTTATCAGTTTCTTCATGCAAGGTCATGACATGGGACAGTTACCCTATACTCGCATGCAGAGAGCAGAGGAAGGATACTGTTTGGTCTGTTTTTGTAAGGATACTACAAAAATGGCCTGCTAAAGCTAGTTATTCAATGACTTGGGTTTTGTTTTTTTGGGGTTTTTTTGTGGGGTTTTTTGCATTTGTATATTAGAGAAAAGGCCCTTTCTATTATTGCCCCAACTTTGTAGAATGTTTTATGCAGTAGTATTGCTAAAAGTCAGAGTTTACAGGTGTTTGCAAAATTTATTTCTCTTGAGACCACAGTTGTAAGATCACCTGCTGGAAAAGAGTAGCAGCAGCTCCAAACACTCTTCAACAGTGGCCCTGAGTAGAGTGCATTACAATAGTCCAGTCTAGATGTACCGTAACTAAGGCATGAATCACTGTGGCTAGATCTGACTGACCCAGGAATTGACACAGGTGATACACCTGCTGGAGCTGGGCAAATGGACTCCTAGCCACAGCAGCCACCTGGTTTTCTAAGGTGACCTCTGTGTCAAGGAGCACTCCCAAGCTGTGAACCTGGCTTTTCAAGAGTAGCATAACCCCGTCCAAGACAGGGGAGATCTGACATCCTTGGTTTGTGGTTCTGCTAACCCAAAGAACCTCTGTCTTGTCAGGATTAAGTTTCAGCTTGTTCACCCTCATCCAGCCCATTACTGGCTCCAAGCACCAGTTCAGAACATTAACAGCGTCCTCAGAATTAGATGGAAAAGAAAGGCAGAGCTGGGAATCATCCACATCCTGAGGACCTCTCCCGGTGGCTTAGTATAGATATTAAATAGGATGGGGGATAAGATGGAACCCTGCGGCACCCCGCAGGTCATGGGCCGTGGGCCATGGGGCAGAGCAGAAATCCCCCAACAATATATTCTAAGACCAACCTCCCAGATAGTTCTCAGACGACCGTAATACGCTGGCCCTTAGTCCCAGTGCTGAGAGGCAGCTCAGTGGGATACTGTAGGGGATAGTATCAAAAGCCGCTGAGAGATCCAGCAGAACTGGCAGGGTCACATTCCCCCTGTCTAGTTCTTGATAGAAGTCATCAACCAAAGCAGTCTCTGTTCCAAATCCTGGCCTGAAGCCAGCTTGAAATGGGTCCAGAAAACCAGTCTCTTCCAAAAAAAAAAAAAAACTGGAGCTAAGAAGCAACCCCACTCTCTTGCACCTTGCCCAAGAACTGAAGAGCGGAGACTGGATGGAAGTTCCTCAACATAGAAGGGTTCAGGGAGGTTCCCTCCCTTCCCAGAACAGGTCTAACCACTGCTTCCTTGAGCACCCGCAGCACTACTCCCACTTTCGAGGAAGCATTAACCATTTCCCTTACCTATTCAGCCATTCCATCCCTGGCAGCTTTTATCAGCCAGGAAGGGCAAGGGTCAAGAACACAGGGGTAAATCTCACCATTCCAAGGATCTCATCCATGTCTTTGGGACCCACAATCTGAAAAGCATCCATATAAATCAGATAAACAGATGCCAAAGGTGCATCTTCTGGACATAGGGTTGCCAGCTCTGGGTTGGGAAATACCTGGATATTTTGGGGGTGGAGCTTGAGGAGGGAGGGGTTTGGGGAGGGGAGGGACTGTAATGGGGTATAATGCCATGGAGTCCACCTTCTGAAGCGGCCACAGGGGAACTGATCTCTGTTGCCTGGAGAATGCATGTAATAGCTGGGGATCTCCAGCCACCACCTGAAGGTTGGCAAACCTATCTGGACATGCATCCATGTCAGCATCTGACCCAGAGTAAATATGAGTGATTTTGTTTGCTAAGTAAGTGGCAAATTGATCACAGGACAGGCTGTTGTGTTGTCCGAGTCCAAATCCTTGGGGCTATTATGTAAAATTCCCCAAACCACATGAAACAGCTCAGCTGGATGATGACACGCAGACGCAACAGTGGAGGAAAAATATTGCCTTTTTGCTGTCATCACTGCCACAGAACAGGCTCTGATACGGTCCCTCTGCCATGTATGATCAGTCTTGCTCTGAGTTTTCCGCCAGCAGCACTCTCGCCGTTGTCCCTCCTGTTTCGTTGCCATCAGCTCCCCAGTGAACCACGGAGATTGCTTGGCTTTGGCCATGGGGGAAGAGCACGCTTAGGGACGATTTGTGGGAACACCCCAGGCCATCTCCCTATTCCAGAGAGTGGTCAGAGCCTTGATAGAATCATCTGCAACTCAGGTGGGAAAATCCCCAAGTGCTGATAGAAATCCAGGTGCCTGAGACAGACCATCTTATTGGGTCCAGCACCCTTGTGGAGGAATGAGGATCCAGTAAGTCTGAATTCTATCAGGTAATGATCTGTCCATGACAAGCGAGTAATCTTTAACTCCCCCACCTCTACATCACCCTCCCTAGCAGGCTAATAGATCAAATCCACTGTGTGCCCTGCTAAATGTGCGGGGCCAGTAATCACTTGGGACAGGCCCATGGTCATCATGGAAGCCATGAAATCCTGCACCACTCCTGACAGCCTGGCCTTGGCATGGATGTGAAAGTCATCCAGGACCACCAGTCTTGGGGTCTCCACTACCATGCCTGAGGCCAGATCAGCTAATTCAGGAAGTGAGTGGGGTGGATGGTACACTAGTGTGATGCAGTGGTTAAGAGCAGTGGTTTGGAGCAGTGGACTCTAATCTCGGGAACCAGGTTTGATTCCCCTCTCCTCCACATGAGCGGCAGAGGCTAATCTGGTGAACTGGGTTGGCTTCCCCACTCCTACACATGAAGCCAGCTGGGTGACCTTGGGCCAGTCACCGTTCTCTCAGAACTCTCTCAGCCCCACCTACCTCACAGGGCATCTGTTGTTGGGAGGGAAAGGGAGGGTGATTGTAAGCCCGTTTGATTCTCCCTTAAGTGGTAGAAAAAGTCGGCGTATAAAAAACAGTTCTTCTTCTTCATCCCTACCCTGTCCAGGTTACCCACCTTCAGGAGCGCACACTCAAACCCATCAGACTGCTAAATGAGGCACCTCAATAGATGGATGTAATCACAATAGGCCACTGTGCCCCCCACCCCAATTCCCTGGCTTAGCCTTCTGCTATATAGAGAAACCTAGAAGACAGAGCTGGGTTTACACCCCCACCCTAGGTGTCTATAGGGAAGGGCCATAGCTCAGTGGTAGAGCATCTGCTTGGAATCTAGAAGATCCCAGGTTCAATCCCCAGCATCTCCAGTTAAAGGGACTAGGCAAGTAGGTGATATGAAAGACCCCTGCCTGAGTCCCTGGAGAGCCGCTGCCGGTCTGAGTAGACAATACTGACTTGGATAGACCAATGGTCTGATTCAGTATAAGGCAACTTCATGTGTTTATGTGTTCAGTACATGCCAGGTCAGCACGCTCATCCAGGATTAAATCCTGAAAGGCAGTAGTTTTTCCATTTACTGACCTGGCGTTCCACAGCAAGATCTTAAGGCCAAGTGCCCCAACCTCAGTGCAATCAGATCTCTCCTGGTTGGGAGGCAATCTTGAGGAAAGAGTGGCCATCCAGCAACCAGGCCTCCTCCTCCTCCTGGAACAGCCAGTCTGTGTCATACCACCATAACTCCCTCTACCCAGGATCAGGGGAATGGTGGTCCCATCCCCAAGGCATATACCTACCGGTTATCTCCCCAATAAGGAGGCAACTCAACCAACTCATGAGCTGTTTAGCCCTCCCAATACTCCAGAGCATGCCAATTTATCATGTTGTATGCATGTAAGATCTGTGCCTCACAGCCTAAAACAGACAAAGGAATAAAATGACAGCAAATCTGAAACATGGGGAAAGATAGAATTAAAAAGCCCCTTTTCTTAACTCGTTCTCATTTTCTAATTCTCTTAGCTCTTGTAAATACCACACTTTTACATCTCAAGGGAATATCCCTGTTGTTCCAGGCTAGTGTGTTCTAGTGGTTAAGAGTGGTGGACTCTAATCTGGTGAACCAGGTTTGACTCCCCACTCCTCCACATGAGCAGTGGACTCTAATCTGGTGAACCAGGTTTGTTTCCTCAATCCTACACATGAGTGGCAGACTCTAATCTGGAGAACTGGGTTGGTTCCCCCACTCCTCCACATGACGCCTGCTGGGTGGCCTTGGGCTAGTCACAGTTCTCTTTGAACTCTCTCAGCCCCACCTACCTCACAAGGTGTCTGTTGTGGGGAGAGGAAGCCCGTTTGAGACTCCTTAAAGGTAGAGAAAATTGAGATATAAAAACCACCTTTCATTCCTCTCCCACAGAAACACACATTCTCCGCTGTTTGAGATATTCAAGTTTTAATGGTTACAAAGTTTGAGAAAGCAGCATGAAACATTACTCTCAAATATCTGATCTATAAACAAGCCTCCGAGCTATCATTATTACCTGACGTTTGTTAACCAGTTCAGCCAATTTCCATTCTAAATGATTTTCCAAGTTCACCCATGCATGAAAGGGTTAGTTATTGTAAACTGGAGGGCAAATGGGCGGAGGGACATTAGGAGGGAGAGGAAAATAAAATAAGGGTTTTCTTTGAATGAGGCTTGTTTCAAGGACAAATCCTCGCCCATTTCTGGTGCTCAGGGCAGGAATGTGAAAATCAGCCAGCACAAAGCCTCTGGAATACAAATTGCATACGAAGCTGTTACAAGGCTTGTCAGACTCTAAAACTATGAATATTAAGTAAAATTTACCAGCGAAAACTTGTTTCTCTATGCAAACGGGACAGCCTCACTTAATTTTAAACTGTATTAAAATTAAATCGAATTATGCAGGGGGCTACAGTCAAGTTGCGTTATTTGGGATCTCAACATGTTGTTAGAAAGGTAGAACATTTCCTGTGACCTACGATGGGCATTGAATCATTTAGAACTATTACAGAATCATTCAGAACGCTTTGACATGTCTGTCTCTTGAGATATTTTCCCAGTGAAATGTCCAGCAGGGACCCACAAATTCTGTCCTGCAAAGTCTTCTACACTACTGGCCTTCAGCTATTAGGCAGGATCTCCCAAACGGGACCAAGGGTAGTTCCCACCAATAACACCACCAATATTTTCTGTTGCAGTTTAAAGATGTTAAGAAAAGGAGAATGGTGGAAAGAGGAGAAGAGGAGGAGGAGAAAAAGGAGGTTTAAAGTAGGTCTTGTAGGTTGGGGTTAAAAATCCTGAAAAGCTTGAAGTTGAGTGTTCAGTCATCTTCCCTAGAGATGTGAAGGCTGCCCCCACCCCCAGCAAAATTTATTGGGAAAACATTCCCCAAATTTCTTTTTTTTTACAAAGGAAAAATGAGAAATGTTACCACTCTAATTTCCCCAGGCCCTGAGCTAGACGGCCCAGGCAAGCCCGATACTGTCAGATCTCGGAAGCTAAGCAGGGTTGGGCCTGCTTAGTATTTGGATGGGACACCACCAAGGAATACCAGGATCACTAAGCAGAGGCAGGCAAATGGCAAACCACCTCTAAACGTCTCTTTCCCTGAAAACCTTAGAGGATTCACCATGAGTCAGCTGCGACTGAACGACAAAAACCCAGGTGTTGTTTTCCATGACTATTGATGATTTAGATACACGTTCGAGGAGAAAGCAATGTAGTGTAGTGGTTAAGAGCAGTGGTTTGGAGCGGTGGACTCTGATCTGGAGAACCGGGTTTGATTCCCCACTCCTCCACATAAGCGGCGGAGGCTAATCTGGTCAATTGGATTTGTTTCCCCGCTCCTGCACACGAAGCCAGCTGGGTGGCCTTGGGCTAGTCACAGCTCTCTTAGAGCTCTCTCAAGCCCACCTACCTCACAGAGTGTCTGTTGTGGGGAAGGGAAGGGAAGGTGATTGTAAGCCAGTTTCATTCTCCCTTAAGTGGTAGAGAAAGACAGCATTTAAATACCAACTCCTCCTCCTCTTCCTCGTCCATAGAAGAAATCTGTGGAAGTGCTTCAAATAACATTGCAATGTATGCCCGAATAATGCATACTTCATTTGACAATGTAACTTCAGTGCCAGCAGGATTGGGGCACTTTCTAGCACAGGGTACTTGGCTGCATGGCAGGAATGATTGTTCTTGTGATCTAGAAGTACAGTAGAGGCAGTGGAACAATTATGAACCACTCTTGCTTTCCTCAAACCATTTAACAGTCATATTACACAAGCTGCTTTCCAACATGGTGAGCATGGGGCACCAGCTCATGAAGCCTTCCACCGAGCACCTTAGCAGCTTCATCCAGCCTGAAGCCAGTTCAGACAAGCCTTGGGCTCTAATAAGCAGTATATCAACCTCCAGCAATAAATGTGTAAGTGCTCAGATCCAAAGATCCCTCTGCATAAGTAAAGGGCACTTTTGCTCATGTAGAAGGGGAGAGTCACTGGTTCCCTCATACCTATGAGAATCTGCTCTTGAGGGTCCCTTGACCCTCTGGATCCAGTTTTCTGGGAGACAGGAGGAAGCAGGCTAAGTAGGAGCAGAAGCACTGAGTGAGCAGAAGCACTGAGTGAGCAGAGGAGCAGAAGCACTGAGTGAGCAGAAGAGCAGAAGCACTGAGTGAGCAGAAGAACTGAGTGAGCAGAAGCACTGAGTGAGCAGAGGAGCAGAAGCACTGAGTGAGCAGAAGCACTGAGTGAGCAGAGGAGCAAAAGCACTGAGTGAGAAGAAGCACTCTCCCTAACTGCTGGGCTACACACTGAGGCTGAGCTACACGCTAAAGGAATCAGATTTCCCAAAATGACTTGTAGCTAGGATTGCCAGGTCCCCCTGACCACCAGCGGGGATGGGGGGGTAGTGTTGACAGATCCAGGTTGGGAATCTCCTAGAGATTTAGGGATGGAGCATGGGGAGGACTGGGACCTCCGTGGAGTACAATGCCAAAGAGCCCACCCTCCAAAGCATCAATTTTCTCCAGGGGAACTGATCTCTAGTCTGGAGATGAGCTGTAATTCTGGGAGATCCCCAGGTCCCACCTGGAGGCTGGCATCCCTAAGCTAGGTCCAGAATTAAAAAAAAACTTCTATCCCTAATTCTAAACATGCATTTGTAAGAGTAAACTGTATTGGTTTCAGTGGCACTTACCTCCAAGTATATATACTTAGAATTTCAGCTTCTACATAAAAAGTAAACCTAGTTAAAAAGATTGCTCCTAGTGTTTCTTCATTTTCTAATATGGTTCTAACTTTTACCCCTTATCTATATGCAAATTAAGCGGGAATTCTGGATTCAAGTTGCTCTGGTACCATTATTGAAAGGCTTGAAGCTGTAGTTATAAATCACTGCAAGCTGCACACAGACTGACCTTTAATCAGGACTTGTTATGGGCATTTCTCCCTGTTCCAGAGGCAGTCTGGCTTCTTCCTACCTTTGACAAACACTGGTCTATGATTCAAATACTGATCTCAGTTGTCTGTCTTGCCCCTGCCTCCTCAAGTCTTCCGAGTGAGCTATTTAAACGAATAAATGCTGTGCTTCACACACACAAAATGTAATATTTATAACTTTGTCAAAATAATGCAAGAATCCATTTAAAATGAGCTGGGAGAGAGAGGGGGAGAGGTTGCAGGCGCTAGCCAATCAGCACTACGCACCCTGCTGCAATCCGCTTCGCTTGGGTTTGATCCCAGAGAGGCAATTGTATGTCCCTTTACTATGCAAATAGTATTCCTCTGCCGTGGATCAAACACTTAAAATCGGGTACAGTGGCTGCGCTGATTTGTATACTGAGCAATTAAAAGCCTTCCTATTAAGCACTAACTCCTCAACCGCAACTTTCATGCCTCACGGTCTGCATTAGCGCAGCTCCAGATTCATGCTTGTCTGTACAAAGTTCACAGCGCTCTAGCAGTCATAAAGTGGTTAATTATGTGGCACAGATGGATGTTTCAGCTTACCGGATAAAGTTGTTTCGGGCAGGCTGTCTCCTGTGCGGAGCGTGTTGTGTGTTTAACAGCTGATCCTAAGAAGGAGCTGCCAGAGGGGCAGAAGGCTGACTCCGCAGAAACACATTCCCCTTGCATTTCTGACTGAAAGGGCCACGTGCTGAAACAGTCGGGTTCGGAAACAGGCACTTCTCAGAAAGCAAAATGCCTTGACGCCTTCGACTGTTTGAACTGGGGAATGGGAAGGGACACTATCAACATAGATCTTGGGTCTGCGCGTTTGCATTCTGAGGAGAGAAATATCCAATATTGCAGGATAAGAAATTCCTCGGCCATCTGCTAGTCGCATATGTTGGTAACCACGCTGCCAAAAACATGGTGGCGGGGGGGGGGAGAGAACAACCGTTATGGAGAGAATTAAGGCACATCTGCCAAGGGAAGAAAGATTCCTATGTTTCTTCCTAAAGCACTACAGTGAAATAGTCTCCCCCACCACAAGAGAAAAGAACGTGTGGCATGGGAGATTCCCAAAGTGTCCGCTGCTCCTGCATTTACCATCCCCACCCTCTCCCTCCCAACTGCAGGAAGAGTACTGATTTAATTAAAATAACTGGGACTTCCAAGCTTGTATACATTTAAGTGTTCTGCCTCTTCCTGAAGTGCTGGAAGTTTAGAGAATGCTACAGAATTTGGTGTCCTTTGGATGGCATTGGAGACTTCTGGTGCCTATGTAGCGTTTGCTTGATTTACAACTAGATATGCAGAGGAGGCAAGCAGGCATTCTTACATGGCTGCAAATCCACTAAACTGTCATCAGATTTTACGAAAGAATCGCTGCCTCCCAAGGTGCTTCACCTTTAGCTAGTCCACAACGCTGGGCCCAGTCTTCTTCTAAATCTACAAGCTCACACTGACTGTTCCATATACTCACTCCTGCAGAAAATAATCTGCAGTCCAAACCCCCTGCAAGTAAGTTGCCCATTCAGAGTCTCTTGCAGTCATTAAAGTGGTTTCCTCACAGGGACAGGCTTGTCTGGTTTCCCCGGCGCTGGTGTGGCTGCAGATAGTCCAGACGCAATGGGGTTCCCGTGGGGCAGGTTTCCCCACAGTTTCCCTGCCCCAGGTTCCCAGCAGTGGCCATCCACTTTCCTCCAGGCCACTGGGCCTTTTTCATTTTTTTTTTTAAAAATCAGCAATTAAATGTTGCTATATTGATATAATGTGATAACCATATGTATAACAAATTCTATGAATTCCCAGCTTTTAAAAAGGTAAGCATCTATCCCCTTTCACTGTGGTGATATGCCTTTCCTTTTATCTCTGCAATGGAATGGGCTGGAGACTTATTTGTTTTAAAAAATGAAAGCTAGGAATTCACATCATTTTATAATATTATATTGTTCTGCCAATATTCAATAGCTGTGTTTTTTTTTTAAACCAACACCGGGTGGTGGGTAGCGTTGCCAGGTGTGGCAACCAGCAGGAGATGGGGGGAGGCAGGGACTTAACCACGGAGTAGGAGCGACTGTTGCTGCCACATGATGATGTAACTTCCAGTGGGACCTGGAAGTGCCAGCATTGTGCCAAGGCGACGCTCTAGCACTTGCCCTAAACTCTAGTTTTTGGGTGAGTGCTAATGTGTCATCTTGGCATAATGCCAGCGCTTGAGGGTCATGCCAGAAGTGACATCATCACATGGGGGTGACAATTGCCGCCCCTCCATTTAACCAGCCTGTTTCCACCCATTGACTGGCTTAGCATCAGCAGCCAGTGGCCAAAATTGCCAGGAGGTTGTCCGCCATAAGGAGGCACCTGGCGAGCCTATTGGCAGGTGAGGAAATGGATGCCTGGGGAAAAGATCAGGGGAAACGGTTGCCATGTGGTCAGGAAAATATGAACCTTCCCACCCACATGAAAACCATCCAGGCTTTATTGCAGTCATTTTCAGCAAAGCAGGTTTCAGAAAGGCCAAAGAAAATCTGGGGTAATCATGGGAGGTGCACAAACGCATCACAATGTTGTGGGGAAGGCAGGGGGAAAAAACCCTCTTCTCAACAGCATGGGCAGCCCATTCCTGAAGATCCACGGTGGCCAGGAGTGGCACAGCCGCACCACCTCCTCAGAGGCTTCATGGCCACCACAAGGAAAATAATACAATTTAAAATGATCAAAAAAGAATATGCCCCCCAAAAGGTGCCATAGCAACGCCGTTGCTCGAGGGGATGTTCCCAGGGCAAAAGGGGTTAGGAAGCTGACTAACATCAGCTCTGCCCCTTGGAATGCCCCTGGAAGGCCCCTCCATGCTGGCGCGGGCTCCCACTTCTGGGATTTCACTGCCTGCGTTGCAGCGCTGGCAGCAGAGTCCCATGCAGTGGCATGGCTTACCGATGCCAGCATGAATGAGCCTTATGCCAGCATAAGTGCCTTTTATCTCAGGATAAGTGAGCACTTACGTCAACGCGGAGTCACACCAGCTCCTAAGACAATTCGCACACACACCCTTCAGGACTGCAGCCTGAACTCAGTCATCAAACAATTCTTTAGGCACAACCATCACAACAACCTTAACAGTGAGCAAGAGGACCAAATTCATAGCAGTATTTGTAACGGGGATGGTGGTGGAGTTATTCTCTGGAAATAACTTGATTCCATAATCAGTTGACATTAGGGTTGCCAGGTCCTTCTTCACCACCGGCGGGAGGTTTTTGGAGCAGAGCCTGAGGAGGACAAGGTTTGGGAAGGGAAGGGGAGGGACTTCAATGCCATAGAGTCCAATTGCCAAAGCGGCAATTTTCTCCAGGTGAACTGATCTCTATCGACTTGAGATCAGTTGTAATAGCAGGAGATCTCCAGCTAGTACCTGGAGGTTGGCAACCCTAGTTGACAAAGTACTTTTACTGGTACGGCAGTTCAACAAATACTTGAATAAAAAGACTCAATGCATAATAACTGGACCCAGGAATAGTAAAGTCCATAGGGACTGGTTCATGTAATTAATATTTTATATTGTTTAGTCATCATTACAGACCACAGCTTGTGGTGTGTTCATTCTGCTATTCCACAGTTGCACTATGAAAATGGGGAATTCGGTAAACTGTAAATCTCAACTTTCATCTTTTTTAAAAAAATAAGCAAGTTTCTAATCTACTGGAATACTTACTAGTCATAAAAAAGTGTGCTGTGAACTACAATTTATGAGGAAATGATATAAGCAGAAAGAAATTAAATGTATCCTATTCATTTTAACAATACCCAAAATAGACTCTGAGATTCAGCACAGCTCTGCCAAAGAACACCAGACTTGTGTTTCATCTTCTAACAATGTACTACAGTCAGTGTTTTGATCTGCTTCATTCTAATATGCTGTCAAAATATCAAATTCTTGAGCCAGGGATGTACAAGATTTACTGTCTTTTCTAAGTGCTTCTTAAATTGGCAATTGGAAGAAAAAGAAATCCAAGAAGAGCCAAATGTGGGAAGAGAAAGTCACAGGGTCACGGTAGATGGAAACAAAGTTTTTTGAAAACAAAGCCACTTTTTTAAAAAAATGCTTAAGGTTAAGCAAAACCAAGACAATTAACCATCCTGTATGAAATCACCATGAAACTATTTATAACCTTTAATATATACAGCCAGAGTCACAAGCCCCTTCCCATGTTACATTCATTGCATGGGAGATGCCGCAAGGTAGATTCTTCCCAGTACTGGAGGCTCCAGACTCTGTGAGAGAAGCTCATGTGGCAGCTTTCTCCATGTTACTGCTGTTCTTGTTTCTGGGAGGGGAAGTGCTAGTGTGGGGAGCAGCCTTAACATGAGTCGCTCCGAGATGGTCTAGGGTTTCACAATTACCTTTGAGATGCAGGAAGAAACCACTCTACAATGGATCTCACATCATAAAGGCAAGGCAAGAAAATGCCACTCACCGCAGCTGAGAAGACTGAAGTCTTAAAATGGGTTAACTCAGGGCCAA
The DNA here is from genome assembly GCF_029931775.1 of Euleptes europaea. NCBI lineage: Eukaryota > Metazoa > Chordata > Lepidosauria > Squamata > Sphaerodactylidae > Euleptes > Euleptes europaea. Next base: position 30,641,334 of record NC_079316.1, on the reverse strand, counting down.
ACTACACAATATCCCCCACACATGTTGGATCTCAGGTGCAGACTCAAAAAGTGAGGTGTACATAGGGGGAACTCACCATCAAAAGCAATTGTTCGCTTGGCACTGCAAAGAAGCATTCCGGGGGGGGGGGAGCAGCTTCCAGTTTCCCACCCACCGTGCTTTTGCCATCCCGTTGCCCTTTCTGCTGGGGAAAGCAGGGTAGGGCCTTTTATGCATGGCTATTTCCTTCGTGGTCACCCCTCCAACGACTTTGTTTTGATTATGCATGCCGTTTCCAACCATCAGAGATTGCCTCGCTCTCCCTCTGCATTTCCCCCACATTTTCCCCGCATTTTCAGAGACCCGTTTTATTTCGAGTTTGAAAACGCAGGCAAGACACAGGGAAACGCAGAGGGAGAGCAAGGCGACCTCTGATGGTCGGAAATGACATGCATAATCAAAACAAAGACCTGAAGTCGTTGGAGGGATGACAGTGAGGGAAACAGCCATGCATAAAAGGCCTGGGAGGGAAACCAGAAGGTCCTTCTCCCCCGTCACAGAGTTCCTTCCTTCATAGTGCCAAGTGAACCAATGCTGTTTAAGGTGAGCTCCCCCAACGTACATCTGAAAGTGAGTCCAGTTGTAATCCCATGACCCGTGTCAGATGTATGTGTAGTTATGCCCTCTTTTGTATCTTTTTGAATATGACGTAGAGCAACACAATGAGGTTGTGTGAAACAACCAACCACAACCAAGTGTTGGGAAAGAGAGAGTTAAAAACAGTTAAAGGTTGGGAGCCAGGGTGGGAGGAGGGAGTTTGGGAAAGGGTTGGCATAACAGAGGAATGGGCTAAGGACAGAGTCCTGGGATTGAAGCCAGAAAAAAATACTGAATTATAGCAAAATAGTATGGATTATGTTTACCATTGTGTCAAGAGGATTGACACAATGGTGCTAAAAGCTGCCTAGAAAGTCCCCGTCCCCCCCGTACTGTTTAAAAACTGCCATTCTACTTCTCCAGGTTCTCTATTGATATTTATTTCATTTTGTGTTTTGCTTTAAATAAACATCATTCTTGTTCATTTCAAAAAGAAACCATTTTGTCCCTGTTGGTTTACCTCGTCCCTCAGGTATCAGTCTAGGCTTGGATTTGTTTATACCAGATTCTATCTCCACCAAGTTATTCCTGCTGAGCTTCTAGGTGGGAGACAGGGAGGAGTGATGGAAAATCCTTTGGGGTGGCATCAGGAAATTGTTACAATTTACACCATTCAGACTGGAGATTCAAACTGGAGTCTTCCAGATCCTAATCTGACACTCTAACCACTACACCACACTAGATATAAATAGATTCAATATGTATTGGATTGCCATAACTTTCTATCCAAAACACTGAAAATCATCAAATGAACTTTTCCACAGGACTATTCTCAGTATGTATTTCACCACCACAAAATGAATCAGGCCCATGTAGGAGAGAAAGCTATTGGATCAGCCCAGAGGTTGTACCAGCCACGGATTATAATGGATACAACTTGAATAAGTATTTTTCATCTGTGCTGTCTGAGTGACTTGGTACTGGAATTCTTACTTGGTTGAAAATATTCATATCCATCAAGAAGGGGTTGGAAAGATTCTTCTATACTATAGTCTAGTGTACTATAGTCTAGATAGGAAGAAAGTAGATTCCTTTGAAATGTGGTGTTGGAAGAGAATGTTACGGATACCGTGGACTGCCAAAAAAAACAAAAAACAATCAGTGGGTTACAGATCAAATCAAGCCTGAACTGACCCTAGAAGCTAAAATGACTAAACTGAGGCTATTGTACTTTGGTCAAATTATAAGACAAGAGTCACTGGAAAATGCTAGGAAAAGTTGAAGGCAGCAGGAATAGAGGAAGACCCAAGAAGAGATAGATTGACTCTATAAAGGAAGCCAGAGCCATCAATTTGCACAACCTGAGCAAGGCTGTTAAAGACAGGACATTTTGGAGGACATTGATTCATAGGGTCGCCATGAGTCAGAAGCGACTGGTGGCATTTAACACACACACATAGTCTAGTGATCAACACAGTTGGGAGGAGCAATGCAGTGTTTGGACATGGAATACCTAGGCTTAACTCCATAATCAACCAGGGAGGAAATTGAGCAGCCTTGGCTAAATCACTATCTGCTTGACCTTCTTAACCAGTTTATTGCAAAGGTAAGTGAGATAACAAAAATTAAGAACATTGCCAAGTTGCAATGTGATCTAGGAAAGGTAAATAGCAAACTTTGAATCCGTATGCGGACTACACCTGGACTAGATTTGAACGCCTCCCATTATAGAAGGCTGAGTAGTTGATATCAGTCCATGATCTTCTGCCTAATATTTGTAATACTACTGCTGTTGACTCAAACCCTTAATCTTATCCCTGTGCTCACCTTCTCTCTCATTCCTTGTCACCACACTAGGTAAATAATTCTTTAAATGTGGGTACTGATTTAAGTGTACATTTATTCAGCACCAGGTCAACCATGTTCCTGAGGCTTGAAAAGTGTAATGGTGATAGCAGAAAGTGCCGTCAAGTCGGAGCTGACTCGTGGTGACCCAGTAGGATTTTCAAGGCAAGAGACTTCAGAGGTGGTTTGCTATTTAGATCATAATCAGTTAAAACATTTTAGAATGATAGAGTTGGAAGGGACCACCAGGGTCATCTAGTCCCACCCCTTGCACAATGCAGGAAATTCACAACTACCTCCCTCCACACACACCCACAGTGATCCCTACTCCATGCCCAGAAGATGCCCTCCCTCTCATCATCTGCTTAAGGTCACAGAATCAGCATTGCTGACAGATGGCCATCTAGCCTCTGCTTAAAAACCTCCAGGGAAGGAGAGCTCACCACCTCCCAAGGAAGCCTGTTCCACTGAGGAACCGCTCTAACTGTTAGAAAATTCTTCCTAATGTCTAGACAGAAACACTTTTGATTTAATTTCAACCCATTGGTTCTGGTCCGACCTTCTGGGGCAACAGAAAACAACTCGGCACCATCCTCTATATGACAGCCCTTCAAGTACTTGAAGAAATTTTAGTTGATTACAAATCTACCAATGGCAGACGCTTCTTAGAAGAAGCATTCTTCTGCCTCTCTCATACAGGAATGCTTCTTTTGAGATGGTGCTTGTGCAATCATCTAAAAATGCATCGCCTGGGGAAAATTTTTGCTCAGAACTATTGGTTTGTTTATATGTGAGTTTATTCTGATTTAACAAATTTTCAGTGCCCTCTTAAGCAGACTTGCTCTCTTTGAAGTCCGTTGAGTTCAATGTACTAAGAAGGGTGTAACTCTTCTGAGGTTGGCAATGTAAGGAGGCAAGCCTAAAAACTGTACTCAACAGGACTTTCTTCTGAGTAAGCATATTTAAGACTGCACTGTAAACCCATACAACTAATCAGCCTAAGATTTCTTTAGCGGAGGGTCAAAGTTGACTAAATGGGGTCTCAGTTTTTAACAGTGATGGGGGTTTATCCCTTTGACCAAGCACTGTCTCAGTGATCAGAATTTCCTGCCTGTTCTTTACAAGCAATTTAAAGAGGAAAGAGACAGGCATCACAACTGGATTACTGCGCAGCTGTAACTGAGCTTTTAACAATGAACAGAGACCTGCAATTTCCATCTCATCTCGTCCCTAACTGATAGCCTCATAGATTTAATAGAAAAACAGTAAAATTAAAACTATGTGGGGGTATGTGAGCCAATGCATACCAAAGGATTGCCAGACAAGTACAGAAGAGCCCTGCTGGATTAGACCAAAAGTTTATCTAGCTGCAGCATCTTGTTTCCCGCTTAGGCCCACCAGATACCCTGGGAAGCTCACAGACAGGGCAAGATGGCACATAGCTATCACCGACTGCTTTTCTCCCAGCTGCTATCAGTGGTGCGCTGCTTCCATGGCTTCCTGCCACAATCCAGCAGTCTCCTACCAAATATGTTCCTTCTCCTTAAAGTGAATGTCAGGAAAAGGCACTAATGGGAGATGCCCCTGCAATCTGCATGAAACCGAGCTAGTGCGCTGGGTATGGAAACAATTTCCACATAAGGCATTAAGTGAAAAATTGCTTGATTCGTTAAGCAATTAAACATCTGGTTTGCAAAAAGAAACAAATGCAACATTGTTAAGCAATGATTCATACTGTACTCATTTAGGATGCTTTGCTGTATATACTTATATGCAAATAAAGAATAACATAATTCCTACTTCGTATTAAGCATGTTATATTGTGTTCAGCGTCAATGTGTTGTGCTTATTTTTAGGACACAATCCTTTTGCACGCAGGTGCACCAGTCATGCACACAGGGATCTCCATGGCACTCAGCAGAACCGTATCCCACCCACCCCCAGGTGGGGTTTATAGACAGTACACCAAGGCATTGCAATGGAGGTCCCTCTACATAGCAACATTGTCCCTTTTAGGATAATTGCTGCAATGTTTGATTTTGTGTGTGTGTGTGTGTTTTGGGAAGGGGGGAGCTGCAGATAACAAAAAAACATGTATTTAGCTCCTCATCACCATTGAACCCAAAGCAGTCCTTTTAAAAAATAGATTTTTCCCCATTTCCCAGAATTTGTGGTTATGTATACAATTTTCATCACACGAACCAACTGCTCCTCTGCCTTCTGCAGCTAACAACTGAGAGAGATAAATGGAACCTATCAACATTCATGCACATTTCAATGCTTCAGCTTTATTAGATGCCTATAATTTCCTGCTTGATTTTTCTATTTGGTGTTTTGAGGGGACTGTATTTTGTGGTTTAGTTACTGTATCTCCTCTGGAAAATCCCTGCACTGAAAACAAAAAAGTAAATAATATACCGTATATACTCGCGTATAAGCCGAGTTTTTCAGCCCAAAAAATGGGCTGAAAAAGCCGGCCTCGGCTTATACGCGGGTCAATACGGGGGGAGGGAGGAAAGAGGAGGGAGGAAGGGGGGAAACTTGCTGCCGCCGCCGTGCTGTGCCGCTTCCTGTCGCTGGGAGCGGCCTGGGGCAGCCTCCTGCTGCTGCAGTAAGGCTGCCCCGGCCCCCTTCCCGGGTGGCGCCGCCGCTTCTCCCCGCCGGAAGCGGCCTGGGGCAGCCTCCTGCAGCTGCAGAGAGGCTGCCCCAGGCCCCCCCCCCCGGGCCGCGCCGCCGCTTCCTGCTGCCGGGAGCGGCCTGGGGCAGCCTCCTGCAGCTGCAAAGAGGCTGACCTGGTTCCCCCGGGTGGCGCCGCGGCTTCCTGCTGCCGGGAGCGGCCTGGGGCAGCCTCCTGCAGCTGCAAAGAGGCTGACCTGGTTCCCCCGGGTGGCGCCGCCGCTTCCTGCTGCCGGGAGCGGCCTGGGGCAGCCTCCTGCAGCTGCAGAGAGGCTGCCCCGGGGCCCCCTGGGCCGCGCCGCCACTTCTCCCCGCCGGGAGCGGCCTGGGGCAGCCTCCTGCAGCTGCAGGAAGGCTGCCCTGCCCCCCGGGCCGCGCTGCCACCGCCGCCGCCGGACCCTCGCCGCTGGAGAGCCCTGTAAGGTAAGCCTGCGGGGGGGGGAGGGGTTATAAGCCGACCCTCGGCTTATACGCGGGTGCCTAATTTTTCCCCATTTTTGGGGAGAAATTAGACACCTCGGCTTATACGCGGGTCGGCTTATACATGGGTATATACGGTACTTATATTGTTTGATTAAATAACAGTGCAGATAAGATTCAGAGGGGTAGCCATATTGGTCAGCAGTAGAACAACTAGATTCAAGTCCAATAGCACCTTAGAGACCAAGATTGTTGGGATGTAAGCTTTCAAGAGTCAAAGCTCTCTACATCAGGTAAAGATAGGCAGGCTTTTTTCTTTTTTTTTAAGCAAACATAGAACCATTTTATATTTCCTGGAGGTTTTCTCGAATCTGACTAGGCCCAAAAGTAGGCTTGCCAATTGCCTGGTGGGGGCGGGCAAAAGCCCGCCAATCCACTAGGCTGCCTGCCAACCAGCTGAGGGTTGGTGGGCCAAAGAGAGCCAAGAAGAGGGGGAGGTGCACAATGCACATGCATGCAACCCATGCGACACGGCAAGGTTGCTTCCTGGTTTACCTGGAAGCGACATGGACGCTCCAGCAATATCTGGCAAAACTCTATGAAAACCATAGAGTTTCAGCAGAGAGTGTCCATGTTGCTTCTAGGTAAACCCGGAAGTGTTGTCGGCACATTGTGCAGGGTGTGCGCGCATATCCCTTAGGGCGCGTGTGCTCGTCATGCACTCCCAGACACACCCCAGCAAAGCTCACCCCAGTGGAGCAAAAGGACCTGGCAACCCTACCCAAAAGCCTGAACCAAACTTCCAAAATTCCTGTTAATCTTTTTAACCTCATGCAAAATGTTAGTAAGTCAGATAAAATGTATCCTCAATTTGGACCATATGAAAAAGGAACCAAAAAATGTACTAATTTGAATGAGGATTTGACATCAGTGTACCTACCCATGCTCCCCTATCTTTCTACAAAGCATTGGTTGTACACCGTGCTTTTCTCTTCAAGCAGCTAAAGAAAATCTCTCAATCTACAGCTTGGAAAAAGCAATAAACTGAGCTGTCATTACGCTTCTAATATGTTAGGTAATCAAATTCCTGAGTAGTGAGCAGATAGGTAGATAGATTGGTCCCCTTTATTACTTCTTTATGGGCTTTTTTTGTGTAAGGTTAAGATCTGACTGGTGAGCTTCTGTAAAAAATTAAAAACACAGGTTCAGTGCTCTGCATTTGAAAGCCAGTGGAAAGATTTTAATATATCTTCATATACAGCAATTTCTGCATACTGAATTGCAATTACAGACACTCATATTAAGTTTAAAAACAGCTCTCATCCAGTATCTATTCCATTCTAAATTCACGCAAAGTTGTGGGACTCAAAGAGACTTTCAGTGTTATGTGAAAATGCCTTGAGTCCCCTTAACTCACAAGTAGCTAGCTATTTCATTTTTTTTTATCCCACTGTTCCTCCAAGAAGAGAAAAGAAGAGTCCAGTAGCACCTTAAAGACTAACAAAATTTCTGGCAGGGGATCCTGCCAGAAATTTTGTTAGTCTTTTAGATGCTACTGGACTCTTGCTCTTTTCTACTGCTAGTGACAGACTAACACGGCAACCCATCGTGATCTGTTCCTCCAAGAGACTATGAGGCTCTCTTGTTTCACTCTCGCAACAAATCCATGTGGCGGGTTAAGCTTCGAATGAAACAACACATCCAATGTCATTTATGCAACTCCATGGCCAAATGCGGATCTGAACCAAGGTCAGCTAGTCTTAGTCCCATGCTATAACCACGCTGGTTCTCAGTCAATACTCCTATGTACTTTTTTAAAAAATTATTTTTTCATTAAAAGGGGAATACAAAGGGGGAAAGGGGAAGGAGAGGTTTCAACATTACAAATAAAAGAAAAAAGAAAATCAAACAGATTAACATTGCCATACTTATTCAGAACAGGTATACAGTCTAAATGGCCTTCCAGCTTAAAGAAAGAGCTTTTACGTTACAAATAAAACAGTATAAAGCTAATCACCTTGTCATACATATTTTATGGTTACACAATCAAAATAATCTTTCAGGTTTAAAGTTAATTAGGGTTTCGTAACCCAATAATCAGTTGGCGTCTACTTTCCTACCCTTTATTTTTATTGTTAAACCTTAACATATTGATAAAATAATTTCTATTTTTAATAGAACTGCTCATAATTCTTATCACTATTGACCATACTGGTCATTTTAGCCATGACTGCATATTCCAACAGCTTTTCTTTCCATTCTTCTATGTTTGGGAGGAGTGCCTGCTTCCATTTCCTTGCTAGAACCATTCTCGCAGCATTTTTAGCATATTTAAATAGATCTTGAAGTTGCGGAGGTAGTTCTGATGGTGTAATGTCTAACAACATATTCTTTAGATCTAAAGAAAATTTTAGTTGAAACATTTTTTGAAGCTCATGGTGTATATTCTTCCAATACAATTGCAGCTTAGGACAAGTCCACCAAACATGAAAATAAGATCCATCTGATGCATTACATTTCCAACACACCGCTTGGTTTGTATTGTGCATCTTTTTTAACACTTTTGGAAATACTCCTGTGGTACTTTTTGACATCTATCATCCAGCTTTCCTTAATAGTTGTTAGTAAAACGTTCACTTCATGACAGGCAGTAATGGAAAGTGATCGCTGTGGTGTGGTAGTTAGCATCCGACTAGAATCTGGGAGACCCAGGTTTGAATCTCCACTCTGCCATGGAAGTTTGGTGGGTGAACTTGGGCCAGTCACACACTCTCAGCCTAACCCACCTCACAGGGTTGTTGTGAGGATAAAATGGAGAACAGAATGACGTACGCCACTTTGGCCTCCCAGTCTAGAGTTGCCAATCTCCAGGTGGTGGGGGAGAAAATAGACACCACTATACTAGTATCGAGAGATTAGGAAATCAGTACAGGAGAGAAGAATACTTATAAGTGCAAAAACTATTTATATGCTACCGTGTCTAATATAATACACACTCAAAAATACACAAAATGAACCATTCATACAGTTATATCAAATATACAAAACCATCTCTAGGATGGTAATGAATAGAAACAGTTCAATTCAAAGGTGCAGTCTCTCTCAAAATATGCACATCAATCTTCTGTATTCATCTCATGTAGGTAAGTAAGCAGATGTAATAGATATTAATTCAGGAGGAATAACTTCATGGAGGATACGGCCGTTTCAAATTCTTTGCGATTTGAATTCTTCATCAGTCCTTCAAGCATTTTCCTCTTTTATTGCATATCTTGATAATAAATTACAAAGTGCTGGATACAGGTTGGTTCCCACGAAGGGTAACATTCACAAATGTAGCCATGGAAGGTGGACTCTATGGCATTATAACCTGTTGATGTTCCTCCCCTCCCCAAACCCTGCCCTCCTCAGGTTACACCCCCAAAATCTCCAAGTATTTCCCAAGCCAGAGATGGCGACCCTGTGCCCCCCACTGGGGAGAAAGGCAGGGTATACACAAAGGAAATAAGTTCAAGTATATTTCCATCCTTCCGAGGTTGGTAAATATGAGTACCCAACCTGCTGGGAGTAAAATGCAGACGACTTGGGAAGGCAATGGCAAATCATCCTGTAAACATAGTCTGCCTAGTAAATGTTGGGATGTGACATCACCCATGGGTGAGTAATGACACGATGCTTGCACAGGGGACTATATTTACCTTTACCTATATAGTATAGGTATAGTATATAGTATAGGGAGGAGCCCCGTGGCACAGAGTGTTAAGCTGCAGTGCTGCAGTCAAAAGCTCTGCTCACGACCTGAGTTCAATCCCAACGGAAGTTGGTTTCAGGTAGCCGGCTCAAGGTTGACTCAGCCTTCCATCTTTCCGAGGTTGGTAAAATAAGGACCCAGCTTGCTGGGGGTAAAGGGAAGATGACTGGGGAAGGCACTGGCAAACCACCCCGTAAACAAAGTCTGCCTAGTAAACGTCGGGATGTGACATCACCCCATGGGTCAGGAATGACCTGGTGCTTCTCCAGGGGACCTTTACCTTTTTATATAGTATATAGGACAGGAAATACCCTCTACTCCCCCTTCCACATCTCTTTCAGTGGGGGCCAAGTAGCCAGACTGTTGAATCACAAAGGTAAGCTTTCCCACTACAAAGAAAGTGTCTCTAGAGCGGTACTTTATTTTTACTTTAGGAATAACTGCCTGCCAGCCACCAGGGACAGTCAGCAAATTCGTTCACAACCCATCACTTCCCCTGTATTACTTAACCGTGTCTGCTATTGCAATTAGCTTACTCCCAAACCTCTTGAGAGGTCTGCATGATGGAAGAGAAGAGGCGAGTGTTACATGCTCTCTGCTTCTAGAGCTGGGCTATCAGGTTTTACGTCTTGTGAATGCAGGCGCGTTGGAGATTCATATGGGGGCTTTGTGATCTCGGCTGTATTTACAAACATATAAAACACAGTATAAAGAAGATAAATGCACTCATATCAAGAGACATCTCAGTCTGCATCAGACTCTCCAAAAGCAGTTACCTCTGCACTCTCAGTTTGAGCTGAAAATTTCATCTCTCTCCATTAACACTGTTATTCTCAAACACCCACAGCCCCTGGTCTCAGACCCCCAGCCCTTACAGCCCACTCAAGAAACATCAACAGCCATTAATGGAACATTAAAGGTTCTTTTGTCAAATCTCTGATTCCGCTCAGGAAACACATTAGGCAAAACCATAGGAATAGGGCCATTCTTTTCTTCTTCTTGCCCTCAAGTGGCATCCAACTTATGGCAACCCCATAGGGTTTTCAAGGCAAGCGTTAAACGGAGGTGGTTTTCAATTGCCCACCTCTGCATAGCGACTCTGGTATTTCTTGGTGGACTCTCAACTGAACACTAACCAGGGCCGACCCTGCTTAGTGTGACCTGATGAGATTGGGCTAGTCTGGGCTATCCACATCACACCACACCCATTCACAGAACACCAAAATCACAAGATAAAGGGTTTGCTGGCTGAAAGAACTAAACTGCCTTTACAAAAGGCATTAAACCAAAATCTTAATATACACAAGCTACCATCAATAAGATACCTAAGTTTTAAAAATAGTCTGTACTAGGGAACTGTGTTTAAAAAGGTTGCTTCAGGTTAAACCTGAGCAGATTTAAGGTTCTTTCAAACCTGAATGTTTAAGAAACCAAATTCTTATGTACACATGGCTCAGGTGAACCTCATTGATTACAGTGTGACTTAAGAGTAAACATGAATAGAATTGCAGTGCATCTCTCCTTTCCATAGTTAATTAATTTTTTTATTTTTGCCATCAAGTCAGAGCTGACATGGTGATCCCATAGGGCTTTCCAGGAGAGACATTCAAAGGTGGTTTGCCATTGCCTGCCTCTGTGTCATGACCCTGGTATTCCCTGGAGGTCTCTCATCCAAATACTAGCCAGAGTCAGGGCTGAGTGTGTGTGACTGGCCCAAGATCACCCAGCAAGCTTCCATGATGCAAGTTTGAACCTAAATGTGCAGGTACTAAATGTGCAAGACAAACAATTTATCAACTGGTACCTCGATCCCGATGGAAGTCCGTTTCAGGTAGCCAGCTCAAAGTTGACTCAACCTTCCATCCTTCTGAGGTCAGTAAAATGAGTACCCAGCTTGCTGGGGGTAAAGGGGAGATGACTGGGGAAGGCACTGGCAAACCATCCCGTAAACAAAGTCTGCCTAGTAAATGTCAAGATGTGACATCACCCCATGGGTCAGGAATGACCTGGTGCTTGTACAGGGTACCTTTACCTTTTTTACCCAACTTAACAGCCAAAAAACAGCATTTTGGGGCTACCAGTTGATAAATTATTTGTCTTTTTGTGTTAAGGCAACTGAATTCCCTTTGTCAGCAGAATAAAAAAAGGCGCTCAGAGTTGTTAATTCTTTTTTAACAGTATCTGTATCTTTAACAGTTTGATCTGCAGACACTAACATGCAAAAAGGATGGTCTTCAGGCCATTTTAAGGTTAAAGACATATCAAAGACACAGGAACAGGTATGACTTTCTGGTCAGTTAGAAAACTACAGTTTGTCTTGCCCTGACACAATTTATCAACCGGTGCTTGCACAGGGGACCTTTACCTTTTACGTACTTAAAGACAGATGGATTCACATTCCAGCTGTATCTGAAGAAGTGAGGTGTGGCTCACGAAAGCTCACACCCTGCCAGAAAACATTTTTGTCCGTCTTTAAGGTGCTACTGGACTCTGGCCCTTTTCTACTCATAATGGGGTGCAATTCCTGAGTCGGTCGCTAGGTGTCCCGGGGCCGAGACCGACTCAAGCAAAGCCAGAAGGACGCATCTGGACGAGTTCTCCTCGCATGCAAGGCCGGGCTCAGTTATCACTCCTTACGCGCTTCTATTCAGCAGCGAGGGAAATGCCCCATTTGCCATGGCGCGCCCATTGGCTCCCCAGGGCCCCCGGCGGGCTGGGCGGCTATTCTTCCTCCCCTCCCCACTAGTTCACCCCTTCTTGACCCCCTGCCCCTCCTCGCCTGTTTGCACGGACCAATCAAGCCCTCCCGCAGCCACTGGGGTGAATACGGGCGCCTCTATTTCGATGGTGACTCAAGAGGGAAGCTGCGGTCGTTCAATGCAGGCGCGGGGCTTGAATAAGCAACGGGGAGATGGGGAGCGCCGCTGTGAGCGTTGCTTAAAAGGGGGGGTGGGGACACAGAACCCCCTCGGTTGGGTTTAAACTGTGCTCCCTCTCCGAGTTCATCTTTCAGTTCTGTGCGGTGCAGCCAAGAAGTCTAATATGCCTTCCCTGTAGAAAAGAGCAAGAGTCCGGTCGCGCCTTAAAGACGAACCAAACTTCTGGCAGGGTGTGATCTTCCGTGAGCCCCAGCTCCCTTCTTCAGATACAGCTAGAATGTGATTCCACCCATCCTTAAGTAGAGAAGAGTGAATTAGAAAGAGTTTGCTGTGTTACTCCTCTGAAGATGCCGGCCACAGCTGCTGGCGAAACGTCAGGAAAGAAAATACCAAGACCACGGTCACGCAGCCCGGATAACCCACAAGAACCAAAGAGTTTGCTGAATTACAGCTAATAATGAAGCTCAAGACAATGCATTCTCCTGGATCGAACCCTAGAGAGCTGGGATTCCTGTCTCATTACCGATGCTAAGTTCTCCACACCTACTCCCTCTCTACTAGGGTTGCCAGTGGGAGCCCCATTGCATCTGCGCTTTATCTGTAGTCGGGTTGCCAGGCCCCTCTTCGCCACCCGCAGGAGATTTTTGGGGCAGAGCCTGAGGAGGGTGGGGTTTGGGCAGGGACTTTGGCAATTGGACTCTATGGCATTGAAGTCCCGGCCCAAACCCCACCCTCCTCAGGCTCCGCCCCAAAAATCTCCTGCTGGTGGCGAAGAGGGACCTGGCAACCCTACTACAGATGAAGCGCAGATGCATTGTCTACTCCCATGTAAATGTCCTGCTATTACAACTGATCTCCAGCTGATAGAGGTGAACAGCTGGAGATCAGTTGTAATAGCAGGAGATCTCCAGCTAGAACCTGGAGGATGGCAACCCTACTCTCTGCATATCACACCTAATCCAATCATTTATTTGCTTTTGACATTTACATTGCCATTGTGTGTCTAATTCACTCTTCTCTACTTAAGGATAGATGGAATCACATTCTAGCTGTATCTGTGGCTCACGAAAGCTCATACCCTGCCAGATATTTTGTTAAGTCTTTAAGGTACTACTGGACTCTTGTTCTTTTCTACTGCTATTGACAGACTAACACGGCTACCCATCGTGATCTAGTTCCTTTCATGTGTTAACTACATTATGGGGAATGAATAGAGGCAATAAAGACAGAGATCATACGGGTCCAACGAGAAATACCCTAAAAACCAGCCAAAATCTCACAAAACAATGTGTGAGCTTTTGAGTTCTCCAGAGCTCTTCATCAGGCTGAAACAACCCACTGGGTTCAAATCCTTCCTCTGCCATGAAACTCACTGGCTGACCTTGGACCAAACACCTGCCGCAGCCAAGTTTATCTCATAGGGTTGTCCAATGTTGTCCATGCCAATTTGCAAATTATTTGGAGGAACTGAAGAGCAAGTTATATCCCATGCGATTCAATGAGGCGTTTGCGGAAGAAGTTTCTTGTGACAAAGGGTGAGGCCATTGCTCAGTAGTACATTGAGCTCAAGTTGTGTTTAAATGTGCTGCCAATGAACCTGTTTTTAGGAGTTTTTCGATTGTACAATTACCGTAATCAGGATTGTGTGGGGAGAAGGGTTTGTGGTAGAGCTATCTTTTGATTACATATTAAAGTCTGTTCACTAAGATCAACTCAGCTTACGTTGTTAACATCCTAGTGTTTAGATGTGTCTAACTTTGCTAGCCATCCAGCTGGATAAATCCAGCATATAAAAGTGCATGTATTAAGAAATATTTCTACATACTCTGTCAAAAGGGAAAAAAGGTAAACCCTTTAATTCCTCCATCCCCCTGCCTGGTCAACTGCTAACAAGAGTATACAGTTTAGTCATACCAGCAAGAATTATTGAGATACTCCATGGGGAGGGGGGGACTCTTAAAATGACATTGAAAAATCTCATGGCAGCAATACCTTAGTTTTTACTTGGATAAAAATATAAAATCAGGATGTTGGCTTACTTAGCTCTTACTGTAAGCTGCTTTACTAGTACATTACCATGCAAATCTGGATGAGTCTGACTTTGGCAGAAGTCATTTGCTTGTGAAGAAAGAAGGTTGGAAAGTGACAAATTCAAAAATTAGGGAGGCTGCACCTTCAGAGTTTTAAAAATATCTCCTGGTTTTTTTTAATACAAATAAAAATCTTTTCACTTTGAAGATACTACAGACATTTTGGGAGGCATGTTAATTTTGGGGAGAGTACACCTAAGATTTGTATCCATCTAAAAATGTAATATACAGCTAATATGTATCTGCAAATAAATAAATAAATAAATAGGGTCCAAGCATGTTCATTCATCCTCAAGCCAGGATTGGCTGCAGTTTACCCTTGGGGGCAAATTTGGGTTTGGGGCTGCACAATGTGCGATGGCTCTTTGTTTCCTTTCAGAGAAGGCTTCCCAGAGTTGCAAAGCTTTCCCAACAGGGCTAGGCGTCAGCACACCAGACTTCTGGCAGGGCCCATGGCCACTAATTCCCCAACATACACTTAGGGTTGTCAACCTCGAGGTACTAGCTGGAGATCTCCTGCAATTACAACTGATCTCCAGCCGATACAGATCAGTTCATCTGGAGAAAAATGGCCGCTTTGGCCATTGGACTCTATGGCATTTAAGTCCCTCCCCTCCCCAAACCATCCCTCCTCAGGGTCCGCCCCAAAAACCTCCTGCCGGTGGCGAAGAGGGACCTGGCAACCCTACGTAAACTCCTCCCTTGCCACCCACCCTTATGCCATCCCCCACTCTGTTCACAAGCCCTCCTCCAGGGCCAGCTGTGCTCCCGCCCGAACATGCTGCCCAGGGCTACCAGGAAAGGGCATACTGGTGGTGCACAATGGCGGCAGCACTGCTGGCGGCAACAGAGGCATTGTTCTGTTTTTCATATTTGTTGGCATAGACTCTTTCCGTGATTTGGAATAGCTCTATTGATATCCCATTTAATCCTGGTGACTTGTTTCTCTCAATTGCTCTCAGTGTCACTGTGGCTCAGTAGTAGGTTCAATCCCTGGCATCTCCAGTTAAAGGGACTAGGCAAGTAGTTGATGCGAAAGACCCTAGAGAGCAGCTGTCAGTCTGAGTAGACAATACTGACTTTGATGGACCAATGGTCTGATTCAGTATAAGGCAGCTTCATGAGTTCGTGTGTTCTAAAACTGTAGGTTCTTCTTCAAAAGTTTCTTCTTGGAAGGAATCTGTCATCATTTCTATTCTGTATAGTTCTTTGGTGTATTGTTCCCATCATTTCTTTATTTTGTCCTGTTCAATTAATGTATTTCCATGTTGATCTTTCAGCATGCCTAACCATGCTTTAAATTTCCCTTTAATTTCTTGGATCTTGTGGAACAGATCTCTTGCTCTTCTTTTTTGTTGTTCTCTTTTATTTCTTTACACTGGTTATTATAATAGTTCTCTTTCTCTCTTTGTGCCAGTCACTGGAACACTGCCTTTACACTTCTGATTCTATTTCTGTCAACTCTTACTTTTGCTTCTCACCTATCTTTAGCAATTTCAAGTGTTTCAACAGTCATCCATTGAGGCTTTTCATTTCTTTTGGCTACAGGAATAGTCTTTACTCATCCTTCCTTGATAATATCTCTGGTTTCTACCCATAGTTCTTCTGGTTCACCTTCATTTGAACTTAATAACACTTTGTTCTTTACATGGTCTTTAAACTCTTCAGGAATGTTGTTTAGATTGTATTTTGCACTATGAATGCTTTGATGTTTTTCTTCAGCTTTATTCTAATTTTCAATGTTAACCATTCATATTCTGTACCACAATCAGCTCCTGTTCTTGTTTTAGCAGACAGAATAGAGCTTCTCCATCTTCGGCTTCTGATTATGAAATCTGTTTGATTTCTATCGGTCATTTGGGGACTTCCACGTATACAAGTACCTGTTTGGTTTGCAATGAACAAATTGTTTTCTTCACAGAATTCTATGAGTTGCTCTCCTGTTTCGTGCTCCTAGCTCAAATCTTCCAACAATATTTGATTCTGCTTTCTTTCCTACTTTTGCGTTCCAGTCACCTATGATTATCAGCACATCTTGTTTAGGTGTGTGATCAGTTTCTTCTTTAGCACTCATATAAAAGTTTTCAATTTATTCCTCATCAGCACCTATAGTTGGCATAAATTTGAATGATGGTTCTGTTGATAGGCTTTCCATGAAGTCTGATCAATATTATTTGGTCAGACTTTGCATTATAGGCTAGACAGAGGCTAGAGACCTCAAATTCTCACAACTATGATTCCCAAATTTATTTTGGGCAAGGCATGACAGTTATGCTGAAGTAAATCCAGTACATGCCTGTAGTGCAGGTATATCCCTAAACATGTGCACAGCTTTTCTACAGGCTGAATAATGAGGAGAAAAAAAGGAAGTTGAAAAAATAGATGTTGCTGTAGAACCAACTCACGTGATTCCCCCCCCCCCAGTTCAAAGCCCCATATGTGAACTGACAACATCATGTCGTACGGATGATGAGGTATAGATGTATAACATTAGCACTTTAGTCAGCTCTTTGCAATGGGGAACACAATAATGCTAAGTTGTTATGAGTCATCTCTTCTGTGGTAGTGTTGGTTATTTATAATCCTGCCCTACTGGTTGGACAGCTAAACTGGGATAGAAAATGTTTGCCTGTTTTATGATTTCTTACATTCCTCCCTGCCAGAGGAATAGCTGGTGATCCCTTGGTTATTGGGCCCATTGCCAAATATTAGGAAAGAATGACATATTTTCCATAGGAAGAAATTCCATTGGAGGGGGGAGAAATTCCAGTGTGAATCTGTTGCGGCAAAAACCTGTGATTCTGATGAAAAGGGCTTAAACCCATGAAAGGGTATGCCGTAAAGTCTTCTTTTGTATCTTGTTGGCTTCTTAGTATTTTGCTACAGATGAATAATATCTTCGTACATGACAATGCATGTCAGGAAACAATCTTTTTTTTTTTTGGAACAGGTGATGATATTGATGGTGATGATTAAGCAAAAGGACTTGTGATTTCACAAACGATAAACATATTTTGTTTCCATATTATAGTGGTGTTTTACTGTAAGGAGGAAGGAAAGGGAATTTTGAGCCTAGATCACAGGACTGGAAGTCCAACTGCATCAGGTGTTTCTTTCACAAGCCCTCCCATGTGACTATCGTCGTACAGCACTGCACACAGTCCCTTAATTTAACCAGTTTCCTCAACAGGCTAAATTGTCCCCCCCTGGTTACTTTTTCATATCTGGAGGATGGCACATGTGGGAGGCCAAAGCCCCTTCTCTACGCACATCACAGATCCAGTCTGAGTTGGTAACTCCATACATGGAAATTGAGAAGAAACTGAACATAATCGCATCTGACAGGGTGAGAACTTCAGCCCCGACCTCTCTAGTCTGTAATGTGTAAATCTGTTTCAGCAGGGGGTGGGGGAGAAGGAGATATGGCACCTTAAAGAATAAGTCTGCCTTGATTTAAGGTTCTCTTTAATTAAAGAATGTTCTATTTAATTTTCCAGGCTATTTTATGTCCCTTTGAATTTGGCGGCACACCGTCAACAATTTGCGTGAAATGTGATGGAAATTCCATGGGCCATACTTGTGATCCGACAGGGCCCCTGGCTATACCTAGGGTTGCCAACCTCCAGGTGGTGGCTGGAGATCTCCCGCTATTACAACTGATCTCCAGGCGATAGAAATCAGTTCCCCTGGAGAAAATGGCTACTTTGGCAATTGGGCTGTATGGCATCAAAGTCCCTCCCTTCCCCAAACCCTGCCCTCCTCAGGCTCCGCCCCCAAAATCTCCAGGTATTTCCCAACCCAGAGCTGGCAACCCTAGCTATACCCCTTGTCTTGCTTTCCTGTGGCAAGAGTCCTACTTTCATCAGTTGCTACAGTCTAGACTTGCTTCCCTTCTTGCCACTCCTCCCTTGGTGAACCGTGATTTCTCATTTTGCATATTCATCTTCTGAAAGCTCATACTCTTCCTAGCTTTTCATAGAGTCATAAAAATAACTTCTGCCAAGTTAATAGAAAAGTACCTCCTGCCAAGCTTAAGTAGTTCAAGCAAAGGTAAACTCTACCACACCCACCCCTGGCAAAAAAGTAATTAATTAAAAATCAGCAGTCCTAGAATCTTGTCTCCATAGTAGCATAACATTGCTTTTTAGCAGCAGATAATTAATTCTGTCAATCATTAAAAAATTTTTATACCTTGTCAAAATAAACAGGGCCAATGACACACACAAAAAGAAGTTGCAATTTATAGTTTTTGACAGGTCTGTGTTCCTAAGACATCTGTTTCATCTGTCCAGCCTGGTACATACCTGGCACAGCCACATACCTGTTTTATCTGCGGCAGACAATCCTTTGCTTTCTGTTTTATATATTTTCCAGAATTCATTTTACATATTTCCCCCACTGCACATTGTAGGGCCCCGCACCTCCCCCAGTCCTTAAACACCACTAAGATTGCCAACTCGGGCTTGGGAACTTCCTGGAGGTTTGGAGGCGGTGTCTGGGAACAGCAGAATTTGCGGGTGGGAGAGAGCTTAGCGGGAAGTGATGCCATTGAGCCTGTCCCCTCTGTTGTCTGGAGATCAGCTGTAATTCCATATGAACTCCCACTCCCCCAGGTTTGTCAGCCCCGGGTTGGGAAATATCTGGAGATTTAGGGGCGGCTCCTGGAGAGGGCAGCGTTTAGGTATGGGAGGGAGCTAAACAGGGAGTGATGTCATAGAGTGCACCTTCCAAAGCAGCCCCTCTCCCTAGGGTTGCCAGGTCCCTCTTTGCCACTGGCAGGAGGTTTTGGGGGCGGTGCCTGAAAAGGGTGGGGTTTGGGGAGGGGAGGGACTTCAATGCCATAGAGTCCAATTGGCAAAGCGGCCATTTTCTCCAGCTGAACGGATCTCTATCGGCTGGAGATCAGTTGCAATAGCAGGAGATCTCCAGCTAGTACCTGGAGGTTGGCAACCCTATCTCTCCTCCTCCCTTTGTTCTAATGTTCCCGTTCTGTTCAACAGGTGAAACCAGGCAGGAGTGGAGAAATTAAGCAGCTTTTCCTCTCCATGAACATCCCTGTTCTGGAGCCTGGCCACGCTGGAAGTTTACTTTAGAGTATTCCGAGAGATCCATGACCACAGTTTCATTTGACCTTTGTTTACTAAATGTAGAGCTATGTAGGGATGATTCCACAAGTGGGGAATGGGGAGAATATTTAAGAATTTTTTTGGATACTGCAACCTGTCATCCTATTGGGATAGGATGGGATTTTAAAAAATGATAATAGACTGAGGCAGAGAACTGACACTTCTTGGGTAGGGTTGCCAGGTCCCTCTTCGCCACCGACAGGAGATTTTGGGGGGCGGAGCCTGAGGAGGGTGGGGTTTGGGGAGGGGAGGGACTTCAATGCCACAGAGTTCAATTGCCAGAGGGGCCATTTTTCTCCAGGTGATCTCATCTCTATCGGCTGGAGATCAGTTGAATTAGCAGGAGATCTCCTGCTACTACCTGGCAGTTGGCAACCCTCTTCTCGGGAGACATTGCAAAGATGATAAGCAGAAGAAGAAGAGTTGGTTTTTATATGCCGACTTTCTCTGCCACTTAAGGGAGAATCAAACCAGCTTACAATCACCTTCCCTTCCCCTCCCCACAACAGGCACCCTGTGAGGTAGGTGAAGCTGAGAGAGAATGACTTGCCCAAGGTCACGCAGCTGGTATCGTGTGTAGGAGTGGGGAAGTAAATCCAGTTCACCAGATTAGCCTCCACCGCTCATGTGGCGGAGTGGGGAATCAAACCCGGTTCTCCAGAATCAGACTCCACCGCTCCAAACCACCGTTCCTAACCACTACACCACGCTGGCAATTGCCCAACAATTGCCCAACACTTCATTCCTGGAATGTAGCAAAAATATTTAGCACTGATGAAAATACAAAGCTAGGGCTCAGTTTTGCCCTGTATTGACTTTAATTGCACTGCCACACATACTGAATCTCCACCAGTGCCTGGAATGTACCACATCTCCGTGTGTGTCTGTCTCTCCTTTTCTACAGTTCCTTGTTTATTCATACACAACTTTTCGTGGTTATTTTTACATGCTGAAGTTCATCTTGTCTGGTTTTAAATTAAGACAATTATTTATAAAATGAAACTGCCACCAACTCTCCCACCCAGTCTCAGTTTGTTGGTCATATTAATCAGACCTAATTGGAAACAGTTTTACCAGATTGCATATATACGTAGGCATGATTGCAAAACCTATTTCTAGAGAGGGGGAAAAGACCTGTTTGTTTTTGTTTATTATCCTGTTTTCAGAAATTGTTTCCCAAAGTAGTTCACAGTGAACAGGAGATTAAGGGCCAAACTAGACATCAGATTGTTTAAAGAGTTGAGTCTGGGTTACTCAGGTTGAACTTGGGCTCCTCATAAGGTTGCTGACCTCCAGGTGGTGGCTGGAGATCTGCTTTACAATTGATCTCCAGATGACCAAGATCAATTATCCTGGAGGAAATGGCTGCTTTGGAGGGTAGCCTCTATGGCATTATACCCTGCTGAGGTTCCTCACCTCCCAAACCCCACTCTCCCCAGGCTCCACCCCCAAAATCTCTAGGTATTTCCTAACCCAGAGGTGGCTACCCTAGTTCTCTGCAGGCAATGGCTGTTACATAAAGCAGAACCTGTTCGGTCTCAGAACACCACTGCAAATGGAGGAAGGGCTCCTCCCCGCCCCCCGGTAGCCATTTTCCCATGCCAAAACTATGCTGGGGGGAGGGAGTTATTTCCCTGTTTCTGCAGCTCCCTGCAGAGTATTCTGGGAATTCAGACCAAACTCATAACAAAACAAATATTTCGTTTGGCCCTAAGGTTGCCAACTTAAAGGAAATGATGCACAAGTGAAGGGGAGTGGAGGGAGAAGATAGAGGAGGGGAGCAATTTGACAGTACGAAATCAAATGTAGAATACATAATGACTTTGGGCCAAACTGATCCTTCCTTCCTGATGTTCTTGTTTGGATGGAGGTAGTACGTCTGTTATCTTACATCCCTCAGTCCTCTGGTGAGACAGAACATAGAATATCCTTCTTCTCACTTTTGCAGTACGTGGATCAACCCAAATGGGACACTGGGAGCTCAAATAAAATTACAACTGAAGCATTCACTTCTTTATTTATGCTCACAGACTAATTGGCCATAAACAAACATAGGAGTACAGGGGAACCGATCTCTGTACTCTGGAGATGAGCTGTAATTCCTGAGGATCCCCAGGCCCCACCTGGAGGCTGGCATCCCTAGAATTGCACTTTGACTCACTGTAAAGGGGTGTCGAGTCACATCTGACTTATGACAACCCCTGGTAGGGTTTTCAAGGCAAGAGACGTTCAGAAGTGGTTTTGCCTGCCTCCGCATCATGACCCTGCTTAGCTTCCAAGATCTGATGAGATCGAGCTAGCCTGGGCTATCCAGGTCAGGGGTTGTTGTAAGTATACAGGACCTGAATCAAGGACCTGAATCAGGGCTTGTTGTAAGTATACAGGACTTGAATCAAGACTGATTCAGAAGACTGGTTCAAATCAGGAAAATGGCATTGTGGGAAGACTTAAACCCAGCTGTCCTCCCCTGGCCATGATCACAATCTGAATTGGGGTCTCACATGCCAGCAGCTATTTATAGGAAGAAAATGGTTGGCTGTTCCATGCATGGACTGCCTTGGTATCTCCACTGGTTTGGCCTTTACAGAGAGTTAGAAGAGTTCAAATCCGCACTGACTGGGTGACTTCGGTCCAGTCACCCTCTCTCACTCTAACCTACCTTCCAGGGTTGTTGTGAAAATAAAATGGATGAGAGGAAAACCATGCAAGCCACCCTCAGTTTCTTGGAGGAAGGTGGGATTAAAAATGTGACGGGTAAATAGATCTGAAAGATGGCAAGTAGGGGTTCTGATGGTGGTGGAAGAAATTCTGTCTTGTAAAGGCAAGCTCCCATAACAATCTGTGATTTTTCTCACATAGTGTTATTTTGGTGCTAGTTTTTGTGGGGGCATTGTGCACTTGGAACAATGCTGTAACAGTGTATCTTACGTATCTAAATTCAGTATCGTAGGACACTGTTTTTGCTGAGCAGTGGCATATCCAAAACCGCATGGCCTGGAGCAGGAATGTTTTGAGCTTTCTGGCATTTCCCCCAAAATAAATCTGCGCAACTCACTCCACCCAGTCTGGAGGGTGGTAATAGTGACAACCCACCACCTCAACTTGGTGTTCCTTAAGAGGCAAGGTGTATTCCAAAGTAGGAGCACCTGAATTGTAATGAGTCTTTCTTGGTTTGTCGACTCTAGGTTGGGAAATTCCTGCAGATTTGTGTGTGTGGGGGTGTGCCTTGGGATGATGGAGTCTGGGGAGGAGACGAAGCTCAGTGGGGATCTGATGCCTTTGAAGTTGGCTTTTCCTCCAGGGAAATTGATTTGTGTAGTCTGGAGATCGCTTGTAATTCTAGGCGGCACCTGGAGGTTGGTAACTCTATTCCAGGGGTGTCAAACATAAGGCCCGAGGGCCAGATCCAACCCCTTGAGAGCTCTTATCTGGCCCACAAGGCAGCCGAGGCAGCCATTCCCCCCACTCTCGTTCTGGGCTGGCGACACATGGCCCAGTGTGACCAAGTGACATTTATCATGTAATATCCGGCCATTGTAACAATTGAGTTCAACACCCCTGCTCTATTCTTTCTGAGGAGGGTAGGAAGCAGAAGAAGAATGATGTGCTGCCAGAAGCAAATCAGAATACATAAAGGAGGAGTTGGAATGGAGGCAGGATTGAAGGATGTGAGACAGAGAGCAGGCAAGAAGCAGACAAATCAGCATTTACATGCAGACCAGGAGTTGTGACTTACGTCTGGTAGACTAACCGGGGTTTGTGGCATAAAAAAGGTAAAGGTCCCCTGTGCAAGCACCGGGTCATTCCTGACCCATGGGGTGACGTCACATCCCAACGTTTCCAAGGCAGACTTTGTTTACCGGGTGGTTTGCCAGTGCCTTCCCTGGTCATCTTCCCTTTACCGTCAGCAAGCTGGGTACTCATAAACCATGGTTTAAACAAACCTCAATTTATAGTGTTGCCTGATCAACCAGGATGGGAGAGACTTCACCCATCTGGAAGGGTCATTAGTGAAATCAACCCCCAATATTTCTACAATATAGAAAGTATTTATAAGAACTGGAGTATGTTATATGACATACATTTGTGTGACCAAAAATCCCCCCAGTCATTGCTTTTAAGAGATCTTCTAATTTGAAGGACAAATTAGTACATAGCAATGAATTTTGACCTCTTAACCTACAAAAAAAACTTACCAAGATCTAGTTTACCAAGTGGTCATTTTCCCTGTAAAAACTGTAAGTTTCTAGATTCACAAGCTCTATGAAAGATTTTATCAACCCACATGACAAAACACAGTACTCCCCAAAGCATTTCACAACATGCAACTCTCATTGGGTGGTTTATGTGATCAGACGTTCATATGACAAGTTATATGTGGGTAAAACAAAAAAGGAAACTTAAGGTGCGCATTGGGGAACATAAAAAACAGGTGCACCATTGGTACAACATTTTTAAGAGCGTAACCATGGTCCAGCGGGTTTTTTTCTTTTTGGACTATATATAGATCTGATAGCCAGAATGATATGATTCTTCTTAAAAGGGAAGCAGAGTGGATTCTTAAGTTGACAACTTGGTACCACATGGGTTAAATGAAAACATTTATTGGCTGACTTTGACTTAGATAAATGCAGAATGAGAACAGAACATTTTCTTTCAAAGCTGGTTTAGTGGGAGTATTGCAGCTTTTATATTCTGCAGATCAGTATAGATTTTTGGTTTAAAAGGGTTTATTCACTCTATTAAATAATTTCTGAAATCAATAGCTTTGGAGCTTTCTTCTTTTTACATGCCTGCAATAATTGTTATAACATTATTCTAAGTAACCAGCAGTATTTTTTGGTGGTTCTTGATAATTAAGTGTTCTTTGTACATGCTCAGAAGTTCTGTCTTTTTAATAGGGTTGCCAACTTCCAGGTAATAGCAGACGATCTCCTGCTATTACAACTGATCTCCAGCCAACAGAGATCAGTTCACCTAGAGAAAATGGCCACTTTTGCAATTGGACTCTATGGCATTTAAGTCCCTCCCCTCCCCAAACCCTACTCTCCTCAGGCTCCGCCCCAAAAACCTTCCTCCGATGGCGAAGAGGGACCTGGCAACCCTACTTTTTAAACATGTCTTTATCATTGCTTTGATATGTTTTTAACAAATCATTTAGAGAAACAGTTTAAAGATATTTGTTAAACTTTTTTCCTTCTTCCTTTCATTTTTTTTGACATATGTATAGATCCCCCTGAGAAAGCTTAATGCAAAATGCATAGGGGATATTAACATATTGGAATAAAATTCTCTTCCCACTGCACCATTGTTTTTCTTCGTCTTTTTGCTCCAATTGGTGCAGCCCTTAATTTTCTTTTTACAATACAATAACAAAATGAGCCAAGGTTGGGATTGAGGAGGAACAGAAAAGCATAGGGTAGTTTGGCCTGAGTGAATTTTTAAATGGTGCACCAGAGAGTTCTGAAAAGACCAAAAAAAATGCTGTTGGTTCATTCTTTGGAGGAACTGAGTCCTGTGGATGTAAATGTTAAAGACTGATGACACGGGGAAGTTTCAGAAGGAAGAGGAAGCCTGAGAAATACCAACAAAGGGATTTTTCTTTTGACCCAATCTTTACCAAACTTGGGGGTTCTTGCAAGGAGAGTCCCTTCTAGCTATCCTGAAAATTTGGGACCTCTACCTGCAAAAATGCCCCCGCAGGAGCCGCGGAAAGATGTTGCTAAAAAAGCTGGATATTCAGGAATGGCAAATTTGGCTTTGCCAACCTCCCGGATTTTGCTGATTCGGTAAACCCGAACCAGAAATTTACCGAATTGGCTTTTATTCTGTATTTTTTTGGTTCGGTTTTTACCGAATCAACAGCCCTACTGGCAAGCCTATGTTCAGATCTGCCATTATTGGCTTTCTCTTTCCGTATTGCAGCATTGTGTAGACTAGGGGTATTAAACATACAGCCCGCGGCCTGGATCCAGCACTCCGAAAGCTCTTATCCAGCCTGTGAACCAGCTGAGGTAGCCACCACCACCCCCACTCTCGATCAGGGCTGGCAAGCCTTTTGCTGGCTCACCAGCTGAGGAAGTCACCACCACCCAGTCCCAATCTGGTCCGGTGAGGCATGGCCTGGCCCAACCAAGTGACATTTATGTCATATCCGGCCTTCATAACAAATGAGTTTGACATCCCTGGTGTAGACAAAGAAGAGGTTTTGTACAGAGTAAGAAGAGACTTTAAAACTGAGGTCATTTGGGAGCCCTATGAAGGGACCACTCACCAAATAGATCAGGTCTTGGACCAAATAAGGTTATGATTTGTCATTGATATGATTTCCTTAACCAAGACAAAAATGTCCTCTGATCACCTTTTTCACAAGTCAATGATATTTCTTTATCTCTCCCACCTCCAGCATGGTGTAGTGGTTAAGAGCAGTGGTTTGCAGCAGTGGACTCTGATCTGGAGAACCGGGTTTGATTCCCCACTTCTCCATATGAGTGGCGGAGGCTAATCTGGTGAACTGGATTTTCCCCCCCCCACTCCTACACATGAAGCCAGCTGGGTGACCTTGGGCTAGTCACAGTTCTGTTAAGAGCTCTCTCAGCCCCACCTACCTCACAGGGTGTCTGTTGTGGGGAGGGGAAGGGGATTATAAGCGGGTTTGATTCTTCGTTAAGTGGTAGAGAAAGTCAGCATATAAAAACCAACTCTTCTTCTTCTTCCTCCTCCAAGCCCTTGAACCCAATTAATAATCAACTCTGATTGAGCTAAGCTCACACAATCAGGCAGTTAATTAATCAGTGTTAGCTGTAGCTTGATTGATACTCTCCAAAATCCTATTTTTTACAAATACTTTGTTGCCTGCGGTGTAATGTTTGTTTTACTTCTGATTTCATGTTGCCAGACCACACAGGCTCTAGCTCAGTGATGGCGAACCTTTTAGAGACCAAGTGCCCAAACTGCAACCGAAAACCCACATATTTATCGCCGAGTGCCAATGCGGCAATTTAACCTGAATACCACCCCCAGAGGGGGCCCAGAGGGAAAGGCTAGGGTTGCCAAGTTCCTCTTCGCCATGAGTGGGAGGTTTTTGGGGTGGTGCCTGAGGAGGGCGGGGTTTGGGAAAGGACTTCAGTGCCATAGAGTCCAATTGCCAAAGTGGCAATTTTTTCCAGGGGAACTGATCTCTATTGGTTGGAGATCACCCGGGGCGGGGCAGAGCCGGAAAGGCCAGCGGCTTGGAGGAACTGTGCGTGCCGGCAGAGAGGGCTACGAGTGCCGGAAGTGGCACTCGTGCCATAGGTTCGCCAACACGGCTCTAGCTGGTACACCGTCTCCCACATGTCTGAGAAATCCCCTACTGTCATTCAGAATTAACACTTCTATTTTTGCAGTCCTTGCTATTTTCACTTCTTTCAACAACAGTGCCAACCTTAGATATTTTAACACCAGAAGCAAAATGTTAAAATACTGGTCTGGTTTGCAATTTTATTTTAAAGTAACATGCTAGAGATTAGGGTTGCCAGCTCCAGGATGGGAAATACCTGGAGTTTTGGGGGGTGGAGCCTGAGGAAGGTGGGGTTTGGGGATGGGAGGGACTTCAGTGGAGTATAATGCCATGGAGTCCACCTTCCAACTCAGCCACTTTCTCCAGGTGAACTGATCACTGTTGCCTGGAGATCAGTTGTAAGAGCGGGAGATCTCCAGCCACCACCTGGAGGCTTGGCAACCCTATTAGAGATGGGGTTTGGAAAGTCGACTATGAAGCCTAGGCTTACCAGGTCTCTTTGCTCCACCGGTGGGAGCTCTTCAGCAGTGTGCGATCCACGCAACTGCCTCACGCGACGTGCGTTCATGCAACCCACACGACATGCCCACGTCACTTTTGGTTTTACCTGGAAGTGACATGGACGCTCTATCAATCTCTGCCGAAACTCTATGGTTTCCGTAGACTTTTGGTGGAGGTTGCTAGAGCGTCTGCGTCACTTCTGGGTAAAACCGAAAGTGACATGGCGCATCGCTCATGCATGCATTGCCCGTCAGCCCTCAGGTGGTCAGCGGGCAGCCCGGTGGATTGGCGGGATTTTACCCACCACCACCACCAGGCACTTGGAAACCATAATGATGCCCCTCTGGAATCTACTGCATGGAACAATTACATTACTTTGGATCATGCCAAGGCTGACCCTGCTGGAAGCACATCTTTAATCCAGTATCCTTGAAGGAGCATCATCTGGCTTCTATATCTGCTGCCTAATCAAGGAGATGAGGGGATATGGCTGAGGCATGGACCAGGCACAGGTGTGCACACCTGACAGCTCACTAGGGTTGCCAGCTCTTGGTTGGAAAATACTTGGAGATTTTGGGGGTGGAGCTTGAAAAAGTTGGAGTTTAGGGAAGAGAGGGACTTCATGGGGTATAATGACATAGAATCCACCTCCCAAAGCAGCCATTTTCTCCAGGTGAACTGATCTCTGTCACCTAGAAATTAGTTGTAATCCCAGGAGATCTCCAGGCAATTGTAATCTCAGGAGATCTCCTGGAGGATGGCAACCCTATACCCCACAGCCTCTCCTTTGCTAAGGAAATGCTGGAAGTGGCCTATCAGTCATCATAGGATCTAGGCCCCAGCACTCCTCATGAGTAGAAGAGCTGAATTAGCTTGCAGGGAAGAGCCTAATATTGGAACCAGCAACACCTGTAGGGAACCTCCCTATATAAGGCTGCAGCCAAGATGGGATCAACTTGTTTGCTGTCTTGCTCACTAACCTTCCAGTTGTGTGGCCTGCTTTGTATCTGTTCTTGTTACCTGACCCTTGGCCTGCTTTTGACTCTGCTTTAGGAATGTGTAACCTGACCCTAGACAGAGATCTTGGGCTGCCTTCTGATTGTGTTATTGGACCCTGGACTGTGACCTGAGAACCCCTGTTGTCAGACCCTGTGGTTACTGAGACTTGCCTCACACCTGGTGGCTAGGACACTAGCCCAGCTGCAAGGGTGTGGCTCGAGTATATGCAATGTATATATTAGGTAAGTATGTATGATGTTACACATCACAATGTCATGATGTCTGGGAATGACTGCACACATGGTTACTAATTAGGTCCCATTATAAAGAGTGGGATAGGTAATAACTCTATACCGTGTCTGTATAAAAACTAATTTTAACGTCCTTCTCAGCCTCTATTAAAGCCAAAATGGAGATCATGGCTGCTCTATTGTCCCTTCAAATTCCAGATGTCCATCGACTGTCAATGAGATCATCTGTTTTTTACTATTGTTCCTGGTTTTTGTTCCACAAGGGTATCTAAGCAACAGTTTATTGGCACAACCAGGGTGGCAAAGAAAGAGTGATTAATCAGCAGCCTCTTTAGCAAGTGGCATATATAATTGGGGCTTGACATGACTTACAGACAGCTTAATAACTTGGGCAGTGATTGATGTCAAGCCAGTCATTTTAGATTACTTGGGGTGGGTGCTTATACGATGACTTGATACATGTGTATCTCTGTGGCCTTATGTTCCTGGTGCTATGGACATGACCGTGAAACTATGCTGTAGCTTAAAACTACAGAATGGTAGAGTCAGGAAGGCCGAAAAGATGCATCGGAGCTAGGCCAAACACTGTGATAGGGCCTAACTACATGTCATAAAGTCATCAGGTCATGTCTTGGCCCACCTTGGGGGAGTTTCAATCAGGTGTGTGTTGAGAGTTCCCTCCGGGAACTCAGCTCTTGGCACTTGTGGGGGTGGCAATTTGGATAATGGTTAGGGTTGCCAGGATCCTCTTTGTCACTAGTGGGAGGTTTTTGGGGCGGAGCCTGAGGAGGGCGGGGTTTAGGGAGGGACTTCAATGCCATAGGCCAATTGCCAAAACAGCCATTTTCTCCAGGTGAACTGATCTTTATCGGCTGGAGATCAGTTGTAATAGCAGGAGATATCTAGCTAGTACCTGGAGGTTGGCAACCCTAATCATGGTTATGATGCATGGGGATAGTGGTTAAGCCTTCCTCCATACACCATTTTCCTGACCAGAAACAGCCCCAGGGTTGCCTCATTGGGTGCGTCACATACACATAGGTTTCTGCAGTGGGGCAAATATTGCCCCCGAACCACTTCAGGCCTGGAAACAGTGTTGGGTGGAGGGTGTAAGCGTCTTCATCCCACATGTTGTAGTCCTGATCTGAATCAGGCTTCTGCGGACCTGGAAACAGTTCCCTGGATAGAACTCACAGCACATATCTGTCATCATGGCAGACCCAAGCATGACCTCGGGATATTGTCGAAGGCTTTCACGGTCAGAGTTCATTGGTTCTTGTAGGTTATCCGGGCTGTGTAACCGTGGTCTTGGTATTTTCTTTCCTGACGTTTCGCCAGCAGCTGTGGCAGGCATCTTCAGACATAGTGTTTGGAAGGCTAACATAGTCTTCCATAGTGTTTGGACGTCTTAGCTAGCCGTCCAAACACTATGGAAGACTATATGTCTTAATCTTTGAATGATTATTACAAGCATACGGAACTCACTTGAAGCTTGAAAAAATCCATGAAATGGGAACTCTACCGGAAGCCCATCGCGTCTTATCCTTCTCCGTTGCTTTTTGATATTCTTACCTGTTGTTTGGATGTAGATATTAAAAGCGCTCTGCGCCTCGTTTTGTATTATACTGCATTGTATTCATTTTCCAGACTTGTCCGGTCGCTGCTCTTACCTGTAGGGGGGTTTTCCTCCTCCTAAATATATTTCTAATTAGCATTTCTACAACTTGTGCTACAGTTGCCTTATTGGGCTTTATTTCAGCTTGTACTATTATTTTTGAATTCTCTATCCCTGTTTGTACTTGCTGCCTTATTTTGATTACCAAGCCTCCAGCTGGAGACCTCCAAGCCTCCAGCTGGAGATCTCCAAGCCTCTAGCTGGAGACCTTCTTCTATTACAACTGATCTCCAGCCAATAGAGATCAGTTCACTTGGAGAAAATGGTGGCTTTGGCCATTGGACTTTATGGCATCGAAGTCCCTCCCCTCCCCAAACCCTGCCCTCCTCAGGCTCTGCCCCAAAAACCTCCTGCCGGTGGTGAAGAGAGACCTGGCAACCCTACCAAGAGATCTCCAGCTACCATGTGGAGGTAGTAACCCTAGTATAAGTAGATCTATTCTTTAAAAGCAATGATACTTAAACTTAAATAAGCAAATAGCAATATCACATGGTCAATAAAATATATATATTTAAATTTTTCTGGTGTTGGACATGTTCATCAGTGGTCCATTATCACAAGGTAACCATATAGTTTATTGTCAAAGTGTCTCTCCACACACACCCCTTGGAGCCACAATGAATGCTTAAAAGCAATATCTGAAAAATACTAAAAACATCTGGTAAACTATAGCTGCCCCAACAAACTAAGTGCATTCAGTATTTCTTTTTATAGATCTATTTTCAATAATGCCCAAAACAGCATAATATGTAGTTTTAAAAATTCTAAATAATGAATAAAAGACAATGATAGCCAATCTATTATTTAAAAATACCTAAATATAACATAGTTAAGAAATTCATTAAATTTTCCGGTCAAGTACTTCCTGAGTCAATGTAAAGGACTGAAAATATATCTTGGCAACATTCCTTTGCCATTACCTGAAAAACTATAAAAGACAATTAAGGCTAATGCATTATTTACTGTATCTGTAAAGCTCTGAGCCCATTGACAAAATTTAGCTCACTGTTTAATATAGCTACCTGGTTAGACTGACACACTCTTTGTGATAGAGCCAATTTTCCACAAGTAGGGAGTTAACATGTACACACAACGATCATGAAATGATCTTGGTCTTTACAGTTTTTCAATTATTTGATTACTGATGAATAGGAATACTGTCAGAAAGCATTGGGTTAGATCCAATGGCTCACTTTCGCTAAGTCTTTCTCCGCCATGTCTCCTTGTATTGGGAGATAATGGCCACATTAATATATTGTGATAACACTTTGAATTTAAAGACATCGCCTTACTGTGGGAGATAAGAATGGCAAGAGAACTGCTAATCTGATGCTGAAAATTGTTGAGCAGTTAGCATTTAGGGAACCTGTTATCTCTTATTTTAAAGTTATTCTTTTCTCACTCAAGAAGAGTGCTTGGGCTTAACGAACTTGGCAATCATGAGGAAATCCACTTTTGAATATCTGCTCTCTCTTGTGAGGCTTTGTCTTAAATGACATTGTGATTCATAAATATCTCATGGCCACTCATGCTGAGAACACTTTTATCTTAATACAGGTGCTTAAGTATGTACATGTTAATACTTCTTGCTCTATGAAATTGTGTACAAATATGCCCATATGAACTGCTCTGCCACTAGCTGTACTTACAATTAGTTTATCTAGATTCAGTCAGCTAAATGGAAAGTGAAATTAATGTGTCATATCGTATTATCTACCCCTTCAAATCATTTTCATGAAAGAAGCTTCTCTGTCTCCCATGTTGCTTTTTTTATTGTAAACAATTCTAGAGATTATCATTGTACTTTTTTTCAGAATTGGAGTAATCATTATTAATACAGAATTTTAATGCCTCTTTTTAAATATTCTGTCATAACAGCGACCATTTACATGGGGCTTGTTTTTTTTTTAATGTTTTATTTTTAATAGAGGGATACAGAAAGGAAAAAAGATGGGAGAGGGAAAGGGTAGTCCGACTGCAATAAGCATAAGCCAAAAAAAAAAAAAACAGAACAAAATTATTCCAACTAGTAAATTCAAGGAACATTTAAAAAATCTACCAAATTTAAATACACGTTTACTGATTATGATATCTTTAATTAAACATATAATATTATGCTATTGTGTTGATGGAGTAACTAATATTTATTTATCATCTTATACTATATTACACATGTCTATAAGTTTATTGATATATAATCGTAGAATAACTGCCATTTTTCATTGAATTGTTCTGATGTTTCGTTCGTAGAGGGATTCATCATAAAGGTCATTTTGGCCATGTTGGCATAGTCAAGCATTTTGTCTTTCCATTCGCCCATATCAGGTATAGAAGTTTGTTTCCAGGTTCTTGCCAAAGCGGTTCTTGCAGCCGTTGTAGCATATTTAAAAACATCTTTAGATCTTGAAGGTAGGTCGGATGGTAGTATGCTCAATAAAAAATACTTGGGATCCAATTTTAGCTTCGTTTTAGTTATAATCTGTAATTCATGATGAATTTCTTTCCAGTACATTTGTACCTTTGGACACGTCCACCAGACATGGAAGTATGAACCATCTGTTGTCGACATTTCCAGCAAGCCCCTTTTTTCTCTTTTGGGTCAGCCATTTGGGAGATCATATTGGGTGTCATATACCACCTGTAAAACGTCTTGTACCAATTTTCCTTAGCTTCTTGACTTACAGTATATTTTAATTCTTAGGTACATTTTAATTCTGAGGTACAGAGTTTTTCCCAGTTTCCATTGATACTATCTCTCCAAGGTTCTGCATCCATTTGATCATATTGGTTTTTACTTGTTCGTCTTCTGTATCGTATTTCCAATACATGGGGCTTGTTTGCCCTGACATGGATACTGTTGGGGAGCTGGTTATTTTCCTGCTTCCCCACACCATCCTGATGCCTTTTTTACTTTAATGATATTGTTCACATGGCCAAATCGGCCCTGAACAATGTCACACTGAAATCAAAATAAGAAAAAAGAAAGTAACTATCTAACTAGCCCATAAAGAAATTAATATTTTTAATCTTAATTGTCTGCGACTCCTGATGCCTTCATCATGCACCTCCCAGATTTCCCCCAGATTTTCTGCAACGTTTCCCAAACCTGTTGCTTTTTTTAAGATAATTTTTATTGTATTTCATACATAGGGGTACAGAAAGAAAAAGGGAAGGGAGATAATGAAAAAAAGGTTATATATAACTATATCATTCTGATACACTTTTATCCCCTCTATCAGTTATGATGTGATGGTGGCTATTTGGATAGGAAAGTTCAGGTTTTTCCCAGTCCAACCTACATCGGCACCATGTTTTCCTATCCCAGGCCCTGAGATGGCCATTTCTCCCCCACTATCTTCTCAGGAGCTTTTGGGGTATTTCAAAATTGTACATATTGATATACAATATAACACTGTATTGATGGCTCAGATACCTTAAAAAAAAAACCTTTGAAGAGCCTCTACAAGACTGGCCCCTGCTTACCTGCCAGTGTGTGGCTGTCCTTGTGGGTTCTGCCTCTGGAGGTGGGGTACCTGTTAGGGTTCTGAAATGGAAGAGGTCTGCCACGGAGTGTGGGCTTTGCTCTCCCTGTTGGCACGAAGTGATCACCCAGTAGTGCTAAGTTCCCCCTATTGTGCTTTTCTCACCACCAAAGTACCTCACCACTCGCTCTAAGTGCGCATGTCAGGGAGCTGTCAGACAAGATCCCGTGCCGCATGCCCTACCTCCAGGGATGCCAGCCGGCAGGTGGGACCTGGAGATTCCCTGGAATTGCAGCTGATCTCCAAGCTACAGAGATCAGCTCCTCTGGAGAAAATGGATGCTTTGGAGGGTGGGCTCTATGGCATTGTACTCTACTGAGGTCCCTGTCCTCCCCAGGCTCCATCCCCAAATCTCCAGGAGTTTCCCAAGTTGGACCTGGCAACCATACCACCACCCATCCCCTGCCGGTGGTTAGGCAGAACCTGGCAACCCTACTACCTACCTTGTGAGTTGTAAGATGTCCTAGCCGAGGGTGTTGTAGGGCTGGGGGGGAATTGGGTGCTGTGGAGGGGGCTTGGCCTCCAAACGGGAGGGAGAATATTGGGCATACCCATAGTCAGCATCCTGAGCTGCTTGGGGCCTCATGGTCATGGCCACTGCAGTGGGAGGGCACTTGATTTTTGTGTTCAATTGGCCACTTTGGGCTATGCCAAGAGTTTTGAAAGCACAACTTTGTGCCTGTGTCAGGAGGCATTCCCAGGCTGAAAGGTAGGGTTGCCAGGTCCCTCTTCTCCACCGGCGGGAGATTTTGGGGGCAGAGCCTGAGGAGGGCAGGGTTTGGGGAGTGGAGGGACTTCAATGCCGTAGAGTCCCATTCCCAAAGTGGCCATTTTCTCCAGGTGAACTGATCTCTATCGGCTGGAGATCAGTTGTAATAGCAGGATATCTCCAGCTAGTACCTAAACTAAGTACCTGGAGGTTGGCAACCCTGCTGAAAGGGCTTAGAGTCGAATGACTCCAGTCATGCCCCACGAACTGCCCCAAACTACAATGGCACAGGGGCCTGTGCCTCAGTTGCGCCGATGGCCAGCCACTGCGGGGCTGCACGGGCACCCAAGAGCATCACAGCAGCACTGGGTGTCTGCGTTGGCATAACTGGCCCTTATGCTAGCATAACTCCAAGATACGCCGGAGTAAGGGTCAGTCCGCTCCCTGAGCCCCCACCTGAGGATTGCTTTGATAGTCACCTGT
The DNA here is from genome assembly GCF_029931775.1 of Euleptes europaea. Classification (NCBI taxonomy): domain Eukaryota; kingdom Metazoa; phylum Chordata; class Lepidosauria; order Squamata; family Sphaerodactylidae; genus Euleptes; species Euleptes europaea. The sequence goes on along the minus strand of NC_079316.1, from coordinate 30,606,529 downwards.
AGAGATAATCCCACAAGTAAGCAAACGTGTGTCTCAATCTTACAAAGAACACGGAGGGGGAAAACACATTTTTAACGGAATAAAGAGCCTTTCCCAAAAGTTATGTCTTAAAAGAGATGCAGCTTGGTTTGATTGCTCATGTCTATGTTCCTGGAATTACCTTTACTCTATCAAATGCATCATTACTTATGTGAATACAGGATGTGGATTCCTGTCTTTGGGAACTCCTTTTCGTACACAGCTGCAGTGTTATGTAGACAACATAGATATAACTTGTTCTCTTAATAGACTCTATAAACCCTCATTTCTAGCTACAAAATTTCAGACCTACATAACACTCTAAGGGAGGGAAATACACAGTTTGTTTTATTTCAGATGCTTCGAACTTGAAGTTTCTCTCCAGTCTCATTACCTTTTAGTGACTTTCTCAGAGTGGTATGCATGCTTACTTTTACTTGTTGCGGTCATGAATTCAAAGCCCTTAAGCGATCATAAATGTCACATGCAAGAACTATGAACACGTATTCGCCCAAACATTTTCTCACATTACAGCTGCTGTCAACTGCTGATCTAGGAAAACAATGAATCCCATTAAGCATCTAAAATCAAATTAAAAATAAATTATGTATAATGCAGCACAGGCATACCCCGTAAGTATATAAAAGCAAGTTTTGGCTTGTGTAGTATGCGATAGTTCAGTTCCAATAATATTTTATTGTGATAGCTTCAATATGTTTAGTACTAGATTTCGAGGCACCTGGAAACAAAATGGCTTCAGTTCCGAATGAGCTAATACGCGGTATCCCCAATGGAACAATTGTTTACCACGGGGTCTGTTTTATTATTCTTTTTTATGCAGTGTATGCTTGTCTCCTTAGTGTTGCTTGTTACCACAAAAAAAAAAAAATTCTGCTCAAAAGGCCCGATCTGTACAGTGGTACAGCTGAGGGAAGCCCATTCCTAGGGGGGTATGTGCTAGCATTGTTACTGTAATGGAAATATCCGACTCCTCCTGTTCCATATGATGCAGCTGTATCCTGCAAAGTGCATAAAATAATTATACCGGTGCTTTTTTTTACTATTTTCAGGGCTGGAACAAACCCAACAAATGATTCCAGTCTAGAAGTGATTGTGCATCACCACTCAATGTGAGAGTGTCTTAATTCACTTCTGAAATTTGCAGCCCAAACAGAGATGATTCTAATATTATTTGTTAATTAATTGTAATAAAACAGCACAATCCCGACGGATTTTGGTTTCAGGTAGCCAGCTCAAGATTGACTCAGCCTTCCATCCTTTCGAGGTCAGTAAAATGAGTACCCAGCTTGCTGGGCGTAAAGGGAAGATGACTGGGGAAGGCACTGGTAAACAAAGTCTGCCTAGAAAATGTCAGGATATGACATCACCCCATGGGTCAGGAATGCTTGCACAGGGGACCTTAACCTTTTTAAGTCTGTATTATTTTTCAATCCAAGAAGGATCTCTCGGATGTGCTCCCAAAGCCCGCATCTCAGAAGCTTAAAATGCCAGCTTCATTCCCTCCCTCCCACCAGCCAGCAATAGAGATCAGAATGTTGGCTCTGGATAGGATGTACTGGTCTGAGCTGATAATCAGAAGAAAACAAAGTGCTTAATGTGTTTCCCAAAAGGAGAAATGTTCCACTGAAGGTAAATGGAATGTTGGGGGACGGAGATCCTTCAATTCTAAAACAGAATTGTAAGAGAGAGAAGTTTTCAGCTAAATAGGGAGCTACCTAAGTAAACCCTGACCTCTTTTCCATGTTTTTCTTTCTCAATCTCTACTTTAGAGAAGAAGTAAATAGGGTGGGACCCTGGCTCTGTATGCCCAGGTGATAGGGTTGCCAACCTCCAGGTACTAGCTGGAGATCTCCTGCTATTATAACTGATCTCCAGCGTATAGAGATCAGTTCACCTGGAGAAAATGGCCACTTTGACAACTGGACTCTATGGCATTGAAGTCCCTCCCCTCCCCAAACCCCACCCTCAGGCTCTGCCCCCAAAATCTCCAGGTATTTCCTAACCCAGAGCTGGCAACCCTACCAGGTGAGGCTAAATCCCTCCCCCACTTTTGTGTCATTTCTCTGAATAAAATCCCATTTAATTCAATGGGGGTTTCTTACAAAGCAATCCTGTGCCTACTTACCTGAGAGTAAGCCCTGTTCAATATAGACACTTCCTTTTGAGTAGCCATGCAAAGAATTGTGTGCTCTGACAGTGGTGTGGAAGAGATGCATTAATTCTTGGCTATATTTTTAAAATTAAATTTTAAACAGCCAAAGAATAATTATATCTGGTAGCCTTCAAGGTTCAACAAGATCTATTCGCTGTGTCTATAATTTTTATAGCTTATGAATCTATAACCTGCAATCAGATAGTTGCGTTCTTTACATTCGCATTAAAAAACTGTGAATAACTTATGTCAGTGCAATAAATATTTTACCAAATTCAACATTAATAGGTACAGTAAGTAAATTTTCGCTTGGATAACTTAAATTTAAGTAACAATTATAAAACAGGCAAACATGGCATGCTTGGCATGCAGAAGGTACCAGGTTCAATCCCCGGCATCTCCAGTTAACGGGACTAGGCAGGTAGGGGATGTGAAAGACCCTTGCCTGAGACCCTGAAGAGCTGCTGCCGATCTGAGTAGACAATACTGACTTGGACAGACCAAGGGTCTGATTCAGTATAAGGCAGCTTCATGTGTGACCATGCCCACAGACATTCCAGATGAGATCTGGAAATACTCACATCCCACAATAGCACCCAAATGACACCTCTGACACCGTGTGCCAGGTCAGTAAGGTCACAGGCTGCTGTTAAACTCCTAGCTGGAAAGGACTGTAGTTCTTTCTTCAAACCGGCAGCCACAGTGGTTAGGGCTGCCAGCAGGGGATGAAGGGGGAGGGTTGCCAGATCCAAGTTAGAAAACTCCTGGAGATTTGGGGATGGAGCCTGGGGAAGACACCTCAGTGGGGTACAACGTCAAAGAGTCCACCCTCCAAAATATCCATTTTCTCCAGGGGAACTGATCTCTGTAATCTGGAGATGAGTTGTAATTCTGGGGGATCCCCAGGTCCCACCTGGAGGCTGGCATCCCTAACAGTGGTGCATGGAGACAGTGCTTCATCTTCAGGGCTCCTGCTTTTAGCTCTGCAGCTCTTTGCAGAGCTTTCCACACTGTTGTGTCTGGTAAAGAGAAACCTTAGCCAAGATGCATTCTTTCTCCTTCACGGAGATTGATCACCACCACTGATCATCCCATAAACTCGCAAACAATCCCACAGTTGCTTTGGATACAGGATCAGTTTACAATACAGAAATGCATTGACATTTGATAATATTACTTAAGCCCCTTTCAGTCATTACATTTCTGGTGCCGTGGCCACATGGATGGAACAGATGTGCTGCATGCAATATTCCCAGTTTGCGCCATCACTATATCTTCTGAAAAGGGCAACATGTGGATTTTCTGCCTTAGTACAGACCCTCTGGGCCCTGGTATGCATATTGTGAAGTTGGGATATATACTTGTTGCCTCTTTCAGAAGAAATGGCAATTATGCATGTCGGGAGCATTGTGTGTAGAGCATTTCTCCTGTACTTGTGGTCAAACATAATGGACTGAAAAGAGATTTAGCATACAGTGTTTCCAAACCAAATTTATGAAGGGAAGGGTCATCTACACAGCTGGTGGGCTACAAAGAGATTTTGCCTGGGGTCATTAGAGCACTGGTGCATCTGGACAGAGAAAGCCCTTCATGAGTTGGGGAGCACATATTTGAAGGACCGTCTCTCCTGATGTGAATCCATGCAACAACTGTGTTCCTCACTACAGGATGTCCTACTGGTCCCCTTGATCTTGTGGATACGAGGCCAGGCCTTTTCTTCTGCAAGCCCACCCAACCCCCAATCATATATATTATGCATAAATACATGAGCGTGGGGATTAAGTACAACTAAATGGATTTGCAGTAATAATTCAACATTAATCATTTTGCTGCTTCCTTGGGTCAAACCAATGCACCAGTAGAATTTCTTCCTTGTTTTTTTTAAAGGCGATCTGGTTTCATTGTTCTGTCTTCAGCCTCGGATGCCTATTTGGTCATTTCTCATCCCAAGATACATTTGAGCATCGATTGCCAGAAAGCTGCTTCTCTGGTGGAGAGTGGAACACCAGCAGAACATGTGTTCAGGCTGTATTTGGTCTAGCCCAAGCCATCAGGTCAACTAGCATCAAACTCCTTCACACAGGAGAATGTGTAGAGTCTCTGCTTTGGAGGTTCCTGTTCACATACATATAAATTACTAGCAATGCAATCTTATGTGGAGGTATATACACTGAAGTCAATGAGCTTAGAAGGGTGTAACTCGCTTTGGGTTGCATTGTTGGTGCCTTGCTGTGGACTTGTCTGGAAGAAAACCGCATTTTCTTTTATTGCTTTGACTTCAATCATTATCTCATCTTTTATCAATGCTGCTTGTATTGGTTGATTTTTTGTAACAGCTTGTTTTCCTTTCCTTTCCTTTATTGTCAAGTTGCAGCTGATTTACGGCACCCCCACAGGGTTTTCAAGGCAAGAGACCTTCAGAGGGCGATTTTTCCATTGCCTGCCTCTGCACAGCAACTCTGGACTTCCTTGGTGGTCTCCCATCCAAGTACTAACCAGGACTGACCCAGCTTAGCTTCTGAGCTCTGATGAGATCGGGCTAATCCAGGGCAGGGCAATAGTTTCTCTAGTGAAGGTGTCTTTTGATATTGCATACTGCCTTGAGAGCATAAGGACTAAGAGGCAGCACAGTAATAAATAAATAAATAAATTCTTCTTCCTGATTAAGAAAGTGAAATGGTAGTTGCAAAAAAAGAAGACACCTAAGTGGTACAAACAAAATATAGCTTTTCTTTCTTACTAATTCTAACGAGTGGATACAACTTACTAGCTGAGATAAGCGGCTTTAAACTTGGCTAGCCCAATTGATTTCAATGAAACTAGCAAAACGATTCTAAACAAATTGGCCACAATCCAAGACAAACATCAATGCCTTTAAATGCATTGATTGAAGTGGTCTTAAATGCATAACTCTATATTGGGTTTTGAACTTTACACGAAAATAGGTCGATTAAAACCAATACTCCTAGGTATTATGCTGATAGGTAATTGCCCCCAATCTAGTGGTGCTTTATATATTTACACAAAACTCTCCCACTTACGATACTGAGTGAATGCTCCCAAGCATTCATTGCTCACTTTATAGGAAGCACTGGATTCACACAGAATTCCCTCCCCCAACATCTCTTTCCCCTCCCCATATATTCATGTGAATGTCAAAGCCGGCATGCCCACAAGCTCCATGATGAAGCACATAGAGAGATTTTGATTAGGATGACTCTATTTAAAAATGGCTTGTGAATTAGATTAGGTTGTGAAGGAGGTTAGCAGCCATGTGGAACGGTGGCTGGGCAAGATTGAACCCCCCCCAAAAAAACCAACCGGTTGGACCAAACCCTAAATAACTGCAATGCTGGAAATGTCTAGTTCTCAAATCAAGGTATTTAAAACCCCATTCATTATTTTAACCTTCTTGTAAAAAGAAAGAAAGAAAAAGTAATCTTCCTGACTGCTGCTTCTGTTAACCTGAAGTATAAGGGTTTGAGTTCTGCCTGCCTATCAGCATGAGCAAAATCTTGGCATGTCAGAGGTCAGCTGAACTTTGTGACCTCTAGGGCAACTTTGTTCCAGGTAAACAGATCCAGGTTACTTGGATCTGTTTTTAAAACTGAACCTTTAAAAATACTTACTTGATACTTCTTTTCCAAAAAAACTGTGCAACTCTATTATAACAAAAAAAATAAATATGGCTCATTTCCAACCATAATGGCATTGGTAGCCCTGTTCCAAGACAGGTAATATTTCCCATACCTGATTCTTTTTATTAACAATCCCATGATTTATCACTGTTATTGCCATTTTATAGATAGGGGAACTGAGGCTGAGTCCAACCAGGGTTCTGTTCAGTGAAATTGGGATATGAACTGAAATTGTTCCTTTACCATAATATTGAAGTCAACAGTGCTATTTTGAAGAAGACTGGCAAGAGTGTGAAGGTTAAGTATTCTTATCTTTTCATGCCTTTGGATTGTAAATCTGCATTGCTAACATCCTGAAGAAGAGAAAGCTGGTCCACTGTAAATGAATTGCTTGGCCTGAGGTCAGAGGAAAGGGAAGAATGATCAAAGTGTCTGGACGCTAAAGTGGGGGTCATCTCTCTCCTTCAAGTCATGAAGAACTCTGATCATTTTAATATGCATAGGTATGCATTTAATTATTGCCAGCTCTTTTATTCACCAGCATACATGGAAGACCTGGCAACAGAAGAAAGGTGTACCAGTGAGAGTATGTGAGCTGTTTCTGCTTCTTGTCGTAAGGACACAGGAAATGAAAGTCTCTGTTTCATTCCAGCCGTGAGTGTTGCCCAAGACATGTGCCCAGTGAGCAAACTACCCTTCCTTACATTCGCTGTAAGTTTAACAACAGCAAAAATAGATCCTGTCAACTTTGCAGTTATATTTTCTGACACACAGAAATGATGACACACAGTGCAGAGGTCAAAGAATGATGCTAACAGTGAAAGTGGGAAGAATGTGTTAATCGTCACCCTTTCCAGCTTGGCATCACCCCCAACCCTTGTCTCCTGAAAAGTGATTGCTTAGAAGTGCATAATTGTGTGTATTTGTGTATGTGTGTGAAAATGAGTACTGTGTGTGTGTGAGAGAGAGAGAGAGAAAATTATTACAACCAACGTATTTAGTCATTTAAAGTAGTTATGTTCCACCTTGTCTCCTCACAAAGTGGCTAACAAAGCAAACAAGAGCGGTGAGGACACAAAACATCAAAAATGTTCTTGAACAAGATAAAAACAATGCACTGCTAAAAAAAAAAAAGTTCAGAATTAAAAACCCACAGTTAAAAACCCAGCCAAATTGGCTGAGACAGTTTATCCTCCTTTAGAAAGTACTCTGGAATAAAACTGTTTTATAGGGGGTTACCGCACTTGTATTCCCAGCGATGTATTAAGAGTTTGAAAATGTTATAAAAAATACTGTTCGCACTTTCTATGTATTCCCACCAATGTATTAAGAGTTTGAAAACGTTATAAAAAATACTGTTCGCACTTTGTTTGGCCCCTTTAGCTGTGAAGACGTCTTCCAACCATTTATAAGCCATGGTATCCAAAAACCCTTTTAAAGCTATGTTTTTTATAACATTTTCAAACTCTTAATACATCGCTGGGAATACAAAGTGCGGTAACCCTCTTATACTCCTTCCTGAAGGCAGTAATTGAACATGCCTTCTGCATCTACTCTGGTAGGCCATTCCAGAGGAGTGGATTTACCACAGAAAAAGTCCATGACTTAATTGTTGCCATAGGGACACGACTAGGAGACTGTTGGCTGCCATCCTACTGGGAGCAGCAGGTGAGCTCTCGTCCCTGGGCTCCAGGCCCAGAAAGAAGCAGGAAGTGATGCTGTGTGATGATGCATGACGTTGTGATGTCACTTCCAGTTTGTACCTGGAAATTACAAGCAATTTACAATCAAGAGGCTAAAGAGAACGACTGATCAGGATTATTACATGCCTCATCCATTAATAAATGCAATTTAGTTTTCAACAAATCTGGAGCATGTATTTTTTGTCAGTCTTCGGTGATTTCACCATAGTTTTGTATGTTCCTCATTTTAACTACTTTCTATATTTTTCCCCAAGAGTTATCAAAAATAGGCAAATTCTGATTTCTTTTCAAATTAGCTGCAACTTGTATCTTGACCTTTATGACGAAGTCCATAACCCAACTTTCCATTTTATCCCTCAAGATACATTTCAGACATATTTTAACACCAATAAGCAGCTTATACTCTGTTATGTCTTTTAATTACTGTAATTATCCTTATCCAGTAAACCTTTATCATAGGACTGACCACCTCATACAAATGAAATCAGTCAGCTGAGTATTACACCTCCAGTATCCACCATGATCTAATGTCATTTTTTTTGCACTTCATAGTCAGATAACATTGGTATATAACTGTTTATTAGTTATTTTTCAGTGTCACACTTGATAGCGTGGAATATTATAAACAAAAAACCTGGCCGAGTCCAAAACAATCTATATTGGATCTAGCAATGAGTGAGCAGAAAGGAAAATGTACCGAGCACAGTTTTGCTTGTGCAAACAACGGCACAAGGACTGCAGCAACATGTTACGCTTCAGTTCCAGATGGGCGGCTATGTTTTTAGCAACAAAATAAAGCAGCAGTCCAGTGGTACCTTAAATACTTACAACGTTGATTCCAACATCAGCTTTTGTGAGTGAGAGCCCACTTCCCTGGAAGCTAGTGAAGTATAAAATGTGCCCTGTGGAGCAATCAAACATACAACAGATGGTTTGCATGATTTAAACTTAATTTATGTTTGAAACTGCATCGGAAGGCTTACTTTGTAATATGTCTGGCACATATGGAAAAAATCCTTGGGATACGATCACTTTCATTTAGCATAAGATAGCGAGGAGTAATTTTAGTGTTTCTGCTTGCTCAAGGACTGTTGCACATGTGGAAGTCTTCTATGGGTTCCAACCCTATGACTCCAATTGTCAATCAGTTATGTCCTGATTGGCATATGGTATAATAGGCGTTGGCCAAAGCCAGTTCATGGCACCTGGCAGCAGCTCTTGATACTGCCGCTGATCTGCTGGATCTGCCCTCCCTCTTCACCTGCTCTCTCTACCTGAATGAGTACAAAAGCCCCTTACAGGCACCCTGAGGTCATGTCTTTTGCATGCTATGCATTCCTCAAAGTCTTAAGGGGGGGAGTTTGTGGAGTTTGCTGTGGTATGATAAGAATTTCTCTGGATCAGGCCCAATACGTTTGAGAAGACCAGCTGGTAGAAGAAAGCAAACACACATGTTCCACATACTTAGCAGGCATAGGGCCAGAGTATATGCCCTCCCAGACCCACCAACACCTGCAGACAAGGTCGTGGCTGTTGACGGGATTCACATAGCTCAAGGGTGATTTTTAAGAGCCAGGACTCATGTGCAAAAGGAGGGGAAACCAGCCTGTGAACCAGCGCTGGGCAAGTCTGAGTTGCACTAACCTTCAAAACAGACAAACCCTCAGGGCTAGTTGTGTTGCAACCTTCTGTCATCACTGTTTCCAAAATGTATAGATACTTGGTATTGGAACATACTCTCATTGTTGTGTTCATCTGGGGAAATGCCAGCTCTTGGAGAAGACGCTGGCTGGACTCCCTGTACTGATGTTAGAAGCTGTTTGCTCAATCGGCACAAGTGCAGATCTCATCCCCATTGCAATCCATGTTTGATTTAGCTTCTGCAACAGTGCTGATCAGTTAGCAGTGGGTGGGCTGGGTGTGTGTGTGGGGGGGGGTTGTGCCTGCAGGGAAGACACCATGTGCTATCAACACAGGATAATTATGCTCCAAGTTAGATCTTAATCAAGTTTTCATTGTTTCCTGAATACCACCTGATCCACAGGGATATGGCATGGGGTTGGATGCCAGTTTTGAGGCTTCCGGAATGCCTGGGAAGTAGATAAAATGCCCTGGACTGGGATGAATGACTGTGTGTGCTTCTTCAGAGGATGACTCAAATGTGCTCATTCAAGCAGATCCAATCTCCTTGAGCTTGCAGTAGTACCTCCACACAGCTGACATCAGCAACTGGATTACAAATGGGGTTGGCATGGCGGGGGTGTGTGTGTTACTGCTTTGTAGAACAGAGGTTGGAGATTACAGGACTGAGAGATTTATTTCCTTTTTTTGCCAGAACATCAGGTTTCACTAGCTGGAGTTTATTAGTTTATTTCATGTATGCCCACCTTTCTCCCCAATGGAGACCCAATCAGCTTACACTTTTCTCTTCTCCATTTTATCCTCACAGCAACCCTGTGAAGGTAGGTTAGGCTGAGAGTGTGTGACTGGCCCAAGGTCACCCAGTGAGCTTCCATGGCAGAGTGAAGATGTGAACATGGATCTCCCAGATCCTAGTATGATGCTCTATATCCACTACACCACATTAGCTCTCCAATTACAAAAAGGGCTCCAAATTCAGATTCACAAAACCACCTACATTTGGATGTTACAATAGGTCCCTTCATGAATCTGGCTGTGTTTATTCAATACGAACTGGGATTCTAAATGGGGATTAAATTTAGGGTTAGAATCCCAGCTTGTATGCAGTAGAGAGACTCCAGTTCACTGAGGTACCTGCATTTATCTGTCATGGTAAATTGAAGGGTGACCAGACTTGGCAGTGTGTCATAAAGCTGTAGGGACAAAGGAGAAAGGGAAGTGGAAGGAGTAGGGCCTGTGCGACCACAAGCTGTGATCATGCACAGTTGGAGTTTAATAGCAGCTTGTAGGATTGACAACTCTGTCCTGGGAAATTCCTGGAGATCTGATGGCATTGCCTGGGGCGCGTGGAGTTTGGGGGAGGCAGGGAGCTCCCTGAGGATATGATGTTGATTGAGGACTTCCATGACTCTGAAACTCTATGGAATACTCTCTAAAACTGCCATTTTCTCCAAGGGAATTTGTCTCTGTAGGATGGTGATCAGTGGCAATTCTGGGAGAATTCCAGGCCATGATTGGAGATTGGTAAACCTAGGTAGGTGTGATTTCTGACTGTACATCAAGATCTGCAATAGTTTTATTAGAGGTCAGATTTAACATTTGCTAGCAACAGGCTCAGAGAGGTGATTGCCCTAAAACAGCTACTCTTACATACACCATCCACTACTGTGGAATCCTTCAGGAGAAAGTCACTGCGTGAAAAGGCATCAGGATACTGGTTTTGATGTAGAAACACCCAAACAATTGGAGTCATACACATCCCATAAAAATTTCTGAATTTTTAACCAACCACAGTCTCTAGTTCATGGTACTCTCTTAATAGTGGCACCAGGGCTCCAATTTAATGTTTTTTTAAAAAAATATTTTTTTTATTTTCTACTTAAATCACATTCAGTTCCATCATTCAATTTAACATAATTGTACAACATAAACAATATTTATCTAAACAATATAAATTCTAACTTGTTGACTTCCCCTCTACCCTCTTCTATCTATTTGATATCTCTGTTCCCTTTGTATTTAAATTCTAATTCATTATAGCATTTCATTTATAAATTTAATTACATATCTTTTCGACTTAAAATCTGAATATTAACATTAATATTATTTCTAGTTTAATCAGTTGAATTAGATCAAAACATACCCTTTTATATTTCCCAAGTTAAATTCATTTACACAGTATGTTGTCCATGCCTCCTATTCTCCCACAAATTCCATATTCTCCTTTTGATTTACTAATGCAGTAAGTTTAGCCATTTCTGCTAGTTCCAACATTTTATTAATCCAGTCCGCCTTATCCGGTGTCTCAGACATTTTCCATTTTGCTGCATAAACCAATCTTGCAGCTGTAGTGGCATATATCAAAAAAGATCACTGAGTCAGTATAGATTCCGGTATGATACTTAACAATCATTTCCAGAGTTTTAGGGATGTTTTGTTGTATTATCAGTCTTAATTCACTATAAATCATATCCCAAAAGTTCTTGGCGTTTTCACATAGCCACCATAGATGATGAAAAGAACCAACTTCATCTTGACATTTCCAACAATTTGGTGACATTGTTCTATACATTTTAGCTACTTTTTTTGGTGTCAAATACCACCTGTAGATCATCTTATAAATATTCTCTCAACGATTGTTAAAGTATATATTTCATATCTCTTGACCAAAGTCTTTCCCATCTATTCAAAGGAATGTTATAACCCAGTGTCTGTGCCCAAGTTATCATCATAGGTTTGATTTGATCTTGTTCTGTATATATTATCAACATCTTGTAAATCTTCGAAATTAGATCCTTGTTATCCAATAACATTTGTTGTAAAGTTGGTTTATCTTTAGTAAAGCCTATTTTCATATCCTGTATATATACAGATTTTATCTTATGATATTGAAACCAAGTCAGATGTTCTTTTAGGTCTTCATGATCCTTTAGGGCACATTTATTGCCCTCCCATAACAATCGGTCCTGGTATGTTACAAATTGAGATGGTCTCAGTGGTCGTAATGTTAACATTTCTTGTTTAGAGATCCATAGAGGTGTTCTGGTTTCTAAAAGATATTTATATCTTAACCAAATTTTTATTAAGGAAGATTTTACAATATGATGTTGAAAAGCCGTATGGTTTTTAAGTTTATCATACCATAAGTAACCATGCCACCCAAATCTGTTGTCAAAACCTTCTCAATCCAATAACCGTGTATTTTTTAATTGTATCCAGTCCTTTAGCCATACCAAAGCCAATGCTTCTGCATATAATTTAAAATTTGGAAGAGCAAATCCTCCTCTTTGGAGTCGACCAAGTATTTACAGACAATTCTAGATTTTTTCCCTTGCCAAACAAAATTCAGCAAGTCCTTCCTCCACACATCAAAGTATTTTGTTTGTGTAATTATTGGCAAATTCTGAAACAAAAACAACAGTCTTGGTAAAATATTCATTTGTATTACTGAAATACGACCCAAAAAATAAATTTTTTTATTGGACCATGATATCATGTCTTTTTTAACTAATTCCCAATGTTTAACATAGTTTTTAACTATTAAGTCTTTACTTTTGTTTGTAATCCAAATGCCTAAATACTTTACTTTGTTTGTTTTCTCCCATCTTGAAGTATTTATAAAGTCTTTTTCTTCTTCTTTTGAGAGATTCTTAAACAACATCTGAGTCTTATCTTGGTTGATCCTAAATCCAGAGACTTCACCATATTGCTTCAGTAAATCCAACAAATTGTTTATAGATTGATTCGGGTCACTCAGGATGAGTAGTAAGTCATCTGCAAAAGCTCTCATTTTGAATTCTTGTTTGTTTACTTTAAGACTGTGGATTGCGTCTGTATCACGTATCTTACAACATAATGTTTCCAAAGTCAAAATAAAAAGCAGAGGAGAAAGCGGACATCCTTGTCTAGTCCCTTTTTGTATTTCACAATTATCTGATATGGATTCATTCACTAATATTTTGGCTTTTTGCATATTGTAAATAGCATCAATCCCCGTGTGAAATCTTACACCAAAATTCATTTTTTCCAAAACTTTTTTCATATATTCCCATGAAACCATGTCAAAGGCCTTCTCAGCATCCAAAAAAATAAAAGCAGCTTTATGTTTATTATTTTGTTCATAATATTCCATTGTATCTAATAACATTCTCAGATTGTCTTTTATCTGTCTCCCAGGGACAAAGCCCGCTTGGTCTTCATGAATCAAGGTTGTAATAAATTGTTTTAGGCGATTCGATAATATAGAAGCATATATTTTGTAATCCACATTTAATAGAGAGATTGGTCTATAATTAGTTACTCTATGCGGGTCTTTTCCAGCTTTATGGATTAACGATATAAAAGCATGAGACCACGTCTCAGGAGAAAGTCCCATATCTAATATTGTGTTACATACCTTTAAAAACGGATTCTTCAGATCATCTTTAAACAACTTAAAAAACAAAGCTGTAATTCCATCTGGGCCAGGTGTTTTGTCTATCTTCTCTTTAGATATTGCTTTATGTTGTTTGGAGGATAACTTGTTGATATTTACTGTTCTCAAATATTTATCCATTTTTTTCTGAAATAAGATCTTTTTGGTATAGTCTGGTATAAAATGATACAAATTCTTTCTGTACGTCTGTTGTAGTGTAAACCGGTCCTTTTTCAGTCTGTATTTTACTGATTATCTTCTTCTGCATAGAGTCTCTTAATTGACTGGCCAAAGGTTTGCCTGGACGATTTGCATGTTCAGAGTATCTTTGCTTCGCATATTTCATATTTTTATTCATTTCTTCCATAACCACCAGATTGAGTTGATGTTTGACAACCTTAATCTTTAGCACAATATTTTTCCTCTGGTCTTCTTTAGATTCCATTATAAGTTGTTGTTCTAAATTTTGTAATTCCCAGATTATATAATTTGTTTGTTGTAGTTGTTTTTTCCTCCCTGCAGTGTTCTTCTGAATCATAAATCCTCTCAACACAGCTTTAAAAGCATCCCAAATTATATTTAAACTGGTTTCTCCATTCATATCGATCTCAAAAAAATCCTTAATAAGAGTATGTATTTCTTTTCTTATTTTGTCCTCTCGTAAAAGTCTATCATTCAACCTCCATCTGAATGCTTGTCTATTATTCCATTCGAAAGAAACTGGATTATGGTCTAAAAAAGTTCTAGGTATTACTTGTACCTTACGTAATTGCGTAAATATAGATTTACTTGCCCATATCATGTCAATACGGGAGTGTGAGTCATGTCTTGCGGAATAGAAGGTGTATTCTTTAAATGTCATATTCATTGTTCTCCAAATGTCTTGTATTTTAAATTCCTCAATAAGTTGGAAAAAAGTCTTAGGAAGGCAGCCTTCCTTATCATCCTTGACCTTTGATTTTTTTTTTATCAGTTGCACAATCTATAACTCCATTGAAGTCACACATTAACAGTATTTGTTCTTCAGTATGTTGCAATAGAATGTCGTGAAGCTGCTTCTAGAATTGTGCTTTACCCTCATTGGGTGCGTAGATCCCTACCACCAACGTTTTTTGGCCTAATATCTTGGCTCTGATTATAAGTATTCTGCCATCTTTATATACTAGTTCTGGAGCAAATGAGGCATGTGCATAGATAACTACTCCTTTAGTTTTTGTATTTGATGAAGAGATGAAGATTTGCCCCAAAGAGTTTCTTTCTAGGTACTTTTTGTCTTTCCTAGAAATGTGAGTTTCCTGCAAACATATTAAAGAGTATTTTTGTTTTTGTAAAAATTTGAAAATCCATCCTCTTTTCACCTTTTCATTTAGACCATTTACATTCCACGAAATAACTTTAGCCATACTGTCAGAGTGTTAATATATAGGTTTTATAGTCCACCCACTGCTCCTTTCGCTGTGTCATCATCATCTTCTTGACTAGAATCTTGCTTCTGGTCTGGTGTAAGGCCTGTGAGTTCCTTTCTGTATTTTCTCAAAAATTTCCCAACATCTTCCATCGTAGTGATAGTGTATTTCACTTCTTTGTAAGTAAATGTTAGTCCTTGTGGTAACAACCATCTGTATCTTATTCCACTTTTCCTCAGAGTTGCTGTGAAGTCTTTAAAAATATTCCTTTTTGTCATCAGATGTCTTGGTATATCCTTAAGGAGTATTAATGCATTACCTTCCAGGACTATTGGGTCTTTGTAGTGCTGTTGCATTATATCTTTCATCCTGACATCATAGAAGGATATCATAACATCTCTTGCCTTTACTCTCTTCAATTTAAGGGGCAAAGGCATCCTGTAGATTTTATTTATTGCATGGTCTAATTCTTGTTCTTCTATGTGGAATAAGGCAGCCAATGTTTTCACCAGTGATTCTCTTGTAGCACCACAGTCTTCGGGTAGATTTCTCAGGCGTAGATTAGATTCTCTGACTTTCAAGTCCATCATAGCAAGTTTATCTTTCGTGGTTTCCTCTTGTGTTTGTAGTTTTTCCAGTTGTTTTTCATGGCCTTCCACTTTCCTCCTCACTTCTTTGTGTTCTTCAGTCATTTTCTTTTTTCTTTTTTAAATTATTTTTATTATTTTCCACAATTCAACAAAAATAAACATATCTCAACAATATATTCAGTTGTAACTACTTGTAACAAAAAAAGCTCATTGCTATTACTGAGAATATGTTATCTATAGTATTCAATGCTATCTGCTATATATGACTTCCCCGCATCTTCTTCAGTCACTAATTCTACTGGTTAACACTTTTGCATTTCAAATTGATTTCTAATCCTTATTTTCTCTCATACAGACTTGCTTTAAGCTATCTATACTACTTCTATAAACAATTTCAAGTCCTACATAGTTATAATATTATCATCATTGTCTCTATATAACATTCTATTATTCTATAATGAAGGGATTAGATCAATACATAAACAAATTTTTCCATTTAAAAATTCATCAAAGTAAATCCACCGTGCCTCCCTTACACCCCAAAAATAAGCATCATCTTAGCCATTATCTTGTTTTGGGAGGGGATCTACCAGACCTTCTTTATTTCCCAATCTCCAACCCCCATTTTTCAGTATAGTAGCTGCAATTCTGGCCTCTGAAAATGTAAAAGAAGATCCCAGTGATTGTATCCATTGGCTTCTTGTTAAAATTTCCAGCAGCTTCTTGGTAAGATCATTCGTCATGTCTCCCTCCATCGCTGGCTGCCAGGGAGTGTTTTCTTGGGATAATAATGTTCCTCCTGTCAGCAGTAACTCAGACAAGTAGATTGTAGAGGTATTGAATTCTCTCATGTTGCTCTCTCTCATTGCCAGCTGGTCATTTGCAGCTACCTCTTTAAGAATAAATTGTTCTAATTCATTGTCATTATTTCCAGATTTTATCACCATTTCCACATAGCATTCAATAGTCATCTCCTTAGTAGAACCTTCTATTTCCATTGACATAATTGTTGTCGTATCTTGGGTCTTCATATCGTGGATCTCCTCAATAATTGTATCCAATTTTCCATTAATTCCATTAATTGATTTAAATAGGATATTCATCATCTCAGCTAGTTGAAATGTGAGAGCGCTTGTTGTTTTTCAAAGACTAAATCTTGTTGCACTGCAAACATGTCCATTTGTTTGAGTAACATCTCTTCCATCCTCTTGTTTGACATATCTGCTTGTATTCTTATATAGAAGCAGGCTTTGTAATTTTCAAGATATCCTCAATTACACTTCAAAGCGGCACAGATAAAGAAAAGGAAGTAGACAGGAAACTGCAGTATCATAGACCCTGCGTCGTCTCCTCTCGGTGGTTAAGTGGTAGGAACGATCTGATGGTTACACTGGGGAGATTCACTTCAAGTCTTCCAATCTGCCCTGTCTTTTCGATGGTAACAAAGCCCTTCTTGTTATCTTCTGGTCTTAAGAGGCGACGTGGCTGGATTGATTGAATCAAAGAGAACCGGAAGTGGGGGGGGAGGTTTTCATCTCCCTCCCTCCCCTCAAAACATTTAATTGGTAGTTGTAAAGTCATTCAAAAGTCCCTTTTATTGCGTCTACTCACTGATCAAGTTGATAAGGTCTTAGTCGGTTCATTTAATGGAATTTGTTTATTTAAAAAGTCTCGTTACGCTGGGTAGGGAGTCGCCGGTTTTCGTAGGTGTTTTTATCATCATTCAGGTCTTCTCAATCAAGATAAAGGCAAAAAGTGTCTTTTTACTCACACTGACTTCCAAAGGTGAGGCTTCTTGTTCTTTTCATAGATTCTTTGATGTTAATGTATAGAGGAGGTCAAAGCCTAAATCCAAAGAGTCGTCCGTGGCAATGGTAGCCCCTATGTGCCGGCGGGGACAACTTCCAAAACTCCGAGAGGCTTAATAAAGGCTCTCTCAGAGAATATGGGAGTCCAACCGCTCTTGAAGGCTGCAAGGGAATTTCCTGCTTCTCGATCCACTGTTTAGGACCGAGTTGGGGTGCTTTCTGCACTCCAAATCTAAACGACTCTTGGTGTCTCCTGGGAGCCCCCAAGAAACAATGGCGCTCGGACCAAACGCTCTACAGGAAGTCAATGTTCTTCAGTCATTTTCTTGACAGAGGCATCCATTGTCTTCATATCAGATTGCAGTGAAGTAACCTGAGTCTTCACCTCCATCACTTCTTTTGTTACAGTGTCCAGTTTTTCAGCTAGCATCTCAGTTAGCTGGCTCATTTGCTTTTCTTGCTGTTTGGACATTTGTTCCATTTGTTTGGTAAAAATATCAGTTTGTTTGGCTAAAAGGTCTTGCATCTTTTTGTCTTGTTTCTCCATTGTTATATCTGTAGAAGGTTTAGCTATTGCAGGGCTATGCAGTGATCCATAACGTTGCCGTGGAGCAGACATATAATCTAGCAGTAATCTCAATATAAAGGCAGGTCTCCAATCTTTTAGTCCTGAGGTATACTGATTCTAGTATAGCCTCCCAGCTAATTCGCCGTAATTTTAGACGTTTCTTGGTTCTCCGCCGGGAGCTCCTGGGAAGACACAGTGCTTCGGTCAGCAACCCTACCGGAAGTCCTCCAATTTAATGTTTACTTACTCCATCTATACCCTGCCTATTTCCACAATGGGGACCCAAAGCAGTTTACACCATTCTCCTTTCCTCCATTTTATCCTCACAGCATCCCTGTGAGGTAAGGTAGGCTGAGAATGTGTGACTGGCCCGAAGACACCCAGCAAGCTTCCATGTTATGCACAAGGTGACCTTACCAGTGACTGCCACAAAAATCTGGAAAAGTCCCTTTCTCTGTAGGCTTCCCTTGGCCAAGGTCTCTACAACGTATGGAATCACTTAAGACCTTCTTGATTGACTTGGTTTTCCATACTGAGAATTAATTTACTGAGCAGAATGAGTAACGCTTCATTTGTTTTTAAGTTTTCTAAAATGTGAATTTTATGTGTATTTCCCACTCAAACCTTTGTGGCAAGGTTGTCTTTTGATTTGATTTGATTTGATTTTATAAAATAACTCGTCCAGTAGATAGTACCTTGTTTAACTGTGGAAAATCTGAAAAAGCCAGACAGCAAAATGTAATCTTCAGTTGGTTTAACAAATTTGTGCACAGATGCTTAGAATAAAAAAGTGTTTGTGTCAGAGGTGGGGGGTGTCAGAGGATAATATGATATTTTGGTCATCATAAAATGAAATACCACTTTAAGACTGCAATCCTTTTCACCCTTTCCTTGGGAGTAAGGCCCAATGAGCTCAGTGAGTCTGAGTAAACATGTTTAAACTATCTAAAGTTGCCAACTCCAAGTTGGGAAATTCTCAGAGATTTGGGGGTGGAGCCTGGGGGTAGGTGGGGGGGAGAGGAGGTACCTCAGTGGGGTGTAGTGCCATAGAAGTCACCCTCCAAAGCAGCCATTTTCTCCCGAGGAACTGATCTCTGTAGTCTGGAGATCAGTTGTAACTCCAGGCGATCTCCAGGCTCCCCACCTGGAGGCTGGCAACCTTAAGACATTCCCACACTTTGTTACTGAAGCATAAAAGAGCTGTCACGGTTAAAGCTGGCAAGATTGTACTTAAAAGTTTAATCACAGGATGAAGGTTGGTTTGGTCTCGCTCCTTCCTTTAACCCCGGGGAAAAGCAGGGTGCAATCTTTCCTATCATTATGCACAGGTAAGTCCCATTATCTTCCATTGGACTTACACATGAGAATGTAGGCCCAGGACTGCAGTCTTTGCATTCCACAATTATTTCACACATCTGTAAACTCAGTGGCCCTGGGTTGTTTCTGAAGCTCATTTCTTACCAAATGAATGGATGTGAAGGAAGACACGTTCTTTCGAGGTTACTCATTCCTCAGAGCTGTAATGTCTGAGCTTGCAGAACAGGATCTCTATCTGCAGTAGGGAAAGGGACATATGTAGTGAAAAATCATGTTGTCATGTGAGTTCAGCCTTTGGTACGTCAAGGGCATTACACAAGCAAGAATGATCAGATTGGCCTGTGCTAAGGACCTCTCAACCCAATATTTGTGGTACGTTTTCTCCCCTATGTACCAGAAATCACTGCCACCAGAAATCTTGCACTTGTGCACCAGAAATCACTGTAAAAAAAAACCCCTCAGAAAATGATGGTGGAATGTTCTGTGGGATTCAAGAAAAGATCTGAGGCTTTTCTGTCACTTATTTGAACAGGAGCCCTGTGGCACAGAGTGGTAAGCTGCAGTAATGCAGTCCAAAGCTCTACTCACGACCTGAGTTCGATCCCGACGGAAGTTGGTTTCAGGTAGCTGGCTCAAGATTGACTCAGCCTTCCATCCTTCCGAGGTCGGTAAAATGAGGACCCAGCTTGCTGGGGGTAAAGGGAAGATGACTGGGGAAGGCACTGACAAACCACCCGGTAAACAAAGTCTGCCTAGAAAATGTTGGGATGTGACATCACCCCATGGGTCAAGAATGACCTGGTGCTTGCACAGGGGACATTTACCTTTACCTTTAGAACATCCTACTCTCAGGTAAACAATTCTTTTCTAACAAAACAAAGCAAATATAACAGCTGGATAAGGCTGAAATGCTTAGAATACCTGCCCAGGAAAACCCCAATGGCAGAAACATAGCAATTCCTACACCCCAACCCCAATACTTTGCCACTGGTGGGAGGTTTTTGGGGCAGAACCTGAGGAGGGCGGGGTTTGGGGAGGGGAGGGACTTCAGTGCCATAGAGTCCAATTGCCAAAGTGGCCATTTTCTCCAGGTGAACTGATCTCTATCGGCTGGAGATCTGTTGCAATAGCAGGAGATCTCCAGCTAGTACCTGGAGGCTGGCAACCCTACCCAATCTAGAGCCAGGCCATAGAGCCAGGGAAGGGGGAGGGGATGTTAACTCTTCTGCCTCCACCCACTGCTTCCCCAGTTGAAATGGAATTCCCTTTGGGGCTGCTTTAAACGCTTGTAGGGAGGAAAAAGATAAGCGTTCATATTTAAAGCAGAGGAGGGAGGGGATATCTTTTTGAGGAAATTGCATGGAGTGAAGAGACCCCTTTCCCTTTCCCAGAACCACTGTGCTAATCTGGACTCCCAACCTCCCATGGCTGCTTTCAAGGCCAAGCTACACATCTCAAGTTGAAATCAGTTGTAGCTGTCCAGTACTGCATATGGTTTGGCTCTTAGTTTGCTGTGCCAGAAACAAAGAAGAGTCTTGTGGCGCCATAAACTTAATTGCAATACTAGGCAGAGTTAGTCCAGTCTGAATTCAATGGGTTCAGACAGGAATAACTCAGCCTAGTATTGCGCTGTTATTCTGTTACTTAATGATGTTCTTAGGATATCAGATGAAAAGGGTAAAGGTAAAGGTCCCATCCCATGGTCTAAGGTCTCAGCCACCGAATCACTGTGGGATTTTGAATAGTTTTAAAGCTGACTCAGTTTTGCTTTCTGACAAATGGAAAGAGCAGTCTCGAGAAAATAATTCCAGTTCAGGATGTCAGTGCTTCATCTACCTAAATAAGTGATCATCTTATAGTAAAGTCGGACAAATCTGAGGATACTTAAATCCGGTAATAGGAGCTGTGAATAGGTGAGACAGATCTTTCCACAAATGGCCCCAGGTTTGCAGAAAATGTGAAATCTAAATCCAACATTGGGGTAGTTAAACCCCCCAAAAATGATAAAAAGGAGCCCCTGTAGCTTTAAGCAATGGATTCCCTCAGTGACTGTTGCTAGGCAACCACAGATTCCAGGCTTGGTTCTGTCAGTAAAAGGTGGAGGGAGGGGGCCAAAGTCCTTTCCAGGCCTCTTTTGGCCATTGAGGGATGACTCATTGGGGCCAGGCCTGGCTAGGATTGCCATCTCCAGGTTGGAAAATTCCCAGCGATTTTGAGGTGGAATCTGGGGAGGGCAGGGTTTGGGGATGAGAGGGGCCTCAGCCAGATATAATGCCATAACCACCCTCCAAAGCAGCCATTTTCTCTAGGGAGACAGATCTCTGTTATCTAGAGTTCAGTTGAAATTCTTGGAGATTACCAGGTCCCACCTGGAAGCTGGCAACCCTAAACCTGGATGCAACCTCTGGTGACTTGGTACCACCTGACTTGCATGACTCAACTCAGTCTGGCTGCTTGCTACTGTTCAACAGCAGCCACCCTATGAAAGCCAGTGTGGTATAGAGGTTAGTGCTTCAGAATAGGGTCTGGGAGACCCAGGTTCAAATCCCCATCTTGCTGTGGAAGCTCACTGGGTGATTTTGGATCAGTCACATATTTTCAGCCTAACCTACCTCACAGGGTTGTTGTGAAGATAAAAAGGAGGAGAGTAAAATAATGTAAGCTGCTTTGGTCCCCACTGTGGAGAAAGGTAGGGTAAAAATGAAGTAAATAAACAATAAATATAGCTGAAGATGGGAGGTAGCTAAAAGGTAGGTTGGTGAATGGCTGAGAATGAGGCAGGGGAAGGGGGGAGGATATGGGGATTGCCAAGGGGTGGAAAAGAGGAAATAGTGTGGGGAGGGGGATACAGGGGAAAGTGAGGTGCCTCCCCACAAGTCCTTGAGGGTTCCCTACTATGCAAGTGGGTGTGGCCCAGTGGCCAGCATCACAAAACTGGAGTATAGTTTTCCTAGGCAGAGGCTGCCAGGGAGGGGGGTGAGAGGGAAAGTTTAAGACAGAGGGGCAGATATTAGGTAGGTTGGCTGTTGGATGAGAAGGAACTCGGGTTACCAACTCCAGGTTAGGAAATACCTGGAGATTTTGTGGGGTGGAGCCTGGGGGTGGTGGGGTTTGAGGAGGGGAGGGAGCTCAGAAGGGTATGATGCCATAGACTCCACCCTCCAAAGCAGAAGGAAGCAGGAAAAGGGGAGAGTCTATGGGGGCTTTCAGGAAAGAGAAAGAGGGAATAGTGGGGGAGGGGAAAATGAGATGCTCTTCCACAAGTCCTTGAGGGTTCCTTACCATGTAAGTGGACCTGGCCCAAGGGAAGCACCACACAATTGGGCCATAGTTTTCCTAGGCAGAGGCTACAGGGGATGGAGAGGGAAAGCTGAAGACAGAGGGGCAGATAAATGCAGGTTGGCAGTTGGGCAGGAAGGAGAGAAGGAAGCAGGAAAAGAGAGAGACTATGGTCATTTATGCATGGGTGTTTTCACTCACGTTTGCCCCCAATCTGTCTTGGTTGTTCCTTTGAGTTATGCATGAGTTTTCCGTCCATTAGAGATGACCTTGCTGCCACCCCTCACAAATCCCGGGACTTTCTGTTCCTCTGTTAACCCAACTCTTCCCTCTCCCCTGAGCTCAACCCTGGTGAAATCCCCGTGCATAAGGCAAAGCGCAGGACATGCAAGCTTGGTTTCTCTAACAGCCAATTACAAAGCAGCATGTAAAGAAGCGGGTATTCAAATGCTTCCTGCTTCCTCAAACCTCTTT
This sequence comes from Euleptes europaea, assembly GCF_029931775.1. NCBI lineage: Eukaryota > Metazoa > Chordata > Lepidosauria > Squamata > Sphaerodactylidae > Euleptes > Euleptes europaea. The sequence continues at coordinate 30,583,500 of NC_079316.1, read as the reverse complement.
CTGAGCAAAAGAAAAGCTTTTTAAAACCAAGGATTGGATTTCTCCCCTCCCCTTCTTTTCAGATTGCTCTGTTTTTTTGTTTTTTATTCTTAAAATGCTTTTTTGTGCAGCAATTTTTCTCTCACAGTAAGCTCTATAAAGTAAGCCAATTACAAAGCAGCATTTAGAGGGGCGGGGACTTGATTTGAACTTGGAGACTGCTGGTGCATAGATTCCCAACAGGAAAGTATGGGTCCAGCAAGCAACGAACCTCAAGTAAAACTCCCATGCATAAATAACCTACGGGAGCTTTCAGGAAAGGGAAAGAGGAAATAGTGGGGGAGGGGAAAATGAGATGCCTTCAGCAAGTCCTTGTGGGTTCCCACTTGTGATCTAATGATTCCAAAGCACCCAAATAGTTCTGACTGTCACACACCCTCAACGCTTGAGTTGTCAATGAGAAAAGCCTGTTGCATACTATTGACCCTTAAATGTGAATCTAGTTGCTGGGTGTAGTCTATGCCTGGTTTTGGGGGGGTAGACAGCAGTGAGTTAGTATATTTTATTGGTAAATTTTATTTCCCAAATCAGGACCATGATTTAAAACACTCTTTTAAAAACGGATCTTACTTAAATGTTTCTGAATTATCTGGAAACTAAAATTGGTTATGCAAAATTTATGATCCAAAAAGTTGAAAAGCGACATTTAATTTAAAAATACATATTTAATACTTCATTTTCTGCAGCAATTTTTTAGCGTATTATGGATATATGCGGATACTTGCTGCATAATATGTAAGTCACGTTAACAGTCATTTGATACTGACATATGTGGATAATTTGGTCTCAGCAAGGTCACTGCTTTTATTTGAAATGATATTGAACTGTCTACATGGACTCTTGAACACATGAAGCTGTCTTATACTGAATCAGACCCTTGGTCCATCAAAGTTAACAAAGCGGTTAACAGAGCGGTTCCTCAGTGGAACAGGCTTACTTGGAGGTTTTTAAGAAGAGGTTAGATGGCCATCTATCAGCAATGCTGATTCTATGACTTTAAGCAGATGATAAGAGGGAGGGCATCTTGGCCATCTTCTGGGCATGGAGTAGGGCTCATTAGGGGTGTGGGGGGGAGGTAGTTGTGAATTTTCTGCATTGTGCAGGGGGTTGGACTAGATGACCCTGGTGATCCCTTCCAACTCTATGATTCTAAGTCAGTATTGTCTACTCAGACCGGCAGCGGCTCTCCTGGGTCTCAGGCAGAGAGGTCTTTCACATCACCTACTTGCCTAGTCCCTTTAACTGGAGACGCTGGGGATTGAACCTGGGAACCTTCTGCATGCCAAGCAGATGATCTACCCCTGAGTCATGCCCCCTCTTAGTTATGCTTGCTATTCCTTGGAGAGAGCTGAAATGAAGTCCATGGATAGGAGACATAACTATAGAACACAGGAAAACATTTCTTCATTTGACTTTGGACTTCTACTGGAAAGGGTATGATCAGAATGATACTGAAATACATTTATGACGGAACTGTGAAATAATATATGATTCTGGCATCTAGTGTCAAAAGGCAATAAATTAAAATGTGGATTGACATATCCCGGAGGACCCAATGGTATTTTTGTTAAATCATTTTGCAAATGTTTACTTGTTTGCTGGAATAAAACATCTTGCTATCTATTTGTTAACTTCTCCCAAGTCACCCTTGACTAAAAAGATATATGCTAATTGCCTTCTGTGTGAGGCACTGTGATTAGCTAAAATTTGGGGTACATTTTTATTTTTAAAATTGAACCTTCAAAGATTATTAACTTTAGGCAGATGCTTTACCACTGAGCCACAGCCCCTCCCCACTGAGCCCCTCCACTTGCCTTGAAAGCCCCTTGCTGGGGTCGCTGTAACTCAGCTGTGACTTGATGGCACTACACACACATACATTAGGGTAGCTAGCAACTTGGAGAAAAATTGTCCTGCCCCCTTAATAGAGGCTTAACGGGATATTTCCCAGGTGATGTTATTTACCCTCATACCGTGAAAAGCTTCACCTGTCCATTTCCACAAATTATGTGGAAGGGGAAGGGCAGTGGCTCAGTGGTAGAACGTCTGCTTGGCATGCAGAAGGTCCCAGGTTCTGTCCCCCGCATCTTCAGTTAAAGGGACTAGGCAAGTAGGTGATGTGAAAGATCTCTGTCTGAGACCCTGGAGAGATGCTGCTTGTCTGAGTAGACAATACTGACTTTGATGGACCAAGGGTCTGATTCAGTATAAGACAGCTTCATGTGTCTCTATTACAGGGAGAGAACTTTCTTTTCCTTCCAGGTTGTTGGTAACCCTACTGTGTACATAAATCTTTTACAGCTGTTATTGGAGCCATTTTTATGGGTGAAATTTTAAGCAGGAGGTAAATTGTTCATCTGTTTATTTATTATCGCTGTGAACATACCATTCCCTGGATTTCTGATGGGAAGAGATTCATTCAGCCTTTGGGCAGGAGATTACAGCCGTGATAGCTATATGGAACCTTGGTTTTGGGAATCAGTATACTGCAGAATACCAGTTTTGGTGTGGGAGGATGACTGCAAGGAAGACCTTATTCTTTCATGCACTGCTTTTGAACTTACTAGAAGCATCTAGCTGGCCACTGAGCATGCTGGATTAGATGAGTCTTTGCCTTGATCTAGCAGGCTTCTCAACTGGCATAGCAAGTACTTATTCACACGCCCATGCTGATTTATGACTTGGTAAATGGTCATCTGTTCTTCCAGTCTCCTCCTTCCTTTCTTCGTCAGAAAGAAGTCCTCTCCCCCCTCCCTGCCCCCTGCCACTACAACATGAAATTGTATTGCTCTCTCCATATACTCTTCATCATTCAAGTGGCACAGGTTTCAGTGTTAAAAAGTTAGCAAGTCAGGAAGTGTATTTTCCCCCCCCTCCTTTTCTTCATATAACCTTCCCTTAGTATGCTTATGTCATCTATAAATTATGTAATGTGACTTGGGGCTGAAGGCAAGCCAAACATTCTTATACTACCGAGATTACAGTGAAACTGCTTATGAGATAAATTAGTCATAATGTACATTACAGATAACACTGCATATCCGTGTCCATATGAGTAATTGCCAATGCAAACATATACTATTGTCTGGTTTGAGAAGACTATATCCTTCCTCTGTGGGTTTTTTTTTAAAGCCAAGCCTATTTCTCTGCCAACATGACATAGGTTGCCGCATCCTTTTGCGAGAGAGACAAAAAGTTGTTTCATAGCATTTGACATATTTTTAGATATTCTGCTTCTGATTTGTCTTTTGCACCGTCTGCCTCACCACAAAACAATGTGAAGCAGTTACTTCAAGCAGCAGATTCCAAAGGGGCACCTTTTTTCTGCCTCTGTCATCACTTCAAGACCAAAACAAAAGTTACGGTTCAGAGCAATGGAACATCTTTTGTTTCAACTTTTAACTCAAGTGCGTAAGTATCCAAGACGGGCATAATTAATGTCTAAGGTTGGCAGGGTTTCTTTGCCATTTTTTTTAAACCCAGGATGTTGGAGGCACAATCCACTGGGAATTTATCCTGAGCAAGACCCATTGAAATTATTGTACTCTTGTTCAGCATGTGTACATTTCCATGAGGTTTGCTTATTCTTAAACATATTCAATGCTTTTTTTTGTAGTTATTGTTTTTGATTACGAGAGTTTTCTGGATTTTGCAACATGTGCATTTTGAGTGAGAGGTGGTGGCTACCTGGGTACTTTGGGTTCGGGTTGCCGGGTCCCCTCCAGCCACCAACTGGGGACAGGGGTAGGGAATTGCCAAATCATGGTTGGGAAACCCCTGGAGATTTGGGGGTGGAGCCTAGGGAGGACAGGGACCTCAGTAGGATACAATGCCATAGAGTCCACCCTCCAAAGTATCCATTTTCTCCAGGGGAACTGATCTCTGTAGTCTGGAGATGAGCTGTAATTCCAGGGGATCCCCTGGAGGCTGGCACCCCTACTTTGGGTGGACCAACACATTTTCATTGTCTCTTGATTTGTTTTTCTGATGGGTTTTAACAGCCAGAATGTAGCTGCTGAGTCTGCAATTTAAAGAGGGAGACTGGTAGAAGGTTTAGTTTACCTATTTAATTCATTTATACCCCGCCTTTCTCCCTGATGGTGACCCGAAGTGGCTTACAACATTCTCCCCTTCTTAACTTTATCCTTACGACAACCCTGTGAGGTAGGTTAGGTTGAGAGTGTGTGACTAGGTCATCCAGCAAGCTTCCATGGCAGAGTGAGGATTCAAACCTGGGTCTCCCAGACCTTAGTCCAACACTCTAACCACTACAACTCACTGGCAGCTGTAGATCACAATTTTCAGCAGGAAAATTGCATATGGGGAAAGAGGTAAATTGTTCCTTTGGGTGCATCCTCTTTAACAAAATTGTTGGGGGGAAAGGATCATGGACTTGCGCAAAATGTGTATATCTATCCTTCACCTGCAGTTAGCCAGTTGATTGTGCTGAGATGAAGCCTGAAGAATGTACTTTTAATTTCTGTTTTGCCTTAATGAAGACACTTGGCACCAGATCCTTTCAGCTGTACAACAAGAACACTCAGTGCAAAATCCATATGCTCACACACTATTTTGTGACCCCTCTAGCAAGTCAGACAATGATACTCCAGGTCTGTACATCTCAGGCCATTTACGCTTGGTTATTCGCTGTGCAATCCCCACAGAACTGCCCCGGGTCATCTTTTGACTTATTCATGATTTGTCCATCCTTCAGAGGTCACCGCACAGCCACCCCACACTTGTCCCACAGCATCAGAAACTTCTAATTTTAATTTTGTTACGATCCCACATTCTGGCTAGCCGACGGGAAAATCATGACTAGCTGTTACTTTGGGTTTCTCATGGCACGCCCCCATGGTCATTTCCCCTCCTACTGGCCTGCCTCCAACCCCTCCAGCCCCTCCTCCGGATTCCCCCAATAGCCATCGCCGGTGATTTTCAAAATGATTCCTCCTATACCAGGCGTGTTAGATACTGCACGGTTAGGCTTATCACCCATAAGCCCACTCCAATCTGCCTTGAATTATCTTTACTTAAATTGCACCCATGAATAGCGGTTTTACAAGTTGGAGCTGGAAACTGCCTCTAGCGAGCAGCAAAATTTCGCCTGCATAAATGGCCTCAGAGTGTGTGCTGGAACTCATTGGCATACTGCTGCAAGAAATGGATAAATGATTAAAGGCTCCTGTGAGTCCAAAATACCCTTCCATGAAGGAGGCCTCTTGTTGTATCTCTGCATGATTCATTGCTCTGGCCTTGTATCCTTCCAGTAAACTTTGTGAGCAGTTAATTTGGCCTTGACCTTGCATCAGCTGTGATTAGATCATGCATTCCTACTTAATGCAGACCAACAATGGAATTTTTCACACCCAGAGGAAGCTGCCTGTTGCATTTCAGCATAATTTATTGTTCTGGCCTTGGATCTTTCCAATAAGCTTCTGTTGTGTGGTCAGTTATTTCTACCCTGATTTTATAACTACTGTGATTTGCGGGACAATCCCAAGTGGAGCTACACCCTTCTAATGGACTTAGAAAGGTGTAGTTTTGTTTCGGATTCCACTGCCACTTACTCTTAGAACCACAGTGGTATGACCTTCTCCCAAAGGAGGCAGCCTGCTGCATCTTCGCTTGAGTCACCGATTTGTGGTTGCCTCCTTCCAAACAGGAGAAGCACACAGGGCGCACTCCTCCAAGAGCAGGTTAGCCTTGCTCTGTAAAAGCAAACCTTTTTCAGGACGTGAGAGTCGAGCCTGACTCCAGTCTTTAGTTTGGAAGGAAAAGGCACCTTCGCTATCAAAAATGTAGGAAACAGCGCTCTCAGGCTCATGCTGCACCGGTGCTGAGGGACCTGCGGGTGGCTTCGGCACAACCTTCCACCCATGTTGCATAATGCAACAGCATCGTGCCACATCGTGACGTCACTGTCCCACAAAGTAGGACAAGCAGGCTGCCCAAAGTGGGTGGTGTTCTGCCAGGACAGACCTGAAGGTATGAGAGATCAGCAGTAAGGAGGTATGAAACGCAACTGTCTGCATGTTTGCTTGAAAGTGTCCCAATGAGGTATTATTGCTTGTTGCCAAATAAGTGTACCTAGGATTACAGCTTTACTGAGCTAAGGAAGGCACACCAAAGTCAACCTACCACTTCTCTATTTTGCTTTCAGACTTTATAGCCTCCCAAGAAGACATGTTGTTTTAAGGATACAGAAACTGATTGCCAATATGTTGTTTTACCTGTGGTTGCAGTGCTAAATGTCTTGAGCATAACCCAGGCAAAGTTATGCACTAAACTGCCCATTTTTTGTATTATTTATTTAACTAAACTAGAATTTAACAACAGCAGAAGGGCATTTACCTTAGCAAGGTGCACTGCACTTCGTTCTGCCGTGCTGGTAGGGAGATTCAAAAAGATCCCATACTCAGAAAGATTATGTTTATCCTCAATGGGGGAGGTGGAAACTATGGAGCACATGTTTCTGAGATGTCCATATTACAAGGAGGCCAGATCAAAATATCTCCAGCCAGTGTTAGTTGGATTTCTTGATGAGTCCAATGAGGCTAAACTGGAATATCTGTTGTCTGATAGAAACCACTGGGTATCCCAACGATATGTAAGACACGGGGAAACAATATTAAAGCTGATGCAGAGTTTTAAACCCATCTGACTAGCTCAAATGTTCATGTAGCTATTTTTCTGTTGTATTGAACTATTGTTGTTTTAATGATGTTTTAACTTTGTAATACTGGTCAAGGACCACAATAAATTCTGGTGGTGACATATTATTTTAAGGATACAGAAACTGATTGCCAGTATGGTGTTTTACCTGTGCTTGCAGTGCTAGACGCCTTGAGCATAACCCAGGCAAAGTTAAGCACTAAACTGCCCATTTTTAAAATTATTGATTTAGTATCTTTTTATTCTGCTTTTTATTCTGCTTTCCTCCCTGAGTGGCTCACAAAAATACACTTTTAAACGAATTTACATAAACACCACATAAAAAAGCAACAGCAAAAGACAATAAGTAAAAAGGTTGGTATCCACTGGGTGAACTGAGCTGGATAAAGCACAGGCTGTGATCCAAGGGCCCAGAGCTCTTAGGCTCCTGCCCTTCAGCTCACACCCTTGGCCATACCCAGGCTAAATTCCCAAACCTATGCATATTTACACAAAAGTAAGCTCCAATTATTTCAATGGGAACTCACTCCCAAGTAAATATAATTGTAGTTACAGCTTTTACATGCCACTGATGTCGGGGGGAAATTAAGAGTCTCCTATTTAAATCAATGACATTTTAAAATGTGCTGGTTAAACTAGATTGGCCCTTTTGTGATTACAGCCTTAGGTATATGAAGTGGCTAAAATAGTTGTACTGCCATGTAGCTTGTGTTACACTTGCATGTGGTAACTGGCTTGCCACTGTTGAATTATCAATCTGATCCAACGAGACTCTTTTAATGTTTACTTTATAGCTGAGAAAGGTTTATGCATCCATTCGACCTGGTGAGAACTCCTGTATTACTTGGAGACTTACATACTAGCTGTTGTTTTTTTTTTCACTTTTCCTGAAGAAGAGTCCTGTTAATGTTGGAAACTTGCATACCATCATGCCCAAAGAATTTGGTGTAATAAACTCCCACCACCACCATCATACACATTCTGTACGTCTAGGCAGGGCCAACTGCACAATGAATGTCAATACCATACAGATCTTTTATAAGTGTTCTGTATGTTTAGCTACGCATGAAGAAATCAAATGGCGTCCTTTGTGATTCAATGGCTGGCTGAATCACTAGGAAAATAACATTCTCTTATCTGCTCCTTGCGTGTATGTTAAGATTCATATTTGCTTTTCCTGATTTAAGATACACAGTGAGAGGTGTTACTTCCCTTTTACAACCTTTGTCTCTCCACACAATGGAAAATGAGCAGGATTTCTTAGGACATGCATCATTAAAGAGGGTAGTTAGCTGCTGTTTGGGACTTTTGTTATTGCTTATAGGAAGCAATAATGGAGTGAAACAGAAAATACACAGTACATTCCTGTGACAGAAGACACTGTAGAATCATAGAGTTGGAAGGGACCACCAGGGTCATCTAGTCCAACCCCCTGTTCAATGCAGGAAATTCACAACTACCTCCACCCCCAGTAACCCCCACTACATGACCAGAAGATGACCAAGATGCGTTCCCTCTCATCATCTGCTTAAGGTTATAGAATCAGCATTGCTGACAGATGGCCATCTAACTTCTTCTTTAAAAACTCCAAGGAAGGAGCGCTTACCACCTCCGGAGGAAGCCTGTTCCACTGAGGAACCGCTCTGTTAGAAAATTCTTCCTAATGTCTAGACGGAAACTCTCTTGATTTAATTTCAACCCGTTGTTTCTGGTCCGACCTTCTGGGGCAACAGAAAACAACTCGGCACCCTCCTCTATGTGACAGCCCTTCAAGTACTTGAAGATGGTTATCATATCCCCTCTCAGTCTTCTCCTCTTCAGGCTAAACATACCCAGCTCCTTCAACCTTTCTTCACGTAGTGAGAACTAATTTTGCCTTGTATAAAGATGGGTCAATATAAGTGGTAATGGTGTGGATCTAGTTTCCAAATTGATATATTTTTTAATGGATGATATATATTATTAAATATATATATATTAATATATCAAAATTGATATATATTTTTAAATAGATGAGTGTTGATAAGTAATTCACATTTCTGGAAATGTAACTTGAAAATGGTGACACCATGTGAACAGACAAAAAACAAATACTCTGCAAAATTGTCTCCCGTGACTTTTCAGAGTGCCATCTGAAGTAGTTATACCCTTTTAAGCCCACTCACTGTGAGTTACACTTTACATGGTCAGAAGCGAGACGGTCAGAGCACTCACATTGCATTAAGTAGTAATGTAGGAACATTTCCAACACAACCCCAACATTAGATTGAGGAAATATCTATATTTGCTGTGTGTGTGTGCTGTCAAGTTACAGCTGACTTATGGCGACCCCCGAAGGGTTTTCAATGCAAGAGATATTCAGAGGTGCTTTGCCATTGCCTGCCTCCGCATAGGCTGAGAGAGTTCTGAGAACTGTGACTGGCCCAAGGTCACCCAGCAGGCTTCATGTGGAGGAGTGGGGAATCGAACCTGGTTCTCCAGATTAGAGTACACCACTCTTAACCTCAACACCACACTGGCTCTCTACATTTGTTTTATGTTGAATCAAACAGTGTAAAGGCAGGGTAAAATGGCGAGCAAATCAAATGAATTTTTGTTTTCCATGGCATTTGGAATCAAGCCTCACCAAAACTTACTCCTAAGTGCCAGGAAACTGCAGTGTTTTAAATGCCATCTAGTTCAGGTCATAAACGTTGTCTAGTTCAACCTCCCACACCCTACAAAAAAACAGGGCATACTTGTTACCTGTTCCCTAAAAGTCAACCTGTGCAATGGATTCAATACGCTACACTGCCACAAGTTGAGGAAGAGTTTGCTGCGAAAAGATTTAAGATGTGAGCAAATTGTTCCAAATGATTTAACAAGAGAGCTGAATGTCTCTGTACAATTTAGTCCAATGCACACAGTTATATAGTCCAATGCACACAGTGATACAGCTATGACACACGCCTGGGTTGTGGTTGCTAGGCTCTTGGTATAGCTGTCGTCTTGAAACTAAGCAAGTCTGGTACTGATCACTTCCTGGATGAGAGATCTTTCAGGAGCCCTTAAGTTGAATGACAGAAGAGAGATAAGTTGTAAAAAGATAATAAAAAGGAAGTCATAAACCATCTTACCTCATGCAATTTGTTTGCCCCTTTTCCATACCAGTAAGGCTTATTTGTGGGGAACATAAGAAGTGCCCTGCTCGATCAGACCAGCGGTCCATCTACACATAATCCTATTTCATATGGTGGCTAACTAGCTGCCCTAAAGAGACAGCAAATGGGGCCTTCCCTGATGTGGCCTCCTAGCATACTGGGGTTTACTGCCTCAGGATATGGAAACTGCCTTTAGTCATCATGACTAATAGCCCATTGATGGACCTCCATAAATCTGTCTAACCTCCTTTTAAGGCAATCTATGCTTGTGGTGCCCTGACCTGGATGGCTGTTTGGTCCTGGCTAGTACATGAATACCAGGGTCTCGATGCAGAGGAAAGCAATGGCAAACCACCTCTTTTAGTCTCTTGCCCTGAAAACCCTACTTGGTTGCCATAACTCGGTTGCGACTTGATGGCACTTTATACACACATGCTTGTGGCCACAACTGTGTCAACTGGCAGCGAATTCCCCAATTCGATCACTCGTTAAGTAGAGAAGCATTTCCTTCTCTCCATCCTGAATCTATTGCCCATCAACTTCACCGGGTGCCTCCAAGTTCTGGTATCATAGGAGAAGGAGAAAAGGCTTTCTCTGTTCCCTATTTCCAATCCATGCATCATTTTATATCAAGGCTCTCTTTTTCCTCCTAAACTTAAAGTCTCAGACTCTTTAGCCTTTCCTCACTGGAAAAGTGTCGCAACCCCTCAGTCATCTTGATTGCCATCCTCTGCAGTTTTCAAATCACATCTTTATTTGGCATTTTAAAAAGTACATAATGAGGTTAAAAGGAGATTTATAAACTTTTGACAAAGATCTTCCTTACAACATTAAAAGTTAAAACTTTAATATAAATCCCAGGAAGCTAGCAACCCCTGCAGTAACCTGGGGATAAATATCACTTAAAAGAAATCGAACTAGCTTCTTATCAGTGCCACCAGGGTAATCTGTCAGTAGGGGTTTGATGACCTGTTCCTGTGCTTGCAATGTAGTAGTACATGGGCCACGGTTTCAACCTGTCCAGAGGCACAAGAACGCAGCCTTTTCTCATAGGGGACTCTGGCATATCTACCAGTGGTCCAGGCCATGGGGAGAAAATTTAGATGAGCTTGCATAAAGAGACGTCTCAAGAAAGGGGAGGTCAGAGTGCAAAAGTAGCTGGGTAGCGAGCCCGGGGCTGGATAGATACCAAGAGCTAAGGGTGAGCAAGAATTAGTAGCTCTAGCAAGGAGCGTTTGTTTTTCAATATCAGTAATCCTTAGTTCTAGAGTTCTGAATGCTTGTGCCTCATTTAGGGGGAGTAGCACCTCGAAAGATACCCCCATGGATTTGATTTTCTCACTGATATTCTTGCTCCAGGGTGAAACAAAGTGATCCGATAGCATATGCCACGTCAAACTCAAAGGGGTGGCTCTGAAATGAAGCCTCGACCAGAACTTAAAAATAAGTAGCCAGGCCCTAGTTTCTAGTAGACCTAGCCCTGTCTCTAAACAAAGAGCGAGGTAAGGGACACAGCTGGGAATTCCCAATATTTGCCGCAGAAAAATAGACTGGGCTAACTCTAACTTCTGGTTGTGAGTTACCCCCCCCCAAATAGGAATTCCATAGAATAACAAGGGGAGCAGCTTCGCTTTATAAATTCTAAGAGCAGCTGGCACATATTGGCCACCCCTGGAATAAAATAAATTTGTGACTGCACCAGATCGATGTTCCTCTGCAGTTGTTCCAGCTCTGCAGTATCTTGTTGGCACATTAGAGGCATCAACCACAGTTCTAGCTGCACCGAGTGAAGGCAAGCTGCCTCGGTTCTAGCTCGTTCACCCCATTACATGTAAAAGTTATGCATTGGGACTCGGTGCCAACATGATCTCAGGCTTTCACATTTATCTGTCAAAACGTGTTGTTTTCACTGGAAAAATTAAGAGCTCCTGATATCATGTAAAAAGGATGATGCGATGCCAACCGAGTGGCACAGATTACCAGATAAACACGAATTCTGTTGAAATCAGAAATGGCATTCATATTTTGGAACTTGCTTTCCCTTAGGCACTGCCTACCTTCTACATCGAAAGGAAGTTACTTTTTGTGCAGTAAAAGCATCTGGAAGACATAAATGGTGTATACGTTTTTTAAAAGAATTTTTTTCCACAAAATTTTGATCTCCCTGCTCTTCAAACCCCTTCCCCCTGTTTCTTCGTCCTGCTCGCCTCTACATTCACACTTGCAACTTCCTTTCAGGAAGTATCAAGATTGAATGCATTTCCTGCTTTGTGTTTTAGCTAGTCTGAAATTGACTAGGCCAGCTGCTTTGCCTGCCAGAATAGCAAAAAAATAAAAATAAAAAAGAAACAAACAAATAAACGTGTTCTGTTAAGGATGAAACTTTAATGTGAAAAGTGCGTTTGCCAGGTGCAAACAGGTAGACTCCATGCCTGGCCATCTTAAGAGTTTGGATGCTCTGAAGTGTTATGTGGTTGTGGTACTTACTAGGTGAGAAGGGTTCATGGGGACAGAACAGCAGAAGTCACTGTTGCTGCAAACATGGTACTGTCTCCTAGGGCCAAACCACATATCATGCAAGGTTACATGCAGGATTACCACAAGCATGGGAGAAAAATGACCCATCCCTTTAATAGAAGCTTAGTGTGTGCAAATAGGTAGCTGAAGCTTTTCATGGTATGGAGGTAAATAACATCACCTGTTAAAAACCATTCCACTGAGCTTCTGTTAAAGGGAGAGGACATTTTTTCCAGGCAGTTGACAACCACAGATGTATATATTTAACCCCGCATAGGTTTCCATGAGTAATTTACCTAAGGGATAAAAAAGGGGCCATGGATCAGTGGCAGGGTGCCTGCTTTCTGTGCAGAAATTCCAATATTCAATTCCTGGCCTCTCTAGTTAAAGGAGTGAGCAGTAAGTGATTTGAAAAACCTCTGCCCATGACCCTGGAGAGCTCTTGCCACTCAGAGTAGACAACAGTGGCCTTGATAGACCACTGGTCAGATTCAGCATATGGCAGCTTCACACATTCTGCCGGAGGGGCAATGTTTGTGTGGAAATACAGCTGGTGCTGAAATAGGGTTGCCAACTCTGGGTTGGGAAATACCTGGAGACTTTGAGGGTGGAGCCTGAGGAGGGCGGGGTTTGGAGAAGGGAGGGACTTCAACGCCGTAGAGTCCAATTGTCAAATCTGCCCTTTTCTCCAGGGGAACTGATCTCTGTCACCTGGAGATCAGTCGTAATCGCGGGAGATCTCCAGCCACTGCCTGGAGGTTGGCAACCCTATGCGGAAAGGGTTAAACACCCTCTGTCTGCTCATGTTTGTAGTCTCCAAGTTTGTTTGTTTTTTTTGTTTTAATTTGAAAGTAACCAAACACCATATCAAGGAAAATTTACACAGAACTCCACATAACCTGTGGTTAGTCCTAAAAGTGATAGAGTCAGAATGTGTAACTCACTGGTTCCCAACCGGGGGTCCATGGACCCCCCGGGGTCTGCGAGAACTAAATCAAGGTCTGCGAAACAAAGTTATAAACCCATAATAAATTAATATTTTCAATTAAAAGTTCTCTATTATTAAAAAAACATATTCAAATATTATTCTAAGTTTAATGTTTAACTAACAGTTGTGATTCAAGTTTATTTTCAAATTCTCTGAATTTTTATTTTGAACCTTGGGGTCCCTGCACCGAACAAAAAAGTCCTAGTGGTCGCTGGTCAAAAAAAGGTTGGGAACGAATGGTGTAACTGGATGTGCCTATTTTGGGCCTTAAGGTTATCTGAATGAGCCTTGGGTGTCTCTTGCTTCATCTCACACCTTAATGTGTTGTGAACTGTTGCTGTCCTGTTAGTCACAGAGATTTAAAGTTACCAAATAGATAATGGAGAGATTCCCATCCCTACCCCCACGTCAGGTCTCGGTGAAAAGTTTGAAGCCTTTCAAAGTTTTCTCTCAGAGAAACTGGCTAACTTGCTTGAAAAATTCTGCAAATGGAAGTTGTTGCGTAATTCCCGCCCTAGTTTAAGGCCTCGTCTATTTATGTCACTCCGTAAATTGACTCTGATACCTGGTGATGGGTGACAGGAAACCCATAAATAAGGATACTGTAGAATCTGTGAGGAGTAAACTGACCGGTCAAGCCAAAGGCCCAAGACGACCTTGCTTCCTTAGGGGGCTGTCAAGGAACACAAGTTATGAGGAATCATTTTTCAGCTTGGCCAGTTCAGACCTTCCTAGGAATGGTGGAGAAAGGACTGGGTGATCAGGTTGCAGGCTGGAAAAGCATGAGGAGGATAGTGAACAGCAGTTGACTGGGAAGTCAAAATGGACCGTCCTGGAAGTAGGGTTGCCAGCTCTGGGTTGGGAAATACCTGGAGATTTGTGGGGCAGAGCCTAAGGAGGATGGGGTTTGGGGAGCGGAGGGACTTCAATGCCATAGAGTCCAATTGCCAAAGCGGCCATTTTCTCCAGGTGAACAGATCTCTATCGGCTGGAGAGCCGTTGTAATAGCGGGAGATCTCCAGCTACTACCTGGAGGTTGGCAACCCTGTCCTGGAGCAACCCAGGCTCAGTGGCCCATACAGTGCTAAGCAGAGCTTGGCTCTGTTTGCTTCTGGCTGCCAGCAGTGGTCCATCAGGAACTTCCCCCGTAAGTGAAATGGCCAATCTACCCCTGGTAGTGAGGTGTCACCATGAACCCACTTTTTCTTAGTAAATGCTTCCCTTTGCAGAAGCATTTTTAATCATGATGTTATTATAAGCTACTATGTATGAGCCACACAGGGCTGATATATAGTTGGAGGGTTAATCTGGGACTGGAGAAGCTGGGTTCCTCTGCCATTAAGTTCACTTTACATCAGTCTCTCTCACCTGCTCTACAGGGTTAGTGCAAGGATGAAATGGGAAGAAGGAAGCATCGTGTATTATGCCACCCTGAGCTCCTGGTAGACTGGGTGGGATTTTTAAAAAGCACAGTAGATTAAATGTGTAAATGTCATGACATCTATTATTGGAAGTCATAATGAGAATTCTGTAAGCTGTTCATATTTTCATCTGCATTTCTAATGGTGCTGACACTTTTCGTAAGCCTCGGACTGGGAAGAGTTAAAAACTGCACATATGTTAAAATACTGAAATTGGATCCTTCTTAATATCCTAACCCCAATGAGGTTGCCACAGACTCCTCCTTTCCAGATCTCTTTCATGATTAATTAAGAGCTTCGATTTCTCCTCCCCCTCATGTAAGCCTCATAGCCATCTTCCATTGCTAGGGTTGCCAGCTTCAGACTGGGAAATACCTGGAGAGTATTTGGGGGGTGGAGCCTGAGAAGGGTGGGGTTTGGAGAGGGGAGAGACTTCAATGGGGTATAATGCCACAGAGTCCACCTTCCAAAGTGGCCATTTTCTCCAAGTGATCTCTGTTGCCTGAAGATCAGTTGTAATAGCAGGAGATCTCCAGCTACCACAGGGAGGTTGGCAACCGTATCCATTGCTTGTTTCAGAACTCAGAAGATGGTCAAAGGGAGAGCCAGTGCAGTGTTTAGAGTGTCAGACTAGGGTCTGGGAGATCCACATTCAAATCCACACTATGCCATGGAAGCTTGCTGGATGACCTTGAGCCAGTCACACACAAGGGTTGCCAGCCTCCAGGTAGTAGCTGCAGATCTCCTGCTATGACAACTGATCTCCAGCCAATAGAGATCAGTTCACCTGGAGAAAATGGCTGCTTTGGCAATTGGACTCTATGGCATTAAAATCCCTCCCCTCCCCAAACCCTGCCCTCCTCAGGCTCCACCCCAAAAATCTCCAGGTATTTCCCAACCTGGAGCTGTCATCCCTATCACACACTCTTAGCCTAGCCTACCGTACAGGGTTGTTGTGAGAATAAAATGGAGAAGAGGAGAAGGAGGTAAGCTGCTTTGGGGCCCCACTGGGGAGAAAGGCAGGGTGTAAATTAAGTTAGTAAATAAATAAACTAAAAAGGTGGCCTTGCTATGAACTATATTTTCTATGGTGTTTAAACAGCAGTGAAGCATAAGTGGGCTACATTCCAGAGACACGGCACAGAACACCAGTGTTGTTCCAACATGCATCATTCAAAAGCATCTTGGCTGACTATGATGAAAGACTTTACAATTGAAGCCAGACAGTTTTCAAGAGAGTGGCAGACAGAGAGAGTATATAGCACTGTTGCCGTGTCATTTGGCCCAGCTGCTTTTTAAAATAAAAGCAATCATACTCCTTAAAGCTACATCAAGTGCTAGCAGATCAACGATTCTCTCTCTCTCTCTCTCTCTCTCTCTCTCTCTCTCTCTCTCTCTCTCTCTCTCTCTCTCTCTCTCTCTCTCTCTCTCTCTCTCTCTCTCTCTGTGTGTGTGTGTGTGTGTGTGTGTGTGTGTGTGTGTATATATATATATATATAAAACGCTGTGGTTTTCTCACCGGAGAATTTGCTCTCTTTGTGTTGGCTGCAACCTCCCCCAGTAAGGGTGGCTGACATTCAGTCTTCAGCCCTATTTGAATGCAGTCTTAATTGGCCTGTTATGCACATGTTGTTGCTGGCTATAGGCTAAAGAGGCCAGCGAATGGAAACAAAAATTGCCCCATTGTTAATAATCTTCAGAAAACAGCATGTGAAGCATAAGAACAGAAGAGCACTGCTAGACCAATTCAATAGCCCATCTATTCCAACATCTGGTTCCACACTGGGGCGAACCAGCTGCCCTGGAGGGCCAATAAACAGTGCATAGAGGCCAAGGCCCTCCTCTGATGTTGCCTCCTCATACTGGTATTCAGAGGTTTGCTACCTGTAAATGGAGGCTTCCTTTAATCGCCATGGTTAATAGCCATTGATGGATCTCTCCTCCATGAATCTGTCTTCTTCTTTTTTTGCCAAGTCACATCTGACTTATAGGGAACCCGGGTGGAGTTTTCAAGGCAAGAGACGTTCAGAGGTGTTTTGCCATTGCCTGCCTCCACGTCATGACCCTGGTATTCTTTGGAGGTCTCCCATCCAAATACTTGCCAGGGTCCACCCTGCTTAGCTTCTGAGATCTGACGAGATCAGGCCAGCCTGGGCTATCCAGGTCAAAGAATCTGAATAATCCTTCTCTAAAGTCATTGATACCCACACTAACAGTGCAATCCTAAAACAGAGTTACATCCACTGAAGTAAAAGGGCTTAGAAGGATGTAACGCTGATTAGAATTGCACAGTAAATAGCCCAAGTGCCCTTACTTTACATTGCCCCCCACTCCTTGCCTAGGGAGCTGCATACTTAAACACATGAACACATGAAGCTGCCTTATACTGAATCAGACCCTTGGTCCATCAAAGTCAGTATTGTCTACTCAGACCAGCAGCGGCTCTCCAGGGTCTCAGGAAGAGGTCTTTCACATCACCTACTCACCTAATCCCTTCAACTGGAGATGTCACGGATTGAACCTGGGACCTTCTGCATGCCAAGCAGATGCTCTACCACTGAGCGACAGCCCCTCCCCAAACTTGGATGTTAACATTCCCAAAAGAGGTTCTAGGTAATGACACCAGTACTTGGGATTTGGGACTAAGTGGGGAAGTGCCACCGCAAGGCAAAGACCACCATCAAAACTAATAGGATGAAATTACAGTGAAGCTTTATGAAAGGGAACAATGCAATCTCAGGGTAAGGGAATTAGCAAAGCCAGGCAATGGAAATGGTGCTGAGCAGCCATGAAAATGTACGCCAGCACCAATCAATGTATCAAGCTATAAATCACCGCAATATTAAGGGCACCCGCTGAAACCAAAGGGCATAAGTAGGCTGAACTCACTGGTGGTACACTTCATGCATCTGATGGAAGTGAGCCCAGATTCACAAAAGCTTATTTCTGGAAGACATTTTGTAAATAATTGAAGGCCCCACTGGACTCTGGTTTAATTTTGCTGCAACAGACTAACATAGCTACCCCTCTTAAAATCTGTGTTGCATTTGCGGTAGGGTTGCCAACTTTCAGGTGGGGGCCTGGAGATCCCACAGAATTACAAGTGATCTCCAGGCTAGCGAGAAAAGTACCCCTGGAGAAAATGGCTATTTTCAATGGTGGACTCTATGGGAATTATAATCCCGCTGAGGTCCCTCCTCATCCCAAACTCCACCTGCCCCAGGCTAGGAATTTCCCAACCCAGAGTTGGAAACCCTAATTTGTGGCCAGAGGGCTGGATCCAGCTTCTGTTTGGAACTGTTTGGTCCTGTCTTACATCCTTAAGTTACAGACAAGATTTATGGAGAAAATTACAAATTGGCAGCAGCAAAGCTGGACCAAGTAGCCAGCGTGGAAGCAGCCTGGGTTGTGGTCAAGCAACTGCTCCTCCCCTAACTAACTCCTCCAGACATGACTAGTGCACTTGGTGGTGTTTACATATCTCCCAGCAACCCCACAAAATGAACTTCTCATTTCTTGGGAGACTAAACCCCACAGGTTTCATCAGCCTTGAAATATCATATCCGTGCAAGGATTATCTTCAGAGTTACAGTAGTCTTCATTTCATCCAGAACCAAACTGAAACCATTCCAGTCAAGCATCAAGAGTTTCCACTGCTTATCTCTGCATTCTTTGAAGTGTTAAATTCTCCACTGTGCTGCACCCTAGTTCTGATAATGGTAACCTTGACCAGATACCTCTTTGAAATCAGGTGTCTCAGCTCATAGCTTGCCTAAAAATATTAGGTTGTCATGGAAACACAAAATATACACTTTCAATTTTTGCATTATGGTTGGTCTGGAGGAAAAGACATTTGAACAAGCATGCAGCACTGAAATGCCTTCATCAGTCCCTTACGGCTGAATACCATCAGATTTCCTGCATTCACTCAACAGCAGATTGCTTCCTAAACTATTTCTAATAACTTTCAGTCCTGGGTTTAGGTTTTAGTCAGGTGAAATGAGGTGGCTTTATAGTTGAACATGAGATACTTTTAAAGGTCTTGGGAGTAGGACTACCCAAGGGCCTTGATATTTTTTCCTAATTGAATTATGTTAAAGTGATAGATTTAGAAGAAGAGTTGTTTTTTATATGCCCACTTTCTCTCCATTTTAAGGAGAATCAAACCGGCTTACAATCACCTTCCCTTCTCCTCCCCACAACAGACACCCTGTGAGGTAGGTGAATCTGAGAGAGCTCTAAGAGAACTGTGACTAGCCCAAGGTCACCCAGCTGGCTTCATGTGTAGGTTCACCAGATTAGAGTTCGCTGCTCATGTGGAGGGGTAGGGAATTAAACCTGATTCTCCAGATTAGAGTGCACCACTCTCAACCACTACACCACACTATCTCAATACAAGAAGTGGTTAAATACTTAAAGGTTGCAAGGCTGGTCTTGACTAGTTTTTGGAAGACAAAAGTATATTCCAAGCAAACTGGATGGGTTAAAGAAAATTTGGGAGCTAATGAAGTTAGTTAGGCTTACTGCTTTGGTTAATACAAAAGAAATTAAAGGTTAGGAAGCATATTGGATTCCAGTATTATGTAATGTTGAAAGGATTATTAGTGAGTAAAAAAGTTTATTTGTGGTTATTGCCCTGACCTGGATAGCCCAGGCTAGCTGGATCTCAGATGGGCTGGTTCAGGTCAGTATTTGGATGGGAGACCCATCAAGGAATTCCAGGGTTACTACGCAGAGGTAGGCAATGGCAAACCAATTCTCAGCATCTCTTGCCTTGAGAACCGCATGGGGCCTCCATAAGTCAGCTGTGAATTGATGGCAACAATTGGTCTGTTCTGGATTATATTTGTCAATGCAAGTAGTGCCTTATTGTGTATTATCATGTACTCAATATATATTTTTTAAGCTGAACATGCAATGCATCAAAAAGCAAAAAGCAGCTCTGGGACTACCTTCCTAAAACCTGTGAAGGATACCATGATGGACACATGTGAAAACTCATGAAGCTGCCTTATACTGAATCAGACAATTGGTCCATCAAGGTCAGTATTTAGTCAGATTGGCAGCAGCACTGCAGGGTCCCGAGTCAAGGTCTTTCACATCACCCACTACTTGATCCTTAACTGGCAATGCTGGGGATTGAACCTTAGACCTTCTGCATGCAGAGGCTTTCCCATTGAGCCACAGCTCCTCCCCACATCAAAGACTATTCTGCAGCTTCTACATCCTCACAGAAGGCTGGGGAGCTGAGCTGCAGAGCATAGTTCTAAAAGCTCCTGGGCTTAGAATACTGTGACTCTGTTTAGGATTGCACTGCTAGTGTCAGTTCTGCAAAGAAAGAAAAGTGGGGGAGGTTGTTTAATATACGATGGATAGATGAGCTCAATATTTTAACACAGGAGGAAGAATGAGGCCCTGGAGAGCCGGTGCAGGTCTGAGTAGACAATACTGACTTTGATGGACCAAGGGTCTGATTCAGTATAAGGCAGCTTCATGTGTTCATGTAATGTAATGAGCAGGGTGCCCTTTTCAAGCCCATAGCTAGAAATGTTATGATGGTCACATGCTGAGGGGAGGATTGTAAAGTCAATGTGCGATAGAAATTTTAATATGTCTGATGTGCTTAAAGTTTATTAATTTCAATGGACCTGGATTTCAAGTTCCAGGTACCAAAGTGCTCATCTAGCCCTCAGATACCAGGTTAAGTATTCCACTCAAAACACAGAGATTATATCTGTTCAGGGTTGCCCGGTCCCTCTTCGTAATTGGTGGGAGGTTTTTAAGGCGGAGCCTGAGGAGGGTGGGGCTTGGAGAGGGGAGGGACTACAATTAGGGTTGCCAACCTCCAGGTAGTAGCTGGAGATCTCCTGCTATTACAACTGGTCTCCAGTCAATAGAGATCAGTTCACCTGGAGAAAATGGCCGCTTTGGCAATTGGGCTCTATGGCATTGAAGTCCCTCCCCTCCCCAAACCCTAGCTTCCTCAGGCTCCACTCCAAAAACTTCCCACCGGTTGCATAGAGGGACCTGGCAACCCTGCCATAGAGTCCAATTGCTGGCGATCAGTTGTAATAGCAGGAGATCTCCAGCTAGTACCTGGAGGTTGGCAAACCTATATCTGCTCCATGTAGATATTTGACAAAAGAATGTTTGCATTTTACAAAGAAAAAACCACTCATCAGTGGCAGTAATAATCACTGCAATCCCACACAGAGTTACTCTACTTGAAGCATGTTAAAAAATTACTGGAATGAAGTAACTGTCTGTAGGATTAAAAGGAATGTTTCATCCAGCTATGTGGCAGACCACTAAACAGTTAGTGGAATGGCAATAATGTAAAAGAAGAAATGTGGTGTTCTGAATTCCTTCCCAAAAGATGTGTTTGAGAAGTTAATGAGGAGAAAAGAGGGAGGATGGCAGATCCAGCCTGCAAGCCATTTCCCCTAATCTTGAAACTCACCCCCAAATACCAAGTAGGTTGACAGGTCTGTGTGATTATTGTATAGTGAAGGGAGGACACTCTGCACATGCCTGGGAATGCTCTTGTCACCCATTTTTATTTTGCATTGAGCACAGGGCTGATCCTCAGCTACAACGTTTTCATTTAGTTAAAAATTTGTTTGAATTCATTAAAAACAACAACAATTAAGTGCAAAAATATGTACACTGGAGAATATAGGAAAGTCTTTCACCCACAGAAACCCCCATAAGCGTGGAACAATAAAGTATACAAATTAACAAATATTTGTTGTTCTGCAAACATACATTGTTTTTCCTTCCTATATATGTGGATATACACTGACCTGGATAGCCCCAGGCTAGCCTGATCTTGTCAGATCTCAAAAGCTAAGCTGGGTCGGCCCTGGTTATTACTTGGATGGGCAACCTCTAAGAAATAAGAACATAAGAAAGGCCATGCTGGATCAGACCATGGCTGAATACTATGGTCGTGACACGGAGGCAGGCAATGGCAAACCACCTCCGAAAGTCTCTTGCCTTGAAAACCCTACGAGATCGCCATAAGTCAGCTGTGACTTGACGGGACCAAAAAAAAGGTAGATATGAATCATGGGTGGTCTTAACCAGTGAGCAAAAGGTATAGCTGCACTGGCCCCTGCGCTAGGGGGGCTCCAACTGCCCATGGACCCCCAATAGAGAGGGGCAGCTGGCTTGGCAGCAGTGGCTGCTTGTGCCTGCACTGTCAGATGCTTGGGTAGCTGGGTTCGGGTGGCACCAGTGGCTTTCACCTGTCTCACACGGGACAAGAGTCACCCCTTGCTTGGACCCTAGAGCCAGCATGGTGTAGTGGATAAGAGCGGTGGTTTGGAGCAGTGGAGTCTGATTTGGAGAACCAGGTTTGATTCCCCACTCCTCCACATGAGCGGTGGAGACTAATCTGCTGAACTGGATTTGTTTCCCCACTCCTACACACAGAGCCAGCTGGGTGACCTTGGGCTAGTCATGCTCTTTCAGCCTCACCTACCTCACAGGGTGTCTGTTGTGGGGAGGGGAAGGGAAGGTGGTTTGGCAGAGAAAGTCGGCATAAAGAAACCAACTCTTCTTCTTCTTCTTCTCCTTCTCCTTCTCCTTCTCCTTCTCCTTCTCCTCCTTCTCCTTCTTGGAGGTAGCTGCTGCAGGGAGAGCCACATTCTGGATTTTCACCCAGGGCCCAGAATCACTAAGAATTGTGTGCCTGGAGGGGAAAAAAGGGAGATGAGGCTTAACTGCTCACTGTTATTGCATCCAAATACTAGTGGAAAAGATATTTTAGAAGATAGGCAAGAGAGAAAAGCAATGTATTTTACTGGGGAAAATGCAAAGGACTGCACCACACTCTGGCTGAACTGTGATGTATATGAGAGTAGGAACAGAACTGTCAAATAAAGACCTAGACCTAATATATAGCTACTCACCACACACACCTTTATTTATTTAGCTATCACTCTTTCCTTGGGAATGTATCCTTATCAAGAAAAAAAGGGGAAGGAAAGACACTGCATGTGCACACACACAAATGTAAGTAAAGTGTAACGCAGCCCTAACCTTTGAACCTGAGAATAAAATGTTTTAAAATTGTGGGCTGCAAACAAACCACCATTGTCTACTGTGTGTGAAGGGTATATAGCATAGAAACTAAAATAATAAGCTGTGGTCTGGGAGGTCCCGGGTGAAAACCTCACCTTTGCCACAAACTCACTTGGTGGCCACAGTCCAATCCTATCTGAAGTTACTCCAGTCCAAATCCATTTATTTCAGTGGGCTTAGATTGGAGCAAGAGATTGCACTGCCGTTGTCCTGGACCCCGTCTGCCCTATGGAGAAGTTACTACTGCAAGGACTGCAGCAAAATAATGTGTGGGAGGTTCTTTGAACAGGAGAAGTTGCAAAGTGAGTGTGCTGTACTGCACTGATGTCCATCACAAGACAGTTTGCTCTCTGAGGCTGATTTTTATATAGAAACGTACACAAAATAGGAAGCGACCCAGTGTGAAAATGGCAGTCTCAAGTCTACCATTTCTAGGGTTTGGCGTGGCAGAGCATCATTTTGTAATTTCCTGCTATCAGACATTGCCCCTATGATCAGCGGTAGGACTGATGTTCTTTACTGCCATTGTAGAGTATTCCATCTCTTGCAGCACCATCCAAAATAGAGTTGCACCCTTCTAAACCCATTGACTGTTAGAGCTCGTTCCTGAAGGGGGGGGGCGAAGCTCCTTAGGAGCCGGTGTGACCCCGTGCCGGTGTAGGTTCCACCTTATCACGGAATAAGGCAGCACCTTCACTGGCGCAGGGGCAAACACACTGGTGTCTGGGAACCGCCAACCCCCACCGCCAGCACAGCCACACCATGGGGGGCATTCTTGAGGGATAGGGTTGCCAGGTCCCTCTTCACTACCGGTGGGAGGTTTTGGGGCGGAGCCTGGGAAGGGCAGGGTTTGGGGAGAGGAGGGACTTCAATGCCATAGAGTCCAAAGGCCAAAGCAGTCATTTTCTCCAGGTGAACTGGATCGCTGTCAGCTGGAGATCAGTTGTAATAGCAGGAGATCTCCTGCCACCACCGGGGGGGGGAATTTGGCAACCCTATTGGGGGAGGAGCTGCCTCACCCCTTTCGCCCTGCATACGTCCACTTGCACTGCAGCGGTGCTGAACCACCTTTTTTGGTGGCGTAGCCCTGTTGGAGGCAATGGGGGATTTTTCGCCCTCTTGTTTTTAAAATACATAAAAATCCCTTTTAGACGGCTGGAAAGCCTCTGGGAAGGCGGCGCGGCTGCGCCAGTCCCGGTCGCTGCGGATCTGCCCTTCCCTTCAGGATTGGCCTGCCTGTTTGCTTTGATACCATTTCCCTTGGAATTTACAATTTTGCCAGCAAAGCTTCTGAAACAGGCCTCTTGACACAGAGCCACCTTTAACCTGCCAAAAGTATGAACAGTCTAGTGCTCTTAATTCCTTCCAGATTAAAATGAACAGGATATACACCAACAATATAATCATGAACGTTTATTTGCATCCTTTTAATTATTAAAATCTGGAGCTGGAGAGCAGGTCCTAATAACCCCATATTGCCCTGTGGTCATTATAAGACCATATTGTCCTCTACAGCAATTTAACTGTCAAAAAAATTATAGACAACAGCTACAACAACACTTCATTATGATATTGTTCGGAGCTACAACCAAGCCCCACCGACTTCCTGTAGCTCCGAATTGCTTCTGGAAGCCCTTCTTTGAAGACTCTTTTTTTGAAGCTGAAGGCACTGCAGAACAGACTGGGTGACGTTTCTTCAGGGACGCAATTCCCCCGTCACTGGAAGTCTGTTCAACTTCTTATGAAAAATAACTCAGGACAATAAAAATGTGGACCAACTCAGTCCATAGTAAACTGTCTACTTATAGAAAGCACTTATTCCCTCTGTATTAAGAACCACCCCATAACGTCGGGATGTGACATCACCACATGGGTCAGGAATGACCTGGTGCTTGCACAGGGGACCTTTACCTTTATAAAGTTACTAACGGATGAAAAATTAAACCTAACTTTTAAAAAGCTGAAGTTCTGGAGAGAAGAGCGTATTCCCTCAACTCAGGTTCCCAGCTGGGTGACAGAGGTGTTCAGCTTCTGTCCTCTAGAACACCTCTGCATATTGGTATGTATGATATGCATCTTCTTACGTTCTGTGCTGAGAACTTAATCCCAGGCATGTGTGGGACCAGTTTGGATCAGGACTGCAGAGCATGAGGAGAGGAGCTTAAGTTTTTCCTACTCAGTACTTTCCCAACCTGAAATAGCACTGGTGTGTGTGTGTGTGGGGGGGTGCTGTTTGCCTCATTGGGATAGTTTAAACCTATCTCGAGAGTAGGGTTGCCAACCTCCAGGTAGTAGCTGGAGATCTCCTGCTATTACAACTGATCTCCAGCCGATAGAGAGCAGTTCACCAGGAGAAAATGGCCACTTTGGCAATTGAACTCTATGGCATTGAAGTCCCTCCCCAAACCCCGCCCTCTTCAGGATCCACCCCAAAAATAGGGTTGCCAAGTGCCCGGTGGTGGTGGGTAAAATCCCACCAATCCACCAGGCTGCCCACCGACCAGCTGAGGGCCAGCAGGCAACACATGCATGCGCGCCCGTGCAACGCGCCTACGTCACTTTGGTAAATTCGGAAGAGGTTGATAGAGTGTCCGTGTCGTTTCCAAGTAAACCCGGAAGTGACGTAGGCGCGTGACGCGCACACGCATCGCACCAGGCAGGAGGGGGCATGCATCGCACCAGACGCACACGTGCACCTCACGTCACAGAAAAGCTCCCGCCAATGGAGCTGCAGGACCTGGTAAGCATACCCAAAAATCTCCCGCTGCTAAGAGGGACCTGTCAACCATACTCGAGAGCCAGCATGGTGTAGTGGTTAAGGAGTTGGACTAGGACCTGGGGAACCTAGGTTTGAATCCCCACTCTGCCATGGAAACTTGCTGGGTGACCTTGGGCCAGTCAAATACTCTCAGCCCTGACCCTGTCAAGTATTTGGATGGGAGATCTCCAAGGAATACCAGGGGTGTGACACAGAGGTAGGCAAACCACTTCTGAACGTCTCTTGCCTTCAAAACCCCAGCAGGGGTCGCCATAAGTCAGCTGCAACTTGAAGGCACTTTACACACGGATACACACACACAGAGGCCTACCCTACACATGGGGCCCACAGTGAGGTAAATAGTGGCTCACTGGGGCTGTTTCTGGTTGGAGAAACGGCACAGCAGGAGGCTGACGCCCCCTTTCCCAATGCACAGTGGTCATGATCTGAATTGGACCTGTCCATGTCGGGAAGTTTCCAGCACTGAACTTGCAATACACATTTCATTGTAATGCAAGAAGCCCTTACTCTCTAGTAAGTGTATAGCCAATAGCTGATTCTATTGTCTGAGTAGACAATACTGACTTTGATGGACCAAGGGTCTGATTCAGTATAAGGCAGCTTCGTATGTTTACTTAGAAGTAAGTCTCAGTTAATTAAATGGGACTTGGGTGAGAGTCCAAGCTCTGCTCACGACCTGAGTTCGATCCCAATGGAAGTCGGTTTCAGGTAGCTCAAGGCTCAAGGTTGACTCAGCCTTCCATCCTTCTGAGGTCGGTAAAATGAGTACCCAGCTTGCTGGAAGTAAAGGGAAGATGACTGGGGAAGGCACTGGCAAACCACCCCGTAAACAAAGTCTGCCTAGAAAACCTCAGGATGTGACATCACCCCATGGGTCAGCAATGACCCGGTGAAAGCATACGGGCCGCCTAAATTCCCGGACTGGACATGGTGACCCGATATGCAGGCACATGACTATTGTTCCAGCCGCGCGCCCGCTCCAAACGCTACTGGACGGCCGCTGCGCGCTCCGTTGAAAAACAGTATATCTGTTACCTTAGGTCTTTCCTGGCATCTTTGCCGTTACTCTGTTGGTTTGGTTTTGCGCAGCCTGACCACGCTTCCTCCCGCCTTGCTGGCCAAGTCTACGGGAACCCCTTGCCCCCGCCTTTGCTCTTAATTTCTTCTATCTTAGTCTACGTGAACTTGGACAACACCTCTTCAAAAACGGTAAATATCACCCCATCAACGATCCCTGCCACGTTGGCATCTGTGCTTGTACTACTCTCTTTGAATTTCTTAGACTTCTCTGTATGTGTGTATGCATCACTGATTTGAAAGAAAACAACATAAACTCTCTTAATTCGGAATCCTTTGCTGCTGTCTTTATTTAAAGGTCACAGTTACCGGCTCTGGTATACAAAGGTTGTCCTCGCTATATAAATATTGTAATTTGCCATCTTGCTTGCTAATTCCCCAAGTTAAAGAGCAATTTGGCTAACACCGGTGCTTCCACAGGGGACTTTTACCTTTTTAACAATAATGAAGGAGGAAGGATGCATTGGCAAGGGAGAAATGACAGGAAGAGTGGGTTGCTTAATCCTTTCATGCTGGACCATTTTCCTCTGCAACCCTCTCCACCCCTGACCAAATGTAAGTTCAGATGGGAGGGGATCCCCACGGGACAAAGACTAGGTACAGCCACTTACTGATGTTCCACTGCAAATGTTCACTGCTCCCCTTGTATTCTCAGGGAAACATCACACTTGCTTTTTATCATAGTAGAAAAGAGCAAGAGTCCAGTAGCACCTTAAAGACTAACAAAAATATTTTCTGGCAGGGTATGAGCTTTCGTGAGCCACAGCTCAGTTCTTCAGATACAGCTAGAATGTGAATCCATCTTTCTTTAAGTAGAGGAGAGTGAATTCAGACAAGCATTAGTAATTCCAGCTTTTTATCATGTAATTCCAGCCTTGCTCCTAGGATTGTTCCAGGCTACAGTCTTAGAGCACTTGCCTAAGATAGATCCTACTGAATAGAGCCGTTTGATTCTTCCAGCTTTTCCACGGACGCAAGATGGAGGGGACACTGTCTTGCCCAATTTCGCCTCACTATAGCCTTCTGTGTGTTTTGGTCCATGCAGGTCAATACACTGCAATCCTAAACAGAGTTACATCCTTCTAAGCCCCAAAGAAGTCAATGGGGTTAAACAGGTGTAACTCTGCTTAGAATCGCACTGATAGTCCCTGGCATAGCCTTTGGAGGGGTCAAAATGGGCCCCTCCTGTCTCTTGTGCCACAACAATTGTTAGGATCCAGTCCAGCAAAACTCAGATACTTTCAAGCACATCTGCACAGGATTGGCCTGTTACATGCTCCACGGAAATCATTTGGACTGACTTATAAGGAAAAGTGGTTAGAATCATTATGAGATAAGCAGAATAAACTTAAGTCAGCTGCAAGTCAGACGAGAGCTTGCAAACACAGCACAGAAAAGTCTTAGCGGTGATATGAACAGCCTTTTTTCATTTTGCTTTCAGCATACATTGAGGAATATTACTTGATACAGTGGAAAACATATGGCTTTGTTTCAGTAGCTCCTCTCATATTGCTGGTAAAGAACACATAGGATAACACATAGGATAAATACAGTTAACCTGAGTTGGGTGGGATGGGGGGAATTACAGCTGAAAACATGAGGGGAAGCTAGTATTTGCCATGGAAATAAGTTAAAATAACCTTTTCCATTCCTGAGAAGCAATATCCCTATCGTTTTTAATTTGGATTAAATGAAATTTGATCTGGGATTACATATGAAGACTAGAATACTGAACATGCAGTTGTGCTGGCCAATGACCGTAACAATAAGTGTAAATGTTAAAGCTGAACATGCAGTAAAGTATAAAATAGGTATAAATCTCAGTAAAACATGAGATTTTGTGTAAATCTGCAACTATATGCTGGGTTTTTTTCCTTCTTCCGCTTACTTTTAAAAGAGGTCAAATTTACAAGGGATTTATATGCTCAGATAAAGGGAGTCAACAAGAACCACTAGTTTATTTTATGGCACTTACCTCAAAAATTGAGGGGGGAAAGCTCACGTCTACCACATCAACTTCAAACAAACCTACCTGCATACCCTACTTTCTACACTAAAATGAATGTTTACCTAGGGATGGAGTTAGGTAGCGTTTGAGTATAAAAGGCCCTGAGGGAAGGGGAAGGGCCTCTAAACGGTTCTTCTGTGAAAAGCTGACAGAGGCATATGTGGCAGATGTAGAGAGCAAGCCTAAGCAGGTCTACTCAGAAGTAAGCCCCATGTTATTCAATGGGGATTACTCTCAAGAAAATTTCCTTAGGGTTGCCACTGCAGTGTTGCCTTTTTCTGTTCTTGGCAACATTCGTCTGCATTCAACGACTTCCCTGACAGACAAAAAAATCAGGGCTCACCTCCAGAACCAGTTTGAATGTCCGCTCTTGGCACTAAAACATGTAAAGTGATAATAAGGAAAAGTTTGTATCTGAATATGTGATCTTTCCCCTTGCATAAGGTTGCCACCTTTCTCTGGAAGGGCTCTTATAATTTTAGGAGTTGATTGTGCATACATTTACCAAGCAAGATCAAAAAGTGAAAAAATATAGTAAAAGTTATCAGCTTTGGTTCTTGTGGGTTATCCGGGCTGTGTAACCGTGGTCTTGGTATTTTCTTTCCTGACGTTTCGCCAGCAGCTGTGGCAGGCATCTTCAGAGGAGTAACACTGAAGGACAGTGTCTCTCAGTGTCAAGTGTGTAGGAAGAGTAATATATAGTCAGAAAGGGGTTGGGTTGAGCTGAATCATTGTCCTGCAAAAAGTATCAAAGGTAATGTAAGTATTTTTGCAGGACAATGATTCAGTTCAAACCCAACCCCTTTCTGACTATATATTACTCTTCCTACACACTTGACACTGAGAGACGGTCCTTCAGTGTTACTCCTCTGAAGATGCCTGCCACAGCTGCTGGCAAAACGTCAGGAAAGAAAATACCAAGACCACGGTCACACAGCCCGGATAACCTACAAGAACCAATGAACTCTGACCGTGAAAGCCTTTGACAATAGTTATCAGCTTATTTTTCACCTGCAGATAACAAAAGTATCTGTAGTGTACATTTTTTTTTGCATTGTTTAATTTTATGTAGGGTTGGTTGGCAACCTCCAGATAAGGCCTAGAGTTAGGGTTGCCAACCTCCAGGTAGTAGCTGGAGATCTCCCGCTATTACAACTGATCTCCAGCCAATAGAGACCAGTTCACCTGTATAAAATGGCTGCTTTGGCAATTGGACTCTATGGCTTTGAAGTCCCTCCCCTCCCCAAACCCCGCCCTCCTCAGGCTCCACCCCAAAAAACTTCCACCGGTAGCAAAGAGGGACCTGGCAACGCTGTCTGGAGTTCTCCTGGACTCTCCGATCTCCAAGCTACAGAGGTCAGTTCCCCTGAAGAAAATGGCAGTTTCAAATGGTGGACTCCATAGCATCACATCCCTGCTGAGGTCCCTCTCCTCACCAAACTCTGCCCTCCAGGCTCCACTCTCAAATTTCCTGGAGTTGGTAACCCTAAGGCCTATACTGCATTCACACGCACCGTGAAGGGGGAGGAGAGAGTAAATCGGGCCTTTTGTGTTATTTTTTTCCTCTTATTATTTTGCTAGATTTTAATCAATGATTTCCTGCAGAATCAGGCATAATAGCACGTGTACCACATTATTTATTTTGCAAGTTTTATATGCCCAGTACTGTAAAACAAATGTAGTAGATGCTGAGAAATCACTTTCTGAAATTGTTAAATAAAATCAATGTAACTTAAATAAATTAAACAGGAAGAGCTTTCCCCAGCACGGCTTTTTAAAGCTGGCAAATGTTTGACCTTTCTGCATGCAGCTCTTAAAGGCATCCCCCTGCATGAAAGAACTCGGGCAACCCCAATTAGTTCACTGACAACTGAATTAAAAAGGTAAAGGTCCCCTGTGCAAGCACCGGGTCATTCCTGACCCATGGGGTGACGTCACATCCCGACGTTTACTAGGCAGACTTTGTTTGCGGGGTGGTTTGCCAGTGCCTTCCCAGTCATCTTCCCTTTACCCCCAGCAAGCTGGGTACTCATTTCACCGACCTCGGAAGGATGGAAGGCTGAGTCAACCTTGAGCCGTCTACCTGAAACCGACTTACGTCGGGATCGAACTCAGGTCGTGAGCAGATCTTTTGACTGCAGTACTGCAGCTTAACACTCTGCGCCACGGGGCTCCTGACAACTGAATTAGAAAGCAGGATTCTCTTTAGCCTGTGTGACTTACAAGCAGTTTGAGGAGCCCCTCCCCAATCTTGTAAGAAATTAACCCTCTTCTAGGTATAAATCTACACACTTAACATGGACTTTGTCCAAATCCCTAGCACCTGTTTGCTTCCAGTGTCTCTGTGCTATCTAAATACCCCTGGCCTGTGAAGTCATAAATAGTTCAAGTTAAATTGCAAGGCTTATATCTCATGCCAGAACACTTATTTGTTGATCATTATTGTATAAACTGTAGTTGATTCTGGAATTTACTCCCTAACAAGAGCAGCCGTGTAAGAGATCATTTGAATTAGGGGCTCAGTCAGCTTAAAGACAATTAAAAATAGCTAGCCCCATCAAAAAGGTCGAATACTGACCTCATCAAACCTCACA
The DNA here is from genome assembly GCF_029931775.1 of Euleptes europaea. Classification (NCBI taxonomy): domain Eukaryota; kingdom Metazoa; phylum Chordata; class Lepidosauria; order Squamata; family Sphaerodactylidae; genus Euleptes; species Euleptes europaea. The sequence goes on along the minus strand of NC_079316.1, from coordinate 30,552,177 downwards.
TCACCTACTACCTCATCCTTTTAACTAGAGATGCCAGGGATTGAATCTGGTTCCGTCTGCATGCCGTTTAAGGCACAGTCATTCATATGAGGGAATTTATATGGTCAGCTTCTAATATACAAAGACAGCCTGTGTGCTATAACAGTTAAGAGTGCCGGACCTGTATTTGGAAGACCCAGGTTAGAATCCCCGCTCATGCTATGGAAGCTTGCTGGGTGACCTTGGGCCAGTCATATTCTCTCAGCCTAATCTACCTCATAGGGTTGTTGTGAGAATAAAAGGGGGGACAGGATAATGATGTAAGCTGCTTTGGGTCCCCATTGGATAGAAAGGTGGGGAATAAATGAATAAAAATTAAAAAATAAATAAAATAAAATATACATACTGTATATTTGCATTAAATGTCACAATGTTACTGCTTTGGAGTCATTAACTAGGCTAGATAACTTTTGATCTGGCCCTTGTCTTTGCATCTTTTACAACAGTTTGCTCTCTGGGAATTAGCTCACGGAAATTTAAACTTCAGTCACTTAGGTTCCACAAGACTCCTTTTAAAAATTAGCAAAGAAAGATTTTCCATAAACATTGTCACCTGCTTATTGCTGCAGATCAAACTACTGTGACTTGTTGAAAAGTCAGCAAGTGAAAAATCAGGATCACATTATATAAAAGAAAATGCTTTTTTAAAAAACCTTGGCATTTATGTATTTCATTGAAAGTGTTCAAACTTCTCCAGATACTTTCTCAGTAATCCTTGCAACAGCCAGTAAAATAGACTAATGGTATTGTTACTGCCCTTCCCCCCAGTCGCGTCAGATCTTGGAAGCTAAGAAGCGTCGGCTCTGGTGAGCATTTGGATGGGAGAACCACCAAAGAAGTCCAGGGTTATTACACAGTGGCAGGCAATGGTAAACCACTTCTGTTCATCTCTTGCCTTGAAAACCTTACAGGTTCACCATAAATCGGATGCAACTAGATGGCAAGAAAAATTGTTTCTGCGTGGCATAATGAATTTCATAGTGAATTCAAGATGGGCAAAAAGAGAATCTGTGCAAGCTGTTTATTCCAGAAGGGTAGCTCTGCTAATCGGTCGCAGCAAAAAAATAAACAGGAGTCTTGCTGTACCTTAAAGACTAACAATTATGTTTTATTCTATCAAGGATGTAGGTAAGTGCCGTAGTGTGTCACCACCACACTTGTGGATTCAAGAGCTGAAAAAGCTATTACTAATAATAATAATTTTCATACTAGAAAATTCTGAAAATAACATCACTCCCATTTTCCGGCATGATTCCCATGACTCGGTTTATACCTTAGGTGGGCAAGGGTCTCCACTCCCTGTCTTCCTCCTCCAGCAACCGCAACTACCCAATCATACTCAGTAGAAAGAGCTGGTCATTTTTTTTTAACCTTTTTGGTTGCAAATGGGAACATTCTGGAACTAGTTTTATCTTGATTGTCATGGCCTTGGTCCTTATCAGTCAACTGAAGCCAGTCTACTATTCCAGACATCTCATTCTTTCAAGCAATTAGTTGCAACCCTTGACAAAAGCTGTCTTTACTATGAGAAAAATTGATTTCCTTCTGGAGATAGCTCCTTTTGCTTTGAGACACAAACTAGACTCCTACAAGACAACTGAGAACAGGCAGAAGAGATAACAGGATGCATAGGTTTCTCACGGTTCTTGGACATACAAGAGTTCTATTTCAGACTTAGAAGAAGAGGAGCACAAATAGAAAAAAAAATAAACATCTTGCCTTTCCTATTACCTCTGCATCACATCTGAATCCAGACTACTGTTTCGTGTTCAGGGGGTGAATTGTTCATGTCTTGTTAATGCATGACTTAAGAGAATATGTAAAAACAAATATGTCAAAACAAAAAAACTGTGTCATACAGCGTGGTATGGTGGTTAAGAGCAGTGGTTAGGAGTGATGGACTCTAATCTGGTTAGTTTCTCCACTCCTCCACATGAGTGGAGGACTCTAATCTGGTGAACCCCGTTGGTTTCCCCACACCTACACATGAAGCCAGCTGAGTGACCTTGGGCTAGCCAGTTCTCTTAGAGCGCTCTCAGCTCCACCTAGCTCACAGGGTGTCAATTTTGGCGAGGAGAAGGAAAGGTAATTGTAAGTCGGTTTGATTCTTCCTTAAGTGATAGAGAAAGTCGACATTTAAAAGCCAACTCTTCTTCTTCTTTTTAAGATCAACTAAAATAACACAACACAATGTGCAAGCCTTTAATTTCTCAAGAATCCCTTGTCAGCTGGATGTTAAAAATCAAAAAGGGTGGTGGTGGTGATGTGAAAAATTTAAGATTTCAGCCTGCATCCTGGATGGGATGTTCTGCTGACTCCCAAGGGCAGAGACTGTGGCTAGTATCAGGTTGCACTCCTTCTGGGAAGAGAAAACAAAAACTGGACACCATCCTATTGAAAACACACACACAAAACCAACTGTGGAGTAAATGTCCCTCTGACACCAAAAAGATGATATGTGTAGACATAAAAGTCTTCATGGGTTAAATATTTAACACCATTTTGCGTGTCCTCAAAGTAATTGGTAAAAACTCGTTATATTGGAATTGTATTGGAAGATTTCTCAAAATGCTTATTCAAATGCATCCTAAGCAGAAAGCTCAGTAATATATGAAGTCACACAATCCATTCTATGTAGGGTTGCCAATCTCCAGGTGGGGAGGTCTGGAGATCTCCTGGAATTACAGCTGATCTCCAGATGAGAAAGATCAGTTGCCCTGGAGGAAATGGCTGCTTTGGAGGGTGGACTGTGTGGCATTATAACCTGCTGAGGTACCTCTCCAGGCTTCACTCCCCAATCTTCCAGGTATTTTCCAACCCAGAGTTAGCAACCCTAATTATATGGAATAGTTGAATGTAAGTTACCTCGCCTGTGATGTTTTGTTAAGAAGAAGAGTTGGTTTTTATATGCTTTCTCTACCACTTAAGGGAGACTCAAACTGGCTTACAATCACCTTCCCTTCCCCTCCCCACAACAGACACCTTACAAGGTAGGTGGGGCTGAGAGACTCTAAAAGAGCTGTAACTTGCCCAAGGTTACCCAGCTGGCTTCGTGTGTAGGAGTGGGGAAACAAATACAGTTCACCAGATTAGAGTCTGCTGCTCATTTGGAGGAGTGGGGAATCAAACCCAGTTCTCCAGATCAGAGTCCACCACTCCAAACCACCGCTTTTAACCACTACACCACGCTGGCTCTTAATTAAGCTACAATAGTTCTTGCCCTAAGAAAGAAAAATACAGGCACGCTTGACATTGAATAATAGTACCAGCATACTTCTCCCCTACATACCAGAACATCGTTCATCAATAGCTGTCCAACCTTTCAAAAATATTATATCTGTCATGCTGCCAAGGCCATTGTATGGGTTATTTGTGTGACTCTTTCAGCCAACTTATCCAAGTACTGTTAACTATACTGAAACCGATTATAAACCTATTGGTTTTATTAATGAACCAGTGCATCTTGTTCATTCTGGTTCCTCATTTCTCTCTCCCCCCACCAGGTTTGTATCTCTTATTGTCCCATCTCATCTCCCATTTTAGGGCCATGCCAAATTTCAGCCAAATAATCCATGTTAGAATCTATTATTATTATTATTTTGCCGTCAGGTTGCAGGCGACTTATGGTGACCCCATGGAGTTTTCAAGGCAAGAGATGGTCAGAGGTGGTTTGCAATTGTCTGCCCCTGCATAGCAATCCTGGACTTCCTTGGTGGTCTTCCATCCAAATAATAACCAGGGCTGACCCTGCTTTGCTTCTGAGATCTGACAACATTGGACTCGCCTGGGATATCCAGGTCAGCTCATTAACTATAGTCTACTTCAAAGGGCCTCATTACAAGACTGTTTCAAGTTACACCAAAACCCTTGTGTAAACAATGCTCTTGAATGGAACATCTAGTAATTTACTCTTTCCTGCTAGGACTTAGAATATGCAAATGGTGGTGAAAAGTGCTCTCAAGACACAGCTGACTTATGGTGACCTGGTAGGGTTTTCAAGGCAAGAGTTGTTCAGAGGGATACATGCCTCCACATTACAACCCTCCTATCTCATTACTAACCAGTGCTGACCCTGTTCAGCTTCTGAGATCTGATGAGACCAGGCTAGCCTGGGCCAAATCAGGGTGAATATGCTAATATTAACCACCAAATGCCAAGATATTTTCAAAATGCTCATTCAAAGTATGTAGCATTAGCATGCTTTACCATATGGACCACCAAATACAAAGAATATCAGGGATACTTAATATTACCATTGTCCCTCCAAATGCAGTTACATTTTATATATAAACCATATGGTAGTTTAGTATTAAACATTTGTCAGCATAGCAATAGATTGGTCCTTGACTTCCAGTTTAAAGGAGGAAATGTTTAGTTCCTTCCTGTCAACTAGCTACGACTCTACGGGGAAGGCATCCTCATGCATCACTTGTTAGCTCCTTGAGACAAAATACTGGGTACTTATTTCATACTTTTTGAGCTGGAAACCACAAACTATAGATACAGTGTTACATTTTGATTACATGTTCATGAGATCTATAGGGAAATACTGTAGTTTCCTCCTTTTCAGTTCGGACAGCATAAAGTTTGATATATTTAAAATTGCAAGATATTCAAACCACAAACCATGCACAAAAAGGAGGAACTTCAGTTTCAGTGTAATTATTACATATACCTTTTAATATATTTTTATTTTTTTTCTAATGGCTGTAAACAAGTTTCCTTTTATAATGCATATTTTTCACCATTTCCTTGTGTATGTGTGAATTTTTACTCGCTTGTCTGCAGTCAGTGTTTATGTGATGCAAAAATATTTATCTTCTGGTAGTGGTTGACTTCAGGAGGGCTTCACGCTAGTTCCAGGCCTTATGTTTGACTTCTGTTACCTTTCATGAATTATTTAAGGTGCTGTTACTGACCTATATGGCCTTTAATAGATTTAGAGACTGCTGACTCCATGCATCATTTGTGACCTCTCTGGTCAGCTGAGAATGACTTCAGCTAGTGACCTTGTATAGCAAATACATGCTCCCAGGTTCTTGGTGAATATTTCTTCTCTTTAAAACCAGGAGAGAATTTTGGAGAGTAAATCTTTTCCTGTCATTTAAGTGGCAGATGAACCTGATGAAATTTTCCATGTAAACAAGAGCCGTCTCGTATTAAACCTGGAGTTACATATATGTCTCCATGGCTTTGACTCCCTTTACTAACCATGAAAATGCAATAGGCTATTTACAAATGATCTGCGACCCATCCTATTGTACTGGGACACCTGGGATTGTGATTTTTGCTACATATTATTTGAAGTTCAGCCTCGGTTATAAGTAGTTTTACATTTCCAGATTCAGGTTGCTTAGCGTACGCATAGGCTGATTTTTGGGGCCCTTCTCCCTTTAGTACAGTGGACAACTCTTTCTCTCCAGCTATGAACTCCCCCCTTGCCCCTCCCCCAGATGGATTGCAGATTAGTTACCTATTATAGCACTTTTAATGGCCCTTTAGCCCTTACAATCAGGACGGTTAAGTGTTACAAAATCATACTCCCATTATTCCAATGAATGTTTATTTCATATGATTCTAAACAGGTTTTGTGAACTGTTTTGTCTGACTGGGATGCCGCTAACTTTATATAACATCTTGAGTGGTTGATATAAAGCCACTCCAAATTGTTAACACAGATAGTTATTTGCACACAATTCTTTGAATGGTATGTAGATCTTGGGTCAGTGGGGTAGGTTTGTAGGGTCACCAACCTCCAGGTACTAGCTGGAGATCTCCTGCTATTACAACTGATCTCCAGCCGATAGAGATCAGTTCACCTGGAGAAAATGGCTGCTTTGGCAATTGGACTCTATGGCACTGAAGCCCCTCCCCAAACCACACCCTCCTCAGGCTCCGCCCAAAAAACCTCCCGCTGATGGCAAAGAGGGACCTGGCAACCCTATAGGTTTGTATTCTGTGGGCCAGCCAGCAGGCACTCAGTGTGGGTCATATTAGATTGGGAGACTCAAGTTCAAGTCTCCACATGACCATGAAACTTATTGGATGACCTTGGCTCAGTCACTTTAATTCAGCCTAACCTACCTCACAGGGTTGTTATGAGAATAAAGGAGAAGGGAGAACTGTGTGCACCTCCCTAGAAAGACATGCAAAAGCGTACTGTGAAGTTGATATACATAATAGATTTATTTTTATTTATTTATGTTATTTATAGTCTGCCTTTCTCACTTGGACTCAAGGCGGATTACACTGAGTGAGTCAATACAATTGACGAATGGGACATTCAATAAACAATGCAATAGAATTAGGGTTGTAGAACCAAACAGAAGTTAAAGACAGAACTGAAGCACAGCAGATGTATTAACAGGACACATTAAATGACACAATTCCATGGTAGGATCCTAGGTACTGGGACATGATGATGTGGCCTTGAGAGAAGTGTGGTTATGCTAGATCAGACCATAAGAAAAGCCCTGCTGGATCAGACCAAGGCCCATCAAGTCCAGCAGTCTGTTCACACAGTGGCCAACCAGGTGCCTCTAGGAAGCCCACAAACAAGACAACTGCAGCAGCACCGTCCTGCCTGTGTTCCAAATACGGTTGCCAACCTCCAGGTACTAGCTGGAGATCTCCTGTTATTACAACTGATCTCCAGCGGACAGAGATCAGTTCACCTGGAGAAAATGGCTGCTTATGTCAGGCTGCTATCTCGGTTTCGTTATTGCCTCTGTTTCTGTGCTGTATTGTCTGCCCCCCAAGGTCGCATACCTAGGCCTGGGAACTCAGCTCCTGGGAAACTGTATTCATGCGTGTAATCTCCCGCCTTTCCTGCCTTATAATATCTCCCAGCTAGTGAGCCTCTCATAGCTGTCATTTTATTCGTTTGCACTGTATGCCTATTTGATCAGTAAAAGCCATCTGTTTGGACTCTATATGACTTTGTGGTGATTTCTGGTTCTGTGGGCCAAGGGCTGACATTATGACAGCTATCTCTCATCTTCACCGTTCTCCTAGCCAGGCTGGAGCCCAGGGGGGTTCGCCTGCCACTTGGATGGGAGCTGTGCAGCTCTCCAGGTGATCTACTACCCTGGAGCCCTTCTCAGAGGACCCTACTCTGTTACAAGACTTAATCGCTGAACTTTTCCGGACGACCCGAGAGGTTTGCCGCTTGAGGGGACTGGTACAGGCGCAGTGGCAATCTCTTACAGGACGTCTCTGGATGTTAACATCGGAGGATACTGATGCTCGTTTAGATCTTCAGGACTTGGATCAATTACTGGACGATGCCCGATTGGCGACTGAGGATTTACAAATATTAACTGGACTTTTGGATAATCTTATTTCTCGACAAACTCTTTCTACCATGGCGGGAGCCCCGCCGGAGGGTTTTTCCCTGATCCCGGATGCGGCCAGCTGCCAGGCTGAGGCCAAGCGAGTTGCTATTAGCACCGCTCTTCTCCTTGTGGAATGTACAAAGGACACCCCGGTAGCCACCTTGGCTCAAGTTTTGACCCCGACGTTTGGAGCCGAGGCATCCGCACTGGCGGTTCGAGTACAACCTCTGCTGGGCGGGGAACCTGACCCCATACTCTTGCTCCTCGAGACAGAACTTTTGCCGCGCATTACGGCAGAGACTGCCCTAAGACTTGAGAACGCCAAAGTTCTTGCGGATCAGCAAGCCGCCGAAGCGGCTAGGGTCGCAAGAGAGAGAGAGGCGGCGGAAGCAGCCAGGGCGGCTGCAGCAAGGATTAGGAATCAGGCGAACGTGGACACGCGCCCCAAGGACTATGTACTGGGACTATCAGGTCTAACTTTTTCCCCGGCGTTTGTCCCGTCGCGTGCGACCCAACGCGCACGCCGTTTGGCTGACCGACGTCGAGACTCAGATGAGTCTGAAGACGAGGATTTATATGGGGATAGCTCTCAATGGGCCACGAGCTTCCGAACCAGTAAGCCTCATCTTACTGGTGGCCCAAGTGAGGAGGTTCATCTTTTACGAGCCCAGAATCGGGAGCTCTCCGACCGTGTTGATCAACTCCAGGAAGTAATGGAACTTATGCTTCAAGAGAACAGGCAATTACAACAAACCATGATAGCTCAGAGACAGCCCGTTCCGATACCGGGTCAGGGGGTACCCGTACAACCACCCGCTAATGTGCCTGCTCCACCCTTACCTCCTGGAGCTCCTGTTGCTCCTCCGCCCGGACCACCCGTGCAACCACCTGCTTATGTGCCTGCTCCACCCTTGCCTCCTGGAGCTCCTGTTGCTCCTCCGCCCGGACCACCCGTGCAACCGGGTCAACCCGCGCCCGGCCCTTGGAAGCAACTCAAATTGAGGACTACGTATGACGGATCTCTTGAGACTTTGCCTTGTTTCTTGCATCAAGTGGACAGTTATATGCGAGAACAAGGTCAACTTTTCCCCACGGAAGATAGCCGGGTGCGGTACGTAGCTTCCCTCCTGACAGGCAAAGCGGCTGACTGGATGGTCCTCCAGTTTGACACCCGCTCTCGTGCGATTCGTTCCCTCAACAACTTCATGACTGCCCTGAGAAGGAGGTTTGAGGACCCCTTCCTGGGGGAAAGAGCCAAAACGGAACTCTTACAATTAAAACAAGGCTCTGCTACAGTTCGGGAATTTGCCGATGAATTTCAGCGACTGGCAAGTAAAATTGTAGGTTGGCCCGAGACCACCCTAATCCATCATTTCAGGGAAGCCTTGCATCCTGACATTCTGAACTGGTCTTACATGCGGGGCGATCCCGATACCCTCGAAGGCTGGATCCTATTAGCCGAGGAAGTGGAAAGCCGCCGCCGCTTTATTTCTCTCGTCCGTCAAAAGCACAAGGAGAAGGGCACCCAAAAGCCTCAACCCAAGGCACCACTGCTCGTCCCACGAAATCCCCCACGTCCGCTCCAGGAACGTGAAGCCCGATTTCAGAGGGGTGCCTGTCTTACATGCGGAGAAATGGGCCACTTTGCAGCCGTTTGCCCACGCCGCCAGGAATTATTTCGTCCCAGCACGACAACCCGCGCCCGAGGTCGTCCACCACGCAGAGGCACCGCGGCCACCCGCAGCGCAGCTCCGGGAAGGCCCACACCCTCTGCACTCCATGCCGGGGACCCAGCCTCCCTGCCTGCTTCCAACGACCCCGCCGGGTCTCGGATTACAAGTGCCCCATTGGGGGACAGCTTTCCCTCTTCGGATGAGGAAAACCCTTGGATTTCTCCAGCCTTAAACCTGGAATCTCCCCTCGACTTGTCAAAAAACGGCTCCGGTCTGTGGTGAATGGAGCATCTCCACAGACCTCTCAGGATCTTCCTATCAAACCGAATGCTCCTACCAAAATGAAAGAAGTGGACTCCACCGTCTACGTGGATGCAGTTTTACAACAACTTAACGGAGGTCCACAAATCCCCGTCAAAGCACTAATTGACTCCGGTTGCTGTCGCACTCTCATAAGCGAAGCCACGTTTGCTGCACTCAGAGCCGACTCAGAGGCTTTACCCGCCCCCGTCCAATTTGCTCAAATGGACGGGAGCCAATTCCAGGGGGGTCCAGTTGATCACCGCACCATAGGGGTGGCAATGGGAATTGGTTCCCACTGGGAACAAATAGACTTCACTATAGCCCCTATCCGATTTGAAGTGGTCTTGGGAATTAACTGGATTAAAGGACATAGTCCCAGTATTGATTGGGAAACAAACACTATCTCTTTCGCTAGTCCCACCTGCGACCAGCATCGGCAAAACTTTGCTCTGCCATTTCCGCCCGTTCCAGCATTAACCTCTACTGCCCCAGTACCACCGGCTCTACCCGCTGTATACCGGGACTTTGAAGATGTCTTCGACCTTAGGGAATGTGATGCCTTACCCCCCCACCGGGCCTCAGACTGTGCGATTGAAGTAGTAAAGGACTGCACATTAACCAAAAGTAAGATTTACCCTATGAGCGCTTCCGAGCGCACTGTCCTCCGGGACTTTTTGGACAAAAACCTCGCCAGAGGGTTCATTCGCCCTTCGAATGCCCCAAACTCGGCCCCAGCGTTTTTCGTCCGGAAAAAAGAGGGCGACCTTCGCCTGTGCATTGACTTCAGAAAGCTCAATGCGGTTACCCAGACCAACGCCTATCCTATCCCATTAATATCGGACATTTTGGGACAATTACAGGAAGGCCGTGTGTTCTCTAAATTAGACTTGGTGGAAGCCTACTACCGAGTCCGTATCCGCGAAGGAGATGAACACCTCACTGCCTTCTCTAGCTGTTTCGGAATGTATGAATTCCTTGTAATGCCATTCGGATTAAAAGGGGCCCCGGGGGTCTTCATGCAACTCATCAATGAAATCCTACATGACCTTCTATATCGTGGGGTGGTGGTCTACTTAGATGACATTCTCATTTATTCGAAAACTGTGGACGAGCATGTGACTCTGGTCAGGGAAGTTCTACAACGCCTGCGTAACCATCAACTGTTCGCTAAACTAGCTAAGTGTGAATTTCACCAAAGCAAACTCACGTTTTTGGGATACATCATCTCCCACCAAGGTCTTCGCATGGACCCCGCCAAAGTCCAAGCCGTCCTCGATTGGACTCCCCCCACCAACCGTAAGCAAGTACAGCAATTTCTGGGATTTGCAAACTTCTATCGGGGATTCATCCCTAACTTCGCCCAAGTGGCTCTACCCATTACGGACCTGCTGAAAACTAAGGGAAAAGTAAGCTCGGCTGCCTTGCCCTCCGCAAAAATCCTATGGACTGAGCAATGCCAAGCCGCCTTTCTGGCCCTCAAACGCCTCTTCACTTCGGAGCCGGTGCTACGGCACCCAGACCCAAATCAAATGTTCATTGTGCAAGTCGATGCTTCCGATGTAGCCATGGGAGGGGCTCTCCTCCAGCAAGGACCGGACGGTCTTCTTCACCCTTGCGCTTACTTTTCAAAAAAATTTGCGCACGCTCAATTAAACTGGCCCATCTGGGAGAAAGAGGCCTCTGCAGTTCATCATGCACTGACTTTATGGCGGCAATTCTTGGAAGGGTCTAAAGTACCCTTTGAAGTTTGGACCGATCACAAAAATCTAGCTGCCCTCACGGGGTCCCATAAGCTATCGGCGAAACAACAACGGTGGGCGGAGTTCTTTGCTCAGTTCCGTTTCACCCTGAAGCACGTCCCTGGGAAGCAGAACGTTCTCGCGGATGCCCTCTCCCGTTTACCACAATATCCGGTAAAACTCGAAAGACCCACCAACTCTCTGTTCACCCCTATGCAACGTGGGGCCCTACCTATGCTGGCTGTGCAAACCCGATCCCAGCATCAGCACACCTTCCCTAACTCGCAAGCTCCGCCAGCCCAACCGGCTGCCCAGCCGCCACCGCAACAGACCGGAGTTCCCGCCCCTCCTACCCCTCCGACCGCTCAGCCGCCTGCAGTCTGCGCGCCGCCGCACGTAAGCACTAGCCCTATAACTGTTTCTCAGATCTCCATGACCGACGGGGGGGCTCCCTCCAAAATCCCCATCTCCGAATCCTTTTTAACTGTCCTTCGGGACCAGTGCCTTTTAGAACGTTCCGCTCATACCCTACCTCCTGGTGTTTTGAAACAAGGGGGGTCCTGGTACAAAGACTCAAAATTGTATGTACCCAAAGCTCTCCGGAAGGACGTTTTACATTTAGCTCATGGAGCCAAAACAGCTGGGCACTTTGGGTTTCTGAAGACCCTTCACTTATTGCGCAGACAGTTCTGGTGGGGGGGAATGCGTTCCGACATTGACTCCTTCATCCGCAGCTGTCCCGTTTGTGCCGCTGCGAAACGATCGCAGGGCAAACCCCCGGGACTGCTACAACCTCTTGAAACGCCCAGCAGACCTTGGGAAGTGATTGCTATGGACTTCATGACTGATCTCCCTCTCAGTGGGGGTAAAACTGTGTTGTGGGTTGTTACTGATTTGTTTTCTAAGCAAATACATTTGATTCCATGCGCAGGGATCCCCTCTGCTCAGAAACTGGCCCGCCTCTTCGTGACGCATATCTTTCGTTTACATTCGTTTCCGCGTAAAATAATTTGTGACCGCGGAAGTGGTTTCGTTTCTAAGTTTTGGAAAGCTTTCCTCAAGTTGGTGGGGGTGGAACAGGGATTGTCTAGTGCATACCATCCTCAAACTGATGGTCAAACTGAACGTGTCAATGCTGTACTTGAATGTTATTTGCGTTGTTATGTTAACTACCACCAGGATAACTGGGTGGAACTGTTACCTTTAGCAGAATATGCCTACAATAATGCCATGCATCAATCCACAGGTTTTAGCCCGTTTTTTGCTGTGTATGGACAAGATTTCAGTCCCATCGCTCCTACAGATGATGTAGAGGGGGAGGGGAACCCCGACATTGCCTCCTGGGCACACGCCCTCCGTACCACTTGGCCCTGGCTCGTTAGCAACCTCGACCGGGCCAAACGTAAATACAAAGCGCAAGCTGACAAACATCGCTTCCCCGGGGGTGATCTGCAAGTGGGTGCTTTGGTTTACCTTTCCACCAAAAATCTCCGTTCCACCCAACCGTGCCATAAGCTCAGCGCCAAATTCATTGGCCCTTTCCCCATTACTCGGGTCATAAACCCTGTCACAGTGGAACTGGCTCTCCCCAAATCCTTGAGGCGTGTGCATCCTGTTTTCCACATAAGCCTCCTCAAACCCCATGTTGCTTCTCCACGGTGGCATCCGGACCCACCGCCTGCGCAACCCATCATGGTGGGGGGGGAAGAACACTTCGAAGTCTCCAAGATCCTTGACTCCCGTATTCACCATGGCAATCTGCAATATCTAGTTCGTTGGAAACATTTCCCCCCTGCCTATGACGAATGGGTGCGCGCACGGGATGTCTCCGCCCCCGACCTCGTCGACGCCTTTCACATTGCTTACCCGGACAGGCCAGCCCCCTTGCGAACTGGGAGGGGGCCTTGAGGGGAGCAGAATGTCAGGCTGCTATCTCGGTTTCGTTATTGCCTCTGTTTCTGTGCTGTATTGTCTGCCCCCCAAGGTCGCATACCTAGGCCTGGGAACTCAGCTCCTGGGAAACTGTATTCATGCGTGTAATCTCCCGCCTTTCCTGCCTTATAATATCTCCCAGCTAGTGAGCCTCTCATAGCTGTCATTTTATTCGTTTGCACTGTATGCCTATTTGATCAGTAAAAGCCATCTGTTTGGACTCTATATGACTTTGTGGTGATTTCTGGTTCTGTGGGCCAAGGGCTGACAGCTTTGGCAATTGGACTCTATGGAATGAAGTTCCTCCCCTCTCCAAACCCCGCCCCGAAAACCTCCCGCCGGTGGCGAAGAGGGACCAAAACACCTAATATAATAGTCAAAAAGGGCAAGAGTCCAGTAGCACCTTAAAGACTAACAAAAATATTTTCTGGTAGGGTATGAGCTTTCGTGAGCCACAGCTCACTTCTTCAGAAAGCTCATACCCAACCAGAAAATATTTTTGTTAGTCTTTAAGGTGCTACTGGACTCTTGCCCTTTTTGACTACTGCAAACAGACTAACACGGCTACCCACTGTGGATTACCTAATATAATAGGCATGCTCCTCTGATCCTGGAGAGAACAGGAATGCATCACGACTAGTCTCCATTTTGACTAATAGCCATGGATAGCCCTCTCCTCCATGAACATGACCACTCCCCTCTGAAAGCCTTCCAAGTTGGCAGCCCTCACCACATCCTGGGGCAGGGAGTTCCACAGCTTAACTATGCATTCCGCGCCCGAAAAAAAGTCTCCGCGGCATAGGAAGGGTATTAAATAACAGGGCTCGCGGCGTACTAGTAAACCCCCCTAACGAGGAGCACACAGGCCAAGCCAAGCGAAGGCACGCGAGCTCTTCCTTCCGTCTTCCACGTAGCCCGGCTGCGGGGGCAGGGCCCTTCGCTCCACCCGCCAACACGGACCTAGGCGGGGGGGAGGGGAAGTATCTGTCGCATCCTCCTCATCATCCCCCCTCCTCCTCCTCCTCCCCCCCCACAGGAAGATACCAAGCCAAAGAGGAGGAGGGGGCAGCGCCGCGCTAGTGGAACATTCCAAACGGTCAAAGTGACGACTCAGAGGGCCGGGTTTTTCCTCCGCGAAGCCCCACCCCTTTCCTCTCCATTCCAGGCAGCCGGCTCCGCCCACCAGCCTCCCTCCCTCCCTCCCTGAGGCAGGGCGGGGTCTCCTCGATCTCGGAGCCGACGGGTGGAAGGCGGGGCCGGCCAACGTCACCGCGCAGCGGCGTAAGGGGCGGGGCTCCTGTCTGGGCCGCCCCGCTGCCGCAGTAGCAGCTTAGCTGTAGTTCCCAGGCTGCCTCGCGGCCCCATTTGAGCCCCATCTTGAGCGAGGGGAGCGAGCAGTTTGAATTCCAGCTCCCTCGGCGGCGCTTGAGAGCGGAGCGCGCCCGGAGTGTAAGGGGGGGGGGCGCCCGGCCCACTCCGCCTCGCCGCCGCCGCCGCCCCGCCCGACAGAGCGGCTTCGTCGGGAGAGAGCCGTGTCTACGAGGCCCGCCCGCCTGAGGGGGCCGCTGTGAGCCGGGCTCGTTCCCTTTCCCTCCCCCCGCCCCGAACAAGATGCTCCTGGTGCGGATCTCCAGGTAGAGCGCGAAGGCAGGGCGGGCGGCCTGCGCTGCGTCCGGGGCCCGCCGGCGGTCGCCGCCCCTTCCCCGACACTCTGACTGGCTGACGGAGCGGCCTTGGGCCCGCCTCAGGGACCCCGAGTCTCGCCGGAAGCCCCGCGGAGCAGCCTGACTTACAGCGCCACCCCGGCCTCCAACTCCCGAGGAAGGAACCGCAGCCGCGAAGGGCAAGAAAAGAGCTCCGCTGAGGGGAAAAGAGGAGGAGGAGGAGGCGGCGGCGCCGCCCGCCCCCCTCCCCAGGGGCCCGTAGCTCTGCGAAGGGGGAGGAAGAGGAGGAGTCCTGCCGCCGCCGCCGCCCCCCTTCTCGCCTCGCTCCCCCCCTCGCCAACCCCGGGCCTGGTGGCCGCCTGCTGAGCCGGGACTGTGCGGTGAGGCCGGGGCCGGAGGAATGCGCGATACCGCCGGCGTCTGCGCTCCAGACAGAACGTGATCCTCCCCGCCGACGCCAGGCCCGGCTCGTGTGACCGGCTCGGACTCCTTTCCCTTCCCCGGCGGCCGCCGCGAGGGCAGGTGGGCGGAACCCCGGACTCCCTGCTCTCCCTCTCTCCCTCCCCTCCTTCCTTCCTTCCTCCCTTCGCCGGGGAAAAGGCACCATGTCCAAGATGCCGGCCAAGAAGAAGAGCTGCTTCCAGATCACCAGCGTGACCACGGCCCAGGTGGCCAGCAGCATCACCGAGGACACGGAGAGCCTGGACGACCCGGACGAGTCCCGCACCGAGGACGTCTCCTCCGAGATCTTCGACGTGTCCCGCGCCACCGACTACGGGCCCGAGGACGTCTGCGAGCGCAGCTCCTCCGAGGAGACGCTCAACAACGTGGCCGACGCCGAGACGCCCGGGACGGTCTCGCCCAACCTGCTGCTGGACGGGCAAGTGGCCGCCGCCGCCGCCGCGGCCTCTGGGGGTATGCAGTCGCTGCCGGGCGCCGGTCCGGCAGCCAACGGAGGAGCCGTCCCCAGGAGCGCCGCGGTGCCCCCAGCGGCTGCCGCCCAAGCCGCCTCGGCGGCGGCAGGAGGCAGCGGCGCGCCGGCTTTCGCCAGCCCCGGAGCCGTGCCTCTGACGGCCGCCGCCGCCTGCAGCTCCCGCTTTAGGGTGATCAAGTTGGACCACGGTAGTGGAGAGCCCTACAGACGGGGGCGATGGACGTGTATGGAATACTATGACCGGGACTCGGATGGCGGGGCCGTTTTAGCCCGGACTGGGGATTGCATTAGGCACAACAGTACGTTTGAACAGGCGGTTCAAGATAGAGACAGTGGCTTGGGCGCAACCGGGGGCTCGTTGATAGCCTCGGGAGTGGCCGCGTCGTCGGCACATGGCCCCGACTCCCTGGCTGACAGCTCTCTTGCTGCTGTGTCACAGCTACTCCAGCCAGAGAAAATAAACCAGCCCTCTCCGCAGCAGCCTAATTTTGTCATTGGGCAGCAGCCCATAGGCGGGGCTGCGCCTCATGGTAGTGCTCAGCCGATGTATTTGGGGGCTCCAGCGGCCAGCCAGCAAATGATGGGGCCTCCGCTGCAGCAGAGCATGGGGCAAGCAGCGCCCAACGGGAAAGGCATGCCACCTTCGAATGTAGCAATAGTCCAGACGAGTTTGCCCATGCCGCAGCAGCAGGTACAGCAAGCGAATGTACCAGTGGCTCAGACACAGCAATTTGCTTATCCTCAGTCACAGATTCAACCAGTGCATCTGGTGCCAGCTCAGACGCCTGGCCAACCAGAATACATTCAACATATGACAGTCATTCAGTCTCAAGGAACTACTCAGCAGGCTGCTTCAGGCTCCATTCCGAGCACTGGAGCACCCAGTCTTCCAGCAGCACAAGTAGCTGGTCAGAATCCCTCACCTCTAGGAGTGTCAGTGATGGGAGTTTCTTTGCAAGCTGGTGAAACGGTAGGACAGGGATCCGGGCTAATGCAGAGCTGCCTGACAACCCCAATTCAGACTGTCATTCCACAGCAAGGAGGTGTGGTGCAGCCAAGCATTGGGCATACAGGCGTTGTGCAACAGAAATCCATGACTCAGCAGCAAATGGGTGGAAGCAATCAAGTGTCTGGTGCTCCTCACAGCATAGTCTCTGGAGTTCAGAATATGCCTGCAGCTGTGCCGGGTACTAGTGTGCCTAGTGTGTCTACAACTTCTGTTACTATGCCAAATGTCCCTGTTACTTTAGTCCAGTCCCAGCTGACCAGCCATACATCCGTCAGTAGGAGTTCCAGTGTTGTCCAGCAGCACATCAGCCTCCCTCTGATCCAAGGCATGACCAATATACCTACAAACCTGCCACAATCTAACATTGGACAATTTCAGACTCAACCTTTAGGCCAGATTGATGATACTAGAAGAAAATCTGAACCCCTACCTCAACCACCACTTTCTCTCATTGCTGAAAACAAACCTCTGGTGAAGCCACCTATTCCGGACACTTTAACAAACCCTCTTAACTTACCTGCAACTACTCCTATGAACAGTCTTGCCAGCTCTGTCTTTGGCATATCTATTCCTGTTGATGGTGATGAAGACAGGTATTTATCTTTCTTTAATACAAACATTTGTGCTTAGCCTAAGGTTTAACAGCATTCATTTTGTCACGTTGAAGAATTTCTTAGTAGTCTGCCCCAAAGATGTGATAAATCTCATTACTAATCTATTGTGCAGCCAAAATGTGTGTAAAATGTATAGGGGAGAACATAGGGAAAAGAGGCTATGAATGTTCATCTTGTCCAGAAAAGCACTGTTTTTTTTGTGTCCTTGGAAAAAGTTACATTGACTATTAAGCCTATCAACTACACTAGGTAACTTGAAGATAACTAGGATTACTATTCCATTATTAAAGGAAATGTAAATAATTTAGAGCTCAGATGGAAGCAATAATTAACAGTCTGAATAAATGTGGAAAATAGTCCTGTTAATGGGAAAACACTGTTTTCTCTTTTATTAAGCTATTATTGGTATAGAAAACAGTGATTATAGAAAACAGTGATTGTCGTTATCAATGAAAAGTAAAATGCTACTTGTGGAAATGCATGTAACTCAGTGAGTTTTCCTCCAGTAGTCTTAGTTGTAATGAGCGCAGAATAGTTCATAGAGAAAAGTAAGTAGTTTAACTATTGGCTTCAAGTTGATTTTTAAATGGAACCATTGCTTCACCATGAGTGTGACTGCTCTGTAAAGAAGATAAAAGAACTTGGTGATTAAATGTTCTTCGATTTAAAACACAGAGATTACTAAGACAGCCCAATTCTGTGCATGTTTACTTAGAGCTGAGTTCTGAGTAAGTGTGCAGCTGCAGAGGGTTTCAAGAATTTCAAAGCAAGCTGCACTGTTAACAGTTTTTGTTAAGACTTTAATAGACAGAGACAGACAATGTAGGGCTTTCCTCTTTAGAAGAACTCTGATAGTAGATAAAACATCTTTATATGGCTTCTAGTTCATTTCACTGGTGAACGTACCAAATTTGGCAATGTAATTCGCACACTTCTGATGAACTATTAAAGGCTTTAACAATAGACAGTTGAATAGTTTTTAAAGGCCAAATATAAGTATTGTGTACTATAAGATTTATTGATGCAAGAAAGATGTGAGTGGAAGCCATGAAGAGAGAACGGTAGGATGGGCAGAGAACACTGACCCATCCTTCTGTTGAATTTCGCTGGCAGGGATGCCCCACAAAGGATCTCTGGCCTACTTCTGTCAGAGTTTTTCTTGAAGCAGAATTGACTGTGGGAAGGAAGTTTTATTCAATTTAACTTTAAAAGTGTGGAGTTAACTTGCCCTGAAATGTACTAATTTCTTTAAGCATCTTTCAAATAGTGTATAAAATTATAATGTATGTCTGAGTCTTCTGCTACATTTGAGTTGTAACACATATTTTGCATTTGAGGAAATCATTCATAACCCAATATAGACCTGAGTTGTAGCTGTTGGCAACTCTATTTGTGATTTAAAAAATAAAAATAGGTTTAGTGGCTTTGCAACAACTGATAGAACAGCATTAGTAATTGTGTACTATGTCTGTAACTCAAGAATATTGCCATTGGTTACTGAAGTTTAATAATGTTATGTATCTCATTTTGGGGGTTTGCCTAACTTCTAGAAAAATGGGACTAGATGGTATAAAAATAGGTTGCAGCAGCAAAAAGTTTGATGATACTTTTAAAATAGATGTGCTAAATTTGTAGGACCTGATATGTCAGCAGAACCTGTTTTAATATACTTATACAGCTGGTACTGCTAAAGATGCACACACCTTTTATTTTAATCTTTTGGAGTACTCTACCTTTTTGAACGGATTTTTCCTATGCTGCTACCTTATTTTGTGATTGATGGGTATAGTAGTATACTACTTTTATATAGTAGTATGTAAACATATAGTAGTATGCAATTCTTTGCACTGTAAAAAAGGTTAAAGGACAGTAACACTGCTTTCATACTGTTGTGCACAAGTGGAAACTCTCTATGGAACACTTCAGCAATCTTTATGTGAAGAATAGCTGTTTTACTACATGCACTTCCCCAGAATTCTCATGGCATGCTTGGTGTGTGTTCTATGTGTATACTGTTATAACATTTTTCTCCTTCCTTTCCCTTTATGGTAGAGAGATCTTCCTTCTGAACAGAAGCTTGGCTTTTTTGGCCACTTTAAGCATCTATGTGTACTGAAAAATGGGATAAATATGTAAAAATAAAAGGCACATGGACAATGCTTTTGGGTAATGGTGGGTAGAAAATAATGAATCAGGTGACGTAGTCAATTTAGAACTTGTGCTTTGTACTGTTATGTTCATCTTAATGCTGTTTCAAGTCAAACAGTTCTGAATTAGGCCTCCGTGAGGATTGTACTAGCATGGCATGGGTGGATAACATCCATAAGTTCAACATGAGACAGATTTTATTGACCTTGTACTAACATTAACAAGTTTTGGTTAACCTTAGTGTGGTGTAGTGATTAGAGTGTGGGACTACAATCTGGAAGGAGAATCCCCATTCCAACATGGAAGCTTGCTGGGTGATCTTGGGCCAGTCACACACTGTTAGCCTAACCTACTTCACAGGGTTGGTGTGAGGATAAAATGAAGGGGAGAAGAATGAAGTAAGCTGCTTTGATTCTCCATTGGGGAGAAAGGTGGGGTATAAATGAAGTAAATAAGGCCGTGTGGATTTTTTTTAAAGGTGGCATTCTATTCCTTGTTATTGCTAGCATTTGGTGAGGAACTCCAGATTGCAGTTTTCAGCTACTGTTTCCGTTTGGAGTATCAATTTAGGGTGGTTGCTTCCCATAGGCCACATGTGTTAGTAAGAGGACTATAGGAATATTCAACAGGAGGCCAGTGGTACCTTACACATTAACAGAATTTATTCCAGTAAGAACTTGTATCAGAGCTTGCGTTAAGGGAAGGATGTAGTCTGTGTAGTATTGAAGGGCATGTTTTGAAGCAATATTTGGCCTTCTTCAGAGAATGCCAAATTAAGGCCAGTCTGCTCTTCTTAACCAACATTTCGGTAGCTAAAGTTGTGTAAATGAACCACATCCATTTAATGCATTTCCTCTTTAAGCAAGATCAAATGTGAGTTAAAAGATGCTTAAACATTCATCTGTTTTTTACATAGAGATATTATTACAAGGGCTGTAATAAAGAATCCCTGTGAAATGAACATGCTTGAACATTTGGTGCATGAAATGAACCAAAATCAGTCTATTACTAAGTACTTGATAGAGTTAAGCATGTTTAAGTATTTGTGACACGGTTTAAATTAGACTGTAACAAGAACAATAAAAGGAAAAATTGGTGAAGCCTTAGTTTTTGAATCTCTTTCCAGCGGTCCTTATCGTTAGAAACTTGCTTGTGTGGAATAGCTTGTTTAATCATGTTAACTCCATGAAGGAGTTGTATTATAAGGGGGTGGAGATTGGTTCCTGCTCTCAACACAGGTCCAGAAGCAGCTTCCAAGCACTGTCTGTTTTTCGGTTTTGAAAAGCTCACGTTAGGGATATGGAATGTGATGCAGCTGTGGTTGCCAGGTCACAACTTCAGAATTAAGTTTCTTCTTTGTCTTGGGGGTTGGTATGTAGTCCAAGGCTCAGCCCTGTGGAGAACATTACCTCCAATATGTGATTTGGTAAGTATTTGTTCTCTATCTTGTGGGTTGAAAGCAATCACCATCCAGGATTTTTAACTGGGAGGGGCTATAAATAGTATCTGCTTTTTAAACCATCATTCTTCATCTCTTTCCTGTTGATCAAGCCTGGCTAGGTCTTTTCTTTCAAGTGTTATTCAGGTCATAATTGTTGCCTATGCAGTATAGGAAGAAAGTATGCTGGGAATTAATATGCAAAGGAATTCTAAATTCAGGTAGCCAAACTAGTATTCAAGACACAGCTCTAAAGTGTATCTTTCTATTTAGAACTATACTATTCTGTTTAGAACTACTACAGTCAGTTCTCATTGCATTCAGAAGCTAAGTAATATGTAACTAATAACTCACTGAATGATGGGTGATATCAGTATAAATAAACTGAAATTGAAATTACTCCCTTTTTAAATATTTGATTAAAGGTCTTTCATTCAGATGATGCGATAGCCCTAATAATTTTTTTGAAAACTTATATTGGCACTAATTATAGTAAATTGGTAAGCAGAACAGATCTTTCTTAATCCAGTTGAATCTAAACATCTGCTCAGTTTCCAAAATCATAACTAGCTGCTTACTATAATTTGGGCTCTTGAGAAATATGTTGTCGCTCTTGAAATAATGCATCATTGGGAAATCTTGTTTAAGCCTCCTACGTGTTTCACAGATACTTGGGGTACATACTACAAGGCTTGTTAGAAAGGGTAGAGTACAGAGATAGCTGACCAGTGTGAACCATGTAGGCTATAGTTCAGGAACTCATGAATGGCTGCAATTGTGAGTGGTCAACAGCAGCCACTAGATTGCTGTTAACCTGATTATAAGACCCTCTTCATAGAGTATCCTCCTCTGTTTATTTAAAAAGCCTGTTTGTATAGTGTGCTGATAGTATCTGATAAAGTATTATAAATGCTAAAACAGCTCTGGGGGCTTTTTAATAATGGAGCAGACCTTGCATGAGCATTAACATTGATAAAGGTTTGTTTATGCAGAGTGTTCTTTACATGCTCCGAGAATTTTAAAAAAAATTATGAAAATTGAAAATAGGTACTGCTGACTAGGGTGGATAAAAAACATTTTTTAAAATCAGATTTTTTAAATTTAAATTGGATTTATTTAAATAAAATGCTTTTTGAGGGAAAATCTATCTAAAGATAGTTTTCTCTTTAAGATACATTATAGTCCAAAGCATCATGAAATAAGGATTACTTTTTAATTATGAAGCATGAGGCTGTATATTCATGCAATGTTTAAATGTTTTGGTAAACAAATTCCATTAGTCCATTCACAGTATCATGCTATTCCAGAGGTTTCTATAAGATTATTTTGGGCAGTTTTTCTATCTAGAAGATATTGTAACTGATTCTTGGTTTTTCAGTTCTCAAAACTGTGAATTGGTGTCTGCAGAGATAACATGCCTCTTCTTCACAGCAAAAATGTTATAAAATAAACATATAGTTGAGAAAAAGACCTTAATCCCATTGTTCCTTTGCAAATCGATGTTCACAGAATCAACCCTTTACTTCATAAGTGCTAAGTTTCAAGAAGTTCAATGAATAGAGGATTGTTTGGAGTGGAATAGATCTGCACAAGGAGCTCAGTGTGAGGAGGGAGGGGCAAGCAATAAAAATGAAAGTGAAATTTTTTAAGCAGAATACTTCACAATTCTTTATGCAGAAAACCATGATTTAAATCTAGTTGTACTGACTAGTGATTTAAATTGATTTGATTAAAATAAAATCCACCCTGCTGCTGACATGTTGCTGTTACTGAATTTCATATCTGTTTTCAAGTTGTGTTCACAATAGCTTCAGTCAAGCAGCATTTTGCCATGCTGAAATCAATTATGGATATTGAGAATCAAATTAAAGTTAGAATCCTGTACAGGCTTAAGCATCCCTATGGATAATAGCAGCATGCTGCTTCCTACAGTTAAGAATGTTTATTATGAAAGTGAAGTCCATTTAATTGTAAACAGAATAATAAAGCTTGTAGTGAACACTCTAATGCCTAAGAACTTAGTTCATGAAATCATTATTTAGTATTGCTGGGTTAACCTAAAAATAGCCATGTTGGAACTGCCAAGAACTACTTTTGTGTCTTAACATTTCTTTCTGAGTCATGAAAAATATTGCTAGCAGTCCTAAGGTACAAAGGAGTATCATAGTAATGGCAGTCTTCAACAATTTAATGTATTAAATTGGATGCTGTTCTAGATCTATACTGTGTAGTGGAAGGAAGGAAGGAAGGGCAGGAGTATATTTCTAGTAGGGTATAGAATATTGCCAAACTTCTATTGTAGTAATCTGGTGTAAAGCATATTGAAACTCGGATTGCCAATCTTGTAAGGCTTTCTCTGGGCATTTGATTTTCTTGCATATCAGTGCATTAAGACTGCACAGAACTAAACTAAAATCTGCAAGAAGCACAAGAAAGAAGTAATTTAGTATTAGGATTTCACTGCTAAAGCTGCACTGGATCTCTTTCAGCAGTGAAAAGTATTGGGTTGTATCCTACTGCTCAGCTAAATAAAGAGCCTTTCCCTGGCAAAGAGCCTTTGCACTTAGTTCAGGGAAGTGTTAGGATACCACCTCATGTTGTCAAGTTGTTAGAATAACATTATCATGTTCAGCTCAAAAGCACGCATTGAAGTTTGTTTAGGAGCGTGTGATAACATTTAGTACATATGCTACAACTCTTCTATCTATTAACAGTAGACATAACTAGAGCCAAAGTAGTAAACAGTGGTTTAAACATTCCAGAATTTGTCTGAATAAGGAAGTTTACTAAACACCCGTGGTCTGTTTCACTTAGTAGACCCTTTTTGCTTGGTATCTTATTGCAAAAATAAGTCTAAACAGAGACAACATGCCAGACTTCAAATAAAGCAAAAAATGTCTTTCAGACTTCTTAACAAGCATTGAATTGCTATTTTTTTCAGCCTGGAAGATATTGTCACAGATTTTTGGTTTTGCAGTTCTCAAAACTGTGAATTGGTGTCTGCAGAGATAACATGCCTCTTCACAGCAAAAATGTTATAAAATAAACATACAGAGTTGAGAAAAAGACCTTAATCCCATTGTCGAAGGCTTTCACGGTCAGAGTTCATTGGTTCTCGTAGGTTATCCGGGCTGTGTAACCGTGGTCTTGGTATTTTCTTTCCTGACGTTTCGCCAGCAGCTGTGGCCGGCATCTTCAGAGGAGTAACACTGAAGGACAGTGTCTCTCAGCATTACTCACTGTCCTTCAGTGTTACTCCTCTGAAGATGCCGGCCACAGTTGCTGGCGAAACATCAGGAAAGAAAATACCAAGACCACGGTTACACAGCCCGGATAACCTACGAGAACCACTTAATCCCATTGTTCCTTTGCCAATCGATGTGCACGATTCAATCCCTTACCTCTTAAGTGCTAACTTTGAAGAAGTTCAATGAATACAAGATTATTTGGAGTGGAATAGATCTGTACAAGGAGCTACGTGTGAGGAAGGAGAGGCAAGCAGTAAAAATGAAAGTGAAACCTTTTGAGCAGAATACCTCCCAAGTCTTTATGTAGAAAAACATAATTTAAATCTAACCTTACTGACTAGTTATTTAAATTGTGATTTATTGATAATATTGACAAGTGATATTCGCCTTGTTGTATCACTCTGTCTTGCCTAGGTTAGGGGTTAATTTATTGGCCCTCATCCAGCCAGTTTATTGACCTTCATCCAGTCACTTTTACTGATGTTCCTGTATCCTGATATAAAGAAGCAGAACTGGGTGTTGTCGGAATACTGGTTTGGTTTCACTCCAGATCTCCATATTTCCTTACCATTTACATGCGGGACAAAGTAGAACCCAGTGCACACTGAAGTGTGCAAAAATAAGCGTGGAGCTCTGATTCACTTTCTGGAAACTACCTGCTAGTTGAGAGTGGAACCAATAAAGCATAGGGCCTCTTGGCCTCATCCCAGTCATGGGGTTCAGGAAGATACCATTGTCAACATCATTAAAAGCAACTCATAACTCTGAGAGAACCAACATGGTTACATTCCTACTCTGTTTCTCCCAGCACATGATGGCCAAGGCAGTTTCAATGCCAAACCCAGACTAGAAACCAGATTCAAAGGTGTCAAGATAATCAGTTTCATTCAATAGTGTCTGGTTTGCCAGGTAGGTAAGGTGTTCCTGTTTGAAAAACCCAAACCCAGGGTATTCATACAGTGCAATCCTAAGCAGAGTTGTATCCTTAGTGAATGGGTTTACAAGGATGTAACTGTGATTAGGATTGC
This sequence comes from Euleptes europaea, assembly GCF_029931775.1. Classification (NCBI taxonomy): domain Eukaryota; kingdom Metazoa; phylum Chordata; class Lepidosauria; order Squamata; family Sphaerodactylidae; genus Euleptes; species Euleptes europaea. The sequence continues at coordinate 30,527,074 of NC_079316.1, read as the reverse complement.
CCTGTTGGATGTACTTGTCATACAGCTCTCTATGTTATATGGTAAAAGGTGGCATAAGAATCTAGTAAAATAATGTTTTAAAATCTATCTTTTAAAACATTTCACAAAAAATGGACAGGACACAAGTTGTATGATGTGTAGAGAATAGCTGTGAAAGTCCATTTCCTTATTAAGGAGGTGTCTACAGGACAGATCTTCTCTCTGGTATCTACCATTCTAACTGAAATACATGCTTTCCTGGAAGAGATCTTGGGTAACCATCTTAGCAGGAAGGTTTGTATGAGAGGAGATAGTCCTTCTATTACCTTAGAGGCAGATTTGCTTGTGATTCAATGCCATGTGATTCAGCGCCATACATATGAGAATGTATTATGTGCCCCCTAGAATAAAAGAGCTTTTGGAGGCAGAAATAGCATAGTATGTGAAAAGTTGGTGGAGCACAAGCGAATATTTACACAAAATGCAGATCCTGAAGAACAAAATAGGAAATGAAACCATAACAGCAGCAATAAAGGTAAAAATAATCTGCATTCAGATCTTGTGCTGAATGGCCAGTCAGCAGGGAAACCCCCATTTGAAGCCCAGGGATTTGCTAAATAAATGTTTCATGGGTTTTTGAGAGCCTGCATATCTTCCTAAGTAGACAGCATGTTGGAGGTGCATATATGTTCCTTTGTTATAAGCTGGATACATCAAAACATTGAGTATTGATGATGGTCACTTCATATATGGTTAACAGTGTAATCCTATGCAGTTTCTCCAGTCTAAGACCCTTGTTTTCAGGAGGCTTATAGTGGAGTAATTTTGCATAGGATTGCATTAAGCATATTTTAATGCAGGTTGGAGTGACAGCAAGAAGGTTCTCTTGTCCTACCCTTATCTATAAATTGGGATGCTCCTTAAGAGTTTTAGGACCGAGCCACGTAAAGCTTCAAAGGTCAAAACAAGAATCTTAAATTCTGTGCCATGAACAAGACTATAAAAGGAAATGCTTTATGTACTCTCAGAACTTCATGCCTGGAAACAGAATAGCTTACTGAGGGCTTCTTGCATTATGAATCTGACTAGACCAGTAGTTTGCCTGTGAAAGATGCAGCTACAACAGCAACTCTAAGGGAATAATTTAGCCTTGGGAATAAAAGAACAGAATGCTGTAACAAGTTGGAGGGACAACCTACAGTGTAAAGTATCTCTCCTGACACTTGGGAAAGTGTTTTGAGGAGCAGAAATGTAGGTTTTTGCTCCTATCAATCATTAGGTATAGAATAGAAATGCAAATCAGATTCAGTGGAACCTCAAATCTTTCTCTTCATTTTTGTAAAAGAAATTATAGTGAAGCAACATTGTAGAGTTGGTGAAAATCCTGTAAGGAGGAGCAAGCCATCTGGATAGAAGCTAAACTTAGACTTTACCCATATTCAGCTTGACCTTCACACATTTCCCATGACTCTGATTTTTTTAGCTGGAAGTTTAAATGTCCTTTTTCTCTTTCATTGTCAGAGGATATTTTTCATTTTCACTGGCCCTTTTAACAGCTGCTGTTTAGTGGCGGTATTGGGTGGGGAGTCCCCTCCCCAGATAAGGGATGACAGCTATAAACATCTGGATTCTTGAGTTTTTATAAAAACAATAGCACATTCAGCAGGCTGGAAAAGACCCTGCTCTTCCTGGTTATGGACCCTAAGATTGCAGGAAATGAGACATGGACAGAGTATTCAGTATCCTCCCATAATTAGAAGACTATGGGATGCATTGAGCACTTCAGAAATCTTAGACTTAAAGACAGTGAATTATTCTGTGGGGCAAGAAAGAATGTTAAGTCATTGGAGAAGAGAACATCAATGAATGTCTGAACTTGTTTCAAGAACTTAAATTCCTGTGAACAGAGAATCTTTCAGTTCAGTGTAACGAGAGCACCAATTTCAACGGCTTCATAAATGCAACACAAAATATTAAAAGTATTCTTATCCTACCCTTCAACCCAAAATGCTGGTTTCTAGGGAAACTGGCTTATAAAAATAATTAAAATCCTAGACTTTAGGAAATATTAAAACAGGAAATAAAAACAGAATATAGCAGACAGTGTAAGGTGAACAATTCAGTGATACCATGTAAAATCATCAGACATAAAAATGCAGCAGCATGTTGGGGGGGGGGGGCAGCAAAAAGAAAAACCATTGACCTAAAAAGCCTGGGAGACAAAGTATGTTTTTACATGTTTCCAGAAAGATAACAAATCCAATGTGATTCAGGCATCTGGGAAGGATGTTCCAGAGCTGGGTGTCCTTTGAAAAAAGGGCCTGCTCCTAAGTGTTAACGTGTCTAGCCTCTAAAACAGGTGGATAATCTATCTCTGAATGGTGGCAGGAACATATAGAAGATGGTCCTTAAGATGTCTTGGGCCCAGTCCAGTTAGGGCCTTTCAGATTATCAGCAGTTTGAATTGAGTCTGGAAACAAATAGGAAGCCAGTGAAATGCTGTGTCACTAGGGAGATGTGACCTTTGGCAATTGGTTCCAGTTATAATCCTGCTGTGACAGTCTGCACCAGATGTAGTTTATAAGAAGCCTTCAACGGTTGCCCCCATTGCAGTAATCTAACCTGAACGTGCTCAATACATGGATGGTGATGGCCAAATCTCATATATCTCCTAGAAGGATTTCAGTATCTGAAACCAATAGGCATATAGGAGTGGAACCTCTGGAGTGCAGTCCCTCGAGCTTCCATATCAGACAGCTGGTTCAGAAGGATGCTTGGTTTAATGCCATCGAAAGCCACCAAGAGGTCCAGTAGAATCGATAAGGTTGCATTTTCTAGTCTCTCTCCCAGTTTAGCTCATCTATCAGTAGAGTTGCCAGTGCTAGGTTGGGAAATTCCTGGAGATTTTGGGGGCAGAACCTGGGGAGCTCATGGTTTTGGAGAAGGGAGGGTTCTCAGCAGGATGTAATGCCATATAATCCATCTTCCAAAGCAGCCATTTCCTCCAAGGAAACCGATCTTTATTCTGGAGATCAGTTGTAATTCTGGGAGATCTCCAGCCATCACCTGGAGATTGAATTAAAAAAACAACAGCACAACATTACAGCACGATTGCAATATTTTGCTGCTTTGATCACCTGGAGGTTGGCAGCCCTATCTATCAGGTTGACCAATGTGGGTATTTGTGCCAAAACCAGACCCTAAACTGGATTGGAATTGGTCTAGACATTTAGTCTAATCTAATGATGCCCAGATATCCCTGAAATGGGTATATTTGCCACAGGACAATTCTTTCTATTAATATATTATCTGTAATATAAGCCAGTATTCTACCAGCTAGTGGCAACAATGTGTTTCATCCTGGCAAGTAACTTCCCAAGACACAGATAACACTTTTGTGAGGCTTGATTGCAGATTTAGGTATTCCTAATTCTGTGTAGGAAGGGGTTATGACTGTAGCAGCTGGAGATATTTTCAGTCTGTTTTGTGTCTGGAGATAGGGAAGTTTAGCATAACCAAGGAAAAACGGTAGAAGTCACGGAAGTGGAAGGAGAAGCTCTACTATATAGCACTGACAGAGTCAGAAGAGAGTGTTATTTCAGCTTTGCCAGCAGCAGAGCAGAAAACTTCAAAAGTGGGCTTTTTGCTGCTTTTGGATTGGGTTATGAATCTCATGAAGGAGCAGCCATATGAGACATATAGGGAAAGAGACACAGTCTTTATTTTGACATTATCTTATAGCCTCAGTTCTTCCCACCTTTTATCGAAAGTAAGGTCCATTGTACTTAGTTGGTCTTATTGCTGAGTAAATATGCATAGAATTACACTTCTGAGTCTTTTATAAACACAGTTTTTTTCAGTGCCCTGACCTGGATGGCTCAGGCTAGCCTGACCTTGTCCGATCTTGGAAGCTAAGCAGGGTCAATCCTGGTTAGTTTTTGGATGAGAGATCATCAAGGAAGTCCAGGGTCACTAGGCAGAGGCAGGCAATGGCAAACCACCTCTGAATGTCTCTTCCCTTGAACATTCTGTGGGGTCGCCATAAGTCAGCTGTAATTTGATGGCACTTTCCACTACCACCATGATTTGCAGTATTGAATAACCTGCAGGGTACCTGCACTTGGGTAAATATTTGTTTTTCTATTTGGTATACTTCGTGCTACAACCAGTGGGTGCAGTTAACCAGTTCCACATAGAGCCCAGTTGACCCAGAGAGCCCCACTGATTCATAGTGTGAAAAAATGGATCACACAATGATTCTGTGTTTGTGTGACGCATTTGTTAGGGTCCCAGAGAGCTCCTAGTGATTCCAGTACTTCTTGTCTAGGCATGCTGTTAACACACTCTCTTTTTTTGCCCCTGCTTTTGTGCTATTTAACAGTTGAAGATAGCGGAGTTCAAGTTAACTTTATAGTTCTTAAGTAAAATCTGCCAAATCCATCCAGTATTATTGATTAAACTGCAGTGTTGTGTGTGTTTGGGCCAAGTAGGTTTAATCTGTTTGTTTTATTTCATGTATAGATGAATGAAGGCAAAGAAGGCCCTAGCTTTATGCTGTTGAATTAAAGAAGCAAAATAAAGTAGAAAGCCCATACCGTTAATTATTTTTAATGAATCTTGTTTTATTATATAAACTTTGCTTCAAATAAGTAACTGTTCGCTTTCTCAAATACACGAACCTTATAGATTTTATGATGCTTACCACAATAGTAGCTCATCTTCATGGTTCCTGGGTAGCCCCACATGGGGGCTGCACACAGGCCAGCCATGGAGAGTAATTCCAAAGTTTTCTAGAGTTTTCTAGGCGTTAGGAGCGCTCCCCTCTCCCCTGTCCGAGGCTGGAGTTTCCTGCCCAAACAGGTATGTGGTAAGGGCAGGGAAAGCGCTCTTCCCTCAGTTTTCTTTTTGTTTCCATGAGGAGAGGATCCTTCTTCAGAATAGCACTGTTTAAAAAGTGCAGGGACTGCGGAATGAAAATGGTGTGGTTCAGTGAACATAATTCCTGTCTTTTTTTTGTCTGGGAGAAGGCCATAATACATCAGCCTGTGATATATGCCATCAATTCACACCTAAAGCCCAAGACGAGAGGGCTGCGTGTTTGAAAGCTGTACTTTGGGGAAAGGCATTAGGGGCTCCTCAGAACCAGCCTGAGAAACGCCAGGCTTCCCCAGAAAAACAGTCCAGAACATCTTTCCCTTGTGTTGGTACCCAGCTTGTTGATTTCAGATCTGACTGATAAACAGGCTCCGAGGGTGAGTTTGGTTCGTAGGCCACCTTGGAACCACTGCCAAATACATCAAAGAACTCGAAACATATTACTGCTTCCCTTTGACACCACTGATCCCCCGGAACTGAGGAGGGATCCCAAACAGGAGCCTTGACTGAGAATGCCATCACCATTGGTTCCAGCTCTGGATTCCCCTCAGTCCTCAGAGGATGAGGTCTTTGACCTTAGTTCTGTGGAGACTCAAACCTCCTTTGTCGTTGGTTCCTGACTAACGGTCGGTTCCTTCTGATCCTTGGGCTCAACTCCATGGCCCCCTTACCCACATGTATACCTATTGCAGTGGGGTCTGTGGGATCAACAGAGACAGTTTTATGAGCACCCACAGGACCAAAACCCAAGACCTTCAACCCTGAACATCGCTTGGTTCTGAGGCTCTTTGCTTGCCATCTCCTGCAAGGCCAGCATGATTTGAACTCAAAATAGGGCATCATCCATGGATCTGATCTTGACTTCAGTGCCCCATCTCAACCCTCACCAGACAATTCTGTTGGAAGTCATTCTGCCAACTGAAGACTTGAGACTATATTCTGAACAGCTCATCAGAATGGCCAAGTCCCTAAACCCGCATTAGTTCTAGTGTCAGCTAGGAAGCTAGATAGTCTTTACAAAGTTAAGGTGGAGGAGTGTGCGTTTTTATTCCAAGACCCTCCAACAAACTCCTTAGTAGAATAAGTCCTCCCCTTCAGGCAAAGGGTAGGTCTCATACCTCTCCTTTAGAAAAGGTAGAGTGCCAACTTGATGGACTGGGTCATAAAATTTATCTCTCAGGAGCCGTGGGGTTGAGGGTAGCCACTATCACAGCCATCATGGGCAGGTACCAAATGTTTCTTTGGGACCAAATGGCACAGTATATCAATCTGTTGCCTGACAATGAGAAAACTCTGGCTTAGGTTATTCAGTGAAGCGTGAAGCTGGGGAAACAGCAATTAAATATTTCCGGTGACACCTTTGACTGTTGTACCAGGGCTATGGCATTAGAAATAGAGCTATGCAGACCCTCTTGGCTAAAATCATTGACGCTGCCTAATGACATGCCATTCGAGGGCAAGGAGCTCGTTAGTTCCCAGATGGACAGCAAATTGGATAAAATGTGCAAGAACAGGCTTACATCCAATCACTTTAAAAAAACAGCCCCACAACCTACATCTTACAAGCCCAAGTATTTTCCCAGGCACAGCAATCAGTATCAAAAGCACTATGGATACTAGCCTGCCCAACAGTAGCAGCAGCCCTTCCCCGCATCTTCCCCCCTAACACCAACAGGGCCAAAAACAACAAGGGAAGGAAAGGAGCCAGCAACAGCCAGCTTCCCCCCATGGGCAGACAGGCAGGGGAAGATCCTGCTCATGACTAGCCGGGGAGGCCTGTTTTCTGGATAGGCTTCACCTGTTTTCTGACAAACAGGCAGATGTTACTATGGATAGATTGGTACTTTCTATTATAGAGAAAGGGTGGTGTTTTGTTTTGTTTTTGGAATTTAAGTCTTCCCCAAGTTCAAAACCACTGTTCTACTCCTGCCGATCTCACCCCTGTTGCTGCTTGAGGTGGATGGTCTTCTGGCTAAAGGGGCAATTCAGAGAGTTCTCCATTCTGAAGTGAAATCTGGACATCTGGATATTTTTTGATTGGCATGAAAAGGGGTGGGAAAAGGCCAATTTTGGAACCTAAGAGACCTTAATAAAAGGTTAAAGGTTTCAGAATGGTGCCTTTACATGATGTCGTTCCACTCTTGGATCATGGAATGTGTTTTGTTGTCTTAGACCTCAGGGATGCCTAATTTCACATTTCAGTACATCACACCTGTAGGAAGTACCTCAGATTCCAGTGTGGATATTCTTGTTATGAATATACAGTTTTACCTTTGGGGCTTGCTATGGCCCCTAGGATATTTACAAAATGCATGTTGGTTATAGTGGCCTACCTTAGACTAAAGGGTTGTAATATTTTTCCCTACCTAGATGACTGGCTACTTTTGGAAGACCCTGACCAATGTCTATACCACCATGTACTCTTAGCCATTGACATTTTGGATTCTGTCAAATATACACATGTCAGTAGTTGTTGCTAATTTTTTAAGTAGGTCCTCAAATGTTTATGTCCATCCCCAAGAAGATGGGCACAACTAAAAGGGGAGGTTTTGGTTCCCCCACCATATGTTTTGTTTGATACTTTCGGCAGTAAACGCTTTCTAAAAATTATGCAAGAAATGTTGCTGTCTGGCAAGGGCTGAACACATTGTGCATTGGTGGGTGGAAAATGGTCCCTGGCATTAGATGGGACATAGGATATAAAATATCTTGGTCATTAGGGTTGTCTAGCACGCAGGGTCAGGTGGATCAAGGCAATTTTATGCAAACTCCAAGGAAAATGGTGGTTGGATAAGAAAGTAGTATAAACCGGGGCAAAGAAATGCACAGAAATCTTTTGGTACTACACAGTGAAAAGAAAAAATGGAAGCAAGGAAATTTAGGCAGGGTTTCAAGGAAAGAAAAAAAATTATCAGAGGGGGAAGGAATGCAACTAGCTTTTAACTCTTTCAGTCTTAGTGGTTGGTTGCGTTGCTTTTATCTGATGCTGACAGCAGCCAGAGAGCACTGGAATACTCATTGTGCCTCCTGCCCTGAATTTCAAATGAGCTTTTGTTAATTCTGTATTAGTGAATATCAATGTACTTTTTATTAAACCATGGGATTATAAACGTGTTTTCTGGAATAATTAAAAAAAATTACACTGGGCAATCCATTTCCTTCCTTGGCTGAAAATTAATGGAAAATTTAAGCTCTGGCTAGGTCATTCTTGTCATCTTGCCAAACTGCAAAAATACTTTGTAATATGGCAGATCTACCAAATTTGTTATAAATTGGCAGGAGACAATAAGTCAAGTATTGAAGTAGTACAGGATATTTTTCTCTTTTTTTAACCCTAATTCCACACATAGGAGGCTGTATTGTGCCACCAAGCTACTGAAATGTGAATGTTTTCAGTATGCATCTAACTTTATACATTATCATGGACTCTCTGGTTTCTTATTTAATAGTAGTATGCTATCTAAGTTGCAGTTATGCTGATACTTTCTAGTTCTGTGGCAAAACATCTTATTTCAAAACAGTACTAGTCACTTCAGTACTGGAATGGGATCTCTGTTTTCCTTTTCTGGATCTGATAACTATAGATTGAAATAAGGTTCTTGCCTTCTATAAAGTGAAATAGGATAGTTAATGCCATCATGCTGAAGGAGATTTACCATATTTAGCCGGTTGTACTGTTCTTTGCTGAATGCCGGTATGTGTTAATGGCTGTTTCCAAACCTATGACTGGTGAAATCTGGATTCCGGTCCGCATTGAGCCATGAAGCTCATTAGGTGGCATAAAGTATATTAAGTATGATGATGTTCCCTTTCTCTCTCAGCCTGATTTATTTCACATAGTGGTGAGGATGAAATGGAGAAAAGAGCCATATGTACTGCCATGAGTTCCTTGGAAGAAGTCAAAGATTAACATTTTAGACTGTTGGATAAATGGAGATTATCTGGTTAAATCTAGCCCCCCACTTTAAAAAAAATGCAGACCCATCAGTGCTGGGCCCAGAAACATAAGATACAAAGCCTACTTTGAGAGCCAGCATGGTGTAGTGGTTAAGAGCTGTGTTTTGGAGCGGAGAATTCTGATCTGGAGAGGCAGGTTTGATTCCACACTCCTCCACATGAGCGGCAGAGGCGAATCTGGTGAACTGGATTTGTTTCCCCACTCCTCCACATGAAACCAGCTGGGTGACCTTGGGCTAGTCATACTCTCAGCCCCACCTACTTCACAGGGTGTCTGTTGTGGGGAGGGGAAGGGAAGGTGATTGTAAGCCAGTTTGAGTTTCCCTTAAGTGGTAGAGAAAGTTGGCATATAAAAACCAACTCTTCTTCTCCTTCATTTTCCCAGTACCTTCATAGCCATTGAGTCAGCTTTTTTGTTTCATTTAGCATACCCCCCCCCCAGTAAAGTGTTATTGGCCCTCCTCCCTGGTTGTGTGTGTTGTTTGTAGGTTTGCTTGTTCTTATTGTATTGTTAAATATTTATATACACATTTTAAATGTATTTCAATCTTTGATGTGTATTAGTGCCTTGATGCTTGCCTCCTTAGGGACTCTATTTGGGTGGAAAGGTGGCATATGAATATTTTAAATAAGTCCCATTGCTCCAGAAGTTCAATTTACTGACTTATTTATGGGAAAGAAAGACCTGCTTCACAGGGACTATTGGGGATAAACGTATTGATTGTAGAGCGCTTTTGTCTCTAACCAGTTCTATTTAAAAATAGAGCAGACATGCTTGCCTATTGCTTTCCACATCCTTGTAACCACTGATAATACTATTAAACTTTCTCTTGAATCCAGTTAAAACTACATGTGTAATCAAAGGGGAGGGGCTGTGGCTCAGAGGTAGAGCATCTGCTTGGCATGCAGAAGGTCCCAGGTTCAATCCCTGGCATCTCCAGTTAAAGGGACTAGGCAGGTAGGGGATGGGAGAGCCTGGAGAGCCGCTGCTGGTCTGAGTAGACAATACTGACTTAGATGGACCAAGGGTCTGATTCAGTATAAGGCAGCTTCATATGTTCAAAGTTTTTGCCTTGCTTGCAAGGCTTTGACTGTGCAAGTACAGATTGTCAATGATGCAGTTGTGTAAAGTATTGGAATTTAATAACGAACTTTCTTTTTAACTGAAAAAATAATAAGCACAAGTGCCTATTTAAGATTATCTTACCATTTTTTCCTTGAGTAATGCTGCTTCTTTTTAAATTTCCATTTCATCCCAAGTGTGTTTTCTTATCAGTGAGCTTTTGAAAAGTTCATATAACACCAAACAATTACTGCTGCTATTAAGGTGTAGAGAACCAGCATGGTGTAGTGGTTAAGAGTAGCAGATTGGAGAACCGGGTTTGATTTCCCCGCTCCTCCACTTGAAGCCTGCTGGGTGACCTTGGGCCAGTCACAGTTCTCCTACATGCATTTATGCAGCCAAAAAATTAGTAGCTGTCCCTGGCATCAGTGAAAACCATTTATTTTCAGTCTCTATTTGTTGGCAAGAATTTTGGGATCCATTTGAATGTGATTAGCAGAAAAAGGGCATGAGTTAGAAACATTAAGCATTCATGAAAGCAGAAACTGATTTCTGTCACATTCTGTGCTTTGAAATCTTGTTGGGGGCTGTATCAATGAAATTAAAATTAATTTAAAACAATATATCTAAGGAACATAATATGAAAACTGTTTTGGGTCACATCAGTTCTTTAGTGTCCCCCCCCCCAATTAATGGCTCTGGAATGTGCTGTTGAAGGTTGTATTCTCCCCCTCACCCAGAAAGACGGGCTTGTGTGGACAGCTGCAGGGATGATGGAGTCTGCAGCGAGGTGGGATTGTTATAATGCAGTTGTCAGATTATGGTTTGCCTTTAAAGCTGCAAATTTTCCAGAACCAGAATGCAAGCATTTCCTAATTAGCAAGCGCAGACCTTGAATTTCACCACCTGGATTTCCATTGTTTGGGTTTTCTAAATGGCACAGTTAAAAATAATAAAAAATTAAATTTGTAGGAGTTAATAAGTAGAGTTGTTACGGTAAGTAGTGTCTGTCTTCTGTGGGCCATAGGATGTAATATGTATTAGTTAAATGGAACCTCCGTGTACAGATGTAGTATATCTCTGAATATCAGATGCTGGGTACAAATTGGGAAAAGTAATTTTTTTCTGGTTTATGAATATCCAGAGACCACTATTGGAAATAAAATGCTAAACAAGATTGAACCAGCAATGCAAAATTTTTAAATTGAATTCTTCAGCTTTCTTTGTTCAGTCCTGTACTGTTTCAGAATTTTGGGTCTAGGATAAGTGTGTAAAAATGAAAACTCACCCTTTTCCTGTGAATAGGCTATTGTCCATGCTCAATCTTGTTTCATTTCCTGGCTCTCATAGGAATCCTTCAGCTACTTTCTATCAAGTGTTCCATTCGAACAAGTTACGGGAATCAAAGAATCACTGGGATAGGTATGAATACTTTGGAATGCATACATGATGAAGTATGCATGAATAGCTTTGCACTGTGCAGGTTTCTCGTCATGAAATTGTATACTCACTTCAGCATCTTCTGTTTGTGTCCTCAGTTTATCCTCTCTGGTTCGACTAGCGTGGCCACAGTATCTAAAAATAGTACTATTGAATGGTTATTTTTTTACATCTCAAGGAATCTAGATCCTTTCCATGAGTCTCCTCTTTTTCTTCTGTAGGTGGTTGAGATAACAGTAATAGTAATTGCTACAACAAGAAATACCACATAAATGGGTGCTTACCCTTAATAATCAGTATCCTCAGCCTAATTTTGAAGGCTGCCAGTGATAATTAAATGATTTAAAAAATGGTTTGGTTACTTAAATTATTTCAGTATGAAAGCAGGATAAATATCACACCTTCTGCAGGTTAATTGAGATGGCAGGAGGCTTTGAAAGAAGATTTCAGCACAGTGAAACTTTGGCGAGAAGCTGCAGCAAATATAATGTTGAGATGCCATTTGTCAAAGTTGCATTACTAATTCAGCCGCTGCTTTTTGGCTGTCTTATAAAACTAATGTTATAAATTGAAATCTCGATGACTTCCTGTTGGTGAATGGTGTTCCTTGTCTGTTGTAAGTTTTCTGTAGCTTTCTGCCACATGTTCTGAAAGTTTTGTGGTTGAACATTAGGCACTATCACTTTTTTGCTTCGGTAAGGCAAAAGGCATACAAAATATAATTTTCCTAAAGCTTGCCTGCATGTTCACAGGCTTGCTGACTTAAGAAGAAATGTATTCTAGTTTGAAATAGAATGGTTTAAAATCACAATTGACGTTAAGAGTGCTATCAGATTCTCATTTAAATACTGAAGATCTCTCTAATAATACACGAAAGTTGCATACTGTAAGCACTTAAAAAAACAATTTTGGGGACACTGACTCCAAACATACTCATTTTTCCTAGCTTTTGTCACCTTTCCTTATGTCTGTACTTGGGCCCTGTGGATTCTAGATGAGAGTGCATTGCACTGCAGTAATCTAATCTAGATGTAACGTGGGCATGCACCTCAGTGGCCTGACCTTTTCTGCCCAGGAAGGGCTGCAGCTGGCTAAACAGTCTAAGCTGGTGGCTCTCCAGGCCACAGCTGCCCTTTTCTTATGCAGCAGTACACCTGGATCCATGAGTACCCGCAGACTATGGAGCTGTTCCTTCAAGGGGAATGCAGGTCCACCCAGAATGGATGACACCTTAAATCCCAGGCTAAACCTTCCACTTTCCAATAGTGCTTCTGTCTCGTCAGGATTAAGCTTCAGTTTATTGCCCTGCATCCACGTTAAAACAGCCTCCAGGCTCCAGTTCAGGGTTTGTGCTCAGAAGCAGTTGAAACAGCGAGACAGCGCTGAGTGTCATCTGCTTATTGGTGAGAACCAAGCCCAGATCGCTTGAGGATCTCACCCAGCATCTTCATGTGGTTCAGAGATGTCGTGCAGAAAAGCTGTCCAACATTTTCAGAGTAACATTAAGCAGATCTCTGAGGCACCATGAAAACAAAGGTGATAAAGCATGGTTTGTGGTGGTTGTGCGCTTTACTCACTGGCATGACTTGTAAAGCCATATCTAAGCAGAGACTGTGAATGCATGGGAGAATAAAGTGATGAATAAACCCCATCATACTGGAGTTGTATACCGTATATACTCGCGTATAAGCCGAGTTTTTCAGCCCAAAAAAAGGGCTGAAAAAGCCTGCCTCGGCTTATACGCGGGTCAGTACGGTAGAGGGGGGAAGGAGGAGGGAGGAGGGAGGGGGGAACTTACCACCGCCATCTTTTCCAGGCCGGGAGCGGCCTCCAGAGCCCCCCTGCGGCTGCAGGGAGGGCGCTCCGCCGCCCCCGCCGCCTTCTCCCGGCCGGGAGAGGCCTCTAGAGGCCCTCTGCGGCCGCGGGGAGGGCGCTCCGCCGCCCCCGCCGCCTTCTCCCGGCCGGGAGAGGCCTCTAGAGGCCTGCTGCGGCTGCGGGGAGGGCGCTCTGCCGCCCCCGCCGCCTTCTCCCGGCCGGGAGCGGCCTTCAGAGGCCCTCTGCGGCCGCGGTGAGGGCGCTCTGCCGCCCCCGCCGCCTTCTCCCGGCCGGGAGAGGCCTCTAGAGGCCCTCTGCGGCCACGGGGAGAGCGCTCCGCCGCCCCCGCCGCCTTCTCCCGGCCGGGAGAGGCCTCTAGAGGCCTGCTGCGGCCGCGGGGAGGGCGCTCCGCCGCCCCCGCCGCCTTCTCCCGGCCGGGAGCGGCCTTCAGAGGCCTGCTGCGGCCGCGGGGAGGGCGCTCCGCCGCCCCCGCCGAATCCGCCGCTTCCCGCCGCCAGGAGCCCAGAAGGTAAGTCTTGGGGGGGGGAGGGGTTATAAGCCGACCCTCGGCTTATACGCGGGTGCCTAATTTTTCCCCATTTTTGGGGAGAAATTAGGCACCTCGGCTTATACGTGGGTCGGCTTATACACGGGTATATACGGTAATAGGTAACTGTAATCACTCTTATTTTCTTTCCTGATCAGTCCTCATCTGAACAAATAAATTACTTTTCTGTAGTATGTAGGTTTTGTTCATGCCTTCCATATACTAGGATACATACAAATAGGCATGTAAGGGGACTATTCTTGTTAACAAAGAATATTTTAAGACTTCAACTGAAAACATGTTTAACTATTAGACATTAAATTCAAAATAGGCTGCTGGTAGACAGTTGACCGTGCCAAATCACTGGTCAAGGCATGTTACCAGTGGAAGCTGGATACAGTACTCTACAAAGCAGTTATAACTGGTTTGAGGCAAGTTCCTTCTGCTTAGGCTGTGGTGGACTGAAGGGAAGGAGGCTTTAAATACCTTGGGAGATCTTGCTGGCAGTCGAGTTGTTCATTGGGCCATTCAGGAGCTCAGCAGTGAGACACTCTACTCTGGAAGCTTTGTCTTTACATACAAGCTTCTCACAAGCCAAGAGACAGGCTTCCTGTTATATGCCGACATGTCCTGGTTGCTTTCCAGAAGTTCTGCTGCTGTTGCAGCAGTTCCATTAAACAACTGGTTTCATGCAATCATTAGACTGATTGATGGAGGATGCAAAGGGGAAAAAACACTGTGAAATATACGAGTCCACTGTCTCTTCATAGAAGGGTACATGGGTATCTGCCTAGCAAATAGTTCAGAACAGTTTCAGTTTTTTACCTCAAACAGTTATCATGACAAACATAGATCTCAAATCTATATCTATAGATAGCAGATCTATAAAACATAGATTGCAATCTATGTTTGAGGTTGTGGTCAACAGGATGAAACTTGGTTTGGTAGAATAGTTGATGACAGAGTGGTTTGGCGTATAGGCAGATCGTAACAGAACCATTTCGTAAAGGGATGTTTCAGCATTCCTTCAGAAAAAGGAGCTTTTGCAGTTGTAAAAAATTAGTGTCCTTTGAAGCTGTCGCCAGAACTGTATTTGAGCTTTGTAAGATCCTGTGGTATAGCACCCTATTTAATATACTGGAGCTTTTGTGAAGCACATTTTTAAGAAACTGATTATATTGCAGGATTTTGTACTGTTCCTCTGTTTTGAACAACGTGATACAAAAGTTGGGTGTCAAGTATTTTTAGAGATGAACTTCAGATGCATTGTTGCCTTCTATCTACTCTTTCTAAATGGGTACGGTATGTTGTCTTGTGACCAACAATTTTATTGGGAGTAGGTAGAAGCCATCAAAGGTATGCTGGAAGAAAAAGACTTTAACTCATCCATGTGCACAGTACCATTCTAACAAAGAAATATATTTTCATTCATCTTTTATGACTGTTGGTGAAGATACCTATGCTACCTATATTAGGTTTTTTTTAAAAAATTAAAGATGATGATTACTGAAGTTCCCTTTGGGAAGTCTCCATGGTTATTCTTAATCACCACTTGAACATTTGTTGCTAGGTGCATAAGTCTCAGGAGACTTCCCTTTTTAAGGTAACTGAAAACAGGAGGTGGAAGAGGAACATACAGATTTGAAATAGAATTTCTCTCTTCTTCTTTTTTTACAGAAGAGTGGTGTTAAAACACATTACATTCTCACTGTTTATCAGCAGCTGTGTACTTAGTGAGATTCCTAAAATTGTCTTGATGGTAATCATCAGATATTTGTCAGTGTGCTTTTACGTAATGGTGATAGTAAACTACCATTTTGAAGACAAGCTTTATGAAACAGTTGTTTACTTTTCTTTAATATGATACTGTGAAGATCAAGGGATGAATCTAAACTTACGAGAGCAGAAGGGTTTCATTCAGATAGATCTTCCCCCTCCACTGAGGGTCAGCAACTCTTTAGAAACTGTGGGCTACATTGAAGAGGGGTAAACTGGGCAAAACCCCCCCCCCATAAGAGCGCTGGTAGAAAAGGGAGGATTTTGCTCAATTTTCCCTCCTTGCTGCAATCTGATGTGCTGTGGTTCATTTTATTTAAGGCCCCTGATCCTTCCGCATAGGATTTTTAAAACACACAGGGTATTCCTTGAGGAAGAATAGAAGATCCACTTGTGCAAGTTAGGATCTAGCCGTCAGTTTTCAGAGTATCCTGTTGTGATGCTGAGGTCCTCTACAAGTGAATTGACAGCCTTGCTTCAATTCTTAACCGTGCACAAACTTACAACTGCAAACTATCTACTCATCAGTGCCGTTGAATTGGGGTCCAAAGAATTGGCATTTGCAAGGCAATTCTGGACAGTAGGAAACCTTACAGATCTATTGTGAGTGATCACTGCTGGGATTTGTGCACTTGTGTTAGCCATTTGGAATAGAGTCCTTGTTAATCAACCATGAGAAACATCGTTGGCATTATTTTCTCTGAAATCTAAAGTACTCGTGTCCTCTTAATGGCTGCCTTGTGGCTGTTTCTGAGCTTGAAGATATTACGCTAGTAGTTGCCAAAAGATATCAGCACAACTATGCCAATGCCTCAACAGCTTGCCTTGGCAGTGGGCGTAAGGCATGCTCTTTGCCTCCTCCCATACCATCATAAACAAACCACAGCTCCACCAGTGCTGTCAGCACCTCGATGGTTCACCTCTGTCACTTGGACTGATTGTATTGCAAGCAGAAGAGTTTGTCATCTCACCATGTGGCACATAACGCCGGGGTTAGTGGCCCCTGCTGTACTCTGAAGGCCTGTCTCAACTTACAGAAGAGTTCACTGACAGTGCAATCTTACGCAGAGTTGCATCCTTTGAAGTCCATTGATCTCAGTAGACTTGGAAGGGTATAACTCTGCTTAAGATTGCATTGTTAGTGATCAAAATGTACATTTTCATATACATTTTTGAAAAGTTTTATGAGTGGCCTATACGTCTCTGTTACTATTCAGTAATGAGTACAGAGGTGTTATTAGACAGTGAGTACAGCACTTAACTAACGTAGCTGCTGAGTTAGAAGATAACACATTTTGTTTAAGGTTTAAGTATTGTACAGGTTTAAGTATTGCTGTATAGCAAAGATTACCACAAAAAGACATTTGACTTAGTACTGCTTTCATTTCTGTGGGGTGCTGCTTTGGGATCTACTGTTGATTCAGCAGAGAAAATGCAGAAGAAAAAAAATTACTCTCATAAAGTCCACTCTGTCACTTATTTCCAAAGAGGTATCTTAGAAAATTATCCACTGTGATCTTTCTGTTCTTGTTTTTGTTCTGACTTTCTAGTCACTAGTCATTTCTGAAATCATAATACCAGTTGTGATTTTTCATCATTGCAGGATAGCTTGTCCACCTTTAAGTTGTCTTAGCTTTCAAGCTAAAACCATTATGTTTTCCAAGTGGGAGAGGAAATAAACTTCGGGGGCGGGGGGAACTGTTGTGTAGATGCAGACTAGTTTCTGATACGTATTTCAGTTAGTACTCAAAGACAGTGCTGAATTAGGTAGTGAAGCAAGGGTGCTCTTGTCAGTACATTCTGCTAAGAATAGAACAACTTTTGAAAAGCCATCTTTGGTTCTTTGTGGTTTCTGTGTGTCACACTGGGAAATTCAGTTGTGAGCAGAAACAACTCAGAAACCTTTAGGACTAAGCTTAAAAGGCTTTTTGGTGCTGGCTTCTGCCACTGGGAGCACTGGGTAGCAACATGCATGCTCAGAGTGGGCAGAGCCAGGCATCCCACTCAGTTCTTATATCCTGCAGTGGAGATTTTGTGAGGGACTTACCCTTTTAAAATGGAAAATCTTATCTTCAAGAACTTTTTGTTGCAAAATATTGTCCTACCCTCCCTGTTGCTCTTATCTTGCCCTTCATTTAGGCACACTTTCCCCCTCCTTTTCAGCACTCTCCAGGATGGGGGTGGGAGTGCTTTAGGTATCCTAATTAGTGGGGCATTCATGCGTGTGATAGCATTTTGCCTACCAAAACGGTACTTTTAGACTGGCAATATAAAAGCCTCTTGAGACTACTTAATTAAAAAGGTACCAACTGAACTTAAGGATGTCTGATTCATTTTAGGCAAATGCCTAAATAAAAGTCAAGTTTCAGAAATTGGTGGTTTGAGACAAGTATACATTAGTACAGAGAATTATCATTTGTGTTCTGACAATAAAATGAGGTTGAATGCATACACTCTTCAAGAACTGGTACAATTTTCCTTGGTGTTCTGTGGCTCAGATCCAAATTGCTGCTCTAAACATGCCAAAGGATTTGTAATTTTTTTTTTTGAAACTCTTTTTTCTTTGAGCAGCAGCCGCCCCTTGGGCTGTGTCAAAAATCTGCTTTTCAAAGTCCCCTCAGTTTTAAAACTGGTTCACCCTCTGGCATTGCGAGCTGCTGTTTATGAAACATGTGCTCAAGGCCCCTTTAATCACAAGGAACTAGTTGCATGGGACTTTTAAAGGATCCTGGTTGTTTCCAGAACTAGATTAAGTTCTGATCCAGAGGGTTATATGGAGAAAACATCATATATACCTGAAGTGGCTGACTGAAATCCATGTTTGGCATTATCATTCTGTCAGTTCAGGTCACAGGGTAAAATGTTTGCATTGGATGTTTCATTCACTTTTTAAAATACTTTCTGAAGATTAAGACAAATAATGGTTAGAAAACTGTTGTGAAATCCAATATAAAATTGTAGTGGGTTGTTGCATTTTTAAAAAGAAAAATTCATAAGGAACAGTTTGGTAGCATGACTATTTTAAGTTGTTTAATTGGAATACGCTTATTCACTATTCTCTCATTCCCCTCTCTTAAGATACCTTGGAATCCAAATTTTGTCAAATGAGCTAGCTAGTGATTACTAAATACAGAAGGCTCCTAGAGTATCTGAGGAATGTTCTCTTTATATACAAGGGTATGAAGTTGAGACATTCAGGAAGGCTATTTGAAAATATAAACACTTGTGCATGTGAAATATTTATTAATGCAACAATCCTGCTGATGCTGCTTACTCATTAACACAAGAGGCTCCTCTTGTAGAGACAAATTCTAGAAAGTTTACAAAAACTCTTTAACATAAAAGTGATTTCCTTTATTGGTTGTTCTTAAGAAGTAAAACTGTTTACATTTGTCTTTCCTGATGCACACTGGCCTCTTACAAAATACTAAAAATAAAAATAGAACCCTGTATTTTGTTGTTTGCTCATGAAAAATATTTCTGTTTTAAACACATACTGTTCCTGGTACATCTATAATTTATACAATATAGGTAGAATAGGTAGAAAGAAAAATAATTTGATTCCAGTAACATTATGGCATTGGTGAATTTGTTCAAACAGTATTCATGCTTCTTTGCAGATTCAGCTGTTCCCAGTATTACACCTGTGTGAAGTGCAGGTAGCTAGGCTGATGTTGTGTGGACTCTGGGATTGGTATTATATTAATGTTCAAAAATCCTTGCAGAGAGGTACAAAATCAATGCTCAAATTCAAGAACTTAATAGTCAATTTTTTAGCATTACACCTGTTGTGGTGAAAACATGAGGACCTCTAATCAAACCTCCTCCATTATAAATTCAGTGTTTCTTACATGTGCTTTGCTTGTTTTGGAAAATGTCATTGATATAACAAAATTAACTTTCTTTTGTTGTCTCCTATCCAAACGTATAAACAACAAAATACATAATTAAAAATACATAAATTTATGTTTGTAGCAGCTTCCCTGAATACAGTGCTTCTAAGATGGATTTGAATAAACTTAAGGAGAACGTTACATTAAAAAGTGAAATGGATTTTTACTATGATAGCTTCACTTGCAAGTTAAGTTGGGACAAGGGAGCCATTAAGCTGTAACTATGCGTGTATTGCTTAATCCTTGGCCAGGATCCAAAGAACGGTGCAGTTAGTTTGCATGCTTTAGACTTGTGTGTTGTGACCATTAGTTGCTGTGCTGTCCATGCTTCATAGTAAACCATGGTTGACACTAAGGACAAGCTTAAGAACAGCTTACGCCATGGTTTGTAGAAGTAGTGAGGCCATAGCTGTGTGGTAGAGGATCAGCTTTGCATGCTGAAGGTCCAAGGCTCAATCACTGGCGTCTGCATCTAAAGGGATCAGGTGGTAGGTGATGTGAGAAACCCTCTCCTGAGACCCCGGAGATCCGCTGACAGCCAGAGTAGACAATAGTGACCTTGGTAGGCCAATGGTCTGACTCAGTATAAGGCAGCTTCATGTGTGTGTGGTCTTCAAAGGAAGAAATTTCAGACCTAACCCCCCCATCCCCAAGCATGCAAGCCTTTGGATAATCTTGTATCTTGCTTTTATATTATAGAATTATGTTCTTGAGTTATATGAAATGTTCTGGTGTTTAACCATCTATGTTTACTGAAAAGAATTTTAAAATCATGGCATTTCTAGTTAGCTCTTTAAGAGCCATTTTGGTCAATTAGAAGTGATCTCATACTTCTGTAAAAGCTTTTGTAAGCCAAAGTATGTCTATTAATTTAGTTTCACTTTTCTCTCATAGTACTCCAGCATGAATGAGTTATAAGACTACCCTTCTGAGAATGGAAGGCACTTTTTGCATAAAGAAGGGCATCTTTGGATTCAGCCCATAGAAAGCACTCAGTTTTAAGGCTTATATTCTTTGTGTTAGAGATTGTGCTTCCCTGTTGTTATTATCCATTATTTAATCATTTCCTTTAAACATCTAATGTTGAGGTAGTTTAGCAACACTAATCATATGAATCGTACCCAACTGCTCTATGGTTCTTAAATAAAGAAAATAATAATAGTAGAAGCTGTGTATTAAAATACATATTAATTTAATTGGATGGGATACAAGAAGAAGAGTTTTTATACCCCGCTTTTCTCTACCTTAAGGAGTCTCAAAGCGGCTTACAATCACATTCGCTTCTTCTCCCCACAGCAGGCACCTTGTGAGGTAGATGGGGCTGAGAGAGGTCGCCCAGCAGGCTTCCTGTGTAGGAGTGGGGAATCAAACCCAGTTCTCCAGATTAGTGTCTGCTGCTCTTAACCACTACACCACGTTGGCTCTCACAAGAATTGTCTTCCATTAATTGGAGGAAGTATCCTAACTTAGTGGAACCTGAGTTGTTTGGCTCAGCCCATTAATTAATATTAATAACTTTTATATAGTAAACACAACTTGCCTTTTCTGTAATATACAAAAATGAGGGTCTGCCTAAAATATTTGATGTGTTTTGAACTGTGCAGCACTGCTCATTAACAGACTTGGAAATAGTTGCATCATTCGTTATAGTGATATAATCCAATTATAGTCATTGAAATGTCTTACTGTTTGGCTTGCAAGTAAGAAAAGGGAGTAACCAAATGAAAGCCAGCCTAAAAATGAAAACAAGTTGAGTTTAATTAGGGGAAAGCAGAGTGGATTCTGTCTACTTCAGAATGAGAAGTGCAGCTTGTTTGAACTGAGCATCCAGGGTTCAATCCAGATGTGATATTCCACTACCATAATGACAGTTTCACTAGTACAATGGCAATTCCAGGCAGGAATTAGTATATAGAAGCAAAATAATGATTAACAAAATTTATTCAAGCCATAAGCATTGGTGAGTTAGAGTTTATGTCATCAAATGCATTGGAATGTATATGCATTAAGCCATCAGTCTGCATCTAATTCTCAACATGGCCAAAACTGTGGATACTTAAATTTGGAGATTGGAACCATGAACAGACAAGACAGATCTTTCAACAAACCTGAGAAAACCTCAGGTTTGCAGAAAATTATGTAAAAAAACACTGTTAAAAACACCAAAATAATAGAAGCAGTACCTGTACCTTTCAAGAAACAAATGTTCTCAGTGGCTGTTGCTCGGCAACCCTGGCAGTGTTGTCAGCTGAAGCCTTGGCTTCTGGCTGTAAAAGGCAGAGGGAGGGGGCAGGCAACTTCCATAACTCACCCAGGCCTGGTAGCTTACTTCTGCTCAGCCCCACAAAAGCCAGTATGGTTGTTATGTTTAGAGTTTCAGACTGGGATCTAGGAGACCATGGTTCCACTCCCCATTATGCCATGTAAGGTCACTGAGTGACCTTGGGCCAGTCATATACTCGTGGTCTAAACTCCGTCACAGGGTTATTGTGAAGATAAAGTGGAGGAGAATTTTAAAAATCTGCTTTGGGTCCCCATTGTAAAGAAAGTTGCGGTATAAAGGAAGTAAATAAGTAATAAATTTAGCTTAAGATGGGGGGGACAGGTAAAAGGTAGGTAGGTTGATTGGAGGTTGGGAAGGAGAAGGAAGGAGGGAAAGGTGAAAATATGAGGGCTACCAGGAGGAAGAAAAGAAGAAATAGTTGTGGGGAGGGAAATACAGGGGAAGTGAGGTGCTCCCACAAGTCCTTGCTGATTCCCTACTGTGTAACTGGTCCTGGCCCAGCAGCTGGCCTTGTGCAACTGAATCAGCTTAGCTGGAGCTGCCCAAAGTTTCCCAGGATGAGGCTGCCAGGGGGAGGGAAAGAGAAAAGCTGAAGACGGGGTTTTGGATAAAGGTTGGTTGGTAGGTGGGTGAGAAGGAGAGGAGGAGGCAGGGAAAGGGGAGAGGCTATGGGGGGCTTAAGGAAAATGGATGAGGTCAAGCCAGAAGCATTTCACACACATCCCTTTGCAAATTTGTGCTTTTCCACTCTTCATCAAATCTCCATTTGTATGGAGATTCAAGTCTCCATCAGGGACTCCTGCTGCTACCTTCTACTGTATTCTGTCACTTATAGGCTGGCAAGAGGTGGCCAGCCTCCTTGAGGTGGAGGTCAGTAAAGGAGATCAAGTGGTAGGTGAGATGTATCCTCTCCCCTTGCACTCTGCTCTGGTGGGGCATTCTCCCTCTGTTGTCCTAGCAACCAGCCTGGCTTGTTTGCCCTTGCTCCTATCAACAGTGGCTGCATGTGCTGCTGCTTCCAAGTTCCCAGGGTGACAAAAACATGCATGTCACTGGCAAGTGGGTTTGTGGAATGCTGGGTATAGGGACTGGAGAAAAATGCTCACTTATCCAGCTAATCAGGATTAAATAATCGGAAATGGGATGCAACACTCCTCTATAAATCCAGAGTGCCCTGGAAGTTACTCAGTTGAGGTCCTAGGGCACAGGCTAACCTAAGCTAAGCACTCTCAAACCCCACTGATTTCAGTGTGAGCAATTTACAGAGTAATCCTATGGAGAGTTACTGCAGTCGGAGCCTATACACAGGCTTTGGTGCATAGCATTCTACTGTTACTTTATTTAGAAAATTTATACCTGCCTTTCTGCCTTGATTTAGATTTCTTTAAAACCATTGAAACCGAACAAAAATACATCATTAAAACAAAACCAAGCTAAAAAGGCAAGTGTTTGTCTTTTTCCATTGTGTTCGGTGGGGTTTATTAGGTGCATAAGTTTGTCTGAACAGTAATGTTGGTATTGTATTTCAAAACCAGTCCTAAACAAGTGAGGACCTGCAAGGACTTGTGGGGGGGGGGGGGATCTCACTTTCCCTCCCCCACTATTTCCTCTTTTCCTTCCTTGAAAGCCTCTGTAGCAGGGGTGTCAAACATAAGGCCCACAGGCCGGATGTGGCCCCTTGAGAGCTCTTATCCGGCCAGCTGAGGCAGCTACCCCCCAGTCCTGATCTGGTTTGGCAGGGCCTGGCCCAACCAAGTGACATTTATGTCATATCCAACCCTTGTAACAGATGCATTTGACACCCCTGCTCTATAGCCTCTGCCCTTTTCCAGCGTCCTCCTCCTTCCCACCCAGCAGCCCAGCCTACCTTCATCTGTTGCCCTGTCAGCTTTCCCTCCTTCCCTCCCTCTGGCAGCTTCTCCCTGGGAAAACTCTGGCCAAGTTGTGTGGTGCTGGCTGAGCCGGGCCCAGTTGTGTGGTGGCACCTCACTTTCCCCTGTACCCCCTCCCCATATTATTTCCTCTTTTCCTTCTGGCAGCCCCACCTTTCTTTGTTTCCCCCTCTCATTCACATCAACTAACCCACCTGTCTTTTATCTGTCTGCTATATTTATTATTTATTTGCTTCATTTATATCCCATCTTGGCTCTGTGAGTCCCCCCTCTCAAGGGCCAAAATAGCGCTGGATAGGTCCCTGACCCCTCACACTGCCTTTTCCTGACAGAAACCAAGGCTTGACAATACGTTGTTGTTGCCTAGCAACCTCTGAGGGAATCTGTTTCTTAAAGCTGAAGCTGTTGCCCTTTTGGGTTTTTTTTTTTTAACTTCAGTGTAAAGATTTCACTTTTTCCCCCCAATCCTGGGGCTTTTCTCAGTTTTGTAGAAAGATTTGTCCATGTCCCTAATCACCAGATTAAAGTATCCACAGATGAAGCTATGTTGAGAATTAGACATATTGATGCTCTTCTTCTAATAGCCAGTCAGTTATCAGCATAAAACCTGAACACTAGCTTGCTCAGTTTCTTTGTATTATACCGGGGGGGGGCGTCTAAATGACAGTGCTCTGTTTACAATGTGCTTTTATTGAGGGCAGTTACAGTGACTGCTATAGTGGAAAAAAGTGATTGCTTACTGCCATGTTGAATAACGGTTGTGTTGTCTGCACATAGTCTGTCCCATTGAACAGGTGTACACATTCAGTATAACATACTAGAACCCGGAAGGAGTAGAACAGATTGTACTACTTCAGGCTGCAAGTTGCAGAAATTGTTATGTGCTCCCCACCCATGAAAAACTCTCTGCACATAAAGAACTAGCGCAAGGGAGCAAAGTTCTAGCCAAGCCCACTCTTCTACTTATAGGGAGATTTACTTTCACAAGAACCCTAAAAAATGATCACCCATTGATAGCCTGTGTTGGTATGGCCCATTCTACTCACATTCTTCCACCTCACTTCGCTGCAGCTGTAGACCAGGCCTTAATTCCACTTGTGTAAGTACTAAATTCAGTTTGATTTCATTGGGTCTTAGGCATATTTACCTTTCGTCAGGTTATTATGATCTGAGGATACAATTCTTACTCACTTATTCTTGAATGTATGTAGAAATTACTGTTCTGCCTCATAGGTTTGTTGTATGAGAAACATGTTGAATCCGCAAATGCCTTTAATCATTTTGACAACATTCCAGCAGTCGTTGCAATTTATATACATGTGTTCTTTCTCTCTGTTTTTAAAACAGTGCATCCGGTGCGAGTGTTGTAGCCATTGACAACAAAATAGAACAGGCAATGGTAAGTAAGAAATTTATTTTCATTTTATTTATTCAGTTTATTTATAGTCCGCCTTTCTCACTGAGACTCAAGGCAGATTACACAATGTAAATCAACACAATCAATACATCTAATTAGTAATATAATAGGAATTGCCGGAATTTTTAAATGGAGCGGTCATCTGAACAAAGCATAGGTATTAAACATGACGTGTTAAAAACAATGCAGAACTTGGTATGACTTTAGTAGAAATGAATTATTGATTCTTACCACTCTACTAATTGTGTAGCCAGCTACCTTCATTTTTGCCGAAGACATATGCATGGGTTGTAAGGCTGCATTGTAAGGAGGACTTGTTAGAAAGTAGTAGTTTGTGCAGCCCAGTGCTCTAGAGAGAACAGCCGCCAGTTTGCACTAGAATACCAGGGCATGATGTGCTCAGTGAACATTGATGGTATTCAGCCTGCCGCATGACAGTACTTTGTCCTTGCGCAGTGCCACATAAACAGTTCCATTACGAGCGTAACGTGATAATTTTAAAGGCAAATCGCTCACCCCCCTATGTGTTCAGACACTTGGTGCAATAAAAAATGTGCACACAAACTGATAAAGGATTGCATTAAACTTAATGTATATTACATCAACTTCTTAATATTTTGGCTGGCGCAAAAGCCATTGAGAAATGCTTTAGTGCACTGAGATATGTTTTAGAGCACCAGTGTTCTACGTAACCAAACAATTTGCCATTGCTTTTTAAAACTGTCTGAGATGAGCTAGATATTCAACACTTTGGATTTTAAAACATTGCTTATTTAGAGTTCTGGGGTTGCAGAAGATGAATGCCAATTACATTTTCAAGCTGCTTCCCTCCAGCTTTAGAGTAGAATTTAGAGTTTAGAGCAGAAAAGATAGCAGAAATTCTCAGCATTTTAAAGAGTCATGTGAAAATCCTAGGGGTGGACAGTGGATGGCATGGGTTTCATCTATCTTTGCACTAAAATATAAATGAATATTGGCAAAAATAGCACTTCCAAGTAGAAAGCGGTGCATATTCTATTGACTAGCTTATTATTTGTTATTAGCTGATATAGCTTCCTAGGTTTCATTGGCTGCAATGAATTGCTGCAATTTATGGGTGGATCCTAACTCCAAATGGAAGGAGAGTTCATGTTCATATTGGTATAAAGTTCCTTAAGAGCACTGAAAACAGCTTCATCTGTTCAAATTACTTTATGGCTTGTCTTATGCAACAAGTCTGATGCTTGAACGTTCAGGTTGGACAGGACTAGCCAGGCTCCTATTTTTAATAAGTATTTATGGACAGGTATTGTAGCACAGAGCTGCTGGGGAGCCCTGCAGTGCAAGTGGATTAGTTTCCAGAGTACTAGCTCAGTTAACCTCCATGTCACTTCAACAAGTAAGAGCAGGCAAAAGTGTTATGTGTACATAATCATAAAGAATGTCCAGCATTCCAAGCTGGCATAATTTGGAGATGACTGTAGGGTCAACCAACAATGTTCTAAATAGCACTGAAGAGAGTTTCTATAAGACATACCTTGTCTGTGGCACAGGTCCTCAAACTTGGTTTCCACAAAGGCCCACCAAAATAAGAAAACCAAAGCTTTATAAGGCTAGTGAAGATGGGAAGCTGAGCTAACAATTGTTAAGTTTGCTTGTGCATACTTCTGGAACTTTTGACAGTGCACTGACGGCATGTAAGAAAGAAGAACTCACTTTCCAGTTTAGATGTTTTCCTGGTGGACACTGCTTACATGACACAGACAAACATGTTTGTTCCCTATTTTGGCCCTGAAGCTTGTTTGATGGCCTTGGGCAACCCCCAGTCACTCAGCCTAATCTATCTCACTGGAGTATGTTGAGGCTAAAACAACTTGCAAACTCCTTTGGAAATATGTAATATTCATTCAGTAATAAAAGCTTGTGTATCTTTGGTCAGCATTTTAGAGGATATCTGAACTAGAGCAGCACTTAATTGTCTTTATTGCAAAAATGTTGTGTATCACCCAAGAATTCCATGCCATTTGAGAATAAGACCCTGCTGAAATGGAACTTTTAAACAACTTGGTTCCTGAATGCCGCATACACAGAGACTTTATTTAAGATGCATATACATAGTATTTAAAATGGCCAACAAGTAAGAAAAGGCTACTAATATAACACACAGTGTAAAAAAAAAAATCAAATTTCCTCAAAATGGAAACCCGACGGCTCAAAGCAGCAGACAATAAAAATAGCCAGTAAAAAACAGTCATTGTGTGATATCAAGTAGTTATAGTCACCAACTGCATATACCTCCAATTGACCTTCAAAACAGAAATGTTTTAGTACAGCATCAGAACATGAGGAGGGAGCCAGGCAAGCGGATGGGATGGATAAATCTGGGCTTAGTGTCTAAAAAAGCTCTGCCCGTCTGTCCACCAGTGTGAGGTCAGAGCTGGCCACACAGCAAGCCCTCCTTTGTCTTAAGATAAAGGTCTTCAGATACCCTAGTCCCAAGCCATTTAGGACTTTATCACCAGCACTTGAAATTGTACCCCAAAACAAACTGGCATCCAGTGAAGCTGGTTAGGTGCTCTCCCATCAGGAACCTTGCAGTTACCCATTATAGTTTCCGGACATTTTTCAAAGGCAGCATCACATGGACCATGTTATGTATTCTAATCTGGATTTTAAAACCTATGACCATATCTAGAGCTGCCCTCTCTAGGAAAGGCCAAGTAGCCAAAGCTGGCAAAAGGTTCTCCTGGCTACCTCTACTGCTTATTTTTCCTATTTTTCCAATCCACATCCAAGACCCAGTGTGCTCAACCTGGTCCTTAAGGGGAGTGCAACCCTGTCTAAAAACTGTTTACCTAATCCCACGTGGATTTCTTTATTGACTAATAGCACTTTGGTTTCAGTCTTTTCCCAACACCTAGCCCTTTACCTACTCTAGATATTGCTTCAGGGGTTCCACTGTTTCAGATGCAAGGAAAGAGAAAACAGAGCATCATCCACATATTGATAATGTTGTAATCCAAATTTCCAGATCATCCATTTCATGTTAAGTAGCATGGAACCTCAAATGCCAGTAGCGAAGGGCTTCTCACCTTCTGAGACCTACCTGCACCTATCAAGCTAGCATTTGTATAATTGTTTTAGAAAAGGCTTTTTCATAATAATGTATGCTGTGCTAGACTTGGGTTTTGTTTTTTAGATATTTTTATTTAATTTGCCATGCTAGGATCCACATCTAATTGACAGCCGAATTATAATTGATGATTTTGACTATAAAACAAGAGTCTTTGACAGAAGGTCTAACAACTGATTTGCCATTTACAGGATTTGGTGAAAAGCCATTTGATGTACGCAGTCAGAGAAGAAGTGGAAGTACTGAAGGAACAAATAAAAGAATTAGTCGAAAGAAACTCTTTACTTGAACGAGAAAATGCACTGTTAAAATCTCTCTCAAACAATGATCAGTTATCCCAACTCTCAACCCAACAGGCCAACCCTAGTAGCACTTCTCAACAGCAGACAGTGATAGCACAGCCTCCGCAGCCAACACAACCTCCGCAGCAGCCGAATGTCTCCTCAGCGTAAAAGCTCTCTTGCCTCAAAACTGAAAGCAATCTTGTCCTTGTGTGCCACTGGTGTTTTCTTTCCACTTTATATGAAAGCAAGTAGCCATGCTTCAGTTGTGTGTTTTGGCCTTTTCAGTATTAGACAATCATTCTACAAGATCTTTTCCCTCGCTGAGATGTCACACTGCACAGTTGGTGCCCAATTACGGCCATCCAGTGCACAAGGGAAATGGTAGAAGGAGTTATAATGCAAACGCCTGCATTTACTTGGTGCACATGAGTGGGGTCTTTAAGAGCTTTGGCGAGGCTCTTCAAGGCTTCCATTACTCATGGATTGCTGTGAGCCTTGCTTTTTCCCCTCATAGTAACAACTCATCTTTAGAGCCACTGTTCTTTCTATTACAAATAACATTTGCCTACATTAGTTTTCATTTATTTGTGTTTTATTTATTACAGGGCTGCTATTCATAATGTACATGAACAATGTCACAGAACTTTTAATTTTTTTTAAATAAATGTAAGTATCAGTAAAAAAAAATGATAGGCAGGATTGAGTTTAATAGATAAAATGTTTAGGCAATAATTGAACAAAAGAATCCTGGCATATTTCTAACACTAATGGCAATTTACCTTTTGGTATTTATTTTCAGTAGTGAAGACCCAACTTGAATGTAAATTTTTGTATAGTGTAAGTATGAAGACCATATAGTGCATCTGTACAGGTAGTCACCAGTCATTGTGATATAATAATTGATGGGCTATTTTGATGAAGAAAACTTTGCTCATTTCTGTTTCTACTTTCTAATAGAGAAATTGCCATGATTCCTCTGCTTTTGACATTTCGTATGATTTTTTTTTTTTTGGGTGGGAATAAAAAAAAAAGCTGTGAAATTGTTCAACCTACTTTGTAACCAAAGAAGCAAAGCTGTGTAATTGAGTTTTTTTATTTTATAATGCACATTCTTTATGTATTTTTATTTAGTGTTCTCATTCACATTTTTTCCTTTGCTGTCTAGCATGATCTGCATGACCTATAATCTTTGAACCACTTTCGTACCTCATGTTTTATCCAGCACTCTTATTGTGATATGTAATAGTCTGTGAACAATGTCAAATAAAAAAAGAAAGAACAGCTAGTGTTGGTGGAGCTGAGCTGGTGTGTTATGCACTAGCTTAAAAAAAATGAAGTGAGCCATCTTTTGTTCATTTAAAATGGTGTTTTGAATTTCGTATGCAGAAAACGTTTTGTTACATTGCAGATTTTAATGTATTTAATAAATGCAACATGCAGATTAAGTGCAGTGTATACTGAGTATTTAAATTAAAATGTACATTTCATAAATACAGTTTCAAGAGACCATCATTTGTGTATACTAACGTAGTATGTCAGAAATTGATGTACAATATATTTTAACACTTTCTGAAATTAAACTGCAGTTTTGTTGAAAGATTTGGCTCCACCTGTGTTCAGAATGTGCAGACTGGATAGGTCATTGTTTAAAGTTTGCCTGAAAAGATCTGACAATGAAAGTGATGGAGAGCAGTCCTAAAAGCAGGTCTGCTTGGAATCCTACACAGGCCTATTCAGTGGGACTTACTCCTAGGAAATGGTGTTAGGATTGCACTTAATTGAGTCGAGGAGCATCAAGTATGCATCAAACAATTCCAGTCAGTACCTCAAATATTTAATAATCCTTCATAGGTTGATTGCCTTGGGGCTGGTTCATATTTAATGCTTGAACCTAGGATTAGGGACAGAGAGTGGGCCATCTGTGGCCATCCACTTCTGCTTCTCTGCGTCTAAGCTCCCTTCCTTGTCAAAATGGGGTACTCTGACTTCAGGAGCACAACATGGTTTCATTTTAACCAAAGGATGGTGAACACAACACTGCTGGTCTCATGACACTGAATGGGGTAGGGGACAGGATGCCGCCTGTTCACAAGCCCAAATTTTGTATTCTTAGCGTTACTGTAAATAAATGGGAGAAGAGTATCTTAAGGCAGTTAATATACAATACCCATTTAATGTATTTAGAATACTTTGACTGTTTACTTTTAGGTGTTCCAGCTCCCAAGGTGGCTTTTTCAGTACCCTTTATAGTCCACCTCCTGTTTCCCATTCTAGTTCCGTGCAAATTTAAATCTTGTATTCTTAAAACCCACCTAGCACACTGCTTGTGGTTTTAGTAAAGAGTGCAGATGTCTAATAAAGTAATGCCAATAAATTCCCAGTAAAGCCTCCACATCTCTAAGATAGGGAAATAAAATACCGCTGAGGCCAACAATTCACACATGTCCTTTGTAGCTCCCAAATTAATGGGCCTAGGAGAACTGGCAAGTCCCCATTTGGACACAACACGAAGCGCTGCTGCTCTGCTTGCCAACCCAGTGCTCAATGAACTGAACCCTGGAAAAGTTAGTGTTCCCCCCACCCTTTAACTTCATTTTGGGCAATATTCCAAGGAGCTGATTATAACCAAAATGCAGGCATTGCTTAAAGTTGAAGACAGGTAAATAACCGACATTCCAGTAAAAACTTGTTGCTTGAGTTTTAACAAGCCAATTTATCCATGATCTGTCAAATACATTACCAAAGGGGTCAGCAGTCCCCCTCTGAATGGACAAGCCTGACTCCACATAGATTTTTCTTGTCGAAAATCTTACGTGCTTAAATGAACAGTCTCCAGGCGAGTTGCTAAATAATGACCACAGCAAAAGTGCGCGCACGTTAGAGATGGACTTGGTGGAATGTGTGTTTTAGGCCTTTGTTGGCTGCTACTAACGGGTTAAATAACACAGGGTAAACTATTTTGTATAACCTGCATTGTCACTGGATCAAACTACATTGTACATTGCCCAATGCCCTGTCCTGATTAGCCAAGGCTAGCCTGATCTCATCAGATCTCAGAAGCTAAGCAGGGTCGGCCATGGTTGTATTTGAATGGGCAACCTCCAAGGAATACCAGAGTCATGACGCGGAGGAAGACAATGGCAAACCACCTCCAAACATCTCTTGCCTTGGAAACCTTATGGGGTCGGCATAAGTCAGCTGTGACTTGATGGACCAAAAAAGGTGGGGCTTGTCAAATTTCATGCTGTTTAGGGGGGCCCTTATCCAGGAGCAGCATGGTGGTGGAGGGGTGTTTTTGGGCTGCAGCAGGAAGTCCCCCTCTGCTGGTGGAACTTCCTTCTATCAGCTTAGATTTTTTCTGCAGGATCTGAGCCACTGTGTTAAAATATTTACTTCACAGCCTGCTTTTTTTTATGAGGCTCAAGGCAGATTACACAATTAAAACGATGCAATAGGAACGGAATAAAATATAAACCAACCGTGAATAAAACTGGGTTACAAAACTGGAAAACAATGGGTTGTATCCAGACTAATATTTCCACCAATGCAAGAACTTATGCCCACAGAGCCCAATTTCCCAATATCCCCCTCCTGCATCTGCCCAAAATGTTCCCTGAAATCCTGTTCCTGGAGATGAAAAAGAATGACAGGGGAGGGAAAATTTACATATGAGAGTGGAAGAGAAGGAGAATAGGGCACATCCCAATCTCTAGGATCAAGAACATAATGTCTGCACCAGACCATTATTAATTGCTTGTTTAAACTTACTTATTTCAAGTTAAACTTGCTGTGTGACCTTAATAGTCTAGACATGTTTTGGGCTGCTACAGGGGTCTGTGTTGCAGCTGAAAGGCGAACAACTACGGAGTTTTTGTGGAGTCACCGAGGACTTGATAGAACTCACTTGACATTCTCTTGCTCTTTTCCCATCCCCAGTTCTTTACAAATCTCCAGAGTGTTTTTCCCCTTACACCAACACTGCATTACTGCAGCTCATCGAGACCCAGTAGGTAGTTTCCACGTTAACTGCTGTGCATGTGATCAAAGTTGGAAAACATGATGACCGTTGAAACGGGGCCAAGATTTACATCTCAATTCCGAAATAGTTTTAAATGTTTCCTTTGCTTGGATCTATCGTGAAAAGAAGGGTTAGGGCCATGGAGGGAAATGCTATTGTTTATATGTGCTGTTGCTAGTCTTCATTCATTATATCAGCCCGCTCCCGATGGTTGCAAAGCCGTCTCTTTGTTTTCAGTGTGACAGCACCAGCTTAGTCAATCAACTGCTGCAGTCCGTGTTTGCATCACATGGTAGCTGCTAACAAAGAAAACAAAACCTTTTGAGCATTTCGGGAGGGGGGGGTTTTCTGCAATATGAATGCACAGAGAGGAGCCATGCCAGCTGATCCCTGCTTCTGGTCTACCTGCTAGTTGGGGGCTTTTAGCACTATTTAGCAGTACCTTCCAGCTGTCTGTGCATAAAAGAGCTCCCCCCTCCCAAAAAAACCCCAAAAGATGGGGTACTAGTACTAATCAGAAGCTCTGATACAGGCAAATATAAGAATAAGTGCATCCGTTCTGTCCAGTTTACTGGTCTTAGCTTTGAACAGGAGACTGAACTTTCTCTGAATAAAATCTTGGTGGTTCTTGGAAGGTAGGAAAATGGGAGTGAGGTTGACCTCTTCAGTGTAGTAGCCTTGGGCATGGGCAAAGGGGGAAATGCCCTGAAGGCCGTCCTTACAGAGAGGAGCTGCAGCTCGACCCATGCTCGGCTTGAAGTAAACTTAACGGTAGAAACTTACTCATGTGGGTAGGAAATATAGCACCATTTTGAGTGCTGTATGGAGACCCCATTGCAATCTTCGCAGCTGAATGTTGAGATGGGAATATGTCAGTGGCATAAAAAGGTCATTGTGTAGAGCCAACCCAAATCACATTTCAAGGCCTTCTTGTAGCATGCCCTCATGTTGCGTTTTACTGAAAACCTTCTCTTGCTTCTAGTCTCCAGTCTACCTTGTGCTTTATCCCCCTCTGGTGGTAGGAAGGTTTAAAACAAACTTTTGCTATAATCTGGATGGAACTCATCATATTTGCATTAAAGGTCTCTCTCCCTTTACTTGCGAAGAGGGAGGCAGCACTATTGATAGAATCCTGGTTGTCAGCCTGGGGGATGCGGACCTCAGTCTTCAGTTGGCTCCTATCAACTTTGCTGCTGGCAGAAGAGGGAGGAGGGGCCTCGTTTGACCTCCGAAAAGACTGTGCTGTGGATCATGGGGCCCACTTGGACAAGACCCAAAAAGTGCAACAGACGCTACCAAGGAGGGGCGGGTCAAACAGTGGCAGCTGAGCAACATGCAGCACCAGCCAAAGGCTAGTGGGATCCAGCTCATAAAGTTTGATGGGTGGTCTTGGGATATTTTCATCCAGTCCACAAGTTTATTGACTGACTGATGTGTGTGTGAGGGGGGGACAGGGTTGCCAACTGCCTGGAGAAAACAAATTTTTTTTTTATGATTTACCTCCATGCCTTGAAAAGTTTCACCTGCAGATTTCCATGCATTAACCCTCTATTACAAGGGACAGGCTGTTTTTCTCCAGGCCTTTTAGTAACCCTATGTGAGGATCAAATGAGAACTACCTACTTGCATTCCCCTAAACGTCTTGGAAGATGTAGCATGCAAATGGAATTAAATGCATGTTCACAACACCAACTTCTCAATATTAGCTTTTATTGTATTAATAAGATGAAGGAAAGAGCCTGATCCATTTCTTCCACAGTGCCTGTCTGCCTTTGAGAGGGTCAACTGTAAAAGAACAGTATTTATTTATTTACATATTTATATCCTGCTTTTCTTTCCTATCAGGACCTAGAGCTGATAACAACCCCCCTTTTAGTCTCACAACTACCCTTAAGAGGTAGGTTAGACTAGGGTTGGCAGCTCTGGGTTTGGAAGTTCCTGGCAAATTGGGGGAGTAGAACCTGGGAATGGTGGCGTTTGGGGAGGGAGGAACCTCAGTGAGGTATAGTACCAGACAGTTCGCCCTCCAAAGCAGGCATTTTCTCCAGGGGTACTGTCCTCTGTAGTCTAGAGCTCAGTTGTAATTCTCCAGGCCCCACCTGGAAGCTGGCAAGCCTAGGCTGAGAAAGAATGACTGGTTCAAGGTTACCCAGCAAGCTTTCATAGCAGAGCAGGGATTTGAACCTGGGTCCCCTAGATCCTAGTCCCGTGTTGGCGAACCTATGGCACGGGTGCCACTTCCGGCACGCGTAGCCCTCTCTACCGGCACGCGTGGTTCCTCCAAGCCGCTGGCCATTCCGGCTCTGCCCTGCCCCGGATGGGGGAAAATGTGCATCTGGAGAGTGGCAAATCCAAGGCAAAACTTCCCATACTTGAGTGGCCTCTTTCTCCGTCTCCCTCCGTCCTTTTCTTTCCCTATTTTTCTTTCTCTCCCTCGCTCCATTTCTTTCTCCCTTTTTCTTTTTCTCTCCCTCCCTTTCTTCCCTTTCCCCCTCCCTTCCCTTTCTTCCTTCCTTCTATCCCTCCAGAGGCTTCTCCGGCGCCCTCTGGGTCAGTGCGGGCGGAGGGGCGTGCAGTCCTTTTCCACCTTTGAAGTGCCCACAAGCACTCCAAACACCTTTCCATTTGTCTTGATATGTAGAGAGAAAACACTAAGGAACTAGTTCCCAATCTCCAGGTACTAGCTGGACATCTCCTGCTATTACAAGTGATCTCCAACCAATAGAGATCAGTTCCCCTGGAAAAAATTGCCACTTTGGCAATTGGACTCTATGGCACTGAAGTCCTTCCCCAAACCCCGCCCTTCTCAGGCGCCACCCCAAAAACCTCCCACTCATGACAAAGAGGAACTTGGCAACCCTAGCCTCTCCCTCTGGGCCCCCTCTGGGGGTGGTATTCAGGTTAAATTGCCGCATTGGCACTCGGCGATAAATAAGTGGGTTTTGGGTTGAAGTTTGGGCACTTGGTCTCTGAAAGGTTCGCCATCACTGTCCTAGTCTAATCACGCTGCAAAGGTGAACTCTAGGATATTCTCATGTAACTTCATTGAATCTGACTCTCCTTCTGAATTATACCAAAAAGTCTTGAATAAAGATGTGCATTCAGAAAGTAACTAATAAAAATCTGCATCTGAAGAAGTGAGCTGCAACTCAAGAAAGCTCATACCCTGCCAGAAATTTTGTTAAGTCTTTAAGTGCTCTTCTTTTCTACTGCTACAGTCATGGCTACCCATTGTAATAAAAATCTAATCAGACAGTTGGTAACTTCAGAAGCATAAATTATCTAAATGACACTACCTCTGGTTTGGCAACCCTATCCCTTTAATTAAGAAGATCACTCTTGTAAATTCTTTGTTGCGCAATTAATCCTCAACCTTCCTCCATATATCTGCCAGGACCTTCAGTTGCTATCAGAGCTGCTGTTGAGAGCAGCTCAATGAAATTTGCATTCAGCAACTGCTGACAGCATGTTCTGTGCCTAGACTCCAGTCTCCCTCCCCGATCACATTGACCCTTTCCTTCACCAGCCTCATTTGCACTTTCCGGAATGTTTAACATTCTGATTCATTCCTCACCACTGTGAAGCATGCTTCGTGAGCGCTGCACATTGCATCCTGTTTAGACTACATATTCTCTTCTTTCAAACGACAGGGCCTATTTGCGCATTTGGAGAATTAGGGATAGGGAGTGTTGTCGCTGATCAGGCAAAATCCACATAAAGATACCTCTAATTTTTAGGAAGGTAGAGTAAAATGTTTTCTGTTACCTACAGTAAGATCTGGAAAGAAGGTGTCATGGCACTGCCTGATCTCATCAGAGCTTGGAAGATAAGCAGGGTCTGTACTTGCATGGGGGACCACCAAGGAAGGCTCTGCCGAAGAAAGCAATTGCAAGTCACCCTTGCCTCTCACTTGCCTTGAAAGGCCCTTGCTGGGGGAGGGGGGAGGGGGAGGAAGTAGTAGTAGTAGTAGTAGTTTTTATACCCCACTTTTCTCTACCTTTAAGGAGTCTCAAAGCGGCTTCCCTTCCTCACAACAAACACTTTGTGAGGTGGGTGGGGCTGAGAGAACAGTGAGAACAGTTAATAGCCCACAGCCACCCAGCAGGCTTCATGTGTAGGAGTGGGGAAACAAACCCAGTACACCAGATTAGCCTCCGCTGCTCATATGGAGGAGTGGGGAATCAAACCCGCTTCTCCAGATTAGAGTCCACCGCTCTTAACCACTACACCACACTGCGACTCGACGGCTACAAGATGCAGCACCATTTGAAAAGTTGACGTTGGGTGATGGAAAACATTTGGCATCTTATATTTGGTATGTTCACTTACATTTAAGTTGTAAAGCAGCAGAAGGATTTATGAAAAAATGGCAAAAAGATTTAAGCCATCAGATAAGTCCAGAGATCTAGGCCTTTTGGTTTACCAAAGGTTTTACCTAATTAGTTAGTATAATAATGAGAGAAAATATTATAAAAATGGCAAATCAATGACATCTTTCAACCAACAAACTTGCTAACATTTATAACATTGAAATTAATTGCTGGCTTTGCAAGGAAGCAAGTGCTTCCCCTCATCATATGTGGATGAGCTGTAATTAGAAGATGGCAATTAGAAGACGGTAATTAAAACTGTTTCATAAGGAGTGGAAACAGAAATCCACCTTAATCCAGGAATCGTTGCTATTGAATTATGTAGCAAAGGTGCCAAAAGGATTACAGCAATTTGTATGGAATGCCATTACAGCACCTCATTTAGAATATCCTAAACACTGTAAAATTGTTGCCCCCTCAACCAGGTAGATGGATAGAACATGAGAAGAGCCCTGCTGGATCAGACCAGCGGTCCGTCTAGTTCAACATCTTGTCTCACACAGTGGCCAACCAGTTACTCTGGAGGGCCCACAACAAGGCATAGAGCAGGGGTCCCCAACATGGTGCCTGTGGGTGCCATGATGCCTGCCACCTCCTTTCCTGGCACTTGCCAAGTGTTTTTAGAAAGTGGGCAGAGCCACTCGTCAGGGATGCTCTGGGCTGATCCTGCATTGAGCAGGAGGTTAGACTAGAAGGCCTGGATGGCTCCTTCTAGCTCTATGATTCTAGGTGAGGCTTTTGTCCAGTGAGGCTCCTGATTGGTTGTGCAGATTTTTAAAACGTTGCTTTGGCAGCAGATGCCACCACAGCAAGAGGATCTTCACTATGTGACTGAAGGTCAGCTGCAGCAGCCATTTTGGGGCTGTCAGAATCCCACTGTCAGAATCCCAAAGGCACCTACAGACTCCAAAAGGTTGGGGACCCCTGGCAAAGAGGCTGAGTCCTTCCCCTGATGTTGCCCCCTGGCACTGGGATTCAGAGCTTTACTGCCTCCGAATGTAGATGTTCCATTTAGTCACCATGGCTAGTAGCCACTGATGGACCTATCCTCCATGGACCTTCTAAAGCTGTCTATGCCTGTGGCCATCACGACATCCTTCAGAAGTAAATTTGACATTTTAATCACTCGTTATGTAAAGTATTTCCTTTTGTCCATCCTGAATCTAATGCTCCTCAACTCAGAAAAATTGCTGAGCTTTTTGTGATCAAATTAACTCCTCCAATTACATGCAAATAATTTCCCCAGTGGTTCTTGTAGGTTATCCGGGCTGTGTAACCGTGGTCTTGGTATTTTCCCTAGCTTTTAAAGCAATGCAGTGAAGCTTCAACTAAGGGACACTTTTGTGAACACTTTAATAGGAGCCCTGCCTAAGAGCAGAAAAAGAAGGTCCAGGTGGACCACAACACAGGTAGGTGTGAATGGGAGGTTTCCTGAGCTGGCAACACTTACCATGCACATCAGATAGGAGGCGAGGCTCTACTACTAGGTCACACCCACAGGCAATCCAATGGATGAGGCTGACAGCAGCTACGCCCCCCCCCCTCAGGCCAGTACAGGCCAAACAAGAGGCCCTCCAAGGTGGCAGGAGAGGTATAGGAAAGTAAGGTCTGTACAGGGTACCCAACGACCTCTTTTAATCACACCTAGCAGGACCTAGAAAGTAGATGCCTTTGAAATGTGGTGTTGGAGGAGAGTGTTACGGATACCATGGACTACCAAAAAAAAAATACAAATCAGTGGATTATAGATCAAATCAAGCCTGAACTGACCCTAGAAGCTAAAATGACTAAACTGAGGCTATCGTATTTTGGTCACATTATGAGAAGACAAGAGTCACTAGAAAAGACAGCCATGCTAGGAAAAGTTGAGGGCAGTAGGAAAAGAGGAAGACCCAACAAGAGATGGATTGACTCAACAAAGGAAGCCACAGCCCTCAGTTTGCAAGATCTGAGCAAGGCTGTCAAAGACAGGTCATTTTGGAGGACTTTCATTCATAGGGTCGCCATGAGTTGGATGCGACTTGACGGCACTTCACACACACACAGCAGGACCCCACCCCCTTTCATGGGGCTTGGGGGTGGCAGACAGGCCCAGGGTGAATCCAAACCTTCTCCTCTCACAAGTCTGTTTTCCTGTAGCCTAGCCTAAAAAGACGCTGGAAGGCACACCGACCCCAGGATCTGACCTACTGCAGGCGGAGTCTGATGTCCCAGCATGGTGTAGTAGTTAAGAGCAGCGGACTCTACTCTGGAGAACCAGGTTTGATTCTCCACTCCTCCACATGAAATGTGCTGAGTGATCTTGGGCTAGTCCCAGTTCTCTCAGAACTCTTTCAGCCCCACCTACCTCACATATTGTCTGTTATGGGGGGAGGGAAGGCGATTGTAAGCCACTTTGAGACACCTTTCAGTAGAGAAAAGTGGGGTATAAAAACCAACTCTTCTTCTGCTGCATTTCAGATCCTGTTTGATACTTCAGCTGCTCCTTGTTAGTAACCAAGGCTCAAATATACCCATATTCATCTCCAGAGCTAGAACAGTTTTTTTTTAAGCACAAGAGTGGAATTGGCAGGCATCAGATGTGCATCTGAGTTTTCTCTAGCCTTGCTGATTTATCTTGATTTAATTGGTTGTTCACCACCAGGCTGTTTTGGAATTGTTTTCTTACTTTAAAGATTTCCAAACTCTCTGTGGCTGACTAGCCAGGAGGTGGCAGTGTTGGTCAGCATAACTTTGTTCAGAGACGTAGCTCCTAAATTGGTGTCAAGGAAACCTGAATCCAGAGATGCACGAGTGGAAATACAGAGTAGTTCCACTTGTCCAGAATCTTGTGCCATACCTAGTGGTTTCTTCCCTACATCTTATAATGGCCAGAAATTGCTTGCAGAACATTTTGCGCAAGTGGAAAAGCAGTTCAGGATACACTATGTTCAACTTAGCGCGAGGTTCTAGAGCGAGGTTCTCTTCGCACTTCTGCTTGTGCAAGGACCCTGGCGCATGCGGAAATCTTCTGGTGGATCCAAGCCTTCGGAGCTGGCATCTGCAGGTGCACTTCTTGAAACGGACTGCAAAATTTGGTAGTTGGCTAGTCATCCAGTGTGAGGGCTGACTCCACTCTTTACAAAGATGTGTTCTGGCAGGGCTGATCTGTCTACTAGGCAGCCATAGGCAATTGCTTAGGGTGCCAGAGGCAGACAGGCTCCAACCAACCCTATGCCCCCTGCCCATCTCCCACAGCATCTGCAGCATCCCACAGCTGCAGTAGGTGGCAGCACAGGAGGTGCCAGCTGGCCCCAGTGGGCAGCCATGAGGACCCAAGCACTTTTCCTTCCCTCCCTTGAGGTGGACAGGGCACACCTGGCCCTCTTCCTCCTTCCCTGGCCACCTCACCACAGCACTAGAGGATGAGATGGGTGACTCATGGATTCCTGCCCTGGTGTGGGGGGTGAGGAGGGCAGCCACTGCTGAGCCTCCACTGTGGAGGGGGGCAAGGAGGGTGAGAGCTACTGTCTCACTGCAGGGCAGATGGAGGAGTAAGGGTGGGCAGTGGCCTTTCATCATGCCTCGGTGAAGAAGACAAAGAATGAGGGGTCGCCTTGGGGGGCAAACATGCTTGGGCTGGCACTGTGTTCTGGATTTCTGCACCTCCTATGCACACAAAGGCCCAATTCAGACCAAGACTGCTACATGAAGGGAAAGGGTGCTTAAACCTTCTTCCGCTGCTGTTGGGGTGGGGCTGTGGCTCAGTGGAAAAGGACCAGGCAGTAGGTGATGTGAAAGTCCTCTGCCTGAGACCTGGAGAGCTGTTGCCGGTCTGAGTAGATGATACTGGCCTTGATAGACTGATGGCGTATAAGGCAGCTTCATGTGTGTTTCCCACCTGAAATGACAATGAAAAGGTGCTGTTTACTCCACGGGAGACATTTCCATCTAACTGTTTTCAGAGGCTGAAGTCAGTGTTCCACAACCCCCAGGGCCTGTTTCAAAAACCCTAAGCCTTGATACTTACATTTCATAGGACGGGAAATGTTGTTCATTTTGATTCCTTCCACTGCCACCGTTTGCATATTTAATATCGCACATCAGTTCTACGGAAGGTTGTTAAGTCATCTTTCTGTGACATGAATGTGTAGCTGTATCTTTCCAGAGCGCTTAATGCTTTGTCAGATCAATGATTTCTGGCGAAACTCATGGGGAATTTTTTTACCTCAATACATTTTCTGGGGCAAAAAAAAACTACTCCAACTGTACCCAGCCACATGATTTGGAGTAAAAAAAGAAACAGCCCAACCCCCAAAATCAGCTGATTTGGCTGGCATTGTTTTATACTCCAGGTGTTTATAAGGGGGGGGGGGCCTGCAAGAACAGAGTAGCTTTATTTTGGAAATATCGTTTACTAATGAGCAGGCGAGACCATGTCCAAACAGGGGAAAGCTGCAGAGCCGCTTCTTCATGCATTCTGAAGGACAAAAAGGCACCTGAGGAGGAATGCATCCCAGATGGTTGGTAAACAGGTATTTACTTGCAAAACTGGATTGTAGGAATCTGTACTGATGTCCATAGTGTTTTTACTTCTTCCCTTTGGAGAAAAAAAATACATAAATTGCTATCATATGTAACTCAAAGGGATTTAATAAAAAATTTCTTAAGTGGGAGTGCTATAATTATGTAAATATATTGGGAAAGAAATCTTGAATGTAGGTGTAGGCAGCATGTTAAATAAAAGCCCACAGATCTCTTCCGTTTGTTTGTTAATTAACTTTATAATGTAATAATCAATACAAAGATACAGCAAAGAAACACACCAAATACAAAAACATAGAGAACACAGAATATAGAAAAACAATCAAATAATGTCAATTACACTGAGATTACTGCTATCCATAATATTGATCTCACGTGTTTAAATCCAACTACTTGATGATTACCATCTTTAGCATCATAACCTCCCTCTTTGGCGTTATTAATAAACCCAAATTACTATCTGTTATTCTTAATAACCTATTACATCACAAATGTATTATCAGATCTCTTCCATCTTTATTATTAACTGTGAACTGCATGTCAAAATACTACTGGATTAATAACAGTATCGGTGCTTGTACATTTTATTACTTTATAGCCCAGCCCTCCAAAGACCCTGTGCAATAATGGAATGGGGTAATTGCTGCTGGTTCCTGTTTTGTGTTGTGCACTTGCAAACCAAGGAGGAGCCATCACTCACTGGAGGAGCATCGGCTTGCCATGCAGAAGATCCCAGGTTCAATCCCTGGCATATTTTAGGGATATTCATGCCGATGAAATAAATGGTGGCTTTGTGGATAACAGTTCCAAAGAATTTTGCCTATTTAACACTCAAACTATTGTTATTGTTTTCATGTTTCATTCACCAAAGGCTCCTAAGCTCTCTTCTGATTCAGCGGGTAGAATAGACGAGGAAACTTGAGCTCAACTGCAGGGAAGCTGAAGATCAAACTCCTCTCAGCCATGAAGCTTTACTTGAGACCCTAGAGAAACGCTGCCTGCCTGAGTAGACAATACTGACCTTGAAAGACCAATAGCCTGACTCCGTATAATGCAGCTTCATATGTAGTTCAGGCGAGGGTTGTGGTTCCATGATAGAGCATCTGCTTGGCATGCAGAAGGTCCCAGGTTCGATCCCTGGCATCTCCATTTAAGGATCAGGTAGGTGATGTGAAAGACCCCCACCTAAGACCCTGAAGAGCCACTGCTGGTCTGAGTAAACCATACTGATCTTGATGGACCAGTAGTCTGATTCAGTATAAGGCAGTTTCACATGTTCAACTGGTCACAACCCACTCTAATTCCAACAGCCTCCCCAAACCTTAGGAGGAGCTTCTGGGTGATGCCTAGGACTCTGCAGAGGGAAGAAGGACAGGTCTGTTCCATGAACCCCTTCAACTCATAATTCCTAGCAGCCAAGCCACAGTGTGCTCCCCTAGAGAATACTGTGCTTCTAAATGCCTCACCCATACCTCAAAAAAATATCAAAGAACTGGAGGAGACAGATAATTTTTAAAAACTGATGTACCGTCATGCTGTCATCCTTATTTTTCATAACTGTGAAAATACAAAAGAATAAAACTAAGAAAAACTGAATCATCAATCCTAATTTAAAACAAAATTCTCACTTATTAACAGATAACTGGGTTATTATATTATAGAAACAAATGCCCAGGGAGTAGGGTTGGCAACCTCCAGGTACTAGCTGGAGATCTCCTGCTATTACAACTGATCTCCAGCCGATAGCGATCAGTTCACCTGGAGAAAGTGGCCGCTTTGGCAATTGGAATCTATGGCACTGAAGTCCCTCTCCAAACCCCGCCCTCCTCAGGCTCCATCCTCCAAAAACTCCCATCAGTTGCAAAGAGAGACCTGGCAACCCTACAAGGGAAGGAAGGCAGCCTAGTATCGGTACTTGGATGAGAGACCACCCAGGAATCCTATGAACAGTGACTGGAGGGAGTTCATTGAATGAATCTCCCTCTACCCTCCCTGAAGCTTCCTGATATAACTCTTGAGAGTTGGGGAAACCTCAGGAACAAAGTGGGATGCAGTGGGAGGGGCAGCACCGAGGAGAGGAGGTGGAATTCGCTGAAGTCTTCCCATGCCCCCCCAACACTTCTTTCATTTGCATTAGCTCTTGTTCTTTTTAACAGAAAAGCTCGCACAACAGGGGAGGGTGTGTGCTTTTCTGCCCCTTTCTCCTCCAGGAGGCTGCAAGGAGAAG
This sequence comes from Euleptes europaea, assembly GCF_029931775.1. Lineage (NCBI taxonomy): Eukaryota > Metazoa > Chordata > Lepidosauria > Squamata > Sphaerodactylidae > Euleptes > Euleptes europaea. The sequence continues at coordinate 30,483,601 of NC_079316.1, read as the reverse complement.
GGGTAGAGATCCATTCCATCCATTTCTCCCACCCACAGTTCACAGGATCCAATCCACTGCTATTTTGGGACCTAGAGTATATATGTTAACTTAAAGGGGAAATGATACGTTGCAACATGCCCAAGGCTGTAGTTCACAATGACCCAAAGGGCCTGTGCCCCAACGACCTCGCAGGTGACCCACCCAGTGTCCTGTAGAATTGCAATTGACCCATTGCACAACTTCCCCATCTCCTCCCAGACTGTCCTATAAAAAGCGAGTCCTCTCCCACACACACCCATTTCACAACAAAGCTCTCTCCCCCACTCGCTCCCTTCTTACCCACTCCACCTAGGGCTAGATTAGCCATCAGCCTGGGAAAGCATGATGATAAGACTGCCCAAAGGGCACTTCTGGAGCAACATCAGTATAGTTAAATTAAAACAATTTCTTTCTTTCATTTCTGCTCTTTTGCCTAGTCTTGAGCACTAATAATTCTAACAACAGAACAATAAAACAACAACCACACCTATAACAACTAGAGCATCAGGTTGCCCAGATCTAACTACTAGATTTGACTATATAGGAAAAAAGAGATTTCAAAATAGCTTCTGCATTGGCCATTTCCACCACCTCCTCCAGCCTCATGGTGGGTATCAAGGGAATACATTTAATTTCTAACTTTAAAAAACTGTACATTATTATTTATGACGGGGTTTGTATGGAAGATTGTGATGGCCTTTGGCCACAAACAATAAGCTTTATCGTATACTCTGGGGTATCAAGGGATCCAGAGGAGGGGAGAATGCAGCAGCCGCCACCACAGAAGTACGGTAACATCCAAGCCTTGCAGGCCAGAAAGAACAAGCGTGCTAAACTTGGCTCAGGGCTTAAATTAAAACAAGGGCTATCTGGTAGGTCTATCTAAGGTAGGAGAACTGTCAAATTATAATCTTTTTATGGACAGAAACATTCCACCTTCTAAAAGCAGTGCATCTGGTGGAAACAAAGGGTGCAGGTTTCTATCCAATCCAAGTACACTTTGTTGGGGAAAGGTTGATCTGTTAGAAAGAGGGCTGAAGTAACAGCTGTGGCTGTTCAGGTTAAGAGTCACTAAAAAAAAGTAAATGTTGAAGGAGGAGACAGCCGAACAGTTGGAGGGGGGAAAAAGCTTTCCCAGGGATGATCCAAACAATCGTCCACCTTTTCTCCCCCAGTGTGATAAACTCAAGCACTCTGAAAGGCAGTAAATCACATGGCAATAAATGTTGCTAGACTGCACTATCCAGTTAAGAAACCCAGCTTCTTTTATTCCAACACCATCTTAAGAGTGTCTACTGCAATTCAGTTGAGATGAGTGTGGTACAAAACAAAGTTGGACTGCCTAATGAACTCTTCATAAGCCCGTCAGCAAAGAAACATATCACCTACTTACCATCACCCTAAAGGTAAGCTAATCTTCAGGTTGCTCAGAGGTAAAATATCTCTCAACAGAAGAGCAATTTAGAGAAATTTCTGCAGTACCCAAGCTGAGGGGGTGGGTTGCTGAGAACCACAAAATGTTCCCAAAGAATATCATATCGTTTCCAAAGTCTCCAACAGTGTGTATAGATGAATACATCTTAGGAAGTTCCCAGATGAATTATTCTGAGCAAAACAAAGTACCGGGCGGTACAGAGAGCCACACATAGATCCCTTCCTCTGACTTGTTACTTATCTTCATAGAAGCAAATTCCGTGAAAATAAATAGGATACTTCTACATTCGCACCCCAAAGCCTGCTGGAACAGGACATTTGATGCAAGCTCAGAAACTCCCTCTCATGAGAGGTTCTCTGTTTACTTCAGTAGAGCAGAAACTCCACACACCTAAAGCAAATTAGGGTTTATACCTCCATTGAAGTGAACAGGCAGGCTTGGTGATCTAGGATCCTGGTTGTAATTGTCAGTGAGAATGCAAAACCAACAGATGCCACGTATTTTTAAAAGATGCAAAAGTCCACAATGTTCAGGCCGCATACGTTTACTCACGAGAGATTGTAAGTGACCCAAAAGTCAAGATACTTAAAGGTCACTGGGTGACCTCGGGCCAGCCATACACACATTCAGCCTAACCTACCTGACAGGGTTGTCGTGACAATAAAATGGAATAGATGAGAATGACGGAGGCTGCTTTGCGTCCCCACTAGGGACAAAGGTGGGAAATAAATGAAGTGCAACTAGATCCTAAATCAGGGGTGGGGAACCTTTTTTCTGCCAAGGGCCATTTGGATATTTATAACATCATTCGCGGGCCATACAAAATTATCAACTTAAAAATTAGCCTGCTATATTTGGTCAAACATTTAGCCAAGAGGCATGACCAGAGACGGTGCCGAGTGTCTGCCACATAGAACGACTCATTTTTTAGCTCTGCCATCCCCAGCTGGGCCCAAGAGATTCAGGCAGGGCAGCATCCTTCTGAGCTAGAGATCTACCAGGACCCATAAAGGGCCAGAACAAATGATTTTGTGGGCCTTATACAGCCCCCGGGCCTGACGTTCCCCACCCTTGTCCTAAATGATGTCGTGGGCAAGGGTAAGCAATAGGGTAGTTACTGTCTAGCTGTTACCAAATTATTCAGCATGATGAAATCCCATACAGCATGTGAAAATCTTCAAAAGGCATTGTAGTGGCTAGAGTATCAAGTCAGGATTAGCGAGATTTCGGTTCAAATTTCCATTCAGCCATGAATCTTAGTGGGAGACCTTGGATCTGTCTCTCTGGGCACTTTCACACAGCCCAAATAATACACTTTCAATCCACTTTGAAGGTAGATTTTACTGTGTGAACTGGCAAAATCCACTTGCAAAAGATCGTTAAGGTGAACTGAAAGTGGATTGAAAGTGCATTATTTGGGCTGTGTGAAAGTGCCCCCTCTCTCACAGCCAAGTCTACCTCACAGAATTGTTCCAAGGATAAAATGGGGGAGACTCGTGTCATCTCAGCTCCTCAGAAGGGCAAGATATAAATGTAGTAGACTGATAAACTGGGAAGTATCTTTTCAACTAGCAACAGGACAAGCTAATCATCATTTAGGATATTACATATTTAACATCTGCAGAATTCACATTAACTCTCAAATGTAAAGAAATCTAAATACCTAGTGATGGAGATTGGAAATTTTGTCCTAACCTTTAAGTTACACAGTCATGAAGTGAGACCCAACAGTGTCTACTGTCTATGCTGGACAGACCTTAGGAGAAAGCACACGTAGAATGTTGTATTAGTGTGTGTCGGGAATAAAAAGGGAGTAAGGAAAATAACACATTTACAATTAAAAAAGAGAACTATACCACAATTCCATAGCATTAAATATGTGGCTGGATCCTATAACGCTAACACATAAGCAGTTCACACCAGCTCTTCCCCTTCAATACCCTGAAAAGCTGACTCTGCAGGCCAAGGGGACCTTAGATATTGTGCACGCTTTCCCACAAGCATTATGTGGGCAGTTGCTCGACCCAGCCTCCAGATCACATCCTTGTCTTGGTGTCACCAGCTCCCAAGCGCCTGGAACAGCTTTTCAAAGGCAGGAGGCTACAGGGGGGAAGAGGGAGATGTCTGCCCCATCACCTCCTTGCACCCATGACTCAAAAGGAACCAAACCACAACACACGGACTACAGAATATTGCCTGCTTCTTAGGGCCTCGATTCAGCAAAGCGTGTTAAAGAATTAAGACGTACTACAAAGTGGTTTTTTTGTTACATAGTCACTCTAGCATCCAAATTTCTCACAGCTATGAAAATACAAATGACTATAATGGAGAAAATCAATCATGAACCCAAGAACTTAAAACATCATTCCTGCTTCATATCAGTTTACATTGCCGTTATTATTGTTCCAATTTATGCCAAATTGTGTATTGTCAGACTATTGTACTTTTAAAGTAAATGGGAAATAAGTTTTCTTGGCCTGGCTGTGTACAGAATACAGATCTACATATTGTTTTTAAAGATAATTCCATACCTGTAGTGAAAACAAAGCAAGTCTTCTTACCTGGAAAGAAAGGTTTAGGGTACCTTTTAAACAACTATTCTCTGTGGCTGCATTTTCCTTTTTAGCAGAAATGCTGGAAGATTTGATGTATGCCTTTTGCCAGCCACAACAGATACTATCTTAAACATCAGAACTTGGAAAAAAATGTAGTCCATTTCACGGGCTGAACTTGTCACAGCAAGCATTGTGTCAGCAAATGTAACAGCAGAGTAGAATTACTATATACTCAGTGAAAGGACAGTGAATCAGGGTAGGGAAATGGCATCATTCTGTACTCTTAAGGATGCAATAAGCACTCCACAAGACGAATGACTGGCAGGAACAATGTGCAGAGAATGGAAACCCCATTAGTACATCCTCCATTGGTAGCACATTAATGCTGGTTGCTCAATATTCCTGTTTCCCCTTTTTTGCTGTCTCCACCTCCCCTGCAGCCAAGCTCCACAGAACCAAAGCTGCACCAAGAAATCACCACAATACAGTGGGGTAACAAGCTGCCCGCCTGGTAGATTTTCTGACTAGGATTAGCTACTGTCTTCAGTAATAAGGCACATTAGTTTTTATCCAAATGCATATTCCTACCCTATGCTATGGGAATAAATGGTGGAGAAGAGAATGTCCTGTTGGCAAGAAAGGCAGGTATAAATGAAGTAAACAAAGTGTTAATGAAAGGGAACATGCACTACTTACTATTTTTTCTCATGGTTGGTGGCGGCAGCAGGTCTGTCCCATTACATAATAGTCATGGAAGTGTAGCATAGTTTAAAAAGAAGAGTTGGTTTTTATATGCCAACTTTCTCTACCACTTAAGGGACTCAAACCGGCTTACAATCACCTTCCCTTCCCCTCCCCACAACAGACACCCTGTGAGGTCGGTGGGGCTGAGAGAGCTCCAACAGAACTGGAACTTGCCCAAGGTCACCCAACTGGCTTTGTGTGTAGGAGTGGGGAAACAAATCCAGTTCGCCAGATTAGCCTCCGCCGCTCATGTGGAGGAGTGGGGAATCAAAGCCGGCTCTCCAGATCAGACTCCACCGCTACAAACCACTGCTCTTAACCACTACACCACGCTGGCTCTTAATGTAAGCCTTTGTCATATTCTAGCACTTTTTGATTCCAGCTTAAACTGGTTTGCTTATCAGGCACTAACCCTAGTTGCCTGGTGCTGCTGTATAGTTTGCTTTAAAGAAACAGATGGACAGCAAATACAACCTACAGCCAGACCAGGGCCTGGGTGATTAGAGTTGCACTCTGTTCCTTTGAGGAGTTCAGCACCTTGAACTAGGAGGGTCAGTTTCACATACAAGCAATGCTGAGGGCCAAATCTTTACCATATAGTTTCAAAATATTCTTTAGATGCAAGACAGCTCAGAACTAGTACCCCTCTGTTGAATATGAAAAGGACTGACAAAAATCCATTCCTTTGTCTTAATGCGTGTACCAAATGAATTATTTCTTACAAGCTTGAAATACTGGCTATGCACCCAACTGAAAGACCAATTTACAGAAAACTACAACTATACCAGTGTATCAGCCTGGCAGATATTTTTGTGCTCACTAGTATGCTCCCATGATTCTAAAGACGGTAGCTAGAAAAAGCAACCTCGCCTGCAAAGCATTTTGATTTAAATCATTTATGAAACTTTACACAGATTTTAAAGTAATTTATTGGAAATAGTTCAATTACAAACAAGCTTTCCCATTTACAGAATGTGCTGACAGCAAAGGGTAAGAAATACAGCCTCCCAGTCACTTGCCTATGACAAACACAACCCTGCAGGATTACAGAATTGCTTGCCTTTTTAACTTTTCACTCAGCCCTTTGAATTGTGTGTTTCCATGGCCTGGTTAGCTGCTTAAAAAGGCATTCTCTGAGAGAGTACCTGACTTCATCTTTATCTTGTTATGCTTTGCAACAAGGAGATGTTATTAGTGTGGCAAAGACATATCAACTTTATGTCTGCTACCCTGTGAAGACCTAACTCATTTAATCTTACATTGTTCTGCTGACTTCTATGAAATTCACATGCTGTACAGGCTTGAGTCACAGCAATATAAAAATGTGGATATAGCAGTAGGTTTTTGACCTGCTAACTTGTTCAGCTGGAAACTGTGGTACACCAGGCTGCATGCATGTTAATGCTGTCTGGACTACTATGAATATAGTATTATGGCACAAGTCACCATGTGATATTTCACACTCTGACCCCACCTTTAATTCAAATTATTCCTGAAAATACTGACCACCCCAACCAAGGAATGACAGTGTAAGAAACATCGACAGTCAAATACAACATACAACAGCTAAACATTGTGAAATGTCGGTCTTAAAATGCATTAGAAGAGGTTGCTCCTTTATGTAATCTATGGTCAATTAATAGCCACTGCTTTTACATTAAACTGCTTTAATAACCAATGTCCCAAGAAGCATAGGATAAGGTCTTCTACTAATAGCCATTTGAGTTACTGAGATGCCACATGCTACAGTGAAACTAAGCTATACATACATAAGATGTTCTTTTTCGTAGAAGCAATAACCACAGCACACATCCGTTAACCAAGCTGCACAAGTGTGCTTTGAGCTAGTCATACAATCACTATTTGATAAGCTTAACTTTTCCATTTTAAATAAAACCACTTCCATTTATACAGAAGATTAACAAAGATCAGTGTTTACATATGATGCAGTCACTAAGTATCTACACTGCTTACGCTTTTATATCAACATAAAGCATGAGTTTGATTCACAGAATAAGTAGGTCCACAACTGTAAGTTAACAATAACTCTTTATTGCTTTATACATGTGATGCTTCTTCAAGGCACTGTGGCATGGACTAGAAAACCTGGAATGACTTGTGAAGGAACCTGGAATGACATGTGGTCAATATGAAAAGTTCTTCATAAGCAAGACGACAGCAAATTTAAATTCCAAGTTATCAAACATCTGGAATGAAAGTTCATAGTTCACAGGAGAAAAGTCTTGTTTAAAGATCAGCTTCTTCACATGCCCATCCTGATACTCTGAATAATCTGAAAAATAGCTGCAAAAGGAAGCAGATTTAGATATTGCTAGCCAAAAAGTTTGTCAAGCAATACGCATACCTCTAAAATGGTCTTAAATGACAAGGCACTGCCATTGTGTTTTGATCTCTCAAAGCTCTACAACTTTAATTTGAGTCTAATCAACTACGTGAAGTGGAGGATTTTACTACCTTTGCTTCATACAAGAATTTTCAGCCAGAAAAAAATTCAAGGCATTAGGAAGATAAAGTAAAGCATGAGAAACAAGCTGAAAAGTTTTGCAACCATCAACTGCTGACATTAAATTCAACTTCCGGTCTCTGAAACCAAGTGAAGTTGAGATGACATAATATTAATCTTTCAGGATAGTTAACTCCCAATTTCAACCCAATATTAAAAAAAAAAACATGCACAAGAAATATTTATATGATCCCCCTCAAGTATTTTCAGAGCTTAGGGTGACAAAATCTCTTCAAAAGCAGCTGTTAGCAAATTTTAAGCTATGATCAGTCACAAATTACCAGTAAAGGGGGCAGGGAAAGGGAAAAAATAAGTTAAGGAAAGACATGGAAGGAATAAAGGAAAGGAAGAGTACAATCAGAAATCCCATGTTGCAACTTTGGATGAAGACATTGGAATATGACTACATACTATTCCATATGGCAAAACAGCTTTCCAGTTTTCTGAAGCAGAAGAAACCTAATTTGGCCACTGTGGGAAATAGGACACTAAACTAGATGGAGCACTGGCCTGAAGCTACAAAGCTCTTTTTATGTCATAAAACTAAAACTCCAGTTAACAACTTATGCAACCTACTGTTAGCAAGATAGGTATGTTCCACTTCTTTAATCACTATAATATGTGAATCATCAATTCAGATTGTTACTGCATATTACATCAGTAGTTAATCAATCGTGGGAAGTGATAAGTCTATCACACAAAATCAGCTTCAAACCCCCAACAAGGTTTCAGACTTTCATTTATTACTTATTTTGCCAAACATAAAATGTATTTTTTATCTTCAGACCAGTGATAAAATTCCAATACAGCCTCCTTACATGATTCGTAACAAGCAGCCAAATTCCCACGTATGAACAAAGTTGACTCAAATAAGCTCAGCAAACAGATGAGCTATCACATAGCAGTCTTAATGACAGTGTCCAAACAGATTATGCAAACTAAGGCTGTTTTTTTTCTCTTTTGTCCAGAACCACCTGGTGAATGAAAAAACCCCATTCTGTATCATTTTGCTATTCAAAAAAGTAACCTCAAACCACAAAAGGTACACATTTTAAGATGCCTTGGAGGAAGTAAAGCATTTAAGGTAGCACTGTAAAACTAGTATTCTAAGTGCTTTCACGGGGGAGCATCTACTGTGCTGTGGCTGGATTGCTCAGCTAGGATCTGGGAAACTTACTGGGCAACTCTGGGCCAGCTACACACTCTCAGCCTAACCCACCCTCAGTGGTCTCTTGTGAGTTAAAACAGAGAAAGGGAGAGCCAGGTATTCCACCCCAATCTCCTTGAAGGGAAGGACAGGATACAAACGTCATACTCCAGATGCAACACTATTTAGATAACGTATGTGTGTGTGTAAAGTGCCGTCAAGTCGCAGCCGACTTATGGCCACCCCTTTTGGGGTTTTCATGGCAAGAGACAAACAGAGGTGGTTTGCCAGTACCTTCCTCTGCCCAGCAACCCTGGACTTCCTTGGTGGTCTCCCATCCAAATATTAACCAGGGCTGACCCTGCTTAGCTTCCGAGATCGGGCTATACCATGCTGCCTTCCCTCCTTAGATAATGTATACCCTGCAGTTTATAAACGCCGGCCACCAGAAGACCAAATTTTACAACAGTTCCCACGGCAATTATTGCTTCGCCTAGCATGCAAAGAACAGAGCAACCGGGGACCCTTACTGGGCAAAGCAAGTTGGGAAACTGATCTGAGGGAGAGGGGAGAAGAGCCGGACGGGGCTGTCGTGGCACAGTGCCGGGAGCCTCAGCACCAACATCTGGGAAAGCAAGACTCAGACTCCCAGTGGTCCACGGAGCTCCCTAAGCCTGCTAGGAAGACAAAAAGAGGAAGAGACCCCACACACACACACGGCCCCCAGCTCCTGAAGAGGGCGGGAAAAACAGATCATTACGAATTAATAATAACAACAACAACGATAATTCCCAGTGGGTAGCCGTGTTAGTCTGTCTGCAGTAGTGGAAAAGGGCAGGAGTGCAGTAGCACCTTAAAGACTCACAAAAATATTTTCTGGTAGGGTAGAAGCTTTCGTGAGCCACATATTTTTGTTAGTCTTTAAGGTGCTACTGGACTCTTGCCTTTTTCTACAGCTCACGCTGTGGCTCACAAAAGCTCCTACCCTACCCAAAAATATTTTTGTAAGTCTTTAAGGTGCTACTGGACTCTTGCCTTTTTCTACAGCTCACGAAAGCTCCTACCCTACCCAAAAATATTTTTGTGAGTCTTGAAGGTGCTACTGGACTCCTGCCCTTTGCCACTACTGCAGACAGACTAACTACTGCAGACAGACTAAAGCTCCTACCCTGCCAGAAAATATTTTTGTGAGTCTTGAAGGTGCTACTGACTCCTGCCCTTTTCTACTAACGACGTTGACGGTTTCTAGCGGTTTCAGGGGTTCCCTAAGGGAGACGAAGCAGCAGCTGTTGCGGGAACTCCCTCCATGGCTCGCGCTCTTCCCTCCCCCCCCCCACCCCGGCCAACAGCTGGCGCCCTCACTTACCTGACCCGCACACCACGAAGATGAAGAGGGCCAGGAGCCACGGCCCCACCGACGCCTTCTCCTCGGGCGCGTTCCTCTGTGAGGGGGGGGGGGAGAGAGAGAGAGAGAAGGGAAAGAGGCACCGCCGTCAGCCCCCCGTCGCGGGGAAGGCCGGAAGAGACCCACGGCCGCCGCTCCCACCCTCCCGCCGCCGGGCGGGACCCCCTACCGAGGTCTTGGCGACGTTCCCGCGCTGCGTGATGTTCTTGCTGTGCTTCTCGTTGGCCATCCGGATCCGCTGCTTGGCCACCATCTTGGCTGCTGCTACTGCTGCCGCCACCGCCGGGCCCGCCCGCCCGCGCCCTGCCGCTCGCCGCCTGTGGCGCCGCCGCCTTGAGGGACTGAGGCGGCCGGGCTCTCTCCACGCAAGCCGCCGCGTAAGCAGCAACTGCCCCTCGCGCAGGCCCCACCTTCCGGAAGCACGTGACTCAGCGGCAGGAGGGGGGGACGCGTTTGACACCGCCACCCGGAAGCGATCCTCCCTCTGAGCGCCGCCTCCCTCTCGGCCTCCTCAACTCGATTTACACTAACGGCGGGTTCCGAGCTTCCCTGTGTCAGTCATCCCCCCTCCCGCCGGTGTTTGGACCAATCGGGGCTCGGGTGGGGAACATTCGGCTGGCACGTGACTGGCGAAGCGGCCCCGCCTCCTCGCGCCGGCCCCACCCGCGGGCTTCTACACGTCATCAGGAAAAGAGGCTTCCGCTTGTGAGCTGGCTGCGGAGGACGAGGGGACGTGTACGCTTAGCAGTCGAAGCCGGTGACCTTCCGCCCCGTGACCCGGAAGGAGAAAGGTGGGGGGGTCCGGCTCAAGATGGCGCCTCCCACGCCGGTGCTGGCAGGTGGGTTCGGTGCCAGTGGATAAAGGTCCTTTTCCCAGTATGGCCGGGGGAGCGAGATCCTTGTGAAGTCGCTGTTGGCTCGCGGCCGAGTCCTTTGGCGCTCTTGTGCTGCGTCATGCATAGGACGATGCTAAGCTCGGGAAAATGCCTAGTTGAATTGCATCGAGACCATTCCCTATCAAGGACACACGGCATTGCAACCTTTAGACTCGCTTACTCCAGAAATAAGCCCAATGGAGTCCCGTAAGGCTTGCCTACGGCCAAGTAAACCTGTGGTCCGCCCTGCCCACATCACTTTGGGAGCAGGTTCCATTCGTACAACTTTTCTGAGCGTTCATAAAACTAGGCTGTAAGATCGTATCGGCTTCCTCCTTGTAGGCTGTGCGTGGTTTATTAAAAAAAAAACCTATCGATGACCCAGATCTCCAAGCTGTGATACTCGTCTAGAAAGTTCTGTGCTGTTCTTCTTTTACGTAGATAGGGTGCGTGAATGCTTCAGAACAACTGTACTGCATGCAGTTGTGTTAAAGTGGGGTTTTGGCCAGATGTTGTTTGTGTAGTCTCAGAAACATCATAAAAGTTGTGCATTCTGGAATGCTTCTCTTTGTATAAGTGGTAAAGGTAATTTTTCCTCTGGTGTGTGTGATTATCCCAATAGAGTTGGCAGCATGCAATCTGGAAAGGTTTACTGAGCCCAAGGCTGTGGCAACTGGAGCTGCTCTGATGTCTTCTGCTCTCTTCTTCCACCTGCTCTTGCTACCTGGACTTCTGTTGTTCCCTGCAGTATCCTCATAACTTTTTAATGGGAATTATCTCTGGATTGCCACTGTAGGATTACAGTTATGCCATTCCTTATTTTGTAGAGTTATATCTATTCTCTCCAGGATCAGAGGAGCATGCCTATTATATCAGGTGCTGTGGAACACAGACAGGATAATGCTGGTGCACTCGTCTTGTTTGTGGGCTTCCTAGAGGCACCTGGTTGGCCACTGTGTCAACAGACTGCTGGACTTGATAGACCTTGGTCTGATCCAGCATGGCCTTTCCTATCTTCTTATGATACAGATGTATCTGTATGATTGGTGTCCGAGGTTTGTCCCTTAAACAGCTGAAAATACTACAATCGCTGAAATAATAATGGTACATTAGGGGTGTAAATGCCAAACTTATTTGTTGAGGATACTTTAGTTTTGAATATCTGTAGCATCTTTAATGTGTTTCATACCTGCTTCATTCATTGCTCCACTTTCCAATTTTGTTTGTGGACTGCCTGGGTCATATTGGCATTGTCAGTGGACTTTTTTAGCAGTTCATATTAATATAGAGTTGATGATTGCCAATCAGAGTTTTCTTTCTGCTATACATAACATTAAGAATGCATTTAACTAGGTTATAATGTACGAATATTATAGAACAGTAAGAGACTGAACCTTTGTGTAGGTAATTAATGCTGGTTAAGGCTTGCCAAAAGACAGTTGAGGTGGTATCTCAGTCATATACTCTACTTTATACAAACTAGTAAGTATTCTGTATTTCAATCTGCCTTTTTGGTTTCACCATGTGAATGATATCTTGGTCCTGGGTTTGTTCAGCTGAACCCTCTATGCCATGCTGGCAAGGTACCTGTTGATGGTGCCCTGCTTTTTAAAGGGGAAACAGCTAAGGAGTGTGGCAGAATTATTTCTTTCAAGACCATTCCTTGAGGTGAAATGGTTTGTGGCTGTGCTTTGACAGAGAGTGGGGAATGTGGGAGGAGTCTTAAACTGGAATATACATCTTTTCCTGCTCCCTACCACTGCAGTGTAACAGTTATGAGTAAAAACCAGTAATTCTGAGACTGGCATGAGGATTCCCAATCTGGTAGCACACCACAAAGAGCCTTACATAGTTCAGCTGTTTTTCCATAGCTAGCAGCAGTGCAGCTGCATCTTTTAGATTTATTGATTTTCTTTCTGCACCAGTAACCATGGATTTTAACAGACTTGGAAAGGTGTAATTCCGTTTAGGATGGTACTGTTAGTTGGCACTTTATCCAAGTCAGTTCCTCACCAGTGTTAAAGGAACAGGATCAGTTTATTTGGTGGTAACAGTTGAATCAAATTTGATTTTTCAATGCTGAGGCGGTGGCTCAGGCCGCAAACGTTCCTGTTATGTGAATATCAGGATCAATTCCACTCTAAGTCAAAAGTAATAAATGCTTTTTCCCCTGACTAGTTCGAGGATCTGAAGGACTCTATATGGTCAATGGGCCTCCTCATTTCACAGAGAGTACAACATTTCAAAGGTACTTTGATTTTCAGTTTCATTCAGTATTGTAGCGTGTGGATTTTAATGAGTAAAAATGCCACTAATTGATGTATTCAGATGACAGGCAAAAACAGAAGTGTGTGTTTTGTATTTTACACTGTGAAATAGAAATTTCATTCTGTGAGCACGCAGGTGTGTTTCTTCCTCCTGCTTGAAAATACCACCCCTCTTAATTTAAGGTTTTTAAGTGTGTAAAAAGGCGTCAGAACCTCTGCATAGTTTGTATATTTCTCCGCTGGAGTGCTGAAATCTGACCATTAGGTGTAAAAACAAATAAGTACCCTTTTCTAGTAACCAAAGTGTTTTGAATTATGTGCCTTCCAGACTTCAGCTTTCTAAGTAGTGTGGAATAAGGACATCCATGCTCCAATGCCAGTTCCCTCCCACCACTACCCACCTTTAAGCTGTAAGGGGGCAGTTTCCCTTGCAGCTTGAAAGGACAGGCTGTTGCTAGGTCAATGAAGATAGCCTGTTTGAAAATAGAAGTTGTAAAGGTCTTTGGGTGGCACTTGTAGGGTTATCACATTACAGTGCTTTCAAATTAACTAGGACCCTGAAATTTGATCCATGTGTAGTACAAGGTGCCTCGATTACTAGAAAAATCTGAAAATAGGACATCGGCACATTTCTCCTTCATAAGGTAGAGACTCAGATTGCACTGTAAAATGGTCACAGTACCTCCAGACCACACAGAAAGCTGAAATTTGGCACCAGTGTAGCACAAGATATGCTGACTATTACAGGATGTTGGAAGGGATAAATTCGAAAGTCTCCTACAAACGAGGGCTAAAGTGACTAAAGTATATCAAGACCATCTAGAAAACTGCAGTTAGATAGAGCAAAATTTGTAAATGGGACTGTTATTGATACCTAACATTAAAGAAAGGGCCTTGTATCTAATATGTGTCAGTGTGGTCTATAATTTGGTGAGATTTAAAGTCTCTAATTTGATCCTCCACAACATTTATTTTTATAATCGTTAACTAAAGGGAATAAATAGCATTGTAGTTTTATAGAGCAATCCCAAGCAGGTCTATTCAGTGGAGCTTACTCCCAGGAAAGCATTCCTAGAATTGCACTTCTAATGTCTGTGAAGTATATTAGGTAATTTTCATGGTGTTGTTTATTGTATGCAACATACTATTTTTGCATTGTTTTCTAAAAATTTTTTTCTTAAATATGTTTTTTATTGCATTGGAGGTCATTTTACATCTCCATACCTTTATAATTACAATTTACACTTTCCTTCTTCCAATACAAATTTCCCCCTTCCCCCCCTTTCCCTCCCCCCACGGACCAATCCATAATATCATATTTTCATATTTTCAGCCATGAGCATAGCCTTTTTAGTTTTACTAAAGTCTCTTTGTTGGCTTCTCCTCTTTTCACCCAATTAATGTATGGGTTCCACTTAGTCTTCAATTCCATTTCTTCTGTTTCTCCCATCGTCTGTTGTTTTAAGTATCCCAATACATCTGTTTGCACATATTCGAACACATAATTATTCCACCTGTCCATAGTCCACTTTGTTTTATCTTTCCATCCAAAAGCTATAACTGCGTGAGCCGCTAATATCATCGCTTTAAACACCTCTTGTTCACTCTTTTCTACCTTTTCACACCCCATTATTCCCATAAACATCAGGTCTACAGTTACTTGAAGTCTAATCTTAAACAATTCTCTAATTTTACTAAGTATTTTGTTTCAAAATTCTATTACCCTTGGGCACTCCCACCACAAATGTGAGAATCACCCCTCTTTTGCGTTACGATGCCAACAGTTCGGTCTCATTCCTTTGATCATATGTGCTATTTGGGCCAGTGTTCTGTACCACTTCAGCATTATTTTCCTTTCCAACTGTTTATATCTATCCATCTTCAACATTTTAATACCCTTCATCATTTTATTCACCATTTGTGTTGATATTGTAGTTTCTTTTGCCCATTATGCCTGTATTATTCTAATCATGAATTCTTTATCTCTTATCATCATTCTGTATATTTTCCCTGCTAATCCTTTTCTAATATATGCTTCACTCTTTATTAACTCTTCCAATTCATTGTCCTCTCTTTTCATACATTCTCCCCATCTCCCTTGTTTTACTGCTTCATATAGTCCCCTCAGTCCCAGCCAATGTCTTTGGCCCACTTCATCTAATACTCTCTGAAAAGGTTTCAAATTTCCTTGGTGATCTAATATGTCCTTCACTCTATAATAACCCTTATTTTTCATTTTTATCCCTAAGTTACCATCTAGGACCCTTTCTTTCACGCAAACTATTGGGGTCCATCTTGATTGTTTGTTCATCCACTTCATTTTCCATTTCTTCCAAACACTCAATACTGCCCGTCTCAGGCCCTTGGTTAATTGTAAAGCTTTATTTAAATTTTCTGTAAATATCCCATATTTCCCCATACCTTGATTTAATTCATTCTCTACTCTTATCCATTTCATATTTTCAGGTCCCTCAGTCTCCATCAATGCTTTTAAATGAAATGCTTCATAATACTGTTGTAATTGTGGGAGACCCCATCCCAATTCCTCCTGAGGTGTATAAATAATTTTCTTCATTACTCTTGCCTTCTTTCCTCCATATACCCATTTCCTGATAGCTTCATCCCACGCACCCACTTGCCATTAATCAAGTTCCACCGGGAGAGTCTGAAACAAGTACATCATTTTTGATATTATAAACGTTTTGGCTTTTATTCTTCCATTCCTCCATCTTCTTACTCATCTTTTTCCATATCTCCTTATAATTAATATTTTCCATTCTTTCTATATTCTTTGGTAACTGTACTCCCAAGTATTTAATCTTTTTAACGCCTGTTTTCATTCCTGTATATTTTCTGACCTCCTCTTTTTCCTTTTTCGTTCCATTGAACCACATAATTTCCGATTTTTTAATGTTTACTCCCAGCCCTGAAATAGTCTTGAAATCTTGCAAAATAATCATTAGCTCTTTAAGACCTGCCAATGGTTGTTCCATTATCAATAATATATCATCTGCGAACAACTTTATTTCACTGTTTGTTCTATGTATTATACCGTTTTTATTGTATTGTTCTCCAGTTTTGTTAATCCTGTTTTGTTGTTGTGTTGTAGGTTTTATACTATCATTTTTATCTTGTTTTCTAATTTTGCAATTCTAATGATTGTTAGCACTGTCTTTTATAAAATTGTTTTTAAATGATGTAATCCACCTTGAGTTTTGGAGAGAACAGCAGACTATAAATGAACTCACTTCATTCAGCAGCTGGATGAACCCTTGTCAAAGATGATTTAGGCTGATCCTGCATTGTCAGGGGTTTGGACTAGATGGCCTGTATGGCCCTTTCCAACTCTATGATTCTAAGTAAATAAATCTTCCAACTCTGATAATGTTTTTCTTCTAGTTTTGTGTAATGTATTTGAACTAATAGAAATGTGTTTGTTTTTTTCCAGGGATGCTGGGAGAAACTGCAAAGTTTTTGCTTTCAGCAAAGATGGTTCCCTCTTTGCTTGGTGCAATGGAGAACAGTCAGTGCATCTTTTAGTATTTCTCCCCCTTGTGAAGATGGGTGGGGCTATATGTTGTATGTAAAGTGTATATACAAAATTAACTAGGTATATTCCAATTGTTTTGCTGTTGTCAGATTATTTAAAACTTTTCAATCACTCCTTCCAGCTGAAAACATTTCACAAGCTAAAGCCCTATAAAATCAGTTATTGAAAAATCTGCATGCAGAATAAAATAACGGGGCCTAATCTCTATTAGATTTGGCAAGGGCTCTGGAAAGCACGATGAGCATTCAGAATGCATTGGAAACATTTTTACAGTAAAAATATCAGTCACACTGAAGGTCGTAGAAAGTCATTCGCATATGCACTCACTGTTGCATTTTGTATTCTGATGAAGTTTTCCCCATCCTTCTAAGCCCTGCAAAAGATAAAGTAATTGCCCCACAAGATGTCTTGCTGCTTATTTTATTTAGGAGATTTCTGTGCCGCATCTCCAGTGTCCTCTTTATGTTGGCTCACAATTAAAATAATAAAATATCAATGTAAAAAAACAAGCTTTTCATCTGTGTGAAGTTTAGAAGATTCCTGTAGCCTTCTGAGCTTGGAGAACATTAGGCAACTATCTAGAAGAAGAGTTGGTTTTTTTATATGCTGACTTTTTCTACCACTTACGTTAGAGTCAAACCGGCTTACACCTTCCCTTCCCCTCCCCACAACAGACACCCTGTGAGGTAGGTGAGGCTGAGAGAGCTCTGACAGAGCTGTGACTAGCCCAAGGTCACCCAGCTGGCTTCGTGTGTAGGAGTGGGGAAACAAATCCATTTCACCAGATTAGCCTCTGCCACTTATGTGGAGGAGTGGAGAATCAAACCTGGTTCTCCAGATCAGAGTCCACTACACCTCGCTGGCTCTAGGTCATTGGGACTGTGCTGGAGAGGCTCATTGTGATAGGCATGAGCACTCCCCCTCCCCTCAGTTTGCAGCTGAGGGAGCCTTGCCCCTGCCGTTGCGATGATGGCCCTCAGAGATACCTCTGAAGCTCACTAAGACATTACAATTGACACTCGTCCCCACTGGAAATAGGCGGCAGGGTTAGGGAGAAAGCATCGTTTTGTGCCCAAATTTGTCGACCCTTCATAAGCTGTTTTGACAGTCCCTCAGACGGTTACCACAATCAGTGGCAAGCTTTTTTTATGTCACATGCGGCCTGATTCTGTAGTTTCTCAGATGTACATGAAACTGATTTCAGTGGGAGTTGCTCTCAAGTGCGCCTAGGATTGTAGTGGTGTTCGACAGTCACTGCAGTTCAGTCACTTTTTGTGCATCACTTGTGTATTTAGCTTATGCATTCCTTGCCGAAGAACCTTAATGGATTTTTAGTGTTGTAAACCTAAATGACGTTAATCCTGCCTGCAGTCTTATAGAAATGCATTGATTTCATCATGTGCGGGATTGTAGTTTTTGAACTTTGAATGAATAATTATGCTGCGTTTCCCCCTGAGTTGTATTAGTGAGTTGGCTAATATGTTGTAGGTTGAGTATCCCTTATCCAAAATGCTTCGGACCAGACGAGTTTAGAATTTTGGATTCTTTTCAGATTTTGGAGTATTTGCACCCCTATCTTGGGGATGGGACCCAAGTCTAAACACGAAATTCATTTGTTTTATATATACCTTATACACTTAGCCTGAACGTAATTTAATACAATATTTTTAATAATTTTGTACATGTGGGGCATCATGGGGAAACTGGCCTGCACACATGCCATTTTATTACCCTTTGGGGGTGCTCAAAAAGTTTTAGATTTTGGATCATTTTGGTTATTGGATTTTTGGATAAAGGATACTCAACCTGTACTTCATTTTCAGAGCAATCCTAAGCAGGTTTACTCAGAATCCAACAGAAGTCTACTCAGCAGGGCCTCCTGTTTTTATGATTGCACCGTTTGTATCGTTTACAGAGGTGTTATGTGATATATGCAGGGCATCCTCCTCCTTTAATCTCAATTAATATACAATATATATGGCTGTTGTGCCAGCTGGAAACATGTTTCTGGTCTCCTTGCCTGGAGAGATTAGAGGATGGAGGCCAGGTGCTTAAACAAAAACTTTCTTTCAATAGTCCACTGAAACATGACTTTTGCATGTGCTTCGTCTCAAGGTCATAATAGTAAAAATATATGGCCAAATATATGTACGCAAGCATTTGAAGGCTGGGAGCTCAGTGATATCTCATGAACCATTTAATTTTCCAGAGTTCCAAACTTTTGCTGCATAATTTGCCCAGTATTGTGCTAAATTAAAAACTGTGAAATTTTCTGTTAATGTTGTTTTAAGATTGAACAGATTTAGAATGGCACGGTTAAAACGTGGCCGATCTAGAACTGAAATCTGGCTATTAATTAACCAGCCTAATCAAGCTTTGTTGAAGTGACCTCTTTTTTCCCCCTTTTTTTTTTTTGGTTTCAGAATAAACATTGTGAATGTCACCAGCAGCACATTACTGCACTCTTTTGATCTGCCAAAGACAGTTTGCCTTGAATTCTCTCCAAAGGGCAATATCCTGGCAACATGGCAGCCCTACACAAGTGAGTCCTTCAGATGTCTGCTGTAGCTGTCCTTATTGCTGCAAGCATTCTTGGGCTGAGTTGTAGGACAGGAAAGAGTCTTCTCCTGAAGCATCTAGTACATCACTAATGTATTACTCTGGCCCCTCCCCTCTCTTCCTTCCCATTACTGTCTTCCCCAATGGCAAAATTCAGAAGGTCAATAATTCAAAGACAGAATTTCCTTTCTGATTTATGATATTATTGTTACAATACAGAAAACCATATTGTTGAAAGGGACCACAAAACACCATTTCCAGTATCCATATACAAGCCAGGCCCATCCATTTATTTATTACATTTCTACCCCACTCTCCCCAACCTGAAGGTCGGGCTCCATGCATTCCACCCCCCTCCCTGCCCCCCCCCCCGGTTCATGTCATCCCAACATATGATGAGTGGGAAACAAGTTCATCATGGTATGGCACTAGTAGCCCCTTGTGAAGACAGGTAAACCATGGAAGGACTTTTGCCAAAAATAAGCCTTTACATCTGAGGGTAAAGTTTAGTTTAGGTTTCATTTTGTTTATTTTTGTCTACTAATGGTGCCCAGGGCAGTTCACAAGGGGGACAAAAACAACTAAAAACCTAGAAAAATACATTAAAAGCCCCAGAACTATCAGTCCTATCACAAACAGCAGCCAGAATATATGAAGAAAAAAAGTGAAAGCTGCCGTCAGTTAAAACAAAGGGCGAAAATGCATGGTTGCTTTATTCCCTGTTTCAGCCAGGATCCAGCCAGGATCAAACGCACGTTCGGCAAAAACTCACGTGTTCGATCCTGGCTGAAACGGAATAAAGGAGGCGAAAGCGACATGCTTTTTCGCCCAAAGAAGCAGCAGGGACTTACCAAAGGAGCTGTAAAAACAAGCTATATGAAAAACAGGAAAACAATAAATTATCATTCAGAGGGAAAAGAAAGTCTTCAGGCTGCTCTACAAGGCCTGAAGGGATGGCTGAATCTCACCTTCTGGCAGAAGGAGTTCTACAGTCTCTCCCACAGGTCCCTACCAGCTTAACCAGATAAAACAGGTTCTTATAAAAAGGCTCTGGCTTGGGCAGGTTGATTATTAGAGTTGCGGGGGGGGATTAGACCTGGACAGGTAGGAGTGGAGAGACCTAATAGAACAGAACCAGCCTTGCTAGCACATGTGGGCCTCCTAAGTGTTCATTAAGATATGTAACAGTATGCATCGAAGAGCTCATAGCCAGGCTAGGGAACTGAGAGATGATTATGGAGGCCACTGGCACCATTTCTGCCTGTTTATTGCAGCTGCTAAAGATGGTGCTGCCGGGGTGCCCAACCTCCAAGTGTTCGATGTGAAGACTGGCAAGTGTTTGAAGTCCTTCATCCAGAAAAAGATGCAAAACTGGTAAGAGAGCATTTCCAAGAACGTGTTATTTATAAAACACAGTTTGAAAATGCATGGTTAGTATCTCTTTCACTGGTGCAGTTTGTCATATCCAGAATTAATGTACATTTTAAACAGCTGTGCATTCGCCGCCAGAACCATGCTGGGGCTGCATATTATATTTTTATTTATTTATGATGTTTTTATCCCACCTTTCCTCCAAGGAGCTTAGGGTGGTGTAGACCAGTCTCTCCAGTCTCCTCCATTTTTACCCTCACTAGCAACCTGGGGGTTGGTTAGGCTGAAAGAGTGTGCCTGGTCCAAGGTCACCCAGCAAGCTTCCATGGCAGAGTGGGGATTTGAACCCAGATCCTTGCTTGACATTTTAACCACTACATATAGCTAAACTGAAAAGTATGGGAACAATATTCTTGAGGCCCAGATAACACATGCTACATTTCTTGGGTTTTTATATTCTCTTCCTTCTTTTTGTTTTCCCCCCTTCTCTAATCATTAGGTGTCCTTGCTGGTCAGATGATGAAAGCATATGTGCCAGGAGTGTTAACAATGAACTGCACTTTTTTGAAAACAACGACTTCAGTACGCAACACCCTCTCTTGTACTCTAGATAAGCTTTCCCTCTAGTCTTTCCGCTTTCTTTGGTTTTCATTAGTTCTCTTATGTTTTTTGCTACTGGCTTGTTGTAGCTCTCCATTTCGAAGATACTTGAAGGAATCAGAGCGTTCCTTCAACATGTGGGTATAATTGTAAAGTGCCCTTTGCTTTCCAAGAAATTTACATCTGCTTTCTCTTAATGGCTTGGCTGGAAGGATTTCCGTCGGGTGCGACTTCTTCGCTTCCCCTCTCCTGCTGCAGCCTGAAATGCTCCCCTGAAGTACTGCTTTGGGGGTGGGGTAGGGGGGAGCCCCAGGAACCTCGGGAGGTGGGTGTCAGAGATCTGCTGGGGGAAATCAGTGAAAATTACCCTCGCTTGTCCATGAGGAAATTATCAGCAGGATCCAAATCAGTGTGTACTTGAGAGAGACAGGAAACATTCCAAATGTTCTAGCAAAGTTCCTAGAAGATGAGTGTCGCAGAGGGCAACACGGCAAGAAAGATAGAAGAATGTCTTCAGGCACAGATGCTTAAAGGCAGAACAGCTGAAGGAAAAACTGAGACTGACAACAGAGGCATGAAGGAGAGGCTGCCACTAGCCATAGCTGTCTTGCTTAAACGGGCCAGCGCAGGTAGCTGAGCCAGGCCCAGCTGAACCTCAGCTCCAAGAGTAGCGTGTTAGCCAAGTAGCTGACGACCACTGAGGGTGCTGCAGCAGCTAACTGGATCCGGTGCAGATGTTCTGACCATGCCTGCCCAAGAAGCCTGGCTGTTCAGTACCAGAGCCTGGATACACATGGGTTTGCCAGGCTTAACTGCATGGTGCAGCTGAGTAGTGGATCATTCTCAGAGATGGAATCGGGTGGATATGTTCTAGCATCAACTTTCATTGGGAGTTGAGGGAGGAAGCCATTTGGTGTTTGGGGGAATGGGAGGGAATTTAGGGGCAGACTGTCCTATACTCTGAAGCCCTAAAAGACTTGAGTTAACTTCTTGAGGGGGAGGGGCTTTTGGTCTATTTCTGAAAATAGTAGAGCACAGATAAGACTGAGCAAAGGCCTTGGTTTGACTTCCTACGGTGCTTTGAATAGCAGCTGAATTTTTTTTGTGTACTTTTATGATGATGCTCCCCAATATCTAGCAAGTTTGGCGCTTTAAAGATTTAAGGAAAGCTGTATATCTCTAATACTTTAGTGTTTGGGAATATACTTGTATTTTTAATATATTACATTTGCATAATCTTGAAAATATCTAGCTTTAGGGGAAACCTGCTTCAAAATGGGTACTTTCCCAAGAGCTGCTTTACAATCCTATGGTTTTACTTATTGGTAGTGTAGGCTTGCTAACAACACAATCTAGCAAAGCTAACCTTTGTAGTCAGTGTTGTTAACCTGAGTACAATTGTGTTGTTGCAGGTACAATTGCAAATAAACTGCATTTGCAGAAAGTCACCGATTTTGTGCTATCGCCAGGAGATCAGCTGAGCAAGGTGCCCGTTGTTGTTGTTTTTAATTCATTTCCACTTTGTTGATATTTAAGACTTTTGATGTTGTTCTACTACTGCCTTTCTGCTGTGCTTGAAAATGTTTGTACCAGATTAATGAAACATTTCTTGGTACAGGTTGCAGTCTATGTTCCTGGAAGCAAGGGGGCTCCATCTTTCGTAAGACTCTATCAGTATCCTGTCTTTGGAGGCCCGCAAGCTGCACTGGCCAACAAGAGTTTCTTTAAGGCTGATAAGGTGACACTGCTGTGGAATAATAAAGGTATAACAAATTTCACATTTTTTCCCATTTCTGTTTGTTGGCATAAGCATATCAGCTCTCTATTAGTCCAGCTGTATAACTAATGCATATGTGTTTATGGGTCATCTCGAACACTAAAAGCAGGATTTTAATATGGGGTTAACATCCTAGCAGAACTAGGACGTGAAAAAACCCCATTATAAGTGAACAACCATAAACCCCACTCCCCTGGTTTGACTTGGGGGGAAATGTTTTCTGTGAGCATACCTGTCAAATGCTAGAAAAATCTTTTGTTGTTGTTTGTTTGTTTGGAGTGCTCAGAACAGGATTGTTCACAAAAAATGAGAAGGGGAAAGCTGTGATTCCCACCTTGTTTGACAGATGCTCTTCTCCTTTTCTAACCAATTACAATACCTTACCTTTTGAAAGAGGAGAGAGTAACTGGTGGCAAGGAATCAATAGAGTTGGAAGGGACTACCAGGGTCATCTAGTCCAACCCCCTGCACAATGCAGGAAATTCACAACTGCCTCCCCCCCACACACACACACACACTCCAGGATCCCTGGCTAATCCGATCTGGAGGAAAATTGCTTCCTGACCCCAAAGTGGCAATCAGCATTACCCTGAACATGTAAGAAAGGCCCATGAGAACCAAGCACTGACACAACCCCTCCTGCCCTCCCTCTCATGATCTGCCTAAGTTCACAGAATAAGCATTGCTGTCAGATGGCTATCTAGCCTCTGCTTCAAAACCTCCAAAGAAGAGAGGGAAGTTGGTTCTTGTAGGTTATCCGGGCTGTGTAACCGTGGTCTTGGTAGAGGGAAGGTTTGTTAGACATAAGAGGGGGCTGTTTTCTGCCAGGGATTATGGGATTTGTGGCTTTCTCTGCCTTCTCATTCAGTTCAGGAACAAAGGGGTCAGAGATCCCTTCCTTTGGGGTTTTAGAGATGTGTATGTTATGCTTGGCTGGAAGGGGCTATTGACAAGATAGAGCTAACCCAGTGGCTTCATCCTGTTGTTTTTCATGAATGTTCACATATCCCTGTTGGAGTTGCAACTCTGAACTAATGTTTTGTGACATTGCTACATGGGAAGGAAAGACGGATATGTAGTATCCCTTTTCTGTAGAGACTTAAATTTCAGAGTGTTATGTAGTAGCTTTGTTTATACATCCAGTTATATTTTCTACCTGAATAGCCACAGCTGTGCTCGTAATTGCCAGTACAGAAGTTGACAAAACAGGAGCTTCATATTACGGAGAACAAACTCTGCATTACATTGCGACAAACGGGGAAAGTGCTGTTGTACAACTACGTGAGTAATTGTTCTCTGAATTATATTACGACCTGGAAATTCTTCTGAAGGTACACTAGATGAAAGGAACCTTTCTCTGCTGTGTTTGCCCTTGCGACTGATCTGCGTTGACAACATTTCTATGGAGGCTCAAACATGTGGGCTGTTTTATTGATTCACGTGAAGCGGGGTGTCTAAGAGGCGAAAGTGAAGTTGTGATTCATGATGGGAAGGATGGGGTACCGAACCCAGGAACTCATTCCCTGTGGCTTTGTTGAAACTGGGGGGGTGGCCAAGGTAGAAGCACTCGCCTGTGGGGCTTTACACTTGCACAGTGTCTCTTTTAACCTGGGCTGCCAGTATAGCTGCTTTGCATGGGTCACAACCCAGTTTAAAAAAGATTCTACATGAGTGCAAAAGGCCCACGCATGAGGGCCTCAGCAGCCATCACATTCCAGCTGGGCCTGAGGCTTGAGCTGGGAAGAGAATAGGTTCATTAGGGCATTCAGTAGGTTAATTCCCCTCCCCCACACACCATGACTTTCCTTTAAGCAAGGAACTTAATGGGCCGATAAATATATACCTTGCAGGGCCTCAGTCCAACTGAGATTTTGAACGTGGGTTATGGGTCTGTCTGACAGGTCCTGTCAGACTTACTGCAGGCACCTTTTAACCTGTACTTAAACTTTGATGAATTCTTTATAATGATAAATCTGAACGGAGCCCTTGTTGAGAACGGTGCCGAAAGCGGCTTGGGACAGTCTTCCTGCCACACGAGAGGTTGGTGCTTTGCCCATCAATGGCCAGCCTGGTCTGGCTGCCGCTCCTAAGCAGACTTTTTAGTCATTTGTTGGGCTGGTCCGTTGCATCAATGAAATGTTGGCTGTCTATTTGCCAGCCCCAAGCAGCCAATGACACTGCTTTCGGATCCTTGGCAATCCGCACCGTTTATTTTATTGTCCAGGCAGGCAGCCAAAGGTGTAGGTGGCTGAGCCCCATGGTAAACAACCATATATGCCTGGAAGGGGGACTCTGGCTTGGTCAGTCACAAGTGGGTGGTGGATTGACCTTAAAATCTGGCAGCCCTGAGGATCTTCATGCAGGCCTCCTTTTTCATACCACCAAAATACATTCAGGGAGTCTCTTCAAAGAACGCTCTGAAGAGAGATTTCTTGTTAGCAGAACATTGTGTGTGTGGTTTTGATAGTAGCGTCAGACTTTTTAAAAAAACCTTATAATTCATACCACGGTAATGAAAGCTGCTCAACAGGTAACAGAACTTGCAGTAAAGTCCCACTGTAGCAAGAGCTCTCTCCTTTTAATCCTGATATGAAATGTTTCAATTAACATTCTTTTATAAAGCAACAAGACTCTCCAACAGTGCAATCCTATATGGAGTTTTACTCCAGTCTAAGCCCACTGGTTTCAGTGGCCTTAGACTGGAGTAACTCTGCTTAGAATGGATGGCATTGCAAGTTTTCTAGGGTTTCATTTAAACACGGAGCCAAGAAAATTGCATAACAGCATTTTTCCAAAAGTTCTTCCATGGCTTTGTATGCCAAGCTGTTTGGGGGCTAATGACCCCCCAAAGGGATCTCTTTTTGATTTAGAGCAGTGCTTGCCTCCAAAGAAGAAGAGAGTGATATCTAGACATATAGACAATGGTTCGATATTAACATACCACACCCTCATTAGCACATTATCTTGATACTTTCAGGACAATGATTAGCACATTACCTTTGATACTTTTTGCAGGACAATGACTCAGCTCAAACCCAACCCTTTCTGACTACATATTACTCTTCCTACACACTTGACACTGAGAGACACTGTCCCTCAGTGTTACTCCTCTGAAGATGCCTGCCACAGCTGCTGGCGAAACGTCAGGAAAGAAAATACCAAGACCACGGTCACACAGCCTGGATAACATACAGGAACCAATGAACTCTGACCATGAAAGCCTTCGACAATATCTAGACAAAACTTCACGTAGCATGTGGAGTTACATAGCCGTCTCTCTCTCCCCCACACCCCTTTAGGAATTAAAAGATATATTTCTTTTCCTGATTAACATTCCCATTATGAGATTAATTTTTACCCCTACTGGGTCCAGCGAGCTTTTCAGTTGTTGAAAAGGGAAGGAAGGATGGTGCCATTTGACCACCAAAAGAGGCTATGCTGGAGATTCTGGGACCAGCATAGTCAAATGCCATGTGGGATGGGATCTTTAGTAAGGAGGGGAACTAGGTAAGGTTGAATGAAGGCCTGGCTGGATCCAACCCCATGGTTTTATAACACATGAATGAACACATGAAACTTCCTTATACTGCCTTATACTCTAGCCTCCTACTTCCTTGAATATCTAGCTTTCTTTCTTAGCATTGCTTTAAATATAACTACATGCCAAGTTTTTTGTTTATACTTTATAAGTTTTATGTATTTATTTATTTTCCTCTAGCAAAAAATGGCCCTATATATGATGCAGTCTGGAATCCCAATTCCACGGAGTTTTGTGTCGTATATGGTTTTATGCCTGCCAAGGCGACCATCTTCAACCTGAAATGTGATCCCGTGTTTGACTTCGGGACTGGCCCTCACAACGCCGCCTACTATAGCCCACAAGGACATATCTTAGTGCTCGCTGGATTTGGAAATCTCAGTGGACAGCTAGACGTGTGGGATGTTAAAAACTACAAACTGATCTCCAAGCCTCAAGCCTCGGATTCCACGTATTTCGCCTGGTGTCCTGATGGAGAGCACATCGTAACTGCAACGTGTTCTCCTCGGCTGCGAGTCGGGAACGGGTATAAGATCTGGCACTACACCGGCTCCATCCTTCACAAATACGAAGTCCTGCCAGATGCAGAGCTCTGGCAAGTTGCCTGGCAGCCCTTTTCGGAGGGAACATTTCCGGTAAAGGCAGTGAAGTACCACACCGTTCCAAGCAAAGTGCCGAATGAGGAGCCAAAGGCTGCCCAAGCATATAGGCCTCCAGCTCTGAGAAACAAACCCGACACTAGTTCTAAACTTGTAAGTAGCGGTCCTTTTCATTGTAGGATATGTTATTGCAAGCTGCAGTCTCCAATTTGGGAAAGGGTAGAGGAAGCAGGTGTGTGTGTAAAGTGCCGTCAAGTCGCAGCCGACTTATGGCGACCCCTTTTGGGGTTTTCATGGCAAGAGACTAACAGAGGTACTGAATCTGTTTAACATGAACACATGAAGCTGCCTTATACTGAAGCAGACCCTTAGTCCATCAAAGTCAGTATTGTCTACTCAGACTGGCAGCAGCTCTCCAGGGTCTCAGGTAGAGGCCTTTCACATCACTTACTTGCCTAGTCCCTTTAATTGGTGATTATCAGCATTCGTGAGAATATCAGCATTAGTGAGAATAGCAAACTAATTTTACATTTTCACCCAACTATGTTAATTTTCTTTACAGAGCATTCCATAGGAAACAGAGTTTTCTTTTCCTTTCCCTCTCTCCCACACAGCTTTATTTTTGAGACAAGGATGTTTGGGTACCTGAAAAATCCAATATGTCATATTTTAACATAATTAGCCTTTTCCGAACACTTGCGTAAGGTTGACATACAGAATGCAGTTAGTTCTGTGAACTGGTTTTTCTACTTGCATAGCTGGTAGCCACCCTCATCTCTTGGGAGAAGGCAGGCTGCAACCCTTAATTTAAAAACAAAGCAAAGACATACTGGCAATATAGGAGGGCTTGCTAATCGAGTCTCAGAACAAACATTTTTCTGTCTCCTATCACTCAACCAATAAGAGTCATAGTGTTGGATCCAATCTAAATTGACAGTTCCTACTGATTCCCCTTTCCCACTGCAGACCTCCTTACGGTATCCTTTTCCCCTGGGAGCAGTGTTTTGTAGAGAACAGTGGGTTGTAGTTGGGGGGGGGAGCAGGAAGGCTTTGTTCTGCAGAGGAAAAATTTAATCTGGGTCCATTCTGTAGCTAGGTATCTCTCTTACTTTTCCAAATCTAGGTCACTGTTCCTCTGTATTTTGAGAATGAGCCAGGGGCAGCAATGCCCATCAACTTAACCAGATTTTTTGAAATTGTTCTGGGATGGTTTCAGCACACCCTGCTGACTTTTCTGCCCCTCTTCGTCTCTGTGTTCATCCTCCACCTTGCTGCATGCCTCATGGGAACCTGTTCTGTGATAAAGTGGGGGCATGCCTGTCATTCTGCAGAGAAGGCACAGGTCACAGGAGAGATGCCCAATACCGCAGGAGAATTCTTGCGATGAACCCTTCCTCCTGAGGATTATACAGTTATGCACATATCCCTGCCAAGTTCGTTCCGACAGAAACTGGACTTTGTTAAATGAACACATGAAGCTGCTTTACACTGAATCAGACTCTTGGTCCATCAATGTCGGTATTGTCTACTCAGACCAGCAGTGGCTGTCCAGAGTCTCAGGCAGAGGTCTTTCACATCACCTACTTGCCTAGTCTCTTTAACTGGAGATGCCGGGGGTTGAACCTGGAACCTTCTGTATGCCAAGCAGATGCTCTGCCACTGAGCCACAAATAAACCCCGCCATGCAGCTCTTACGCCTTAAAGTAGAAAAGACACTCTCCCCCCCCCCCACTAATAACACCTTAAAAACCTGGGACGTCCAAGCAAAAGGAAAGTTAAGTGGTGTTGACAGAAGGCTTGACCACAAGTTATGTTGTATTTCTTGGTTATGGTTCCAAGATAATTACGCAAGTTATCAGTTGCAGAGAGCTGCAAGCCTAACCATAATATTAATGGGAAGCATAAAATACAGAATGTGGTATCAATCGTAGTCAAATATTCTTTTGAGAAGTTCTTTTAAATATTTAAGGTACGATGCATCAAAAGAAAACCTTGGAAACATGCATGCAAACTTATAAGCACACGGTGCCTCTCTAATGGGGTGCCCTGAGTACAGTGCAGCATGTTGAGTCCTGGGTTGATCTGTTAGATTTTTTGCCTGTCTTGAAACACTCACCGAAGTCCTGCCAGAAGAAAAGATAATGACCCTGTGCTTCCTTTAGTGCAATATGGAACAAGCGATGCCTACCCAGTCAACATACGGCATCAGAATGCTTGCAGACATAGTGCAAGAACATACACTTGGAAGTACAAAGTTGCTCAGGCAGTATCAGAGCTGCAGCAACAGTGATTGTTTACACCCTCCTATTATGCAAGGCTGTGTTTTCCCCCTTCTGTGTCCTGGCTAACTCAGATAGCTCCGATAGCCTTATCTCGCACAACTGCATTCCTGATTACTGGGCTGTTTTTACTTTCCTTCCTTTGTTCCCACAAAAGGAGCCCCGGGTGCTCTGGACTTTAGTTCCACCTTGAGTTGCTGACACGTTCTTGAGCCACAGTTGAGAATGGGAAGGAGATGCAGGTGGGAGAATCCCAACTCTTAACCATGATTAAAAGGGAGCCAACATTACATCTCCCCGGCCCTTTATGTGTGGTGGCTCTCATTTTCCTTTTGTAGTCTTCAAAAGCAGACTTGTAAATCACTAAAAAGTCAAGCCCTTTGTTTTCTCACTGTTTTTTTTCTCTTTAAAGAAGTGTAATTGTAGGACTTCCAGTTCCAAAAGGAGTTTGGTCTTCTCCCACACAGTTGGTCATTGCTGGTGTCTTATTTCTCACTGCCTGTGCTTAAGTGGAGTTAATAAGAGAGAGTCATTATGTAAGATGGCTGATGCAATTACAGCCTCCCTATCTGTGACTGGGAAACAAAATCAGATTTGTGGATGAAAAACATTGAAAACTTCTTTGGATCTTTAATATGTGACACGTACAAAAGTTAAGTCTCTAACAACTTGGTATAATAGAGGATTTTCTCTAGAAAATATTTCAAAAATTAATGGGTACAATGAAGAAAAAGCTGCTTGTTCTTTTTATGGATCTTCATATCGACAACATTAAAAAAAAATCTCTCGGCACTCTTTTAGTCGTTCCCCCTGGCATTTTGCTAATAATGTTCTGTCCTAACTTGCCCCTTATTGCAAAGCTGAGCTTAAGCCAGACTGATGTTGAATATAATAGTGGATGCATAATGGGCAGCACCTAAAATAAAATTAAGGAAAATAATATCATGGGAAGAGGCTGGTTTTCCTAGCTTTCTTTAGTCTTAGAGCTGCTTCACAAATTACATACTCCTTACCCAAAAGTGACATCCACTCAGGGAGTACTACAAAACCCGTGATTAATATAGATCAGGTATGGCCACCTGGTGGCTTTTAAGCTGGATCAGACTCCCAAAGCAATTTTATCTGCCTGCTGGCAACTCGACCAAATTTTAATCAAGGTGTGCTAAAAATAAATAAACTACCATTTTCAAAAGCAGCCAGAGAGAGCGATGGCACTTTTGAGGGCTGCATCTCTCTGTAGGTTTCATCTGTGATGCCTGTGGCATGCTTGAACATGTGCCTCATAAACACGAAGCCCTTAACTGCTAAGACATGGTTTTTATTAGACTTGCCACCTCTAAAGGGGTTGCTTTGTGTTCCAAAATATACATCCTACTCCCAGGTTGCTGGCTAGAGGCTAGCATGTCCTTCAGGAATATAGAAGTTGGCCATTTCTGATACAGGTCATTACATGTGATGTACAGTTATGTTACCATGGGTTTCACACAATTTCCTAACATCAGTGTGAGTTCTCTTCTGTATAGGAATTGTGTAATGTACCTAAATTGTACCTAAATGATAAGAAAAATTGTACCTAAATGATGATAAGAAAAATAGGACAAGTCTCTTTTTATTTTGGCGTTAGAAATCAGCACATGGGAAATTTTCCAACCTGCTTCTTTGTCAAGTTTTTGATTGCAAAGTATAATCGTGCTTTTTAGTAATGCTTTCCCCTCTCCCTCCGCTTCCTTTTAGCATGAGAATGAGCCACCACAGAACATGAGACCACAGAGTGATAAGCCGTTATCTAAAACAGCGCTCAAGAATCAAAGGAAGCACGAGGCAAAGAAAGTTGCTAAACAGGTACAGCTGGTGTTTAATCCTCTTAGGGATAATGTTGCCTTGCGTTTGTCAACTTGTTTACTGGGATGCTGCATAGAACTTTCACCTGTGCATGAACAAAAGTTGCAGATTTATGAGCTTATGGAGGGTTTGTCCCAGTCACAAAAAAAAAAGGTGCCCCACAAGAATTTTCATCTGCACACCCTTGTTTTGGCTGATGTAGTAGAAAGTAGCACATTCTATCCAATCACTGAGCAAATGTAGGTGTTAGATTTTTGTCATGGTCAACAGCTCAGGGTGGCATATGTGGTTCCGCTCCCTTTTTATCCTCACAACCACCACTCTGTAAGAGGTGAGGCAGAGAGAAAGCAGCTAGTTGAAGGTAACCCCCAGGACATCATGGTAGAATTGGGATCTGCACCCACTCAAATCATTATACTTCACTGGCTTGTCCTACTCAGTTGTCTTCACAGCCTCAACTTTGAAGGGGATCAGATAAATCGTCTGGGAAATACAAATTCTCACAACCACATTCTAGGTTGGGGTGAGCATGTATGGAAGATGCACAGTGTTTTAGAAGAGCATGTGTATGATTTCATTAAATTTTA
This sequence comes from Euleptes europaea, assembly GCF_029931775.1. Taxonomy (NCBI): domain Eukaryota; kingdom Metazoa; phylum Chordata; class Lepidosauria; order Squamata; family Sphaerodactylidae; genus Euleptes; species Euleptes europaea. The sequence goes on along the minus strand of NC_079316.1, from coordinate 30,451,926 downwards.
GTAATGCAGAATGATTGCAGAATTTCAAGGAATAAAACACGCTTCAGTTAAATACAGAGAAAATCAGGATTAAATGGGGAATGTAACATCATTGGGGGGGTTGCCATATTTATAAAATGAAATATGTTATTCTGATAATTGACAATAACTCTGAGCTGCAAAAGGATTCATTTTCTTATTCAAAGGAAGCTAGAGTTGAAGGGAACCCAGAAATTGCTCCAAGCTCACCTGTACTGAATGCTGTTCACAGTGTGGCACCCTCTGTCACATCAGGAGATCCTGAGGTAGACAAGAAGATAAAGAATCTCAAAAAGGTAGGTAGGGAGGTTCTCCAGTGGAAAAAGTTTGCTTATTCTGGTTGAAGGTCCTTTGCTGCTTCGTGATAACCCTGTCCCTTCTATGATCCTGTGGAATGGTAGCCATTTAAAATGTGCTCTCTGCGTCTAAACTTACTGTCCTTAACCCTGGACATGTGGGTTCTTTTTTAAATTTTCAGGAAGGGTAGTAGGTGCCACCACAAAATGGCTGCCCTGGAGGAGAAGAAGAGGAGTTGATTTTTATATGTCGACTTTCTCCACCATTTAAGGAAGACTCAAATCGGCTTACAATCACCTTCCCTTCCCCTCCCCACAGCAGACACCCTGTGAAGTAGATGGGACTGAGGGAGTTCAAAGAGAATTGTGACTAGCCTAAGGTCACCCATCGGGCTTCATGTGTAGGAGTGGGGAAACCAACCCGTTTCACCAGATTAGCATTCACCACTCATGTGGAGGAGTGGAGAATCAAACCCGGTTCTACAGATTAGAGTCCACCACCCCAAACCACCGCTCTTAACCACTAGACATGCTGGCTGGAGGGCAAGCAAAGCACTTGGAGATTTCAAGCCAAGCATCCTCCTTCACAAGAGAGAGTCTTCTGTACTGCAACAAAACACACAAGATGGCGTCCACTGGGCCATGGAGTCCCAAGCGGCTTTGGCAGCCTCCCACCTGTCCTGTAGCCAATAGAATAATGCTGGCAAGAGAGTGCTAGAACTCTAAATAAGGGATGCTTTTTCCCAAGCCGTGCAGTCCTTATAGCGGTATGGCCAGACTGCATGAGTTACAGAAGTGTCATGAGCACTCTCTTGGCTTTTAAAGCAAAGAGAAATAAAATACAGACATGTGGAGCTGCATGGTGTAGTAGAGTGGTGAAGTATAGTGTAGTAAATACAGACATGTAGAGAGCCAGCGTGGTGTAGTGGTTAAGAGTGGTGGTTTGGAGCGGCAGACACTAATCTGGTGAACCGGGTTGGTTTCCCCATTCCTACACATGAAGCCAGCTGGGTGACCTTGGGCTAGTCACAGCTCCTTTAGAGCTTTCTCAGCCCCACCTACCTCACAGGGTGTCTGTTGTGGGGAGGGGAAGGGAAGGAGATTGTAAGCTGGTTTGATTCTTCCTTAAGTGGTAGAGAAAGTCGGCGTTTAAAAACCAACTCTTCTTCAAACTTGATTGGCATGCGAAAGAGGTGTGTAACCTTTGCCTGCTGGCCACGTTTCCCATTTAAAGAGCACTCAGCTGCTGTTCTTATATTGGTAAAGATCTGGGGGACCCTCTGTCTTTTCTTTTAAGGGTGAGAAAGAAGCTGAAAGGATGATGCTGATTAGAAATGGCCTGGGCAGACAGATTAAGCTTGCACACCCTCTCCTCATCCCCACTGTCTCTGTCAGATTCAGAAGCTTCTGCTGCTCCTTTTCTCTCGGTTTTGATTTTCATATCGAGAACTGATAACAGGTACACACCTACTACATAACACAGCTACATAACACAGCATCAATCCATGAGCATCCTTACTCCCCCAGTAGCAGCCAGTGACATGGAAATCAGGCCAGGAATGCCACGTCACACGGTGTGTAGCTAACTATTACTAGAAAGGAAGGGAGAACTTGCCACAAGCCAGGCAGAACATCTGGTCCTGTTTTCACTCTGTCCTCCTGGTGGTTGGGTATGGGAGAGTTCTGGAAGAAGCTGTATTTGCAAGTAGCAGGTTTTAAATATTAAGCTATTGGCCCTATAGGAGTTAACGTTGCCATTGTTAAAAAAAAGTGACATTAATTCCTATGAATTTTATCTGAACGACTTCGTTAAGGTTGGGGTTGGAATCAGAAGTGCAAAATGAAATGAAAAGAACTGGGAATCCCAGGTTTGAATCCCCTCTCTGCCATGGAAACTTGCTGGGTGACCTTGGGCCAGCCACACACTCTCAGCCCTGACCCTGGCAAGTATTTGGATGGGAAACCGCCAAGGAATACTGGGGCCTGATGCAGAGGCAGACAATGGCAAACTACCTCTGAACGTCTGTTGCCTTGAAAGCCCTACAGGGTCACCATAAGTCAGTTGTGACTTGACGGCAGAAACACACACACAAACCAGAACTGAACTGCTTAAAGATCTGCCCCCACCCCCATCCCCGCTTGCTGATCTGTGGTTCATTCCATTCAGATAGATAGCATGGAATGCATGTTGGATAAGGGCCTAGCAGCCGCACACAAGAATCTTTTGGGGAAGGTCCTTTGAGAGCAGTAAAGTACATTTGCTCCTTTTTTTTTTTTTACACCACAGAAAGCTTTTGAAACTTGCTGCTTCTTGTTTGTCTTTAACATGCTTTCCTTCCCCACAGAAGCTAAAAGCAATTGAGCAGCTGAAAGATCAAGCGGCCACGGGCAAACAGCTGGAGAAGAACCAGGTATGCCCACCACTTTCGTGTATCACATAGCTTTGTTTTTAGCCATTGCATTACACCAGTTCAGCGTGATGTGGGGTTGAAGACAATAATGCAGAACACCCTGAATAGTCAGGGTTCCTGTTACCACTCATGTTGGGAGAGGCTCTGGAAAGGCACAGGTTACTTAAGAACTCGAGAAGAGCTTTACTGGATGGCCACAAGCATAGCTGGCTTTAAAAGGGAATTAGATAAATTCATGGAGAAGATGTCTGTCACTGGCTACTAGCCATGGGTCGCCATGAGTCGGAAACGACTTGACGGCACTTAACACACACACACAGTGACTAAAGGGGAACCTTCATGTTCAGTGGCAGTAAGCCGCATTAAGGGAGGGATAGTTAAATTGTGGAACTCCCTGCCCCAGGATGTGGTGATGGCTGCCAACTTGGAAGGCTTTCAGAGGGGAGTGGACATGTTTGTGGAGGATGGGGCTATCCATGGCTACTAGTCAAAATGGATACTAGTCATGATGCATACCTATTCTCTCCAGGATCAGAGGAGCATGCCGAATCTATTAGGTGCTGTGGATCACAGGCAGGATGTTGCTACAGTCGTCTTTGTTTGTGGGCTTCCTAGAGGCACATGGTGTGGAGTTGATGGGCCTTGGTCTGATCCAGCATGACTTTTCTTATGTTCTTATGAGGGTCTTGGCCTTTATGTCTGTTTGGCTGCTGTGGAAGACGGGATGCTGAACCACTGGTCTGATCCAAAATTCCTCTAGTCCAGCATTCTGTTTCCATCTCTGGCCTACCAGATGTGTCTAGGAAGCCCAGTAATTGGTAGTGAGAAACATATTGCCTTGAACCTGTAGAGATCCTATTTAGCTGTCATGGCCAACAGCCATCAATAGATCTATCCATCAGGAATTTGTTTAACTGACTTAAAAATCTCAGCCAGTAGTTATCAACATCGTATTACATTTTTGTAGCAGTGAATGCCATGAGTTAAAGCATTGTGTGGACAAGTATTTTCTTTTGTATGTCCTGAATCTACTGCTGATCAGTTTCACTGGGTAATCTCAAATTATATTATTTCAACAGAAGCATAGAAATTTATTTCACTTCTCCACATTATGCATAATTGTATAAACCTCTTGTGTATTTGTAGTTGTTTTTTTTCAATCTGGGAAGCACCCCTTGTCTATATTCTTGTATGTGAGGAACCTGGATTACACTAGTAAATAATTTTTCAAAGCATTAGCATTGTATTGCACTGTGGTCTTTGCTTAATCCTTTGTTATGTGTTATAAACATCTGACAGTGTTTTGTGTGTGTATATTCTAGCTGGAAAAGATTCAGAAAGAAGCTGCCCTGCTGAAGGAGCTAGAAGATTTGGAGTTGGGCGTTTAGAGCTTTATGGAAAACAAATCATACGGTTTTGTCCTGAACAAAAATTGATTTAATAATAGACTAAAATGCACACTTTAAATATTTGCTACGTTTTCTTTCCTTGCCTCTGCTATCTGAATACATGTACAATGTTGAACAGAAATATTATGATTCTGAACTAGACACACTTTTGCTGTTTCAAAACAGTATTGCTTACATACCAAAATAAAGTATATCAGGTTGTTGTTACTGTTATTGTTGTTATTATTTCACAGGAATTCAGTTTCACCTTCACATGCGATACTAAGACAGTAAAAATCAAATGTTAAAAATAATGAAGCCCTGGGCAGTTATTCCAGAGTAACTCTGCATGGGATTGCATTGTAATTTTTTGGTTATGTGGTGCAAATATTGAAAGGAAATACAAATCTAGGGTGAAAAATGGAAACCCGTTACTTATCAAGGGCCCTTAGCATTGCTTGGAAAAGAAAGAGAAAATAAAAATTCTAGAGTTTATGAAGAGTCGGTTGCAATATGGACTCTGGCCCGTGGATAGATGGTTGTGAATGGAATTTCATTGCAGCTCTTGGCCAGGTTCGAGAGAGCTTCAGGAGTCCTTGGGATTGCCCAGTGGAATATTTGAATTGTTTCCTTTGAGTGCTGTATTTCAAACTGTTCAGGAAGCTCTTCTTGGCATCAGAAGAAGTTTGCTATGGGGAGCTGCTGTCCAAGAAACAACTCCAAATCTTCCTTGTATGTACACAATTATACTGTATCCAGATCACTGGATCTGGCTAGATCTAGGGCTGGAGGCAGTAGATTTGACTTACATACAGCCCTAGAACAGATATAAAAATTTGAGTATTCTGTTCTTTAAAATATTGAAGTTCTTTTTCTTTTTGTGTGTGGAAAATTTCAGGTTTTACAGAGCAGGAAAAATGATGCAAGCCAAAGTACATTTTGTGCTTTGATTGCAATTTTTCAGAATTTGTAGTTTGTTTTTTTAAAGGACAGAAGGAACTATGAGATTCATGAACTTGTTGGGGAGAAGGACTGTACAGAGATTACAAGCCAAGCAGGAGAGGCTCACTTGCTGGGATCAGAAAGCTTGAGACGTTAAATTAACAAGCATGAACGTTTTCATCTTTTGTGCTAAAGTGTTTTCATGAGTGCTAGAAATATGCTTTATTTCTGGAGTTTCTTGGGCTGTACAAGCCAAATGACACGCTTCAGGGCTCCACCATGTGTGGTTCCTTGGCTATAAGTGGCCTTTCATAGCTCAGACAGGTTTGGAAATTTGTATAGTTCATGACAGCCAATATTGCATCTCAGTAGGGTTAACTGCAGTAAACATAGAGACGACAGATTTGGTTTTACTAAGATTGACTTCATTTATTTGCAACTGCAAATCATTTCATTGAACCTTCCAAATATTTTTGATAAATAAGCAATGTCGTGCCTGATCTTTTGAGTTAATCACTGAGAAAAGCATTCATGTCTTCAAAAAACTCCAAGTGTCAAAAAGGCCGTAAAAGAAATTCACACAGTTGCCTTTTCATAGCCAACAGACTTTAGTATGAAACAGGAATATGAAGACTATTGTAAATTATTGCCTCCTTTAAATACTTTTATTGTTTTTTTCTTTCATTTTAGTACTGCAAATCTGAATAAAAACAATGTTATCTTTTCTTTACAAAGTTATGTCTAATTTATTTTTTCAATTGCTGAAATATACCCACATTCCCCCCAATTTATTTATCTATTTATTTTTATTAAAAATTTATTACTTTTTCCCTAAAGTTGATACAATAATCCCATTCGATATACCATCTAGCTTAATTTTCCATATATAAACAATAATAATACAGTGCTGAATGGATATCCTCATATACATATAACAATTTGAACTTCCCCCCCAACTTCCTCTAACCCATTCTTAATCCAGTCACTTCTTTGTATTACTCTTTGCCTATCCTTCTAGAACATTATATATTTATTTTTATTTATGTATTTCTTTCTTATATCCATGCATACGCCATAACTTTGTAACCCTATCTGATATGATTAATTAACATTGAAAGTAATTAAAAGTGCTAAAAGAGTGTAAATTATTCCAAAAACTAGGATAGAAGTATTTATCATGTAAATTTAAAAAGAAAAATATATATAATTATTTCCCTACACCTCCCCTTATTCCCATTATTTTAATACCCTCCAACCCTTCATCCCTTCTTTTTAAAAGACTTCTTCTGTTGGGGGTTTCTACTGTTCTTTTCTTGCTTCCTCAGTATAGTCTCTTGAAGTCGATGGTGTCCAGTTACTACATCTTGCCCAGTTGAGTCTTCATCCCGTCGCATTTCTTCTTGGTCTTTGCCTTGAATTGGATCTGTCAATTCTTTGTGGCTTAATAAAAATCTTTCAGCCTCAGCTGGTGAATTGACGGCACATCTGCTCTGTTTATAGATGAACGTAAGTCCTTGTGGTATTAACCAGGCATACTTTATTCCATTTTTCCTCAGTATCGTTGTGAAGTCTTTGTAAGCATTTCTCTTTGCAACCAAGTGGCGAGGTATATCTTTTAGCATTATTAATGGTAATCCATCTACCGAAAGAGGATTATCATATTGGATTTGCATTATTGTATTCCTCATTTTGAGATCAAAAAAGACAATCACAATCTCCCTGGGTGTTGATTTCTGTATGTTTGGTGACGCGAACTCTGTAAATTTTATCTATTGCATAGTTTAATTTTTGATCACTTAAATGGAAAATGTCAGCAAGTGATTATCATAATCTCTCTGGTATCCCCATATTTTTCCCCGAGATTGCGTAATCGTAGATTTGATTCTCTCGATTTCATATCAAAAAATGCCATCTGGTCCTTCAAAATTTCTCCTTGTATTTTTAGGTTTTCAGTTTGTTTCTCATTATCTTTAGTTTCCTTTTAAATTTCCTTTTGTTCCTCCTCCACTTTTGTTATAGTAAGTTCCATCTTATTCATGTCTATTTTTAATACCTTCACTTGTTCTTTAATTGACTTAATCTCATTCATAAGATTGTCAAGTTTCTGGTCGAGTAGTTGAGTCATATGCTGTGTTTGATGTTGAATTTGCTTGTTAAGTGTTTCAGTTTGCTGCATCAAAAGTTCCTCCACTCTTTTGTAATCCATGGTTCCCTGTAGAATTAGTTGCATAGGCGGGCAATATTGATGTAACACCCACCATCGAGTTTCAAGAGTCTTCTAGTTAGGTCTGTAGGGACATCCGGTATGTCTCACTGAGTCTCCTCGCTCTCACAATGAAACGTGGCAGGAAGACTCAAAAGCGAGTCTTTCAAATTGGAAATAAATCTTCTTCCCTCCCCCTTCTGACTCGGAGTCTTCAGTTGCTGCATACAGTGTCATTCAAATCCCTAATTGTTACGTCTAGCCGCAAGAAAGATTTATAATCCTCAGTCTGGTTGGTGATTTTTCTTATTTATTATCAAGTTATCTCGTGGTCTTGGGAAAGGGGGGGTGCGGGTGTACAGCTAGTTTAAAGAAACTCCTCCGTCTCTCTTTTTTTTTAAGAAAAGCAAACAAAAGAAGTTCTTGGCACTTACAGGTCTCGGATTTTGGGGTTTCTGATGATTAAAATATTTCAATAGCTGGTATTAGGTAGAGGAGATCTGGTCCCGATTCCATAAGAGGCGCTCGCAGCGATGGTCTTCCCTCAGCCGAGCGGGACAGCTCCAACCCCCCACCCCCGGGTTTCGTTCCCGGGGGAAAGATTGGGAGTCAAACCGCACTGGTCGGCAGCAGGAATTGCCTGCTCCACGTTCCACCTTTTAGGAACGTGGTCTAGTCACTGAAAGTGACTCGCATCCAAAGCGCCTCCTGGTTCTCTCAAGAGCTCTTGAGAGAAGTTGCGGTCAGGTCAGCCATCTTGCCGGAAGTTGTATTTATTTACAATAATTTTTCTTATTTCTGAATTTTTTGTTATTTATACTTTCCTGCTTCTTTGCAGGAGAGCTAGAGATACTGTTTGCCAGCAGCATTTGTACCGCCGTTGATTTACAACCCCGCCCCCCTCCCTGGTGCTTGCCAAGTGTTTTCAGAGTGTGTGTGGGGCCGGATGGGACTTTTGCCCAGCAGGGCTTCGATTGGCTGTTGGAGATCTTGTTGGCTGTGCACATTTTTTTTCAGAAGTTCCTTTGGCAACAGCTACCACCACAGCTCAAGGATCTTAAAACAATATGTTCATTTTAAAAGGCTTCCTGTTAAACAGAGTTTCTGCATAAAAGAATTACTATTAGTTATGCATAACCTCACTCCCTAACACGGGTGGGGAACGTTAGGCCCGGGGGGCGTTTAAGGCCCGAGAAGCCATTTGGTCTGGCCCTTCGTGGGTCCTGGCAGATCTCTCGCTCAGAAGGATTGAAGACTGGCGCCACCGGTGGGATGCCAGCCCGTACCAGGGGGTGGGTGGATCATCTGGGGCAGCTGCCTGCTTGGGGCTTGGTTGGCTAATTTTTAAGTTGATGATTTTGTATGCCCCACAGATGATGTTATAAATGTCCAGATGGCCCTTGGCGAGAAAAAGGTTCCCCACCCCTACCCTAACATATTGCAGTTGGCCACACGTCCCATGGCAGCCATTTTGTGTTTGCGCCCAACATCCTGCAGAATTCCAAAGTGGCAGCAGTCTGAAAAGCATTGAGAGCCCTTCATTTATGTGATTTCGAATTACGTTTTACCACCTTGCTTTGTTTTATGCCTCATTTGCTTTAAAACAGTAAACAGTTTTGTTCTTCGTTTTCACTGCAGTGCAGAATGGTGAGAGTTGTATAATTAGTAAAATAAATGAAGAACATTAATTTTGTATCTGTCTGGGACTTTCTGAAGATGTTTAATTAGAGCAGTTGTAATTTTATGAACCTGCAGACAAATCTAATACAACTATGAAATCCAAGACTGGGTCAATATATGGTGTCATTGATTAATGGGAAAGGGGTGAACTGTTTTACCAAAATGATTTCAATTTTTTTTGTGTGTGAGTAGGGTTGCCAGCTACACATTGTCATTGTGTTATGTTTGTATATGTTCATGATATTTTTGACGCTTGCGCTTGTAAATAATAGAGCACTTTTTGCATTACTATTGTGAGCTTGATACCTTTGTTTCTCCACAGTTCGCTGTTGGTATCTGTGCTGTATTTTTCTTAACCTCCAGGTAGTAGCTGGAGCTCTGCTGCTATTACAACTGATCTCCAGCTGATAGAGATCAGTTCACCTGGAGAAAATGGCCGCTTTGGCAATTGAGATCCCTCCCCTCCCCAAACCTCACCCTCCTCAGGCTCCGCCCCAAAAATCTCCAGTTATTTCCCAACCAGGAGCTGGCAATCCTGTGAGTTAGAGACTTTTGGGGGGCTAGAAGTATCACTTTATCTTTGAAGGTATAAATGAGAATAGGACATTTTTATTCCTGATATACTCTGCTGCTATCCCAATTGAAATAAAATTGACAAGGAGCATCAAGACAACAATAAATTGCAGATAAAGACAACAATAAATTGCAGATAAAGACTGTCTTGATCCATATTCTCCCTATTGGTCAGTACTGTAAGTATGAGAAATGCTGCATATGAGAGGCAGCTGGTACAAACTGGCTCCCCTCCCCTCCCTTATGAACAGGCTTAATTAGCCAAGATGACCCTGGGCTATAATGTCACATGGTACTTTCTTTGTTGGATGCCAGATTTTTAAAGTTGAAGTCATTAGGTGCCCTCTAGTGGAACAATCATGCAATCTCTTCCATTTTAAAGCAATGGGATTCCACAAGGGTTTACATAGGAATCGTCCAATAAAATTTGCACCCCACTCCTATATTGTTCACAAAGAGGTTTTGGTGATGTAGCACTTACATGGGCGGAAATGTCTCGGCATCCTCCGATGCCCTTGTGGTATTGCTTGGGCAGGTCCTTCGTTCAGACAAGAGTTGGTTTTTATACCCCACATTTCTCTACTGTAAGAAGTCTCAAAGTGGCTTACAATTGCCTTCCCTCTCCCCCCCACCCAATAACAGCCACCTTGTGGTATGTGGGTCTGAGAGAGCTCTAAGAGAGAGCTGTGACTAGCCCAAGGTCACCAGCTGGCTTCATGTGGAGGAGTGGGGAATCGAACCCGGTTCACCAGATTAGTCTTCCACTCTTAACCACTACACCAGCCCCCTTCAACACTTCTTCTTCAGTCCTCATTCCAACTTTTATGTATTTGCTTCATTTATACCCCGCCTTGCTTCCCAATGGGAACCCAGACAAGCTTACAACATTCTCCCTTTCTTCATTTGATCCTCACAACAAACCGGTGAGGTAGGTTAGGCTGAGAGTGTGTGTCTTGGTCCATCCAGCACAGTGGTGGTTTGAACCTGGGTCTCCCAGATACTAGTCTGACACTCTAACCACCACACCATAGTGGGGTTTTTTGTGGAAATATGGGTGTTGGTGAGAGGTCTGTGACATACTGTCACATATGGGTGGGAGAGAGCTCGGCCTTGCTCCTTACCAGCTGATGTGAGAACTATTGTATGTGGACTTTGGAACCTGGCATGTTTCTGAGTTTGCCTTTGTGGATTTTTGGCTCCCACCGTGGATTTCTGTGGCCATGGAGGCTGGTACATTTATAGGGGATAGTGTTTAGTGTCAGCATTCTCATATCCCTTCACAGCCGGCCTTTTGCTCTAAGACCTTGTCGCAGCTGTTGAAGTTGTGAAATACCCCAAGTAATTTTTTCTGCATTAACACAAGACCCTTTACTCCCTCATAATGTGCTAGTACAACAGTTACTGCAGCTAGTTCCGTCAGTTTGTTGCTGTACTGTAACTTAAAAAAAAAATTCATTCGAATCTTATTCTGGCACATACTCAATGCACTCTAATCTGGACCTTGTCTTTATCAGGCATGCTACTGGCTCTTCCTAGCCATTCAGGACACAAATCTGAACCATGTGAAAGCTAGTAATAATTACCTACTGATAACAGTAGGTATCATCAAAAGGAGTGGTGCTGGAAGGCTGCTGCTTGCAATATAGTATTACAATCCCTCCTGCTCTGCCATGGAAGTTTGCTAGGTGACCTTGGGCCAGGCACACACTCTCAGCCTAACCCACCTCACAGGTTTGTCGTGAGGATAAAATGGAAGAGAGAACAATGTAAATTTGGTAAATGTGGTTACTTTCCTTCCTGTGGATAACAAGGTTCTTTTCATAGAATCATAGAGTTGGAAGGGACCACCAGGGTCATCTAGTCCAACCCCCTGCACAATGCAGGAAATTCACAACTACCCCCCACACCCCGTGACCCCTACTCCATGCCCAGAAGATGGCCAAGGTGTTCTCCCTCTCATGATCTGCCTAAGATCATAGAATCAGCATTGCTGACCTCTTCTTAAAAACTTCCAGGGAAGGTGAGCTTACCACCTCCCAAGGAAGCCTGTTCCACTGAGGAACTGCTCTGTTAGAAAATTTATTGCCTGGATCCCATAGGATCCAAGACCACTGGGGTTATAAAACAGGTTTTGTCATAACAGGTGAAAGTGAGCATCATCTAGATCAGAGGTTCCCAAACTGTGCTCCAAGGAGCATTTGGTACTCCGCAAAACATCTCCTAGTGCTCCGTGAAGAGACTGGAAAGAAAAATACTACTGTCATTCAGTTTAGTATATAGGTACTAGGTGAAAATTAGTGCTCCGTGACGAATTTCTCTCCTGAAAAGTGCTCCATGACTCAAACAGTTTGGGGAAACTCTGATTTAGATAATTTACATGCTTGGCTCCCCAATAGACCAATCAATTATCAACTGGGTTCTGAGCTTGGTAATTCATAGGTCTGCTGAAGAACCAGTCCTGTGGATTCCTTACTTGATCCTGTACACCGCCTCATGTTGACTTCTTGTTGGTAGCCTCGCCTTGGTGATAGTCGCAAGTGCTGTCAAACCATAGCTGACTTATGGTGACCCCCAGGGGTTTTTTCAAGGCAAGAGACAAACAAAGGGGCATTTGCCATTGCCTGCCTCTGTATTGTGATCCCGGACTTCCTTGGTGGTCTTCCATCCAAGTACATGATAGCCATGTTTAAATATTTGAAGGGATGCCATGTTGATGAGGGAACTAGCTTGTTCTCTGTTGCTACAGAGACTAGGACATGGAGTAATGGATTTAAACTAATAGAAAAGCGATTCCACCTGAACATTAGGAAGAACTTTCTGACGGGGAGGGCTGTTCGATGGTGGAATGCACTGCCTCGGAAGGTGGTGGAGTCCCCATCTTTGGAGGTCTTTAAGCAGAGGCTGGATGGCCATTGGAAGTGCTTTGATTGTGGGATCCTGCATGGCGGGGGAAGGGTTGGGGTCACTGGGGATATGAGGGGGAGGTAGTTGTTAGTTTCCTGCATTGTGCAGGGGGTTGGACTAGATGACCCTGGTGGTCCCTTCCAACTCTGATTCTACTAACCAGGCCCGGCCCTGCTTTGCTTCCGAGATGAGATTAGGCTAGCCTGGGCCATCCAGATCAGGATGAGCCTTTCTTTATGCATAGGCAAATGAGTGGAATTTCTGGGCAATACCATGCTACAGAACATTTTGTATAGAGATATAACCTTTCCAGAAAATTTGAAGCCACAGGGAAACATCCCCCACCCCCAGAAAAAAAACAGAAATTTGGGGGGAAATTGAAATATATGCAATACTCATTGTCCTGTCAAACAAACTAAATTCACTGCTGTAACAACATATAATGCATCATTTATTACTTACTTGGCATATACAATTACAGTATCTGATATTTATAACATTAAAAATGTAAATGCCTTAGTTTTATACAAGGAAAAATTGCAAATATACCTAATAGCTGACAGAAAACTGCAAGGTGAAGCACCCTGTGAACCTTAATTTTTGCTGTCTGTGAGGCTTTGGTGCAGTTTCTGCCATACCACCTTCTGATCTTTTTTCTCCCTTCTGCAAGGTAGGCCAACAAGCTACTTTTTACCCCATCTGTGGATATATGTTGTTAGACTGAGCAACACAGCATGCCTGGATATTGGGGAGGGGGGAGCTACATCACTCTGTGTAAATGTGATCTCCTTGAATGGGATGCCCCTCTCTTTGTCTTAACCTGGGAGCTGCCTCTGACCCCTCCTCTCTCTCTCTGTCTATTGTTCTTCCCACATGGCTCTTCATGGAGTCACACATAGCTACAGGTCTCTCCTGTAGAAACAATGCCTCATACTCCTGTACACATGATGCTGGACCAGCTAGCCACTTGTGACAATGAAAAGTACTCTTTATATTAGGTTTCTCTTTCTTCCTTTCAACTGCAACCTGAAATGTGATCAGAAGAATCTACTTGAAGAAATTTACATTTTTAGGGTAAAGGTATTCCCTCGTGCAAGCACCAGGACATTCCTGACCCATGGGGTGACGTCACATCCCAACGTTTACTAGGCAAACTTTGTTTATGGGGTGGTTCGCCGTTGCCTTCCCCAGTCATCTACACCAGGGGTGTCAAACATGCAGCCCGCGGAGGGTTTTTCTCCGGCCTGTGGAGTTGAGGCAGCCAGTCCTCACTCCCCCTCCTGTTCTGGGCTAAGCAGGCCACTCCGGCCTCACTCGCCCAGCCAGTAACCCTCCTCCCTCCCGTTCTGGGCTAAGCAGGGCGCAGCACCCTGTGAGCCCAGCCAGCTACGCTCCCTTCTCTCTTTCTCTTCCTCTCCTCTCACCTTCTCTCTCCCTCTTTCTTTCTCTCTCCTTTCTCTTTCTCTCCCTCTTTCTTTCTCTCCTCTCACCTTCTCTCCCTCTTTCTGTCTTTATCCCTCTTTCTTGTCCTATCTGCATTTTTACCTCCTATGCACTATCAATGAAAGTCTGATGTATCTCACATGTTTTTTTAAAAAAGGGTAGGTGGTAACATCATTGCACTGAGAGTTTCCCTCTCCACTTGCAGGGGCAGGGGAATTTCCAAATAACATGGTGTGATAATATGATAAAAATTAAACATTACCAAGTGAGATGAAATAAGTTCTATGTGTTTTATTATGCTGTTTGAATTGTTAGTTGCCTTGGGGTCCCTGGGTTGCCTTTGTGCAGAAAGGGGTAATATAAATGTTGTAAATAAATAGTTTAACTCTGATTTTTATTCAGGCTCCATCTCCACCTCTCAAATGAATCAGCAAGTACAAATCATGAATCAGGGACCAACCTTATATATGAATAACAGTGCAACTCAAAGCAGAATTACACCTTCCTAAATCCACCGAAGACTCTGTAAAGCATTGTAATCGCATCAGAGGGCATCAGAGGATGAGGAATATTTTACTGCAGTGGGTTTTTTTCCATCTGCATTTTTACCCTATTTATGTATTTTTTAAAGGAAATGTATATCCTGCCTTTCCACAAAATGTGCTCAAGGTACTTCAGGTAGACTTAAAACCCTCTTGTGATACACTTATATCCTTGTGTTAGCTGTCAGTCCAGTTGCACAATTACATGGTCCATGTTTAATGGACTGGATTTTATTTTCATAGTTATTTAACCAATATGTAGGCTGCATATCTGTAATAAATACTCCAAAGGTACGTTAAATGGAATAAAGCCACAAAAACATAACAGAAAATAAAAACTGTCAATACATAAAAGTACTGTTCACTTTTTTAAAGCCAAGGTAACACTGAAAGGGGGAAAGTGAATAGCTTGCAAGATGAAGGTCTGCGTGCTCTGGTAGAAATGAGGCTTTTTAAAAGGGTTTAGATGTGTGTTCCTGCTCTGGAATGACACAGGGGAGTACTCAGCTGCGAAGACATTTTTTAAAACTCACACAACGCCATGGGCACAGAGATTTGCTTGTCACTGTTCACATCATAGGTTGTGATTCAATGTCAATCAGGTAGGTGAAGTTTTCATAAGTTTTGATGTTATTGTATCTCGGTGGCCAGACTGGTCGTGTCAAGTAGGGGGTCCTTTTCTGTGCTAGAAGAGTTGGAAGGAAGTGTTTTTACAGCTGTATTAACTTGTTTCTCCAACAGCAGTGCTGGTTCCAGTATAAACCTGAGGTTCTTAACCAAGTCAGCAAGGATCAGCTGAACCCCATCAAAAGTGAGAAGCACAATGTCTTTCAAGATCTCCGCCTTTCCATTTGTCTAGGTTCAGTTTCAGTTTATTCACTCTCAGACATCAAACCTCAGCAGTCAGGCACTGGTTTAAGATCTCTGCCGCATCACCAGGAATTTGGAAAGAGAAACATAGACCTGGGTGTCAGCATATTGATGACATCCAATTTCAAAGCTACTAACGATTTCTCCTCAAGTCTTTACATAACCTCTTATCTAATCACTTCTCAAATTAGATTACTTTTAAATAAAGTTTTTGATGAAAACACTGATTTTTGGCTGAGGAATATAAAGTTTTAGCAATGAACCTGAAACAAACTTCTGATCTTCCCTTAGACAGCTGGGTCCTGTAAGTGTGGCACATTTGAGGGAATGTTCACTCACCACAACAGTATTGTGATTTCAGAGGTTAGTGCGTTCCTTGAATTTGGCCAAAGAGACTTGTAGTTGTTTGGTTGTTTTAAGGTAAAAACCCCTAACAAGAAGGTCTGGCTCAATAGGGTCTTTACCGTAGGTATGACACAAAAACACATTTCATACAACAGGAAATGCAACAGCAATGGATTCAATACCCCAGGGCAATGTTTCATTGGGTTGGCTCCCTTTTGTCACGGGCATGCAATTTTTGGCAAAGCCCAGAGGGAAGACCACTTATGACAGCCACTCTGCCATGAAAGTTTGCTTGGACCCTCATACACTCTTAGCCTAACCTACAGCTAGGGTTGCCAGCTCTGGGTTGGAAAATTCCTGGATATTTGGGGGTGGAGAGGGTGGGGTTTGGGGAGGGGAGGGACCTCAGCAGGGTATAATACCATAGAGACCACCCTCCATAGCAGCCGTTTTCTCCAGGGGAACAGATCTTAGTCATCTGGAGATCCTTTGTAATAGAGGGAGATCTCCAGGTGCCACCTAGAGGAAGGCAACCCTACCTACATCACAAGAGTTGTTAGGATAAGATGGGAGGACAGGAGGAGTATAAATGAAATCAATAAATAAATGTATGCATTTAAAAAGACACATAGATACATTTTCAAAATCCTTATATTGTATATGGGAGGGAAGGCAGCATGGTATAGCCAGATCTTGGAAGCTAAGCAGGGTCAGCCGTGGTTGGTATTTGGCTAGACCACCAAGGAAGTCTGGGTTTGCTATGCAGAGGAAGGCATAAAAGTATGCATGGTATGGAGTGGACAGGGTGAAGCTTTTCTCCCTCTCTCATAATACTGGAACTGAAGCTGGAGGGTGAGAGAGTCAAAATAGACAAAAGGAAGTATTTCTTCACACAACGCATAGCTAAATTGTGGAACTCCCTGCCCCAGAATGTGGTGATGGCTGCCAGCTTGGAGGGCTTTAAGAGGGGAGGGGACATATTCATGGAGGAGAGGGCTAGCCACGGTTACTAGTAAAAATGGATACTGGTCATGATGCACACCTGTTCTCTTTAGTATCAGAGGAGCATGCCTATTAGGCATCGTGGAACTCGGGCAGGATGCTGCTGTAATCGGCTTGTTTGTGGGCTTCCTAGAGGCACCTGGTTGGCCTCTGTGTGAACAGACTGCTGGACTTGGTCTGATCCAGCATGGCTCGTCTTTAGGGTTGGCAACTCCCGGGTACTAGCTGGAGATCTCCTGCTATTACAAGGGATCTCCAGCCGATAGAGATCAGTTCCCCTGCAGAAAATGGCTGCTTTGACAACTAGACTCTATGGCATTGAAGCCCCCCCTCCTCAGACTCCCCCCAAAAACCTCCCGCCGGTGGCGAAGAGGGACCTGGCAACCCTACTTATGTTCTTATGGTGCTGGCAAACCACCTCTGTTAGTCTCTTGCCTCGAAACCCCCATAAGGGGTCGCCATAAGTCGGCTGTGACTTGACGGCACTCTACACACTCGCGCACGTATATTGCACACATGCCCGCTTTCCTACCAAGCAAGGTGTGTGTGTGTGTTAAGTGCCGCCAAGTCGCTTCCGACTCATGGCGACCCTATGAATGAAAGTCCTTCAAAACGCCCTATCGTTGACAGCCTTGCTCAGATCTTGCAAATTGAGGGCTGTGGCTTCCTTGATTGAGTCAGTCCATCTCTTGTTGGGTCTTCCTCTTTTCCTGCTGCCCTCAACTTTTCCTAGCCTGACTGTCTTTTCCAGTGACTCTTGTGTCTCATAATGCGACCAAAATACGACACCCTCAGTTTAGTCATTGTAACTTCTAGGGTCAGTTCAGGCTTGATTTGATCTTCTCATAATGCGACCAAAATACGACAGCCTCAGTTTAGTCATTTTCGCTTCTAGGGTCAGTTCAGGCTTGATTTGATCTAGAACCCACTGATTTGTTTTTTTGGCAGTCCAGGGTATCCATAACACTCTCCTCCCACACCACATTTCGAAGGAAATCTATTTTCTTCCTATCAGCTTATGCAAGGCAATTTGCATGAAACCTGACGACCACGCCACCTTAGGCCCAAACGCGTGCAAATTAAAAAAAAACAAAACCCTATTACTTCCGGGTCGCAACAGCAGCACCCACCCTCCCGAAGGGTCGCGCGAGGGACGCCGCTCCAGCCTCTAGGAGGCGGTTGGGGGCGCGTTTGGCGTCGTCGGCCGGGATAGGCGCAGCCTCGCGCAGGCGCGTGACGCCGCCGCCTGGCGTGATCTCGCCCGCTGTGCCGTCAGGAGAGGGGGGGGGCAGGGGCATTTCCGCCGCCGGCTCGTGAGGCGCGGGCCTGTGTCCGTGGGCTGGGAGCGCGGGCGGCACGATGAAGCGGGCGCTGGCCTGGCTGCTGCTGCTGTCGCTGGGGCTGGACTGGGCCTCGGCCCAGCCGGGAGGGCTGCCGCCGGCCAAGAAGCTGCGCATGGCCTACGCCACGGGGCCGCTGCTCAAGTTCCAGATCTGGTGAGCGGGCGGGGCGGAGGCGGAGGCGGCGAGGCAGGCAGGGAGCTGCGGGCGAGGCCTGCTGCGCTGCCTGCCGACCGGCCTCGCGTAGTCGCTCTCGGCGGCTAGGCCTTCCGCTTCCCGGCTGCCGGAGAGCGAGGAGGGGCTTCAAACGCACAAGGCCCGGGGAGGGGGGTGGGAATCCGGGGCGCAGTCACGGGGGAAAGGCTTGGGAACGGGGGGATGTTTTGCAGGGTGGGGCTGGGGCTCAGTGGTGGAGCCTCTGCTTGGCAGGCAGAAGGTCCCAGGTTCGATCCCCGGCATCTCCAAGGAAAAGAACTAGGCGAGTAGGGGATGTGAAAGACCCCTGCCTGAGACCCTGGAGAGCCGCTGCCGGTCTGAGTAGACAATACTGACTTGGATGAACCCAGGGTCTGATTCAGTGTAAGGCAGCTTCATGTGTTCAAAGGTCCTCAATAGTATCTGCAGAAACCAAAGATCTTGTATAAGGCACCACTGGTTGAGATGTTTCATTGTGTGAATTATGTAGCAGAAGATCTCTCCTTTGGTACATGCCCAGGGTAATGGGAAGGGGCTGTGGCTCAGTGGTAGAGCATCTGCTTGGCATGCAGAAGGTCCCAGGTTCAATCCCTGGCCTCTCCAGTTAAAGGGACTAGGCAAGTAGGTGATGTGAAAGGCCTGGAGAGCCGCTGCCGGCCTGAGTAGACAATACTGACTTTGATGGACCCAGGGTCTGATTTAATGGAAGGCAGCTTCATGTGTTCAAGGTGTTTCTAATGGTTAGAGAGGTTCCTCAGTGGAACAGGCTCCCTCAGGAGGTGGTTTTTAAGAAGAGGTTTTTAAGAACCTCCTTCCGCTGGAGGTTTTTAAGAGGAGGTTAGATGGCCGTGTGTCAGCAATGCTCATTCTGTGACCATAAGCAGATGATGAGAGGGAGGGCATCTTGGCCATCTGCTGGGCATGGAATAGGGGTGGGAGGTAGTTGTGAATTTCCTGCATTGTGTAGGGGGTTGGACTAGATGACCCTTGTGGTCCCTTCCAACTCTATGTGTTGTGTGCCAGAGAGCACTTTGGACTTTGAACGCACGCCTGGCACATTTTTTGTCAGGCTCCTTGAGGAACAGCGTAGGTGGATCCTCCCCAGTTCGCTTTGCTTTTTCATGGCAATCCTGCGAGGCAGGTTAGCTGGAGAGGCTGGCTGAGTCAACTTCGTTGCTGAGCGGGTGTTTGAACCTCGCCCTAGGTTGTCAGCCTGTACCCGTGCACCACATTGGCTCTCTCATGCTGTATGTGAAATAAGAAGGGGGAGGAGAGAAAAGAAGAATGGAAACTCTCATGTAGGGCGTTATTAGCAGATGGGAAGGCCTTGATAATAGAAAGGCTGATGTGGGGGGGGGTGATGGGAAAAGAGGTATCTGCTCCTGGAGGGAGTACAGGGGTGTGGGTTTTGGTAAGAAGGCAGTATCTGTATGGTAGGGAAGCAGAGTTACACAGAGGGAGTGTGCAAGTAAGTGAGGAGGAGAGCGTGGTATGCTCCAGGCCCCAGCGGGTTGTTTGTATAGACACATATACAGATGGAACTAATTGTAAGAATTTAGTGATTTTAAAAAACTTTTGTTTATTGCAAATAAAGTTCCTTTGCTTGGTGCTGAAAACTGCACAGTATATTGCTCTGCCATGAGCAGACCTGTCAAATAGGTGTTGCTTTAAACTGTATTTTACATTTTTTCTTTTGTACCAGTTGTCTTACTCAAGGCAAGATCTTGTAATTTGCACTTCTAAGTATTCTTCTGAATGCAAGCTGTCTTTGGTAATGAGTTTTGCTGAGGCATTTCTAAATTTTCCGGTTATTAGCTATTGCTTGTGTCAGAAACACTGATTTGTGATTTAATGTTGAGGTATTTATTTTACAGTTTGAACAAAATTATTATATTTTGTGTGGCCAAGCTTATCCTTGGAAACCAGTCCAAATCTGGTTATGAATTCAGTAGAATTAACAGAGATATAAAAGACTTGACCTTAAAATGTTGCTTCTTTTCTGTAAATTAATCTGGAATCATACAGCACTTTCAGAGACTGACAAAATTTATTTCAGCATAAGCTTTTATGAGTCAAGATTCATTACTTCAGACACATGCTTTTCTTTAAAAAATACTTAAGTGAGGAATAGCAGCTGAAGTTGAAGCACTGTTTTGGTTTCTGCCCCTGACCAGTAATCTAGGTCTTTCTGATTCATGATCTTTCCTAGAGCTTTGTAAGAAGTTTACAAAGCTGAAGTGAAGCTTTTAAAATCAAGGAAGTTTCCACTTACAGCTATTTTTAACAGGCATTGTTGTTGCTCTTGTGTACCAATGTTACATCAGCGTAGCAACGCATCACAGCTGGGACCAAAGGGAAGAAAAACCAGATACATTTTGCATTTATCTTCCAGATTCCTGTTTTTTTACTTAACCTTGGGAAATCCAAGTGTTTCTTGTCATTTTTAAGAAATACCCTCTTCAACTATAAGAGAGAACTTAAAACAACACAGTTCAACACTGTGAAAGCAAAATTTGTATAAGAAATCTTACCTTAACAGGCCTACTGCTGCTGTAATCCTAGATACTATTTTGGAAATAGGTCTTGTTGATACCAAATACATGTTGATGCATATCTACCATCAACCATATTTGGGCATCTGACTGGTTCTTGTAAATTACGTCCAAGCTAGGTTCATTAAAGGGCAAAAAATATTTTGTTTCAGCTGGTAGGTGTCTATAAATGCTCTGGAAGAAAATGACTTCTGCGTGCAGACATTTAAACATTTATTAGATGCAAGTTGCAACCAAATTGGCTTTACGGTAGTTGGAGGGTTTGTACTAGTGGATGTGTAGCTGTTGGTTGCTGTAATCAGTTTTTAGTAGTGCATAGTAACACTATAAGAGCCAACTGCAAAAATCCACACATTCTCAAGAACTACTACAAATGGAGCAAAGGCGATAAAAGGCCAGTGTACACAGTAGGAGTACCAAAATATGGCAGAATTTTGTATGGTGTTTGAATCTGAAAGATATTGCTGCATGAGAGAAGAGGGAGTGTTTTATTGCCTTGTTGAAAGGTTCTTCACTATGGTCTGTTAGTTTTTGCAAAGTGGGCCAATAAGTTTCAAAATGCCTTCCTTTAAAAAAAATGGAGCACCATCAGCATACATGACACTTTACAATGTTATGCAGGCAAAAATAGACAGGTCCCTGCCCCCTAAGGAGTTTATAATCAGAAACAGATCATTGGGAAAATGGAGAGAGGAGAAAGGATGAATGTAGGCAGATCGACATGCTTAAAAATAATTTGCAGTTGGGATTAGCATTAAGAATATGAGGACTCTGGGGAAGGGTCGGTTTTGAAGAAGAACTTGAAGGCAAAGGGGTTTTCAGGCATAGAGGACAGAAAAGACTAGTAAGAGACCTTGAAGCAGCAGAGCGTGATACAAGTAGGAGGTACAGAAATGAAGTTCTTATAAATGTTCTTATAAATAATTGCTTTGATGGCTGATGAGCTGAAACCAGTAGTGAAAATACTCAGAGTTTAATGGTGATAAAATGTTTCTGTTTAGTGTTTCCTGAGGATACAGGCGGGTGTTTGAGGAGTACATGCGGGTTATTAGCCAGCGGTACCCAGACATCCGCATTGAAGGAGAGAACTACCTTCCTCAACCTATTTATAGGTAAGCTAATTATGGGCTAAACATACAACCTCTAGTAATTTGGATTGATTAAATTCTGTAACAGGAGTTAGCTAACTTAATATCTATGACAACAGCTGAATTGCACGAGCACAAAGATCTGTGAACTGGAGCAGAAGGCCCCACACAACCAGAGCTTGCAAACTAATAATGATCTGTTGTTTTTGCTGTACCCTGACCTGGATAGCCCAGGCTAGCTTAATCTTGTTAGATCTCAGCAATTAAGCAGGGTTGGACTTGGTTAGTATTTGGATGGGAGACCACTGGGGAAGTCCAGGGTTGCTATGCAGAGACAGGCAATGGCAAACTGCCTTGGAATTTCTGTAGGATTGCCATAAGTTGTCTTCAACTTAATGGCACTTTGCACACACAGGCACACGCACACACTTTTGTTGTGATTACAGGGCGAAAAGTAATACAGAATAATTGTAGAGGGCTTTTGGCTTTCTAATAATTTGAAAAAAATGTGTTCATCTGTTGTAATATTCTTACAGTGCAATATTGTGTGGACTTGCGCTGATCTAAACCAATTTTGCTGGGCTTTATGCTAAAGTAATTCTGTATAAGATGAAACTATTTTTTTAAATGCAATATCTCCAAATAGCATTTGTTCTGAAATGAGGAAGCAAATAAAGTAAAAACTGTGATGTTCAGTTAAGTGTTGCCTTTTGGACAGGATGAATTTAGCTACAGACCTCTTCAGTGATTGATGTGTTTCTTTTGACAGACATATAGCGTCCTTCCTGTCAGTCTTCAAACTAGTGTTAATAGGCTTCATTATTGTCGGCAAGGATCCTTTTGCTTTCTTTGGCATGCAAGCTCCAAGTATCTGGCAGTGGGGCCAAGAAAATAAGGTACAGAGTACACTGTTTTTTTCCTTTAAAATGTATTTTGTGATGTGGCAGACTGTGATGGACAGGGCTGTGTCCCCTTTCCCCCCTTATTATCCAATTCCCCTTTCACCCTATTGGTGTAGTGGAGATGCCAGAAACAGCCAATCAGGGCCCTTGGAACCTTCAGGGGGAGGTGGAAGTTGCTGGAAGAAAAGGATCGATTAGCTGACACTCGGGTCAGTTGGGGGTCTAGACCTTCTGGCAGGCAGGTTAGAAGTATCCCTGTCTCATGGCTTTGTCTGGTTTGGTGGCCTGGAGGGGCACACACTGATCTGTAAGCTTTCTCACTAAGTATTCCTGGGTAGAGGTAATCTAAGGGGCAGATTGAGGTCTGTGGTAAAAGGTCCAGAAAATGTAACCTAAGCTAGAAAATCTGGGAGGTATTTGTCTGTGTTTCCTTCATGTAGTAGACTGGCAGTTTCTGGCAGGCTCTCTTTCCGTCTTTGTAACATCTTATCCATTAGTGACACTGTGTTTCTGCAAGTTAAGTTTCTCCCACAGCTACAGTTGTATACACAGTTTATTCCTGAACACCAAGAACTTTCTTTTCCCCTGTAGGGAAATAAGAGAAGTTCTTTTATTGCTTACCCCTGGACTTTTCCTTGGCATATATGAGTGGACAATGTTATAAAAGGTTAAATATCAGGGCAGGAGTGTCTCTGCAGCATGCCAGAGTCAGGTGTAATCAGCATCAGTTATTTACCTCACAGGATCTAACATCCAGTAAATTACCAAATACAGGTTCATAATCAAATCTTTGGGTTCTCAGAATTATTTTAAGACTGCCTGTTGATAGCACAGAGTGGCTTGGGTGTTAGTCCTTTTCACAGTCTAACATGCTACCAGTTAGAGAACAGTGAGGCCTTCCAGCCAAAAGACTTTACGGTTGTGTTCATATACACAGACCTATAACAGTGAAATAACAAGACCCACAAACCCCCACCAAACACAGAATGTCACACAGACCACCTGCATTGTTTTTTCGTTGAAAGCGTGAGAATGTGGTTCATGAAAAGGGAAGATGAATATGGAAACCTTTCTCTCCTCTGTGTGAAATACTAATAAAAACCAAAATATCTGAGGTGGAGGTGAATGTGCATTTTGTTCCTTGTGAATAATAATCTTTTTTGAGCTTTTACAAAAAAGAATTTGGATCTTGGATTCTCTTGCCTGTTTGTGCTGCTGCCAGCAAGAATGATG
This sequence comes from Euleptes europaea, assembly GCF_029931775.1. NCBI lineage: Eukaryota > Metazoa > Chordata > Lepidosauria > Squamata > Sphaerodactylidae > Euleptes > Euleptes europaea. The sequence goes on along the minus strand of NC_079316.1, from coordinate 30,427,999 downwards.
GCCCCACTGGGGCTGATGGGAGATGTCCTGGAAGAACAGAATGCAGAAGCACTGCCCCATGAGGAGAGTGGACTGCTTTGCTGTTGCGCTGGGAACCAAATTTTTTATCTGTGATCCAAAAAGCATCTTTAGTGTTGGAAATTCTGAATTCTTTGTTTGAAATAATTGGATTAAGGGATGGGTTGTATAATATCCTGAACTTGTATGTAGCTTATTTAAGGAGCTACAGACTTAACCTTTGACTATGAGATCTTTGAATGCCGTATTGCTAAAGATTGCATCATTTTTCATCCTTGGTGTATGAGAACAAAAGCATATCTAACAGGCTTGTGTAAAGGGAGCAATAATACAACTAGGGTTTAAAGCAGAAATAGTAGTGAGTCAAGTTAACAGTAATCAAGTTGTGACTATGAGATATGGAGTATTTGTCCACTTTATAAGGGAAACCATATATTATAAACTAGTGGTTCCCAAACTTTTCAAGCCACCGCCCCCTTGGTTCCACAAACTCAACCCCAGCGCCCCCTGCCCTATCCAACAATACAGTTTAAGGGGCCCACCTCTAGCGCCCCCCTACTGTCCCCTTGCCTCTTAGTGCCCCCCTAGGTAATCCCACCGCCCCCAGGGGGTGGTAAGGCCCACTTTGGGAACCACTGTTATAAACAGTACCTTTCTTCCTAATTTTCTTTTAAAGTAGTACTTGAGTGTACGTGATTTCCCATTGGAGTGTATCTTCTGTTATGTTTTTATGCTAGTAAGGTAGCAATTGGGTTCAGTTGCATAATTTGAAGACAGCAGCTGAGATTAATACTCCTCACTTCTAGGTCTATGCTTGTATGATGGTTTTCTTCCTGAGCAACATGATTGAGAACCAGTGTATGTCAACAGGTGCATTTGAAATAACTTTAAATGGTAAGTTCTGGACAGCTTTTTTTGCCTATTAACGTATTCTTATTGAATGTGGGGCCTATATGTAGATGTGTAAGGGCTCATGACAGGTGTTACCTGGAGGGAAGAAGTGGCATGAGGCTTAGGCTCGCTGTTGTTCCGCACAGCACACATGAATTGTTCATACAGAAGTCATGAATTAACTCCCCCAAATGCTGACAGATAACTAATTATATGTGAACTCAAGCCTAAACTATTAAAACGTTTCTATCCCACCTTATCTTCCTGGACGCAGAATACTGAACAGTGTAGCAGCCAAATTGCAACTAAAATTTAAAAAGATTGAAATACGCAGTTGACCAGTTTAAAAGCATTCACTCTTAGTACCCTTAAAAGTTCACAGGATTGGCAAACTAACAGCCAAATCTGCTGGAAATGTTTGTCCTCTATCAAATTCTCTCTGTAAGAGGGCAACCTTACATGGCTTGCTCAATGAAGAAAGGAAAGGAGATGGCCATTCCAAAGGGCTGGGCCCAGCACAGAAAAGGCCAGACACATTTCGGCAAGATTTAAGATCAAAGTTTTGTGTTGAACTTTCTCCAGGAAGTGTTTTTGAATCTTTGCTTGGTAGAGATGGAAGCAGTGTATCTTAGTTGAATATAGTAAAACTAAAAGTGTATAAGAGTAGCTTTGTTTTTTGGCAATAGTTGGTTGTTTCTGCATTTTAGAAAAGCAGACAAGCGATTAAGGCTTTTTTCCCCCCTTCCTGTCTCTCTCCTTAGATGTTCCAGTATGGTCTAAGTTGGAATCTGGGCACCTTCCTTCCATGCAGCAACTTGTTCAGATCCTTGATAATGAAATGAAACTCAATGTGCACATGGAGCAAATGCCACATCATAGATCATAGCCCCATCCATCAGTACTGAAAAATTCTTGTAAGTTTTGTATGAAGATTGCTCAGTGACGTATTGATCTGGGGTATAAAATACATCATAAACATGCTGGACATAAGCCCTGACCTGGATGACCCAAGCTAGCCCAATCTCATCAGATCTCAGAAGCTAAGCAGGGTTGGCCCTGGTTAGTAGTTGGATGGGAGACTACCAAGGAATACTAGCGTCTGTATGCAGAGGAAAACAAAGGCAAACCACCTCTGTAAGTCTCTTGCCTTGAAAACCTTATGGGGGCACCATAAGTTCGCTGTGACTTGATGGCACTTTATACGCATACACATTCCGCTTCAGAGAAAGCCCTATGTTTAAGATCAGAAGGAGCTTTTAGAAGGTGTTGGCAGGCAGCATTTCCCTTTACTTAATTGCCTCACTAATTTTGTAAGGGATTTGTATCTTGAAGCATATACAGTGTGAAGGAATTCATTATTTCAGTTTCCTGGGCTTCTAATCTTAAGTGACTATTATATGGCTTCCTGGGCAACACTTAGGGGTGTGCACCATTTTTCCCGGTATTTTTCTGGGTTCGGGTTTATTAAACCCAGCAATTTGTAAAAAATCTGGAAAACCTGGATTTTTTTAAAAAAAATTGGGTTAATAAACCTGAACCCAAAAAATACTGAACCCAATAAAAAGAAATCCATGCCGCCCACCTTCTCTGAAGAAAGCCGGCAGCGGGTATCTGAGTCAACCAGGAGGTAAGTAAGGGGGAGGGAGGGGGGAAATGGTGGTGGGGCCAAAACAGCCCGAATAATACTGAAAAAATTTGGCATTATTTGGGATCCCCTTTTTTGGCTTCCTTTATTGCTGTCATTTTTTCTACCGGTAATCCCCCTCCCCCCCAAATACTAAAAAGGTATTTTGGGGGGTTTCAGTTTGGCTTTAGGCAAATGCACACCCCTAGCAACTCTGGTCATAGACCATCTTGGGTTTTTTTCCCATTGACCTTTCTTTGTTTATGGAACTTCCTGGTAAGTTTGTTTTGGTGTGTTTTCAGACATTAAGAGCCACTTTCCAAAGGCAGCGTGAACGAAATGAATGATGGCCTGTACTGAAGACAGCAAGCTGTTGGTACAGACTGGATGCTCTCCTCGCCTTCATGTTGTACTTCCAGAAAAATCTTAATGCAAGACTCTTTTCAGTGCTGGAATGTTTCCAATTACTGCACATTCATGGAGTGCAATAATACTGTATAGATTTTTTTTTAAGTTAATTCAACCAGTTTGGCCCAAGTCAATGCAGGCATTAACAACTTTTATTTTATATTTATGTCTAAGAATATGGCAGAATGAGTTAGTATCCTACGTTTTTCCTTGGGAAAGGAAAATGGCTGATGTGCTTTATATAGAAGTTACGTTCTATCTGTAGTTTAAAATGGACCTGTAGGAGTATTGGCTGTCTCTTAAACTGGTTTGGATAATAATTTGATGACTGTCAAACATTGCTGATTTGGCTATGTAAGTTTTGTATATTTTCAGAGTATATTGCTGAGTGAATGGTGCAATGCATACTAAATTATATAAACAAAAATATATGCAGAGTAACTACCCTAAACTTTGTGACTTCAGAGAAGACCAACTGTTCTTCAAATTCCCTTGACAATTTGAAGTGGTCAGATAGCTGGGCCTTTATACTGTCCTGAATATAAACTAAGCAAACTGATTTAAATAAAGAAATTTCATTTACCGTGTGAAGTATCTTGAATTATAAATGCATGTGACCGGTTGCCCAACTAATCTTTTGGAAGATGAGCAAAGGTAAAATGAAATTGCTTTTATTTTATTTATGATGCCGCAACTTCGTCAGTCCTTGGAGTTCTCAGAAGATCATCATATCACAACTGAAAACTATCCCATTAAGTAATCTACAGGGTAGCATTTATCCTAGTTCTGAAAATGAGCATCACCGTACTCTTTCCTTCTTGGCTGCGTGGAAAGGAAGGGAAAGCTTTTTGCTTTGCTGGACAGGGGAATGGAGGTTGTTCATGCAGAACCAGAACTTAGTTGTTAAGCAATACAGAAAGGTTTGTTTCTAGAGAAGTTGGGGAGTCACAGCACATCCTTTGTTTCAAGCACAGGTAGATTCGGGTTAAAGAATCGCAGCCGGTTTGTCTTCCCTCATTTCCCTCCCATCCCATAGATGGGAAATCCCATAGATGGGAAATATCCATGGACTGTAACTGGCCACTCAGGTCACGAAGCTTTTCAGCGGCCACGCACAGATTTGCAAGTATGGCTGAGAATCCCCCCTTCCCCCCCTCTTAAACACACATACTGTGTATGGTACATTACTCCGAAACACATACCAGTAACTCTGAAATCCAATGAAAATTTTGCTTCCCAAAACAAGGTTTGGTAACCCAGATTTCTATAATACTTCTAGAATTAATGTAAGATAGAAAATGAGATCACAAACTTTTCACTTTTTTTCCAATGCATCTCTTAATTTGTAAAGAAATAAAATTATATTAAGATGTTAAAAAAAGCTTCAGATGCTTCATTATTATAAATTAACTAAAAGTTATCAACATTTGGTGGCTGTAATAATATATGTGTGCATACTCTTCCCCCCCCCCCCACTCGGGCTTTTGTATATGTAGCACCGAGAGAAGGGTCTAGTGTAGCCAGATAAAGAACAACAGGTACCATCTTTCTTTTAAAAATGAATATGCTCATGGGTTTGAGAAGGCAGGCATGTTCATCAATGGCATTTTCCCCTGTGAGACCCAAAAGTTTATATACTGTTATGTTTCCTCGGTATGAAAGAATTATGTGGCAGGAATCTAATTACAGCAAACTAACAGATAGAAGTGAGACCTGGACTACCAGCCATTGTATTCAAAAAAAGGATATATGCACAGGAAACTCTTATATGGCAGTAATCTAATGTGATTTCTCCTGCAGCCCAAAGTGGATATGGTAATGTCCAAGGATAGTGATGGTACATTACTCCCTTGATCATGCAACTTAGCTGTAGGTAGTGGAGACTTTTTCCGCCTTAAATATTGGTTGTAAAACCTCTGTTGATGTGTTGTCAGTTGCTGGAATTCTATTTTGTCCAATCAGGTAAAAGGAAGGTAGACATTTATTTGCAGCTATACGGACGCCTTTCCACTAGGTTAGGATACGAATGCAAACTTAGGCAAAGTAATGTTACACCGTATGCTTGGCCCAGTATTCTCAATTATAAACAAACAATCTTTTAATAGTTTTGGTGCCAGCTTGTGTGCATGTTTTAATAAACTTGGTTGATTTAAAAAAATGTTGGTGTATATCCTGAGTGGCAATATATACACAGCTGGATCGCTGTCTTAACATGATTGTAAGGCACAGACCTAATAGTGCTATGTACTAAATAAATGGTCCTGTTAGTAATCTGTTGACCAACTCCTGGGCCTTTCCAGTAACCCATTAAATATCTTCAGGGTAATGTATAGAATCTTCCACTGAGGGTTTTTTACTTGCCCACTAATCATGTTTTCAAACTATGAAAATGAGAATGCCCCTCTGTTTATAGTTGTTCAGGTATGTTTGCTAGGTCATGAATTTCCACAAATGGTCCTCGTACAGGATATCTTAAACCAAAGCGCTTTTCTTAGCCTTCCTCCTGTGAAAGTGAATGGTTGGATCATCAGTCTGCTTTGGGGGACAGTAACTGTATAGTAGACTACTGCTAACTGTAGTAGTCACTTAGACAAATGCTATGTAGCACAAGTGCCATTTGAAAAAAGTTGGTGTCTTGCAGCTTCTGGTTGCATAGGGATGCTGCTGTTGCCCTGCTGCTTCACTTAGAAGTCCAGGGAAGCAGCTGCAGTGGAATCTTGCTGCTTGGCAGGTAGTTTGGCAAGTTGCTGTCCATATGGTTACAGCCACCATACGCTGACCTTCTAAGTAGCAACCTTAAGGCTAACAGTGCATTCCTAGGGAGAGTAACTCCAGCCTAAGCCCATTCATTTCAATGGGCTTAGCCTGGAGTAACTCTCCTTAGGAATGCACTGTAAGAGTTGCTTATGTCCTTTTAATATGAAACCTATTTGTTAAATAGGAGTGTAACCTGGATGGCCCAGGCTATCCCAATCTCATCAGATCTCGGAAGCTAAACAGGGTCTGCTCTGATTAGTATTCGGATAGGAGACCACTGAGGAAGTCTGGGGTCACTGTGCAGATACAGGTACACCACAAGTCGGCTGCAACTTGATGGCATTTCCCACCACCAATCTGTTACCAATAGAAACAATGCCTTTCATTAATTCATCGGGCTTCCATAAATGAGAAATGACTTGATGGCGCACGCACGCACACACACACACACACACACCATGGCTTGTACTAGACCCCTTGTACTTTTTTAATGTATGGATTTTTTTTAAAGGGAAAGCAGTTGATTTAAAAAAAACAATTTGGTAGACAGAAGTGGAAAACATCACCTTTTAAAACTTTCATAGTTGGCCAATAAGCCAACAGTATGTAGGTGCCTATGGTACATTAACAAACAAAGAGGGAGAGCAAAAAAGGCTGCAGTCCTGTGCAGTTACTCAGGAGTAAGTGCCTTTTAACTTGGAGAGGATTGGGGTGAAAGTGTTTTAGAGCACCTGTGAACCTTTAGCATATAACATTCTTGGATGTTCACAGTCAAGATGTGGAATAATAGTTAAATGCTTAAAGTAAAATATAGCTTTCAAAAATTTTATGACAGTGGACTCAACCCTGTTTTTTAATCTTTTGTGCATTCAAGGAGCTGTATGTTTTAGACTACAAAACATTGCTTTGGGATTCAGAAATCGTCTAAAATACAAAGCTGACACATTAGACCAGAGACATCAAACACTTTAATTTTATACCTAGGAAATAGTTACTTCATTGCACTTGGAAAACTTTTGTTGGTACTAATAAGTGGCAGTATCTTTTCCTGCTCAGAAAACCAATTTCTCTGAATGATTCTGCAAATTGTCTCTTTCTTGTGGCTGCATCTAGTTGCTCTTTTAAAACATAGGTAAAAGCTCCTGGCCCTGAAAGGTTGGCAAACGTTCTGTGTAAATTGCCTAGAAACGGCCAAAAGGTAACAAACCCTCTTTGAAGCAGTGTTTACAGAGCTATTTTTGGATCCTATCTTGGTAGCTATTAAGAAGTCACTAGTGATACCAATCTTGTAGTGCTTGACATAAAATCAGAATCCGCAATAAATGTAAAGTTAATGAAAACAGACTGTTTGGACAGAGGATAAATTGACAATGTACTAGAGTGAGTCTAAGCCAGTTTCATGTGGTTAGCTGAATATAGCAGAGTCAAGTACATCTGTGTGTTTCTGTCTATAAGCTGTAATACATAAAACTCTTAAAAATCAATTGCTCACATGCAAACGCTTGGACTCAGCTCACCCAAGCCGCCATCCATGTTGATTGCCCCTTTTGCCCAACATAGCAAGCTATTTGCGTGAAAAAGTTCGCCTCATGGTCAACCTCAGCAGCCAACTCTCTAGGGGGAAAGGGGATTACAGTCAAGTGGCTGAAAGGTTTCTGTTCCTGTTTCAAAATCAGAGCACCAAAGCACCTCGGCAAAACTAACAAAACAACAGCCCTGCTAACAACCCCAGGGACAGAAGTGGCTGAAATGGTTGCAGGGGAACCCACTGCTAAGAAGAAGAATTGGTTTTTATATGCCGACTTTCTTTACCACTTAAGGAAGAATTAAACCTACATACAATCGCCTTCCCTTCCTCTCCCTACAACAGGCAACCTTGTGAGGTAGGTGAGGCTCAGAGTGTTCGAAGAGAATTGTGACTAGCCCAAGATCACCTAGTTGACTTCACGTGTAGGAGTGGGGAAACCAACCCAGTTCACCAGATTAGCGCCTGCCGCTTGTGGAGTGAGGAATCAAACCCAGTTCTCCAGATTAGACTCCACTGCTCCAAACCATCGCTCTTAACCACTGCACCGCTCTGGATAAATGCTGTTCTCCAAAGAGTTCATCTTGCCCTCCCTACCCCTAATTAACATACACTTATCAAAGGAAAAGAAAGATGAGCATAAGAGACCTGAATAATTTGAGTTTAACTAAAGCAGGCATTATTTACATCATTTTAGAAAACTGAAATTGTCCCATTTTTATATTATGCTTTTCTACCAAGGAAGTTTCCAGAATTTTAGCAATGGCCCTGTTCTCACCCGCCTCATTCTGACTGGTATTTTTTTCCATCAGAAACATAGTGACAATATCACTGATGTTGGTTGGATTTGGTGTTTCTTTTAACTAGCAAGGTATAGATGAAAAGGTAAAAGTCTCCTGTCCAAGCACCGGGTCATTCCTGATACATGGGGTGGCATCACATCCCAATGTTTACTAGGCTTTGTTTGCGGGGTGGTTTGCCAGTGCCTTCCCCAGTCATCTTCCCTTTACTCCAGCAAGCTGGGTACTCATTTTACCAACCTCGGAAGGATGGAAGGCTGAGTCAACCTTGAGCCGGCTACCTGAAACCAACTTCCATTGGGATCAAACTCAGGTGGTGAGCAGAGCTTTTGACTGCAGTACTGCAGCTTACCACTCTGCGCCACAGGGCTCCAGCAAGGTATACCCCAGCTTTATTAGCTCTACTATCCTTTCTTCCTACTATTTCACCAGCACCTTTAAATCATCGTGTAGTTAAGGGGACAAGAGCTTTCTGTGATTGTGATATATAGCAGTATCACAGGAAAAACTGAGTTCAAAATACCCGGGGCCTTGGACTGGATTCAAGGATGCTCTTCTGCAACCAGGAGGCAAGGAAAGCTCTATGTTTGTATGTGTGGGAGGTGCTTGCTGCTGGTCTGCAGGCAAGCAAATCTTGCCTTCTGCCCATACCGTGTCTGTTCCTCGTGCAAGAGAGCTCTCCCATTCAGGTTGTCTCACCATCCTCCCTATGACTGTGTGACCAAGATGCCCTAATTACCTTTAAGTCCCCTTGTCCCGGCTCCCTTAACCCAACCACACCCATGGATTGACTGGCTGTGTTCACAAATGTCTTCATTGTGGTGAGACATTCAACCCAATCAAGAAAACAGGACAATTTCAACAAGCCCCCTGACCCAGACTTCTAAGGGCTCCCAAACAGCCCTTGATCAGCTGTGCCCTGGACAGTTGATTCTTCTCAAGGCCCAGCGGGATAAGAAGTTGTATCCGGGCTCCCAGAGCTGTCCCGGATAGAACCCTACCAGCCAGGTGGAAGTCATTGGCCCAGGCTAGAAGTTAGGTGTAGATGTTAAAAACCTGGGAGTGTTCTGATGGATCATGGCTTTTGTGACTCTTCACTCCCTTATGTACCAGCAAAAAAGAAAAGCAGCATCCTAGTTTTTTCATAGTTATGGGGAAAATATTAGAATAAATATAAGTAAAAATTATAAGTTGCTGTGATTTCAATAGGACAAAGGGCAGGTGAAGTGGTCAAATAGGTGGAAATGGAATGAGAAGCTTTATTTACTATATTGCTTGCGTCATGGCTCATGAGGGAAAGTGTTACGTGGTTCTCCTAAACCCATCACAGGAGAACAAACACTCCTGGCCGTTTATGCACACACACGGAGAGAGCATGCACTTTTCCTGCTTTCATCGCGTGCACTTCTTTTGTTTAGAAGAAAAACGCGAGATGCCTTCTTGGAAACATTTAGACTTTCAAATAATCTCAAGGTTATGTAGTGAACAAGGGCCCTGCTGCATGTCTTTTCTTACTTTCATTGGACAAGCTCCGGAAACATTATTAATTATCCTTGAAATGAGCTATAACTGTAGCCACGAAAATGCTACTACAGCACAAGTGTTATAGACTTTCCTACTCTGAACTGTCATATATCATGCAGTAATAACAGGATTCCTTTGCTAAGTTTCTATGGTTTTGCAGCTGCATCAGATGTATCTGAAAAAATATAAAGCGGCAACTTATAGTCCACAGTCGTCTTAAACGTGTGGTTCTTCATTTGTTTGGAATGTGGAACATGGAGATGACCTCCTTCTGTGGAGGTTTGTAAGCGGAGGCTAGATGGCCATCTGTCAGCAATGCTGATTCTGTGAAGTTAGGCAGACCATCAGAGGGAAGGCAGGAAGGGTTGTGTTAGTGTTTGGCTCTTGTGGCCCTTTCTTACATTCCCATGGTAATGCTGATCGCCACTTTGGGGTCAGAAAGCAATTTTCCTCCAAGCCAAATTGGCCAGGGATCTTGGAGGGTTCCTTCTCCCCCCCCCCACATCATCTGGGCATGGAGTAGGGGTTACAGGGGTTGTGTGGGGGAGGTAGTTGTGTATTTCCTGGATTGTGCAGGGGGATGGACTAGATGACCCTGGTGGACCCTTCCAGCTCAATGCTTCTATGACCTGGACAGTGGACATTACTGCTTCAGAGCTCCCTCTTCCTTCCCGCAGAGCATGGAATGCTCCTTGATATACCAAGGAGATTGGAGTGATGAAGCAGTTGGGCAGATGGTTGGTAGATGGTTGGTGTGCAAGTGGAGGAAAACTCAAAAGTGACTGAACATAGGTGACAATCTGAAAACTATAGTTCATTTTGGGTTGTTCAATTATCTACGTTTTTATGCTCTGACTTGGATTTTGTTGAGAAATTCACTCATTAAAAAAAAGTTGCTTCGGGGGCCCTCTGGGATTAGGGACCCTGAAGCTTAAGCTTCATTAGTTTCACAGCCTCTGCCCAGAGCACATTAAAGCTCAAACAGGACATCCCTCTAGTACTGTTCAATGAGCCCCGTGATGCAGAGTGGTAAGCTGCAGTACTGCAGTCCAACCTCTGCTCACGACCTGAGTTCGATCCCGATGGAAGTTGGTTTCAGGTAGTCGGCTCAAGGTTGACTCAGCCTTCCGAGGTCGGTAAAATTAGTACCCAACTTGCTGGGGGTAAAGGGAAGATGACTGGGGAAGTCACTGGCAAACCACCCCGCAAACAAAGTCTGCCTAGTAAACATCGGGATGTGATGTCACCCCATGGGTCAGGAATGACCCGGTGCTTGCACAGGGGACCTTTACCTAGTTCTGTCACTCATGTGGCCAGTATACAGCTGTGGCAAGAGTTCAGAAGCAACTTGTCTTTACTTAACCTGTACTTATCCTGTACTTTCAGATCATTTTTATACCAAGATTTGAAATGTATTCCTTAAAAAAATTAAAGCATTTTTTAACCTATCAAGTTTGTTTGGATCCTTCCAGGTGGTCGTTGTGGGCTGGGAACTCAGATGTCTTTGTTTTGGCCTCCTGTGCCTAGTAAGGTATTATAGGGTAGTGTCTTCCTGTATGCTGTTTTGCCTACTAATATTATTTTCTTGCAATACCTTCATTGACTCATCATTCAAACACACAGGATGACTGCAAAGAGACCTTTCCTTTACAGTTATTACCTGAATCTTAACTTTTCACATCTAGCACCCGCTTAGCCGGGGTGGGTGGGGAGGAAACAAACGGTAGCAATTGAGACGTGTTTTCCTCTGGGGATCAAACAATCAGTTACTTCTTGTTGAGCCACTCAATAGCATCAACACATGGAGTCATTTTTCTGCATGGACAAGGAAAACACCGTTTATTGCACTGGCTCATTTTAGAAGCCTAATAGGAAGGGCTACAATGTCTCTCTGCTTTGTTTGCCAAACTCCTTCCTTATCTTTATGCGTCAAAGACACTCTCAGAAATTGATTGCACAAGCCTGCCTTCCCAGCTGTTTCCCTTGCCCATCTGAGCCAGTGAGTTCCTTGTGCCTGAAGCCTTCATTTGGAGGAGGACTTTGGTCTTCCAAACACATCCCTGCCAGGTGAAGAACAAAGGCTACAGGTGAAGGCTGTAATCCCTGAGGGAAAAGAAATAAGGAACTGAAAGCTGCACTGACAACTCCTGAGACATATTGTTTGCGGCAATCCCAGATGGTTTGACAGCAGGACCAAGCCAAAGGATTCTGCCCAATAGATCTTTTTCTTTCTGCAGGACCTTAAGCAGCTCACTAACAAAAGTGCATCTAGCTCGATGGCGCCTCATGAAGGCACACCCTGAAGCCAATGTTCCTATCTCGGTTTTGTAAGGAAGATGCCCAACGTTGCGTATGCAGTGCTTCGTTTCCTCTTGAGCATCCTCATCCCCTCCGCCAACCTCCTGGTCATCAGAGCCATTTGGCAGCTAAGGACAAAGAAGCCAAGCAGAAACTATATCTTCATCCTGAACTTGGCAGCTGCTGATTTACTGGTCGGCGTGATGTGCTTCGGGGAAGCGCTGGACGATGCCATAGACATAGCACTGGACAGAAACCTCACCGTTTGCCTCTTTAGGATCTGCATGAGCATTATTCCTTGCATCGGCTCCATACTGACCTTGCTCTTGGTTTCCCTGGACAGGTACTTGGCAGTAAAGCTGCCCCTTTATTACCCTACCCTCATGAGGAAGAAGCCGATTGTCTTCTCTCTTGTCGTCCTGTGGAGTGTTTCCTTACTGGTGGGGTTCATGCCCCTTTTCTCCTCCTACCTGCAGCAGAGTAATTTCATGGGTGAGTGCGGGCTCTTGTCTGCCACCAAGAGTGATTATCTGTTCATAATCTGCTTCGGCATCTACATCCCTGCTTTGTTGACCCTCGTCTGTTTGCACATTTCAGTGGGGAGGATTGCCTACCTACAGCACAAGAGGATCCGGCATGCCTTCCTGCACATGGATACCGCCTCCACGCACCTCCGCCATTTCAAAGCACTGAGGACAGTCCTTGTTGTGATCATCTGCTTCATTCTCTTCTGGGGCCCTTACTACGTGACGGCCATCGTGAGAGCTACTTGCAGCTCCTGCAAGCTGAGCCGGCTGCTGAAGGATCTGTTATTCATTCTAGGAGAAACCAATTCCCTGATCAATCCTTTTATCTACTCCCTGTACAGTAAAGACATAAGAACTCAGCTTGCCAAACTGATGAAGTGCAAGACCAGAGGCCAAATAAAACCATGTAGGTCGAATGACCAGGCTCTGATCCATTTCAACGTGCGGGCTCAAAGTAACTCGGCCTCGGGAGCAGCCACAAAACAATCGTCTGGGGACCAAGCTTCTAGCTCTCCTACCTTCAAGAGTTCGTCGGGCTTCAGAACAGTGTTCTCAGTATCTTGAACTGAGGCAGACGAAACAAAAACCCAGTCTTGAGAGACAAGATTTCTTGTGCACTGGTAATCAATAAAGAGGTAATGTAGGAAAAGTTCCCTTTCCACAGTCAGGGTTTGTGAACCAAGATTTGTGTTGCCTGTACCATCACTTGCTCTCCTGGATAGACAATGATCTGGTGATACAAAGATCACCAAAAGTGGGTTAAATAATATATAATGTATATTCACAACTAGCCAGAGTGCTTAACAAGTACAAATGTCATGGATATTGTATATTTCTTGGTCATCCAGGGGAAGGTTCATATATGCCCTTCTGAAACCCATAAATGGGATAATGTTTTGGGACTGGCAGATTAAGCAGAATGCACATTTTGAATACCAAATAAAGGGCTAAAACCAATCATAGTTTTTCAACAGTCCAATTGTTTTTAGCAAGCAACTGAGTCAGATGTTTTAAAATTCCCTCTTTATACTACAAGTGGGATGATGGTTGAAGTCATTGTCTTGTTTCATCAAATTTTGCCTGATTAAGAAATTTGAGATGGACAACTGCCTGCCCACTTTAATCAACAGTTGTCCCGCAAAAGGTAATTTGTGAGAGTAATTATATTTATTTTCAAATTTCAAATTTATAGCCCGCTCTCATTCCCAGCAGAGGCATAAACAGTGTATAGCTCCTTGAATGATTTTCCATTAATCAGGGGTGGGGTTTTCTATTGCCATTGCCATCTTTGGTTTGTTAATCAGTTGAATTTTGGATTTTCAGATACAGAGAATGCCACTCACTCCCCATTTCCTGCAGCGGAAGAGTTTTGTAGCTCTCTGTATGTGTAACCTGTCTGGAAAGTCTTTTGTTCATACCGTAGCGCTGTTTTGAGTGGTCTTTAGCTAACTTGTCTTTTCTGGTTTTCAGCCACTCACCAGCAATATGGGCTGTTCTACTTTAGAAGGCTTTTGTAAGGAGTTCTGAGCTAATTGATTTGAAGGGCTCTGAGCATTTGGGGGAAATGCTATAGGAATGGGCAATTTTATGTAAAGGTGTGAAGATGATGATTGAGGAACTAGCAAAACCAGCTGTAGCTATTCCAAGACATTCTTCAAAAACATGCTGAAACCACACATATTTGGATGTCTTTCAGGCAGATTTCTGGACATGCTTTGTATGTGTCTACTTTTTTGTCATTGTTAAGGCTTTTATGAGCAAGTATATCAGATATACCTTTAGTTATACAGTTATATCTTTCTAAGCCCACTGATGTCTGCTGACTTGGAAGGGCACAAGTCTGCTTAGAATTACACTGCATATGTTGTCTGAATAACTGAGGGGAGGGAGAAAGAGGGGGCGAAATGAACCAAGCATTCTGCAGTGAGCATCTTGATGCTGCTCCTTTTAAATCAAAGGATCAATAAACAAAGTGAAATTTGTTTTTTAAAAAACCCAGATGTATTTTTATTCTTTGTGTTATTCTTTCATGCTTCTCGCTAGAGTTTAGTGTTACTCATTCCAGTTGTTGGGTTTAACCCCTGGCCATTGTTCTGCTGATGTTATTGATCCCACACAGCAATTGCTACCCATGGTTGGTAGTCTCAACAGGCTTCACATGGTTCATGGACCACTAGTTTAGAAACTGGATTGTAGAATCTTAGCCCTCTCCCATTTGAACATCTACACAATCAACTCATTCCATAGATAACTTGTTATAAGTCCCACAGATGTTCTCTTTCATGCTGATGGGTCCATTAAATAATATGGGAGTCAAAGACCAGGGAAACCAAAGATGAATTAACATAAGCTAAGGTGTGTAATGCTAACAAAGCCCAAATGTGGGCCCAGATCCTTTGTATCACCTGAACAGCTGAACAGGTAACAGCTGAATCTCAGGAGATTTTTATATGCCGACTTCTCTACCACTTAAGGATTAAACTGGTTTACAATCCCCTCCCCCTCCCCACAACAGACACCCTGTGAGGTAGGTGAGGCTGAGAGAGCTGTGACTAGCCCAAGGTCACCCAACTGGCTTCAGGTGGAGGAGTGGGGAAACCAACCCGGTTCACCAGAGTAGCCTCCACCGCTCATGTGGAGGAGTGGGGAATCAAACCCAGTTCTCCAGATCATAGTCCACCGCTGTTAATCACACCACGCTGGCTAACCACTATACTACACTGGAGGTGGAGTTTAGTAAAAGGAGATTTCAGTCAGTGCATATATTACTGGGAGCTAAGTGGAGCGTGCATGTTACTCCCATTCTGCAGTTACTCCATTGGCTGCTCATCAGTTACTGAGCTCAGATCAAGGTTTGGCTATCATATACAAAGATCTTCATGCCCTTGGACCCTCATATATGCAAGACCGCCTCTTCACCTATGTCCCACCATGACAACTGTGCTCATCTGAGCAGAGCCTTCTGCAAGCGCCAAAGATCAACAACTGCCCATACAGGTGCCGTCTCTGCAGTGGCCCCACCCTGTGGAATGGCCTACCTGAGGACTCCTAAGCTCCTGGCATTTTGCAAACTACCGTATGTAAAACAGAATTGTTCAGGGCATTTTTTAAAACTGAAATAGAGCTACATCGTAAGAGACTGGTTAAAGAAAACATACTGTTTGTCTACTGATGTAATCACATTTCTGCAGTCCTTAACATGTCATGTGCTTTGTTCAGAAGGCAGCTCAATTTCAAAACTTCTGCAATTCCTAGTACTATTACATTGCTTATTAGATGTATCATCCTATTGATTATATTGATGTACACTCTAGTGTTCAATCTCCTGCCTAACATAGGTTCCCAGTTCCTCTTCTAACTTGAATGTTGTCAGTTGGGAGGGTAATGAATGAGAATGGTAATTAATGAAAATGTACACGGTTACTGTTATTGCAGGTGAATTTATTAGAATAGTGTAAAAAAAATCAGCGAATGTAGCTGGTGAGTCCTCCAGAGATTTCCTTCCCTGGCTAAACATACAGAGAGAAGCTCTGGAGGTATCTTCTAAAATGATGAATGAACCCAAATACCACTGGACAGCACTCTCTCTCATTTCTCCTCCCCCCAGCAACAGCAATTAACCAGTCATGGTTGGAAGAAAGATTTCATCATCTCTTTATCTTTTGGTAGGTTAGTAGTTAAGAAATATCTGGAATTAGCCTCCCTTTGTCATTGTGACCTTGGGTTTTTGTTTTTTTAGTTAAATGTAGACATTCTGCTATATTTTCTTCCTAGACTGCATCTCATAATTTCATTCATTAGCAGCAACATCGGGTAAAAGCTATCCTAACAAAAACGGATTCTGGAATGGCATTTTCCTTTAAAAATATAGATGCATAGTAAGGCCTGAAAATATAGATGCATAGTGCAGACTGAAAATGATTGCTAGCAATCCAAGAAGGTACTGCATATTTTGTGCAAAGCATAAGTGGAACAATTGCTAAATATATATTTCAATATATTTTCCACTTCACTTATTTATGTACTTACTTCATTTATTATAGCCCATGTTTCTTACCGACACTCAAAATACAAAAACTGTTCGCTCAGACATCATAAGACTTCTAATGATCAATGCAATAGAACTAGGATGACAGGACTGGAAAACAATACAAAAAAAAACCCCTTGTCTAAAGCATGTCATTATATAATGCAGAAAATGGGTAACAAAGGTAGAATGCAGTAAAAGGAAGGTGATACATCCAACAAGCACTGCAAAAGACTGCAATCCCATTCCCTTATAAAAGCAAAATCCTGAGCTGTTACATTATACTACAGTTCTAATCCCTTTATAAAAATCTTCTCCTGAACATTTCTGTTTTGCACAGTCTCTACAATGATAGAACCAGTGGGGGCCTTCCTGACTTCCTCTGGCAAACCATTCCACCAGGTGGGAGCTGCAGCAGGGAATGTGCATGAAAGGGCAGTTATGTGTCTTATCCATTTGCAGGGTGGTACTTTCAGAAGACTTAGGTCCAATGTATGAAGCAGTCATGGCAGCACATAGCCGGAGAGGTGGTCCTGCAGCTGTGTGGGTCCAAGGCTGTTAAGGGCTTTGTAGGTGATAACCAGAACCTTGAATTGAACTAGTAACTCATAGCTAATCAATGGAGTGACTACAGAATGAGTGTGATATGCACGTTCTGCCTAGCACCCAATAGTAGCAGGGCTGCAGCGTTCTGTACCAGCTTTCTAAGTTGACTTTAAGGGCAGACCCATGTAGAGTGCATTACAGTAGTCTAGCTTGGAGGTAACCACAGCACGAATCCATGTGACCAGATCAGCACAGAACCATCTTCCGGTCTATATAAAGTTGGAGGAAAGAGTTCTCACAACTTCATTAATTTACTTCTCCAGTAATAAGGTCAGGACCTTATGTGGGCTTCCTAGAGGCACCTGGTTGGCCACTGTGTGATGACCGCTGGACTTGATGGGCCTTGGTCTGATCCAGCAGGGCCATTCTTATATTCTTAAAACCCCATCTCTCTCTTAGCTGAACCAGCAAGTGCCAGCTGGACGCATCAAATGCGGGAAGGCCAATGACCTTCAAGATCTAAGCCTCCATCCCTATCTCCATCATGTCAGCATTCAGTCTGAAGTTGT
This sequence comes from Euleptes europaea, assembly GCF_029931775.1. Classification (NCBI taxonomy): domain Eukaryota; kingdom Metazoa; phylum Chordata; class Lepidosauria; order Squamata; family Sphaerodactylidae; genus Euleptes; species Euleptes europaea. The sequence goes on along the minus strand of NC_079316.1, from coordinate 30,410,485 downwards.
TCACCCTTAGAGATTTAACCACCCTAGTAAGGCATCGGTATGGAATTCACCGTACTTGTAGACCTTCTGTAGAACAATGAAAAAAATATCTCATGATGCTAATCAGGCTGGCATGTTTATTATTGACATGATTAATTTGTCCAAAGTAGCACTGACAGCAGACTCTCTGCAAAGGTCCATCAGTTTCAAAGCCTGTCTTGAAATGTATGAAGGGAGCTGAATTTTAGTCCACTGATCATTGCAAGAAAATTCTAAACAGCCATGCAATTTAGCAAACACTTGGAGAATCTTTATCCTGCAGGCAAATAGCATGAGGTCATCTTCAGACACGTGCTTTGGCCATGGATGATGACTCGTGAATGCCTTTTAAGGAAAGAAAGGGCAGAGAGTTAGCAAAGTGGCTAAAGCCACAGGATACTTCAGTCCAAGAGAAATTCAATAGACAGCACACGCTGGAAGTGTCAGGAAATTACAGGACCTTTGGCCTAATGGCTGTTCCAAGTAAACTGGTAAAAAGGTTTGATAACCACAGTGAAGATGCTTTGCTAAGAAGAGTCAACATGGCTCCTAGAAAGAAGAAGAGCCGATTTTCTTTACCTTTCAAGGAGAATCAAACTGGGTTACAATCATTTTCCCTTCCCCTCCCCACAATAGGCACCTTGCGAGGAAGGTGGGGCTGAGAGAGCTCTAAGACAGCTGTGACTAGCCTAAGGTCACCCAGATGGCTTCACGTGTAGGATTGGGAAAACCAACCCATTAGATTAGAGTCCATTGCTCATGTGGAGGAGTGGGGAATCAAACCCGGCTCTCCAGATTAGAGTCCACTGTTCTTAATCACTACACCATGCTGGCTCACAAGTCTTGCCTCACAAATTCTTTAGAGCTTTTTTTGAAAGTGTCAACAAACTTATGGGAAGGGGTGATATCAGTCTGCCAAAAAAGACTGAAAAAGTCCCTCGTAAAAGAATCCTGAGTAAACCTAACAGTAATTTAGTAAACCCAAGTTGATTTTCCTATCATTTAATAGCACAGTCTGCCATCAGCCTCTAATGTTGAATCTTCTTTTGACATCTGCATGTCTTATAGAACTACATAACTGAACTGTGTATATGCCAAACTGAAAAAAACCCCAAAAAATATCTTTTTGGTATTTATGGTTTTTTTTGTTTTGTTTTTTTTACAAAAATGGCGGCAATTAAAGGGAGCGAAAAGTGGGTCCCCCAATAATGCTGAATTTGAAAGAATCTGAAATAAATCTTCACTGCCAGCCTTCTCCGGAGAAGTGGGGCTGTGTGGATCCCATTTTTTTTGGGTTGGATATTTGTTGGGTTTAGGTTTATTAACCTGAATTCCTTTTAAAAAAATCCAGGTTTTCTGGATTTTTTTGGAAATTTTCAGGTTTAATAAACCCAAACATGAAAAATACAAAAAAAAAAAAAAAGGACACACCCCTAGTTACGGCAATCTAAGCCCACTGGTTTCAATATACTGTTGATTAGCCAACATGATTGATTATCCCAATCTACGTTGATTGTACATGCTGCTGTAATGCTTTGTGCATACATAAAGATCAGTGTAAAATACCTTGATTAGCCAAATGTTTTGGATGTCCACCTAGACCATTTGATCAAATGATGCCGAATGGTATAGTTCTGTACAAACCAGATCAATTTTGTTCCAGTCTTCAGCAGATGTAACTTCACTTTCTAATACCTCCAATGGTTTGAAGCCATTCGTTCTCTTTTTGGTAAAGGTTCTGCCCTCAGTCACAAAACAATCCCCCTTTTACCTACTCAACTCCAATTATAAGAACATGTAAACTCATTCATCCCCTGGTTCCTTTAAAATGAAGTACCTTCACTTTTGTTCCTACGTTGATTTTTGCTTGTTTCCCCATTGCCAGGAAAGAAACGGCAACTTTGTCTTGCCCAAAAATCCTGACACCGACGTTCTGGTTCAAGGACACAAATACGGGTTTAAATGGTACTGTAGGAGTGTACTTCTGCAACTGGTTTGGCCAGATCCATGTTTTCACTTTGTTGCCATCTTGGTCTGAATAATGTCCTCCTCGAATTGTAATATTTATCCTAAAGGAGTAAAATAATAACGTGAAATGAACTCAAAGAAAAAACACACACAACCATATTGCTTGCACTATATTTTTATCCTGCTCTTCCTAAGAAGTGCTCGGGTGGGCACACATGATTCCTCCTCTTCTGTTTGCCCTCCAAGTACACCCCTAGCAGTTGAATTGTATCTAGCCAGTTCTGTAAATACAATCTTGTCCAATTCCCCTCCTTAGTACAACTCTCTTCCTAAATAGCCTTTGTCCACATAGGTCCCATGGTTCCTAGAACAGCCTTTCTTTGGTTGATCAAAGGGGATCCTCTTTCTTCACCAGCTGAAAAGCTGGTTGGATTCTGCCAACCTTAAACCAGGGGTGAAAGTAACTAACATCTGTTTGTTTTTTAACCAGGACTGTCTTTCTTGGGGGAACTAAAGATGGGAGGTACCACTTGGGGCCCTTTTTCCCCCCGGTATGCAGTATTGCCGCATGTCAGCTGACTTTCACCCCTGACAAGGACCAAGTACTGGCATGCTCCCCCCCGCCCCCGCCCGCAGATTCATTACTTGCTTCAACACTTGCCTTAACCTGAGACCTTGGAGAGCCGCTGCCGGTCTGAGTAGACAGTACTGACTTTGATGGACCAAGGGTCTGATTCAGTATAAGGCAGCTTCATGTGCTCACTTCAACTTGCTTGCTGTGATGGCACCCCAACCAAGAACACCCTGTCCATAGCCAAGTAAATGTCTATGCTTCTGGTGCCTCCCATCACAATATTGCAGTGACCTGTTTGATATCTTTCGGCCAGTCTGCCCCTTCTAAAGATGGGTGGTGGCAACCTTATTGCACTGGTCTCGCCCCTTCTGCCTGACTGGTGCGCAACCCTGTCCCAGCAAACGTGCTCAGTCTGTGGTCTGAACCCCTGGCTGCCCTCTGCTCTTCATTCCCCTGAATGCCAGATTACACTTCCAATTTTCTCCCACCTCACTTCTGTTTAAAGCTGGCTGAGCCACCACTGCCAAATGGAAGAAGAGGATTACTGCCAGCATTTGTGTTCCTTCCAAAGGACAACGCACCTGAGGTACTTATACTGAAACAGAAAACATGTCCACTTTTGAAGTCCAGTGTTTTTTGTGCCAACTGCCAGCATGGTGTAGTGGTTTGGAGTGGTGGACTCTGATCTGGAGAACCGGGTTTGATTCCCCACTCCTCCACATGAGCAGTGGAGGCTAATCTGGTGAACTGGATTTGTTTCCCCACTCCTACACATGAAGCCAGCTGGGTGACCTTGGGCAAGTCATGCTCTCTCAGCCTCACCTACCTCACAGGGTGTCTATTGTGTCTATTGTGGGGAGGGGAAGGGAAGGTGATTGTAAGCTAGTTTGATTCTGCCTTAAGTGGTAGAGAAAGTCGGCATATAAAAACCAACTCTTCTTCATCATCATCATTGGGAATTTAGTGAATGTTTCGTACATGCTTAATGCCAGGCAATCTAGCCACCAAAAAGGGAGTTTGATCACACTGGATGTACTGTTAAAACAGTAAAACCTACCAACTCTTGGTTTTAAATACAACCTGCATAATCCATACTAAGTGCAGAGAGAGAGAAACCCAAATCACTAATTTAAAAGGACATACCACACAATTCCGTTGGGATGATAGCAAGTCCCTTGCCCAGAGGATTCAAACACCGCTTGGATGTCTGCATTCTCAGAACTGTCTTCTTGTACTATACAAATATAACCGCCACTCTCCTTCCTTGGTACAATAATAATGGCCAGATTCCCAGAGGGATAGCTGCACATGGATAAGGATCCTATGGCCCAGTTGCTTGCTTAGGAATGTTGCTGCATTGCCAGGAGTGCGGGGTGGCTTCAGTCAATTAGTTCTTGGGCGTTTTTAATGGGGTGCCACCCAGAAAATAGTGCCTAGAATTGTTGAGAGCCAGTTATAAGTGACATTTTGTGGCCATTTCTCTAAGCAAGATGCTCTCAGTTCCGTTTCTCATGTTCCATTTTGAAGACATAGGTTTGGATCCAGACTGATCTTTTTGCAGATGCCCATAAAGTGTGATTTCCCCCCTCCCAGCAGTCTAAAATGCCCTCCCAATCCAGTTCCTGGTAGTCTCCTCTCCCTCAGGAACAGGAGTTCAGGTGGCATTTCAGGCTGCCATGGGAGTGGGAAGCAGGAAAATCAAGCTCTATAGATGTAAGTTCTTGTGCACATGGACACTTTAGTTGGATCTAACTCATAATATGTTCATTTACCTACATTCCCATGAAAACTTGAGCTAAGCTAGAGGCTTTTCCTTATTCGCTGTGTCCTCGCTTGTAAGTTCCTGTTTCGTGGGGGGGGGTATCATTTCTGCGCATATATTGCTCACTCTTGTGGTCAATTTGATATTAAAAGTTTATATCCAGAGTAAAACCTACAGTTTAAATCTACAGGTAGATGTGTTGGATATAAACTTGTTTGATACCATATCTACCACTAGAGGGAGCAAAACACATGCAGAACTGGAAAGCCCCCCCCCCCCCCCACCAAGAAACAGGAACTTACACATAAGGAAACTGTGAATGCGGAAAAGCCTTAGGTCAAGAGACAAGGGGATGGATCCAAACGAAACCTGACATTTCTACCGATTTCCTCTTCCTGCTCATGTTCCCCTTCATGTCATTCCTCAAGATACCCTATCCCTCAGCAGCAGCATTTTGTGGACATTAGTGGGCTGCAGTGGGAGGGGGGGAAGCAGGAAAATTCCACACTGCCATTACAACATTTAGTCTAGATCCAACCCTAGGGCTGGACACCGGTGAGCTTCATGGCTGAGTGAAGATTTCACCATGGGGACTCCCCAGCCCTGGATCTGCACACTACCCACTGTACTATACGGATGCTTCTTGATTACTGTACTTTGATATAACCCTGTGTGTAAAGGTCATCACTCTTCTGTTCATCCAAGCAGCTCATGATGACATCCATGAGAGCTGTTCCATTTTATCCTTACCATTAGGCAGTATTAAGCTGAGAAAGAGGGACTGACCTAAGGTCACCAACCGTGTTTTCCTCAGCAGTGTTACACCGTCAAAGCTAACTGACTTCAATAGACTTAGAAGAGTGTGACTCTGTTTCGGGACTTCAAGAGAGCTAGAAGGGGGTAATATATAACTGAAGCCAGTCCACCCCAGTTCATGTCAGTGGGACTTGAAATGAACTTTACTCAGATCTTGTCAAAATATGGTTCAGATGCTGCCACCAGCGACGCGAGATAAGCCACAAAAGGATACAATATTTGCGCCGTCCCATCTGGAAACATAGTAAGAAACTTTACACCGTTTTTGTAGTATTGTTGCAAGAACTGATTTTTCAATAACTGCACAAGGGAAGAAAACAAGGTATGTAGAAAAACTGTCTTTATCTGCATGAGTCCCAGCTTTCAAAAGGCAAGCCGGTTGCTAGAAGATGGGTAGCTTATAAGAAAGATGGGTAGTGGCGACTAGCAACACAAAAAGTTGTGCTTTGTTGCATCCCTTGGTACTGGTTAATTTAATGAAGGGGTTGGCATTCCCAGATTCTGTGGGATACAAATGGGCTTTCCCAGTGGATAAATAGTACCCTACGGTCCATTTCAGGTCAGGAAAATTGCACAGGTGGAGGCTGAAGCCCTTCTCTACATGCACAGTCCCAAACTGAAGCAGTTACCGGGTATGGGAACTGGAAAACCCACAACTCATGTCTCACCCAACCTGCCAACTTCATAATGCGCGAATAGCATGGGTTTCTAATCACACTTCCTCTCCCCATCTCCCACAATCCCATCCACTGATATGATAATTCTCCTGGGCAAAATTCTATCCCAATTTTTTTTATAAGCCCACTGTTTATGGGTTGCTATTATTTTAGGGCACATGTAGGCAAAGTTGCTTTTTGCCAGCAGACAACGGGCATGCCGAAGCCAACAGCTGGCCATCTAAAGGGTAAAGAGCCAAGACCTTCACAGCTTCCAGATATTAAAGATATACTTTTGTTTTATTGTTTATTTATATCCCGCTTTTTTGCCTGATCGGGGACTCAAAGCAGCGGATATATGCTTTTTCCTTTGCACCCAGTTTGGTGCCATCCCCACTTGCACACTGAAGCAGTGCAACTTGGGGGGAGTGTACCAATGGGTTTTCCAGACTGCGATGTGATGTTGTACTCATATGCAGACATGGAGGGCTGAGCCTCCTCTAGTTCCCCATTTTCACAGGTGATGTGTAAGCCCAAATCCATAGACGTGGATGTCAATTCAATTTCAATACCTTTACTGGCAAACCATCGAGCAATCAGAGTATAACCTAGCCACTATACCTCATTTTACCTCACCTCTTAATTACATCACCAAGAAATTTAGCCACAGTTTCAATAATCTCAGAACTTCGGGAGGATAACAACAGGTTAATCTTACTATCATCAACTTGATCAGCATAATCTGAGAGAAAAGGATCTAAAAGGGCAGCATGAATTTCACAATAAAATGGACAATACAAAAGAATATGATCAATACTTTCTATCTCCCCCATAACACAGTTACACACCCTAGCGGAGTATGGAATTTTCTTATATCTCCCATACAAAATAGCAGAAGGGAGAATCTTAAAACGGGCTAGCATATAAGCTCTCCGAAGATGAGGAACAGTAAGACAGGAAAAGTACTCTGGCAGAGAATTTAATATCCCCCATCGCAATGGTGAACATCTACCAGAGGCTAAACTTCTAAGTTCTTGCATCCCACATGGATGTCAATCTGGACATTTAAGGATTAAGAACAGGGCTTACCTTTCCACCTGCAATGGTGAAGTCACAGCAAGAGATACTGTAGGTAATCTTTTCACTCCCTTGTTCAGTTGGCGTTACAGGAATCTTAGTCCAGCCTGTTAGAGACGGAGGCTCTTGGGACAGAATGTATGAAATAGTTTTGAGTTGTTTATTATCTAAGGAACATAAAGCAGCACAAAATGAATGCTGTATATATACATTGTATTGCACACAAAAACCACTCTGATGCATACAACCTCTTGTCTAACCATGTACTAATAATACAAAATAAACAATGGTTAAAACAATGTCTAATTAAAATCTGTACTTTCTTAGTGAAGATTTCAGAAGTTTCTATTTAGTATTTGTTTTTAATTACATCCCAGTTTTAGAGAAGATAAAATCTAGTCTTGTAGTTTGTATCTGCCAATGTCTTCTGTGCAACTTTAAATAACCAAGGAATGTTTAAAATTTTATTCACATGATCAAATAGCGTATGCATGCAGGCTGGTCTGTGGAAGTAGGTTCTCCACCTGGGACTGATAATTTCAAACTGAGTTAATCATTGATTGTTTTGTAAGAAAGTATTCTGCCTGTTTTATAAGAAGAGTTGGTTTTTATATAACGACTTTCTCTGCCACTTAAGGGAGACTCAAACCGCCTTACAATCACCTTCCCCTCCCCACAACAGACACCCTGTGAGGTAGGTGGGGCTGAGAGTGTGTGGCTAGCCCAAGGTCACCCAGCTGGTTTTGTGTATAGGAGTGGGGAAACAAATCTAGTTCACCAGATTAGCATCTGCCGCTCATGTGGAGGAGTGGGGAATCAAACCCGGTTCTCCAGATCAGACTCCACCGCTCCTAACCACTGCTCTAAACCACCACACCACGCTGGTTTCCAGCAACAGCCTTAGAGGTAGTCTGTGTGGGATTCTTCATGTACAGAGACCACTTAAAAATAGCCTCTGTGTGGTGACACAGAGCTGGATCCAGAGTTGGAAAGAAAGGCCTTTCCATTAGCAGAAGTCCTTACAAGGAGTGAGCTGCCATTTTGGCAAATTTCCCACTTCAGCTGCACCCCCCCATGGTGTAGCCCAGCTGTTCCCTGACCCTCCGAAGCACTGTTTTGGTGGCACCTGGAGGTGTAGGGTGATCCACTCTGCCATCAAACCTCTGCTTGCAGTTCTTTGGATCCAACCTTTACAAGTATACTATCTCACCACTGTTGCAATGGGCACCAGTCTTGGTTTCTTAGATTGTCATCAAACGAAGAAACTCAATGCTAGTGCAGCCATGCCAGAAAGAGGAAACCAGGGCTACATGCTACACTGGCCCAGGATCAAATTGTTAGCACATGCGCATACAGTACATTACATACAATATTTTCAAATTATAAAACTTGTAGTTCTTTGTCATTAGCTGCATTCAGGCATCCCAATAAATGATATTCTACAAACCCTAGTTACTCTTCTGGATGTATGTAACAAATCCTGGTTTGTGCATACATTCTGGTTTGCTCCATCATCCACCTCCCAGTATGAAGGGCATCCTTCCCACACTGACCTCTCTACGGGTAGGTAGCCACAAGGGGCACTGCTACCCAACAAATCTGTAGTCTGGGAAATTCAGGTGTCAAAACAAAACCACAATTCATAGAAACTGTGGTTAACAAATACTAGTATGAAATCCCAGCCTACTGCAGTTTGTTAGACTGTCTGCACTCAGATGTCTCAACTAACTGGGATTGAAATTATGGTTTATGATGATATATAAATAAGCACTGGTGTCTGAGAGAAAGGTTTACTACAATAGCACAAACATGTTAGTGATTATTGCTAGATTCACACATGGCACTGAGGTTCTGACTCAGGGGGACAGTTGCCCCAGCAATGAGAAAAGGACTTCATAGATGAAGTAACTGTTATCGTGGGGTTTTTGAAATACTGCTGCTCATTGCTCCCTATGGCTGAATCTGCTAGTACATTTGGAATAGTTGATAAGAGTGTAGGGAACTGTTTGCTTTATGTCAGACTTGAGCTACATATCATACTGATATGTCAGTTTGTTAATCATCTCCAAAAGCTTTACAATCTCTGGAGAAAGCCAATGTCTGTGAGCATCCCTATCTTCCAGCAGCTGTCAATGCTGGGCTGTTTTTGTTTAAATTTATAGGGAGAGGGAGGAAGGGATAAAATGCACTTTGCAGGTTAGAACTACAAGGCTGCTGAACCCTGCCCTTTTGTCCCCCAAAACCACAAACACATCCACTTTATTTCATGTGCACTAATATTCCCATATATATTTGGCCGCCAGAGTATGATGTCTCATCATGGGGTTTTGAGACATCCAGCCAAGAAATCAGAAGGAGATTGAGACCTGGAAGGGCAGCCATGAAGGAGCTAGATAAGATGCTTAAGTGTAAGGATGTGTCACTGGCAACCAAGATCAAGTTAATTCACGCCATAGTATTTCCCATTACTATGTATGGGTATGAAAGCTGGACAATGAAAAAGCTGATAAGAAGAAAGTAGATGCCTTTGAAATGTGGTGTTGGAGGAGAGTATTATGGATACCCTGGACCGCCAAAAAAACAAATCAGTGGGTTCTAGATCAAATCAAGCCTGAACTGACCCTAGAAGCTAAAATGACTAAACTGAAGCTGTTGTACTTTGGTCGCATTATGAGACACAAGAGTCACTGGAAAAGACAATCATGCTAGGAAAAGTTGAAGGCAGCAGGAAAAGAGGAAGACCCAACAAGAGATGGATTGATTCAATAAAGGAAGCCACAGCCCTCAGTTTGCAAGACCTGAGCAAGGCTGTTAAAGATAGGACGTTTTGGAGGAGATTGATTCATAGGGTCGCCATGAGTCAGAAGCGACTTGATGGCACTTAACACACACACACACAAGATCACTGTGACCATGGTACACACTAGCAAGCACAATCCACCGCAACCACAGAATAATCCAACTCACGCTCAGGAGAGGAATGCATTCGAATGATTTGTTTTTCTTGTTGTGCTGCCAAGAAGGACAATTGTTTTGCCATTTGTCTCTCTCGCATCCTGCAAAAAATCAAAGTGCACACGGCATAAATTCCTGGTTTCCTGAGTTTATATACATATGCTCGTGGAAGGACAGTGAAGGTAACTGACAACGTAGCTTGTGTGACAGAAAAACTGCTCTTCTAATACTTCCTCTTCCCAACAGTTTTTCTGCAGCAGATGCGGCTGGTGAAGTCCTGGTATATGTGCTTGTGTGTATTGCAGTTAGGCCCTAAGAGTCTAACTCACTTGACCATTACAGTCACCTTCGGAGGCCCTGGTTTGGGTGTTCCCACCTTCTCAGATTAGGTGAGTGGCAACCCAACTTCTTGATCATGGCGCCAAACATCTGGAATTCTCCCCCACGGAGATTCATCAGTTGCTGCCTACCGCCAGCAGGGGAAGACTTCTTTTGTTCTGTTTGGCGTTCCCTCACTGATTCCCCGCTTTCCTCACCAAATGTTTTAATTGTGTTTTTCATGCTTTTGTATATATTTTAGTTCTGCCTTTAATTGTTTTCATGCTTTTGTACATATTTTTGTTCTGCTTTTAATTGTCTCCAAGATGTGTTAACTTGCTGTGCGGGCAAAAAGGAAGAATGGAAAGTTGGTAAAATAATTAAGTAAGAGCCCAGGCCAGAGATTCTGACTAAGAAGCAAGGAAAGTGATGGAGTACATGTCCCTTCCTCATATCTTTTCCTGCTTTAAAATTGATTTTTGATCCTGGCTTGCCTCAAAATTACAGATTTATTCCTGAAAATGACTGAGAAAGCAGTACCTTTGGCGGGCCCTTTCCCGTGCTATTTTTCTCTCAGCCTCAGACCCGTGGGCCTTATGGGGGGTTATATCAATCCATTCCACTCCCACCTTTGCATAGCGCTTCCTTTCATTCACAAGGAACTCCTGTAGGTCTCTGCATGGCTGGCAACAGAAAAGCTGGAAAGCAAGGGCCCGCTATTACATGGCAGTGTGGTCCCTGGCTTTCCAAAGAGCCCAGAAGAATGCTTTTCCATTACTTACAGATCCATATTCGGCAATTTTTTCTAGACTTTCAAATGAAGGAAAGTCTCTCAACAAGCTGCCGCAGAACTCACAGTTCGCAGGATATTCTTCCACCAACTGTAGAGAGGAATTGGGACAAAGTTTTTAAAAGTATCAGTGGTAATCATCATGCTACAAGCTTATAAAGAATAACATTCCTTTACTTATTTTTTTAATTTTGTTGCTATTTTTTTAACTCTTTATTTTGAGTTTTGTTGATGACAACAACAAAAATAAAAACACAACAGCAATACGTTAGACATCATTGTACAGTCAAGATATGTTTCAACACTTGGTTCCAAAATATGTTCCAATATTATACTTTGTTCCAACATTATACACCAGTGCTTTTAACAGAAAAAAATACCATTTAGCAGAACTTAATAAATCCAAATCATCCGATAGTTTTGTGGGCACTGTTTACGTCGTGATGCCTCCCCTCTCCACATATTCTAGAAAAGCCAGCCATATATTTAAAAAGTTTGTAGAATAAGTTATTTGCTACTTTGTGTTGTGAAGATATCTTATCTGAAATTAAAAGGTTCCACACCTTCTCATACCACTGCCCAATAGAAGGCATCTTTGCTTTTTTCCAATACGAGGCAATCAGAAATTTTGCTGCCAGTAGCAGTATTGAAATCAGTTCCCGTTTTTGGGTAGGGAGTTGTTGAATATCAAATTTTTCTAGTAGGACAATTAAGGCATCATGAGGGACTTTGTACTATGTGATTAATTCTATCTCTCGCAAGATCAATTTTGTTGCTATTTTTAATTGCACAATCATATTTTTTTATATTTGTAAAATGATTTTATATAACACTGTTTACAACTGTTTACAACAGCCCGCTACACAAAGTCATGTGGACAATCTCAATCATTACAGAAGGTAGGAAAGAGGAGGGGCTGTGTACATTCCCCAATGCAGCAACAAAACTGGATGAAGGTACTTGGAGCGGTGGACTCTGATCTGGAGAACTGGGTTTGATTCCCCACTCCTCCACATGAACAGCAGACGCTAATCTGGTGAACTGGATTTGTTTCCCCACACCTTCACGTGAAGCCAGCTGGCTGACCTTTGGCTAGTCACACTCTCTCAGCCCCACCTACCTCACAGGGTGTCTGTTGTGGGGAGGGAAAGGGAAGGTGAGTGTAAGCCAGTTTGATTCTTCCTAAAGTGGGAGAGAAAGTCAGCATATAAAAACCAACTCCTACTCCTACTCCTTGGCTTTTCTTTTGTGGAACCATTTTGTTCCCCAAAGAAGAAGAGTTGGTTTTTATATGCTGACTTTTTCTACCACTTAAGGCAGAATCAAACCGGCTCATAATCACCTTCCCCTCCCCACAACAGACACCCTGTGAGGTAGGTGAGGCTGAGAGAGCATGACTGGCCCAAGGTCAGCCAGCTGGCTTCGTGTGTAGGAGTGGGGAAACCAACCCGGTTCACCAGATTAGCATCCGCCGCTCATGTGGAGGAGTCTTTTATAAGTCCAGGAACCCTCTCCAGTATGGCTGGAGATAAAGTATAGATTGGATTCAACATTATTACTTTTAATTTAATGGTGGTTTTAATGCTCAAATCAGATGTCATGACCAAAGTGGCATTTGTGGCGGCCACGAAGTGAATCTGGTTAATTGCTGGGCTCATATATTCCCTTCCTCCTTCTATGCAGAACACTGAGATTGAAGACATGGGTTGGACTTCTTCAATCTAACACCAAGGAGTTGTGACATCCAAATGTAGGCTATTTAAGAGCTTGGATAGTTCTTTTGTGTTTGTTTTGTGTGTTTTTTTGTTTAAAAAAAACACAGAACTGGGAAATAAACTGCCCTTGGTTTATTAAGGCACCCACTTTAGAAGAAGAAGCAGAGTTGATTTTTATATGCCGACTTTCTCTCTCACTTAAGGGAGAATCAAACCAGCTTACAATCACCTTCCCTTCCCTAAAACAGACACCCTGTGAGGTAGGTGGGGCTGAGAGAGTGTGACTAGCCCAAGTTCAACTAGCCTGTGAGGTAGGTGGGGCTGAGAGAGTGTGACTAGCCCAAGGTCACCAAGCAGGCTTCATGTGTAGGAGTGGGGAATCAAACCTGGTTCTCCAGATCAGAGTCCACCGCTCCAAACCACCGCTCTTAACCACTACACCACACTGGCTCCACTTTAGGACATCACAACTAATTTGTAGTGAACCATGCGAGGGAGGGAAAATACGGGAGGGAGGGAATGTGCAAGACTGGCTACGAATCAGACTCGTGGCCACTGTGAACAAACTCAGTCTGTCATATTTGAATTCAGCCTAACTTTGATTAGATCCATTTGGACCCATGAGAATTTCAATGTACATAAGAACTAAAGAAGAGCTCCTGCCGGATCAGACCAGCGGTCCATCCAGTCCAGTATCCCATTTCACATAGTGGCCAGCCAGTTACTATGGAGGCTCAACAACAAGGCATAGAGGTTTTCCCCTGATGTTGCCTCCTGGCATTGACATTCAGAAGTTTGCTGACTCTGAGGTTCCTTTTAGACACCACGGCTAGTTGCTACTGACAGACCCGTATTCCGTAAGGACCAAGATTTCCGCAAGCCACGGTGCGGGGCGGGGGACCACCTAGTGATCACAGAAAAACTAAATATTGTCTAGTATTCCAGGGCTATGTAATGCATTCTAAGATTTAATACAGAAAAATAAGAGACAATTACTGAGGTTCATAATATCTTACCAAGAAAGCGAAATGGACAAGCTACTTCCTCTTAACGCCTTCTCGAACTTATAAAATATTTTCTTCAAAACGTACATTTTGGCTGCAACCCAGGTCTAATTTAGATGCGATAAACGTGACACAATCTGGTGCCAAAGCTAAGAATGTTTAAAACAATATTGATTTCAGTATCGGGGTTAAGCGCATATAGTGCAATCCTTAGGAGAGTTATATCCTTGAAGTTAAAGGGCTTAGAAAGGTATAACTCTGCTAAGGATTGTTCGGTTAATGAGAGAAATAACCACCAGGGGAACATATGGATTCTTTAGGCAAGCAAAGAGCTAGGACCAAAGATTGACACATACATGTATAAAAGAGCCACTCCTTACTTACAAGACATATGCCTAACAATCATTAATAATAGTAACAATGCAACTTGTTACTGTCATTTTTGTAGAAGATCTGAGCTTTTCAGTAATATTGGTTAAGCTTCTTCTCTACCCAGAAAGAAAAATTATGGGGGGGAAATGTTGTGCAATGGATTTTCATCAAAATTTTACTGTCAATTTTCACAGTGAATGCAGTTCCCCAAAACTGGGCAGACGCCTAAACATTTCTTAAAAGAAGCAAATTTCAGTTTCAAAGAAAAGATTTATAATTACTAATGTGCAACGTAGTTAGCAAAATACTGAGATAGAAGAAGAAAACTCAAGCAAGGCACAAGGAGCAGGTGCCTTTTTCCAATCCAATTTTTCTATCAAACAAACAGTGCTTATTTCCCTGACTCCTTGAATATTCCTCTATGTCCTTATACCTTCACTACTAGCTGGGGGTGCTACATTTTCATTGGAGTACATGATAGCATTCAACAGCAATGAACCAAGACCATTCAACCTCCATCCACGGCTCCTTTTTCTTTGTCTGTATCCCTGCCCAAACCCAGATGGTGAAGCTGGGCTACCATGATTGACAGCTCGGAGAGTCTCTTTTTCCCTTTTACTTTCTAAAGAGATTACAGGTAACTGTAAATGATCCAATTTGTTATTTCATTAGGGATCCTAGAGCCATCTGGCTCCCAAAGAGCTTGACAAGAAGCAAAGCAGGCAAGATAAACTGTGTTATTTTTCTGTCTCTGTTCTTAGAGTCATATTGTCTCTGATTACCTCTGCTCCCATATGCAAAGCATTCCTCCAGACTCCTTTGGTTGTTTCTGCAATCCAATCCAATCTAATCTTCCAGGGGGTATAACATCAGAACACAGGTAGAGGATCACATATGTGAAATATTTCCTAACTCTAAAATCTCCCAGTATACAGAAAAGTTCAGAATAAGGAAAAAAGCTACAATGGAGGGCAGGAGAAAGATGTAAGCTGCTTTGGGTGCCCAATGGAGAGAAAGGTAGGGCATAAGTGAAGAAAATAAATAAATAAATAAAGCTACATGATATCTCTTCTGCCTTATATGTTAACTTTCTGTGAACAAGGAGTTTTTAATTAGGGGGATTACAGTCATATAAACAAGTAGTGTTTATTTTGGGGGGGATTATTCAGTCATGTAATCCCGATCCTGCTTTATGAAGTGGTAACATTCTGGAAGGACTGTACCATTTGTGAATTCAAAAAACATCCAAGTAATTGTTAGGGCCAAGGCTCACGTTACTCACAGGAGCCTTTTTCCTCTTCTTTTTTTAATAACATGTTTCAGGGAATCTTGAATGGCAAGCTGGCAAGAGGAAAGGGAAGTAGGAGTGAGTAATGTAGTGGGCAAGTTTGCAGATGACACAAAATTATTCAGGAAGGTGAAAACCATAAATGACTATGAAGAGCTGCAGGAGGATCTCCACAAATTGGGTGAGCAGGCAACAGGGTGGCAGATAAAGTTCAGTGTTGGTAAGTGTAAGGTGATGCACACTGGAACAAAAAAATCCCACCTTCAAGTATAGGCTAATGGATTCTGAACCTGCTGAGCCTGAGGGGAAAAGATCTTGGGGTCATAGTAGATAGCTCAATGAAACTGTCAACCCAGTGTGCTGCAGCAGTGAAAAAGGCAAACTCCATGTTGGGCATCATTAGGAAAGGATTTGAAAACAAAACGGCTGATATTATAATGCCCCTGTATAGATCTAAGGTGCAGCCTCATGTGGAATATTGTGTGCAGTTCTGGTCACCATATCTCAAAAAGGACACTGCAGAAATAGAAAAAGTACAGAAGAAGGCAAGCAAGGTGATTATGGGGTTGGAGCACTTTGCCTATGAGGAAAGGCTGAAGAGTCTGGGACTATTCAGTTTAGAAATTAGATGACTAAGGGGGGACATGATAGAAGTTTATAAAATTATGCACGGGGTGGAGAGAGTAGACAAAGACTCCCTCTCCTAAAATAACTAGAACTCGAGGGCATCCAATAAAGCTGATGGGCAGTAGATTCAGGATGGACAAAAGGAAATATTTCTTTACACAGCAAGTGATTAAAATGTGGAATTCGTAGCCAGAGTATGTAGTGATGGCCATAGGCATAGGCAGCTTTAACAGGGGATTAGACAGATTCATGGAGGATAGGTCTGTCAGTAGCCACTAGCCATGGTGACTAAAGGGAACCTCTACATTCAGAGGCAGTCAATCTCTGAATCCCAGTTCCAGAGGCAACATCAGGGGAGGGCCTAAGTCTCTATGCCCTGCTGCTGGACCTCCAGAAGAACTGGTTGGCCACTGTGTGAGACAGGATGCTGGACTAGATGGACCACTGGTCTGATCCAGCAGGGCTCCTCTTATACTCTTAAGGGAGAAGGCTGCTCAGAACTTTTTCTGCCAGTTACCTGATTGCTCAAATGCAGCCCTTCTCCAGCAGTTTCCCCATCTGCAATGGAAAGGGGGCTACAGGCTCCATGGCGATGGAAAGTGATGTCAAGTTGCAACCAACTTATGGTGACCCAGTAGGGGTTTCAAGGCAAGAGATGTACAGAGGTGGTTTGCCACTGCATGTCTCTGTATAGCAGCCCTGCACTTCCTTGGTGGCCTCCCATCCAAATACTAACCAGGGCCCAACCCTCTTAGCCTTTGAGACCTGATGGATCGGGCCAACCTGGGCCATCCAGGTCGGGCCCACAGTCATCAGGAAACATCATGAATAGTTCATTTGTATCCCACTTTTCTTCCATCACGGAACTCAACTGGCAATTTTCACTCATTCGGTGTAGAGGGATCAAAACAAAGGGGGGTGAACAAGACTTACATTCTTAAGGGAGAAGGCTGCACAGAACTTCTTTTGCCAGTTACTTGATTGCTCAAATGCAGCCCTTCTCCAGCTGCAATGGAAAGGGGGCTACAGGGTCCATGGCAATGGAAAGTGCTGTCAAGTTGCAACCAACTTATGGTGACCCAGTAGGGTTTTCAAGGCAAACCTTGAGGGCATCAAAACAAAGGGGAGCGGACAAGACTTCAGGCCACATGAGCCTATCGTGTGCTCTGAGATTTATGACAAAGAGGCAAAAAGCCTCTGAAACAATTGGCAAGTCATTTTCTCTCCCACCTCAACATCATAAACCAATGTTACAGTGAATGGAAGAAAACTAGCCCCTCAATGCATGCAAAATAGTAGTAGAAGAAGAGCTGGTTTTAATATGCCAACTTTCTCTACCATTTAAGGAAGAATCCAACCAGCTTACACTCACCTTCCCTTCCCCTCCCCACAACAGATACCCTGTGAGGTAGGTGGGGCTGAGAGAGTGTGACTAGCCAAAGGCCACCCAGCTGGCTTTGTGTGTAGGAGTGGGGAAACTAACCCAGTTCACCAGATTAGTGTCTGCCACTCATGTGGAGGAGTGGGGAATCAAACCCGGTTCTCCAGATTAGAGTCCACCGCCACAAACCCCAGCCATTAACCACTACACCACACTGGATCAGTAGGAAAATCAATGCATACTTATAATCACAATCAAACTGGGGCATGAGGAGATCATACCTATCTTATCAAACACCCCCAGGTCCCTGCAAACACAGAACAAACCACTGTCATCAATAACTGAGGATGGTTAAAAGATTGCCATGATCTGTGGTATGTAATGCATAATTTTATTCTCATCCCTCCCTAGTTATTATGGAATCATAATCACTGAGCGGAAAAAGCCCTCACCGCTATTTTCATGTCTTCTCGTGATGCTTCCCGTCGATATGCTAGGATAGTCGGAGGCCCAACACTGGACAGCGTTTGCAGCGATTCCTGAAACAGCTTTACAAATTCTTCTTTAAACTTAAAAAAGCAGAAAAACAATATGCAAATTAGAGACTTCTCCATTTCGATCTCAAAACTATTTTTGCCAGAATATCCCCATGAGATTACTCCCGGATAAACGGTTTCAGCCTGGATTGGGCGCAAGGGATGCACGCGCAGGTATAGAAGTGGGGTAGCTTATATGGGAAGACATTTTAAATAGAGACTGAGTGATTCATACCTCCGTGTCACATAAAATGTCCAAACTGCTGAGGTCTTGGGACAGGACAGCATAAATATCTAAACATCACCAATAAGAAGTAGTTAGGAAATCAGCATGTTCTTGCTTTTTAGAAATGATTCTTCCTCATACATGTCCACATGACTCACTTGTTTAAGCTGGGGGAGTATGCTGAAACAGCATAAGCAGATCCCCCCTCTATAGATAGACAATGCAAGAAAGGACACTACAACTTGCACTGATTTGCACAACAATGCACAACATCCATTTAAAGTGGTTAATTAATATTCCCATTTACCCACCAAGGACTGAGACTGAGAAATAGCCATGTACATATTTAAGGCAAAGGGCATAGTAGAGGAGGTTTATGGCTGAACAGAAGTTACACCTCCTAGGTTCACAGCCAACTGGCTCTGCTACTGGTATTCTGTGGATCTGTCAAGACATAAAAGTGGTGCTTATAAACAGGAAAGAAGAAAAGAATGACCGAGGGGATCAATTTACCATTCTCAAGGTTTTCATCCTTCAGCTTTGTCTTGGCTGGAAAGAAAGTAAGTACAAACATGACACAAGGCCTAACAACAAATACCTGCTTTTGCCTCTCTTCAATGAGAAGAAGTATTGATGGAGGCTAGATGGAAAATAGGCATCCATAGAGGGGCAGACTCTAATCTGGCTCTTCAGTGTGATCCCGTAGTTAAAGCAAACACATTTATAAATGAAATGCCACCAGCCCAGCATCAGTGAGCGTTGTTGGCAACCTATAGCTGGAATGCTTCCCTGAGGGAGGGGCTGCGGCTCAGTGGCAGAGCATCTGCTTGGCATGCAGAAGGTCCCAAGTTCAATCCCCACCATCTCCAGTTAAAGGGACTAGGCAAGTAGGTGATGTGAAGGACCCCTGCCTGAGACCCTGGAGAGATGCTGCCAGTCTGAGTAGACAATACTGACTTTGATGGACCAAGGGTGTGATTCAGTATAAAGCAGCTTCATGTGTTCATGTGATGAAACACTGGAACTCTGTCCCATTGGTGAAGTCTGACCAAGTGTATGAAGCTGTCGCAATATACCTCCCAAAGAACATTTCACTCATCTGATAACAACTTCTTGGTAGTCTCTGGCCCCAGAACTATCTGGCTGTCCTCAACCATGGCCAGGGTTTTCTTGGCTCTGGCCCCAGCCTGGTAGAACTCTCTCTCTCAAACGAGACCCGTGCCCTGTAGCACTTAGCTCAGTTCTGAAGAACATGAAGGGCAAGGGAAGGGAGCCAGTGTGGTGTAGTGGTTAACAGCAGTGGTTTGGAGTGCTGGACTCTAATCTGGAGAACCGGGTTTGATTCCCCACTTCTCCACATGAGAGGCGGAGGCTAATCTTGTGAACTGGATTTGTTTCCCCACTCCTATACACGAAGCCAGCTGGGTGACCGTGGGCAAGTCACAGCTCTGTCAGAGCTCTCTTAGCCTCACCTACCTCACAGGGTGTCTGCTGTGGGGAGGGGAAGGTGATTGTGAGCCAGTTTGAGTCTCCCTTAAGTGGTTGAGAAAGTTGACATATAAAAACCAACTCTTCTTCATGTACGACGGAGATGTTCTGCCAGGCATATGGTTGAGGACAGCAATGGTTATATGGATTAGCTGGTCTCCCGCCCCTTCCTTCCCTTTCCCCTTCCTTATAGTTCCTTTATTCTCCTTTTCCTTCCCTATAGTGTATTTTCTCCATCCTTGTTGCCCCTCCTTCTTTGGGCCTGTTGGACTCTTGCTGTTGACCGTCTGTTTTGCTGTTGACCATCTGTTTTGTCATCCCTAGGCCAACCCCCTGTTTGACAGCTATTTTAGGAGCTAGTTATGTCGTTGAGACAGCATCTGGGTTTTTAGAATCGGTTTTAGTTTTAAAGTTTCCATTATATTTTAATGTTAATATACGTGTTGATGTATTTAACACGTTGGAAGCTGCCCTGAGCCCGGCTGTCCCAGGGAGGGTGGGGTACAAATCTAATGAATAAATAACTATCTGCAAATGTGAAGAAACCCCTCTAGAACATGGAGAAGGAATCTCGAGTGAGGCAAGGGAGGTGGGGTGGACAAAGTAGTCCCTGCGTACTGCCATACAGATGCCATGTTTACTACTTGTCAGACTGCAGTAAGCCCTAGCTGACACTACTCTTCCTGAACTCTGTCAAACGCTCCCACAGAGTGCTTAATATAGTCCCCTAAAATAAATTCCCTATAAAAAGTGGTCAGAGCCTGTATTTAGAAGGCTGAAGGACAACGCTCCTGGTTGTGAGTCTTTTGCTTCTAAACTCTACCGTGGTGTTGCACTGGGATAGGACCTGAAAATTACCATACTGTAATTTCTCCATTAACGTCCTTGAAATAAGAAACTGCAGAGCAAAAAAACAAAAAACCCTCCTCCTGATCTTGGCCCACACAAGGATAAATGATGCTGTAAATAGATAATTCAATTAAGGCTGTAATCCTAGGTGAACTCAGCTATGGGTTAGTCTGAAAGGGCTGGTTGTCCAAGCAAAAGGCATTTGTGGTTAAACAAGTGAGGGTGACCATAATTTCCACCAGTTCTCATCCCCGGCTGCAACCACCCTCATATCCTACACTGTTCCTGAGTGCTCCCTGAACCTCAGAAGGGGCTTTTAGGGGAACACGGGGGGGGGGGGCTGCAGTAGCAGAGGGAGATAGGAAAGACCTTTTCCTTAGATAGAACTCTGTTTAAGGGCTCAAACTGGTGATTTGCTTTGGTCCATAAAATGCAAACCTCAGGCTCCTGCAGCCTTCATTTGCCTTAGGGCTGGTGCAGGAAAGGGAAGCTGTGTTTAACCCTTCCACCTCCACCCTGTTTTGCTATGCAAAAATCAAGCTCCCAGCTTTGCCATTAATATTTTAAAGGGGGGGGAACACCTGTTTTAAGAGGCCTTGTTGATTAAAACAGTCTCTCCCCTTCCCTGCACAGCCTCCAGACAAACTGCTTTTTAAGGACTGAATGAGAGTGTGTCTCATCTGTATGGTTCATTGAATCTAACTGAATTCAGTGGGACATAAAATAAGCATGCCTGGGACTGGTCTGCACAATGAAGGATACGACTCCTTTTTGCTCTGTATATTGTAAACATCACAATAAATGCATTACTCACGCTTTTTCTTGGCCAAGTGATCATAAAGCCAGCTTGCATCTGTCTGCATGGAGACAGATTTGCCAAAGGGTTTCTGGAGCGTATCGGCAGCCACGGTATCCAATGCTTCCCTTTCAATAGACAGAACACAAGTACGGTAACTGAGCCATCAGTGTATTTCTCAAAGCAAACGCCAGGCTTATCGTTGATCTTAAACTTCCGAGAAGTAGCAAACAAACTTCTGAAAGAAGAAACACACAGCAGTGCCATCCTAAGTGGGTCTACTCAGAATGCTACTCAGGTCTATGGGTATGCAGTAGGGCTTGCTCCCAGGAAAGTGTTCATAGGAACTGCACAGTCAGTAAGTAGGCTCACGGTAAGACAGTAAATTGTGTTTAGATCCAGAGTGAGATTTCCATTCCTAACAATAGCAAGACAACATATAGTAACCCTTCCCTGGGAAATGGCAACATGTTCTCTCATTTGCTATTTGCACTTATCTGGAGGAGGGGGGAAGAATTCATTGATACAGTCTGGATCTGAATCAGATTTATTAGTACGGCATATGCCAGTAAAACATTTGTATCTTGATACAGTCTGGAAGAAGGCATCATAAATAGTGTGGGGAAATATACTCAAACACGATTCATAGAATCAGAGTTGGAAGGGACCACCAGGCTCATCTAGTCCAACCCCCTGCACAATTCAGGAAATTCACAACTACCTCCTCCCCCCACACCCCCAGTGACCCCTACTCCAGAAGATGGCCAAGATGCCCTCCCTCTCATGATCTCCTAAGGTCATAGAATCAGCATTGCTGACAGATGGCCATCTAGCCTCTGCTTAAGAACCTCTAGGGAAGGAGAGCCCACTACTTCCAGAGGAAGCCTGTTCCACTAAGGAAACACTCTAACTGTCAGAAATTTCTTCCTAATGTCCAGACATTGATTTAATTTCAACCTGTTGGTTCTGGTCTGACCTTCTGGGACAACAGAAAACATCTCGGCACCCTCGTCTATATGACAGCCCTTCAAGTACTTGAAGATGGTTATCATTGCAAAGCCTAATTTCACTACTGTGTGCAATGTTGCCGAGATGATGTTGAAGGCATCTTGACTGCCTGTCACACCCCACAGTCACACCCTCTGGGTTTTAAAGCCAACTTCTAAGAAAATACAAACGTGATTTCTTCTCTCCTTCATCACAAGTACCTTCTTGAAGAAAGAAACTTCTCAATCCTAACAGCACTGTTATGATACTGATAACAGCACTGGATTTTGATACTCAATAGCGCCATTGAACACATGAAGCTGCCTTATACTGAATCAGACCCTTGGTCCATCCAAGTCAGTATTGTCTACTCAGACCAGCAGTGGCTCTCCAGGGTCTCAGGCAGAGGTCTTTCACATCACCTACTTGCCTAGTCCCTTTAACTGGAAATGCCGGGTATTGAACCTGGGACCTTCTGCATGCCAAGCAGATGCTCTACAAACTGAGCCACAGCAATCTCTCTTTAGTAAAAAGGGGGGGGGGAATGTCAGATGCTCACCTGCTTGACTTGTATAAAGACGAACTTTCTCTCCTGACTCCTCCTAGTATCGTAGGACGGCCATTTGTTCCTGCTGAGTACAAACCAAACTAGTTACACATCCAGACAACTAATCGCTGTTGTGTCTGCTGGTTGCAGGAAAAAACAGAAGTATTCTCCCTTTATGAGAGGAGCAGCCCATGCCTGGGCTCAGGTACAGGGGGCTGCTCTGACAGACCCCTACCCATATTCTCTCCAAGTCATTCTTTTTTAATGAGTAGGGAATAGACTTAAGGGGGTAATATAAAAGAAAGGGAGGTACGACATGTTATATATAGTTTTCTGGGTTTTTTTTTTTTTGCCTTCATGGAAAAAACAGAACACAGACAGTGGGGGTTGTAATTTAAAGGGGAGCCCACCATGGGAAGACAATTTCCATGGTGAAAACATACATATAACTGTAAATTATTTATTTATTTGTACATTTATATACTGCCCTTTCCCAGCCAAGGCTGGGATTGGAGCAGTTCACAGCATTAAAGCATCAACAGGAAAAAGTCAATAATTTGTTAATACATAAATTATATTAAAACCATCAATTCCTTATCTGAAATCCAACTGGCGCCTGATTCGTAGCACACAGAGCAACGGCCAGCCAAGGAAAGGTCAGGTCCCCCAGATTAAATCCCAGGTGGAACAGGGAGAAGCAGAGGGGAAAGGGAGACCAGCTACCATGGAAACTGTTGCTGTCCTCAACCACTGGCCTTTGGTGGGGGAGAACTGTTTGAGGTGGTGACCTTTGGGCGAAAACAGGAAATCATTAAATACCTGTGCAGTGTTCTACCCATTTAAATTGTAGCCCTTTTTACCTGCATTCTGGATTTTCTTTTCTTTGTTTTTATTTTAACGCCAGGGACAAATAACCCCAGAATGTCTAATTCTGCCCAGACACACTTTGGCAATGAGGGAGGGATGTCCTTACCTGAACTGAATACATCTTTTTTCACCTTTCCCCCTTTCCATTGTCCTCCTTAAGCAGTCCCCTGAATACTTTCCTAAGTAATCCTATGGGCTAGCACATGTGCGATTTTCACTCTGGGCCCCTCTCCACAGGAAACGGAAGAGTCCAACAACGGGAAATGCCTACCACAATTCTCACAACAGCATTTTAATGCCAGTGGTTCTGCCTTGGCAAATAAGTCAGCCCAATCAGAGGAAGCATTCTCCATCTCTGACTAGAACTTTACCTTACCCTGGCAGTGTGGGAAGAGCTGTGGCTCACTGGTAGAGGATGTGCTTTGCACGCAGAAAGTCCCCGGTTCAGCCCCTGGTATCTCCAGTTAAAAGGATCTCATCCTGGGTGATGTCAAAGATCTCAGCCAGAGGCCCTGAAAAGCAGGTAACTGCCACAGCAGACATTACTGGTCTTGGCAGACCATAGGTCTGATTTGGTGTAAGGTAGCCTCTTGGCCTCTTAGGAGTCAGTTATGCTACTTTTTCACACACTGGTCAGAGTAACGCAAGAAGCCTGAGGTCACATGGGATGACTCCGAGCTACTTTGGTGTTTTCTGTAGGTTAATACTAGCATGGGAAAAGACCACCGCCTGAGCTCCTCTCATGTGATCAGCACATTGCTGCAGCTCCACTCTGCGAAGGTAACTTAAGAACCCAACCTGTGACCTTATAAGTCCCATATGAAGTTAGTGCATTTCCCAGAGTCTTCTGCGGTGGTGCGGAGGACACTGGCATATTCACCCTTCCCATACACCCCTTCCCTCTGGCTTTCAGCTTCACCTCTGGCTCTCAGCTTCACCCTCATTTATGGGATCCTCTTAGGTAAAGCTGATTTAGTTCTCCCCAAAAGCCAGCACATGCCCTGAATGAGTGGCCGACTTTCCTCTTTGAGTACACGCATTATCAACCAGACCCATGATGGATGAAAACTGATTTTCAAAGTAAAGGTATCAACTCCTAAAGATGTTATTAAACAAAACCCAAAGTGAAACATTTGGCAGCATTCCTTTCTTTAATTTATTTCCCAGTCAAACTCTGGGTACTGATATGTAACTCTCCA
Source organism: Euleptes europaea (assembly GCF_029931775.1). NCBI lineage: Eukaryota > Metazoa > Chordata > Lepidosauria > Squamata > Sphaerodactylidae > Euleptes > Euleptes europaea. The sequence goes on along the minus strand of NC_079316.1, from coordinate 30,385,669 downwards.
GCCTCCACGTTGTCCATCCAACAAACTTCATATTTATGCAGCTGAGCTAAGAAGTCTTCTCCAGACCACCAAGGCTCTTGGGGTCCCCCACTTTCTTCTATAAGCAATTCCATTGATTTTATTAAAAAAAATCCACAGTACATGGTGCCATTTGGACTGTATAGTACCTGTGCTTGGCAATGGCCTCATGGTGTCTTCCAAGGGTTGCTCTTCTTCAGAGAGTGGCTCTGTTACTTTTACCAAGGTGGTAATTGCTGAGCCTGGCTCTGAAATGCCATCAGTCTTCCCCACTTGACTCTCCTCATGAGAAGACCTAAGCAAACACAGTACAATCTAGCAATTCTGAAAGGCAATTGCAAGGAACTCCACGGCTGTGTGGAATTTCTACAAAGGCCTGCTGTGTCATATTGTCAAGCCCCATAAAACACAGATTGAAGGCTTGGCTATGGACCCTAAGCAGACAATTGCCTACCCTGCCTTCAAGACAAAATTGTCTACCCTAGAAGAAGCAGGTAATCAGTAATGACTAATGTCAGTTCCTGAGCTCCAAACTACACATTACATCTACCACGAGATCACCATGGGGACTTGCAGCAGGGTGACAGGTGTGAGTTTCCCATGGGAACTCAATTCCAGACAACTGAAGCAGCCTGATTTTGGATTGGGACCACTGCATAGAGGTAGAATGGGCTCCTATCCCCAAAACCTTTTCCCAACCCAAAACAGCCCAGGGGGCATTATTTGATATACTTGTGCTGAATTCTTGTTAGTGTAGCCCCCCAAGGCAGTTTCGGGTAGGGAAAATGGCACGGGGAGGAAGGAGCCCCTCCTCACTGATGAAGTGATCCCATTCTGAATCAGGACCTTGCCGCACTTCTGAACTGAGTTCCCATGGAGAACATGATGCTGTTAAGAACATAAGAAAAGCCCTGCTATCAACTCCAGCAGTCTGTTCACACAGTGGCCAACCAGGTGCCTCTAGGAAGCCTCCAAACAAGACGACTGCAGCAGCACCATCCTGCCTGTGGTCCACAGCACCTAAGATAATAGGCATGCTCCTCTGATCCTGGAGAGAATAGGTATGCATCATGACTAGTATCCATTTTAACTAGTAGCCATGAATACCCCTTTCCTCCATGAACATGTCCACTCCCCTCTTAAAGCCTTCCAAGTTGGCACCCATCACCACATTTTGGGGCAGGGAGTTCCACAATTTAACTATGCGTTGGGTGAAAGAATACTTACTTTTATCTGTTTTGAATCTCTCACCCTCCAGCTTCAGCAGATGACCCCGTGTTCTAGTATTATTGGAGAGGGAGAAAAACGTCCCCCTGTCCACTCTCTCCAAACCATGCATAATTTAATAGACCTCTATCATGTCTCCCCTCAGCCGCCTTCTTTCCAAGCTAAACAGCTCTTTGTCTTGCTGCAAGTTCCCATGGTGATCATGTAGCAGATTTAAGGGGTAGCTTCTGTGTGTGTGTGTGTGTGTTGTGTGTGTGTGTGTGTAAAGTGCAATCAAGTCACAGATGACCCCACAGGGTTTTCAAGGCAAGAGACATTCAGAGGTGGTTTGCCATTGCCTGCCTCTGCATAGTGACCCTGGATTTCCTTGATGGTCTCTCCCATCTCTCTCCCATCCAAATACTAACCAGGGCCAACCCTATTTAGCATCAGAGATCTGATGAGATCGGGCTAGCCTGGGCCATCCAGGTCAGGACAAACATGTAGCTTGGCCCTGAGAAATTCACATTCTGATCACAGTATAGTCTATTGGAAGCAAACATAATTTCAATGCGCATGCGACAGGCACAGTGCTAGAATCCTATTGCAATTCCCCCCATGGATGAGCAGGGACAGAGTAAGCGGCAACCAATTTAAAACAAGGAAACACACCTTATTAACAATTAGGGCAATGTTTGAGGAGTGTAGGAACCATATACTCAGAAGTGATACCACACTGTTTTCTAAAGCGAAGCAAGCATCCCCAAGACAGCCACAGCTCAAGCTGTGGCAAATTCTGCACTCTTGAGAGTGCAATATCAAGAGTGCAGAAGTTGCTACCACCAGATCTCTGTGGATATCTTGGGAATACTTGCTGCACAGAGCTTCCAGGTCCCAAGGCACAGTCTGAACGCAACACAACAGGATTAGAAAATGGTCAAAGTTAATGCCTGCAGCAGCCCTAGCAAATTTTGTTGTAAATTCCCCCAAGTTTAACAAGGCTGATTCCATTGACTACACACAGGAAGGCTCCCCCCGCGTGCGCATGCACGCACACACACACACATCCAGGATTCTTCATTACCTCTCTGAAGACATGGAAGTTCTACTTTTCATCCTTCCTGGATGATCTTCTGAATCTGTTCATACAAGCACCATTAACAGTCAATCCTGACCGCACTAACAAGATTAGGCAGATATAAAAACATCCATACTGAACTTTTCATATTACAAATAATATGAAAATCCACTAGATGTGGTAATGGGCTGTTTTTTCTTATGCTAAAAATGACATAAAGGAGAGAGACACATCCATTTGTAAAGGAGAATGAAGGTCGACTATTTCCTAGCTTTTGCAACAACAAAAAACCCTAACCCACCCACCCCATTCTGCCTAATCGTTGGCTGTTACCGCACTTGTATTCCCAGCGATGTATTACGAATCTGACAATGTTATAAAAATTACTGTTCGCACTTTCTATGTATTCCCACTGATGTATTAAGAGTTTGAAAACGTTATAAAAAATACTGTTCGCACTTTGTTTGGCCCCTTTGATACCATTTATAAGCCGTGGTATCCAAAAACCCTTTTAAAGCGATGTTTTTTACAACATTTTCAAACTCTTAATACATCCCTGGGAATACAAAGTGCAGTAACCCCCACTGTTTCTGTCCAGGCATGTACTATATACTAACCAGGGCAGCATTTATTGAGAGCAGCTTTTTTTCAAAGCTATAGTACTTTTTTGCTTAATGTGCATTGTTCTGCTATATAAAGTGGAAATATAACACATTCAGTAATCTTTTCCAAAGCTAGGACATGTGGAAAACACATACTTAGGGGCAAAACTGGCTGCAGCAAGAAATGCCTTTTACCAAGAATATGGAGTGAGAAAGGTGTTCGGTCTCTGCTGTACAAGGGTTGAAACCAGCTCTGCCTTCCTTGAGAAAATGCAGACAGCTTGCCAAAAACCTTTTAAAAAGCTTTTTGCTGTTCTACCAGCTAACTTGGATGTGCAGGTGACGAACTGGATTGGCTATAGGACTGTCCTGTGTGCTTGCTCCTGCACCATCATCATACCTTCTCAACCGGTACGATTAATACAAAGCTATCACACATTTTGGGGCATGCTTTCTCTGCCTAAGAAGAAACAGGTTGTACAAAAGCTATTCCCACACAGGGAATATGGATGCAAAACAGCATTCTTCATGCTCTGAAATAGTAGTGAAGACAAGGATGAATGGAAACCTGATGAGTCAGGGAATTCATGGAAAGCAGGCAAAATGTTCCTGGCAATAAGAAGGGCAGATGAATAACACAGTTCTTATGAAACACAGCTGGGTAAGCAGAGCAGCAGGAATTCAGGCATAGCAAAACTGGTTTGTCAAGCCAGGAGAATGTGGTGATGGTGACCTTGTTATAGTCTATGAGCTTCAAAATACTTGTTTTCCTTTCGCTGAGAAAAACATATGGCCTTTCCTCTTGTTCCAAAATACTAATATTATGCTACCTGGTCCTGTATCTGGCCTTTCAATGGCCCCCTCCGATTCCATCTCTGTCATGCTGCCAAAATCCACAACTGTCATAACCTCTTCAGATGACCTATATTGAAAAGAGATTCACATATAAAGAAAGGATGTTATCTTATAGCAACAACTGTAACAGGTCAACTTTACCTGAGAAGTATTTCACTTTTTAACAGAAAATTATATGCTGGTGACTGCCTCCGAATGGCCACGTGTACAACAAATGGAGGCCTGTGGGAAGTGGTCAACAATGGGTGGGAGGGAATTGGCCTCAGAGGAAACATGTTCTCTGAGGCCAATTTCCCTCTTATCCGGTTCTTTACAATGTGAACGGGACATGTACCCAGGAATACTACAGTACCAATTCCCTCCTCCTCCCCTTTAAACCCCAGAATTAAGAGATGCAAGGGTCAGGCTACCCTGGTGTAGTGGTTAAGAGTGGCAGACTCTAATCTGGAGAACTGGATTTGATTCCCCACTGCTCCACGTGAAGCCTGCTGGGTGACATTGGGCCAGTCACAGTTCTCTCAGAACTCTCTCAGCCCCACCTACCTCAGAAGGGGTCTGTTGTGGGGAGGGGAAGGGAAGGTGATTGTAAGCTGCTTTAGGTAAAGGTCCCCTGTGAAAGCACCAGGTCATTCCTGACCCACGGGGTGATGTCACATCCCGCCGTTTACTAGGCAGACTTTGTTTACGGGGTGGTTTGCCAGTGCCTTCCCCAGTCATCTTCCCTTTACCCTCAGCAAGCTGGGTACTCATTTTACCAACCTCAGAAGGATGGAAGGCTGAGTCAACCTTGAGCCGGCTACCTGAAAACAACTTCCGTCGGGATCAAACTCAGGTCGCGAGCAGAGCTTGGACTGCAGTACTGCAGCTTACCACTCTGCGCCACGGGGCTCTTAGTAAGCTGCTTTAAGGTTTCTTAAATGTAGAGAAAAGGGGTGTATAAAAACCAACTCTTCTTCTTCAGCCTAACTCCTGTCTCTAAGGGTTTACTAACTCTCTGAACCCAATGTTCCCTTTCTCTGTCACTATGAGAGCAGTATAAACATGCAAGCCTTTGACCTCCTGTCCATTTTAGAAGAGGCCAAGGTGTAACCAAGCATGTTCAGATGCTGATGCAGACTTTCCAAGGGGAATAGACAAATTCGTCAAGGACAGGTCTATCAAGAACAAATATTTATTTGTTTGTTTAGAATATATCTATGTCCTGCTTGAGGTAGCTTACAGTAAAAAACCACAGCATATTAAAAAAAACCAAGCCATTAAAAAAAAAGTAATTAGACATAAGCAGCATAAAAACTGTCCATAAAACAGAAACAGACCATTAAAAAGCTGATAAGATAAAACCCCTAATTAGAAGCCTGGGTAAAAAGATGTGTTTTAGCCTGGAACCCAAAGGAAAGGAAAGTAGGTGATGACTAAATGGAACATCCATTTTCAGGGACAGTAATCTTAATGCCAATTACTGGGAATAGAAATAGGGGAAAGCACAGCTTGCAGACCTGAGCATTCAGTTGGCAGCTGGGGAGCATTCAATTGGCCACTGTGTAAGTCAGGATGTTGGACTAGAAGAACCACTGGTCTGATTCAGTAAGACTACTCTTGTGTTCTATGGAATGGTAATGTGTCTACACAAAACCCAAGTACATGAGTCTACACAAAACCCAAGTGAGAGCTATGTACGTGTGTATAGCTTTAACTGAACCCTCAAGAACTTGTTTCTGTTTCCCTCTCACTTGGGTCTTGTGCTTTGGTGTTAGGGTTGCCAGCTCTGGGTTGGGGAAGGACTGTAGCTCAGAGGTAGAGCATCTGCTTGGCATGCAGAAGGTCCCAGGTTCAATCCCCGGCATCTCCAGTTAAAGGGACTAGGCAAGTAGGTGATGTGAAAGACCTCTCCCTGGAGAGCGGCTGCTGGTCTGAGTAGACAATACTGACTTGGATGGACCAAGGGTCTGATTCAGTATAAGGCAGCTTCATGTGTTCATGTGGGAATTACCTGGATATTTTGGGGGGAGAAGCCTGAGGAGGGTGGGGTTTGGGGAGGGACTTCAATGGGGTATACTGCCATACGGTCCACCTTCCAAAGCAGCCATTTTCTCCAGATCTCTGTCACTTGGAGGTCAGTTGGAATCCCAGGAGATCTCCAGCCACCACCTAGAAGTTGGCAACCCTTTTTGGTGTTGATGTGTTGTCGCCTTTCATCAGTATTCTCCATTATATGTATTCCTTCCCAGCTGGAAGCAATGAAGAGCCTTGTTGTTAAGCTACCAGTTCCCCTACAGTTAGCTGCTGAGAAAGACTGAAGGGTAAACAGGAAGAAGGATATGCAAGTTCACCCCTCTGGACAGGTACGGTAAGTTCACCCATCATGCCTCAGAGGATGCTACATGGTGTCAGGAGTGGCCTGCTCTTCTAACAAAACCATCTGCTGAGGAACTTCCAGATTCTGAACCCTGCACTGAACAGAAAGGGATGGGACAACTTAAACCTCCCTCTGAGCTAAATGTCACGGGGGAATTTAAGAGACAACTGAAGAAAATGGGAATAGCCACAGAAACTGAGAATGAGCCAGAAGTTTATGAAATTGTTGTAATGCTACAATTATTGGAAGAAAAAGCATTAGGAAGATACTACAACACACCTGATATCTATGCAGATCCAGACTCTGGGGATCTCTTAAGGCAGTTGAGCACAAAGGCACTTAGAACATAAGAAAAGCCATGCTGGATCAGACCAAGGCCCATCAAGTCCAGCAGGCTGTATACACAGTGGCCAACCAGGTGCCTCTAGGAAGCCCACAAACAAGACGACTGCAGCAGCATTGTCCTGCCTGTGTTCCACAGCACCTAATAGGCACGCTCCTCTGATCCATCCCTGCATTAGAAGACTATAATATAGAGTAACCTGGCCGGCAAAAAGCTATTCATCATCTTGGATGAGAAATATGGCTACTGGCAAGTAGCCCTCGATAAAGAGTCTGCAGAACTGTGTGCCTTCAGCACCCCACGTGGGAGATATCCCTTTAACTGGCTGCCCTTTGGCATCACGTCTGCCATGAGGTCTTTCAACAGAATCATGAGTGTCTGGGGGATATTCCAGGTGTCCACAGCACTGCAGATGACAGGAATATCAATGCGTTTACCAAAGAGGAACATGACGAAGTGCTCTGGCAGGTCCTTGGGAGAACACGGAGAAGGGAAATCAAGTTTAACAAAGGCAAAATTCCAGTTTGGATGGATGCCACCAAGTACCCGGGCCAGATCTTCTTGAAGGAAGGCATGACAGCAAAGAGTCATGGCCACATTCCTTCCTGCTGAAAGGGTCTTTCTCCAAAGGAGTCTAGGGACTATTCAATATCTGGCTAGACATAAACCCAATAAACCCAGCACTTTCTCAAGGCTCTTTTCGGCAATGACATCACTTAGCAATTGGAGCCCGAATAGCAAGGGAGACCAATAGCAACCGGATCTTGTCTAAGACAGAACAAAACTATACACAAATCGAAAAGGAGCTCATCCTTACCCACCATGCCTCAGAGGATACCATATCAAGCTCTTTGCTCACTATCAGTGGTCTAAGTACCGAATGGACCCACAGTTTAAAATATGCCCAGATATAAGATTATGGTTTACAATCTGGGGAAGAGATATAACAGGAAAACTCTAACTGCTGACAGCATCATGGATGTGTCTTTTTTACAATTCACTGAGGACAGGGCAGCAATGAGTGTAAAACTCTGCATTAGGAAACCTTAGACAATCAAGATTAACTTCTTTATGAGCTAGTCAATGCTGCTTTTAAAACTGGGCATCGCAAGGTAAAGCCATTATTAAAATGAACAACACATTATTATTCTCCATTTACTTCAAATACTATTTTCTCAGACTTCAACAATTTCTTGTGAGGACAAGAAAAACTAGAGTATAATTATGTTGAGTGAACGGGTGAATCCCAAAAACAACATAAGTTTGTACAGTAGTAAACTGTGTGACAATTTCACCATGTTTCCTTTCCTGTTTACCGGAAATTTCCTTTCCTGTTTACAGCCATTACTCACATTTATGATTATTTAATTATATGGTTCTTTTAAGATGCTTTACACGTGAAGCTCTACTCAGCTCTAACTGGGGCAGTGGACATATTATAAAAAATTCAGACTGATATTAATAGTAATTTAGATATCACATAATAAAACACAGTTGTGATAATTAAATATGGATTTGGAACATTATCCATTAGTCCACTTTACTAGGCAGATCTTTCTACAAACCTTAAAAAACACCCCAGGTTTGCAGAAAAATCTGAAATCTGAAAACAAACAAAAACACCACACACATACATTTGGGGAGTTAAAAACCCCTAAATGATAAAAGGTGTACATGTAGCTTTAAGAACCAGATGTTTTTAGTGGCCGCCGCTAGGCAACTAAAACATCTTTGCCAGCATTTGAAGCTTGGTTTCTGTCAGTAAAGCAGGAGAAAGGGACAAGGCCCTTTCCAGGGCTGTTTTGGCCTTTGAGGGGAGGACAAATTGGGGCCAAGCCTGCAGCAACCACTGAATGACTTGATACCACCTGACTTGCATGACTTACCTAGGCCTGGCTGCTTGCTACTGTTCAACAGCAGCCACCCTATGAAAGTCAGTGAAGTGTAGTGGTTAGAGCTTCATACTAGGTTTTAGGAAACCCAGGTTTAAACCAACAGTCCACCAGGGAAGCTCACTAGGTAACCCTGGACCAGTAACGTACTTTCAGCCTAACTACATCACAGAGTTGTTGTAAAGATAGAAAAGGAGGAGGGGAAATGATGCAAGCTCCCTAAGTCCCCATTGTGGATAAAGGTGGGATATAAATGAATTAAATAAATAATAAATATAGATGGAAGATGGGAGGCAGATAAAAGATAAGCTACTGAATGGCTGGGAAGGAGCAAATGAGGCAGGGGAAAGGAAGGGGATACGGGGGCTGCCAGGAGGAAGAAAAGAGGAAACTGTGCAGTAAGGAGGATATACGGGAAAGTGAGTTGCCCCCTCCAAGCCTTTGCAAGTTCCCTACCACGCGTAGTGGGCCTGGCCCAGCGGCTGGCATCACACAACTGGGCTATAGCTTTTTTAGGTAGAGGCTGCTAGGGGGGGGTTGAAGCTGGTGGGGGCAAACAATAGGTAGGTAGGTGAGTGGAAAGGAGAGAAGGAAGTAGGGAAAGCTGAAGACAAGAGGGAAGATAAATTAGGTTGGCTGGTGAGTGACAAGGAAGCAAGAAAAGGGAAGAGTCTATTGAGGCTCTCAGGGAAGGGGAAAAAACAGTGTGGGAGGGCAAATGAGATGCCCCCCCCCCCCACTACACATCCTTGTGGGTCCCTCGGTTGTAAAATATATAATTTGTTAAGGGCAAGCAAAATAATACAAAGTATGCAAGCTTTTGAATTATTCAGAACTCTTCATCTGAATGCATGCTAAATATATAATTTGTTAAGGGCAAGCAAAATAATACAAAGTATGCAAGCTTTTGAGTTCTTCAGAACTCTTCATCTGAATGCATGCTAAAAAAACAAAAGGAAATAAAGGGCTGTTTCAGGCCCTGATCTTGAGGCTGCTTGTAGAATGCCAGGCAGATTGATTAGAAAAAGTAGTGCTGAGTGGAGCTGGTATCAAATTTGGGGTTTTTTTTGGTCTGCTGGAAGGAAAAAGAGAAAATAGCAGCCTTCATTTGAAAAAAATTTTTTTTTAAAAACGGGTAATTTATCAAATGTGACACTTGATACCAGCTCCACATTAATCTGTTCTATAAGGCATTCTTCAAAGAAGGGAGATCTTTCAAATCAGGACTTGAAACATCTTCTTTTTTTTTTACCCTCCTTTTTCTAACATCCCACCTTATGAAGACTTCTGGAGAACCTGGCAGTTTACACACTATTTTGTTTTATTTTGTTTGGTCCTTAAAAAAAGGCTTTGGGTTTACATATCCCTTCAGACCAAGATAGCTCCCTGCAGTCTCTGGAAATACAGGATAGCAGAAGACAGTTCACAAAGCTGCACAAAATACAGCACAGCAAACTCCATCTATATAACAACTGCCTTGCTGGATAAGACCAGAAGAGTATTTAGCTTGTATTCTGCCTACAAAGGCAGCCAGACCCAGGAAATGCACCAAGAAGGCATGGGGGAGATACCCACTCTTGGAGTTTAACCTTGGCATTTTGACATCACAGGTTTGTTGCCACTAAACATGGAGGCTTCATTTTTGGTTGTTACATAGATAGGCCTACTCTCCATTTTTTTTTCAAGCCCTCTGAGAAAAGTGGCTATCATGATATCTGGGATGATTAATTCCACAAGTTAATAATGTGTTATATGAAGAGGTGCTTTCTTTCATTAGTCCTGAACCTCCAACTGCCAATGTTTGTTACTGGATGGTTCTTGAATGAACAGTCACATGAACACATGAAGCTGCCTTATACTGAATCAGACCCTTGATCCATCAAAGTCAGTATTGTCTACTCAGACTGGCAGCGGCTCTCCAGGGTCTCAGGTAGAGAGGTCTTTCACATCACCTACTTGCCTAGTCCCTTTAACTGGAGATGCCGGGGACTGAACCTGGGACCTTCTGCATGCCAAGCAGATGCTCTGCCACTGAGCCACAGCCCCTCCCCAAGTCGATATTTAGCGATGCACTGCAGCATTCCTGCAACAGTGGGACAAACTATGACACTGGAGCAGTGAAGAAAATAAGAAGAGGTTTACCAGTGACTTACCCACTAGGAATATCAGCTGCTGGGGCTGAATATCCTTTTCCAAAATCTTCACTCTCTGTCAAACACACACAAAAAAAGCTGTAGGCAAGGTGGCTTGCAATAAGTTACTAAATGTATCTATATATACAGCCAGTATGGGGTGGTGGTTAGAGGGTAGGTTTGCCAACCTCCAGATACTAGCTGGAGATCCCCTGCTATTACAACTGATCTCCAGCCGATAGAGATCAGTTCCCCTGGAGAAAAGGGCCGCTTTGGCAATAGGACTCTATGACATTGAAGTCCCTCCCCTCTCCAAACCCTGCCCTCCTCATGCTCCGCCCCCCAAATCTCCCACCAGAGGCAAAGAGGGACCTGGCAACCCTATTAGAGGGTCAGACTAGGATCCAGGAGACCTGGGTTCAAATCCCCACTCTGCCATGGGAGCTGGCTGGGTGACCTTGGGCTACTCACAAACTCTTAGCGTAACATATGCCACAGGGTTGTTGTGATGATAAAACGGAGGAGAGGAGAACTATGCAAGCCATTCTGGGACCCCACTGTGGAGAAAGGTGGGTAGAAATGAAGTAAAATAAAAAATATATATGTATAGTTTCTAAAACACAAATGCTTGGTAGAATATTGGCTCTGATGCAGCTAAGTCAGTTATGATGGCAGCCACAGTTCTATGCCCTAGCTCTGAATGCAACAGTTCAGTTTACCCATTGACTTCAGTCCTCCTAAACAAAGTTATGCCCCACTAAACCCATTGACTTCAATAGTCTTAGTCGAGTTAGGATTGCACTGTGAGCAGGGCCAGGGCCAGTCTTTTTTGCGCCCTAGGCAAGGCTAACTACTTGTGCCCCCCCAATTGCTAACTAATTTTCAAAAACAGATGTCTTGTAGAAAAAATAAAAGCCTGATGCATTCCTACAAAACTTTTTATAAGAAGTTATAATTAATTATATTCCATAGCACTGTGGTGGTAAGGTAAAAAAGGTAAAGGTCCCCTGTGCAAGCACCAGGTCATTCCTGACCCATGGGGTGACATCACATCCCGACGTTTACTAGGCAGACTTTGTTTACAGAGTGGTTTGCCAGTGCCTTCCCCAGTCATCTTCCCTTTACCCCCAGCAAGCTGGGTCCTCATTTCACCGACCTCATAAGGATGGAAGGCTGAGTCAACCTTGAGCCGGCTACCTGAAACCAACTTCCGTTGGGATCGAACTCAGGTCATGAGCAGAGCTTGGACTGCAGTCACGTTTTTTCAAGAAACTATGCCGCTCAGGCCAGTTCTGCGCCCCTCTGAGGTCTGCACCCTAGGCGACCGCCTAGTTCGCCTAATGGTAGCACCGGCCCTGACTGTGAGTCACTGCTGACTTTAGTCGGTCATTTCAACAGCAAGGGAAAAAACAGCAGCAACAAAATTTCAATAGCAAAAAATGCAGAAAAGTCAATATACTTGATCGCTCTTCTACACGATATGGCATAATGGTCTTGCTCGTGCATGTTATTTAGCTGGGACTCTCTGTATGTTGGATAGAGGGAGGGTGTGTGCAGGGATACCATACAGTCCAGATCTACCAACATTTCAGTAAATACTGCCTGCGTGTGTTAAAACAGCCATGTGAAGCGTCACTCTCCTCCTCCAAGGTTGGAGGTTGCTGCTATAGACAATGAGAATCAAGTCTGTGTCTTGACAGCGAATGAAGGAGAACCCGCAAATCATGTCTGGCTGTTACAAAGGCTCTGGGCCCCAACCTGTGTACTCTGTAATGTGTGAATCAGGCATCCCACACAACTCTCCCCACCTCGTTCGCCTTTTCACCAGGGTATCACAAGGATCCGTTGATGCAATTATGCCTTTATGAATACTGGATGTTAAAGGAGGAACTTAAATTGCAAGTCTTTCAAAGATAGGGTTGCCAGGTCCCTCTTCGCCACTGGTGGGAGGTTTTGGGGGCGGAGCCTGAAGAGGGCATGGTTTGGGGAAGGGAGGGACTTCAATGCCATAAAGTCCAATTGCCATGACGGCCATTTTCTCCAGGTGAACTGATCTCTATTGGCTGGAGATCAGTTGTAATAGCAGAAGATCTTCTGCCACTTACTGGAGGTTAGCAAAACCCAAAATAGCAGAAAACATTCACTAAGATAATAATTCAATTAGGCATATGTATTTCCAATAATATATTCATTAGTAATGCCCAAATCATGTGCATTCTTATCAATTCTAAATCATATCGGTTCGCATATATGCTGTTAAATCACAAGCATTTCTAATCAGTAAAGTCTTTTGCGAGTATCTCGCCAACTTGCGTCTGAAAGACGTTGGAACAGTCACAATAGTATTGGACTCTGGCAATGTAGATAGCAGAGGTCTTCTTGTTAATGCTCCGTTGATTAGTAGTCCCGTGTGTGGCAAGTTGGCGAGATACTCACAAAAGACTACTGATTAGAAATGCCTGTGATTTAACAGCATATATGCGAACCGATATGATTTAGAATTGATAAGAATTCACATGATTTGGGCATTACTAATGAATATACTATTGGAAATACATATGCCTAATTAAATTATTATCTTAGTGAATGTTTTCTGCTATGTTGGGTTTTGCTAACTAACTGTATAGCAGGCTAACTGTATAGTTATTCAACTACCTGGAGGTTGGCAACCCTATTCAAAGATAGTGACTGAAACGACTGGAGGAAAATCGCTGCAAGCCGCACTTGATCTCCCCAGGGTATATAGCGGGACGTGACGTTTCAGCGGGTGGAATCGATCTCCGCTTCATCTTAACCCCCCGCCTTTGATCCAGATGACGCAGTGGCAAGGGGAAGGGGGGGAATTGCTCCACCATTCATCACATCAGGGCGGCGCCAGAGGGCAGCACGAAGTTGGGGCTCAGTTTTGAGAGACGCCATCGCCGTGGAAAACATGGCAAAAACTTACAAGCAGCGCCGCTGCGTTGCACATCGCCCGCACGGAGCATTGTCATAAAACAACAACAACAACAATAATAATTATTATTATTATGCTACTGGACTTTTGCCCTTTTTGACTAAAAAAAAAAAGTTCGCCTCTTTGGAGGCAGACCGACGAGTGATACTTCGCTCGGTCCCAATTTGCTAATCCGGCGCCTCGCCATGCGCCTAGAGGCGGCTCGATTCAACACGTGGCATCGCCTGATTCCGCACGCCCTTGCTTCCCTCCCCAAAGACCTGCATCGCAGCGTCCCTCTTGGGGACGCCCCAAATACATTTTTCTAATCTCAATTCCACCTCCCCCACCCCACCCGCGGGGGCTTTTTTCTTCCGTGTTTGCCAGTGGCACCGATGGTCCAGGGCAGAGACGCTCGAGCAGCACCTGCGTCCTCGGCTCCACCGCTCTCCTTCCCGGGGTTTTCCGAAGCGCCTTCCATAACGCGGTGCACCCAGCCCCTCTTTGCAAGCGCATCGCTGCAGGGGCGGCGGCCCCTTTAAGACCCCGGGGAGCGCTCGGAGAGGCGGCGTTCTCCGTCCTCTGTGACGTGGGATGTTTTGCGTTCTTGTCTCCGGGGAGACGGCGCTGCCGAATCAGACTACAAGGAGGTGGGCGTCGCCTTTCCAGAGCCCCGCCCCCTGCTTTCCAGCCTACAGTGGTTTGTTCAGGATGCTTTCCCCCCCCCCCATCCTGCTCTCTCCTGACCTATTTGGAATCGAACTCGCTCCTCCTTCCTCCCTTGTTCGTTTCTATTATGTGCCTTTGCGGCTCTGCCAGGCTGGATCATATTAAATAGGGGCGGAATAACTTTATAGTTGTTCCAAAATAAATGGCAGAGGCTGGAATGGCCAAATATATCAGTACCGCTGTCTCTTTTTTTGATGCCACAATCAGTGGTAAATTTGTAATATGCAAGCAAGCATTCTTGCCTTCCTTGTACCAGTGGAGGTCTCAAGGGGGGGCAGAGACAAGCGCCTGTTTCTTCCCATGGAAATAGAAACAAGCTGTGGATGGGGGCCTAGAAGGGCCAGTGGCAAAAGGTTACGGTGGATCCCATTTCAGAAGAAAAGTGGGTTAAAAACAACCTCGAAGACAAGTTTGCAAACTGTTCTGAGGCTTCCAGCCTAATTTTGCTACCTGCAGGACGTGCTACGCTCGGAACAGCTCATGGAGCTTATATATATATTGAATTGCTGACTTGTTTGCAAATTCAAGCATAGTTCCTCCTCTGCAGCAGAACAGCATTGAGGAGCAATGACTGATGCCATGGTGAAAACCTGATCTCAGCATAGAGTTTCCAGCAACTCCTAGAGAGGAGTTCCCCCGGAAGTGCTGTCACACCATCGCTGACAGCCATCCCTATGTCCCTGCCCCCTGGTCTCCCAGTGGTTGCCATGCCATACCTGGCAACCCTATTTCAGAGGTCCATGACTGTGAACACTTCCATGAGCGGAAGCATCTCTTGTTCCATAGAAACACTTGCATTAAATAAAACTGTACTTTTGAGCCACTGAGTTGTAACAAAATACAAAAATGTATTAACAGTATGCATTAGAAATCTAACATGCTGTACTGATAAGACTGTTATGATATAATTCATCTAAACCAGAGGTTCCCAAAGTGGGCAGTACCACCCCCTGGGGGGCAGTGGGATTACCTAGGTGGGCACTAAGAAGCAAGGGGGCAGCAGGGGGCATTAGAGGTGGGCCCCTTTGTGTTGTTGGATAGGGTAGGGGTGCTGGGGTTGAGTTTGTGGAACCAAGGGGGCGGTGGGCCGAAAGGTTTGGGAACCACTGATCTAAAGCATTCAAAACCACATTTAAGAATACTCCAGATGTGCCAAATGTACATATATTTTAGCTGCGCAAGCAACAAAAAATCCCACTCTATGAACAGAGCATCAACTCTGCCGTTTGGTGACCGTAAATTTTTCTACTGATCAGATCTGTTGACATAGAAACATTTTTAAAATTGCCAAGCAATTCTTTGGTATAATCCCAGCGGAATACTACTTTCCATTTTTGCTACGCTGTGAATAGTCTGCTCATGGCAGTGAAATTAAGCATGCGCACACATGGGGGGACATAAAATTATGATTCCCCACTATTTTATTACTGTGACTGAATAAACCTAGGGCTACTTCAAACACAATTAATTTCCTACATGAAAGTCACTTATTTGTAGAAAACTCTGTGTAGGAAATCCCGTGAATCCGACGCACAGTTCATCATATGTGATAACTATGCTTGTGCCTGTTCTTGTTAGATGAACGCATACCAGCCTTGCTTTATTGAGCTATAGTACCGAGGCTTGCAGTGATACTAATGGTCCTACCTCATCAGCAAATGAAGATTTTTGCATTTGATCTAGATTTGCATACTAAATAGGGGTGTGCAAAGATAGACCCGTCCGTGAGGCCTGGAATTACGATTGAATATTATTTCCAAATCGAGGGTCTGAGCCCCAGAACAGCTGTAGAGTGGACTCTTTAGTTCTGTCTATGCCATATGATAAATATGTCCCCACATTTATCATATTAATGTAGCCAGTTCTTCACTTGCACATCTGTTGAACACATTTGAACAGATGTCAGCCTCAAGAGTCAGTTTTTCTTTTACAGCATCTCGACTTTAAGGAAGTTTTTCCTATCCTCTTTTAAAATATTACTATGCATCTCAAACTTCACATTAAAGCATTCATCTAAGGTGATTCTGGCTGCAATCCTAAAGACACGTTCCTGGGAATAAGCCCCATTGAATAACATGAGACTTACTTTTGAGCCAACCAGCTTTGGATTGCTCCCTTTTTGTCCCATTGGAGGGTATTAGAACTGAGATATATTGCATGCAACCAGTTTTCTGATGGTGAAAAGGAAGGAGGGATCTTGAACCCCCTCCCAAAGGTTATCATGGGGATCATAGGAGCCAGCATGGTGTAGTGGTTAAGAGCAGTGGTTTGGAGCGGTGGACTTTGATCTGGAAAACCAGGTTCGATTCCCCACTCCTCCACATGAGCAGCAGAGGCTAATCTGGTGAACTGGATTTGTTTCTTCACTCCTACACACTAAGCCAGCTGGGTGACCTTGGGCTAGTCACAGCTCTCTTAGAGCTCTCTCAGCCCCACCTACCTCACAGGGTGTCTGTTGTGGGGAAGGGAAGAGAAGGTGATTGTAAGCTGGTTTGATTCTTCCTTAAGTAGTAGAGAAAGTCAGCATATAAAAACCAACTCTTCTTCTTTTTCTCCTTCTCCTCCTTCTTCTTCCATAGATAAAAGTCATATGGGATGGAGGCTATAAAGAGGAGGGGGGAAAGTGAAAAGGCTGGTGGGATCCAACCCATTACGCAGCATTATTTCTCCTATTTTGGCATTTTTAAAAAATCAACAATAACATATGTAAAAAGTCTGATGCTCATTTACCATAGATAATATTCTTGCAGCTCTGAAAAACAGATGTTCTATTCTCTGGGGCTGAAAGCTGAAAAAGAGGGTCATGAGACTCTGCCAATCCCACTTAAGACCGTCTGGGTTCCTGTGAGAAGGTATCACTCATTAATCTTACATCTCAGGCAGGTTGAGCAAGTTGTTCTTCTGTTAACTTGGCCCAAACTGTTCAGGGGTTTAAAGGTAAAAAAAAAAAAAAACCCAAAAGCAAACCCAGAAGCAACCTGGAAACCAGCACAGTGAAGTGGCTCTGACCAGTGAGTCCCAGTCTGGATTGTTGTATTTGGTACCAGTTGTACCTGAGTGAGCAAGTGAGTGAATGAGAGAAAGAGAGAGAGAGAAAACTGGTTTCCTGGAGAAATTGACAGCTTTGGAGGGTGGGTTCTATGGCATTAGATGCCCGCTGAGCTCCCTCCCCTCCCCTAAGGACTACTTAGCTGATCATGGAATGGCAGGGTTTATTTTAAAAATACAGCCTTTATTTATGATTGACTTGCATGGTTTGTGACTGATTTGGCTGTCTATTTAAAATAAACAGTTGACTGCCAAGTGGAACAGCAGGGCAGCAAGGATGTGGGGGGGGGGGGATCAGAACTCAAACAGGCTGTGTGCAAAAGGACACGTGGAAAAAGCCAGTTGCATTGCATTGTATTTTTAGGAAGGAATAGGGCAAAGCAAACTGCTGAACACCCACAAACTGGTCAACAAGTAGAGGAATAGTCCGCCCAAAAATTTCCTCCCTGTTGGCAAGTGGCGAACAGGATGTTCACTGGTGGATGTTTGGAACATCCCTGTGAGCAAGTTATCACATATTAAATGACGGAAATCAATCTGGCATACCACTTCCATCATCACGACGTATTTCAGATGCCCCATTTCACACATTTAGCTGCCCGTCACCAAGGGCGATCAAATGATGTGCATTCAAGCAATCAAGCAGACCAATGATGAGATTTGCAAATGAGCAGGTTTTTAAGATGAATTGAAAGAAACAAATAGCTCAGTGGGGAAACCCAGTGTGAACAGGGATACGGAAAGAGTTCAAGAATAGAGGTACTTTCTTTTTTCAAAGCTTGAAGCTTCTACTGGGGAAAATCCATTTTATGCTTTCATTAGGACCTGGCATAGGAGGGAAGGCAGCATGGTATAGACCGAACTCGTCAGATCTCGGAAACTAAGCAAGGTCAGCCCTGGTTAGTATTTGGATGAGAGACCACCAAGGAATACCAGGGTTGCTATGCAGAGGCAGGCACTGGCAAACCACTTCTGTTAGTCTCTTGCCATGAAAACCCCATAAGGGATTACCATAAGTTGGCAGACACTTGATGGCACTCTACACACACACAGGACCTGGCGGAGGTTCTGCTTGCTCAGATGGCTCTCATTCTGGTCTGGTAACATCACTCAGGAAGTGATGGCATTCTTTTCTTATGCCGTAGGTTGTGCGCAGTGATCCTCTGAGAGGATATGGTCAAAAGGTGATGTTTGTTCATTGACACCTCCATGTTTGTCCCTCTGGCTCCTCCAGGAGAGAAATGCAAACACCATCCTGGGAAGTGACAAGGAAGAGCAGCTGCCAGCATTGCTGTGTTGGCATCCTTGCTTTCAATATCCTGGTGAGGTCACTTTTGGAATTTGCAGTAGCTATTCTAAGGACGGTGTCACAATTTAAAGGCTCCTGAGCCCCTGTCACAATTTAAAGGCTCTCCAAGTTCTAGGAATCTTGCAGCCCTCATGGTTCAGTAAATCTACCCCAGGGAAATCACACACACACACAAAGAAGCAAATGAAAATACATGTCCTTAAAGGTCTTCTTCCACACCCTGCATAGGCATCAGCGCTCCCACTTAGTCTCTGCCACTGGAGTTGTGTGAACAGTTTGAAACAGTCCACAACTGGAAAATGGGCTCTTCAGAGTATGCATGGGCCCATTTTTCTCTAGGCTCCCCATCAAATCAGATACAGAAGGAGTTTATCAACTGCCATGCAGAAAATCAGGCTTATGTTTTAGTGCAGGATTTTTTTTTTAAAAAGTGAAACCTAACTTTCAATCAAAGCTGACCTTGGTCCTTAGTTGCTGAACTGCTGTTGTGAGCAGCAAATGTCCAGAAGTTGCAAAGCAAGTCCATGAATCAGATGAGCTCAGAGCAGAAGTATGCAAATGTGTAATTCTCAGACCTTGGGAAATATCCTGGGAACTTTCTGTATTCTTGATATTTTACTAATGGTATATCTCTGGATTAATCGTCAGAAAAGCTTTCTACTCCCCTCGAAGTGGCAGTTTGGTTCTGCTACAAAGTAAAAACGCAAGAAGGACTGGGTGACAGGCTTAATCTTAAATCAGGACATTGCTTCTTACAGGGTAATTTTCTCTTTCTGGGACTCTGTTATCAGCTACTTAGGTCACTTTTTTTATGGATTATTGAGTCTCCGAACTCCCTGGATGTGTGTTTCTGTGTGCCAAAAACAGGTATAGCCTTTTTTAGAAGATGGCACAGACTTCCAATTGACAATACCAACTGTTATTGTTTGGCAGGTTCTAGCACAGCATGATTCAGGGTAACAAACGTGTGGAATTTATGTCAGTAATAAGAGCAGATGGTTTTGGACTCCAGCGTAATAATGACCAGATACAAATGCTTGTGAGAGAACTGTTTCGCAGAAGGATATTTAAACCCACTTTTCCATAATAAGTAGAGCTAGGCACGTGGAAACGACTAAACCATTAGTTTCACAGTATGAAGAACAAGAACAGGGGCTGGGAGGAAATCGAACAGGCACCTGTCTACCAGAGGGAGTACGTGAATAACAACTGGAGAAGTTTTGCCAAGTCCTTCAAAAGTCACTTTTGCTTCCAGTGGCAAAGGTAGTAGTAACCCTTCTAGATAACGTTCAAGCCCTCTATAGAGATGGAAACATTACACAAAATGCAGGAAGCCAAGAATACTCAGCGTCTAGGTTTGTGGGTTTCTGAGATTCTTTGGGCTGAAAGAGGCCAAGGAGATGTCTGTGCCGAGGGACACACCAAGAAAGACGCACAGCCGGCAATATGCAAGAGGGAGATAGTGCAAAATTCTTCCGGCCACCTTTGGAACTTGCAGATGCCAACAGGCTGAGGTGATATCTGGCAATGTCAAACGGCAGTTGCTCTTTCTCTGTACTGACAGCAATGTGAGGAAATAATTGACTAAAACCCCAAAGGCCATGCCAACAAACATTCTGCCACCTGTGTATCTTATCAGGATGCTTATTGGCATAATTGTGCTATTCAGGGGAAGGGACCAGGGCACTGAAACCTCCCTTTCCTGATCACTGGAAATCCCACTCAGATGGTCCCTTCCTTGGGCTTCTGATATTTCACATGCATGCAAGTCAATGTAAAACCTGATATTCTCAGGAGGCTGAATTTCGTACTATGAATTGCTGCACTTGAACTCTGTATCATGGAATACATGGAAGATCATGGCCAGGTCCAGAAGGTGGCAAGGTTGGGCATCTTCCAGTGCTCCAAGGCTGGCAAAGGGCCCACCACCCCAGTCATACCACCATCTCACTTTGCATGAAGCACCCAAGACCAGGGCAACTTAACACTGATCTCTGTTCACATGTCCTTGTTATCTGGTTTACAGGGTCTTATGCTCCAATGGTGCTGATAATCTTGTGGAAGATGCATAACACAAAACTATTGAACTGCATAAAATCAAAAAACAATAAAAAGTTTTTTTCATTTGTTCTGCTCAATTCCAAACATTGTCCTTTCTTCCCAGCCTATTCAGATGTTTAAAGAAACGGGCTATTTGTGTTTGGATATACATATCAATCAGATGTAAGAACAGAGGGAAGAGCTATGCACCGTAGGCTCTGCATTAGCTGATTAAGTAGCCACAGGACAAGATATAGACCAGGGGTGTCGAACTCATTAGTTACAAGGGCCAGATATTACATGCCACTTGGCCGGGCCGGGCCATGCCTCGCCAGCCCAAATCAGGATCGGGGTGGTGGTGGCTGCCTCAGCTGGCAACCTCACAGCGGGCTTACCAGCCCAGATCGAGAGTGGGCGCGTGGCTGCCATGGCTGGCTCACGGGCTGGATAAGAGCTCTCAAGGGGCCACATCTGGCCCCCGGGCCTTATGTTTGACATGCCTGATATAGACACTGCAGGCCAGGCGGCATCGCTGGGGGTCTGGGCAGCCATTAGCCAGGCGGGACCTTGGAGGATGATAATAACATTTAATACTGCATAGTGCTTTCAACCATTCTACGTTACCATGTGCAATCCTTATAACAGTCCTTTAACTGTTATCCATATATAATAGATTGGGGGGGGTGCAGACTGACAGTGGCTTGTTAGTGAGCTTACAGCACAGACAAGATTCCAACAAGTAGTTCCCAGTTCAGAGCTCAGCCCCCAAGCCATTATGGCACACCAAAAGACAGTGTGGTCTAGCAGTTAAGAGTATTGGACTAGGACTGGAGAGATCCCATCAACTAGGAAGGTCGCTGGGTGGCCTCGATCACTCTCTCTCAGCCTAACCTACCTCACAGGGTTATTGTGAGGATAAAATGGAGGAAGGGAGAACCTTTTCTTCTGAATTGAGCATCTTCCAGGAAGGGTGGGGTACAAATGCAATGCATATATAGACATACTATTCTCTAGGGTTGCTGGAGGTGGTAAAATGGCCTCCACTGCTGAAGGTGGAAGATCCTATTTTGAAATATTCCCTATATTAAAAACTCCCTGCAAACAGAAAACAAATAGCACTATAAAAAAGTAGAAGCTTTCACCTTGCTCTGCTACTTTTCTGTTCAAATGATATTTAGGCAAAGAAGCATTTAGACATGGAATCCATCACTTGCAGTCTGAATTTGCCTTATCCTGCGTCAGCTCACTTGTCTATTATCAGTACTGCCTACTTTAACTGCCAGCAGCTCTTCAGTATCTTTGGTCTTATGCTCCAAGATTATGCAGCAAGATACAGGTATTTCACTTCACTCACTACCTGTTTTAACTTGGGATGCCAAGGATCGAACCTGGGACCCGCTGCTTGCAAAACAGATGCTCTACCACTGCTCTTCCCTTTAACCACTTTCACAATCTACCACCTTTTTCTCCTGCAGGTGTAAATCAGGCCTGAGTGACAGCAGTTTGAGGCAGAGCAACCACCGTTGGGGGCAGGAAGTAGAGAGTTGTAAGGCATATTAGGAGACCACGTAACGCAAGAAATGGCAGGACAGAAAGAGACTAAATGGCAACTTTAAACTGACTACGACCACTAGTCTTCTGGACCAGTACTGTTTCTGAGCCTCCAAACAGAGATTTTCCACAGCTATGTTCCCCGAGACTCTTTTTTAGACAGATGTCGAAGACTGAATCTGGAGCCTTATGAATGCAGAGCATACGATCTACCGCTGAGTTATATCTTGGGGTGTCTAGTTAATGCAAGTCAACCTTAGCAGGGCATTGATGCTGTCACATGACTGATGAGCAAGTTGTTTTTCCAGACAACTGAACAGCCTGGCCAGATATTTTTGCAAAATATTTATTTAAAAAACTAGAGTAAATATGGCAACAACCACCAAAAAAACCTTAAATAGCAAAAAGGACAAGACACGGGCCGGTAACGTGTTATTTTAGCCAGTCTTTACAATGTCGATGTCAAGTATGTCTTCCCAAAGGGCAGCCACATGTAAACAACCTGGATATATTTATAGATGGGGCCTACTTTTAACGGCTCAAAAACATCTCATTTTCCTTTTTTTTTCTTTTGCAACCCAGACCAAAGCAGCTCTCACAAAACACTGAGCCTCTTCAGCTCTTGCTGAAATGGATGGATGACGAAGAGGGTCAAACATTTTGCAGACCTATGGGGACTGTTTTCTTGTAACAGGGCAAACCTTTTTTTTTTTTTAAATAACAACCAACAGAAGCACAGCAACAAAAGGCCAAAGGGCCTTCTGTTCCTGTGTCACTGTCTTAACAAGTACAGCAAATCTTTCCCAATCCCACCCTGTAATTCTTGTTTACGAGGCCAGCCACAGAGAACGTCCTCCTTTCCTACCTCAGAGACAGCTGCGACTGAACCAGAACGAGCAGGCAAAATCCTGAGGCGATGGTGTTCTGCATAGGGTTGCCATATGCCAGTTAATAGCGGGCAATTGCCCGCCAATTAACTGGCTGTCTGCCGCCCCTTGGCTAGCCAGTGGGCGGAAGCAGGCCAGCTGAAGGGGGTGTGTGATGTGTGTGCACAGGGGGCAAAATAATGTCCCTTCTGGGATTATCCCGGAACGACGGACGCTCTAGCACATCCCTAAAAAAAAAAAAACACACCTTTTATGGTTCCCATAGAGTTTTTTGAGGGATATGCTAGAGCGTCCCCGTCGCTTCCAGGGTAAACCTGAAAGGGAAATTACTGTGTGTGCACGTGGATCACTCCCCCCCCCACTACAACCAAGCTCCTGCAGGTAGGGACCTGGCAACCCCATTCCTGCTGCAGCTAAAGGACCACATTTTTGAATGCTCCCCCCATTACAAATAACAGAAGGCGGGGCCGCTCTCCTTGAGGTAGTGGGACTTTAGCATGTAAGGACTTGTGCGGGGAGCATTCCAAAATGTTATGGACCATTTGACCTTGTCAAGACTCTCACCGCCTCATCCTGCCCAGTCGTAAACTGCCTATTTTTTTTTTTTTTGGCTATAGGAAATGAGACTCTTCCTATCCCATACATATAACAAAACTTTGCTTTTTGATAATGGTTTCCCATTCTAAAAAACACATCCAACATGTTTACAAAATAAACTTCCCTTTTCCGGTTAACAGGACGAACTCATCTTTGGTGAGTTTAACGGCCCCTGTCACCCTCGCTTTAAGAAACAACTCAAGGAGGGAGGGGAGGATTTACAAAATGGTAGGCTAAGGAAGAACCCTACTACTTACGAAGACATCGTTGAATACCATTTTAAAAACCATGAATGAAAAAAACACCATGTCCAGGACAACCATATCCGCCTCACTAATTACACAGAAGTATCACGGACAACATGTAGAAATAGTGACGTTGATCCCAAGGTTTCCATTGTCTGCGAAAAGGTGTGCTATGGCGGTGTCGAAAACAAGACAGTCGCTGTTCATGATGGCCGCCGCCACACCATCGTGGATGGACCGCGGTGTGGCCTCCCAGGTCAGCCTCCGCCGGTTGCCGTTCAGTTCGAGTCTGTACGCAAAGTTCTCTGCTTGCTTGCGGGTGCCGATGAGCAAGACGATGGCGAAGAACTGCTGGTGGCCCTCGTACTTCTCCTGCTTCTCCAGCACCAGCATGAAGTGGTGCCCGAAGCACGACTGCATCATGACCCAGTCGACAGCCCCCGGCAAGTTAATGTCTGTGGCGAGGAAGACAATGTCTTCTCCTTGCAGCGTAGTGATGCTCTTGTGGGCGTGCATGAGGTGAGACATGACTGCTTCTAAGGAGCCCTGCCATTTGCAAGAGGCACCGGGACACGGGCAGGAATACGGGCGGTATTCACAAATGTCTTCGTGCTCTGGCTTTTCTGTATGATGGAGTGTCAGAGAACAGCCCGTGGTGGCATACTGCAAGGGAAAAAAAAAAAAAAGCAAAGGTGGTCAACACAAGGGTTCTTCTAGACGAGTGGTTTCCAAACTTTTTGGGCCACTACCCCCTTGGTTCCACAAACTCAACCCCAGCGCCCCCTACTCTATCCTATAAAACGCATGATTCAAAATACGGGTTTGCATGACTCACTAAAGAAGATAATAACAATAAAATTTCAAAACAATAACAATCTATTCGAAATCAAATTAAAACTTATTTTAGTTGAAATTTATTCAACAAAACTGATGAACTTGATCCAGTGGTACCAGCTCTTCGAAGTCTGGAAAAAAATTCTGATCGTTTCCACCAAATGTGCCAGCATGGTGCCATAGCTTGATCTATTGTAAATTAGTGAACAACACAGTTGGAAGGGGCCCACCTCTAGCGCCCCCCTGCTGCCCCTTTGCCTTTTAGTGCCCCCTAGGTAATCCCACTGCCCCCCAGGGGGTGGTACTGCCTACTTTGGGAACCACTGTGTAGACGTTGGTTTAAGTTTTGGCTGGTCTTCAAAATATTCATGTCTCAACTTTGCTAAATCCTGGAGGAAGGACACATGTTCTCACATATAGATAAGAGGCACTGTTTTATGTAAACATAGATCTGGCCAAGTTGACACATAAATACTTATCACCTTGTTTGGTCTAGGCTTTTCTACCAAGATTAAGTTGCAAGTATCGTCGTGCTCTTTAAGATGTGTTATCTTGTGCTTCTTTAGGAGATAAGCATTGGGAAAGTGGGCTATTAATATTATCGATAAATGTTAGAGCAGCACATGGCAGGCTGTTTTTGCCCCACAGATTCATCCTCAGCATTACTGTAACTTTCAAAAATGTAGAACTGATGGGCAAGCTAGCACATGACTTCTTGCTGCATAATCACTACCAGGCCAGGATTAATGACCGGATGGGCCAAGCCTTTAAATCAGGAGTTCGCCACCTTTTCTGGGAAAATGTAGTGGGCACCACCAAAACTTGGGTGTGCCATGGGAGACAGGACCAATAACAAAAGGGCTGCCATTAAGACGGTCATTACAAAATGTTGGGAGGTTCCAAGTCAAGCGTCCTCCTATAAGGAGGGCTGGGGTTTTTTTAAAAAAAAGAGATGCTCCCAAAGGTGATGTCTCCTGGGGACTTCTGGAGTGCCTTTAATGAAACGGAAGAAAGACAAGACTGGCCCTTTGCTTTGAGAAAAAGCGTTTTGGGGAAGAAGCGAGCAGGCTCCAGAAAACCCATCAGTGCGCACCATGGCACCCACAGGTACCATGTTGGAGACCACTGTTTTAAATGAAACAACCCAGAAAAGTAGCCCCTATACCACTATGGACCACAGGATGCCCTTGTGATAGCTAGGGTAGGGTTTGAGAGGCCTGTACAGGCCTATCCTCTCTTCCCTGCAGTTACCTCGCAACTCAAAATTATATACAGAGGACTTTCACTAACTTTGATCATGGAGGCCTTTTACTTACTCCCCTGAACCGCTCTCCTCCCTCCCCCTGCTATGAGAATATAATTGTCTCCTTCTCTTCCTTCTCAGTAGCTCATGGTTGCCAATCTTCTGGCTTTAAACTGAGCAGTTACATTTAAATGCCAAGTTCTTGGTACTAACGCCTTTTTGATATTGAAGAAAGGAAGGATAGACAAGATCCTTCCACGTGTAAGATAGCCGCTGAACCACAAAAGCCACAGCTCACTGTGATAAAGAAAGGTCATTTGTATTTTCTCTCCCATCAACTGGGCAATCTGGAATACAGATAACAACAGGAACACTCTGATCGTCTATAAGGTTACATTTTTATCTCCATGAAGCACTGTGGTTCCACCCTCTTTTACGTTATCCTCATAACAACCCTGTGAGGTAGGTTAGGCTAACAGAGAGTGCCTGGCTCAGGGCCATCTAGTTAGCTTCATGGCAGAGTGGTGATTTGAACCTGAGTCTCCCCGGTCCTCGTTTAACATGCTAAGCAGAATAGTGCATGATTCAGGCAGCAACTCTTCGAATTAAAGTACAATATTTGAAAAGGTAAACATTAACGATGTTACCCCTAGAAATCCCTTGACTATTCAGATCTTTCTGGAATACAAAAGGCATTGCTTCCATAATTTTTATGGCCGCAAAATTATAATCATAAAAGCACGAACAGCAGTTTGTACGATGTTATTACCAGTTTTAATCAAGAATTAAGTAGCACTTCAGTCTGATGCTGGTCCAGTAAATTGGTTAAACCTGCAGTTCTGAGCACACTCACCAACACATAAAACACACCGAACTTTTGAGGCAGCAGGATTGTGCTGGATCAGCGTGAGCTGTGCACAAGAGAGAGACTGCAGAAAGGTGGCACAAAGAAATGGAGAATGAGCCGGCGATATCCTGGGCTGAATGCACCCCCCCCCCAAATCTGCTGAGATCGAAGCCTTCTTGGTATGGAATTGACTGATCCAAATTTGTGGCAGAACTTGAGTCATGTGCTTTAATAAACTGTAGTTTGTTTCTCACCTGCACACCAGGATTCTAGAGATCCTGGTTTAGAATCCAGGTACGCAGGCAAGAAACCAACTGCAATATAACGAAGTGCTCAATTGATCTCAGCATGGCAGCTACTAGGCAAAAGAAGCATTGCGACACACATTATTGTCTCCACAGTGTTATGGCCATTTTGCAGACAGAGAAACGAAGGAACACCAAAAATCTGACTCCTGCGCTCCCAGGCTCAAATCCAACATCGCTCAGTTGGAGAGCCAGGGTGGTGTAGTGGTTAAGAGCACTGAACTCTAATCTGGGGAAACAGGTTTGATTCCCTACTCTTTCACATGAGTGGTAGACTCTAATGTGGTGAACTGGGGTTGTTTCCCCACTCCTACACATGAAGGCAGCTGGGTGACCTTGGGCTAGTTCTCTCTGAACTCTCTCAGCCCCACCTACATCACAAGGTGTCTGTTGTGGGGAGAGGAAAGGAAGGCGATTGTAAGCCGGTTTGAAACTTCTTAAAGGTAGAGAAAATTAGGGTATAAAAACCAACTCTTGTTCTTCTGATGCAACAGCACTATTTCTGAATCAAAATTAGTGGCACGCAGGGCTGCTGACCCCCCCACACACCCCCTCAACACGAAGTTATGCTTGACTCGTGTTGTTATACGTTTTCATGTCTCCATTGCTGCTGAAACTGAAATGACTGCGTGCCAAATGAACCATGTGCCTTTCTTCCGAGACCAAAAAGTCACAGGTGTCTAATTGGGCTTATTAAAATTGGTAAAAGATCCACTTTGTGCATTCTGGTGAGTGTTTAAAGCCATTTCTCAAGCTGATAAACCTGTAATGTTGTAGAACTGAATGCAAATGTTTACTTAAATTGAGTTCAATATGAAAACTGGGCTCAGCAGACACCCTTAACATGCACAAAGGGATTCAGTAAGTTTCCTGGCTTTTAAATACATAACTGGAAATGGATGGCTACACAGAAAGTCTTTTAGCGAGGAAGCTTTTAAATCGGCATGTGATTCCTGAGTGGTTCGGAGGGTGCTGTGCGCCAAACCCTGTGAACAATCTGACTAGCTGTTAAAAATTAATTAGGTTTGCCGCACTTGCGTGAAGTCCATGGCAGTCACTGAATTGCTCAGAGAGTAGAATCCCAGTGGTGGCTGCAGCTTGAGAAATGAAATGTGTCTGCTATTGGGACTGCGGTTTAAATGTTCGTAATAAAGCAAATGAAGTTTTTACAACTGCTGCTTAGTTACTCTGAATTACAAAACTCTTCCCGTATCAGCGGGGAGTCTTGATTTCCAAACTACATTGTAATGTTAGAGAGCGGGGCATGCGTTGTGAACGAAGTAAGGCTGCAGTCAAAACCGACCTCCTTCTGTTGCTTCCTTCCATCTCTGTAAAGTGGATTTTTTCCCTCAAATTCTCACATCACCACAATGTATGTTCCCTACCCTCTGTTCTTCACTGGCAGATATGCAAGAATAGTCTCTTATTCTGGGCCTTTTTTGCAAATGCCCAGCAAGAGACTGTTCCCTTGGCTCCTCTATGGGAATAATACTACTGGGCCTACCTTGCAGGGCTGTTGTAAAAATCACATTGTTCTCCCACAAAACGAGCCCCTGAAATGCACTAAATATTTTGTTAGTGTTATTCCTGTTAAAAAAAATGTTTTTGCTCGGTTCTTTCTGGCTGAGTGGTTATTGTTCCATCTTGCCATGGGAGCATTACACAATAGATGCACTGCCCACTATGCTTTGCCTGCTAAGCTACATTCGTAATTGTGCAATGTGGAGAATGTACGCTTTTTTGCTGAGCTTGCTAAGCATAACGTTACAATGCGTGACAGAAATGACATCTACGTTTGCGGAAAGAAAGGAAGCATTTTGCTGCTCAACAAATTTTGGACAAGTCCTACCCTGCACTTATAAAATGCTCTCCCAAAGAGGTAAGCCACGGAGTTTTCTTCCCCGGCACCCTCGAACTGCATCTGGGTTCGAATAAGCAAGTAAGCAAACAAACACGTTTTAACTCAAGTGACTCTAAACCTTGGCAAAGCACGGAGGGGGCTCAAAAATGGTCAACAGCCCTTGCATAGCACTTTGGTAAGATGAAACGTGGTTTGCTGTTTGGAAAACGATCCCAAAGGCTCATATGAACGCATGAAGCAGTGGGAAAACACTATGTTCACTTATAAATGTCCCAAAACTAAAGGAAAAATAAGTGAGAACACAACATTAAATAAAGGTAAAGGAAGAAGGGGAAATTGTGTAAACAATATGAGATACAAGTGGGAACCCGCAAGGACTTGCGGGAGGCATCTCATTTGACCCCTCCTCCACTATTTCCTCTTTCCCTTTCCTGAAAGCCCACATAGCCTTTTCCTGCTTCATCCTCTCCTCCTAGTGTTGCCAACCTCCAGGTGGGGCCTGGAGAGCTCCTGGAATCACAACAGATCTCCTAACTACAGATTTCAGTTCCCTTTAGGTGGCTGCCAGTTCCAGGCTGGAAAATTCCTGGAGATTTGGCAGTACAGCCTTGGGAGGGTGAGGTTTGGGGAGGGAAATGACCTCAGCAGGATATAATGCTATGGAGTCCACCCTCAAAAGCAACCATTTTCTCCGGGGGAACTGATCTCTGTCATCTGGAGATCAGTTGCAGTTCTGGGTGACCTCCAGCTCCCAGCTGGAGGTTGGCAACCCTAGTTCCCGTGGAGGAAATGGCTGTTTTGGAGAGTAGAGTCTAGGCCAACCCTCATAGATGTGTGGGGTGGCCCCTCACTTTCCCCTGTATCCCTCTCCCCACACTATTTCCTCTTTCCCTCCCGTGGCAACCCCCATATCCTCTCCCCTATCCCTGCCTCCTTCTTAGCCATTCACTAACCTACCTTTTATCTGCCTATCATCTTCAGCTATATTCATTACTCATTTATTTCATTTATAGTACATAGTATAAATTTTATACTTTGCCTTTCTCTACAGTGGGGGCCATATCAGCTTACATTATTCTCTTCTCCTCTTTTTTATCCACACAACCACCCTGTGATGTAGGTTAGGCTGAAAATATGTGAGTGGCCTAAAATCACCAAGTGAGCGCATCTACAGCAACGTTGGGATTTGAACCTGGGTCTCCCTGGCCCTACTCGGAAGCTCTAACCGCTACACCACACTGGATGTTGTACAGTGCCTGCTGTTGAACAGCAGCAAGAAGCCAAGCCAAGCCTAGTTGAGTTATGCAGGTCAGGTAGAATCAAGTCACCCAGTGGTTGCTGCCAGGCCCAGGCCTGGCCCCAATGATTCCTCCCTCAAAGGCCAAAATAGCTCTGGAAAGGACCCTGCCCCTACCTTTTACTCACCTTTTACTCACCTGTCCAGTCACCAAATTTAAGTATCCAAAGATTTGGCCGACTTGGCTATTAGAATATACGGTGGAAGATTCTTCTATAGAAACCACCATGTGGTTACATTATTAAGGCCAGGATTAATGACTGACTCTTAGCATTAAATTATCAAATTTCTAGTCCTCATGGTTGCAAAGGAACGTAATAATATCCATCATATATACGACATGTGTGAAACAAATGTCTCCTGAAAGAGATCTGTCTCTGCACACTTTTAAATCCTCTGTTCCCTGACTCAGCACTGTTTATTGTTCTCCCTGCCCCGCCTCCCCCCACCCTCCATTCTCTTTGAATGGAAACGGGGAATACAACCTATGCAAACGAAGCTTTTTAAGCAAACCCACTTGTGAATAATGTATTGCCAGCACCACGTTTCAGTTTCCTTGGAATGCGATGCTTTTTGGCACGAAGCGCACGCATCCTGGATCACAAGCCTTACCCGACACCATATATCAACAGGTTTAACAGATTCTCTTACAGCCCAGCCAAAGGACCTTGGCTTTGCAGCCCAAGTCGTAAAGCTTGCCTGTCTATCTCTGAAACCGCCTGGAGAGACAGAGACACATTGGGGAGAATCTGGCAGGTACCGAAGAAGCCATAGCAAAGCAGCAAGCGGCCTGGCTCTCCAGATGGTCATGTAGGCAGGAACCTTCTGTATTGTGGCATATTGCTGCTAATAACCATATAATGGCCCTGACCTGTTTTGATGCCTTTCTTATCACTTCACTCTTACAGCCAGCAATTGCGATGATGATCACTGCATGACTCATCTGCCTAGAAAGGATGATCCAGAGAGAATTGTCTAGTCTAGACAAACAGCTTCTCCCCAAGAGAAGAGATATTTTAGGTTAGAAACTGACCTGCCCAAGTGTCAGTTGGTTTGGTGGGGTGTGTGTATGTATGTATATGTATGTATGGTGGTGGTGGTTGGGGGGGGGGAATAGATCTTAAATGTGAAAATCACTGCAGCACTGCATACCTTGGGGGAAATATGAAATATACTGGGGAGAAAAGCAAGGTATACATTTCTAAATAAATGAAATAGTGAAGTGGCCAATTACAAAAGCAACAAAATCAGGACAGCTGAAGACAAAATAGGAGCCTCTCCATATGCAGAAAATCAGGATTCTGTACATTAACTGAAAGAAGACATAACCTTATGGTCTAAAAAGTGCTGAGTATGCCCAGGCTAGCCTGATCTCGTCAGATCTCAGAAGCTAAGCAGGGTCAGCCCTGGTTAGTATTTGGATGGGAGACCACCAAGGAATACCAGGGTTGCTGTGCAGAGGAAGGCACTGGCAACCCACCTCTGTTAGTCTCTTGCCATGAAAACCCCAAAAAGGGGTCGCCATAAGTCGGCTGCGACTTGACGGCACTTTACACACACATATGCCTCAGGAGTCACACAATGAACACATGAAGCTGCCTTATACTGAATCAGACTCTTGGTCCACTCAGACTCTTCTCTACTCAGACCGGCAGCGGCTCTCCAGGGTCTCAGGCAGAGGTCTTTCACATCACCTACTGGAGATGCCAGGGATTGAACCTGGGACCTTCTGCATGCCAAGCAGATGCTCTACCACTGAGCCACAGCCCCTCCCCAACAATGCTGAAAGTAGTTGAGAAATAGGGAACAGAAGCAGGGTGGGGTGGGGAAAGCCCCTGAAAACTTACAGAATTGTGAAGGAATCGTTTTTGGGATTTCCAAAATATCTCCCTCTTCCACAATTCCTTCAGTACCTTAACTTGTGCACTTCTAATGCAGAGATCTCACCTGTGGTCAGATTAGTGTTCTCCAAAGTTTGTGTGTTGTGTTAAGTGCCGTCAAGTCGCTTCCGACTCATGGAGACCCTATGAATGAAAGTCCTCCAAAATGTCCTATCTTTGACAGCCTTGCTCAGATCTTGCAAATTGAGGGCTGTGGCTTCCTTTATTAGTCCATCTCTTGTTGGGTCTTCCTCTTTTCCTGCTGCCCTCAACTTTTCCTAGCATGACTGTCTTTTCCAGTGACTCTTGTCACTGAAAAGTTTACACTGGGATATATGAGTGCAAAGTCTATTAGCAATTTAAGCATTTCCATTTCTATGCACATGCAGAATTTCAAAGCATCTTTTATCTGTCACACCATTTCAGGAAGGGGAGGAAAGGAGAGGGGAGGAGAGAAAAGGAAGACACTCAACTGGTACCAAGACTGATACAGAAGGGAAAAATACACTCAGAAAAGGCTCAAGAATCCAGTTTGGCCCTTTTACTGCATCCATGCATAGGCTTATACATTGTCTACTTGATTGTTGGCTACTCCACTCATGGTCTCTGGAGGAGCCTCCAGCAAGAACTCTTGTGGTTATGTTTTGGACCAAGCGTTCTTCAGGGGCGGCTGCACATAGAACATGGTTCAGTAACCCAATCTGGGTGTTGCCAAGGCTCACATATCATGCCATAGCTTATTTTTTGCACGTTATAAAAGTCTTTCACTTATATTTCAGTTATTCTCAAATACACACACACAGGTGTCCAGGAGGATGGTGCTTGTAATCCCGAATCCTAAATTTACTAGCATAAAGACTGCAAGCAGTCAGGTGATCTGCAGTTAAACACCCGCCCCCGGAATTATTTCTGTGGACCCCCTTGCACACACATATACCCAGACTCAGCCCTGAGAGCTGCTGTGGATCTTACATTTATAAAAAAAAAAAAAAATTATAAGATTCCTTCAGTGTAACATGTGAACATAACTGAAAAAATAAAGGGAAAAATCACAATTATCTCACGTGCGGTTGGCCTGGTTGCACAAGTAACCCAAATAATGCCACTTGAGGCTGCAAAGCTTTTGGGACATCAATGACGCAGCAGGCTGGCATGCCCCAGAATCCACTGAAAATGCCACAGAAGACGTTGGCGTATGCACAAATTATCTGCGCAATGTGCCCTGGCGCTAATCAGCCTAGTAACATGCTTCTCTCACAGGAATCACTGCAGTCCCGTTAGAACTTCCTGTCACGCAAGATATATGTAAACCCCTCAAATCTGAAGGTTGAAAGCTCAAAATCCTGTTAACATTTTTGACCTATCTCAGCTCCTTGGCTCTTTTCATTTATTCCAAGTTTCACTCCAAGATGCTCTGTAAATTCTTCTTTTCGCCCCATCACAGTTAATTGTGGTCTCAGCAGCTGTATAGGTCAGCTCATGCTGCGCTGGGCATATAGCTAATTGCAAAACTAATAATATAGGCAAGCATTTGTGCAATGTTATTCCCCTACACTGCAAATTAAAGGCTCTGCAATGCAAAAGTTTATCTTCTGCAGTGAAGGTGAAAAACCTAAGCACACTTATGAGGGACTATACACCACTGAGCTCAATGGGGCTTACTTTTGAGTAAACGTGCGGAGGATTGCATGGTAACCCCCCTGAGTGTACGCCAGGATTACACCATATAAGCAAGGAATCGAGATCCCAACGCAGCAGAGTTCAGTATCCCAAGAGACTCTTGGCTAGGAAGAGAGCTTCCTAAGAGTGGGAGCATTAATAGCTGGTCAAATCTAAATACCAGAGGGGAACGAAGCAGGAATATTTAGCTGGGGCTATAAAAAGCATAAGAGCATAAGATAAGCCATGCTGGATCAGACCAAGGTTCATCAGGTTCAGCAGTCTGTTCACACAGTGGCCAACCAAGTGGCTCTAGGAAGCCCACAAACAAGACAATTATTTATTTATATTTATATTTATATTTATTTATACACACACACACACACACACACACACACACACACGCAAAGTTGCCCAATACGCATAATTTATTTCACTTGCAGAATTTGGAATTTGTTTAAAGTAGAGAAAATATATAGACTTCTTGGCTACTGCGTAAACCACCATATTAGTTAAAAAAAAAACTGAGCAAAAAAATTGAGAGAAAAATTCAGACGAGTTTAGTGCGGAGAGATGCTTTAGATGTCATGCTCCCATTCATGCAACCATGATTTCGAGAACTGGGAATGTGCAGCTGAGCTCCTGCACCCTTCCCCCCTCCCCGCAATCCCTAGTGCAAATTCCCTCCTTTTCCTGATTCGCTCTGAAGGCTCTTTGCAGTGACATCCCAGTTGTACTAAGTAGGATCAGCGCTTTTCAGGAATTGCTTCCAAACCACGGTTTGCAAATGCAGTTCAAACCAATTATGGGTTAGCGCTCCTCGTCATTTGCCCCATGTGTACGTAATGGCAAACTATTTGTCAGGACAAATTAGGAAAGGGACAAGGGAACCTGTGTGGGGGAGCAAGAGATGGGGAGCGAACCAGAGCAAGACCTGCAGAACTGAAATGAACTGCCTGAACCACACAACAAAGTGATTTCCCTTTTTTAATAAACACATTTGCAAACATCCCATGAATATTTATTTAGAAATTATTAAAATGTGGTTTATGTGAGCAATATCATTTGTTGTCTGTTTTTAAGATGCCTAATTTAGTAGCATAGTGAAAGCTGCACTGAGAGCATTTGGGAGAAGCAAATCACCAGTAGATGGGACATCAACAGAGCTAGTTCAAGCCACAGAAACAGAGTCTATCAAAATCCTAACAAGAGTATGTCAACAAATAAAGAAAACAAAACTATTGCCCACTGACTGGAAATGGTCAATGTACATTCCAATTTCAAAAAAAGGATATGCCAAAGACTGTAGCATCTATCAGACCCTCGCATTAATTTCTCATACAAGAAAAGTGATGCTCAAAATCTTATAACAAAAACTGTTGCCATATAGGGAACAAGAAATGCAAGGTGTTCAAGCTGGATTCAGAAAAAGAAGAGACACTAGAAATAGTATTGCAAATTTACATTGATCACTGGAACATACAAGAGAATTTCAGAAGAAATATCAGCTTATGTTTCATAGATCACAGCAAAGCTTTTGACTGAGTGGATCATGAAAAGCTATGGTCGGTTTTAAAAAAAATGGGTGTGCCACAACATCTGATTGTTTTGATGAGCAACCTGTACTCTGGACAAGAGGCTACTGTTAGGATGGAATATGGAGAAACAGAAGGGTTTCCAATTGGCAAAGGTATCCGACAAGGATGTACTTTATCTCCCTATCTGTTCAATCAATATGCGGAACATATCATAAGGAAAACTGGATTAGATTCAGATTTGGTTAGATTTTTCTGTGTTTCTGCTTTTGTTGTCTTACACTGTATCACAGTGTTATTGCTTCATATTCATGATTAAACACAGCCTCCCCAACCCCAGAGAAACAAGGATCAGCCACTCACACTATTTTAGTTTGTGATCCCTCTGATGTAGAGAAATTTCAGTTAGTTTGAAACAATCTGCACCTAGTGAACAATGATGATAATCAGCACAAGCTGTCACTCCGCCATGGAGTGAATGATAAGCACAAAAACTTTAGGGAGAAGGGGCAGAAGGAACAAAGATGCCTAACGAAGATAAGAGTTAGCATCCAAGTGTTGTGGCATTGGCAGGACCAAGGAGATCAAGCCTCGTACAATCCACATCCTTCCAAAAGGAGGCTCAGGTGGAGAATTCCAGAGTGGAGAGTGAACAGTAGAACATCAAGCATAGTGTCAGAGGATCAAAACAGCATCACAGGAGCGATGGCTGGTAGATCAAAACATATCTGTGGCCAGGAATCCAAATCAAGAACACAACGGAGATGCAAAACTGGGTTCAGCAAAGGAAGAAATGGCACCATGGAGGAAGCCTATCCAGTAACAAAGCAAATGTCGCTTCTTGCACAAGCAGATGAGCTACAGAACGTTAATAGGAAGAAAGACAAGTTGATATCTAGGTATCATCTGGCCAATGAGAGAGTACTGGTTCAGAACCAACAACAAACCACGATTTGTTGTTTTGTGAAGAACCGGAGGGGGACACTTGGGTTCACACACATCTCTCCTCATGCACAACTCAAAAGTAAAAACACTTTCACATGCAGGCAAATATCAGTTCATTCTCTTCCCTTCAAAACCAAGCCAAGATTCAACTGTGGTTTGAAGGGCAGGAAAGTAACCACAGTTTGTGGTTTGGGTGAAATTAATGCAAAAGCAGTGAATTTTTGAGGCATGAGCAAGGAGAGGGGGAAAGGGGTCAGTCACCATTCCAATGAACCATGTCAATGCCTGTATCATACACTCACCACAACAGTGAGAGACTTATGTGGAATAGAGGTGCAGGTGAATTTCCCCTTCCCTATGCAGCCAACAGTAAGTGTGTCATGGGGGCCCTATACAGACGGCTGATTCATGCCACTCTTCCCTTCTACAAATGGAAGCTGCTTTTCACCATGAAGGCCAGATGAGTGTTTGAATCAGAGCTGTGGTGTGTCGTTCCCTGTGTGGGGAAAGAGATCAAAAGTACCTGAGGTGGCTGACTTGCAGTTGTCTCAATCTGAACAGGGCAGAACCTGTATTCAAGGTCCACGGTTTCCAACAGAACAAACGAGAGATTCTGTTTGTTTGTAAGGTTATTATCGAACAGTGTACATTTTGTTAATTTGTTATCCCCAGCCTTCTACCAAGGAATGCAGAGAAGCGTTTTATCTGGCAATCCCCGGTGGAGGCAGGCTTGGCAGAGAGATTTAACAAGGGTTTCCACAGAGCAGTGCAACACTGAATACTGAACTATGACGACAGCCACTCAAGGCTGGAAGTGTGACCCCGCATCGAAGTCTAGACCAATAGCTGAGAAAAAGCAAGAGTTGTAAACAGAAAATGAAAGCAAATATGGATAACAGGTCAGGAATGAAGATATAGGGCAAAGTCCAAAGTTACAGCAGACTGGGTTGGATTTCCATTCTAGTGGTTGGGATAGTGTAAATGGCTGTCAAAGAAAGAGACAGTGGGAATTCTATGGGAAGTTATGCCTGCTTTGTTTATCCAAGGAGAAGCAGTGCTGGTGAGCAGCTGGAGTGTTGAAAACAGGATATCTAAGTTCAATTTCCCACTCTTTGTCATGGAAGCTTTCTGAGTGACTGTGGCCCAGTCATTATCTCGCAGCCTAACCTACTTCACAAGGTTGTTGTGAGGATAAAAGTGGGGAAGGAAGAACCATGTACACCACCTTTGACTCAGCGGAGAAAGAGTGGGATAAAAACTGACAGACCGATAGAATTTCACTTGCATTCTTTGCTGGCTCTCAAGAAACTATAGGGGTTACCGCACTTTGTATTCCCAGCGATGTAGTAAGAGTTTGAAAATGTTATAAAAAACATCGCTTTAAAGGGGTTTTTGGATACCATGGCTAATGAATGGTTGGAAGACGTCTTCACAGCTAAAGGGGCCAAACAAAATGCGAACAGTATTTTTTATAACGTTTTCAAACTCTTAATACATCCTGGGAATACTAAGTGCGGTAACCCCCAACGACTGGCGAAGGAATAATTTATTTTGACAAATCTGGAGCTTCATTCCAAAATTTAGCCAGCCACAGTAAGAACCAAAATCCCATCCCTGTAACCAGGAACTTCTACCCAGATCATTCATTTTAAGCCATCGATAATTAATAATAGAATCAGCATCTGTCCCCCTCCCCATTATATTTATCAGTAGCATTTCTATAAAACAAAAGTGGTTCTTGCCTCTTTTATCCCATTTTGAAGCCTCTTTTGATCACAGCAAAGCAGCCTGAAGTGGCTACGAATTCAATCAGACAATGGTACATTTTAATTCATATTAGTTTCATATGAAAAAGAAAGCTGACCTAAAGTGGCATTGATGAACCAACTTCATTAAGACTAATGAAGGATACTCCTGAATCAGATTAACACTGCATGTTTTAATAAATGCAAAAAACAAAACAAAAACCCTCCAGAAGTTAAGCTAGGCATACCTGATTAAAAACAAGTCTATATTTGTGCCCTTCAAAGGACACAGACGTATATTATACTATTTAGATTCTGGTTATGTTCTGATTTAAAAAAAGCTATACAAACTGATGGCCTGCTGACTTGTGTGACCTCCACATACATTAGGATGCTTAATTCTGTTCCACTTTCCCACAGGAAGACAAGAATTCTGATTTTGCAAAGGGTAAAGGAGCATGGACATACTACCACGAGGCAATGTTGCTATAACTAACCACTGACGAAACACTGGTAATATACTTGTTTTACAGATGGGGTAGCAAAATAAGCAGTTTGCCCAAGTCCTCCAAATAAGCATACTATAGAGAAGGCACTGCCCTGGCCTGGATGGCCCAGGCTAGCCTGATCTCGTCAGATCTCAGAAGCTAAGCAGGGTCAGCCCTGGTTAGTATTTGGATGGGAGACCACCAGGGAAGTCCAGGGCTGCTATGCAGAGGAAGGCACTGGCAAACCACCTCTGTTAGTCTCTTGCCATGAAAACCCCAAAAGGGGTGGCCATAAGTTGGCTGCGACTTGATGGCACTTTACACACACACACACACACAGAAGGCATTGGAACTCAGGATTCCCAGAGCAAATTCCCACTCTCCTCTGCATCACACTATATCTCGTTCATTTTATGTATGTGTATTTATTTTTATGTTTCTACTCCACTTTTTCTCCCAATGGAAACTCAAAACAGTTTATAACATTGTTCACCCTCTTCTGCTTTATCCTCACAAGAACAACCTTGTGAGGTTAGTTAGGCTGATAGTGACAGGCCAAAGATCACCCAGCAAACTTTACCATGAAACTTACTGTGTGATTATGGGCCATAATCTTTGACGAACCTACCACACAAGGTTGTTGTGAAGATAAAATGGATGAAGGGAGAACAAAGTATGCAGCACTCAGCTTCTTAGATGAAAGGCAGAACAATCATGTACTAAATCAATAATAAGAAGTGCCCAGAAGCAATAGCAAACACTGGAGTAGAGGATTTATTGCAAACCATAGCCAATACAAATAACCAAAACAAGAACCAGGAATGAAACCTACATCAAGCCAGGAGCGCTGCCAGCCAGCCCTGTCCCTAGACAGCACCCTGGCTCACAGGGATGTAGCAGGCAAAGCTCTTTCTAAGGTATCTCCATGTTGACAAAAAGCTTACTGGCTAGATTTCTGAGTATCAGGCCCAGGATCAGGACCAATAAAAATGCTGACATCCCTTGGCACTAACACTTATTTTGTTAAAGAGGGCAAGAGTCCAGTAGCACCTTAAAGACTAACAAAAATATTTTCTGGTAGGGTATGAGCTTTCGTGAGCCACAGCTCACTTCTTCAGATCACGGCTACCCACTGTGACTTATTTTGTTCTTCTTCCAAGCTGTTCTTCCAAGCTGTATGTGCCCCCCCCTCCTCATTTTATCTTCACAGCAATCCTGTGAGGTAGGCTACCAATCACCAAGCGAGCTCGACGGCCCAATGGGGATTTGGTCCTAGGTCTCCCCCAGACCCAGTCCAGCACAGGTTCCTATTTAATCCATCATCGTAATCAATAACCGAGGCAGTGAGTGAGGGGTATATTAAAATAATTCCCCCTTTTCCGTCTTGTGCAGGTGGACTCTCAACTTGAATTCTGAAGAGAGAACTCTGTAAAGCCTGTTTCACTAGTGTGTTACTTCAAAATTACTTCACAGGAGGACATTTTGGGAGGGGGGATGCCACCTAGGGTTGCCAACCTCCAGGTACTAGCGGGAGATCTCCTGCTATTACAACTGATCTCCAGCTGACAGAGATCAGTTCACCTGGAGGAAATGGCCACTTTGGCCATTGGACTCCATGCCATCAAAGTCCCTCCCCAAACCCTGCCCCTCCTCAGGCTCCGACCCAAAAACCTCCCACCGGTGGCGAAGGAGGACCTGGCAACCCTAATGCCACCTAATTCCTCACATCACGCTCATTCTTGGAATAAAAACATTTCCTTGCTGATGCTTAGGGACAACTCAGAGCCGTTAAAATGAATTCCTGCCTCCCAACTGATTGAAGTGGGCAGTTTGTTTACACTTTTAGACAGGAGGAAAATCCCATTTCCCCTCCCAACCGCCAAACAAATCTGCTGCTGCTTGCTTTGGATTAATAAAGCTTTCTCGTAATTGCTAATGATAATATTTCCATCCCATGCTAGCTGTGATATCTGATTGCAAAGTCGGCCGTTATACACAACAGCTGCCACTGTCAAATCGATTTGTATGTTTAATTGATTCTAGCTTTTTCTAAGATTAAAAAATCCACACTAATGGGAGAGGTTCTTAAAAGTCATTAGTATTGTGAAGGGCCTCAAGCCCTTTTACGGAGCTGGCCTGTCGCGGTGGAAGGAGAACGAGGGTGCAGGAGAGGAATTCTGGACTGAACCTGGTCTTGCCCTGTCCTTACATTCAGTGGGTGAACACAGGCTGGAGACAGACTTTCTGAGAGTTGAAGGTGGAACGACAGAGGTGTCATCTCCCCTGCAGTACGGACACTTATTTCTTTTCCTCGACTATCATCTCAGGGAGAACAGAGAGACTACAGATGACAATGGGATAAACATGCCCTGCAAAGCGATGTCTCTGTCAAACTATCTTCAACGCTCCTTCCTCCTCCAAACTTCCAATTCTCTGGGTCCTCTGGAACAGCATTTGGGGCTGCAATGGGAAGAGGCAGGTGGAGAAGTTGCTCTCCTCTGAAGAAAACCCTTCAGTTTGGGATAATTTTCAGCAGGACCCAAGCCACTGTCTCAAACCTCATTAGTAAACACGCAGACTGGGGCTATGAAACAATGATACGAAGCTCTGTTTACATGAGTCTGCAACACTCAGCTGCAGTGGCAGAGGCTGCAGGTAGCCATGCTGATCTCAAGCAAAATCCAAAACCAGAAGCCCTGTCCACCCTTTTTGTTAGGAACAACCAAAACTAACTCAGAAGAAGAGTTGGCTTTTATATGCCGACTTTCTCTACCACTTAAGGGAGACTCAAATTGGCTTACACTCATCTTCCCTTCCCCTCCCCACAACAGACACCCTGTGAGGTAGGTGGGGCTGAAAGACTGTGACTGGCCCAAGGTCACCCAGCTGGCTTCATGTGGAAGAGTGGAGAAACAAATCTAGTTCACCAGATTAGCCTCCGCCGCTCATGTGGAGGAGTGGGGAATCAAACCTGGTTCTCCAGATCTGACTCCACCGCTCCAAACCACCGCTCTTAACCACACCACACTGGCTCAAACTCAGCAGTGGCATGAACGCATACCTCCAGGCCAATGCACGGGCTTGGGTTGACACACCTGACTGATACTTACACAGGAGTTCTGCATGGGTGTTGGACATGGGTTTATGCACATGTATACACGAAACCTAGCTTACAGAACCAAGACTATAGAGAAAACATACATATTCCTACAGTGAAGGAAATATATGGAACTCTGGTTTATTTGCATGCAGAGGCCAAAAATACAATGCGGAGAGCAGCTCTCAGTCAGAGGTGTTAGGCCAACCACAATAATTAAGTCTGAGTCTGCCTATCTACAAAATGGGTATATTAACGCCAACCTGTCTTACAGGGTTATTGCAAAGACTTTTGGAAGTGTATGTAAAGTGCTTTGGGAACTCAAGAAAGTACTGAGTATTACTATGAATAAGCATCATTACTATTTTGAGTTGTCTGGAAACAGAAAACTACAAAATGCAAATAAATGACATGGTTCTTTTTTTACCCTGTGTATCTGCCTCAAATGTTCAGTGTGTGTGTGGGGGGAAGCAGTGGTGTGGTTATTCATACAATGGACACGTGTGCAGATTTTTGAGCAACCCCCCCCCCATTTCAGATGAGGATGTTGTGAAGTGGATGGAAAGGCCATCCCTGCCTTCTGGACCTCTACCTCTACCAAGTCCCTGTCTCAACCAATAAAGAAAAAGCATAGTTGTAAGATCAGACCTTAAGATCATGGCCTGATGATTTGGCTTGCTACACTTCTATCTTTTTAAATTTCATAAATTCAAGCCTAATTAATAACTGGTGTGAGCTCAAAAGTTTGCAGTGTTGTCCTAATTTGGTTGGTTCTGTAGAAGGTATTACATGGATTTTGTTCTTGGTCTTGGAGTCAACCCATAAAGGCCTCCTTACTTTTTGATGGTGTAAATACACCTACAACTCTGGTTTGCCTCTGTGTAATATGCAGAATTGCTCTTGTAAGCCAGAGCAATGTATTGATTGGATTGCCAGAAACAGATCAGGAAGACCAAGGTTCAAATCTCCATTCTGCTAGGAGGCTCACTGGGTGGACATACACAACATCACCTACTTTCACCTAACCACTCTCACAGGGCAGCTGTGAGGATACAATAGGATAACTTCATGTTTGCTTTGAAGGTGAAAGGGGAATGCTGATGTGATAAAGAAAGGTCTTCTACTGACTGGCAGCTACCCTCCAGAATCTCAGATTGAGGCCTTTCACATCACCTACAACCTGGTCCTCTTAACTGGGCAGCAAACCTGGGTCGACCTTCTACATGCTAAGAAGACACTACTAACTACTGAGCAACAGCCCCTTTCCCAATCACTCTGCAGCCTCCAGTCAGAGTAGATCAAAGCCCTGACTCAGTACAAGGCAGTTTCGTATGTATTAGTAATCAAGTTGGTACTGTCTGTTCTGACTGGCAGCGGCTTGCCACGCTGGGAACCTTCTGCATATGTTGGAGATGCTCTACTACAAACCCACAACGTCTACCCATCTCTTATTTTTCTCACAGGAGTTTTCTTCGGCATTAAAAAAAAATCTTTGTTACCTTTTCACACGATCAATTTAAACATTACGCTGTGAAGCAGATGGGGCCAGGTTCACTTCATGT
The DNA here is from genome assembly GCF_029931775.1 of Euleptes europaea. Lineage (NCBI taxonomy): Eukaryota > Metazoa > Chordata > Lepidosauria > Squamata > Sphaerodactylidae > Euleptes > Euleptes europaea. The sequence continues at coordinate 30,342,548 of NC_079316.1, read as the reverse complement.
TTCTTTCCGAGCTCCTGCCTCCAAGTCTGTTACCTAAAACAATTACCTTGCTCATATGCAACACAAACCTACAGAGAGACGCATTCCTACCAGATTGTAAATGCTCACCTTGTGGAATCCACATTTGTGCTAAGCACACAAGGGCAACTGTTTAAGGGCAGGAAGAAGCACAACAAAATCAACTCTTCCTCCAAAGGACAAATGAAGTGCTCCCCCAACATTGAACAGTACTTTATTGAGGTTATGTTAAAGAAATAAAAAAGGCTTTCTTTCTGACAAATGCCAGCTAGAACTCTCTCATGGCACAGAATTCATATACTGGGCCTAATATACTCAAGAAGCTCAAATGAATCAAGAAGTGAAAAAATTAAATGTAACAAATAGTTTCCAATGATTAACTGAAGACGGGGAAATAGATTAAACATCTGGGTGTGAATAAAAATATCAATATATAATTCACAACAAGGTTCCATTTGTGGATACTTAAATCTGGAGAATAGGGCCATGAACAGACAAGATTTCGGCTTTTAAGGCAGGATTCATTGGTACCAGGCCTGGCAGCAATCACCAAGCAACTTGCTACAACTCAACCTGCATGACTCCCAGGCCTGGCTGCTTGCTATTGTTCAACAGCAACCCCACAAAAGAAGGTGTGGTGCAGCGGTTAGAATTTCAGACTAAGAACTGGAAGACCCAGGTTTGAACTCCCATTCTGCCACAGAAGCTCACTGGGTGACTTTGAGCCAGTCTCTCTCTCTCTCTTTCAGCATAGCCTACCTCCCAGGGTTGTTGTGATGATGAAGCAGAGGAGAGAATGACGTGAGCTGCTTTGGGTCCCCATTGTGGAGAAAGGCAGGGTACAAATGAAGAAAATAAATAATAAATATAGCTGAAGATGAGGGGCAGACAAAAGGTTGGTTGGTAGGATGGAGATAAGGAAGCAGGGAAAGGGGAGAGGATATGGGAATGCTAGGAGGAGGGAAAGAGGAAATAGTGTGGGGAGGGAACACAGGGAAAGTGCCCCCCCCCCACAAATCCTTGCAGGTTCCTCACCACATAACTGGGCCCCGGCCTGGCGATGGCCACTCTGCAACTGGGACAGAGTTTTCCCAGAGACAGGCTGCCAGGCAGAGGAAAGCTGAAGACAGGAGGGCAGACAAAGGAAAGTTGGCTGGTAGGTGGGAAGGAGAAGCAGAAGCAGAAAAAGGGTAGAAGTTATGGAGGCTTTCAGGGAAGGGAAAAAGGAAACTGCGAGGAAGGAAAAAATGAGATGCCCCTTGCAAGTCTTTGTGGGTTCCTTGCTTGTTGAATTACAAGCACAGGTAGTGTAAGGACAAGGAGGTACTGTTCCTCCATAAAGCAAGAAATTAGGAAAATACACTTTCTAGGATAAAAACTAGCATATTATGTAGATGCCATAAAAAGGCTTTATTCCCTACATCCACAACTTTACACAAAAATGACCTAAGCGAAAAAACTTCTAAATTTGTATAGCATGTCAAAATAGGCTCTGATCTCACAAGAATTCACAGATGGAGGAGACAAATGCATGTTTTGAAAGGCATGTACACATGGCCGAGAACCCTGACTGAGCACAGCTCCTCTGTTGTGTGCACTTATACATCACAGTATAGGTCTTTTCAAATATGTGCTAGATTTGATGCGCTACAATGTGCAAAGAAGCCCTAATTTTGTCAATTATAATTTCTACTGCCTTAAAAAGATCAAAAGTTTACATGCAGCCTCCTGAAATAATACACTGAACACATTTTAAATGTGGGCTTTACAGATACATGTAAACCCTCCTCCCATGGAAAGAGCATATCCTTCTCGCTAGATTGTACGTGTAAAGTGCCATCAAGTCGCAGCCAACTTATGGTAACCCAGTAAGGTTTCCAAGGCAAGAGACTAACAGAGGTAGTTTGCCATTGCCTTCCTCTGCATAACGACCCTGGACTTCCTTGGTGGTCTCCCATCCAAGTACTAACCAGGGCCGACCCTACTTAGCTTCTGAGATCTGGCAAGATCAGGCTAGCCCAGGCCATCCAGGTCAGGGCTGCTAGATTACAACCACAGAAAACTTTTGCAAGAGCCATTTAATAAATTATAGTCTCCAACTGGGGCTGTTAAAAACCACTTCCATGTGGCAGTACTTTATGGAGTGGATATAAAGTCTGACATCCACTTTCTCTTGGGCCTGATCCAACTGCACTGACATTTTCCATGCCTGCACCTGTGATCGCTGGCAGTGACACGGAGTCTCGCCATGAGATTAAGATGAACCAGACAAAAAGCAGATTTGAAATACTACCATAATTTTTATTTATTTTATTCAATTTATACCCTTCTCTTTCCCATCCTAAAACAGACTCAGGGCGGCTTCCAACAACAAATGCATACAATACGTTAAAACATAACTTAAAAAATTACAATCCATACAAGCAGATTAAAATGGCCATCCAATTTATACCTGCTACCACAGCAAAATTTAATTTACAAAGGTGAGGAGCCCATCATAGATTGTAGGCAGAGGGCCAAGGATAGTAAAATAAAGTGAAGGTGGGGATAATGGATGGAGGCCGATTTATTAATGGAACTGCCGCTGCCTCAATCATATGCCTGGAGGGATATCTCAGTCTTAATCCCGCAGGCCTGGGCTAGACAGAGATCCACTAGGCTGGGGCCAGAGCCAAAAAGGCCCTGGCCCTGACTGAGGACCGCCAGATAGGCCGGGAGCCAGGGACCACCAACAAGTTGCTTCCTGACGAGCATAAAGAGCTCTGGAGGGTATATCAGGAGAGGTGGTCCTGCAGATACAAAGGTCCCAAACTGTTTAGGGATTTGAAGGTAAACACCAAAACTTTGAACTTGATCCGGTATTCAATCTAGAGCCAGTGCAGCTGGCGGAGCAAAGGTTGAATATGTGTTCTCCAAGGGGTCCCCCCATCAGGACCTGTGCCACTGCGTTTTGGACCAGTTGAAGCTTCCGGTGCAACCTCAAGGGTAGCGCTGCGTAGATGTGCATTGAGGAGCATGAACAAATTTGGTGGCTTCCACGTGAGAGTCACAATATTTGAATCAAATGCTAACCTTCAAATTCAATGTACAGATTACCATTTGTTTCTCTATGAAGCCTCTGAAGACTGAGTTTTATATAGGAAAAAGCAATCATTAGAGCTTCCACAATGTGTACCACTAAGACAGGCTACCCGCTAGCATGACTTGAAATCCACTAAGCCTCTCGGCTGCTTGAAGAACCCCTGGTGTGTCTGCGTCATGATGCATTTTTGGGGTGGTATGAGCAGAACTGATGCGGCACGCCTGCTTATATGTACATCTTCCAATGCTGCAATTCTGAGTGCTGCCATGCCTCTATTTTTCCTGCCATCAAGTCGCAGCAGTCTTAAGGTGACCCCACTGGGCAGGGGTGTCAAACGTAAGGCCTGAGGGCCGGATCAGGCCCCTTGAGGGCTCTTATTCGCCTCCTGAAACAGTCCTGAGGTGTCAATTATCAAAGACTGTTAAATAAAAGAAAATACTGTAAGACTGTTATTGTTTTAATCATGTTCATATTTTAAGCAAAAAGTGAATAATAATATCATTAATTGGTTTTGCCTGTGTCTTCTATAAAGTTTGTATCTCCGTTACCTGGCATTAAATTTTATGGTACACATGGCCCGGCCCAACCAAGTGACATTTATGTCATATCCGGCCCTTGTAACAAATGAGTTCGACACCCCTGCCACAGGGTTTTCAAGGCAAGAGACATAAAGAGGTGGTTTGTGATTGCCTGCCTCTGCGTACCAACCCTGGACTTCCTCGGTAGCTTCCCATCCGTATATTAACAAGGGCCGACCCTGTTTAGCTTCTGATGAGATCGGGACAGACAGGACTATTCAGGTCAGGGTGCCGTGCTTCTGCAGCCTTGTTTTTCACCCGGATATTTTTACTTTTATGCATGGTGTTTAAGTCATCAATACAAGCACATACGCTTGGTCAAGTACCTGTTGTGCTGATCACTCCGCAAAGTGTCTGAGTTGCAGAGTGGTATCACTCCGTCTTTTACAGCCTCCTCTGTGGGTTTCTCATGCATTGCTGACAAGTGGGCTGTTCTTCAAATGACGGGATACTTCCTCAGACACCTCTCCAAACTGATCCCACGTTTCCACAAGATAGAGTTGCAACCTGAAATTGCCAGTCCAACAGTATGCATGCTGGCAGAGGAGGGGAAGCCAATTTTCACCGATCCTCTCCCGCTCCCACTGTATCCCCTCCCACCCACCTATTCCTAAGGACAGCCTCTAGACCCCCAAGAGCAGGGCTCAGTGGACTTCAGCACATGGAGGGAAGCAAACTCCGCGGGCTTCCCTTTGCTTATGGTACTTAGCATCCAACCCGTGGAAAAAGGCACCCAAATCCATAGCAGTGACACTGATCTTCAGATTACAACATCATGCAAAAAAGAGGCAGCGTGTGCAGCGACCACCTAATTCACACAGCAATGACTGGACACGAGTCCAGAGCCTCTGACTATGAAACAAAGGAGATGTCAAAGACCTAATAGGCCAAGTCAGACTTGCTGGGTTGCAAGTCTGTCAAACTTCATATACTGAGTAAGCGTTCCCACCCCCCGCTACCATTCCTAACCAGTGCATTACGTGGCTACATCTTTTGTATGCAGCTCTTACCCATTCTGGGTTAGAGAAGAAGAAGAGTCGGTTTTTTATACCCCACTTTTTCTCTACCTTTAAGGAGTCTCAAAGCGGCTTACAAAGACTTTCCTTACTCTCCCCACAACAGACAACTTGAACACATGAAGCTGCCTTATACTGAATCAGACCCTTAGTCCATGTTGTCTATTCAGACCGGCAGCAGCTCTCCAGGGTCTCTTTTAGTCCATGTATTTTGTTATATCTGGCCAAGGGCCGTAAATAAACTCTCTCTCTCCAGGGTCTCAGGCAGAGGCCTTTCACATCACCTACTTGCCTAGTCCCTTTAACTGGAGATGCCAGGAATTGAATATGGGACCTTCTGCATGCCAAGCAGATGCTCTACCACTGAGCCACAGCCCCTATGTTGCGAGGTAGGTGGGGCTGAGAAAGTTTGGAGAGAACTGTGACTAGCCCAAGGTCACCCAGCAGACTTCATGTAGAGGAGTGGGGAATAAAGCCTGGTTCTCCAGATTAGAGTCTGGCACTCTTAACCACTACACCACGCTGGCTTGTAACAACTACACCAAGCAGGACAACTCTCTATTTTCACCAAGTTTTCTTTCCTTTGCTTTCTGAAGTCCTTTCCTGGGTCAACTTAACGCAAGCAGCTCAGTGATGCTTCCAGCTCTGCTTTTAATCAACACGACCTTAAGATCTGTGTGAATGCCACTTCAGAATGGTTGAGAGCACATCTCCATCAGCTAAACCTGTGCCCTGGGGAGTGCAACAGAAGTGAAACGGACACCAGCATGCCCGTCTTAGAGAGGCAAAGGGTCTCAAGATCAGCGCTGATTTTAAAAAAAGCCAAAGCGGAAAGCTGCTCTCTGCCACCTGCCACCTCTGCTGTGTCTTGGGGCACTTCCAAATGGCTGCTTTCCCCGTCGAGAGTAGAGCTGCACAGACAAAAAGAGAGAGGGGAAGGACAGGAACGCTTCACAGAAGAAACTGCCTTATACCTCACTACTCTGCTCTGAGTGGGAGTGAGTCTTCAGGATCTGAGGAGCCGAACCTGGGGCCCTTCTGCACAGGAAAGCGATGGCCTGCCTACTGCAAATTCTCACTTCCTGTACTTACTTCCACTCTCAGTGGGGGGGGGAACAGATGAAACTTTCCTCTATTTGTAGGAGAGAAGGTATGAGAGAGTGGATAGAGGAATTCTCTGCAAATGTCCTCTCATTCCTGCATTTGTGTGATGAGGCAAAACCAGTGTTTTGCTTTGGTACATAGTTCCTACCTTACTGGCAACTTACAGGTGTGGAAAGCAGTACTCACAAACCAAAGATACCACCTAGAGTGGTATTTTCCACATATAGCCATAACGCCATGATTCCTTAAGTGTGGAATTCCGAAGTATTAGGTCAAGGTAGTCCCCTGTGCAAGCACCGGGTCATTCCTGACCCATGGGGTGAGGTCACATCACGGCGTTTACTAGGCAGACTGTGTTTACAGGGTGGTTTGCCAGTGCCTTCCCCAGTCATCTTCCCTTTACCCCCAGCAAGCTGGGTCCTCATTTTATCGACCTCGGAAGGATGGAAGGCTGAGTCATAGGTTATGCCTTGGTGCTGCACTTTGGTGAACTACAGTTAGGGAAACCCCCCAAAAAGGAGACTCAAGAACATCTGGCCTAAAATATCTCCAACTCGGAACTTCCATTTCACCAGTCTGGTTACTTTTCCGGCTGTCTTAATAGTTCTACACAGTGATGCTTTAGTATTCCTTTCCCCTTTTGACAGGCCATAGTTTGGTATTACACTCAAGAACTCTTTATTATAAGATGCCTGAAGAAGAAATAGTAGTACTGCCATAGTAGGATGACTATATAAATGTACAAAGAAACAAAAGCATGTATATGTCGCCTCATCCCAAGTGTTCAAAGCACTTTGCATGCATCATTTGTTCATTTTAACCATTTAGCCATCATAATACTGATGTCATCCCGACAATCTTTACAGCAGCCCTGTAAGGTTGGTCTGTATTACACCCCACACTACAAAACAAGGGGAGCCGAAAGTGATTCCACTACTGTGACCATGAATGAGCTTCCAACTCAACCCAGGTACTTCCTGACTCACAGGATAGTCTGTTAACAACCAAATGCCATAAACAACAGCGTCCTAAACCTTTTAAAATTCATTTTTCACCTGAGGATTCCTTTGTAAGCAAGAATCTGCCCTCTTGGGAAGACCATGACAGTGTTTACAAGGGCGGCTATGGAAGGCCCCGAGTCTTTCGGAGGGAGCCAGGGGACGGTGGGCTTGCTGATCCAGTTGAGGAGGAATCAGACTTGTTTGCAAAGACTAACGTGGGTTGGAAGGATGCTCGGAGCTCCCCACAAAGGGGGCCCAAACAGACTAGCCGTGCAGCTACCTTGCTCCCCCCTAAGAGGGACGAGCCACACTCCTCTGATACTGAAGAGAACAGGCGTGCATCATGACCAGTGTTCATCTTGAGTAGCAGCCAAGAACGCCCCTCCAAGGACATCAGGAAGGCCCTGCTGGGTCCGACCCAGGCCCATCAAGGCCAGCAGTCTGTCCCCACCGTGGCCAGCCAGGTGCCGGAGAGACAGCCGGTCCACGAACACGCCTGCCCCCTTCTCCAAGCCGGCAGCCCTCACCCCATCCTGGGGCGGGGAGTTCCACCAGTGAACCACCAAACCAGGCGTCATTCCCCTAAGAGGCAACGCGGAGGGGTCTTTCCCCGCAGGCCATCTCCCCCCCCCCACCCGGGGGGAGGAAGCACCCCTAGGGCCACGGGCTGGGGACCAGAGCCCCCGGGCCCCCTCCCCGCCCGCGCCTTACCTTGCAGGGGAAGAGGACGGCCGAGGCCACCTTCTCCATGGCCAGGTTGCGGATGCTGGGGGTGAGGGCCCCCCTGCACGTGGGGCAGAGGCTCAGCTTCTGCCGGCATGGGTTGCACACCAGGTGGCCGGCCTGGCACTGCAGGATGGGCGGCAGGACGTAGTCGAAGCAGACGGGGCACTCGAAGAGCGAGGTCAGCTCGTGGGGCGGGGGCGAGGGCGGCGGGGCCCCCCCGACGCCCCCTGCCCCGCCAGGGCTGCTGGAGAGGGCGGCGGCCGCGGCCGCGCCGGGCACCGCCGAGGGGCCGGAGAGGGCGGCGGCGGCGGCGGCGGAGAGGGGGGCGGCCGGCGACGGGGCGCGCTGCTGCGGCTGCTGCTGCTTGGCGCAGGGCTTGCTAGCGCCCGGTCCGGCGGAGGACGGGCGGCTCATGGCGGCCGGGGCGACGCATGGGACGGCGCGGGCCGCCCTCCCGACCCCAGACCCCCGACGGCCGGGCTCGCCACGCCGCCTCCCGCGCCCTCCGCGGAGAGCCCCGAGCGTCCCGGAGCAGCCCCGACGCCCCCCTCCGCCCGCCCGCCCCCTCGGCTCTTCCCCCCTCCCCGGGGGCGAGTCCTTCTCAGCGCCCCCTTCCTCCTCCTCCTCCTCCTCCTCCTCGGAGCACGGACCTGGCGCCAGGGAAGAGGAGACGGAGCCGCGGGTGGGGCGCCGGAGTCGCAGCCCCCCTCCCCGGCCTCCGACTGAGCATGCCCTTGCGGGGGTCGGTGGGTGGGTGGGGGGTCCCAGCCGCTCGTCCCTTCGCCTTCGTGCGCCCCTCGGTTTTCAGCCGGCCCCAAACAGCGCTGGAAGGAAAGCTGGGGGGGGGGACCGAGGGGGGCGCGAGAGGCAGGGTCCGAGGGGCGCGCACATGGGAGGCGCCTCCCCTATTGTTCAATGGCGCAGCGCAGCCTCGGAGAGGCTTCCCGGTCGCCGCCTAGTGGCCGTGGGAAATTAGTAGGGTTGCCGGGCCGTCGGAGGGAGGCTCTTGGGGCGGAGCCTGAGGAGGGCGGGGTTTGGAGAGGGGAGGGGCTTCTTTTTTAATTTTTTAATTACTTTCAGATTAATTTGCAATCTCAGTTGTTTTTCAGTTCACAAAGTACATAGTATAAAAGATTTCCATCTTAACTCTAAGCGAGTCTATATCACTGACTTCCCCTCCTCGGTCCATTTAATAGCCATGCTTCTCTCTTTGGGTTCGGTTCTAATTCATTTTAATAAACCGAATCTGTCAGTCCGACAACACTTTTTTTTTTAACTTTGGTGATTTAATTATGCCAAACGTTTTGAATTAGATCAGTTCATATCCCTTGATATTTCCCAATTTAAGTTCAGTTACACAATATGTTGTCCATGCCTCCCATTCTCCCCAAAATTCAGTATTTTCTTTTTGATTTATTAATGCAGTTAATTTTGCCATTTCGGCCAGTTCCATCATTTTGTCTATCCAAACGGTCTTATCTGGTATCTCAGAAGTTTTCCATTTCATTGCATAAACCAGTCTTGCAGCAGTGGTGGCATGTATCAGAAATGACCTCTGAGTCACTATAGGGAGGGGAGGGACTTCGATGCCATAGAGTCCAATGGCCAAAGCGGCCATTTCCTCCAGGGGAACTGATCTCTATTGGCTGGAGGTCAGTTGAAATAGCAGGAGATCTCCAGCTAGTACCTGGAGGTTGGCAGCCCTAGAAATTAGACAGGAGCCCGGTGGCACCTGGAAGGTCTTTTATGCATGGGTTGGATCTCCCTGCTTGGACCTGGGTTCGTCGCACATTAAAGTAACCTGGGTTGGGGGAAACTGTATGCATTGGCTTGAATGATCGGGGACAAAACTGTGCTTGAATCGAGCCGTGAATGTGGAAAAGCAGCCTCCCAAGCTCAAATCAAGTCCCACTCCTTTAAATGCTGTTCTGTAAATGGAATGAGCCAGGATGAACAGTTTGATTCGGGCCAGAAGAGGAATGGGAAAAGCCGGGTTCGTTTTGTGTCGAAACAGGGTTGAGCTTCCAAGGAATGAGATATCATGCATACTGAAAAAATTGAACCTGGCTGAAACAGAGAATAAAGGAGGTTAAAGCGACCATGCATAAATCACCGAAGACTAACGCCGTTTATTCTGGCGTAAGCTTTCCTGAGCCGGAACCTGCTTCCTCAGAGGCATGGGTGTGTCAATCCACCAGGCCCTAATGACCAGCCCAAGGCCACCCAACAACCTTAATTATTAAAGTCCCTGCTGCTATTATGCTAATTGTAATCCTAGACGACGCATGATAATTTGCCTCATCCACAGCACTAACATTAGGAAGGCAAGGGTGGTATTACTTTATGATGCAAATATTCATATACCAACTAATAATACCCGGTCAGTTTCAGGTTATCTGGAGCAATAGACTAGGGTTGCCAATTCTAGGTTGGGAAATTGCTGGGCATTTGAAGAAGAAGCAGAGTTGGTTTTTATATGCCGACTTTCTCCACCACTTAAGGAAGAATCAAACCGGCTTACAATCACCTTCCCTTCCTGTCCCCACAACAGACACACTGTGAAGTAGGTGGGGCTGAGAGAGCTCTAAGAGCGCTGTGACTAGCCCAAGGTCACCCAGCTGGCTTCGTGTGTAGGAGTGAAGAAACAAATCCAGTTCACCAGATTAGCCTTTGCCGCTCGCCCATGGATGCTGGCTCAGCGTCCCACTGGCATCCTGCCGGCCCAAGTGCTTGCACCAGTGTCCAGGGAGGCATTCCCAGGGCGTGCAAGGGAGGTGGGACTGCTGCCAGGCTGCCGCCTAACCACTTCCAGCCCAGGAACGCCCCCCTCCGAAACAGTGTTGTTGCACCAGGTTTTTCCTGGTGCAGCCTCGCCGTTCTCTATGGGGAAAAATTCCCCATTTTTATTTTTTTAACTTTAAACAGGCTTTTTTAGCCTGTCAGCAGCCGGGGAACTTCTTTGGAGGTGCCATGGTGGCGCCTCGGCTATGCCGTCCCTGGCCGCCACAAAGCTCAGGAAAGCTGTTATCCTCAGACAATGTATAACATGGTGGATGGTGCCGAGTTGTTTTCTGTTGCCTTAGAAGGTCGTACCAGAACCAACGGGTTAAAATTAAATCAAAAGAGTTTCCATCTAGACATTAGGAAGAACTTTCTAACAGATCGGTTCCTCAGTGGAACAGGCTTCCTTGGGAGGTGGTAAGCTCTCCTTCCCTGGAGGTTTTTAAGAAGAGGCTAGATGGCCATCTGTCAGCAATGCTGATTCTATGACCTTAGGCAGATGATGAGAGGGAGGGCATCTTGGCCATCTTCTGGGCATGGAGTAGGGGTCACTAGGGGTGTGTGGGGGGGTAGTTGTGAATTCCCTGCATTGTGGAGGGGGTTGGACTAGATTACCCTGGTGGTCCCTTCCAACTCTATGATTCCATGAGTGGGGAATCAAACCCGGTTCTCCAGATCAGAGTCCACCACTCCAAACCACCACTCTTAACCACTACACCACGCTGGCTTTAGCATCATTGGTGGAAGACTCAGGCAGAAACAACCCTATCCCACCATAGAGCCCATTTACAGGGCTGTGATGTCCACGATGAAGGCTTTACTCTCTATCAATGTTGCATTTGCTGGATCCCACCCAGCACAATTATTTAAAGTGGTTTGGAAGTTAGTCACACAATACTCTGAACCCCCTGAAGAACCAAAATTGAATATCCTTTTGTCCAACTTCAAGACAAATCTATGGGCAGACTTGTGCCAGAAGCTTCGAACGCGCCTGTTTGTCAGGCCATTTATGCATGGCTGTTTCCAGTGGCAGACCTACATTTTTGGGGCCCTGAAGCTTGAACTGTTATGGGGGGCCATTCGCAACCAGCAACAATAGGGCAACATCCAACAAGGTCCAAAGGGCCTTGCTGCCCTTGCAAGGACATCGCCAACTAAATGAATCTTATAATAGACCTCCTCCTGAACCCCTGGAGGGCTGCTGCCTGTGGGAGTTGACAATACCAATCTTAATACATTAATGATCTGACTAAGTATAAGGCAGCTTCATGTGACAAAATAATAGGAAGACGAATTCTCAGGGAATAGCCGTGTTAGTCTGCTGCAGCTGAAGTAGCAAAGGGTCTGGTGGCACTTTAAAGACTAACATATTGTGGCAGAAGCTATTGAAGAACCTGGCCTACTGCAGGATGCTTGACTACATTCAGTTGGCAGAAAGATGCATTCTTGGACATACGAACAGTAGACTGGCAAGGGAGCTATTGCAAAATAAGAGGCTCAGTTTCCTGAGACAAGGTGTGCTACATTGCTAAGCAGGGATGGAAATAAGAAAAGGAGGAAAAGATTTACTCAGCATGGGTGTGCACCATTACTAGCTGTTGTCAATGGAGGATGACTCTGAATAGTGAAGTAAGCCTGTAGGGAGGAACTACTACTTTTTTCTTACGTGCTAACAATCTCAAATCCATGTCGAGTCAAGGTCTGACAATATCTAATCTGTTTATGAAATAACAATTTTCCTTCTGGACCTTTTCCAGGCCTGTTTTAGCATCCAAGTCCACCATTGCTCTCCCCTGTCTTTTTGCTGTACAGAAACCAAGACTTGGAGGACTCAGCAATATTGTTATGGTTGCCTAGCAACTTCCAAAATGGCAAGTGAGAGCTCAGGGTAGGGATGCCAGTCTCTAGGTGAGATTTGGGGATCCCCCGGAATTACAGCTCATCTCCAGAGTACAGAGATCAGCTCCCCTGGAGAAAATTGATGTTTTGGAGGGTGGACTCTATGTCATTATACCCCACTGAGGTCTCCCCAGGCTCCACCCCCAAATCTCTAGGAGTTTCCTAACCTGGGGGTGGCAGCACAACCTCCCATGCCCTCACAGATGGCCAGGGAGGACCTGGCAACCCTAGCTCAGTGGGTATTCTTTTCTTAAAGCTACAGGTGTTGTTTCTATTATTTTGGGGAGTTTTAATCCCCAGATGTATTTTTAAGAGATCAAGTCTTTCTGCAAAACTGGGAATTCCTTCAGGTTTGTAGAGACCCCCCCCCCTTTCTCGTTCCTTTTTGCTGATCTGTTATTCTAGACTGTGGCCCTGCTCAGAATTAAATATATGGTTAGAAGCCCCTAGATTTTTTTATGAAAAGCCATGGTAGCACATCTGTTTTGCATACAAAAGGTCACAGGCTATACTCAATACTTAGAGGAGTGGGGCAGCCCTCTTCTCCATAATAGTTTGTGCAAATGCGTTTCCTGACAGTTGTATAGCTCAGCCCAGGAGACCTTTCTATAGGAGAGAATTGGCTGGTGGGAACCTTGAGGAGGGCTTTTTCGGCTGTGCCCCCCTCCAAATTTGGAACTCCCTGCCACTAGAGTTGGGCTGAATGGGATGGTGGGGGGGAGGCACTATTGTAACATTGCATTTGATTGCTGAAGTGGTATTTTATTGATTTTACTGTTTTTAATTGGATTTTTATTGTATTGTAATGTCCTTTTATTGGTTTTACTTTTTTACTGCTTTGTAAACTTGGGAACATTTAATGCAAGGGTGGTATCTAAAGCAACTAACTAACCTCATTTTTCAGAATGATAATTTTCATTTGGCACCTGCAGACAGAGTATGTCAAATGGCCAAGCGAATGCAGCCATTCATGATTTCAAAGATATCTACGTTCCATGGTGTTCATTCAGGAAACGTCGGTGGATTAAGGAAGGAGTTCATTAACGTTTAACAGGATGCCCATCTACTGCCTGTTTTAATTGCTGCCTTGCTCATAAATCATTTCGTAATAAACTGTCCAATAAATCCCTTACAGTAAAAAGCGGAAGAAGGTGTATTACATTCACTTCTGGTTATTAATGAGTCTTATGCAAGCCTGATGTTTCAAAATGCATTTTCTGAGAATGGAAACAAGAAGGAATGATCTGCTTCCGAGTGATGCCCTACACTCAGTGCAACGCAACACATTTGTTGGAAGTGCCATAACCAGAAGAAGCCCTTCAGTGTAATCACAGGAGATAGGGTTGCCAACCTCCAGGTAGTAGCTGGAGATCTCCTGCTATTACAACTGATCTCCAGCCGACAGAGGTCACTTCACCTGGAAAAAGTGGCTGCTTTGGCATTTGGACTCTATGGCATTGAAGTCCTTCCCCTCCCCAAACCTCACCTTCCTTAGGCTCCGCCCCAAATACCTCCTACCGGTTGCAAAGAGGGACCTGGCAATCCTATTTCCACTCCAATGGGGACCTAAAGCAACCTAGAACATCATCTTCCCCTCCTCCATTTTATCCTCACAAGGACAACCCTGTGAGGTAGATCAAACTGTGAGTGTGTGACTGGTCCAGGGTCACCCAGTGAACTTCCATGTCTGAGTGGGGACCTGAGCCTGGGTCCTTTCAGATCCTAATCTCACACTCTTAACTACTACACCATACTGGCTCTCACATCTTCCTTTCACAAGTGTTACAACAGATGTGCAAAAAGGGAAGTGCAGCTCATTCACATTTCTTCTCCCCTTATGTCTCCCCACCCCTCAGCTGGCTGCTGAGTTACATGTGGGCTACGTTTTGTTCTCCTCTGCTGGCAGGTACTTAACGCCTGGGCAGGGTCAGAGGCAGGAGACACTGGGCACAAGCTCAAAGGTTTTTGGCTCACACCCTGGGGGCCTGCTTGAGGCAGCCTCATCAACTGGGGCCAGCCCAGGATGTTTTCGCTTTGTTTCTTTAATTGCATTATTGGCTGAAATTGATGGATTGTGTTGTGGTTTTGTTCTGTGAACCACACCTGGAAGAAAAGTGAAAAATGCCTTAAATAAATAACCTAGGTAAAGTAGAGCCATGGAAGTGAAAGACAAAGTCATACATTCTACTTAAATAGGGTTGCCACGTCCCTCTTCACCACCAGTGGGAGGTTTTTGGGGTGGAGCCTGAGGAGGGTGGGGTTTGGGGAGGGGAGGGGAGGGACTCCAATGCCATAGAGTCCAATTGCCAAAGCGGCCCTTTTCTCCAGGTGAACTGATCTCTATCGGCTGGAGATCAATTGTAATAGCAGGGGATCTCCAGCCACCATGTGGAGGTTGGCAACTCCATTAGCTTTGGAGCTGCTAGGACCACCCAAGAAACTGTGTTAACCCTTTCCCACCCAGGGCATGGAGAAACGTATTCCCTTTGTACTACAAGAGGGCTGGGGGCGGAAGTGGCGACAGTGGAGGGGTTAAAAGGGGCAGGAGCAGAATGCATGGGGGGGGGTCTTAGCCAGTGTGTCCTCATTTCATCCCTGCAGGCGGAGGTAGAAGGAGCCGGCTGTAGAATCCTGCCCAAACCATGCAGAGCAGGAGCAACTCCGGCGTGCGGCTGGTGCAACAGGTCATCCTGTGCCACCAGGTGGACGAGTGTGCCACTGGTTGGATGCCTACCTGCTTGCCCATGTCGGGGGGGTCATCTGGGGCAGTTGCCTGCTTGGGGCTTGGTCGGCTAATTTTTGATAATTTTGTATGGCCCACGAATGATGTTATAAATATCCAAATGGCCCTTGGTGAAAAAATGGTTCCCCACCCCTGCATTATACCCTGTCAAAGTCCCTCCCCTCCCCAGGCTCTACCCCCAAATATCCAGGAATTTACCAACCCAGAGCTGGCAACCCTAGTTGGGAAAAAGGCAGGGTAAGAACTTAGGAAATAAATAAATACATGAACTCTGAGATGGGAGTTAGGGATTAGTTATTACTTGAGCCCCTGTATTTGCATTTTCTATGCTTCTGTAGAGGAACATATGCATAGCTCTCTAGCCAAAGAAGGAATGGAATTGGAGGGGAGTCTTGGCTTCTTTGGTGGAAGGACTGAAAACAGGCAAAGATGCTGAAAAAAAGGACATTTTGAATGTTTAGCAAGCTTTTGTGCATGCCCAGACATTAATGAATTTTAATCGGTTTTGGTTCTCAGGTGTGCTATTAAAGATTAATGTGCCAATGGATCACATGTAAAGTGGAATTTGTCTCCCATAATGAGTAAAATGTTAAAAGTCTGAAAAGTCATTTATGTTCATTGGTGCCCAATTCCTCAAAGAACCCTATGAAAGAAGCGCCATTTAGCGACTGCATTTGCAGGTTCAATTAGATATAATCCATGGTGCGGATGGGAAACCAGTGGTGGACAACAGCAGTCTAATTGTCTCTGGTTCCAAAGAAGGTTGGATAGCATGTACTTTTATGGTGACAACATGGTGGTGGTAGAAGACGCATCATGTGCAACTGGCAACATTACATGTGCAATACCATTGTTTCGCTGCTGGTGTTAGCTGCTGCCGGAGTGCGCACATTTAAAAACATCAGTTGGCCTTTGCCTCATTTCCTTCTGCTGTGCTCAGCTGTAAGCCTCAGGGGCAAGTAAAGTGTAGCAGGCTTTTTCATCAGATTCCCTGGTGGCAGGTTCATAGCCTGGAATCGAATTGTTTTGCTGTTTCCACTAGAAAGGTTCTTAATACAATGTGTTTTTTCCAGGCATACTGGGTCACATTTATTGGAGTTATTATCTCTATAAAGATCCAACTGTCTGACCTCTGCAACAAGGGATAGAAATGAGTGTCCCTCCCCTCTGCCACCAATCAGCCTGCAGGACCCCACAGGGGTCCCACAATCCCAGGAATCAACTTTCCCAGAGTCAGAAAGGATTAATAGAGGGAGGGGAATGAGGGAAAGAGCCTTCCACTGACAGAACCCTGGATCCAATCTACTATTAGTGGGAGGAGGAGAGCTCCAAATGTGATTGGGTACTGGTGCTGAATGAGTCAGCAGTGTCAGCATGAGTCAGCAGTGACTCTTAAGCTGGAGAACCGGGTTCGATTCCCCACTCCTCCACATGAAGCCTGCTGGGTGACCTTGGGCCAGTTACAGCTGTCTCCGAACTCTCTCAGCCCACGCGGAGGCAGGCAATGGCAAGCCACCTCCGAATGTCACAAAATGTCAGATCACCTCTGAGTCAGTTTTGAGAAAGCACAGAGGAACAATGAGGAAACCATGGAAAGACAATAAAGGAAAAAATTATGTTGAGAGGAAGCTCAAGGTGTAATGCCTATAATCTTCATTATTATTGGAAATGTATGTTTTTATACTCAGTCCGCATACTCACACTTATAAAGATGCTAAGCCCGGGGTATAAGGGTTAGCACCTAGCACAATACCATATTCTGCACACATATATAATGGCAATACCCCATGTATAAGGGGTCAAGTATTATACTTTGGTTCCTATTCACTACTGTGTGATCACTGAGTTAGCATAAACTGGCATACACTACGAATCAGGTGCCAGTGAGATCATCCTGGTACAGCTAGCCGCCCTAATGAGGCCCAAGGCAGTGATTTAGGGATGTCAGATAAGAATGTTACGTTTCGTTTCTCCATTAGACATCATATGGCCACCTAAATCCATGCCTCAAAACCACACCAATAGGATCTGCTAATCCAAATGTATCCATTATTGGGTCTTTGTGTCTCTACGCACTATGTAAGTTATAAACGTTGTTGCAATCCTTTGTTCTGGTGTGTGAATTGTCCTGCGCATTTGGGGCAGTTCTCACCCGGTGTGTATATTGGGCCTAATAAACAAACTGCTTTGAACTCTCAACCTCCTACTGTGTTATTGTCATTGGGAATTAATACAATACAGGCATATTACAGGGGGGGAACTGCTGCTGTTTCACTCCCAAACCACAGGAAAAACCTGTGCAGAAGACCCTCTTTAGCTGTTACTGTGCATTAAATCTACTAAGCAGTTGCAACTGAGCAAAAATCCTTGTAGTGGTTGAACGGAGCTCATCTTTGCATTACAGGAAACCCGCCAACAGGTTTCCATCAGAGTGACTTGTTAGTTGAACATCTTGATGTTTCAGTTTCCTTTTTAAAAGTTGGTCCTTTTTTTATGATGGGGCAGTAGCAGGTCCCTTGGTAAGCAGAAATGGAGATTTTCCATTTTGGTACAAATGCTGATCTTTCTCCCCGTGCATGTACACACATAGACACACAGCAGGCTCGCCCACCACATTCTTAATTATTTCAGAAATGCTCATAGAAAAGAAGAGATGCACCCTAACTGCTGAAAGCATCTTTTAATACATTTCAAGGACAGTATTCAATCAGAGTATTGTCACTGTTCTGACACATATATGATGTTCCCACGCGGCAACGATTCTCCATGCATTGCTGCTGAGAATGCAGAGGCGGTGGAAATGGAGCATCTAGACAACAGCTTTCACTGCACTTTCCTGGTCTCAGCTCTCTGTGGCCACCTTTTCCCAATTGCACCACCAGAGGGTTTTTTAAAACTGACAATTACGAGATCACTATAGTGAAATAGCCCTGACCTAGATGGCCCAGGCTAGCTGGATCTCATTGGATCTCAGAAGCTAAGCAGGGTTGGTCCTGGTTAGTACTTGGATGGGAGACCACCAAGGGCTACCTGGGTCGTTATGCAGAGGAAGGCAATGGCAAACCACCTCTGTACATTTCTTGCCTTGAAAACCCTACTGGGTTGCCATAAGTCGACTGTGATTTGATGGCACATTACACACATAGTGCAATAAGTTACAGTGATCCATTGCCATGATCTACTAGCTCTGAATTCCCAGCTTTCATTTAAAAAGTCTCTAGCCCTTTTTGCTGTGGACATATAAGAAGTGCACAGTTCCTTTTATATCTCCATAATGAAAAGGGCTATGCTTTTTTAAATAATGAAAGTCAGGAAGAATTCAAAGGAATGAACAGATCATGTCAATAGACATAATGTTATTGTGCTGTAGCAATCTAGAAATTGCCTCTTTTTTAAGTCCTCCAATTGTACAGGGGATGGTGGGGGATGGTGGCTGCAGTGGGCAAGGAAAATGGTACACATGTGGATGGGACCTTCAAAAATGTTCTGCACATGGCATGAACATGAGACTATAAGAAGGACCCTGCTAGATCAGACTGGTCACCCATCTAGTCCAGCATCCTGTTTTGATGTTGCCTCCTAGCATTTATATTTATAAGTTTACTGTCTCTGAATATGGAGGTTCTATCACAGTTAATAGTCATTGACAAACCTCCAGGTGCATCCAAAAACCAGGTTTGGGAAAGATCACATTAAAGCAGGATGAAAACTTGGGAAAATGGGCTGTTAGGGACAACATCATCAGGATGCTCCCAAAAAACCCATTCCAGTTTGGATGGGCTGTGAGACATTGAGTCCCTGTCCAGGGGAAGTTCCAGAGGAAGTTCTTTGCACAGAATCCATGCAATTTGTAGGCCAACTTGGCCTTGTCGTGACCCAGAAATAAGCTCACATGGTTATGGGGTCATTTTTGCCTACCTTTTCCAAGTCTAGGCCTGAGTCTTAATCACTAGAAAAGTTAATTTGTAGTTTTGAGTGCCACCTTGTGGACTATTTTGTAACACTTTGTGACAACATTTTTGCAGCTGCGATTCCCTAACAGGTAGCTTGCTTGAGACCCTCGGAAATACTGTTCTGCGGGAAGATTAATGCTGTGCACCTGCTCTGTAGTTGTACTTTCTGGAAGCCTGGATGTTATAGGATGCATCCAGAGTGGGTGATATAACATGAGTTGTAGCCAAGGATTCTAGACACTGCAGGACACTACAGGAAACTACAGGCCAGTCAGTCTGACCTCTGTCCAAGGGAAGATACTGGAGCAGATTTTAAAGGGGTCAATGAGCATCTGAAGGACAACTTGGTGATCTGGACAAGCCTGCATTGATTGGTCCCCAACAGGTCCTACCAGACCAATTTCCATTTTGTTCCTTCTAATTCCCTCCCCCTTTGCATATGTGCATGTGTACCAACATGATTTATCAATACAGTGAAACTACAATATGCTTAGCCTTGTATTGCTTATTCCAATAAGTGATAAAAATGACCAATTTTCAACAGATTTATCACAAGATTCCCTTAAATATACATTTTTTGTATATTTGAAAGTTTGCAGGTTGAACATAGAATCATAGAGTTGGAAAGGGCCATGCAGGCCATCTAGTCCAACCCCCTGTTCAATACAGGATCAGCCTAGAGGATCCCTAGATGTATCTTGTGTATAACCTTTTCCTCTGGCAGATTATGCTTATTTCAACAGAACTAATTTCAGCTCTGTCTTTTAATTAAATACATAAAATTAACACTAATTATTGTATTATTTTCAGGCAGCTTGCCATTTGGTTGTATTCAAAATGGTTCTCAAGAGTCAATTAGAGTTGCCAACACCTGGAAAAAATGCACTGCCTTTTTAATAGAGGCTTAGGGGGGTGTTATTTACCAGGTGATATTATTTACCCCCATGCCTCAAAGAAATTTGCTTGCTCATTTATACACCTGGTGTTGTGACCTGCATACTCTGAAGTAACTCATATTGTTAAAGAGAAGACTCTTCAAGAAGTAAATGCCCATAAAATGAAACAGTGGTGGAAAATGCTGTCAACTCACAGCCGACTTATGGTCACCCTGCAGGGTTTTCAAGTCAAGTGATGGTCAGAGGTGGTTTGCCATCACTTGCCTCTGTGTAGGAGCCCTGGACTTTCTTGGCGGTCTCCCATCCAAGTACTGACATTGCTTGGCTTCCAAGATCTAACTAGATTGGGCTAGCCTGGGCCATCCAGTTCAGCACTCTGTCATTTTATCTTCTTCTGCTCCAATCTTTTCTATTCTTTTCCTATTGCGCATTTATATCAGGTTTAACATACCTATTCCTCCAATCACTTTAAATGGAAGTAAGTCCTACTGATTGCAATGAAAAGTTAATTCCAAATAAATGTGCCTCGAATAGAGTCTCAGACTCAAACTCCATTTATGCACGGGAGGTTTTGCCTTGGATTTGCCGCTCTCTAGATGCACATTTTCCCCATCCGAATTCTCAAAACTCTATATGGGGGGTTATTTTTGAGTTTTGAGAACTCAGATGGGGAAAATGTGCATCTACAGAGTGGCAAACCCAAAGCAAAACCTTCCGTGCATAAATGGCGAAAGACTTCTAGGCTGGGACTTCTCTATTGTGCAACCAGTGTGATATAGTAGTTAGAGCATCAGACTAAGATCTAGAAGACCCGGGTCTGAATTCCTGCTCTGCCATGGAAGTTTGCTGGGTGACCATGAGGCAGTTACACACACACACACACATACACACACACACACACACACACACACACAGCCTAATCTACTTTACAGAGTTGTTACAAGGATAAAATGGAGGAACAGAGAACAATATAAGTCACTTTAGGTCCCCACTGGGGAGGAAGCATGAAATCATAGAATCATAGAATAGAATCATAGAATCATAGAGCTGGATCACAGAATCATAGAGTTGAATCATAGGTGTAAATGAAGCAAATAAATAAATAAAGGAACCTGACTTTGGTCTTCAAATAATAGTGATTTTCAATGACAGCAATCAGATGGGTAGAAAACATGGATATATGGCAAGATTAATACTCTATTCGGGATATCTTAACTAGGTCCCCAGTCACTCCACCCCTTTTATATTTATGTTGTGAACAGGACCCTTCCATTACCTCTCTTCAGGACTCCTGGGAATCAATCAGGGCAATATAAAAAATTTGGTGACCGTTTTTCCTTTGCAGTGTATTTAGCCTGCAGCGCCATGTCTGATCATGCCATTTTGTATTCTGTCGTTCAGAAAGAAGAGGAGAAGACAAAGCTGGAAGATCAGCCCAGATATCCACATCTGGTCCATTGGCAGCAAAATCTTTTTTCTTCTCAGGCTTCAAGAGTGCCAGAGGATGAGAGGTCGGACAGGACAGCACCTAACACACCTAGTGTGTTCTCCATCCTCCTTAGAAGGGGATGGTCCCATTCCAGTTGATGGCAGCCCCCTCCCATTTCGTTCGGATTGCCATTTCCACAAAAGGAACTCTCTTCTCTGCATTACTTTCCTCTTCACAGTGCTTTTCTTCCCAGTGGTGAGAATGTGTGTCTGAAAGAAAGGAAAAACATCATATCAAGAGAGACAGAGAATCCAAACACGGTTTTCTTGGCTCTTCTCAAGATTCTCCTATACTTCGGCTTTCTGACAGCCGCTGCAATGGATGGTTGGACTAAGACCAGGATGCGGGGACCTGGGATCAAATCTCAATTTAGCCAGGATGCTCACTGTAATGTCCTGACCTCAAATAAAGGCCATGAAGATGTTCACAAAATAACCAGGCGTCCAGTAAACAAAACAACATACTTCGTTGGCATCTCTGAAAGCCTCAACACAGAAGGCTACCAAACAGAATCAGCCAGAAAATGGCGACAACAACTGAGTGCCAAGAAATCATTAAGATAATAAATACTCTACAGGTGTGCTGAGAGACGGCCTCTACTTAAAGAGACATTACATCACATCTCCCGTTTACAAAATAAAAATAAATAAAACAAAATACATACATAGAATGAATTAAAACATGATTTAAAAAAACACATACGTTATACAAGTAATATAATCATCAAGGTGCGTATCTCTCCGGCGAAAAGACAGGTCTGCCATGAGATGTTACATATCTGGGACACCTTTCTTCAGCCTGCAGAACACGTGTCTCACAAGATACATTAATGTCCTGATTAATCTTCTCCGCATTCCCACTAGACATTTTATTGGGCTCACCAGATTGTTTATAAGATTCTTTACTCATAGACATATCCTGCCCTAAGCCCCCAGAATCATAATTTCCCAACTCCGTACGTTGGTACCCTAATTTACATCTATTATGCCAATAAACATGCCCGTCTGGAGTCACCACTCGATATATACGGGGCTGATCACACTTTTCTGTTACAGCCTCAAGACGCCAACCTTCGTTGGACTCTACCCATACTGAATCTCCTGGTTGTAAAGGCTTAAGAGGTTTGGCTGTCCAATCATAAAAGTAGTTTTGTCTATCCTGAACTCTTTGAAGATCTCGCACCCCAGTGAGTATTTTAGGGCACAATAAACCAGTGGCTACTGGCAGTTTGCTTCTTAACATTCTGCCCATCAGCATCTGCGCTGGTGAATACAACATTCCAGTAACAGAGGTGTTACGATATTTTACTAATGCTAGATGTGGGTTTCTCTGTGCATCTCCTGTTTTCTTAATGAGCTGTTTTATGGAACGTGTGCGAGCTTGTGGGGAGGGTGTTAATATAGGGTGCTGTTCTTGGGTTTTTTTGTTTTTGTTTTTACTTTGGAGCCTGCCAAGGCAATTGCTAATTTTGAAATTTAAAAATAATTATTGTAATAGCACAATTATGAAAGAGCAACTATAAAAAAAAATATGAGCCATGGCTTTGGCCAGCTACAAAGTAGAAAACAATACTTAACCCTCCTCCTCCTCAACTGCTAAAAGTTTACAATTGATTCATGAATATGAGAGGACCAATAGGCTGGAAATAACAAAGCAGAAAAGAAAAAGAGGATAATTTAAAAGGTGTCCTAGTCCTGAGAGGGGCTGTGGCTCAGTGGTAGAACATCTGCTTGGCATGCAGAATGTCCCAGGTTCAATCTCTGGAATCTCCAGTTAAAGGGACTAGGCAGGTAGGTGATGTGAAAGACCCCTGCCTGAGACCCTGGAGAGCCACGGCCAGTCTGAGTAGGCAGTACTGACTTTGATGGACCAAGGGTCTGATTCAGTATAAGGAAGCTTCATGTGTTCATGTGAGAAATGTAAACAGTGCTTTGAATGGCAACATCCTGACACCGCTATTATGCTTTGAATCACCATAAGTCAGTTCTGGGAATGAAAGATGGAAAACAGCATAAAAATAGGTCGCCAATAACGTTGTCTGGAATTTCCACAAAAATTGAGTGAACAATTAATGGCAATTTCAGATGAAGCATTAGTGTGGTACTACCCCATGGTATCCCAAATTCTCTGGATACTTTTCAAACTGTCCATACAACTCTTCAGTCCGTTCCTGATTCTGCATGACAAAGAATACTCATAAAATCCATTGCTGCTTGAGTGGTTAGTACAAAACAAAACTGGGTTCTTAATAGATTATATAGCCTTAAAAAGATGGGGGATTCCCCCCCCCCTTTGATAACGCTTTTAGAATTCTCCCCAGGGACTGTACTTCTTTTCAGAAAGGCCCCTGTCTCCTAATTGCTAGAATCTTCTTTCAAATCCACTCTCAACCAGAGCTTTTTCATACTGTTCATTGTGATTTCTCTAGGATTTGAGTATTCTCATAAACGTTATTAAAACAACTTTTGGTCTGGAATGTATAACTTCTGATAGTTATAGACACTAAGAAAGAAGAATATAGTCAGTTTCAAAATCAAATGGCACATTTGAGTCAGTACAGCTTTTTTATTCGGTTCCTAGAGATGGAGAAATGCACAAAAACTGGTTTAAGCATCACTTGGGGACAAAGGTCTTGAGAGCTATATGAAACTGAAAACATGACAAAGTACCCCTCTGGTCAATGTAAGTGCCTACCTACTGTGAGATGCACCGTTGTCTTCTGTGAGGGTTGCCCATTATAAAAATACAAATCAAAAAGGTGTTCCATTTTCCAGTCAGACAAGAGCAGCCTGTTAGTGCCGAAAAGGACACTGTAGGTCCCGTTGATGTTGCACAACCAAATAGGCAATTTTGGGGTCTTCAGCATGCTTCCAGCCTAGAGTAGATGGGACGTAGTTTATACAAAGTTACAATGTGAGATAAGATGGCTTTTAAAAATTTGACTTTTAAAACTTTTGTTTTGTTTTGAAAGAGGGCCCTTCCATAAAAATAAGTGGCTGTGGCTGATCACTGCAAACTATTGGAATGGTCACTTATGACACCTCATACAGGTTTGATCATTCTGCAGCATGGTCATTTGTTCTTGAGCTTTGGACTGAAATTAGGATTCCTCTTGCTCCAGGATTTTCTTTCTTTCACCACAAGCTAAATATGATTGGGGAGGACTCATTGCCATGGGAGAGAGGTGAACCCTTTCCCATGTCTAGATGTCAAATGACCCCCAAGGATCTGCTATTTGCCCTGCTGGGGCATGAGAACATTTCTCATCCTCTTTCTCTCCTATGCTTGAGACAAATTTAAAGTACTTTAAAGCACCACATAAAACATGTCAAAATTTATGTTTTATAGGTGCTGTGAAACACAGGCAGGACAATGTTGCTGCAGTTGTCTTGTTTGTGGGCTTCCTAGAGGCACCTGGTTGGCCCCTGTGTGAACAGACTGCTGCACTTGATGGGCCTTGGTCTGATCCATCATGGCTTTTTTATGTTCTTATATCTAGACCATTTAAGCAACATTCACCTGTCTCCTCTACAGGTCTCCATCAATTCCCAAACGCCATTCTGAAAAGGCTTCTAAAATCCATCAGGACATTAGGCTAGTGTGCATTCTCTGTACCACAAGCCTGGAGCAACCACCAACCACCCCCCCTTCCTTCCTAGGCCAGTCTAACAAAACACATT
Organism: Euleptes europaea; assembly: GCF_029931775.1. Classification (NCBI taxonomy): domain Eukaryota; kingdom Metazoa; phylum Chordata; class Lepidosauria; order Squamata; family Sphaerodactylidae; genus Euleptes; species Euleptes europaea. The sequence goes on along the minus strand of NC_079316.1, from coordinate 30,317,582 downwards.
GATGGTTGATAAGGCAGGCTCTTCCAAAGTGGATCACAGCTGGTGGGTTTTATGTAGTGCTTAAAAGGTAGCGTGGGGCTCTGATGCCAAGCTGAGGATTGTTTCCTAGGGAAGCTCCTGCCATGAAAATCTTTTGAAGGTCTCCAGTTCTTTAACACCTTTTCATCCTGAACAGTGTGTGAAAAGACAGCCCTCTTGCTTTTAAAAAAAGAGGCTTCTATCAAACAAAAGATCTTGAAATATTATGGACTAAGGATTGACCCATGTTTTCATGTGTCAGACTCAGTCAGATTCAGGCTCTTTCGCACATGCTGAATAATGCACTTTCAATGTACTTTCAATATACTTTAATGACTGTTTGCAAGTGGACTTTGCCATTTCACACAGTAAAATCCAGCTGCAAAGTGTGTTGAAAGTGGATTGAAAGTGCGTTATTCAGCATGTGTGAAAGTGCCCTTAGATTCAGATTCTGTCTCCATAAGTCACACACTTTGGGGTTTAACTGCCTTTGTAGGGGCTTCTTACACCCACCCATGCAACCAGTTCAGATAACTGCAAGGAAGCTACTGGAGCTTTGGGAGGGGGCAGTGCCTGGGAAAAGTGGAGTTTGAAGAGGGGAGGGAGGTCAGCAGGGATGTGATGCCATAGCGTCTTCCCTCCCAAGCTGCCATTTCTCCAGGGGGAAAGGACCTTCAAGGTCTGGTGATCAGCTGTAATTCTGGAAGAATTCTAAGAGCCAAACTAAAGGTGACGGAGAACTCGTGGCTGCCATGAATTTTCTGTTGCCATTTTAAAAGTCATTTTAAAATGCTGCCAGGATTGGGCCTGCAGCATAGAGCTCTCCAGCTTCCTCCATCTTTTCAAATGCCAATAGAGCTGCGGGGGACTCTTCGTCCCATTTTATTTGGTTCTAGGCCCCGCGGATAGGTTGGCAAACATAGTTTGGCATAGCAATACAGGGGGAAAGGTCAACCCCCTGATCCCAAGACAAATCAAGGGCATGTATTGCCTAAATGCATTTTAATCTCATGACAAGAGAAGAGGAGTGCTGAGACAAATGCTTTCCTCTATCTGTGTGTTTCAGTGGATGTGTATTAACAGAGTAGAATCTTTCTAAATGTAGCCAGTGAAACTCAAAGCTATATTGATGCAGCTCTCGCATGCGCCTGGATCTGAAGGTACTTTCAGAGCTATGCAAGGATCTGCATGATGAACACACCTGTAGAAGTTGGTGATTTTCCATTTCATCCTTGCTCCAGTGTAAATAGCCCACATCACTGCGAGACAAAACTCCATGCAACAGCTTTTGCACACTGCTTTCAGCGTCAACTTTCTGGATCCCATTAAACACATGTGGGCTTGCTCTGCCAGTTAAAATGATATTCAGAATTGCCTAGAGGCAGGAAAATAACACAGATTAACAAGCTGTTGCCCAGCACTCCCACAAACGTATGCAGTTGTCCTCTGACTAATGCACTTTCAGTCCAATTCAATGCACTTTAGCTATTGTTTGCAAGTGAATTTTGCCGTTCCACACCATAAAGCAAAGTGGATTGAAAGTGCATTATCCAGCCTGTGTGAAAGCTGTTCCAAAAATGTAGCTACTTATTAAAAATCCTACGAGTCTCTGTAAGCACTGAAACAAACTACAACAAAAAGGCTGCGCTTATCACAACCTCGTCCTGTTCTCCCACAAAACAAGAGCCAAACTCACTCATAATGGATATTCTCAAAATTGATGGATTCTTTATATGCATGTTTTTTTCTATTTACATTCTAGATTAAACACAGAAAAGAAAAACAGTCAAGGAGAACCAAAGGCCGTGCATAAACTTGCTTGTCTACAGATGAAGGTTCCAGGTCTACACTGTAGCAGATGAGTTGTTGTGAAGTCCAGGTCTTTTTGAAGCCTGTGCAAAGAAAATGTCAATATAGTTTGAATGTCAGTGGCAGAAACCAGAAATCATTTCTGCATGCAAAGTAAACATACATCCTGAGTTCTTACACAATGCAAAAACATTGCCTTGTGCTAGTGATCTCTTACAGTGCACCACTGCAAATATGCATACCTCCCACAGAGAACTCCCCCACCCCAGCAATGGATTCCTTACTCATTGTGTTTGGTAGAGTCAGAGGAATATTACATGCATGTGCACACACACTTATACTACTTCTCCTACTGAAGGTACAAATTCACTCATGCAGTTGATTCATTCTTTATTCACAAGCCTTGACTTGGAGGGAGTGTATAGAATACATAGAAAATCAACTGCTTTTATAAACTAATAAATAACATTAAAGAGCAATTGTGTACATTTTGCCAACAGCCATTTCTCGATAAGGGTCGGCGTGACCCATCAAGTGTGAGCATTACAGCTTTAAGTTTTAATGAAAAGCAAGGAGGATTTTCCAGTTATTTATCGTAAAAGCTATGAGTGTTATTTTCTGAATATCCATGCATCGTGTTTGGATGTTTATAGGTATGCTGCACAGAAACTGAGGATTTAGAAGGGAAACACACTGGATGTCACTTGGTTGAAATATGTTGAAGGAAAACATCTGGAAAGAATGTAAACATTTAAAAAGTTTAATAGCATATCTGTGTATAAAAGCAGAAATTACGGCACAGAGACATGTCTCTGTCCCTACAGTTTCCTCCTTACAAACTTAACAGTTACTGACTTTTGTTAGTCTGACTCCTTAAAACAAGAGTCCTTTAGCATCTTCAAGACGAACATGTTTATTGTAACACAGGCTTCCATGAGTTTTCACACAGCCCAAATAATGCACTTTCAATCCACTTTCAGTGCATCTTAACAATAGCTTGCAAGAAGATGTTGCCAGTTCAAACCCACCTTCAAACTGCATTGAAAGTGGATTGAAAGTGCATTATTCGGGCTGTGTGAAAGTGCCCTTCTGTGGGTTGGGAAATACCTGGAGATTTTGGGGATGGAGCCTGAGGAGGGTGAGGTTTGGGGAGGAGAGGGACTTTAATGGTGTATAATGCCATAGAATCCAAGTGGCCATTTTCTCCAGGGGAACTGGTCTCTGTAATTTAGAGATCTGTTGTAATAGTGGGAGATCCCTAGCCACCACCTGGAGGTTGGCAAGCTTAGCTTGAGTCCACTTCATCAGATGCAGTGAAGTGTCTGTGAGGTATTAGCTGCAGTGAGCTGCATCTGACATAGGGGCTCAAGAACACAATCCATTGCTACTTTTTATTAGGACTGACCCAGTGACATGGAGCAGTGTGAGAGCTTTCAAGTTCACTAGGACTCATTTCAAAACAAATTATTTTAAAAGAGCTCTGGGAAGGGAGAATGGTGAAGGACAGCTTGTGCTACAATATATTTCTTCGAACAAAGTTTGAAACCAGTAGCATCTTGAAAAAAGAACGACAAAATGTTTCCAGGCTATAAGCTTTTTTGAGTCAAAGCTCACTTCATCAAGCAAGTTCAAATCATCCCATGCTTTTTCTTTGCAGTTGGTATGTATATAGACTTACTACTTTGTTAATGGAGGTTTTTAATAGTTTGTTAACCTTCAATGATTTTATGCCGTTTTTATTGTGTTTTATTTTGTAAGCCACCTTGAGCAGGTTCTCTCAAGAGGTGGCCTAAAAATTTTCTAAAATAAAAAAAAATACTCTTCTCTTTGTTTAAGCATTTCTTCTTTCAAAAGAGTTTTGTAATTTTATGTTGACTAGACTGCTTTAAAAAGTACTGCTTAATGTAAGTCTAATAAAGAATAAACGCCATTTTTACCTTTCAAATGTCCTTGAGAAAAGTAAACTATATAGAAATAAGATCACCCCATGACTTCCTTCGCAGCTGAACTAATGAAAAGACAAGAATTCTGAATGTAACTCAGGGTTTTATTGACATATGTGCTCATAATACACCCATTTCTATGATTTTAACTGGGGAAGGAATGGGATAACCCTAATTATAGGTAATTCACAGTGGGTAACCATGTTAGTCTGTCTGCAGTAGTAGAAAAGGGCAAGAGACCAGTAGCACCTTAAAGACTAACAAAAATATTTTCTGGTAGGGTATGAGCTGTGGCTCACGAAAGCTCATACCCTACCAGAAAATATTTTTGTTAGTCTTTAAGGTGCTACTGGACTCTTGCCCTTTCCTAATTATAGGGTTGAGCAACCAAAAGCTAGACTACTACTAAAAATAGGTTAATTTTATAAAAATGCTGAATTAGTCTGCTACAATAACTGTCACTGCATTTAACTGGTTTCCCTCATTCTCCACTAGTCCTCACATGCCTGGTACTAATCCGTACATTGGATAAGGCTACACGTACATGTTTTGCATGCAAAAGATCCAAGAATCTCTGCCAATCACTACATAACACTGAAGATTTCTGTAGCATGGGGTTGCTATGCGAGGGAGAGGAGGGGAAGTCCAACTCCGCAGAGGAAATCCCTTTAGTCCATGGAAACCCCCAGTAGATCCAAGACTTAGCTGGGCTCCCATAGCCTTTAGTGCACATATAAGCACATTTCAAAGTGGTGTTTATAGTTAAAGTTAACAGGATTTAATGTATTAGTGTAACTAAATACATCCACTGCACATCTAATTTAACATTTAATTAAATTATTATCTACTTAATAATTAATTACTATTAATAATAAATTAATTAAAACATTAAAATAAATTAAACTACTATTAATAATAAATTAATTATTATATTATCTACTCAATGGAATAAACCTTGCCTTTTTTAGGGTTGCCGAGTCTGGGTTGGGAAATTCCAGAAGAGTTGGGGGCGGACCCTGGAGAGGGACTTAAGCGGCATATAATCAACCCTCAAGACAGCCGTTTTCTCCAGAGTAAGTGGTATCTGTGACCTGGAGATCAGTGGTAAATTCCAGGAGATCTCCAAGCCCTGCCTTGACGCTGGCAACACCAGTAGATAGTGAGGGTAAAATGGAGGAAGTGAGAATGTTTATATGCCATCCTGAGCTCCTTGGGGGAAAGGGAAGGAGAAAAATGCCCTAACAAATAAACATAAATAGTTAAGCTTTCCCCTACCTCTCTCTCTTTCCCCCTGTTCTTAGACTGTCTTGAACAATAAAGAAACCATAAAACGTAAATAAGACCCATCTCTAAAAACACGTTCCTTCAACTCTTCTCTGCAGCCTCCAAAAAACGACCAACAAAATAAGTACACTGAGGGTCAGAATCCTCTAAGAGGAACTGAACCTTTGGCTCCAAAATTGCTAGAGAATACGCGGACCATTTGTTAAAACATGGTATAATCCATTTTCGCCTAAGTTGGTACACGTAAGGACAGTGCAAAAGGATATGTACCAAGGAGTCCACTGACTGAAGAGGGCAGGGACACAGCTAGTCTGAAAAAGGGATCCTTAGCATATGTGCCAGCAAAACCATTGAAAAAAGCAAGCTTTCTCTCCTAAAAAAGCTTTTCTGCCTCCCAAGCCCATTCACTGGCAAAGGCAAGGTTGAAAACTCATGTGAATGAGTTTCCTTACGGTCCAGTTAAAAAGCAGCAGAAAAGAAAGAGCACTCGTAAAGATACAGTATATCCTTTACTCACACAGTGTATGTGATCACAGAGAAATTTCTGAGCTGCTTCTTTCTCAAAAAAGTCAAACAGCTGAACCTGCAAATTAACAGTAAGAATTTTATTAACAGAAGAACAAAACGTTGGAACATCAGTCATTTGATGTACTAATTCCCTCCTGTAGTCTGAGTCGCCATGGGTCGCCATGAGTCGGAAGCGACCTGACGGCACTTAACACACACACACACAGTCTGATCACACTTAAGCACGCTTGAATCTCTTGGGTATTTTGCTTTAATCAGAATTTTGTGAATATGAGCTTATGACCCTGTGATCCAGCTCCCCTTTCAATCCAGGCTGCTCAGACTCCACCCTGTCTGCTTTACCGTGCATCAAACGTAACATTTGAACCAGATGGTACTGCATTTATCTGTACGTGGATCTCTGCATCATCTCCAGATAGAAAGGGGAGATAGATTGCGGAGACAGGGAGATTTCACATGTAACGAAATATGCCACAGCCAATTCAAATATTGCATTCCATGGGCAGCTAGGGAGAAAACGTGTTCAAGCCCCAAACCTATTTCCAGCTTACTTTTGCTAACAGCGCCATCCTCAGCAGAGTTATACCTTGCAAATTGACTTCAATGGGTTTAGAAAGGTATAACTCGCCTTAGAATCGCATTGTAGACTAGATACACTAGATAGCTAAATGAGCCTTACTGAAATTAATTACTTACAGCCCAATTCTAATAAGAGGGCTGAACTGCGTTAGAAGCCAGAGTGCCCACAGCGCATTTATTAGTAAATTTTCAAGAAAAACATCTTTCAAAGTGACTTTTAAAATGAAAGAATGCATTAACACTTTTGGGCATTTCTATTTAATAAAACAAAACAGAAGTCCTTAAGGACTAACAATATCTACTCCAGTATGAGCTTTTGGGAGTCAGAGCTCACTTCTTCATATACTATGGGAAGAACGAAAATAATTTTTCTGATTTTTACAGAAAATCACAGAAGGGGACTCTATGCTCAACTCTTCTCTCTTTCCCCCTTCTTCTGTAATTTTCTGTAAAAATGAGGACAATAGTTTTCTTTCTTCCCATTGTATCCGAAGAAGTGAGCTCTGACTCACAAAAGCCCATACTGCAATAAATATTGTTAGTCTTTATGATACCGCTGGACTTCTGTTTTGTTTAGCTACACAAAACTAACATGGCTACTTCACTTGAACTATTCTCTAACAAGCACTGTGATGAATATCTGTCTGCTAAATAATGACAAAGGCTTATACATAAACAGATCTCAGTCAGTGGTTCGGCTGTGGCTTTATCATTTGTAGCAGAAGAAGTATGGAATTTTAGTGAGATTTTTTCACTTTGTACCTTTTAAAGTCAAGCCAGACTTTCTCCCTTTGCCAACAAAAGTACTTTTTTACTCACTCTTTCAGTAAAATTATCCACTTTGTAGTCTATACTTGGAGTCATATAGGTCTCATTGCTGACAAGGCAGATAGTAGCTTTCTGACCTTCTCCTGCTGTCCATAGAATATCGGTCAAAGCTGCCACAAGAGCCTTTTCTTGTTCTTTTTGGCTTAATTCACATAAACTGTAAAGCAGGATACAATAGACCCTGTGATGGAATCCACACTACCAAACCAGCATAATAATGCAATTCATCAGCCTTCAGTCTCTGCAAACACATTGTGGTTTTTCATTCTCTATCTAGACTAGGCTGCATGTAGACTTGGTGCTATGTACAGAATGCTTATTCTACGGCACAATTCATAGTACATTGGTAAATATCCTCCAGTGCATTTCCATACCTTTGAAGATGGATGTTTCCCTCTTTATTCTGTACAAACAGTAAGTATTTAATGATGTTCACCTGAACAGCCATCTGAATAGCTATTGCTCCACCCTGAAAGAAAGCATGAGTGAATGGTTCTTTGCGAATCAGGCTCTACCTTTACTTACAGATATACACATATTTATTAGCACTTCCAATTACTGATATTCCAACGCTGTATTCTTCTGCTTCAAATGACTGATATTTCAGGGTTTTGTTCTTCTGCTAGGAGCTTCCTTAATGTTAATTTGCAGGATGGGCTGTTTAATTTTCTTTAAGTAGTCGCTCAGAAATGACAAGGACCTTGGTAAACAAATGTGAAACTTCCTTAAATTCTGCTACTAGGCTCTGAGCCTGCAAGACGGAAGTGGTCAAGAAGCTATGTGATATTTCTGGAGACTGACAGAAGTCAGTGGGGGCAGCATGGTTGAGGAGGCTTGAACAGGGTCTCTCCAGCCGGCTGTGACAACCATCAGAGTGTAGCTGCCACCGTCGCATGGAGGCTTCTGCAGGCACAGGTGCCAGTCCATGCTTTGAACAGCTGTGGAAACCTGCTGTTTCATTTCTGCATTTACTCAAATGTAGATGCGCTGAAGGTCCAGCCGTGACACATTGTGCCTTTAATTTAAAAGTTGCTTTACAATCCATTTCCATCTTTACAGTTCTGTTAGGCAGGTGACTGAGGCCATTTCCACACTCTGCGTTCAATGCTATGGGAAGCAGTTCCCCCCCCCCCATTGCTTTCCCACAGCATTGTTATTCATTTACCTCACAGAGTTTCCCCAGCTTTGTTTCTGAACTTCCCCAATCCTGCTTTGCTTTGAGGTTTTGGGGGAAATTGTAGCAAAGCCTGGGTGGCTGACATATAGGAGGGAAAATTAGGATTTTCCGGTCCCGCCCACATGGCAGTTAATTCTCTCACAGTGGCCATTTTGTCCCCCTGCTACAGGGGGAGGGAGATTTTCAAATTTTCATTTTATTTATTTATCTGCCTTTCCGGCCTCATCAGGACCACCAAGGTGGCTAACAGATTACAAACATACATTATTAAAACATGTTTTAAAAACCATTAAAACAAAAAACAAAAATCCCCACATCATTAAAACAAACAAAAAAGTTAAAATGCATGTACAAAAACATAAACACAACAATTAAAACATAGGGCAAGAAGGAGGTCTAACTAAGGGAATGTCAGACTGCACAGAAAGGTCTTAACTCACTGGCAGAAGATGGCAACGGACATATGAGTCTCCCTGAGGAAAGAGTTCTAGAGTTTTAGTGTCACAACTGGAAAGGACCTCTCCTGGGTTGCCACTTGCCTAACCACAGAAGATGAGAGCCACCCAAAGCAGGGGCTTGGAAGATGACCAAAGTAGCTAGGTAAGGGAGTAGTTTGTCCTTCAGGTATGCTGGCAACTGAACATTGTTATACTGACACAAAGTTCTAGCAATACATGTACACGGGTTATCAACCTCTTCCTGATTTATGGTCATTGGAACTTTACACCATAAATTAGGCATTTCAGTTCTCTGAATTCCCAGCTTTCATTTTAAGTAAAAAATTTCTAGCCCCTTCCATCACAGAGATAGGCCTTTCCCTTTATATCTCTGCAGTGAAAGGGGCTAGAGACATTAAGAAAATGAAAATTGGGAAGCCCCATTGCTGCGGCAATCTGTTTACATCCACAACAAGGAATCTACATGTCTGTCTCCATAGTCTCATTTTACATGGAGAAATTGAGGCTCTTATCTAATGATTTTGCCTGATCCACCCAACCAATTCATGGTTCCACTGGGATTAGTCTGAACCAGACACAGTATTTATCAGTGTATGTTGGCTTACCTTATCTATCTCCAGTGCATAGGCCAGGTCAGCACATGGCTTATGAAATCTAAAATACGCCTTTTTCCATTCATAGCTGAAGACTTGAAACGTGCTTCCAAATAACATCTTTCGTAGCCCCTTAAAGATGGGAAGAATAAAAATCAGTTTCCTTAAAAGAGAGAGAATATTCTTGGTTTCATGGGGAAGAATCTGACATTTAGAACAGAATTTAGATTGCACAGAATACCTTTTCTGTCACTTTGACAAAGACCTTGTTTCCACCTTTTATCACTGCAAAAATGTTTGACAAATCTGGACATATAAAATCAAATTACCAACTCTCCATATATTTCTTGCTGTAGAACCCCCTCCCCCCATACCACCTAGGGTTGCCAGCTCCGGGTTGGGAAATACCTGGAGATTTTGGGGGTGGAGCCTGAGGAGGGCAGGGTTTGGAGGGGAGGAGCTTCAATGCCATAGAGTCCAATTGCCAAAGTGGCCATTTTCTCCGGGGGAACTGATCTCTGTTGTCTGGAGATCAGTTGTAATAGCAAGAGATCTCCAGCTACCACCTGGAGGCGGGCAACCCTAATACCACCAAAGGGCTTTTTTAAAACTCTTTTTAAAAAAAAAAAGTTAAAGAGAAGTAGTCTAATAGCTCTACAGGAGCTTCTTTTTCTAAAATTGAATGGGCTGTTTTATCAGACTATGACCTTGAACAATATCAGCGAATTTTCACTTAAGCTTTAGATAACTCTGAGTCATTATGTACCCTATTTATTCTACTTCATCATTTTGCCTACCTGTTCAAACCTTTGACCTCTCTCGTCATCCATTTACATGTAACTGCTAATTCTGTTGACTTATGATGGGATTCATATGATGGGATTCATTTCTATCCCAACTGCTCCATTTCCCCTTACACTGATAATATACACTTGAAAGATTCATGGCAGAATTCATAGTAAGCCTCTCTCCCTCATTTCCTTCCCCCATCCTTGTAATCTTCCCCATAAGCAGAATTCCCAGTATGATTTCCCTTCACGTATTTGAATGAGTGAGCTGTGACTCACAATAAGCGCTGTTAGTCTTTAAGGTGCCGCTGAATTTCTGTTGTATTTTCATATGCCAAACGAACGTGGATACCTCCTTTGCAGTACCTCTAATGACACAGTGATTTTTGATACAACAAAACCCAGAAGCAGAGTGAGTTCTAATTGGGTATAAATTGCACTAGCTATCCATGGTGCCTTCAGGGACACACATATAGACTCTCACGCAAGAAGGCTCACATTTCCCAGATCATCTACTGACCTTGTTGCCCTGGGGCAGGGGTCTCAAAACTGCGGCTCCAGAGCCGCATGCGGCTCTTTGGCGTGTTGAGTGCGGCTCTCCGAACTTGGTTCGGAGCCCCTGCTCTTGCACCCGCTCGCGCCGGCAGCCGGGCTGCGGAGCCAGCGCGCCTGAGAGCTGGCGTGCTGTCTCTCCCCCAGCCCCCCCCCCGTGGAGAATGGCAGGGTCCCCCTTTCCCTTGCCCTCAATGGTTGGGAGGCTAAAGCCTCCCCTCCAGCCGCGCGATTGCTGGGCGGGCAGCTCGGTGGTTCCTCCCCCCCGCCTATCAGCTGTTGGGCGGGGCGGGCTTCCTTTGGTAGACCTGGTCCTCCGGCTGAGTCCCATTGGGAGGCCATGTCTACCCACTGGCTTTCTTGGCGGTAGACCTGGACTCCGAGGAGGGGAAAAAGTCCCCCTTCAGAGGCCAGATCTACCAATTGGCTTCTATGGGCCTCTGGAGGCCAGGTCTACTGCCAAGAAAGCCAATGGGTAGACCTGGCCTCCCAATGGGACTCAGCCGGAGGCCCGGTCTACCAATAGGCTTTTATGGCGGTAGACCAGGCCTCCAGACGAGGACTCCAGACGGGGAAATGGCAGGGACTTACAATTTAATTTTTATCAATTAATAAGATCACTATTAAGTATGATATCAAGTTTTATTTAGTGTACCTATAGTTTAATAAGACTTAAAACTTTAATTAAAGTTTATTAAGTTAATAAACAGTGTACCTACCTATATAGTTTAAGTTTAAGAAATTTGGCTCTCAAAAGAAATCTCAATCGTTGTACTGTTGATATTTGGCTCTTTTGACTAATGAGTTTGCCGACTCCTGCCCTGGGGGTACGCATTAAAACTAAAAAGACAAAACCTGCTACAATAGGCATCAGAAAGTTAAAACAGCACTTCTCAACAAATAATTGCCCTTTATCTAACGTAGCTTCAGTTTTCTGCACCGCAAACCGGCAATGTCCTCACAAAGCACTCCAAATAAACAACCCCCGTCCCCTTTTAATTATTTGTAGCAACAGCAACGTGCAGCCTTGATTCCAACTGTGCTCCTGGATAAGATTTCTGTGTGTCTTTACTGCTGGTGAGATTAAATTTCAGCTCATACTTAATTGACAAGATCCGCTCACCACTGCCATTTCCCGTGAGATAGGCTGCCCTCCTAGCTTTGATGAGAGCAGGAGAGCTTTGGGAATTGAATTAAGGCTATTGGATGGAAACTGGTCCTGTTTTAGGGGACTGGTAGTTGCTCCAGCAGTGTCCTCTTTGTCGTCATCAAGTTTGGGGTCTTGGTATTTCTGTAGCAATAAAAGAGAAGCAGAAACTGAGCCATATTAGGTATTGCTTCAAATGCAGCGGTCCCAACAGACCCACTCCTAACCTTGTTACCACCATATTATTCCTTTTCTGACCTGGTTTGACTGCTAGTATTATCTTAAACAAAGGAACCACAGCGAAACATTGTCAGATAACATGTTTTCTCTTTTTCTGCAAGAAGACAAAAGGTTATTTCAAAACTGCACATCAGGGATCTAGCTCCCTTTTTAAAAAGTATAAGATTTGTAAAAGCAAAACTTCACAGACAGTGCTGTTTACAAAATATTTTTTTAATTTGTCTAACTACAGCTACTGCCTTGAGCATACTTACTTCAAGGTAGATTCCACCAAAATTTCTTCCAAGTAAATGGGGTTTGGGATCTCTAGGTCTGAGAGGTTATTTCAAAGCCATAAGCATTGTGCTTATAAACATCATGTTATTATAAATGACAACACCCCACAGACAAGCCCCAAACAACACCAGTTTCCAGCAATTAAGGGCAGCTAGTTTTTTCTGACAAGAAGGTAAATATGTTTGTCTTACTTACTAATTGATTCTTCTTTACTTCCTCCTGCAGTGTTTCTATATAACTTAACTTGTAGCCTACACATCTTTGGAGCTGCTGCACGTTTGGTCTGAGATCCATAGTTTACCAATAGAATGAGAAATGTCACAGAGAAGGTCACCTTGTGACAGATGAAAATGAGACCAGACAGGGCATGCTGTCCTGGGTTACCAGGGAACAGGAGTTTAGACTTTGTCACAGCTACTGCGTTCTAAGTTGTAGGTACCAACTCTAAATTTCTCTCCTCCTCCTCCATATACATTAATATTTGTACATTTTAAAAATATATATATATCCATGATGGTCAGGAGAATTAGGGTTGCCAGCCCCCAGGTACTAGCGGGATCTCCTGCTATTACAACTGATCTCCAGCCGATAGACATCAGTTCACCTGGAGAAAATGGCCGCTTTGACAATTGGACTCTATGGCATTGAAGTCCCTCCCCTCCCCAAACCCCACCCTCTTCAGGCTCTGCCCCAAAACCTCCCACTGGCTGTGAAGAGGAACCTGGCAACCCTAAGGAGAATTAATAGTAGCTTTATTACCTATCCCTAGAAATTTGGAAAATGTTTTAGGAATGAGATGTGAAAAGATAAAAGCCACTAAGATAGGAATAAGCAAAGCTGGGGTGTTGGAAATTATTAAATGTTAGTAAACCATACATTAAAAAAACCCAGAATGAATTTTATTTTACAGTAGCCATAATCAAAAAGCTAATTGTACATTTCAGTCAACAAATATATTACTTCTAATTTTAAAATATGTACTATTTTATTTATAGTGCATTTATATTTCAAAATTTAATTTCATAGTCCAAGACAGATGCGGATATATAAAGCCACTGCTTTCAGTTGGCAAGAATGCCCAACTCTATGTTGAATTGTTGCTACTTTATTATGTATTTTGTTGTGCATGTAGTTTGTTATTATGTAGTTGTTGTGCATGGGTGTTTCAGTAAGTAAGAGCAATTTCCTGTATACAATGAGGACATTATTTTATTGCACTTTCTGAAACACTCATAGCATTAGTACATGTATTTGTTGCATTTATACCGATGCTGGTTAGTTCACTACATATTATATATCCGTGTCGGGAATCGGACTCTTTAATCCGCTGGTCGTGTGCTGCGGGAAATTCAAACGAGGACCCTATAAAAATCTACAGGAATCTTTTCCACTTCCTGGACCAGCTCTTACAAAGACTGATTTCATAATAGGAAAGTCTGAAGGACTCAAAGGGAAACATTAGACATAGATTTCTTGTATATATTGTTCTTTGACTTTGTTCTTTGATACTTCTTGTACTATGTTCCCTTGTTTGACTATAGCTCACTTGTAGATATTGCTTGCACTACTTTTTGTACTGACTGTCTCCTTTTGAATATATGTGTAAAACTGAGCCTAGTGTTGATTATTTTTGCATAGCCAACTAGTATCGCACTGTGAATTGTTTTGCTATAACCTCCAGGTAGTCGCTGGAGATCTCCTGCTATTACAACTGATCTCCAGCCGATAGAGATCAGTTCACCTGGAGAAAATGGCCCCTTTGGCAACTGGACTCTATGGCATTCAAGTCCCTCCCCTCCCCAAACCCTCCCCTCCTCAGGCTCCACCCCAAAAGCCTCCCACTGGTGGTGAAGAGGGACCTGGCAACTCTAGACATGTGCCACAATGACAAAATGTTCTCTGCCCAGGAAGGGCCTCAGCTGGCTCACCAGCTGAAGCTGGTGAAAGGTTCCCCTGGCCATCACTGACACTTGTTTATCCAACAGGAGGCCCAGGTACAGCAGTACCCCCAAACCTGCTCTTTCAAGGGGAATACAATACGATCCATAACGGAAGATATCCCAGTTCCTGGATCAAACCTCCCCCCACCTCAGTAGCACCCTCGTTTTGTTGGGATTAAGTTTCAATTTGTTAGCCCCCATCTATCCCAAAACTGCCTCTGGGCACCCGTTCATGGTTTCCACAGCTTCCCTGGGATCTGCTGGAAGCATGAGATAAAGTTGACTGTCATCTGTACATTGGTGGGAACTCAGCCCATATCTCCATACGAGCTCCAGTGAAAGGGATAAAGTATCCCTTTCTCTGCTTTAGTGCTGGCTGAAGACTTGATGGAACTTTGAATGTGGCTTTTGATGTAGCAGGAAGAGAAGCAACTAAGAAAAACCAAGAGATCCTGATATATATTTGACAAAGCTTTATTTGTCTGCTCCTGAAAGTTGTTTTGGGGAGGGAAGGTATAGCATGGTATAGCCCGACCTTGTCAGACCTCAGAAGCTAAGCAGGGTTGGTGTTTGGAAGGGAGACCACCAAGGAAGACTCCACAGAGGAAGTCAGTGGCAAACCACCTCTGCTTTTCACTTGCCTTGAAAGCCCCTTGCTGGGGTTGCGATAAGTTGGCTGCAGCTTGACAGAACTTTACACACACACAAACACATGCTGTTTTTGTATTGTAAAACTTGTGGAAGGGCTTGCTACCCTTTTAGTAGAATTAAGCAGGCAAACCCTTTTCTAGCAGGGAGATAAATGGTAAGAAATCTTACCTGCTATCTATTTGTCCGTCAAGCTGCTGTGAAAGCCACAGGGTAAAGCCAGAAAAAGATGGCAGCCCTCATTGCAGAAAAAATAATTTTGAGGGCACAGATTGTGAAGCTCATTCCAAATGGCTATAGAAATAAATATCTTAATATTATTTTTAATATATGTATTTTATATTTTAACAGGAAGGTTCCTTCCCTTACTTGCAAATTGATAGAGAACAACTTTTTTAAAAAATCTTTACCACTTTTTTTATTTCACAGGGGATCTAATTATGAACATGTCTTTGGAGTACATTTGAAACTTCCTTTTTGAAAAGCTGCATATAAATTCATCTCCCCAAAGCCCATCTTCAAAATTTACTTTAGCAAGGGAAAACTAGTCACTTTTCGAAACATGATTGCAACTAACAAAACTAACATTGTCTCCAAAGTGGAGAAAAGTTACCTGGTGAGTTGTATGACTGACTTCCAACCTGAAAATGAAAAATAAATAAATAAATACAGCTGATGCTGCTAAAAGCACTAAGATCAAACAAGCTTCCTTTTGTAACAGAACAGCTTAGAAACATTACCCTTAGCTCTGCATCTAATATAGTCACAGAAGCATAGCTAATCATATGCATAAGTCACATTAAGCATCATAGGGCTTGCTTTCACATTTACACTCTTGCTGCACAATACTAAGCATGTTTACTCAAAAGTAAATCCTGCTGACTTCAATGGGACTTACCTCCAGGTCAGTGTGCGTAGGACTGCACCCTTAAAGGTGATCTAATTATTAGAAGGTGCGAGAATCAAGTAGGGAAAGAAAGTCTTACCCATGCCAACTGAAGATTTTTCTCCACTTGTCTAGATCTGATATTTTGCTGGATATCTCCTCCAATTCCTTTTGCCGTAAGTTGGATGCATCCGAGGGTGTCTCCTTATCCATGCGTGTGGAGTGCAAATCGATGGGGTGTCAACATGCACTGCGTTATCCTAAGCTTTCCAACACCTATAAAAAAGGTTCATCATCTTTAAGTTCTGATCTTTGGTGTGAACGGCAAGGATCTCGCTCCTTTCCACCTCCAGGCTGTGCTTCTTTCAAACTCAGTGCCGCCCCATCTCAATGAAAGTTTCATTAGAGTTGGACTTAGCCTGTGTTTTTCTGTTTTATTGTATATACAGCATGAATGTTTAATCTAAGACACAGATTTCTATAAAAATGGGTTGCAATTACATATCTGTTTCAGGGAAATCGGGGTTGCTGAATAATTGATGGTCTGGTTCTCGAGGCGAGGCAGCCAGACTGACAGATTGCTTTTGTGCAACAGCCTAGGGTGGCAGGGTGCTGGAAGGGTTAATGCTGGATTCATTTGAAGTTGATAGCAGAGACTAAGGTTTCTTCCTTAACTGGATGCCAAACAGGCAACTATGTTTCCTGAAGATCTCCTTTCCCGTAAACCGTAATATGCTTTCAAAAGGGAAAGGTAGTATTATGTTCAAGAGGGGAGAAATGTAAACTAAACGGTAGGTGCTCAGTCTTTGATGGACATCCACTCATTCTCAGTAACGTTGCTCGTGGAAGAAGGTGTGTAGAATACTAGTGGTCAAGTGGCCGAAGGTGAATGAATTAAAATTGTGTCTTGATGAGACAGAGGTAATGCTGGTTGGGATTCTGGAAGGGGGTATCACCCAATTTCGATAGAGACTCTATCTGACTCAGTGTGGTGGTTATAGTAGATCTGGCACTGTTATTAAAGGGGGGGAAAGTAGATTCTGCTGCAAAAAGTGCCTTGTTCCGCCCATCTTTATTCACCAGGTGATGTTATTTACTTCCATGTCATGAAAAGCTCTATATGTCCATTTCTATGCATTAAACCTCTGTAGTGTCTTAAACTGTACTTATTGTATTCATTGTGTTTTTATTGTAATTTGAAATGTATTTTATTAATTGTTGCTAGCTGCTCTAAGCCCTGCTTTGCGGTGGGAGGGCAGAATATAAATTGAAATAAATAAATACATAAATAAAACATTAAAGGGACAGGACGTTTTTCTCATTTTCAGGACGTTGGCAACCTTGCTAGAATTCCACTTTCC
This sequence comes from Euleptes europaea, assembly GCF_029931775.1. Lineage (NCBI taxonomy): Eukaryota > Metazoa > Chordata > Lepidosauria > Squamata > Sphaerodactylidae > Euleptes > Euleptes europaea. Next base: position 30,300,527 of record NC_079316.1, on the reverse strand, counting down.
CTATTGCCATTGCTACAGATATATAATGGTACAGATATGAAAAAAGAGCATACTATTATCCTGCCTTTCCTCTGCGGAGTTCAGGGTAGTGTGCATGGCTCTCCCTTCCCCATTTTATTATCACAACTACCTTGAGATGTAGGTTAGGCTGAAAGGATGATTGGTCCAGGATCACCCAGTGAGTTTTGTGGCAGGGATCTGATCCCAGGTCTTCCAGATCATAGTGTCATGCTCTAACCACTACTCCAGGGGTCCCCCAGTATGGTGCCAGTGGGCATCATGGCACCCGCAGACACCTTTTCTGGTGACTGTAGGGTTGCCAACTGCCAGGTAGTTTTATGCCTCAATTACCTTAATTGCCCAATAACAGTAATTCAGGAGAGGTTAGCAAGATCAAACAGTTTCTTTATTGGCCAATAAAGGAGCAAAAGTGTGTGGAGGAAGCTCTTAAAGCGTCAGAGCTACTCCACCCAGAACAAAAGAATACATGATCTTTTATAGACTTAACATAAAAGAGAAGTATCGTCATTACGTAGAACCTCTTGACCAATATACCTTTGATTCGTATACATGACCATTAGCATTATCCTATTAGAATGATCCTGAGGCGTTGGCCTAAATCGTTATATGATCTCTAATGAAGAAACGAAAGTTAACATTCCTTTCTGACACTTCTGATGTCTTAAATCACTGCTAGGCCTTGTTAAGGAGCCTGCTTGTACCAGAGAGAGAGAATGATCTCACTAGCACTTGACTAGAAATGGTTGCTAGGTTATGCTGACCCAGTGATCTTACACTAGTGAATCTCTGAACCAAAGATTAATTCTTTCCCCATCATACATGGGATAGTGCCTTTTACATATGTGTGCATAATATATATGTGTGTGTGCCTGATGCTATGCTCCTTATACCTGAGCATGGCATCTCATAAATCTATAAATGTGAATAAATATGAAAGAATATATGTTTTCCCATAAATGAAGCTTATAGGCACTTCAGTAGTAGCAGGAGATCTCCTGCTAATTCAACTGATCTCCAGCCAATAGAGATCAGATCACCTGGAGAAAAATGGCCGCTTTGGCAATTGAACTCTATGGCATTGAAGTCCCTCCCCTCCCCAAAACCCCTCCCTCCTCAGGCTCCGCCCCGAAAACCTCCCGCCGGTGGGGAAGAGGGACCTGGCAACCCTGGGTGACTGCCAAGTGTTTTTAGGAAGTGGATGGGGCCAGATAGGGCTTTTGCCCAGTAAAGATTCTGATTGATCATTGGAGATTTGACTGGCTGTGAAGATTTTTTAAAATGATGCTTTGGCAGCAGCTGCCACCACAGAACTGTGTTACTGAAGTTAAACTGTGGTAATCATTTTGTGGCTGGCTCTGTGTCCTGTTGCTGCGCCCACCATGCTGTGTCAGAATTCCAAATGTGCCAGTAGGCTCAAAAAGTTTAGGGACCCCTGAACTATACCACACTTGATTGTCCGTATATGAGATTGCTCATCTGTGTTCAAGGAACTCCTATGTACCCCAAGTGTCCCTATTTATTATAAACAGTCCCTCTTTTTAGGTACATGACACTACTAAACCACTGTCTCTATTTTTGGGATTTGGGAGAATGGTCTGTTTAAAGTGTATTAGTGCGAGGTGTTAGAATTGGGTTTTGTTGGAGGGAGGAGTTGCCATTTTTCAGTGATTACCTTCCTTATAGGTTTTCTAGAAGGGCAAATACCTGAGTGGGTCAGTGGATGCATCTTTAATTCACAGGCATTTAAATGTCTACACCTGACCATTAATGTGTCATGTAGCACATAACTTTCCATTTCATATGCTGGTGAGACTCAGTTTGTTAGCAGATAACATATTGAAAGACGGTGTGTTTTTCAAAAAAACCCAAAAAAACCCTGTATCTTTAACCTAAAGAATAAAGACTGTTTCTGCTTTTAAAATGGCTCAGGACAGGCTATTTCAGAATAAAATTGATCTAGGGGTCGTTTGCAAAGGAGACCTGGAAAAAAAGGGTGAAGCATCCCCCTTTGCTCAGGGGTTCTCCTGTGCAAATCCCCCAACTTTATTTGCCTCTATATGAGCAATATGAAACAACTAAAAAAAAAACAAACCCAAAATGCCTTTATTTATTAATTGGCTTGTAATGGCTCTTGAAATAATAGCTCACATCATTCTCGGCAGGAAAACACATTTAAAAACAGTTGCTGCAACGCACAGTGAAATAAACTGTTAACTGCTGAGGCCGGTAATGAGATTTCATGACAACTGGAGTGATTAAAAAAATACATCAGGGAGTTCAGAGACTAGTAAGGCATGTGAAGGGGCGGGGTTTAGATGTGGAAAGAGAGCAGGCTGGTCCTGGAGCCAGCTGTGAAAGGAGCCCAAAACAGCTTTCTTTGAAATTAATTCATTTTAATATGGGTATAATGCTCTGTCTGGGAGGGCCTGTGTGTGTGTAAAGTGCTGTCAAGTCTCAGCCCCATAGGGTTTTCAAGGCAAGAGACTAACAGAGGTGGTTTGCCATTGCCTTCCTCTGCACAACAACCCTGGTATTCCTTGGTGGTCTCCCATTCAACTACTAACCAGGGCTGACCCTGCTTAGCTTCTGAGATCTGATGAGATCACGCTAGGGTTGCCAGCCTCCAGGTATTAGCTGGAGATCTCCTGTTATTACAACTGATCTCCAGCCGATAGAGATCAGTTCACCTGGAGAAAATGGCCGCTTTGGCAATTGGACTCTATGGCCTTGAAGTCCCTCCCCTCCCCAAACCCTGCCCTCCTCAGACTCCACCCCCAAAACCTCCCTCCAGTGGTGAAGAGGAACCTGGCAACCATAGCCTGGGCCATCCTATAAGGGCCCAACTACCTGTTATTTTTTCCTCATGTTCTCCCTGGGTACTGGTGGCCACCAGATGTGCGTTGCTTGGAACAAAATTCCCAGTTGTGCGCATGGAAATCATGCCACATGAGGAGAGGGGGATTGACATGAAATGGCCCCACAGTGCATTATTTGCCCTGTTGAGAAAATCATGTATATTTAATTACTTTATTTATACCACACCTTTGGGGACCCAAAACAGCTTTCATCACCTTCCTCTACTCGATTTTATCCTTAAAACAACTCCATAAGTAGGGTTGCCAACCTCCAGGTACTTGTTCAAAGCGAACACATAAGTAACGTGTTTAAACATATATTCTACCAAAGTGCAGTGATACACATAACTCACACATACAACTATATACACAAGTGTACAATGTTCTTTCTAATGCAGTCTTTGTGCAAAAAACATTTTCCTTTCAAAAGGTAACAATAGTTGTAGAAAATGTCTTTAGATGTCTTTAAAAGTCCATGAGGTACTGTAATATTCCAATCTGTGGAGGAGGACAATAGCTGGGGGACGGCCGTTTCAAGAAAATTTCTTCAGCCCCAAATCATTCAATCTTACAATGTAAAATATCCTGCATTCAGTTAACTGGTTCCCGTAGGATACTTCCAAGTATAAGCACCAAGCTTCTCCTGTTTTAGACCAGAGGCTCTCCCTCGAAACTGAATTGAACGCTGTCCTCAGGTCCAGAAAAGCCGCATAAAGACTTCCTCCATTCCCACTGGGGGCCAGGGGGGCAATTCTTGTATGGCTTGGTTCATGGGGGCCTCGGACGGGATGTTACCATTGTAGAAAATTCTTAGAAAGTGATCCAGCCAGGAGTTGGCTGAGATTTGTGGTGATAGCATAGGTAAGCGATCTTGCATGCCTCCAGAAGCGATTCTCCAGAATTTCTTGCTGTTTCGGGCCTGCATCGCTTCGATGAGTTGATCCCAGGTTTTTTTAATATGTTTCCGCTTTTTTGTCGCAATCATCTGCTGGAACTGTTTCCTGCATAATAGTTCGTGAACTGGTGAGGTGCATCCGTTCCCCTACGCTGGCTGTATAACCTCCGAAGCTGTAATTTTTGCGCTTTACATTCTACATCGAACCAAGTGGTAGATGGGGTGTGTGTGTGTGTGCAGGGGCTTTTTGATCTCGGCCTGTCCTTGATATGACTGTGATATAATTGTTAGTATGTCTGCGTATAGCCGCAATGCTTCTTCAGGGGATTGTGCCACTTGGAGGTTCTGAAAATGGAGTTGTAGATGTCCGCCAGTCAGAAGATTATTAAGCGCTCTTTCTATAGGTCGTGACCATTTAACATACGTAGGACAGTCAGTTATTTGATGGATAGGTGATAAATTTCCCAGCTGACTGCTGGTCACTTTGGCCACTAAAGAGCAATGGTCACTTTCAGTTCGTATTATCACTTGGAAGGAAGTGACAAATTCCCTCAGGGCAGGGGATGCAACCATGTAATCGACTACACTTCTGCCTCTAGCTGATCCAAATGTAAACTCGCCTGGGTGATCCTTCGGGTGGGACCCATTTAGGATGGTTAGTTGGGTCTCTAAGCAAAATTGGACAAAGAAAGAGGCGGCTTTGTTCATAAATGTATCTTTATAGGCTCTTGTAAAGGTCAAGCAATCTGGGGGTAGCTCCTCTGTAATCAGATCTAACTTTTGGCACAGCGAGTAGTCATCCTCTCCTATCCTTGCATTCATATCCCCCGCTACCAGAAAGTATGCCAGTGGAAAGTGCAACTCCAGTTTTGTAACATATGAGTTGAGTTGGGACCATTGATTTGATAGGAGGCTATGCTCAAGGTGAGGTGCCATATATGTATTGACTATTACAATCTGGTATCCTGGTAAAGAAAGGAGTATGGCTTGGGCCAATGGAGGGCATGGATTCAGCTTAATCAGATTATGATGTAATCTTTCAGACACAAATGTGCAAAGGCCAGCTCTATGGCGTCCCATCTGGCCGATCTTTGTGGCGGGGAGGCTGTGTGATTCATAGCTCTGTAAGAATATCTCCCCAGCCTCCCAAGTTTCCTGCAGGAGTATGATATCAAAACCTGAGATAAAGAATTGTAGATCAGTATCCCCAATGAGGCGCTTCCAGCCAGCGATGTTCCAGGACAGACATTTTAGCTGGGAGGACGCATGACGCTTCTGTAGTCAGTCCGAGCATGGGGCCTTTTCTTCAGATTCGCTGGGATTTCTGGTCGGCTCGGATTCTTCATGCATTAGATGGGATTTATTTGTAACAGGGGTTCCTCCCTGTTTAGATATTGTTCCGAGGTCTGTTGGCCAGCTGCCGTCTATCTCCTTGAGTTCCTGCGCCAAGGTCTTAATTTCCCCGATATCATGCAGATTCTTGCTTGAGTACACCTCGTGTAAAGGGCGTGAGTCTAGTTCGCACACTGCTTGCAGGTCTGTTGGTTGAGTGGACTCAGCATTTCTCTTGGGGACATGGCCATTGTCGCAGTCTTCTTGGGAGGCAGTCCTCCTTTGGTGAGCAGTTACTGTCTCTCTTTTGGGGCTAGATGTCCATTGCCATCTACTCTGTTCCTCATTTCCTAACAGACTATGGGATGACTCTAATAGCAGCATGGAGTTACAGGTGTCAAAAGGTCCCTCTTGAGTGTCCATTGGGGTATCCGGATTCTTGGTTCCATCTTTGGCTGGTGCATTTTTTATCTTTTGGTAATACGTTTGGACCCTGCATGCTTCCTACTGAATATATAGTTACAGGTTAAGGCTAAATTCCTATGCACACTTATTTTATTTGAGAGTAAACTCACTGACCTAAGTAGGGATTCCTTGCAAACACACACGATTGGACCTCATATGCTCTCAAAGTCTGGACAATGCAAATGAGTAAAATATTGGTTTCTTTCTCCTGTGCCTTTTCTTGAATAAGTTTGGTCTGTTGCCTCCACAGCCAGCAATGTCTCAAGCAGCAGCTATTAAAACCACTCAAACAACTTGGAATGCTTGGTTTTCTTCCCTCCTTTCCCCCTTTAATTCGTTTTCCCCTCTTACCATTGCGTGTCATACAAAACCATCAGCATTTCTTGTCTCCAAGCAGGCAAAATATGAGCTTTTGTGCCTGGATGTAGCAAAGGGTGTTTAGCTGCTAGAGTGCCGTCTGGTCACATGCAGGGGCAGGATGGTTTCTGTGGAAATGTCAACATTAGCAACACGGCTTCCCTTGCAAGCTTATGCTGAGCCATGTTGTAATAGGTAAATATTGTGTTTTTTTTAATAGGTGCTTTATTAGTTTACATTTATGCAGGGTCTTTCTCCTGAGAATCTTGCATCAGGTTCACTTTTGTAGCATAGGATTCACTTTTGTAGCATTAAGCTTCACTTTTGTAGCATAGGATTCATTTGTGACTAGGGGGGTTACCGCACTTTGTATTCCCAGCGATGTATTAAGAGTTTGAAAATGTTATAAAAAACACCGCTTTAAAAGGGTTTTTGGATACTACGGCTTATAAATGGTTGGAAAACGTCTTCACAGCTAAAGGGGCCAAACAAAGTGCGAACAGTATTTTTTATAAAGTTTTCAAACTCTTAATACATCGCTGGGAATACATAGAAAGTGAGAACAGTATTTTTAAAAACGTTTTCAAACTCTTAATACATCGCTGGGAATACAAGTGCAGTAACAGCCTAGGTTCCGACACAGAATCTGTTTTAAGTACCCAGCCTGAGTTGTGGAACTAGGAGAGGAATTGAGGAACCCCCAGGTCAAGACCTCTAGCTGTCCTTTTGTCTTGGTAATTGTAAGGGCTGTGCTGGCCAATGGCCGTAACAATAAAATGTAAAATGTATAATTGTAAGGGCTTTGTAACTTTGTCCTCACCAAAGACTCCTGAGCAAACTTAGCAGTCATGGGATAAGAGGATGAGATAAGAGTATTGGGGCCAGTACTATTTAATTTGTTCATAAATGATCTGGAACTAGAGGTAAGTAGTGTAGTGGCCAAGTTTGCAAATGATACGAAATCTCCTGCTATTACAACTGATCTCCAGCTGATAGAAATCAGTTCACCTGGAGAAAATGGCCCCTTTGGCAATTGGACTCTATGGCATTGAAGTCCCTCCCCTCCCCAAAGCCCGGCCTCCTCAGGCTCTGCCCCAAAAACCTCCCACCGGTGGCGAAGAGAGACCTGGCAACACTAACTCCCCCCCCCCCACACTGGGTATTTTTCAGTTTTGGATTTCATGAAAGGCATAAATATTTGTATTCTTGTATTTAGTCCCCCAAGGTACCAATTCAGGATTTGGGTTTTTCCAGGATTCCACAATAAAAGTGCACATTTATATAGTGCAGAAGAGATGGTAAATATGTTCCATGAAAGGGTGGCACTCACTTCTGTGGTACACAGCCATTTTGTACATGAATGAAGATTTTCTACATGAACCTACAGTGAAGTGAGGAGGACACACCCACCATGATGTGCATGGTTTGCTCACCATGATGTGCATGGATTGCCTATGTGTCTCTGTGCTGCTACATCGACACATCTTGGGAACCTGCTGCCAACTAGAAAAGGTAAAACTTGAAAAAGCATGGAAATGAGGGGGAGAAATGGCCAAGGCACAAAGGGCAAAACATCATTTCCATCAGCTGTTCCAAATGGGACAATAAAGTAAGTTCCTATCATTGTCTTTTGCTCTTCATACAGCTTTCCCAATGACAGCAGAAGCGCTTGCAAGGTAGGAGGGAAAGCATTTATTCCATGTTTGAATCATCATTGTGCACATCAGAAGAAATGGCCCTGACCCTTATAAAACTGAACTAAACTGACCCTTATAAAAGTGAAAACAACAGAAAGGCTTTACAAAACAAGAGCAAAATGTACAATGTCATGGTAGATAGAAAGAGGATGTAGGTACTGCATCTGAGTCCAGTTCTTCAAACACTTAACATGAAACACACAGCACTAAACAACATCTTTTGTAGTGTTTTCAGAACAGACATTAGCATCTAAATTAACTCTGTATAAACAGATTATATGCTGTTTATTTGCACCTGTTCACAAAGGAACCCTTATTCCAATTTCCTGGGCTAGACGGTTACTTCTTACTCTTGGTCTAAATCTGATACACAGATTTTTAGTAGTAACGTATTTCATCATGTGTAAACATTTGTTTAAACATACAACTACTCAACTGACCTACTACTGAAATGGCTGCTTGTTTTGATTTCTGCTTTATTTAACCTTTTAAACATATATTTTTCTTCTATTACATCTCTTTAGCATTCCAGTCCACAGAAACAAACAATAGGCTGGATCCTTATATTCCCTATTGCTTAGTGAACAATCTTCCATTTTTGGAAAGACCCTTCTATTCATGGAATGAATGGAAGATCTCTCACGTAGAAGAAAGGAATCTCAGGATTCAACCCAGTACTTTTCTGGCACCAAATTATCATGTACTGAGGATTGTAGAACTCTTGAATATAGCCATAACACATTGCTGAGATCGTATATGTGCTGGTATATCTCTTTAAACGTCTCTGGCTCATATTAGATTTAAAACATTTATATCTGGTGTCTTTTGGGTAGGGCCAATAAATGTAAATCACAATATGTCTAGTACATTAGATCGACTGCTCCATTTGCTGTCTCTGAATCTTTTGACTTTGAAAAAGGGAATTCAAATCCAGCAAGGCGTATTAGCAAAATGTTCAGAAAGTGTACCATTGAGCACACCAGGATGATCCAAAATGAATTTGCGAATTGCTCTCGGTGAGTCTTATATATAAAACTTCCTTCTTTGTAATTAGCTATTTTCTCGGAAAGGTGGTGGATTTTCACTTCTGATGAAAAGAGTATCATGATAAGACAACCACAAGAAACTGAAAGAGAAAAAAGAGAAAATTACTAGATGTCCTGTCCCCCCAACAAACCTTTAAAATTCACTCGTTCAGACTAGTACATTTTTTTTGCTGCATTTTAGTATGTATAAATCACTTCTCCCAATGATCTTCCTTTCCATTGTTGTAGGTCAGTCCAATGACTACTGAAATAAGGCCCTGGGCAATGACACCTGTGATGGCAGGATTTTAATGATCACCTGGCTAACGTGTCAATTAATGCTGGAATTGTGTTCTAGTAAACTGTGCTGCTTGCACGAACCCTGTCATGAAGAAAATCTCACCTATCACAAACTAATTGTTTCACAATAATAGTTTTTACACAGCATATTCTGGGAGTTCAAAACACTTCACATCTTTAATCTTTACAGTGACCTTTACAGCTGTCCTGTAAAGTAGGTCAGTATCTTTATCCCAGTATTGCAGGTGGAGACTGACCCTGAGGGTTTATCGCTCGTTTGTCTAATGAGCCAGTTTCTGAGGTAAGATGTGAGGTAAAGATCACCCAGTTCCCTCTCATAGTGACTACATCACAACAGTTCTCAACTTTCTTGATAGCTGAAAAAACCCACACAATAACCTTTGATGAACCAGCTGTTAATTGGCAGAGACCAATAAATAATTCATACGTTTGTTTGAAATAATTATTGTTCTCTTCCAACTGTAAATGAAAGAACTAATAAAGGGAGAAGAACTTCTTGGGAACAGAAGTTGTTTCAATCCTCTGTAAGGCATGTCTAATGGCAATTGTCTTGATTTCTAAGCTTTGGTCAATGCAGTTGGACTATTTCTATCTTTCTAAGATCTAGCACCCCATTCTGGAGCATCATGTGTGTATTTTAATTTCCTTATGCCAAATTAGGGTTGACAGGTCCCTCTTCACCATTGGCAGGAGGTTTTTGGGGTGGAGCCTGAGGAGAGTGGGGCTTGGGGAGGGACTTCAATGCCATAGAGTCCAATTGCCAAAGCAGCCGTTTTCTCCAGGTGAACTGATCTCTATCGTCTGGAGCATTGTATAAATTAACTTCACCTGTAACCTCAGTATCCGACTTCGAACGGAGCAGCTTTGCTGCGCTGTTAAATTGTCTTGAGATTTTTGTAAACCCTATTAGAAAGGTATGTCAGGTCTTTGTTTTAATAGCAAAAGTGTATTTTAGCAACAGTAACAATCTATTTAAATTATTAAAAAATTATTTAAAATAATTAAAATTTAAAATGTATTTAAAATGTATTTAAAATGTATCTGGAAGATTATATATATTATATATTATTATTGTTGCATTTATCTAGGAGCCTTGTCTCCCGATATTAGAACGGTGTGCTGATGAAGCCGCTTGCGCGGCGGTGAAAACGTTAAAGTTAATCCGGACTGCGTTTCACACTATCCTTTTCCACCGTCCTTCTTATGGACTTTGTTTGTTGAAGCCTTTTGGACTTTAGTAAGAACTTCAGTGAAGATTGTTGAAGATTCCGTGAGACTCTTTGAGAGCCATGTATTTTTCCTGCTTGTAATGTTTGTTGTTTGTTCACTGTGCACTTTTTCACTGTACTAAACTTAGGTTGCATTTACGTTGTGTTGGTACTTATTTTCTCCCAAATTCCATTAGTACCAAGTGCCTCTTTTCTCCAGTAGTACCTGGAGGTTGGCAACCCTATGCCAAATGGATTGGAGAGAAATGTCCTGTCTCCTTAATAGAGGCATATTGGGATGTTGTTTACTTCCATGAAGGGAAGGCAGCATGGTGTAACCCAATCTTGTCAGATCTTGGAAGCTAAGAAGGATCGGTACTTGGAAGGGAGATCACCAAGGAAGATTCTGTAGAGGAAGGCAATGGCAAACCACCTCTGCTTCTCACTTGCTTTGAAAGTCCCTTGCTGGAGTCACCATAAGTTGGCTGTAAGTTGACAGCACTTTACATACACATTTACTTCCATGCCGTGAAAAGCTTCAGTTGTCCATTTCCACGTATTAAACGTCTATTAAAGGGGCAGGAAGTGACGTTCTTGTACATCTGGAAATTTTGGGAACTTGAGAAATGATCAGTGTGCAGCTAATAGCTCCCACAGCCTTTCTTAGAGGTTATTCTAAGAGCATCAGCCACAAGACGATGGGTTGGATCCAGTGACCCTCTTTCACAACAGTGGGAAAACGGAGCATGACAGAATTACAAGCACGAGAACCATGAGATCATATCTACAGTCAGCATTATATCATATGACTTACATGAAATGAAGTTCCATAGGTACAGTCCTAATGGACCATGCAATGTTTCATAGGGCTTGCCAAATGCATTGTACATGAAGAACCCTGTTCCAATTAGGGCAAACACTAAGAACACCAGACAGAAGACGATGACACTAACATGGATACTTGCTGGGATAATTTTAAACAGATCTGGAAAAACTAAGGGGAAAAAATAACAAGGAATTATTGCAAACATTAGGCAAATGTATTATTTCATGCAAAACAGTAAATTCATGTAACCTTGTTATTATACCTCAGAACCAAAAGTGGACAGCAGACTGCACACAAATAAAAAAGTTACCAATATAATTCTAAACAGTTATACATTGTAAAGACATCTAAATGCAGAATCATTTTGTTACATTGGCAACAGAGAAAAGCAGACTGTGCCTCAACTTTACCTAGTTGTCTTGTTCTTACTTAAGTATGAGTATAAATAATTACTGTTCTGTTCTTTCAGTGATCGCTGCCAGCCCCAATCAACTTACCTGGTTTTTAACAAATTGTGCCTGAGAGCCTTTATCACAGCCCCCCAATAGTAAGAATGACTTTATCAGAGAAGAACAGAATGCATGAAAAAAAGAAACATTTAAGCTTAACTGCAGGACACAATTTCAAGTTTATTTTCTTATGCGTATCCATTTTCTGAGAAATACTAGCATGAACTGTGAAGTAGTATGAACTCTGATATTCAGGCAAAAATAGAGGGATACTTTTAAAATTTCATATCTGTGTTGGGGTAAGGCTGTAAAAATTAACTCCTGGGTTTAGAAACAGGTTCATGGCATACGTGAAGAAAACTCAGCTGGACTGCTTCACATGAATCAAAACTACAGCACCAGAACCTATTTCAGTGTGGTGGCTGGAAAAAGTGTCGTTGCTGTTGTGGAGATAGCTGCTGTGACCGTTATCCATGCGACACCTGTTTCCACACTCAACGTTTTTCATGTAATCTCATACCCAGGAAAAAATAATCCAGTGGTTGTGCATGTACTGTTTAATATAACAAAATATGTATAAATTAGACTGTGTAAAATCTTGTGATAAGGGTGTTCAATGGTAGGATGTGTTTATGAGCTTGTCTCCTAGAACGTGAGGTCCATGTGGCAAGAATTAGGTTCTAGAGAAGCAACCTGCATCAGGAGAATGACTTGGAAGTTCAGAAGAGAAGACTAGCCTAGTAGCTCCCACACAAGTCATAGTTCAGAGGATCATGGAACCATATTTAGCAAGGATTATTGACTATTCAGGATCATGTGGCCAGGGGAATTCTCATGTAGCATTTATACCTTGGTTTGAATTACTTACAGTTTTCTCATCTGCCCAACATTCCTCGTAGTGCAGAGGAGAAGAAATTTGTGCCCAGCGTTCACTGTTCCCGCTGTGAGGCCCACAATGACTTACAGATGCTATGTAAGCAACACAGTAAACAGAATTGGATCGGAGCTTTGTAAAAGGATGGATGAAATCCTTTCTACATATTGCATGCAACTGTATGAAGAAAGTAGTCACACAGGGCAGGTCTGGACTGCCAAGAAGTGTGAACACTTTCTTGGAGACAGAGAAAAATGGAGGGGGTGGTAGGGCTGGTTATCTGTTCATTGAGCTAGATTCAAGTCCAGCAGCACCATAAAAACCAACAAGATTTTTGGGGCATAAGCTTAAGCTTCCTTCATCAGACTCTCAAAAGCTTATACCGTAAAAATGTTGTTCATCTCTACTGGACTTAAATCACGCTCTTCTATTGCAGACCAACATGGCTACCCTCTGAAATTGTCTGTTCGTTGTTTATTTATCCTTATCTTACTACTGAGCAGCTAAGAACCAAACTGTATGAGTTGCTGGGGGTGATGGTGGTGGTTGTGTTCATATCTTCAAACCGTAAGGCATCTGTATGGAGAAAGTTCCCTGATATGTTCTGGGGCACAGTGTAGAGAAGTGGGGAGAAGTTAACTCATTCCCTGTGGCATTCTCCTAATTGGAAACACACCCTCCCCATTGGGTTGCCAGGTCCCTCTTTGCCACTGGCAGGAGGAGTGGGGCCTGAGGGCAGGGTTTGGGGAGGGACTTCAATGCCATAGAGTCCAATGGCCAAAGTGGCCATTTTCTCCAGGTGAACTGATCTCTATTGGCTGGAGATCAGTTGTAATAGCAGGAGATCTCCAGCTAGTACCTGGTGGTTGGCAAACCTACCTCCCCAGGATGCTTTAAGCCCTGGTAAGGGTCAAAAAAGAGTACCTATACAATATCCCCCCCAGTTTGGCTGAATCTCTAATTGGTCCTCCTCATCTCCCTCTGAACTCCCAGGGAAACTTTACTCAAGCCCAAATAAAGGATGAAGAAAGTCTGCCAGGGGTTCTCTGATCTCCTCCAGCTTCCTCTGTCCTTGGGGAACTCTCAGAATTCTTAAGTCAATATGGTGGCTACTTTTCAAGTGCTAAATATAACCAGCAGCCGGAATCTAAGGCAATAAAACCCTTTCCACTGACCTACTGGGACCAGCCTCTGCTCACCCCCTTTTATCCCAGAGCACAAGACCTTGGCATCCAGCTGCTTCGGAAGGAGGGAAGAGACCACAATTCCCTTTTTGTTTGCCTGTTTCAACCCATGTGTATATTTTATCATTCTTGTCTTAGCTGCTGTGAGTTTTCCTCTTGGAAAAGAAACACTGGATATAAATATGAAATCAATGTAATACAGGCCTATGGATTTTCTGCCTTGATCGCATGTAGTGCCCCATCTGCATTATATTTCAAAAGAAACGGAGCCTGCTATATTTATCTGGTGTGAAGTCTCCTCCTACCTCCAGGACATTTTTGGCAAGATCAATTATTCCTAAACTGTGTGATGGGGCAAACTAATATGGTCCAAGTTAAATGAGCTCTTGGAGCTTTTTGGTTTAGAAACGAAGAGAAGATATGATAGAGGTTTATAAAAACTGTTCACAGTCTGGACAAAGCAGAGAGAACTTCTCACTCTCTCATAATACTAGAACAGGGGTAAGTAACCCTTTGGCCTAAGTGCCATTAAATGCACTGTCTACCTGTAAAGGTATTGGGTATAGGGTTGCTAGATCCTCCCTGGCCACCAGCGAGGGATGGAGGGATAGAGTTGCCAGATCCAGGCTGGGAAACTCCTGGAGATTTCATAGAATCATACAGTTGGAAGGGACCACCAGGGTCATCTAGTCCAACCCCCTGCACAATAAAGGAAATTCACAACTACCTCCCCCACACACCTCCAGTGACCCCTACTCCATGCCCAGAAGATGGCCAAGATGCCCTCCCTCTCACGATCTGCCTAAGGTCATAGAATCAGCACTGCTGACAGATGGCCATCTAGCCTCTGCTTAAAAACCTCCAGGGAAGGGGAGCTTACGACCTCCCGAGGAAGCCTGTTCCACTGAGGAACCGCTCTAACTGATAGAAAATTCTTCCTAATGTCTAGACGGACAATTTGTAGATAGAGCCTGTGAAGGACAGGGACCTCAGGTGGGACAATGCCATAGAGTCCACCTTCCCAAGCATCCATTTAGTCCAGAGGAACTGGTCTCTGTAGTCTGGAGATGAGCTGTAATTCCAGGGGATCCCCAAGTCCCACCTGGAGGCTGGCATCCTAGTTGGGTACCAGCAAACCGGTAGCAGTGTAGCTATGGGAGACAATAATGGGCATAAGCTATGCCTGTTGCCTTCTCCTGCTTCACTGGCCCCAGCAGAGCTGCTGCTGCCTTGGTTACTTAGGTGGAGATGTGACCCTAGATACCAAGCAAAATTGTCTGTTGCACTGCTGTCAGCATGCATGCCAACTTCCACCCCTGTAATGGAAGTTTAGGGCATTCAGTGAAATCAATAGTATATTCAGCACAGACAAAATAAAGTACTTCTTCACACAATGTATAATTAACTTGGGGAACTCACTGCCACATGGTTTAGCAACAGTTCATTGCCTTCCATGGCCTTGACTTGGGTTAGAGGAGAAGTGTTGGTTTTTATATGCTGACTTTCTCTGCCACTTAAAGGAGAATCAAACTGGCTTACAATCACCTTCCCTTCCCCTCCCCTTTCTCAGGTGGGGCTGAGAGAGCTGTGACTAGCCCAAGGTCACCCCAGCTGGCCTTATGTGCAGGAGTGGAGAAACCAACCCAGTTCACCAGACTAGCTTCCACCGCTCATGTGGCGGAGTGGGGAATCAAACCCGGTTCTCCAGATTAGAGTCCACCACTCTTAACCACTACTCCTCGCTGGCTCTCTTAATGTCAGTTTCTGGAGAGCAATAACAACAGAGGGTTTTGCCCTCCATGACCTTGCTTGCTGGCCAATGTGGGAAACAGGGAGACGGACACCACGAACCACTGGTTTGATCATCTTTCTTTGCAAGAAGAAGGTCCCAATCCCTGAAATTTTCAGTTGAAGATCTCTAGCAGCAAGTGATGGGAAGGTCCTTCCTCTGCATCTGAAGAGTAGCTGCCTGTCAGAGTATGCAATACTCACCTTGATGAACCTATGTCTGATTCAGTATAAAGCAGGTTCACACAATCTGATCCAATAATTAAAGGACTCTATGCATAGAAGGTTGACTCAGCCTTCAATCCTTCAGCCTTCCATCCTTCTGAGGTTGGTAAGATGAGTACCAGCTTGCTGGGGGTAAAGTGTAGATGACTGGGGATGGCAATGGCAAACCACCCCGTAAACACAGCCTGCCTAGTAAACGTCGGGATGTGACGTCACCCCAAGGGTCAGTAATGACCCGGTGCTTGTACAGGGGGACTAGCTTTACCTTTTATGCATAGAATCACCTGTAGAGGAGGCTGCCTAAGTATCTTTTGCTCTTTTCGTCCTGCAGCTTCTTTGCCCCAGATAAGAGTCCAATGAAGGTGCAGTACCAACAATTGCCATCAGGGGATGCTGTCTGCTGCTCTCTTGCACAGTCTAAAGAAAACCCTTTTGGGGGGGGTGCAAGAGAGAAGAATGCCTTCCATTTTTAATTCAGAAAAGAAATGAATGCCATAACTATTAACGGTTTGGAAACGCTGGACTAGATGGAAGGATAAATGAAATGAAGCACTGGGAATTTGCTGGGGGTGGTGGTGATGGTGGTCAGGGTTTTAGCTGTCCGTTCTATGTAATGAACTAACTTTCATTACTATAGATGCGCAAGAAGTGAACACGCACGTACTGAAACCCGAGTGGACTATAAATTAGGCTTGCTGTAAAAGGGTAATTCTTAAATACTTCGGTGCATTTCATGACAGCAGATATTTTATAATGAGTCCTAGAATACAGCTTAACGGCTCCCAGCCTGCAGGGGTATGATTAAACCGGGGCTAATAACTCCCTGGAACTGCCTCGCTGTGCTTAGAACATGCTGAGAGAGCGTGCCTATGTAGGCACTTCAGATAAATTTATCTACCATGTCAAATGTAAATTATCAGCAAGTGGGTTGTATTCTATAATGCAGTCAGTGGAGTAAAAAAAAAATCTTCCTAAGGTTTAGTCAGCTCCATCTGATCTAGCCATATTTTCATGTTTGCTTCATTATCATCTTTTCCCCCTCCTTGATTGGCCTCAGTGGTATCTAATGGGGAAATTTTAAATTTACATACATTTACATTAATAAATTAAACACATATATGGAGATAGTGGCTGCATACAGACAAACAAGCTGGAGTTTGTTCATGCTAGGTTCAGCCTAGGGCTGCCATCCTCCAGGTGGTGGCTGGAGATTTCCTGCTATTACAACTGATCTCCAGGTGACAGAGATCAGTTCACCTGGAGAAAATGGCCACTTTGGCCATTGGATTCTATGGCATTGAAGTTCCTCCCCTCTCCAAACCCTGCCCTCTTCAGACCCCAGCCCCAAAAATCTCTAGGTATTTCCCAACCTGGAGCTGGCAAACCCTAGTTCAACCCCATAGCTAAGAATTCCAGGTTGTAATATAGGAACACTGTCCTGGGAGGAAGCCCCACTGAGTAAAATGGGAGTTACTTCCAAGTAGACCTCGTTAGGATTCCTTGTTCTGTTACTGGGAAAGAAACCTCAGTTTGTTACGAGCCCCCGCAGTTGGATGCCAGTTGAAGTACAGTTGACTGCAGTCTTCTGTGCTCAATTTTGACTTCTGTTTTTCATGGGGAGAAGGGTGAGGGAAGAAAGGAGAGAGTGCATGAATCTGAGCATTGACCAGGCCTGTCACAAACAAACTCTGGTTCATTCTTGAGGTCTGGAGCTTTTTATCTCCAAATCAGACTTTCAGATTTTTAAAATTTTCTGGAACAAATAATAGCGACAGCAATCAGTCGGAAATCAGCCTCAAATCTGTTTATCTGTATGACTAAATGAAAAACAAAGAAATGAGCAAAACTGACATTTTAAACCATTATTTGGAGTATTGCTGTTATCTTAACATTAAAAAGGTAAAGGCCCCCTGTGCAAGCACCAGGTCATTCCTGACCCATGGGGTGACATCACATCCCGATGTTTACTAGGCAGACTGTGTTTACGGAGTGGTTTGCCAGTGCCTTCCCCAGTCATCTTCCCTTTACCCCCAGCAAGCTGGGTACTCATTTTACTGACCTCGGAAGGATGGAAGGCTGAGCAAACCTTGAGCCAGCTACCTGAAACCGAATTCTGTTGAGATCAAACTCAGGTCGTGAGCAGAGCTTGGACTGCAGTACTGCAGCTTACCACTCTGCGCCATGGGGCTCCTATCTTAACATTATCAACCTGTAAAAGGAAACACATCAGGTTAAAAAAAAGAAGAATGGAAAGCCAGTGTGGTACATTGGTGATGGTTACAGACTAGGTAAGGTTGCCAGGTCCCTCTTTGCCACCAGCAGGAGGTTTTTGGGTCAGAGCCTGAGGAGGGCGGGATTTAGGGAGGGGAGGGACTTCAATGCCATAGAGTCCAATGGCCAAAGTGGCCATTTTCTCCAGGTGAACTGATCTCTATCGGCTGGAGATCAGTTGTAATAGCAGGAGATCTCCAGCTAGTACCTGGAGGCTGGCAACCCACTAGGTCCAGGGAAATCTGTGTTCAAATCCCCACCTGATTCCAAAGTTCACTGGGTGAACTCTGATCAGTTATTCTGTCCTTTACTTTTCAGAAATAATTCCTGCTTGATGGTTCAAAATAGACAGGTTATACTTAGGAGTGTATATAGGCTGCGATTCTGTAGGAAGAAGTATAGACTGTGGTGTTGGGCACTGTGTACAATGTGGTAGCTAGAGTGTTGGACTAAGATCTGGGAGACCCAGGTCCAAATCCCCGCTTTGCCATGGAAGCTTGCTGGGTGACCTTGGTCCAGTCACTTGTCTTCTAACCTATCTCACATGGTTGTTGTTGTAAGGATAAAATGGAGGAGGAGGGAACAGTGTTGAAAGCCATTTTGGGTTCTCACTGAAGAGATGAATGGGGTATAAGTAAATGTAAATAAATAAATGATCCCGTGCTGCAGTTATGCTAGGTTAAAGGCTATGGGGTCCTGAACAAATCTCCTGTACTGGTGGATCTTGAACATATGCTAGCATTGGGAACTTTGTGTTCACATAACACAATGGTGTAACCCTGATGCTGGCACAATAACAATGACATAGGAGCTGAAATGGGTGGAATCAGGACATGGTAGGGCTGCCAACCTCCAGGAGCTCCCCTGCTATTACAACTGATCTCCAGCCGACAGAGATCAGTTCACCTGGAGAACAGGGCCGCTTTGGCAATTGGACTCTATGACATTGAAGTCCCTCCCCTCCCCAAACCCCGCTCTCCTCAGGCTCCACCCCCAAAATCTCCAGTTATTTCCCAACCTGGAGCTGGCATCCCTAGGACATGGTGAGGGAAGTGGAGTTGGTTCCATCAGAAGGCGTTTCCCCCTTTTCCAAAGATATTTCATTGCCATTGCTTTTAATAGGCTGCCAGCGGGGGGATGGGGGTGGGCACAGAATGTACCTGGTTTTGCTTTTATTTTATTTTTTAAAGCAAGGTTCCAGCTTTTATTATATCAAGGCATTCTTAACAATATATGAATAATGCTTATCAAAATCTCACAAGCCAGGAGAGTGGCTGAATAAAGTTTCCAGTGGTTGGGATGGGGCTTCAACGTTCTTTCCCATAACCAGTCCAGCTAGAATAAACATGATATAAAGATAGTAAAAAATGCAGACTAAATGATATGAAACAAACCAAAAAAAAAAAAAAAAAGCAAAGATGACCATTGCGTCCATCTGCATACATTTTATACATGATGCAGAATTCAGCTTTTCTTAATGTAGAAATATGTGTTGTCTGGATGCAGAATTTTACTTTTTTAGCACTCCACGGGTTATATAGCAAAGATTCATTTCTGTTATTGTAATGCCACATGCACAACTGGATAGTAAAGCTTTTTCCTCTCAGTTGCTACTGTTAGAACTTCTGCATACCATTCCAATTTTATAGGCAACTACTGGGGAAAAGTTAATCCAGTCACAACGTTTCTCTAGAAGCAAAAACATCCCTTCATTATAATGGATGAATCCGTGGGCTGGCAGCCTTTAGAAAATGAACTGCTGACCCAGAAACTGACGGGAGTCGGAGTCAATGAAGCAGAAGGCATTCCTGAGCTTGAATGGGTTTTACAGGCAGAGCAAATTCATTTTACAATTACCAGAGATATAGTGGCCAATACGGAAAGCATATAATGGGAGCACGCAGAGGACCCAAACAGGGCTGGTAATTTAGTCCCCAGTCATGCCATTAGGGTTGCCAACCTCCCAGTAATAGCTGGAGATCTCCTGTTATTACTACTGATCTCCAGCCAATAGAGATAGGTTCACCTGGAGAAAATGGCCGCTTTGGCAATTGGACTCTATGGCATTGAAGCCCCTCTCCTCCCCAAACCCCGCCCTCCTCAGGCTCCACCCCAAAAACCTCCCACCGGTGGCGAAGAGGGACCTGGCAACCCTACATGCCATCAGGGCTTTGGTGGATGGAAGTGTAAACATACATATTGTATGTAAACTATCCTGTTTCTTGAGACATTTGTAGCAACTGAGAGAGTTTGTGGAAGCCTAGTGGTGGTGAATATAGTGAACATCAACCAAGGTCTTCCAGTAAAGTCTTCCCAATGAAAAATGCACCTACTGTCATTTTTGTTCCCAAATAGGTTACGGTATGTTTTTCAGATACCAGAAACACATGAACCTGCTTTATACTGAATCAGACCCTTGGTCTATTAAGGGCAGTATTGGCTACACAGACTGGCAACAAGATCTTTGGTCAAAGTTTTTCACATCATCTATTACTTGATCCTTTCAATTGGAGATGATGGGAATTGAACCTAGGACCTTCTGCGTGCAAAGCAGATGCTTTACTACTGAGCCATGCCCCCTCCCCTTGCAACAATGCAAGGTCACTTTCCCTGGTGTAAAAGGCTGATATAAACAGGGACTTAAAGATTGATTCACAAGAGTCTCGTTGTATGTCAAGAAATGGGCTGAAACAATCAAGCTGTTGTTATTCTCATGTTTCACCATGCATACCTGTTTCACCATCCATACATCTTATGAATGTATGAAAACCCCTTCAGGTGTCCAGTCCATCTAGCCCAGTATTAGATACTATGAGAGTAGCTTGTTAGGTTTGCAGCCACAGAAAAAACTTTTCCAGCAGTACTACCTGACAGCCTTTTGCTGGAGATGTCAGGGAAGTCCAGTGGCCAAAGCGGTCGTTTTCTCCAGGGAAACTGATCTCTATCAGCTGGGGATCAGTTGTAATAGCAGGAGATCTTCAGCTAGTACCTGGAGGTTGGCAACCCTACTCTGCACCTGTCTATGCACTGGACTATAAGCATGGCATCAATGTGTGTGTAAAATGTATGCATGTAGGTTCCATGGCTGTAATTGGGTTTTTTTAAAAATAGTGTTTTCTTATCATGAGAATAGAGCTTACTTGCATACACTATGCATTCACACAGACACTAGGCTGACTCCAACCAGCTTCTACACATGTTGTACCACTGAGGTCTTCTCCAGCATGCTGGGGAGATGGATGGGTACGGAGCAGAATGTCAAATGGCAGCTTTGGAATAGTATGGGAGCCAGATTGACATCTAGCTCTCTTTAAAACCAGCACATGGATTGCATCTTGCATAGCAATTCGAAAAAAATATCAGAGATTTGATTCAAACAATATTACGTCTAATGAAAAATAGTTTCAAATTGGCATAGTGCATAGCCATGAGTCAGAAGCGACTTGACGGCACTTAACACACACACTTACTCTAAGAAAACAGACTGTAAATCTTGTAGCGGTCTGTCATCATCTATTTACCCTGTAGACGGATGTTTTAAAAACCCCAGTGGAATACAGAATTATATGTATGCTTTTACATCTAAACAATTGTGGGAGAAGTCCACTAATATCCATTTCTGCTATATCATGGGGGGTGGGGAGAGTTATATTCTAGAGAGGGGGTGCTAACATGAGACAAGCCTAATACTAGACAATGAAAATGCACCAAAATATTAGTTACAATTAAGCCATGTTGCCAAACATTTTCTGTTTGACTGTCCCTTATTTCTGCTTCATCTCCTCTTTGCTTCCTTAATGGTCCGGCATTGTAACTGGATTGTAATTAAGCCATATTCATTTGGTTTGATTTTATGGAGTCATCTCGACTTGTTTATGAGGATCCTGCAAAAACTGAGTGACATACTCCTGCAAAAATGTATATCTCCTTTAAGACAAGGAAGGATAGTTGTCAATGGATGTCACAGAGGAGGTGGTTGGCTCTGTGGCTGCTGAAACAGCAACTGGCACATAGTATTGCTAGATCCAGGCCTTAATATGGCTCCTGTCCCTTTAAGAGTTGTATTCAAAAAGGAGAATTCTACCAGGTGCATCTTTCCCCATTATAGTACTTCAGGGAAGGGAAAAGTTGCATGCACAACCTTGATCATTTGAAAAGCTAGGCAGAAATGAAGAAAATGGAAGTCAACAGAAATTAATTTTCCATTTAGGTAAAAGAATCAAACGAATAGGATGGGGGATATCTGGGGCAGTATCTGTGAAAATGATCTCAGGATTGCAATTGGTGACAAGCTGAACGTGAGAAAGCAGCATTATGCTGCTGCAAAAAAGGCTGATACGATTTAAGGCTGCATTAGTAGAATCATATTAATAGAATCATATTATCCAAACACGGGAAGCGATAGTTCTGCTTCACTCTGTGCTAATCATACCTCATCTGTGCCCACTTCTGGGCACTGCACATTAAGAAGGATGTGGACAAATAGGAGTTGCTTCAGAAGAAGGCAGCAAAGATGGTCAGGGGTCAGGAGAACAAGCCCTGTGAGGAAAGGCTGAAGAAGGAGAGAAACTTCTTCACATACCTGCAAGGCTGTCACATAAAAGACAGAAAAGACTTGCTTTTGCTGCTCCAAAAGGCAAGATGAGATATAAGGTGCTTAAGTTACAGGTTAGGATCCCTGTGACGCAGTGTGGTAAGCTGCAGTACTGCAAGCTCTGCTCATGACCTGAGTTCAATCCCGACGGAAGTCGATTTCAGGTAGCCGGCTCAAGGCTGACTCAGCCTTCCATCCTTCCAAGGTCGGTAAAATGAGTACCCAGATTGCTGGGGGTAAAGGGAAGATGATGGGGGAAGGCACTGGCAAACCACCCCATAAACAAAGTCTGCCTAATAATCTTCGGGATGTGACGTCACCCCATGGGTCAGAAATGACCCGGTGTTTGCACAGGGGACCTTTACCTTTAAGTTACAGGAGGTTAGATATCAGTTAAACATTATGTAAAACTTCTGAACGGTAACTGCAACTTGATTAACAGAATCAATTACCTAGGTGGGCTCTCCCTTGCTGGAAGCTTTCAAACAGAGTCTGGATAGCCATTTTTTGGGGGAGGGGGGATACTCTAGCTCTGGATCTCCTGCACTGAGCAGGGGTTAGGCTAGAGAGCATGCAAGACCACTTCCAACCTCATGCTGTTGGAACTCATCCAAGTCATGCAGAAATCCTACCTGTATATGGCAAGATCTGTTTGGCCCCAATGGCCAATGGTTCATTTTGCAACAGGAAAAAAAGCACAAGGAGACAGATTTCGTTGGCCTTGTTCTAAACGGCCACTTTCACGTTCACTATATGAAAGCAAGAGCCAAACAGTATGTGAGAGGAAGTGAAGCTCCAGCATCACATGAAGGAGACTATTGTCACCCTGGGCCAACATTGGGATCCAAACGCCTGATCTTATGAGCCACTAGCCTGCTTCTAATGACATGTACATGCACAGAGGGGGAGGGGGGTGACTGTGCTGTCTCTGCACTAGGGTTGCCAGGTCCTTCTTTGCCACCGGCAGGAGGTTTTGGGGGTGGGGCTTGCGGAGGGTGGGGTTTAGGGAGGGGAGGGACTTCAATGCCATAGAGTCCAATGGCCAAAGGGGAAATTTTCTCCAGGTGAACTGATCTACCGGCGGGAGATCAGTTGTAATAGCAGGAGATCTCTAGCTAGTACCTGGAGGTTGGCAACCCTACTCTGCACCTGTCTATGCACTGGACTATGAGCATGGCATCAATGTGTGTGTAAAATGTATGCATGTAGGCTCCATGGCTGTAACTGGGTTTTTTTTTTAATAGTGTTTTCTTATCATGAGAATAGAGCTTACTTGCATGCACTATGCATTCACACAGACTCTAGGTTGGCTCCAACCAGCTTTTCCACTGGTGAAAATGGAGGGCCACCAAAAAGGCTATGCTGCGGATGATGGTACTTGTATGGACAAAAGCCATGTGAGACGGGCTATAATAAGGATGGGAATTGGCCAAGGCTGAGCAAAAAAACCTAGCTGGATCCAGCTTTCTGTGCTCATGGTCTAGCAATCGTGCTTAGGTGGGGGTGGGGCCAGTGCACTAATTTCTACTCCCCCTTCTATGTGTGATGATTTCAACACATGCATGTTGTTTCACGAGCACTTATGATCTTACTTCAGCAACTTGTGGAACTACTGGACTGTTTGTCATTCAAACATCCATTATCTTAATTAATCAACCTAAAAAGGTCAATTTATGGCTTCCAATTTCCTTTACTACCCTGACCTGGATGGCCCAGGCCAGCCTGATCTCATCAGATCTCAGAAGATAAGCAGGGTCAGCCCTGGTTAGTATTTGGATGGGAGACCACCAAGGAATACCAGGGTTGCTGTGCAGAGGAAGTCACTGGCAAACTACCTCTGTTAGTCTCTTGCCATGAAAACCCCGTAAGGGGTCGCCATAAGTCAGCTGTGAGTTGACGGCACTTTACACACACACATTTCCTTTACTAGGCTACTCTGAAAATTCATAGCCAACCACAACATGAGAAGTTGAAGATCAACATATGGTGACAGCAGGGCGAAATAATAACAAGGGAAACTTTCAGAGACATTCTTAACCGATGACTCAGCCAGCTACAGAGTTTAATTAGGCAAAATGGTGCTGAATAATAATATAAATGATTAGGGTTGCCAGGTCCTTCTTGGCAACCGGTGGGAGGTTTTAGGGGTGGAGCCTGAGGAGGGTGGGGTTTGGGGAGGGGAGGAACTTCAATGCCATAGAATCCAATTGCCAAAGTGGCCACTTTCTCCAGGTGAATTGATTTCTGTCGGCTGGAGATCAGTTTTAATAGCAGGAGATCTCCAGCTAGTACCTGGAGGTTAGCAAACCAAACAACAGCAACAAACTGCAAGCAATTCAAATTTATGCTCAATAAAGCCTATAAAGATACATCCTATATCTGGTGCAATAACGGACAATGTCCAAAGTTACATACACGGCCACAATAAGGATAATATACAGTCCTAGGATATTGCTCGTTCTCATGTATACAGTGCTGGCAACACACCAGAAATGAGTCACACAAGCGATGCTGTCTCTGCAGATGCTTGAAAATTATTTCTGGTAAGAATGTCAATGTGAGGTGGTGTGCTACTGCTCAGATAACCAGTCTCTCTCTGTAATATGATGTTCTGCATAAGCAAAAAAGGGTCTCACTAGCCATTTTGTGTGTGTCTGGCCGTTTACTTTTCTCCTTAACAATTGACTGCAAAACACAACTCTGTGCCTGCCAGTCATCCCATTCCTAGCACAAATGAACCTTCTCAAGATCCAATTAATGCATTTAATTTCTCATGCTCGGTTTCTCCAGGATACAAAGGAGTTATCTGTGGTTGTTCTGCCTCTCTGTTTCTTTCCACACCTTTCAGAAAGCTGAAGAGGAACAACAAAGGCACTATCTTGAAAAGGAACAAAATATATTTAGAATTGCAGTCCCTGCGCACACTTACTTGGAAATGTTTCCTACTGAACCTATTGTGTTTCACCTTTGAGTAAATGTACAGAGGATCTGGCTGAGGCATGCCAGTTGCTAGTTTAACTAACACAGCATTATTGAAATGTTGATAATGCAAAAAGAAGCACACTGTCTGTTTTGCAACAACCTCCTTTCATATTTCCGTGCCGTGGATCCTTTGAACAGAATATGAATATGTTCATGTGCATATCTGTCAGACCACAAAAAACATACAGTAAAGTACTGAATAATTCAAATGCCATTGTTACTTACACGAAAACCGAAAAGGTCTCCCTCCTAGCCCGCACTGTCTAACTCTCTCTCCATAGAAAAGCCCATACCGGATTTCACCAATAAACTTCTCTAATTCTTGTCCAGTAGCGTTGACCAGCAGGGCTCCAGTTTTGCAGAGGATTCTTCCCTTTATCCACAGCTGAGTTCCTATGGCTCCTGCAATGCTCAGAGCGCAAGCAAAACTTAACACGCCAGCTATGCAGAAAACAACTTTCTTCTGTTGGGCTGGCATATATAATCCTAAAAGGGCATACAAGCAGCTTGGGAGAAAAAAAAAGAATAAGTCTCCAGCAAAACCTTCAGTAAAGTGTATTTTCCAGCGTATCCTCTCGGTGCTACTTGAGAACAAAGGTTTAAGATAACAGATGGAACCCTCTGTGTAATTTGATGAATGCCTCCCATCTTCACAGCTCTTTGTCTGATTGGGTGAGCAGACAATTTCAGAAGCAGACTTGGCTCTCTCTGGTTAAGTTAGCAGCAGTGCAAAGAAGTTACAAGAGGTTTACGTTTGGAGAAGTGTTAAACGTTAGGGCCGTAGAACATTTTCTGATATTTACCTGGATGCTACTGAATACTACACAGAAAAGAAAGAAGGTCATTTTGGAGTACTCACCTTGATTATTCTTATGAAAATATCGGCATTGGTATGTCTAGGTGGGGCACCTGAATGGAGAGCAGATGGAAGTATTACTAGTACTCCCCACGAAGTGGTCAAGTCTGAGTGCTTCTTCTTTGGGTCCATGTAAGTCAGCGTAAATTTAAGTATTCCAGTTTAGCTGATTTGCAAATTGCACCATTTATCATCCCACCTGGCAAAATTATCTTATTAATCCCCCCCCCATTTTTTTAGTGTGATTAGCAATTGACCTCAGTGGCCTGAAACCAGCTTGTATGTTTCCTGGATCCTAGCCAAAGTGACATCATTGTTAAGTCTCCTGTGAATAATCCAAGATATGTGTAATGGTTGCATATAGCTGTTTAATTTATACCTGTTAACAATGAAATCATTCCTTAACAGCTTGCTCGGCACCAAGTGCTTAAGTCAGGGCGCACCAAGAGCTGTGCCAGGACTATGTCATAAATCATTATATTATACTTGCGCCTCGCCAAAGTTGTATCACCTTCACAGAAAGAAACGCTGATGCAAATGTGAAGGATGAGGCTTCTAAATGAAATTGATGCAAATAACCCTTCTCAGAGCAGGATGACTTCTATTATCTGTCAAGATTTATTTCCTTGTTGCATCAGGACATTACGTTGGCAGCGAAAATGGATAGGGCAACATTGGTGAGCAGCTAATCTCCCAATCAGTAGTATCAAAGGGTTTGGAGCATTGTATGAATAGAAAAACCCAACCAATTTAAGCTATCAAACCAGAGGCATTTATTACCAAGTCGTAGTCCTTTGTTTTATATGAAAATAGTCCCTCAAAAAAAGAGCCCCATGGCGCAGAGTGGTAAACTGCAGTACTGCAGTCCAAGCTCTGCTCACGACTTGAGTTCGATCGCAAAGGAAGTTGGTTTCAGGTAGCCGACTCAAGGTTGACTCAGCCTTTCATCCTTCCGAGGTCGGTAAAATGAGGACCCAGCTTGCTGGGGGTAAAGGGAAGATGACTGGGGAAGGCACTGGCAAACCACCCTGTAAGCAAAGTCTGCCTAGTAATCGTCGGGATGTGACGTCACCCCATGGGTCAGTAATGACCCAGTGCTTGCACAAGGGACCTTTACCTTTACCTAGTTCCTCAATAAATACAAGACCTCCCATTTCTCATGAGCTCTGCTGGAGTGTTAGTGCTATATGCATTTTGAAAAAGTGAAATAGCATTGTTTCTACTAATTTTATGTGTGTCTGTTCTGAAACTAAGGAGACCAATAGTTCCGAATGAGCCATTTAACAAATTTCAGTTGTTAATTTTTTTTAATGGCAACTGCTATTTTATCAACATGAATTTTGAATCAGACCTGTAAGTTTTTTTAAAAATCATATATTTGCTTTAAATTCATTTGTTTCTGTGTAATATACTTTTCAACAAAAGGGGGGAACATTGTTTGTACTGTGTATTCCTTAGAAGTTTGCACTGCTGTTTGTGGATGCAGGGTACATCCAAAAGATGACAGACAGTTATACTCTAAGAATACCTGGAAACTGATATCTGCCAAACCAGCAAAAAACATTTTGCCAAATAGATCTTCATATATATATATTTTTTAATTCTGAGTAAAGCAATCTTCTATTCTAATAGTGAAGTCAGCCAAATCTGAGGATACTTAAAACCAGTGACTGGAGCTGTCAACGGGCAAGGCAGATCTTTGGACAAACCTGAATAGGGCTCTAGGTTTGCAGAAAAATGTGTAGCCTTCCTGGGCTACCTATCCTTTCCTAAAAAACAACATGGGTGCCTAGCCCTAATCTGAAATACAGTCCCTTTGAGCATACATTAAGGTGACTTTTCTAGGGAAATTTATATTCTGACCTTACAAAAAGTTACTTTACTGGGCATGCCACCTGAACCCAATAGAAGATGGCTCATTCATATGAAGTCTTCTCACTTTTCCTTTGTAAAGTGTTGGATGGTGTGCATGTAATTGTCCTATGGTAAGAATGCAAGTGATAAGATTGCATCCAGTTCACTGACTATCATGTAAGCCCAATGCTGACAACTACTATTTGCTGGAATCAGTTAGAAATCACAAAGGATACAGGGTCCTTCAAAAGGACCAGCTTAATACACATTTCATATTGGGGTGATTGAAAATACCAGCAGCAGTGTGATTTTGTCCTTTTTTGAGATAATAAAAAGGTAGCCTGTCATCCATTTCAGTGGGGTTTCCTTCCACAGGAGAACTTTACAGTCAGTTATGCTTTAACTGGTTTATTTGATAGGAGCTTTCAGATGTATTTCCAGCCTCAGATGTATTTCCAAGAACTGCTACTTATGAGCAATTTTGTGCTTGGATTCTGAGGTGAAATAATACATTATTGTGTCAGTCACAAAGGTTATATACATGTGTAAACTGAGGCCTCAAGTCTCAAAAGACAGGAATGGGGGCCCAGCACTCCCAATTTTCCTGCCTGTGTGATTTGAAAGAAAATGATGTACTCTTTTTATAATGGACACCTAGGCTTGCCAGGCCCGTAGCTCCACTGGTGGGAGCTTTCTGGGCCCGTGGCTGTAGAGCGTGGTGCGTGCGCTCGTCTGGTGCAACGCTCGCATGCACCCTATGCGACGGTCCCACGTCACTTCCAGGTTTACCCGGAAGCGACGTGGATGCTCTAGAGATCTCAGGCAAAACTCTATGGTTTCCATAGAATTTTATCCGAGATTGCCAGAGCGTCCGTGTCACTTTCGGGTATACCTGAAAGTGACGCGTGCGCGCGTGCCCACAGTGCCCGCCGGCCATCAGCTGACCGGCGGGCAGCCCGGTGGATTGGCGGGATTTTACCCCCCACCACCGGGCACTTGGCAACCTTACAGACACCACATCATTGTGTTTTATACTAAAAGTAGGAAGTATTGGAAGCTGTTTCATAGATTACAGCAAAGCTTTTGACTGTGTGGATCATGAAAAGCTATGGCTGGTTTTAAAGGAAATGGGTGTGCCACTACATCTGATCATTTTGATGCGCAACCTGTACTCTGGACAAGAGGCCACAGTTAGAACAGAATATGGAGAAACGGAATGGTTTCCAGTTGGCAAAGGTGTCAGACAAAGATGTATTTTATCTCCCTATCTCTTCAATCTATATGCAGAACATATAATTAGGAAAGCTGGATTAGATTTAGATGAAGGTGGAGTGAAAATTGGAGGGAGGAACATTAATAATTTGAGATATGCTGATGACATTACATTATTGGCAGAAAATAGTGAAGATTTGAAACGACTACTGCTAAAAGTTAAAAGAGAAAGTGCCAAAGCAGGACTACAGCTGAACATCAAGAAAACAAAAGTAATGACTACAGGAGAATTACACAACTTTAAGGTTGACAATGAGGAAATTGAAATTGTTCAAGACTTTCTGTTCCTTGGCTCCACCATCAACCAAAAGGGAGACTGCAGCCAAGAAATCAGAAGGAGATTGAGACTGGGAAGGGCAGACATGAAGGAGCTGGAAAAGATTTTGAAGTGTAAGGATGTGTCACTGGCCACCAAGACTAGATTAATTCATGCCATCGTATTCCCTATTACTATGTATGGGTGTGAAAGCTGGACGGTGAAGAAAGCTGATAGGAAGAAAATAGATTCCTTTGAAATGTGGTGTTGGAGGAGAGGGTTACGGATTCCGTGGACTGCCAAAAAAACAAATCAGTGGGTTATAGATCAAATCAAGCCTGAACTGACCCTAGAAGCTAAAATGACTAAACTGAGGCTGTCGTATTTTGGTCACGTCATGAGACGACAAGAGTCACTGGAAAAGACCGTCATGATAGGAAAAGTTGGGGGCAGCAGGAAAAGAGGAAGACCCAACAAGAGATGGATTGACTCAATAAAGGAAGCCACAGCCTTCAATTTGCAAGATCTGAGCAAGGCTGTCAAAGACAGGACATTTTGGAGGACTTTCATTCATACGGTCGCCATGAGTGGGAAGCGACTTGATGGCACTTAACACACTCATTGGAAGCTGAGTATAAATGACTCATGATAAGCAGATTTAACATTTGCATTATCAGTAGGGTTGCCAACATCCAGGTGGTGGCTGGAGATATTCCACTATTACAACTGATCTCCAGGTGACAGATGTCAGTTCCCCTGGAGAAAATGGCCACTTTGGCAATTGGACTCTAAGGTATTGAGGTCTCTCCCCTCTCCAAGCCCTGCCCTCCTCAGACTCCACCCCCAAAATTTCAAGGTATTTCCCAATCCGGAGCTGGCAACCCTAATTGTCAGCCAGAAATTCAAGTACAAATCTTATAAGTGCTGTGGCTTCTTAGACAGTCCAGGGGAGGGCTGAGAGGGCCCCCGTATCTCAGTGGCAGAGCATCTGCTCGGCATGCAGAAGGTCCCAGGTTCAGTCCCCGGCATCTCCAGGGATTAGGCAAGTAGGTGATGTGAATGACCTCTGCCTAAGACCCTGGAGAGCTGCTGCTGGTCTGAGTAGACAATACTGACTTTGATGGACCAAGGGTCTGATTCAGTATAAGGCAGCTTCATGTGTTTGTTTATGTGATGCTGTGAAGTTTCTTAAGTGGTGGCCAGCTTCATCAGGAAGTAGACTGAGAAGATGGTATGCCTGTGTGCACATGGGCTGAAGCTACAGTGGAGGACAAACTTGAGCAATCAAGGTGGAAGATAAAGGTAATGGGAGCATATTATTGTTCTCCCTGGATTGCCCCCATTGTAGAATTATTCTATCCAGCATCTATGTGACTGAAATTTTGAATAGACACAGCAGCCAAGCCATTAAATCCTTGAATGTACTAATTAAAAAAGCTAAATTAATATTTATATAACATGTCAGGTATGCCGATTTCATGGAGCTTTAAACCCCAAAGCTACAATTTTATGTACTATAATTGCTCCCTTAAATCAGGTTACTGCATTGTAGCTTTGTTCTCAATTGGACAGGATACATGAACATTGAGTGTTACTCTCTCCAATATAATTCAGAATGATAATCTGTGGTCAAAGGCAGACCTTATGGTTATATAATGATCTTAGCATAATGCATTATCCTTCATGACAGAAGTTATTATTATTATATTTTAAGCAAATCATGCAATCTATAACCCATAAATATGGTAGCCGAAAACAGAAAATAGAATACAGTTGGAGCATAAGGTGATTTTGGCACTATTAAAAAAAAAAAAAAAAAAACCTAATTGACATCAGTATGTGTCTGCATTTGAGGCACTGGATCAAACAGAGTACTGGATTTGCTGCCAGTTATCAGAGCTCTTTGGAAGCAGGTTAATTGTTTCCAATTAGCTATTTCCCATTGTACTATTCATGGTATATTTTCCAGTTAAATACGACCAGTAATTATTTATTTAAAAAGGTGATTTTCTTTAGGCTGCCTTAAAATAATGCTCTCTGTCTCTCACCACTCCGCTCATAGAGGCTGTCAGAAGATCTGGAGACAGTCTCTTAATCCTAAAACATGCGGTGTGATGAATACTGCCAGTGAAAACAGGGTCCAGACCAGGGAAATCTTTATTCAGATTATGTTGAGCAAAGTCTCTTAAAATTTCTTTCTGCTGACAGATCAGTGCAAAATGGCTATTATGGCTGGGAAAACGCTGATTGTTTGCTTTTCCAGTGAAGCCATAAATAATCCATAAGGGTTTAATTCTGTACTCCAAGGGTATGGAACTAGAATGAGCTAAAACTAGCTTTCAGTACTACACAAGTGCTTCATTTAGAATTAGGGTTACCAGCCTCCAGGTGTTGGCTGGAGAGCTCGTGCTATTACAATTCATCTCCAGAGGCTCAAGATCAGTTCCCCTGGAGAAAACGGCTGCTTTGAAGGATGAACTCTATGGCATTATACCCTGCTGAGGTCCCTCCCCTCCTCAAACCCCATCTTCCCAGGCTCCACCCCCAAACTATCCAGGTATTTCCCAACCCAGAGGGGGCAAACCTAGTTAAAATCCATTGCAGGCTGTGTTGTCTGAATTCGGGAAAATTTAATTTATATGTATGTGAGAAAATGCCTGGGAAATCTCACACAGCTAGGGAAGCAGTTGGACCATTGGATGATGATGGAAGTAAAGGAACACTAAAGGAGGATAAAGTGATTGCTGAGAAACTAAATGAATTCTTCTCATCTGTCTTCACTGTTGAAG
This sequence comes from Euleptes europaea, assembly GCF_029931775.1. Taxonomy (NCBI): domain Eukaryota; kingdom Metazoa; phylum Chordata; class Lepidosauria; order Squamata; family Sphaerodactylidae; genus Euleptes; species Euleptes europaea. Next base: position 30,268,131 of record NC_079316.1, on the reverse strand, counting down.
ATCTAGGGCAGATACCTTCTCCTGAGCAGATGTTTTGAAGAGGGGAGAATGAGGAACTGGGGAAAATAGTGGTACAAGGCAGGAAGTCCTAGAAAGTCTAGACAAACTTCAAACTAACATGTCACAAGCATCAGACAGTATTCATCCTAGAACTCAAATGGGAAATTGCTGAACTTCTAACAATGATCTGTAACATGTCCCTTAGATCAGCCTCTGTAGAGGACTGGAGAATGGCCAATGCAACACCCATTTATAAAAAATTAAAGGCCAGGAAATTAAAGGCCAGTTAGCTTAACATCTGTTCCAGGTAAATTGATGGAAAGCATTATCCCAGTTCTTTGAAATACCACTACCACGTGGTTTGCCTGCTTATACTTATTATTTGACAACTCCTTGTCTTTCTAGAGCCTTCTGTTTAGCTAGACTGAATGCTAACCCCTCTATGATTATGCAGGGCAGAATTTTGAATATACCATACCCAGACAGGACCTGTCCTTGCTCTTCTGGCTCTATTGATTCATTAGCTCATGCCCTCTTGGAATGCCACTTTTATGAGGAACTTCGATCACATTATATCTCTCCCATTTTAACATATAAATCTAATGCCTCTGTGTCTGACATAATGCCCTTTTTACTGAGTGACAGGGATCCCAAGGCTACATTATCAGTGGAAAGATTTATTTCAGTCCTTATATCCCTCAAACATTAGATATAGGCTGCTCAAGATCAATGGATCAAGGAGCTTCTAAGGGATAAAGGAAAGCATTATTAAAGATGGAATTGTCAAGATTATAGAAGGTCAAGCCCTGCTGAATAAAACCCAACATGGCTTCTGTAATGGTAGGTCCTGTCTCACTAACCTGTTAAGAGTTTTTTTGAAAGTGACAATAAGCCTGTGGACAGGAATGACCCTGTGGACATTGTGTATTTGGATTTCCAGAAGGCTTTTGACAAAGTCCCCCACCAAAGACTGCTAATCAAACTTCATAGTCATGGGCTAAGAGGACAAGTCCTTTTATGGATTGAGAGCTGGCTGAAAAATAGGAAGCAGAGTAGGACTCAATGGTCAGTTCTCCCAATGGAGGGATGTGAGCAGTGGCGTCCCTCAGGGATCTGTGTTGGGACCAGTGCTTTTCAACCTGTTCATCAGTGCCCTGGAGTTGGGGTTAAACACTAAAGTAGCCAAGTTTGCAGATGACACCAAATTATTTAGGGTGGTTAAAACAAAATCGGACTGTGAAGAGTTCCAAAAGGATCTCTTCAAACTGGAGGAATGGGCATTAAAATGGCAAATGAGATTCAATGTGAGTAAGTGTAAAGTGATGCATATTGGGGCAAAAAATCCCAACTTCACATATATACTGATGGGATCTGTGCTGGCAGCGACAGACCTAGAAAGGCATCTTGGGGTGGTAGTGGGTCACTCAATGAAGATGTCAACCCAGTGTGCAGCTGCTATGAAAAAGGCAAATTCCATGCTGGCCATAATTAGATGAGGAATAGAGACTAAAACTGCTGCTATCATACTACCCTTGTACAAATCTATGGGGAGACCACACTTAGAATACTGTGTACAGTTCTGGTCACCACACCTAAAAAAGGATATTGCAGAGCTTGAGAAGGTGCAGAAAAGAGCAACCAAATGATCAGGGGACTAGAGCTACTGCCCTAGAGCTACTGCCCTAAAACATTAGGGCTGTTTAGTTTGGAAAGAAGGCAGAGACATGAAAGAGGTCTATAAAATTATGCATGGTATGGAGAGAGTGGACAGTGAGACGCTTTTCTCCCTTTCTCATAATACTCTCTCTCTCTCTCTCTCTGCTGAAGCTGGAGGGTGAAAGATTCAAAACAGATAAAAGGAAGTATTTCTACATACAACACATAGTTAAATTGTGGAACTCCCTGCCCCAGGATGTGGTGATGGCTGCCAACTTGGAAGGCTTTTCTTATGTTCTTATGAGAGCACTGTGCCGTTGCTGTGCTCTGCAAATTGGTAAATAAAGCAATTATTACAATGACACCATATGTCTCCAGTGCTCTTACAACCAGTGGCAAGCAACTGTGCAATCCTAAAAATATTTGGGAGTATGGTTACCAGGTCTCCCCTGACCACTGGTGGGGGATGGGGGGGTAGGGTTGCCAGATCCTGGTTGGGAAATAATTTTAAAAATATCTATGATGTTCCCTTTTTCTAAACTGAAACTCTTTAGCCTTTCCTCTGGAAAAAAATGCTCAAGTTCTTTGATCATTTTGATGGCTTTTTCTGTACCTTTTTCACCTCTGCCCTATTTTTTTTTGAAGTGGCTTTGCTAGAACTCTATACAATATTCTGAACGCGGTCACATTATACAAGGATGTCATGATACTGCCCATTTTCTTTAGATACTCTTTCCTGATAACCCTTCGCTGCCACCCACTGAGTAGCAATTTCCACTGAACTACCCACCACAACGCCATTATCCCCTTTTCCGGTCAATCACTGACAAGTCAACTCCACTTCAAAAGATAGATATTTCTCTCTGTACTTTGTGTCACTTTATATTTACTTCCATTGAATCTCATTTGCTATGTTGCTGTCCCTTCATCCCATTTGGAGAGATCCTTTCGGAGCTATTCGCAATCCATTTTGACTTCCGCCATCCTGAATAATTTGATATCATCTGCAAACTTGACTACCTCACCACTCTCTGCTATTGCAGCTATTCCAGTAAGGGCAGCCAATAACCAGACCTGCCTTACAAAGGCCCCCCTCACCAACTTTATGAAAAATGAAAATAAACAAATCATAACTGCTAACGAAATCATTAGCCCTAGAAGGAAAAAAATACAAAATAATAATCACAAGCCCAATGAGGGGCTCATGCTTTAATACTGCACTTCAGCAACAACAGAACTCCACAGTCAAAGGGTGCAGTATTATAGCCTTCTCTGGGGCATTACCCACTCTTTAGACTCAAGGGAGGTGAATACGGTTCATTCTCTGGTAGGTTTAGAAAATTATATCAACAGAGAAGGTGGTAGATCTTATTGAGGCTAAGTACACCTCCCAGAAGGAGGGTACCCCCAACAGGAAATGCTGGGATGACCCAAGTTGGAGAGGAAAGGTGGTCTTTCAAAGTCAAGCTTTTTGGCTGGACAGGCAATTGGTTGTTGTGGTTGTTGTTATTCAAGGCTGCCTTTTTCCATCTCTGCCGGGCCCAGCAGCTGGTGCCTTACGTCTCCCACCCTGACCTAGCCACAGTGATCCACACGACGGTCACCTCTAGACTGGATTACTGTAACTCGCTCTATGTAGGGCTGCCCTCGAGACTGATCCAGAGGCTCCAGTCGGTGCAAAATGCCGTGGCGAGGCTCCTTACAGTGCTGAAACAACTGCACTGGCTCCAACTGGAGCATCGGATCAGGTTCAAGGTGCTGGTTTTGACCTTCAAAGCCTTACACAGTCTGGGACCATCGTGCCTGCGGGACCGCCTCTCCTGGTATGCCCCTCAGAGAGCTTTGCGATCTATGAACAACAACTTACTGGTGGTCCTTGGCCCTGGTGGAATAGTCTTCCCAGTGACATCAGGGCCCTGCAGGACCTTATGGAGTTCCACAGGGCCTGTAAGACAGAACTATTCCACCAGGCCTATAACTGAGGACAGCTGCAAGTTATCCATCATTGCTGGCCTCCCCATCCTCCCCCCCATCATAGGTAGGGGGTGATCTGCTGTAATCCAGTTCCATAGTGGCGAATGGTTTATTTAAATGCAATCTTGCTGTTTAATTAGTGTGATATTATGTTTTTAACTTGATGTTTTATGATAGGAGCCCTGTGGCGCAGAGGGGTAAGCTGCAGTACTGCAGTCCAAGCTCTGCTCACGACCTGAGTTCGATCTCGATGGAAGTCGGTTTCAGGTAGCCGGCTCAAGGTTGACGACTGGGGAAGGCACTGGAAAACCACCCAGTAAACAAAGGAAACGTCGGGATGTGACACCACCCCATGGGTCAGGAATGACCCGGTGCTTGCACAGGGGACCTTTACCTTTACCTTTTTAAAGGATTTTTATGTGATTTTATAGAGTGTTTATCTGAGCCCGGCTTGGCTGGGAATTGAGGGCAGGCTATAAATTTGAATAAATAAATAAATAAATAAAGTCTGCACTTTTTGTAATTTTTAAAATCTAGTTTCCTGACAAGAAGCTGTGACTTTGTAAGGAGATTAATGAACATTTTTGTCAGAGAAGTGTAAGCCCTGGCTTTAACCCATATTATTTTAACTAGTTAGCAAAGGTGTTTGCCTCTCCTATGGAGCTCTGCTTTGATGTTGCAGGTCATGTTTTGTAAAGTTTATTTTAATCTTTCACAGAGGAACTGTCTTGCAACAACACCAAATCTATCTCTTTCAAAAGTAAACCTTTATTGCTTCTAATATTGTTTAAGTAATGTGAAGTAATAAACATTTTTGCAAATTGCCTTTAAAAGGGGCAAAATGGGCAGATCACATTTCTAAGAAATAGGGAAGACGATTAACCTTAAAGTAAATTTTCTCCTTTTTCAAGGTGGGAGGGTGGGGAGCTGTGAGTATGATTATTTCAGACTGCTTTATTTCTTTCTGTCCCACCAGCAATGCCTTTACATTTGGTTTACTCATGGTAAGGAGATATTTGAAATGATACAGCTAATCAATTGTTCACGACAGCTGAAGTGTTGTCCTGCAGTAAAGAACTTTTTTGTACAAATTCCTGTGGGATAACCATGTTAGTTTGTTGTTGCAAGCATAAAAAGGAGTCTTAAAGTCTTTAACTAGTTACTTGAAGCACCACCTTCTCCCAGATTGTTCAGCCTGGCAATTAAGATCCTCTTCTCAAGCTCTGATCTGTGTGCTCCTGCTGCAGATGTATGATGGATGGTGGCCACACTGACCAGAGATGGGGCTTTTTTGGTGGTGGCTCATTGCCTTTGGAATGCCCCTCCCTGTTGAGGCACACTTGGCACCCACTTTCTCCTTTCTTTAGGTACCAGGCCAAAACATTTCTCTTTACTCAAGCTTTTAACTAAGGGGTTCCACATTTTAAGCTATTTTATGGTCTGCTCCTAGCCAGAGGACTATACCAATATAATTATAGACTGCTTATATAGAGTGACTCTCCTTTGAAATGAATGCAGGGCATTTATCTGTACACTGTCACCTACATGGTGTTCTGCAGTCATGGTTAAGCCAGTTTTTTCATGCCCCCAAACCAGAGGTGTAGCTCCCACTCATGCACAGAAAATTATTTTGTGAACAGAAAATAAGTACATACATGTGTAACTACCAGGGTTGCCAGGTCCCTCTTTGCCACCGGTGTGAGGTTTTTGGGGTGGAGCCTGAGGAGGGTGGGGTTTGGGGAGGGGAGGGACTTCAATGCCATAGAGTCCAATTGCCAAAGCAGCCATTTTCTCCAGGTGAACTGGTCTCTATCGGCTGGAGATCAGTTGTAATAGCAGGAGATTTCCAGCTAGTACCTGGAGGTTGGCAACCCTAGTAACTATGTATAATTATTGGGGGTGGTGGTGGCTTGCAGGCTGTGATTTAACCATGTCTTTAACTCTCTTGTACACATTTGCTCAAATATTTCATTACCAGGTTCACATGTATTGGAAAGTGGCATATTGATTCCAATATGTTTGGGAATGTCAAACATCAGGTATTGGCTGAGCTAGTTAATGCTCTTTCTCTGGCACCATGGAGACAGCATTGCTATCAACATCTGTCACAGGTGTTGGGAGCCTTTGGTAGTAACTGCATCCTGAAAAATAATGGAAGGGAAATTTGATAGCTAATTTTGCTGGCTATTATAGAGCTATATGCAGGAGTTTCCTGCCTTGTGCTAGTAGGTAGCAGCAACAGTTCTAGTGGAATATGCTGTCTCATATCTGCAGCCTCAACATGATTTACCTCCACTACTCTGTTCTTCTAAAGGCACAATATGACTTTCCTTTCTTCCGTGATACTTTGTGTTGATCTTGATAATCAGATGACTCAGTGTCAGAAATTATGTTATTAAATTATTCTGCATTGATAAATGCGGTATTTTCAGGACTATCAAATTCTCTATGCATACTGCTGAACATTTTCTGAAAGAAAAATGCAATTTATAATTGCAGTTAATGGCATTAGGAAGCAGAATACCTAAGGAAAAAAATCTCAGTACACAGCCACTGTACCCTTAAATGTATTCAATAATATCAAACTCTAAGGCATCAACATCAACGTATACAAGTCTACGTATACGTTGATGTTGATGCCTTAGAGTTTGATATTATTGAATACATTTAAGGGTACAGTGGCTGTGTACTGAGATTTTTTTCCTTAGGGATTTGCACTACCTCATATCAGTACCTGGAGGTTGGCAACCCTATTTACTCACCATGGCTAGTAGCCATTGCACTATCCTCCATGAAGCTGGCTAACACCTTTCTGTGCTTCTGGCCATCACTATATCCACTAGCAGTGAATTCCACAGTTTAATTACTGATTGACTAAAGAAGTATTTTCTTTTGTCTATCTTAAACCTATTGCCCATCAACTTCATTGGGTGCCCCCAAGTTCTAATATTATGGGAAAGGGAGAAAAGGCTCTCCCTATCCACTTTTTCTAACCTTGTGCATTATTTTTTAAACCTCTATCATGACCCTCTTTAGTCGTCTTTTTTTCTAAATAAAAAAGTCCCGACTGTTCAGCTTTGCCTCATAGACAAGGAGCTCCATCCCTTTTAATCATCTTAGTTGCCCTCTTCTGTACTTTTCCAGCTCCACAATATCCTTTTTGAGATACGGTGAGCAGATTGGTACTCACACTATTACAAATAAGTCTGCACCGTAGCGCTGTGTATGGGTGTTAACAATGTTGTCTGTTTTATTTGCTATCCATTTCCTAATAACCCACAGCAGTTTCCTTTTTTTTTACTGCTGCTGCACACTGAGTCAACATTTTCATTGAGCTATCCACTATGACCCCAAGACCTCTTTCGTTCGTAGTCTCAGCAAGTTCACACCATCTCAAGCATTTATTGAAAATTAGGACTTTCCCCCAGTTGTGCTTCACCCTACATTTACTTACCTATGTTGAACTTCCTTTCCCATGTTGTTGCCCACTCAGTTTACAGAGATCCTCCTTCTTTAAGTGACACATACAAACTCATCCTTACTGCATATATTACCTCTCTTACTGCCTGCATTGTATTTTGTTGCACTTTATTGATTGCAGATGAAGCGCTTCTAATGTCCACTCTTAACCTGCCCCATAAAATAATTCCCATGCTACCCATAAAATAAATCATAGTATATTATTATTTCTTAATACCATGGAGTAAGAAAACAAATAAATCACACCTGGAATAACTCTATACTTACTTGTAGATACAGCTGTCATGTTGAATTCTGTTGATATATCTATACATATTAAATGTATTTTAAACAACTATTACATTGAAATGGAGCATTATTTCCTCAATGCTTAGCCTTGGAACAATATCTCCACATTTGTGACTCCGTCTGTATATCAAGTAATTAAAAAAAAAATCCCATCCCACAGTTTCAGGTGTTGAGGCTTTCTTATAAAGGTGAAAGATTTATACAATCTGAAGAGAAACCAGAGTACAATGCTTTCTTCTATTCTTGCAAAGCTACATTCTTCTTAGAGAACCATTGTCAGTTTTCAATTTGTCATGCCTTCCCACTTTTGGAGTATGTTAGAAATAAATGGCTTGGGAAATGACTCAACCTTTAGCAGATGTACACCTTTCTAAATTAATTGAAGTCAATGGGCTTATGGGCGAAACTCTGTTTCGGATGGCACTTTATATTTATTATAGGATACTAGCTAAAACGCTCATACTACATGGCCGCGGTAATGTCTTATCACTGGGTTCCTCTCAAGGATTGAAATTCAGTTCTCTTTGTTCATAAGCAGGCTAGCTATCACTGGCTGTTACTCAGACATCACAAAAACTGTGGATTATAAATTGTCAATTGATCAAGCATTGGTTAATTGTGACATGCAGTGTGCAAATGGTCAAACAAAGGGCCTAGCATCAACTTGGGTTTTCCAACGATGGTCTGTAGTTGTTTGGTAAACACAGCTTGTACTATATACAGATTTTCTGTAATGTGTATATTTACAAACCAAAGTTTGTTGAATAGCACAACCTTTACATTCCTGTAACCATCTGGTTACAGAGACAGTAGTATAAGGAAGATAACCTTCTTGCTGGGAAGTTGGAGAGAGGAAGCAGAAAGTCAGACAAACTGGAATTTATGCAGTGATCAGGATGTGTTAATTTAGTGTGGTAGACTAAACAGACATTTTTACATAAATTTTGGTTTGAACAATTGGTTTATGTATGGTTTATGGTTAAAGTATGCATTCCACATACTTTATTCCACATGTTCCATGCAATGTGTCCGTTTCATAGATAAGTGCACCTGTACAATAGACTAGCTCATGCACTGGAAAAATAGAACGGCTAGATTTGAGACTAGTGGTGCCTTACAAGACCACTGGGATTTTATGAGCTTTCCAGAGTCAAAGCTCTCTTTGTCAGGAATCTGATTTTTGAGAAAAGCTCATGCCCCCACACTCTTGTTGGTCTCTGTGGTGCTACTGGACTCAAATCTCGCTGTTCACCAAAGGGAACTCCCTTGGATCACTTTCTCTAAATTTCCCTTGAAAAGCGAGAGATCAGAACCTTTGGAGAGAGCGAACATCAGAACTCTCTTGCCCACAAGGAACATTAAATTAAAATATGCTGGTCCCTGATGGGAGTGGCCAGAATACCTAACCTTGTCACCTGGTTAGGGAGAGGCACCCATGCTTGGGAGTTGACCACCCCCTCCCTATCAGGCTTGACCCACCCAACTGCCCATCTGGAACAAGCAAAAGGTCAGGGCTCAGTGGCAGAGTATCTGCATGGCATGTAGAAGGTCCCAGGTTCAATCCTTGGCATCTCCAGTTGAAAGGATCAGGCAGTAGATGATGCGGAAGACTTCTGTCTGAGACCCTGGAAGGCCGCTGCCAGTCAAGGTAGACAATATGGACCATGATGGACCAATGGTCTGCTTCAGTATAAGGCAGCTTCATGTGTTCATGTGACATTTGTCCAAGTTGCTGATTTTCTAGTCTGCTTTTAGTTGAATTTGCCACTGTTGCTGCCTTGACCACAAGCTGGACCAAAAAGCCATTTTGCAACGTGTAGAAATAGAGAAAGATGGGTTGAATGGTGTGACACACAGTGAGAAAGTGATTGATCTCTGAGGATAAATTCACCCAAGATTAAGTGCTGAGTTAGGGTGTCAGTGAATCCATGTCACAGCTGGCCACAGGCCAAAGCAGTTGAATGATGTACTTAGGAGTGCACCCACATCAAAACTCTATTCTCATTTACTCATCTACCTATTTTAGGAGTGTGGTGTCAGGTTTGAGTTCTGAATGGAGCTGAGGCAAGTCACCCAACCATTTCAGCAAGCTTATGGATGAATATATTTAGAATCTAATAATTAGACAATTGTTTATCTCCCCGCCCCCACACTCTTTTGGGGTGTTATTTATTGTCTGATTCTTGGAAAATTTCTCTGGAACTAGAAGGCAGTAGTTGCTGTTCCACAAATGCTTGCACAAGAAGCACAATTCTTATGCTTCTGCTTGGGCAAGAAGCCGTGCAATCTGAGAGAACCGTGACTGGCCTGAGGTCACCCATCAGGCTTCATGTGGAGGAGTGGGGAATTGAACCCAGTTCTTGTAAGTAGAAGTAAACATTTGGATTGGTTTCATCTTTCTTGCCTGATGTAGCAAAACAGTCATTCCACGAGAAGTCATCTTGCACATCTGGAAGGACAGGTTTGGTTCTAACTCTTTCAGTGCTATGGGAGGGGGAGCTACAAAGCCCACTGAGGGCTTGCAGTCTTCTGCACCTTTATTCAGAAAAAAACTCCATTGAACTCTATGGGACTTCTCTGTGAGCATGTGTATGATCAGGCTTCAGGGAGTACTTGACAGAGATTACTTAAGTGTTAATCATGTTGTAGCTAACCCTTTGCACTCAGTCTCAACGATGTAGTTATGTGTTCCACCTTTCTGGACAGATTTCTAGTCTGTGCAGCGAGTAAAGAACTAGGCAGTGAGTTACTCTGGATCAAGTAGCAAGTTGAGGGTTGTATGGTGTTTCTCTCTCTTTTTTTTAAGCAATCAAGAGTAAGGTACATAACTAAACTCAGTACCAGAATTAAACTCAGTAACGGGTGTGGATCCTCTAACACTACTATCAGACTCAAAATCTGGAAGATTTTCCTACTCTTTCAATGCAGAAGTGGCAATTCTAGGCCATGTCCCTAGTTGGTAGGGTTGCAACTGGGAGTGAGTAACTTCAGACGACAAAGTGTGGTGAGTTTCTATAAAGAGACCATTTTTAAAGTGTTTTTCTTTGCCAGACAACTACCCCAGGGTGGAGAGAGAAGGAAGGGGATGGTGAAAACAAAATTCTGTTTGAAATATTATTTTCTTGTTTGTACAATCGTCCCCCCCTGTGAGGATCCGTCCCCTCGGGCCCCGCCTCTTAGCCCCGCGGCCTGACCGGCTTGACTTGGAGAGGGCTTCCTTTGGCCTCAGAATGGGCCTCCTGAGAGGATTTCCTTTCCTCCTCTTCAGCCCACGGTCCGTTCCTGCTCCTCTGAGCCACACCAGCTCCAGGGACGCCCGGCACCGCTTTCTCCCTGGCCTTCCACCCCCTCCCCGTCATTTAGCCAGCCAGGCCCTCCGGGGTTCCACCCCTTTCCCACCTCCCCTCCTGTCTGACAGGGGCTCCACCAATCAGCCCCTGGCAGCTCCGTCCATCCGCCCTCCCCCTCAGAAGGGCTGCGGCCCCGCCCCAGCTGATCGGCGGCTCGTGCTCTGCCGCTCCCACTCCTGTCCCTTCGCCCCTCCGGCCCTTCCCCGCCCGACTCCTCCTCTGCCGGGGGACTTCACCCCAGTGCCTGGGCCGGCGGAGGCGTCGCCCCGCAAACCCTGCCAATACCGGGCGGCGTTGCCGAGTCGCTCGGCCCCAGCCCTCCCGGCCAGGCCGGCAGTTCTCCCGGGTCTTCCGCGGGCTGTGGCACTGTCGGCCCTGCCCCCTTTTCCCCATCCGGCTTCGCCTCCTCCTGCCCGGTAAGTGCGCCGCCGGGCAGTCCCGCGCCTGGGGCTAGCCTGGGCGTGGGACACCCCCCCCCCGATGCAGCCGAAGCCTCCCGATCGCCGTCCTCGAACACCCTGGACATGTAATCCGCCGGAACATGGTGTCTTCCTGGGCTGTGCCGGATGACGAACCTAAAGGGAAGTAAGGACAGGTACCAACGTAATATCCGGGCATTGTGATCCTTCATTCGCGCCATCCACAACAGGGGTTCGTGGTCCGACACCAAAGTGAAGGGGTTGTTGGACAAGTAAAATTGTAGAGCCCCCACCGCCCATTTCACCGCCAGAGCCTCTTTCTCAACAGTGGCATAGTGGCGTTCTGCTGGCCGCAGTTTCCGGCTCAAGAACAACACCGGAAGCTCCTGGCCGCCATGCTCCTGTGCGAGCACCGCTCCCAAGCCCGTCGCCGATGCATCCGTGTAGACTGTAAAAGGTTTTTCAAAGTCTGGGTTCCGGAGAACCGGGTCGTCAGACAAGGCGGCTCGCAAGTCAAGAAACGCAAATGCGGCTAAAGAGTCCCACTGGATGACATTGGGTTGTCCCTTCCTCAGGCAGTCGGTCAATGGCCCCGCCCGACTGGCAAAATGGGGGATGAATTTGCTGTAATACCCCACCAGCCCCAAAAACCGCCTCAACTGTTTCTTGGTGCGGGGGAACGGGGTATTCTCCAAGGTAGTAACTTTGGCCGGTACGGGTCGCAATTGGCTAGTACCCACTATGTAGCCTAGATACTGCAGCCGTTGAAACCTAGCCGACTTTTGGTGGGATTGGCTTTGAGGCCCGCCGCCCTCAGGGCCCGAAGGACGGCCTCCACGTGTTGGATGTGCGATGCCCAGTCTGCACTGAAGATCAGGATGTCGTCAATGTAGGCGAGGGTATATCCGTGGCACTGGGCTAACACCCGGTCCACCAGCCTTTGAAAGGTGGCTGCCGCGCCATGTAGGCCGAATGGCATGGTCTGGAATTGATATAATCCAGAGGGCGTGGCGAAAGCTGTCTTTTCCTTATCCTCCCGTCGCATGGGCACCTGCCAGTACCCCTTGGTGAGGTCCAGGGCGGAGAGGTATCGAGCGTTACTGAGCTGGTCGACCAGGACGTCCGTCCTGGGCATGGGATATGCATCGAATTGGGCTAGTTTATTGACTGCCCTATAATCGACGCAGAACCTCACAGAACCGTCCGGCTTGGGCACTAACACCACTGGGCTTCTCCAGTCGCTCCAAGAGGGCTCTATAACATCCAATTTCAACATTTTCTGTACCTCCTCTTGAATGGTGTCCCAGCGCTTACGGGGAACCGGCCGCCAGGGTGCTCTGGCCACCTGGCCCGGGGGGGTTCGAATGGCATGCTCCACCCAGGTTGTGCGACCAGGAGTCTTGGAAAAGACTCCGGGGACGGACTGGAGCACGGCTCGGATCTGGTGTTGTTGGGCGGCCGACAACTCCGGATCGATTTCGGGTTCTTCCCTGCCCCTGGTCGGGTCTTGCCACGGTAGTTCTCCGGTTGAAAGCTCTAAGGGACACTCCCCCAAATGACACTCGCTGGCCTCCCTCTCTCGTGGGAACCACTCCTTGAGGTCATTGATGTGGAGATGTTTGTCTTGCTTGGCTGATGACCCACACCGAATGACGTAAGAGCTAGGTCCGAGGACTTGCACCACCTTGTAAGGGCCCCGCCAAGGATCTCCCTTCTCCGGCCCAAACACTCGATGACGCACCAAGACCATGGCTCCTTCTTTCAGACACCACCGGCGGGTTGTGGCATCATACCTCTCTTTCTGAGCGGCTTGTGCCTCTTCCAAGTTCCTTCGGGCCAATTCGCGAGCCACCTCGAGCTTCTCTTGTAGCTGCTTCATGTACAGGGGCGCGGGCTGCCCGGTGTTGGCTGGGGTCTCCACCCATCCTTCCTCTAGCAAGCTCAAAATACCACGAGGCTTCCTTCCGAACAGGAGCTCAAAGGGAGCGTAGCCGGTGGAGGCCTGCGGGGTCTCCCTCACTGCAAACAACACGGGATCTATATACAAGTCCCACTGGTGCGGATGCTCGCCCGCCAATTTCCGGAGCATCGCCTTCAATGTTCCATTGAAGCGCTCCACCAGCCCATCAGTCTGAGGGCTCGACATAGCTGTCGCATCATTGTGGATGTGAAGGATGTACCCCTGTCCATCAAGATCTCCTTGGGCAAGCCAACATGCGCAAAGAAGCGGATCAATGCTCGACCTACCCCGGTCGCTTGTAGGGTGCGGAGCGGAATCGCCTCAGGGTATCGGGTTGCGTAGTCTACAATCACTAACACGTACCGAAAACCGCGCGGGGTACGTGGTAAGGGCCCTATAAAGTCCATGGCAATCCGTTCAAATGGGGTGGCTATTATAGGTGAAGGCTGAAGGGGTGCTCGCGGGGGAGCTGCGTTATTCCACCTCTGGCATTGAGGACATGTACGACAATATTGTCTAATGTCCCTTGAGATGGAGGGCCAAAAAAACCAGGCTTCTGCCCTGGCTCGTGTATTTTTCACCCCCTGGTGCCCTGCCCAGGTATGGTTGTGGCTTAGCTTCACCACCTGCTCCCTGTAGCGGTCGGGTACCAGCAACTGTCGGATTTCCTTCTGATTATGCTTTATCAGTCTAAACCACAAACCCCCCTCTCTCCGAATCTGGGGCCACCTCGCGGCTCGGCGGTCATCCACCACCTTCCCTTCCCAAACAGCCACCATGCCCCTCATTGCATCCAATGAGGAATCCTCCTCTTGGGCGATACGGAAAGTAGGGTCGCTTACCCAGTTTGGTGTGGTCTTTCCGGGGTCCGCCCCCAGCGAAGGTCCCTCGTCCGGATCCGAGTCTTCGGCAATACTGGCTCGTGAAGCCCCGGCTGGCGAACCCACAGCACACTGGTAACTGAAGAGGGTCTGGCCTTCAGGCCGCAGAAACATTGATGCCATCTCTGCAAAACACGGGGCATCCCTGCCGATGAGCATGGGATACGGCAGTGCCTTGACCCGGGCCGCCTCCATTTCATAGACCCGCCCTTTCCACCGAATGGCGAGGCGAACCACGGGGTATCGCTCCACATGGCGATGGAAACATGAGACCGCAGCCCATCGAAGAACCGGGAGGTGTTCGGGCAATAGGCCCGTGAGGATCATAGAGATGGAGGACCCCGAGTCTATCAAGGCCTGGAGGAGGCGGCCTCTGTACCTCACTTCCACCACCAAAGGGCTTGTTCTTCCCGGTCCCCCGCTGGCGTGGAAGGCTTCCTCTTGCCCCAAGTCACATTCCATCAGGGGGCATTCCCGTTTGAGGTGCCCCCACTGGCCGCAGGTAAAACAGGGGCCTGGGCTTTTGGGCTCCCGTCCCGGCCCCTCCTCCTTGGCCTCGGACCTCCCCCCTTCATTGCGCTGCCCCTCAGGCCGTGAGCCTACCACGGGAGGCACCCAGCGCGCCCGCCAGGATCCCGTAGGGGCCCCCCAGCCAAGCCCCCGACCTCGCCCTCCTCGACCTATGTCTCCTCCTGCAGAAGGGCGGACCTCGCTTCGTGTGGCCTCCTTGGCATTCTCTGTGGTTATAATGTTCTCCAACAGGCGCATGGCCTCTGGTAGGGAGGCGGGCTTGTTATATGATAGCCAATCTCTTGCCTTGGGGGGTACCACCAGGTATAACTGATCGATTATCACCTGGTCCACTATGTTCTTCTCCCCTGGGGTCGCTGGGCGTAGCCACCTGTACGCCAGGTCTTGGAGGGTATTGATGAAGACCTTGGGCCGATCACCCCTCTTCCAACTATGAGCTCGAAATCGCAACCTGTAGGTATCCGGGGAGATGTCATAGCGGTCCAATATAGCGGCTTTCAGCCGGTCGTAGTTGGCGATGTCGGCCCGTAGTAAGGCTTTTAAGGCGGCTTGGGCCTCTCCCGTGAGAAACGGCCCTAGGATGAAGGTCCATCGGTCTTTTGGCCAATTGGAGGCTTCTGCGGTCCTCTCAAAGGCCTCCAGAAAACCGTCTATGTTGTCTTCAGTGCCCAATTTGGTCAAGGGCACCAACGGCATGCGACCCCCGCCAACCGGGTCCCCCGGGTTGCTAGGCGTTCCTGTGTTGCGACCCTCCAACCTCCGCAGGCCTTCCAGCACTGCTGCTTGGCCTTCTTGGTGCTGTCTTGAGAGCTCCTGCATCATCCGGCCCTGGAATTCGGCCATCCATTGGCCAAACTGGGCGAGGTCGGAGGACCCCGCCCCAGTAGGCTGGCCTGCCTCCATGGACCTTGCTGGAGTCCCCCCCCTGCCTGCAGCAAATTCCTTACAGGCCTTGTGCCGCTCTGCAGGCCTTGGCCCTTGGGTAAAGGTCTCCTCACGAGTTGCATGTAAGTGCCCGCATTCTCCACCATGTGTGAGGATCCGTCCCCTCGGGCCCAGCCTCTTAGCCCCGCGGCCTGGCCGGCTTGACTTGGAGAGGGCTTCCTTTGGCCTCAGAATGGGCCTCCTGAGAGGATTTCCTTTCCTCCTCTTCAGCCCACGGTCCGTTCCTGCTCCTCTGAGCCACACCAGCTCCTGGGAGGCCCGGCACTGCTTCCTCCCTGGCCTTACACCCCCTCCCTGTCATATAGCCAGCCACCCCTTTCCCACCTCCCCTCCTGTCTGACAGGGGCTCCACCAATCAGCCCCTGGCAGCTCCGTCCATCCGCCCTCCCCCTCAGGAGGGCTGCGGCCCCGCCCCAGCTGATCGGCGGCTCGTGCTCTGCCGCTCCCACTCCTGTCCCTTCGCCCCTCCGGCCCTTCCCCGCCCGACTCCTCCTCTGCCGGGGGACTTCGCCCCAGTGCCTGGGCCGGCGGAGGCGTCGCCCCGCAAACCCTGCCAATACCGGGCGGCGTTGCCGAGTCGCTTGGCCCCAGCCCTCCCGGACAGGCCGGCAGTTCTCCCGGGGCTCCCGCGGTCTGTGGCACTGTCGGCCCTGCCCCCTTTTCCCCATCCGGCTTCGCCTCCTCCTGCCCGGTAAGTGCGCCGCCGGGCAGTCCCGCGCCTGGGGCTAGCCTGGGCGCGGGACACCCCCAGATAGCTGAACGAGAAAGCAAGATCCCTGTCTCCCTAGGGCATGTGTTCTCAACAAGGAGGGAATCCCCCCCTTGGGAATTTTAGGGTTCCAGGGGGGGATTGGGACCACTATTCAGCAAAGAACGGTGTCCTGTAGATTATGTACAATCTGTAAAACTGTAGTTTGTTTTTAATTTAATCTGTGACATTCAATAAAGTTTATGACTATCTTGGGAAGGGGGGAATTATATTCTGAACAATGGTGGAAGGGGGGAATGGAGCAAAAAAGGTTGAGAACTACTGCCCTAGGGGGTTATTGTGTTGTGGTCCCTGAGTACTGAACCGGCGCTCCTTCCATTGACCGGTTGGCCCCCTCGGTTGGTGGGCGGCTGACGGCCGCCCTGGTTGGGTGGGGAGCATCCCAGCCAGGGCTGGTGCTCCCATTAGGCAAACTAGGCGCAGACCTCAGAGGGGTGCAGAACCCATTTGGCTAGCTCAAATGTTCATGCAGCTATTTTTGTTGTTGTATTGAACTATTCTTGTTAAAATGATGTTTTAACTTTGTAATACCGGTCAAGGATCACAATAAATTATTTAAAAAAAGAAGGAAAAAAAAGAAAAAACTGGCCCGAGGGGCAGTTTTTAAAAACAAATTGTGTGTGTAAAGTGCCGTCAAGTCGCTTCCGACTCATGGCGATCCTATGAATGAAAGTCCTCCAAAATGTCTTGTCTTTGACAGCCTGGCTCAGATCTTGCAAATTGAAGGCTGTGGCTTCCTTTATTGAGTCGATCCATCTCTTGTTGGGTCTCCCTCTTTTGTTGCTGCCCTCAACTTTTCCTAGCATGACTGTGTTTTCCAGTGATTCTTGTCGTCTCATGATGTGACCAAAATATGATAGCCTCAGTTTAGTCATTTTAGCTTCCAGGGTCACTTCAGGCTTGATTTGATCTATAACCCACTGATTTGTTTTTTTTGGCAGTCCACGGAATCCAAAACTAAAATGTTCACTAAAAACAAATTAGTTTCTTGAAAAAAAAATGCAACTGACAATTTATATTTTTTATTGTAAGAGAAGTACCAAAACAGTGCTAGGGAACAGAATGAGTTATAACATCTTAGATAATTCACAGCGGGTAGCCGTGTTAGTCTGTCTGCGGTAGTAGAAAAGGGCAAGAGTCCAGTAGCACCTTAAAGACTAACAAAAATATTTTCTGGTAGGGCATGAGCTTTCGTGAGCCACAGCTCACTTCTTCAGATACAGCTAGAATGTGAATTCATCTGTCTTTAAGTAGAGGAGAGTGAATTCAGACAAGCATTAGTATGTAAATGTTAACAGTATGTAAATGTGAATAGCAGGCGTGATGGGATTAGGTCCTCTGCGCCAAGCCGGCGTGTCTCAAAAGTTTACGGGGGTGCACCCAGGCGAGGGACGGGAGAGGGGGTGGGGAGCCCGGAACGCGTCAGGCCCAGACAGGCGGCGGACGTACCCCCTCATGCCTGCTATTCACATTTACATACTGTTAACATTTACATACTAATGCTTGTCTGAATTCACTCTCCTCTACTTAAAGACAGGTGGATTCACATTCTAGCTGTATCTGAAGAAGTGAGCTGTGGCTCACGAAAGCTCATACCCTGCCAGAAAATATTTTTTGTTTGTCTTTCAGGTGCTACTGGACTCTTGCCCTTTTCTACTTGTAACTTCTTAGAAAACTGTTGCAGTAAAACAGGGGTTTGCGGGGGAGAGGGAGACCCAAGGTCGTTATCAAGAAAACAGTTTATTTGTAGCTGCTGACTCAGAGGCCCTAATGGGCGGAAATCTCTGAGTCCCGATTACACTGGGGAAGAGATATTTATCCAAATTCAAGTTATGGCGATACATCAACAAGTTATGCATATCTGATTGTATTACAGGCAGAAAGGCGACTCAGTGCTGTTGCAGTTTCATCCAGTTTCTCCTATCATTGGTTCTTGTAGGTTATCCGGGCTGTGTGACCGTGGTCTTGGTATTTTCTTTCCTGACGTTTCGCCAGCAGCGGTGGCAGGCATCTTCACTGAATTAATGAGTAACACTCATTAGCACATTATCTTGATACTTACAGGACAATGACTAGCACATTACCTTTGATGCTTTTTGCAGGACAATGACTCAGCTCAAACCCAACCCCCTTCTGACTATATATTACTCTTCCTACACACTTGATACTGAGAGACCCTGTCCTTCAGTGTTACTCCTCCGAAGATGCCTGCCACCGCTGCTGGCGAAACGTCAGGAAAGAAAATACCAAGACCATGGTCACACAGCCCGGATAGCCTACAAGAACCAATGAACTCTGACCGTGAAAGCCTTCGACAATATCTCCTATCATGGTTTATCGTTCACTCTGGCACTCCATGACTCTTAGCCCAGCGACCCAGTGCACAGAGCAGGCTTGTAGCTAGGCAGAAATTCCTTCCCTGGCAGTCTGGAAGCCAATTATTTCCGGGAGATCTCTGGGGTACTGTCACAAAACGTTTTGTGCTTTTATCCACCCCCCCCCCCACAAGACATCTGTTTCTCAAGCATGGTTGGCAATGGGGTGTGTGTGGGGGTGGGCAGGCAGCAGTAGTTCGCGTCGCCTAGGGCGCAAACACGCCTGGCGCCGGCCCTGCCCCCAGCCTCCCCTGCAGGGAGAGCGCCAGCCCCCGAGGGAGGGGAGGGGGGGAGTGGGCCCGCCTGTCTGCCAGCCAAGTGCTGCTCCCTGGCGCTGAAAGGCTGCTCCGCCGCCGCCGCCTCGCGCTCTCATTCATTCCGCCGGCGACCATGCGAGATCATGGCCGCCTTCGGGCTCCTCAGCTATGAGCAGCGGCCCCTCAAGCGGGCCCGCCTGGGGCCGCCCGACGTCTACCCGCAGGACCCCAAGCAGAAGGAGGCAAGTGGCGGCGGGGTCCCCGGCGAGGGGGGCGACGTTTGCCCGGCGGCCGCCTGAAGGAGAGGGGGGGGGGAGGGGAGGCCGGCGGGGCGGGCTGAGGGGAAAGGCGCCTTGCCGCCCCAGGGCGGGGGGCTGGGCCCGGCGGTGGGGCGGGGAGCCTCCGGCTCGTCGGGGAGGGGGCACGTCCGCCGCCTGTCTGGGCCCGGCGCGTCCCGGGCTCCCCTCGCCTCGGCGCGCCCCCCTCAACTTTTGAGGCACGCCGGCTTGGCGCAGAGGAGCAGGCGCGCCTCGCCCTGCGCCCCGCCCCCCTGACCCTGAGTGGCGGTTGGGGCGCCTGGGCCAGCTCGCCTCGGCCCGGGCCAGTCAGAACGCCCCTCCCCCCACGGGGAAGCCGATTGCCGTTGGGTGCGTCAACCGCCCCAACCAACCAACCCACCCCGAGCGTGCGTCCGTTCTTTGGCGAGAGGCTGGGAAACCCGTGGTCAAGCAGCCGGTGCGGTTGATGTGCGTGAGCCAGGGCTGTTTCCGCACGGGGAGGTTTTTGCTTCGGGTTGGCGGCTCAACAGACGCGTGTTTTCCCCATCCGGATTCTCAAAAGTCTGCAAGGGGGCTGATTCCCAGTGGGTCGCCGTGTTAGTCCGTCTGCAGTAATAGAAAAGGGCAAGAGTCCAGTAGCACCTTAAAGACTAACAACAATATCTTCTGGTAGGGTATGAGCTTTCGTGAGCCACAGCTCACTTCTTCCGATACAGCTAGAATGTGAATCCATCGGTTAAGTAGAGGAGAGTGAATTCAGACAAGCATTAGTATGTAAATGTTAACAGTATGTAAATGTGAATAGCAGGCGTGATGGGATTAGGTGTGCATACCACACCTTCTGCATACCACACCTAATCCCATTATGCCTGCTATTCACATTTACATACTAATGCTTGTCTGAATTCACTCTCCTCTACTTAAAGACAGATGGATTCACATTCTAGCTGTATCTGAAGAAGTGAGCTGTGGCTCATGAAAGCTCATACCCTGCCAGAAAATATTTTTGTTCGTCTTTAAGGTGCTACTGGACTCTTACCCTTTTCTACTACTGCATGGGGGCTGGTTATTGAGTTCTGAGAACTCAAATGGGGAAAATGTGCATCAGTTGAGTGGCAAATCCCGAGGCAAAACCTCCCATGCATAAATGGCCCCAGGTTTGGCAAATGGGCCAGTTAGTTGCAAGCTTGGTTAGTGGTAGGCGCTGCTTTGGGCTGGTTTTTTTGGGGGGGGAGGGGGAGAGAGAAAGCAAAAGCCTCTCTCCAGCAGGTGACTTCAAAACCACCCGCACTTGGTATTTTTTGACGACGTTAGGCGGTCTAATACAGTAACGGTGAAATTCCCTAGGTATGCAACGTTGCAATTAAAAGATAATTGCTTCAGGGGAAACGCAGGTTTGTTATAATACTCGGCTGCCGTTTCTCAAGGGGTTTGTTTGCTTCCTTCACTCACCTGCTACCCCTTTGTAACTAATTTCTTCCCTCTTAAGGTTAAAGTCGCAAGTTATCAGTAAGTTATTTACTAAAAGTTAGTTCTGACATGTTAGGGATGTTATATTATTGGAGTAAGTCTTTTGGGGCTTAGCAGGAGAGCATATGCTTGGCATGCAGAAGGTTCAATCCCTGGCATCTCCAGTTAAAGGGGCTAGGCAAGTAGGTGATGGGAAAGACCTCTGCCTGAAACCATGGAGAGCTGCTGCTGATCTGAGCAGACAATACTGACTTTGATGGAACAAGGATCTGATTCAGTATAAGGCAGCTTCATGTGTTCGTGTGCTTTTGGGTAGCAGTAGTTTTATGTGTGGGCTGTAATGTTTGTATACCAAATGGGTCTTTTCCCATAGACAGTCTTCACTCCAACATCTGCCAGAAATGTGCAGTGTTTGTATGGAATATCTCTCCATGCAGCTGGACCAATCAGCATGGCACATGATATGCAAATGTTACAGCTCACACCCCAAACTGCCTTTATGCAGAATGGTGTCCTCCTGAACTTCCCTGTGTGGGGGCTATAATTTGGTATTTCCTTTTTAAAAAATTGATGGTAGCTTCAAAATTGTTGTTGGGCTTTTATTGATAACTTGACCAGTGCAATGGAAAGGAAGGCCTATTCCTGTCTTTTTAAAAAACTTTTTTCAAGTAAAGGTTTTTAATTAATTACATTTTTTAAAGTAACAGTGCTATCATAAGCAAAGTCACCATCCTGAACTCATTGACTTCAATGGACTTAGAACAGTATAAATCTGCTTAGGATAGCCCTGTGAAAGTCAGACATATGATGCGTTTTGCTAACTTAATATTCTAGAAGGTCTCTAGGATTTGCAGAAAAAGTTTGTGGTTCTTGAGATTTACTATTAATGTGTATTTGGCTATGTTAAGTGCTGTCAAGTCGTTGCCGACTCATAGCAACCCTATGAATCAATGTCCTCCAAAATGTCCTATCCTTAAAAGCCTTCCTCTGGTCCACGCAGGCCATGGCTTCCTTGATTGAGTCAATCCATTTCATGGTGGGTCTTCGTCTTTTCCTGCTGCCTTCGACTTTTCCTAGCATTATTGACTTTTTCTGTGACTCTTGTCTTCTCATAATGAGACCAAAGTACGATAGCCTCAGTTTAGTCATTTTAGCTTCTAGGGACAGTTCAGGCTTGATTTGATCTAGAACCCACATTTATCTTTTTGGTGGTCCATGGCATCTGTAAACTGTGAGCCAAATTTTCATTTTCATTTAAGGTAGGCTGAGGTTTCTTAAATCAAATTATGCTCTTAATGTCTTCTTAAAAATACATATTGTTCATACATTCTCATGCAAAGTTTCTATTCTTGAAAGAAACCATATGGATTGCTAAAAGAATAGATGAGCATGCTCCTCACGTTAATAATAGAACTTCAGCTATCTCACTTTATCAGGGAGCACTGCTATTATAATACTTTACAGAATGGATGACTATTGTATATTTCTACATAAATGGACCAGTCTGTTCTTTGCTATCATAGTATTATATGGCTAAACATGGGAATTACTATGCTACTATAGCAGCACATAAGATTGAGTTTAATGTCTCAGTATCATTGTGAGGGCACAATTTGTCAATACAGTTTGACCTCAAATCTAACTCCTGCCTTTGCTATGATGGTGTTTGCTGTGGTACCCTGTTTCTTGTGTTGACTGCCAATTTTTATCTATGCTTGAGGCATCTGCCCTCCTCGATACCCTAGCATCCCTCCCCATAGATATGTTTGTAGTTTCATGTAGTTCTGTTTCCTTCACTTTTATTTGTCCTGTTTTTCTGTGGACTGAGGACAGAAGTGGGTTGTTGGAGTGACCAATGTAGGCTGGAGTGTGCATATGTGTGTGAGGTTTTGATCTTTGTAGTTGGTTGAAGAATTGCTTTCTTGTCTTGTGGAAATCTACAGTACACATTTGACATCCATCCCGATATAAAGCTTGTAATGGTAATCTCTGGCAAGTGTTCTAATTTTTTTTTAATCTTCGTTGGGCCTTGGGTGAAAAACTTGAGTTTGAACTGCTGATTGTTTATTTACCATGCAGGGTGTTGTTACTGTTTCATGATCGTGAATGTTCTCATTCCCTCTCCAGCTGCTCATGCTGTGTGAGGGTGTGTAAACTGGCAACATGGTCCTGACGTGAACAGTAATTAGTGGAAAGTGAGTGTGTGTGCAGCTGTGAATGTATATGAGGGTTAGGGTTGCCAACCTCCAGGTACTAGCTGGAGATCTCCTGTTATTAAAACTGATCTCCAACCATTAGAGATCACAAAATCACACAAGGTTGGAAGAGACCACAAGGGCCATCCAGTCCAACCCCCTACCATGCAGGATCCCACAATCAAAGCACTCCCGACAGATGGCCATCCAACCTCTGCTTAAAGACCTCCAAAGATGGGGACTCCACCCCCCCCCCGAGGCAGCACATTCCACCGTTGAACCACCCTCACCGTCAGAAAGTTCTTCCTAATGTTTCATCAGTTCACTTGGAGAAAATGGTGAACTGGCAATTGGACTCTATGGCATTGAAGCCCCTTCCCAAAGCCCACCCTCCTCAGGCTCCACCCAAAAACCTCCCGCCAATGGTGAGGAGGGACCTGGCAACCCTAATGAGGGTATTACTTGTCACAGATGTCAGAGGGGTAGCCATGTTGGTTTGCTGCAGCCAAAATAACAGAGTCTTGTGGCGTGTTCAAGACTAATGAATTTAGCGTGATGTAAGCTTTTGTGAGCTGGAGACCATGTTGTTGGAAATGATAATATGGGTTGTGCCTTATGAAATTTTATACTGCAGTGAAATCATTAGTCTTTAACATGTTGCTCACCACAGAGAAACTTTTGACGGCATCCCTTAGAGATGAATTATCATGGCTGGTGGGACATTTGCCCAATAAGGGTTTGATCATCATGGGACGTGTCTACATGGAATGGCTGGTGAGCCACAGATTTAGAAAGGATATAGAATTCAGATTAATTTGTTTTGCTGTCAAGTCATAGCTCAGTTATGGCAACCCGGTAGGGTTTTCAAGGCAAGAGATGTTAGGAGGGGCTTTCTACCTCTGCGTCATGACTCTGGTATTCCTTGGAGGTCTCCCATCCAAACACTAGCCAGGGTCAGGGCTGAGAGTGTGTGACTGGCCCAAGGTCACCCAGCAGGCTTCCATGGCACAAGTGGAGATCTCCCACTATGACAACTGATCTCCAGCTGATAGAGAGCAATTCACCTGGAGAAAATGGCTGCTTTGGCAATTGGACTCTGTTAGCCAAGAGGCTCCCACCTCTCTGGTTCCGATCACCAAGGAGGAGATGACTCGGGAACCAGGTAAAGGATTTTTTATTGAAACCAGTGGGAGCAAAGAAACATAGCAGGGCTGGAACAGTTCTCCAAAGATTTCAGCCCCAAGCCCAAGCAGTTACCATATATACTCGCGTATAAGCCGAGTTTTTCAGCCCCCCAAAAGGGTTGAAAAATCCCAACTTGGCTTATATGCGGGTCAATACGGCAGGTGGAGGGAGGGGGGGAGCTTGCTGCCGCCGCCTCCAGCGCGCTTCTCTGGCCCAGGAGCGGCCTGCAGGAGCGGCCTGTGTGCCGGGGGGGGGCGCCTCCTCCTCCAGCGCACTTCCCTGGGCCCAGGGCAGCCTGCAGGGCCTCCTGCACACCGGGGGGGGGGGGGCCCCGCCGCTGCCTCCAGCACGCTTTATCGGGCCAGGAGCGGCCTGCGCGTCGGGGGGGGGTGGTGGTGCCACAGCCTCCAGCGCGCTTCCCTGGGCCAGGAGCGGCCGGCAGGGCCTCCTGCGTGCCGGGGGGGGGGGCTCCTCCAGTGCTCTTCCCCAGGCCATGAGCGGCCTGCAGGGCCTCCTGTGCGCTGGGGGGGGCCCCACTGCCGCCAGCTGATCGCCGCCTCTCCTGGTAAGTAGGGGCTCTTCCCCCTCCCCGCCTAGGGGTGGGTCTGGAGGGCCCGGGAGGCCGGGCGGGAGGGCGACCCGGGGGTTGTATAAGCCGACCCTCGGCTTACACACGGGTGCCTAATTTTCCCCCATTTTTGGGGTGAAATTAGGCACCTCGGCTTATACGTGGGTCGGCTTACACACGAGTATATATGGTACACTTTTTTGGCTTGCCCATATTAGGAAAGCTACATATCTATTAACGCACATACTCCTTTCCTTGTTCCTTATCATATGCTACCACTGACCCTTCATAGGTTGCTGACTCATCCAGTGGTCTAACGGTCTAAATCGTTTTTGTCCTACGACTGGGTGTATCATTTCTGCTGAGCTGGGCCTCACCTTATTTCTGCTGAAATAGCTGGGCCTTTCCAAATACCGTGGCCTGGACCCTGGGAAGTCCATTGACCAACTGACACCTCTACCGGCCCATCAACTCTATGGCATTGAAGTCCCTCTCCAAACCCCGCCTTCCTCAGGCTCCACCCCAAAAATCTCCAGGTATTTTCCAACCCAGAGCTGGCAACCCAAGTTTTGAACCCTGGTTTCCCAGGTCCTAGCCCAACACCACGATGGCTCTCTAGAATTCATATAGGAAACACCAAATAAAATATACCGAAACCATCATCAACATCTATCCGCAGAGGCAATAAATCTCTGAATACCAGTGCTAGGATGCAAGGTCAGGAGAAGCCCTTGGCTTCTGTGCCCTGTTTGTTGGCTCTCCAGAGCAACTGGTTGGCCACTGTGTGAAATGTGTTCCCTGAGCGACTACATCTATGAGGCTTAACCTTGAAGAATTCCAGACAGAGTGGAGTGCAGTAGGATTCAAGTGTCCTAGTTCTGAAGTAGGTAGCTGGAAATAGTGATGGGAAGACCTGGAAAATTAGACCAACCCCCATGTGTTCCAATTTTTAGACCTTTTGAACAAAAAATGATGGTAAAATTAAAAATTCTTGAAAAATACAAATCTCCTCTGGATATTTTCTCTTTTAGTATGATGAGTTAAATACTCTGTAAGGCAAGGTTTTAAAATAGTTTGGCTTTCGCATACTAAATGCCTTTTAATACCGATGTAATGAATCAAGCAAGCTGGGTAATTACATCTCCTATATAATGCTGAATATGAGTTTAACTGAAGTCCTTGGGCCTGTTTCAGATTTTTCCAGCTGTTTCATTTGATAACACAAAATGTGTGAACCAAATAAAAAACCAAAGCAAGTTGATGTACAAAATCAGGAGAGAACTTTGTTTCAGTCTGTGCAGATTTCCCAGTTCTCTGAAGTTCATGAAGATAAAAGTGAATGTTCTGATTATAAAGAGAATTTGAAAGACTTGTTCATGGTGCATAGTCTCACCCCATTCTTGCTTGAATTAAAAAGCTGTTGCTTTTTTTTTTTTTTGCATTGTTTCATCTCTCCATTACCAGCATTATGAGACTATTTTTAAATTCAGATTAATAAAAAATTCCTGCTTTGCTGCAAGGTTTACAGTTTCTATTTTATCCCCCATTTCCCCAGTTGCCACAAATGCATGGTGCAGCTTGCTGCTTCATCTCTGGGTATAGGTGTAATTATTTATTTGAATAAAGCTAATCCTTTGACATTTAAGTATACAAACAGTTCAGTTTTATGTCTCACATTATGTAAAACTTATTTTATGTTCTTAAAGTAGAAAAGTCTATACCTGATTTAAAAAATAGAAAAAGTTTCAATTTCCCCAGGCTGAACTTCCCTCTTCCCTCAAAGGGTGGGGCCCAGTGGCAGAGCATCTTCTTGGCATGCAGAAGGTCCCAGGTTTAACCCCCAGCATCCCCAGTTAAATGGGTCTCGTAGTAGGTGATGTGAAAGACCTGAGATCCTGGAAAGCTACTGCTAGTCTGCGTAGACAACGCTGACCTTGATGGACCGATGGTCTGATTCAGTATAAGGCAGCTTCAGGCCCTAACTTTCAGTTGATTTTTTAAAAACTATTGTAGTTTTAAATATGCATTTTGGCTTATTGTGTTTTTTCTTTGTTGAAGCAGTTGTGATCTGGAAGGGTCGAGAGTGCGGGATATACTTATTTTTTTAAAATAAATTAATGCCAAACAGATCAAGGTTAATTGTTACATAAATTAGCACTGGGGTTGTGCTCTCCCACTTCCCCTTATGCCCTGCAATTCCATCCCTCCCCATTACAGTCATAGGTCATTTATGCATGGTCACTTTACCCTCCTTTATTCCCCGTTTCAGCCAGGATCAGTTTTTTCAGTATGCACGCTGCCTCATTCCTTGGAAGCTCAACTCTGTTTCAACCCAAAATGACCCCGGCTTTTCCCATTCTTCTTCTGGCCTGAATTAAACCGTTCATCCTGGCTCATTCCAGAGTCACATAGCGTGCACACTCGGTTCTCGGGTTGAGCTTCGCTCCACCCTTTTCCAAACCCCTCTTCAAGGCAGCATTCAGATAGCCTAACAGGGGAAGCGCAGAAGATTGGCTTCTCTCGCAGCCAATCATGAAGCAGTGTGTAAAGAGGCAGGGATTAAAATGCTTCCTGCTTCCTCGGAGCTTTTTCTGAGCAAAAGAAAGGCTTTTTTAAAACGAGGCTTGGATTTCTCTCCCCCCCTTCTTTCAGACTGCTCCTTTTTTTGTTTTTTGTTCTTAAAATGCTTTTTTATGCGGCATTTGGGTCTGGGTGAAGGAAATCTCTCAGGGTGACTACTGCGAAGTCAGCCAATTACAAAGCAGCATTTAAAGGGGTGGGACTTGATTTGAACTTGGGAGGCTGCTTTTCTGTATTCATGCCTCTAGCACGCAGTTTCATCCCTGATCATTCCAGCCAGTGCATACAGTTTCCCCCAACTCGGGTTGCTTTGATCCTGGCTGAAATGGGGAATAAAGGAGGTTAAAGCAACCATGCATAAATGACCATAGTTTGCTGTTAACATCCAGATTGGCTCACACTGGTTTGCCATTGACCTTCTGAACAGAAATGGAAACTGCAGTGAAGTTTTGGTTTCCAGTCTGTCTTGGGCTGTTACCGCACTTGTATTCCCAGCAATGTATTAAGAGTTTGAAAATGTTATAAAAAATACTGTTCGCCCTTTCTATGTATTCCCACCAATGTATTAAGAGTTTGAAAACGTTATAAAAAATACTGCTCGCACTTTGTTTGGCCCCTTTAGCTGTGAAGACGTCTTCCAACCATTTATAAGCCGTGGTATCCAAAAACCCTTTTAAAGCGATGTTTTTTACAACATTTTCAAACTCTTAATACATCACTGGGAACACAAAGTGCGGTAACCCCCTTGGAAGGCAGTACAAATCATAGTTTTCTGGTTCAGATCTAATGGTAAACTGACTTACTATGAAAGGGAAGGAATTATAGCATGTAAGTGTTGTCAGAGCGAGAGTAACAAAGTGGAGTTGTGCAATCTGATTAAGGTCTAGATATACAGATTGTCCACGTGGGGAGGGCGAAATAAAATCTGTTGCTCATGTCCTACTCAACTGTTCTTTTTATGCTAGGGGTTATTCTCAGTTTATAGACCTGCTATTTGTGGACAGGGAATGGTTACCCACCAAAATTAAGGTGTCTCTCCTTATGACCACTCAGGGCCCAATAAAAATTGAATTAGCAAAGTTTCTACAGTTTGCAATCCAAGAAAGTGAGCGCTTGTGGATCAAATAAGGCAGGCTGAGAACTGTGAAACTAAGTAATCCACTTAAATCGATTTTACTGTAAAAACTATGGAGATCTGATGTACCTTGTTTAATATGATTTTATGTATATGCTTTTGTATGCATTATTTTTTATGCCAGTAAAGGCTACAGATTGGTGTAGATATATATTTATTAAGGAATTGCATTCTAGATAGTAAAAAGCAGATACAGTCTCCTAACTACATAACTAAGCTGAGAGAGCAGAGGGAGACTTCTGAGAAGACATTGTCCTAAGAATATCAGTCTGGAGACAGACAAGAGATGACACTTAAAAGGAAGCTAGGTCCTGTCCTCATTAACCTGTGTAAATGTCCACTTGCTGCCCCCAGCAGGGTCTTCTTTATCTTTGCATGCTAGGCATTGCCTATTCCAACAATAAGGAGCAAAGGGAGTGTGTCAGCTTTAGGTTAACATGTGTGAGCTGAGCCTGTACATTTCTATGTCAAATGTCCATCACATTCCCATAAATTTTATACAACACATGTATTTAGGTTGTCTTGTTTGCCATTGCTGTGTGTGACAGAATGTAATACACAGACAGATGGCTTCTTGGTAGTATAGCTGATTGAGTTGGGTCTGGGCTATTTTATTTCCAGAATATCTGCCATAGAGGAGCAGAGCAGGTACTGGGGTTTGTTATATTGCTTGAATTCTCAGCGTGCATCTTTAAATGCATGTTGTGCTACTATTTTAGGTTAAAGGGATTCCGTAAATTGTTCCTAAGTCCTGCTTTAAAGGCTGTAAGACATTTAAAAATACTATCCAGCTATAAGACATTTAAAAATACTTTAGCAAGATTTAAGCTACAGATAACTGCCACAGAGTTCTTTCTTTCAGCTTTCCTACTGGATATGGTATTGTTGTTGTGGATCTTTTCTGTGTGGCCTTCTGAGTCTTTCATTTCACTGCATGTTCAAGAATGCCTGTTATAAGTCTTTTGATGGATCACATTGTGTCTTCTGGATGATAGCTGGAACAAATCTAATGTACACTGATGTAGCCTAGCGTTAACTAAATTGTTTACATTATTTATACATATGCGAATTGCCAGAAGCTAGGAATCAAATATAATTGTTTCCATTCATAAAAAAGTTATAATAAGCAACCTGAAAATTATAGGCTAATTAGCAAGTATATGCAGCTTCTGTAGATCTTTCAACAGCCGTGCAGGGAGACATTTTCAAACATAATATCAATATGAAACTGTAGGGCAGTAATGGCTATATATACAAGTATGGGTCTTGAAGTTAGGGTAAGCCAGTGCCATAATTTGATATATAGAATTCCTAAGAACATAAGAAAAGCTATACTGGATCAGACCAAGGCCCATCAAGTCTAGCAGTCTGTTCACACAGTGGCCAACCAGGTGCCTCTAGGAAGCCCACAAACAACACGGCTGCAGCAGCATCTTGCCTGTGTTCCAAAGCACCTAATATAATTGACATGCTCCTCTGATACTGTAGAGCAGTATCAGGCCCCCTCTTCCTTGGTTCCACAAACTCAACCCCAGCGCCCCCTACACTATCCAACAACACAGTTGAAGGGGCCCATCTCTAGCGCCCCCTGCTACCCCTTGCCTCTTAGTGCCCCCCTAGGTAATCCCACCGCCCCCCAGGGGGTGGTACTTCCCACTTTGGGAACCACTGTTGTCGAGACTAGGTATGCATCATGACAAGTATTCATTTTGACTAGTAGCCATGGATAGCCCTATCCCCCACAAACATGTCAATTCCCATGAACATTTGCAGTCTTCTTGGACAAGAGGTGTGAGACAGACCTCTCTGTACTTGTTAACACCCTTTTCTTTTTATTTTGTATTAAAAAAATCTACGTGATTGAAGAATTCTGAAAGCACAATTATTTCCTACCCTCTGTTAGAAAATGGAAGATACCAGTTCTTCTCAACCCTGATGACATGTCATTTTTTCAGCTATGCAAGCAGGGTTGAGACAAATAATTTTGGTGATTACTGTGATGGCACCACTGGAATGTGCCAAAGAAACCAGAAGGATCCCTTCAGTCAGTGGCATCAAGAACTGCAGAGAGGTTGTTCTCCTTGATGTGTGCACAATCCTGGTTTTCACAATGGTATGTGTTATCAATGATCATACCTTTGAAAGGTATCTTGTAGATTTATGAGGTGATGCAATGTCAAGCTTTATTGCTCTTTGCTTTCAGATAACATTGACCTCCATTGTACGTTAACTAACACATGTGATAAAGTTATGTTTTTGGTTTTGTAGCCAAGAGGCCATGGAAGATATTATGCAAATGTTGTATATTGGCTTTTGCGCCTTTCTCCAGAGGGAGCTTTATCAGGGGCGCTTTAACTGGTGTATTACTTTGTGCAATTCTGAAGAGATTATTGTTTACTTCTGTGTGTGTTGTGTGTTAAGTGCTGTCAAGTCGCTTCTGACTCATGGCGACCCTATGAATGAAAGTCCTCCAAAATATCCTATCTTTGACAGCCTTGCTCAGATCTTGCAAATTGAAGGCTGTGGCTTCCTTTATTGAGTCAATCCATCTCTTGTTGGGTCTTCCTCTTTTCCTGCTGCCCCCAACTTTTCCTATCATGACGGTCTTTTCCAGTGACTCTTGTCGTCTCATGACGTGACCAAAATACGATAGCCTCAGTTTAGTCATTTTAGCTTCTAGGGTCAGTTCAGGCTTGATTTGATCTATAACCCACTGATTTGTTTTTTTGGCAGTCCACGGAATCCGTAACACTCTCCTCCAACACCACATTTCAAAGGAATCTATTTTCTTCCTATCAGCTTTCTTCACTGTCCAGCTTTCACACCCATACATAGTAATAGGGAATATGATGGCATGAATTAATCTAGTCTTGGTGGCCAGAGTCACATCCTTAGACTTCAAAATCTTCTCTAGCTCCTTCATGGCTGCCCTTCCCAGTCTCAATCTCCTTCTAATATCTTGGCTGCAGTCTCCCTTTTGGTTGATGGTGGAGCCAAGGAA
Organism: Euleptes europaea; assembly: GCF_029931775.1. Taxonomy (NCBI): domain Eukaryota; kingdom Metazoa; phylum Chordata; class Lepidosauria; order Squamata; family Sphaerodactylidae; genus Euleptes; species Euleptes europaea. Next base: position 30,236,834 of record NC_079316.1, on the reverse strand, counting down.
TAGAAAGTCTTGAATAATTTCAGTTTCCTCGTTGTCAACCTTAAAGTTGTGTAATTCTCCTGTAGTCATTACTTTTGTTTTCTTGATGTTCAGCTGTAGTCCTGCTTTGGCACTTTCTCTTTTACTTCTAGATCATGGTAAATATGTTACTTATACCATGACACTATTTTTTGCTTGTTTTAAAAAAAAATTCCTGTACCCTGTCAAGGTGACAGTTTGATACAGGAATTGAGACGTATCTGTGTAATAACCTGTGTTAATACATTTTACTATGTAATATTGGTCTTTTATAGCTTCTTCAATTTATACATGTTCTTAAGGGAATTTGTTACAAAACCTTTATCAGCAGTCTTGAACAATCCAGTTGTATCTGTGAAAGATGCTAAGCAGAGGCCTATGATTTCAAGCAAATAAATGAGCTGAAATGCTATGAAATGGCTTTTATATTGTAATTACATTATTACAGTTCAGAAAGCTAATTTGTTTGTACTGGCTGTGGCTTAAGAAAGGAATGGAAGCCTCTAGAGTCCTGATAGAGTATCAGTTTTGTAGATGTACACTGGTGTCTTTTTGGAAACTCTTTGGGATTTCTGCATTGACCAAGATCCTTTAAACTAATCAGTGCACAGGTGCATCTGCAAAAACCTTTCCCAAAGAGTTGGAAACATGCGGGAGATATTGAACATACTTGTGAAAATGGAAATAAATATGTTCTCTCAGTCTGTGTATCAAGCCAAATCCCTTGTGCCTTAGTAACATAATTAAGGTAATTAATTGAAATTTGTTTTTGCGGTTTGGGCTGTTATTTTGTTCACGTACTTCAATCATTTCTAGCTGTGGTTTGGGAGGCACCACAGGGTCATAAAAACCTTTTGAGAAAATCACCAGGTGTGTGTGTTGGGGGACAATATGGAATTTGGGGAAGAGGGAGATGGAGATGCAACTTCTACTTGAGGAGTGGGAATATACCTGTTACCTTGGAAACCAATGGCTCTAATTTGAATGTAAAAGTAAATTACTTAAGGTGGAACTACACAGTACATATAAGCTCATGATTCTTATCTCCCAGTATTTTTTTTAAATAGAAGGCTGTTGCAGCTGTAATTAAATGAGGAAAGTTAGTGGCTGAGATTAAAAAAACTGGAGAAAAGGTAGGGATAATTATTTTTTTCCTTCTACAATGAGTAAAAGTAGCATGGGGGGGATGAATGATTTTTACAGTAAAACAGTGTTAGGGGAAAGAGTTAAATAGCTCCTCTTCCCCTGGTGCTACTCTTCCAATTAATATTGCAGCCTCATTAGATGTTGTCTGTTGAAAAGAAATGTTTTTGTGTGAAAGAATTGTGGAGCTATATGTAATGTGTAGGAATGAGCTTTTAATGTGTAGTTCTACCCACAGTTGTGAGTAATTTTTAAACTCTATTAAAACCCAAATGTTACTTGATACTCGGTTGCCTATATTTTTTTCTTTACCTTTATTTTACTTTTAAGAGAAGCCAAAAGCAATTTCTGAAGGCTTCAGATTTTAGCAAAAGACTGGTTGGGGACAGGGGTTACTTAATCCTTACCCCTCTGGTGATTTCTCTGTTAAAGAGCTTCTCTACAAAAGTGGAGTATTTTATGCATACTAAGTGTATCGTTGCTCTACTCAAGAGAGGAATAGATGAAGAACGACTGTATTGCTGTTTCCATATTTCCTTGTTATAATCATCTCTTTATATTAAACCAAGGTGTTCAATTTTTTTCATGCTGAAATAACAATAGTAGGTTCCCAAAGCTGGGAACTGCATCTTCTGTTACCCATCTTTTTTAAAATTAGGATCAGAGTGTCCATTATTAAAGAAGTTGTACTGTTATGAAGACTTTATGTGAAATTTGCAAGATTGCTATGCCAACAGCTGTAGCAATTTCCAAACAGTGAATAATTAAGGACACAAAGCCTTCATTTTACAATTGCTTATTTGAGCAGGTAGCAAGGTAATTTGAAATATAATTTTACAAATAATAATAATGGGATGGGGTGAGTACTGTAAAGGTGGGCCATTCCTTTCAAAACAAAATGCAGCTGCTGCAGAACTGTCTTTGTAAAGCCAGATAACATTCTAAAACTTGTTTTGACTTCACTTGGCCTTATTTGACATTTTGAAAGCCAATATGATGTCCTTGCAGGAGCCTGCAAAATCCAGTGCAGTATGTCACCTGGAAGAGCCCCATGGCGCAGAGTGGTAAGCTGCAGTACTGCAGTCAAAAGCTCTGCTCACGACCTGAGTTCGATCCCAACGGAAGTCTGTATCTTACTTATTGGGGGATTTTTCACGGAGCTTTGCAGCGGTTTCACAGCCGGTTTGCGTTGCTGCAAATTTTTGGTTATTCATGGCTGCTCCGATTTTTTCCGGATTGAGCAATAAAAGCCGCATTATAACCGGGGCAAGTCAAACCACTTTTGCGCCGTTCTTTCCTGTTGCTGCACAGTTTTTGGCTCGGAGCTCCATGAAAAAAACTGCCTTTGTTCCTTGGTTTGGAACAATTGTCCCTGCCCATGCTGGCTAATTTCTCCTCCCCCAAGAACGGCGATTGGCTGGGGGAGTTTCGTGCTTGGACAAGAATACCACCCCTTTTGCTGCCTGCCTGTCAGCCTAGAGTCCTGGCACTTCTCTCCCTCCGTCCCAGAGGCTGGGGGTGGTGGTGGCAGCTCGGTGTAGGGCAGCTGGACCCGTGGGGGGGGATGTTCAAGGGAAGGGGCTGTTGGCCCCTCTACTCCAGCGGGGAGGGGGATTTTTGAGAATTCGGATGGGAAAAATGTGCATCCTGAGAGCGGGAAACCCAAGGTAAAACTCCCTCCAATCACTCTTCTGAAGAGGGGCTCCCAGTCTGCTCTGGGTCTCCCTCCTCTCTCTTGATGCACTGGGGCCAGATCAGGGCCGGCGCGCAAGCCAGGGGCCTTCTTTCCTCTCCCCCCCCCCGGCCATACACACTGGCTGGATAGGGGCCGGCGCACAAACCAGGAGCCCTCCTCTCTCTCATGATGCACTGTGGCCAGATCAGGGCTGGCGCGCAAGCCAGGGGCCTTCTTTCCTCTCCCCCCCCCGCCATGCACACTGGCTGGATAGGGGCCGGCGCACAAGCCAGGAGACCTCCTCTCTCTCATGATGCACTGTGGCCGGATCAGGGCCGGCACACAAGCCAGGGGCCTTCTTTCCTCTTCCCCCACCCTGGCCATGCACACTGGCTGGATAGGGGCCGGCGCACAAGCCAGGAGCCATCTTCTCTCTCATGATGCACTGTGGCCAGATCGGGGCCAGCGCGCAAGCCAGGAGCCCTCCTCTCTCTCTCACGATGTACTGGGGCTGGATCAGGGCCAGCGCGCAAGTCAGGGGCCTTCTTTCCTCTTCCCCCCCACCATGCACACTGTCTGCATCGGGGCTGGCGCGCAAGCCAGGAGCCCTCCCCTCTCTCATGATGCACTGGGGTCAGATCAGGGCCAGCGCGCAAGCCAGGAGCCTTCTGGGGGGAACATACTCTGGGAAATTGCTTTAATGCAAGAGGTTTACAGTGACCATTTATGCACGGGAGGTTTTTCCTTGGATTTGCCGCTCTCTAGATGCACCCTTTTCCCATCCAAATTTTCAAAACTCAACAATCAGCCCCCAAGAAAAGTTTTGAGAATTAGGATGGGGAAAATGTGCATCTAGAGAGCGGCAAATCCAAGGCACTCCTTTTGAAGCAGCACAGGTTGGAGCTGCTCCATTCCCACTTTCAGCTAAACACTTCTCTGGGCACATGGATGCAATTCCTGCCCCCCCCCCCAATCCTGTCCTATAGAAAATAGAGGGAAGCTTTGAGGAAAGCGCTGCCTTGACCCCCACCCCCACCCCAATTTGGAATCTGACTGTTCCAAAAGCAGAACAGAGCGAGGGTGGAAGAAAAATGGAGGCGACCAGAGGGACTGGTGCTTGGTTTTTGCGCTGGGGCTGGTGAACCGCACGAGGTAATCTGCTGGGCAGAGTTGGGGCGGAGTTGGGGGCAGGCATAAACAATGAGCTTGTTGGAAGGGGAGGCCTCCTGCAAAAGGGACAGACCAAACCGTTGTCAAATACAGCATGCTTTGTTCCCATGAAAAACCAAAACTACATTGAGATTGACGGGGATAAATTGCGGCCATGAAAAAAAATTTAAATCGGGGTTTTTTTTGGTCCGTGGCAAAAGAGAAGCAAAATCTACCGTGAAAAATGCCCCTCAGTCTTTATTGTCATCATAGATTATCTACTTTCCTCTATTAGTTCTTATTCTTTTAATCTTCAAATCCACATATCATCAAGTCATTTTTTTCTGATTTCCATATGATGTCCATCAGGGGATTCCAGTTTTCGATGAATTTGTTTAGATTCTTTCCCCTAATTAACACAGTTAGTTTCACCATCTCTGCTAATTCTAGGTGAGAATGCCACCTAAATTTTTGAATACAAACCTCTGCTTGCATAGTAGCAGCTGCTGCAGTCGTAGGGCTGCCAACCTTCAGGTGGTAGCTGGAGATCTCCTGCTATTACAACTGATCTCCAGGTGACAGATCAGTTCACCTGGAGAAAATGGCTGCTTTGGAAGGTGGACTGTATGGCATTATACCCCACTGAGCTCCCTTTCCTCCCCAAACCCCACCCCAAAAATATCCAGGTATTTTCCAATGTGGAGCTGGCATCCCTAAACAGTGGTGTAGGATTATGGAGCTAGGCCATTTTTACAAGTGCTGCTTAAATAATTTCTGCAGTGTTCTGTAAATTAATGAAATAGCTACAAAGACTAAAGGAACCAGTCTGTGTCATGAGAATGTCAGACTAGTACTGGTGAAGCCTAGAATTGAATCCCCACTTAGCTATGAGTTACACTGCATGGCCTTGGGGCAGTTATTTACCCCTCCCCCCAGCCTAACCTACCTCATAAGGTAGTTGTGAAGATAAAATGGGGGAGGACAGAACCATATATGCTACACTGAACACCTTGGAGAAAGAGCAGGTTAAAAATGTGATGAAAGGACTTGAATCTGCCTGCGTGTCGTGTTTTTGTACGGCTGTTCATTATCATATGAATGACAGGAGAGCAAATATTTCACCCCCCCCAAATGCTTTACCAACTGTCACACCTACTTCATCAGGCAAGTGAACACATTCTAGTGTGTTGTGTTTATACATTCTGTGGTTTGTTACTTTCCCTCTAACACTTTATACATAAGCATGTAATTTAAAAGCTGGTTGAATCGGGGCTTTCTGAAATGATAGCAGAACTAAGTTTTTTGGGCTTATTAACTTTCAGTGCCTGTTTTTTGTGCTTGTCTGTCACAACCAAAATGATCTTGCCTGTTTCTCCTTGGAGAGGGCCAAGTTGTTTCTCCAGGTGGAGGACATATAGAAATGAATAGGTGGCTCAGGTCAGGTGCGTTATCTTGTTCTCCTTCTTCTTGGCATGCCTGAAACAAACTCTCAGTTAAATGAGTCCTTCTTGTCCCAAGCTGGGAGCGCTCCGTTGTTAAGTGTTGTAGCTTTTTTGGAGGAAATGTGGCCCAGCAATCCTGCAGATATTAAGACTGCTCAAACATTCACAACTGCGGTGCAAGTTGGTTTTAGATTGGGAGATTGCTGGTTGGAGAGTATTCTTGCACTACAGTTTCCCTGCACACGGAAAGCTAATAGATTAGCTTTGATAAATTAGCAGTGGCATGTCTGAATTTACCCAAATGAATTATGCTCAGGGGGTCTCGGTGAGCTAACACATATGTTCCCTGACTGATTGAAGGAGAGAAGTGTGGGGAGAGCTCTGAGATTCTGGAAACATTTCAAATACGTATGTGTGGGTGTGTGAGGTAGTCTTAGTTACTTCACTGAGATTGTCAGGAAATTCCAGCTCTTGGGTCAGTGTGAATGGAGAACTGTCTAGTTGAGAATGCTAATGTGAGTTTAGGTGTTTATCAGCTGGAACATTATTGTAGCCAGATCTTCTGTATTTAAATGCATCTTGACTAATGAATGATCTTGGGCTAGACAGTGATGGAGACTGGCTTCTCTCTGCCATTGGCTGTGTTTCCAGTGAGCATGATGAGATTATACTGAATTATACCCAATGCATTTTCAGCTCATTTCTTTCAACCTCCCAATGGTTTGCATGGAGTAAATCGGAGATTGAGATGACCGGAAAAGAGCTTAGAGTCCCTTCCTAGTTCTCTGTTGCAAAAGGATGGGGGTATTAAGAAGAGCTCATCCTTTTCCTGGCAGCCACCCCTGCTGCCCTGACCTTAGCAGAGATGGCTTCACCTGATATTCCTGTTAGTGGGTGTGGTGGAGCATGTGAGGATGCCCTGCTCTATATGTGTGTCAGTGAGAAAGGGTTCACTGCTAGTACAGCATGGTCAACCACAATCATTTCACTATGAGCCAGCCTCACTTGGAAGAGCAAGATGTAACTGGGAATCCGTGCTTTGGCTACACCTGATCTACATTATGAAGATAAGCTTAGTCTGGGGGAAAGCAACTTTGTAGTATTACATTCTATCCATAATAAACAGGGACAAAATCCTAAGATGTGCAAGGAAAGCATACTTATTGTAGTGTGGTATTATGTAGTATGCACAGTTCACCAGGCGTCCTAAGGCCTTAAACAGATTTTGAGCTCTGTAATTAAAATTTAAGGTTACAATGGAAGTGATTTAAGAAAAATACTCTCCTTGCAGGATGAACTTACGGCCGTGAATGTAAAGCAGGGTTTCACTAACCAACCAGCCTTCTCTGGAGATGAGCATGGGTCTGCTAGAAATATTGTCATTAACCCTTCAAAGGTAAGCTCTGGGTTGAAGTCTGGTGAAAATATTTTCTTTAGAGATATGTTTTCAATAGTAGTAGGGCATTATGCGCATGTAACAGTAAGCCATAATTTGTGGTTATTAAAATAAGCCTGGGAATCCTCTTGTGCTCTGCCCTCCCCTTCCCTCTTCTCTTCATGCACAACTAGGAAATTAAATGTTTTCATGGCAAACCATAGTTCCCCCCCCCCACTGTCTGAAGCACAAACAAAGATTCCCAACCATGGTTTATTCCAGCAAGACAGCATGTTGTGGTTTGATGCTGAAGCATTAAGGCTGCTATCCTAAGAACAATTTCCTGGGAGTAACTTCCATTGAATAAGATGAAACTTGTGACAATTGAGGGAGAGTGTGTGCGTGCCTGAGGATTCCCCTGACATAATTAGGAAGATGTGGCTTTTGAATAGTGCGCATAAATTCTGGGCTGCTTGACAATTTACCCTTCCTTTCCTTTTATTATTAAGCTTGAATGACCAGAGGTCTTGAGCATAAAACCAGTACGTCACAATAGATCAAACAGACAAACCAATATAACATGACAGAACAAAAAAGATATCAAATTAAAAAAATGTATCTCAAAAAGTCTAGATACAACACATTTACCAATCCTTAATCTTCAGTTCACTAAAAGATACTTTTAAAAAATTATACCTTGTTCTTTGAGCTGACATGATCATATCTGTCAACATGAAGCCTACGTGTGTGTTGATGGGACTTCATTTCATTGCGTAGCATCTGTGCACTCTATGAGCCTAATTCAGAAAAGGATTTAATTCTTGAGTGAAGCCTGTTGTCACATGTTTGAGGCTAAATACTTTTGCTGGACAGGAGCCTAAACTGATTAGGATGATTCCACAGAAAATCTTGGAATGCTGCAAGTCTAGTATGGTTACTATTTTTCTCCTTTACTTAATTTGAATAGCATATATTCTTAGTTGATTGCTTTCATTTTATAGGCCCAGAACTCCATTCTCTAAAAGGTAATGGGGTACTACTTAAGTCCTTTGCACCCAAAAATCTCTGACTACCACATCAGGGAATTAGAGTATAATCTTATTGAATGGATAGCCTAAACCACAGTGATGCTTAGATCTCTTAAAATGGGGATACTGTTCGTGCCAGTGGGTAGCAGATACTTATTGTGTTTTTTCTCTCTCTCCTCCAATCAGATTGGTGCTTATTTTAGCAGCATATTAGCAGAGAAGTTAAAACTTAATACCTTCCAAGACACAGGAAAGAAGAAACCGCAAGTAAATGCCAAAGACAACTACTGGCTAGTGACTGCTCGTTCCCAGAGTGCAATTCACAATTGGTTTGCAGATTTAGCAGGAAATAAACCATTGCCTATTCTTGCAAAGAAGGTACAAAATTAATATTCTGAATATTTCACGAATTGGGTTTGAAAGACAATTCATTTACAAGTGAAATATGCTAGTTATATGTTATCTGGTAATGTTCTGTAGGATATGCAAACAAAAAAATTGTTAGAAGAAATGGAGGTCCTATATGTCAGCAGGGTTTCCAGTCCCCTGGGCCCCAGCCCCCACCACTGATCAGCTGGCGGGCAGGGAGACTTACTTGGCAACAAAGAGAGGGCTAGACCAGTGTTGCAAGCAATGCAGAAATATCACTTCTGGTGTGCACCGGAAATGATGTCATCGTGTCACCAGTGATGCGGGACACCCTGGGATTTGGGGGGACATCTCTATGGTAAGAACAGCATCTACCATAGAGTTTTTGCCTAGATCCCAGAACATCGTGTGTTGCCGGTGATGTGATGACACCTCTTCCGGTGTGTGCCAGAAGTGATGTTGCAAACGTCGCTAGCAACTGGCCTAGACCTCCTCTCGCTGCCGGGAAGTCCCCCCACCTGTTTCCAGGAGGGACCTGGCAACCCTACTCAGGAGCAGCTCTAGCCAAATGTAGTATGAATGGACCCCAACACTGTAATAAATGAAGAATCTTTGTACAAGCTGAAAGCAGCAACAGCATGTTGGATCAGAGAAGTGGTATGTATATTTATATGGTGCTTGGTGCAGATAGGTTCTGAGTGGTACATATTCAGTTTATACTGATACCTTGTAATTAGTAGTTATCAAAGCTTAAGTTGGTGTGGAGCTTTTACTTTTCACCTCTGATGCAGCCTCTCAACAGTGTTTAGCTGATCAGTACTGTTTTAACTCCACTCTTTTTGCACACACTTAGTTTTGATGACATCACACTCTTTCAGTCCTTCTAAATCCTCTTCATCTCAGTATTCTTTCTTCTAAGCCCTTGCTTAGGGCTGTTACCGCACTAGGTATTCTCAGCGATGTATTAAGAGTTTGAAAATGTTATAAAAAATTCTGTTCGCACTTTCTATGTATTCCCACCGATGTATTAAGAGTTTGAAACTGTTATAAAAATACTGTTCACACTTTGTTTGGCCCCTTTAGCTGTGAAGACATCTTCCAACCATTTTTTAGCTGTGGCATCCAAAAACCCTTTTAAAGTGATGTTTTTTATAACATTTCCAAACTCTTGATACATCGCTGGGAATACCTAGTGCGGTAACAGCCAAGGTTTGTCTGCAGCAGCAGGCTCTCTAGGAATTCAAAGACAGAGGATAGCTCTGTTGATTTTGAATACAACAAAGGATTTCTGGGACATCCTTTCTGAAGACTTTGTTTCTGACTAAGGAATCAGCAGCTGTAGCTAAGGTTTAAAAAAAAGTTCTTTATAAAGTTCTTTATGGGGGGGGGATCCAAGGCTTAAAGTATATGTGTATGAATGGCTGAAGAAAACTACAAGGAGTTTTTGGGAGAAAACATTGTAATTTCACCATAGAGCAGGAGTAGCCATTTTTCTCTTATTTTGCAAAATACTATGGAAATATGTTCAGCTTAGATAAGAATGCAGGTGTAATATGATACTTCTAGGGCTGCCTACCGCATTTGTTTTGATCACTTAAAATTATTCTGTGTTTGGCACCCTGCAGTGAAGGGTGCTTTTAGTATAAATGGGGAATATGCATGGGACCAAGCTTTATCTTTCTGTATCTCTTCTATTGGTTTGTCTGCTTTTCAAAATGTTCTTGCCTGTTAAGGCTCTTACTTTGGACATTGCTTATTTCTGTCTGTATAATAAAGGAAACAACACCTTTTGTGTATCTTTGTAAAAGTCAGTACGTTTGGTGGGATCACTATCAACAATATTGGAAAGATTGGCATTGGTGAATATATCTGATTAACTCTTTATATAAGCTGTGAGTAAAACGGGACAAAATGCCTCAACAGCGGATATTTATGTGTGCTGTTTATTACAGCAGGCAGTTGTAAGGTCTGCCTGTGTCACAGATTATGTGATCACTGCATCTTGCCCCAGAGGACACAAATTGGGGTGATTGGGAGGGGCTTTCCCCCCTTTGGAAGCAGCATATTATGAATATCTTTCTAGTATTATATTGGAGGAGGCTAATCAGTGAATGAACAAAATGTAGCTTTGGACTGCTGTTGACTTTACCTCTGGATTGCTGTTCAGAATTTAAACAGGCAGGGCAAAATTTTGTATGATGTAAAGCTGAACCCATATTAAGGAACAATAGAAACATTGCCAACTGTATTAATCACCAAGGTGGCAATGAAAGGAAGAGAGGTGGGGAATGACAACAGTAAAGTGGAGTTGTTCTCAGAATTTCCAACCGTGCTACCATTCTGCTGCTCTTTGTCTTCCCCACTCCAGTGTTTACTCCTTTTTATGTTTCATGGAATTTTTTGACAATCTGTATGAAGCTTCATTAATTGCATTTTATGGTTTTAAGTATGTTGTTAACTCCTTCTCCTTCCCCTACCCAGGTTCCCATTCTCAGTAAAAAGGAAGATGTCTTTGCGTATTTAGCGAAGTATTCTGTGCCATTGCTGAGAGCAGCGTGGCTGATCAAGATGACCTGTGCCTATTACTCTGCAATTTCTGAAGCTAAAATCAAGAAACGTCAGGCTGCTGATCCAAACCTTGGTAAAATAAAGCGATCAGGAATTATAATACTTTTTGTATTAGAGTACTTCTATGCATTCATAAGGATGTTAGGGATACCAGTGTGTGATTCATGGAAATATTTGTATTGTCCATTTTGTAAATTTATTTTTGCAATTAAAAACAACGCAGCTGTTATATATTTTAAAGTCATTCATTTTAATAGCCCAGAGAGAGAAAACCAGCTATCTGGGGAAATGAATTACTTTGTACTCCATCCCACAAAGCTGTCTAAAAAATTACTTGCTCGTTCCACTGCACAAAATTTGGATACATTATATATCTTCTGACTGTATTATAAGAAGGTTCAGATTTACCAGAATGTTAATCATTTTGTTAGGAACTGCATGGCAGTCACTTAAGTGTTTAACATTCCTGAGTGACTTTGTTAGTTTTTAATTGTTCTAAAACGGAACAAGGGAAGAAACAAAGACAATCCCTCAAGGGCATGTAGGGCCATGACATGCCCAGTAGGAGTTGTGAGAATACTGTGCTCTGGTGACCTCTGTGCTCTGATGACCTCTGCTGGTGGGGGGAGAACTTCATGACCTTTTTTAGACAAGGGTTCTGATCCTATTGTTGGAATAATGTCTGGGAAAAGGTGGACCTTTTTGCAAGGCACGTTGATCAGAGACATTGGGGCAGGCAACAACAGAAGATGCATTTGCGTATTCCCAGAAGACATCTCTGTCATCTCCCAGTAGTTCACTGGGAAGGAGCATTGTTGAATCCAGACAGGGGAAGGATGGGGATAAGCTGTGAAACAATCCAAATTGATTGGCTCCTTTGCCTTTGGCAGCTGCAATGATAGAAAGGGAATGTTCTACTATCACTGTATGTTGGTGGTGGCTACCTCTTGACAGATACTTTGACCAGCCAAGTAGCTTGCAATGGTGCAGAAGCCAGGCTAGAGCAAGAGCGCTGAAGAGCTAGATACTCAGTGGTTGCAGGTGCTGTTAGATATTGTAGGCTAAGGTCATGCTTCTTCCCTCTGTTTAAGGGCTGCCTGAAAAAAGCCACGAGGAACTGGTACGATAATTAGAAGAGAAGTCTTGTCAGTATGCTTATCTTGTGTTTGTTCTCAGCCATGACTGCTTATTCAGCCTTCTCCATTTTTATACAAAGAGCCCTTTCAACAGAGTTCCCTTTACCAGAATTCCTACCTGATATGTAGCCTTATGCAGGACCTCCCAGCTGCTGGGATAGTGGTGTCCTGGTTGGGATTTATATATTGTTAGGTAACAGCTTCAATTGGGTGCAGAGTTAGACAGCTCTGCTGTATGAGATTGGTATCAGTGAGGAGCCTGGCTGAAAGAGCTTAGGATGCTTAGTATGTCCTGTTCCTCCCTGACATAAGTCTAATGGTGTCCATTTCCAGCTTCTTGGTGGCACAGTGTTTGTTGGGTTACATCTATATCATACCCGTAATGTGCTGGCATGTCTCCAAGATACACTTGTGTGTGATCTTAGGTGACATCCTAAACTTTCTACTGGAGCTTTATGATTGTGCTGTTAGTACTGCAGTGATGGTCCAGTAATAAATTACTTTTAAGTTGTGCTCTAGAAAAGAGTTAACATAAGAGGTCTTTTGTGACAATGTTCAGAGACTGATGTTATATTCTGCACTAATTTTCCTTGATTGAAAACTTCTCAAAACTCTTTCACTTCATGAAAATTATCGACTGTTCTCTCCATGTGCATGTCTTTTAATTCTCAAGTCTGCGTTGTAATTAACTATTTGTTCCTTTTCACACAAACATGATCCTTGGACCAAGGTTTGTATCTGTGCTTGTAGGCCAGCAAGCATTGCAGTGTCTCCAAACAGGCACTGTGTTATGTACCTGCTGTTTATTTCCTTAGAAATATATTTTTATACAGAGCTAGTTACTATGCTAATTATTGTTGGATGGAAAGAAATCCTGAAATCATTTTTCAGCCTTTCCGGTTTATATTAAACATTGCGTTATTGTTTAGTGTATCTCTTGCTGTTACTTGGTGAACCAATATTAATTTGTACCTCTATAGAATGGACTCAGATTGCAACCAGGTACCTTCGAGAACAGCTTGTAAAGATTGCAGAATTTTATCACGTGACCTCAAACCAAGGTAGCGGCTCTGTTGTGGTGCCTCCTGAAATAGAACAGACCCTGAAGCAGTGGGATTATAATGAAAAGCTGTCATTTTATATGTTCCAGGTAACCTTTTCTAAAGAAATAGGGTTTTGTAGGTGCTGAGTTAACATGTGGTTCCATCAAGTAACAGAACTTTGCAGCTGGCTTCTTTGTTGCTTTATTGTCATTTTTCAGCCTTTTTGGTTTATATTAAACATTGGGTTATTGTTTAGTGTATCTCTTGCTGTTACTTGGTGAACCAATATTAATTTGATAGAGGTAAGCAAGACTCTATTGGGGGTATCTGAAGCCTGTCACAGAATAGGATTGGGGCAGCTGACCAGGATGTCAGCAAAATGTCTACCCATGTATGGGTAGAAGCTTTGTTATTACAAGCTTTGTTGTTGCCAACCTGATGTGAATAAACCCTTCATGTTTTCAAAAAAGCAGCTGGGGGAAAACCATCTCACTAGAGCAGTGGTTCCCAACCTTTTTTTGACCAGGGACCACTAGAACTTTTTTGTTCGGTGCAGGGACCCCAAGGTTCAAAATAAAAATTCTGAGAATTTGAAAATAAACTTTAATCATAACTGTTAGTTAAACATTAAACTTAGAATAATATTTGAATATATATTTTTTATAATAGAGAACTTTTAATTGAAAATATTAATTTATTATGGGTTTATAACTTTGTTTCGTGGACCTTAATTTAGTTCTCGCGGACCCCTGGGGGTCCACGGACCCCTGGTTGGGAACCAGTGCACTAGAGGGACAATTCTGTCTCCATTACGTCTTTTGTATGGTATAAAAAACACCCCTAGCTACATTTCTACTGTGTTCAATGTTTCCATTTTACGAGTGGAGCATGAAACTAGAAGTTCAGGGAACAGCAATGTAATTGATCTTCCATCCTATGTGAATGTATATCATCCATCTACCTGGCTTCTGCTTTTCTGAATATGCTTTTCTGGAATAGAGAACATTACATATATACAGGTGCCATTAAAATTTTGGTAGGCTTGAGACTTGAAAGAAATTATTTTTGTAATTGAGTATTAAACTAGTTGATCATTAAACAGTTTATTAGGGGGAAAAGTTGATGCTCTGAAAACACTGACTCATTATTTGTATATTATTTGAGTGGTCAATTATCACACCTTTTTTTTACCTATGAAATGCACAACCCTACTTTGCTTAGTTGAGTGTCTTTCATTGGCTGATGTATCAGTTCTGTTATCTGTCTTTTTTTAGTTAAAGGTATAGGTAGTCCCCTGTGCAAGCACTGGGTCATTACTGACCCGTGGGGTGACATCACATCACGATGTTTACTAGGCAGACTGTGTTTATGGGATGGTTTGCCATTGCCTGCCCCAGTTGTCTACACTTTACCCCCAGCAAGCTGGGTACTCATTTTACTGACCTTGGAAGGATGGAAGGCTAAGTCAACCTTGAGCCAGCTACCTGAAACCGACTTCCGTTGGGATCGTACGCAGGTCATGAGCAGAGCTTCAACTGCAGTATTGCAGCTTACCACTCTGCGCCACAGGGCAGTTAAAAGGTAAAGGTCCCCTGTGCAAGCACCGGGTCATTCCTGACCCATGGGGTGACGTCACATCCCGACGTTTCCAAGGCAGACTTTGTTTGCGGGGTGGTTTGCCAGTGCCTTCCCCAGTCATCTTCCCTTTAACCCCAGCAAGCTGGGTGATTTCACCGACCTTGGAAGGATGGAAGGCTGAGTCAACCTTGAGCCGGCTACCTGAAACCGACTTCCGTTGGGATCGAACTCAGGTCATGAGCAGAGCTTTTGACTGCAGTACTGCAGCTTAACACTCTGCGCCACGGGGCTCCTACAGGGCAGTTAGTATACTGAATAATAGTGGGATGAAGAAATTTTTTGCGTATTTTCTCTTTACTAGTTTTTACTTTTAAATATGTTACCTCTCATATTCCTTAAGGAAGGAATGTTTGAAAGACATGAATATCTAACATGGATACTGGATGTCTTGGAAAAAATAAGACCAGTTGATGATGAACTTCTAAAACTCCTGCTACCGCTAATGTTGCAGGTAGGTGCATAATACAATTTGCTGCTATTCAGAAATTGGTCTCAAAACAGCTTATTAGAATGCCTAATTTACTTAACTTCATAAATTGATCTAACTCTACAGTTTTATATAAAAAAAACCCAAAAGTTGCGGTAATGGCAAATTGTTCTGGGGTGCTCCATGTTCAGAACTAGAACATTACTTACTCTCAACTGAGTGAATATAGAAATTTTTTAGCATTGGCTAATTAAAAAAAATAATTATATATGTAAAAGCTAACTGCTTGTTCTCTGCAGTGATTGTTACAATATAACGGGTGGTTCTTTATCTCAGTAATTGTTAGTAATGGAGCAGGGCCATGGTTTGGAGGCGGGGTACTGTTTCATATTCAGAAGGCCTACAGATCAGTCCCTGGAATCTCTATGTAAAATAACTGCAGATTTAAAAGCTGGAAAAAGATCTTCTGCAGTCTCTAGCGGTCCATATCCAGAAGGAACAGATATACCAAAAGTCAACTCACTATAGGAGAGTTTTGTATGTTAATATTCCATCAGAATGATATTTAAAATAATCTTTATCTAAAATGTGTTTTCCAGTATTCAGAAGAGTTCGTTCAGTCGGCCTACTTGTCACGTCGCCTTGCTTATTTCTGTGCCAGACGTGTCTCTCTACTGATATGTGATAGTCCTAACCTCATAGCTGCCCATTCACCTCATATGATTATTGGACCAAATAATCCTCCACTAGCAGCTGCAAGCCCTACTACTACCGGTCCTATGATGAGCCCTGCACAGATGGTCTGTTCAGATTTCCTTTCCTGCCCACAACATCGTCCGCTTGTTTATGGACTCAGTTGTATGCTGCAGGTAGGATGATGTATTTGATGCTTCCTGGTATCCCAGGAATGAATCAGGAATTGAGGGGGAATGCATTTACCGGTAGTACTGATTTTCTGATTGCAATGGATTGCATGGGTTTAAAAGTTAACCTCAGTATTTCAGATATGCCAGGAGATACTACTATTTGGTTTTGGTTTCTTCAGTTGCAGAATGCATCCAAAACAGCTGAAATAATCCTGCCTTCTTGAAGAAGAGGTAGTGTTTTGTAGCAGCGAAAAGTTCAAGCTTGGCTGTTCCTGGTTCAAATTTCATCCCAGCTGTGAGATCACTAGGTGGCTTTAGGGGATCCTCCTGAATCGCAACTATCTGCATCACAGAACTAATAATTCTACACGACGGTTGTAAAGATTACTGGGAGCCTTCTAGGCATTGCATGTGCAAGTGGGATCTGCAACCATGTGGCGAGTTTCCCATCTGCAGCAACTGCTAGAACAGTTTGTTGTACGAATTGGGGCCATCACATTGTGAGCTTCTTGTCCCCCCACTGTCAAGCACCATTAATGCAGATTGTTAAATCCATCTATGATGTCTCCAATTTTAAAAAAGATTATAGCTGGGAATACCAGTCACTATGGTAAATGCATTTAGACTGTCTTGGAGCCATGTGATGTACTTTGAACATTTGAAACGTTCTGTATAAATACTGAAGAGAGAGTGATAAAATTGCTATCTTCTTCACACTATAGAAAGATTCTTACTCTCTTTGCATTCTACAGTAATAGTAACAGGCAATCATAGATCTTCTTTTTGTTTTAGAAGTGTATGTCATTTACTTAATCTAGAAGTACAAGGTAGGTTTAAAGGTTTGGGAAAACAGATTTAGGGTTCTGGGTCTGGTTATTGTGCTTGGTTGCATCCTATAATCTGTTGGGGGGAAAGTTCTGATGGACACAAGTTTTCCTGGCTCTTCCTTCCTCAGTAGCCATTTCCAACCCTGGGAAAGTTTGTTCTTGCTGTTGCAGGATGCGCATGGATTAATAGTGGGGAGAGGGAATGGGCCAGTTGTGTGGTAAGCTGCCATAATTGTGGTTTTGTAGTTGAAATATAATTGGTCAGTATGTTTAGAATTCCTTGTGTGAATGTGATCTTAATTTATTGCATACCATTTAATATCGTTCTAAATATTTCCTGTTACAGACTATAACTCTTTGTTGCCCAAGTGCCTTGGTGTGGAATTATTCCACAAATGAAAGTAAAAGCATTAATCCAGGTTCTCCTTTGGATTTACTTCAAGTTGCTCCATCCAGTTTGCCTATGCCAGGAGGAAACTCCATATTCAATCAGCAAGTATGCTTCTTTTCAGTATCCCATTTAAACATGATGTTCCATATTATGTGCGCAACTATTGAAAGTCAAGTAGCCTTTACATATCAGGTTTATGTAGCCATGCTAATACAAACCACTAATTTTTTATGCCTGTGATGTTAGGATTATGCATGGGCCATGCCTAGTGCAGTCGCTGAAGCCAAGAATTCAGTGCCTCGCATAGCTTTTTGCTTCCCCATGACTAGGTGAAAAAGAATAAACCATACAAATGTGCCAGAGTTACATTATGTTTACAGGATGCTGAATCTAGCTTTTATTGTACAGAATGTAGAACACTCAGGTGAAGAATTAAAACAATTATTGTAAGCCTCCTTGAACCATAAGGAAAGGCAGGGTAAAATGTTTCCATAAACATATAAATGTTTTAGTTTGAGTGTGGGGAGATACATAGTACTGCCTTCATGTGAGCATGGCTTTGCCTTCCATGTGGAAGTCCTTGCAAGTTGGATGTCCTTTGCACATAGGAGCTGCTAAACTATCTGTAGTAAGTGGATCAGGGAAAAAGTACAAGCAGAAGGTTGAACTGAGTCATAATTCAGATGCGGAGTTATCCTTTTGAATGTTAGCAGGTTTGGTTTGAAGTACATGGAAGATGAATGTTAAGATTGTTTTCATGCTTTCAGATGAAATTTTTTAAAAAGTATTCCCATTTTAATCTGTAAAACAGTAAACAGGAGGAAAAAATACTTTCTCACTTGTCCTTGTCCTTGCAGTGACAAAATATATATTCAGTTGTGCTTCCTAACCTAGGAGCATGGTTACAAAGAAATCTGACATATACTTCAGAATTGCATTTCCCATTGATAATATGATTAAGAATGTGTCTTTTCAGGTTCGGGCAAAAATTTATGAAGTAGAACAACAGATAAAACAAAGGGGACGTGCTGTGGAAGTGCGGTGGTCATTTGACAAGTGCCAAGAATCAACTGCAGGTAACCTTGTTGGTCTTTATTTGTTTTGGACCTAAACAGGACCGTGCAAAAAAATTTTTTTTTTGTGGGGGGTAAATTTTGGGTTTGAGTTTATTGGGCCTGAATTTTTCAGTAAACCAAGGAAAAGCCAAATGCCCATACCGATAAAGAAAGGGGTATTCAGCTTTATTTCCGGGTTTTCTGAAAAAATTAGGGCCCATTTTAGTCTGTGGGGATTTTTTTCGAAGCTCCTGTGGGGGCGTTTTTGGAGGTAGTCACCAAATTTGCGGCATAGTTGCAAGGAACTCTCCTTAGACGGACACCAAAGTTTGATGAAATTTGGAACAGGTCCAATTTTATGGGCCTACAAAGGGATTGCCCCAATCCTCCAGGCATTTGCGAGCTAAGCTGTCAATTGGTTTGCAGGTTCAGAAGTTCAGCATTGCTGGCACCTCAAAGTCTGGGGACTCTGTTCATATCTGGGACACATAGCATAATGTCCCTGAAAATTGTCTTCCAAACTGAGGAAAACGGCTTATGTGCCAGAGAAATAAGCATGGAAAACATTGCTTTTGGTGGCAAGTGACTTCCTGTGAACCGTCCTTTATTATAGTTCCCAAAAATCTGATTTCAAGAGATGGACACGGTGCGGGGAAACAAAGCTATTATTCGGGGTAACCTTCAGTTTGAGAGCATGTTTTCATGGGTGTGTGTGTGATATCGGAGCCAGCCAAAGTCATGACCAAGGCAGCTCTTGTGAAGGAGATTGCTCATCCGTGCGGGTGAGTCTTCTTCAGAAGCCTGTTCAGCAGCTGTTGAAGCTGGCGCTTTTTAGTTGGAGGGCATATGAGCCCCATCTTTTAAATGACCCTTCTGCCTCCAGACTATCCAGATCAGTGAATGGTGATGGATAGTTTGGTCAGACCAAGTTGGCTCCCATTACACCCCTACCTCAAAAGGGCCCGAACTATGTGGCCCTAACAAAACCAATCTAAGATAGAAAAATGGGAGAAAGCACAGAGCCGTGCTTCTGAGCAAAGGTGAATAGCTGAAAAGCTGAATATCTATTTGGCCTTTCGGAAATTGCCTATTTGGCTTTGGGTAGATTTCCAGGTTTTGGTATTCGGCCGAAACAAAACCCAAATATTGGCGAAATTGCTAATTTCGGTTTTATTTTCAGTTCGGGTTTATCGATATGTACAGCCCTAGACCTGAGTGAAAGACATTAATGTTATCTTTCATAAGAAATTGTATTTTTTGGATTGACAGCCCAGTGTGAGTTGGTGTTGTTATTGACTGCTAACGCTTCAATGACAAACTTCTTGAGAGGAGTACAGGTGTTATAAATGTTGATATGAGAAAGAGGTAGCCTTGTGGATTATAAAACTGTATAAGGAGCCATAATTTTGTTCCTTGACACATCATAGGAAGACACTTAGCTGTGAAACCAGTGGGGGGTGGGTGGGATTAGGTAAATGTAGAATGAAGGAAGAGCATCTTGGGTAGAATACTGAAGAATGATTAAAAATGAGGATGGACGATTTAAAACCAGTGAAGAAAGATATAAGGATCAAAAGCAGAACCTTGAAAAAAAAAGAACAATCAGGGTCCAGAGAAGTTCACACTCTTCATTACCACAAACATTAAAAACAAGATGACTTTAAAGTCAATGCAGTCATAGAAACTTTATTTCGTGCTTCAGGTGGGTAGTTTAGTTTATCTGGTTTTCTACTCACCCTATCCCGACCAAAGTCAGGCTCAGGGAGTCTGTGTTAGCACGTAGAAAAAAGTAAAGGTAAAGGTCCCCCTGTGCAAGCACCAGGTTATTCTTGACCCATGGGTGATGTCACATCCTGACATTTTCTAGGCAGACCTTGTTTACGGGGTGGTTTGCCAGTGCCTTCCCCAGTCATCTTTCCTTTATCCGCACGTAGCAGAACAAAATTTGGGTTCTGTAGCCCCGTAGAGAGGAGCCCCGTGGCGCAGAGTGGTAAGATGCAGTAATGCAGTCAAAAGCTCTGCTCACGACCTGAGTTCGATCCTGATGGAAGTTGGTTTCAGGTAGCCTGCTCAAGGTCGACTCAGCCTTCCATCCTTCCGAGGTCAGTAAAATGAGTACCCAGCTTGCTGGGGGTAAAGGGAAAGATGACTGGGGAATGCACTGGCAAACCACCCCGTAAACAAAAAGTGTGCCTAGAAAATGTCGGGATGTGACATCACCCATGGGTCAAGAATGACCCGGTGCTTTAACAGGGGACCTTTACCTTTAGCACCGTAGAGACGAACAGAATTTCCAAGTTATAAGCTTTTGTGAGTCAAAGCTCACTTCATCTGATGAAAGGTTTTGTTTTGTGGTGGTTTCCTTGAGAAAGCAGTCAACAACACTTCATAAGAGGTTCTTCTCAGTTGTCATGCAGTGATTCTTTTCTGCATCTCTTTCTATTAGGGGTTACTATCAGTCGCGTTTTGCACACGTTGGAGGTTTTGGATAGACATTGCTTTGATCGATCGGATTCCAGCAACTCAATGGAAACTCTTTATCACAAGATTTTCTGGCCAAACCAGAGTAAGGATAACCAGGAGGTAATTTTATTTTCCCCATCTGTATTTATGAACAGGAAGATTCCTTGACTGATTCCCCCCTTCCTTTATGTATTTGTGCAAAGTTTAAAGCATCCTAGTAGTATGCAAATTCTCATTGTTCAGTACAGATTCTCACTACTGTTGTAATAATTGTATTTGAAGCAGTGTTTAATACCTAATATGCCATGGCTTATAGTTGTTCACAAGTCCCCCCCTTTTTTAATTTGGGCTTTTCTTTCTTGGGTATGTGTGGTTGTAGCTCTTCAGTCACTAGTATACTGTGTACGTTTATCTTTACTACCTATAATTTCCCTGGCATTCAGAATAGGTTCTAGGTAGGGTTGCCATCTCTAGATTAGAGGTGGAGTTTGTGGAGGGAAGGGAGCTCAATTGGGATGTGGAGCTATAGAGATCACTACAGAACTGCCGTTTTCTCCAGCGGAACTGATCTTTGTAGTCCAGTTGTAATTCTGGAAGAACTCCACAACCAATATGGTGAGCCCTGGCTGAAATGTAATATTATACAAAACAAAAAAAAGTTGGTAATCCCATAAGAACCAACATTTTAAAATTTTCTTTTTTTTTTAACCATTGGATTGAGATTAACCAATACAGTATTTATTGCATGTAACACCATCTTCCTACCCCATGTTGTTACATTTGAATCTTGTTCTTGGATTTGTTTTCCAGCTCAGATTTAATTAACGTTTCTGGGTTTTTAGTCAGATGCAGTTTAAATAATAATATTTAAAATAATTTACTATATCTCCTATACTGGAAATAAAAGCAGTTAACTTTCTGACTATTTGAAAAATAGTCAATTATTGATGTTAAAATGTTAGCAGTTGCTGTTGTTACAACCTGTCGACTCTCTAGCTCAGGGGTGTCAAACATAAGGCCTGGGGGACAGATCCGGCCCCTTGAGCGCTCTTATTCGGCCCGCGAGGCAGCCATCCTCCCAGTCCCGATCTGGGCTAGCAAGGCATGGCCCGGCCCAACCAAGTGACATTTGTGTCATATCCGGCCCTCGTAACAAATGAGTTCGACATCCCTGCTCTAGCTGTTTCTTGAAAATTATTTTTATAAGGGTTATGCATCTGGTTCAGACTTTAATCAGAATAAAAGGTCTCAATTATGCTAAAATGCTGCACTCTGAATAGTTTGATTGGCAATCAACATTGCCATGATTTTCTTATAAACAGCATGGAATGCTGGTGAGGATTAAAACCGTTTCCTCAAAACTGTTTTTCAGGCTTCGATTCAACCCAAATAGAGTAGCAATGTTTGTGTATGTAAAAATTAGGAATAGGTTTGAACTGGTGGCTCAGTTTCAGGGGGGTAATCATTTTCTCCCTCTGAGTTTACTGAGCATGTGGTTTGTTGATGTTTTTCTTGAGCAGCAGTGTGGAACAGGCACTGCACATGTTCAAAGGAGGTCTAGAGGACGTCACTCAAGTTGGGGGAAAGGCTCTTTAGGCTGGTGGATGTTTTCAGACTTTGCTGAGCAGAGGGACTGGATCTATCCCATAGTCCATGAAAATGTCATCATCTTTGGGTTGTAAATTTCAATTCTTGAAAGAACTGCAAGCTAAGGAATGTTTTATTGTCTGGATTTTGAATCCTGGAAAGTAACTCCCTGAGTCAAATTGTTCAGGGTTTGTCAAAGCTCCACAGACTTTTTTTTGGGAGGGAATATATGTGTTGCTTAAAACCACTTCACTGTCAGTCTTAGAAAGCTGTACTCCACTGGGCACGTGCAAACTGCAGTGTACTTCCTCCAATTCTTCTTAAAGGACTTAAAGGGCAATTACATCTTTGTCTCTGCTTCAGGAGTTACACTGTGTAGTTCTAGTGTGCTGATAAGCTGATTAAGATATAAAATAATTGGTTTCTATTTCATGTTCTCCTCAGCTTCTGTTCCTCTATTGGCTTGCATCCATCACTGCAAATGGAGTCTTAAACATGCCCGGATTGTGAAAGTTACTGAAAAAACTGTGTATTTGTTTAATGCGTTTGGCTGGCAGCTGATGATACAAATGCTATATTTGTGTTTCTGCTTATGTTGGATCCAGTGACCAAATTGTGCTTCCGTTCTTCTCAGCTGTAGAGGAGCTATCAGAGTTAGAGTGTTTGGAAGGAACTGTTCCACAGCTGATAGCTGGAGAAATGGCTTCATTGTTTTAGGTAGAGAGGAGACACGAAACTCCCTCAAAACATGTTCATAAATGATCTGGAGAGAAGTCACAAACATTCCAGGGACTAATTCCGAATCAGGTCTCTTGATGATTTACTATACAATTTGACATACCCTAAGTTTGCATTTCTAGATGATCATACAGAATAAAACGTTGCCTGTATAGTTTTATGAAAGCAACTGTTGTGGTTAAGAGCACAAGTCAGGAAGTCTTCTGCCATGGACTCAGTAAGTGGACTTGTGTCTCAGTTGCAACTTCCTCTCCCTTTGTCTGCAAGGCTTTTAATTGTATGATTAAGGGTACAGAGAGAAAGAATGTGAATCACATTAAACACTAGAGCAAAATTACAAAATCTTTTGAAGTATTATTGCTGGGGTTATTTTTCTAAGCACTAATTTAACCTTCTGTTAAAACATACTGCTGAATGCTCAGTTTATAAATCCAAACATAAACGGATGGTAACATATTTGTGTGCACTATAATCTGAGGAGTGTCAGATTTTCAGATGTAAATGTCTGTTGAGGAGGGCTGTCATTGAATTTCTCAAACATTTGAAGAATTGCAGTTAAGCCACTAGATGGCAGTTCGTTCTTCAGTTCTTTAGCCACAAAACAGAACCCAAGACACAGCTGGTATGTGTTTGAAATTATCTAGAATAAAATTATATGTGGCACAGTTACCATGTCCAAAACATATGGATTGTTTTTTTTTTCCTAATTGGATTCCATGTTCACACTCCGTTCTTCTAGGAAACATTTATGATTATATTTGACTTCTTATGTGCTTAGATTAATTCATATAGGACTTTGCTGTGTCTTGTATAAACATGGTAGAAGCTTTTACAGTTATACATGGCTGGGGAAATTGGACAGAGAGAATTTCTTTTCCTACCCCCATAATACCAGAACTCACAGGCATCCAATAAAATTGGTGGATACTATCAGGACAAATAGGAAGTATTTATTCTTTAAGAGAAGCATTTGGGAACTCATTGCCACAGGATGTAGGGATGACCATGGTAATGAATTGTGGACATACATGCCACAGATTCATTATGATTTTCCTTTTTTTTGCTGTCTTCCCTGGCCCCCTAGACCCTTTCCTTTATAGAATGAACTTCCTAGACACTCAAAATAGACTCCCTGGAAAAAGTGCCGTGCTTAACAGAGATTCTTTCTCTCTGTTAGGAGGTGTTAATCCTTTTCCTGCAAGTGCCATCCTGGGTAAGAATCTAGCTTCTGGTTGCCCCGTGCCAATCTTCCGTTGGAAAAGGAGCCCCTTTGGAGCCCACAGATGATCATGGCCCGCAGTTGGTAGAGCTTTTCTCACAAGGAGCTCAGGTGTGCGTTTTTCCTGGACCTGCTCAGTAGCGGTGGGCGGCTGGTGATGCCGTTTGTTCCCTCAAGTGGAGAGTGTGAGTCTGGCCAACAGGGTCCAACAACCACATCAGGAAATTTGTACATGAAATAGGAGCCAGTTTCAGTTTTAGATGCATTAGGTAATTTTCTGTTGTCTTTCTTCGTTTGGCTGCCATTTGTAGTCACTTCTGCCTGGCGCTTTACTTTTGAATTATTTCTTCTTGCTGAGTGCGAATGTGCAGTTTAAATTCTAGCCCAATTGCTGCTGTGTCCAGCTGTTCCAGTGCTAGCTAGTCAGCTGCACAGAGCTGCCTGTTGCATTGTGTTGGCTTTTGGACAATTCGTAATTACTTTGGTCTGATTTGATTATATTGGCTTTCTGTTGTTTAGAGCTGCCTTCTTGTATGATGGTTATTAACCACTTGTGGTTTTTGTGTGTGCTTGTACTTCTTTTAATGCGACCTTTATTTAAAATGTTTTAAAATTCTGATGGGGTATAACATCTCAGACTTGGTTGACCATTTGGGAAGCATCCTCCTTGTGATAATGGAGGTACCACCAAGGGAACGAAAGGGCAAGCAGTGGTGGTCTTGGCCCCCTTTTAAGGACCACCAAAACTAGGTTGGTGGCAGCAGATTACTATACCCCATCCATGCATGGTTAACTAGAATGCGCAGAAGGGTAAAGGAGGCGCAGGTTGGTTTGCCACACCCCAAACGGGGCTCCTCAGGTTATCCTCTCCCACTCCACTTTGCTACTGCTATGGCCACAGTTTAGTGGGCTGTAAAATGGATTATACAATGTATGAAGAACAGGTTCATCAATGACTTCTTCACACAACGCATAGTTAAATTGTGCAACTCCCTGCCCCAGGATGTGGTGATGGTTGCCAACTTGGAAGGCTTTAAGGGGGGAGTGGACATATTCATGGTGGAGAGGAGTATTCATGGCTACTAGTTAAAATGGATACTGGTCATGGTGTGTACCTATTCTCTCCAGGATCAGAGGAGCATGCTGAATATATTAGGTGCTGTGGAACACAAGCAGGATGGTGTTGCTTCAGTTGCCTTGTTTGTGGGCTTCCTAGAGGCACCTGGTTGGCCACTGTGTGAACAGACTGCTAGACCTGATGGGCCTTGGACTGATCCAGCATGACTTTTCTTATGTTCTTATGACTGTTAGCCTTGACTGACTCAGTGAAACCTCCATGTTCAGAGGCAGTAACCCTGTAAATACCAATACTGGGAAGGAACAGTGGGGGGCCTTGTGGATGCCTGACCACTGTAGAAACCAGATACTGGACTAGATGGACCACTGGTCTGATCCAGCATGGCTGCTCTTATATTCTTATTGGTCTGCCACCATTGCTGTGACATAGAATATCCACACTACTTTAGCTCAATACTGTGATGGATGTGATGGTTGAAAAGCTAGTCCCCTGTGCTAGTCTTTGATCTCTATGATGTTTAATATTTCGAATTTGAGCTATTTGCTTTTTGAATAAATAACAGGGATGGAAACGGTACTGGGAGCTGAGATCTTGGGTTGGAAACTTCAGTGCTTGTTGATACAGCTAGAGAAGTTGTAGCCTTTGTTAATATATTTAACACTATTAACTTGTTTAGTATGAAAAGTGTAGCCTTACCCTTAAATTGTTATCATAGTTACTTGGGTAATAAAATATTGATTTTTCTTGTAGATGTACAGAAAAATTCTGAGAACTCTTGAGTGCGGGAACAAAACCAAATAACTGTCATGGCAACAAGAATGTACTCAAATTAAACAATAGGGAATTTATGATTTGGAACAAAGGCCCTAGGCTTAACTTGGGTTTGGCTGGGTTTTGCCCTTTCTGTATTGCAAAGTTTTTAAAATGGATATAGTGTTCTATTTCATGTTGTGGGAGAGTAACTTGAAAGCTCTAATTGGCTATTTTTAGTCTTTTGGGTTAAAAAAAAACCCTAATGGCAGATCAACCTTTCCCTCCCTCCTGCTGTGCACTTGCTAGAACAAACCTTTGAAGTTTTCCAATGAAGTCTTATGTATAAATACCTTCAAAATTAAAATATTTTGTTCTGGCCCGTCTCCAGACGATGGGAAGCTCTGGTCTGTCCTTACGTACTCAACATCTCAGTTTCACCTTTCTGCTGAAAACTAGCCTCTTTCTCTGCTTTTTCACTTTCAACACTTCAATTTTAAATTTGCTCCCTCCAACCATTGACAGAAGAAGAGATGGTTTTTATATGCTGACTTTCTCTACCACTCAAGGAAGACTCAAACCGGCTTACAATTACCTTCCCTTTCCCTCTCCACAACAGAAACCTTGTGAGATAGGTGAGGCTGAGAGAGTTCGGAGAGAACTGTGACTAGCCCAAGGTCACTCAGCTGGCTTCATGTGTAGGAGTGAGGAAACCAACCCGGTACACCAGATTAGAGGCTGCCGCTCATGTGGAGGAGTGGGGAATCAAACCCGATTCTCCCGATTAGAGTCCACTGCTCCAAACCACCACTCTTAACCACTACACCATGCTGGCAGGAAAGTACACAGGCTTTTTTTTTTTTAGTTACAAAGAAACTAAGCCCAGTACTGAGGGATGGTACTAGTTTGGTTGCAAAGCAGTATTACTAGGGTGTACTTTTCAGGTCGCCAAGTACCTATATCTGCATTCACACACTTGTAAGCATGGGATTGTCTCTTCTTCCCCTTGACCATGGAAACTGTCTTACATGGGAACATGGTTCTGTAAACTGTTTCCTAATCAGAATGGTAGTGTGTGTTCATGTGTTTGTGTGTAAATTAGGGAAAGGAGTGGGTGATAGCTATCCATTGTTTCTGAATGGGTTGATATTGCTTCTTTCATTCCTACTATTTTGTGTTTCCTGTTAACTATTCATATTTAGTGGAGAAGTCTAAATATCTTCAAACCAAATTGCAGTAAAGTTCATACATTTACAGATGACGTTTAACCCCAAAGCCATATTTATTTACTTAGAATATTTTTATCCCACTTTTCACCTGCATGGGGGGACCCAAAGCAGCTAACAAAACAAAAGAGGCAACAAAACACTTTGCAAAAACATATATGCTCCAACAGACTAACTTCAGTAGTAGCTTCAAGCGGGTAATGAGCTACAAAGATGTCCCAAACCTGGTAATGGTTCCCCTGGTATGGCTGCTGCTGATTAGAGATTTCCCAACAAGGAAGATTCTTTTTGTGTTGCTTGCTGGCCACACAATTTTTTATTCCTAAAGCAATTCAATAAAGGAAGCCACGGCCTTCAGTTTGCAAGACCTGAGAAAGGTTGTCAGTGATAGGATGCTTTGGAGGTGATTAATTGATAGGGTCATCATAAGTTGGAAGCATCTGGGGGTCTGACAGGGCACAGGGCAAGGCAGCCAGCCCCAAGGAAGCTTTACAAGCCCCACAATGGCTTACCCAATGCCAGAGTGAGACTGGAGGGGCAGGGGCTAATAATGAGACCTGTTAAGGGGCAGACCTCTACATGCTTTCTAGTAATCCCCATTTAAAGCTAAAATACAATGTTGTAAATTGCACACATCAGGTTGGATTAATGAATGCTGATTGTGGTGAGGGAGGTACATTCTGCGGGATTGCCTCTCCCGATATACCTCCCGAAAGAGTTCTTCTCTCATCTGGAGAAAATCTTCTGG
The DNA here is from genome assembly GCF_029931775.1 of Euleptes europaea. NCBI lineage: Eukaryota > Metazoa > Chordata > Lepidosauria > Squamata > Sphaerodactylidae > Euleptes > Euleptes europaea. The sequence goes on along the minus strand of NC_079316.1, from coordinate 30,208,875 downwards.
TGATCCCTGGCCTAATGACTGTCCTTGGCCAGGGCCTTTTCAGCTCTGACCCCAGCCTGGTGGAACGCTATACCCAGTGAGGTTTGGCCCCTGTGGGTTTTAAAACGGTTCCTCAGGGCCTGTAAAACTGAACAGTTCCGGCAGGCATATGGTTGAGGAAAGCAACAGTCTTCCATCTGACTGCCCCCCCTTCTCCTCCTCTTTTCTGCTCCCTTTCTCTCTGCTAACTTTCCACAAATGGTACAAATCGTTAACTGTGCTGTGTTATTATGTTAGAGATGTATCTGCTGCTGTGTCAGTAAGGAAGCTGGTTTTATTGTTGTACTTATGTAATTATTTCCTGTTTTTACATTGTTTTAAAAGACTGTGAGCCTCTCTGAGCCTGGCTTGGCCAGTAAAGGGAGGCTTAAAAATAAAATAAATCAAATCATTTTGCACATATCCAGAGCGCTCTTTGCTGAATTCATATTTCCAGAATGGAGTCTTGGGGAAATACAGTGATTAAATGCTTTCATCCCAAAATACATTTTTTACATTCAGGCATAGCAACCTATTCTAATAAACAGCTGCATACTCATTATTTGGCCTTACCCAGATTCTTTACTCTAAGTCTTAGTTCCTGCGCCAGATAAGGGAATTAACTGTAAGTATGCACTGATTTTGTTTAAGAATTTTCTTCCACAAACCTGCTCTCTAGTTTTAGATGTTTAAGTGTCTCTTACAGACAGAGAAGTTAGGACTTGGTTGGGATGATGTGAATGTGGGAAGGATTAGAAGGTTGAAGCTTTGAGTGCTACTGCTTCTGGAGGCCACCAACTCTACTGATTATAGGCATAGAACTTGATTTCCAAAATTAGCAAATAACATTATTTTGTATAAGCAAGCACATTGGCCGTCCAGAGTATGACAGGTAGGGTTGCCACCTCTGGGTTGGGAAACACCTGGAGATTTGCGGGGGTGGAGACTGGAGAGGGCAGGGTTTAGGGAGGGGAGGAACCTCAGCTGGGTACAACGCTATATAGCTCACCTCCAAAGCAGCCATTTTCTCCAGGGGAGCTGCTCTGTCATCTGGGGATCAGTTGTAATTCTGGGAAATCTCCAGCCCCCACCAGGAGGTTGGCAGCCCAGGTTCTGCAAGTTTCCACTTTGCAGGGAGGGACATAGCCCAGAATAAGGTGGTTCAAGTGAGAGGTCTAGTGCTAACAATAAGGCTACATTAGTTCTGTCTTTGATACAATTCAAAAAGTATCCCCGTTGTATGCATCACAGTTAGGGCTGCCAGCCTCCAGGTGGGAGCTGGGGATCCCCCTGAATTACAGCTCATCTCCAGTCTACAAAGATCAGTTCCCCTGGAGAAAATGGATGCTTTGGAGGATGGACTCTATGGCATTCTACTCCACTGAGGTCCCTGTCTTCCCCAGTCTCCTTCCCCAAATCTCCAGGAGTTTCCCGACCTGGATCGGGCAACCCTAATCACAGTCCCTTATGAATCATCATATGTCTAGCATTTTAAAGATACATCTGTGCTTACCCAGAACTGCCCAAACCACTTCCTGTCACAGGAGGTGGTTTAGTGATGTATACTTGAGTAGAATAAAATAGTTGGATGATATTCACAGTATTGCTTTAGTTGTGCATCTCAAAAAAATATTTTTTCATTGGAGGAAGCCTTTTGAACCTTTTTGGGCCTCTCTCAAGTCCTGAGGGGAAAGAGGGTTATGTATGTATGTATTTATTTATTTGTTGCATTTATAGCCCGCCCCATTCCCAGCAAGCTGGGCTCTCAGTGGGTCACAACAGTAAAATTCAGAAAACGTTAGTTAAAACATACTTTAAAACATTAAAATTATATATTCCAACTGGTACGAAGGTACAATGGAGCAAAATGGCATTCATTTCACTAATCACAGGCACTGGAGAAACTTGGCCAGGCAATGAACCTCCCAAGCCAAGTTTGGCGGGAGGATGGGAGACCAGCAATAATAGTATTCTTATAATACTGCAATGTCAGACACAAACAGTTGGATGTCTTTCAAGAATGTGCTTTTAAAAAATGGCTTCTAATATAACTTTACCGAGAAACCATATTGACACAAGAATTAAATTGAAACTATTGACACAAGAATTAAATTGGTGTGTTCTGGTTATGATTTATAGAGTAAAGCCCTTTATGTGACAGGTGCCCCTAATATCAACCGCAAACATCTAAGGATAAAGAGGTGTGAAACAAGGAAATAAAGCAAGTCCTGAGGGGAAAATTGGTGGAAATTGGCATGACCTTATATATCTCCCCCCCCACACACACACACTTTTAACAACAAAAAATCATTGTTAAAAGGTAAGGACCAGCACTTTGAATTGGTCCTGAAAAACACATAGACAACCAATGAAGATATTTCAATACTGGGGTGGTACATTCAGATTGGCTTTCTCCAGCCTAAGGATGGCCTATCATGCTCTGTGTCAATTAAAGTGTCCAAGGTGTCTTCAAGGCATGGAGCATGTTACATCAGTCAAGTCTTCAGGTGTTTGGATCATTGTGGCCATGTCAACTTAATCTAGGAGGGCGGAACAGGTTGTGTGCCAGATGTGATGCATGAAAGGCCTTTGGATAGCGAAGCAACTTTCCTTCTTGTCAGGACACAATCTAACAAAATCTTTCCAAGCTCTTCCTGGGATCTGCTTGTACTGGTTGGATAGCAAGACGGACTTGCCTTATCTAGTGTTGAAACAATTATTTTCAGAACATCAGCTTATCTGGATCCATCTTACCTGGATTCACCTTCAGCTTGATCCATAGCAGATTGCAATATTCTTGTTGCCAGAGTGGAAATGATTATCAGGAATTTGAAGCAATGACAGAATCATTTTATTTTTGTGAGGAAGTTTAGACATAGCATGAGAAGGCATATAAAGTGTGTTTGAAAACTATATTTGAGGTGCCTCTGGTGGCATATATGGGGTACCATTGAAGGGCAGATATTATAATCAACAGGTAACAGCTTTTATTGTGTGTTTGGAGGTTGGTAAAATGAGTACCCAGCTTGCTGGGAGTAAAGTGTAAATGACTGGTGAAGGCAATGGCAAACTACTCCGTAAACATATACTTGCCCAGGGGACTACCTTTACCTTTAAGGAGGAAGAACAAATCTCTGAAGATAACCAAGCAGTGCTTCCATTTATAGAAGTGTTTTTAATTCAGGTTTCACACAGGAGGTATAGTCTTTTTAAAACCCCACACTACTATTCTGAGTAGACATAGGACTGTTAATTTATTGCCAAGTATTCTGTGGCAATCTTGTTTCCCTTTTTGATTGGAGTTTGAAACTGCATTTAAGGAAACATCCACACATCAAATGTAAGAAGCAATTGCTACTAGGAGTAGCTTAAGTATTGTTAGCTTTCATAAAGCAAGACCCCCCTGCCTTCTGCTCCTTGTTTTGTTTGGCTAGTATGTACAGAAAGCTAATTTCCCAGGCTTTTGCAAAGAAGGAAGGGATGTTTTACAACATCATCTGTATGATTTATGGATGGAGGGGGAAGAAGAAGAGCCTTTTAGTGTAACAGTGGGGCCCAGTCCTGCCTTTTGCTTGATTGCAAATAAGGAGCAGAGTTGGGTCTAGTTCTCACTGTTGAAGGCGTGGGTCCAACACAACCTCGCACTTTTAGCCTGGGATCTCATTTGGGAAGGAGGGCCACTGCGACTATGTTCTGCACAGAGAGCTGCGTTGCTTGTCTCCACAAACTCCTTTGTGCCTTCTCAGGTGGTGCCATCCTGCTTTGAAAATGCCTCTTACCATTGGTAATTCCTTCCACTTGCTTAACCAATTTGAAGTTCAAGTTTAGAACAAATAGGAACTAATAATTTTTTTGGACATTTTCTGTGTACAATTACAAGCTGAGCTTCTTGATATAAACAGTACTGTAAATAACTCCACATGTGCACAACTCCAGTGTATGTATGGGGCAATCCATAATCTTGACTTGTATGGGGCAATCCATAATTACGCAGAGGTCTTTGTGGACTTCGTAGTCTTTGAAAGGTTTGGAATTGTTTAAACCTTGGATTTTCCAAAATGGATACGTAGTTCTTCAGCATCTGTCTTTGTACTTGTTATCTCATCTTTGAACTAATTACGTCACCGGTTACTCTGTGTTGTTTAAACAAAATACTTGTAGCAATAGCAATCCTAAAGACGAGCCATACTGGATCAGACCATCAAGTCCAGCAGTCTGTTCACACAGTGGCCAACCAGGTGCCTCTAGGAAGCCCACCAGCAAGACGACTGCAGCAGCACCATCCTGCCTGTGTTCCACAGCACCCAAGATAATAAGCATGCTCCTCTGATCCTGAAGAGAATAGGTATGCATTATGACTAGTATCCATTTTTACTAGTAGTCATGAATACCCTTCTCCTCCATGAGCATGCCCACCCCCTCTTAAAGCTTTCCAAGTTGGCAGCCTTCACCACATCCTGGGGCAGGGTGTTCCACAATTTAACTGTGCGTTGAAGTGGCCTTGTATCCAGAAAGGCCCTAGAAAGCTTACCTCTTTAGGTTTTAAAAGACATTTTCTGTGTGGGCTTAATTTTCTGATTTTAGCTATTTTTGTCCTTCCTCTGGTTTAATAGGGCACAGATCAGCATAAAGTCAGAGTTCAGGAATTTTAGGGATTTCCTGAACACAGTATTGTTATTTGTATACCACACAACTGCTTTCAGCTGTAACAGGAAGAGAGCTGGTTTTATCATTTCATTTACTTAGATTTAGTAAAACGATATGCTGGTGGTACATTTTGCAAGCTCTGTGGTATTTTTATCATTTACCGTTTATTAACGTGTTTGTTGCTTGCTTATTTTTCTATGGCCGTTTCTGCATGGGTTATCTGCCTTGAGTTCAATGCTGATGAGCAGGGGGCTTTTTCTGTTTTCCCCACAGCATTGTGGTGCATTTGTGTACTTCCCAGGGTTTCCCCAGCTTTTCTCTGATCTTTTAATTGTTTTGTATCAAAGTTTTGGGAAAGGTTGCAGTAAAGGCTGGATGGCTGCTGTGTAAGTAAGAAAGTTCGTGGTTAGGGCTGCCAACCTCCAGGTGGCACCTGGAGAATCTCTTGCTATTAGAATTGATCTCCAAGATCAGGTCCCCTGGAGAGAATGGCTGCTTAGGAGGGTGGACTCTATGGCATTATACTATGCTGAGGTCCCACCCCTCCCCAAACCCCGCCCCCAGGCTCTACCCCCAAAATCTCCAGATATTTCCCAATTCAGAGCTGACTTCTTGTTTGTTAAAGCATTGGCAATTGAATATTGTAATATCAATATAAGGTTAACAATATTTGTAATAGGTTCTCTGAATTCTCAGCGTTATTTTTTTTGTAAAAATTAAGTCTCTAGCAACTTTTATTGCAGAGAGATTTGCAAAAGAGAAAGAGATGGAGATTTACTTTAAAAAAGATACCTGAGAAGCTTTCAGAGAAGTTAGACATATTGTTATAACATTGTACTGGTATAATGATATTTAATTGCTAATTTTTTTTAAAATTGAAAATCCTCAGTGGCCAGGGAAGGGGAATCTGGAGGGAGACCAGGTTCAGGGAAACTGTGGGGATACTTGCTATGTAGAAGCCTTGTTGCCGGTGTGCTGTATTAGCATCTGCACCAGTAATGGGGAAACCACGCAAGCCTGTCCTGTGGAAACCACCTTTAGCACAGAAATAATTTGTTACTGAACTCTTTGATCTCAGATGGTAAGAAGGAACTAATTGCACACATAGATATCAGATTAGAAATGTGATACATTTCTCGGTACCTTTAGTTAAAAAGCTTGTTAAAGCTGGATGAAAAAATAGTGGATGGAAAAGTTTGTCTTACCAGTGGACATCGATGAAAATTAAGCTTAATTAGAAGCAGCATATTACGGCAACAGATAACTGGAACTTTTACAGTTCATACCAGTAGGGTATAAAGAGCAACGTGAACGAATGCAAGAAATTTTTGAAGTAAAAGCCTTTTGCTCAAGTTTCGTCATGTTTTTCCCAAGTACAGACGGTTTCCATTGCGGGCAGGTCTTAATGATGCATCAAGTGTGGCTTTTTATATGCCAACAGTGACAATCCATGTATTATAGTGAAGTTCAGAAGTAAGATAACATGGCGCATAATGAGAGTTAACATGCCTAGAAAACAATCAGTGTGTTTCAAGAATAACCTCTGGCGCAAAATGTGGTGGGACCTTCTGATAAGTTGACACAATTTTTCCTTTTGGGAATGCAGATGATTTTTAAACAGATCAAGTCTGTTCTATTTTATCTTTTAATTATAAGAACATTTAACATTTATATCCTGACATTTGCTGACTTGCTGTCAAGACGTGTGTGTGTGTGTGTGTGTGTGTGTGTGTGTGTGTAAAGTGCTGACTGATGGTAACCCCTTATAGAGCCGGCATGGTGTAGTGGTTAAGAGCGGTGCTCTAATCTGGAGAACCGGGTTTGATTCCCCACTCCTCCACATGAAGCCTGTTAGGTGACCTTGGGCTACTCAGTTTTTTTTTAAAAACTCAGCCTCATCTACCTCACAAGGTGTCTGTTGTGGGGACAGGAAGGAAAGGAGATTGTAAACCAGTTTGATTCTCCATTAAAAGGTAGAGAAAATGGGCATATAAAAAACTCTTCTTTTTTAAGGCAAGAGATGTTCAGAGGTGGTTTGCCATTGCTTTCCTCTGCATAGCAATCCTTGTATTCCTTGGTGGTGACCCATCCAAATGCTAACCAAGGCTGACCCTGCTTAGCTTCTGAGATCTGACGAAAACGGACTAACCTTGACCATCCAGGTCAGGGCTCCCAAGGCATAATGCACCTAAAAAAGGGCCAAGTCCTGGTTGCAGATCAGTTCCTTCTCTCACTTGCTCCTTCTGCAGAATAGCTGGCCGCTGTCATAAAATACAAGGAAGGGGCCCGGCAGCAGTTGATCAGGCAGGCTGATGTAACGGAGGTTCTTCTCTGCTTTGTACAGAATGGTTGGTTACTATGCAGTGTTAGTATAGTCTAATAAATGTTGCTCAGGTTTTAAAAGAGAATATTCAATTTATTTGCTTTCTTTAATCTTGTAAATTCCTTATAGTTTTTTCCCTTATAGAGCACGTTTTCATGTTTTATCGGTGTGTTTTGAAATTGGAGTCAATGAGTCTGTACAATTTCTGCTGTATCCTTCTGTCCTGCGACGGCCGCCAGCCACAGCGTCGCGGGCCCTCTTCCCCCAGCAGCACTTAACGAGCTGTCCACGCTCAGGAGCTGCCCAAGGAGGTTTTCCCCCATTGCTGCCGGCGAGAGCCACCGACGGCTCAGGAGGACGTGGAAAGAGGGAGCGGCTCGAGAGCCTGGAGGAGCGGTTGGCCAGCCGGCATCTTACCGCCGCGTCCTCTCTCTCCCACAGGAAGCCTGCCTGAGAGAGGAGCACGGAGAGGGACCTTCCTGCGGCCGGCAGGAAGGCCGGAGGCCAGCCGGGAGGAACTAACGGAGGGTGGGGGCCGGTGCCGCAGCCTTCCAAGCGTCCCGCTGGCCAGCTGAGCGGCGGGCGGGCAAGGCCATGAAGGGGGCGGGGCAGGTGGAGGCGGGTGGGGCTGATGGAAGTCCCGGCCCAGCCCTTATAGAGCCGGGGGGGAGGGGTTTAAGAGGAAAGTCCCCTATAAAGGGAAGGCGGGAGTGGAGGCCGAGGAGGATAGCCAAGGGAGGGCAAGCTCCGTATAGCCCACAACCCTGGCTGACTCGGACGGAGAGGACAGTTGAGGCTCTCCGAACGAGTGGTCTGAGACCGAGGAAACCCCGCAGGAGCAAGGGTCCGTAGGGAAGTCGCCCTTAGGGGGCGCTAGGGCCCCCCCCCCGGGCCCTACAACTTCCTTCAAGGAAATTAGGATAGTGATGGTATACATGCTTTTCTCCTTCTCCATTTTATTTCCAAAACAACTCTGTGAGGTTGGTTAGGTAGTGTTGGAATAGGCAATGTCTGGTGTACAAAGGAGAACAGAAGAAGGTCCTGCAGGGAGCAGCAAGAGGATAATTAGATATGATAGTGAGGACAGGACCTTGTCTCCTGTGTCATTCCTTGTCTTGTCTCCAGGTTGCTGGTCTTAGGGCGATATCCTGCTGCTTCTTGGAAGTTCCACACTTAGCCTCTCTCTCTCAGCTAGTGATGTAGTGATGTAGCCTCTCTCTCTCAGCTAGTGTCCTACTATCTCTGTCTCTCCTAGAATCATAGAGTTGGAAGGGACCACCAGGGTCATCTAGTCCAACCCCCTGCACAGTGCAGGAAGTGAACAACTATCCCCTCACCACCCAGTGACCCCTACTCCATGCCCAGAAGATGGTGGGGGGAAACCCTCCAGGATCCCTGGCCACTCTGGCCTGGAGGAAAATTGCTTCCTGACCCCGAAGTGGCGATCAGCATTTCCCTGGGAACTACGGAGTTACTTCCACATTAAAACCAGACAACTAGTTTTTCCGGGTTTTTTTTCTGTTTTAGTGGAAATAGTAGTTTTTCTTTTTTTAAATCTGCATCAGCTGAGGTTTTGTAGCACTTTATAAATTTTACTCTGCTCTCCTCCTTCTAATATTTTCTGCAAACTGAGAAAGACGTAGCTGCAAGAACCCTGTAGTCCATTTTTATGGTTCATTTACCCTAACATTCTGTTGTAGACTAGCCAAAGGGCGGCTGTCTCTAGCATTTCCTATTTGTGAGTTTTTCAGAGGTACCTAAGCCACTGCAGAAGTCCTACTGATCCCACAAATGATTATGATGGTCTGATAGCAACTGAGTCAGAATATCAACTATTATCAGTCAGTACTGCTAGTTCTATATCTAAGAAAAAAATTTGTGCAAGACAATCTGCAAAGGTAGGAGGATGTGGGAAAGCTAGGTGCTAACATTATGGTTCTGGTGTGTTACTGCTGATAAACTAGTCTGCATAAAGCACTTTCTAGATCATATCTCAGGAATCTGAATCTGGTATAATAAGCAGCCTTTGCAATCTGTGATTATGTGTGAGTAAAGTGCCTTCAAGTTGCAGCCGACTCATGGTGATCCCTTATGGGGTTTTCAAGGCAAGAGACTAACAGAAGTGGTTTGCCAGTGCCTTACTCTGCATAGCGCCCCTGGTATTTTTTGGTGGTCTCCCATCCAAACAGTAACCTGGGCTGACCCTGCTTAGCTTCCAAGATCTGAGAAGATCGGGCTAAACCATGCTGCCTCCCCTCCCCTATGTGCTTCATCTATTTATAGAAACTGGTTTTGATGGTTGCATCTCCAAATTTCATAACCGCACATACTCTTTTTATTTGTTTCGTTGTCATAAAGATTTTTTCCCCATTTTGGAAAAGTCACAATGGCTTGTCCATAGGCAGTGGACCAGCATCATTAAAGATGATAAAACTAGCTACAAAATGTTTTCTAAGAAGGGCTTTAACTTTTATTTTCTTTTTATTTTAAATATTTGTGTTTTGCTTTTCTAAAAGTCTTCAAGGTTGCTGGTGATAGGGGCTTTCCCAGCCCCCCTCCAGAGTTTTCAGTTCTGTTTTTTATACATTTGGTTTGTTCCCCTGAAAAGGGGATGGGGAGACAGTGACTTCAGAGCGAGGAGTATCATTTTTGGCGAGGGTGCCAGCTGGAAGCCTGATGTGTGCAATGGCCACAACACTGTTCCTTTTGGCAAATGGCCCCTTACAAAGCCCGAACTCCCTGTCTTTCTCTCACTTTGTCCCTTCATTACCATAACGAAATGGGGCTGAGGTTGCTGTGATCCACTGGGCCCTTCCAGGCCTTTGTAGAGGCAGACCCCTGAAATTGACCAACGTTGCTTTCCTATGCTGAAAGACACCCGTCCGTTGCAAATACTGGCGGCAAGATGTTTCTGGCAGACCATGCCACCCCATCACCCCCACATGAATGGAACAGGGCAGACAGGGACGAACTATGTTCAGTTGAGCATTTGTGCCCTTTCTGAGTGTCCTCCCAATCCACTGGAATTGTTGGCACAACCTCGTTCAGAGCTGACCTGTCCCCCTCCAATGCGGCCCTGGGTCAATAAACCCAGCTGCTTTAGCATTGTGCGATGTTCGCATTCTTTGCAGGTGCTGTCTACCAAGGGCACGCTGTCTGAACAAGCAGCTTTGACATGGTTCCTTGCAGGATGAGGACTATCTGCTCCACTGGCAGATTGAAGCATCAGTGTTCTTCATCAGCCTCCCCACCCGCTCTCATTTGTTATGTCTACGCACACAACGAAACAGCTGTGGCAAATGAAAACACTTTATTGAAGGGCTTTTAGGGGAAAGGGGCCAAAAGAACCAGAATCCACCTCCACTTTAACCTCATGGGAAATGGGTGTTCCATTCCTGGGGCGCACTCCAAATGGAGTGAAAGGCAAAGAAGGGCAGCAGACTGTATATAATAGTTGATTTCAAAAGGCAGCCTTGGTCTATGGCCAGGACACTGTTGGGCCGGTGGCATAGCGGTCTGATCCAGAGCTTGCCCTGTTGGATCTTCACCTGCAGAAGGAAGAAACAGGCACATGTGCATCTGCAACAAGGTGCCACAAGTGCCTTGGTGGGTGCTTAGAGGGCCATCTGGGGTCATCAGGGAGTGTACTCTGGGGCCTATGGGTGAGACCTCTGTCACAACTGTGCCTCCCTCCACAAAAGCTGGCACTGTCCAAAACATCCTCACACCTCTGGCATACATGTCCAAATCAGCAGCAAAAGATGGCCCACTTTGGCAGCCACAAGGGAAGGAGGTGGCTAGTTGTGCTTTTAGTCAGCATCCTGAGCTCCTTGGGGCCTTGTTTTTCCTATCAATGGCTGCCTATGGGCCTTGCTTTGTTTTTTGTTGGTGCAACTTTGTGCCTCCATCAGGGGGTTGAAACACATTAGGGACTAAAACCAGCCACGCCCCACGATCCACCCACAGCGATGCCAGTGCAGATCCCTGCACCTGAGTTGCGCCAGCACCCAAGAGCAGCACAGCTGCACTGGGGTTCTGCGCTGGTGTAAGCGGCCCTTATGCCGGCATATCTCCAAGAGTGTCTTCCCAATCCCAATTTTTTGCATGTGCTATCTACCAACAAGCAGCTTTGACAGGATGAGGACCATCTGCTCCAGTGTCAGATTGAAGCATCAGTGTTCTTCATCAGCCTCCCCACCCACTCTCAGTTGATGCCCACACACACAACGAAACAGTTGTGGCAAATGAAAACATATCTCCAAGATATGCTGGCATAAGGGTCAGTCAGCTCCCTAAACCCATTCTCCCACAGCCCGTGTGTACCATCTTGAAAGTGAACTTTAATAAAATGGTATGGTATACCCTAGGCATGATGAGGATTAGATACTTAAGTTGGAAACTTACTGCTGTTTTTGCCATTTTTGTGTTTCTAGTTAACAGCTGGCATGATTGCTCTACCCATATAAGGGGATGTCTATGTTTTTGTGATTTTTACAGATGGCACCTAATGATGAGGCTGTGGTAACACTGCTTTGTGAATGGGCCGTGAGCAGTAAGAGATCTGGCAAGCATAGGGCTATGGCTGTTGCCAAGCTATTGGAGAAGAGGCAAGCTGAAATTGAGGCAGAAGTAAGTTGCCTTATAGTATAATGAATGTGGGTGGGGGATATAATCCATTTAAGAGGAAGTCCCTTTGACTTTGACTGTAACCAACTTGTTGTGGTTCATTGATTTTGGTTCTTTACCTCAGACAGTGTCTAATACTGAAAAATTTGGTTTGTTCTTTTTCACAGATGTCATCTGGCTTTTCCAGATTACAGTGGGGCCAGGAGAAGGGATCAGTTTCGTAGATGTGATGTTAGAATTCTACACTGATTGTCTATTTCCTCATCTGTTTTCATCTTTGTAGAGATGCAGTGAGGCAGAAGTATTGGACGAGAAGGAATCCATTTCTTCATCATCAGTTGCTGGATCCAGCCTTCCTGTATTCCAGAATGTGTTCCTTAGGTTTTTAGATACTCAGGCTCCCTCGTTATGTAAGCATCAATTCAGCAGGATGAATCTGCTTCTACAGCTACTGAATTGGTTTTGCTCCATTATTGTTTTGCATCTTTGACTATCCCTCCCTTCCCTTACTTCAGCCTCACATACAAACTTTTTATGCATACGTCTTTAATGATCCAGAACATTCTTTTGGGAGCTGAAGCAAAAGCTGTTGGCTTTGCGCCCAGTTTTAAGGAACTTAGTCATCAGCAATGTGTATTGGGATAAGAAAAATATTTTTAGCTTGCATTACCTCGAGGGCTACAGTGTATTGTTAAAATTAGATGTATGATAAACTTGTTAAAGTGTAAGACCCAAACAAGAAGATGCTAGCTAAAATCAAAACACTGCCCTAAACCCAAATGTCCTGCTGTGCTTCTCAGGATTGTTTGTACCTATGTGGTCATGATGGCACATTTCTGAGACATTGTGGTGGTCACACAATTTATAGTGGCTGCATATGAACCACCCACTTGGAAGTACCAGTTCATACAATGACTGCATGTTATTGGAGTGGCCCCATATGCATGAGGTTATTGAGAGTGAACTATTTTAGAAATTATAATAGCATAGAGGGAAAGTGAAAAAGACCTGCAAATCTTTTTTGAAATCTTTGCGTATTGAAATTTTTATTCAATTATCTGTTTATTCATTAGAACATGAGATTATATCTATTCTGCTCTGAGGACACTTGCCATCCTAAGCATCCTGGCAATGTCAATCTGACAATCCATTTGGATTTTCTTTTTCTTTGTTGTTGTCACCTGCCACTGTAGGGATAGACTTTCTGGTGGGGTGGGGAAAGTTTGCTGTAAGCGAGCCACATTGCTCAAGTGCAGAAGGACATTTTTTGCAGAAATTATAAATTTGGATAACCTTTAGTTGCATGCAGAACTTAAATAGAGGGCTTTCTGAAAAGTGGATGAAAATGTGAATGAAAAACAATTTGCAACAGTTTGAAAAGTGGTGATATGCATACATGATATACTGAAGCAACCTCATAACTTGACAGCTCAAGTAGTATTTGGTAATGTAGATGGATTTATCTTGAAGGGGTCCAATTCATTATGAGGGGTTCTTTTTTTTTGCAACCTACCTTACAGCAAGCCTCAGTTCTCAAAAATGCATTGTAAACTGCATGCCAGACTGCCCAACCCCTGAGCATCTTTTAGAACTGTTGTAGGATTTCTGTCTATGGACTGATGTGACGGTAGGATGCTGCGTACGTTTTTCCTCACCCATCACATCCCCAGTAGCAGTGACCAAGAAGTTTTGGTTATGGTGTGTTTGTGAGTGGTCAGTAAGGCAAACAGTGCATTCCTAAGGAGAGTTTCTCCAGTCTAAGCCCATTGAAATGAATGGGCTTAGACTGGACTAACTCTCCTTAGGAATGCACAGTAAGTATAAAAATAACTGGCTGGATAACACGCTGCAGTTACAGATGGGACATGGGGAGGGTAGCAAAATTGTATTTTCCTCAGAAGAGCTATTACATAGTGGTTGGGTGAGAAAGTAAAGCTAGTTACTCCCAGTATAGTAATTATTTACAACTGAGGGGAACTGAAGCTCTACTTGAGAAGGGTTACAGGATCACACAAGGTTACAGAAATGATAGAGTCTGTTTCTGCTATGGAGAGAAAGAGAGAGGGGTGGATTTTACTTGGAATGTTCCCTAAACCCAGGAATGTCAGATTCTTGAAACAATGTTAGCTTGTCTCTTCTCAATCCCCTCAGAAGTCCCTAACACACTATTTTTTGAGGTTACCTAACCCAATTCTGCCACTCTATAGGCGCTTGAGTCCTAACTACCTGCGTTCTCAATGTCTGATCTCTATCTACCTAGTTTTGCCATTATTGTCCTTCCCCCCACCTCACACACACACTCCCCTTCCTTCTCTTTCTCTGACAAATCCGCAGCCTCCCATTGACTGGAAACTGTAGAGATTTTCATACGCAGCAGGGAGTCAGGGCTTGACTATGATGTATGGAGAGCAGAACTAGAAGCTGTCCATCACAGCTGACTTTAAAAAAAAGAGAACAGAATAGAGCAGAATGTGTTTGTATAGTCTTCAGATTCTAATTAAGGCTTGTCCGTATAAAAATTCCAGTGGCATACAAGTTTATCACATATCACCAAATAACTCAACGTGTAGATTTAGTTTAAAACCTCGCCATAGTCTTCAGGAAACAAATAAAAATCTGTCTTTATTGATAGCTGACCCAAACAGTGAATATGAGAAGATGGAATTTGTGAACCTGGTTCTCCTTTTTTGTGAATTTATACGACACGATGTTTTCTCCCATGATGCTTACATGTGCACTTTAATATCACGAGGAGACCTAGTCACCGCAGCCTCCCGATCACGCTCACCCACTGGAGAAAATGTGGACGAATGCTATTCTAAGGAGCAAGATGTCAAAATGGAGGTAAGATACGTGTGTGTATATGTTTTTCTCTCTGCAGGATTTTCCTTGGTCAAAAAATGTCCTCCTTTTACAATGAACAAATTGCTCAAAATTGGATTATTAACCTGGTTTATTTTTCAAATTCTCTTTCTTTCTCTCATGTAGCCTCTCATGAATGATGTCCATCTTGCACCAGGCTAGCGATGTAGGATCATCTGCAGCATGGCTGCTTCCTAAGTCTCCAGGGTGGCTTGGGAAGTCCTGGGCTTCATGAGAGTAGCTCATGCTGCTGCTCCTGCCCATTGTCAGGATTGACCCAATGTCTGCAGTTCCTCCTATGTACTTGAGGCTTCAACGGGTAATAGGAGGATGGACTGCTTTATGCCAGAAATGATTCTAACAGGGCATATAAAATCATAATTAGGTAGCACTGTAATATGCTTGTACTTCTGGCTTTCAAAACATAGTTCACGTTCCCACCTTAGGCAGATAATGAGACAGTTACTTTGGATTGAAATATAATCTATCTACTGCAAAGATGGAGAAATGAAAAATGCCAGATGCATGTGTAAACACCTGTTATGTTGCATATGGGTGTCTTTTCTGGATGGTGGTAGGAAAAGGTTTAATTTCCCCAGATATTACCTTGAATTTTATTGGCTATTGGTTTCCAATTATGCATCTGTGGGACCATGGGAATAGCAAAGTCCAACTTTTGAGGTATTTCTGTAAGGTTGTGTGGTTGATAATATAAAATCTATATATAAATGGGTATGGTATAAAAGCCATATATAAATGGTATGGAAACCTCAGGGAGTACTCATCCCTCTAGACAAATCACAATGATGCACCCATTTTCTAGTCACTGTAACACTGAATCTCTTTATCAAAATAGAACACTTCCTGAGAGATCCACCCATTCAGTGGATACAAAACATGGAGGCTGTTCTTTGAGAGGTGTTCTCCCTGAACTTTTTTTTTTTTTTATGCTAATGATTTTGGAAAAAAACTTACTTTGATAGTTCATGGATTGGTAGCACAAATGTCTTCATTCTTAATTTAAGCGATAAACTCTATTTTGCATTTTAAGTGGGATTATTTTATTTTACCAATTTGTGGCCAGTCCCAGGCTTACATTATACTCTGACTGGTGTTTCTTTTTCTCTTTGGTGATCACTAGGAGCATAGTATTATGGAACATATGTACATTGACTCGGGAACCACTAATATTTTTGATGACGTAGACAAGAGTGACTTTAAAACAGACTTTGGTTCGGAATTTCCAGTAGGTTTAACTTCTGATTTTTGTTTTTCAAGACACATTTCCTCATTATTCCACATATACCAGCATGATCTCACACTTAGATACATTCTAACCAACATTTTTTCATATCTTTTAATATCAAAGTATCTCACTTCTCCATAGTCTACTTTCAAAGCTGCTCTTTGAAACAGCTTCACGTTTTTAGGTTTACAAAAGCTGCTTCATCTGTTTCCACTGTGTTCAAAATGCCAGTGTCATAAAGATGTCAAAAGCAATTAAGCATGATGTCATATTCCTTATACTTACTGAGCTTACTATCGTTAAAGATATTTGCTTCTTGAAAATGTTAATTTTTGTTGGAGCTTTTTTGATGCTGTCTGTTGGTCCTTATTCCTTCCTTGTTCATTCAGGGGATGTGGGTGGCTAGGAGAACTTCAGCACCTTATTATCAATAAGCAATCTCAATGACAGGATCCTAAAGGGGAAAAAATTATTCATAGCCTTGTGTGATCTGTTGCAATGAATGCAAGTGGAGAGTCTGCTGCCAGTTCTGGTATTCAGAAGGGCCAATTGTGCAATCCTAAGGGGTGGTGGTGGTTCTGCTGCAGCTGGGGACGGCACCCCTGCGCCACCTCCAGAGCGGCTTGCTGCCGGGCACAGCAAGCTGAAAATGTGATTTTAGAGAAACCCCCATGAAACTCTCCATTGAGTTCCACAGGGCTACACCTGCCTTTTTGCAGACATAACTCAGCGCCTGCAAAAAGGGGCATTTCCAGGCTAAAAGGCATGCCCGGGAACATCCCCTTTGACACCAGTACGAGCCCTTGCACCGAGAAAATGCTGCCAGTGAGGTGTGCTGGTACTCGCACTGCAGCGTGGCTCCCCAGATCCAGCGTAAGTGGTTCTGCGCTGGCGTTAGTGCCACTTTAGCTGGCGCAAGTGGCACTAATGCTGGCGCTGGGGTCACACTGGCTCCAATCCCCCTTTGCCCCCCAGTTAGGATTGGGCTGCCCGTTGTCGCAGGTGAATGTTCTTCCACTCTGAAAACATACAACCCTTTCAAAAATCAAAGTATCACATGTAACTGCAAAGTGTTCCAAAAAAGTAGTGTGTGAACCTGATCCTGCTAACTCATTTATTTAGGAATTTTTTTATGCCACCTCTCCACTGTCCTGCTTGAGGAGGCTTACAAGTGAAAACACTGTATGATCATCATAAATTAACAAGATAAAGAAAAAAACGAGCCATTAAAACAATCAGGGGCGTAAAACAGCATAGTTTAGAAACTATTGATTTACCCAGCCTTCCCCACCAAGTATATGTGGTACCTTGGAGTGAAGTGACTAGTGGAGTTCCTCAGGGATCTGTGCTGGGCCCTGTGTTGTTCAACATCTTTATAAATGATTTGGATGAAGGAATAGAGGGGATGCTTATTAAATTTGCAGATGATATTAAATTGGGAGGGGTAGCAAATATGGTAGAAGACAGAGCCAAGATGCAGGATGATCTTGACAGGCTGGAGAAGTGGGCTAGAACTAATAAAATGCACTTTAACAAAGACAAATGTAAAGTTCTGCATTTAGGTAGGAAAAATCAAATGCATAATTATAGGATGGGGGAGACATGTCTGAACAGTAGTGTGTGTGAAAAGGATCTTGGGGTCTTACTAGACCAAACACTGAACATGAGTCAGAAGTGTGATGCGGTAGCTAAAAAGGCAAATGCAGTCTTGGGCTGCATCAACAGAAGTATAGTGTCCAGATCACGCGAAGTGATGGTATCGCTTTACTCTGCTCTGGTTAGACCTCAGCTAGAGTACTGTGTTCAGTTTTGGGCACCACAATTTAAAAAAGATGTAGACAAGCTAGAACATGTCCAGAGGAGGGCAACAAAGATGGTGAGGGGTCTGGAGACCAAGTCCTCTGAGGAAAAGTTGAAGGAGCTGGGTATGTTTAGCCTGAAGAGGAGAAGACTTGAGGGGCTGTCATATTGAGGATGGTGCCGAGTTGTTTTCTATTGCCCAAGAAGGTTGGACCAGAACCAACTGGCTGAAATTAAATCAAAAGAGTTTCTGTCTAGACATTAGGAAGAATTTTCTAACAGTTAGAGCGGTTCCTCAGTGGAACAGGCTTCCTCGGGAAGTGGTAAGCTCTCCTTCCCTGAAGGTTTTTAAGAAGAGGTTAGATGGCCATCTGTCAGCAATGCTGATTCTGTGACCTTAGGCAGATGATGAGAGGGAGGGCATCTTGACCATCTTCTGGTCACTAGGTGTGGGGGCGAGGTAGTTGTGAATTTCCTGCATTGTGCAGGGGGTTGGACTTGATGACCCTGGTGGTCCGTTCCAACTCTATGATTCTATGATTCTACCTAAATGTGTATTGAAGAATTAGTGGAATGAGGATCTGACTGTGCAGTCTTTATCTCAAGAACTTAGCAAGAGTGGTTACCTAAGCATGTTTTCATGTCACAAGTAACTATAATTTAATCCCCTGTATATATCCAGGAGCATCCCATGCCCTCTAATCCAGGAGCTTATTTCTTGGAAAGGGGAATGCGGGGTACTACTCTCACTTTTATTTTCACTAGGTTGGAGAGAATGCACATTTGAAAATTTGATGAATTTCAATTAACAATCACTTGCATGTAAAGAATTGTGCTGTAAATTTGCTAATGAGGGTTAATCCTTAGCCCCTTATGGACACCTTTGAAAACTGAATAAAAGTACTGTTGTTATTCCTAGACATTTTTCTTCATTTGCATTGATGTGTATCACAAGTATCTGTTTTGGAAATAAAAAGGTTATCCAAGTGAGAAAAAAATACAGAATTGTTTATATTCTGTAACATGCAACAGATATTTCTGTTTACAATATTAAATGTTTGTTTTACATGACCTAGATTTTTTCTGCAATGCCTGGGGAGACTTGTGAGAATCTGAACTCCATATTAGACAGAAGAATTTCAGCAAGCAGTGAAAAGTCTATGAAGAGGGAAAAACTGAGAGAACTGATATTTCCATCAAACTACAATCTCCTTCGTCATTTGCAATATGCAACACATTTTCCAGTCCCTCAGGTAAGTAAGCAGTATTGCCTTTTTGAAGAGTACAGACAAATTTCTGTTGATGTAACTTGAACAATGCCCAATTGGAAATAAATCCCATGTTCAGCGGGGCTCATTGTTGAAATAAGCAACAACTGTAATCACAAGCAACTTTAGCTGGATCAGGCTTCCCCCCCTTGTTTTATCTTGCTAAGACCCATTTATTTAATTAATTAGATTTATATCCCACCCCTTTCCTGGTAAAAGCCAGGCTCACTGGAAGCAAAGAGACTGATCTTAGTTATGACTAAATATTGTTCTGTTGTTTCCAATGAGACTTTCAGTGTAATCCTATGCAGAGCTACTCCAGTCTAAGTACATTAGACTGGAGTAACTCTATACAGGACTGTGTTGTTGGTCATGACTAATTTTACCTGGATTAGGGCCTGCTATAGTATCACAATACATTTATACATTTATATGCTTTCTATTAATCATGTCATAACATCTGCCCAAAGAGGCTTCTCTCTGCTTTCAGAGATGAAACAAGAAAAACAATTTAATTGTTTAAATCATAAATAAATCATAAAATACTATAAATCATAGATAAATCATAAAATATGAACATGGACATATTAAAGTCTGCTGTTCATATGAAACAACCTTACTTTCATTTGAGAATAGCCAATGAAATGTTCCACCATGAAAGCATTTCAGTAAAGGCAGTTGTGAATTCCACGGTGCAGAAACTATTACCTGAATGGATTTCTTCTCCCTTTTCCTGAAGCAGAGCATGCTTTGGTGTGGTTGTCACTTGCCATTAAATACATGGGATATAATCAATAATTGCTTGTGACACATGTTCTATGGTGCAAATACAACTGGAAATACACAGCAAATGCAACTGTAAGGGAATATGTTATGCCAGGGCTGTCGAACTCAATTGTTACGAGGGCCGGATATGATATAAATGTCACTTGGTCAGGTCACGCCTCACCAGCCCAGATTGAGAGTGGGGCGAGGGTAGCTGCCTTGGATGGATCATGGGCTGGATAAGAGTTCTCAACGGGCCAGATCTTGCCCCCAGGCCTTATGTTTAAAACTCCTGTGTTACACTGTGTGTGTGGGAGGGAAAGAAATTGTTACTAGTTCCCCAGAGCACTTGGAGGGATCAGAAAATGTCCTCAGTCTCTACCTGGAGGAAAGATGAGAGAACTGTGCACAAAAAATGGTGAAGAATGCACTTTTAATGTGCAATAAACTGAGCATGTGGAAAGGCCTATGGCCTCTCAACTGAAACATCGCAGTGCTGTGTCAGTTCTTCATGTGTTCCTTGCTGTTCTTCTGAGAGATTATTTTTCTTTTTATGTGATCCAAAAGTCTTGCTCACTTGCAGTCTAAATGTCTTTGAAAGATAAAAATACAAAATAGGGTCAAAGCATAGGTTCGATACTCCAAACAGCAGGGTTGATTCTTTTGCTTTGAAGAGAGATTGTTTCCAGTAGCAATCAGTGGTTATAGATTCGCTTTGAGTCAGAGTATATGGGATCCGAACAATGTGGTAAGGCACAAAGCATATAATGTAGCTTGCAGTGACCAAAAGTATGTTCACCAAAGCTTTTCTTACATGTCTGTAGTTTTCACTGTATTTGTTTTGATAGAGCAGTCTGACTACAAGGAAGTTGGAAATGAGCACTATGGCTGAGAAATTTAAAAATATTGCAGAACATAAGAAATTTGTAAATACATGCCAGTCTCTTCCCATTTTGGTTTTGAACTCGATGCAACCCACAGTTGGCACTTTTTTGATATCTTTGATCGGAATCACCATGTTAGGCATCGTGATAAAGAGAACCATTATCCATACCACTGCTGATATCATCTTGGCGAATCCAGGCTCTTGAATACGATAGATCTTGCATCTGTTTATTAGCTGAAGGCAACGGTCCATGCTTACAAATGCCAAGAAGATGATTGATACATACATGTTGATATAGATGAGGCAAGCTGTGACTTGGCAATGGAATATTTTCAGTCTCCAGGGAGCAATTCCTAAATCGACAATGATTTTCACCGGCAAGGCCAGGGTCAGCAAAAAATCTGCTGTGAGGAGGTTAATTAAATAGATGCTCATACACTTGCGATTCCGCTCTGTATGGGAGAAGGTCCACAGTGCGAAGCAGCTCCCAGTGAACCCGATAAGGAAGACCAAGTAATAAAAATATGTAAATGGTGCCATGTCAGAATAAACACTGCAGGTTGAAGCATTGCGGAAGGGCATCTTATGAACCTTATGGGGCAGACAGAATATGTGTGCTGATCTAAGAGAACAGAACCTATAAAGAATAAAAGAGGAATGAATTAATTTACTTGCACGAGTAGAGTAAATGATTGTTCCCTTATAATTTTTATAAAAAGCAATGGTCAGACCTGAAATTGTTCCTAAGACGCATGAGATTTTCTTCGCTGTTTGGAACCCTTTATTCAGGTATAAGTGGTTTTGTCTTAATGTTTAAGAATTTCTGGGAACGTGTATTACTCTGAGCCTGCATGAGTCTCAGCAGTTTATTCACGCGAAGAGCTGCTCCTCAGTTAGCGGGGCTGATCTTGTCAGCTGCTGAAAAACTGCACACTGTGTTTGTGGGTGTGTACTAAACTTGTGTACCCCTGAAATTTAGTGTGAGCAAATACAAAGTGCATTTTTATGGCCAGGTACATCCTTATGGGAGTATGCACCTGGGATCTGGGACTGGCAAAAAATACTTTGCGCTATCATAGGGTGACATGTTTGCTGCAAAATAACAAGTGAAAGTGGTCCTGATACTTGAGATTAATTGAATCTGGGTTAAGTTTTTGACTTTGGGCATGAGATCTCTTCCCCTGTAATTTTACAAAAGTTTGTGCAATGTATGCATACAACTGCCTGACACAAGAATGCAGTAACTTTGATTATTGCTCTGTAGTCAGACATGCACATTCTTTAATTATTTATTTAAATATATTATGTCCCGCTTTTCTCCAACATGGGGAACTCAAATAAGCTTTATATATATATTTGTGTGTATGTGTGTACAAGCGTGCAGTCAAGTCACAGCTGACTTATGGCGACCCCATAGGGTTTTCAAGGCAAGAGACGTTCAAAGGTGGCTTGCTATTGCCTGGCTCTGCGTGGGCCGAGAGTTCTGAGAGAACTGTGACCAGGCCAAGGTCACCCAGCAGGCTTCATGTTGAAGAGAGTGGGTTTGAACCCAGTACTCCAAATTAGAATCCGCCAATGCTCTTAACCACTATACCACGCTGGCTCTCTGTCTTATACATAAACAATACACATGTAAATACGAAAATACTTACAGTCAGACCTGCCAGTTTAAACTGCTGATGAGCCAGTAGGACGTCCTGGGCTGCTCCTGGTCCCCCCAGCACGGCTCACCCAGGGTGACTGGCTAAAGTCCTTACTCGGGGCTTTATAAGTTTATAAGCTGCAAAAAGGGAAGGGGCAGATGCTCAGCCTGGGTATTATTGGGATGTTGCCAGTTCTCCCACCTGCCCTACTTTTTGTTGAATAAGTGAATGTAGTGAAGAAACTTATACGGTGATGCTGGGCTGCTTGTAAGGATTGTATCAATGCAAATATATGTAATGTTCTTTGAACATTGAAAGCAGTATATAAATGCTAAGGATTATTATTAGAATAATATGCTACATTTCTGCCTCAGTGAGAGATTTAAGGAAGTTTACTGTATACCATATGGTGCACTCCCTTCCCCCCAACTGTCTCATGGTTAGAACGTCCTTCCAGAACTCTTGTTTGATATCAGTTCCCCTCTCCGCTTTCAGATCTCCTCTTAGAAACTTCCTTTTCTATGAGACTTCAGCACAACTTCTTTCTCCCCCCCTTCACAATAAAACTAGACCTGAGCCAATCAATTGTGATTCTTATTCTGTGTTAACTGACTTTTGTTTTGTTTTGAATTACTGTGATTAAAAGCCACCTCAGGAACTTGTGCACTGAGATATTACCATTTTAAATACATAAGTGCATATAAGTGGAATGATCCTCATGTCTTTATCCCTGTCTCTAGCTGTCCCCCTCACTTTGTTGTTTCTTATAGAAAATAGACTAAACTCCTGAGATTAGAACCCTGTCATCTTGTGTTCTATAAAATGCCATATACATTGGTGCTATATCCATAATATGTTGAAGTATATGAACAAACATAAAAATATGTTAACCAAAGAATAAAACAGCAGTAAAGGTAGTCCGCTGTGCAAGCACTGGGTCATTACTGACCCTTGTTTACTAGGCAGGCTATGTTTTACCATTGCCTTCCCCAGTCACTCATTTTGCCGACCTCGGAAGGATGGAAGGCTGAGTCAACCTTGAGCTGGCTTGACCTGACCTGAAACCTTGACCTGAAACTGACTTCTGACTTCTACCTGAAACTGACTTCTGTTGTGATCGAACTCAGGTCGTGAGCGGAGCTTTGACTGCAGTACTGCAGCTTACCACTCTGCAACACGGGGCTACTCAGTAGTGAAATCAAGAACTACATCACCGGGAGGGGGAGGACACACCCACCAAAAGCTTGAGTAAACAGAAGTCCTTGTCCAGAGCCTAAAAATAGTACTAGGTGAACATTATTTGGAGGGAAATTCTGCAGCTGGTGTGTAGACACAGGAAAGGCATTGCATGACTTTGAAAGGGCTACCCCTAGGCCTGGTCTGGAAGCTTCAGTTGGTCTAAAACGCAGTTGCGAGTGTCCTCACGGGGACCCCCTGGAGAGCCCATATTAGACCTGTGCTCCACCAGCTGCATTGGCTCCTGATTGAATGCTGGATCAAATTTAAGGTTCTGGTTTTGACCTTTAAGACCCTAAATGGTCTGGGACCATCGTACCTGTGGGACCGCCTCTCCAGATATGCCCCTCAGAGGGCATTACACTCGTCAAATAACAACTTGCTACTGATCCCTGGCCCGAAAAGTATTCAGCTGTCCTCAGCTAGAGCCAGAGCTTTTTTGGCCCTGGCCGATGGAACTCTCAGTTGAATGAGATCAGAGCCCTGCGGGACTTAGCTCAGTTCTGCAAAGCCTGTAAGACGGAGATGTTCCATTAGGCCTATGGTTGAGGACAGCAACTGTCTCCATCAAAACTGGCCTCCCTGTTCTGGCATTGATACAACTAGCCTAATTCCCATCTTGCCTACTCACCTCTTTCTCCTGACTAAGGGTTTACGTGTGGATAGTGAATCTTAGATTAATTGATATTGCCTAACCATTGTTTTATTTGTTTTAATAAGAGTTTTATGTTTTATGTGTTTTATGTGTATCATTGCGTTTTAACTGATTTCATATATTGAAATTGATGTAAACCACCTTGAGCCCGACTTGTCGGGGAAAGTCAGGGTATAAATTCAATAATAAATAAATAAAGATTGGGGCACCTATTGTAGGTGCCTCTAAGGACTCAGCTAATGGGCAGAATCATGTGGGGAAAAGTGGCCTTGAAGATACCTTGGTATCAAATAATTTAAGGCTTTAAAAGTCAGCATCAGCACCTGCCCAGAAGCTAACTAGAAGTTAGTGAAGTTCTTTGAGAACTGGCAAAATATACTAATTCTATTCTTATACCGCTGAGCTTGTTGTACATAATTTTAGTGGGTTTTAAATTCTGTAATCAGGATAGATAATGGGTGTATTACACAAAAACTTTCACATAGAAGTATCTATTGATGTTTGAGTTATTGTAGGTCAAATCTTTGGTAGCAGCCATTGTTAGAACATGAATACTAAAGAGGAAATGATGAATATTTTTAACATTTCTAAAATATGTAAATGAGGTAATCTGTCCCAGGTGATAAGTCCTGAGGCCTCAGCTTCCTTTAATCATATTGTACCACCCGGTTCTACAGGACACAGAATTGAACAACTTAGGGTGGAAGGAAACAGACATCTAGGTTAAGTGTCAGTGAACTGTAAACACTGGCAAAGCTATGTTCGTAACTATGACAAGTAGAATAAAGACGTTTACACAAACTTGCATATTTACTAATCCTTTATTTTAAATATAAGCCTTTTTAAACATAGACTGTTTTGTAATATGTGCCAACACACATACTACCCTTCTGAGGGCCAGGAACAATGGTGGAATCAAAATGTGGGATTAAACAAGCCAAAACGTTATTCAAGCAACACCTTCTACAGAACTAGTGAGACCGTTTCAATTTCAATTACCCCTGCCAGATAAGCATGAACAACTTGCTGCAGTGGCATAAATCTCTTTATCCCGAATCGCCTCTTGCTCTCCTTGCAGGGGAGAGTGAGGGCTAAACTAGATTGGCCATTGGGCAGTATAGAGCCCCTCCTGGTTATACAATGCCTTTGATGTTAAATAGCCGTTACCCTTATTATTCTAGCCCTGTGGACTTCTGTTCGCACACTCCTTCTATGCTGCTTGCTTTTAGACTTCCATAGGTCCTTCTGCCGAAGTTGTGATGAGCAAACATTAACAAAGGGGCAACCAAATTTAACCGATGAATGGTTTGATTTATAACCTAGATTTTGGAACTTCATTGCTACAGCTACTTAGCAATGAGCTACTTTTGATCATTTCATTTTCCACAGGAAATAAAGTTTTAGTATTAAAAAAGCAAAATGCACACACACACACACACACACACACACACACACACACACACACATACAAACACCGCCATAATGTTTAATACATTTTGTTTTAGATAGTGTTTAATCAGTCAACTCAAAACTCTCAAAAGGTATTGCTAAAACTGTCCTGCTAAAATATACAGGTATTTTGCTCCAAGAGGTATTGTTGAACTTGTATAATTTTATTATATGTATTTTATGTATTTATGAATTTTAGGTATTTTATAAGATTATGCATATTTACTTACGGCTTTGTTAATGAGCAATAAATCAAATTTAGCAAAGGTATTGCTGGAATAGGGCAGCTTTCACTTGGTTATAAAACTAAGTATTTGAATCTGCTGGGAAGGGTGTGTGAGAGTTGCACAAAACTCAAAACGTGAACATTTTTCACAGAAAAAGCCCAGCCCAGGTATTTTTCTTGCTGAATGGAGTTTAGCACTAAACTGTTAGGCTGATGTCTTATGCTGTGGTTGTGGTGAGGCTACTGGTGAATTTATATTCTCCTTTTCTTTTTAAATACTACCTATAGCATCAGTGTCATAATACATGTAATAACTGCCTATGTGGATCAGATTTGGGTCTTAAGAGTCTTCTTAACAGCACCAGTCCAAGGGAAGTAAGATGTAGACTTAAGATATGATAGGGCAGATACATGTAGACAGCAAAACGGAATGGGATCTAGAGGCCCCTTCAAGACTGTTGAAACAATCTCAGTGTTAATGTTTAATGAGCTTGTGATCCTATGTTTTATTTTTGTAGCAACAAAGTAACACAGCTTCCCCAATGGAATGTGGAAAGCAGATTATACATTCGTTCCACTATGGCACTGTGTTGTAGCCAGTCTGCATGGAAATGTGCACCTGTTGTAGTATAAGCTCTGCCCTCAAAATAAGATTTATTTATTTAAAACATTTGTTTCGCATAATTCCTATCAGAATTTTAAGTACAATATATTTAAAAACAATATAATTCGCAATTGTGTGTTGTACTATCTCTTCCTTTAAACTTTAGACTTCACTATGTCTAATGGTTGTTTGACTCAATAAGATTAATTTTACATTGGAATGTTACTCATAATACGTTGTCGGTGAACACATGAAGCTGCCTTATACCGAATTAGACCCTTGGACCATCAAAGTCAGTATTGTCTACTCAGACCGGCAGCGACTCTCCAGGGTCTCAGGTAGAGGTCTTTCATATCACCTACTTGCCTGGTCTCCTTAACTGGAGATGCCGGGAATTGAACCTGGAACCTTCTGCATGCCAAGCAGATGCTCTACCACTGAGCCACAGCCCCTCCCCTCCCACTTACCATGCCTAAAATGTCTGACCTACAGCTGGAAGAAAATCCCCCTCAACAGAGATAATCCCATACTCTTTGTGCAACTTGCTTTGCAATGTGAGATTATAAAGGGACTGATTATGGTTGGACGCCTTATTCTCTCTATTAAAACACACAATCACTAATGCTATTAAGAGAAAGCTACACTGTGGCTCCTCAGTTGCCAGAACTGAATCCTTGATGGCCTTTGCAATGACCACCATTACTTTCAGCACAGTGCATATATAATCTTTTATAAAGGTAAAGTACTCCATTGGGTCACAGTTGCATGAAGTTCCATCTCATGGGGTTTTTAAGGCAAGAGAGGAGCAGAGGTGCTTTGCCATTGACTTCCTCTGCATAGCAGCCACAGTTGTCTTTGGTGGTCTCCCACCCAACTATTGATCATGCTTAGCTTCCAAGATCTGACAAGGTCAGGCTAGTCTGGGCTATTAGGGTTGTTCTATAATATTTTTATTATTATTTGTAAATATTGGTCATTTACACTCTTCTAGTTTGCACTGATGCCAAGGTGGTACATGCTTCAAAAGGAATTAGAAGCTACATACCTGCCTTATCAGCTGCTGTAGTATCTGAAGTGTTGAACGGATCAGTTAAATCTATTATTGTTGTCAGCTCATTGCCCGGTGATGTGCTTCTTTTTCCTCTCCGGCACATTGGTTATGTTAGTTTTCTGCCTCTTGTCTTAGCTGATGTTGTATGAAAGGGGAAAAAAATCTTGTGGTTTCCAAATGTGCTGGTTGACGTAAATGAAACTAGAATTAAAGGTGCTTGCTTCTTAAACAGTTAAGAACTGCTCAAGGAAAGTATTTGTGAAGTAGTATTTTTTCTCAAAGAGTGGGGGGCAGAAGGGAGCAGAGTCCCTTAATAAATTATAATTTTCTGTTTTT
This sequence comes from Euleptes europaea, assembly GCF_029931775.1. Taxonomy (NCBI): domain Eukaryota; kingdom Metazoa; phylum Chordata; class Lepidosauria; order Squamata; family Sphaerodactylidae; genus Euleptes; species Euleptes europaea. Next base: position 30,181,234 of record NC_079316.1, on the reverse strand, counting down.
CATTATGTATGTTAATTATGTAATAGTTTTTTTTGTATTTGTTAAGTTTTGCCTTGAGTGCTGCTTGTTGGGAGAAAGGTGGGGTGTATAAATGTTCTATATAAAAAGTGAATGAAAAGCCATTGTCCTTAGCATGTTTTTATACAATCAATTTAGGATACAGATAGGTATCTCTAGAAAGGAGCTGGGCGAACTTTTCCACAGTTTAAATCCCAGCTCCTCCATAGAGAGACATAGCGAAGTTCCCACTAAAGAATCTGAATACAGCCACTTCGCTATTTCTTTTCTATGGAGGAGGATGGGGGCGACCCCTTAACTCCGGGCCCCTGACCCAATCTTCACCAAGCTTGGGGGTTCTTGCAAGGAGAGTCCCTTGGAGCCATGCTGAAAATTTGGGGGCTCTACCTGCAAAAATGCCCCGCAGGAGACGCGGAAAGCCATTCCTGAAAAAGCCGGTTTGCACATTTGGCTTTGCCATTCTCCCCCCCCCCCCAGTTTTAGGGACTCGGTAAACCCAAACCTGAAATTTTCCGAAATTGCTTTTTTCCAGTATTTTTCTGTTTCGTTTGTAGAAATATCTGTCTTGCCCATTCACAGCTCTAGTCACTGGATTTAAGGATTCTCAGGTTTGGCCAACTTCAGGTTTTAATATGTTGAATACTTGGGATGGAGCACAGGTCAGTTAGATAAACTGTGTCATTATTTTTGTGTATCAAAATGTTGCTGTCCTGATCTGAATAGCCCAGGCTAGCCTGATCTCATCAGATGTCAGAAGCTAAGCAGGGTTGAGCCTGGCAAGTATTTGGTGGGAGACTTCCAAGGAATACCAGGGTTGTGACGTGGAGGCAGGCAATGGCAAACCAACTCTGAATATCTCTTGCCTTGAAAACCCTACAGGGTTGCCATAAGTCAGCTGTGACGACAGAAAAAAATGTTGCTGTTTCCCTCTTTGCTTTCAGTTCTGTAATATAGACAGGAGACCAAAATAGGAATCGAATAGGCTATAACTTTTAACAAAAGATCTGCAACGTGGATAGGTATGCTGTAAAACTCCAAACATCCTCAATGTTGGTGATTCTAAATCAAGCATCATGGCTCTCCTTGTGTATGGGACGTGCCATCTTGATTTAGATCTAAAATGGAGCCAGCTGCTTAGTTCCTTTTCATAGGCGTACCTTAAATCACCTAATTATAAATTACCTGAAGCTGAAGGTGTCCAAAGGATTTCCACATCCAGCCTTTGGTTACAACTCTTTATGTTTGCATGAAGATCCACCTCCTTAGGGAGGCGTCACACAGTGCAATCCTATGGAAAGGTATTCCAATCCATTGAAATCATTAGGCTTAGACTAGAGTAACTCTGCATAGGATTGCTCACTCAAAAGAGTATTTTTTACAATAATGAATCACATTTTCCTTCCTTAGCTAGCACTGTTCTTTCACAGACAGCGTACTACCCTCTTGTGGCTCCTTACCTCCCACTCTTCCAGAAGAAAGGAGTGCTTTGAGCCCTTTTTAAAGGTCTGTTGGTAAATTACTCTTGGCTTCTGAGAAATGTATTCCACCTTCTCAGAAAAGCCGATACAGCTGAAACGCTATTCCTGGGTGAGTAAGTCTCACACTTGCCAGGCGTCCCACTGACTTCCTGCATCTTCCTTAACCTTGGAATGGATTTTATCTTCACTAATGAAGTTCTTTCTTCCCTACTCAACCTTCTTGGTCAGCAGGTTTAACAAGACTGTAGCCTCTTCCTGCCACACTATTAACTTCCTTCCACCAGTTGTTGCTGAACCTGTAGCTCTAAGCATAACAGTATGCTGTATCTGAATATGGTACTTCCATTTTGTGATCATGACTTGTAGGAGGGGCTTTCAAGGGTGGTACTGGGGTGGAACAGGAGCTTTGTGTTAGAGCTGAGGGAACAAGTTATGGGAGTGGCTTGGTGGGATTAGTGCCTTTGCTCACTCCTTTGCTTCTGGAAAGTTCCAGCTTTGACTAGGAACCATGAAAATTAAATACCAGAACTGAAACACAGAAGGAAATTATGATTGTTTCCACCAAAGCTCCCCACAGATTACTCATGTATCCCTTTGTACTTATAAGCACAAGATTGCACATGGGACATGACTCACCTAAACCTAAGCACCAGACTACCAGATTCACAAAGGTAGTTCATTCATTTCTGCCTCCAGGAGGAGCTTCTGGCTACTGCAGATCTCACTTAGACGCATATTGGAGAGGCAAACAAAAGAAAAGAGTGCCGCACCAAACCAAACAGAGACAAAAAGCAGCAATTGATGGAAGGGATAAATATTTAATAATTAAATGGCCCCTACGAATTTTTGCATACGCTTCCTCAGGGGGATCTTTCTTAACTCAAGCGTCCCAAGCAAGCAATGAAACCATTATGATTGTTTCATTGCATGCTTGGGACGTTTGAGTTAAGAAAGACCCCCCTGAGAAAGTGTATGCAAAAATTCATGGGAGCAGTTTAATTATTAAACATTTTTACCTTGCACCAATTGCTGCTTTTTGTCTCCACATATTGAAGACACTCACTATCTTGAAGGAACCCCCTTACCGTGTTTAGTCAGAACTCAGTATCAACTGAATGTTGTGGGCTTTATTAGGAGAAGGAGTGTGATTTCATAAATTATTAGTTTAACCTCCAGCTGGCTCCCTTTTACCAAAGAGAAAAGAGCAGAAACAGGCACCACAGAAGCATGATTTCAACGTGATGCTGGTGAGGCGAAAGAACTTATCCATATGATCTTGCATGTGTTCACTGTCATGTCTCAACTTGCCTGTTATCCAGGCAGAAAAAGCTATGTGTGCTCAGCACATCAGAGATTTGTGGCTTGGTAATTAAGCTTTGCATGGGTAGAAGCCCAGTTTAACCAACATGTCGTGCACAACATTGTACATATTTATTTACTTTTTTGCCTCATCAGCCCTGAGGCTGAACCACTAAGGAGAACTGATATCTGGACTTGTGTTCTTTGGACACCTGAAACCCATTCACATGAGGCTATTTTTTCATTTCATTTTATGTAGGCTGTTGCCTGACCTGAATCTTCTATCTTGAAGTTAGATACAAAAATAACCCTGGCCAAATACAAAGACAGTAACTAAATGAACAGCACGATGGCTAAAATATTATATCCCAAAATGACATAAACTTGTATTGTAAATTAATAAATTTTCAAAAGTTTACATGTCAATTTTTCATAGTATTAAAATTTTTTGAAAATAAATTTCCCATAAGAACACAGGTAATTATGCTTCACTTCATTTACAATACTTCAAAAGAATTCTCATGACGTCTGTGGTGTTTTAACAAACAAAGATACGTGGATCGAGGAAGCCTCATCCTCATTTTGTAAGGCGAAACGGGAAGTTATCCAGAACGCCCATCTCATCTCTTCTCAGTCTTGCTGGCCATCATCTGGCTTCATTATTCCATACTTATCAATTTAACTTATAAACGGAGGAGGAGGAACTTGCATTAATTGTGTGTGTGTAAAGTGCCTTCAAGTCACAGCCGACTTATGGCGACCCCTTTTTGGGTTTTTCATGGCAGGAGACTAACAGAGGTGGTTTGCCAGTGCCTTCCTCTGCACAGCAACCCTGGTATTCCTTGGCGGTCTCCCATCCAAATACTAACCAGGGCTGACCCTGCTTAGCTTCTGAGATCTGATGAGATCAGGCTAGCCTGGGCCATCCAGGTCAGGGCATTAATTACATCAAGACTATTGTATGGACTATTACTTGCTTGTATCCTTAGTTACAGAACAATACGTGGAAATATTATAATCTGCGTTCCTATTTATGGGAAATTTATTACAAACTTTTTGTAATACTATAAAAAATTGACATGTAAACTTTTCAGTATTAATCTTCTATCTTGTGTTCAGCATGTGGGACTGAATTTAATTTGAAGCAAGGTGAAAAGATGAAGCAGAATGGAAAAGCTTTCGAATGGAGAAACTCAGAAACTGACAAACTAAAAGTGCTCCTTTCAATTAAAATTAATGAATGCAAATTTACTAATGAATTTGGCTAAAAGATACAAAACTTGTTCCATCTGACACAAATTCAAGTACATAGTTCACATATTTTTCACATTTGTATGTGTTTTGAATACCGTATATACTCGCGTATAAGCCGAGTTTTTCAGCCCCAAAAAAGGGCTGAAAAAGCCAAACTCGGCTTATACGCGGGTCAATACGGTAGGGGAGGGGGGAGGGGGAGGGGGGGACTTACTGCCATCACCGCCGCCATCGCCCGCGCACGTTTCCCCGGCCGGCAGCAGCCTTCCTGGGTCGGCAGGAGGCCCCTGCTGGCCGCGCCGTGCCGCCCCCGCACCCAGGCGCCTTGCTTCAGCCGGCAGCGGCTTTCCTGCGTCGGCAGGAGGCCCCTGCCTGCCGCGCTGCCCCCGTGCCCGGGTGCCTTGCTTCAGCTGGCAGCGGCCTGGAGGGGCCTCCTGCCTGCCCAGGAAGGCCGCGCCGCCGCCGCCGATTCGCCACCTCTCCCGGTAAGTAGGGGGTTCAGGGGCTCTTCCCCCCCCTTGGATGGCACTGGGATCAGGGTGGGTTGGGGTGGGTTGGGAGGGCCCGGGAGGCCAGCGGGAGGGCGACCTGGGGCAGGGGCCCTGCGCTCTAAAATGGCCTCGGCTTATACGCGGGTCAATAAGAAATTCCCTTTTCTGGCCTCAAATGTGGGGGGTCGGCTTATACTTGGGTCAGCTTATACCCGAGTATATACGGTAACAAAAATCTGGAAACCAAGCAGAATATTCAAAGTGCAGATATAGATGTCTTATAAGTAAACTGTAGATGTCTATTTTATTTAAGTATTTTTTCAGGAGTGTGGTAGACACTAAACCATGCCCATGTATGTGGACAGACTAGGTACTTCAGTATAATGCAATGAATATGGCTGTAGAAAATGTGTGCTTTCTAAACAATGCAATGCAAACCAATCTAAATTTCAAACCTTTTCTATGATCCACTGAACACTGTGACTTGTTTGACTTGTATTGGAGGGGTTAGATTCTGTTTCTTGAACAATGTTGTCTCTTTCCACATGGCAAACCCACTTTGAAAACTGAGTGCTGTTTCCAAAATAGTCCAAATTAGGGATCGGCTAACAGTCTAGGTACACTACCTGCCCTAAACATAAGAGGACTTGATGGTTACTCTGGATGGGAGCCCAATATGTATAATAATTTTAATGCAGTTTAAGATATGGCTGTTAAAAATTTTAAAAAAACAATCTCAGCTGTTAATGCTGATGCTCTTGGGCTTGCTGTTCTGAAGTATGTATCTTAACCAGTCTTGCATCTCATGATGATAGTAAATCAGCCACCCTCTGGTATCTTGGCAGTTTCCATTGAACCAATGGGAGCCCCATGTTAAAAACTTGGATTACTCTGAGAGTATGTCCAGGTGTACATAACTCCAGGAACTGGTTGTACTGTATCCTGTGTTTCATCCCATCAGTATGGGATGTGTGCTGACGTGTGTGCCTACTAGGACAATTTCGAGGCCAGTTCTTGCTATGCAATCTGTGTGGTTTACTTTGTTCAAAGGTGACTTGGGAGATACATTTTTCCTTTTTCATGGGCATTTCCTGACTATGTGCTGGACCTCTTCATCTCATGCCATGGACTGATCATGCTACTTACATTCAGTGCACACCAACAACCCCCCCTCATCCCTACACATGTCTAAATTGGCTCATAATTGTTTCAAAATATTTAAAAATAATAACGGTATTTAAAAGGATAGTGCTAAATGACATTGATTATATGGGTAAAATGAGGTCCCTTTCCCCCCCAGGAAACTTCTCTTCTTTTGCAGGAAAAAAGAGAACCTGGGGCATGACAGGAGAGAGAAGTAGGTTAGATAATAGAGTGGTAGCAGTTAATAAAGAGAGGCAAAAGAGAGGGCACTGGGGAAATTAGATGTTATGGTGCATCAAAAGATGAACTTGGGTTGAATGATTTTGCTTGAAAGGAATGAAGTTAGGTTAAAAGATCACAGAATGGGTTTAAAAATAAAAAAGAGTGTAGATGTTTTAAAGCAAAACAGAAAAAAACACAGGACAAAATCAACGGAAAATATGAGAATAATAGGTAGAGGTGGAGACAAAGTAAGTCAATCCTGAAGATGAGCAGAAAAGGACAAGGTAGAATGGCGGGGGTGGGTGGGTGAGTCAGAAGGAGCCAGATATACAAGTCTTAGACCATGAGCAAGAAAAGCAGGGTGGTATGAAAGACTAGAAGAATCAAATGTGGAAAAATGGTGGGGCATTCCAAGAAATGAATACAAGTTGTTTTAAATGGAGATCAAAATTGGATAGACTCGCCTTCACAATCCCGCTATGAGTTCTCAAGAAGCTATAAGAGCCTTGAGATGTACAGGATTAGCTCATCCATGGGCGAGTTCTCGGTTACTGGATCGTAAGTGTGGTCAGGTGATGGGAGGAAAACTGCTAGTAGAGACAGAAGAAAACAATCCTTGTGGGAAGTCGTCATAGTGCTGTAAACAGCACAGTGCCATGATGATTGCCAGTCCAAGTCACTTGGCATAACAAACCTACATGCCAACTTTGCCCCCATATTCAGGTAATTCTATGACCAGAGCTAAAAACAGCGGTTGCACCATCTTGGGCTCATCTCCTTGCACATCATCTAATTTAATATATGCCATAATGTGCCAAGCGTCACTTCTGCCATCTACATTGGACAAATATGTCAGTCTCTATGTGACAGAATCAATGATCACAAATGTGACATAGGAAATCACAATACTGGGAAACCAGTGGGTGAACATTTTAATATCCCTGGACATACTGTTGCAGATCTGAAAGCCAGTGTTCTACAAAAACTTCAAAGGGAGTATACAATGTAAAAATGTCTAATTATAATTCATCAAGAAATCAAACACTTCATCATCCTGGTTTAAACCAAGACCCAATTCCTCATTATAATTTCTGATAACCCAATGGGACACACTTGAATAGACATGATATATCATACCCTTTGTGGATGTCAGTTCTCTCCTGTTTTAGACTTTTACCTTAATTAGTTTATTTACCCTACTTTATTGCACTTCTGCTTATTTTTACTGCATGAGAGAGAAAGAGTCTAGAACCTCCAACCTCTCTCACCATTCATTATTTAAGCTAAGTTGTTCAAGCCCTTGATACAGAGAACCACACCTGATTTAGGATACCAGGCCTTTCTTTACCCCACTCCTCTTTCTCCCTTTTGGTAATTTTCTGGATAAATATGAGGAAAGTGATTTTCTTTCTTTCCGTTGCATCTGAAAAAGTGAGCTCTGACTCATGAAAGCTCGTGCTAAATGATGGTAAGGTCTTTAAGGTGCAACTGGACTTCTGTTTTGAAGCACCGCAGCAGTCATTCTTGAGCAGAGAACATGCAGTGGGAGTGGGAAAAGGGGCCAGTGTTGGAGCAGTAGCATGGTTCAGCTGAGACAGGGATGTGTGACTGCCCTCTGAATAAGCATTTGCACATCTGCCACAACGTGCACATGTTCCCTTAAACCGGTACAACGCGTCCCAGTCTTGACAGTTTATTTTGCTAACAGTGCTTATGAAATAACAGTTTCACAAACTGCATTTGACCTTCTCGATCTAGAGTTCTCCAGTTCCTCAGATACTTTCAGCTTGAGGTGCAGTTTTTTGTATAGCCTTTCCTTGAAAGGTTGGCAGAGAAATACATAAATAATAGGATCTAGGCAAACATTTGCAGCAGACAGTATTAGACTGAATTCCTTCATGTAGAACAGAGGTTTTCTTGACTGGCAGCTGTATTGTGGTGAAGTTTGACTTAAAGTATATGGAATTCTGCCAATATGATAAGGGACAAAACAGATGATAAATACAAGCATAATAGTGAAAATGTTCCGATTGGTTTTTTTCCTTGTCATCGTGGAGTTCCTTCTGAATTTTTTGTGGGAGGTGTATATTTTCCTTGCTATAGAACTGTAGCAGGCTATTAGTATAGCAAATACAGTCCAAAAAATTCCTAGGCAGATGTAGTTTGAAGCCTTGTGCCACTCTAATCCCAAATTGCTTTTGAGCTTCATACAGCTTCCTGAAATTTCTTTGGTGGGACTTTTGTTGGTTAAAATCATATTGGGAACCGACACAAGAATCTGCAGCGCCCAGGCTAATGAGCAGAGTATTTTGCTGCAACGAACACTCTGAACAGTGGTGACGTACTGTGGCTTCACAACTTTGGAGCATCTGTCAAAGCCGATGAGCCCAAACAAGGTGATGCTGATGTACATATTTAGGTAAAAAAGAACCGCCGAGAAACGGCAGACTACAACGTTGAGCTGCCAAGGGGCAATTTTTGTATCAGCGAGAATTTTGAATGGGAACGTTAAGCTCATGATGAGGTCTGCTATGACAATGTTCTTGAGATAGACAACGAAGGTAGTCTTGCTAGGGATGTGTAGGAAAACCCAGGCCGCTACTCCATTTAGTAGGATACCTCCAAGAAAGATGAAACCATAGATTGCTGGGATGGCTTGTCTTGTTATTATGGCGCTGTAGTTGCAGTGGTTTCCTAAACTGGTATTGTTTGGGTTCAACATTCTTGGTTAATTTTCAGCACCTACAAGCAGAGAGAAAAATTCAGTGAGAGGAAAAATTGCTTCTATATTATCTCTTTATTTTAAGTTAGTCTTGTATTTACTGTAGTGGGTAATTAAAATAGCAGTTCTGAGCACTGGTGCAAATACATGTTTAATTTGGAGCAAATATATTTGTACTGAATAATTTTCACAAGAATAACCCTTGTAACCTTTGATTAACTTCCTAGAGAGAAACCTTTGATTAACTTCCTAGAGAGATTAACTTCCCGGATGAATATTTATGGTGAATGGCAGCTTAGAAATGCTACAACTGCTACAAATGCTACCCACCCACTAGGGTGTCGAGACAACATTACTAGATCCTCATTACTCATGGGGCACCTAAATAGGTGGCTCCAATTCTTAGGATCCCTTCCCTGCCCACAAATTCATTTATTTTACAGATAGAAATACAAGATGTTTTCTCTCTTTTTCATTATTCTTTATGCATTGTCTCGCTAAGTGAATTTCCAAAATGTCATGAATGCTGACATTCACAGGTAAATATTGACGTTGACAATCCCAAATTAATTTGTAAGTGTCAGTATTTATTGGTCTGTGTACCCACTTCTCAGACTTAAGAAGGGACATGCTGGTAGTCTCATTTGGGAAGAGGCTGCAGTTCTCTGGTAGAGCATATGCTTTGCAGGCCAAAAATCCTGGACTTAATTCTTTGTTTCTCCAGTTAAAGCATCTCGGGTATGGCGGTGCTGGGAAGAACCTTACTGCGCCTGAGACCACAGAGAGCCACCACCAGTCAGCTTAGACAGGACAGAGCTAGATGGACTATGAGGTCTAACTTGGCTTGCTGCAGCTGCATTGCTCCTGCTGCTCATTTTGAGGGAGGTGCTTCTTGGCAGACGCAAAGACGGCTAGGAATGAGGAAGTATGGTTTTTGAACCAGAAAAACACAAGACATCTGGTGACACTGTTTATATCAATGTTCTTGTTCCATCCAGTATTTCTGCAACATGATTACCAACATGCTATTATGGGCATTGAACACATGAAGCTGCCTTCTACTGAATCAGACCCTCGGTCCATCGAAGTCAGTATTGTCTACTCAGACCAGCAGCGGCTCTCCAGGATCTCAGTCAGAGGTCTTTCACATCACCTACTTGCCTAGTCCCTTTAACTGGAGATGCCAGGGATTGAACCTGGGACCTTCTGCATGCCAAGCAGATGCTCTACCACGGAGCCACGGCCCCTCCCCTATGCTGCTTGGCATGTTAAAGAACAGGGTTCAGCTTCATTGTGGTGGGGTCCATGCAATGGTAGAAGGTGCTTTATGCTGTGTATTGCAGAGATCACCCCAACCTTAAGGAGTGTCCACACCCTGGCGCCTCAGTCTTTGACAGTAACAGCCACTAGTATGAAAACATTTCGCCCAGCTGGAAACGAAGTAAGGAAAGAAGTAGTAGCCGGGGAGTGGAAATTAGATGCCCCACATAATTCTTAGAGGGTCCCCTGCTTAAAAGTCACACCCCTTCATTTTCGCTTGTCCTATAAAACTCGCGTTTTGTATTGAAACCATCGGCATACTGTCACCTGGTTGCATGGATAATTCTCATGTGGCATTTTAATGTAAATGGAGCCATTGAACAGCAGTTCCTTTCCTATTTGTTAGACCTTTGAAGCCATTAATGTTCTGGCAAGGAAGGAATCCATATGTACGAGAAACTGTTTCAACACTATGAAAGACATTTTTAGGCATCGGATTTTGAAAAGTACACTTGGTGCTTTGTCCTAGGACCAATAATTGGCCCTGTGTCCTAGGACCAAGAATGGAAGAACAGCAAAGAGAAAATATGATGCGTATGGTATAATCCTAGTTTTGGAGGTCAGCAAGCTAAGGAGATTGCAGAAATATTGCACCAAACACTACTACATTTCCTTGTGTTCATGCAAACCTTTGAAAATAGTTTCATGTGTTAACCATTTCCCTTTACTTAAGGCATCCACAAAGAGTTTCTTTCCATCAGCTGAGTCTTGAAGGTTTTGAAACTGAAGCAATTTAAATGTTTGTTTTACATTAGACTATTCTTTTTTGCTTAAGGATTAAAACAAAGTGGAAATGGAAATAACTGTAGCATACACAGTTCTGTTTAACAAAAAAAGAGACAGATCACTTCACAAACTCTGCTGGCTACCTTAGAAGACATGTGTGTGTCTAAATAATGGAAGTAATATAATGGAATTCAGTAGGAGTAAAAGTGGGATAGTGTACATCTGTGTTTTTTAAGCAGTTTGAATTCTTCTGTCCTTATCAGCTTATGCAACTTTTTAACTCCTTCACCCAACCAGTACCAATCATCTGTTTCATACATGAATGTGCAGAGAACTTTGCAAGCAGTCATAAGCATAATACAGCCATCTGCTAATTGAGAAAATCTGTGGATTCATGAAGTGCTGCTGCACAGACACTGAGAGGAATAGAATAGGATTTCTTACGCTCTCCTTAAAGCCACATCCATCTGAGAAACATGTGAAGGAAACAGCAACTCTTTGGGAACTGTCTTCTTCCCAAATCGCATCGAGATGATCGCCTGACCCCACACTGATCCAGCGCCAGAGTGCTCAGTCCTTGGGGACAATCAGTCTTCTTGGGGTTTAGCTGGTGGCTGAGAAAGGATCCACCTGCATGAGGCTCATATTGCTTTCTCTCTTCCAAATTATTAATTTTAACTGGACTCCTTCTTGTACATCTTCTACTAGTTTACTGTTTGGAGCTCTCAATTTCTTGACAACGGCTATTCTTTGACTCTTGGTAGAACTTGATAGTCCTGATATTAATTTTTAAAGAGCTAAACTTCTAGTCTTACAATTCTAATGGTTGTGACAATTTGTGAGGAGGAATCACAAACATTTCCTGTGTGGTCTCCCAGTACAAAACAATCTGCCCATCTTTTTTTTTTTTTTTTAAAGCTGTTGCATGATTAAAAGAAATATAAATTTTATTTGAGACACCCCTTTCTCCTTTTTAAAATTTTTGCTAAAAATTCTACTTTCTATCCTAATAAATATAGGGAATGGCTGTAAATTAATGTTTGGTCACGCAGAAAGATGAATGCAACTGTGAAACATTTCCCCCCAAACCAGTATATTTCATTATTATAACAGGCACTTGTTAGATTTCTGTTGCTAATTTAGACTGGGGGGGGGGGAGAAACTTAGTGGAGGGTGAATATATTATGGAAAGTTTGTCAAAGAAACAAAAAACAAGTTTAAAATGCATCATTTACTTACCAGTAGATTGTCCTGGAGCCTTTTGAAGTTATCAGCCATTGAATGGGCCTTCAAATTCATGTAGAGGTAATACTTGCTACTATTCCTGCATCGTCCTTTAAAGACTGGGGAATGGCTACTTTAGCTCCAAAACTGGACTTTTAAAAATCCATTGTTAGTAGAGTCTGACAGCTGCTATGTGTGGATTAAATGTCAAATGCAACAACGGGCAGCTCCCTTATACTTCCACAAGGGGCAGTTCTGAACTGCTTGTGAGAGTGACAAATTTGCAGACCTTGGCAAAAGAATAAATGTTCTGATGCTGAAATCTTTTCTTAAAAAAACAACAACCCAGAAAACAGAGCCATAGCTATTACAATAACTTGGGAAGTGTACTGAAAAATGGTTCACAGGAGTTCAGCTGCAGTCTGTTTGAGACCTCTGGAAAATGTTATAAAGATTTTGAAGGGGTGGGATGAGGAATACCGTAAGTTTTCCTTGGCTGTCTGAGTAGCCAAGTGGCCCCACTTGCCTTCTTCAATGCAGTTTGACTTAAGGAATGCTTTGTTACCACCTTTGATTCTGACAGTAACTTCTCTTTTAACAAACCACTAATGTATTTTTGTTCAGACTTTCCTCCAAAGATGGACTTGGAGCATTTTATCCTTGCAATAACCTTTTGAGGGAGGTTTGACTCGGAGAGAGTGCTGATGTTTGACACAGTTGGGTTTTGAATCTGGGTGGGTCTGGATAGAATTGAAAGTTGGATTACATGTGACAGTGGAGTCCGATGCTTAGGACTCTATATCTGGCCCTAAAAATCACCAAGGGGGGGAATGGATTGGGGCTTTGGTGCCAGGGATAGAGTGGTTAATACCTTTCCCTGATTGAGAATATCTCCAAGATGCTTTAGGTTCTGCTAGTGGGAAAAGGCACCCACATTTTAGCCCCCCCCCCATCTTAAAGAAGACTGGGGGATAAGGGCTATCACTGTCAATAAGGGCTAAATTACTCATCTAGAATTCTACTCACAGAATTCTAGAGTAGTTTGGCTCACCACACTGGTTTTTACACACAGTGTTACATGTCTGTTTCATTCACATTCTAAAAACTCATTCACATGAAAACTTTCTGGACTTTTTTTTTTTGCTTATCCATTGTGACATTGGAGGGAAGGTGGCATGGTATAGCCCTATCTTGTCAGATCTCGGAAGCTAAGCAGGGTCAATACTTGGAAGGGAGACCACCGAGGAAGACTCTGCAGAGGAAGGCAAATGGCAAACCACCTCTGCTTCTCACTTGCCTTGTAATCCTCTTGCTGGGGTTGCCATAGGCTGCCTGTGACACACATACATTGTGACATTTCTGTGACTTATTCTAAATGCTATGGTCTGCATCAAAAAGTGCTTTCCAGTTGGCGATGCATGCATTGGATGTGACATTTTGATGTGGCTCAAATGGCAGAAAAGCTTTTTGAAGGTGCGTTGTGCCAGAGAAAAGTGCCACTGCCGGCAGAACGGATCCACTACAGCCAACCTCTATTTATCAGTTGATTGTTTTTAAAATGTATTGTAGTATTTTATGCTGTTAAGTCACTTTGGATTTTTTTTAATAGAAAGGTGATATAGATTAATAGTAAAAAACCACATGCGTCATGTAACACTGTGTATCTTTGGCACATAGAGCCCTGCATACAACTGGAGAAAGATACATGCAGTAAAAACTAGGGCTTGGATTCTAAACGTTGCAAGTGGAGTTGCACTAGAGGAAGGCAACTTTCCTGTATTCCTGCTGTCACTGCAGTCTTCTGTGCCTCTGACATTTTGGTCCTGCAGGTCAGTGGGCCCGAAAGAACAGGGCAGAAAGCAAATTGGGAGTCTGCATCAGGAATGGGGAATTGGCAAAAATCTCTCTCCGCTCCTCTACTGCTGGCAAAACTGTTTCATCTGAGAAGATGCTGCTGCACTGAAGGAACGGCGCCGTAGAGTCCAAGCCTAAATATGTGCCATGTGAATTGATGCTGTGGGAAAGGGCTTCTCTTTGAACATCACACGATGGCTGTAAAATTTAAATTGTGGGTATCTGGCACTGCAACATGAAATGAAGTTTGAACATGCTTCCATTGACCTAATTTCTAAATTTCACAAATCAACAGGAATGATTTTGTTTCAGTGCTTTCCCAGAGTAAATCAATGACTTTTCCCTGTGCTGGAAAACATTGCCACTCATATTTTCTATATGTAATGATGAACTACCATTATAGGTGTTCTTGATCACTGATAAACGGGGTGGCAATAACTCTCATCCTCCTCGATAGATTCAGTTGTGCTGTGCATATCAAAAACCTTTTGGATTGCTATATTGCAGCTGACCTTGAGGATAACTCAGTGATTGGGGGTTTCACAGTAGAACAGGGTGGTTTATGTGTAATTGCTGTCCCATTCATGTAGCACTTGGTGAATGGTTGAATAATGCCCTTTAATTCCCACCCACCCCCGGACACACTCAATCTGAGTTCCTGATAGGTTTCTTCAGAAATCATAGGTATAGAAACCTACCTTTTAAAAATAGGATTAGAATTGACGTAGGATAGCAAAACTTTACACAGGAAGTTCCGAGGAAAATGGCTTGGTCACACTTGCTTAAACAGTTTCTTAGTATTGATAGGAAACTGCCAGCTGCAGTGAAGTTCTTTGGTCAGTGTGGGAAGAACTTGTAGGCTACATTTCTGAGAAGTTGCAGCATATGACATCATTGTAGTAAATATTTTGTTGCTGTTATCACCAGATGTTTGGTAAGGTACTGCAAAAACATAGCGTCTTACAGCCCGTTCCTGAGCCTTCGGCGGCCGGGGACGGTGTGGCTGAGGTGCCGCTGCAGTGCCTTCAAAGCCATTCCCTGGCCGCCGAAAGGCTTTAAAAAGCCTTTTGAAGGCTTCTTATTTTTTAAATAAGGCATGTTGCCCCATTGAGAACAGCAAGGCTGTGCCAGCAAAAAGCTGGCGCAGCAACGCTGTCCTCCCTGTCACTGTACCTGGGGTGAAAGGGGACGGGAAGCTGCCTACTGGCAGCTCCGCCCCAGGAACACCCCCCGGGGCGCTGGTGTGGGGCTTTGCGCTGGTGGGACGCCAGCGGAAGGCCCAACTGGCGTCCCTGGGCGGCACTTCCACAGCAGCGCTGGGAGACCAGCATCCGGGTCTCCCTGCCTACATTGTGCCCACCTGGGTGGAGTAAGTGGCATGGCCGCCGGCAGCCGTGCCACTTACTCAGATGTAGCCCTTTCCTAGCCTCCAAAAGGCTTTCGTCCTTTCAGTTCAGGAATGGGCTGTTAAAGAATCACTTTTTGCCCTTAACTCATCTTGGAGTGTAAAAATAAATATTACACAAGTTAAAACACATACACAAGAACGTTCACATAGCTGCTTTATACCGAATCAGACCGTCAGTCCAAGCAGAGGTCTTTCTCACCATCTGCCACCTGATCCTTTTAGCTGGAGGTGCTTTTAGCTGGAGGGAATGAACCTGGGACCTTTAATATGCAAAGCAGAGGCTCTTCTACTGAGTCACAGCCCTTTGTTTATCCCTAAATAAATAAGAATACGTTACTTACCCATGGGAAGAAATGCCTTGTAGAATCTTTGCCTCCAGAAATGATGGTAAGAGTTGATGCGAGCAAGACAAAATGGCTACTGTTTCTTAAGAACTGTTGTGCATGGCATGGCCTATTCATCTGAGAGGCGGGATCGGAAGCAACAAATTTAAGTGAGCTCTTCCTCTCTTCTGTGAAGTGAATTTTTTTTTTTTAGTTCACAAATTGATTGCATGTTACAGTGCTTAGGTGGGTGATCTAGCTATTCAGTGGTTTTGTGCAGAACCAGTGGTCATTTTATGACCACTGCTACCAACTTGGGCTTTCACGAAATAAAGAGCGTACTATGTGTGGGAACTTGTCTTCAGCAGCCATGGTCAGAGAAAAATAGGGTTTTGGTTTTTAGTTGCTTCTGTTGGTTTTGCTGTGGTGTTCCGAAGTAATTTTGTGGTGTTTGACAGTTGCTGTTGCATTTTCTGTATGCCAAGGAGAACCTATAATGCTAGGAAATCCTAGCAATAATGCTAGGAAAAGTTGAAAGCAGCAGGAAAAGGAGAAGACCCAAAATGAGATGGTTTGACTCAATCAAGGAAGCCACGGCTCTCAGTTGGCAAGACCTGTGATAGGGCATTTTGGAGGTCATTAATCCATAGGGTCACCATAAATCAGAAGCGACTTGATGGCACTGAAAACACATACAAGGAGAACCACTGGACAAAAAAATATTTAATTTTTTTTCAATCTGTCCACTGTCAGGTGGAGCCCTGCAGTGGATGAAGCACTGGTCTAATCAAATATGGCAGAGGCCCCCCCCTTGCAGGATGTATTTATGGGATTTTTTGGGATGAGGGAAAGAAAAGAGGGATTAAGATGCCCGAGAAGGAAGGGTGACATAACACAACTATTTGCATACAATTGTATTCCTGTAGAATTATTTTTTTGTGAGCACTGGAGGGGACACTGTGGAGACTGGTGGTTCCCAAACCTTTTGGGCCACCGCCCCCTTGGTTCCCCAAACTCAACCCCAGAGCCCCCTACCCTATCCAAAGCAGGGCTCAGAGTGGCTCAAAAACCAAGTAATCATATAGTACAATTAAAATAAGATAAAACCATCTTAAAATCATGATTAAAATAGCCTAAAAAAGTGATCGGCCTGACCTGGATGGCCCAGGCTAGCCTGATCTCGTCAGATCTCAGAAGCTAAGCAGGGTCAGCCCTGGTTAGTATTTGGATGGGAGACCACCAAGGAATACCAGGGTTGCTGTGCAGAGGAAGGCACTGGCAAACCACCTCTGTTAGTCTCTTGCCATGAAAACCCCAAAAGGGTCGCCATAAGTCGGCTGCGACTTGATGGCACTTTACACACAAAAAAGTGATCACTGAACAGAATCCTGATTTTGTAATAAAAACAAAGCTTAATTTTAATGTATTGCCTTGACTGATTCACTACCTCTCAATGGTGTATACAGTGCATTGCTTAATGTTTGGCTGTTTAGTTGTTCAGAAACAAATTGGATCCTGGTCAATGTCTTTCAAGGCCAAGCAGAGGCTTCTCTTTTAATGCTTTCCCTAATAATTTTTAGGATTGCAGACTTCTGCTTTAGGGCAGTTGATGACCATAAAGGCACTGAGATGTCCGAAGCTGCTATATAACAAAGTTATGCTAAGATAAGGCAGCAACTGTTCTATTTCTCAATCGTGTTGGAGCCAGGGACTGCAAATATATCCAGAATTTGTAGCTTTGTACTTATGAGGGGATTAATGGGAAATGTACAAAGTAAACATTTGCAGATAATTGCAACAAAGTCATGTTTGTTAAGGAAAAACAGAAGAACGTTGCCTCCTCAGACTGTGCCAACAGACTGTGAGACTGCCCTGGTCTAGTTGTGTCATGAATCAGCTGTTAGAAATGTGACTTCAGTAGATATTTCTGATTGTTGACAGTTCCGTGACGGTTCTTTAAGCAATGGTCCTGACCCCTGGAAGGCCTTGGCTGCTCAACTTTCTAACAGGTCCAGATTTACTCACGGATATAGTTCTGTTAAACTTAAATGTCTAGCCCGACCGGTGTTCCGAGTTCATGCCTACCAGCCTGAATCCAGAAGGGACCTAATGAATAAAAGGATATTTGTACATATATTTACATATTCCATTTATTTGAGACATTTTTGTTAGGGCTGCCAGGCCCTTCCTTGCAACCAGCAGGAGGTTTAGGGAGGCGGGGTTGGAGGTGGAGATTAGCGTCATCTACGTGATGACGTCACCACTGGTTTGGCAGGGCGGCCCCACCTGGGGTGCCGAAGAAAAAAAGCAGCCTCAGATGACCACCGGAACGAGGGAAGCAACTAAGGTAAAACAGGCTGCGAGCAGCGCCCTGTCCTCCTGCCTCGCGCCAAACAGCTGATTGAAAAAAACAGCTGATTGGCGGCAAGGCTCTGGGAGGCACGGGGAGGGTGGCTGGAGGGGTGAAAATAAGGCGACACACCTTGTTCTCTCCAACTACTCTCCCCGCACCTCCCTACAGCCTTGCTGCTAATCAGCTGTTTTTTTCCAATCAGTTGTTTGGCATGAGGACTTGGCACTGCTTGCAGCCTGTTTTACCTTCATTGCTTCCCTCGTTCCCGTGGTCGTCTGAGGATGCTTTTTTTCTCCGGCACCCATGATGACACTCATGATGTCATCACACCGCATGCTCCCCCTCCCTTCCCCCAACTGCTCCTGCCCGCCGACGCCTGAGAGTCGGCAGGCAACACGAGCAAGCACCGGTAGATTACCCACCATAAGTGGGCACTTGGGAACCCTAATTTTTATCCTGTACTTTCAACCTGGGCTACAAAACAGTAATAATATAAAACAGTAAAAAGTGTCAATTTCCCTGCTGTCACCCTCCCCCTACTTTCCAGCAACATCTCCCCCCTCCCCCATTAATTATTCTACAGTATCAAATCCCTTGGGCCTATGTTCACATTCCACAATTACATCTGAATGCAAAAATCTTAGTTGGAAGTAAATCCTACATAAATCAGTGGAAAATATGCTTCCCTCAAACTTCATTGCACCAATAAGCATTCATTGTAAAGGGAAGAAATATATTATTGTCTGTGAGACTTTAAAGTTTTTCTCAGTTCCTTCTAAACAGTGAGCTGGATTCATGTTCTACCTTTTGCTGAATGAGAAGGAAGACTTCTTTTGTCAGATAAGTCTTCAGTGAAGGAAAACTTCTTTTATTAGAGGAAAACTGTCACTTAACAGAAGAGTCTTTGATCCATCCCGTGTGTCTTATTCCATGGGGCCACAGATGCTTGTCTCTTTAAGTCAACAAAAAACAACTGGGAGATTTAATTCTTCTGAATAGAATTTACTATAGAAAAAGGTAAAAATAAATGTTTTTGTGGGATTTAAGTCCTGATGAGATTTGTTATCTTTGTGTTAGTGCTACTAGTTATTACTAACGAGTTCATAAGTTATATGAATAAGCAGTAATCTTTTGCCTCCTTTTGACTGTGCAATTTAATTGCAGTTAATACAATTTGTTAAATTTCTGGATTTAGGCCATGCAATTTTGGATGCTGCTGATCTATCAGCTTTTGTTTTGACTTGCATTAAGACTGGAATAGAAACATCTTGTTTCAAATTACCATATTTTAATACCCCCTGCTAAAATAATGCTATAAAAAAATTCAGAGTCATGGATGAATAGTCATCCATGTACTATTTCCATTTGCACTTTCACCCTGAAGGATGATTCAAAATATTTACAACACATAAAAACTTTAATTAGATGTATAATGCAGAGAAGTTAAGTAGATGTATAATGCGGAGAAGTTCAAAGCAAACTCATTACACTTTGGAAAGCAGTGTGCTTTTTGGAGTAAAGTATGCTTGTTTTATGCATTATTTTTTTCCTGAAAGGGCTTGCATGCCCTTCCAGGAAAAAAAAGGTTGCATAAGAGAAAACATGCATGATGACTATTTTTTCTTGTACAATTATGGGTTTGTATGGAGAAATGGTACGAACAGGTCTGTACGTGAATAAAGCTAGATATTTGTTGGCTCGTCTTTCTAGAGCCTTCTGTTTAGCTAGACTGAATGCTAACCCTGTTGTTTAGGAACACTGCACACACTATAGTCCATTATACGTATGTAATTCATGATGGACTCGCTTGCTGTCTTCACCAGTCATTCATTGATTTCCTTACAACTGCCATGTTACATTACTGGAACTGTCTGTTACATGGGACTGAACAACCACAGCTGGTGAGCACCAGTTGTTTACCACTTAAGAGTGTATATCAGTACAGTGTCTGTATTGGGATGTAGGAAATGATGGTATGGGGCAGGTAATGGAAGAAAGGAAGGGCTTCGAGCTAGCACCACTGAAAAGTTTTAGATCTATACATGGCAGCCAAGTGCCTGTAAAGGATGTTGAGCTACATTCTTACATTAGAAAAAAAAAGTTCCTATTAAATATTGACCATGTCCAGATTGGCCCTTGGTAATTTGCTAGTTATTTTTGCCCAATTACAAAAGAATGAACCATAACGTTGCTTCTTTACAATATCTATAGTCCATAGAACAGAGTATGGTAAGGCCTGCAAGTTACTGTTGGAACAAACCTACTACCAGGAGCACGAGCAGCCATTCTGGATCAGACCAACAATTCATCTAGTTCCAGTATCCCCTTTACACACAGTAGCCTACCAAATGCCTCTTGAAAAAATCTACAAGGGCATGAAGGTGAAAGCCACTCCTGTGGTTGCCTCTCAAGATTGGTATTCAGTGGGCTGTTGTCTGTGAACATAGAGGCTTCATTTAGACATTGGGGGTGATAATCATCGATGAACTGGTGCTCAGTGAACTAGTCTAATACTCTTTTTAGAGCCAACTACACTAGTGACTATTTCTACATCCTGCTTACAGCACCCCCTCCTCAGACTTGCTTCTGGTCTTGAGTATGAGCCAAACTCCCTGATAACTGTGGCCTAATGGCAATGGGAACACAAAGTGGCTTTCACTTATAAAGTCAGTGGCATGCTGTTGAGGGTGTGGGAAGCCTTCTTGTGATTTGGGTAACTTGTGACTGCCTCTTATATGCAGTTCAGTTGTGTTGCAGGGTGAACCTGACCACATGGAACAGATTGTCCCTGGGTATCAATTGCTTTTGTATTGTATGGCTTTTCCCAGAGCCATGATGAGGCCTTGTACAACGCCACTGTTTTAGAATTATAGAATCATAGAGTTGGAAGGGACCACCAGGGTCATCTAGTTCAAACCCCTGCTCAATGCATGAAATTAACAACTACCTCCCCCCCACACCCCCAGTGACCGCAACCCTCCCCCCACCATGCAGGATCCACAATCAAAGCACTCCTGACAAATGGCCATCCAGCCTCTGCTTAAAGACCACCAAAGTCAGGACTCCACCACCCTCCGAGGCAGTGCATTCCACCATCGAACAGCCCTCACCATCAGGAAGTTCTTCCTAATGTTTAGGTGGAATCGCTTTTCTCTTAGTTTAAATCCATTACTCTGTGTCCTAGTCTCTGAAGCAACAGAGAACAAGCTAGTTCCCTCATCAACATGACATCCCTTCAAATATTTAAACATGGCTATCATGTCTCCCCTCAACCTTCTCTTCTCCAAACTAAACAAACCCAACTCCCTAAGTCTCTCCTCATAGGGCATGGATTCCAGACCTTTGACCATTCTGGTCGCCCTCCTCTGGACACGCTCCAACTTGTCAACATCCTTCTTAAATTGTGGAGCCCAAAACTGGACACAGTATTCCAAGTGAGGTCTGACCAATGCAGTTGGTCATAGTTGAATTAAACTATACTATGACAATGCAGTTTGTCATAGTTGTGGTAGAGAACCAGCCACTTGTGAGATTCAAGGCTAGTATTACTCATGATGCAGTGCCACAGATCATGATGCTGTCTTGCAATGTTGCAAACCCTAACCTAATCATTTCTGATGATTTGCATCTCACATATAGTGAGCGAGATGACTTATTTTTGGCTCCTTGGTTTGAATTGGTGGCTGTCCTTAAAATTACAAATGAACTGAAACAGGAACAATGCAGAAACATTCTGATGAAGTATTGTCGAAGGCTTTCACGGTCAGAGTTCATTGGTTCTTGTGGGTTATCTGGGCTGTGTAACCGTGGTCTTGGTATTTTCTTTCCTGACGTTTCGCCAGCAGCTGTGGCAGGCATCTTCAGAGGATTAACTTCAGTGTTAATCCTCTGAAGATGCCTGCCACAGCTGCTGGTGAAACGTCAGGAAAGAAAATACCAAGACCACGGTTACACAGCCCGGATAACCCACAAGAACCAATTCTGATGAAGATTCACTCAAAACAGAGTTTGCCTGGCAATCTATCTGTTTATCATGTGTCTTAATGCGTTTTGCACACTTTTTTTTGATGCATTATATATTCATATTGCCAATAGTTTTTGACTTTATCCCTTTGTATTTTTACAGTTTTTATTGATATGTCATTGTAATTGTATGCTTATTATATATTTTTCTCATATTGTGGTTTCAATTTGGAGTTTACAGTACAACCCTATTTTTTAGATACCTTCTTGTACTTCATTTTTGCATTCCCCAAGGGTGTTCCTTTCTGTTTTCCACATGGCAAACCCTTATCTGATAATTTCTGTGCATTTTGTGACTGTGAGACTGGCCTCTGCAGATTTAATTTAGGTTTTTACAGTCCCAGTTGGGCAGGTACAATTGAGAGAGTATTGTTTAATTCAACTGCAACTGTGATTCTAAAGACTCCTAATAGCATGCTTTATTATTATATTCTCCACTAGATGACACTGTGTAACTTCTTTAATGCTGCAGAACCCTAAAACCCCTTTCTCAGTCATCATTTCAGACATTGCCAATCTTCCAGTGATTACTGGGCTGCATTTGCATGCTTCCCTTGTACATTAAGAAATATTAAAACTTTGATTGGTTTGGCATGTATTTGTTAAAACACATATAATCAAACAAAATACCTTTATTATGTACAAATAATAAACACTGGTAGTACACGTAAGAAAAAAAAGTCTTTGATGAAGGTGTGGTAATGTCACAGATCAGTATAATCATGGTATATGCGTACTTCTGACCTTCTGACACTCTGAAGTGATCTAATGCTTTCACTCCTGGTTTGCATGTTTGACTTCCTGAACAGCCTTCGTGAAAATGATCTACACATAAAGAAATAGATAATTGGATCTAGGCACACATTACATGCAGACAGGAAAAGAGTGACCTCCTTGCAGTAGTACAAGATTTTGTGTGCTGGATCACCGAAAAATTTATCCAGATGGCCAAAAATAAAAGGTATTCTGCACAAATGGTATGGTACAAAGCAAGTGAAAAATACAGCCACAACCACCCTTATGCTTTGGTTGTGTTTCCGCTTGCGACTTGAGGCGCTAATAAATGGCTTGCTTGATTTATGGATATATTTGGATATTTCAATATAACATCCTATTAGGACTGTCAGCACAATGATAAACATACTGTTGTTGACATATAGGACCGCTTCATGCCACTTTACACCTAAAGGAGTTTTCAGCTTTAAGCAGTCACCTATATTTTTCCTAGTTGGGTAACCATTTGTAAGGATCATGTTAGGCACTGCCAGGAATATCATGACAATCCAAACGCACGCCGACAGAATCTTTGTAAAAGTGATGCTGTACATCCGGGAATCTCCAAATGGTTTCACCACTTTTAGATATCGGTCAATGCTGATGAGTCCAAGGAATACAATTGTGGTGTACATATTGGCATAAAACAGAATTGTTGTGTAACGGCACAGGAAGAAATTGAAGTCCCATGGCCCCATTCTTGTGTCCTGGATGATTTTAAATGGAAATGTCAGAGTCATTAGCAAGTCTGCGACCACAATGTTCTTAAGATAAAAAATGAAGCTTGTCTTGTTTTGAATGTGGAAGAAAATCCATACTGCCAAGCCATTCAGCAAGATGCTTGCCAGGAAGATGATGAGGTAAAGCACAGGTAAAACAATAGTTGTAAACTCATTATTTGTAGAATTCCCAACCAGACCTTGTGAATAATTGGTTGAAATACTGTTATCTTGGCCCAGGTGATGATAATGATCTATGGAAATGAATGGAAAGAAATAATCTAAGTTGGTTAACAATTGTAGCTTCTTATATAGTGCTCTTATGTAACTATGGGAACATTAATGGATAGTTACACTGGAAGAGGCCTTCACATGTTACTTGGAAGAGCAAGCATAAAATTAATTTGGCTTCTGATGCTGCCTGGAAACAGGCAAGCTTCCCTGAAACGTTGTTTAAATTCTTGGATTGTGTGTATATGTTACTGTGCTGGCTGTTTCAGTCATTAGATGGGGACTGATTGTTTGCAGTGGGGTTAGGAAAATGAGGAGATGAGGCCTGTTTATCATGCATCTTGGACACCTGCCATAGAGCCCTGTAATGGCCTGTCCTTGGTTAAACATTCCAGCATACAGTTGGCCTGGGTAGGACAAGGTATAGCAGGAGCAGACTTGAATAGGGACTGCCCTTCTTTTAGGGCATTTAAAGTTTCCCTCCTGCCTTTATAAATCGTTAATTATGGTTATGAACTTGTCATGGATTTGGATTAGCTACTCTTTAATAGCTTCAGGCCGCATTTTTCCTGGTGTTCATCTTTTTTGTTTACTTTCCTCAGTACAGTTCTGCTGTGCGGCATTAATATATTCTGCTAAGGCTGGTGTGAATGGGGCTCAGCCCCTATAAAACAGTGAGGGAAGCTTCCTTTAAAAAAGGCTTTAGGTCCAGTCTGTTTTGAGGTGGATGCAGATTAAGCGAGGTCCATAGAATTTGGTGGCAGGCAAAAGGAACTGGGAAACTCTCTTATTCATCTTTTATCTTTACAAATTTCAGAAGACCTCCCCCCCCCCCAAGGGGCTTGCTTATCTGAGATAGTCTCATTCTGGTAAAGTTGAGAGAGGGGTTCTCTGCCACCTACCTCATAGCAGCTGTACTGCCTTTTCAAGGATATTCTTCATTACAGCCTGTGTGTGCTACAGATAATTTCTTTAGAACTCTGCTTGAGCCATGAGATGGCAAGGCGTTTATTGTTAAAATTGTAGCAGTTGTAGTCAGCCCTACAAGTATACTGAGATGATTAAGTTCTTCTCTGCATGCAAAGGCTTGTTAGACTGTGTCCTGCTTAGTCAAAGACGCAGAACCCTACTGGCAATAAAATGAGGTTGGAACATTAAATATCTGCTGTTCAGAACTCTTAAGAGCAGCTCAGCAGAATTATAAGGAAGTTGTGGAATTGTGGAGGTGTAAGGAGGCCGCAAGTTAAATTGAAAGTATGAGACTATGGAATATTAGACTGCCCCAATGTAATTATGCAGATTCCCTGCCTCCATGTCTTTGGTTAATGATTAAATCTCAGCTCTATTGCTCAGTTCATGCTGCAGCAGCATAGCGTTGGAGAGGCAGCCATGGAGTCTAGTCTTGACTCACGACCACAGCCAGTATCCTTACTAGAGGTTGGCTGCCCCATTCATTTAAGAAGAAAGGTCTTGGGACATCACTTTTGCACTATATCACCCCTTCAGTCTTATGTTTCATGGGGCATATGAAATGTGCTGACTCTATATAGACCAGGTGATTACATCTGTTAGCACTAATCTATAGGTCCTCAAATGTAGCAGCAGACATTGTGCAAGGATATGTATGTATGCCTGTGAACCTACCAGCCTTGTAGTTGGGGCACCAGCTTGCTTGCTGAGTAGGAAGGGTTGCCAACCTCCAGGTGGTGGCAGGAGATCTCCTGCTATTACAACTGATCTCCAGCCGACCTAGATCAGTTCCCCTGGAGAAAATGGCTGCTTTGGCAATTGGACTCTATGGCATTGAAGTCCATTCCCTCCCCAAACCCAGCCCACCTCAGGCCCCAAAAACCTCCCGCCAGTGGCGGAGAGGGACCTAGCAACCCTATGAATAGGCCTGCTTGCTTGCTTTTTCTGAAAGGGGGGGGAAATCAGAATTCAGATTTAACTGTTAAACGTGCATGGATTGAATATTGGTAGAAATGAGGGGAGACTGATCTAGATTAATCGGTCCTCTTAGTGCTTGATTATGGACAATGTAATAACTCATTCTTCATGAGTGATATATTATCTGAACCTGAAATTATTCTTCAAAGGTGAAGACTGAAGGTGAAGCAGAACTAGTTTTTTTAAAATAACATTTATCTGAAAAGATGAGGGTTCTTTCCCACTTATGCTGCCAAGAAAAAGAGCGAGGGGCATCTTGTAGGTAAATTTAATTTACAATTATGTACTGCAATAAAAAACCCTCTTCTGCATATAACACTTTTAAAGGGGGATTGTCTTACATTTGAGGTCATGTTCCTTTTGGTTAAAAACAGCACTAAACAACCCACTTATGGTACATTCTAGTGTCCTTGCTAGGCTTGTTTACTGTTCTGTGGAGACTGCAAGAGTTGCATGAGGGGGGGGTGATTCAGTTACCTGATGCATTGCAACAAAACTTGTTCGTACACTAATATCAAGAGCCCCAGTACCAGTTACCAGGTTTTATGAATAAGGTACTGTCTGAACTTCAATTGACACAACATGTGGCAGGAGAGAAACACACTCTTGACTGCTTTACATCAATGGCTTAGACCTTTTGGTGTGACATCTGTCCCCCTTGTCACTTTTTGATGCTTTATTGGGTTTAACTAGAAGTTGGGTTGCAGAAGAGTGCACACCCTTTGGAATCTGCCATCTGAAGCAATTGGTTCACATTGCGTCCTGGTACATCCAACCCTGCTGAAACTGGTAGCCAGTGGCAGGTAACTAATTAAAGGGTTTATTGTTTGACTCTGTGTAACTGAACAATGCAATTATTATTTAGATGCAGTGTTAACCTTGTGAGGCCTAATTTTATTTAAATAGGGCAACCCAATTCAGTTGTAGGTAGGAAGGCTTTGTATATTAAAACATACTACAGGTTGAGTATCCCTTATTCTGAATGCTTAGGACCAGAAGTGTTCCATATTTCGGATCTTTCTGTATTTTGGAATATTTGCATATGCATAATGAATTATCTTGGGGATGGGACCCAAGTCCCATCTTAAGAACTATATTAACCTGTTTACCAAAGGTATCCCCAATATTATTTACGTGATCACTTACTCTGGATGAATTATTTTAAACATGACATTTATTTATGTTTTATATGTTTTATGTTCACATTATACACATAGTGTGAATTTAGTTTTAAACAATGTTTTAAATAATTTTATGTACATTGCACCATCAGAAAGCAAAGGTGTAAACTATCTCACAAGAATACCTGTATCAGCTGTTAAACAAGAGCAACAACAAACAAACAGTGACAGGTTTTCAGTCTCCACCTACGATGCTGTGTACACTGTATTTTATATTTTTAGGTGAGAAGAGGGCCTGTGAGTAATGCCTGCACTTCCAGTTTTGGGTCATTCTGGTTTTTGGATGTCCAGTTAAGGGACACTCAACCTATACTTATAACTAAAGACCATATATGAATTAAACATTAAGATATGCACATAGGGGATTATCAGGAATGTTCTTTTTACATAGAATTAATGATTATATTATGGGGTGCCACTCAAAATCATGAGAATTAGAAAAAAGTTTAGATAATGGGCTTTCTACGCTATCTGTTATGAGAAGACCAGATGTTTAAAACTGACCTGCCATTAATATTGGTTAGAATAATAAACAGGAGAAGAAAGAATTAAATATGATTTTATATGTAAGTAACTTAGAGGAAAGGTTATTTACAAATAATGTGGCTTAAAAAAGTATGTACAACCATCTGAATGATTACATTTTCTCTATTGGGAATTCCCAATTAAAAAAAATATTTACCTGAAAGCTTCACATATGACACATTGGACCCCATTATTATTGCTGATTGGCAGGTCAAATGCTTTTCAGGAGACACGCTGGTGGCAATTGATATGGGGTGCATCATGGGTTGTACAAGTTTTAATTTCTGAAAAATACAGGAAGTGAAGATATTTACAAATAAGCAGGTACTTCATTGAGAACAGCAACATCTTTTAATACTTTGGATAAGAGAAGGAGCAGAGGGTGATGGCATCTCAGTTCAAAATATTCTATAGGTTACTTTCTAATTTCAGGACTAACAAAACCATGAACTCTTATGCTACAGGTTGGCCTTTAAGGAGTCTGCAAGTGAAGTGTGGGCACTGGCCCCTCATGGACTTGCAGGAAATTAAGCCCTGGCGATGCACATAGGTGATGTTATAGGGGGCATTTGTTTTTAATCTACAGAGGTTAACAGTACAGGGGAGTTGTATGTTTAACATCCCTAGCATGGTTACAGCTTGCTCTGGGCTGCTTTGTACAAGAGATGATGTACAGATAGCCATTAATAGCGATCTGTTTCGTTAATAGCTGTCTGTATAGTTCTTGTCAGAGTTATATTTTAATTCTCAGATAGACCATTTTAGGTTTCATGTCCATCATTTGCCAGTTCGCATCTGCCCTCAAATCTAACTCTGCCATTGGCCTTTAGTAAATGCTTTTTTGTGCCCCTGGACCTTAAAACTAATTGTCTGTCTGTCTCCAGATAATTATCATCTATATAGTTCTCATGGTTATATGGCATGACATGAAAGAATGCAGCAAAGACAGATTGTACCTTGTGGGCAGGTATATACGTGTGTATTTGTGTGAAGGAGAAAAGGAGGCCAATAGCTAACTCTTTCCAAGCTAACTTTCCTGTCTTAGATATCAGATGTGATCATGCTGCCTGTTGCCTACTAATTGCTGTTATTGAGCCCATATGGTATATGCATTCGTCCCATGAAAACAAAGGGATTTAAATATAACTGTGTTTTGGATTGTATACCTATTTTGGCTATTAGCTGCTGATGACTATAGTTGACATTTTGGTTTGAGAGTTTCTTGAGTAAAAGCCTATTTTGCAACATTAGTTACCTTTGTGTAATAACCAATGGGTCTGACAGCTGATTGAATTGTAAACTAGAGGTTGAAATGAATTGACAAACCCCCACCTCTGGCAAGATAAACACCTCTTGTGGTGCCTCATCTTCATCCAGAGTAAGTGATCATGTAAATAATACTGGGGATACCTTTGGCGAACAGGTTAATGTAGTTCTTAAGGGAAAAAGAGTGACCAGAGAAAGCCCCATATGGTCCTTTAAGGATGTATTGTTGAAATACTCTGGAGAGAAGTGGTTAACTCAGGGAAATATAATTACGGTTGTAAGGAAGTACATAGACCCATTTCCCATGTAATTCAATGTACATGAACCTTGATATAGTTCTACAGGGGTCTGGTGTAATATCATCTAGGTATTGCTTATGTGCTTAACTGTTGTTACCCGTTTTAGCTTATTATAGCACACCAAAGGAAAATAACTGGGTGGATCCAGGGGTCTGTTTATATTCCTCAAAGGAAAAGGTGGTTTGGCCTGTCTTTAAATAAATGTCTTTGTATTCCCTCTTGAAGAAGTCTTCATTATCTTTTCATTATAATAATTATCATCCATTCACAAACATTCCCCTATTAAATGTTGCTTGAATAATGGTGGTCATGCAAGTCCAGGTATTCATGGATGGAATAGAGTATGTAGCCCTAATCCAATCCAGATTCTGACATATGTTCAGAATTCAAATAGCTTTGTTTGCCCTGACTTGACCGCCTTCTTCCTGAGAAAGATGGGAGGAATATGACTCTGCTGATTCTCCTGGACATCTCAGGGACATTCAGTGCTGTCAATCATGGTATCCTGTGCTGTCTGTCTGGGATGTGTGTTGAGAGCAAATGCTTCAATGATTTTGTTCCTGTTTAGCAGACCAGTACTGGAAGATAGTATTGAGAGATTGCTGCTCAGTTCCCTGGCACTATGCTATGAGATTCTGCCAGATTCTTTTTTATGTCTCATGCTATTTAATTACTATATGAAACCACTGGGAGAGGTTGCCTGGGAATCTGGAGAAAAGTGTCATTAACAACTCCACTTCTCCTTTTTAGCAGATTCAGGTGAGATGGTAGATATTCTGAACAAGCAGTAAAAAATGTAATGGGTTGGATGTGGGCCACACTAGCAAGAGATGCTATTGGCTGGTTAGTATAGAACTGAGGATTCCCCGCCCCCCATCATGTTCTTGATGGTGAGGGGTATGGAGACCAAGTCCTAAGAGGAAAGGTTAAAGGAGCTGGGTATGTTTAGCCTGAAGAGGAGAAAACTGAGAGGTGATAATGATAAACATCTTCAAGTACTTGAAGGGCTGTCACATAGAGGATGGTGCCGAGTTGTTTTCTGTTGCCCCAGAAGGTTGGACTAGATGACCATGGATGTCCTTTCCAACTCTGTGATTCTATGATCTACTTTTTATGATCTTTCTAAAGCAACAAATTTGAAGTTTAGTGGTGCTACAAGTCCAAGAGTGTAAATGGGATATTTCCGTTATCATCCTTAACCAACTTTGATTGGTGCACCAGCTGCCTCCTAGAGTCCAAGGACATAAAATGGGATAGAAATTATATAAAGTAAACAAATTCTTTCCTGTAAAAGCAGCATTTGTACACAGTATCTATGCTATGATCCCATCCAGTTAGATTACAGGAATGCACTATGTGTGTGGGTGCCTTTGCACATTGTATGGAAACTTCAGAATGCAGCTGCTAGATTAACTAGTACAGGTTATTGAGAACACTTCTCACAATTTTGAAAGAACTACACTAGTTGTCAGTTAATTTCTTGGCACAATTCATAGTATTGCTTCTTACCTTGAAATCCCTTAATGGTTTAGGGCCATTGTAAGGACTGCTGGTTCCCATATACAGGTAATAGTACAAAATGAGTTACTTAGATACATGATTAGGAATTGTGGTCTATACTACTGTGTATAGCTTGCTGTAAGTAGGATCCTACTATGTAATTTTTGCATTGTTTAACGTAGTAGTAGTAGTAGTTTATTGTATAAGGCCATTACAATCTAAAACAATATAACAGCAATTTTAAAAAGTACAAACCAATATCATTTAAAAAACACATTAAACTACATTAAATGCATTGTTTAATGTGTCGTGTTAATATTAATGCTTTGCTTTGCTTCTGTTTTTTATATTTCTGGTTGGTTCCAGACTTTTACAATCCTAATCCTGTTTTATTGAAAGTCCCATCCTGTTGATTGTATTGACTCTGTGTGATCTGCCTTGAATCCCAGTGGCAAAGGCGGACTATAAATGATATAAATACCTACAATACATATAAGCTTCTCCAATTGTTACAGTTTTTCCTTCTCGAGACTCTACTCGGTAACTTCAAGAGGTAAGATGGGTGACTGCTAGAGATAGAGCTTTCTTTGTAGCACCAATCTAGGCATTCCCTTCACCCGTTCATCCATTGGTGCCTTTTCTTTTAAATTTTTAGGCACCAATTGATGATTATTTCCCCAGGCATTTAATGGTGCATGATTACTGCTACTGTATTCTCCACTGTATTTTAATATTGCTGCTTAGTTACTGTTCCTATGGTTTTCTTTTATCATCTGGCATATATTTCATACAAATGCTTTATGCGTCTTGTTTGCTAATTTTTATGATACTCGTTTTGGTGTATTTTACTCTGGGTTGTAAATAGAGTAAGAATGTTCTAATTTTTTTAAAAATCTCAAAATAGAGTATTTATTCCCAATCTCTCTACTTGCCTTTATTTGATTTCTTTGATTGGGTCTGTACAACTTGTGACCTATTAGGCCAAATACAGCCTAGCCGCCATATGTGTGAATTTATCAGGAGTTCAGTATACCTCCTACTTTTGCAGCATCTCAGTGCAAAACCTAGGGTTTATGAAGCAGCTGGAATACCATCAAAAATTGTTGGTAAAATTGCATGTGGGAAGTGTCGTTCCCTGCATTCCCTGCATTTTCTCTTGAAAGAAGCAGCTACAGTGTACACAAACATTTATGTTAGATGAATATATGTTTAAAAAACATGCCAGATGACTCAAGAGGAACTAGGGTGGTGTGTTGAAAGGATCAAAGAGCAAGTGTAAGTGTTTGGTGTGTTTGTGTACATATACGTTTGCCTGGTTGACATGGTATCTCTCAGATTAATGTGGAAGACAATTACACATCTTGGGAATTACTGAAGTGGATTGTGATGCGTTAACTCTAGGTGGAAAAGAAGATGGTGTTTGTGTAGGGTTGTCCCAACCAGTATTGTATTTTTTGACTTCAATTATGAGGCGCAGTAAAGGATGATCCCATAATAAACATAATACAGTGAGTAATACTTTATAAACAAATTGGGTGAGGCCATACAGGCTTGATTCATTAAAATCAGATGGATTGCTACAGCAAACTCTTGACTGTTTGAACGTTGTGATGTATTTTGACACTGAACTATGGGAAAATTCTTAGTCCCAGGTTGTTAAAACAGCTCAAGTTCTATTTGCAGGTAGTAACGTCCTGTATTGTTTTCGGCTTCCTCTTTTGCCTCACACCTATTGTTCTGCCCTTTTTGCACAAGAGAGAGATCTGGATTAATTTCAACATTAGTATTACCAGCACTGTCTGCCCTGTGGATGAAAGGGAGCAATTCACCAATGAAGAAAGGAGTAATAGAAATGATTTTAAGTTATATTAAAGCGTATTATAAGTTGGAAAGCTGGAAAAAAGTTTATAACTTTAAGGAAATATTGAACAAGTTGTTTGTTCCTAGAATACCTTGAAAATAAGAAAAAGACTGAGGGTGGTTTAATTGGATTGCAGCAATTTCCAGCTGATTCTATGGGACCACCCTACTCAACCACATTAAGGGTCTAATCAATGCTCTTGTGATTTTTCTGGGTTGCTTCGTGTGTTATGTGACAAAATATTTGTGACCTAGCCTTTTATGCATGGGTTGTTTCTGCGACAATCTCCCCCCCACCGACTATTTTGGGGCTTTGTTTTCATTATGCATGTCTTTCCCAACCTTTAGAAGTCACTTTGCTCTCTCCCTGCGCTTCCTCCACGTTTTCTGGATGCTGCCAGAAACAGCATCCAGAAAATATGGAAAAACACAAAGAGAGAGCGAAATGACCTCTGAAGGTCGGAAAAGACATGCATAATGAATAGGGTTGCCAGCTCCAGGTTGGGAAATACCTGGAGATTTTGGGGGCGGAGCTTGAGAAGGGCAGGTTTTGGAGAGGGGAGGGACTTCAATGCCATAGAATCCAATTGCCAAAGCAGCCATTTTCTCTAGGTGAACTGATCTCTATCGGCTGGAGATCAGTTGTAATAGCAGGAGGTCTCCATCTACCACTTGGAAGTTGGCAGCCCTAATGATGAAAACGAAGCCCTCGAAGTAGTCGGTGGGTGATCGCGATGGAAACAGCCTGTGCATAAAAAGCCATAGAGAACCATAGGTACAACCAGGAAATTGCTTTTTAAAGAAATGGGGCAAGGCCATGTAGGCTTAGTTCCTGAAAGTCAAGGACTCAACTGGATTGCTGCTGAAAACCCTTAACCCTTTGTGGTCTGTTTTGACAAAACTGTCTTTCTATATAGGTGTTATAGAAATGAATCCAGGTTAGAAGAAGAGTCGGTTTTTATACCACACTTTTCTCTACCTTTAAGGAGTCTCAAAGCGACTTACAATCGCCTTCCCCTCCCCACAACAGACACCTTGTGAGGTAGGTGGGATTGAGGGAGTTCAGAGAGAACTGTGACTGGCCCAAGGTCATCCAGCAGGCTTCATGTGGAGGAGTGGGGAATCAAACCCCATTCTTCAGATTAGAGTCTGCCACTCTTAACCACACTGGCTCTCACTACGCCAGTTGTTTAGAATATATCTGCTGGAAAGGCTAAGAAACAGCACTGCATTAAATGCCATATTTTGAATATCACCGTACTTGACACTTCAACATATCACCATATACTTGGAGGTTTTCTTCATTTGAACCTGTGTGGCACATTTACTCAGCACAGCAGCACCTGCTGGTTATCCCAAAACCTCTTAGTACCTGCTCCAGCCCTGTAGAACAGCTTTTCAGGAAAAAAAGTCAGGAAGACCTTATCTCTCTTGCAATTTCAAAAGAATTACAAGACAAATATTTTTTAAACAGAGCCTTTGGGGTCATTCGATGGCTCCTGTTGGTTCTTGGGGTCAAGGGCCAGTTAAGGATGATGATTATAAGGTTTCTGCTCTCTGTCGTAATCAGTTGTTTTAAACTCTGTTTCTGAGGTTTCTTTTTATTCTTGTGTGATATTTTGATTTTTGTGAGATGTTTTGAACATTCTGGGAAATTGACATTTAACTAAATAAGTAAAATAAGAAAAGAGAAATTCTTTTACACTCTGAAAATTGGGCCAACTTTCCACAGCGTCACTGAGCCGGAGGAAGCATGGACCCGCTAAAACGATGGGGAGCTGAGGCCAGTTTGTCAAAACTATTCTCTGACAGACTTCTTGTTTATTTTAATTTTAAACTGCACTTTTCTGTATGACTATTTTGTTAACTTGTAGTGTTCATTGCAGGTTTCCTCTGGAAACTGTGCAGCACATTGATACCCTAACAAGGCAATGTCTGGTAATAGGATTGTTGGGTTTTTTTGTAATATAACCAGAATAGTCTTAACCCTGGAGTGAACTCCAGTGAACCTTAAGGTTTTTATGAGTCGATGTTTTTGTCTCCAAAGACTGCATAAGAAAAGATGGGGAATTACAGCACATACTTACCGTACATACGCGCGTATAAGCCGAGTTTTTCAGCCCAAAAAAAGGGCTGAAAAAGCCGGCCTCGGCTTATACACGGGTCAATACGGTAGAGGAGGGAGGGGGGAGGGAGCAACTTACCGCCACCGCCATCGCGCCCGCGCGGCTTCCCTCGGCCAGGAGCGCCCTGTGAGGGCCTCCTGCTGCCACGGGAAGGCCACGGGGCCACCGCCGCCGGGCGCGCCCGGCTCCCTCCGCCCAGGACCGGCCTGGGGGAGCCTCCTGCGGGGGGCCCGCCACCGCCACCGCCTTCGCCGGGCCTGCAGTGAAGGTAAGCCTGCTGGGGGGGGGAGGGGTTATAAGCTGACCCTCGGCTTATACGCGGGTGCCTAATTTTCCCCATTTTTGGGGAGAAATTAGGCACCTCGGCTTATACGCTGGTCGGCTTATACATGGGTATATACGGTAACAACAAAGTCAGTTTCACTGACAAGATATGTCTATGAACACTTTTATTCTTTTTATTTGGCTATCATTCAGTGAGCTCCTATACTGTAGAATAAAGTCCCTGTCATTCAGAAACTGTATGTGCAGGCACGGACCACATGTGGGAGGGCTTTTATTTGTGGAGTAGTCATTAACATCATGGCCGACTCTAGAAAAGACGACCCACATTGGCAGAGAATCAGATATACAAGGGATCAAAGCTTCATCCAGTCCAGTTCTCTTTCCAAAGGTTGGTATCTATTCATCAAACCCCACCCCTCCAGCTCAGCCTACACAGTACACTACTGCATAGTGTGTCACAAGCAGAGAGCAGGCTCAGTACACGAAAAGTTCAGGCATACCCCACGAGTACTCCCATGAAGCCATATTATGATGGAAAGAAAAAAACACACACA
The DNA here is from genome assembly GCF_029931775.1 of Euleptes europaea. Taxonomy (NCBI): domain Eukaryota; kingdom Metazoa; phylum Chordata; class Lepidosauria; order Squamata; family Sphaerodactylidae; genus Euleptes; species Euleptes europaea. Next base: position 30,146,109 of record NC_079316.1, on the reverse strand, counting down.
CACACATTTTGCCAAGCGTTGGAAGTAGTTGTAAAGAAAATAAATATAAGTAAAAGGGTGACAAATGAGGTTTCTGCATTTTCTAATTTTAAGTTTTGTGCTCACAGTGGGGATTCACTGGATTTAATTACACCTATATAGTATGGAATATCTATCTGTACAAGGAAGATATAAACTGCCAATTAATAGTCATGCTCTTGGAAACTGCTGGTAGGTCCATTTCTTGTGAGAAGACAGAAATGAGGGGATATGAGCCAGGAATTTGTTAAGAGTTCATAGAATTTACAAAGAGTGATGGTTGGCTTTTCTTTCTTATCATTGGCAGTTTTTGATGGGCAAAGCATGTCTCCAACTTTCTTCACTACATTCACATGGGTGGCTGTTGGTATCTGCATATCTGACTCATATGAATCCTGCCCTTTCTTCAAAAGCCTCACTATGACAAAGAGACTGTTATCCAATTTGATTCTTACCACAATGCTGTAAGGTGTAGATTTGACTGAGACGGTGACTTGCCCCAAGCCACCCTGTAGTTCACTTAATAATTTCACTAATATTTTCATTCTGTAAGAATCTTTTCTCATTGGAGCCCATATGTCCAGTGGTCTTGCATTTTAAAAATGTATAGCAATTATTTCCTTCTTTTTTAATTGGGGCTGACACAGAGGCTTAAGATAGCAGGTGTTAATGCCAGAAAAGTTTTTTTTACTACATGGCTGCCTCAATATGAATTTTAGTATGGAAGACTACTTTTTACCCACAAATCATGGTCACTTTTCTGGGTTGTGTTGCTACCTTTTTTTTATTAGCAACAGTCAAATGAGAGCTTGGCATATATTATGAATGTATGTTAAGTATACTGTGCTGCCTGTATGGTGCAATTTGTGTCACTAATGTTGATAGACTGGTTTGCGCGAATCCCTGATACAGCCCAGTGCAAGACATTAAATCATAGGCTGCAGGAAGTATTGAAATTGCACATATGATGTTGGATTAATTGTAATTGCTAGGGTGTTTGCATTATTTGACCTATTTAAAACCATCAGGTTGAAGGAATAATAACAGAAACTGCTGCATGGAAGATCTCTCACAATCTGGCTTCTTTCTAATACATTTTAATCCCGCCCTTCATCCCAGGAGCTCTGGGGTGCATTGTCCTTCTTTCCTGATCTGATCCTCAGAACAGCCCTGTGGGGTAGGTTAAGCTGAGAGACCGGTCCAGAGTCACCGGCAAGCTTCAGGACAGAGGAGAGATTTTTACCTGGGTCTCCCAGATCCTAGTCTAACATTCTACCCACTTTACCACACTGGCTCTTCTCTTGTTTCAACCTTTATATAATTCTCCAGAGCTGGTGAAGCGTAGTGACTAACAGACTGAATTACAAATCAGGAAGTCCTAAATTTGGATCTTGTCTCTCCCATGAACTCACTAAGTAGCTTTAGGGAAGTCACCCTTTTAAAAACTAAGCCCTCCCATAAGGGAATGATAAATTGACCTCCTTGTAGATTTTTTATAATTCATATGAAGTCCTCTGGCCATAGGGTTGCCACCCTCCAGGTGGCTCCTTGAGATCTCCCACTATTACAATTGATCTCCAGGCAACCATGATATGTTTCAGATATGCAGTATTCCTATAAAAGTTGACACAGTTGAGAAATATGGTTATATTTGCCCAGTTTGTAGCTTTAGGTCCAGCCCTGAGAGGGCCTATGCGGAATTGGATTCTTGGCACTCAAACATATCAGATGCAAGTATTCATACATAGATTCAAACACATATCCAATACTTAGTGATTCTACTTCAAAGTTGCTGTTCAAGTTACAGGTATTCTTCCCACTTCATGCCCACAAATTTAGGAATACAACTACTCTTTCCTTGCTTACTGAAGTTACAGTAATCATATTCTTACTAGCCAAGAACTTCAAGAAACTCCACAGCATTTGTAAGCCCTGAAAATTTTTATTTTAAATGTTAAAACATGCCTGTAATGGCTTGTGTAAGTATGTCTCATGAAAACACAGAAGAAATTAATGCAAAAAGGTACGTTGTGAAATAACAGTTGATATCCAACTAGTGGAATAAAAAGTCTTTGTTTTATAGTATGACCTTGCTATGCAATCAATATTTAGTAATGTGTATTTATTTTTCAATATGCATATGCATATGCATGTCTTTATTCATTGTGTGTGTGTGTTAATATAATTTTAAATGATCCAGGCTATCAGGGAAATGTTTAATCATTGGGAATGTTAACTTGCTGCACTAAGCTGGTATCTCTAAAGCTTCTATCCCAGTGATGGCGAACCTTTTAGAGACCGAGTGCCCAAACTGCAACCCCAAACCCACTTATTTATCGCAAAGTGCCAACACGGCAATTTAACCTGAATACTGAGGTTTTAGTCTCCAGCCACCACTTGGAGGTTGGCAGCCCTAGTAGAGGAAGGGAAGGGGGAGGGATGGAGAAAGGAAGGAACTGGGAAAGGAAAGAGAATGAAGGAACTGGGGAAGGAAGGAAGGAAGGGGGAGGGACGGAGAAAGAAAGAAAGAAAAAGGAAGGAAGAAAGGAAGAAAGAAGAGAGAGGGGAAGGAAGGAAGGAACTGGGAAAGGAAAGAGAAGGAAGGAACTGGGGAAGAAAGAATGAAAGGGAGGAAGGATAGAAGGAAGGATGGAAGAAAGAAAGAGTGCGGAAAGGGACAGAGAGAAAGAAAGAGGAAGGAAGGAACTGGGAAAGGAAAGGAAGGAACTGAGAAAGGAGAGAGAAGGAAGGAACTGGGGAAGAAAGGATGAAAGGGAGGAAGGATGGAAGGAAGAAAGAAAGAAAGAAAGAAAGAAAGTGGGGGAGGGACAAAGAGAAAGAAAGAGGAAGGAAGTAACTGGGAAAAGAAAGAGAAGGAAGGAACTGGGGTAGAAAGGATGAAAGGGAGGAAGGAAGAAAGAAGAGGGGGAGAGGGGGAGGACGGCAGACGGCAGGCCTTTCTCTGGCGGACGCGCGGCTGTTGAGGGGCCGCCTGAGGCGGACGAGGAGGAGGAAGGCAGTGAGGAGGAGCTGCTGCTGGAGCCTGGAGGAGGAGGCCCGGCCTCGTTGCTGCTGGTCTCCCCGCCGCCTGTCAGCTGTTGCGGGGGGAGAGGGGGGGAAGAGGAAGAAGCCAGCCAGCCGTGGGCGTGCGAGGCAGAAAACCTTGAGCCCTGCTGACGCGCCGACGCACGCACGGGGAGGGGCAAGATGCTGTGTTGGCGCTCTTCCCTGCCGCCCCCCTGCAGAAAAAAGTGACAACCTGCCCTTCGTAGTGCTTAGTCAGGGAGCGCTTGGCGAGGGGAGCTGGGGGGAGGGGGCTGGCGACTTTTCACGACTCTCCCTGTGGTCAGAGCTGCTCTGCCTGTCCCCCCTTCTCCTCCTCCTCCTCCTCCTCTTCCTTTGCACGCCTTGGCGCCGGAGCTGCTGGCATGGAGTCGCCTCCCACGCTGCCGGATTTACAATGGAGCGGCGCCGAGGTGGAGATGCCGAGGCTGCGGCCGCAGCTCAGCTGAGAGAGGGAGGGGCACAGACAACCCGGGAGGCCTTTTGGAGCCCACCTGCGCGTGCCGGCAGAGAGGGCTACGCGTGCCGGAGTTGGAGCACGTGCCATAGGTTCGCCAACATGGTACTTGAGAGTTCAGCTGAGTTCAATGGGACGTCCAAATAAACATGCAACGTGACTAAGCTTTATTTTTTTTAAAGGTCTTCTCTTGTCACGTCTTTTTAGCCACAGTGGTTCTACACTTGTCTGTAATCAGTTTGGAGTTTTAAAGGCCATAACCATGGCTGTGGAAGCAGAAACTTTATATGGTTTGTATTACTTGGAAATGCCCCTCTTGTCAGACTGATTAAAGGGGGATTAGACAGATTCATGGATGATAGGTCTATCAGTGGCTACTAGCAGAGGCAATGAACTTCTGAATACCATCGCCAGGAGTGCAACATCAGGGGAAGACCTTGGCCTCTATGACCTGTTGTTGGCCCCCCAGAATAGTGGTCATCCACTGTGTGAGACTGGATGCCGGACTAGATGGACTACTCGTCTAATCCAGCCGGCCTGTTATGTTCATGTTGTTCTGTAGCATCTTCACCATCCAAACAATTTAAGGATAGGACAACGTAAAGCTCAATGTGTTGGTAAAGATGGCTCCCTTCCAAGCATATCCCAAGCAATAGCCTTGAACAACTGACCAGATCTTATTAGATGATATAGTTTGCCCCTTATTCCTAAAGACATAGGTGGTGATCCAAGGATCCATTTTTGTTTCCATATTTTCTTTCCCACTACTCACAGATTTATGGAAACATATGCTATCTTTAGCATACCATTGAGAAATGGGTTGCATACAATTATTCAGTGAAAGTTAAGAAAAGTGACTCCGATTTAATATATAAAGCATTCCTCCACACTATGTAGTGGGAATAGGTGCATGCTAAAGAATATGTTTCGCCTTGTCCTATGTTAACTCCTTGATATATCCAATTCTAGGGACTGGAAAATTTTTATTTATACCAGCAGCCACTGCCAATCAGAACAGATAATGATTAACCAATAGTTTCTTAGCTTTGGACAAACCTGTATAAAATGGTTTAAGTCCATGAATGAAGGGTAGATTGGGGCTGTGTGTACTGCCCTCACTCTTTATCTCTCTGGGTTAACTGGGCGCAGAGTCTCCATGTGGTAGATGGCGTATGTTTATAAGTGTACACTGGAGCTGTACTTTGCTGCATTTTTTTTTTTGCAGGGTATGGATCCTACATGGTGTTTGTGTACCAAGCATCCACATGTGCCATCAATATGTGGAGGATGGTAGCAGATTTGTACAACGTTCTCTAGAATTGCACAACTTTACATGATTATACAAGGGTACACAGCTTGGGGGGTTATGATATATTGCAACCCTCAGCATACATGAAAAATAGTAGCTTGTTGGACTGTCTTGCTTGGCATGTAGGGCCAGTTTTCCACCCAAGGAATTAAGACACTAGAAGTGCAACTAGGGCTCAACTTATTCCTGGTGTAATTCATCAAACCCTAACCCTGTCTCTTTCTCCTCCATCTTTTCTTTGCTGGTACACATCAGCTTCACAGCGTTGATTTTGGTGGGGGCATTCAAGCAAAAAAAAATGTTGCCTTCCCCATACAATGATATATACTATGCTATATTGGGTCTTAGGAGAGAAGGTGGGATACAACTATTTTAAAGAAACAAATACAGGGCTGGTTGGTTCATGGCATGCTGGTTGGTTTATGGATGCTGAGGGGGCATGATGATGATGGTCTGGTACTTTTGCTGCAGTTGCCTTTGGCTCGGGGATCCCATTTCTTATCTTTCCCACTGGCCTTCCTCTGGCTGTAATCAGAGAAGGACTCTGATACCTTCAGAAGTGCAGCCCCATACTGATGAAGAATGGCAACACTTCCTGAAGGTATCAGGTTTCCTCTGATATATGACCAGGGAGACAGGAGGAGGAGGGGGAAGATAGGGACAAGAGCAGCTGCTAGGATCAAGCTACATATTAAGTCTCTATCTTGAGGTTTTCCCCAGCATCTGCTGTTCTCTGCATGTACCTCCCTCCTCTTCCCCTTCTTCATTGCCAACCATGATCAGAGTCTCTCATTATGGCTGGATGGAAGAAGAAATGGGCAGCTGCTGGGGTAAAACTAGACAGCTCTTTAAAATACAAACTCTTGTCTTCTACCATGGACCCAATTGGTGGCATAGGGGGCATCCCACTGGGGGCAGCCAAAAGACTTTGTCCAATCCCAATAATATATTAGAATATATAAGCATTACATTATATTCAAATACTAATACAGTATCCAGGCCATGCAAAGCTTCTGGAGTGATAAGAATAATTTTTGCAGTGCCAGTCTGCATTGACTCCCTGGTCTTGTCAGCCGACCAAAGGTTTCTCTTTTTTGATCTGATATTTCCCCCCTTTTTGTTGGCTTCTGCATAATCAGCTATCTGTGACATCATGTATCTGTGGGGCATTTGTTTGTTAATTCAGTTGAGTTCAGTTATTTACACATCAGCATAACTGTTTTGGATTTTCTACAAGGGCATTAAAAAAAAAGGTCATATCGGTAACATAATAAGCTTGCCATGAATGTAACCTTGCCATGAATGTTGGGCTCCTTTAGAGCTTTATTTTGTGGAAATTGGTTAGATGTAATTCCAGCCCCTGTATTTGAGATGAGCATAGGCTATAGGAGCCCCGTGGCGCAGAGTGTTAAGCTGCAGTACTGCAGTCAAAAGCTCTGCTCATGACCTGAGTTCGATCCCGACGGAAGTTGGTTTCAGGTAGCCGGCTCAAGGTTGACCCAGCCTTCCATCCTTCCGAGGTCGGTCAAATGAGTACCCAGCTTGCTGGGGGTAAAGGGAACTGGCAAACCACCCCGCAAACAAAAGTCTGCCTTGGAAACGTGAGGATGTGACGTCACCCCATGGGTCAGGAATGACCCGGTGCTTGCCCAGGGGACCTTTTCCTTTACCTATAGGCTATATGCTATGAACAGGTCTTATCGAGTGATGGTTGCAGCTCTACTTTGGGTGCTTGAGCTGTCCTCTGGATTGTTCTAAGTCATTTTCTTCCAGTCTCTAATACTGGGGTATAAAGAGCAACTTGAAGATTTAGTTCAACTTTGGTGAAAGACTGCATATCCCCCCAAGTATTAACAAAACAGTATAGCAACATGACTAGGTAGCTCTAACTTTGTTTTTATCCTGAGGCAGATATGAGAGAGTACTTGACTTTTGAAGTACAGAACAGAAGAGAAAACGGAATAACTTCCTGTGCCTAAAGTCAAAGGAGCGACCAAAATTTGGGGTAAAGAGTCAGTGTTTCTGGAACCCATTAATTTTGCCCTGAATATCCATACACAAAAGCTCTCATTGGACACACTCTTAGCTTGATGTTCCTTTGTTCATTGTTTAGAGTTGCTGGATACTGGTGCGGGGATCTCAAAAAAACAGAAGATATTTTCGGACTTTTAAAGAAGTGTGTAGGGTGGAATGCAAGAAACCACCAGAATAAATGATTAGCTATTTCAGAGTTTTCATACAAACCCACTCTGTCACTAACCTAGTATTTCTTGTCCCATAAATAGTGAAACATCAGCTTCTTCATATGAGGCATTGATGTGCTGGTCTTTTAGGACTGTCCTGCACAGACCTTACATCATTTATCCCAAATTTCAAATGATATATAACCAGCAAATTAAAATATGTTTACTGTAATATTTCCATAAGATTGGAGCCAAAGACGTGAAGTTGGTACGGAAGGCATCTTTCCTGTCTTTGCAAACCCCTTCCCCCACCGCTGCTCCATCAGGAACAGTATAGGATGTGGCGTAAGGGTCTGCCTTAGGAAGGGGGAATTGGGAATTGCTCTGCGCTTTTTGCACTTGTGGAAATGCCCATCCCCTTTTAAAAGGAGAATCCATCCCAACTCAGAGTTTATGATGACTTCTCAATCCTGCTGCTCTTGTAATTTTTTTCCCTCTTAGTTAATCTGGCAATTTATGTGCTAAAACAATTATCTCGTTGAAAATTAAACACCTATACTTTTTTAAGGGTTTTTTTTTAATTCCTGGACTTTTCTCTGTCCAGCTGCTTAAAAAACAACAACTGCAAGCAGCTTTTGCAGACTGGAAAACCTGCTGCCCTAGGGTGGTGCTTACTCTGGAAATGGAACAACAACACTAGAATTTTAATAAAGCACAGCATAACATTTGCCTTGTCTCCCCATTCTGGCATTCTCGTAATGATCTGTCATCCTGGTGCAAATTAATCCAGGATAGAGTGCAGCATGGACTAAGAAAGGACTGATGTTTTTTGCAAACCGAGTAGCATATTGTTCAGAACATTGCATTCCACAAGGCCAGGGCTTCCCCGGGCACTCTGGGAGGTGGAGCAATCCAGACAGCACTACATGCTGCTACTTGTACAAGAGAACTGTATGGCTGTTGAATTAACTCTGCCTAGAATCCCTCTAGGGCAGGGAGTGCAGGGGGAGGGACGTGTGGTTGGGAATGGAGACTGACATGCATTGTAGAAAACTTTAAGATAAAAGAAGGCTGAAAGAGAGGAGGGCAGAGAGTCACACAGGCTGAAAAGCTGTCAGGAAGTTCAGAATCTGGGAGAAAACTGTTTTCCCACACACCCTGTGAGGCAAAGAAGGCTCCTTTCAATTAAACCCACTCCCCCCCCCCCAACAGACAGAGCCATATTTCCCTCTGCAGCTAGTAAATACAGGTACCCTCACTACCTTTTGCATACAAAAGTGAGAATAAGCCATAAAGTTCAAAGGAAAATTCAGCGCGAGCGGTGGGAGGCATAGGAATGTGCAAAAAAGAAGTACAAATGAAAACTACTGCTCTAGGGCTTTTAGATTTCTGTTTTTGAATTAGTTAAGAAACGGGATCCTGGAAGCATGTCTTTTGAATCTTAGAAAGCACTCCTTGTTCAATGAAATCATTGGTTACTCTTTTTGCTGTCCTCGCAACAGCCGAAGAAGTGATGCTGATGGAGTGTGCTGACCCAAAGTCATCCAGTAAACCTTGTGGCTCGGTGGTGATCTGAACCCAGATCTCTCTAGTATACTGCTACTTTACACTAGCTCTTTAAATCTAAAAGCAACATTTCAAAACAATTTTTAATTCTACCTGTTTTTATAATATGTGAGTTGAATCTTTCACTATTGCTGGCTTCAAAAGCTGAAAGACATCATTTCTCCATGTAATGTATGAAAGGTCAATCAGGAAGTGTGCACTTATGTGCTGTTTAAAGCCTAGTGGAAACCTATATATAGAAACACTATGCTAAATACATTTCACCCTACCTTTAAGTACTTTATTTTGAAATTATTTAAAAATATTTTATAAAATGCAGTTATCACACTGAGATAATTAAAAAAAATACCTGCCATCATCTTTGTTACTCCTCATGGATTTGGTAGACTCTTAGCACCGTCTCTGGAAGGCATTATGTTCCCCAGGCAAATGAGTGAATTAAAATCCTTGTTTCCACTAGAAGAAGAATAAACACATGTCTTGATCTGAAGTATTCAAACAGCTTTTCTATGTAAGGTGGGTTTATTAAATCAAGGGGAGGGGGAAATTAGACCCCTCAGTTCATGCATGCCGCCTTCACAACTTCTGATCAGAACTGTCCCAGCTAGAAAGAACTCGAGGGACTGGCTTTCTCAGTACCTGTGGATGACTCACAAGCTAGTGTAGGTGAGACATGGAAATGTGGGGCTTGCTTCCCAAGTCTAGAGGAAAATTAAAGTGCCAGTGTTTCAACTGTGAAAGCAACGAAAAGAGTTGGAATGCATGTTTTATATTAATATACAGAGTAGATAAAAGTTAGCCTTCATTTTGATGCTGTGTGTGTGAAAAGGCAGTAGATGTATGTCAGAAGCAGCATTTTAAATGATTAATTTTCTTGCCCCACATACCACTGAAGCCAGGGAAAAGAGCCAAGAGCAGAATATAGGTTATGTCCATTTCATATGATGGGCTGTCAGAGGAACACATTCTTCTCCGTTGACTACAAGAGAGTGTATGGGGAAATGAAATGTAGATATGTGGTTTTTTTGCTTCTGTAAAATAATTCTCATCCTGACTCAAATCAGTTTGCCTTTTGCATGATCAGGTGAAATAGTGAAAAGTCCTATGGTATCTTAATAGTCCAGTGCTAGCTTCAGGATTTTGAAGATGTTTAGGCAAGACACTTTCAGTGGACTTCTCTGAAAGAAGCCATTAAAACCTAATTATACTAATTGGCACCCATTAGTAGGACACTGTGCCACAGAGAGTCCAAGGGGCAGGAGGCAATGAGGACCCCCCCCCCATAATCAATAAAATGGAACAAAGAAGAGGAAGGAGGAGGGAAGAAAAGGGAGGCCAGTCATGATATACACCGTTGCTGCCCTCAACCATAGGTAGCTCTGGGTTGGGAAATACCAGATTTTTGGGGCAGAGCCTGATGAGGGGAGGACTTCAATGCCATAGAATCCAATTGCCTTCTCCAGGTGAACTGATCTCTATCAGCTGGAGATTAGTTGTAATAGCAGGAGATCTCCAGCTAGTACCTGGAGGTTGGCAACCATAACCGTAGGCCTGGCGGAACATCTCGCTCTTACAGGCCCTGCAGAACTGCATCAAGTCCCTCAGGGCCCTGGTCTCACTACAGAGAGAGTTCCACCAGGATGGGGCCAAGGCCGAAAAAGACCCGGCCCTAGTTGAAGACAGCCCGACACTCTTCAGGCCAGGGACCACCAGCAAATTGTTGTTAGCAGAGCGTACTTCTTTTTCTTTTGTGGCATGTACTTTCCTAGACCAGAAATGATCTCATCAGACGTGAGAAGGAATTTCCCCTGTGATGGCCCTGTTTAATGTCTTATTGTGAGATACCACTGCAGATGTGTATTCCCCATTTTTTTTTTTTGCTTGTTGTGCAAGTTTTTAAAAGTTGGTTGAAACTACCTCTTTTCTCAGCCTCTGCTTCCTCTATAAATGTGTTTTAGGTGGTCTCTGAAAGCCTCTTCTTTTTTTCTTCTGTTAGAGCTTCAAAAATACTAGGCTGGTTCTCTCTTTGCTGTAAAATATATGAAATCCAGCCATAATAATTTTGCATATGATGAAACCATTTTAATGGAATTTTGGGATTAAATTCATTCTAAATGAGCCAAATTCTTCTCCGTTGACTAGAAGAGAGTGTATTGGGGAACGAAATTTAGATATGCGTGTTTTTTGCTTGTTCAAAATAATTCTCATCCTGACTCATATCAGTTTGCCTTTTACATGATCAGGTTTGGTAACAACAAGCACTGAGTTTGACTTGGTTTCAAAAGTGAGGTTGCTAATGTTAGCTGCTCACAAGTGGACTAATGAACCACTGGATTTAAAACTCTAGAAATGTTTAAAATCATGGCCTCCCTGAAAAGTGTGTTCTGTGATTCAACAGATTAAATTCTGGAAGAACGGGTAATGGCTTTAAACTTCACTGTATTCTAAAAAAATCAAATATTTGAGGCATCACCAGCAAAACTGGCTGGCACTGGGTGTAAGGACAAATTTAAATCCAAAATCATATTTTTTGATACCTAAGACCAGGTAAGTTCTCTTGATATCCAATTACATAGATATAATACATCACATATGTATTAAGTTTAGTTATATACCATTCTGACCCTCATAGTACAGGTGTGCCCTAACCTGGTTAACCCAGGCTATCCCATTCTTGGAAGTTAAGCAGGGCTAGTCCTGTTTCATACTTGGATGAACTTTGTGGGCGTCCTAGAGGCACTTGGTTGGCCACTGTGTGAACCCACTGCTGGACTTGATGGGCCTTGGTCTAATCCAGCATGGCTTTTCTTAAGTTCTTATGGAAAACCACCAAGGAAATCCAGGGTTGCTACACAAGAGCAGGCAATGGTGAACCACGTCTCAGCATTCTCTTCCTTTGAAAACCCTACAGGGTTGCCATAAGTCAGCTGCAACTTGATGGCAAAAAACCCCAAAACAAACCTACAGATGTGTTGTGTTTTCAATGTGTACATGCTTAGCCAGACACAGCAGCAGTTTTATTAGGCTGATGAAATTTGCTATAGTGTAAAAACAGTTAAAGCTGTCCTTGGAGTTGCTTTTAATCTAGGCACATTTCTTGCCAGCTTGCAAGCTGAGACTTGTCAAGCTTTAAGTCTGCCTATAATAAGAAACTCCATGGGGAGGGTGACACACCTGGTATGGAATGTAAGGTGGATGAGGAGAATGGGGGGAGGGCTGCAAAATCCAGTAAAAGATCCTTGGGCTTTGTACAATTCACATGTACAATATTTCAGATTTTGGGAGCTGAGAAGAGGCAGAGACACTGTCCAGTGTTACTCCTCTGAAGATGCCTGCCACAGCTGCTGGCAAAACGTCAGAAAAGAAAATACCAAGACCACGGTCACACAGCCCGGATAACCTACAAGAGGCAGAGAAGACTTCAGTAGGGATGAGGAGCAGTATCCTGAGCAAGACAATATTCTGAGCAAGACATAGTTAAATTGTGGAAGTCCCTGCCCCAGGATGTGGTGATGGCTGCCAACTTGGAAGGCTTTAAGAGGGGAGTAGACATGTTCATGGATGATAGGGCTATCCATGGCTCCTAGTCAAAATGGATACTAGTCATGATGCATACCTATTCTCTCCAGGATCAGAGGAGCATGCCTATTATATTAGGTGCTGTGGAACACAGGCAGGATAATGCTGCTGCAGTCATCTTGTTTGTGGGCTTCCTAGAGACATCTGGTTGGCTGCTGTGTGAACAGACTCTGGACTTGATGGGCCTTGGTCTGATCCAGCATGTCCTTTCTTATATTCTCATGTTCTTATGACCCATTCTATCAAACGTGTTCCACTGACTAACAAGCAATATTTATTGCCTGTTTTGTTGTGTTTCTTGAAAAACCTCATGACTATAGAAATACTATCAACACTGGTCTAACAGTGATGACCTTTCTAAGCACAATGATTTCTAGGACATCTACTTAATTCTTCATAACAGTAATTCTGGGCCAAACTAAAAGCTATGATTACATCCAACATGTTTTCCCTTCTTAAATAGCAAGAGGCCCCAGTTCAGATCAGGAGTGCAGTACAAGAGAGGGCAGTTTAATTATTTAGGCCCCATTCTGTTTTCATAACCACAGATGCCCCTCAGCCAAAGTTGATATTGCCTTATTTGAGGAAATGGGCAACTCAGTTAATAGATCCAGGTTGTGTTTGAGGTTTGGAAAACCAGTGTAGTGGTAGATAACCAGCGTGATATAGTAGACAATGAGTTGGATTAGTACCTGGGGAGATTCAGAGCCAGTGTGGTGTAGTGGTTAAGAACAGTGGTTTGGAGCGGTGGACTCTTAATCTGTAGGGTTGCCAGATCCCTCTTTGCCACCAATGGGAGGTTTTTGGGGCAGAGCCTGAGAAGGGCAGGGTTTGGGGAGGGGAGGGACTTCAATGCCATATAGTCCAATTGCCAAAGCAGCCATTTTCTCCAGGTGAACTGGATCAAATCAAGGCCCATCAAGTCCAGCAGTCTGTTCACCCAGTGGCCAACCAGGTGCCTCCAGCAAGCCCACAAACAGGGCCGGATTTAGGTTTGATGAGGCCCTAAGCTATTGAAGGTAATGGGGCCCTTTATATGTCCAGCTGTCCTTTGTCAACAACAAATCGTCGCTGTTTTTTGTGTTGAATATATATGCTATATGGTAATTTATGGACCTAATAGGTATCTAAAACCATTTGCACGTAACAAAATATGTATTTTATCAAAGTAATTGTTGAACTGAAATACAATTAAGAAGAAGTATATTAATAGTGAAATAATTATTATTTCCTTTAAATTTTTGGGGCCCTAAGCTATAGCTGGTTTAGCTTATACGTAAATCCGGCACTGCCCGCAAACAAGATGACTTCTATTTCTCAGCCTTGCCATGATCTAATTTCCGTTGTGGTGATAAATCTCTGTGTGAGTGCTGCCACTTCAGACTGCAGGATGGGTCCTTGCCATACAAGGAGAACATAGAAATTTTCTTCTATGTAGAAAACTTGATGCCAAGGTAAAGGATTGTAGCATGGTCTTTCCTCCAACATGCCTTTTTTTTTGAAGGGAATGGAACATTCTGTCATGTGAGTCCTCACCTGCAGTTTCACTTGATATAACCCAGGGACAGATTTGCCATTTAAGTGAGTAGGCTTTAAACAGATGGTTTTGTGTCCATTATAGTTTCATCACCTGTTTAATAATAGCCATCTTTATTATGCTTTTAAACACAGATGCAATGGAGTAAACTGTACTTGCTTTAATAGGCTTACCACTACTGCGTCCTGAAAATTCACGATCAGTAAAAGGTGGTGTTTTTTCTCTGCTGAGTTTAAGGGCTTTCCGATGTAACTTTTACCCTTCCGAGCCACTGCAGACATAACGAACTGAAGGCCTTTTTGCTTCTGACCAGCTATTCAGAGACATTGTTGAATGAACTTAATCATGTGTCGGCAGCATAGCTGTCTATTAAAACCTCAAAGATAGATCGTAGTACAATTAGTTTTCTTTTATGATGAGCATGGGCATCTGTATGTACATTACAATGAACACACATGTGTCAGCCCTATTCCCCTCCCCATGCACATTCAGTGAACATACTTAGAACATATGAGAAGTAGTTGATTATCTGGGACTGAAGGTTGGTGAAACATGAACTTTGCTTCTTCAGTGGTGTTGTGGCTGAGTATACAACACTTGAATGCATATAAAAGGATTTGGTAATGTGGTGCCTGCATAGTGTTCAGACAATGAGAGATCTGTTCATGGTACTTCTCATGAATCAGCCACTGGGAATTTGTAAGATATTAAAATGCATGATATTTTTGACCAGTGCTCCAATTGTTAGAATGGTTGAACTTGGATCTGGGAGTCTTGGTTTCAAAATTGCACCCTACCATGAATCTCTCTGCACGACTGTGGGCCAGTCTGCTCTTGCTCACCTCTCAGGGTGGTTGCTAGGGTAAGTGGGGAGAGGAGAACCATGCAGAATCCTGAGGTAGGGTGGGATTTTTTTAAAGAAGGTTGGGATAAAAATGAACTAAAGAGATATCCACACTAAGAAAGATAATTTGCCCACCTGAGACAGAATTTAATCATCATGGTAGAACCTAGTTTTAGCCTAAACTTTATGCAATTGGATCTGGGAATGAAAGCTTATTGTCAGCTTTGCAAATGACTCCCAATTCAAGACCTTCTGTGGGATTTGTACTTCCTTGCATATGTTTAATCTATTGTACTATCACTCACTACCATCTAGCTTTCTGGCGGGGGACGTTTGAGGAAGGGAGGGAGCTTAGTGGGTGTGATGCTGTAGAGTCCATCCTCCAAAGCTGCCATTTTCTCCACTGGAATTGATTTCTGTAGACTGGAGATCAGTTGACATTCTGGGAGAACTCCAACTCCCCTCCCAGAGGTTGGCAACCCTAGTATGCCAGCATCTGCTGGCTTTAGCTCAAGTTATGGACTTGATTTGTGGAACACCACTGTTGGCCACAACTGGTTTTAAGGCACTCTGCATTGTCAGCTATCTTTGACAATATATAAAATGTTCAGATGGGGGGAATCTATCTACCGTATAGAAGAATGTTTTTTTTTTTTTGAAATTTTTTTATTGGTTTTTATAATATAAATTTTCCATGTTAACAAACAACAATATACGTAGTATTAAAAACTAAATCATAGGTAATGTTGTTATAATTGTTTAAGTGCTAAATAAAAATAAAAAATAAAGGAAAATTTATTGACTTCCCCATCACCTCCGTCCGCCTCTTAATAAAGTATTCTATCCCATCGTGATATGGTCTGATCTTAATTATTCTTATATCTCAATTAGAAGAATGTGTTTCTTATAAGGAAATCTCATTAAGGTGTATTCTGATTCATTCGTGTTACTGTTTAGAGAGACATTTTAAATTTTCACATCAGGAATAGTCCCTGTCACTTATATTAAGACGTAAGTAAAAGCAGCGTTTGTTGATATGTGTGATGGGCCCATTCATTGTTTGAATAAATTTTCAAAGCTGAGCATAAAAATGGTTGGGGAAATTTAGTTTACAGTCATACGTTTTGTGGGAAGAATTATTTGTGATTTTTTTTGTGGCCATCTCAATTAGCAGAGAATCATTGTCTGTAAGGGTTGGCTGTGGTGGTGGTTGTCTCAGAATTGTAGCTACTGAGCAAAAAAGCAAATATTCATCATCCTCTTCCCTAATATAGTTCAGGCATAGGAAATGAAGCTTGGTCTTGCCCCGTTGGACTGTACTTGGCCCTTTTTGATCACTCCAAAAACATTTAATAACATCTCACCTGCTACAGATGAGCTCTTCATCATATGTTTGGCCAAGAAATGTAGGCATGCTAGTTTGTAGGCATGTAATTTTCAAAATACATTGAGGCTAAAGCTTCTCTTGGTAGTCTGAATACAGTATATGTTGGTATGCTTAATTTAGGCCTGCCAGCTTGCCCTTCCTTTCTATAAAAATCGCTATTTGTCCTCCCCAATAAAAGATGAAAGACATCGAAAAGCGGCTGATTCAAGCGTTTCTCAACCGTTGGCGCACCCTTCTCTTAAGAAGCAACTCTTGTTTTATACCATGGTTACACCCTTCATTAAGGTTAGGCCCCTTGCTGTTGTGCAGTATGTCCTGCCAGCACATATTTACATGCTATTTTAAGTAATCGTTTGGAGCTTTATAAATAGCCAAAAAGAGTTTCAAGGGGAAAAAAAACTGTTCAGAACTTTATTGCCAATTCATACCTCTTCTTAAGCACTGGGACGGGGAGTAATTTGCTTTTCCAGGGAAGGTGGATTTTAACCCTGTTTCTCTGCACCATTTGTTCCATTTCACACACACCCCAGCTTCTATTGGCAGCACAGAAGAAAATATAAGAGCCAGTAGTGGCTAAGAGTGGTAGACTCTAATCTCGAGAATCAGGTTTTATTCCCCACACCTCCACATGAGAGGCGGACTCTAATCTGGAGAACTGGGTTAATTTCCCGCTCCCCCGCATGGAGCCTTCTGGGTGACCTTGGGCTAATCACAGTTCTTGCAGAACTCTCTCAGTCCCACCTACCTCACAAGGTGCCTGTAGTGTGTGTGTGAGAGACTCCTTATGGCAGGGAAAGACGGGGTATAAAAATCAACTCTTCTTCATAAAGGTACTGGAACTGGCTGCTAGACAAAACTGGTGGTATGATACCTATAAGTTTCCCCTTTGGTGTAAACATCAGCTTATATGTTTGAGTATGGAGAAATGGCATAGTGACCCCTGCTTCTCCGGTGCCCTGGGTTCAGTCTGAATTGTTCTTCCTCACAGCAGTTGTTAGCCCTTAAAAATCCTGTAGGTGTTTCTAATAATGGGCTTTCTGGGCCGTATCTCGTTTGGCTCTGAGTCTGCCTCATCTTGTTCACCAAGCCCTGACCATGTGAAATACACTGAGGCCACCTAGAAAATCCCAGGCTGAATTTTTGAGTTGCTGTATTGTACTGACTAAAGAAGATTTTAATTTTGAGTCATTATTCCAACACAACAGATGGAGCTCAGACAGGTTTCATAATCCCTACCTGAAGCAATCTTAGTGTTGAAATAGTAATCTGATACCTTGACACAGTGAATTTGTATATACCTGTTCTACAGCAGTATTGTATAGTTCCTGCAAATTAATGAAGTGAAATTCATAGCATGAGGGAGAAGTAGAAGAAGAGTTGGTTTTTATATGCCAACCTTCTCTACCGTTTAAGGAGAATAAAATTGGCTTACAATCCCCTTCCCTTCCTCTCCCCACAATAGACGCCTTGTGAGGTAGGTGAGGCTGAGAGAGTTCAGAGAACTGTGACTGCGCAGTAATTAGGTATTAAAACTTGCTGCAGGACATAAGCTAGGATTGCCAACTATATAGCCAAATAAATAGCCAAATGTAGCACAATTATTAAAAAGGAAAGAAGTGAAGCTTCGTATAAGCTCTCTAAAGTTTGAGATGATAGCTCTTTGTAGATCAAGGGAAGGCGATTTCCCCCCCTGATTATCTTTGGTTTGTCTCCACCCTGGACAGCTGCAATCTACTTCATAGCATATCGTCTTGTTTTGACTTACTGAGTGGGGAGAAACAATAAAAAGATTTTAAAAATACAGTTCAGTATTGTAGGCTGTTAAATAAATATAGCTTCCTTTAAATTTTCCCCCAGTGTATAGCTTGATAGAGAGTAGACTGGCAGAGTGTAGGTAAAGGACAATACTTTGCATAATTATAAACTATAGAATTGCCATATTGTGATGGGATGACCATTAGTATACACAGATTTTTTAAAATAGTAAAGTAGTTTATTGAAACTTCAATGACAAAGAAATAGTACAGAAACAAACTTGAAAAAAACACCCCAAAACATTATATATAGAACAAAATTATCTTGCATAAAAGAACCTCCTAATAATGATGTCCTTGTTACTTCTAGCTGTTCGTTGATCTCTGTGAATACTTGCATTTATTCATATAATTCAGCAATTGTGTAAAGTTAACCTAAAAATAATGTATTAAAAACTGAGCAGATCACTCTGATTGTTACTCACTAATGGTTGAGAAAGTCAAACATGTAATCTTCATGTTCAGAAATGATGGATCTGGGAATAACAGTAGTAGTAGAAGAAGAAGGTTTTTATATGCTGACTTTCTCTCCCGCTTAAGAAATAATCAAACTAGCTTACAATCACCTTCCATTCCCCTCCCCACAACAGACACCCTGTGAGGTAGGTGGGGCTGAGAGAGCTCTAAGAGAGCTGTGACTAGCCCAAAGTAACCCAGCTGGCTTCATGTGTAGGAGTGGGGAAACAAATCCAGTTCACCAGATTAGCGTCTGCCGCTCATGTGGAGGAGTGGGGAATCAAACCCGGTTCTCCAGATCAGAATCCTCCGCTGCAAATCACCACTGTTAACCACTTCGCCACGCTGGCTCTTCAATAGAAGTTGAATATTGTGTTCATCCTTGCTAGGAACTTGTCTTTCTTTGATACAAGTATGTATCAAACTTGGTAATTTTTATATAAAACAGAATTTGGGAGTATTTGAAATATTGGAAGGGTGTGCTACAAATGGAAGCAAATCTTATCCGAACTCTGACTCAAGAAAGCTTATATTGAAATAAATGTTACTAGTCTTTAAGGTGCCACTGGACTGTTTCTTGCTTTATTTTGCTACAGATGGGGATCAATGAGAACAAGTTAACAGCAGTTTGGGGACAAAAAAAAGGCCTTAATATATGTCAGTAACCTGGCCCAATGCTGTTCGCACATTGTGATAAGCAGAGGAGCATATGTGTATCATGAAGATTTATTTGTCAAATAGCTTTTCAGTACATTTCAGTTCAGACAATGCTGATTTATTGAGGGATGAACTGCCTGCATTCTGACCTACTTTCTCAAAGGGCTATCTGAACTCTACCAATCATCTGTGGGAAAAGTACAATATGCACCATAAATAATTGTCAGAAAGATGAGAAGAGGTGATGCTTGGGTAATGGACTGGGTCTGTCCATGACACTAGGCTAGGATACTATTGGTTTAATCCAATCAATGACTGTGTTTAAGAAGTGCTGGTTATAATACCATCCTGAAGTTTGTGGGGAAAGATTATTGCTCCATAACTGAGATGTTTAGAGTGTAGTAAAAATAATCAAGTGCAATTTTCAAGACAGCCTGTTATAGCAAATCTGGCATTTGATTGGCATAAGACAGTAATCAATTAGAATAAATTGGAAGAATGAGTGAGCTGAGCAATTATGTCACTTCCTTCGAACAGTTGCATTTAAACAATACAGAATGAAATACCATCAAACAAAACCCCTTTGAAATTAAAATGTCTTTTAATTTGGTGACATTGTTGTGAAAATATCTGAATGTGGAGGGGAAACCACCTCGTTGAAATCTCTATGTAGATACTCCAGTGTCTAATGCAATACTTGGATTTTCCTGACTTGTACATTTAGATTTTCGCATTTTAACACAGAAGGCTTTTTCTACAAATTGTCTGCACAATAAGATGTATATAAGGGGATCCATACATATATTTGTAGCTGCCAGCCAAAGTGTGCTTTCTTTAGCAATGAACAATTGGTTCTGTATGTTACAGTCACGGGTTTTGCCAGTTTGGCTTAGAGTATAGGGTACCCGGGCAAAATGATAAGGGGCAAAGCAGATGAAAAAAACAGCTACAATTATAAACACTTTACCCTTGGCTCTTTGCTTAATTTTGCACTCTGCTGTTTGAGTTTTTCTGTAAGAGCTATATATCTTTTTAGCAATAACAACATAAAATAGGAGAATTAAGATCAGCACAGTCCAGAAGACAATTTGGCATATGTAGCTAACAGCTTCATGCCATTTCAGTCCTAGATGGCTCTTCAACAAAGCACACTTCTTTACAGAGAGTGGTGTAGCTTTGCGGTTTGACAAAATCATATTGGGCAAGGCGAGGCCGAAAAAGAACAACCATACAAGTCCTGAAAGAATTTTTGCTGCTGTGACAGTTCGCAACCAAACCTTCCTAAATGGCTGAACGATCTTGAGAAATCTGTCCAACGAAATGAGCCCAAGGAGCGCTATGCTGATGTACATCGTGCTGTAAAACACCACTGCTGAAAAACGGCAAACGAAGGCTTTAAGTTGCCACAGTCCCAGTTGGGAATCAGCCAGAATCTTTAAGGGCAGCATAAGTGTCATGATGAAATCTGAAAACAAGATGTTCCAAAGATACACAATGAAACTTGATGTGGTTGGAATCTTGAAAAAAGCCAGCACAGCCAAGCTGTTAAGTAGAAATCCAGCAAGGAAAAGAATGGCGTACAGGATTGGAAATACCACTTGAGCAACTCTGGTGTCTCTGTGGCACTGTCCAGAGAATGGCGTTGTCTCACTGGTAGTGTTGATACTTCCATTCATGGTCTAAAAGAGAATCTGATAAACAAATGTTTTATAGAGTATCTGTCTTTTCTTTTAAGGAATTGGTGTTATGGAGACACTCAGGGTAGGATTCAGACTAAATTTCCCATCAGTGGAACAGAACTTTCCAGCCTTCCGCTTCCCCCCACCACACACTATTGCTTACTGATCTTCCTGTAATGCTGCTCCTAAGGATAGGGGACCCGGAGGAACGACCTAGAAGAGTCTGCAGTGGGAAGAAGAAAATGGTGGAAATTGCCAATTTAGTCTGGGTCTGATCCTTAGGGTTGCCAGGTCCCTCTTCACCACCGGCAGGAGATTTTTGGGGCGGAGCCTGAGGAGGGCAGAATTTGGGGAGGGAAGGGACTTCAGTGCCATAGAGTTCAATTGCCATTTTTCTCCAGGTGATCTGATCTCTTTCGGCTGGAGATCAGTTGAATTAGCAGAAGATCTCCTGCTACTACCTGGCAGTTGACAATCCTACTGATCCTGAATAAGCAAGAAAATGCCTTTTTAGTGAATCAGAAAATCTTTGCAACGCTGGAAGCTAATAAAAGTGTCTTTAGGCTTAGATTTTGAAAGCACAACAAATATTTTATAACTAGTATAATATTTACTTAGTAAATGGCTTTGCATGTGATGTAGAAGTACATGACCCTCTTTCCACATGTGGGAGATCTTGTGCAAAGAAAAATGTGTAATTCTTGTCCACTGCAAGATGAGTGACATAGTCAAAGAAGGAAAATCGTGCTTCTCAGCATAGGGATACAAGTTCTCCAATGCTCAAGATCACAGACATACTGAAAGAAGATGCACTTTCTCTTTTCCTGGTACTATCCTATGCAAACCTGTTCAAAGTCTATCTTATTTATTATTTGTTTAATACTTTTTTATCCACCCTTTCTTAGGAGTTCAGGGTGCCATACATCATCCTTCCCTTCTCCATTTTATCATCACAACAACAACCCTATGAGGTAGATTAGGCTGAGTGACTGGTCCTCAGTCACCCAGCAAGCTTCATGGCAGAATGGAGATTTGAACCTGGGCCTCCCAGGTCTTAGTCCAGCACTCAAACCACTATACTATGCTGACTGTCAAACAAAGAAGCAAAGCTTTTGCAGGTCACTCTATTATTAGTCCTTTTGCGAGCGAAATGAAACATAAGCAACTGCCTGTAACAAAACTTGGGCTGCTGCTTTAAAAAACAAAAACCGGTGCTGCTTTGGGAAAGGTGAATTTGAAGAAGAGGACCAACTCCTTAACTCCTTCAATACATGATGCTTGTTCCCTTGCAGAGTTCCAAACAAAGGATTTTGAAGGTAAATGGCTGTAAGGAACCCAGTCATGGAGCTCAGTGAAGGGGGAAAGGAGCACTTAATGCAGTGGTTCCCAAACTTTTCGGGCCACCGCCCCCTTGGTTCCACAAACTCAACCCCAGCGCCCCCTACCCTATTCAACAACACAGGCCCACCTGTAGCACCCCCTGCTGCCCCCTTGCCTCTTAGAGCCCCCCTAGATAATCCCACCGCCCCCCCAGGGGGTGGTACTGCCCACTTTGGGAACCACTGACTTAATGGAAATACTAAAACTTCCCTATCCCGCTGACATTTCTCTGCTCCAAATCACCCCTACCAAAGGGTCTCTTCTCTAACAAAATTACCCATAGAGTGCATGGTGTGGAGAAGAGACCTACCAAAGGGTCTCTTCTCTAACAAAATTACCCATAGAGTGCATGGTGTGGAGGTGGTGATTATGTTTTGGTTACACTTATCTGTGTGTAACTTGAGAGGATTAAAGTTGTGTACAGTTCTCTTGGCAATAAAGACTAGAGAAAACTTTTCAGATGTCAAATCTGCTGAATCAGCATCCCTGACACCCATAAGTTATTTAGATACATCTCTACGATGATCCTTCTCAGTTCAAACAGTAAGTCAGAGGATTAGCAGGAGCACCATAGGTCACACACAGTTCTATGTCACACTTTACATTGCTTTTGAAATGTTACTGACTACACCGCATGCAATGTTTGGAAACATGGGAGGGCAGGTATAGAGAAGAAGATAAAGGCAGGCTGTGCTACACTGATGGAATAAATTACACACTTCTTTAGACAGCTACCATCATACTTGGAAAATATTTCAGCAGATACTCGGTATGTCTTGTTTAGCAAATCAGTAATGAATTACTAGCAAAAATCTAAACAGTAGTGTTTTTCTTGAAATCTTACATGTTATTGTATTATGTTTTAGTGACCTGTACTTTTATCGTGCTAAATATAGTCCAGTACATTCTCCTAAAAATATCATGCCCTGACCTGGATGGCCCAGGCTAGCCTGATCTCGTCAGATCTCAGAAGCTAAGCAGGGTCAGCCCTGGTTAGTATTTGGATGGGAGACCACCAAGGAATACCAGGGTTGCTGTGCAGAGGAAGGCACTGGCAACCCACCTCTGTTAGTCTCTTGCCATGAAAACCCCAAAAGGGGTTGCCATAAGTGGGTGCGACTTGAAGGCACTTTACACACACATACACATTCTCCTAAAAATATCAAAGCACATAGCTTAAACTGTATTTTATACAAGGCTAATTAAATGGATTATTCTGTGAACCAAATATTTCTATGGCTAGCTTGATAAGGATGATCTGGAAGGCAAATGCTGGAATAAAATAACTTACTTCTCTTGGTAGGAATTGTTGTCTTTTGCTCCAGCGCTAGACAATCCTCTCACAAGCAATGATGCCAGCACTGGCAAAAGTTAAACGTACTTTCAGAAACAAGCTTGCATCATTTGGGGCTTGCTGTTCCTCATTTTTTTCACCACCCAGTCTGCCCCCCTCCATTACAAGTTGTAAGGGAAGCATTCAAGAATCAGGTGGTTGAACTCTTTTTTGTTTCAGTTACTCAGTGGCAAAAATGCTGATATATTGGAGTGAAAAAAATGTAGGGGTGGTATATGAAACTGATTTTCAGTAATGATGGGAATCAAGAAAAATGCTGTGGGAAACTGGCTGACCTCATGGGCAAGAGAAATAGAGATGTAAGAAATAGCTTACTGCAATAGTACATATTGTTCCATTTTTAGAGAGAGATGCAAATTCCTGTGTTTAGCCAGGGCTTTTAGTTAGCACATTTCTGTTAGTTCATAGACTGCATCATTTAAATTCTGTTTATTGGTAGCCGTATCAGCCAACTCTAGTCTTACCTTTATATTGTGTTTAATGCATGCATATACTCACATAGGGAGTGTACATATACCACTTAGAATGTACTTGCAAATGGGAGGGGAGAATATAAAGAAATAAAGTCTTCAGACTGCATCTGCTTGTCCACTGAAGAAAGGAGTTTTAAGGGAGTCCGCCCAAGATATTGATACAAGTAGAAGTTATATTTTTAAAAACTTTTATTTTATATCTCAATCCAAATCATTCAGAATCAATTCCATTAGATTCAGTGAGGTATCCTTACAAGTAAGTGTGCCTTGGACGCAACCTTAGCCTAGTAGACCAGCTGGGGGCACTGGAACTGTTTTCCTAATTCATCTTTTCCCACAGGCACAAATTGTAGTAGTTTGATGACAGGTGGAATATCAACGTTAGAAGGATTTTGCTCAGCAACCATTATCTTCTTTTCCTTCAGTAGGTAGGAAGCTCTTAGATCACCAAAGCAATTAATACTTTATTATTTGGTCTGAATGTTATTACC
Source organism: Euleptes europaea (assembly GCF_029931775.1). NCBI lineage: Eukaryota > Metazoa > Chordata > Lepidosauria > Squamata > Sphaerodactylidae > Euleptes > Euleptes europaea. The sequence continues at coordinate 30,121,862 of NC_079316.1, read as the reverse complement.
TCATTGCTAAATGGTAAAGCAAATGTGGTCATGGGGTAATTATTAAAAGTCCAGGGTATTCAGTATCTAGTACCTGCTTTCAATCCATTCATTTTCCCCTTCCCCAGCCAGAGAGAGGGGCAAGAGAAGTACGCAAAATAATATATGTTTTTCTTAGTAATATCATAGCATCTTCATCTTTGACAGTCAAAATCCTGCTTACAGTATTAACAAAATACATTTTTATGTTACACCAACCACAGGAGTCTCCTTTATTGGGGGAAATTAGCTGGAGACTAGATAGAACTATGCAAGAGGCTGGTGTGTGTGTGTGGGGTCTTTTAACCAATTCTGTCCCAGGTGAGTGAGCCAAATAGAGAGAAATCCAATAACGATGAATTTTAAGGATTTTATTAAAAGGTAATCAAATAGCGTAAAACACACATACACACAAACAATTCACAACATACACAGAGCTAAGAAAGTAAAGGGTTGATCGTCCCAAGCAGGCTAAAGTTACCGTCTGAAAAAATGAGGTCCAGAATGGCAGCAGGAGAGAAAGCTTAGCAATGACCAGCATTTCTAGCTAAGAAAATGGACACACACAAGGTATTGTGGCTTCACACTTTGGATTCAGGAAGTGTTAGCAAAGACTATGGGCCATGGTGCTATAATTATGCCCCAAAAGGTAGCTGGAGGCTATGACTGGCAATGTCTGCACATTGCTAGTGACAAAAGACTTGATTGCCCACGATAGGATTAATCGGGTGCAGAGAATAAGAACATCATAAAAATGATGGCTGGGTGCTTGGAATCAAGTATCAGAGCATTGAGTGATGGAGATTAATGTGGGGGTCTGGAAGGTGAAGCAGGGAGGAACTTGACCAGAGACAGGATGGACCTGAAGGGTACATGTGAATGGATTGACAGGATTTGGCAGGGCGTGAGCGATCTGTTGCAGGAAAGGTAAAGGAATGTAAATGGCTTATCCTCTTCTTCTTTTGTCTTCATGGAGACGCTGCGACATTCCATCCGAGGAGGAGGAGGTGGCACATCTGCAGCCCTGACAGTTCACTTCAGCTTTGCCCAACCAAGATGGATGCTAGGAGACACTTTTGTCTCTGGCTACATGGCACTGTGGCATCCTATGCACACCAACTGTAGTCCTGTACCCCATGTGGGGGTGTTCCAGGATTCCCCAGGGTCTGGTCTGAGGCCATAACAATTCCTTTATGCATTTCTCTGTTTTTCATGGCTAACCTAACCTCGATAGACACAGATACTCATCCTGTTGTATCCCCATGTAAAGAAGAGGTTTTGTGTGAACTCTGTTGCCTTTTACATGAAGCAACAAGATTTCCCCTTAGAGCTGCATTATTTATAAGGATGCCATTCAACAGGCTAGAACCAGTGGTCTGACCAAACAAGAATCACAGATCATTCCCCTCCCTGCAGCAATCCCTTCCAACCCCAGGAAAGCTTGTTTCTTTGGTCTTGGAGCCCTGAGGAGTAACAGCCAGGAGTGCTGGTGGGGAGGGGGAGCAGTCAAAACTTCTCCTTTCTTTTCAGTCAGCAGTATCCCCCTTCCCTCTCCTCAGTGCAGACCCCCCACCTGCATGGGATTTGCTCTATGAGGGTCCCACAACCCCCAGAATAACTTATTTTGAGGTAGAAAGGAAGTGTTGAGAGGAGGAGAAAGGGGAGGGGTAGATCCACAGCCATCAGCACTTTCTACTGAAAGATCTCTAGATCCAGTTCAATGTCCTGTTTTTATTTTCTTGGTTATTCTTGTGGTATGTTTTCAGTGAAGCATGTAGAAAACTGAGATCTCTAAATCTGCCTTTGAAGGAAGAGTCTCTGCTTTGCATGCAGAAGGTTCCAGGTTCAATCTCCGGCATCTCCAGTTAAAAGGACCAGGCAGTAGGTGATATGAAAGTCCTCTGCCTGAGACCTGGTTCAATATAAGGCAGCTTCATGTGTGTTCATGTGAGTCCCATGTGAGATAGAGGCTGACTACAAGTGCCCTGAATTAAATGAATGCAAGCGGAATGCATTTTCATTGGCCAGTCTGCAGACTTCTGCAGGCTGCCTGGCAATATGAGTAATTGTTCTTAGAAGAAAGGAGAACTGAAAATAGCTTGAAGTGTGACTTTTGCTAGTGCGTAGGTCATTGACATTTAAACATATAAAACAACTTCAAAAAAGTAATCTTGTACTGCATTTTGTATCTACTATTATACCAAAATTTTAATTTGTTATTTAGAAGTACTTTTCCTGCTGGCTATGCATATATTTTTCTTCAACTTGTCTTTTTTTTCAAACCAGCTGTGGATATCCTGAAGGCCATGTTGAAGTTACTGCAGCATCCAGTGCTCTTTCAGCTTTATTTTAATGTAACACTTAAGACCATTTAATGTGGTCTTTCCTGTTCCATACAGGTTAATTTAGATCTCTTAATGAACGAACAGTCTGGTCTAGTTATAATGTGTTCATAACATTGTTATAATGTTCCCTCATATTCATCCAGGGATATGTTAATATGATTTCACTTTCATGGCTGAAGCACAAAGCCAGCTTTTACAGTTTGAAAACTGCTCCAGATTGAGAACATTGACACACAGTTGGATCAACACAGCCTTGCAAAGGACAGTTCCTTTAAAAATAGTTTAGCAGTCACATTAAACACTTGGTGGTGGGAAGTACCATCAGGTCACAGCTGACTCATGGAGATCCCGTCGGGCTTTCAAGGCAAGAGATGTTCAGAGGTGGTTTGCCCTTGCCTGCCTCTGTGTGACAATCCTTGACTTCCTTGGTGGTCTCCCATCCAAGTACTAACCAGGGCCGATCCTGCTTAGCTTCTGAGATCTGACGAGATCAGGGTAGCCTGGGCCATCCTGGGCTAGTAAACACTTAGGTATGTTCATGTAGTCTATCTGGTAGTGTGTTTGTTAGTCTTTTTAAAACTTAAAATTCTGCCACTCACTTCCCCTGATTATAAAATATGGTGGATGCACATGGCCGTGCATCCTAGACTAATCAGTGCTAGCAACTCTTGCCTCTAAGTAATGCTTTCTTATTACATATTTATCAAATTTAGAAAAAAAACACTCTGTATCTGGCACCCTTTCAGATGTGTTGCACAGATTAAGAACTGTGTTATGCACAGGTACATTAAGCATTTGAAAGAATGTCTCAGAAAATTCTATGATTCTATGAATGTTTCAGAAAAGGGGATAGACTATTGGGGGATTTAAAAATCTGAATTGTATTGCTTTACAGGTAAGGGAAATCTCCTGCTGCAGGATCTGAAACCTTGATCCACCCTACTGTAGGAAAAAATAATGTACTACTTGGTAGACGTGTGTGTGTGTGTGTGTGTGTGTGTGTGTGTGTGTGGTAAGTGCCGTCAAGTCGCTTCCGACTCATGGCGACTCATGGTAGACATGAATATGTGATTATTCTGGCATGTTTTAATAGAGCTTATTTTTTACATTAATCATGCCATATTAATATTCATTTTTAATACCATCAAGCAATAAAATTTATGGATTATCTGAGTGCTACAGCAGTTCATAGATCTCAAAGCGGTGTGTATTGTACTTTATTGTTACATGACACTGTGGTTCTTTTGTCACCATGTAGTACCATTCACAATATTGTCTGTTACAGAAATCAAGTTTCTCATAAGTATAATTTGTTACAAATTATTTGTCCCTTTAATTACAGCATAATGTACTGTTAAAAAATTATGTTAGTTTCTACCATCTATGAAAACTTTCTACCAGCTGGTAAAATACAACTAGGGATCAGAAAAATATTTACAGGGTCATCCTTTAAAAAGCATATAAATTGTCTGAGGTTTTACGCTGACTGTTGAGTGAGTCTTTGAGCAGGGAAAGGCTAGTGCGTCTTTGTTGGAAATGAGCGGTACTCCTCATGCGTCTCTCTCATAAAGCTTAACTCTGACCCCTTTCTTACATCAGCTTTGAATAGTCTAGTTATAATGGCTTGGTTTACACTGCTGTTCACTATTACAGAAGTGTGTAACAAAAAAGTAAAATATTCATTCTGATATAACTCAGAAAAAAGGAAGTAACTTTTCTATATGCTCTGTTCATAAATCATTGTGAAGCAGTTTTAATGTACAATATTGAAATATTTAGTGAACAGACTATTTGGTGAAGAGCTGCAGTGACCTTGAGTGCATTGAACACTAGGAAAGCACCAGGGGAATTTGTCTGTGTATGGGGGAAGGGTAGCATGAAAAACTGAAAACACAGATGAGAGAAACTGAAAACACTTTAAAATATGTAGCAGAACATGATTTTTAATCTTCCAATGCATTTTGAGCCATGAAACTTTCATTCAAGAGTCTAACTTTTAAATATAAAGGGGCAGAATTTACCAGATTTCTGCTTATGCATCACTCCTTTTGACACCTTAAAGATTATGCAGAGGACCTTGGGACCCATGTGTATAAGAAGCTATGGTGAATTGGGTTCTGCAGTGAGAAAGGCAGTTACACTAGATAACCTCTCTTCCCTCTTACACTACTGGAAAAGCTAATAGGATCCAATCCAAAATAATTTCATGTTAGGGACCCAGACTGTAATACAAATCTTTGAAATATTCTCTTGGTATGCTTGTTTCCTTCCACATTAGCACAGGAAGTTTGAATCCTTGTTATTTGGAAGCTGAAATGTACAAGTACCAGTAGCACCTCCAACTTCCCTGGTGGGAAATTATACAACTGGATTTTGATTCATGTATGAATATGTGAACAGTATATCTATACTTCTTGCAGTATGTGTAGCTTCACCTCCTTTCTTTTTCTTTTTCTTTATATACATCTGGCTAAAAATGAGCCCCATGGCACGGAGTGGTAAGCTGCCGTACTACAGTTGAAGCTTTGCTCACAACCTGAGTTTGATCCCGATGGAAGTCAGGTTCAGGTTGCTGGCTCAAGGTTGACTCAGCCTTCCATCCTTCCGAGGTCGGTAAAATGAGTACCCAGCTTTCTGGGGGTAAAGTGCAGATGACTGCGGAAGGCAATGGCAAACCACCCTGTAAACATAGTCTGCCTAATAAACGTTGGGCTATGACATCACATGGGTCAGTAATGATCCAGTGCTTACACAGGGGACTACCTTTACCTTTAAAAATGAATGCATAAAAATGTCTTGCACTGTTTACCATGAGTACATTGGACTCTTTACTCTGTCACCTTTCAGTTTTTCTCAGTTTGCATAGTCACAGTTTTAAAACAAAACACAGCAGTAGTAATACTGGACAGATCTCACATTCAGAAACTGGTCGTTGCTACTATCATGAATGATGTGTGATTCTGAAAGATTTATGAATGGAAAAGTGGGAGGAAAACAGGTTCTTAGTTAGGACCAATATGTGTATTGAAAGGTCTGCAAAATGATTTTGGCTACATTATATGGACCTCTCATTGGTCTATATCGGTGTTTCCTCATCATCCATTGTTTCTATGTTTTGATCGCCCCTTGTTTTAATCAAATACTTATGCAGTATCTTTTGAAGTGATTTTCTAAAGGATTTACAGAGGGCAAAGTATATAAATGGATCTAGACAGGCATTCAGCGAAGTCAGCCATAAAGTGCTCTCTTTTATGTAAAACAATGTGTTCTGAGTGGAACATTTGAAAACATCTCTTGTTTGGCTCAAGGTGTAAGGAATTCTGGCGAAATGGAAAGGCACGAAGCAAATGAAAAACACACCAATGATGATGAAAACTTTGATATTCACAGTCTTCTTGTTTGCCTTTCCCATGCTTCTTGTTCTTTTGTAGGATTTGTACAGTTCTTGTGTTATGAGTGTATAGCATACGATTATGATGGCAAAGTTAACCCAGAAAATAAACTGGCAAACATAGTTAACAATTTCATGCCATATTAACCCAAAATCAGATTTCAGATCAGCACATTTCTTCACCATCTCCTGTGTTGGTTCCTTGTTGGTCAGAATCATGTTTGGTAGTGACACAGAGAACATGAATATCCAGATAAATATGGACAGAATCTTAGCAGCCAACACATTGCCAGTGGTGGATGATTGGAAGGGTTTGGCAGTTTTCAAGTAGCGATCAATAGTTATGAGGCCCAGGAAAATAATGCTGATGTACATGGTGAAATAAAATATGACCTGGGACACCTTGCAAACAAACCCTCTCAACTCCCAGGAGACCAGTCTTGCGTCACTGAGAATTTTGAATGGAAATGTCAGGATCATGAGAATATCAGAAATCACCGTGTTCTTAAGAAAGACAATAAAATTAGACTTGCTGGAAATCTGGAAGAACACTCCCAAGGCCAATCCGTTCATAATGATTCCTATGAAGAAAATAAAAGTGTACAGCAAGGGAAAGAGAACTTGGCTGGTCTTGTTATCACTGCTGCAGTTGCTGACGTTTCCAGGAGGATCATACTCTGGTTCCATTGAGCTGTGTTTTTGTTTCCTCCTAAAACAAAAGGAAAATATCAGCAGTGTAGGTACATAAGTACTATAAAGTTGCAACCGACTTAGGGCTTACTCCAGCAAGGTGCTCTCAAGGCAAGTGAGAATCAGATGTGGTTTACCATTGCCTTCTTCTGCAGAGTCTTCCTTGGTGGCCCCCTCATCAAAGTATCGACCCTGCTTAGCTTCAGAGATCTGATGCATTCCGCATCCCATCTGTAACATCCTCCAGCAATTATTTCATTCAGTGATAAATTCATCAGTAGAGCTTAGTTTTAGCTGGGGAATTTCTTGAGCCACATTGTAGTTATGTCTCAAGCTAGAGTACCACATAATCTGCAGCATGTATCTAAGGTGTCACATCTCTTTGCATAAACAATAGAGGATGCTAACAAATGGCTGTCACTTGTTTTGGCAACCACAACCTCAAGCTGAAATATTTCTTTGCATGTAGATCTACTTCTCAGGATGGCTCCACCGAGGTACTTTGTCAAAATAATCTGAGCCCACCCATAAATGGGTCTATTTACAAGATCCTAAACCTGCTGTGTTAAGGGGCTCAATACACATTACATAGAAGATCCATAATTGAGTCTTAGCAATTAAAAACAACAACAGCATGGGGACTTCCTGATTTGGATCTGAGCCATAACATGGAGAATGAGGGTATAATCTTCCTTCTCCATGTCATTTGTCCAATAGATAGTTTCCTCTGGAGCTGTTGTTTAGCTGCAACAGGGTATTTGCATAGTAGCAGCAGCAGCTGGTGAGTGTGTGATTGCATTTGGAGAGAGTGCCAGCTCACTTCCTCTTCCACTGTGCATCCATCTGAAATCAGCCCTCCCCCAGCATTTTAAGTTAGGAAAACTGCAAGGGGCAGCAACATTAAGCCCATCTTCCCACAACACTGCTCTTCTGATTCAATTTGGTGTTTCTCCTTCACATTGGCTGCTTTTAACTAAAAATGCAAGTTGTTAGGGGATCAGTTCACTATCATCTGCTTCATGTATAATCTGACCCCAAGAATACCGTGAAGAATTTCTTGAGGTCAGCAGCTGTTGTGTATATTGCTGGTGCCATCTGGTGGTTGATCCAAATAAAGAAAATTCCACAGACTTTAATGGCTCTATCACTGAAGTGGTTGATTTGATATACAAATACAGTTCTAATATGAGTTCCCCACAGCTTTAGATTATCCTATATTGGTAATTCTAACACTTTTAAGAATACAGTAAACCTGTTTTTCTGGTGTCAATTTTGGCTGGATAAAAAAATAAATAGAAAAGCAGTTACTTTTATTAGCCTCATTAGGGCTGTGCGTATTGATATACCAACATTTAAAAAAACCCCAAAAGATAACTTTTTGGTATTTTTGGTTTTTTTTTTTTTTACCAATATGAAAAAAAGGCAGCAATAAAGGGAGCCAAAAATATTTCGGCAGTATTTGTGCAGCTTTGGCCTGCTGCCATTTTCTCCTCCCCTCTCCCCTTCTTATCTACTTCTGACAGAAATCCACCCCCCACCAGTTCTCTTGGCTTTGGAGAAGCAACGGGGCTGGATTGCTTTTAGATCCGTCCGCCGGCCTTCTCTGGAGTCCGGAGGAGGCCAGGGGGGCAGAACTGACAGAAATCCACCCCTGCCACTTCTCCAGGCTCTGGAGAAGAGGTGGGGTGGGTTGATTTTATATCCACCCTGCCAGCCTTTTGAACCCCGAAAAAAGCTGGTGGGGCGGATCTGAAAATTCGGGTTTTTTGGTATTTTTCGGCTTTCGGTTTATTAACCCCAAAATTTTCAAAAAATCTGAGCTTTACGGATTTTTTTTAAAGATTTCTGGGTTTTATAAACCCGAAGCTGAAAAACACTGTAAAAATTGTTGCACACACCTAAACCTCATAGAATGAAGGCAGGATTATCCAAAAAGGACTCGCCATGCTTAATGTGATGGTTGGTCTGTTTAGCATGGTCTATCGTCTTGAAACAGTTGTATGCCAGGCTACCTATTGAAACTACCCAAGGCAGCTAAGAGTGAATCCCTGAGACACATATTAATAAAATAGAGAAGATCCAGGTAATGTGGTAGCAGCGGAGAATAAAATATAGTCTTATATAATAAAGAGCCAAATGATCAAACAGATGCCAGTATCACTATAAGCTGCAACAGGACCCAAAGCATCAAAAGAGAAATATAAATGTACTATGAGCAATTGAGGAAAAAGGAAACACAAACATGCCTGTTCACACGTATTCAGCCAGCTACCTAGACAACAGAATTAGTATCTGGGTGTAGGCTTTTGAGAGTCAAAGGTTCCTTTGTCAGATATGTATCAAAAACTTCTATCATGGAAATCTTGTTGGTCTCTAAAATGCTACTGGAGTTGAATCTTGTTTTTCTACTGCAGAAAAAACATGGCTGCCCACCTGAAAGAATTTGTTCCTGGCATCTAAAGCATAGCAAACTTGGGTGCCAGGTGAATTGCTGAAGGGGGAGAATTCCAAAGTTGAAGCATTGCCATAAATCTATCCCCCCCTCCAATTATTTCTGAAGACAGATGCACAGGGGTTCTTGTAAAAAATGATAACCAATGAGCAGATTCATATGGGAGCAGGTGGTCCTTCAGTATGCAGACTGTCTAAGTAAGAAGTTTCAGTTCATTATTGTGAATTGCAATTAAGCTGCAAAAATGATATGCAGAAAAATATTCTTTTACAGTTCTTACCTTGGGTGAAATCAAAACAAAATTGAATATTTATATATTCTTTAATTATTATATTTATGAATAAGTCTTGAAATCTTATTTGTCTTGCTTTTAAAAATGTTCATATTGAATTGAACAGTTGATGGGGGGTGCCCCAAGGGGTATTGTAAGATATGGCATGTTTTAACTTGAAGCAATGAACAATTGATTTAACTTGAAGCAATGAACAATTGAATATTAATTCTGATTACACTTTAGCATGCAAAACAACAACATTTCTGGACATTTTCTTATGGTCAGATTCTATGTAAAAGTTATGAGATATCATGAAGCTTAATTATTTTGATCCTTATTTTGCATGTTTGATAAAAAAAAAGTACTGGAGTCTTAGGCTAGGGTCTGACCTCTGACGTGCAATTTTGAAAGAAAAAAATTACATTAATTTTGTGCATCCTCATTGTTTTATGAGCATGCCAGCATCAAAGGGAAATACTAAAAAGAAATAAAGTAAAACAACAACAACAACCGGTTTTAAATGCAAACGGTGGACATATTTGAAATGTTGAAGATTTGGAAAGTAAACCCAAATACAAAAATTTAAAACCTGTTCATACCAGGAAGAATGGTGGTACTTGGGAAGTGGAAATTATTTCATACCATCAATAAGTTAAGTGAATCACTAAAAGTGCTTTTAGCTTAGATGGCTTTAATGCTGGAAAATATAGTGTTGAATTCTAGTTCCCTCCTAATACTTTACTTACCTTTGCAAAGAATTTCTGGATCTGTATGTTACCTTTTTCTCTGTTGCTGAACAGAATACTGAGCCTTCCATGCTTGTTTGGAACGCAGGGATCAGAGATTACTTGGCTAGGCTTTGTGGACTAGTTGAATGAAATTATGAACTCTCCTGAAGGGACTATTTCAACAGACTTTGCCTTGCATACTTGCATTTTTTTAGAATGGAATGTTTATGTGGAATCTTTGGATTCTTCATACAAAATGAAATTGAGATCAGAAGGCAATGTGACCGCATCTTGAGAATGGTTCTGTGTATTTCCCAATCACATCTAAAATTCCTGTTATTTTGGATGATGGGATATCTTTTTACATTAAATATTGAATAGATTTCTGGTTATGGAAAACGTAAAATATCGATCATCTTTCCCCATATGTAATACAGGTGTGTGATTATATACATAGGGATGGTGAATGACAGAGGGTATAGCCCTATTCAGATGACCTTAGGGGTAGAATGAATGACCTCTGTCTTCATTGTATGTTCATTTGCTTGAAAGATATGAATAGACATTCTATAGGAACAATTGTATACCTGTAGAGCTCTCCTTGTTCATCTGGAAACCCTCCTTTTTCCATTGTTGTGACCATGTGAGCAGTTTCTACAGCTGTATGGTCATAGGCTCTTTTCTTTCTTTTATATACAGTTATTTAGTTAGAAAACTCTATGCTGGCTCTCCAGGGGACCTGTCTGAAGTAGCTTATAAAATAAAATCTAATAAAAACATAACGCACCATAAATTATTAATTAAAACCCATCATTAAAAACCCAGCCAGAGTATAAAAAGTGAACAAAAACATTGAGCAGTTTAAAACAAGTTCTACACAGTTCTCACGCTAAAAGCAGGCTATAAAAAAATATTGAAAATCCACCCTTAATTAAAAGCCTGGGTAAAAAGGAATGTTTTGGTCTGGCGCCCAAAAGAAGGAAGTGTAGGCACCAGGTGAGCCTACATGGGAAGAGCATTCCATAGGCAAGGTTGCCACTTGCCCTACCTCTGGTGGGGGGCACAGAGAGCAGGGCTTGTGAGGAGGATCTCAGCCTGGACAATATGAAAGGAAGTGGTTCTTCATGGCCAAGCCATTCAGGGCTTTGAAAGTAAGAACCAGCAGAAACAGATGGGCACCCAGTGCAGATCTTTCAGCACTGGGGTGATATCAGTTTTGTATCCCGGCCCAGGCAATGGCTTGGCTGCTGAATTTTAAAGTAGCTGAAGTTTCCAGGCAGTTTTCAAAGGCATGCAAGGTGAGGATCAAGCCTGCCGCCACGATCCCACACTTTTAAATATTAAGTGCACCGCAGTAATCTAATGGCTTTGTCTCCAGAGGGAGGAGGAGGGGGGAAATAAATTATTTTTGACAGCCCCCTGAAATTAGGATCCTGAATGACCACATGTTGCCTTGAGAAAGGTGAGTATTGATGATGGAACACATTCTCTATAATATCTAATTAGGTGAACCATTGGAGACCGTTATCTTAGTACGAACAGAATGAAGAGTGGCTGCTGAAATTAGAATTATCAGGCAGCACCTGGGCAGCAGAGAGCCCTTAATGAGTGTCTGTGTCTCTCCTCTCTGGGCTCCTGGACTTTATCCCCAGGAGAGCAGATGTAGAGCAAGACCAATATGTTGTTAGGGGGGAAAAAGTCAACCATTACTTGATTTTGTGGTCTCATTTTTTCTACTTCAAAATCCCCATTTTTTTCCTTTTCAAACCTGTAAATGTTTGTTTTCACACCATTTTATGTTCCTCACTCTGAAATTTTGGCATTTAAATTTACACAATTTCTAACCAGTTGTGTAAAAATGGTAGACAAGAAAAGAATACTAGCAACAAAACTGGACAAAATGAAAAGGCTCACAATGACGTATTCATACAGCTACAGAAAAACCGTCTTGTCTCCATATCACCCTTATGACTCTTGGAAGGCTCCAGAATCCTTATCCTGTCAACAGATACAGTGGGAAGCCTTTCTGATCAACTGTGAAGTGTGTGTGTGTGTGTGTGTGTGTGTGTGTCTGTGTGTGGGGAGAATATGCAGACAGACTGAAGGGGATGTTGAAGTCTTCTTTTGCTTTTGATTACCCTTCTCACCCACTTATTCCCTATTATGTGATTGGAAATAAACCCTGCTGGGATATACAGGATTTTTTGTGTGACACAAACACCACCACATTACAGGAAATCGGCCTAGCGCATCTTCTGAGTCATGGATCAAGCTGCTGTACTGTCTAATTTGCTGCTCATCCTCAGTTCCTGAAAGTGAATATCCACTCTCTCCCTCTCTTGCCACCTCACTGCTGTGATTCCAGTGGAAAATGTCGCCAAATGGGGGAAGGGGGAATGATATTTGCACCAGTCTTCCACCACCAGCTAAGGAAGTTCATTAAATTATATTAGATTTTGAAGGAAAGCCATTGCATTAAATGTTTTGCTAAAGAAGAATATATTCCCACAACTGAGAACACGATGCTGGTTTGCAAGAAATGTGTAAAGAACATTATCTGGAGATGTCAAAATGTTTATAAACATGCAACTTGGGTTTCAGTCTTGCAATCTAGCTATGTTTATAAAAGTTAATTATGGTAGTGTGCTTTTCCAAAGCTATAGATCAGAAACTCTATTAGCTGTCCTAACATTAAATTGATTAAAAAGAGACTGAGCAAGCAGAGATATAACACAGTTTTAAAACGTTCAGAATGTTTTAAACAAATCAGTGTAAAATAGAGTACATCTGATGAAGTGATATCTGACTCATGAAAGCTTATGGAGGACATGAGTTCTGCTCATATCTAAGGTGCTGCTGGATTACTGTAGTATTTTCCTAGCTTGTCTGTTTAGATACTTTTGGGTTTCTACTAAACCTTATTAAAAGTACTGAATTTAAGTGTACACATTTAAAATTCACTTTTAGTAATCGTACCACTGCCTGCAGCACAGAAAGAACAGATAGGCAATAATTATAAATTAAATTACCTGAATCAGATGTAAAAATTATGAAGTACTCGGATTTTCCTTTGCTTTTTCTTTGTTTGCATTTGCTGGGAGTGGAATGATGTTCTTTGTTCAATTTCCCCCTCTTTGTCTAGGCATGATGGTCATATTCATTTAGTAGACTCCTTTCAGCAAAAATCCTTGTCCCATGCAACAGAAGCCCAAATGAGTGAGTCAGGCACAGATGAGAGGAAGTAGTGGGTTTGGTTCGTTGGGTGTTCTGTGATTTAAGCCGCTGAAATACAGACAGTTTAAAATTCTGGGCGAAAGCTTCTGCCCTTTTACCTCTCCTGAAAGGAAGCAAGTAGGGTTCTTCTTGTTGTTGTTGTTTTTACTTAAGTCAAAAAGAGATCATTAGCTGCAAAAGGAATCCCATTGCTCGGTGGTGGATTCAGAAAAGCTGGTGGGGCGGTGCTTACAGGGTGCTTTGGTAGATTCAAATATTTGTCTTTGAATGCAGATCGAACCACAAACACTTCTTCAAAAAAAAAACAAAAAACCTCTCTCTCCATAATGCAATTTAAAAGCTTTTAGGGCTGGAATAGGCTGTGCAACTTAGCCACGTTAATATAATAAACGTCTTTCTCTGGTTTGTGGATAGTAATATATCACTGTCAGAATACATTGAGCGCTGAGCTCTTTTTATTATTTACTTAGAAAACAGTTCATTAAAGCGGCAGTTGTATTAGTATGAAATAAAGAGAGGGCATCCCTGTGTACTTCTTCAGGCCTTTGCACATTTGAATAATGTTATCATTGATCAGCACTGAGCAGAAAGTAATCCTGTAACACTTTAAAATCCTCCAATATAAATTTACAAAATCATGAAACTGGGATGGGGAAAACTAGAAATGGAAAATTTCCGTCTAATATATAGGTTATGGTTATCCTCATTTAGCAAGACAGAAGCCACCCGATGGACCATTTTGAAAGATGCCAGCTTTTGGTGAAAACTAGAATTTTGGTTTTGGCATAATTAATTTGCAATTTGTTATGTTTACAATAATCGGCGAACAGTTGTAGGTGTCTTAATAAGCCGACCCTTGTAAAAGATAAAATAGCGGCATCATCGGCGTAAAGTAACAGTGGAATTTTCAGGTTTCCAATCTTAGGGGAATTACCATCAATTAAGTTAAAAATCTTTGGAAGATCAGCTAAAAATAGATTAAAAAGATGCGGGGCTAAAACGCAGCCTTGTTTCACTCCTTTTGAGGTGGGCATTTTGGGTGTTAAGTGGCCTTCATCCGAGAATTTGACCTGGCAAAAGGTACCTGTGTGGAGTTGTTTAATGAGATATAGAAGGCGAGGGTCTATGTTCAGGGACTCTAATTTGTTCCAGAGAAGGTTCCGATCAATTGAATCAAAAGCTTCTTTTAAATCTATAAAGGCAACATATCACTTTTTTTGTGCCCGATTTCATATATTTTTTTGCTAGACAAGATAAAAGGAGACAGTAGTCCACTGTGGAACATCCTTTTATAAATCCAATTTGTTCAGGGCCAATGATTTTATTATCCTGTGTCCATTTAACTAGTCGTTGTTCTAGATATTTAGCATAGATTTTAGATATAATGTTCAAAAGGCTGATTGGGTGATAATTTTCGGGACAGTCTAATCCTCCTTTTTTATAGATTGGTATTGTTATTGCACTTAGCCAATCTTTAGGAATAGAGCCAAAATTGTTGATGGTAGTAAATATATTTGCTAGTGGATCTGTCCACCAGTCTGCATTTTTTTTTAAAGAGTTCTGGAGGCAGCGCGTCCAAACCTGGAGACTTCCCAGATTTTAATTTCAAAATTATATCTTTTAAATCCTCTGATCTCACTGGTTCCCATGAAGGGTAAAGAGAGTCAGTAAGGGCAGCTGGGATTATATTGGTTTGTGGAGGGCAATCATTATCCGCATAGATGGAAGCAAAGTAATCCATCCAGGTTTGGGGGGAAATAGTTGATGCTGATAGGTTTTGATTTTTATTGATGTTACTGGAAAGCATCCTCCAAAATAGTTTGCTGTTATTTGTGGTAAAAGCTAAATATAGTTGGTTCGATTCGTTTTGGAAGAATATCTCTTTCTTTTTCCGAATCAGCTCTCGAAAAGCTTTTTTTTTGCATTTGGTATTCGGCATAGTGATCAAGGTCCCCTGACATACAGTAGTCATGCAATATTGTCCTCAACTGTATTTTCTTGGTTAAACAGTCGGTGTCAAACCAGGAATGTGTTCTAGGTCTTGAACAATTTATGGGTGCAACTTTAGATTTACATTGGTTAATTTTCAGGAGTAAGTGCATTCATTATTTTCTCTCTCAGCGCAGTTAGTGTCTCAGAGTATAGTAAGGAAGACATTGCTGTCTCATTTGCAATGGACCATGTGATCCGTTTCAGTTTTTCTCCTCCCGGTTCGTCGCTTCGTTTATCGTTATAGTTTTTCCCTTGGGTAAAATCAATAAATATTTCTAAGGGAAGATGGTCACTCTCAGTGCGATATGCTAAATTTGCACGTTTCACATTTTTTAATATTTCAAGGGAGCATAGTCCATAATCGATCACGCTACAGCCAGTAGGGGCCCAGAAAGTGTATTCATCTGAGTTGGGAAATTGACCAAGGCCATTTAGAATAATAATATTTTGAGCTATGCAGAATTCATAGAGTCTAAGGCCAGCTCTGTTAATTATTTTATCTTTAGACAAACGAGTAAAGGTCAAAGGCCAGGGTAAAGGGTCGTTCTCATCATAGCCCAGCCAATAAATTATTTTATCGAGGTTGTTGCCTGAGCGAGAATTGAAATCACCAGCTATAACAAAGACTGCTGTTGGATGTCTTTTAGATAAAGATGTAATGAACTCAAAGAGGGAATCCCACTGAGCGAGGATTTCGTTAGTTGATGGAAGGTAGACATTAATTAGATTAATTGAATCTTAGGGAAAGCTAAGCCGATAGCTTGGGCAATAGAAGCACAGGGTCCGAGATCCAAGGGTATACAATTGCAGGTTAGTTTGAATAATATGGAAAGACCACCTTTGTATCTACCCTTTTGCCTGGGTTTAGTAGCTAGGAGGTTGAATGACTTGAAGCCTTTTAAATTCACATCCGTTTCTGACCATGCTTCTTGTAAAAGGATACAATTAAATGAGGTTAAGTAGTCTGTGAAGTCCTGGTATCCGCATTTACTTTTCCATCCTGCTATATTCCATGAAATGATAGAAAAGTTCTTCCCATTTCCTACTTCAGATAGTCAGTCCTCTGTTTTTGAATATTGTAGGGGAGAGGTGGTAACAGTCGGGCTACGGTCATCTGGTGTATCCGATGGGCCACATGGATTATTAAGCAGAGTAAGAGGTACTTGATTTATATATGTGTTGGCTTTTATAGGGGGTTGATGACAATCCCCTTCTACTGTTGCTTTTTCATCAGCATCTTTCAGTTCTTGAGAAAGAGGTTTGATATGGTCTGAGGTTTGTTCATCTCTGTTACAGAAAATAGTTGTAAAGAGAATTGGGGGGGTCACAATTTCTATTTCCTCCTGTATTGCTGTTTCATAAATGTTAACCTTGATGGGAGTTTTTTGGGGGCTAGGTTGGTATTTATGGGTGGTTTGGACTTCTTCCCTTTCTTGTGAGTTGTCCTCTTTATAGGGTGAGGTCGGTGTTATTTTTGAAGGTCCGCTATTTCCATTCATATTTGAATAGTATGATGATTCTAGGGGTGGAATCGAGGATTGTGTAGTGGAGGGGCTACTTGATAAATATTCTCCCTGAATTTCCATTTCTGACGTATTTGCTTCAGGCTTGTCAGTAATTAAATGGTTGCAGAGGGTTTGGCTGGTTGTTTTCTCTCTATTATCAGGCCCCTGGCGTTCCATTTCTGGTGTTTTTTGCTTATTAATTGCTTTAGTTGTTATCACAAGGACAGTTGGTATTTCCCCATCTCTCCTTTTCAGAGTGTTTCCAATAGCTGTGAAGGCTTCCTTAAGTGGATGTTTAGTTCTTAGTTTGAATAGGGGAGGGCAGATACTATCTTTAAAAACTCTTGTTATAAAAATTTGGTATTTTATTAGGGAGTCTCTTCTACTCATAAGCAGAGATGTCATTTAATTTGATCGGAAGGTGATCAGGAGTCTTTCATAGAAGTTCTTGCTGGGGAGCCAATATAATTCCTGAATCTCACCCTCCCTGAGACCACCCTGGATTATTTCTTTTAAAGAGTTTAATACCGCCCTTTTGTTATTCCATTGGCCGTAGTTTGCCGCATGGTTCCCAATAAGGAAGGCTAATTGGTTCCGTTGTAATCTGCGGCTGTTTCTGTCATTCTCAGTTCGTTCGTTGATTATAAGGGGTCGTTGTGAAGGGTTTGTTTTTCGTTCAGTATTCATATAACAGGATTTGTTTGTCTCCTTTCCCAGGGAGTTACTTTTTCCTGTCTTGTCTCCCTTCTCCTTGGCAGTCTGCCCTAGTAGTTTTTAGCACAGTCTTTAGTTCATCTAACTTCAAGTTAATTTGGTCAATTTTCGTATAAAGGTTAACAATGGTTTCTGTTATAAGGGATGTCCGCTTTATGAGGATATCCAGGTCACTTGGCTGCTTTTCAATTCTCTGATTACATTCCTCCTCCACACCTGTAATGTGTAATTCTTGAAGTATCAAATGTAGCATTCTCATCTTCAAGAGGGGTGGGGGTTTGTTCTAGCACTGCATATTTGTTGCTAAGTGGTATAGGAGTAGATTCCCGGTTCTTTTCTTTCCAGTAGTAATCTAACTTCAGCTGCTTTTCAGTTTTGTGACCTAGCTGCTCTGGAGAAGAGCGTTGTCGTTTCTTCGAGCTCATTTCCCCAGAGGTGAAATAAACGGTTTTGCCAATTATATTTACTCACGTTTGGCCTTGGGAGATATTTATAGGGTAGGAGGTAGGAAACAAGCTTCAATGGCCAAGCAGGTTAGTAAATAACGTTAAGAACTTGTCATCCACCGCTCTTCTCCCGCTCTTCTCAATTTGTGGTATACAATCTATATGAACTTCTATGTTAATGGATTTAAATATACTCCCCAAATGGTAAAGAGATTCAACAATTTCAACTTTCTTTTAACAAAGCTCACTTTTTTTCCCTAGATGTTCCCTTTTGTGAAATGTCATCGTTTGGGATAACTTTCCAGTTAATATATATGTTGAATCTGATAGCTATTTGAATTTTGGTCATTATTGTTCACAGTACACAATTCCATCCGGTACCAGGTCCTGAACTTGGTACCTCTCAGGATGAAGTCTACTTCCTTTCCCTAGATTTAACAGCCATTGGCTATTATCCGCCATTTCACACGTTAAAAAAGGGGGAAATGAAGATTACTTTTTTCTTGACACTATAAAGACAAAAGTTGCCACATCTCTCATGCAATTAACCGATCTTCTCGATAGCAGATAAGTCTACTGTTCTTTCTTTTCTGTCATTTATTCTACCCACAAAATTAATTTTTCTGTCATGACATCAGTAGAGTTTGATGTGGATTAGTTCTGAATTTACAAAAAAAAACGTATTAACAGCCCATTCCTGAGCTCTGAGGCTGAAAGAGCTCAGGAGGCGCTCAAGTGGCTCTGCCAGCGTCTGTGGCGCTGGTGCCTGTGCCATTTCCGCCACCAAGAATGGCACGGAAGCCGGGGTTGGGGCTCTCACACTGGCCTTCCTGGACTGCCATGGCAGCGCATCCCTGGGATGCCAGCTCGGCCTCCCACCAGCAGCAAATGCTCGCACCGTCATCCCAGGGGGCGTTCTGGAGTGGAGCTGCTGATAGGCAGTTTCCTAACCCCTTCCAGCCTAGGAACGCCCCCCCCCACCTCTCAGCGACGTCTCTTGCTGGTGCAGCATCGCTTTTCTCTATGAGGCTTCCCCCCTTTTTATTTTTTACTGTTTAAAAGCCCTTTTTCCTGCTCGCAGCAGCCTCCAAACTTCTTTGGAGCCTCGGCCACTCTGTGCCCATGCGCTGCTGGGCTCAGGAATGGGCTGTTAGAGAGGCATTGGATAAGATGGGGACAAGACTCAAGTAGTGTTTAAAGTCCTGAGACTGTGAGAGAACATGAAAATGTTGTGTGTATACATGAGGGACTATGGAGTGGATCCAGACTAAATTTTCCATCAGTGGAGTGGAATTCCCCCCCCCCTACAACAGCAGCCCACTGATCTCCATGAACTGCTGTTCATAGGGGACCCTGAGGAATAACATGTGGAGGATCTGCATTAGAAGGGGGAATAAGTTGGAAATTGCCAGTTTAGTCAGGATCCAACCTTATATGTATTACAGCTAGATTTGCATCCAGTAGCACCTTAGAGACCAACAAGATTTCCTGGGTTTAAGCTTTCGGAAGTCAAAGATATCTGAAGAAGGGGGTTTTGTCTCCCAAAAGCTTATACCCTGAAAATCTTGTATGTCTCTAAGGTGCTACTGCACTCAAATATACCTGTTCTATTGGCTACCCTCTGAAACAAACCTGTATGCATTATGTGTATATCCATTGTGAGTGTGTACATGTGCAAGATGTTTATTGTTAAAGTTTTTTCTTCATGTGAATCCTGATGCATACATTAATGTCTTAAATTGAACTGTATCTAATTACTATAACAAAAACAAATATGAGGAAAATACTGAGACTTGTCATGGAAAAAGTGGGCAGTGGTTCCCTTACCAATCAGTTCAGTAGCTGTGTTCAGAAGCAAGTTCTAAAAGGTTTTGTGGCTGAATAGAGTGAGATGTTAAAGGGAAAGGAACGTGGAGATCCCCATGACAGCTAATCTTTAACCTTCTAACCAGTTTCACTTTTGGCCCATTGTTTAAACCAAGAAAGTATCTGGGGAATTTAATTTCATGTGTTTTTCTATTGTTTGATTGAAAGGATGAATCTTCAAGTCACGAATGTAACCAGCGCATGATCCTCCTTTATGGTGTTGGCAAAGAACGTGAAGAGGCAAGGCATCAACTGAAGAGGATCACCAAAGATATCTTGAAAATCCTGAATAGGAAGAGCACTACTGAAATGAGCGGTAATCACCTGCATTCAGGTTGCTGAGTTTACTGTAGTTTTGAATGTAGTATAGTGTGGAGAAAATTATGAAGGGCTCAATTTATTAATGATATGGTCTCCCAATATGGGAACCATCCTATTCAAAGTGCCAAAAAATTTCTGGTGTTTATCGTTAAATGTAAACCACATACTAAATTTATGGCTGTGTTGTTTCGTTACAAATTAAACAACTTTAAGTACACTATAAAATGACAGAAATTTATACTCCCATGCTGAAGTTGAGACCTTTAACTTGATGGAACAAATCGTAATGTGCATGTGTTTAAACTAATCCAGATATGCTATTCTTTAAACAGAGTGCTGGATGAAATGCAGAGGTTTTGTTCGGTGTTTTCCCATGCAAGATTGCATGCAAAAAGATTTCATGTTTTGTCAATCTCCACTAAATTAACGTTAGAAAGGAATGCAGAAAAGGCAAAGGACACAACTATATATGCTCCAGAAAACTGTAAAAAAGCTGACATTCAAACACATACCTGGCCTTTTTTTGCGTATAGTCATTTTAAAACATATTTATTTGAGAGTGCTAGAAGATGTCAAAATGAGGGGACAGGTGACCTAATTGTAGTAGGTTTATAAAATCTGTTAGTCTTTAAGATGCGACAAAACACCTTTTTTGTTTCATAAAAGATGGAAGAAATGAGATTTTGTGCTACCTCTTCATCTCTCTTTTCTCAGTGTTTTCATTGCATTGGGTATAAACTCCTTGAGAAGAACTCTTGAGGGGGCATGGGCATGATGCTTTCCTGAACAGGGCATCTTACTCTCACAGTGTGACAGTGGTTTGAGTCTTAATTTTGAAAGGGTTACAGCAGGATATGTACAAAAAAAAAATAGTGTTATGCTAGGACTTGGCAGTAAACTGTACTTTTGAAAGGCTGTTGAAGTATGAAAACCTTATTAACTATAAAAATGTAACTGTTAAAAAATTCAGCTGGTGACGAAGGACAGAAAGTAAGAAAGAACAAGCAAGAAGCATTTCCAACTTTAGAGACGGTGTTTACAAAACTGCAGCAACTCTCCTATTTTGATCAACATCAAGTGACATGCCAGGTACGTTTGTTTTGAAATGATTATCTTTTCCCATTTTCCTCTTGTTAATTTTAAGCAAACAGCATTAATAGGAAATATAAATTAATAGGACAAAAACTAGAGTGAAAGACTCAGCATGATAAAGAGGCAACCAAGGATGAGACTCAGCATGATAAAGAGGCAACCAAGGATGAGTGGGTTCTACATCAAATCAAATCTTAATTCTACCTAGAAGCTAAAATGACTAAACTGAGGCTATCGTACTTTAGTCACATCATGAGAACACGGGACTCAACGGAAAAGACAGTAACGCTTGGGAGAGTTGAAGACAGTAGGAGAAGAGGAAGACCCAACATGAGATGGATTGACTCAATCAAGAAAATTGTGACCTCAGTTTGCAAGTCCTGAGCAATGGTGTTAATGATAGGACATTTTGGAGGTCAATAATTCATGGGGTTGCCATGCATTGGAAGTGACTTGATGGCACATAATACACAAGGATGAGAACAGGGTGGACTCTTAATGGGCAGAAGAAAGCATCTGGAGAGTTTTGTGCTGGTACAGAAAAGATATTGCTGAGAAGGCTCATGAAGGATGGTTAAAAAGGAATATCTGAAGCCGCCTTGGTCCATCTAGCTCAGTATTTTCTCTGTGCCTGAGACCATGTAGAGGCACTGCCAGCCAGTTGTAAAGATCTTTCCCAACACTCTGCTGCTTGGTCCTTTAACTGGTGATGCCAGGGAATGAAGTCCTGTGCTTGGGAAGCATGAATCTACTACTGAGCCATACAAGAGATGTAGGACTGAGGAGGAAACTGTTCCAGGATTAGGGAATAGCATGAAATGTATATTGAATTAAGATTTTCTCTGTAACCACAAAAGGGTTTTTGTTTGCCTCTAGAAAATTATAACCTATCATTAATTATGACCTATTATTAATTGAGCCCTGACCTGGCTAGCCCAGGCTAGCCCGACCTTGTCAGATCTCGGCTGCTAAGTAGGATTGGCCCTGGTTAGTATTTGGATAGGAGACCTCCAAGGAATACCAGGGTTATGACGTGGAGGCAGGCAATGGCAAACCACCTTCATATGTCTCTTGCCTTGAAAACCCTATGGGGTTGCCTTAAGCCACCTGTGACTTGGTAGTACTTTCCACAACCACATTATTAGTAGAATATTATAATCATATTTTGTAATTGTTCTCACTAGTATTGTCCACATATCCTTTTAAGTAACACATCAGAGTTAGTACAAACAAAGGTCCTAGCTGTGTGTTGCATTCACTGCATGAAAATCCGTTAAGGATCTGACTAGCTTTCTGAACATTCCTTCCTGACAGTCAAAGAAAGCTGGAGATGCTTGCCTAGATGTTGAAGCTGGCCTGCTGCCTTTTTTCAGGAACCCAATCTTTATTTCCTCAAAGTCACAATTCTAGCCAGACAAGCTTTATATAGGGGTGAACTACAGGATTCCATCTTTACGCTGTTTAGTCAAACATTGGGACATACAGTACATCAATTGGCTACTGCACATTAGCATTAAAAGAGTCAAAAAGGGCTTTCCAGGACACCAGGAAGCTGATCATCACTAGCAACTCTATCCCTAGCAAACTTACTGTGTTGAGATGAAAGCCTGTAGGCCATCAGTTTCCAGTGGGGAAGCCATGTTTGTTGCATCAAAAACATGAAGGACTCTTGTGACATTTGAAAGATGACAGGTTTATTGTAACATCAGCTTTTGTGGGCTGGAGCCCATTCAGCACCTTCATTTCAGCGTCCGATGAAGTGGACTCTAGCCAACGACAGTTTATGTTATGATAGATTGTTAGTCTTTAAGGTGCCACCAGACTCCTTTTTGTGTTTGCAGGCCAGCAACACCTTTTCTCCTGCCTGTGTGGTGTCAAGGCAAGGACCTTTCTTTGAGTGGCAAGGGAGGAGCTTGCAGAATTTTCATACTTGGTATGACGGCTCTTCATGTGGTGAGTGTAATGAGTAGCTAGGCTTATGAGTGTAATGAGTAGCTAGGCTTATTAACAGGGAATACATTTATTTGTTTAACAGCTTTAAATCTCCTTTGAATCAAGGCAGTTAACAAAGCAACAGCAAGTTGCAGATGCATAAAAACAATACAGCAACTAAGTACATTTGGGGTTTTTTTGGTGTTTTTTTTTTTTTACAAAGTAGTAGTAAAACTTATTTTTTATTGTTCATGTGTTGAAATGTGTTGTATTGCTGGCAGCTTTGGGAAAATGAATTAAAAATAGCTAACATTCACTGTGATTACAGGCATAATTGTATTCCAGCTTTTAGAATGGTTTAATATGCTGGTGGTTCCGTTTGTTTTGCAGATTTCCAACAATGTTCTGGAACAGATTACTAGCTTTGCTTCAGGAACATCATATCATCTTCCTCTGGCTCACCACATACAACTTATCTTTGATCTCATGGAACCTGCTCTAAATATCAATGGACTTATTGACTTTGCTGTTCAGGTAATGAATTTTGTCCTTTGAGACTGAAACATTTTGCCACAAATGGCATTGATATCTCAAGGGCTTACAGTTTATCTATCTGAGAGTTTTCTAATTATCTTTTCAAACAGCACTGCTGTTACTTTACTGCTATAGTTTCGTATGGAATAAAGTACTGCACTTCTGCACTTTGCTATTTAAGGAGAAAACCTGTTACTGTTATTCTCCTGTCCCTTGCTACTACTGGTCAAGTATGGATCTTGACACAGTTATCCTTGCTTGGTTATTTTCATATTACTCTATATCTGATGAAGGGAGCTTTGACTCTTGAAAGCTTATACCCTAAAAATGTTGTTGGTCTCTAGGGTACTACTCTAGCGCTTCTACTGCAGACCAACATGGCTACCCTACTGAAACTATCTTCATATTACTCCAATATGCTTTATGTGAGATTGCCTATAAAAAGAAGTTAGACAACATAGTTTATTCAGAATATGGCTGCTCAGATATTTACTGGTTTCCACATGTCTGTGCAGTTCTGCATCAGCCAACAAGATCCAACAACCTCAATGTTTGCCTAGCTTTTTAAAAGTTGCTGTGTCCTAATTGCATGGAAGCACCAGCACTTATCCATGGGATGCTTTCCCACAGGGTAGGCTGTTTAGTGCCTTCAGCATTACATAGGGAAATAAGAAAAGCCATGCTGGATCAGACCAAGGCCCATCAAGTCCAGCAGTCTGTTCACACAGTGGCCAACCAGGTGCCTCTAGGAAGCCCACAAACAAGACGACTGCAGCAGCACCATCCTGCCTGTGTTCCACAGCACCTATTATAATAGGTGTGCTCCTCTGATACTGTAGAGAATAGGTATGCATCATGACTAGTATTCATTTTGACTAGTAGCCATGGATAGCCCTATCCTCCACAAACATGTCCACTCCCCTCTTAAAGCCTTCCAAGTTGGCAGCCATCACCACATCCTGGGGCAACTATGCGTTAGAGATAAGCTATGAACTACAGGCTGATGCTAATTGGCTGGGATTTTATAGTTCAGTCCTTAATCCTGGAATAAAGAGACAGAGTGCAAATAGAGGGCATTCCTAGGGTTCTGTTAAAATTCACTGTCTGGAACAGGAACTGTTAGGAAACTTCTAGATGACAGGTTTGCAATAGCCTGATGCCTTGAATTTGCAGATACCTGGCACCATCAATCCACACAGAGAACAGTCTAGTAGGCGCCACAGCAATGATTTTTATCAGGTTCTGCTTTACATTTTGAAGCTGACAATATGTATTGCCTCTTTCACACAAAAGGCCAATCATGCACTTAGAGAGAATTGTTTGTAGTATGTGCTCTTGGTATACGCAGTTGCTGGGCCCCCAATACTATAATGTCTGAAAAAGAGAGTATTCTTTAGTGGTTGCAGTGCTTTTTCTGGAAAAGACTTGGAACATCTTATTGCAGCTTTGCTGCAGAGAGGTGCCAAGATGAACCACCTAAAATAAATAAGATGGCAAAGAGAAGTACTAAATTTCAATATTTATTGAAAACCTTCGACAATATTTCAATATTTATCTTTTTGTTTTAGCTGCTGAATGAGCTGAGTGTGGTGGAAGCTGAACTCCTGCTGAAATCATCCAGCCTGGCGGGAAGTTACACGACAGGGCTGTGTGTCTGCATTGTGGCTGTTCTGAGGCATTACCATGCCTGCCTCATTTTAAATCCGGACCAAACGGCACAGGTTTTTGAAGGGTTTGTAGTGGTGATGTTTTTCCTAAGGCTTCGCAGTGCTAATAACTTTATATCATATTAGTATGTGAAGAAGAAGAACTCTTCTTCTTCTATTCATATGCTCAGTTTGGAAATGCCTTATATTATTTCAGTAGCCCTGAGGAAAATGCAAAGGCCCCAGAATTATTTGAAATACAAGTGTATGTTGATATTGCCCCAGACAGTGATCTGAAGATGGCTGACATTGTTCAGCCAAAGTAGCCTCCACCCTTCCATGCTGTGAAAGCCTCTTGGAGGAAATGTTATAAACAAATAGACTGAGATTTATGGGATACATTATGGAGCTAGAAGGGTTTGGTAACTAATGTTTGGATAATGGATATTCTCTTCTTTTCCCTTTAAAAAAATGCTTACTGACCACATATTTGTAGAATGAGTTTAACTCCTACAGAGTTATCTGTAGGAGCCTTGAGAATTGTAGAGGTGGTGTCCATTGAGAAACCTTTGTCATTTTACAGAATTACAGTTCTCATTTTGGCTTTCTGAAGAAGACATGAGGTCAACTTAGGTTTGCAGGGTACACATGTCCACTGTGCAGATTTCTGTGTGGTATGCCTGGATAGTATGATCTCTAGTTAAGAGGGAACACTGTTTACATACAATCAAACTTTCTTATTACTCTTGTATTACACCCTTTGTCCAGGAAACCATAGCTAGTGATTTAGGATTGTACAGGCCACCCTATGCCTGTTTACTTTGGCTTGGTTGAATCCAAAGGGGTTATTTTCAGGTAAATGTGCTTAGGAATACAGCCTAAGATCAATGCTGAAGTATTGAAATGTATTAAAAAGTTACATTAATGTTTTTTTTTTTGCAGATTATGTGGTGTTGTCAAACATGTGATTAATCCTTCAGAATGCTCTTCCCCAGAAAGGTGTATTTTAGCTTATCTGTATGACCTCTATGTGTCCTGTAGCCATCTCAGGAGCAAATTTGGAGATCTTTTCAGGTTGGTTCTACCAGTTCTTTCTGTTAGTAGCTATTATTCAAGTTTTTTTTTTTTTAAATTAATACCACAAGGAATTAATGAATAAATAAGTGGAAGTTTCTGTGTATATGCATGTGAATGATGATTTCATTATTGGACTCCAAATACTTAAGTGCTTAAGTACTTAAGTGTAGGACATCTTGGACCTTCATTCTTCTCTGAAATTCTATATGGGCAGAGATGGAGAACATTGTAAGCTCTTGTAGGTTATCCGGGCTGTGTGACCGGGCTGTGTATTTATGTAGCTGTAAATAAAATAATGCTCGTACACTGTTAATTAACTGAAAGAAATGATTAAAAGCTGCTTGTTTACTTTTTTCTTTCTGTATTTTCTAGGACTTACAACTCTATTACAATACCATAAAGAGCCTATCAA
This sequence comes from Euleptes europaea, assembly GCF_029931775.1. NCBI lineage: Eukaryota > Metazoa > Chordata > Lepidosauria > Squamata > Sphaerodactylidae > Euleptes > Euleptes europaea. Next base: position 30,095,193 of record NC_079316.1, on the reverse strand, counting down.
TAACCTTAACAAACAGTGTGTGTTGTTTAAGCATATCTATAAGGATTTTTTCCTGGCATTTTTCTTGCTTGCTATTGGAAGTTGTACTTGATATAGTTTGAAGTACCTTTACATTCCAGACAACAGAGCAATCTGAAATCTTCAGATTACTGGCTTGGCTAGAAGCTGTTTTCTATGAAGCCATTTGATTTAGGATTAACAGCTTTTTACATCTGCTCCTTTAAATTTCTTGAAGTAAGAGAGCTAACACAAACCCACAGTTTATCTCTGAATGAATGGTGGCAACCAGTAAACAGAAGTAAGCTCGTGAGCTGTACCACATTGGCGAGCTTTTCTAGTGTTCCATTTATTATGATTTTCCCCATGAAGCATAACATTGGACTTTTAAAAAAAGTGGACCATATTACTTCAAATAAAACATTTGTATTACATTTGAGTCTTACCTTGTATTTCACTTCAAGCAGTAGCCTTTTCATGAAGTGTGTTGCAGCTGACGTGTAAAAATCCTGGGACTTCCTGTTTTAAATTATGTTTTTACTAAACTTCCTTAATTTTTAAGGTGAAGTGTTGCTCATTATGTTTCCTCTCTGCCCTCTTAACTGAAAGGCACCTAACGTCTATCTCTAGGTTCAATTGTCAAATCTTAGTTGACTGACTTGCGATCCAGCAGTGTGTGTCAAGAACAACATGACTATAATGCCTATTTTGTAATTTACACAAATTGGCTGACAGGATATTAGAAGTGTTTCATAAGTTCTGACAAACATTGAGAAAGCTTGAGCGGCCATTTTCTCCAGAGGAACTGATTTCTATCAGCTGGAGATCAGTTGTAATAGCAGGAGATCTCCAGCTACTACCAGGAGGTTGGCAACCCTAGTCTGTAGGCTGCATTGTGGAAAGAGATGAAAAGACTCTCTCCTGCCTCTTCTGTGAGCGGAGCAGAACAGATGGAAGAGGAAAGGAGTTATATCGCCCACAGGAAAACCATGTACCCAGGCAGACTGACCACACTTCCTGTGAATATCTGTGGTAGGTGGCATAGTGGTTGGTACAGCTGCTCTAGCTATGGTGAAATCTTGTCTCTGACAACCCACCATCCTTACTGCATGCATCTAAAACAGAGTTGTACTACCTGCTTCCAATTATTAGTCAAAGCCAATTACACCACATTTCTTTTTTTCCCCCATAGCTGTGTAAATCCTCTAATGGACTATTGTTAGATTTTGTTAAACACCAGCTGGTCATCATTCCCAGTGGTTAGAGTGTTGGACTAGGGTCTGGCAGACCCAGGTTTGAATCCCTCACGGGCCAGTCATACTCTCTCAGCACAAGCTACCTCCCAGTGGTTGCTGTGAAGTTAAAATGGATATGGGGAGAACAATATTGTAAGCGGCTTTGGGTCCCCATTGTGTGGGTTTAAATAGTTAAATAAATAAATGGTAACTGTAATGGTGGCAGTTGCTATGTCAGTTCCAGCACTGGACCCTGTTTAGAGTTACTAACCTCCACGTGGGGCCCGGACTTTTCCTGGAATTTTAGCTGATCTCCAAACTACAGAGATCAGTTCCCCTGGACACAATAGTAGTTTCAAAGGGCAACATCTGTGGCATCACATACCTTCTCAACTCCTTCCCCTCCCTAGACTCTGCCACCTCCAGGTACCACCTCCTGTCTCCAAAACTTTCCCAAGCTGGAGGATGCAACTTTACAATTGGACCTAAAATAAGAAAGACTCTTGATTTTCCAAACTCTGGCATCACAGCAATGAGGTTAGGATGACCGCAGCTGAAGCTGGCAACTCCAGGTTGGGCAATTCCTGGAGATTTGGAGGGTGGAGCCTGGGAAGGGTAGAGTTTGGGGAGGGATCTCAGTCGGGCATAATGTCATAGAGCCCACTCTCCAAAGCAGCCATTTCCTCCAGGGGAATCGAGCTCTGTAGTCTGGAAAGCAGTTGTAATTCTGGGAAACCTCCATGCCACCTCCCGGGGGGTTGACAACCCTAACAGCAACTCTTAGCCTGCCCGCTTCAGTTCACAAAATAGATTACAGAACATAAAGAGACTTTGTATATGTTTATGAAAGATGAGGTTATCATCGCCACTAACTGGATGCACTCTGAATTATCCAGCTGCAGTTAGACTTTTAAGTAAACACTTTATGGAGTGTTTGTAGATTTGCCAGCTGTTGAGCATTAAGGGAAGTCTTTAATCAAATTGTAGGCCCTGTTTTTTTCCCTAATTTGTGCATTTTCCCCAAGAGTTCTCTGGAAGCTTGCACCAAAATGCATGTTGAGTGAACCTGCTTTCATACACCTTTGTGTTTCTTCTAATGGTGATATTCTTTGAGCCCTACAGTATTTGGATGTCAAGCCGAGAATATTTGCTTGAAAAGTAGCATTGTATGAGTTGCAGTTATTGCTTTTGTAATGTCATCTATATTGACTGAGCAGGGGGTCAGACTAGATGGCCTGTATGACCCCTTCCAACTCTATGATTCTATTACTTTAGTGTTATATTGTGTTACGTGATGGAAATGGAAATGACTGAAGCATGTCTGTGTGCGTGCATGCATATGGGTGTATATAACACCCTTCTAAGCTCACTGGTATCAATGGTTTTTGAAGGGTGTGGCTTTTTTTAGTATTACACTGATAATTGTCAAGTGGGATCCTGCTTTAAACTCCTGCAACAGCCCAACCCATTTATGACTGGGGCTCTTCTGTAGTCTTCTTGGAAGACTGTCCAGCAGATGCCTGCCAGGCTTGTGTTTTTGGAAGTTTTAGAAAACCAGTGGAAATCTGCATTTCCTTTTTAACTCTCTATGCTAGTGCTGCAAAAAAACAAAAACACTTTTATCTGTATTTTGAACTATTTTATTGATTTTGCATTCATTCACTGGTTTTAAAACAGTCAATTGGTTATAGCATTGTAGGAACAGGTGCTGCATGGTGACAAAGAGATGGAGTTATTATCCAGAAGGTTATTAATTCAAATCTCATTTTAGCCCATTTCAGTGCTTGAAGGGATGATGCAAGGTTTAGTGATAATATATATGAATTACTCTGAATGTTGGAAATGGAAAACAAATGCAAGTTTTCATTATTATAATAAAGCATATAATTTGTGTCTAACGCAAACACACATATAACCGTTGCTTTAAAAATGAATAGAAATTTCTGTGTATTTATGGTCATAGCTAGAAATATAATTTTCCTTCGATAGCAAATTCATCATGCAAAGCTAAGACAGCCTGCAATGTTCAGATTTTGCATTTCTGTTGTTGAGTTGCAGCTACGCTACAAAGTACCTGTTTTGTATAAAGGCAGGAATCAGTTATTCTGAAATTTAAGCTTGAAACTGGCTTAATTCATACACTTAGAAGAGAGCTTAGGGTTGCCAGGTCCCTCTTCGCCACTGGTGGGAGGTTTTTGGGGCGGAGCCTGAGGAGGGCAGGGTTTTGGGAGGGGGTCTTCAATGCCATAGAGTCCAATTGCTGGAGTGGCCATTTTCTCCATGTGGACTGATCTATATCGGCTGGAGATCAGTTGTAATAGCAGGAGCTCTCCAGCTAGTACCTGGAGGTTGGCAACCCTAAGAGAGCTGGACAGTGAAAGATTTGGGCACCACAAATCTTAAGTTGGAATCAGTGGGCTGGGCTCAGCCAGCTTTTTCATTCAATCTTGCCCAATTTCTCTCCTTATTGCAGTTTCCATTCCACATGACTTTTGTCCATGCAGGTCCCATGATCCTGAACATAGCCTTTTTAGTGGTCAACGGGGATCCTCTGCTTCCCTTTTTATCCCTTGGAAAAGCTAGTTGGATCCAACCCAGCATTTCAGAGTCCCTGAATCAGAAATTTGGGTTTCTTTAAAATTAATCCTCCCTCTTTCTTCTCCTTTTAGTAGTGCCTGTTTGAAAGTGAAGCAAACCATCTATAGCAATGTGCAGCCTTCGAACTCAAATTTGTTATGGGATCCAGAATTCATGCTGGATTTTATTGAGAATCCTTCCATTCATAGCCTCAACTATTCAATGCTGGGCAAGATCTTGAGTGACAATGCACCTAGCCGCTATAGCTTTGTGTGTAACGCACTGATGAATGTCTGCATGGGCCATCAGGATGCTGGCAGGTGGGTGAAATTGCAAACAGCAGCTTGTGTTCCATAAGCATGTAATTTCAATTTCCTTTTTCTTAAACTTTCTCTTATTATTTGTTATAGTTACCTTCAGTAACATTACAAACTGGGTCTTCACTGAAGACATATGGCTTTCGTGGTGCGTTTAGCTGTAGTCTACTGGATTGCAGTTGCTCATCTAACAGTTGATAATTTGAATTTCGGTTATTTCCAAATGGGTCAACATGATTAACTGTGGTTTGTGCTCTTGCCTCCATACCAGGATTTAAACCATGTTTTAGAATCATGATTTGAAAGCAAGAGAATGAACTGCTGTTTGGCATTTTGCAGGATTTGGACATTTTAGCAGTCTGTAGTTAATCCCAACTGAGAATCTTCATAGCTGCATATGAGACACTGAAGACCTCCTGGCTTGTTTGTTGGTGATGTGTGATTGTAAGCCTTGCTGTTTTGAGACATGGTATCCATCTTTACTCGCCAAATGAGACTTACCTCTTTCTCTTTCCCCCCTTATATCTCAGCTTTCTTTTGCACCCTGCCTTCCCCCTGTGTTTTCTTAACAATCCTTAATAAAAGAGAAAGACAGTATTTTACACTAACCCACATTTGTGGATTCTTACCTATCAGTTGCTGACCCAAATGTTAGCCAAAGTGCTCGGTTAAGAATTATTATATGGGGGAATTAGCATTCAATAACCGGCACTGGACATAACCTGCAGGATCTAACCTGTCTACGGGAGTCCAAACCGTGATTCAAAGAATAAGCGGAGTCAGTGGTTTTAGTTTCAAGGATTTACTTATTACTGGTATGTACACAGACACTCAAATAACATGTACACAACAACACAGAGAGCCTAGGAATTAGAGTAGTATAGAGACGTTTGCCAATGTGGCCGGCCTTCTGAAGACGGGTAATACTGCACCTGGTCCAGAAGCGGAGACGTCCGGGGTTCTGTGGGCTAAGATACTGGGAAAGCGGGGAGAAGAAGAGGGGTTCCCGGGATTCGACCAGCGAGGCAGGAGGGGTCAGGCTGCGCAAAACTGATGGTCATTTGGCATTCAGTTTATTGCTCTGTTCTTTTCCAGAATCAATGACATTGCTAACCTGTGTGCGGAGTTGACGGCTTGCTGCACAGTGCTAAGCTCAGAGTGGTTAGGGGTCTTGAAAGCGCTCTGCTGCTCTTCAAACCATGTTTGGGGATTTAATGACCTTCTGTGCAGTGTGGATGTAAGTGAACAACAAGCCATTTAAAATAGATAAACCTCTTAGTATCTACTGTGAGTCATCTAGAATTATTATGTAATCAAGACTTGTTTTTCATAGCTGGCTTTGTGGGATTTGACATGTCTAGACCATGTCTTGATCTGTTGTGTTGCATTGGGGCGGAAACATATTGGAATTAGAGGTGTGCATTAAAAAAATCGGTAAAATTCAGATTTCGGTATATTGGACTAAAAAATTTTCAGGATTCCCAAAAAGACGCAATTCTCCTTATGTGTATGGGTTTTTATTGGGGGGAGGTTGGTTTTAATTCCCCCCTTTTCTCTACCATGAGGAGTCTCAAAGTGGCTTACAATCGCCTTCCCTTTCCCTCCCCCCACAACAGACAACTTATGAGGTAGGTGGCACTGAGAGAGTTCTGAGAGAGCTGTGACTAGCCCAGGGTCACCCAGCAGGCTTCATATGGAGGAGTAGGTAATCAAGCTGTTTCTCCAGATTAGAGTCCACCTCTCTTAACCACTACACCACACTGGGAATCTGAAAAAATCCACGTGCATTATAACTTATGGGGAATCTTTGTGGGGCTCTACAGGGTCTGTTTTTCAAGGTAGAGGCACCAAATTATCAGCATAGCTGCTGGTGACTCTCCTTAGAAGAACTGCTAATTTGATAAAGATTGGGTCGGAGTGTCCAATTTTATGGGCCCCCATAAGTGGGTTGTATGGGGCCTCCTGACCCAATTTTTACTAAATCTGGGGGTTCTTCTAAGGAGAGTCACCAGCTGCTATATTAAAAATTTGGTGTTTCTACCTTTAAAAATAGCCCCCCCCCCCCGAGCCTTGGAAAGATTCCCCATAGACTACAACAGAGGGGAGTGGAATTTAAACTCCTGAGGTGTTTTTTCTTTCAGCAGCTGTAGTTGGTGATCCCAAAATGATCCCCCCAAAGGCTGATTTTTTTCAGTTGGTGGGGGGGGGGGGAATCAGGATTACTGGCTACAGGTTAAAACCACATTTTTTCCTGTTTGGCTTTGCTGAATGGACACGCCCAACTGGAATCACCCCTTTGTCCATAAATCTGCATTCAGTGGAGGAGGGCGAACCACCCTTATCCCACTCATTTGCAGAAAGTGAAGGTGCTCTCTTCACTGATTCTAGTAGGCTGTGAGAGCCAGTGTGGTGGTTAAGAGTGGTGGTTTGGAGTGGTGGACTCTGATTTGGAGAACTGGGTTTGATTCCCCATTCCTCCATGTGAGCAGCGGATGCTAATTTGGTGAACTGGATTTGTTTCCCCACTCCTACACACGAAGCCAGCTAGTGACCTTGGGCTAGTCACACTCAGTCCCCCCTACCTCACAGGTTATCTATTGTGGGGAGGGGAAGGGAAGGTGATTGTAAGCTAGTTTGATTCTTCCTTAAGTGGTAGAGAAAGTTGGCAAATAAAAACCAACTCTTCTTCAATCCAAAAATAAATGGTAAAAGCAGCTTAGTAAAGCAGTCTCGCTATGTTTCCTTGCAGATAAATGTCAAAATGCTAATGCTTTTCTCCCCTTTAAGGTGAGCGACTTGTCATTCCATGATTCACTGGCCACCTTTGTTGCGATATTGATAGCACGGCAGTGCTTTTTCTTGGAGGACGTAGTTCAACATGTTGCTCTTCCTTCTTTGCTTACAGCAGGTGAGTGAAAGCAGAACAAGCTTGCTTTGTTTCTTCAACTTTTTTATTAAAAAAAACGTTTATAAAATCAGTCTAGAGCACAAGAAAGGTGGTCTGGATGCTCACCACCTTTGCTCTTTCTTGGCACAAGATTAAGGGGGAAATGGCCAAACACAATAATCAGCCTCTTCTGGGTTTTCAGGCTGAAGGTCAAAGACACCAAGCAGAAGCACAGTGGATAAAAAGAATGTTTATTGCATTCAAACAGGAGGAGAATCACACAGGGACCTTTTGGACTCTGGGTGAATTTCCTAAGAGTGTAGTACACTTCATGCTTATTCATTACAAGGCTGACCTGGCCAACACAAGGTCAAATTATGCGCTAATTAAATAACGGAAAAAGCTGTTAACCTTTGCCCCTTCCATTAAGGATGCTCTAATTGTTTTATTAACTTTTTGCCCCTTATATTCGGGATGCTTTCTTTGTTTTACTGCCACCTGGTAAACATATCTACCAGAAAAACTTCACTCATCACTAGCTCCACCTGTCCTTGTGTTTTTCTTGTTATTTGGTTAACCGCTACAGGGTTAGATGTTCATAAAGACTGAAATTCATCTAGGTTTAAAAGTTCATCTACTAGCTGACCAAAGATGTTGTCTGCTTTAGCTAACATACCATTTCTACTAAAGTACCTTGGGGGAAAGACTTATGTTAGGCAAGTCATGTCATCTAATTTGCTCCTTTGGGTAGACTGCCATTTCTTATTGTTTTCTTGCTAAGGTCAGTTTTCTGCATACCAAAAACTAAAGCTGGGGCCAGATTACAGTATAGGAATCCTGATGTCTCTTCTGGTTCCTCAGCTAGACATTTTGCATATGTTGTCATTGCTTCTACCTTCAAACGTAACTTCTGCTAATTTTTGGTTTCCTACCAACATGTTGCAAAGTGATTAGACGTAATAGTCTTCCCACACTCTGATGGCACCACACTGTTACACTTTTTGGAAGTGCCTGCATTTTTGTCTTCCACCCAGTTTCTGTATTATGTGTGTTTTGTCATCTCTGCCTTAGAGGTCTGGCACAGCTTCAATCAGCCTTTATCGCTACGCTTTCTGGTATTTTCCCGTGTTTTCTTTTTCCAGCTATTGTATGTTTCCCATGACCTTTTCCAGTTTGTTCCTACTCTGCAAATGTCTCCATGTTATCCACTTAGCACATTTTTCACAAGCTGTCTCTATGTGGTGGAAAGTTCCGTCAAGTCACAGCTGACTTATGGCGACCCTGTAGGGTTTTCAAGGCAAGAAACGTTGTTCAGAGGTGGTTTGCCATTGCTAGTCTCCGCGTGGGCTGAGAGTGTTACGAGAGAAGTATGGCTGGCCCAAGGTCACCCAGCAGGCTTCATGTGGAGGAGTGGGGAATCGAACCTGGTTCTCCAGATTAGATTCTGCTGCTCTTAACCACTATACCACACTGTCTCTTGCTGTCTTTGTAACTTTTGTGAATATGGATTCTTTGCTAAATAAGTTAATTCAGTCATTTAATAAAATAATTAAGCACCATCACTGAGTCTCAGTGATCTAAATACTTCCTGCCCTGTGGCCAGCATTCCATTCTTGGGCATTGTAAGCTCTAGCCCTGCGGCAAACCCATAAACAGATTTCAGCAGACGGCAAATCCACGAAAGCAGTTTTATTGGTTAGAATCGACAGGTTTCAGAAGCCATATTCAAAAGGACACTAGTAAGGGTCAAAGGCAAGGCACATAGCATCTATATGGGAGAGCAAAAGGAGATAACCGGTTACCCAGGCAATTCCCCCCCCCCCAACAGGCAGGAAGGAGCACTCGGTGATTCAAGCAGTATATGAAGACTAAACACGGGGCTTAGACTGGCCTTGGACAGAATAGCACAACAGCACCTGGAAGCAGCACAACAACACTACCACATACCATCCTCATGGCCTGCTCCTGACAGGCATGGTGTTTGAATGGGTATTGGTTACACAGCTTCAGGTAGTCTTGTAGGAGATGGATTATCTAGAAGAGATAGACTTGAATCCAGTAACACCTTAGCTACCAACAAGATTTTTTAGCTATATGTTTTCGACAGTCAAAGCTCCTTTCATCAGATCTAGACCAGAAGTCCCCAACCATTTTGCGCCAGTGGGTACCATTGAAATTCTGACACAAGGTGGTGGGAACAACCACAAAATAGCTGCCTCAGGTGGCAGATGGCAGACACACACATAGGAAGTCCCAAGTGCGGGGGAGAAGAGATGTAATTTTAAAAAATATACTAGGAAAGAGGAGCGAGAGCGAGCGAGAGAATAAAACTAACACCTAGTTAAGGGTGCCAGGCTGAAAGGCTTTTACCTAAGCTTTTAGTTAAGGCTTTTAAAAAATCTTTTTAGCTGTTATATGGCCCAAGGTCTGTTTTATGGATGTTTTGAAGTGTTCACTGGTGGTTTTATGCTGCTTTGTGCCACTTTTATATGGATTGTTTTTATACTGATAATGAATTATTTTAGGATTTCATGGTATTTATAACCTGTCTTTAGCAGGACTCTGGGAAGGCAACATATAAATTCCCATAAGCAAACAAACAAACAAAGTCAGCATTTCTCTTTTTGCTCTGCAGTACAGTCTAAGAAGAGGTTTGGGGGCATACTTTCAGTTTGGCTTAATAAATTTTGACAATGTAGATTTAGTTTGCTGTACTGTGATGCTGTAAGGCTGTTTTATGTCCAAGAGTTTTAAATAAGTCTAAGCTGTGGTCATTTTCTTGGGGAGAGGGATTAATGGGGTTTTACTATGTTGTGTATGGTTTTAATCTGGAATTGTAAGCCATCTTGAGCCACAAAGGCGAGGTATGGTGTCAATATTTTAATAAGCAAAGTAAAGAAATGTTCCCATCCCTTTTCCACAGCCTGTGGCGATCCAGATGCTGAGCCCGGGGCGAGGATGACATGTCGGCTTCTGCTGCATCTCTTTAGAACCCCTGAAGCTTGTTTTCTGCCAACTGGTAAGTATTTCAGATCCATTTATTGGAGACCTGAATTTTGCCCCCCAGCCCTTTCAGCACTCTAGGTTTAAAATACCTGCACATGTACCAATTTCTTTTGTACTTGTGTGACCTTGCTCTATGTATGTGTGCATATATACACACAAAACATATCTGTGCATGTGTGTACATTTTTTGCTTTTTCTTAATTTGGCGCTGTGAACCCGCTATAGAAATTGGAGAAAAGAAGAGCAGGGTAGGAGTAGACAATGTTTCAGGAATCTGTGTGATTAGATTAGTGGGTTAGGACTGGAGTATGTTAGTAGGTAATTTCAAGGCAGAGATGTCCCTAGTTTTTTGTGTGCCTAGAATGAAAGAGGCTTTGCCATGTAACCTGAACATTAGTCCGTCAACAGAGTTTTCCCATTTGTAAAGGTGTGTCTGAGACTCATTCCTATTACAAGTAGATTTGGAAGTTGACATGGTATGATTTTACATCCTAATTGATATGTGTTCAGTGTTAAGGTCACAGTATAATTTTCAGTCAGGTGTACCATTGTGCACTCATTTGCTTCTCCCTTAGAGAAATCTTCCCCAGGTATTCGGTCATCTTGCGATCGTCACCTCTTAACCGCTGCTCACAACAGCATAGAAGTTGGAGCTGTGTTTGCTGTTCTAAAAGCCATAATGATGCTCGGTAAGGTCATGCCTAGCCAAAATGAGAAAAATCCCACTAACTTAAAAAAAAAAAAAAGATTTCAATGGGAGGTGGGCTGAAGATACTTTTGTTGTTGTTGCTCAATTCACATTTACTTGAAAATATATGAACCCAGGTGATGCTGCCTTGTACGAAGTTAGCCCATGGGCTCATTTAGCTCAGGTTAAAGTGTTTGTCAGTGACTTGATAAAGTCTTGGGAAGATCTTGGGACTTTCACAGCACCAGGTACCCAAGATCCTTTATCTGAAGTTGCCATGGGTTTGTACCTAGACTTCCTTCATGCAAACCCTGTCCTCTACCACTGACCTACAAGCCTCTCACCAAACTTTAACTACTTCACCATGAATCACACATTTACTTCCTGACAGTTAGAGCAGTTCCTCAGTGGAACAGTCTTCCTCGGGAGGTGGTAGGCTCTCCTTTTTTAAGCAGAGGCTAGATGGCTATCTAACAGCAATGCTGATTCTGTGAACTTAGGCAGATCATGAGATGGAGGGCAGGAAGGGTTGCGCAGTGCTTGGCTCTCGTGGCCCTTTCTTACATGCCCAGGGAAATGCTGATTGCCACTTTGAAAATTTTGAGTCAGGAAGCAATTTTCCTGCAGGCCAGGTTTGCCAGGGATCATGGGAGGTTGCTTTTTTTTTTTTTTTTGCCATCTTCTGGGCATGGAGTAGGCATCACTGGGGGTGTGGGGGGGTAGCTGTGAATTTCCTGCATTGTATAGGGGGTAGGACTAGATAACCCTGGAGGTCCCTTCCAACTCTGTTTCTATGATTCTATGATTCTAAGCAATATGTGAGACAGTATTACTTTTTCCTTCTACCCAAAATATTATAATACAATCCATTGATTTTTTTACATAAATAATTAAAGGAGAGCAATTATTTGAACCATTTAATTACTTCTTACCAAAAATAAGCAGGTTTCACAAGGCAAGGAGCCTCTTCTAATAAAGAGCTGATAATCAATTCAGACTCCCATATATATAGGTTTTCAAAATCATCTTCCAATTGTAGCTAGTTTTCCCACCTGATAGGGCTAATATTGTTGGCTAACTAATGATCTTTTAACTTCAAACACCATACAAAAACAACTATGCTTGTGTATCTTAAAAATAATAAAAGCAGTAGTAGTGCATTCTCACTCCTTTTAATCATAACCAAGAATATAAAAAAAAAAAGTGATTACATCTTTTTCCAGATGTATGACTATCCGTTGAACCCCAGTCAAAACACTCCATCTCTGAAGTGTATTTTCACATCTCTATTTGGTGGGACTCTCTTCCCATTCTCAGACACTTCTTGCACCTGGGTCCAGACACAAATTATATCTACTGGTATTAATTATATTATTTCAAATATACTAGAGGCCATATTAGTCTTCTACTCCCATTGTTCTCCAAGGCTTTACTATTCTGGCTCTCTGGATTGCCTATTAGGCATGTTGAGAGCCCAGCCCAGCCCTGTTTTCTGATCTGTTCCATGATCTTTATAGTTAGGACCAACAGCTGCTCCCCTGTATTTCTGGCTTTATCCACAACAATATCTTTAGGATTGTGTCTCAGGAACATTTATCCATCTTTATGCTACTTCTGTTCTATAGGTGATGCTGAAATCGGAAACAGCAGCATTCCATCCTTGAAGAAATCAGATTACTCTGTGCAAAGATTGTTAGGTGACCTCAATGACGATGAGATGTGGGATGGTGCCTCACATGCTTTGAAATCATGTGGGAAACCTGTTTCCATAGAAACTGCTAGTCTCAGTGAATATGCCAGATATGTACTAAGGACTATATGTCAGCAGGTAACGTATAATGCTTGTTTTTGTTTGGGTGGAGATAGAGTTTTCCCCCTTAAAGACAGCTGTGGCTCATAAATATTTTCAAAGTCGTATGCAGAACTTTCCAAAGCTGAGTGGGAGCAAAGCAGATGCGGCACTTTTCCTTCTCCTCAAACCTGTAAGACTAAACAACATAGCAAGGAGAACGACAAGGCCAATTTACACAAGGATAAGTTAGGTGCAGGTTAGGTGTAAATGAGCTGTCACAAGTTCATCACTGCTGATAGGACTTTTGACATTATCTGATGTCAGTATAAAACAGTTCACACATATAGTTGAGAGTAATCAAGGGATGGAGATCAAGTGATATGCATGCATATGTGAACTAACTTGTCCCATCTGGCATACCATATAGGGAAGTAGGGAATGTAGTAGGCTCCTCAAGGCCCCAAAGGAAGCCTCAACAACAACATATAAAGCTGAGCTCCACAGACAGATTAATTTGAGGATTAATTTTCTTGCTCTTGAGCATGAGTCTTTTAAAAATCTGCTGTTGGTCACAAGCATATGTTGAGATACTGATATCCAATCAGACTTGAAGTTTTGTTTGGCTTTTCAGTTAACTTAAGTGATTCAGACTAACTTCACAACATGCAAAATAAGGTTCTTCTGGATGGCCATATGTGGATGTACAATTCACAAAGGATCTGTACAAGTGAAGTCTGTCACACATAGGTTTGAACAATATGATCATTATCTCACACATAAACCAATGATTGTGTCACTCAGGCCTTCTTAAACTGTATATATGTAGCTCCACTGTGACATTTGCATGTTTCCTATACACATAGAATCTGAAATATGACGCCCTGAATGTTTGGTAGTCCAAAAAGTAGAATAGGTGCCCCTTGAGGGATAGAAAGCCATTATCTTACAATTCCACCTTTTCCTTTGTGCCTTAAAATTCATTTTGAAGCAGCCCAGATTGAATGAAATTGCTATTGCAATAAGAATCCTCCTATTCCACTGAGCATTTAGTTGAGAATTATATTATTTCAAGTAAGGTATACTTAAAAATGTAGATGTTAGATCATTTAAAAATACAACAGAGTAAGTTGGCATTTTCATTCCAAACTGATAAATACAGTGAAATTTTCACCTCTTGTATCTGAGAACATCTGTTTGGGTAAAAGCCAGGGTTGTACATTAATTGTTTGTATTTTTTTGGTATGTAAAGTGTTGTCAAGTTGCAGCCAACTTATGGCAACCCCATAGGATTTTCAAGCCAAGAAATGAACATAGGTGGGTTGCCATTGCCTGCCTCTGTGTAGCAGCCCTGGACTTTCTTGGTGGTCTCCCATCCAAGTACTGACCAGGTTGACCCTGCTTAGCTTCCAGGTTCTTATGAGATCAGGCTAGCCTGGAACATCCAGGTCAAAACAACTCTGTTTACTGTAATGTAAAATAATTTCTTCATAGTATTTTTACTGTATCTAATAGTAAATTCCACTTTATTTCAACAACATAAACAAGCTGATAAACGCTGCATTTAGTAATTATTCGATATGGAATACGTTAATCCAACTCTTTGTTGATAGGAGTGGGTGGGAGAACACTGCTTGAAAGAACCAGAGAGGCTGTGCACTGATAAAGATCTGATCTTGGACCCAGTTCTTTCAAACAAGCAAGCACAGACTTTGTTGCAGCTTATCTGTTACCCTCATGGTGTGAAAGAGTGTGCGGAGAGTGACAATCCTCAAAGACAACACATCAAGCGCATCCTTCAGGTAAGTTTGAAAACAGCAGCATGGTAATTCCCTTTTTGATTAGCACCAACCAAAATATCGCAAAACACAAAGCTAGAGTTCATGTTTCTCAAGGTCTTCATCAGGCTGGATGTTCAGTTCAAAGAAAAGGATTAGTCAGGGGAGAGAAGAAAAGGTTTCAGCGCATGATGGAGAAGCTCTTACTCTACAGTTCTGAGTTAATTGGAGAAGCAATTATTTTTTTTAAAGAAATAAATGCTCTCTCCCCTTCTTTGCCCAGAACCTGGACCAGTGGACTCTCAGGCAGTCATGGCTAGAACTCCAGCTGATGATCAAACAGTGCATGAAGGAGCCAGTGAGTGTTTCCTTGCTTACTATTTCACTCAATCAAGTACATTTTTTTTAAAAAAAAATTAACCTAGTGTACAAGAAAACATGCCATGAATGTGCTAGTTTACTTATGTTTCACTGTAGGGTTCTGGGGCTCTGGCTGAAATGAACAGCTTGTTGGATAATATTGCAAAGGCGACAATAGAGGTGTTCCAGCAATCCGCTGATCTAAACAATAACTCTTCTAACTCTGGTATAGGCCTCTTCAGTCCAATCTCTGTTGGAAATGCTGACACAAATATTACAAGGCAGAACAGTAAAAAGACATTCCTCAGGTAATGAGATACATCTGAATGGTTTTTGATTAGTAGAATTGAAACATTACTTGTACGTTTTTTTGGGTGCAAGGATACTTGACAGAGGTGCAAACTGTAGGCTGCTGCTTGTTGTGTTAATTCCAACTATCTGGAAATGACATGTTTAACTTTAAACCTTGTTTCATATGTAGGCTGTCGAAAAGTCTGCTTCTTTACTCCAAAGTAGTTACTAAGAATGATATTTAATAATATGTTGCTTAAATTGGGTTTTGTGTGTTTCATACTTTTAGTTCCTCTGAACGACAAGGTGTGTGGCTAGTGGCTCCCCTCATTGCGAAGCTGCCGACTTCTGTACAAGGAAGAGTCTTGAAAGCTGCTGGAGAAGAGCTAGAGAAAGGCCAGCATTTGGGGTCATCTTCCAAGAAGGAGAGAGACAGGCAGAAGCAAAAAAGGTAGATTTGATTGGGAAAATATTAGTGCACCTTGTAGTAATAATATTTGATACACAGACTGGCTAAGGAGGTTTGTGCGTTCAGTATAGAAAGCAATTTGTCAGATTATTGCTTTGCAAAATCATTCTCGCACAATTTATCAAAAACTCTGGTGTGTATGACCAAGCTGATTCCGCTTGGTCTAACTGTTTGGGTGCAGTTAGAAAGAAAACCAGTAGAATGTATTGTTAAACAAAACAGTAGAAGAGTCTTGTGGCACCTTAAAGACTAATAGATTTATTGTAGTGTAAGCTTTTGTGGACCATAGACCAGTTCTTAAATGCCACCTAAGGTGCTATGGGAAATGTCACATTTTAAAAAAAATTATGCCAAGCTCTTGTATAATTCAATAGCAGTAGCATCATAAGTACTTTAAATGTCAAGTGTTCATCACAACTACACTTATTAAGCCATTTTCAAAGGGAAAGATGTATTTTTACAATGTTTTGCATTCATATGAAATTCTGCTGCCCTGGTCCGTCTGACAACTCTAGGTGTGATTTAGGGTTGCATTCATTAGAATTAGTATAAAATGGTTCAGAGAATACTGTAAAGTTCTGGGTTTTTTTTTTTGCATAAACATGTCTAAATTCGGAAGCCTTCCTCAGAAAATTTAACCTTTTTCCTGCTTTCTTTCCTTTTACCCTCCATATTCCACTTCATGATTGCCTTTTTCAACCCTAATTTGTTTTAGACTAACTCTTAGGTTGACAAGATACTGATCCTTCATTAGCATTATTGAAGTAGCAAGGCTTGAAAGCATTAAGTTCAATGCCATTTGCTTCTTTTGCACCTGAACTGAATTGGAGTGTTGTACGCGTCTTTGGGTTAAAATTTGCTGAGGACGTGCCACAGATAGATAAGGAACAGAAAGCAAAAACATCTTGCTGTTTTCTGTCTTGTACGAGGGAGAACTTCCACAACTCCTGCCACTGGGGGTGGGGGATGCTTTTAAGATGTGGAGACTAGTTCATTTCAGAAGGTGAGAGTACATGAAGAAAACTGTTTTTGATGAGACAGGAAATAGGGCACATGTTTATTTGGTTGGCCTTTTTTTTTGCCATGTCCAAGTAAAGAATCATAAGCCTCCATTGGCTTATTAATGTGTTCTACTGCCTGATTTAAACATCTGACATTCAAATAACCTTTTCTACTTTAATGGGTCTGCCATGGAACCCTGAATATTGCAGATGTGCTACTTTGGTGCATTTAAAGGTGCATCATTTTACATTGGCCACACGTATGACAATCCTCTGATGTTTCTTATTCCAGAGGAAGATCAATAATGTGAGAAAAGCTTTTGGAAAAGTTTGTCTGCATTTATTGATCTTCCCAGATCGATTCCTGAGTTACCCATGATTCATTGGTATGCAGTTAGATGACTATAGGCCTGATCACTCGCTTTGGCTTTGTAAGGCTTCATACTGCTACTGAAGTCCATGCTGCCTTATCCTGAGCTGGACCATTGGTCTATTGGACTAAATACTGTCTACCAGGACTGGTAGCAGCTGTGAAGGATCTCAAGCAGAGATCCAGTGCTTTACTAGTGCCTCCTACCCAAAATCTTTGAACTGATGATGCCAGAGTGGGTTGAACCTGAGACCTTTCTTATGCAAAGAAGCACTCTACTGCTGAGCCACAGAGACTCCCAGCGAAACAGTTAAGAGACATATTGGAACCAACCCTTTCATGGAAAGCACAGACAAAGGGAAGGAAGGGGTTGGAGACAGGATGTATCAAAATATCACTACTAATTGAATCTTGTCTCTGCCTCTTTTAAAGCATGTCTCTTTTGAGTCAGCAACCTTTCCTTTCTTTGGTTCTTACTTGCCTTAAGGGACAGGATGAGCAGCGAGAAGGGCTTCTCACATCTCTACAAAATCAAGTTAATCAGGTAAAAATAAACAGAGAGTTCTATGCTCAGCTTCTGATGCAGATCAATTATACTAATGGATTCCCTACAAATGGGAAACAAAATTGAAAAGTATTCCTTATCAGTTTCAGGAAACTAATGATAGAAGAGCAATGGCGGAACATTCCTTCAGCTTAAGATCCCCTGCAAAATTTCCCATTTATGATCAAAGTAACTGCTAGTCCCAAAATAGCCATCCCACTAACCAACTGCAGTGTTTTTGACTCCAGCACTTCCGGTTGCTCCATGTTTCCGGAACTGAGATCCTATAGGAAACGTTTGGTGAGCCCAATTTTAGTGGAAATGCTTGCCATTAGTGTGCTTAAATCTGTAGTAGCAAGGAACTAGTCAGTGAGTCTGGAGTTTTGAGTAAAGGTTTTGAGCATAATAATAATGACAATAATAATTATTCAGATGACACTTTAATTGGTAAAGGTATTTCATACACACTATCTTGTTATATTTGTCATATGTCACCATGTGTACTGGTCTGCCATGTAGACCAGAACTTATTATCCGCAAATTACAGATGTGGGATGGTGGATTCTACAGACCTATTCCATTAATGGTGGTGCTTCCTACCAGGGCAAGGAGACTTCCCCTGTTGCAAAGCTCTTGCACCAGGAGAAAGCTTTGTCATTTGTGGAACAGATCTATGAGATCCAACTCAAAGGGCTGAGAGAGAGCATTTTACCTAAGACAACATAACGGGCTCCTGACAAAAGTTAAATTTGACCTGAGTACTTCTCAGATCGCAGCTAATTTTCTTAGGGCTGAACTAAATGATACTCTTATCCATGAGGGAACTTGCTTTCTCCACACAGCTAGATGGAAGCTGTAAAGAACTTCTTTCTCCAAGCACCACAGGGCCCAGTTTGGATCAGGACCTTGACATGGAGGAGGAGATGCATCTGTCTTCTCTCTCTTGCTGTTTTCCCACCCACCCACTCCAATAGCCCAGGGGGCATTAGTTGTCCCATTCTGAGGCTGCACATGCAGTATTTCACAATCTGACTCATGGATTATCACCTAGTTCTGCTCTTGGCTTCTACAGTGTACCAGGTTCATGTACGTTGAGTGAGATTTCTTCTACTTTTTCTTTTAATAGCAGATTGCTCTGGCTAATTGCAAAAATACTTTTGAAACCTACTTCACTCAGTGAAGAAAGTGTGGAGAACTGCCTTTTGAAAAACAGAAACCTTAAACTTCATGGGCTCACAGACCTAGTTCTTTTAAGCTCATGAAGGGTGATAAATTCCATTAAAACCAATGGGACCATGCCACTTTATTTAGGATTGGGGAAGGTAGATCAGAAGAAAGCACAGGATTCAGCATGGCTTCTGTTTTGTCAGTGGTAGCTTAATAAAGATTGCTGCTGCCATCCTTGCCACCCCATTTCCACTCTCATATCTCACTGCCTGCCCACCACCCTAGAGCAACTGATTCTCCATCCCTCGTCATTCCCCAGGCATCTCTTAATAGCAATGCCGCAAACTGAATCTTGTGAGAGTTTAGCAGCCCTGTTGGGCACATGTGGTTTGCCTTCTATCTTGAAAGATGCCTGAAGAGCGAGGAAGGAAGAGCATTAGCTGATCTGGCTGCTTGATGAGGAATACCACAACAGAGGTAACTGTGAAGCGGTGGTAGTAGGGGTTGCTACCTGCACCCAAATACTGCCACCCAAGGCCACCGCCTTGGCTCATCTCATTGTAGAGCTAGCCATGCATGTAATCTTTGCTTTTCAGTGCTCAATTCCTGTACTGCCATTGCAGTATGTGAACTGCTTTCTTTGGTACAATTTCACACCACACCCATAATGGCTAGGTGGGAGATCTATGTGGACCAGGTAAGTAACATCAGTCTACCTCCAAGAAGGACTGGATTAGTGAGGGAACAAACCCATCTGCTTGCACAGATCACACATGTCTTGCAACTGGGAGTGTACCATGGGGCCACACCATAGGAGAAATTAAAGCCAATCTGCTGCAATAATACATGAACTGGTGTAGCATCCTATATGTTACTGTGAGGGATAGGGTCATAGTCATTTACCTCTGTGTCAGACTCACTGTATATCCAGTCCTAACTCCTACATTACCTGGCACTTTTCTCCACTTCCACTTTGGCTGTCTTTAATTCTTTCTCTTTGATTCAACTGTCCTAGACTTTCACCTGGAACCATTATAGCATAAATGTTCTAACTTAACCATCCTTCCGATCTTGACAGTATAGATTACAGAGTATTAACTGTTATTGGAGAAGTATGATCTCTGGAGCATGATGCAAATCTCTGTAAATGTAGAGGCTTCCTTTTCTCTTCAGCTGAGATGAAAGATATGTATGAACACTGGAAAGTGTTCGTTTCTTATGGGCAATAGTGGGACGCGCATTCTTGTGCAGTGTGCTGAATTGCATCCTATAGTGTGTAGGGAAACTTTTTTTGTTTCCAGTGAAACTAGAGTACAGAATAATATTTTCTTTGCACAATATCACAGACTTAGCTTCATAATAAAAAAAATTAAAATACCAATGATAGTTTCCGTTGTCATATAGTATTTAAAATGGGCAAGAAGAGTTGAAGGTTAACAGCAAACATTGGATGACACTTTCTATAATAGTGGATAAGAATGATATTGTGTATCAAGAAAGGCTGAGCAGAAATATGTAACATTAGTGTTTGAATAAACGCACTTGCGTTAATTGCTTCCCCCCCCCCTGTTCCTAGATATTAAGCAACTGGAGGGAAGAACGATATCAGGATGATGTTAAAGCTAGACAAATGATGCACGAAGCCTTGCAACTCCGTCTTAATTTGGTAAGGATAAGATTCATGAGTCTCACATCCTGGAATGCTGTTCATTTGAAAAAAGCACAGGGTAAAAAATTATTCTGATAGTAATGGGAAAGCTGCAGAACAGTGTAGGAAAGCATAGTTTAAATTTCATTGGAAATGTTCTGGTTTGGCTTAATTTTAGAAAATCTTAGTTTAAAATGTCCTGAGGATGGACATTTTAATTTCCAAACCACAAAAGCTAGTATCTGAATCAGCAAGGCAGATTGAAAATGGGAAGTCCCAAAATAAGAGGGAACTATTAGTGCCTGTAAGCTGACAACAGACTTTATTCTAGGAAGGATACATGGCACATTTCTAATTCAGATGAACTGGCAAAGAACTTAATAGCTGAAGAATTCAGTTTTCACCTGATCATGAATCTGACAGCCTACGTTCAGACATAGGGTTGGGTGCAAAGGTTCTGTTTTGCTAATTCAGGAATTCTTGAATGCAAGATTCCTCGTTCAGCAGAAGCAAATTTTAAGATTCAACATATAGTCTGCAGAAGCAAGAGTAGATGACAGATTCTATCTATTGCTGAGGTATTGGTTCTGACTATTGGCTGTATATTTTTAAAGATTCCAAAAAGAGACTCAGAAAAGAGTAAAATAATTTATATATCTAATTCCCAACATGGCCCCATCTGTGGATACTTAAATCCTGAGAATGGGGCCATGGAAAGACAAGACAGATATTTCTTCAAACCTGAGAAAATCTCAGGTTTGCATAAAGAGCTGAAATCTAAAGCACACACACACACGCACACACCACACACACACACAAACATTGGGAGTTAACCCCCCAAATGATAGAAGTGGTGCTTGTAGCTTTAAGAAACAAATGCCCTTGGTAGCTGGAGCCAGGCAACCACTACAGTACTGCCAGCCTTCAAGCCTTGTTTTCTGTCAGTAAAAGGTGGCCTTTGGGGCCAGGCCTAGCAGCAACCACAAGCAACTTGCTACCATGCAACTCAGGAATGGCTGCTTTGCTGCTGTTCAACAGCAACCACCTCATACAAGTCAGCATGGTCTAGTGGTTAAAGTTTCAGATTAAAATGTGCAAGACCCAGGTTCAAATCCCCAGTCTGCCATGGAAGCTCACAGGGTGACCTTGGGGCAGCCATACACTTGCTACCTAACCTATCTCACATGGCTGTTATGAGGATAACATTGAGGAGAGAAAAATGTAAGCCGCTTTGGTCTCTCATTGGGGAGAAAGGTGCAGTCCATATGAAGTAAATAAAAAATAAGTACAGTTGAGATTGGGGACAGATAAAAGGTAAGTTGATTGGTGGGTGGGAAAGAGAAAAGGAAACGGAAAGTTGGGGATGTGGGGGCTGCCAGGAGGAGGGGGAAAAGAAATAGTGTGGGGAGAGGGAAACAAAGCAAAGCACATCTTTGCAGGTTCCCCACCGTGCAACTGGGCCCAGCCTGTCGGGTACTGTGCAACTGGGACAGGCTTTTGCTGGGGAAAGGCTGCCAGGGAGGGAAAGCATGAAAGCTGAAGAGAGGGGGACGGTAAAGGTAGGATGGCTGGTGGGTGGGAAAGAGAGAAGGAAGAAGAAAGAAAGGGAGAGCCTATTGGGGCTTTCAGGGAAGGGAAATGGCAGAAAGTGAAAGAGGAAAATCAGACATCCCCCTCAAGTCCTTGCAGGTCCTCCACTAGTAAAATGATATACCTGAAATACTAAAATTTGATATGAGAAATATTTTATTATACGGAGTAGTTAGAGCCCCATGGTGCAGAGTGGTGAGCTGCTGTAGTCAAAGCTCTGCTCACAACCTGAGTTTGATCCCAATGGAAGTCATTTTCAGGTAGCCGGCTCAAGGTTGACTCAGCCTTCCATCCTTCCGAGGTTGGTAAAATGAGTACCCAGCTTGCTGAAGGTAAAGGGAAAGATGACTGGGGAAGGCAATGGCAAACCACTCTGTAAACATAGTTGGCCTAGTAAACGTCGGGATGTGACATCACCCCATGGGTCAGTAATGACCCGGTACTTGCACAGGGGACTACCTTTACCTTTTTTTCTTCTTTTTTTACCTTTAGTCAAAATTGATACAGAATAAGTACCAAAATAGATTTGGATTTATTTTGTCAGGATATAACTAGCTGATGGATACTGGCATGAAAGTAACAGTAGTTTCTATTCCATCCTAACTTGCTAAATTGCATATCAAGGTAACACTAGGACATGAGGTTTATGTTTCATACTTGTGCATTGTTGCTTATTTTTATACGAACCACTCCCACATTAATATCTTTAGGCCCCTGCTTTCTGCCCTTGCTAGCAGAGGTTATCCATGACAGGGTTTTCTCAGTGGTGGCACCAAAATTTGGGAAGTCCATCTGTCTCCTTTTCTCCTGAAAGTTCTCCTGAATTTTAGCATTTCACAAAGGAAGTTTTCTTTCCTCCTACATTTCCACCCAGTTTAGGGTCCCCAAGGTGGCTAACAATCAAAAACATAAAAACAAGCTTTTTTTAATAAATATTTTTATTGGTTTTCAATATTAAGTGGGGATACAGGAAAAAAGAAAAGGGGGAAAAACCCTTCGATTAAACAATATTTTGCATTAACAGAAGAAAAGAAAAAAGTATTAGTAAAACAAAATGCATAGTCCTCCCCCCTTGTAAAGCTCAATATTACACTCAAAAACAAAAAAACAAAAACATGATACATTTGATCCTCAACTTAACTTTCACCTATCTCCTAAATTTTTGTGTGTGTTATTTTTGTTATTTTTTAGTTTTAATATATTCATAAAAGGCGTTCCATTTATCTTTGTTTGGTCTTTGAATATCTTTTTGTAGTGTTTCTGTTAAATGTGCCATTGTTACATATTCGTAGGCTTTGCAGGGGGTGGGAGCAGTCATGGTTTTCAGCTCAACCCAACCCCTTTCTGACTATATATTACTCTTCCTACACACTTGACACTGAGAGACACTGTCCTTCAGTGTTACTCCTCTGAAGATGCCTGCCACAGCTGCTGGCGAAACGTCAGGAAAGAAAATACCAAGACCACGGTTACACAGCCCGGATAACCCACAAGAACCAATGAACTCTGACCGTGAAAGCCTTCGACAATATTTTAGTCATGGTTTTGTTACAGAGTTGTTCCTGTGGTCATTTTAAAAAGCTACATATTGCAGATGGAGAAGGAAAAAATGTGTGTACAATTGATAACTTATGTACATAAGGTAGACAATATTAGAGAAACATTGAGGCTGCTGTACAGAGATCTGGTGCGTATGGAGAGCTGGGTTAGGGAGGCTCAACCACAGCTTTCACTCATTGTTGGATAATGCATTCTCTATGCACTTTAGCAACTGTTTGCAGCTGGATTTTCCAAAAAGGAAAATCCATCTGCAAATGGTTGTTAATTTGCATAGAGAGTGCATTACCCAACAGTGTGTGAAAGCAGCCCTCATAAAGCTGTAGGGGATTCACCTTTGCTGCCTCCACCACACCTGGCATGCAGCTGTATATCCTGGACACATTGCAGTAATTCCTCCTGCACATTGAAGTCAAGGTCCTCCTTCATCAACCTGCTCTTAAGATTGCCACATATGTGTGGATTGGTGTATTTTCAGGATAGCCTGTGTGTGAGGTTCTGAAGGAGAAGCAGGCGATTGGTGGTAGGTACGATGCAAGAGATTTTGTGTGACTGGCCCGCTGCTTAACAGTGAGAAGGGAGGTTACTTTAGAGCAGGGGTGTCAAATATCTGTCCCCTGGATCTGTCCCCTGGAAAACTCTTATCTGGTCCGCGAGCCAGCCAAGGCAGCCTCCCCACTCTTGATCTTGGTTGGTAAGGCATGGCCCGGCCCGACCAAGTGACACTGATGTCATATCCGGCCCTCGTAACAAATGGGTTCGACACCCCTGCCCTAGAGGCTCATGAAGAGCAGCTCTGAATCCTGGTTTACCTTTGCTTGTTGGTTTACTCCATTTGTCATCTGCCTACTCACTGAGACTCCAGGCAGATTACAGAGTTATAAAAGACAATGCAATAAAGACAGTATAGTGCATACCATGAACAATGCAATAAAACTGGATGACAGAAATTAAATAACAATGAAATAGAGTATAATACATCCAGTGAACTGGATCTCATGATTAGAGGGCGCTGAACTATAGTCATGATAATATGTCTAGTAAGCAATGCAGTATAAAAGTGGGAGTGAAAAGAAGGCTGCCTAACAATTTCATAGGCAATGAAAATTAAAACTTAATTATTATAAATATATAGAAAATGCCTTCCTGAAGATTTCATCTTACTACATCCATATTAACAAATGCACAAGACCACAGTCTAAGACAGTGCACCACTAAGGACTTGCTTGGAATTCATGTAACACCTAGTAACTGCAGTAAGTTCAGTGCTATATATTTGTTCCGTACTGTTATATCTACCTTTTCTATCTAATTGACATTCTAGGTGGGTGGAATGTTTGACACTGTGCAGAGAAGTACTCAGTGGACCTCAGATTGGGCACTTCTGCTCCTTCAAATAATAACCTCAGGAACGGTTGATATGCAAACCAACAAGTATGTAACTACAAGTGTTTATAATTCAGTACCACTCTTTTAACATTGAATAGTAGCATTGTTTATACGTGCATGGCTAAAGTGGTGGTGGAAAGTGCCATCAAGATGACTTATGGAGATCCTGTGAGATTTTCAAGGCAAGAGACCTTCAGAGGTAGTTTGCCATTGCCTGCCTCTGCATAGCAAATCTGGACTTCCTTGGTGGTCTTCCATCAAGCACTAAGCAGGGCTAACCCTACTTAGCTTTGAAGATCTGATGAAATGTGTCTTGAGATATTTTGGCCATGTAGTTTTGCCATATTCTTTTCAAGAAGAACTTTCAAAACTCTGACATAAGTGAGCTTCTCTAAGCCAAGGGGGAAAACCTCCTCAGACACAACCAAGGGAACTAACATGACCAGACAGATAGGGGCTTACTCATGTCCCCAGATAGAGCAAGGCAAATCGACAAAAAAGGCCAGATAGACCTCAGGTTTAAGAACCTGTGGAAAGTACCACAAAGTGGAGAGGGTTACATTTCACCACCATTTTCATTTGAGAAATTCACACAACCCAGGCTAAGAAATAAATAATATTGCATTTCAGAGAAGAATTTAAAACATTTGGCTAACTGAAGAACCAGTGTTTCTCATTAGGATGTAACTTGTTGCTTGCTTATTATTATTTTTAATTCTCTTAGTGAATTATATACAACTGTATTAGACATGCTGAGTGTTTTGATCAATGGAACTTTAGCCTCGGACCTATCAAATGCATCCCAAGTTGGATCTGAAGAGAACAAAAGAGCATACATGAATTTGGTGAAAAAGCTAAAAGTAAGTTTCCAGTCTGATTTCTGAAATCTGCTTCAGTTAAATTCAGTTTTGACCCCCCTTTCTAATTCTTCAAATTTTGTCATGAAGAAAAAGCAATTAAAGATGAAGAAATGAGGGAAATGTACAAAAATAACACATAAAAGCTCAATATAGCCATAAGGTGCCAATCTCTTTATCATGATTAGGAGATAGGGAACAAGCATCCATGAGAGTGACTGATGGGAGTACATTTATTTAGGTACTTTTACCCTACCAATCCCACCCTCCACAGTGGTACATGAGCTTATGACCTGCTCCCAGTCTCTTTACTTTGGCTAAGGCAATCAGCAGTGCTGGTTTTCTCTGAATCAAAGGGTCTAGAATAGTGCATAAATATAAGCAAGAGTTCGAAGCTTACCTCTGAGCTCCATTTGATGGCCTGCATTGGGAAGGGGGCTTGAAGGGGCCTCTAGGGGGTGGGGCAACTCTGGCCGGGTCGAGTGGTTGCAGGGCTCTCTGCAAATGGCTGCGAGCTTGCGCAGCTATGCAGGCTCCCCAGTGATATTTCCCGCACTGATGTTTTCCTTTCCCCTGGCTCTTGGCCCTAGTTTAAACGGGCCAATCATGCTCAGCCAGAAGTGGGCGGGGCCTGGCTGGTGAGCCGCAGCTCCGAAGTTTTTTCTCAGATCCGCTGGCTGAGCACATATCCAGCCTCGCCCCGCAGCCCAGGTCATTCAGTCCTTCCAGCTTTGTCCCACCCTCCTACCCTTTACCTGCTAGTTACTGGGGGAATTCTTGGTTTTATGTTTACTTCTTGCTTTATTTCTTTGTTAGAACTTGTGGGTGGTGTTTGCATGGGGCCGGATCCAGTTTAGGGGAAAAGCCAACCTGCTTGCCCGTTTTCCCCACTTTGGGAATCCCATTAAGGGATTTTTGGGGAGGCCTTGCAGGGATCATACCCAGCTCAGGGGCTGTGGGGGTTGCCTCCCTTCAAGTGGCAGGGGAATCACTGAGTGGCTCAAGCCCAAGTGGAGTCTAGGGTTGCCAGGTCCCTCTTCACCACTGGTGGGAGGTTTTTGGGGCAGAGCCTGAGGAGGGCGGGGTTTGGAGAGAGGAGGGACCTCAATGCCATAGAGTCCAATTGCCAAAGCGGCCATTTTCTCCAGGTGAACTGATCTCTGTCAGCTGGAGATCAGTTGTAATAGAAGGAGATCTCCAGCTAGTACCTGGAGGTTGGCAACCCTAGTGGAGTCCCATATACTGCCATCCCATGCTACTTTCCAGCAGGCAGGCTGAGAGTAGAAGGTTACTCATCGATCAGCAGGTGGGTCGCCAAGCCTGGCAGCATGGATCTCTTTGAAGCCCCCCTCTCCCGCCTTCTCTGGAGTCCCGGGGAGGCGGGGGGGCTTCACGGCGATCCACGCGGCAAGGCTTGGCGGCGTGGAACTGTGCTGAATTTTTTCGGCATTGTTTGGGTTTGGGTTTATTAACCCGAAAATTTTCAGGTGCAATAAGCCCGAACAATACAAAAAAAAATATTCGACAGCCCTAGAGCTTACCCATTTGCAGAGCTTGTCCATTTACTTCCAAGAAATTATGCCAAATCCCTTAAAATATAGAGGAATAAGCTATTACTCTATATATCTGCTATGTGCGGAAAAGGCTGCTATGTGGGGAGGAGAAAAAGACTATTGGTAATCGGAGATTGTCCATACTAGATTGTCCATACTGACATTACCATATAGAGTCATGTGCCCCTAGGGTTGCGAGTTCTGGGTTGGGAAATACCTGGAGATTCTGTGGGTGGAGCCTGAGGGCGGGGTTTGGAGAGGGGAGGGACTTCAATGCCATAGAGTCCAATTGCCAAAGCGGCCATTTTCTCCAGGTGAACTGGTCTCTATTGGCTGGAGATCATTTGTAATAGTAGGAGATTTCTTGTCACCACCTGGAGGATGGCAGCCCTTTGTGCCCCCTCAGCACTGTGAATCCATTCAGAGTTGCTTCCATGGTTCTCTGGCTTGGGGTTGATATATTAGGATCAATATTCTTCCAGTCTTGATGAGAGATTGTTCTTCTACTCTTGTTCCTCCGTTTTTTCAGAATTCTAGCTCAGCATTTAAGGCACATTTCTATAGTTAGGTTTTATTTGAACAGAAGAGGAAAACAGCTTAGAAAGCACTTTTAAGGTGCAGCGGAGACTGTACTTGAAGTCTTGAATAAAATTAGTAAAAGTACAAGGAAGTGATTCATCTGAAACTTGGCTGCTTTAGGATTGTGAAATATATATATATATATATATATATATATATATATATATATATATATATATATATATATATATATATATATATATATATATATATTACATTCAACCTTTTCACTTCTTTTTTTGTTCTCTGTAGAAGGAACTAGGGGACAAGTGTTCAGAAAGTATCGACAAAGTTCGTCAACTTCTACCCCTACCCAAACAGATGTGTGACATTATTGCTTGTGAACCTATGGGATCACTGATCGATACCAAAGGAAACAAAATTGCTGGATTTGACTCTATCGATAAAAAACAGGCAAGAATGAACATTTCCCTATTTATTTATCAACTTTCTTATGCTTACTTAGTAGCCATTGATTTGCACAAGGTGTGCATATTTTTATAACATGTTATTAGGACATAATATGTTATTAAGAACATATTATTGTTCCTAAACTGAACTGTCCCTAAAAGCTAAAATGACTAAACTGAGACTTTTGTACTTTGGTCACATTATGAGAAGATAAGCATCACTAGAAAAGACAATAATGCTAGGAGAAGTTGAAGGTAGCAGGAAAAGAGGAAGACCCAACATGAGATGGATTGGCTCTATAAAGGAACCCATGGCCCTCAGTTTGCAAGACCTCAGCAAGACTGATAATGATAGGACATTTTGGAAGCCATTGATTTATAGAGTTGCCATGAGTCGGAAGTGACCTGAGGGTACTTAACACACACAAACTATTTATCTTTGGAGCATCAACCATTAGTAGACTAAAGGAATAGTAATCTGGTCTTCCTACAACCAAAATTCATTAGCTGCATTATGATAAAATTGCAAGAATAGGTGACTATCTCACAGGGACGGACTTAAAGGAATAGGAGATTTACTGAGGTCCAAAATGGAAGCTTTGACTGACAATGGATTGCTTTAGATCACTTCACATGGAGTCTGTTACCACATAGTGAGTCTGTTGTATGAAGTGCCTCCACATATGGAATGAAAGATATTGCCACACTTCCACAAAACTTTCAGTTTGAATGTTTATAGTGATGTGGTAAAAATGGCTTTCAGTTCTTGGTAAGCCAATACCCGCAAATTGCTTCATCCTGGTATAAGTTAAACAGCCTGACATAATATGTTTGGAGAACCTTTGTGCTTTGACCATCTTGTCAGATAGTGGAAAGTAGCAATTGTCATTACAAGAACTGATGACATTTTTCAGTAATATGCCTATAATGATTTTTTTAAAATTTTGAGATATCAATACATAGGATTGATTTTAGCATGAGAAGCTTTCATGATACACTTAAAAAAAACTTTCTTAATACAGTGTTTTCTCTACAGTGTTTTCATATTTTGCTTTGATGTTCACAAAGAATCAAGGCAGGTATAACAAAGGTTTCTGATTTCAGCCAAGGAAAAGAATGAGTGTAAGCAAAATGTTGAATGCAGTAGATCTGTTCCATTTTTCCTCCATTGGAACAAGCCTTCTACTGAAGCAAGAAAGCTGCTTCTGCTGGGGATAAGCACCACTACCAGTGGAATGAATCTGCTGTATGTAATCCAAGGAATGGGAAATTGTGTGTCTTATTTGCTGAAATATGCAGTATTTAATGGATTTGAGGAGCTTCTGCATGTAGCACATTAGAACAAAAATCTGACTTATCTTACTTTTAATTCTGGACTTTGGTCACCACAGTTAAGATTAAGTTTTAAATACAAGAAATTAGATCACAGCCGTGTGTTTTTAAAAAATTAAACAAATGCTAGGTAATTTGTGGAAGTTTTATGGATGGAAATATATCTCTATAGTTCAGAAAGCTCAACTAGCAACTAGGGAAGCTTGAACATGCCAACCAGTTCGTCTTGCTTCCCAATAGCCAGTAGTGATCAGGCAGCCAGTTAATTGACAGGGAGTTCTCAACCAGTTGGGGTCGGTTTGGAGGAACAGGCTGTTTGCAGCCATCAGAAGCCAACTGCCAGCTGATGAGGGTTGAGCTAAGAGTTGGCATCTGATCTGCTGGGGAAATTGTGCTCTGCACCCACAATATTGTGTGTGTGTGTGTGGGGGGGGGGTCAGTTTGAAGTCAGGTTCTTCTGATCTGTCATCCTGGAAAGTTTGTTACCCTTCAGAGTTCCTGGGAAACAGTAAATTTAGCAGAGGTGGGAGGGTCAGAAGCCCAGTTGATTTCCTTTTCTCTCCACTCCAAGCTGTCAGTTTTGGCTGGAGAGAAATGAACTCTTTTCTCCTCTCCCTTTTGCTATGGGCAGTTCAGAAGCATTGCTTCTGCCCCTGCTCAGATTGTAGGGGAGATGACAAAGGAGTTCTTTCTCCTCTCCTTTTTGAAATGCAGAGATCAAAAGCTTTGCTTCAGTCCCTACCCAGCTTAGAGGGGAAAGAAGAGACATGAGCTCTCCGCTCTCTCCCTTTTGCCACTTCACTGTGTAGCTATTTCGATGAGGGTGGTGGTGGTGGATCAGAACCTTAATCCCAGAAGATCCCCTGGTTATCTATGAGTCGGCTTCTGAACGACAGGCAGCTGCAAGCTTGTTCGTCATCTATTTGAGATATTCGATGCAACCCAGACACATCCCTGATCAGCTCAAGGTCTGATTGTGAATGTCAAGCAGGGTGAAGTTGACGGCTGAACAGGTTCACTAAGAAATTTGCAGCATCCCTAATGGCAGCTCCTGAGACTGTGTGTCTTGAACAATGTCATCACCATATGGATATACACATTTTTTTACATCTGAAATAGTATTGCTAAACTCTTGATAATTTAATGTGTAGTCAGGATAATTCTTTTAATAATGAAGATTCTGTTCACATGATGCTGAATTGTATTGTGCTACAGTTTTAGTGTTGGTAAAATTGTAATTATTTCTATTCATAATTTTAAATTTTGAAACAGGGGCTTCAGGTTTCAACTAAGCAGAAAGTATCCCCCTGGGATTTATTTGAGGGCAATAAAAATCCTGCTCCTCTCTCTTGGGCTTGGTTTGGTACTGTCCGCATTGATAGGAAAATAATCAAATATGAGGAGCAGCAACACCTTCTTCTCTATCACACTCATCCTAAACCCAAGCCACGAAGTTACTACCTCGAGCCTTTACCTCTTCCTCCTGAAGAAGACGAGGAAGAGGAAGAGCCCACAACTCCCTCATCTCAGGAACCGGAGAGAAAATCAGCAGAACTGTCAGATCAGGGAAAACAATCTACTGATGAAGACAAGAAGGCGAAAGGCAGGAAAAGAAAAAGCAAATCAAGTTCCAAAACGGATGTGAGTGATTGGAGCATATGACATGAAACCGGGGGGGGGGGGAGAGAGACTTTGTTGTGCACCTGAACCACATACTGTAAATTTGGAAATATCTTTGTGTAGGTACAGAGCCAACTTTGGTCAGGCTCAAGTGGGCAAATTGTTGGCGCATCTGACAAGTCTAGGTGGACCTGGTGGTTCCTTCCAACGCTATGATTCTATGATCAGATCAATAGTGTGATGTACTGGAATATAGTGCTGGGAAATGTATAGGAACATGCTGATGTCCTAGATAACATTTTGAAGTGAAGTCATGCTATGTTATTTGGTAGGAAACACTTGGGAAAAATATCCTAGCAAGTCAGGAGCAGATGCTTTCTTTCCTTTGAAAGCCACACCTGCATTTTACCTTCAACAGGACAATAAGCATGACATAGGTTTTCCAGGTTTTCCAGTGCCCCTGTATATATCTATGGTGCAGCCTCATTTAGAATACTTTGTGCAGTTCTGATCACCGTATCTCAAAAAAAGAACATTGCAGAGCTAGAAAAAGTATGGAAACTGGCAACCAAGATGATTAGGGGGTTGGAGCACCTTCCCTATGAGGAAAGGCTGAAGAAACTGGGACTTTTCAGTTTAGAAAAGAGACGACTAAGGGAGGACATGATAGAGGTTTATAAAATTATGCACAGGATAAAGAGAGTGGGAAAAGGGATTTTTCTCCCTCTCCCAAAATACTAGAGCCCAAGAGCATCCAATGAGAAGCTGATGGGCAGTAGATTCAGGATGGACAAAAGGAAGTACTTCTTTACTCAACAAGTGATAGAAATGTGGAATTCGCTGCCAAAGGATGTTATGATGGCCACAGGCATAGATGGCTTTAAAAAGGGGATTAGACAGATTCATGGATGATAGGTCTCGCAGCAGCTACTAGCTATGGTGACTAAAGGGAACCCCCACATTCAGAATCAGTAAAACTCTGAATTCCAGTGCCAGAATCCAACATCACGGAAAGGCCTCAGCCTCTATGCCCTGTTGTTGGTCTTCCAGAGTCATCAATTGGCCCCTATGTGAGTCAGGGTGCTGAAATGAATGGAACATTGGTCTGATCCAGCAGGGCTCTTCCAATGTTCTTAGGTTTTCTGTGGACTCATAGAGGTAGAGGAAATTGTGGGTCAGGTCATCTGTACTTGGCAGAGGCCTTTTCTCCTTCGTCACAGCAGTGGTGTAAACTAACTAATTTGAAGGATGGAGCTCATTTTATCTCATTTATTTGTATGCAAAGGTGCCCACAAGCTCCATTCCCCGCCTCATCCTTGTAACTCTTCAAATGTTCATGCTTTTCATAGATTAACCAGTGCTTGAGGTCCACTAAAGAAATTTGTTAATCAGTTTGTTACCACAAATGTGACCATGGCAGTTGTCTAGTTGCTTCTGGGGGATAATCAAGTATGCAAGAGCTTCATGGCACAGAGTGGTAAGATGCAGTGCTGAGTTCTATCTTGACGGAAGTCAGTTTCAGGTAGCTGGCTCAAGGTTGACTCAGCCTACCATCCTACCGAGGTTGGTAAAATGCATTTCCAGCTTGCTGGGGGTAAAGTGTAGATGACTGGGGAAGGCACTGGCAAACCAGCCCGTAAACATAGTCTGCCTAGTAAACGTCAGGATGTGACATCACCCCATGGGCCAGTAATGACCTGGTACTTCCACAGGGGACTACCTTTACCTTTTAAAATCAAGCATATTGTGTGCCTGTGTGTATCCTTCTTACTGGAGAGGGACCCATATGTGGTGTGAGGTGGTACCCAGAGAAAACCGTAGTCTGGGGCCTGTGGTCACTCTCAGCAGCCCTGGGAGGGTTTGGGAATGCAGCCAGCTAAAGTCATCATATACAGTGACTGGATCCACCCACTGTTAGATACTGTGTTGGTACCATCTCCTGGGACTTTCCTGCTCCCAGAAGAAAAGCCAGGAGGTGAATTATTACATTAGCACAATATCTAATGATGTGCATCTCCTACCATTGTTGGCTTCACTATATATGCTTCAGTCAGACATTTCATAGGATTGCAGTGTACTTTGTAATATAATACACAGATTAAGTTATAAAAGCTATGCAACATCTAAGGAAAGGTCTCATCCTTGGTGCTACTTTTGTGAAGTCTGTGATGGAATCTATTTTTTAACAGTATAGTAAACCACAATGGGAATGGCTGTAAAGCCTTTAATAATTCAGTAGGAAAATTGGCATTATTTATGAGGTACTTGGGTCTGAACGTCAGTGACATTTCATTTTTTCCCCTACTTTGCTGAAGGATTACCCACAGAACAACGTCTATAGAGTACCTCCCAATTATTCACCGGTCTCTTCTCAAATGATGCACCACCCTCAGTCAGCCTTGTGGGGCTATAATGTTATGGGGCAACCACCACAGACTGGCTTCTTTGTTCAGAACCAGCCTCTTCCATCAGGTACGTCTGGGTTTCATAAGAGGGTACAAGACATTTGTTTTTGTTTTTAAGGCACAGACAACGTTCTCACTTTTGCTCTTTCTTTTGAAAGGCAATGATATTGGATGCATAACCCAAAAATAAAGGGAACTTTCAGATAGATAGATAGATAGATAGATAGATAGATAGATAGATAGATAGATAGATAATTTATTTGCGGCAGCCAGTCAAAACATGATAAAACGAAAGCATGGACTAATAGATTCTTACAATCAAAGAATTACAGTCCGAGTCTTAAAACATTTTTAAAACATTAAAAAAAGAATTACAGCTGGGACACATCTGTCAATTGCGCTACGAATCTAAGGCGACGAATTTTCATTGCTGCTAAACAAAATTTCGCAACCTGAAGAGTGGTTGAAGGATTACCCCCTTGTAGGAGCATCTCAAACCTTTCACCTGCTCTGTCAGGTCTCAATCTCGATAAGAGGGGCTCAATAAACTTCAAAAAGGGTAATGTATAGAAATGAACTTTCATTTATTTGTTTGCTACATTGTTACACTAAATAACATTAAAAATGGGCCAGACCCAGATTATTTTATTTTGCTGGTAGAAAAAAAAAGTTCCTATAGTAAGATTGAATGCAGCAGTGGGATGATTGGGCATGTGGGTCCTATTGTTATTAGCAAGGGAGGGAAAAGTCTCCTTTTCCACCCTAAAGAAAGTATTTTTTCAGATAACATCAGTAAATCTTTAACAAGCTGTTTCGTATACTCTAGAGGGCAGCAGAGCAAAACTTTGGTTCTGTAGAAGGTAACTGTTTTTTGCTCTCTGGAGAAATATGCAAATATTTAATATTGTTTCTTAATACAGAATACTTTTGAAGTTCCATATAAACAAATCCATATTTGTTTCAGAAGTCTTTAAGACAGAATCATGCAACATGTGCAATAACTGAACCAACTAAAACAACACCCTTTGGTTCCCGAGTCCTTTTTTTTTTTCTAAATCTGCTTTTAAAGCAAAATATCTTATTCCTTTCTCTTTTGCATTGTCCAAAGCTAGTTGTGTGTTATGTGTTCACATATCTACATATCCTTGACCGTAAATAGAGATTAGCTAAGAATGTTAGCGTTTTGGGTGAAAATGAGTGATAGATTTCAGGGTTGGTTTCAGGTGAGTAGCTGTGTTGGTCTGCAGTGGATTCGAGTCCAGCTGCACCTTAAAGGCCAACATTTCCAGGGTATAAATGTTCGAGAGTCAAAGCTCCCTTTGTCAGGTATCTTGAAAATGTATATCCTGGAAATCTTATTGGTCTTAATCTAGATTTCACAGTGAAGAATTCTACTATAAAGAATCTGGAATAAGTTTGATCTTTTCTTAGGTCACAATTAGGGTTGCCAACCTCCAGGTACTAGCTGGAGATCTGCTATTACAACTGATCTCCAGCCAATAGAGATCAGTTCCCCTGGAGAAAATGGCCGCTTTGGCAATTGGACTCTATGGCATTGAAGTCCTTCCCCTCTCCCAACCCCACCTTCCTCAGGCTCCACCCCAAAAACCTCCCCCCAGTGGTGTGTACACACACTCTGTAGACTCAAGCAGGCCAGCTAGCCTTGAGGTTATGTCACATAAATGAGACAAAAGCACTGGTTTTTTCCATCTTGCAAAGAAATGTGAGCCTGAAGCCACAACTGTTGAAGGATGTGTATGTGTGTGCCCCTCTGAAATATCACGATAGGTCTGTGGACCATTATATAGCCCCATTTTAAATATGGGGATGTGCGCTTGCTACTGGTTATGGCCATACATTGTGGCAGTCAACAGTGATTGCCAACTGATGCTGTGATGTTTGGCAATGTTGGGCTCGGTTTTTTTTTCCAAAGGGCATACATTAGTCTAGTTATTGCTTTCCATGAAAGAACATATCTCTTGACGTTTAGTTTGCTGTATGTGGATTTTCAGTGATTGCGAGCTGAGCAGATATTTGGCATTTTGTGTTCTTAGGTGGCGCCAGATTGGATCCAGCGGGCTCCATGGCCCCCAGCAACACAAAGCAAGTTCTGTCCAACATGCTACAACGGCGTTCCGGCGCTGGGATGCAGCCGCCGTCCATTCACGCAATCGCTTCTCAGCAGCAGCTCCTCCAGATGAAACTGCTCCAGCAGCAGCAGCAGCAGCAGCAGCGCCTTCTAAGGCAGCAGGCCCAGGCAAGGCCTTTCCCAACAGTTGTGCCTTCAATTTGGGAGCTGTACTAATTTAATTCATTTTCTTCTCCACTAGGATGATATGATGCAGAAAACAATGTCAGGGGCCAAGTTAGGATAAAGAATGTTTAACTTGTTATGCGTGGGTGGCTGATTTCCTTTAAACTGTGTTCTCATCCCGTTGTCTCCGTTTCCTCTTTTAATTTTACTGCAAGTCTTGTAAATTCCTGTTCTCATGTCACACAGACAGCAGATGTGACACTGAATGTAATTCTGGCATTTAAAGACTTTTAAAAAATCATCAAGAAATAGACACTTTTGACCAGTTCTGATCTCTCTTGCATCACTTAGCTATCAGTGTGTGATTATCACATTTAGAAATAAGGTTCCAGACTTATTTGCTTCTGAAACATGTCCATGCTTTAGATTTGGCTTGTCTCAGATGTAATAATAAACCATGGTTTTGCTATTATATTCAAATGATCAAACCATTTCAAATCTTTTTCCTCCCCATTTCATTGCTTACATATTCTTGTGAACTCATTTATTCATTCTGCTCATTTGAACCACTTAGCTTTTCTTCTTTCAGATCTTTTTTCAACACCCAGAACAATGCCTGAGCCAGGTTTATCCTTAACTTTACACCACCATTCAGTTTCTAATCTCTTATTCACTTTCTTTCCCTTAGCCCCAGTATTTTCCATAGTATGATCTGTGAGCTTTCCAGGAAGGAACTATGCTACTTCCACGTTCTGCACAGCCTGATTCAAACTATTAGCTGTAAATAAATTTTAAATAGAAGAAGTAGTTGCATTGGAATGTGGCCTGTCTTTTTTTCTAGGGTAATGTGAGTAAAACTGTGAGGAAGTGGCTAATGTGTTCATACTGGAAGTTGAAAGAGCTGGATTCAAACCACCATTTAGTTATGAAGCTCATTGAGTGATCTTGGGCCAGTCACAATCTTTAAGTGTAACTTACCTCACAGGATTGTTGTGAGAGTAAAGTGGAGAAAAGAACCATTTTTTCTGCTCTGAGCTCCGTGGGTCGGATAAAAAATGGAGACAGTGGGCTGGTTTTCAAACTGTGGGTCAGAGGTATTACAAAACACCTGGATTGGGTTGTGGTAGCTAAGAGTGATAAACCACTGCTGAAAAACAAGCAATGAAAGAAAGATTCTTCTTTCTTTTCCCCTTTTCTTAGACCAAGGTCTTGGACAATAAAACTATAAAACTTAAATAAGACCCATCTCTAAAAACATCTCCCTTCGTCTCTTCTCTGCAGCCTCCAAAAAACGAGCAACAAAATAGGTACACTGAGGGTCAGAGTCTTCTAAGAGAAACTGAACCTTTTGCTCCAAAGTTGCTCGAGAAGATGTGGATCAAAGAAAGATTCTTGTCTTGTACTTAAGGTTTCAAGACAGGACAACAACCTAGTATAATTTAAGGATATGTCTACACTTCCTGCTGGTACTACTTGTTCTTGGTAGTAGAGAGAGAAGGAGCAAATTTGTCCCCTTTGCACTGGAGTTGTGATTGTGTTCTTAGAACTTTCTCCTAGAACAATTGAGAGATGACACTTCTTTACTTTCTGCAAGTCCTTCCTTAAAATGTCCATGAAGCCTTTGGGCCAAGCCCTTCCTGTTCCTTACCGTCTAAAAATGTGCAACTTAAATTAATGTGTTTCCTTTCCATTGTTTATCCCCATCTCCCCTTTCCTTAGTTGTCTCCCTTACAACAAATTTTATATTGTAAGTACGCTAATGCTGCTAAATAAAGGATCACACCGGGGTGCATTCAGTTATGGAAGTTTCTTAATAATGGCTTAGAAAGAGACATAGGAATTCAGGTAGGAAGTAATGTTTAGGATTTTGCCCCTGAGTTGAATATTATACAGCTTCTATTATACACCTAATTCTTAATTACACAGTGCATAGCAGTACCACACTGTTGCACAATGTTCTTTTTTGCAAGCTTCATTTAAAAATCTCCCAACCGCCTGAACTGCTCAAACCAGTATTCTCGGTTTTCATTTAGAATATGTAGAATTAATTTTTATTTCTAAATGGTTTTTCAGGGTCCAGCAATTGATCAGGCTGCAATTTTTGCTCAGCAAGTCCGGTCATCTTCTCAGCTTCCGCAGTACCCAGGGATCCAGCAAGCACAGGTACAGAACTCTTCTTAAGGACTGATTCCCTGTGGGATTGGGAGGGTTGATATTCCCTCCCTCCTATCCCCTCTGTGGACTGCTTTGGCTGTATTCTGGCCTTGCTCCACGGCGGTGGCTGGAGAAGTGAGGGATGGCCGCTACCCCTCTCCTCTGTCATGTGACCGTTTTGGCGAGAAGAGCCGTTGGCTGAGGCGGGAAACAGACAGAGGGGGAGGGGAGCCGTCCCTTCTAGAAGCTTTCCATACAAAAGTTCTCTGCGGCAGGCCTGTGCATGTGCAGTTCCCATGTGTGCCTGCACAGAGGACCATTCGATGGACAACAGTTTTTCAGTTTAAGGCCTGGAATGCCTTACAACTTAGATCTAGGTTAGAGGTTTAGAAGTGGCTTTAAAATAGGTTATAATCATGCAGAAATACCTCAAACTATTCCACAATCCTGTATCAGCACAATGTAGTTGTTAAGGACTAGATCATAACTGATGGTGTCCTTCATGCAAGCACGTGGGAACTCAAAGCCTTCACTGAATTTGCAGATAGGCAGCGACCACATTGAGGTGTTATTTGCGTGAACTGACTCCTCTACATGAAAGCTGTCTTCTATGCACATGTGGTGGCTCATAGTGTTCTCGCAATCATGGATATCATCCACTATGTGGAGGCTTCATGCACTATTAGCCTGTAGCTTTTAGAGATACAGAGTGCCAAACGTGACGTATTGGTTTTTAAAGAGTCGGTCTGGGTTCCTCACAGCAGCTACGGGGAATGGCTTTTTAAAAATAGGAGAGCCCCAAAGGCCCAAGAAGCCACTGTGGGGGGAGGATGGGCTCTTGCCCCCCCCCATTTTCCTGCATGGAAAAAGCACTGCAGGGAGTCATTTCCCTGTTGTGCTGCTCCACATGGAGTATTCTGTGCATGTGGAACAACCAAAATGGAGAAATAACTGCCCCCTCCAGGTAGTAGCTTGAGATCTCCCGCTATTGCAACTGATCTCCAGCCGATAGAAATCAGTTCACCTGGAGAAAATGGCCCCTTTGGCAATTGGACTCTATGGCATTGAAGTCCCTCCCCTCTCCAAACCCCACCTTCCTCAGGCTCTATCCCCAAATCAGGTATTTCCCCACCCAGAACTGGCAACCCTACCCCCCTCCCAGCACTGTTTCATCACAGAGTAAACAGCTTGGGGGGAAGGTGGGAGTCCTCCTCCCCCACAGAGGTATTCTGAGCCCGCATGGACTCTATTTTAGTTTTTCAAAAGCTATGCCCTGCAGCTGCTGGCTGGCTGTGGGGAACCCTAGTTGGGCCCAGCGAACCAGAACACAACGCTTTAAAAAACGGAATGTCTATTTTGGCCCAGAGTCAGATGGCTATAAAGCCCCACTACTTCTGTATGGCCCAGCCTCTCTGAGTTCTGCTCTGGGGAAAAATAATAGTGTTTGTCTAAAGTTCATAAATGTTGTGCCTGATTAATAAATAAAAACTCTGGCAAGAAATGGATGTCTTTATAGCTGCCAGTTGAGACTAATTTTCTTTATTAGGTTCAACTGGCAGCCATAAAGAAATGTGAACACCCAATTTAAAATATGGGGATTATTTTTTTTTGTATTTGGATAGTGTTTTGGAACAACAGTGCAGCTTAAAAACGTACAGATCATTCATTCTTTTTGTCATCTTGCTTTTATTAAAGTAGTGATAATTTTTTTTAAAACACAGAAACTGAAATAAGCTTTATCTTGGGTAGACTATTCCTCATGGCTATACAATGTATAGTACTCAGATGTCACTGCAACCACAACAGACTGGGGGTATAGTTCTTTC
This sequence comes from Euleptes europaea, assembly GCF_029931775.1. Classification (NCBI taxonomy): domain Eukaryota; kingdom Metazoa; phylum Chordata; class Lepidosauria; order Squamata; family Sphaerodactylidae; genus Euleptes; species Euleptes europaea. Next base: position 30,055,543 of record NC_079316.1, on the reverse strand, counting down.
GCCTGCCTACAACCCCAGGGCATATCAAGCAGCTCATTCAAATCCAGCTTTAATGGAAAGGCTGAGGCAGATGCAACAGCAGCCAAGTGGATACATCCAGCAGCAAGCAGCTGCCTATCTTCAGCCTTTAACAGGCCATCAGCGGTAAGGCACTTCCCAAATTTTACCTGTCTTGATTTGTGCACTTTTGAAAGATAGCTTTACAGTGCAAGCATCTGAGAAACGTATTAACAAACTGTAGTCTCTCACTCATGAGCCCCATGGCGCTGAGTGGTAAGCTGCAGTACTGCAGTCCAAACTCTGCTCACAACCTGAGTTCGATTCCGGAATTGCCCAAAACCTGGAGGCTGAGCAGCGAAAATGCTGCTTGCCTCCCCACAGCCGCAGGAAGCTTGCCAGCTCTGCAGCTTTTGCGGCTCCTGTCCTCCCCCCACCCAGAGCAGCAAATCCAGACACCAGGCAAGGACCCGGAACCGTGCTTGGAGCATTTCCACAGACAGAACAACTTCTGCCCATAGAGCAGAACTTCTGTTCCATGAATGCAGAACTTCTGCATTGTTGCTTCCATTCTCTCATGGTAAGCCTAGGCAGGGAGGGCAGAAAATCAAGGTCCACAGAGATTTTTCCATCCATGAGATATACTTTAGTGGAGCAAAGTTTGTGCTAAAGTGGAAGTTGTTAATTAAGGAAGGAGCATGGAAGGAGGAGCATATGAGCACAGGGGTTGTTCCTGTGGCACCAAGCCATGATGTGTTGTTTTTTACATCTGAACCATGGCAATATGTCTTGTTATATTTGCTGCTCTTCACTATTCCTTACTATTTGTTTGTTTGCAATGAGATGTCACTTTTTTAGCCTGATTTAAGGAGACAGGCCAAAGCTGTGACCTTTGTAAACAAAGGGTTGGTTCCTGCAACTCCCTTTCTCTAAATGAGGAGATGTACTCCAGAGGGAAGAGTGCAGAAGTCCTTCAACAGAACAAGACTCCTCACTTAGTGGAGGATCCAACCCAAAATGGTCAAAATTAATCTCAAAATGGTCAGATTGATTAAACATGTAGATATTACTGAAGAACATCTTATGAATTACAATATTGGTCTGTTGGGTCTGTTCGAAAATACATCACACTGGATTTTACTGTTCTTACTGCAGCAGTTCAAGATGCAGGGCTCATGGCTAGATGCGGTCTTGTGAAGTACATCTGTGCAACCAGCCTCTTGCCCTGCTATAATGAAACATACATTGAGCCCTTTATCAAACCATAAAAAGTTAACTTTTTAAAAAAATTGGGTCAGGGGAATGTGTGCATGCAAAGACTGTAGCTTTGTTCCCCTCTTGCTGTTGGATAGGGGGATTTTAGTTTCTGCAACGAGTGTTACGGATAACGTGGACTGCCAAAAAAACAAATCAGTGGGTTATAGATCAAATCAAACCTGAACTGACCCTAGAAGCTAAAATGACTAAACTGAGGCTGTCGTCCTCTTTATGAGAAGAAAGGAGTCACTGGAGAAGCCAATCGTGATAGGAAAAGATGAGGGCAGCAGGAAAAGAGGAAGACTCAACAAGAGACGGATTGACTCAATAAAGGAAGCCACGGCCCTCAATTTGCAAGATCTGAGCAAGGCTGTCAAAGACAGGACATTTTGGAGGACATTGATTTATAGGGTCACCATGACGGGTCGGAAACGGCTTGACGGCACTTAACACACGCAGACACAACGAGCTCCATGTACTTAATAATAGCTCTTGAATATGCATGCAGACCTTGTTTGTGCATGCAGTTCCAATTTATGAGAAGTCACATAAAGAAGTCTTCATACATGTATAGCTTCATTTGAGTACCTGACTTTCGCAAAGTCCCCCTGAAAGCAGAGGAATAACTGGTGATTTGAGGTGGATTTGTGGCCAGTTTGTTTGCCTTTTTAAACATTCTGATCTGCATTGGCAACCGCTCTATTATGCTGTTTTGCACACCAAATAGATCAAAAGATCAAAATGCTGCCATTTTGAATTCTACACATTTAGTACAAAAGAGAAGATTTATTTGTTAGTTTTCTGTCTTTACTGTTTCCAACCATATGCGCTCATTTTTCATTCAGTTGCTGTGATCCTACTCAGATTTTAGCATGGAAGCCTTGAAAATTAAACTTGCAGATTTTCATTTATTTCCCCAGCCTATAAATCACTGTATAATTCATTCCTTTCTCTCTCTCAGACTGAGTCACCAGCCTTTGCAGCAGAACCCCTTAGTCGGAGGAGCACTTGATGCTATACCAGCCACAGCTTCCCACCCAAACCTGAATTCAGTTCAGATGCCTCAGGAACAGATGAGACAGAGACAACAACAAATTCGACAGCAGCGACTCCTTCAGGTTTGGGACTTGCTTAATTTTCCGCATCAGGGAATGAATTGCTTGCATTCCTCCTACAATTTCTGCAAGTGGAAGTATTTCCATCTGTGGAAGTGTGACTTCATAGAATCATAGAGTTGGAAGAGACCACCAGGGTCATCTAGTCCAACCCCCTGCACAATGCAGGAAATTCACTACTACCTCCCCCCCACTCCCCCAGCGACCCATACTCTATGCCCAGAAGATGGCCAAGGTGCCCTCCCTCTCATGATCTGCGTAAGGTCATAGACTTCATCAACTCTTTCCTCCCAAAATCCCAAATGCTGTTCCTTGGGAATGCCCCCCCATGAATAACTTGGAGGAGAATTGGAGGTCTGCTATGGAAAGAAGGAATCAGTGAAAAGTGCCCCCACTCCACTTGTGCGGTGGGCAGGATCCAACCCAATATGAATTTATAGCTAGATTAACAAAAGATAGATAGAGGAACACTTCATAGCCACAAATGGTATTTTGGACGATGGTTAAGATGGAATAATACATTGTTTTGAGCATATAACCTTATAGTGTGTCAGCTCATTAGGTCTATGCTGCCAATCCAGTGCAGCCTTGGCTACTCTTCAAGCTCTCAGAGATGGTCTTTCCCAGCATTTTCTACCTGAGTTATCTGATAATGGCAGGATTGATCCTGGGTCATCTGCATGCAAAGCCCAGGTGCTGTACCACTGAACCTAAACTGCCCTGTATTGGTATGTTCTAAATTTTTTAGAGTGGGTTATCCATCTTGCTTCTATCCCCAAAGTTGTTTTTAAGGAAAAATTTAATATAAATGTGTAGCCTCTTTATGAAGGGCTTTGAGTAAGTCACAGCTGAACATATCAGAGAAATGCAGGAAAACCTGTGACTAGGGAAGAGATAAAGCATTGGTCGTTAAGGAGAAAAAGGCTGAGAAATTTTGTTAAGTAGTACTGCGTGCAGAGGCCAAACCTGCAAAAAAGCAGGATGGGAATGAGCTTTTAAAAGCACCCAGAAATCACAATTCATGAATACAGGTATTAAAAGTAACATTCTTTGATATAGAAAAGAGCAAGAGTCCAGTAGCACCTTAAAGACTTAACAAAATTTCTGGCGGGGTATGAGCTTTCGTGAGTCACACTTCACTTCTTCAGACGTATCTGAAGAATTGAGCTGTGTCTCACGAAAGCTCATACCCTGCCAGAAATTTTGTTAGTCTTTAAGGTGCTACTTGACTCTTGCTCTTTTCTACTGCTTCAGACAGACTAACACAGCTACCCGTTGTGATCTAATCCCTTGATATATATCCCTACAGTACTTCTGTGCATCTTCTGTTATTTCTCTCAGGCTTTTGTGTTTATTTCTTTGGACTTGTATACCCTGCTTTTCTCTCCAATCGGGACCCAAAGGTGTTTAGAACATTGTTTTTTCCCTCCTCTATTTCATCCTTGCCCTGACCTGGATGGCCCAGGCTAGCCTGATCTCGTCAGATCTCAGAAACTAAGCAGGGTCAGCCCTGGTTAGTATTTGGAATCGGAGACCCCCAAGGAATACCAGGGTTGCTGTGCAGAGGAAGGCACTGGCAAACCACCTGTGTTAGTCTCTTGCCTTGAAAACCCCATAAAGGGGTCGCCATAAGTCGGCTGTGACTTGATGGCACTTTACACACATACACATTTCATCCTCAGAACACAAACCCTGTAAGGTAGGTTAGACTGAGGGTGCGTGATTGGCCCAGGGTCACCTATTGAGTACCATGACAGAGAGAGGATTTGAATCTGGATCTCCCAGATCTCAGTCTGGCCTTGTGACCATCATACCACTCTAGCTCTCATAATGCAGGTAGATAGTAATGAGTAGTATTATAGTCATGATGGCAATGTTTTCTCAGTTGCAGCAGCAGCAGCAAAGTCAGCAACAGGCTCTTGGTCTTCAAGCAATGCAGCCTCAGCAACCTTTGGTAAGCAGATGTTTTAAAATGTTCTTAGGGTCAGCCCTGGTTAGTATTTGGATGGGAGACCACCAAGAAATACCAGGGTTGCTGTGCAGAGGAAGGCACTGGCAACCCACCTCTGTTAGTCTCTTGCCATGAACCCCCCCCTCCACAAAAAAAGGGGTCGCCATAAGTCGGCTGCGACTTGATGGCACTTTACACACACAAAAAACATTCTTAGCCCAACCCGTCAGTATTAACCTGTCCTACTTGATCCTCAGGCTGGCATTGAAAAATTCATAAAATCCAAAATGACAAACAAACAAAACAAACAGTGGTTCACGGTTAGAAAAATAAACAACTATGGAAGCAGTCGCAGAAAATCATATTTAAAGACCAGCTTTCAATTAGCAGTTAAACCATTTTTAAACAGCAGTTTAAAAACAGGCTACGAATTAGACACACACACACACACAAAAACTTTGTTCTGGGGCTTTTCCTCTTGAAGCAGAAGTAGCTTGTCTCATCTTGGCCATTGATTCCTGGGATCTTAAAGAACAAAACTAGGGTTGAAGTAAGAAGTGACTTCATATGTATTTAAAAATGGTTAGCTATGATGACCTTACATTTCTGTATCTAGTTCTGGTATATGACAGAAGCAGAGTGAAGCACCTGCTGGAAACTTCCCAATTTAGACTTGCTAACACAGTAATGTATATGAGTAACAGATACTTGCAGCAATATTCACTTTTTCTAACTCGGTTTGAGTATGATACCCTTGAAGAACATTTGGCAGCTGTGTGTTGTACAGTGCTTGAGTAAAAGCACCCTCTAGTGGACAACACATCAGAGAAATTTCAGTGGTCATAACATTTCTGTAGCACAGGGGTCCCCAACCTTGTTTCAGCCTGTGGGCACCATTGGAATTCCTCGTTATTTAAGCTACCTGTGGAAGAAAATAAAGTGACTCCACTACTGTAAAAATGCACAAAGAGGACAGATGTGTGGAAGAACCCTGCCCAAACAAATTCCAGTTTTTGTGGATCGACTTCCAAGAAAACCAGGAGTAACTCTAGCACATGGAAAAGGTCTGAGTTCTTCCTACCCACATGCTTAATTTTGTGTTTAAAGAACAGATTTTTACACACGAGCGGGTGGACTCATGAGTAAATATGTATAGATCAGTCTCATCATTTTTGAGTTGCCCTAAGACTTAGTACTTTTGGAAGACTTTATGTATGTTAGTACCAAAATATGTGAGCCCATGGTTGCAAAAATTTCCATACATGGTTAGTAGGAAGCTTAAAACATTACATTATGTAAGAAATTCACATCTGCTAAAAAAAAGAGCTGCAGTAAAGAAGAATTCTACCCCTTCCTGCCAGCGACCTATTACTAGTCATAAGATCTCAACTATGATAGATAGTCCATGTAATGAGAACAACAGAGTGGATTGTCGATGATAAATAAGGGTGAAATGTTTTGCTGGAATGCAAATTGTTTTGTCTGCATTCTGTTCTTGTTTCTTCCTGCATCCAGAGAGAAAAGAGGGGGTGGTTGGATGTCCATGCATCACATGAATACAGGAAACACAAAACACAGTAGGGTTGGGGATGGATAAATTAGAGGAAGGTGAACACACCTGAAGCTGCCTTATATTAGATCATCGGTCCATCAAGGTCAGTACTGTCTACTCAGACTGGCAGCAGCTCTCCTGCATCTCAAGTAGACGTCTTTCACATCTACTACTACCTAGTCCTTTTTAACTGGAGATGCATGAGATTGAACTTGAGACCTTCTGTGTGCAAAGCAGAGACTCTTCCACTTAGCCACAGCCTGTCCCCTGTGGCATGGATCAGAATGCTGCAGTGGTCAAGATTTCAGAACTTCTTCTACCTTTCTAGGCAGACAGGAGGTTTGAGGTAACAGTGTGGATTCAGCCAAGTATATACCAACAACATATTTACTAAAGCCAAGTATATACCAACAACATATTTACTAAGTTGTGTATAGATTTGGTGTTTAGGCACTTCATGGGATTCTAGTACTTGGATTAGGAATTAAAGGACATTTCAAACAAGCAAGCATTTCTTACATAGGGTTAGGGGAAAATGTACTCCTATTTATATTTGCAGTAATCTGTGTCCATTACTAAGCATTAAGTCCCACAACACAGATGTCTGGAAAGAGGGAACAGAAGTGAAGAAAAGTAGCAACCAGTGATATCCTGAATTGCAGTGGGAGTGAGAAATCACAAGTCATAAGAAGAGGGGATACCGTCAGCCCCAGCATCTTTAACAAGGAGCAGCAGTCAAATTTAAGTAGATTGTTGTGTGCTTCCAGCACTTCAACTGCTTGGAGTTTTCCAAGCTCCCTGTAAAGAGGGACAAAGTTTCTGTTCAATTGAATTCTTGGGAACTGTCAGCTCTTGCACTACCTGAACTCCCCTCAGAAGACTTTGGAGGTGTAACATGAGGAGACCTTTATGGACCTACCAGAGACACATACTGACTGCAGGGGGCTATGCAGGTGACAGGAAAGGTAGCAACCCATTGTTGATGGATGTGCTCTAAAAAACTCTTCTCCAAAAATGCTCCGGCCATTTATGCTTGGTAATTAGCAGCGCATTCCAGGCTGAAGTGCCCTGCATATTTTTTTTTAATTTTTCACCGCTGAACCATCATTCAGGAAGTGACTGCTTCACATTTCTTAAGAGCCCCTTTAATGTGACTGTTTGTGTTTGCTCCGCCCCCACCTCAAAGAATTCCCTCAAGGAAGCATGCAAAATCACAGCTGTGCATTAGCTATGCAAACAGCAGTTGCTAATGGAAGGAACGAAGGAGCAGGCGAGTGTGTGTGTGTGGGGTGGAATTTCTCCTTTGGCATAGGGAGCGTGAATAGGCATTTTAAAGGTCGCATTTTAAAAAAGAGCTTTGAGCAAGCATCAAAATTGACCCTGCTTAAATGGCTTTAGTGAATTTCCTCAGTTTTCATCTATTAAAGGGTTAATGATCAAGTGTCAAGTCCAGTGGCACCTTAAAGACCGACAAGATTTCCAGGGTATAAGCTGTCAAGAGTCAAAGCTCCCTTTGTCCTCTGCAAGTAGGAAAAGGTTAAAGATTATTCATTCAATTTCCTCAGTAGCTAAAAGCTTCTAAATTTCACATTGAGTTAAGAGATATCACATGTGCTTCTAGCAGACACGAGGGCAGATTCATCCATTTTAAGGAAACACTCCATTTATCATCCTCTTCTTAGCAGCGTGCATGCCAACTGCTGCAACATTATTTTGCTATTTGTCTTGTCCAGATTCACCAAAATGTCTGCCAGATCTAATTGCCTGCATATTTAGGTAACTAGCTTTCGGTTAAAGTAATATTAAAACAGGTTTTAAATAGCCATAATTGCAGCATAGGATTATGGTGAAATAAAATACGAGCGTGAGGACTGAAATTTGAAATATTTGTTTCATTTATCTCCCACCTTTCTTCCATCACAGAAGGTAGCCTAAATAGGCATCTTAGTAGATCTCCCACCCGGGCACTGACGAAACCCTGTTTAGTTTTAGGAAGGCGGCTGTGTCAAATGCCCCCAAGTTCCAACAGTATTCTGGGTTATTCTCTTGCAGTTGCACACTGTATACTTAAAGCAGAAGCAAAAGATCAGAACTTCATTGCTGTGACACTCATTTGCAAGAGAACACAAAGCCAACATAACAGAAAACATTACAGTGAAATGAGATTACTTCAAACCAACAGAATCTCAGCAGCACGTAGGAAGCAAAAATCAAGTTACTGCAAGCAGGGCTAATTTAAATGACAGTGCAGCCCTATATAAGACTAGGATACTCATCTATCTTCAGAGTGCTGGATCTTACCTACCAGGCTTGGGAGCTGGGGTGGGGCTCCTTCTATGTTTTCCAGCCTGCCAGCCCTTGAGACTTGCTTGGTGCCTACCCTGCAGGACAAAATGTTTCTTTCTACCTAGACTTTTAATTAAGGGATTGCTCTTTTACCATGATTCTTACAGTCTGTGCCTAGCCTGGACTATTTTGAGGCTTGTTTTAAGCTGCTCAGTGTTTTACGTTTTCTAATACTCTGGCTGGGTTTTAGGGAGTAACAGAATCTATGTGCTACTCAAAGATCCTTTGGGCTCCCACAAGATTTCAGATGAAAAGTTGGAATGGGTGGTGGTGGTTTCCGTCTATATTTCCCCATTTGGGTGATGCGAGGTAGAGAGAGTGACCCACCTATCCTGTTCTGTAGGAGACACCATTGGCCTAACTAGCCACCCTTTGCAGTTGCTGGAAGGGAATATTTCACACTAGCTTTATCAGCTAATATATATTCCCTTTCATCATGATACCTAACTAGGTCCTAGAATGTGGTTGGAAGGCACCTGACACTGCAGCTTTGCTGAAACTGAGCAGCCCTGGGTCTGCTAAGTGCTTGAATGGGAGAGCTTCTGGCAACTCTTCATACACCACTTGCGTTCCACAATGAACATATAGGAATGTTAAATAAATAAACAGGTTATCTGTCTGATTGATGTTGATGATTCCTGACAGCAGTAGCTGAAGAAAGCCCCCGAGATATGCCTCTGCATTGCTGCACAGCTGTCTATATACCTACTAGTCTGGACCCTGCCCCAGGATGTGGTGATGGCTGCCAACTTGGAAGGCTTTAAGAAGGGAGTGGACATGTTCCTGGAGGATAGGGTGATCCATGGCTACTAGTCAAAATGGATACTAGTCATGATGCATACCTATTCTTCAGTATCACAGGAGCATGCATATTCTGTTAGGTGCTGTGGAATATAATGCTGCTGCAGTCGTCTTGTTTGTGGGCTTCCTAGAGGCACCTGGTTGGCCACTGTGTGAACAGACTGCTGGACTTGATGGGCCTCTGTGTGATTTAGCATGGCTTTTCTTACGTCCTTATGTCACATACTACCCCCTTCTCCCAGGCTACTTTATTCATAGAAGCTAGGCACTCCAAATGGCACCTCTCAAACTCTCATAGCCTTTACAACATTGTAAATGAACTCTAGTGAAGCTATCACTACTTTTCCAGTATGAGCCCATGTGTCTGTCCCCCTTTTGGCCTCTACTTCCCCTTTCCAGTGTGGATGTATGAACCAGCAATACCTCTACAGTATGGCAGGGTCTGCACCCCTCAAGATCAACCCACCCAGCCCCTTTTGGTGAGGACAGAGTATTGTGCTGCTATCCTGAAATGGACTAACACTGGAATACCTCTGACTTTATTACTATTTATACCCCGCCTTTCTCTCCAATGGAGTCTCAAAATAGTGTACAACATTCTCCCCTTTTCTACTCTATCATCACAACAACTCTGTGGGGAAGGTTAGGTTGAGTGTGTGTGACTGTCCCAAGGACACCCAAAAAGCTTCTGTGGCTGAATGGGGATTCAAACCTGGATCTCACAGATCCTAGTCAGACACACTAACCTTTATACTGCACTGGCTCCTTACGAACAGTAAAAACCCAGGGGATTTTTTTTTCTTCATTGGCAAAGATCCTGAAAAGATTTTAGCTCTTTTCAGTTGTTGCATTTGACCACACATATGGGGTTCTGGTACACATGTACCAAAGCTGGAATACACGTAGGGTGCCCCTTTCATACAAAATGGCAATTGTGTGTATCAGGAGGATTGTGTGTAGCATGTTCTCCCCACTCATGTGGGCATATATAATGACTGAACAGAAATTTTGTGAGGGCAGCTAAAAGGCAGATTTTAGAAGATTAATTGATTCATTCTGAATAGTGACCGTGGGCAAACCGTGACTGTTCTGCATATGTTCTGGTTTTAAGAGACAGATGTACTCAACATCTTTTTTTTTGGAATGTCATGAAACAGCATTTTCCCACTAAGTTATCATATAATCGTCTCTGCTGGTCTGCCCCCAATTGCAAATGCAATTCTGAAGATATGAAGAAAAATATTTAATTCTCAGAATGATAAATAATACCTTATAGTAGAAACATATGGGAGAGAGATATTCTGACCAGTTTTTCCATTTCTTGCCAGTGCACGATTGTCAACATATCTTTTAAAAATACATGTTTGGCAGGCTGCTTATAGTGAATGGGCTCTAATGGACTTCATGTCACAATCCTGAATTTATTGTTGATTTTTTAAAAAAGAACCATTACTAATTATACTGACAAAACACGCAAGATCAAATTCTAGTTTAGTCTTTCAGAAAGAAGTATCATGTAGGTCAAAAGGTTTGCGTTGCAAAAGTAATATAATGGACTTCCTGGAACAAGGGGTGTGCTTTCCACTTAGACCCTCGAAGTTGTGTTCTTTTCCTCTTCTTTAACACTAACCATGTAATCCTGAAGGGGGGGGGGTTGAATGCCTGTAGGAGCCGGCATAACCCTATGCCAGCATCACTGCCCTTTGCACTATGATAAGGGGCACTGACGTCGATGCAGGGGCACTCATGCTGGCCCCAGAGAGCGACATGGCAGCATGGACGGCAGCGCAGCCTCTCCGCCACCATTGTCCCAATGGAACTCCATGTGCCGGCATCCTGGGAGGCATTCCTGGTAGTTCTTCGGGGCAGAGTGCCTTTAGGCAGTTTCCTAACCCCTTTTACCCCAGAAACTCCTCCTCATGCTGCGGTATTGTTACGCCAGCTAATTTGCTGGTGTAGCCTCGTGAAAGGCAGTGAGTCTGTTTTTCAATTTTTAAATGGAGTTTCCCATTATTCTGGCCAGGAAGCCTCTGTGGAGGAGGCGCGGTTGCGCCGCTCCCAGCTGCCGTGTTTCTCCTCTTCCCTTAGGAATGGGCTGCCCATATAGTCTCCTTTGACAAGGAAATGTGGGACTCCCAATCCACATACCAATTCAAAGGCTTCATATTTCCACGGAATAATCTATCTGGCCGTTCAGATTGAGATTGGCCCAGTTTGCATAGGAAGACAATCGTTTTCATGACTGAACATGTCATGAATGAAGTGCATGTGCTCAAGAACATTGAAAGTCTACATTATATTCATTATCACGAAATACACTTCTGTGTCTACCCATTTTATGCATAGCTAGGCTGCACAGAGATGATTACGCAGAGATAGTCGGCCAGAATCCAGTGGAAAGGGACCCATTTTAGTATTTGGTTTTTAAATCCAGAGGTTAGCAATATTATTTGCATTTTCCAAGGCATTCCTCTAATGTTTCTTTTCATTGCTGTACCTGAACTAATGCTACTTTCACATGTGTTTAGATCCCTTTCACCTTCTTTGTATGCAGCTTTCACAAGCTGCCATCCGTTGATAATTTCTCTGAGAAAGCTCAGTCTGAAGGAATTTGTTTGAATGTATGGAAAATATTATTAGCTGGACTAGAACTAGAACATAGGCCTCTAAACTCCCAGGCAAGCACTGTACTTAATCCAAACGGCTATAAACACATGAAAGAACAATTCCAAAGGGACCCATTATCCTCAGAGTGAACATAGGAAGATGATTTTAAGACTGGATTTACATCATTTTTGTGGAGATTGAAATGGAATAAAGTGACGTGACCCCCCATACATGTACTGCTTCATGCTGGCATTATCCAGATGTGCATATTAGCCTCAGATATATCATATTTCTTTCAGATTTGCACATAGACTTTATATATAGAGAGCCTGCCATTTTAATTCGTGTAAGCCAGCGTGGTATAGTGGTTAAGAGCAGTGGTTTGGAGTGGTGGACTCTAATCTGGAGAACCGGGTTTGATTCCCCACTCCTCCACATGAGCGGCAGAGGCTAATCTGGTGAACTGGATTTGTTTCCCCGCTCCTACCCATGAAGCCAGCTGGGTGACCTTGGGCTAGTCATAGCTCTCTTAGAGCTCTCAGCCCCCACCTACCTCACGGGGTGCCTGTTGTGGGGAGAGGAAGGGAAGATGATTGTAAGCCGGTTCGATTCTTCCTTAAGTGGTAGAGAAAGTCGGCATATAAAAAACTTCTACTACTACTACTACTTCTTCTTCTTCTTCTTCTGTAAATAAAAGTATAATAATTAAATTAATACTTATGGTTATCCTGTACATAGCATATAACTTTAGTTCCCAAAATGTTGTACGCTCATTTATCCTCATAGAATCATTGTGCAAAAACTGGTGAAGATAGAATGCCATGTCTGAGGTCATGGCCATCTAAATATTGAGGGCAGTTTGCCACAGTTGATGGCACTGGGATGAGGTTGAAGGCAATTTGCCACAGCTGTCGTGAGCTACAGGGTTTGTATAAGTTGCAAGGGATTCAGCTGCGCAGCATCATTGCTTCAAAAGCGGAATGGACAAATTCATGGAGAATGGGGCTATCAATGGCTATGAGTCATGATGGATATATACTTCTTCCAGTATCAAAGGCAGTGCCAAAGGCCTCTTTATATCAGTTGTTGGGGAGCTTGGGCAGGAGGATGCTGTTGCTGTCATCCTGCTTGTGAGTTTCCTAGAGGCAGCTGGTTGGCCACTGGGAGAACAGAATGCTGGACTAGATGGGCCTTTGGTCTGATCCAGCATGGCTCTTATTATGTTCTCTACTGTGTGCTGACCAAAATCTGCTGAAGTTATATCTCCAAATCCAGGCACTGTTCTAATAGGACCACAGTCTGTTTGAGCGTGTGTGTGTGTGTTTTTAGTAATAATGGATTTGGCAAAACTGAATTTTCCCAAATATAACCTCCTCCAGTTGTCAGTATTTCTACTCCATTCTCTGTTTCTAAGCGTTCTTGAAGGGAGTAAAAAATTCAGAGGATCGTGCCAGAAAGAGATTTTTCTTCATAGATCACTTTCCTTAAGTTCTGACCTCTTGTCATACAAACGTTATGAAACTGCCCAAAAGTGAATGTGGTCATTGGTTTTTTTTGCTCAGTATTTTCTGTTGTCGAGCTCTCCAGAGTCTCAGTCAAAGAATGGTCTTTCCATACCAAACAAGTCCAATGCTATTTGACACAGATTGACTCTACACACACACTCAACGTTGTTATAATCGTAAGTTTAATGTGCAAGAGAAGGGACAAAATGACTGTGCCTTCTCTCCTGAATTTCCTAAGTAGCATCTTTCTGCTCAGAACTGCAAAACAATATTGCTGAGGTTGTGAAGTATGAGGTTGTGAAATTTTGCTAATTTCTTTTCATATTGACTGTTATAGTTCCCAAGGCAAGGCTTGCAACAGACACAGCAGCAGCAACAGACAGCCGCTCTGGTCAGACAGCTCCAAAAACAGCTGTCAAGTAAGTATGCAACTTTTTATGAGTTTTATGACCCCTTTGCATCTTCAGATCACATTTTTGACAATTCGTTTTTTTAATGTAATAATTCTGGTCCTATTCAGTTCTGATAATACAGTAAATGGGTGTGTGTTTTTTAAGTAGTCACACCTGAAAATTGCCATACATATGCACACTTGTGCTCAGCAGGAGAGGGTAGAGTATTTGCCAGCATTTCTGTTGATTTGCTTTCAATTTGCACAGCTCTTACTTGGAAGACCCAAGTGGTTGATGAAACCAGTTTACCTGTCAGTTGTGAGGATGATGACAAATCAGATAGAGACTATGATTGATGGAATTCCTTAGGGAAGCTGTGGCAGTTAATCCAGACATTTATAAGATAGCCAAATAACATGTGCAGTTGCTGAATGTCAGAGTTGTAGAAATTTGATCCACTCAGCCAAATGTACCTCACCACCATTGCTGAATGGTGGCCTATCAGAAGCTGCTGTCTTCTGCTGGCTGCCTGGGACTGCAAAAACTGACATGGATTGACAAGCACTTGGCTATATAAATGCATATCTGGTTGGCTGTGGCCTTTTATGCATGGGTTGTTTCCATCGGATATGCTGCTCTCTCGATCCACAGTATTTGCAGTCGAATTCTGAAATCACAATGGTCTGAAACTGACCAATTAGTTGGCCGTTGTAGTACTCACAGGTTTAAATTGATAGATATGCAGGGAACCTGGGTGAAAAAAGAAGGCCAAAATTCTGGGGAGAGAAGTGAAAATCCATTCAAAAGTTGGAGCCGGGTAAGGATGTGGTGGGAAGAGTGAATGCAAGGAGGATCAGCTGGCTGGCTGCAGCAGAAACCACCTATATTGGTCTTCTCTCTAAGCATGTGTACTTGGAAGTAAGTTCAGTTTGAAGTGAACCTTCTTCCTGATCCTCTGCACATTTAAAAATAAGTCCTGCTGATTTCAGCAAACTAGCATGGGGTTTCAATCTGTGTGCCTAGCTCACCTAAATGAACTTTTCCCCCTTGCTTCCTAGTTAACCAGCCCCAACAAGGTGTGAACCCATATGGTCACCCTTCACACTTCTGAATCTGGAAGATGGCAGCAAGACCAAGTGTTTGCACTGAAGAATAGGAAACCCAGAACTTGCACTGAAGAATTGGAAACGGGGTTATTACTAGAATTTTTTTCCAATTTTTTTTGTGTTCTGCAACTTATGTAACTATGTAAGAAATAGGTGATTTTTTTTGCATATATCTAATTTTAAACATATAGATTATTTGGGCCCGTATGAAGAACATTGTTGCTGCAGAATATATAGATTTGGTGCTTTTAGGGTATTAACACTTTTTTTCAAGAGGATTAAAAATCCTGACTTTTTTTCCGAGGGAAACGATGTTGGGGTTTTTTTCGTTTTTAAGAACTGCACTGGACCAAACTACCAACTAGAAAGGCACTTCCTTTTTTTGTGCATAAATGCTGGTTTTTTTTCACTTTTTAGTATTTTGTCAAATGTATATTGATTTCCATTATGTTAATTTTGATCCTGTATGTAGCTTTCATAAGCACTTTATACGGTTTTTTTGTTTCAAGTGTCCTGATTTCCACCCCCTTGATTTCCTGAAGGTAATAAAGTTCCTGAAGGTGGACCCTTACTTGTATTTATAACGTTTCTATGAAAATACCACAGGTTAACACTAATAAAATTTGCTAGATTCTCTTTTCAATGCAGATTTTGGCCACATGAGCGTTTTATGAAGGATCCAAACAAGAAATCAAAGCCTAAATAACTACTGTGGACTTTGCTCGAGAGGCATTATATGCCCCAAGAAAAATCCTAACAGTTGGGCTAGTACCCATTGATAAATCTTACTGAAATTGGTGGGACAGAGTCCTGGTTTGCACATGCAGAAGAAATGCAGTGGATGTGCTGATAGACCACTGCAGGTGGGGCTTACGTTTTTGATCCACATGAAAAGAATACCACCTGCACTTTTTTGTTGTTTTTTTAAAGCAAAATCAGGGAGCAGGCAGGGCCGAACCTTTTATACAGGTGTGCTAATTTTTTTCTTGTAGGAAGTTTTTTATATAGAGCAATCAAAATGTCATCCCATATTTGCCACTTGAACAGGTACAGTCTACTAGAATCTCATGATTCAACCACCTCATTTTGCAGCATATACCTGTGCCCAGTTATACATGGACAGCCTATCCTTCTAGTTGACAGTCCGTGTGATGTAGTGGCTAGAGTATCAGACTAAGGTCTAGTAGACCCAGGTTTGAATGCCTGCTCTGCCATGGAAGCTTGCTGAGAGGCCTTGGGCCAGTCATGCTCTCAGCATCAGCTACCTCACAGGGTTGTTGTGAGGATAAAATGAAGGAGAAGGGAATAATATAAACCACTCTGGAGCCCCATCAGGGGATAGATGGTGTGTAAATGAAGTAAAAGAAATAGAGGCTAGAGCCACTAAGCACACAAGTTTTTGTCTTGTTTCTGTTGAAATATGTGAACATAGACTATCTGCCAAATGTAACAGAAATTAAGCTTCCTTCCTTCCTTCCTTCCTTCCTTCCTTCCTTCCTTCCTTCCTTCCTTCCTTCCTTCCTTCCTTCCTTCCTTCCATTCATTACTGGGTGTGTGCATTTTCCAAAATAGTTTCAGAAAAGTGTTTTTTTAAAAAAAGATTTCGCTGATATTTACCACTAGTTTCCACAGTGATTACATAATTTAGATCAATGGTTCCCAAACCTTTTGGGCCACCGCCACCTTGGTTCCACAAACTCAACTCCAGCACCCCCTACCCTATCCTGTAAAAAGCATTATTCAAAATAGGGGTTTGCATGACTCACTAAAGAAGACAATAACAATAAAATTTCAAAACAGTAACAATTAATTGCACATCTATTCAAAATCAAATTAAAACTTTTTAGTTGAAATGTATTCAACAAAACTGATGAACTTGATCCAGTGGTACCAGCTCTTCAAAGTCTGGAAAAAAATTCTGATAGTTTTCACCAAATTTGCCAACATGGTGCCATAGCTTGATCTATTGTAAATTAGTGAACTACACAGTTGAAGGGGCCACCTATAGTACCCCCTCTGCCCCCTTGCCTCTTAGTGCCCCCATAGGTAATACCACCGCTCCCCAGGGGGTGGTACTGCCCACTTTGGGAACCACTGATTTAGATGAAATGTTTTCTGAATCACTTTAGGTTACTACTTTGGCATGACACTCAGCATTGTACCTCAGAGAAATAGGCTTAGCACTCATAAAGAGCACATTAGATGTTAAACCTGTGACTCAGCTGAGACACTTCAGTGAGCAGGTGAGTGCTCATGAGATAGATATTCCTGGATATAGAAAACAAGTACGTCAGAACTAAGCAGCACTCCTGGCTGGGTTAAGTATTGCTTGCTTGTCCTGCGAGTCCTCTTACCAAAAATCTGATGGCAGATTCATGTTTCAAAGGTCTCATGTCGCCCCGAGAACTTTCAGTCATATATGTACTGGCAGTTCCATGCTGGAAACATAGTTTGCAGGTGTGCAGGGGCCTGATTTAGGTCGGGACTGCAGTATGCTGGGTGGGGCACGAGCATTTCACCTGCACCATTTGCCCAACCTCAGACAGCCTTAGGGAGCTACTGTTTGCCCATTAAAGAAACGTACATTTACTGATGGACATGTTCCCCAGTGGGCCAAACAGCAGTTCTCTGGGGCCAAATAATGTCTGGGAAGGGTTAAGCCCCCTCTCCCCGCACACCATGGTCCCAATCCGAATCTGGACAGTGCATGCTTGTGGATAACCTTCCCATAAATCCCAAATCATATCTGTTGACAGTTCACATGTCCCTTCTCAGGATGTCATGTGAATTGGCCCTGAAGTAGTATCATCTAGATACTGGTCACCACCTTATCTGGTGGTAAGAACTCGACCATCGTTTTCTAGACACAGAGACAGTTGTTACTCCTTGTTTTGTACAATGGCTATTCAGAAGTTTAAACTTTTTTAGTTGTGTAAATATTGCTGTATTTATAAATTTGCTGTAAAGCACAAGTAAATTATTCATTAAATTTATTATTATGGAAGATAGAATATTTTAACCTTGTCCAGTGATATTTGCTCATATTCGAGTAACTGAAACAACTGTTTTGTGAAATTTTGAGTATTCTGTGATATCCTTTTAGAATTAGATGCACAAATTTTGAATGTGAATTGTATAGGGCATTTAGAGATACTTGGGACTATTTTACCATGTTTCTGTATGAACTTCTCTTTTCATTTACCTTGTGATAAGATTACAGTAAGGCTTACTGTGAATAAACAATCTCTATAAAGAAAACTTTAGTCAATTATGTAAAATAAAATACTTTCCATTGCATTACCAGCCAATTCAATTTAATATTCTTGTAGGATGTCAAACTCTTTACTGTGATAAATATGTTTGTGAATTGCTATGCATGCTTATGAAAAACCCTTGGTGGCAAACTGAAAATATGTAATTCTGAATTTCTTGGAAGAAAAAAGAGGGGAATAAGACCCAACCTAAAAACAGAAGCTGGGTACCCGAGGTTGGGTAAAAGGAATATATATATATGTATATAAATACTGTAAATATAATTTATTGGAAGCGCTATGTAAAGGTTAAAAATATTTTGAAAACATTAACATAGCACAATGGCGTATCCTAAGGTTGATATGCAGGTATCAACCCAGTAGAGCAGTGACTGCACACATAGTATATGAGAGACATATACTAACCAGTATTACAACTAGAACCAATCTGACCAGATGTTTGAGGAATTGGTAATAGATTTTACAACCTATACACATGCCTGGTTGGGTTTGAACTGTTTGTATATGTATGTATGTATTTATTTATTTCTGTAAATGTGTGCAGGCTAACATGGGTTTTAATTAACCACTGTTGAAGGCCCAATAGACCGAAACGCGTTTGGTTGTGGTTACAGATGTCAACCTTAGGATATGCCATTGTGCTATTTTAATGTTTTCAAAATATTTCTAACCTTTTTAACCTTTACAGGGCGCTTCCAATAAATTATATTTACAGTATTTATATACATATATATATATTCTGAATTTACAGTATTTATATACATACACATACATGTATATACATATATTCCATTCTGAATTTCTTGTCAAGATTATTATACGTTCAAAATTATATTCCCTTGATGCCCATAGGCAATGCTATTTTCACTGACAGTAGATTTTTGAAATTCTTACATTATTAAGAGCTGTTAGGTAAAAGTGTGCCATTGAGTCACAATTGACTCATGGAGGCCCAGTGAATTTCTATCTCATGGGGTTTTCAAGGCAAGAGATGAGCAGAGGTGGTTTGCCATTGCATTCCTCTGCGTAGTGGGCCCAGTCTTCCCTGGTGATCTTCCATCCAAGTACTGTCCAAGCTCTTAAGAGATCAGGCCAATCTGGGCTATTAGGGCTGCTAAATTAAGAGCTGTAGATATATTTTAATATACCTGGTACTGTTTATGCTTGGCTTTCAACTGACTGTGAGTCCTATTACAGTAAAGGTAGAAGAGAACTATTTATTTTTACTCTCAGTTACACATTTTTCCAATGGCTGTATAATATGGTAGACCTGTTATGAACACATGAAGCTGCCTTATACTGAATCAGAACCTTGATCCATCAAAGTCAGTACTGTCTACTGAGACTGGCAGTGGCTCTCCAGGGTCTCAGGCAGAGGTCTTTCACATCACGTACTTGTCTAGTCCCTTTAACTGGAGATGCCGGGGATTGAACCTGGGGTCTTCTGCATGCCAAGCAGATGCTCTACTACTGAGCCACGGCCCTTCCTCCTTCATAGGGCCCTTCCCCTATGATAGATGGAAACCTCCATTAGTAGTGCCCTTCCCCCTTCATAGGGCCCTTCCCCTATGAGATGGAAACCCCCATTAGTACCATACTACATACTGTGTGGCAGTTTTGTTGTACTCAATTACAGTGTCCTCAATTACATAGTGTCTTCTGCTTGTAGTAGTCGTTATATCAAGTTAGTAGAGAGTGTCCCTCGTCAAAAAACATTGCACTGCTTAATTTAATCTTGTTCAAGAACATTACACTTAGTTTGAATAAGAACAGAAAAATTGACCTAACCCAGCAATGTGTTTTCAGCACTATGCCAGAAGTCTCTGAAAGCTCACAAAAACAACAGCCTCCCCCTCTTCATCTGCAAAAGCTTATACATAAGAACAGCAATAGGCAAAACCTATTAGTAACTTATTCCGTTTTTCAATGTTTGTGGGATCCACACATGACTGACAGCTTTGTTTGTTCTTCAGATGAATCCGGCAGCTGGTGATGAGTTACAGTAAGTAAATGTTGACTGCACAGACTGATTGCAGGCTATGATTGCTGTAGATCCTTGGAAACCTCCGTATGAGAATATTCTGCTAAAATATTTTACAGGGATATTCCAAATGATCATAGTGCACTGCCTACAACTCTGGAATTTCTTTGCTTTTGGTGATTTGCTGAACCCAACCCTGAGGATCTTTGGAAGAAATTTAGAAGCTTTATGTTCAGGTAGGCTATGGTGGGACTGGAGTGGGCTTTGTTTTCATATGGTTTTATTCAACTGTATACTACTACAAATCTGAGGGATGAAGCAAATTTCTTAAGAAAGGCTGCAGCATGGTTTCTTCTAGGCATCATGCACAGCACAACCGAATGGAAGACACCCCAAAATACACTACCTTTTGCAAATAGCTGTCACTTTCTTTCTTTTTCACACACCAAAGGAAAATGTGGATGTGTAAAGTACCATCAAGTTGCAGCTGACTTATGGCAATCCAGTAGGGTTTTCAAGGCAAGAGGCTAACAGAGGTGGTTTGCCATTGCCTTTCTCTGCGTAATGACCCTGGTATTCCTTGGTGGTCTCCCATCCAAATACTAACCAGGGCTGACCATGCTTAACTTCTGAGATCTGACAAGATCAGGCTAGAATGGGCCATACAGGTAAGAGCATCAAAGGAAAACAGAAGCTCACATATCCAACCTTAGCCCTTATTGAGCAATTAGCCTAGATGGAACATTACAATAACAGGTTATTTGAGATACTTGTTGTGGTTTTAAAGTGGGAGGGGGTAGCAAACAAAGTAGAAAATCGAATCAAGATTCAGAATGATCGTGAGAGGCTAGAAAACTGGGCTAAAATTAACGAAATGAATTTCAACAGAGATAGATATAAAGTTCTGCATTGAAGTAGGAAAAATCAGATGCATAATTATAAGATGGGGAGACCTGTCTTGGTAGTAGCACATGCGAAAAGGATCTAGGGGTCTTAGTAGATCATACACTGAACATGAGTCAGCAGTGTGATGTGGTAGTTATTAGGACTGTGCAAAAAAAAAATCCAGTAAATTTCAGAATCAGGTTTATTATACCCGATTTTTTTTGGGAAACCTGAAATAAGCCGAATTCCCATACTGGTAAATGTGGGAATTTGACTTTTTCCGGGTTCCCCCCCAAAATTGTGTCTAATAAAGCCTACAGGGCTTTTCGTGGCTCCTGGGGGACATTTTTCCAGGTGGAGTCCCCAAATTTTCAGCATGGTTCCAAGGGACTCTCCTTGCAAGAACCCCAAGTTTTGCAAAGATTGGGTCAGGGGGTCCGGAGTTATGGGGTCTGGAAGGGGTCCCCCCATCCTCCTCCATAGAAAAGAAATAGCGAAGTGGAGGAGCTGGGCTTTAAACTGTGGGAAAGTTCGCCTGGCTCCTCCATAGAGATACATAGTGAAGTTCCCACTAAAGAATCTGAATACAACCACTTCGCTATTTCTTTTCTATGGAGGAGGATGGGGCGACCTCTTCCAGACCCCATAACTCCAGACTCCCTGACCCAATCTTCACCAAACTTGGGGATTCTTGCAAGGAGAGTCCCTTGGAGCCATGCTGAAAATTTTGGAGCTCTACCTGCAAAAATGCTTCCCCAAGAGCCATAAAAATCCGTTCCCGAAAAAGCCAAATAAATTCGGCTTTGCCATCCTCCCCAGTTTTAGGGACTCTGTAAACCCGAAACCAAAATTTACTGAAATGGCTTTTTTCGGTATTTTTTTCAGTTTGGGTTTATCAATATGCACAGCCCTAGTAGCTATAAAGGTAAATGCAATTTTGGGGTGCATTAACAGAAGTATAGTGTCCAGATCATGCAAAAAGATGGTATCACCTTGCTCTGCTCTGGTTAGACATCACGGAGTACTGTGTTCAGTTTTGGGCAACACCATTTAAGAAAGATGTTGATAAGCTGGAACATATCCAGAGGAGGGTGTCAAAGATGGTGAAGGATCTGGAGACCAAGTCCTGTGAGGAAAGGTTGAAGGAGCTATGTTTAGCTTGGAGAGGAGATGACTGAGAGGTGATATGATAGCCATCTTCAAGTATTTGAAGGGCTTTCATATACAGGATGGAGCAGAGTTGTTTTCTGTTGCCCCCGAAGGTCGGACCAGGACCAATGGGTTGAAATTAAATCAAAGAGTTTTCGACTAAACATTAGGAAGAACTTTCTGACAGTTGGGAGTGGTTCCTCAGTGGAACAGGCTTCCTTAGGAGGCTTTAAAGCAGAGGTTAGATGACCATCTGACAGCAATGCTGATTCTATGACTCACTAAGAATTTAGGCAGATCATGAGAGGGAGGGCAGGAGAGGATGAATCAGTGCTCAGCTCTTGTGGCCCTTTGTTATATGGCCAGAGTAATGCTGATTGCCAGTTTAGGGTCAGGAAGGAATTTTCCTCCAGGCCAGATTGGTGCAGGGATCCTGGAGGTTTTTTGCCTTTCTGTGGGCATACAGCAGGGGTCACTGGGGGAGGGGGGGAGGTGAATTTCCTGCATTGTGCAGGATGTTGGACTAGATGACCCTTGGGATCCCTTCCAGCTCTAGATTTCTGTTTCTGTGAATTGGGAGCTATAACATGTTATCTATAATTACATCAGATTGTGACCAGGGAACAACGCTTCCACCCTTATATTATCCACAAGACGGCATGAATAAACAAGAAAGCTATATCTATGATGGGACAGGGTATTTTTGTCTGAAGTGCACTTTGGAGAGATTTGCCAGTGCGCTATCTCCCACTGCAGCCTATTTTTAAATGTTCAAGGCCTATTTCACTCACAAAACTCAAGTCTGGATTTCTACATGGGATGTATAAACATGCGTATTCTGCCAGTGTAATGGTATGTACTAGGAGTGATTTCTTGCATGTGCTGTTTTCCATTGCACTTAAGAAGAGCTTTGCTAAAATCAAAGCAAGGGAGCTATCTAGTCTAGAATACTCTACTGAGCTACTGCCTGCTATTGTTTGCTCCCCAGCAACCTGACAATGCACTGTATTTATTTTAAAAATTCAGATTTTAAGATCCCTCTTTAAAAATGTAAAAAGGTTAGCTGCTAAGTATCTGGCAATTAACATATCGTACACATATACACTCCCTCATAAGCATATTTGGTGGTTCTTTATTTTAGAAAAATAATCCACATTGTGTCTTTTTCCCCCCAAGGAAAACCCTGTCATTAAACTATTTTCTATTGGTTCTTCCATTGTCCCACAAAAAAGGACTGCTGTGTGAAAGAACAAACAGTTCGTATACAAATAGGTCAGCACATTTTGCTGTGTTAAAATGTTTGTAAGAGTACTACAAAATATTCATACATGTCTGTAGGGGAACAACTAGCAAACACATTTGTTCTTTGTACATACTTCCGCATATTTTTACAATGTCTGCCATGCTTATACTACTATCAGATAGGAAATAAGCATTTCTTAAAGACCACCCTTATACTAAATACTTCATTATATTACAAATATTTTTTACGTAAGGTAGTTTCATGTTGATATTCACTGTTGCTGTGATGGCAAAATTAAGTGCCAAGGATTTTTGAAAATCGTTCCTAATGCAGATTTCTCACCCACCCACAAATGTACCCATGTCTTCGCACATCTCTTGTCAATTGAACCTTAAAACTTTATTAAGACCAGCAGGCTTCTGTTTTTGATTAAATGTTTTTAAAGATCAAACTCTGTCCAGATTAGACTTTGGTTATCAGTTGTTCAGAGTATTATTTATCATGTCAGATGACTTGAACGTATGTTACTATGGAATCGCTGCCAAGGTGGTTCTTAGCCATACACTTATATGTGCCAGAATCTGAAGGTTTTGGATTCTGAATGACTAACGTTCCTTGTGGATGAAGAAGTTCACTTCCAGATGGTCGGCCTTTGCTGCCTGTGGAAAGTAGTGAGTGGTCGGGCAGCTCCCATGTAATTTCTGGATTTGGTATTCCCAACGCCATGCAGTTAAGCTGAACTGATGTCCCAGCCACAGTGCGTATGTTCCTTGGTGGTCTGTTTGTAATCCGTGCTGGATGAGCTACAACCATTACAAAAACTACTATTGTTGAATCGCCGGCATCATTCTGAGCATTGCATGCGTATCTTCCTCTGTCCTGAATGGTTGTTTCTCTGATAACTAAAGTACCATTTTCCATTAATGTATACCTTCCATTAATTTGAGGCCGGTCTAGAACATAGCCATTAGGTACTGTCCATATGATGCTTGGTTTGGGACTCCCAGCAGCAAGGCAGTGAAGGGATACTGATTCCCCACTAATACTTTTTATTGCTCCTCCTGAGGGAGTCACAATGGTTGGTTTCTGGCCAACTTCCAATACAATCAGTTTTTCAATGTAGCCAACCTTGTTTTTAGCTGCACACCGATACTTGCCTGCATCTGCTTTAGAAGCACTATAGACAACGAAGGTGCCATTGCTTCCCAAGTAGTACTGAGGCGTTCTGACACCCCTGAAGGGCCTTGTGCCATTTGGTAACATCCAGATTATTTCAGGAGCAGGGTTGCCATCGACAGAACAATTCAATAAGATTGTTTGCCCAGGCTTTGCTATTACTTTCTCATTAAAAGGATTTCTAAACCTTGGACGTCTTAGCATCTCTAACACCTCCAGCTGGACCACCAATATGCTTTCTCCCCCATCATTACGGGCCACACAGATGAACTCTGCTGTATCTGAAGATCTCACATTACGAATTTCGAGCGTCCCATTATTGTGTACTGTTATTCTGCTCCCATAGTATGGGGCTGTCAGGAAAATATTGTCAGGCATGATCCACATGACTTGGGGCTGGGGTGTTCCTTCAGCTCTACAGTCTATTTGCTTCTTTGAATGCTTAATGGCTGTTGTTTTAATGACAGTCTTGTTTGTGTACAAGCCGTTGATAAGAGGTGGTTTAGAGACCACATCTAGTTTATAGAGCTTTGTATCATCTCCACCAGAGTTGCGTGCAACACATATATATTCTCCGGCATCTAACAACCTCACCTTAGTGACGGACAGTGATCCATTAACGTGCAGTAAATATCTGTCATTGGAGGCGGAAATCATGTCACTAGAAGGGAGCAGCCAAAATATTTTTGGCTTAGGCTCTCCAATGGCTTTGCAGTCAAACGTCGCAGTATCTCCCGCTCTCACCTTTGAATAGGTGTTAGAGGTCTGCTTGATATAAGGTGCAGAAGCCACTACGGTTATGTGGACTTTCATCTCGTCTTTTCCAAGCGTATTTTGAGCATGGCACGTGTAGTCCCCTTCTTCAGCTATTCCGACTTGGTTGAGGTACAGAGTTCCATTATCGAACAGAGTGTACCTCCGAGACCTGTGCCCACTGTCATCTGCTTGCATCACACTGTTGATCACTGTGCCATCTGGCAGACTCCAAGATATCTCTGGTTCCGGTGCTCCAGAAGCTTTACAGTCCACTCTGAAGTCTTTCCCATAAGGCACCTGTTTCTTAAAATGCTGCTTTTGGTCAATTTTTGCAGGCTTCATTGTCACGCTAACTTTCATCAGGATCAGGTCATCTCCCATTTTGTTTCTTGCCACACATAAATAGTCGCCAGCATCTTTTCCTGTGACCGCCTCAATAACCAGGGACCCATTGGGATGTACGTGGATTCGGCTTCCCATTCTAGAAAGAGATGGGAGAAAAATAAACAGTTTTAGTTAATGACACAGTATACGCCTACGTTTACAAAAATGCCATACTGTAAAGTTGCTGATCAAAGCCAGGGTTCTCGTATAGCACCACAATAAAGAAGCTGTCAGGATACAAATGCATTGAACTGAAGCACCCTGGAACCTCATTTGGGAACAACTACATTCCAAAAACTTAATGTCTAAGATCCAATTCCACACATTATGTCATAGACTTGGGAACTTCTTTTCCACAGTGTGATCCCAAAGCACTGTAGTCATATAGAAACAACATGTGACCATGGTCACATTTAGATAGAAACATTTAATTAGAAACAACATGTGACCATGGTCAGCTCATGTGCCCACATTTCTATTTCTGAGCTCTATGATATCTGTGTGCAAAGAAATCACACAGGGTTGGACCCAGTTGGTTTTCCTATTGATAGAAAAAAAGAGAAGGTTCCCTTCAAGCACCAAAAAGGCCACACTGGTGATAATGGCACCTGCATGGACAAAAACTATAGGGACGAGGACTGTAATAGGCAGCAATATTGGACGAGGCTGAGTGAAACCTCTCTTGTACTTACATACCTGCCTCACTATTCATCAGGACCAATGAATTTTAGCTAAAGGTAGGCATATACATAATCTAGTTATGTCAAAGATCCATGTTTCTGTCAAAAAATTTCAGATGTGTTTACTTGAACAGGAATCCCCAAATTTCTTCCACATTTTACTTTAGGCAAAAACTGATGTGCATTGATGGATGAGGCTCCCTCATGTTTTCATTGTTACTCTTAACTGAACTCTACTTGCTTTCTGGGGGACATTAATTAGATATCTTGAAATCTGGCGACAACATAGCTAAAACTGAGGAATATACCAAACCAGAGGAATATACCAGCCCAGGAAGGTCTTTCACTAAAGTCCCCCTCTTTCCTAGGCTGCAGCAGAGAATCTGGGTTAAAGCTGCACAGCCACTCTTCTATAAAGGAATCACATTTTATTTAAATATAATTATTTAAATAAAACAAAAAGGAACACTGACTGCATTTTTCAGCCTCCATGTGGTCTGATCTGCTGCCTTTATTTCTTCAGTATAAGCATAACAAGAAACGCATGTGGAAAACATAGGATTAAAATCAAATTTAAAATCCACATGCACATACTGATGAAGAAAATGGCTTCTAGGGAAAGCTTGATCATGGCAATTGGAAGCTTTTGGTCATAGAGTATGGCCCACTGTAAAGAATGGGCATGTTGAACACGTTATTCATACCCTTCAGAGGCCTCACTGGCAGAGAAGCTACCCATATGGGCCTGTCCTCAGGAATCTGTAGTCTTCCCCACATCTATTGGTTATATTGGAGTCTGCAAATTACACAATTTGTGGCTGTCAAGTTCTCGAGTTCTAGCATAGCCTTCACTTAAGAACCCAATTTGTGGCCAATGTCAAATGGAACCACTATTAGAATGTATTGTATTTGTGCCTAGAGTTATAATCAAATAATCCTTGATTTAATTATAAATCTGGATTACCATTATACTGCAATTGTACAGAAATACCCACCAAAGTCAGGAATAAGAACTGGATACTAATTATGATCTATCTGATTCTATAAAACCCATTAAGTACTAGGGGTCATTACTTAAGGTTACTTAAATAGTTACTTTATCAATACAGCATCTGTTTAAATATAATGATTTAAGTGCTTGTGGCTCAGAGGCCATGTGATTTTTTTAAAGAGCAACTCCCTGCAAAATTAATTTGACTGGAATGAATTACAGGAAATCAGTAAACTATCTGTAATGGCTGCTATATAGGAGCCCCGTGGCGCAGAGTGGTAAGCTGCAGTATTGCAGTCCAAGCTCTGCTCATGACCTGAGTTCGATCCCAACGGAAGTTGGTTTCAGGTAGCCGGCTCAAGGTTGACTCAGCCTTCCATCCTTCCGAGGTCGGCAAAATGAGTACCCAGCTTGCTGGGGGTAAAGGGAAGATGAATGGGGAAGGCATTGGCAAACCACCCCATAAATAAAGTCTGCCTAGTAAAAGTCGGGATGTGACGTCACCCCATGGGTCAGGAATGACCCGGTGCTTGCACAGGGGACCTTTACCTTTACCTTTTTTAATGGCTGCTATAAGTTTCTAGGCCCAGTCAAAAGTGCTGATTTTGACCTATGAGCCATGCCAAAAGACTGCCTGCTCCCAAATGAACCTGCCCAATCTTTACAGCCATCTGCAGTGGTTCTTTTCTAGATCCGTGTCATCAGAAATTGGTTGGTTATTAACTGGGCATTTTTGGTGGTGGAACTCCCACTAAGGAACAGTCTCTCGAGACAGATTCTCCTTGAACAACCTATACTGAAGTGTGGGTGCCAAGTGAAACTGGCTTTCTGATCTTGAACTTCTATTTTCATTAGCTGCTGTTTTATTCTGTTTGTTTTACAGTACAATTTTGGCATTGTTGAAGAGATATAAATGACCTATAATGAAACAAACTCCTGCATCTTGAGACCACTTTCCCCTGCTTAAACCTCCTCTGCTGCTGTGATCCTTAGAAGAGTCCCAGCAACGAGACTGATCTTTATACCACATTGATAACACTGGACCCCTTTCAGTGTCTATTGCCTCAAGCTTTGAGAAATAAATTGAATAGCAAACATAGTACTGCTTCATTGCTTGGGACTTTACATTTGTTAATAACGTTGAGTTATTTTGTACTGCTATTTGATGTTAAATGTTTGATGTTAACATGCTATTTGCATGTTAAATTTTGCAAGCGCTATTTGAGTGTTCTCCAATATACTACAGTTCTACAGACTTTTTTTATCATCTATTTTCACAACCTCTGAGCAGAAAGTCTTGTTTCACCCCTCTGACATAAAATGCAACTCAGGTAATCAGTATCAGAGGTTTCGTCCACTGCTACAAAATCCTTAGCATATTCTACTATAATGTAGTGGTTAAGAGTGTCAGACTAGGATCTGGGAGTCCCAGGTCTGAATCCCAACTTTGTCGTGGAAGCTTACAGGGTGACCAACGTAATAGGTTTGTTGTGAGGTTAAAATGGAGAAGGGAAGAATGCAGTAAACAACTTTGGGTCCCCACAAGGGAGAAAAGTGGGGTTTAAATGAAGTAAATAAGTGAAAAATGTACAAGCATATAAAACAGCTCCAGAAAATCCTACCTGTGCCACTGGTCGACAACAGCTTTGGAAGGTAAT
The DNA here is from genome assembly GCF_029931775.1 of Euleptes europaea. Taxonomy (NCBI): domain Eukaryota; kingdom Metazoa; phylum Chordata; class Lepidosauria; order Squamata; family Sphaerodactylidae; genus Euleptes; species Euleptes europaea. The sequence continues at coordinate 30,026,739 of NC_079316.1, read as the reverse complement.
CTCCAAATTATTCTGGGCTTTGGCTCTCCCATAGCTGAGCAATTCAGAAGCAACCTGTCCCCAAAATTCAGCTGAGTCATTCTTTGCGATGCATCTGCAATTCTAGGGATTGTATCACTATGTTCTACCTGAAGTATTACCACTCTCCTCTCAGAACCGGTGGAGCTGGTAGCTATGCATTCATACTTTCCTTTGTCAGATGTAGCTATATTCTTGAGGTAAAGAGTTCCATTAGGGAATAGGAAAAGCTTGCCATTTATATACTGCAAAGGTTTCACTGCAGTTCCATCAAAGAGGACCCAGTGAACATTTGGATGAGGGCTTCCTTTGGCAGTGCAGGGAAGCTTCAAGCTTTCCCCCACACTCCCTACGATATGCTGTCTCTTTTCTTCCAGTATTATGGGTGGGGCAGCAATTACTTGCAGCCTTATTACCACCGAATCCGAACCTGCTGGGTTGCTTGCCGTGCAGGTGTAAACCCCTCTGTCGTACATGCTGACTTTCTTTATCATCAGGGTCCCATCTGCTTGCACAAAAGCTGCCTCATTTCCCACAGAAGATTGTGAGATGTATGTTTTGTTAGCAAGGATCCAGGAAATGATAGGGGTTGGATGGCCTTCAGCTGTACATTTCAAGAACACAGGCTTGTTAGGGTGAACAGTAATTATCTTCGACCTTCCTCCCAGGATTCTAGGCTGATAGGCCACCACAGACAATGTGACGAGAAGTTTGTCGGAGCCATGCTGGTTGGCAGCCACACACAGGTACTGTCCACGGTCCTGGATGTTCACATTCTCAATGGAGAGAGTGCCATTGGGAAGAACCTCAAATCTGTTGTCATGTTTTTGTTTCAGGGCTTCAGCCCCTAATTAAAGAAAACAAAATTAAGACAGGTATTAAAATTTTGCCTTTTTGCTTTGTATCCTACAAGGTCAATTTGCAAACAAAAGGATGTAATGTCTAATGTTTCGTTTAAGTTTCTCGGCAGCCTTCCTTCCCATAGCGTTAGCGGAGGCTCTGTTTATCCCGGCTTTGTTCCTTTTAAAAACTGTTGGGAACACAGCTGGGCATAATAGACTGTGCTCATATGCTACTAGAACTGAATTTTAAGGGACTGGAAAACTGGTTGCCAGTTCAAATTGTTCCTTCAGTACACACATAAAGTTTATACAGCCACTGAAAGTAGAATACAGATTTTTAATTTATCTTTTCTATAATGCACCAAAATAATCAATTCTCTGTTATGGATGCATCTTGGAAGTTGGCTGTTCATAACTCTGAAAAATTTCTCCCATCTCTTCCCCACCCACCCCATCAGTAATCATGCACACAACCATTAGCGGCAGTCCACGTGATGATCTCATGGCAGCTCCCCACCCTTCAAATCTGCCTTTCCTGGTTCATTTCATAATTTTACAGCCAAGGGGTTGAATTCCTTCTTACCACCATTCCCTTCATGTCCTTCCTCAGGGTATCCTTTCCCCCCATATTTTTAAATTTATTTTTTGAAACTCATACATAATCCATTGTAATATTACATAAATCACAATCGTACAAAACAATATTCAGTTTGAAAATCAGCAGACATGCATTCATTTCTAACTAAATAGCTAATTAAAGGCTGCTGACACTCAAGGTATCCTATCTCCCAAGAGCAGCATTTTGTTGAAGAAAAAGAAGAGTTGGTTTTTATATGCCAACTTTCCCTACCACTTAAGGAAGAATCAAACTGGCTTATAATCACCTTCCCCTCCCTTCCCTACAACAGACACCCTGTGAGGTAGCTGGCTTCACGTGTAGGGAGTGGGGAATCAAATCCAGTTCACCAGATTAGCCTCCGCTGCTCATGTGGAGGAGTGGGGAATCAAAGCCGGATCTCCAGATCAGAGTCCACTGCTCCAAACCTGCTCTTAACCACTACACCATACTGGCTCTCCAGATTAGTGGGCTGCAGCGAGGGGGAAGGCAGGAAAGTTCCATTCCACTGGTAGAAATTTTAGTCTGGAACCAGCCCAAGCACAGGAAACTTCCATCTAGCTGCTTATTGCATTCTGAAAGTTTCTGCTTATGTTCTACATTCCACACCTCCAATGCATTTATTTCTCAGCATCACAACTGCTCTTCCATGAGCACCCATAAGTCATTCGGAATATGACAGTTCCCACCACCCCATGTGTTAAGGAAATCATTACATTCAAAAAAATTTCTTACCTGAAATCTTAAAACTAGTGTATTTTCACACTAACCTTTACAAGGATATGGCCATTTCCACTTGCCTCAAGAATCTTAAAACATATTTAGAGAAAGGCCATAAGATCACTGATGACATGCAGTGTTGAAATGTGAGGTATGATGTAAATCTGTGAGAATGGTATGTCTGTGTTATCTGTGAGACAACATTTGTCTGGCAAATGCCTGGAAAGGTTCTCTGCCTTTCATCTCCTACTCACATCAGACTACTTATTTTTTTATTTTATTGTTAGTAATTAAAATGTTTACATCCTATCTATGAGTACAAATTTCAATTCACACATTGTAACAATGTACATTTTCAGGAAAAAATGGCATCTTTACCACATGGGTGTCAGGAATGCAACTAAGAAAAGAAGCCATGTCCTCAGGGGAAGAAACAGCAGCAGTGGCAAAATCCTGAATCAGGGAGTGCTGGAATTTCTCAGCAGTTTCTCTATTCCCATAGTCAAATAGAAGAACTCTGACTTTGGGTGTTGTGCTTTGCCACCCTAGATACCATGATCCTATCACAGAATTATCCTTCTGGATGTCTATATCCTACTGAATTTGAAACCATTCAAAATTTTGCAGTGTTTAGCCCAGGGGTGTCAGACAGGCGGCCCACGGGCCAGATCCAGCCCCTGGAGGGCTGTTGTCCAGCCCATGAGACGAGGCCCATGCCCCCCGCCCTGCGCCCCCGCACTTTCCCCAGCGCTGCCTCCCCGCCGCCCCTTCCCGAGCAATGCTCAGCCCCGCGGGGCCCAGCGCGCCCTCCCTGCCGCCCCCGCCTCACTTTCCCGGGTGCTGCCTCCAGTTTTCTCGGGCTGTGGCTGGAAACCCAGTTTCGCTTCCCCAGCCATCCCCCCCCCCCCCGCCACCCTTTTCAGGCACAGCGATGCCTCTTGGGGCTCGCACACCCTCCCTGCCATCCCCCCCCCGTAGCTTCCCATGCACAGTGAGGGCCCTTGGGGCCTGGCACACCCAATTTGTATCTCCAGTACCTGGCATTTTATTTTATGTATGTATGTATGTATGTATGTATGTATTACGCATCTTCGGCCTGACCAAGAGGCATTTATGTTATATCCGGCCCTCCTCACAAATGAGTTCGACATCCCGGTATAAGCCTATTATTTTGTCATCAATAAATTTTGTCAGAGCCACATTCTCAGATATCCTCACAACCCAGTTTTATGCCAGTGATCAAACACAGATGCCTCGTTGCTTTTATTTAGACAACTATACTCCACTTTCCCCCAATGGAGACCCAAAGCAGCTTACAACATTGTTATCCCTTCATACATAATAGCCCTGACCTGAATGGCCCTGACTAGCCTGACCACATCTGAGCTCAAGAAGCTAAGCAGGGTCAGCCCTGGTTAATCCTTGGATGGGAGACCACCAAGGAAGTCCAGGGTTGCTATGCAGAGGCAGGCAATTGCAAATCACCTCTATTTATCTCTTGCCTTTAAAACTCTACAGGGTCACTCTAAGTCAGCTGTTACTTTACAGCATTTTCCACTACTTGCATTTGATCCTCACAGCAACCACCCTGAGAGGTAAGTTAGGCTGAGAGTGTCTGTCCCAAGGTACCCTACAAGCTTCCGTGGTAGAGCAAAAATTTGAACCTGGGGGTATCCAAGGCCCTAATCTGACACCATATCCACTACACTGTTTAACATAAACTTAGGAAGTTTACCTGATGATATTTTGGTCCAGCGTATTGTTGGCCGAGGGTTACCAATTGCTTCACAAGGGATAAAGGCATCAGAATTCGCCAGGACAGTAAATGCCGCAAGTTTCCCCCCAATTATCCTGGGTTTGGCTAGCCTGGTGTGATGGAAATGTTCTAGGGCAACCAGATTGGTGGTTGTGGTTTCCAGGTCTGTTGTCTTCTCAGACCAACCTCTAAGGTAACTGTTTTTCTTTTTCTCCCACATGGGAGTATGCTGAGTAAAGCTCTGTGGAGAGTTCAACACGGTCAAGGAGTTGACCAGGAAAGTTTTGCCACTTGATGCAGTTTTAGGAGATGGTGCATGCCAGAACTTTTCCCCCCACCTGGGAGATGCTGTGGTTTGTGTTACAGGTGTGACTAATGTTTGGGAAGTCAACTGACTTGGTTGCTGCGTGGTAGGAAATCCTGCAACAGTAGGAGTTTTGATGCTCAGCTCAGCTTTAGCAGGAAGGGCTGCTTCGGTTGTGGGATTTTCGTTAGCAGGTTTTCTTTCCACATTCTGGTATGATTCCTTATCTGCTACTGACACAGCGTGCATAGGTTTGGTTGACACTGATGCTGGTGTTAACAAGGATGTGGCTGGTGGTACTGTGGTCATGCCTGAAATATTCAAGGATGATACTGTGAGTGGGATTGCAGTGGCAGGTTTTTGAGAAGGCCCATTATACGCCGGTAGCTTAGTAGAGAGAGAATTTTCAGTGGTGGTATTCCTTGTTAATAGCTGAGGAGTGATTGTGGATGTACCTCTGATTATACCGGTTGTGCGAAAAACTGGTGGTTGAGGCGTAGTTGCTATTGTGTCTGTACCAGTGTATCGAGAAAGCAGTTCAGTGGATATGGGGGAAGTAGACTCTGTTACCTTTTTATCTGCTGCTAAGTGAAGCAAAGCCACAGTTCCTTTGGACGGAGCAGCAGCAACTCCAGTATTGACAGTAATGGTTTTGGGTGAGTGCATAAACCTTCTTAAAGGCCTCTTCCTCCTTTGAGTTCTTCTCCTTCCTGGCCTCAACACCTTGATTCTGGAAACTTTTGCTTTAGAGTGAACAGGGGTAGATGGAGTCAGAACTGCCTTGATGCTTGTGCTGTGAATGCCCTTGCTTAGAGGCACTGCAAGATTGGAAACAGAGGCTGAAGATGGTAGTTCTGTAATGCTGAGGGGTTGTCCTTCAAGCACAGTGTTTTCACTTATGGGGTCAATCAGGTTTCTGAGTCTATCTGTTTGGTTCTCCTGTTTTGAAACAGCAGTTACATGTACAGGCAAAACTGTTATTGTTGGTGTTGGTCCTGTAATTTGGAAATATGCGTCACGGTCTTCACCTGTCTGCAGTCTAGGTTGCTTTTTCAGTAGTTCTTGTTGAAAACCGTTGCTTCCAAAGGAATTTACAACCCGCCAAGAAATTTTCTCTGTTGAAACCCTGGGAGACAAGTGTGTTCTAGGAGTGGGATGAACTGATTTAATGCCCGAAAGTAAAGGACTGCCCGTGGTAGATTTAATTTCCATGGCAGAACTAGGGGTGTAGATTGTCTCTGCTGGCAGACTACTGCTAAGTGATGGATATGTATCAGTAACTGTCTGTGATGGAGTATAAGTTTTTACTTGCCTTTGTGGTACAATTCGGGTACTTTCAGGATAGAAAGGAATTGCTGTTGAAGCTATATGTTCTTCAGCTGTGACTGGTTTATTTCCTGGACTGGAAGAGTGTGTCAAGATTGGATTTACAGTTGTTGTTTCAGGATGATACACTGTGAATAAAGTGGAAATAGGTGGTTGGACAGTAATGTGTTCAAGAGATTTGTTCCATGGAGTCAAGGTAGGAACAGCCATTTCTACAAGAGGAGGCAGTGCTGTGCTTTCCTTAGCAATTCTTGGTCTAACGAAAGCAAATCTACGTCCTACACCATTGGGAATACGATCAGGTATAACTATTCGTCTTCTAGCTGAGATTTTCTTTCGTCTGCCATATCGTCTGGAGAGTGGAACACGAGGCGTGGTATCCCTAACTATCTTAATCTGCTGATGAGCAATAATGGTCGTGCCTGCAGGTAGTTGAGGTGTTGTTATTTTTTGTGTACTATAAACATAAATATGTCCAAATACATCATCTGGTGCACGTACTGTCATTACAGGCAGCTGATGATTTGATTTTCTTGGTGTTTTATCAGTGGCTTCTACAAATAAATTAGGCTTTTTAGTAACTCCATGGGAAGATACAAGGCTGGCACTCTTAGCAACCTGCATGGCTGGTGTTACTGTTGGTGTCGTTTTTAAATGCAAATCGTTTTTCCCAGAAGGGAAAGCGTTCAGTGAATCTGCTGTACTACTAAGCAAGAAAGAGGGTGGACTCGATGATTCCATACTAGTAGGTGGTGGTTGAAATGCCTCCAAAGCTCCCCTGATAATTTCAGGCTTAAGTTCTGTATATGAATCCTCGTTCTTTGACCCCTCAGTATGAGCAACCATCAGGCTGCCAAATGGAGTTATGGCTTCTGTGGCAATGCCAAATCCTGCCTCAGAGTGAAAATTACTCGGTATGCTTCCAAGTTCTGCTGTCACTACATTTCCTGCTGCTTCTCCCAGTGTGTACATTGCAGGCCTTTTAGTCACTAGTATCAGAAATTCTTCCTCTGGAGGAATATCTCCAGACATTTCCATTTCATTTGCAGAAATCTTTGAGGACAGAAGGACTTTCACTGTTGGCTTCATCGTGGCATTTTCTTGTTTTCGTGGCAGTGTAGTATTCTTTGTTTTTTCCAAAAATGCTGCCCAACGCAATGGATCAATTCTCCTAGTGGAAGGACTAAATTGTCTTCTGTGTCCTCGAAGCCGTCTGGTCATCTTGTTTCTGTTATGCTTGTAAATCTCTCTGTAGTTATTATTAGTGCTCTTTAGGATGGGACGGTTTGTAAACAAAACTTCAGTAGATGCCTGGCTGGTACCGTGGGTTTGCACTGCAGAAGGAGGGCTTTGGGTTCTGGCCACAACATCAAGTTCTCCATTGCCGGAGCCTTCAGCAGCCTCTTTGTGATTATCTAGTTTTTGTGACCTGTTTGAATTTTTTTGAACGAGTACCTGATGAACCAAAAAATCAACACCATACTGATTGGCTGCTATACACTTGTAGTAGCCACCATCCCGGTCTCTCATTAGTTGTATTTTTAATGTACCATTGTGCAAAAGTATCTTGTTCTTTGAAGAATGATCAAGAACCACATGCTCGGGTGAGACCCAATGAACAGATGCATCTGGGACACCGGTAGACTGGCACGGAAGGAATAATGTTTCACCTAAAAATGCTGAGAGCTGACGTCCATTTAAATAGTTGTGTTCCATATAAGGGTCAATCACGGTAATCCTAAAAGACAGGACATCAGCATCATCATAATTGGTTCCTATACAGTGATAAACTCCAGTGTCAAAATTGTCGGCTGTGCTTAATGTAAATTTGCCAGTTTTTGCTATCACAATTCTCCCATCTTCACTAACATATGGGGCTCTAACTTTGCTCCCATCAGGTAAAACCCATTCAATGATAGGAGGAGGATCGCCAAGGGCCTGACAGTCCAGTTCCACAGATCTGCCTGCCAAAACAGTGTGTTCAGTCCTCGTACTGTTGACTCGTAACATCATAGCCCAGTTTTGCATTTCTCTTTGAGGAGCAATAACCGGAAGAGTGATTTGAGCGTCCATTGAATATTGAACATGCAAAGTGCTGAGTGTGGTTGCTGTCCTGTCTAATCGCAACGACACATGGTCCTGCATCAGCCAAGGAGGTTCAGCTCTCATTTCAGCTTCTATATTTGTGAAAATGTCTTCATTTTCAGAATCTATTTGTGTCTGTTTGTACTTATAACTGATATAAGGCACTTTTGTCAGTAAGAGATCCCTTGTCAGTTTTAAGGGAGAATCACTGTACAGGGCCAGTATGCTCCACAGTTGCTGAATATGCTCATAGTCAATGCTGCACACAAGAAATGTTGATAGGGATGCTTCAAGTACTATGTTTTCATTTTTTTCAAGTTGTACAGGGGGAATCTTCGTAGGCTTCTGCACACTGCAAACCAAGCTTGCTTGGTTCCCTGCTTGATCTGTCATGTTTAACATGATAGATCCTATGGGAGCAATGAAATCCTTAGAGGAGACTAAAGTGAAGTCGCCATCATCTGGCACCGTGATGTTCTTGAATTTTAAGACTGGGTCAATGGTTGGCTTAACACATTTAAAATCCGAAGACTGAATCTCTGCTAACTGTTTGCCTTTGGAATTCCTAGGACTGGAGCACATTGGACATTGTAGGACACCAGAAGGACCTTTGTCTTTTTTGCACTTTACAACATCTAGAGAGAAAGAGGGAAAAAACAATCAAAAATGTATTTTGATAGCAAAGCAAGTTTCTGTTCTGCTGAAAGAGACACTCTTGTGTCTGTGAGATAAGGCAGACCTCAACTGAGCATTCAAATTGCTGTCTGTAAATGTTTATCACTATAGTTACAGAATGTTCTTCTCAGGGATCAGGACAAGGGGCTGGAGGTCGGGGCTTGAGGAAAAAGCATTAAAGTCAAAGGATCCTTGAAACAAGTCTTAGGAAGAAGACAGGCTCAGGAAGGACAGATGTAGTCCATCTTATTGCTCAGTTACCCATATTTCATTTTGACCTCTGACCTCCAGCCTTGCATCATGTCTGGTCCTTACCTTCTAAGATGTTCCAGTTCATAACCTAAGTCTCTACTGAATAATTATAACCCTGTTCACAAGTTACAGTGAATGCATGTACATCCTGAGTGTACACTGGTTTGTAAGAAAGAACCAACACATGTTCACTTTACACATAAAACTGGGGGTCGATTCCTGGATAAATGTGGGGGTTGAATCACACATTCAGCTGAACATGTGTTGACTGGAACATGAGAATTACTTGATGCATTTCTAAGGAAAAAATAAAGCATATACTGTACAGATTGTACAAGCATTCACTGTAAATTTTAAACACCGCTAGTGTGAATATATAATTGATTGAATGAATTTTCTGAGTACATCCATCTGGAAACCACAATGTAATCCCCTCCCCCTTATGACCTCTTTGACTTTAACTGGGCTAGTTACAGTGCAATTGTCCAACGCTCCAAACTACCGCTCTTAACCACTATACCACGCTGGCTCTCCACTCAAACATTCATTGATGCTTTTGCATATGCATTAGACTATTCTCTAATGTAAAAGGAGAGAGATGTTCTGTCTTTAGTCCTGAGATTGTGTCCCTGAAGTTCACAAACTCTGAGACTATGCTGTCATAGCAAATCCTCAAAAGTAAACAGGTATTTGGTCATGAATAAGTCATTGCTGGGAGAAACTGGAACCAGTTCAGAAGTTCGGCTGCTGAGATGAATTTTTCTCATAGCAAATAGCTTTGATAGGGATTGTATTTTTCTACCTGGTATCACAAGTCCATCAGGAAAAAAATATTGTGCTCCATAACAAAGCTTACATACAAGATTTTCTTATAAGAACTGATATCATAGGGTCAGGCCAGTGGCGCAGCTATCTTCATATTTAAAAAACCTCTGGTAAACACTTTTAAGACAAATTTTCTGAGAAAGTGTTTGATTTCAGTCTGATTTCTCTTAATTCATCCAGTGTTTGGATTGTCCCACAACAAAATTAGTAACACAAGACTCTTCACACATGCCAGGTTTTTTTTTTTTGGGGGGGGGGGTTATATTTTTCTTATGTAGCTATGGAAAAACATGAGAGAGAAACAAAGAACACTACCCCCTGGGAGATCTGTGTAAGAACTGTAAAGTTTCCAGATACTTGTGTTAAAATCTTTCACTTCTGAATCATCTTTGCCCAAAATCATCTGTCACCCTGTCTATTTAAGAAGCAGTGACGAAAAATATTCTTGTTACAATTACTTATGAAAAGAATACATTTCATAAATCAAGTAAACTCTGCTGTTTTCATAAATTAAAGAAGCAAAAGTGTTCTGGTTTAATACAAAACTATTGGTTAGATCTCACAGAGGATTTGTGTGGCACTGTACCATCCATACAGTGTGACTTCCTCAGCTTCTACTGCATTGCCTACGCTTTTGAGAAGGGGAGCAGAAGCTTGTTGAGGAGACCAGTCTCTGGGGAAAGGCTTGCAACTTAGTGGTACAGCCCATGCTTTACATGAAGAAAGCCAGGTTCAGTCCCCAGCATCTCCAATTACAGAATCTCAGGTAGAAGGAAAGAACCTTCTCTGCCCAAGATCACGGAGTGCTGCCGCTAACCAGGATAGACAATAACGAACTAGGAGAGTTTATGGAATGACTTGGTATAAGGCAATTTTCTATGTTCACATATTCTCTAGAATAGTTGGTATGTTATTCAGTATTGTTCCAAAATGTTAAAAGTACAAAGAGAGAAAAATGTTAAATACCTGGATGATGTTCTGCCCACTCAGCAAACCACTTCAGTGCACAATCACAAGCCCAGGGGTTTCCATGAAGGTAGAGGCTCTCTAGCTCAGACATGTAAGAGAAAATATCTTGTGGCAGTGAAGTAAGGAAGTTGTCAGACAAGTAGACATGCTTTACGGAAGATGTTTTGAATATCTGGATGTAGCGTAAGGTGACAAAAGTGTCGGGGTGAAGTTGTTTAAGTACATTTCCTTCCAAGTGGACCAGCCTCAGTGACGTAAGACCATAGAAAGCTTTTGGGCTTACAAATTCGATTTGATTATGATCCATGTGTAAGCGTACCAAACTTGTGAGGCCGTGAAAAGTATCTGCTTGAATAACTTTGACTTTGTTATAGCTCATTTTTAAGATCTGTCAATTAAAACAAAAAGAATGAAAAAAGAATCTGAACCAAAATGTACACGTCATTTGAAGATGTGTAATCGATAATCAAGCAGACCTCTCTAGAGCCCCAAATTTTAAATGTCAGCCAAGCATTAAATATGTGGTTGCCCCAGCAGCCTATTTAACTAAACTAGGAAGATTATGTTTATCAGAAAGATTATGTTTATGCTGATGGGGGAGGTGGAAACTACAGAGCACATACTTCTAAGATATCCATATTACAAGAAGGCCAGATCAAAATACCTCCAGCCAGTGTTAGTTGGATTTCTTGATGAATCTGATGTGGCTAAACTAGAATATCTGTTGTCTGCTAGAAACCACTGGGTATCCAAATAAGTAGCTAAATTCTGTCTTGGGATATGTAAGACACAGGGCAACGATATTAAAGCTGATGCAGAATTTTAAACCCATTTGACTAGCTCAAATGTTCATGTAGCTATTTTTCTGTTGTATTGAACTATTGTTGTTTTAATGATGTTTTAACTTTGTAATACTGGCCAAGGACTACAATAAATTATACTACAATCATTGGATGTTAAAGCTAGGGGGTGGGGTGGAATTTGTTCGGTATTGAGAGGGATGCTGCAGGTGAGCCAGACACAGCAAATTTCTGCATCACTCCCCATGAAAACACACGCTTTGCCTCAAAAATCTGAAGGTAAAAATTCAGCACAGCTCTAAACAGCACCAACATTGGGTAGTAATTTCTGTCTCATCCTTACCTGTAATGAATGTAAATCGGAGAATGTCCTGTCATGGATCGTGTGTATCTGATTACTGTGCAGCATCAACAACTCCAGCTTCTCCAGGTGAGAAAAATCCGTCTCGGTCAGTTTAACCAAACTGTTGTAACTGTAACAAACATTTCATTCCAGATCTGGGTTTAGTCAGTCAGCTATAGTTTGAAGGTGAAACAAACAAAAAGAGTCTCTCTTTTGCAAATATGTGCTACCGTATTTTAACTGTGTCGTTTAACAAAACAAACAAAAAAAGCTATCTTGACCCCTGCAACTGCAGGTGTAAAGTCAGAGGTATGGATTTTATTTATTTTAAAAATGGATACTCCAGTTCCCATATGCAGCTCCTAACTAGTAAAAGCTATGGCTGGTTTCATGAAAAGCTATGGCTGGTTTTAAAGGAAATGGGTGTGCCACTACATCTGATCATTTTGATGCGCAACCTGTACTCTGGACAAGAGGCCACGGTCAGGACAGAATATGGAGAAACGGGATGGTTTCCAATTGGCAAAGGTGTCAGACAAGGATGTATTTTATCTCCCTATCTCTTCAATCTATATGCAGAACATATAATTAGGAAAACAGGATTAGATTTATTTTTTAATTTTTTTGGTGGTAGATTTTTTTTAATTAAATACATCCGTCAAAGCAAAAAGGAAAAAAAGACTTGCAATGGTACCCTTCCATCACAACTAACCCCTTAGTTAGGAAAACAGGATTAGATTTAGATGAAGGTGAAGTGAAAATTGGAGGGAGGAACATTAATAATTTGAGATGCTGATGACACTACATTATTGGCAGAAAATAGTGAAGATTTGAAACGACTTCTGCTGAAAGTTAAAAGAGAAAGTGCCAAAGCAGGACTACAGCTGAACATCAAGAAAACAAAAGTAATGACTACAGGAGAATTACACAACTTTAAGGTTGACAATGAGGAAATTGAAATTGTTGAAGACTTTCTATTCCTTGGCTCCACCATCAACCAAAAGGGAGACTGCAGCCAAGAAATCAGAAGGAGATTGAGACTGGGAAGGGCAGCCATGAAGGATCTAGAAAAGATTTTGAAGTGTAAGGATGTGTCACTGGACACCAAGACTAGATTAATTCATGCCATCGTATTTCCTATTACTATGTATGGGTGTGAAAGCTGGATGGTGGAGAAAGCTGATAGGAAGAAAATAAGATTCCTTTGAAATGTGGTGTTGGAGGAGAGTGTTACGGATTCCGTGGACTGCCAAAAAAACAAATCAGTGAGTGGTAGCAAAAGTGGGCATATAAAAACTAACTCTTCTTCTTTACACTGGGGTGCAAAGTTCAGGCTGCAGTTGAAGGACCATGCTGAATCAGACGGAGGGTCAATCTGGTCCGGCATCATATTTCTAGCAGTGGCTAGATAGATGTCTGAGGAAGCCCAGAAACAGGCATTCACACACATGAAGCTGCTTTATACTGAATCAGACCACTGGTCCATTAAAGTCAGCATTATCTACTCAGACTAGCAGTGGCTCTACAGGGTCTCAGGCAGAGGCAGAAGAAGAGTTGGTTTTTATATGCCGACTTTCTCTACCACTTAAGGAAGAATCAAAACGGCTTACAATCACCTTCCCTTCCCCACAACAGACACCCTGTGAGGTAGGTGGGGCTGAGAAAGCTCTAAGAGAACTGTGACTAGCCCAACATCACTCAGGTCTTTATCACCTGCTACCCGGTCCTTTTAGCTGGAGATGTCGGAGATTGAACCTAACCCAAACAAATGTTCTACCACCAATCTCCAGCCCCCTCTCACATCTGCATTCTGAAAGAAGATGAAAAATCAGTAAAATCATTAATACTATGGAGAAATATAAATATCTGTCATGTTCCCCCCCCCATCTTTTTTCTCTAAACTCAGAACAACGAATGCTTTTCATGGTTTCTCATAAAGCAGGTACTTCAGCCACCTGATCATTTTGACACTCTTTGCACCTCTACAGTACCCTTCTGAGATGGGACCCACCAAACTGCAAACAATTATAAATGAGGTAGATCACACTGGGTAGCCGTGTTAGTCTGTCAATAGCAGTAGAAAAGAGCAAGAGTCCAGTAGCACCTTAAAGACTAACAAAATTTCTGGCAGGGTATGAGCTCTCGTGAGCCACAGCTCATGAAAGCTCATACCCTGCCAGAAATTTTGTTAGTCCTTAATGTGCTACTGGACTCTTGCTCTTTTCTACTCTAATTATAAATGAGGTATGACTGCACCATAATTATCCAGGTATATAAATTTTATATAAATCTATATAATCCACAATGACAGTTCCCTGGCAAACACCTGACTACTTCTTATTCTCCTTGCAGGGAACTCAAACTAGGGAGTGTCTCCCAAAGCAAGAGGAGCTGTCCATCCTGCAGTCCTCCAGCACATGCAAACGACTTGGGATGTGCTCAGCCTCTAGAACATTTGGTTGGGCCGGGCCATGCCTCGTCAGTCCAGATCGGGACTGGGCGGAGTGGCTGGCTCGCAAAGCGGATAAGAGCTCTCAAGGAGCCGGATCCAGCCCTCGGGCCGTATCTTTGACACCCCTGCTCTAGAACTTGCAGACTAGTTTGCTACATGCTGTGTTTTGAAAGCACTCGGCAGCCACTGGTTCATGCTGCTGTAGAGTGCACAGCTTCATGCGAAGAGAGAGAATAGCCATATTCATCTTTTGAATTATCTGGAACTTGGGGGAAGAGGTAGAGTCAGTCACATAAGCCATGCTATGGCTGAAACTCCAGGAAATCCTTCATATTTCCAAGTGCCTACAAAGCTCAGCACTACATGAAAAATACATAGGACTAAGATTTATACTGTCTGTATGGCAGATGACTGAGGATGCAGGTCCTGGTAATGACATCCACAAATAATAGGTGGCTACTAGTATTAACCAAAAATCATGGACTCTGGCAGGAAAGTTTACTGTGGTTTTGTTTGTATATCTAGATACTACAGATTACTTTGTAGTCTGATTTTTAGGTATTCGAGTCTCAAGAGCCTTTCAAGTTAAGACTCTGAGCATTCTGGTTCAGGTTAAGAAACGCATCTGCCTCTTTAGGTTACAGAGAAGATCATTCACCATCATTCTTTTTGCAATACTTACAAATGTTAGGGAAGATGGCTCCGTTTACAATTTAAAGTCTGCCAAAAATGATGCTTCTATTCCTGTCTGGAACTCCAGAGCATGAGAGTTGATGCTCAGCCACCAGAAATTAACTATATGTGTACAGGAATAGCCAGAGCGAGTATCCAAGGCTTTGGGGCTTCCCATGCTCCCACCCTTTTCACCTTACTCATGGGGCGGGGCTACAGCAGACATCAGTGAGGTCTTGGTTAGTGCCACACAGGTGGTTTTCATGAGAACTGCATCATGGGAGGCCAGGGCTGAAATCTGCATTAGGCCACAAATTCTGTTGGTATTCCTGAGGAAGTCGCTATCTTGCAGGCCTCTGTTCTTCACCTGGGTGATGGCAATGATCGTTTGCCAGGAATGGTGAGAGGCAAAACATCACACAAATTCCAAAGCACTTGCACAGCTGAAAAATTATACACAGCTGTAAAAATTATAAATTCAAGTGTAAAACCAAGAAAGAAATTCAATTAGGACTGACTGTAAAATCTTTCTTTCCTTTTTAACAATAGGACTATGAGTGTTTGAGGATGTCTCACATTCGAAAGCCAGCATGGTGTAGTGGTTAAGAGTGGCGGACTCTTATCTGAAGAACCGGGTTCGATCCCCCGCTCCTCCACCTGCAGCCTGCTGGGTGACCTTAGGCCAGTCACAGTTCTCTCAGAACTCTCAGCCCACGTGGAGGGAGGCAGTAGCAAACCACCTCTGAATGTCTCTTGCCTTGAAAACACTATGGGATCGCCGTAGGTCAACTGCGACTTGATGACACTTTACACACACACACACACATCCAACAACTCAGCATTCATACATAGCAACTGAACATCTGACAAACTGTATCGTATATCAAGATTTCCAATGCAACTGTCTCTTCAAGACAGCAGCCATTTATGCATCCAAAAAGGGAGGGGGGAGAGGCAAGGCAGGTGAAAATGATCCACCTCCAGCAAGACACAGTCTGGACTCTTACACTGCAATCCTATGCCAGTCAGCAGCACAACTGTTGTCAGCTCTATGCAACAAGTCACAGATCCAGTGCTAATCTATCTGGGTGTGAGGTATATCCTGTCAACATCAGCAAATTGAAATTTGGTTGCTTGCCTAGTTTGATCGAGTGAACCATTGATTAATGGTTGGCTCATGGGTCTAAACTGAGGCTATCGTATTTTGGTCACATTATGAGAAGACAAGAGTCACTGGAAAAGACAATAATGCTAGGAAAAGTTGAGGGTAGCAGGAAAAGAGGAAGACCCAAGAAGAGATGGATTGACTCAATAAAGGAAGCCACAGCCCTCAATTTGCAAGATCTGAGCCAGGCTGTCAAAGATAGGACCTTTTGGAGGACTTTGATTCATAGGGTCGCTTTGAGTCGGAAGCAACTTGACGGCACTTAACACACACATGGGTCTTCCCTTCTCTGAACAAAATTTACATGAGCAGTGCAATCCTAAGCACAGTTACATCGTTCTGCACCCATTAACTTCAGCGGACTTAGATGGGTGTAACTGCTTAGGCTCACAGTGTCAGCAGTCTTTTTCAAACCAAGGATATGGGGTTTCAGGGACCAGTGTGTGACCCAGTAAAGCTTTTCTAATGGTAAATTATACTAAACACGACAATGAGATCTCATTGCTATACATCAGGATTGGAGCAATATCGTGTAAACGTACCCTAAATTGATGCGTTCCACATCTTGGGAGATGTGCGGTGGGATGGTGGAGAGATAGCGGAATGTGCAGTGCACCTCTGTAGGTATGTAGCAGGCACAGAGCTTGGGACAGGAACTGCTACCGGTAACAGCAGCAAAGTAGACACCCAAGAGGAATCCCAGAAAGCAGGGCCGGCCCATCACTCGTCTCCTGTGTGACAATCCTATATCAGCATCCCTTGCAGCATAAAACAAACAAAGGCCTAGACAACAGAACCGTAAGCAGGCATCATGTCAGCAGGGGACGTCACCAATAGATGTCACCAATATATGTCTTTGATTGCAGAGTCTGTTTGGATTACAGTCTAATTGGAAGAAAAAAACGACAGGATTTCCTTTCTTTAAAAAAAGCAATATTTAACACACAGCTTTAAAAAAAAATCCTTGCTGCTGACAGGTATTAAAAACTGAAATCTGACAGGTTTTTAATACCTGCTGACAGGTATTAAAAACTGAAATCTTATTAAAGAGCAGTGTTACAACTATAACCCCCCTCACACTTTCATTATCTGGAGCATTCATAGATCTGCTTGGGATTTTCTTTTGTCAAAGAACACATCAAGTCCTTCCTCCCTGAATAAATCAGGCCTCAAAAGATTAAAAAAGAGGACTTGGTTAAGATGTCTAGTTAGCAGCAGTTAAATTTTATTCTACCTTCCCTACCTTTTTCTTTTCTTTTACAGAGCATGCAAGTATTTCTCCCTTCCTTCAATCCATTGCCTCTTATGAAGCACCAGGAGCAGAATTTGGTGAAACTGGCAGAGGCCAGTTTGGAAAATGCATCCATTCGTTGGATAAATAAAGCCCTGAAAGGCTTATGTGAGTTCAACCCTAAATTCTGGCACAGGGTTAGAATGCAATATCTTTGAAATGCACGCCGAACATTTCTTGAGTGTGCAGAGTACTTTTTAATATTCTTTATTGAGCAATTCTTGGGGGGGGGGGAGGCTGAGATGCAGCAGCTTACTTGCCATCAACCAAATCTATGGCAGAGGAAAACCTGAAGGAACTTCCCTGGTTTCCCCCTTGCCCATCACCCTTCGGCGTCCAGTTTTTCTCTGATTGCTGTAGGAAAGCGGTTTCCAAACTGCGCACTCCGCGAAACATCTCCTAGCTCTCCATGAAGAGACTGGAAAGAAAAATGGTAGCGTCATTTGCTAGGTGAACATTAGTGCTCCGTGACGAATTTCTCTCCTGAAAAGTGCTCCGTGACTCAAAACGTTTGGGAACCCCTGCTCTAGGAGTCCTGCTCTGAATCCCCCCCCCATGTATTGGGTCTCCCATCCAAACCATCCGCGGCTGCCCAGTCACTTGACCAAAGCCACGCTTGGCGGGGGCAGAGGGGAAAGCCCCACTTCGGGCCACCGCCGGTGAAAACGAGGTCACCCGATGCCTCTTCCCGGCCCCCCGCCACGTTCTGACCCCCGTTTCCACTGGCCTCCCTGAACCTGCTTTTTGCAAACGCAACCAGAGTCCCACGATTCATAGGGCGAAAACGCACGGTCGCTTTCTCCACCTTTAATCCCGGTTTTAGCCAGGATCGAACGCGCATCAGGCGAAACGCAGGCCTTCGAGCCGGGCTGAAACAGGGATTAAAGGAGGGTAAAGCGACCGTGCGTTTTCGCCCAATAGTAGAAAAGGGCCAGAGTCCAGGAGCACCTTCAAGACTCACAAACGTATTTCCTGGCAGGGTAGGAGCTTTCGTGAGCCACAGGCTCACGAAAGCTCCTACCCTGCCAGGAAATACGTTTGTGAGTCTTGAAGGTGCTCCTGGACTCTTGCTTTTTTCTACTACTGCAGACAGACTAACCCGCCCACCCACTGGGCATTGTCTCCCAATCGTTCAGCGTCGACTAGCGCGCATTTGCTGTCACGGCGAGAGCATCCCGGCTCCTCCGAGCGCCCACCGCCTCCGGAGGGTCGCGGGCTGCACGCTCGCTCTTGCCCAAAGAGCACGCAAGTCAGGCAAGGCAAGCAACTGGAACGAAAATGAGGGGGGGGGGCGAGCTCTTAAAGCCCCCCCCCCTCCAACGACGGGCAGCGAAAGGGTCCCTACCTGCGGTGCGGGGCTGGGCGGCTGCGTGGGCGGCGGCTCCTTCTCCCGCCGGGAGGCTCCTCGCCAATGGCCAAGGGGCGCGAGGGAAAGCGCGGCGGAGGGGAGCTGGCGAGGGGGCCGGCGGGGCACGCCCCCGGGCGCTGCGGCGGGCGGGGCGGGGTGGACTGTCCGCCCGGCGAGGCGAGGCGCTGCTGGGGGGGGGGGGGCGCGTGGCCGCGGCGGCTCCCTCCCAGGGCCGCTTCTGCCGGGGAGGTTTTGATGGGCCGCTCTCCAGATGCGCCTTTCCCCCCTCCGATCCAAGGCAGCAATTTCCCCTGCAGAAATGGCCCTGGGTTTAGGGGCGGGAGGGTTGGGCCTTGGGGTTGCCGCTCTTTCGATGCACGTTTTCCCCCATCCAACTTCTCCAAACTCAGCAATGAGTCCCCCTGCAGAGTTTTGAAGAAGAGTGTGTGTGTGTGTGTGTGTGTGTGTATATATATATATATATATATATATATATATATATATATATATACACACACACACACACACACATACATGTATATATATATATGTGTATATATGTATGTATATATATGTATGTATATATATGTGTATATGTATATGTATGTATATGTATGTATATATATGTATATATGTGTGTGTATATGTGTGTGTGTGTGTGTGTGTGTGTGTGTGTGTGTGTGTATATATATATATATATATATATATATATATATATATATATATATATATATGCCGACTTTCTCTACCACTTCAGGAAGACTCAAACCGGCTTTGGACCCCCTTCCCTTCCCCTCCCGCTTGGAGACTTCGGATGGGGCAAAGGGGCGTCTCGAGAACCGCGAAATCTCCCGTGCCTCAGTTGGGCGTGAGGCTCCTTGCTTCGGATCTGATCCAGCCGGAGCGGAGAGCTTGCAAGAAGCTGGATTCTGCTTAAACCGATGGGGATGAGGCAAAGGGGCTTAGGAAGACCAGGCCGTTGGTTTCCCACAACCACGCTGTCTTCTTGCCCCTCAGGTCCTCCCTTTTATTTGGTTAAGTTGTGCTAATAAATAGGGAGAAATTGTTTTTGTGAGGGCGTGATTGTCAGCCGCTGGGACCCTTCCTTGAAGGAACCTTGGATTTCCCCCTCTGTCCGCTTTCCTGGTCAAAGTGTGGCAGCAAGCAAAATCTGAAAGTAGTGTGTGTTCTTTGGACCGGTTGACTGTCTGAAACGGCGTCGTGTGATTTCTGCTCCCTGGACCGCTATTATATTAGGCAGCTAATAGTAGGGTTTCCAACCTCCTGGTGGTATCCAAAAAACACCGCCTCTGTGTTAACAAGCTGATGCACAAATATATTCTGGTAACCTCCAGGTGGTGGCAGGAGCTGTCCTTCTATTACAATTGATCTCCCACCAATAGAGATAAATTCGCCTGGAGAAAATGGCAGCTTTGGCAATTGGACTCTATGGCATTGAAGACAAAAAAAAACTCTTTACCCAGTGGCAGAAGCTGACAATAGAAGGGGACAGATGAGTCTCTCTGGGGAGAGAGTTTCAGAGTCATGATGCCACACACCTAATCTCAGAAGACAGGGGCACCTGAAGTAGGGACTTAGAAGACAACTGTAGCTGCTGAGTAGGTTAGTAAGGGAGTTGATAGTCCTTCAGGTATGCTGGGCCCATGGCATATAGAGCTTTAAAGGTCAACACTAGCATTTTGAATTGCGACTGGAAACAAATTGAGAGCCAGTGTAACTGAGCCAAGGCTGGGCTAATACAGTTCCTCTTCAGTCAACCCCTGGCTGCAGCATTCTGTACCAACTGAAGTTTCTGAACATTTTTCAAAGGCAGCCCTACGTAGAGTGCATTGCAGTAATCTTATCTAGATTTCACCAGTTCATGTACCACAGTGGCTGGATCTTTTCTGCCAAGAAAAGGCTGCAGCTGGCTAACCGATCAAAGCTGGTAATAAGGCCCACCTAGCCACCAGTGTCACTTGCTTATAAAGCAGTAGGATTGGGTTCAAAAGCACCCCAAAATATGGACCTGTTCCTTCAAAGGGAATCCAATCCCAGCCAGAACAGGTCCTGAGTCAGACCTTCTCACCAGTAGCACTTCCATCTTATCAGGATTAAGCTTCAGTTTATTAGCCCTTATCCACTCCAAAACTGCCTCCAGGTACCAGTTCAGGGTATAGCGTCCCTGGGATCAGCCAGAAGCACAAGATAGAGATGAACATCATCCGCATATTGTTGACAGTCCAGCCCAAAGCACCAGATACCCTCACCCAAACGTTGCATGTATATGTTGAAGAGTGTAGGAGCCTTGCAGGACCCCACAGGCCAGAGGCCAAAGGGACGAGCCGCAGTCCCCCAGCACCACCTGAAAGCTACCCTCCAGACAGGACTAGATCGATCACAAAACATAGAATCATAGAGTTGGAAGGGATCACCAGGGCCATCAAGTCCAACCCCCTGCACAATGCAGGAAATTCACTTCGCCCCCACACCTAGTCACCAGAAGATGGCCAAGATGCCCTCCCTCTCATCATCTGCCTAAGGTCACAGAATCAGCATTGCTGACAGATGGCCATCTAACCTCTTCTTAAAAACCTCCAGGGAAGGAGAGCTTACCACCTCCCGAGGAAGCCTGTTCCACTGAGGAACCGCTCTAACTGTTAGAAAATTCTTCCTAATGTCTAGACGGAAACTCTTCTGATTTAATTTCAACCCGTTGGCTCTGGTCCGACCTTCTTGGGCAACAGAAAACAACTCGGCACCATCCTCAATATGACAGCCCCTCAAGTACTTGAACATGGTTATCATATCCCCTCTCAGTCTTCTCCCCTTCAGGCTAAACATACCCAGCTCCTTCAACCTTTCCTCATAGGACTTGGTCTCCAGACCCCTCACCATCTTTGTTGCCCTCCTCCGGACACGTTCCAGCTTGTCTACATCTTTTTTAAATTGTGGTGCCCAAATCTGAACACAGTACTCTAGTTGAGGTCTAACCAGAGCAGAGTAAAGCAATACCATCACTTTGCGTGATCTGGACACTATACTTCTGTTGATGCAGCCCAAGACTGATGCAAAACGAACCCAGCTTTCTCCATTCCTCTTCTGGCTCAAATTAAACCATTTATCCTGGCTCATTCCGGAGTCACAGAGTGTGCATACTGCATTAGGGGGAAACACAGGAGATTGGCTTCTCTCACAGACAGTCACGAAGCAGTGTGTAAAGAGGTGGGGAATCAAGTGCTTCCTGCTTCCTTGGAGCTCTTTCTGAACAAAATAAAGGCTTTTTTTAAAAACAAGGCTTGGATTTCTCCCCCCACCCTTCTTTCAGGTAGCTCAGTTTTTTGTTTTTTGTTCTTAAAATGCTTTTTTATGTGGCAGTTGGGTTGGGGGGGGAAGGAAATCTTCTCTGCAAAGTAAGCCAATTACAGAGCAGCATTTAAAGGGGTGGGACTTGATTTGAGCTTGGGAGACTGCTTTTCTGTATTCTTGGTTCGATTAGCACACAGTTTCGTCCCTGATCATTCAAGCCAATGCATATAGTTTCCCCCAACCCGGGTTACTTTAATGTGCAATGAACCCAGGTCCAAGCAAGGAGATCCAGCCCATGCATAAAAGACCTTTAAGGAAACCAACATTATACTTCATGAATCATGAATCCGAAGGCGCATTTTGTATATTAAATTATAGGTAAAACAGAAAAAAAACGTTATCCTCAGAAGAGCTGTTGCAAAATGTGTCTTACACCATGGTTGTAAGGTCTGTTTTCAAGAAAATGTGTGAGCTGCCAAACAAACCCATGCTGGTTTTACTGCTTTGCCAACAAATCCTGGCACATTTTTTGTTCTTGAAGAATGGTGCTTTGGATGGAATTTGTATCTGAAGAGAAGCAAGGGAGTTTTCTGGGTGCAACTAAACTGTTTTGGCAGTGTTGATTGGCTCATGGTAAGTTTCTCACTACTCAAGGAAGAAAAAGGCATGTGTGTGTACACACACACACATAAAATGTAATCTGCCTTTTTCTATTTTGTGAAGGTTGGCTTGCTGTGCAGATAGGGAGATCTACAAAATGAAGCTATTAGCAGCTACCAGATTTGCAGAAAATTCTTAATTTTAAAGCAAAATCTAACTTGGGTATAAAAAAGGTCAACAGTAGCATTGGTGCTTGTGCAGATTTTGCAGAAAACCTCACTAGGGTTTGAGTTACTTCTGCAAAACTGTGCATTGTAAATGGAGGGTGGCAAGCACCAGTTGAGGGGTAGGGAAACTGAAGCTAACAAGGTAGGGAAGGGGATCCAATTTCCCCTAATGAGTCCAGATCTTGGATACATTTTTATGGAAAACCTCTAAATTTTTTAATTAATTCGTGAATTAGGACGACTACCTTGTCATTAATTTTATGTGTATTAATTTGCAGCACCTGTGTTTTTGCTGAAATCACAGAGAGCATCATTAACAAAGCATCTGTTTCTCAAAAGTAAAATCTCCAACTTAAGTTCATAAAACACTCGCAAAGTGAATTCAAAGGCATGTTTTCAAATGAATGGCTTACTAACACATCTTAATGATACTAACAAAAACATCCATACTCATGACAATGAGTGGGAGCCACTGGAAAGGATAGTTTTAAAATACTAGGTGGCAGATTAAACATCTACAAGAGTCAAATAATGCCGTTGGGTTGCAGCTAAGCTTTCTCTGCTAGCGAACAAGGCAGGCTTTTGTTCAAGTGTCTGCAAAACATTTTAATGTGAGGTCATACCTTGGTAACTTTCTCATGGAAGGGTTTGTCAGGAAAAGCAATGCTGAGTATTAGGCTAGATGGTGAGAAGGATACCCCAGGAAAAGTAAATGACTTGTATTTCATGTTTCAAGAAAACCTGGCTAAACAAACAAATGTTGTTGGTGACAAAGAAACTGTAGTCAGACTGAATGCTGAATCTCATGATTTAGTAGATGGCATGGCACAAGGCCAGCAAGTTCAAAACTGTAGATAAATCCAGCACAATGAAGCTAAGTGGAGCTGTGAATTTGAATTAACTTTTAATGAACCTCACTGGCACTGAAGTAACATAAAAGAGGTTTATAAGAAAATAAAAGTATATGCCCTAGAGTATGCTTACTTTAGATCTGCCCCTGCTTGTATTTCTTACTGTGTTAGGGGAAAGTATTCTATTTCAAGAATCTAACTTTTTTACTTTAAGCATATAAAGCGATTCATAATGAACTGTGACATAATTGTCAGATTTCACCAAATTGGAGAATTCAATTTAGATGGACCCTGAAGCTAGAAAACCACATCTTTGGTGTGGAACTTGTCACAGGCTCACTTTAATATTTATTTTTCTCAGACGTCTGTCACATTCCGAGGTATGGCAAATAGTGCCATTTGTGCATATATGTTATTGCTGTTCAAGGCAAAAGGAACATTGACTAATTGCTGAGTGAGAATCCGAAAAGAAAAATAATTTTTTTCCAGAAAGAAATGCAATACGATGCTCTGAGATTGCTTTGCCTACGCAAAGAGTGTAAACATGCTGCATAGTATGAAAAGACTGTGAGAAATGTCTGTGTGCACACAAGAAGAATACATACCTTTAGTTAAATTTGATGTCATTGCTATAAAAATCAGTTTGGTTATCCTAGTTTGGGCTCATATTGTGCCATTCGTATTGTGTAACATTTGGGATTGATTCTTGTGTTACATTCTGCAGATACTGCATGTTCACTCCCATGCGCCCATGAGGTAAGGCCCATAACTCAATGGTTTGCTTGCACCAATTCTCAATCCTTGTGCCACCAATTCAGATCTGTTAAGGTGGGGAAAGACCTGTGCTTGAAACCTTGAAATCCACTGCCCGTCAGAGTATGTAGCACTGGGCTAGACGGAGTAGACAGCTGGCTCAGGAGCCACGTATGTTGATGTATGTGACAATGGCTCAGGAAACAAATCTCACACAGTAGTTTTCAACCACTAGGTGTGGCATCAAGAAAGAGGAAGCAAGTTCAGGGGTCTTTTGCGAAAGGCGTTTCTGTCTGATTCCATGTCTACAAAAAGATAAAATAGTTTCCTGATGTGAATGCCATTGAAAGCAAACAATATCCCAAGGCTATGTATTGGATTTCCTGTTCTAGCATATGCGGTAGCCTGCACAATGGAACCCAAAGGTTCTTAATTGTTTCAGACTCAAAGGCTAGCTGTTGCCTGTTCCACCTCCAACCTGCTGTTAGATCCCCTTTTATGGCACATCTGTGCTATCCGAGGGAAGAAGACGAAGAAGAAGAGTTGGTTTTTATATGCCAACTTTCTCTGCCACTTAAGGAAGAATCAAACTAGCTCTCCCTACAACAGACACCCTGTGAGGTAGCTGGGACTGAGAGAGTGTGACTAGCCCAAGCTCACCCAGCTGGCTTCACGTGTAGGAGTGGGGAACCCAACCCGGTTCACCAGATTAGCCTCCGCTGCTCATGTGGAGGAGTGGGGAATCAAACCCGGTTCTCCAGATCAGTGTCAACCGCTCCAAACCACAGCTCTTAACCACTATACCATGCTGGCTTTCAGCTTGTTGCTGAGAACAAATGTTGGAAGGAACATCATTGGTGGAGGAAGGTTGGGAACATTGTTAGGGCAGATGTATGAAAATCTGGGCTGAGCTTCTGTTCTTCCTCTGTTGCATCTATTTAGCCTGGGCTTGGACGGAGGCGCTGGCTGAAAGGCACTGTCCAAAGTGGTCTTGGTCCTTGGCTCTTAGCCCATGGCTTGCAGCCTGTGGCCTTATGTGAGTCAGACTAGTGGATCCAGGACTAGGGCACACTTGGAAGTTTTCCTTACATATGTTTACCACTTCCAATTGGAAGCATACTTTGAAAACAAGATTTCGCACTAAGTATAAAAAAACTTGAAAGAATTCTGACTCTAGATTCATCCAACATGTACAGGGACAGCCCAATCGTGGAGTGGGGGCATTTCCGTGGTGCCACCTCCTCCGAGGCTTCCTGCCTCCTTGAGGGGGCGTTCCCAGGGCAAAAGGGCTGTGGAAGCTGCCTAAAGGCAGCTCTACCCCCTGGGAATGCCCCCCATGCCAGAATGGGCTTTCCCAGAAGGCTACGCTGGCGGCAGGGGCCGGTGGCAGACGGACACCAGTGTTTTTGCCCCTGCACTGGCATAGGTGCCACCTTATTCTGTGATAAGGTGGCACCTATGCCAGCATAGGGTCACGCTGGCTCCTAAGGAGCTTCGTCCCCCCCTTTTAGGAATAGGCTCTTAGTCTTGAAATTAAATTGTGTCCTCTAGAAATTGGGTGGAGGTGTAATTCTATGGATCATTGAATATGACATTAATCAACTCTTGCACGTAGCCTACAAAAACACAATACAGATCGTGCTGTAATAGGTGGAGAGGACTGAATTAGTGAATAATTTGAAACACGTTGTTAACATTTCAGTGTCAGTGAGCCTAAGATCTTGTTATGGGAGATGGCAATTATTCCAAATGGAATGAAGCTCCAATAAGGAATTCCTTCAGAAATGGAAAGCGGGGTGTGCAATGGAGTTTGCAGTGCATTCAAATAATAATGTGTAATAATTGGCTATGGAGAATGATAAAAAGATGCAGAAGTTCAATTGGTTTCAGATACTATTTTTCCCCTGTGTAGCCAAACATTATGTCATAAAGTAAAAGCATAAACAGAATGTATTCCGTATGCCTAAGGTGCAGGACACATAAAGATGGATATTGTACACACCCACAGCCTTTTATAAAGCATTTACCAATGCAGGTCCAACTAGAATGAAGTAAGGCCATTGGCACTGATGGTTTGATGGTTAGATTGCTAAATTCCATTGTTTTCATCTGGGTTTTTTTCAAAGAAAAAAAATTCAGCTGTGTGAGCAGCAGCATAATTAACACATGCATGACTTTCTACCGAGTCAGACCACTGATTTGTTCAGGTGAATATACTCACTGGCCTCATCTCCCCAGGGTCTCTGACAGAAGACTTTCACATTACCCACTGGCTGATCATTTAATATGGCGATGAGGAGGATCTAACCTGGGGTCTTCAGCAGGTAAAAAACATGTTCTATTACTAAGCCATGGCCTTTCCTCATGTAAACAAGCTTTTCAGTTACATTTCCACGCAATCATTTCCTACTGGAAATTCGCATGTCACCAGAAGGTTGTTGCAGATGTGGTTTTTGCCTGGCACTGAGTCCCTTTGCACCCAGCAGCTGGGTTTGTATGTATGGCTTCAAGTTGGTGGAGAAGAAACCACTTTCTTAACACTCTGCAAACGGTAGGCACTGCCCTCTCTCTCTCATGCCACCTTGTCTTACCTCACTTGCTTGACAGCTCTGCTTCATCTTCAACCCCTCCATGATCCTATGAACTTTTCCCAAGCCTGCCTTGGGGCACTCAGATCTCTTATAATTTCAGCTTGGCTTTTCTATAGCACTTTGTATCTCTGAATGAAATAGAGTGTGGGTTTTTTCCCCTCAGAATGACCATAATATTACACCAAATACGCAGCGATCAACCTAAATGAAACATACTGGAGAAGATTATCATTTTGTCTCAATATGTGAAGAAGGCCAGGAGAGAGAAATGTAAAGTGATGTCACTGTAAAGACTGAAGTTTAATGTTCAAAACCACCACAACAGACAAACTCAGACTTAAGACTGAGAAAAACCATATGTTTTTAAATGCATATTCAGAATTAAGCTTGGCCTTGATGATCTTTAGAAATCCTTCCTTTGATGCCTGAGCATCAGAAGGCATATGGTACATTTCAGGCCTGCATTCTTCCCCCCAACTTTTTTTTTTTACCCTTGTGGATTCTTACTATCACAGAGCTTACTTAAGTCATTACTATGCAGGTCATGATTGTGCCAAAATGCGATGCCCCTTGCTGTGTTTTCTGTGTCTCCAGCGTCCTGTGATGGTTGCTTTCATTCTTTCTTTTCTTTTTTCCTTTTTGTACTAGCCATCTTTCCATCTCTTGTTCAACATACAGGAATCTAAATTGTTCCAAATTCCATATCTCCGTTTTTGTCCAGGCATAGGTTTTCTGCACTGCCAAAAATGTTATGCAATATACCCCTGTTTGATGCGGTGTTTCAGTGTGGTACCTTGGCTCACCCTGCAGTCTTCAATGCAGCTTCCTACTGAGCATCCAGAGGTTTCCCAAGCAGTGATCTTGCCGAATTAACAGAGGCAAGTTGCAGAAGAAATCCTGCACAGGTACATCTTTTGCCACCTTCAAGTTACTTCAATAAATTGGTCACTATTCCTGTCTTCTTGCAATGGAAGTCGGGTGCCTGGTGGGGAGGAATCAGCTGAGAAGTTCACTTTCTGGGCAGTAAATGGGTTAGACTGCCTCATGTGGAGGAGTGGAGAATCAAACCCGGTTCTCTAGATTAGAGTCCACCGCTCCAAACCACTGCTCTTAACCACCACACCACGCTGAGCAACTGAGTCTGATATTTTACACCCTGACAGAGTTTTAAAAGCAGGGAAAAGGTGCAAAAAGTTAATAACTTTAATTAGAGGCAGCTCATGGAGAGCAGGCATAACTAGGGCTGCCGATTGGGTTCGGCCTGAACCGAAAAACAGCCGAATTTCCCCTGATTCGGCGGTTTTTAGTTTGAGACGAACCGAACTCAAAAATGGCGGGAAAATGGGGGAGCCGAATTCAGCGAGTTCGGGAGTTCACGAATAAATTCGGCAAATTTGGGGTGCAGCAGCATAACCGTCAGTAAGCAGCATTCTCCCCTGGCCAATCGGTGGCCAAGCTGGGTCTTCTTCTGGCCAATCAGTCAGGAGTACTGGAGGAATCAGCTGCTGCGCAGCCCAGCCGGGGAGAGAAAGAGAGAGAAATCCTCGTGGGGTGTGTGTATGCATATTCGCTCCTTTCTGTGGCTGCAGGGGACACATTTTTGGGGGTAGAGACCCCAAACTTTCAGCGGAGCTTCAGACGAGCCTTCTTAAGAGACCCCCCGAGTTTTGTAAAGATGGGTTCAGTGGGGGCAGAAATATGGGCTCCCCCTTTTCTCTTTCCGTGGCTGCAGGGGGTGCAGCCCCCAAACATTCAGCATAGCTTCAAACAAGCCTTCTTAAGAGACCCCCCAAGTTTTGTAAACATTGGGTCGGGGGTCCCGAGATATGGGCTTTCCCCTTTTCCCTGTTGGGATGAATGGATCACCCGATCCTGTATGCATCTCCAGAGCGGCAAATCCAAGGCAAAACCTCCTGTGCTTAAATAGAATCGTATTGGATTACCCAGTACTCCCAGCCCCTCCTGATGGAACAGAAGACAGCCACAGTAAGACCCCTTTGGGGGCTTTAATCTATAATTTTTCTCCTGTGTGTGTGTGTGTGTGTGGGGGAAGCAGAGTCTGTGTGTGTGTGGGGAGGGAGCATTTTCTGTGGGTGGGTGGGGGAAGCCAAAGGGGCTTTCGCCCGTTCTGCCTGGGGTGTGTGTGCCCCCTCGAGTCTCTCTCTCCCTGGTTTGAGGGAAGCTTCAGTTGTGTGTCCTCAGGTTTTCCCTCCTTCATAAGATTGGTTAGGTCTATTTTGATGCTTGCTCAAAACTGGTTTTCAAATGGTGACTTAAAGAATGCATTTGCCTGGTCCCGAGTCCGATGCAAAAGGGGAAATTCCACCCCTTCTGCTCATTATGCATAGCTAGCTGCCTCTGTCCCTTTCCATGGTTTGCAAACTCCCAGGTGTCAGGTGTTGCTTTGCAAGGTTGCAAACGTGTTGCTTTGCATGGTTGTGTTGTTTTGCAGTTGTGTTGCTTTGCAGTTGTGTTGCTTTGCAAACTTCTTTGCACCTGCCCCGCCCTTGCTCCCTGCAGCTCAGCTGTTTGTCGGGGCTGGGAGCTTTGTGCGTGGGCGGCAAGCTCTGCTCAGAGATGCACATTAAGGGTGGGGGGACCCCTTTCGGGGCCCATATCTCAGCCCCCCAACCCAATCTTTACAAAACTTGGGGGGTCTTGCAAGAAGGGTCCTTTGAAGCTCCGCTGAAAGTTTGGGACCTCTACCCCCAAAAATGCCCCCCCCGGAGCCGCAGAAAGACGCGGTTGTGTTTTTAATGGCTTTATTCGGCCGAATTTTTTCCCCGAACTTTGAATTCATGCTGAATTGCACGGACCCGAAGCGGGGGAGTTCGGACTATCCTGAATCCAGACGGGCTGAATTTGGCTGAATCCGAACTATACCGAATTTTTTTTCAACAACCCTAGGCATAACCAAGCCAGGGTAAAGTGATCGGGATTTGTCCAAAAGCCAATTCAATGCTTAGCTCTGTGGAGGCAGACAAAGCAGCTGGCTCGTTTGCACAGGGAGAGCTGGATGCTGCAGTGATTGGGGTGGAATTTAAACTGCACGCTGGCACTTGGCAAAAGGTGTGCCTAACAAGTCCTGCTCTGTGTGCCCCCCACCTTCCAAGGTGAGGCTGGTGGCAACTAAAGACAGGGCTTTTTTAGTAGTGGCCCCAAGCCTATGGATTTCCTTCTCCTTGATACTCGCTTGGCACTTATGCTACTTTCCTTTAGGCACAAGGACAAAATGTTTTTGTTTATCCAGGCTTTAATTGAAGGGGCTAATGTTTTAACATCATTTTTATGTGCTTGAATCCTGGGAAGTGTTAAATTCAGTTTAGCCTGATCAATTACTTGCATTTTATGTCCTGGTTAGGTTTGAATGCTGGGTTGTAATTAACAGCTTTTAATGTTTTATGTTTTCATTAGGGTTTTTTTTAAAAGTCACCTTGAATAAGTTCTTTGGAGAGGTGGCATAATTTTTTTCTAAATAAATAAACAATACAATAAATAAGTAAAACTGTGGACAAAATGGGTAACCAAAGGTAGCCAGTCAAAAAAGCAACAGAAAATCTGCTAACCCATATAAAACTGAACTGATTCCTAGTTCGCTTACAAGATTCCCAACCCAGTCCTTTGCTCTAGTTGGCCAGGTTCACTCTCCCGGCATGCAGGTGCAAATTCCATTGCCAATTTCAGGAAACACACACCTGAGCTTCCTGGGAAGTAGCGTTACAGGTATTTGCCAGTACTCAGGCTCTGTCTGGGTTTATTTTCTTGCTGAAGCTTGGCATGGGGCCTATCTGCGGCTAGATTCTTACCCAGGTGGGCCCTGCAGAAACGGTAGGATTAACAACTCTAGGGAGAGGCAAAAATTCAGTTAGGCACATGAACTTCAGCCTGTGACTCAAATGCCTGAGAGGCTGTTCTGACTGTCTAAAAAGTTTGTTCCGCGGAAGAAATGACAAGGAAAGTCAGCAAACATAGTAAAAATCATGTATCTGTGGCATCCATGCCCACAGTTCATTGCAGGGATGGTTAAACTGTAACAATAAATGATGAAAATGAATACATCTGGGAAATCATGTGATTTCTTGCTCTTCTCCTTTGTGTGATAATCTAATTTTAAAACTTCAGCTTTTGTGGTAAACCATGGTTTGTCATTATGTCTAAACCAAAAACCAAGATTCAACAAGCATTTGGAATCCTGATGGTAGAGAAGAGAGCAAACTCTGCCATGAATACATACTATGGCAGAAGTATTTAATCAGATCTCTTTGGAATAGGGGCTATGGCTTAGTGGTAGAACATCTGCAGGCAGAAGGTCCCAGGTTCCCGTTAAAAGGATTAGGCCTCCACCAGAGAGAACAGCTGCCAGTCAGAGTAGACAATACTGACCTTGATAAATGCATGTTACATTGGCCATTCTCCAGTCCTCTGGTACAGAGGCTGATCTAAGGGGAAATGTTACACATCACTGTTAGGAGTTTAGCAATTTCCCATTTGAGTTCTTGAAGAACTCTAGGATGAATACCGTCCCTGTGACTTGTTAGTTTGCAGTTTGTCTAGGCATTCTAGAACTTCCTGCCTTGTTACCACTATTTGCACCAGCTCTCTATTCTCCCCTCCCCAAAACATCTGTTCAGGAAAAAGGACAATGTTCAATGCTCAGGAAATGAACATGTCATATCGCCTTCCAGCTTCAGAATGCAGTAGGGGAAAAGGTGAATATATCAAGGATAACAATGTCTGCTATTGTTAAGAAAAGATTCAGGGTAGCTTTTGTGTGTATGAAACATTGAAAAATGATTCATCTTGGAAATGTGAAATATTTTCCATAAAAGATGTCATCCTAAAATGAAAGAAGTTTTAGACTTCTGATGCTTTGGCATTATTTTAGGTGTCCTGAAAAATACCTACCAACTGCTATGTGACTAGAGTCTGATAGGTAGTAACATTTGTTCAGTGATACACCAGGGGAAGGAGGCCTTGAGGAGGTGGAGCACAACACATCTGGCAAAGCAATAACAAAAAGGATAAGCTGTTAGTGTGACTTTTGGCCTCTCGGTTCCTGTGGGCTCACTCAAAACAACAACAACAACACAGAAAACTTGCGAACACATAAGTCACCCACTTAGCATGGAGGAAACTCAAACTCTTCTGCAGTTGTATTTAGATGAGAATATAAATAACTTTAGAAATGTCTTACAAATTTCAGTTACACAAACTATTGAGCTTCAAGTCACTGGGAAGCTTTGGAATTCATTTCAGGAAGAGTATTATGATTTGTAATATTTTTTACCCCAAGCTTCCTCCAAGAAGCCCAGGGTGATGTAGCTGTTGTTCACAAATCACCCCTTTCAAGTAGGTTAAGCCAAGACTGGCCAAGGACACTCAGAGAGCTTTAAGGCTGAGTGGGAATTTGAATACAGTTCTTGCTTGTCCCCCTCACCTGGATGGCTTAGGCTAGCCTCATCTCATCAGATCTCAGAAGCTAAGCAGGATTGGTACTTGGATGGGAGACCACCAAGGAATTCCAGGGTTGCTATGAAGAGGAAGGCAATGTATTTGAAGAAGAAGAAGGAGGGGAAGAAGAAGAAGAATTGTTTTTTATATGCCGACTTTCTCTACCACTTAAGGAAGAATCAAACTGGCTTACACTCACCTTCCCTTCCTCTCCCCACAACAGACACCCTGTGAGGGAGGTGGGGCTGAGAGAGTTCTGAGAGAGCTGTGACTAGCCCAAGGTCACCCAGCTGACTTCATGTGGAGGAGTGGGGAAACCAGCCCAGCTCACCAGATTAGTGTCCGCCACTCATGTGGAGGAGTGGGGAAACTAACCCAGTTCTCCAGATTAGAGTCCGCCGTTCCAAACCACCACTCTTAACCGCTATACCACACTGGAGTAATGTATAGAATTAATTTCTAACAAGGTAAACAAAGAAATACTGAAACATAAAATTTAAAAAATGCATTTTGAAAACATGGCTACAAATAAAATTCAGATGTTTGAAATGAAGAGAAATCAAGATCTATGCACTGGGGGAAATGTCTGATAAGTGAAATTTGGTACTTAGTTTATTTTAGATTATTTTCTAAAGTTTGAATACCACTGTATAAAAATAGGGTATAAGTTTATTATAGTTCATAGATTCACCCAAAAGTGCTTGTCTCAGTTCTTTCCCATTCTGTAACATATTCTGCAATGTACCCAAGTGTTTGCATATAAAGGGCCTTCAAGTAACAGTCAACTTTTGGCGACCCTGTAGGGCTTTCAAGGCAAGAGATGTTCAGAGGTGGTTTGCCATTTCCTGCCTCTGTGTAGCAACCCTGGGCTTTGTTGGTCTCCCATCCAAATACTAACCAGGGCTGATCCTAGTTAGCTTCTGAGATCTGACAAGATTGGGCCAGCCTAGGCTATCCCCCCCCACACACACACATGTATCTGTTTTGCCAACTCCCTTTCTTGCCATTTCTAGACTGTCTATGACATTTCTGTTTTCGGCAGTAAGACAGAACAGGGAAAGGCAAGACTACCACAACTGCTACAACAGTCAACATGCTGCTCTAAATGAGTGGCCAGTAGTCAGAACTAAAATAAATTCTTAATTTAATAACATTTAAATTAAAAGGGGGAATTCTCAGGCAATTCTGAGCTGGAAGTTTTCTTGCTTAGTTGCCTCCTTGGTAATATTGAGAATGTGCCCTGGTTAGTACCTATCGAGTTTACACTCTCCAAGACTTAAACATTTTTTTAAAATAGTGCTGTTGGCCACAGCAACATTCTAGCAACATAAGAACATAAGAAAAGCCATGCTGGATCAAAACCAGGCCCACCAAGTCCAGCAGTCTGTTTACACCGGGGTCAACCAGACTTATGGCACAAAGCCTCTAGGAAGCCCACTTATGGCACAAAGCCTCTAGGAAGCCCACAAACAAGGCAACTGCAGCAGCATCCTGCCTGTGTTCCACAGCACCTAATAGGCATTCACCTCTGATCCTGGAGAGAATAGGAGTGCATCATGACTAGTATTCATTTTGACTAGTCCCCATGAAAAGCCCTCCCCTCCATGAACATGTCCACTCCCCTCTTAAAGCCTTACAAGTTGGCAGCCATCACCACATCCTGTGGGAACATTTTCTGTTCTTCAGTTTGCCTTAAACATGATGCTTATCAAGTTCAGTTAGTGACTTGTCAAGACCAAGGGGATCAGATATCTCTTGGCTAGGCATGCGGCTTCTTCAGCAGAGGCAATGGATGAACAGCCTGGCCATGTTTTGAGGGTGGTCAGGTCTGGGCAATTTTGATGCCTATACTAAATTACTAGCTGCATGTCTAATGAATATTCTCAAAGGGCAATCCAGCAGGGCAAAGACTGTTTCCACTGTGCAGTAATCTTTTTAATGCAAACCTAAGATACAAATGGGCTTCTTTTTGAGAGAGAGAGAGAGAGAGAGAGAGAGAGAGAGAGAGAGAGAGAGAGAGAGAGAGAGAGAGAGATGAGCTGTTGGCCAGGTATAACTGTGGTTCAGTTTACACTCTAACATATTTAACAGATACGATCAAGCAGGAGCATACGGATCAGATGATACGTGTGAAAATTTCTCTCAATCAGGAAGCAAATATGTTTTTGTCATTAGAAAAACTGGCCATTTAAAGAGCCAACATATAAAAACAGGAACCTTATTCCTGAAAGGGGACCATTCAGGCACTTGTCTTTACGATTAATCTGCTAGACCAGGCCTTTGTTGTCAACCTGTAAATGTACTCAAGCGGCTGAGATAAAAGACAGATGCCTCTGTTGAAACCATTTCACAGGGCGCAAAAGAGAAGACTGTGACTGGTAATCTTGAGTAAATACAGACAAGTAATTTAGTAGTGTTCATCTCAGCAGTAGTATTGTAATTAGATTTCCGGAAACCTTTCTGTCTTACGCTTTGAAGAGGAAGCAGAACAATGCAAGTCAGTTTAGTATCTTTCCTGCTGTTTCAATACATAATTGATCAGGTCAGTGGTACTCTCTCCACAGCTCACAGAGAACAAGATTCACAATTACCATCAGCCAAAAGATCCATAGGACTACTGTTATGCCCTGTGTGCCACCCCACCAAACACACCTACAATAAGATAGAAGTATTTAGTATTAATATTAAATGTAGCCTATAACCTTGTTGATTACCAGAGCACCTCTGAGCGTGTAGGGTTTTCTCTCCCTACTGCTGTTGAATCTTAGTCAGCCTTTGTGTATTTGGAGTGAGGGGAAGCCAGACTTATGGCACAAAGCAGCGTGCAAGCTGCCCAAAGCAAAACTCTCAAGTGACCATGGAAGTCTTCTGGGGTTCAAAACAACGCTGAGCCATTTAGTATTTGACTCAGAATGCTGCTGAGTGTTGTGTAAAGAAAAGTATAAAGAGAGTAACTATGCACAGGATTGCACTGGTAGCTACAATTGTCTGGCCTGCTGGTGGATCAGGTTACACCTGTCATCCAGTGACAAAGCTCAGTGACAAATCCCACAGAGAATTTGCCAAGGATATACAATGATTCTAAATTTGAGTGTGGTTTCTGTGGCTAGTACCACCTATTTCAGATGTAAGGAACTGGTTGAATCCAGCTTTTTTCACTTAATTGCACCCAATTCCCCTCTTTTATACAGTCTCTGTCCCATATGACCTTTGTCCATGCAGGCATGCAGGTATCATGATCCCCAGCAAAATCTTTTTCTTTCTTTTTTTGTGATTAAGAGACAACTCTTTCTTTTTTTCACCAGCAGAAAAGCTGGTGGGCTCCAACCCAGTAGTTCAAACAAAATAAGCAGTACTGGCATCAAAACTAGGTTTAGTTTTGCCGACCAATGAGATCCACTGGTGGAAAATAATGAGAGCTGCTGCTGTGAAATAAAAGTGGATTCTTCCCTCATTTTGCAAACTTCACACCACAGTAAAGTGGAAAATAGCAACTTTATTACTTTATGGTGATGGATGCTAAGATCTCACCAAGGTACCAAGGGACAAATTGTCTAATGACACACGTTCCCCTCTCTTTGTTAACAGCAAATCACTGGACATCAAGGAGAATGTTTTGAAATTTCTTCATGTTACAAATACAACAGGGAAAAGGCCATGCAAGCATTGTGTTGGGAAGGGTGACAGAAAAGTATGAATTGTTGGCATCTAATATTTGTAGGCCTTCACCTGCATCGCCCAGGATATCCTGATCTTGTCAGCTCTCAGAAGCTAAGCAGGGTCGGCCCTGGTTAGTACTTTGATGGGAAACCACCAAGGAATACCAAGGGCACTATGCAGAGGAAGGCAATGGCCAACCTTCTCCGTTAGTCTCTTGCCTTGAAAACCCTACTGGGTCATAGGGTTGCCAACTGCCAGGTAGTAGCAGGGGATCTCCTGCTAATTCAACTGATCTCCAGCTGATAGAGACCAGATCATTTGGAGAAAAATGGCTGCTTTGGCAATTGAACTCTATGGCATTGAAGTCCCTCCCCTCCCCAAACCCTGCCCTCTTCAGGCTCCGCCCCCAAAATCTCCCACTGGTTGAGAAGAGGGACCTGGCAACCCTACTGGGTCGTCATAAGTTGACTGCGACTTGACAGCACTTACACACACAATATTTGTAGGCAATATTGTAATAACACTGCCAAAGGAGTGCGAACCATTGTTCTAGAAACAAATCTGCACGCATTCTTTGTACATTGCTTTCCCATAACTGGACTCTTGTGCTGATGCATGGTACTGACACTTCTAGCCAGGCAAAGGATTTTTATTTTTTTTAATAATACATCACAGTTATTCATTTATTTTCTGGAGCAACACAATGCCAAGAAGTGACTTTACAGAATTTGGAAAACCCACCCTGAAAGCTCTTTTCTCAGACATCTTGGAGTGCTGCATGTTGGAGTAGATGCTGTCAAATCAGTTTTGTCGCAGTTACCAAAACTAGTCAGTGAATTAAAGGTGCTTTCTCATGGTGCACATCTTGATTATTACAGGTACACGCAGGCAAAAATTATACTTTGCCATCTTTGTACCAAATTAGGGCCTTTAAGGCAGTCAACAGTAAAAAAAAAATACAAATCAATTTTAAAAATAATACATATGTATAAAATGTTTCTGCTGTAAAAAAAAAAAAGGAGCAGGCGGTCCCCTTTGATTGCCAAAAAGGCTTTGCTGGGGATCATGGGATAAAAGCCATGTGGGATAGGACCTGTAGTAAGGAGAGGAATTAGGTGACATTAAAAATGCTGCCTGGCTTATAGAGTTGAAATGGCTGTGTATCTACTAATGTGTTTCTTCAGAATCCACCCCTGCTGCTGCATAGCTTTATCCCATATTCATTGTTTGATACTTGTCAATATCTGATATTAGATATTATTTAGGATTTGATCGTTGGCTCCTGATAGTCAAATATTTCACATCAAATGGTATTTAATATTTGAATAACAGTGTTTTTCAGCCTATATTTGTATGGTGTGTTTATGTTAAACACACAAAATCACATTATTTATATTATATGTAACTATTATTTGGTACTGTATATTCATAGGCTGCAACTTTTAATGTGTATACTGCAGTTTATATTAGGTTTGATGGATATGATATACAACTAAGCATTTTATCGTTTCCATTTTGTGTATGTTACATAATCTTTATTTGGCAAATTATTTGTCCCCCTTCCAAACCAAGTATGCTGTCCTCTTTGACTTGCTAGCTTTCCATGGGCAAGATTATTTCACAGGAACGAAGAGATTAAATATTTCCTGATTAAACATTTTGATTAAACAGTTTGCAGAGTACTACATTCTTATCATTATGCAGATATTCCCCTCCCCCCACTATGTGGGTATCTTATCCTGTTGGGCGGAGACTGCGGTGACTCAGCCTCTACCACCCTCAATCCCATGTTTTGGTGACCCCACCTTGAGTCGTTAGAAGTTCTTCTCTTGGAGGAACACATACAAAAAATACGCAGAGAGTAAACTTTAGGTGGGTGAATCATGGAGACTCCAACTTGTTATGGTCCACATTTTGCTCAAGTATAGTAATTCTGGGAGAGTGATCTAGGGGAGACCTCTTTATCCTCCAAGTGATGTTCTGGAGTGCTCACTGAGACAAATCATCACATGTAAGATATGACCTGTTTGAAAGAATTGTCATCCAGAGTAAAGAGCAACCAAACCCCTAGTACAAGAGGTGCCTCCTAAAGTGCAGTCAAGAATAGATGAAAACCTTCAATCCCATACCCAAGTAGGGCCAAAGGAGGAAAAAAATCCCACTCCCCATTAGGCAACTGTCTAATTCCAGATCTCAATAACTGGAAATGGTGCACGGGAGATGAGTAAGCAGAATTTCTCAAGGAGATATCTCTTCCAGCCTTGTAGATTTCCCATACCCTTCTCTGGTGATTGGCCTGAAGAATCCAAGAGCTATAACAATCTATCACCTCGGAGGGTGGTGGAGTCCCCATCTTTGGAGGTCTTTAAGCAGAGGCTAGATGGCCATCTGTCGGGAGTGCTTTGATTGTGGGATCCTGCATGGCGGGGGGAGGGTTGGGGTCACTGGGGATGTGGGGGGAGGTAGTTGTTGGTTTCCTGCATTGTGCAGGGGGTTGGACTAGACGACCCTGGTGGTCCCTTCCAATTCTATGATTCTATGTGCAACTCAGCCTCCTATCCACCCACAATGGGTGGGAAGGAGAGGGAGTAAAATTCTACAGTCGAAGTGATTTGCAGAAGTGATCCTTCATATTAATTCTGGGATTATACAGTTTTATTATGATTCTAACCTGTGTCTTGGAGATTTCTGGATAACTGTTACACACATACTATGTGTAGTAACATATTCTTTATTTTACCACACATGCATTGATTCGTTTCTCTTTTGTCTTATGTTGTTAATTTATCTGAAGACATATTAGACCTCTGATCTCAACTGAAATCGTCTCTCTCAGTGAATTTAACTTTCTTGGTGAATTTAACTCTCTTGGTTAATTTAATTTTATCACTGTTGTCATACTGCTTGAATTGATTTTAATACAAACTTTTTGCTGATTGAATTAGTTTTGATTTCTCTGCAGATTAATACTTTTTGTGTTGCTTTATGCATCACTTTTCATTGTCTTTGTCTTATTTGTTACTTGGCAACCCTCTTGAATATGTGCTAGAAAGCATAGTACATACAAATATTAGCTATCACTGTATCCATAGAAATGTCAATTAAGCTCAAATGAAGCCAGTTTCTTGTACTGTTTCTTATTCCAGAAGTGGAAACCATCTTTCAGAGAGAGAAAAATAATGATTTATATCAGCCTTTCCCACCAACAGTGGTGACTCAAGGCAGCTTATACAACAGTGTTAACCAAGTGCCGTCCAAAACTAATAAAAACATAATCATAAAAATGCAAGCCTCATCAAATAACCTGGCCAATATATAATTCCCCCAAACGCATTGGCAGCAGCAGAGAGAAGACATTAGCCTCCATCAAACGCCCTTTGAAACCATGCCTCTTGAATCAGGCCAGTGTAGGCGCCCAACTTCCTCTGGAAGGCTGTTCTATAGGGCTGGTGCCATAGCTGAAAATGGCTGCATAGAAGCCACAGCAGATCGAATAGATTCAAAGCAGGCAAGAGCTTTGAGAGTATCCTGTTCATACCAGGAGAGATGGTCCTTGAACCTGGAGAGATGGTCTAGCTTCTTTTAAAAAGGTAAAGGTCCCCTGTGCAAGCACCGGGTCATTCCTGACCCATGGGGTGACGTCACACCCCGACGTTTCCAAGGCAGACTTTGTTTGCGGGGTGGTTTGCCAGTGCCTTCCCCAGTCATCTTCACTTTACCCCCAGGAAGCTGGGTACTCATTTCACCGACCTCGGAAGGATAGAAGGCTGAGTCAACTTTGAGCCGGCTACCTGAAACCGACTTCTTTTATATGTAAATAATTAGCTAAATTTGATATTAAATTTGACACATATTCATCATTATCTCTTGCATCTTCAACAAAATTTATAATGTGAAGCATATATGTCAAATTCCAAACATGAAAGATAAAAATGGCTTGGTCGGGGAATAGCTTTAAGTCTTTAAGCCTGTTGGATGCCCGTAATGTATTGTGGTTTGCAGTCAGAATTCCTTTGTCACAAGGAGATGCGGTACTCAGGGAGTCAGTAGACATAAGAGAGATGTATGTGGAACAGGTGGCACTTCAGAGAGTGCCTTCTGTGCTGCCGATGAACCATAGCTAAAATGGCTTTAGATCTGACATGAAAAAAGTTGGTGGAATCCAATCTTTTTAAGTCCAGGTTCTTACCTCCGCTTTGTACTTGGGTGTAGGGGGTTGAGTGCAAAAAACAGATTTCTGAGCAGTTACAAAGTCTCAGATGCTGTTTTACGGTATCCATTAGAAACTTTTGTTTTCTCTGATACACAGCCTCGTCAATTACTGTCTCCATGCTTACTGTCTGTGCTGATACGCAGTCCACAAATGGTGAGGGTCAGGTAGAATGATTCTGAGTTTTCTTTTGGTGGCAAATGACATCCTGTGAACAGTTCTTAATTACAGTCATCAAAAATCTGATTTCAAGAGACGGTCACGGTGCAGGGAAACGAAGCCACTACTCGGGGCGACCTTCTTTTTGAAAGCAGGGTTTCATGGGGGTTGGGGTTGGGGTTGTGATATCAGGGCCAGCTGAAGTCTTGACCACAGGGGCTGTTCTGAAGGAGACTGCTCATCCGCATAGGTGAGGAAGTCTCCTTCGGAAGCCTGGTGGTGGGTGCAGCTGTCGAAGCTGGTTCTTTTTAGTTGGAGGGTATATCCCTCTGGACGGGACTGGGTGAGCCCCGTCTTTTAAATAAC
This sequence comes from Euleptes europaea, assembly GCF_029931775.1. Taxonomy (NCBI): domain Eukaryota; kingdom Metazoa; phylum Chordata; class Lepidosauria; order Squamata; family Sphaerodactylidae; genus Euleptes; species Euleptes europaea. The sequence goes on along the minus strand of NC_079316.1, from coordinate 29,986,103 downwards.
CCTTATGCTTAATCCAGATTAACCCACTGAATGGGGCCCTAACAAAACCAGTCAAAGATAGAAAAATGGGAGAAAGCACAGAGCCGTTCATCTGAGCAAATAGCTGAGGCGAATAGCCTATTCGGCATCGGGCAAATTCTCAGGTTTTTGTATTTGGTCTACCCAAAACCCGAATATTGCCTAAGCGGCTAATTTCGGGTTTATTTTCGGTTTGGGTAGTGCTCAAGGTAAGGGAGATCACATCCACTCTTTGATACAGTGATTGCTGCCACCAATGTATGAACTAGGAGAAGGTACAGAGAGATTTGGGGGGGGGCAGTATGGATGCAGCAGAATGTCCAGCATCTGTTGATCATTGTGCATGTGTGCATTGAAGGTTAGAACATGCCCGTGTTGGAATCTACCACCTAAAGTGATGGCTTCTAATCTATAGGAACAGTACTGAGAAAGAGTAAAAAGGTGTAAAGGTTCATTAGCTGCTAAAAAGAACCTGATAGGGTTCCACAGTTTCTGAAAATGAGCTGTGACGTTTTGTGTGCTCCAGATTGCTCACACAAGCCATTTATTGCATCTGGAAGCATAGTGGTCTCTGTTTTTGCCCTTTGTCTTACTAGCTATGCTAGGATAAGACCCTATGAAATATTTGTCTAGACATCCTTGGAGGGGAGTAACAAAACTTTTTACATTCTATTAGCCTCTAAGACCTTAATTTACCAGGATAGCCATTTCACATGATCATTGCATGAAGCCCCATAATAGCTTGTCCCATCACAGTGAAGCTGGAAAGGACATAGGCCTGAACATCCTCTTTTGTCCCTTGGTCTTTCGCACTGAGCAGTATGCAACCACTGGGATTCGTTTGTTATTTTTATGAAAAGTTGTCATGTTTTGATTTTTACTGTAAAGGGCCACTTAAAAATCCATCTGTTATTAATCTGACATTATTTTTGTGTTCTCTGCATTTCTCAGCACAGCTCATATGTCTTGTATTAAATTTTTACATTAAGTAGTATTGGGCAATCTCCTTTTTACGACATCCAAGTGAAACGGTATAAGTGCAGTTCCTGAAAAATTCACTGCAAAAAAAGAGAGGCATACCTGGCATACACTGGTTTCCCCAAAGAAATCAACTTGTCCTGTTGTCAGTGTCAAAAATATTACACCAGCTGAGATAAAAATAACTTAGCCGGTAGAACTTCATCTACCTGAACAGCACATATGAAATTAGTGTTTAGATGACTGGAAGTTTGAATAATAATGTGTGTTGCGTAGGACTGTAAGAATGAGTACAGTGATTTCTTTGACCATTGATCTCAGGCTGTTTATGAGTTCTTTACAGATACTTTGAGGCAGCATTAGGAATCACTGGAACCTCAGTGGCTTTACTATAGAGTTTCCAGCAATTCCTAGAGCTACTCAGTTCTTGTAGGCTATCGGGGCTGTGTGACCGTGTTCTTGGTATTTTCTTTCCTGACGTTTCGCCAGCAGCTGTGGCAGGCATCTTCCACAGTTGCTGGTGAAACGCCAGGAAAGAAAATACCAAGACCATGGTCACACAGCCCCGGTAGCCTAAAAGAACCGATGAACTGACCGTGAAAGCCTTCAACAATACCTAGAGCTATTGTTTGTAACTTCTAGGCAAAACCCGACACCACATGCACCCCTCCATGTCCCTGCCCCCAGCAATCCTGCTGCCTGACAGGCTCAGCCTGACAACCATAGGATACACCTGTGCAACACCGTTATAAAGCTTGGAATGCATGTTTTCGTGAAGAAAAACCACTCAACAGTAGATACTTTGAGACCATTTTCATTTGCTTCTTCTAGAGTTAAATTTCTCCAGTTATTAACATTGAGAAGAAACCCCCCCACACACACATGTCTGCTCTTGATTTTTGTGAGAGTGATTAAAAACAATTTGTTGCATGTTTTGGGGCAGGGGTTCCTGACTGGATATATATAAAATGAAATGCTCCTTACTTTTGCTTAGACAGTTTGCTTAGACAATTCCAGTTTTAGCTAATCCAAATATGACTGCTCTTGAACTTAATACACCGCAGAAAGTAATGGAAATTTATTTTTGGCACCCGTTATAATAGATCATTCCACAGAAGTAGACACAAAGGTTTCCAAAGAGTAAAATAAAATAAAGCCAATTGTAATGGCATGCAGCCCATTAACCACAACTTTGGTGAGCAAGCCAAACCATTCAGACCGTTATTTCATTCACATGTACCAATGACTTAGGCTGAAAGACTCAGACCAGATTTTGACTCTGAAATTATTGAGATTTAGTGAGCAAGCAGAACCAGGTTCCTGTTATCCCAATGAAGCTCCTGCTTCTTGCAGAGCTTGCTTTCCTCTTTGCATACAGGTATTGAGCCCTACCTCCCCTCCCCACCAGCAATGCCTCTTTCTGGTGTTTCCTAGTCTTCTTTGTACCTTCTCAAGCCAGCCTTCATTTTCTTGGAGCTCTTTTCCTTGCCTCCTGGACATGCACCACTGGGGACCTTAACCAAGAGAACTTGGCTTGCTCCAGTCAGTGGTGAAGTAGTCTTTCCCATCCCACAGACTACCGGGAGGGTCCCTGTGGTCCCTGTGGTCTACTTACCAGTTGCCTGTAGACCACAGTTCAATAATTACTGGGCTATGTGAATCATGAAGCAAAGTTAAGGAATTCTATTTTACTCAGAGACATAATTGCTTTCGGAATTGCAAGGGAGAGTACCTTCTTATAAGGATTATTACCTTGCCCTATCCCAGAGATCGAGAGCAAGCATGGTGAAGTGGCTAGAGTGGCTAGAGTGGCAGACTCTAATCCAGAGAACCGGGTTTGATTCTCTACTCCTCCACATGAAGCCAGCTGGGTGACCTTGGGTCAGTCACTGTTCTCTCAGAACTCTCTCAGCCCACATGGAGACAGGCAATGGCAAACCACTCCAAACATCTCTTACCTTGAAAACCCCACGGAGTTGCCGTAAATCAGCTGTAACTTGATGGCAAAATCACACACACTTTCTAGAGGTAACATTCTAGAGGTAACATACCTGTAACATGCTTTAACCTAAATCCCAGGAATAATCAAGATTGCATTTTTCTTTCTCTCTACAAATGATTTCTCTAAGGAAGGCAGGTGGTTGGTCGATTAGCTGTATATATGTTTGTCTGGTGTTTGATGTTTTCAAATTTATTTATTTGGCTTTTGGAGAACTTTTAATTAATTCTGTAAAACAACATAGTCTAACAAGGCTAGATACCCGTTGACTTCTTTTTTCACATTTTGCTGTAATTCATAGATGTTCTTCCACAGAAGAAAATAATTCCATTGGAATCTACCATTGCCCCTCTGGAAAGTGGACTTAAAAACGTTGTATGCATGAACACTCCAAACTGTTCTTAAGCTTGGGTTTTGGCATTAAATGCATAACATCCAATAACTGATATAGTCTGCTGTACTAAAATGCAAGTGGAAAAAAACTACAGCCAGGATGTTTTCACAAGGAATCAAAATATAATAAAAAATGAGATTTGTTTGCATCTCACCTTTAAGTTTCCTCTTTGCACTGTTGCTACTGGCAGAGAATACACTTCCTGGCCTGTTTTAAAGACCGCTTTGGTCTTTTCTCCCCTGCTTAAGGTATTAGCAGTCACAGGCCATACAAGAGCTTCACCAAGCCTGTCCAGTGTATGTACTATTATTCCTGGGTTGTAGCTGTGGAAAGTGTGTCTATGATCCCAAAGTTGCCAAGTTTTTATGTGCTGATGAAGAAGCAGACCAGTAACTAGAGGGAACACCGCAAGTCAGATATGTGCAATTTTTTGTTTTAAGGTTCCTCCAATCCAATTAAGGGAGTTTATACTTAGGTAGAGTCGCCAACCTCCAGGTATTAGCTGGAAATCTCCTGCTGTTACAACTGATCTCCAGCTGATAGAGTTCAGTTCACCTGGAGAAAATGGCCGCTTTGGCAATTGGACTCTATGGCATTGAAGCCTCCCCAAACCCTTCCCTCGTCAGGCTCCACCCAAAACCTTCCCACTGGTGGTGAAGTGGGACCCGGCAACCCTATACTTAGGCTATGTGTAAGTCAGTTCACATTTTCCTGTCGGTTATGATATAGATATTGCATTCTTGGGGTGAGGAAATGCCTTATTTTCAGGAAGAAGACTTAGGGGTGGCCCCAATGACTGATGGGGAAAGACTTCTTCCGGCAAAGAAAAGTCATTGTTCTTCACCAAGGGAGTCATTGGATTCAACCTATCATATATCTAATAAGCAAGTATTTTGTCGAAGGCTTTCACGGTCAGAGTACATTGGTTCTTGTAGGTTATCCGGGCTGTGTAACCGTGGTCTTGGAATTTTCTTTCCTGACGTTTCGCCAGCAACTGTGGCAGGCATCTTCAGAGTAGTAACACTGAAGGACAGTGTCTCTCCAGAGACACTGTCCTTCAGTGTTACTACTCTGAAGATGCCTGCCACAGTTGCTGGTGAAACGTCAGGAAAGAAAATTCCAAGACCACGGTTACACAGCCCGGATAACCTACAAGAACCAAGCAAGTATTTCCTCACAATGCTGTAAATATTGCAGTACACGCTTTGGAGGTAGCAGGTATATGCCGCTTCTTCAGACTGGAACTATTTGTGGAAACTCATGTGTACCCTGGGATACATGTGAGTTCCCTCAGCAGGCCCACAGCAACCCCCTGGGAATGCCTCTGGTTGGGGAAATGATGCGAGAGAAAAGCTGAAGCCCTTTCTCCATGTGTACAGTGGTCCCGATCCTCATCAGGCACTGCACATGCAGGGATTAAGGACAACTCATGTGTCTGCTTGGCAAGCAGAAGGTCCCAGGTTCAATCCCCGGCATCTCCAGTTAAAGGGTCTCGGCAGGTAAGTGAAAGACCCCTGCCTGAGACCCTGGAGAGCCGCTGCTGGTCTGAGTAGACAATACTGACTTTGATGGACCACGTGTCTGATTCAGTATAAGGCAGTTTTCATGTGTCAATGCGTTCTATACAACACAGGGTGAGAGGCCAGCCCCAGCCTGTGTTCTCCATAATGTGTGAAGATGGATCTAGTCGAAACTAGGGCTGAGCATTCGATAAAACCCGAATAGAAAAAAAAAATGAAAAAATGACATTTCAGCTTTTCTGGGTTTGGGTTTTACTGGATGCAACAACAACAACAACAAAAAGAAAAAAAAGAAAAAAGGGGAAATAGCCTAGCCAAAATGGGCAATTCTTGAATAAGCCGAAAATATATTCAGCTTTTTCGGGGTTCAGCTATTTTCCTCCCTTGCAAGAAGAAAGCTCTCCTTGCTTCAGGCAAGTGGGGAGAGCTTTGTTAAGAGCCACTCTGCCAGGCTTTGCAGGGTGGATCTTAACGAAGCCCCCCCACCTTCCTGGCAGTCCTGGGAAGGTGGGCGAGGGGGACTTCGTTAAGATCCACCCTGCCAAGCCTGGCAGAGTGGCTCTTAACAAAGCTCTTCCCATCTGCCTTCCCGGGACTCCCGGGAAGGATCAGTTAGATCCACCCTGCCAAGCCTGGCAGCATGGATCTTCCTGGGACTCCCGGGAAGGTGGGCGGGGGAAGCTTCAGTTAGATCCATGCTGAATTTTTTTCAGTATTTTTGGGATTTGGGTTTACTGAACCTGAAATTTTCTGAAAAATCCAGAAAGCTCTGATTTTTCGAAACATAGTAAAATTGGAGCATTGTAGTTAAGTTGTAGATATTGATATAATGCTGTGTGGGCCAACCAAATGGTGCGTGCAAGCAATCCACCATAGCCAGAAACCTAACAAGCTTACAAAAATTCTCTTTGATTTATTATTCAAATATGTGCAAGTTAAACGATAAAATGTTACTTACAATAATATATGGAACAGTAAAATCTGTTACTTAAAATGTCTCAGGATTATGGCCACATGTTAGCACTAGTGACTTCCTTGCCGGGGGTTGAAATTTCTAGCCCCATTTCCCCCCCTGATGCCAACTGTACAGTGAGTATCACCAAGGTTTTTACCCTGGAGATGCTGTTTTGCCTTGACAACCTATCATAAGGAGGCTGCTGCAATGAAAAATTATTACTGTAGAAAACACAGATGAAAGGTAAGGTTACGCTGAGATGCACCATATTGCCTTGATCAAATGAATCTTTGGTCATTATAGGCTGGTGCTGGAATCCCACCCACCTGAGCTATCACCTGCGCATCTAGTCTTGCTTACCCACATCTGCTGTAATGCATAATTCTGTGTGAGACACAAATCCGAAGTGTGGACTTCCAAAACTGGGCCAAGAGGAAAAACTGGATCAGATGTTAAAGGGAGGCAAAAGCAAAACTCTCAGGTTCGGGGGTTCCTGTCGGGTGGGGGGACCTAGAAAAATGTAACAGATGTACAGTAGCAGTAGAATATTATGTTTTGCCAACTATCTGAATAGTTTTACCAGACATTCAGAGAGGGATGTTGCTCAGCTTGGCTCCATTTTGTCTGCCATTAAAGATGCCTGTACTCCTCTTCCAACCCAATCTAAAGACCGTTCCAGGGTTTGCTGCCTCTACAAAAAGACATTAGCCACCAGCCAAACCACTGGCGAGTCTGCCTTCTCCTGAAGACCAACATCAACTTGGACTCACAAGCAATAGACATGACCTCCTATTACTGCTAGAATTGGCAGCACTGAGAGAGCAATGGAGAGAAGAATAGTGGAAACTAGATTTCTCCCCAGGATTCAGTATCACAACCAACAAATTTTGTGTCAGTTCCTTTGGCCTTGACATCTCTATGACGAAAGGTGACGGTTGCAGAGCAGAACTACAACCGAAATCAGAATTTTTTTTGATGTGAAGATGCTTGTAAAGATTTTCACAGGAAGCTTCTTAATCCTTTACAACTGCATTCGGTTAATGACTGTTCCTTTGTTAGCAGAACCCACATCGCATTTTTCCGAGCCTGGATTGCCACAATACTCAAGTTTTGTAAACTTCCAAATTCAAGGATGTGCCAGTATTTTAAGGTTCTATTTACATTATTTGAATTATGGAAGAAGAAGAAAAAACTAAACTGTGTGCATTTTTCCACCACTTTTTGTTTGTTTTATAGGTTCTACTTTTCACATTTAATATGTAATCAAGAGAGAATTTCTCAGAATTTCTTGGTATCCCAGTGGAGACCCCAAAAATGTTCACTGTGCATTCACCTGGGTAGCTCATCTATGAGCTCACTGGGTGGCCTCAGACAGTGTTCTTAGCCAGATCAAGTATCATGCTAGCCCTTGGTTTGGCATTACAAGACTTGAGCTCACATAGTCTCTTCTGCCCTCACATGCTAAGAATTTCTTCCCTCCCTTCCTATTTGGAAGCAAAGCCTAGTTTACTGTTACATCTGAACCAGAAAACCAGGGTTAGAACACTTTCTCCCAAATAGCTTGATAGTGGTTTGCAGGTCTGATGAAAATGGGTGTGTGTATGTGTAACAGAATTACACATATTATTGACAGAGTGGACAGAGGAAAAAAGTTCCATATAGGAGAACCAAGTGAAGATGATGGACACACAAAATAAAGAACTTCTTTAACACAATGCAAAATTGTAGAACTCTCAGCCATGGAATGTAGTGATAGCCACTAGTTCCAGAAGAGAATTAGGCGGATATACAGAGGTTAGGTCCATAAATGGCTAAATGGAACTTCCATATTCATAAATAAGTATACTTCTGAATACTAATTACTGGGAAGCAACAATGGGGGGAAATTGTGACCTCTGAGACCATGCTTGTAGGCCTTCTGGGGCATCTAGTTGACGTCTGTGGGACACAATACTGGATTAGAAGGACCACTGGTCTGTTCTTGCAGGATTTTCCTTATGGAGGGGATGAGGGGATATATACAAAATATGAATGAGCACATGAACTGGAGACCCATTTATGTGAACTTCAGCTAGCCATGACTTCTTGCCTTCAGTTACATGTTTAATATGTGTGTGTTAAGTGCCGTCAAGTCGCTTCCGACTCATGGCGACCCTATGAATGAAAGTCCTCCAAAATGTCCTATCTTTGACAGCCTTGCTCAGATCTTGCAAATTGAAGGCTGTGGCTTCCTTTATTGAGTCAATCCATCTCTTGTTGGGTCTTCCTCTTTTCCTGCTGCCCTCAACTTTTCCTATCATGACGGTCTTTTCCAGTGACTCTTGTCGTCTCATGACGTGACCAAAATACGACAGCCTCAGTTTAGCCATTTTAGCTTCTAGGGTCAGTTCAGGCTTGATTTGATCTATAACCCACTGATTTGTTTTTTTGGCAGTCCACGGAATCCGTAACACTCTCCTCCAACACCACATTTCAAAGGAATCTATTTTCTTCCTATCAGCTTTCTTCACTGTCCAGCTTTCACACCCATACATAGTAATAGGGAATATGATGGCATGAATTAATCTAGTCTTGGTGGCCAGAGTCACATCCTTACACTTCAAAATCTTTTCTAGCTCCTTCATGGCTGTCCTTCCCAGTCTCAATCTCCTTCTAATTTCTTGGCTGCAGTCTCCCTTTTGGTTGATGGTGGAGCCAAGGAATAGAAAGTCTTGAACCATTTCAATTTCCTCATTGTCAACCTTAAAGTTGTGTAATTCTCCTGTAGTCATTACTTTTGTTTTCTTGATGTTCAGCTGTAGTCCTGCTTTGGCACTTTCTCTTTTAACTTTCAGCAATAGTTGTTTCAAATCTTCACTATTTTCTGCCAATAATGTAGTGTCATCAGCATATCTCAAATTATTAATGTTCCTCCCTCCAATTTTCACTCCACCTTCATCTAAATCTAATCCAGCTTTCCTAATTATATGTTCTGCATATAGATTGAAGAGATAGGGAGATAAAATACATCCTTGTCTGACACCTTTGCCAATTGGAAACCATTCCGTTTCTCCATATTCTGTTCTGAGGCCTCTTGTCCAGAGTACAGGTTGCGCATCAAAACGATCAGATGTAGTGGCACACCCATTTCCTTTAAAACCAGCCATAGCTTTTCATGATCCACACAGTCAAAAGCTTTGCTGTAATCTATGAAACACAAGCTGATTTTCTTCTGAAATTCTCTCGTACGCTCCAGTAACCAGCGTATATTTGCAATATGATCTCTAGTGCCTCTTCCTTTTCTGAAACCAGCTTGAACATCAGGCATTTCTCGTTCCATATATGGTAACAGCCTTTGCTGTAAGATTTTGAGCATCACTTTACTTGCATGAGAAATTAATGCAATGGTCCGATAGTTGTTGCAATCTTTGATGTCTCCTTTCTTGGGAATTGGAATGTAAATGGACTGTTTTCAGTCTGTGGGCCATTGTTTTGTTTTCCATATCTGTTGGCATATTCTTGTCAAGATTTTGATGGACTCCGTTTCTGTGGCTTGGAATAGCTCTATTGATATCCCATCTGCTCCTGGTGATTTGTTTCTCCCGATTGCTCTCAATGCAGCTTTCACTTCACTTTCTAAAACTGTAGGTTCTTCTTCAAAAGATTCTTCTTGGAAAGAATCTTTTATCCTTTCATCTCTTCTGTATAGTTCTTCAGTGTATTGTTCCCACCTTTTCTTTATTTTGTCCTGTTCAGTTAATGTATTTCCATGCTGATCTTTCAGCATGCCTAACCGTGCTTTAAATTTCCCTTTGATTTCTTGGATCTTGTGGAATAGATCTCTTGTTCTTCCTTTTTTGTTGTTCTCTTCTATTTCTTTACACTGGTTATTATAATAGGTCTCTTTGTCTCTACGTGCTAGTCGCTGGAACGTTGCACTTAGACTTTTGATTCTTTTTCTGTCACCTTCTACTTTTGCTTCTCGTCTATCTCTGGCAATTTTAAGAGTTTCCTCAGACATCCATCGAGGTTTTTCTTTTCTTTTGGCTACAGGAATAGTCTTTGCACATTCTTCCTTGATAATATCTCTAGTTTCCACCCATAGTTCTTCAGGTTTACATTCACTTGAACTTAGTAATGCAAATCTGTTCCTTACATGGTCTTTAAACTCTTCCGGAATATTGCTTAGATTGTATTTTGGTGCTATGAATGTTTTGGTGTTTTTCTTAAGCTTTATCTTTATTTTCGATATTAGCAATTCATGATCTGTACCGCAGTCGGCTCCTGGTCTTGTTTTGGCCGAGAGAATAGAGCTTCTCCATCTTCTGCTTCCAATTATATAATCTATTTGATTTCTATACTGGCCGTCTGGTGATGTCCATGTATACAATCGTCTATTCGGTTGCCTGAAACATGTGTTTGCAATGAACAGATAGTTGTCTTCACAGAATTCTACGAGGCGTTCTCCTGCTTCATTCCGTGCTCCTAGCCCAAATCTGCCAACAACATTTGATTCTGCTTTGTTTCCTACTTTTGCATTCCAATCACCTATGATTATCAGCATATCTTGTTTAGGTGTGTGATCAATTTCTTCCTGAACACTGGCATAAAAACTTTCAATTTCTTCCTCATCAGCATCTGTAGTTGGGGCATAAACTTGAAGGATGCTTATGTTGATAGGCTTTCCCTGAAGTCTGATTGATATTATTCGGTCAGACTTTGCATTATAGCTCCTGACTGCCTTTGCTACATCTTGCCTCACTATTAAAGCAACTCCGTTTCTTCTCTTTTTGTCATTCCCTGAATAAAACACTTCGTAATTTTCTGATTGAAAATGTCCTAATCCAGTCCACTTTAATTCACTTATTCCCAGGACTGAAATGTCCATACGTTCCATTTCTTGTTTAACAATTTCAAGCTTACCCTGATTCATGCTTCTCACATTCCATGTTCCTATTTTATGCGTCGAACAGCTTCGGACTTTCCTTTTGCATCTATTCATGTCAACCACTGAACGTCCTTTCGGCTTTAGTCCAATCGCATCATTAAGAACAGCGCTACTCGTACTTGTCCTCTGCTCTACCCCAGTAGCAGATTGAGTGCCATCCGACCTGGGGGTCCCATCTTCCAGCACTATATCTTTTTTCATTTTGGTTTGTCTCATCATAGGGTTTTCAAGGTAAAGGTTGTTCAGAAGTGGTTTACCAGTGCCTTCTTCTGCGCAGTACTAACCAGAGTTAGCCGTAGTGGCACTGCCGTTGTCTACGAAAGATCTTCCGCCAGTGTCACCTTCCACTACTGCTGCTGCCCAGTAGCTAACCTTCAGGGATTCCTCTACCCCCATCCCCATTGGAACTGCCTGTTCTCTTCTGCGGATGTGGCCATTGATCCCTTAAGGGGGTGGATGCATCTTCGTCTGGTGTCTCAGCTGTGACCATTCCGTCTTGAGTGACTCTGCTAGGAGTTTAGTCTCTTGATAGAGTCTAGACCCCTTACGGTGTTGCTCTCAGCTTCCCTGACACTCACAAACCCCCTCACCACGTTAAGGTGTGCATGCAGAAGGGGGTGTTTAATATAGTCATCTGTAAAAACAAATAGCCTATCTCGTAAGCTAGTTGTGATGGTCAGGGAGATAAGAAACAGTAAGATATCTTGCACTCCAAAAGCTCAATAGAGTTGATAAATAACTCCTTCAAGATCTTCTCTCAATCAGTTCTGTAGCATCCATATGGTAATGAGAGGTTGCACGTCATCTGCTCAGTGTAATGTGGAATCTGTAACCACTGTCATCAAACGATTGTAACCACAAACTATTGTGTCAGAAGGAAAGAGAAGAAAACAGGAAAGGCAATTTATATGAATCATATTAGGACATGTGAAAGTAACGGATGTCCCCACTGAAAATAAATCTATTTCAAATTTGGATAGAATATTTAAGATGCAATGCCTTCTGTGTAATAAAGGGGCAACTGCTTCCCTGTCTTTACATTTAGGCTGGAAAGATTTGGCCACACACCCTTAATAAAGAAGAACAATGACAACAAGTCTTTACTGGAAGAATGGTTTGTGTTAAGGCTAAGTGATCTTTTTAAAAGTCTATTTTCTTTTTCCCTGACAGTAGGCTGCTGTATTTCTCTGGAGAAAAGAATTAAATTAAGCTGAAGGGGAAATTTGTTTTGAGTTCCAATGGCAATTTTTAACTCACTACAGTGGGAGAATGAGACAAAATTCCATATTGATTCTGCTTGGCTTTATACTTTTCTGCTATTTTGTTCTCTCTTTCAGTGTCATAAGAACCCATAAGAAATGGGTTGTTTTACACACACACACACACACACCATTGTCTAATTAAGAAAAGCCTGTAAAGAGCAGGGAGTAAATGTTTCGTTTGGTAACAGGCTTTGTTTCAGTAACGAGAAGTAACATGGACATAGGCCACTCTGTGTTCAGAGTAAACACCGCCATATGTAGGACTATAACAGAAGACGACACAGTCATCTGGTGCTTCTTAGTCATGTCAAGCTATTCAACTCTGTCTGCACAAAGCCAAGGCTAGCTTATGATCTGAAACGTTTGTCCACAGCTGGAGTTTGAACTAGTTCCAGCATACCAAATAAAGTTCCAAGGACTTGGGGAAGGGGGGCGGGGCAGAAAGAAACCTGAAAAATCTTTGAAGTCTCTATTCATAATCCTGACATTTTTAAAATGAAAAGCAGGGTTTTTCTTCTAATACCTCTGCAGTGTGGCACTTAATATTTCAAACCAGTTCCAATCCATTAATTTCAGTAGACTATCATTCAGCTGCCATCTCTTTTTGAATATAGAGCTGAAATGAATTTGGAGAACCAATTCTCATACAAAGCATTTTTCATGACCCTTTAACCAATTTTCCCCTCTCCCTTAGCACTACACAATATACCCATTGGAACTCTTTACAGAGGGATATATAAAAAAATTATGCCATGCCAAGCCTACTTCAACTCCTAATTTAATATTTAGGAGTGGGACTTTTAGCTGAAGGGTTCCCTGTGCTCACTCAGCATCTCCATTCTTTCTGATATCCTTATGAGCAATTCCATTCAATAGCATCAGGTACAAGTAGGATTGCCAGATCCAGGTTGGGAATGTCCTGGAGATCTGGGAATGGAGCCTGGGGAGGACTGGGACCTCAGTGGGGTACCATGCCATAGGGTCCACCCTCCAAAGCATCCACTTTCTCCAGGGGAACTGATCTTTGTTGTCTGGAGATGAGTTGTAATTCCCCAGCTTCCCTGGAAGCTGGTATCTCTAGGTACAAGTGGCATGGAGTTGATGGTCCCTAGTTTTGGGCATGGGGGTTGTCTTCATGGCATAGTGGTTAAGAGCAGTGGTTTGGAGCGGTGGACTCTGATCTGGAGAAACAGGTTTGATTCCCCACTCCTCCACATGAGCAGCGGAGGCTAATCTTGTGAACTGGATTTGTTTTCCCATACCTCCACATGAAGCTAGCTGGGTGACCTTGGGCTAGTCACAGCTCTCTCAGCCCCACCTACCTCACAAGGTGTCTGTTGTGTGGAGGGGAAGGGAAGGTGATTGTAAACCTTCTGGTTTGATTCTTAAGTGGTAGAAAGAGTCAGCATATAAAAACCAACTCTTCTTTTTCTTCTTCTTCTTCTTCAAATGATCGAGAGCATCATTTTTAGACCCCTTTGTTGAAATGGCTCATCCCTCCTTGCATCACAGTGGGAGTGTGAATTCTATGGGTCCTGCTATTGGAATGAGGCCAATCACTGCTATTGGAATGACTGCTATTGGTGAGGAAAGTAACCTGTGAGGGATGGTGGCCTGGAGTGGACAGCCCAGCAGACAGACTGCCCTTGACTGATGAGTTCCTCTGTCAGAACTGGAAGCCTGAGAAGGTCAAATAGAATCTTATTGGCCCCTTGTGTCACCTGATATTTGCTGCACCAGATGCTGTACCTTCCAACCATCTGTAGCAATGGGTTGCAATACGTTTTGGCTCTCAGTTCCAAGGTCAAACTTGAAGGTGGAACACAAATCTGTATTGTTTCTTAAAGGCAGCTGCATAAAAATAGCCGTGAAAAACTGGCACTCTTTACTGGTTCAGCTAAACAGGTACACATGGAATACAAACCGCAGTAAATCCTTGAAGAGTTCAAAACAATTTTAGTTCTTGAGGGGGGGAAAAACCCTCCCAGAGGGCATGTCATTAAATGTGTAATGTCGATATAAGTTACACATAGGCTACCATGTGTAACTGAAAGTAAAAGATTGATTGGGAGTTTAACAAAGAATGTTATCAATAATCAGACACATTAAGACCTGGGGATTTTGGAAATGCTTTTGTAGTTAAAAGTCTTTAAATGTTGCAGTTAAAAAAACAACACAACAGAGAAGGCCAAATAAGGTTTCACACCTGATGGGTTAGGGAGAACTTGTGGGCTGCCACCTTCATGGACTGTTAAGAGAATCATAAGGAATTAGATGTGCCTATGACTGCTTTCGCCCTGACCTGGATGGCCCAGGCTAGCCTGATCTCGTCAGATCTCAGAAGCTAAGCAGGGTCAGCCCTGGTTAGTATTTGGATGGGAGACCACCAAGGAATACCAGGGTTGCTGTGCAGAGGAAGGCACTGGCAAACCACCTCTGTTAGTTTCTTGCCATGAAAACCCCAAAAAGGGGTCGCCATAAGTCGGCTGCGACTTGACGGCACTTTACACACACACACATGACCGCTTTCAGATCCACTATGTAGCTATGTTGTATAAGGACAAATATATGTACACTCATGAGGAGCAATCCTAAACAAGCCTCCTCAGAACTAAGTCCCATTTTAGTCAGTGGGGCTTACTCCCACAACAGTGTACTTAGGATTGCAGCCATAGTAACAGAAACCTGTGTGTCAATAATTCCACACATATCCAATGCAATTGGATATATATATGATATGAGGACTTTTGTATATCCAGGTAGCAGTTTTACACTCAAACTACTACCGTAGAATGTGACGAATCTCTTTATAAAGATGTGCAATTAGATCTTTGGAGAAAATGTGGTCTGGTATGGGTTAATATTATTCAATTTGCATATGAGTCTCCTAGAGATACACATTCCAGCAGAGATGCTGTTGCAATCTTGTTTTTCATCAAGGGTTTCCTGCCCCTGAAGCCATCCATCTTTGGAGTTGTCAGGATTCCAGAGAGTTCTGTTTAGGCAGCCCCAGCACTGAAGATGCTGTAACAGGGTGAGCTTTTTGCGTTGTGGTCCCAAGCAGAGTTACACCAGTGTTCAATCACTGACTGCAGTGCGCTGAGACTGGAGTAACTCTGCATAGGATTGTACCGTTAGTTTCTTTTCCTTTGTGCACAGTCTTGACGAATGAACATGAAGTTTCCACTGCCTTTCTGGATGCACATACTATTCCTTTTGTTTGGGATCTTTTTATAGTCTCCATAAATAATCTGAGCTGTGGTTTTGCTTCAGGACTGAAATGCTGCACAGAAGCAATACAGTAGTTTAATAAGGAATTCAGAAATGTTGAGCTAACCCCGTAAAGTATTCTGATGAAATATTTATGTTAATAAGGGCAGCTTCTTAAGAACCCTACTCTTCAGTGCTGATAACCAATCCAGATAGAGTTGTTTAACTTTCCTTTTGGCCTCCTTTTTTTATCTCACTCATACAAACTTTTAGTGAGGCTTATATTTTGTTTTACAAAAAGAATCTTCAGCAGTTTTAATGGATTACCTAAACTGAATTATGCAAATAACTACATATGAGCAACACAAATAATTTGGTGCAGTGAATATTAAACTAGAGGTACTTTCTGCTGCACAATCTTTTTGGGTCCCATGTATCAGTATTATAATTTTCCAGAAATTTAATAGTTTAATTTGTCTGCCAATTGTGGAATCCACAGTGCAGACCCAGGGTGGAAGTATTTGTGCCTTCATTTTTTGACATTGCCTTTCTCACAGATGTGCCCTGGAATGTAAAGGAGGGTAACTGGGAAGCTTTAAATTAGAGTGAAGGAAGGCTTTGAAGGCATGGTAGATGCTTGACAGGCTAAAAATGGGGAAATATCCATTTTATATCTACAATTTTCCCATATGAAAAGGGTATTTTTTGTCAGCCAAGCAATTTAATATATAAGCTTGGTACCATAGGGAAAGGAAAGACAGAAATGATTAAAAATAATCCATCTGCATTGGAAGAGAACTGCACAGAGATTCATTAAGAGTGACGTCTACAGAGGTAGCCAACACCAATTAAAACATCTCAGATAGATGTTTAGAATCCTATATAAATAGTCAGTATGCTTGGGTAAATGATCATTCTTATGTCTAAAGGAGAAGCGGGTTGTTGAAGTTTGGTTATGTAAATTATGTCGTGCCAGCAGCTGCCAAATAAAGACATGCGAAATATTGTCGAAGGCTTTCAGGGTCAGAGTACATTGGTTCTTGTAGGTTATCCGGGCTGTGTAACCGTGGTCTTGGAATTTTCTTTCCTGACGTTTCGCCAGCAACTGTGGCAGGCATCTTCAGAGTAGTAACACTGAAGGACAGTGTCTCTCAGTGTCAAGGGTGTAGGAAGAGTAATATATAGTCAGAAAGGGTTGGGTTTGAGCTGAGTATTGTCCTGCAAAAGTATTGTCCTGTAAGTATCAAGATAATGTGCTAATGAGGGTATGGTATGTTAATATGGAACCATTGTATCCTGAAGTGATCTGTTAATGTGTGTAATCCAAAGATAATCTGTATGGCTATTGTTGAATGTTGTCTTTGTCTGGAGGTTTTTCAGGGCAGGAAGCCAAGCCTTATTCATTCTTAAACTCTCCTCTTTTCTTGGTTCTTGTAGGTTATCCGGGCTGTGTAACCGTGGTCTTGGAATTTTCTTTCCTGACGTTTCGCCAGCAACTGTGGCAGGCATCTTCAGAGTAGTAACACTGAAGGACAGTGTCTCTCAGTGTCAAGGGTGTAGGAAGAGTAATGGCCAACCTGAGAAATCAGCAGTGGCTGAACATGGACTGACACAAACAGGGCACAGGGTCTTATTCCAAGACACTGAAAGACTGGACAATTCTACCAACTATTTTGTCAGATTGCACAGAGAAGCCATTGAAATTCATAAACATCAGCACAACTTTAACAGAAAAGAGGAGAGTTTAAGAATGAATAAGGCTTGGCTTCCTGCCCTGAAAAACCTCCAGACAAAGACAACATTCAACAATAGCCATACAGATTAGCTTTGGATTACACACATTAACAGATCACTTCAGGATACAATGGTTCCATATTAACATACCATACCCTCATTAGCACATTATCTTGATACTTACAGGACAATACTTTTGCAGGACAATACTCAGCTCAAACCCAACCCCTTTCTGACTATATATTACTCTTCCTACACCCTTGACACTGAGAGACACTGTCCTTCAGTGTTACTTCTCTGAAGATGCCTGCCACAGTTGCTGGCGAAACGTCAGGAAAGAAAATTCCAAGACCACGGTTACACAGCCCGGATAACCTACAAGAACCAAAGACATGCGACTACACCAAACTATGGTTTACTGATGTATTCAAAATGGCTGACCTGCATTATCAATGATGCTTAGTGTTTAACTGGGAGTTGAAGCTAAGGCAGACTACTGTCTGCCCACATTACAGGCAACACCACCCTGGCTTGAAACTTGGCCAGTGCAACTACTGACCATGCTCATCCTGCACCTCAATTATGCCAAGGGGTGCCAAGACTCTAACCCTCCCCCAAATTGTCATTCAAGCTACTGAGGGTCTGGCTGCTGCTGCACATCAAGGGTGTCCTTTCTACAACCCATCCCTCTGCTCCAGGCAATGATGGGCCATTTTAGGAATGGCCCTTCCTCCTTAGGTGCCTAGGGGCATTTGCTAGTTATCTCTGCTTTCTGTTATCTCTGCCTACCAGTTATCTCTTCCCTGTCCTCTCCAGTTATGGCCCATCCAATGTGTGTTAAGTGCTGTCAACTCACTTCCAACTCATGGCAACCCTATGAATCAATGTCCCCCCAAATGTCCTATTGTTAACAGTCTTGCTCAGGTCTTGCAAACTGAGGGCCGTGGCTTCCTTTATAGAGTCAATCCATCTCATGTTGAATCTTCCTCTTTTCCTGCTACCTTCATCTTTACCACAACTCCCAGAACAGCATGGAGCAGGTGAAAAAAAGATCTCTTCTAGGCCAGATGGAAAAGATCCAAAAAAATTTGCTCAGCCCCGTAATCACATGCTATATAAAAGGGTGGGTGGAAGGATTAGGTGCATGAAGTTAAGCCTGCAAACAGGAAGATGGGGTACCTTATAAGCATCTTCATCCTACCTCCTCCCCATTGTCTGAACCTAAACCCTGTTTGACCAAGTAAGTCCCTGCTTTATTTGAATTATGTGGGCTGATACAAGGTGATCCTTGGCTGCATTATAGCCATGAATGGATTATATATTCTGTTGTTTTGTCATCCTCTGTTCAGCTAGATCTACATTACTTTTATTATTGTCGTTATTGTTATTAACTGTACTTCCATATTTAGTTTAAATGTTCAGGTCAGACTCCTTCAATTGGTGCAATGTTGACAAAGTTTTGGAGGTTGTTTGCAAAGTCCTTTTTAATAGCATATTAGTGTTTAGATTTATTTGAATTCATCAAAATGGGATTACATTCTGATTACTCATTAATCAAACTGGGCCAGATGTTTGCAAGCAAACAAACCAGCTCTTTATTTTTGCTAGAGTGACCCCCTTTCTCACTCTCCAAAAGCCATGCACTAATACATTTCCAGTCAAAACACAATAAATGTAACCTCTTTGCTCTTTAAACCATGAAGTCTCATGTGGAAAATACATTTCCATGGACTTTGTCCAACTAACCCAAGAATATGCGGTAATACCTACCAAGCTGAAGCCCTGAAAAGAAAACGTTTCTGAATACAATAGCTCTCTTTGTGGTAACTCAGCAGGACTGAGATTTGGTTATGTTGGTGCTTCAATTATTTGATTTCAGCATTTTTAAATACTCCTGAACTGGAAATTTGGATTGTGAAATATCTATCTGCTCCGTGGCGCAGAGTGTTAAGCTGCAGTACTGCAGTCAAAAGCTCTGCTCACGACCTGAATTCGATCCCGACGGAAGTTGGTTTCAGGTAGCCGGCTCAAGGTTGACTCCGCCTTCCATCCTTCTGAGGTCGGTAAAATGAGTACCCAGCTTGCTGGGGGTAAAGGGAAGATGACTGGGGAAGGCACTGGCAAACCACCCCATAAACAAAGTCTGCCTAGAAAACGTCGGGATGCGATGTCACCCCATGGGTCAGGAATGACCCGGTGCTTGCACAGGGGACCTTTACCTTTACCTAAAATACAACTTTTTTAATTGTGTAGGGTAAAGACAGGGGGGCTCGCAGGACAAAGCTCAAGATATATTTTTGTAAATCATGGAGCTTATGGAAAAATATATTCATTTCATATTTATTTAGGTCATTTACATACTGTCTTTCCAAATCAAAGAAGAGCTCAAGGTGTCTCATAATCCACACAGCATGAAAATCAAGGCATTCAAAACAGTTTACTACAATACAATCCATTATTTAAGCCAAAATAAGAGTTTAATTTTAAATTTTAAAAAGCTTTCCCATGTTCTTGAGCACACACGGGAGGACATTCTACTGGGGTTCTGTGGTATCTTTAGCATAAGTCCTATCAGATAATCATCTGTCGCGGACAATAAAGTCACACAGAACTCCTCCACTTCATCATTCTTACATCCTGCCCAAAACAACCAGTCCTGGCTGTATCTTACTACACATGTCAGATCCAATATGAGATAAGACCATGGCTGCCATGAAATCCTGAGTAGCTCCAGACAAAACAACCTTGGCATGGATATTGAGGTTCCCCCAAACCAGAATATTGGGTTGGCTCTAATAAGCATTGATAGCAGTAATGTGTTTGGAAAGTAGCACGTGTTGGGTAGTTTAAAAAAGTTTTGCTTACACCCAGATGATTTGGGTAACAAATGACTGGTTCCAAATAATGGTTGGGGTAGGGGCCTTCAAAGCCCTAAATGGTTCGGGACCTTCATACCTATGGACTGCCTCTCTTGATACACCTCTCAAAGAGAATTATGCTCATCAGATAACAACTTATCAGTGATCCCTGGCCCGAGAAACATCTGGCTGTCCTCAATCAGGACCAGAACTTTTTTGGCTCTGGCTCCAGCCTAGGGTTGCCAGGTCCCTCTTCACAACTGGCGGGAGGTTTTTGGGGCGGAGCCTGAGGAGGGCAGGGTTTGGGGAGGGGAGGGACTTCAATGCCATAGAGTCCAATTGCCAAAGCGGCCATTTTCTCCAGGTGAACTGATCTCCATCGGCTGGAGATCAGTTGAAATAGCAGGAGATCTCCAGCTAGTACCGGGAGGTTGGCAACCCTACTCCAGCCTGATGGAACTCTTTGTCGAATGAGATCCAGGCTCTGTGGGGCCGACCTCAATTCCACAGGGCCTGCAAGAGAGAGATGTTCCATCAGGCCTGTGGTTGAGGCTAGCAATGGTACCATCATGGCCGGCCTCCTTGCACTCCCTGTGACATCTGCTCCATTTTCTACATTGGTTAATTCTACCTTTTCACCTGGTTACAACGCCAGTTATGCTAATGTTAAAGGCATTCATCGGATTTTTTGCTTTTAGTGTGTTGAATTTTTAAGATATATTATAGGTTTTAATGATATTTATTTATTGTACTGTGGTTGTATTTTCACGGGAATGTTATTGAAATCATGCCTTCAATGTTAGCCGCCCTGCGCCGAACCTTGGTCGGGAAAGGGCAGATTAAAATCTAATAAATAAACAAGGTGCTTCAACATGGGGTGGCCATTCAGCTCCAGACACTGGTGCAAAAGCCAAATGCCTGGACTCAATTCAGCCTAGTTCCTGAGCCAGTTTGAGGCTGACTCTCTCTCCCTGATTGATGGCATTTGTAGCAAGATAGATGGGTGAGAGTACCCATATTGATTCACCTAGGTTGCTGGGTAACCTTCAAAATATTTATTTTTTTACTTGACATCTAAAAGCTATCAAGGTGAGTGACAGTTATACAGAAAGCGACCATGGAAAGCTGTCATTCACCTTGATAGCTTTTAGATGTCAATTAAATTATTTTTTATTTACCTGGACATTTATTGGTGTCCATTGGGCTTTAATTTTACTACTGCTATTGTTATCAGTTGACTCACTGCCTTCATCAGCATTATTGAGGGTGTCACCTTCAGTTACTTCTTGCACCAATGGAAACCGCTAATGGATTCCAATTGTGGTGTTTAGTTTGAACCTTAGGTGGCAATACAGATTTCCTTCCCTTCCATAGTTTGTCTGCCCAGCCAGATCTTATGAGGAGGTAGCCCTGTTAGTGTATTGTAGAAAAAAATCAACCTTTCCTCTCTTCTTATATTCTCTTCCTCTTTTCCACACTTTTCTCTGCTTTCATTTGCTCTGTTCCTTTCATGATCTGCCTTCATTTCTCTTTCCCTTCCTCTTCTAATTTTTATCCCCCCCACCCATTTATTTGTCAGTCTTGGTTTCAAATTCCTTGTCATTCCTTTTCATTTGTCCCTGCTTTTGTGCTTCGTAAAGATACTAGGGTAAACTGAAATAGATTTTTTACTGATTTATTTACTGAAGATTTGTTGTGACATGACTTTTTGGGAACTAGAGCCCACTTCATCAGATGTAAGAATTGGCACACATTTATATGTGTATACAAATGTAAAATTTCAGAACTAGACACATGGTTTGGATCAGAGTCATATGGGGGTGGAGTGGGCAGGTGGAATCTTTGCCCAGGGGATCATGATGGCTCTCAGCAGCCCTGTGTTGAAGCACCTTCTGTTAAGTCCATCAGTCCTCACAAAGGGAGCATGCTGAGCTAGCTTTGTAAAATATTACCTTTGTATCTACAGAATTTATTTTCTCCCTGGCCAAGAAAGCATATAAGCCCACAAATGTATATTGGTTAAAGTAAGTGAAACAAGATAGGGCCGTAGCTCAGTGGTAGAGCATCTGCTTGGCATGCAGAAGGTCCCAGGTTCAATCCCCAGCATCTTCAGTTAAAGGGACTAGGCAAGTAGGTGATGCGAAAGACCCCTGCCTGAGACCCTGGAGAGCCGCTGCCGGACTGAGTAGACAATACTGAGTAGTCAATACTGACTTTGATAGACCAAGGGACTGATTCAGTATAAGGCAGCTTCATGTGTTCAAAATTCCTTTTCAATAGGCAGCGGTTTTCAGATTTTAAAAGTGATATATTCTACGACCCTTCAGATTTTAAAAAAATATAAATCTGTTGCTATGTGTAAATCACAATCTTAAAAATTATGTTGCCCTACATTTTTTTAGGAAAGGAGCTTGTCTGTGTCAGCGTGTCTTTTCTCTGAGGAATATACAGCATTCATATGAATATTATTGTCATGAATGTAGTGATAAAGTGTGCATTCAATGCCATAAAATACACCAAATACCGTATAATCATATCCCACAACCAGCCACTGTGCTCTTTTGGCATTTTAGAAGCACTAAATAGTGAAGCTTAGTTGAATGAAGAGACATTAAACAGTTTTATTAGAAACGACAGCTCCCACGTTTCTCCACTTAGATTTACCTTGGCACAGTAAATGTACAATAAGGCTGTTCAAATATCCCAGGGGCCATATTCTGTTAATGCGTTACTGTAGACAAGATTGTCACAAAAGTTGATTTAGCTATTACGCTGATGTCACTGTGGTATTTAGCGGCCTATTCGATATTGATGTTTATATTTCATGTTCAGACATTCTGATGGCAAAGCCCTTTATGTTTTGAATGAAAGGTTTATCTACAGATGCAAATGCTCCCACCCTTTCCCAGGCAACTACTTTCCAAGCTGGATTGTGTTTATAATAGGAATATTACATGGTTTAAACGCTGAGTTTAGTTACTAAAAACCCCCAAAAACCTGTAATCAGAAATCCTTTTAATAAACTAAACATTCTGAGATTTAGGCAAGTTTGACCTCTTTTTTAATATATTCTTATCAATTGTAACAGGAGAAAAATGGTAGATGATTTGGTAATAAAAGATGTTTGCATTTAATTCTCATAAAGGAATATGAAGATGACATGTGTGCTGTAAAATATGACCATGTGAATTTGAAGAAGAAGAGTTGTTTTTACACCCCTCTTCTCTATACCATAAGGAATCTCAAAGCGGCTTACAATCATCTTCCCTTCCTCGCCCCACTGTGGACACCTTGTGAGGTAGGGGGGGCTGAGAGAGTTGTGAGAGAACTGTGACTGGCCCAGGGTCACCCAGCAGGCTTCATGTGGACGAGTGGGGAATCAAACCTGGTTCTCCAGATTAGAGTCCACCGCTCTTAACTACCACACTGGCTCTCAATTGACTGAATAGTTTAGTTTCCCTCAGTCTTCTGTTTTCTCTCTTGATCCCAGCATCTTTGGAATAGTTAACTTTGTTATTTCATTTAATAGCTGCCACACACTATAACATAACTGGGTGACTGAGAAAATTCACCTCCAAACCTGTTTCTTAATAATAATTGTACCACAGCCTTCTGTAGCTTCTCTGTCTCTCACTTTCTTACTACATGAAGATAATACTATATCATTTCTTGGCACTTTTCTGGTCTGTCCTCAGGAAAGCAAGGGGAAATGCGGCTTCATAAATGATTTTGCACTTTATTTTTGTAGCAGAAAGAAATGCCAGAGAACTCATCCATAGCCCCTTTTCTCCCTTTCCCCCTTTGAGGAGCCTGTTTGTATCGTGAATTAATCTGTTAATGATATTTTGATATAGAGGTCTGTACAGGAAGCATCATGGCTCAGTGGTAGAGAATCTGCTTTGCATGCAGAACATCCCAGGTTCAATCCCCAGCATAGCTAGTTAAAAAAAGGATCAGGTAGTAAGTGATGTGAAAGATCTCTACCTGAGCTGCGGCCCATCAGATAATACTGACCTGAACAGACCAATGGTTTGACTCTGTACAAGACAACTTCGTGTGATCACACATGTGAATAAAGGGTCCAAGAAGTGAAACTTCATGGGGTGACAGAGCTGAGCAGGCACACCCTTTAAAATGTGTGGTTTGGGGGGAATTGTAATTTTAGAAAGATATAGTATCATACAGTTAGAGAAATTTTCTACACTGGTAAGGGGTCAGTAATAATTCACCACAAACAATAGTAGTTCATACTGTTCATAAGAGGTAAAGGTGCTGTAGAGAGAGGTGTGGGTATTATTAAAGGCATCCCATTATCTCTTAACATGATAAGCTGTTTTCCTTTCGACAGCATGTGAACAGTTCCTTAGTGCCATTCAGATCTCTTTCTAAACCTGCTTTATGGGGCATAAAAGAATATGAGCTGTTGAGAAGTTCTGAGGACATACAGAAGGATGGGCTGTCATAGGGCGAAAACGCACAGTCGCTTTAGCCTCCTTTATTCCCTGTTGCAGCCAGGATCGAACGCATGTTCGGCGAAACGTATGCATTCGATCCTGGCTGAATCCTGGCTGAAACAGGGAATAAAGGAGGCTAAAGCGACCATGCGTTTTCGCCCTATTATAGTCAACATGTAGCATTAAGCAGCATTTGATTAAAAAATGCACCTTTTTCAATTTTTGTGGGACACCTTCTCCATGTTTTCTAGGGTTTATAGTCCCTTTACATATGAAGGGATATAATGCTTTAAAATTGGTACATGTTATATGGTAACCAGATCTAGATACACTGCAGCTGTGGCGTCTCCTGCCACGGTGGCAGCTCCAGTGACGCAGCTGCCAACGACTCCTCACAAGTAGGCCACAGTCACAGTGGCTCCTGAGGGCCCTGCTGTTGTGCAGCAGCTCCTGATGCAACTGCTGTGGCTTCTGACAAGCAGGTCACAACCACAGTGGCTCCTGGGGGCCCCTGCTGCAGCCACGGCAGCTCCTCAGGTAAAGGAAAAGAAGGGGGAGAAAATTGTCTGAGGGAGGCGGAGAGAAAGAGAAAGAAGAGGAGGGAGATTGGGGGAGAGAAATAGAGGGCAAGGAGGGAGAGAAAGAGGGGGCAGATTGAAAAGAGGTGGGGCGAAAGCTAGGCAGGACATTGAGAAGGGCTGGGAGGTAAGAGAGGGGGAGATTGACATAGAAGGGGTGAGGGGAGAAGGGGTGAGGGGAGATTGATGGATGAGGGGTGGGGGCTGAAAGAGAGAGGGAATGGGGAGAAGGAAGGAAGCAAAGATGGGGAAATGCACCCTTCGTGCAAGTATCTTGTGCTTCTCCACTTGTACAATTATATTTTCAGACAACTGTGGTTGAATATATCTAAGCAGGAACATTGTTATGGAATGGCATAGCTGGACCCTGAGATGTAAAAAGAGCAAATGATTTGAACCAACCAGTTTAAGAATTCACACCTACATGTTTATTCTCTCATATGTATACTTTTTTCTTATGTAGTATATTTTTATTCCATCCTCCCTCCCGCAAGGTGCTATACATGTCCCCCCTTTCTGTAAGGGAGATTAAGCTTCATCACTGAGTGACAATTTGTACCTTTTCCTCCCAAATATTAGTACAACACTCTGTCTATTATTCCACACTGGCTGGCTTTATAGTTTATTAAATATTCTACTTCATTCTAAGAAGCTGACTCTGGCTTCTTCCCCATTGAAGATGTGCTCCACCCTGCCGCTCAGAATAGAGCATGGTTTTTTAGAGCATCCACACAATGTTATCCTCTAATTGTTCTTCTGTTTCCTTTCGAGACTTCCCCTGGTTTGCCTGATATTTACCAAGTCTATGTTGGTTACCAAGGACACAATTCAAGGGTTTTGTGTTAAACTGTAAAGCCCCAGGTGCCTTGATCCTGTGCTCTTGCTGGGCCATTTCCCATACCATATGACCTGTTCATTCACTCATCATTTGGATATTAAGGGTATTGTAGCTGGAAACAAGGTCTTTTCCATTGCGGTTCCTGCTTATGAAATAACAGGGGTGATGACAGAAGATCACTCGGCATTATTGTTTGTGTCCTTTTGGCATACGACAAAAACGTCTTTGCTTTCCTGAATGATGCTGATTTCTTTTAGTTGTATTCGTATTACTGACACAATGATGACTTTTTGTTTTACTTTATTGAATGTTCCATGATTCTTTTTAAGCTCCCCTGAAATTGGAAAGGTGGGATATATAAAAAGTAAATCTCCCCCTCTGTCTTCTCTTTTGGCATTGGCTCTGGAAACTGAGATTATTTGTCACTCATTGCAAAATTCATATTTATGAGTTATATTCTGCCTGTTTTGTTTATGACTTGAAACTCATTTTAACTTGATCTCACTCATTGGAAATGTCTCTGTTGCCAATCTGGGTAACCACCAGGAAACCCTGTGTCTATCCAAACACATGTTAATTGTTTGGGAACATAAATCACTATAAAACCTTCTCTTTCTCCTTTCATTAAGCATCATGTTTTTGCCTGCTTTCTGTGTGAAAGGTAGAACTCTGACTGTATTTTGAGCATCTTCGGAGTCACTTACAAAAAACAGATGGCTAAAGCTCTTCCTCTGTTTCTGGCAATCATGGTTTTTAAAAAATCATTTTAATTTTTGATCAAAATGGCATTTAATTTGCAGATAAATAAAAAAGATGCACGGATCATAGAAGCTTTTGGCTTTCTTGTCTTGGCCTTAATGATGCTTATAATTTTCAGCTATATTTTATGCCAGAAATGCATTTTTAATGCCCTTGACTGCTTTTTTCCAGCAACTGTAAGCAAAGCAACATGAAGCACAGGTATTTTTGCAATTCAAATGGCAAACCTGTACTCTTGAACTTACTTTATTCTACCCTCATGTCCCGGGGTACTCTACCATAATAGATGCCAGACATTTTTTCTTGAAATGCCCTGATGCAACAGGAGAGAAGGCAACCACAGCTTCTCCTATCTCTTCACTTCCCAAATCTGTCTCTTTCCTTGCCAGTTGTGCTGAACACCTGGAATCCCTGCCACAAGAGGATGGATGACAGAACCAGAGAGGGAAGGAATGTGGTTTCTCCACCACTGCATCAGGAAATTTAAAGGGCTGTATCTGGACTGGGCTGCACTGGGCTGGACTGTGACCTTTTGGGGTGATTTCATGTGGGTAGCCATGCTGATCTGCAGTAGAAGAGCAAGATTCAAGTCCAGTAGTGAAGACAGTAGTGAAGACAGCTTGAGAACCACTGTGGCGTACTGGTTAAAAGTGACAGACTCTAATCTGGAGAACCGGGTTTGATTCCTCCACATGAGCAGTGGACTCTAATCTGGTGAACTGGGTTTGTTTTCTTCGCTCCTCCACATGAAGCTTGCTGGGTGATCTTGGGCTAGTCACAGTTCTTTCAGAACTCCCTCAGCCCCACCTACCTCACAAGGTGTCTGTTGTGGGGAGGGGAAGGGAAGGTGATTGTAAGCCGCTTTGAGACTCCTTAAAGGTAGAGAAAAGTGGGGTATAAAAACCAACTCACATTCTTCTTGTTGATGGTCTTTACCAACAAGATTCCCGGTTGTAAGCTTTTGGGAGACAAAGCTCCTTATTGGGATTGGGAGGCCATAAGTATTACAAAATAAACACCACAACAAGAAAGAGGCATGCAGTCCATTCCATCCTGAGCTTCAGGGCTGAAAGTTGTTAGGAGGCACGTGCCACTTGCGCCAGCAAGACTGGCATGGGTGCCGATGTTGGGCCACTCATGCCAGCCTCCCTGAGCTGCCATGGCAGCGTGGCCCTGGGACAGTGGCTCAGCCTCCCGCTGGTGTCCTTAAAGTGCACCTCTGTGCGCCATTGTCCCAAGGGGCGTTCCCGGGGCGTTCCCGGGTCGGAGAAACCTTTAGATGGCTTCCTAACTCCCCTTCAGGCCAGGAACACCCCCTTTGCCCACACCTGGAGTTAAGTCACTTTTTTAGGTGGCGTAGCCCCATGGAACCCTATAGAGCAGTTCCATGGGGCTCAAAGGTAAGGGCAAAGTACCGGTTTCAGTGGTGGGGGGAAATCCTCCTTTGGAGGCGGGACAGCTGTACTAACCTTAAAAACTTAGGAGCCATAATCGAATCCATCGGCAGGGCAGCACTTTGTGGGAGTGTGCCATGCTATTAAAGGAGGAGGAATGATTTTTAAACCTATCCCAGAAAGTTAAGGCTGTATGCCAGTAAGCGCATAATATGCTTAGAGCTGTTTTTTATTGCAAGCCTTTGTTGGAAACTTATTTAAGAGGATGTTTCCCATTTACAGAACTATGTTCACATTTCGTAAAAGTAGCCCAACGTGAGCCAGTTTTGTGAAGTAGGCTGTCCTTCAACAAATTTCGATCAAAGGCACAACCCCTGCTGATTTTTTTTGTGGGGGAGGGGGAAGCAATTGCCTACATACAGTCACCTTATACATATCATGGGACATTTTCAGATAGGATCTAAACTGCTTTGGTTAGGCTGATCGTGTGACAAGGGAAAGTCCCCAGGTTATACCAGAGTCATTTACAGGCACCTGGCCTAACTAAGCAGTCATAGGTCTGCATTGAGCTTTCAGCTGTAGCTGATTAAACAGAATTTATTTCAGGACTAGGCACACCAGCCAAAGAGGCTGAATGACATTACTGATATGTTAACTCATTTCCGGAGACAAAGATTGTTTTCCTGGCTTCAGCGGCAGAATGTGTGATCCAGTTCTTGTTTCTGACTTCTTTTGAGGGGAAAAAATTGGCAGGAAAAGACTGCTGACATTGCTAAAATATTGAGCAATGTAGATCCTGTGTAATAATAATAATAATTGGTCTAAATTTTCCTTCTAATTTTCAGATCTGGGGTTGTTGGGGGAGAGGAATGGTGGTAAGCAAGTTACCATCATGAAGTGAGGGGCCAGGGTTCAGCAGTAGAGCACCCACTTTGCACTCAAATGGTCCCAGGTTCAAGCCCCAGCATCTTCAGTTAAAGGGGTCAGTTAGTAACAGTGCATTCCTAAGGAGAGTTACTCCTTAGTAACTCTCCTTAGTAACTCTCCTTAGGAATGCACAGTAAGTGATGTGAAAGGCTTTGGAGAGTTGCTGCCAGTCCTGGTGGACATCGATAGACCAATGGTCTGACTCAGCATAAGGCAGCTTCATTTGTTCATCTGGTAAAATCTGGTTAACCATGATGAGCAAGGGAATTGGCCTTTAAATATTGGGGGGGGGGGGCAGTTAAATTTCATATATAAAATATTAGGAAGCAAAGTGGAGTAGAGTGTAGTGGTTAAGAGTGGTGGTTTGGAGCAGTGGACTGTAATATGGAGAACCGGGTTTGATTCCCCACTCCTTCACATGAGCGGCGGATGCTAATCTGGTGAACTGGGCTGGTTTCCCCACTCCTACACATGAAGCAATTTGGGTGACCTTGGACTAGTCACAGCTTTCTCAGAGCTCTCTCAGCCCCACCTACCTCACAGGGTGTCTGTTGTGGGGAGGGGAAGGGGATTGTAAGATGGTTTGATTCTTCCTAAGTGATAGAGAAAGTCGACATATAAAAACCAACTCTTCTTCTTTTTCTTGATTCCAAATGAATACTAAATACTTATGTATAAAGATTGCCTGACTGACAGGTAAGAGATACGGTTTACCCCCAAACAACTGAGTTATGGAATTCACTGCCCCTAGATGTGCTTATTGTTTAAATCAATTGCATGTTGACCACTGCAAGAAGAAAGAAGGTATGTAGGGTCTAGGGTTGCCAACTGCCAGGTAGTAGAAGGAGACCTCCTGCTAATTCAATTGATCTCCAGCCGATAGAAATCAGATCACCTGGAGAAAAATGGCCACTTTGGCAATTGAACTCTATGGCATTGAAGTTCCTCCCCTCCCCAAACCCCGCCCTCCTCAGGCTCCACCCCAAAAATCTCCCGCTGGTGGCGAAGAGGGACCTGGCAACCCTAGTAGGTTCCCACCTCTGAATTCCAGAACTTCAACAGGGATGGCCATTGAAAACTCTCCAAGGGCACTCAAGAAATCTCCAGGGTCCATCAGACTATGGAATGGACCTTCTTAATTAATCTCCCACTCCTGTAGAGTTTCTAATGTCCAAACTTCACCAAGTAAGCCTATATGCAAGTTTTCCAATGTTCTGTACAGGGAAGCAATTTCCATGTAAGAAATGGGTGATGTTTGAAACATTAGGAGGACCTTCATTTATTATTTTAAAATGTCTATACCACCTCTCCAGAGATCTACTTCTTTTCCATTAATATGTAAAATAAAAAAAAATCATTACAGATGAATGCGCTGATCTGGAGACCCAGAGAAGTGAACCTGTCCTGATGTAAGGGACTTGCCTTTAATGCAATGTCGTCCAAAGTTGTGAAACATCCGGCTGATTATAAGCTATAAATCTTGATGTTCTTTCTGTACAATAGTGTAAACTTTAGGGGAGCAACATATGATTGAGTTACCCAACGTCATTCTCATGTTTTTAGAGTCTCAACATCTGCTTGCCTCATTAAGAGCCCTCAGTTTAAATTCCTTAAGTCAGGCATTTTTTCTCTTCTTGCTTTTCTTGCTTTCAGTATTTTCTTTTCTCTCCATTTTAGATTTTGTTCATATTCAGAAGGGTCTTTACAAATGTCTGGACTTATCTAGGGCTGATCTGTTTCCAAAATAAACACACGGAGACAGCTAAGCCCCTTTCATCAAATTACTCTCCCATACCCTACTCTCCTTAGCACTTTTCAGACTCTCATGTACTGGGGGGGCCTGCCGACTGAATGTATGCCCTACCCACAATTTTCCCAATATGCAAGACTGGCATGTGGCCTGAAAGGGGCAATGTGTGGGTTTTGCCTGTGTGTACATGCTATGTGTGTGTGTGTAAAGTGCCGTCAAGTCACAGCCGACTTATGGCGACCCCTTATGGGGTTTTCATGGCAAGAGACTAACAGAGGTGGTTTGCCAGTGCCTTCCTCTGCATAGCAACCCTGGTAATCCTTGGTGGTCTCCCATCCAAATACTAACCAGGGCTGACCCTGCTTAGCTCCCAAGATCTGACGAGATCGGGCTGTACCATGCTGCCTTCCCTCCTGTATATTCTATACAAAACCTTATTTTTTTCAGGGTTCTGATTCATATGCATCAAAGCTAGTGTTGCCAGCCTCCAGGTAGTAGCTGGAGATCTCCTGCTATTACAATTGATCTCCAGGTGACAGAGATCAGTTCACCTGGAGAAAATGGCCACTTTGGAAGGGGGGCTCTATGGCATTATACCCCACTGAAGTCCCTCCCATCCCCAAATCCTGCCCTCCTCAAGCTCCACCCCCAAAATCTTCAGGTATTTCCTAATCCAGAGCTGGCAACCCTAATCAAAGCTGAAAATCTGCAATGGTGCCCCTTTGAAACATGGGTGGATCATGTATTGAGAAGACCTATGCAGGCTTTCATGGCTGGACTATAATATCCAAACAAAGGCTCCTGTGAAACAGCACAAGGGAACTTGTGTAATTTAACAAAATTATAGTAGTTAAGGGTTAATTTGTTTGGGAATCTGGTCAGTAATAAAATACTTTGTAGAAGGCTACATCTGGGTATTCGACCTACGCTTTAGGACTGTCTTTAAACTCAACTTGTTGAGTAACAAAACCCAGCAACTTTCCTTCTTTTTCAGGCCAAAAAGAGAACATTTGATGGAAAAAAATGGTTTAAAGTTTTATTCAGTGCAAAATACATGGAGAGACAAAACCCAGTCCAGAACCAGTGCTATTTTTCATGAGCTCAGTTTCCACTTAATGCAAACGGCTAGAACTTTATATTTATATGTTTGTGGGTTTTGAAGAGTTCATCTTCAAAGCCAACTTTCCATTTTACCGTTAATTTTTTTTTTTACGATGCATTAAACATTGAAATAATCTTCATAAAATGAACTTTGTACTGGACCAGTGTGTTTAAAATTTTTTTTGAACAGTGATTGCCAAAGGAGGCCTTTCTCGTCATGCCTGTCTCAGTGTACTGTTCGTATCTTGACAATGGGATAAGAGAAGATTAAATCCCAATGACCGATCTTTAATGAGTCAAGTAAATTATTTTTGCATTTTAATGGCAAGTTTGGTGATTTTGGTAAAGGGCAAAATAACACAGAATATGGAAATGACATGACATCACTGTGTTCCCTTATGAACTGCTTTGATGGTTACGATCTGCTCTGCAGACCCTGATCTTCAACTTCAGGGGTGAGGTGAATTCCCAAGGACAGGGCTTTCTGTGCTATGGTGGCCATTGTGTAATGACCTCTTGTAGCCATCCCCCCAAAGCGAAAACTAATTTAAACATATTTTTTTTGGCTGTTTCTATTTGTTTAGTGCGTTTTTTAATCTCACCAAACCTTTAAGGGGCTTAGGAGGCTTCCTGGGATATCCCCTTTCCTGTTTTATCTGTGCGAGGTAGGGTTGCCAAGTGCCTGGCAAAATCCCGCCAATCCACTGTGCTGCGCGCTGACCAGCTGAGGACTGGTGGGCAACGCATGCATGCATGCCCACTCGCTGTGCCCACTCGCCATGCCCACTCGCTGCACCCACCCAAAAGCAACGTGGACACTCTAGCAACCTCCGCCGAAACTCTATGAAAACCATAGAGTTTTGGTGGAGATTGCTAGAGCGTCCATGTCGCTTCCAAGTAAACCCGGAATTGACGTAGGTGTGGCATGCGGGGCGCGCGCATGCATCATGCCAGGTGCATGCACACATTGCACACCACAGCCGGGCCCTGAAAAGCTCCCGCCAGTGGAGGTAAGGGACCTGACAACCCTAGTGGGAGGGAAGGCGCCATGGTATAGCTTGATTTTGTCAGATGCTAATCAAGGTCATTACTTGCATGGGGGACCATTAGGGTTGTCAACCTCCAGGTACTATCTGGAGATCTCCTGCTATTACAAGTGATCTCCAGCCAATAGAGATCAGTTCACCTGGAGAAAATGGCCGCTTTAGCTATTCGACTCTATGGCCTTCTCAGGCTCCAACCCCCAAAAATCTCCAGGTATTTCCTAACCTGGAGCTGGCAACCCTAGGGGCCACCAAGGAAACCTCTGCAGAGGAAGGCAATGGCAAGCCACGTCTGCTTCTCACTTGCCTTGAAAGCCCCTTGTTGAGGTTGCCATAAGTCGGTTGTGACTCCATGGCACTCCTGTACATATTTTATCTTTGCAACTGGCCTCTGAAGTCGTTTAGGCTGAAAGGCAAGGACTAGTCCAAGGCATTCCCTTACTAACTCTTATTAGCCCTCCTCCCTGTTTGTATGTTTTTATGTGTTTTCATTTTTATGTGTTTATGTTTTATTTAATTTTCTGTGTGTATAATGCTTTTTAATGTTTGAAGTGTTTTAATGCTTGCTACCTTAGAGTGCTTGAATTGACTGAAAAGGCGGTGTAGAAAGATTTTAAATAACTAAACCCTAACTAATTCACTGCCCTGACCTAGACATCCTCCTGTTTTTACCAAAATTGTTTGCTTTCATGCAAATGCGGAGGTGTTACTCATGCAATGCAATGTTCCCAGCAGCTGAAATGTCTATGAATGCATTGCAAAATATTACTTCACTTAGATCGGCCAAGGGAGATAAACACAATGTTTTTCTTTTTAGACTTTTGACCAGCAGCAATGTACAGATGAGTAATATAGGCTGAAAGCCACCAGTGGCCCCTGGGATAGGCAATATATATTTCTCTTGGCTGTTGATTATCAGGATACATATCACAAACACGTTTCAGGACTCAAAACTCGAGATAAAATAATTTAGTAGTTCTTCATCATCCTTATAGTATGCCTCAATATGGCATTAATTCCAGAAAGGAAAGGGAACCAACTGCTAGTTTCTGGAGGAATCCTGGACTCTGTCACATGCACCAAAGCTCATATTTCTTCCTCCAGGCTCTGATTTCTGCACAGTTTTCAAGCACCATCCACATGGACATCACTTTTTCCCCCTGAATGCATCACTTTTTTTTCCTGTTGAAACCAGACAAATGTACTTGTTTTCTAGATATGCCAATGCAAAAATGAAAGACATGCTTATGAGAAAAATGCCTGGGAAACACGAAGGCACTTCCTCCCAGTCTAGTTAACCTCATACTTAACTATATATCTTGTGCCAAATCTAAAGAAGGTCTAGGGTTGCCAGGTCCCTCTTCGACGCCGGCGGGAGGTTTTTGGGGCAGAACCTGAAGAGGGCGGAGTTTGGGGAGGGGAGGGACTTCAATGCCATAGAGTGCAATGGCCAAAGCAGCCATATTTTCCAGGGGAACTGATCTCTATCAGCTGGAGAGCAGTTGTAATAGCAGGAGATCTCCAGCTAGTACCTGGTTGGCAACCCTAAGAAGGTCCCATAGAATGACACCATTAATCTAGCATTCAATAACCAGTTTAAATCAATTCTCCTGAAGATAAAGAAACCAGCTTCAGAGGTTTGTAGATGCTGTTATTTAACGTGAAGGTCTGCTGTGTTCACTGTAGTATAATATTAAATACTTGATTTGGTCACAACATGTACTTCACAACTTAAATCCCTCCTGAGTTCATCCTGCATTTTATATGACATTTCATTACCTCCAATAGGTAAGACAATCCACTGGAATAAAATGCTACTAAGTGTGTAAATAACTTCCATCTGGAAAGCTCATCCTAAGGGTATTTATGATGATGGGAAACCATCAGCATTCACCTTGGAAGCAAAATAGAGGTTTACTTATTTTTACTGATCCTCATGCTGAATGTAGTACAGTTGGTTATCTAAATATATCTAGTAGTCAAAGTTTTAAGAGACAGGAAAATGATACATAAGCATTAAAGCCTACTGTAATTAAAGTGAAAAAGAGTGGATTGGAGACCTTAAACAACCATTGATTTACTCACAAAACCTATTTTACAGGAAATAGTAAAGCAAAACAATCGAAAGGATGGGGTAGATCCTCCCTGTGTGGATTAATCTAACGTCTTTTTCTCTTTTATTACTTCATCCTCAGGTTTCTTAGGCTTTGGGTAGAGGATGGAGAAGATGCAAGAAGGCAAAACATCAATATTCTCGTTTTAGACTATATTAGAATATGGTGCTGTGCAAAGAGATCAAACCCCATAATACAAGCTCTGTTCGTTTGGCTGCTGTTGACAGAAGGAAGAAGTCTTGTCATCCTTCTACATGGCTTTATACCTTCACCCAAGTCTCCAATTTAATTCTAGTGATAGCTGGACACAATCGTTTTTAAAGGTATGAAGATGAGTTGTAGGGCACTTTCACACAGCCCAAATAATGCACTTTCAATCCACTTTCAGTGCACCTTAACGATCGTTTGCAAGTGGATTTTGCCAGTTCACACAGTAAAATCCACCTTCAAAGTGCATTGAAAGTAGAATAAAAATGCATTATTTGGGCTGTGTGAAAGAGCCCTTTGTTTCTTATACAGTTATTTTGCCGGCTATCAACTCTGATCAAACAGGTTTTGCAGGTTTTCAGGACACTGCAGATTAGATCCCTTTCCCACCTCTTGCCTGTCATGGCTGAAGGTAAGAAAGGGCATATCACCATGTATCAGCTGGCAAGAAGTCTTAAGCTTCCCAGGAAAAATGTGGCACCTGCATCTGCCCTGGGCCCTATGTTGTTCAACATCTTTATAAATTATTTGGGTGAAGGAATAGAGGGGATGTTTATTACATTTGCAGATGATACTAAATTGGGAGGGGTTGCAAATATGGTAGAAGACAGAGCCAGGATACATAATGACAGGCTGGAGAATTGGGCTAAAACGAATAAAATGCATTTCAACAGAGATAAATGTAAAGTTCTGCATTAAGGTAGGAAAAATCAAATGCATAATTTTAAGATGGGAGAGACTTGTCTTAGCAGTAGTGTGTGCGAAAAGGACCTTGGGGTCTTAGTAGACCAAACCCTGAACATGAGTCAGCAGTGTGATGCATTAGATAAAAAGGCAAATGCAATCTTGGGCTGCATCAACAGAAGTATAGTGTCCGGATCACACGAAGTGTTGGTATCACTTTACCCTGCTTTGGTTAGACCTCACCTAGAGTATTGTGTTCGGTTTTGGGCACCGCAATTTAAGAAGGATATAAACAAGCTGGAACGTGTCCACAGGAGGGCAACAAAGATGGTGAGGGGTCTAGAGACCAAGTCCTATGATTAAAGGTTGAAGAAGCTGGGTATGTTTAGCCTGAAGAGGAGAAGACTGAGAGGGGATATGATAACCATCTTCAAGTACTTGAAGGGCTGTCATATAGAGGATGATGCCAAGTTGTTTTCTGTTGCCCCAGAAGGTCGGACCAGAACCAACGGGTTTAAATTAAATCAAAAGAGTTTCCGTCTAGACATTAGGAAGAATTTTCTAACAGTTAGAGCGGTTCCTCAGTGGAACAGGCTTCCTCGGGAGGTGGTAAGCTCTCCTTCCCTGGAGGTTTTTAAGAAGAGGTTAGATGGCCATCTGTCAGCAATGCTGATTCTATGACCTTAGGCAGATGATGAGAGGGAGGGCATCTTGGCCATCTTCTGGGCATGGAGAAGAGGTCACTGGGGGTGTTTGGGGGAGGTAGTTGTGAATTTCCTGCATTGTGCAGGGGGTTGGACTAGATGACCCTGGTGGTTCCTTTCAACTCTATGATTCTAGCCACGGATGGCTATTTGTCAATACAGCTCTGCAATGCAATTGCCTCTAATGAGATAGCTTTGAGAAGTGGCTTACAATCACCTTCCTCTCTCCACAACAGACACCTTGTGAGGTAGGTGGGGCTGAGAACTGAGAACGGTGACTGGCCCAAGGTCACCCTGAAGGCTTCATGTGGAGAAGTGGGGAAACAATCCTGGTTCACCAGATTAAAGTCTGCTGCTCATGTAGGGAGTCAAACCTGGTTCTCCAGATTGGAGTCCAGCACTCCTAACCAGTATGGCACGCTGGCCCGTATCCAGTGCCCTGGTTGCTTACATCACTGGAAGACATACAAGACTGTCACTGTCACAGATTCAACTTGAGGGAAGCCTGTGCCATTATTCTACTCATCAGGACATTATGAAACGTGACCAGCATCAGAGCTAGTTATACTACAGATAACTGAGAACTTTAAACCACTGTGTATGACTTCTTCCATGTACCCACACCTGCATGGCATTTGGGTCTCTGAAATGCAGAATTCTCTGTATTCCTAGCAACTTTCCAATTCCCAGGGTTTTTTGGGCAAAGACGTGACAACCAGTTAGGACTCAAAAACCACTAACATTTGTAACAGCTGTTAAAATCTAGTGAGGAAGTTAGCTAGGTAAAGAGATCAAAGATGAAGAAGAAGAAGAAGAGTTGGTCTTTATATGCCGACTTTCTCTGCCACTTAAGGGAGAATCAAACCGGCTTACAATCACCTTCCCTTTCCCTCCCCACAACAGACACCCTGTGAGGTAGGTGAGGCTGAGAGAGAATGACTTGCCCAAGGTCACCCAGCTGACTTCATGTGTAGGAGGGGGAAAACAAATCCAGTTCACCAGATTAGCCTTCGCCGCTCATGTGGAGGAGTGGGGAATCAAACTTGGTTTTCCAGATCAGACTCCACCACTCTAAACCACCGTTCTTAACCACTACACCACGCTGGCTCTCCAGATGACCTAGCCTCTGCTTCTAGAAGTCAGGATGTAACAAGTAGGGTTGCCAACCTCCATCTACATGGTTTTTCCGTTAATACCACTTCCTATATCAAAGACACCAGCCACTTCATTAAAGAAGACCTTCATTAAAGAAGGTCCCCAATAAATGTGTTTTGGCTACACTTGATGTGAACACATTATATACTAATGTACCTACCGAGGAGGTACGTAACGTCATACATGAACTCCTTGAGTCTCGCACTAATCCAACTCCCCCCACTCACCTACTTATAATTTTTTTGGATATTGTAATGGAGAAAAATTTCTTTAGATTCTCAGAAGAGATCTACATTCAAGTTAAGGGCGTTTCGATGGCGAGCGCATGCACTCCCTCGATCGCTAATATCTATATGGTTCATTTTGAAAATTCCCATATTCTACATAATAATCCACACTGTACTAATATCCTTTATTACCGTAGGTTTGTGGATGATCTTTTTTTCATGTTTAAGGACCTTTTGTCCTTTCATACCTTCACTGATTGGCTCAACACCAGGGACCCTAATATACAAGTGACTGGTAAGGTTAACCAAACTGAAATTGCATTTTTAGACACCATTGTCTACAATGATGGAACGGGCTCTTTGGGAGTCCATCCCTTTAAAAACCTACAGATCGTAACACGTTGCTTCATTATGAATCTTTCCATCCAACTCACCTACGTAATAATTTACCATATGGACAATTCCTCAGGTTAAAAAGAAATGCTTCTAAAACTCAGGATTTCATAAAAGCAGCCAATTCCCTTACTGAAAATCTTAGGGAAAAACAGTATCCAGAAGCTGTCATTAGATGGGTGCGGCTTCGAGCAGAAGCTCAGCCGCGCACAGAACTCTTAAAGGGGAATTGCAAACAGACTGAAAGAGGACTCACTTTCTCATTACAATACACCTCGCTTACACCTTACCTTAAACAAATTCTTCAACGTCATTGGCATATAGTCAGTAGTATACCCTGATGTACAGAGTTCCCATGTATTGGCTATAGAAGGACAACATCAATACGAGACCGGCTGGTCCATTCTGACATTCATGCTCCACGCACTTCCAATCTCCCGAGCGGCAATTTTCGCTGTGGACACTGTTCCTTTTGTCAATATATATTACCAGTTAAGGAACTCACGAATCCCACCACAGGTTTTTAATTTAACATCAAAACCTTTAACAATTGTGAATCACGGAACCTTATATACACGATAAAGTGCACATGCCAACTCTGGTATATTGGAAAAACGGGTCGCCCAATTAAATACGGGATTGGGGAACACCTTTCCTGGATCCGTAATAAAACACTCGAGCCCCCCTTAGTCCAGCACTATATTGATAGAGGCCACAACGATGGGGATATGACTTTTTTGTCATCTGGAGATATGAAAAACATAGATATATTCAGGTTGATTTGGACAGATTACTTCTCCAACAGGAGGCTAAATTTGTCCATATTTTTCAGACTCAATACCCCAAAGGATTGAATACATCTTGGGATTTATCTTGTTTTATTTAGATGTTATTTCTTTAACTTACCCCTACTAATAATTAACATACAATAAGCACTTTCGGCTGTCACTGTGCTCTTACGCTATTTCTAGTTCCTCCACAAATTTGTAGTAGAGAACCTCTCTCATTCTGACGTGTGAGCTAGCCCCTGAGCAGTCCACATGTGAGTATTTTATATATCGAGAATAATACTATTGTTCAATAAACTATTTATATGTAAAATTTGTTTAAAATATACTTAAAATGTTTAAAAAAATTGCTGTTAAAATTATTCTGCTGTAAAAAAGTCTTTTGAGATTACAAGTTATATAGTAGTCCTCATATTATGTTCCCTTAATATATAGCCTATTCTGAGGAAGATTAATCATCGAAACATGAAGATTACCGGATTCCTGTATTCCTACACTCTTGATACAGGTCAAGGGAACTCTACAACAGCTCTTTATGTCCAAGAACACATGCTATAAAGCAAACAGGTGGATAGCCCTGGAGGCACCTTTACTAGGTTCACATTGTGAACCAAAAGGACCATTTTTCTTGGACACTTTGGTATTTTTGTATTTTGTACTTTTGTATTTCGTATATAATTGTATTTTGTATACAAACTGTGTCTTGTTACATGTCTTTGCACTTTGTTGCACTTTTTCGATACATTGATAACAACGCTCACCATCGCATATTAGTTGTTGTTTGGCCATTCTGTTGTTTCTTATTTACAACCTCTAGGTACTAGCAGGAGAGCTCCTGCTATTACAACTGATCTTCAGCCAATAGAGATCAGTTCACCTGGAGAAAATGGCAGCTTTGGCAATTGGACTCTATGGCATTGAAGTCCCTCCCCTCCCCAAAGCCCACCCTCCTCAGGCTCTGCCCCAAAAACATCCTGCTGGTGGTGAAGAGGGACCTGGCAACCCTAATAACAAGCGATTGTTTAATGAATGAAGATCCCTCTCACTCAATAGCAACATACAGGTATTTGGGGGGGGGGGCAAACAGAAGATTTATGAACTGATTACTTATGAAAGGTATTTAATGGGGCACTTCTGTAATAATGATGGAATTAATGGAATTCCATGGAATGTTATTAGCACTTTCCTGAGATATATTGTAAATGCATTATGTGTGATACAGTAAACCAGATATGTTCAAGGAAGCAACTGTCACCGTGATCTCAACATCATATTAGTGGTGATGATTTAATGTGCACAACATGAAAAGCGTGCCACTTTGAGCTTTATATATAATACTTTGTCATATATAAAGACAGTGCCTACACTAAGAATGTGTTTAGCAATAAATAAATAAAAAACATGAGAAAGTGACCAAGGAGTAAACACAGCTCTTGCTAAAGGCATTTCACAGTGGAACTGGGAATTCTATATTCCTTAATAATTATTGCCTTGAAACCAATAAAAGATTCATGTCTCCCTGAAGTGTAGTAAGAAGTTGGTAACCATTGCAATGATGTGAAACAGAAAGCGACTGCTTGACGAGTGTTATAAAGTCTAGTCCATTTAGCTTTGAGAATAAATACAGGTCTGTGCTTAGTGTGAATTTTAGGGTGGAGAGCTTGGTTTTCTTTTCTTCTTTTTTTAATCTTGAAAGAAACCTCATTATAAATAGGGAATATGTTATCCATGGAGCCTTTTACACACTCAGGCTGCAATCCTAAGAATGCTTTCCTGAGAGGAAGCCCCATTGAATACAATGGGAGTTACTTCTGAGTAGTCCTTCTTAGGATTGCTCTCTCTGTCCATCAACAGATGTTCTGCCGACATTAGGATGGAGACCGCCCTCAAATGTCTCATAGGAATGAAGACCGCCTATCATCGAAGTGTCCAGAGCCCACTCATCACTCTTTTGAGTTTGCTACAAAGTTCTAACATCCTGCCGTACATGCATATGATCAATGTAATAATTCATGAAAAGCAGGTTTTATTTTAAATCCATATCTACATTTTCTACATTTTTGAAATTTCACCCTGGCCCCAAACTAGGGTGTTTCTTCCACGCCTCAGCGCTCCCTGACCTTTGCATTTTTTATTTAACATGACACAGTGATACTCAGTGGTCTAGGAGCCCTATGTGTGTCTTTGACATGCCACCTGTGGCTCTTTTGTGCATTGTTCCCCAGTGTGGCATCTGATCTGCGTTTTAAGAAAGTGGACAAGGCCCTTGCTTGTTGGGGCTTGTGTTTGGCAGGTAGGATTGGCAGGTCTCTCTTCACCACCAGCGGGAGGTCTTTGGGGCGGAGCCTGAGGAGGGCGGGGTTTGGGGAGGGGAGGGACTTCAATGCCATAGAGTCCAGTTGCCAAAGCGGCCATTTTCTCCACGTGAACTGATCTCCATTGGCTGGAGATCAATTGTAATAGCAGGAGATCTCCAGCTAGTACCTGGAGGTTTGCGACCCTATTGGCAAGTGGTTCCCACCTTGAAACATCTACCAACAGAAGAATAGGCAAGCTGCAAGTCTCCCTGGTGCAAACCTCATGCCAGGGATGGCAATATGCCTGGCTCTTTTGGTTGATGGTCATTGTGAACGTGGCTCTTTGCAAGCTGTGG
Source organism: Euleptes europaea (assembly GCF_029931775.1). NCBI lineage: Eukaryota > Metazoa > Chordata > Lepidosauria > Squamata > Sphaerodactylidae > Euleptes > Euleptes europaea. Next base: position 29,944,479 of record NC_079316.1, on the reverse strand, counting down.
AGTGAGGATCACTGACATAACATCTAGCTTGAAAAACAACAACCCAATCCTACAAAGCTTGCCTACTTTTTTTTATTACAGTTTTCGTTTGTCCTAAGATTTTATCCTAGTGATATTTTGATTTCTTAACCATTCTAATGGACAAAAAAGCCTCCCTGCTCACATTTTATAAACAGACCAATTCACTTTTAATCTTTATTTGTCTGGCCCTTTAAATCGTGACATCATGAATTACCACCCCCCAATTCAATTTTACTTACCAATTTCACCCACAGTGGACAGCATGCCTAGGTGTCTTAACTGTTCTTGCCCCATATTAGAATGACTGGAGGTTCTGATGAAACTTTCTTCAGTGTGTGATACTGTAAAACAGAATTGTTCTTTTCTATTCTATTAATGGGATTATTTTCTATACATTTCTTCAACCCTGATCTATAATTTAGCTTTATTTCCCCCTCATAGGATGGGGATAAGCCAGCAGTCCCCTTGTTCTCTAGGCCTTGGTAAAATGTGGCCTTCCCTACCCCCATGCTTTGTCCTGGAAGTGCCCCATATTAGTCAGCAGCATAACAACTTTCATAAAAGGGCTGCTTGCCCAGACACAGTGGGAATAACGCGTCCCTGTGCTCATGCTCTGAGCTCTAACATAAAATATTAACTCTAGGGCTGTCAAAAAAAAAAAAATTCGGTACAGTTTGGATTCGGCCGAATTTGGCCCTTGTGGGTTCGGTACGTGCCGAAGTCCGAACTCCCCCACTTCGGATCCGTTCAATTCGGCGGGAATTCAAAGTTCGGGAAAAAAATTCGGCCGAATAAAGCCATTAAAAACACAACCGCGCCTTTCCGCGGCTCTGGGGGGGGCATTTTTGGGCTTAGAGGTCCCAAACTTTCAGCAGAGCTTCAAAGGACGTATATTGAAAGACTCCCCAAGTTTTGTAAAGATTGGGTCAGGGGGGGCTGAGATATGGGCCCTGAAAGGGGTCCCCCCCACCCTTAATGTGGATCTCTCCGCAGAGCTTGCCGCCCACGCACAAAGCTCCCGGCCGACAAACAGCTGATGAGAGCAAGGGCGGGGCAGGTGCTAAGAACTTTGCAAAGCAACACAACTGCAGAGCAACCCCTTTGCAAATATGCAAAGGGCGGGGCAGGTGTGAAGAATTTTGCAAAACAATACAACTGCAAAGCAACACAAGCACGCAATGCAAAACCTTTGCAACAGTGCATAGCAACACCTGACACCTGGGAGTTTGCATACCATGGAAAGGGACAGAGGCAGCTAGCTATGCATAATGAGCAGGAGGGGGTGGAATGTCTCCTTTTGCATTGGACTTGGGACCAGGCAGATGCATTCTTTAAGTCACCATTTGAAAACCAGTTTTGAGCAAGCATCAATAACCTAACTGATCTTATGAATGAGGAAAAACCTGAAGAATAAAAATGAAGCCCCCCCCTCAAACCAGGGAGAGAGAGACTGGAGGGGGAACACACACCCCAGGCAGAACCGGCAAAAGCCCCCTTTGGCTTCCCCCCCCCCACCCACAGAAACTGCTCCCTCCCCACACACACACACAGACTCTGCTTTCCCCCCCACACACACACAGAAAAGAAAAAATATAGATTAAAGCCCCCAAAGGGGTCTTACTGTGGCTGTCTTCTGTTCCAGCAGGAGGGGCTGGGAGGCTGGGTAATCCAATATGATTCCATTTGTATCCAATATAAGATCCATATGTATGCATCTCTCGAGGGTGATCCATTCATCCCAATAGGGGAAAGGGGAAAGCCCATATCTCGGGGGGCCCTGACCCAATGTTTACAAAACTTGGGTGGTCTCTTAAAAAGCCTTGACTGAAGCTCCGCCGAAAGTCTGGGATCGGCACACCCAAAAATGCGCCCCCTGCAGCCATGGAAAGAGAAAAGGGGGGGGAGCCAATATTTCAGCCCCCACTGAACCCATCTTTACAAAACTTGGGTGGTCTCTTAAGACGGATTCTCTGAAGCTATGACAAAAGTTTGGGGGCTGAACCCCCAAAAAAGCGCCCCCTGCAGCCACGAAAATGGAAAAGGGGGGAGAGGAAAAAGGGGTGGAGCCCATATCTCGGGGGGCCCTGACCCAATGTTTACAAAACTTGGGGGGTATCTTAAGAAGCCTAGTCTGATGCTCCGCTGAAAGTTTGGGGTCGGCACACCCAAAAATGCGCCCTCTGCAGCCATGGAAAGAAAAAAGGGGGGGAGCCCATATCTCGGGACCCCCTGACCCAATGTTTACAAAACTTGGGTGGTCTCTTAAAAAAACCTGTCTGGATATCCCCTGAAAGTTTGGGGTCGGTACCCCAAAAAATGCGCCCCCTGCAGCCACGGAAAGGAGCGAATGTGCACAAGCACCCCCTCACACACACATGAGGATTTCCCTCTCTCTCTCTCTTTCCCCGGCCGGCCGCACATCAGCTGATTCCTCCAGCACTCAATCCTGACTGATTGGCCAGAAGAAGACCCAGCTTGGCCACCGATTGGCCGGGGGAGGAGAATGCTGCTTACTGACGGTTATGCTGCTTACTGACGGCCGAATTGGCCGAATTTATTCGCCGAACTCCCGAACTCGCTGAATTCGGCCCCCCCGGTTGCCCGCCAGTTTTGAGTTCGGATCCGTCCGAACTAAAAACCGCCGAATCAAGGGAAATTCGGCTGATTTTCAGTTCGGGCCGAACCGAATTGACAGCCCTAATTAACTCTTCAGATTTATAGGATTTATGTTTATCCACTTTCCTCCTGCAGCTTGTGGGACATTAACATCTTTCTGTCCAATCTAGCGACACTCCAGAGATCAGATAGGAATCAAACGTCAGTGTGGTCCTGTTAACCCAAACTGGACCCAGAGCAGGGGAAATTAGCTAAAAAGGGTTCCAGATAGGATTAACGCAAGACCTTGTAGTCTATGAATACCAGGGTAGATTTCAGTAGGGGTACCCCAAAATAAAATTATAAAAAAGGGAAAATGATTGCAATTGTAACTTTATTGGATTAAAAAATACAAATGAAATTAAAAAGGTATGTATAGAGCCTATACTAAGCTCCTGAAAGCTGACGCCCTAAGCACTCACAAATACACACACATACACAACAAACAATGGGGAAAAGGAATGAGTGAAAGAGGCAAGGATAGGGGAAGGAAAGTGGTAATACTGCCTGATCCAAGGTGGGTGAGAAGCTGAGAATTGCAGAGTCCTTGCAGCAGAAGTCCAATGAGGAGAAAGAAGTCCAATGAGGATCCCACAAAGCAGTTTATGGGGGTATCCAAGTAGTGACAGAAACCTGGCACACACTCACGGACCTGGGCTAGTTTTTTAATGAGGGAAATTCCAGAGTTTGGTATTGGACAGGACTTTCCCAGGATCATATTTGTCCAAGAAATAATGTTTGAATTTGACTGGGAAGTTGGAAGGTAACTGCTATCAAAATTCAGTGGGAGGAATAGGAAGTGACACCAGACTGATGAGTGTGTTTGCATATTCCTGGGTGGATTGGATTGAACAATAGCTGCATTGGCGGTGATACTTTCCCCATCAAATGTAAATGGCCTGTTCTGATGAAATCCCTTGAAGCAGGGTATATGATCGTATTATGCATATGCTTGGAGCTGGGGGGGTATGTAGTAGTTAAGAGGTGTAGTGGCTAAGAGTGGTGGACTGTAATCTGGAGAACCAGGTTTGATTCCCCACTCCTCCACATGAGCTGTGGACTCTAATCTGGTGAACCAAATTGGTTTCCCCACTCCTACACATGAAGCCTACTGGGTGACTTTGAGCTAATCACAGGCCTCTCCAAACTCTCTCAACCCCACCTACCTCACAAGGTGTCTGCTGTGGGGAGAGTAAGGGAAGGCAATTGTAAGCCGGTTTGAGTCACCTTAAAAATAGAGAAAATCAGGGTATAAAAACCAACTCTTCTTCTTCTAAATGCCTCATCCTGCTTCCGTGCTAGAATGTGCTGTGGACATGGCTGGCCAGATGCATTCTCTGAAACTTATGCCAAGAAAATCCCCATTGCACTTTAGGTTTCCAAAAGGGGCTGCCCTTTAAAAACAACTAAGAGGAGATTGGGGATCAAATTGGGGTGTCCCAAAAGCGGAGAGGACAGGGGCCTTATAGTCCCACACGAAATCAGCTCAGCTTATGGCCACACAGTGGCTGCGGCAGTAGAATGTATATTTGGGCCTTTTCGATAAATGGCAGAAACCCACATAGTGGTTGGCTGGGAAGGGGAAAAGAAGGGGAAGAAATATTGCCAACTATATGGTAATTTTTCAGAAGTGGGATTTGTGTTGTTATAGTATCTACTACAAAATATTTACTGTGCAGTGGTTAGAATTGGGCAGACCTCAGAGGTTTTGCTTGGGATGTGTGGTTAACCTTGGTAGGCTTCATACAGTTTGTCCAAACTTTTGTGGCCTGGATCCACTGCTTCTTTCCTGAGAGCTGACCACACATTTTGTGAGAACATTGTTTCAGTATGTTTCTACTGATCCCAAAGTAGCTTACATTATAACGTAGCCATTTGGGAGACATTAGAAAAGTTCTTGCAATTTGAGTCGTGTTTCACATTCTTTCCTCCTGTCTCTTATATTTCCAAATTTGCTTTAACAAGGTAAAACAATTTTTTTAAAAATAAATAAATGTAGATGAGCATCCATTTGACAGTTCACTCAAACCTATGGAATGTTTGGGTTGGTGGAGTCATGTATTTTAATAGTACTTTTTTTTTTACGAGTCCACAAATCCTAATGCCCCAACAAACCTGTTAGACAAGAAGGTTGACAAGAATCTTTGTTGTTTTTGCTGGTGTTCATTTGGATAAACATCTGATTTAAAAAATTGTCCTTAATGCATATTTATCAAAATTGCTTGCCCCACACAGGAGAAAACCAGTTTTTCCAGTGGTCTGCTTCACTTCCCATATGAGCACTGAGAACATTCCATTCAGATCAGCAGCCTTACTTTACCAGAATAAAGAAGGCCGCAGTCACTGTAACAAATCAGTGTACAGGTGCGGTCTTAGAAAATGGGCAGTTGGGGCAGCTGTCCCAGACCCCATTCTGGGGCGGGCCCCCAACTGCCCACACCTGGCCTTCTGATTGTGGGATGTGAAGAAGAAGAGCAGGCTCCCACTGCCTGCTTCTGCCCACCCCATTTTGGGTTCAAGCAACCACTTGAGTGGCTGCTCCTGCCCGCCACCCATGGGGTGAGGGATGCACCTTGCTAGGCCTGCGTAGATTGGGGGTGGTGGAAGTGATTATGGGTCCCCACCCTGGACTTTTACCCAGGGCTGCAGAATCACTAATACTGCCCTTGTCAATATATAATAGACCTCCTTTTAAAAATCCTTATTTATTTATGTACAGGTGGAATATCCCTTATCTGGACTGCTTGGGACCAGAAGTGGTCCGTATTTCGGATCTTTCCGTATTTTTGAATATTTTGGAATTTTTGCGCATACACAATGAGATATCTTCGGGATGGAACCCAAGTCTAAACACGAAATTCATTTATGTTTTATATATACTTTATACACATAGACTGAATGTAATTTTAAACAATGTAATTTTGTGTACATTGAACCATCAATCGCACTGCGGAGGGCCTGAGTAATTCCTGTATTCTGGCTCAAAAGGTCTGGTTTTCGGATCAGTCCGGATATCAAATGTCTGGATAAGGGATACTCAACCTGTATTTATTTATACCAGGGGTGTGGAATGTCAGGCCCGGGGGCCGTTTAAGGCCCTCAAAATAATTTGGTCTGGCCCTTCGTGGGTCCTGGCAGATCTCTAGCTCAGAAGGATCTAAGACTGGTGATCTGCCCCCTCCCATGGACAGGAATAGCCTCTATTCAAGGCAGATGTGAGTTTGTTTTGCTGAGAAAAGGAACCTTTCCCCAGAAAAAAGGTTCCCCACCCCTGATTTATACCATGCTTTTCTCCCCAATGTGGACCTAAAGTGGCTTTCTTTCTTCCATTTTATCCTCACAAAAGCTGTGTGAAGTAGGCTAGGCTGAGAGTGTGGAAAAGGCTGAGAGTATAGAAAAGTTGGACAGACGTGCAGCATTCTGATATCACAATGTGAGTTGCATCCTCTTTGTTCTCAGCTATGTACTTCAGATAATGTGTGATTCCAAACTCAGCTTTCAAAAGAAGGAAAATCATTACAGCTTTCAGTTGAGACAATACCCTCCCCTCAAGATGGTTCCTGAAAAGAAAATGGGACAAGGCCTTGGGCTTCTGCTCATGTTCTTTCCTCCTCACATCTCCACCCCTCCCATACTGCCTGTACTATGAGGTTAATGAGTAAACATGAGGGTGTTTGTGTATTAGGGTTGCCAACTCCCACTTTGCCACCGGCCGAAGATTTTGGGGGCGGAGCCTGAGGAGGGCAGGGTTTGGTGAGGGGAAGGACTTCAGTGCCATAGAGTTCAATTGCCAAAGCGGCCATTTTTCTCCAGGTGATCTGATCTCTATCGGTTGGAGATCAGTTGAATTAGCAGGAGATCTCCTGCTACTACCTGGCAGTTGGCAATCCTATTGTGTATTTGTATGTGGAATGTCCCTCACCTGCTTTCTTGTTCATTGCCTATCATCTTATTGACAAGAGAAGTATCTAAATTATGGGGAGGGGGGAACCTCCAATTAAATCTTAAAAGTCAGAATTATATCATGATGAACAGATTTCCCTATTTTTTTTATTAGAACATAATAAAAAGTGCATAAGCATAAAAGACATTAAACAATATATTTAACAATGATAATTTACTGCTAAGATCAAGTCTCCCACAGCTGTTGAATGCATTGGTTGTTTTCTGGCACTGATGCCTGATCCTAAACCTTTAAACCTGCCTGTAACTAGTAAGCTAACTAATTGCCGTAATGTCCCCAATTTCTATGGGATTAAGCACGCTTTACTCCTTGCTGGCTTAAGGTTTTATTGTGTTTAACATTAGGGTGATAAGATGATCCCACTGCACTAAAATGATTTTACATTCAGATCTTGCAGTCTTTAAAATCATATTTTATTCTGTCAAGTTTATTTGTTTCAGTCGCAGGTCATTACACGAACACGGTTTCTGCTATGCAGAATAAATACAATTCAAGGTCCTTAAGCACTAGAAATATTTTTTTAAGTCAGCTTCAACTAAAACCCTTTCCAGTCTTTAAAAATGAATTTTGGTATGGAATTGCGTTTGAGGAAATCCATTTCCCCTGAGAATGAAAGGCCAACCTGAATAGTACATTTATTGTTAAAGAATGGCTGCTGCTCCTTCTACACAGGATGAGAAACCGACAGTCCATCAAGCTTGTTTTTTGGAAGGAAATATCAACTGCAACTAGTTTGCAGGACTTTGGCTAAAATATCATTGGTATAGGCAAGCATCTAAGCCTTTTGGGTTGGTGGTTTTAGCAGCTGCTAAGTGTTATCCGTAATTACTTTTCTGTCCCAGTTTCATATGAAGCTCCAGTTAAGATTTAGCAGATTCCAAAAGAAATGAAAAATTTCCAGAAATTAAAGGTTAAAGGAATTTTCTACTGGCCACAGATTCCCCTGAAGAAAAAGAGACGCTGAAGATGCTCCACTGCAAGAGTGATGTGATTCACAACTCTCTGTGGAGTGATTGTGGCTCAGTAGTAGAGCACATGCTTTGCATTCATTGAACTGCAGGTTTGGGTCTCTGGCATCTCCTATTAAATGTTCTTAGGTAAGTGTTAGGAAAGACCTATTTCTGCTTGAGGTTAATCAGAAGTAGCATTTGTGATGTTTATGGCCATTTATTCATGGTTATTAGCAGCGTGTTCCAGGCTGAATTGCCCCGCATATTTTTTTTGAATTTTACATGCTGAACCGTCATTCTGGAAGTGACTGCAATCCAGGGCAGACCTGCTTCACATTACTAAAGAGCTCACTTAATGCGATCTTTGGCATTTGCCTCGAAGAATCCTCCTCAAAGAACCATGCAAAACAACAGCGGAGCGTTAGCTATACACATGCTAATGACTCTGCAATCAGGAACAAAGGAGCAGGCGAGTGGTGGGGGTGGAATTTCTCCTTTTGCGTCGGGACTGTGAATAGGCATTTTTAAAGTCGCATTTTAAAAATGTGTTCTGTGAATGTGGGATGGCAATCGCACAAACGCTGTTGCGCACAACATGATCACGTCACTTCCGGGTTTACCCCTGGAAGAGCGGCATCGCGACGGGACACTTTAGCACTCAAACCCCCATGTCATACTCTGTCAAGGTTAGTATTATCTATATTTTGGATGGAAGCATGATACAGCCCCTGGGAGGACAGCAAGCCTGGAGAAAGAGAGGGTGGGTGTCTACTCCTGTACACAGCTCCTCTCATGCAACAGCCCAGCTTCCTGTGCTCTGTCTTTAGCTAGAACAAAGCCAGTGGCTGGCAATCAATGGTCCAGGGACAAGGGGATAGTGTTGGCATCACTCTATGGTTAAAATCATAGAGGTGCCAGCAATTCCTAGAGAGGCTTGATATCACTTCTGGGTTTTCCACAGAAATGATGTAACTTCATCACACCAACTGTGATTAATTTTTTTTTGCTTCTGCTGGTGGCTGCAGCAGTGGTGGGCAACAGGAGATGGGGTGGGAGATACCCTGCCCCCAGCAGGAATATGGCATGGTGCCCATTGACTCTATGTTGGAGAACCCTACTCTTCATGATGTTCAAACAGAAGTATGAATTTTGAGGGATGACCTTGATTTTTCTGAGCCAGACCTGGTACAGGTATTCAGAAAACCACATGGTTCTTATTATTCCATACTTAGCAGAGCCATTAACTCCAAATGATCCTGCATTGATGGAAGGGTATGAAGATTAAACAAACTGTCTTGGATTCTATGCTATGTGAGCACTGTAGTGTTCCTGAAAGGAAACTTTCTGACCTCCTCCTCCTGCTACAGCCTGCCATGACCCCTGAAATATTCCCCTTAGGAGTGCCCTCAGAACCGTGAGGGGGATGAATTGGAAATTTTGAAGTGGAAGTTAGGAATTGGTGGAGTTTGCCCTGTTTTTGAGAGCGACCATAGCTCCATGGTTGAGCAATCTCTTTGCATGGAAAATTTCCCAGGTTGATTCCCTGGCCTCTCCAATTAAAAGGGTCAGGTGATGTGGTAGGTGATGTGGAAACCTCAACCAAAGAGCTGCTGTCACAGTCTGAATAGAGAGTATTGACTTTGACTCAGTATAAGGAAGTGTCATGTGGTCTGCCAATAGAAGTATTTACTTCAAGTGAAAAAACATAGGGTCCCCTTTTGTGGCTATAAAGTTAATTATGGCCTAGCCCCATTGAGTTAAATTAGCTGCAGCTAATTTTGGCCTTTTCACACAACTATATTCATCCCTTTCCCCCCACTGTTTCCTCATATTTGTCTGACGCAAGGCTGGAACGGTGGGAATGGTGACTTTCGAATCTTTAAATCCATTTTTCCCACAATGGCTGTAAATCACTATTTCCATTTCAGACCGTGATCCATTTTCCTGCACTGCACACTCCCTCCCCCCCTAAAAGGTCAAGGCTTTCTCTTTCCCTCTATGATTCTCTCTCACCCTATTCAGCTTGCCATTCAAAGACATGTTGGTTCCCTCCTCAGAAGATAGATTGCAAGATAAATTTTTAACATCTCTATGTGACATCCACTGTGACTGGAAGAAGATTAGTTATTGATTAGCCCATTTATCATGGTGTAGGAATTGTGTAGAAGTGGCCAAAGGGCGTAAAAAGGCGGGAGAAAGGGAGGCAGCAGCACCTTGAAAAGCACAGCAGATCTTTCAGTTGTCAGTTGCCATGACTCCACACTGCAGCAAAAAACAGGTTTTGAACAAACTGGATTAAGGATTCGCTAGCTGTGGGAGGACTGTGATTTACCATTAGCATGTTTGAAACCTTTAAAAAAATCATTTGGCTTCAGAAGCCAAAGTGGGTTAAGAAGCTCTTATGAAAGACCTGTTAAAGGGATTAACTTCAGCTGAAGTAGTATTCCTACGTTTGAGACTGATATTGCAAATCTATATAAACTGATATTGCATGTGTGTGTAAGTGCCGTCAAGTCGCTTCCAACTCATGGCGACCCTATGAATCAACGTCCTCCAAAATGACCTGTCTTTGACAGCCTTGCTCAGGTCTTGCAAATTGAGGGCTGTGGCTTCCCTTATAGAGTCAATCCATCTCTTGTTGGGTCTTCCTCTTTTCCTGCTGCCCTCAACTTTTCCTAGCATGACTGTCTTTTCTAGTGACTCTTGCCTTCTCATAATGTGACCAAAATACAATAGCCTCAGTTTAGTCATTTTAGCTTCTAGGGTCAGTTCTGGCTTGATTTGATCTATAACCCACTGATTTGTTTTTGTTTTTGGCAGTCCACGGAATCCGTAACAGTCTCCTCCAACACCACATTTCAAAGGAGTCTACTTTCTTCCTATCAGCTTTCTTCATTGTCCAGCTTTCACACCCATACATAGTAATAGGGTTAGTAATAGATACTGCATACACACACACACACATAAACACACACTGATGTTGGGACTGATGTTGCAAATATATATAAGCATTCTCTGCCCTTTTTAATTCTTTGGCCTTTTATGGAGGGACGTTTCCCCGCGATCACTCCTGCCAACTGCTTCAGGGCTTCCTTTTGATTATGGATGCCTGCCTTTTCCACGTGTCTGAGGTCACCTTGCTCTCCCCACCCGTTTTGCCCATGTTTTCCAGATGCTGTTTTAGCCAGAATCTGGAAAACATGGGCAAAACGTGCAGGGAGAGCGAGGTGACTTCTGACGGGCAGAAAAGGCATGCATAATCAAAAGGAAGCCCTGAAGCAGTCGGTGGGGGTGACCACGGGGAAACGTCCCTGCATAAAAGGCCCTTGTTTCTCAAGGGGAAGATGTTTCAATCGGGACTCATTTGCTATCATGATAAAAGTGATTATTTTTCCTTGAGAATACGCCTGATGAGTTGTCACTGTGACATATTTGTATTCCAAGGATTACATTTGCCTTCCTACAAATGAGATGGGAGTTGGAAGTGATCAGTAGATCCAGTTATGAGTAATTAATGACTTCATTGCAAATGTGTTTGCATAAAAGCCAACAATAATAGTGAAGGCCAGACCTTTAAAAGGCGCTCAGGACCAGATGTACAAGAGCTCTCTCCCCCCCTTCAAAATCAATACCAGATTTTCCACTGGGCTTAGCACTTTTTTGTACAAGGAAGATTCTCAAAAAGACTAGCCAGCTGTAAATCTGGGGGAATGGACGAATTCAACACTATGGGCAAAGAGCTACAGACAAGAGCCTTCCCGTGTGGTTACAGGAGCCAAGTGCAAAGCTTTCCAGCTGCTGCTGCGTGGGTGGCTCCTGGTGGCCCGAGTCTTTTCTGAGACACTCCAGAGCAAGGGCCAGATGTGAGGAGGAGCCAGAGCAGCCTGTCACCAGCATATAAGTGGCACCTGAAACCTGATTTAAATGTTAATGGTATGTAACAAACAGCAAGCAGATGATAGTTCTTGTATTCATATATACTGTTGACATGAAACAGGGACATGGGTATTTCCCTCAACAGGGAATGTGAATGCAGCTGATACAGACAGCACACATTGGAAATAGGCCACAAGATGTCCAAGTCCCAATCCTCCTTTCAGATATTCCAGATAGGCAGGGATATCTTAAGCATGATACTTTCATTCCACAGTTTTGTCCATAGCATTAGCATCCACAACTGCTCTGTAACAGTTAGTAGCCATGATTGTCTACCAACTGCATTTTTGATCCAACTCCATAGACCTGAACCCTTCTACATTTTTTTAGTTCAAATTCAGTTGTTTTCTATAAGCGGCATTTCCTTTGTGTCTGACACTCCAAGAGCAATCTAGATATCTTTCTTTGTTTCAGTAGTTATGCTAATTGCAGGAGTGTTGAGGTTTGCTGGAATTATTTTATTTCTTTCTGGCCAGACATTACTTAGGTGCAGACGGCCAAAAGCCTGCCTCAGTCAAATGGATGTCTGTCATTCAAAGGTAGAAGAAGAAGAGTTGGTTTTTCAAGATGATTTTCTCTACCTTTTAAAAAGAATCCAACCAGCTTACAATCTCCTTCCCTTCCTCTCCCCACAAAAGACACCTTGTGAGGTAGGTGAGGCTGAGAGAGCTTGAAGAGAACTGTGACTAGCCCAAGGCCACTTTGCTGGCTTCATGTGTAGGTACCTGACAGTGCCATCCTAAGCAGAGATACGCCATTCTAAGCTCATTGAAATAAAGAGCAGACAATGTCTATAAATAAAGGGGGAAATAACAAAATGTTGAAAAAATGGGGAAAAAATGCAGACATTTCTACACAGGTGCCAGAAAAAGATCCAGGCACAGTTTTAAAGCTTACATGAGTTGCATTCTCTTTCTTTGTACAAGACATGGCTAAAAAAATGGAGCCCAGTCAAGAGGCATTCAAACAGAGAAGAAAAAGGAAATTCAGTCATGTTGGGCAGATGCCTTGAAAAGCTTCAGAGGCTCAGAGAACATACGCAGACCCTAATCTTAGGGTTGCTGTCAATCTGGAGAAAAGAAGTCTTGCCCTTTTAATAGTGGTTTAATGTGTGGAAATGGGCAGGAGAATTTTTTCATGACACAAAGGTAAATAACATCACCTGGTAAATAACATTCCATTAAGCCTCTATTACAGGAACACGTCCCTGACCTGGATGGCCCAGGCTAGCCTGATCTCGTCAGATCACAGAAGCTAAGCAGGGTCAGCCCTGGTTAGTATTTGGGATGGGAGACCACCAAGGAATACCAGGGTTGCTGTGCAGAGGAAGGCACTGGCAAACCACCTCTGTTAGTCTCTTGCCATGAAACCCCCCCAAAAGGGGTCACCATAAGTTGGCTGCGACTTGAAGACACTTTACACACATACACACAGGAACACGACTGTCCCCCAGGCAGCTGGCAATCCTACTCCTACTCAATTAATGTGAAACAGTATGTGCAGTTAGGGCTATCAACTCAGAACCTAGATACCAGATGCATGTGTGTGTGTGTGTGTGTAAAGTGCTGTCAAGTTGCTTCCTATGAATCAATGTCCTCCAAAATGTCCTATCTTTAACAGCCTTGCTCAGGTCTTGCAAATTGATGGCTGTGGCTTCCTTTATAGAGTCAATCCATCTCTTCTTGGGTCTTCCTCTTTTCCTGCTGTCTTCAACTTTTCCTAGCATGATTGTCTTTTCCAGTGACTCTTGTCTTGTCATAATGTTGCCAAAGTACGATAGCCTCAGTTTAGTCATTCAGATACTAGATCCATACCTTTAAAGGTCCCGTGGATGCAGAGAGAAAGGAGGCACCCATAGCTCTTCCTTCCTGTGTCTATTCTGATCTTGTGGTCTGCTATGGTAAGCAAGATTACAAAGCCGCCACACACAGCAAGGGGAGGGGAATTAGATAACAGGACTGGGCAAGGAACTGAAGAGGAGAAGATCTGTGGTCACCTGGTCTTGTGCCATGCATGGACATATAAGATGTGTCACGATGGGTAGCCATGTTAGTCTGTCAATAGCAGTAGAAAAGAGCAAGAGTCCAGTAGCACCTTAAAGACTAATAAAATTTCTTGCAGGGTATGAGCTTTTTTGAGCCATAGCTCACTTCTTCAGATAAGTGAGCTGTGGCTCACGAAAGCTCATACCCATAGCTCAGAACTTCTTCATAGCTCACTTCTTCAGATAAGTGAGCTGTGGCTCATGAAAGCTCATACCCTGCCAGAAATTTTGTTAGTCTTTAAGGTGCTACTGGACTCTTGCTCTTTTCTCCTGATATAAGATGTGTAGTAGAGTAGCCAACCTCCAGGTGAGGTCTGGAGATCTCCCAGAATTACAGCTGATCTCCAAACCACAGAGATTGGTTCCCATGGAGAAAATGTCTGCTTTGGAGGGTGGAATCTATGGCATTATACCTCTCTGGGGTCCGTCTCTTCCCCAAACCCCGTGTTCCTTGCCCAGATCTCCAGGTCTTTCCCAACTTGGAGTCGGAAACCATATGTAGCTGAGTGACAACTACCTTGGCGCTTAGGTTTGGTAATGTGTCTACTGCTACTACTCCATCTTTGGTATAAAATAATGTGAAGTGGGGTTTCTTTTAAATCACAATATAAAACCGACAGTGCCCAAATATTTATCTTGGTTTAGAAGGTACTGCACATGGGGGGGGGGGGGCGGGGAGCCACGTGAAGACTGCTTTGGTGTTTCTTTAGAAAAAATATTTCATATTACAAATACAATACAAGCTTAAAAGAGTCTGGCTTTGGTGACATTACACAGCATTTGTTTCGGCAAGTTAATAATGCTTCTGTCTGAAGCAGAGGCAAAGGAGAATGAGTGATAGCCGCTATCTGTCCCCACAAAAATTGTTGTTGCAAACTCTCTGTGAACTGGCTCCAACCTATTGCCTCATAAATTATAGTGGCCAAGTGACCTATTTGTGTGTGTGTGTGTGTGTGTGTGTAGGAACTGGAGCAATCAGTGCAGTTTATCTTGTGTTTGGAAAAAACTGACAAAATTAATCAGTTATATAGGAACAAAAGGCAGACGAAAGTTCTTTTTCAAGAAACTCTGGGAATAAAAAAAATAGTGTATGTATAAATGTTAAAATGAATGTTACCAAGTGTATTCAAAAGTACACCCCATTCTCACACAACAACGGGCATGTAAGCTGCTGCTGAATGCCTCTGAGAGAATCATGCTAGATGCAACTATTTGTTTTAAAATATTTATATCCTAACATTGCAACAAGTTGCAACAAACTAGTTGCAGCCCAAGGTGCTTTGGAGCTTAAGGTGGAAAATCCAAACCTCATAATATACTACCATTAATTACCAAAACACCTGTTGAGATGAATGGGTGCTGCTCAAAAGTGTTCCAATGGGGTTTCAAAGAACTTTCAAAAGAGTCTGCTGCCTTTAATGATACCCAAATTTTGGTTCTTAAAGTTGATCTTTTCTACACAGGTTTTATTCCCAGGGTTCAATGCTGCAGAATGGGAGTTTTTCCACTTCCTTATATCATTGTGGTACATTCCTAGGGCATGGAGTAGGGGTCACTGGGGGTGTGTGGGGGAGGTAGTTGTGAAATTCCTGCATTGTGCAGGGGGCTGGACTAGTTGACCCTGGTGGTCCCTTCCAACTCTATGATTCCATGATTCTGAGTTGAGTAGAAGGGCAAGATAGAAATGTTAACAACAACAACAACAGAACTTTGTATTTGAAAAGAAATCCAAGCAACAATACAAAGCATTCACTTTATTATTAATACCCGCCATGATTCACAGCATGTTGTGTGTGGTTTCAAAGTTCACAGTACTCTTCCTCATTCAGGACGTTAAAGAGGAAAAACATATAAGGAAAAAAATGATGTTTAAAAGGTGATTCTTGTCTGCATTGTGTCTTAAAATATGGTGATATAGGAAGCTCCTCCAAATTAGTAAGGTTTAGATTGTAGAGCCCTGGAAGCCATAATCCAGTGTACATTTCCAGAAAAAGAACATGCTGAAAAGTGAATATTTATTTTGCAAGAACTTTACATGCTAAATGAGCTGCATGGAGCTTGGCTTTGTTAGAGGATCCTGCCAACTTTCCACTAGGCAGGCAAACTCTTGTAAAAATAAGCCCTATAATTCACCAAACAGGCCAATAATGTATCATTTTCCAAAAGTAAATATGAAATATCAAGTTAAACCTTCTTGTTCATTAGTTATACATACTTCATCTGCTGTTGAAATTACAATTTGAAACCACTATGTTGATTTAACCTGGTAGCAAGATCCCCCCCGCATTCCACAACAAATCAGTTAGAAAGAACATTATACTCAGAATACCACTGTAGCGATGTCTGCTCTACTCATCATCTCCACCTTGTCCACCAGCTCAGTTGAAGTTTCACTTAAAATTACATTAAAAACTTGATGTTAAATATCTACATTTGTTAAAATCTCACTCTGCTCCACTTTGCTTTTACATTTCTGAAAAATATTGAATCTCTGGGAGACTTCTGCATTACTTGGTGCAAAGAATGTTGCAAACTAGGTCTGTTTCATAGTCTACCTTTCCCATAAATATATGTATACTTCTGAGTTAGGAAATGTTTGTAACAGTATTGTAGGAAACCATGCCCAAAAACCCATTCCTGAGTGGCGAGGGTAGGGTTGCCAAGTGCCTGGTGGCGGCGGGTAAAATCCCGCTGATCCACCAAGCTACCCGCCGACCAGCTGATGGAAACCATAGAGTTTTGGCTGAGATCACTAGAGCATCTGCGTCGCTTCTGGGTAAACCCAGAATGACGTAAGTGCGTCATGTGGGGTGCGCACGCACGTTGCGCCAGGCGCGCACATAGTGAGCCGCAGCCACTGCCCCGGAAAGCTCCCACTGGTGGAGATACGGGGCCTGGCAAGCCTAGGCAAGGGGTTGGTTCCATGGTGGCTGGAGGAGGTGCAGTTGCGCCGCCTCCAGAGTGGCTTGCTGCCAGCACAGCAAGCCGAAAAAGAAAAAGACTTTATTTCAAAAACCCTGTGGAACTCCCCATAGAGTTCCACAGGGCTGTGCCATGATTTTGCAGGCGCATCTTGCCTGCAAAAAGCCTGCAAAAAGCCGCCTTTTGGGGCTGAAAGAGGTTAGGAGCTCGTCCCCATGAAACATTCCAGGAATGCCTCCCAGGACGCTGGCACGAGTACTTGCGCTGGACATACACTGCCAGGGAGGCAGTGTGGGCTAGGGTTGCCAGCCATCTGGGTTGGGAAATACTGGGAGATTTTGGGGGTGGAGCCTGAGGAGGGCGGGGTTTGGAGAGGGGAGGGACTTCAATGCCATAGACTCCAATTGCCAAAGCGGCTATTTTCTCCAGGGGAACTGATCTCTGCCACCTGGAGATCAGTTGTAATACTGGGAGACCTCCAGCCACCACCTGGATGTTCTAGTACTCAAGGTATGACTTATGCTGTAATAAGAGATACTACAAAGAAACAGCACTTGTGGTCTAACCAATAGTAAAATATATCAGTTCTGAAAATTATAGTTTGAATAATTTATCCAACTAGTTTTGCTTTATAAATACAAAATCCAAAAGCAGGATACAAAGTGCAAAACAGTTACCAAAAATACCAACTTTCAATTTGCAATTTTTCAATATTTTTACAACTGTGTAGAAGTTACAATCTTCCAGGTTACATATAATAGCTTATTGCACCAAAGATGCCACTGGATTCCAAAGATGGGTTTCTGGTATCTTTCTACCCATTTCGCCTATTCAGGCTTCATCAATCCAAGAAATCCTCAGGTGGCTGCTGGACAAGGTGCTTATCCAGTAATTGTATGCGAGTTTCACAAATTCAAAAGGACATCATGGTAAGTTGCCCTACGGCAGGGTCCGCACCAGTTTGCATGGCTCAAATGGCATGGATGCCGGCGTAGGGGTCACGCTGGTTCCTATGTGCCTCTGGCCCCCCTTTAGGAATGGGCTGCAAGTTATGGCACATGTGGACATGATACCCTTTTGCATCAGCCAAGTAAGGAATTGAAGTATTTTTATCAACAGTCTCTCCTTTATTATTTCTGTTTAATAATTGTATATTTGTTCTTCTGTTCTCAAATTCTGCACATTCCATGGACACTACTTGATAGGAACTGTAATTTGAGTGAGTCAAAAGATCTAGCCCTTACCCAAGTCCTCTATGCATGCCAAAAGACTGGGTTAGGGTAAGGTGGGGAGGGGTTAGTAGTTAATAAGAGTTGCTGGCTGTTAGTAGCCGCTATTACTAGAGGAACAGCCTGAATAGCCCAGACTTGCTTGCACTCATCAGAACTCAGAAGCTAAACAGGTTTGGCCAATGATTAGAAATTGGATGGGAGACAACCAAAGAAGACCAGCATATACAGAATCTAGAAAGCCCTCCTTGACTCAGCAAAGATTGGTGAACCAGTTTGGAAAGAACTATCAGGGGGAAACTTCTTTTGTAAGATGTGTTTTATGCAGCGAACTAGAAATTCTCCCTGAGTTCATTCTCTCCTGACCCTTTCCCTCCTGTCCTTTAGTCTGAAGTCAGCTTGACGTATTTAAACCAGAAAGCCAGGTGCCAGAATAGCCAATCTTAACTAATATAAATGAATGCATAAAATTTCCTATTAGTTTTCATTAGGATAATAACAATAATGAATGGGACATTTTCATGGCCTTTGTTAATAAATTAATACTACTCAACACACCATTATTTTTGTTTTGTATACCCAAAAACAATTTTATCCCAGAAAGGGTCTGAAGCAGTCCCCATCTTGTTTTGGTCCGTAGTGAACAATAATACTTAATAATCTAGTGCTATCAGTAGGGTTGCCAGCTCCAGGTTGGGAAATACCTGGAGATTTTGGGGGTGTAGCCTGAAGAGGGTGGGGTTTGGGGAAGGGAGGGACCTCAGCAGGGTATAATGTCATCTGTCATAGATGAAAACCATCTATCATGTTTCCTACTCTTGTATTATTGGAGCAGATAAGTGTCCCAGGTATCCTGACAGACGTAAGGCCCAGTCCACTTCAATCCATTTAAACCAAGGCAATTAATTCATCTTGATTAACTTACGTCCTGTGACTAACTTCAGTGGTTTCAGTGTCTGAATCTACTCTGGCTAGATATGAAACCAGAATGTGTTGAGCCTGTAAAATATCCCGACAAAAATGACTTTTGGAAATGTAAACTATCTTTCATGTTTTGTGCATCCAGGTGTATCCCTTTCCCCCTACACATGTATAGAAATAATACCATATGTGACTGTAAACCAGCCTTCATGTGTATTCATTTTTATCTGTGTCTTTTTCCATTGAATAGGAAACCTTGTAGTTTACTTTATACATTTTAAAATTGAAATATGGGCCTATAGTCAAAACTGTCCATAATACATGAAAAGATTTTGAAATGAGAAGTTTAAAAAGCATGAGCCTCTTCTTTTTAATTTGATGAAATGGCCGAGCTATCCTTTCTCACTAACACATCCATGATATTCATATTTTTAGTGGGATCCATAAAATAATATAGTAGGAAAGGCTGCCCTGTTAAATAAAGCAAGGTACCTCAATGGTAGCACCCGAATCTTGTTTGTTTAACCTACTTATGTGAAGTCTTTCTGGGACTGTGATGTTTTATATGAGAAGAAACTGCTTCAAGACCAATACTTTGGCAAGCATGAGTGACTTACATAACTTGATAGGCTTTACGCTGGGAAATGTCACGTGCTCAATGAATGCTTATTTTTCTTTCATTCGGCAATGAATTGCTGTTTGCAGAGATGACAGAATATGAATGCAGTACTGAGTAGGGCATTTGTTTCCATTTACATAGCTCATAATTCAGTAATCAGAACCAGATGGAGAAATGAAATCCAAAACGGCTTTGTTACTGAAAGTATCATGAAAGCTACATCTCATTTGATTCAGAATATAGTAACACATAGGCCCTGCTTACTTCCTCCTTATAAGCATCAATCCAAAGAACATTCAATAACAAACACAACATACTCATTTTGTATAATGAGATTAAGAATAATTGTATAGTTAAGCAAAACTAACAGAGCAGGATAACTGTTCTACTGGCTGTAGAACCTATTAGTGGATTGTGTTGAAGTGATTAGCATGTTGTATAGTTGCAGTTGCAGTCTCCCCTTCAGTAAGACTCAACCCCGTGACTACAGCCATTCTTTCCTTCCAGCTCAGTTGTAAACTACAACAGCTTTCAACTTCTATGCACCCAAAATAATGTAATGCAGTATTTCCTGGACTGCTTCATGTTAAATTGCATGTAGAAGGAACCCTATCTAAATGCTCACATCTTCCACATGTGCAGGTAAAAAGATCTAGACTGGAATGATGTTTTTTTTCCCCAGGTGCAGAAAAGCTTTGTTTCTTGCTTCATGGCGGAGCAGTCAAACATGTACCCCTGATGTGGTACAGTCAGGAAAAAGGTTATCTTGTGAGTCTGACTGCATATTTAGTTTGTCTCTTAAGCACTGTGATCCAACCTGGGAGACAGGTCCCTCTCTCTCAGCCTGCCCTATTTCAAAGGGTTGTTGTGAGGATAAAATGGAGGATGGGGAAAAACCTTGTATAAAGGTAAAGGTCCCCTGTGCAAGCACCGGGTCATTCCTGACCCATGGGGTGACGTCACATCCCGACGTTTCCAAGGCAGACTTGTTTACGGGGTGGTTTGCCAGTGCCTTCCCCAGTCATCTTTCCTTTACCCCCAGCAAGCTGGGTCCTCATTTCACAGACCTCGGAAGGATGGAAGGCTGAGTCAACCTTGAGCCGGCTACCTGAAATGGACTTCCGTCGGGATCGAACTCAGGCCGCAGGGTAAACATCAACTAAATAAATAAATAAATAAAGTGATGGAAAACCGATTATTCTCTAATGTGTTCTGATTCCTTCGTCGTGCCTGTCTTATCATTTCTTTTTCCCACTGATGGGTGGGTTCAACCATCATTCTGAATGAATTCATATCGCAAACAAACTGCCAAATGAAAACATAAAGATAGTCAATAATACAAGAGTTTCAAAATAATTTTATATTATGGTTTAGAATTGTACCAAAGATTCTCAAGTTACATGTTACTCAAAATTAATACATATAGGTAGCCAAACAAATACCCAAACAAACACCTGCCATGCTGAATAGTCACATCATTTTAAGTGTGCTTTGGACCATTTGTTTTAATTTTTAATATTTTAAAACAATATTTATTTTACCCCAGAAACTGAAAGACAGAGGTAAAAAATAGCAATAATGGTGGCAAGTCTACAAATACACATCTATAAAAAGTTTCCAAATCTCTAAAAGCATGTCCAGTAGTCATCTATATGCCATAAATTTAAATGTTAATAAGGCTGTAAGGTCCTTTATCCGCTGGCTTTCTGGAGGTGGGCATTTATCTGTCCAGTGTTGTAATGTAAGTCTTTTAGCAACCTAAAGAACATGGAAGGTCCATTTTCGTTGACCATCAGTTACACTGGATTCCTGACTTCTGAAGACGAAAGTCCTCAGGAGGCCGGGAAGGGTCTGCGCTGGCGTTGGAGCCCTCCACACCAGCATCCAGGCTACTTACGCTGCAGTAAGTGGCCCCAAAGCCGGCAGAAAGGGCCGGACGTTGGCAGCACCAACCTGGAATGCCGACAGGGCCTTCCACCGGCATCCCGCTGGCATAAAGGCCCGCGCCAGCATTCCAGGGGGTGTCCCGGCATTCCAGGGGTGTTCCAGGGGGCAGGGCTGCCTCTTGTCCCCTTTCACCCCATAACGCCGGTGCCGAGAACGACGTTGCTGTGCCTGCTTTTAAGCAGGAGCAGCTTCGCTGTTCTCTATGGGGCGAAAAGGTTTTTGGCAGCCGGGAAACTGATTTGGAGTTGGCGTGGTGGTGCCTCCTCCACGCCATCTCCGGCCGCCAGAGGCTCAGGAATGCACTGTTAGTCTCCAGGAGACAGGCAAATAGTTTAAAAGTGCATAAGCATCCTCAAAGATCAATTAATATTCTAATACAAAACAGATATAATTATTTCCTCCCAAAAAGACCAAATAACTGGACATGTCCAGAGCTGAAGTTTAAGAGGTGTCTTGTAAATTACAGTGCAAGCAATTAGACATTTTACTTAGTCCTTTACTAAAAAGGCATTGTGGTGACCAGTATATCCTAAACATAATTTTTTGCTGAATAAGTCACAACTTCAGGCCCATAGAAACAACAGGAGCATGAGGCCATTTGTAGTCTATGTTTCATCTTGGTCACCGTCCTCAGTCTAATTTGGCCATTTGCTGTTTAATCCAGTTGTAGCAGTGACCAAATTTTGATTTTGTTTATGGGTGTCTGTGACATCATCACACGAGATACAACACTGTGATTTCATTGCCAAGCTTGTGACACAGAAACCAACTGTATTAACTAGCACCGAGAGCAAAAGACGTTGAGAGCAATGGAAGAAAGAGAGAGGGAATGAGAGAGAGAGAGAAAGAATGATGCTGAGCAGAATGGCATTGGAACAGCATGAATGTTTCCAATGAATGCTGAAAAGAAATCAGAAAAATGTGAAGCACTTTTCTGCATTGATGAAATGAACACAAAACAAGGCAAATGTGAGTTGGTTTACATGGCAAACCCCCTCTAAGGCTGACCTCCCAGATTTCTCCCTCCCCTGCCTTTAAAAAATGGCACAGAGCAAATAAGAATTACTCATAACATTAAGTAGCTGGCTGATATACAAACCAGTGGGCACCTATGGAAAACTCGTGGAGGGAAAGAGGAGAGCAGCTGGGAGAGGCAGGTGCTGAGCTAGGGTTGCCAGGGCCCTCTTCACCACCGGCAGGAGGTTTTTGGGGTGGAGCCTGAGGAGGGCAGGGTTTGGGGAGGGGAGGGACTTCAATGCTATAGAGCCCAATTGCCAAAGCGGCCATTTTCTCCAGGGAACTGATCTCTATCGGCTGGAGATCAGTTGTAATAGCAGGAGATTTCCAGCTAGTACCTACATGTTGGCAGCCCTATGCTGAGTCCTAGCAGTGTTTGGGCTGGGAAGGAGCCCAGGTGGCTGCAGGATTATTGCTTCATTTCCGATGACCGATATAGTAAATCCCATGTAACCTGGGTGTAAACAAGTTATATGTAATTATTGTGTGATGTTTGCATTAGTTATGCTTCTGTTTGTTGTTGAATTTCAAGGTTACAGGCCAAAGAAGGACATCGAAACAGGATAGCCAGCAGACCTATCACTGTTGTGATTTTGTGTTATATTATCAACAATATTGTTTTTTGCTCATTATATGTATAATGTATTACATGTCTTGCAATTTCTTTGAACCTTTGTTACTACTATTTTGTATAATTTTGGAGTAGCTACAAGTTGCCAGATAAACACCTTGTAACCTCTGTTGCTTTGCATATTTTTTCTCAGTCGTCTTCTATCTTCCTTTCCCCCCTCTCAGCCCAAACATTGTTTGCACTCAACTGCTGCAAAATCAGTTTTGCAGCATCAGCAGGAAAGGGACGGCAGAGACATGGGGACTGACAGTGGATGCCCAGTCATCGCTGATGCTCTGTGCCCACCATCACCAGCCACCCTCTTCTTTCCCCATAGGAGCTAGGAGGAGAAAGTGGTAGGAAGGAGGGAGTGGAGGAAGGGGACGACAGTGGTGGCAGCTCAAACAGGACTTTGATGCTCAATACCTGCCTTCCCTGGCTGCCCTCCTCTTTCCCTCTAGTGGTGAGGAGTAGGAAGTGGTGGGGGGAGGGGAGCAGAGGAGACAGAAGATGGTGGCAGCAGCCCATTTGCAGCTGGTACTCATTGCCCTTCTCTGGCTTCCTTTGTCTTTTCTCTTCTTGCAGTCCCCCCCCCCCCCAAGCATCTTGGGAGTAGCCTCGCTGAGATTCTGTGATATGCCATCATAATCGCTTCACAAGTTTCAAGAGTTTTAATCCCTGTGAGCTTCCCCTGCCCAGTTTTTAGATTTTGCTGCAAACCTTGGGAGTTCCTCTAAGTTTGAAGAAAGATCTCCCTCTTCAGTATATTGCCCCAATCTGCAAATTTAACAGTCTGCATCTAGGGTCATTTGGTTTTTCTGGCAGGAAGTTATTGCTCATTTCAATTTCATATTAGCGTGTTCATTCTAAGGATGCTTATTTCAGGATGCTTATTTACTTTAAAACCATTTGCCTGTCTCTTGGAGGCTAACTGATAGCACCCTTACTACAGCTAAAAAACCTGTACTGCAACATTGAAAAGATAAAAGCCCACCTCTGGTAAATCAATGGGTTGAGGACCTAAGAACTGTATCAGTGAATGGCATATAGACAGCAATTGTTCAAGGAATTGTTTTAGATATTTGAAAAGCATTTATAGAAACTTATGCCTAGATCCACCATCACTGTTATTATATTTTTGTCTTTATGTATATTCTTCTTAAGTTTTTTCTTTGTTTTTTGAAGGAAATAAAAAGAGAAAAAAATCTGCATCTAGGCTCATGTTCAGAATTAGAGATAATGATAAATTGTCTTGTCTGGAGAACTATTTTTAGGCCTATTTTTTAAAAAATAGTGGCTTAGGGAGCATTTTACCATATTTTTTTCATTGTTGGCTGGCAGTAGTGGATTAAAAGTTAAGAATCGTAGCTGGATCATGACTGACAATGGGCTCAGAAATATTCAGTTATTTTCTTTAAAGTCACTGGACTACTGATTTCCCTCAGACCTCACAGCATAGTTACACGTGTTAAGTAAGATGGTCCAGGCTTTTCCTCTCAGATCCTGTGTAATGTGACACATAACCTCAATGGTCTTGATCCACCTATGGTCATGGACAAGAAATTATGTGTAACAATTAGTGGTCCTGGATGCAGATGTACTTGTTTATTCACTTCACAGCATACATCCAGCCAATTTAATAGATGTTGAAATGAGCATCACAGTATGCATGGGGGTGTGCCTCGTAGGCAGCACACACATCTCTCTCTTTTGTGGACAACAGAAATTTATCCATCCTCCTTACTCACAATTAAATTAGAGTATGTTTGCGGGGTGGTTTACCATTGCCTTCCCCAGTCATCTACACTTTAACCCCAGCAAACTGGATACTCATTTTACTGACCTCAGAAGGATGGAGGGCTGAGTCCACCTTCAGCCGGCTACCTGAAACCAACTTCCGTAAGGATCGAACTCAGGTCATGAGCAGAGCTTTGACTCCAGTACTGCAGCTTACTGCTCTGTACCACGGGGCTCCTCAAAATAAACATTACTGATCTAATTTTCAGATCACTTCAGTTCATTTTAAAATTAACATTACTGATCTGATTTTCTAGTTATTCAGTGATTATTATTTTACAAGGGGGTATGTGTTTAGTATAATGTTAATTGTACATGTAGTATAATTTATTCATATGGCACTCTCATCCAAAAATATTTAAATTCATTTCATTGAAGGGAGACAGTGTGAACATTTTTGGTGTTTTGCTGCCTCTTAGTGGCGGAGTGAGATTATTCCTGTAAATTAGGGCTGAGCTGAAAGTTCTTATTGGTTCCCCCCACCCCAAGAGTGCTAAAAGACTATTTTCAACAACCTTTCAGCACCTGAAAACAGGTTTGTGGTGTTTGAGTGCAATTCAACACCTTTCCTTTGCCCCTCTGGCTTTAATCAGTACCTACATCTAACACTTGTCTATTACTATCTTCCAATGTATACTTGAGGGTACATTTGGGGTAAAGGACAAAAATCCTTGGGTGGTGATAGTTAACCGCTCATGTGTCAGATCATGTAGCAGATCAAATTTGTTCACACATTCCCCACAGAGCACAATTAAAAACATCCTGCAAACAAGGAAACCTGATGTTTACAACACACCTAAATCATAACTCTTTAAAAGAATCAGATTGGTTACAAAACCCAGGAAAATGTACATAGCCCAGCTGTTTACCATCCCATTTCAATTAATTGCACAACCCAGTTGATTTCACAGCCCACTCAATTTCATACCTTGCTTGATTGCGTAGTCAAAATAATTGCACAATCACTTGACTTTCACTGTCAGGTTGATTGCTCAACCCAATTAATTGCTGTTGAATTTTTTGAACAGCACACAACTGTTTAGTTGGATTTTGATCTTTTAATGTTACTTATGGATTGAAAGCTGGACAGTGAAGAAAGCTGATAGGAAGAAAGTAGATTCCTTTGAAATGTGGTGTTGGAGGAGAGTGTTACGGATACCGTAGACTGCCAAAAAACAACAACAACTGGGTTATAGATCAAATCAAGACTGAACTGACCCTAGAAGCTAAAATGACTAAACTGAGGCTATCGTATTTTGGTCACATCATGAGACCACAAGAGTCACTGGAAAAGACAGTCATGCTAGGAAAAGTTGAGGGCAGCAGGAAAAGAGGAAGACCCAACAAGAGATGGACTGACTCAATAAAGGAAGCCACAGCCCTCAATTTGCAAGATCTGAGCAAGGCTGTCAAAGACAGGACATTTTGGAGGACTTTCATTCATAGGGTTGCCATGAGTCGGAAACGACTTGATGGCACTTAACACACACACACACGCACACACACACACACACACACACACACTGATTGTTAAATGAAACTACCCTATTAACTGAATTTAAGGCGAGCCTACAGAAAAGAAGCTTCTATCGAAAGGGATAGGAGGGGAAAGACAGGTCTTTGTGCAACCATATGATGTTTGCCCATGTTTTACATCTCATTACAATATTGTGTCATGGTATTAGCAAACCAGCGGTTTTAAAGTCACTGAGCACTGATCATCTTTCGCAAAACCAGCCAATTATTTTATCAAAAAGACACACCAAAGAAGTAAAAACTGAACAAAAAGTGTGAAATTTGAAACAGAAGGGATTAGAGTGCTATGCTGAGCACCTTTCTAATTCTGTTGCAGTCACTGGGCTAAATTAGAAGGGTGTAACTCGTCTAGAATGGCAGTCAGACAGTTGGTTATTTTGCATGA
Source organism: Euleptes europaea (assembly GCF_029931775.1). Classification (NCBI taxonomy): domain Eukaryota; kingdom Metazoa; phylum Chordata; class Lepidosauria; order Squamata; family Sphaerodactylidae; genus Euleptes; species Euleptes europaea. Next base: position 29,917,926 of record NC_079316.1, on the reverse strand, counting down.
GATTGCTCAAGCTAGAAACTGCTAAAAATAAAAATCGCACTAATACCACCAGCTCATCAATCTAAAAAATGCTTTTGAAAATAATGTACTGGTGAAAATGAAGTCCTTTTATAGCCTGGACTAGGAAATAAGGCACAGCACAGATTTTACTGAAATGAATCAAGAAGTTTATTGAGGGAGAGTGTGTAACTAAAAGGCTACAAGGCAGTACAGGAAGAAATTAGGAAAGGAATAGACATACCCAAATTGGACTTACAGCTCCGGTTTTACCTCAACACACACCCTCCTGCCCATTCTAATCTAAAGCTAAGCTACTAAATTATTCTAGGCCTATAAATAGGGTTGCCAGCTCTGGGTTGGGAAATATCAGGAGACTTTGGGGGTGGAGCCTGGGGAGGGTGGGTTTTGGAGAGGGGAGGGACCTCAGCAGAGTATAATGCCATAGAGTCTACCCTCCAAAGCAGCCATTTTCTCTAGGCGAACCGATCTTGATCGCCGGGAGATCAATTGTAATAGTGGGGTATTTTATGCTTCAACCGACGTACATTAATTGAAGACACAACAAGCCTGTTGTCTTCTACAGAACGCTGGAATATAGCCGGGGTCCCCAACCTTGTTGAGCCGCAAAATGGCTGCCATAGCTTAATTCATCACACAGGTAAGATCCTTGTGCTGTGGCGGTACCTTTCAACAAAGCAATGCTTTTAAAAATCTGCACAGCCAATCAGATCTCTAATGGCCAATCAGAAGGCTTGCTGGATGTATACCCCACCAGGCCCCACCCACTTTCTAGAAACCAGGTGCCTGGAAAGGTGTCAGCAGTACCATGGGCGACTTGTTGGGGACCCCTGGAGTATAACAATGTCTTGTATGCAAAGAAGAAAAAGAAAGAAGATACTGCAGGTACCAGAAAACTCTGGATAAAATCAGGACTGTAGGAGGAGTACCTTCTATCTAAAGGGCTTGTCCTAGGGTTGCCAGCTCCAGTTTGGGAAATACCTGGAGATTTTTGGGGTGATGTCTGAGGAGGGCAGGGTTTGCGGAGGGAAGGGACTTCAGTGCCATAGAGTCCAATTACCAAAGCAGTCATTTTCTCTAGGGGAACTGATTTATATCACCTGGAGATTACCTGTCCCTTTCTGTCAGCAGAATGCTATTCTTTGGCTTTTCTTCTAGAACAGTCTAACTCAGCGAGTAAGGCAGCTAGTTTTATCTCTTTTCTTTTCTCACCAGTTTGTTAGTTCCATAAATAAAGCTTTCTTTACTTTTAATCCATTCATTGTCCACTCTGTCAACACAGAACAGGCATGTCATGTTTGTGATTATCTTCTTTATCTGAAAACTCTCTTCCCAGTCTTGTGCAGTGCGAACCACAGAACACAATCAACCATTGCTTTAGCTATCAAGGGCAGATTGCTATTATGCACAGGAAATGCAAACCTAGAATGTAGCAGATGAGACCAAATTTTGTTGTTGTTGCAAGCTGTATTACACAAAGCTTGGTTTCAAAGCTTTCCACCCAAAAATATCTTTTTACAGTAAATACCTATAAGATTTAACATTTTTTGTCACTGCCACTACTTTAGTTACAAAAGTTCATTCTTCTTCTTTGCAAATTTGAGGGAGTATTTTGTATGTGTGTGGTGCAAACAGTATTAAAACAAAACTTCAAGCATGCCCAACCACAACAGCAATGAAGAGCAGGTACAAAGGAGAAGTATGCATTTTTGTGTTAGTAAAATTTAATAAAAGAAACTTTTCACTTTGAAAACTACACATTGCTTCTCATTACTTATACAACAGCAGAAAAAAGGCACATTCAGCATTCACAACTGATGCTATAGTTTGTGGGTGGACCACATTACCGTTATAGTATCAATAAGTAGGGTTGCCAACCTCCAGGTAGTAGCTGGAGATCTCCTTTATTACAACTGATCTCCAGCCGATACAGATCGGTTCACCTGAAGAAAATGGCTGCTTTGGCCATTGAACTCTATGGCATTGAAGTCCCTCCCCTCCTCAAACCCTGCCCTCCTCTGGCTCCGCCCCAAAAACCTGGTGAAGAGGGCCCTGGCAACCCTATCAATAAGCCTTAGTTTTTCAGAACATGGACAAGGGCAGAAGATATAGCCTTTTAGAAATTATCTGGCAGCTAGTGTTCTATGGGGATAGGTGACAATCATCCTTCAAAGTTAGGATTGCCAGCTCTGGGTTGGGAAATACTGGGAGATTCTTGGGGCAGAGCCTGAGGAGGGCGGGTTTGAGGAGGGAAGGGACTTCAATGCCATAGAGTCCAATTGCCAAAGCAGCCATTTTCTCCAGGTGAACTGATCTCTGTCGGCTGGAGATCAGTTGTAATAGCAGGAGATCTCCAGCTAGTACCTGGAGGTTGGCAACCCTATTCAAAGTCCCACCTCTCCTCCAGGGCTCTGAATCAATCCTTGTGGTTTTGGCTTCATGCAAATCCAAGTGGTTGTCAGCCAATCAGAGCCTATGGAGCTTTATATGGTGTCTTTTTTGTTGTCTTGGTTGCTTGTGCTGAAGCCCATTTTGTTAAATGCACCTTTTCCTTTCAAATGCTAACACCAGGGCAGGGAAGCTGCTTCCAAAAGGTGAGTGGAGTTTGCTTGCTCCCATCACTAGACTTATTGCATACAGTGATAGGATCACTGAGTGGAATCACTGACACCCCAGTGAGATGCTAATCCTTCTCCTGGGAAGCCTGTAGCCTAGGAAATCTGCAAGCCTTTCCCTACTGGGCTCTGCCCTGGAACAGGCATTGTGGGTTATTGTGGAGGAGCTAATGCCTGTAGCTCTTTTACTGCTGACGTGACAAGAATGTTTAAAGGTGTGATGAAGCATTCCTACTCTCTCTTTGTTCATGAGCCCTGTGGTACTACTTTTGATATCTCCTTCCCTCTTTTGCTGGTAACATTACCATTCATAACTAAAGGGAGTTCCTGGAACAAGTTAGATCCAAAGTATATTTGCATATCTTAACTTGTGAGTTATAAAACAGTTAAGATGGCTTCTAGGTGCCCTCTCTCTGGTCTAAGAACCCAGAGGGTTCTTGGTTTTCTGAGGGGCTACCGTGCAGACAATGAAAAGACAAAGGAGATGGCTAGAGCTACAGCAGAGAAAGCCTTGGAATGAATCTGACATGGCACAGATAATTTTAAATCCTACTCCAGTGATGGCGAACCTTTTAGAGACTGAGTGCCCAAACTGCAACCCCAAACCCACTTATTTATCGCAAAGTGCCAGCACAGCAATTTGGAATGATCTTCTGCTATCTGTTTTTGCTTCCCCCCCCCCCCCACGCTGTACTCATTTTTGGGTGTTCAAGACTTGTAGTCTACAAAAACACAATTTGTTTTTTAAAAAATGAAGCACCCAATACAAATCTATCCCTATACCAAAAACAGCTAACACTATTAGTTAACACTAAAGAACACTGAATCAACAGTCTACGGCAGTGATTCTCAGCTGGGGTTCCTTTTGAATTTGCAGACCTTTTGGCCTGCTCTGAAAAAGGCATCTGACTGCATTTCCTACCTTTGATTCACCTCTGCTCTACGTGCGTTGGACCTATCTAGTCCAGCTCCTGTATCTCACAGTGGCCCACATCTATAATAAGGAGGTAGCACATACCCATCAGGGCTAGTAACCCATGATGGACTTTTCCTCCAGAAATTTGTCCAATCCCCTCTTAAAAGCATCTAGGCTAGATGCCAGCACCACATCCTATGGCAAGGAGTTCCACAGGTTAATTACATGCTGGGTAAGTGGGTGTTCCTCTTTTAGTAGGGGATTTCACTGAAAGGTGGGAGGCGCCGCAAAGCCTGTGCTGTGGCCCAAGCGCTCTGCTTCCCTCCAACTATGCCACGCTGTGACCTATGCTCCCCTCTAACCTAGCTCCTCTCAAACCCCACCACAGGAACCACCTTCGCCACAGACTCAATAGGCTGCCGTCCACGCCGCACCCTCACGCCGCATGTGAGCTGTCCGGCATGTGGGCCCCCCTGCCGCATGGTACAGGGGAGGAAGCGCTCCCATTGGGCTGCTGGGTAGAGGGGCAGGTGATGTGAGAAATGCCCTCAGGTGCGTGTGGAGAGGGGAGCAGCCCAGCCCCGCATCCCTCTGGCTTTCTAGTAATGAACTCAGGCGAACTCTGTACTGGGGTGAGTGCTCCCTCTGGCTTGCGTGCCATAGGTTCGCCACCACTGGCGAACCTACTCTGTGGCCACGATGGCAGGAAAAAACCAATATTTCTCTACCACCTCTGCATCTGCACAGTGTAGACTTGCAGAACTCTTCTCTGGGTGGTCAGGGGCCTATTGGGTTCTGGCTAGGGTTGCCAGGTCCCTGTTCACCACCAGCAGAGGTTTTTGGGGCGGAGCCTGAGGAGGGGAGGGTTTGGGAGGGGAGGGACTTCAATGCCATAGAGTCCAATTGCCAAAGTGGCCATTTTCTCCAGGGGATCTGATCTCTATTGGCTGGAGATCAATTGTCATAGTAGGAAATCTCCAGCTAGTACCTGAAAGTTGGTAACCCTAGTTCTGGCCTATAGGAGGAGGTAAACGCTGCCGCCTGCTTGTGATCATTTTGCTAAGAACTTTGCAGATGAACTCTCTTGCATCCATTCTGACTTGGGCTCTACATTAGCAGTAGCAGGGTACCAATTTGTCCAGTTGTGTGGGATACCCTTCAACTTGGCCAGTCTGAGAACGTGGATAGGATTCTTGGAAGTTTGAAATCTACCACCTGCTTATATGACCCTTGTCCCCCCACCCCCAAGATGCATAAATCTGCTGGAGGGAGGTATGGCAGACTGAGTCTGGGAGATAGTAAATGCCTCCCTGAGAGAGGGAGTGGTATCTCCTGCCTTGAAGTGGGCAGCGGTGTTTCCACTCCTAAGGAAACCTACTGTGGACCCAGGAGAGCTGAATCAGTACTGTTCAGTCTCAAATGAACCATTCTTGAGTGAGGTGATTGAATGAATGGTGGCTGGGCAGCGTGGTGTAGTGGTTAAGAGCAGTGGTTTGGAGCGGTGGACTCTGATCAGGTGAACTGGATTTGTTTCCCCACTCCTACACACGAAGCCAGCTGGGTAACCTTGGGCTATTCACACACTCTCTGCCCCACCTACCTCACAGGGTGTCTGTTGTGGGGAGGGGAAGGTGATTGTAAGCCGGTTTGAGTCTCCCTTAAGTGGCAGAGAAAGTCGGCATATAAAAACCAACTACTACTCCTCTTCCTTCTTCTTTTCCTGAAGTGGATTGTTTGGGTCTGTCCCAGTCTGCTTTCAGGCCTGGTTATGGGGCTGAAATGGCCTTGGTCAGCTTGGTGGATGACTTGTGCCAGGAGATGGACAGGGGTGTGCGATCCTGTTAGTTCTCCTGGAACTCTTGGCAGCTTTTGATGCTATTGTCATGATATCCTTCTAAACCGCCTTTTGGAGTTTATTTTATTTATTTATTTAATTTATACCCTGCCATCCTCAGCCAACGGCCGGGCTCAGAGCGACTCACATAAAACTCCAGTATACATTAAAATAGAATAAAACATTTAAGAAACAGCAATTAAAACAGCTCTGTAAAATCCTAAGTAGCATAAAGCTATCTGATGGCACTCCCCAGATTGTCACATGGAGTTACAGAGGGGCGAACAGATGAATTGCCCCCCATAGATGGTAAAAGGGGGAAAAATCAGCAGTGGAGGGTTGGGGAGGCCAGTATTTACAGAGAAAGTAACCGTAGCTGGCCTCAACCATAAGCCTGGTGGAATAGCTTGGTCTTACAGGCTCTCTGGAAATCTTTAAGGTCTTGCAGGGCCCTGGTCTCACTGGAGAGGCTATTCCACCAGGCAGGGTCCAGGGAAGAGATAGCTGGTTGGGACTGGGAGGCCCTGTTCTGCGATGTTTTTATCTCTACTTCAAAGATAAGTTTCAGAATGTGGTGCTGGTGGGCAGCTTCTCTGCTCCTTGGCCTCTGGCCTACGGGACTCTGCAAGGTAATAAATGTCTGGGGTGGTTTTGAAATGTATGAAGGCTAACAAACTGAAACTCAATCCCAACATAACAGAGATGCTACTGGTGGGGGAAGGGTTTGACCCAGGAAAGGGGGTATCTCTTGTTGTGGAGAGAGTTGCATTTCCCTTAAAGGAGCAGGTTTATAGCTTAAAGGTGCTTCTGGACCCATGCTTCCAGCTGGATGGAGAGATGGCAATGGTGGCCCAGGGGTGCCATTGGCTGGTGAGCCAGCAGTGGCCCTTCCTGGGGTGAAAGCTACTACCACTGTAGTGCATGCCCTGGTAACATCTAAATTAGATTACTGCAGTGTGATCTATTTAGGACTGCCCTTGAAGACTATCCAAAAGCTGCATTTGGTTCAGAATGCTGTAGTCAAAAAGTTGACTGGAGTGGGTAGTAACGACCACATCACTGCAATCTTGTTACAGCTACGCTGGTTTCCAACTGAGCTTCTGGGCTCAGTTCAAGGAGCTGGTATTGACCTTTAAAGCTTTATACAACTTAGAGCCAGCATACCTTAAGGACCACCTTCTCCCATATGAAGCTACCCATCCACTATGGTTATCTTTGGATAGGTTTGCCAGCTCCAGATTGGGAAATACCTGGAGATTTTGGGAGTGGAGCCTGAGGAGAGTGGGGTTTGGAGAGGGGAGGGATTTCAATGCCCTAGAGTCCAATTGCCAAAGTGACCATTTTCTCTGTTGCCTGGAGATCAGTTGTAATAGTGAGAGATCTCCAGCCACCCCCTGGAGGTTGGCAACCCTATCTTTGAAGGCCCTGCTTTGGGTACCCATACCAACTGAGGCTAGATGGATAGGAACCTGAGCCTTTTCAGTCATGATGCCAAAACTTTGGAATTCCTTCCCTAGGGAGATTCATCGGTCTCCCTCTATTGTTGTCTTCCACCAGTGAGTGAAAACTTTTTTGTTTTGTTTGGCATGCCCCCTGTTATTGATTCTCCTCCCTGATTTTGATATTATGTGTGTTTATGTTTTTATTGAATTATTTTATACAAACTTCATATTGAATGTTGTTTTAATGTTGAAATGTTTCAGTGTTTTTATGTTTGCCACCTTGGGGGCCCAGTTTGGCAGCATAGAAATAGTTTAAATAAATAAGCAAATTAAGAAATTGAGTCTAAAAGCCAATCAATTGATCTGAGTGCCCAGGAATACACTAAATGAGAGCCAGCGTGGTGTAGTGGTTAAGAGTGGTGGTTTGGAGCAGTGGACTCTGATCTGGAGAACCGGGTTTGATTCCCCGCTGCTCCACATGAGCGGGGGAGGCTAATCTGGTGAACTGGATTTGTTTCCCCTCTCCTTCTCATGAAGCCAGCTGGGGGACCTTGGGCTAGTAAGCTCTCTTAGAGCTCTCTCAGCCCCACCTACCTCACAGGGTGTCTGTTGTGGGGAGGGGAAGGGAAGGTGATTGTAAGCCAGTTTGATTCTTCCTTAAGTTGTAGAGAAAGTCGGCGTATAAAAACCACTTCTTGTTCTTCTTCTCCTCCTCCTCCTCCTCCTCATGTGCCTAAAATCTGATAAGAAAACTGATTTTCCTGTCCTTGTGATCATGCCAATTGCTCATGCTCTTATTATTTAGCCTCTTATTTCACTGAAACAAAAAATGTAGTTTATCATTCAGTTGAAGTACACATGAAGCTGCCTTCCATTAAATCCGACCCTTGGTCCATCAAAGTCAGTATTGTCTACTCAGACCAGCAGCGGCTCTCCAGGGTCTCAGACAGGGGTCTTTCACATCACCTACCCGCCTCACCCCTTTAACTGGAGATGCCTGGGATTGAACCTGGGGCCTTCTGCAAGCCAAGCAGAGGCTCTGCCGCTGAGCCACGGCCCCTCCCAGTAGTTTACTTGCTAATGTGTTGCAACTCTTGACGCTGTATTTTGCCCCTTTAGTTTTACAAAGAACAAGTTTGTTGCCTTTGGGTAGAGAGAGCCGCTTCAGGAGCTGCCTGACAGAATCAATAGCAGCGGCGGCACCCCCACTCCCTGCTTTGCTATTGAAGCATAAACTCTAAATGGGAGTGCCAATTATTCTAATCCCGTGGAGGCTGGATGAATGCTCGATTACAGAGTACACTGCTGCACAACCATAGAATCAAGCAGGCCTCCTCTCCTGGGTGTGATCTGTGCGTAAACTGCAGACTAACTTTGCTGCTGTCAGCTGACTGGCCGCTGTTCACAGCCAGTGAAAACGTTCAACGGGAATCAGTCTTGAAAGAAGCCGTTCAGTAGTGAAGCATGGGGATCAAGTTCCTGGGCCTTCTGATGGTGTCTGTTTTGGTTGCTTATTATCTGTACAGCCCTGTTCCCGAGAATGTGGAGGATTGTTGGAAGCTGATGCTACTTAATGCTGTTCTTAGAACCGTAGGACATGTGGTAAGTTTAAACGTTGGCTTATTCTAAGGATCATTCTGATTTTTTTTAAAAAATTGACAAGATCTATTCCCAGGGAAATTCCCAGGGAAATTAGGCAACAAAGAGAAAATAGAGAACACAGAAGGTTTGTGTTCTAAAATTAGAGCGAACAGTACCCCAAACCAAGTACTTTTACAATGACCTATGACAGATGGGGAGGGGAACAGAATTTATGCATGTATCTCTCTACAAATTCTTTAGCTATAAATATGCTATTTGTTGACAGGCAAATAAATGGAATGGGAGCTACCTGTTACTTAAAATGTACAGCTGTAGACAACTGCAGCGGCCTTTTTTCTGTTTTTTTTTAAAGCATTCTGTCTTTGAAGCAGGAAAATGAGATGCACCCTTTGTTAAGATATAAAGCTGTGGCTGTATCGATAATAACTGCTATGATTTACATTTTAAACATTGACTGCAGAGAGTGTTGTTATAAAGAAATAGTGCTATTTTGAGTAGTAATCAATTTTCTAACATTTTTTCTAATTTTCTAATAGCTTTCCCTTAACACTAATACCATTTTTAATGCAGCTGTGTGCAAAATAGAATGAACTACATACTGCATTGGATCTGTATGAGAATAATATGGCTACTGCAGGTTTGAATTTCTGCTTCTATTATAATCTGCATGTTGGAGCCAGCATGGTGTAGTGGCTAGAGTGATAGATTAGGATTAGGGAGACCCAGGGGTGAATCCTGAATGAGTCATGGAAGCTGGCTGGGTGACCTAGGTCATTCACTCTCAGCCTTACCTGCTTCACAGGGTTGTTGTGTAGATAAAATGGAGAAGGGAGGGGCTGTGGCTCAGTGCTAGAGCATCTGCTTGGCATGCAGAAAGTCCCAGGTTCAATCCCTGGCATCTCCAGTTAAAGGGACTAGGCAGGTAGGTGATGTGAAAGACCCTGGAGAGCCGCTGCTGGTCTGAGTAGACAATACTGATTTTGATGGACTGAGGGTCTGATTCAGTGTAAGGCAGCTCCATGTGTTCTTCATGTGTTCGAGAGCAATGTCAGCCACTTTCAGCACAATCTTAAGGGGAGGGTTGTAGAGTCACGCCTGGGGGCGACACAGCCAGGCCACCTCGTGAGCGGCTTGCTGCTGGGTGCGGCAAGCTGGAAATGCTTTTTAAAAAAAACCCCAATAAAACCACTCCATAGGGTTTCATGGGGCTGCGCCATGATTTTTGCAGGCACAAGTTGGCACCTGCTAAAGGGGGCATTTCCAGGGTGATAGGATTTAGGGAGCTGATTAAAGTCAGCAAAGTTCCCTCTCTGCTTTGCAAAGAATGTCTTCATGATGCATACCTATTCTCTCCAGGATCAGAGGAGTATGCCTGTTATATTAGGTTCTGTGGAACCCAGGCAGGATAATGCTGCTGGAGTTGTCTTGTTTGTGGGCTTCCTAGAGGCACCTGCCCTGACCTGGATGGCCCAGGCTAGCCTGATCTCGTCAGATCTCAGAAGCTAAGCAGGGTCAGTCCTGGTTAGTATTTGGATGGGAGACCACCAAGGAATACCAGAGCGGCTGTGCAGAGGAAGGCACTGGCAAACCACCTCTGCTAGTCTTTTGCCATGAAAACCCCAAAAGGGGTCGCCATAAGTCGATGGTACTTTACACACACGACTTGATGGTACTTTACACACACACAGAGGCACCTATTTGGCCACAGTGTGAACAGACTGCTGGACTTGATGGACCTTGGTCTGATCTAGCATGGCTTTTATTATGTTCTTATGTTAACATAGGCTTGCCAACCTCCAGGTGGCTCTCCAGACAACAGAGATCAGTTTCCTTGAAGGAAATGGGCAACTTCAAAGGGTGAAATCTATGGCATCACCTCCCTCCCCTCCCCAAACACTGCCCTTCCCAGACTGTGCCTCCAAACCTCCAGGAATTTTTCAAGATGGAGTTGGCAACCCTAAGTTAGTTGGGTCAATTGTATAACGAGATTTTTGAGGGTGGCCCATTGCCACTGTTGTTATAGGATGCCTGTATCACCATGATCCCTAATCTTGGCAAAGATCATACTCAGTGTACAAGTTTTTACCTATTTCTTTGATGAATATGGATGTGAAGGTATTAACCGCTGTTCTTGCTAACTGACTACAAAAAATGTTGCAGCTTTGGAAAATGTATACAAAGTAGTCAAGGCTCTGTTTATCTTAGGCTGGTCACTGATCTGATTGCTTTAAGGCCCGTTGCGATGTGGGGCTTCTGGCTGCAAACCAGAAGTGATGGGATCACATTGGTGCTACTATGCACATGCAATCCCTGCCTCAGCTCCACCCCAAAAACCTCCCGCCAGAGCTGAGGGGGGACCTGGCAACCTTAACCTCTATTTGTTTGTGTCAGGCTGCTTTTAAAGGAATCAAATCACAGCTAGAAAAGAAGCAACGCCCCTAAGCAAATATTGAACCCAATCTTTGCCAATGGCCTCTTTTCAATATTTATGTTAGAAGGCATGCCTGGCTTGTTCCTCAGCATTCCAATCTGATGATGATGATTAAATATTTTATTTTGTTAATTGGATAAGAACAATGGGGTAAAGGGAAGGGGAAGATAATATCACTGGTAGGATCTGAGAAAGTTCTTACCACTAATACAGTCTATATCTGTTCTTATTGTAAAAACTGTTCCTACTCTGCACAACTAGTTTGTTTCTCATTTGGTATAATGTGTAGGGTTGCCAGGTCCCTACTCACCATCGGTGGGAGTTTTCTTTTCAAATCTTGTGTGCAAGCATTTGAGTGGTCTAAAGCTCCTCGCGAGGCGGCGCTCGTGCACGATTGCCTGCCGGCCCTCAGAGGGGCACATTACCGGGGGTTTGCCCGCCACCAGTGGGCACCTGGCAACCCTAATAATGTGCGGTGGGCCTTCTTAGGTTTGCCTACCAGTCTTTGTTAACCCATTCTTTCTCTTGATAAGCTCATCTAGCTTTGCCTGGGAATTGCACTTTGTTGTTTGCTTTTCCACAGTTATGGGATAGTCTCCCAGAGACTTGGCCCTGGCTGCCTGTCTTTCTAAAGGCCATGTGTGATTTGCCTTTTCAAAGGGCATTTTGTTAAAACCAACTGTGGGATTGTTGGGAATTGAACTTAAATTTGTTTGAAATGAAATTGTTGATTATGGCTGGTACTCTATATTTTATTTGGGCTGAGATTTTAGTCCCCTTTATTATTTTGAGTTCCTTGTTAGTGTTATTTTATGTTCTGAACCATTGGCAGGTGACTTGAGTCCTTTTGGATGTAAATGTTTTAAAGAAATAAAACTCCAGACTTCTTGTTGTCTTGCTCTAGCTTTGACAGGTACCCTCTAGCACTCCAGCTGCGGGTGGAAGAAATATTTTTTTAAAATGCCGGTGGTTAGAGTTTCCAGGTCCCTCTTCACCACTGGTGGGAGGTTTTTGGGGTGGAGCCTGAGGAGGGCAGGGTTTGGGGAGGGGAGGGACTTTAATGCCATAGAGTCCAATTGCCCAAGCAGCCATTTTCTCCAGGTGAACTGATCTCTGTTGGCTGGAGATCAGTTGTAATAGCAGGAGATCTCTAGCTAGTACCGGGAGGTTGGCAACCCTACCAATGGTGTGCATGATGTCGCTTCCAGGGAGACTCAGAAATGACATCATGCCTCCCTTAGAATTGCCAAAAACTCTATGGGAAAACCATAGAGTTTTACCACATAGTATCCAGAGATTCCTAGAGAGGTGTTATGTCACTTTTGGGCTTTTCCAAGAAGTGGCATCACACCATTGCTGATGGTTGCCCCCCATGTCCCTGTCCCCCAGTCTTCAGCTGGTCATCAGGCCAAGCCTAGCAACCATATCCTGCTGTGCTCTGGCCACATTTCTTAACAGGGCACCCCACAAACCTTTTCTCCCAGAATCTGATATATGCAGACCACAGGTTGTATTCTGCTGGTGGTGGGTGTGTGTGTGGAGAAATCCTTGTCTCCATGTGAAAACAACTGTAGATTTTATTTGAGCACCAGCTGGCATTATTAGGGCTTAGTAGACATTCTGCACCAACTGAAGTTTTAGTTTTGCATCATATAATTAACAAAATGTAATTAAATATTGTTTGGTGTGCTTAAAGAATTGACTGCTCCAGGCACCAGTGCACTGTTGATTTTGGCATGACTCTAGGGTAGCTAGTCAGCATCTTATGCTGTCCCAGCGAAGAAAAGAAGTGTTAAAAAGACCCAACTGCATTGTAGCTGAGAGCATTGCGCTGCCAACATGCTCTAATCATGGAGTGACACCCCTATGTTAGGCATACACAGAAGCAGCTAATTAACCATACTGGTGCAGCATGTCCCTGATGTTACACTGTCCCCATGCAAAGACAGACATGGGCTGAGGGGCTTGTGATGCCAGTTAAGTACTAATTACTCCCCCATTGTTCCCCTAGTATGCCCATATCTGGCCCCTGCATCAGAACAGCCGCATTGGTGCAATGTTTATAAGCAGCAAGATGCCAGGTTTATGCCCCGGTTACATAATGGGACAGTTGCTAACCTAAGCAGTTAGCAGAATAGCTTTAGGATTGCATATCGATTAGTGTAATTGCCTATGCCCTAACCTGGGTAGCCAAGGCTAGCCCGATCTTGTCATATCTCAGAAGCTAAGCAGGGTCGACCCTGGCAAGTATTTGGATGGGAGACCTCCAAGAAATACCTGGGTCGTGACGCAGAGGCAGGCAACGGCAATCCACCTCTGATGTCTCTTGCCTTGAAAACTCCACCAAGGGTTGTTGCCATAAGTCAGATATAACTTGATGGCAAAAAAAAGTTAACACTTTGGGTGATTGACTAGATACACTGTGATACCTATATCTCAGTTGACAGCATGTTTGAATAACTTAGACTGGAACATTCAAGTTGAAACCTGACTGGGCGGCAAAGGTGGGGCGATTTTCAGAAACAAACTGAAAAGGCTGACACTCCCAAACTCCCAGTGCTTTTCTTCAGGAAAATTATAATGATTGCTTATTTTATAATGCATGGAAAGAGATATGTTATTCTTCGTGCATACAGTGATAGTCTGCAAAAAGGCAGTTTCTTCATTCCCAAGCAATTTCCTCCTTGTTCAGTGTTTAATTGAGTTCTAGGATTTTTGAAGCTCCTGTGTCTATACATATCTTGTGGTTAGGGTTGCCAGATATTTTTTAAAAAAATACTAGACACATTAAGGTTTGGCGCTGCCTCCTCCCAACACAAAGAGCACAAAGCACGCTGGTTGTGCTGGGAGGAGCTTCCAGCCCAAGTGCGACAGTGAAAATATGGCCCGGGTCACTACCGGACACTTGGCAACCTTTCTTGTTGTCCTGAATAAACAGTTTTTCATTCTTTTTGATTACCTGTCTGACTGCTTAGCCTCTTCCTCCCCTCCTTCCTTTATAGTTAAATTGTGGAGCTCCCTGCCCTAGGATGTGGTGATGGCTGCCGACTTGGAAGGCTTTAAGAGGGGAGTGGATATGTCCATGGAGGAGAGGGCTATCCATGGCTACTAGTCAAAATGAATACTAGTCATTATGCATATCTATTATTTCCAGGATCAGAGGAGCATGCCTATTATATTAGGTGCTGTGGAACACAGGCAGGATGCTGCTGCAGTCGTCTAGTTTGTGGGCTTCCTAAGAAGCACCTGGTTGGCCACTGTGTGAACAGTCTGATTCAGCATGGCTTTTCTTATGTTCTTATGTTATGTTCTTATTTTCAGTATCTTCCTGGTATTTGTAATTCATCAATTTAGGCTTTTTTACATATTTGATTCAGTTTGATTCTAGTCATTATTTGTTTTAATTATTCAGTTTGTTTTCTGTTCCTGTTGGTTTCTATGGGAAACACTTTCCCACTTGCAACTTTCCCCACCTACTCAACTGAGCAGCTGCCACCACAGTGAAATGATCCATATGTTCATTTTTAAAAGCATCCTGTTAAACACATCTTCTGCATGAAATGATAAAGAGTTACTGTTAGAGTTATCCACAACCTCACCCCTGACACCTGCCTTTTGTGGAAACCATTTTACAGTTGCACCTACCACCTTGTGTCAAAATTCCAAAGGTGCCCACAGGCTTAAAAAGGTTGGGGACCCCTGGTTTACAGTGAAGCTGGAGAACAGATTGGAAAATTACAGAATGGTGGTGGCAAATCCAGCCACTTCATTGTAAAGATGTAAGAGCACTAACTTCAGAAGACAGAATGGTGATTTCTGCTGGTTCCCCCCTCCCACTGCAAACTCCCTCTTTGTCCTTGTACTATTTCAAGGATTCGCTGACCATAAGGAATAATATTTGGGGGTAATTAGTGGGCTGTAGCAGGAGAGGAAAGTAAGCAAGTCCCATTTCACAAGATCAGCTCTGCAAGCAGATCCTGCTGGATATACACCATTGATTCTGACTGTACATGTCATGAACCTCATTTGCAGGTCTATAACATAGTCTTCCTAGTAAACGTCATGATGTGATGTCACCCCATGGGTCAGTAATGACCAGGAGCTTGCACAGGGGACTACCTTTACCTTTATCAGCTAAACTGTGTCTGTCTGAGCTTTACTGTGTGGTTTGAGGTCTTGAAATCTCAGATCTGAACCAATGGAAATTGAGTCATTTGCAGGTCAATCAGGTGGGTGATGGCAATGGCATCTTTTGCCTTCTTGATGCTTTGATTCATCTTTTGCTGACAAGGTTGTCATATATGGTCTGGCTTGGATACCACATTGATTACAGAGCCTGTGCTGGCAATTTCTGAAGTAACCAGCTGTCACAATTGCTAGGATCATTTCAGCTTGCTCACTCTGACTGAAGCTGACAGCTTGTATGTGAGTAGGAAACCTACCACATGCAAACTGGATCGTTGCCAATCTTGACTGGTTAAGTCTAATTAGCATGACCTTGCAGAACTGCTAGACAAGATTATGAATTCCTTTTCAAGGGGAGTAAATTCATTCCAGTACTAAAAGAGGGAGTTGAAAAAATTCAAATCAAAAAAATTCATTGAAAAAACTATGGATAAGGACAACTTGTCTAATTTTAGACCTGTTTTTAAAAACTTCCTGTTGGGGCTAGATGTTCAACCATGCAATGGTTGACTTATTTTTGCTTGATCCTTTTCAATCTTGATTTGGGATGGAGACCGCATTGACAACCCCAATCAATAATTTATATTACAGATAAATCTATTAGACCTTTAGATATGGTTGCTCGTGCCATTCCTTTTGACTTCTTGACTTCTTGGTTGGAATAGGGTCAGCTCTTCAATGATTTTGGTCTTTTTTTTTTTTAGTGAAAAGGACACTGAGAATAATCATTAGAGATGCTGAGTAACCTCCCTGGAGTAGGTTATATGGGAGACCACAAAGACTGATGCTGTCTCCTTATAGGTCGATACGTGTATTTGTATAAATATGTATATTTTTTAAAATATTGCAAAGCTCCGTAAGTCTGTAATGCTTACTCATACAAAAGGAAATTAAACCATGTGTTGCTGCCACTGTACCTAATTTCGGGGGGGGGGGGAGCACATAAGAATATAAATGATTAATTATCATAATATGTATACTAAAGGGTTTGGGTTACGGTTTTTATGTAAAAGAAAATGATAATTGATGAATGTAGAGTATTATGCAGTTTGAGCCTTGCACAATATATAGGTATGACTATCTGTCATTTTCCAGGCTACAATTGCTGAGAAGCTGGGTTTTGCAAACTACATGGACGTAATGATGAAGATTACAATTATAGAATATACACCACCAGCATCTGATGAAAAGGTCATTGTGACAGACACCAAATTTAATGATGTTCCAGTTCGTTTGTATGTACCTAAAGGGCAGCCTGACACTTTGAAAAGAGCAATGATTTACCTTCATGGGGGTGGATGGTGTGTAGGAGGATCAGGTAAGCAAGAGTACTGAGTTTTACTGGTGTGGGTTTTCAATGAAGAGTGCATATTCAAGACTTATAATGTGAACTTCTAGTCTGTTCAAATTATGTGTTTGTAATGTGCTATCAAGTTGTAGCCTACTTATGGCAACCCATAAGTACATGGAAACCCATAAGTACATTTTTCAAGGCAAGAAACTAATGGAGGTGGTTTGCCATTGCCTTCCTCTGTCTCCCATCCAAGTATTAACCAGGGCTGCTCCTGCTTAGCTTCTGAGATCCGATAAGATCAGGCTAGCCTGGGCCATTCACGTCAGGGCATTCAAATGACAGAAAACAGAAAAAGGTAAGAACGTTTCCCTCTGGATCCCCAAAAACCTGAGAAATTGATGAAATTGAATTTTGCAGTTGGCAAATTCCAATGCTGCTAGAACAGCAGGGATTATTGACTTGGGCATAATTGTAAATATAGTTACTTACGCCAGATTTAATCACGAGGATGGCAAGCAAGGCCTCCTAACCCATGCATTGTTGCTTGTGCCCAGCATCTTGTTTAAACCATGCACCAACATGTGCTTCTATACTCGCAACATTAGCACACCAGCACAATGCTAGCCCGGACTCTGGATAACAGGTGTACTATCGCTGCACGTGCAGTGACTAAATGCCTCACCTCCAGCTGGAATCTGGAGTTCTGCTGGAATTACAATTAATCTCCAAACTACAGATGTTCATTTCCCTGGAGGAAACAGCTTTCAGAAGGCATGCTGAATGAGATTTCATCCCCAAAGAGGTCCGTCCCCAAACTTCATCCTCCCCAGGCACTTACTCCAAATCTCTAGGAATTTCCCACGACTAAATTGGCAACCCTACTATACAACATTACATAGATAAATTCTTCTTGCTATACAGCATAACATTTAGAGCAGGCCTTAATCTCAGGATTAGAAGAGCCACAGAACAACACTACAAATAGACGATGAAATCAATATATGTATTTAGTTATATGGCAGTCATTTATAAAACAGAATTATTCTGGAAAAAAATAATGGCTGAACATAAGGAAAGAGTCTCATGAACTAGATAATTTTAAGCTAGTTACAATGGACTGAACGTTCAATTAAATATTTGGCTATATTCTTCATGAAGGAGCTTAATATTTTATTAAACTTCATGCATTTATTAAGCAAATACAGGATGCTGTTAATACCGTATATACTCGGGTATAAGCCGACCCGAGTATAAGCCGACCCCCCAAATTTGAGGCCAGAAAAGGGAATTTCTTATTGACCAGCGTATAAGACGAGGGTCAATAAGAAATTCCCTTTACCGGCAATGCTGCGCTCTAAAATGGTGGCCGCCATTTTAGAGCGCAGGGCCCCTGCCCCAGGTCGCCCTCCCGCCGGCCTCCCGGGCCCTCCCAACCCAACCCACCCCGACCCCAGTGCCATCCAAGGGGGGGAGGGGGAAGAGCCCCTGAACCCCCTACTTACCGGGAGATGCGGCGAATCGGCGGCAGCGGTGGCGTGGCCTTCCTGGGCTGGCAGGAGGCCCCTCCAGGCCCCTGCCGGCCGGAGGAAGGCGCCTGGGTGCGTGGGCGGCGGCAGCCCAGGAAGGCCCCTGCCGGCAGGAGGAAGGCGCCCGGGCGCCTGAGCAGCGGCGGAACAGCCAGCAGGGACCTCCTGCCGGCCCAGGAAGGCCCCTGCCGGCTGAAGGAACGCGCACGGGCGCCTGAGCAGCAGCGGAGCGGCCGGCAGGACCTCCTGCCGGCCCAGGAAGGTCCCTGCCAGCTAAAAGAACGCGCCCGGGTGCCTGAGCGGCGGCGGAGTGGCCGGCAGGGACCTCCTGCCGGCCCAGGAAAACCCCTGCCGGCTGAAGGAACGCGCCCGGGCGCCTGAGCGGCGGCGGAGCGGCCGGCAGGGACCTCCTGCCAGCCCAGGAAGGCCCCTGCCGGCAGGAGGAAGGCGCCCGGGCGCCTGAGCAGCGGCAGAGCGGCCGGCAGGGACCTCCTGCCGGCCAAGGAAGGCCCCTGCCAGCAGGAGGAACGCGCCCGGGCGCAGCGGCGGCAGCAGCGCGGCCTTCCTGGGCCAGCAGGAGGCCCCTCCAGGCTGCTGCCGGCCGGAGGAAAGCGCCTGGGCGCGGCGGCGATGGCGGTAAGTTCCCCCTCCCTCCTCCCCCCTCCCCCTCCCCTACCCTACCGTATTGACCCGTGTATAAGCCGAGCTCGGCTTTTTCAGCCCTTTTTTTGGGCTGAAAAACTCGGCTTATACGCGAGTATATACAGTAATCAGATAAATAATAATAGCTGCTGATAGCTCTCCTTACAAGAACCCCTGAGTTTGGTAAAGATTAGGTCAGGGAATCCAATTTTATGGGTCCTCAAATTGAGGAAAAAATGGGGCCCCAAAATTTTCCCCATAGACTACAATGAACCTATGTCAGAGTGGAGAATCTCAGAGAAAAGATTTCCCACCATAGGCCTCCATTGAAGCCCATGGAGAATCTTTGCTGGTCTCGGGGGGGGGTATTTTTAAATGTAGAGGTACCAAGCGTGCAGCATAGCTGCTGGTTACTCTCCTTACAAGAACCCCTGAGTTTGGTAAAGATTGGGCCAGGGGGTCCAATTTTATTTGCCCAATTTTTTCCTCCATTTGGAAGCCAATAAAATTGGACCCCCTCACCCAGCCTTTACCAAGCTTGGAAGTTCTTGTAAGGGGAGTCACCAGAAGCTATGCTACAGATTTGGTGCCACTATCTTTAAAAACAGCCTCCCCTCGAGCCCCAGAAAGATTCTCTATAGAGTATAATGGAGCTGAAAATTTTCAGATATCCGAACAAAACCGAAAAACAAACAAATGCATACCAGTATGGGCATTCGGCTTTTTTCGGAAATGCTGAAAATTCTCAGAGTTATTATAATCCCCTAGTCCCCAGCCCAGGAACCACTTTTTTAAAGCATTGGATTGAATCATAAATATTGTGAACACAGCAGCATTTGCATAGCAGAATTTTTATGCCTTTCCTTCTGCTGCAGCTTGTTGTGCTTCTGAAAAGGAAACCCCCAGGAGTCAATGGAATCTTGGGGGACAGTGTAGGGTGCACCATAGAGGTGTGCAGTGGGAGGGAGGGATTGGTAAAAATCCTTCCTTTTTCTAGAGAGCAGAAAGGTGACTTGCCGGAGTGGATGAAGAATTAGGAATCAACTGATGTGTTGACTGGTCAACAGGCATTTGTTTTTGATTTTATTCTCTTTGTTTGCACATACCAACATTTTAATATGTATGTATGTTAGCTACTTTGTAAGTTATTCTTTTTTGGGAAAATTTTTTTGTTTTATTTCTTTTAGAAGAACAATAAAATGCACTCTGTCACTCATTTTGTTACAGGCATGAAATCTTACGACTTCCTGTCAAGATGGACTTCAGAGAAGCTAAATGCTGTCGTAGTATCAGTCGAGTAAGGGAGGATGGTTCAAACAGAATTTTTTTTCCTGCTGTGTATTTTTTTTTTTTTTGCTATCAAGTCAAAGCTGACTTATGGTGACCCCCATAGGGTTTCCAAGGCAAGAGATGTGCAGAGGTGGTTTGCCATTGACTGCCTCAGCGTGGCGCCCCTGGTATTCCTTGGAGGTCTCCCATCCAAATACTTGCCACGGTCGAGGCTGAGAATGTGTGACTGGCCCAATGTCACCCAGTGCTCATGAATAGGAAAACTAATAAAAAGGGCACAATCCAGTGAATACATGGATGTGTTAAAGCCCACTGATTTCATTGTGGAAAAGCACCAAACTCTATTTTGCATTGCAACCAAAGATAACATACCCATACATTTCCCCATATTTCTTTTCTGTCTCTTTCCTAGGCTTAAGGCAGATACTCAATGATCCTACTACCAGATACTAAAATGATCCTACTACAGTTTAACATGAGGTGTTAGTAGCAGCCAAGCAAGAGTGTCTTAAAATACTTTTTGAATGCAGAGGTGCTTTGGATCACTGGGGAAAGGCAGGTGTGAAACTGAGGAGACTGCCTCATCTTAAGCCTCTTCTGAATGATACATAGCCTAACTGGAGTCAGATAGACTTCAGCCTCATAGGTAAAACTAACAACTGACTATTCCATTCCCACCAGTCACTTGGGATTATTATGAAGCCGATCTGTGACACCATTTTATTGACTTCATTCCTAAATCAGTGCTAACCTTTAGGCAACCCCACCCTGGCACAAGCGCAGCCATATTTCTCATAGCAAACATGCCAACAGAGGCCTCATTTCATCTTCATTCTCCTTTGCTTCAGTATTAGGATTCAGATATTGCTGCCAAGTTCCATGAAGTCCCGCTAGCCTTTTGGACATGAGATTCTGGCTTAGGCCATTCCTTTTATCCATGGATACATCTTGGTGCTTGCCAATTTTCTTTAGCTTTGGACCAAAACTCACACTGGCCTTTTATGCATAGCTGTTTCCCTCGTGGTTACCCCTCCCTCAGAGGTCGCCTCACTCTCCCCCTATGTTTTTCCGAGTTTTGCCTGCGTTTTCAAATTTGAGTTTAAACAGGTCCCTGAAAATGCGGGCAAAACTCAGGGAAACGTAGTGGAAGAACAAGGCGACCTCTGAGGGTCAGAAATGGCATGCCTAATCAAAACAAACACCCAAAATCATCGGAGGGGTGACACAGCGAGGGAAACAGCTATGCCAGCTATTCATAAAAGACGACTCTCTCTGCTCCTCTAGTCAGGAGCCTAACTGATCACCATTCCCCTTTCCAACAGGCTGAAGCAGGCAAAAAAAGGCAGCAGCACCATATACTTATCTGGTGTTGTACTGTAAAAATTCCTGCTTGGCCCCTCGGTGACTAGCAAGTACCTCATTGTCATTTAAGGGGGAAGGACGGGCAGGCAGAAAAAGCTTGACTGCTCCCCCTAGTGCCTCCCCGGGTTTTCGGTGGCACCCAGCAGCCTCTGCACAAATTGCCCAGCAGGTTCCACCCAATGGAACATCATGCTCTGTCCCTGACAAAAGGGGAAGAGGTAAAAGGGGAGGGGAGAGCAGACTTCTCCGTTTAAAAAAAACAAACGCTGATCACACTTCTTAAGTGAGATCCTGGCTGTAAAAGTCTCACAATGAAGACAGATGCAATATAAAAAGAGAACTTCTTGTGTATTGCCCAGTTGTTCTGCAACCCCACCTCATTATTGAAGAGACAGATGTACATGCGGGTGAATAAAATTCTAACACTGCAATCCTAAACACAGTTACCCCCTTCTAAGCCCTTTGACTCTGTTTAAGATTTCCCTGCAACCTGGTTACCACTATGGCATTCTCCTGCTTGCTGTACTTCCTCTTCCTGGTGCCTGACATGAGAGGAGACCACAGTGCTTCCTCCTTGGAGCAGTGCGTAAAGGGAGAGTGTTGCCTGCTCTCCTCCCTCCCTGTGCAGCAGAGGCCCGAGGGGGGAAACAATGAGGTGGGCGTGGCGTTACTTTCCCTTTGATGAAAGCGGACTGAATGGGGAGCGGGCTAAACTGAAGGCTCTGCCCATGTTTAATTAACTAGTATTGCTGCCAGGTTTCTTTCACCTGTAAAACTGAATGGAAGCCACCCATAAGCCTTTTATATCTGCCTTAATCCTAGGAGTGGCAAACCCTAAGGATTGTAACACAGCCTCATTCCCTTGCTTTCATCAGTGGAGTCGGCTTGCAATAATTTCCAAGGGGTGGTTGTGTTAGTCTGTTTCAGCTGAACTGAGCAGAAGTCCAGTGACTCCCTAAACACTACCAACATTTATTCCAGCATTTTTGTGAGTCAGAGGTCATTTTATCATTAGGCTGGAATAAACTGAGTTAGTCCTTAAAGTGCCAAGGGACTACCAGTATCTTGTGAAGACTGACATTCGGTTAATGATGAGATTGTTAAAAGTCAAGTTAAACCCACTTCTCCGTAAGAATATATAATAAAGTTCTAAGTTATCTGGCACACACATTATTGAATTGTGGTGAGTCTTTAAAATGGATTGTAGTTCAGTGAGGGAAAATGGAAAGTTGGAGGGATGTCTACTGAAGGGGGGCAGGGGGGGAGAGAAGATCAGGTGCATCATGTAAGGGACTATGATAAAATGTCTATTAAACAAGTCATTTTAGCTGGTGGAAAAACACAGGTGTAAAATTTCCTGAGATGTCCTTGGTTTGCTTTGCATCAGCAGCAAGAGTGCTTAATACGAAGGTCTTTTTTAATTTTTCCACAAAGTTACAGGCTGGCACCTAAATATCATTTCCCAGCTCAGTTCGAAGATGTGTACGCAGTTGTGAAGTACTTCCTGCAAAGCAGTGTTCTTGACCAATACAACGTCGACTCAAGCAGGGTGTGTGTGTCGGGTGACAGTGCTGGAGGAAATTTAGCTGCAGCTGTGGCACAGCAGGTAAGTGGTAGACATTTGAAAGTGGCAACAACATGAAATCCCAGCATCTGCTCAAAGTTAGTCATTTCAATCTTGGGATAACTCCTCTTGTTTACACGTTCAAGAGGCTGAATCAGGAAATGAAGTAAGGCTAGATCTAACATGAACCCTATTAAAATCTGGATCTGTCCAGTATGTAAAGGGGTGGTGAGGGGTCCAAATTTTAGAGAAGAAGTGGGAGATAGATGGGGTTGCCAGGTCCCTCTTTGCCACCGGTGGGAGGTTTTTGGGGCGGAGCCTGAGGAACGTGTGGTTTGGGGAGAGGAAGGACTTCAATGCCATAGAGTCCAATTGCCAAAGCGGCCATTTTCTTCAGGTGAACAGATCTCTATCGTAGGATTTCCAGGTCCCTCTTCGCCACCGGTGGGAGATTTTTGGGGCGGAGCCTGAGGAGGGCGGGGTTTGGGGAGGGGAGTGACTTCAATGCCATAGAGTTCAATTGCCAAAGCGGCCATTTTTCTCCAGGTGATCTGATCCCTATCGGCTGGAGTTCAGTTATAATAGCAGGAAATCTCCAGCCAGTATCTGGAGGTTGGCAACCCTAGGGATAGACATGGCTTCCAGGAGAGAGGGGGGAAAGGGCTTGGGTTGGTCTGGGAGGCTGAAGAATCAGGCAGGCAGGGCACTACTGGCAGATCAGTTCCCTCCTTCAACTGTGAGTTCTCCCACCCTTGATTTCTGAAGCTTGGGGCTGCGCCAGGCTTCAAGTTTAGAAACTTTTACTGGAGCAGCCTCCTTCCGGGGAAGGGATTGCCAGATCACCTGCAGCAGTAAAGGTGCAATTAATTATTACCCTTATTATCAGAGAGAGTGAATATGCTGGCGCAGTGTTTCTCTTGCTTTGCTAGCTAAAGAAGGGCATGGATCAAGAAATGCTGGAAGAGGATGAGGAGAAAATGGAGTTGATTTTTGTGTGAGAGGAAAGGAGGGGGAACCTAAGGGTTGAGCTGGAAACTAACAATTTTTATAAAGTAGTATATTTATTAATTGTACCCACTAAAAAGGATTAAAACACTGGGCCTGTATTACAGGCTACATATAAAACCACCAGTATAAACAGTTACAAACAAACAAACAAACAAACACTGTTGATTACTAGGGTTGCCAACCTCCAGGTGGTGGCTGGAGATCTCCGGCTATTACAACTGATCTCCAGGCGACAGAGATCAGTTCTCCTGGAGAAAATGGCCATTTTGGCAATTGGACTCTATAGCATTGAAGTCCCTCCCCGTTTCAAACTCTGCCCTCCTCTGGCTCCACCCCCAAAATCTCCAGGTATTTCCCAACCTGGAGCTGGCAACCCTATTGATTACCAACAGAGCATATGCGTTTTGGCCTCTTGGGCCTTCCTCAGTGGCCAAATTATACAAAACATGATTATTAAAAACACATCCAGAAATGCACTTTACAAGGTATTATATCAGAAATTTATAAACCTTATATCCTGTTTGGCTAGATGTAAATTAATAACACCAATCATAGGTCTTTCCGAAGGGTAATTTGCTCACTTAAGTGTCAGGTGCAAATAATTTTTGTTTCCATATGTGTTGTAACATCAAGAAGTGACAAAATATATGAAAAGGAAAGGAGCAAATAGTACAGTTTGCCCTAGATCTATCCCCTCTTCTCAGTTGTATCAGAGATGAGTTGCAGTTATTTAGGGATGAGAGGCATTTTGGGCATGCTCAAAGAGAGTACCCTTTATCATTACAATTTTTTTGCTGTCAAGTCACATCTGACTTATGACAACCCCTGGTGAGATTTTCAGGTCAAGGTGATTTGCCATTGCTTGCCTCTGAGGTGATTTGCCATTGCTTGCCTCTGTGAAAGACCCAGGACTTTCTTGGTGGTCTCCCATCCGAGTGCTAACCATGCTTAGTTTCCAAGATCTGAAAAGATTGGCTAGCCTGGGCTACCTTGATCAGGGCTTGCTTATTTGGAAGTAAGTCCCTGACCTCTGCATGAGTTCTGCTGCTTAGATTTGGGTTAAAACGTACTCTGGGGAGAAGGCTAGAGAACATTTGAGCTTCCTTTGTTCATGCCTCCTGAGGGAGACCTGGTGCATTAATAGATTTTTTAAATATCAAACTATTAAAATTCTAAATTATGCTATTTTACAATGATTGTAAAATTGATTTTCTAATCAATGTAAAATAGCGCAAACACTGGATGTGAGCAGCACTTTTCAATTTTTTAAAATAAAAGCAGTAGGCAACCTATAAACTTGGAATTTCTGATTTTCCCCGATTTTTATTTATATTGCAGTATATTAGAACATGTTTTTTTGGCTAGCTCTCCCATCTGCCCTGCCTTTATTCATTACATTTCCTATAATTTTACAGCTCCTTCATGACCCTGAAGTCAAAGTTAAACTCAAGATTCAAGTTTTAATTTATCCCGCTCTTCAGACCATAGATCTGGATCTGCCATCCTATAGAGAAAATGAAAACATGCCAATTTTGCCTAAATCGTTAATGGTCAGATTCTGGAGCCAATATTTTACAAATGACACCTCTCTAAAAGAAGCGATGGAGACCAACCAACACGGTCCTACAGAGTCGAGCGGTTTGTATAAGTTTGTAAACTGGAGTCACTGGCTGCCTGAAAGGTTTAAAAAGAGCCACATTTACACCACCCCATCACACGGAAGTTCCAAGTTTGGACAGAAATACCCAGGTCTCCTGGATCCCAGAGCAGCACCGTTATTGGTTGACGAAACCAAATTGCGGGGCTTACCTCTCACATACATTATCACGTGTCAATATGATGTCTTACGAGATGATGGAATTATGTACGTCTCTCGACTTAGAGAGGCAGGAGTTCCGGTAATCCACGATCATGTAGAGGATGCTGTTCATGGGGCTATATCGTTCCTTACGAGTCCGCTCACACTATCTATGGGACAGAAGATGTCAAATAATTACATTGAGTGGCTAAATGAGAACTTATGAAAGAAACAATATCTACGGAATGCCTTTGACTCTGATTTATGTGGGTTATGTTTTATACTGTTTTCCAAAGAAAGAAATGCCCCTTTCTGGAAACAATGTTGATATTGCATTTGTTTTGAAATCACGGAATACTTTTCTCCTTCTGTCTTGATGATTTTAAGAAAACTCTTCAACAATGTGTAGTTCATTTTCTTTTTTTCTAAAAAAAACCTGACATCAAAGGAATTGTATTTTCCAGTTATTCTAGGTGTAAAATTGATGATGTATGGTGCTATAGGTCAGATTTCTTCCTTGGCATGGATTTAGCGTGGCTCTACTAAATACCATTTTGAGTAGCAGCTTACAGAATCCTGTTCACTGTAATAGACAGCAGCTTAATTTTTGTCAAATATCTTCAGCAATGCAAGTGTCCCTATAGCACTTTTCAGGATTTATGGTTTTGGTGCTCCTAACTTGTATGCTGAGAGAGAGAGAGCTACATGAGACCCTCACAATTCACACATGCCTTTTTTAATGGCTTCAGTCCATGCAATTGGAAACACAGATATTTGAAGGTACACATTCCTGTAAACCAACGCTGGAAAATATACACCCTATTCACACACACTGTGAACAAGTGTATCAAGTGGATCACACATAGCACACTCACCTGGTACAACTAGGTAGGGACATGAAAATCATAATGACAGAAAAGTGTGTAAGTCTGTTCTTAATCTTTTCAAGAGGCCTAACCCATGGACTATGCTGCTGACCATTTTGTTGAGAGTCTGGGTGTCCCGGATCCTAGGCTGACACTTTTAACCACTACATTACGCTGAAAGGATTAAACTCTTTACAGGCCCTAATGACGAGGCTTTCGAGTTCTAGCCCCGTTGTGTGGTCCTTCACTCCCATATGTTCCAGTAGCTGTGATGGAGAAATGTAAAAGGAGACTATGTCATAAAGACTTAAAACAGGAAGTTCCCACCCACCACCCAAATCCTTAGGAACCATAGTTTGCCAGTGCTTCTGGGTTTTTTCTAAATAAGGGCCCAAAATACTTAGCAAATTGCAAGTCCCAGTGATCTGAGCTCAGAAGTTTCCTAATGACAGCACAAAGATCAACTCTCCTTTTTGGCCCGTCCCATCAGTCCTACTGGATGGTAAGATTGGGGGAAAGAAGGAATAGCAGCAGCTCAAAATGACTAGACTTATTTGTGAACTGTGCTGAAATTCAAAGAGATTTGGGCTTGGATTTTAACACAACTTCCTTGTTTCTATTTCTATATTGTGATGACTTCCATCTTGGACAATACAACTGAATGAGCTAACTGATGTATGAAATATACATGTTAGCTACCATTCAAATTAGTTACATAATGTTAGCTAAGAGAGTTATTCCAATGTTCCAAATGAGAGAGCCAGCATGGTGTAGTGGTTAAGAGCAGTGGTTTGGAGCGGTGGGCTTTAATCTGGAAACCGGGTTTGATTCCCCACTCCTCCACATGAGCGGCAGACACTAATCCAGTGAACCGGGTTGGTTTCCCCACTCCTACACATGAAGCCAGCTGGGTGACCTTGGGCAAGTCTTAGAGCTCTCTCAGCCCCACCTACCTCACAGGGTGTCTGTTGTGGGGAGTGGAAGGAAAGGTGATTGTAAGCCGGTTTGATTCTCCCTTAAGTGGCAGAGAAAGTCGGCATATAAAAACCAGCTCTTCTTCTTCTGTAAAGTACTATGGGAGGGGGCATAGCAAAGGACATCCGAAATCGAACCATTGCCTGTAGACAGTATTGAGTTTATGGGCTAGTGGTCTAGTTTGGTACCATATAAAGCATATGTTCATATGGATCCAATCAGTGATAGGGGGCTTGTAATATTAGCCTTGTTTGTGAAAGTTATGCTAAAAGTGTTATGAAAACTATAGTCAATACGTCTGGCACTTCTAAAACCTTTATAGTCTAGAGGAGCAAATGGGAAAAAAGGTGGATGAAGTGGGAATGAAGGCATGAGGTGGGTTGAAAGTTGTAACCTGTTGAAAAAGATTTTGTTCTGTGTTGATCTAATGATTACTGAGCTTGAACAAATAAAAATTAATTTTTTAAAAAGTGATGTGTACAATTGCTGAAGTTACTGCTGACATTATTGGTGCTTAAGAAAGGAACTGGCAAAGTAAACCCCACCAATTTTCCAAAATCCTTTTTTGTAATTCTTACAAGGTGAACACAATTAAATAAGACTATTTTTTATCAGCAAAAACTTACATTCTGCAGAGCTGCCTTCAATGATAACCCTGAAACCTGCATAGCATAGTTCTCTACCAGTGACTGAAATGCAAACACATAAAATCAGATGTGATCTGAGACTGACCAAGGGAAGTAAGAGAGACTTCGGATTCTGTTCACTATAGTATTAACTAACTCTCAACAAGCATATTGCAAATAATAAAAATCTTCATTTTTTTATTGCAGCTGCTGTCAGCATCAACGCCTGCCTATATATATTAAATATTAATTGTATCGACTATTTCAGACTCTCTTGCATGACTTTTTCTCATTTTCAGCTGCCATATTTAGCACTTTTCCAAAGGTGATTAATTTTTTCATTTCAGTCTATCGTGACTGCGACTTTCCCACATGGCTGTTGAGTTGTGCTTTTATTAGGGCTGTGTAGAATATTCTTTCGTTTTGTTATTTTTTTAAACCAAAAAATAGCAATTAAAAATACCTCTCCATCACAGATAGAAGTACAGGGTAATTTGCTGACCGTCGATCCCATTGCTGAGAGGGAAAGAAAGAACACGGATTTTGCTTGTTTAGCTGCACAATAGTTCAGTTGAGCGTGGAAAATCAACGAGTATCTGCTTCACCCATGGATAACATGAACCAATGCTGTGTAATTATGAACAAGTCTTTCCTGTTCTAGCCTTTGTAGACATTTGATCTTTTCAGACAGCCAGATGTGGTGGTTAAAATAAATCCCAGCATTTAGTAAGGTTGTTGTTAGAGTTGTGTGTTATTATTCGCCATCTGGTGGACAATGCCGTGTTAGCAGGCAGCATACCTTCAGGATACTCTCATGTTTAGTACCAAGAAGGCCCTTTCTGTTGTCTGCAGAGGGGATGCAAGATAAGCAAGGAAGTGGAGCCTAAAGGATGTATGGCCCAACCATTTAGGGTTTGAAAGGTCTACTAGCACTTTTATGCTTCAGTAAAAAAAGAGTGCCCATTCTAGCAAGAAACAAATCACAGGATTCTACAATAATTGAAACCGTGTACAAAGAATCTCTTGTGAAAAGTGCTTTGAAATCTTATTGGCTGGGTTAAGAGCTTGCCACAGAAATGCCTTTCTGTTTTCAGTCTAAGCTTCTCTAAGTTAAAAGTAAGTTATGAGTAAAACGTTCCAGTCTTTAGTGTAAAGAAGAAAGACCAAAGAAATGTGGCACTCTCTGTATGAATCCGTAAATGCTATTATATCTTGTGACTACGGAACTGCCAAATAGCCTTCAGGATATATAAAACAGTTGTTGGGCAAATGCCTAAATAACATGATGAAGAATCACTATAAAAGAGATAAAGAGTACTAAAGCAGGCATCTGTAACAGGAAACTGCAAAGACAAGGCTATTTGCAAGCTTCAGATGCAAAAATAGTTTGCACATGCCCCTTACACAAGTTTTCCTTTGGATTGGGGACTGATGGTTTTTGTTTTCAGGAACACAAACTGCACATTTGTACTTACTGATAAGTGGCCCAATGTATGCTCAAAGAGGATTTGTTTACTTAGGGCCAGTGTAGTGTAGCGGTTAGAAAATTGGATTAGAAGTCAGTTTGAATTCCCACTTTCCATGAAAACTAGTGGGTGCCTATGGGCCAGTCATTCTCTCACAACCTAATCTGCCCCACAAGTTGTTGTGAATATAAAATGGAAGAGGGAAGATTCATGTAAATTGGCTTAAGCTCCTTGGAAAGAAGGGCATGATAAAAATGCCTTAAATAATAAATAAATACCAGGCCAACTGTTAGACAATGGAAAGATACACAATAACCTGCTACACATAAACCACCCTTATACAGAATCAAAGGTCAGACCAATATTCCCAAAGTCAAGCTGTGAATCTCTTATCTGAAGCCCTACTCAAAGAAGTGTCAATTCTTATATTTTACTGGTCATCCCGTGACCTCCCTTTCATAAATCATATATGCTTACTTCAGTGTAATCACTTCTGCTCTGCTGTCTCCTTACATGAAAAGAGCAGACTGCCTGTGTCACAGCATGAGCCGAGTTAGGGTGATGCCAATTTCCTTTCTCATCTTGGCCTGTTCTAAACTTGAGTTTTGCATATTTCAGAGTATTGGATTTTGATAACAGATGCTATGTAAAGTAGGTTTACCAACCTCGCAGTGTGGCCAGGAGATCTCCTGGAATTGCAGTTGATCTCCAGACTACAGATATGAGTTCCTCTGGAGAAAATGGCTACTTTGGAGGATGTACTGCATTGGCATTATAGCCCACTGAGTTCCCTCCCCTACCTAACCCTGGCCTCTACCCCCAAAATCTGCAGGAATTTTCCAACCCAGAGGTGGCAACCCTAATCTACAGCCATTTTAACTATGGGCAGCGAAAACAGTAATATTTAACTAGGAGAAAGGCAAAAGTCAGGATTTGTTAATAAATTATTAAATCAATTTCATACTGACTGCATATTCATGTTGTTTGTCCTTTATCAAACTGGTATCAAAATAGAATCAGAAGGGTATTTTTTCAGCCTTATTGAGAAAGTGGAGAGTGTCTGATAACTTCAGAGAGAACAAAGGAAAGAAGGGATCTGAAAGCAATAAAAAGGAATTTATGCCACAAGGGCATAATGTGCTCTGAGGGAACTTGGGTTTCTTGGGATATTCCAGGCCCCTTCTCTGACCTTTCAGCTTTCTTTCTTTTCTTTTTTTTAAGTAAACCTCTAGCATTTTACTTGTAGAGATATAAGGATGAATAGTCAGGGAATAAGCCTCTAGGCCACATCACTGTAGAAGTGGATTAGACATATGGATTGGATCAGCAATGTACAAAAGCCCCTTTCCAGCAACAAAGAAATCTAGTGTGTGCTTTTTCATACTCCCATGCTACTGTGGTCTTAAGATTTTCACACAGAGTGTGAGAAAAACAAGTTAAACAATAAAACATTTTTTTAAAAAATCCAATCCTATAGATGAAAATATCTATATGAAAGATATTGTTTCATCAACAGGAGTGACCTTGTTTCCACCAGGCATTGTACAGAAGTAAGTTATATTATGCCTTTGTTGTGTATTTCACAGGAAATCTGCTTATTGCGCACAGAAGACTTGGTGGAGGCTGTCTGAGGCATTGCCACGAGGCTCACAAGCATTGAGTAAATAGTATGATAAAAGCAGCATCTCTACGCTGGCATGAGTACAAGAATGCAAACCATTGAAGAGAATGGTTTACTGCTGTTTAGATAAGAAGGCTAGTCAACGGATATTTTTTCTCATACAATTTACCCAACGTATATACATACATTCAGCTTCTAGAATTCTAAAAATGGCTCCATCTTTCCATGGCTGCAATCTCCATTTTTACACACAACTATTTTACTGGGGACATGGACAGACAAGACAGATTTTTCTACAAACCTGAGAAAAGCCCCAAGTTTGCAGAAAAATCTCCAATCCTAAAAAGGGGAGGATTAACCTCTCCCATGATAGAAGCATTACCTGTAACTTTAAGAAACAAATGTCCTCAGTGGGTGCAACCTCAACAGTATTGCCAGCCTTCAAGCCTTGATTTCTGTGAGGGAAAACAGGGGAAGGGGCAGGGCCTTTTCCAGGAGTGGATGAGGATTTGGGTCTATCGCAAGAGACCAACTTAGTTGTCAATCTATCTAACAGAACATTATCTGAAGCTGAGATCAGA
Source organism: Euleptes europaea (assembly GCF_029931775.1). NCBI lineage: Eukaryota > Metazoa > Chordata > Lepidosauria > Squamata > Sphaerodactylidae > Euleptes > Euleptes europaea. The sequence continues at coordinate 29,886,264 of NC_079316.1, read as the reverse complement.
GTCCTCACTTATGGACTGGGGTTTGTTCCACGCCCAAAATATTCGGCATTTCAAACTAAAATTGACATCTTTAAAATTACACGACAAACTTAGGGATTTTTTTGGAAACACCACGTATTCAGCCACTCAATTTAGACCCAAATCCTCATCCACTCCTACCTCCTGTAGTCACTTAATTTCCACGTTTCAGCATTTGGCTCTCAAAGATATTAATAATTTAGAACATAAAAAAAGGAACTGGCAGGATAACCTTACAGTTAAAGACCGGGAAATTATACAAAATCTGGCTGATGATCCGGACCTTGTTATCTAAGAGGCGGACAAAGGGGGCACCATTGTGCTATTAAATCGTAAGGACTATTTACAGGAAAATCTTAGGCAATTGGAAGATGCACATGTGTATAAGAAACTTAATAGTGATCCCACTAAAAAAGTGATGCTTGCTATAAAAACAGTAGTGCAAGAAGGTCTTGCCCAAGATTACATCAACAAACAAGAAGCCGATTTTTTGATAAATTTATTTCCCAAAATTCCAGTGTTCTATACTTTACCTAAAAGTCATAAAGGTATTAACCCCTCCCCCCAGGACGCCCCATTGTAGCCGGTTGCAATTCTTTACTTGATCCCATTGCACAATTTCTAGAGTCCCATTGACATCATTTTTCTACTCAGACCCCTTCATTTGTGCTAGACACAAAACAATTTATTTCTGATATGGAGGTATTGGTCATTCCACAACAGGCATTTTTAGCAACATTAGATGTTGCTTCATTATATACAAACGCGCCTCTAGAAGACACAGAATGATCATTGAAGGACTACTCATTAATCGACCTATACAAAAACCTCCTGCTCATTTCTTATTAGGGCTACTTGATTTGGTGCTTGAAAAAAACTTTTTTTGTTTCTTAGATCAATTTTATTTACAACAACATGGTGTAGCAATGGGCTCTGCCTGCGCACCCTCAATAGCTAATATTTATATGGCCAACTATGAAAATTTACATATCTACAACAATAATCCATTTCCCTCTAATAGTGTTTATTGGCGACATTACATTGATGATATTTTTCTGGTATATCACCCTGCAGATAGCTTTCCTGATTTTTAAAATTGGCTTAACTTGCAAAATAACCTTATACAGATTTCAGGTACTACCAGTAAGGATAGGGTTAATTTCTTGGATGTCACAGTTTATGTTACATCAGACTCCAAGTTAGCTTTTAAACCCTTTAGGAAACCAACAGATAGGGGTGCATTACTCCATTTCGATTCCTTTCACCCGATGCACTTAAAAAGAAATCTCCCGTATGGCAATTTCTCCGTTTGAAATGGAACTCCACCACTGTGGAGGATTATCATTCTGAAGCAAAAACTTCAAATAACACCCTTAGAACACGAGGGTTTCCAATTAACATCATAGAGGAGTCACAAAGAAAAGCAGACAATAATTTAAGAACACATTTATTAAAAGCAAAAACTTCAAATAAGACACATGTATGTCTTACAGCTGCTTTACAATACTTGCCTCTGTCTCACGATATTCAAAATATTATTGCCAAACACTGGCATCTAGTATGTGATATACCGGGGTGCATGTCTCCCCCAAAGTTTGGCTTAAAACGATCCCGTTCCTTTAAACATCAACTGGTACATTCAGATTCCATTTCCCAGCAGCACCAAGATCTCCCTGCTGGCCACTTCCGCTGTGGAGACTGCACGGCATATGTGCAGGCGCTCCCTGTTAAGGAATTCAGGATATTTGCACTGGCTTTAAATTTCAATTAAAACAGTTCAGTAATTGTAATAGTAAATTTGTTATTTACATTATCCGATGCTCATGTGATCTTTTATATGTGGGCAAAACAATTCTACCAACTATTTTGTCAGATTACACAGGGAAGCCATTGAAATTCATAAACATCAGCACAACTTTAACAGAAAAGAAGAGAGTTTAAGAATGAATAAGGCTTGGCTTCCTGTTCTAAAAACCTCCAGACTAACAAAGACTACAGTCAACAATAGCCATGCAGATTAGCTTTGGATTTCATACATTAACAGATCACTTCAGGATACAATGATTCCATATTAACATACCACACCCTCATTAGCACATTATCTTGATACTTACAGGACAATGATTAGCACATTACTTTTGATACTTTTTGCGGGACAATGATTCAGCTCAAACCCTACCCCTTTCTGACTATATATTACTCTTCCTACACACTTGACACTGTCCTTCAGTGTTACTCCTCTGAAGATGCCTGCCACAGCTGCTGGCGAAACGTCAGGAAAGAAAATACCAAGACCAAGGTCACACAGCCCGGATAACCTACAAGAACCAATGAACTCTGACCGTGAAAGCCTTCGACAATATTTCTACTCCATAAGGTTGCTTTAAGGAGGAGCAAAGAATGATGGAAGCCACTTTGAAGCCCTAGCGAGAGAGAAAGGCATGAAAAGGAATAAAAATGAAATAAAACCACTGAGCAATTGGTTGAAATACTGTGCAAGAAAGATCTCTCAGCACAATTCCCTTCTGTGCAAAATCTGTTTGCCTTCTGATGATGGGAACACTTTGACATCTGTTTCATATCTTGTGATCTTTATTGATTCTCTCCTCTTTCTTCTAACCACCTTGAACTTTATAAATCATACTTTCAGCCACCAGGGAATGGGGCTGAAATGTTGTGAACAAAGCTTTTTAAAAATAGTGTTTTGGGGGAATGTCCATCCCTAAGTAAGGGGGTCATGTGTAGTATTCATACTTACTTCCCATTTATGTGTAACATCAACACAGGGCGTACAAGCATAGAGGGACTCCTTAATGCAATGCCGACTGCAGCTGATAGGAGTGAACAAATGTCAGAAGCATTACTATTACCCAATGCATCATCTTATCTCTGTGTTGGGCTACCCTACACCTGCGAGACAAACGTCCATCTGTTGTTCAAAGGGTCACTGAGAAAATATACATGCATTATTCACAAGGTTTCATTTCATTCAGTCAGAAAGAAAAACAAGCTTCTTTGTTAATCCAGAAGAAAACAATTGCATGGCATGCAGGTATCAGAAGTTTAGGAAAACACTGATCTGCTGGTAAAGGGCATGAATTAAAAGGAGCGTTTCGTTTATGAACAAACAGGACCACCGTTTTTCCCCATTTATTCATGGATCATCCTGGACTATTCCTTTATAATACAACCCTATTGCCATTATCGAAATGCCCTTCAAAATAATTAAGTTTTGCAGAGTTTGCAGAATGTCAGCAGAGTGGGAACCTTCCTAACCTCATTTGTTGTTGTATGCATTACCCTACAATGTTTATTATGTCATGTTAATACTAATGGTTTGTTTCAGATATCTGCTTTCTTTCAGGTTTCTGCAATCCCCATCCTATTACATTGTTTATTAGATGTCCCATCATATTGATTGCATTGATTTACATTGTGTAATTCACCTTGAGACTCAGTGAGAAAGGGAGACTATAAAGAATGCAAATAAAATAAAATGAACATTTCTCTCCTTCTGTTGTTTCTAACTCATACAAAGAGCTTGGCCATTGTAACATCTCACACAACATATTTTGTGTTTTTTCTGCAGTTCAAAGCATGCTAGCAGCCATTTGTATTAACCAGTATATTGTGTATGTGTGTAAAGTGCCGTCAAGTTGCAGCTGACATATGGTGACCCCAGCAAGGGGCTTTCAAGGCAACTGAGTAAGCAGAGGTGGTTTGTCACTGCCTTCCTCTGCACAGTCTTCCTTGGAAGTCTCCCTTCCAAATACTGACCCAGCTTAGCTTCTGAGATCTGAAGAAATTGGGCTATGCCTTGCCACCTTCCCTCCCAGCCAGTATGTTCCTCAGATGCAAATTTCTTCCAAAGGAATGAAAGTTTTCCTTTCCAGACTGCCAAACTTGAAAGGTTTAAAGATATCGCTCATTGCTCAGGGGAATACAAGGATCCATTTTGATTTCATCAGCTTTCCTAAAGTGAATTTTGGGTTTCTTAAGATACATTTTAAGCCACTCTGTTAAGTAAACAGGTTGGAAATGGAGGGGAAATAAAGCATTATAGAACTGTGAGCAATTAAGCAAACTGTTTCCGTGTCGATTTGGATTTTAATTCCATGTCAAAGTACTTGCATTGATTGTACACAATAGACTTAAATAGCAAACTCATCTTTTTAAATTGGTCCATTTAGAAGATAAACAAAAAAGGGGGCGTCCCAGTAGAAGGAAAGTCATAAAAGGAAAGTACGCTAAGGTGTAATTATAGCTGAATAAGCAATTCCCACTACACTTCAGCTGTCTGAGTTAGATGATAAGAGGTCCTTATTATCCCTACTCATATGACAGAGAACTGGGAAAGAAATTTTTCTGTCCATTTGACTATTTGTTAAATGGTAACGATAGAGAGATGATGATGAAGAAGAAGGGTTGGTTTTTATATGCCGACTTTTTCTACCTTTTAAGATGAATCAAACCCATTGCCCCACCCTTCCTGTTTTGAGTGTGGGAAACGGCCTTGGAAAGACTCAGCTCAGCTCCAGGGCCATAACTAAGGGGGCAAAGAGGGCAGCCGCCACCCGTGTGGCATGCAGAGAGGGTGGCAGAACTGCCTCTCCTAAAGGAGGAGCAGGCACCTCTGTGCTGTGTAGTTCTGCTGCCCTCTCTGCAGGCTACAGGGGTGGTGGCTGCAAACCTTGCCCCCCCCCCCCCAGTTACTGAAGGAAATGGAGTTTTTCTTAAGAATGATCCTGAGTCTGATTAAGGACTAAACAAAGTGAGTTTATTCAGAAATCACAAACTTGGTAAACGACTGAGAGACAGGCTTATTTCTAACTAGCATCCATAACTAACAGGATAACATGCGGCCTGTTGTATTTCCAACAGTTACGGCCCTGCTCAGCTCCCTCTTCTAAGTAGGTCCAGGCAATGGGATACCCCGGATCCCAGTTGCGCTCTCCTTCTTCTGTAGGGTTGCCAGCCTCCAGGTATTAGCTGGAGATCTCCTGCTATTACAACTGATCTCCAGCTGATAGATAACAGTTCACCTGGGGAAAATGGGCACTTGGACCCTATGGCATTGAAGTCCCTCCCTCCCCAAGCCCCGCCCTCCTTAGGCTCTGCCCTAAAAACCTCCCACCAGTGGCAAAGAGGGACCTGGCAACCCTATTCTTCTGGTCCAGGCTTCTGCATGGTGTTACTGTTTTGGGGTTTCTCGGGTGACCATGGGATTTCTAGAGACAGACAAGCTCCGTTCAGGTGACTTTGGTCAGAGTCTTTTCCTGCATGGTGGACTTGGGGCTTTACTCTGGGGGTGCTGACTAACCATGGGTCCATCCCCCATCTAGTGAGCTTCCGACCTGTTGTAGTATAGGGCAGAGCAGGTCCTGACACAGAGCTGGACCGGGACAACAATACAGCAGAACAGGCTTTATGTGTATGTCTGTGAGTTTCACTGCCAGATAATAAAATAGCTGTTGATTGTCAAAAAAGCTCAATAAAACAATAAACCTGTGTCAAGAAGACCTCGAGGTCCTGCTTCCTGCGGCAGGGATACTTAGCATAAAAGAATGATTGCATCCCTCTCTTTGCACTCATTCAGCAGTTACTTCTCTAAGGGCAACGTCTCTATGGAAACTGGGCTGCTGTTTTCTTTCAAGCAGGCTTTTATTTTCATGTTACGTAAGGATTGGTTTTGGTTTTTTGGCAAAGAGGCTGTGGGGTTTCCTTAATATTCAAAGGGATTCCCCCTCCCGCCCCCCTTTTTTTGCAATTGTAAAAATTTACCCAAGGGTTAGCTGGAATGTAATGCAGACGGATAGAGATGCCACACTAAGTTTGCTTTCCTAGGCATATATTGTTCTGCTGGAGTAGATAACTATCCTGACCTTCTTTACATGCAATTCAATCAATTTATTCTATATTGAGGAGTGGAGATTAGCAGCTAGATACACAAACTGTGCAAACTGGGCCAATGCTACAGGCTCCAGCATCTTCATTTAGAGGACCTCAAGAAGCAGCTGAGATAAGAACATAAGAACATAAGAAAGGCCATGCTGGATCAGACCAAGGTCCATCAAGTCTAGCAGTCTGTTCACATAGTGGCCAACCAGGTGCCTCTAGAAAGCCCACAAACAAGACGACTGCTGCAGCATCCTGCCTGTGTTCTACAGCACCTAATATAATAGGCATGCTCCTCTGATCCTGGAGAGAATAGGTATGCATCATGACTAGTATCCATTTTGACTAGCAGCCATGGATTCTTCTTCATGAACATGTCCAATCCCCTCTCATAGCCTTCCAAGTTGGCAGCCATCACCACATCCTGAGGCAGGGAGTCCTGCAATTTAACTATGCATTGTATGAAGAAATACTTCCTGTTATCTGTTTTGAATCCATCCCCCTCCAGCTTCAGCAGATGACCCCGCATTCTAGTATTATGAAAGAGGGAGAGAAGCTTCTCCCTGTCCACTCTCTCCATACCATGCATAATTTTATAGACCTCTATCAAGTCTCCCCTTAACCACCTTCTTTCCAAGCAAACAGCCCTAAGATCTTTGCCTGCCATTTTTGAGAGTGTCTACCTGCAACAACGGGCAAGATAGACCAATGGTCTGACTGAGGGCCAAACTTGATGAGATGTTAGGAAATAGGAAAATGAATTTCCGGAGTGCTTTTTTATTGGTAAATAGCAGTTACAAGAGCAAGGGGGTGCTAACATTTCCCCTTCTTTTGTTTTCCTGACCTTAGGGAACTACTTGGTCTACGGGGGAGAACAGCGAGTCATCTGATAAGCTTCCTCCAGTGGAGCTAATAGCAACTTCAGGTGACCTTTTGGAGGAAGGAAAATAGTATGGGGTTAATTGGTTAAGCCATTCCAAATCAGGGCCCTTAGAACAATAATGCTCAGGAGATCTATTTAGGTGATCCATTTTAACTCTTAGTGATAGGCAGTTTCCCCCCCACATGTAGGTTGTGAGTTTATCCATCAACATTACATGTCATGATGGGATTAAAGAAAGGATATTATCCATATGTATCGGAAGATAATTGTGTCTCATGTATTTCTTGCCATAATGTACAATGCATAGATCTCATGAAAAGGCAACACATTTAGGTGTGTATATAACTGTTAACATTTACTTTGTATAGCATTTTGTAAGATTCAATTAAAACAAAATGTAGCTTCATTCTTTTCCCGTTGTTTTTGCAGTATGCCCTCTTGTTTTTCACAGCCACCTTGCCACAGACATAGAATGACAATGTCCTCCTCCCACGTTCTGTATTCCCTCGCAATCTGCTTTGTGTGATTCTGCTGTCAGGAGTGCTGTCAGAAGTACCAGCAAGACCAAGGAAGGATAATGTGACCTTTAGCTTTTGTTGGTTTTCACAGGACTTGTTAGATCCAAGAAAAGAAAACATAGCATCCCCTGTATATTGTTCAGGGTTACTTGTGCACAGAATTCATGTACCTTAGAAAAATCTGTGGTTTGTGTGCCAGTTGTGTGCAGTTGCTTGTAGGAAAATTAATTAGCCCATCAATTAGGCAGTAAACAATTCCTTTATTAATAATCTAAGAACATAAAATAAACAACTATCATATTTTTGTAAATGAATGAACCATGAGTTTAAGCTTTTTTGAAAATAGTTTCACTGTGAGATAACTGTCATGTATTTTTCTGTAGAGAAGGAGAGTTTTAAGGAGATTATCTCTTTTTTACTGGCAAGTGTAAAACTTTTAAAGGTGCATTGTTAGTGTGTGAGTGAAACCAACAGTGCATTCCTAAGGAGAGTTACTCCAGTCAAAGCCCATTCATTTAAATGGGCTTAGACTGGAGTAACTCTCCTTGGAATGCACTGCAAGACTCATTCACTAGTGCTAAGTAATTAATTGATAGAATGTTAATATGGTTAATATAATTTACATAAACAGGTTTTATAGGTGATCTTGATGGATAGTATTGTATTTTTGTTGTTCCATTTGAAGAACCATGGTATTTTACAAAGCATTTTAGCTATACAATAAATATTGATTTGATTATACCCTTGCAGTAATGCATGCTGAGATATTTCAGTTTTAATGATATCCAGAAATGTTCTACTAAGTCACTAGCAAGAAGCTAAAAACATTCTCACCCTCTTATGGAAAAAAACACACTATTGAATTATATATCAAGAAGCAGACTCATTCTTGTACCATGAAATTATGTCATTGCACCTTACATCATAAGGTTAAACATATGAAGTGGAGAAGAACTTGGCTCTGTGATAGAGCATCAGGTCCAATCCCTGACATCTCCAATTATAAAGGATCAGGTGGTAGGTGATGTGAAAGACCACTACCGGAAATCATGGAGGGCCACTGCCAGTGTGGTTAGGCAATGCTCACCTCGAGGGACCAATGGTCTGATTCAGCATAAGGCATCTTCATGTGTTCATGTGTATTTAGTGCCATGATACATAATTTGACCAGATCTGAATCAGGGCTGTAGTGCTCAGAAATGCAGAAGGTTAACTATTCCCCAATCAGAAATCAATTTGGTTTCCCTGAACAAAACTGCTCCAGACAGATGAAATGTGTTACATTTGGATATAATACGTTTCATGCATATTCTGCCAAGGAATTTTTCCATAGTTAAAAAGGGTTGCACTGGAACTAGTTCTGGTTTCAGTGTCAATATGAAACATTCTCCAGTGCTCAAACATTGTAAATTGGATGCTAGTGCTTGTTTCAATGATCAGTGGTTCACAAGTGCATGAGCAGACTACTGTTTCCACACAACATAGTTATTCATCTTACTCCCCCGCACCCCCCCCCGATTGCTGGCAAACCATAAGATCCCGATGAGTTACCAGATGGTCTCATCACACTGCTTGCTCTATTAACTACAGAGTCCCTCCCATGAATTTGGAAGCAATGAAACTACAGGTTCAGTTTAGTGTCAGACCATACTGTGAATGCTGAGATCCTACACCCATATGTCGACAACACACATAGACCTGGAAAAGCTAAATTGCCCTTTGACAGTTCAAGAGATAACAATATCTGGGGTGAGAAAGTATGCCGTGTAAAGGGAGAAAGCATGGGAGAAGGAAGCTCTCTTGAAATTTCTCTTCCTTGTAGCAAAACATATCAAGTTTTCACTAGGGGAATCTATGGAATAAGCACGTGCACAGTAGCAATCAATAAATATAATGATAAGAAAATGTCTTGTACTAAAATCAGAATATTTTTTTTGCCGTCAAGTCACATCTGACTTATAGTGACCCCTGGTGGAGTTTCCAGACAAGAGACATTCAGAGGTAGTTTGCCATTGCTTGCCTCTGCATAACGAGATTAGTTCACCTGGAGAAAATGGCTGCTTTGCCAATTGGACTCTATGGCATTGAAGTCCCTCCCTTCCCCAAACCCCGCCCTCCTCAGGCTCCGTCCCAAAAACTTCCCGCTGGTGGCAAAGAGGGACCTGGCAACCCTCGTGATACACCTACACATGATGCCTGCTGGGTGACCTTGGGCTAGTCACAGTTCTCTCAGAACTCTCTCAGCCCCACCTACCTCACAAGGTGTCTATTGTGGGGAGAGGAAGGCAAGGCGATTGTAAGCCAGTTTGAGTCTCCTTAAAGGTAGAGAAAATCGACTTGAACTGGTGCTTGCATCACAGGGCCTAATACCAAAGTCAGCAGCTGCTTTTGGAGTGACTTTGCAAGTTCAGGTGATCCAGTGCAAAGCCTAATTTAGGACATGTTCCTGACAATTGTAAGGTTTGTCATCCTCCTGTGCATCATGCACATTTATTACATAAAGATGGCTGTCTTTCTCTAAAAACATAGCAAACAGCTTGCTACTGTCATGTCACTTGAGAAAACCTCTTGTCTTAGTTGACGTGGCTATGCTGATCTTTTTCTTGCTCTTCACTCCTTATCACATAATGCACACTACCAGAATTGCTTCCCAAATAATATTGTCAGAGCCACCACAGGGAAATCTTATCAAGATGCTTTATACTTTCACTAGGCCTGTTGCCTTGATAAACAGTGTGATTAAGCCAATCTTTTATTTCCTATTTGGTAATAACTTCCAGAAGATGCTGATGACTAAATTATGAATTCTCTGTAAAAGCATCACACACTGCCACTAATGAGATGGCATTGACAATTCTTTGTCAACAACATACATAGGGATAAAAAGCTTTTGTTGACACTTGTTTTTGTGGTATGCAGCCAGACACAGCTGTCTGGTTGTGCCAAGAAGGAATATGTAGGAAATACAGAAAGCAGTGCTTATAAATATATTAGCAATAGGGTTGCCAAGTCCCCCTTGCCACTGGCAAGAGCTTTGCTTTGGGGGGGAGGAACAGCGCGTGCACACAATGGGGATATTCTAGCACATCCCTAAAAAACTCTATGGAAACGATAGGTATATGCTAGAGGATCCCCGACTCTTCCTGGTTTACCCCAAAAGTGATGGGGCCTCTCTAGCACATCCTTCTAAAATCTCTATGGAAAATATGGAGTTTTTAAAGAAGCGTCTCCATCACTTCCGGGGTAAACCTGGAAGGGACATTATGCTGCTACACACGGATGGGCAGATCACCCCCCCTTCAGCTGACCTGCTTCCTCTAGCAGCCAGCTGAGGGGTGGGGGGCAGACTGCTAATTGGCAGGCAATTGCCCACCATTAATAGTCACCAGGCAATCCTAGTTACCAAACTCCATACATTTCTACAACTCTTGTTCAATCCGTGCTGACCACAGTAGTTTTCCAAGGTGCCAGCTGGCCTTGTAGGTATCATCAAAGTACATTTTGTTGCTTCCCTGGGATACGTGAATCCACTGAAGCTGAGCATGTCCCCTGATAATTCGTTAAACTGTACTTTACCGTCCTGTTAAGTAAATAGGTTAGAAGCCCAGTCAAACATAGCATTAATCAACTGAGTAATCAGGTACATTGTTCATGTGTCAGTTCAAATTGAATTACCTCTCACAGTGTTTTATTGATCTACTTATGAAAATATTTATGCTCAGCCTTTTAACTGAAAACAGTCCACAACTTGGCTAATACATAATCAATGAATAACAATTAAAACATGCTCCAAACCAACAAATAGGAACTACAAAAATTGTAAACATTTTAGAAGATTTGGTATAAAATCAAGGTATGCAGGGGTGGGGGGAAGAAGAAGAAGAAGGAGGATCCCAACAAGGAAATTAGCTAGGAACATGAAAAGCTTTTTTACAGAGCATGAGTTTGACCTGGGATTAACCTGGGTTTGACCTGGCATTAATGTTATTAATAGAAAGACAAAATTAATCTTCCTGGGAAGGGAGTTGTATAGGTCGGAATACATTTTTCATTGAAACCAGTGGAAATGCCTATGGAATTAATTAACAATGTTTGTGCACATTCTTTAATAGTAATTAAAGAATTATTTACACAAATATTTTTAATTCACAAGCCAAAGTGTTGGTGTCCTCTTGTCCATAATTTGCCAGATTGGCAACCTCTGCCCACAACAACCAACAGGAAACACATCTGTACTGGTCCTGGCAGCTGTTGTGCTTAGGAACAGACAGAGGAAAAAGTAGTCATAGACAATGTCCATCCTGGTAGCAATCAGCTTTGGACTTTAGACCTCTTACACAGTTCTGGTGTAGATTTTTCCGGCCATATGTTCCAGTTAGTCACTTAGGAGCATCTGTGTTTTCTTTTATAATGCAGGTAATGTTGTGTGAAATCACTGGAGGAAAACTAGGACATGCAAGGCTGTGCTCGTTACAAAAAATCAAACATGTTGCTTACGTTATAAATAATATTCCATGGGATGTCAAAAGTATAAACTTGGTATTGATATGACTAATGTACTGGAAATGGTGCATAGATTTTACAAGTGTATATATATGCCTTGGAGCATCCATGGAAACCTGCACATTAGTCATGCATACAATGAAAAATTATTTACATTTGCAGGTGCACAACTAATATACACATACAGATTCAGCATAATGCTTGTGCTGCTCTGTAAAACTTGAATTTGGCAACTGAAATTTTTAGATGGCACAATAAGTTTTTTTTCCAATTTAGCAATGTTTCAAATTGCAATTCATAATCATTTTGCATATTTTTATTTGAAGAAACTATTTAATGAAGAGCAGATTGAATCTGGCCTGACCTAGATAGCCCCAGGCTAGCCTGATCTCATCAGATCTCAGAAGCTAAGCAGGGTCGACCCTGAGAAGTATTTGGATGCGAGACCTCCAAGGAATACCAGGGTCGTGATGCAGAGGAAGGCAATGGCAAACCACCTCCAAACGTCTCTTGCCCTGAAAACCCCAGCAGGAGTCGCCATAAGTCAGATGTGACTTGACAGCCAAAAAAGAAAAAGAAAAAGATTGAATCTATTCCCTTGCACTGTACTTACAGAGTGGCTTGTGGCATCTGGACTGAAAAAAAAAATATCTGCGATATCTCTATTGAAACCATTATTCAAAGTTCAACAATAGTGGGCAGATTTTGATCTTTCTCTGAGATGTTTAATAACCGACATCCAATTGGAATTTTTGGTAAGAGCCTTCCCCCGTGTTGTTGCATCAGACATCCTACATTTAATCTCACAAACTTTCTAGTCCATAGCAAAAAAGCATGAGGATGTCCTGATTCACCATACTAATGCTAATAAATGTCATCCAGAGTATAATTATGGAAGGCGGGTCATATCATTCAATTAATTACATACCAAGTTAGAAGCACGTTAACATCCGAAGAGGCTGTATATTTTGGGTGTGTTGTTCTCTTTGCAATAAACTTGCCCAGCTAGCATCCGCCTGTTTCTTTTACAATAACAATCCTTAATCCAAGGAAGCATTTTCCTTGTCCATTTAGTTTTCTGACAGTTTGTTTTAAGTAATCATTTGTCCCCCTTCTGCTTTTAAGTTGCCTGGTCCTAACCATCCATTATTCTGAAGAGGCATGACTCTCGCAAGCTATATCTAGATGTTAGGGTTGCCAGGTCCCTCTTCGCCACTGGTGGGAGGTTTTGGGGGCAGAGCCTGAGGAGTGTGGGGTTTGGAGAGGGGAGGGACATCAATGCCATAGAGTCCAATTGCCAAAGCAGCCATTTTTTCCAGGTGAGCTGATCTCCATCAGCTGGAGATCAGTTGTAATAGCATGAGATCTCCAGCTACTACCTGGAGGCTGGCAACCCTACTAGATGGGTATAGGTTAACTCTTGCTATATGTTCACTTACATAGTGTATGACACTATTATAAAGTGGTGGTGTTATTTTCTACCCTGCGGTGAAGGATACTGTACATTAGGGTACACATTTGTATTTTTCGCTACCTGGAATACTGCTACACTGTTTATTAGATTGCTCCAAAAGCTCTGTTTTTTGTGGGGATGGGGAGAGAATGAGCTGTTTTCAGACTCAAAATAAGAACTGTTTTTCAAAATTGTTATTCAGCACACAAACATTCCTATTTATCTCTGTGTCTGAGGCCTAGAAACATTGTGCACTTTGAAGTAGGGTTGTCAGGTCCCTCTTTTCCTCTGGTGGGAGGCTTTTGCGTTTAAGCGTGTGCTCGCGCCGACTTATGTGCGGCACTTCCGGTTTACCTCAAACTAAGAGGTAAAGCCCCCTCGCAAGGGGGAACTTCTGGTTTTAAACTGGAAGTGCCACGCGCAGTATGCAAGCACGCGTGCACATTTGCCTGCCGACCCTCAGGTGGTCGGCGGGCAGAGGGGGCAATTGCCGGGGGTTTGCCCACCACCAGTGGGCACCTGGCAACCCTACTTTGAAGCCATAAACTGTACTTTAATTCTCCTCATTCTTGCTCGGCTTTCATTTCTTCCTTTCCTCATTACCTTGCTAGGAGAAATGTGAGAACACCACCTAGTCTCCGTAGGACAGCTGCAGCTCATAATTCATCTCAACAGCCAAGGGCACAGCTAGACCAATAGCATGTGCATCAGCTGCTGGCCTCCTGCTTATTTCTTATTTGTTTATAGCAGACGTGTTCCAAGATTGTTTGCATTATTCACAAAGGAGTTGTAACAGCGGCTATTATTTTCAAACTGCCTATAGTGTGAGAAGCTAATGTGTTAGAAGCTATAGTGTTAGAAGCCAGCATGGTGTAGTGGTTAGGAGCGGTGGACTCTAATCTGGAGAACCGGGTTTGATTCCCCTCTCCTCCACATGAGCGGCGGACTCTAATCTGGTGAACTGGATTTGTTTCCCCACTCCTACACATGAAGCTAGTTGGGTGAATTTGAGCTAGTCCCAGTTCTCTCAGAACTCTCCCAGCCTCACCTACCTTACAAGGTGACTGTTGTGGGGAGGGGAAAGGAAGGCGATTGTAAACTGGTTTGATTCTCCTTAGAAAGGTAGAGGAAATTTGCATATAAAAACCAACTCCTCCTCCTCCTCCTCCTCCTCCTCCTCTTCTTCTTCTTCTTCTTCTTCTTCTTCTTCTTCTTCTTCTTCTTCTTCTTCTTCGTAGTTTACCAGTGTTTTACTGGAGCACCGTGGCACAGAGTGGTAAGCTGCAGAACTGCAGTCAAAGCTCTGCTCACAACCTGAGTTCAATTCCAACGGAAGTCGGTTTCAGGTAGCCGCCTCAAGGTTGACTCAGTCTTCCATCCTTCCGAGGTCGGTAAAATGAGTACCCAGCTTACTGCGGGCAAAGTGTAGATGACTAGAGAAAGCAATGGCAAACCACCCTGTGAACATAATCTTCCTAGTAAATGTCGTGATGTGATGCCACCCCATGGGTCAGTGCTTGCACAGGGGGACTACCTTTTAAAAAAAAATTTATTAACTTTAATAAGATACAACAATAGAGGAAATACAAAGAAAAAAAGAAATTAAGTTACAGTTGAAATCCAAAATTAAACAATGAAATCCAAAATCCAACCATGTCAAAAATTCTTCACTGAAACTTTCAAACTATACAACAAAAAAATGGTCATGTATACTCAATTTATTTTGACTTCCCAAGCTTATTCTGGTTGATATTCTTCTATCTCGATTTTGTCCCGCATTTTATAAATTACTCTATATTAAAAACAATTGTAAATGTAAAAAACTGTCATAATAAACCAATATCTAAATAATATTTGTCTTAAGACTCATAAATTTATGTAGTCCAATCATATTTTCATACCATATTTTAATTTGATATAGTCTTGAAATGGCATCCATGTTGACTCATGTTTGTCCAAATCTTTGTCCTCATAAAGAGCAGTCAATCTAGCGGACTCTTTATAATCCAAAAGTTTAAAGATCCAATCTTCCTTCTTTGGAACGTTGCTGTTCTTCCATTTCTGAGCAAAGGTTATTCTTGCTGCTGTTGTGGCATACATGAGAAAGACCATATTGTCAGCATATATTGCTTTATCAATAATATTCAGAAGACATAAAGGAATACTCTTTTTAATATTAATTTTTAATATCCTAATTCTTGACTAATCATTGACCAAAACCTTTTTGCTTTTTTACACTCCCACCACATGTGTATATAATTTGCTTCTTTTTTTCTGCATTTCCAGCAGTGTGATGGAATTCTATTATTAAACCTAAGTAGTCTTCTTGGCGAATAATGCCACCTATAAAACATTTTATAGTAATTTTCTTTTAAGCTAATACAGGGAGTGAATTTTTGTGTTTGATTCCAGCTTTTTTCCCATTGAGACATATTTATGGGCCCATTTCACCATGGTATCTTTTACTACTTCCTGCTCTGTCACTAACATAAGAAGAAATTTATAAAATTTTGATAGAAATTTGTCTTCTTTTTCAATTATTTCCTTTTCTAACCATGATTTTTGAGGGTTAATGCCTCTTTTTAAATCTGATTTGAATAATTCCTGAAATTATCTGTGTAAGTACAAATCTTTGCTGCAACAAATTCAAGAACCAGCATAATGTGTGTCCCACTTTGCTGGACAAACTAGTCTGCCTTTTAGCAACTAGACGGCCACAAATACTAAACTTTCAGAGTCTGAGACTATCACACTGCAATGCAGATCCATGCATTACATTTTCTCATGGGAGTGGACCCTTAGATCTATAAATACTGTCAGGCACAAACAACTTATGGTGACCCCAGCAAGAGGCTTGTAAGGCAAGTGAGAAGCAGAGGTGGTTTTCCATTGCTTCCTCTGCAGAGTCTTCCTTGGTGGTCTCCCATCCATGTACCAACCCTACTTAGCTTCTGAGGTCTGACTAGATCGAGCTATATCATGCCCCCTTCCTTAGAAGTACTGAAATAACGAATGCTTTGTTCATTGTCCCTTTTTTATATGCACAATGCAACTGTTGTGATCAGCAATGAGTTCCTTGTGTGTGTATGCATGTATGTTGTCTTGAATTCATTTACTGTACAAACAACTGAGTGCTACAGAACGCTCTAAGGGGCAATCCAATTTATCATTTTCATCATTTACTTTGTCCCTGTATTCCAATTAATAATTTATGGGCCCATTGTGGAGTGTTAGTTTCCATTTGCTTTGTGAACAAAGTTGCTTTTGTGTGCTAATATGAAATAGAACCCTAATAAATGTATCTTTAAAATGCTCCAGCCATAGTGAAGCCCTTTTAAATAACATTGATTTCAATGAGAGAATTAATCATGTGTGAAAATCAGTGGTCATTTATGCATGGGAGTTTTACCTGAGGTTCGTTGCTCGCTGAATAATGCACTTTCAATGCACTTTGCAGCTGGATTTTACTGTGAGAAGCAGAAAAATCCACTTGCAAATGATCATTAAAGTGCATTGATAGTGGATTGAAAATTTAGACCATCTTACCTCTGATGAGATTTGGCAACAGCTTTCCACATAAAGAGAAATTGAACACTCACAAAGCTGCCTTATACTGAATATGACCATTGATACACCAAGATCAGAATTGTCTACTCAGATTACCAGTGACACTCCAAGGTCCCAGGCAGAAGTCTTTTACATCACCTCATTTTAAGTGGAGATGCCAGGGATTGAACCTGGGACCTCCTGCAGGCTAAACAGATGCTCTTCCACTGAGCCACAGCCCCTTGCCCAAATTAGTGGTCAAAATCTTGGATGAGGATCTGGGAGACCCAGGTCTGAATCCCCACTCTGCCATGGAAGCTTGTTAGGTAACCTTGGGCCATTCACACGCTCTCATCCTAACCTGCACTCACCGGCCTGTTGTGAGGACAGAATGGAGAAGAGGGAAATGTTGTAAGCCACTTTGGGTCCTTATTGTGGAGCAAAGTGGTGTATAAATGAAGTAAATAAATAAATACATAGGCAGATGGACACAACAATACCTGATCAACAACCATAGCTAAACTAAAGTACTGTGATTTTCCTGACTTCATCCTGTTCATTTCACTGGGTTTTAAATAGGCTTAAATCCAAATATTTAAACTCAGATGTCAGCAGGATAGCCAGTGATGATTAGACACATGCTAAGAAGACTCCACTCATCCAACCACATAACAATTTGTACTGTTGTAATGGGTACCTTTCAAAGGCAGCTTAACAGATCACTTTGCTGAATCCAAATATTCTTTTAGCACTTACTTAGCTGTCTTATAACAACCCCAATGGTTGTTGAAAAGATTCTTGAGCAATGAACACAATCAAAACTATATAGCTGAGCCCTTAATAATAAGTGCAGTTGGTTAGCTTTGAATGGGTTGTTGCAAGGAATAATATTTCCATTATTTCTGCAATTGACTCAGGATGAATTTCGCAATACTTTCTGTTTCACGGAAGCCGCCCAAACGCCTACCTCACACAAATTCTCAGTACACTTTGAATCATTAACTACTTTCTACCCACTATGTAAATCAGGCATTGAGCGTTTTGTCAAGCAGCATTCTATTGACCTGGAATCTTTCTTCATATCATGGTCAAGGCATATCTGGAAAAGGGAATACCCATTCTATAGAATGGTATGTAGTAAACTAATATATGGATGTTTGTAATCTCTTTTGTATCCTTGGTAATTGTGAGTGGTTGTGGATATATTGTGTTTGTGTGGACATTTGTTAATAGCAGTGTTAGTGGAGGATGCGGTGCCTGTCCAACAGTTACTCTTACAGCACTAATCCTATGCAGAGTCACTCCACTATAAACCCATTGAAATGAGTGGGTTTGGACTGGAGTAACTCTCTTTAGGATTGCAGTGTTAATCTGATCATTACTTTAAAGATTGTGTGACAGTGAAATTTTGTTTTCAATAGTGATAACATCGTCTACTTTCATGCTAATGATTTCAAAATGATAGTTTCCCTTATCTGGATCTTATTAAGAAAATGTCTGGATACTTTATACTATTGCTCTACAACACACGGGAAAAACTGTTGTCCCCAGTTTTAAATATTGCAATAGTTGTAACCGCTTTTATGTTATTGACATCTTTCCTTCTGTATTGTAGTGTGAAAGTTTTGCTATAATTTAAATAGAGCATATGGCCATTTGTTCTTCTTCTTTTTTTAATTATACATCAGTTAAATGAATGCAATTCAGGTGTCAGAATATCTTTTCATGGTTGTACTTAGCACTTCACTATCTCCCTTCACTGTCCAACTGCATCCAATATTTTTAATTTTTTCATTAAAATATTTGTATCCCCCCTTTCCACATGTCTCAAGACAGCTTACAAGTCACAATTTAAAACATAAAGAATAAAACAAAACCCAAATAACCTACCTAAGAGATACCGGCTGTCTGTATACCGTGTTAGAAGCCCTGGCAAACAAAATGGACTTGCAGTACCTCTTACAAGTTTCTTGACAAAACATCCCCATTGCTTTCTCAGGCAGCTGTAAAAAAATAGGCATAGGGTCTAGTTGATGCCAGGCAGGCTGTCCTAAGTGGTGGGACAACTAGCAGGTGGCAAGCTGAGGCTCACAACTGATGGATGGGGACGTATGGGAAGAGACAGACCTTTAGGGGTACTACATTCCAGTAATGCACAGGTTTCATGACCTACTTTGCAGGGATTTCCAGGCAGGAGCTTGGGAGCAAGCTGGATCCCACTTTTCCGCAGGTGCAGCAGCCTCATGAGAACTTTGTTTTGTTTCCATGGTTCTTTGGGTTAGGAAATATTTCTGCAATAAATATGCAGATTCCTTTAATTACACATTTCTGTTTTACTCATTCTCTTTTCAGGGCCATGGAATTTAACGGATTTTTTCAGAAGTGCCTTTGTTAAAAGACATCTTAATTGAGGATTAGTAGAATTTGTAGAATCGAGGTTTGATGGGATGATATTGGTTTTTCGCCGTTTGTTCTCACTTATCTACCATAATTATTCTAAGCTTCTACAAAGCCCTTCATTGCAATGTGCAAACATTGTACAGAGGTCTCAGTCCAGACTTGGGAGCACAGCAGCTGGTGTTATGCCAAACAAAGGGGTCTCCTTTTATTGGGGGAAATTAGCTGGGGACCTAAACAGCTTTGCAAGAGGCTGGCATGGGGATCTTTAAACCAATTTATATGCCAGATGAGTGCACCAATGGAAAGGTTCCCAATAAAGAGGCTTTTATTAAAACAGTCAAGTTAGTTTGCACATACACACAAAATTCCCAACACATACAGAACTCAGAAAGGAGTTCCCAGGGAGGTTATAGTTACCTGATCCAGAAAATGAGGTCCAGAATGGCAGCTGCGAGAAGGGAAGGAGAAGAGGGACTGCACTCAAGTGCAGGGCTCATGCTTTGGGTTCAAGGGAAAAATGCCAGCAAATTGCTGTGGCAAATGGGGCTATATTTATACCCTTAAATGTAGCTGGCAGCTATGTCTCACTGCGCCTGGCAATGGCTGGCAATGGCTGGTCATTGCCAGTGACAAAGGCTTGATTGCTCGAGATTGGATTAAGAGGGTGCGGTAAATAGAAACAGAAGGTAAGGCAGATCAGGAATGATGGCTGGATACTTGAGAATTAAGTACCCAAGCATTGAGCTATAGAATTGAAAACTGAGGTAGGGATTGAAAAGTTGAGTCAGAGGGCTAGGCTGGCTACATGATGGGATTAGGAGTCCATCTGAATGCAGTTGATGAGATCTGGCAGGGTGTGGGCCTCTACTGCAGGAGGACTATGGAAATGCTAAATGCTTGTCCTTTGTCTCTTTGTTTGTTCTGAACTTCTGGTGTCTTCTTGTGGAAAGCATGGTAAAACAAGTCTGGACTTGGCCCAGTCAGCTTTCTGCAGCATTGACACAAACAAGATGGATGCCAGGAGACCCCTGTTTGTCTCTGGCTATACAGCAGTGTTCCGTCCTTGCACACTAGCTCCAGTCTTGAACACTTTGTGGGGTGTACAACGATAGCCTAGGGCCTATTAGCATACCATATAACTGGGACTTTAGACATATATCCCTAGTTCAGTACTTTGAATAGTGCTTGTAATAATTCTGGTGGGGAGGGCGAAATTTGACTTTCAGACTCTTATCCTAATCAATCACATCCTGATCGTCTAATATGGGCAAAAGTTGGTAAATGCACACACAGTGGCTGTTTGGACATGCTGGCTACCTCCTGCTAGTGATGCTGACAGAAAGGGCTCAGGGGGCAGGGAAGATTCCAGACCATCAGTGGCTTCCACTGGTATTTTGTAGAACCCAACCCTTTGTTCATTTCTCCTATTTTGAGTTTTATAGGAACCATTTCTTTAATATTGTCAGCAACCATGTCTATAATTGCAATTTGTATTTTATTGAGGCCAATGGCAAACTTTTCATTCAGTTTGATAGTTTTTTCTTGACTACCCTGCTTGTGTATCTATGATGCACATCTGAAAAATGATCGGGAAACAGCAAGTTACTAAGAAAGACAGTTTTCTAAGACACAAGACAGTCCTAAGCACAGTTATACCCTTCTAAATCTACTGGTGTCAATGGGTTTAGAAGGGCATAACTTTGGAATTGTGCTGTTCATTTCTTAATTGATGTCATTAGTCAAAGTAATTTTTGTTCCTCTCCAGAACATCCCTTAAGAATTTGTCTTTTCTTCAGAAAACCACATTATATAAAATGGTAACATACTCAAAATAACCCTTGTTCTTGCATTTGGTAGGCTGATGGTGCAATCCTGTACAATTCCTCTTACAGAATCAATGGGTTTAGACTGGAGTAACTCTGCCTGGGATTCCATGGTGCAAAGAAAACTGAAACCTAATTTCCCTTTAGAAGAATTTTGTAATGATGTTTATTTTATGCCAACAACTTGGAGCAGATTAAGTTCAAATGTTTATTACAGGGTTAACTAATATTTGGACATGATTGAAGGACAAGAAATCTGAGACTGCAATAAACCCTTTTGCTGTTAAATGTATAGTAAAGTAAAAGATAGGACATTTTGGAGGACTTTCATTCATAGGGTCGCCATGAGTCGGAAGCGACTTGACGGCACTTAACACACACACAAAGTAAATGTCATTTTATTCTTATTATTGACATTAGTTTTATATTTCCAGGATATTAATGGGACAGGACAATGCTTGGATATATCGAAATCCCTGGAAAAGTATTACCTTTCCACCATGTACTCTCTTGAATTCATATTTGGCATCACCGGCAACAGCGTGGTTGTTTTCGGCTACATATTCTGCCTCAAAAACTGGAGAAGTGGCAACATTTACCTATTCAGCCTAACTCTGTCAGATTTTGCATTCCTTTGCACCCTTCCATTGCTGGTGTCAAGTTACTCTAGCGGAACGTGGTCCTACAAGATCATCTGGTGTCAAGTCAACAGGATCCTTCTACATGCCAATTTATACACAAGCATCCTTTTCCTTTCCTTTATCAGCATTGATAGATACCTACTCATGAAATATCCTTTCAGAAATCATTTTCTGCAGAAAAGGAAAGTGGCTGTTGGTTTCTCCATTGCCATATGGGTCTTGGTTTCACTGGAATTGCTCCCCATGTTAATCTTCATAAAATTACAGAATGTCAACAGCACTAGCAAATGTATGGACTATGCAAGTTCAGGAGATGCAGTCCAAAGCCTGATCTATAGTGTGATCTTGACAATTGTTGGTTTCATAATTCCTTTGTGCATCATGTGCTTTTTTTACATCAAGACACTCAACTTCCTTAAAAGCCGCAGCTCACAGCTCACTGCAGCCTTGACTCTTGAGAAACCTCTCACATTAGTCATCATGGCTGTGAGTATCTTTTCACTGCTGTTTAGCCCCTATCACATCATGCGCAATGTTAGAATTGCTTCTCGAACAAAATTATGGGAGCTTTCCCAGTGTACAAGAAACATAATCCACATTGTTTATATTGTAACAAGGCCTGTTGCTTTTTTGAACAGCGTAATTAACCCCATCTTTTATTTCTTCATGGGAGATCACTTCAGGGACATGCTGATAAGCAAAGTAAGACACATCTTTACAGGACCTACACCTTGTTGCAAATGAAGTTAAATGTCCCTTTCTGTCTGACTTGGGAAGAGAAACCTACCATGTACCAGTGAAGACATAACCAGCCACAGAGAAAGCTGAACAGCTTTGGTTTATGGGACACAATTTTAATTTTTAGCTTTGTAAAACTAACCGAACAATACAAGGGACCCTCCTGCTCTTTGCTTCAGCTGGCGAAAGAAAATAAAACCATATCACATTGCGGCTAGTAAGATAGCCGCAATGGAAACATGATTTCAGTTGGACTTTCATTGATATAACTATTAACTTTGAAAACGGAATGATTGATTAAACTTTCTGAGTGGCATCATGTGATTTTAAGTATCAAAACCTGAGTCTCCAGTTTCACTGGGGCGGGGGGGGGGGGGCTGAGAAATAATTCTGACAAGCAAAATGGACATCGATTTGTATGTACATAATACTGAGTCAGACCACACAGTCCAGTATTATCTCCTCCAACTGCAAAGAATTGTCTACTCCAACTTGCAAGCAAAGCATGGACTCTTCCCATGGAAGTGATTCCAGCACCCCTTTCAGCAGGACAGGCCATGGGATCTAAGCCCACCATAACCCTCTACTGTGTCATAATATTCTAGGAAACCAAATAAATTGCAATGCAAAGATTAGGCCACAGTTTACCAACATTTAGCTGTTGGGAAGCCTGAATAACTGATTAATGGTTTTAAAGGATATCATGATTCTAAATACTGAAGTATCCAACCAGTCATCCATCTGAGGCATTGAGAATTTTTCTCACACAGCAGATAAAGGTGGAATAGGGTAATGCAAAAAAAAAAAAAAAACAGGTAAAGTTCAGGTTTATTGGGCCTGATTTTTTTCGGTAAACCGGAAATAAGCCGAATACCAATACTGGTAAATATGGGTATTCTGCTTTATTTCTGCCCCCCCCCCCCAAATTCGGGTCCATTATAGTCTATGGAATTTCCCCCCCAAAGCTTCTGTGGGGGAATTTTTGGAGGTATACTTCCCAAATTTTTAGAGTAGCTTCAAGGGACTATCCTTGCATGAGCCCCAAAGTTTGGTGGAAATTGGGTCCAGTTTTATGGGGTCCCAAAGGGGTCTCCACCCTCCTCCATCAAAACTCATGGTAAAGTCTACAGTGTTTTTCTATGGCAGAGGGGGTCCAAGTTTAGTAATGTTTAGTAAAACATTACTAAACTTGGTTCCTACCAGAAGGCTGTGTCTAGTCTCGGCTTCAATTTCTCATTGTTAACTAGGTCCAATTTAGGATAAATAGGCAGGAATATAGGGGAGAAGACAGCCCTTTAGATATCCCTGATCCTAATAGAAGATAATAACCAGACACTTGTACTGATCCTAAAGCACACTTGAAAACTAGTGAGATATGGTTTCCATATCCACAGCCAGTCACCAATCTCACAGCCAGGCATTCTACACAAACAGAAACTGCTGAACTATCCTTAATGAAGATGAAAAAGAGAACTGTCACTAAATTCAAACAAGTGATGGGATTTTTTTAAAAAAAGATTGCCATGGAGTTATACTCCGGAAATGTGCATAAGCGGTCTCAGTGTGTGAACACATATTTATTCTGCTAACAAATGTATCTGCATAAAACTAAATCACTGCTGGTAAGAGACAAGTCCATCATGTTTACTTTAACAGCACTGCCTGTTAGTCCTGCTACAGATAAAACTTGTGCTTATATTTCCATTACAAACTTTCCCTGTTTTTCTTTTTACAGCCACTTAAAATGACATCTCCATCACTTATTCTAGCCCGAGCCTTGATGCATTGGGTATGTAACGTGTCAGCTGTCCAAGTGAATTCAGAAACACACTTTTCAAGCATGCATCTTGACAATGGGTTTATGAGTTTATAAATCACTCTCCTTTGTCATCACAGCACTACTAGCACAATAGTCGATTCACAAATATTATAAATGGTGCAAACAAGAACTGGAATAGACAACAAAGGAACTTTACTTAAATACTGTGGAAGTCTTGTGGGCTCGGGTTGCCATATCCCTCCTGGTTATTGGTGGGGGATTGGGCGGTAGGGTTGCCAGATCCAGGTTGGGAAACTCCTAGAGATTAGGGGATGGAGCCTGAGAAAAACAGGAACCTCAGTGGGGCACAATTCCATAGAATCCACCCTCCAAAGCATTCATTTTCTCCAGGGGAACTGATATCTGGAGATAAGCTGTAATTCCAGGGGATCCCTAGGTCCCACCTGGAGGCTGGCATCCATAAATTGGGCCCTGACATTGAGGGAAAATATGATAGTATGCAGGAGATTAATTTAATTTGATATGTTAGGTGGCTTCTGGAAGCTTTGATTCCCCATTCCCTATGACACTAGAGTCTCTTTGAATGAAAAATACCCATCAACTGCAAGTTAGCAAACTATTCTTATGCCCTGTATTTAAATGTATAAAATTATTTCGGTAGTTAATTCAAGGCATGCGCCAGTATGTTAATTCTGAAAAAAAAGAAACTTATTGTCTTGGCATCTTTCATCTGAAACATCAGAAACTTAACAGCATGAATCCTTGTACAAATATGTTATCATGAATAATTGAAACTTTTGTTTTGCAGAGAGCTCTTGCAGCTATCTCTGTAAGTAAATGAAAGTCATTTGCATGCTATGAATGAGTAAAAAAACAGGCAACAACAAGCATGTAGAATTTATTTCTAACCAAACTGACACATTTTTAGCACTCTTTCAGCTCTAATGAACAACTACATTGGCTTCGGTATTTTGACAGGGTTACGCTAAGTAAATCTGTGATTTGTAAAATTTGTGTGTGGGGGTGGTGGTTAGAAAATGAAAATGCTGTACAAAGAATCTACCAAAGCAGAATGAAACTACCTGTATTCAAAATACAGTTTTCAGTTAGAAAACAGATTGGTTATGAAGTTGTTTAAACTTGCTGATAGTTCATTCATATTGAGGCCATGGCTACAGAATAACTCCCTGATGTAATTCGAGAACAAGAAAGTATTAACTTATTTAAGGCAGAACTGAGGACTAATTCTAGGTCTCCTAATTACCCACCTGGGGCAGGGATTTACCTGTTCTCAGCCCCAATTTCCTGCCCCCAAGGAATTGAGGAGAGGAAGAAAAAATAGCCTTCCCATAGTGATGCTCTAGGAATTTCTCCTATTCTTTATGGGAAAGACCACAGAGACTATAGGAGACAGCCAACAGTTCCCTCCACAAGTAATATTGGACGTATTAATAGTGGATATATTCATGGAGGAGAGGGGTATTCATGGCTGTTAGTTAGAATGGATACTAGTCATGCTGCATACCTATTCTCTCTAGTATCAGAGGAGCATGCCTACTATTTTGGGTGCGGTGGAACACAGGCAGGATGGTGCTGCTGCACTCGTCTTGTTAGTGGCTTCCTAAAGGCACCTGGTTGGCCACTGTGTGAACAGACCGCTGGACTTGATGGGCCTTGGTCTGATCCAGCAGGGCCTTTCTTATGTTTTTATGTTCTTATGTTCTAATATCACATCCTCCCTAAAGTCTGCCATCCCCAGACACCATCCCCCAGATCTCCCAGCATTTGCTAAGGCGGTGTTGGGAATAGGGTTGCCAGGTCCCTCTTCACCACCGGCAGGAGGTTTTTGTGGTGGAGACTGGGGAGGGCAGGGTTTGGGGAGAGGAGGGACTTCAATGCCATAGAGTTCAATTGCCAGAGTGGCCATTTTCTCCAGGTGAACTGATCTCTATTGGCTGGAGATCAGTTGTAATAGCAGGAGATCTCCAGCTATTACCTGGAGGTTGGCAACCCCAGTTGGGAGCCTTAGTCAATTCATATGTTGTGGAGTTCTGGTGTCCCCCCACATGGTCTTTCAACTGACTTGGGCTTGGAATTCACGCTTGGAGTTAATTAAGCCTCCCCCCGCCCAGCGCACTGTTTTTCTACTGGAAATGGCCACAATAACGTCTATTTTCCCCACTGGGGAAACTTATGAGTCCCCAAGTACACATAAGTTTCCACAGTGAGGCAAATACTGGCTTCTCAGGTCCATTTCACGTTGGGAAAACAATGCGGGGGGAGCTGAAGCCCCTTCTTCCTGTGCACCATGCTGTTGTTAGAATTGGGTCCCTGCACACCAGGGAATTAAATTCCCAAACCACATCACATTCACAGGATTAGGGCAGACTGGTTGGGTGGGGTACATGAGGACTTCGTAACTTGTGAATCAGCTCTGAGAGATAAAGGTGGTAAAGAAGGATTTTCAATCTATTTTCATTGTGAGTTCCATAATATATAAAGTAATGATAGGAGTGCCCCTGGCCATGTTCATAGGTCATTCACTTCACTAATGAGTAAGGTAAAATGTTCATGTACATCTCAGGAAACATTTTCAGGGCCTAGGACATACTTTTTAGGGATATAAAGTGAAACTTTAGGACTGATAACTGACACTGAATAGGTGCAGAGTGCTTCCCCTAAATCAAGGTTTTATGAATAGGAGAGGTTACAGACAACAAGCAGCAGGGACAGATATCTACTGGGAACAGATGGCACAGAAAATAAAAGTGACAGATAATGACAATTAATAGATGAAGGTGCAAACTGAAAACACCAACGGATGCCAAGCAAAAGCTCAAGAAATATCTAGGAAGCTGAGGTCTGCATCCAAAGAAGTGTGGAAGGAGTACCATATGGGCCAAGAGTTCTTTGGGTTTTCGTTTCTGAAACAACAATGTGCCATGCCAAAGGGAAATCAATTAAAAAAAAAAAAAGTAGGGAGATTTGAAACATTCAAAGAACAAATTGTTTTTAGAAACACTTTGGGCTTGAGTAAAAACAAAACAAAAAACTCTTTGCCAAACTGGAGTTGCCCCCCAAATTACAAGTGATCTCTAGTCTACAGAGATTTGTTTCCCTGGAGAAAATGGCAGCTTTGTACAGTGGGCTCTGGCATCACATCCCTGGCATCACATCCCTGGTGAACTCCCAGTCTGTACCCCAAATCACCAGGAATTTCCCAACCCAGAGTTGGCAACCCCATTTGGATCCCAGCTCTAATCTATATGTATATTATCAGGTCTGTAAGGTAATGGCAAGGCCTACCCATACAAGACCACATACATAGGGTTAACAGGTGCCTTTTTGCCACCAGCAGGAGGTTTTTGGGGCGGAGCCTGAGGAGGGTGGAGTTTGGGGAGGGGAGGGACTTCAATGCCATAGAGTCTAGTTGCCAAAGCGGCCAATTTCTCCAGGTGAAATGATCTCTATCAGCTGGAGATCAGTTGTAATAGCAGGCGATCTCCAGCTACTACCTGGGGGTTGGCAATTCTATACATACAGGTAGAACCAGTGGGGTCAACAAGCCAAGCCCATGTGGCACAGGGCCAGGGAAAGAGCTGAGAGGGTACGGGTTGGAGCAAAGTGGTTAATGCTCAGAGTGAAAGGGCAGACACAATAGAATGTTTTTTTAATTCTTAAAGAGAGAGAGAGAGAGAGAGAGAGAGAGAGAGAGAATGAGAGAGAGAAGAACAAGGGAGGGGACTTAAAATCCAGCACCTAAACAATATTTTTTTTAAAAAAAGAAAGAAAAAAGATGTACATAAAGCAAAACCAAAAATATAACAGTGGTGGCAGATCTACATATAAGTTTCTATAAGCTGTTTTCAAAAATCTAAAAATAAGTCCATATGCAATTGCTGTCTATATGCCATGCGTTCAAATATTGATAAAGTCTAAGGTTCTAGGGTATGGAAAATATATAAACTGGCTTAAAAGATATTTTAATCTATCTTTCAAAGTTGTTTCTTTCATTTATCTAAGCTTCTTATGAGAAGCGTATGCAATGATTCTCCCTCTAATAAAAGCTTTACAAGATTCCCATTCAGCAGCACGAGTACTAGCTATTCCTTGGTTCATATTAAAATATTCTGATAACTCAGACATCATCTGATTTTCAAAGGTCTCATCATTAAGAAGAGAAACATTAAAACACCATAAACCAGGAGGTCTAACCCAGTCTGGAAACCAAAGAACTAGCGATAGGGGTGCGGGATCAGAAATAACAATAACATCTGTATCGCAGGCTGTGATCATGGGCATCAGAGAAGCTGAAGAAGAAAGTAGCCTAACCAGAAACAATTATGATGCACAGAAGAAATAAAAGTATAACCTCTGTCCATTGGGTGCAATACACGCCAGGGATCAATCAAACCTAGTTCAGCCATGTAGGCTTTAAGACTAGACCTCACGAAAGCATATTATTTACATGGGGGTGTGCTTTGATCCAAAGCTGTATCCAGTATGTCATTAAAATTTCCCCCCACATCATATAGTCATATGTAAAATTTGTCAAGGGGCTGAAACATTGATGAAATGTGTATGGAGAATCCACATTTGGATCATTAATCATAACAACAATAGAATTGGATTCAGAACTTTTCACTACCAAAATAATAAAGCAACCATTTGGATCTGTAATCACCTGCAGGACCTGAAAAGAAACACACTTGTGTATCAATATAGCAACACCTTTAGATCAGTTAGGTGTATCAGTAACATATACTTCTCCAACAGTTCCAACACAAGTAATTTTTATCCTTCGCTATTATATGAGTTTCTTGTCAAAACGTTACATCAGACCTTGTGCTGCTAAGGTCTTAAAAGCAGAGTACAGAAAATTCCTTTGCCTTAAAAGGCAGTAAATGGTTAAAAACAGTTAAACTCCCCTATGTTATATGAAAAGAACGCATCTGAAAGCTGATCCGAACAAAAACAGTCATACCAGTCGAAAGGTGGTCAACCAGCAATCTGCTCTGTTGCAAGTGGGCTAACTTTCATCATCCAGGTTACATTGCCTTGAGTTTTCATCTATGGCAAGGGGCTGTGGCTCAGAGGAAGAACATCTCCTTGGCATGCAGAAGGTCCCAGGTTCAATCCCCAGCATCTCCAGTTAAAGGGACTAGGCAAGGAGGTGATGTGAAAGACCTCTGCCTGAGACCCTGGAGAGCTGCTGCCGGTCTGAGTAGACAATACTGACTTTGATGGACCAAGGGTCTGGTTCAGTATAAGGCAGCTTCATATGTTCATGTGTACTCCTGTTCTGGCTTGGTGGTCAGATAGTCAGGATATCTAAACATATTTGAGGAGTCAGGCTAGATTGGAACAAAGATCTGTCTGGTCCAGTGGTTTGTTTCCAACAGTGATCAGGTAGATCAGATAGCATCCAATGTCCCCAGAATCTGGCATTCAGAGATACAGTCCTCTGAATATTAAAGTTCCATTTTGTTGTCGAACACTATCCTTCAGTGTTACTCCTCTGAAGATGCCTGCCACAGCTGCTGGCGAAACGTCAGGAAAGAAAATACCAAGACCATGGTCACACAGCCCGGATAACCTACAAGAATCCATTTTGTTATTACAAGTAAGAGATGTTGATAGCCTTTATAAAGTAATGTGATTCTTTAAAAAGCCTCCTTAGTGGCTATCACCATATCTGCTGCCAATGAATCCTGTAAGTTAGGTATACATTGTATGAGGATATCTGGGGTCCCCAAATACTTTGACACAAGCCCTTTGTGTCACATGACCTCCCCCTTTTAAAATCTTAATTCACTGATTTAGGCAACTCCTGCAAAAAAATAAAAATAAATACTGAACATTCCATTTAGAATTCTTTCTGAATTTCCAACCATCAGAGATGTTATTCCGAAGAACAAATTATGAGATCCCTAGTGTGCAGCCCCACTTCAGCAAAGAGGCAGACACAATATTTAGAGTTATTATAAGCCCTAGAGGATTGTCTTTTCCTAAGTTTGATTAGCAGGATCATCCGGTGAGTGTCAAATAAAGTTGTTCAATACCCATGCATAAAAGTATCTCAACTGAGCACATTATTCTTGTCGCTGAACGTTTTTGTCTTCATTCCAAGGACTCCTCACTGTGAAGAAAATAAACAAATCCTTCAGTTTTCAGCCATTTCCAGTAACAAATATAACATTCAGGTCTCATACCAAGGTGAAGGGAAAGCTGATTCACTAGTAGGAAAAACTGCATTAAGGCAGACAACTCACCAATATCAATTTGGAATGACCGAGTTATGTTTATCTCATACTATTTTAACATCCTGTTAATGATGCGGGTGAAATTGAAATGATTTCTATTAGAACGTTGCCATTCTAAAAATACTTAATAAAACTATCCAGAGTTCACGTTTATACATTAATTTAAAATACAAATTAGGTTTTACTTATCCCCCTTAGTTAAAATTAGACCTATCTATGAGGAAACCTTTGAGAGAATGATGCGGGTGAAAAAGCCCTTTGAGTGCAACTTGATATAATGTAACAAAACACCCTTTTTTTCAGCTGGCCTAAAAATACTGAAGATTCAGAGACACTCTGAGCTACTGCATCTGTCTGTAAGCGATACTAATGATTTGGCTGAATCCGTCCATGGCTGCCATAAGAACCTTTACAGAGTACATTTCTGTTGCCAATAGTGTTAAACGGAAGATTACAACTTATGTAACTCCTTCCTTAATTCTCAGTGCCAAAGTATAATCACGCGGTAAGGATGTGCATCTGCATTTGCCCACATTTATCACTCCCTAACGTTGTCTCTCCCCACTATAAATTTACATTATAAGCCTCTTTGAGGCAAAGGCCTCTGTGCCTTTTTATATAATTCTATAAAGTGCCGTATATGCTTACAATGCTGTGTGCTCAAATACATAATGAAGATAATCACAGGAGACTCTGGAAGCTAAGCCAATAAGGATCCAGCCTAATCACTCGCAACAACACACTATCAGTGCCTCTATTTTCAGCCTCTAGAATTACTCCTGGGTCAAAGTGACATCCATGAACTTGGAAGAAGGGTCATGAGGGATTCAAAATGGGCAAGGGAGAAGCGTAGGAAAGCTGGCCAAGTGGGTAGAAGAAAGGCTCCTCAGCTTTTGCATTATGCAAAACATAAAATGTATTTTTAAGTTGAGCTGGGAGCTTCTGAGCCACAGTTCTCACTGCCATGGTAACCCTGTGACTGGTCTGTAATATGGGGCTCAACTAGAACCTAAGGATTGTTCTCTGAGTATTCTTTTTTAGATGGTGTGGGGTTTGGTCAGGAAGAACAAAACTTCAAGCCTTTCCTCCCCTGCCATTTCCTTGCTGGCAGAAGCCTCCATCAATTAGATGCTACTTCCACTACAGTCCAGTCTCTCCCTCAACCTAACATACCTCACAGGGCTGTGATCAGGATAAAGTGGAGGAGGGGGCCCTATGCACCCTAGAAAGAGCTGGATAAAAATGGGGTACATAGATCTGTGTAGATAAACAAATTAAGGGACCTCAGCAATTTTCTGGGGGTCCCTCTGGAGGAAAACGCTTTAGTGGCACAGTAGGCTGCAGTAGAAAAAGTTGCATTCCCTTATAAGGCAGTATATGTGGGAAGAATTCAGAAAAATCAACAATAATCCCTTTCCCCAATCACATAATTCATATTTATTACAAACAGACTAAATAGCATAGACCTCTGTGCCAGCTTTCAAGTTGACTGGCCTCTTCATCAGATTCTGCATAAGGCTACTTCTCTTATCAGGAAAACCACCATGACCTTCAATGAGCTGTTTCCATTTTCCCATTAATATTTTTATATGATGTGCTTTAGGGAAAAATGCTTTAATCTGAATGTGGATCAGCTAATTGTACGTGCTACATGAAAATCATTAAATACTATGTGCAGATGGCCTTATGTGGGAGGGGAGCTGCTTGGGGTCAGGAAATTGTATAGATAATTGTGATAGTAACCAACATATATATTTTGGATTTAGTAGAGCTAGGCTATAGTACTTATCTCTCTTTTCCCCCTGAAGTGGTCCAGTCGAATGGAAATAGAAATGATTCACTTGTATTCTTTTCTGCATTATTGAGAGAGTTTACAGGATCACTCACCAACATCATGCGAGCCACTAAAAATGTTAATGATTTTTCCTCACATCACGCCAGTATAAGAAGTAAACAATGTTGGTATCTACTTTGTAACTGAAAAACTGACATTTCCACAGGCAAAAATGCAACTTTAATATGCTTTCAGCAGACACATTTATCTTGATGTATTGGATTAACACTCGTTTTCTACTAAGGTTTTATTTTCTCCGGGTGCCCTGGTCAGCATCAACAGTGCTTTACCCTGTTGCTTCCTCAGGAAAGTGTCATTTTATGCTGTGATTAGGGAGGTTATGAACTCCATGAACATGCCCCGCCGACAAGTTTACTATATTCAAAGGGAGTGATCAGATGAGAGCTAATCACTCAGTCTGTTCAGTTTGAGCCACCAAATTGGTTTGCATTGGCTTTTCCTAAAACTGTGCATGCGCAAAGATGCTGCTCATTCAAACTGACTGGCAGCCTTTAGAGTCACTAAGGACTACTTAGACAAACACCAAAAGATAGGGTTTTATTGAAACACAGCATTTATCTATGACTGATTTATAGGATTTGTGAGTGACCTAGTTTTCTATCTAAATAATTGCCTGCTGAGCTGAGCAGTTATTATGCAAGGATGCGGGGTATTAGACTCATTTGGGTTGTATGAGAATGCACAAGCACGAAAATCCAATTGCACTGTACTGCATGGTTAGTAAGGAATACAGTGAAACAAATTGCTGAACACCCACCAACAGCTCAAACAACTCTCAAGCGGATCATCGAAAAATAAGGTTTTTGTTTGGAAGACAAACTGGTGGATGTTCAAGCATCCTTAGCTGTGATCTCTTCTACCACAGCTTCTGCTATGTGAGTCAATGGACAATCCCACATCCTGAGAATTTCACCTTCAATTTCCAGCTCTCTAGAGCCCTGTTCACATGTTACAGCGAGCACATGTACATCCAGCCATAGACAGGCTTACATTTGTTTGTAAGAAAGAGACAACACGTGTTCACTAATGAAATTGAGGACCAGTTCCTGGATAAATGTGGGGTTTTAATCATATATTTAGCTGTACATGTGTTAAGTATAACATGAGAATTACTTCACACACGTACAAAGAAAAATGCTCACTGTACACGATTGTATAGGTGTAACTTGTGAACAGGGCCTACTCTTATACCTGTGGAGACAGGGTAAAAAAGGTGTGGGGAGTCTAAATCATAGGTCAAAATAATGATTTGGAGGGATGTGACACAGCTTGGGGGTCAAGCAAAGCAAAAGTATCCCTGCAAGATGACTGCATGGGAGGCTAAGAGTGCAGTCCTAAACAGAGTTGCACCCATCTGAGTCCATTGAAGTCACTGGGCTCAGAATGGCATAAAACTACTTAGGATTGTACTGTAAGCATACACAGAGCAGATGGGAAGAAAGCAGGGATTTTAAATGTGTATTATTTATTAAGTTTGCTTGCTGGTTTTAAATTTAATTTAATTTGTTATTTGTTAGTACACACTTTGGCTCCCAGCTGTTTTATTTCAAGTTTCTTTAAACTTAAAATGCTTTACATAAACTGATAATGTTAAAGGCCACCTGGTTGAAATTGGTTCACAAGCAGAGCTGTTAGCTTACAGGCCAGAAGGCACCCTAGGGTTGTTCATATTTCTTTTGGCAGTGGCTTTCAGTACTGTGGTACAAGAAATTTCAACAGCTCCTGTGAAAACAAGGCAAGGAGTTATTTATCTCGTTCTGTGTGACATGGATATAATGGGTCTAAATATACTGCCACCCATTCTCTGAGCATTTACTTCACACACAATCCTATCAAAGTTAACATATTTTACAGAGGACTGGGTGTACTCCAGGTGAGAGACAGAGGCAGCAAGTTGCAACTGCCAAGAAAGGAAAGGTTCTCCTTGCCCTCTTAGAGTGAAGGAAAAGTAAGCCCTATGTCAGAACAACATAGTATCATAGAGTGGGGGGGGGGGCATACAGACCATCTAGTCCAAAAGGTAAAGGTCTCCTGTGCAAGCACCGGGTCATTCCTGGGGTGATGTCACATCCCGACATTTACTAGGCAGACTTTGTTTATGGGGTGGTTTCCCCAGTCATCTTCACTTTACCCCCAGCAAGCTGGGTCCTCATTTTACCGACCTCGGAAGGATGGAAGGCTGAGTCAACCTTGAGCCGGCTACCTGAAACCAACTTCTGTTGGGATCGAACTCAGGTCGTGAGCAGAGCTTGGACTGCAGTACTGCAGCTTACCACTCTGCGCCACGGGGCTCTCATCTAGTCCAACCCCCTGCTTAATGCAGGCTCAGCCTAGAGCATCCCTGACAAGTGCTTGTCCAGAGCCTCGGCTTAAAGACTTCCAGTGCGGGGTGCGGGGGAGAGCTCACCACCTCCCTAGGTAGCTGATTCCACTGTCGAACAACTCTTACTGTAAAAATATTTAAACTCATGACTGCGAGTCCTATCCTCTGCTGCCAACAGGAACAACTCCTTGCCCCCCTCTAAGTGACAGCCCTTCAAATACTTAAAGAGAGCAATCAGGTCCCCCCTCAACCTCCTCTTCTCCAGACTAAAGATTCCCGACTCCCTCAGCCTATCCTCATAGGGCTTGGTCTCCAGGCCCCCGATCATCCTCGTTGCTCTCCTCTGCACCTGGTGTCTTGGGCCCAGTTGCCCAGTTCTGCTCCCACATCCCTAACCCAGCTCTTGATCCCACCACATTTTTGAAGCACTAGCTGAACAGCAGCAATGCACCTCATTAGCAAAAAGTGCTCTTTCTCTCTCTCTCTCTTTTAACTCAGACAGACCCGGTTGCCTTGCTGTGATTATTAACAGGACATATTAAATCCCTAACCATGAAAAGTGGGCCTTCTAATGAGAAGGGAAAACCAAATGTCAGTAAGGATATACAGTCTGCATGGATTCCTTGTGATATTTGTCACTGGATTACGTTTTGTTTTCTGCATATAGAGACATTCAGTGAAAAGCCCCAATGGAAACTGTGCCACCAATAAGGGGCCAAATAACAGATCTTTGAACTACCTCCAGGCTTCACCCGCTAATTTATTGTTTTCTGTGCTTTGTGACATTGCGTAGTCATTTATGGGCTGCATGCCCATTCATCAAATGGTGTGGCTGCTACATTGCGTTTAGAAAGCAGTGATTAATAATCTCTCAAATACTGCTGTACTTCCTTGTGAAGCATCTATTTTGGGAAAGTCAAACATCTAATTTTTCATGCACTATGCAAAATTCCATGGGAAACAAGGAAGATGATGTAGGGGATCAACAAGAGTAAATCTATACTTTAAGCAGCATGGAAAACAACCATGGGACAGAGTTGTCATTTAATGTTCGTGGCAAAGACCTGCTGTGGACACATTCACAGTGGAAGCGACTGTCACTATCTCATCTTCTTCCTTCCAGAAGGCCAAGCATGCAATCCGGATTCCAGAGCGCACATAGGAAGATGACAGTGTTGTTTAAGATAACTTCTTACAAATTAATTCTGGGTTGTTTTTAAAACATGTGCATTGTTTCCAAGATTCACATTTTCAGAAAGATTAGATTGGAAATGGACCAGGATGCCAAAAGGGTTGGAGAGAAGATAAAAATAACATTGGGGGGGGGGGGACATTTAGACATGAAGGAAACACAGAAGGAGATAGAATCTGATTTGAGAGTAAGATTTCCAAAGAATGTGAGGCCAATGAGCACATTCATTACTCAAATTCATCAGCTAGCTACACACACAGCAAACAGAGGTGGTAGAATGGTCAGTGTCAATTCAAACTGCAGGAGGGGGAAGTTTTTTTTAAATTCTTCCTTATGTGAAAACTTCGTACCAAAATTTTTAAAAATTAATATAAGGGGAAAGATTCTAGCCTAGTCCTACATGCACTACATTAGCTATATTCATTTATTCAGGGAATAATTTTGGATAGTTATGTGTAGCGTTGTGTAGTGGTTAAGAGTGGTGGTTTGGGGCAGTGGACTCTGATTTGGGTTTGATTCCCCACTCCTCCACATGAGTTGCAGAGGCTAATCTGGTGAACTGGGTTGGTTTCCCCACTCCTACACATGAAGCCAGCTAAGTGACCTTGGGCTAATCACAGCTCTCTTAGAGCTCTCTCAGCCCTACCTACCCACAGGGTGTCTGTTGTGGGGTGGGGAAGGGAAGGTGATTGTAAGCCAGTTTGAGTCTTCCTTAAGTGGTAGAGAAAGTTGGCATATGAAAACCAACTCGTCTTCTTCTAATATTTTGAGATATTACTGTTTTATTTTGGACTTTGTTTGTTTAAAGTGTTGCATTTTTAAATGATTTGTTGCTAGTAACCATCAATATAAAAAGGGAGGGGTACAAATCTTTTAATAAAATAAATAATAATAAAAATATTTTACCTTTGCCTCATACAAAATTGGATCCAATCAACGTTTCAGCTGGTGAGAAAGGAATGGGGGGTCCCCTTTGAGCCTCACCACCCAAAAAGACTACTCTGATGATTATGGGACCTGCAAAGCCCAAAGCCTTGTGGAGCAGGGGCTGTAGTCAACAGAGAAATGGCTGGATGCAATGTTTCCCAGAAGGCATCCAAACATACACTAACCAAATACAGAGAGGGCAAGCATGTCTCAGCCATATCTAAGGATCAATTTCACAACCCCTAGAAATCCTATTGTGTGTGTAAAGTGCCTTCAAGTCGCAGCCGACTTACGGCAATCCCATTTTTGGGGTTTTCATGGCAAGAGACTAACAGAGGTGGTTTGCCAGTGCCTTCCTCTGTACAGCAACCCTGGTATTCCTTGGTGGTCTCCCATCCAAATACTAACCAGGGCTGACCCTGCTTAACTTCTGAGATCTGACAAGATCAGGCTAGCCTGGGCCATCCAGGTCAAGGCAGAAATCCTATAAGGAGGGCTCTTATAATTTCTGATCCTTTATTACAGACTGCCTACACAATTCTAAGCTCAGCTTTAGCAATATTTTTTTGGTTTCTTTTCTAAGTGAATGTTCTCAGCATTTCACATGCTGAGACCGACATTCCATTCACAGTAAATGCATTATACATTAGGTCATACTTAATTGTGTGTAAACGTTATGCGACAGATTTGCTTTTCAGGAAACTATTGGGTAGGAAATATCATTTCAGTGGAAATATGGACTCATAGTCATGACTCCTGAGTGTATCATCATTTTTTGCCTGAGTGTCTGGACAGTACATTTAAGCTTCATATCATGTCCTGTGTTGCCCCATAAATTTCTATGATCCAGGGAAACTAACCACATATCTACAAGATGGGAGGCCAAGCTTATCACATTTTAATTGAGTTTAAAATGTTTTTTTAACTTTTAAAATAAATGTACAACAGACTGTGTTTTTATTTGGCGTAGTTATAACCTATGACTGAAGGAGAAAATCAGTAA
Source organism: Euleptes europaea (assembly GCF_029931775.1). Classification (NCBI taxonomy): domain Eukaryota; kingdom Metazoa; phylum Chordata; class Lepidosauria; order Squamata; family Sphaerodactylidae; genus Euleptes; species Euleptes europaea. The sequence goes on along the minus strand of NC_079316.1, from coordinate 29,848,503 downwards.
AGATTGAGTATCCCTTATCTGAAAATCTGATATCCAGAGTGATCCTAAATCCAAAACTTTTTGAGGACCCACAAAGAATAATAAAATGGCATGTGTGCAGGCTGATCGCATCAACAGCAGGTTCCCCACAATGCTCCACTTGCACCAAATTATTAAAAATATTGTATAAAATTACCTTCAGATTATGTGTATATAAAACATAAATGAACTTCGTGTTTAGACTTGGGTCCCATCCCCAAGATATCTAATGTATATGCAAATATCCCAAAATCCGAAATGATCTGAAATCTGAAATCCCAAGCATTTCGGATAAGGAATACTCAACTTGTATATATGGAATGATCTTTGGTAGTGAAGAAAACGTCCAATTTTTCACAGCTCCTGAGTTGCCATCCTAGTGGTAAGGGGTGAGGCAACCTCCCCACCCATGCACCCAAGCACACTGATGTGCAATGATAATGGACAACCTTCTGGACTGGAAATGGCCACAACTTCATTGGTTACAGCAGCTGTCACAGCCTTGGCACAGCATGGAGCAAAGGATCATGGCATCGAACGACCCATCCATGGTCTGATGAACTCCACCCCTGTTCTGCCAAGGCAGAGGTTCTTTAAGATTTGGAGGCAATGAAAATACTAGTAGGTGGAGAAAAGGCAATGCTTTACTTATAAAGTAACACAACATTCAGTTTATCAGCTTATAATCCACAATACAAAGTAACACAAAGTAATAACACTTTACATGAGTCTCTCTCTCCTCCTTGGCTGCAGGGCTCCGTGTGCAGCATCCAGAGAGATCCCAGTGTCAACAGCCCGGTCGCACAGCATCCAGGCTGATCTGTGTAGAAGCCCATCATTCGTCTCATTTCTTGGGTTTTTCACTTAGGCCAGGTACTTTGGGTTGATTCAGGGCACCTGGCCCACAGCCCTGCCTTCCTGATCATGCTCACCAGCTGCTGCATGAGTCAGCATAGACTGCCTAATCAACTAGTGAGTACATCTGGCAACCCAACACTCCCCTTTAAGTAACACTACAGAAATCAGCATTCATTACAGAAAACTATACTTTTATATAGGGAATATGGAGGGATATGTAACATGTCAACCTACAACTCCTCGTACAATATTCTTCCGCATATTGCCACTACAACCCCAACCCCAGCCTGTCTGCTTGGGGAAGGGGAATTCCTTTAGATGGCAGGATGTAGGATTCCACATGGGCACAGGCCACTTCATGGTCTCTTCTGCCACTTGAAGGTGAGGGCACCCTGATAGCCACTGAGCTCGGCACTCCCCTGTAACCCCTCACCCCAAAATCCCTTAAGGGGATCCCCAAAGATGGGGGAAAGAGCCCCCCCCCCCAAAAAAAAATTGATCCTGCCCCATGCTGATACCGTCCAGTGCAGTTGTGACAGAGAATAAGATGATATGGATATGCATGAAATGACAGACACCACAAAACTGAGGGAGGGAGGGAAGGTGGGGAAGTCCATGTGGCCGACTGGGCCTGGGAGGCACAGCAGAATCCTAAATAACCCACAAGGCAGAGCGGAAGGGAACTCCCCTGCACAGTCTGCCAGACAGGGATCCTCCCCATGACTGAGCCAGGTGACGCCGGGTTGGCCAAGTTGAGGAAGGAAGCTGAGGGAAGACCACGCAGGCATGGAGGCCTCCCCAGCCATTGCCCAGTTGTGCTGCCAGCCCCAGCCATGCCTCCAGCCCCCTCCACACTCCACGCTGTCCCGCAAAGAGGCACCCAGGTGAGCCTGGGCCCCTGGCTTTTGGAGGGTAAACTGAATTGGTCATCTAAGCCCAAAAGGAAGGTAGAAAAGCACTGTTTCCTGGTGCACTTCATCTATTTTTAAATATGAACAAATTATGTTCTCTCAATCCTATCAAAACATGGTAGTTTACAAGTCCGTAGGGCAGCATTTAGCATCGCTCCATCAAAACATCTTCTCATTCTTGCTATGACAGCAGTTGTATCTTCATGAATATTCATTTTAAGTGTTATTTGGTTATAGCTTAGAACTTTTTTCTTCTGAAGAAGGGAGAGGGCATGAAAGCTGGTTCTAGACAGGAAATCTTGCTCACTTCTTAACATTGTTGAGAATCCACTCATCTTAGAAGTTTCATTGATACATTTGCAGTGCCGTCTGAATCATAGTTACACCCATCTAAGTCCATGGAAGTCAATGGGCTTATTGCAACTCTCCTCAGGAATGCATTGTGAATCACCTTCCCTTCTTTAGATTTCAAAGAATTAATGCTTGGTTTGCTGCGTAGCTCTGTATGTTATTATTATTTTTAAATAACCATGTCTGGGCATAACTTGTTGAGTCTATGGATTCTTTGGATAATTTTGCTTTTACAACAGGGCCTGAGACATGACAGTAATTAGTATTCTTTGAATAACCTCAAGCTAGAATGTGTAAATTACAGATGGAATTTATGTACCTAAGCATGACCTAGCCATGCCCTTGTAGCACGAACAACTGTTGCCCAGGTGAAAAGTGGCTTGGCACCAGAATTCAAACTGATTCCCAAACAATATCATAGAGGCAATGCTGCAAGGAGGGAGGGAAGGTGGTATGGTATAGCTTGTCCTCATCGGATCTCAGAGGCTAAGCAGAGTCGGCACTTGGAAACTACCATGGAAGATTTTGCAGAGGAAGACCCCTTGCTGAGGTCACCATAAGTTGGTAGCAACTTGACGGCACTTTACATGCATGCATTGCTGCAAGGAGGGTTGAATGACAGATACACAAGGAGTTTGATTACAGTCAGTTGGACTGGTGATCATGTTCTTGTCAAAGTTCTCAACATTCCTGGAAATTTGCACACTCCTGTATGTTCAGGGGGCAATTTCGTGTTGAATGGGCAATGTGAAAATAATGGGCAATGTGAAAATAAGAAAACAGGAAAAGGAAAAGACCCCGAGAAAAATCCCACGGCTGACATTATTTATTATTTATTTATTTTATTACACTTTTACCCTGCCCTCCCCAGCCAAAAGCTAGGCTCAGGGCAGCTCACAAATACAAATACATTAGAATCAGGATGAGATTCAAGAGAATTTACTTGGAGGATATGTTGTTTCTTGAACTTTCAGTTTATTATTGCCAGGAAACTGGGTCACAAAAGGTCACTGTATTTCCAGATTGAACAAACTGGTTCATGTGAATACTATGTAACATGAGTCCCAATATGCCAGAACATTTATAGCATGAACTCTTTTGAACAACTATGTAGCAATCATAGTTTTCCAGGCTTTCCTGTGAAATAAAAAATCTTTGCTTATTATTAATTATACAGATAACATAGTTTCAACCCTGGACTTCCTTGGTGGTCTCCCGTCCAAGTACTGACTAGGGCCAACCCTGCTTAGCTTCTGATCAGGCTAGCCTGGGCCATCCAAGTCAGGGCTGAACCTTCCTTACTTTAGTTTAAAAAAATGCAACTGCACTTACAAAAGTCCCATGACATGAAAAGGAACCCCAAATAACAATTCAACATAACCGCAGAATTTGTTCAGCCACAAGTTGAAAAATGGCTGATGATCTTGTATATAAATAAGTGTCTTATGGGGAGTGCTTGCAGTGTGACAGTGTGACTATGCAAAAAAAACAAAACAAAAAAAACCCCTGAAAAATATTTTGGGGGATAGAGGATTATATGTGAAGCCTTAGAGAACCACAGGTAACATTTGAAAAATGTTCTCCCTGTGCTCACCAGGATGCAATACTTTGAATGGATGATTAAAATGTAATTTGCATTCTCAGCAACAAGCTGATTCCTCTTCAAGGTAAGAAAGACTCATACCGGAAAATTCTTAGCCCAGAAATGTGATCTTTATGCTCTCGTGTGGCTAAAATGCAGCACTGCAGCTGATTTATTAGGGATAAAGTTACATACAACTGAACTTGGAGGCATCTGGGCATGCTAGTAATATTCTTGAAAATCTGGATTCATTTACAGAAAGGATAAAATGTGCAATCACTATTAGTAGCAATTTTAAATCTATATAAAATCACAACTTGCCATCGTAAAACCATTGTGAATTGTATAGACGACACTAATAGTGCAATCCTAAGCAGAGTTATATCATTCTGAGATCATGGAAGTAAATGGCATAGGATTGCACTGTAACTCTTGCAAAAAGGCACCAGATATCATGAGTTAAGTAATGTTGCTATGGACTGATTACATAAGAAGATGCATACTTCATTGCAAAAGGAAGGGGAATATGGATAAAAACTATGTATGTAAGTGCCGACAAGTCACAACTGACTTATGGTGGCCTAGGCAAGGGGCTTTCAAGGCAAGTGAGAAGCAGAGGTGGTTTGCCATTGCCTTCCTCTGCTGAGTCTTCCTTGGTTATCTCCCATCCAAGGCCCAACCCTGCTTAGTTTCTGAGATCCAATGAGATCGGACTAAACCATACCCTTCCACATCCCTTAAATAAAAAACAGTGTAGTACAAACAATTGAAAACACCCCAGTCAAAAAAAGTCAAGGGGAGGGGCTGAGCAGCTGGATGAACTCAGCCCCTGGTAGAATAGTGTCCCCTGGTAAGCAGCATGAGGGGAGAATTCATATTGAGCATCCATGGCTTCTCACACTGGTGTGAGAGAGGTTAAAGTCACCTTTGCCTGTGACTTTGATTAACAAAAAGAGGATGAGAAGGGTCTCAGTACTTATATGTGTGCTTTTGTTTTGAGCAAAGGTCGTTGGAAGCACAGGCCAAGAGAGAGAGACATTTGGTTCCCAGGTCTCCAGTTACCTAATTAGCTAAATATAGAGATGCTGCTACATATACTGATGCTGAGCAAGAGATCTAACAGGTTTCTGAACACAAACACCTGCTATGAGGAAGAGGAACTGCTGAATCCAGAACCCCATGGTATTGTACCTTGTACCAAAGGCCCAATGATGGTCCAGTCATAAAATACTTAAGCACAGAAAACTGATGCCCACTACCTGTTTCTCCCACTTCAATCTGGCTGGTATATGTATGGAAACTGATCAAGAAATGTAACCCCATTTCTGCTTCATTTTCCCCATTTAAATAGTGCCATGGTGACTTTGCAAATGTGCTGAGAAGTTCTTTTGCATCAAACATAATCAGTATATTAAATTCTCCAAGAGGCAAAGTTCTATCAGTGGACTTTGAATTAGGGATATCCACCTAAAAATGTGGGGTTTTTAGCATTTTGCGAAGGGCCTAAATACTGGTATTTGGGTTTATTTGGGTCCCCCAATACCACTTTGGGATTTGGGTTCAGGGTTTTTTTTTGGGGGGGGGGCTTTCAGAATTATTTGGGTTCCATCATGGGGGACTTGGGGGGTTTAGTGGCTATTTTCCAACCAAATGACACCAAAAATTTCAGGAGATTTAGTGCTGCCTGCCCACTAAAGAATTCCCAGGTTTCAAGCAAGCTAGACCAAATGGTCCCATTCTAAGGCCCCCAGCCACCCTACTTGTCTTCATTGTTTCCTAAGAGAAAAATAATTTAGAGGAGCCAATAGACAAACACATGCAAGAGCAACCATTGGACAAAAGCCTACAAATGCAAACAAAATCAACAAACCCCACAGAACCAATGTAAAATCAGAGAATCCCAGCAAGGCCACAGGCCAATGTGGAAAGCCCCACACAACCAATACCAAACCAGAGAATCCCCACATACCCAAGGTCAAAGTGACAACTTCAGTAGAACCAAAAGCCTTCACCATAGGCACTCCTGTTCCTTCCTGTGAAAAAGGAACGTAATAGCAGTACTGCATGCATGAGTTTCATTTTAGGTGCTATTGTGGGATCTGTTTGTACATGTTTTAAATTGAGATATGCATATAATTTCCTAACATCTCTTGTCCCAATGATATTTATGAGCATTTTTATTTATGAGAGAGGCAAGAACAACTTTTTTGGCACCATATTTATTTATTTTCTGAACAGAAATGCTCCCCCTAGCATCTTATCCCATTGCCTGGGACAGCTGCTTCCCTCACCCTTTTCTTCAGTTGCCCAGAAAACATGTAAAGTTGAAGAAAAATAAGCCAGAGAGCCTTGAAATGCCAGCCCTGAATATTTTTGGATGTTCCTGAATATTTTTCAAATTTTTCAGGAATCCATATCCTGTATTTTTCAGAATACCAAATATCTCCCGGATACCCAGATATCCCTGAAAAATATTGATAAGTTTTGGGATGTATATTCCTACTAGAAATATCTGAATGCACACCCTTACTTTGCATTTTCCCTTCCTTTTAGCATAATGGTGAGTGCCAAATGAAACCCCACAAAGAGATGTCATGGGTAATGCTCAAATAAACAGTAGACTGAATTTGAGGTGTCATCACATCTTCGTTGGCATCCTCGTTGTCCATTTGTGTGCTTCCTACTGATGGTCCAGGTACTGACCGAGTTTTTGTGTTTTTAAAAAACTGTGCCATGGTAAAACAAATTCTGCAACAAGAAAATCTGGAGTCTACAACCCACATATGTCACGCAATTACATTTGCAAGTTTCCTTTACTTTAATGATTTATTCCTATGTTTTATCCTTTTGTTTCTGCTAGTCATGTACTATATAAGGCACTGAAGCCCCTTGATTACTTGAAATCTAATTTGCCAACAATCCTGGTTCTGAGAGTTCTCTAGGCATCACACAAGCAGTTTCAAACACACCTTTTTTTCATAAGACCTAGGAAAGTTTCAGTGTTTAAGAATCTTAATTCTGTAACCCAAATTCTGTATTACTATTCTGTAATAGTACACTCTATTATATGTTGTGCTTTGTTGACCTAACTTCTGACAGTTATTCTACATTCTGGTCCAGTAGTATTTTAGAGAATGTCCTGAGGTGGGGCACCTCAACGCTGACCTGGGTGCGCCACTCCACACTGAGGCAGATCAGATCCCCCTCAAGGCCTCAGAAGTAGATGGGAATGCCTGGGCACTGGTGGGCCTCAGATCACCCAGAAGAGAGCAAGGCAAAGTGACAGAAGCATGTGAAGCCATTGATCAGTGGGCAGGCTAAGGGCAAGTGGACACCCTATCAGTTAGGCTCTCAGCAGCAGGCCAGGGAGGAGAAAAAGGCAAAGGGTGGGTTAGGCTATTGGCTGTGGCTGAAGCAACTGGCACGCTATCTGGCAACTCAGCCTCAGCCACAGCCAACCCCCAGAGGGTGCCACAACAGATCCTCACAGAGACCAACAAGATTTGGAGGGTATAAGCTTTCGAGAGTCCAAGTTCCCTTTGTTAGATATCTGACGAAGGGAGCTTTGGCTCTTGAAAGCTTATAAATCAAAAATCTTGTTGGTCTCTAAGGTGCTACTGGACTCGAATGTAGCTGTTCTACAGCAGACCAACATGGTTACCCTCTGAAATTATTCTGTATTGTTTCTTTCATTTGTGAGCCGTTAGCTTGGCATTCCAAACCTACAAATCAGCTGTTGATATTCCAGTGGTAACAAGTAGTAATACAAAAAACACATCATAAGTTGAGCAAGTTGAACAAAGTGTCACACTGTCTCTCACTTGAATTACTCATTAATTCTAAGCAAAGGGAGTTTCTTGTGGCATTATTTCCCTCTCCAGAATGATTAACAGGATGTGGGGTGAAACTTAAGATGCCATTACCAGTCCATTCCCAATTTCCATTTGCAATTCCTCCTTGCCCTGGAAAAGCCCTTTGCAAGCATATCGTAACCTGTACTTTTAGATGCTTTACTAACTCTGTGATTTATGACCGTTCTTAATTTTGGTCGATATCTTTACTGTTCACTTTGACTTCCCCCTTGCCATTCCCACATAAAAATGTACCAGTCTCCATTTTCATCAGTGTAGAAGACCTTGAAAAGGAGGTAAATCTGTCAAGCTGTGCCATTTGGGTTCAACATCATTACAAGCTGGTCTGAGCTTGCTGTTGCTTCCACTTTGCATCTTGCTAGCTGTGGCTTACACATATTGTACTTTCCAGAAAAGTTGTTCAGCCGGTGTTTTCAGCTCTTCTGTTAAAGTCTGAAATTTATGACATGGCTTGGTTTTATTGGGAAATATGTAAAGGAATTTACAATATGCCTGGTTTTGGGGGCAGTACATTGCCAAATTGCACATTATAGGACAGCTATATTCTAAAAGTTACTTCCATAGTTTTGCATAAGTAATAGCATCATATTTGTGTGAGCAAAGTAACCTGCTGTCTATTTCCTGTAGAATGGTACTCACTGGCAAGATATACCATCTTGCATTTGGCTATCATCATGGCTGATCCTCAAGTACATGCTTCATGCGCTTTATTGCTTGGGGGTTCAAGGTCTAAAGTAGTAGAAGCCCCATTAGTCAGCTATTTCAAATTCAGTTTCATTTTATGAAATAATGAGCATTTGTTCCCAAGAGTTGACCAGCGATAGCACTACTGAATAAAAGAGGGGAAAAGAAGAAGACGGCTTCCATCATCAAAAAGAAGAAGACGGCTTCCACCCAAGCGAGAACCCATGTCTTTAGCCAGAGAATGATCCATCTCCTTGCCAGTCAAAATGTGACTGTGGTCTGTAGCTGGGAAATCCCTTGGGCATTACTATCTCCATCCTAGTGGATGAGCAAATACTTCAGGGGAAACCCTCATTTCTTATATGTGCAGGGGATTGTTTGTGTAGCACTATGCAAGGCCCCATCTGCAGTCTGAAGCTCTATAGACCAGGTGCAGGTTTCCAATCATTCAGGGAAAGATTATGCATATCATGTTATGCATTGTGGAGGGATTTTTTGGGATATGGGACTATATTTCCAGAGAGAGAGTGAGAGAAAGAGGAAGGGAGAGATTTGGGCTGCTGTTTGCCAGTCTGTATTCTCAATAACCCAGAGCTCCACATTTTAATCCAAAGATTTGAGTGCTGTAAAACCATGCTTGTCAAAACCCATTTGGCAAGCTTATAGACCCGTATTAGCAGCCAACGCAACATTGCCTATTAATTATCATTTGAAAATCTTTGTCTACCATCCTATTTCCTTGTTAATAATTGTTGTGCAAACAGTCTGCAAATGCCTCCCACAGCTTCTACTATTAGATCTTTGAAAAAAAACCATGTTATTGATTAATCCATATGACATTTGCCACAGTGTTTACAATTGATGGTTAGTTTTGACTAAATAAATTGTTCTTGCAAACAAATATAGCAAAGTGTTATTTGGTTGCCACTACAAAGGCTCTTTGATACGTTTCCTTCCTTCATTAATTTAATTCATTTGTACCCCACCTTTCTCCCTGTTGGGGACCCAAAGTGGCTTACTTTCCTTTTATCCCTTAGAAGCTCCTTGATCAATTGATCTTGAGCAGCATATATCTAGTGTAGGAGGGATATAAGGACTGAAACAAATCTTGCCACTGACAATGTAGCCTTGGGGTCCCTGTCGCTTAGTAAAAAAGGCATTATGTCAGTCACAGAGGCATTGGATTTGTATATTAAAAGGGGGGAAATATAGTCCCAAAGTGGCTTACAGCATTCTCCTCTTCCCCATTTTATCCTTGCAACAACCCTGTGAGGTAGGTTAGGCTTAGGAGTATGACTGGCCCAAGGTCACCCAACAAGCTTCCATAGCTAAGGTTGCCAGGTCCCCCCTCTCCTCCGGTGGGAGGGTTTGGGTGGAGCTGAGGCAGGAATTGTGTGCGTGATCACATCACTGTGCCGACGCGATCACATCACTTCCGATTTACACCCGGAAGGCCACATCGCAACAGGCCTTTTACCACTCAAACTGGAAGTTCCCTGCTTTCCCCGCTTTCGATCCAGGCTTTCGATCCGCGCTATCCAGCCAGTCAATAGATTGGTGGGCAATTGCCCCCAATCAAAGCAGCCTGGCAACCCTATCCATGGAACGAGTTGGAATTTGAACCTGGGTCTCCCAGATACAAGAGCCCCGTGGCGCAGAGTGGTAAATTGCAGTACTGCAGTCGAAGCTCTGCTCAAGACCTGAGTTTGATCTCAACAGAATTCGGTTTCAGGTAGCTGGCTCAAGGTTTGCTCAGCCTTCCATCCTTCCGAGGTCAGTAAAATGAGTACCCAGCTTGCTGGGGGTAAAGGGAAGATGACTGGGGAAGGCACTGGCAAACCATCCCATAAACAAAGTCTGCCTAGGAAACATCGGGATGTGGTGTCACCCCATGGGTCGGGAATGACCCGGTGCTTGCACAGGGGACCTTTACCTTTACTTTACCTCCCAGATACTAGTCGGACCCTCTTAACCATGATACCACACTGGCTTTATGGCTAAATCATCTTTCCAGGAGTGTGGAAAGCTGGACATGACTTTTGATAACCAGCTCTGTAAATGGTAGAAATAGGCAGCAGAAAGTACTTGAAAAGACTGGGTCAGTTCCTGACTGGAAAATGGCAGCATGGTAGCCGCTTCATCTAAATCAGCTTTAAGTATTATCTTGTGCAGCTGCAGTTGTGCAGCCTGTAGAACCACTTCCTATTAATCAAAAAAAAGTCTTCTTGTTTACCCTGGTGGCGCGTTCTCAGTTTGATCATCACCATTTTAAAAAACATTTCTGATTTGTAACAATGGCAACGGGAACGGCTTTTTAAAGACTGCTTCATTGAGCTGAGAATGTAAGCCTTGGAAACTCAGACACATGAATTAACTGAGAATGACTGTGTAGAGCTACCGATATATTTTCAAAGAGACTGATTATGTGCAGACCCCATGGGATCATTCCCCCCCCCCCGAGTCCTTTTAGGGCTATGAAAGGATTTGAATAGTGCTGTAACTGGATTTTTTATACCATTCCAGAAATAACAGGGTTTTTTTTCCAGAGAAAAATACATAGTGACATAAATGTGAAGTTCGGAAGACATTACAGTGCCTTATTTTAGTTATATTTTCCCCTCAGAAGCATTAAGGCGCTGATCATCAAAATAAGTTATCTGCATATGGCTGAAAGAATAAATTGAATCAACTGCCAGCAGCTGCACAGTCTTGCCACATGCAAAAGATCGTGTCATACTACTCATCACGACATAGTCGAAAATTAACATTTATTTGTTTATACTTTGTTTTTTTAAAAATTGCTTTTCCATCTTGGCTAGATGTTCAAAATTATAATAAGGCAACAGGGTGACCTAAAAGGATTTGTGGGGGGGCATCTTATTGTGGGGGGCTGTGGCTCAGTGGTAGAACATCTGCTTGGCAGGCAGAAGGTCCCAGGTTCAATCCCCAGCATCTCCTCTAAAGGGATTAGGCAAGTAGGTGATGTGAAAGGCCCCCTCCTGAGACCCTGCAGAGCTGCTGATGGTCTGAGTAGACAATACTGACTTTGACGGATTAAGACTTTGATGGACAGACTTTGATGGTCTGATTCAGTATAAAGCAGCTTCATGTGCCCACCCCCAACCCACACAACACACACTATTTTCTCTTTCCCGTCTCTGAAAGCCTCCATAGCCTCTCTGTATCTCCACATATGGGGCCATGCTGAGAACTGGATACTGTATATTAGTATGGAATCAATAAAACACATATAATTGCATTAAAACAAAACAAAACCACAGCTACACAAGGTAGGGTAAACCCATGTAGGTCAAATACCTTCCAGAACAGGAATGTTTTCATCCCTTTTCAGAATGCTTTGACACTCAAGACACCATTGTGACCACCATAATGGGCCTAGAAACAAACTGGTAACCAGTGCAGCCTCTGGCGACAATGAGTGGCAAGTGACAATGATGATGATGGACTGCCAGGTAAGGGGTAGTGGTGGCGGCACTGAGGTTTTATATGATCTCCATTTTTAGTTATTTTTATTCATGAAAACATTCCTATACTGTCTTTCTTCATGGTTCTTCGTGATCTGTTGCACGTCCAGATAAATTCCTCATTAAAAACTGTAAACTCCAAGTTGCAAATCTGATGGGTGAGAGCGATCGCAGCCCATCCTGAACTGGTAAAGAATCCACTCCTGGGTCAATTTTACTTTCCATTGAAAACACTTCCATCTCATTTGGATTAAATTTCATGTCCCCCCTCCTCCATCCAGTCCTTTACTGACTCCAGGAACTGGTTCAGCAGTTCCACCTCAGTCCCCAATTCAGAATGAGACTTGATGTGGTGGGGGAGGGGGAGAAGATGTAGCCCTTTGTCCATGCTCTCTTTTCTTAACCTCAAATACAACTCCTGAGCTTCTGTTTGCATATTGGATATGCAAGGGGGCAAATAGTAGTTCCAGGAAGCTATCTGAAGCCAAGCAAATGGTGCAGGGTTAAATCTTCTTCCCTTGCACTGTGGTTCCAGCCTAAATCCCCAATCCCGACTGCTATTTACCAATAAGTCTGCATTCATTCATGGATCTAGTTTGGCCCTCTGTGCATTTTTCATGGCTGCAAAGCATTTGAATAGCAGCATGACTTGGATTTTTTCAAGTCATTCCAAAAGTAATAATTTTTTTTTCAAGTAAAAAAGGGGAGGAGCTTCGGCTCAGCTGTGCAGCATATACAGTTGAGTCTCTGGCATCTCCAGAATAAAAGCCATCAGGCTTTTTTTTTTTTTTTTTTTTTTTTGCTCCCTGGACCACCATTGCCAATCAGAGTAGAAAATAAAATTAAATGGAGAATTAAATGGACCAATTACGGTATGTAATTGGGTAAGAGAGCTTCCTGTGTATCCAGTCCCTATATAATATCTTTTTTGCAGGGGCATTTCCCCGTGGTCACCCCCACGGACTGCTTCGGGGCTTCCTTTTGATTATGAGTGCCTTTTCCACCCGTCAGAGGTGGCGTCTCTCTCCCCATGTGTTTTGCCACATTTTTCCAGATTCTGGCTAAAACAACATCCAGAATACACAGGCAAAATGCGCAGGGAGAGCGAGGCAACCTCTGATGGGAAGAAAAGGCATGCATAATCATAAGGAAGCCCTGAAGCAGTCGGTGGGGGTGACTGCAGGGAAACATCCCTGCATAAAAGGCCTCGGCTCTGAGTACAATTTCCAGCACCTCCATTCCCCCACCACATTTTTAAATCCCTCCTCATGATTTCTTGAATGCCATCCACATCTTCTGATACTTTATCTGTGAGGCATTTTAACATAAAGTAGGATAGACAAGGGCTACGTGTTTAATGTTTTCCCCCTCCCTAGTTACGTTGAAGAAAAACTCAGTGTGAGTTTAAATAATGGTTCCTGCTTAGGTTATTATGCCAGATGTACCTAGCCTCCCACACAGAGTACTTTCCTTTACAGGACAGCTTCACTGCCTGAGCATTTGCTATAAAAATGGCTGTAAAAGACTGCAGGAGTTATTTTCGTGCACCTGGGCAGTTTGTTTCCCCTCCAAGTGCTTCTGGATGGAAGTAGATCGTGAGATAATAGGGGATGCAATGCTTGGTATACTGCCAACGAAAGGGCATATTCAGACTGCCTGAATATGGACACTGTCTTGGCATTTTTCAGAGCAATCCTAAGGAGAGTTACTCCAGGCTATTCATTTCAGTGGGCTTAGGCTGGAGTAACTCTGCATAGGGTTGCGCTGTTCATCTCACAAGATGAGCCACCAGCCTGTTTTGAACCGGGAATACAGCACTTCAACATCCTCAAAATGTAAAATCTATGGTGAAAAATTCCAGTTGCAATGCATTTGAGTCAAGTAAAAATAATTAGAGAAGGCAGATGTGTGCATACATATCTCAGTCTCTTGCAGCACTGGGGGGAACTCATCTATCACTGGATTTTCATTTCCAGTTTGGAAAAAAAATGCCTGAGCCATTGCAATGTTGACTGCAGCAAACATGGCCACCCCTGTTGTCATAGTTGCACGGGTGGGGGGTGGTGGAGCCAGGCAATGTCCTTGTTTGAACAATAGCCGGGTGTATTGTTTTTCATGAATCTAGACTAGTCAATGTTGATGCGCTTCAGAAATAATATTGAATAGAAAAGTTAACTACGGCTCTGAGTTTGTGCTTGCATAATTGCGTAAACAGGGATTTGGGGCTAGATCATAAGAACTGTGACCAGAGCTCTGCCTTTGTCAGGGTCCTGCTTCCCCTTTCCTGGTAAACCCCTGGTAAAACACACTAAACGCCTGCTCCCAATGGTTAGGGGGACACTCAGGAATGACACGGATCATAGCGAGAGAGGCTGCGGGTCAAATTCTTTTGTAAAAATTGCAGATTCCATCACTTTGCATGAGCAGTGTGTTTTTTTACTCATGGAAGGCCTAGCTTGTATCCATCCCCATGTGTAGGTAGACTGGTTACGGTTCCCATTATTTATTTGTTATTTTATACCTCTATTTTCCCCCTAAACATCATTCTCTTTTTCTTTGCTCTATCTTCATAACAACAGTGCTGTGAGGAAAGTTAGGCTGAGGGAGAAAAACAGGCCCAAGGTCACCAAGTGATAGGGTTGCTAGGTCCCTCTTCACCACCGGTGGGAGATTTTTGGGGCAGAGCCTGAGGAGGGCAGGGTTTGGGGAGGGGAGGGACTTCAATGCCATAGAGTCCAATTGCCTAAGTGGCCATTTTCTCCAGGTGAACTGATCTTTATCGGCTGGAGATCAGCTGTAATAGCAGGACATCTCCAGCTAGTACCTGGAGGTTGGCAACCTTACCCAATGAGCTTCCATGGCACAGTGGAGATTTGAACTCCAGATTGCGCTATGACACTCAAACCAGTACGCCATGTCAGCTCACCACAATGGCAAAGGTGTTTTAGAGTGCCACCATTCAAATCTGTTTTTCTATAACTGTTTGCAATGTGCACTGCTTCTTGAGTAGTCAAAGCTATTTAAAATACTGCTTCATTTAAATGTACTTTTTGTAAATGGTTTATCATTTGAAATGTGCCAAAGGGAAACTATATTTTTTAGGATTATTTCATAAAAGGAAGTCTGAAGTATATGGCTGCTCCTTTGTCCTTGGTAAAATGCCCCTTTCATTTGTTTGTCATATTTCATGTCTTATTCTCTAGGCCTTCTCCAGTCAGATAGTGCACTCTGATCTGAATTAAATTAACTAAAGCTATTATATTATCATGCCAATTTAGTCCATTAATTTGCAAGACTCACACAATTTGCTGCAGAGTTCTAGCTTCTTTTCTGATGCTCCCTCCTCTGCCACCAATATGATTTATACTTTATGAAATTTAAGCTTCAGTCTGGAGGTTTTGAAGTCATATGTGAGCACATTCATTTTATCTTCCCTTGACAGAATAGCAATGCCGGATTTTAGGTGATAAATATGTAATCCTTGGAATTTCTTAGCAAGTTAAATGAGGACACATCATACAATTAAAGGGGGGAATTTTCCCCAAGATTGCATCTTGAACCTTCTGAACTCATATATAAGTATTTATAGCAAGTTACAAGGCCATTTTTAAGTCACTGAATATAATTTATAATCCTTCTTTTTAAAATGCTGTCATACTGACTTTAGCTTCTTCTATATCACAATATATAAACCGGACCCTGTAGAGACATTCCAGTGAACTTGAAAAATGAGAAAATAGAACTGACCCAGTCTAATGAGAACTCTGAGCAGACCACAATGAAATCAGTAAGAATGAGAGCCAGTGTGGTGTATTGGTTAAGAGTGGCGGACTCTAATCTGGAAAGCCAGGTTCAATTCCCCACTCTTCCATGTGAAGCCTGCTTGGTGACCTTGGGCTAGTCACAGTTCTCTCAGAACTCTCTCAGCCCCACCTACCTCACAAGGTGGCTGTTATGGGGGGGAAGGGAAGTTGATTGTAAGCTGCTTTGAGACTCCATACGGTAGAGAAAAGTGGGGTATAAAAACCAACTCTTCTTCTTCACCTATGCAAGAACACATTGGCGCTCCACAGTAGAGCATGCAGAAGGGGCCAGCTTCAATCCCCAGCACCTCCAGTTTCAAGGGATTATGACATTCATCTGCCTTAGACCCTGGAGAGTCACTGCCAGTCAGAGTAAATAATACTGACCCAGATAGACCAATGGTTGGATGCAGCACAAGACAGCTTCCTGTGTTCTAGTAGGTTCAATGTGGCTTGCACTTAGAAATCTTAGTAGGAGGCTAAAACGACCATGCGTTTTAGCCCAATGTGTCATTAAAAAATGTACAGAACAGCAGGGAAAGTTATTCTAGCAAGACTGGGAAATATTAGTCCTCTTATAAAAGGAAAGAAGGCATAAATCAGCGGAGGGCCCCACATTTTTCAAACACAAGAAGCCTGGCTAAATCCATGGCATCTGCAGGTTAAAGGATCTCAGGTAGCAGCACTGGGAAAGACTTTTGCCTGAGACCTTGAAAAGCCACTGCCAGCCAGTAGTATTGACTCAGTATGTGGCATGTGTTGTGATAAAGACATGTGGGGTCTCTTGATTAACACTCATAGAAGACATTTTCCCCCCTGAGAAGTGAAGCAATAACATTTCTTAGACTGCAGGCTTGGAAGAGATGAGTTCCCTTTATGTAGACCAGGGGTGTCAAACATAAGGCCCGAGGGCCAGATCCAGCCCCTTGAGAGCTCTTATCTGACTGGCCCGCGAGCCAGCCAAGGCAGCCACCCCACCCCCATTCTCTATCTAGGCTGGTGAGACATGGCCCAGCCTGACCAAATCACATTTATATCATACCCGGCCCTCGTAACAATCGAGTTTGATAGTAGGGTTGCCAGCCTCCAGGTCCTAGCTGGAGATCTCCTGCTATTACAACTGATCTCCAGCCAATAGAGATCAGTTCACCTGGAGAAAATGGTTGCCAGGCCCCTCTTTGCCACCGGCAAGAGGTTTTTGGGGTGGAGCCTGAGGAAGGCAGGGTTTGGGGAGGGGAGGGACTTCAATGCCATAGAGTCCAATTGCCAAAGCGGCCATTTTCTCCAGGTGAACTGATCTCTATCGGCTGGAGATCAATTGTAATAGCAGGAGATCTCCAGCTACCACCTGGAGGTTGGCAACACTACTAGGGAGGAGGGGTGCATGAAGCAGTACACACACAGCCCCTATCTGTGCCCCAAGCATTTGCTAGAAAAAGGAAGGGAACAGCTTGGGTAGTAATGACAACTGAAGAGGAAAGGCAAGAGAAAGGGAGGCTGGGGGAAAGCCAGAGCCTTTTTTTTGAGCATGCAGGGTCCCCTCTGCCTCTCAGGCAAAGACATGGGAGTGAAGGGAAGCAGCAGATCTCTTTTACAGCACATACTGGAGAGGTATCATTTGGAACACTGTGGCTGGTTAAGGCACTATGTTCAAGAAGGATTTTTTGATCTGGAGAAAGACAAAGAAGAGCAACAGCAGTGATTCTAGGGAAGCAGAAAGCATGAACAGGGGCTGAACGAATCTGACTAGAATCATTTAGGGGGAAAAGACTGAGAAAACAAGTACCTCAGCAGTAACACACAGTACAGTGGCGAAAAACATGACTGAGGAAAAGGTTGCATTTGTTCTCTTGTGTAAGGCATTGTGATAATGTTTAAATTCTATTTTTCCTATGTTCAGGCAGTACATGGTGCAGCAATGTTGCACTTGCAGCTTTTCATCATTATGATTTATTTGATAGCCATATGCACATTTCAAGTGTGGGTTAACCCACCACAGTATTGTAATTCATAAAATACTTGCTGATGTTCAAAAAGCTTGTACCTGTGTGTGTGTGTGTGAATCAGCATTTTTATTATATAAAGGAAGACATGTTCATGATCACTTGAAACCTGTTGCTTATGACAAAATTTGTTGTTTGTGGATTCTCCAGTTATGTATCTTGTGTTATGACCTTGACATTCCATCGCGTTTTGAATGACCTGATCAGTTTCTGTCTTTAATTGGCCACTTGGTTCCTCAACATTATTTTACAATTAAACCCAAGGTACCTCATGCCGAAGTCTAAAAATAGGGAGAATTGTAATGTTTAATCCTTACATATGCAATATTGAGCCATAAAATATTCTTAACAAGGATAATAAAATTCCTTAATAGACTAGCTTTTACACTTTCGAAAGTCTCATTAGTCCAGTTTAAACTCTCTTTGGAAACCTTCAGATGACACTAGGACATCTTTAGGCAATGAGGAGAGATGGGAAGCCCATTTCTGAGCCTTTGGCAGCTGGGGACGGTATGGCCGAGGCACTGCCATGGAGCCTCCAAAGCCGTTTCCCGGCTATCAAAGGGCTTTAAAAAGCCTTTTGAACACTTTTTATTTTTTAAATGGGGCATCTTGCCCCATTGAGAACAGCGAGGCTGCGCCAGTAAAAAAAAACTGGCACAGCAATGCTGTTCTTCCAGTTGGCGTACCTGGGGCGAAAGGGGACAGAAAGCTGCCTGCTGGTAGCTCCACCCCCGACATGCCCTGGGAATGCCCCCCGGCACGCTGGCGCAGGGCTTTGCGCTGGTGGGATGCCGGCAGAAGGTCCAGCAGGAGTCCCTGGGTGGCACAGTGCTGGGAGATCAGTGTCCAGGTCCCCCTCACTGGCATCCGTGCCAACCTGGATAGCATAAGTGGCACGGCCACTGGCGTCCATGCCACTCACCCTGGCACAGCCCTTTCCTGGCCTCCAAAGGACTTTCATCCTTTCAGGTCAGGAATGGGCTGTCAGAGTACCATCCTATCTGAAGAAGTGAGCTGTGGCTCACGAAAGTTCATACCCTGCCAGAAAATATTTTTGTTAGTCTTTAAGGTGCTACTGGACTCTTGCTCTTTTCTACTACTGCAGACACACTAACATGGCTACCCACTGAGAGTACCATCCTAAGCAGAGTTGCACCCTTCTAAGCCCATTGCTTTCCATGGATTTGGAAGGGTATGCTTAGGATTGCACTATTACTCACCAAATGTTCCTTCCTCTTGTTAATGGGTGTTGGTTGGCAGGTATCAATCTACACTGTCTGAGGTCTGGGCTGCATCTCTTGAATACCCTGCAAAAAACAAAAAGGACTGTAGGTTCTCAGGATCTTCTTGCAGCATCTGCTAAAGTATATATGATCTCTAGGTCTTCGAATCTTTTTTTCTGCTCATTTTATTTAATGATATTGTAACAGGGTCTCCTCATTTAACGTTGCAGAATAGAATGGAACACAGAAAAGGAAGCAGTCTTGAAATCATAGAGGGCCTCAGCCTTGCTGATTGTCTGCATTACATATCTATCGCACAACATATTTTATACCTCTTGCCTTGTTCATCTTTATTACTTCTCCAAGGAAATATCCAATGTACTGGATCAAAACTGTCCATAAGAACTGAAATTGTTTTTTTGTAGGCTCAGCATTTGTGTGTGTGTAGAGTGTCGTCAAGTCGCAGCCGACTCATGGCAACCCCTTGTGGGGCTTTCAAGGCAAGAGACTAACAAGAGGTGGTTTGCCATTCCCTGCCTCTGCATAGCTATTCCTTGGTGGTCTCCCATCCAAATACTAACCAGGGCTGACCCTGCTTAGCTTTGAGATCTCAGGAGATCAGGCTAGCTTGGGCCATCCAAATCAGGGCGGCTCAACATTTAGTCTCAAATATATTTCAGTCTTGTGAAGGGAATCTGCCATTCTATGGTGCATTCTGTGTTGGCCACAGATATGCATGTTTGTATTTTTAACACTTTTTTATGATCACCAACACATGCACCAACCAATAATAGTGATGTTCTTAGATAACATGTTTGTCCTTGCCTGCCATTAATGACAAACATTGACGGATGAACAATTATAATCTTGCAGATTAGAGCGTTTCACATTTTTTCTTGTGTGGTTTCATTAGCCATTGTAGCTCAGCTCTTTTACATTTTGTCACATTGTAACATCTCATGCAGCTGAATTGT
Organism: Euleptes europaea; assembly: GCF_029931775.1. Taxonomy (NCBI): domain Eukaryota; kingdom Metazoa; phylum Chordata; class Lepidosauria; order Squamata; family Sphaerodactylidae; genus Euleptes; species Euleptes europaea. The sequence goes on along the minus strand of NC_079316.1, from coordinate 29,828,736 downwards.
CTCGTACAACTTCCAATTTTTGTAACATTTATTACAAAGAAGAGATGAGGGAGTTCCTTGTTTCTTTGAAAAAGTAATTCCTTAAGAAGAGAAGAAAGGGAGAGAGAAGAGGTAACCAGAAGGTCCTTGGTGGGAAAGACACCCCCAGAATAGAAGCCCCCCTGCTCATTGGTTGATTAAGTGAAAGCTGAGCGGGGAGACCCTGGAGAGATGTAACTGCCATGGACCGAAGTGGTATGGTGGACAAAAAAATAAACAGAAAATCAAAAAGAAGAGCAAAAAGCTTCGTGTCTTTATTCAAGAATGGAGCCCCAGATGTATTATGTGTCTCTACTCTCAGATGGTGTCACAGATATGAAAATAATTAACACTGAAAAACAATGAAAGATCTTTTTTGATGTGGCTATCATATTTGCATTTTATGCTGCTGAAATTCACATTTCTGGGGCTCAGAGTATGGCCTTCTGTATCTTGTTATATGCATCTTTATCGGGGGTGCCTATTACAGCCTCCAAATTTCACCTCACAATTTGCCTACCTTCTAGCACTCTGACTCTTGTTGATTCTCAGTTCCTGAAAAGTCCACATGCATTTCTTCAGAACTCCTATCCTGGTCTTGTAAGGAACCTGTTCCCTGTTTTTGCATGTCTCTCCCCCCCCCCCCCAACCATGCATAGCAGGAATATATGCCTCCCCAACCCTCTCAATAGGTATAGTCACCAATTTGGGCAAATAGGGCAATAGGTGTATTTCTCTGTCCAGCTTTGGTATCTGCAAACAGAGCAGTTGATTTTTGAGGGAGTGCATTCATACACACCAAGCCATTCTAGCATAGACAAGTACATGCATTGCTCTGTTTATACAAAATGAGTGCAATCCTAAAAAGAGCTACTCCAGTCTACATTCATTTCAATAGGCATAGACAGGAATAACCCTGTTTAGGATTGCACTGTTAAGTGTTTCAGGAGGGATTGTAGGTGGTGCTCCCATTACTCATGGTTAGAGCACCAAAGTCAAAGGGCTATAGATTGGAATGGATAACAATATTCCCCTTCCTATTTGCATAAAAACAATTAGCCCAAGAAAGCATTCTAGCTCCATATAAAAGAAGAGAAGTCTCACAAGTCAAGCTATCAGTTTTATGCCATTTAAATTAATTGTTGTGATTAGGGTTTGGCTTCTTAACAAAGAAAAATATTGGAATAGTTAGAATTTCGAAACATCAGGAAGCCAAAGTATGCTTGAAAAATAGGCATTGCTCTCATTGTAATTTCACATTTCCCGAGGAGACTTTGGAGGTTCCAGCACTCTTGATTTATTAGTATTTAGGGAAGAATTATTTAGATCAGTCTCCTGTTTAATCTCCCCCTTTAAAAAATAGCTACTTCTAGGTCTTTCATTATTGGCTTACAGGGAATTTTTTTGCTGTAAGGAACACATTTAGAAGCTTTAGATTATAATTCAAAGAACTAAAAAGGTCATATGGGTAGGAAGTGCTGCCAATGGGCTGCAATTTGAGCAGAGATGAATGACTATAATGCCGATTTTTTATTATTTTAAGGGTTGCTTTAAGGGGCAGCCATATATTTCAGTATGTTTGCAATTTAAGTAGGCTTCTTTGGTTGGGCTTTAGAAGCCAGTTATGGGGAAAACATGGAATTCTTTATGGATTTGCTGAAACGAAAAGGAGGAACAATACCTTTACATAGTCTTTGACAAATGTTGAACATTGCTATAGTTCAGGGATAAGAACACATATATGTATTTTGTGGCCCTAAGACTTGTGGAAAAGTAAGACTCCATCATACTTCTTCTCATATACAGTAGAACTCAGCAGTTACGAATATCTGTACCCAGCCTGGTAGGCAAGTCTGCTGTCGCTTTGAAATGCGAGTCCACATAAAGGCCATTGGTAATTTGATATAAGAGTTGTTTTAATAATAATAACAACAATAATAATTTATTACTATTAAATTTTCAGTGTGCATGGCACTTTAAAGAATATATGAAGATTGGTCCCCTACTGAAAGTAGCTTGCAGTCTAAGGCAGGGGTCCCCAAGATGGTGCACGTAGGTGCCATGATGCCTGCCACCACCTTTCTTGGCACCTGCCTATTATTTTTAAAAAGTGGGCAGAGCCAGATGGGCCTTTTGCCCAGCAGGGCTTCTGATTGGCCATCGGATATCTTACTGATTGTGCAGATTTTGAAGAAGTTGCTTCAGCAGCAGCTGCTACCATGGCACAAGCCACTGTGTGACTGAACATAAGCTGTATGTTTGCCCCATGGTGCAGAGTGGTAAGCTGCAGTACTGCAGTCAAACGCTCTGCTCACGACCTGAGTTTGATCCCAACGGAAGTTGGTTTCAGGTAGCCGGCTCAAGGTTGACTCAGGCTTCCATCTTTCCGAGGTCGGTAAAATGAGTACCCAGCTTGCTGGGGGTAAAGTGTAGATGACTGGGGAAGGCACTGACAAACCACCCTGTAAACATAGTCTGCCTAGTAAATGTCAGGATGTGACGCCAGCCCGTGGGTCTGTAGTGACCCAGTGCTGGCACAGGGGACTACCTTTTTGCAAGAAAACGTTTTTAAACAGTGTGTTCATTTTAAAAGGCATCCTGTTAAGCCTCTTCCTGAAATGGTAAGGAGTTACCATGAGAGTTGTGCATGACCTCACTCCCTGACATTTTGTGGTGGGCTCTGCCTCTTGTGGTAGCCATTTTGTGGTTGCATCTAGGGCTGTCAAAAAAAAAATTCGGTACAGTTTGGATTCGGCAAAATTCGGCCCGTTTTTATTTGGGCTGTGCCGAAGTCCGAACTCCCCCGCTTCGGATCCCCGGAAATTCGGGGGGATCCGGAGTTCGGGGAAAAATTCGGCCCCCGCGCGCCTTCAGAGGGATTCCCTGAAGGCGCGCGGGGGCCCTTTAAACTGATCTGAGCCGGGAGGCGCAGATCAGTTTAAAGGGCACCCCGCGCCTCTTCAGCCGGCTCCCCTGAAGGGGGGCGGGCTACCCTTTAAACTGATCTGCGCCTCCCGGCTGGGAGGCACAGATCAGTTTAAAGGGCACCCCGCGCCTGCTTACTGACGGCCGAATTTGCCGGATTTATTCACGAACTCCCGAACTCGCTGAATTCGGCCCCCCCGGTTGCCCGCCAGTTTTGAGTTCGGATCCGTCCGAACAGAAAAGCGCCGAATCGAGGAGAATTCGGTTGATTTTCTGTTCGGACCGAACTGAATTGACAGCCCTAGTTGCATCCACCAACCTGTGTCAGAATTCCAAAGGTACCCACAGGCTCAAAAAGGTTGGGGACCCATGTTTTAGATGGCAACGAGGTAGAAGAACCAATGGTCTGGCTCAATATAAGTTATCTTTGTGTTAATGTTGCGTAATTCATTCGTCCAACATTATATAAACAAGTTGTCTGAATGGTGGTTCGACATATCATTTATCAATTGGTGAACCTGATTCCTGCACAGATTGAGAGTTGAAGAGAATAGGGCCCGAAATACACATTAGACTTTTTTCTATACAACTGGGAAACCCCCCCCCCCCAGGTTTGTGTGTATGTGTGTGTGTTAAGTGCTGTCAAGTCGTTTCCGACTCATGGCGACCCTATGAATGGAAGTCCTCCAAAATGTCCAATCTTTGACAGCCTTGCTCAGATCTTGCAAATTGAAGGCTGTGGCTTCCTTTATTGAGTCAATCCATCTCTTGTTGGGTCTTCCTCTTTTCCTGCTGCCAAGGTTTGTAAAAAAATAAAAAAAGTCTTTGTTAGCAATTCCAAGGTCTCGCAATCACCTGACCAAGTGGAACTGAGACAGTGGCATTATGGGGAGGGCAGGTGGGGAAGAGAGGAGCCATTGCCACTGCCCCCACCATGCTGCCAGTGCTGTGGGGCAAGCTGGGAGGAAGAAGAGGAGCAGGAGCTAGTCACATGGCGGCAGCAGCATTGCAAATGGGCAGGAGAGGGGAAACAGGAGCTGTCCTTGACAGTAGGAAAGGATTCTATAGAAATATTATCTTCTGTAGACTTATCACTCTGTAAGAGTTTTCCTGCTCATAAATTTGCCTTTGGTTGAGAGACATTGTAAAAAGATACCGTATTTTTTGCTCCATAAGACGCACCTGACCATAAGACAGACCTAGTTTTTAGAGGAGAAAAACAAGAAAAAAATATACCGGTATTCTGAATCAAATGGTGTACTGCCCCTGCATCTCTGCCCTGGGAAGCAGCTTGGGACCCTGGGGTCTGAGAGGGGTTGGCCGGATTCCCTGCCCCCCAAGAGGGGCACTGGTGGAGACCCGCCCTGGGGACTTGTGCGGCGGCTGGTGCCTAAATGCCCCGTCTGCACGGGGGGGGGGACGTTATGCCTGGGGAAGCGCCCTGAATCCCCGAGCACGTGGACGGCGCTCCGTGCCCCTCCCGCCCCCCAGCTGGCTGGTGGCATCCCAGCCGGCTCCCGGGGTGCGAAGGCTCCGCGCCCAGCTCCTGCTGCGCTGGGCGGCTGCTGGGAGGGGCCTCCCGTCCCCCAGCTGGCTGGTGGCTTTAAAGCCGGCTCCCGGGGTGGCCTGGCTCCGTGCCCCGCTGCCGCTGCGCTGGGCAGCTGGGAGGGGCCTCCTGCCCCCCAGCTGGCTGGTAGCTTTAAAGCCGGCTCCCAGGGTGCGTGGGCTCCGTGCCGGGCTCCCGCTGTGCGGGGCGGCTGCTGGGAGGGGCCTCCTGCTCCCCAGCTGGCTGGCAGCTTCCTAGCCAGCTCCCGGGGCGCGCCGGCTCTGCACTGGGCTGCCACGGCCGGGGGTCGGCCGTGGCTCCCAGGGCCTCTTGGCAGCTTTGCCCTTCTCCCCGGGGTCCGGATTCACGCACATTCGCTCCGTAAGATGCACAGACATTTCCCCTCACGAAAAAGTGCGTCTTATGGAGCGAAAAATACGGTAGTTGAAAAAAATACAACTGTCCCTTGACAAATATATCTGTCCAAAACCCAAAGTTATCTTTTACCCCTTGTAGGTTTTGCCGACGCTGGAATGTTAGCCTTTATGTCACCAGGGTATGGGAAATCTGCCAGGCTGCAGCTATCTCATGCTTTGCATCATAGATTTATTATTGTTGTTTATAGAGCTGTACTGGTTTTTAGCCAGCAGGGGTCTCTCAATGGAACAGAAAGAGGATTATTCTGCATCTAACAGCTGTGCCCATCTTTCGCTGTAGAAAATGGAAAGAAACAACTATTCACTTCAATGAGATTGTTGACTCAATAACTTTATGCAAGAAAGGAGGGACAGCAAAAAACCCAAGTGGAGAGGGGGAGGAAGCATACAGATTACAACGACTAGGAGAAGGCACCTATTGCATGATTCTGGGTAAAGAAACTGTGCAGGTTTATTAACTGCACTGTTTCTTTACTCAGAATTATGCAGTTGGTCACATCAGAGAGATTTGATTCCAGCCTCAGTCAAATCTTCTCCATCTTTGTTGTCACCCTGACGTTTTTAGAGGAAGCACGGGATATGAATGTGATAAAGAAATGTTTTCTGTAACATAAGGCTGATTCTTACATGTATCCAGCCAGGGAGTGTTTACACATAGGCTTGGTTTGACTTTTTTGCCTTTTTGAAGTTGAATTCGCCTTGGTTAGTAGTTGGATGGGAGACCACCAAGGAAGACCAGGGTTGCTATGCAGAGGCAGGCAATGACAAACCACCTCTGTACATCTCTTGCCTTGAAAACCCGATGGGATTGCCATAAATTGGCTGAGACTTGGTGGCACTTTACACACACATTCCTACGGGTCTATGTGAAGTGTTTCTTGCTCACACTTTATACAGAAGGTGTATTCTTAGTCAGGTGAATTTAAGAACCAGCTTTTGTGTATTATTGGGTTTGGGACTTATTTTGCCCTGATGTTTTAAATTATGTTCTTATTATTAATTTCTTTGACTTCAACACATGCTCATTTTCTTGTGGACTATTAAAAGGTGTTAGACTGAAACCATGTCTGCTTTTACCTGTTCAAGACTCCCAGACCTAGAGACTGTGGCTTTTTCCATCATGTCCTGAAACATCTTTTTCTTCCTGCCCTTTTGTATTTAACATTCAGTCGGATGTAGAGTTTGGGGGAACAAGAAAACTTGAATAGTTTTCCAGATATGAAACACTTTATTTGCTATTATTTATTTGTGCATTTGTACCCTGCTTTTCTTGACAATGGGGACCTAAAGTAGTTTACAAAATACAAAAATAAAGTGGCCAATTTTAAAAAAAATTAAAAATACAATTTAAATAAACAAATGGAAACTAAACATCCTGAGATAGTATTTGAATCTGCTGGCCCAGCTAAGGGCCAAGGACCAAGATCCCTTTGGGTCTTGCCCTTAAGCTTGAGCCAAAGTCCCATACCTCTGGTTATGCCCTAGCTAAGTATCTGTAACAGAAGAGCTTAGCCCTAGTATAATTCAGATGTCATGGAGATATTCCTTACCTTCCTCCAATGCTGCATAAAAATGCAGAAAATGTTAAAGAAATAGAAATTATACAATTCTATCACTTCCCCTCCCCACCACAAACAATAGGTTTTAGCCAGGCTAAGTATCAGCCAAGCCTCAGAAGGGAGGAAATTCAACTAATGCCACCAAAGACTTATTTTTCCTTTGTAAGTATCTAAATGCAGACGAAGGTGGAGACAGAGAATGGCCAGTCCAGAAGATAGAAATTGCCATGCAGGAATATAGGGGCAACCCATCCATCTATAACATATTTTGGTTGGTCACAGTTAAAATGAGTTGCATGACTGCTACTATTGGAATGTAAAACTCACAGTTAATTCATTTTCAGTTGAATGTCTCTACCTGGGGTTGCCAACCTCCAGGTGGGCCCTGGAGATTTCCTGGAATTGCAACAGGTCTCTAGACTAGAGAAATCAATTTCCCTGGAGAAATAGCTGCTTTAGAGGGTGGATTCTATGGCATTGTGCTCTGCAGAGGTCCCTCCCTTCCCCAAACATGCCTTCCCAGGCACTAAATCTCCAGGAATTTCCCAACTTGGAGTTGGCAACTCTACTATCAACGAAATGTAAGTCATTCTGATGTGTTTATCCATGGAGTATCTCCTTTCACCCTTTTGTAGTGCAAGAAAAATGGGACGCCTGAACAGTGATATTCGTTTGTATTGGTTGTACTTGGTTTTCCTAGCTAGCTAAAATGCAGTAATGCTAAACATTTCTCCTTACCGCTGTAATGAAAAACAAATCAATAGAAGCATTTTAAAAAGAAGATAACACTTTTGCTTCTTCTCTATGGATTGATTAGTGCTTTATTAAAATGTAACAGGATTACAGCCAATTTATAAAATTGCTTCTCTTTATCCTACGTATGATTAATAGGGAATTAAGATAAACATTTTCAAAGGGACTTAATAGGATTTTCTTTTAAAAATGTGGCTTCACACTAACGATTAGCAAGCTATTAGGAAGACCTTCGTAGAAACGAAGAATAGAAAACCAAGTAGAAACAAATAAATCATTTAATAGTAATGAATGATCCAAATTATTGCTTCTACCGGTAATAACGCACAAACACAGAAAATAACATTCTGTGTGGGTTTAAATCTGTTTCTGCACAATCAATTTCCATGTATTATAGGAGAAAATAATACTGTAATAAACATAATTTTGAGAGGGAAACCTATTACTTTTTAAATGTGTTTTGGCTGAAAATCTTCCTTGTTGCCAGATTTCTTTCATATATTGTCCCAACTAGGGGCGCTGCAAACCTCTCCACAAACTAAGGTTGCCAGATCCTCCTTCTCCACCGGCGGGAACTTTTTGGGGGTGGAGGCAGGTGGTTGAATGTGTGGCTTACATCACTGCTGGATGATGTAAGCCACAGAAGTGCCACCTCGCAAAGGGGCCCTTTACCACTCAAACACTGCTCCAAGCAGGCTGCTGGATTGGTGGGCAATTGCCCACCAGTTCCAGCAACCTGGCAACCCTACCGCAAACAGGTAAACAGGACCTTTGAGAGTTGTGCCTCTGAATTAATTGCCTCTGAATTGAGAACCCTTTCTACTACAGAAATATGGCAAGAAAGAATCCTTGGGTCAGGTGTACAATCCCCAAGAATTTAATTGAAACAAAAATTTACAGTCAGAAACAGGAATATTGTCGAAGGCTTTCAACGTCAGAGTTCATTGGTTCTTGTAGGTTATCCGGGCTGTGTGACCGTGGTCTTGGTTTTTTCTTTCCTGACGTTTCGCCAGCAGCTGTGGCAGGCATCTTCAGAGGAGTAACACTGAAGGACACCCAGCCCGGATAACCTACAAGAACCAAGAAACAGGAATATTTAAGAATATTTAAGAATGTCAGAGATTTGTAGGCCCACCTTAAACCTTGAGTGTTAGTTTAGTTAGTTAGTTTATTGTTGTTACAGTTGTAGACCAGCACAAAGACCAGAGTGTGTTTTGAGGTGAAGGATGAAATTGTGGCTGCTGAAGGGCTTGACTTGCAGATGAACTTTGACAGGAAAAAAAATTAGATCACAATTTTGATGCTTACTTTGGGAAGGAGGGATTCTTTAACTAAAACCCTGCTGCCTGATTATTATTCTTCCATTACAGTGAGGACTCAAAATGAATGGTATATGTCTACTCAATGTTGTAAATTTTGCTTTTATGTTTTTAATGTATTTTACCCTATGTGTTTGTAAGCTGCCTTGAGCTCTGTATGGTAGATAGGTGGCCAATAAATGTTTTAAATTAACAAAATAAAAGTAATAATTAATATGTTAGAGGTTGAGGCTACATCTCACAGTTAGCAGATGCTGGGTTTAAAGGAAAGCTCTTTGCAGTCAACCTCATTGTTTTACCTGAATATTAACCCACAACTGCCGAGTTTCATGAAGTAATTTTAATAGGGCAATTCTGACTTTACCATCAGTTTGTTGGGTGTCATCCAACCTTCATTGATTCCAGATGCTAGATCAAGGCTTCCATCACTTATCTGAAATTAGATGTAAAGGAGAGATAGTGTTAGGTATCCTTAATCATAATGGTGACACTTCACCCCAAATGTCCAGATGACCTCTTACAGTGGTTTCAGGCAGCGCATGAGACAACTCCAATACAATATTTTTTTTAGTGAAAGGTATGAAATCAAGTATTTAGAATTAAATTTACTCTTCTTCTATGACTCTGAATTCCAAATTTGACATATTTTGTGACAATATTGCAATGCTTTGTATTTGCATATCTGGGTACAGATCCCAGTCCTGGATATGTATATATAAATAATCTACTATCAAAATCCAATATGTATGTATATCACTCTGGAAGTTTGGAATTTGCATGCCACTTAATTTAATGATGTAAATGCTATACATACTGAGCAGCTCTTTGCCTCTCATTATGCAAATGAGCAGATCTGTTTAGCATATCTCCATGAAAATATCTATGATAAGTTTCATATCGATAGGCTCCAAGGTGCTTAATTCTAATCTTTTCTGCTCATATTGCCTTAAGGAGGTTACCATGTTCATGTCCAAATAAAGAAATCAAAATGTGTGATTGTTTTCTATTGGCAGATTTACTAGAGGAAATCCTCCCTCTGAAAAAGCACAATGGTTCTTGATTTCTCCAGAGTAAATAGCAGCCATGGAAAACAACGCTTATCCTGTCGTAGTACATTCCTCCAGAGGCCAAAATTAAAAAGCTTATGTGTGAACTTTAGAGAATTAGGCAAACTAATGTCTAACCCAGGGATATACAGACTGAAAATGAAATATTATTTTCCTTTTGTTAAAAAATTGACGCTAGGGAAAATGAATTCAATAGCGCACTGTTGATTTTAGTAGAATGTGTCTCCAGATGGCGTTTTAAACATTCGGTCCCCGAAACGAATTATATTTTGTGTTGTTGCATTTATGCAATTTTGTTCTGTTCCTGTGTATCACTTTCCATGATTTGATAGGGCAATTCAATTCCAATGCCTGTTTGGATTGGGGGAGGCATTATTTCCCTATTGTTTTTCATATGAATAATTATGGCTGCATTCAGACATTACGACAAATTGAGATGAAAATGAGATTGGGCAAGAGTGCAGCTTGTTGCCATATTTGTGCATTGCCCTTGCTGAGCTCCTCTACCTCCCTTCATGTACAAACCTGGGTCCAAAACTTCTAATCATCTGTGAAGGGGCAGTCTTCTATTTTTCCATTTTAACTACTGAGCACCTCACCTTAACTCTGCCCCTTGGGAACTGCCTTTCTTGTAATTCCCTGCCTCCCTTCTGAGCCCTTCTGGTCTCTGCACCTCACATCATTGGGGTCTGGCATCCCAGTGGTGGCAGGGCAACCAGCTTGTTGCTTGGTGTGTGTGCGTGTGCGGGGGAGGTGTCTGTGGCATGGGGGTCACCCAGCAAGGGGACCAGGGCAGTTGCCTTGGATGTCCGGTGGCTAAGACTGCCCTTGAAATTATGACATCCAAATGCAGGTAACTCAATGTATTGGTTGCCAGCTCCAGGTTGAGAAACACCTGGAGATTTTGGGGGTGGAGCCTGAAAAGGTAGTGGATTTAATAGGTCTATTATTGCAGAGTACAGGTCTAAAAAGTGCCACTATATCTTCAAAGAGTGTTATGACTTCTGCGTCAGCCTGTAATAGCATTTGGCGACTGGAACATATGTCGTCCCTCTCCAAGAACTGGATTAATTTGGCCTGCAGTTGTTCAGACCATTTGAGTCTTCTTACAATTGGCTGGTTCTCTTCTAAGGGGTCGGGTGCACGATCAAGAAAAATATTATCCCTGAATTTGAGCATCAGTCTTAGGGGACAGTGGTCACTTTCGACCCTGTCTCCCACCTCAAAAAATAAAATATGGCTCAGGAAGGAAGATGAGACTGCAATATGGTCAACTACACTTGCCCGGGAAGAAGACAGAAAGGTGAAAGGGCCTCCTGAACGGTCAAATTGAGTACCATGCAAAGTATACAGATGATACACTGCTAAAAATTCTAAATATCTTAGACCAGGTTTATTTAGAATAAGATCCTATGAAGTCCGACCCAGTAAAAAATCATGATCGGCCAACTGGCTGGGTGTGTTGGCAGAAAATTCAGAGATACTTGAGCCAATCCTGGCGTTAAAATCCCCATTTACCATCAAATGGGAACTTGGAAAACGGGTAGCAAGATTTTCAAGGGTTTCCACCAAAAGATCCCAGAAAACTACTGAACATTGTGGTTTAGAAAATTTGGGTGGGACGTAAACATTGATGCATACAAAGGAGCCAAGGTATTGGCCACTGATTAATAAAACCTGTATGTAGTCAGGTAAACTAGATTCCAAGAGTTGGACATCTACCTTCAGATCAATGGATACGAAAACCACCAAACCCCCACTACCACGACCCTTTGAGTGGGTTTGGATAGGGCTGTTGAATTAAAAAAAATTCGGTATAGTTCGGATTCGGCCGAATTCAGCCCATTTAGATTCGGGATATGCCGAAGTCCGAACTCCCCCACTTCGGATCCGTTCAATTCGGCGGGAATTCAAAGTTCGGAAAAAAATTCGGCCGAATAAAGCCATTAAAAACACAATCGCGCCTTTCCGCGGCTCTAGGGGGGCATTTTGGGGTTAGAGGTCCCAAACTTTCGGCAGAGCTTCAAAGGACATTTATTGAAAGACTCCCCAAGTTTTGTAAAGATTGGGTCGGGGGGGGGCTGAGATATGGGCCCTGAAAGGGGTCCCCCCACCCTTAATGTGCATCTCTCAGCAGAGCTTGCCGCCCACGCACAGAGTTCCCAGACCCGACAACAGCTGAGAAATTTCCAAAGCAACTGCAAAACAACTGCAAAACAACACAACCTTGTTAAACAACACCTTTGCAACACACAACTGAAACCTCCCCCCTCAAACCAGGGAGCGAGAGACTCGAGGGGGAACACACACCCCAGGCAGAACCGACGAAAGCCCCCTTTGGCTTCCCCCCCACCCACAGAAACTGCTCCCTCCCCACACACACACAGACTCTGCTTTCCACCCCCCCACACACACACATACACAGGAGAAAAATTATAGATTAAAGCCCCCAAAGGGGTCTTACTGTGGCTGTCTTCTGTTCCATCAAGAGGGACTGAAGAGGACTTGTAATCCAAGATGATTCCAATTAGGCATGGGACGTTTTGCTCTGGAGATGCACAGGATCGGCTGATCCATTCATCCCAATAGGGAAAAGGGGAAAGGGGAAAGGGGAAAGCCCATATCTCGGGACCCCCTGACCCAATGTTCACAAAACTTGGGGGGTATCTTAAGAACACTGGTCTGAAACTCCGCTCAAAGTTTGGGATCTGCACCCCCAAAAATGCGCCCCCTGCAGCCATGGAAAGAAAAAGGGGGGAGCCCATATCTCGGGACCCCCTGACCCAATGTTTACAAAACTTGGGGGGTATCTTAAGAAGCTTCATCTGAAGCTCCAGTGAAAGTTTTGTGTCTGTACCCCAAAAAATACGTCCCCTGCAGCCACAGAAAGGAGCGAATGTGCACAAGCACCCCCCCACACACACAAGGATTTTGCTCTCTCTCTCTCTCTCCCTGGCCGGGCCGCACATCAGCTGATTCCTCCAGTACTCAATCCTGACTGATTGGCCAGAAGAAGACCCAGCTTGGCCACCGATTGGCCAGGGGAGGAGAATGCTGCTTACTGACGGTTATGCTGCTTACTGACGGCCCCGAATTTGCCGAATTTATTCGCGAACTCCCGAACTTGCTGAATTCGGCCCCCCCGGTTGCCCGCCAGTTTTGAGTTCGGTTCCTCCCGAACTAAAAACCACCGAATCAGGGGAAATTCGGCTGATTTTCAGTTCGGGCCGAACCGAATCAACAGCCCTAGGTTTGGACAGCGGGTGTGGCATAAGCATGGAAACCCTGAAGGGTAATAGAATCAACAGCTTGCACCCATGTCTCCTGGAGGCACAGAATGTCATGCCTACACAAGAATTGGAAAAAATCAGAGTCGTATAACTTATTCCCCCGCCCCATAATGTTCCAAGATAATAACTTTAGTTGTCAATTTAATTTCTCGATCTTTTCTAAACTCTCCCTAGAGTCCATAAAAATACAACCATTGTTAAATTTAGCCACTTGGTTGAATGTGGTTGGATTATCAAGAAAATACTGAGGGGGGCATCCATGAGTTTCCATTTCAATATTCTTTGGAGGTTGCTCTGATGACTCATTTATGTTCCCCTCAGCTTTGGAGAACTGGTGATCATGGTTGAGATCTTTGGCCTTGCACAGTGAGTTATCTAGAGAGAAAGCCCTCACAGGGTTAGTTGAGATACGGGACAATAAAGCTGGAGTAGGCTGAAGTAGGGCTACCTCTGTGTTAACCATGGCAGAGGGAGAAGTCTGGGACAAGAGCGCTGAGGTGACCTCCTTTGTTTCCAAAAGTCTGACTCGCAACTGCTCCAGTCTATCTGTTATTGCCATCTGCTCCGAGGCAGGTAAAGCTGTGAAAGAGCTAATCAAATTCTACTCAGTGCTGTTCTCAAGGTGGAGATAGTCTTCGTTGTTTTCTCTGAGATTGACAGCATCAGTCCAGCTAATTAAATCCTGTTGGGAAGCGCTGGGAAGAGTCCCCCTGGTAGGTTCATCTGGGGCCATAGATTTAGGAGAGTGATCAGTCTTTGAAAAGAGCGAGGACTGAATAGCATTGGAGAAGACCTGTGTTGGAAAAATGCCTTTGGAGCTTAGGTAACGTTTCTGACAAAAAGGTAATGAAGAAAGAATGGAGCTGTCAAAGGTTAGTAGCACACTACAGGACTGCTGTGAGGAGTTAAGGGGCTCAACTGACTTCAAGTCGATAGAATTGAATCTATTTCCCAAGAGGGATCTCAAGTGCTGGGTGGCAAGAGACTTCGATTTCCAGTCTGGGATATAACGGCAAATATATTCAAACAAGCCTTATGTGGCTGTAGAACAAGCTGATAATAACCTCCATCTGTGTTGGAATGGAGGAGTTTAGGACCCACTTGGCTTCTGGTGACATCATGCTGGGATGGGTGTGAACTCCGCTCTGGAATAATATACTCTGAACACTCAGACTGCACCTGACTCTTATTAGTGAGCTTGGTGACCTGATGGCTTAGATGATCAAGTTTTGAACACACAAGTTTCAGAATTTCAAAGATGCTGTTCACTGTTTTAGCTGTCAGGAGAGAAAGCTCCTTTAAGATATTATTGGAATCCCTGGAGTCCACCTCTTCGGCTTCCGACAAAGATGTTAGAGCTTCAGTTTGGTCTTCCTGCTGAGTATTATGTTGAGGGGCCACCGAGGGGGTTGCTAGGATAACATATCGGTTTGAAACAGGAACAGTATACTCAGTGGTATTAGCAGAAATAAAATAGTCCCCAATCTTGCTTTGCTTGCTTGCAGGGGTAGAGCTTAAGTCCTCTGAGTCACGAGAGCGTTTTCCAGCTCCCATTAAAGCGCGTCTGATTTTTTTTTTGGGGGGGGGGAAACTTATTACAGCCTGAGAATGTTGATTAACTTTAAAACTTCAGACCGAGAGGCTTCCTGACTCAGTCCAAGCAGAGACTACAGCACAATACACAGTCCAAGCAGCTTCCCCATAGAGAATAAATCTCAAGGACGCTGAGCTCCTCTCCTCCACCCAGCTGCCGGGTCGTAAATTAAAACATGAAGCTTAACACGTGACCAGGGTACTCCCCTTCAGATAACAGTAAATCAAAGATAACTTCTTCAAAACAACTTCAAAGTAATTTGCTGAGCTTCAAAGTGTCCAAATTGTATAAAATTATATTAAAAGTATGATTCTCACGGAGGAGGTTCAGTTTGAAGGTGTTGCTCCGCCAGGAACCGGAAACCATGTTGATGTGAAAAAACCCAGGATCGTAAAGGAAAGAGGTCTCACTGAGGCTTCTCTCAACTTCACATCACCCCACTTTGAGTTTGCATTAGAGATAGCAAGAGTAATAACTCCAGCTGGAGGCTGGCTGAACAAGAGTGTGAAGGGGCCTGAAAAAACATTCAAAGCTCATAGAGCTAGAAGAAGATCAGCAGCTGAACTATTATTCATTGGGTTGCCAACCTCCAGGTGGTGGCTGGAGATCTCCTGCTATTACAACTGATCTCCAGCCAATAGAGATCAGTTCACCTGGAGAAAATGGCTGCTTGTTTGCTACTATGCTATACACAGGGGTGAGGTATTTGAGAACCAAGAGAGATGCATGAGTGCAATTCCACCACTCACCTGCGAAGAAAATGCAAGGATATCATCATTGCTGATATCCAGAGAAGGGCAACAAAGATGGTGAGGGGTCTGGAGACGAAGTCCTATGAGGAAAGGTTGAAGGAGCTGAGTATGTTTAGCCTGAAGAGGAGAAGACTGAGAGGGAAAAGTTGATAACCATCGTCAAGTACCTGAAGGGCTGTCATATAGAGGATGGTGCTGAGTTGTTTTCTGTTGCCCCAGAAGGTCAGACCAGAACCAACGGGTTGAAATTAAATCAAAAGAGTTTCCATCTAGACATTAGGAAGAATTTTCTAACAGTTAGAGCTGTTCCTCAGTGGAACAGGCTTCCTTGGGAGGTGGAAAGTGCTCCTTCCCTGGAGGTTTTTAAGAAGAGGTTAGATGGCCATCTGTCAGCAATGCTGATTCTATGACCTTAGGAAGATGATGAGAGGAAGGGCATCTTGGCCATCTTCTGGGCATGGAGTATGGGCCACTGAGTGTGTGTGTGGCGGGGAGGTAGTTGTGAATTTCCTGCATTGTGGACTAGATGACATTGGTGGTCCTTTCCAACTCTGTGATTCTATGATATTGTGAATCACTGATTAGTGATTGGTGATCATCACAAAATAATGGACGAGCACAGCTTTGAAATTAATTCAAGAATCAGTAATAAATACGCTAGTCAAAAGCGAGTGTGGTTAGTAGTTAGAGTATTAGACTAGAGAGACCTGGACTCAAATTTCCATTCACTTGGTCGTTGGGTAAAGTTGGTCCAGTTACTCCCCCTCAACCTAACTTACCTCCCCAGGGCGTGGTAAGTAAAAAATAGTTGAGGAAGAGATCTATACAGATGGCCCTGAGCTCCCTGGCCAAAGTATAAAAATGGGAAGGAGGGGGGAGCAAGTCTGCCAGTGCAAGTTGAGACTTTTGGACAACCTTGGAAATTACCCAGGAGCAGTTTTATCAATAAGACATTTCTTCTGAGACAGATATAACACTCAGGGAATCTTGGATTTTGGCCATGAAACTCATAGCCTGAAGCAGGGGCTTAATCTGAGCTACCAAGCACTGGCAGGCCCGTGAACAAAACAAAAAAGAATGCAAAAACATCTTCCATGAACTAAAGGCTATACAAAGCCTCTACAGTCTGGACTGGCCTGGTCAGGTTTATATTGGGAACCTGGTATTCTGCCACTGGAAGGTCAACAGGGCAGAACTTCCTGCCTGCTGCATTCCTAGCTGCATCTCCAGTCACTGACAGCACCAATCTAGTGGTCAAGGTCCATCTCTAGATCTGCATCCATCTATAGACCTCCCATAACCCCAACAGTAAATCACTCACATATTTGATAACATCCGTAGGGTTGCCAGGTCCCTCTTTGCCACCAGCAAGAGGTTTTTGGGGTGGAGCCTGAGGAGGGCGGGGTTTGGGGAGGGGAGGGACTTCAATGCCATAGAGTCCAATTGCCAAAGCGGTCATTTTCTCCAGGTGATCTGAACCCTATCGGCTGGACATCAGTTGTAATAGCAGGAGATCTCCAGCTAGTACTTGGAGGTTGGCAACCCTAAACATCCGAGACCCAGAAGAAGAGTACTTGATGGGAGGTAAGCCACATGGCTGGACAGGAACGGCATTGTGGTACTTATTCTAGAGTATTTCAATCAGGTATGCTCACATTTTTTTCCCTGAGAAAATCAAAGATTTAGAAAAAAAAGTCCCTAATTCTCTCTCTTGGTTTCCCTCCCCTCATTTGCTCGATGTACCAAGTACTGTTAATTAGTATTCAGTGATGTGTGCATGAAAACCTATAATAGCCGGAATTCCCAGGAGGGGGAAAGGCTGTGGATTGAGACAGCTGATGCAAAAGAGAATGGCTCCATGGCACAGAATGCTCTCTCACTGCATTACGGTGTCCCCAATGTCCCTATGATCATATTTCCTGGGACATTATCATGTTTCAGTGGTAATGTTTACACGCAGCATGAAAAACGAAATGAAGCAAAATGGCACTGCCATTCATTGATCTGATTCACACTTCAGATATTTTCAGTGATATTTCTTCCATGTTCGCTGTTTTATTTCCTACGTTATTCCTGTGAAGGAGTGTGAGTGATTTTTCATTAGCAGATCACAGTTTTTAAATTTAGCTCAGTTTATGTATATGTGAAAAGTGGTTGCAGTCAGTGCGCCAGGTTGTGGGTTGGGACCAGTCATTAGATTTCTTGTTTGTGGCTTGTGTAGCCTTCTTACCATACTTGCCAGTCAACTTGCTGGAAGCAATTTATATTTATGAATTTATATAAATTTATATTTTAAGTGCACACTTAAGATGTTGTAAGTGTACATTCTAAAGGATGTCGAGTGTGTATGTAACAGATTTATCTTTGCAAAAACTTTCTCCTTTCTTCCATGTGATCAACTCTGTGAGGTAGGTTAATGTTAGGGTTGTGGTTAGGGTTAGCCTGAGAACTTGTGACTGGCCCACAATCACTATGGATGTTAGAAGAGGAAGAAGAGTTGGTTTTTATACCCTGGTTTTCTCTACCCTTTTAAGGAGTTTCAAACTGGCTTACAATCACCTTCCCTTCCCCTCCCCACAACAGACACCTTGTGAGGGTAGTGGGGCTGAGAGAGTTCTGAGAACTGTGACTAGCCTAAGGTCACCCAGCAGGCTTCTAGTGTAGGAGTAGGGAAACCAACCCGGTGCACCAGATTAGAGTACGCCGCTCATGTGGAGGAGTAGGGAATCAAACCTGATTCTGCAGATTAGAGTCCACCACTTTTAAACACTACACCACACTTTGAACCCCTGCTGGTTCAGCTCACATCCTGTTCACCAGATGGAAGCAGAGACCCATTTCTTTTGGCAGATTATTCCTCTGTTTTTTGACCCATGCATGGCAGTTGAGAAGGTTGCTTCACCACATTCCTTTCTAATGGTGCAGTACAGCACCACTGGCTTTTTGTATATGCACATTCTCACACAGCATGATTGAATCTTACTTCCCCTGAATCCTACCCCCCATCCTCATTGCTCTGCTCAGCAAATTGTTTTAACACACAATAATATTCATCATGAGTGCCATCAAGTCACAACTGACTTATGGTGACACCTTCTGAGGTTTTCAAGGCAAGAGATGAACAGAGGTGGTTTGCCATTGCCTTCTTCAACATAGCAAACCAGATCTTCCCATGACCATGGCAACTGCCAGTCTTGCTTAGCTGCCAAGCTGTAACCTGCTTGGGCTATTCTGAGCTATTCAGGCTGGTGTAACAGTATTTGGCACTCCTGTATAGATGAGCTCTGCAAGTGTGTTTCCTCATGGCACATTGTGTGTGTGTGTTAAGTGCCGTCAAGTCGCTTCCAACTCATGGCGACCCTATGAATGAAAGTCCTCCAAAATGTCCTGTCTTTGACAGCCTTGCTCAGATCTTGCAAATTGAAGGCTGTGGCTTCCTTTATTGAGTCAGTCCATCTCTTGTTGGGTCTTCCTCTTTTCCTGCTGCCCTCAACTTTTCCTAGCATGACTGTCTTTTCCAGTGACTCTTGTCGTTTCATGACGTGACCAAAATACGACAGCCTCAGTTTAGTCATTTTAGCCTCCAGGGTCAGTTCAGGCTTGATTTGATCTATAACCCACTGATTTTTTGTTTTTTTTGGCAGTCCACAGAATCCATAACACTTTTCTCCACCACATTTCAAAAGAATCTATTTTCTTCCTATCAGCTTTCTTCACTAGCACATGAGAAATCTGGATGCCTGATTCAAGGATGGCCACCATATTTAATGGTGGAATTTTCCACTGGGGGAAGCTAGCCCCCTTTACCCCGGTTGTCAGGCACAAAGCCAAATTCTAAGCAATATACTGATTTGGGGAACTGCGGTTCAATTCTATCTGTAGAATTAGCTTCCTAAATAATAATAGCAATTCAATTCTAAGCAGAGATACACCCTTCTAAACCCATCAAAGTCAATGAGGGTATAATTGACCTGTGGTTTCTCTGATTTAGAATTATAATGTATTTCCTGTTGTGTATTTAAGACAGTGGGTCTCTATGCACTTTGTAGTTTCAGAGCTGAATAAGGAATAATGCAGGTTAATCCCACTGACCTTCAGCGAAAGGAACACTGAGAACCACATAAAAGTATTTTTAAAAGGAACTTAAGTGTGAAGTCTTTCCAAACATGTTTTTCCGCATTGGTAGTCTGAACGAGTTCCAAGGAAAATTCTCAAGAAATTTTGCCAAGAACAAAATTCTTTTAAAGGGAGGCTTCATCCTGAGAGTTACCATAATTGTACTTTGGTAGAGATAAATCTGCTGTTGCTCCAATCTGTACTATCAGGGAGAGGCTATAGCTTTGTATGCAGACAACCTCAAATTCTGACTTGGGCAGAGGCTCTCTTTCTCCTTTGGAATTTCATCTAATCAGTGGGGCAGAGCAGCCATCTCTTCCCACTCACACCAGTTCCAGCTACTCTGTCATTTTGATGGCATGACATTATTTCTGGATTTTAACATAGAGTTCCTGCTGAATCCTAGAGTAACATCACTTCCAGGCTCACCCTGGAAATGACATCATTCCTTCAATGTGATGGCAATTTCCCCCACTGACCTACTGAGTGACAGCAGGAAACCTGGCAAACTTACTGGACGTGTGCCACAAAGCCAGTGGTATTGGCCATGGGTCCACCAGTCTGGCTGGTGAGAGGAGAGCCTGCCCCTGGCTTTATTAGGGTTGCCAGGTCCCTCTTCACCACCGGTGGGAGGTTTTGGGGGCAAAACCTGAGGAGGGCGGGGTTTGGGGAGGGGCTTCAGTGCCATAGAGTCTAATTGCCAAAGAGGCCATTTTCTCCAGGTGAACTGATCTCTATCGGCTGGAGATCAGTTGTAATAGCAGGAGATCTTCAGCTAGTACCTGGAGGTTGGCAACCGTAAGCCTTACCCACTCCCTCTGCTGCCTGTAGTTCCATGGGAGCCGGTATGGCCACTCATGGAATGCCATGTTTGGGCTGCTGCAGGCCCAGGTGTGCAGGTTCGACCCAGCAACAGAGCAAGCTGCCAGGGCTGGGTTTCACAGATTTGTACATTTTATAGAAAAAAAAAATTCACAAGGAGAAAGAAAGTGGTAAAAAGCAGACTCCTCCATTTTGTTTCTCACAAGGGAGAAGTAAAATTGAAATGGGGTTATTAAAACTGAATTGGCAAGTTTGCGGACTGTGGTATCATCCCTAGTGTAAGTTTTATAGACAATATTGAGAGATTGGAATGCTCCAAATGCTATCACATGGTCATGCTGTAAACAGTTTCAAGGCTGGTCTTTCTTTGTAAGTAACTAGTAGATGAGAACAAAATACATCTAGGGGAATTTGAAGCTGTCTCTAATTAGTAATTAGACAAGAGGAAAAGACACTGCACTTTTAATACTTTGTGAGGGATAAGGTCCCTAACCTGAACTGATTACACTTCCACTTTTATAACTATATTTTTATTATTCACATTAATATAAAGAAATCACAATTAAAATTTCAAGCAATAAAAACCACAATAAAATTACAAGAGGCTATGTTAATGGTTGAAGACATTGAAGAAAATGAGAATTGTTTACTTTGCTACACAACAATAGAACAGCAGACAAATTATATTGTGGATAAAAGATTGATGCCAATGCTCTAAAACAAGGTTAGACATTCATGGAGGAGAAGCATCAATGGCTACTATACATGGTACCTAAAGGGAACCTCCATATATAGAGGCAGCAAACATCTGAATACCAGTGCCAGGAGGCAACAGCATCAGGGGAAGGCCTAAGCCTTTATGCCCTGTTTGTTTGTTTGTTTATTATTTCAATTGGTTGACCCTCCAGGGCAACTGGTTGGCCACTATGTGAAACAGGATGCTGGACAAGATATCCCACCACCAGAGAGCCTCTCTTGCCAGCATTCCAGCAAACAGTGGGAGAAAGTAACAATTTAAAATTACTGCTGGGGTGGTGTGATGTCACATCCTGGAAAACCCAGAAATGACATCACACCTTTTCTCGGTGTGAATTTGGCGATTCCTAGAGAGGCATGACATCACTTCTGAGTTATCCCTGAAGTGATGTCATGCTATCACTGATGGCTGCCCCCCGGGTCCCCCCCCACTGGTCTTCAGCTGGTTGCCAGGCCAGGCCTAGCAACCCTAGTTCTTCTTATGTCCTTAATGTAAACAAAGTATAGAGAAATCTAGCTAATCTACTTGAAAAATCTAATATTCATTTATTTGTTGTTTGTTTGTTTGTTTGTTTGTTTCGACTTCTACCCCTTACCTCTCCAGGCCAAGCCAGGCTCAGAGGAGCTTCCAACACTCAATACATATAATAACATTGCATACATTTAAAAGCATAATTCTAATCTAATATTATAAAATACCAGTTTATAGTTTACAATTTCAGATGGCGCCCTATGCTACATAGTCACTTTATATAGGTGGATTATCTTTCATAGGTAAGGATGGTCTGAAGATGATGACAAGTAAGTAGGGTTGCCAAACTCCAGGTACTAGCTGGAGATCTCCTGCTATTACAACTGATCTCCAGCTTATAGAGATCAGTTCACCTGGAGAAAATGGCTGCTTTGGTAATTTGGACTCTATGGCACTGAAGTCCCTCCCCTCCCCAAACCTCGCCCTCCTCAAGCTCCACCCTAAAAACCACCCGCTGGTGGCGAAGAGGGACCTGGCAACCCTACAAGTAAGTGGGAACAACCAACCTATGAGAGCTCACAGGACCAAAGTATACACAAGAGAATGGGAAGAAGAAAATTAGGGAAGGGAAGAAAGAGAGAGGAAAGAGAAGGAAGGAAGGAAGGGAAGAAGAAGAGAAAGGAAAGAAACTAACTAGGAAGGATGGGGGATGGGAAGAAAGGGGAAAGGGGGAGATCAGCTCATTAGACAGAGAGTTCCCCCGGGCTGGGGCCAGAGTTGAAAAGGCCCTGGTCGAGGACAGTCAGACAATTTTGGGGCCAGGGACCACTAATATGGTATAGTAACTTGGAGTTTACAATCCACGAGATGCCCCAAAATCTTAGCTCCATCTATTCTCTCAGATTCTGCCCCTCACCTATAACATTAAGAAAACCTTGCAAGGTTTTGGCAAAACATACTGGGATAAAATGACCACACAACATGCACAATTAAAGAAAAAACAATGCTGTAGATGACAATAGTTGCATAATTACACATACAGATATCAGGAGTGATCTGTAACTCTGTGAAAGACACCCCATGGATGCTTAATCATTAAATATTGGTAATGATATATGCATTGAACATGTATAAATACAACGCTGGCTAACAAGTGCTTGTTAGGCTCTGTTCCAAAGCTTTGTACAAAACAGTGTTTCTATACAAACCTGTTCCCTGGTGAGGTTCTTTCCACATTAGAAAGCGCACGATGAATTGGCCGCCTTTGGGAGAGTCTCTGTGCTAAAAGAACAGGTGTGTGTAGAAGCAAAGCAGGTCAGAGATGTATCGGCAGTGATACGCAGGGAAGCGTTTATTACCATGCCAACAGTTTTTTTCTATTTTTGCAGCGAGGATTGCCAGCCCAGGGTTTCAAGTACAGCCAAGAGGGACGAGGCAGATCAGAATCCCTCGCTTAGTAATTATTTCGCAGTATTTGTGTGCTGTGCATGTAGAGTAGCTGCATCTTTTTTCCCCCTGTCTCTCCCACTTCTAGCTTTGGGGAAGAGTGATTTGCTGTTCATATTTCATGTTGCTGCAAAGTCAAGCATGACAGAGCTTTGGGGAAAATGTAGAGTTTCCCCCCTTGCTGTAGATTATATACCCCACAGAAATCATATTTGGATTTTCTTAGTATCCCTTCAGCAAGGAATTGGTTTTACAAATACAAATCCACATTTTGTTTACTCCCAGTCACGGTGCACTGGACGTGCCATCACCTTCACTTTCTCTCTTTTTTGACACATCTCTACCCATGAATGGAGGAAACCATTCCCTCTTTCCTAAAATGAGAACTCAGGATCATCCATTGCAGTTGATTGCCAGGAGACGGAGCTAGATAAAAAAGAAGCACTTTGTCATTCAAGACATAATGAGCTTATAGAAATAGCTATCACAAGACATGCTGATGGCCACCTTTTTTGATGACACCTAAAAAGGGTTTGATGGACCCATAGAGAATAGGGCTATCAATGACTGTTAGCCATGAGAGCTAAATGGAACTGCCACAGATGGAAGCAGCACTTCTTTGATTATTGCACGCACAAAGGGACAACCCTTTAGCCTTCCTGCCGTGCTTGGGAACCCAGAGGCATTTAGCCTGCAGCTGCTAGTAACAGATTGCTATCTGGAGGAGATAAATCTCAGTCTAGCCCGGCATGGCAATTCCTACATTCTATATTGGCCATGTTTCTTCTCTGTTTTTGGATGAATTCATTATGCCACAGCCTTTTGCCACTTCCACATAATATCACTGAGGTGAAAGTGACCCAAGGGCTTTCTAATCCAGAACACCATCCACACACTAGACTCTTAAAGATCCATCTGCTCTCATGGTCCAGATGACAGAGAGAAGATGGGGCATGCTGTAGGTGCTTGTGGTATGAGGCTGGGTTGTACTTTGGAAATGAATAAGAAAAAAGTTGCAGCTTGTGGCAGCTTTTGCATTTGCACAGACGGCAAACAAAATCATCTCGATTACCAGAAAAGAGCCCTGGATAAAAATGACGTACCTGTAAATCATGGAATAACTCACAGTTCATCTCCAGTTTATTGGTAGGGTTGCCAACAGTGGTCTGGGAAATTTCTGGACGTTTATGGGTGCAGCCTGTGGAGGGTGGGATTTGTGGTGGGAAGGGACCTCTGTGGGGTATAATGCAATTGAGTCCATCCTGCAAAGCAGCCGTTTTCTCCAGGGGAACTGGATAGCCTGTTGAAAGCTTATTCTCCATGGGTCCTTCCATAAGAATATAAGAAAAGCCATGCTGGATCAGACCAAGGCCCATCAAGTCCAGCAATCTGTTCACACAGTGGCCAGCCAGGTGCCTCTAGGAAGCCCACAAACAAGACAACTGCAGCAGCACCATCCTGCCTGTGTTCCACAGCACCTAATATAATAGGCCTGCTCCTCTGATCCTGGAGAGAACAGGCATGCATCATGACCAGTATTCATTGTGACTATTAGCCATGGATAGCCCTATCCTCCAATAACATATCCACTCCCCTCTTAAAGCCTTCCAAAAGTCCTGTAGTGTTGTGCCTGGGAGTTTGTTTATTTTGTTTTCCTTTCTCTCCCACTGCCCCATAAGGGATACAGCTACACTCTTATTGGGAAAACACCGGCTGCCTTGTAAAAGTGAAACCAGTTGAGTCAGTTGCATTACAACCTGTTTAGAGGGGGAATTTGTTTAGTTTTCTTATTTATAATGATAATTACAAAACACCCCATTTTCATAACTGTAATTAATAACGAGAAAAACACACAAGTATATTTCCCTGTGTTAATCTGCTCTACCCAGGTACCTGTTTTCTTGCTTTGTACTGTGTTTATTTAATAAAAGGTTTTCTGTTCACTCTGCCTGGATTCTTCGCACCTCATGTTTGGCCATACATAGGGTTGCCAGGTGGGTGTTTTCGGCGGGCAATTCCCCACCAATCCACCTGGCTGCTGTAGCGCACATGCGCGGCTGTGCACTGCACGATTAAGTCATTTCCGGGTTTACCCCCGGATGTGCCACATCGCTATGGCCATTTTAGCAGTCAAACCCTAAACTGGGGAAGTGACGTAATCCCATTGTGCGCAGCTGCATATGCATGCAATTACCCCAGCCCCGCCCCTAAAACATCCTGCCAATGGAAAGGGGGGACTTGTAGGGTTGCCAACCTCCAGGTAGAAGCTGGAGATCTTCTGCTATTACAACTGATCTCCAGCTGATAGAGATCAGTTCCCCTGGAGAAAATGGCCGCTTTTGGCAATTGGACTCTATGGCATCAAAGTCCCTCCCCTTCCCAAACCCTCCCCTCCTTAAGTTCTGCCCCAAAAACCTCTCACTGGTGGTGAAGAGGGACCTGGCAACCCTATGGACTTGGCATTCCTAGCCATATAGCAGGCCACAACCTGATAGAAGAGGGAGTTAACCTGGGAATTAGGGAAGATGCTCTGGGCCCTCCCCAATCAAGCCCCAGAACCAGAGTGGTGGCAGCCAAATAAGGCTCTTGCCTGCTCTGTGGCTGAAGAAGGAAGGACGGGCGGGGGGGGGTTGTGGGGCTGGAGGGCTCTTTGGAAGGGCCTCCTCATCCACAACAAAACCCTGCAAGACCCCACTCCTTTCCGTGACAGTGTTGATCAGATCTGTTTGGTTGATGCTGAGCAGCTGCAAATACCTGCCAAAAAAGTTTGCATTGGTTTGTTTTATAAAACTGCACATGAGCAAAGACACTGCTAATTCAAACTGATCATTGGCCCTTGCCATCACTAGTAGGGTTGCCAGGTCCCTGTTCACAACCAGTGGGAGGTTTTTGGGGTAGAGCCTGAGGAAGGTGGGGTTTGGGGAGGGACTTCAATGCAACAGAGTCCAATTGCCAAAGCAACCATTTTCTCCAGGTGAACTGATCTCTTTTGTTTGGAGATCAGTTGTAACAGCAGGAGATCTCCAGCTAGTACCTGGAGGTTGGCAACCCTAATCACTAGGGACCACTTAGACAAAAGGTACACAGCCTTTATTTCTGACTGATTTATATGATTTGTGACTGATCAGAGTGCAATTTCTGCAGCTAGAGATCGATGGTGTATTATGTCATGACAATATCAATTTGATCCATTTTCCCATGTTAAATTAACATTGGCCAATTCAGACATAAACATGGAACAAATCTTTTTTATAGAAAGCTTGGATCAACAGGGGGATTTTTACACTTGGTAGACTATGATGATGAGTTTTTGCCATTTTCTCCGCTGAGATCTAGAGATGACTTGTCAACTTCTGCTGAATGGCAATATTTACAATTGCAACACCTGTTAGTATCTCAATATGGCCCTATGGCATTCAGTGTCTCAGAGTCCCCTTTGCTCCTGGAAAATCTAACTGAATCGAGGCAGAAAACAAAACCAACACTACTTGTCTATAAATATTTGATGGTGATTAATAACTATGATGCTTGACCTGGATGGCCCAGGCTAGCCTGATCTCGTCAGATCTCAGAAGCTAAGCAGGGTCAGCCTTGGTTAGTATTTGGATGGGAGACCACCAAGGAATACCAGGGTTGCTGTGCAGAGGAAGGCACTGGCAAACCACCTCTGTTAGTCTCTTGCCATGAAAACCCCGAAAGGGGTCACCATAAGTTAGCTGAGACTTGACAGCACTTTACACACACACGATAACTATGATGTGCAAAGGAATTAATTGAATGAATGGCCAAAGCAATGGGATATGGCCTTAAAGCTTATACCTGCTGTCTCCATGGATCTTATGTTGTAACTCATTCTCCACATAATTATGTTTAGAATATACTGGACACCACCGTGACTCTTCAGCAAAGGACTGAGTAAAGTGTCTAACTCTTGATGTTGTCACTCACAGGATGTGGTCCTTAAACATATGCTTTGGGTGTGTCCAGTCATTTGGTTTTTCTGGGAAGAAGTTATTACTCATATCAATTTTGTATTATACTGTTCACTGATTTTTGAGAATGCTTTTGTATTTTTAAACTCTGCCCATCTCTTGGAGGCTAATTGTCAACGAAAATGGACCCCCCATGCCCTTACTACGGCTAAAAGACTTGTATGACAACACTGGACTTTTAAAAAAGATATTTGGAAACTGTTTATACTAACTTATGTATAGATCTTCCACCAGTGTTATTTTTTCTCTACCTTATGTGTGTGTGTGTGTGTGTGTATATATATATATATTTCTTTTTTTAAACTTTATTTAGATGCTGGACTTTAAGTTATTTTCCCTTTTGGGGGGAGGTTGAAGGAAAGAAACAATTTAAAATGATTTGTGACTGATTTAATTGTCCATTTAAACAATTGCTTTCGGAGCAGAGGAGTCATGCACCAAAGATGGGGTGGTAATATAACACTACCAAGCAATGTAAGAATATACATGCACAAAATGCACTGACTACATGGTTGGGCTAAAGCAACCCACCAAACAACCATGGATGGGTCAATGAGGAGCTGAGGTATATTATCAAAGACTTTTCAGATTACCGGAACTTGCATAAGTATATAGTATATATAAGGTCTTTCCAATATGCTGCCTTCAATATGGACAGCTGCAGGTCCCCTAATTTGCTTGTATCAAGACTGTAGGGATACGATTACTTAACAGCCTGAGGCAGATACTAAGAAACAGATGCTAAGCAGGATCTGTTGAAAGTAAAAGGAGGAAGGTACCACTGAGAAGGGAATGGTTGAGAGCGCTACAAGGCTTGCAGCTTCCAATTGGGCAAACTGAACAGCAACCTCCCATCAGGAGTGATACTCAGTGAGGAGCAAGGAATGGAAGATGAAAAGTTGTTAGCTCTGACCATATCACTGGGTCTTAACTGTGTCGAAAGAAAGGTGACATATACAAATGGTATGAATGAATGAATGAATGAATGAATGAATGAATGAATGAATGAATGAATGAATGAATGGGAAGGAGAGAATAAAGGAGGCTCCACTCCGGAACTCAGAAGGTTATCTCCCTGTTGGGTTATCTGTAAAGAAGCTACCGGGGCTAGGGATTACATTATTTGTTGCTGGAGAGGGAAAGGGTGCCATTTTACTGGATCTTCTTGGGCACTAGCAGTACCATCCTAAGCAGAATTACACCCTTTTAAGTTTATTGAAGTCAATGGGCTTAGAAACTCTGCCTAGGACTGCAGTGTAGAACAATGGCTCTGTAATATAGTTGTCTGACTAACAGACCACTTTGACTGAAAAAAACCCAGTTTCGGTTAAGCCAAACCAGCATGTTACAATAGCACCGTGCGGCACCTCTGCAAAGAAAGCAGACGCCATACTGGGTATCCTTAAAGCAGGGATTATGAGTAAGACACAGGGGGTGATTTACTCACTTTGTTTTGCATTAGTAAGGCTTTTCTTGGAGCGCACTGCTCAGCTCTTGTTATAACTTCACCAAATAAGCATATAACAGGTACAGAATGAAGAAGTATAAAATGGCTTCAGTTTTGTAAAATATAACATATGAAGAATTAGAAGATGGTTTTGTTTAGCTTCAAGATTGAAGCCAGGGAAGCTTATATTAGCTTTTTACATTTTCTGAGTCTGTAACTCAAATATGAAAATAACATTGGCTGCATACCTGCCATCCTTCTAAGTTCAAGGTGGCTGACAAATCAACACAGTTAAATCAGAATAAAATGTAAACGTTTTTAAACAACAACCAAAAAAACCCTCAAACCTGACAAGCCATGTTTTATTTTATCTAGTCCTCCAAACGCCTTTTATGAAACAAAACACAGAAAGTGCTTTCCAGAAGTCAACATATTCCATAATTTGGCTGCAACAGAAAAAGTCTGGGTCTGTGCAGAAGGACTAGATCTGGACTAACCGTGCTATTCTACGGCGGGGGGGAACACCAAAGGAGCTGGTGTGACCCTGCACCAGTGTCTGTGCCACTTTGTGCCATGATAAGTGGCACCTGCGCCGGCACGGGGGAACTTATGCTGCCCCGGAGAGTGATGCACCAGAGCCGCTGCCACTGCCTCCCCAGCAGTGTAGTCCTGGCGAAACTCTCCATGCTGGCCTCCAGAGGGGGGGGTTCTTGGGGGTGGAGCTGCCTTTAGGCAGCTTTGAAGCCCTTTTTCAGTCCAGGAATGCTTCTAGACACTGCAGCATTGCTACGCCACTAAAATAACTGGCATAGCCCCGTGAACCGTGGGGAGGGACTGTGGCTCAGTTCGTAGAGCATCTGCTTGGCATGCAGAAGGTCCCAGGTTCAATCCCTGGCATCTCCAGTTAAAGGGACTAGGCAAGTAGGTGATGTGAAAGGCCCTGGAGAGCTGCTGCTGGTCTGAGTAGACAATACTGACTTTGGTGGACCAAGGGTCTGATTCAGTATAAGGCAGCTTCATGTGTTCGACCTCCATGGAGGAATTTGACTTTCCTGGCATTTATTTTGTGTTTATTCGGAGCAGGATACCTCTCAGGAGGCGGCACGCCTGTGCCATTTCTGGCCATTACATATCTACCCCCCTCTTAGGACTGGGCTGCCCATGTTCCATCAGCAAAACAGAACTTACCGGGTTCCCCTCTACCTCTGCAACTCACATGTTGATGAGATGCTGCTCCTGGCGGATAGGGAACCCTGAGGAAAGGAGGGGGGATCTAAAAGGGGAAGGGGAAATTAATGGCAATTACCATTTTAGTCTCAGTTCAAACTGATGGACGTACACTCCAAATGAAGAGTGCCACCATAGGAAATTGCTGCAAGGATTGCAATGGATTTATGTGTTCATACAGAGAGCCTTAAATATGTGGGGCTAAAATATGTGGGGCTCAGGCCATGAAGTACTTTAACAATAAGAACCAATATCTTAAACTGAACCTGGAGCTAAATATGGTGCCAATGAAGTTACTTCAAAATTGGCTGGCTATGACTGAGCTCCTTTCAAGGGGGGCTTGGGAATAGGTAAGATAAAATTTTGTAATAAATAAAAATTAATTTTCAAAATAATAACACCTAACCCAGGTAATAGGCAACAACACCAACCTGCTTTCCCAAGAGTCCGGCTGGGTCCAGGAAGACCCCCTCATTCTTTATTTGGTCAGTCAAGGACAACTTCATTCCATCTGAGACTTGCAAATTAATCCTTTCCAGAATATCATCTCATGCAGTGACCTGACGTAAACATTGAAGGCTATAAATGAAGAAAAGGAGCCTTGAGTAACCCCCTATGGAAACTTTGAGTCCATCCATGCAAAAATGATGGAAAACATCAAAGAACAGTACCTGAACTCTACACACTCTTCTCCAGGTAATTGAAAAGAACTGTATGGTTCATTATATCAGCTGCTAATAAATGAAGATAAATGATAAACAAAAGAGAAGGATTTCCCTTACCCAGTTGTAAATGTAGATCACCCACTAGTGATCTCTCCCAAAACCAAGTCTGAAAAGCCAGAATGAAATGGCTCAAGGGCAGAATATGCATTAAGTTTAAAAAGATTCCTTTTCATTTTCTGTCCTGGCTTAACAATATTTATAAAAGGTGTAATTCCATATGGTTATTTCCCTACGTTCTAGGTTTATAATTTATTCCACATCTGTTGGCATGGTTAAAGTGTGCTGAAGCTACCAGCTTCATACGGCAGGATTATACGGCAGGATTAGGGTTGCCAGCTCTGAGTTGGGAAATACCTGGAGATTTTTTTGGGCAGAGCCTGAGGAGGGCGGGGTTTGGGGAAGGGAGGGACTTTTGCCAAAGTGGCCATTTTGCCAAGTCCAATTGCCAAAGTGGCCATTTTCTCCAAAGGAACTCTTCTCTATTGGCTGGAGATCAGTTGTAATAGTGGGAGATGTCCAGCTACTACCTGGAGGTTGGCAACCCTAGGCAGGATGCCCTTAGCATCTGCTGGATTAAGAACAGATCCACTTAACTCTGTACAAGATGGGTTGTAGAAATCGGGACTCTTCAGTCAATGGATTTGGGCTCAAATGACACTCCTGGAGTCATGAATGGCAACTGCCAACCTTATCTCTTTCTACATCTCCCTGCACGTCTCAACTAGTAATGTACAATTGAAAGAACACACCCCATTAACATTTCCCCTCCCCCTGCTGTGCTTCTTTGGGTGCTCTTTGTGGAGGCAGGAAACACTAAGCAATGACAGTGGGGTGGATCCACTAGGCTATACTGTCAGTTTCCACTGATTCTTAAATCACAAGGAATGGTGAGGTGAAGCTGCCTTGAGGAAAGGTGAGGTATAAATGTTGTAATTAGTAAATAAATAAAATTCTGCCTTTCAACTGCAGGCTACCCACCCATATCATTAGGGTTGCCAGGTCCCTCTTTGCCACCAGAGGGAGGTTTTGGGGGTGGAGCCTGAGGAGGGCAGGGTTTGGGGAGGGGAGGGACTTCAATGCCATAGAGTCCAATTGCCAAAGTGGCCATTTTCTTCAGGTGAACTGATCTCTATCAGCTGGAGATCAGTTGTAATAGCGGAGATCATCTCCAGCTAGTACCTGGCAGTTGGCAACCCTACGTATCATTCCTCAAGGTCCACTATCTCCCAGGAGCAGCATTTCATCAGTTAAATCAAATTAAATCAAAAGAGTTTCCGTCTAGACATTAGGAAGAATTTTCTAACCATTAGAGCAGTTCCTCAGTGGAACAGGCTTCCTCGGGAGGAGGTGAGCTCTCCTTCCCTGGAGGTTTTTAAGCAGAGTCGAGATGGCCATCTGTCAGCAATGCTGATTCTATGACCTTAGGCAGTTCATGAGAGGGAGGGCATCTTGGCCATCTTCTGGACATGGAGTAGGGGTCATTGGGGGTGTATGGGGGGTGGCAGTTGTGAATTTCCTGCATTGTGCAGGGGGTTGGACTAGATGACCCTGGTGGTACCTTCCAACTCTATGATTCTATAATCAGTGAGCTGCAGATGCAGGAGGGAGGCTGCAAAGTTGCATTTCACTGATGGCAAATTTGACCTGGATCCAATTTATTGTGTCCCAACGTTTTCCAGCCATATATATCTAGATGGCACTTCAGGTGGGGACTCCAGTCTCTAACATGAACTGTGACGGCATAAACCAAGTGCCAGTGCTTATACAAAAGCAAATTGCCAGCGCTTATTAAAAACTGAAACTAGCAAATAATATGACATATACTTTATGTGTTTCCATAATTGCTTAATATCCAATTAGCTAAACTGCAGTGATTAGATTTTGTTTTGTAATAGTACCCCAATTTAATTTTGCACTGTTAATGGTGCTGGCTTTTCAATTTTCTCCCATTTCATTATACAAAGACATTAATCACAGTAATATGACAGTGGACAGGCCCTCCTTTTTGTGCAAGAGTTTACAAAGGTTAACACAGGGCCACTTTCTGTGCTGGCGACACTTTCATGATTGATGTTCTTGATATTACAGAAGCTCAGAAGGTGGCCTGCCCCAAAATTTAAGGGTTTCATTAAAAAAAATAAAAATAAAAGGATTTTTAAAAGGTTTCCAAATTAGAACTATACTTAGACAATGAGGTGGCACCATCACTGTTAAGCATGCCAATTCTGGAGTTTTATGCTCAAAAGTTTGAATCCCACTTAAGAGACACAGGTCTTTCGGGCATTGTTCAAGATAGGGCTTTCATGTTGCACCTACAGGCCATTTCCCTTTAACCCATCCCTCCATTGTTCAAAACTTTTAAATTGCTAAGTATGCATAATCATATTCACTCGTTGCTTCTGAACCCATTCTAAAATTTATATCCTGTTGAAATCCCAGTAAGCATTATTGGGAGCATGAACACATGAAGCTGCCTTATACTGAATCAGACCTTTGGTTTAATAAAGTCAGTATTGTCTATTCAGACTGGCAGCGGCTCTCTGGGGTCTCTTTCACATCACCTCTACCTGATCCTTTAACTGGAGAAGCCTGGGATTGAACTAAGCAGATTCTGAGCCATGGCCAGGGCTTAAACATCTGTCTTTTTTCTCTGCAACCACAACGTAGTGGGACTCTGGGATTTAATAGATTTCTCCCTTTCTAAGTTCAAGTGGCACTCCAGCTCTGTACAAATGACTACCATTGTGTTGACCTGAACATGCAGGGAGGGACAGCAGGCACAAGTGCAGTGGTCCCACCCCACCTCCTCAATGGTTGCCAGCACGTGAGCATGGAGGAAATATCTGTGCACACACATCCTCCCCGTGATCAGCAACACTGCTTTCCAACCATTGCTGATCATGGGAAGGTAGTGTATGCACAGAAAACACTTCCTCCATGCATTTGCACCATGCAGGCAGGGGCGGTGCTACCATCAGGCAAACTAGGCTGTCGCCTAGGGCACAGACCTCAAAGGGATGCAGAACTAGCCTGAGGGGCACAGTTTTAGACCGTTTCGTTTCTTGAAAAACAACAACACAACTGACAATTTATATTTTTTATTGTAAGATAAGTGCCACAACAGTGCTATGGAATATAATTAATTATGTCTTATAAAAAGTTCTGTGCTTTTATTTTTCTACAAGACATCTGTTTTTGAAAATTGGTTAGCAATGGGGGGGCACAGATAGTTAGCCTTGCCTAGGGCGCAAAAATGACTGGCACCCGCCCTTCATGCAGGCAAGCAAGAAATTGTGCAAAGGTGGGGGTGGGAGGTTAGCTCACATGTCCACTGTCCCTCCCCAGGTGTTCAGTCAATGCACAGGATGCAGTCATCTACGCAGGGTTTCTGTTCGCCATGACTCCCAGTATATTATTGGCAAAAATCAGACCCCACAATCAGATTATACAAAATTTACTTTAAGGCATACCTATCACGAGACCATAGTGATGATAAATGGTAGCTTATTTCTCACAATTATGGTAACAAAGGTGATGATTCGCCAGAAACCAATAAAACACAACTGAAAAGAAAGATGATGACGACAACTCAAATAGGAAAGAACAGTTAATAACCAAGAAAAGAAGAGAGCTAAGATGAGGATAATGTATATAAACGATAGTTTGATAAGAAGAGAGGGCACAGTTGATGGAATAAGGAAAATATTGTTATTTTAGAATTTCAAAGATAAGATAAGATTAGATCTTATTTGGCCAAGTTGAGTCAGGCAGGATGTATTGATTCTACTGGTCAGATGTATAACCCTGGGCAATATTCTCAAAGTCCCTCTTGGTGTGGTGGAAAGTGTCATCAAGTCAATGCTGACTAATGGCGACCCTGTAGGGTTTTCAAGGCAAGAGACATTGGAAGTGGTTTGCCATTGCCCGCCTCTGCGTGGGCTGAGAGAGTTCTAAGAGAACTGCAACTGGCCCAAGGTCACCCAAGCAGGCTTCATGTGGAAGAGTGGGGAATTGAACCCGGTTCTCCAGATTAGAGTCTGCCACTTTTAACCTCTACCCCACGCTGACTCCCAAGTCCCTCTTGTGTGTGTGTAAAGTGCAGTCAAGTCGCAGCTGACTTATGGCGACTCCTTATGGGGTTTTCATGGCAAGAGACTAACAGAGGTGGTTTGCCAGTGCCTTCCTCTGTATAGCAACCCTGGACTTCCTTGGTGGTCTCCCATCCAAATACTAACCAGGGCTGACCCTGCTTAGCTTCCGAGATCTGACGAGATCAGGCTAGCCTGGGCCATCCAGGTCAGGGCCAAGTCCCTCTTACATGTTGGCAATACCCACAAATGTTTTTGGGAATTCCCCTGGCACCAGTACAGGCAACCGGAACAGTTCTGAAAGATGAAAGGACAAGTTTACTTTGTTCTTGGTGTTTGCTTTTATAGATGGATGTATATTGATTCTGCATGAGCTGCAGGTGTGAGTTTGCCCTGTTCCTTCTACCTGACCTTGAATCTTTTTAAAAATAACAATTTATTGCTGTAGCTGCCATACCCACAGGGGAATGCCCCTTGAAAAAGGAAGGACTTATAGGCCCTTGTGAGTGCCACTGAAAAAAGGGTTTTGGCCAACATGCAGGACATTCCTTTCACATATATACACTGATAGAGAAAATCTGAAAAAGAAAAAAGACCGCATGCCCTGAAGCAGTGGTCTTGAAATCCAGCCCGCCAGCTGGGCTTTCACTGAGAGTAGCATGTTCTGCTACCACCTGCTCCCAAGCCTTCTTAACAGTGGCTAGGGTTGCCAACCTCCAGGTAGTAGTGTTACAGGCTTTGACATATTAGGGCATATAAACTACTGTATTAATGTTGTACATGTGCAGAATTGTTCAATATAAAACCCTAACAGCTCATAAAAGCCCATTTAAAAAGATACAAGCCTGAGCATTCTTGGCCAAGGACAAATGTGACAAGCCAGAACAATGCTTGCACCTTATCCTTGAAAGACTTAAATGTCACCGAGCTCAATGCTTGTCCTTTATCCTTGAAGGACCTAGAATACTGCTAGCATCCTATCCTTGAAGTGTCATGCAGGAATTCCACTTGTATTCCTGTACTAAAAGGTCATCACCTTCACAAACATCTGTCCTACAATCTTGTATTTTGCTGACTAATGTACTGTAACATTATATTGGGTTTTAATATGATAAAATGATAGTAGAAACTTATAAATAGGTTCATTTTATTCGTATTATCCAGGAGATGAGAATGATGGTAAAATTAAAAATATAGAGAGATAACATGACTCAAAACTGACTGTTTAAAGTTTCGCAAAATAGCCTGATGGAAGGGGAAGTCCTTATATGGTAGTCTAAAGGGAAGCCACAGAGCATGTGCAGTACAACTGTATCCTGCTCGAGCTCAAGGTTCAAGCCCATTGAAGGTGACTTAAACAGTATAAATAAAGGCACAGAAGGGCTAGAATCTCAGACCTCTCTCAGAGGGTCTCAGAACACTGGCTATTGGGTATGTATGGATTTAAATATATTATTCTAGATATTGTGAATCAGAATTTTTGAACTAAATCAGACTTTTAACTGTTATATTATAAGTATTGAATTTGAAAACTGAGTATGTAGAACTTGTTTGCTTTAAAGTATACACTGTTACTGAATTTTAAGACTTTGTAATACTTGCATATACACATATATACATTAAATTACATTGAAGCAATTCAATAAAAAGACCCATTTTTATGTGAGTAAAGTAGTTGAGTCCTGCCTATGGGTGACTAACTGAATAAGATAACATACCACTTCTCAGGAAGTGGTCGATTCTAAGAGTATAGTCATATGAAACACACTGACCCGCTTCAGTAGCTGGAGATCTCCTGCTATCACAACTGATCTCCAGCCGATAAAGATCAGTTCACCTGGAGAAAATGGCCGCTTTGGCAATTGGACTCTATGGCATTGAAGTCCCTCCCCTCCCTAAACCCTGCCGTCCTCAGGCTCTGCTAATGTTTCTTTTGTTTCTTGTATATTTGTTGACAGATTACACTGAGAAAAGTTTACATGAGGAAATAAAAACCAGTGTGAAAATAAAGACTCATCATTCATTTCTCACAAGAGGGAAGAAAAATTGGGTTATCTGAATCAAATCAGACAGCTGGCAAAATTTCATCATGTCCCTAATTCTGCCCCATTCTGAATTGCAGTATTGAACTTTCTGAACATGGTTTTGAGGGGCCACTGAAACAGGTGAGTTGTTAGGAATAATTCCTAAGGCATCCTGTTAATGTTGCGATGCAATTGTCAGAACATCCTGCTGCTCCAATCTTGTCCCCAAAGGTGACATCAAGAAAATGACAATGTTCTTGTCATTCCCAGAAGAGCAATGGGATGTTACACTCTGATACAATCAATCCCTTTCCCCAGCTCTGATAGCATCATTAAATTGAAATTTTATTCTGCCCATTGAGGTATATAGAAGGATACAAACTGCAATTACAAGGTGAAAGTAGGTATAATTGCCTTGCCATTTCGTTTCACTAGGGAATAATACAATATCAATTATGTGAGGACTCCAAGGAATATTGGGGGAGGGTCCTAATTTTTTTAATGATTTTTTTTATTCAGCACATCAGTATGGAAGTCCCTGTGCAGTGATTGTATTTTTAGACTTCTCACAAGTAGAGTGGCAGAAATATTAGCATTTTAAAACTGTTGTTATTATTATTCAGGAGAACTGGTAAATGTGAGGTTACAATAATTTAATAAATGAATCTGGGCAAAGAAGAGTGCCAATAGTTCTCCCTGAGGCCACTGGCGCATTGGAGGTTTTGCCTTGAATTTGGGGCTCGCTAAAGGCACATTTTCCCCATCCGGATTCTCGAAACTCTGCATGGGGGCTT
Source organism: Euleptes europaea (assembly GCF_029931775.1). Classification (NCBI taxonomy): domain Eukaryota; kingdom Metazoa; phylum Chordata; class Lepidosauria; order Squamata; family Sphaerodactylidae; genus Euleptes; species Euleptes europaea. The sequence continues at coordinate 29,791,567 of NC_079316.1, read as the reverse complement.
ATTGTAAAGTTTTGAGAATGTGGATGGGGGAAATGTGCATCTAGAGAGCGGCAAATCCAAGGCAAAACCTCCTGTGCATAAATGGCCCCTGCCTTTTTCTTTACATATGAATGCCCTGTAGCTTAGTAAATGACTTATGGCCCAGGTCTTTACTGCTCAGGAGCAGGGAAAGTTTGAAGCAGGAAAAGACGCAAGGCTTCCAGGCTTGGGTTCTAAGGACCACTGGACTGATTTGAATGTTAGTGTGATGTTGTGCTGTGTAACCCCAAACAAGGTAAGAAAAGAAAGTAGGAAGTTTAGGATTTTGAAAGGGCTGGTAGTTGGGGAGTACAAGAAACCACTTTAGCTGTTTGCAAAGCAGGCCTTCGATCACATTGCTGAAGCTACGGCTAGTACCTGGAGGTTGGCAACCCTAGGCTCCTCCTTAAAGTATCACACTGTTTTAATGGGAGATCTCTATTGCTTCCTATTGTACAAATTCCCATAGCTGGCCCATCTATTCCAGATGTTCTCCAGATAGCACATTTGCTTGTAACTGCCTGTTATTTGTCCATAAAAAGTATATTACTCCATTACTGTACTAGATTATTGGGTTTTTAATGGCCAATGGAGACTCTCGTTCCTGTGCCAAGTTACTAACAAGTTGCCACAAGACTCTTCATCATTTCATGATGGCATAATGACGTCTAGGGGTAGGCACGACTGTGATACAAGCCCCATATACATGCTTCATTTTAAACATGAATTATAGCTGTTACATGAACAATGACTTTACCTTCTGTAAAGACTGTTTGCATGTCCAAATTCCAGAGAAACTGTTAACTGCAACAATTGAACATTCCTTTACATTTGCCCGTTAAGCAAAGACGTCAGCCGTAATGGAGCAAACCCTAGACCTTATTGTTGAAGAATGTTTTGAATATGTTTTATATGACATGTGTTTTATATCACAACCATCTACTAGGTACTGGATTAGGAAAGAGTTTTGTAAAGGACTGGTGTTGCCATTAGGCAGGGTGAGACAGTGTGCCTCAAGACAGCAGACTGGGGTGGGGTGAATATCTTTAAAGGCCTGCAAATTGTGGATGATTTACAGTACAATCCTAAGGAGAGTTACTCCCGTCTAAGACTGTTGAAATGAATGGGCTTAGCCTAACGTTCCTTAGGGTTGCACTGTTAGTTTACTTTTACCACCAGAGGGCCATTTGGATTTTCTACCTCGAGCACCACAATTTTATTTATTTATTTAGAAAGAACGTGGATATGCCATCTCTCCAAAGGTGGCTCGCAGCTAAACAATACAACAACACCAAACAAGCTAGGGGCATAACAACAGTAGAAAACAAATAGCAAGAAGCCTAAAATGGTATTCATAAAACAGTTCCCAGGCTAGAAACAGATCACAAAAGAGTTGAAAAGGATTGAACCCTCCCCCTTAGAAAAAAGTCAATTCTCCCTTGCCCTGCAAGCCTATTTGAAATTTTTAATAATCCCAACCTATAGATGAGCATTTTATTTAGCTAGGATGATGCGCTTCCGTCAGCAGTTCTGAGGAGCCATTATATGAAGATCATATTCCAGGACACATATTGCCGATGTAGACGGAGAGACCTTCAAACATGATTCACATGGTCTTGGATTTTCCATGGTGTAAGCATACGGACCGCCTAACTCCCGGACTGGTCATGGCAACCCCGATATGCAGGCACACGACTACTGTTCCAGCCGCGTGCCCACCCCAAGTGCCACGGGGACAGCCGCAGTTCGCACCAGTGAAACTGACACGGCCGCTCCTGTGCATTCCGAGCAGCCGGCAGCTGAGAAACAGAGGCCAGGGCAACCTCCAGTGAACCTGAAAGACTCCATGTTCCTGTTTAACTCTGATCCAGCCGCAGCCATTTCCTGGAAAACGGACAGTCACGTAGTCAGTGCCAGCAACCCCCCCTCCCATTGCAACATCAGCAGATTAATGGGCCATCAGCAGCGATCCTGATATCAGCAATGAGTCATTCTTCCAGCTATGTGGAGCAGTGATCCCCGGACATTAGCAGTATCGCGCCTATTGTCTAAGATCGTTAAGCTCATCAGCGAGATTCTCCCAGTTCCTCCCGGGTTGCACAACCCACTGGAATTAGAATAGATTTCCAAATTCCAACCTCCACACCCTGGTAGCCAAACATTAAATCCTTTGTCACCTTTTGCCATCTGGGAACCACGAAGGGGTAATCCAATCACCCGCCCCCAGAGAAACAGTATAACCGGGGTCGCCCACACCCATAACCTTACCTTAGGTCTTTCCCTGGCATATTTTCTGTTACTCTGTTGGTTTGGGTTTGCGCAGCCTGACCACGCTCCCTCCCGCCTCGCTGGTCGAGCCCATGGGAACCCCTTGCCCTCGCCCGCTCTCTATTTTCTTCTGTCTTAGTCTACTGGAACTTGGGACAACTCCTGTACAGGAAAGGTGCAGTATTACCCCACCAACGATCTGCCAGGTTGGCAGGAGGTTTTTTGGGTGGAGCTGAGGCAGGGATTGCGTGCACGCGGCTGCGCCGATGTGATTGCATCACTTCCGGTTGGGGAATTTGAGTGGTAAAAGGCCAGTTGCGATGCGTCACTTCCAGGTGTAGACTGGAAGTGTTGCGATCACGCCGGCACGACCACACGAGCATGTGATCCCCCTTCCAAGCTTGGCACTGTATTTTCAGGCAATTGTTTACCAATTTACCAAGCCCACCTGCTTGTCTGCCTGCAGAAGAAAGGCAGCGGGAATGGTGTCAGTGGCAGGCTTTTGACTGGCTTTCGACAGTCCTCTCTCTGAACATAGTCAGTTTACATTGTCTGTGCAATTATAGACAGACAACATGTCTCTGTTGGGGGGGGTGTCTCATTTTTTGCAAACCTGGAGGGGTCCCCTGGGTCTGCAAAAGAATACCCCCCTCTCTGAACCTGCCCCTCTTCCCTGGGTCTATAAATCTACACAAGGCCCAGGTTCAGCATAGGATGGAGGATGTATATTTCATCTTCTTTTTGTTAAGTTTTTGTTAAATGGAATTAATTTTCGTCCGCTTGGTTAGAAATGTGAGTGGATAGAAACAGGGGATTGGATCCAACCAATCTTTCTGCTGGTGAAAAAGGGAGGAGGGGTTCTCTTTGACTCCCAAGAAAAGCTGTGCTGAAGATCATGGTACCAGCATTTGCAAAAGCCATATGGGATGGGAGCTGTAGTCATTAGGGGAATTGGGTGAGACTGAAAGAAAAAGCTTGCTGGATCCAACCCAGTTAATTTCAGGCAGTTACTTTTAGGATCAAATTAATTAATCAATGTTATCTTTGAAAAGTTCTTCTAAGACATGCTGAAAGCAATTTGGTGCATTGGGATTCCAGCACAATCACAGTTTGTGAAAAGTGAATAATATGGTAAATATATGCTATCATTCTGGGTCTGTTAAAGTCATTTTTAGAAAGTTGTTTATGACATTGATTTGTATTTTAATAGAATGAGATCTACAAGAGACAAGATGGCAGTTAAAATGGATTCTGAGAAGACTCTGAAAAGATTTATAGAAAAACTACGTGTACTGTTCTGCCAAATTAAAAAGTTCTATGAATTACATGAGAGTTTTAAACACATACTTAATTGTCACATGGAACATAAAGCTGGCAGGATTTTGCACTACATTATTCAGTTTATTTATAGTTCATTGTTGCTTCTCCATATTAGGACTTTTGACTGACTACATTTTGAGATTACAGCTCTGGACTCCACAACTACCAGTCTTTCAGGATTAAGTACTCCTGTACAATCTCACAGTTTAGCAGGTCAAGTAGAATGATAATTTTTCAGGATAGGGTTCCCCCCCCCCCCAATGAGAATACAGTTTTACTAACCCTTAAATCATATGGACCAGAATTCCTTTATATATATGATAAGCTTTTGCCACTAAGGATAATTTATTCAGCACAGCAGTATTGAAGGAAAGAGGAAAATTTAAAGCAAATTATATAACTTCTACCTTGTTTTTATATAACTAAGAAGACCTAGCAGTACATTCGACTTGGAAATCTCAGATAATTTGTCATCAATGTATATAATTCTCAACATGGCCCCATCTGTGGATACCTAAAGCCAGAGATTGAAGCCATGAATACACAAGACAGATTGTTCTACAAACCTTAGGAAAACCCCAACTTTGCAGAAAAATCTGAAATTTAAAAACAAAATACATTGGGGGTAAGGTTGCCAACCTCCAGGTACTAGCTGGAGATCTCCTGCTATTACAACTGATCTCCAGCCGATAGAGTTAAAGACTTGATTTTTGTCAGGAAAAAGTAGGGGGAGGGGGGAGGGCCCTTTCTAGGGTTATTTTGGCCTTTGAGGGAGGACTTATTGGGGCCCGGCCTGCCATCAACCACTGGGCACCTTGCCACCAACTAACTTGCATAATTTATCTGTGCCCGGCTGCTTGCCTCTGTTCAACAGCAGCCCCACAAAAGACAGTGCGGTATGGCAGTTAGCATTTCAAATTAGGATCTGGGGGACTTGGATTCAAATCCCCACTCTAATTTGGAAGTTCACTTGATGACTTTGGGCCAGGGTATTTATACTTTCCGTTCCTCTACCCACAACAGACACCTTGTGAGGTAGGTGGGGTTGAGAGAGTTTGGAGAGAACTGTGACTAGCCCAAGGTCACCCAGCAGGCTTCATGCGGAGGAGTGGGGAAAACAAACCAGGTTCACCAGATTAGAGTCTGCTGCTCATGTGGAGGAGTGGAAATTCAAACCCGGTTCTCCAGATTAGAGTCCACCACTCTTAACCACTACAGCACACTGGCTCTTTATGGTCTCAGGCAGCACTTTATAGTCTCAGGCAGTGGTTTTCACATTGTCTGCTACCTGATCCTTTTGAACTGGAGATGCTGGGGCCTGAACCTGGGGCTTGCTGCATGTACAGCAGATGGTGTAACCCCTGAGGCAGGGCCTTTTCCCCCTTTGTGGGACCAAAGCCTGAGAGTCTACAGTTCTCCTGAAAGCCACTTTGTGAGTCTTAGTGATCAACAGTTCTGCAGAACTTGCAGGCTGGCCCACTGAATAGCATTATTTTGGTTGGTTCTAATACGAGGATTTGTATAACTTTTGTTTTTCGATTAGGCCTACAATCTAATATGACCTAAAGTACCAATATTCTAAGCATTCAATCACTGTGTACCATTGGCTTCCATAGAACCTCTCTTCTAATTGCTATATCTTCCCACATGAAGCAACAGCTACTGTCTCAGATGAAAGTGCATTGTTCATGTCAAATTATGATTTATTAATGGCCTGCAACTGTAAATCTAAAGCAGCATAAAGCCACAGACAATTTAACTTTATTCCTAATGCATGACCTAGCTAATCTGAAGTTAAATTTTAGTAGCCAGATTTATATTGATTTGGCTGAAGGCCAGCAGTGTAGCTAGGCGTGCCAACCTCCAGGTACTAGCTGGAGATCTCCAGCTATTACTACTGATCTCCAGCCGACAGAGATCAGTTCAGCTGGAGAAAAGGGCCGCTTTGCCAATTGGTCTCTATGGCATTGAAGTCCCTCCCCAAACCCTGCCCTCCTTAGGCTCTGTCCCCAAAACCTCCCGTCGTTGGCGAAGAGGGACCTGGCAACCCTAAGTGTAGGCCTTGCATGTGGAAGGGAGGCTCTCCTTGTTGAGAAATCAGAGGAAGCATCCATGACTTTGCAGTATCTTCAGAGAGGCCGTTGCCACTGAAGGAATAAGAACTCTGAACCAGGAGGGAGCTTATGTATCTTATTTATTTACAAAATGTATATGCTCTCTTTCTGCCCAATCAGGGCCACCAAAGAAGTTTAATAGTTAAAACAAATGCATATTAAGAGCACGTAAACCAGATATTAAAACATATCACAGAAAGGAGGGAGCATTGAGGGAATGCCAGAGGATACAAAAAGTCTTCACCCATTGGTGGAAGACAGGGACAGACAAATATCCCTGGGGTAAGGTTGCCAACCTCCAGGTAGTAGCTGGAGATCTCCCATTATTATAACTGATCTCTAGGTGACAGAGATCAGTTCACCTGGAGAAAATTGCCGCTTTGGAAGATGGACTGTATGGTATTATACCGCAATGAAGTCCATCCCCTCCCCAAACCCCACCCTCTTCAAGTTCTACTCCCAAAATCTCCAGATATTTCCCAACCTGGAGCTGGCAACACTACCTTGGGAAGAGAGTTCCATAGTTTGGGTGACATGGCTGTGAAGCTCCTCTCTTTGGTTGCCACCTGCCTAATCTCAGAAAGTGGGGACACCTGAAGCAGGGCCTCAGAAGATGACCTTAGTGGTTGTGTAGGTTCGTATGGAGGTAAGCAGTGTACCTTGAGTCTATGAAACAGACAGTTGACAAAGACAGTTTTAAGTCCCAGCTGTACTGCAAAATAAGTAAGCATAGCACTTCAGGACACTGCAGTAAAAACCCTCACACCCATAGACTATAAATTAAGAATCTCATATCTGCCAACAGAGCTATCATCTTTTACTCAACCAAGTTATAAGTGAGATATGAATTTGACATCTAAGGGAAAAAACTGAAAAGAAATGGGAAATAAATTAAAAATTCAGATCTCTCTGGTGATTCTTATAAGAAATGATATGAAAGGCTTGAAAGCTACCTTGATAATGAAGTGACTCTTCCTCAGTATAAGGAATTATATTATTAGGGTCATGTTTCCTCAAGACTAGCATGGCTTCAAAGATAAGAACTGATATTGCCTTGGAGAATAGCGCCTGCCCATTATTCTGAACAGGTGAAAAAATATTTATGAAGTGCCTCACAAAGAACAAAAGCAAGGAGACAGCATATAAAGTTGCTGTTATTAACACAGGGTCCTAAACACCTGGCAATTAAATTTATTTCCTGCTATCTTTTAGAGCAATTACATTTTTAAGTCTTTCTCAAACAACAGATTTTGCATAACACAGCACAATAGGCTGGGAAGAAATGGGGGAGACAAGCATTGTGGAACAACGTTGGTCCTCCAGCATCACCATTAACTTTCCTTTCCTTTCCTTTCCTTTCCTTTCCTTTGCTTTCCTTTCCATAAGACCTGGCACTTGAAAAGCTATTTGAAGATCACACATTTTGCACATAGAATATAGAAAACCTGCTTGTCTGTAATGGTGCACACTGAACTGATATATGCCCACGATATAGGACTCATATGATTGCTTTGCCAAAAGGGCACCATAACCCAAGCTGCCAAAACACATTAGCCCCCATCGAAAGAAAGGGCTCTTTTATGTTATTCTAAATTAGAAAAATGACTGTTCCTCCCTAAGACTATTTTTTAGGGACCATTTCTATATTTCCTAATTTCTGTTCCTCTTTATCTACATCTGGCACTCTGCCTAGTTTCTCTGCTTGCATTTGGGTTCTGCAGTTGATTGCCTCTTAATATTGCCAATGCCAACCTCCAGGTACTAGCAAAAAGCAGCACGAAGGCTCAGTTGAAGTCAATAATACAATAGTTTACTAAATGCCTATAACATCCGTTATAATTCTCTGCATTGCAAAACATAAATTACATAACATGAACACAAATAAGGAATCATCAATTACTCAGAGGAACGAATTCCATGAAAGAATATGTCCTTTCAAGCGCTACTGGAGCTGATGTATGTGAAGGTGTTCCAAAGTTGTGTCAAGGAAGTGGTAAGCCGTGGCTGTTTCCACTGATTCCAAGACCGCAAATGTGCCCAGCCGGTGCACTCCATGTCTCCGATGAGAATAAAGCAAGCCGAGTCCCATCAACAAGATGACACCACTAGATCGGTGTACGTTTCGCAAAATTGCTTCATCAGTTGGTCTCCAAAATATTTATCATCACTGCAAATTGCTACATTTCAAACTTATAAGGGTATGCAATACCTCACACAATATGATTAATAGACCTCAAGGGTTCTTCTATCTTCCTATCTTCCCTCCCTTCTCGAAACCCTGCCTTCCTCAGGCGCCACCCCAAAAACCTCCCGCTGGTGGTGAAGAGAGACCTGGCAACCCTATCTTAATAGGGTAAGGATATTATTTCACTAGAATAATTTGTGTTCACCAGAGTAGTGTTGTGTGCTCCACAGAGACAAGGAATGATTATATCCCTTCCAGTGGCCATAACTTGATCATAGGATCACTCTGATACTTGCAACCAAATAAATGTACATACAATGAACTATAAGAATTCAATTCTTTTTTTTTTTTTTTTAAAAACCCTACTTAAATACGGTTAAGCAACATGCAATACAGGATACAGTAATTTTTCATTCAAATAATAGTTCTAGTAAGAATGGCTATTTAATTCAAATGTTTTGCACAAGTATATTATTTGTGCCAGCGGTGACTGAAAGTGTGCCCTGATTCTGTTAAATAGCTGTACCCAAATTAAAAAGCTAATTTCTAAATTGATCTACATTGTACAACTAATGAACATATAATATTATGCCCTTAATTTCATTTTCTGAAGAATGCTTCACAGACAGACTAATGCTGTCTTTCTACTCTGGCTGTCCTTCACCCTTGAGCTGTAAAAAGAATGCATGTCTAATGCTTAACAAAGTAAAAAAATAAAAAGTCAAATAGCAATGTTGGAGAAAGTGTTGGAAATAGTGCAGTTTTCCTTTCACAGGGTCAATTCGTACCATACACAATAAGCAAAAAATTTTTAAAGGAAGCAAGAATAATTTACACTTTCTGTTTTTCCATTCACACCATAATGTGAGAAGTGAGACCCATAGATTTCCTCCTTGGTGAGGTTCATCAGTTACAGAAGACAACTGGGAGCCACAGTTTTAACCACCAGGACCCAAAGAAGTCTACTTCCTATATTATCACAGGAACAAGTCAAAAGAAGCATGAATCCCGCCTCTGTTTCATTGTATGTCTAAAGAACCGCCTTTCCCAACATGACTTACTTCAACAGCTGAGCAAAGTTTGCTGAAGGTGAAATGGGTAAGATCAACAACTCCCCATAACTGGAGCATTTTCTGTCCTTGCTCTCACTTTGTGGAATGCCCTACATGAGAAGGTCAGGAGGGCTTCCACATTTCTACAGAATGTACAAGAGGACATTTTTATAAAGGGAATAGGGCTGTAGTAAACTAGAATTGTTCAGGAGGACACTGCCAATGGGACAAGGCACTGTTTATTGTATGTATTTCTTGTTTTTATTGCATTGTTTTCTAATTTCCATAATGCTCCTTTTTGCATGTCTTATGTCACATCTTAAGACTGTTTTATTGCATTGTTTTCTAATTTTGTAATCCAGCCTTATTACTGTGTTTATTATATATCTCATAGTGTTCCTATCACATTGCTAAGGTGTGAGGGTCTCTGTCTTTGTGTCTCTGCTTTCCATCACCTGCGGTGTTATCAGTGAACTCGTAAAAGCAGTTCACACCTTCTGGTCTCAGGCGCCAGGCCTGATGGCCCATGTATCTTCCCCCCCGCTGTTCTTCCTGCCAGTACTCCCTCAGGCCGGTGCGGCCTTGGAAGTGTGATAGCCGCACCAGACTTCCTGGGATCCGTCTGATGTTTTGTATTATGCCAAGCTTGTAACTTCCCATAACAATAAGTGTGAACCCCAGTGCCCCAGTGCCCTGGAGTCAATATATTCTGTAAACCCGTATAGCCCCTCACTTGCAACTTTCTACCTGTGCCTGTCTCATCTCCTGAAGGCTTCAATAAATCTATTGTTTCTGTATCAACGTCTGAGCAACTGATTTGGAGAAGCAAACTCAGAGAGGGGGATCTCTCACATTAAGTTGCAAGTCTTTGCCTCTCGGACTGCAGCTGTACCGCTTTGGACAGAATGTCAGCCGACGAGGACACCACCCCTAACCCCGATGCCCCCAAGGAACCGGACGAGCCGGAGAAGCCGGACCCGAAGGAGGAGGGAGCCAAGCCAAAGAAACCGAAGGGTCGCGCCCCCGACCAAGATCGGGACGGACGTCCCCGGGGGCTTACTTATTGGCTGGACTCTCCCAAGGGCTGCGGACTGCGGACTGCGGCGAAGGATCGCCGGTTGGCCTTCCCCAGCACGGGACTCGAAGGGGACCCGGCCCGCAAAGAGGCCCTCATGGAGGAAGAACGAAAGCAGTGGCAGGAAGACCGCCGGGCTATGCAGGAGCAGATGGAGATCATGCAACGCGTAATGGGTGAGATGGCCACGACCCTAGATGCGCTGAAGTTGCAACCTCCAGCCGGTGCTCCCCCAGACGGGGCGCCGGTAGTTCCGCCCGCAACCCCTGCCCCCCCGGCCCGTCGGGACCTGAAAGTCACGTATGACGGGTCGGGAGACCAGTTGACCTTTTTTATGGTCCAAGTAGACATTTTTATGCGGGAACAAGGCCGAACCTTCGTTTCTGAGGAGTCCCGGGTGCAGTACGTGGCTTCCTTACTGCAAGGGGAGGCGGCTGCCTGGATGGTGTTGCAGTATGAACTCCGCTCGCCGGTGCTGCGAACCCTGGACGAGTTCATGGTAGCACTCCGAAACCGTTTTGAGGACCCGACTCTGGGTGAGCGGGCTAAAGCCTCCCTGATGCAACTGCGCCAAGGGACTAAGTCGGTGGCGCAGTATGCAAGTGAGTTCCAGTCACTGGCTAGCCGAATTCTGGACTGGAGTGAAGCTACCTTGGTACAATGTTTCAGGGAGGGTCTCAACCCAGACCTCCAACATTGGGCCTTCATGCAAGGGAACCCCCCGGATGTGGAAGGTTGGGTTCGCCATGCTGCTGACATCGAGAATCGCAAACAACTCCTGAACTTGTCCAAGCAACGGCTTGGGCGAGACCCCAGGCCCCGAGGTGACCGTGGCCGGGAACTCCGGCAAGGGGGTGGCGGGGGTCTCTCGGCCGCGGAACGCCGCAAGCGGTTCGAGGCCGGCGTCTGCCTGATCTGCGGGGGAAAGGGTCACTTTGCATCGCAATGCCCCTCTCGCTCAGGCCGTCCGACCCCCCCCCGCCAAACCCAGGCCGAGCCGACGAAACCGGCCGCCGACAGCCAGCCTCGCCGCAGAAGTGGACCACTGAGCCGGCGCTCCGGCGCACCCTCCGCTCTCCACGCGCGCCCCCAGGATGGGGCATCCGACTCTACGGTCCCATCGGGGTCCCGGATTACAAATACCGTCTTTGATTCGGACGGCTCCCCGGAAGCCACCACCCCGTCCCCCTCTTCCAGCGAGGAGGAAGAGTGGGAACAGCCGGCAAAAAACGCCGTCGGTCTGCTGTAGAGGGGGCTCCGCAGCAGACCGTCCCTATCGTTGTGCAAGGAGCTCCACCGATGGTAAGCGCCCAAGAGGACAATGTATTTGTGCGTGTTCATCTGTCCCTACCCAAAGGGGGTCCCCCGTTAGAGGTCCCCGCGTTGGTCGACTCGGGGTGTGCCCGCACCATGATAAATGAGGAAACTGCCAAGAAGTTGGGTGTCCGGCGCAAGCGGCTTCCGGGACCCCTCCGTTTTTCCCAAATGGACGGGAGTGACTTTAAACGGGGCCCTGTGACCCACAGAACTGCAGCCGTGATTATGTCCGTGGGGGAACATTGGGAACGGTTGTATTTCACCATCGCCCCTATTGTAACCCCTGTGGTGTTAGGGATGAACTGGTTAAGGGGACACAATCCCTCCATTGATTGGGTTAAACGGGTGCTTTCCTTCCCCGAAAACCCCTGTGGGTTGCATGACAAGGAACGGGTACTCAGAACTCCAGCCGCCGCACTGGTAGGGTCCCCCGCCCCAGTCTCTCCTCAATTACCCTCTGAGTACTCGCAGTTTACTGATGTTTTCGATGTTAGAGAGTGCGACGAACTGCCTCCCCACAGAGAAACGGACTGTGCCATCGAGATTGTAGGGGAAGGCAAACTGTCTAAGGGAAAGGTTTACCCCATGAGCCCTAGTGAAAAGACTGTATTGCGAGACTATCTGGATGTCAATCTGGCGAGGGGTTTCATACGCCCCTCCAAGGCTCCTTATTCAGCCCCAGCTTTCTTTGTAAAGAAAAAGACGGGAGATTTAAGACTGTGTATTGACTTTCGCAGACTGAACGCAGTCACCCAGTCTAATGCTTACCCCCTCCCTCTTATTCCTGACCTTCTAGCACAATTAAAGGAGGGCCGAATCTTCACCAAACTGGACTTGGTAGAAGCCTACCACCGCATTCGCATCAAAGAAGGAGACGAACCCAAAACGGCCTTTTCCAGTTGTTTTGGGATGTTTGAGTACCTGGTCATGCCGTTCGGACTTTCGGGGGCTCCGAGTGTCTTTATGCAATTAATTAATGAAGTTTTGCATGATTTACTGTTTCGGGGGGTGGTGGTATTTCTCGATGACATTCTTATTTACTCTGAGACCATGGAAGAACATGTGCGCCTAGTGCGAGAAGTGCTCCAGCGGCTGCGGGAGCACAAACTGTATGCTAAGGTGTCCAAGTGTGAATTCCACCAACCTTCTATTACATTTCTGGGGTATGTGATTTCCCACCAAGGGTTGGAAATGGACCCCGCCAAGGTCCAGGCGGTGCGGGACTGGGAAACCCCCACTACCCGCCGCCAACTTCAACAGTTTTTGGGGTTTGCCAACTTTTACCGGAATTTCATTCCCAACTTTGCCCAAGTTGCGCTTCCCCTCACTGCCCTGTTGCGTACCAAGGACAGGGGGGCTAGCGCCGCACTCCCCTCAGCCCGTCTGCAATGGTCTCCCCAGTGCCAGCAAGCTTTTGAACGTTTAAAGCTACTTTTTTCATCCGAACCCGTTTTGGCTCACCCGGATTGCACCAAGCCCTTCGTGGTGCAGGTGGATGCCTCGGATGTAGCCATGGGCGGGGCCCTATTGCAGAGGGATGAGGGGGGACGGTTGAGGCCATGCGCCTACTTCTCCAAGAAGTTTTCCCAGTCCGAAATCAACTGGGCCATTTGGGAGAAGGAGGCAGCAGCGGTCAAACATGCCCTTACCATATGGAGACACTTCTTAGAGGGGGCCGAGCTGCCGTTCGAAGTGTGCACAGATCACAAGAATCTTGAGGCTCTCAAGGGAGCTAGAAAACTCAATGCCAAACAAATTCGGTGGGCCCAATTTTTTGCAAAATTCCGGTTCACCCTCAAACATGTCCCTGGCAAAGAAAATGCCCTAGCTGATGCTTTGTCACGACTTCCCCAGTATCGCAACGATTTCGATCGCCCCGTCGACTCCCTGTTCACTCCCGAACAGCGAGGGGAAGTCCCTGGCTTGGCCGTCACCACCCGATCCCAAGCCCGCCAACCGGAGACCCCCCCTACGCTCAAAGGTATCCCGGAAGCATTCCAACAGCGACTCCGGGACGCCTCCTTACAGGAGGAGGAGCACCATCTCCTCCCCACTGGCTTGGAACGAACCAACACTTGGTGGGTGCAAGGGGGGAAACTATATGTCCCATCTTCCCTTCGCAAAGAAGTATTGGGACTTGTACATGGGGCCAGGCTAGCGGGTCATTTTGGTTTCATAAAAACGCTTCACCTGGTTCGAAGGCAATTCTGGTGGCCCGGTATGAGATCTGATGTAGAGTTGTATGTGCGCAGCTGCCCCACCTGCGCCACAGCCAAGAAACGGATGGGAAAACCCCCGGGGCTTCTCAAACCGCTTGAGAACCCCTCCCGTCCCTGGGAAGTCATCGCCATGGATTTTATCACCGACCTACCTCCAAGTCGGGGGAAAACGGTTCTCTGGGTTATCACAGACCTCTTTTCCAAACAGGTTCATTTCGTTCCATGTGCAGGTCTTCCTTCAGCCCAGGGCTTAGCTAAACTGTTCATCACGCACGTCCTCAGGCTACACTCGATCCCGAGGAAGGTCCTCTCCGACCGGGGGGTCCAGTTTGTTGCCAAATTCTGGCGGGCTTTCCTAAAGTTAGTGGGAGTGGAGGAACAGGGCCTTTCTTCCGCCTATCACCCCCAAACGGATGGTCAAACGGAACGAGTAAATGCGGTAGTAGAATGTTATTTGCGTTGCTATGTAAATTTCCACCAGGACGACTGGGTCGACCTGCTGCCATTTGCCGAATATGCGTACAACAATGCGCCTCATTCCTCTACCGGCTTTAGTCCCTTCCAAGTTATATACGGGACGGATTTTGGCCCTTTCGGTTCTGCCCCCGTCTCGCCAGAGCTCCAGTCTACCCCTGATCTTCAGGAGTGGATTCAGGTGGTTAAATCCACCTGGCCATGGTTGCTCAAAAATCTGGAAAGGGCAAAAAGCAAGTACAAGGAACAAGCAGACAAACACCGGTCTCCGGGATGGGAACTCAAGGTGGGGGAGCAAGTCTATCTGTCCACCAAAAACCTCCGCTCTCTTCGCCCCTGCAAAAAACTGAGCGACCGTTATGTAGGACCTTTCCCCATTACCAGAGTAATCAACGAGGTTACCGTGGAACTGAGTCTCCCTAAGACTCTCAAGGGAGTTCATCCAGTCTTCCATATAAGCCTCCTCAAACCTTATGTAGCAGCTCCCCAGTTCCACCCCCCTCCCGCTCATGAGATTCCTACCGTAGTAGGAGGGGATACCCATTTGGAAATATCCAAGGTTTTAGATTCCAAATGGAAGAAAGGGAAACTGTTTTACTTTGTTCGCTGGAAAAACCTTGGCTCCGCTCATGACGAATGGGTGGCCGCACCCCACATGGCAGCTCCTCGCTTGGTCCGAGAATTCCACCTCGCTTATCCCGATAAGCCTCGTCCTCTCGGAGGGGGGCCTTAAGGGGGGCAGAATGTGAGGGTCTCTGTCTTTGTGTCTCTGCTTTCCATCACCTGCGGTGTTATCAGTGAACTCGTAAAAGCAGTTCACACCTTCTGGTCTCAGGCGCCAGGCCTGATGGCCCATGTATCTTCCCCCCCGCTGTTCTTCCTGCCAGTACTCCCTCAGGCCGGTGCGGCCTTGGAAGTGTGATAGCCGCACCAGACTTCCTGGGATCCGTCTGATGTTTTGTATTATGCCAAGCTTGTAACTTCCCATAACAATAAGTGTGAACCCCAGTGCCCCAGTGCCCTGGAGTCAATATATTCTGTAAACCCGTATAGCCCCTCACTTGCAACTTTCTACCTGTGCCTGTCTCATCTCCTGAAGGCTTCAATAAATCTATTGTTTCTGTATCAACGTCTGAGCAACTGATTTGGAGAAGCAAACTCAGAGAGGGGGATCTCTCACATAAGGTTTGTAATCTGCTAGAAAAGCAAGCTATAAATAAAGTCAATAAATAAAATCTGCAAGCGGCAGACTCACAGTTCACCTCTACAATATCAGATCCTAAGAACCTACTGGCTCTCTTCAGCATCGAAGATGCCGCTCAAGAAGAAAATATGAAAATGAAGCAAGTCCAAAGCAGAGAAGAGAGCCTCTGCATAAGTAGGGTTTCAGGGAGCCATACTGGGCCAAAGGTTCTTTTTTTCTTTTCTTTTTTTGAACAGACCAAAATGACACAAAGTAAAATTCAAGTGTTTTTTAGTTCTCCAGAATTCTTCATGAGGTTGGATTTAAAATTAAAAACAAAGGAGTAGAGCAGGGGTGGGGAACCTTTTTCCTGACAAGGACCATTTGCACATTTATAATATCTTTCGGGGGCCATACCAGGTGTAGATCTCCCGGTGGGGGGGGAGGCTAGGGTTGCCAGGTCTCCAGCCACCACCTGGAGGTTGGCAACCCCAGGGGAGACCACACAGAGAAGGCCTGCAGGGCGCCCCCACTCCCCCCTCCCAGGTGGAAGGGCAGCCAGCGGTGGGCCCCAGCAAACGAGGTGCCAGGGGGGCGCAGCCCGCAGTCAATCGGCAAGGGAGGAAGGAAAACAGAGAAAGAGGAAAAGGGAGGGAGGGAGAAAGAAAGAGAAAGGGAGAAAGAAATGGAGAGAGGGGGAGAAAGAAAGAAAGAAAGAGAGAAAGGGAGAAAGAAATGGAGAGAGGGGGAGAAAGAAAGAAAGAAAGAAAGAAAGAAAGAAAGAAAGAAAGAAAGAAAGAAAGAAAGAAAGAAAGAGAAAGAAAGAAAGAAAGAAAGAAAGAAAGAAAGAAAGAAAGAAAGAAAGAAAGAAAGAAAGAAAGAAAGAAGGACAGAGGGAAAGAAAGAAAAGGACAGAGGGAAAGAAAGAAAAGGACAAAGGGAGACAAAGAAAGAGACAGAAAAAGAGGGAGAGAGGGAGAGAAAGGAGTGACAGAAAAAGAGGAAGAGAGAAAAGCCTCCCACACACACACAGGCAACTGGGCCCCAGCCTCCCCACCTCCCCCGCCCACACACACACACACCCTACGGCGCATGGAGCCCCGAGCGACTGGTCCCCCAGTCTCTGTGCCCTCCCCCCCCAGAGTCCATAAAAGACCTCCCTGAAGCCCGATTGGCTCCTGCATGCATGCTCTGTTGCCTGGAGCCGCCAGCCTCTCCCCCCCCCTCGCTGTTCAACAGCCGACAGGCAGCGAGAGGGGCTTACAATGTGCTGCGGCTAGGGGGCAGCCTTGGGGGGAGCGTCCCTCCCCCTCCCCTCTCACCGACCAACAGCCGACAGCCGGTGAGAGGTGGTCCAAAGGGCACTGCAGCGCCCCTGTAAGCCGCGGCCCCAGGAACACCCTTGGGGAGAGCCGGTCTGCGCCCCGCCTCCGTGGCAGGGCCCCGGAGCTCCCGAGGGCCACAAAAAATGTCCTTGGGGGCCGCATACGGCCCCCGGGCCTGAGGTTCCCCATCCCTGGAGTAGAGGGAAAATTCAATTCATCGTCTTGGGGCTTTTTCTTTGCACCCTCTGCAGCAGCACTAACAATTTATCTGGCACCCACCAAAGGTTTTATAAAGTGGGTGGAGTCATGTTAGGGTTGCCAGGTTGCTCAGGAGCGGGGATCGTATGCGTGGCCATGCTGATGTGATTAGCTCACTTCCGGTTTACACCCGGAAGCTGCATCGCTTCCAGGTGTAAACTGGAACTGACGTAATTGCATCAATGCGGTCGTGTGCGCAGGATCCTCACCCCAGCTCTGCCCCAAAACCTCCTGCTGGAGGAGAGGGGGAACCTGGTAACCCTAGGACAAGTAGGGCTTTTGCCCAGCAGAGCTTCTGATAGGCCACTGGATATCTGATTGGCTGTGCAGATGTAAAGAATGTTGCCTTGGCAACAACTGCCACCAGTATTGTTTTTGTTCTCTGACTCCTCTTTCCCAGTTTTGGACTTCCTCTGGGGGGGGGGTGCGCCTCCCATTTTATGGCCGCACCCACCACCCTGTGCCAGAATTCAAAAGTTGCCAACAGGCTCAACAAGGTTGGGCACCCCTACTCTACCGAATGCCCTGCAGTCTCAACAGGTGCTGGGAGAAGTTGCACCAAAGATTGGACCTTAGACTTTCTGGGAAGAAAAATTTGAAACAAGGGCAGCACAAAGTAGTAATTTAAAAAAATAAATAAATAAGAGGACAATGTTTATTGCCTATTGTTCACCTTGTGTTAAGAAACTAATAACTCAGACCCTGTGGCAAGTGTAAGTGTTTGGTGTTCACTTACAAATACAAGCAAACACAGGAAGAGTGGGTAGATGTGGCAAAAATGGTCTGAGATTCCCTGTCCAAAGTCAAGGTAAGAGTACTTAACTTAGGTGATTTAAAAAAACAACAACAGTGCATCAAATTCAGCCCCAATTTATCTTTGTTTTATTTTATATTTTGCCTTCAAGCCAACTTAGGGCAACCCTGCAGGGTTTTCAAGGCAAGAGATGTTCAGAGGTGGTTTGCCATTGCCTGCCTCTATGTAGCAATCCTAGACTTAACAGACTCCCATCCAAATACTAACTAGGGCCTAGCTTCTGAGAATCAGATGAGATCAAACTAGCATCTGCTATTATATAAATGAGCACCTTGCAAGAACAGTACAGTAATGGCTATATTCCAAATAGAGAAATCCATCCAAGAAACCCAGCACATTTTGTTGATTAGAGGGAATCTATAATTAAGGAAACATATAATGAATACATAAACAAGCCCTAAGATGCATTAAATCACCTTACAGAGAATGCAAAACATGTTGTAATTGGTTACAATTATAATAAAAAGCACATTTATCTCACATGAGCTGTGAATGAGTTGTAGGGAAACTTTGTGAATCTGAAGGTCAAATCGACAAAATATTTTGAGAATGATGGTTATATCTGCGGAAAGAGACTTTCAACAGATGGGTTGTTTCACAGCAGCTACAACAGACTGAAGGGAAAACATTTTACTGAATTTATTTCATTTTTGCAGATGAGTTATTTAATATAAAATGAAAGGTGGCTTAACAATTAGTATTCTTGGCAATTTCCCCCATGCCTCTATATTCAAAAACAGCTCAACATCTGGATATTCTTTTCTCAACCAGCATTTTGAGGTCAAGGCAGAATTGTTAATCATTTTTATGGGGCAGAGATTTATAATCTGCAAACAACTATAAATGCCACCAAAGAAAACATTTCTTGCATCTGAAAATCTTACATAGCAAAGATATTCATGGCAGAGATCAGATTGATCACGTAATTTCTAAATACTACATATTTTAGTTGAGTAACAAGGAACTAGAAGAATCAAAAGTATTTTTGTAAGCTCTGGAAAGACGTAAAATAGCAAAGAAACATGCTTGTTGGGCTGACAATTAGTGTTTGGATTGCAAACTGTATTCATGCAACAATTGCCTTTTCAGATAACTCTGTGTGCTCAGTGAACATGGATTTTGGAGAAGGAGAGTAGAAGTGGGATCTCAGCATCAAGTTCTATGTATGGTTTTTGGTATAGAAGAAGAAGAAGAGTTGGTTTTTATATGCTGATTTTCTCTACCTTTAAGGAGAATCAAACCGGTTTACAATCACCTTTCCTTCTCCCCACAACACACACCTTGTGAGGTAGGAGCGGCTTAGAGAGTTCAGAGAGAACTGTGACTAGCCCAAGGTCACCCAGATGGCTTCATGTGGAGGAGTGGGGAATCAAACCCGGTTCTCCAGATTAGAGTCCATCGCTCCTAACTACTACACCATGCTGTCTCCTAACCTCTGCACCGTGTTGGTGTCAGACTAGGGCTGGGAAACCCTGGTTCAGTTTTCCTCTCAGTCACTCTTTCTCACCTAACCTACCACACAGGGTTGTTGTCAGGACCAAATGAAGGATGAGAGAACATGTACACCACCCTGACCTTAGGGCTGCCAATCTCCAGGTGGGGCCTGGACCTCTTCCCCAATTACAACTGATCTCTGGACTTCAGAGCTCAGTTTCCCTGGAGAAAACTAGAGCTTCAGAGGGCAGACTTTATGGCAGGGACCCCCAACCTTTTTGAGCCTGTAGACACCTTTGGGAATTTGGCACTACAGGGTGGTAGCTGTTATGGGAGGCCACAAAATGGCTGTTGCAGGAGGCGGAACCAACCACAAAATGACTGCCACAGGAGGTGGAGACACACAGTAAGAAAGACAAAGTGCAGGCAAAATGAGGGGCAATTTTAACAATGCACTGGGAAAGAGGAGTGAGAGAGCATAAAACCAATACCATGATGGGAGCTGCGGTTGAACCAATGTTATTATAATCTGCACAGCCAATCAGAACTCCAGTGGCCAATCAGAATCCCTGCTTGGTAAGAGCCTCATTTGTCCCAATCCACTTTCTAAAAACACTTTGTGGATACAAAGAAAGGTGTCACCTGCTATGACACCCACAGGCATTGCATTGGGGACCCCTGCTCTATGGTACACCATAGCTTCTAGGTGAGATCCCTTCCCAAATTCCCCCCTACCATGGCACTGCATCCAAATCTCCAGGATTTTCCAGACCAGAGTGGGCAGCCCTAACTGAACTCCTTGTGGGATGGGGTTGTGAGATAAAAAGTGCAGTTAGTGCCTACACGTATACATGGGGGCATGTATAGGGCTGTTTTTGCACAGCCAGGAACCATTAAAAGCAGGGTTCCTGAATGCATGAAAAGTATGCTGTGAATGTTTGTATACATGTATACATGTGTGGCCCTACACATGAGTGTCTACAGGTCTATATGGAATGAAGCTTGCCACCACAATCCCACACATGCACATTCATTATACGCACTCAGATCACCAGGAAATTACTGGTGACAATAACATGAAATAAAGTCAGGAAATAGGGTTGCCAGGCCCAGCAGTAGGATTAGGGCGGGTGGGGCTTGGACATGGGAGGGCTGTGTTATGTCAGTGATGGTGCCAACATAATTACGTCACTTCCAAGTACAACCCGGAAGTGACAATGGGTAGCTCTAGGAATTGTCAGAAACTGTCAGGCTGCTATCTCGGTTTCGTTATTGCCTCTGTCTCTGCGCTGTATTGTCTGCCCCCCAAGGTCGCATACCTAGGCCTGGGAACTCAGCTCCTGGGAAACTGTATTCAGCCTATGCGTGTAATCTCCCGCCTTTCCTGCCTTATAATATCTCCCAGCTAGTGAGTCTCTCATAGCTGTCATTTTATTCGTTTGCACTGTATGCCTATTTGACCAGTAAAAGCCATCTGTTTGGACTCTATATGACTTTGTGGTGATTTCTGGTTCTTTGGGCCAAGGGCTGACAGAAACCATAGAGTTTTCAATGATTCCTAGAGCTACCCATTGTCACCTCCAGGTTGTACCCAGAAGTGACATGCTGCCACAGATGTTGGTGGCGGCTTTTAAATTTTTCTCATGCTGCCATTCTGAGCGGTGGCGGACAACAGCCACAATCAGCAGGAGGCCTCCCACCAGAGCTGGAAGCCTGACAACACTATCAGGAAGGAAGGATAACATCGCAGAATTCAAAAGTTAAATTGGACAGAGGGAACGAACTGAAAGTGCTGTTTACAATTTGACTAGCAAACTTTTGAAAAAGATGTACTCCAAATAGGGTTGCCAAGTGCCAGGTGGTGGTGGGCAAACCCCCGCCAGCCCACCTGGCCGCCCACTGACCAGCTGAGGGTCGGCGGGCAATCTGTGCAGGAAGGGACAGGTCACTTCTGGCTCACATCCGGAAGGGCTGCATTGCAAAGGGCCGGTTTCCACTCAGTAAAGGCCTGTTGCGATGCGGCACGTCCGGGAGTAAAACGCATCACAAGGGACCATTTGAATGGAAAACGGCCCCTTGTGGTGCATTTTACACCCAGAAGTGCCACATCGCAACAGGCCTTTACACTCTTAGAATGTACCATTTACTGAGAAATGGAGTTATCTATTCAGCGAGACACCACTAGACCGGAATCAACGGTTCCTAGAAACTTGTTATTGCTTCTAGGACATCTCTTGAACACGCCAATAAATTTATAATAATGGACAAGAGTAGAAGTATATATAAAAAACACATTTATTTACATTATACAATATATGCTTTTTGGTTGCAAAGCCCTAAAATATCATATAAGGATAGACATCATTAGTCTTAAACATGTTTATGTAGCAAGTAATCATTCACATTCTCTATGCCTCCATAAAGGAGTATCTTAGTCAGAATATACTCATAAAGTATCCTTAGTGCAATGCACCTTCATTCAGAATATAAGGTTACAAAAATCCTGTCAAAATATGGTTAATTCTTTGGAGAAAGATTTGGTTAGAAGTATCCTAACTTAAATCATTCAAAACATCATAACATTTCTGTACAGAAGACACACTATACCTTGCTGTGTCATCTGTGTCATCTGGAGTCCTTTAAAGACTTCTATTAATATTCTTAACTGATCATCATTAAGGTCAGGCATTGTCTATGTACATGCTATGCATGCTCTTTCTATTTTTAGACAGCAATGCTGAATATATAAATACTATGTGTTAGCTTAAAGCTGTTTACAGTCTCTTTGACTGTGCCAATCTGTGTATGTGCATTGTGCATATCTCACAGAGTACAGAGAGTCTCCTTTCCCTTCTCTGGTCTCTTGCTCTGAGGAGGTTCAGAAGTCCCTCTGTTAAGTAGAGGACGTTCTGACACAATCTCAGAGGTCTAGCTATTATCCCGGTATTCAGGATGCTTCTTAGCATTGGTAAGCCAAATAGGCTTAGTTTGTAAGAATCCATAAATCTGATGGACTCTCAGTGTTCCAATACATGGAAAGATCACTGCACTTAGATTCCTATTCAAAGAATAGGAATTCTAAGGGTCTCTATCCTCTTCTAGGAATAGAGCAGTCTCACAAGAAGACTGTAAGTAAGATATGTTGAAATATCCAGATCTTGATATTTCAAGATATCTCTGAAAACTTCTGTCCACGCAAGAACAGAGTTTCAATGTTTTACATCTCAAGCCTTTTGAGATGGAGGTGCTACGCCAGACAGCTGCAGTCTGCCAGCCATAGAACTCTAAAGTGCCAGCTGGACTGTGGCTGTTATTTATACTTTTTCTAGACCCATTAAGAGTGAAGAGTGTTCCTTTTCCCCTCTTCCTTAGTCTTCAAAAGGGTACCTTTATTCCCCTTTCTTATCCGATACCAGGAGCTTAGTGGCTTCTGCTCCTGTCTTATGTCCTTATATGGATTTCCTTTTCTTTCAGTCCTCTGTGCCTAAAGTATAAATACTCATTTCTGAGTTACATGATCAAGTTACATATTTAATTTCTATACCATCCTCTTCGTTAGGACTATACGCATTAAATGAGACTACTTAGAAATCTGTAGCACAACGTTTAACTATATAACTAACAGAACACAATTATAGCTGACACTGTCACTTTGCAAAGTGTTTTGTTTACATTAGTTAGCAGGTTTGCATCTGGCAAGATTACAGTAGAACAAGGAAGCATATTACTCTTATCTTGAGAGAACTTATAATGCCTTTAGGCTATATTTTAAGCACAATTCCAACTATTAATGCACTCTTAGTACATTAAGATATCTTAAGACCTTGAAAAGGCCATTTAAGATTCTGACATCTGGCAGCTAAGTCAGAAAGATGACTTTTACGCTGCCCCTTCAAGGGCAAGCCAGAGTAACTTTAGTAGTTAGCTTTGATTAGAGCTAACCTTGAGCTAGCCTGTCAGCATGACACAGAGTTGCCTGTCAGCATGACACAGACTTTCATTATACATTACACATCGCTCTGTATGTGTATGATGTGTTTAAGCTCTATATGGAATTAATTCTGCACATGTTCACAAGATACCATGATCACGTCAGGGCCTGCCGTAGAAACCGACCCTTTGCAATGCAGCACTTCCGGGAGCGCGCACCCCTCCCCACCTCCACTCCAAGAACCTCCCGCCGAAGAAGAAGAGGGACCTAGTAAGCCTTTCTCCAAAAGAAAAAAAAAAGGAATTTCCTTGTTTGTGATGAGTATTTTTATTTATTTAATTAATTCATTTGTACCCCGCCTTTCTTCCCAATCCCCAATGCAGCTTACATTGTTCTCCTCTCCTCCGTTTTATCCTTGCAACAACCCTATGAGGTAGGTTAGGCAGAGAGAGTCTGACTGGCCCAAGGGCACCCAGCGAGCTTCCATGGTACAGTGGGGATCTGAACCTGGCTCTCCCAGATTAGAGTCTGACACTCTTAACCACTACACCAGACTGTCTCTCAGTAACTTGAAGTATAGAGGGGTTTTTCCTCCCTCGCAGAGACTTGGAATTTCAAACAGTTGGGCAGCCTCGTTGCAAGCCCAGACAGTAGTTAGAAATTCCAAAACAGTCGCCAAAAACAAACTGTTCAGAATTATGGCTCAGAAGTTGCTGTCATTGACATCAGTGGGACTTGCATGTACGTGAAGGGCTGCATGCAGACCTGTCCAAAACAGAACAATTTATTTGTGTTTCTAGGCCAAGTAAGAAGTCTGGCCTTTTGCAAACCACAGGGTACTAAATCAAATGCTGACATTGTCAGTGTGATTGTGAGACCAGAAGGTAAACAAGTAGGGACACTTAAAAGTAAAAATAGCCTGACAAGTCAGAGAAAGCACTTGCTTTTCAAAATGTTTTTATGAAAATTAAGCTTGCATGTTCCAGTTTTATTATGGCAATATTTGCAGTGGGCAATATGTTATATGCTGTAATTAGGGTTGCGAGGCCTCTCTTCGCCACTGGTGGGAGGTTTTTGGGGTGGATCCTGAGGAGGGCAGGGTTTGGGGAGGAGAGGGGCTGCAATGCCATAGAGTCCAATTGCCAAAGCGGCCATTTTCTCCAGGTGAACTGATCTCTATCGGTTGGAGATCAGTTGTAATAGCAGGAGATCTCCAGCTAGTACCTGGAGGTTGGCAACCCTAGATGTAATGACTAAAGCAATCTTAACTTTCAGGATATCCATGGTAACAGAAATGCAATAGAATTAGTAAGAGTTTGTGCACTGTGCATCAACTGTGCAAAACACCAGATACACAGTTCCTTTGTGCATGTGATTTTATGTTGCTTTTCACTTGACATGCATTAGTTCTCTATGGGGTGAAGGGGAGGAATGTTCAAGAAGAGGCTAGAGGAAAGCCTTATGTGGGGGGAAGAAGTAGAATTTGGGTTCAAGAATTTGCACAAGAGGACAGGTTCCCTGTGAGGCTGACCTGCAATATTCTAAGGACTGATCTCAGCACCTATATTTTGCCCCAGTGGGGCAAGCTACAGCTCTGTGGGACTATTTTTCATCTACCACCAACAGTCATCCAATGAAGTTCAATGAAAACTTATTCTATGTCACAAAACTGGGGGAAGCAACCTCCAGGTGGTGGTTGGAGATCTGTTATTACAACTGATCTCCAGCCAATAGAGATCAGTTCACCAGGAGAAAATGGCCGCTTTGGCAATTGGACTCAGGCTCCACCCCTTAAATCTCCAGGTATTTCCCAACCTGGAGCTGCCAACCCTAGTCATGGGGATAGAAACTGGGCAGGTTTCCACTAATTCCAAACAATGCAATCCAAAACAGAATTACCCCTCTAAGTCAATTCATATCAATGGGTTTAGAAAGGTATAACTCTGTTTAGGATTTTCCAGTAACAGAGGAATCCTAAGAAAACTTTCCTGGGAGTATGTCACTTAAGTAGTCTTCAGTAGGATTCTGAAAAGTCCTGATTAGGTCTGCACTGTATGTGTGTGTGTGTGTGTGTTTGTCTATCTAGTCATTGAGGAAAAACTCTCAAGGTGGCTATCAACAGTGCTGTTAAAAACAGCAATAAAGAGTAAAATAGTGTAAAACAATAAAGCAAAGCAATTTAAAAAATGAAATGAAATACAAGCCAACACTAGTAGAAGCAAAGAAATTAATACAAATACCAGAAGGTAGCATAGAAGAATAAAATCACAAAAGGATCACCATCATCAGATTCTCAGTAGAGGAGGATAATCTTTAGGAGCTTTCTTTAAAAAAAAAAAACTTGATGAAAATGACAAAATGAACATCCTGGGAAAGAGAATTCCAGCTGTTCTGGGAAGGCTAATCACATGTTTCTACCCGCCAAACCTCTTCTGGCAGTGGAATATGGATTGGGGCTGTTATAGCTGATCACATTGAACAAGTAGGTTCAACCTGAAGCAGGAAGTCTTTGATATATAAAACCCAGCAACATACATGCTGTGGTTCTCCAGAAGCATGGAAAGTTTGTGGTAGTGGTTGCAGAATTCAAATCCTTGAGAATCTCAGATTTTCTTAAAAGGAAAGCTGACGCTACAATCTTAAACAGAGTTACAGTGGATTGAGAAGGGTATAACTCTGCTTAGGATCTTGTATTGGTAGTTCATTTTGCAAAGATAGGTTTGAAAACATGTCGATAATACTAGCTGTAATCTCAAAGGCAAAGGAGTTTGCTTGGAGTTTACATCCGAAGGTCCTCTACTTTTGATGTGGAAATGATTAAACATTTGTTTTTCATTGACTGTTTAATTTGACCCTTTGTTGTCCAGGTAGCCTAGTCTCCTCCTTTTCAGTCTCATTAATTTTTAATGAAACCGACTCAGGTTATGGTGATCTGAGGCTGTTGTTTGTTCTGGCCATTTTTGCGCAGTTGATTGCTCAATTAAGCAAATGTAACCTACTCAAACTCTCCCAGCTTCTTTTCATAGTAATTAGGCTGCCTTGTTAGAAGAAATTGGGAAGAAGCTGGATGTATCTCTTCTCTTTTCCACATCAGTGTTAAGCAATATAAAACAACCATCTTGGTTCCACTCAAGACATTAACCAAATCCAACTGCAGACCATTATGGTCTCATTTCCACAAAACACAGAAGAATAAGATCTGGATTTCTACTGAGCCTGTTTCTTTCTATCTGTAAAATGTTCTAGAGTTCCAGGCAAGAAAGAATTCCTTATGACTACATGAATTGAGCTGGAATGTCATGTCACCCATATAATCTTTTCACGTCAGTTGATGTGAGACACTCAAAGGAGGTATTTTATGTATTTGTTTTTTATTAAAATATTTATGCCCTCTTTGCTCAAGGTAGTTATTAGCATTCAAGTTTCTCAAAGGAAATCCATAAAGTAGGTCCAGGCTCAATATCTCAGCTCGGAACTGGCAGTCAGGAAGGCATCCCAAATAAAAGCAGATCCTGTCTTTTCATGGGAAAACTCCTCATCTCAAAACCTCATCTGCACAATGGCCTCCACGTGAATAAGTACTTGCTTGGCCAAAGGCATTTGGGCAGCCGGCACTAAGAGAGCAATTCTAAGCAGGTCTGCTCAGAATCCTCCTCAGGTGTTTTCAGTGGGGCTTACTCACAGGAAAGGGCCATTAAGATTGCACTGTAGAGATACCTGAGCTAACAATGTGGATTACAAAAATGCAAGAATATGTGTCTATGTCAAGACTCTCTGCTCTGCTCCAATATGAGATGATTGATGAACATAAACAAAGATGGTAACCTTTTTATGATAGATATCCGTGACTTAATGCCTCTTTTCTTTGCTATAGGTAATAGCGCCAGGTTTAAGGCTACTTAGAAATAGTTTTGAAATATATATTTTTGAAAACAGAATAAAGTATGTTGTGTAGTGCTAGAAATAAAATTAATACTCAAGGTTAACTATGGTGTATATAATTTTTGACAGTAGTAAATGAGAAACGATATACAATTGAATAGATGCAGTGGTATCAATGCAGTGGAATAGATGCAGTGGAAGCAATGGATGAAGGTCTTATTTAAGAAAAGAATTTGGGCTCCAACTCAAAGTGGTGGGGGTTGCGGTTGTGCTAGAGGAGGGCAAGAAGTGATGTATATTCTTTTTTACTGTACTCCATATTTTTTCTTTCCCCTTCCCCCATATTTTAACCTTCTGTACCCTAAAATATTTAATAAAATTATTCACACAAAAAATTGTACTGTAAATGTGTTTACTGTTGTATACAAAAGATCAGAGTCTCTTAGGCATGAGACTCAGGAGGAAGCACAGGTTTGGCCAGATGAGAGTTGAATAAGGAGGGCACAAACTCACTTAACTTCCTTCTGGAATTTCCTTTCGTCCTCTGTACATCTTGGTGTGGATTTGGATGTGGTCGATTCAGGGAAATCTGAAATACTGGCCTGGATCAAGGAATGGCCACAAACACCAAGTATACTTGATTTCCTTCTTCTCTCGCACTGTATACATCCCCATACCAGAGGATACTTGTTCTTCGCTAGAAACTATGCAGATGGCCTACAGGAAGTGAAACATGCTTTGTAAACCTCGGTGCTTGAGACCCACAGTGGCGTAGTGGTTAAGATTAGATTCCCCACTCCTCCACAGGAAGCCAGCTGGGTGACCTTGGGCTAGTCACAGTTCTCTCAGAACTCTTTCAGACCCTGTTGTGCCAGTTGTGAGGAGAGGAAGGGGAAGCAATTCTATTGTGAGTGCTATCATAAGCCGTGCTCTGGGGATGTCTCTTGTAAACAATGAAAGAAAAATCTGTTCAGACTTTTCCATAGATCACTAAGCATCGAGAAAGGATTAGCAAGCTCATGCCATGGATAGAACTGCAAGAAATGTCCTATATATGTGGGGTCCACAACGAGAAGCAGCCATGATCAAGCCCAGAAAAAAACACTGCAAAGAGATGCATTCCTGAGGCTGGGGGCTCAATCGCCTTAGGAGGAGATGTGACCCCTATGCCGGAGTCCGTGCCACTTTCACCATGCAAACTAGCATGGGCATCAGCGTAGTGCCACTTGCACTGGTGCTGGGGTTGCCAACTGCAAGGTAATAGCAGGAAATCTCCTGCTAATTCAACTGATCTCCAGCTGATAGAGATCCGATCACCTGGACAAAAATGGCTACTTTGGCAATTGGACTCTATGGCATTGATGTCCCTCCCCTCCCCAAACCCCACCCTCCTCAGGCTCTGCCCCAAAAATCTCCCGCCGGTGGCAAAGAGGGACCCGGCAACCCTAACCGGCGCCCTGGGAGGCATTCCCGGGGCGTTCCAGGGGGCAGAGCTGCAGGTAGGCAGCTTCCTAACCCCTTTCAGCCCGGGGAACGCCCCCTTAAGCAACGGCGGTGCTGCGCCGGCTTTTGCTGGCACAGCATCACTGTTTTCAGTGGGGCTTTTCCCCCTTTTCTAAATGTAACTTTTTAAAAAGCCCCCTTCCCCCCCCCCTTGCTGCAGTGGCCAAACCTCTTTGGAGGTGCCATGGCACTGCCACAGCCACACCATCCCCGGCCGCTGCAGCTCTCAGGAATGGGATGTTAGACTGGAATCTCGCGACAAGGAGGCAGGGTGAGCAACAAGAACTGAGGAGGTTCGTTGGTTGTCTTCTGATGTGCGATCTGATGATTGATAAAGGGTTAAAATATGTATATTCCCTTTGTATATTCCTGGATCCTTTTTGCAGGAGATTCAGGCAGGCTGCTGTGGGAGGCAAAATTGCTGAAGCTCTTCTCCATGGGTGACAGTGTGCATTAGGTATGTCCGACTCTGCAGATCAGATGACTACCTGTCCTGTTTAGAAGTTACTGTCTCTTTCTGTCACTAGGTGGCAGCATTATGGGATTACTATTACTTGAAGATTTCCTACTATGAACAAGAACTTGAAGCATGACATTAACATGTAGTCATGGGCTTGTTTATCAGCTTCTCTGAGATGTAAAATATCCCCAGATTCTCTGTCTAACTTTTCCATAATGCTAGAATTTTACTGAAGGTGTGATCTGCTTTCCTAAAACATGATTTAAGAAGGGATTCTAAGAAGCCCTTCTTAGAAGGTTGCCCAGGTCAGTCAACTTAAATGAATGTAGCTTTCTTTTACCCCAGAACCCAAATCTCTTTCATCATTAATACAGATGTAATGCTAATCTAGTTTTAGGTATTTAATATCTCTCCCCAGAGCTTCAATTTTTAGCTCTTGCAAAGTCTTCTAAAGGTACAACGACATTTTTAGTTCTTTTACTGGCATGATTCTGTAGAATCAGAAAGTGCTTTTTATTGCTTTGCCTTAATTTCACCTCGGCTGGCTCAGAACAGATGGAGCATTTGGTTCAGAGCTCAAGGAGGAATATGTACATTTGCAGCATAACAATCAGTTTCCAAATACTGCGCTGTGCCGAGCTTGAACTTCTCTTGGAAACGGCTGCAGTCTTGTAATTATTCTTTAGTTCTGATAGCTTCCCCAAGCCATTGCATCATCCACGATTGTTAAGTTGTTGGAAGAAGAAGAAGAGTTGGTTTTTATATGCCGACTTTCTCTACCACTTAAGGGAGACTCAAATTGGCTTACAATCACCTTCCCTTCCCCTCCCCACAACAGACACCTTGTGAGGCAGGTGGGGCTGAGAGAGTTCTGAGAGAACTGTGACTAGCCCAAGGTCACCCAGCTGGCTTCGTGTGTAGGAGTGGGGAAACAAATCCAGTTCACCAGATTAGCCACCGCCCCTCGTGTGGATGAGTGGGGAATCAAACCCGGTTCTCCAGATCAGACTCCACCGCTCCAAACTACCACTCTTAACCACTGCACCACACTGACTGCAAGAACATTCACTTTCAATAGTTTGAAAAGAGCAGGCTAGCTTGCATGTGTTCTTCATTGAGAACTGCTGAATTTGGAACAACAACTTGCATAGCTTAATCACCTGGACTCAGAGCAAGGGCTTTTCTAAGCGGTAGGGCATGACTTTAACAGGGGGAAAAAGACTAATAGAGAAAGCATACCTAGGGGCAGATGTGATCTACACACACAAACATGCTGCCCTCTGACCAGGCTGTTTATCTTCACAGTCGGCTACCTTGGATTCCAGCCTTAAAGCAGCAAGCCCCCTTCCTATCAGCTGCTGAAATCCACAGCCTGAAGTCTATTGGTTACAGAAGCCTGGAACAATCCCAAATGTATACAAGTCCTCCCAAACATTGGTTTTATGCTGGCTGGAGCTTTTGATTATACCAAGACAAATGTTTATTTCAGCCAAGTAAACTTATTCTGACTCATATGGTGAAATCCAAGATGTGCAGCTCTGGTCTGGATCTCTAAAGACATTGAATTAATTCAAGTTCATTTTTGGTTTTAGGTTTGACTGATGTTTCTGCACATTCAGTGACAGAGCATTCACTAGCCGAGAGGGCTTGACAACAGAGGCCTTATCTTGACACTTCGACCAGAGTGTTGCTGGCAGACAGGTGACTATGATAAATGGTTATCCGCATTGTGCTGCAAATTAGGGGCCTCAGGGCAAGGCTATGGGACATGACTATAGTGTCTTTCTGGCTGATCATTTAAAGGTGAAAAGATGTACTGAAAAGTCTAATCAGACGTTAAATATTTTATCCCTGCATCAGAGGACCGAAGAACTGTTAGGTTAAGCCATATCTTTTAATTTCATTCTACTATGAGTGCTGTTCCAGCCCTGCATTTTTCTATGAAGAATCCCCGCAAAAAATGTTTACAGCTGTTCCACACACACAAAATGTCTGCATTGTAAAGCCTCTACATCTCCAAGGAGTCGTGAGTGCGCATGTGTGTGCATGGGGAGGGGGGGAGGGAGGAAAAGACACACAGAGAGAATTCTCTGTGGTAGAGAATGTCCTAGATGTCCTGGGTAGCTATAAGTAGGGTTGCCAACCTCCAAGTACTAGCTGGAGATCTCCAGCTATTACAACCAATCTCTAGCCGATAGAGATCAGTTCCCCTGGAGAAAATGGCCGCTTTGGCAATTGGGCTCTATGGCATTGAAGTCCCTCCCCTCCCCAAACACCACCCTCCTCAGGCTCAGCCCCAGAAACCTCCTGCCGGTGGCGAAGAGGGACCTGGCAATCCTAGCTATAAGTGGTGTAGAAGTGGCTATGTAATGCATGCAATGCTTGACCATGTGCTAAGTACAGTGGAACATTCTTACCAAACACCCGTGATTTGGGAGTGCATCAGTGCAAGGAAACTGTCTTCTTAGGATGCCAACAAACATCTTTTCCATTACTTTCAAGTGCCACACTCCATAAAGGCCTCTCTCTTGGACAGGTGCTGTTATATCTGATTCTTTGCTAGAACTGTCACCGGCACTGGTGGCAAATAAAGAGACTGCAACTAGCACAAGGGCACTTAGACCCTATCTTGTTCTTAACATACAACTGAATTTGGCTGTTGAAAGATGAGAGTCACCTGGCCTTTGTCAAATCTAAAAAAGCACTTAAAAAGAGAGTTTTTAACTGTCGCATCATCCTGATGAAACCACTGACTCACGGAGTAAGTGGAGTCTCCTGACTTGCATTTCTTCGAGCTATATATCCCTATTACATTTTCCTAACAAATATGATTTAAAGTGATGTGCATTTCTTTTTGAATTCCGATTTGAGAAGCGGCTAGGTGATACATTTCTTTGTCAGGTCTGCCATATGTCATGGTGCTACCTGGTATACGAAATGTACTTGAGTGCTGGCTTGGAGAAATATACATAATCATATCTATAAAACCAGTCACTGTGGATATTTGGTTATTTATTAGGTCACATATTTAGTCTGGAGTGTTTAGTCTGGAGAAGAAGAAGTTGAGGGGGGGGAACATGATTGCTCTCTTTAAGTATTTGAAGGGCTGTATCTTAGAGGAGGGCAGGGAGTTGTTCCTGTTAGCAGCAGAGGATAGGACTCACAATAATGGGTTTAAATTATGGGCGGAAAGGTACTGGCTGGATATTAGGAAAATAATTTTTACAGTAAGAGTTGTTCAACAGTGGAATCGGCTATCTAGGGAGGTGCTCAGCTTCCCCTCACTGGAAGTCTTTAAGCAGAAGCTGGACAAGCACTTGCCAGGGATGCTCTAGGCTGATCCTGCACTGAGCAGGGGGTTGGACTAGATCATGGGAGTCAAGCATAAGGCCCAGGGGCTGGATGCGGCCCCTTGAGGGCTCTTACCAGCCTGTGAGCAAGCCAAGGCAGCCACACACCCGGTCCCAATTTGGGCTGGTGAGCCTGCTGTGGGCTTGCCAACTGAGGCAGCTACCTCCCGCAGTCCCAATCTGGGGGGGGGGGGGCTTGCCAGCTGAGGCAATCACCTTCCCCAGTCCTGAGTTGTCAATTATCTAAGACTGTTAAATAAAAGAAAATACTGTAAGAGTGTCATTGTTTTAAGCATGTTTGTATTTTAAGTTTTTAAAAAGGTAAAATTAGTATCATTAATTGGCTTTGCCTGTGTTTTTCATAAAGTTTGTATCTCCAGTACCTGGCAATAAATTTTATGGCTGTGTATCCAAGGTTGGGTGAAGAAGGTAAAATTATGTAATAGAAAAATATTTTTATTTTAAGGCACTTATGTCAGAGTTAAAAACATTAAAAATGATCAAACAAGGCACAGTGGCAACTCGTAAGGTTGATAGACTTAAACGACACACCATATGAGTTTTGGGCGAAACGCGTATGGTGTGTGGTTTAACAGCACATGCCTGAGCTTTCGGCATGGGGAAACAGCGGGGAGGAGACGCCGCTGTGGCACCTCCTAACCCCTTTCCCTGGCGCCGAAAACTTTTAAAAATGCGCTTTTCACCCCCGTAGAAAAAAGCAATGCTGTGCCTGCTAAAAAGCAGGCGCAGCCTCGCTCTTCTCTCTGCTGGTGTACCCGGGGCGAACGGGGACAGGAGGCTGCCTAACGACAGCTCCTCCCCCCAGAACACCCCAGGAATGCCTCCTGGGACTCTGGGACGCCCCCGGAAAGCCGGCATGGGCCGCCAGCATTCCGGGCTGGCGCTGCCACGGCCAGCAAACAGTGTCTGGGTATCCACGCCGGCGCTGGGGCCACTAATGCCATTGTAAGCGCGGGCGCTGTTGCGGGCCCCCCGAATGCCTCTTAAGGGCTTTCTCCTTCAAGGTTCAGGAATGTACTGTAATGTTTTTAACTCTGACATAAGCGCCTTAAAATATTTTTTTTTCCTATTATATAATTTTACTTTCTCCACCCGACCTTGGGTACCCAGCTTTTGGTTTTTTACGGTTGGGTTTCTTCCCTCTTTTTTTGTTCATTGATTAAATTTTATGGTACACATGGCCTGGCCTGACCAAGTTAAATTTATGTCATATCCAGCCCTCAAAACAAATGAGTTTGACACTCCTGGACTAGATGGCCTGTATGGCCCCTTCCATCTCTTATGATTCTACATACTTGTATAGCTTGCTGATTTGGGAAGGGATGACTGTCAAAAGGGCTCTGGAAGTTTCTCAACAGAGACGGTTATTAATTATGAGGGATACTCGCCCAAAGCTCACATATGGTGGCAAAAATTTTAAAGGAATTTTCTTTCATGCCTTGAGAATTAGCATTTTCTTGGAAGCTGTAATGGAATTTTGGAGTCATGTGTTGCTTCATTTTTAGAGAGATACTTTATTAATAGCAGGGTATTACTATTAAATATTCTCATAGTATTACTCACAGGGCAGATGTTCTGTTATGCCAGCTGACTAGGATGGTCCTTGATTGAAATTTTTGTCTATAGTCAGGTGAGCAAGAAAGTTACCATTTAGAACAATTTAGGTGACCGTTGGTAAGAAAGACACCACACTCCTCTTATGAATTCTGCTCTCTGCAATGATGAAAATGCAAATGGACCCCAAATCTATAACATTTTCAAGCCATCTTTCTTCCATGGAGCTCAAAACAATGTACATGGCTCTCTCTTCCCCATTTTATCCTCACAGCAGACCTGTGAGGTAGGTTAGGATCACAGGGTGTGATTAGCCCATGGTCTCCCAATGAGTTTCAAGGCCATGTGGGGATTTTAACCTAGGTTTCCCATATGGTAGTCCAACATTTTAACTACTACATCATGCTGAGTCTTTATCAAAATCCCAGTCCTTAAGTGTGCAGTGGATAAAAACATACAGACCATTTACAGCATGCGTATTTTTCAGGAGTAGAAACCTGTCTTCTGAAGAAGCCAAATGCAAGTTGGTTACACTTTCATTCATTGCAGAAGAGCCAGGAGTAATTTACCATGGTCAAAATATGGACAGACAGGATAATTTTGATATGAATAACAATTATCCAGGGTTTACCCATTAAAGTAAATAATGCAGTGGAATAACAAGGCTTACTCTGCCATGTTCAAATCTTTCCAGGTGTCAGCAAGCCTGCACTTAGATTTCATCTTCTCCAGTGTTTTAAAAGCCTGTTATCAAGATATCAGCATATCTGAGACTTAAATTATACACTACCTTCAGTTAAGGACAAACTTATGTCATCAAAAACAAGAGCATGTTTACCCACAGCTCTTTCCCCAGGCTTTGGGGTGGTGGTGGATTTCACTGAACTAGGTCTTTGTGAATCCACTAGAAGCTTTCTGCTATTGTTACCCTATATCACTCTTGATCAGTTTTCTTGGAATAAAGTTAAATACATGCCATTCCAAAAAGCATGAATCTGTAATACAGCTTATTCTGTTAATGCCAATAAAGGTACTGTTTTTAAAAAAATACAGCTTATTCATTTCATATTAGTGCAACAGGCCAGTTGCCAAGAAAAAGTATCATCACTTAGGGTTGAAATGTAGTAATCCATACCCCTTTTCAGGTGTTTTGTATGTGTGTAAAGTGCTGTCAAGTCACAGCCGACTTATGGCAACCCCAGCAAGGGGCTTTCAAGGCAAGTGAGAAGCAGAGGTAGTTTGCCATTGCCTTCTTCTACAGAGCCTTTTTTGGTGGTCTCCCTTCCAAGTACTGACCCTGATTAGCTTCCAAGATCTGATCGGGTTATACCATGCTGCCTTCCGTTTCTTTCAAGTGTTTTAAGCACATAAAATGAATGCAGGCGGGGAGGGGAGGGATTGTGGTAGAAAGCTCCACCCTGAACTATGCACATTTATTGGATTGCATTAGAATAAGAAGAGGAAGAGGAGGAGGAGGAAGAGTTTTATATGCTGATTTTCTCTACCTTTTAAGGAGAATCAAACCAGCTTACAATCTCCTTCCCTTCCTCTCCCCACAACAGACACCTTGTGAAATAGGTGAGGCTGACAGAGTTCAAAGTGAACTGTGACTAGCCCAAGGTCATCCAGCTGGCTTCATGTGGAGGAGTGGGAAATCAAATCTGGTTCTTCAGATTAGATTCCACTGCTCTTAACCACTATACCACATAGGCTTTACGTGTACATTCGATTAGGGCACTGTTCACATGACCACAACCTTGAAAAGCATGGTTTCCAATGTTGTGAATGCTGTATGTGTATTTCTGTACACTCTATGCATTCCCCCCCAAAACATGTGTAGGTTAGGGATGGAGTTTGCTGCTATTAGGGTTGTTCAAAAAACCCAAATTTGGTAAATTTCAGGTTCAGGTTTATTGGGCCTGATTTTTTTTGCTAAACCCGGAATAAGCCAAATACCCATACCGGTAAAGGGGTATTTCGGCTTTATTTCCAGGTTTACTGAAAAATTTGGGCCCATTATATATAGGGATTTTTTGAAGCTCCTGTGGGGGCATATTTGGAGGTAGAGTCCCCATATTTGCAGTGTGGCTGCAAGGAACTCTCCTTACATGGACACCGAAGTTTGGTGAACTTTGAAACAGGGGGTCCAATTTTATGGGTCCGCAAAAAAGTTGCCCCCATCCTCCAACCATTTGCAAGCCAAGCTGTCAATCGGTTTTCAGGTTCAGAAGTTCAGCGTTGCCAAGGACTGGTGGAAAGAGCCAACTGGCAGGGTGGCACCTCAAAGTCTGGGGGCTCCGTTCATCTCTGGGGTGCATAACATGATGTCCATGCAAATTAGCTTCCAAACTGAGGGGAAAGGCTTAAATTCAAGAAAAGGCATGGAAAACATTTCTTTTGATGGCAAATAACACCCTGTGAACAGTCTGCCCACTGCCAGTCAGAGTAGACAATACTGACTTTGATGGACCAAGGGTCTGATTCAGTATGAGGCAGCTTCATGTGTTTATTGTTGTCATCAAAAATCTGATTTCAAGATATGGAAACAGTGTGGGGAAATGAAGCCTCTACTCAGGGCGACCTTCAGTTTCAGAGCAGGTTTTTGAGGGGGGGGGGGATATCGGAGCCAGCTGAAGTCATGACCAAGGAAGCTCTTGTGAAGGAGATTGCTTATCCATACAGGTGAAGAGTCTTCTTCAAAAGGCCAATGAGTAGCTGTAGAAGTGGTCATTTTTTAGTTGGAGGGTATATCCCTCCAGACGAGACTGATGAGCCCCGTCTTTTAAACAACCCTTTTGCTTTATCCAAATTAACTCACTGAATGATGATGGACAGATAGTTGTGTGGTTGGATGGTCTGTCAGATGAACTGGCTCCAATTACATGATCCCTACCTCAAAAGGGCCCCAACTAGTCAAAAAAAGATAGAAAAATGGGAGAAAGCACAGAGCAGCATATTGGTTCGGGTATATCGATATGCACAACCCTAACTGCTATGATCCCACTTTCCCTCCCTCTGTGTGCTTATTGTAAAGCACTCATGAAAGGCATAGCTGTGTCCCAGTTATATGTCAATTAGGGTACACTGAATGTCCTTAGGTTACCATGTGATTGTACGTGTATTCCAGATTACCATTTTAGACATGTGTAGCATAACCTCTGGATAGGGTTTCCAGCTGTGGAAGCTCTATTCAGAAATTATACTAAATGTGGGTAGGGTAGGAGAACAGGGTCACCAGACATATGCAGTCCAACAGAACATCTGTTCAATGATCTTTCAAGCTAATCAAAAGCATCTCTTCAGTCTCTGACAAAAGAACTGTAGCCAGTTGCTATGTCTGACCGCTGAAAACATTCACTTTGGGAGGGCACACTGGAATGCTAAATGAGGAAATGTGACTCAGGGAAGGGCTGTTGCTCAGTAGTAGAGCATCTGCTTTGTGTGTAGAATGTCCATTCAGTCCTCTCAACTTCAGTTAAAAGGATCTGGTAGTGGGCAATGTGAAAGACCTCTACCTGAGACCCTGCAGAACTATTACCAGTCCGAATAGGCAGTACTGGCCTTGGCAGACCAATATTCTGACTCAGTAGCCCTGTACACAACCCTTCCATGTGTTGACTGAATGCACAGAGAGCGAGAGTGGGCAGAACAGCACTAGGCCCACCCTGCCTGCTGCCACATGATAGACGGCTCATGAGCACAGCACCTGCATGTGGAGACAGTGTCCACATGTACAATTGATCTTGTTTTCCTGTTCAGCACCTGTTAAAATGCCAAAATAGGAAATCAGGATTGTGTCCTCGTGACAATTTTTAAATGGCTATAATCTCCTATAAAATGGTTTCAGCAGCCACGCATTGGCCTCATGGCTGCTGTCATCTCTAGAGCCAGCATGGTATAGTGGTTAGGAGTGGTGGACTCTAATCTGGAGAACAGGGTTTGATTCCCCACTCCTCCACATGAGTGGCGGACTCTAATCTGGCGAACTAGGGTTGTGTATATAGATAAACACCAACCGAAAATAAACCCGAAATTAGCCATTTCGGCAAATTTGGGTTTTGGGTTGACTGCATATCAAAACCTGGGAATCTGCTCAAAGCCGAATAGGCAATTCCCAAAAACCCAAACCTGAAATTTACCAAAAACATTTTGCACAACCCTAATAAAAACCAACTCCTCCTCCTCCTCCTCCTCTGTTCATGCTGAACAGCAGCAAATGCCTACTGAACCATTTTGTACTGGGTTTCCCCAGAACTGCACCTGTGTAAAAGTGCTGCTGATTCAAACTGATTGGCAGCCATTAACATCACTGAGAACTACTTAGCCAAACAGCGAAGGGTAGGCTTTTATTGTCATACAGCATTTATTAATAACTGATTTATATGATTTGTGAGTTATCTAATTGTCTATTTAAACAATTGCTTGCTGAATGGAGCAGTTATGTAGCAAGGATAAGAGGGAGGTAGCAGAACTCAGTTGGGCTGTATGAAAACATGCATGCATGAAAAGCAAATTGCACTGTACTGCATGGTTAGTAAGGAATAGTGAAACAACCTGTCAAACACCCTTGAACAGATTGACCAACTACTGAACTGACTGTCGACAAATCAGATCTCCGTTCGCAACCAGTGGACAGGGCAAGAGCCGAACTGGCAGCTCGCGCATCCCTACCAATTACTAGTGCGGCTGCTGCTGGCTTAGGTTCATAATTCAACAAGCTCACTGAAATACTGACCAAAATTGTGTCTCAGTTACTGTAAAGCAATTGTTGGAGCAACATAAAACTTGATTCACTCAGTGTCTTGTTGAATTACTGGACACTTTTTACCCATTGCTATGATGCTTGCTTTCTTAAGCCACATGCTTAACAGCCCACACAGAATTAAGCATGCTTAAGACCTAGTGTTCTTAAATATGTTTAACTGTATTGTACTGTAGCTTTCTGGTCTTGCCTAGCCAAATCTACGTGGATAAAAATGTCAGGCTGCGGTTCTGTGCTCACAAAATAGGGTCCATTGATTATTCAAGACATTGGTTAGATCCTGTTAAAAAGATCCATATGTGGAAGAGTGTGTGTGGCGGGGAGATCTTAGCTGATTTCTCTCCTTCCCTTGGCATTCTTCCTTCTCTCATGCTGCTCCTGGGGTCCCTATTCCCCAGAAGCAGCATTTCAGGGGATATTTTGGGCTGCAGCAGAAGGACGGAGACAGGGGAGTTGTGTTTCTGGGTATGGAAGTCTTTTTGTGCATGGATGTTTTTGATGGGATTAAACCCCTTATTTATGAACTAACATGTTTAGGATTGTATTTACAGTCCATAAATTTACTCAGAACCTCTGCAAGGGTGGGGGGCTAGTTAGGATGTTCCAGCAGAGGAGGCTGGTGGATCCGGATGGTTTCCTGATATCCTTTGGGGATTTCCTGGTCAGCAAGGTTAGTGCTCCCCTAGTTGATATGTGGAATACAGAGATGACCCGAGCCGTGGACATGATAGCTTTGGAGCACCATTTTTCCTCCTGCAGAGCCCCGAATGCCATTTGGTTTACTCAGAACCTCTGCAAGGGTGGGGGGCTAGTTAGGATGTTCCAGCAGAGGAGGCTGGTGGATCCGGATGGTTTCCTGATATCCTTTGGGGATTTCCTGGTCAGCAAGGTTGGTGCTCCCCTAGTTGATATGTGGAATACAGAGATGACCCGAGCCGTGGACATGATAGCTTTGGAGCACCATTTTTCCTCCTGCAGAGCCCCGAATGCCATTTGGTTTACTGGAGCAATGAAGTGGTTGGGAAGATGACCAGAGCACAAGTATAGGAAAACTCAATGTGGCCAAGCACAGGTGAGAGTACGTTATCATGCCTACTCTGTGGCAGTGATGGTGGCAAAGTGAACTCCTCCACCACCCTGCAATACTGTCCTGTGGAATTTTTCCAGGTTGTGAAGGGGCTCTTGTACCATGGTTCTGAAAATGTAGCCCCAGAAAACATGCAGGCCCACTGGGATGCTTTTGTGGAACATTTTGTGAATAAAATTGCTTGCTTCCATTGTGACTTAAATTCCACAGTTGGTGCAGTTTCATCTCAAGATACCATTGGAGTGCAGTTGATGAGGCCTGATTAAGTGGACAAACTGCTCAGAAGTGTGTGGCCCACTGCATCTACACTCAACCCTTGACCTTCATGGCTGTTGTTATTGAGCTGATCTGGGTTGGTCAAAAGGGTTTGGGAGGTAATAAAGGCCTTTTTGAGGGAGGGTGTAGTTCTAACTAACTTGAAAGAGGTGGCTGTGCAACCCCTCCAGAAGAAAGCATCTCTGGACCCCACTGACATGAAGAATCACTACCCAATGGCCAACATTCCATTTTTGGCCATGGTGCTTGAGCAAGTTGTGGCCATGCAGCTTCAGGTAGTCTTAGAGAAGATGGATTATCTACAGTCATTTCAATCTGGATTTAAGCATGGGTTTGGGATGCAAATGGCCTTGGTTGCCCTGACAGATTATCTTCGCCAGGAGAGTGACATGGGGAATGCATCCCTGTTGGTTCTCCTGAACCTCTTTGCAATGTTCAATACCATCAACCATGGTGTCCTTCTAGAAAGGACGATTGAGTTGGGGGTACCATGCTTGTGAGCCAGTGTAATGTAGTGGTTAAGAGCGGTGGTTAGGAGTGGTGGACTCTTATCTGGTGAACCGGGTTGGCTTCCTCACTCCTCCACATGAAGCCTGCTGGGCAACCTTGGGCTTTCTGACAATAGTTGGAAATGCAGTTTATTTCTGTGATTCATTGAAGAAGTAGCTGAATTTTCAAAATGCTCCCAATGTTATAAAGAATACTTTGGAACAAAAATGTATGACAACATTTTCTTTGAAAGTCCCTTCAACATCTGTGGAATTCTATTCTTGTATTTCTTTCCAACATTTTACTGTTAAACTGCTTGGGCGACGGACAGTAATTTTATGTATGTTTTAAACATGGCAGAGCACACTGGTAGAAAGAGCAGCTTTCAGGACAGAGGTATTGATAACACCTACCATGAACACATGAAGTTGCCTTATACTTTGGTCTCTCAAAGTCCGTTTTGTTTCCTCAGACTGGCAGTGGATGTTCAGGGTCTCAGGCATAGAGGTCTTTTACATCATCTTCTGCTAGATCTTCTAACTGGAAATGCTGGGGATTGAACCTAGGACCTTCCAGCATGCAAAGCAAAGGCTGTTCCATTCAGCCACAGACCCTCGCCAGAACTGTTCCTTTTATAACTAGCTAACCATGAAATATATTCTGTGAATTGCTATACTTTAAATCTAAGGCTAACCTATTATCTTCGTTGGCTATTTCCAACAGATTAGCTAATTCAGTATGAGATTAAACCCTGAGATACCTTGCAAGGAATTGTGACAACTGATTGACACTTGGAAGGGGGGAAAGAATGAAACCGTGGCACTTTCCGAACAAAGTGCATTCAAGATCAGTTGGACAATGCAATTAAAAAACCCTGAAGTATAGCTTCTGTTCATAATTTTACTCCTTTTCCCTACTTAATAATCATTATAAAATGAACGCGGGAATGAAAATTCATGTGCTTGAAAAGAGAGCCAGGATCTTAAACCTCAAACATATTTGTATGCCAGAGAAAGCTGAAGGGAATTTTTGAAAAATGTTGGCGGAGGCTATTTCTAGCACTGTTTACTCCGATAGATTTATTTTGACTCTTTCTTCTATAAGAGCTGGATACAGGAAATATTCTCCCTCACCCTCTTCCTTCCTGTACTGTTTTGTTTATCTTGCAAAAATGAGGTTGTGATACACAGAACAGTGAAGAATGTCAGAGTTGCAGAAAGAATCAGAAGAGAAGAAGGCTGGTGCATCTACCCTGACCATTGCTGGAAACTATCACATGAAAACATACCAAAAAACCCTTTCTATCTTTACAGCTTTGTTTCCCACAGCATTTTAAAAAGTCCATCATGCCTCTTCAGTTAGGGTTGCCAACTTCCAGGTGGTGGCTGGAGATCTCCTGCTATTACAACTGATCTCCAGCAGATAGAGATCAGCAGAAAGAGATCTCTATCAGATAGAGATCTGTTCCCCTGGAGAAAATGGCCACTTTGGCAATTGGACTATGGCACTGAAGTCCCTCCCCTCCCCAAACCCTGCCCTCCTCAGGCTCCACCCCAAAATCCTCCTGCCGGTGGTGAAGAGGGACCTGGCAACCCTATCTTCAGTAGCAAAGATTTTTAGGGCATATCTGTTCTGCAAACATACTGGTTTATGCTAGTTTAACTGAAAGAAACTCCCCAGAATTCCTCAGGATTTGTGTTGGTAAGAGAATGTGAAGATCCCAAAGCCCTCCTGACAGACCTCCAAATCCTGCCAGAGCTTCCATGAAGACATAAAATGACTACAAAAACAGTTAAAGGCTATCATTTAGATATGCTGTGCAGTAGCATGGATTTTCTCTTGCAAAGACTATTGCACTCCCTTTGGTCCTCATTCAGCTCAACTTCATAATGAAAACCATGCATTCTTAACAATTCCTTACAGATGTAAACCATTATATGTTCCACTGCTTGTTGCTTAAGCTATTCTTTTGGTCTGCGACATATCGCCTTATGTTATGCAGCTAGTGAGGCCTTTATTACACAAAAATTTCCTATTTAAATATATGTGTTGCATCAGATTTTGTTCTAAGTTTTAGAAAACTCCTTTGAAGTCAGATAATAGAATAGAATAGAATAGAAGAGTTGGAAGGGTCCATACAGACCATCTAGTCCAACCCCCTGCTCAATGCAGGATCAGCCTAGAACATCCCTGTCAAATGTTTATCCAGCTGCTGCTTGTAGAGTTGCCAACCTCCAGGTACTAGCTGGAGATCTCCTGCTATTACAACTGATCTCCAGGAGACAGAGATCAGTTCTCCTGGAGAAAATGGCCGTTTTGGCATTTGGAGTCTATGGTATTGAAGTCCCTCCCCTCCCCAAACCCCACCCTCCCCAGGCGCCGCCCCAAAAACCTCCCACCAGTTGTGAAGAGGGACCTGGCAACCCTAGCTGCTTGAAGACTGTCAGTGAGGGGGAACTCACCACCGCCTCCACCAGAGTCATTTTGACCTCACTAGGGTGACTCTCTCACAACATTGTTTCCTGCAAATAATGGAAGATTTCTAATAAACAGAAAAAGTAGTCTGCTGAATTAAGATACAGAAAATTAAACGTGTTTCCATTCAGTGTAGACAGGTAAATTATTTCTGTACCTCTGAGTGGTTAATTAACTACCCCCCACCCCACCCCGCATAACTGCTGTAAACAGCAAGGCTCTCTCAGAGGTCCAGAGAAGCCTGGGCCACTTCCAGCTTTTGAGGCTCCACGCCATAATAAAAATTAAAAATGATGATGCATGATGAGCGTGAAAACAAATTGTAAAACCTCAAATGCCAAGGCACCCTTTTTGAGCTAGAGGACAAGGCAAACAACCTCCTAAGGTTGCCAACCTCCAGTAATAGCTGGAGATCTCCTGCTATTACAACTGATCTCCAGCTGATAGAGATCAGATCACCAGGAGAAAATGGCTGCTTTGGCCATTGAACTCTGTGGCATTAAAGTTACTCTCCTCCCTGAATTTTGCCCTCCTCAGGCTTCCCCCCCAAAAAACCTCCTGGCAACCCTATGCCCCCCATTGGCCCTGGAAATAACTTACAAAGCAGCAGAAATTAAAAGAAATTTTGCTAGTATATATCCAATGCTTAGATTAGAAACCAAAATTCAAAATCTGCCACTTTGTCAAAATGCGCAGCTTATATTTTCCATTGTGACCTGCAGTCATAGAAAGGTCTTCTTGACATATTGCTGTAAAATGTGAGATGGCGGTATTCTAGAAGTACTCCTCTGAGTTCAAGTTCAAATGCAAAATGAATGTTTAATACTCAAAGGTGTTAGAATTTTGCTGAGAAAGAGAAAGCAGGCGGTTTCTTTTGCCTGCTAAAAAGAAATCATATAGACATGTACAGATGTTTATGTTAGGGTGGAAATATAACTTATGTATAATTATCTTATGTTTTAGTGGGGTTTTTAATGCAGTGTTTAGAGCTTTAATTTGAAGGAGGAACTGATATAGGGGATAAGATATCTCTGTTGTCACGACAAGCATAGCAGATACCAGAAGGGAAATGATCCTCCATCAGAATTTAAGTAGCTGCTCAATTGACCAAAACTGTGACCTAGTGGTGACTTCACTATATATTTGCTCAGTGAAATAATATGGCAT
This sequence comes from Euleptes europaea, assembly GCF_029931775.1. Lineage (NCBI taxonomy): Eukaryota > Metazoa > Chordata > Lepidosauria > Squamata > Sphaerodactylidae > Euleptes > Euleptes europaea. The sequence goes on along the minus strand of NC_079316.1, from coordinate 29,747,554 downwards.
GATTTAACCCTTTGTTAAATTTCAAATAATGCACTTATCTGTAATTATTTATTTAACTAAAAAAACTCCTTACACCTTGTATTAATATGTATATGAAAAATATACAGAGGGTGCCAAAATAAAGAGCCAAATGGAGCCAGTGTGGTTTAGTGATTAAGAGCGGTGGTTTGGAGTGGTGGACTCTGATCTGGAGAACCGGGTTTGATTCCCCACTCCTCCACATGAGCGGCGGTGGCTAATCTGGTGGATGTGTTTCTCACTCCTACACATGGAGCCAGCTGGGTGACCTTGGGCTAGTCACAGCTCTCTCAGTCCCACCTACCTCACAGGGTGTCTGTTGTGGGGAGGGGAAGGTGATTGTAAGCGGGTTTGATTCTGCCTTAAGTGGTAGAGAAAGTTGGCATATAAAAACCAACTCTTCTTCTTCTTCACATTGGTCAGTGGTTACATTCATACACGTGCAATAAAAATTATTGAGTAAAATGGACAGTTTAGGCAGTATAAATATATATAAATTTATTATATTTGGGAAAGACCAGAAACAAATTTTAAGCACAACACATTATAATATGTTGTGAACTGCAGGAACTATTTGTGGAGAGAAGCCCAAGATCTTTGGAAATATGGCTGTAGCTCCAGTCATAACATTACCGGACTTTCCTTCAAGCCCATAATAGTAAGCTAAGTGAATGTCTAAATATTTACTTTAAACCACAAAACCTATTTTCAGCTAAGAGCTTTAACCTATAATACACTGCATCTGAATCCTCCTGCCTTGGTTAGGATAATCAAGGTGTCAGTTGGAAGGGGTAAAAATAAATCCAGTTAAGGAAAAGATGCAGGATTGGAAGTTTTGTTGTTTCAAAGAGGCTTGATTATGTACAGTATATACATTTTCTGATTTTGATGTCATAACAGTTTAGGACAGATTCTCTGACTATCCTTGGAGTGGCAGTTGCTGCTTGCACTGCCTTCTAATCATTTTTGTTACACACTTCCTATGTAGCCTATGGACATGTGGAACTCTGAACCACTGCATTCTGGCATGCTGTTGAAAGGCCCTGGCAATCTGCACTCTCGAACTAGAAATGACGGAGCACTACAGGTTCCATCATGCAGCATCAGATTAATTATGAACAGCATGGCCTTTGTGGTGGTAGTCCCATGCACTTTTCTTTGGGAGATTTGACTTGCCCCTTCTTTCCAGTAATTGAAACCATTTTTATTCATAATGATTTTAAATGATATTTTTTAGGTTCTGGTTATTGATGAGTTATACAATTGCTGCTGCTATAACTTTTTAGAAGATTTTATTGATTAGCTGGTACGTTATTGTCTGTCTGTTTCCTAAACTATTTATGTAGATATTCATTTCATATAGCGCTTTAGAAGTTACTCCAAGGCGGCATATATACTCCTGTAAATAAATTTTTAAAATCGATAATTTAATTCTTCATTCATTAATTCACTTATGGCTTTGTCACCCACCTTTCTCATTGCTGAAATTTTGGCAGATTAGAATCTTCATTAAAAAAAAGAAGTTAAGAATGCATCCTTATTTTACCGTACATTTTGTGAGATATTTCAAAATTTACATTAAAAATGTTAACAATATCAGTATTTATATAGAAATATTTAAATGTTGTATATTTAACATTTTCAGAAAGCATTAGTTAAAAGGTGTCATGATTTGCTTGGACTGAAACATACAGACGCCGTTTGGATTTCTGTTGTCGCTAACAACTGCTTAGGCAACCTTAAGTACAAAGCCAGTTTCTAGAGTGTCTACAACCCTACACACCTGTACAAAAGGCTGATTTTCAGGTGAAGGCGTGATAACATTGGACAAAGTAACATGCAGCCAGAATCAGCGGAACTGTAATCTTCCATAGAAACCTACTGTTCAGATCTAGGGACAGTACTGAACAGCAAAGCTCAGCCAATATATTTTGCACCTGCCGTGCTCAGAACAGAATCTGTTGGGTAGCTCAGATGATTAACAGTAGAGCTATCGAAGAAATACCCACCCTCCTCATTCTCCTGTGAATGAATGCATCTTCTGAGAGAGGCTTGCCACAGTGCAAATATGCTAAGAATGTGAAATTCTTAACATTCATGGACTTCTGGAGTGTGCCGTTTCTATTCAAGACTAGCAAAAAAGTCTCCATATAAATTATACAGCAATATATATATCACTTCTATAAATACTTTTTGTTTTTGTTACTTTTCAGGGTGTTTGTAACAATGATTTCCTCAGTTTTGCGTTATAAGTACATACTGCATGTTTTCCTAAGAATCTGGGCAGGCATCTTATTCTGTCTTTTAGAGTGGTGCTGAAAAGACAGTTATTATTTAGTTTTGTTTATAACATTCTTCAGCTGTGGCCATTGGAATGTGTTTTTATGTCCCCCCTGCGCAATCTCTACCCTAACTTAGACATGAGAAGCTGGCACACAGCCACCAAAATTAGCGCAAGCACAGAAGGAGAAGTATGAAAACGCATTCCCTCAGTCAGGTGGCTGGAATAATCACCTATCCATGCTAAGTTTCCCCAGAACAACTCTTAGCGCCTCTGTAGTAATTATCTAGAGGACAGATGTAGTGTTTAGCTATTGAGAAGTGTGTTTAACAAGATGCAGTGGCCCTGCATCACAGGAAGATGTTCTGCTACAACTGAAGGTAAGGCAGAGCATCAAAAGCTTGCCGTGAAACTTGTGCTGAATATTTTTTTAAGATTCAAAAGGCTCCAAGCTGCTGCATTTAGCCTGTGGCATGTTTCTTTTAAAACTGATCTATCATGACGTTCGATATCTTCAGAGGGAATAAAAAAGAACACCTGTGTTTTCAGGGCTAGGCTGTGCAGTGGAAGAACCAGCGTAGAATGTGTATTATCTGACCCATGGTCTCTGCAGTCAGTTTCTGGAAACCAGAGTAGAGGTCTGAGACCCAAAGGTTTAAGGTCTTTGAGCAGATAAGCCTTTAAAGAAAAGATTCTTAATATTTATACTTTCTCTGGCTAGTCTAGAAGACTTCCGGTGCCAGACAATCACAAGGGTGAGGTTTCACTTGCCTGTTCCTTTCTGAACCTGAGAAGTGCTCTGGACTGCATGCATACCACTATCGAGTGAGCCTTGAACCTCGAGGATTCCAGCTGATTCCTAGATGCCAGTTGCTCACATCAGTTTATCTGAGAAGCTCTATAAAACAGGAGAGCCATGATAGTGAAACAATCAGAGAAGTTGATAGGGTGGAACTTATTGGAAACTCTACGATCTTTTGGTTCTATGCATCAACAAGGTCTACAACAGACTGGCATTCAAAGTCAATCATAAAAGCCCCCAGAAAATTCTAGAATCCACTTGGTATCAACCAGTTTGTCAGGAACTCCCCCAAATACACCGTGGTTTGGTGAGAATGCTGAAAACACTTGTTTTGAGATCCCTAAACAGGTTTTCCTGGGGAGAAGCAATAAGTACTAACCAGCTTGAGTTTGCAATTTGTTTTTCCCTCCTTAATTATATTCATTTATTTCCTTCACTATGGAACTCAAGGAGGCATTCTTGGGATTTCCATGTGATCTCCTATCATGGCATTGACCAGGTTCATAGCTGCTTAGCTTAGCCTGTGGCTAGTTAGAGGACTATCATTGACTGAGGAGATGTGTGTGACTGAGAGAGGCATTTTTGTTTCTACAGTAAGGCAGCTAAAGATTTCTGACACAAACCAACCACTGGACAGTCCCACAAAATGTGGGTTGCCTTTTGGATTGACATCCGAAAAAACAACTATCACAGGTTAATTCTCCACATTTGGCACACTATGCATGAACATGGTTCAGATTTAAAGGTATCACCTGTGAAGCTGAGCACATGTTTTTTGAGAGATGGATACCAATGGGCAACATATTTTCTGAGATTTTTTGCTTTGGCTGGGGGTTGGCAGCATGGCTGGGTAACAACTGGGGAGGCCTGGGTCACGTGCAGGCTTCCCCAGCCTTCTGGGAGGACTCCGCCGGATCAATCAGGCTCTGCCTGGCTTGGCTCGGGGGGCAGAGGGCCTGGTGCATGGATTGTGCCTAGGGGGCGTCCCCTGGTCCCTCCCCTGGCAGATATTAGCTCCTGCTGTACTGTTGGGGCCCAGTCGGCCTAGTGGTTTTTCCCAGCCATCCCTCCCTCTGTTTTCATGTTTCGTTGCTTTGTTGGATCCTCCATGCGTTATAATGTTGTCATTTTCGTTCTTTTGTCACAACTATGTTGGGTGGTATCAGCATGGGGTTGGATCCGTTTTCAAGGTAAAGCGGCCTGCATGCCCATTTCCCTTATCTTTGGGGATCCCCTTAATCTCCCAGAATTATAACCAGTTTCCAGACTACAGAGTTCAGCTCCCCTGGAGCAAATGGCAGCTTCTGAGGGCAAACTCTATAGCATCACATCCCTGCTAAGCGGCTTCACTCCCCAAACTCTGCCCTCCCCAGGCTCCATCCCCAAGTCTCCAGGAATTTTGAAAGCCAGAGTTGGCAGCCTAGCATGAACACAGTTTGTTATTATTATGTCCATACTTTGTTCATTCTTCCTCCTCCTCTCTTCTCTTGTGGAGAATCCTGATTAGCGACTAACTGATTATATACAGCCTTCTTAGGATGGTAAAAATGTGGAGAATGGTATTGATAAGCATCTTGCAGTCCACATGATGGGTGGACTGAATGAAGCCTTTTGCGTTACAAGTTGGGCTGCCCTGTTTTTGTGTCTGTGTGTTTGTACATAGATTTGTGCATGTGCAACACGAGGTGTTTGCTTTATGACACAGAGTCACAATCTCACAATTGCCTTTAAGTACTGCATATATATATTTCATTTCTTTTCTCAAAAAGCAGTTTCTCCACACTGCTTGGTACACTGCTTCTAAATGCCATTTCCCCCTTCAATGAGTTTTCAAATGACTGGTGTATGTGTGTGAGAGAGATGAAGGGAAAGGACTCAACAATCTGCCCAAATTACCAGCACACTTATCCAGATTGTGGCCATTGTGTTAGGTATGAAGTCCTGTTCTTTTTCAATAAATACTTTTCCATAAGACTTAAAATTTGGCCACAAAATGTTTTTTTAAAAAAAACCCAACATCACTAATGTGCATTATAAGATAATTACCTCTAAATAACTGTCAATTCAAAGGCACAATTCCATAGAATGGTGTCTAGAACCATTAAGCTTCTCTCCTTTTCTAAGCTACTTAAATGGCAAATGATGTAAAAATTATTACTTCAAGTGGGAAGAGTGGGCTATGACTCACCCAGAAAGATCTGGGTAGACGTACGAGGAAAGAAACTTACTCTGAGTGGAGAAAACAATAGATGAGCTTTGGCATTTGTACCATGAGCAGAACACTTCCAACTTCGGCAGCAGAGTTTGCACTGTCTGGATGATTAGAACCAGACACAAACTCCAGAAGAGGTTTTTTTTTTTTTTTAAAGCCTGACTTAAGAAATAGGAGCAGATAGCACAACAAGAGCAGAACAGCATTCAGTTTTAACAAAAATGCATGCTTAATTATACTTCGGGGACTGTGTGCATGTAATAGTGAAATTTATAATTATTTTCCCCATGTAGTTAATGTTCTGTGGCCCTGAGAATCATTTAGTGTCAAATAATGAGTAAATGTCTATATAAATTCTACAGTTTTTTCTTCTCTTCTTATCTCTGCAACTCAGAGGGTATTATTTCCAAGCAAATATCATGTACAATTTATACACCATTACTTGAGGATAAATCCCACTGGGCTCCATGGAACTGAGGCCTTGTCTTAACAGGCAGAAGATTGAGGTGGCTGAATCATGAGTCAGTATCTTAGAATGTACCGCTTCAGGTAGCAATAGAAATGCCATTGTTAATACACCCCCAGGTACCATCAGAACAAAGTGTCCCAACACAATGTTAGGTTTTCTGCTTGCTGAGAGTTTTCTTAAAATGTGATTCCCCCCACCAGCAGTCTCAAATGGTATAGTCCTATTGCCTCCGCACCCTACCACCTTTTGCACTGATCTGACATTAGGTAAAGGTAAAGGTACCCTGTGCAAGCACCGTCACATCCCGACGTTTATTAGGCAGACTTTGTTTACATAAGAACATATAAGAACATAAGAAAGGCCCTGCTGGATCAGACCAAGGCCCATCAAGTCCAGCAGTCTGTTCACACAGTGGCCAACCAGATGCCTCCAGGAAGCCCACAAACAAGACGACTGCAGCAGCACCATCCTGCCTGTGTTCCACCGCACCCAAAATAATAGGCATGCTCCTCTGATACTAGAGAGAATAGGTATGCAGCATGACCAGTATCTATTCTAACTAATAACCATGAATACCCCTCTCCTCCATGAATATGTCCACTCCTCTCTTAAAGCCCTCCAAGCTGGCAGCCATCACCACATCCTGGGGCAGGGAGTTCCACAATTTAACTATGCGTTGTGTGAAAAAATATTTCTTTTTATCTGTTTTGAATCTCTCGCTCTCCAGCTTTAGCAGATGACCCCGTGTTCTAGTATTATGGGAGAGGGAGAAAAACTTCTCCCTGTCCACTCTCTCCAAACCATGCATAATTTTATAGACCTCTATCATGTCTCCCCTTAGCCGCCTTCTTTCCAAGCTAAACAGCCCTAAGCGTCCTAACCGCTCCCCATACGACAGTTGCTGTAGTCCCTTAATCATTTTGGTTGCTCTTTTCTGCACCTTCTCAAGCTCTGTAATATCCTTTTTTAGGTGTGGTGACCAGAACTGTACACAGTATTCCAAGTGTGGTCTCACCATAGATTTGTACAAGGGCAGTATGATATCAGCAGTTTTATTCTCTATTCCTTGTCTAATTATGGCCAGCATGGAATTGGCCTTTTTTACAGCAGCCGCACACTGGGTTGACATCTTCATTGAGCTATCCACTACCACCCCAAGATCCCTTTCTTGGTCTGTCGCTGCCAGCACAGATCCCATCAGTGTATATGTGAAGTTGGGATTTTTTGCCCCAATATGCATCACTTTACACTTGCTCACATTGAATCTCATTTGCCATTTTAATGCCCATTCTTCCAGTACGCAGAGATCCTTCTGGAGCTCTTCACAGTCCGATTTTGTTTTAACCACCCTAAATAATTTGGTGTCTGCAAACTTGGCTACTTCACTGTTTAACCCCAACTCCAGGTCATTGATGAACAGGTTGAAAAGCACCGGTCCCAACACAAATCCCTGAGGCACCCCACTGCTCACATCCCACCATTGTGAGAACTGACCATATTTTTCAGCCAGCTCTCAATCCATAAGAGGACTTGTCCTCTTATCCCATGACTATGAAGTTTGCTTAGCAGTCTTTGGTGGGGGACTTTGTCAAAAGCTTTTTGGAAATCCAAATACACAATATCCACAGGCTCATTCCTGTCCACATGCTTATTGATGCTATCAAAAAACTCTAATAGGTTAGTGAGACAGGACCTACCCTTAAAGAAGCCATGTTGGGTTTTGCCCAGCAGACCTTGCCCTTCTATATGCTTGACAATTCTATCTTTAATAATGCTTTCAACTAATTTACCCGGAACAGACGTTAAGCTAACTGGCCTGTAATTTCCTGGGTCCCCCCTGGAACCTTTTTTATAAATGGGTGTTACATTGGCCATTCTCCAGTCCTCTGGTTTACAGGGTGGTTTGCCAGTGCCTTCCCCAGTCATCTTCCCTTTACCCCCAGCAAGCTGGATCCTCATTTTACCAACCTCGGAAGGATGGAAGGCTGAGTCGACCTCGAGCCGGCTACCTGAAACCGACTTCGGTCAGGATCGAACTCAGGTCGTGAGCAGAGCTTTTGACTGAAGTACTGCAGCTTACCACTTCCAAGTAAACATGCAGAGGTCTGAATGTGGCAAATCTGTGGTCTGTTACTTTGGAGTAAGTAGAGATGCCAGCCTCCAAGTGGGACCTGGGGATCTCCTGGAATTACAGCTCATCTCCAGACGACAGAGATCATTTCCTCTGGAGAAAATGGATGCTTTGGAGGGTGGACTGCATGGCACTATACCCCACAGAGATCCCTGTCTTCCTAGGGTTGCCAGGTGGTGCTTGGAGATCTCCTCAGATTACAACTGATCTCCAGGTGACAGAGATGAGTTCATCTGGAGAAAATGGGCACTTTGGAAGGTGGACTCTATGACATTATACCCCATTGAAGTCCATTGCCTCCCCAAACCCCGCCCTCCTCAGGTCCACCTGCAAAACCTCCAGATATTTCCCAACCTGGAGGTGGCAACGCTATGTCCTCCCCAAGCTCCACCCCCAAATTTCCAGGAGTTTCCCACCCTGCAGTTGGCAACCTTACCTCCCACCCCTTGCTGGTGGCCATGGGGGACCTGGCAACCCTAGGAGTTAGCCTCACTGAACTCAGCTGGGAAACTTTCTTCTGTGTATACATACATAGGAGCTAAATGACATAGTCTACAGCAGCTTTGCAATTTTTGCTTCCATGTACAACTGCATAAGATCGAACTTTTGTGACAGTGATTCTTCCCCAGTTTCTGGCTAAATTTCCCCATGATTGGTGAGCGTGGGGATATCTTCTGAAAAGGCGGAAGATGCTGTGGTGCAGTTGCCATTGCTGTGCTGAAAAGAGTTACTATCTCTATGGCAACTGTGACTGGGTTGCTACTTTCCTTTTCCCTGTGTGACAGTTCACAACGTAGGCCTGTGCCTAAGCAGCCACGGGAAATCACTCCCTGAGGAAATTAGCATGAGACAACAAAACATGATCTGCATTTGCAAAGAGCTGTGGAGGACCAAAGCGTTCTGGATAATTTTTTCATTATTTATCATCCCATCTGATTTTGCTAAATGCACACATGTCTCTTTTCTTCTTCCTGATCCTTGCAGAAAGAGAGGTTAGATTTTTTTTCAGTACCAAGATTGATTGACATTAATGATGCATTGAGAGTTAAAATGACTGTTTACATAAATCTCTTTAAAAACGAAAGGATTTTTTTTCTTTGAAGGAATACGTGCACCTTACTATTTCAAGAAGGACATAGAAATTATAAAATTTGGGGCCTGAGGACTGCTAGGGTTTAATTTAAAGACAAATGAAAGCTGAGGGTTTCTTGGACCCACGGGCTTATTTTTGAATGTATATATTAAGCTTCTGCTTTCTAAGAGGCCCCAGTTCACAACATAAAAAGAAGAGTTGGTTTTTATACCCTGGTTTTCTCTACCTTTGAGGAGTCGCAAACCGGCTTACAATCGTCTTCTCTTCTTCTCCCCACAACAAACACCTTGTGAGGTTAGGGTTGCCAACTTCCAGGTACTAGGTGGAGATCTCCTGCTATTACAACTGATCTCCAGCCGATAGAGAACAGTTTACCTGGAGAAAATGGCAGCTTTGGCAATTGGACTCTATGGCATTGAACTCCCTCCCCTCCCCAAACCCCACCGTCCTCAGACTCCACCCCAAAAACCTCCCACCAGAGGCAAAGAGGGACCTGGCAATCCTATGTGAGGTAGGTAGGGCTGAGAGAGTTCAGAGAGGACTGTGACTAGCCCAAGGTCAACCTGCAGGCTTCGTGTGTAGGAGGAGGAAACAAACCCGCTTCACCAGATTAGAGTCTGCTGCTCATGTGGAGGAGTGAGGAATCCAATCGGGTTGACAGGATTAGTTTCCACAACTCTTAACCACTACACCATGCTGGCTCTAATATGAGATACATGCAAGATTAAAACAATCTCGAAGAAAACAAACAAAACATACAGGAACAGTAAACACAACAGCAAGGTCAAATTGATAACTGAAACAAATTGATTGAATCCATATCTACCCCTTAACCATCTCCAAATTCTTGAAACATAAAAAGATGTCCTTACTAAAAAACAGAAAGGAGCTAGACATTTGGGAACAGATTGTGGTAACTCATTTATAAGGGAAATAAATTCTGGACATGTTTTTTTATTGTGTGTGTGTTAAGTGCCGTCAAGTCGCTTCCAACGTATGATGACCCTATGAATTAATATCCTCCAAAATGTCCAATTGTGAACAGCCTTGCTCAGGTCTTGCAAACGGAAGGTCTTGCAAAAGGCTTACTTTGTTGAGTCAACCCATCTCATGGTGGGACTTCCTCTGTTCCTACTGCCTTCAACTTTTCCTAGCATGATTGTCTTTTCCAGTGATTCTTGTCTTCTCATAATATGACCGAAGTATGATAGCCTCAGTTTAGTCGTTTTAGCTTCTAGGGAAAGATCAGGCTTGATTTGATCTGGAATCCATGACTTTTTGGAAGTTCACGGTATCTGTAAACTCTCCTCCAACACCACGTTCATGTAAATTCTAGGGTTATGAATGGGCACTAAATCCTGATGCTGCACCTAGGCTTATCAAGCCCCTGCTGGTGGGGGATCCCCTGGCACCAGCAGGCATTTCCACTGCCACTCAGTTGCCCGATCCTCCATAATGAGGTGTCCACATTCAAAGGGGAAATTAGCAGGACAGTTGTATTTAACCAGGTCAGTTGTTTAGACATTTGCTCTAAATCATATTCAGTAGATGGCAAAGAGGCGTAGAGGTCATAGAGGAAGCAGGAATGGAGGAGAGAAGACGGAAGGAAGTTGACAAAAGGAGATTAGAAAAAAACCTGATATCACTGATATCAGGATCTCTGCTGATGGCCCATTAATCTGCTGATGTTGCAATGGGAGGGGGGTTGCTGGCACTGACTACGTGGCTGTCCGCTTTCCAGGAAATGGCTGCGGCTGGAGCAGAGATGCACAGGAACATGGAGTCTCTCAGGTTCGCTGGAGGTTGCCCTGGCCTTTGTCTCCCAGCTGTTGGCTGCTCGGAACACACAGGAGCAGTCGTGTCAGTTTCGCTGGTGCGTGCTGTGGCCGTCCCCGTAGCGCTTGGGGGCTGGGCGCGCGGCTGGAACAGTAGTCATGTGCCTGCATATTGGGGTTGCCATGACCAGTCCAGGAGTTAGGCGGCCCGTATGCTTACATGTACTTGCTCTACATTGGGTTAAACCTGTGGGCCAATGTAGATGAGATGCTGTCCCCAGGTTTGCACCAGGGGATGTACCGCCATTTTAAAGAGTTTGTTCCCACTTGGGAACCACTTTAAACTGTGCTGCAGGGTCCCAGTTCTGGTTCGGATGACTGCAGCACAGGGGTAGGAGTGGACCTTGTCTTCCTACCTGCGCTGTTTTCCAAATTGAAATGGTGCCGAGGGGGCATTCAGGCAAATCATGCTTTCCCATGCTGTTTTGGGTCAGAAAATGGCATGCGGGGGGAGAAGGATCCCCTCCCCCCATACCATGGGGGACCCTGTTGAGTTCCCAGGTGGGAACTCTTTAAAATGGTGGTGTGTCCCTGAATCCGGGAATACTCATCTCAACTAGTTTGGCCCTATAGCAGCCCTGTGCCAGTGAAACACACTGTTGCTGCTGCTTAGGGTATTTGCACTTCTTCACTCCTTCACCAGTTTCTCTGTCTTCATAGAAACCTTCCTTGTGCTTTCCTCACACAAGGGATTTGTAGAAGCATTCCCCTGAGCTGAAATAATAACATGGTAGGCGGCCCTTAGAAACCAATCTTCTCTATTTTGCGAAGGATTTTCTCATCAGTCCATTAATGTTTGACTGATAGGAATGATATGAGGAGTATAAACAGTAGGCATAGCTGGTGAAGTACCAAAAGCAATATTTTACCAAGTAGTTAGAAAGTGGCATGTTTGTAAGACTGCAGAATCATGGCAAAGAACAAATTCTTCAGAATATGCTGCTATAAAAACACTCTTTGGTTAATAGTTGATTAGTTAGAGTTAGATCCAACAGAGTTCTTCCATGGATGGAAGGATTTCAAGCACAACTTTCTCAACTAACCTCTCAAGCACAACTTTCTCAACAAAATGTCCTCCAAAAATCTGGGTTTTTTGCCACAGTGCTCCTTGGGTGGGAAAATATTGCTGTCTGTAGACATGCTCCATTGCCACAGAAGGTCCGACCAGAACCAACAGGTTAAAATTAAATCAGAAGAGTTTCCATCTAGACATTAGGAAGAATTTTCTAACAGAGCGGTTCCTCAGTGGAACAGGCTTCCTCGGGAGGTGGTAAGCTCTCCTTCCCTGGAGATTTTTAAGCAGAGGCTAGATGGCCATCTGTCAGCAATGCTGATTCTATGACAGATGATGAGAGGGAGGGCATCTTGGACACCTTCTGGGCATGGAGTAGGTATCACTGGGATGTGTGGGGGAGGTAGTTGTGATTTTCCTGCATTGTGCAGGGGGTTGGACTAGATGACCCTGGTGGTCGCTTCCAACTCTGTGATTTTATGATCCAAGCCCAAATGTTTGGAGGAATTCAGTCATGTGCTCAAGAATGGCAACTGCCATGGAATGTAATTCCTTGCCCAAATGATATGAATCTGACAGAGATTCTGGGATGCCAGAGACCCGTAGTAGCAATGGAACAGGTAAGCAAACAAGCACGTTCAGTTTAAAGTTTGGATATAGACTAAATTTTGTCCTAATGAAAGGCACTTCCATTAGCAGAACAGAGCTTTCCTGCTTCCCACCTCCTGCTGCAGCCCATCTATTTCTCCAAAATGCAGCTCCTGGGGTATGGGGACCATCAGGAACAGCATGAGGGGCAAATCAGGAGTATGTAATCAGGGCCATTCGAAGGAGCACAGAGGCCCAAGCCACTTACAACGTTTTAGGCTCCTAGCCACAATAAACATTTAAAATGACAACACATGAAAACAAAAAGAGTGAGGCATAATTATTGCCTATCTTTGAACTTGAGGCTTACTCCAAATGATCCCCTTGGCCCCTCTCCAATTGGCCCTGCTGCATGAAGGGGGAACTGGTGAAAATTACAATGGTCCTAACCACAGAGATTAGGGGTAATTCCTAGAGAGTCGCTATGTAGAGGCCATTTTCTCTCCTGCTCCTCAGTTCCTTGGAGGTGGGAAATTGGGGCTGGGAGCTAGTAGTTCCCTGCCCTGGGCAAGTAAATCCAAGGCCTTGGAAAGAACTAGAGAACAGTGCAAACAAAAAACCTGTCTAAGGCAACCAAAACTGTCTAAAGCATAGGGTTGCCAGCTCTGGATTGGGAAATACCTGGAAATTTTGGGTGGAGCATGGGGAAGGGAAGGATCTCAGCAGCGTATGGTGCCACAGGGCCCACCCACCAAAGCAGCCATTTTCTCCAGGGGAACTGATTTTGGCCATTTGGAGATCAATTGTGATAGTGGGAGATCTCCAGGTGCCACCTGGAGGGTGGCAACCCTACTAAGGCATGACATGCCGTAATGAAGCCGAGGTTACAAGGATAGAGGACATTGCTGTAAAAAAGGGGGGGGTGTTGCATAAAATAAACATTGCAATATTATCAACAAGCCTTAGGAAACGGCCCTAAGGGTAAGCCCCACAGGCATAAAATAGCAATAAAACATTCAGCAGTGTGGAATAATATTGATAAAGACAGTCCCTTGGCTAAAAGCAAACCACTAGAAAGCAGCTTTAAAAGATGGAATCTTTCAGGGGAAAGCCGGGAACATAACACAAGCCAGGGACAGCATACAAGCATTTTATTTACAAATGCTTTTAAGTGTTTTATCTGGTTGTTGTTGTGTTTATTTTAATGGATGATTTTAATATATTGTTTCTTCATATGACTGAGCTGTTGTTTTTAATGCCTTTGGCACCACGGGTAGACAAGAAAGTAATAAGTAAATGTGAAAATAATACAAATGCTGCCCTCTTCCCCTGAACAAGAGCAAATCATTATTTTTAGCAGTATTAAATTTTCCAGCAGTCTCACATAGCTTAAGAATTTCTGCAGTGGGTGGGAGAAAGGGAGAGAGGGAAGTGATGGGGAGGCGTATAAGGAGTTGTCCATATAGGAAGAAAGAAACTGTGAAGTGGATGCGGTCAGAGGATTTAGAAGACTTAAATAACAGGGATAAAAGAAAAAGCTTTAAAAAGTCCTTAACTAAACAACACGAAATGACATGGTTTATTAGCGAAGAGATAGAATACTCAGCAAGGAGAAAGCTTTCAGGTTCCAACACCCCCCCTTGAAAAACAGTTTCATAATTCATAAAATATAAGCCCCACAAAATATTGACTTACTACTGTTTCTTGATGATGAAAATGCTTTAGGTCTCCTAGTTTTTTGGTTTTTTTAAAAAAAAATTAAAGCAACGGTTTCTGCCCAGAATGTGACAATTTTTCCTGCTTTTAATAGTGGTGATGCAATCAAGTGGTGGCCCCAGTACACAAAGAGGCTTGGCTTTCTGTCTATGTCATCAGGAGCTAATTTTCACCAATGGTTTGTTGTGTATTGGGTTTTTTAAAACACCAGCTTTTGTACAAATATTCAACCTTCTTTCCCTGAAGAGGGAAAGAAATATGCAGAAGCTGAGATGTGGAAACATGTTGCTTGCCACATCTTTAAAAATATCCCCGGCAATAAATTGTGTCACTAGTCAAATGGGTCTCTAAAGGCTCATTTGTCTTTGTGATAAGCAACCATATCAGCTGAAAAAATATATTGTGGGTTACAGGGTGGTTGGTTTTTTTTGATGCTTATGTCTATCTTAGGGAGCCTTGAGCTCCCTAAATACATTTTGGTGCAGAATATGGATTTTGTTTTGTTCTTGAAACGAGTGAAAACATCCTTTAAACCCATTCGCAGTGCAACCAGCTGTTGATATTTTTCCCATATGAAAGGTCATATAATTTCTCCTTGTTTACTCATTGTGCAGGATCTGTATGAGAATCATCAGCAGAATCACACAAATATCAAAATACCTGTGTATTCCAAGGACTGGGATAATGTGTAGCTTTACTTTTAAAAAAATACTCTTGTTTTCTAGTACTCATTGTTTTAAGAAAAACCTAAAAGCAAAATTAGAATATGCCTTGACATGCAACCGCATACCAAAGGAAAGCATCAGCCATGACAGATGTACCCTTGCTTCAAAGGCAAAAGATAGAATGATTATTGCAGTGGTATAGAAAATGGGTGGTAGAAATGAGGGAAGCAGAAGCAGAGGTGTTGATTAGATAGAGGAACTGGTAATAGCACTGCCAACTCTTGATTTCAAAAGTTATGATATCTGAACAGGGCCAGAGGGCAGAGACAGGAACAGAACAAAAGATATAACTTGGCCAATGCCAGAAGGAGCAAAGTTAGGGTTGCCAACCACCAGGGGATAGCTGGAGATCTCCTGGGATTACAACTGATCTCCAGGCAATAGAGATCGGTTCCCCTGGAGGAACTGGCTGCTTTGGAAGGTGGAAGAAAAAAGAGGGGAATAAAACCCAACCTAGAAAACAGAAACTGGTTACCCAAGGTTGGGTAGAATAATATAAATATAATGTATTGGAAGCACTCTGTCTAGATTAAAATTATTTAAAAAAACTTTAAAAAAGCACAATGGCATTTCCTGAGGCTGATGTCTCTAACCACATGCCAGACGCATTTCGGCCTATTTGGTCTTCATCAGCGGTCAATTAAAACCCATGTAACACCTGCACACAAATATATACATATACAAACAGTTTAAATCAAACCAGGCATATATATAGGTTGTATACTATATTACCAATACCAATTACTCAAACATCTGGTAAGATTGACTCTAGTTGTAATACTGGTTTACATATGTCTCCCTTGTACGATGTGCGCAGTTAACAACCTAGTAAAGCAATTTACTAGGTTGATAACTGCACACATCGTATAAGGGAGACATATGTAAACCAGTATTACAACTAGAGTCAATCTTACCACATGCTTTGGAAGGTGACCTCTATGGCATTATACTCCTTTGAAGTCCCTCCCCTCCCCAACCCCGCCCTCCTCAGGCTCCACCCCCAAAATATCCAGGTATTTCCCAACTCAGAGCTGTCAACCCTAAGCAAAGTAAGTACCAAAATGTTTTGTTTGCTCCTGTGGCCCAGGTATGGTAGATATTGGAAGGTGAACCTATATCTACATTGCAGTACAAGCTGAAGGAGCTATGTAGGGAAAAGGGTGAGAGAGCAATCCCAACTTCTGCTGCTGCCAAGTTGCCACATTGTTTTTGGTAAGCATACTACCTGACTTGGCTTCTAAGAAACAGTTGCAGAGGAAGAACACACATGTACTCCATGTAGGGTTGCCAACCTCCAGGTACTAGCTGGAGATTTCCTGCTATTACAACTGATCTCCAGCGATAGAGATCAGTTCGCCTGGAGAAAATGGCCGCTTTGGCAATTGGACTCTATGGCATTGAAGTCCGTCACCTCCCCAAACCCCACCCTCTTCAGGCTCTGCCCCAAAAATCTCCCACCGGTGGCGAAGAAGGACCTGGCAACCCTAACTCCATGTTCTTTCATGTAGCAGCACGTGAAACGTAAGTGGGTCTGAGCCTAACAATCTGTACTTTGACAAAAGCCCCAAGTGGATTTCTGCCATTTTGAATAGTGCTTTGCCCTTCAGCAACTAGTTTTGAGAAGGAGGGTGGTAAAATGAAATGAAATAACAAATGTAGAGGAAAGAATTACTTAGTGTGCATTAACAATACACATAGGGTTGCCAGGTCCCCCCTGGCCACAAGTTGGGGATAGGGGGCCATACACAACATGTGTTCAAATGGGGTTCACATTCACCAGAAAGGCAAACTAGGTGAGGCTATAGGGTGGCCACAGTTGGACTGTGACAACAGCAACTTATATCAAGGGTCTCAGAAACTGAGTTGGAGACTGAATTATAGGAGCATTGTGGAGTATTCTAGTCAGAACAGAGATTTGGTCATGACAATAAACATGTTTATCCTTTTTCTGTGGCTGCAGTGAAATAGTCTATGGTCCAGATTAGGGAGAAATTGGTAAACAATATTTATGAACACCCTGAGGTTTTCAAATAAAGGCCACAATAAAAATTCTATTGCTCGTGATATATATTAAAATTTTATGTCGACTCAAGTTAGCAAACTAGCAAAAGAAACTTCCCAGCTGCTGGAGATTCTGCCAAATCCCCAGTCTGAGTCAGAAGTCTGCAGAAAACCATAAATGGGTAGGCATCAAATTTCACTTGTTGGTATGTTAAATGCCAAATAGGAGAATAATTCTGCAACTGGTTTACTGGAAGTGCTACAAACCCTTACGACTGTTATTCCACCTTCACATTTTCTTTACATGGATCAAAGATATGGCTGTTATCCAGAAATGGCTTCAGCTGAAACAGTTACCCTTAAACCATTTTAGGCAAGGCATAAATGTAGTAAATAAATAAAGCTCTTAAGTAAAGGGACTAGAGTTATAGTCTTAAATCTTAATTGTTTGGGGGGCATTGTAAGTAGTCCCTGCACAATCAGAGGTGGATCTACTGTGAAACTAATGAAGTTTAAGCTTCTTCCTGGAGGGGCCCCCTGAAGCAACTTTTTTTAATGAGTTAATTTCTCAACATAATCGATGGAGTTTTTTAGTGATAGAATCATAAGCCAATGGGTGGAAGTACTTAATATTGACTTTAGAATATGCTCTAATACCCGTTTCATATGGCCTGAAAATGTCCCTGTAATTGGTCAAATTTCAAAATTTTCTCAGGGGTTTGCAGCGCTCGAACCCCCAGCTGTAAGGGCTCACTGAGCTCACCAGAATCTATTCACAGCCTACATTTTGGCAGTGGGATCCTCAAATCCTTTGTTGGTGCATGGCTTAATAGTTCTGTGGTTTTATTTCATCACTGTATGGCCCATTTTCAAGGACTCCACCCCACCACCCCGTTCTCCACAATTTCAGCCTCAAGGTCCTTGCAAGAGCAGCAAGGCCCTTTGGACCTTGTTGGATGTTGCCCTATTGTTGCTGGTTGCGAAGGAGTTCCCCCCACCACATAACAGTTCAAGCTTCAGGGCCCCAAAAATGTAGGTCCGCCACCGTGCACAATACTGCATTGTTTACTGGATATATTGTGTTGCACTGTTTTTATTCCAATGATCTCTAATTGTGTGATCCAGTTTTATCATGCGGTTGACTGGTCTTTATTTTATTGTTTTATCATTTTCATCAGCCTAACGTCTCAATGAGAAAGGCGGAGTAGAAATGAGGTAAGTAAATAAAAATAAACCATCGTTGTCCCGTGACCTTCAGTGGAATGAACAGTCAGGTCCTAAAATAAGTGATTCCTTATGGGGTGTTATTCGATCATTCATTTCAAATATTTGCATCTTGTCTCTTCAAAGTGCCTCACAGACATCTTATCTAAAATCAAGTAAATTCAAAGGCAAAAATCATGCCTGGGCACTGCATTGTCCAGTACAGTTGCCACTAAACTTTCCTATACCAGAGGACCACGAGTCTACTGTGGTTGCATAGGTATATAGGGCCATTTATTTATTCAGTAATGCCTATTAAGAACCAAAAAGTGGGTTCTAGAGAAAATCAACCCTGAAATCTCCCTAGAAGTGAAAATGAATAAACTTCAGGCTATAATACTTTGGTCACATCATAAGGAGATGAGACTCACTGGAAAAGACAATCATGCTAGGAAAAGTTGAAGGGAGTAGGAACAGAGGAAGACCCAGCATGGGATGGATTGACTCAACAAAGTAAGCCATGGCCTTCCGTTTGTAAGACCTGAGCAAGACTGTTAATGATTGGACATTTGTAAGGTCATTAATTCATTGGGTTGCCGTAAGTCATAAATGCCTAGACAGCACATAACACCTACCAAAATGCTTCGTTGCACTTGCTATGCAATGCTCCTCACTGTCCTGTGTCTCTCTTGTTTCTTCACGGGCAACGAGGTTTTCTACTCTCCAGGATTCTAACCCTTATGCAGCCTTCTAGAATTCTGAGACAGATACTGTGCTTATCTATCCTTGGGCTAGCCTCCTTTGATCTTTGCTATCCTGTTTGATTAGGCTGGGCTGTGTCCAACATGGCAAAGGTTCAGACCGTTATCAGAGTGAGGCTATTCCTCTAATCACTATTAATGGTTATCATATTGCCCGCTAAAACTTGGTGCGTGTCTCTCTCCATGCGTTGCTAAACTGCAGCCAGAACTCAGACTAGGGATTCTTATATGCTGAAAGTTTGTGCTCCATCATGCTGTGGCTCTGCATATTGGTTCTTTTGTAGTGAGATTTATGTTTGGGGGCAGCTAAGTTCTGTGCATAGGACTAGGGCAAGGAATGGGATGGGTCTGGTCCTCAGTGATTGGTTTGTCTCCTGTGCTTGTGTGATGTTGTTATCTGGTGCAGAACATGGGAAATCCTGCTACCTCTCCCTTTTCCCATCAACTGTTATTGTTGATAAGAAGAACCTCCCCAAAAAGTGAGCTCTGGTTTGTGGAGAGTGAATAAACCCAAACCAACAACCTTTCATTGTTATTGAAAGGACCTCGGTTTTTTCATTGTGATTTTGAACTTTTTGTAATGTTCTCCTTTTCATCCAAGTTCTGTACATAAATATTGGGAATGCCTAAATGATGCTCTTAAGGCTTCAGAGAAACTTGCAATTACCCCTTCATACAGGTCAGGGAAGCTTCTGAGGCTTGGAAGCAGAGGCGCTGTGCAATCCCAGAGCTTTTCTTACTAAGGTTCCTGATCCTGCTGAACTAAAGTTTTAGCATAATTCCATTCTGGAAGCCATTGCTCAACAGGCTGTTGAGAGCCAGCATGGTGTAGTAGTTAAGAGTGGTGGACTCTAATCTGGAGAACCGGGTTTGATTTCCCATTCCTCCACATGAAGCCTCCTGGGTGACCTTGGGCTAGTCACAGTTTCCTCTGAACTCTTTTAGTCCCACCTACCTCACAAGGTGTCTGTTGCGGGGAAAGAAAAAGTAGGTGATTTTAAGCCGGTTTGAGACTCCTTATAGGTACAGAAAATTGGGGTATAAAAACCAACACTTCTTCTCTTCTTCTCTGCTCTAAACTCATAATAACATTTTGTCTTTTCTATTACTTTTTTTTTTGCTGGGAGCTACTGGGACCTCGTGGTGTTGCCTCCTGTGAGGCTGTGGTGTTCATTATCCATGTGGCCTCTGTTTCTCTCACTTGAAAACATCTGGTTCTTATACAGACACCAAAGAAATGTGTTGCCTACAGTCTTGGTGTCTGTGTTTGGATGGAGGAAGAATTGTCTATTCCTTTAAAGGTACTTGCACATTAAATATGTGTGAGAAGGCTGATTGAGTATTGAGTAGCATGACATTACCTTATAATGCAATCCTAAAGAGAGTTACTCCAGTCTAAGCCCATCCATTTCATTGGGCTTAAAGTGGAATAACTCTGCATAGGATTACACTGATAGTATCCCCATGGTCTATTTGTGCCTTCCATGCATGGGTGACATGGGAGCATTGTCATGACTAGTGCTGACAATGCTGTGGGAGAGTCTGCTGCTGGCATTATATCATTAGCTTTTTATTGTAATTGTATTGTTGTGGTATTAAATTTGCAGCTGGAAGCAGATATGATCCTAAGTATACTACAGTGGAAGTTTCTCTGCCATCACACGTCCTTGGTGCAACAAGCCCAGAGAACTGATCTGCAATCCAGCTAAATAGAAAAATAAATTCACAACTTGATAATGAAAACAAACTTACTGCACCCAGCAAACTACATCATCTGGATATGTATGACTGACCAAAATCATAGCCCAAATGTGTGAACAATGTACTCAAGCAAACCTTGTTAGAAACTACAATTTTTATCAACCTGCTTCTCGAAAAGAATGACTCACAGATGGCCTTTACCTTATTTATTCCATTTATTTATTAAGAAGAAGAAGAGTTGGTTTTTACATGCCAACTTTCTCTTACCACTTAAGGAAGAATCAAACCAGATTACAATCACCTTCCATTCTTCTCCCCACAACAGACACCCTGTGAGGTAGATGGGGCTGACAGAGCTGTAAGAGAGCTGTGGCTAGCCCAAGGTTGCCTAGCTGGCTTCATGTGCAGGAGTGGGGAAACCAACCCAGTTCACCAGATTAGCGTCTGCCGCTCATGTGGAGGAGTGGGAAATCAAACTTGATTCTCCAGATTAGAGTCCACCGCTCAAGACCACCACTCTTAACTACTACACCATGTTAGGGTTGTGCAAAAAAAAAAAGAAAAAAGAATTAGGTAAATTTCAGGTTCAGTTTTTTTTTGTCCTGATTTTTTTCAATAAACTCGAAATAAACTGAATACCCATACCCAGTAAATATAGATATTCAGCATATTTTTGAGTTTCCTGAAAAATTCAGGCCCATTATAGTCAGTGGTGATGTTTTTGAAGCTCCGGGGGGGGGGGCATTTTGGGAGGCTGAGTCCCCATATTTGCAGTGTAGCTGCAAGGGACTCTCCTTAGATGGTCACCAAAGTTTGGTAAACTTTGGGGCATGGGGTCCAATTTTATGGGCCTGCAAAAGGGTTGCCCCATCCTCCAGGAATTTAAATTGCGAGCTGAGCTGTCCATCAGGTTCAATAGTTCACCACTGATGAGGACTGGTGGAACAAGGTGATTCCAGGCTGGTGCCTCAAAGTCTGGGCTCTACCTTCGCTTCTGGGTCGCTTTGCATGATGTCCATGCAAATGAGCTTCCAAACGGAGGGAAAAGGCTTAAATGCAAGAGAAATAAGGCACCGAAAACATTCCTTTTGGTGGCAAATGACATCCTGTGAGCAGTTCTTTATTGTGGTCATGAAAAATCTGATTCCAAGAGATGCGAGGAAACGATATCAGAACTAGCCAAAGTCATGACCAAGGTAGCTCATGTTAAGGAGATTGCTCATCCACGCCGGTGAGGGAGTCTTCTTCAGAAGGGCCATGAGTAGCTGATGGAAACTAATGTTCTCTGGACTGGGTGAGCCCCGGCTTTTAAAGTGCAGATCATCTAGTTGTCAGTTGGTCAGACCAAGTTGGCTCCGATTACATGATCCCCATCTCAAAAGGGCCCCAACTATGGGGCCCTAACAAAACCAGTCAAAAAAAGAAAGAAAAAGGGGGAAAGCACAGAGCCATGGCTTTGAGTAAAGGCGAATAGCTGAACACAAAAAGCCAAATATTTATTCAGCTTTTTTGGGAATCGTTTGTTTGGCTTCAGTTTTATCCCCAGGTTTTCGTATTCGGTAAACCCTAAACCTGAAATTTAAACCAAACGGCTAATTTCGGTTTTATTTTTGGTTCAGGTTTATTGATATGCACAACCCTACACCACGCTGGCTATTAAAATAGTGCCGACTTATCATTTCATCTAAAAACATGCCCACACTTTAGGACCATTAGCAAGAAATCCAAAAGAAGGACAACAGTGTCAGTAAAAGAGAACTCAGCAAAACGGCAATAAAAAAGAAACGGTACCAGCTTGTAGTCACAATAGACCAATTAAATAGCAATAGCTCTAAGCTCTAATCAGCTTCCACTTATCTCACATGCCTTTGCAAACAACCAGATATAAGATACAAGAAAAAGCTTCTTCGCTAGGTGGTTTGCAGTGGAGATGGATGGGGAAGAAGTGTGTCCCAGAAAACCGCAGTTTGGTGGCATATTTGCCCTTTAAAATCTACAGGGTCTTTATTTTCTATGGGGTAGCTGTGGCTATGGGCATTCTTCCCATAGAAAGTAATGTCTCTTTAAAACTTAAAGGTGCTTCCTCTTTCTCCCTCCCCGCTCCTGCATCTCCAGAAACCTTGTTCTAGATTACTCTGATTCAGGTATAGGTGTTCACTCAAGAAACCCTAGGCATCTAGTTAGCTTTCTATACCAGACCATTTAAATCCTATACCCATTTAACTCCTAGCCTGAGGCACAGCCTCAGTAACACTATAGGTTTATTCAGGTATAGTAAACAAGTAAATACTATTAGAGAATCTCTGCTTCCATTCTAAGCTCTTTTTATTACAGCATGATTTTTGTGTTCTTAACATAGACTAAATCATCAAAGCATTATAACATCCATTGTTACAATAGACACTTAAAGGAGAGTAATTACATCCGTCTGTAAGAGTTTCTTACCCCAAAAGTAAGCAGGAAATAGACAATTAGTCCTTTCTGAGAAGAAGCTCTTGATCAATACAACTTCCCCTATTTATAGGATGTTAAAATCATCTCTCCTAACAGCAGCTAACTGTCCAACTTGATAAGGGAGCGCGTTCTTGGCTAACTCATTATCTTATAAGTTCAAACACTATACAAGGTTATCTATAAAAATTACTTTTTAGAATATATAAAGAATATTAGTTCATTCTCAGTAATTTTTATCTTAACAAAACATTTAAAAATAATGATTACCAGTTTCTCTTACATATGAATATCTTTTGGCCCTCAACCAATACTCCCATCATTGAATCATATCTTAACTTCTGTGAAGTTAAACATTCTTGTGATTCTCAGACACTTCTGCATCTGGACCTCCACAAATTGCATCTATTGATAATAGGTTAGACAGTTTCTAATCTTCACAAGGCCATCTAATTGTTGTTACTCTGTCTTCTTACTGATCATCAAGGCTATTCTGTTCTGGGTCTCTAGACTCCCTTCTTGGCAGGCTTCTTTGAGAGGCCAGGTTTGTTCTGGCTATGTGTGCCACAACGTCCTCTATGATGTTTTTGGTCAAGTCCGCAACTGTTCCCCTATATTTCTGACCATATCAGGTGAAAACCTGAAATGTTCCCAAAATTCTGGGAGATAAATTGACATTACTCCTGGAAATTACACCAATTTGACATGAAGCAGCTAATTTCAGTTCAAGTGTATCCAAATGCACTCCCCTATTCCAAAATGGAGAACAAATATAGGGGGAAACGCTGCTCAATTCATGAAATAGCCAGGCATTATGAGCTGGATAAATTCATATTCTGAACTTTGATAACATCACTAATTAAGAAGAAGAACTAATGCTGCACCTTGAAATTGTTGTTCAGCCATCAAATAATTACATCTTTTCTTTGCTCTTCTGTTTCCATACTTGGAAGTATTAGTTACACTCACAAGAACTATAATTGTCATTGTCACTCTGTGTCTGTGCTATTTCAGCACATGAAACCCAATGTGTTTTATATTGACTTGGGTTTGTATGTCCTTTGTTAGGGAACATGAGGATCCAGCTCAAGGAACCCCCCAGAAGAAACACAATTGAAAAGTAGGGTTGTTATGTATTAAATTATTTTAGTCCTGCTTGATTATTTGCAGACGCATTTCTCAGCTTTCATTTCTGCTGTGCTGAGCAATTATTTCTATATACTTAGGTTGTGGTGCAATGGACAGTTTGGCAACTGTGTGCTTGTCAAAATGATTCCTTTGTAATCATGGACTTAAAAGGTAATATGAATCGAGGCAGTGTGCTGACATCTAGATAAATATTAACACTAACTAATAAGCCATTGGTTAAAGCATTGCATCAGGAAGAATGATCGCTTGGCCTGAATGCAACATGATTCTGCTGCTGAAGGTAAGTGGACTTGGGCTGTAATGCTATGGACATTTAAGTAGAAGGAAGCCCTAGCAAACAGTGGGCTTTACTTCCAAGTAAGCATGTATAGGATCACAGTACACATTTTTCAATTAAAACTATTAAATATAAACTGTAACACTCCAGGGCTGGAAACTGCCTGGCAGTGATCAGGAAGCTGCTCTGGGTTCCTTAGAAAAAAAGCTGGGGACAAGTACAGTAGCAGATACGAACCTACCTTATCTGTTGCTAGGGCACAACATATTTATCTATCTATTTATTCATTTATTTGTGTCCTTTCAAAAAGTGCATAATGAATACAAATATTCGTTCAAACAATTTCAATAGCTACAACCACATAAGTAATGTTTTTTTTTTTTAATGTCAGTATCAGTATTACTAATATAATGCTATCGGAAACCAGTTATGATCTTTCCTGTGGAGTTGCACAGGGCACAGTTCTATCCCCCATAC
The DNA here is from genome assembly GCF_029931775.1 of Euleptes europaea. Taxonomy (NCBI): domain Eukaryota; kingdom Metazoa; phylum Chordata; class Lepidosauria; order Squamata; family Sphaerodactylidae; genus Euleptes; species Euleptes europaea. Next base: position 29,722,652 of record NC_079316.1, on the reverse strand, counting down.
TTTTCAGTCTCTGTGTTAAATCCTTACAAATCATTCATAGTTTGGGGTTGGTTGTCATCAATAGGCAGATGATATCTTTATCCAAATCCCCTGGTGACGCCGTAGAGGTCCTGAACAACTGCCTGGCTGCTACAGTAAACTGGCTAAGAGTGAGCACATTGGCGGGGGGTGGGGGGAAGCTCTGAAAAGACAAGGGTAATGCTGGTTGGGAAGGTGGAGATCTTGAAGGACATTGTGCTCCCCACTTTTGTTGGAGATCGTCTGACCCTTGCTCAGTTAAGACCCTTGGGTTTACCGTATATACTCGGGTATAAGCCGACCCGAGTATAAGCCCCCCAAATTTGAGGCCAGAAAAGGGAATTTCTTATTGACCCGCGTATAAGCCGAGGGTCAATAAGAAATTCCCTTTACCGGCAATGCTGCGCTCTAAAATGGCAGCCGCCATTTTAGAGCGCAGGGCCCCTGCCCCAGGTCGCCCTCCCGCCGGCCTCCCAGGCCCTCCCACCCCACCCCACTCCAACCCCAGTGCCATCCAAGGGGGGGAGGGGGAAGAGCCCCTGAACCCCCTACTTACCGGGAGACGCGGCGAATCGGCGGCGTGGCCTTCCTGGGCCGGCAGGAGGCCTTTCCAGGCCCCTGCCGGCCGGAGGAAGGCGCTTGGGCGCATGGGTGGCGGCGGAGCAGCCGGCAGAGACCTCCTGCCGGCCCCTCCAGGACCCTGCCAGCAGGAGAAAGGCTCCCTGCCGCCTGGGCGGCGGCAGAGCGGCCGGCAGGAACCTTCTGCCGGCCCAGGAAGGTCCCTGCCGGCAGAAGAAAGGCTCCCGGGTGCCTGGGCGACGGCGGAGCCGCCGGCAGGAACCTCCTGCCGGCCCCTCCAGGCCCCTGCCAGCAGGAGAAAGGCTCCCGGGCGAGGCTGCGAGCGGTAAGTTCCTCCCTCCTCCCCCCTCCCCCCTCCCCTCTCCTACCGTATTGACCCGTGTATAAGCCGAGTTCGGCTTTTTCAGCCCTTTTTTTGGGCTGAAAAACTCGGCTTATACACGAGTATATACGGTATATTGGACCTAACGTTATTGCTGGAGAAGCAAGTTAATGCAACCAAAAAAAAAGCTTTCTTCCAATTCTGCCTTGACCAAAAGATGGCGCCTTACATTGATATGGCTGATCAGGCCACCTGGATCCATGCCACAGTAATATCAAGACTAGACTACTGTTTATCAATTTTGAATCTCTCACCCTCCAGCTTCAGCAGGTGACCCCGCATTCTAGTATTATGAGAGAGGGAGAAAAGCTTCTGTCTACTCTCTCTATACTATGCATAATTTTATAGACCTGTCATGTCTCCCCTTAACTGCCTTCTTTTCAAACTAAACAGCCCTAAGCATTTTAGCCACTCCTGTTAGAGCAGTTGGTCGAGTCCCCTGAATAGCTTCTGAGTAGCTAGTGAAACCTAGCATGAGCTTGGGGTGATCACATCACTTGCTGGTGTGGAGTTCTACTAGCCATTCAGAAGCTGCGTGCCTGCATGGGGTTACAGCTGCGGCCCTGGCAGCTCCGTAGTCTTCTCCCGTTGCCCACTAGTTAGGGCACCACCTCGTCCTCCTCTTTCATCACCACACTGTGGTGGAGGCTGTATCCTGATTGATGAGCCAATATAATTTAATGGTTTAATTTCATAATTTTATGAGAGCACAATTTAATTGCAATTGCTTGGATGAACTTCCATTCCTGATGCCAGATTCTCAGCAAGTTGCCTGGGGGACTCCAGCTGATAACCTCGACTCTTGCCCATCTTGGCTGATTAAATCAAGCTGGAAGGGATTTTCTAGATGGATCCAGGACACATTAAATGCATCTTTGAAGTAAGGATAGTGCCAACCACTCGGGGGGTGGGGTGGGGAAATAATTCTGAAAAAGCCATCCTTGGTTCCAAAGTATCATAATAATTATTGTACTATGGTGAATATTACCTGTTGGGGCAACATATTCAGGTGAGTAGTGGCCATACAGCTTCAGGCTTTTTGCAGAATTTGTCTTCTAGAGACCTGTTTAAATACAGTGTCAGGCTTAAATTTGGGATTGACACCATCTTGGTCTGCCTGAGGGGGGGATATTTACCCTGGGCAAGAGATGTGGCGTAGTGGTTAAGAGCAGTGGACTAATCTGTAGAACTAGGTTTCCCTCCCCCATCCAATTTTCCCCTCCCAACTATTTAATTTTTATTATTTTTTAATAATTTGTTTATTTTGTTCATGTGTGCATACTGAAGTTTTAAACCTATCGGCATGGGTATGCAAATGTATCCCTCAGGAACTAGCTGGTTTAGCCCAGGAGTTAATTGAAAAATTATGAACTTGAAAAGTTAATTAGTAAGAGGAGGGAATTAAATTTAGTATAAATTGTATTGTTTTAATTGTGTTGTTATCTCAGGGCTATGTCTTCCAAGCTGCAGACTGCAGTCTGGTTACTGAGTTGTCCAACTTGTTAGAACTGAATTCTTTTTCACAGAGGAAGGAGAAGTTGCACTTGATCCACCACAAAGATTTCTTGCAGGCAACAGCATGTTATTCCATTGAACTCAGAGGGAGTACACCTATTTGTTACCTGTGTAAATCTTTGTTGCATTGACTGTATCGTGGAAAATTGTGTTAGAGAAAATTTCATTTTTAATTAATTTTCTCACAACGTCTCTTCTTGAGTTTTCTCCCAGAGAACCCACACAGGCATGATCAGTAAAAGTATCCACCCATTCAGGTACCAGAATTCTGTCATTCAAAAGAAGACATCCCTAAGTTCAACCAATTTCATGATCTCTAAGAGCTTTATTATTCAGTCAAATAAGCACTAAAGTAATATTTGCCCCTCACTGCATAGAACACTTATTCAGTTTAAGATGGAGGTTCATTGGGTAAATTCAGAACAAGATGGTAGCTGATTTCACTTGAGAAATAGCCGCTGCCTGTAAGATTTGATATAACAAATGATAACATATCCTTGGAATAGAATCCTTTTGAACAGCATGAATAAGCACTGGCACCATAAACATTTAGGGTGATTTAACACTGTGTGTTCGTTGCTAGGCTGCAGTTGGTTGATGCAAATGAACCTTCTGTACACAGGGAAGGTAAGATTTGATACTTGAGATCACTTATTCATTTGCTGTTCATTATAGAGTTTTGTTCCCCTGTGATCTTATTTGAGGATAATATGGGGTCCTGAATTTACTCTATAATGGATGTCTTAGACACTCCAATGATAAGACTGGTAATTATGGTATGCAAAGATGGCTAAATAGACATGTATGCTGCGTATTGGTTAAAGTTTTTCCTGGTTTTTCCATATGTAGTAGATGCATGAGAACTGTTCAGTGCTTTGGAAAATATTGTTTATTACAGGATTTAGGCACAAAATAAATGTTCTTGCTTTCTGAAGCAGGCAAAAAGATTTCAATAGTTGGGATAGTGTACACATCGTACCAAAAAAAGAAATTGTTTTTCTGTTCCATTGTATTTTCTTGTTAAACTCTTGTTTAACAAGAAAAATTGTTTTTCGATTTCATTGTATTTTCTTGTTAAATTTTTAAACATTTCATCATAATTGCAGCAATTGTAAATGGCTAGACTCAGGCTCGCTGGAACTGGAAGAAGAACAAGTGTGGGGAAAGGGACCAGACATTGTCGTTGTTGAAGTAGAATAACTGGAGACCATCTTCACTCAATTATCTCTAGAGTTGCTTTGTTGTAATGGAAAAAGTTTTGCAGCCACTTCGAGGATATCCATATTCTTACAAAACTAGAACTCATAGTGTATGCCAAAATGAAATTGGCAACAGTTGTCCCTTATGGAAAGTCTTATTTAAACCTGGCATCAACTATCCTTCTGGACCTCTGGCTACCAAGAATCAGATTAAATCTATGGTTTGTAGCCAAATATCACAGCCGTTTGTTCATGACTCCCCAATTCTCAGAAATGTGAAAGTGAAGGCTGTATATTGTGGTGGATTTATTCAGAACCTCTTACATTACTCATCTTCCTTCTTGACCTACAGAAATAAAAATGATGACAAACTACCTGAGCAGCTGCTGCTATGATATTATTTCATTCAGTCCATTCCTAAGCATGTTTACTCAGAGGTAAACTCAAGAAAATGTGGTCTTTTATGCACGGCTGTTTCCCTCGCCATCAGACCTCTGACTACCTCGGGTCTTTGTGTTGATTATGCATGCTGTTTCCAACTGTCAGAGGTCACCTCGCTCTCCCCCTGTGGTTTCCTGCGTTTTGCCCTCATTTTCAAATTTGAGATAAAACAGGTCTCTGAAGATGCAGGCGAAAAGCAGGGAAACACGTGGGGTAGGGGGAGAGGCAACCTCTGACTGTCAGAAATGGCATGCACAATCAACAAAAAAAGACCTGAAGTCGTCGGAGGACAGATGGTGAGGTAAACAGCCATGCATAAAAGACCTCTGTCTGTGCCTAGATCTGAACCGCGCATTCCTGAGCCGCTCCGGCAGCCAGGACGAAAGTCTTCAGGAGGCCGGCAAAGGCCTGCACCAGTGCAAGGGCCCACAGCGCCGGCATCCAGGCAGCATACACCGGCATTTGTGGCCCCAATGCTGGCGTGAAGGCCTCGACGCCAGGTGCTGCTGGAGTCTTCCGCTGGCGTCCAGATGCCAGCAAAGGCTGAGGCGGTGTCCCGGGAGGCGTTCTTGGGGTGTCACAGCATCCCAGGAGCCATTCCCGGGGTGTCACAGCGCCGGCCTGGGGGCGGCCTCCTAAGCTGTTATGGCTTGAGAATGCCCCCCCCCTTTTTAGGCCAAGATATGTCACCTTTTAGGTGGCGTTTCTCCCGTGCAATCCTATGAGGGTTGCATGGATTTTTGGTGCTGGGCGGAGGCTTCAATGGGGCCGAAACCTCCTGAGGAGGCAGCACTGCTGCGTTGCCTCCTAAGCCCGGCGCAGGCATTCCCCTCAGAAATGCAGGGGAAGTCTATAAAGTTTGCAGTATGAAACTGAAGAAGCAAAGACAATTTCTCTATCACAGCCCATGAAGAAAGTTTTTTTTTTAAAGAGATAAATGGGACTTGGAGCAAATAACTAATTGCTAGGACTGTTCAAACTGGAAAAAATATCCTGCTGCCAGACTCCAATAACCAGTCTGTGCTTCAGTGGTTGGTCTTGCTTGCCTAATTTAATCTTAGCCAAAACTCATTACTGGATCCAACCCTATGTTCAGAGCAATACAATTGCCTGTCCTTTTAAGGTTCATTTGTGTACATACATGTACTCATCCTGTTAATTGTACAATATAAAAACAAAACGGGATTTTATGTCAAAGGTAATATTTGCCTTTTCGTTTAAGAAACTTTAACATTGTGTTTAATTAAGGGGATGATATTTTTAACCATTTTTAACAGTCTGTTTCTAGCCTGAGAATGGTTTTATGAAACTTGTTTAAGGTGCTTTATATTTCAGGCTGTTTTTATGCTCTTCCTTGGTTTTTACCACTGGACTTTTTAAATGCTAAGCTTTTAATACCTTTTAAAATGGTTTCTTAATTGTTAGAACTTTTAGGTTGTTTATGTTCTTACATTTGTAATTGAAAGTCAATTTGATTCTTCCTTAAGTGGTAGAGAAAGTCGGCATATAAAAACCAAAACTTCTTCTATTTTATTTGGAAGCAACCTTGACCAGGCTTTATAGAGAAGCAGCATCGAAATTTCTAAATAACTCTCTCTCTCTCTCTCCCACCCACACACTCCTTTTGTGTGTGTGTGTTATTCGAAAGCCAGTTAGACTGTGGGGATAGCTAGGTCCAAATCTTTCAAACATAGTTGGACCCTGGACAAATTGGTTGTATTTTTCTCTCCTTCCTGCTTGCAGGCATAAGGACTGGGCATGAACAGAGAACAAGAGAGGGGCATTGTCATCTGCACCTCTTGCCAGCTCACCAATATCTGGGGTTGCCAATTTCTAGGTGGGGGCAGGAGATCCCTGAAAATACAGCTGATCTCCAGACTACCGATATCAGTTGCCCTGGAGAAAACAGCTGCTTTGGAGAGTCGACTTTATGGCATTATACCCCTTCCTTCCCCAGGCTGCCTCCACAAATCTCCAGGAATTTCCCAACCCAGAGGTGGCATCCTTACATCTCAGCTGTATCTGTATTCCTTCCTGCTTGCAGGTGTAATGCTGGGTATAGCCAGAAGGTCTGAGGTTTGGGCCAGCTTGACGCCTATGGCTGTTGCTCAGCTTCTGCCAGCTGATGTCATCCATGGGTCCCTCCTTCCCCTGCAGCCTGCTTCGAGCCACCAGGAGCCAGACTAACCCTTTTCTGTGTGGCTTTCAGGGGGCTATTTCAGGAACAGAATGTGCAAGTCAAATTGATTTTAGATTTTTTTTTAAAAAAAATCTTTAACTCAACGTTTCCACTATAAAAAGCCTTGTTACAAAACAGATGCAGCTCGCACATAAATGTTGCAGTGAACAGGAAATGGCAATTAAACAACTGGCTTGCAAAACGGTGTGGTGAGCTAAGCCCCACTTATCAAGTCCACTGAGAGGCAGGATTCTTCTCATCCACTTCTCTTTCAAAAGGATTCAGTTTCAACAACACAGTAAGCAGACTGCAATCTGCAGCTTGGAAGATATAACCCTGCAATATATATATATATATATATCTAATTCCCAAGTCTGCCCTCTGACTGTGGATACTTAAATCTGCAGAAAGGGGGCAGACTTACCCCCAACAGGTTTTTCTGCAAACTCAGGGAACCTCCTGGGTCTGCAGAAAAATCTGAAACTTAAAAAAACTGAGGGGTTTAAATCCCCCCAAAACTAAAGAAAGTGTTCTCTGTACATGCACAGAGAATGCATCTAACATGGGGGGGGGGCTTTCTCAGCTAGCAAGTAATCTGCGGGGTCACCAGCCAGGACTGAGGGGTGGCTTCCTTGGCTGGCGAGCCTGCAGCCGGCTTACCAGCTGAGACAGGGAGAGGGGGTGGCCACAGTGGGATCAGCAATGGGGATTTCCCCTGCTAGTTTCATAGCCCCCCACTTATGGACCCATAACAAGTTTTCCAGTTATCCTATACAGGGTGATAAGAGCCCAGAAAATCTTGTCACGTTCCCCAGCAGTCAGTCTTTTCCTCTTCTGCTAAGCTCCATATACTGACTCCACCCCTATGCTAAATCAACCAGTTCTTGGGTATTATACCAACCAGCTGTGCCAAAGGCCTCCAAGACAGCCAGCTCACTTATCTGCCTGCTGCATAGGATGGCTCTGTAGCTTGGTGGGAAGAGGAAAGTTCCCACCAGGTGTGGGAGCAATTGCCATATTGTTCCCAATGGGGTAGGGTGATTGTTGGTGATTCTTCTTGGTAGAAGTCAGGGTGGAGTGACACAAATTGATTAACCAGCAACCCCCATTTCACCCGAGTACCAAGTAACTAAGCTGTATATGATTTGCATATTTTTCAACACTGAAGGGCTAATTGCTTGAGAAATGTTTCAGGTCGGTCTGCAGTAGAAAAGCAAGCTGGGTTGGTCTGCAGTAGAAAAGCAAGATTTGGGCCCAGTAGCGCTTTAAAGACCAGCAGGTTTTTTGAGGGTACAATGCTTTCAAGAGTCAAAGCTTATATCCTGGCAAATTTTGTTGATCTTTAAGGTTCTACTGAGCTCGAATCTTGCCACATATGAAATATCTCCTATTTAAAAGAGCAATGAGTTAACTAAGGCGGCTGTCAATGTATGGAGACAAACATAAGGTTTTAAAGAGACAGAACTGTGTCAGGCAACCCTGACTAATTGCTGGTTCATCTCTGTACATAACTATTACATCTCTGCATGTATCTTTCAGTGTGCCTTTCATCTCCTGTATATATTATAGTTTTACTATTATATGCATGCTAAAACGTGAACAGCCCAATCCTGAGATGGCGGCGGCCGGGGATGGCGGGGAGGAGGCACCCCCCAGGACGCCAGCGTTGGGGCCCCTTATGGCAGCCGGTGTGGAGGGGCCCCAACACTGGCACAGCACCTTCCTGACCTCCTAAGGGCTTTTGCCCACAGGGAAGGAGCACTGAACAAACCCAGAGACCATCTTGACCTGAAAATCATGGTTCAGAGGATTGGGAACATGATATCTGAATGGAGTCTTTGACTCTCCAGAATCTCTCGGTAACATTAGCAGTGTAGGTACCTTATTTCATTCTTTTATTTATTTATTTATTTCAATTTATATCCCAGCATCCCACTGCAAAGCGGTGATGTAGCAGTCAGATAATAAACAAATGTTTAGGGCTGAAATTGCTCTTATAACTAAAAGAATATATAGACAATAATATGTGAGATATGCTGCAATATACTGCAAGAAAAATCCTTCCTTTTGACCTTTATAGAGAAGCAATGGCCTGTATCCAACCTTCCGTGTAAAGAATACACTTGGAATTTTCCTCTCTGTTCCTGCCGTCCCTTCTGACCTATGTAGAGGAACAGCCCTATGTTGGAAGAGGAAAGAGAAGCAATTTCACTACCTTGTCCTTCCTCACTCCATCCCCTAATCCACATGGCTATTCCTCCATACAGATTTTACAACCTGGGTGGTAACAAGATATAGGAACACAGAGGCATGCGAGTAAACTCTGCCTTATGTACATGGTCAATATATATCCAAATATTTATTTCTATTTATATCCCACTTTTCTCCCTGATCAGGACCTATTTGTGAGTGTTTCTGTTTAGATTAGGGGGGCATAGTTTAGCACCTAAGCAGTTTCAGCTAGGGTTGCCAGGTCCCTCTTCGCTACCGGTGGGAGGTTTTTGGGGTGGGGCTTGAGGAGGGCGGGATTTGGGGAGGGGAGGGACTTCAATGCCATAGAGTCCAACTGCCAAAACAGCCATTTTCTCCAGGTGAACTGATCTCTATCAGGTGGAGATCAGTTGTAATAGCAGGAGATCTCCAGCTAGTACCTGGAGGTTGGCAGCCCTAGTTTCAGCATATCTATAAGGTGCAATCCAAACTCAGCAACAGATTTACCACTGATTTTAATGAGATGTGAACTTCATACTTGTGAATTTTCAAGAACAATTCATCAGCTAGAAGTAGGTTAAACAAAATTTGGTATCTGCATCTCTTTCATGTTGCTATATTATTGATTTATGCAACAGCTGGATTCAGTTGCATATATATTCTTGATTTAAACTGAAGCCATTCATGCAATTTCAACAGGCCTTTGAAAAACAACAACAACAACAACATAATACATTTGTAATCTTTGTCAAAGTGATGTAAAGAGGCCCTGTCCTAAGTGAGAATTAGGCCAATATAAACATTAAAACTACAATTGTTAGGGGAAATCTGGCAGTAACTTGGTAGTTTTTGTAATGATACTATGTTCCCTAGGAAGTAATACATGTACCTTTGCTACTGACACTCTATTTGTTTACAGGCATTGGAATGTGGGAGAAATGAAAAGAAATCAATCATAATTTCTCAAGCACAGTTAGAATTTTTAGGAGTTATGATCTATTACAATATCCCAGCAATGAAAAAGATAGCAGGTGAAACTGTGAAAGCTAAAAAGAAGTGCCCCTTTTTGAACAAATGCATCAAGCAGGATGACCTTTTTAATATTTTCAATCTCTTCCATTTTAATCACTGAGTCAATGAACAGTCAATGAAAAGAGTCGCATGTAACCTGGCCATCAAAAAGGGTACTGCAGTCTCAGAGATGGATCTAAGTATTCCTTCATAAGTGGCCAATTTATGCTAAAGTTTCTAAAAGCAAATAACTGCGAGAACAACCAGAACAATGCAGTGGTCATTGATGCTCACGGCACCTTGAAAATGACATGAATCACAAAAAAAAGGTCCTTATGCCAAAGTAATGTGTTGAGCACTTACACTGTATATTTGAACAAAAGGGAGGCAGTTAATGGAGGGGAATGGGGCTACCAACCTCCAGGTGGGACCTGGAGATCCCCTGGAATTACAACTTATCTCCAGTCTGGGGAAAATTGATGCTTTGGAGAGTGGACTCTGTGGCATTATACCATAACTTTGTTAGATTGTTTTTCTATGACCTGTTTAGTTCATTTTTACAGAAACTTTATACAGCAAGGAAAGAACAGTATAGACAAAACAAGCCTATCCTATTATCTTTGGTTACTGTGTTTGAGCATTTATAAGCCTTTTTCTAGTGCCTGAAAAACAGTGATTAAATTGATTATAAATAGAGTACACACTAATAATTAACTTAGATCTAACTTATTGATCAATAAATATTGATTCAAAGCAGATAATAGCAGAGAAAATCTACATTAGAAGTATTTGGCTTATAGATTTTTATGGTTGTGAAAATTACCAAGGCTGAATTGCCTGGTAAATTTTAATAATATTTTAATTTGGAGGTTATAGGTAAAAATACCATCCAAAGCAGTCACACTCATCTAAGTCCATTGGCTTTAGGCTGACAGTGTGGCTGAATACTGTCCTCTCCTAAAAAATACTTCCTCCTTTCCAGCAGTTTTGAAATTGAAAAAGAGGATGACGTTTTCCTCATGTGGGACTAGGGGTGTGCATTCAGATATGCTGTACCAAAAAAGGCAGCATTTGACTAGAGCCCCAAAAAAGCCTTATGCGAAAAAGCCGAAAACATTTGGGTTTTTTTCCAGCTTTTTCAGCTGCTGTCAAACAGCTCCTTAAAGCTCTTTAAATTTTAAAGAGCTGCCGAATCTGCCACTGTATGATTCACGCCAGGTGGCAGGTTCATCAGATCTTTAAAATTTAAAGAACATGGCTGCATTGAAGCCTATGGGGAATCTTTGTGGGGAACAGGGGGGGGGCTGTTTTTTAAGGTAGGGGCACCCAATTTGCAGTGTAGCCACTAGTGACTCTCCTTATAAAAAACCCCAAGTTTGAAAGAGGAAAAAATGGGGGCCAATAAAATTGTACTCCCTGACCCAATCTTTACTAAACTTAGGGGGTTGTGTAAGTAGAGTCACCAACAGCTACGATGCAAATTTGGCGCCTCTACTTAAAAAACAACAACAATAACACCCCTCAGAACCCCGCAAAGATCCCTCATAAATCATAATTGAGGAAAAGTTTTTCCCCCACCCTCCCTATTAACAGCTATGGTGGAAAACCTTTTCTTGTGAGATTCTCTGATCTAACATAGGTTCATTGAAGCCTATGGGGAATCTTTTCAAGGCTTGGTAGACAAGTCTGTTTTTTAAACCAGAGGCACCAAATTTGCAGCTTAGCTGCTGGTGACTCTCCTTACAAGAACCCATGAGATTGGTAAAGATTGGGTCAGGGGGTACTATTTTATATATAATAGAGCTGAAAATTATTGGTAAATCTGAAAAAGATGGAAAAACCCTATATCAGTATGGGGATTCGGCTTTTTTCAGATTTACTGAACAATTTCAGATGTATTATAGCTCAATCTGAAAAATGCAGATTTTTTTTTTGGGTGCTCACCCCTATGTGGGACATTAAGGTGGCAGTCCACTATGGTATTTGCAGCAAATTTTGATATGGTACTCCCCATATTATCCCCTTACCTAGCGCACAATGCACATGCAATTTTGCTTTCACCTGATCTCTTTGCAGCCCCAACCAACTGCTGAAATGGGCCTCTTTTTCAAAAATTAGCCTCCTTCGTCCTATAAACTGGCAAGTTGTCCCATCACATTTGGCAAGGTAAAAATGTCATTGAGGCCATACCTCAGCTTTTTCATTTTGTTTTCATTTAAAGTACCTGTGGGGAGGTTATTTTGGAATGAACTTTTAATCCTTAGAATTTCATCTATTTTTTTTAATCCAAGAACTGGTCAGTTAATTACAAAACAGAGGAAGAATTGTTAAAGCCCTTATAGGTTGACTTTTAAGGATCCAGAGATCCTTTACTATCAGGAAGCTCCAAGGCCTTGGTAGCAAGAGAGCTGTAAGATCCCCACGCTTGTCTGAACAAGACTCTGTCTGACATAGCAGATCCCTTCATATATTCTCTTTAAGCTCTTACTTGAGCACAAGAGGATGATGAGCCATTCTGTAGCTCCTTTGTAACCCTGACCATAGTCATATGGGTTTGAAAGATTGCTTACATAGACTGTACATATCCTAACACTTGGGAAAGATTACATAACTCCTTTACTTCCAAAGCTCAGGAACATCCTCAAGATGTCCACTGTGCCTTCTGATTTTTGTTCAGGGCCTGTGCAGTTCCCTAGAATTTTGAAAAGCCTTTGAGAAGAAGATAGTGGGTTTCATAGCTCTGCCAGAGCTGTGATTTGTGTCCAGGATTTGGACAAATGATAGAGCAATGCTTTTGATATACTCACTTAGTATAACTGTTGGTTGAAAGTTTCTCTCTCATTGAACATTAGACAAAAAAATCAACATGCACAAAAATTCAGTTCACAGACAACTGAGAGCAAAGGTGCTAGGGCAACAAGTGGAGAAATTAGCTTAGCTTTCTCTGTGACTTTGTCACAATGCCAAATCTAATTGGCTTCTTGATGACATCACTGTCACTAGGAAGACAAAAGCTCATTTAAATTTTTTAAAAAGCACAAAACAGCAACCAGTTGGTGAACTGACCAACATGAACTAGGAAAGATTTTGAGGATATTTCATTAAATACCTCCCTTCCAAAAGCTTTTTTCCCTCCACCCTCAGAAACATTCAGTCCACTGAACTTTCAGCAGATCTTATCTGAGAGTAATTGACTGAAAAGAAATAGAATCGTACAACTGAAAGGTAACTGAGGCTTAACAACTTCCTATGGAATGGGAAAATGGGTTCAGCCACCTTTTAAAAATGGGGTGCTGACATCCTCCCAGTTGTTTGATACTCATTGTCCTCTTGATGCATGCAAAGTCATAATGAAGTACTCTTATTCCCTGAAACCACATTGGCTTCATGCAAGGGGATGGGACTGAAAGCTACATCAAAGTTGCCACAGTGAGTGAGAAGAATTAAATGACACAAGGAGAGCAAAAGTGAATTTTTCACTCCTGAAACTTCTCCCATGTAAACCCACCAATGTGGCTCTCTGTTGCCTAGGAGCCACACCCCTTTTTCATGGTTCTTCTTATCAGTGGACCTCTTTAAACCAAGCAGTTGTAAAAATCATTGAGTAAGTGAATTTCAAGGACATTTTGCAAAGATGACAAATGTTTTCAAAGGCTATTTCAAGGATATTTTGCAAAGATTCAGATATTTTCAGAACCCTGAAGTGCAAGTGTGGTGAGGAAGTGTGTAAAATTGTCCTCCCAGTCTTCACACGAACTACCCGAATACCACATGGTCCTACTATGAATTGGCTGCAAAGGGATGCACATCTCATTTAATTAAATTTTGGCAATTTGACACTCTAGGGATAATGAGAATGACAAAGTATCACTCCCACACTATTTTTGTTCTGAATCTAGTTTGTACTAAAAAAAATTGGATCAAAGCCAGAGGCACAAAGGAAGAAGACTGAATATCATCCAGCCACTATAGTAATAATTCAATCACATTGTGACTTGGAAGTTTCAGTTTTAGGGTTGCCAAGCCAACCTCCAAGAACTAGCTGGAGATCTCTTGCTATTACAAATACCTCCAGCCAATAGAGATCATTTCACCTGGAGAAAATGGCTGCTTTGGCAATTGGACTCAATGGTATTGAAGTGCTTGGGCTTGTTGGTCACACCAAATGATTGTAGTCCTCTCCTATGAAGCCTATATTCAATAAGTTTTTAAATTTTAAAAATGGTATAATTACCTTATTTAAATGGAATGGCGGATTACATTCCTCTCAAGTCAATAAGTATTTTATATATATTTCCCCTCTACCTGGTAGTGACTTGCCTGTGTCTTAAGTAGGGGTGGGGAACATGGGGCCCTGACCTGGATGGCCCAGGCTAACCTGATCTCACCCAGTCTCAGAACCTAAGCAGTGTCGGCACTGGTGATACTTGGATGGGAGACCATCAAGGAAGTCCAGGGTTGATATGCAGAGGGAGGCGATGGCAAACCACCTCTGCCCATCTCTTGTCTTGAAAACTTTACGGAGTCACCATAAGGCATCTATGACTTGATGGCATAGTATCAGCAAGGAAGAACCCACAACTGCAGACTTAATTCCTACTGTATATGAAGAAGAAGAGTTGGTTTATATATGCTGACTTTCTCTACCACTTAAGGAAGAATCAAATCACCTTCCCTTCCCCTTCCCACAGAAGACACCCTGTGAGGTAGGTGGGGCTGAGAGAGTGTGACTAGCCCAAGGTAACCCAGCTGGTTTCATGTGTAGGAGTGGGGAAACCAGATTAGTCTCCGCCGCTCATGTGGAGGAGTGGGGAATCAAACCTGATTCTCCAGATCAGAGTCCACTGCTCCAAACCACCGCTCTTAACCACTACACCACACTGGCTTAACCACTACACCATTACACCATGCTGTTATGTCTTCATTTATGGGATTTTAAAGTAACAAATAATTCTTTTAAAAATGCATATCATGATCTTAATATGTTCATGCTTGAACACATACTGAGTATTTTAATAACATTCATAAGAACAGAACTCCAAGGATAACTTTCATTGTTTTGTGGGCTGTGACTTTTGCAGTGCCTTGTGTGCACAAGGATGGAGTTGGTATTTTAGCAGTGAATCACATTTTATATAATTTATTAAATCTTCAATAAAATTACAGTTGTTATTAATTTCTGGTAATACAGGAAGGCAAAATCTGGCACCTGCATTGTAGAACAGCTCAAGAAAGATCTCATAAAGTCTTGGAGAATCTCTCTCCCATCTTTCTTCACAAGCATAACTTTCTCTGTTTACTGTAATGTTATGCATGCAACGCTCCTTAATTCTCTGGAACCCTGTACATATTTTCCTAAAGTTAAATCTTGTAGAAATCTATTTGGCAACTACTAATCACTTCAAACTGGAATCAGTAGTTCCTTGGAGCAATATACTGTTATGAAAGAAAAGCGAAGAGAATATGAATGAATGAAAAGACAATCTGAGGACACCCATTCGTGGTAAATGGTATTTGTCCGCTTGTTTGAAAGAGAGTAACATAGTTGCAAAGTTGGATCTGCTTAAAAGGATCCTCTGCTAAACTCCCTCTTTAACACAGAACAGGAGAGTAAGGAGCCCCCCTGTGCACAGACATGAACGATGAGACAGGTGCAAGCTCTAGGATAAACAAGAGGGTACTACTTCATTAAGAAGATCTGCAGTAGAAACACTGGAGTGGTTTTGATATTTTAACTCCAATCTTTTGTGCAGGAACTATGTGTGGGTGACGCGTCCAGAGGAGGGCAACAAAGATGGTGAGGGGTCTGGAGACCAAGTCCTATGAGGAAAGGTTGAAGGAGCTGGATATGTTTAGCCTGGAGAGGAGAAGACTGAGAGGTGATATGATAACTATCTTCAAGTACTTGAAGGGCTGTCATATAGAGCAGGGCTTCTTAAACTTTTTCCACTCGCGACCCCTTTTCGCTCGAGAAAGTTTTACATGACCCCGGGTATAGGTATATAAAATAGGTATACAAATCAAATATTTACTGATAATAAATCATAAAGAATTTTTTTTTTCGTGACCCTCAAATTCAGTTACCGGGTTGCGACCCACAGTTTAAGAAGCTTTGATATAGAGGAAGATGCCGAGTTGCTTTCTGTTGCCCCGGAAGGTCAGACCAGAACCAACAGGTTGAAATTAAATCAGAAGAGTTTCTGTCTAGACATTAGGAAGAATTGTCTAACAGAGCAGTTCCTCAGTGGAACAGGCTTCCTTGGGAGGTGGTAAACTTTCCTTCCCTGGAAGTTTTTAAGCAGGGGCTAGATGACCATCTGTCAGCAATGCTGATTCTATGACCTTAGGCAGTTCATGAGAGGGAGGGCATCTTGGCCATCTTTGGGGCACGGAGTAGGGGTCACTGGGGTGTGAGGGAGGAGGTAGTTTGGAATTTCCTGCATTGTACAGGGGTTGGACTAGATGACCCTGGTGGTCCCTTCCAACTCTATGATTCTATGCAGCAATAGCCTTGTTCTTATCACCTAATTCAGTCATGTCCAAAGTCCGGCCCAGGGGCCAATTGTGGCCCCTGGGCCTGTTTAATACAGCCCCCCAGCCTGCTTTACAGAGAGAGAAAAGGGGGCGCGTGGGGGCTGCGCCTGTGCTTTGCATCCCCGACCGAGGGGGCGACGCTTGGGCGGAGGGTCGCCTCGATTGGCTGTCTCAGCCCCACCCCCCCAGACTGAAGGAACCCTAGAGAGGCCACTTCCTTCTTACCCAGAGCCCGCACATGGGGACGTGGCCTTTGTTGTTCTGACACATGGAAAAGCAGCAGCAGCTCCTCCCGAGTGGGTCAAGGGGAATCCTGAGGATGGGTTGGGGGGGACTCGAGGGTGGGAAAGGTGGCGGGGGGGGAAGGGAAAAGCAAGGGAGGTCAGAGGCTGGCCCCAATCCGGGAGAGGAAAGACACCCCACACACACACACACACAAACACCGAAAAGCCTGGGAGTGGGGGGGCTGCTCCGTCTGGCTCTCCTCTTTCCTCCTTCCTCTCTGCAGAAGGCTGGAGTGTGGGGGGAGATGCAGCCCCTTCCCTGCATTGCGGAGCCCTCGCGAGGGATCCAGATTTGCAGGGTGGGTGGGAGGGAGGAGGGGAGAGACTGGATGGGTCTTGAGTGGGGGGATTGTGAGTCAAGGAAAGGCAGGGGGCTGGATTTGGGGGCGGGGAGTGTTTGGAGTCAGACCCCCCCCCCCAGCAGGTTCTCTCCAAGGCAAGTGGCTGCTTCGAAAGAAGGGATGGGGTGGGGGAAATAAATGACTCCTGGCATGTATCGTGTTTGGAAATGAGGCGCGTTCAGACGGGGCAGAGTCTGCAGAGGACACCCATGTTCATTCCAGAGAGCATTCCAGAGAGCAGAGAGCAAAGAGGTCAGAAGGAAAGAAGAGAAGAGTTGGTTTATATATGCCCACTTTCTCTACCACTTAAGGGTGGCTTACAATCGCCTTCCCCACAACAGGTACCCTGTGAGGTTGGTAAGGCTAAGAGAGCTGTGACTAGCCCAAGGTCACCCAGCTGGCTTCATGTGTAGGAGTGGGGAAACAAGTCCAGTTCACCAGATTAGCCTCCACCGCTCATGTGGAGGAGTGGGGGAATCAGACCCGGTTCTCCAGATCAGACTCCACCGCTCCAAATCACCGCTCTTAACCACTACACCGTGCTGGCTCTCATGGGGAGAAAAACTCCACATTCCTCCCTGCACGGAAGATGTCAGAGTGTTTGAATCTTGGACTCCATGAGAATGAAAACCAGTTTATTTCCTGGCTCAGAAAAGGGGAGGACAGAATACCCCCAGCATAGTTGAAGGGAGAGAGTCGACAGTCCCAGAGAGGCAGATGAGGTGGGGGGGGGAGGAAGAGTTCCTGCTCCCTCCCTACAGAAGGAAGGTTGGAGATTTAGAAGCTGGGGGGCATCCGGTGAGCTGAAAGGGGCTATGGGGAAAGGAAGGAATGTAGCCATGGTTTTTGTGGTGCAGTCTGTGGTTATGGGCATAATAAGTATGCCGTTTGCAATAAACTTTGCATAAAATAGTTAATTTGCATTTAATTAATTTAATTAAGAATGTCAGGCAAAATGGTCGGCCCTCACGCATGTTCACTTCATCAAATCTGGCTCTCTTTGAAAAAAGTTTGGACACCCCTGACCTAATTGACATGTATGAGTGGCCTTAACCTGACTCAGAACACCTGAACAAAATGACTATTGTCCTTGGTTCCTTACAGCCTTCTTCCCCACTTCCCAGATAGTTGAAGAACCATCACCGAAGATTCTGTTTATGAAGAAGAAGAGTTGGGGTCACTGGGTGTGTGTGGGGGAGGTAGTTGTGAATTTCCTGCATTGTGCAGGGGGTTGGACTAGATGACCCTGGTGGTCCCTTCCAACTCTTTAATTCTATGAACAGTTTAACTGCAGTTTGTATATTCCATACTTCAGTCTCATGTGGCATCATTTTACAAAGGTTGCATCAGCAACTATTACATCACTATTGGAAGCAGGGATTTCAAAGATTTAGAGCTGAGCTAGCTCACTTCCCAGATTTAGCAAAATTTATTAATCAGCTTGTAATTAGCTTCTTATTAGTTTCTTTGACACAAACTAAATATGTGCCAAAACAATACTTCGTGTTAATAAGGGTAGATAAATTAAAAAAACCCTCACACATTTGTTTTTTTGAGAGCTTTGGTTTATATAGTGATTCAATAGCTATAACGCTTGCAATGTATGCTGAAGAAGGCTGCCTTGATATGTGATAGCTTGGCATCCCCATTGCACAATCCCAGTAGGGAATTCCCTGTCCACAGCTTCAGTTTCCTGCCCTCTAGAAATTGAGGAGTGGGAGAGAAAAAATGGCATCCATAGTGGTGCTCTAGGAACTCACAGAACACCACCCAAAAGTTACATCACATCCTCCCCAACTTCCACCCTCCCCATCCCCAAGCACCCCACCAAAATCTCCCAACATTTGCCTAGGAGGTGTTGAGAACTCTCTTGGTTACCCTTCAATAAATATTAAGCATATCTTCTTTATTAGATACAGCAAAGTTTGTGCCAGGAGAGTGCAACATTTCTGCCCAAGTCATGATTCTGGGTATGGCAGAACTACTTTGAAGAGTCATACAGGAAAAGAAATCCATAACATATCTCAGCGCAATTTTGAAATCTACTTGAGGTGGGTTTTGGAACTCTCCCAGGCATCAAAATCCCTAAACTGTGCTGCTGTTTCTTCTCCCAATAAAACTGGGTAAGGGGCTTCTAATACTTGCATGTACTCAGCATTAACCTAGGTGAGCTGCTGGGATATCCTCCTGGAGAGGCTGGCTGGGCAAGGAGTAGAGGGGCACCATGCTTCGCTGGTTCCACTCTTTCTTGATCAACCAATTCCAGAAGGTGGTGCTGGGGGAATGCTACTCAGACCTGTGGAAATAATGCTACGGGGTCTCACAGGGTTCCATCTTATTCCCCATGCTAATTAATATCTCCATGAAACCGCTGAGAGAAATCATCCAGGTATTTTTCAGTGAGGTGCCACCAATAAGTGGATGATGCCCAGATCTATTGCTCCTTAACAGCTAAGCCAGGGAGGATCTGTGGAAGTCCTGAATAGGTTCCTGGAGAAGATAATGGGCTCCACAATTGGGCTTCACAATTTAAGAAAGATGTTGACAAGCTGGAGCATGTCCAGAGGAGAGCGACCAGAATGGTCAAAGGTGTGGAATCTATGCCCTATGAGGAGAGACTTAAGGAGGTAGGTTTGTTTAGTCTGGAGAAGAGAAGGTTAAGGGGTGACATGATTGCCATGTTTAAATATTTGAAGGGATGTCATGTTAATGAGGGAACTAGCTTGTTCTCTGTTGCTTCAGAGACTAGGACACGGAGTAATGGATTTAAACTAAGAGAAAAACAATTCCACCTAAACTTTCTGACAGTGAGGGCGGTTCAGCGGTGGAATGCGCTGCCTCGGGGGGTGGGGGGTGGAGTCCCCGTCTTTGGAGGTCTTTAAGCAGAGGTTGGATGGCCATCTGTCGGGAGTGCTTTGATTGTGGGATCCTGTATGGCAGGGGGTTGGACTGGATGGCCCTTGCGGTCTCTTCCAACCTTGAGTGGTTTTGTGATTTTGTAATGGGATGGATGGGGGCTAATAAACTGAAGCTCAATTAAGACAAGTCTGAGGTGCTCTTAGTCAATGGAGAAGCTGCACAATGACTGCAGGGCAAGCCTGTCCTGGAGAGGGTTGCATTCCCTTTGAAGAAGCAGGTTTGTAGCTTGGGGTGCTAAAATCCTGGACTGTGGCTGGAAGCTGAAATCTCAAGTGTGGCACCTATCACCTCTTATCAGCTGTGGCTGGTTTGGCTGCTACAGCCATTGTTCAACAAATGTGATCTGGCCACATTGATCCATGTTCTGATCACATCCAAGTTGGGTGACTGTAGTGTGCTATGTGTGGAGATGCCTTTGAAAATGGGTTGGAAACTTCAGTTGAACCAAATGTGTCAGCCAGGCTATGGTCAGGGGTTGGTTACAGGGATCATAAAACCCTGTGCTCAGAGATCTGCACCAGCTACCCATCTGTTTCCAGGTACAGTTCAAAGGGCCGATCCTTGCTTTTAAAACCACAAATGGCTTGGGGCTAGGGTACCTATAGGACCTCCCATACTATCTAGCCCACCAGTTAAGATCTGTCCTGCTATCTCTGCCCTTGCCTTCAGAGATGAGGTGGGCAGCAGCTAGAGGGAGTTCATTTTCACTGGTGGCCCCTGCCTTTGGAATGCCCTCTGCCTTGAGGCTCACTTGGTTCCTTCTTTAGTTTCTTTTACTAGCCAGGCTAAAACACATCTTATTTACCCAGGCTTTTAATTGGGGGTGGGGGAAAGGTTCTTACCAGCTTTTAAAATGGGTTCCTTCTGTTTTATGGTTTTTAATGGTAAGCTGCCTCAAGCAGCATAGAAATATTCTAAATAAAATAGTTCTTCTGATCTTGACCATTTCAGAGACCAATGAACTGCTGAAGTCCCAGCTCTGTCTTGATGTTAGCAACTCAGGGTCTCCTAAAACTCTTCGGTTATGGAAGAGTCTGATTTGGGTTTTGTAAAACCTGCAACTGCTTTACAGCACAATCCTGTGCTTGTTTACTTAGAAGTCCCACTATAGGGCTTACTACTAGCTACATGTACACCCTGAATGTAGCCAGGTCTGCTCTTAGAACTGACAGCAAGTAAATGCATTGTAGCATTTTAAAACACAAAGCCAAGTTGGAGGTGAAAGACTGTATTCATACCAATTGGTAAAGACCAATTTTAAAATAATGTGGTAGAATTGAAACACTGCATAATGACATTTTGGCTTCTCGTATGAGATTCCAAATGTGTAATGACAACATGCTGGGGAGGAAATCACAGATTCCCCCCCCCCCCATCCTGTGTTTATTGGGTGAATATGTCCCACCCATATTGCCTCTATGGATTTCATATTGGAATAAAGCCTGCCTGTGTAGGTTCCGATGCACCCAGGCTTTGAAAGATCAGACCTGTGCTCATGAGCAATTTCTATTCCAACATTCAATCCAATGAGCAAATGCAAGCGGAAGCCTGGAGGCAGAACAAGTGTGCCTGGTAGGTGGTGTCATCCTACTTCCCATCATAATAGGTTGGAATAATACCACTGCTTGGAGAGGGTGGGGTTTGGGGAAGATGTGACCCCCACTTCCAGGTGATGCTCTTGGAATTTCCTAGACCTTAGAGACATGGGGAAATTCCTAGAGCATCACTATGGAGGCCATTTTCTAGTCATTTTATTCAGTTTCTCATTATCTCAAGGGATTGGGACTGATGGCTGGGATTTTACATGCTGTTGGCTGGCAAATGGCAAGACTGTACCATAGGACCTACATGTCATAGCCTTGTATGAACTGCTCCATTATACTGGAAAATTGTGTGTGTGTGGGATAATTACTTTCTTTTGCAATAAGTGATGACTATTCAAGCTACTACCTGGAATGATTTATCCTTAGCAAGACTTAAATGCATTTTTTCTGTGTTTTAGGACCGAGGAAACACTGCCAGTGGTATTATTTCCATCTGGATTTCTTTGCTTTTGGGTGTTTCATGGGCAATTGAGTTTCTAACAGAGTTTCTTCTAGAGGTTTTTCCAATGGGAACAAGGGGGAAAATTTATCTTGGGAAATTTTTCAATAGGCCTGAGGAGGCCGCTATAGATTTTAGCATGCCATCCTAATAGGTGAGCATAAAGCCTGTATCTTTTGGTGATGGATGACTTGGCACTTTTTTTTTGCCTCCGCTTGGAACAAAAGGACAGCAAGGTACGAGCAAGGAGGCAGCAGAATCCTTGCCAGCATTTTGACACTGGAGACTCCGGCTTCCGTGCCAAGTCATTCTGCAGTTTGAGAGACAGGAGCCTACTCAATCTTTTCCTTTCCTTCGGATTTCCTAAAATGTGCAATTCTAGCATTGTTATATTCCTGTTACCCCTTGTACCGGCTAATTTATACAACCCTTTCCCCACACAGGGTGATTTGGGGGTAGATTAAGGCTCCTGTTCTTGTGAGCACAGGCATTTTACTACTGCAAGCTATTGTGGGCAGTGAGCAAGTCCACCACCTCCTTGACTCTCATGACCTCCAGTTTGGAGGAGTATGAGCCTAGCAGAAAGGAGGCTGGTGATGTGCATCTGTTGCTTATGGCTAGGACGATGGTGAACCTCCCCAGCACCTTTGGGGCTTACCTTCCTCCTGGACTGTGTTGATGTGGAGCTAGGGTAGCTTGTGGCACCTATTCTTATGAATGCAGGCATTTTGCCACCATAGCAGTTATAGTCAGGGGAGTGGTAGGTATTCATCACCTCCCTGACCCACATGACGTGTAGCTGGGAGGAATAAGGGTTCTTCTGGATCTAGGCAGGATGGTGATGCAGATCTGCTGCCTTCACCAACCCTTGCTTCCAGTGGTTGGATGGAAGAAGAGTTTGCTTTGAAGTTTGCTTTGCTCTTGGGAGCCCATACCGGTTGGAAAGCCCATACTACTTACAGTCCCAGTGGAGTTGCCGGCACTGTTGGAGCTTGCCATCTTAAAGAGCTGGGGTTGGAGAGGTAATGTAAGGTTACCAGGCCACAGTCGGCACCCCCCAGGAAGAAATTGGGGGAGCTAGTTTTACCATAGAGTTTACCATAAAGCTACAGCATTCACATGTCACTTCCAGCAGTGGGCTCTTCCGCATTCTCATTTTGGCGCTTGTGTATTCCATTTGCTTGGGGGGGGGGGTGTCTATGCTATGTGTGGTTTGCTCCCTCTAGTGGTCGAGTCAATATTACATCGCTGTATGTCCAGCATATTTCCCTGCAGTTCAAAACTAGAGGGAGCAAAACATGTGCAGAAAAGGGGAGGGGAAACGTAGCAACAGGAACACACAAGCAACGAAAATGAGAATGCTGAAGAGCTCAGTGATAGCCATCGACTGGCCTACCCCTGCAGCCCACTGAGCTCCTTCAAATTTTGTTCCTGGGGAATGAGTGGATCTTCAATGAGTGACCAGCATAGTGGGGGTCTGTAGTATGAAGAGGAAGAATTCTATCCTGTCTTCCCCCTGATAGCAGGCCGGTGCACACAGATACGCCAGCCAGGGACAGCACTGTGCAGCATAAATACAGGATAAGTATTTTGGCCAGACAAGGTCTATTTCAGGCACATATCTGCTGAGTCACTCTCTACCCTTGCTGGTGATTGTCCCCACCCCTTGCTGCCCTAGGGAAACCATAACTTTAAAAGCAGCAAAGGAAGCTGAATTTACTGAACAGCAGCAGACGTTGTGCCACCAGAAGGGGGGGGGGGAAACAGCCAGAACTGGCCGAATGGGTTTGTATATGAATGTTGCTCAGGCTACTTACCTTTCCAAGGTTAATGAACAAGGTGTACTCACTTCAGTTTTTGGTTTAGTTACTTTCTGAATGCACAGTCATTCCTAGAATAAGCACCCCCGTGGCTTGCAAACAGCATAGGATTATTGGAATATCTATCGTGGGGATATTCCTGTATTTAGCAGAGTGCCTTAAGCTTAGCAACAACAGAAGCTACACGTGTGTGCGTGTGTGAAAATAAAAAGGAGCAGTCGTTTGCTCTAATCAAACTAAAGTACATTTATTGTTGAAATACACATTGGATAGGAAAGGACAAACAAGGGTCCCCTATCCTGATCTACCTTTCTAATTCTCTAGGTATAAAAGGGTATCTGCCTTCCACTCCATCTTTGGGGTGGGAAGGCCTGGACGTGCGGAGCGCCCGGCTCTAGGTCTTGCTTGGATGATGGGCAAAGGGAAAGAGAGAGAGAGGGAAAGTTTCCCTGACAATACATCCTCTAAACATCAAAGGGGCAGTAAATGAGTGCAAGGTGTAACTAGAGATGACCTCCCCCTGTCCTGTCTATCTATCCGACTCTGTGGTCAGTTCCCCCTCTCAATGTGCAGGCAAGTGACACCATCCTAGAAGGGCAGATTTTCCAACACCCCCTCTCGGTGTAACTTGACTCACTCCATCAAGTTCATCTTTCTCCTGAGATCTTCAAATCTCACTCTGGCAAGTGGCTTGGTAAGGATATCTGCAGTCATCTCTTCAGTGGGACAGTGTTTCAGCGCAATAACTTTGTCTTTGTGCATCCCTCTTACCAAGTGGTACTTGACGTCAATGTGTTTGGTTCGCTTCTTTGTGTCTTCTTGTTTTGCTAGGGATATGCAGCTCTGATTATCTTCATTCACTTCTATGGGGTCAGATGCATCCATCCCTAGGTCTGACAGAAGTCTGCGTAGCCATAGTATCTCTTGACAGCCTTGTGCAAGGGAGACGTACTCAGCCTCTGTGCTGGATGTGGCTACAGTCTCTTGTTTCCTGCTTAGCCAGCTTATAGCTCCACCTCCATAGAAAAATATGTAGCCACTGGTGGACTTTCTGTCCTCTAAGTTTCCACCCCGGACTGCATCTACGTATGCTACAAGCTTGGGCCTCTCATTGGCAGGGAGCTTAAGTTTATAGTGTACTGTGCCAATTAAGTATCTTACAACCCTCTTTATTGCATTCCAGTCCTTGTTAGTTGGAGCTGCAGCCTTTCTACACAGTATTCTCACTGCTGAACTGATATCTGGTCTAGTTAGTGTACTGATATACAGCAGCTTACCTAGTGCTTCACGGTATACGTTCTCAGGCGGCAGCACTGCACTGTTGTCCAGCTGTTTCACATAACTCACTTCCATTGGACTTGGTGATGGGATGGCTTGGTCCATTCTCAGGAATTATATCAGCTTTTTAATCTTCTGTTCTTGGCTGATCAGGAAGCTCCCATCACTTTCCCTCTGGACTTGCGTTCCCAGGTAGTGGCTCACAGGTCCCAACTTTGTCACTTCTACTTCTCTGCTTATGTGATGCACCAGTTTCTTGTAGTCAGCTGGGTCTTCATAAGCAATAATCAAATCATCAACATAGGATAAAACAAAAGTCCATTTACCTTTTTCATGTTTGGTGTACAGGCATTGGTCATTCTCACTTCTCTTGAAGTTTGCATGAAGAAGCATGTCATTCAGTTTAGCATTCCACACTCTGGCAGCCTGCTTTAGTCCATAGATGCTTTTCTGCAGCTTGCACACAAGTCCCTCTTCTCCTTTCTGGATGAACCCTGGGGGTTGTTGCATGTAGATTTCTTCTTCCAGCTCGCCATGCAGAAAAGCAGTCTTCACATCAATGTGATCAACACGCATGCTCTTGCTTGCTGCAACACTCAAGAGAGTCCTAATAGTGGTATGTTTAACCACAGGCGCAAATGTCAGGTCGTAGTCCTCGCCAAATTTTTGTAAATATCCTTTTGCCACGAGTCTAGCTTTGTAGCGCTGGACCTTGCCATTGGCATCACGTTTGATTTTAAAGACCCACTTGCACCCTATTGCCTTCCTGCCAGAAGGCAACTCAACTAAAGTCCATGTTTTGTTCTTGTCTAGAGAGTTGATCTCCTCTCTTGCAGCTTGCATCCACTGCTCCCCTTGTTCTGGAGGCAGTTTGGAAATATCACTCCAGGAGGTTGGCTCGAGTTCGTCCCCTGCTCTTGCGAGGTAGGACAATCTCGGCGGTGGTGTACCTCGGTTTGTGCGTTGTGACCTCCTTACTGCACACTCCGTGGCCTCTCCTGCTTCGTCAGGCTCCTCCGGTTCAGCAGCCCTCTTTGGTTGGACATCTGTGGCCTCTTCCCTTTCTGGGTTCGCCATAGGTTCCTCAGTCTCCTCAGCTTCTTCCTCTTTAGGGCTGAAGTCACCAGGGTACTGTCCACTTCTGCCTTTACCCCCTGTGATCAGTTCCCCCTCTCAATGTGCAGGCAAGTGACACCGTCCTAGAAGGGCAGATTTTCCAACAAGGATAAGTCATTGCAATGTACAACATGGGGAGTCCATCCATGAGTAAAATTTAGTGGAAGAGTAGTAGAACTGCCCTGACCTGGATGGCCCAGGCTAACCTAATCTCAGAAGCTAAGCAGGGTCGGCCCTGGTTACTACTTGCATGGGAGACCACCATGGAAGTCCAGGGTTACTACACAGAGGCAGGCAATGACAAACCACCTCTGCTCATCTCTTGCCTTGAAACCCCTACAGGGTTGTCATAAGTGGGCAGCAACTTGACTGCATTTTCCACCAACAATGGGGAAACTTGGCATTGATCAATTGAGGCCTTATATTTATGTTCCGTTTTCATCTGTGAAATTATGGAGGCTATGTAATAATGGTGCCCTGACCTGGATGGCCCAGGCTAGCCTGATCTTGTCATATCTCAGAAGCAAAGCAGGGACAGCCCTGGTTAGTACTTGGACGGGAGACCACCAAGGAATACCAGGGTTGCTATGCAGAGGAAGGCAATGGCAAACCACCTCTGTTAGTCTCATACCTTGAAAACCCTATGGGGTTGCCATAAGCCAGCTGCGACTTGACGGCACTTTACACACACATGTAATAACAGGAACATCCTATGCCCCTAGATTTTCTGTTCTATTAGTACAGGGCTGTAAAAAATGCACAGGTTGGTGTTCTGACCTTTACTTCATCCTACTTCTTACTCTAGTGTAATGACAAGAGGGTGTGCGTGTGTGTGTTGTGTGCAGATACTTTGCTTTGAAACAAGCTCTCTTGTAGCATATTCAAACAGCAGGGAAGGGATGGTAAAAAATAGCAACAGCTTTCTGGACTGTCTTTTGCTCACACTCTAGGCTTTGCACCTGCTCTGTAGTTTTGGTAGTTGGTAGCAGTTTCTCTTTTGCAACAGCTTATCAGTTGCTGACATACGAAGAGGAAGGAAGACGCAAGAACAAACAAACAAAAATGTTTCCAAGAACACTCCTTGTCAGTTGACTGATGTTAGTCTCCGTTGCAGCACAGATGTCTGTGGTTAGGTCAGCAGCTAGGTTGTACCCTAGCTTCACTCTTTCATTGGCTAGCTTTAAAGCATGTCTTAACTACACATGTCAGTTTGCTGTTAGAAATGTGCCATGCAATCCAGATGAACTTCCTTATGCAATGCACAAGTACTTCCCTTATCATGTCTCCTTTTTAATAAGTGAAAGTAAATGGTGGTACTTTTAAAAAAATGCAAACAACGCTCTGTTTCCTTGGTTACTACAGTGTGCTCTTGTGAATAACTATTTCCCACTTCTATAACCCTGTAAGGTTTGGGGGGCTTATTTACTCTGGCCTCTCCTTACTTCCCCTTATGTTCAGCCATCATCTTTCTGTAACAAAAAAGAAGAAGAATGTTGCAACTGGCCCAAAGTGCACTTCTGACCAGCTCTTTGAGGAAGAAGAGGTGGTGGATGGAGCACTAAATTACTGAAGCAGCTCTGAGCTGCTGTCTACACATGCAGCAAACGGGTAAGAAAGAACTATTCGTCTGAACTTTGCTGAACTGAGCATTTCTAGCTTACATTAAATTACAGTGCAATCCTAAACAGAGTCACACCCTTTCCACTGCAGTCAGTGGGGTTACAAGCCTGTAACTCTGCCTAGGATTGCACTACCAAACTACTGAGAGCCAGTGTGGTATAGTGGTGAAGAGCAGCAGACTCTAGTCTGGAGAACCCGGTTTGATTCCCTGCTCCTCCACATGAGCAGCGGAATCTAATCCAGAGAACCTAGTTTTATTTCCCACTCCTCCACAGGAAGCCTGCTGGGTGACCTTGGGCTAGTCCAGGGTTGCCAACCTGCAGGTACTAGCAGGAGATCTCCTGCAATTATAACTGACCAGCCAATAAAGATCAGTGCCTCTGGAGAAAATGGCCGCTTTGGCAATTGGACTGTATGGCCAGGGTTGCCAACCTGCAGGTACTAGCTGGAGATCTCCCACTATTACAACTGATCTCCAGCCAATAGAGATCAGTTCACCTGGAGAAAATGGCCGTTTGGGCAATTAGACTCTATGGCATTGAAGTCCCTCCTCTCCCCAAACCCCGCCCTCCTCAGGCTCCGCCCCAAAAAACTCCCACCGATGGTGAAGAGGGACCCGGCAACCCTATCTATGGCATTGAAGTCCCTCCCCTCCCCAAACCATGCCCTCCTCTGGCTCTGCCCCAAAACCTCCCACCTGTGGCGAAAAGGGATCTGGCAACCGTAGGCTAGTCACAGTTCTCTCCAAACTCTCTCAGCCCCACCTACCTCACAAGGTACTTGTGTGTGATGGGGGGAGAGAAGGCAATTGTAAGCTGCTTTGAGTCTCCTTACGGTAAAGTGGGGTATAAAAATAAACTTTTCTTCTTCTTTTTCTTCTTCTACTATGTTATAGAAACATAAAAGAGGATCTCTTAAAAATAGTCTTTATAGAAAAAAAAATTGAGTTCCTATACACAGAGGTTGCATATCCACCAGACTCAGCTGCAAGCATTCATTGATGCTTGCAAAGTGCAGGGGGGGTGGTTTCTGTTCAGAAATTACAGCTATCAGATCCTGTGCTATTAACCGCTTAGCCCGTTGCTTAGAACCTTGCTATTTTCCATCTCTTTCAGCATTTTTCTTCCAGCTAGGCTGACTTCAGGTATTAGAGCCTGGCCAAGTGCAAAGAGGGGCTGTGGCTCAGTGGCAGAGCACCTGCTCGGCATGTGGAAGGTCCCAGGTTCAATCCCCGGCATCTCCAGTTAAAACACATGAGTCAAGTATGGAGTAGGATGCAGATGGGGCAAGCACTTGAACTGTGACCTGTGTATTGTGGCTTTGTTTCAACCCACTTTCTGTACATAGGAATGGGAGGATGTCTACATTTTCTTTCCATCAGGGTTAATAGCAGCTGAAGTAAAGGGAAGATTTGCACAGAGGTCAAGCCTAGTGCTTTTACATGAAAGATTTCCACATCAGGAGTTCTTTTTCACACAGAGAGGGGATCTAATGAAGTTATACTCACATCCGCTTTTTGACATGCCACCTGTGGCTCTTCTGAGCACCTTTCCCCAGTGTGACACCTGCCCCATGCTTCAGGAAAGTGGGCAAGGCCTGGTGGGGGTTGTGGTTGGTAGCTGATTTCCTCTTAGCACAGAGAGAGAAAGTCTAACCACCCCATCATTTGCCACACTGGAGTTCAACTCGAAGTGTGCCTTTAACATAGAAAAAATGCTTCAATTTTTTAACTTCCAGCCTAATAAAGTGTTTTGGAGAACTTGAAAACTTCCTTATTGCTTTAAGTCATGAGCATGACTTGCAAGCCCTTCCCTTTACTCCAGATACAAAAGGCTGGCTATGGTTCAACTGTGATGGGGAGAGACAACACTACATGCTCAGAGGTACTATGGTAATCAAATAGGTTATAGACATATAAACATTTAATATTAATACTTATTATTGGATTTGTGTGTTTGGTAGTGTGGTACATGGGGCATGCAATAGTCATGCAGCTCTTTTGGCTTATGGTAACCATGAATGTGGCTCTCTGTGAGCCATGGGCTCAATACAACTGATCTAATGCTTCCTCTTCATGGGTGTTCTACATTTTATTTGGTTGGGGGTGTTTACATTTGTTTTACACATTAGACTGTTCCTCTACTAGGGTTGCCAGGTTCTCCCGCATGCTGGTGGGAGATGTGGGGGTAGGGCTGTCAGAGACTTCTGGAAGACTTGGGGTTGGAAGACTTCTGGAGATTTGGGGATGGAAGATCTCCTGGAGATTTGGGCCTGGGAAGGACAGGGACCTCAGTGGGGTACAATCCCACAGAGTCCACCCTCCAAAGCCTCCATTTCATCAAGGGCAACTGATCTCTCTAGTCTGGAGATGAGCTGTAATTCTTGGGGATCTGCAGGTCCCACCTGGAGGCTGGCATCCCTATCCTCTACTTGGGCAGTATACAAACATTTCCTCCAATCTGTCTGCAGGTCAGAGAGCTGCATTTTGCAGAGCAGAGGGGACATCTGCCTGTGTTCCCTCTTCTTTATGAATCTTCTTGCCTATCAGCTAGCTATCAGCCAGCAGAAGCAAAGTGTTTTCCTCTGTCCCCTGCAGGATAGACAAGCTTGCTGGTGGTGTCTGTCTATTGGGAGGGAAGATCTCTCCCCGACCCCAGGCACATACATCTGCTCTTTGTGTCTGCTAGAGGATTCAACAGCAGCATTCCCCCTACCTGCCTGACATTCATGCAGCTGCTGCTGATAGGTGAACCCAGGTGGCTGGTTGTTGAGTATCAGACAGCCTTTCTAAAGCCTGTGATCGGTTATTGAGAATCAGACAGTCTTCCCAGAGCCAGTGAAATAGAGCTATGATACGTGGGAAGTGAAGCGCTCACAAAAACTACTTGGGCCAAGTGGGAATTCTTCTGGTTTGGCAGTGTCACCGTCACATGCATCTGTCCTGAACCAGTTCCTCCCAGTTTCTGCAGCCCAGGAAAATGAAATCAGACAACAGCGCCAAAAGAACTTAGTTCAGAAGGCTTCCGATGGCTCCCAATGTCAAAAATACTTTAGCTAGATTAGGAACCATTCCAATATTTCTGAATAGAGCGTGGTTTGGGTTGGTTCCTCATTAGTAGATTTCCAACTGCAAACAGTACTTTCATATATAGAAACGTCAGCACCATTCCCACTTTAGGAAAAATTGCCTTTCAGATGTTGCTCAGGATTTTCAGACTGAACTCTTCTTGCAGAGTGGATTATGACTCTTTTTTCGCCTAAGGGCAATGCTCCACATGCTCATTTGGTTGCAGGGGTCTAGCCTTTGAGTTTAGTATTGTTTTAGACATTTGGTAAGGCTATGGCTCAACTGACAGAATGTCTGCTTGGCAAGTAGAAGGTGACATGTTTAAATCCCTGGCCTCTCCAGTTAAAAGAATCAGGTGATGTGAAAGACCTCTGCCTGGGACCCCAATTGGCCAAGATCTGATTCGGTCTAAGGCAGTTTCATGTGTGCACGTGTCTGTGCTTGACATGAGATGAAATGGGATGCTTGCTTTTCTTAATTGCCTTCATTCTGAGGAACCAAGATGTTAATCCAGAAGAGTAGTTAGGCTTTGTCTGGGAATAATCCTAAGTATGCATATACAACTAATTGATACCACACACAGGAGAGCTACGCTAAATGTCCAATACACTGCAGTGCTTTCAAAGACTATATGGTGATTGAAAAGGGATAGGAAAAGAACGGAAAACATAATCACTCCAAATCTGAATGTTGTGTACAGTTGTAATTCCCCCATCTTAAACAGTATAAAGTAAAATATAATGCAGATGAAATCATTAGGAACATGAACATTTTTCTGCATTGGGAGAGATTTCAAAAAGATCAGGCAGCTGTTATACTAAAGTAAATTGCTCTGTTTTTTCATAGGAAGAATCAGGGAATTAACACTGAAAACGAAAAAGGAATGATATTAAAACAGAAGCAAGTCATGAAACAACTTTTGGAGCACTTTCCCAAGCCTCTCCCACATGTAACATGAGAACGAAATGAGTTCAGAGAGAATCTTGTGATTTTTGTTTGTGGTTGAAGCCCCTTGTATTGAATCAGATGTTGTACTGCATGAAAATCAGTGAATTATCACAGTTTTGAAGGCCAGCAGAGTCAAAAACTATGCAATATTTGTGCTGTAAGTCAAATGTTGGTGCCAAAACCTTACCTTTTGCCATTTAAAAATGCTGTTTTGCCATCAAAATCAGAAGAAATGAATATTAGTGACTATGTGGTTCTTGCATTGGAATATTCAGATCAGAATGCCATAATCTGAATTCTTTATATCAAGCTGACCTTTTGGTTTGCTGAATTTGCATTAGGACTTGGCTGCAGATAAAGTAGAGCTGCCACTGTTTTTTTAGCAGGTTTGGAAGCAGTGAATTGATTGGCATGATTCCTTAATAACCTCTTTACTATCTGATATCTGGAACACATTTCATGTAACATAAGTGCCTGTTTCTTTGTTTCATGACAAAGGTGTAAAATAGAAAACACAAGACCTAGTGTGATTGGTAGACATGCTCCTAATTATTAGATGCTCTTAGAGTCCTGACCTGAAAGTGGGAATAGCCATATGCTCACTGGATCTATCCATCTCCTTCCACCATGGTGACCACAGGAGCAGAGCTGCTGGAGCCTAAGGACTCCCACTACATTTAACATAAAGTAGAATATTGAGGTTAACTTGGGGGCTAAGACAGAAACATCAGAATAACCACTCTTTTGAAGGAGACAACAACAACAAACAGTTTCAGGGTCAGTAGAAATTGCTGATTCCCCATATTCCCACTTGGAAGCCACAAAGAAAACATTAAGTTAAGCTGCAGTTATCGCTGCCCTCCCACAAGAACTGAATGCTGTGTTTGGAGAGGTGCAGAACCTCTCAGAGTTGAAAAAGCTCATACATGTGAAATGGCAACCTGTGGGGGCACATGGTCCCTTAATGTCTACATGCGTCTGCGATAGGGACCAAAAGCATCTCCTCCCCCTCAACCGAGATTTCACTCCCTTGATGATGGAGTGAATCTTGGAAAATGAAAACAACAGCAATTGGCATTAATGAGGCAAAAGGGGGGGGCAAAATAAGGAGATTTTACGAGGGGCAGCTCTCTGAGCCGCAAGTTGCCATGGGAAGTGGCCTAAAGTGAAATTTCAAAGTGAGTTTGGAGAATCCTACTTGAAAGGAAACATCAGAGGTATTTTGAGAGTAGCACAGATTAGCATACTCTCAAAACCTGTGCTACTCTCAAAATACCTCTGATGTTTCCTTCCCCATGGGTCAGGAATGACCCCGTGCTTGCACAGGGGACCTTTACATTTTTACAGGTTAGCATAAGGAAATAGCTTCTCCTTTGTCATCCTCCCTGTACAGTAAGATCTTGGGAGAAGAACTAGTTCTAAGGTCCTTCCGGGAACATACTAAGCTGCCTTATAGTATGACAGGCCATTGGTCCATCAAGATCAGTGCTGCCTACTCAGACAGGCAGTAGCTGTCCAGGGTCTCAGGTGGAAGTCTTTCACATCATCTATTAAATGGAGATGCGGGAGATTGAACCTGGGACCTTCTGCATAGGAAACGGATGTTTTACTACCAAGACACAGTTCCTGCACCACTGAGTAGGTCCAACAGATGCTGTACAACTGAACCGTGCTTCCTCCATACTCCCTCCCTTGATTACAGTTAGGTAGTTTGGGATAAAGAGCAGGACCTTCTGGCCAGTAATACCCTTTCCTTGTCAATACCCTTTCCTTGTCACAGTGTGGTGTAGTGGTTAAGAGCAGTGGTTTGGAGAGGTGGAGTCTGATCTGGAGAACCAGGTTTGATTCCCCACTCCTCCACATGAGCGGCGGAGGCTCATCTGGTGAACTGGATTTGTTTTCCCACTCCTACACATGAAGCCTGCTGGGTTACCTTGGGCCAGTCACACTCTCTCAGCCTCACCCACCTCACAGGGTATCTGTTGTGGGGAGGGGAGGGGAAGGTGATTGTAAGCCGGTTTGAGTCTCCCTTAACTGGTAGAGAAAGTCGGCATATAAAAACCAACTCCTCCTCCACTCCTTCCTTAGGGAACCTGCCAGTCTAATATCCTCTTCACTTTTTTGTTCCAGTTAACATAGCAGTGATTGGTTGCTGTTCTGACCACCATGGTAATTTATGTTGCAGCTGCCATGTGCTATAGATTATGGGACAGGAGATATAAATGTGATAAAATTAATAAAGATCACATACATACCCAGGCAAAAGGCATTATCCAGGCAACTGACCCACAGCAGTGGTCCATGAAGAACTTCTGGCTCAGCTCTGTTAATTGCCAGTTGGACCTGTTTAGATAATCACCTGTCCCAGTGCTTTAGAGGGGGTAATAATCTTTCCACTCTGAAATGAATTAAAATTGCATTAATAATGATTTGATTTCCTGGTATGAAATAGATTGCCGACAGGGAACGTTTCAGGAGCGTTCACAGATTAAACAAGCTGCCGGAACAAAAAGAGAGTCCATCTGGGATGAGACCCTGGGTTTCTGCTAATGGGAAGTTGACCCGAGAAGGAAAGTGGAACTCGGTAAAAAGAACAGAGATGATAAAATCAGCTTCATAGAATGTCCAAAGCACATAATGGACATCTTAATTATTTCATATAAAGCACATTTCACTCATTAGTTTCTTTATAAATACAGTCACGGTTTACCAGATATACTCATACTTTCAATGTGTTACGGAATTAAAATTATTTGCAAAGAAATGTAAGGGGTGAAGAGGCTTTTCAAGGAGAAAATTGGTATGAGGGGAAAAACAGTGTCCCTTCTGCATCTACAGATTATCACCTATAAATGATCTTCAGTCCATCCCCCCCAACAGTTTTGGAGCTAAGGTGGGGAAAAAGGAGCCGAATGGTGCAAAATGGCCTAAGAAATATTTAAAAGGGACAGTCAATGGCTGGAGAAGGGATATGTGTTCATTCTTATGCTCTGGTCCTGATCTAGGTAGCCTGGGCTAGCCTGATCTCAGCAGTTCTCTGAAGCTAAGCAGGGTTGGTTAGTATTTGGATGGGAGACCACTAAGGAAATCCAGGGTTGCTATGCAGAGGCAGGCAATGGGAAACCACCTCCCTTTGCCTCTTGCCTTGAAAACCCTGTGGGGTCACCATAGGTTGTCCGCAACTTGATGTTACTTTCCACCACCACCTGCAAGTGTCCCTCCCAGCCACAGAGTCACCTTGCAAGAGAACTACTCCTCTACTCCAACCTACTCTGGTTCACCAGACCAACCAGAGTCTTTTCCAAGTCTTCTCCTGCTAGGATGGAAAAGGTGGGACATCACTGAAGTTGAGGAAAGGCTAAATGTATAGTGCCTTTTCTGCCCAACATTAAAATCAGAAAGTATTGTTGTTTGGAATAGTCCAGTCCACTGTGATTAATGGGTAACTTTCGGGAAGCAGACCTTTCATTCTCTAACAGAGTATTTCTTAAATTAGATTAAAGTATCACATCTTCTCTACCTAGACACAATCAGCTTTATCATACCAGATTTTCCAGTGAAAGAGGGAGGACCACCCAAAAGGCATGTGACCCATAAGGACAAAAGCCACATTGGACCAGGGCTGCAGCAAGGAAGGGAATGACAGAATGGAAACGCTGGATGATACAATCCAATGCTCTTCAATGCACACTGGAGTTGTACATTTTATTCTAATGCTCCTCTATTGCAATCTATCGTAATGATTGCAAGAAGTGAATCCATTCAGAAATACAAATTAAATTTTGTTTCCAGCATAGAGACTTTGTTTTGGGCACAATTGCTGGTGTAGGGTTAGAAATAGCTGTAATTTTGCAATGCTACTTATATGTTTGTAACGCTGTGGCTTTAAAGTACCTACAGACACTGTTTACCAAACTATTCACAAGGCACTGACAGCATATGACTTGTTTATATACATCTTTCAATAAATCCTTCAATTTAATAAACCTGAAAAAAATATTTATGTGAGTAGGTAAAACATTAGCATTAGTAAATAAAGTCGTTTGCAAGGTTCATGGGCAATTGGGCATTTGTTTAGTCTGCATACTAATTAACATTTTAAAAGGCATACAAATAAAGGCAGCTTGCATCAAACTCTGCTGAATTTATGGCTCCCAGCTGTAGATCTTGTGCTGAGGAGCAGAAGTAAATGGGAAGAAACACTATTTTAGAAATAAATAAATAAAAGTTACCTTTTTATACCTCAGTCATCCAGTTCTTTGGTCTGCAAGAGGTCTTAATATGTAGCAATCAATTACCTTGGGAGCTTTCATTATGTGGGAAACAGCTAAATATAATTCAGATGTTTTCATTTATCAAAGTTTCAAATTGTACCTCCATGATAAATGACCACAGTGTGGCACTGGCAATATGAAAACCTTGGATTTTGGTTCTATTAACATTCTTTAAAATAGAAATAGGGTGTAAGATCAACTGGCTCTCTGGCTGAATACCTTGCCTCCTATCTTGCCTACTAATAGAAAACTCCAGGTCCCATTGACCACTTCCTTTTTCTGGTAATCTAGTGGCCGATGTATGCAGTTTTAAGTGTACCCGTTTTTGAGAGGTGGTGTAGCACAGTGGCTAAGAGAATGGGCTATGATTCAAATTTTGCCAGTACCATAAATTAACTAAGTGGCCTTACGCAAATTGCTCTCTCTTTCTGCTTCATCCCTGCAATATGAAGATTATAAAGCGGTCTACCTTAAAGGGGCATTGTAAGGGTTACGAGGTAATGCATGTGGAGTACTTTGAATGTTGGAAGTACAACATAAATGTGAGCTGTAAGAAATACTGAGGTAAAAGAAAGATAGGCTATAGATACAAATACTGTAATTAATTGCTATAGTTACTAATACCATCACCACTACTATAATTATTATTTGATAAAAATAGAATGTGTGAATGAGGCAGACAGTCCATAAAAGAAATGAGAGATGAAAAAGATCACCCCACAAATGTATAAAATTTTGTTTTCAATATTCTACAACTTGGATTCCTCAACTTTAATGTAGGCAGTTGTCCTGCAGCGTTTCATGCCTCTCCCCATTTGTATAGATACTTTTTATAATGAGACATATAAACTAAAGCTGTCGGTGTCATATTTACCCTAGGGTGGCACAGAAAACCTGACTGACATTGGCTTATAAGGATGAAACTGACAAAATTAATCATTTTATGTTTTCTCCTTTGTGTCTCTCTTTGCTGCTGTTCTATTCCTGTACTGTATACTTCACGAAGTATATATTTTTTTCCTTTGCACTTGCTATTCAATGCTCAGTAAAACTCAATAAAAATTAAAAAACAAAAAACCACCAAACTTCCGTGTCTTGCTTTGGGGTCTATTTGGCACTCACTCTGAAATAGCAAAATACTTTTTTTTGCTTTGTCTAGGGCAGTGGTTCCCAACCTTTTTTTGACCAGGGACCACTAGGACTTTTTTGTTCGGTGCAGGGACCCCAAGGTTCAAAATAAAAATTCTGAGAATTTGAAAATAAACTTTAATCATAACTGTTAGTTAAACATTAAACTTAGAATAATATTTGAATATATATTTTTATAATAGAGAACTTTTAATTGAAAATATTAATTTATTATGGGTTTATAACTTTGTTTTGCGGACCTTAATTTAGTTCTCGCGGACCCCTGGGGGTCCACGGACCCCTGGTTGGGAACCAGTGGTCTAGGGAAACTCATGCTGTTGGCTTCAATGGTAATTTCCACTGACAGCAGAATGGGACTTCCTTGCCTACTCCATCCTGCTACAACATACGAACATATGAAGCTGCCTTATACTGAATCAGAACATTTGTTCATCAAGTCAGTATTGTCTACTCAGACAAGCAGTGGTTCTCCAGGGTGTCAGGCTGAGGTCTTTCACATCACCTACTACCAGATCCTTTAACTGGAGATGCCAAGGTTTGAACCTGGGTCCTTCTGCATGCCAAGCAGATGTTCTGTTACGGAACCACAGCCCCACAACTTGAAATGTTCCCCCAAATGCTGATCCCAGAGGACCCCCAGGGAAGAGGAAAGGAAAGTCAGAGGTCTGCAGAAGAAGGGGCGAATCAGTAAGAATTTATTTCTCCTTCCATTAGTGGAAATCTACTGCTGGGTCCAACAAATGCAGTGATCAGGATTGGCTGGAGTTCTTTGTGGAGTACACAATGGGTGAAAACCTCAGGTTAATACATGGAATTTGTAGAATAGCCCTAATTATGATGGTGCTGTATTGCCATCAGGAGTGTGTGCATATGTTTGCAATGTATCCTACACGTGGGAAGCAAATGATATTTTTATTAATTTATTTAAACATTTATTCCCCAACTTTCCTTTGGGGCTCAAGGCAGCTTACATACTACACCCGCTGTCTATTGGGAGTGGCAAGACCAGTTTATTAAACTACTTATATACCTCTGTTCTAGACACAATGTAAACCTAAGTCAGGTTCATATGCTTTCAAATAAATTCTTTTCAGTGGAAGGTGTTCACATGTTCAGCCTTAAGGAATGATGAGTCAATGGCTGATGTACTTGTGTGGATGAATTAGCCTTGTTTTTCTTTGATAGCCACTCTTTGTACTGACCTGCCTTCACGTAACAGACTGAAAAATAAAATATTGGACAGAGAAGTAGAGGCTGTGGATATAACAAAATTAAGGTGTGAAACTGGATGATTCATCAGTTAAAGAAATTAAGCAGGGATACCATTGGATAATATGTTACTCACAGCCTACAAATCAGTGTTTTGTTGTGGCAGGTGAGTGGTGCCAGTGAAAAAGGAATATAGAAACAATGTGAAATCCCTTACAACAGAAGACGATAAAGATACACAATAAAAAGGAACCATGAGTCATCAGTATGTCATGCTTTCTTTTTATTGTGTATCTTTATCATCCCTCTACTCTCACACTATTGAAATACTATCAGGATGGCTAGATCTCCCTTTTTTTAAAGAGAATAAAATCCTAGATGCACTACAAAAAACTCCAGTTTTATCCCAAATTAATCATCATGACTTCTCCCAAAAGAACCCAGGGAACTTACCTTTAAAATTTATATCCTGCTTTGCTCCCTGATCAGGAGCTTTTCACGTTATTCTCTTCTCCTCCACTTTATCTTCACAAAAACAACCTTATTTATTTATGTATTTATTTATCTATTTTCCAGATTTCTAACCTGCTCTCCCCGGCCAAGGCTGGGCTCAGGGTGGGTAACAACACTAAAACCACAAATATAACAATAAAACATTTAAAACCATAAAATACCATTCCTGAAAATTATTTTAAAAGGTGGTCACCATCTAATATAGTGCCTGCTGCAGCAAGAAATGCTGACACCAAGTCAGACCAGATCAAACCAGGTCGGCTATCTGCCCCCTATAATATAAGTTGTAAAGTAAGGGGGGAGGGAGTAGGGAGGCCAGCACTGATATCACCTGTGGTGTAGGTGAGGCTGTTGTACGATAAGTTAGAGGATCTCCCCCAGTTACCAGTGTTTTCTGGAAGAGGACATGACTGCTGGATGTGTAGTATGAATAGTCCCTGACTTTATATGAAAGAGACTGAGATACATTGCTGAACATCAGCATTCCTGGGAACATGATACTATTTATTCCAGTGACATACATTATAGGTCATAAGAACATAAGAAATGCCATGCTGGATCAGACCAAGGTCCATCAAGTCCAGCAGTCCATTCACACAGTGGCCAACCAGGTGCCTCTAAGAATCCCACAAACAGGACAACTCTAGCAGCATTCTCCTGCCTGTGTTCTGAAGCACCTAATATAATAGGCATGCTCCTCTGATCCTGGAGAGTGTAGGTATGCATCATGACTGGTATCCATTTTTACTAGTAGCCATGAATAGCCCTCTCCTCCATGAACATGTCCACTCCCCTCTTAAAGCCTTCCAGGTTGGCAGCCATCACCACATCCTGGGGCAGGGAATGCCACAATTTAACTATGTGTTGTATGAAGAAATAACTTCCTTTTATCAGTTTTGAATCTGTCACCCTCCAGCTTCAGCAGATGACCCCGCGTTCTAGTATTATGATAGAGGGAGAAAAGTTTATCCCTGTCCACTCTTTCCACACCATGCATAATTTTATAGACCTCTATCATGTCTCCCCTTATCGCCTTCTTTCCAAGCTAAACAGCCCTAAGTGTTTTAACCGCTCTTCATAGGTCTCGTTGGACAGCTTCACCCATTGGGTTACTATTGTATCATGGGATAGGCCTAACTATATGTCTGAAGTTTTGTTGCTAGAATCTATTGGAATGGCCTTATTTGTAAGGTTAGCAATAGCAGGAAGAAGTTGAACATGAAGCATACAGAATAATATGGTCATGGGCAATTGATCCCTGAGGATTCAAGCCCAGACAGAGCTGGATTTATGCATGAGCTAAGTAAACTATGGTTCAGGCCTTAGAATGACTAAATTACCGGGGGGGTGGGGTGGATACTCTGGGGCCTTTTAAACTTGACATAGTTTAGGGCCTCAGCATGTTTCAATCCAGCTCTGATCCCAGATGATGTTTCTGGTCTAGAAGAAAGAAAACTGAATTACAGTTAGGAAAAAAAAAGATTTGAGTTTTGCTTAAATATTTTTCAGTCTCAGAGAAGTAAATATTGTTAAATGTAAGATTTTGGAACAAGCTGTTCAGAGCTTAACCGAGTATAATTTCAACATGGGAAGCAACATAAAACGTCAGACTGAACAATCCTACCATTTCTTTATTAAAATAATGACTTGCAGTATTTTAACAGGTAACATGGGGAGTCAATTTTAACATTATGTTACTGCAACAAAAGGCGGAAAAAAGGAAAGCCCAGAAATAAATGTGTAATTTAAGATGTTGCTACATGAAACATTACACAACCTACCTCAAATTGCTTTATCCTAGTTGGTGTTCAGGTCATAATTGGAAGCAGGCTTTTCTTTTTGGTGTAGGAGTAGCTACTCATCTTTGGGTAAGGTTGTCTGTTTCCTTTGCAGTTTCCATTTATTTCTGTGGAGCTTGTGCATGAGAATTGGACTGTGTACCTTTCCTTTGGTCTGTTTATGAAAGCACAGAAATATTATAGAGGGAGCAAATAATTTGGACTCTGAGCAGCCCTTACAGGAGTACTTAATATGGTTTACTGTAGTGTATAATAAAATGAGTAGGAACCAGGTATGATGTTCATCTGGAAGTAATAAGCACTGAGGAACATTGAAAGGAGAGGAGAATGAACAACAGTATGTGCTTTTGATGGCATATTCTACACTTAATGAAAACTCTAGAGGGGAGAGAGATGACTAGAATTGAGGTATACTATTTAACAGGAGAATTCAATGGGACAATTATACAAAAACATTTTGGTCATACTCAAAAACATGGTGAAATTGAGACATTAGAACTGAGAATATGAGAAATCAAAGATGTTTTCAAAGTACTTGTCTACGTCAAAAGCAATATTTGACTTTTCATTAAATATAAATGTTTGAATTAAAATTTGAAATGTTAAACTTTGTATGTATGTAAAATGTGGTGCAGTTCTTATAGTTTTAAAAATAAACACTAAACACCCAAAGCAGAAGTCCAATAGCACCTTAAAGGCTAATAAACTTTATTCCAGCATGAGCTTTCATGAGTTAAGAATTCACTTCTTCAGATGCAACAGAAAGAAAGAAAATAATTTACGTCATATTTATCCAGAAAATTACGGAAGGGGAGGATCTGAGCAAAGAGAGGCCTTGTATCGTAAATCAGTCGTGATTTTCTATGTCAGGGACAGCTTAGGTTACATAAAGGATGGTGAGAGAAGTCAGAGGTTCTGGACTTTCTCTCAGGCAGTGAAAATTAACAAAGGTATAATAAAGTATGGTAAATAACAAACTGATTAAGGAAGAAGCCGTCTGAAGCATGAGAGAATAAACATACATTAATAAAGGGTTATGGTATGATACAACACATTAAGAATGGTCTATTAAAGTTTCTAAAAAGTGTACCTGTTCAGTGAGCTAAAGCAAATATAGTTTACAAAAAGACAAACATCATGGGGAAAATACAGCTCCCACTGCAGTCTGGCACACCATACATTAAGAAGCAGCCTTTCGTGGGTGCCTCCGCAGCCAATTGGGAATGACATGCAGAATTTATGTATTTACTTTTATTTTATTTATTTGCATTCTTTATAGTTTGCCTTTCTCACTTGGACTCAAGGTAAATAAGGATTGCATGAAGCAAGTCCATACAGTTGACGGATGGGACATCCAGCAAACAATGTAATAGGATTAAGGTTGTAGAACCATCCAGAAGTCTAAAAACAGAACTTAAGCAAGGCGTAAGTACTAACATGACACATTAAATTACGCAAAATTCCATAGTGGGATTCTAGTTTCAATAAGCTGTACACAGTAGAATAGACCACAGTCCCTAATATTTTTTCCTAAGTAGCTTTGTGAATCATTTAGTACAGTGTAAGTCTATTGCTGCATAGAAAAAACCCTCTTGAATCATTCAGTTTGGCATAGTTTGTAGAAAGCCGTGTGAGAGGGAGCCTTCCGGGTCTCCTCAGGCAGGCCATTTCGCAAGGTGGGGGCCACAGTGGAGAAGGCACTGTATGGGCTGTGGTTGGTTTTGCCCATTTGCTGGTTGGCTCTTGCAGAAGACAGTGCTCTAGTGAGTGAAGCTGGCGAGGCAGAGCCCGGTGGGAGAGACGGTCTCACAGATAGGAGGGCCCGAGGCCATGAAGGTCTTTGTATGTGATAGCTAATAGCTTAAATTGAGCCTGATAACTGATAGGCTGTCAGTGAACTGCCTGCAGGATGGGAGTAATAATATGCGTGCTCCATCTAGCTCCTGATAATAGCCGTAGTGTGAGTTTTACATGCCAATGTGATTTACAAATTATATTGCACATTTTCAAACATTTTTAAATATATTTAAATGATGCTGGTAATTTGTACTGCCATTAATTATATATAGGAATATTTATTGTATTTATGAAATTCATTGAATTGTTGTTACTTGGAAATGTCATGCTAAGAACATTTAATACATTTATGAAGTTTGTGTGTGTGTGTAAAGTGCCGTCAAGTCGCAGCTGACTTATGGCGACCCCTTTTTGGGGTTTTCATGGCAAGAGACTAACAGAGGTGGTTTGCCAGTGCACAATATATTGAAGTGATTGTTATCAC
This sequence comes from Euleptes europaea, assembly GCF_029931775.1. Classification (NCBI taxonomy): domain Eukaryota; kingdom Metazoa; phylum Chordata; class Lepidosauria; order Squamata; family Sphaerodactylidae; genus Euleptes; species Euleptes europaea. Next base: position 29,679,922 of record NC_079316.1, on the reverse strand, counting down.
ACTGAAATAAATATTGTCATTATTTCTATTTCTATTTCTAATATTTTTGAGCCTCGTGCTGTACTTTGGTTTATTACCCTGATAATAGCCGAGCTGCCGCATTCTGCAATCTGCCCCAGCTGGAGTCTCCAAATTGATTTTGAGAGGAGATCAACGTACAGTGCATTGCAGTAGTCTAGTCTTTTTTTATATATATATATATATATATAATTTTTATTGGTTTTTTAAAACTATAAATTCTTCATAATTTTAACAACAATGTAAAAATAATATCGCAACCACAATTACATTAATTGTTGTCTTGATTACCATTAAACATAAAAAATAAATCGACTTCCCCATCACCTCCATCTACCTCTTAATGAAGTGTTATTATCCTTTGTTAACATATTCTGATCCTAGTATTAATCTCATTCTAAAGTTTCATGTTATATAAAATTTTACATTCTGGATCAGAGTAAAAAGTAACCTTCCATTTTTCCCAGATCTTATACATTATCACAATGATTCCTTCAATTCTCCCCTTTTCCCTAGTTTCTCCAACTCCACCAGTTCTAACATTTAAATGATTTAATCCCTTTATTCTGAAACCTTTGTCCCTTTCCATTTGGCTGCATAAGATTGCAGCCAGTATAACATAAATTTAATCATACTAAACAACATCCTCTCCAATATTTTAGGGATATTTCCTGTTTAATCGATCTTATTTCAGTGTAAATCATATCCCAAATCCATATCACAAGTCCACCCCTTATAAAAAAAAGGAGAAAAAACCAATATCCTTAGTACATTCCAACATTTTCCTTAAAGTAATAATCACATATTCCAGTATACTTTTATATCAATTGATAGTCTATATAAGGAGGACTTGTTTACATAATCCCAAAATGATGTCTAAATCTTAATTCCACTACATCGTTAATAGCCATCCACACTGTCAAAGCCTTCCAATCCAGCAATCATATTTAAATCAGTCCTTTAACCATGGTCTAATACTTCCTTCTGCAACTGAAATAAGTCAGTCAGGTATGGGAACAGGATTTCTTTATCCTCTCTCATTTCCTCAGACAGGGTGCGTATCCAAAAATAATTCTTTCTGGGCTTCATTTCCATCATGGCTTCAATCTGTGTTCCTTGACCTGCTCTCTTCTTCCTTATATCCACACGTCCTTCCATGGCTTTTTTAGATGAAAAGTCCATTTCTTGTATGTCTGATCTCTTTGTCACCAGCTGGTTACTTTCTTGGACTTCTGTCTTCTTCTTTGTATCCTTGTATTCTTCCATGACTTTTTGGACAGAAGAATCCATTACTTGTATGTCTGTATTTGTGGCCATCATTTGAATTTTCATGACTTTTATGTCTTCTGTAACCAGATCCAACTTCTGATTACATACCTGTGATGATTGGTCAAGAGTCATCATCATTGAAATCAGTTGAGCCATCTGTGTTGATATCTGTTTTACTTGTTTAATTGTCGCCTCAGAATGTTTAGCAAGCATGTCCTGTACTTTTTTTTCCATGGTTAAATTCTGTAAAGTTTCCTTTAATTTCATAAGGGCAGGGCTATGAATTTAGCCAGATCAGGGAGAGGTTCCAGACATTTACATATGTAACTTAGTTAAAAAATTGATGGTCATCTAGCAGGAGTCCATTACATGTAGTTGATAGAGAATATTTCATTGACCAGCTTAATATCTTTTTCGGGTTGAAGAAGTGAGTATTTAAGCTTAAAATAACTTTTTAAAGTTGAAAATACCAACGAGTTTTACCAGACGCTCTAGATCGGCAGAACCAGGAAGTATTCCAGGAGTTGCCTCATCGCGGACCTTCTATCGTCTCTTCTCTATGGTTGTTACCTTCAGGAATGGTTTTGGTGTAACCCGAGTAAGACGAATTTCCGGTCCTACGACCTTCTTCCTGTTGATTTGCTTGTAGAACAATAGAGAGGGATATTGAATGAAGCACAGAGTCTTCCGGTCAAGAAATCCTCTTTGTTGTAAAATGTGGCTGGAGGACCTTTTTTACCCCAAGCAAATTCTCAAAGGTTTCTCCCTCCCCTTCCTTTAAAAACGCGTCGGATTGGCAGATCTTACGTCAATCATTCAAGCTCGTTGTTTTAGTTTAAGTTGATCAGTTTGATAAGGCTCCTGCTGCTTTGTCTGATGGATCTCATGCAGCAAAATCATCCAGTTCAATTAAGGGAGGGAAACGGTTACCAGGAATGTTTTCTTCAACCCCCTGTTATTCGATAACACCAGTGAAAAGCGAAGGATTCTTATCTACTCACTTGGGCGTCTGGAGGTGAGGTTTTAATCTTGATGTAGTCCTTATGATGTTTATAAGGTGCTGGAGGGTAGATTCTAAAGCCGAAGTTGCGCGCTGGCTATTTCAATCCCTTCGTGCCCACGGGATCAAACGTCTGAAACTCCGGGGGACTTAATAAAGCTTCCTCGGAGTATTCAGGAGATCAAACCGCATATATGGCTGCAGGGAATTCCTGCTTCTCAGCCCACTTGCAAGGGCTGGATTGGGGTGCGGTAAAACACCCCAAATTACACGCAAACTTGGATTCTCCCCAGGAGCCCCTGGGAGGACGTGGCAATCAGCCCAGCATCAGCACCGGAAGTCGCAGTAGTCTAGTCTTGATGGTACTGTGGCTTGGATACAGGTGGCCAGGTCAGCTGTATCAAGATAAGGGGGCATCTTTTGGGCTAGGCTGTGTTGAAAGAACGCCCTTTTAGCAACTGCATTGACTTGATTCTCCAGTAAGAAAGTTGGGTCTAGTATAACCCTAAGGCTCTTAACTGAGTCAGCAAGGGTCAGCTGAACTTAGGGTTGCCAGCTTTGGGTTGGGAAAAACCTGGAGATTTTGAGGGTGGAGACTGGGGAGGGCGGGGTTTGGTGAGGGGAGGGACCTCAGCAGGGAACAATGCCATAGAGTCCACACTGCAAAGGAGTCATGATCTCCAGGGGAACTGATCTCTGTCATCTGGAAATAAGTTGTAATAGTGGGAGTTCTCCAGGCCCCACCTGGAGGTTGGCGACCCTGTCTGAACTCCATCAAAAGTGGGGAGCACAATATCCTCCACCTTCCCAACCAGCATTAACTCTGTTTTTTCAGGATTAAATTCAATTTGTTCACTTTTAGCCAATTTTCCACAGTGGCCAGGAAGTTATTCAGAACCTCTGCCATATCACCAGGGGTTTGGATAAGGATGAATCCTCCACTCATGGTTTTCCATTCACATGTAATAGTCAAACCTGTGTGCATGGAATGCTTTAAAAACTATTGCGGGTACACCCATTAAGCAATTCAAGAGCTGGATTCATTCCTTCAGCTGCCACTTCCCCAAAAAACAGTGGGTTGGTGGAATTGACTCACACACAGCCTCAATTGCTCCACACACACTTCTTTGGATTGAAGCAATGCTAGAAGATATGTTGCCATGTTGCCTTGCTGAGTGAGAGGAAGGTGGAATTTTCAGTGCAGTTTGCAACTGGATTTTACTGTGTGAAACAGCAACACCCACTTGCAAACGATTGCTAATGTGCATTGAAAGTGGACTGAAAATGCATTAATCAGCAGGTGTGAAAATTTGGAGACTATGATGTTACCAGGGAGAAGAATCCAGGTCTCTATGGTTTAGAACTGCAAGCTTTGAAAGTGCTAGAAGCTTCTGCAATGTTGTATTCCTCTGTACGGAGAGGTATTTTCTTTGTGTCTCAGCTCCTCGTGACTCATTTGTGGATCTGTAGCATGGCAGTGTTACTTTTCCAGTCTTCTGTATAATGTCTTGATGCTGGTGGGGTAGCTGATTCTGCAGTTGAGTGCAAGGTCACCTTCAGGATGTTCCTTGAGGGATTGTCTCTTCCTTTCCCTCAATAGATCTCTGAAAAAAATCCCACTGTGTCCATGAGGTAGGCTGTGTTGGCTCTCAGGGCAGCTATTAATGCTTCTAGTTAAACTAGAAAGGCATTTTTTTTTTTGTACTTCTATGGGGTAGAAGTACTTAATGGAAGAACAAAAGCTCACCTGTGATCTCTCTGGTTGGTGATTGGGGTCACTGATGAGTCTGCCTGACTAGGTAAAAAGAAAAGTTTGTCTTGATCTACAAGAGTTGCTTTTGATGTTCAGAGCAACAGCAAAAAGTGAACCCTTGTGCGTGGGAATCCTTGCTCTGCTTTACCCAGAACTGTAATTTCCTGTGTGGGAAACTTAAGCATGAGGAGAGTGATCTTGTTTGAAGATGTAAGGAAGAAATCTGTCCCACAAAACTTATCCTTGCCATTGGTAAAACATGTAAGTCTCGAAAGGTCATATCCTATGCAACTGCACTTGTGGAATGGAACTTGACCAGTTTCTCTGTCTCGCTGCAGCTGGCTGTCCTCCCCCAAATACTACTCCTTGGGGTTGATGGACTCTCAGAAACAGAACAGAGGAACTGAAGTTGGAGGAGAGTAGCGAATCAGCAGAAATCTTACATGAGGAAATTCCACTTGCATGAGCAAAATGAACCATACAATCTAACTAGAAGTTTCTTATTATATTGTGCATGTCGTTATAATGGATTGTGTGTGTGTACAGGAAGTTATATTATCAGGATCCCTGTATGTAGTGCCTATTGTGGTCCTCCTGGGCGATTCTGGCAGTGAGGACTGGCCAACGAGCGTCAGGCATGGAAGGCACATTTTGCTGTCACCATAAAAGTGGTCTCAAAGGAAAGTCATATTGCAGAGATGTTTACAGGTAGTCTGTCGAAGGAGGTGTTTTTCAGGTGACTTTGACCACAGACTAGCCAGATTGAAACATGTAGAGTAAACACATGAATTCAGAGAAAGAGTCCTTAATGTATAGGAAGAAGAAGAGTTGGTTTTTATATGCCGACTTTCTCCACCACTTAAGGAAGAATCAAACCGGCTTACAATCGCCTTCCCTTCCCCACAAGCCACAAAAGACACCCTGTGAGGTAGGTGGGGCTGAGAGTATGTGACTACCCCAAGGTCACCCAGCTGGCTTCATGTGTAGGAGTGGAGAAACAAATCCAGTTCACCAGATTAGTCTTTGCTGCTCATGTGGAGGAGTGGGGAATCAAACCTGGTTCTCCAGATCAGAGTTCGCTGCTCCAAACCACCACCGCTCTTAACCACTACACCTTGCTGGCGCTAGGAGATATATTACAGCCCAAACCTTCTTGCAAGTCAGTCATTCTGATTCCAGAAGCTCTTCTTCAGCCTTGATGTTGAGGGGACTAGAGGCAACCAGCAACCTTAGAAAATGAATCCCAGTTAATGAATGTACTGAGATGGTCCTTGCTTCTCAAATAGACACATAGCCATTATACAGAATGTACATTATGCAGAGGAAGGATAGTGTTAAGTCCGCGTGGGGAGGACACACGAGGTCGAGACGGAGTTCCAACAACAACACATTTATTGAAGAACAGAACTGGAGAATACAGTTAACTGGCCCTGTTTATATGCTCCGCTGGCTGCCCGTGGCCACTCCCCGCCGATCCGTGATGGGGGGAACAACCCCGGGGTTGCCAATGGCGCGTGCTGGCTTAGGGCCAATGGCGCGTGCAAGTTTAGGATCCTTCGTCGGGGACTCAAGCTCCTAGGTTTCCCCCTGCTTACCCGCCTAACTATCTACATACATAACACTGATAGCTGAGGGAGAAGAGTTCTGAATGCTGCCTTTTCAATCTGCAGGTACTGGAGACAGTGGTGGTGGTGGTGGTGGTTTGTCACATTTGGCTGATAAGTCTCCTCTGTGGAAAGTTCCTTCCCTGTCTTTCCATAGCAGATCAGGGCTACACTCAGGTATGATCCACACAAATGAAGGGGTAAAATGGTTAGATGGTAGAGTGGGCTGAATCACTTTAAGATGCAGGTGAAAGACCAGCTTTTCTGAATATTCTCTAAATTAAAAATGCCTTGGTAATGGCAAACCAGTATGGCAGGCAAAGGATGGGCCAGAACCTGTCTCTTTGAGGTGCTAGTTTTCTATTTGCAAGGAGCTTTCTGTATGAGGGAATATTCAGAAGTAATGTATAAAATTTCCATCTCAGCTTCTTTCCGCCTCATTTGGTTTGCATGCTTCGACCCAACCTCAGGCCTCATTTAAACGTGGTGTTGGCAAGACAACAGCACTCTCCAATGGGATTTAGCGCTCACACAGCATCTTCTGCCAACCAGGTGACTACCTTATGGGATTTGGTGTAGAATGAGTATGAGTAAAATCAGTCACTGACACCAAGAGTGACACAGGCAATAGCCCATCGTACTGCCTTCTATACACAATAACATAGCTGGGAAACAGGCGGGAGTGGATGTTTCCTTTAGAAAACAAAACACGCCCAACAACAGGATCAGACCTGCGTGTACATACCACCTGGTTGAACATATATAGGAACTCATGAAGCTGTTAGGCGGGCATATATCAGACCACAGATCCATCTAACTTGTCTCCTTTGACTGGCAGCAACTTTCCAGGATCTCAGAAAGACAAAGAGCTTTCCCATACAGGCTACGTGAGATCCCTTACATGGAGACGCTGAGGATTAAACCTGGGATTTTATGTATGCACCGCACAGCCACAGTTCCTCCCCGACAAGCCTATTGGTGGGTGCTAGAGTTAAATCCAAGTTGCTCTCTTTCCTATCCAACAGGTGATTTGTGCTGTCAAAGGTGACAGTTCTGATCTGCGCTTTGCATGTGCACAGCTCCTTGGAGGTAGCAGTGTACCGCGCTGTAGATCAAGGCTACTGTTCTGACACCAGCAAGCATCGGTAGAAAATGAACGACTTCTGTTCTTTGGCTTTTGTTACTATAAATGGGCAGAAGGATGTTTGATGCTGCTCTGGAGGATAGCTAGAATTAATTTGATATTCCAGCAATTCGCTGTCAAATGGGGCATGTCCACACAGGAGCTTGCAGTGTATCCAGTCTGACTCATCGGAGCAAAATGTGAAGTGCAGAGAACTGTATTAGGAAGTGAAAGTGGCCATTCTGCACAGGGGTCACCCCCATCTTGTCACTGTGTGGATTTTCCCAGTAACTTATTGTACAGCTTTCCATGGTGCTGCAGAGGTCAGATTTGGGGCAGAATAAGCATGGGTCAGATTCAAGGGTTAAATCATGCTAAAATCAACGTTTACATTTCCTGGATGTGGAATGTGATTGTTAACACCTACATTGGCTGAAACTTAAAAACGAGACTCCGTCTTCTGCTTTCTGTTTCCATCCTACACGACTGTTTCTGCAAACAGGCGCGAAAGTCTCATACATTTATCGTACTCTCCGACACCTTTAGATTCACTGTTCCAGACTAACAAAAAGTGTGAGAATATGCTACATGCGGCCTTGCTCTTGGGAAAGTTGCTGGCAAAGGCGCGTATACTGCTGTTTTGTGGTAAAGAGACCCATTTTGCACTGTGGCCGAAGGAGAGCAAATTCTGGAACAGGAAGAGCTCTGAGTGCTGGTGCTCACAGATGTTTCTTCACTCTACCATTACACACAGCTGCGGGGGCATTTAATGTGGCCGAAATGGTCCTCCTAGAAGAAACAATCCATGCATGAAGGAAACCAGCATGGCTATCTATCTATCTATCTATCTATCTATCTATCTATCTATCTATCTATCTATCTATCTATCTATCTATCTATCTATCTATCTATCTATCTGGAGGAGCATTTCATTATGTGATCCTTCCTTTGCAGGCTGAAGCTGTACAGTTCAGAAAGATGCTCGACGGTCTCCTGTCGCGTTTGTGAGAGCTAGACCTGGCTGAAAGGCAGCCCTCGAGAGACTTCTGGAGTTTTGATAACCTAAAATAAGCAACATGAATGGTGTAGACCAGGGCTCACCCTTTCTAATAAGGGATGCTGCTTGAAACAAGGAGTATCTGTCAATGGCCATTTAGGCATGGAAGGTTTTGCATTGGATTTGCCCCTCTAAAGATGCACATTTTCCCCATCCAGATTCTCAGAACTCTACATGGGGGCTTATTGTTGAGTTTTAAGCATTTGGATGGGCAAAATGTGCATCTAGACAGCAGCAGATCCAAGGCAAAACCTCCCATGCATAAAGGGCCAATGTACAGCGAATTGACAGCGTACAGTGGATTTTAGGGCAGTCTGAAAGGCAGCCCTGGAGAGAATTCTGGAGCTTCGATAACCTAAAATAAGCACGGATGGTGTAGGCCAGGGCTCACAATTTCTAATAAGGGATGCCGCTTGAAACAAGTAGTATCTGCCGACGTACAGCGCCTTGACAGCGTACAGTGGGTTTTAAATAGACTAAAGTACTGCAAAAGAGTGTTGGGTCTGTCCCCCTGTCTCAACCTTCAGATTTCTCTTTGTCGTGTGTGAAGCGCCGCCAAGTCGCTTGTGACTCATGGCGACCCTATGAATGAAAGTCCCCCCAAACGTCCTGTCTTTGACAGCCCTGCTCGGACCCTGCAAACCGAAGGCCGAGGCTTCCTTGACTGAGTCAGTCCATCCCTTGTTGGGTCTCCCTCTTTTCCTGCGGCTTTCTCTGGGCTGCCTCCAAAAACGCCAAGAAGGCTCGCGGTATCAACAGCGCAGGACCACTCCATGGGCGGGGGTCCCCGCAGGCGTCCCACTTGCGCTCCAGAACCCAGCGCCCCCCCCCGCCTCCCCACCCCTTCTTCCCGCTCACATTGGACACAGGAACCCGGGAGATACCAAGAGCCGCTGCGAGGGGATCCCGCCTCGCTCCCCAGCGGCTCCGAAAGCCGCGCGGGGCGCCGCGAGCCTGACAGCCGGCCCGGGGCTCCCCCGCGCTCGCCCCGTGGCAGCACCCCCGGGCTCCCCTCTCCCCCCAGGCGCCGGCGGAGGGGCGGAGCGGCGGGGCAGCGGCAACGCAAAGGGAGCGGCTCCCCGTCCCCCTCCCGGCGGCTTCTTGCAGGGCTCCACCGGGCGCGCCCGGCGGAGCTTCCTGGTAGGGTTTTTTGGGCCAGGCGCGGGAGGGGCGGCGCAGGCAGCGGCGGAAACAGACATTGCAAGAGAAGCGTGTGCAGCAAGCAGCAGCAGCAGCAGCGCCGTCGGCCACAAAGTCTCTATTTTCTTTTCCTCCTTTTTTTTTGCACCGCAGCTGCACGAGGTTTCGGGGCGCCGGGGATGCCGCGGTGACCGGGCCGATCGGCAAGTTTTCCCTCCCCCCACCCACCCAGCCCTCCAGCCTTGGTCCTCCCCTCCTGAATTCCCCCACAATGCCTTGGTCGGGCTGTCTACAATCTGGCGGCTGCCTCTGAACAGAAATGTGAGAGGTAAGAGGTCTTTTCCTCCTCCCTCCCTCCCCTTCTGGTTGTTGATTTCCCCCCCCCCCTCCTTCTGGACACTTTGTAGATCTGTGCACAGTGGGTGGCCGCGTTAGTCTGCCTGCAGTAGTGGGAAAGGGCCACAGTCCAGTAGCACCTTCAAGACTAACAGCAATATTTTCTGGTAGGGTAGGAGCTTTAGTCTGTCTGCAGTTGTAGAAAAGGGCAAGAGTCCAGTAGCACCTTCAAGACTAACAACAATATTTTCTGGTAGGGTAGGAGCTTTAGTCTGTCTGCAGTAGTGGGAAAGGGCAAGAGCCCAGTAGCACCTTCAAGACTCACAAAAATATTTTCTGGTAGGGTAGGAGCTTTCGTGAGCCACAGGCTCACGAAAGCTCCTACCCTACCAGAAAATATTTTTGTGAGTCTTTAAGGTGCTCCTGGGCTCTTGCCCTTTTCTGCTACTTTGTAGATCTGTGTATGCTTCGCTCCCCGCCGCCCTCCCCGCCCGCGTGCGGACGTGGGCTCTGCAGGGTCCCGTGCGGGCGCAGTCTTGCAGTCTGTCCGCGCGCGCGCAGACGGGTGGGGGGACCCGCCGAGCAGGTGCACGGAGAGGCGCCCCCCCCCACCTCCCCGATCGCTCCCTGACCTTTACTTTCGAGCTTAAATTACCCCCTGGGCTTGGCTTGCCGCATGCCCCTGATTATAGCCCGGCGCGGCTCCAAGGGGGGAGAGAACGGATGCCCCCTCTTAGCCCGGCACGGAGCGGCCACCGCAGCCGGCTCCGACAAGGTCCGGCGGCGGGATCTGCACTAGAAATCGATGTGTCGATATACCTATATGCAGTGTCAAAGAATGGCTTGATTAAAGATGCCTAAAAGAAAGTCCCCGGTTGGCTTTTGCAACTCGCCCACCCCTGAATATGCTGCAACCATCCCCTTCTCTGGCCGGATCAGAACACCATTTTTTCTTTCCTCTTTTTCCTAAGCCCGCCCCCCCCCCGGGGGGGAGGTGGAGGGGGGGGAGAGATGAGATTTCATCCATTTAGGCCACTTACGCATGGGAGGTTTCGCCTTGGGTTTGCCGCTCTCTAGATGCGCATTTCTCCCCATCTGAATTCTCAAAACTCTGCAGGGGGGCTGATTGTTGAGTTTTGAGAATTCGGATGGGGAGAAATGTGCATCTAGAGAGTGGCAAATCCAAGGCGAAACCTCCCATAAGTGCTTAGTCAGTCTTTTGACTCAAAATGAAAGGAGAAAAAAAATTAACAAAAGTGTGGGCCTGATATGTTAGAGGAGAGGGTCATCCCTTGCCCACTGCCCATAAATTAGGGGTGCCATGTTTAGTTGCGCTTCCTTATATGGGTAGGACTGTGTTTTGGTACACTGTGGCTTTTTGCCCAAATTTACAGGGTGAAGGATCCCCCTTAAAAAAAAAAGAGGTGGTTCCTTTAAAAACAGGAAAAAAAATTAACTGGTTTGGTGTATATTTATTTACACACGTACACTTTGTACATATGTGGTGTCTAGCGATTGGAGTTTGATTGGTGTGGTGTGCCTTCCTAAGAAATATTTTACAATTTTATTCCAGAATGGGAAATATCAAATCTGTGTGTCCTTTAATGGGCAGGAATTTGTTAATGGCACTGCATCATAAGAAACAATGTTATGATTCGGGTTTCTCTAGGGGACTGTTAACTGTGCTGCAGTGTACTGGGCTGCCTTTAAAGTAGTTCACTGGCACAGGTAAGTTTTTAAAAAGCCGGTGCCTAGATCCACAGCTCCTAAATGTTAAAGTGGTGGTTGTAGATGTTGGACTCATCTCATGTAGTTAAAACTAGGAGGGAAGAAAAGTTTAGCAAGGAGTATCGATGACATCTTGAATATATCTTACGGTAGGTCAACGGAGAGGATGGTTTTTAGGGTGTTTAGGCCTTTAGTAGAAAGAGAGAGAGGTTTCCACATTTGACCTGTTCGGATATGTGCACTTACATGTTCTGAAGGATTGTAGAAGAACTAGACAGCCCTGAACGAAGATTTTCCTAAGTCATCTAGTAACTGTGACCCTTGTCTACACGTTGTTAGATTTCCAGAATGGACAGAAGATTACGGTTTTCCATAGTTGATGAAGATCTCTTGACAGTCAAGAGAAAGCATGTGGCTAGTCATCTGAAAATGTATGAAGAACAAGGGAGGGCAAAAGAGACGAACTAGTTAATTTTTTGCCATAGGAAAGATAAGATTCAGAGTTGCACACGCGGAGAGAAAATGATATTGCTTAATGAGTTTTCAGGGAGACGGTGCAATCGCATTGCAAAATCTGCAGTTGACCCACCATGACTAAAGAAGACTAAAGGAAGGCACTCCAGGGAGACACAGCAGAGTGACATTAGCAGGCGCCAGGGTATAGACGTTACGTTGGGAAGTACAGTTTCTATTGCTTGTACAGATATTTTAAAATAATTGTCAACACTTTGCAAGGGAGTCTGATTTTGGAGGCATGTTAATTACTTCCTCTGCTCGCAGCAAATTGAGGGTCAAGGAGCGAAGAAACTCATTTTTTTCAATATGGAGTAGTTGTTTTAACGCTGCTGTCAAAATTAGCGTCACTTTTGGTTTCCCCTTGGGAAGCACTCACTAACTGGTAATTTATTTGGCTGGCCAAATAGCTTGTGCAGAAAGGCAGGAGATTTCAAAAATAGACAGTAAGAGAGGCATGAAATAATTTGGGGTAGGGGAAAGAGAGAGAAAGAGAGAGAGAAAAGGTAGGCTTATACAAAATAATTATGGAAGATAAACTGAGTGTTTTTTTTTTTTACTTTATGGTATAGATACAGACAGTTCACACATGGTGCTCTCATTGAACTGGCAGATCAAAATCTATTCCTTTAAAATACTTTGCCTTACAATGTTAACAACACAACCGTGGAACTTATTGGCCTGATTTAGACGACAGCTCCTTGTCTGTTAAACCATAGTTTAGTGATCTAGAGTCTCTTGTGTTCCCTCTCCTCCTTTCCTCTTAGACGTGTGCACTTTTCTCCCCTCCCTTTCCTGGTTAGAGGTAACTATGCTATAGTGTACATATGAACTAGAGTAACCGTAGTTACTAAATAGCTATAGTTTTCTCTCATGCTATATAGTTTGAGTTTGGGGTGTAATGCTAGTTTTATTCTCTGATTTGAGAGCACTATGATTAGAAAAAAACTGTAGGATACTGGTTCAAACATCATGGTAAAAACTTGTCTCTGTCTGTGGAGAGAACACCAGTGTAGTGTAGTGGTTAGTGTGTCTGACAAGACTGGAAGACCCAGGTTCAAATCCCCATTCTTCCATGAGGCTCTCTGGGTAAACTTTGGCCAGCCCCTCCCTCCGTCCCTCCCTCCCTCCCTCCCTCCCTCCCTCCCTCTCTCCCTCCCTCCCTCCCTCCCTCCCTCTCTCTCTCTCTCTCTCTCTCTCTCTCTCTCTCTCTCTCTCTCTCTCTCTCTCTCTCTCTCCTCTCCCTCTCCCTCTCCCTCTCCCTCTCCCTCTCCCTCTCCCTCTCCCTCTCCCTCTCCCTCTCCCTCTCCCTCTCCCTCTCCCTCTCCCCCTCTCTCTCTCTCTCTCCTACTTCACAGGGTTGTTGTGAGGATAGGGGAGAAAATATAGGATTTTTATATGCAGCAGAAAAGCCTATGGGGTGTTTCCGATTGCCGAGCAGTTTAGATTAATTTTGTATTCTCTGGCAAGGGTGCAGGACAGGATATTTTTATTGTAGCAAAAGTAATGTGAGGGGTGGCTTAGACTAAGAGACAGGGACTTGGGCGAGGCACACACAGTTACCTTAATGACAGAGTGGAAATGTGAACCTGCATCTCCAATGTACATGTTCAAAACTTCCATCCCTGCATCTTCTTGAAAATTCTAGGAGAACAGTGAGCTGGCTTATATACTGAACTGCTGGCTCATTACTGCTGTATCTTCAGAAGCCTCCTTTGAACAGCTTTCGGGCCATATGAATTTTTGCCAACTAGAAGGGAAAAAATCTGAGATGAAAAAGAAGGGAATATTAGAGGTCAATCAGTCACCTTTACTATGTAACTGAAGAAAATGTAAGAACAAGATATTTTGTAACTATTACAGATACTCGAATTGGATTCCATTCTTAGAATAAACATTTCTGAATACCACTTTTAAAAAATATTCACAGATCAAATAATCTCTTCAGCCATTATAGCCAGCGTCCTATACTGCAGAGTGTTTCCACGCTCAATCATTTTGATAAGGTCAATAATAGCTTCAAAGTTCATTCCTAAGCAGAATGTTTGAGGAGCAATTCAGTAAATTTTTGTGTGGGCCTCAAAGAAGCCATTATATTTCGCAAAGGTGATTATGTGACAGAAAATTTCCTTTGGCTTGGTTTGAGTGAGCATTGACCGTGGCTGACGCTTCATCATCCCATTGGTGGCCTGAAATATTACCCTGTGACCCAGTTGTGAGTTGTGGTTACACAATTGAAGGGATGATAAGATCCCCAAACTTAGATCGGTGAACTTGATCAAAGCCATTTATATTGGAGAGGTAGGTCTTTCCATTTAAAGGGTTCAAAGTTTATGGCCAAGGTCCAAAGAGCTATTTTAGGCATGCCTAAGGACTTGGACATATACCGTCTGAGAGTTTTTACTTTTCCCCACCTTTAACCAGTAAACAGCCATGCTACATCACAAACTGTTTTTGAAACACCCTTATTTTCCAGAGTAGTTTGCCACTTGGTATGTTAAGGAGGTTCCCCTTTTAGAAACGCAAGGTCAAAGATTTCCTGGGATGGGGAACTGGTTGTGTAGTACTTTGGATCTCTGCCTGGTCATTTATAGGATGTTTTAGTTCTGTGCTGCATAATAGGTAAACTTGGGAAGTATATGCAGGTCAGATGAAAAATTATTGTGAAGAAGTTCGTCTGCATTTTGAAAAGTCTATAGCCTGCTTGTGCATTGTGAATTGCTCAAACCTGGTATGAATTTTAAAAATAATACAGTACCATCTAATGCTTATTGAAGGCTTGTCTGAATTTTCCTAGGGTTCAGATATTTCTCAGTAACATTTTCCAAATAAATACAGTGGGCTCTGTATTATGTTGCATTAAAAAAAAACACCCAACAAATTTGGAGTTAGGTAGTGGACAACTTTGAACATCGTATTTTCACATGGATGTCTCTCTTAGCTTACATAGTCCAAGGGTTATCAGTGTGGTTCATGTCATTTCTATAATTCTGATGGATTCCCATGTTTTTCAGTGAGGGAGGATTTATTATGCCAGGTGGAACATGCAGCTAAATTGGTACAACTACATCTGTTGTGACACAGGCTATAGAAAGGGAAGTCCCTCAGGGAATGATGGACACGACTGAAGGGAGAAGGATAATGAACCTGTGGTGGAGAAACCTATGGACACATTCCATTCAGCAGCCCATAAAAATCTGGAGGCAGCTCTGTTACAACATTGCTGTGCTCAGGATATGTAGCGCTACACTTTTAGACAGAGTCCTACTCATTTTTTAGGCCAGCCCTTGGTGAAGCATGACACAATAGTATGTTGTGTTACACAGAGCTGTAACAAGACCAACATTATTGTGACTTCAGCTATAGTTGCTCTCACTGACCTCTCTTGCTTCCACCAGGTAATATTTTCCCAGTGGAAAAGCTTTGCTACATAAATATACATGTTGTTGAAGTCCCACTGACATGAACAGAATTGCATTGTGGCCCAAATCTGCTTTTATTTAAAAACGAGGTTATTAATCATACTAACCTGTGACTGTACTACCACATGCTAACTAGGTTTTGATGCCAAGATTGTCAGAGTATATGGGTATAGAAGGCATAGGCTGGTTCATGTAGTATTTTTAGTGAACGGTAACCAAAGGGGTGTAAATCTATTGAGAAACATTGCAGTTGAAGTAATGTGATTTGTAAGTTTTGTCTTTGGTATTTGTAAGTTTTTTCTGTGGTAGCTTATTCACACTTGCCTATAATTTTGTGATGTTGCAGTCAATGACAGATGAACCAGCCCATAGACTATATACAGAAAGGGGAGATAGCAGCACAAGAAACCCAATAGCTGCATAAGTATCTTTTTATCTTGGGATGAGCAATGGTATAGTATAGTAAAGCCTGCTGTCAGAAGCTTATTAGGGTCAGTAATTGGATGGGAGAATGCCAAGGAAGACTTTGCAGAGGAAGGCAATGGCAAACCACCACTTAATCCCTTGTCTTGAAAACCCTATGGGGTTGCCATAAGTTGGTTTTGACTTGACGGCACTACACACGCATGCACACACACACACACACACATCCCTACCTTTTCTTTGGCAGTGCTTGTTGCATTTCCAGTTATAGTCTGGAGCACCACACTGGATGTGAATAAAGTGCCTAAACAGACATACCAAGTGCTGCACATCGGATGACATTATTAGATCTTTAATTTTAATTTTTTTTCAGTGCTCCAGTGACCATGTGCAAATACAAATGCATTTTGTCTTTCCGTCCATGTGAACCTGCATTAACTAGTAATAGCATTATTGGGTGGCTACTATTTTGACTTGCTGAGAGGAGACACAGTTTATAGATTGAAACTCTAGATTCCCAGAAGGGATGGATTATTGCATAGAACAGACTGTGGGTGGAACAGGGAGGCTTAAAGAAAGCCATGTTGCTTTCTTCTTGGGATACGGCATTAGCAGCCATTACATTGGCTGAAAACATACCTCTGGCCTACGGTTTATATTTGCTTCAAAATACAGCAGCACTTTTGAATTTCAACAGAGAGATAATAGGAAAATGAAGGGGAAAGTCCTATGATTAGGTGGACAGATCTTAGCATCTTTTGGCCTATATGACCAGAATGGCATATTATTGTGAGTACAGAGCAATTCTAAGTAGATTTACAGTCTTCTCGTTCATGGGCTCAGAAGGGTATAATTCCGTTTAGAACAGCACCATTATATAGGCATTTAAGTGGTCTAAACACTAGCATTCCCCTGAAAAGAGCTAAAGGGTGTGTGTGTGTGTGTGGGGGGGGGAGAAACAAAATAGAATTCTGTACTTTTCTTAACAATGGTTAAAAACCACAGTAAACAGCACGAAATGCCCCTCAAAATCTGAGGTAGTGGGGACTCCCAGGAGCAGGATTGGGGGTATTTTGGACTGCCGCAGCAGTGGGGGGAGGTGGAAAAATCTTGTTTTGGGGGCTCAAGAGCTTGTGTCTGCGGAAACACTAGTGTAGACCCAAGCATTATTTTTTTCAAAAATTTGTGTATGTTTGTGTATTTTCTTGTGCATTATTTAAAATGTGATGGCATTTGTGATAAATTAAAAATGGCTGTTTCTAAAAAAATCTGAATTACATCTCAACATAGGAATTGAGCATTGTTGTTAGCTTTAGAGGGCAAGCTCCAGTAGAACACTATGTAATGTACTTTAGCAAGGTCTCGCAGACAGCATTGAATCTAGTAATTGCCAGCATGGTGTAGTGGCTAAGAGGGGTGGTTTGGAGTGGTGGACTCTGATCTGGAGAATTGGGTTTGATTCCCCACTCCTCCACATGAAGTCAGCTGGGTGACCTTGGGGTAGTCACACTCTCTCAGCCCCACCTACCTCACAGGATGTCTGTTGTGGGGAGGTGAAGGGAAGGTGATTGTAAGTTGGTTTGATTCTTCCTTAAGTGGTAGAGAAAGTTGGCATATAAAAAACAACTCTTCTTCTTCTAATTGTCCAAAAGGATCTATTTATATCACACTACTTTACTCTCTTCTCCTTTCATTCTTTCTTCCCTGTAACTAAAATAAAGAAATTTTGTCAACTTTCCTCTTTTGCTGCAAGGTTAGAAAAAAATAATTTGGCAAAGAAAATTCTCTTTGCTTCTACAGAGCCATAACAATCTGAAAGCTGGCTGTTCATTTAGTGCTCTTAAAGACACTGGGATTCTGTTCCACCAACAGCCTGGAACACTATTTCTTCTTCACATCACTGAAAGCTACGTGTGGGAGAACAGAGCTTGTACAAATATGTTTGGATAACACATGTTTGTGTGGTACAGGATTATAAAATTAAAAGGAGAGACTAAAAGAGCCCACTCATTCATTATATGACTTTCCATCTGATATGAGTTGTGCGTGTGTGCCTTTCTTTCTTATAGGGAAAATATTGTATGTGATGTGTTAAATATATTTGAATATGGTATAGCCCTAACCACCTGATCATGGAGATATGGTATGCGGACTAATATGGTACAACTCTATTCACTCCTTACTTATTACCCATGGCTGTGGAGGGAGAAAATCACACATTTTCATGATATTTTAAAATACTTTGCCTGTAAATGTAAATTTATCTGATAGATGCTGACAATCTCAAACATTATGAATTTCAGGACACACAAACATCTGCTGGTAGATGATGACAGGTACCTGAGTGCGATTGTCAGTGGTGTGTGTCCAAAAATGAAGGGAATCTTTTTTTGGACATTCATATAATTCATTTGGGTTTGTCAGTGATCCCATGAGAATGTGACATTCACCATATTTCAGAAACCCACTGTGCTATATATAAAAACACATATTATCTTGCTAGAAACTCATATTATCATGCTAGAAATAAGTTTCAAAGGCTAACTTTTATTTTTCAAATGAGGGTAGGAATCAGGCTGTAAAAGAAATGTGGTCTGATAGTAAAAGATACAAGCCATGAAATACACAGATGCAGTCACAAGTTCCCACTGGCAATAATAGTATCCAGTTCTGCAACCATTGTTCAGATGAATGATCCCTGGAAAAAGTTGTAGCAGGGAGTCATTCTGTGATATGGCTGCTATCCTGAAGGGGGGATCGAATCTCCTTAGGAGCTGGCGTGACCCTGCGCCGGTGTAGGTGCCACTTTATAATGGAATAAAGTGGCATCTACGCCGGCGCAGGGGCAAACACGCCAGTGTCTGGGAGCCATGGAGCTCCGCCGGCCCCTGCCACCAGCACAGCCATTCAGGGAACTAAATCCCAGAAGAGAGTGCCCGCTCTGGGGCAGAGCTACATTTGGGCAGCTTCCTAACCTCATTCGCCTCAGGAATGCCCCTGTGAGCTACGGCATTTTCCTCCTTTGTTTTTTATTATTTTAAACTGTTCTTTTCCCCTCCATGGCGGCCAGGAAGCGTTGAAGGAGGCGGCTTGGCTACGCTGCTCCTGGCTGCTGCCCCATCAGGATCGGGCTGCCTGTCCCTAAACCATCTTGCATCTGTGTATGCCAGCATGACCATTTTTGTGGGTTAAGCTAGAGTCTCAATACTTTTACTGACATTAATGAAAAACCAAGTGATTGCTGCAAACCTTTTATATTTCAACTTGTTCATTTATGTTTCCTGTATTTCAAAGATTTTGACTGACAGCATGTAAATTGCCTGCAGGACAAAGGAAACTATTTATTTTTTTAGAATATAATCACTAGCTCATTTAAAGTTATGTTACAATAATAAAACAAATTGTAGACTTTTTGGCATTTTACAACACATTTCCCATACTATGTATGGAGATACTTTGTTTCTAGTGTTTTAGACTTCATATGCCAGAAAATAAATAGATTTGAAGCCCTATTTGTTTAATGTATAATTAAAAGCACACTGTTAAGTCACATGACAATAATGGATTTAACCCAGTACTAACTTTTGGACTGTAACGTAATCATTTTTCAAAGACAAAGTATTACAAGCAACATTCACAGAATGCCTTTTCTAATCTTGAACTGACCTGAAAGAGTTTTGATGAGAATACTGTACGTTCAGAGGAAACCATTATAGAGAAATAAGAACATTGAAAAACAAAGAGAGATCCATTATTTTACATTTTTTGTCTTGGATTAAAAATGCTCTGATTTACCAGTTAATTTTTCAATAATCAGTAACAACCAGCAATTTACATATCTTCACATCTTGCAATGGTAAAATGGGTGTTTTCCATTGTAGTTCCCAAATGAGTTTTGTAGCCAGTAGCAAACTGAAGAACAATTCCCTGTACACACATATGCACAACTAATAAATTAAAAAGAACTAATTGTATTATTTTAAATAAAGATGCAGTATATAATAGCTTGGTTCAGCACACTCTTCTAATTTATTTTCACAACAACCCCTTGAGGCAGGTTGATCTGAGAAAAAAATGACAAACCCGAAGTCTTCCAGTTAGTTTTCTGGCGTGTGGGGTTTTGAACCCTGGACTCTCCAGTGCTAGGCCAACATTTTAACCAACATACCACACTGGCTGTCTTTTTTGGTGGCAAATAATAATTTACCATTACATGAGACCAGACCGAAGTATGAAGATTCAACTGTAATAGCAAACTCTGGTTGCTGAGAAAGAGGGAGTAGCTAATTCACTAATTTATTTACTATATTTATAGTCCTCCTTTCACACTGAGACTCAAAGCAGATTACACACTGTGGGTTGATACAATCAGTAGGAAGAGCCATTTAATAAGTATACCAGGACCAGGATTACAGAAATCTGAATAAGTACAGCATGTTAGACATGATAAAGAAATGAAGATATAATGAAGGAAAAAAATGGTATTACATCAGTAGAAAACAATGCAGTGATAGTAGGGTAATATGTGCCCCAAAACAGATAATATACCCTATACAGAGTGGTATACTCTGCAGTCCCTTTCTCTTTATAAAACACATTCCTGAACCATTCTGTTATAATATAGTCCTATTATGGTTACAGAAAAGTCCTCCTGAACAACTGTGTTCTACAAAGTTTGCAGAATGGCAAAAGCACGGAGCCTTCCTGACCTCCTCAGGCAGACCATTCCACAGGGTGGTTTCCACAACAGAGCAAGCATTTATATGGGTTGTTGTAGGCCCTTGTCTGTTTGTAGTCCCTGAACAGATGTACAAATCTGTTGCAGTGGAAAGTAGGAGGCGAGAAAGTCCTGCAGATATGAGGGTCCAGGGCCATGCAGGACTTTGTGTTTGATAGTCAGTACCTTGAATTGAACCTGGTAGTTGATGGGCAGCCAATGGAGTGATTGCAGAATGCATATAATGTCCATGTTCCATCTTACTCCCAATAATAACGGCGCCGCAGCATTCTGCAGCAACTGGAATCTCTGAGTTGATTCAATTGCATACCCCTGTAGAGTGCATTATAATAGTCTGGTCTCAGTGTTAACTGTGGCGTAGATCCAGGTGGCTAGATCGGCTGAGGCAAGGTAGGGGGCCATCTTCCAAGCTTGACTAAGTTTGAAGAAAGCACTTTTTCAGTGTGTTAACTTGCTTTTCCAGCAGTAATGTTGGAGCCAGTATAACCCCCAGGGTTTTAACTGAGTCAGCAGTAGTGGGAAGTACACTGTTGTTCAAAGCCTCAGGCTTCTCAACTAGCATTACTTCCATTTTTATAGAAAAATAGTCTTGTGAATACCTAGTTACCTGGCTGCCATTGTGCACCAGTTGTGGGATGGTTGTGCGTCATCAGGTAGCTAGTAAATATTTTTCATGGACTAATAAGCTTTATGAAATTATTTGCAGACCTAAAAGTAACAATTGCTCAGTTGGGAATCAATGACAGTAGTCTCTTGAATAAAATTTATGCATTTTATATAGTTCATTAGCTTATGTGTCTGTATTCAGGCAATTCTGTGGTTATTAGGGGTTAAGAATGGTGGTTTGGAGCAGTGGAGACTGATCTGGAGAACCGGGTTTGATTCCCCACTCCACATGAGTGGCGGAGGCTGATCTGGTGAACTGGATTTGTTTCCCCACTCCCACACATGAAGCCAGCTGGGTGACCTTGGGCTAGTCACAGCTCTCTCAGCCTCACCTACCTCACAGGGTGTCTGTTGTGGGGAGGTGATTGTAAGCCGATTTGATTCTTAAGTGGTAGAGAAAGTTGGCCTATAAAAACCAAATCTTCTTCTATTAGCTATACGTGTTTCATATGTGAAAGCAAGTTATTTATTTATTCATTCAAGAAATTAATGCTAGCCATATGGAAGAATACAATCTGAGCACTCAGAAATGAGACACGAGATGAGAGGCTAGATGAGACAGTTGATTGGTAGACAGCTGCTGCAGGGATAGGGCAACATTGGTTTGGATCAAGACCATGGATTGGTACTTTCCCCCCTATGTTGTTTCCCTGACCTCAGATGCCCCCTGGCTGATGTTCACCCATTGGGGGTGGCAAATAGCATGTAGAAGGCGAATAGCAGCTGTGTGGGTATGGGCTGGGGACTGGTTGAGTCCATAACAATTGCATGGAAGAATCCCTCTCCTGCTGCATCATGGCCTTCATCTTGTGCTTCTTATTTACCAATACAAATGGTTGAGAGATCCATTCATACATCTCCCAGTGTCTTATCTAATTTGGTTCTAAATTCCAGTCCTGTTAAGGAAATGCACATATGGATGCAGGCCTCTATATCCTTATTCCTAGCTGACTGAGGAACTCTGCATGCAAATGGGTATTGTATACACTGTTACTCAGCTCAGAGGACCAGCTGGTGCTGGATGAACATAGCCTTGGTAACCTACTTAGTACCTTTCATCAGCTTTTTGCAAGAGAGAGATCAGCGGGCCTGATGTGTCCTTTCTCCTCCCTTCCTTTCCAAACGCCTAAGGGTTACTCTTGCTGGGTATCTGACTGAGACTACGCACATACACACATTCTTTGTGTTCAGTTGGATCAGGGCCGTTACATTTTAAAATGAACCCTTTTTGTGATTCATCTTAAATGAGGCCTTGTTTTCATAAAAAATATTTTGTATGAGAAGTGCCACA
This sequence comes from Euleptes europaea, assembly GCF_029931775.1. Lineage (NCBI taxonomy): Eukaryota > Metazoa > Chordata > Lepidosauria > Squamata > Sphaerodactylidae > Euleptes > Euleptes europaea. Next base: position 29,657,841 of record NC_079316.1, on the reverse strand, counting down.
CTTATGTTTGATTTTCCATTAAGTATGAGAATGCTTTTGTAAAGATGGAAGAACATGAATAAAGCTGAGTACTCGATAACATACATATAAATAGCTCAGATTTTAAGTATAACAATAGATAAGTCTTTCCTATATAAAGTGAAGAGGCAAGAGACGCCTACATGCTTGGAGTTTTTTTTTTTTTAAGATCGCTCTAAGAAATTGCTCCAGGAGAGGGGGAAAAACATTTGTTAATTAATTGATTCTAGATACTGCACAATTAAAAAAAATCTTATATATGGGTATCCTTATGGGTATCACACAGAGTTATTCAAGCATCGTGCGTCTCATGAACCAGGCAAAGTTCACTAATTTCGAGGAGACGGTGTTTTAGACCTGGGTTTACTCTAAAACACGTACTTTGGTTTCTCCTCATTTATATTCATTTTTTACAGTTTGGGTTTAATTAACTGCATGCTGACAAAATGTATGAATAGTGTTTTTGCCAACTCCAATTTGGTGATGAACATGCAATCATACTTGAGCAAATCAGAAAGTCTGGAATCATGTTCAGGATGCAGAGAGAGGGAGGAGAGGGGAGGAGCAAGACATCACAGAAACTTGAGCGTGGCAAATCCTTTTTTTAAAAAAGTGTTTTATTTTGTTTTTCCACCCCCCCACACACAAACACCTAAACAGATATACTACAAACTAACATAGTCAATATAACAAAACACAATACAAAAGCATTAAACCTAAACTATAAAAGGAAAAGCAATCTGTACCTGGGTAAAACAGATACTAATATCTTGCCATTGTTCTACTATTCTAATTTTTGTCATTGTTTACTTATTCATTCTCTAAAATGATAATACTCTGTAAGCTCATCGTGAGCTTGTCTACTAAATTATCCTCTAAATTAACCTTGATATTTCTGTTGGTTACTTTTCTAACCAATTTCCATGCTAAATGTACAAGTTTCAGTTTAGCCACTTTGTATGCATCTTTCACAACTCATATGGGTATTACAGTTTCCAGTTCTTTTGAAACTCTTCACTGGGTCTCTTATGTACTTGATTTGTCAACTTAGCCATCACTGCATATTCTGCTAATTTGTCTTTCCGTTCTTCTAGACCAAAGCTTCTTAAACTGTGGGTTGCAACCCCACATGGGGTCACGCAACTGAATGTGGGGGTCACGAAAAATTTGGCAACAGTAAAAGGTTTCTTTATGATTTATTATCAGTAAATGTTTGACTTGTTAACCTATTTTATATACCTATATACCCGGGGTTGCGTAAACATTTCTCAGGCGAAAAGGGGTCGTGAGTGGAAAAAGTTTACGAAGCCCTTTTCTAGACCATGACATTCTTTTGACTTCCACCTTGTAGCGATCACCACTCTTGCAGCCGTGGTCATATATCTGAATAACTCTTCTGATGATTTCGCAATGACAGTTGGGGCTATTCCTAACAACATAGTTTGGGGGTCCATTTCAAATTTAACTTTTAAGATTTTTTGAATTTCATTATGGACTTCACAACATAATTTTTTGATCTTCTGACAGGACTACCATGTATGAAAGAAAGTTCTATCGGTCTCCTGGCAAATAAGTTGTTTTTGTGCCCTTCAGAGAAAGAGTTGTTGAGACTCCTGCATGACGCCATCATACCTGATGTCCCACACATGGTTGAACCTACTATGTTAGATTCAAAGTGTGAACTGGCCCTGAAAGAAACAGATGGATTTAGCATGGTCCTCTCAAAACAGTTCCTGTTAGAGTCCATCCAGCTAAACATAGTGGGTTGGATTCAGATTATTTCCACTGATTACTCCTTCCCACTGAAGACCCCCCATGTCATTCCTCAGAGTCCCTTATCCCCCAGGATCAGCATTCTGTTGAAACCAGTAGGCTGCAGTTGGATGGGGAGGCAGGCAAGTTCCATTCTGCCATTGGAAAATTTCATCTGGATCCAACCCACCGTGGGGTTGTTCAGTGCATTTCCTGGTTAACAGTTTATTTTCATAGTCGAATACTAGTTCCTTCTGGTACTACTACTACTACTACTACTACTAGTAGTAGTAGTAGTAGCAGCAGCAGTACTAATTGTTACAGCATCTGAATGTCCAAAGTACTTCAATTTCATTTCTAGATGACAAAACTATTCATTTAATTAAACTAGATAAATAAAAAGGAGTTTAATCAGACACTCTAACCACATATTAACTGTAGCCACAACTACTAGATATTTATTCTTTAACAGAAAGCTTTTTAGAAGTGGGTGTGCTTTTAACATTCTTTTTTGCAAATACCAGAACAGCTTTTCATCTCCATATACACATAATGCAGACATAACAATGCAATATGATAAATGGTGAGGCATGGTAAACAGAGTAGCTTACTCCCATATTTCTTTCTTTCTTTCTTTTTTTTAAGTTCAGGATTCATAGAACTATTTCAGGAATTCTCATGGGATTATGGGCAGCTATTTATTTCCCCCCTTTTTTCTCTTTGAAGAGTCAAATGATACATCCCAGACTGTTTTTGGCACTCCCCTGAATTCTGCAAGAAGATTGCTGTGCTGCATCAGTGGGATCTTGTTTGAGAAAGGCATCCAAAGTCCCAGTGGACATGCAAAATTAGAGTTTCACAGTTCTTTGGATTTGGGTTGTAATATATGAATTTCCTATAAAGTACATGTACGGTTTCAGAGGACAAGGCTATTAAAGAAGAACAGTTTCTAAACCCTGGTGTAAGTGTCCATCACAGCTAATGAGAGTTGGTAGCTAAATTTGAGTGCATTATTAAAAAAAATATCCTCAAAGAATATTATTCCTTGTTAGTGTTTCCATAGCAATGTTATAGCTAGTGACATGTTTGCAGTTTTTGAAACGATTACAATTACATCAAGCGACTGCGAAAAACTGGAAGTAGCACAATATTATTTTAATGATTAATTTGAGCCACCTTTGCAAACAAATTCCTTAAAGCTCTTGAGTATTGCAGAAACATGGAGGCTTTGATCTGACCTTCTTTAGCACTTGAGGCACCCAACCGTGAAAAGTGATCCAAATGGTTTGATCATTTGTATGCATTGAATTACATTGAATTGCATATGCAGTACATTATTTATCCTAAATAATTTGGCTGCCATCCAGATGGTTTGGGTTACCCAGATATTCTTCTACTAGGAACTTTCTAGTCTAATGATATAATCTAATGGTAAAGTTTCCTAGATTGTGCCAATTCAAGGTTACAGGGTTTATGTTTGTTTATTGGGAGCAGCATGTTTTATATGTGTGGATATTTCGCCATGGGAACAAACACGTTGCCTGCATGTAGCAAAAAGGCATGTCAGGAAGCTGGGAATTCTGGGTCCTTTCTCCTGACTTGGTAGATGTTCATAAGAACGCTCTATTTTGTTTTCATGGAAAAGAATTCAAATATGTAATCCCCATTTGCTGTCCAGGAACAGTTTTACCATTTGACTTTGCTGCTTATATGAACTGGTCTCAGAAACATGGCTGTGGGAACTGGACAGTAGACACACAGCAGATGGTATTTTGCACAGTTTGCCTGTTCTGGAAATTCTGCGAACGGAGGTCTGTTTCCATCTATTGGTCACAGGAGTCTGAAATGTGGAGCAATGGAAGTTTGCGGGTGGTGGGGGGAGGCAATTGAAGCAACACAAATCTAAGAGTATTTCATAGAATTATAGAGTTGGAAGGGACCACCAGGGCCATCAAGTCCAACCCCCTGCACAATGCAGGAAATTCACAACTACCTCCCCCCCATACCTAGTGACCAGAAGATGGCCAAGATGCCCACCATCTGGGACATAGAAAAAGGTGCTAATGAATTTAAGTGCAGGCGACACAAATAAAGTCTTCTTTACCCCCAATTTACTTTAGGAGGATTTCTCCAAAGATACATGGGACCCAAGAATCTTGAGGGTTATACATAGGGTTACCAGCACTGCCTAGTAAATTTTGAGGGCAGTGTCTGGGAAGGGTGACATTTAGGGAGGATGTGATGTCACTTCCAGGTAACTCTCAGTTTTTCTCCACATGTCTATGGTCTTTAGCAGACCGCATTGTGTCACTATGAAGGACATTTTCTGGCCATTTTTTCTATCACTCCTCAATTTCTTGAGGGTGGGAGACTGGGGTTGAGGGCAGGGGTTTACCAGCTATGGCTGGGCAAATGGCATGACCAGTACCTTTAATGCTGTCCAGAGGCTACAGAAAAGCCTACATAGACTGTGGGACATTGATTTCGTTTGGGGGAAAGTTGAGGGGAGTGGCCCTGGTAATCAGGTTTTGTTCCTCAATAACCAGGGCACTTCTTTCTCCTCACTGTCACCCCACTGACTACTTTGGGGCTTTGCTTTGCTTATACTTGCATTTTCCGATTGTCAGAGGTCGCCTCACTCTCCCCGCATGCTTCCACACATCCACGTTTTCTGGATTTGTGTTTAACCAGCATCCAGAAAATGTGCGGAAAATGCACAGACGTGTGGGGAGAGTGAGGTGACCTCTGATAGTCGGAAAATGCAAGCATAATCAAAGCAAAGCCCCGAAGTAGTTGGCAGGGTGACTGTGAGGGAACGGCCATGCATAAATGGCTATAGAGTGGGAGCCAAGATGGGACAGGCCTGGGCTCTGGTTGATGCCAGGTGGGTGACTCTAAGTGGGGCCACAGTGAGCAGGTGGCAGCCTGAAGACTGCATTTCATTTTATATTTATTACTTAGCTTATTTATAATCCTCCTTTCTCACTGAGACTCAATGCAGATTACAGAGTAAAGTCAGAGAAAAAATGTAATTATACAGCATAAGGCATCCAATGAACAATGCAGTAGGATTAAGAATACAAAAATTCAAAGACAACGCTAGTAACAATGAGAACTATCTCAGGTGAGGCAACATGTGAGAAATGCAGAATATGGGATTCCAAGGTAGTAAAAGCCAGATGATAATAATACAATAATCAGTGAGGTGGACTACAGACCTACTGGTATTTCCACATGTAGATGGCCTTCTGGACTGTTCCATCTAACCACACTTCTAATTCCGTTATAACAATGCCTTGCTGAACATTTCTGTTTTGCAGTCTGAAGACCATATTAAGCACACAGGAATGTACGGAAGGAGATGGACTTTTAGATAGGTGTTCACTTATCTGCCATAAAGACATGCACAGAAAATGCAGATAGACATTTTTTCCTTCCCAGCTATCTACATTCATGCAGCCGATTTAATATATGGCCTTAAACTTGAGACAAGGTTAACCTGAAAGTTAGAATGTAGCCATAATGAGATTTGCGGTTTCTGGAATAAAAATTGAATTAAAGGTGAAAACTAGGCATTAAACGGCTTTAGTAACAAAAGCATGACTTTTTTTATCAGACGTTAATGTTTTGCAATAGATTATTTTTGAATCACTTTTGGATTTTGCCTTCTGTGTTTAAGAATAATATTATACGGCATTATTCCATGTAATCTTAAAAGCTGGACAATGTTTGCTTTTTCAGAGCAGGTTAATAGCTTGGGTGTTCAGGGATCCAGGCTTTCTCTCTGAAAAGCAAGTTGGCAAAGTACTAAGGTCACCTTCTGTCAGCTGTGTCTGGTTCTCCAACTCTGTCCTTTCTTAAACTCAGCCAGTCTGGCCATTCTGCCCCATGCTGCTTCTTCTTCTTTACATTATGACAGTCCTTTTTAAACAGAGTATTGGTTTCTGCACTGCATTGTCCCACATAAACAGAATATTGCTTTCTTATACTGTATAAAGCAGGCAAAGACATATATAAGAAATACAGGGTGTTTTTTCTCTAATAAGAAAAAGCAAACTGTTTAAACCTAAAAACTGTTCTCTGCCCAGTTACCAGAAAGTCTGTGTGTAAAAGACCAGCCATCGTGCTCATGCTATCTGACATTTCCTGTTCAGGCTAGCATAAAAAGCATTAAGAAAATGGGTTCTACCTTAATTATTTAGTGACTTAATAATAGTTCCGCATATTATTTAGGACATTTATAGCAGGAAAGACTAGAACATAGCTCTTCTGCTTCCTGTTCCCACTCTTTATCCTGTTATTTTTCCATATGACCCCTCCCACCCATCTCTTTTCTTCCTGTCTGCATAACAGCATATCAGAATATGGGCATATGTATTGATTGAATTGATATTTTACTCCTCAGCTTGTACAAATACCTATTTGTGCATATAATAAGTACAGGAATACAGCCGTCGTTTTCTGTGAAAGTGACTTCAAGTATAGCGCTGACATAAGCACAGCTAGATTCGGGTCCAGTAGCATCTTCCAGATTAAAAATTCAGGGTATAAGCTTTTGAGAGTCAAAAGCTCCCTTTGTCAGATACCTTTGACTCCTGAAAGCCTTTACCCTGAAAATCTTGTTGGTCTCTAAGGTGCTACTGGACTTGAATTTAGCTGGCTTACTGCAGACCAACATGGCTACCCTCTGAAATGGAAATCTCAGGGATTATGTACTCCAGGCTTTCCCCATATAATTTATAGTAAGACTTGTCAACCTGGACTTGTAATCATTCCAGCTCAAGCATCTTAGTGTCACTCCTGCATGTTACGGTGGAAGCAAAATGGTTGTGATAAGACATAGTGTCCATAAGGTATTGTGCTATGATTTAGGCAACTGATGCAGACGTCAGTCATGATATGTAACAGCGTAATGCAATGCTTGTGACAAGTTTTGCTGACTAAAGTTCTACTGGAATTGCAGTATTTTCCCTTGGAAAAAAATCAGGGTTCAGTTGTAAAATGGGGGTTGTGAAACACAATTTCATGCCCTCCCCATGTGACTGTCTTTAATTCTGCTCTGCTGGCAACCTCAGTATTTCTGCTTAAGTGAAAATGGAGAGCATTCTACATAGGAGATAGTAAAAGAAATTGAAATGTTGAATCCCTTTGAGCATGGAAAAAGAAGATGTTGCTTCAGGCAGATGAAAGAAACATTGTGTGTTAAATCTAACCTGCTAATTTAGAATTATTTTGCCTGCTGTCCCTCTTCATCTGTAGTAAATGCTTACAAATCTCCCTGTTATTTCTTGCCCATGTTGCTAACATCAGACCAGAATAAACCTGTTATCAGATCTTCATGATGATAGAACCTTCACCTCACTTCCTGGTTATGTCAATTAGATATTTGTAGTTATGGGGTTTCACATTTTGTCCCATTGAGATTCAGTTGAGAAAAACCCTGTATGAACCATCACAATCATAAAAGTAAGAATAGACTTAGTCCTCAGTTTTATCCCAGGTCTGGAAATGGATGTACATGCGAGATGAAAAGACCAAAGCTTTAAATAGATAGTTGTGTGCCTGTGTGAACCATTGTTCTCCTGAGCTGTTACAGATCTGGAGGCAAGAAGCTGATGTGCTTAAGATGGGATGATGTAGGGACATGATTGCCCTCTTGAAGTATTTGAAAGGCTGTCACTCAGAGGAGGGCAGGAGCTGTTCCTGTTGGCAGCAGAGGATAGGACTTGCAATAATGGGTTTAAATTGTGGCACCTGCTGGATATTAGGATTTTTTTTTTAATTTTTACTGTAAGAGTTGTTCAACAGTGGAATCACCTACCTTGGGAGGTGGTAAGCTCCCCCTCACTGGCAGTCTTTAAGCAGAGGCTGGACAAACACTTGTCAGGGATTCTCTAGTCTGATCCTGCATTATGCAGGGTGTTGGACTAGATGGTCTGTATGGCCCTTTTTGCAACATATGATATGATATGACGGAGTAGGGCTAAGGAGGAATTTATGGCATTCTTGTCTTACTTTGGGAGCCAGAGCTGCTGATTTTTTCCTAGCTTTGTAATTAATTAATATCTATTTAAAATAAAACTGAACATGAATTAAAGGGATATATTGTGTGTGTGTGTAAAGTGCCGTCAAGTCGCGACCCCTTTTGGGGTATATTACAGTATTTTAAATACACTGAAAATAAATTCTTGGAGCACTTCATCTCTGAGCCAAACTAGACGTTATGGTGACCACTTGTTTGACCTGTGGATGCCAATACCATTTTAGAGAAGAATTTGGCTTGTCTCCCCTCACCAGTGGCTGTTTTGGCACTTGAAAAGGCACGTGTGTAGGGGAACAAGATTGCCTGGTCCCACTGCACTGCAGGTCCATTAAGGATTGGGCCCTCACTGCCTTTTTAAATGGCCAGAATCTTCTGTAAAATGGCAAATATCTAGTTTAACATCTGTAGGCCAATTTTGGATCTGGCCCAATATGGTAACCTTATTTATAAAAAATGATATGTAGTAATTTTTGAGCTTCAGTCAGTCCCATTTGAGCTTGCTTATTTTTAGCCAACTCTTGATTTTGGCAAGAAGAGACTACTCCAGTTAGGCTGCTGGTTAAAGTGCTGGAATGCCTGTTAATTGGGGGGAGAAACAGTTGGAGGGGGCTTGTTGCCCTTATGCTCTGCTTGTGGGTTTCCTGGAGGCATCTAACTGAATGTTGTTGGAAACAGGATGTTGCACAAGAAAGAACCAAAAGGGTATGCTGATGCCAACAGAACAGAATGGTAGGATTGAAGCCAGAGGCTATGTCCTACAGAGGTATTAAAAAAAGAAATAAGCAAAGAGATACCAACTTTATAGAAGAACTAGATTTGAGTCCAGAAGCATTTACAAGATTTTCAAGGTATAAACTTTCGAGAGTCAAAGCTCCCTTCATCAGATAATTGTCAGGCATCTGCTGAATGAAGCTTTGACACTCGAAAGCTTATACCCCAAAAATCTTGTTGGTCTCTAAGGCGCTACTAGGAAGGGATGGCAGCATGGTGTAGCCCAATCTCGTCAGATCTCGGAAGCTAAGCAGGGTCAGTACTTGGAAGCGAGACCTCCAAGGGAGGCTCTGCAGAGGAAGGCAGTGGCAAACCACCTGTGCTTCTCACTTGCCTTGAAAGCCCCTTGCTATGGGTCGCTATAAGTCAGCTGCGACTTGACAGCACATTTACACACACAAGATGCTACTGGACTGGAATCTAGCTCTTCAACTTTTATTTTGGCAACTTCCACTAGCACAATATATAGGAATAAAATATGCTGGAAACAGTGGTCTTCAAAGCCATTATCTTCTCATTGTTCCATTCTTGGCTGATCTGAACTGTGTTTAATAAAGCATTTTCATAAATAAATAAGCATCTGCCAACCCCAACCAACCCCGTTCTTTGTCCTGAATTACTTAGTTGTCAAGGATGCTGAGCTAACTGAGTGAACCCTAAATGGTGAACTCAGGGAATCGTGCTTATGCTGAAGGAGAATAAAAGAATTCCAGCTTGCGAACCTGTCTCAAATTAATTTGCTTTATAAAATTTACAACAGCTCTTTTGTCTCCCAGGGACCGAGAAATACTGCAGTTGTTTGCTTCTCTGAATAATAATCATTGCCATCTTCATCCTTTTTTTCCCCTTTCTTTCTGGCAAAGACTGTTCTGACGAGGTTAATGCAAAGCAAACTGATCACATAAAGAAGCCATTTTAAGATATACACTGCTCGGGAGAACAGCTCTTGCCTATGTCCGAGGCTCAGCATCGGTAGGCATGCGCTGATCCTATCACTTGAATTCAGAAGCATTGATCAGCAGAACATCATGTTGTTTAAATCTGATCGCAGGCTCTGTTTGTAAGGTCACCGTGAAAGAACCGTGTTGCGATCTGAGGTTGACTTGTGTAATGCTAGGCACCCTGACAGCACTACCAGTCCTGTTTCCCCTCCTAAGACCTAGGTTTTTTGCCTTGGGGGAAGGAGTGGGGGAAGGTGTTTTTCTCCGTACCTAGCCTGCCTCGGGATACACTGGCAGCGTGTGTGCTGACCTAACGGAATAGTTTCCCGGTTCTAAAAAAAGTGCTTCTTTTCTGTCGAGGAGGAGGCAGGACTTATGGTTTAGAAGGAAGTGAATTGGATAGGTCAGGAGACTGTACCATTTGTGGACACCCCTTTCCCTTTTATATTCATCTGTCAGATACAGTAGGCGTGCTCCGTGCTTGCTGTGCTCGATGCAAAGCTGGCAGAAAGCAGTCTAAAAATGATCCGCAGATGGGAAGCTTGCTGCTTTTCTTTCTGTCTGCCTTTATTTCCCCCCTCCCTCCCTCTGTCTGGACTCCGCAGGCACTTGTGTTCGAGTTGGAAGCTGTTTGAAAACTAACATGGTTTAATCCACTAACTGCATGTTGGGTAAATTCAAAACCCACATGGTCGTCCTCTTGCAGTCGAATAAGTCGCATCTGATGGACATTTTCTCGGCTTATAGCATAGCAATGAACGTCTGACAGGCGCGACCTTTCGTACAGCAGCCCACATTACTGGCTTTGTGCCCAGAATATTGCTGCAATACAATCTTGTGATTGGTTATCTCCCTATCATGGATTGTTTCAGAAGGGGAAAACGGACCCCTTTTTAATAAATCTGCGATGGCTGGCTGCAGTATGCTCCACCGTAAGTATTTTTTTTTTTTTGCTCGAGACCGAAAGAGTATCGCTTCTGTGTGGTGGTAGACTGAGGGAGCACATGGCAACATAATTATGTGGTGAGACATCAGTGAAATGCTGCCTGGTAAATTTTAACGTATCTGTTTTTTCTACAGGTTGGTACTAAAGAAGTGCCTTTCCTGACGTCTCTGCTGCTTGGAACCGCTTCTAGAGCAGTCTCTGCTTTTTGCCTTGCTTGCTGCCAGCTAGACTGCGACGACAGCACATCCAGCCTTCCACCTCTAGCCCAGCCACCCCCCCTCCTCATTTCTACTTAATAAGCCGAGAGAAAAGCTCTAAGCATCAGGCATTGCACCTAGGCTGCTTTCGTTTATTCTCATAGAAATAAGTTTGCTGGAAAAGTGAGATATCTTCTGCCGGGGGAAAAAAAAATCAAAGAGAGGAGAGATCATTTCTCGATTTGTCGCTCTAAACTGCTGCATCTGTCTGTGCCAAACTAATCAATACCGATTGCACCGCACCAAAAAAAAAAAAAAATTGTAAATTGAGCTGTGTGGAGATTACCTTTCAGACAACTTTTCCCGAGAGCAGCTTGGAAAATCTGTGTCGAAGGGTCTGCCACGTTTCGCAGCTTGCGTTTTGGCACTCAGAATGGGTTACTGAGAGCACAAGCCTAGTCCTAGGCCACACTTTTAAATGCTCATTTAATCTGTGATCTTAGCATTTCTTTAAGTACAACCCCCCCTTTTGATTGACTGTTTCATGCTGGGACTTACTAGTGGGAAATCTTTCCTTGCTGTCGTGACAACACAATTTTACATCTTCTTTTAACGTTGGGCTTGGGGCTTGGGGAAGTATTTTGGAGGTTACATTTTTCATCATTTCCAGTCTTATCAGTTTGGCCTCTCTCTTTTTCTTTTTTTTTTTTTGGTCGTTCGTTTCATTGACAATTTTAACTACCTGTAAAACCTAAACATGGCTGTAAGTGTCACACCAATCCGGGACACAAAATGGCTTACACTGGAAGTGTGTCGAGAGTTCCAAAGAGGGACTTGCTCAAGACCGGATACGGAATGTAAATTTGCACATCCATCAAAAAGCTGCCAAGTTGAAAATGGACGAGTAATCGCCTGCTTTGATTCATTGAAAGTGAGTAAATATTAACATTCTTTTCCAAGTGTAAGGAAAATTAATGCTTGAAACAGTTGTAATCCATAAAGCTGTCGAGTGCAGGTAGTATCTGTTTTTGTTGCTATTAATGGGTTTGTAAGTTATGTACTTGTATTTTGAAGGCAAGGATAGAGCAGAGTATTTTCAGAAAGGTCAGGATATGTCTTATTGGAGGGATTGTATCTCTTGCATCCTTTTTTTAGACTTAAAAAAATGTATCTAGTTAGAACAGGGGTCCCCAACCTTTTTGAGCCCGCAGTCACATTTGAAATTCTGACATGGCACGTTGGTAGCAGCAACAAAATGGCTGCCACAAAATGGTGGCCACAGGAGGTGAAGCCAGCCACAAAATGATTGCCACAGCTTAACTTCAGTGACACAGGGTAGATGCTTGTTGTTTACTGGCAGCTGCCGTCAAAGCAATATTTTAAAAAATATGCGCAATCAAATCAACAAGTCGATCAAGCCCTGCTGGGCAAAAGCTCTACCTGGCCTCACCTACTTCCTAAAAACACTTGGCAGGCACAAGAAAAGATGTCAGTGGGCACCATGGCACCCATGGGCACCACATCAGGGACTCCTGAGTTAGATTATTACAAAGCAGCATTTATAAATTCTGTAATGGTAGCCATGGCTGTATGTAGTAGCACAGACAAGGAAGAATCATGCGGCACATCAAAGATCAACAATTTGACCCTGATAGGCTAAGGCTAATGCATCTGGCATAGTAGTCTGTAGTCTATATCAGCATCAGGCTGACCTCACATGTTATAGAAAGTGGTAGAAGATGGGTGCAAGAGTCAATGGTCATTTCCCTTTTGCACTTCTGGTGCACCGCAGAAAGAGGGATATCTTACACATGATGCTACCCTCAGATAAATTGTTCAGGATTAAATATATGTCTTTTGTTGTTTTAATTAAAATGCACTAGTGCAGCTGTGGCAGCCAAACAACGGAATCTTCAACAATGCCTGGTTTCTGTAGAGTGAGGAAAGCAAATTCTTGACTCTTGTTTTGACTAGCAAATATATGTTTCAAGTTATGTCACGCCAGCTGTGTTCGTTACACTCTATGTCAATTAAGATAGACTTGTCTTAAGATTTCTCAAGAAATGGGTAATGTTATTGTCATTAAGACATTTTTATATGTGCTTGCTGCTCCTGGGATCTCCTTAGCTGACATGTGGATTTCATAGTGCTTGGGAGTCATAGGTGCCTAAGCTGGCGAGCCAAGGAATTGTCATTGAATTATGCTACTTGGCAACATTCTTCATTTTTAAAGGCTCGGGAACCTCTCCACCAAGCACTGCTGCTTATGCATTGTCTTCTCGCTTTCTTGGGATTTGTGACCTTTTTGATCGCCAATGCAAAGAATAAAGAATATAAAGTAATATGAAATGTCTCTCGAGTTGTCTAATACTGTGTATCAACATCTGATAAATGATGTAATTGTCATAATAGTTTTTTTTAAAATCATTACAAATTGGAGTTGCTTTAAAAAGATGAGTCCTCCTATGATAGTATCTTGTGTCTGGCTTGGTCATGACCTATCCATTCTAAGATAGGAGTTGAAACTCCTTTATGTCCAGCTCCCATAGGTGGCAACCTGGTGCTTGTTCATATCAAGCTTGAATACATAGGAAGCAATCCTAAGCATTTCTACTCAGAAGTAAGTCCCGTGTTATTTGGTGGGGCTTACTCCCACGGAAGTGTTTTTAGAATTGCAGCCATAGTCTCTGTCCAGGCTGCAAGGGGTGATTGAACAATCACTTCCAAGAGGGGAACCTTTTGTAAACTAGAAGAGATACAGTTTTTTTCCCTCTTGTACACCTCCCACATTCCCCTTAAGTGAGTGTGTGTCCGAAGATGAGCTAGTAACAATTTTTGTGGGCTAGTTACTTTTGTAGGATTATCAGTGAGGTTGGTTTATATAGTCAGTCCACTTTCTGTTTTAGTTGTATTATTCAATGCCGTAGTGAGCCCTTTGTGAAGAATAGAGCTCCTGGATATTTATGGACTTGACTTACTTTCCTTTTGGGATAAGTGTTGGTCCATATTGGTCCATGTGTTATGTTAGGTGGCTCTCTTGTACATTGAACCCAGGCTTGTAAATAGCCTGTTCTCCAGTAGCAAGGAGGAATCATGTCTGTGTGATCAAGCATGGCAACTATGAAATGTTGTTTCGTTTTTTATTTTAGGCCACAAATTGTCAAAAAGTGTGCATGTGTTCAGTCAGGCTAGTCAGTGTTTTGTAGGCTGATAACTTTGGTGAAATTATTTGCAAGACTTGCAGAGCCATCCTAATCTGTCTAAGTCCACTGAAATCAATGAAGGATCTTTAATATGGCACTGTGAGTTATCTACTAATGTTGGCAGATAAAAGGCACCAGCTTCCACGAGCACAGTTTTACATTGTGTAATCCACCTTGAGTCTCAGGGAGAAAGGCAGACTATAAATAACATAAATTAAATAAATAAGATGGATGGCTTGGAGAAGCTGATCCCTCATAGATGCTGTTTCTGGTCCATGAGTCTCTGGTCTCTGATCTTATGCAAGTTTTGCAGGTAGATAGCTAAATGCAGCATTACGTTTACAGGTGTTCAGTAGCAATACTATAGTTGTCATCTCATGAACACACAAGTTGGATCCACAGGAAGTAACACAGGTTGAATCCACAGGAAGTGAATGGTGACTGTACAATGGCCAAGGATAATTAGCTGAGTGGAGTGATTAAACTCCCTTGTGTTCCCCTGCTTCCACATAGGCATTATTGATTATCCTTAGTCAAAACATGCTCTGAAATAACATTTGGTGTCCGAGGTCATTCATGAACACAAACCCTTAGAGAACAATCACTGTTTGGGAATAGCGAAACACTTAGATTCCGTTCCCAGGAATTTCCTGTGCTAACACCCTAGCAAATTACTTTCTTTCATTCCCTTATTCAGAGCATCATGCATATGCCACTTCTGGCTTTTTTTCCTTAATAAAGAAAATGTCATCAACATAACAAGTTGTAAAGGAAAAAATGGGAAGCCTGCAGAAAATGATATGGGTATATCAATTAAGTATAAAAACTCTTTAAAAGTTAACACAGGGAAGAATAGAATATCCCCCCTCCCTTTAAGTATTTTATGAATCAGGCTACAGGCCATTTTGGAATAATCAGCGTTTAATGGAAGTTGGTTTCAGGTAGCCGGCTCAAGGTTGACTCAGCCTTCCATCCTTCCGAGGTCGGTAAAATGAGTACCCAGCTTGCTGGGGGTAAAGGGAAGATGACTGGGGAAGGCACTGGCAAACCACCCCGTAAACAAACCACTGCCTAGTAAACATCGGGATGTGACGTCACCCCATGGATCAGGAATGACCTGGTGCTTCCACAGGGGACCTTTACCTTTTTAATCACTGGAAGAATTGTGCTGATTCACATGAGCATCTAAACTCATGATCATTGTCGTAAGACAGTAGAGTATGTCATATTACTTCTAGTGCCTAATTAGTCACATGAAGCTATCACTACACACTGGATTGAGCTCCATTATTCATCATGAATAATAATAACTTTAAAAGTTTATTAATGTATATGGTAGAAAAGTGTGGTTGATTGTGAAGTCAACATGTATAGGAGTCAGCGGTTGCCAGATGTCTGAATTGAGTGAATGTACTAGCCCTGCATACACATTAAAGGAAATGCACATATCTGCTGCATGTATGATCATGAGTGTACATCTATTTGTAAGGAAAAGCCAATACATGTTCAATTTAAAAAGAAAACTGGGGGCCACTACTTGAATAAATGGTCAGGGTCAAAAAGGTTAAAAATTTAAAAAGTTAAATCATGGATTGAACTGAACATAGCATATTTTGTCTGTAATGTTAGAATTGCATTATAGTTGTTTTTTTTTTCCAGCAACAAGTTCCTAATATCCTTATGTTTGCCAAGAAGTTTGGGATTTTTGTGAAAAAAATTGTTAGTATTATAATAATTGTTCTGCTATAATGTATTGCTAATTTCAAAGTCCGCTTTGACCACTAGAGTGAACCTACCAATAATTCTCAACAGACCTGTAAATCTGTATGTTTCATCATTTCTGAACAGAATGCTAGCGATGTTGAATTATTTATTAATTAATATATTTATTTTGTATCCTATGTAGGGTTGCCATCCAGTGACTGGCACCCAGTGGGAGACTGGGCAAGGGTGGGGACATGGGCGGGGACATTACAGCAATGGCATGACATCATTTCCGGGCCAAACCCAGAAATGATATTACGGCACTCTAGGGTTCATGCCATTGCTGCAATAGCTTTTTTCCCTTCATTTTTCTCCTGCCAGCCTATTGAACATCAGTGAGGGTCAAGGGGTTGCTTGAGGGAGTTTGCTATATTCTATGCAAAGAATCGTTGATCCAGAAATCAATGGTACAGCACAAGCTTTGTGTGGGGAAAGTCACGCATTCAATCCCTGGTCTCTTTCTCAGGTAGCAGGGTTGGGACAGGCCTCTTCCTGTTGCCTTGGAGAACTGCTGCCAGTCAAAGTAAACTGCATTGGGTAAATTAGCCTGAACAGAGCTCATATACATTTATTGGGGTGGGGTAGTTCTAAAAGAGTTAGTTAAAAAGGGCTAAGGCTGGCTTTCTTCTATGCCTTTATTACTGTTCAGGAAAGTTTATCAAGTTCTCATGCTACATTTGAATATACTGAAACACAGTTTGAGCAGTGAGATCATTTGTATATGCAAGTCAATGGAAATCACTGATGCCAAGCAAAAGGTTTCAACTTTTCCTGAAATATTTAAAAATGTATCTTTTTGTCCAACTGTCTGAGAAGCCCTCTGAAAGGCTATTTATGTCAGATTTGTTACTGAAATTCTATGCTACCTTGGACAGCAAAATAAATCATCGCTGCCTGTCCTAATCTTATTTTATAATTGGTTTTATAATGAGCAGAAAGGCAGTAAGGTTTTCTTTTTAAAATTACATGTTACGTTATACAGATTTTCAGGCAACTGAAGGGAAGTATGAGGTTATGTTTTGAGGTCAGTCAGTCTTTCACACATAATGTTAAAAATGTTGGCTTAAAATGTTAACAATGAAGTGTAAGCAAAAATGTTTGAGGGATTTTCTGTTAAAGTTAGTTACATATTCTTTGTAAAGGAATACAAAGACTAGCGAAGATTACTTTTATGTGAGTTGTATCAACTCTGTTAATATTCCAGTTGGGAAAAAACACTGTGAAATTATGAATCTGTAAATAGTTACAAAACACTTAAAACACCCTGACAATACGTATAAAATGATGATGATGAGAATAAATTAATCCCCAAGGCTAACTTTTTGCACTGGAAAGCTCTTCGGATATCTGTATCTGTGATATGAAGGATTTAGTAGCACGTAACATATGCAGGCTAACACCCCCCCCCCAACAAAGTAAACATTTAGGAAGTGTGTCTGTCTGATAAAAGGTGAGCCAGGTATGGCTGAATGTAGCCGCTGGGCAACACAGCATTTGAATTAGAGGCGGAAACAGCCTAATGCGTTTTTCCTATTTTTAGGTTATGGTGCAGGCAAAGCAAATACCTTCTGAGGGGACCCCACGAAATGGCAGAGTTCTCAGCTGTGCCGTTTCAAATTTTGGCCCCGCTCCCAGGTGCCTTTGCATGTAATATACTGTAGTGGTCATCTGGCCGATATAAATACAGTTTATTGCCAGGTAAAATATTGAAACTTAAAGAATGTAAAAGACAGATTACGTATTATCAGACTCATTGACGCATAACATGTTTTGGGCTCTTCAAAGCCATCCCTTTTGTGTGCCAAAAATGAAGTAAAAATGCGCATTGTTTTGTTGGCACATGAAGGCCTAGTCTTTCAGGAATTTCAGGGGGTGGAGGTTTATGTTGCAGAATTGTGTCCTTCATCCACCTAAAAACAAACAAAAACAAGAAACCTCTTTAAAATTAATTTTTTCTCTTTCAAAAATGTTTGCATTTTTGGCACGCAAGGAGATAGCTTTGAAAGAGTTTTTGTTTTGTTTCTGTGTGGCACAGAAATTCAAGTCTTTTGTGGTACTTCTTAGCAAGGGGACACAAAGTAAACATTTTCCTTTTGATTGAATTTGTTAATTATATTTATTATTATATATTTTTTCACAACTTTTTTTTTTGGCTTCCTGGAATTCTACTTATTTGCTAGAAGACAACCAGAATGGAACCTAACTGACAATTGAGAGAAACAATCCATCTCTACTAAAAATTGTGTTTTCCCCCACAAACTAAAATCATAAAATGTATATACTTTTCAAAGAAGGTGGTAGTTTGAGATATCTAGAATGCAATCCTAAAAAGAGTTACAGTCTTCTACACTCATTGCTTTCAATAGGTTTAGAAAGGTGTAACTCTACTTAGGATTGCAATGTATGTAGTGTCTTGTAAATTACTTGTTTATAATTGCATATCTTTACAGCCCATTCCTGAGCTTTCAGCACCTCCTAAGCCATTTCACAGCCGCTGAAAGCTCGAAAAAAGCCTCTCAAAGGCTTTTTTCTTTTAAAATGGGGCTATTTGCCCCATTGAGAAAAGCGAGGCTGCGCCTGCTAGAAAAAGAAGAAGAGTTGGTTTTTATATGCCAACTTTCTCTGCCACTTAAGGGAGACTCAAACTGGCTTACAATCACCTTCCCTTCCCCTCCCCACAACAGACACCCTGTGAGGTAGGTGGGGCTGAGAGAGCTCTAAGAGAGCTGTGACTAGCCCAAGGTCACCCAGCTGGCTTCATGTGTAGGAGTGGAGAAACAAATTCAGTTCACCAGATTAGCCTCCCCTGCTCATGTGGTGGAGTGGGGAATTAAACCCGGTTCTCCAGATCAGACTCCACCTCTCCAAACCACCGCTCTTAACCACTACACCATGCTGGCTCCTAAAAAGCAGGCGCAGCTTTGCTGTTCTTCCCACCGGCATACCCAGGGCAAAAGGGGACAGGAGGCTGCCTACAGGCAGCCTTGCCCCCCAGATCGCCGCTGGGATGCCCCCGGAATGCCTTTACCCTGGGAGACTGGCGTCTGGGCCTCCCTGCCGGGGTTGGGGCCACTTACGGTGGCATAAGTAGCCCGGATGCCGGCGTGGGGAGCCCCAATGCCAGCACAGCCCCTTCCTGGCCTCCTGATGACTTTTGTCCTCAGAAGTCAGGAATGCGCTGTTAGAAGACTAATGTTTGATCACCGTTAACTTCAGGTGTTAAAAAAATACAGGGGATGAAAGAACGATAGAAAACAATAATTGTATGAAATCCTATATTTGCTTAATGTCACAGGATTGAATCCAGCCAGCTTTTTCACTGCATCTCACTCCGTTCCCATCTTTATTACAGCCCCTACCCCATGTAGCTTTTGTCCATGCAGAACCCGGGATCCTTAGCATAACTTTTTGGTGGTCCAACAAGACCCTCTTTTTTACCAGCAGAAAAGCTAGTTGGATCTAACCCAAGTATTTTAGCAACATGACATGCTAAGTTGCTTGAGTCAGACATCATGTGAAACCATGGTTTAATTCAACTAACTTCGTTTAATTGATTGTCTGAATGTGGCTATTCTGTTAACTTGATAAGCTGGGCTGTATCAAACTAGGATTGCAAGTCATGTTGGCTTATTAACTGCTGCTGTTTTAAGATTTTGCAGACATTCTGGGCTAGTCTTGTCTTATTCCCTTGTGCCACTGTTGCCACAATGGTGGTGAGAATACCGGTTGGATTTCTGCAGGATGGAAAAGAGCAAGGCAATGAAACCAACAGTTGTTGACAAAACTAGGATTTAAATACTCATCTATGGTCAATTATGCATGGGAGTTTTACCTGAGGTCTGTTGCTGGCTGGACCCACACTTTCCTGTTGGAAATCTCTGCACCAGCAGTCTCCAAACTCAAATCAATGCCTGCCCCTTTAAATGTTGCTTTGAAATTGGCTTACATTGCAGTGCTTACTGTGAGAGAAAACCCCACTCCCCAAACCCAATTGCTGCATTAAAAAGCATTTTAAAAACCAAAACCAAAACCCGGAGCAATCTGAAAGGGGTGGGGGGAGAAATCCAACCCTCGGTTTTAAAAAGCCTTTCTTTTGCTCAGAAAGAGCTCCAAGGAAACAGGAAGCATTTGAATCCCGCCTCTTTACATGCTGCTTTGTGATTGGCTGTGAGAGAAAGCAAGCTTCTGTGTCCAGTGCTTTGCCTTATGCCTGGAGATTTCAGCCGGGCTGAGCTCAGGGGAGAGGGAAATGTCGGGTTAACAGAGGAATGGGAAGGCTCGGACATTGCGAGGGCTGGCAGTGAGGTCATTTCTAATGGATGGAAAACTCATGTAGAACTCCAAGGAACACTCTGAGTCAGACGGGGGCGAATGTGAGTCCAAGTATCCATGCATAAATAACCTGTGAGCCTGATTCTTTTTTGAAAACTAACCATAGTGAAACTATGATTTTGTGTTATGTCTGAACAAACGTCATTTTGTTATTTTGAGGCTGCAGTCTGAATTTAATGTATTATTAAAACCCCTTCTACTTTACTTTAAGCATTCCATGCTTCATTCACTGAAACAAGGGTCTACCTTGTTAGTTCGCAGAAAATTCCCTTTGGTTCTCTGTTCTTAGGTATAGATGTACATTCATTCATAGATTTCAGAGGTATATGTGTCTCATTTTGTCCCCTAATAGGTATACATTTCAAAACCTGGCAATCTGTGCACAGAGTCTGTTGAAGGCAGTAGGATTTATCACAAAGAACTGATGACCATCTAAATGTGTCAACAAAAGTAGAGGAATTCAGTGTGGCTTCATTCCAGAAGGATAGTGGCGTCGGTCTACTGCAGCCAAAATTTGTGTGTTGTGCCACTGTAAAGCCAGCAAATTTATTATGGCAGAAGTTTTTCAAGCCAGAGCACACTTCAACAGATGCATAAAATATATTTGCAGCCAACAAAAAGCCATTTGGGCACTGCAAGCATTTTCATAGACATTTGTCTAGTGACCAATCACTCAGATAAAGCTAGTGATACCACTGTAGCTCTACATCTCGATTTACAAAAGTGTGGAGAAGGATAGAACTAATGTTATGAATAGTAGTAGTAGTAGTAGAAGAAGAAGAGTTGGTTTTTATACCCCTCTTTTCTCTACTGTAGAGAGTTTCAAAGTGGCTTACAATTGCCTTCCCTTCCCTCCCCCCCCACAATAGACACCTTGTGAGGTAGATGGGGTGAGAGAGGTCTAAGAGAACTGTGACTAGCTCAAGGTCACCCCTTGGGAGTGGGGAATCAAACCTGGTTCTCCAGATTAGAGTCCGCACTCATGTGGAGGAGCGGGGAATCAAAACCCATTCTCCAGATTGGAGTCAGCTGCTCTTTACCACTACACGCTGGCTCTGGTATCATGGGGGGCAATAGATGACTGCCTTCCTATGCAGTGACAGGTACCACAGTAAGATTTTTAGTGACTTCTCACCATGAACCTCACCTTGATTCTCACTTTCCGTATTAATGTTAGACCATTCTAACTGCTCCTGGCCATTATGCTGTCAGCTCTCATGAAGGCAAATAAACAGGCAGTGGTTACACTTGAGGAGGGGGTGTCACCAAAATTAGGGTCTGTACATTATGCATACTGTACATTATGCATAAAAGAGTTTTGGGGAAAAAACTATGCCTATTACCCACTTCTTCCTGTCCCCTTTAGCATGTGTTCCACTCACAATATGTTTAATGAAGTGTCCCAATTACATGTTATTTCAAGTTACATATATCCCACCATCTTTCTGTTATGGAACCCAATTAGAAAATAGGCCAATATGACAGGAGCAGTAATATGTCATGGGATATTTGTGGATTGGTAAATGTGAAAAGGTCTCGTTCTTATTGTCTGGAAGTCACTTGTACATTTCCTCAAGTCAGAGAATATTTTTTGATTTATTTCTGTAATGTAACAGGTTAAGTTGAAGTTTGTAGAAACAAAAAAAAAATGAAAGTGTGTATTCTCGGGAATCTTATTCACAGACTGGATACTGTACTGACAGTTAGATTCAATGATTTATAGTTTGATTGGGAATAAGTAACATCTTGGTACCCATACCTTTTGCTTTCTTATTGACAGTTTCCAGGCTTCTTAAGTGTGCTGATGAGTAAAGTAAGGAAACTATGATCACCAGAGTATTCTTGAGAATATACATGACTTTTTTCCCTGTCTTTTGTGATGACTGAATTTTTGGACTGAATTTTTCTGAAGTGCGAACTTCTTTTTCTTGAAGTTATAAGGAAGAAGACATTCATTGAAATCACTCATAAAAATGAATTTTCCATCACATTACCCCTGCAAATATCAAAGCAAAGCTGCTTAAAGCAGAAAGAAAATAAACTGCCAATTTCCCCCCCTAAACAATACAGCTTTTTTGTTGGTTTTGGGAAATGAAAATTGTAATTAACAGTGTGCGCAGCCATAGTTAAATAATATGAAACATATGCGTAAGGTCAGATTTAGATGGCTGTTTGACAATATATCTATTTTCACTTAAAAATCCATTCAGCATAGACTGTTGTATTGTTCTAAGATCAACAAATAAAGGAAGGGAAAATCCGATAAACAGTCCAGTCCTGACAGTCTTCAAATTAGTGTGTTCCTATGATGGGACTTGCTTCCAAATAGGTTTGGTGTCACTGTGTGTCATGTATACCTGAGATAAGATGTGAATATAAATTTCTATATGCTCCATGAGTATAATTAGATTTTATAGGGGAGTGCACTGTCAGCCTCACCTACCTCACAAGGTGTCTGTTGTGGGGAGGGGAAGGGAAGGCGATTATAAGCCGGTTTGAGTCTCCCTTAAGTGGTATAGAAAGTCGGCCAATAAAAACCACTACTACTACTACTACTACTACTACTACTACAACAACTACTACTTCTTCTTCTTCTTCTCCTTCTTCTCCTCCTCCTCCTCCTCCTCCTTCTCCTCCTCCTCTAGAACCCTTTACATGAAGGATATTGAGACTGAGTGTGATTGGCAACAATGGGCCTAAGCTGGTTTTAAGCTCCAATCCTGCAGTTTATGTGGGTTTTTGAGTGCACAGTTGGTGTTCCATTTTAGTTTAATAATTGATTTGGACTTGTTACCCTGTAAGCTATGTGTGGGTGGCAACACTCTGAAAACTAAAAATACAGAAATAAGCTCTTAAAAAGCCCAGATAAATAAAAAATGATGTTTCTGAGAATAAGAGGCTTTAAAAAAAAAAGAATTATGATGTTTTAACTAGTTTGGTCAATGCTATGCTTTTGGAATCCAAGATGAAACTTTTGACATCATTTTTCCGTGGAAGACCTAGCTGTCTTTGTAAGGAGAAAGGGCAGGAAGTGAAAATCCTCCTCCCAGAGTGAAGAGTCTTTGCTGCAGCATGAGAGGAATATCCATGCAGTCCCTCTAATATTTACATCTTTCTCTTTTTCTCCATTACTCCCAAATGAGCCAATGTATGCACTAATTTATGCCAGACATCACTCTGTAAAAGAAGGTTAAGTGGGATATGTATTTTCTACTCTAAAATGTAGAAAAGCAAACTGTAGTTTAACGAACAATGGCCTAGAATCCAAGTTTAGCACCCTTCAAAAGACCGCTTGCTGTTGGTTGAGCAGCCTTCATTTGGACATCAAACCAACTAGTAATATGTGGATTATTGTGACATCTGACTGTATCTATACTCTTCTATTTAGAAGAAATCTCCGTGCTGAATCCAGAGGTATTGTTTGGCCAGCATGATGACACTTCCATTGGTAGAGGAAGGAGGGTATTACTGTTTTTTGTCTTAGAATTTCTTTCCAATGTACCAAACATATCTCAGATTGAAATTTAGGTATCAAAATGTGTCTGTGTATAATGCTGTCAAGTTGCAGCTGACTTCTGGCAACCCCAGCAAGGGGCTTTCAAGGCAAGTGAGAAGTGGAGAGTCTTCCTTGGAGGTCTTCCTTCCAAGTACCGAACCCGCTTAGCTTCCTGGATCTGACAAGATCAGGCTATACCAGTGATAGTGAACCTTTTAGAGACGGAGTGCCCAAACTGCGACCCAAAACCCACTTATTTATCGCAAAGTGCCAACATGGCAATTTAACCTGAATACCGAGGTTTCCTCCCAGCTGGGCGGCAGGGAGTCCAGGGAAGGGGGGGCGGGCGGCGGGTTACTCCCAGCTGGGTGGCTGGGAGTCCAGGGAAGGGGGGGGCTTTGAACGCTTTGAACTGCTCGGAGCAGCCGGTGGGGAGTCCAGGGAAGGGGGGGCTTTGAATGCTTTGAACTGCTCCGCGCTGCCTGCACGGAGCAGTTCAAAGCCGGCGAGGAGTCCAGGGAAGGGGGGGCTTTGAACACCTTGAACTGCTCCGCGCTGCCTGCGGAGGGGGGGGGGCTTTGAACTGCTCCGCGCTGCCTGCGGAGGGGGGGCTTTGAATGCTTTGAACTGCTCTGTGCTGCCTCAGGCAGCACGGAGCAGTTCAAAGCCGGCGGGGAGTCCAGGGAAGGGGGGGCTTTGAACGCTTTGAACTGCTCCGCACTGCCTGCAGGCAGCGTGGAGCAGTTCAAAGCCGGCGGGGAGTCCTGGGAAGGGGGGCTTTGAACTGCTCTGCACTGCCTGCGCGGAGCAGTTCAAAGCCGGCGGGGAGTCCAGGGAAGGGGGGGGCTTTGAACGCTTTGAACTGCTCGGACCAGTTCAAAGCCAGCGGGGAGTCCAGGGAAGGGGGGGCTTTGAACGCTTTGAACTGCTCCACACTGCCTGCGTGCCAAGTCCGGCACGCGTGCCATAGGTTCGCGAACACGGGGCTATACCATGCCACCTTCCCTAGAAATCAAACCACCACCACATTAAAACAACCATTCTGAGATAGGGAAAGAACAGAAATGTAGTTGTTGATATGTAGTTTATCACATATCTGGGAAGATAGATGAGAACACCTGGTTGCCTGTAGTTAGACCTGTCCACATGAAAGTGGGAAATGTCCTGTACGTTAGGTATCTCTGGGCTGAATCCTGATGTGGTTCAGCTGACATAATGCGTCTGAGATTAGGTGGGTGCCAACCCAGGAGAAGGTCTTCTTGATCATAACACCAAAGCCTGGGAACGCTGCTCAGGGAAATTTGTCTGTCCCCTTCTGTTGCCATCTTCCACCAGTGGGTAAAGACTGTTTCATTTGGCATTCTCTCAATGATCCCTCCTTCCTTACCAATGTTTTTATTGTTTTGTATATATTTAACTGCTTTGTATGTATTTTAACTCTGTTTTTAAACTCTTTTTAATGTTGTTTTAATGATGTATGTTTTTATGTATTTTCTTATAATGGATTTATAATGCAATTTTATCATGTATTGTTTAAATTGTTAGCCACTTTGGCAGTTACAATAAAAAATCTGGCAGAAAGGTGGGATATAAATTTTCTCATTGTTGCTAATGATGTGGATGATGATGTCATTTCCTTTGGCAGAGGAGGGTAGGCAGTTTTTTGCTGGTTCCTTCCCTGCTACTGCAGAGCTCAATTTCATGCCCTACTTTGTTTGTGACAATGCCTTGGTCACCAGGACCAGAATTTTGGCAGGCTCAGTGGGCTGCAGTGAGAGTGAGAAGGTAAGAAGTCCCATTCATTGTACTTTGGATCTGACCTGTCATTTACACCGACTATCACTGATCAGCTATCAACCACAAACTGTGCACAGTGATCCAGTTAAGAGCAGTGTTGGGCAGTGCAGAGATAGGGATTCCAACAGTAGCAGTCTTCTTCAACTTACTAAAGGGGACACCTTAAGGGGACACCTTAAGTTGGCTGCGACTTGACAGCACTTTATACACGCACCTGATTTCACTAATAATTTACAGTGGCTGTACTGTCACTCTCTGAATTTGATTCCGAGTTCATTTTATCCCAAACTGTCATTAGTTTAACATTTAATTTTTATTAATAAGGTCAGCGAGAGTTTGGTTATTAATGATTTGGACAAAGTGCCCATTAACAGCAAGTAGTTTGGCTGTATAGGCTTCGCCCTGTGAACCCCATATCTTTGATTTTCCTGTGTATGTTGGGAGTTAGAACTTTCCAATCCTATTCAGTAGTGGCAGCACTTATTTATGCTGAAATGGGAACGCGCAGCCTGCCAGTGCCAAGGAGCAAAGTTGATACCTGTAACTTGACCCTGCAGAAATAGATCTATTTTTAATTTGTGCTGAATCTCAAAGACAAACACTTAAGCATAATCAATTAGTCAAAAGAGTGGACAGATGCCAAGTATGGAGCACAGATTTGCCTTTTAAAAATAAATCTAAAGTTACAATAAAAAATCTGGCAAACTAACAATTGAGATAAGTGAAAGTTAAACCCCACTGATTTCACTGGTGAATTCCAATTGAACCTATTTGCAGATTATTGTGTGTGTGTAACAAGTGAATTATAATAATAAAGGTCTGAGTTATATGAAGGTTTGAATTTTATAATGAAGGCTTGAGTTTTAAAACAGTCATGAAGGCTGCAATCCTAAGTATATATTGCAGGCTAAGTCCTGTTAAACTTGACGATAGCTCTGCAGTTAGCTGATCACACTGCTAAACCTGTTAGCTGCAGTTCTAGACACAATGAACCATACTCAAATGCAATTTATGTAAGCAGAGTTTAAGCAGTCTTGCTGTGTGCAGGATTGAATCAGCCCTGTAAATGGTATTGGTATCCTGTAGTGGCTAAGTGCATGAAATTTGTTCCAGGTTTGTGGAAACAATATAGATGAATCTGATTAGCTGTGGGTGTTATTGGCAAATATTGCTATTTATGAGGTCAAGAAAACTTGATAAGTCTCATGGGTCTTCTCAGGTTTTTACATCCAAGCTAAAATGGATTTTCTAGAACAGAAAATACAGAAAATGTATTTGACAGATTAACCTATGATTTAAATGTTTCGTTTCTGCCAAGTTTGAATTAGCATATGGTTTCCAAAGAACAAGCATTCCCATTATCTCCTTTTTCCTGATAAAATTGTGTTCAGGTGAACTTTTTTAAAAAAAAGAAAGAATGAAAAAGAAAAAAGAAGACGAAAAAAAGCAAGGACTTTTAAGAGAGATGCTTGAAATAATATTGAATGGTTTCTCTATGCATAGCATCATCATGTTTATCTTCTTTTTTGCCTTCCACAAAGAAATGGAAGTGAACCCCCAAATGGAAATAATTTTTGCAAATTGTACGAATGTGTAAAACAGAACTAGATCAGCCCAGCACATAACAATTTGTGATTTACACTCATGAGACTGAATTGTTAAACAATTATATTATTCAATGATTAATATTGTGGAACAATTAGCAAATTATAGTAAGTATAACAGGCACCTTTTCCTCTGCCTTTTTTTTTTTTTAAACACAGGCAGTTATAGTCTAGATCTATACCACATCTCCTAAAAGCGTGCAATATTACATCTAAGTCATGCATGCAAATTTTAGACCGGTACTTATTTATCTGTATAGGCAGTTAATTGGTCTTCCATGATCGATAGATTGATTGTGACTCAAAAACATGGTGTAACTCTGGGACTCCAGAGTGAGAAGTTGTTGGGCTGCAGCACCTGAAGCAAGGGACCAGGGTTGGGGTCACCCCAGCCCTCAAGGCCAAGGCAGAGGATGAACAGGGGCAGCTGCACCTGAAAGTTGAGCTGCCAGCCCCAAGGGGACTGGTGGGGAGAGTGTGGCCAGGGATCTGTGCTGTATAGTAGGGTTGGCTGTAGTACCTGCTATTGGAGGAGATGAAATCCTGTTAGGGCTATGCTGGGCATGGGGTCAGCAGAGAGGATGCAGCCTCCAACCAGGATGGTGGGTCCAGATGTTTTGGGGGGCATAAAAGAGCCAGCAAGGTAAATCCTTGGGTGGATTACAGAAGGTGAGGGATGGGAGTGAAGGAACTCTACTGGCCTGGAAAGGGAAAGATAAAAATAATAGTGAACAGAACTCCCTGCTGCAAGGGGCTGAGGGCAGGCTCTTTGTATGTAGACCCTGAGCTCTGCACTTGAGCATCCCATCCAGTTTATTAAAAAGGGAGACTATGGACTGCTGCCCCTACCCAAGCTTGTTATGCACACCCCTGCACACCTGGTGAGCTTGCGCGCACATTGGACGTGAAGTTCCTTGGGTGGAGATGCTGGTGTCCATAACTTGCTGACTGGACTTGAACCAGTTAGAGACAGCTTGGAGGTTTGTGGCAGGGTTTGGATATGCAGGTTATGGGAAAGAGCATAGATATTAAATTACCTCATGCCCTTGCTTTCTAGTTTCATTTGGGAAACACACTGAACTCTGCCTGATCTGATCGATGGATGGGCCTTTTCCCAGCAGCAAGGGGGGGAGGATGGTGCACAAGATGGTGGATGAGGCTGGCCATGATTGGTGATGTACACTGTAAACTTGGTAGTACAAGGGCACTCTCATGCAGTATTGAGCTACTCCTATCAGGTAGTTTATTTGGTGTCTATAAGTGCAGTCGTTGACCCTGAGCTCTAAATAAAAGTTTTGAACAAGGAGGGGCTATGGCTCAGTGGTAGAGCATCTGCTTGGCATGCAGAAGGTCCCAAGTTCAATCCCTGGCATCTTCAGTTAAAGGGACTAGGCAAGTAGGTGATGTGAAAGACCTCTACTTGAAACCCTGGAGAGCCGCTGCCGGTCTGAGTAGACAATACTGACTTTGATGGATCAAGGGTCTGATTCAGTATAAGGCAGCTTCATGTGTTCATGTGTTGAATCCTAAATAGAAGTATACCATTCTACGTCCATTAAAGCCAATGGGTCTAGAAGCATATGACTGTGTTTAGGATTGCAATGTAAGTGACTTCCAAAAGTCATTTAATATCAGATCCTTAGCTTGGGTAGAAAGAGACCCTTTGAGATAAATTGGTTTACACATCCCAGAAAATTTAAAAATCAGAGTAATTAATTTTATACCCTTTAGATCCAGGGAGGCATGTTTTTTAATACTGTACAGCTCAAATACCAAAGGGTACCTATTCATGTTTGTTTTATTTAACATTTCTACCACACCCTCCCCAGCCAATGGCCACGCTCAGTGTGGCTCACAAAAATAACCACATATAATAAAAACAGGTAAACAAAGTTGGCATTGGGCAAGCTTCTGTGCCTTCCTGGCTGCCAGTGGGAATCTTCTCTCCCCCACTCTGAAGACTGTTAAACTTCTAATACATTGTAAGTATTGTTCAAGTCATATGCATGTGGGCTTTTTCTGTTTTTAGAATTACGTTTCCTGTTTTCCACTGCAAATCTCCCCCTCCAGCTAATCAGCATGATTTATTCTATGCATTTTGCTATTTTGCATAATTTATTCTGCATGTGCTAGTCATTGGGAAGGCCAAGAGCCTATACATGGTATTGAAGCTCTGATTTCTACCCACTGGAAATCTTTTTCAGCAAGCCCACTGGATTCTAATAGTCCACTAGGGATTTGCACTTCAAAGCATTTCCTCCCTCCCAAGTATAAGGACTAGATACTTCAAAAAAGGAAGGTGAAGATTCTTATAATGAGCTGGCCCATCTTGCTTTTTGGGGTTTGTTTTGGGCTCCCACAGAATTACAGCACACACAAGCTCCTGGGTATAATCTGAGAAAAGTCATTTACTTTCTTTGTGACTGTATAGCAGCCTCTTCTGTTTGAAGACGCTAACATGGTTCGATTGGAAACAGTAGGCGCTGTTATTCTAAATTAAACTTCTGAACACAATGCATTGTAAAATCCACAGAGTTAAAAATAGAGGAAAGATTCAAAAAGGACATTTTAAAGGAGGGAGGGCTGAGTAAAACAAGGCGGTTTGTCTTAGCAGCACAGTTAGATGATTTGTAAGGAAGGAACAGCTGAAGGGCACCGTAACAAAACAGGGAGATAGATGCTCAGATTGTAAATTTATAAGGGACATAATTGTGTTCTCAGCCAAGGGGCTTTAAAAAAATCTTGTCTGTAATCGCTTGCCAGTGAATTGGCAAATCAAACCAAGGCAGTGATAAACAGTGTATGTTCGCTGGATGCCACTTTTCAGGCATACTGCCTTAGTTTGGAAACAAAATGAAGTGGTTGTTTAGTGGGTTATTCTGTAGCAACGTTTTTTAGATATCATTTCTGAAGCTGTCATGTCACCTGACCGAAGACAAACTGGCCGCATGAATATCTTGGATGAAATTCTGCTGAAGGCCCGAATGGTCAGAGATCTTGAAGTGATGCCCGCTGTTTCGTAATACTTTATCTACCCGTCAAATACACAACTAATCCTTTGCAGACAAGCTTTTAAAGATAAGTCCAAGATTGTATTCAGCCAGTGAGAGTCACTGATAAAAGCGTGAGGATTGTAATCCTTTGGTCTCTTGTCAGAAGCTGACAGCTCTATTAACTTATGACCCATGTTGCTGATAGAATGTTAAGAAAGAAACGATTACAGGTAATTAAGCCACTTGCGTGGAATGTGTCTCATGGTGTAGGCACCCAGATAATTTTATTTAGCCTTCTGTGTCATAGAATTATTCAAATGAGGACTTCAAAAATTAGAAGAGATGGGAGAGTAAAGGGAAATCAGATCTTCTCCTTGTTATTCTTTAAGCCTAGTTTACTTAATTATTCATCAGAGACAATGTCAAGAGCTCAGGGTCATTTCACACATTGTAAGACTGAATTGTCATTTTGAAGCTACAGCCTAGTATATCACACCGTGAGTCCTTTGACTCATAAAGATTCATGTGCATTGCCGTTATCTCACAGTAAGGGTTCATGCTGTTGTGTACTTTTCTATAATTGCTCAACACAATATGGACTGAACAGGTTGTGTAAATCAGAGCTAAGTGATGTGGGCCCATGCAATCCATTTAAGGGTCCTGGTCTCTTTGGCAGTAAAGTTGCACTGTGCTTTGACTCACCTGTGTAAGGTCCTTTATCTCTAGTCTAAATATTTTCATCAAGGATGCTGATCAGGATTGGGTATGCTATCACAAAATCATCCAAGGGGAAGGTTGTTGCGTGCAGTGTTGGGCTCAGGATGTACTGTTCGTACAATTCATTCTTGATGTGAAACATTTTGTTAAAACAAAAACCTGTAAAACAATGCATATAGCGGTAATAAGAAAAGCCCTGAGTTCAAGTGATTTTTTCTTAAATCTAGAATTCTGAAATTCTGTGCTGGTAGACCAGATGGAGAAACAAAATCATGAGATGGTGATCATCATCTTTGGCCACAGGGCGCAGCCTTATAATTTTGTACCAAGCTCATTGACTTTAAAAGCACTGCCGTAAATGGAATGCGTTCCTTTGTGTCAATGGCAAGATGATAGCTTTGTACTTAGATATAGTGGAAGCAGCCATGTTTGGGATTCACATATACTCTGTTCAACGTTAAAGAGGATTTTTTTTCTTTTGGGAAGGAGGTGAGATTTAAGATATACAGCAAACAATGGCTCTATCCTGGCAGCCAGAGAGTTAGTGGTTTCTGTTGGTTCCCCTCCTCCTCTGCAGCCCATTGAGGTGTCCCAAAATTTTGCTCTTGAGGGTGAGCAGTCCCTCAGGAAGAACATGGGGTGAAGTGGTGGTCTGCAGTATATAGTAAAAACAACAGTAATTGCCCCCCCTTTAAGAAAACCTAAGTTCCCTTTAATCCTTTGAAACAGCATAGCCGGATAGTCAGTGAATGAAGCTGTAAATTGCCCCTTCTCTTGCCTTTCCCCAGAGTAATATGTAGGCACTTTTCTCCGAACCCATATCTAATGGCAAAAGTAATCTGGGCTGAGGGGGAAAAATAGCTTGTATAACCATACAGAACAGAGAGGTAAATGGGGAGGGGGGGAGGCTTCAGCTCTTCTCGACATACCTTTAAAAATAAAAATTGGTTCCTCCCAGTGTGAATGTGGCAGACACAAAACATACCTGCCCCTGCTGCATCTTGTTTGGCCTGTTGCCAAAAAAGAAAGGCAGAACACACATTGCAGTCATTTTGTTCCACGTAGTTCCAGAAGGCTTTTGCAACTTGTAATACTCAAACAAGGGTTGTACTATATGAAAGACCAGGGAAGATTTGAACAAAGATCCATTGTGGGGTTGTTGTGACAGTATTGGGCTAGGACGATATACGAAGCTCACTGGAAAACTTTGGGCCAGTCCACTTCCACTTGCCCTAGTCACAGCAATATTGTGAGGATCAAATAGGGTTGCCAGCCCAGGGTTGGGAAAATCGTGGTGATTTGGGGGTGGAAACAGGGGAGGGTAGGCTTTGGGAAGGGGAGGGACCTCAGCAGAGCATAATGCTATAGAGTCCACCCTCCAAAGTAGCTGTTTCCTCCAGGGGAACAGATCTCTGTCATCTGGAGTTGGGTTGAAAGTCTGGAAGATCTCCAATCCCCACGTGGAGGTTGGCAACCTATGATCAAATGTATGTTGCCCTGAGCCCCTTTAATTAAGGCAGGAATAAAATGGATAAAAAGGAGGGAGAATGAGCAGTTAAAGGGGCTAGTTTGAATAAAAACCAAACCCTGGTCTAAGTCTTAGTCCTAACATACCTATTCACAACCAATTGAGGATATATATTTTGCTGCATTTCTTGGAGGAGGAGAAATCAAAGGTAAAACTGCAGATACACATTAAAAATACCTTGTTATTATAAATTTACTCTAGGGAGCATAGTTCTGTACTAGGGAGGCCAGTTTTCCTCACTATCTCTTGGCTCGTGGGTTTAAATCAAGGCAGGTTCAAGGCTGCCTGCATTTTGCAATTTTGTGTTCCCCCTATTAAGGCCTCTTTTATACTGCATAATTTATAGTCAGAAGAGACAGAATGATAGAATAAACACTGGTTCGGTTCAGGGTTAAGGTGGACCTCTTCTTAAAGAGCGCAGACTTGAAAGTCAAATTAGCTGTGCAGTCTTTTAACCCATTTTGAGCTGGCTTGAGACTGGGTTTGCAGCATCTGAAGATAGCTATTTTTATTCTATAAGCTTCAGTAGCCGCTAACACATTTTAAGAAACAGAAACTGCAGGAGAGCTTAATATAGAGATTAATCCACTTTTGAGAAAGCTGGCAAGCCACCTGGCTTGTCGGTAGAGCGTAGTAATTGTGTTGTTACATAGGATGGTTTTTGGGGTTTTTTTTGTATCTGATAGAAATTAAGTATCTACATGGATGGGCTATTGGGAACCGTGATAATACTGCTGGTCTTAATAATTTGTATATCACTTGTATGGTGTAGTGGTTAAGAGTGGTAGACTATTATCTGGAGTACCGGGTTGGTTTCCCCTCTGCTCCACATGAAGTCTGCTGGATGACCTTGGGCCAGTCAGAGTTCTCTCAGAACTCCCTCAGCCCCACCTACCTCACAAATTGTCTGTTGTGGGGTGGGGAAGGGATTGTGATTGTAAGCCGCTTTAAGATTCCTTAAGGGTAGAGAAAAAGTATAAAAACCAGCTCTTCTTCTTCTCTTTCCAGAACAGCTCTCTGAGGTAGATCCCGGTTGTTCTTATTTTACAGTTGGTTGAAATAACTTTCATTATTTGATTGAAAAGTCGTTTAGACCGCTTCTCAGCACACTGCTGTCAGCACACACACAAAAGGATCAGATAATGAACAGCAACCTCACTCAGTGTTGCCAGCCATGGATTATTAATACAGTTGACCATACAGTGGTGTGGGGAAAACTTACGTCTTGGTAAAGACCCAGAAGAACATTACACCATGTTTGTAGAAATACAGATGACAAGTTGCCACATGTTATGCATTCAAAGCCATGACCAGTTGCAGCTTCTCAGCACATGTAGGCAGTGGGGAAGAAAAACACCATGTAAGCAATTATCACATATTTATTTATTTACTTGATCTATATCTTGGCCTTCTACAGAGTACTCAGGTTAATTTACTATATTCTAAACACTAAATATGAAGTGAATCACACATAAAATGGCAAACCTAGAAAGTAGGACAACTCAAATAGAATCAGAAGAAAACAGCAGTAAAAACCAGCAGCAAAAAGTTCACCTTAAAACCACCATAGCGTTTTAAGACTCAGGAGAATAAACAACAGGAATCAATAACAGCCACATAATTTAAAAAAGAGAGAGAGGAAAAAAAGGAAGTCAAGCCCCCTCAAAGATTTTTGGAAATGGTCTTCACTACATCCGGGAAGACAAAATGAGAGGATGACAGGCAGTCCAGAAAAGGAATTCCAGATCTCAGGGTGCCTGCCACTTCAAAAAAGGTCCTCACCTATATGGCCTCTAGCCTGACTTCACTTATATGTCAGCAAACAGAGAAGGCCATGATTAATAGATTTTAAGGTGTGGGTTGGTTCCTTTGAATGTAGGTAGCCAATCCTGTGATTAGCTATAGGTTTCATAAACCTTCTTGCATGGAAGTGCCTTCTAAGTTGTAAGAGTGAAACCATGGCCCCTTACTTGAGGTTATTTAGCCAGATAACAAACAGTATCTGTGGATAACCATAAGACAAACACAAACTTTTCCAAGCATCTGTGGATTTTACAGTTCTAATATTTATCCAGTTTAATTAATTTATTTATGTGGTGCTTGGCACATACTGCTTTTGGCTGCTGGGAAATTTTTCTTTCTTCCAATTAGGACTTTGGCAAGAGGAAGGATGCAACTGTGTCGAGTGTCATGTATTTATACCTTAAGGACTGCTTACTCCCAAATGAACCTACCTCTCCACTCTGGTCATCTTCAGAGGCCCTGCTTTGGGTGCCCCTGCCATCTGAGGCTAGATGAGTGGCAATCCGAGAAAGAGCCTTCTCAATACTGATGCTGAAACTTTGGAACTCTCCCCCCCCCCCCCGCCCAGGGAAATGTGTCTGCCTCCCTCTATCGTTTTTGTTTTGCTTGGCGTTCCCCCAATAACTGTTATTGGCCCTTGAAATGCATGTAATGTTTTGATGTTTGCTGCCTTAGGGACCGTATTTGGGTGGAAAGGCAGCAAATAAATGTTTTCATTAAAAATAAATTAAATAAACATTGAAAGGGATGACTTTTGAACAGATCTCCTTGGAATAGGGAAAAACATGGTTGGGGAGCTCCCAGAGAAGAAGCTAAACATTAAGAATAAAAGGTAACAAAAACCTAGTAACTCAGGGCTAGTAATAGCACAGATCTGTCTGTGTGCATGTGTGAATTTTAATTGACAGAGGATGATAGTGTTTATGAATATATTTTGATGTACTGTTTTTTCTTTGGAATGCAAAACCTAAACTTTTACTCCTGTGGAATTTTCTGTCCCATAGTCTGGGTGCCCATAGAAGCTCTACAAAGCATCTCAAATGATATTTTTCTTTAGGAATTATGTGCATAAATAAGAGGGCACATCTGAGCGCTCATGCTGCCCATCATTTCAGATGGTACGTGTGTCCAAGTGTAGATCTGTACTTCACATCCCAATGAAAGCAAGTTTAAATGTACATTCCAGTTATACATTCCTTCTCTACAGAAAGTAAATTGGGTAGAAATGCACCGAAGGTGGGTTCAGGATAATTGTCAGCGTTCGTGGATATACAATATCCGCTACGGAAATTGAACCTGCATGATTACTGCGGCATCTCTAGTCTACAGCAGTTTGATTTAACTTGGCCATTGTCCAGACAGGCACCTAGCTCCTCTCACAGTTCCAGCATCTGTACTTCTCTCTGCATTATATTACATTTAATTAAAATTGCTCTTAGTAAAATGTTTAAAAACACATTAAGACTTTTTCTAAAATTTGAGTATCAGTCAAAACATTTTATGTCCTCTCCTTTTTAAAAAAAAAATTAAAATACTGAAATGCAGGTTCAGCAAGAAATTGGGCTTGTCAAGATGTTTGCCTAAAAGTACAGTGATTGATTTTTTACAAGCACAGCAGTGTTGGGCATTCCTAAAAGCCCTTTGAAGTAAGCTCCATTTTAAGAGGGAAATACCAGGTATTTCATTTGTCACAGAGAAGCACACTCTTAAAAAAATTACTGAAATCAAGAAAAATTAAAAATAGAGCACAAATTCTGGTGTGTAAATTTATAGTTAGGAAAGCCAAACATGTTTAAAAATCCTGGTGATACATCAGACAGTAAAACAATAGGATTGTTATATGAAAGAAGTTTATCAAAAGGAACACGAAAAGAAGACAGGGAGATTGTGGAGAAGTTGAATTAATTTTGCTCCACAGAGTTTTGTAATGTCTACTTTCAAGAGTCAACTTCTGCCCACTGAACAGTTCACACAGAAGACTTCCATTAGCTTTGAGAAGATCTCTGAATACGTCTGCCGCCAAGGTCCGATTCAGGTTTGACTCCTTTGCAGCACTTATCACTGCAGAAGTCACACAAGTATCCATGTTTAAACCATGTTTTAAGTAGTAAATATACAATATGGTCAAAGGAGAACAGATATAGGAGATATATCTAGTACATTTTTATCCCACCCTTCCTCCACATGGCTCAGGATGGTGTATATGATTCTCCCTTCCACATTTTATGCTTCTAACAACCTGTGAGGTAAATTTGGCTAAGGGGTATGGCTGGCACAAGATCATACTTCATGACATTGAGGGGATTAGAACACATGTCTCCCAAATCCTAGTCCAATACTCTGACCACTACGCTACAGAAATAATAATAGAAAGTCCAAAGTTGGCCACCTGAAAAAACATGTTGCTTTACTAGAAGTTGGTTCACGATGGATAGCCGTTTTAGTCTGTCAGTAGCAGTAGAAAAGAGCAAAAGTCCAGTAGCACCTTAAAGACTAACAAAATTTCTGGGAGGGTATGAGAAGGTATGAGAATCAACTAGAAGTTGATTCACTAGAACTTCTGGCTGTAGTTTTCATCTTTCTGTCACTGCTTTAACAAAGTGCACCCATAACTCATATCATATTTCCTCTTGTGGAAATGCAGTGTCTGCTTTATAAGCTTTCTCTCATGCAGGGAGGGGAGTAGAGACTTTAGGTTGGATTCCATGGAAGATTTCTGTGTGTACCACAGTATTTGTACAGTTGGAAGCACTAAAATTATCCCTCTTGTGCTTGTGCTAAATGAAAGTGATTGTATACTATCTTCTGCATGCACAAGAGGCAGCACAAGATATTCTGATACAATTTCAAAACCAAATATTTCAAACCAAATTAAAGTGCTATGTGTTACTGCAGTCCTTGCGCTACTGATTGCACAAGAGGAACGGCACTAAGTACATTTTGCTTTCCACTCATGCTGATCCAACCCATAGTTCTTCCATGTGGCCATGGCAGGAAGAGAATCGATTTTTGAAGCAAGAGTTGGAAAGCACATCTGCAATTTTTTTTGAGGCTGTTCTGTCTATCACATAACAGGCATGGTAGCCTTGTTCTGTATTGAACCTGGCAAGCCTTTACATACATCACTTCTTATCAGGTTTCTGCAGGGTTTTTTTTTGTATGAGAGCAGGTGTGCTCACCTGGTTTGTATCCTACAAAGTACAGTTACTGGTGCAATTTACCCATAGTTGTGCTGAAGCATTTGGATTTATGCTTGTGGATGTTGGGCCAAGTTGCTTCTGGTGGTAGAAGCAACTCTACCACCACCAATGGTGGACTGAAGCAATTTGACCCAACATCTACAAGCATAAATCTAAATGCTTCAGCTAAACTACAGGTAAATTTCACCAGCAACTGTATTATGTAGGATACAAACCAGGTGAGCCCAAACAAAAACAAAACAAAAACCCTGCAGAAATCTGATAGGAAGTGGTTTATGCAAAGACTTGCCAGGTTCAGTATAGGATAAGGCTACCGTGCCTGTAATGTGATATACAGAACAGCCTCAAAAAATTACACATGTCCTTTCCCACTCTTGCTTCAAAAATTGATTCTCTTCCTGCAGAAGCAACTTGGCCCAACTTGACACTATCCCTTTTTTGTTGTTGTCAAGACACATCTGACTTATGGCGACCCCTGGTAGGGTTTTCAAGGCAAGAGACATTCAGAGGTGGTTTGCCATTGCCTGCCTCCACCTCACAACCCTGGTATTCCTTGGAGGTCCCCCATCCAAATACTGGCCAGGGTCGACCCTGCTTTGCTTCTGAAATCTGACTGAGATCAAGCTAGCCTGGGTTATCCAGGTCAGGGCGACACTATCCTTACTGCTTCTAAATTTTCTTTAAAAGAATGGGCTTTCCTTTTATATATCTGAGGGGGCCGTGATTCCTGTTTGACACACAAGGTTGATAACTTGTACAATTTCCAAGCAATTTAAAGGTGCCGCCTTTCCTTGACAGCGTTGTGCTAATCTGTCTGTGGAGACTCAGGAGACAAGATAAGAGTAGGAAGAGCTTCTAGAGGAAAGCAGGCAACGTGACTTAACCTCCTCCCCAAGTGCAAATAGATGATAGGAAGGAGTCGTGACAGCTGCTGCTCTCTGGGGCTGCAGCTGCCGAGGAGCAAACAATACCTCAGGGTTATGAAACCGATGACAGATGTGCCCATTAGGCAGGAACACGGGCATAGTTTCCTGTCATGTCCTCTGGCTCTTTCTCCCAATATGTATTATCTCATTCTTGTCAGGCTAACTAGCCTTTATCTTTTCCCTATTATCCTTTTGACACCCTAGTTGTAGGCTGTGAAACTGGAGGATATGTACAGGCTGAGCATCAGAATCACTGATACCTTCATTCCTGCTTTTGGGGGTTCTAGAAAAGAGCAAGAGACCAGTAGCACCTTAAAGACTAACAAAAATATTTTCTGGCAGGGTATGAGCTTTCGTGAGCCACAGCTCACTTCTGTTATTAAATATGCAATTACTTGTTTATAAACAGGCAGTTTGTGCAAATTATTGGCTGAGGGGTTGATTGTTTAGCTCATATTTCCAACTGCATAATGCACTGAAAACTACAAAAGGCCTTGAGCTAGATTTGAGTTCATTAGCGCCTTAGAGACGAACAAGATTTTTGGGGTGTAGGTTTTCTAGAGTCAAAGCTCATTTCAGCAGATTGGACTTGAATCTAGATCTTCTCCTGCAGACCGGCATAGCTACCCTCTGAAACCGAACGGCTTGGGTTTTGTTTTTGGGTTTTTTGGGAGGGGGTTGTGGGGAGTGGGTGTTTGGCAGTAACTTTTCTTAAAAACAACAAAGAATTATAACGGATAAAGAAATAACTATAAGTGAAAGAAGAAAAGAAAGGGGTAAAATTATATTTGGAAAAAGGTAGGAGCTACTTATTAGTCAAGTGTTTATTTTAGTTATCATTGCATGGAGGATATTCCCTGCCATGTTAACCATTTGGGATGGGGAAAAGGAACTACTGGGTGTATTGTTCTCCCTTCCCCATCCTTGCCAAGCTCTGCTGTTGAGGTATGAGATGAATATGGACATGAATATGGACCTCCAAAAGCCCAGCATAATCTGGAAACACCCCGGAACCAACATTCTCTGTGTGTGTCTACATGTGTGCTTGTAACATAAGATATAATGCCTTATTTGTACTATGTTTATTTCCTGGATTTCTGGTTTGCTCCAGTAATATACACTGACATGTATCCCTCTGGGCTATATACTACAAGCTACAGAGAATTACCTGTTTTCTGGTTAGCAATTAGTTTTGATAGAGGGTCATTTTAAGGAGATCAGGATAAGAGTTCTGGGGCAAGTCTGTCCTCATGAGGCTTGCTGACAGAGCTAGGTGTCCCCCACCATGTATCTCTGTTCTCCTGCTTGTTTGTAGGAATTGT
Source organism: Euleptes europaea (assembly GCF_029931775.1). NCBI lineage: Eukaryota > Metazoa > Chordata > Lepidosauria > Squamata > Sphaerodactylidae > Euleptes > Euleptes europaea. The sequence continues at coordinate 29,618,488 of NC_079316.1, read as the reverse complement.
GAATATTTATTGAGTATACATGGAAAGGTCATAAGTGTAGAATAAATTAGACTGTTTCTCTAGTATGGTGAAGCTTTATTTGGTTATCTGTGGCTTTATTTGGTTATCTGTGGTGGATGAATGAACTGTAATTTTAAAAGTTCTTTTTGTCCTTTATAATAATTTGAGATTCTTTCTCCAGTTGGTTTACCTTTCTTGCAGTGTTCTTGTTAGACACAAGGAGGCTGAGAAATGAAACTGGGCTTTCAGAGTTGGTTAAATATTTCAACAAAAGTGTTGTGTGAATGCAGTTGGTCTTCCAACAATTGGTTCTTGCAAATGGAAACTATCAAAAGACTATGGGTCGAAATTAATGGCCTTTTACATTTGGGGTTTGCCTCATAATGTTTTTATGTATTATTTAAGTGGTGCATAGCCATTGTTTTGTACCAGGGCAGAATTTTCCCCTTGAGAAAGAGAGAAAAGAATTTCCATAATGCAGTCTTTCCATTCTGACTGGGAACAGGAAGCTCTGTAAACCTTACAAGGAAACCTGGTCCTTGTGATTTCTAGATCTAATCATGGGTGATAAATGTCAGATAAACATCCGTAGGGTTGTATGCTTATCTGAAGCCAACCCAGCATTTGTTGCTGATTGAATCAATCTTGCCGTGTCTAGAGTTGGTTTTAAAAATAATTTCTTAGCTTTCTCTTACACAGAACACCTAACATGAATCCCTAGAAGTAGGAAAACCAGTGGTAATTAGAGAAGACAAAAATAGCACTACATGTTGTTAAGCAGAACCGTAGCATTTAAAATGTTTTATTTCCAAACATCCAGGACTGATCAGAATGGAGTTAACTTTTGTCTAGCGTGCAGATAGGGTTGCCAACCTCCAGGTAATAGCAGAAGATCTCCTGCTATTACAGCTGATTTCCAGTCAATAGAGATCAGTTCACGTGGAGAAAATGGCCGCTTTGGCAATTGAGCTCTATGGCATTGAAGTCCCTCCCCTCCCAAACCCCGCCCTCCTCAGGCTCCGCCCCCCAAATCTCCCGCCAATAGCGAAGAGGGACCTGGCAACCCTACGTGCAGAGCAGCATTCATCCTAGATGTATACTGTCCAGGAAAACAAAGAACATTGTAAGGCTTAATGTGTTCTCGTCCCACACATGAATTCTTTCTGTTCTATAAACTTAATTGATTAATTTGTGGGGATAAGAATAGGAAGAAGAATCTTGTATTTTCTTTTCTGTTGATTCTTCTTCTGGCTCCAAATCAAGAGCTCCATGGAAACGTACAGGTTACCTGGCTGATAACCCAGCCTGGTAGTGTTACCTGGCTGATAACCCATCAAGGGGACTGAAAGCTGGCATCCTTTTCCTTTCTCTCAACCAGTAGGTAATCGGCACTGTCCTTATTGTGCATCATAACATGATTATTTACTAGTAATGATCTGTAAGTATTAGAGGGAATACAATTTGAGAGGAAATTATTAGCTACGGTAGCTGAATGGAACATTAGATGGGACCTGCTAGCTCAGTGGGAAAGAGCCCTTCTGTTGGACACAGGAGGTGGTATTTTGAGTCTTGCCTTTCGCAAATGTTGGGCGTGATATCCCTAAGGCATGCTTTATTTTATTTATTATTCACATTATTTATAGTCGGCCTTTCTCATTGAGATTCAAGGTGAGCTACACAATGTAAATTCAATCAATAGAATAAGACGTCTGATAAGCACAGTCAATAGGACTTGCATTGCAGAAATCTGAAAACAACATATAAGTATTAAACATGATATGTGAACAAGGCCAAAAGGTAGAATTACAGAGGTAGATAACAGTGTATTGCGAACAAGATAATATATACGGAAAACAATATATGCTGTACAAAGTAGTGTGGCCCACAGTCTCATTCCCTTCTTGAACCATTACATCATAACATAGTCCTATTGCCTTTTAAAAATACTCTCCTGTGCAGCTGAGCAGATAAAAGGTCCCAGGTTCTGTCACTGGTGTCTCTAGGAAAAAGGATCTCACATAGCATGCGTAGGAAAGATCTCTGCTGGAGAGGTTAGAAATTCAAAGTGGACATACAAATAATATGACTCAATGTAAGCAGCTGTTTGTATGAATGTTCAGGTATAGAGATAGATTATCTTTATTACTTATATTTGTACTATGTTTGGTATTGCAGACATGTTCTGTTTGGTACTGCAAACGGAGCACTTAGACTAGTAGACATTTTGGCCTGATCCACACAAGGGCTTAAGGTAAACCATCTTACTTCTGAACTGCAGCCTCAATGTAGAGGCCAGAAAGTACATCTTCACATGTTCACAGATTTGTACGTTTTCGGTGACATATTATCTCTTTCCAAAGTATTAGAATTGTACAGAATGTCAAAATTCAGCACTAGCAACATTGTGAGATTTAGTTCTGAAGTAAAATTGACACTTTTGGCTTTTGTCAAATAGGTATTCTTTTAATGATGGCTGAAATATCAGTAGAAGGAAATTCAGTAGAAGAAATAGCTGGATAGTGTGCCTTAAGAAATCCTTGGCATATAATATTATACAATTTTTTTTTCTCCTCACCAAATTTATTCTGGGGTGTATGGCAGGAGGCCAGTACTATAGGTTGAATGCAGACGTTTTTCCTTCTGTCAGAGGCATTCAGAGCAGAATAGAGGTCACTGACACAGTAGCTTGCAAGTCGCAATGCAGAGGCAGATGGAGACAGATCTACAAAGATGGTTGCCTTTCTTTTCGAGAGGTTTGTCATGTTGTACAGGACCTAATTGGTTTAAGAGGAGATCATTATATTAAACTAGGAGAAACACAAATTATGTGAAAATTATGAAATCAGGTCATGGTTTGAATGGTATGCCTTTACTATGCCGATACTTCCTTTATTTGAATATTCCGGATCAACATAATAGTTTAATTGCAGCTACGTTTCCCCATGTGTTAGTTCCATCAACCTTTTAATCTGTTTCACATGTTCTGTGAATGGAAAAGTGTTGCTCCAGACATCTGTAAGAAATTATCTTTTTTTCTTTGACCATATATATTTTTCTGAATTGCATTTTTAAGGTCAACATACTTATGTATCACTTCTTAGGAGTTTTTTTTTTTTTTTTAAATACATCATGTTTCTTTCTTTTTCTTGTTTGCAAAAAAGGTGATATACAATGGAGTGATTTTTCTAAGACTTTAAGGAAATATCCTACTCTTTTCACAACTGAATTCAATAATTCCTTGAAAATCAGTCAAGAATTATTGATGTTTCCTTCTTTATAACTTTTGTTCAGATTAAAGGGTTTGCTTTCTAATGTATGTAATCAACAAGTGATTTTTGTAGCTGTTTGCATTAACACAATAAAAAAACCATTAAAGGCATAACATATTAAGGAGCATCAGAATTTGGCCTTTGTAGTTTGAAATCAGGTTTGAAACCTCTGTATTTGAGTTTCCAAGGCTTATGTATATCCAAGTCTGGCTAAGCTCGGGCAACAATTCTGATGTTACATAGTACAAGGTTTCCTAGTTTTCTGGTTATAATTGGTAAGTAATAAATTGCAATATAATGGTGATGATAAAGCTTATAAAACTGACCTCCAAACTCATAAATGGGTCTCCAGATATTTTAAATCCTGATTAGATTACAGCAACAGTACTGAGGTGGAGAGGGTGTTTTAACCCTTCCCCCCATCTATTATCATTGTTTCACAGTGCAGTCCTAAACGTAATTTCACACTTCTAAATCTGCTGAAATCAATGAGTTTAGAAGGATGTTACTCTGTGGGGGATTCCACTTTAAGTGGTTTCCCTTCCCCAAGCTGTTGTTAGCACTCTGCTATCATAAGGGAGGAAAATGCAGGTATGTGAGCTATGAGCGGGGAGGGACTGTGGCTGAGTGGCAGAGCATCTGCATGCAGAAGGTCCCATATTCAATCCCCGGTATCTCTAGTTAAAAGGATCTGGTAGTGGGTGATTTGAAAGACCTATACCTGAAAACCTGAAGAGAGAGCCATTGGTAGTCAGAGTAGACAATCTTCATTTTGATAGGCCAGTGGCCTGACTCAGTATAAGGTATCTTCATGTGTTCTATACAAACAGGAGTTTTGATGGAGGGACAGGGAAACTGAGCTCAGGAAAATGATGCAGGGATCAAAGATTAATCCTCCTCCTCCAGCACTGCTACTCAGATCCAATACAGATTTCATGGTAGCTGCTTTTAAGTAACACTTAAAACCACTCAGTGGTCTCTTAGTTTGGCCTTCAGTCATTACATAGTGGCCCTGATCTGGATGGCCCAGGCCAGCCTGATCTCGTCAGATCTCAGAAGCTAAGCAGGGTCGGCCTGGGTTAGTACTTAGATGAGAGACCATCAAGTCCAGGGGTGCTATGTAGTGGAAGGCAATGGCAAACCACCTCTGTTAATCTCTTGCCTTGAAAACCCCACTGGGTTGCTATATGTCAGCTGCGACTTGATGGCACTTTTCACACACATAATTATATAGCAATTTCCTTAAGCAATCAAAGAATTCCATATACATTTTCCAGCAGGTCAGTCTTATAATCCCATTGTACCAGCACCTCTTATGCCAGGGTTATTTATCATAACATCATCAGGATCCTTGGCCTTGGCAAGGAAACAGCTACCTATAAATTAATTAATTAATAATAATCAGCTCCTTCTGCAGCAATGTCGAAAGTGCAGTAATGTCAGCAGAAACAAAAGCTAATGTAGCAAAAATGAGAGCCAGTCTCACAGTATCCCTGGCCACTCTGCCATCCCTTGGCACAATATCCTTTACTGGCAACATCCTCACATTACCTGTGCAAAGAAAGCACCAATCAGCATGTGGCAGCAGCAGAGATGTTGAAATGACATCATAGAAACTGTGCACACCCTCTTCTACATACAGTGCGTGAGCAAATTGCCAGGAGCAACCTACCATGTTTCCCAGCATAGGCCTCTGTAGCCTGTTGGTTAAGAGCCTTGTATTTGACACTCATAAGCCAGAGGCTTCTGCAGAGAGATGTTCAAGTCATACTGTGGTAACAGTGCTTTCACAAATGCTATCCATATCGCTGCATACCACAATTCTGTGTGATTAAAAACAAACATTTTGTAATTGAAAGGTATCTAATATTAATCACATTTGTTAATTCAGGGTCAGATTTTTCATTAAAAGAGAAGAATTATTATTAGTACTAGTATTTACAAAAACGGTGGGTGACAGGAGTTGCCTTAAAAGAGGCATTCTTTCTCTGGTGCGTGATGGAAATGAATTCATCTAGGTTGGCACTGTCCACTAATGTACGCCTGTGCATAGTGGCCAAAAAATGAAGAATGCTTTTCCCACCTTCAAAACCATTGTTGTGTTCAGCTCCAAGTCATCAAGTAAACAATTAAACCTTATGCTATAGAACAGTGGTTCTCAACATTTTTCCGACTGTGGCCCCCTTACGACCTTGTTTCCTTCCTGTGGCCCCCCTGTCCTACTGGTAGAAAGGTAGCTATTTAAATGTCTTGTTTGTAAATAGCCAAGGAACAAAGAAGCATAAACAGCCACACAAAATGCACACATGCAGTTCTTATTGGGAAGTGAAATTTACAAAAAATACCCCACGAAAAGGGAATACAACACACTAATAAACAACAATGTTCACATACAAGGGAGAACAAAGCCTTTACTACTGTTGCACAAGATTACAGTGATAAAAAAACCCACAGTTGCAAACAATGCATAGAAGTGCAATGAAGAAACTCATGTGTTAGGTTTTCATGTGTTTCTGTTTTCTTCACTTCTCACTTCCCTCTGTGGCCCCCTAGTCTCGTGCCGTGGCCCCCCATTTACGCAATTTCCACCTGTGGCTCCCTTGGAATATCCTGGGGCCTCCTGGGGGGCTATGGCCCCAGGTTGAGAACCACTGCTATAGAAGAGCAGGTCTACTCCAAATCACCCTCCAGCCTATTCAACAGAACTTGCTTCCAGGAAAGTGCTCTTAGGATTGCCCTGTTTATTTACTGAACCTTTGTTAGTTGGGTGGCAACCCTAATTATTGTCCCCATTTTGCAAATTTCATTTGTTTATTTATTTAAATATTTATACCCCACCACTCAAGGTGGGGCTGAGGCTGGGCAGAGTTTTGCACCAGAACGCTGTGATTCATGTGGAACATCAGACTGCAGTGTGTGCCAAAGTATTTCTGTGTAACAACTGGCATTGTGATATAAGAACTGTGTTTCACATCTCAGAATAGCTTCCCATATTTAGTCAATTTTGTTATGTTTAATCTTCCTCTGTTAAGAGAGAGAACTTCATGTTCAGAGGTGTCTTTGTTCCTCCATTCTGTGTGCTTTGTAAGAATGAATGGTAGTCTGTTCTTTGTGGTTATTTCACATTTGCAGAAATCCCTGTAGTTGGAAACTCAAAGCGCTATAGATCTGTGATTTAAAAGAAGGTACACATTTGTATCTGTGTTTATGATTGTTCTGTGTTTATTCATGCTTCCTCTTGTACAGCGAGGAACGTTTGCTTCCTTTTTTAATACAGCTACATTCCAAACTCTCAATTTAAAATAAAACAAGAATAATCTTAAGAAATGTAAGACTAGAAACACGTGTCCTTAAAAGTTCTATCTGCATACAACTCTGCAGTCCTAGAAGTGCCATGAAACTGACATTTGAATGTATGAAGACTGCTCTATTACTATTAAGAATAATGTTTTTGTGTGGTCCTTCAGTGCTGGTCCAAAAATTATGGCTGCTACGGGAAGGTCTCTTTAAATCATTCTGCCCAATGGCTGTCACCACATACTATCAAGCTATACTTGTGCAGCAGTGAATCATGCTGTTTTCTCCAGGCCGTTGCAGTCCATTTTTCCTATTGAAGAATGGTAAACAGGAGAAATGATAATGGTAAAAACATTGGCTCAGTGGTGATGGCTTTAGGAAATCTGATGGTTGGACTTAATGGTGATTCCATAGAGTCTGAGAAATGCAGGTTATGCTTCCTCATAGAATCTCATAGAATCATAGAGTTGGAAGGGGCCATACATGCCATCTAGTCCAACCCCCTGCTTAACGGAGGATCAGCCCTAGAGCATCCCTGACAAGAGTTTGTCCAGCCTCTGCTTAAAGACTGCCAGTGAGGGAGAGCTCACCACCTCCCTAGGTAGCTGATTCCACTGCCGAATACTCTTACTGTAAAAATTTTTTACCTAATATCCAGCCAGTAACTTTCCACCTGCAATTTAGACCCATTATTGCGAGTCCTATCCTCTGCTGCCAACAGGAATAGATCCCTGCCCTCCTCTAAATGACAGCCCTTCAAATACTTAAAGAGAGCAATCATGTCCCCCCTCAACCTCCTCTCCTCCAGACTGAACATTCCCTAAAACAGCATGTAAACAAACCAGAATCCTCTTTGCTTGCTGGTTTGCACCGGTTTTCAGAACAGACCTGATACTTCTGCAAAGCTGTTGCTGTCTTTTGTTTGGAACATTAATGCTTTCACACTCTGCTGCAACTTCAGTTTCGACATCTCCTGACTGTATTGGGAACGAAGTGTGGAGGTCTTAATAATCCTTGGACTCTTGGTCTGAAAGTCACTTTTGATTTCAACATGAGGGAAAGGTTTTATTTCTCAAGCGCACAAGTGGTGAAATGTCTTCCTCTAAATCTATGAAAAGAACAGTAATTCAGTATTTCTTTTCCAGAAATAATGCTCTTATGCTTTCGTGTTATATCAGCCATGTTAGCTTACAATTATCTTAAAAACTGGAACAAAAGAAAATAATAAATGCAAAGTATCTATTCCTTAATAGGCTGGTCACTCCTTCCAGTTCTGGTACAGTTCAAGTTTGAATAGTGCCAGAGCTCGAATCTACCCTCCACCCACTTTTTCCAATCCTGAACTAGGACTATTTATCCCATAAATAGTTACCTTAGAGGGCCTCATGTTCTTTCTGAATCTTTATACTTAGCCTGAGCCAGGATATTTAAAAGGAGAGAGAGAGAGAGAGAGAGATTAACTTGCAGTCAAGAGGTGTTTTCGGTGAATTCCTACTGGCTCAGCCAGAGGGAGGCTCCGAGATGGCTAATATGACTGCACTACGGCATACGGACCAGAAGAATACCAGGTTAAGAACCGGCTGTGGCAATACCCTTCTGAGTTGTAGAAGATACTCACTGCAGCCGGGTATTAAAATTGTAATGGTCTCCCATTTTCAGACATGCTGTCATTGGGCTTAACTGTCAGTCGGCAATGAACATCGGCCTTGATCCAGCCAAAATTATTTGCCGATTGTTCGACTTAAAGTTTATTTTAATCTAAGTTGTAACTAGGGAAACAAAGCAAAAACCCTGTAAGGAAAACATTTTCCATGAGATTAAACAACACCCTAGATATTTTAACTAGATATCCCCCCCCCCCCCGCAGTTTTGCTTCTGCAGATAAAACGAGGCTACACTTATTGTGCATTCTGCCAGCAAGTACTGCATGTGGAGTAGACCAGAATTTGGCTTGACCTAATATGGGGTCCAATTATATAGCTCTTATGTCCTTGTGAATGGAACATCAAACCACTACTGGGTGAAACCACTAACAGCCAGTCATTTCAGATGGAGGACATTTTAAAGAATATGTGTTTAATTCTCCCATTGAAATCCGTGAGACTTAAAAATGAATAACTTTGGCCCAGTTGTTCCTTCTAATAATAGAAAATTAAGAAATATCTAATAAGTGGCTCATGGAATAAGTAAAATAAATATCTCGGATCATATTAGTTGTATTATGGTATTTTTAACATATTTCGGAGATGACAGCAGCACATAATTACTAATATTGACTGGAGAATAGTTTAACTAGCTTTCTACCCCTCTTGGTTAATTGAGGTGCATCGTGAAAAATGGAACTTGCCACATTTGTCCTTAATGCTTCAGCAAAATGTGAGCCCAAGTGACTCTAATAGGTTATGGTATCATTCTTTATCCCATCATGCTATTAGCTCACTAAAGGAGTGAGAAGCTCAGTGCACTTTCCCCCAAGTATTGCCTTGAATAGTGTTCTGTGAAAAGAAGCAGGGGTGAAAATACAGCAAAGCCGAAGAAGAAATATATAACTCCCAAGGTGAGCTCTACACCTGGAAGGTGGAGGGCAGGCTTGCGAAGTGCAGCTAGTATGTATGTCTGATTCAAGTATACTGAAGTGAGATGTAGATATCTCTTTTCAAGTTGACTATTTCCCCGTTCATCCTATTCTCCTTTAATGGACCATACTTTAGACTAGAACTACTTGATCCTATTTGCCAAATGGGTTAGCAAAACTAGATTCTGGTTTCTAGATTCTAGATTAAGTCTTTCATGTAGATTCTGCCAGGGTCTGGAATCAGTTCTGGAAGCCTTTTTATAGTAATGAGTCCAACTGAATCCTATGTTTTGTACTCCTTGGAAAATTTCATCATAGGCCACACTGCCTATGCAGTGTTGTGTGCAGAATTGGGAAGCCTTCTAGCGACAGTACTCCACTGAATTCTGGGAAGTCCCCATTTGCCTTGTGCTGACCTGCTAGTCTATTATCAGATTCCATGCCAGAAAGGAATTTGGCCGCATATCTAATTTATACATTCCCGCATAATACAACCTCTATCCAAGGAGCCATCTAGAATACAATTGCTCATAGGACTGGGCTCTAAGCTCCCAATGCCTGTGCAGCTTATTCCGTAGTGTTGGCACTGGGGTCTGACAGTAATTGCTATGATAATGCTGTTGTGATATCTCCTCCCCCTCCTCCCCATATGCTTACTGATAGGTTTTAGATTGGTAATGGGTCAGGCTGCCTTTAGTCTATTGGGCTGAACCCAGAAAACTGGTCAAGGGGCCATAAAATCCTTGTGCAGGTGGACTGGTAGGTTTAGAGAATTTAGGATGGTTTGGTCATCATACTGGCAAGTAGACATGCATTCCATTGCCATTGAGGATGCCATTTTAGCTGAGTGAGCTCACCCTGTGCTGATGAACCATCCTTTTAAAGATCATAACATGTTCATTCTCCAAGGACTTAAAAAAAAAAAGGTTGGTGTTCTCTGCCTTGGGATGATGGACTTTAAATGTCTCTATAGCTATTTAATCTGAACATTTTATGCAGCACCTTTATTTCACCGAATTGAGGAAAGTACATTTTCAGAGTTACGGGAAGAGTCACACTGGATGCAGGACCTTACTGTGTCCAGAAATAGACCAAACTGATCATAGTCCCTACAGAGTATTCTTTTTCTACATCATCTTTCAAGACATAGTGGAAAACAGGATTCCTGACTAGAAGGAGCCTTGGTCTGATCCTGAGGTACCTCATCTTACATTCTTGTGACTGAGATAATTGTTTAAGTTATTCAAACCTTATTTACAAGTTACAAGACTGATACATTTTTAGTGTTTTCTGGTGATTTTGCATCAGCTGGTCCTATGATCATGGCCATGCTGCTATAAATCTCTCTCAGCTTCCCCTCAAGAGGCTCTGATGTCACTGAAATAGAGCTTTGCTTATCCAGATTTCATGCCTATATCTTTCTCTGTAAGGATGTCTCTGTCAAAAAAGCTCTGCATGATACAGCTTTACATAACCCTCTTTGTTCTCTGGCTAGCCACTGCAAGAAGTGTTACATGATATTTCATGCTAACAATTCAAGTATTTATTCCCATACACAAAGAAGCTCCACCCCTTTCAAACTCTCCTAATAGAAGAGAATAGTGTATGTCATTTAAGAAGTTGCCTGTTGGGTTTTCATCTTAGAGAGCCAGAGTGGTTAAGACCAGCGGACTCTAATCTGGAGAACCGGGTTTGATTCCCCACTCCTCCACATGAAGCCTGCTGGGTGACCTTGGGCCAGTCACAGTTCTCTCCGAACTCTCTCAGCCCCACCTACCTCACAAGGTGTCTGCTGTGGCGGGGGGAAGGGAAGGTGATTGTAAGTAGTTTTGAGGCTCCTTAAAGGTAGAGAAAAGTGGGGTATAAAAACCAACTCTTCTTCTTCCTCCTCCTCCTCAAAGTGCAGTAATAGCTAATATATTCGGTCTTTACTCCAGTTTCTTTTTATCCACACTTGAACTCATTTAGCAGTTTGCACTGTCTGCCATGAGCTGGTAGTTATGAGGCTAAGCTAGGAACTTCCATGCACCCAGTTCAGAGCTCCCCACTGCTATTAACTTCCCAGGTAATTATTGACTCTCAATGTCACTATTTCATTATCAGTATTTATTTATTAATGATATTTATATTCTGGCATTCTTCTACCATGAAAACTAAAGTGGCATGTGTAGGGTTCCCAGGAGGTTATCTGTCTCTAGGCTCTGAAAAAGCTGCTTTGCTGCTCTGTGTTGCTGTATTATGTGCTTGCCAACCGTAGCATTGGCCCCATCGGCTAAATGTGGGGGTAGTAATATTGGCTTACCTTACAGCTCTGTTAAAGGGATTGCTGAGATAATGGATGCAAAATATTGAGTAACACTATTATTATGTGTATGTGAATTCACCATGGACACCTGTCACCTCATCCAGATATCCTACTCCTAAGCCAGTGGTGACCAATATTTATTTATTTATTTATTCATTCATTCATTCATTCATTCATTCATTCATTCATTGCAGTTGAGTGTAGAGCTGTTGATTTGGCTAATTCCGAACTGGAAATCAGCCGAATCAACATTGATTCAGCTTTCCCCAGTTCGGAATTAGCCGAAGGCAAAAAACCCAGAAAAATGCCGAAGCCGACCTCCGCGGCTTCGGGAAAAACCGAATAAATTCGGCTTCCCCCCGCTTCAGAGCCAATTGGGAGCAAAACCAACTGGTATCAGAGCCAATTGGGAACAAATTGCTGTAACAGCAGAGCATAGGGAAGTACAGTGGTGAAGTCAGAGTGTTCAGCTGCCCTCACTCCTTCTTTGTATATAAAAGGTGAAGACATGCCATCAACAAATATGGATGCTGTCTAGCACAGCTAATTTGGCCCTGTGTGGATGACTGAAATATATCTTTTGCTGTTTCCTGGAATTTTCAGACAGTGGAACTGGGGCTGAACCTGCAGTTGTGAGTCATCGTAACAACATTACCAATTTGACAGGGTATTAAGAATGAGCATGAATGTCCCTCTTTTATCTTTTTTCTGCTACAGATACAGTACATATTTTATGCAATTATACATTTTTTACTTTTTAGATAGGATGGGGTTGGCCACATAGTTTAAAGTAGTATGATTTATTTCTGTGTGGCTGCTCTAGATTTATAAATATGTAACTAAAACCTTAAGATTGTGTTTAAATCTTAGCTTTATTTTAATTGTGCATTCCAGCCTACTGCAGATCTTTGTCAGTTATTACTGCATTATCTTTCAGCTCTATGTGATAAAACAGCTCTAGCCCTTTTAAATGAAAGTGAAAAGCATGCTTACTCATTAGATAACTGTTTGATTAGACAGTTCAGATACCTGTAATGTATGGCTGTCTTGTGAAATATTGATCTACAAATGGTCAATAATGCCTTGAAAGCGTGTCGTGTTGAAAGCAGTTCTAACTTGGGTAGGAAGTTGCAGAGCTTGTGGGTCAATCGATTGATTGAGAGCATAATGCAATTCTCTGAGTTTCACTGCAGCTCACAGAGTAAAATTGGCACTGAACACTGTGGAGCACTGTATGGGGTATTATACTTTTGGCCACAGTCTCTTCTATGTGACATGATGCAGGAGCCGCATGAGTAACCTTATAAACAAGGGCTGTGACTCTGCCCCTGTCCTAAGAGAAAGGGTTTTGACAGATGTCACCATGGTTTTTGAAGGAGTTTGAAGTGAGGCCCAGTGTAACTGTAGAGAGGAACTGTTTGGAACCTTGTTATTGTTCAGAGTACCTCTAAACACAGTCTGACTTCAGAGATAGCCTCTGCCTGTCTCTCAACCTAACCATCACCCTTGTCATTGATAGTGGGTGAGTGAATTTGAAGTGTCCTGTTTACTCAGTTGAAATGTTCATAGAATCATAGAGTTGGCAGGTACCACCAGAGTCATCTAGTCCACCCCCTGGACAATGCAGGAAACTCATAACTACCTCCCCCACACACACCCAGTGACCCCTACTCCATGCCTAGAAGATGGCCAAGATGCCCTCCCTCACATGAACTGCCCAAGGTCATAGAAACAGCATTGCTGACATTGGGCACCCCAGTAGCAAGACTCAGGATGGATCGTGTTGTATCAGTTCCACAAGAACCTAGAATACAAGGGGAGTCAAAATAACATCTCTTCAGTCAATGCGAGAAAATATAAAATGTCTCTGCAAATGGACCCAGGTCAGTCACTGGTTCACATCATTTATCCAGATCTGTGGTAGTCGGCTTGAAATGGATCCCATGGCTGGGTGGCTCAGTGATGGAGTTTTTCACCATTGGTGGCTGTCAGTAACTAGTGTTAGGTCTGGTTAACACATCATTTACATCTGTTGTCTTTTTTACTACATTTGATTATTGTCCATTTGATATGTTAAAGCTGAGTCTGTGAACTGACTCCATTTGAAATATTGTAGTCGAGATGATATGATGTCACCATGGTTTTTGAAGGAGTTTGAAGTGAGGCCCAGTGTAACTGTAGAGAGGAACTGTTTGGAACCTTGTTATTGTTCAGAGTACCTCTAAACACAGTCTGATATGAGGGCACATGAAAATTCTTGCTGGTGGTTAGATCAGTAATGGCCTGTTCTCACAGGAAAACTGTAATGGCTCGTTCATAGTTAGAGGCAACACTTTATGTTATCAAGTAATTAATCACCATGCATTGCATGACGTTCTCCATGCAGAGTAGACAACATATACATTGCCACTTGTGATATGCTCTGGAACTGTTTCAGAGTTTTAAATACAAATTTCCTTTGGGCGGGGGCTCGGTATCTGCTAAATTGCTTTTAAAAATGGAGCTATGTTGTATTTCTTAGCTGCTCTTTGCTTTAACAGTACTGAGAAGTGAGAAGGTTTGACTCACACTCACCAATTTGATCATTGACATGCTTGGTAAATCCTTTTTACTAGATATGCTGTCACTCTTTTGTGTGAAGTCATTATAATGAAAACGACAATAGGCGCAGCCAATAATGGGAGCGTTGGCAGAGAATGAACGCATAGCATTGTAGCCAATTTTGAAATGTGAGTGACTTGGCTGCTGCTATTGAATTTAGACCAGTAATTGTAATTGCACAGGATCTAATGCCATCTACAATCAATGGCTTGTGACTTACAAGTTGATAACGGAAAAGCTAATTTGTGTTTTAAACGAAACCGTGCTATATATTTATCATGCTACTGCAGTGAGTGCAGTCATTCTGAATTTTCGTTCTAGCTAGTATGTTAACTTTCGTTCCAAACTAAACATGGTACTGTTGGTTAATGATCTCTTAGACTGAAGACTGTATCTTTAGTGGCTATCTTTACGAGTCTTAAATTAATGTTACCCGATGTAAAGTTTTTTAAATGGTGGCTCAAAAGCCACTGCTTTTGCAGACTGCCTTATGGCAAGGAAGAAATCTTTTGGATGGGAAAATATGGATCCTATTTTATACATTTCCCCCAGTTCCTTAATATGACTGCTCGTAGTACTTACTGCCTTTTGGAAGTGATCATGTTCTGAGCCTCTGTGCGTGTGTGTGTTCACATGTGCCATGTATAAGCGAAAAAGATCAGGACTGCTGAACACAGTAGGCAATTGCTCCTATCAAATTGTAGACATTAAAAACCACAGCAGGTCTAGTAGTAAATGTGAACTTATAAACTGTTTAAATTAGTTCAGTGTTGGCATTAAATGTGTAGCACTTCCATTATTTTCAGGTGTACAGGATTAAATAACCAACAAAAGCACTAATACTGTCTGTGGCAGTGCAAACATCAATTTCTATTTTTTAATGCAGCTCCCAAACAAGTTAGCAATTATATATTATAACCTCCCCCCCCCCGTTTTTTCCTCTAAGGAGCTAAGAATGGCATACATGGTTCTCCATCCATTTTATCTTCACAGCAACCCCATGAGGCTGAGTGAGAATAACTGTTCCAAGGTCAGCTAAAGAAGTCACCTAGAGAGTCTTGTGGCAAGCAGAAACCTGAGTCTCCCAGGTTCCTGCTTGCCACAGTTTTCTAATCAGTACACCACACTGGACCCACATTGTACAGAACAACTTACGGAATTGTCCTGTTGAGGAGAACTAATGAAAGGAAGGGGTGGAAGACTTTTAAACCATTCATTTCTGAAAAGGGCTTTAGGGGTTTATTTGCCAGATAGCCTGCCTTTGTCTTGAAAAAAAAAATCAAGGGGTTGACAAAAAAACACCAAATTAATCAGTAAAATAAATAAATCAGTATGTAAAATTTAAATGGGGAACAATACATGTATGATTATATTAGATCCCCCAAAGCCTTCGCTTGCGTAGGAAAATATCGGTCTCTGGCCAGTTTCTTCTATTGGGTTTGAAGAGGAATAGTATAAACATAATGTGCTCTGAATAACAATAATTCTTGGAAAGGAAGGCAATATTTATTTCATCATAAATCTTTATAGAATAGGAGTAATAATAGCTTGTATGTGAACATCAACTTTTCAGCATATCCCACTTTTTCAGAGAGACATGAATTTTGTTGGTTGCTCCAGCATCTTTGAACAAGAGGGGCAAAGAACCAAAAAGACTAGTCTATCGTTTTTGCATATACACCACTTATCCTATAGTGACAATTTTATTACAGTGCTTAAACTTGGCTACTCCCTCCTAAGGTTCCTACAATTTAACAGTGGGCTTGGAACTTCTGATTGGTAATCAATAGCCTTTATATTAGAAGGGGATGGACTTCCCCCCCCTTTGCTCAAGAACGATTTGTAAATTTTAAAAGTAAACCAGGGCTGAAAATGTGTTGGATCCTAAAGAAAATGCCTGCTAATGGAAGGATTGGCCAGTTTCATCGGATTCCACTTTCCCATCGCCGTCCTCACTCCCCCACTCATACTGTTCCTGGTAGTCCCCTGCCCCTCAGAAGCATCATTTCAGGGATCATTGAGGACTGCTGGGGAAAGAGAGTGTGAGAAAGGCTTATTTCCCTGTCAGAAATCAGTTCCCATGAGGATCCATCCCAATGTTAGATTACACACTCTCATTTCTATCTAGACAAACATTTATATCCACTCAGTCATATTGGTTTGCTCATAATCACATGTAGGAGTATATAGATATGCTTAAAAAGTACCACTACATATGCTTACAACTCACATTTTTTTAGGCTAAAAGCAGCTGGGCAGAAGATTAAGACTTGGACCATGTTGTTGGGTGGCAATGGTTTTCTTTTAAAAAATATTTATCCCCATATTATTTTCTTGATCATCTGTTCCCTTCCTCTGGGGTGTTATTTACCTTGTGTGCATGGGAAAATACATTAATCATATGTGTACCAGTATGTATTTCTCTTTGAGACAAAAAAAAAAAGCTCCTATAGAGAGTGGAAAACTGTAAAGAAAATTATCAACCTCCATTTCCCTCAATGCAATGGCCCTGAGTCAAATTATCCTCTTCCCTCCATCACTGCTTTTAGGATAAATTCACACATGCACAAACAGATCCTAATCACAAATCTGGGTCATGTTTATAGTTTGGTCCTGAAATAGCCTTCATTCATGTTTTCTGCCTTTCAAAGGACAGAAATCAGTGCTGCCTGAAAAATTATTATTGTATAAATGTTGTATTGTGTGCACAAAATGTGTATACCATCACATGGACAACATGCATGCTTATTTATCATAAGCATACCTTTGAGATTTCTATTGCAGAGTCAATGAGAGTACATATGTCTATTGAGATTTCTATTGCAAAGTCAATGAGAGTTCACATTTCGTACATGGTTTCCCAGTGTGGTGTAGTGGTTGGGAGTGGTGGACTCTAATCTGTTGAACCCAGTTGGTTTCCCCACTCCTACACATGAAGCCAGCTGGGTGACTTTGGGCTAGACACAGTACTCAGCGCTCTCTCAGCCTCACCTACCTCACAAGGTGTCTGTTGTGGAGAGAGGAAGGGAAGGAGATTGTAAACTGGTTTGATTCTCCTTAAAAGGTAGAGAAAATCGGCATGTAAAAACCAACTCTTGTTCTTCTTCTTAACATAAGAAAGGCCATACTGGATCAGACCAAGGTCAATCAAGTCCAGCAGTCTGTTCACACAGTGGCCAACCAGGTCCCTCTAGGAAGCACTTCTGCTTCTTCTGCTTCTGTCATGTACAGTATAAAGTGTCTCTCTGGGATAAAGGTGTGCACACAAATTTGCAATTATTATACTTGTCCATCTGTAGAAGGGCTGGCTACTCCAAGTACGTGTGAGGATTTATTCTGGCGCTTCTGATGCTTTTTGAGGGACAGAACTGCATCATAAAAGACTGGCAAGTTGTGATCTCTTTTTATTTCTCAACACTGCAGATAGATGTTTATTAAAGTAGAATTTTATGATAAAACATTTGAAAATAATAAGTCTATAGAGGCATTTTTATTGAGCACACAAATTCAAGGGCATTGTAACCTTATAAAAGGAGGGAAGAACTGCACATTATGAGGAAAACACAGGGTTCCTAACTTTTTGCTTTACCTGTAAGGTGAATGTAGTATCAGTTCCCCCCCTACTTGCAAATATCCCTCCTCGATAATTTA
Source organism: Euleptes europaea (assembly GCF_029931775.1). Classification (NCBI taxonomy): domain Eukaryota; kingdom Metazoa; phylum Chordata; class Lepidosauria; order Squamata; family Sphaerodactylidae; genus Euleptes; species Euleptes europaea. Next base: position 29,600,790 of record NC_079316.1, on the reverse strand, counting down.
AATAGTCCTTTTCCCCACAATGCCCCACATGCACAAAATTATTAAAAATTTCCTTCAGGCTATGCATATAAGGTGTATATAAAACATAAATGAATTTTGTGTTTAGATTTGGGCCCCATTCCCAAAATTATGTATATGTACATTATGTATATGTAAATATTCCAAACTCAAAAATTCCAAAATCCGAACACATCTGATCCCAAGCATTTTGGATAAGGGATACTCAATCTGTATTGCCACTTGGGTGGTGAGTAGACTGGCAGCCCTAGTTTTCTCATTCACCTTTTCTACCAGTTCTTTCCTTACGCTTGTCTTAGCCAAAGATGTAGGACTACAATGGTGTTACTGGACTTTACCCCAATGGATATTACAACAGCAGCAACTGTGGTATAGTTAGTCTTTGCAAGCCTGTATGAAAATATCACATTTTTTTCTAACAAACGTCAACAGCTGTTTTATCAACAGTGGTAACATAAATTCTTAAAATGCTCATAATTATATGGTTTAAATTTATTTTTAAATGGTTTTGAATATTTCTTGGTGTGTTTTTTTACGTCATAGTGATATCAGTGAGTGTTGATATTTATGAACTATTTCTGACTATTCCTTTTACCAAAGAAGGTTACATATTTTAATATATTAGCTCATCTTGGATCGTGTTTTTTCCCCGTTGCCTTTTTCTAAATATTCTTTTTTAAAAGCACAGTGTTCTTTTAAGGCCATCATTGAAATCCAGCTTGCTCTTTGCCTTCTTTGATTGTTGACATTTAACAACAGCACTTCACATACACAACTGGACTTTTCTGCATTAACCACCCCATTGCAGCATCTTGTGTGTAAATCCAGCTTGCTCTTTGCCTTCTTTGATTGTTGACATTTAACAACAGCACTTCACATACACAACTGGACTTTTCTGCATTAACCACCCCATTGCAGCATCTTGTGTGTGTGTAAAGTGCCCTCAAGTCACAGCTGATTTATGGCAACCCAGTAGGTTTTTCAAGGCAAGAGACTAATAGAGATGGTTTTCCTCTTCATAGCAACCCGGGTATTCCTTGGTGGTCTCCCATCCAAGTACTAACCAAGGCCAACCCTGCTTAGCTTCTGAGATCTGACGAGATCAGACTAGCCTGGGCCATCCAGGTCAGGGTGCAGCATCTTGTACTCCCCTAAAAACCTGCTCATAAAGGTCAAGGGACCCTCCAGAGTGGGAATAAACATGATATGGATGATTGTGATTGGAAAGGATAATCTCATCCTAGTGAGTTTTCTGTACCTGTTTCTCTTTGGATCACAGCCTGTATTTTACTTTTTTTTCAAACCTTATCAGTTTTTTGTGGGACAGATGCACATACAGGATTTCTGGCTTCTGTCAAGACTTTCATACCCTACTTTTCTCTCCAAGGAGGACTCAGAACAGCACACAACATTTTTCTCTCTTCCTCCATTTTATCTTCACATAACCAATTCTGTGAGGTGTGTTAGATTGAGAGGGAGAGGGAGAGAGAGGGAGGGAGAGAGAGATATTAGACATTTTCAAAGAATTATTTGATATGGTTTTTATTAAGAATTTACTTTTAAATAAAAAAAATATTAGGCTAGGTTGGCTTTCATTTTGTTCAACTCACCAGATAAATCCAGCATATTTTTATTTGCCAGAAAGCATTCAGTCCTTAAGAATGCACTCTGCCCAATTTTGTTTTGTTTAGACCAAGCATCCATTTTAGATTATGACATTTTCCCATATCATAAGCTAGCCAGATAACCATTTTGGCTGAACTTTACTTTTCATCCCATTGAGTTCATATCTGTTTTTAAGTTCACAAGTTATCCAGCCATCCACTTGTTCATTCTTATTTAAAGTACAGTGATCTCCCTTCCTACTTCACAAAAACACCCACTTTTTTTTGTTTCTTCCACAACTCAACTAAGCTTCCTGTTATTCTACTCTGTCAGATTTTCCCTCAGTATTCTTTTCATGTTGAGTTGTGTTTGTTTGCCAGCACCTCTCTTCAGAGTTTCTCTGTTCTTTTCTCTTTTGTATTTCTGCAAACTCCTTGCGCCAGTTAATTTTTATTAGTAGCAGGCTTTGTGTCCACCCATGTGTGATTTAGCTGAAGTAATTTCTCTGTGTTCTCAGCTGAAACAATTTTTTCCTATAAATTCAGTCTGCCAGAGGAGTATTGAGGAAAACTCAAACGTCCAGTCTCCTGCAGAGATTATTAAACTTTGAAAGTTAATGCCTCATATATATCATTTTCACAGCATTTTATGTACTCTTTCTATTTGTGTATCGTGTCGAAGGGCTGCAGTGAGACACTTGGTATAAAATCAGAACTGCTGAAAACCTGGAAAATGTCCTCTTTGCATTCTCCCATCTTAATGGGGCAAGAGCATGTATTCTAAACATGAATAGGTGACTATTATTGGTATGAAGTTTACTATCATAGCTGAAGTGTGAAACCCACATTGGGGGCTTTTAAAACTTGGAGGCATAGAGAATCAAAACCATTCATACTATCGGGATTGAGGCCAGATGTAGCTGTAATGTAATGCTTGCGCCGTACAACCCATGCTTTCAAAACTGGGAGCTGGGTTTGAGAACATGCCCTCCCTTGTCCTCTTCTTCCCAGGATAAATTCTTCTTTCCTTTGTCAGCCTTAACCAGTGTCGAGGTAACCTTAGTTACATCGGCACTACCACTCACCATGGCTAATGCTAACTAATTTGTCAAAATGGGGTTGCAAACACTGGTTAAAAGGGAATCTGGTTATTGCTAATCTTGGTCAATGTCACTGCAGATGTGTGAGGGTCTCTGTCTTTGTGTCTCTGCTTTCCATCACCTGCTGTGTTATCAGTGAACTCGTAAAAGCAGTTCACACCTTCTGGTCTCAGGCGCCAGGCCTGATGGCCCATGTATCTTCCCCCCCCGCTGTTCTTCCTGCCAGTACTCCCTCAGGCCGATGCGGCCTTGGAAGTGTGATAGCCGCCCAGACTTCCTGGGATCTGTCTGATGTTTTGTATTATGCCAAGCTTGTAACTTCCCATAACAATAAGTGTGAACCCCAGTGCCCCAGTGCCCTGGAGTCAATATATTCTGTAAACCCGTATAGCCCCTCACTTGCAACTTTCTACCTGTGCCTGTCTCATCTCCTGAAGGCTTCAATAAATCGATTGTTTCTGTATCAACGTCTGAGCAACTGATTTGGAGAAGCAAACTCAGAGAGGGGGATCTCTCACATTAAGTTGCAAGTCCTTGCCTCTCGGACTGCAGCTGTACCGCTTTGGACAGAATGTCAGCCGACGAGGACACCACCCCTAACCCCGATGCCCCCAAGGAACCGGACGAGCCGGAGAAGCCGGACCCTAAAGAGGAGGGAGCCAAGCCAAAGAAACCGAAGGGTCGCGCCCCCGACCAAGATCGGGACGGACGTCCCCGGGGGCTCACTTATTGGCTGGACTCTCCCAAGGGCTGGTCGCTCTCGCGGACTGCGGCGAAGGATCGCCGGTTGGCCTTCCCCAGCACGGGACTCGAAGGGGACCCGGCCCGCAAAGAGGCCCTCATGGAGGAAGAACGAAAGCAGTGGCAGGAAGACCGCCGGGCTATGCAGGAACAGATGGAGATCATGCAACGCGTAATGGGTGAGATGGCCACGACCCTAGATGCGCTGAAATTGCAACCTCCAGCCGGTGCTCCCCCAGACGGGGCGCCAGTAGTTCCGCCCGCAACCCCTGCCCCCCCGGCCCGTCGGGACCTGAAAGTCACGTATGACGGGTCGGGAGACCAGTTGACCTTTTTTATGGTCCAAGTAGACATTTTTATGCGGGAACAAGGCCGAACCTTCGTTTCTGAGGAGTCCCGGGTGCAGTACGTGGCTTCCTTACTGCAAGGGGAGGCGGCTGCCTGGATGGTGTTGCAGTATGAACTCCGCTCGCCGGTGCTGCGAACCCTGGACGAGTTCATGGTAGCACTCCGAAACCGTTTTGAGGACCCGACTCTAGGTGAGCGGGCTAAAGCCTCCCTGATGCAACTGCGCCAAGGGACTAAGTCGGTGGCGCAGTATGCAAGTGAGTTCCAGTCACTGGCTAGCCGAATTCTGGACTGGAGTGAGGCTACCTTGGTACAATGTTTCAGGGAGGGTCTCAACCCAGACCTCCAACATTGGGCCTTCATGCAAGGGAACCCCCCGGATGTGGAAGGTTGGGTTCGCCATGCTGCTGACATCGAGAATCGCAAACAACTCCTGAACTTGTCCAAGCAACGGATTGGGCGAGACCCCAGGCCCCGGGGTGACCGTGGCCGGGAACTCCGGCAAGGGGGTGGCGGGGTCCTCTCGGCCGCGGAACGCCGCAAGCGGTTCGAGGCCGGCGTCTGCCTGATCTGCGGGGGAAAGGGTCACTTTGCATCGCAATGCCCCTCTCGCTCAGGCCGTCCGACCCCTCCCCGCCAAACCCAGGCCGAGCCGACGAAACCGGCCGCCGACAGCCAGCCTCGCCGCAGAAGTGGACCACTGAGCCGGCGCTCCGGCGCACCCTCCGCTCTCCACGCACGTCCCCAGGATGGGGCATCCGACTCTACGGTCCCATCGGGGTCCCGGATTACAAATACCGTCTTTGATTCGGACGGCTCCCCGGAGGCCACTACCCCGTCCCCCTCTTCCAGCGAGGAGGAAGAGTGGGAACAGCCGGCAAAAAACGCCGTCGGTCTGCTGTAGAGGGGGCTCCGCAGCAGACCGTCCCTATCGTTGTGCAAGGAGCTCCACCGATGGTAAGCGCCCAAGAGGACAATGTATTTGTGCGTGTCCATCTGTCCCTACCCAAAGGGGGTCCCCCGTTAGAGGTCCCCGCGTTGGTCGACTCGGGGTGTGCCCGCACCATGATAAATGAGGAAACTGCCAAGAAGTTGGGTGTCCGGCGCAAGCGGCTTCCGGGACCCCTCCGTTTTTCCCAAATGGACGGGAGTGACTTTAAACGGGGCCCGGTGACCCACAGAACTGCAGCCGTGATTATGTCCGTGGGGGAACATTGGGAACGGTTGTATTTCACTATCGCCCCTATTGTAACCCCTGTGGTGTTAGGGATGAACTGGTTAAGGGGGCACAATCCCTCCATTGATTGGGTTAAACGGGTGCTTTCCTTCCCCGAAAACCCCTGTGGGTTGCATGACAAGGAACGGGTACTCAGGACTCCAGCCGCCGCACTGGTAGGGTCCCCCGCCCCAGTCTCTCCTCAATTACCCTCTGAGTACTCGCAATTTACTGATGTTTTTGATGTTAGAGAGTGCGACGAACTGCCTCCCCACAGAGAAACGGACTGTGCCATCGAGATTGTAGGGGAAGGCAAACTGTCTAAGGGAAAGGTTTACCCCATGAGCCCTAGTGAAAAGACAGTGTTGCGAGACTATCTGGATGTCAATCTGGCGAGGGGTTTCATACGCCCCTCCAAGGCTCCTTATTCAGCCCCAGCTTTCTTTGTAAAGAAAAAGACGGGAGATTTAAGACTGTGTATTGACTTTCGCAGACTGAACGCAGTCACCCAGTCTAATGCTTACCCCCTCCCTCTTATTCCTGACCTTCTAGCACAATTAAAGGAGGGCCGAATCTTCACCAAACTGGACTTGGTAGAAGCCTACCACCGCATTCGCATCAAAGAAGGAGACGAACCCAAAACGGCCTTTTCCAGTTGTTTTGGGATGTTTGAGTACCTAGTCATGCCGTTCGGACTTTCGGGGGCTCCGAGTGTCTTTATGCAATTAATTAATGAGGTTTTGCATGATTTGCTGTTTCGGGGGGTGGTGGTATTTCTCGATGACATCCTTATTTACTCTGAAACCATGGAAGACCATGTGCGCCTAGTGCGAGAGGTGCTCCAGCGGCTGCGGGAGCACAAACTGTATGCTAAGGTGTCCAAATGTGAATTCCACCAACCCTCCATTACATTTCTGGGGTATGTGATCTCCCACCAAGGGTTGGAAATGGACCCCGCCAAGGTCCAGGCAGTGCGGGACTGGGAACCCCCCACTACCCGCCGCCAACTTCAGCAGTTTTTGGGGTTTGCCAATTTTTACCGGAACTTCATTCCTAACTTTGCCCAAGTTGCGCTTCCCCTCACTGCCCTGTTGCGTACCAAGGACAAGGGGGCTAGCGCCGCGCTTCCCTCAGCCCGTTTGCAATGGTCCCCCCAGTGCCAGCTAGCTTTTGAACGTTTGAAGCTACTTTTTTCATCCGAACCCGTTTTGGCTCACCCAGATTGCACCAAGCCTTTTGTGGTGCAAGTGGATGCCTCGGATGTAGCCATGGGCGGGGCCCTATTGCAGAGGGATGAGGGGGGACGGTTGAGACCATGCGCCTACTTCTCCAAGAAGTTTTCCCAGTCTGAAATCAACTGGGCCATTTGGGAGAAGGAGGCAGCAGCGGTCAAACATGCCCTTACCATATGGCGACACTTCTTGGAAGGGGCCGAACTGCCATTCGAAGTGTGTACCGATCACAAGAATCTTGAGGCCCTCAAGGGGGCTAGAAAACTCAATGCCAAACAGGTTCGGTGGGCCCAATTTTTCGCTAAGTTCCGGTTCACTCTCAGACATGTCCCTGGCAAAGAAAATGCCCTAGCCGACGCTTTGTCACGACTTCCCCAGTATCGCAACGATTTCGATCGCCCAGTCGACTCCCTGTTCACTCCCGAGCAGCGAGGGGAAGTTCCTAGCTTAGCCGTCACCACCCGGTCCCAAGCCCGACCACCGGAGACCCCCCCTACACTCAAAGGCATCCCGGAAGCCTTCCAACAGCGACTCCGGGACGCCTCCTTGCAGGAGGAGGAGCATCATCTCCTCCCCACTGGTCTGGAACGTACCAACACTTGGTGGGTGCAAGGGGGGAAACTGTACGTCCCCTCCTCTCTTCGCAAGGAAGTATTGGGACTTGTACATGGTGCCAGGCTAGCGGGTCATTTTGGTTTCATAAAAACGCTTCACCTGGTTCGAAGACAATTCTGGTGGCCCGGTATGAGATCTGATGTAGAGTTGTATGTGCGCAGCTGCCCCACCTGCGCCACAGCCAAGAAACGGATGGGAAAACCCCCAGGGCTTCTCAAACCGCTTGAGAGCCCCTCCCGTCCCTGGGAAGTCATCGCCATGGATTTTATCACCGACCTACCTCCGAGTCGGGGAAAAACGGTTCTTTGGGTTATCACAGACCTCTTTTCCAAACAGGTTCACTTCGTTCCATGTGCAGGCCTTCCTTCAGCCCAGGGCTTAGCTAAACTGTTCATCACACACGTCCTCAGGCTACACTCGATCCCGAGGAAGGTCCTCTCCGACCGGGGGGTCCAGTTTGTTGCCAAATTCTGGCGGGCCTTCCTAAAGTTAATGGGAGTGGAAGAGCAGGGCCTTTCTTCCGCCTATCACCCCCAAACGGATGGTCAAACAGAACGAGTAAATGCGGTGGTAGAATGTTATTTGCGTTGCTATGTAAATTTCCACCAGGACGACTGGGTCGACCTGCTGCCATTTGCCGAATATGCGTATAACAATGCGCCTCATTCCTCTACCGGCTTTAGTCCCTTCCAAGTTATATACGGGACGGATTTCGGCCCTTTCGGTTCTGCCCCCGTCTCGCCAGAGCTCCAGTCTACCCCTGACCTTCAGGAGTGGATTCAGGTGGTTAAATCCACCTGGCCATGGTTGCTCAAAAATCTGGAAAGGGCAAAAAGCAAGTACAAGGAACAAGCAGACAAACACCGGTCTCCGGGATGGGAACTCAAGGTGGGGGAGCAAGTCTATCTGTCCACCAAAAACCTCCGCTCTCTTCGCCCCTGCAAAAAACTGAGCGACCGTTATGTGGGACCTTTCCCCATTACCAGAGTAATCAACGAGGTTACTGTGGAACTGGACCTCCCAAAAACTCTGAAAGGAGTCCATCCAGTCTTTCATATAAGCCTCCTCAAACCCTATGTGGCAGCCCCCCAGTTCCACCCCCCTCCCGCACACGAGATTCCTACCGTAGTAGGAGGGGACACCCATTTGGAAATATCCAAGGTTTTAGACTCCAAATGGAAGAAAGGGAAACTGTTTTACTTTGTTCGCTGGAAAAACCTTGGCTCCGCTCATGACGAATGGGTGGCCGCACCCCACATGGCGGCTCCTCGCTTAGTCCGGGAATTCCACCTTGCTTATCCCGATAAGCCTCGTCCTCTCGGGGACCCCGGGGGGGGGCCTTAAGGGGGGCAGAATGTGAGGGTCTCTGTCTTTGTGTCTCTGCTTTCCATCACCTGCTGTGTTATCAGTGAACTCGTAAAAGCAGTTCACACCTTCTGGTCTCAGGCGCCAGGCCTGATGGCCCATGTATCTTCCCCCCCCGCTGTTCTTCCTGCCAGTACTCCCTCAGGCCGATGCGGCCTTGGAAGTGTGATAGCCGCCCAGACTTCCTGGGATCTGTCTGATGTTTTGTATTATGCCAAGCTTGTAACTTCCCATAACAATAAGTGTGAACCCCAGTGCCCCAGTGCCCTGGAGTCAATATATTCTGTAAACCCGTATAGCCCCTCACTTGCAACTTTCTACCTGTGCCTGTCTCATCTCCTGAAGGCTTCAATAAATCGATTGTTTCTGTATCAACGTCTGAGCAACTGATTTGGAGAAGCAAACTCAGAGAGGGGGATCTCTCACAAGATGTACCGTATATACTCGGGTATAAGCCGACCCGAGTATAAGCTGAGGTGCCTAATTTCACCCCAAAAATGGGGAAAAATTAGGCACCCACGTATAAGCCGACGGGGAAATGCACCCCCTCCCCCCCGCAGGCTTACCTGACCGGGGTCCAGGCGCGCAGGCAGGCGGTGGCGGTGGCCCCCTACCTGCGTGCAGGAGGCCCCGCAGGGTCAGCTAGCAAGCGGGAGGACCGGCCCGGGTGAGGTGGGGTGAGGTGGGGGGGGGGAGAAAACCCTGCTGCCCAGCAGAAGGCGGGGTGGGGTAGTGTGGTGAAGAAGCCGCCGCGCAGAAGGCGCGATCCCGCAGAAGGCACGATCGGGTGGGGTGGGGTGGGGAAGAAACCGCCACCGCGCAGAAGGCGCGATCGGGTGGGGTGGGGGTGGAGGGGAAGAAGCCGCCACTGCCGCCGCGCAGAAGGCGCGATCGGGTGGGGTGGGAGAAGGTGGGACAGCCTGCCTATCAGCTGGCCGGTGGGAGCGCACTGGGAGAGGGCCCGGAAGGCAAATTACCGTATTGACCCGAGTATAAGCCGAAGTGAATTTTTTAAGCCAAAAATCATGGCTAAAAATCTCAGCTTATACTCGAGTATATACGGTACCACTAGACAATAGTTAAGACCAACAAGGGAAAGGTAGGGGATTTTAAAGGATGTTCCTTCACTCTTCGTTCAGCTGCTTCCTGATTTGTAGATAAAGGTAAAGGTAATCTCCTGTGCAAGCACTGGGTCATTACTGACCCATGGGGTGACATCACATCATGACTTTTATTAGGCAGACTGTGTCTACAGGGTGGTTTGCCAGTGCCTTCCTCAGTCATCTACACTTTACCCCCAGCAAGCTGGGTACTCATTTTACTGACTTCGTAAGGATGGAAGGCTGAGTTAACCTTGAACCAGCTACCTGAAACCGACTTCCGTCAGGATCGAAGTAAGCAGAACGTGGACTATAGTTACTACAACTTACTATTCTGGCCATGGGAATTCTGATGTGGAGCCTAAGGTTTATTGGGGGGAGGCAGCATAATATCCTCAGCCACCATTTTTGGATTGAAATGGATGAGGGATTAGATCTCGCTGCTTAAAAAACAGGTGTGAGCCATACATTATATATATTTTACACATATTAAATCTTATTTTTCCTCTCAAAAGACAAGACCCCAAGCAGGATATTTCCTTAAAATATTATAAGACTGGCTGCTTGACTGCTGCCTAATAGGCCACTCGATAGTATAAGTACCATTTGTCTGCCTCTTTGAGACTGGCATCTGTAATAATTTTTGTCATGTTGTAGCTCAAACGATGTCTGTGTTAGGCAATAAGATCGGTTTCCCATCTGTACTTGTAGCCTAACGATTTGTCTCTCTTCATAGTACATTAGATAATTGGTATCAACAAGGGCTCAATTTCTTCATTAATATGTATTCCCTCTCAAGTAAATCTTAGTTAACTATCTCCATGTAGCAGCTCTACCAGGAGTATAGAATAACATACGAGTAAACAAGCTATTTTGGCATACTAAGCATGACCGTGCATAAATGACTCATGGTCCTGGTTTGATACTTATGACTTAAGCAGACCTTCCCAGGGCTTAAAAATAACTTAGGTTTTAAAAGCACCCTGTGCTGAGTACTATGTATATATTACAAGATACTGTTCAGTGCCCTTTGACTTGTTTGTATCTTGCTAACTATGTTAACATATTTAGCATGGTTGGTCAAAATGTTAAAAGTGTGCTGTTCTGAAGCTGATTGCTATCTAATTACAAGCACCAAGTCCAGCTGGGACCCTTAACTTGTCACAATGGCATCATTCAGATATAACGACAAACAATTAAGCCTTATCCTGTGGTGATTTTACTTCGTGGAGGAGCTAACAAATGTTTACTCTACTCAGCTTGGTCTTCCTGCTAGCTCAAGGCATTGTGCAAGATGTTGAGCGAAGTCTTATACAAAGTCTTGCAGTAGCTTTTGGACGCATGGGGCTGCCTGTCCATTGCGCTGTCAGGATCTGTATCATCTACTCAGACTGGCAGTGGCTCTCCGTGGTCTCACACAGAGCTCTTTCACATCACCTACTACCTGTTCCTTTTAACTGAATGTGCAGGGCATGAACCTGGGACCTTCTGCATGCAAAGCAGCGGCTCCGCCACTGTGTCACAGCCCCCCTCCAAGAGCTTGCTCAAGAGTTTGCATTCTGCTGGTAGTTTGTACAAACTGTCCTATAATTTCTTTGCTGCTTTAATATGCCATCATTAGCGGTGGAAGGTGCTGTCAAGTCACAGCCGACTTATGGTGACCCTGTAGGGTTTTCAAAGCAAGAGATGATCAGAGGTGGTTTTCCATTGCCTGCCTCTGCATTGGGAACCTGAACTCTCCCATCCAAATACTAGCCAGACAATCCCTGATTACATTCTGAGATCTGATGAGATTAGGCTAGCCTGGGCTATCTAGGTACGTGCCCTCATTAACTGATGGTTTATGTGGAAAAGAGGGAGGTGCAGGGAGAAGGATGGGGTGTGTGAGGTTGAGAATTGATCCCCCGGGTTCATTCATGTAACAGCAAAGCACAGTTTGTTGCTGTGATTGAATCCTGCCAATGCCTACCCTATAACCTCTTGTAATATATATATATATCAGTTTGTTAAATGAAATTTCGAGTATTACGCAAAACCTATAAAAGCTACACATTAATGAAAATTGGATACATAAAACATATAATTACATACTTTTTAGATGTTATCAAAATCTTATTCATTTCCTCAAGCCAGATTATTTTCACACAAATGGTTAGCATTAAAATATTTGAGCTTCATAAAATACACAGGAATTAGCATAAATTGGGAATCAAAACTGGTTCCTTGCGATTAGATTAAAAATAAATAAATCCCAAAGTCCAGATTTCTCCCAACATTTCAAGCCATTCATTCTTCTTTGGAGGACCATTGTAAAATAGAAGACTAGAGATAGACCATTTGCTGCAGTGTAAAGGGTTCAGGCAGACACTCATAAGCAGCACGTGTTGTCGCTGTCATTTTGCTATCTGTAAACAGACAAGTAGCTTCATGTGCTTAGCAGCCAAGAATGCTTTAGCTAGCAATATGCAAGGAGCCCCCTCTACAGGGTCTTTTCTCACTGCTGCTGTTGCTGCTTCTCCCTTTGGCTGGCCAAGGAGAACCTGCTGAATGGGCATCCTTTGCAGCTGGCTGCACCGGAGACAGTCAAGATATGAGTTAACGGCTCTTTTTTAGATTTTTTTTACCAGGGCAAGATGCCTCTGTCAAAGGTAAGGGATTAAAATGGCCAATGAATATTGCTGATCGATAAGTGTTAAATAAGTCCATTGGTTAAAGGGATACGAAGTGCTGAATTATCTGGAATGGCTTTTACATATTCATTGTTTGATATAATTGAAGTCACCTCAGAAACATCTTTATATTTTATGTATATATCGTTTAATACTTTTTTATTGCAGATTTGAATTAAGGGTAGTGGTTTTTTCTTTGTAAGTCATCTTGGATACTTCAGTGGCAAGGCTCAGTACCTATGACAAGTGAAAATAAACAGTTAATAATCTTGCCTTTCTTCTAAAGCCTGAGTTAACTTTTGGTATTGGCCAGTGGAAACATCTGCAATTTTTCTTAATTAGCTTTGGATGCTTTTCAGTGCCTGTTCTGCTCCTCCCTCATTCTGGGTTTCTGTGTTGTTTCTCAGTGTTTCACATTTGATGGCACAGGGCCAGATTGTAATGAACATTACCATTCAGTGCTTCCAGGAATACCTTATTCCCCCTCCTTGAGTTGTTTTTTATATGCCAACTTTCTCTACCATTTAAGGAAGAATCAAACCGGCTTACAATCACCTTCCCTTCCCCTCCCCACAACAGACACCCTGTGAGAGGTGGGGCTGAGAGTGTGTGACTAGCCCAAGGTCACCCAGCTGGTTTCATGTGGAGGAGTGGGGAAACAAATCCAGTTCACCAGATTAGCATCTACTGCTCCTGTGGAGGAGTGGGGAATCAAACTCGGTTCTCCAGATCAGAGTCCACCGCTCCAAACCACTGCTCTTAACCACTACAGCACACTGGCTCTCAAAGGAAGAGGGGACATTTGCTTTGCAGCCATATTTCATTGAAAGTGTCAGAGCCATATTTCAGACTTCTGTTGACATTGTTGCACTGAAGCATGGCTTTACAGACCCAGCTACCGGGATGCATTTAAACCATGCATTTACTTCCATGACCATTTTTTTTTTCTTGTATCTCTATCACTTAAGGAATATTAAATTGATCACTGGTAAGTTGTGTTGGAGTACAGACTATGTATGGGTGTGAAAACTGGACAATTAAGAAAGTTGATAGGAAGAAAGTAGATTCCTTTGAAATGTGGTGTTGGAGGAGAGTGTTACGGATACTGTGGACTGCCAAAATAATAATAATCAGTGGGTTATAGATCTACAGCTGTCAGTTTGCAAGATCTGAGCAAGGCTGTTAAAGATAGGACGTTTTGGAGGACATTGATTTATATTGACATTGATGACAACCTGGGGCTGCCCTCGGTTATAGGCCTGGTGGAATAGTTCCGTCTTACAGGCCCTGCGGAACTCTTTATGTGAATCTTCTGTGGATAACATGATTGCTGTTTGCACTTAAGAATGTTTCTGTTCTGTGATGATAATCTAGGGTCCATAGTTAGAAGTGGCTGCAACTTCATGTTAATTTCTTGAGGTACTGGAAGAGGGAAGCAGGGTTAAATTTGGAGAAGAATGTCATGCTAATGAACTGGCAGAAAAAATAAATAAGAAAGACTACTTTTCCAGGCTACTTTCAGCCAGCCGAAATTTAAAACCAAATGCCTGTGATTTTCTCCAAAGTTAATTTTTAATGAATTCTAACTATCAAATCAGTAACATGTGGAATGCATGTTGAAAGATTTCGGCAATGAAGTAGACATGGGCATATTGTAGATTAAATTAAGGCTACAATCTTAATGGTTGTTAATTTTCAGTTTAAATTCCTTTTGGTATTAGATTTCAGTAGGATAGCACAATAAAAAGGGGACTGAAAAGTTTTGTCTGTGGATTTAAATCTTTCTCTGTACCTAACACAATTACATGGGGAAACTTGAGAAAGTGTTTAAATTAGAATGTGAAACAGGTACTTTCCATAGACTCAAATAGGAAATGTTCAGGGTCAGAGTCCATGGCCTTTCTTGAGCTTGGTAAATTTTTATCTAGTACTGTTCATTTCTTGCAATGGGGATTTTTTGTTTTAGAGAAGTGGTTCATAAAACAAGCCACAATGAAACGCTCTCAGTAAAGCAGAACAGAGCTTGACTATCCTGAAGTGTTAAGAAGTTAAAAAAAAAGAGAGATAATCCATTCAGAAAGTCTCGCTTTAATTCCTGGATCCAAGGAAAGGTAAAATTGATTTTAAAAAAGAGGAAGAGGATTTTTAAAGAGAGGAAGGCCAGTTCTCAAATAATAATTATTTTTCCTTCCATGTAACCTGATGTAAATAGGGACAGCTGAAAGATTTGTAACTTTCTAAATTGTGAGCAGGTTGCTAACCGAATAGGACACAAAACACTACATTACTCTTTGACTGTCTTCTGACTTTTGAAAAAGGCAATTGTCTGGAGAACATGCGTAAGCAAAATAAATAAAAAAAGCACCCTAACCGCAATCCTAAGCAGTTAATGGGTTTAGAATAGGGTTGCCAGGTCCCTCTTCACCACCGGCGGGAGGTTTTTTGGGTGGGGCCTGAGGAGGGTGGGATTTGGGGAGGGGAGGGACTTTGCCCTAAAAACCTCCCACTGGTGGTGAAGAGGGACCTGGCAACCCTATCAATCTCCTAATGAAACCAATGGGACTTTTAAAAAGGCCTAACTTTGGTTGAAATATGCCCCAATAGTTAATGTGTAAAAGGGGAATATAAAATACTCATGTATTTATTTATTATACTTATTTGATACATGTGAACAATCAAGGCAAGGTACAAATAACAATTATTTTGTTTCAATTGTTATTTTGTGACGGCTTGCATAGTTGTCTGAATTTAGTACTGTGGCCAAATTTACTTGCACCAGCAAGGTATTTGCTTCTCCAAATGTTCCATGGACCTTTATTGTTTGGACATATGGCTGTGTAATGTGAAGAGTAAATCTTGTGTCATTTTTACTGGGTGAACGGAAATGGCTTTAATGGGACTAAGCAAGCTATCATAAAAGTTAAAGATGCTGTTGGTGTAGCTGAAAATTACAGAGCTCAAATATACTTTACAGCACGTCCAATATAACAATGTAGTTTCCATGCCTGTGCATGTATGAATGTTATTTATTTGGCTTTTCCTATAGACACAAAAACACTGATTTTTTTATATTTTTTATTTCATTTTTTACAAAAATAGCAACTCTTAATGCTTGGGACCATGCCTGTTGGTCTCCTGATGTTCTGTTTCCTAAGGAGCTGCTGCTTTCAATTTACTTTGGCAGTATAGTGTGTGTGACTTATAGTTAGGTAGCAACCTTTGGTTGTTATTGAAGCAATATGTTTTCAGTTCAGAAAGTTGGCTTGATTGTAAAATTCCTAACACATGTGCATTTTTAGACATCTGGGTGGAGTTTGCTTTGCAAGGAAAAAAAAGAAAGAGGGAGCAACCCTGCCCCCAATGTTAAGCACCCTTTGAGCAACATGCTTAAGTCTTTGTTCAGTTGCAGCCAGACCGTGTCCCAATGACCGTTCCCAAAAATAGCTCTGTAATTTAATGCCACCCAAATTATGGTAGTGTCAAAAACTTAGAATTATTAATAACTGTGGTAAGTTCTTACTGAGGCATGAAAAGAAACTAGCATAAAATATGTCCCTTTTCAAAAATATCCTGTTTTTTTACCTTCAACTTTGATCCTAAAAGCCTCAATATTAAATGCAAATAAGATGTGTTTGCTATTGGCTGCTTCCTTCTTACAGTGCAATTTGAAAGCTTTCAAGGACGGATGTAGAAGGCAGGAGGAGTTTAGGCAAGGAAGGGCTTTGTTTAACTTCCCAAATATACGCACCTGAATTTGTTGATACATAGAGACATTAGACATGAAAATGTACCTCTTCCATAGTGCTGATTAGTTGTGTTTTGCTTTTAAAAATCTTAGTTTGTAAGGAAGGTGCTGAAATGACAGGCAGTATGTGTGTATGGGAGGGGAAGCAGGAGTGGATTTTGTGTGTGTGTGTATCGACACAATTGCGGGCTTTTTCACTAGCTGTGATAATTGCTTAGAAAGGTGTAGAGACATTAATCTGCATGGAGGATATGCTATCATTCTCTAAGGATTGGGGGTATTTGCACAATTCTAAAGCAATAGCATTCCACAAATTCTTGAAACTGGAGATGCTGGTGGTGTTTGCACATTTTTGTCATAGAGTATGTGTGAGCCCAATAAGCTTGAAAAGGAGGGATTTAAGTGGCATTTCCAAAAAGCCTGACATTACCGTATATACCCGTGTATAAGCCGACCCGCGTATAAGCTGAGGTGCCTAATTTCTCCCCAAAAATGGGGAAAAATTAGGCACCCGCGTATAAGCTGAGGGTCGGCTTATAACCCCTCCCCCGCAGGCTTACCTGACGAGCTCCTGGCGGCGAAAAGTGGCGCGGGCCTGGCGGGGGCGGCCTTCCTGCCGCTCCCGGCAGCGGGAAGCGGCGCGGGCCCGGCGGAGGTGGTGGTGCGGCCTGGCAGGGGCCAGGGCAGCCTCCCTGAAGCTGCAGGAGGCCGCCCCAGGCCGCTCCCGGCAGCGGGAAGCGGCACGGGCCCGGCCGGGGGGGGGCGGGGCGGCCTCCCTGCGGCCGCACGAGTGTTTTGAAGGCCGCTCTGGGCTGGGGAAAGGCGCGCGGGCCCGGCGGTGGCGGTGTTTCCCCTCCCTCCTCCTTCCTCCCTCCCCCCTCTACCGTATTGACCCGCGTATAAGCCGAGTTCGGCTTTTTCAGCCCATTTTTTGGGCTGAAAAACTCGGCTTATACGCGAGTATATACGGTAACTATCAGGTGATGGGGGAGGGGGAAGAAGAGGAAGAACCTGAAGGAGATGGTGCAAGTATTTTTCTTTCCCTGAGGTACCTCCTCTTGCCACCCCATTGCTCACCAACAAGTTAAGCTAGGATGGATGGATGAGAAGAGGGGAAATTCAAGGGTACCACTCATGATAATGACATTGGGTATGCCATGGTGATGTGAGTTCTCTGAGACCTCAGATTTCAGCTTTAATAAAAGAAGCTTTTTGACGGCTGATTGTCAAAGATCTCAGTTTGTTTCACCTGGAATCTGAGGTGAATGGGTTGAGCGACCCCATCTCTGTTGGGAGGTACTTTTTGATTATTACTTAATTCCTCTTAAAAAAATTCTGTGTCACGGATCCACGGATTGAGTTTATTGCTGTTCCTCACTGTTCTTTCAGTAGTGTAAGTGTATTGTGCATGTGTATGTATTATATGTATGTGGCTTCCCTCATTTTTTCGTCTTGATTACTCTTTGGTGTTGATTACTCTTGAGGAATCTCTGGTTGAGTTCTTGATTGCTGTTTAAGTCTGGGTTTCTGAGAGAACGGAACCTTGATTACTTACTGAGAAGGTTCTTTCCACGCTGAGGACGGAGGGCATCTTGATCATCGGGTGATTCCTACTGACGATCAAGATGCCCTCCTCCTCAGAGTGAGAACTGCTAAATTGCCAAGCTGCTAAATTGTCAAACTGCATCCAGAACCCCTCATGCAGAGGTGTATCCATTTTCATGTGTAAAATTTTGTAGTCTATGTTATAGGGAATTTTGTGTGTATATGTCTGTTTGAATTAAATATGTAATATTACACTCAGTATTGTAAGTTGGGAAAATGACATTTCTGTTAAATTTTCATAAGGTGCTGGTGTGAGCTGATTTAACCCCGTGGCTGTCTGCTGATGGTCAATGTTTGCACTTCAGCTTCCACCTCAACCAGGAGCTGATTAGACTGCTGTAGGAAAAGGAGTATTATTTCAGCCTCAGGTGTTTCTGCCATATCCTTTATAAAGAATAAGCATATTGATGTAACCAATGGAGTCATTGTAAGAAATACTGAGATAATACATGTGAAGTGCTTTGAATACTTGAAATTTATGCAGGTATTATTATTTCCCCCTTTCTCCCGGTGACAACTTAGGTGTCGATCTGACCTCCCTCTTTCTTTAAGATACTTTCTTTAAAGAGTGTCACTCACTGTTTAGTGATTATTATGGCAAGCCTAAAGAATGACAGATTTTGGCATTATATGTAATAGGGACAACGGCACCTCTTGTCAGCTCTTGACCCATCGAACCAGAAATCACCACAGAGACAATCAGATTCCAAGCAGATGGCTTTACTGGTCAAATAGGCAATGCAGTGCATGAAAAGCAAGATGACAGCTATGGCTTGTCTTGCCCGTTATTTGGAAATATAAGGCAGAGAAACGGCGGGAGATTACAAAGCATAAACAGAGCATTATTTCCCAGGAGTGGCGTTCCCAGGCTTTGGTATGTGTAGCCGTCCTTGAGTCTGGACGGTTCAGCAGAGAAACGAAAGGAAACATCTAAACCGAGATAACATCCTGGCATCCTGCTCCCCTTAAGTCCCCCTCCCATCTGGCAAGGGGGCTGGTCTGTCTGGGTAGGTATTGTGAAAGGCGTTGACGAGTTTGGGGGCGGAGACATCCCGTGCGCGAACCCACTCGTCATAGGTAGGGGGGAAGTGTTTCCAGCGGATCAGGTATTGCAAGGCCCCATGGTGTATGCGGGAATCCAGGATTTTGGAGACTTCGAAATGTTCCTCCCCCCCCCCACCATTATGGGTTGTTCAGGAGGCGGCTCCGGGTGCCATTGTGGGGAAGCAATATGGGGCTTTAGAAGGCTGACATGGAAAACGGGGTGCACACGCCTCAGAGTTTTGGGGAGAGACAGTTCCACCGTGACAGGATTTATGAGGCGGGTGATGGGAAATGGGCCAATGTATTTAGCACTGAGCTTATGGCAAGGACGGGTGGAGCGCAGGTTCTTGGTGGAAAGGTATACCAGGTCACCCACTTACAGGTCCCTACTGGGGGAACGATGCTTGTCAGCCTGCGCCTTGTATTTGCGCTTGGCTCGGTCCAGGTTGCTAATCAGCCAGGGCCATGTTGTACGGAGGGTGTGTGCCCAAGAGGCAATGTCGGCATCCCCCTCCCCCTCTGATCCTTCTACCGGGGTGATAGGACCGAAGTCCTGTCCATACACCGCATAAAACGGGCTGAAACCTGTGGACTGATGTACAGCGTTATTGTAGGCATATTCTGCAAAAGGCAACAGTTCCACCCAGTCATCTTGGTGGTAATTGACATAACAGCGCAAATAACATTCGAGTACAGCATTGACACGTTCGGTTTGACCATCCGTTTGGGGATGGTATGCACTAGACAACCCTTGCTCCACCCCCACCAATTTGAGAAAAGCTTTCCAAAACTTAGCAACGAAACTACTTCCGCGGTCGCAGATTATCTTGCGCGGAAACGGATGTAGTCTAAAGACATGTGACACGAAGAGGCGGGCCAACTTCTGAGCGGAGGGGATCCCCGCACACGGAACCAAATGTATTTGCTTAGAAAATAAGTCAGTGATAACCCATAACACAGTTTTTCCCCCGCTGAGAGGGAGATCCGTCATAAAATCCATAGCAATCACTTCCCAGGGTTTGCTGGGTATTTCAAGTGGTTGCAGTAGTCCTGGGGGTTTGCCTTGAGATCGTTTGACCGTGGCGCAAACAGGACAGCTGCGAATAAAAGAGTCAATGTCAGAACGCATTCCCCCCCACCAGAACTGTCTGCGCAACAGGTGAAGGGTCTTTAGGAACCCAAAGTGTCCAGCTGTTTTTACTCCATGAGCCAAATGTAAGACTTCTTTTCGGAGCGTTTTGGGCACGTATAGTTTCGAGTCTTTGTACCAGCAACCTCCTTGTTCGATTACATCGGGAGGCAGGGTTTGAGCAGAGCGTTCCATAAGGCATTGTGCCCGAAGGGAATTTAAGAAAGACTCGGAGACGGGAACCCCCCCTTTTGTACGGTGGAAGTAGGAGCAGATATGGGGGTCGACGAGGGGGAAGCGCTTACGTGCGGCGGTGCGCTGACTGTAGGCGGCTTGGTGGCCGGTTGGGTCAGAGGAGTTGGTGCGTTGGTTACTGCGTGCTTCTGTTGTGGGGGCAGTGTTTGGGATCGGGTTTGTACAGCCAGCACGGGTATGGTTTCTCTTTGCGCGGGCGTAAATAAAGAGTCTTTTGGCCGATCGAGTTTCACCGGGTATTGAGGCAGTCTGGAGAGAGCATCCGCGAGAACGTTTTGTTTTCCAGGGACATGCTTCAGGACAAAACGAAACTGAGCAAAGAAATCCACCCAACGCTGTTGTTTCGCGGACAATTTATGGGTCCCCGTGAGGGCAGCTAGATTTTTGTGGTCGGTCCAGACTTCAAAGGGTACTTTAGACCCCTCCAGGAATTGTCGCCACAGAGTAAGTGCATGGTGAACGGCTGATGCTTCTTTCTCCCAAATGGGCCAGTTCAATTGGGAGTGCGCAAACTTCTTTGAGAAGTAAGCGCAGGGGTGAAGGAGACCATTTGGTCCTCTTTGGAGAAGGGCCCCTCCCATAGCCACGTCGGAGGCATCCACTTGCACAATGAACATTTGATTCGGGTCTGGGTGCCGTAGCACGGGCTCCGAAGTGAAAAGGCGTTTGAGGGCTACAAAAGCGGCCTGGCATTGATCAGTCCACAGTATCTTAGCGGAGGGTAATGTAGCCGAGATTCCTTTACCCTTTGTTTTCAGCAGGTCGGTGATGGGCAGCGCCACTTGGGCGAAGTTAGGGATGAACCCGCGATAGAAATTAGCAAAACCTAGAAACTGTTGTACTTGTTTGCGGTTGGAGGGAGGGGTCCAATCGAGGACAGATTGGACCTTGGCCGGGTCTATGCTAAGGCCATGGTGGGAGATTATATATCCCAAGAACGTTATTTTGCTCTGATGAAATTCGCATTTAGCCAACTTTGCAAAGAGTTGGTGACTGCGCAGGCGCTGCAGAACTTCTCGGACCAGAGTGACATGCTCATCCATGGTTTTTGAATAAATAAGAATGTCATCTAAATAAACTGCCACCCCGCGGTACAGTAAATCGTGGAGGATTTCGTTGATGAGTTGCATGAAGACCCCCGGGACTCCTTTTAACCCGAAAGGCATCACAAGGAATTCAAACATTCCAAAACAGCTAGAGAAGGCAGTAAGGGGTTCGTCTCCCTCGTGGATACGGACGCGGTAGTAGGCTTCTACTAAGTCCAATTTGGAGAATATACGTCCCTCCTGCAATTGTCCCAAAATATCTGAAATCAGCGGTATAGGGTAGGCGTTGGCTTGGGTAACTGCATTGAGCTTTCGGAAGTCGATGCATAGGCGCAGGTCGCCCTCCTTTTTTTGGACGAAAAATGCGGGGGCTGAGTTGGGAGCATTCGATGGGCGAATGAACCCTCTGGCAAGGTTTTTGTCCAAAAAGTCCCGTAGTACAGTGCGCTCGGAAGCGCTCATAGGGTAAATCTTACTCTTGGTTAATGTGCAGTCCTTCACCACCTCAATTGCACAGTCAGTGGCCCGGTGGGGGGGTAAGGCATCACATTCTTTAATGTTAAAGACATCTGCAAAGTCCTGGTATACATCAGGTAGGGACGGCGGTGATGGGACATCGGAGGTTAATGCTGGAGCGGGTGGAGACAGCACCGCAACTTGCTGTCGGTGCTGATCGCATTTGGGGTTGGCAAAGGAGATAGTGTTCGTCTCCCAGTCTATACTGGGACTATGACCTTTAATCCAGTTAATTCCCAGGACCACTTCAAATCGGATAGGGGCTATGGTAAAGTCTATTTGCTCCCAGTGGGAGCCAATACCCATCGCCACCCCTGTAGTGCGATGATCAACTGGGCCCCCCTTGAAATGGCTTCCGTCCATTTGGGCAAATTGGACGGGGGCTGGTAAAGCCTCGGACTTGACTTTGAGTGCTGCAAATGTGGCCTCATTGATTAGAGTGCGACCGCAACCGGAGTCAATGAGTGCCTTAACGGGTAGTTGGGGACCACCTTTATAGTGTTGTAAAACTGCGTCCACATAAACGGTGGTTTCCACTTCCTTCACCTTGGTGGGAGCTTTCGGTTTAGCAGGAGATTCTGCAGGGGTCTGTGGAGATGCTCCACTCACCACAGACCGGAGCCGTTTTTTGACAAATCAAGGGGGGTTTCCAGGTTCAAAGCTGGAGGATTCCATGGGTTCTCTTCGTCAGAAGAAGGAGAGTTGTCCCCCAATGGGGCATTTGTAATCCGGGACCCGGCGGGGTCACTCGATGTAGGAAGATTAGATGAGTCCTCAATGTGAAGTGCAGAGGGTGTGGGTCTTCCCGGCGCTGAGCTGCGGGTGGCCGCGGTGCCTCTGCGTTGAGGTCGTCCTCGATCTCGGGCTGCCATGCTGGGGCGAAAGAGTTCAGGGCGATGTGGGCAGACTGCCTCAAAGTGGCCCAGTTCCCCACAAGTGAGGCAAGCTCCTCTTTGAAACCGTGTTTCGCGATCCTGGGGTGGACGCGCTGTCTTCCGTGGATTGGGGAGCGGTGCCTTGGGCTGGGGTTTTTGGACGCTTTTCTCCTTGTTTCTTTGGCGGACAAGGGAAATAAAGCGCCGGCGGCTTTCCACCTCCTCGGCTAATAGAATCCAATCCTTGAGGGTGTCGGGATCACCCCGCATATACGACCAGTTCAGAATGTCAGGGTGTAAGGCTTCCCTGAAATGGTGAATTAGGGTGGCTTCGGGCCAGCCCACAATTCTGCTTGCTAGTCTCTGGAATTCATCGGCAAACTCTTGAACTGGAGTAGAGCCTTGTCTTAGTTGTAGAAGCTCCGCTTTGGCTCGTTCCCCCAGAAAGGGATCTTCAAACCTCCTCCGTAAGGCAGTCATGAAATTGTTGAGGGAACGGATAGAGCGGGATCGGGTGTCGAACTGGAGGACCATCCAGTCGGCTGCTTTACCTGTCAAAAGGGAAGCCACATAGCGAACCCGGCTGTCCTCTGTAGGGAAGAACTGTCCTTGTTCTCGCATATAGCTGTCTACCTGATGCAAGAAACAGGGCAGGGTTTCGAGAGATCCATCGTAAGTAGTTTTCAATTTGAGTTGTTTCCAAGGACCGGGCATGGATTGGCCTGGTTGCACGGGTGCCCTGGGTGCAGGTAAGACGGGACCTCCGGGAACCAGGGGTTGAACAGGCACATTAGCGGGTGGCTGGGCTGGCACTCCCTGCTGAACCGGTACTGCGGCCCCCTGTGGAACGGGTTTTGCCGGGGTTGTCAGGGCCTGCTGTAACTGCCTGTTGTCCTGAAGCAAGCGTTCCATTAGCTCCTGGAGTTGTTCTACACGGCCAGATAGCTCTCGATTCTGAGCTCGTAACAGGTGAACGTCCTCACCCGGGCCACCTGTACGATGAGGTTTGCTTGTCCTAAAACTTGTGGCCCATTGAGAACTGTCCCCATACAAGTCCTCTTCCTCAGACTCCTCGGAGTCTTGGCGTCGTTCTGCGAGGCGGCGTGCGCGTTGGGTCGTGTGCGACGGGGCAAATACCGGGGAAAACGACAGACCCAATGGAGGACCGCTCCGTCCGGAGTCTTTGGGGCGGCCGCCTGTCCGCGCCCGATCCGCAGCCAACTGCTGCTCTTTGTCCCTTGCGGCTTGAGCCTCGGCTTCCGCCTTAGCCGCTTCAGCAGCTTCCCTATCCGCGAGAGCCTGTGCGCTTTCAAGTCTCAGAGCGGCAGCTGCGGTAATGTGCGGTAAAAGTTCCGTTTCCAGGAGCGTGAGTAGGGGGTTGGGCTCCCCACCTAACAATGGTTGCACTCGGACCGCAATCGTGGGTGCATCGGCCCCGAACGTCGGGGTCAAGCGTTGAGCCAAGGTGGCTATCGTGGTATCCTTTGTACAATCCGCAAAGAGGAGGGCTGTCTGGATAGCGATCCTCTTGGCTTCAGCTTGACAGTCAGCTGCATTGGGTACCAAAGAAAAACCTGCCGGTGCGGCTCCCTCCATGGTACCTTCCCCCAAGGCGACAGGACGCCTTAGAGCCGTGGATGAGAGAGTCTCACGGGCAATAAGCTTATCCAATAAACCGGTTAGTATTTGCAAGTCCTCAGTTGCCAGCCGGGCATCATCCAGCAACTGATCAAAATCCTGGAGGTCTAAACCAGCATTAGTATCCTCCGACATTAACATCCAGGGAACTCTCACTAGAGATTGCCACTGCGTCTGGATCAGTCCACTCAAGCGGCAAACCTCAGAATAGTTCTAAAGAGTTCAGCTACTATGTCCCATAGGAGAGTAGGATCCTCCGAGGAGGACTCCAGGGTTCCAGGAAGCAGTTGTCACGGTTCACTCCTAGCTCCATCCGAGTGGCAGGCGAACCCTCCAGGGCTCCAGCCTGACTAAAGAATCGATGGAGAAGAGAGATAGCTGTCATAATGTCAGCTCTTGACCCATCGAACCAGACATCACCACAGAGACAATCAGATTC
This sequence comes from Euleptes europaea, assembly GCF_029931775.1. Taxonomy (NCBI): domain Eukaryota; kingdom Metazoa; phylum Chordata; class Lepidosauria; order Squamata; family Sphaerodactylidae; genus Euleptes; species Euleptes europaea. The sequence goes on along the minus strand of NC_079316.1, from coordinate 29,576,490 downwards.
CAAGCAGATGGCTTTACTGGTCAAATAGGCAATACAATGCATGAAAAGCAAGATGACAGCTATGGCTTGTCTTGCCCGTTATTTGGAAATATAAGGCAGAGAAACGGCGGGAGATTACAAAGCATAAACAGAGCATTATTTCCCAGGAGTGGCGTTCCCAGGCTTTGGTATGTGTAGCCGTCCTTGAGTCTGGACGGTTCAGCAGAGAAACGAAAGGAAACATCTAAACCGAGATAACTACCTGACACCTCTGTTCTGTCTAAATTTTGCAACAGGGTACACTGAATTACTCCTGTTTCAGAGGGTAGCCACGTTAGCCTGCAGTGGAACAGCTAAACCCAAGTCCAGTAGCACCTTAGACACCAGCAAGATTTTTGGGGTGTAAGCTTTCAAAAGTCAAAGGGAGCTTTGGCTCTTGAAAGCTTATACCTCCAAAATCTTGTTGATCTCTAAAGTACTGCTGCCCTAGAATCTGGCTGAATGATTCCTGTAGCTGACATTAAAAGAAGAAGTGTTGGTTTTTGTATGCCGACTTTCTCTACCACTTAAGGAAGAATCAAACCGGCTTACAATCACCTTCCCTTCCCCTCCCCTCCCTACAACAGACACCCTGTGAGGTAGGTGGGGCTGAGAGAGCTCTAAGAGAGCTGTGACTACCCCAAGGTCACCCAGCTGGCTTCATGGGTAGGAGTGGGGAATCAAACCCAGTTCTCCAGATTAGAGTCCACCGCTCCAAACCACCGCTCTTAACCACTACACTACAGTGAATTTCCAGTCATTTTTATATAAATGTCTAACTTTTGGTATTATTATTATTTTATATTGTTGTTGCTGTGATTGTTGTTGTTCTTATTATATTTTGAGCAAATGTGGAAATGGCTAATTTACTGATAGTCCTTGATGCTTAGGAGCGTAATTAAGACGTTACCATCTGCCTTATTGAAGTTTGCACATGACCCAAAGCTTCCATTACATGCAGCCTGGTTATGTTTTCATTTATTTGAAAGATATTCCAAGTGTACGAGCAATCTTCTTGGCATCCATAATGACAGGAATAAATGCACATGATGGAAATCTGTGTTTAGGCAACATAAAGAATGGTTGAACTCTCATGAGAGGAAGGAATTTCTGTTTGGGAAGCTCTGTGGGGCATTTGTGGCTTGTCTTGCTGTATTTCTAAAAGGGCAGGAGAAGAGAAGACAAGGAGGGTTGGTGCTTTGGCTCCCGGAAGGAGGCCGGGTTCGCAGTTATGGTAGAGACAGAGGTGAGCAGGAAGACACAGCACTAGAGGACAGGAAATGGCGACAAGTAGGCAGGATGGGAGGTGGCTGCCTGCCCCAGTTAATCTCCTGAGGAAACCATTTCAGTTGGCCTCGTGAGGTAAAGGCTAAAAGAGAGAGTTGCCATCAGTATGTCCATGGCTGGAGCTGTCTTGTATGTCTTGAGAAAATAGCAACCACAATGAGCACATCCAAAAATATAATGTACAGTTTCATCCGATTAAAGCCTTAAACTGTGGAAACCCAGGGTTGGCACTGTTGTTACACAGCTGATAAAAGTGATTATTTTAGCCATTCCCGCTCTGCGAGAGCCTGCCTTTACACAAAAAGAACAGTTGATCCTTCCAGCTGAGCAATGCCATCTGCATCGAGCAATGTTGTGGTGTAACTGCCTAAGTGAGAGGAATTTTTGCAAGTTCTAAAAGCGGGTGGAGTGTATTCCTCTGTAATATGTTCAACAACTTCACACAGTTTCTAATAGTGATTCCTGTGATATCTTTTTTTAATGTTTTAACTTTTAAATAAATGAATTACAAAATTAGGATAAAGAAAAAAGATATAAATACCAGACAATATTATACAACATTCATCCAAAGTACTCAGCAATTCCAGTAAACCTGGCACATCAATGTTACTACAAATGAAGAAACAATTCTCTGAAACAACATAATGTACTGACACATATTTTTCTAGACAATACTGAGTCGTTGCACCAAAATTCCTGCTTAAATACTAGTGTACCAATTAAATCAACTCATCAGAATGTTCAAAGTATATTATTATTAAAAAATATTTAAAAAACTGAACTCTGAATTTACTCTTCTGGCTCCCATGAAGATACTAATACAAGTTGTCAACACACCAAGATTTTCAAAATGAGCAGGATCAATAGTATTGTGACACATTCATATATCTGGTTATTACTATTTATCATTGAACATTTTTTTGCTTTGCCTAGTTTAAACTTCCCACACCATTAAGTGGTCAATGTTCTTTCTATATACCAGGTCAACTTTCATCTACTTATCTTATATCTCTCAATTGCTGTAGAACTGTTAACTTTACAACTTTCATGTTATCCCACATTTTTAATAATCATTCTCGTTGACTAGGGAAGGATTGAGCCTTCCAGTATCATACAAATGCAATTCTAGCTGTAGTTAAGAGCGATTTCCTTGACATCTTGTTGTGCTTATTTATTTTCAGCTACTTTCTTTGGGAAATCATGGATAGGTTGAATCTGTATATATCACAAATAAATTGTGAGTATTCATTCACCTCAAGGCCAAATGAACTGTACTACATGAGCTTCTCTGGCGGGCCAAAGCCACACAACCAATTCTCTGCTTTGCTCCACAGAGTTCTTTGAATCTCTTTGTGCATGTGTGTATGTTTTTTTAAAAAATCCTTGTAATTGATGCACAGTGACTAGATCTGTACATTATAGTTGCTATATACCCAATCACTAACATTGCACATTTTACCCTATAGATGCTTATAGCAGACAGCCAAACCAGGCCATAACACCATAGTAGCAAGCCTGGTACCTGCTAGACCGACTCTTCCATTCTTTCTCTTCCAGTTGGAAGGACTTTCCAAGAAACAAGGCTCCTTTCCTAGAGTGCAAAGAAATGATCTTCAGACTACCAGGAACATAGTAATTTTAAGAGCAATGTGCCCATTGGGTGAGTGTTGATTGATAGGTGAAATTTTGGGAAAGAGAGGCCACAGATCTTGCATTCTATCTAGTGTCTATGTCTCTTTAGAGAGTCCGTTGGCCTCTGTCGACTGTGTGTATGTAGTGTAGCAAAGCATCCCTTGCCTCACATTGGTGAGTGATTCCTAGAATAAGCAACTTTTATAGGTCAGGGTGACTTTTGAATAAGATACATTGATGCATCTCAGTTACGATTTTACTATGTGAATAACAGCTTAAAGGCAAACATATAAGCTTCCCAGAGGACATTTAGTATTCCATAAAAGCTAGTGAGAGAACTTTTGAATAATCTGTTGCCATACTCGAATTGCTGCATTGCTTTGTACAATGAACTGAGGATGTCAAATGCCCAGCGAGTTTTACAAACTCTAGCTGCAGGGTAACAAAGAGAGAATTTCATATTACTAGTGTGGGTGTCTATTTTGGTGGTGATATTCACCTGGCATGTTGAAGGCTCTTTTCTAAGCAACATGTTTTTGTGGTCTATGCAGTGAAGAGTAAGTGAACTCTTAAGCTGCTTTTACTATTATTTAATACTGGCAGCCTTTCGCTGACTTATGTTAGAGGAAAGTTCGGTTTCATAAATAATTTTTGTTAATGAAGAAACAACTGCAGATGAATATCTGCTGAAATAGTTTTTGTTCAGCACATTCTGAGCTCAGGGATCCAACATACAGCTGATTACAGAGAATTATCCCAAGAGCTGCCTTCAAATTACTCTTTTTACAAAAAAGGCATTTTCATAGGCTTACTAGAAATGTAGGCAAACACAGCTGTGAGTTTAGTTATACCACAGAAAATTGTTTACTGAAACAACATATAATTTAAAAGATGCAAACAGTTAAGGAGATTAATTTTCTGAGTCATCAAAAAGTCAAATGATGTCTTTTGAAAGGCTGTCTGGCATATTAGAGTGATTTTGGGACTTTTTGACAGACTGGTTGCTCTGTCAATCAGTTTCCATCAAAATGAAGTGTACTAATGTTTTTAGGTTTTCCTTTTGGGCTTGTGAATGTAGTTATTCTAATGTCTAAGATCAGAAGCATACATGTCAAATTTGAATGATGATCCCTACCTACATAGCTAATTTATTTTGAAAAATCAGATGGACGTGATCTTTTATTTTGGCTGCAACATGAAGCCATTCCTGTTCATGCAGCTTGCATGTGTGAACAGCTGTAATGTTTGTAGGTGGATATGAGATTGCATCTCATGCTGCTTGTGGGGATATCCTGGTTTTGAGGAGCAGCGTTTTTGGGGTGGGTGGGGGATTTGGGGCTCCTGTCAGGGGGAATGTTTGGCATGATCTGATTCGGCTCTTGCCTTGTTATATTGGGATTATTATTAAGCATGAAACATTACAGCTGTCCTGCAGAGACTGGGAACAGTTCCAGAGTAAAGGTAGGGGGAAGTAGAAGCAATTAAACTTCTCCCCAAACCGTGCACAAAAATTGTTGGTTGTAACATCTCAGAGATTCCTAGCATTCAAAATAAATTCTTCTGCATCACGTGACATATAGTAGTTAAAAATGGGAAACAAGTTCTTACTTATAGGCAAATATATCAAATTGATCCATTCATGTATTAATTGCCTAGCTGTTTTTTTTTTTTAACCTTTCAAATATCATGGCTATGTAATAGCAACTGTAATAGCGCATGCTAAATTATTCAGATACCTTTAAAAGCTGAAGTTTGGGAATGCATGTAAAGTAGTGTAGTATAGAATCTAGCAACTGAGAATCACGAATGAAAACCTTTTCCCATTCTCTGTTTCTTTGCATGTACTCATCTTTACCTTTAACAATGGTTGTGTGCACAGTCAGTCTGGTTGTGTGCGCAGATCAGGGATTATACCCAAGGAAGAAACCATGCATCAAGTTAAGAACCAACCAGCTACAGTTTTGCAGGGCTGTTGTGCACACCCATTCACTTCTGTCTATGTGGAGGAACTTGGGTCACGCAGACAGAAGTAAATTTAATCAGTTGTTGTAAGGATTCCAAATACAACTATATTCGTTGTCTACAGCCCATTCCTAAAGGGGGGGGCAGTTAGGAAGCGACAAGGAGTGGTGCAGCCACGCGGCCTCCACAGAGGCTTCCCAGCTGGAATTAAAGAAAAAAAAGCTCTTAAAAAGAAAACTCGGGGGGTGGGGGAGCCCTATTCACTTTAGCGAGGTTATGCCAGCAAAATAGCTGGCGTAGCAACGCCATGGCGTGAGGAGCTGTTCCTGGGCCAAAAGGGGTTAGGAAGCTGACTAAAGGCAGCTCTGCTCCAAGGAACACCTCCCATGATGCCGGCGTGGGGAGATATGCTGGGAAAATGCTGGTGGGAGGCTGCGCCGGCATCCCAAGAGCTGTGCTCCCGCTGCGGTCCAAGGGGGCCAACATAAGTCACCTTGTGCCAACGTCTGTGCCAGTTTTCACAAGTAGCACGGATGCCGGCATAGGGGTCACACTGGCTCCTACGGGCGTTTTGCCCCTCCTTCAGGATTGCACGGTTACAGTGCAGTCCTAAAAAGTTATACCCTTCTAATGCCACTGAAATGAACAGGCTTAAGGAGGGTGTAACTTCACACTTAGAAAGTCATTTTATTCTCCCTAATGGTCCACTGTATGATGCTGCATTATCCTTACACAATTTCAAAATACAAAAAGTATAACAGTGATGTTCTGATGACATATTGCTGCTGTAGGAGATGTTTATGGACCTGCTGTTGGAAATACAATGGGTATTGCACAGGCCAATGTGATCAAATCAAAATTCAGCTAGGCCGAGTTTGCAGATACAAAGTCTTTGGCATTCACAGGGACTGACAAAATAATGAGAAGGAGCTAATGGAAACGCTACTTTGCTATCACAGCACAGAATACTTGCCAGGTTGTTGACTTGTCAACTAGAATATGTGTCTTTCTTTATTGAAGTTCTGAGGAACAGCAAGGACTAAGCCTGCATAAGCTCAAGGAACATCTGTTACTTTTTCAGCGTTCACTTACCCATTAGTTTTCCACAGTCCAGTTACAGAGGTAAAAATTATCTTTCAAAGAAGGGGGAAAAGATTGGTAAATTAAAAGCATCAACTACAACAAGAGCACAAACAGCTGACTACTGGACCATTAAATGGGTTGGCTAATTTATAGCCAAACTATCAACAGTGCTTAGATTTGTTGGTAAAAGAGGGCTGCCCATTACCTCCAGCTGACCAAACAATTCACATTGTTTCTTTGTTCACTGTCTCATGCTGGTCTCTACTGTATGATGCTTTAATGGCAAATGTTATCAAATTCACCATGTGCTTTTACTTAAGCAGGCAAGGGACTGTTGTTACTATTAAAGTTGTTATTAGTTACATGCTTTGAGTACGGTTTAGATAGTTTAATTGAGATAGCTACTAACTGATGTCATGATTTCATTTTTTTCCTTAATTGACAAATACAGAAGTCTGAATAATCTCCTGGTGTTTTTATTAATGCGTAATAGTCAGCTGTTGTTATCAAAATGTTCAACAGTATGCAAGACTGCTGGGAAATTGGCCAAACTGTAACTAGATAACATTTCTTACATCCAGGGCGATGTTTTTCCTGATCAATATGGGGTTGAGTAATTGACAGAGTTACCTGTGATACTGGTAAAAGGGGGACATATTCTATATAAACTTAGAAGTGATGCAATAAAAATCTCATATGAAACTGATGTCAAGTAAGCTCAGTGAATAGAAGACTAAGGCTGCAATCCTACAGACACTTTCCTGGTACTGAGCCCCATTGAATGAAACAGGACTTACTTCTGCGTTAGGGTTGCCAGATAGCGCCTGCATAACCACGGCCCAAACTCTTGCAGTGCCTGGAAACCTATGGGAGGGTTGTGGGCTGGGACATGGGGGAGGGCATGATGCTGGGCACGGAACTATGTCATTTCTGGTAAAAACTCGGAACTGACATAAGGTAGCACTAGGAATTGCTGGAAACTCTGTGATTAAAAACACAAATCCTTTATCATGATGTACAATAGATCTCACTTGTATTTGCCCGTTCCAAACACACACATACACACACAGAGGGAAAGAAAGAGGAGAGATAATGCTTTGTGAGGGGTTGCCCTATTCACATAAACGTCAAAGAAAGTTCCATGCAATTTTCAGTGACTATGTTGTCAAAGACGGAGGTTTTCTGACCCACTGCGTCTTTGCAAGAATGACTTGATTTCCCCGTCCCCAAACCTGGGACCCTGGAGCAAATCTCCTTCTGATAGTTTGACTGATACTGGGTTTGGACTCTTACACACGCAGCATAACACACCAACAAAAGCTGCAGGCTTTATTTAAAAGATTTTAAAAGATTAAAGAAGAGGTTCAGTCTTAAGCATAAGACAAAGAATAAGCAGGTGCAACAAAATAACAAATCTGGCTTCCTAATATACACTTACAGGCTTGGAGGAAAGCAGGATACAACATCTTCAAATTAGAATAATAATAAGAAGAATAGTTGGATTTTATATGCCAACTTTCTCTATCACTTAAGGAAGAATCAAACCGGCTTACAGTCACCTTCCCTCCCCGTAACAGACACCCTGTTAGGTAGGTGGGGCTGAGAGAGCTCTAAGGGAGCTGTGACTTGCCCAATGGCACCCAGCTGGCTTCGTGTGGAGGAGTGGAGAAACAAACCCAGTTCACCAGATTAGAGTCCACCACTCCAAACCACTGCTGTTAACCACTACACCACCACAAAGGAGCAGGTAGGATATGCAGCAAGAGGGTCTCTAGCCCATTACTGGTCCGAATGATATTATTGGGCCATGCATGGAAAACTTGTGTCTGATGGTTATAGGCTAACTTTAACTGGACCACTAACCCTCTGACCAGTATAAGCCAATGTAGAACATGCTCCAAAAGATGATTCTTAAAGAGGAACAGGATTCCACCCCTCCCATGTGACATTGCTGAGAGTAATTAAGTCAATCGCTTTGAAATTCAGAGGTGCCAATCTCAAGCTTTCCATTTTAGCTTGGGAAAAACGGAAGAGTATTAAGTGTTTGATATGAAACTCTCCCTGTGCTGTTTTTGAACACTTGGATGACCTGTCAGGAAACAGGCCATTGCTTTTAAATTTATGACATGGCCAAAGCTGATGTTTAAACTGTCAGGTTGATTGATACAGAGGTGACCATTTCTCTTGACATACATAGAGCATTCACAAGCATAAAATTGAATAGGATAACTTCTGCTTGTGTGGCACACTGCATGCTCTTCAGAGACCCCGTGGCTATACAAGAATAGCTGGGTTAAAAGTATCACGGTATTAAAAAAAAAAAAACAACCATCAGTATCTCAGAACAGTAGCCCCTTGTGCTTTTCAGAAATCGGACATACTTAGCCTAGAAAAAGCTACAGCAGTAAAAAGTAAAGTTGTAGGAGTTCTATTTGTAGGATATTATAACAAGTTGAGATGTCTTTAAGGAGCCTACTTTATGGCTATAGTAGACATGAACGAATGCACAAAAATAATTAGAAAATATAAAACTCACAGCTACATCAGATTCATAATTACTGCAGAGAAAATGGGATGCCAGAATAGACACTCTGATGAATTGGTCTGACTAATTTGCCAATTTTTTTAAAAAAGTCTTCTCACTAGTTTTTTTAAAAAATATCAAGTTCATTATTTGATGAAGACATATATTGATGGCCAGATGATGAGATATTGCTATCTTCTGCGATATGAAATGAAATTGCTGTCCCTAGGAAGCCCACACGTCCTGCTGTTTTATCTGATTTTTTTTTGCGTGATTGCAATGGGCAATGTTCAATTATTCATGCTGTAGAAAATATAACTGTAATGCTGCCAATAATTGCACTAAATGAGGGCATAAATCAGTTAGCAAAAACGCACACACCCCAAAACAAAACTTAAAGTAGGTGGTGTAAAGTAACACTAAAGCTGCAATCCTGGGCAAATATAAGTCAGTCCTATTACACTCACAGGGGCATAAACATATAAATGAGTGGGCTTTAAACTAAAGGCTTTGAATTCTAAAATGCAAACATTTCTAGGGAGGAAGTAAAAACCCTAGAAGATGCAGCCATCTTGGGCACTTCAACAAAACTTGCCTCAATGTGACATTCTGTATAGCTCTTACTGTGCATTCTTGAAGGGCAGGGGGAGTTGGCTCAGGAGCCAACATGACCCCATGGTGGTGTAAGTGCCTGGTTATCCTGGGATAATGGGCACTTATGCCACTGTGGAGAGCATCCCTGCCAGCACTGGGATGTCACGCTGCAACATGGGGCTTGGGCAGTGGCAGGGACATCCACTAGCATTCTCCCAGTGCAAATCTCTGTGCCGGTGTCCCAGGAGGTGTTCCCAGGGTGTTCTGGGGTGCGGAGTTGCCTTTAGGCAGCTTTCAAATCTCTTTTGCCCTGGGAACGTGTCCCGGGATGCCGCTTTCCCTGCTCTCAGGAATGGGCTCTCGGTATGATATGTGTCATTCAGGAGGGGGGATGAAAGCCCCTATGTTTTATCAAAAAAGTATCAGGATTGGAATCAACAGTATGGTTTAATGTTGTTGGTGTTCTGCTGTCATCTGTTTACCCGTATTTTTCTCTATTATATCCACATGTTCAGCAAAGAGGTGATTCATTATTTCTGGACTAAAAACAAAGCCGTGGCTCTGTAAAAACAGTGTAACTGCGGAGCTGAGCAGAAGGGAAATGTCTTCTGGCTCAAGTTGGTCCAGGGCTTCATAGAGAATCTTCCATGTATCCAGAACTGCATTGTGTTGGATTTTTGATAAATTACTCAAGTAGGTTCAAATGTGGGCATTTCTGTCTGTGATGATTAATTGGTGATGGTTTGCTCTTACAAGTACATTGTCTCTGTGTGTGTGTGTGCCATCAAGTCACAGCTGATGTATGGTGACCCCGTAGGGATTTCAAGGCAAGAGGCGTTCAGAGGTGGTTTGTCATTGCCTGCCTCCATGTGGGTTGAGAGTGTTCTGAGAGAACTGACTGGTCCAAGGTCATCCAGCAGGCTTCATGTAGAGGAGTGGGGAATCAATCCTGGTTGTCCAGATTAGAGTCTGCCACTCTTAACCACTGCACCATGCTGGCTCTCACATGCACATTCCCATTTGATAAAGACAACACTTGTTCCTGGGCAGGCTGTTTTGAGATGCTGAAATATAGAAGGGAAGGGGACAAGCTTCTTACTACAGGAGATTATGTGGAAGTTGTCAGAACCGCAGTCTGGCTGTAGCCTTTAGTTGTGAAAAATTTGATGGTAGAAGTTGCAGCTAAAAGCTTTACAACCATACTTCCCAACTTATGCACATTTAAAAGATACACATATAGATAGCCGTACAGTTAAGTATAACGTGCTGAGATAATTCTGTGTTTAGAAAGCTTGGCTTGCATTTTCTTCTGGCTGTCAGGCTGATTCCACAACAGCCAATTTATCACAAATTGCCATTATTCCTTCATATGGTTATTGCAGAAAATTCAGATGGTACTGCCAAACCGTTGTCATCTAGAGCTTTCCAGATTATTATGCCATCTTTTCAAGCCTTTTCAAACCATCTTTTCAAGCCAGTGTGGTATAATGGTTACAGTGTTAGAGTAGGATCTGGGAGACCCAGGTTCGAATGTCTCCCAGAAGCTTGCTGTGGAAGCTTGATTGTAGCAAATGGGACTTTGGTAAACAAATGGAAGATCTTATTTATTTATTTGTTTGTTTGTTTGTTTGTTTGTTTGTTTGTTTGTTTAGATATTTCTCCTCTGGTTTGCATTGCAAGGGGGAATCCAAACAGCTTGCAGCACTATTTTCCTCTCCTCCATTTTATTCTTAAAAACACCCTGTGAAGTATATTATGTTGAGAGAGAACGACCTGCCCAAGGTCACCCAATGAGCTTCCATCATGGCCTGGTGGAGATTCATACCTGACAGGGCAGTCCTAGGCAGAGCTAACCCTTCTAAGTGCGTGAAAGGCAATGGATTTTGAAATATAACTCTATTTAGGATTGCACTGTGGGGCTCGTGGGTTCTAGTCTGACACTCTAACCACTACCCACAATTATGTCTCTCTTGTAGAGGGGAAGAGGGAATTGCTGGGTTTTAATGGGGATACAGCACTGTATTAATGGCATAATGTAATGCTACTTCAATCCCTTTTCATGCCGATTTTCCTGTTCCCTATTGACTCTTGCCCACTCTTCACCTTTTCCCTCTTAATAAAACCTGCGTTTTCAAAACAGACTGTTATAGGAGGGAAACATGCAGTTCTAATTTGTTCACATTACACTGAAGCACAAATTTTGGATTCAGGTGGCGCATTCTGCACATAATAAAGAATGAATATGCTTTTGGCCCCTGTGTTTTCAGTCGGCAAACAAAGTGCTACTTATTGCATCCAGAGCCCTCATTATGAAACCAGAGGAAGAAAAATAGTGTTCAACAAAAGAGCGTTCAGTTCTGAAGAGCATGGTTTAGGAATACACTGAGGAACTCATCCTGACAAAAGGACTGGTAGTTTTTACAGCTAAGTGATTTATTAAACAAGGGCACACGAGGAATGTGCAGGGGGGAGGAGGCTGGGCACACTGTTTCTCCTCCCCCTTGCCTCTCTGGCTGCAATCCAAAAAACCGCTTTCCTGAAAGTGAGCCCCATTGAATAAAATACTAGATCTGTTTAGGATTCCTCCCTTGTAGGTAGTGTTACACCCACCCATGGATTTAGAAAGGGGGGAACATGCTTAGGATTGCAATATTGATCCTCTTATTGAAGGGTATGGGCAGAAAACATAGAACTGGCCTTTGGAAAGGGTGCCAACTTTTAAATCAGTCCTTCCAACCAGTCTCCTGAGCTTGCTCTGCGGTAATTGACAAGTGATGTTATTTAGCTCTATACCATGAAAACCTTCAACTGCCAACTTCGGCATCTTAAAACTCTGTTAAAGTGACAGGACTTTTTTCTGGCAACCTTATCTTATTCTTGCCCTAGCTCCCCTGAACGTAGTAGGACCTTGGAAAGGCTGGCACCATGTCCAGAGATCTCTGAAGACAGACAAAGCATGACTCTGGAAGGCTCTACAATGTAGCAGGCAGGAGAACCCTGTGGGCTGTGGCTCAGTGGTAGAGCATCTGCTTGGCAAGCAGAAGTTCCCAGGTTCGATCCCCGGCTTCTCCAGTTAAAGGGACTAGGCAAGTAGGTGATGTAAAAGACCTCTGCCTGAGACTCTGGAGAGCTGCTGCCAGTCTGAGTAGACAATACTGACTTTGATGGACCAAGGGTCTGAAGGCAGCTTCATGTGTTCATGTGACCCTGAAGAGACCAGTGCCGTGGCCCAAGAATTCTCAGGAAGTGGCGCTCCTTGTGTTGGCTGAAACAGAGTTTGCCAATCAAACCATCCTACCTTCCCAGGCCTAGGAATACTGCCTGTACACTGCTGCCTTCTGCTGCCAGGGATATTTTCCAGCAGCATAAATGAAATGCACATGTACTATCCAAGGTGATGGTGCGGTTGTTTTGATCATCTCTGGGGAACTAGTTGTCTGTCCAGTCGGACCAAAGGAGTGTAAACATGGTCCAGGGAAAGCAATAATCAAGTTCCAGAAGCAAGAGACCAGTTTAGAAAGGCCTGTAGTAGGTACTGTAGTCCAAGGCAGAAAGAAGGTAAGGTTCCTGTGGAAGTGATCAACTGGCCTAAACATCAGCATGAAAATTTGTAATGATGCCTCAAAACAAAACTGTCTTTTTGATCAAGGCATCTTCAGAGAGCAAAGCGAAAGGGGCAGTGGAGATGCTGCATTAAAACGTAATCTGCAAGCTAGTCTCACTTAAACTGATTTTATAAATGAGAAACCATTACATCAGTCCTAAAATCACCAGCATGACTGTCATTTTTTCCACTGATTTGCTCATTCTCATTTAGCCTAGCGAATATAATTATGGTAACTCCTTCACTGATTTGCTCATTCACATTTAGCCTAGCGAATACCGGTATCAGGTTTGCACCAAAGAGCACCTTTTACATATCTTTCACTGGCTGGGGTTTCTAATTATAAGTTTCTAATTATGGTAACTCCTTTTTTTATGAAGACACTTGTTTTAACAGCAGTGTATGACTAGACTGGCTTGCATTCCTGCAACTCCATATTTTTTTAGCACAACAGATATTGGTTGGAAGAATAAATTAAATAAGAGCTATTGATTTTCTTTCCTCATTGCATGCATTTCTCAATTTTACTAGGTGTCTAATATTAGAAGTTCTGCAGACTTTGACAGTATTTTAAGTTAAGCAAGCGCTATCAGGCTATTTGCTGAATAACAAAGGCTGTACTTTTAAGCACACTTTCCTGGGAATACTTCCTTCTGAGTGGGCCTGCTTAGGCTTGCCCCCTAAGAGAGCAATCCTTGTCAGGTCTACTCAGCATTTTACTCAGGTGTGTCCAATGATTATGGTTGCCAACAGTCCTGGAGAAAAATGGACTTTCACTATAAAAGAGGCTTAAAAGTAAAGGTCCCCTGTGCAAGCACGGGGTCATTCCCGACCCATGGGGTGACATCACACCCCGTAGACAAAGTCTGCTTAGTAAACGTTGGGATGTGACATCACCCTATGGGTTGGGGGTAAAGGGAAGATGACTAGGGAAGGCACTGGCAAACCACCCCTGGACATCTAGAGGACCCAAGCTGGGGGCTATTATTTGCCCCACAGATAATATTTCACAAATAAAATGGACTTTAATTACTTATTTCATGGTATGTGTAGGATGGAATTAGGAAAGCAGTTCATGTTACAAGTTTGCACTAAGGCTAGAGAAATGTTGTCTGGGGGCTGAATGCCAGAATAAAGGTAAAGGTTCCCTGTTTAAGCACCAGGTCATTCCTGACCCATGGGGTGACGTCACATCCCAGCATTTACTAGCCAGACTTTGTTTACAGGGTGGTTTGCCAGTGCCTTCCCCAGTCATCTTCCCTTTACCCCCAGCAAGCTGGGTATTCATTTTACCGACCTCAAAAGGATGAAAAGCTGAGTCAGCCTTGAGCTGGCTACCTGAAACCAACCAATTGCAAAGTGCCCATTTTCTCCAGGTAAACTGATCTCTATCGGCTGGAGATCAGTTGTAATAGCTGGAGATGTCCAGCTAGTACCTGGAGGTGTGGCAACCCTACAGGAGGAACATTCACTCTGTTCTGAGCATGAATATTTTGGGTTTTATCGTTTGGACTGGTGTCTTTTTGCTATCGATGCAGTATACAAAGCACAAACACTTTACAAAGAGCTGTTAGGAATAGGGTTGCCAGCAGTACCCTACCCCTTTAATAGAGGCTTAATGTGTGGAAATGGGCAGCTGAAGCTTTTCATGGCATGTATGTAAAACATCCCATTGAAGTTTTGTTAAAAGAACAGAACTTTTTTTTCTCCAGGCAGTTGGCAACCCTAATTAGTAGGTCAGGCTAACTCATGGCATCTGGGAAGAGTCATCAGTACTTTCTGTTGAGGGGCAAGAAACTGCTGTGTCAAGCGCGCTTCACCCTTTATATTCGACCCGGATTGTGGCTAATGTTGTCACATTTGAAAGGGGGACAGATGGGGAATATGTGGATACAAGCTGGGTAATTGCGGTGCTGCAAGCCTCATCATATGTTTGTGGACACATGGTGTGCCATCAGGAATTAAATGTTAGCTATCCTTCTGTGATGGAAATATGTCTGTTGTAGAAAATTATTTTTATTTATTTATTTATTTTTGTATTGGGACTCCACTTTTCTCCCTAATTAAGACCTCCAAAGCAGTTTACAGCAGTGTTTTCTCCTCTTCCATTTTGTCTTCACACCGGAGAGGTTGGTGAGGCTGAGAAAATGAATGGCCCAAGGTCACCTGGCCAGCTTCCATAGCAGAGTGGAGATTTAAACGTAGGTCTGCCAGATCTTAGTCCGACCACTACACCACACTTTCAGTGCACTTAGACAGAGTTGGGTGGCAACAATAGATACAGTACAAAAATAATAATCGATTAAAATAATTAAAACATATATTTTTAAAAGTAGTTATAATAGATAAGGCATAGCCAACTGGAGGTGTCCCATATATAGTTTAAATATAAATGTAGCCTCAACTGAAGGCCACAAGGGTAAATGCCTGAATCACCCTTTCTGGAAGGCTGGTCCATAGCATTAGGGCAGCAAGTGGACTCTTGTGGAAGGACCTATTATATGTTGGAATAGAGCGCAAACAGGGGCTATAAACTGGCAGGGGTGTAGACTGGTTAAATCAAGAAGAAGTAGCAAAAATACACAAAGCTACACCAAGGGCTGCCAACCTCCAGGTGGCACCTGGAGACCTCCCACTATAACAATTGATCTCCAGACGACCAATTCCCCTGGAAAAAATGGCTGTTTTGTAGGATGAACTCTATGGCATCATACCCTGCTGAGGTCCCTCTCCTCCCCAAACCCTGCCCTCCCCAGGCTCCACCCCGAAAATCTCCAGGCATTTCCCCACCCAGAGCTGGCAACTCTAGCTTCACCACTAGCAGGAAAATCCATTATGAGTTTTTCGTTTATTATTTATTTATTTATGTTAAGACTTATATTGGGCTCTTTCTCCCAGCCGAAGCTGGGCTCAGGGAGCCTCACATCAGATAAAAACACCGTGAAACAGAATAAAAGCATGCAAAAATCACCCCAGCCAAAACCAAACAATCTCTAAATAAACATCAGATGGCGCTCGTTTACTGGCGCACAGGGCCACAGCTGGCCCATGAAGCAGTCAGGGTCCCCTATAAACCATCTAATAAATAAGCAGAAAGGGGAACAGGAAGGGAGGCCAGCGATGCTGCCTTCAACCATCGGCCTGGCCAAACATCTTTGTCTTACAGGCCCTGCGCAACTGCGTTAAGTCCCACAGGACCCTGGTCTCATTGGAGAGAGAGTTCCACCAGACCGGGGCCAGGACCGAAAAAGCCCTGGCCCTGGTTGAGGACAGCCAGACACCTTTTGGGCCGGGCACCACCAGCAAGTTGGTATGTGCAGAGTATAGCGCGCTCTGGGGGGCGTACTGGTAGAGATGGTCCCGCAGATACGAGTTGCTTCAGGTGTTTCAATTTTCATTCTACAGTATGTTCATGTGTGACACAATTGGGTTTTTTTCTGCCATAGTTACATGCGTTTGACAGTTCACACGGCCTGACTGTTGCCAGTCTACTTGTCATAGTGGAAAAGAGAACACCTCCACCGTATTTCAAAGACAGCAGACATCGAATTGATCCATGGCATGCTAGCATAGGCCAGGGAAATGATTGATCTTGCTTCCTCATCCCCTCAGGAGGCCCTAATATTACAGCCCTGCCTAATTCTTTAAATCCAATGTCATCAGGGAGAATATGGTCTTTCTCCTCATTATTAAAGCAATTTCCCAGCGAGTATGCAACATATGCCCATCAACAGCTGCTATGGGAAAGTAAAAGATGGGAATAGAAATATTCCCTTAATATTGAACAAAATGCTTCCAACAGTGATCTAGTTCATGCCACAATTACCCAATTTGTCTTTAAGACGCACCAAAGCTCTTTGTGTTGCTTTTTATTAAAGCTCTCTGCTGCTGCTCATGCATCCAGCTCCCTACATACACTACCAAAGCCCTTATCAGAGAATTTCCTTTCACTAATATGTTGCGGGCGCTGTTGCACTAGGAGAGATAACCTGGTTTCCATAACTGACCTGTGCATTGCATAGTTTTGCCACAGAAGCCGCGGAGAAGCCCCCCCCCCCCAGTGGACACCAGTCCCACTCATTTCACACCAATCATCCTGGACAGCTGTTAGAAGCAAATGACTCTTAGTAAAGTGAAGTGGTTGATAGTGGGCAGCTAACAAGTCCAAGGCAAGAGCCACATTCAGATATTACATCTGCCTCTTCAAGTACTTCTGCTCTGATGCCATTCATGTTCCCATATAGTCAGAAAAAAGAGTTTCACTCTTAATGAATTCGCTACCAAAATGATTGATTTTCAGTAAGGTAGTTTCTCTTGTACTTTTGAGCCTTTTCAGTCTTCCTCACTAATAGCCAAACTGGATGTGACTGGGATGAAAAAGTGTTTATTCACATAAACTTCCCCTCGTGTATAAAACAAGAGGAGGGGTTGTGGCTCAGTGGTAGACCATTTGCTTGGCACACAGAAAGTCCCTGGTTCAATCCTCTGTATCTCCAGTTAAAAGGATCAGGTAGTCTGTGGTGTGAAAGACCTCTGCCTTACACCCTGGAGAGCCACTGCCAGTCTGAGTAGACAATACTGATGTTGATAGACTACTGGTATGAGTCATAGGGTTGCCAACCTCCAGGTAGTAGCTGGAGATCTGCTACTACAACTGATCTCCGGCCGATAGAGATCAGTTCACCTGGAGAAAATGGCAGCTTTTGCAATTGGACTGTATGGCATTGAAGTCCCTCCCCTTCCCAAACCCCGCCCTCCTCAGGCTCCTCAGGGCTTTGCTCTTGTCAGCCATATGCTAAGTTTTTTGTAAATAGAAAAAAAAATCCTCTCTGCTTCACATTTAAACACATGAATAAATACAGGTGGCCTGCTGAGCCTAAAGGAACTTGTAAGGGATAATCACCAGTTGAGGGAAGGGTTATTCTCTCCTCTCTGCTCATTGATTCTGTCCTGTGAGCATCCCTTATTGTCTTAGTTATGTTAAAAAGGAAAACACTGAGCTTGCGTTTTCCTCATAAGATGTAATACTGCCTGCACATTACTCTCAAACTATCTACCGTATATTGATTAATTTAATCATTATTCTCTCTCACGCACAACACACACACAAAGCTGGTTTATTCTGACCATTGATTGTCTAGCTCAGTATTGTCTACTCTGATTAGCAATGGTTTGCCCACAGAGAAAAGTCTTTCCTCATAGCTTGCTACTTCAGATCCCTGAACTGGATGATGAATCTGGGATTGAACGAGAATTGAACTGGGACCTTCTGCAGGAAAACATGTGCTCTACTAATGAGTCATGGCAATTCTACAAATAATTTCATCCATTTTTTAAAAAATGTTTTGTTTGAGCATCCAGAATGTTGTTTTCATTCCCCCCTCTTTCCTTATGGGCACCTTTTTCCAATTGGTAGGTATTGTGTTTTTTGCCCTGATCATCAAGTATTCTTTTTTTCCCCTCCCTTCTCTCTCTCTTTTGCAAAATAGGTGAATGTTTATTTTTTGATTTGGGAATCTGACTGGGAAGTGGGAGACCAAAGTCTTATTTACCCTCTAAATGCATGCAAACAGCCTTCTCAGACATTCTGTTCTTTCATTCGTTTATGTGTTTTAAAATGAAATAATAGTGTTTCAGAGCTGCTTGGAACCTTTTCAAGCTCTACTGGAAAAAAGGCTGTTTCTGATGATGGCACTTATCACAGTAGCTGTAAGCTGATTGTTTCCCTATGTATACACTGCATATGGATATACATCTGCTCATTTGTAAGGTGTTTAGATTTCCTTATGACTGCTTTGTAATAATCCCCCCCCCCCACTAATTTTCATTTATAAGTAGAGGTAGGCTAGTCAAATTGCAAAGCTGCATATGCATTTTTTCTGACTGCTCTTTAGCATGTAGAAGATGCAAGGCTCAGATCTCACTGGGTGCACCTCTATATGTCCTATAAAATTATCAGTGTGCATGTTATGTAGCAGAAATTATCAATGAATGGGTCACATATCAGACTAGTTTAGCGATACAGATCAGAGAAGCTGCTGCCATGGAATCTGATAATTGGCTTGCCCTACCGCCTTGTTGGAGAAACTCTGGTTAGTAATTGGATGAGAGACCACCAAGGAATACCAGGGTCGCTATTCAGAGGCAGGCAATGGCAAACCACCCCTGTAGGTCTCTTGCCTTGAAAACCCTACGGGGTTGCCATAAGTCGGCTGTGACTTAATGGTATTTTACACACACACAATACCAGACACCAAAAAGGACAGGCGGTTCCTCAAGCTGTATATAGAATGTGAAAGATTTTCCCCTATGGAAATTAATGGAAACCCATATGCTCATTGGGTATTGTGGTCGCAATGTAGGGGTGGATCCGATGGAATCTTTCCTCTGGCAGAAGGATCTGACACCCCAGATCCTAGTGTTCTGTCAACCGTGTTGAATATCATTCTGGTATAAATACATCATTTATTTTTAAAGGGAGGGGCAAGTATCAGGAAATTATTTTTGTAGCCTTCGTTGATTATTGGTAAATGCCAAAGCTGGTGGTTAATGGAAATGACATTGCTGGTGCAAAATGAAATGAAAGATTACATGAAAAAATAATAACCCAGGAAGATTGTAATCCATTAGGACGGTGAATAATTGCTTTAATGCCATCTACTAGTGACGGTTTTGTAGCTTTTCTGCTACTTGATTAAAGTAACAAGATTCATTATTTTTAATGTACGTTGTCTTTACAGTGCGTTTTTTTAAAAAAATACAATTTATCTTCTGGTAGGGGTTCTCCTTTCTCCCCTTAATTAAAAGAAATAATACACTGTGCCCTGTTTTTGGAGACTGCAGCTCTGTCAAAGTAGGCTTTCTGGAACTGTATACATGGGAGGAGCATATGAAAGTGTGATTTAGGTGCATTAACACTTTAGTGCGAGAGGAGGAAAATCGTTCCTATTTTTACTAATACCCGATTCATGTATAAGCAGATGAGAGTTAATGTCTTTTTAACCTTTATGGGATATTTATAAAAAGGCACTTTATCTGCATCATACTCTTTGCCTATCAGTTCCTTTAAAAATCCTAATGGGCTAAGCTTCGAATCATAATCTGCTTTAACTTGAATAGAAATATTCTGAATTTAGTGAATTGAGGATTAGTGACACTATTTATGCCTTGATTTTATTTTAATATGTGCACCTACATCCCCCTCCCCTTTTGCATATTTTTTTCTGTGCTGTAAATTTAGAATATATATGGGGGGGGGGGAGTTGGGAAGGAAGTGGATCACAGGCAGCTTTCTCTGAAGCCTGCGAATAAAATCTTAAAATCTATTAAGTTCCCGTCGACTACAATCTAATAAAGGAGAGGGGGGTCCTGAAAGGGACTGGGTGCTTTTTCTGTCTGTGTGGGTGAAATGCTGGTCCTGGTTAATAAACATCTCTGTGCTTCACAGAATTTGAGACTCAACCTAATTACACGCAGGAAACTTCCCTAGCGCAGTTGTTGCTACAGTAAATGTTATCGCCTAGAATGTCGTGTTCCTCTCTCTGTCCCCGTTTGACTACTGGTGAGACATGAGCTGCACGTCTGCACTCTGCACTTCGATTGGTAGAAAAGAAAGCTGCTTGTGGGGGGGGGAGAAGGAACTTTTCAGCTGGGAAACATCTGGCCAGCTTTTTGCAAGCTGTGTCAGACACCGATATCTCAAGGGTTTGGCAGCAGCACTCGCTCAAAGCTATTTCTCATGTTCTATTCTTCATTATTCGACTGCAACGCTGCAGTCGGTCTTTGCTGCCCAGCTGACATACCATGCTGGCAGCTCCCATATTTGCCGGGGCAGGCAAGCCAGCCCATAGTGTCAGCTCGTGGTCAGAGGAAATGGGCTGAAAATGTGCAGGATGTTATTGTCAGGGCAGTGAAATTGATCTGTCACTCACTGGGTAATTGAGATACAATGTACCAAGCAGGAACAGTGTGGATGTGAGAGGGGGGTGACAGTAATGAGCTGGAGGAAGAAAGGGGGGGGGAGAGATCTAGAAGGGCAGCTTCAGCTGCTAACAAGACAGATAAGGCATAAATTGCTACACCTATCTTCATTGACTTTTTGCCGCTTGCATGCTCTCCTCTCCTCCATCACAGAATAGTTCTTTTAAGTCAAAAGCAAACAGGGTTATCATTTTAAGAGAAAGGAAGAGGCCGGCTCTTCTGAAGGCTCCCCTGATGGATCTGGAGGCTGACCAAGAGGAACAGCTCTGTATACAATGCTAAACTCGAGATGACCTCCTGAATCCTGATTAATCCCCAGCCAATAATTATATCTGCACTGGTTTAATTGGTATAAACAATACTGATTACAAGAAGTAAGCAAGAGTGACTTACTTTCTCCCTGCACGTTCCACTTCAGGAAAGGCTCTTTAAGGCCTTCTGTGTTTGTATTAGTAGATGACGGATTCCATTGTAAGTTTACATGTTGGGGTCATGGCCATAGTCTGATAACACATACCTTTACTTACCCTGAAATGCAAAGGAAGGGCTAGTATCCGTTAGAGTCTGTGTGGAAAGGATAGAGGGTTTACTCAGTCTGCATGGGCATGCTTTCTGCTTTATTATAACAGACATAAGTAAATGAAAGTTAATGGCTCCTATAATTAGGGTTGCCAACCTCCAGGTAGTCCACAAGAAAAGAAGGCTCAGTGCTGTAAGGATAATTGGAGCAACCCAAAACAGCACTATAACACTATAAAGCAAATAAGTGAATTTTATAAAGTGCAAAGTGAATAAATATATACAGCATATACAAAGGGAGTACAACCAGATACAAAATTTACAATAACAATCCAATAAATATGACTTATCAAGAGGATGCCAAGGATCCTGATTCAACAGGTAAGTTCAAGTAATCAACCAATTAAGGTATCATTTGATATTAGAATTTTTTGAATCATTCAAATTCTTTTTAGGTTGCAGTTATTGGAACAAAGCCACAGGAAAAAGATGTCAGACGTGTTGTCTAGATCGGGACCACGTTTCGCATATGGCTTCTTCGGTGACCTGTATCTGTGTATCAAAAATGCATGTATTCAACTAATAAATCAACATTTATAATAGACATTAAAACATTATTTAATCAATAATAAAAAGACTATGCAAGCATAAATATTCTTACCAATAATAGATATAAGTATAAGTGCCTTAGTAGGTGTTGTCTCATAGGGACCGCAAAGATTTGTATCCAGGTCTCCAAAAGGACAGAATAGTCAAGGAAAGATAAGGATGGTATTTAAAAGTAAAAAGGATTTGGCTCTTAAATGATCGCAGCTGTAGCAGACAGGCTCAGAAAAAACTCAGAAAAAAAGGGTTCTTAAAGTGATGCTATCCTAAAAAACAGGAATAATCTAATTCATTGTTTAGACCATTGGGAGACAATGTTCCCATGGCAGTGAGCATTTACATTTAAATGTGGTTTAAAATACATTGGCAGCACCATACGTCCCGTGAGGATCAGGATCTCTGAACATTCTTCTAGAATTCGCTCCAGAAATTTAGAAGCCCCGTTCACTGCCCATTTTTTGGAAAAAGGACATGGAGATAGGGATTTCTCCTTTTGTGTTTTATGGCAATTCCGTGGTCAACCCTATGACTCGCAAAATATCCAAAAAATATTGCACCAAATGGAGACTAAACTTATTTTCCTTATGGGAACATTGTCTCCCAATGGTCTAAACAATGAATTAGATTATTCCTGTTTTTTAGGATAGCATCACTTTAAGAACCCTTTTTTTCTGAGTTTTTTCTGAGCCTGTCTGCTACAGCTGCGATCATTTAAGAGCCAAATCCTTTTTACTTTTAAATACCATCCTTATCTTTCCTTGACTATTCTGTCCTTTTGGAGACCTGGATACAAATCTTTGCGGTCCCTATGAGACAACACCTACTAAGGCACTTATACTTATATCTATTATTGGTAAGAATATTTATGCTTGCATAGTCTTTTTATTATTGATTAAATAATGTTTTAATGTCTATTATAAATGTTGATTTATTAGTTGAATACATGCATTTTTGATACACAGATACAGGTCACCGAAGAAGCCATATGCGAAACGTGGTCCCGATCTAGACAACACGTCTGACATCTTTTTCCTGTGGCTTTGTTCCAATAACTGCAACCTAAAAAGAATTTGAATGATTCAAAAAATTCTAATATCAAATGATACCTTAATTGGTTGATTACTTGAACTTACCTGTTGAATCAGGATCCTTGGCATCCTCTTGATAAGTCATATTTATTGGATTGTTATTGTAAATTTTGTATCTGGTTGTACTCCCTTTGTATATGCTGTATATATTTATTCACTTTGCACTTTATAAAATTCACTTATTTGCTTTATAGTGTTATAGTGCTGTTTGGGTTGCTCCAACCTCCAGGTAGTAGCTGGAGATCTCCGGCGATTACAACTGGTCTCCAGCCGATAGAGATCAGTTAACCTGGAGAAAATGGCCACTTTGGCAATTGGACTCTGTGGCATTGAGGTTCCTCCCTCCCCAAACCCTGCCCTCCTCAGGCTCCACCCAAAAAACCTCCCGCCAGTGGCGAAGAGAGACCTGGCAACCCTACCTATAATAGTGACTTTCTAAAGTTAAATTACAGCAGAACTAAATTTTCTAGGTGTACTTGTGGAAATCTACCAAAAAATAAGGTTTTAAAATAAACATATGCCTTATTCACCTCTTCATTTCTCTCCCCAATGTCTCTGCCCCACTCTCTCCTTCTCCCCCTCCCTCTCTCACCTTTCCCATGTATGCCTTCACTTCTTCATGGTTATACTTCACTTACCATATACATTGGGTTGCCAGCTCCAGGTAGGGAAATACCTGGAGATTTTTGGGGCGGAGCTTGAGGAGGATGGGGTTTGGGGGGGGAGGGACTTCAATGCCATACAGTCCAATTGCCAAAGCTGCCATTTTCTCAAGGTGGTAGGCTAGGACAGTAGGAGAAGAGTGCCCTTTGACAACAAGGGATCAATTTCCCTCTTTGGGGAGGGGAGGGCACTTTAGCCTGTTAGCTTATAAGATGCGTTTAGTTTAGAGGTCCGGAATTAGGAGAACAAGGAAGTCTCCTGGGGGAGAATGAGCAGAAATTGTAGTTCCTATTTCTGCAAAAGGAAATGCCGTCAGAGGAAATGCATGGATAGATATACCCCGTTTGTTGGTTTGTTTAGTTTGTTTGTTTGTTTTTCTACTGAACATTAACTTGAGCAGTACTTGTGGTAGAAAGTTAATTAATATATTCTAAATAAATGAACAGAAAATGTTCAAACACTCCATATATATATGTGTGTGTGTGTGTATGTATATTTAAAAGCTTTATAAAAGTATCATAGATAAAGAGAGGTTGTACTATGAATCTTACATGTGAAAAAAATCTATCGAATCACACTTACGGAGCTGAATTTTACATTGGCAGAGGGCCTGACGATAGCTGTTTACAAAGATATGGGACTCCAT
The DNA here is from genome assembly GCF_029931775.1 of Euleptes europaea. Lineage (NCBI taxonomy): Eukaryota > Metazoa > Chordata > Lepidosauria > Squamata > Sphaerodactylidae > Euleptes > Euleptes europaea. The sequence continues at coordinate 29,552,284 of NC_079316.1, read as the reverse complement.
ATTGTAAAGCATCCTATTTGTTTTCTAAGATCTTTGAGTGCCAGTTACCAAGACTGAATGTTTTTTGTGTCTCTTAAGACCAGACAGTAGTTCAAGAGATGGTTCTTTGGGGAAGAATGTTGCTTTGTTTTGAAAAGAGAAGGTCAAGCGTTTCATACTTGAAGGAAAAAAAATAAATCTTTTCCTTTAGCTCAAGGAATAAACAGCAGAGTATATAATATAATAAAGATGCAGCTCGTAAGGATGGAAGGCTGGGTCAACCTTGAGCCAGGTACCTGAAACTGACTTCCATTGGGATCGAACTCAGGTCATGAGCTGAGCTTTGACTGCAGTACTGCAGCTTACCCCTCTGCGCCACGGGGCTCTTATGTGAAATGCTTAGGGGCAGAAAATTAGCATTTGTAGTGAGATAATTAATTTTTAACTTCCCATCCCTTCCCTCTGTGTGTGCGTAAAGTGCTATCAAATTGTAACTGACTTATGGCAACCACAAAGGGTTTTCAAGGCATGTGATTAATTAGGGGTGGTTTGCCATTGCCTTCCTCTGCACAGTCTTCCGTGGTGGTCTCCCCTCCAAGTACTGGCCTTGCATGGTTTCCAAGATCTGACAAGATCAGGCTATACTATACTGTTCCACATTCCCCCTTCACTGTACCCTTTCCTTAAACTGACTTTCCTTTATGCCCACTGTAGATCTCACCTACACAGTTTGTTTTACTTTTCTATTGGTTGCTAAGGCAACCATCCTGAAACCCAAGAGTCAACACATATTGTCTTCTTGCAAAAACTGCTTTGGCAGATCTTATAAGATGCTGGGTCTTGTGTTCAATAGTAAATGCTAGGTGATGTCAGAATTAAATATGGAGTAACAGTTCCCTGCAAAAGTCTGTGTGCATTTTATTTGTGATGATAGTCAAGACATCTCTCATGCATGTATATGTGTATATGGATGTATGTAGCGACCCTGGACTTTTTTGGTGGTTTCCCATCCAAGTCCTAACCGGGACCAACCCTGCTTAGTTTCCAAGATCTGACCAGATTGGCCCTGGTTGGGCCACCCATGCCAATAAGAGTGCTAATTGAAAGCACTAGAGTTCCATTGGCTAACTCTCCATGTGCTTTTCCTTCACGTGGATTTCTCCTCTGGATATAGAAAGGCATTTTATATATGAACCTGTTTCCTATCTTTTGATAGGGAAGTCTCTAAGCATCAAGAGGCCTGTCACATAGATTATCTCTGTTGTCTTCAAGAGATTCAGAAGTTTGTTTCCATTTTGATAGGTTTACATTACTTACTGGTCTGGCCCTAAGAAAAAGAAGAAGAAGAGTTGGTTTTTATATGCCGACTTTCTTTACCACTTAAGGGAGACTCAAACTGGCTTACAATCACCTTCCCTTCCCCACAGCAAACACCCTGTGAGGTAGGTGGGGCTGAGAGAGCTCTCACAGAGCTGTAACCCAGGTTACCCAGCTGGCTTCGTGTGTAGGAGTGGGAAAACAAATCGAGTTCACCAGATTAGCCTCCACTGCTCATGTGGAGGAGTGGGGAATCAAACCCGGTTCTTCAGACCACTACACCACGCTGGCTCTCTAAAGCTGGAGATCCTGCGTCTTTTCCCTGCTGGGTATCACAGTAACTGTGTTCAAGCAGAGAAGCGACAGGAACATATGTGAGGAAAGGGTTAAGTATCTCTCCCCTGTCCTACAGCTGTTTCAGTCCTGAGAGTACCTTTCATTTAAAAAAGAAATTAGGGGACAGAAATATGCAGTTGTAGGCAATATATCAGGGGTCCCCAGCGTGGCACCCGTGAACGCCATGGAGCCTGCCAACACCTTTTCAGGCGCCCCCCAAATGTTTTTAGGAAGTGGGTGGTGCCAGGTAGGGCTTTTGCCAGCAAGGCTTCTGGACTGTTGGAGATTTGATTGGCTGTGTAGATTTTTAAAAAATGTTGCTTTGGCGACAGCTGCCATTATAACACCCGGATCTACACTGTGTTAGTGAAGTTAAGCTGTGGGAATCGTTTTGTGTCTGGCTGTTCATCCTGCAGCAGCCATTTTGTGGTAGCCATTTTGTTGCTGCACCCACTATGTCAGAATTGCAAAGGTGCCTGCAGGATCAAAAGGGTTGGGGACTCCTGCAATCTTTTATTTGAACCCTTACTGAACACCATCTAAGCACTTGCCAGCCTTTCCTTTGAATCTACCGATAAAGGGAATTCTGAAGCGTTGAACAAATTTCCCTATGGCTTACTTCTTGTGTCAGTTAGCTCCGACAACTCAATGTGAACACAGCAAGCGTGGATAAGTGAGTAGCGTAGTGATTAGAGTGTTGCAATAGGAGTGTGGGGGGTACCCAGGTCCAAATTCCCCTTTGCCATGGACTCCTTGGGTGACCCTGGGTCAGTCATTTTCTCTCTGCCATACCCACCTCAAAACAGGGTAGTTTGGGGATAAAGTGAAGGAAGGGGAGAACCATGTATGCCATCCCGAACTCCTTGGGGAAATGGTGGGGTAAAAATGTAATAAATACATAAAAAATAAAGTTGCCACTTTCCCAGTCCTTCTGCAGCACTCTGTGCTCCCTGAAAATCTGCTTCCAATAGTCGGGGTGAGTTGGAATCAATGTGGGATATGCAGCACATGGCTGCAGAGAGATGGAGGAATGGGCAAACATGACCCAACCCCCATTTTTTCCAGTTCTCCCTTCCCACTGCAGCCCCCTGTGCATAGGGTTGCCAGGTCCCTCTTCGCCACCAGCGGGAGGTTTTTGGGGCGGAGCCTGAGGAGGGCGGGATTTGGGAAGGGGAGGGACTTCAGGGCCATAGGGTCCAATTGCCAAAGCGGTCATTTTCTCCAGGTGAACTGATGTCTGTCGGCTGCAGATCAGTTGTAATAGCAGGAGATCTCCAGCTAGTACCTGGAGGTTGGCAACCCTACCTGTGCACCTCCCTGCACTATTTACCAAGAGCACTCTGACCATAAGAAGCCACATTGAGCTCACAGGAGGGAGGCAGTGGACAAGGACACAGATCTTTGGTTGTTTGCAACTCATAGTTACAAAGAGTCTTCTGCCCCCTTAATGCTTAACCTTAGTTTCCCTTTCTGCAGTTTCAGTTGTTTTTGTACCTTTGCTTAGTGTAAATGATGAGCAATTGATTCCCTCCACCCTCTTTTGTTTTCTTGCCTGTTTGGAAAGTTTCAAAGTGTTCCTACTGCATTGTGTTTTCTCTAAGCCTAACGTATCTTGCTCCCTCCTAGGGCTTGGTTTCTAAACCTTTCATCATCTCAGTAGCCATCTTCTGAATCCTTTTTCTGTGCCCAGAATTGAACACAGTTCTATAAATAACCTCTTACCACTCAAGACTCTTTTTTTGCATGTGTGTTCAGTTCTCTCTCCCCCCCCCACCCGAATGTGATACTTAGATTTGTCTGTGTTTAAAGTAAACTCTCCCCTTTCTTGAAAGCAAAGTTAACGTCTGGCTTCACAAGTGTATTTCTAAATGAACCATGTTGTACGTTGATTTAGTAAAGCTGACCTGTGTTACTCATCTGCTTTCTTCGAGGCACTGATTCAGAATTTAAACATAGCATCTCAGTTCAAATACAGGATATGACTAGTATAATATTTAAACATTCCAAGGGTAGAGAGAACTTTATATAGTATAAGTCAGCAAACACATAGCTGTTAGCCTTCGTACAACACATGTGTCTGTATATCATGTGCATTAGGAAAAGCATTTGAAGTGGCACTAAGCTGACTGTGTTTCATACTATTAGATCCAACCTGATAGCAGGGTGAGAAAGTACTAAACGGAGTGGATAAAATGAACTACGTTGTTCCTGGATATCTGGATTTACAGTCTGGATAAAAGTCACTATTTACTGTAGCAAATCAAAACATTTCATTTAGAGATTAATAATGCAGTCACTGGTAACCCGGCTTGGCTGGAAAAAAGTCCCAAATTTCATGTCATCCAAAATTAGACCTTTTAAAAATTAAGTTAGACCTTTTAAAAAATTAAACACCGTGGGTAGAAGTTTGCATATAATTTTATTTCTGTATGTCACTACATAGTTGTGTTTAAAAACGAATATGTTTTTGATATTTGAAAAGTTCTCAAACAAATTGCTTTAAAAATAATTGTTTGGAGAGCCTTTGGAATGTGTGGAATATACATAGAAGCTGCCATGCACTCCTCACGGTTTCCGGAGAAGCCTGTGTCAAGAGTCCTAGCCAGGCTGGAAGTATATGTTAATTAACCTTTTCACTATTTTTTTGTTTTATACTATAAATAACAACAACAATAGAAAACTTTAAAGAGTTTAGAACATAAGAAAAGCCCTGCTGGATCAGACCAAGGTCCATCAAGTCCAGCAGTCTGTTCACACAGTGGCCAACCAGGAGCTTCTAGGAAGCCCCCAAACAAGACGACTGCAGCAGCACCATCCTGCCTGTGTTCCACAGCACTTAAGATAATAGGCATGCTCCTCTGATCCTGGACTCTTTTTCAAGTTCATTTTTGCCTGGAAAATGTGGAAATTAAAAGTTAAGGCTCCTATCTTAACTTGTACACAATATGAACGCTTAAGATTTCCGATTTAAGCACCATCCGAACACAGTTTTCCTGGTCTTTGAATCTCAGCCTGCAACAGGCCTGGGGAAGCACTGAAAGATATGAGCTGTACAGTAACATATAGGGTTGCCAACCTCCAGGTACTAGCTGGAGATCTCCTGCTATTACAACTGATCTCCAGGAGACAGAGATCAGTTCCCCTGGGGAAAATGGCTGCTTTGGCAATTGGACTCTATGGCATTGAAGTCCCTCCCCTCCCCAAACCACGCCCTCCTCCAGCTCCACCCCCAAAACCTCCCGCCAGTGGCAAAGAGGGACCTGGCAACCCTAGTAACATATGCTTGTAAAAGTTCAACATGTAATAACAACAATCAACTTTTTGTACACTATCATAAATAAAAGAAATTACTTTGAGATCAGTTTATTATTCTTTGATAGCCAGTTACATACAAGCCATTTATGTATTGATCTTATTATGTTTTCATGCTTCCCTTCCAGGCTGGTATCCAGTGTGGAGTCTCCATCTTTCATTTGTAATACTCTGTGAGTTAGATTAGGTTGAAAGAGAGAGCCCGTCCCATGTAAGGAACAGAATGCCTGATTTGAATTTGGCCAAAGTCCAACAGCCCATCTTATTATACTACATTGACCCTGTTCCTTACATTTTATTCGGAATCAATATCAAGGTTTAACCAAAGGGCTTAGAGTAAGTCACTTGAATAATTGCATTTGAGCTATAGAGAAAAAATTGATCATGTCCCCCATGTAATGTAATGATTAAAGGAGTAAATTTCAGTGGGAACTGCCAAAAACTAAGTAAAACTAAGCTGATTTTAAATCAGTTTGGCTACTTTAGGGGGGGAAAATCTCAGAAACTCAATTGTACCAGCACAAAGTTATGATTGGTCAAAGGACTTTTTCCAAACATTTTTTTTTTACAGCTGTCCACCTAGAATTTGACAAGTGAAGCGCATGCATTGTTTCCTTTTTCCCCCCAGTGCCCTTCAGCTGAAATTGATTTGAACAAATTAAATTACATGCTAACACGCCTACACAATTACCGCTAGAGCACAGTTAGAATGGTATCTTACTTAGGGAGTGATTACAATAGCATTATGCTTGGTGGAACTGTGAACTGAACAGATGAAAAGAATGCCTAAATTTTCACTAGTGCCCATGTAATGTGATAAATTAAACAAGAAGAAGTTCTGGCAAAATTGCGAGGCGAAAAACACCAACAGAATGGCAGGGAAAGGAGATGAAAAGGGAACTGCGAACAGATGGCAAACTAGAAACATTGGATGGAAGGTTTGCCAAGGTGTGGGACAAGATCATTACACTGTGGGAAGCTTTGGAGAGTGAAATGAAAAACAACAGAATAAGCTGTCCTGTTTTTTTGTTTTTTTGTTTTTAAATATATATGTAATTTTAGGTTCTGCTTCATCTTCAAAGTCCGAGGTAGTTACGATAATCTTTTCCCACCCATGGTAGCCTCAGTTCATTGAAATGGTCTACCAGAGTGTGCACGGAAGGTGCCTTCACTTTCTGCATTCAGAAAGACGTAGGGCATTTGATAGAGGGTGAACTGTTTTAATTGGTCTACTAGTTGCTTTATTTTGTGTGTTGTTTTTATCTTGATGATCATGATTGTTTTTAGGTCTTTGCAATTTGATGCCTTAAGATAAGGAGGGATAAAAATATTCAGAACATATACACAAATAGAATCTAGGTGGAGACTGTTACACTTCCTTACTCAGCAAAGTTTGGGCTGCAGTTTTATATTGTGGTTCTGGTATTTCTGGCTAGGAGCTAATGATTGTTTGTAATAGGGTTGCCAGATTCCTCTTCGCTACTGGCAAGAGGTTTTTGGGGTGGAGCCTGAGGAGGGCGGGGTTTGGGGAGGGGAGGGACTTCAATGCCATAGAGTCCAATTGCCAAAGCGGCCATTTCCTCCAGGTGAACTGATCTCTATCAACTGGAGATCAGTTGTAATAGCAGGAGATCTCCAGTTAATACCTGGAGGTTGTAATAATGTATGGTGTTGTTCCAGAGACTGTCAACCTAGCATCATTGTCTTCACCTAGTATTTTGTGTGATCGGTAGGCACTTTTAATCAAGAAAGTTGCCCAAAATATAACTCAAGTTTCATGACCAGATGATCTCTGATGTGTTGATTCTAATAACGTCTGTCCATGTTTCTAAGCCTTACCATTTAAATCAAAATTCGGAACTCAGACTGGCTTGAGAAGTAGTTATATATTTGTATAACTTTATTTTCCCTTTCATACAAAATGGGGCCCTGAGTGTTTCCATGAGAACTAGAGTCTTATTGTGAGTGAGTGAGTGATAACGTTTATTGTCTGCGGCCAAAGCCCATCCTAATCCACCATACAAAACATTAAAATAACATAAAGTAAAATTAAAATAACTTTAAGCTAGAGTCTTATTAAAAAAATTAAACTTCCATAGTTCTATCCAGGATTAAAAGTAATAAATACCATGAACGTGACACTACAGTACTATTAGTTATGAGCAACAGTGATGTAAATGGATAAATGGATAAAAACTGATTAGTATGTGCCACAAATATAACTCACTGCAGTCTATAAGCATTCTGTATAAACATATCAGGGCATTTGCAAATATACTTTACCTTTACCTTAAAACAGTATTGAAGTAAGGCCAAACATGCCGCAGTGAACTCAATGTCTGTGCCAAGGATAACTTTTGTACCCTTTCAACATTTTCAGGATGCCCAAGAATAGTCATTCCCTTAGAATTCAAAGTGCATAACTGACAACTGAGCCAGTTTCCATCTGCATATCTCCTTCATCTGTACATCCCTGATTTGAATTCTGTTCACTGGTGTGATGTTCAAGTATGGCGGAAATATGCGAAAACAAGAGCATGACAAAGTTTAGACAGCACACAAAGCCATGGTTCAATTGAATGAACTGTGGTTAGTGATCATCTGAATGGGAATCACTCCTTTTACTATGGCTATTAAGTACCTAAAACAAGGATCTGAAAAGATAGTTTAAGTCAATTGAGAACTGGGCTGATAAGGATTTCAGAATCTCTCCCTATAGTGGTAGGGATTTAGGAGGGTGTGTGTATATGTATGTATATTTGCCAGGGTTGGTTTTGGCAGTATGCCTTGCTTCAGAGTCAATAAGCATGCCACCTGACTCAGTGTGAATGGAATTTATGTATCCAAGGTCAAGTCAGCATCAGTGAAATAAATTCAAATAGTCCTGTTTGTTTAGTTCAAAATCCAGAAGCCTTGATGTGATAATGATAGTGATAATAATAAAGCAATCGTTTAAAAAACCACTGATAGTGTTTGCCTTTTTGTTATTTTGCACTTCTAGGCATACAGAAGCATTTTGGCTTGATCATTCCCCACCTCCTCCCCATCTTTTGAAAATGGCAACGTGAAAATTTATTCATGCAAAGATTAATTCATTGCTCTATTTTTGTAAACAAGTAAGATTCATTAAAAAAAACAACCAGATTGTAGGGTAGGTAGGTTTGTGCGATTGGTAGCACCAGCCAGTCAGTGTTCTTAGATTTCAGCCAGAGAGCGAGACTCTGACTTTACTTGATTTAATGCCGTACGAAAAGGATGAAATCAATGAGCCATATCTTTGTAACTCAGCATAGCTCCATTGATTTCAGCTGAAGGCAGAGTATCCAGCATAGTATTCCCACATGTCTGTAAACAATGTGATTTTCTGGTTTTGTTATTATGATATCAATGACAGAATTATTATCCTAGACAGCTTGTATTTGTTGTAATATACATATTAAGCTTTATTGCCAAAACAATAGTTTTAAACTAGGAATGTCTAAAGGCAGGTTACTGTTTCCTGTAAACATTGCTTAGTAAAATAGTAAGGAAGATTTATAAAACTTGTAAAATTTAGAATATTGATGCTATTGTTTGTGTTAGGGTTGGACGTTTTATCAGGCAAAAGACAGTTTGTAAACTGGTGAAATATTTTGTAACAATGATCCAATACTTTAAAAGCAGATTAAAATACATATTTTAATCACTGCCAGATTTGATATTTATACTAATTATACAAATCCGTTAATCGGGATTGTGAAACAAATGCATTATCATAACAACAGTGGATATGGTTTCTATAAATGTGAATGATTCACTGAACTGTTCTTCTCTTTGTCTATTATCCATGAATATCAGAGTCAGCCCACAGTAACAGAATTATAGAGGAATAGCAATTACTTAAAATGTACTTTTTGAAGAGATTTTATGTTAAGAAAATGTTACAACATAACCAATAACCAGTCAGCTTTGTGATGAACATTACAAAGACAATTCAGAGAGAAGGCAGTAGGGCACATTTTCACTAATTCTCTGAAAAGTATGAAAGTGGGGCTCCTTGTGCGGCTTCTAGAGATTTCATTAAAAAATACCCCACTGCTGTGCCCCAGCCCTATTTATCAATACAGGACAATCACACAGTTTTTAGCTTCAAGGGATTTGTGCATTTGGCATGCATTCCTAGTATGTAGCCAACTTCATTGTTTGTAATGGCCGTTAGTCTGCTTGTAGAACTAGTGAGTTGGCCAGAGATATCAGAGCTCCTGAGGAGAAATCACATCTAGGCAGATTATCAGGACCACTGTAGAGCCAAGATGGATGATATGTTCATCCTACATGATCAGTTCCTGGATGTTATCTCGCATAGCAATCACATGATTGGGGCTGGCATGAACTGTGTACATCTTTAAGGATCTTATATCCATGTATGGATGGAGGGCAGTATCAGAAGCAGGGCAAGTATATCAGATGAGGTTAGGGTTGCCAGGTTCCTCTTCGCCACCAGCAGGAGGTATTTGAGGCGGAGCCTGAAAAGTAGGGTTGCCAAGTGCCCGATGGTGGCGGGTAAAATCCCGCCAATCCACCGGGCTGTCCGCCGACCACCTGAGAGCTGGCGGGCAATGAGTGCACGCACGCTTGTGCGTCCGAGTAAAACCGGAAGTGACGCAGTCTCGTTGCACGCGTTACACGCTGCTGAAGAGCTTCCACCGGGGGAGCAAAGGGAACTGGTAAGCCTACTGAAGAGGGCGGGGTTTGGGGAGGGACTTCAATGCCATAGAGTCCAATTGCCAAAGCAGCCATTTTCTCCAGGTGATCTGATCTCTATTGGCTGTAAATCAGTTGTAATAGCAGGAGATCTCCAGCTAATACCTGGAGGACGTAATCAAACAACGGCCAGCAAGTGCTTTCAGGAGTATAGAATTCAAAATATGGCACAAGACAAATACTTCCAATATAGGAAAATAACAATGCAAATGTTGCTTTTAGAAAAACATATTGAGAACAAATTACATACAGTCACACTTCTAGAGCAACCAAATATGTGACAATGGGTCAAAAATGATCCCAAAATCAACACAAAATAGTGTGAAAATATACAGGCACAAAGGCTCAGTGCTTATCAGAATCATTTCAATAGAGTTCACAGATATTGCATCACATGAGCAACGGAAACAAGACGTCATACAATGGAGATCCGTTGCATGAGATATATATCTCAAGTCTCGTTGCATGCGTTGCACGCTGCTGAAGAGCTTCCACCGGGGGAGCAAAGAGAACTGGTAAGCCTACTGAAGAGGGCGGGGTTTGGGGAGGGACTTCAATGCCATAGAGTCCAGTTGCCAAAGCAGCCATTTTCTCCAGGTGATCTGATCTCTATTGGCTGTAAATCAGCTGTAATAGCAGGAGATCTCCAGCTAATACCTGGAGGTCGGCAACCTTAGATGGGGTGGAAAGGTACATTCTCATTCCTCACCAATGCAGAATAGTGGATGTCAGTAATGTGATCTGTTTGAGATCTGTGCCTGGAAAATGGAATACTACTGTGAATTTTAGTGAAATAGTTATAAGGGGGTTAAATGGTCCGATGGTGTAATTCTAAATTTGTTCCACATTCAGCAGAACTTTCAGAATTAAGACAGTAGTTTCAGACAGTTCCCTAAAATGGTGTGAATGGTTAATTGTGTTAGTCCATGTGGCCAAAGAGGTTGAGTTTGTTACCCTAGGGTCAGTGGTACAAAGATTTATTCAAATAAAGTTTCAGCTCTTAATAAATAGCATATTTGTGCTGGCTGTTCTGCTGCGTCTGTGAAAATCCATGGAGATGTTTTAATGGCATGGAGCTGGCTGATTTATGGAAAACAAGATGATGTCCAATTGCCTTTTTTTAAAAAGCAGTCTTTCTTGTATAAACACAGTCCAATATCTGTAATTTTGGTAGTCACTGCAGTATCGTAAAAAAGGGATTGAACGTGTGGGAAAGAAATAGCCACAGTATGCTAGTATAGCTTAATTTTAAGACCTTCTGAAACCTAATTTAGCAACAAAGTTTCATCTAAAATACATGATTGTTTCAATGAACTCTGTTAAAAATACAAAAATACGTCACTTTCAGATAATCAAGTTGTCCTGCTTTTTTAAAAAAAGCGTTCCTGTATTTTGAAGTTTTCAAAGTTTATGCTGCAGCCTCTCGCTGGGATTGTTTATTTTAGCTATTTTTATATTATGACAAAGAGCATAACCTTGTATTATGCTTGCAATAATGTTATGGGCTCTGTGCTCCGCAGTGTTTACAAAATGACACCCAATAACTTTGATCTTTGGAATAAGAACATTCCTCGTATACAGTAGAGTTCGCTAGAACTGAGTGTGGAAGTTTAAAAAGCTCCAGCTGTGCTTTAACATTTCAGACTGAAAGCAGCTCTTCAGCCTGCATTCATTTTTTTTTAAATCCTTGCCTTATATATTTGCCTTCTATTGGGCTACTGTTACAAGAGATGCCTAAATCAACTTCGTAATGACCCACATATGTGGTGTGCGGTAATTCTGGTCTTTGCCTTGCATGTTCAAATCTCAAATATTTTGTGTTCGTGGAAATACTGTGCCCACCATTTCTGTAACGGAAATACACAGAAGTCATGACATACTGATATAAACACCTTGGGGCAGAGACTTTATTGGGGGGGGGTTATGTTAAGAAATTGCATGGCATCCTATTATATGCGGACGATATGGCCCTAATCTCCCTTACCAAAGTTGGCTTGAGAAGGTTGCTGCAACAACTGGGAACATTCTGCAAGGAAGAGGCCCTTAATATTAACTACGAGAAGACAAAAGTCATGATCTTCAGGAAAAAGCCCAAAATATCATCTTGGAGTATACTTGGCAACCCAATCAAGCAGGGTAGCTCCTTTAAATACCTCGGAGTTACATTTAAGGAGATCCTCAACTGGAATGTGCACCTAGCAACATCTAGGCCCTAGGGCCTCTGCATTAAGGATAGTGGGGTCTATTTTACATTTTTTCTACACCAAGAGAGGTTTTCTTATAGACCCTGTCCTAAAACTATACAAAAGCAAGGTCATACCACATCTCCTCTATGGAGTGGAAGTATGGGGCTGGAAAGATGATATTCTTATCAATCTAGAATCAATCCAAAATCACTTTCTCAGGCGTATCTTAGCTCTCCCCAAGGGGACTCCCGCTGCCCTGATGAGGGCTGAAACAGGTCTTCCCTCGCTCAGGGTGTGGGAATACCTAGCGTATTAAAATTATGGGGGGGGGGAAACAAATTAGCTAGAACAAAATCGTTTAGCAGTCAATCATTCAACATCATGCTAATGAAAGATCCATCACGCCTTAATTTCTTAAATAAGATATTATCTCAGTACTCAATTCCAGATGACCTTTTAGGGCTATCAGCAGATTTTTCCCAATTTAAAGACTGGGTCTACAAATTAGATGCCCTGATGGACAGAACACAGATTCTGAAATCGGGAACTGCTCCTTGGTTTAAACTTTTCAAAACTGACCATCTTAGAGCTACTTATTTAGTCAATATACCAAACCCCAAGCTTAGAGCAGCCTTTATGTCCTTGCGGTTTCAAACAATGCCAACAGCTGTACTGTCCGGGTGTTATTGCCGAATTCCAAAAGACCAACGTTTTTGTATCTGTGGAACATCTGCTGTAGAGGATTTATACCACTACTTATTTGAATGCCCTCTATATGTGGAACCCAGGGCTAAATTTCTTGCCGGGTTGGTTTCTGGCCTAAACACCTGTCCTAGAGCTGAGAAACTAGTATTTTTGTTAAAAGATACAAATGGGTTTGTCTCTTATAGGACTGCCCTGTATGCTCTGGCAGCAAAGAAATGGCTGCTAAGGGAGTAGATCCTTCAAGTTGATTTTAATGGTCGCTAGGTCCCATTGGCCGATTGGGACACCACCACAGTTTTTAGCTATTATTTTGTTGTTTTGTATGCGTCGTTTTAGCAAAGTTTTATTATGTATATTTATTATTAATCCAGTATGTTATTAATCTAATATTTTATTATGTATTTGTGGTATCCTTGATATGTTTGTAATGGCCTATGACTAAATGCAAATAAAACCATTCATTCTTCAAAAAAATTGCATGGCACCCCATGGAATGGTATAGTATAGTTGGATCTTGTCAGACCTTGGAAGCTAAGTTGGGTCAGAACTTGGAAGGGAGACCTCCAAGGAAGACTCTGCTGAACAAGGCAATGGCAAACCACATCTGTCTTGAAAACCCCACCAGGAGTCACTATAAGTCAGCTGTGACTTGACGGCACTTTACACACACACACACAAGAAGTTTGGTATGTATTGATAGCACTGTAAAAGTTAGTCATTCTTTAGTAATAATAATAATAAATTAAAATGGGTTGGATTAAGCAATCCTTCAACACAAATATTTCCTGTATTCCCCTCCACCCAACATAGGGATGTCAACTCAGGGTTAGGAAATTATTGAAGATTTGTGGGTGGAGCGTGGGGAGGATGGGGTTAAGGAGGGGCCCCTGGAGGGGGTATAATGGTATAGACTCCACCTGCAAAAGAATCCATTTTCTCCAGAAGGACTGATCTCTGCAATCTGGAAATCAGTTGTAATTCTGGGAGATCTCCAAGAGGTTGGCAACTCTAACCCAGCAGTCCCTTCCAAACTCAGGAACATTGATCAGATGGATGTGGTACTTGGGTGGACCAGTAGTCATTCAGGTTGGGAGGCTGGGCTGAGGAGGCAGAGGCCATATCAATGGTCTCCTCCCTCTTCTGTCAGCAAACCTCCACTGATGGAAGAGCAGGATATGTGATTTCTGCCCCTTCCACAGTGTATCCTCCTGAGCCATGTGACTGTTAGTCTATGTGGGTCCTGCTACCCTGGGAATTGACTTTCCCAGGGTCAAATGGGACTGCTGGGGGCAGGCAACTATCATGGTCCTCTGTTGACAGATCGCTGGATGTAAGCCAATGTTTTTCTTTGGTGAAAATTGTTGGTCAGAAAATGTTAAGTTGGGGAAGAGTGTCATCTACAGAGACAGGAAACTACTAGCCATTAAAATGTTTAAAAAGCTGCTTCCTGATTTAAAGGCTATGCTTACTTATGCTCATTTTTGAATATGTATCTTGCTTTTCTCCCTCCTAAAGCAACTTATTCCATCATTTGCTCTTCTTTCACCTTAGGCTTACAACAAAAACCTCTTGAGGCAGGTTAGGCTGAGAGATTGTGATACTCAAGTTCCTATGACAGCAGGGGTTTGAACCCAGTTATCCCATGTCCAATACTCTAACCACTACACCATGCCTGCTCTCAAGTTTGTATCAAGCATATCTATAAAAGTGCACACAACGTGAATAGTTAGACCAAAGATTTATCCGGCTGGTCATTGCACTTTAAACAGTTGCCAGTCAGAAGCTCCTGAGAAGCCTACAAACAGGCCAAGATTAAAATAGTCTTTCTGTTTTGGTTCTCCCCTGTGTCCCCACTCATTGATTTAATTACAGCAGTGGGGTATGCTAGGAGCGAGGAACATGCTGGGCATAATAAAGAAAATGAAAGTGCAGGGCACATAGAGTTGTGGGCCTAGAATCTCTCTGTAGACTGCTGAGAGGAATATTCTCTAAGCGATACCTGCCAGGTTGCTAGAGTGTACAGGAGGTAATTAGGAAGCAGGAGGTAATTGGGAGCAGGAAGAAGCAGGATGGAAGAGGAATTGGAACATGGAGGTTTGTTTGGAGGTTTTTAAGTAGAGGCTACATGGCCATCTGACAGCCGTGCTGATTCTGTGAATTTAGGCAGACCATGAGAGGGAGGGCAGGAAGGGTATCGTCAGTGTTTGGCTCTCGTGGCCCTTTCTTACATGACCTGGGCAATGCTGATTGCGACTTTGGGGTCAAGAAGCATTTTTTCTCCAGGCCAGATTGGCCTGGGATCCTGGACGTTTTTTGCCTGCCTCCGAGCATAGAGCAGAGGTCACTGGGGGAGTAGCGTGATGTAGTGGTTAAGAGTGGTGGTTTGGAGCAGTGGAGTCTGGTCTGGAGAACCGGGTTTGATTCCCCACTCCTTCACATGAAGACAGCTTTGTGACCTTGGGCTAATCACACTGACTCCGCCCCACCTAGCTCACAGGGTATTTGTTGTGGGGAGGGAAAGGGAAGGTGATTGTAAGCTGGTTTGATTCTTCTTTAAGTGGTAGAGAAAGGCGGCATGTAAAAACCAATTCTTCTTCTTGGGGGGGGGTAGTTGTTAATTTCCTGCGTTGTGCTTGGGGTTGGACTTGATGACCCTTTAGGTCCCTTCCAGCTCTTTGTTTCTATGCATGGATAAAGGGAGAAAGCCCTGGAGAGGGAGAGTTGGATAGAAATGGACTGGAATCCCCCCTCTCCCATATACACATTGATTACATTTATGGGTGTACACCTAATGAATGATTTTATGAGAGTATGAATCTGCCTTACACTGAACCAGATCATTTGCGCTTAGGCCAGTATTCATTCCAATCTGAAATTGCCTTCCTTGAGATCCCTTAATTGGACATGTGAAACATTGCCTGAAAAGCACATGATCTGCTACTAGGGCATCTTGGCCATCTTCTGGGCATGGAGTAGGGATCACTGGAGTGGGGGGGGGAGGTAGTTGTGAATTTCCTGCAGTGTGCAGGGGGTTGGACTAGATGACCCTGGTGGTACCTTCCAACTCTATGATTCTATGCTGAGGCCTCTAAAGAGTTAACTATTAACCATTCCTCCCATCTTAGGGAATCTCCATTCTGCATCATGATGACACTGAATCCAAAACCAACTGAAGCTTTATATGAGGGAAAACTACTGCCATAGTGCTTTGGAGAGGGTACTGCAAGAAGTCATTCCTATTTTCAGTCACCCAGTTTTGCTAAGGCTAGACTGCAGACAGCAGTGCCCAGATTACGAGGTATACCGGTTGGTTGTAAAGCTCAGAATGGGCTAGCGGCCAAAATGTTGTTGATATGACAGCAAGAGCATAACATCATGTGACAGACATCGACACTTTCCCCTCTCATTTTCACATTCCTGCTTATTAAGACTTATAAGGTTGCCATGGCTGACATTAGCGGAGCTCACTGCATCTCCATATTTTTTGTGTCTTCTCAATATATATTTATGAATCGCTTACTAATTGCGGGATCAAACATAGCATTATCTGTGTAGTGCTGTTGTAAAGAGTCAAGCACTTCAAGTGTTATGAAGTGGTGGAGTAAAAAAAAGGGTAATTATCATCTGCCATAAGGGATCCAAATTGCGTAATGGGGAAGTAAGCCTTGTTTTCTCAGTGCATGACAAAGTGGCATGATGTTTATTGCTGTCGAAACGAATATTTCTGTGCCTGACAGCATTTCAGCCAATGCACTTTGACTTATCATGTGCGTGAAGACTAGAGAGTCTACATGAATGGCTTATAATCGTGTGATTATATCTTGAAGAGCCAATTCTCTCGGTTTTCTTGTTAGATTTTAGATATTGGGGTAGAATCCTGGCTCTTCCTTCTTGAATATGATCTGTTTATATGATATTCACTGGAGGACAAATTCCCCTTGGGATGTATGTCATCCCCTCCATACAGTACATTAGATAAAAGCTGCCTTTATTGCTAAGATTCCCCCCCCCCACTGAACACTTCATGTGTTCTTGATCCTGTTTAGATATTTAGAAACTAAGATACGTCTTTAAATAGTTTAGATTTTTTTTTACCTTATTTGTTTCTAAAGTCTGAAAATCAAAGAAATGACTCCCACATTATTCTTTTAAACCTAAGGTTAAAATCTATAGCCCGTCAAGGTCAATAACAAAGCTTCTGAGATTGCAGCTATTCCAGATGGTGCTTTGGAACAATATTATCTGAACTTTCTGTAATACAAGGGAAATCTGTCTACGTGACAGCTGAGGTTTTGGGGCCACTTGCTTTTCTCCGCAGTAGATGCAGCCCAAGCAGAAACGTTAGCTCGCTAATGCACCTGCAATGTGATAGCTGCTCTGTGGGATAAAAATAGCACACCATCCATTAGGCAAGACCAGCTTTTCCCTTCTTAACAAATTGTGCACTTCCTTCGTGTTATTTTTATTGCCCAGATTCTAGATTGCCATATGTAATTCCTATTACATATTAGTTAATGTAATGATAACACTGGAACGTAAATGTTTTTTTTAATTAACTGCTTATAAATAGGGATTGCATATGTCCTGTGCTTGACAAGCTGCTCTTCTTCCATTCTTGCTCCCTCTTATCGTCTTGTCCTTTCCTTGGGGTAAAGTGCCCTCAGGTTGCAGCTGACTAATGGCGACCCCATAGGGCTTTCAAGGCACGAAACAAACGGGTGGTTTGCCATTGCCTGCCTCTGTGTAGCAACCCTGAAATGGACAACCTTAATGGTGTCCCAGGGTTGACCCTGCTTAGCTTCTGAGATCTTAAAAGATGGGGCCATTCAGGTCACGCTATATTTTCCTTGCTCCACAAAAGTTCATACCCTTGGAGAATGTAATAGATTTACCTTTCAGTATTCTGAACTGGTAATGTTCTGGAATGTTTTGTTTTGAAAACTACAAGTCTTGTCCCCTGGTGCCTTCCTGAACAAGGACCATCTGAGATATATCGGTGCGAATTACTTCAGAATTGTGGTTTTGTTTTTGCCTGTTGCCTCCATATTTCATATAGAAAAATCCTGTTGAATTTAGAAACGAGGAATTTCAGGGGGCGGGGACCCGGAAGAGTTGCAACAAGTTCCATAGCATTTCTCAAAAGAGTTATTCCACATCCCTCCCTGTACTGCTTACCTACATTAATGCACAAGGCACCATCAGCTTTGGTTTAATAGTATTTAAAAGGTTATATATCTAGCCTGGGTTGGTTCAAAAGATGTGAGAAGAGAACTCTTCCTCTAAAGCTTTTCAATAAATATAATCAAGAACTGTCTTCTTAAAGCAGAAACTTCTCCAGGCTGGACAATAGATGCCCATTTGCTATGTATATATGAGAGCAGAATGGAACTACGGACATCCTGATGGCCGAAGTGCTATTTAAACTTCCTTGGAGGTCTTAAAAGTGTGGCAAAATGAATGAATCAGCCATTCAAATAAAAACACATTTTCTTTTCACTATACATATCTGTGCAGGTACCTTTGAAGTTGGTAATGCATTCATTTATCATTGGTGGAAGGCTTCTGGCAATGTGTTTCATGGCGCCTGTGGCGTATGTGACCAGAGCAGCAAAGCAATCCTACGCTCATTTACTCCAGCTGAAGACCATGAAAATCAGTGGGCTTAGTCAGGAGTCATTCTGCATAGGATCACACTGTAAAAGAACTAAAGCATTTGAAATTCTTGTGGATAGGCAGTAGTATGCAATCAGAAAATTATTTTCCTGTTGACCATGTGGTAGGGAAGGGGGTCTCATGCGGTATATGAGTCTCATACATATGTGGTATGTAATAAATGCAGATCTTCCTTAGGGGCTTGAATCTTGTTTATTGTTAACACACACACATAATTATCCTCATCTATCTTGGGTTCGTAGTTATATTAAGAGCTAGTAATTTCTGTTCATGCAGTTTTAGAGGAAGTAGGTGAGGAAGACCGCAACAACAGAACATGGAGGCATGGCAGATTTTCTCCTCCCTGCCATCCACTATTGTATTCACCCGTTTTCTAGCCAGACCCTGTGCTAAACACATTCAAAAAGTCAATAGTTTGATGTGAACAGATATGTGTCTTCCAATGCTAGTTTTCTGTACTGATATCCTTTTTCGTCAGAGAACCAGTTTTACCCTGTGTTCTTATGTATGCCTGTGATTTTTTTTTACAGTTTTATTCTGAACAACCTTGAACTTCCCAACTAGAGGGGAAAGTTGGTGAGAAATGGGGGGTGGGGGAGAAATGAATACATGTGTTTCTATCTCTATGTTTCTCTCTGTGTGTACAGCAACACACATGTTGAGAGAGAGTTTTGTTTGAGATGCTTACCGGGCCCAGAGGTTCATATTGTGTGTGTGAAGTGCCGTCTAGTCGCAGTCAACTTATGGCAACCCAGTAGGGTTTTCAAAGCAAGAGACTAACAGAGGTGGTTTGCCATTGTGTTCCTCTACGTAGCGACTCTGGTATTCCTTGGTGGTCTCCCATCCAAGTACTAGCCAGGACCAATGCTGCTTAGCTTCTGAGATCTGACAAGGTCAGGCTAGCCTGGGACATTCAGTTCAGGGCAGAGGTTCTTATTACCCTTGTACTTGCTGCCTGACTGCTACAGCCATGTTTATGGCCCCAGCATGCATTCACGGGCCAGGTCAAAGATGGCAGCCCTATAAACACAGCAGTTTCTAGGGTCTGCAAATAATCTGCTCCTTTTAACAGAATGTGTGTCTGGCTGTGGTGATCTGTAACTCCACTTTTAGGTGCTTTGCAGTACATTGAAGAGTTAGGATTGCAAAACCATAGTCAAGCCATTGTGAACGCAGCACAATAATCTGTTTACCACAATCTGTTGATGTGGCAAAAGAAACAAGCTTCTTGATTACATTTCCCAACCGCAAATAACATGCGCTACTACACTGGCTGATCTGGCTGTCAGAATGACG
Organism: Euleptes europaea; assembly: GCF_029931775.1. Taxonomy (NCBI): domain Eukaryota; kingdom Metazoa; phylum Chordata; class Lepidosauria; order Squamata; family Sphaerodactylidae; genus Euleptes; species Euleptes europaea. The sequence goes on along the minus strand of NC_079316.1, from coordinate 29,532,737 downwards.
AGTTCAGTGCCCATATGCTCAACAGAGGTTTATTTGCAGCACACTTTACCCTCGTTTTCTGTTCTATTGTTGTAAGTGTGGGAGATCTCCAGCCACCACCTGGAGGTTGGCAACCCTAGGGCACAATCCAGCCAACATTAACCCCCACTGATTTCAGTGGGAGAGTTAAGCCTGTGCTCAGTTCTCTTCCGTTGAAACCAGTGGAAACTGAAAATGCTCAGATCTAAGTGGACTGGATTTATAGTGTTTACTTCAACTGGAATTTGTGTAGAGGGCATCTCAAAGCAAGTTAATACATTTAGTTGGGAACAAAGGTTCTTTTCCATTTAGAGCCTGGGAAAAAAAGCAGAATTAGAAAGCTACAGAGAAATCAGTTGCACCTTCTAGGCCACTACAATCCCACCGGAGGAGGAAACTGCGTTGAGGGTTGCTTCGCAGTTCTCAAGTTCCAAAGCTCCCTCTAGTGGATGTTGCTAAAGTAGATTTACATCTTGAGTAACAGCCTCCCCCTTCCCACGTGTTCTGTTCAAAACTAACAAGCCAAGTGCTCAAGAACAGATATTGATCTCATAAACGACAGGAGGCCTTGATACGTTTTGCGGAGCACACTGTTACAGCTCATGGGTACATTTTTTTTTTCATTTAACTGTAAGATGATTGTTACCCTGGTATATTATAGAGATGAAAGTAGGCTCATTGGCCACAGTGCAAGCAAGCAAAGTATTTATTATGGTCCACAGCCAGCAAATACAGCAACGTATTGGCCACAGTGCCAAAAACAAGTAAACAAACAAAACACTCCTTCTTTCCTTGAACAGGTATACTGCTGGCTGAGTAGGGCTCTCTCAACCTCCAGGTGGGGCCTGGAGATCTCCTAGAATTACAACAGATCTCCAGACTACAGAGACCAATTCCCCTGGAGAAAGTGGCTGCTTTGGAGGGTGACTTTATGGCATTATATCCCACTGATTTCCATCCTCTCCCCCAAACCCCACCCTCCACAGAATTCATCCCCTTAAATCTCCGGGAATTTTCCAACCCAGAGTTGGCAAACCCTATGACTGAGAGAAGATTATTTCAGTTTACTAGTCCAGCATTCCAGTGTGTTGCTGTGATGGTTATGGTCTAAATACTTATGGTCTTATTTAGATGGGATAAATAACCCTCCTTTTTGTGACTGGGGAGGTACAGTATAAGAATTATATAGATTTGGCAAAGATGTATTCTCTGATAGAGATCTTCAGTGATGTAAATACATATTGGGAAGGTCTATGACCTTTTCTTAAAAAATGACCAGAGTTATTGTTACTAAGAATGCATGAAAATGCATTTCATATAAGTTTATGTGTATTTGTTTGATTGCCCTGGCCTGGATAGCCCAAGCTAGGCTGATCTTGTCACATTCCAGAAGCTAAGCAGGGGCAACCCTGGCTAGTATTTGGATGGGAAACCTCTAAGGAATACTGGGGCATGACGTGCAGGCAGGCAATGGCAAACCACCTCCGAGCATCTCTTGCCTTGAAAACCCTATGGGGTCACTGTAAGCTGGCTGTGACTTCATGGCAAAAAAAAAAAAAGTGTGATTTGAAGTGGTAAAAAAAATTGTGGTTTCTAAGGGCAGGTTTTATTTATATAATACTTGCTCAGGCAAATCTCTCTCTCTCTTTCTCTCTCTCTCTCTCTCTCTCTCTCTCTCTCTCTCTCTCTCTCTCTCTTTTTCTCTCTCAGTTTAACTTACCTCACAGATTGGCTATGACAAGCCGTCACTTTCCATCATTCCCCTGCCATAACGTGATTCATCCTTCTTTCCACCTTTCTGTCTCTGCATTTTCTTTTTCTTTTCTTTTTTTGGCTGCTGTGGTTTTTGCTGAATCACTTCTCCAGACTGACATGAACATTGCAGCCCACCCCCATATAAACTGGCAAAAACCACCTATGATGCCAACAGGACACAAGCATTACTTTAAAAGCTTTGTATGCTCCTCGTTGACCTGGAAATGTTCAGCGTGTCCATCCCAGCACTACTGTGTTCTGCCTGGATCTGAGAAGTGTTGTGGTCCAATCACTGAGAAGTGATGTGGTCCAATATGGTGGTGCTATCAAATTTCTCACAGAAGAAAACTTGTTTGCCCTTCAGTTGGGTAATGAAACCTAAATTGATCAAAGGGGATCTGCGGTGCTCGCAGGCCAAACCCTATTCCAAATCCATTTGCAATGTGGGTGATTGGTGGGATGCAGAAGAGTCAGGCCTCCGCTTGTTAATACATCCCTGAATTTATGGGTGAGGCCACCCTGGCTCCAAGCATTGAGCTGTCACATAACCTACAGCACAAACCTTCATGACACTTGAGGGAGGTGTTCTACTTCCTGTCCCCCAAGCCGCAGGGTTTATAGGTTGAGGATAATGACACTGCTCAAGGCCTTCCTGTCCCAGATCCCTGAAGGCTCTGAGGCCCCAAAGCCTGGTCTGAGGGTTAACCACCATCCAAATGATGCCTCAGGATGCTCTCCTAAGCTGTACTGCGTACCATTCAAGCAATTTGACCTGCACTGCTACCGCCAACATAGAATACCAATGCCTAGGCATTACTGAAAGTTAGAATTGCCAACCTCCAGTTACTAGCTGGAGATCTCCTGCTATTACAACTGATCTCCAGCTGATAGAGGTTAGTTCACCTGGAGAAAATGGCCGCTTTGGCAATGGGACTCTATGGTATTGAAGTCCCTCCCCTCCCAAACCCCACCTTCCTCAGGCTTCACCTCAAAAATCTCCCACCTGTTGCGAAGAGGAACCTGGCAACCCTACTGAAAGTGGTGGATTTCCTGTTACCATTTTCAGAGTAGAGTTGGCAGAAAACCCTATCCAGGCTAGTGCCAATCCGCCAGAGGGGGGAAAGTTCCTACTCGGCCCACAAATGGGTGAACAGCTTGCTCCTACTCGGATATAAAGGGAAGGTGGGTGGGTGACTCCCTTGCCACTCGTCAAAAAGAGAACGGGATGGGGCTCATGCCAACTCTTAAATAGGCTTCATCCCCCCTACCCCAAATCCATCACAAGGAAATCTGTGTCGTGCTATTTCGCTCAGCCTTCCACTGCTATGGCAAACCGTGCTCCATTGCCTCTCTGAGTCTGGATTCAGGAGCTGCCTTCTGCTCATGTGGAGGAGGTAACTTATGAACCAGAAGAAGACGCAAACACAATTATTCATGACAGCAACTGCATGATTGTGGTGGCTTTGTAGAAGCAGAAATTGGGTACTACCTCCAGTAGAGGAGGAAGGGTCAGTTTTTGACAATTCTCCCCTCCTGCTTTAAGTACTCATCCCGGTGCTATTCATGTGTGTCCCTCCAGAAACAGCATTTCAAGGATTCAGTAGGTATCAGCAGGCAGAGGACATGGGAAAGTTCTGTTCTGTGACTGAAACTCTACTAGCAGAAGCCATCCCATTGCATATACTTCAAGTTCACAGACTTCTAGTTCACAGGTCCACATAATCACAAGTAACCATTAATCCAAGGACATTTGCATTTAGGAAGTGAGGTGGTTCCATCAGATAGCCATCCATTAACCTTTTCCATGTACAACCATATTTAAGAACTTCACAAACTCAGATGGATTTTATACTACTTCAGTTGTCATGGCATGGCTCAAAGAATCTTTTATGCTTTAACTCTGATTTAGACTGTGCAAATCTTAATTATTTGACTCACCTGATAATTCAATTGCATTGTTATTCTTACTTAAGCCTAAACAGTAATCCCATTTATCTATATTTCTTATTTACCATCTCTGTCCCATTATGCAATAAATATTCTTTATTTCTTACTGTGATATTCATATGCCCCATTACTCCTGATTCATTTCATTTCCTTCGTGTTACAAGCATGTGTTTTCAAAAGCACATCAGTTAGTGTGTTTGATTGACTGCACCTTCTCTGTGACTGAATCCAAATGAGATCTGGAGAATTATGTAAAATCCCATTATCAGACCTCCTGCATTAGGCAAATGCCAATTGGCTAGCTACAGAAATGAGAGTCATATGTGTTTGGCCGACAAGAATGGAGACAGATGGGTAGAAATAAACAATTTAACCGAGAAGCAAAAGTGCTTCAAGTTGGCTCACTGGAATAGATCAGGAAAGCACCCACTCTCCTGGCTTCCTGTAAACTTTGCAAAACTGAACTATTCAAGAGGGCTTTTGTGTGTGTAGGTAATAGGGTTGCACAGTACAAAATGGTTTTACAAACTTGCTTGTATAAATGATTAGGAACTGAGGTCTATACTGTTGTGTATAGCTTATTGTAAGTAGGAACCTATTTATGTAATTTCTGTAGCGCTCAGTGTCTCGTGTGAATACTTATGTTATGCTTCAGTTCTTTCTGGGTGTTCCAGACTTCTAAAATCCTAATGTATTGGTTACTGAATGCCCCATTTTGTCGATTGTACTGACTCACTATATTGAATCCTTGTGAGAAAGACGGACTATAAAGCCAGCGTGGTATAGTGGTTAAGAGTAGTGGACTCTAACCTGGAGAACCAGTAGGGTTGCCAGGTCCCTCTTTGCCACCAGCGGTAGGTTTTTGGGGCGGAGCCTGAGGTGGGTGGAGTTTGGGGAGGGGAGGGGAGGAGCTTCAATGCCATAGCGTCCAATTGACAAAGCCGCCATTTTCTCCAGGTGAACTGATCTCTATCAGCTGGAGATCAGTTGTAATAGCGGGAGATCTCCAGCTACCACCTGGAGGTTGGCAACCCTAAGAACCAGGTTTGATTCCCCACTCCTCCACATGAGTGGTGGACTCTAATCTGGTGAACTGGGTTTGTTTCCCCACTTCTACACATAAAGTCTGCTGGGTGACCTTGGGCTAGTCACAGTTCTTTCTGTCTACCCTACCTATCTCACAAGGTGTCTGTTGTGGGGAAAGGGAAGGTGATTGTAAGCCGGTTTGAGACTGCTTAAAAAGGTAGAGAAAAGCACGTTATAAAAACCAGTTCTTCTTCTTCTTCATAAATAAGGTAACAAATGCAAACATCTAGCTTTCTTGCAAAAGTACAGCATAAGGTCAAATAGCATAGAATTAATTTATTCTTGCACCAAAAAAACCCCAAGCCCAACAACTTAATGTTTGATCTAAGCAACGCTTTGCTTATTAAGGTTCTGGTTTTCACAGCCATGGCTGCTTCTCAGATTGATTATGAAGGAAAAGAGAATTGGAACCATTCAGCTTTACCAATTTGTTCTGCTGAGGTGAAATTTGTGTCTCTTTATATCTTTTATTTTAGTGTGCCCCTGGGAGAATGGACTCCATTGTTGCGCGTTTAACTGTGATCATTGAAAACATTTGTTTCATTGACAAATTACCGGTTTTCAAGATTAGGGGGAATCTAAGTGGGGTATGCTTCAGAGACCAGATGTGCTCATTCAGTATAGCTAATCTTCATAAGTTAAAGAGGGCCTGGAACCCAGCCAGCCTGCACAGGTCCCATCTGTCTGCTCTACTGATAAGGACAATCACATGATATCATTGTGATCATGCACATATTTTATTACAATTCCCCCCACCCACCCCCCACACACATTTGTTTGGGTGCTAACTATCTAAATAGGAAGCAAAGAGAAGCACTGTACTGTATTCTAACCAGAGGTCCATAGATTTTGCATGGCCTAGTTTGCCAGCCATTATTTGTATTCACCACTGCCCCTTCCCTTGAATCCTCCAAGTTATCTGACATGTGCGTAGAATTCTGTGGATCAGAGATATCAGTTTCTTTCAATTTGGCCAGGCTTGGGCAGGGGGTGGGGGGCTCAGAAGGAACAAGAATGTCTCCCCTTTCCTCCTCTGATTTGAAAAGTGCAAAGAACATTGGGTGTAGGGAAGGGATCACCTGTGTGGAAATACTTGTTAGCAGCAAGAGATTTTGTTGCTTTAACGGTACGTGACTCCCACTTAGCACATAGTGAGAAGCCATTTTCTCACTAGATTCTTTGTGATTTCACTGAGAATTTTGGAAAGGGAGGATGTTTCTTTGTTTCATGAGAGATAGCCAAATAGGGTTGCCAGGTCCCTCTTTGCCACCGGCAGGAGGCTTTTGGGGTGGAGCCTGAAGAGGGTGGGATTTGGGGAGGGACTTCAATGCCATAGAGTCCAATTGCCAAAGCAGCCATTTTCTCCAGGTGATCTGATCTCTATCGGCTGGAGATCAGTTGCAATAGCAGGAGATCTCCAGCTACTACCTGGAGGTTGGCAGCCCTATAGCCAAGAAGAGGTTATTGCCAGGAAAGTTGATGGAGGTTGCTGATGAGCTGGCAACTAAATGTATGGACCTAAAGAGAAGGGAAGCAATGTAAGCTAAGAATGAAATCTGTGCACATTTATCTGAGAGTAAGTCCCTTGAGTGTTATGGACTAACTTTGGAGTAAATGTCCATTGGTGTGTTTTGTATTTTGTGCTCATGCACGTAAATGTTTGTACATGTATATCAAGGCATCCTGGAGCATGCAGACTATCATGTTCTTATGCTATACTTGCTGAATCACATTTTCCACTCTTGCTAGAATAGTTTTTTCCCACCTAGTACATCTTTAACCTGAAAAACACTTTAAATCAGTGCAGGACAAAGTAAATGGATATAGCCGGTGGATGATAACCTTCAGCAGTGCAGAACGAAGACATGAAGCAGCCTCTAGCTTTGATCCTTAGTGTAAGGATCGGGGGTCTTACAGTTGTGTTTTCCTGCGTCAAATGTTGGATGGTATGTTCATTCATCTAAAATGGAGGGATACCTCGTTTAGAATAAAGTTCTGGTCTTGTGCCATGAGAAAATGTACTAGAGTCAAACAAACTTTGTTTTGCTTTGTTGTTTCCAGGGTCGATGCTCCAGGGAGAACTGCAAATATCTTCACCCACCACCGCACTTAAAAACACAGTTGGAGATTAATGGACGCAATAACCTGATTCAGCAGAAGAACATGGCCATGCTGGCCCAGCAAATGCAACTAGCCAATGCCATGATGCCTGGTGCCCCATTACAACCAGTGGTGAGTGCTGCTTGGCTGTCCTTTGCTTGTATCCCAATGTACGGCCGCTCGTGGTCCACCTTTTCAGTAACAGTGGCACTTGTGCATTTGTAGTAGATATATAAGCTGTTAAACAAAACAAAAAAGGCCATCATCATGTTGGGTAATCAGTAGCAGTGCAGATGGGAGCCCCACACGTTCATTGAACATGTGGGGAGGGAAAGCAGGGGCACTGGCTCCCCCCCCCCCCCATTTTCATGTGATTGCCTGATCGTCAGCAGGTGGGACTGCACTGGGGAAGTGGCTGCGAGTCACCCTTTTCTCATGATTAGTGAAGCTGCTTTCCAGATGTCACTGATCACAGGGAGGCAGAGTTTGTGTGGCCACTTCCTGTGTGTGGTTGCCCCTTCAGACAACTAAGCTGTTGCAGAGAAGCGGGGGGGGGTGAGGGTGGGTCCAGCATGCTCACCTCCTTGGTCTCTCCCCATGTCTTCAGTGAAGACATGGGGCTGTCATCAGTACTGGGTTACTGTTTTGCCTCAAAGGGGTGAGGTTGCATCTAAAGATGTACTGTTGTCTGTATCCAGCTGGAAGTCTTCTTGCACCAGATGATATTTTGGGGTCCGCACAGCTACATAGGTTGGCTGCTAGGCTAAAGACAGTTCTGTAGCTTCCAACTCCAGCTACCCCTAGTACCTCACAAGTGGTTTACGTCCCTCATCGAGGCAAGATGATATTTTGCCAATCAAAATCTTTTGAAGGGAAGGGATGTTGCCTCTCCTCCTTCTTACATATGCTCCCCACCACCACCCTCTCCATTGTGGTCCCATTGCCTGTCAGTGTGGAGTAGTGGTTAGGAGTGGTGGACTCTAATCTGGAGAACCGGGTTTGATTCCTCACTCTTACACATGAGTGGTGGACGCTAATCTGGTGAACCAGGTTGTTTCCCCCCCCCCCTTCTACACATGGAGCCAGCTGGGTGACCTTGGGCTAGTCACAATTCTCTTAGAGCTCTCTCAGCCTCACCTACCTCACAGGGTGTCTGTTGTGGGGAGAGGAAGGGAAGGAGATTGTAAACTAGTTTGATTCTCCTTAAAAGGTAGAGAAAGTCGGCATATAAAAACCAGCTCTTCTTCTTCATAATTCTCCCACCAAATGCTTCTAGTCGGTGAAATGCGGAATTCCGACCGAGAGGACCCCTTAGCAGTGAGCTGTGTTTCTCTGACTAGAAACAACTGGGGCCGTTGCAATAACAATAAGGGAAGGGCAATCAGCCAAGAAACAGCAAAAAGAAAAGATAGCAATGGCGACAATAGAGGGGGAGGCACAGAGCTGCTCTTTGGCTGCTTTCCAAGGAGCCATTTGTCAAGTAAGAAGTGTCACGGCCAATACAGGGCTTATTACTGACCATGTGAAGGCTGTGCCTCTATCCCAGTATTGTATACGCTGACAAGCCCTGCCTCTCCCGGGTCTCAAACAGAGAAAACTAACCCCACTCTGATACTTGAAACACTTTGTCTGGAGATGCTAGGGATTAATTACATCTGTGGCATGCAGATCATGTGCTTTACCACAGATTTAATGACCTCTTCCTTTTCTCTTCTTTGAGGGAGGTCCTGTTTCATCTCTTGTCTTGGATAGTTGCAGATGTGTAGCTACGTTAGCCTGCAACAGCAAAATAAATCAAGAATCCAGTGACTTATTGAAGACTAACAAAATGTATTTAAGCATAAGCTTTCATGAGTCAGTGCTCTTGGATAGGGGCCTTAATGCCATCACATAATATAATCTTCAGTTGTCTGAAGTGTTAGAAAAAATTGTACAAGCTTTGTCTTAGCAGGTGAAGCCTAAACTTGCTTACATGTAAGAATGCTTAGGATTGTAGCCCTGGTCTATTAAAAAAGTAGCAAGTAACAGCCCAAAACTCATCTTCAAGCCAGTTTAGCCCAATTATTTGAATTCATGTTCACTTTTATTCTGTTGAATTGATTTTCTCTAAATTAAGTGTCCTGTCCATATGTGGTTTTCAGGACAGGCTATAAACGTGTCTCATTTCCCAGCAGCGAATACCCAAAATTTGGCAGGATGGCTGTTTTTGTAGCCAACTAAAGAGGCAACTTTGAAAGAAAGAAAAAACCTGTTTGAATCCCCCGAGTTCAGTTTGAATTTGACATGCAGGACCAACAGATTAGTTTTGGCAGGACCTGTAAATGAAATCTTGTTTTCCTTGAGGGATCCTATCTGTAGAAATGTGCAGCATGGTTGCAAGACAGACTGAATGGTAATAAATTATATACAGCTTTCCTTTTCTGAACCTCCTTACATTATGGGTGTAACAGTAAATCACATTGGCTGTTCAAAGAGAGGATTTAGAAACTTGGGTTGAAGATGATGGAAGATCTAGTAACTAAAGTGAAATCCCCCAAATCTAAAATGACCAGAGGTTAACCATATATGAATTAGTTTTATACTGAGGTCTAATATGCATGGCTGTTTGACTCACAGTCACCACTCCCAACAACTTCGGGTCTTTGTATTGATTATGCATGCCATTTCCGACCATCAGAGGTCACCTCGCTCTCCCCCCTGTGTTTCCCTGTGTTTTACCCACGTTTTCAAATTTGAGATAAAACATGTTCCTGAAAAAGGGAAATGCAGGGGGAGAGCGAGTCGACCTCTCTCTGATGGTTGGAAATGGCATGCATAGTCAACACAAAGACCCAAAGTCATTGGAGAGGTGACGGTGAGTGAAACAGCCATGCATAGAAGACCTGAGTCAAACTATTGCTCCATCTACCCTAGTATTGTCTGCTTTGACTGAAGTCTTTCTGCTCTCTGAAGTCTCAGGCAGGGTCCTTTCCTATGCTAACTACCTGCAATCCTACAACTGGAAGTGCCAGGGATTACAAATTGGGGCCTTCTTCATGTACACCACTGAACAATGGGCTTTCAGAGTCAAGAGTGGCCATGAACAAGCAATTTCATGTCCTGGAGGTGCCTTCAAGATGTATATAAATTGTCATCAGCACATAATATTAAACTCGAAGGATTAAAGGAAAGGGTTTAAGAACATGCATACTATGTTGTAATGCTGGTCATTGTGAAAACACTACGAAAGTCATCCAAGGGACAACCATGGCATTGTTTTTAAGTTCAAAAGTAAAATCGTAGTGGGCATATTTGATGAAATCTTGCCCATGGGACAATGCTGTGAAACTGTTGACTTGTAGGTTTGTTTCCCTATACAAAACTGTTGTACAGTTTGATCCTATAAAACCTTACAGGATTAAAACATTGACTGTCGGTTGGGTTGAATTGATTGGGTTGGATCCAGCCAGCTTTGTCACTGACTCAAACAATTCCCCTCCTTTCTGTAGACTCCAGCCTACATGGCTTTTTGTTAAAATAGGTCTCATGATCCCGAGCATACTCTTATAAGGTCATCAAACGGGGCCTTTCCTTTATTTCTCACCATCAGATAATCTGGTTGGATCCAATCCATGATCCATGTGAGCTTTGACTAGAAAAATCCCAACAATTTGACTCACAAATGACCCACAAGCAAAGCACAGGGAATATGCAAGCAGCAACAGGAATTTACCAAGAGAGATCCTTAGACCTCAAAATTTTACAATCAGATGTATCTCTTTCTAAAAAGTTAATAAAAAGAGGAAAAACAAAAGCAACTAAGGGGGAAACGGGCAGATTCCAAACCTGTTCAATTTTCCTAAATTTCCGCCGCTTTGATGGATTTGTGGAACAGGACTGTTCCTTGACAAGGACCCGCCCTGTACCATTTTGCCCATTTTCCCCACCCCCCATTATTTGTGGTTTGTATTTGTACAAAGGTAAAGGTTGTATTGTTTTATTTACATAAGTTCTCATCAGTTCTTGGTCTAAAGGGTCAGCAAATTGTCCTTTTTTTAGCTAACAAAATGTGATTATTAATTACTTGTCTCAGTACGATTAGTTTACTATTTTATTTAGTTAACTCAATACTATTATTATTTTTTCATAGAACCATATGCCTCAGACATTCCAAAAAAGAGGGGGGGAGGGATCTCCATATTTCATCGACACTGATTCCATTTATCAATACCAAACAGTAAAGGTGAGAAAATATTATAATTTTGGGTTTTTCTTTCGACTTTCTAAGTTGGTTGCCAATTAGAAACTATTGTTCCTTACATTAACTGGCTGAATGTACTATCAGATCATGACAAAGAGATAGAATTTTTAGAAATGATAAATGATTGGGCCTTTGGACAGTCGGTCATGGATCCAATAGGAGGGCAGTCGCTGATGGAGTACTGCATATGGTGCTCAGGCTCTGGTTTGAAATATGTGCATTGCTGAACCTCTTGGTAATGATTACCACAGTATGAAAATGGTTGGCTATTTAAATGACATAAGTGTGAAAGGTGTAATGAAGGGAGATAAGAAAAACAACCTAAACTGTTAGCATCGGTCTGCACTGTGGAAGATGTAGAGATACCCACATCTGAATCATAGTTTCCAGGGTAAGTATCTGCACAAGTGTATCAGACAGAGCTGTGATAACTTCTTACTTCTGACAAATTAAAAATTAACCAGATGGCTTTCACCTGAGAGTTCTTAAAGAACTCAAATATGAAATTGGAGAATTTTTGACAAAAAATTAACAGTATTAATATTATCTGAAGGTTGGAGAAGATCCAACATAACACTGATTTTCAAAAAGAGGTCTAGGTTGAATTTAGGAAATCACAGACTTGTTGGCCTAACTGTTTTGCCAGGTAAATTAATAGGGAATATTTCTAAAGCAAGAGTTGTTAAACACAAGAAATCAAATTTGCTGATGGGACATCAGTAAGGCTTATCTAAAGGGAAGTCTTGCCTCACCAAGGTTTTAGTGTCAACAAACATATATAAGGGCTATCTGGTTGACAGTATGTGCTACTTGGTCTCCCTGAAAGGATGCTGACAAATTTTCCTATATACTTAGCAGATAATGGAGTAAGAGCAAGGGTTCTCTTAAAGGCAAGTAACTGAGGGCCAAACTACATAATATATATTTTTGGTGAGTCAGCTCTGGGTTTCCCAGACCCAACCTGCTTTATCCACAGTAGGGTTGCCAGGTCCCTCTTTGCCACCGGCGGGATATTTTTTGGGGGGCGGGGTTTGGGGAGGGGAGGGACTTCAATGCCATAGACTCCAATGGCCAAAGCGGCCATTTTCTCCAGATGAACTGGAGTTCTCTATCAGCTGCAGTTCAGTTGTAATAGCATGTACCTGGAGATTGGCAGCCCTAATCCTCAGCTCCACAGCAGCTCTGGGGAAAGTCATTTAAAAATCCTCTCCCTAAGCTGCAGTTCTGAGCCTTCTTAAACACTGCTGATTTTTTACATTGCATATATTTAAATTTTCCCCAAAATTTCTGTTAAAAAGCCCCCCCCCCCAAAAAAAATCCTTTTTCCCCTTTCCTGTAGATTCAACATTTCTAGAAATTTTACATCTCCATTCTGTCAACAGTGCCAGATGATCTTATCCATTGATAAGAACTGCATGGTTTCCCTTACCACTGTGCCCTTGCTTGGCTTATAGCCTTTACTTCAATTTGGATTAATCAATTGCTTTAGAAGGCTGTTTTACTGCTGTGGAGAGAGCAAACTGGGTACAGGGAAGCCCTCTGGTATCTAGATGAGAATTATAAAGGGTGCGGATTAACAAAGATGCTGTAATTATCCAGCAAGGTATGTAGGGACAGTGCTAAAATATTCTGAATGAAATATTTCTCCAAAAGATTTAACCAACCCTCCCCCCCCCATTATCTATAACTAGTTAGATGTTACCCAGGGTTTGTGGCAATGCTAAAGAAGCTTCCAGAAGTGTAAGTTCTTTAAGGCAGAGGCATGAGAGAAGGAAAGAAGGGACAAAAGTAAGGAAGGAGGAGATAATGATGGGGAGGTGTGTGTGCAGAAACCTGGGCATAAAAGCAATGAACAAGCAGTTTCATATCCCGTAGATGATATTATTAGAAGGAAAGGGAGTAAAGTGCCACATGAAACACTGGTCAGCAGTTAAGATGGCTCAAGGCAGTAGGATATAGTAGGGAGATAGATGAAAAACCAGACTGCTAAGGAAATAGTGGGTGGCCAGTAAATAAACAAGAGGCAAAAAGACGAATGATCTAGAGGAGAATGCAAACTGGCGGCAGGAAGGAAGACGACACTATATGGTAATAAAAGGGTGTAAAGCTATGTCAGTCTGGCTCTGGCTCTCTTTTATCAGGGCTCTACCCCAAGATGGGTCATAATAATGGCCCTACACACCTCTCAAGTATTTTATGTTTAAAATTGTCAGTAGCCAGCACTGTATTTCTGCCATGGTTGGAATATGGGTGAATGATTCAGATAGGAATAAACTTGTTTGTTAATGGCTCCTATAGGAAGTTCTATGGGATAAAGTCAGTGAACTGTAGGGGGTAATATTGCTGAGGAAGGGGTAGAACCTGCCCTAGGGAGAAGGACCTGTGGGTGTGTTTGAGGGAGTGGTATGCCTGTCACACAATACACAGCGTGGTGTAGTGGTTAAGAACGGTGGTTTGGAGTGGTGGACTCTGATCTGTAGAACCGGGTTTGATTTTCCACTCCTCCACATGAGCGGCGGAGGCTAATCTGGTGAACTGGGTTGGTTTCCCCACTCCTACACATGAAGCTGGCTGGGTGACCTTGGGCTAGTCACAGCTCTCAAAGCTCTGTCAGCCTCACCTTCCTCACAGGGTGTCTGTTGTGGGGAAGGGAAGGTGATTGTAAGCTAGTTTGATTCTTCCTTAAGTGGTAGAGAAAGTCGGCATATAAAAACCAGCTCCTCCTCCTTCTTCTTTTTGCCTCACCATCATGATGACATGCTTTTGGATAGTCTGAAAAAAAAACAATCGCTGGGTTTTCCTTCTCTTCCTCAGCCCTTACAGTACTGAAAATAATACCCTGCAAACAGCCAGATGGGGAGATGCAGAAGATTTAATTTCTTAATAGCTTATGTTGTCCTTCAAAAGCTATTTTCATTTTAGCAACGAGCTTTTTAAGAAAACTGCTAATTTGATGGATGGGAAGATAGACCAGTGGCTTTGCTGAAGGTTCAAGGTTGCTTCATATTTTACTTTTTGTACCCTAGAACAGATTCCTAGGTATGGAAAAACAGTTGAGCGGCTTAACAGTATACATGTGTTTCAGTTATGATTTTGGCTGGCAAAATTCTTGCCAAGAGTGTCCCCATCTGCTTTGGGCCTACGCAGGTGCATTGTCCTGGCAAAAAACTGCACTTCTATACATGCCTGGCATTCATAAGTGAGGCTATTAATGAGCATTTGGATTCATGAATCTCTTCTTGAGCACAAAACATAATGTCTGAAGTGGCCTTGAATTTCCCAGGGACAAATCCAGCAGCCTCTCCCAATGGTCCAGAGAGCTCTCATTTGCTTTGCTAGCACAATGCACACATTTCCATTCATGCCTTTAAATTTATATTCATAAGGGCTATACTTTGTTGTAAATGTAAATCACCCATATACAAATGAACAGAAATGGTAAATTGTTCTAAAAAAAGTGTGTGTCGAATAGGCAACAGAGCTATTATTCCCACATGAACTGTTCATTTTCTTCAAAGAGCACTGTTTAGAGCAGGGGTATGTAAATTGTTACAAGGGCGGGATATGACATAAATGTCACCTGGTCGGGCTGTGCCGTGCCTTGCCAGCTCAGATCAAGACCGGGGTAGAGGCTGCCTCAGCTGACTCGCGGGTCATGCTAGAGCTCTCGAGCCGGAGCCGGCCCCCAGGCCGTATGTTTGACACCCCTGGTTTAGAGGAAGGCCATGCTACCTCCACTGAACCCCAACCTTTGTTTAACTATTTAGTCTTTCACCATTGCCCCTTATTTTTTAATTCTTACTTCTTAGCAGTATATTTTGTAACAAAAATGAAATGAAATCAAATTTCATTTGTGGATGTGGGTATTGGCTTTCCCACATTGCCTTAAGATTATTGTTACAAAAAGGCCTTGGCTCACCTGGTGCCTTCATAGAGTCCAATTGCCAAAGCGGCCATTTTCTGCAGGTGAACTGATCTCTGTCGCATGGAGATCAGTTGTAATAGCAGATCTCCAGCCACCACCTGGAGGTTGGCAACCCTACTTATGGGGCTATCTTCTGCTTAGAAGGTGTTGTGATCTGCATGTGTCCATACACTAGGAGGATCAGGAGAAAGAGAAATGGAGCAGTGGATGTTATCTCTTAGAATGTCTACCTGAGCACTCTAATAGGCCCAACATGGCTGATCTGGTAATACTCTTCTCACATTATGCGAAAATCTGAGATTCGACTAGGAAGGTTGTCTGAATTTCCCACCGCATACAGGATTGTGTCCTCATGCTTGCGTGCTAGGAATTTGGGGAGCCTAGCTTTCTTTCTTTTTCTTTTTCTTTGCAAGATAGCATATAACTCTAATGTTTCAAAAAGATGAATGCAGAAAAAGCTACATGGACACAGTCTTTACAAAAGTTGTGCCCTCTTTTCCCATTTGAGGACTGCTTGTTTTCATAGGAGAGAATTGCAGAACAAATGCAGGAGGTCTACCAAGTTGCTATCTGCCTCGCTAATTAAAATAATATGCAAATTATTTTAGCTGCATGCAATTAAAATATGCCTAATTTACATTTTGCTCATGATGTATTTCCAGTGAGGCTCTCAGTGCTGAACGGCTGACAAAAACAGCCTGCCAGCTTAAATTTTATTGCTCTACAAATTTAGAAGGTTAAGAATTCAGACCAGAGTAATGATGTCACCAAAGTTCATAATGACTTGTTTGGAATATAAATTTGTCCATCTCAATGCTCAAAAATAATGCTCAAAAATATTACGCATTTACCATATTTCCCTTACTTAGAAGGGCCCTGCTGGCACTTCATGAACTGCAATTAGAGTCCAGGACTTGGATGAAATGTTGAGGGACAGCTGAAAATGATAACAGCAGTATAAGAAGGTTCATCAGCTGTCATGTGCCGATATTTTGAGCCAGGGGCCTTCACTTGTGTGTCTTGTGGGGGGACTCTTGACTGATGTGACCTGCTCTGGGAGAGCATTGTCTAAGAAACTGGCCATAAATATAATAAATAAGAGAGAACTGACGGAAAGCAAGGTCCCCCCCCCCCCCCGGCAACGTTTTCTGAGGAACTCTTTTAACTGCCAAGCTTGTTTAAAATTGAGCTGAGGGCAGTTCACACATTGCCCTGAAGCCTATTAGGGCGCTCCCATGTTGGAAAACCTTTCTGCTTAATTGGTTACTTATATTTCTACAAGTCCAAAACTGCACTGTCTATTGGATGTCCAATCCTGTTGATTGTCTTGACCTGTTTTGTGTAATCTGCCTTGAGTCCCAGGTAGAAAGGCAGACTATAAATAATGTTAAATAAATAAATAAATATTCTCTGATCAGTCCTTGCATAGCCCCATAAGTAGGGTTGCCAGCCTCCAGGTGGTGGATGGAGATCTCCTGCGATTACAACAGATCTCCAGGCGACAGAGATCAGTTCCCTTGGAGAAAATGGCCGCTTTGGCAATTGGACTCTGTGGCACTGAAATGTCACTCGTTGTGGTCCATTTCATGGAATATTGTTTATTCAAATTTTTTGAAGGCTTAAGCATATTTGGTCTCACCAGATACCAGTGTCATCTCTTTTGCTGGCCACTGTCCTGTTTTAGTCACTAAAACCATTTTGTTTTGTTTTCTTCTTTTTAAAAAAAGTTATAGTAAATTTGTAAAATTCAAGCCATTAATGTTTAGTTAGACTGTCATTAGTGTTGGGCAAGGACCTGGAAGACCCCTGTTTAAATCCCCATTCTGTTGAAGAAGCTTGCTAATCTAGTAGCACTCTCAGCCTAACCTACCTCACAGGGTTATTGTAAGGATAAAGTGGAGGAGTGGAGTATGATGTTGTAAACTACTTTGGATCCCCACTGGGGAGAAAAGCAGGAGATGAGATAGACAGACAGACCTGATACTTGGTGATCTTCTGTGAAGGTATTTGGCACCATTTTGCCAATGTATTTATTGAGCATAAAATTTTGTGTGAATTCATTCTTTATAAAGAGCCAGTTACAAAGAGTCTCATTCTTTATAGAGTCAGTGTGGTGTAGTGGTTTGAACCTCACACTAGATCTGCGAGTCTCCTGGTTGGAATCCCCACCTGGCCATTAAAGCTTGTTGGGTGACTTTGGGCCAGTCACACACCCTCAGCCTAATCTACCTCACAAAGGTGTTGTGAGGAGAAAATGGAGGAGAGGAGAATGAAGTCAGCCACTTTGGGTCCCCATTAGGGGAGAAAGGTGGAGTACAAGTGAAGTAAATAAATTAATAAGAAAGAAAGTAAAACCTGAGACCACAGTCCCAGAACATATAAACTCATTTGCCACTGAGGGGCAAAACATAAATACAAAAGGAGGGCTTGCCTGACTATACCCAGAGATTAAAGTATTCCTTGATTCGCAAGAAACTTGCAGTTTTGATGCCTTGCGTGTCTCCAATAAGAATCTAAAACTTATCTGTATTGAACATTTGGGTCCCACCTCTTTTTCAGTTTATCCCTTGCTATGACTAGACACATTTCGTCACTCTTAGGTTTCAGGCATTTATAATAAGCATGAAAGAGATACTCAGTGGATGGTTGGAAACCCTTCCCCATAATTAGCATGAAGAAGTACATAGATTTTGCATGGATCAGAACTGAAGGTTCAGGATGTTATTCTGAGAGCTGAAGTGATAGCAGTTTGTAGGAATTGCCTGCCCAATGACAGATTTCCCAGTCTTGTTTAGGATTATCCCAGTAGACGTGGCAATGAAAAGGACAGCTACAGGTACCTCACGTCCACTCCGTTTTTTGCCATCGAGTCACAGCTGACTTATGGCGACTCTGTGGGGTTTTCAAGGCAAGGGACATTCAGAGATGGTTGGCCACTGTCTGTCTCTGCATTGAGACCCTAGACTACCTTGGTGGTCTCTCATCTCATCCACTCCCTAGCAGGTGTCAACTTTACTTCTCTTGACATGAACGATGGTGCCAAATCTCAGGCAATCAAGGCAGCCAGATGTGGCCCTTAGCCAATATGTGCATCCATTCCACACTGCCATCACCACGCACCCCCCCCCTGAAAAGTAACAGTAGTTCTGTGCTCAGAAGCGCCTAACATTCTATCCTTTAGGATTTCTTGAGAGACGTAGTTTCACTTCAGATAAGGTTATGAGGTTGAAATGCACTTTGGGGGTTTTCTTCTTTGAAAGTGTTCTCACATCAGATTTTCCCTGCACATATGTAAAGACAGCACCATTAGGGTAGAAGCTTGGTATGTAATCATGAAGAGGATTTTGTAGAAGAGGATTTTGAAGTCGAAGTGCTTTCCAAAGTTTTCTAAGTTAGCATGGTCCTCTGAAATTGTGTTTGTATTGTGTATTGTGTGTGTGTGTGTGTGTGTGTGTGAACATTTGCATTCTTTTTAGTTACTCCATTTATTAAAGTGTCTGCCGGTGAATCTGAAACTTGGGGTGTAACCTGAAAAAACAACATCTTATATCCCAAAGTCCGGTGGCACTTAAAGATAGTTTTATAAAGTTGCAAAAGTCATATTCTAGAACGGAAGCATGCCTTTGAATCAAAATGAGTCACCGTGTGGTGGGTGGGTTGTACTTTCCTACTATAAAATTCATAAGTGCTAATGTCACTTACCTCTTGCAAAACAAGGAAAAATTGTATTGTTGCTATTAGTAGTAGCTCCAGCACCAGTACTAGTAAAATTAGTTAAAGGGTCATGGAGAGCAGGAGTCAGAACTACCGGTATGTCATATAGGGTGTTTTTTTTAAATGTTCTGAAAGCGTTTCACAGACTTTTGTTAGATGTTCTGCAGGACAAACAAGGCCGTTGCGCTTGAGATCAAAGCTCAAACGTACACAGCCACAAAGCTGTGAGAAAGTAAGTGCAGGACTAAGGTGCACTGCGCACAATTATATGCCATAGACAACCTCTTGGATACTTTGCCACAAGTAAATGGGGACATAACAGTGCATGTTATTTCTTACACAAAACTTCTGTTGTGTAGGAAATCTGTAATGCCTGAAGCAGACCTTTAAGATAAAGGTTGAAGTAGGCAATGGCATTTTTCAATTTCAAATGTGAATTCAAATAATGGAATTCAATATCCATAAAAGTGACCTCAGAATTTTGTTTGTCTGCTTAAATTATTTCAATCTGAATCTCTCTCTCTCTCTCTCTCTCTCTCTTTCTCTCTCTCTCTCTCTCTCTCAGCATTTTATTTTTTTCCAGTTCTTAAATACATAAAAATGTGTCATTTATTTATTCGACAGATATATGTATTTTCAGTTCAATCACCTGGTATTATTATAAATTCTTTCAAAATATTTCATGATCACAAACTGCACATGAAGCTACCTTATACTGAATCAGACCCTTGGTCCATCATACTCATACCAGCAGCGGCACTCCAGGATCTTCAGCAGGGGTCTTTCACATCACCTACTTGCCTAGTCCCTTTAACTGGAAATACCGGGGATTGAACCTGGGACCTTCTGCATGCCAAGAAGGTGCTCTACTACTGAGCCACATCCCCTCCCCAATTCATTTGCATTACATAAATTGTATAGCCTTGTGCTATCCTTGCAGTTCTTATTTGGATACTATATTTTCACTATATTTGGATGTATATATTTTATCCCTCTCTTCCTTTAAGCAATTAAGGGCAACAAACTTGATAAACTCCATTGTTTTATCCTCATAACAATCACATGAGGTAGCTTAACCTGAGACATAGTTACTAGCTCAAGGTTGCACAGTGTTTTTCATGCAGGGTAGCCAGCTCCAGATTGGGAAGTACCTGGAGTTTTTGAGGGTAGAGCTTGGGAACAGGAGGGACTTCAATGGGGTATAATGCCATAGAGTCCACCCTCCAAAGCAGCCATTTTCTCCAGGTGAACTAATCTTTGTCGCCTGGAGATCACTGTAATCCCAGGAGATCTCCAGCCACCACTTGGAAGTTGGCAGCCCTACTTTCATGAGTGAATATGTGGATTTGAACCTGAAGCTCCAAATCCAGTACCCTTAACCATTATACCATACAGATTCTCTTTACTTAGTTCCTGTACTTTAGAGAGCCCTAGATGTTCGGCTATCTTTTAGTGAACACAGTAAGAACATAAGAAAGGCCATGCTGGATCAGACCAAGGTCCATCGTCTGTTCACACAGTAACCAACCAGTTGCCTCTAGGAAGCCCACAAACAAGACAACTGCAGCAGCATTATCCTTCCTGTGTTCCAAAGCACCTGATATAATAGGCATGCTCATCTGATCCTGGAGAGAATAGGTACTCATCATGACTAGTATCCACTTTGACTAGTAGCCATGAATACCGCTCTCCTCCATGAACATGTCCACTCCCCTCTTAAAACCTTCCGAGTTGGCAGCCATCACCACATCCTTGGGCAGGGAGTTCCACAATTTAACTATGTGTTATGATATTTATGATGGAGTAAGATTAGTCTCTGTATTGTTCCTGTTTTAGTGTATGTGCTGCCGAAGTGAGAACACTAAGATTTGTCAAGAATAGGACTGGCTTTCCTGTAGGATGAATTTCAGAGCTGCACTATTACTGGTTTTGTGGTAGTGATACTAATCCATAGTATGCTTGGGAGTTCCACCTTTGCTGAAGCCTGGGCCTACTTGCTTTTTTGTGGGTCAAGGGGAATGTAAAAGCTTTAGATTTCTAGATAACCACCACCAACTGCAATCCCAAACACTTTCCATGCTGACTTGGTTGACGACTCTCATGCACCTGCCAAGCCAGCCCTCAGGTTTGTGCTTCCAACTCTAGGAGACTGGCTGTGCCCAGCATAAAGCATATCAGAAACAGTGGAGGATGAAGAAAGGATGCCATGGTCAAGGGGCATCAGACAAGCAAGAGAGCATAGAGCATGTGAGCAAGTTAGTATAGGCTAATACGTGATTGTGAGAGGGAAGTAACAATGTATTCTGAAGTCTGTGACTTCTGCATGATGCTGGGTGGACTGGCGACAAACACATAATAAGGTGTCCTTGTGCTATGTAATGGAACAATATATGTAAAGCTGATGAATCATACAGAGTCCTGACTGATGGAAAATGAGAGTTAAAGTGCGCAGAGGAGACAGCATAAATCTATCATGCATAGATAGTTCCTGGAAATGTTTTCCATCCATAGATTCAATCAGGACAGGGGTCTTGGTTTGCCTGTTCAATAATATTTACTTTGGTGCCCGCCTTCCTCACTTAGACTCAAGATGGATGGCTGTTTATGGGTGTCTTGCACTTAGAATCAAACAAGATCACCAAAATATTGCAGTTTGCAAATGTAGCCTTGACTCAGTCAGAATCTTTGATGTTTCTTCCGTAAACCTGAGAAAATGTTTCCGAGATACTGCTCCTCCAAAGTCAAATTGGCTTTAATTTTGCTTTAGTCACCAAAGATGCACACACCATTCCTGTGTGATGTTTCAAATAGCCTTCACCACTGGAGAAAGCATGTGTCTACATACGTTCAATCATTTAGAGGTGCAGTCTGTCCATACTGAACAATAACACTCTTTACTCTGATTGCTAAGTAGATGCTACATTCTGTATGACCATCTGAGAAGTAATCCTGAACTGTGAGCCTGTGATCTTTGGCCTTCACAATCCTCTTTCATCACTTAGAAAGGCAGCCCTCAATAGCAGCTGCCAGCACTTGACAGAACTAAAAAAGCCAGAGAGTAAAGAGAATTCATTCATATTGCTAAATAATAATATGCCATCGGAGGCACAAAGAGCAGCTTCTTTTGACTGGCATTCCCAGGTAAGCTGGCCGTATGGTGGACTCCAGTTTAAAAAAGACGACTTGGAGCTGCTTTGCAATTTACACATTGTAAGCAAAAGCTGGTGTTCAAACTAGTGTCATGTTTTCCACTTTCAGCTGCACTGGGCGTGCCCTTCGAATGTTACCCCTAGCTATATGGAATCTGCTTGTCCAGGATGGGCTCCCATATGGCTGGGAGCTCTGTGTGAAGGCGTAAGGATATAAGTGAGGCCAATCGCCTGGATCATTCTCATAGGATAATCCTGCCATGAGAAAGACCCCCATCCACAAAGCTGCAGTATTCACACGTACCTTCCCGTGGCATGGAAGCATGTGATAAAAAGTGACTTCCAGAGTAAAATGTGTATAAACTGTATTTGCCCATCTTCTCCCATTGCAGAACGCTTACGTTCTTCTGGATGGGAGAGGGCTCATGAGCTTCATGGGCAGGCTCAGGCATGCCCTTAGAGAAGGGGGATACTGAAGTTCCTCCCATGCGACAACTAGCAAACTTGCAACAGAGTCTGTTTGCTTGTTGGCTCATCCCCCATCCACTTCCCAAAATATGTAATGCATGAAGTGCCCCTTAGAATCACAAAGTTGGAAAGTATCAAAAGACCATCTGGGGCAGTTCCCTGCCACAAAGCCCAACTATTATTGAGAGAGCTGCATGCGTAAAAGCCCCATGGCGCAGAGGGGTACGCTGCAGTACTGCAGTCAGAACTCTGCTCACGATCTGGGTTCAATCTTGTCAGAAGTCGGTTTCAGGTAGCCTAGCCAACTCAAGGTTGACTCAGCCTTCCATCCTTCCAAGGTCGGTAAAATGAGTACCCAGTTTGCTGGGGGTAAAGTGTAGATGACTGGGGAAGGCAATGGCAGACTACCCTGTAAACATAGTCTGCCTTGTAAACGTCGGGATGTGATGTCACCCCATGGGTCAGTAATGACCCGGTGCTTGTAATGACCCGGTGCTTTACTTTTTAAACCCAAAATGAGACAACTTCTTAACAAGCTGTTGTTCTAAGGCTGTGGAAGCAAGGGGAAGGACAACTTGGCTGAGTCCCTGGCTATAGGATTTTGTACACAGAGGGGCTGTACCCATTCCCTTCCAAGAAGAATATACATCTCAGTTGTGCACTAAACCTAATTAGATCTTGGGGAAAGGGGAATTTACAGAATATTTAAGAAAAATCCATTTGGTTAATGCGTGCCTCCTCACTCTCCCCAGCTTAAGACGTTAAGGAGACCCATTGAAGCTTTTTCTGTCTGGTTCACAGTAGAGGTACCAGAATAAAGATATCCTTCATGCTCTTGCAAGATTTGTACAAACTGAAGCAGGATGATACTGCACTATTCAGGAGTCAAGGACATGAATTTTAACCAGTGACTTGGCCACTAAACACACAATGACTCAGCAGCCATTGGAACCGGAATGAATGAGTTCTTATTTCTGTCTCTGTGGTCTAATAGCTCGGTAACTTTCTTGCTCATGCTCCATCCATCTGACTACAGACAACAGGGAAAGGTTGCTTAAAATATCATTAAATGTTCCCCAGAAGAGAGGAAGGCCTTCGTATAAGCCTTTCAACTTATACGGACAAGTGACATCTTTTAGGTCTGCCACCGTTCAAAACACATTCATGCCATTAGCAGAGGTTGGTTATTTAGTGGAAGTTTATTTATTTGTCTGTTGGTTTAATACATTTTCATCCTGCCCTTTGTTTAGGGTTGCCAACCTCCAGGTGATGTCTGGAGATCTGGAGAAAATGACTGCTTTGGAAGGTGGACTCTATGGCATTATAACCCACTGAAATCCCTCCCCTCGCTGAACCCCACCCTCCTCAGGCTCCACCCCCAAAATCTCCAGGTATTTTCCAACCCGGAGCTGGCAACCCTACCTTTGTCCAAGGAACTCTGGGCAGTCTCCATCAGTCTCCCCTCTTCCATTTTTATCCTCCCAGCAACCTTGTGTTGCCAATTAGGCTGAGAAAAAGAGACTGGCCCAAGGTCACCCACCAAGTGTCATGGAAGGGAGGAGATTTAAACCAGTAAATCCCTAAAATGGTTGCTCTCTCCATAAAGTCATTAGGTATTCTTAGCTAAGCGGCTCCCTTTTTCAGCTCCATACTGGACAATCACATTGACTACATTACAGGTTTGTTCCAATACATACGTCAAAACAAAACAAAAGTGCTAAGTATTGTTATTATTCACAGGCTGCCTGATCCCACAACTTCTTTACGCTATGCCATCATTAGGATTGCTGTAACCATACAAACTTGACAGTGCAATCCTAAGCAGAGTCCACATCCTTCTAATTCCATTTAAGTCAATGGTGTCGCTATAAAGAACAGGCGATTTGTGGAAGACAGGCAATACGCAGAAAAATATGGCTGACTAGTCATCTGGAGCAGGGGGAGCAAAGATAGGTAGAATTAGAACTGGCCATTGCTGCCTCATTTATTGTTACTTATTTAGATATTTGTTCCCAGCATTCTCCACAATGGGAACCCAAACCAGAGAACAACGGTATCCTCCCCTCTACAATGTTACCATGGCAGAGTGCAGATTCAAACTGGAGCCTCAGATACTAGTCCAGTTCTCTAACTGTACTGGCTCATACTGCATTACATGGTCTCAATCCACCTGAAGAAGAAAGCAACCAGCCAGCCATCACAGTGTGGGATGGGGTGGAGTAGAGTTGTCAACTTCCAGGTACTAGCTGGAGATCTCCTGCTATTACAACTGATCTCCAGCCGATAGAGATCAGTTCACCTGGAGAAAAGGGCCACTTTGGCAATTGGACTCTATGACATTGAAGTCCCTCCCCTCCCCAAACCCCGCCCTCCTCAGGCTCTGCCCCAGAAACCTCCCGCTGGTGGTGAAGAGGGACCTGGCAACCCTAGGATGGAGGGAGAAGAAAAAGAACTAGAATCAACTGGAAATGGGGTGGGGGAGAAAGATCACCACCTGAAGTCCCCAGACAGTGGGACCGGAGCCACAGTGGGGCCAGCTACAGAGAGGCTCGCACTGGTCCTGCATCTTGGTGGCTCTGCCTTTACCTGTGTCAGGTGACGGCTGGCCATTGCCAGAGTCAGGACTCAGATTCCTGTAGACGCCTACAGGAAGTTCAAAGAATAAACGGGGCAGGGAGGAGCCTTGTCAGGACCCTTAAAGGGGCAGCTACAGTCACGGAGGAAAAAAAGAGGCAGTGCAGAAAGAAGAGCCTGCCTTCTGGCTTCCCTCCCCCGCAGTCCCTCACAGGCACCATACTTGTTTTATTTGATTACTGTGTTTCATCTAACTCTTTAAAAAGTACGTCATCAGTTGATTTGTCCAATCTTCACTAGAAGCCCAAAATGGAGAATGAATGGAGTAGCTGCCCTTATTTAATTTTTTTTCTGTAAAATATTTGAATACAGTGGTTCTTGTTGGATGCTTATGCTGTAATTGTGAGCCACTTTCCTGTCACACATCTAACCTGATCTAGGGATCATGAAGATTTTTCAGTAATGGCCCTTCCTGCTGTCTGTATAGTATATGTGCTGGGTGGGAGGGAGACAACTAATGCGTGGAAGGAGGTAGATTAAGATTATAAAGGATTTTGCTTCTTAGTGATAATTATTAAAAGTGTAAAATGTACCCTGGGGTGGGGATTATCACAAAATCCTTTGCTTCCTTCTCATGGGAGTAAGTGGCTCAGGTTTCCTATATAGCCTGTAGTTATCTTCCATTGAGAAGGTTATACAAAATAACCTGTTTGCTCCCTTCCAAGCAATTCTCAAATGTCCAGATCTGATGACACATTTTTTGTGTGTGTGCGGGCAGCATTCACAACTTGATTAAACTACCTCAAGTGATAATGAGAAAGGACCACAGTGAAATAGAAGAGCATGCGGTTTCCCAACTTCAATCCTGGACATTTATAGCTAAAAGAATCTCAGGGCAGGGAAAGATCTCTGTCTGCCTACCAGAAGCGTTGGAGAACTTTTGCAAGTCAGAGTAGACAAAACAGGGTCAGACCAAGACCTGATTTAGTATAAGGCAACTTCATATGTTCAATGGTTACTCAAGATGTTTCAGTATTATTCCAGTACAAGTCAATGTTTTACTTTTTATTTTTTACCTTCATGCAGTGCTCAGTGATTTTATATACTTTAGAAGTGACCATGGTTATTATTGAATAATATTTACTATTAAGGCATTTTAAAGAGTGCTAAGTCCTGTGTCCTAAGTCCATTGTACAATTAAATTATATAATAGTACTGATATTTCATAGTTATTTTCCAGTAGGAGCCAAATCAGAAATGACACTGGTGATCCATTGTTGTCTGTACTTTAAAACAGGTTAGAAATCCTTGATAACACCCCCATAATAAGTGTTAATAGTACTAGTAGTAGATTGCAGCGGAAAGTAATCTAGATGACGGATGCACTATGGAGAAGAATTACACCTGTGTTAGAGAAGGGACAACTTAACCCTTTTCTTTTGTAGAGTATCTAATACAACCCCCTCCAAAATGTACCATTAACCACATACAGGGGAAGATAGAAAAGATATATGTCTTTGTTTTCTGCAATAGGTCTAAAAGCTTCAGTGAGTATACTTAGATGAGGAAAAGAACAGTCCTAGCCTGATTTCAGAGTCCCCAAGACTGCTTTAAATAAAATTTAAGCTATTGGGAGATTCAATCATCGCTCCCCCAAATCTCATACAGCCGTAAATCTGTCGTCTGAATTTTGTAGGAGAAAATATCATGATTTTTTTTAAAGACCTTGCTTCAAAGCTATTATGTTCTAATGGTCGGCATGGGGAACGAGACAGAGAGGTTTGGCAGCTTTTGAGATCGATCACCATGATAATACAACAAAGTTGTTCTAAGGTGTGCTTATGATAGAATAATAAGTGGCAAGGCCACGTCAGCCTGATTACTTCTTGCAATCAATCAATCAATCAATCAATCGACCTTTATTGGCATATAGATTACTTCTTGCTTTTGTGACATAGATGTCTGAGAGGGGACGTGAATCCCTTCTAAAAACAGTGATGATATGATACAGGGGTGACTTCATATTGATACCACCTAGTCCTGGCATTGCCCATTGGATCAGCTTCTGTTACAGACCCTGCACTATTCATAGACAATACACTTCTCACTGGTACCATCAGGGGTTCCCTGCTGAACGTTGGGGTCAAAGCTCATGCATGTACCGTGGAGGTCATTGGGCAGCAGACAACAAGGGCAGTGTTGACTGCCTAGGCAGTGCCAGGTGCTGCAGTGCAGCGCCTGTACAATGGCCAACAACTTCATGGGGCATGACTGTCCTGCCTATACCTCTTGGCAGCGCATATTAATGCACACCGTAGGCCTGTTGGCCAGGGAATGATTGATGTCTACATTTTGAATAGACAACACACTGTCGTTGATGAATATAGTATCAGTAATGGTGAAACATTACACAGAAGGCAATACTAGTTAGATGAACAATTGTCATCCTGCCTAAATGAAGAATAGCAAACTTTATTGTTGCAGATGGGAGGGGGAAACTATCAGCTGGCTTAGTATGTAAAACGTCATGAACAAAAAGTGCTGACTAATATTTGCGTGTCTTCTTCCCTATTTTTTTACAGCCAATGTTTTCAGTTGCACCAAGCTTAGCCACCAATGCTTCAACAGCCTTTAATCCCTACTTGGGGCCTGTCTCCCCTGGCTTAGTTCCAGCAGAGATCCTGCCAACAGCACCCATGCTGGTTGCAGGGAATCCTGGCGTGCCGGTTCCTGCTGCCGCTGCTGCAGCAGCCCAAAAGCTAATGAGGACAGACAGACTCGAGGTAGGAAATACGACTTTATTTTTTAAAAAACTTCTTCTAGTACCCAGATCTGCATTGCTAATTTCCTAAGCAAAATGGTAATACCGCTTAAATGTGATCCCTCCCCAAAGTGTGGTTGTTATGCCATTCAGAAACACAAAGGTAATGTAATAATGTACCCCTCACTAATTATTGAAAAGGGACATATTGATCTCTATAACTACACAAAAAGAGTAATGATCTTCATGAGCAGTAGATGAAGTTAAGCGTCCTCATGCGATCTTTTGACTCTCTGAAATGTTTTGTGTTCTTCATGTAGCTTTCTGTCCACAAATCGCCACGTGAATGGCAAAACTGTGTTTATCCAAGGGCAGATTGCACAGTAATGCTGGATGCCCATCCAGCTCTTTGGAGGATGATATTATCCACGTCTCATAACATTTTAGTGTGCAAATTGCTTCATGCTCCTCACCTGGCTCTATCATTGCTCCCAAGTATTCCATCAGTCAAATGGGGACATTTATGATCCACCATGCAAGTCAGGAGTTCCTGGCTGGACAGATATATAGAATTCCTCTGACAGCAATTACAGTAAGCAAAATTGCATCCCAGTGCTATGAATCGAATTTCGTTAGCTCGTTAACTGCCGTCAAAGCTGGTTAAGAAACAATCATCACAGCCTCTCTCATTTCCCTGCCATGCTCGTTTCTAGCCGAGGTCTCATATTTGTTATTTATCAGCTTTTGCTACACTCCTAACAAATGTTGTTTTGCTCTCGCAATTATTCTCCTTTGCCCTGAACAGCTCCTTATCTGAGTATGCTTGACAGGGGTTTTCAGCAGCTTATCACATCAATGTTAAAATGGGCTCTAAGCCAACTTTGTGCTGTAGCTTGGTATGGAACTCAACTGAGTCACAAATGCTTCACGCTGGTCTTCATGGCATCTGAGCTGAACATTTTCTGTCTTTAAAATGTAAAGTTAAGACACAGACCTGATGCAGACATAATGCATAACCGTGGTTAGCGCTCATTGTGGTTGGTTGTCTTAACCCTGATTAAGAACCTTAACAGAGTTAAGCAGAGTTTATTTTACCAAGCTAAGCTTTGTGCCTGGGGGCCATGTACGAAATACCGGTCAGACCCATATAAGACCCTGTAGGAAAACCCTGGTTGCATGAAAACAGATGTAAAGCTGTCCTGAAACACAGTTAATGCAAACGGTAGGTTGCACAAGTCCACAAGCAGTGGCTTTACATCCTTAACCATAGTTAAGGTATTCAGACATGATTATAGAGAAGAACCATGCAAACATTGGGTTGGATCCAGCCAGCTGTTTAACACAATCTTTTTTAATTCCTCTCCTTAATGCACTGCTCATCCTACATGTCTTTTGTCCGTGCCAGCCTTAGCATAGCCTTTTGGGCATTTGAAGGCGATCCCTCCTTCCTTTCTCACCAACTGAAAATCTTTTTACATAGGGCCACAGTGATGGTGACACATTGTTTTGTTCCAGTTCCTTCTCTCACAAATGTGCACTGACTCGTCATTTCCTTCTTTGAACTTTACAAGTTCTGAGTAATATGTACAGCTGTAACCACACACTTGTGCCAGTTTTTTTTTTTTTTTTTACTCAGGAAGATAAAGTGTACAAACAGAATTTTTTTTAGAAAAAACGCACACAAAGCAGCCCTCAGAGAGACCATGATTTTACAAAAACCGCTTGTGTGAAAAAGCTTTCTATTCCTTGAAATCCCCATAAGGAAACCTCTAAAATAGCACCTTATTACTTGTGAAATGTGAAAGAGAAATTGGCTAGTTGCACAGGGAAATGGAAGGGCCGAGTCTTTTCAGGAAGCTGCACTATTTCATTTCCCTATGCCCAAGCATAAGATCATAGCTTTATGCTCGCTGACCAAAGCATGTGGAGCAGGAGGCTAAATCAGAATCACATTAATTATTTTTTCCACAATTAAAAAGCCTGTACAATTTAAATGTCAGACGTTGAGCCTAAAACAGGTTCTGAAGCTAAAACCCATTAGAGATTCTACATAGTTAAGACCCACCCTGGCCAAAGAAGTTGGTTTTTACATGCCAATTTTCTCTACCTTTTAAGTAGTATCAAACCGGTTTACAATCTCCTTCCCTTCCTCCCCCGCAACAGACACCTTGTGAGGTAGATGAGGCGGAGAGAGCTCGAAGAGAACTGTGACTAGCCCAAGGTCACCCAGCTGGCTTCATATGTAGGAATGGGGAAACCAACTCAGTTTTCCAGATTAGAGTTTGTTGCTCATTTGAAGGAGTGGGGAATCAAACCCGGTTCTCCAGATTAGAGTCCACCGCTCTTAACCACCACACCACGCTGGCTCTCCAGCAAGGAAGCTTCATAACCAGAGTGGGTCAGGTGATACCTGGGGCTGCAGCTCACTGGCTGATCATCCGCTCAGCCTGCAGAACATCACAGATTTGATCCCCAGCATCCCCCAGTTAAAAAGGTCAGGTAATTGGTGATGTGAAAGGCCCTTGAAAGCCACTGCAAATTACAGCAGACAGCGCTCACCTTGGCAGATTAGCAGCCTGACTTGAATATAAGGCAGCTTCGTGTTTCCTTCAAAACTGCCAAATCAGGTTTGCTCACAGGACTGGGTGATATGTTGACTCCGTTCCAGACTGCCTTGCCGCATCTGCCCCTTAACTAAACAGAAACTGGATTTGACCTTACATAGGCTATATTACTTCCCTTATTTATTTATGCCCCCCGCCCCAACAGGACCCAAAGCAGCTTAAAGTATCTCTTCTATTTTGTCTTCACAACCTGTAAGGTAGGTTAGGCTAAGAATCACCCGGCAAGCTTCGGTGGCAGAGCAGGGATTTGAACTAGGTCTCACAGATCCTAGTCAGACGTTTATTTATGCCAGTAAATCCAGCATGAGTTGTGCGATGTATTGGCACCCAAAGCACGACATGGACAAAATGGGGAGGAATAGGAGAAACAGCTTCTCAGAAGCTGTAAATGTACTCCATGGTATTTCTTAACCTTTGACTTATTTCCTCGTTATTTCCTTCCTTATTCTTCCCACTCAAGAAACTTTCAGAATAGTCTTGGGTGGTGGTGATGCCTTTTCCACTTTCCGCCAGCTTAGCCCCATTTTCCATGGCAAGTTGCCCTTGAAAAGCTTGACCTTGGCAGGCGTCCCCTGATTGGATGCCGAGAGAGCAGAAGCTCAGAGCGGGGCCTGCAGAATGGCAGCGGTATCGATTAGAACGGGGGGAAGCGCAGCAAGGAAACGAGAAATGGCCAGAGGAGGTTTTCTTTTTCAGACTAATTGGGCAATTTTCGATCTGCTGCTGTTTGTTTTGCCAAGTTCAGGGAATCTGTTCTTTAAAATAAAAAAGGGGGGGATTCCTGCTGGGCTGCACGTTAAATGGGGAAAATAGGATGTCACAGAGACTGCTGTGATGTTGCTCCTGGTGACAAACTTTTCTCCTGGAGACAAACTCTTGTCCGCCGACAAGTTAACCAAACTTTTTTGTTGTTGTTCTCCTAGCAGGTTTGTTAGTGTAAATTGGCACTGTTTTTTTATTATTATTATTTTAGCCAGGCAATTCCAGCCTTTCAAAACTTTTATTTTGATGATGAGTCAATGTTTTTTTTTTTTTTTTTTGGCAGTCCTAAAACTCTTCCCGCTATAAACAGAAGCAGCTATTCTTCTGGAATCTGATTTGTTTCCCATCCCTCCCTCGCCCCATAATGATGCTAATTTTATACCTCGTTTGAAATGTATAGCCAGCTTTACAGTCTTTATTCACCTTCACAACCATCCTGTGAGGTTGGTCACTAGTTTTTCCCCCCCATTCCTGTCAAGATTACAAGTCTGTCAGATAGTTTGACAGGTGCAGGATAGATCAGTGAGATCTAAGGATGATGTAATCAGCCTGGAAAGTACCTGGGGAGCTAGAGAAAGCTGGCCTGATCCAGTTAGAGCCAGGTGGCTGATGCAATGCAGTAGCAATACCAGGATAATTGGATATCTACTGTGATTGGTGGCTGCGTCCACCAGGTGTATATAATGAAGTGAAACCGCAGTTCTATGCGGGATGTTATGAGCGGAGAGTGTGAAAGGAGTATCTGTATATATTTCTGCACTGTACAAATAAACTACACTTTTTCTATGTGGCCGTGGACTTTCTGATGGGTATCCTGGACAAGACTGCTAATCCGCTTGGCTTCCGCGTCAGGGCTCTGGGCCCAGCTCCTCTACGTTACATGAGTGTTTTTGCTACACTGCGCAGGTTTTATGTGTGGTGGTAGTTAAGCAGAGTCCAGGATTTTCAGAAGCTACTAGAGAAGTAACAGCTGTGTGTGAGTAATGGCACAACAATCTTTTATCCCAGTGGATAAACTCACCTCAGAGAATTACCACGTTTGGTCTGTGAGGTTGGAGCAATATCTGAAAAGGGAAGGTTTATGGGATGCTGTGGAAAGACTCCCTACTACAGCAGCCGAGATTGCCAAGGACATAAAAGCCCTTGCCAATATCACCTTGACGGTGGGAGATGACCAGCTTATTTATGTTGTTGGAAAAGAGCATGCAAAGTTGGCATGGGATAGTCTGCGAGCAGTGTATCTCCGGGACTCAGCTGGCACGCTGCTAGCACTAATGAGGCGTCTTTATAGATGCCATAAATCACTGCACACGCCGGCCGCAGCCCACTTGAAGACCCTTGCAGAGTTGTTTAGACAGCTGGAGTTGAGGGGAAAAGTTATATCTACGGAGGACCGGGTGTATTTGCTTTTGAATTCTCTGGATGCGAGCTTTGATGTTTTAGTAACCTCGCTGGAGAGCCTGGCAGCAGGGCAATTAACCTATGAATACTTGACTGGACGAATTCTGGAAGAAGAGGAACGACGGGAGGAAGGACGTAAGCAGAAGACAGCAGCCCAGCTGAGATACACCCCCGAGGTTAAATCAACGAATCGCCCGTCTGCCGAGACCTCAGCCCCCCAGCGCGTTTTTCATCCCAGGCAGAGAGAGTGGATAGAGTCTACGCCGAGGACTGCAGCCGAGCTGTTTAGACAACCCCGAAAAGGGCAAGAGGTCTACTCAGCGCAGAGCCAGTGGCAGCAGCAGAGGGGAGGCGACGGAAGGCAGAGTAGGAGCTACAAGCAAGATGAGGAATGCGTGATGTTTGTCAAAAAGTGTTTTCTTTGTGGGTCCTCACAACATTTGAAAAGACATTGTCCCCAGTTGGCCAGGAATAAGCAACCAAAGAGACAGTCAGTGAATGGAACTTACACTGCTGTTGTGCTGGCAGAGGCTGGAGACAAAGAGAACATTTGGCTCTTGGACAGTGGGGCAAGTACATGTTTTGTTAACAAAGCTTCCATGTTGGTTAACCAAAAGCAGTCTGCTAAGTCTTATGCAAGTCTAGCAGATGGGAGACACTTAAAGGTACACTCTGAAGGGGAGGTGTTTTTCCCAGAGTTAAATCATAAGTTTCAAAATGTACTTTGTGTGCCTGAGTTACAGCATAGTTTGCTAAGTGTTTCTGTGCTGGCTAAGACTGGTTTTAAGGTGCAGTTTGAAGGAAACACCTGCCAGATAAGCCAGGGGGAGGTTGTAATGTTAGAAGGGCACTTGCAAAAGGATGTCTATGTGGTGCATAGAAAGACAGGAGAAACTTCTATGGTAGTGGAGTCTGTGAATAAAAATCCACATAATGAGTGCATACACCTTCTACATAGGCGTTTTGGCCACGCCTCCTTTTCCATTCTAAAGAAGACCCTGAGTGTGTTAGGGAAGGATGACATTAAGTTGAATGGGTGTAATTCTTTCCTAGATTGCACTGTCTGCAAATCTGTTAAAAGCAGACGTAGTCCAGTGGCTAAGGTAAGCCAAAGGGTGGCAACCAGACCTCTACAAATTGCTCATTTAGATCTCTGTGGTCCATTTCCTGAGAGTGTGTCTAAGAACCGGTACGCTTTATGTATTGTGGATGATTTCTCTCGTTATGGCTGGGTGTATCTGCTGAAGCAGAAAAGTGAGGCATGTCAAACCATCAAGTATTGGATTAAAAGGGTGGAAAGGCAGCTAGACCTCAAGGTATCCAGTATACAATCTGACAGAGGCGGTGAATTTGTCTCTAGTGCATTTACCCAGTGGTTAGAAAGCAAGGGAATTGAGTACAGATTGGCTAATCCCTGTGTTCCTCAGGAGAACGGTGTGGCTGAGAGGAGGATTGGTTATCTAAAGTCAATGTTGCAAGCTTTGATAGAGGATGCTAATCTAAAACCCAGGTTCTGGGGGGAAGGCATCAAGGTGGCTTGTTATTTGATTAATAGACTTTGGACCTCCAGCATTAACAATATTTCCTATAAGGCATTGTACAATAGAAATCCCTCTTTAAAGCATTTAAGAGTGTTTGGTACAAAGGCTTGGGTGGATATACCTTTAAAGAACCGCAGAGCAGGTGGCAAGAAATCCAAACCGCTGATTTTTCTGGGATATCAGAATGCAGCAAAATCTTATCGCTTTGCTAATGATCAGAACCAGGTGTCTTTTAGCAAATCTGCGAATTTCGGAGAATCTTTTAATTGGCCACGCTTACATGGTACTGAGAAGGTTTCTGAAGAAGTTTTATTGCCGGCTAATGGACAGCCAGAGGCAGATGAAAGTGTTTTTCCTGAAGTTGTTGCAAGCAGGGAAACAGTAAAGGTTGAGACTCCAGAAGGAGGGGAGTCTAGTGGCACGGTAGTCAGACGGTCAGACAGAAGTAATAAAGGAGTACCTCCATCAAGATATGGTTTTGAAGATTGTGATCATGTTTACAGTATGGATGATGGTGAACCTGGTAGCTATGAAAGAATTGTAGCTGACAATGAAAGAGAAAAGCTATTGTGGTTCAGAGCAAGGAAGACTGAACTGGAAGCAAGCCAATAGCTCAAGGTTTCTCACTCTAATCTGACAGGTGGCAGTTTGTAAATTGGCTGCACCTGGATGTGATTCCAGGGGTAAAAATAAACAGAGACAGTAAAGGTGTTTTTTACTTGTCTCAAACAGAAAAAATAAAACAGTTGCTGGAAAGGTTTAGCATGCTTGATGCTCATGCAGCTGAAACCCAAATGATCACAGGTTATTTATGTGAAGAGTCTCAGGAACAAGAAGAGTGTGACAAATCTCTGTATCAGTCCCTGATAGGAAGTTTGTTATATCTTGCTTGTTGGACACGCCCAGACATATATCAGGCGGTACATTGCCTGAGCAGGAAAAATATGTCACCAAAGCAGAGTGACTGGAAAGCAGCTAAGCGTGTACTCAAATACCTGAAGGGATCTGTAAACAACCAGTTATGCTTGAATGCATGTAATGGGGAACTGACTGCGTATGCAGATGCATCATGGTCAGATCAGGGGAACGCGAAATCAACGACCGGGTATGTGTTGTATTTTGGTGAAGCACCCATACATTGGAAATCTGTAAAACAGTCGTTTGTAGCCATGAGTTCATGTGAAGCAGAATATAGTGCTGTGAGTGAATGTATAAATCAGGTGGAATGGTTTGTCTATCTCATGAAGGAACTCAATGTGTCTGTACAATTACCAGTAAAGGTGTATACTGATAGTCAATCAGCGCTACAACTTGCGACTGAGCAAAACTTTAAAGGCAGAAATAAGCATATAAGAATAAGATATGTCAATGTAATTGAAGCTGTGAACAAAGGCTTGGTATGTATTGTAAAGTGTGCCAGTGCTGGTAATGTGGCAGATCTATTTACAAAAATTGTGGATTGCAATAGATTCATGAAACTAATCAAACTAATCTGAAATCCTTGAGAAGGAGTGTCAAGATTACAAGTCTGTCAGATAGTTTGACAGGTGCAGGATAGATCAGTGAGATCTAAGGATGATGTAATCAGCCTGGAAAGTACCTGGGGAGCTAGAGAAAGCAGGCCTGATCCAGTTAGAGCCAGGTGGCTGATGCAATGCAGTAGCAATACCAGGATAATTGGATATCTACTGTGATTGGTGGCTGCGTCCACCAGGTGTATATAATGAAGTGAAACCGCAGTTCTATGCGGGATGTTATGAGCGGAGAGTGTGAAAGGAGTATCTGTATATATTTCTGCACTGTAAAATAAACTACACTTTTTCTATGTGGCCGTGGACTTTCTGATGGGTATCCTGGACAAGACTGCTAATCCGCTTGGCTTCCGCGTCAATTCCATATATGGGAACTGAGGCTAAGTAACAATGATTTCTCGCACACTTAACGGCAAGTCCCTGGCAAAGGTAAACCTTTCCAGTATCGCTTCTGAACAAAACTCAACTGATCGTTTTTTGTGACCAACATTGTATATTTTGCCTCGTAAAATGTCTGCCATTAACATATTCCTGCTCCACACTTACTTTGCAGAGGGTCTGTTATTCTCATGAGTCAGCTGTGCAGGGAGCTTAGGATACCATCTTATTATTTGTATTTTATGGATGTTGTTACCCACCCTGAGCCCCGCTGTAGTGGGGGAGGGGCGGGATATAAATCTAAATAAATAAAATAAAAAAGTATTTTATAACACGGTGATTCCAGTGACTTCTGAGAACTTGCAAATTGTGGGCTGACTTGTGACACATAATGTCACTGCACTGGAAGCAGCTTAGCTCTAAGTCCTGGGCAGGCATTGCCTCTTTAAATAAGCACAACACCCATTACTCTTTTATTTAAAGAGCCAGGGGGTTAGATAGAGTCTTGGAGGACAAGACCATCAGCAGCTACTAGCTATGGCAAATAAAGGCAACTTTCACATCCAGAATTGGTTAACGTCTTATGCGGAACAAGAGGGTTTTGTATTACACACACTTTATTTTTTAATATTGAGATGAAAGGGTATAGGGTTGAAGCTTCAGTGTTAATATTAAAAGAAAAAAATTAAGGTAATGTGAAAACCTATAAACAGGAACTTGATCTAGCTAGGAATGGAGGGGAAATCCAGAAGCCAGACTGCTAAGTATTATGTGTATTTGTCTGCCCTCCTGTGGTGAAATCATAGAAGAGCTGAGCTAATAATTGTAACTAATGTGTGCTGCATCACTGTCACAGCTCTGTGCGACTAAAGTAAATATTAAAATATTGTTCTGTCTGAAGATAAAACAGATTGATTAACTGAATTTGAAATAGCTTTTCAATTTGGAAGAACCTACATAAGTCTGGATAAGGATGATTTCTCTCTCTTTCTCCCCCCCTCCATACACACATACACACACACACACAGAGAGAGAGAGAGAGAAAGAGAAAGAGAGAGAGAGAGAAAGAGAAAAAAAAAGAGAGAGAGAGAGAGAGAGATCATCCTTATCCAGAAACCCAATGTGATGCTTTGATATAGACATCACCCTTTAAGGAAAACAAGCAAACCCTACAGTTTGACTGATTGCTGCCTAGAGGAAACAAATGGGCTACTTTGCAGCAGTAAAGTCTCTTGTTGTGGTCTAGCAATGTGAGTAAGTCTTAAAATGCACAGTATCTAATTGCCTTTTGGGCTATCCAAAAGGCCCTTGAATAACTCGATATCAACTTTATGGTGGGGCAAAAGCAACTGTCTGAGTTCTCCTTAAGATCCCTGGCAAACAAATGATCCACATCACATCCCACGCACCAACCCCACTTTGTTTCCGTCCCATTTCCTTCCTTCAAAAATAACACTCGCTTGCCTCTTCAATGCTGCTGCAGGTATGTCGAGAGTATCAGCGTGGCAATTGTAACAGAGGAGAAAACGATTGCCGGTTCGCCCACCCTGCCGACAGTGCAATGATTGATACCAATGACAACACAGTGACCGTCTGCATGGATTACATCAAAGGGAGATGCTCCAGGGAAAAGTGCAAATATTTCCACCCCCCTGCCCATCTGCAAGCTAAGATCAAAGCTGCCCAGTACCAGGTCAACCAAGCGGCAGCTGCTCAGGCAGCAGCTACTGCAGCCGCCATGGTGAGTTCAGAATCCGTATATATGCATAGGTTGCAAAAGCATTAATATTGTCAGCCACAGAGAAAGCATTGGGCATTTTAACTCTCCTTGCTGAAGATGTGTTTGTTCAAGTATCTCATTCCCAGAAAGAAGCTTCCAAGCATGTGAAACCAGATCTGCTGTTAAGTAGTTTCAAGTACACAGTGCAAAATCACAGTCTATCTGTGTATACACTACTCATGGGTGTCTGCATATGCGTAGATGTACAGAGTGTTGGCTGTGTGCCTGAAAATACAGAGAGAGAGAGAGAGAGAGAGAGAGAGAGATTTGGATATGCTCTATCCATATAGATTAGGAGGGGCCATGGCTCAGTGGTAGAACATCTGCTTGGTATGCAGAAGGGCCCAGGCTCAATTCCCACCATCTCCAGTTAAAAGGATCAGATGGTAGGTGATGTGAAAGACCTCAATCTGAGACCCCAGAGAACTGCTGCCAGCCTGAGTTGATGGTAATTACCTTGATGGACGAATGGTCCGATTCACTATAAGGCAGCTCCGTGTGTTCATGTGTGTTTATAGTGTTTGACGTGCATGTTTATGCCTGTAGGATAAGGTGACAAATGGGCAGTTTTTTTTCACATCATCTGCTACATAAGGATTACAGAAGTGAGCAATTTCCTGTGCTCCACTGTCTGTTTCATGTGCAAAATATGCTATCTAATGAAAAATTGCCAATCTTTGCATGGTTGTAGGGCTGTTGAGAAAAAAAATTCTGGAAAATTCGGGTTCAGGTTTAATTGGCCTTTTCTCGGGGAAAACCCAAATGCCAAATTCCCCTATAGTAAAGGTGGGAATTCGGCTTTAAATTCGGGATTCCCGAAAAATCCAGCCATTAAAACCCATTAAACCAATTTTGCGGCTTTCCACAGCTCCTGGGGGGGGGCATTTTTGCAGATTGAGTCGCAAATTTTCAGGGTAGCTTGAAGGGACTCTCCTTGCAAGAATCCCCAAGTCTAGTAAAGATTGGGTCATGGGGCCCAAAGTTATGGGGTCTGGAAGGGGGTCCAAAGTTATGGGGACTGGAAGGGGTCGCCCCCTTCCTCCATTAAAACCAATACAAACATTTTAATGCATTCCTATGAAGAAAGGGGGGCGACCTTGTATCTCTATGGAGGTACGGGGCGAACTTTGCAAAGATAAATTGCAAAGATCACACTAAAGATTCTGAACACAGCCATTTTGCCAATGCATTTCAAAGGAGGAGGATGGGGGCAACCCCTTCCAGACCCCATAACTCCGGACTCCCTGACCCAATCTTTACCAAACCTGGGGGTTCTTGCAAGGAGAGTCCCTTCTAGCTACCCTGAAAATTTGGGACCTTTACCTGCAAAAATTCCCCTGCAGGAGCTGCGGAAAGGCAAATTTGGCTTTGCCAACCTCCCAGATTTTGCTGATTTTGTAAACCCAAACCAGAAATTTAACAAATGGCATTTATTCGGTATTTTTTGGTTCGTTTTTTACCGACTCAACAGCCCTACATGGTTCGTCTGGACAGAAGTCTGACACTGTCTCACTTCTTAGGAATTTAACACCTCTTCAGCTTCACAATCAGAACCTTTTCTGTGTTATTGTTTTAAGATAACAAGTTTGTGCCATTCCTGCTATGCACCCATGTACCTTGTTTGTTGCTGTCTGCTGATGTATTTCAGCAGCAGCTGAAACAGGCTACTTCATGATTCTTGGTCAAATTGACCTTAGGGTACATAGGTGCATGGAGGGAAGGCAGTATGGTATAGCCTGATCTCATCAGATCTCAGAAGCTAAGCAGTGTCAGCCCTGGTTAGTAATTGGATGGGAGACCACCAAGGAATACCAGGGTTGCTCTGCAGATGAAGGCACTGGCAAACCATCTCTGTTAGTCTCTTGCCTTGAATACCCCATAAGGGGTTGCCATAAATTGGCTGCCACTTGATGGCACTTTACACACACACATATAGGTGCACAGGTAGGATAGCTCATAGACAACATTTAATGTGACCCCACACACATAGACACATAGCCTGAACCAGAAGAAGAAAACGTACACCCAGGGCAGATGAGCAAAAGTTAGTACAGGTGACAGTGAAGGACAAAAGCTAGGTGAACCAAGTGCTCTTATGTGGATGCATCCTGACAAACATGTGTCTGGTCGTACCAAATTATGTCAGAATGGGCTTTGGCTCAAGTGGTACAACGCCCGTGTAGCGTACATCACGAGTGAAAAGACTCAGGTGGCATGGAAGCCCTCTACCTGAATCTTTGGATAGCTGCTGCCGGTCGCAGTAGACAATAGGCACCTTGATCGACCACTGGTCCAACTCAGGAGAAGGCAGATTCGTGTTCTTGTCTTTAGACCTGTTACTATTATACCTACATTATGAAGTCTAAGGCCTTCTTTCCATGTAAGAGGCGACACCCAAGATGTTACTGAAAGAGAGAATCATATCTGGAACTACTTAGGAGCAGAGCCCGTCAAATAGGCCATAACATGAACTGAGTTTAAATCATTCTTTATGTTTCTCATTCAATGTTATGGTGGTATGATGAATAACCGCACAACTGGGAAGTTGATGGTGGCACGGAGTAGCAAAACTGGAGCATGCTGGGAAGTATCAGGGAGTGAAGGCGCTGTTTAAAATGTGATGGTGGGGATGTTAACAAATGGCTATTTTAATGGGTCCCTTCCTTGTTCTTTGCTTAGCTGTTAATGTTGTCCTATATTTTTATTTTACATAACCTACATGATTTGACCATTAAAATACTACCTCATGTGAAACATTGTTATGTGATAGTCATAGCACACAGTACTGGACAATGCGAGAGGGGCCTTCTTCTGTGTTTATAGATACTTGAGCAGAAATGCAGAAGGCTGACTCTCTTTCTCACCCGTTCTCCTTCTTTCACTCTTCCCCCCACCCTTCCCTGTTAGAGTATCTTGTTTGTAATTAACTACATAGAGGTGTACCCTCACAATAACAACTCAGTAGTGCCTTTATTGTGCATGCTTAGTCTTGTTATTTGTTGTATATGGCATTCCGATGATTTGTTTTTTATTTGTTTTTTTCTCACCTACCCAAAAATGCACTGCTGCCCCCATGATGCACCTCTGCTTGCTGTTTATGTTAATGCGCTTGAACCCCACTGGCCCATTGCCATCATGTGCTCGCTGCCTGCTAATTAAGACTCAGTCGGCTGTCAAATCACTGAAGCGACCCCTCGAGGCAACCTTTGACCTGGTACTATGACCTTTCACCTTTTAGCTTGGCATGTAGCTTTATTGTAGATACAAAAAAATTAAAATTAAATTATTGAAGTAAATATTCCTTATTTTCCTGTTATAACGTAATGTAAGTTCGATGGAAAACTGAGTGTGGTTTCCTGATCCAGTTAACAGGGAGATTGCAAAGTTAAAAAAAAAACCAAAAAACAGAGACATTTTATTTCCTAACTAATGTCCCTAAGATGTAGGACTCCACATTCAGTTTGACAACCTTGTAGAAGTTTCTAAATGAAGTAAGTTGGGGAGTTTGTGTTTTTTTTTCCTTCCAAAAAAAAAAAAAAGATTTAAAAATGTGTATAATATATATTATATATATATTTGTATCTGTTTGGTTGGCATGGCTTAACAATATTCTTAATGTAGATTTAACATTTGTAATGCAATGTTAAAAGTACCAGCATGGTGTGGTACATTTTATTTTATTTTTTATTTTAATTTTTGCATGTGTAGTTAGACTTTGGGGGAAGTGGGAAATATCAATTTAATAACAGTCTTAACCTGTTTCGCTCACTCTGTAAGATTTCTCTGTCACATGGCTCTCACTTGTCAATCCTCACGGAGCTAGCAGTGCAGCCTTCTTGGTTGTGTTTCTTCCCCTGGTATTGCTGCTTTCTTACTAAAACAAATCCGCCAGCCCTGAAGCTTTGTAATAGTGGACTAGGCTGGCACATAGCACTAGCGCAGTTACCTCCACAGTGCCCTATTTGAAGGCAAAAGCCATACTCTGCTATGAAGCTTCAACCGTGCCCTCTCTTTGAAAAGTAAAGCCCGCTCCGCTGCTTGCTTGCTCAAAGGATGAAAGATGGTGGTCGCTGACGGTTGGACCTTCTTCTGATTTTTTTTTCTGTTTCTTCTCTCTCTTTCTCTCTCCTTCCCTTCCCCACCCTCCTTTCTTAAAAAACAAACAAACACCAAAAAACCTGGGATGTCTTACACTCACCTGCCATTAGGGAATTCCTCAAGCTGTACTTCCCCCGTTACCAAAGAGGCCTGCGCTTGAAAAAACCAACGGTGCCACTGCAGTCTTTAATACTGGTATCTTCCAATACCAGCAGGCTCTTGCAAACATGCAGTTGCAACAGCATACAGCCTTTCTCCCACCAGGTAAGTGCCTTTTGAGTGTCCTCCCGGGCCAGGCAGAGACGAGGCTAGAAGAACTTGGAAGCATTGCCAAGATCTTAGCCAAGCCCCTTGGAAGGCGCCAGGGTTGGGGAAAGGGAGGTCTGATAGGGGGTGGCCCCGCACAAGCCGGGAAGGACTCAGCTGCTAAACCTGCAGATTCTGCATACATTTGTCTTGGAAGCAAGGTGTCGGGTGCTTTCTGATTGGATATGAAAATCTGCATCTCCCAAGTATGCACTCTTCCATTTCAAAAGAGCGTTTGAAGTCATTTTCCCCTCATGCCTCTTTTTTTGCCTAATCCTTCATCTCACACCTCCTCAGCTGTTTTGTCTGGGTTCTTTTTTTATTTTCAAAACTGGTGTAAGACCCCTTTGCCTCAAATGAGTTGATCAAAGAATTCTAGGGTAAGAAGTCGACTTTCAAAGGAAGGGAGGGGGCTGACCTGTTTAGAACCAAATGGTTAAAAACTTTCATTTGATAGATTTTGGAGAAAAGCGTTTTGAAGTGTTGCCATTGATTTTATCATGTGCAGGGACCAGGTCTCAACTATTCCTTTCTGAGATAATAAAATGCTCGTATAGCATTTTTTGCTTGCACAGGCTGATCCTTGAAGGTGTGTGTGTGTGTGTGTGTGTGTGTGTGTGTGTGTGTGTGTGTGTGTAAAGTGCCGTCAAGTCGCAACCGACTTATGGCGAACCCTTTTGGGGTTTTCATGGCAAGAGACTAACAGAGGTGGTTGCCAGTGCCTTCCTCTGCACAGCAACCCTGTTATTCCTTGGTGGTCTCCCATCCAAATACTAACTAGGGCTGACCTTCTTAGCTTCTGAGATCTGACGAGATCAGGCTAGCCTGGGCCATCCAGGACAGGGCAAGTTCAGACTTGCTAGATTTCATTCACACATTACTTGTGTTTTAAAGCAGTAACCCGTAGAGATATAAACAATAAAACATATTCTATACCCCACCTTT
This sequence comes from Euleptes europaea, assembly GCF_029931775.1. Taxonomy (NCBI): domain Eukaryota; kingdom Metazoa; phylum Chordata; class Lepidosauria; order Squamata; family Sphaerodactylidae; genus Euleptes; species Euleptes europaea. The sequence goes on along the minus strand of NC_079316.1, from coordinate 29,489,633 downwards.
CTCCCCAATGTGGATCCAGAGTGGCTGATATTGTTCTCCTCTCCTCCATTTTAATCTCACAACAACCATGTGAGGTAGGTTGGGCTGAGAGTGTGTAACTGGTGGAAGAGGAGGCAATTTTCACCAATTCCTCCCTGCTTTAGTAGACCTTTCAATCACCCCCTCACTGTCCCCTATGAACTACATTTCTAGGGCTGAAATGTGGGGTGGGGAAGGAGGTCACCCCCTACCAATGGAAAATCTTACATAAGTGGATATTTTTGTCAGGATCCAAGGCAGCATGAGTTTCCTGTTAAAGTAAGGACGACAGAGGAAGGAAAGTGAGCTCTGTCATTAAAAGGCCTGACTTCCTGTATTAAAATCAATGGCAAATCTTTATTAAAATCCATGACAAAAAGTGATTTTAGCAGCCACAGAACAGATTCCCTGATGATTTTTATTCTTCAGAAGTGAAGCAGTCATATTGCCTTAAAAAAAAACTAACTCAAACGATCGCTTGAAATAAATATATGTATTTGCAGTTAATACCATTGACATTACAGACAATTAAGACCCTTACCCGTATTCCTATGAGAACATAATTTCTCCAACATATTGAATTCTGTTGAAGAGATAGTTTTCATGGAACGCCAGGTCTTTTTTTTCTCTTCCATTTCTGCCTAGTATAATTCATAAATTATTCCTGGGCAGAAATGCAAGATGTAGATTGAATCCATAGATTCTTGAGGTATACAGTTTCGTTTAGCTTTGAAGGGTTAAATTGCAATAGTGGAGTTCCTTTTTTAAAAGAACACCAAAGGGGTCCTACACAACCATGTCTTCTTCATACTTGCAAGTTGTTGCATTGTAGGTTTTCATTGCTGCCTTATGTTCATTTGCTGCAAACCCTGTGCAAAAATGTGTGTTGGTTTAGATCATTCATGAGGATGGTAAACGACAAATTGAAAAGTAGGCGCAGTTAAAGTACAGAACATTATTGCTAAAAAAAACAAACGTGAATGCTTATTTTCTTAACATACTCGTGGGGATTACAGAACTAATAATGTGTAGCTCAAAATAAATAGGACATAGATGTTCTTAATGGTGGCTAATAAATCATAGGACAGGCACATTCAAACTTTGTCCTGGGTTTTCAGCAAACTGTAGTTTGCCGTTGACATCTGCACCAAAAAACTTAGCCAAACCTGCAAACCAGGATTCCATAACTGGTCTGTTTGCATAGTGTAATCCAGTGCAAGGCTAGAACAATGCATTGTTTGCCCCTTTCGATATGAACGGTTGCCAAAAACCCAGAAATAACCAATTTGCTCACAGTACATGAATGGAGGAGAGGGATGAGCAGTAGCAAAGACAACTCCATACTCCTTAAACAAATGTTTACATATTTAGAATGGTTTCCCCAAGTAACGATTAGAGTTAAAAAGGTCCTTAGACTCTTAGTGACATCTGTCCTGACAGTGCAGCTAGGAGCCAAGCATATGTAGAGTCAAACTTGGTTGCCCAGGATCCTACCTTGTTATGGAACTGTAAGCACAATCCTAAGGAGAGTTACTCCTGTCTAAGCCCATTCATTTCATTTAGGATTGCACTGTGCTGTGTGAGCCATTTCCCAGCCTACTTGAATAATCAGTGAGGCACATGCAAATCCCTTTTAAAGAGGCTAGAACCTCTGGATCAGCCATGCAAGAGGGGTTGAATGGATGGAGACAGAATTCCAATCTGCCCACTTTCTCATGGCCTGTTAAACAGGTGGTCCGCATGACTGTACTTTCCTTTAAGAGCTACATGCACCCAGCCTGCTGTGCCTTGGCACACTATTTACACAGAGCCCTCGTGTTTTTTTCATTCATGGCATATCCAGATGTTGGTACCCTGCCCTGGTGGAGTAGATTCAGTGATGCTGTCCGATCAAGCCAAGCCAGTTTCTCTGTAGTATAGTCTCAGGGCCAGTGCATCTATGCAACCAGAGGAATGTTCTTTCAGGTCGACCTTCCTGTCCATTCCAGGAACGGATTCCTGTCTGGGTGGCTGAGATATACAGTGGTACAGGCTTCATTCAGACGTAACCTACCTTATCTTGCAAAGCATAATGTGAATGATCAGAAAGTGCTTCTGGGTTCACATCTTCCGTCCTCCTCCTGCTGCCTCCCCTTGCATGCTCCAGTCCCCCCCTCCTTCCTGTCATTTCATTGTTTGAGCAAACTCTGCAGTGCTGTGGCATTCAATGGCCAGACTATGAGTAGCTCAACCAAAGCAGGGAACTGGAGTGCATGAGCCCACAGCACATTTGGAGGATCAGGAAGGTGACGTTTGAATGATGCTAGTCAGTGGTGGCCAGTGCAGAATCTTCTGCAGCAGAGGAATGCAGGGGCCAAACCGTATTGAGATTCCACCACTTAATGCTATATCGTTGGGAGGAAGTTAGTGGCCATTTACATGTATGAGCATGCCTGCACTTCTGATGTTTCTGTCCCCATATCAAAGTTAACCTTTAAACAGGAAGTTATACTTATTTAATCATATAGGAATGGGAACATACTGGGAGGGAGTCGTTATAATTTCAGCTGTGGCTTAAAATGAGTCCAAAAATTGGGACATGCTGGATATCCCTGATCATTCCTCTAGGGTGCGCAGCTTGACAGCCCTGAGCCAATGAGAAGCTGTGCATGTTGAACTTGTACGTAAAATAGTGCATTTTGCTAAAGCAAATAAAATTGCATTCAAACCCCTCTCCTTAATAATTCCTCATCCACCTGATTCATATTGCGATGGAAAATATAACCCCTCCGTGCGCGCACGCAAACACAAAACACACCAGATTAATAGTGATAATGCCTCACAAAAGCAACTCGTTCATTCACATTTTTTTCTTATTTAAAGAGGAGAAAATCTGAAGATTTATTTCAATGCAATAAACTCATCAGTAGAATGTTACCTAATGATGTCATTTAAAACCATTACAAAATAGATACAGATAATGTGGTACAGGTCAGAGAATCAAAAGAGCTCATATACCCCAATCCGATGTCATCTGCTGAGTGTTCCTCTCTTGTACCATGTGGCCTGAGGGGCTTGCCTTCCCCCCATTTTGTTGGGCCAAAAAAGGCAAATGACTTTATCATGCAGATTAATGCACGTTGTAGCTTTTCCTGGCACCATTTGTTATTAGGCTGGAACGACACATGGACAAAGAGTCAGAGAAGCACAACGTTACCCATGGCCTGATTCTTAGATTTCCTGTATGTGCCAACTAGATTTAGGATGGTCTATGCCAGTGGTGTCGAACTCAATTGTTACCAGGGCCAGTTATGACATAAATGTCACTTGGTCAGGCCAGGCCATGCCTCGCCAGCCCAGATTGAGAGTGGGGAGTGGGCTGGCTTGCGGGCTGGATAAGAGCTCTCAAGGGGCTGGATCCGGCCCCCGAGCCTTATGTTTCATGCCCCTGGTCTATGCCCACTATTACACCAGTGTAATGTCACAAATGTTGGGTTTGTCCTAAGGGCCATTTGGCTCCTGGAACAGCCCTTCCATTGGGCGATCTCTGCAGATTTCCCTCTGACACTAGAGACCCCCTCCACTTTGCCCCCCTCCCCCTTGGCTCTAAGGAGCAGAATTAAGAAAGAAATTAGGTAAGAAAGTCTGGCATTGCCGGCTTCATTCTGCTGGAAGAAATTTGACTCCAGCCCAGGACATTAATCCTTGTTAAATGTTTAAAACCAGGTTACCAGATCTCAGTACAGCGAGATGTACCATAACGTGATATATTAAAATAATGGAAATTTTCAATCCAGGTTTCAGGAAACACGTTTTATGCCCACATTTAAAATTGACTGGGGTGGGGGAAATCATGAATGGAACAAATAAATCCTCCTTACTCAAAACTGGAGAGCAGCTTTGTCATTGTGTTAGAGCACGCATTTCTCTAAATACCAAGTTCCTTTTAATTAAAAAAAAAAAAAATACCAGCACACAGTTCAATCTGCTTTCACCCTCCCCTGCTCATGTGAGACTAGTCCTAATTGACCACCACTGTGCTGTTTGATTTGACTGTGCTGATGGTTACATGCCACTGTTCCCATAATAACCAATTTTATTCTTTGTTCAAATGAGATTTTTCTAATGACACGTGTGATGGGTTGTTTTAATTCTTTTCCCTTTGCAAATCCACCTTCCTGTTGCAATGCATGATGGGCAGGCTCAATATTGTGCATGACACCCGCTACAAGTGTTGGTAGGTGCCAGCTTTGTTTCTTGATTATCTTAAAAACCTGTTTAGCAGCTCACGGACTCTCAAAATCCACTGCTGGGTCTCTAACATAGTGCTACAGTGCCAGTTCATTCTCTCCCCACTTCCCCCCCGTCCCGCACTAACACTTGTCAATTAAATGCATTTGCTTTATTTAATTGACACAGACAACCTAGAAGGTCATTTATGTTTTAGCATCTCTGTGTCTGTTCCCTGCGCCCCCACCCAGTCAGCCTTGGTGGATTTTGACTGGACTCTGAGTTCCAGTGTGTTTAGAAATCGTTTTGCACTTTAAATAACATTCAGTTTACATTAAACTTCACAGAAGTAATACAGAAATAGAATTTCATGCCAGGGGGTTATAAATATTATCAGGGTGTTTTTCGGGGGTGGTGGTGGTGGTGGTGGTGGTTTGTTTGTTTGTTTTCCGTTGTTGTTTTTTAAATGTGATTTCGCAGTTAAATGACATTAGCTATAGGGGCTCATTTAAGCGTGTTTGTTGAATATAAATGGAAATGATTATGCTTGATTGTATTTGAAACCTTGCACTGATGGTAACGAGCCTTTTTTCCTTCCCTTTCCTCCCCCCCTTCCGCCCTCGTCTTTCATCTCTCCCCCTCCCTGCCCCCCCTCGCTGTCTGGAATGTTCTCCCGCTTTGCACTGTGATTGCATGTCACTCGCGGGTGGCGGCGCCTCGTCACACGGCTTCTCTGCTGATATAAATACCATACTCGATGACTCTACCACGTTGCCATGGTTTTCCCATACTGCTACACTCTTCTGTATGTTTGCTTATATGATTTTCCTTCCGAAAGTTCCCATGGTGCACGGCGCTACGCCAGCCACTGTGTCTGCAGCAACAACATCTGCCACAAGCGTCCCCTTCGCTGCAACAGCCACAGCCAACCAGGTTTGCTAATTTATAGCTTTGTTTCTTAAACATAACTCAGAATCGGTGCTTTGAAGGAGCATGGGGAATTTCTTTCTTTTTCTTTTTGGTTCGTTTGTACCTCTTGTTGGCCTACATGTTCTCGTACGATCTGCAGCAATGCTCAATTGGCCTTCCATCCGTGCTCGGAAAAGTGCTGCAGCTCCCTTTTCCAACGCTGAAACAGTTTACCCTCTCCGTGAGTCACTCAAACATATGACAGTCCATATTGCTTTCTTCCCCCACTCGCCACCCCCAGCTGTTTAAGAATAGGAATAGGAAGGATAATACCCAAAAAAAGAGAGAGGGAGGGAGGGACAGAATCTTTTTCAGGTAGGCTTTCACTGGCATTTGTTAAGAGCTGTGCAGGGAAGGTTTGGAAGAGCAGGGATCCAGCAGCCGAAATGTGCTTAAAGCTCAATCATATCCAAATCGGAATGCTTAAACATGACCAGGAGCATGACTTTCCAACCATTTTCTTCAATTGCAAGCAGGTAAAGGGAAAAAAATCTTTATCGGGCAGTGTATCCTTTACAAACCAAATTATGTTGCAGCCTAATGATGCCTCGCCCCACTGCTCCTGAATCTGAAAATATCATTGCGCCTAACACGGCACTTGATAACAAGCCACTAGTCAATAAAAGTCTTCCCTTTGGGAAGTGCCACAAACCTGATGCATGTCAGAGGTCTTGTTTAGCTGTAGAATCTATTGGCTTTTCATTGGATTTTGACCCCACCAAAGATTATGGTCAAGAATTCAAGGCAGCACAATAGAAAGTTCCTCGGTCAAAACCTCAGCCCACCAGCAGCTTGATGGTTTTCCTGTTTCCCACCCAGACAGACCAGAAAAAAATAGGTGTGTTTCTTTGTTTCAAGTGGCCTGGATGGCCAAAGTCCATTGAGTTGGTATGTTGCGTATAAATCAGCCCTTGTACAGGCCTGAATACTATATAGAATATTGTGGTGGTGATGGAAAGTACCGTCAAGTTGCAGCCAACTTAGGGCAACCCTGCAGGGTTTTCAAGGCAGTTTGCCATTGCTTGCCTCTGCGTAGCAACCCTAGACTTCCTACGTGGTCTCCCACCTAAATGCTAACCAGGACTGACCCTGCTTACCTTTCGAGATCTGACAAGACCAAGGTAGCATGGCTAAGAATATTCAAAGCACTTTATGTATCTTAGCTCAGTGATACAACAACCCTTTAAGTCAGGTCAGTATTTTGATCCCCATATTGCAGATGAATGGCTAAGACAGAGAGAGGGGCATGTCCAAGGCTACTTTCCAGATCTGTGGTAGAGATTAAATTCAAACATGGGACTTTAGGATTTATAGCTCAGTCTCTCGGCCACTATACTGTCCTCCTTTTCCAGTCTAAATTCCTCCCAACTGATCAATAAGGATTTAAAATTAAAATATGAAATTCATAGGGCCTACTGTGTTCTTGTAGGAAATTGATGGCTGGAGACCTAATTTATCGGGGGGGGGGGGATATGTTCAGTTATGCCTCCTATCCTTCCATTGGAATAATCAAAATCCTAACTCTGCTCCAATGGGATTACTTGACATAACCTCAAGATGGAGAAACTCCCTTGGATCCCACAAGGTGCTGATGATGGTGGTTGTTTCTGCATCCTGACCCCCAAGAATCCCATGTGGTTGGGGAGGCTGCAATGAAGAAGGGGGAAGGGGACAAAATTAGCCTGCCTCATCTATCAGCACAGTTCAACCAATGAAAGAGGAGAGGGCAACTCTCTTCACCTCCCCACTGCAGCCTCCCAACCTGCATGACTGTTAGATTGTTTGGGTCCTACATCCTTGGGAATAACCTTGCCCAGAGTTGGAAAGGACTTTTGGGGAGGTGCAACAAAAATCCCTGATACTTGTGTCCACAGATATTGGGATCCCACCTCCCCTTGCTTAGGAAGACCTGATCCATGAGCTCGAGGACCATGATCTATCCTCTGACTCACAGATTTCTGTGCAGTCCTCTTTTGACCACGCATGCATGACTGAAGTTGTATTAGACATTGCCGGCAGTCTGGTCCCTCGCTTGAGCCTACCAGCTCCCACTAATTTTGCCTGTGTGGCTGCATCTGTGGGGGCTGACTGCCACATACACACACCCAGAGAAAGTCCAAGTGCCATGAAGAAGAGGGGGTAACTGAAACAAAACACTGGGAAAGAGGAATGACAGACAGAGTAAAACCATTGTGGTGGCAGGGGCCACCAAAGCCATGCTACTTATCATTTAATTAATTAATTAATTTATACCCCGCTCTATCCCAGCCAAAGTTGGGCTCCGAGCAGCCCGCATCAAACATCCTTCACATAAAATCTATATTTCATTAAAATACAGAAATATAATTCTACAGTCAAAACCATGGTTCATAGAGCTAAAATCCAAAAGCGGGCACCCAATTCCTTGACATACAGCCTGGAGGGGAATGATCAGGATCCCCATATCAAGTCATACTCGAATAATAAGGAAGGGGAAAGGAGGCCAGCTATGATGGAAACCATTGCTTCCTCAACCATAGGCCTGGCGGAACATCTCCGTCTCACAGGCAGAACTGCACCAGATCCTGCAGAGCCCGAGTCCCACTTTACAGAGAGTTCCACCAGGCTGGGGCCAGTTCTGAAAACACCCTGGCTCTTGTTGAGGACAGCCAGACACATGAAGCTGCCTTATACTGAATATCAGACTTTTGGGCCATCAAAGTCAGTATTGTCTACTCAGACCGGCAGTGATTCTCCAAGATCTCAGGCAGAGATCTTTCATATCACCTACCTGACTAGTCCCTTTAACTGGAGATGCTGGGGATTGAAACTGGGACCTTCTGCAAGTCAAGCAGATACTCTACCACTGAGCCACAGCCCCATATTTTAATCTGCACAGCCAATCAGATCTTCAGTGGCCAATTAGAAATTTTGCTGGGTAAGAGCCCCACCTGGCCCCGCATACTTGGTGGGCACCATGTAAGGTGTTGGTGGGCTCCGTGGTGCTCACAGGCACCACATTGGGGACCCCTGATTTAGCTGCTGTGGGGGTCACCAGGGAGTACACCCCACAAAAAGGAGAAGAATGCCTAAACAAACTTTGGTGCTGGCCTCTCCAGGAGGCAGCTTGCTGTAAGGCCTCCCCTGTCCAGCTTAACTGATGAGTAGGCTGCTACGTGGGTTGGTTTTCCTGATGGGAGGGATCCCAGAACCTTCTATTAGGCATGTTGCTAAGAAGGGCAGAAAATACTGCAGAAACTCTCTGGTGAACAAACCCACGTGCTACATTAGGACCACATGAGACATTATCATTCCAAACACAAGAACCCAAGAACATGTAGCAGCGAAAAAGAGGGGGCATATTTAGAGGGTTAAATTAGAGAGCCAGTGTGGTGTAGTGGTTAAGAGCAGTGGTTTGGAGCGGTGGACTCTGATCTGGAGAACCGGGTTTGATTCCCCACTCCTTCACATGAGCGGCGGAGGCTAATCTGGTGAACTGGATTTGTTTCTCCACTCCTACACATGAAACCAGTTGGGTGACCTTGGGCTAGTCACAGCTCTCTTAGAGCTCTCTCAGCCCCACCTACCTCACAGGGTGTCTGTTGTAGGGAGGGGAAGGGAAGGTGATTGTAAGCCGGTTTGAGTCTCCCTTAAGTGGCAGAGAAAGTTGGCATATAAAAGCCAACTCTTCTTCTTAAATTTGCAGTTGATGGGGATGGCTTTAACTTGTCTCATTCTAGCTGGTACTCTTGAAGTGTCACCCCCACCCCCGGCCAGGCTTTCCCCCCCAGCAGAATCATGTTGGAGCAAATCCGCTGGACATACAGGGCATCTCAGTGTGTGCGCACTCTGAACACATGAAGCTGCCTCATACTGAACCAGACCCTTGGTCCATCAAAGTCAGTATTGTCTACTCAGACTGGCAGCAGCTCTCCAGGGTCTCAGGTTGAGTTCTTTCACATCACCTCCTTGCCTAGTCCCTTTAACTGGAGAGGCTGGGGACTGAACCTGGGACCTTCTGCATGCCACGCAGATGCTCTACCACTGAGCCACTGCCTTTCTGCACCTTGTACTGGCTGCTTTTCTCTTTTATAATAGAAACAAATTTTATTTATACCCCACCCTCCCCCAGCAGAACCAGGCTCAGGGCAGCTAACATCATAGATATACATAGACAATAATACAAAAATTAAAATACAGTTAAACAACACTAAATCAGTACATAATCCTATGGATGGTGAGATCCACAGCACCAGTAGGGCCCAGAGACACATGATATTTCCCTATTTATCCAACTTCTACATAATAATGCCAATGGAAGACAACTTGTGTGATCCCACATTTCTTGTGTGCCTCTGCCTTGCTGGAGGCCGGAATAGGGCTGCCAAAGTCCTATGTGTACAAGTGAGTACATGCATTGAGTGCTGTTGTCATTACAAGTTAAAACCATGGTTCATGGTTGTCATTACAGTAGCTCCTGAAGAAAAAGGAAAACAAACATCCTGAAAGTCAGGGGAAACCAAAGGGGTTGAGCCAAACACTATCTAATATGTGTGTGTGTGTGTGTGTGTGTGTGCGTGTGTGTGTGTGTGTGTGAAGTGCCGTCAAGTCACAGGGAGGAATAGGGAGGCCAGATCTGATAATAGTGATCCTGGACTTCATGGTGGTCTCCCATCCAAATAATAGCAAGGGCTGACCTGCTTGGCTTCTCAGATCTGACAAGATTGGGCTAGCCCAGGCCATCCCAATGTGTAGTTTAGCCTTAAAATGTAGACGTGGAGGGATCTGAGTTAGGTCAATGTCATTTCCCTGGGGGAAGGTAGGTTTAACTCTTTCCCCCTGCACAGATTCTCTGATCTTAACTGTCCTTGAGCTTCTATTGTGTGTATGTAAAGTGCCGTCAAGTCACAGACGACTTATGGCGACCCCTTTTTTTGGGGGGGGGGGTTCATGGCAAGAGGCTAACAGAGGTGGTTTGCCAGTGCCTTCCTCTGCAGAGCAACCCTGGTATTCATTGGTGGTCTCCCATCCAAGTACTAACCAGGGCTGACCCTGCTTAGCTTCTGAGATCTGTTTAATATAGCAACCAATAAAACTTTTTTATTATATATTGTGCACAATTGTATTTAAAAACACAGGGCCTAATGTACAGGCTTCCTAAAAAGCACAAACAAAATTACATAGAATCACAGAATCATAGAGTTGGAAGGGACCACCAGGGCCATCTAGTCCAACCACCTGTACAATGCAGGAAATTCACAACTAACTCCCCCACACACCCCTAATGACCCCTACTCCATGCCCAGAAGATGCCCTCCCTCTCACCATCTGCCTAAGGTCATAGAATCAGCATTGCTGACAGATGGCCATCTAGCTTCTGCTTAAAAACCTCCAGGGAAGGAGAGCTTACCACCTCCCAATGAAGCCTGTTCCACTGAGGAACCACTCTAACCATTAGAAAATTCTTCCTAACATCTAGACGGAAATTCTTTTGATTTAATTTCAGCCTTGTATAGGGTGCCCCTGGCAAACCTCTGTTAGTCTCTTGCATGAAAACCCCAAAAAGGGGTTGCCATAAGTCGGCTGCGACTTGAAGGCACTTTACACACATATGGTACCTAACGTTTCATGATGTGCATAACATCGACAAACGTGAAGAAAAGAGTAGCTCCCCCATGTACTCATTTGATCAGTTATGCATTATAGGGGCAATGATTATTTGTGCATAATAAAGGCAAGAATGGACCACGCCACAGAAATTCCCTAGTAGATTTGGTGTGGATCTGTTTACAAACATCGCAGTCAATGTTCAGCCCAAGAGTACCTAATGGAAAACCACCGCAGGCAGGTCCTCGTCCCCTCCCACAAACGACTCTGTAACCTTTCTATGTTTTTTCAAGCCCCCATGCACTTGCTACCCAGATTCTGGGCGTTCTTTTGTTGTACGATCTGACCATTTCATGCGTATCCTCTCTGGATCTCCATAACGTGCTCCAGTCCCAAGTCCCGCAGCCGCCCCTCAGTATATACATATATGAGCCATATATGTATATAGTACGCAAGCAATGCCGACTGTGATGTAACGCCACCAAGCGCAAATGTGCATGCCTGCAGAGAAGGTCTTAAGATCTGGCCCTTCATCTTCACCGACTGGTGCTGAAGGTCCTTGGTCTGTTTCGACAGCACTACTCTTGAAGCTTCTACACAGCTGGGTACAACATCTTCTCCTGCTGCCGTAGAAAACCAATGGTATGAGAAGCTTCATTACACTTGGGAACCCTTTCTGTGCAAAAAAAATGCTGTAGAAATGTATGAAGAGGATACCTAAAGGGCAAGGACAGGGTGGGGAAGGGGGTGAAGAATCACAGAGACCTTGAGAGTTGAATTAAATATTGCTTCAGAGGGTAGCTATGTTGGTCAGCAGTAGAAGAGTCTAGTAGAAGAGTTCAAGTCCCATAGCACCTTAGAGACCATCAAGATTTTTTGGGGTTTGCGCTTCTGAGAGTCTGATGAAGAGAGCTGTGACTCTCAAAGGCTTATGCCCCGAAAACCTTGCTGGTCTCTAAGGTGCTACTGGACTTGAATCTAGCCCAAATAAAAGGTGGGCCTCATCTCTTCTTCTACTATCTCCTAGTCTTCCTGATGTATGTTCTAATTCTATACATGCTAATAGAAGTGTATAAACGCTGTCTACACACAGATTTTGCTTTTGTCTGACATCCAAACCAGGGCAGGTTTTCTTGGAGCATCCTCACAATGTTGTCTCCTAGCTGCCCACTTTTCATATTTTCCTTTGCTTTGCTGTGATGTTTCCGAGACATGGTTTGGTACAGTCTTTTCAGGAAACATCACAGTCAATGCATGTTTCTATGTCATGTGCATGGGATGGTGTGCCTTTTTTGCAGGTCCCGCCCTTATCAGCACCGTTTTCCTTTCCTGGGTGTTCCTGCAGCAACCATTTTCTCTTGAAATACATTTTTTAAATCATCAGTTGGCATATAGCTATAGCGTTATAACACTACAACAATCTATCTACTTTGAATTCCCAGCTTTCATTTTTAAAATCCCTTAGGTTTCTAACCCTTTTCCTTGTGGATACTGAGCTCTGTAATAAAAGGGGCTAGAGAGTGTTTCTTTTAAATGGAAGCTGATAAATGAGAAGACCTAGCAGTATGTCAATCACTTTTTTAAAAACAAGAAAAAGCCCTCTGGTGGTATGGGGATAATGGCAGCTACAGGAGGCTAAGGCAAAAAAAAAAAAAAAAGTGCAGGGAATATTGGCCATGTGGATGCTCTATTGCCACTGGGATTTCCTCTGCATTTGCAGTGGCAGAAAAAATGGAGAACGTTCACCTTATGGAAACAGCCAAAGTTTGCACAGTGGAAATAGTTGAATAAAAATCATGTTGAATAAAAAAAAATAGTTGAATAAAAATCATGTTTGTCCTATTCAAACTCGTTTCAGTTTCAAGACCAAGTAAAAAGGTAAAGGTCCCCTGCGCAAGCACCGGGTCATTCCTGACCCATGGGGTGACGTCACATCCCAACGTTTCCAAGGCAGACTTTGGCAGACTTTGTTAGCGGGGTGGTTTGCCAGTGCCTTCCCCAGTCATAGTCCCTTTACCCCCAGCAAGTTGGGTACTCATTTCACCGACCTCGGAAGGATGGAAGGCTGAGTCAACCTTGAGCCGGCTACCTGAAACCAACTTCTGTTGGGATCGAACTCAGGTCGTGAGCAGAGCTTTTGACTGCAGTACTGCAGCTTAACACTCTGCGCCATGGGGCTCCTTTCAAGACCAAGTAATGCTGCCTTATTTAGACCACAACTTAGTTTTTACTTAGGTGAAGGCCCCAGCCATTTATGGATTATATATTCCTTACAGCTGCGATACACAGCTCTGTGCTTCAGTGGATTTCCACTGCAAGCTGTGAAACGACATAGATCCACCCATGAGAGCTAGCATCGCGTAGTGGTTACAATGTTAGAGTAGGACCTGGAAGATCCAAGTTCAATTATTTCCCTTTGCCATAAAGCTCACTGGATGATTTTGGACCACATTCACTCTCTCTCGCTCTAACCTTCCTTGTGATGGAAGAACACAAAATAAGGCAGCACATAGCAAGTCAGCTAGAGAGCCAGTGCACGTAGTGGTTTGAGCATTGAACTTGGACTGGAAAACCCAGGTTTGACTCACCACTCAGTCTTGAAGCTTTCTAGGTGACCTTAGACCACTCGCTCTTGCTAGTCTAAGGATTATTATAAGTCTAAAATGGGGAGAGGAGAACCATGGCTGCTGCCGTGAACTCTTCGGAAGAAGGGGGAGATATGATAAATACCCCAGTGGCCCCTATCAATCAACCCTTAATCTTGAAGGAATTATGTATGAAAGATGGGACATCAAACAGAGCTTCCTCCTAGATCACTGTGTGTATGTGTATAAAATGCTAGCTAGTCTCAGCTGACTTATGGCAACCCCTCAGGGGGTTTTCAAGGCAAAAGGCGTTCAGAGGTGGTTTGCCATTGCCTACCTCTGTATAGCGACCCTAGGATTCCTTGGTGGTCTCCCATCCAAATACTAACTAGGGCTGACCCTGCTTAGCTTCTGAGACCAGATGAGATCAGGCTAGCCTGGGTATGGGGGAACAACCTCAGTACTCATATAACAATGACTGCAGAACAAGGCTGGAAAAAAATGTGACAAATTTTACTGCTCTAAAGCAAACCTTTAAATGCCTTTTCTGTGTGAGGATGGAACCAGTAGCAATATTCTTGGGATCCAGCATAAAATGTTTGTGGGTGTGGGCAGCCTCAAACGGGAAGCTTTAATAGGTGTTTCTGCAAGACGTATTGTGAGAATTGCAGTTCAAGATTCCAGGGTCACCCTGTGATATGCCTTTCACCTGAATCTCACAGAGCTTAACCGGGAGACTAAAGCACTTGTGGGAAATTTTCTTTAAAAATCTGGTTCAGTGCAATGTAAAATTGAGACTTGAAAGTCCACAGGCCAGAATGTTTCTAATAAAGTTTTTCTGAAGCCACGTGGTTGAAATACCCCAAAATTCATAATTTTGTGTAGGCCAACAAAAAGGGCTTTGGGGAACTACTGCACTGCATGAACTTTTAACTGTTAACTTTCTAAATAATCAATAGTATTTATTAACACCAGTTGAAAAAAATAATTAACATCAAGGGTTTTTGCTACTGTACAATCTCTGTTTAACATACAGTTACAATGTAAATGTCCACCATTCTCCTGAAGTACTTTGCTACTCCTTAATAAAGTGTGCATCTTATTGAGCATTATTATTCACAGTTTACATATCTTTTTTTAACAGATACCCATAATATCTGCAGAACATCTGACTAGCCACAAGTATGTTACACAGATGTAGACACTTAATCATCAAACAGTAAGTCTCTGAAGTGCTTTTGGCTCACTTTTTAATATGATGCTGTGGCATTTATTAGTCAAGCTGCAGTGTGAGTGCTAAAAATAACTTGCAAGAAATACAAGGTTGAGTATCCCTCATCCAAAACGCTGGGGACAAAAAGTTTTTAGGATTTCAGATTTTTTTTTATTTTTGTCATATTTGCATCTACATAATCAGATATCTTGGGGATGGGACCCAAGTCTAAACACAAAATTTATGTTTTATATACACCTTATGTATGTAAGCTTAAATGTAATTTTATATAATATCTGTAATAATTTTGTGCATGAAACAGAGTTTGTGTACATTGAACCATCAGAAAGCAAAGGTGTCACTATCTCAGCCACCCATGTGGACAAGCTATGGTTGTTTGGCATCACCATCATACTTGACTCTGAATTTATATGCTACCGATAATTTTCCTTGGGGATGCTGAATAAACAGTCTGTTGTGCACCTGTATTTTGACTGCAACCCATCACATGAGGTCAAGTGGCATCATGTTGGCACTCAAAAAGTTTCAGATTTTGGATCATTTCGGATAAGGGATACTCAACCTGTATAGAAAATATTCTACATAAACTTGTTCAAAATGGTTCTGAAACAAAGTTTTGTAGTATGTTTCCCTTTAAGAGGCTAGAGGAAAACAGGCCTTCTGTTAAGTCTTGTTGGAAGAATTAAAACCATCTTAAAGGCAGAGATACGTATATGAAGTCACTGTGGGGCACTTTTACATTTTTGGTTTACTCATCACTGTCTTAGCAACAAAAAAGCATTTTAGCTATACATATAAAATCTGTGTTTCCATTTCACCATTTTCCATTAACCCTTTTTTTTACACTTCTCTCTGCCTATAGTGGTTTCACTCTCTCCTTTCTCTGAATTTTCTGCCTCTCTCAGCTCTCCTTCTTTGTCTGTCTCTCATTCTCTGCTCCACAGAGAGTACTCCATACTCTTCTGCATTGCATAGTTTTCTCCCCTCCTTGTTTCCCTTCCCTTTACAGACTGGCTGATTTATTTCACATGTGCACAAATCCCACCCCCCAAAGGGTGGTGGTGTGAAGGGAACCACCCAATCCACAAGAGCGGTCATAGTTCACGCATGAATCACAACGTGTTAACAGCTGCCATGTGCAATTGCAAGAGACCACCACGGGCTCCCTGTGATAGGTGCAGCCCAAAGAGCCTTTTATGTGGGACTGGGAACAATCAAGCTAATAGTGTTTCTTCAGCACATGATGTTAAATCATGTGTGTTTTTATGAGAAGAGATCAGACAGTGTCTTTGATGCAGTGGAGGATTTCCACAGAAGAATGGAGGAGCAATATTTGTCAATTCACCCCTCCCTTGGTAGATACTCCTCCCTCATTCTGTTTCTTGGGGTCCCTCATCCCCCAGGAACAATATTGGGGGGGGGCAAGTTCGTCTGCAATGGGAGGTTGCAATCCATGTACAGATATCACTTCTGTCAGTGGAAATTACCAGCGGAAATTATTCAAGTCAAAGAATATAAACTCTGACACAAACATGAATTCAGCTTGAACTATACAGCTCCAGTTATTGTGTGTAAAGTCTTTATAAGTTAGCCTTCTTTCTGTGAGAAAGGATTCACTTGACTATACCTGTCAGGCTGGAGGAGAGCTTTTGCTTTCTCTGCTTAATTTAACTTTGTGATTGGGATGTTCAACACTGGTTTTGCCTGACGGCACGTCTTCCTCTAACAAGACAGTTTAAGTGAGCTGTAATACATTCTCTGACATCTTCTTCCCCATTGCAGGAGTAATGTCTGCTAATCAAATTTATGGCTAATGAGAACTTCTGATCTCATTTCACTTAACATCATATGCATTCAAATGGTAACATCTCAGTTTTATGAACAATCTCTATATTAAATACTCTTTTGGGCATTCAGAAAAGTTGGCCTCAGTGACAAATAGATGACCGGGGGGGCGGGGGGACTTGTCCAAATGTTTATTAACCTGTTTTATGAGGTTGTTTTGAGGATCAGTAGTAGAACAGACAATCACGTACCCAGGCTTCTTTCAGGAAGGACAAAAACTTTAAAAATGAATGTGGTTGCCACCAAAAACGCCTTTCACATATTATTGTTGCTGTTTTTATAAGGGTCATAGTGTTTGTAAATGTTTTCACATTTGGATTGGCCTACTTACGTGGATTATTGCTGTAATTAGTCTCCCCAGTAAGAGATAGCACTGGCTTAGAGATTTCCCATGTGTGTCATTCTGCTTATGTGCAAGGACACCCTTTATATGTATCAGGGCAGGAAGTTCCAGTCCTTCTGAATTAATCCATCACATACTCACCTTTGCCTTATCCATTACTGCATGTAAGTGCTGGAACTTGTCTGGTTCAGATATAAAAGATATATGCATGTAAGCTGGGATCCAGTAATTCTAATGTATACCTTATCTGGAACAGCAGTAATTTTATATATGTGCATGTCCTTATCTGACACATTATGGGTTGGTGCTAGTAAAAAAATTCCCATTTGCATTAGAGAAAAATACCGTGGTAGCCACTTGTGCTAAGTCTGACTTATTGTTATTCTCACCTGCTTTTTGCTTGCACAAAATCTTGTGCAACCAATTTCTGGGCACTATAATATATAGGGAGAAAAGGGGAACTGTGCAAAATCTATTTATTTTTCTGCTTGCCCATTATTGGATTCAAGCCTCTAAATGCAAAGTTCACCTGGATCGGCATCAAAGTACCTATGTAGCAACCCTTCCGTTTAGGTTAATGATTATGTAGACCTCCCCCCCCCCCCATTTGCATGATAAAAGTTGAAAAATAATGCTTACTGGTACCCTACAAGGAAATTACTAACACTTCTGCATGTGTGTGGTCCAATTCACTTGTGGAACGATGAGCTGGATGCACCCAATCTGTTCTACTAATGGTTGGTGTTTTCTTCTGTCATAATTATTTAAAGACACAGTATGCGCAAGTCAAGAGCTCTGTGGATCATTCAGTATCCAACATGAAGCTTCCACTGCTGCTGACTTTATTGGACAGAGTAGAAGCCCTTTCAAACGTGACAGTTCTTGTGGGCTGTTTCGTATGTTACTTAATTATAAAGTAGGGCTTCCCATCACAAGCACATGCAACAGGGGAGAATAGGAGACTCCCTGCCTTTTGGGGTTGTCCCAAACCACACATATTCCACACGTTCACATGACAGTGTTAATGGGTTTAAAAAAACCCCGTCTAATTTAAAACAATGGAACTAATTTCAATACTAAATGTTGCTGGATTGCTCCCAGGAAGGTTTGCAAGAACAGAACTGATGAAACAACCTGGAGCTCTTCATCATACAAGAACTCTAAATTGGGGCAGTAAAGCATTCAATTAAAAAACACACATATTTTTTTTAGTTTTCCAGGTTGCTGCTTGCAATTTGAACAGAGGAGTGTTTTATCATCATTGTGGTCAGTTGTCATCAGGCCTAGTATTCTATCCTTTCAGTCCTACCAGTTCTTATCTACAAGTGAGACTTGGAAAGCTTCACCCTTAAAACAAATTAACATTTGTTGGTATGACCATTAAAGTTACATAATGGCTCCATAAAATAAAAACACAGGAGGAATTATAATAAGTAAAGAAAGCTTTATATTACAGACATCACAAACAGCTTATTCTGTGATAGCCTCAATAGCCTCAATATGTGATTTTAATCTGTAACTCTCTTCCCCTGAATTCTTTTGGAGATTATTCTATGGCTTCCTGCCTATCTGAGTCACGACAACAGCTAACTACACTAACTATGTGTAGTGTAGAAACAGGAAGATTGTTGTGTATTCTTTGCTTTCATGAGTTTCCAAGAATGGCAAACTAAAGTCCTGGCATTCCTTTGAAAGTTGGCCTAAAAATGTGGAGAGGAAGAAATTGGGATCTAAGTTCCAGTTGCTCAGTACATGGGATTTGCCAGGGTACACTGTGGTACTTCCATTATAGAACTTTTTTCTCTAAGGAAGTCAACAAAAACCTGACTTTATGTGCTTTCAGCAAAAGTTGTCAGGTGTCTCTCTTTCAACAGTATTTCAATCAGAGTATGTGTTCTATGTGTTAAACCATTGTTGGCTGTAATGCATGTCAGACAGTTCTGTGTCAGACCTTAGTCTCAGAACTGACTGCAAAGTATAGCCAGTGCTTCCTCCTTGTGTAGGAAGTCCCCTGGAATATGTTCTGTAATAGGCTTCCTAGAGAAGCTGCATTTACATCTTGTCCATAAGACTAGGAAGACTGTATATAAGATGGATCTTATGAGAAGACATAAGTCTTGTTAGAACAAATGAGTTCTCAATGTCACCATATTCAAATATGGCAAGGTCCATTCTCTTAGGATCCTTAGAACACAAGAGTCTCCATCACAGGATGGAGCATTATACAGAGAAATCTCCCAGACAATCAGTCTTCAGAGAGACAGATTGTGTGGCATAATATTTCTCTGTGAGAATTCTCCAGAGTTAAAAGACAAGTATAAATGTGTTCCTGATTCACGCAAGAATCAGTTTCCCTAATCCACGCAATGAATAGGCTGCCAAGTGTTTTACATCTCTTGGTCGATGGAGAGAAGTCCATAGGTCATGGTATGTTCAGACTATCAGGACCTTCTCTAACTTTTAGTCAGAGAGAGAGCTCTATTTATATCTTTCAGTGTCCTAGGATGGATGGTTGCTAATCCAGTCAACAGTAGGACTTACAATCAGTGCTTAAGCTTGCCTATTTCCAATCAGCAGAAAATAGTTAGTCAGACCTGTGTAGAAAATAGTCTGTCAGGCTCATACATTAGTTAGCAGGCTAATATTCAGCTGAGACAGCAGTTTACATAATTACAACATCAAGACTCTGAGTAGCATAGCAGGTTTTGCTAACCTTGAACTAGTTCTGTCACAGGCATACTAGTTTATTCCATTGTATGACTATAACAGTAGAATCAGGCTTGCTTTTAAATAGTAAGTAAGCCTGGCTTGTTACTTCCAGTTTATGAAGTAATTACATCTTCTCAATACATTTAATCCTTATAAAACCTAATGGGGACATGCTTTCCTAACATAATCCTGGTTATATTGTCTCAGCCCAGGACAGGACCTTTCCGTATATTGAAATATTTTAGATTTTTTTCATATACATAATGAGATATCTTGGGGACGGTACCCACATTCATTTATGTTTTATATACACTTTATACACATAGCCTGAATGTAATTTTAAACAATATTTGTAATAATTTTGTGTACATTGAACCATCAGAAAGCAAAAGTGTAACTATCTCACCAGAATACCTGTATCAGCTGTTAAACAAGAGCAACAACAAACTAATAATGGCAGGCTTTCAGTCTCCCCCTATGATGCAGTGTACGCTGTATTTTTTTTTTTTTTTAGGTGAGAAGAAACATTGAAAGCAGGCAGCACAGATCTGCCTGCGTACCAACTCGAAGGGTCCGGTTTTTGGATCAGTCCAGTTATAGGATGTCCGGATAAGGGATACTCTACCTATAGTCATTTTCTATAGCATTTTAACAGATCTGATGTGTTTTACAGCCCATTCCTAAGGTTGGGGACTGAAAGTGGAGTGGAGGCGGCGTGACCCCACCACCAGTGTAAGTGCCCTCTTATGGAATAAGAGGCACTTACGCTGACGGTGGGGGCAATTCCATCAGTGCCTGGGAGCTGCGGAGCTGCACGGTGCTCCTCCAATGCCACAGCCTCTCTGGGACCTAAATCCAGGAAGAGAAATGTGGCGCTGTTGTGGGGAGGCATTCCCAGGGGTGGAGCTGACTGTAGTCAGCTTTCTAAGCCCCTCCAGCACAGGAACACCCCCTCCAGCAACAGTGTTGCTGCACCAGGTTTTTCTTGGTGCAGCATCTGTGTCTTCAATGGGGCTTTCCCCCCCATTTTTGATTTTTTGTTTTTTAAAAGGGAGTTTTGAGCCTTGCAGCAGCCGGGAAACCTCTTTGGAGGCACTGCGGCAGTGCCTCAGCAGTGCCACGCCGTCCCCGGCCACTACAAGGCTCAGGAATGAACTGTAAGTGAATTTTATGGGGATTGGCAACTGTACTGATTGGGTGTTTTTTTTTAAAAACTGGGTAAAAGTGTTTTACATATCTAAAATAATTATAACATCTTTCTTTTTCTTCTCTTTTTCTTTTTGATAGATCATATTAAAGAAAAGAGGACAGTGTGGCTGAGTGAAGAAACAGGACAGGTCATTAGCCATAATGTATATACAGTCAAATAATGGCACCCAAAATCCCTCAGCAGTAAGACATCCACATATTGCATGTTAACAAGATAAAATGACAACTTGGAAATCTACTGCGCACTGTTGCCTATATAATTTGTACATTGAACTGATAATTGTGCTGGGGTGATCATATTGTCTAAAGACTACAGCATTGTCTATCTTTTCTAGCACACAGGTATGCGGTGCATACAGCCCCGAAGTATGCATTGGTAGAATCTTTCCTACATAATCATGTATGTCATCTTGAAAAGACAGACTGTGAGGTAGCCATAGATCTATTATGTATTGGTACGTCCATAGACCAAGATATAATTTTTTAAAAGTAAGTTTATTTCTTTCAAGGTTTACAAATAACAAAAAGGTGCACCTTGTATTTAAAAATTGCCATGATAAATGACAGCGTGCATGCGCAGTATAATTTTTTTTTCCTTTTTGTTCAAGAGTAATATTTTTAAATGTAATAGATTGTAAGAAGTGGTAAAAGAGGTATCTGACAGAGATGAATGTGCCAAGTTAAAAAAAAAAACCACAACTGTGTATATTTTAAAGCACATCAATGGCTTTAAGTACCATGTTGTTAAAGATTCTCATGAAGTGCCATAGACTGTAATCAAAGTAGAGTATTATTTCTGCAGTATTACGTTAAGAGCCACAAATTATTATTTTTTTGCTTATTTTGCTAATAGCCAATCAGTCAAAGGGCACCCTTCTGTTCCAAACCAAAGCTGTCTCAGAAATGGCCATTTTACCCTAGTTAATGGTAGACAGCACAAGGGGAAAAATACTCTAGACATACTGGTTATTCTTACACATACTAGATATATAAATCTATATAAATTATTATAATCCATTGTAGTTGTAATAGCAATGCAGACTATAACACACAATATACTTCTTTTTTTTTAAAAAAAGGGAAAAGCCATTTCTGAGACACTGTTAGCAAAATCTTTGAAGAATTTCTTTTGCTTTGATTTTCTAACCTCTGTCAAAAGTCCAAGAGACTCTAAATGCATTGCAAGAGAAGGGTTTTCGCTTTCTGCTCAAATGCATCACTTCAAAGTCACTCTTCAAAAAAAAAAGGTGACTCTAATCAAATATGAGACAGAAGCACTGACATCAGATGCACGACAAAACCAAAACATGAAATGGAAAATGGTAATTAGAATAGGCATTGGGTGGGTTAAATATTGGGGTGAGTTTTATATGTGATTTCTTCTGTTCAGATTTACTGCTTATAGCCTTAGAAAGCCTTTACAAAAATGAAACAAAAAAATAGATGTGCATTCAAGTTTTAAGAATGGATTCATCCAAAGGAAATCCTTTTCGTGGTTTGGATGTTGCAGCTAGTAAAGGATATATTTTGCTCTGTTCAGCAAAGCTAGAGATTGCTGAGGAGGGGGCCAGGTCACTGGTAGTATAGTGAGGAATGGGAGAAGCGAGAGTTCAGTTCTAGAACTTTCCATACTTCCAAGTTTACTTGCAAGTTTTTATGCCTGAGAGATGCTTTCTAGAAAAAAAAAGAATGATGTGTTGATTTTACTGATTGTACTGTACATCTATTAAAGCCTTAGAATATTACATTACGGGTTAAAACCCATAAAACCCATAAATGTAATTTCAATCGTGTTAAGAAAGTATAGGTGACTTCACATGTTATTGTAGTTTACTTACATTAGAGAGTACTACTTATTTTTTCCTGGTTAAAATAGTAGTTTTTATTTCTTACATTTATTAGATTTTTTCATTTTCTATTATCAGATGAATGCCATTTCAGTTAATAGAATTTTGTTTTATTAGATTTTATGAATGAATTTTTCAAAATATGAAAAAATTAAAAAGTTTTTTCCTTCATAGCATATGCAGTTTTGAATTTTACATGTAGTGTCATGAATATTCGTATTATTGTTAACTAAATGATTTATATTTTACTGATTTAATATTACAATGTAAGAATATCAGTCATTGTTAGTTCTTGTCTAGTTTTCATTAAAAGAACAAAGATCTTTTATATGGATATCTTATATAATCATTGCTAAGTAAGAAGTTAAGTTGTTGCTATTGCAACAATCCTGGCAGACAACTGAGTAATATTTTGAGGATTTATTTTGTTTGTAATTAATTATAAAGAAAAATCTAGTTCCTAGATATTAGAATAAAATTTATTTTCTACTGTATCCATTTCAAATGTTAAAATATTGTTTAAATATTTTTTTGAAATCCCTGAATATCAGGCCTTGTTATAAATAAGCTGCATAATCAATAGATCAAGGGACTTTTTTTTGTTGATAATCCAAATACTCAAAAAAGTTTACGTATAACAAGAATTATAATATGTGTGAGTGAGTGTGCAAACTCTTGAGGGTTGATTATGCTGCAAGGATAGCATGTGGGAAAGTATAAAGAGAAGATTGACCTTTTGCACTTCTGTATATAGTCAAAAAAAGAGAAAGAGAGAGAAACCTGTATAATAGTAAGATCTTATTTTGAATAAAAATGTCTATAAATACAAGGAGTTTTGTTAAGGCTAATTAAAAAAATGACAGGCTGAGCAAAATTGCTTGCAAAAAAAATGGCACAGAGTTAGCACTCCATCCCCCTTGACGAAAAAAGTTGCTTTGCTTTATGTGAACAGCTTCTAGTTTGCCAGGATTCTTTCAGCTGGAAAAATTGGCTATCCTTCCCAGTTCTCATGACTGACAAAAGCTGCATTGGTTCAAATCTGCCTAAAGATCATAACTAAAAAAACAGGAGAAAAAAATATTTAAAAAAAACACAATTTCAGACGAACAGGTACTTCAAACTATTCAAGGGAAACCATGGATCAAATGTGTCACACATTATTCAAAACAACTACTGCATGTTTTAAAATATCAAAAGAGCGAGAGAGAGAGAGAAAATATATTAAAAGGTATATATTCTATTCAAACCAGTTTCTGAAAATTTCAGTAGTTTTATTATTCACACACCAAAACCCACATACACGCACACAATCAAAAGAAATATTGACTTTCACATACACACAATACACAAAAGTTTTTAAAAATAAAACCATCAAAAGGCAAACCAAAACCGAACATAATAGCTGTAGTTGTTCCGTAGTTCTTTTTCTTGCTGTAGTGATCCTGTTCTTTTAGCAGGTGAAAAACAAGACCCTATTAAATTTACTATTGATAACCTAAAAAACTTGAGAAACCATGTGATATACGAAGCCAAAGTGAAGGGGGAAGAAGAAGCAGGGGGAAAGACATATTCGATCTGTGTTCTACCCAGTAATTCACATCGACGAATTAGTAACTTTGCACTTCTTTGCAAACCTGCAATTTTCATCTGCTGAAAGGACAGATGTGCTTGGTTTTTTACTATTATGTAATCACAGACTTAAATTTGCTTGTAGTTGCTCCAAATTATGTACTCTGTCCTGGGCTGCAACTTGTTTTCATGCTTATTTTATTATTACTGCTATAGTTGACCTAGCTGTATGAAAAAAATAAATAAAGTTAAATTGCCCTAATAAAACTTCTCTTTCTTAGTGATATTTTTTCCTGTTTTCAACCTAAAGGGTGGAGCTTTTTAAAATTCGGCTCTTGAGAGAGGAGGGACTAGGATTCTCATCTTTTAGAGACAAACAAGCTGGTTCACATGTTTGACAGAGCTGGGACCATAGTTGGGGAGGGGCCGTGGCTCTGTGGTAGAGCCTCTGCTTGGCATGCAGAAGGTCCCAGGTTCAATCCCCGACATCTCCAGTTAAAGGGACTAGGCAAGTAGGTGATGTGAAATACCTCTACCTGAGACCCTGGAGAGCCGCTGCCAGTCTGAGTAGACAATACTGAGTTTGATGGACCAAGGATCTGATTCAGTATAAGGCAGTTTCATGTATGCATGTGTTTGCATGGTGGAAGACCAAACTTAATGTTTTCTTCCATTATTTGAGTAACACACTGTATGGTCATTCCATACAATACCCACAGTTGTGCATAAGGTCTATTTCAAACCCCCTTTCTTTTGAAAGAAAATAATCATGCACACTGAGATTCCATGCAAGTGTTTTTGTTGTTGTTTGTAAGGAGCACCTAATTCACTAGTGGAGAGGAGTATCTCCATCTTACTGAACATGTAAACCAGGTTAATGATCTCATGGCAGTTCAGGCACTGTGATGAGTATTTGGAGCCTGGACTGGGATGGAAGGCGTAACACACAAAATGGTTGACACAGCGTTACCATCTGTTATGGCTGACTTTTCATACATATAGGAGGTAAAACAGTGTCTTTCAGATATGTAGATAGATGCTGGGAGTTGCCAGTGGAGGTAAAATAACCCGTAGAGCTTTCCTATCAGTGTGATATTTTCCCTTACATCTACTAAACTCAGGTTATGTACAGTGCTCCATATGGATCACTAGGGTCAAACATATGGAGGGGAGATGGAATACCTGTTGTACCATTCAAAGAGACTATAGCCCAGGTAAGCCGATGACCGAGGCCGAAATTCAACTGATATTTTATGCCATGGTGCTGAATTCCATTATTAGATTATTGGGGTGGGGGGTCTTGCAGGTACCTTATAATATACTTGAAAGCTGCTATAATACAGAACCCACTAAGCTAAACGCCTGACAACTCCCAGAGATGTATTTATGCACAAGCTAAGTAAACTACAGTTTAGGGCCTCCAATTATGAGGAACATTTTTTGCTACTAAAAATTAGTAAATTACCATTTTGTTTGTATTATGGAGCCTCTTCAACTTGACATACGTGAGGTTCAGTATGTCTTCATGTGGCCCTGACAACTCCCTTGTTTTTTACAAAACAAAGCAGCATAAACAAGAGATTTATCAACGAACTCATTGGCAGCCATAAATGACTGGTAGTCTGTGGTTGGCTTAGTGGTTCACAAGTCACACAGCCCTCATTGAACAAAGACACACAACAGCTAAAAAACCTTAAACTCTCCAGGCTCAGGCAGGTATGCGGCTGGCTTAGCACAAATGACAAACCATGACTCAGGTTCACTCTGAAGCAGCATCAACAAGAGCTTCAGCCAAATACCATTGTGTGCTTTTTCAGATAATTCACAATGCATTGTAGGCTTGTGGGTATTTCCATACTCCACATGCCCTTGCATAGTAGACACAAGAATGCTCCCATTATTACCCAGAATAAAAAAGAGGGAGTTAACCAACAACCAATGAGAAAACCTCTCTGTTTTGTTTGTCCAGTTGCACCTTCCATGACGTGCCTCATCTTTTAACCTCATGCTATGGCCCACCTGATGGACACAATCTCCCAAATTCCAATTCATAATTGAGAAAAGAGAGAGGAAAGCAGCCTAAGGCTGATTGGGTGAGAAACCACCAGTTCTGGCAAACACAGAGAGGCAAATCACATGTACGAACCTTGGAACCCCTCCCTTACTTTCTTGCAACCATAAAAATCTAACGTCCTCTGAAATGGAGCTTTCCTTTAACAAAACACTTAGGGCGCTTTCACACATGCCAAATAATGCACTTTCATTCCACTTTCAATGCACTTTGAATGATTGTTTCCAAGTTTACTGCTGTTTCACACAGTAAAATCCAGTTGCAAAGTGCATTGAAAGTGGATTGAAAGTGCATTATTCATCATGTGTGCAAGTGCCCTTAGTGTTTTGATCATCTGGCACAGCCGTAAACTTGACTTTATTAATTTGCATCTCCATTTTCATTATCGTTTCATGCATTTCACGTTCCTCCTCCAATTCCAATGGAGGCTAGGGTGTAGCGGCTGGGCGGGCAGTTCCTGCAAGGACTTAGGTTGGGCTTGGATTTCCCCAGTGCCAGGCAGTCCATGCACAGAACCCTCAAGGGCACTCAGCTTCTCCCTTTCCTTGTTGTTCCTTTTCAGGACTGTCGGAAAGGAGGGCCGCTAGAACACAAGAGGTTTTCCTGATATAAAAGGCAGTGCTTTTTATTTATTTCGTTTTAGTTCCTGTTATACTTGTGCTGGGTCCTATCCCTACATAGTCCACAGTGGCAATGCTTGGTCTCATTGATGCATTGTTCCCTAGGAGCTTGTGCAGGTAGAGATAAAACAGGTGCTCTGCCTGAAAGAAATGGTCTCAAATCCGCTGTGCTAGTTGATACCCATATTTCCAATCCCAGCATGGCAGGTATAAATCAGGTATGGTTCTGTGATGGCAACAGGCTCACTGCTAGCCAAAGCACAGTCAACCAGAAATGTAAATGAACACAGATGACATGTAGACCTACCTGGAAGCTGTACCTACCTTGAGAGGCTGCTGCTTGTAAGTAGCCTGTTCCCACCCACTTTTACAGGTACGGGGTACCAGCTCTGCTAATGACATTCATGCAGTGATCTCTACATGTAGCAATTATTGGGATGCATCTAGACTGCTGCTTTTCTACCATATTGATCCCTTAAAACAGGGGTAAGGAATGTCAGGCCCGGGGGCTGTTTAAGGCCCGCGAAATCATTTGGTCTGGCCCTTTGTGGTTCCTGGCAGATCTCTAGCTCAGAAGGATCTAACACTGGTGATCTGCCCCCTCCCTTGGACAGGAATAGCCTCTATTCAAGGCAGATGTGAGTTTGTTTTGCCGAGAAAAGGAACCTTTTTCCCCCTTGCAGAAGAGTTGTTAGCTATGGCGCTGCTAGGACCGCCCAAGAAACTGTATTAACCCGTTCCCACCCAGGCCACGGAGAAACGTATTCCCTCTGTACTACAAGAGGGCGGGGGTGGAAGTGGCGACAATGGAGGGGTTAAAGGAGGCAGGGCCAGAAAGCATGGGGGAGGGGCAAGTTCTTAGCCAGTGTGTCCTCATTTCATCCCTGCAGGCGGAGGTAGCAGAAGCTGGCTGTAGAATCCGGCCCCTAGTATGTGGAGCAGGAGCAACTCCAGAGTGCGGCTGGACAGCTACACCCGGCTGGTGCAACAGACCATCCTGTGCCACCAGGTGGGCGAGTGCGCCACTGGTTGGATGCCTGCCTGCTTGCCCGCGGAGGGAGGGTCATCTGGGTCAGCTGCCTGCTTGGGGCTTGGTCGTCTAATTTTTAAGTTGATAATTTTGTATGGCCAGCGAATGGTGTTATAAATATCCAAATGGCCCTTGGCGGAAAAAAAGGTTCCCCTCGCCTGCCTTAAAGTAAGTAAGTCAGTAGTAGTAGTAGTAGTAGCAGCAGCAGCAGCAGCAGCAGTAGTAGTAGTAGTAGTAGCAGGAATCATTATTAATAATGCTAATAATTATATTGCACTATGGATATATATGGCCCTTTAGAGAATAACCTAAGTAAAAAAAGGACAGGATTCTTCCCCAAAGAACTTACCCTGAATGCAGACAATGAGGGAGCGGAAATGGAGAGAGAGAGAGAGAGAGAGAGGCACAAATAACATGAATGTGAAGGGGCAAAATGTTATATTTAACAGAGTAAGCCAAGTCCAATGTAAAAAAAAAAAACCAAGGAGCTAAAATCAAGAGGTTTCTAAAGATAGCTCTGGACAAGCTCCTTCTTTTCTGCTTTTCTAATCATTGAGGAAGTAAAGAATCCAAAACAGCCTTCGGAAAACAGAGTCGTATGGACAGGGATTACAGCAAAACAGCTTTCAGCTAAGCAGAGTTCCCTTGTCCGGTTTGATCTACCCATTATCTCCAGCATGAACCTTCCAACTGGGTCAGCCCTACGTGAAACAGCAGGCACAGTAAATGGAAAAGTGCTTGTCATATGCAGCAAGCAAGTCCTCCCAACCTTGCTCTTTGCACCACAGATTGAGAAATGGAGATCTAATTTGTCCAACCTCTGAAATGGTTTATGCCACTAGCACACACAAGGGAGAAAGGTTGGGAGTTTTTTTAAAAAAATTTTTAACCTGGAACATGACCTGTAAAACATAGGTTAGGGCTGCCTTACACAAGACATTCCAGTTCACTTATGAAAACATTTTACAGGGTGGATTTTTATTTACCCCCAATAGCATTTATCAGGTCTGACATCCATCGCGTACAGGTCTGAAATTTCTGAAGCTGTGTATCTGTTTTCCAGAAGTCAAACAGCCCAACGCTATGCAAGACAGAACAGTTACTAACAAGACAATCAGTCAGGGTTTCGCTTTTCGCCAAAAGCAAATTTTCAAGGGAAGGTAATTTTTTCATCCCTGGCTGCATCGCTACATTTTTTCTTTTTTAAAAATCTCGAACAGAAGTTTGATGCCACACAACTGTTCCAGTAGATGTCAGTGTTGGAATAGGGTGCGATGTGGGAACTTCTCCAAGCAAGGCGCAACTACACAAAGGAAAAGAAAACATGTGGCTGTTCCTTGCCCCCTTGTCAAGAAAAACGTAGATTCAGAGTATTCAGGGAATTCTGAGTTGTTGATGAGCACAGGATAAACAGATTACCTAGACCACAGGGATAAACACTGCCTGCTGTCCTTTGTCATTGTTGACAATGTGTAGCTGTAAGAACATGGTTTCTTACAGTAAAAGTGATCCAGAAAAGGGCTTTTGTGTGCGGATTCTCTTGCTGGACTAGGGAACTGAGTGTTCAGGTCCAATGCAAGTGCATAACTGAGGGCTTGTCATCCAAGGTCGTCCCCATCCACACTACATGATTGAACTAGAAGATCTAACTGGATCCGCCAATAGGATAGACACTGATCCTCAGAGAGGACCAAAAAGGCTGTTGTATCAGTATTCATTTAATAGGAAATCCCAGGTCCCAATGCATTTCAAGCTGAGGCTCTCTTTATAAGGGAATATTAAGAACAATGGTAGAGGATGAGTTATGTCTCTCTTCCACCTTTTCGCTTCTGAAACAGGTAGTTAGTGCAATCACAATTTATAGTTTAAACTAGGCTTATTTTTGAAGTATTATTTTAAATGCATTCTCTAGACTTCTCATAATAAACATTCAGCCTGTACTGAGGGTGTGTTTTTTTTCCCAGTGGGTGAGTTTCACTTCTTAGGCCTGATAAGTACATTACCCCAATGGCCTGGGACTTACTCCAGAGCTGAATATGTGAAACGACCTTATACTGAGTCAGACCATTGGTCTATCAAGGTTTGTTCTGAAGTCTGGCAGCAATTCTCCGAGGTCTTTCACATCACCTGCCACCAGATCCTTAAAAAAAAAGAAGAAAGAATTGAAATGACTGTTTATGACCATTAGCCGCTCTGAACCCGGCCTTGGTCAGGAAATAGAATGGGATACAAGCCCAATAAATGAATACATAAATGCCAGGGATAGAACCTGAGACCTTCTATATGCAAAGCAGAGGCTCTACCATTGAGCCACAACAACTTCTCCCCTATGTAGGGTTGCCAACCTCCAGATACTAGCTGGAGATCTCCTGCCATTACAACTGATCTCCAGCCAAGAGAGATCAGTTCACCTGGAGAAAATGGCTTCTTTGGCAATTGGACTCTATGGCATTGAAGTCCCTCCCCTCCCCAAACCCTGCCCTCCTCAGGCTCCGCCCCAAAAACGTCCTGCTGGTGGTGAAGAGGGACCTGGCATCTCTCCCCCTATGCCTTTTCATCCCGCCATGGTAATATGAGAAGCCATGGACCACCTGTGATAAGCCCATGCTGCAGCCTCTTCCTTATGCCTAACACTTGGGGAGGAGCCAAAACAGACTCCTCCTGGGTAGTCCAGGGTTTCTTGCACCACCTGAATGTGGTAAAATGAACAGTCCTATGGAAGCTCCCACGCTGCAAGAGTCACATAAGACCCGGCTCTAATTGGAAAACGGAAGTGTTCTTCCCAATCAGGTTTCTTACAGCTTGTACTGAACACACTGAAGCAAGCCTTGTCACCAGATGGAGCTCCTGCTGTACTTCAACCTGACGTAAAGGAGGATAACTAAAGAACTGCATCCCCGGTAGGTCCCTTAAACTGCGGAGTCCCCACCTGGACCACTGCCCACATAATCAATCCAGCTCTGAATGGCATTCACATTTACGTCCACGAGGCTAGACTTGTCATTTTAGGGGGGGTTTCAGGCTCTGTCTCATACATATATGTATACAACACATTTTTATTCTGTCTTTCATCAACACAGCTCAGGGAGACAGCATACATTCAATTATCATCACCAGTAGCTGCGAGGAGGGTTAGGCTGACCCAGAATCAACCAGTGAATATTCTACTGGAGTTTGACCACGCCCTGCCACTCTCATGTTTGTTTCTCCATTCATGAATGGAAGGCGACAGGACTAGCTCAGGGGCACCTAGTGACTTGGAGCCACTCAATCTTGCTCAACTCTACTCCATATTACTGTCTCTGTCTTATGTGGCGTTTTGTCCTATGATCTGCAGCATAACTCTTTTGGTGGTCCAAGGGGATCTTTCCTCCCTTTTTTACCAAACTGGCTAGATCTAGCCCAGTGAAAACAGTGGGCAGCAGATTCAGGATAGAGAAGGAAAAGTGCTCCTTCACTCAAGGCACAATTGATTTTTGGAACTCACCACCATGGGAAATGGTGAGAGGCACTATTTTAGATGGCTCTAAAAAGGGGTTAGCCATTTATGGAGGGTAGGTCCATTGACGGCTATTAGCCATTACAGATGAATGAGAGCTCCATGTTCAGAGGCAGTATACCCCAGATTTCTAATTGCTGGGGGCAGCAAGTGGCTTTTATCCTCTTGTGTCAGCCCTTCCAGAACATATGTTGAACTAGATGGTCTGATCCAGCAGGGCTCTTTGCATGTTCTTCTAATTGCCTTAAGACCCTTCCTCCATACATTTTCACACATCCAAACAGGCTAAGGGATCTGTCACTAGCCTGCAAGATTCACTTGGAACCGCTTGCCTGTTGCATTATTTGGTACAATGCTATGGTTGTCAACCTCCAGGTTGTGGCTGGCATCTGGCGATCTCCTGGAAGTACCACTAATCTCCAGGCGACAGAGATCAGTGCCCCTGGAGAAAATGGCCTCTTTGGAAGGTAGACCTTACAGCATTATACCCCTCTGAAGTCCCTCCCCTCCTCAAACCCCACCCTCCTCAGGCTCCACCCCCAAACAATCTTCAGGTATTTCCCAACCTCGAACTGGAAACTCTACACAATGTACCCTTACATAAGGTGAAGAAGAAGAAGAAGAGGATATGATCTTAGCCCATTCTCATGGAAACTAATAGGATTTGCTTCCCAACTTGGTGGGCTCTGGTCCAGCTCTAGTTATGTGCACCAATAAGTTCGGCCCCACCTAGAGCACATTGCAGCAGTAATGGAATGCTTCACTACAGGGTAAGATTTCCAGGTCCCTCTTCGCCACCGGCAGGAGGTTTTTGGGGCGCAGCCTGAGGAGAGTGGGGTTTGGGGAGGGGCTTCAATGCCATAGAGTCCAGTTGCCAAAGTGGCCATTTTCTCCAGGCGAACTGATCTCTATCGGCTGGAGATCAGTTGTAACAGTGGGAGATCTCCAGCTAGTACCAGGAGGTTGGCAATCCTACTACAGAGTAGGAAAGATCCTCGGAGACCCTTGAATGAACTGGAGGAGAGGGAGAGATTTCCAGCAGCACCCATACACATGTATTGAGGCTCGCCGAATGGAAGTCGGATCTGCAAGTAAAAACTGCACACAGGAAGAACTCCAGAATCAGAATGCAAACGTGTTTTGAAAAGGATGGTTTTAGCTTCAGAAAGGATCTCTGGTGGGGAGAGAGAATGATTATGATTGTTTTGCAAGCCCGTCGCACCTCTCGCTACCCCCCCCCCGTTTGAATTGAAAAGAAACTTCACGATGAGACAGCCTCATTAAAACACCGCTCGGAAAATGCCTGGGGATTTAGCCGCGATGGGCACGGTTTGCTGATCATGAAAATGGTTGTCTGCAGATGAGCAAATATTCTGTCAAAAAACTTCTCCCCTGACAGCTGGGATTTCAGCCCCCATTAATTAACAGAAACCATATCAGGGAAAGTTACATAATGATTACAGCTGCTGATTGGAGTTCAATTGCGGCACAGAACAGCGCGGCCCCGTAATCCTCGACAGAATGGCTGTGATCCAGGCAAGCCCCAATCCCATTCAGGAAATCTCCATTAATCTCCTCCTGACTTGTGCCGTTCTCTCTCTCCGCAACTGGATGTGTTTTCAGGCAGTGAAAGCAGAGGGCAGCTGCAGCACAGTCACTTCCGTCGAAATATTTTCTAAAATGTTTCTGTCCTGCATTTCGCCCAAAATACAGGCCTAGAAGAGTATTTGAAGAGTACGAAACCGCATGAAAACAATTAGCAACCACCAAACGCTAAAAAAGCCAGACTTCAAGGTACAAATAGAAAGGCTTAAAAAGGAATCCGTCGACAACATACAAATCTATTGCCAATTAAACCCAATTCATTGCAATGTCTCCTGATTAATAAGGAAGGCTGCCCTCCCCACTTCCTGTGTAAACCATTCCAAAGGATAGGGAGAAAGCTTGGGGCGGTCTTATCCGATGGATAACAGGGACAGGTGCCCCAGGTCCCGTTCTGGGGGGGGTGACCACCCACGGCCCCATCCCATGTAAGAGGGGAGAATAGGAAGCCAGAGTGGTGTAGTGGTTAAGAGCGGTGGTTTGGAGCGTTGGATTCTGATCTGGAGAACTGGGTTTGATTCCGCATTCCTCCACATGAGCGGTGGAGGCTAATCTGGTGAACTGGATTTGTTTCCCCACTCCTACACACGAAGCCAGCTGGGTGACCTTGGGCTAGTCACATTCTCTCAGCTTCACCTACCTCACAAGGTGTCTGTTGTGGGGAGAGGAAGGTGATTGTAAGCCAGTTTGAGTCTCCCTTAAGCAGTAGAGAAAGTCGGCATATAAAAACCAACTCTTCTACTTCTTCTTCTCTATCGGCTGGAGATCAGTTGTAATAGCAGGAGATCTCCAGCTAGTACCTGGTGGTTGGCAACCCTACTGCTGATGCAGCTCACACCCATCCTGTTCGCCTGTTTGTCTCTTGCCTTGTTCACCATGCAGGTTGCCATGGTGAACACGGGAGTCAAGGATCTTGGAGACTTCGAAGTGTTCCTCCCCCCCCACCATGATGGGTTGCGCAGGAGGTGGATCCGGATGCCACTGTGGAGGAGCAACATGGGGTTTGAGGAGGCTAATGTGGAAGACAGGATGCACACGCCTCAAGGATTTGGGGAGAGCCAGTTCCACCGTGACAGGGTTTATGACCCGGGTGATGGGGAAAGGGCCAATGAATTTAGCACTGAGCTTATGGCACGGACGGGTGGAACGGAGATTTTTGGTGGAAAGGTAAACCAAAGCACCCACTTGCAGATCACCCCCGGGGGAGCGATGTTTGTCAGCTTGTGCTTTGTATTTACGCTTGGCTCGGTCGAGGTTGCTAACGAGCCAGGGCCAAGTGGTACGGAGGGCGTGTGCCCAGGAGGCAATGTCGGGGTTCCCCTCCCCCTCTACATCATCTGCAGGAGCAATAGGACTGAAATCTTGTCCATAAACGGCATAAAATGGGCTAAAACCTGTGGATTGATGCATGGCATTATTGTAGGCATATTCTGCTAAAGGTAACAGTTCCACCCAGTCATCCTGGTGGTAGTTGACATAACAGCGTAAATAGCATTCAAGTACAGCATTAACACGTTCAGTTTGACCATCAGTTTGGGGATGGTATGCACTAGACAACCCTTGTTCCACTCCCACCAACTTGAGGAAAGCTTTCCAAAACTTAGAAACGAAACCACTTCCGCGGTCACAAATTATCTTACGCGGAAACGAATGTAAACGAAAGATATGCGTCACGAAGAGGCGGGCTAGTTTCTGAGCAGAGGGGATCCCTGCGCATGGAATCAAATGTATTTGTTTAGAAAACAAATCAGTAACAACCCACAACACAGTTTTTCCCCCACTGAGAGGGAGATCAGTCATAAAGTCCATAGCAATCACTTCCCAAGGTTTGCTGGGCGTTTCAAGAGGTTGAAGCAGTCCCGGGGGTTTTCCCTGCGATCGTTTCGCAGCGGCACAAACGGGACAGCTGCGGATGAAAGAGTCAATGTCGGAACGCATTCCCCCCCACCAGAACTGTCTGCGCAATAAGTGAAGGGTTTTCAGAAACCCAAAGTGCCCAGCTGTTTTGGCTCCATGAGCTAAATGTAAAACGTCCTTCCGGAGAGCTTTGGGTACATACAATTTCGAGTCCTTGTACCAGGACCCTCCCTGTTCCAAAACACCAGGAGGTAGGGTATGAGCGGAGGACATTTAAAAAGGACTTGGAGATGGGGATTTTGGAGGGGGGCCCCCCGTCGGTCATGGTGATCTTAGAATCAGTGATGGGGTTAGTGCTTACGTGCGGCGGTGCGCAGACTGCAGGCGGCTGGGCGGCCGGAGGGGTAGGAAGGGCGGGAACGCCGGTCTGTTGCGGTGGCGGCTGGGCAGCCGGTTGGGCTGGCGGAGCCTGTAAGTGGGGTACGGCGTGCTGGTGCTGGGATCGAGTTTGCACAGCCAGCACAGGTAGGGTCCCACGTTGCATAGGGGTGAACAGAGAGTTGGTGGGTCTCTCAAGTTTTACCGGATATTGTGGTAAACGGGAGAGGGCATCCGCGAGAACGTTCTGCTTCCCAGGGACGTGCTTCAGGGTGAAACGGAACTGAGCAAAGAACTCCGCCCACCGTTGTTGTTTCGCCGACAGCTTATGGGACCCCGTGAGGGCAGCTAGATTTTTGTGATCGGTCCAAACCTCAAAGGGGACTTTAGATCCTTCCAAGAATTGCCGCCATAGAGTCAGTGCATGATGAACTGCTGAGGCCTCTTTCTCCCAGATGGGCCAGTTTAATTGAGCGTGCGCAAATTTTTTTGAAAAGTAAGCGCAAGGGTGAAGAAGACCATCCGGTCCTTGCTGGAGGAGAGCCCCTCCCATGGCTACATCGGAAGCATCGACTTGCACAATGAACATTTGATTTGGGTCTGGGTGCCGTAGCACCGGCTCCGAAGTGAAGAGGCGTTTGAGGGCCAGAAAAGCGGTTTGGCATTGCTCAGTCCATAGGATTTTTGCGGAGGGCAAGGCAGCCGAGCTTACTTTTCCCTTAGTTTTCAGTAGGTCTGTAATGGGTAGAGCCACCTGGGCGAAGTTAGGGATGAATCCCCGGTAGAAGTTTGCAAATCCCAGAAATTGCTGTACTTGCTTACGGTTGGTGGGGGGAGTCCAATCGAGGACGGCTTGGACTTTGGCGGGGTCCATGCGAAGACCTTGGTGGGAGATGATGTATCCCAAAAACGTGAGTTTGCTTTGATGAAATTCGCATTTAGTTAGTTTTGCGAAAAGTTGATGGTCACGCAGGCGTTGCAGAACTTCCCGGACCAGAGCCACATGCTCGTTCATAGTTTCCGAATAAATGAGAATGTCATCTAAATAGACCACCACCCCACGATATAGAAGGTCATGTAGGATTTCATTGATGAGTTGCATGAAGACCCCCGGGGCCCCTTTTAATCCGAACGGCATCACAAGGAATTCATACATTCCGAAACAGCTAGAGAAGGCAGTGAGGTGCTCATCCCCTTCGCGGATACGGATACGGAGATAGGCTGCTATCTCGGTTTCGTTATTGCCTCTGTCTCTGCGCTGTACTGTCTGGCCCTCAAGGTCGCATACCTAGGCCTGGGAACGCAGCGCCGGGAAGACCCACACCCTCTGCACTTCACGTTGGGGACCCGACCTCCCTGCCTACTACTGATGACCCTGCCGGGTCTCGGATTACAAGTGCCCCATTGGGGGACAACTCTCCATCCTCGGATGAAGGAGACCCATGGAATTCTCCAGCCTTAAACCTAGAATCTCATTCTTATGGAGACCCCTCATGGGGCATTCAAGGCAAGAGACAAACAGGCGAACATAATGTCAGCCCTTGGCCCACAGAACCAGAAATCACCACAAAGTCATATAGAGTCCAAGCAAATGGCTTTTACTGGTCAATTAGGCATACAGTGCAAACGAATAAAATGACAGCTATGAGAGACTCACTAGCTGGGAGATAATATAAAGCAGAAAAGGCGGGAGATTACAAGCATAGGCTGAATACAGTTTCCCAGGAGCTGAGTTCCCAGGCCTAGGTATGCGACCTTGAGGGCCAGACAGTACAGCGCAGAGACAGAGGCAATAACGAAACCGAGATAGCAGCCTGACATTCTGCTCCCCTCAAGGCCCCCTCCCAGTTCGCAAGGGGGCTGGCTTATCTGGGTAAGCAATGTGAAAGGCGTTGACGAGGTCGGGGGCGGAGACATCCCGTGCGCGCACCCATTCGTCATAGGCAGGGGGGAAATGTTTCCAACGGACTAAATACTGCAGGTTGCCATGGTGAACACGGGAGTCAAGGATCTTGGAGACTTCGAAGTGTTCCTCCCCCCCCACCATGATGGGTTGCGCAGGAGGTGGATCCGGATGCCACTGTGGAGAAGCAACATGGGGTTTGAGGAGGCTAATGTGGAAGACAGGATGCACACGCCTCAAGGATTTGGGGAGAGCCAGTTCCACCGTGACAGGGTTTATGACCCGGGTGATGGGGAAAGGGCCAATGAATTTAGCACTGAGTTTATGGCACGGACGGGTGGAACGGAGATTTTTGGTGGAAAGGTAAACCAAAGCACCCACTTGCAGATCACCCCCGGGGGAGTGATGTTTGTCAGCTTGTGCTTTGTATTTACGCTTGGCTCGGTCGAGGTTGCTAACGAGCCAGGGCCAAGTGGTACGGAGGGCGTGTGCCCAGGAGGCAATGTCGGGGTTCCCCTCCCCCTCTACATCATCTGCAGGAGCAATAGGACTGAAATCTTGTCCATAAACGGCATAAAATGGGCTAAAACCTGTGGATTGATGCATGGCATTATTGTAGGCATATTCTGCTAAAGGTAACAGTTCCACCCAGTCATCCTGGTGGTAGTTGACATAACAGCGTAAATAGCATTCAAGTACAGCATTAACACGTTCAGTTTGACCATCAGTTTGGGGATGGTATGCACTAGACAACCCTTGTTCCACTCCCACCAACTTGAGGAAAGCTTTCCAAAACTTAGAAACGAAACCACTTCCGCGGTCACAAATTATCTTACGCGGAAACGAATGTAAACGAAAGATATGCGTCACGAAGAGGCGGGCTAGTTTCTGAGCAGAGGGGATCCCTGCGCATGGAATCAAATGTATTTGTTTAGAAAACAAATCAGTAACAACCCACAACACAGTTTTTCCCCCACTGAGAGGGAGATCAGTCATAAAGTCCATAGCAATCACTTCCCAAGGTTTGCTGGGCGTTTCAAGAGGTTGAAGCAGTCCCGGGGGTTTTCCCTGCGATCGTTTCGCAGCGGCACAAACGGGACAGCTGCGGATGAAAGAGTCAATGTCGGAACGCATTCCCCCCCACCAGAACTGTCTGCGCAATAAGTGAAGGGTTTTCAGAAACCCAAAGTGCCCAGCTGTTTTGGCTCCATGAGCTAAATGTAAAACGTCCTTCCGGAGAGCTTTGGGTACATACAATTTCGAGTCCTTGTACCAGGACCCTCCCTGTTCCAAAACACCAGGAGGTAGGGTATGAGCGGAGCGTTCTAAAAGGCACTGGTCCCGAAGGACATTTAAAAAGGACTTGGAGATGGGGATTTTGGAGGGGGGCCCCCCGTCGGTCATGGTGATCTTAGAATCAGTGATGGGGTTAGTGCTTACGTGCGGCGGCGCGCAGACTGCAGGCGGCTGGGCGGCCGGAGGGGTAGGAAGGGCGGGAACGCCGGTCTGTTGCGGTGGCGGCTGGGCAGCCGGTTGGGCTGGCGGAGCCTGTAAGTGGGGTACGGCGTGCTGGTGCTGGGATCGAGTTTGCACAGCCAGCACAGGTAGGGTCCCACGTTGCATAGGGGTGAACAGAGAGTTGGTGGGTCTCTCAAGTTTTACCGGATATTGTGGTAAACGGGAGAGGGCATCCGCGAGAACGTTCTGCTTCCCAGGGACGTGCTTCAGGGTCAAACGGAACTGAGCAAAGAACTCCGCCCACCGTTGTTGTTTCGCCGACAGCTTATGGGACCCCGTGAGGGCAGCTAGATTTTTGTGATCGGTCCAAACCTCAAAGGGGACTTTAGATCCTTCCAAGAATTGCCGCCATAGAGTCAGTGCATGATGAACTGCTGAGGCCTCTTTCTCCCAGATGGGCCAGTTTAATTGAGTGTGCGCAAATTTTTTTGAAAAGCGCAAGGGTGAAGAAGACCATCCGGTCCTTGCTGGAGGAGAGCCCCTCCCATGGCTACATCGGAAGCATCGACTTGCACAATGAACATTTGATTTGGGTCTGGGTGCCGTAGCACCGGCTCCGAAGTGAAGAGGCGTTTGAGGGCCAGAAAAGCGGTTTGGCATTGCTCAGTCCATAGGATTTTTGCAGAGGGCAAGGCAGCCGAGCTTACTTTTCCCTTAGTTTTCAGTAGGTCTGTAATGGGTAGAGCCACCTGGGCGAAGTTAGGGATGAATCCCCGGTAGAAGTTTGCAAATCCCAGAAATTGCTGTACTTGCTTACGGTTGGTGGGGGGAGTCCAATCGAGGACGGCTTGGACTTTGGCGGGGTCCATGCGAAGACCTTGGTGGGAGATGATGTATCCCAAAAACGTGAGTTTGCTTTGATGAAATTCGCATTTAGTTAGTTTTGCGAAAAGTTGATGGTCACGCAGGCGTTGCAGAACTTCCCGGACCAGAGCCACATGCTCGTTCATAGTTTTTGAATAAATGAGAATGTCATCTAAATAGACCACCACCCCACGATATAGAAGGTCATGTAGGATTTCATTGATGAGTTGCATGAAGACCCCCGGGGCCCCTTTTAATCCGAACGGCATCACAAGGAATTCATACATTCCGAAACAGCTAGAGAAGGCAGTGAGGTGCTCATCCCCTTCGCGGATACGGACTCGGTAGTAGGCTTCCACCAAGTCTAACTTAGAGAACACACGGCCTTCCTGTAATTGTCCCAAAATATCCGATATTAATGGGATAGGATAGGCGTTGGTCTGGGTAACCGCATTGAGCTTTCTGAAGTCAATGCACAGGCGAAGGTCGCCCTCTTTTTTCCGGACGAAAAACGCGGGGGCCGAGTTTGGGGCATTCGAAGGGCGAATGAACCCTCTGGTGAGGTTTTTGTCCAAAAAGTCCCGGAGGACAGTGCGCTCGGAAGCGCTCATAGGGTAAATCTTACTTTTGGTTAATGTGCAGTCCTTTACCACCTCAATCGCACAGTCTGAGGCTCGGTGGGGGGGCAAGGCATCACATTCCCTAAGGTCGAAGACATCTTCAAAGTCCCGGTATACAGCAGGTAGGACCGGAGGTGCTGGGGCAGTGGAGATTAATGCCGGAACGGGCGGATATAGCAGAG
This sequence comes from Euleptes europaea, assembly GCF_029931775.1. Lineage (NCBI taxonomy): Eukaryota > Metazoa > Chordata > Lepidosauria > Squamata > Sphaerodactylidae > Euleptes > Euleptes europaea. The sequence goes on along the minus strand of NC_079316.1, from coordinate 29,449,426 downwards.
CAAAGTTCTGCCGATGTTGGTCGCAGGTGGGACTAGCGAAGGAGATAGTGTTTGTTTCCCAATCAATACTGGGACTATGTCCTTTAATCCAGTTAATTCCCAAGACCACCTCGAATCGGATAGGGGCTATAGTGAAGTCTATTTGTTCCCAGTGGGAACCAATTCCCATCGCTACCCCTACGGTTCGGTGATCAACTGGACCCCCCTGGAAATCGCTCCCGTCCATTTGGGCAAATTGGACAGGGTTTGGCAAAGCCTCAGATTCGGCTTTGAGAGCAGCAAAAGTGGCCTCACTTATGAGAGTGCGACAGCAACCGGAGTCAATGAGTGCTTTGACGGGCAATTGGGGGCCACCTTTATGGTGTTGTAGGACTGCGTCCACGTAGACAGTGGTGTCCACTTCCTTGATTTTAGTGGGAGCATTCGGTTTAGCAGGGGAATCTGCAGAGGTCTGTGGAGACGCTCCATTCACCACAGACCGAAGCCGTTTTTTGACAAGTCGAGGGGAGATTCTAGGTTTAAGGCTGGAGAATTCCATGGGTCTCCTTCATCCGAGGATGGAGAGTTGTCCCCCAATGGGGCACTTGTAATCCGAGACCCGGCAGGGTCATCAGTAGTAGGCAGGGAGGTCGGGTCTCCAACGTGAAGTGCAGAGGGTGTGGGTCTTCCCGGCGCTGCGCTGCGGGTGGCCGCGGTGCCTCTGCGTGGTGGACGACCTCTGGCTCGGGTTGTCGTGCTGGGGCGAGATGCTTCCGGGCGGTACGGGCAGACAGCTGCAAAGTGACCCATTCCTCCGCAAATAAGACAGGCCCCCCTCTGAAACCGGTCTTCCCGTTCCTGGGGCGGGCGTGCGGGATTCCGTGGAGTGGGCAGTGGCGCCTTGGGCTGAGGCTTTTGGGTGCCTTTTTCCCTGTGCTTTTGGCGGACATGGGAAACATAGCGTCGGCGGCTTTCCACTTCCTCGGCTAACAGGATCCATCCCTCAAGAGTATCAGGATCCCCTCGCATGTATGACCAGTTCAGAATATCAGGGTGTAGGGATTCCCTGAAATGATGAATTAAGGTGGCCTCGGGCCATCCCACAATTTTACTCGCCAGTCTCTGAAATTCGTCGGCAAACTCTCGAACCGGAGTGGAGCCTTGCCTGAGTTGTAACAGTTCTGATTTGGCTCGTTCCCCCAGGAAGGGGTCTTCAAACCTCCTCCGCAAAGCAGTCATAAAGTTGTTGAGGGTACGGATAGAGCGGGAACGGGTGTCGAACTGGAGGACCATCCATTCCGCTGCTTTACCCGTTAGAAGGGAAGCCACATAGCGCACCCTGCTATCCTCCGTGGGGAACAATTGCCCCTGTTCCCGCATATAGCTGTCCACTTGATGCAAAAAACAAGGTAGAGTCTCGAGGGACCCATCGTAAGTAGTTCTCAGTTTGAGTTGCATCCAAGGTCCGGGTACAGGCTGAACTGGTTGAACAGGCGGACCGGGCGGCGGTACAACGGGAGCTCCGGGAGGCGGAGGCAGCACAGGCACGTTAGCGGGTGGCTGACCGGGGACTCCTGGACCCGGGGGTGGGACGGGCTGTACCTGAGCCAAGAGAGCTTGTTGTAACTGTCGATTGTCCTGAAGCATTCGCTCCATTAGTTCTTGGAGCTGATCGACACGGTCGGAGAGTTCCCGATTCTGGGCACGTAAGAGGTAAACGTCCTCACCTGGACCGCCAGTGCGCTGAGGTTTACTTGTCCGAAAACTCGTGGCCCATTGAGAGGTGTCTTCATAAAGGTTCTCTTCCTCAGACTCCTCTGGGTCCTGACGGCGGTCAGCAAGACGGCGTGCGCGTTGGGTTGCGCGCGATGGAGCAAAAATCGGGGAAAAAGAGAGACCTAACGGGCCCCCTGTTCTGTCTTTAGGACGGGTGTCCATTGGTGCCCGCTCTTTAACTTTGGCAGCGTGAGCCTCGGCCTCCGCCTTAGCTGCTGCAGCTTTCCTATCCGCAAGAACCTTGGCGTCCTCAAGTTTCTGGGCTATAACTGCCGTAACGCGCGGTAACAGCTCCGTTTCCAGGAGTGCCAGTATGGGATCGGGTTCCCCGCCCAGTAGAGGCTGTAGCCGAACTGCAATTGCGGGCGCGTCGGCCTCAAATGTTGAGGTCAAAAGTTGAGCCAGGGTGGACACCGGGGTGTCCTTTGTACAATCCACAAGGAGGAGAGCTGTGTGAACGGCGAGCCGTTTGGCTTCAGCCTGACAATCGGTTGCATTAGGTACCAGGGAAAAACCTTCCGGTGCAGCTCCTGCCATCGTGGCTCTTTCCCGGGTAACAGCGCTCAACAGAGTTCTAGGTGGGAGAGACTCCCGAGAGATAAGATTGTCCAAAAGTCCGGTCAGTATTTGTAAATCCTCGGCTGCCAACCGGGCATCGTCCAGTAATTGATCAAAATCCTGCAGGTCTAAACGAGTATTAGTACCTTCCGGGGCTAGCATCCAGAGAGCCCCTTTTAGAAATTGCCACTGTGTCTGCACTAGTCCCCGCAAGCGGCAGACCTCTAGGGTAGTCTGAAAAAGTTCAGCGATTATGTCTTGTGACAGAGTAGGATCCTCAGAGAAGGGCTCCAGGGTAGTAGATCACCTGGAGAGCTCCACAGCTCCCATCCAAGTGGCAGGCGAACCCTCCTGGGCTCCAGCCCGGCTAGTAGAATGGTGAAGTTGAGATAGCTGTCATAATGTCAGCCCTTGGCCCACAGAACCAGAAATCACCACAAAGTCATATAGAGTCCAAGCAAATGGCTTTTACTGGTCAATTAGGCATACAGTGCAAACGAATAAAATGACAGCTATGAGAGACTCACTAGCTGGGAGATAATATAAAGCAGAAAAGGCGGGAGATTACAAGCATAGGCTGAATACAGTTTCCCAGGAGCTGAGTTCCCAGGCCTAGGTATGCGACCTTGAGGGCCAGACAGTACAGCGCAGAGACAGAGGCAATAACGAAACCGAGATAGCAGCCTGACAGCCGCAACTTGACTGCACTTTGCACCACCACCAACTGGTTCATCTAGCTCAGTACTTGCTGAGAGTTTCACCAAGGACTTTCTTTACCTGATGCCTCAGAAGCCATCATTTCTACCAAATGTGCAAAGCAGGTGTGCCAAGGTGCTGGGACACAGCGCCTTCCTGATACACAGCACTGCTCTACGTGTCAAGATTTAAATGTGCTCATTTAGGTGAAAATTAATAATTGAATCTTCTCCCTGATACATTATCACTGGCAGATTGAAGGAAAGCAGTGAAGCAGTTAATAAGTTAGACACAGTTCAACTCTGGAGATTGGTAATTGGACACAGAATCTTTCCCTTCTAGGTCATTCTCATCCAGCTCTGAAGGAGCCGAGACAGATTTGGGCCCATCTGCTCAGTGGCCTGTGTCAGGTTAGCACTCCGGCGTGCCATTACATTTATCACTCCCTGGCACTCAAATCCTGAATTGAAAGGGCCAGGAAAGCACAAAACTTGCATACAATAATGTAAGACAAAAAACATAGCCCATTAACTGAAAGCCTGTTGATCATTTAATCTATTGAGAGCAGTTTCCATGAAGCTCCAGTAGGTCAGAACATGGGCAGAGTGCCGCTTATTTTATTGCTAAGTAACCACATCCAGTTTTCAAATAGCCAGGATAAAAGGGGGGCTTCCATGAAAGAAGAGATCAGAGCACAGCAAAATTTAAGTCACAATCACCTCAGACCTGTCACAATACACTGTGGAGGTCTCTCCCCACCCCAGTGTGGTGTAGTGGTTAAGAGCGGTGGACTCTAATCTAGTGAACCGGGTTGGTTTCCCCGCTCCTCCACATGAAGTCTGCTGGGTGACCTTGGGCCAGTCAGAGTTCTCTCAGAACTATCTCAGCCCCACCTTCCTCAGAAGGTGCCTGCTGGGGGGGGGGGAGGGAAGGCAATTGTAAGCTGCTTTGAGACTCCTTATGGTAGAGAAAAGCAGGGTATAAAAACCAACTGTTCTTCTCTTCTTCAAACTCTGCCCTCCCCAGCCTCCACTCCCAAGTCTTCAGGAATTTCCGAACCCAGAGTTAGCAACCCTAGGGGAGACTCATACTATCACTCAAGATTGCCAGCTTCCAGGTGCAGCCTAGAGATCTTCTGGAATTACCCAGATGACAGAGATCAGTTCCCCTCGAGAAAATTACTGCTTTGGAGGGTAGGCTGTATGACATTATACCCCACTGAGGTCTATCCCCTCCTCAAACCTTCCCCTCCCCAGACTCCACCCCCCACAAATTTCCAATAATTTCTCAACCTGGAGTTGGCAACCCTAATGCATGGAGTGATTTTACTTCACTATTGCTTACTGTCAATCCAAGGAAGGCTGAAGGAAGTTTTCTGTTGCAGAGGCTAAGGATTCAGGTGTTCCAACATCTTCTTCTGACTGCTGTGCAACGCTATCTTCCTTTTTGGCGGTGCCAAATGCAAGCCACTGACCACTTTGCAACACTGCCGGCCTTCGATCACCCCAGCAGCTGCCCGTACCAATATCTCATCTCATTTCAGGATAAACTGAAAGTAGCTCTCTAAACAATAAAACACCAATAAATCCTGTCTCTCTGGGGATGAGGTGTCACCGTGGCAACATGGCACCACCCTCCTTTGGCTCCTCCTGTCGTGTTCCTGGCTCTGAGCCCTACCCATGCGGCAGTTCAAGCAGCCTGCTGGGAAATAGGAGTGCATCGGGACTGAGACCCCATATGATATTTTTTCCCCTTTGCATTCTCTGTGATTAGCAGGATGGCATAGAGTCGGTCCATCAAAATCCACAGTTCCCCTATGGCATGTCAAAACACCAAATTCACAATTTCAAGAATGTTTCGATGGGTTACCCATGCAAACATCCTGTTTGGCTTTTATGAAGAGTTGATCTGCATGGCTTGTATAAATGACACATGTGTTTTACTGGCCTATGCTGTATAAATAATAAATCTGAAATCTGTATATGATCTGCATGGCCAGAAGTGCAGAGACAATTTTTTTGTTCCAAAGAATGGGAATGGGGGGCAGCTGGGAGGAAGAAGAGTTCACTGGGGCCAACCCATGGCTCCGCTTGCAAGCAAGCCAGCCTTGGGGTTATGTTTCATCTGCAGGGCTTCTGGGAGCCTGAAGGTTCAGCCCACCAAGAAGTGAAGCGGCAAAGCCGCTGCTGAGTCTCCATTTACACTTTACAAAGTTCTTGTGTTCTTTGGGGAACAACATGTGGACTTTGCATCAGATGTGCAATGGGAATTTTCTGCCTCCTACATGCACAGTGGCTCTTTTCGGTTCGCAACCAAAGCAGGCAGGGAGAAGGAACTTTCATCTCTCCCCCTGCTGTTTTTGCTTTTTCAAATCACCCCTGGGACTGCTTTTGGCTCCATTGTTAAAATCACATTAATATCACACATAAGTTTCATAGGGTTGCCAACTGTGAGCTGGGAAACTCCTGGAGATTTGGGGGTGGAGCCTGGGAAGGGAAGGGAGCTCAGCAGGGATGTGATGTCACTCTAAGACTTCTATTTCTCCTAGACTCTATGGCAGGGGTGTCGAACTCATTTGTTACAGGGGCTGGATATGACATCAATGCCACTTGGTCGGGCCGGGCCACGCCTCGCCAGCCCAGATCAGGACTGGGGGAGGGGGTGACTGGCTTGGCTAGCTCATGGGCAAGATAAGAGCTCTCAAGGGACCGGATCCGGCCCACGGGTCATATGTTTGACACCCTTGCTCTATGGTATATATGGAGTCCACTCTCTAAAGCTGCCATTTCCTCCAGGGGAATTAATATCTGTAGCGTGAAGATTACTTGAAGATTGGCAACCCTAATACAATGAAGCCAATAGCAGCTCTACCAGGCAGTGCAAATACAAAAACAGCATGAGGAAGGGCCAATGCTGCCTCTCCCTGCCTGCTTTGATTGGTCACAAGTAAAAAAGAGCTGGTGTGCGTGCGTGCAGAGAACTCCCATCACATGTTTGATGCAAAGTCCTCCCGTTGTTCCCCAAAGAACATGAGGACCTGTAATAAGCCCTAATTTAAGCCCTGGAGGAGCCCTACTCTTAGCTTGATACAGTTGTGGTGCTTGGCCAATTGTGTGGCCAGTGGTGTGGTCCTCTCCCCCAGGATGGGTATGGAGAACATAAGAAAGGCCATGCTGGATTAGACCAAGGTCCATCAAGTGCAGCAGTCTGTTCATACAGTGGCCAACCAGGTGCCTCTAGGAAGCCCACAAACAAGACAACTGTAGCACCATCCTGCCTGTGTTCCACAGCACCTAATATAATAGGCATGCTTCTCTGATCCTGGAGAGAATAGGTATGCATCATGACTAGTATCCATTTTTACTAGTAGCCATGAATAGTCCTATCCTCCATGAACATGTCCACTCCTCTCTTAAAGCCTTCCAAGCTGGCAGCCATCATCACATCCTGGGGCAGAGAGTTCCACAATTTAACTATGCATTGTGTGAAGAAATGCTTCCTTTGTTTTGAATCTCTCACCCTCCAGCTTCAGCAGATGACCCCGCCTTCCAGTATTATGAGGAAGAAAAGCTTCTCCCTGTCCACTCTCTCCATACCATGTATAATTTTATAGATCTCTGTCATATCTCCCCTTAACTGCCTTCTTTCTAAGCTAAACAGCCCTAAGCGCTTTAACCACTCCTCATAGGGCAGTTGCTCTAGACCCCTGATCATTTTGGTTGCTCTTTTCTGCACCTTCTCAAGCTCTGCAATATCCATGGAAGTCAGAGAGAGAGGCAGAGAAGGGACCTCCGGGAGGCTCACTGCACAGACCAAGTTACAAGCAAATTTGGGGGGAAACGGTTATGTCACTTTCGGCTCACGCTACTTCATAGCCCACAGCAATTAAACAAACCAAGTCAGAACTAGCTGAATGATGCTGTTTTGCAGGCTCATCTATGTTGGTAGTTAAGAGGGAAGGAAACCATCCTCATAATCTATTTGCAAAGTGACAAAATAAGTGAATCAGAGAAGATAATAACCTGATATTAAACATAAAAACGAGGAAGGAGAAATACAGGAAAGGTGTTGAGGGGGTGCAGCAATTCATGCAGCCTACCTGACAGTTCTTGAGTGAGTACTACATTTAACAAGCCTAGGTGAAAGCAGAAGCTGGTCTCTCTGGCAATGTATTTTATGGCACACTTCAACACATTATTCCAACTACTGGTGTGGGAGAAATCCCCAGCAGACGTTTCTGAATGTCGGATCCTAGATGAATAGAATAATACAATTCCATTTAATAGTGGATTTAATTTCCACAGGTCAAGAGATAAAACTGCTCAAAACTGGGTCTAAAAATGAAAACAATATATATGGGATAATTCATAGGGTTGCCAGGTCCTTCTTTGCCACCGGCGGGAGGTTTTGTGGGACAGAGCCTGAGGAGGGCGGGGTTTGGGGAGGGGAGGGACTTCATTGCCATAGAGGCCAATTGCCAAAGTGGACATTTTCTCCAGGGGAACTGATCTATATCGGCTGGAGATCAGTTATAATAGCAGGAGATCTCCAGCTAGTACCTGGAGGTTGGCAACCCTAATAATTCAACAGAGAGGCTACATTTGTATTAGAAAACACAGAGGCCATTTTAAGGTTGCCCCACCCCTTCAGAAGGGAGACTGGCACAATATGGGAGCATTGTGGATTCCCAGTTGGGTGGCTGCACATGCTCAGAAGATAGGGTTGCCAACTGCTAGGTACTAGCTGGAGATCTCCTGCTATTACAACAACTGAGCAGACTGTGAGCAGACTGCTGGACTTGATGGGCCTTGGTCTGATCCAGCAGGGCTTTTCTTATGTTCTTATGGAACACCTGTTCCTATGGACCATTGCTGGATTGAGACAAATGTGTTTTCGGGGAATGGAAAGTACTGAGAGAGCAACCTCGTTGTGATTTCTTTTCCATTCTCTTTCCTTTTGCTAACATCACAAAAAAAAGTCAAATTCTATAATGAAAGGAAGTCCTCTCGGAATAGAGGTGGCCGCTTTAAAGGACTGGCGTTCCTGGCTCGGTTTGTCTGTTTTCTGGTCTGACGCTGCAGACCCTGAATGGATGTGTTCATTTTTCCCATTCAAGCTCATGTGCCACACTTCAGCTAGAAGACAGCTCTCCTATAAATAACATGGGGTGGATTTACTGTTCTCCTCCCTCATGCTGTGTGCTTGTTATCTAAAATTCCATCTCCCATTTTATTTCTTTGTGCTTGGAGACAGACATGGTAACCACACACACATTCCTGTAAAGTGGTGTTTTGAAGCCCAGTTCTGTGGTAATTACTAACCCAACTGCTCTTATTGGGTTAGAATTAGGTGGGTTTTTTTTTTTTAAAAAAAATTTCCCTAAATTCTGAATCTTTATTTCTTCCCACCATACTTTGATGGTAGTTTGCCATATATTTTGTTTCTCATCCCAAATAGACATATTTTAGACAAAGAAATGCCAAAAAAATTGTGCCTACATACATGCCAGCAATAGCTGAATCCCACAAAACAAAATAAAGATGACAACTTCAACACACACACAGCCCACACTCAGAAGAGCTGGTTTTTATACCCTGATTTTCTCTACCTTTAAGAAGCCTCAAACCGGCTTAAAGGCGCCTTCCCTTCCTCTGCCCACAACAGACACCTTGTGAGGTAGGTGGGACTGAGAGAGTTCAGAGAGAGCTGTGACTGGCCCAAGGGTACCCAGCAGGCTTCATGTGGAGAAGTGGAGAAACAATGCTGGTTCACCAGATTAGAGTCCACCACTTATGTGGAGGAGCAGGGAATCAAACCCGGTTCTCCAGATTAGAGTCCACTGCTCTTAACTACTACACCACACTGGCTCTCTAAGAAATATCAAGAAGCAGCAGCAGCTGGGATTTCATACTGAACAAAGTAGATGACCATACCTAAAGCAAAGCACCTCCAAGTCTACGGTATACAGATTAACATGATCTGCCTATGGCATACATTCCATTTCCCCGTAGGTTTAACTTATCCGACTGTTTTATGCTATGTCCTGCATATCTGAGCTGAGCTCTGAGTAACTGCAACACAGAGCACACCGCTGTGTTTTCCCAGCCCCTCTGTTCACCCTACTTTCTGCATCAAGGGAAGAGAGTAGGGGGCCATGAAAGATGTGAGTACTCAGTCCTTTTCTACCCTCTGAAACTCACTTGGAACACTGGGAATCATAAGATATGGGAAACTGGGAAAACAGGCTAGTTTGGTATTCTGTTTGTGTCTCAGAAGGGTCCTCAGATACCCTTGGTCTTATCCACTGTAGACCCACAATTTAATTGGGTAGGCCCTGATCCTCTTGACCAGCCTCAAATTTAAAATGAGCAAGGTTTATATGCCATAGTTGTTCTAGGTCAGGGGTCTCCAACAGGCCAGTGGTATCCTGCATGAGCTACCAGTAGCTCACCAGCTGCTGTAGAGTAGCTCGTGCTGCCCTAGAAGACCAATGAAAAGTTGTTGAAGATCTGCTTTAGGCTTTTCTTAAAAGCTTTAATTTCATAGGGGTTTTTTTTCTCTCTCTGAGCAGCTTAGCTGATAGCTTTATTTCTGGTGCTCTTCCTAGCCATTGTTCTGTTTCTAGGACAGAATTAAACTTGGTAACATGCCGGGGGTGGTGGGGAGGATGGGAGAGTAGCTTGGGATATTTTTCAGTAGTCACTAAAGAATCAGTGAGCCCTTATTCTAGACTGTGATCCATCTCATATAGAGATGTCAAGCACTTATGATATGCTCCAGGAGTAGCTTACAATGAACCTGAGCAAGCATGGAGCCAGTGGGGTGTAGTGGTTAAGAGTGGTGGTTTGGAGCAGTGGCCTCTGATCTGGAGAACTGGGTTTGATTCCCCACTCTTCTACATGAGCAGCAGAGGCTAATCTGGTGAACTGGATTTGTTTCCCTGTTCCTACACATGAAATCAGCTGGGTGACCTTGGGCTTGTCACACTCTCTTAGCCCCACCTACCTCACAACATGTCTGTTGTGGGGCAGGGAAGGGAAGGTGATTGTAAGCCGGTTTGAATCTCTTTTAAGTGGTAGAGAAAGTCAGAATGTAAAAACCAACTCCTCTTCCTCTTCTTCTTCTCTCTCTATGAATGCATTCTTCTACCCAGGCCAGTGTTGTGATCGGCTAGCAGTTTTCTTCCCAAGCACCAGAAGGGTTAATAAATGCCTGATGCAGTATAACATCCACATGACAAATCGCCTTTCTCTTGAAGGACAATTTATTTGTTTGCATCAGATTATATTTGTTGAGATAATACAGTTCTGAGAAGTAGAATGAGCATAGTGGCGATATGATATACTCAGCCGAATATCGAAAATCCCTCGTTGACTATAACAGACTGCTCAAATAAGCATGTCCATCCATCTCATTCTTCTAGCCAGTGCATTTTCTAATATATTTACTTGCAGATAACTTTCTAGCATTTGTTAATAGGCTTTATGGTTTTAAAAATCCCATGTTTAGCCTATCTTTTCTCTGCTCTGCCATGCAGAAAATGCTCCCGAATTGTATCATCTTTGTTAGAAACTGCAATATTATTCTAAAGAGTATACCAGTGAAGGAATGGTTATAAGCCCATTTTTTTTAATTAAAGAAATAATCAGGCAGCTTATCATATGCTGTTTGGGTTCTAACTGCCACCTGGGTATAAAATATATGAAAAAGAGCTTATAGGAGATGAAACAGTTTAGTCAATAATCCAGACTATGTACCAGTTCAGTGTGGAATGTGGAGCCTTTTATCTGTTTTCAACCTCTGCCAGTGTTTACCTGAGATTATCACTGCAGTTGTAGGCTTGGTCAACCGTCTCCACAGTGAGACAGTGACCTCAGTACCTTGTTAGCTGAAAGCCTTCAAAACTACTGGCATAGTCAAGTTTGTTACAGCAGAAAATAACTGGGATTCCTATTTCTAGCATGCCTCCTGGGACGCTGTTATGCCCCGGGAATGCCTCCTGGGATGCCATAACGCCTCCTGGGACGCCGCCGGCAGGCTGCATCAGCGTCTGGGCCTGGCTGTACTGCGGCAGCAGCCGGAGACCGGCGGCCGGCCCTGCACACCGGCGCTGGGGCCACCAACGCCAGCGTGCGCCTCCCAGACATCGGCGCTTTGGGCCCTTGCACTGGTGTGGGCCAGTAAAGAGGGTAAAGAGGGTGCAGTGCATCAACTTCCTCTTTGTGTGAGACCTACCAATAGTTGCTTGCATGTTCTAAACTCAACGTTAGACCACAATAATGTGTGCAATGTAGGGCTACCATGAAACATCACCTCTTCTGGACAGAGGGGGGGAAATGGGAGCACCCTGCCAGTAGTCCTTCAACTTCACTGAATCTCCACTGTCCTCATGACCCAGTTCAAGGGCAAGCCTTTGAACTACGAAACAAACAGTTGGAGCCCTGCGATTCTCTGAACTTGCATCCCCCGCTCTGTTCCATCTCTTACAGTGCAATCCTAAACAGAGTTTATGCCATTCTAAGGCCACTGACTGCAATGGACTTAGAAGAATGTAACTCTATTTGGGATGGTACTGTTAGTTCTGTTTTTGTTGTTATTGTTGTTCTTATGCCAACTATTTGCCAGGTCAAGGACATGTAAAGTAGTATTTCCAGTGATTATCCTGTAACTGGGTAACAACCTTCACCTGAAGATATCCAGAGACTGAACTCAACACCAGAAATATGTGAAATATTACTAAAGATAGCTATGAAAAGATTCCACTGAGGTCAATTCAGTTGCAGTGGGTATGAATGGTCAGGGTAGAACTTTTAAAATGAAAACAGCCTTATACTTTTTTTTTGTTTGCTTGATGGTTAATTGACGTCTCAGATAGGTTTTCTATTGTCTTTGTTAGGGAAGGTACAAAATAAAAGTCAAAATAAATAAATTTTGTCTTTTAGAAAAAGAGCTATTTTCAGCATGAATCTGGTTTCCGAAGCTGTCACTTTTAATTAGAGGAACATTGAGGCAGTACTTTTGGTTACGGAACTGAACATTTCTGGATGTTTTTAAGGAAACAGTTGAGGGTAGATTTAGGCAACTGCTACCAACTAGGTAAAAGTGTGAAGGCTTATCACATGGTAGAAATGTGGAAAAGGATTAGTCTGTACCCTCTGAATACAAAGGAAGGCCTAGTGTCACCATGCTCTTATACCTAAGAAGGCAAGGTAACACAGGGCTTGCCCGTACATCAATCTCCATATGATTAGAACCATCCTAAATGAAGCTTTTAAGTAGTAACTACATGATTATTAACACATGATTAGCATTTTCTGAATCCAACTTCCAGAAGAAAGGGAGGGGTCGTGGCTCAGTGGTAGAGCATCAGCTTGGCATGCAGAAGGTCCCAGGTTCAATCCCTGGCATCTCCAGTTAAAGGGACTAGGCAAGTAGGGACTAGGCAAGACCTCCACCTGAGACCCTGGAGCGCCACTGCCAGTCTGAGTAGACAATACTGACTTCGATGGACCAAGAGTCTGTTTCAGTATAAGCCTGCTTCATGCATTCAAAGAATCCTGAGGGCTGCAATGGCGGAGGAGGCTGGCCACTGGTACAGCTGAGGTGCCACTGGTCTGTCCCCTATGGACATTTTGTGTGGGGGGAAATAATATGCAGCCCCTTGCGATACACATATTGCATAGCAACCATGCCAGAGTCCACAGCAACTCCGGCAGCACCCACCAACCAGGCAGCAGCACCTGATGACATCACTCTGACGTCTCACACAGGCACAGCCAATCACTGCCTGCTGATCTGGCTGATCTGGCCACTCCCCACTCCATGGAGAGCCAGCGGACAGGGAGGAGAGACCCAGTGACAGCACAACCCCCAGAGAGGCACATGGCCTGAGTGCTCTCCCCTCCAGCCCATGGGGGAAGGGCATCTGTGCTGCTGGAAAGATATCGCCCCCCTCCTTAGGAAATGGTTAACTGGCAGCAATAGTGCTGCCCCCATGCAACCAGAGCTGCCAAATGGCTCTCCCACCACCAAAGTGAAATGCCATGCATGTCTAACTGTGCATGTCACAGACCATTGAGACAAAGTCCCATACTACACACCCTACCAACTGAACTACGGGCCATCCTGGGTGGGGTTTATGTCATGTTGGGTTGGGGCTTTGATTGGGTGCAAGGGAGGGGGGTGGCTGCCACTGGGGAAGTAGGTAATCGGCATCCTGTGGGTGGGACACACACACACCCATGTATGTGTGTGTGGGCACTTTGCCTTTCCTGTTGAACGTGAGCCAGTGAGCTATGCTGTGGTTTTTGCTGGTGTAATTTTCAGATCGTTCTGGTTTTTTTTTTCCTGGGATGGGGCAGTTTAGGGAGCGGACTGACCCCTGCCATGTCCCTGGGGGGCATTTTTCATGGTAGATTTTGCTTCTCTTTTGCCACGGACCAAACCCCCCCCCCTGATTTAAATGTTTTTTTATGGCCGCGATTTATCCCCGTCAATCTCGATGTAGTTTTGGTTTTTCATGGGAACAAAGCACGCTGTATTTGACAATGGTTTGGTCTGTCCCTTTTGCAAAAGGCCTCCCCTTCCAACAAGCTCATTGTTTATGCCTGCCCCCAACTCCGCCCCAACTCCGCCCAGCAGATTACCTCATGCAGTTCACCAGCCCCAGGCAAAAAACAAGCACCAGTCCCTCTGGTCGCCTCCATTTTTCTTCCACCCTCGCTCTGTTCTGCTTTGGGAACAGTCAGATTCCAAATTGGGGGGGGGGGGAGGCAGCGCTTTCCTCAAAGCTTCCCTCTATTTTCTATAGGTGTGGAACCCATTGCCCTTTAATGACAGACAGGATGGGGGGGGCAGGAATTGCATCCATGTGCCCAGAGAAGTGTTTAGCTGAAAGTGGGAATGGAGCAGCTCCAACCTGTGCCACTTCAAGAGGTGTGCCTTGGATTTGCCGCTCTCTAGATGCACATTTTCCCCATCCTAATTCTCAAAACTCTTCTTGGGGGCTGATTGTTGAGTTTTGAGAATTTGGATGGGAAAAGGGTGCATCTAGAGAGCGGCAAATCCAAGGAAAAACCTCCTGTGCATTAATGGCCTGTGTAAACCTCTTGCATTAAAGCAATTTCCCAGAGTATGTTCCCCACAGAAGGCCCCTGGCTTGCGCGCTGGCCCTGATCTGACCCCAGTGCATCGTGAGAGAGAGGAGGGCTCCTGGCTTGTGCGCCGGCCCCAATCCAGCCAGTGTGCATGGAGGTGGGGAGAGGAAAGAAGGCCCCTGGCTTGCGCGCTGGCCCTGATCGGCCCCAGTGCATCATGAGAGAGAGGAGGGCTCCTGGCTTGCGCGCCGGCCCCAATCCAGCCAGTGTGCATGGCAGGGGGGGAAGAGAAAAGAAGGCCCCTGGCTTGTGCACCGGCCCTGATCCGGCCCCAGTGCATCGAGAGAGAGGAGGGAGACCCAGAGCAGACTGGCCTCCCCTCTTCAGAAGAGTGATGGGAGGGAGTTTTGCCTTGGGTTTTCCGTTCTCAGGATGCACATTTTTCCCATCCGAATTTTCAAAAAAAACCCCTCCCCGCTGGGGTAGAGAGGCCAACAGCCCCTTCCCTTGAACATTCCCCGCACGGGTCCAGCTGCCCGAGACCGAGCTGCCACCACCACCATCCCCAGCGCGCGAGGCGCACATGGCGTGGCCCCGCCGGTCTCCCCCTGGAGCAGTCCGTCCAACGTCCCCCTGGGCTTGGAGGTGTGGGCCCAGCTCCAAGGCCCATCCCGGGTGAGGGGCAGGGAAGGCGTGCCGCCTGCCTGCCTGCCAGCCTTTGGGACGGAGGGAGAGAAGTGCCAGGACTCTAGGCAGGCAGGCAGCAAAAGGGGCGGTATTCTTGTCCGAGCGCGAAACTCCCCCAGCCAATCGCCGTTCTTGGAGGAGGAGAAATTAGCCAGCATGGGCAGGGACAATTGTTCCAAACCAAGGAACAAAGGCAGTTTTTTTCATGGAGCTCCGAGCCAAAAACTGCGCGGCAACAGGAAAGAACGGTGCAAAAGTGGTTTGACTTGCCCCGGTTATACCACGGCTTTTATTTCTCAATCCAAAAAAAATAGGAGCAGCCATGAATAACCAAAAATTTGCAGTGATGCAAACCGGCTGTGAAACCGCTGCAAAGCTCCGAGAAAAATCCCCCTGGGTCTGCCCCTTTCCCTGCTGGCTTCCAGCTGTGGTTCAGCACTGCCGGGACGCTCTGTTGGAGCATCTCAGAGATATGCTGGTGTAGTTTCCTTTGACATTTCCAATGCATAACTGCAGAGGCAAGCTGTTTGTGTATTTATGTTTTAAAACAAGGTGATTGCCTCTTTATTATGTAGTGAAAGTTAAAGAAACTTCTTCAGCATTTACCTTTGCAATTACCCTTTCTTCTGCAATTTTAAAATCACCATATGCAGGTACTGTGCAGGTAGAACTGACGAGGGGAAAATTTGTGTGAATGGAAGAGCGCCATATAGGTATTTGAGGACACTCAGGGCTCTGGGTAGGGTTGCCAACCTCCAGGTACTATAGTACTAGCTCAAAAGTAATAATACACAAGCAACTATGCAAACATATATTATGGAACACAACTATCCATTTAGTATTGTCGAAGGCTTTCACGGTCAGAGTTCATTGGTTCTTGTAGGTTATCCGGGCTGTGTAACCGTGGTCTTGGAATTTTCTTTCCTGACGTTTCGCCAGCAACTGTGGCAGGCATCTTCAGAGTAGTAACACTGAAGGACACTGTTGCTGGCGAAACGTCAGGAAAGAAAATTCCAAGACCACGGTTACACAGCCCGGATAACCTACAAGAACCAATATCCATTTAGTATTTGTGCATATATTTTTTTCAAACCTCCAGGTACTAGCTGAAGATCTCCTGCTATTACAACTGATGTCCAGCCAACAGAGATCAGTTCACCTGGAGAAAAGGGCCACTTTGGCAATTTGACTCTATGGCATTGAAGTCCCTCCCCTCCCCAAACCCTGCCCTCCTAAGGTTCCACTCCAAAAAACCTCCCACCGTTGGTGAAGATGGACCTGGCAACCCTAGCTCTGGGCCATTATATCCATATATTCAATTAATAGCAGGTCCTAAGCATACTGTAGTAATGGTTAGGTCTTGGGTCTTAAGGACTTCAACGTTTTTAGGGGTTTTTTTTGCTTAAAATTTAATAGGCTTTTTCTGCCTGGGGGGGTCAAAAGAGCAAGAATAATCACAGTGGGCAGTGAGTAACATGTAACAGAACAGTCTGATGTCTTTCTAACAAAGTCACGTCTTCCCTGCTGTACTGTATAGACAATGATGGAAACCTACTTATTAGGCTTTAATTGACACTCTGCTAGTAACCTGACTGATAGTGAGAAGTCTAGAGGGGAAAATATCATGTTATCTTTCTCTGACAGAAGTAGGCAGGGTTTTTTTTGTCCTACATAGTCAGTAAATTAGCCAAAAGATTGTAAGAAAGTTAAAATGCTTCCAGCTACATGACATTAAACTGGGCCACAATGGGGCAGCTATCAGCCCCTTTGACTGTGCAGGAGGCAGAGAAACTGCTTTGTCTGCTCTTTGAGGGAAGAACCAGACCTGAGTTTGTGGGAAAGGTGCATAAACATCACCAGAGAGTTTCAAAATGCCAACGATCCAGTCTCCCGGTTAGCTTTCTGTGGGCAACCTGTGAGTCCTAGTAAAGTGTGAGATTTTATGCATGCTTATGCCTGCAAGCATGATTAACCAGTCCCTATAGGTTGCTGTGGACCAAATCGGTGGGCTCTAGATCAAATCAAGCCTGAACTGACCCTAGAAGCTAAAATGACTGAACTGAGGCTATTGTACTTTGATCACATCATGAGAAGACAAGTTGCTGGAAAATAGTAGGTCCAATAATGCTGTCAAAGATAATAAGGCTGTCAAAGATAGGACATTTTGGAGGGCATTGATTCATATGGTCGCCATGAGTCGGAAACGACTTGACGGCACTTAACACACACAATAATGCTAGGAAAAATTGAAGGCAGCAGGAAAAGAGGAAGACACAACATGAGATGGACTGACTCTATCAAGGAAGCCACGGCTCTCAGTTTGCAAGACCTCAGCAAGGCTGTTAACAATAGGATGTTTTGGAGGACATTGATTCATTGGGTCGCCATGAGTCGGAAGCAATTTGACGGCACTTAACACAAATACACACTGGTTGCAAAAAAGCATCCACAGGTTACCAAAGGGAATGCAACGTCAAGGTAATTTCCCTATCTTACTAAGAGCTGCATTATTTGGAACACGTTTTGCTACCTATCACCTAAAATAAAGGTTTTCTTCGTAATTGGGACTGTATTGCCAGTGCATAAAGGCAAGGTAATGTAGTTCGGTTGCTGTCATTCTGCTGATTGCAGCCTCCATCTCATAAGTGAGCCTGTCTAAACTGCAATTTTTATTCAAGCACATAACATCGCCCTGTAATGAGCTCCCGAGTGGCTTCCCCCCACTTTCCCATTATTTCTCATAATCTACCCAGTATTAATTATAGAATGTCATTCTTCAGAAAGAGCATTAGGTTTTTATTGCTGAAGATCGAATTAGGCTATGTTTTCAACATGTTTACCTGCACTACAACCTTTTTGCATGGGGGGGGGGGACGGAATCCTGCAAAGACTTGATCATATGTAGTAATGCAAACTTAAGCGGGATGAAGAACCAGCTGTGACTGAAAAGCAGATCTGGAGGAGTATTTTCCCACTCTGTTGGAAAAATAACAACAGCACCACAAAGTGGTATCGATTGCCCAAACCCTAGCAGCTGTGGAGGCTACAAAATGTGTTGACGGTGATTAGCTGAGTTGAAGCCAAAGGCTTCCAGCAGTTTGGTGGCCATTGACACAAACACAGAATCCAAATACAGTGTAAGATCTAGAGGCCTTCCCCCCCCTTTTTTTTTCTCTATTGGAAGGTAGACTGCATGGCACTCATCATCCAGCTCTATTTGTTGACAGATTCAGTTGTTGGAGTCACACCATAGACCTCAAAGTTCATTCCTATATTGGTTTCACCAGCAAGACGTAACCTCTTTTCCCTGCAGAGAATGCCAACACTGGAAGGAGGGAAAGAGAATGCTTCCAGATTTTTTTTTAAATTCAAATCAGAGACAAGAGAGCTTTAGTCTGCCTGTTCTTTGCAGAGAAAAGGGAGAAAATCACCACCCAATGGTGAACATCTGACCCAAAGAAAGCAGAAATCAATCACTCGCCTCCAAGTGCATGTGGAAAATCCATGATAAAATCTCCTGATATATTTTCAAATCTTAAAAAATAGCTTGGAGGATGATTTGGATAGACACTGTGCTGCTGGTGTGTCTGTGTGTGGTGGGGGAAAATTAACCCTTCCCTTCTTGTGCCTTTTCCCAGTTGCTACATACTATACCACCTGTCTTTTTTTCTTTTTTCCCCTGACTAACATATGCTTGGGGATAGAGAAGGAATTTGTACCAGGAAAGCAGCGTGTAGTGGAAAAGGTTAACCATCCTCCCACTTAATGTGGAGTTTTTTTTCAGCACAAAGTTGATGTGATCATGCGGGGAAAGTGATAGGATGTGAAAATACTCTAAACAGGGTTAAAATTTAAACATCACCAATGGAAATTCTCTGGGATTAAACCATGTGATTATGTGGATAGGACTGAATTGCAGACGCTGGCTGGTTCTTGTTGATTATCCTGATTTCAATCTACTTCCTCCCTCGTGAGAAATGAACCTGTGAATCTTTATTTGTCATAATGCTTTTCACCCTGTATTATCATTGAAGAGGCTTGCCCTACTTGGACAGTTCATCCATTCTGAATGGGCTGATGACTTTTTTGGATGTTGCTTTATCTGTATCCTGTGAGAAACTGGGAGCTCTCTATGTGTGAGAACTATGTGGAAGAACCAGATCTGTTCCAGCCTTCGACAGGGGCACACTCCTGAATGACTTACAACTGGATTTACAACAGGACTCTTTCTGCTACAACCCCCCCCCCACCCTTTGTTTGTAACTTTAAAGGTTTCAGCAAAATGATTACACACTCCATGCATCTGATGAAGTGAACTCTTGAAAACTTATGATGAAATGAAACGCAGTTAACCTTTAAGGTTCCACAAGACTCCTCTTTGTTATGGCATTCCGTATGGAATTATTTTCACACCTGTGTCTCTGCTCATGCTGAATTTTTCCTATAAAAATTCAGGCCTTTTCTAACATTAGTTTTGAGTCAACTGCATATAAACAACATAAAATGGCATAGATGAGGTAACCTCAATAACAGTAGCAAAAATGAGGTGAACCAAGAAGGATGGCTGTTAGGATGACAACTGATTAATCAAAAGAAATGATCCAGGACACAATGGTTCTTTTGCTGTTTGATTTTCAGCCCCTGAAGTTAGAGAGCGGATGGAAGCCCTGAATTGCTAAAGGCTGCATCTGTCTATTCATGATTTAGTGGTAAAAAGCCATGGCAGGTGAACACATGAAGCTGCCTTATACAGAATCAGACCCTTGGTCCATCAAAGTCAGTATTGTCTACTCATGTCAGCAGTGGCTCTCCAGGGTCTCAGGCAGAGGTCTTTCACATCACCTATTTGCCTAGTCCCTTTAACTGGAGATGCCGGGGATTGATCCTGGGACCTTCTGCATGCCAAGCAGATGCTCTACTGCTGAATTGAAATGGTAGCCTTGATGGTGGGTTTCAGGGGCCACACAGACTCAGCTTCCACCATGCCCTTGATGCCATCATCTTTGCCTCCACCACGCAGCCTACTATTCTGGAGATAAGAGAAACCATCCATGCAGTCCTAAGCAGAGTTATACCCTTCTAAGTCTGTTGGAATCAAGGCGCTTAAAAGAGTACAGTTCTGGTTAGGATTGCACTGTAACGCTCCTCTTTTTATTCCTTCCACATCTTTAAAGACAGAACAGTAAGCCATGCATGCTTAATAGGACTCCCCGAATGCTGGGGAGACGTGAAAGTCTGGGAAGGCCCTTTAGGCATGCATAGCTTGCACACTGTCTTTAAAGTTACCAATGAATGAGGAAGGAAGGTGCATTAAGTGCTCTGGCAAGAATTCATGGAAGATAGCAAAGAGGTGGCCAGGCAGTAAGAAGTGGTGGAGGGGCATTGCCAAGAGGCAGGGGTGGTGGAAAGGGGCAGCAACCTCAGGCAGCATCCCTTGTTCAGCTGCCCCTCCAAAAGACCAAGCTCTTCTCACCCAGCCTTCCAGTTCTTTACATATTCTGTAGTAATTCTGAGGCAAAGTAGATGCCTCTTATTTCTAATGAATAACCTTGAGATGTAAAATTATTGCAAAACCAGGATATGTCTCAGAGTGAGTGATTGCAAAACCAAAACTCATTTGTTCATATTAAAAAACCAAGCAAAGTCAAGGCAATCTTATTTCAACAAGGAATCTGTCACTAGCCCTGAGATGACATTCAAACTCCAGCTTCTTATAAAATAATTAATGAAGCTGCTGATATGAAGCAGCAGATAGCTGCTTGATGGGTTAAAAAAAAGACAGGCAGCAATTCTGAGTTCCATTTAGAATTAAGGGTTTTTCTTAGTATCAAGTTGTAAAAATCACACTACGGTTCAACAAAGTCAACCTCTGATTTTTTTTAAAAAAATGTTGGGAACTAGTATGATTATCTTACAAGATTTTATTTGGGAGATTAATCTCTGAACGACACCTTACAAAGAATCAGCAATTGAACCCCTCCCTGTTCAATGCCAGGGCCCAGCCATGGGAGGGAACACACACACACACCACCAGTAGGAAAAGAGAAAGCCCCAACATAAGAACATAAGAAAAGCCATGCTGGACTAAGACCCATCCAGTCCAGCACATGGTGGCCAACCAGGTGCCTCTAGGAAGCCCATAAGCAAGACAACTGCAGCAGCATCCTGCCTGTGTTCCACAGCAGCTAATATAATAGGCATGCTCCTCTGATCCTGGAGAGAATAGGTATGCATCATGACTCATATTCATTTTGACTAGTAGCGCTGGATAGCCCTATCCTCCATGAACATGCCCACTCCCCTCTTAAATCCTTCCAAGGTAAGGCAGCATAATTTTTGGTCAGAAGAACCAGCGTGGAGGGTTAGACTTGGGACATGTGGGTTCCAATTCCTACATGGTAGTTCACAAATCAACATCCCTTCTTAGCCTATCTTTAGAGTTTTCAACTCCAGGATGGGAAATTCCTGGAGATTTTTTTTTGGGTGTGTGTGTGTGCCTGGGGAGGGCAGGGTTTGGGAGAGGGAGGGAGCTCAGCAGTGTATAATGTCATAGAGTCCACCCTCCAGAACAGCCATTTTCTTCAGGGGACTGATCTCTGTAGCCTAGAAATCAGCTGCAATCCCAAGAGATCTGCAGGCCTTCGCCTTGAGGTTGACAACCCTACGCTATCTTTCAGAACTGTTGTGAAGTTAACACAGAATATGCTCTCATTTTTGCTTCTGAGAGAAGGGGTAGGATAGGTCAAAGCGCTTTGTCTTGGGTGTAAAGCCTGCCTCTTCCCCATTAGAAATCAATCGCAAATGTCTCATTCTGTGCTGCTTCTTAGAGTAGGAGACAATCTTCCTAAGGATGTAGAAAGCTGTTACTCATGTTCTATTTGTACTGTGTGTATGTGTGTGAGTCTTGAGTGGGCTGACAAAGTACAAACCTGCCCTTTCCCAATCAGCGTATCAATCAGCGGCAGAAAGCAGGCTTGGATCAGCCATGGCTCTGAACACTCTGCATAGGAGGGCCACGGCCAGATTGGAGCATGTTCTGTGCTGTAATTTTCCACATTTTTGCAAAGTGCGTTCATCTTCCTTCTTGGTTTTTTTAAAAATCCTTTGCAACAAGACCGTGTTGTTGTTTTATCAACACAGAACCAACTGTAATTCTTGAGGAAAACTGAGCAATAATAGTGCAGCTCATCTATTTCACAGAATGGGAATCTACATGAGCTAACTGGCCCTACTTGAACAAGGGCAGTCCTGTTTTCTGGAACCTGCCTTTTGTAAATCTCTGTGCCAATATTTGCCTTTGTTACTGCTGTGAGTTGCTAGAACTGCTATTCTTTACGATCCAGCAGGAGTCTAGAATGTAGGATCTTTGGAAGCTAAATCTCTGAGCAGAGAGATAAACTTTCGCTCTAGCATATGCACATGGAAATGTACACACCCAAACACTAGACAGCTACGTAACAGACGAAACCCCCCCCCCCCGGCTTTTAAAACAGTCCAAGAAAGGTCATGGCAGCATAAAGTAATACAGCAGATAGAAAACCATCCTCCACAATACACGAAGCCCTGGACATCTAGGGGACCCAAGCTGAAGGCTATTACTTGCCCCACAGATAATATTTCAGAAATAAAATGGACTTTAATTACTTATTTCATAGTATGTGTACGATGGAACTAGGAAAGCAGTTCATGTTACAAGTTTGCACCAAGGCTAGAGAAATGCTGTCTGGGGGCTGAATGCCAGAATAGGGGTGCAATAAACATGTTATTATTTTCCGCTGTGTATTGTTGGAGGAGCCCTGACCTGGGTGGCCTAAGCTAGCCTGATCTTGTCAGATCTCAGAAACTAAGCAGGCCATGACTAGTAATTGGATGAGAGACCGCCAAGGAAGTCCAGGGTCACTATAAATAGGCAGGCAGTGGCAAACCACCGCTGTTAGTCCCTTGCCTTGAAAACCCTACCTGGTTGCCATAAGTTGTCTGAGACTTGACGACACTTTACTCACACACACTACGTTGGAGACATGGGGGGTGGGGGATGCAGGCCTCTTCCCCTGACCATGAAACCAGGTCCATGAAAAGTTAGAGAAATAAAAATCCATATGTTTGGATCTGTAGATTGGGGAATAAATGCAATGATATGATAATTAAGAGGATAACATTTGCAGAACTTTAAGCATGTTTGAAAATGAAGATGAATGTCCTCTGAAAATGACTGTCCCACCCAACAGAGTGGTTCATAGCTACAGTATCTACACTCCAGGAGGGGACCAGAGATTTCCAGGAATTCCAGCCGTTCTTCACACTACAGAAATCAGTTCCTCTGGAGAAAATGGCTTCTTTGTAGGGTGGATTCTATGGCATTACACCCCACAGAAGTCCTTCCCCTCCTCAAACTCTGCCCTTCTCAGGCTTCACCCACAAATCTCCAGGAATTTCCCTGTCTGGAGTGGGCAACCGTAATAGAATCCCATGGGGTTAATTATATATAGTTATGGGTGCTATTACCTATGGATAATATTCCCTGTTACTATGTATGGGTGTGAAAGCCGGACAATCAAGAAAGATGATAGGAAGAAAGTAGATTCCTTTGACATGTGGTTTTGGAGGAACCATGGACTGCCAAGAAAACAAATCAGTGGGTTATAGATCAAATCAAGCCTGAACTGACCCTAGAGGCTAAAATGACTAAACTGAGACTGTTGTACTTTGGTCACATTATGAGAAGAAAAGAGTCACTGGAAAAGACAATCATGCTAGGAAAAGTTGAAGGCAGCAGGGAAAGAGGAAGACCCAACAAGAGATGGATTGACTCTATAAAGGAAGCCACTACCCTCAATTTGCAAGATCTGAGCAAAGCTGTTAAGGATAGGATGTTTTAGAGGACTTTAATTCAAAGGGCCGCCATGAGTTGGAAGCGACTTGAAGGCACTTAACATACACACATGGAAGCTGCTAGCTAACTGTCCTCTTGTTATGCATATTGCTTGCCAGTGATGGTGGTTAGTTTCATTGATGGGTAGTAATGACAGAAGGTGGTCTCTTGAAAGCTAGAATTCCCTTGAGATGCCAGTTAGAGGTTGAAGTAGCTGCAACCTCTCAAGCTAAGGGGAGGGGAAGAGGCAACAAGCAGTATCTATTTGCAGATTCATTTTAGACAGAGATGGGGAGATTTCCCAAGGATCAGGCTGTTGATGATGTGAAGGACCCCTGCCTAAGACCCTGGAGAGCTGCTGTCAGTCAAAGAAGACAAGACTGGTCTTGATAGATCATTGGTCTGATTCAGTATAAGGCAGTTTTGTTGCTCTCTGGGATATTTTCTGCCTATGGTAGTAGTGCCTGTACGCCTTCATTTATTTCGGCTTGCATATTTGTAAATAAAGCAAATGTTAGAATGCAAGGATGGCATTGTTCTCCAGTGCTTTCTTCTCCAAAGGGAAACATTAAACTTGGTATACTCTCTTGGAACTTCTCACTGTCGAGGGAAGTGGTCAGCATATAACAATACTCTGTCAACAAGAGTATTATGTTTCTAGACCGCAGAAATCCTCCTCCATGTATTGCATCCTAAGTATCTCTCCCAGGAATTCATTTACATGTGTGACCCATGCTCTCCTGGATATAGTTGCAGTTTCCTGGCAGCAAAGACTGCAGTCACAACAACTCATTTTTTAGCCACCACAATCATAGGAATCATTCCTCTGTAGCTACTCTGACTATGAATGGAAGAATAAATCATAAGATACATCCTTCTTGTAAAGGAAGGATGTATCTTCCCTGCGGCCCACCATATTGATGCCAGTCTTAGTGCAAACACCTGATCGGCATAGCCCGCTGCAGCCCAGAACTCCTGAGCTCACGCAATCCGCCGGCCTCAGCCTCCCCTGCAGCCGGGATTACAGGCGCGTGCCACCACGCCTGGCTTTTAATTTTTATTTTTGATATAAAGGGAATACAAAAGAGAGAGGGGGAAGGGGGGAGAAGGGTGTGTGTGTGTGTTAAGTGCCGTCAAGTCGCCTCCAACTCATGGTGACCCTATGAATGAAAGTCCTCCAAAATGTCCTATCCTTGACAGCCTTGCTCAGATCTTGCAAATTGAAGGCTGTGGCTTCCTTTATTGAGTCAGTCCATCTCCTGTTGGGTCTTCCTCTTTTCCTGCTGTCCTCAACTTTTCCTAGCATGACTGTCTTTTCCAGTGACTTTTGTCATCTCATGACGTGACCAAAATACGATAGCCTCAGTTTAGTCATTTTAGCTTCTAGGGTCAGTTAAGGCTTGATTTGATCTATAACCCACTGATTTGTTTGATTTGCAGTCCACGGAATCCGTAACACTCTTCTCCAACACCACATTTCAAAGGAATCTATTTTCTTCCTATCAGCTTTCTTCACTGTGTCCAGCTTCCACACTCATACATAGTAATAGGGAATACGATGGCATGAATTAATCTAGTCTTGGTGGCCAGTGACACATCCTTACACTTCAAAATCTTTTCTAGCTCCTTCATGGCTGCCCTTCCCAGTCTCAATCTCTTTCTGATTTCTTGGCTGCAGTCTCCCTTTTGGTTGATGGTTGAGCCAAGGAATAGAAAGTCTTGAACCATTTCAATTTCCTCATTGTCAACCTTAAAGTTGTGTAATTCTCCTGTAGTCATTATTTTTGTTTTTTTGATGTTCAGCTGTAGTCCTGCTTTGGCACTTTCTCTTTTAATTTTCAGCAGTAGTCGTTTCAAATCTTCACTATTTTCTGCCAATAATGTAGTGTCATCAGCATATCTCAAATTATTAATGTTCCTCCCTCCAATTTTCACTCCACCTTCATCTAAATCTAATCCAGTTTTCCTAATTATGTGTTCTGCATATGGATTGAAGAGATAGGGAGAGAAAATACATCCTTGTCTGACACCTTTGCCAATTGGAAGCCATTCAGTTTCTCCATATTCTGTTCTAACTGTGGCCTCTTGTCCAGAGTACAGGTTGCACATCAAAATGATCAGATGTAGTGGCACACCCATTTCCTTTAAAACCAGCCATAGCTTTTCATGATCCACACAGTCAAAAGCTTTGCTGTAATCTATGAAACAGAAGCTGATTTTTGCTGTAATCTATGAAACACAAGCTGATAAGGGTATGAACAGTATATTTGAAAAAGACAAAAAAATGAATAGCAAATCAAACAGATTACAATGCCATGCTATTCAACACAGTTTTACAACTGAAATAACTGCCCAACTTAAAGAGAAAAGTTTTAGCATTACTAATCTTACAGCCAAATACTGATCATCTTATCAAAAATATTTTGCATCTATACAATCAAAATAATTTTCCAAGTGTGGGGTTAACTAAGGTTTCACTATGGTTAGTTAACATCTTTTTAAAATTATAATTAAACCTCAATATACTGATAGAATAGTTTCCATTTTTCATGAAACTGCTCATAGTTCTTGTCACTATTTATCATGGTAGTCATTTTAGCCATGGTTGCATATTCCATTAGTTTTTCCTTCCATTCTTCTAGGTCTGGGAGGAATGCCTTCCAGATGTCAGAGCAGACCCTCAGATCAAAGGTCTGAAGCACGGAAAAGAAGAACACAAGATCAAAGGTTATGCAGATGATGCCGTACTAATATGTCAAGAGCTGCTTAGAATGATTTCCATAATCCAATCCCACATCGAGAGGTTCACACAATATTCAGGATACAAGCTTAATAAAGCAAAAACAAAAAATTAACTTTTAATCTCTCCAAAGAAAAACAAACATCATTGACTGATATTACTAAGTGCCAAGCCGCAAAGGATCCGGTAAAATACCTTGGCATATGTATTTAATCTCAAAACAATACCCTTTTTGAGACCAATTATCTTAGAGTATTGAAAGAAACAGAGAAAGATTTGAAAAGGTGGTCCAGACTTAATATTTCTTGGATGGTCAGAATATCGTCAATAAAAATGAATGTACTTCCCAGATTTAATTTTTTGTTTCAATCTCTTCCACTTGGTTTTAAGGATAATACGTTAAAAAACTGGTAGCAAAAAATTACTAAATTTGTGTGGAATGGGAAAAAGCCAAGGGTGAGATTCAAAGTTCTTCAAGACGACAAGAAGAGAGGAGGGCTGAGATTACCTAATCTGAAACGATACTATCATGCCTCCTGTCTAGTTTAGATAATGGACTGGATTAGACACCCAACAGACATGAGGCTGCTAAAAAAAAAAAAGCAGATTTACCAGTTGGGTTTCACAGTTTGCTATGGTCCTCCAAAGCATTAAAAACTTCAGCTGTAACAAAGCAAACCCTCTTAGATTATAATATAAAACCTGCACTTTTAAAAGTCTGGAACAATTATATAAAAAAAGGATAAGCTCATCTCCACCCACAATAATGTCCCCTTTGGAAGCCTATTATGACCAATCCATTCGGAAGAGCTGCAAGTATTTAACACATCAAGATTTGATTGACGAGTCTGGGGAAATTAAACAAATAACCACTTTGAAAAATGAGAACAAGGATTTAAATTGGTTAATATAACTTCAGCTGAGGTCAAGACTAAAGGAAGATTGTTTTAAAACTGGTGCCCTATGGACACAAACAGAATTTGAAACTATAATAACCAAACATCAAGATCACTTACTGGGGAGGATTTGCAAGTTATTGTTAAAATATGATACAGAAATGGAACAAGTAAGACTGTTCATATGATTAAATGGATGCAGAACTTTGGAGAAATGATTACAATGGAAAAATGGGAATCATTATGTACCAAAGAGTTAAAGTTCACAGCTAGTCAGGATATAAACGAAAATTGGTAACAAGATGTTTTACAGGTGGCACTTCACTCCAAATGTGTTAAAAAAATATGCACAATATAAATAAAACAAGCCAAGAGGCCTGTGGGAAATGTAATGCATCAGACGGTTTTATTTCCATGTATGGTGGACCTGCCCAAAGCTGCAATTATATTAGAAAGATCTACACCATGAATTTCAAAAGATGTCCCAACAAAAATTCCCTCTAGATTCAAAGAACATGCTGTTAGGTATTACACAATCAAAATTATCCCTGCAACTTCAAGATCTATTTAAATATGCTACAACAGTGGCTAGAATGGTTCTCGCGAGGAAATGGAAACAGGCATTCCTTCCAGGTACAGTTTTGACCCATTGCATGGAAGAATATATTTGATAAGAACATAAAACGTAAGAAAAGCCATGCTGGATCAGACCAAGATCCATCAAGTCCAGCAGTCTGTTCACACAGTGGCCAGCCAGACGCAGCAGCATCCTTCCTGTGTTTCACAGCACCTAATATATTGGGCATGTTCTTCTGATCCTGGAGAGAACATATATGCATCATGACTAGTATCCATTTTGACTAGTAGTCATGGATAGCCCTTTCCTCTATGAACATGTCTACTCCCCTCTTAAAGCCTTCCAAGTTGGAAGCCATCACCACATCCTGGGGCAGGGAGTTCCACAATTTAACTATGCGTTGTGTGAAGAAATTCTTCTTTTTATCTGCTTTAACTCTCACCCTCCAGCTTCAGCAGATGACCCCGCATTCCAGTATTATGAGAGAGGGAGAAAAGCTTCTCCCTGCCCACTCTCTCCATACCATGCATAATTTTATAGACCTCTATCATGTCTCCCCTTAACCGCCTTCTTTCCAAGCTAAACAGCTCTAAATGTTTTAACCGTTCCTCATAGGGCAGTTGCTCTAGCCCCTGATCACTTGGGTCACTCTTTTCTGAATCTTCTCAGGCTCTGCAATATCCTTTTTTAGGTGTGGTGAGCAGAACTGCACACAGTATTCCAAATGTGGTCTCACCACAAATTTGCACAAGGGCAATATTTTTATTCTCTATTCTCTACTCCTTGTCTAATTATGGGCGGCATGGAATTTGCCTTTTTGATGGCATATACCATCATCATCATATACCTAGCTCCCCCCCTTTGGGTCTTTTAAAGACCACTTTAATTGTATTGGGGGGGAGAAGTGTCTTCAACAAACCAAAGGCTGCAGCTCGCACTCAGCCCCATACAGAGGGTCAGAACTGGAGCTTTATAGTTACCAATTGGCTGATACATTTTCGCTGTTGGAAAAACCAAATACTAATAATCTCAGCACAACCCATAGTGAGAGGCGCCCGCAGCTTGTCAAGGGCAAAAGAATCACCTCCTCTTTGGTATAAAACCTTGAGTAATCTTTGAGACATTCTTTTCTTTTCCCAAGCAGGGTGTGGATCCGGAGCCCCAACAAAGCATAACCGGGCACAATTGCTAGTGCTAACCTGTAACTGGATAATTGCCTGTTACAGACGGCACACCAATATGCCAGAGTTCGAAGGCTGATTTTGTTCTGCAACTGTGAAAGCAGCCCTGATTTGAGATGACGGCAAGAACATGTGTGTATGGGGGGCGGGAGGGGAAGGTAAAGAGAAGTATCACCAAAGATCTAACAGCTCTCAGGAAGAGCCCCCACCCCCACCCCAGGTGCCTTTACAGGAAACATACAAACACAGTTTTAACTTGTTCTCTACTTGAAATAGACGTTTGTTCCCCTTAATGTCAAGGTGAGTCAAGTTATTCAAATGTTACTAGAAAATTTACCATCTGCTTGTTAGTTGTCGTGCTTCCTTTAATTATGCAAATAAAGAATTATGATGCCAGCCAGATCCGAGCGGTATATTATGATCTATTGATGCAAGGGGGAGGGGTCCTCTTTCCCCTGTCCTTTCTCAAAAGGCAAGGCAAAAATTGCTCCATGGGATATCGTTACATAACATAAGCAATGGGGCAAGATAAAAGCTCTCATCAGGGCTTTCCGATAGATCTTTCCGTATAATTAGACGAAACACCTCACGCTTGTTAATGCTGATGTGCCAAACATGCATTCAGCCAACAGGAACATCTTAGGACATCCCAGGGTTATAACTGCATCCTCACTTCCCAAGCTCTCTACCAAGCTTCAATCAAATGACAACCTGAAAGATTTCATCTCAGACGAAATATGCAGCAGCAGCATCCCTATCTTTTGCCTGTTGCTATGCAGCCGGTTGTACGGCAACCAATTACTAGTTGAGGAAGGAAGAGTGGATCCTGACAGGTAGGCTATAGCTGTGCAAAACAAGCCACTCTGGTGCATTAAATCAGATTTGTATTAATGAAGATGTAGCAGGTCTGAGGCCTCTTCACCTTTACAACACAATCAATCTCTACATTTTGCCCTTGTCCCAAATCTGACCTCAAGGGAAAAATTAGAAAATTTGCCCTTGGTTTGTTAAACTGCCTCATTTCTGGGATGTCTCCTGGTATGTTCCCCAGAGAACATTAGGATTTTTGAATACAGATTTGCTGGTGGCCCCCAGCTCAAAGAGTGTCCAGCTGGCCTCGACAAGGGCCAGGGCTTTCTCTGCCCTGGCTAGGGTTGCCAGGTCCCTCTTCACCACCGGCTGGAGGTTTTGGGGGTGGAGCCTGAAGGCTGGGTTTGGGGAGGGGAGAGACTTCTGCCATAGAGGCCAATTGCCAAAGCAGCCATTTTCTCCAGGTGAACTGATCTCTATTGGCTGGAGATCAGTTGTAATAGCAGGAGATCTCCAGCTACTACCTGGAAGTTGGTGACCCTAGCCCCTGTCTGGTGGAATAGCCTCTCAAGTGAGACCAGGGTCCTGTGGGACCTCAGGGATTTCCACAGGGCCTGCAAGACAGAGCTATTCCACCAGGCCTATGGTTGAGGCCAGCTACGGTTGGTTTCCATCAATGCTGGCCTCCCTACCCTGCTCACACTCACTCACACACACACACACACACACACACACAGAGAGAGAGAGAGAGAGAGAGAGAGAGAGAGAGAGAGAGAGAGAGAGAGAGAGAGAGAGAGAGAGAGAGAGAGAGAGAATCATGTTATTGGTGGGGGATGTGGAATGCAGCAGGTTTTTGCTGTGGCTGTATCACACATTAGCGGTGTCTTCTGGATGTAGGTTTTAGTATCTATATGGGCTGGTTTTTAACTTTGGTTTAAATTTGTTTTAACATGTTTTTATCTTATAATCTATTTTATGTGAGTCACTCTGAGGCCGGTCTTGGTTGAGGAAAGTGGAATATAAATGCGATAAACAAACAAACAAATAAATTTCATATGCTAGCAGTGGTGATGGGTGGTGGCTCAGCAGTAGAATTCCTGCATTGTATTCAGAAGGTCCCAGGATCAATCCTTGGCATGTCTAGTTCTACTGTCTCATGTAGTACGAGAAATTTTTTTCAATGAGATCAAGTCAAGGAGCTGCAACCCTGGCCTCCTCAACAGGATACCGAGTGGGCAAATTCCCCTTAGAAGACAGTTATGTCCCACTGAAGAAACATCAAAAAGGGACTGAAACATGGAGCAATCTAATGCCTTATTAAAATACCAGAAATGGAAAATTAAGCAATCCAACTAGTTCTTCACATCTTTTCATTCAACGAGGAATTTCACCCTGGGTGAAATGGACCATCCTTTGCTGGCTAAATTAATACTGCAGACATTTGTTTACTCTATTTTCTGCTTCACCAGTTCACTTCCTTTCAGAAATCCTTTCTTCTTTTTGAAGACAATTTCTCATCTTTATTTAAAAGCTATTTCATAAACACTCTGCTGACACCTAGATTAATTTAGCAAATATTTGCAAGGGTACTGGAAGTGTGGCATTCAAAACATCTGGATCTCGAAGGCTGAAAAACATTAAGTGAGTGGCATGGGTTAGAACTCAGGGCTAATTCACATATGCATGTATGTCACTCAGTAGTACATCATTGTTGCAAAGCACTCTGGGAAGGGATCCAGGAACTCTAATTTTGGGAAGGTTGCTAAGAAACTTGGAAGCATCATCAGAAGGACTAATGCTGACATCTAACCATCTCTGCTGCCACATGGAAAATGGAATTATAGGGCTTGTATTAGGTTACTGAGCCCTTGCATAATTCTACTGGTGTTAGATGCCAGCCATGCTCATTTTAGTTGCCAGCTAATCCTTCTTCAAGGAGCCAGTGTCCCTAAGTTAGGGCTTAAACCATGGTTTTTTGGACTACGGACTTTACTAGCAAATCAATCAGGTAGGGAGAAGAGGCAAGCAAGCTGGGGCTGATGAAGGGGGTGGGGGATCTAAAGCCATCCAAGGATGGTGAGCTGAAGAAGGCAGAGAGGGATGAAAAGGAAAAAAGATTTCTCTCCCCCCCCCCTTCCATGAGTCCTCGCTGGTCCCCTCTTGCAACTCATTAATCACGACCAGCAGATGTGTCTTTTACCCCACTGCAAAGCATCACAGGAGAAACAGCCCTTGACGTGCGGTGTTCATATGATCTGCTGATGTCTCAGCTGTATCTCACCACTGAACGAAACGGAAACAAGTTCATATACAGTACAGAGAAAGCCATCGGGCACAACAACACATCAAGCTCAGCTAGACTAATCATGGACGATTCACACAGAGCGTTTCTGATGAAAGGTTAGTTCACTTCAGCACAAATATTACACTCCCCATGTAGAGGTCACCGAAAACCACTTCTGTGACAGCTCTCCGTGTGTCAGCTGCAGCATCTCCAAGCTGTTTTTTGTTTTGTTTTTGTGTGACCTTTGTCTAACAGTAAAAATGCTATTGAAATTAGAACACACATATATATATAGTCACTTCTAGGGATGCCAGCTCTGAGTAGGGAAATTCCTGGGGATTTGGGGGTGGAGCCTGAGGAGGGTGGCATTTGCGGAAGGGGGTAAGCTCAGCAGGAGTGTGATGCCATTGAGCTTGCCCTCCAAAGTGGCCATTTTTCTCCAGGGGAGCTGATCTCTGCAGCCTGCAAATCAGTTGTAGTTCTGGGAGAACTTCAAGCCCCACCTGGAGGTTGGCAACCCTAAGTCAGTTCCTAGATCCCACATCATAGTCCTGCCGCACACTGCATTGGCTGTGCTGCATCTGGAGTAGTGTGAGCAGTTCTGGAGGACTCACTTCAAAAAGGATGTGGACAGAATGATGTGGGTGCATGTCAAGATAGCAAGTCATTGCATATCAGGAACTGTGAGGTTGGGAACTCATTGCACTGTGGAAACTGGGTTCAGCTGGAGAGAGCAGGTGTTGCTCATGAGCTGATGCAAGAAGGTGCAATGACTAAGCCAAATGAGTCAGCTGGGTGCTGATTGGTTCCTGTAAACCTGAAACTGTATGAATGTACTGTGAAATGTGCCAACAGTGCGGAAGATAGTTGGTGGAGTGTCGAGAGTGTATAAGTTGGATTTTATGCACTGTAAATAAACAATCACTGGCCTTTGTAGCTTGGCTGTATCTGGATTCTATTCTAAGGACTCTTTAACTAATCCGCCAAGCTCCTCGCGACAGTGCAGAGGAGAGCAATGAGGATGATCAGGGGCCTGGTGACCAAACCCTAAAAGGAAAGGCTGAAAGACTTGGGAATGTTCTGTCTGGAAAAGAGGATGTTGTGGGGGGGGGGGGACATGATTGCTCTCTTTAAGTATTTGAAGGGCTGTATCTTAGGGAAGGGCAGGAAGCTGTTCCTGTTGGCAGCAGAAGATAGGACTTACAATAATGGGCATAAATTATAAGCCAAAAAGTACCAGCTGGATATTAGGGGAGGGGGAATTACAGTAAGAGTAGTACAGCAGTGGAATCAGTTGCTTAGGGAGGTGGTGAACTCCCCCTCACTGGTAGTCTTCAAGCAGCGGTTGGTCATTGAGTTGTCAGGGATGCTTTAGGCTTGTCCTGCATTGAGCAGAAGGTTGGACTAGATAGCCTGTATGGCCCCTTCCAACTCTATGATTTTAGGAAATGGTCTGGGGACAAAAACTGCCTACTTAACCCAACATTGATTGGCCAAGCTTCCACAAAGGAAGGAAAAGCCCATTGCTTTAATATTTTGATTGAATTGTATTTTTATTGTTTTACTGACTTACTTTAAATTGGTAAACCATCCTGGGAGTCTTTGGTTGAGGGGCACTATAAAGTACCTTTGATAGACTGATTGACCAACCAACCAGTGGTAAAATCTATGCTTTACCTCCAGGTCCCAGGTTCAGTCCTGGGGATCTCCAGCTGTATCTCAGGCAGAAGGTGCTGGTTAAGACATTTCCCAGATTGTGTCTTGGAGAGCCACTTCCAATCAGATTAGGTAATACTCATCTAGCTGGACCAACAGTATAAGATAGCTCCAAATGTCTGAACTTAGCAGGGTACAATATAACCCCCCCCCCAAAAAAAAAGAATTATTGCACTTCCTCTTCTTACCTGATTGTCATGATGTATTACATGCAAAGTAGTGGCAGGATATAAATTTTTAAAATAAAAACAAAACAAAAGGAATGTTGCTAGTAAACAATGTCAGCTAATGTTCTGCTAGGCTTTCTTCTACAGAGGATCCTCTTGTCAGTTCAGAAACATGACTGGCATCCCTACAAAGACCGTGACACTACAACTAAAGGTAAAGGTCCCCTGTGCATGCACCGGGTCATTCCTGACCCATGGGGTGACGTCACATCCTGACGTTTACTAGGCGGACTGTGTTTACGGGGTGGTTTGCCAGTGTCTTCCCCAGTCATCTTCTCTTTACCCCCAGCAAGCTGGGTACTCATTTTACCAACCTCGGAAGGATGGAAGGCTGAGGCGACCTTGAGCCGGCTGCCTGAAACCAACTTCTGTCAGGATCAAACTCAGGTCATGAGCAGAGCTTGGACTGCAGTACTGCAGCTTACACACACAACTAGGCAAGCATTAAAGCAAAAATGAGTTTGGGTTGCACTGCCCCAACTTAGCCTTGAAAACACATGGAATAACCTTGATCTTAAATAGCTTGCCTATAAATGGCAAAATGTTGAAAAGCAGAAATTCTGTAGTTGGGCAATTGTCATATACTCTTTCGATGTTGCTGCTGTCACAGTGTATGTAACTGATGGTGTCAAAGAATTTAAGGTTTTCTGCAAAACAAGGAAGGAGAATGAAGGGCTAAAAGACAGAAACATGACAGCTGAATGCTTAAAAAATAGTTACTCTTGCTGGAATTTCTCAATTAAAACAGAATGAAGGACAAACTACAGATTACATACAAAAGTATGCAATATAATTCCACCACCATCTTTGTTTGCTGGTGATGCTGGTGGTAGAATAGGGGTACAGAAGCAGAAGGCATGGGCTTAATCCTTTCCCCATCTGCGGTTTCAATTCTCTAAATCAGCTCGAAGTTGCAGTGTGGTTATCCTCACAAACAAACTGGGAAATAAGCTGAACAGGCATGTGGGTGTGTCGGTGATTCAGAATGGGAAAATATCTCCTCCTCCAAAGCTGTTCTTCTATTCTATTCAAAAGGTAACACCAGAGCTCTAAGAAGCAGGCATGCACATAAAGGGATGGATCCTACGAGGTTTATTATTCCATCTTGTCCCATTCCTTTCTTCACAACAGACCCTCCTCTCCCATGTGGCTTTTGTTTATGTAGACGCACAATCCCTGGCATAGCCTTTTGGTCAAAAGGCCTTGTTCCTCTTTTGCCCGTGGGCCAGCTGGCAGGATCTAGGCAAAGTGAGGTTAACTCCTGAGCTGATGGAAACTTTGGAAATTAATGACAAGCAGGCGAGCAGGGTGGTGGTGGAATTTGTTTACTTTCTCCTCTTGCATCGGGACCGTGAATAGTCATTTTTTTAAAAGATATTTTATTAACATTTTAAATTAAAAAAACACACAAAGTACATATACACACATTCACACAGTTTGTACTCCTTCGGGGAGTTTATCTCTTCATTTCACATATCCTATACATTATTCTTAAAAAAAAATTCCTTCTATCCTGTATAATAGGTTTTATAGACTAATCTTTATCTCTAACAATCTATCTTTTCTGTTTAACATACTTGAAATAGCATTCCCATTATTATTTTTTTAAGTCTTCAGTCGTCTTCTCTTTTATCAAACTGGTCAGTCTGGCCATCACCGCAAATTCATCCATTTTTTGATGCCATTTTTCCAAGTCCGGGATATCTTCCTGTTTCCAAGATGCTGCCAGTACTAATCTGGCCGCCGTTGTCAAATATCCAAATAATTGTCCATGATTTCTATCCAAGTTGTCAGGTTCAATTCCTAATAGCATAGTTTCTAGGTTCAGAGGGAATTTGATTCCTAAAACTTTCTGCATTTCTTGATGAATTTGTATCCAGAATTTCTTAACTTTTTTACATGTACATCCCAAATGAAAGTATGTTCCATCTTACTCTTTACATTTCCAACACTGACTATCATAAGATTCATTCATTTTTTTAAGTCATTTTAGAGTTCGCATTTAAAAAAGCAGCTTTGAGCGAGCATCAAAATCGACCCTGCATAAATGGCCTGAGAAAGAATAAGTGGCACAGTGTTACATTGTGAATAGGGATTTGAACCTGAGTGTCTCACACAAAGTGCATAGGGATTTGAACGTGGGAGTCTCACACAAAGTACCCCTAATAAAACAAAAACCCAATGCTGCCAAAGGCGTGGGTGAACAAAATAATTGGCAGTGGATCTAAAGAAGAACCATTAGCTGCCGCCACAGTGGTGCCTGATGAATATTCCCCAGGAGGCTATTCTAAAATCTGGATGCTACCACAGCAAAGGGCATGTCTTCAGTAGCTACCTGACTTACCAAAAGAAGAACCTCAGTAGGAAAATTTAATATGAAAAGAAGGTTCACATGGGAACAGGCAATCCTTTAGGTACCCTGAGGCCCTCAACTGTTTAGCACTTTAAATTGTAAACCAGCACTTAGAACTGTGCTCAGAATTGCAGAGAATTTTGGAGCACTGGCAAAAGATAATCAAGTCTATGTTCCCCATTAGTAACCTGGTCACTGGGTTTTGAACCAACTGAAGTTTCCAGCCATGCCTCAGAGACCACACCATGTACCCAACACTGCAAGTATCTTAATTTAGTTAATATGATTAAGATGCCATGGAAAATTAATTTTATAGGGACTTTTGTAGGTATGAAATATCCAGGGGGTGCTATAAGAGGGACAAAAATGTAGTATACACATCTTCTATTTAAGGAAAATTAATATTGGAAGATGCAACTTTTTTTAGTCTGGCCAATACTACTGGAAAAGGCAGGGCCACTGAACTAAATCCAAGCTGGATTTGCCCATTACTTTGTGGCAACATTTCTCCACCCCCTTTGCTGCAACCCCATTTCCTCTTTCAACATCTCTGTAGCCCAAAATAAACCCCTCTTTCTCAAGTGAATAGGGCTGTGACAAATGAGACATGACAAATGAACATGACATTCCAGTTGCAGGGACTAAACCACAGTCAGGGAAAGTTAAAATAGGGCTCTTAAATCACAGGGGTAACAGGAGCCCAAGGAATCATTATGTCCCTTTTCTGAAAATAAAAATCAAACTTAAAGAAAGCAGCTTGCAACAAATATTCCCCCTTCTCCATAAATATGCACAAGCCTTCATACACTGTACATTTGTTGCAGCCAAATGAGCGTTTTTCTCCTTCCAAGCTTATGACCAAATGGCAGTCTCTTGGAGCTTTCTTTTGGTTAACTATCGCTATCAAAAGCGTGGATTGGCACAGATATGCTTACAGAAATCTCCTGGGTCTAGGTCTGAATCTGTGAGGACATGTTTTCTCCTCGGTCACCTTCGGTGCCTAATGGACAGAGTGGTTTAGAAATCTTTTCAAGGTAGTATCGACAACTAGTGTGTCCCTCAGGAAGAGCATTTTAGCTCAGTTTCTCTTCCCTCTCTTTGAAGGGAAGATGCTGCTTTCAGAAAACAGGATGCCAACTCTGGATCCCTGGATGACTCGATTACCTTTCAGGACTGAGATCTGACAGCATAATAAAAACATTCAATTGTAAAATATGTATGAGAGGAGAATTGCATGTCCCCTTTGAAGTGAATGTGACCAGAAGTATTCATACATATTAAGGATGAGCTGAAGGTATCGTCCATAGCTTCACTGTAGGTTGTAAAGACCACAAGCCTTTCAGTGATTGGTAGGTGGCAATATTTTCACCTCTTTAACCAGTGAGTGTTCCTCACTTAGGGTTGCCAACCTCCAGGTCCTGCTATTACAACTGATCTCCAGCCGATAGAGATCAGTTCACCTGAAGAAAATGGCCACTTTGGCAACTAAACTCTATGGCATTGAAGTCCCTCCCCTCCCCAAACCCCGCCTTCCTCAGGCTCCGCCCAAAAAATCTCCCACCTGGGGTGAAGAGGGACCTGGCAACCCTATCCTCACTGCTATAGGGGAGGAGACATTAATTTGTTTATATAAGATAACAGACATGGTTGGGCACACATTCATCTGCTTTGGAAATTCTCACTGGCAGACGTTTCTGTAACTAAGGACCACTTTCCACACAATTCCAGTTTTGTTCAGGAAGACCTGAGTGTACGTCCCCCTCCCCCATCATACATAAACCATCATATGGAATTCAAGGCCCATGTGAATATATGGGCCTTAATACTTTATATTACTCCAGACCTTGAGACTACTTTATGACTATGAGATGTTGACAATTTTATTTATGGCTGAAATATCATTTAAGAGGGAAATACGCATGGGGATTAGTTTCCCATTTGTATGAAAACCTAAAACAGATGAGGAAGTTTTGAAGTTATATATTAATTGTTATCCTGCAAACACAACATATCTACTGTCATAAAGAGTTTCAGAAAGTTATGTACATTTTATGTACATCTGGAATTGCGATTGTTTTGACTACTGAAGAAGGCCATTTGGCCGAAACATGTTTGGTCAAAGTCTAATTTTGTGATTTTATGTCTATTTGTGTTGTAGGTTTACATGAGCATGAGGGCTTGGTAGGCTATTGCAGGGCCTTATATATGTTATTAGCCCTGACCTGGATGTCCCAGGCTAGCCTGATCTCGTCAGATCTCAGAAGCTAAGCAGGGTCAGCCCTGGTTAGTATTTGAATGGGAGACCACCAAGGAATACCAGGGTTGCTGTGCAGAGGAAGGCACTGGCAAGCCACCTCTGTTAGTCTCTTGCCTTGAAAACCCCATAAGGGGTCGCCATAAGTCGGCTGTGACTTGACGGCACTTTACACACACACACACACACACACACGTTATTGCTTTTAGCCTATAATAAATATATACAAGTTTTGTATTGACATTACCCTTATATTGTGTAACTTTTGGCTTTGGACGTTGATTTTTTCTTGACCTTTGGGTACTTAATTCCATGTAAATATATATCCCATAACCCATTCACCCCCTTTATAATGATGACTCATTAAATGGGCAGGTGTACATTATCCTCCACCCTAGATGGCATGAATCCAAAGCCTTCCGACGTGTATAATTTTGCTGTCTCCACCAAATGTTAAGATTGTCCAGGGCTGAAAAGCTTTCAGATGGTGCACACAAATTCTCAAGATTAACTTTAGGCAGCTAGTTCCCTCAGGATGTCCTAACTGCTCAACCTTTTACCTCACCAATAACATTGGTAAGCATAATGCACACCACTGGGCCAACAAAATCACACACTGAACGGGCAACTCATGTGCAAAATGATCCACTGAGTATGGTATAGGTGCCATGACAGGTAGGTGTGTGCATACTAATAAACTCGAACTAAAAATAAACCTGAAATTAGGCATTTCAGTAAATTTCCAGTTCAGGTTTACCAAATGCACAAACCTGGGGAGAAAGCTGAAGCCGAAGAAGCAATTCTTTTTTTGGGTCCTGGGGTGTGTGTCATTTTTTGAGGTAGAGCCCCCAAATTCACAGCGTAGCTTGAAGGGACTGCCTTGCACAAACCCCAAAGTTTGGTGATGATTGGGTCAGAGGGGTCCAATTTTATGGGGTTCGGAAGGGGTCGCCCCCTCCTCCATAGACAATCATTGCAGAGTTTGCAATGGTTGTCTATGGAGGAGGGGGCAGCACCTTCCGGAACCCCATAAAATTGGACCCCTGACCCAATCGTCACAAAACTTCGGGGGTCATGCAAGGAGAGTCCCTTCTAGCTACGCTGTGAATTTGGGGGCTCTATCTCAAAAAAATTACCCCCCAGGGCCAAATGTTTTTAGGAAACCCGAAAATAAGCCAAATGCCCATATTTACCGGTATGGATATTCAGCTTTTTTCAGGTTTCCCGAAAAAAAATTGGGCCCAATAAACCCGAACCCGAAATTTACTGAATTTTTTTTTTTTTTTTGCACAGCCCTAATGACGTGAAGCTGGTTACTTGCTCTGTACTTAATGACGTGAAGCTGGTTACTTGCTCTGTACTTCTTTGCCAGCAACATGACCGGCGAAGCATACTGGCTGCTGCCAAATGTGTCTCCGATGCATATTTCCCAAACATTTCATTGATATAATAGACTATCCCCCACATATTTACAACACATTAAAAAAAATCTCTCCATGTCGGCAGCCAATTTGCCCCACCCTGAATGTTATATGTATTCTCTATGAATTCTTTTTGCATGCGGAAGAGTGAATATTATTGCAAGTACTTAAACAAGTGTCTTAAGCTAATTGCAGTTTACCAGGGAGAGGGCAAACAAAGGTTAGAGTGGTGGAAGAAGCATTGCTGCAGCTTACTCTGATCCAAAAGCCCACTAGCACATCAAAGAATAGGTAATTAGCATAGTGATGTGCCCAAGTAAAATTCTCCTTAGAGCTCCCAGCTATTCTAAACATCTGTGTGTGTGTTTTTAAATAACCATGTGGACATAAGCTTTATTTCTAGAGAAGATATTTTGCAACTGCACTAGAAATAGCCTTTTTACTGTTAACTTTTTTTAAAAAAATATTGTACACCTTGTTACATTTTTAAGTTAAGAAACAGAACCCTACTGGCAAAAAGTTAAGCTTTGATCTCGTGAAGAAAAAGAGGAGGAAGGGTTGGTTTTTATATGCTGACTTTCTCCACCATTTATGGGAGAATCAAACCGGCTTACAATCACTTTCGCTTCCCCGCCCCACAACAGATACCCTGTGAGGTAGGTGAGGCTGAGAGAGCTCTAAGAGCTGTGACTAGCCCAAGGTCACCTAGCTGGCTTCATGTGGAGGAATGGGGAATCAAACCCGGTTCTCCAGATTAAAGTCCACCGCTGCTGGTATGCAGCTTGCTGGTATGTAAGAACCAAAAGATTCCAAGAGTCTCTACATTATTTTGTTGTTTAAAATATAGGGAAAGAATACTGATTAAGAATCATGATTCTGCAGGAAATATGGTTGTCAGCTCTGGGTTGGGAAATACCTGGTGATTTTGGGGGTGGAGCCTGAGAAGGGTGGGGTTTAGGCAGGGGAGGGACTCCAGTGGTATATAATACCATAGAGTCCACCTTCCAAAGTTGCCAGTTTCTCCAGGTGAACTTCTCTCTGTTGCCTGGAGATCAGTTGTGATAGCAGGAGATCGCCAGCCACCACCTGGAGTTTGGCAACCCTAGCAGGAAACTAGTTTTCTTCTGAAGTACAAACCATGCTGTTATTAAACTGCAACGTTTACACTGATATGGAAGTAAACCCCACAGGTGGAAAAAAAATTCTATTTGTGAAGTTAGAGATTTAGGCCACTAACCAAAGGAAATCTACACATCTACAGGGCCACCTCTATCCACAAATGCCTATGAGGCAGCTCCTATCCTCAAACTTGGGAATATTAACAGTTCCTCCATTCAAATCAGTGAAAAATGTATCTGCTCAGCCTTGGGCCTTTCTCAGCACCTGTTTTTATCAAACAGGGCAGCCTTCCTGAGTCTACAAGGTCCCAATATTGTAGAGATGTCTGATGTTCTGTAGGACAGAACTTCTTCAACGTGTGTTAGGCAGCTTGTGAGTAGAGGTCAGTTATTACAGTGCTATTAAACAGCTTGCTGTCCTGTTATTTGCCAATAGGATTGCCAACCTGCAGGTGGGGCTTGCAGATCACCTGGAATTACAACAGTTTTATGCCAATAAAGGTTTTTGATATTGATATTGAATTACAACAGAGACCAGTTCCCCTGGAGAAAACGGCTGCTTTGGAAGGTGGACTCTATGGCATTGTACCCCGCTGAGGTCCCTCCCATTCCCAAACTGTGCCTTCCCTAGTCTCCACCCCCAAATCTCCAGGAATTTCCCAAACCAAAGCTGGCAGCGTTATTCTAGTGTTTTTGTGAAAATAGATTTTAGCTGGTTTTAATTATGTCAGTCACTTTGGGTCCCGTTGATTGGAAGAAAAGCAGGCTATAAATGTTCTGAATACATATATGTACTCACAAGAACCATCCATATTCCACCAATCTACTAATGTCAAAGAGGAAACTTCCTAATCACTATAGCAAATGGCTTCCCTTTTCAGCAGTGGAAGCTGCTGTGTTGGAGAGGAGGGTTCCAATTTTGGGTTCAAACTAGGGTTGCCAGATCTCCCACCAATCGTTGCCGTTGGCCGCTACTGCTTCAAGCGACTGAAGGAGGGAAAAAAATACCACTGGTCTCTGTGCTTGTACATCACTTCTGGGTTGTACCCAGGTACAAACCGGAAATGACAATGGGTAGCTCTAGGAATTTCCAGACTCTATGGTAAAACCATAGGCTCAGCTTAGCAACCCTTTCCAGTCTCTAAGACTGAAGGGGGAAAGTTCCATGTCAAAAGGCTTAAATGAATTAACAGCAAACATGCTATGAAATGATGCAGTTAACTGTCTTTGACAATTCTTTGACAATTCTAATTTGAAATGGATGCAAAATTTTGATGAAAGCCTTTAAAAACTATCAGAGGTTATTTTTAAAAGCAGACATAGTAAAGCTGCCAGCAATTTAATTTTTGTCATGTGTTCAAAACTTCATTCCAAGAGTTAGTTTTGACAAAATCAAGACAAAACTCTACCCAAAAAATCTCACAGTGGTGGTGTTCCATAAATTAAAAATTCAATATACACTGTCAGTCTGGTCTTACATAATCAGACACTGGCACTTACTGCTCAAAAATATTTTGAATTTTTAATACACAAATACAGAGTTAGTTTTTCTAACTAGCAGTGGCTGGAATGATAAATTTTAGCTGGAAAGAGAGGCAAAAATAATATTCTGTTAATCTGTAAAGTTAATTATGAAGCAGGCCTGTGGAAGTTATTAGCACTGGAAATATGGCTGCAGTCCCAGGGACACTTTCCAGGGAGTAAGTCCTATTGAATTACATTGGACTTACTTCTGAGCAGACTGGCTTATGATTGCTCCCACAGTGTAGCTACTTCTTGTCATCTCCTGCACCAAAACACTCCAAATATTCTTTCACACACAACAGGTATGCAGGTAAGACGGAGTCCCCATTCACTTCAGTTATGGGAGCCACTTTGCATGCGCACAATGCTGGCCTACCACTGAAATTAACAGAAGAGCTCCACGTGTCCAGGAGCTCCTTATGTCCAGGACTACAACTCAGTGTGGAAATCTCATACTAGTGGTTAGGTTCTGGAAACTCTAAGCAAAGATGCTCAAATACCGCTAATAAAGGAATGGTCCCAGGTCAAAGTAAAAGTAGACTTGGTGGCAGAATGTGTGAATCAGCATACACCCCTTCTTTCCTTGGTTTGCTTGAAGAGTATACTGTCATCATTGCTAGCCTTTGCTCTGGCCTTTCCAGCATGCAAGTCACGCAGTGAGTCAGCATCATCCCACCACATGTTCAGTATCACTATTTCCTTGATGGAACTTGAAAGGTTGCTGTGTTTGCAAGCAAATGCTCTTTGTAATAATCCACAAATAGAAATGAATTTCCACATGGATCATGGAGCTCACTGCCTGCTCCTTCTTAGAGAGCTGGGTTTATTTATTTATTTGATTTGTATCCTGCCCCTCCCCAGCAATGCCGGGTTCTAACATATGTATTAAAGGCAACTTACAAAACAGAACGTATGGGTTATTTGTATAAATGTGAAAGTGTCAAAGTACCATTTACCCTGTAAAGGAACTCTCCTCTATATACAAGTCTGTTGTGGGTTGCAGAAATGATTCCATTATATATACATGCACAGTGCCTTCTGAAGCTGCAGAACCATTTAATACACTCTTACTCAGAAGCGATGACACAACGCATAGCTCAACTGCAGTCATTGTGCTTACAGATAGCTAATGGGACCATGTTGTAATGCCTATTGAGGTCACACCAATGGTTATTTGTTGCTTTCAAATTAAGAGCTACACTAAGAGCTACGTTTAGCAAGCATTCCGCAAGATGAATCAACAACAGAAAGTGACACTTGAGAGTGTGCACTGTGGAACATATGCAGTGTTCTTCCTTCTACCCTTGGTATGGTCTTGCTTCCTGTCTAGTGAACATGCCATGAATCTAGGCTTAACTCTTTGTCACAGCCAGGTCCGTAGGCCTTCTTGTCCAGGAATATCTCAAACCTCCATTCCCTGTACTACTAAACTAGATCTAAATGTGTCAGTAGGGTGATCAATATATATGACTTTTTGCTGAAAGCATAAACGTTCTTCAAATACAATCTGGGCTAGCAGATCTAGTTGCTATAGCACAACTAAAATGCCATATCCGACGATTTATGGGTGCGGCTGAGTTTCTTCAGAAGATACTGTCCATACATTTCCAAAAATTCCTCCCAACCATAAGGACTAGAAGCATGGTTATAGGACAAAAAAGATTCTCATGATGTTATATCCTTAACCGGATAAAATATTGTGCCTCTGCAAGGTGAACCCTTAGAACATACAGAGTCCTTATCTTACTATGTGCCATCAAGTCGTAACTGATTTATGGCAACCCCAGCAAGGGGCTTTCAAGGCAAGGGAGAAGCTGTGGTGAGTTGCCATTGCCAATGCCATCCTCTGCAGTCTTCCGTGGTGGTGCCTCATCCAAGTATTGAT
This sequence comes from Euleptes europaea, assembly GCF_029931775.1. Classification (NCBI taxonomy): domain Eukaryota; kingdom Metazoa; phylum Chordata; class Lepidosauria; order Squamata; family Sphaerodactylidae; genus Euleptes; species Euleptes europaea. The sequence goes on along the minus strand of NC_079316.1, from coordinate 29,404,776 downwards.
ACTCCTTACCGTCTGAGACCTGATGAGATCGGACTACACCAAACCATTTAAAAAACCCCGATTTTACTAGATATCACAAAAATAAGGTTCAACGATAGAAGCTTTTCTTATGTCATGTGACCAGAGGATGATGGTGTTTTAAGAGGAATCTGGAAGAACTGAAAGCTTTTGTGTCCTATTGTTCCATTCTGCCAAGTTTACTTGGGCAACGTGCCAAATTAGACTCAAACGAACCTCCTCTGCATAAGCCTTGGCAGATCAGCACAAACTGTTCCAGGGCCACAGTCTTTTGAAAGAAATCAAAACAATTTTAAGTGCTCAGTAGGCATTCAGAGGAGCTAATTATAACAGTGAACATAACTGCATATAGACCATATGGATACAGATAATGGAAGCATTCTTGACGGCTGTTCAAGATAACACTCATCAGAGATGCATAATCATCACCCTGGCATACAAAACCTCAACACAAAGCTCTACCATTGAGTTTCCATTATTGTTATTTTCCTGATTAATGTTACATTCAGTAGGGACGCAGGAATCTGTTGCCTACTAAAACAAGGTGGGCTGGACTTTTCTTTTCCAGTCTTCATGGGCATTGGACATCCAGTCTCGCTTGCAACCAGAATATTCAAATGCTTTTAAATAGATGTCATCACGCAGAAACCAAAGGGCCATTTTCTCTCTGCTTTCCCATGAGAGTATTTCTTTATTGTAGACTGTGACTTTCATATTGCCAGGCACTGCCCTCCAACTGCAAAGGTGCCTTAAGGTGAAAGCCAGAGGTCTCTGCTGTGTTGGCTCTGTAGCCCATTTCTCCATAGTCAGCTGCATACCTCCTACCTTGGGCTCTCTCTTGCTCTCTCTTATCAAAGTCAAAGTCAAAGTCAAAAACCTTTAATGGCATAAAAAGAGCATAAAAAGAGCATGTTAAAATAGTACAATACTTATCAAGTTCAATATAATACAATAGTAGAAAAGAGCAAGAGTCCAGTAGCACCTTAAAGACTAACAAAAATATTTTCTGGCAGGGTATAAGCTTTCGTGAGCCACAGCTCACGAAAGCTCATACCCTGCCAGAAATATTTTTGTTAGTCTTTAAGGTGCTACTGGACTCTTGCTCTTTTCTACTACTGCAGACAGACTAACACGGCTACCCACTGTGAAATATAATACAATAGTAGAGTTCCACTATAGGCACCAAAGAACACAAGCAATTGGCACAGCTATTACTTGTCAGTATTAAAATCAGTAGTTAAAAATTTTGCCAAATATTCGGCATCTGCTTCTGTAGAGTTGGGGGACTTATCCGCTAGTAATAGTTAGGTAGTCCTATTCGCTGGGCCAGGGAGATTCATAATGATTGGATCTATGAAACGATTTCTTAAACCAGAGAAAAAAGGGCAAATCAGTAAGATGTGAGTTATGGAGTCGGGTTGGAGGTGGCAAAATTTACATAATCTGTCTCTAAACGGGATATTGTGGAATCTCCAGGAGAGAACTGCTGAGGGAAAGATGTTAAATCTGGCAAGCATAAAAGCCCACCGATGAAGGATTATCATTATATCTAATTCTGAATCATGCTACAGATGATTCATAAATTCACAAAATAGAGGCAGGGAAAGACAAATAGGGTTTCTGTACAAACCTGAAGGAAGACTCAGCTTTGCAGAAAAATCTAAAACCTAACATAAATAAATAAACCAGGGGATTAAAACTCCCCCAAACTAATAGAAACAAGGCCAGCAGCTTGAAAGAAAACAATGCCCACAGATCTGTCGGTGGCCATGATCACATTATGAGAAGACCAAAGTCACTGGAAAAGACAATCATGCTAGGAAAAGTTGAAGGCAGCAGGAAAATGAGGAACAGGAGATGGATTGACTCCATAAAGGAAACCATGGCCCTCAGTTTGCAAGATCTGAGTAAGACTGTTAAGGATAGGACATTTTGGAGGACATTGATTCATAGGATCGCCATGAGTCGGAAGCAACTTGATGGCACTTAACACACACACAGGGAACCACAGCTATATTGCTGAGCCTTCTAAGCCTTGGTTTCTGAAAACCAAAGCCCTGGGGGTAGGGGAGAAGGAACTGAAGGAAGGCCAAAACAACCTTGCAAAGTTTGTGTTCCATCTAGTCCCCTGATGGAGAAGTACTCACTGGGGACAGGCCTTGTGGTGAAAATTGGAGGCTTGTTACCCACATAACTTTGCCTCACCCAGCCTGGCTGATACCAGGCAATTGGACCAGACTCTTCCTAGGGAGAGGCTGCCAGGGGAGGGAAAGAGGGAAAGCTGAAGGAAGAAAGGGGGCAAATAAAGGTAGGTGGGAAGAGGGAAGAAAAGAGGGATTTCGGTGATTGGGAAGAGGGAGTAGTGGGGGAGGAGAAATGAGAGGCTACCCAAAAATCCTGTGGTAGGGTTGCCAACCTCCAAGTACTAGCTGGAGATCTCTCAATTTTACAACTGATCTCCAGCCAATAGAAACCAGTTCACCTGGAGAAAATGGCCGCTTTGGCAATTGGACTCTATGGCGTTGAAATTCATCCCCTCCCCAAAACCCACCCTCCTCAGGCTTCTCCCTAAAAACCTCCTGCCAGTGATATATTTTTGTTAGTCTTTAAGGTGCTACTGGACTCTTGCTCTTTTCTACTACTGCAGACAGACTAACACGGCTACCCACTGTGAAATATAATACAATAGTAGAGTTCCACTATAGGCACCAAAGAACACAAGCAATTGGCACAGCTATTACTTGTCAGTATTAAAATCAGTAGCTAAAATTTTTGCCAAATATTTGGCATCTGCTTCTGTAGAGTTGGGGGACTTATCCGCTAGTAATAGTTGGGTAGTCCTATTCGCTGGGCCAGGGAGATTCATGATGATTGGATATATAAAATTAAAACTGAACTTTTGAGTAGACACGCATAACGTTGCATGGAGAGAGAGAGAGCAAGGAAGTAAAGCAAGTGCTACAGCCAGTAATCTGGACAGCCCTACATCCAGTGTAGTGGTTAAGAGTGTGGTGTAGTGGTTAAGAACAGTGGTTTGGAGCAGTGGACTCTGATCTGGAGGACCAGGTTTGATTCCCCACTCCTCCATATGAGCTGCAGATGCTAATCTGGATTTGTTTCCCCAGTCCTACACACGAAGCCAGCTGGGTGACCTTGGGCTAGTCACACTCTCTCAGCCCCATCTACCTCACAGGGTGTCTGTTGTGGGGAGGGGAAGGGAAGGTGATTGTAAGCTGGTTTGATTCTGCCGTAAGTGGTAGAGAAAGTCAGCATATAAAAAAACAACCCAACTCTTCTTCTACTCCAGCAACTCACACCAAACCAGCCACTACAATCATCTTCAGAGGCTCTGCTTCAGGTGCCCTCACCTTCTAAGGTTAGGCAGGTGGCAACCTGGGAGAGGGACATTTTGCTATTGGCTAAAGGAGCAACCAAGTTTCCTCCACCAACCCAGGTTTAGAGTTGGGTTACTTTCAATTGGAGGAAGGTGCGCGCTCACTGCTGTGCCCCTGATAGAGCCCTCACATGATCTGCTTGCCGCCGTTAGACTGGATTAAAGGTTGCCAGGATCTGGTACAGTTCAGTAGCTAATAGCTCATTTCTGAGCCTGGGGGCCGAACTGGCTTAGGAGGCCACCAGCCCCCTCTGCAAGCATCCATGCCACTTGCGCCGTGCAAAATGGCATGGACGCTGGTGTAGTGCCGCTTGTGGCGGCGCCTGTGCAGCCCATGGACACCAGCTTGGGCCTCCCACCGGCATCCTGCAAACGCAAGTGCTTGCGCCGGCATCCTGGGAGGTGTTCCGGAGGGGCAGAGCTGCAGCTAGGCTGACTCCTAACCCCTTACAGCCCAGGAAAGCCCCCCTTCAAAACTGTGTTTCTGCTCAAGGTTTTTCCTGGCACAGCCTCACTGTTCTCTACAAGGAAAAATTTCCCATTTTTTAAATTTTTTTTAAATTTAACAAAGCTTTTTTTAGCCTTTCGGCAGCCGGGGAACCTCTTTGGAGGTGCCGTGGCGGCGCCTCGGCTAGGCAGTCCCTGGCCGCCGCAAAGCTCAAGAATGAGCTGCCCAGAAGAAATCACACTTATCAATTTATTTATTTAGAGAATTTATAGGCCGCCTCTCCAGAGACCTGCTCGAGATGGCTTCCAGCTAAGATAAGGTAATAACACAAAGCCATTACACCAAATTCATTAAAAATCCCCTAATCTTACAATGTAAAGCACCTTAATCATCACCACTCAAGAATGTTCCTCTGCTTCAGGTAATGAACATTTCCACCATTCACCTGTGAATTCTTTGCCTGTTTCAAATATCACCACACCTTACCAGCTAGCATAGAGGAAGACTCTCCTCCAGTGGTTGGCCCTAGATATAAACCCATAAAGCACAGTGTATAGGGGAGATTAACTTGTTTTAAAAGCCTTTCCCCAATGTGTTCCACTGTATGGAAAAACAGTGGGTGGCAAACCTCCTGCTTGCCTCTTCTTCCCCCCTCTCCGCACTGTTCGCTTAATCAACTCTGTAATTCATCATTTAATAAAGTGATTAGGAAATGACTAATCTCGTTTCCTCTTTGCGATACCAACATTTGCTCATTTTTCTCTGAAAGTTCTTTCAGTCCCCTGGCCCTGAGATTCCACTACCCACAGAACTGAAATAAAGTGAAAGGAACAGCCTTCTATTCCCCCATCCAAGGCACACCACCACTGGGACTGAATAAATGAGCCACTCTCCCTCTCCCTCGCATTTCAGGACAGGCACGAGGAAGGTGCTAAATGTGAATAACTGAGAATTTTGTCATACCCCTGGATGAGAACGATGGTGGGAGGTGGGATATGCATTGGGTTGCCAACCTCCAGGTGGCACCTGGAGATCTCCCGCTATTTCAATTGATCTCCAGACGACCAAAATCAGTTCCCCCAGGGCAAATGGCTGCTTCGGAGGATGGATTCTATAGCATTATATCCTGCAAATAGAGCCCTGTGGCGCAGAGTGGTAAGCTGCAGTACTGCAGTCAAACGTTGTGCTCACGACCTGAGTCCGATCCCGACAGAAGTTGGTTTCAGGTAGCCAGCTCAAGGTTGACTCAGCCTTCCATCCTTTCGAGGTCGGTAAAATGAGTAAAGTGTAAGGGTAAAATGAGTAAAGTTTGGAGGTAAAGTGTAGCTGACTGGGGAAGGCAGTGGCAAACCACCCCATAAACATAGTCTGCCTAATAAATGTCGGGATGTGATGTTGCCCCATGGGTAATGGCCCGGTGCTTGCACAGGGGACTACCTTTATATCCTGCTGAGGATTTCCCATAATTGCAAATATCTCCTTGCTTCCACAATATCTATCAGAGGCTAACTCAGGCCCCAAATGCATACACAATACTTGCCTTTTTCAAGAGTCCAGAGGTTTGTATGTTCTAGATGTGGTGAAGCCACATCAGTGCAAACAATGGGATTGGCAATGGTTGAAGCAGATTCCAGCTTTTCTATCCTGGCCCTACTAGAATAACAATCTCAAGTGGTTTGCGTAACTTCTGAGGTTCCTACAGATTTGAAAGACTGCCCCATCCCTTAATCCTTAAACTCAGCTTCCTTTGCTAAGAACATATGTGCTTCAGGCCAGTCGGTGGCTACTACTTTGCTGGTGGTAAACCAAAGGGTTGAGTCTGGTGCCAGAGCAAAGCTTTCATACAGTTCCAGAAGCATAATATTCGCAGCAGTTACAAGGCTGCTGTGTTGGATCCTGCAGGTTGCGGTCTCAGCATGGGAAGCTCACAGAATTGGACCAAAAAATTTCCTTTTAAGTTCTTGGTAATTTCTTAGTCCCCTTCCCAGCTTTTACATTAGAGGCAGGAATCCACAGAGTACATCTAATAAGGTCAATGGTATGAAACTTGCATGCATGTATATAAGTGGGTTTGTGGATTGCGGCCAGAGGAAGCCCTGGAGTTTGATTTTATCTGTTTAACTAATCAGTGTCAATTTATGTTTCTGTTACTCAATGAAAAGAGAAGAAAAGGCTGTAAAATTATGGCTTTGCTTGGCTGCTTTTTGAGCCATCTTTAATTGTTTTCTGGCACATCTATGATGAGTTGATAAGAAAGGAAGATATGAATGGGTTTAGTATGATTCCCAATGGACGGCAGCAGAGTAATGCTGGGATTTTCTGCCAGTTCAGCTCAAGAAGCTCTTTTTTTATGCTAGTTTGTTAAGATTTAGATGTAAAATGCAATCAAAGGATGCCTCATGCATTTGGGATACAGGCTTTTAATAATGTGTGAATGTGTCTCTCCTTTTAAATTTAAGTAAACAGTGTTTTTCACCTGATGGAAAATTAGCCAAGGGAACTCCTGTTTTTCTGATCACTGATGCTGGCCAACCAAAATTAGAAGTACAAGCCAAATATACCATTCTCATTCCGCTGGTACTCCAATCTGTTTTAATGGCTTTGGATTCCACCCTAAGTCTGCTCTCTCAATACCCAGTCCAGAAGCACAGGATGCAGATGCCCAACAATGCTAACTCCTAACATCCTACAAACAGGCTGGAAAAAGTTGTGAGCTTCCCTGGAAAAGTTGTGAGCTTCCCTGGAAAAAATTTGACCAGTCCCTTATTTATTTATTTACTTATTTATTAAGCTATATTCCATTTTCCCCACTTAAAAGGGGCCCAAGGTGGCTCAAAAACACATACACATCAGCAAATAAGGCATTTGAAAACCAATTAATAATCATAACCATATAATGCCATCATCTACAACTGTTTGCTATGCAGCAAAGCTAAATCTCGAGAGACAATGTCCCATTCAGATTTAAATAAAATTCACCTGATTCAACACAAAGTCCTCTGAATCGAAAGTGGAGTCCACCCAGTAATCTACCTCACATGGTGTCTGTTGTGGGGAGGGGAAGGGAAGGTGATTGTAAGCTGGTTTGATTCTCCCTTAAGTGGTAAAGAAAGTCGGCATATAAAAACCAACTCTTCTTCTTCTTCTTCTTCTCCTCATCTGACAAACCATTGCAGAGAGTTGCTGCCTCAACTGAAAAGTCAGGTTGAGGCCAGTCAAGCCAGGCTTAGCAACTCAAAGCTGATTGGAGAAGTACTATGAACAAGTTGCTGTGCTAGGTGGTACCTTTGTCTGATCCAGCACATCTCTTCTTGTGTTCTTACTTTTTTACATTCATGAACCAACCCTGATGCTTACACTATTTCTTGTTTTACATCAAGTCATAGCTGATTTATGGCGACCCCATAGTGTTTTCCAGGCAAGAGACATTCGGAGATGGTTAACCATTGCCTGCCTCCGCGTCATGACCCTGATATGCCCTGGAGGTCTCACATCCCAATACTAGCCAGGGTCAAGGTTGAGAGTGTGTGACTGGCCCAAGGTCACCCAGCAAGCTTCCATGGCACAAATAGGGATTTGAACCTGGATTTCCCCGGTTCCTGAACAAACCCTGATGCTAGCGCTAAACCAGGCCATATTATCCCTCCTTTTTTGACTGTTTACATCTTCTTGAAGGAGATATTCTGAATTTTCTCTTGTCCATTATTATTTCTTTGAAACACTTGTACACCACCTCCCTCAGCAACCTGTTCGAAACAGCTTTAAAAAAAAACATAATAAAGACATAAAAGACCATAAATAGTTGTCAACAATGAAAACAACTCTTGAACCCTAGCATTAAAATGAAAAACCCAGCAAGAGCAAAAAAGCAGCATAGAACATGACCACAGGGCCCTTTTTACACATTAACTCTATTGTTCAATACAAAGATGAGTGTGACTCTCTACTATAACACAACAGACTTCAGTATCAGTTTGAGAGTGGAGGTAGAGGCCTTCAGTCCAAATGACAGCCCCTGTATTTCTGAGTGAGAAGAAGCAGAAGAGACAGCCTGGCATAAATGCTGCACACTAGGAAATGGTTCCATAGGGCAACAACATTCTGTAAGCTTGTTTGGAGACAGAGTGATGGACAGAACGCTGGAGGTGTCTCACAGTCTGGCATTCACGGCAACTCAATTAGAAGAGAATTGTTGGACGTAAATCTTCTCTGCACAATAGTCCAGATGGTAAATGCCGCACCAAAACATTTCCCACAAACAATAGCCACAAATCTGCTAAACAAGCATCACTGGCAAATGCATTGCTGCAACTGACACAAACTCTAATTAAGAATCGAGAGCGTGAAAAAGAAATAGGCCTACTTCCATGGGACAGTTTTCCAACAATGTTGATGTCTACAATTGTACAGCTTCTCTTTAATTCTCCCCCCCCCAAAAAAAGTGATATGAATGTAATGAAGTACGTGCAATGTGTATTCAAGCTCAGTTATGAATAGGGTTGCCAGGTCCCTCTTTGCCACCAGCAGGATGTTTTTGGGGCGGAGCCTGAGGAGGGCGGGGTTTGGGGAGGTGAGGGACTTCAATGCCATAGAGTCCAATTGCCAAAGCAGCCATTTTCTCCAGGTGAACTGATCTATGTCGGCTGGAGATCAGTTGTAACAGCAGGAGATCTCCAGCTAGTACCTGGAGGTTGGCAACCCTAGTTATGAATTTGGGCCTGGAAAGCATAGCATCCATTCTATTACATGGTGGGGAAATTAATGCCAACAGAAGGAAATTGGGTACCATGACCTCTAATCTTTATTCAAGGTACTGAGCAAAAATTAGTGGAAGCAATGGTTCTGGGACTTACCAGGAGCCAGATTTGGTGTCCCAGGCAGGGGCGGAGGCAGCAGGGCGAGGTCCAGTGGTCTCGGGCAGTTGGGCTTAGGCGGCCACCGCCCGCACCGCCTCCTCAAGTACCTGGGAGCTTTGCCATTCCTAGCCAATCAGGCGGCAGCTGGTGGCTCAAATGAGCCTATGGGGTTTGGGCAGGGGTTGATGGGGCGAGGCCAAGCATGCACAGCAGGAGAGAAGTTTTCACTCTGGTCCTCCTGCTCTGCATTTAAAGCAGAGCTCGCCCGGCTCCTGGCTCAGTCTGTCTCCGACTTTGTCCCGCCCTCCCTCCCCATTTGTTTTGGGCATCGTTCTAGCTATAATTGTCACAACTATGGCGGATTAGGCATGGGGGCTGGGTTGGTTTGTTGGGGGAAGCGGCCTGCTTGCCCCTTCCCCTCCCTTTGGGGGGCCCCAATAAGGGGTTTTGAGTGAGGCCATGGGTGTGAGACGCCGGCTGGTGGGCAGCATGATTGGCCTCTACCCAAGTGGCCGGGGAACACCAAGTGGCCCAAGCCCAGGTGCATTCCCGGCACCGCCATTGCTTACTACTCCCAGCGGGCTCGCTGGGAGAGTATGCTCACATCAATTCGCATGGGGTCGGCTGTTGCCCCAGTCCACTCCCTCATGCGATGCTAATGCGTTTGTTACCGCTGTTACCAATAAATAGTTGTGGCCATGTTTATCCAATATAAAGTGTTTCTTCAATAAAAAGTGTTTGGTGTTATTTGTGTGTTAGCTCAGTTAATTGTTAAATGTTTAGAATGCATGCCACCGATGACTCTAGCCCAGTAGCCCTGGGACAGCAAATTGAAATTGTCAAAATACTTAACATAAGAACCAGCAAACTTGGTCTGCCCAATGAACCACTTGGTCACCGATCATGCTGACAATAATTTATACCTGATTTATAAACAGCATGGTGCCGTGTCTCTCAGGGGGCTTGAAGCAGAAGTATTATAAGCCATATTGAGCCACGGAGAAAGGCAGAATATACGTCTTTTAATAAATGAAACAAATATAGATGAAAGGTACTACTTTGGCCACTTTTTTACCAGTACTCTATATTGGCTCGGGCCCATTTACTTTCACCTCTGTTTATATAGGAAATGTTCATTATGAAATATAATAATGGAGAACTTCATTCCATTTGCAGAATCTCATAAGTCAAAGATAATGGAGGATTCTGGACCATGAAGGAGGTACATGCCATGAGAATATTTCTCAGGAAGCACAGAACAATATCGGAAAGTGAATCACTTCTCATTGCAAGAGGGTGAGGTACAGTGAAATATTTCCTGTACTAGGTCTGTATCCTCTCCTGCTATACATTTCGGTTTCTCCCACAATCTTCTACTATTTTTGCATGCAAATACATCCCTACCAGCTTCCTGAAATCAGCACCGTAACACCCATAACTGATATTTTCCACCTGCCTCTACTGCAGCTGCAAAGCCTGTACTGTCTGGTGTGTCCAGCCCTTATTAATCAGGGTCCCTCTTTGGGGGGGGGGGGTCAGGAGAAATGCCTTGTTCAAACTTTTGTTAACATGAGTTGTCATTCTTTAGGATGCAGCCCCTCTTCCTGGTCTGTAGCACTTACATCTCTTGAGTGCAGATACACTTTGTCTCTAGCACACATTCATGTTTGCGCGTGATCACTGAGCCACCATTCAGTGCTCAGCCTGCCACCGAGCTTCAGATGTTGAGATTATTGTTACATATGAAAAAAGTACAGGATGCCAAGCAAAATATCCACTCACCAAAAATATGTTGACATGCTACACAGACTGCAGTGGACTTGGGATGTGCAAACACTTACCATTTTATGTGGAAGAAGCCTAATACTGGAAGTAACCAGCACGTCATTGGACATTAATTCACACTTTGCTTGGCAGATTCTTCTATTTGAACTGTGTTTGTATTGCATAGTGCATTATATATACTGACCTCTGTCTTTGGATTTGATGAGCACATTTTGGATGTTTGGATTATATGCAGATGTTGAGTCTGTGTGGCATCTCAATATATTTTGGGTGAGTGGATATAAGAACATAAGAAAGGCCCTGCTGGATCAGACCAAGGCCCATCAAGTCCAGCAGTCTGTTCACACAGTGGCCAACCAGGTGCCTCTAGGAAGCCACAAACAAGACGACTGCAGCAGCACCATCCTGCCTGTGTTCCACAGCACCGAATATAACAGGCATGCTCCTCTGATACTAGAGAGAATAGGTATGCAGCATGACTAGTATCCATTTTAACTAGTAGCCATGAATACCCCTTTCCTCCATGAATATGTCTTAAAGCCTTCCAAGTTGGCAGCCATCACCACATCCTGGGGCAGGGAGTTCCACAATTTAACTATGTGTTGTGTGAAAAAATACTTCCTTTTATCTGTTTTGAATCTCTCACCCTCCAGCTTCAGCAGATGACCCCGCGTTCTAGTATTATGGGAGAGGGAGAAAAACTTCTCCCTGTCCACTCTCTCCAAACCATGCATAATTTTATAGACCTCTATCATGCCTCCCCTTAGCCGCCTTCTTTCCAAGCTAAACAGCCCTAAGCATCTTAACCGCTCCCCATAGGGCAGTTGCTCTAGTCCCCTAATCATTTTGGTTGCTCTTTTCTGCACCTTCTCAAGCTCTGTAATATCCTTTTTTAGGTGTGGTGACCAGAACTGTACACAGTATTCCAAGTGTGGTCTCACTTGGCATCCTGTACTTTTTTCATATGTAGCATTCTGTTTGGTACAGGGTATTTAGTTGTTGTTTTGCTGTTGAGATTATTGTGGCAGCTGTTGATAATTTTTTTAACCCAAAGAACAAACTTCTTTAGTTTTAACTGAGTGGAGCACATGTTCTTGCAGAGTAAAGGCATCTTTTGCCATGTCACTATTCCATGCCAGATTTGCTTGCTGCATTGCAAAGGATAACAAGTACCCAGAGTATTGTTGTTAGCCGTCTTGAGCCTGATCTCGTTGGGAAAGGCGAGATAGAAATAAAACAAAATAAAAAGAGAAGAAGCATGATTGACTTGTGTTTTTCTTTTATACCTTTTGCCCAAAGTCAGAACTTGCACATCTCTGTAACTGGCACTGAGAGATACACAATCCCTTGGTTTGGCTTCAGGTAATGTGAGGCTCTGGGCAAGCTGCCTTCCATCAGACACTACAATAATCATGGTATCCCCTGTGCACAAGAAAATGCACACATGCGCCATCCTGCAAGTGGAGAGCTATTGCTCTTATTCAGGCCCCACTACCCTGGGCAAGGCTAATAGGAGTGCTTCAGAATCAGGCTCCCTCCCCCCCACCACCAGTGCTTCTCCATGCTTGAAATGGGAGACTGCAAGAGCCTCTCGGCCAATCTCCAATCCTGATTCCCTGGTGGAAACAGACAGGCCTAGCATCTCTGGCTATTATAAGAAACATATCACTGCACTTGGGGGCCCACGTTTCACTGGGGGCAAAACCCATCAGCACCCTTCATTTTGGATGGCCCAGGATCCACAGACAGGGACTCCAATGGAAGAGGATGCAATGCATCTCTCCACATATTCTACAAAGGGCCGTATGCCAGCACTGCCTCCACAAACACCTTATCCATCATAGTGACAGGAATTTCATTAGTAGCTTAATGGCATTCCTCAGTGTCCCTCCTCCTTTGGACTCACCTGTCAAGGATCAGTGTTAACTCTGACAGCAGTACCATTTTCTTTTTCGCTAAGCTATCAATTGGCACTTTTGTCTGACATGTTTTTCCCCCTCTGGTAAGCCATGGCAAGGTTTTTTTTTTTTAAATCAATGAATTCCAACCCTTCCTTTTCTTACAGCTTAGTTCCTACCTATTTCTAATTTGCTTTCAGTTTCTGAAAACCATCCTGACATAAAACTGACAGCTAAGATGGGCCATCTTCCTCTTTCCCATGACAGGCAGAGGAAGTGATAGCTCTTCATTATTTACTCCGAGTCCCCCCTCCCCCCAAACACACACACAGAGAAGCTTGGAGAAAACTTCAATGCAGCCTCTAAAGAATCGGGGAATAGATATACTTGTTTGCTCAAGTGTTTTCAATTATTGCACAATAATTTATCTATGTTCCATCTTATTATAGAAGGAAATGGGTTCTATTCAAATGAGGTACAATGATTTTCTAGAAGCCAAGCTATAGGTTTGTTCTGAGGGGACTTAAATATTTCAGAATGTCAATAATTTAATGTCTTATGTGTAAAAAAGCAATGCACCTTTCCCAACAGGAATACCCTTCGGTAGCCAATTACATCTGCGGAGTACATCGTTATGCTGCAGTTACATATTTTATACTGATCACTACTGTTGTAGGCTGAGAATTTTTTTTCTTATAATTTCACATCTGGGAGCTTATGGCACAATTTTTATTATTACTGTTTTATAGAGTTTAATCTGTTCTTAGCTATTCTTGCTTTTACATGAATGTGATTTGTTGTTATCCACCCCGAGCCTCACTGGGGAAGGGGGGCAGGATATAAATATAAATAAAATAAATAAACCATAATTGCTGGTTTTTGGGTAGGACTGGTCCACCTCCCCCCAAAAATGTTAGCAATAATGAAGAATTTAGTAGTTAGGCTTCACTGCACATTTTTGAAAGGCAGATTTTGGGCCAATTGGCAAGGAAGATCCTAGGGCTCATATCTAATGTTGTGCAACATTATTTGACCAGCTGCAGCAATTTAGGAATATCTGTTATCAGCTGCCCTTCTTGCTTTACATTCATGTTAAACCTAAAACCTAACATTGTATGTTCAGGAGCTTGTTTGCTGATACAGAACAGGAATCTCAGGCTGTACAAGACTTGGGCTTCCTTGTAGAAGGGAACACAGGTGAAGGACTGTATGAAGCAGGGGCACAGAGAAGAGTGGGTGGGGGCCACAGGTCAGTCGTGGCAGGACAACAAGAGTAAAGTTGCAAACATCTCATGCCCTGGGAGTCATGAGTAGGGCTGTTGAAAAAAAAATCCGGTAAAATTCGGATTTGGCAAAATTTGGCCCGTGTTTATTCAGGAAATGCCGAAGTCCAAACTTCCCCGCTTCGGGTCTGTGCAATTCGGCATGAGGTCCGGAGTTCAGGAAAAAATTTGGCCGAATAAAGCCATTAAAATCACAACCGCACCTTTCCGTGGCTCTGGGGGGGGGGCATTTTTGGGGTAGAAGTCCCAAACCTTCAGCGTAGCTTCAAAGGACCCTTCTTGCAATAACCCCCAAGTTTTGTAAAGATTGGATCAGCTTGGGCTGAGATATGGGCCCCGAAAGGGGTCCCCCCTCCTTAATGTGCATTTGCAATTAGCAGAGCTTGCCACTCACTCGAAGCTCCCAGCCCCGACAAACAGCTGAGCTGCGGGGAGCAAGGGCGGGGCAAGTGCAAAGAAGTTTGCAAACCATGCAAAGCAACACAACCATGCAAACCATCACGTTTGCAACCATGCAAAGCAACACCTGGCACCTGGGAGTTTGCAAACCATGGAAAGGGACAGAGGCATGCTAGCTAAGCATCAGGAGCAGGAGCCAGAGGGGTGGAATTTCCCCTTTTGCATCGGACTCGGGAACAGGGAAATGCATTCTTTAAGTCACAATTTGAAAAAAAAATTTGAGCAAGCATCAAAATAGACCTAACCGATCTTATGAATGAGGGAAAACCTGAGGACACACAACTGAAGCCCTCCCTCAAACCAGGGAGAGAGAGACTCGAGGGGGCACACACCCCCAGACAGAACGGGCAAAAGCCCCTTTGGCTTCCCCCCCACCCACAGAAACTGCTCCCTCCCCACACACACACAGACTCTGCTTCCCCCCCCACACACACACACAGAAGAAAAATTATAGATTAAAGCCCCCAAAGGGGTCTTACTGTGGATGTCTTCTGTTCCATCAGGAGGGGCTGGGAGGACTGGATAATCCAATATGATTCCATTTAAGCATGGGAGGTTTTGCCTTGGATTTGCCGCTCTCGAGATGCACACAGGATTGGCTGATCCCATTCATCCCAATAGGGAAAAGGGGGGGACCCCATATCTCGGGACCCCCTGACCCAATGTTTACAAAGCTTGGGGGTCTTGCAAGAAGGGTCCTTTGAAGCTCCGCTGAAAGTTTGGGGTCTCTACCCCCAAAAATGCGCCCCCTGCAGCCACGAAAAGGAACGAATGTGTGCTTTAAATGGAATAAAAAGGCACATTAAGGGGAGGACCCCATATCTCGGGACTGCCTGACCCAATGTTTACAAAACTTGGGGGGTATCGCAAGAAGGGTCCTTTGAAGCTCCGCTGAAAGTTTGGGATCTTTACCCAAAAAAATGCGCCCCCTGCAGCCACGGAAAGGAGCGAATGTGCACAAGCACCCCCCCCACGGGGATTTCTCTCTCACACACAAACAGATACTCTCTCTTTCTTTTCCCGGGCCGCGCAGCAGCTGGGCTCATGCACTCAATCATTCAAACTGATTGGCCAGAAGAAGACCCAGCTTGGCCACCGATTGGCTGCAGGAGAATGCTGCTTACTAACTTAGGGCTGTTGATTCGGTTCGGCCCGAACTGAAAAACAGCCGAATTTCCCCTGATTCGGTGATTTTTAGTTTGGGACGAACCGAACTCAAAACTGGCGGGCAACCGGGGAGCCGAATTCAGCGAGTTCGGGAGTTCACGAATAAATCCAGCCAATTCGGGGCCATCAGTAAGCAGCATAACTGTCAGTAAGCAGCATTCTCCTCCCCCAGCCAATCGGTGGCCAAGCTGGGTCTTCTTCTGGCCAATCAGTCAGGATTGAGTACTGGAGGAATCAGCATATGTGCGGCCCGGCCGGGAGAGAGAGAGAGAGAGAGAGAGAGAGAGAGAGAGAGAGAGAGAGAGAGAGAGAGAGAGAGAGAGAGAGAGAGAGAGAGAGGGAGGGAGGGAGGGAGGGAGGGAGGGAAATCCTCCTGTGTGTGGGGGGGGATGCTTGTGCACATTCGCTCCTTTCTGTGGCTGCAGGGGGCGTATTTTTTGGGTACAGACACAAAACTTTCAGCAGAGATTCAGACAAGCCTTCTTAAGAGACCACCCAAGTTTTGTAAACATTGGGTCAGGGGGTCCCGAGATATGGGCTCCCCCCTTTTTCTTTCCATGGCTGCAGGGGGCGCATTTTTGGGGATACAGACCCCAAACTTTCAGTGGAGCTTCAGATGAACCTTCTTAAGATATCCCCCAAGTTTTGTAAACATTGGGTCAGGGGGTCTCGAGATATGGGCTGCACCCCTTTCCCCTCCCCCCTTTTCCATTTACGTGGCTGCAGGGGGCGCTTTTTTGGGGATACAGCCCCCAAACTTTCAGAATAGACTCAGACAATCATTCTTAAGATACCACCCAAGTTTTGCAAAGATGGGTTCAGTGGGGGCAGGAATATCGGCTCCCCCTTTCTCTTTCCGTGGCTGCAGGGGGCGCATTTTTTGGGGTGCAGATCCCAAACTTTGAGTAGAGCTTCAGACAAGCCTTCTTAAGAGACCACCACAAGTTTTGTAAACATTGGGTCAGGGGGTCCCGAGATATGGGCTTTCCCCTTTCCCCTTTTCCCTATTGGGATAAATGAATCAGCTGATCCTGTATGCTTCTCCGGAGCAAAACGTCTGTGCCTAATTAGAATCATCTTGGATTACAAGTCCTCCCCAGCCCCTCCTGATGGAACAGAAGACAGCCATAGTAAGACCCCTTTGGGGGCTTTAATCTATACTTTTTCTCCTGTGTGTGTGTGTGGGGGGGGGGAAGCAGAGTTTGTGTGTGTGTGGGGAGGGAGCAGTTTCTGTGGGTGGGTGGGGGGAAGCCAAAGGGGGCTTTTGCCAGTTCTGCCTGGGGTGTGTGTTCCCCCTTGAGTGTCTCTCTCCCTGGTTTGAGGGGGGGTTTCAGTTGTGTGTCTTCAGGTTTTCCCTCATTCATAAGAGCGGTTAGGTCTATTTGGATGCTTGCTCAAAACTTCTCAGCTGTTTGTCGGGGCTGGGAGCTTTGTGCGTGGGCGGCAAGCTCTGCTCAGACATGCACATTAAGAGTGGGGGGACCCCTTTCGGGGCCCATATCTCAGCCCCCCCCCCTGACCCAATCTTTACAAAACTTGGGGGGTCTTTCAAGAAATGGCCTTTGAAGCTCCACTGAAAGTTTGGGACCTCTACCCCCAAAAATGCCCCCCCAGAGCCGCGGAAAGGAGCGGTTGTGTTTTTAATGGATTTATTCGGCTGAATTTTTTCCCCGAACTTTGAATTCCCGCCAAATTGCATGGACCCGAAGTGGGGGAGTTCGGACTTCAGCATATCCCGAATCTAAACGGGCTGAATTCAGCCGAATCTGAACTATACCAATTTTTTTTAAATTCAACAGCCCTATACTAACTGACGGTTATGCTGCTGCGTCCAACCCCTAATTTGTCAAATTTATTCGCCAAACACCCCGAATTTGCTGAATTTGGCTCTCCGTTTTCCTGCCTCTTTTGAGTTCAGTTCCATCCGAACTAAAAACTGCCGAATCAGGGGAAATTCGGCTGTTTTTCGGTTTGGGACAAACCGAATTGACAGCCCTAGTCATGAGGCCGAACCTGGAGATGCCATACTGAAGAGCAGTTGAACTTCCACATACCAGTATGAATGGTAGCATATGGTATGCCTGAATGTGTGTAGTCACAGCTATGTTCCTCCGACGAGACAGACTATTCATCAGACTCAGAAAAATTGGAAAAATATGTTAGAAAAACATATTGAAATGAACTATGAACTAACATAAAATGCAGTTGAACTGTTTATACCAGATTATTTCCCATTTCCAAGAGGTAGGACTCACAATCAAGCATTCACTGAAATCTTAGAAAAATCTATCAATTATTTAGGTTAACTGATGGCCTTAAGATTACAGTCTTCACAATATTCCCCCAAACACAAGTATCAGGGCCAAAGCCTAAGACAGACCTGGAAATACCAGGCACACAGGCGCTTATAAAAGGAAAGATACAGCCTGCACTGAATGTAATCCTGAGTATAATCTCTGTTTGATAAGGGTATCAGAACTGGAAATCATTTCTACATATTACTATAAAGTAATAACGATACTTGGCATTTACATAGCACATTTGTAAAGAATTCACTGCAACTACAGTTCCTAAACAGGAACAGCGCTTGCTGAGTCAGAATGGCAAAGAAAAAAAGGAAGGGTTAATACTTTGAGACACTAAACTTCTCAGCAATGATTCTATAGACCTTTATTTCTTTTTACGCAAAAAACTGAGGATGAGTTAATGTTAACAATCTTCCAACATACAGATAACACCACCCTATTTATACCACTGTCTAAAACATTTGAAATTCACTAGAAAGAAAAAAAAATAAACCTGTTGCAGAGAAATGCAAGAGAAGACACTGTATGAACAGAGAAATGCCAGACAGACAAGTAAGGACGAAGGTTCCAGAGGAAACCACAGCATTAGTAATGAACAGGCTTTCTCTAATTATGCTGAATTAAAGACCTGTAGCTCTTGCTACAAAACTTAATTGTGTGGGGAAATTCCCCTTAGCTTGCAGTATTTGAGTCTGTATTTAACGCACTGTGCTTTCATTGGGTCACTAGTTTATTCTGACTGGAGGAATTAAAAGATTCCAGTGCAGAGGATGGGTCAACATTCCCAAGTAAAGCTTTTAAGTATGCCCTTTTTGATTGTATTCCACAAAGTATTTCCTCATGTTGTTTTAAAGACGGCAATCCAAGGGGTGCGTTCAGTCACAGATGCTATTATTTTCTTTGCCCATCTGTTGGCAACACCCAATGCAAAGCTTCCCCCTCCCTCCCGTCTGTGTCCACCAATCATTTATTTTGCTTTAATTTTTTTTCTTAATCGCCTGTGGTCTACCAAAGAAATGTTGGAACAATGGGACATTAGGACATTGGGACATTGAACTAACAAGTTGTGTGGGGATACCAATTAAACTATTTTTTTCTGGATACATTTCTTTCATTGCAGTGGTTTACCTGGGAGTGGATTTTATGACCTATCCATGGGACTTGTGGGCCAGCAGGGGTAAAAGAGTTTCCCGCTTTTGGGGGCTTGGGGAAAAAAGGGAAAGCGGCGAGGAGAGAGGGGGTCAGCAAGAGAGAGAGGGAGGTGGAAGGAGGCTGCAGGAGCCTTTTAATTAGCACAAGTCTCCCAAAAGGGTTCTCACACCACACAATCAGGCGTGCAGGGTTTCAATCTCCCGCCCTGTTCCTCTAGTCCCTAGGTTTTTTTTTGGGGGGGGGGTGCTTTTACTAATGAAGGAATGATAGGACGTTGGTCTCACCCCTGAGAGTACGGCGGCTATGTGATTCACACATTGATTTGTATGGCTTTTGATTATGGGGGGTGGGAGGAAGTGCCTGCGTGGAACATTGTGGGAAAGTTCTTCCGATATGCTGTGCAGTGACAGCAAAGCGCTTCCGCCGCCCCAGCACCACCACTCTTAAAATGGCAGATGAAAACAAAGGAACTTGGAAACCAGGCCAATCACAGTATCCTATCATTCCAAAGCTAGTGCTCAGACATAAAAAAAGAGGGGAGGCGGGGAAGCATCTGCAAGTAGGCATGACATGGTGCTTCCACGCATTCCTCCCCTGAATGTTTCGCACAAATGTGGAAGGTGCGGAATGAAAGTAAAACGTTATGGAAGCTTTGTGAATTTGCATGGTGCGATCATGAATTGCCAATATGCAGCCAAAACTCATACACCAAAGGCGATGATAACATGCTGTAAGTTCTTGGTGCAGTAACCCCCCAAAACAAAATATCTTAAGAGTATATATCTTAAGAGTGTAGTGTGGTTACTTGCATGATAACTAGAGCAAGCCCTGGTTCCCGGCTTGGCGGGAGCCTGATTTGCCGGCCGGGTTGGGAGGGAGCTGGGAAGCATGGGATGAGCTGCTCAGGCAGGCACATGTCAACAGCTTCTGGCCAGGTGACTTAGCCTTGTGCCTGCCTGCTGCTTGCTGCCCGGCCAATGGGGATGGTTCTCCTGGTTCAAATGAGCCAATGGGGAGGCTTTGCCTGTTGCTGGGTGGGAGGGGCTGGTCAGGAGGATCGGAGGGAGAAGTTTTCCATCTGCTCCTCCTTTGAGGCATATAAAGGGAGGGGCTTCGCCTTCAAGCTCAGTCCGTCTCTTACTTTGTTCAGAGACAGAGCTGAGCACCGAAGGTAAGGTTCAGACCTGGGACGAGGTCGGCTGCAACAGAAGTTTTTGGTGCCTGACTGGAGCGGGGAGCCGGTGTGGCTGGCGGATCTTTTCTCCGCAAGAAGATCTACGAGGCTTTTGCCCATCGTCCTCCTCCCTTTGTGGGAGGCTGGGAAGGAGCCAAATCACTGCCTCGTTTCAGAGGCCTTGGGCTGAAATCACTACCCTCAGCTGAGGGCAAAAAGGGCTCCCACTTGCGTATGGGAGTGCCACACCCTTAATATAAGGGTCAATACCTGAGCCTCTGCTTGCTTGTAGGGCTCCATTCTCTCTTATTGGGATAGAGAGCTGGAATCACTGCATAATCGGTCTGGGCCAGGTGGAGTGGATAGATTGCTGAAGAGTCATCATGCCCCCCAAAAAACATAGCTTCCCACCTAAACCTGGGTCAGCCCCCCGCACCAGGGGCAGGGCAGGGGCGCCTAGAAGGTCCTGGGTCGGTTTGGTCTCTGGAAGGAGGAGTGCAGAGGCTGTTTCCCCTGTTGAGGCTTCCAGGGGGGCAAGGCAGCTCAGGGGGAAACTAGCAATGGCCCAGCAGGGTCAGATAGATGAGGGGGAGTTGGCGAAAGGTGGTCAGGGGGAACAGCTATCCAGCCGGTGCCCCCTGGGCCACAGGATGCCACCTTGCAAGACTTGTCTGTGGCTGTTGAACAGCTGGCTAACAGGGTCGACCAACTTAGGTCACACCAGCAAGTGACAGCTGGTGAGAGGGCTGGCCTGAGTGGTTTATCCACAGTACATGGTCAGCAGGCCACTGCCAGGAGGAGGCGGAGGAGAGGGTTGCCTTCATCCAGCTCATTAGACTCCGATGGTAGGCCATGATTGCCTCGACACGGGGGTTGTCCAGCTAAGAAGAAGGGCAGTAAGAAGGCTGCTGGGAGGAGGCCAGCTGCAGTGACTGACAGCTCTAGTTCTGATGGTGAGAGATCATCAGGGGAATCCTCTTTGGAAAGGGGGGATGACTATTGGTTGGCAGCAGGTCCAGGGTTTGCCATCATGGGCCCTAGGCCGCAGAGCCTTACAGGTCCCAAGGGGAGGAATAAAGGATGCTAGGGCCATTTAGGAGCCAGGTCAGGAGGATAGCAGTGGTTCTCTCCCCCCTACATTTGGGGATGATGAAGATCCTCCAGGTATTCATCTTCCTAGGAGGATTAGGGAGGATATCCTGGATGGATACTATGTAGATATATTCGTTCTCTGCAGACCAAAGTCAGAGGAGGGGCGCAGGTCTCTGTCTTCCCATAAGGATAAAAGAAAAGACAAGCATGGGGTGGGAGCAAAAAAGTTTGATAAATGGCTGGCAGGGTACACCATTTTTATGGGGGTTGTGTTGTCAGCCTACCTGGAAAAAGGTTGGCATTTAACTAACCATTTAGGCAACGTTTTAAGGGCCCGCTCACTGGCGGGGGACCTGGCAGCCATTGAGTAGGACGAGGCATTTTGAAAGCGGGCCTCTCAGAATGAAAGGTCACATTGGGACCTAATTAATGACAAGCTTTGGCTTGTCAATGTTGGCCCTCACATTAAAGGTAAAGGGGATGGTGGTAAACCCACCCGCTGGAGCTGGGCACACAGGGACTCCAGCCATCGTATTTGTTGAGAATACAGGCAGGGTAAATGCCAAAGAAAGGTCTGCAGGTTTGAACATTGCTGTGAGACATGTTATGGGGCCCACCCACGTTCTAGTTGCCCCCAGGGTGGCCCAAGTCAGTCTTCCTTTCATGGCTACAGGCCAGGTCCCTCCGGTGTAAAAAGGGACGGGGGGGGGGCTTCCAACAATGCAGCAAGCAAGCGAGTGTGCAGTTTTGGCCCGGACTCCTGTAAAGCAAGAGGCTTTAATTCCCTTGAAGGTTTGTTATCCAGACAAAGCAGCAGCCAAGTATTTGTTGGATGGGTTCACCGAGGGCTTTTGCATACCATATTTCGTGCCAAGAGCACCCGTGCAAGCAGGTAACCTTAAATCTGCCAGAGAAATGCCTGAGGTGGTAGCCCTGAAAGTTAAGAAAGAACTTGAGGCAGGCAGGATGGCTGGGCCATTCCAGTCACCCCCCATCCCCAATTTACGTGTGTCTCCCTTGGGTGTTGTGCCCCAAAAAGGCTCCAGGGGAGTTCAGGTTGATCCACCACCTATCATATCCAAGGGGGGCCTGGGTAAATTATGCTATACCTACCGAACTTAGCACAGTGAGGTACGCATCTTTTGACCATGCTGTGGCCATTGTCCAGGTTTGTGGTCCTGGTGCCTTGCTTGCTAAATGTGATGTCCAGTCTGCTTTCAGGCTTTTACCGGTTCACCCAGATGACTTTTGTTTATTAGGTCTCCAATTTCAAGGTGCTTGGTTTGTGTACAAAGCAATGCCTATGGGCTGTTCTGTGGCATGCGCTGCATTCGAGGCTTTCAGTTCCTTTCTGGATTGGGCATTTCTACAGTTACCCATTACCAGGACCACTTTCTTTTTGTTGGGCCTGCCGACACCCCGGTTTGCACCAATTTATTGGCTACTTTTATGGGTTTGGCATGTGAGTTGGGGGTACCGCTAGCTTCAGAAAAAACAGAGGGTCCCTCTCCTAACCTGGTTTTCTTGGGGATTGAGTTAGACACTATGGCAGGCACTTCCCGATTGCCTGAGGACAAACTGTTGGCCTTGAGGGCATTGTTATCCATACTATTAAACAGAAACAAATGCACACTGCGTGAGATGCAGTCTGTAATCGGACACTAAAACTTTGCCTGCCAGGTAGTATCACCTGGTGGGGCCTTTTGTGCCCATTTATCTAGATCTACCACAGGTATTAGGGCCCCACATCACTGACTTCGGCTCACAAAAGGCATCAAGGAAGACCTGTGAACCTGGTTGCAGTTTTTGGAATAATTTAATGGTCTTTCGCTCTGTCAAGAGCGCAGGTTGTTGGGGCGGGATTTGCAGGTCCAATCAGACACAGCCGGGAGCATCGTATTTGGCATTTACTTTGAGGGCAAATGGTGTGCCCAGCGATGGCCAGAGCACTGGTTGGGGTCGGATATTTGCCGTGATTTAACTTTTCTTGAATTGTTTCCCCTAGTAGTAGCTGTTTGCATGTGGAAGGATGACTTTTGTAATAAAAAAGTATGTTTCTGGTGTGACAACCAGGCAGTTGTGGGGTTGTCAACCGGCAGTCCTCCAAATCAGAACAAGTAATGTGATTGGTGAGACATTTTGTACTGTCATGCCTGTCAGCTAACACCACTTTTACCACACAACATGTGCCTGGCTTGGACAACTGTTTAGCCGACGCTTTATCTCGATTGCAGCTGGACAAGTTTCGCCATCTGGCATCAGAAGCAGACCGCCTGCCTGTGTCATGCCCAGAGGAGTTGTGGGCTCTTGTGGACACGCCATAATTCAAGGAATCTGTGACTCAATTTCCTTGGCTACTTTACGGGCATACTCAGCAGCAGCATCAAACTTTTTGAGGTTTTCCACAAATAATGGGGGTTCTGGCACATGGCCAGCTACAGAGCTGATGGTTTTGCAATATTTAGCTCATTTGAGGGGCAGAAGTTTTGCAGCCCGGACCATTGGTGTCCACATGGCCACCATATCCTTCTATTGCAAAGCACATGGTTTCCCTGACCCATGTTCGTCTTTCAGGGTCAGAAGAGCAGTAATGGGCTGGCAAAGGGCAGCCCCAGTAGCACAGGACATTCGGAGACCAGTGAGCTTGGAAATGCTGTCGGAATTGACCACTGGTTTACACAGTCTCTGCTGGTTGCCATTCGAGGCATGCTTATTTGAAGAGGCATATGCAATAGCCTTTTTTGGGGCCCTCACGTTGGGGGAATTGGTGGCTCAATCTAAGTATGACCAGACAGGACAGGCGTTGTTTTTTGGGGATGTTTCCCTCTCCAACAGCACAATAAAATTAAAATTACAGAGTCAAAAACAGATCAGGGAGGAAAAGGAGCTCTGATACAGCTCCATGCCACTACAGGACATGGTCCATGCCCAGTCAGGGCTCTGAGGCAATTTACAGACGTTCGCCCTGGCCTTAAGGGTTATTTGTTTATCCATGAGTACGGTTCCCCCCTAACTTGTTACCAATTTATCAGTGTGTTTGTGGGGGGGGCTGGACAGACTGGGGTTCCCTGCATCAGAATTTGGGGGACATTCATTCCGGATTGGAGCGGCCACCACCACTGCTGGGGTGGGACTTTCTGATGGCTGGATTCAGGCCATCATCCGATGGCGTTCGTCAGCATTTAGAGCTTACATCAGACCTAACCATGTTGTTGTTTAATTATACGTTTAAGTTGTAGGTCGTCTAGGAAGAATTTGGATCGTGGGACATAGTATTGTATTTTGGGCAGGACAATATGCCATGACATCCGGCTGGGGAAGGCATTTGGGCCTCGAATCAAAGGTCCGAATTTACTGGACAGGACAACGTGGCATGCATTGGGATTCATTTATGCCAGTGGCGTTGCGGATAGTTAAAAGGTACGGCACTTCACATGCCTTGGTCCTCCAGTTGGGGGAAAATGACCTGTGCAGCAGATCATGTAAAATGTTGGCTATTGAGGCTAGCCAGGATTTGATGGCTTTGGCAGCGGCATGCCCAAGCATGATGATATTTTGGTCGGATATGTTGGAAAGGCGGTGTTGGAGAAGTGCCAGGAACATGCGGCGGGTCGACGTGGCAAGGAGGAAGGCCACCAACAGTATTGGCAAAACGGCGGTCTCGCTGGGTGACGCTATCATCAGGCACTAGGATATTTCATTCCATTAGAAGGCTTTGTTTCGCCCAGATGGCGTACACCTCACCAATTGGGGTTATGGTCTTTGGGGCTGTGATCTTTGGCGGAAGCAGTCCAGTCCCAAGTTGTGAGCCTGGGCTGCTTTTTTAGCGGGTGAGCATGGAGCTGTTGTCAGTTTGGGGGGGAAAGCGGCTTGCAGGCCCCTTTCTCCTAAATGTGGGGACCCCAATAAGGGGTTTTGGGGTGAGGCTTAGAGGGACATGCCAAGGTAGGAGGCAGGCAACCTCTTCCCCAAATGGCGGGGGAATACTCCTAGTGGTTAACATCCTCGGGAGTTCCCAGTACCGCCATCTCTGGATTCCTACGCCGGGACCGCCATGGGTACAACGTACATCTTGCCGCATTGGGGTCGGCTCATGTACCTGATACAGCTACCATGCATGCCAAGGCTATCACAGCTGTCACCAATTTAATTGTGGCCAAATAAATATCCAATACAATCTTCCAAATGTTTAATTCCAATGTTTGAATGTTAAATAATGTTAAAGGTTGTTAATAAAATTACGTTCAAACTTAAAGTTGAGTTTTGGTTATATGAGCCCCTGGCCTGGCAAATGTATCAACACAAGTCAAGAAGGCACTCAGAGACATTGGGTCTGAAAGGGGGAGGTTAGTTTCTTCCCTTCCTTAAATGGCATCCTGAGCTAATTTTCATTAAACCACTCCTTGCTTTTAAAGACAAAGAGGCCCACAGTTCCTTAAGGGCTGGTTTATTACCAGGTGAGCTTTCAGAGACAAGCGTTGTCCCTGGGAGCCACTCCCAGAGAGACCTGGCAACTCTAACAGAGCTGCTGAGAGCCACCATGGGCCCCTGGGCAAAAATTCCATCTGCCCTGCTCCAATATGACTCTGATTCAAATCAAATAACATTAACAAAACAAATCACTTGTTTGGCTGTTACCATGCATCTAAAAAAATAAATAAATTGGCAGGGAAACCATAAACTGCTGGAAATAATGACCTTGTTAGGAGGCTGTATCCTTGAGATGACTGGAGTTTATCCTGGCTAGCAGGATTTGAGAAACAAGTGTTTTCCCCCAGCCTCATAATAAACGCTGCAGAAAGGCCTGACCATCAGAACCTGACCAAAGGCTGTTTACTGTACTCCTAGTAGCTGCACCTAGTGGCTGCAGTGCAGAACTACATAGAAAAAAAGTGAATATTCTGTGAATGCTGCATGATGCTGTCTTCTGGGGCCCTCCAGTTGACTTGGGCCCCGGGAATTTTGTCCCCTCCCGCCCCCCCCCCCCCGCCTGTGGATGGGGCTCAGGAGAAAATAAGGCCACACCAGTAGGCAGGAAGGGCAAGAAGATCATGGTACCAGGTAGAGAGTTCATTTAGTCCGTCTAGATCCCAACGTGTTTCGCATGCAGCTTCGTCAGGGGATCTAATATAAAACATAAAATGCAAACATAAATGCATACAAATATATAAAAATCAATAATTATTGCATTCAAAACTTATAAAAAACAATTTAAAAACCAGATGAACCGGATGGCATATCATTAGGGTTGCCAGGTCCCTCTTCGCCACCAGTGGGAGGAACCTGAGGAGGGCAGGGTTTGGGGAGGGGACGGACTTCAATGCCATAGAGTCCAATGGCCAAAGCAGCCATTTTCTCCAGCTGAACTGATCTCTATTGGCTGGAGATCAGTTGTAATAGCAGGAGGACTACAGCTAGTACCTGGAGGTTGGCAACCCTACAAATAAGGTTTTCAACTGGACAGGAAAAGAAATCTGATCCTTTTTGACAGTAGTTTATAAAGCTTTTCATGGAGGGGTGCTCAATAACATCACCGCAGAATTGTTGCAGATCAAATTTATATTAACGGGACAGCTGGAAGCTGGAGACTTTCCTAACAAAAACAGTCCTTGGAGGCAGTGGGCCTGTACTCCCTTCAGAAGGTAAAGCAGACTGTGAAGTGCAATTAAAAGCTGTCTATAATTGTCACCAAATGGCTGATTCATTCATGCCTAACTTGTAGCAACAAGATCTTCAGCACAGGACTCAAGAGACAGCAGTCTACTGGCAAAATTCCTCTTCCGCAAGAGGCTTTGGTGTTCAAAACATGGCAACTAATCACATTCCCTATAGACTGTTGCTCACTGTAAACAGGAGGTAGCCTTGGATTGGATCTTGCAAGCAGGGGCAGTAGCTGAGTGCTCAGCCTTTGAAGAAGGAACCACTGCTGCAAGTCTGTTCTTGTCATATCGACAACAAAGCATAGTCTTTTAACAATTGTTTATTGAAACAAGGGCATTTGAGCAGTTATATACTTGCTGTGTTGATACGGCGTCTTTCTGACTTTCACTAGTTACATGAGAAACAGCATGCCGTGAATTATGAAATACTCCTAACGAAAATCACCACGTGATTATGTGGTCACGCCGTGAGTTTCCTCATTTTTGCTCCACATATTTGACTGCAGCACTAGGGAACCACACAGTGTGACCATATCATGTCACATCACACAGTGAGTTTCACTAAATATTACAGGGTGAATAAAAGAAGGGGGGATTAGAAACGACCCTCTGTGTCATCCATTCTACATCATCTAGAGTTCTAGGCTTCTTCCCTGGAGCTTTTAAAGCAGAGGCTAGATGGCCATCTGTCAGCAATGCTGATTCTATGACCATAGGCAGTTCATGAGCAGGAGGGCATCTTGGCCATCTGCTGGGCATGGAGTAGGGGGTCACTGGGGGTGTAGGGGGAAGGTAGTTGTGAATTTCCTGCATTGTGCAGGGGGTTGGACTAGATGACCCCAGTGGTCCCTTCCAACTCTATAATTCTATGATTCACATATGATTCACGCAAGCAGGATTACAAAATCATTCTGCCTTCCATTGCACTTCATATTCGTTGGGAACAAACAACAGTTACATTTATATATGAGAGGCCAAAGTTATATGAAGGATTTGGGAATAATTGGTTTATTAAGGGAAGTGAGGTTAATTCATTGGTATCCCAACCTTGCCCTAAAGGAAGGTTGGATCATCAGGTTCTAAAAAAAAATTTCAGTCAGGCAGAGCTTTAAAAAAAAAAATTCTTTCAAAAATAAACATCAAACACAGCCTGCCCATCTCAGCAAAGTAATCTTGTTACCGGGCACATTTGCAACAGCTGTTACATGCTTGCTGTAATTCAGGTTCTCTTACCATACCAGTCCAATGTTTAAAAGCCTATATCAAATTAAGCAATGTGTGCCATAACCTTTCACTTCTAATTCACAGTTAAGGGTGAACAAACGTACTAACATTCCTTCCGAAAGTGTCCAGCAGCTTAAGGGAAGAAGTGTGGGTGGACAGAATGTGTAGAAGCAAGTCTGAAATCTTTAGCATGCGGATTGATTTTAAACTTGCTTTTAAGGTCCTGTTAGTACTGTGCATGTCTGCTGAGAAATGTGCCATTTTACTCAATGGGGTTTACTCCCATGGAAGCGTGCACAGGATTTAGGGTTGCCAATAGGCAAGGAAGATGTCCCATCCCTTGATAAGAGGCTTAATGTGTGGAAAAGGGGTAGTTGAAGCATTTCAGGGCATGAAGGTAAATGACACCATCTTGTAAATATCCCATTATTTACCTCCTTGCCCTGAAAAGGTTCAATTGCCCCCTTCTATTAAGCCCCTGGAAAGGGGCAAGACGTTTTTCTCCATGCCTGTTGACAACCCTAAAGGATTGCAGCATCTGTCATGACATGGTTTCATTGCATTACACCCCTGTCAAACAGAACGGGTGTGGATGATTCTTTGCCATTTCATCTGATTGGAAGGAGGTGTCCAGTGGGGTGCCACAGGGCTCAGCTCAGGCCCTGGTACTTTTCAATAATTTTTTATAAATGATCTGGATGAGGGAGGGGAGGGACTACGAATTAAATTTGCAGATGACACCAAATTGGGAGGAGTAGTGAACGCCCCAGTAGTGAACGCCCCAGCAGATAAAGAATGCAATGAGATCTGAACATACTGGAAAAGTGGGTGGATGTGAACAAAATGCAATTCAACAAGGATAAGTGCAGAGTTCTACATTTGGATAACAAAAATGAGAAGCACGCATACTGGGGGATACGCTTCTGGGTAGCAGTGTGTGTGAACAAGATATAGGGGTACAGGTGGACTGTAAGCTGAATATGAGCAGTCAGTGTGATGCAGCAGCAAAAAAGGCTAATGCAGTCTTGAGGTGTATCAACAGAGGCATAACATCCAAATCGCAAGATGTCATAGCCCCACTGTACACCACATTGGTCAGGCTGCACCTGGAGTACTGTGTGAAGTTCTGGAGGCCTCACTTCAAAAAGGATGTGGACAGAATGGAGCGGGTGCAGAGGAGAATGACAAGGATGATCAGGGGCCTGGAGACTAGGCTCTATGGTATTTTATGCACGGTCGTTTTAACCTCCTTTATTCCCCATTTCAGCCAGGATCAATTTTTTCAGTATGCACAATATCTCAACGCTGTTTCGATGCAAAAAGAACCTGGATTTTCCCATTCCTCTTCTGGCCCAAATTAAACCATTCATCCTGGCTCATTCCGGAGTCATAGAGTGTGCATACTCCGTTCTCGGGTTGAGCTTCCTTGCACCATCACGCCCCACCCTTTTCCACCCTCCTCTTCAAAGCAGCATGCAGAGGAAAACAGAAGATTGGCTTCTCTCACAGCCAATCACAAAGCAGCGTGTAAAGAGGCGGGGATTCAAGTGCTTCCTGCTACCTCGATGCTCTTTCTGAGCAAAAGAAAGGCTTTTTAAAAACGAGGCTTGGATTCCCCCCCCCCTTCGTTCAGATTGCTCCGTTTTTTGTTTTTTGTTCTTAAAATGTTTTTTTATGTGGCAGTTGGGTTTGGGGGGAAGGAAATCTTCTCTCACGGGGAGCAGTGTGAGGTAAGCCAATTACAGAGCAGCATTTAAAGGGGGTGGGATTTGATTTGAGCTTGGGAGACTGTTTTTCTGTATTCATGGTTTGATTAGCACACAGTTTCGTCCCTAATCATTCAAGCCAATGCGTACAGTTTCCCCCAACCCGGGTTACTTTAATGTGCAATGAACAGGTCCAAGCAGGGAGATCCAGCCCATGCATAAAAGACCTATATGAGGAAAAGCTGAGGGTCCTGGGATTGTTCAGTCTGGAAAAGAGGAGATTGAGAAGAGGAAATTGAGAGGGGACATGATTGCTCTCTCTTTAAGTATTGGAAAGGCTGTCACTTAGAGGTGGGCAGGGAGATGTTCCTGTTTGCAGAAGAAGATAGGACTCACAATATTGGATATAAATTACAGGTGGAAAGGTAACCACTGGACATTAGGAAACATTTTTTTTACAGTTAAGAGCAGTACAGCAGTGGAAGTGGCTGCCTAGGGAGGTGGTGAACTCCCCATCACTGTGCCCCTTGTTCTTAGTCTTCAAGCAGTGGCTGGATGAGCACTTGTCAGGGATGCTTTAGGCGGATCCTGCATTGAGCAGGAGGTTGGACTAGATGCCCTGCATGGCCCCTTCCAACTCTATGATTCTTGCCACTTATGTCTTCATAGCTGAACTGAGGCATGTAACAATTGCCTGGAGAAATCCATGTAGTCTAGAGTTCTGTATTCAGCTAATGACAGGGTATCCTTATTCTTCTCTTTGCCTTTTGGTTCTGTTGTCTACAACTGCCTCCCATGTTTTAGGGATTAGAGCTGTCTCTCAGCTTCAGTTCCCCATCTATGAAACATAAATAGTGCAGTCTTGGCTCAAAGGGTATGTTTATCTTTTTTTTTAAAAAAATAGCACACTTCCATACTGCCTCTCCAGAACAGAGCTGACTGGAGGAGAAACATAAAAATCAGGGTTACCAACTACCTGGAGAAAAAATGCTGTTCCTTTAATGGAGTATTAATAGTATGTTATTTAGCTCCATGCCATGAAAAGTTTTGGCTGCCCATTTCCACTCATTAAACCACATTTAAAGGACTAGGACATTTTTCTCCAGGCTTGTTAGCAACCATAAACAAAACTGAACTCTAGTGTGCAGTGTGTGTGGTTAATTACTAAAAGGGGATCGGGCTACATGAATGTTTTTCTTGGAAGCTTCTAAGAGGCATCTGGCTGGCTGCTATTTGTTATAGGATATGCTGGCCCGTGTGGACTGTTGGCCCGATCCAGCTCTAAAGTTTTTTTGTTTTGTTTTTTTTGCATGAATTTAGGGCACAAAACATTGCTGTTTGTGAAAGATCCCTGGTTTTCAAAACACACTCTTCAAATTTCTCAGTTCCTGGAAAGCACAAGCTAATGTTTCACTGCCTTGTTTGCTATAAATCAGCCTAATTTAGACGCATGACACCATGCCGTTTCTGGTACTAATTGTGCATTAGTGTGACATTGCCAGGACTTATACTTCTAAAGACAAATGACCCACATATCCCAGGACTATTAAAAAAAATTATGGGTGATATGTGTGGGAAGAGAAAGCAAATTAGTCGCAGCTTGGGTTTCGCAGGTAGCCAATTTAGTCATGAGTTGTATTTCG
This sequence comes from Euleptes europaea, assembly GCF_029931775.1. Taxonomy (NCBI): domain Eukaryota; kingdom Metazoa; phylum Chordata; class Lepidosauria; order Squamata; family Sphaerodactylidae; genus Euleptes; species Euleptes europaea. The sequence goes on along the minus strand of NC_079316.1, from coordinate 29,373,511 downwards.
AATAGTGGCAAGGGGGATAAAGAACATATAGATGATCCATTTGTAAAAGAACCTGTTAAATTACTGGGAAGCCTGGCCTGAAAATAGTCTCATTAAATTAGCATTATATTAGATAGGTCATTATACACTGCCAGGCTTAATTTCCACTGTGAATATTGTAGTTTCACTGGTGCAGATAAACTCCCAGTTCTTCCTTCCAAACCCACCAATTTCAAAGTCTGGAGACTTCCATATGGGTTTATTAGCCCTGGGTTTAATGCTGTTTTCCTGCACACCCACCCGGAGCATCATGGTGTATTTGTACACCTCTGGGGATTTCCCTGTATTTTCTCTGATCTTTCTCAAGCCTGCTTTGATCCAAAGTTTGGAAAAGATTATAGTAAAGCTGTGATGGCTGCCATGTCAGCAGGAAAGTTTGGATTTCCCTACACACATGGCTGCCATTTTCCTTGACTCTTTCCCTACAGCAGCCATTTCTTTCCCCACCACAGGGGCTTTTTTTTTTTTAACTTTGGTCATTTATCCATGGCTGTTTCCTTGCAGTAACCCCACCAACTACTTTGGGGCTTTGCCTTGATCATGCATGCATTTTCCGACTGTCAGAGGTCACCTCACTCTTCCCTCGCATTTCCGTGCATTTTGCCTGTATTTTCTGGATTTGTGTTTAGCCAGCATCCAGAAAACCCAGGCAAAATGCATGGAAACGTGCGGGAAGAATGAGGCGACCTCTGACGGTTGGAAAATGCATGCATAATCAAGGCAAAGCCCCAAAGTAGTCAGCAGGGTGACCACGAGGAAACAGCCATGCATAAATGGCCTTTGTTTGGTTAAATGTTACAATAAGTATAAAATGTCTTGTGAATTTCCTTTTTTCATTTTTTAAAAAAAGTTTCTTGCCCTTTCCATTGTAGAGATACAAGGGGGAAGGGATATCTCTATAATAGAAGGGCTGGAGACTTAGGTTTTTAAAAAAACATATAAAGCTGGAAATTAACAGAATGTGTTATGCTTACTATTATAATGGTATATTAATATAGCAATAGTAAATTGGTTTTTTTAAATTGAAAAACCTGCAGTTGCCCAAAGGAGAGGGATGGCCAATGATGGAGGACTAGGGCAGGAAATCTGCAAAGGAAAACTGCCGCAGGGAAGCCCTGTTGCTACTACACATTATTGGCAGGTGCACTGGAAACAGAGAAACCACACAAGCCTGTTCGCATGTGGAAACCACCTCTTTTTCTGTGCTGGAAATTCACAATGGCTGGATGGGAAAACTCTTGTACATACAGGTAAGAGGGGGAAAGCTAGATGTAGCTGAATGCATAAGATAATATACAAACTCAGACAATAGTGCTCGAAGTTTGCAAGACAGCACTTGTGAAACTAACAAGGATTTTACTTTTCTACTTCTGCAGTGAAGAAATTGACAAGGATCTTTCTGACAAGAGGCTACTGTTGATTCCTGCAATATGGGCAGAAGGTTTAGAGTTATCTGTACCCTCGAGTGGAGACTAAACAGAGGGCATATCACTCCAGTCTTGGTCTATCTACACTGGCTCAACATTTGTTTTAAGGCCCAAGTCTAGATTCTGGTTTTGACCTTTAAAGCCCTATACAGCTTGGGGACCAGCATAGCTGAAGGACCGCCTACTCCCATACAAACCTACCCAATCACTCTGGCCATCTTCCAAGGCCCTAATTCAGGTGCCCTAGCCTTAGGCAGGTGGAAACCAGAAAAAGTGGGTCTTCTTGGCCATGACACCAAACCTGTGGAACTCCCCAGAGATATCAGTCTGTTCCTTTCTGTCACTGTCTTCTACCAGTGAGTGAAGTCTTTTTGGCTTTGTCTGGTGTTCCTTCAATGACCCCCTCCTTCCTGCTGTTTGTTGTAATTACTGTTTTTGTGCTTTTACATATGTATTTTGGTTTTATCCGTTTTTTATTATTTGTTTTATAATGCTTGTTTTAACTATTAGCTGTCATGATAGGGCAGAAAGGTGGGGTAAACAAAACTGTAGATAGATAATGGTGGTGGGAAGCGCCATCAAGTCATAGCTGACTTATGGTTACCCCCATAGGGTTTTCAAAGCAAGAGATGAACAGGTCTGGTTTCCCATTGTCTGCCTGTGTAGCAATCCTGGACTTCCTTGGTGGTCTCCCATCCAAGTACTAACTAGGGCTGACCCTGCTTAGCTTCCAAAATCTGACAAAATCAGGCTAGCTTAATACACAGCCTTTTTCAAAATGTAAATTGTGGCCCGAGCAAATGGTTATACTGCCCATGCCCTTCTGCATATAAAAATGTCAATGCATACATCTCATCCCTTCAACTATAATGTGCATCGATTTTTGAGATATTTAAAAAAGTAAAATGAGCACATCGCAGAAAAAGTCAGGCTATCTGAGACTCTCTGCAGGCATTCCAAAGATATCCAAGAAGATAGGGTGGGAATGCAGTGAACTCTGCAGAAGAAGCCCACCCTCCACATGCCTACATTAAATGATAAGCTTAAATGCTATTGAACATTGTGAGCATCCATGGGGTGGGGGAACTGTACAGTTTTGCTGTCAGTGAATATGCACTATTTGTCAACATGAATACCAACTTACAACTGAGCAAACATGTTACATTATTTATATGTTAAAGGTAATTATCATTTACAGATCTCAGCATCGCCTCATTAGCAGTCAGTGTGGATCAAAGATAACATTAACAAGCACAATAAAAACCAGCAGGATGGCAATCATGATGTGAAATATGGGGGGAAATGCCTCTCAAACATAGGAAGCTGCCATCCTTGATAGAATCATCATGAGGCAAGGAGACAGTCATTTTTTTTAAAAAAATGAATTCTTATGACATAATGAGAAAGCTCTGCAAAGCTTTCATGTTTACTTGCTCTTCTGCATCCCTAACACAGTGAAATAGCCAAGCTATTGCTAATTTCATAGCTGTATCTCTGTTTATCTCTGTTTTACCATATGGTGTATGTGAGTGTATATTTTATAAGAACAAGTCACCATGGAAGATTATTCATCTGCCCTACTCTGTCCCCAAGGCTTAGTGGGATAACCAGTTTAGGGAATGCAGTAAAAACAGAATGCACAATGGAACTCAGGGCTTCGGGGCTTCCTTTTGATTATGCATGCCTTTTCGGCTCATCAGAGGTCACCTTGCTGTTTCCACATGTTTTGCTCACATTTTCCAGACTCTAGCTAAAACAGCATTACGGAACGACCTTTTGCCAAGAGTTGTTGTCAGGGTCAGACTAAGACATGGTGAGGCCCTAAGTCAACAACCCCCAATACTGAGTCTGTAAGAACGTTTGGAATTTTGAGAGAAGATAGCTTCCACAGGAGGTGAAGCCAAGTACAAAATAGCTGCCGCAGGAGGTGGAGCCAAGCATATATACAAATGTAAGAGGAATGGGGAATTAAAAAACACGTGCACAGAGAGAAGTCCGGGGGGGGGGGGCAACATACAATCTCACACAGCAGAATACCAAAAGGAAAAGGGGGGAAATAAAACACACAGAGGAAGAAGAAGGCCAGGGAAGGTATAAAAAACACATATACAACCACCAAGAGGGAATAAAACACATACAGAAGATGGCCAAGTGTGGGGGACAGGGTTGCCAGGTCCCTCTTTGCCACTGGCGGGAGGTTTTTGGGGTGGAGCCTGAGGAGGGCAGGGTTCAGGGATGGGAAAGACTTCAATGCCATAGAGTCCAATGGCCAAAGCGGCCATTTTCTCCAGGGGAACTGATCTCTATCGGCTGGAGATCAGTTGTAATAGCAGGAGATCTCCAGCTAGTACCTGGAGGTTGGCAACCCTAGTGGGGGAATAGAAGATTAAAACACGTACAATAAGACCAAGGAAGGAATAAAACATCACACAAGCAACCCAAGCGATGAGGGAATATTAAATCACAGGGTGGTGGTTGTTTTTACTATCCCTGGCACCTCACCGTCCCCACTTGGGAGCAACAGGAATTTAAGCACTTCTCCACTTTACTTCCTGCTGCAGCTTTAAGGAGAAGTGCTTATACTCCTCCTGCTACACTGGGGTGGCTGATCAGGGCACTACTGCTCCCTCCTCCCTCACACACCACCAGACAGCTGATCCTGGCACCACTGCTGATGCGCTGGTGTTCTCTCCTCCCCCTGCAAGACAGCTGATCAGGGTGCCCCCTCTGCTGCCTTTGTGTTATGTCACCCCCAACATCTCATATCTGACTAGTCGGCCCTGTCTGCAGGATCCTGGATCTTTCTCCAGTGAGGAGTTGGGAGGATCAAGGTGAAAAGCCCGTTTATTTGTATGAAGGAAGCCATGCATTGGTCCTTTCTTCAAAGTAGCTTCACCTACTTTCCTGAAACACATGGCAGGCACCTGGGGAAATGACTGCTGGCATCACGGTGACTGCAGGCAATGTGTTCAGGAACACTGTCATAAGCTATATCATGTTTAAAAGACCCTATAGCATTACAAAACAACAACAACTGGTAAAGCTTTTCTCCCTCTCTCATAATACTAGAATGTGGGGTCATCTGCTGAAGCTGGAGGGTGAGAGATTCAAAACATATAAAAGGAAGTATTTTTTCACACAACACATAGTTAAATTGTGGAACTCCCTGCCCCAGGATGTGGTGATGGCTTCCAACTTGGAAGGCTTTTATGAGGGGAGTGGGCATGTTCATGGAGGAGATGGCTATCCATGGCTACTAGTTAAAATGTATACTAGTCATGATGCGTATCTATTCTCTCCAGGATCACAGGAGCACGCCTATTATATTAGGTGCTGTGGAACACAGGCAGGATAATACTGCTGCAGTCGTCTTGTTTGTGGGCTTCCTAGAGGCACCTGGTTGGTCACTATGTGAACAGACTGCTGGACTTGATAGACCTTGGTCTGATCCAGCATGGCTTTTCTGATGTTCTTAATTTCTATGGAGGGGGGAAATGGAAATTATCATATAGTATTACCATAACCCTTTCAAATTGATCCCTCCCCCTTACATAACCCAATTATTTAATTCCAGATGAAAAACTCTGAAAGAAAGAAAGAAAGAAAGAAAGAAAGAAAGAAAGAAAGAAAGAAAGAAAGAAAGAAAGAAAGAAAGAAAGAAAGAAAGAAAGAAAGAAAGAAAGAAAGATGTATATGCACATTTAAATTTAATTTAATTACTGGAGTCTTGATATGTTTATATTGAATTCTTGCCAAACACCATAAATTGTGCAGCAGAGTACAAACAGTTTCCAATAGACCATTTTATATTTGCCTCATGTTGAGTTTCCCCTTAGTATGAATCAACTTGTTGTCTATATTAGACACTATCAAAGTGTTTGGGGGAACCCTGGGGTTCCTTGAAAGCTTATCAGAGATTGTAAATGAGTAAAGCAGTCATGGTAGACAGAGCTCCAGGAAGACATTGCTACCAATTTTCTGGAGCAATGTGCAGCCAAAGAAGAAAAGCTTAAAACATAATAATATTTTAGGTATACTTTATGATGTGGCCCAATTGTCACTGATACTGGGCATAAACTGTGTACCCTAGAGCATGGTGCAAAACCTAGCCAGAGTTAGTCGTGCTCTGATTGCATCTAGACATGATTACTGCAATGAGTTCTATATGGGGCCGCCTTTGTTTAAAATCTTCATTTAATACAGAATGCTGTAATAAGACTGCAGTCTGATAAACCTGAGCAAGAACATATTTGAACAAGCTGCATCAGCTGTTCCCCCCCCCCCCCCGATTATAATGTGAAGAGTTTGTGATTATGTTTCAAAGCTCTGACAGGAATGGAACTGGACTGATTGTCCCCATGTGAATCTACCTGAACATAGAGATCAGCATCTGGAGCCCTGTTAAATGTTCATTGCTTTACACAAGTGAGGTGGATGGCCATGAGAAACAGTGCCCTTTATGTGGTGACCCCTCTCAGTAAAATGCCCTTCTGGTTACTATATAGTAACATTTCTGCTGAGTTTTAGGCATGAGGTTAAAAATGTTTTCATATTCTCAGACTTTTGGTAGGTCATTTGAGTGTGCCTGCCTGTCTTTCTTGGTTGAATTTTACTGCTTGGTTATTTGATCTTCCCACTGCTGAATTCTATGGCTACTCATTAAGTGATCCCATTGTTTCACTATTTTTAACTATGGTTTTATTCTGCTAAATGGTATTATCTGCTGCTAAATTTGTTTTATACAGTCTTTTAATTGTTGCTGTTTATTCGGTTTAATGTTATTCTGCAGGTTTAATTGGCTTTTCACTGACTGTAACTGTTTTGTGGTTATTCTATGCTTCAATAACTTTTTGATAAAGAGGTATTATATAAATGACTTCAATAAATAAATTTATCCTCTGATTTACTGAGAGCAGTTAACAAAGTAATGTTCTTTAGAGGATTAATCTTTGAAAATAATTGGTCTTAATCTGTCTCTGTGACCAAGTTGGCCAACAGGAAAATGCTACCGGAACAGCCTGGGTGAAGACCAGTACCATCCTGGCTGCCATTTTTCTTGTCTATCACATTTTTATTTTGCCCTTCCTCCCAGGAACTCAGGATGGAGATCATAGTTCTTTCCCTTCAATTTTATTTTTTGTAAAAAACTATTTTGATTTATATTGTATCACAGAAAACAACACACTTAGTCTGACACAATCACAAAGGTTAACATTCCAGAGTTCTATAATCAAAGTCCAATTTCTAACAAATCCCTCCTATATTACACTCACAAATACCATATGATATAGGATGTACTGAGGGCATAAACAGACAGTATCTGCCGTAGTGAACTTTGACTACTCACAAAGAAAGATGGCACAAATGTTGCTGCGAATATGTTCAACGGTCGAATTTACTGTGTTTGAAGGTGGTGACCAGATGTGTTTGAAGGTGGTGACCTGATCACTTGATCTGTTCAATTCATTCTGAACAGCTATGAATGCCTGCCGAATCGATTTGCATCTGGTTTTCCCAAAATTGCATGCATATAGATGCTGCTGATTGGCAGCTGTTAGCTTCACTAAGGACTACTTAGTCAGACGCTGAAGAGTGAGATTTTATTGAAACACAGCATTTATTGATGAAAGATTTATAAGATCAGTGAGTGATCTAAATGTTTACCTAAAAATTTGCTTGCTGAGCAAAACTGTTAAGCAGCAAAGATGGCGGGTAGTAGAACTCAATTGGGCCCTGTGAGAACACACATGCACAACAAGCCAATTCTTCTGTACTGCGCGGTTAGTAAGGAGTACAATGAAACAACCTGTTGAACACATACAAACAGGTTGATGAATTATTGAAAAATCAGGTCTCTGTTCGCAACCAATGAACAGGGCACAAGCTGAACTTGAGGGTGTTCGTGCATCCCTACTTACAAAAGCTTATACCCTGGAAACATTTGTTGATCTTTAAGGGGCTACTGGACTTGAATTTGTTCCGTTACTATAGACTAACCCAGCTACCCACGTGAAACAGGCAAACATAATGGAGATCATGAAACACTGTTTCTCTGAAGAAATAAATTGCATGCACACAGATCCTCAATTCAGATAGAAGTCATGTAGGGAACTTTCAGGGAATTTAACACTCAGCTTTGCTAAATGAAACTGGGCTTTCCATACAGGGTTACCAACTTCCAGGTGGTGACTGTAGATCTGCTATTACAACTGATCTCCAGGTGATTGAAATCAGTTCCCCTGGAGAAAATGGCCACTTTGTCAATTGGACTCTGTGCAATTGAAGTCGCACCCCTCTCCAAACCCCACCCTTCTCAGACTCCACCCCCAAAATCTCCAGGTATCTCCCAACCTGGAGCTGGTTACCCAGACTATTTCCATACCATTAGCAGCATTTTAGAGGGGGAAATGAATCCTTTAAAACCCACCCCCCTTTAAATTGCTATCAACAATCCAAGGAATCTGGTTTTGATTTGCAAAATTAGTTTGGGATGAAAGGGTTAAGTCCTCTATGGGGGGTCTTTGTGTGGCTGCGTATATGAATATTTTGTCTTTTACACATCTGTGATCTTCAGTTTTTTTCTGAGAGTGTGACTGGTCCAAAATAGCCAATGGTTGAACACAGATTTTAAACAGGCCTCCCTAGCTCAAAGTCCAGCATTTTAGCTGCTACATCAAGGGGGTGCTCTGCCCCAAAGTCACTGACCCCCAGACCCACCACACTTCCTGACCTGCTCTGACTAACTGCACCATGTCTGGGCCCACCCCACGTAATGACCCTGACTCTGCACAGATGTATTTTTTTTTTTATTTCAAAAGCTGGTAATTCCACCTGTGGCTCAAGGCCAGTTGGCACAACCATCCTGACAAATGATAATTGCAGGGGAAAGCCTTACTGGGCCGATTTCCAGCTACGTATACAATATTTCAGCTTTTAGTATTCCATTGGTAACCTGTTTAAGGTAGTTTGTGACAGAATGCCAGGATCCTGCACGCAGTTCTGTTCTCCTTTTTCCCAATGTACTTTTTGTACAAATGTAGCTGCTATGTCTGGGATTTCAAGAGACCAGCAGGGTTTTCTTTTTTTTAGTGCTTTCCCTTGCTGCATTTTTCTGCCAAAAGTTGCCACTTCCAAGTTGCTTTTTTCTGTAACTGGGGAAAATGTACATGTAGCTATAGGTTTTCATTGGTGATGGAAAGTGCTGTCAAGTTGCAGCCGACCTATGGTGACCTCATAGGATTTTCAAGGCAACAGACTAACAAAGATGGTTTGCCATTGCCTGCCTCTGCATAATGACCCTGGACTTCCTTGGTGGTCTCCCATCCAAGAACCTTGCTTAGTTTCCCCAATCTGACAAGATGAGGCTAGCCTAGGCCATCCAGGTCAGGGCAAGTTTTTATTAACAGAAAGTATTTTCTTAGTATTTGGATGGGAGACCACCAAGGAATACCAGGGTTGCTGTGCAGAGGAAGGCACTGGCAAACCACCTCTGTCAGTCTCTTGCCATGAAAACCCCAAAAAGGGGTCGCCATAAGTTGGCTGCGACTTGACGGCACTTCACACACACACATTTTCTCTGTTCTATAGAGTGTCAGTTAAAAGTTCACACAGACTTGCTTTTCTCCACAGCTGTCTCAAGCCAAAATGGTGTGGAAATGGCCTTACCAACCTTTGGATTCACATTTGTCAAAACCTTAACCTCAAGTGCCATATTTCTAAAACAAGAATGCAAAGTTAACATGATCATTACAAATAACCCAAAGGAGTAATAAGAGGAGAAACGGTGGTTCTAGAGAGGCTTCGAATGTTTTAAGCAAGGGAAAGCAATTTGCTGTGTCCTGCAGCTGTAACCAGGCTGTTGTGAAAAAACACTGCTTGAGTTAAAATGCCTCTGCCGATTGCCCTTCCTTCTCTCCAACCCAGCCCAACCTGAAAATGGCAAAATAAATCAATTATTTAAAACAGATGTTACTTCTGAAACAGGACTTCATGATCTACTAGCAGCCTTTTAAATTATATAGATGTTAATGGTGGCTTTTAAAGATCCTTTGAAGAAACTTCAGTGTTGTGCTTATTTAGAAATGGCAGCAGCAGATTGAAATGGAGTGCCAGTGAATTCTATTGGGAGTGTGGCACGTACAAACCGAAAACTCACCTTGTAGCAATTTCAATACTCTGTTCCTTTCAGAGGGACGACAGGTCAGGAGTCGTTTCCAGAGCCTGTTTCAGGGATCTTATCCTGAATCAATAACCCATGCTTACTGATGCACAGGCAGTCCCTGACTGCTTAAAGAACATTCTTCGGCTCACTCTCAGGCTACTTTCAGGTCATCTGTGTATTTGCACTGAATGGAGAATTAGGCCCAATTCATGTGTTAAAGCAGCTGGCTACCCTAGCTTTCAGAATGGGGTTTTCTAAACAACTAATAACCAGTGAAAAATAATCCATGTGGGTGACCTAGTAGCCCTTCTTTTCCTAATTATCAGAGAGTATCTATATTACAAGCTTAATTTTGTAAATAACCTTGGGGTGTATTTCCATGCCAGCAGTGCTCCCTCCCCCCTTTTTTGGCAGAAGACACAGAGAAGTGGTTCTGCAACTTTGTCCTCTTAGGGCATTGTTATGTGCACATTACCATACTATGTCCCCATAGTACAGCCACTTACAGCTTTCCTTTTGTAATTGAAAAACCCCACCTCAGGTATAAAACAACACCAGATCTTATTTATTTTGCCTTTGAAGTACTTTCTTCCCCAGTCTGTATAACATGTCATGGTACAAAAACAACCCATGAGGTAGATTTTTTTAAAAGAGAAAACATGAATTCAGGAAGCATTTTAAGTGGTCTGGAGAGATACTCTTGAAAACTCTTCCTGGTAACCTCAAGACCTTTGGCTCACCACTAGGGTTGCCAACTGCCAGGTAGTAGCAGGAGATCTCCAGCTAATTCAACTGATCCCAGTTTGCCTGGAGAAAAATGGCCGCTTTGGCAATTGAACTCTATGGCATTGAAGTCCCTCCCCTCCCCAAACTCTGCCCTCTTCAGGCTCCGTCCCAAAAATCTCCCACCGGTGGCAAAGAGGGACCTGGCAACCCTACTCACCACAGAGAGATATGTTCTTGGGTTAGAAAAATGCCCCATGATACGGACAATGTGAGAAATTATTGTTTTAGATGTTTTCCTCTAGAATTTGTGAAAGTCTGTGTTACTTTTCTAATATCTTAGTTTCAAAACATAGTTTTTGTTGTCTGAAACTGAAATTATATATATAATGGTATAAAAGAAAAGTACCATGTGAGTTATTTAATATACAAAAGGGGAAGGGAGAAATCTACTCATTCTGGCTGATGGGAAAGCGTGTTTTCTGGCTCTGAGTGTTTTGATGTTATGAGGCAAATTGGTCCCCCTCTCCCATTTTATCCTTATAACGGCTTTGTGAGGCAGATTAGATTCTGATTGGCCCAGTGAACTTGGTGGCAGTGTGTGGGTGTAAATTTAGGTCTCCCTTAGGGTTGCCAGGTACCTCTTTGCCACTGGAGGAGGTTTTTGGGGTGGAGCTTGAGGAGGGCGGGGTTTAGGGAGGGGAGGGACTTCAATGCCGTAGAGTCCAATTGCCAAAGTGGCCATTTTCTCCAGGTAAATTGATCTCTATTGACTGGAGATCAGTTGTAATAGCAGGAGATCTCCAGCTAGTACTTTGAGGTACTAGAATTAATTGACGAACACCGATCGCGCGTGCGTAATAGGAACTTAGAGGCACCGCTTATCGCGCATTACTTACAGGCAAAACATGCAGACCACGAAAGGCAGTTTTTCGTGGTCTGGCAATATCAAAGTAAAATACATCAACATCAGGATATTGACAAACTATTATCCCAACAAGAGTGTCGATTCATATTTTTATTTGATACTCTCATGCCGAACGGCTTAAACTCTTGTTTCGATTTGTCCAGTTTCTTATAATGATTTGTATCTTAAATTAAGTTTTGGTCTTATCACATAGTCATAGTAATGTATTTCATGGCATATGGTCAGCTTGCCTGTCTATAGTGATTAGCTCCACCTGTCACTAATTAGAAGCGTTCCCTTTAAATTAGTGGGAATGCAATTTGTGTTCAGATGACGCAGATTTGCCATCCACCTTTACAAGTGAGCTAAGAGCTTGTTCAGCCAGGTATGCATTGCTTTATGATTCTCTATGTTGTTATATGCTTTGAAATTCCTATATGTATACTCATGAGAATTAATGCATTTTTTCAGAACATATGTTCTGTGGATAATGTTACAGTGAACTGCCAATGATGAAAAAGCGTTCATGCGAAATAGGACTTTTACCGGAAACCTATTTTGGAGTTCACCCACACAGCTGCAAGGACTCCTTTACAAGCTGCAAAGACCTTAAACTACATGGGCTGCTGTATTTTCTTCTTTGGAATTAATTTGTGTATATCACTGTTTTGCATTTTGCGGTTTGTATGCACAATATAACGATTGTCTTATCAGCATATTTTTGTCTGTTTCGCCATAAGTGCTTGAGAATTCCAGTAGTACTTTGAGGATGGAAACCCTAGTCTCCCCAGTCCTAATTCAAACCCTACACCATAGTGACTTACTGTATATATCTGTATGGGATGAAGAATTACACTGGGTTCCAAACCTAAGAAAGAAGATACACTGATTTAGGAAGCAGCTGGTTTGTTTTCTTGCCTCAAAGTTGTTTGAACTGACTCATCTGAAAGGGAAGACTACATTAAGGGAGATACTTATAACCCTTCTAGGATAATTCACCCAGAGAAGTGCTGCTGAAACACTTGGAAAGCCCCAGCTGGGAAGATTCATAGAGTAGAGGTTGTCAGGCTTTATCTTCAGGATCAATATGTGAGTCATGGTTGTAATGTGTGTGTTGGAAACTATTAAGTTTCTCTGCGTATGTAATGCACAGCATTTTCTTTCACATTTATTAGCTCCCTAATGTATCTGGGGTGGAGTGGGGGCTAATAATTTTAACAAGCTTGCTAAGTTTCTAAAGTTCCTCAGTATATTGCAAAATAAATGAACATAATAATGGTGAGTGTGTGTGGGGAGATCTCTTCAAAGAAACATTACATTATGGGAAGTGCTTACATTATTGGTAAGACAGCCATGTGAAACAGAGACAATGTACCTCTGAACATCAGTTCTGGAGACCAACAGTTTTGGAAGGTGGTTGTTTTCATGCCTTGCGTACAGACTTCCTGGAGGCATTTAGAGCCAGGGTGGTATAGTGGTTATGTTTGACTAGCATCTGAGAGATCCAGGTTCGAATCCCCACTCTGCCATGGCAGCTTGCTGGGTGATCTTGGGCCAGGCTCATTCTCTCAGCTTAACCTACCTGACAGGGTTGTTGTGAGGGTAAAATGGAGGAGAAGAGAATTATGTAAGCTACCATGGGATTTCATTGGGGAGAAAGGTAGGGTATAAAGGAACTAAATAAACAAACAATTAATTTAGCCAGTCATTGTGCAAAACAGGATGCTGGACTAGATTATCTTTTCGCCTGTTCCAGTCAGCCAAAATTACAGAAATGGGCTTTTCTTTTGTTCTTAAACCTTAGAAAGGTGATAGGTCTGCCTTGTTTATGTTATGCCGCAATGGCTACACTCTAGTGACGAGCGCCATCTCTGGAATTTTTAACTATTGTTCAATTAGTGCTGTTCTGTGCATATCTTTTTATTTATTAGACTTGGCTTGACGAAGTACTGTCCTGTTCTGTATTAAAAAAAGAAGGAATATTGCCAAGTAGTCTGAGTCTTCTGTGAAATGTTGTGTAATGTTGTGTTCTGAAGTTGTCGGGGGGGGGGGAAACAAAGAACTGTTCATGTGAAGAGAAATGCATCTGTCTAGGAGAGGAGACTATAACTGCACGCATATACAAATAAACAAAACCCATAAGGCAAATGAGAAATGCCCTGCTGGATAAGATGAGGAGTCCAGCTAGTTCAGCATACTGTTTCACACGCTGGCTAACAAGCTGCCTTGGAGGGCCAACAAACAGGGCATAGAGGCTAAGGCGTTCCCTGATGTTGGCTTCTAACACTGGGTTCCAGATGTTTACCGTCTCTGGAAATGGAGGTTCTCTTTAGTCATCATGGCATCCTGAGTTTGAATACATGTTTTAGCCTTCTAGTTTTAGCCTCTGTAATTTTAGAATATTATCAAGCATTCTAATTGTACTCACATTGAGTATTTAAAAGGTAAAGGTCCCCTGTGCAAGCACCGGGTCATTCTTGACCCATGGGGTGATGTCACATCTTGACATTTTCTAGGCAGACTTTTGTTTGCGGGGTGGTTTGCCAGTGCCTTCCCCAGTCATCTTCCCTTTACCCCCAGCAAGCTAGGTACTCATTTTACTGACCTCGGAAGGATGGAAGGCTGAGTCAACCTTGAGCCGGCTACCTGAAACCAACTTCCGTTGGGATCGAACTCAGGTCGTGAGCAGAGATTTGGACTGCAGTACTGCAGCTTACCACTCTGCGCCACAGGGCTCCATACATTAAGTATTTGCTCGGATATTAATTAGTTATGCCATTTTTAATAATTATTATTTTAATAATTAGTATTTTAATAATTAATAATTATTATTTTAATAATTAGTATTGCCATTTTAACCATTTTAACCATTTTTAATAGCAAATCTATTTTGTATTTGTTTTTATGCTATGCTATTTAACTATGCAAATTTGTCTTCTTTGCTGGTCTATGACTGCAAATAAATTGATAGTCATCATGGCATGTATTGTTACTGTAGTGTGCTTGCTGACCTCCCAGTGGCTTTACCTTAAAACACATATAGAAAGTTGTTCATTGGCTCAGATGGTGTCTTTGCATGGTTCTGTATTTAATGTAAATGAGAATTTGCCAATCCTCCTATGGCACAGGAGACTTGGAACTAAGTCAAGGTTCCTTGTGGGTCACTCGTATTTTTTCTTCAGCTGCTTCCAGGGAAAAAAAACCCATCAGCATAAAATATTAAGCCAGCTCAAATACTTAAATCACAAATATTTCATTTTTCAAAAAATCTAATCAAGCTAGAAAACTAATCCTTCTCAGACCTGGTCAGAGAGTTTGGAAGATATGCATTGTGGCTCTGGAAGGGTGATTCAGCCAATAAATAAAATGACCCCTAATCAGTGAACGCTGCTTCCTAAGTAGATAAGCAGGTTCTTTAATCTTGTTTGATGTCATAGTCTCACATAAGACAGAATCAATCGTTGGAGCACTTGTTTAAACTGCTCCAATTAACTGTAAGTTACCTAACATACATATTCAGCAGAAAGAAAGCTGCAAAGAAAAATATTTAGTTAAAATCTATTTAGCATATTTAACTAATGGTGTACCTTGTATCTCAGTGGTTTAAGATAATGACTAAGCCCCTATGATGTAGTAATGCTAAAGCATAGATGGATAGATGGATAGATGGATAGATGGATAGATGGATAGATGGATAGATGGATGGATGGACGGACAGACAGATCCACGCTGGCACTGTGCCCACGTAACCCTGGCATCACTATATAACTGGGCAGCATGTGGGATGTGTCAGGAAACAAGTGTGCTTAATTGCTATCCTTAGCTTCTCTAGCTTGTTCCCTATTCCTGGGGCATTACAACAACAGCAAACTTGCTATAGACAGCAAAAATATAACAACGCCTTGGCCTCACAACATGCCAGCAAGGCACAGTGCAGCTTAGGATACTGACAATTCATTCCTGAGCCTTGTGGCAGCCGGGGTCAACATGGCTATGGCGCTGCTGTGGCACCTCCAAAGAGGTTGCCTGGCTGCCGCAAGGCTTAAAAAAGCCTTTTTTAAAGTTAAAAAAAGAACGTGTTTTTCCCCCATTGAAAACAGCGATGCTGCACCAGGAAAAATCTGGCGCAGCAATGCTATTGCTGGAGGTGGCATTCCCAGGTTGGGAGGGCTTTGGAAGCTGACTACCATCAGCTCCACCCCCAGGAACACCCCCCCATGCCGGCGCCACATTTCTCTTCTGGGATATAGGTCCCAGAGAGACTGTGGCATCGGAGGAGCAGAGTGCAGCTCCACAGCGCCCAGGGGTCATACTGCCTCCAGAGCACTTTCAGCCCTCCACCTCAGGAATGCACTGTAAATCTGCAGTCTGCTCTCAAGCATAAACTCCAGCCAGCACATCTGTATCTCCGGTAATAGGATAGGTGCATGGAGCTACATGACTCTGGCTTTGTCTCAAAGGGCTAACACACTCACTGTTTGAAACGTTTATTGAGACGTTTTATTGATTCATGATCTCACCTTCCCCCCTCCCTTTGGTGGTGGAACCGTTTCGCAGTCACTTAATCCACGTGGTTTCCAGAAACATTTATAAGGTGATCTTTTTCCTTTCTCCGTTTCCCAGACGGCTTCCCCTGAGATGCAGATAGCTTTAAGACACTGTTTAGTTCCCCGCCCCTCTGCCATCCACACCCACTGTGTAGCCTATGTCCTTTCCCCTTTCCCTCCGGTGGCCATTTTCTGAGCCTTTAAAAAAAATGCATTTGGAGTAACGTTGGATCGTTCCTCTTCTTTTTAAAAAAGGGATCAGGATGTCAAGCATGGTGTTTAAAGCCTGCAAAGAAGCAACCCATTCTCCAGCCAGTCTCTTTTGTTTCTGTTGTTACGGAGGAGGCTGTACTTGTTGCTTTTGTTCTGGCTGCAGTAGAATGATTGTTTCAGTTTCTTCTTTCCTCCTGGTGCAATATCCCCAAGGTAAGATAGTTGCAGAGAAATTTGGAGAACAGTTATGCAAGCTCTCTGAGCAGGGATTCCTCCAGGACAGGGGCTCTGAAGACACACCAGCAACTTTGTGCAGTGTTTATTATAATTAAATGAGTTCTGTGAAGACTGCGGGACTGTAGTTTTCAAACAAAGTTGGCAGCAACGGGAGAGAGTTCCTTGCTTGGTCTTGCAGTCTCCCTCGCTCAACCCTGTACAAGTTCTGCCTGTCTTCTCACGCTGCTTGTCCCAGTTTGTATGTGCTTGTGGACATTTTTATAGGGACAGTAGGGGGTCTGAGCAGAGCTGCAATCCCCAGGCTGCAGGCTGCCGGGCTGAAGTTTGCAAAAAAATAAAAAGTGAGGAAGGGGAGCTTGTCGCACATCCATGACATCATGAATTATGCGATGCTGCCGAATGGGGTTGGAGTGCAGACAGGCAGTTGTAAATACAGCGATGAATTTAGCTGGGGGGGGGGGAATCTGACTGCGCAGCCAAGCCACATAGTTCGACCATGCTACTAATTTAGAGTAAATTGATGGTGCGGTAAGCCTTACAGGCACACCAAGAACACACACATTCAGACATGGAATTGGCTGTGGAAAATACGTAAATTTTCATAGTTCCTGCCCCCTAGAGTGAATGAACATGGCCAAAATAATTTAATTCCTGCCGACTGAATGGTTTCTTTTTTAAAAAAATAGAGACAAAATAAATCATAGTGACGGAAGTTGGAAAGAAATGGTCAAATGCATAAATCTAAGCTAGCTGCTTTGATTCTGACTTTGGGTAGCCTAAATATGTGTACAAATGAATATAAATATGAGCAGCACTCAGTGACATGAGTGAGATTTCAACATCTTCTTGGGACTTTGGTTTTTTTTAACTTAATCATCACAAAACTCACCAGTTTCCAGATGGATAATGTCATCCATCATTTTAGCAGGTGATTTAGTAGGCAGACCCACAACAGTGCCTTTCTGCCCAGTGAAAAGCACCCAAATAAGTTCACAAAAATATTAAATCAATGTGACCCAATTGTTCCTACCAACCTGTTGAGGTCCTGGTATATGTTGATTAATAGAAGGGGGGATGAAAAAGTAAAAACAAATAAGATCTTCAATGGCATTCCAGAATAAAAACATCTATATTCCAGTACGATGAGGCTGCAGTGGTAGTGTCAGTCTCATCTAAGTAGGGTTGCCAACCTCCAGGTACTAGCTGGAGATCTGCTATTACAACTGATCTCCAGCCAATGGAGATCAGTTCACCTGGAGAAAAATGGCCGTTTTGGCAATTGGACTCTATGGCATTGAAGTCTTTCCCCTCCCCAATGTAGGGTAGGGTTGCCAACTGCCAGGTAGTAGCAGGAGATCTCCTGCTAATTCAACTGATCTCCAGCTGATAGAGATCAATCACATGGAGAAAAATGGACCTTTGGCAATTGAACTCTATGGCATTGAAGTCCCTCCCCTCCCCAAACCCTGCCCTCCTCAGGCTCCGCCCCAAAAATCTCCCACCGGTGGCGAAGAGGGACCTGGCAACCCTAATTAGGGCTGTCAATTCGGTTCGGCCCGAACTGAAAATCAGCCGAATTTCCCTTGATTCGGCGGTTTTTCGTTCGGACGGATCCGAACTCAAAACTGGCGGGAAATCGGGGGGGCCGAATTCAGCGAGTTCGGGAGTTCGGCGAATAAATTCGGCCAATTCGGCCGTCAGTAAGCAGCATAACCGTCAGTAAGCAGCATTCTCCTCCCCCGGCCAATCGGTGGCCAAGCTGGGTCTTCTTCTGGCCAATCAGTCAGGATTGAGTGCTGGAGGAATCAGCTGATGTGCGGCCGGCCGGGGAAAGAGAGAGAGAGAGGGAAATCCTCATGTGTGTGTGAGGGGGTGCTTGTGCACATTCGCTCCTTTCCGTGGCTGCAGGGGGCGCATTTTTTGGGGTACCGACCCCAAACTTTCAGGGGATATTCAGACAGGTTTTTTTAAGAGACCACCCAAGTTTTGTAAACATTGGGTCAGTGGGTCCCGAGATATGGGCTCCCCCCCTTTTTTCTTTCCATGGCTGCAGAGGGCGCATTTTTGGGTGTGCCGACCCCAAACTTTCAGCGGAGCATCAGACTAGGCTTCTTAAGATACCCCCCAAGTTTTGTAAACATTGGGTCAGGGCCCCCCGAGATATGGGCTCCACCCCTTTTTCCTCTCCCTCCTTTTCCATTTTCGTGGCTGCAGGGGGCGCTTTTTGGGGGGTTCAGCCCCCACACTTTTGTCATAGCTTCAGAGAATCCCTCTTAAGAGACCACCCAAGTTTTGTAAAGATGGGTTCAGTGGGGGCTGAAATATTGGCTCCCCCCCTTTTCTCTTTCCATGGCTGCAGGGGGCGCATTTTTGGGTGTGCCGATCCCAGACTTTCGGCGGAGCTTCAGTCAAGGCTTTTTAAGAGACCACCCAAGTTTTGTAAACATTGGGTCAGGGCCCCCCGAGATATGGGCTTTCCCCTTTCCCCTATTGGGATGAATGGATCACCCTCGAGAGATGCATACATATGGATCTTATATTGGATACAAATGGAATCATATTGGATTACCCAGCCTCCCAGCCCCTCCTGCTGGAACAGAAGACAGCCACAGTAAGACCCCTTTGGGGCTTTAATCTATATTTTTTCTTTTCTGTGTGTGTCTGTGGGGGAAAGCAGAGTCTGTGTGTGTGTGTGGGGAGGGAGCAGTTTCTGTGGGTGGGGGGGGGAAGCCAAAGGGGGCTTTTGCCGGTTCTGCCTGGGGTGTGTGTTCCCCCTCCAGTCTCTCTCCCTGGTTTGAGGGGGGGCTTCATTTTTATTCTTCAGGTTTTTCCTCATTCATAAGATCAGTTAGGTTATTGATGCTTGCTCAAAACTGGTTTTCAAATGGTGACTTAAAGAATGCATCTGCCTGGTCCCAAGTCCAATGCAAAAGGAGACATTCCACCCCCTCCTGCTCATTATGCATAGCTAGCTGCCTCTGTCCCTTTCCATGGTATGCAAACTCCCAGGTGTCAGGTGTTGCTATGCACTGTTGCAAAGGTTTTGCATTGCGTGCTTGTGTTGCTTTGCAGTTGTATTGTTTTGCAAAATTCTTCACACCTGCCCCGCCCTTTGCATATTTGCAAAGGGGTTGCTCTGCAGTTGTGTTGCTTTGCAAAGTTCTTAGCACCTGCCCCGCCCTTGCTCTCATCAGCTGTTTGTCGGGCCGGGAGCTTTGTGTGTGGGCGGCAAGCTCTGCGGAGAGATCCACATTAAGGGTGGGGGGGACCCCTTTCAGGGCCCATATCTCAGCCCCCCCTGACCCAATCTTTACAAAACTTGGGGAGTCTTTCAATATACGTCCTTTGAAGCTCTGCTGAAAGTTTGGGACCTCTAAGCCCAAAAATGCCCCCCCAGAGCCACGGAAAGGCGCGGTTGTGTTTTTAATGGCTTTATTCGGCCGAATTTTTTCCCCGAACTTTGAATTCCCGCCGAATTGAACGGATCCGAAGTGGGGGAGTTCGGACTTCGGCACGTACCGAACCCAGAAGGGCCAAATTCGGCCGAATCCGAACTGTACCGAATTTTTTTTTTTTGACAGCCCTAACCCTAATGTAGAGTTTCCAAGTCCCTCTTAACCACTGGAGGGAGATTGTTGAGGCAGAGCCTGAGGAGGGTGGGGTTTGGGGAAGAGAGGGACTTCAATCCCATAGGGTCCAATTGTCAAAGCAGCCATTTTCTCCAGCCAAACTGATCTCTATCAGCTGGAGATCAGTTGTAATAGCAGGAGATCTTCTGCTATTACCTGGAGGCTGGCAACCCTACTTCAATGCCATGGAGTCCAATTGCCAAAGTGGCCATTTTCTCCATGTGAACTGATCTCTATGGGCTGGAGGTCAGTTGTAATAGCAGAAGATCTCCAGCGGCCAGCCACCACCTGGAGGTTGGAAACCCTACATGAGGGAGAGAGTTCCATAGTTTAAGGTGTGAAGAAAGCCACTGTATGGGTCCCCTGGGGGAAAAAATAAGTAGCAGACGCACAGGATTATAAGGAACACGTTGTCAGATAGGGCTTCTGACAGCTCCTTTTCCAAACAAGATGGTTTCCCCGCAAACAAGATGGAGTTCTCCGTGCACTCCTCCCCCCCCCCCGTTTTGCACACGAGCTCCGGCCAGGGATTTACAATTGTATTGGGACCTGCCCGTGTAAATCTCCAATCTGATATTGGGTCCCGCGCACAAAGCCAAGAGCTCGGCCATCTCCTCCACTGATTGCTCTTAATTGTTTCTGTTTCAGTTTTACTTAAGTCGTTACTGGCAGGAAACGACTACATTGTCTCTTTGTTCCTGTAACCTATTGTATCAGCCCTATATATGTATCCTCTCCCCCCCCCCCCAGTCATGTATTCCAGCCTTGTTCATCTCCTTACTGAAATTGACTTTCGGAATAAAACTTTGAATCAAAATATTGTCGAAGGCTTTCACGGTCAGAGTTCATTGGTTCTTGTAGGTTATCCGGGCTGTGTAACCGTGGTCTTGGAAATTTCTTTCCTGATGTTTTGCCAGCAGCTGTGGCAGGCATCTTCAGAGTAGTAACACTGAAGGACAGTGTCTCTCAGTGTCAAGTGTGTAGGAAGAGTCAGAGAGTTCCATCAGTATTGTCCCGACAAACCTGGGAACCCGGGGAGGGGGTCTTTGGAGAGGCGGGATGTCAGATAGGGCTTCTGACAGCTCCTTTTCCAAACAAGATGGTTTCCCCGCAAACAAGATGGAGTTCTCTGTGCACTCCTCCCCCCCCCATTTTGCACACGAGCTCCGGCCAGGGATTTACAATTGTATTGGGACCTGCCCGTGTAAATCTCCAAACTGATATCGGGTCCCGCGCACAAAACCGAGAGCTCGGCCATCTCCTCCACTGATTGCTCTTAATTGTTTCTGTTTCAGTTTTACTTAAGTCGTTACTGGCAGGAAACGACTACATTGTCTCTTTGTTCCTGTAACCCTATTGTATCAGCCCTATATATGTATCCTTCCCCCCCCCCCCCAGTTATGTATTCCAGCCTTGTTCGTCTCCTTGCTGAAATCATTGACTTTCGGAATAAAACTTTGAATCGCTGCTCTGCCTGGATTTGAGTTCTATTGCCTGAAACGCCATGCATTTGCTGAAGCCTGACACACGTGAATTAACCTAATGACTGGGCAAAGAAAAAAAGTTTCCCCTTAGCATCTAAAGCTGTGGCAAGTGACCTGCTATCGTGGTTGAGGCACCACCACAGAAAGAAAAAAATCGTTGTCTTTGGTTGGCACTCCCCTTACCATAGAATCCAATCTTAATTGATACTCAAGGTTAGGAATCTTGGCTTGAATTCGATCTAAGATTTCTAGTAACAGAAGGCAGTTCCATGAGCAAAATGTGAGGGTGTATTTTTAACTGGTTCCTCTTTCCTGCTGCAGTCTGTCATCAACTCCCCAATCCTGTTCCTGGAGGTTTTGCAGGTCCCATGAAATAGATTGGGGGGAGGTGGTGGGAGTCTGCAGTGGGGGAAATTGAGAAAAAAATTCTACAAGTGGAAAACTTTGATGAGATCCTGTATTTGCCACATAATTTATAACTCATGAAGAAGTATTCAGAGAGAAGGTGTCAGGTGATTTCAAACTATAACCAGAGAATTCCTTAAACGAAAGACTCATGAAATTCAATATAAAAACAGAACTGTTGAGGATTGTCCTCTTTATTTGTTCAAATTTAATCTGTAAAAATCAGCTGGAAAATTTCTATTAGTCATGGTTGTAGGTACACAGTTTTGGCAACTGCACAGATAATTTATTTTCTGCCTGAAAGTATCATCAGGAGGTTTTTTAGCACTGGTAGTAGCTAAGTTTTGTAGGAACATAAGTATACTCTGCAAGCAATTCATTTTAATGCAGTACTATAAAAGGTATTTGATAATGTAGTTCTTTTATTGAGAGGTTTTTTTGTTGGCTTAATTTTCTTTTGCATTGTGGTGCCAAATGGTTAAAACAATTTCCTTCTGCGCAGGAAGTAATTTTTCTAACATGTTTTTCCATCTTGAGAATTGGAAGTCTGAAAAAATGGCAAACAGAAAATGGAAGCCTGTAAGGATTTTTTTTAAAAACCTAGTCATTTAAGGACTGACCTTCTGAAGAAAGATGTACAGATAAGAGCAAGAGAAGGAAGACACTAAAGAAAAAAAACTGAAGAAGAAGAGAGAGTTGGAAAAAGGAATCTGGGAAGGGATGTGTGCAGGAAAGAAGTGGTCCTAGGAAAGAAGTGAATTAGAGAGGGAAGCACAGAAATATATATAAAATGTAAAATAGTAAGCTGGATCTATTAAAGATTGTATAGATGGTGGTGATTAGATAATGTGAGTTTAGTAGGTTAGTTTAATTGAATATATAGTAGTAATATTAATATGCTAGATTAACGGTATGTATTGTTGTAACCTCAGTTTGATCTCGTTTATAGGTTTCTTTATAACTTTTATATTCTTTTCTTTGTAAGTTTTGTATCTTGTATATTTCTTTGTATTTTTCTATCGCTATTATAAAAATAAATGGGGAGAAGTGGAGAAGGCCAGAAGGCAGAATCTGACAGATTGTATGTCTCTATGGGGTATTCTTCACGGAGATTTGCTGCTGTTTCGACGCTGATTTGCGTCGGAGTCAAATTTTGGTTATTCACTGGAGATCCGTATTTTCCCCCACTGAGCAAAATAAGCCGCATTAAAAGAGAGGCAATCCAAACCACTTTTGAGATGATCTTTCCTGTGGACGCGTGTTTTGTTGCTCGGATGCCCATGAAAAAATGTTTGCTTCACTCCCCAGGATGTCTCCTTTCTCCTCCCCCAAGAACGGTGATTGGCTGGGGGAGTTTCGTGCTCAGACAAGAATACCGCCCCTTTGGCTGGCTGCCTGCCTGCCTAGAATCCTGGCACTTCTCTGACTCCGTCCCCGCACGCCTTCCCCGCCCCTTGCCCGGGATGGGCCTTGGAGCTGGGCCCACACCTCCAAGCCCAGGGGGACGTTGGCCGGACGGCTCCAGGGGGAGTCCAGCGGGGCCACGTCATGTGCTCCTCGTGCGCTGGTGGTGGTGGTGGTGGGAGCTCAGTCTAGGGCAGCTGGACCCGTGGGGGGGGATGTTCAAGGGAAGGGGCTCCTCTACCCCAGCGGGGTAGGGGGGATTTTTGAGAATTCGGATGGGAAAAATGTGCCTCCTGAGAGCGGAAAACCCAAGGCAAAACTCCCTCCCATCACTCTTCTGAAGAGTGGCGGCCAGCCTGCTCTTATCTCCCTCCTCTCTCTCGATGCACTGTGGCCGGATCATGGCCGGCACGCAATCCAGGGGCCTTCTTTCCTCCCCCCCCCCGCCATGCACACAGGCTGGATCGGGGCTGGCGTGCAAGCTAGGAGCCCTCCTGTCTCTCACGATGCAATGTGGCCGGATCATGGCTGGCGCGGAATCCAGGGGCCTTCTTTCTTCTCCCCCCCCCCCCATTCCCACTTTCAGCTAAACACTTCTCTGGGCACATGGATTCCCTGCCCCCCCCCCCAATCCTGTCTATCATTAAAGGGCAATGGGTTCCACACCTTTAGAAAATAGAGGGAAGCTTTGAGGAAAGCGCTGCCTTCCCCCCCCCCCCCGCAATTTGGAATCTGACTGTTCCAAAAGCAGAACAGAGTGAGGGTGGAAAAAAAAATGGAGGAGACCAGAGGGACTGGTGCTTGTTTTTTGCGCTGGGGCTGGTGAACCGCATGAGGTAATCTGCTGGGCGGAGTTGGGGCGGAGTTGGGGACAGGCATAAACAATGAGCCTGTTGGAAGGGGAGGCCTCCTGCAAAAGAGACCGACCAAACCGTTGTCAAATACAGCATACTTTGTTCCCATGAAAAACCAAAACTACAGATAATAGATGGGGATAAATCGCGGCCATGAAAAAAACATTTAAATCGTGTGTTTTTTTAGTCCGTGGCAAAACAGAAGCAAAATCTACCGTGAAAAATGCCCCTATGAGTGAATGTAATTGGCCACAATGACAGCTTCTATTTTTCTATTGTTCCAATTGTGTTTCAATCTACAACCTCACAATTTGTTCATGGCATAAAGTGGTATACTTCACTTTTGTTGAATATCAATATTGGATCTCTGAACTTTAGGAAAAGTGGTATAGAAATATATAATTTTTTTAAAAAAAATACATCCTTAAGTTATGTTCTTATTGGTAGGTTTTGTTTGTTTTGCACAATTTTTGTTTCTTTGGTAATATTTTCCACAAGCATTTTTTGGCATGCCCTTGACCTACTGTTCCCAGGTTATCAATAGAAATAAGCAATTTCATACACGTCATATGTCTTTGTCTTCATTATACTTGGATCCAGAAAAAAAATTGTTTGTTGCTTTTGCTTTGCTTTGATTGTTTTTAAAAGAATGTCAGTTTTTCAGAAGCCCGAATGAAGTAATCTGAGCACATAGAGCGCAGCACAGGTAAGTTGAAGAAACAATCAACCTGATTATCACTTGCTGGTGATTCTAGGGATGATTCTGAATTGGCCATCAGCAAATCAAACCTGAGTTTGACTTATATGTCCTCAAGTACCATGCTGTACAACTGACACAGTGGACATATTCTGCAGTCAGTCATCAAGTGTACTTAATCAAATGTAGAAGAGTCAAGTTATTTTCTGTAAGGTGCTCAGGCTTGGACTTTGGAATTCCCTATTTGGGGAACAGAAGAAGAGGTGGTTTTTATACCCCACTTTTCTCTACCGAAAGGAGTCTCAAAGCGGCTTACAATCACTTTCCCCTCCCCCCCACAACAGGTACCTTGTGAGGTAGGTGGGGCTGAAAGAGTTCTTGTGACTAGCCCAAGGTCTGTGATTAGCCCAAGGTCACTAAACAGGCTTCATGTGGAGGAGTGGGGAATCAAACCCAGTTGTCCAGATGAGAGTCCACCACTCTTAACCATTACACCACGCTGGCTCTCTGGCCACCAAGAATAATCTCTTCATTCCTTTACTGTCTTAACCAATGGACCAAATGTATAATTAAGAATGAGCTTTATTGTACCGAAGCACAAGGGATAACGTGGTCTCCAAGACAGACTAGTTGGCTTTGCAGGCTATAACCAGCACCTTGAATGACATACAGTACATATGGAAATCAGCCCTCAGTAGAGTTACCAACCTCCATTTGGTAGCTGGAGATCTCCTGCTATTACAACTGATCTCCAGCCGATAGAGATCAGTTTACCTGGAGAAAATGGCCGCTTTGGCAATTGGACTCTATGGCATTGAAGACCCTCCCCTCCCCAAACCCCGTCCTCCTCAGGCTCCGCCCCCAAAATCTTCAGGTATTTTCCAAACCGGAGCTGGCAACCCTAGCCCTCAGAAGCTTTACTACTTGTGTATTAATTCAAAAATATAGAGCTATTTGTAAGTCTGTAAGCTTCACATTTGACAGACTCTCAGTGAGATTCACTGTGACTAGGGTTGCCAGGTCCCTCTTCTCAACCAGTGGGAGATTTTGGGGGCGGAGCCTGAAGAGGGCAGGGTTTGGGGAGGGGAGGGGCTTCAATGCCATACAGTTCAATTGACAAAGCGGCCATTTTTCTCCAGGTGAACTGATCTCTATCAGCTGGAGATCAGTTGAATTAGCAGGAGATCTCCTGCTACTACCTGGCAGTTGGCAACCCTAACTGTGACCAAGATTTAAAATACCTGATACAACTTCAGCGACTGCCTTTTTGGTTCAGGGAACTAACAGTGCAAGCCTATGCAAAGTTTCTCCAGCCTAAGCCTTTTGAAACAGATAGGCTTAGTTCAGAGTAAATCTGCATAGGGTTGCCCTTTAAACCATTTACAATCTGGACAGTGAAATTTTACTGAGCTTTTGCTAGGTTTTGAGTTTCACAGAACCATTTGTTTCCATTTAGCTCACAGGTTAGAAATTCTGCAAGACCGTCAGTGGTATATCACAGAGACATGCAGAGGATTATGTTTTTGTTTGTTTGTTTTTGTCGTCAAGTCACATTTGACTTAAGGTGACCCCTGATGGGGTTTTCAAGGCAAGAGACATTCAGAGGTGGTTCACTATTGCCTGCCTCCACATCACGACCCTGGTATTCCTTGAAGGTCTCCCATCCAAATACTTGCCGGGGTCCATCACCCTGCTTAGCTTCTGAGATCTGACAAGATCAGGCTAGGCTGGGCTATCCAGGTCAGGGCCTGGTGATTATGAGTGGTAACATAAGTTGAACATACATGAAACTGCTTTATACTGAATCAGAGTCTTGGTCCAACAAGGACAGTATTGTCTAGTTAGACTGGCAGCAGCTCTCCAGGATGTCTTTCACGTCACCTATTGCCTGGCCCTTTTACAAAATAAAAAACCTTGGAGATGCCAGGGATTGAACCTGGAACCTTCTGTATACAAAGCTGAGGCTCTTCCACTGAGCCACAGCCCCTCCCCTATCAAACTCTTGGTGTGGATGATAAGAAATGAGCCTTCCTTCCCAAGCCTACTGCTTTTTTGTTAGTATAGAAGCAGCGACCAGAAAATACCTCTGAAGTAGCTACTCACTTTTAATATTTACAGTTCTACTGAAAAATGCTGTGTAGTGAGGAACATGTAGAAATGAAAAGCACAAACAAATGGGTGCCCATCATTTATCACAGATGCTGGGTTTATATACATTTCGCTGTGGTTTTCTGAAATTAGGATAATGAACCAAAAGACTGGCAAAAAAAGCAAAAGCAAAAAGCTTTGAAAGGGCTTTTAAAACACACACACACAAAACACGGATCAATCAGGATAAAGACTGTGGTTAAACTGAATACAACTGAAGTCTTCAAAATGTGTTAATCTAATTCCACTGCTGAGCATATCACAAGCCGTTTAAAACCCTAAATCAGGATAATTGTTAACAAAAAATTGTATTGCAAAATAAATATTAGAAAAAATAACTCCTGGTTTCATTTTCATTTGGAAAAAACAATAATCAGCTATAATTTCTTAGTGCTGTAGTTTAACTCAACCGAAACAATGTTCTTTTTATTCATTCTCTATGATGATGGATTTTCTCCCAGATCAAACAGAAGGGTTTTCTTCTAAATTAATCATCTGTTTTAAAAGTCTTTTTATGGGAAGGAGATAACGAATAGGCTCTGTTTTTAGAAGAAAAAAACAAAACCAACAACCTCTTGTGACCACAGTCCACCAGAGAGTTAAGTGCACAGGCCTGTTGAAATCAACAGTCTTAAGTGAGCTTTACTCTCCAGTGGATTATGGCTGCCAAGTTGAAGCAATGAGAAGAGAGGAGTGAAACAGCAAAGGCTTGTACAAGATGGGTAATATAACCCAGGAAATAGTAAATTATTCAGTAAAGCAATCCTGTCATTCTTATAAGCTCCCTTGAAATACACTATCATCTCTGCACTGTGTGTGATGTAAAGAACAACAGCAAAGGTCTGCATAAACCACCATCCATTGTGCCCAGATTTAACATCCACCTGTGTCTTCATCTATTATGGAGTTAATACACACTTAAGGAGTTAATACACACTTAAAAATGATAAAAATCTGCCTTGAAGCCGTGCCGACAAGCTCATTTGATCTAAGGTTATTGATTTAATTACTCCACCCACCTTGCAGAATTTCTTGAAGAGCCAACAATATGAGAGGGAGAGTCATGTGGGTCTGCATATAATGAGGTTGAGAGTACACCAGCTGTGAGCATGATACATACTGAATACAAGTACATGTCTCTGTGCCAAAATTAATTATGCAAGGAAACACGAGGGAGGAAAGATGGAAGATCATCTTAGTTTCTACTCTGAAAACCAGTTGCTTTGAAATACTCCCATTGCTCTCTGGGGTTGCTATGAAGATTACTTAGGGAGAAGGACGTTTTTTTTACCACTCCCCAATAAGGTACTTCATGGACCCAGGAAGTTTGTAGGTACCTGCATCAGTTAATGGAAAACTTCCAAAAACAAAAGTCACAGGATACCTTATTGCTAGAACCAATCAACACATTACAAAATGGTGCGTACGTTTTCAGGTTCCTTGGAATGCTTCATTAGGCTAGATGTTTAGGGCATGGTGATAAAGACCTAGTCTGGAGCTTCCAGAGTCTTCAGTGTGTTACAAAATCTGGAACTGGGGCAAATTATGTGGATTTCTGAACATTACAGCAGCTTCAGGAAGGATGTGATGAATTCCAGAGGGCTTGTCATATCAGTCTCTTGCAAACAAAACAGCACCTTCATGGCTAACTAATTTATTGCGGCATGAGCTTTCATGAGCCAAAATTCATTTCATCAGAAGTGGGCTCCAGTTGATAAATGCTTATGCTACACTGAGTGGGAGCTGGTAGGCATACAGGTTGACAGAAGGAGCTGAAATCCAGGAAGCTGCTGGTTGAAATTTCATTTCAGATACAAACACACAAGCAGAGCAACTCTAAACCGAGTTATACCCTTCTAAGCCTTCTAAGACTTAATTTGACTTTGAAGGGTGTAGCTCTGCATAGGAGTACACTAAGCAGACCTATAGGAGGCACACTCTGCTATTCACCCATCCATTATATGGCAGTAATAATACTGGCCTACTTTACAGGAATTTTGCAAAGATTACACATGTAATCCTACCGCTGAGCCTCAACCCCTCTGTGTTCCAAACTGTAAATATCCAGAATTACTGTATGTGCTTGGAGGAATGTGTTATAATAGATGTGTCCATATGAAAGGGGCTAACTTTCCACTTAAGTCCCAATTTCACACAATTATAGCCTGAGTGTACATGATGCAACGTCTCCACAAACCTTGATAAGCATACCGAGAATCAGGAGAGAGTGGAATGAAATATAATTTTATTGAGGGGAATAATTAGCATAACTCAAGCACTCGCGACAGTATCACATTAAGACACAAATATTTCACATGCCTGCACACACTGCAACATGCACCATTGAAGAAGAGTATCCAGGAGGCCAAAGGAGTTTAGCAAGAGGATAAAACACAGGTGCACAAGTACCTATCCATACAGGCTCCAGGCAAGGGTAAGAGTCCTGAAACAACGGCATAACTGAGAATGGGAGAGCACCACTGCGGAGGATACGCAGCAAAAGCTGAGTACATTTGAGGACAGATTCTAGCTGCAGTTATAGGGCTATAAGTTTGAATGAAATTTTTTTTTCTCTTTCTCCAGTTTTAAGAGAGGGGAAGGGGTGTGCATATGAGCTAACAAGAATGCTTCCTGATTGATCAGAGGTGAGAAGGATAGAGTTTCTAGGCCATATGAATATTTCCAAGCATAGAGAGAGAGGAGACATCTCAGGAATGGTGGGGAAGAGATTTGTTGGAGGAAGTCACTGATAGGGTTGCCAGGTCCCTCTTCACCACCGGCAGGAGATTTTGGGGGAGGAGCCTGAGGAGGGAGGAGTTTGGGGAGGGACTTCAATGCCATAGAGTCCAATTGCCAATGCGGCCATTTTCTCCAGGTGAACTGATCTCTTTTGGCTGGAGAGCAGTTGTAATAGCAGGAGATCTCCAGATATTACCTGGAGGTTGGCAACCCTACTCACTGAGCTGGGGTTGGTGGCAGGAAATTCTACAGTCCAAATCAGAGCAAACTGATCTTAGAATCTCTTAGTGGGAACTACTACTGTGGGTTTAGATCTTTGTTAACAGGATCGATTATGCTGCAATATTCTTTGTGTGTAAATGTACCTTGCTTAACAACCTGAGAGGTTCTAATTAATGACCTGAGGACTAGGAAAAATGAGAGGCTTGATTATTGTCTGTGCTGCTATTGTTGCTAGTCAGCTTGAGGAGATCAAGGTGAGGCAATACTCAATTTTGCTTTCTCTCTGCTGGCTCTTAGGCTTTGTCTTGGAGATGGTCCAAAATTCATTTTGGCACAGAAGAGAACATCACAGTTGTAAAGATGTAAGGAGAGAAAAAAAAGACCAACAACAAAAAAGGTTTGACGTCAACTCCAGTGAGAATGCATCCAATCAATGAACCTAACTGTTTGCCAGAGTACGTTGAGTAGATTTGTTCAACCCAGCTTCTATAGTGGATAGGGAGCATTCTGGAGAGGGAACAAGAGAGAGTGCTTGCAATCCTTAAGTGAAGATAAATGTCTTTGTATAATATGCAAGTCCCTCTGCACATGTCTGTCACACGTCTTTTATTGTGAGTGACATCCCACTGTGTTCTCATGTACTTATTGCCTTCCTTGTAGTCTTTGATATACTCCAAGAGTTATGTCAGGAGTCCTGTATCTCAAGACACTTATCCTTTTAAGGTATATCCTAACTTGAAGGAACAGATCATTGCCTCCTCTCTTAGTTGGCCTTGCATGGTCCTTCAGAGACAAGTGTGGTGTAGTGGTTAAGAGCGGTGGTTTGGAGAGGTGGAGTCTGATCTGGAGAACCAGGTTTGATTCTGCACTCCTCCACATGAGTGGCGGAGGCTAATCTGGTGAAATGGATTTGTTTCCCCACTCCTACACACGAAGCCAGCTGGGTGACCTTGGGCAAGTTACAGCTCTGTTAGCGCTCTCTCAGCCTCACCTACCTCACAGGGTGTCTGTTGTGGGGAGGGAAAGGGAAGGTGATTGTAAGCCGGTTTGAGTCTCCCTTAAGTGGTAGAGAAAGTCGGCATATAAAAACCAGCTCTTCTTCTTCTTCAGTTGATATTGCTTGCTGAGGAACCAGGAAAGTCATATAGTATATGCATTTGTTGAAGTGAGGTCTAACTCATGAAAGTTTATGCTAAAATTCTTTAAGATGTCATAATACTCCCATTTATTTTTACTGCAACAGACTAACGTGGCTATCCCTTTGGAACTATTATAATGGTAGGACTTTTCGTAAAACACAGTCTTTTCCAGTTTTTGCTCCTGCTGATACAATGCAGGTCACACAGTAGCTATGAGACTCTTCTGGTAGACAGTGACTGTGGCTTTCTAAGAGCTCCAGAGGGAGTGCCCACGGTGTTAGGGGGCTCCTGATCCTTAAAGTTAGTATACATATTAAGTGGGGAGAAGATAATGGGTGCCAGCACTATGAGCCCTCAGGACATTGCAACGTCAATAAGGGAGGTACTGAAGGAGAACAATGAGACAGTGTGCTGTCACTCACAGACGGACTAACAAATAAGATATTATGCTGAGACACTTACCTTCAATGAAGGATCACAAGATTTCCTGCTATAGCGATTAAAGCATGGTGAAAGGATGGGGAATAACATTCTGTGCCATCGAAAGCAGTGGACAATTAGTCCTATGTGCTGCAGCAGTTGCTAAGGTAACTGTTTCTTTGGAAAACTGGGAGTAATCATGGCTCCAGTTCCTCAGGGCGAAATTCAATCTTAAGCGAATTTATTCTAAATCCATGTTTATGTGCTCTCACGGCAATAGTGAGAATTCACTAGGATTCTACCCTAGATCATAGTGAAAAGGACTACCCAGTTATAGGAGGTTAAAGATGATATAATAAGAAAAATCTTTTTGAAAAAAATAAGAGGTTTTGCAATAGTAAAATACATAAGGCTGAGATACGACCACTCTAAACCCATCCCTTGTCCTTGGTGAAATCATATTTTCTCAACACACAGTCCTGTCAATTGAAGTCTGTTTTCTTTGCCCATATGAGAGAAATTTATCAATTAATTGACATATTGACGTCAGCTTAACCCTCAAATCACTACCATAAATTATCTCATTTTAGACCTCCTTTACAATTCCACAAAACCGAATTAGCATCCATTTCGGTACAAGCCCTCTGATATAGCCCTAATGGGCAGGCTTCTGTTTCATCTCTCCCATAAAATTAGTGCAATGACGTGGAATGCCACAGAACAAAAACGGTCAGAATTAACGGGTCTGCATGAGGCCATGGTGAGGAGATAAGCAGAGGAATGGAACTGGTCCATGAGTTCCTATTGGGAGATGCAGTTCTTCAGATTGTGTGACAAGCATTAG
Source organism: Euleptes europaea (assembly GCF_029931775.1). NCBI lineage: Eukaryota > Metazoa > Chordata > Lepidosauria > Squamata > Sphaerodactylidae > Euleptes > Euleptes europaea. The sequence continues at coordinate 29,341,272 of NC_079316.1, read as the reverse complement.
AAAGAGGTAAGGACCCTTGCTCCAGACACTGGTTATCCAGAGAGCCTTGCCCAGGGACATATTCGGTGCAAACAGCATCTCAGATTGCAGACTTATTGGAAGCCAGGCTCTGCCTACATATGAACGCTCTCTGAGACCTCAGTGACCATTGCTAGGCAACGACAGTTATGCCTTGGTTTGGCAAGGGAAGTGGGAAGGACACTTTCGAAAGCTATTTTGGCCTTTGGGAGAGAATGCATTGAGGCCAGGACTAGCAGCAAACACTGGGTAGCTTGCTACCATGCAGGTTCCTTGACTCATCCAGGCCCTTCTGCTTGCCTAGGTTTAACAGCAGCCACAACACAAAGGCCAATGTTGTAGTGGTTAGAGTTTCAGAACAGGATCTGGCAGGCACAGGGTGTTGCAAACATAAAATGGAGGAGAGGAGAATTATGAGTGCTTCATTGGGTCACCCCTGTGAAGAAAGGATGGGTATAAATGAAGTAAATAAATAATAAAATCACTGAAGAGAGGGGAGCAGTTAACAAGTGGCTTAGTTAGTGCATGAGAAACAGAGAAAGACCTCTGCCTGAGACCCTGGGGAGCCGTTGCCAGTCTGAGTAGACAATACTGACTTCGATGGACCAAGGGTCTGATTCAGTATAAGGCAACTTCATGTGTTCATGTGTTCAGAGAAGGAAGCAGGAAAAGTGGAGAGGCTACGGGGGCTTTCAGGGAGGGGAAAATGAGATACCCTTGAAGATACAATGAAGTCCTTGCAGGTGCCCCCTTAATGAGAATACTGCTTGGCATTTATGCAATGCTATTTCAGTATTCTATACTTTTGTCCTACCTAGAAGACCAGTATTATTATTTCCATATTGTAAATGGTGGACTGAGGGAGAAGGGGAGAAGAGCGGCTTGCCAAAGGCCAACAAGTGAGTTCATAGCAGAGACTAGGCTCTTTCTCTTGGATTCTAGACTATTCTACCAGAAAAATGTTTCAATTTTATCTCACGGTGCATCCCAAAATACACTATAAATACAAATGCTTTGGGATTCAAATATAGAATAGCTTTACTGACAGCTGAGATCTGTTCCAGTATAGCATGTTGACAGCAAAATTATAGGTCTGTAGGCTTTTTATAGAAGGCTATTAGGGGAAGTAAAGGGCTGATTTGATTTAGAAAAAAATGTCACATGAGATACACATGGTAGAATAAAATTCTCCATAAGTGACAGCATGGGTGTTGGATTATGAAGGCGGGAAACATGTATAAGAACCTAGGATATCCTATAGCTTGAGAATCCCTGGCATGTGTCAAGGCCAGGCCCCTGCACCAATAGAGTCAGGGACAGGAAACAAGCCAAGCACCAGAAAGCCTACCATACTGAGAAATAATCCAAGAATCAGAGTCATGAAGGAATCCTCTCCAGTCTTTGGTGACCTCATCCTGTCATCTTTTTGATGAGTGTGCAATAGGGTTGTACATATTGATAAACCCGAACTGAAAATAAACCTGAAATTAGCCATTTCGGTAATATTTGGGTTCCGGTTTTACCGAATACCAAAACCTGGGAATAAAGCTGAAGCCAGATAGCTGATAATCGAATCGGCCAAATAGGTATTTGGCTTTTTTTTATTTATTTATTTTTTTGCTTCAACTTTCCCCAGGCATTTTCTTATGGGATTTTTAAAATGAGCTCTGGGGGAGGCATTTTTGGAGGTACAGTTCCTAGATTTTCAGGGTAGCTTCAAGGGACTCTCCTTACACGAACCCCAAAGTTTGGTGAAGATTGGGTCGGGGGGTGGGGTGTCTGATTTTATGGGGTCCTGAAGGGGTCGCCCCCTTCCTCCATAGACAAGCATGGTAAAATTTACACTGCTTCTCTGTGGTACTTACTTTTCATTGTAATGGCCACCACCTGCTTCCTCACCCAAGAATGTGGGAAAACTCAGTTTCCTACATTCTTGGGTGAGAAAGCAGGGGGTGGCCATTACAGACTATGGAAAGTAAGTACTTTTAAAATTCTCCCCAGGAGAGGGCATTTTTTGAGGTAAAATCACCAAATTTGCAGCAGAGCTGCAAGGGATTCTCCTTGCACAAAACCCAAAGTTTGGTAAAGTTAGGGACGGGGGACCGATTTTATGGGGTCCCTAAGTGGTCGATCCCCTCCATAGAGAACCATTGTAAACTTTACCATGCTTCTCTATAGAAGAGGGGGCAACCCCTTCAGGACCCCATAAAATTGGACCCCCTGACTCAATCTTCACCAAACTCTGGGTTACATGCAAGGAGAGTCCCTTGAAGGTACCCTGAAAATGTGGGAACTCTACCTCCAAAAATGCCCCCACAGGAACTTCGAAAAAATCCCCATAGACTATAATGGACCCAATATTTTTCTGGTAAACCCGGAAATAAAGCCAAAATACACCCAGTATGGGTATTTGGCTTATTCTGGGTTTACAAAAAAAAATCAGGTCCAATAAACCTGAACCCAAATTTTACCGATTTTTTTTTTTGCACAACCCTAGTGTGCAGAGAGATGAAGGAAGCATGGATTGTTCTCTGTGCATGTGCACAGAAGGCAGGGAGAGGTGGAATTATAAGCACTTGCAACAGAGCAGGTAGGTTGCCTCCATGATCTACCTGAGGATCCTGAAGACCCAGGCAACCTGTTTCTTGTTCTACTTAGGTCTGCTTCACCTTTTATGGATTTCTGACACAGCTGTCACTTCTGTGCAGTAAATCAAAAGTAATCCACGTTTATTTGTTTATTATATTTACAACCAGCTTTCCCCATCAGGACAATGTCTGACATTCATCTACATTATATATTGTATACTTCCAGGATGGAAAGCCATGACTAACTACTTATGCCATGATTGTGTGAAATAAAGGATCCACGGGTGATTGTTATAGTTGATCAGACTGCTCACAGGTTTCATGCTGTTTCCTACACTGATAGAGTTAGGGATTTTTCCAAGTCTTCTTTCTGACACTCATTAATTCTTTGGAAACTGTGAGAGGATATCTGCTTCCCCAGTCCTTCAGTCTTCTTTTCTTTAAACATCTGCCTTCTAAACCTCTTGCTGATTTCCTTGGACTCCTTTGCAGTTTGTCAGTGTGATTCTAAGTAAATACCATTTAGTTTGTGCAAAGGGCTTCTACCCTGCTTTGGATTACTCTGCATCAAAAGGATGCAATAGCATCAAGCCATGCTCTCCATGCTGTCCACATGCTATCTGGGTGGTGCAAACTGGAAGCAAGGGCGAGGCGAAGGCAAGTTAGGAACTGGATGCCCCAAACCATCCCTTTGCCCACCGTGCTCAAATGATGCCTCAAACAACGATTACGAATGCCAATATATCTGCTGAGAAGCAAAGAAACTGGCAAGGCGTGCTGCAGCTAGCCACTTGGCACACAAGCAGATTGCCATAATGCACGCTACGAATATTTACCACCACCAGGATTCCATAGCAATTTCAAAACAATGTCAGAAACACACACAGTCAATGTATTACAACATATAATTGCTTTTTGCCAAGAAGCAAAGAAGAAAAAAACGGGGGGGGGGGGGGGAAGCCAGCTATGCAATGTGTTCTTACCTCACTTGTTTCTTCTGCATTTCAGTTGTTCCTTGCCAAGGTCAAGCTGCTCTGGAATAAATGTGCCATTGAGGTGGGGGAGCTGATAAAGTGATGCTTTCATGAACGAAAGAGCTCAAATTATTACACACTTTTCCTTTGAGGAGCTGCATAGCATGGGCAAGGCCTCCATGGTAGTTTCACAGTAATGAAGGCTGTGCACATCCACCCCATACACACATTCCAATTCATTCTAGGTGCAGGAACACTGTGACCAAATTGACCAGATGCTCTAATTTGAAGTATCAGAATTATAGTTTCAGGGCTCTGCAGTGTCAACCCCATATAATTCTCATCACCATTGGTCTGGGGTGTAGTAATGGTAATCCTTGCCACTAGGGCTGTGAACAGAAATTTTTATCTATTTACTTCACTTTGTGAATTTTATCCATTTTGTTTATGAAACTTATTATGCACTTCTGGCCCTTTACTTTTCATTAGACTCATTTGTATTCTATAATCATTGAAATGATTTTCATGAGGGAAACCAATGCAGAAGGACCTAGACAAGCTCTTTTTCAACTGCTATTATTCTGGCTGACAGAGCTTTCAGTCATTTCTGTTTACAGATACCTTATCTATATGTTAAAAATTGCCCAAATATTATGACTGACTGTGTATTTTTTAAAAGAATTTGTATATGAACCCTATCTTTTTGTATATGAACCCTATCTGATGCTTGGCCCCTGAACTACTTTATACTCCCCTTTATCCTAAATGTTTCATCTATCTGTTACTTTGTACCTTGACCAAACAGCTGTTTTGCTACAGTAGACTAACATGGCTCCCCTTCTGGAATTAACATGGAAGACACTGCTTTTACCTTGCCCTTCCTCCAAAAAAACTCAGGATGACGCTCAAGCTTCTTTTTATTTTATCCTCATTATCTCCATTTTATCCTCACAACAACCCTGTGAGGATAAACCCTAAAGTCACTACATGAGCTTCACAGCAGAGTAGAGATTTAAGCCCAGACTTCCCTGTTCCCCATCTGGTTCTCTAACCACTGCACAACACTGCCTTTATAGGTCTCCCCCTAGTAAAACCAGTTAAGTGTGTCTATTCCTTATTTTAAGTGTTTCCTTTTTGTTTATGGAACCTGTTTCTTGATATTTGACAGCTTCCTTAAGTTTCCCCTCCCCCTTAAGAATCGTTCTGGTGTAAGATTTTAGAATATGTTTTCTTGTTTTCTCTCTGTGGAACATACATTGTCTGCTTTAACTTGAATGTTCACCTTATTAAAATTTATATATTTGTAATTTTAGCATTTTTCAGCTCAACCTCTTCGGTCTGGAATCAGTACTCTGGTTGAGTTCCATTTGGTCCCCCTCCCTCTTTTGTTGTTGTTTTTCCTGATAGGAACTGGTCATCGTATCTCATATTTACCACCAGAATCTTGCCTAGCTTGGCCTAGCCATCTGCTCCCTCTGACCTGTCCAAGGTGCTGACATGGCATATCTCGTCGTATTATGGGTCCTTAGTTCCTGACCTCCCCACCCCTTGTCACGTCTCATCTGACTTATGGTGACCCCCGGGTCGGCTTGTGAAGGCAAGAGATGCTCAGAGGTGGTTTGCCATTGCCTGCCTCCATGTCACAACCCTGGTATTCCTTGGAGGTCTTCTATCCAAATATCCAAACACATGAAGCTGCCTTATACTGAATCAGACCCTTGGTCCATCAAAGTCAGTATTGTCTACTCAGACCAGTAGCAGCACTCCAGGGTCTCAGGCAGAGGTCTTTCACATCACCTACTTGCCTAGTTCCTTTAACTGGAGATGCTGGGGATTGAACCTGGGACCTTCTGCGTGCCAAGCAGATCCTGTACCACTGAGCCACAACCCCTCCCCTAAAAACCTCCCACTAGTGGCGAAGAGGGGCCTGGCAACCCTACACTCAGAGGTCTTTCATATAATCTACTGCCTGGTCCATTTTAACTGGAGATGCCGGGACTGAACCTGGCACCTTCTGCACACCAAGCAGATGCTCTACAGCTTAGCTTCTGAGATCTGAGGAGATCAGGCTAGCCTGGGCTACCCAGGTCAGGGCAGGTCCTGGCCTCAGACTGGATAAAGCTTCCTTCCCACAAAGCAATTGACTGTGCTAGCATCCCTAACTCTTTTGCTGGGTCCATTCCACTCACCCTTTTCATGTGCTCAGTCTTGCCAGGACTGGACAGTCTTTTTAAGTAAAATAATTCATTGTGACACAGCAAGCAAAACTTAGCTCTCTCCCCTTCCATCCTGATTAGAGCAAATAGCTAAATACTGTCCACTTACACTGTATTTTCATTGACAAAAATATAGCGTTCTTTTTAGCTTTGTCTAAATCTCAGCCAACACTTCAAACCATGCAAGCTTACAAGAGAAGCTGCTGGACCAAGATAAACAATCACATACTTTAGCTTTCCCAAATATTAAACATTAATGTTTATCAAAACTTTCATTTGTCATTCCTGCTGCTCCAGTTAAACATTTTTTTTTATTTTGGAATAAGCAACCTCCTTATCATTATTTTAATCACAGAACACTGTTAAGTAAAGCAGGCAACATTATGAAGTTGTTTCCTGAGTGATATGGGAAAAAGCTATTGGGGGGGGGGGATGCAGCTAAAGCTTCAGTCCCATGCACAGAGATCCATTAAATGAAGTGGGACTTACTTCTGAGTAAACATGCAAAAGGTCAGGCTGTGTGTCCTTACTCTTCAAAGTAATTAGGAATCCTCATTAGCTCAAAGCCTAAAGAGTCTCTTTGACCTCAAGAAATTGCTATTCTTGTGTCTCAAGTGACTCATAGTTATGCCAGCAACAGCAAAGCTTTTTTTTAATTCTTTATTCTAACAATTTTAAGTCTAGATGAAGCATGTTCTTGGTAAACCATATTGCATACAACTCCTGACATAAAACACAAACCAAGTGACACTTCTGTGCTACTGAGCTATAAAATAAACAGTTTACGTTGAAGCAGGGGCTGTCAGGAACTTGCAGGAAGCGGTGGCTACTGGACTGGAGGCTCAGGAGAAGGAGAGCAGCTAGATTCAAGTCCAGTATCACCCCAGAGACCAACCAGATTTTCAGGTTATGAGTTTTTGAGAGTCAAAGCTCCCTTCATCAGATACCATGAAGAAGAGTGGGCCATTGCTAAGGACATGACAGTCACCCCCAAGACCCTGAGAGCAGAGGAGACAGAAAGCCTGGTGTCATGGGGCAGCCTGCTGAGGCTTCCTCAGATGAGGAGGACCTTGAAGCAGCAGGCAATGGAAGGGAGGAACAGCTTTAGGCTGAGTAATCACAGACAGTTCCTCCCATACATACAACTGTCAGCCTTAGGTAGTGTCACCAGAGAGCCCCCCAAAGCCACTGGAGCAGAGGCGCCAAAGGTTCAGAGCATTCCTACATGAGCATAGAAGGAGTGCTAGACTTCAGGCCCTGCTGATAGTGATGAGGCTAATGAGCTACACCCAGCAGGGAATGCTGAGTCAAAGGAACAAGCAACAGCTGGTTCACCTTAGGCCTATTTAAGCAAGCACTTGCACCCAGGCCAGTGTGAAAACAACTTGTTACTGTCACCCTGTGTGTTCAGACATTGCTGGATAATCTTGTGACCTTGAGTCTGGAATGTACTTTGCTTCTGATACTGACTTTGGAACAGCCTGGTATTGACCATCAGACTGCTATTTGACTACACTACCTGCCTCTGGCCCTCGGGCCTGCTGGCATTCAGGACACCTGGGCAGGAGCACAGCTCAAAGGGTGGAGTGCATGACTAGTTACCTGAGACCTCTCAGCTGACCATGAGGCATCTGGAAACCTAGATCCCCCATAAGGCTCTGCAGGATACTGGGCAAGGTCCAGCTGTGAATGCCTGCAGACTCCAGGCTATTATAACAGCTGCAGGCATTCACTCCTATAAATAACCCCAGTTCAGCCCTGGCTGCTGTTGGATCAACAGCTCTGGTAGTGATGGCTATCCTTGATTGCTGCCTGCTTTAAGACTCTGGGGGTGAACAGGACACTTGGCCTGGGACCTCAAATGGTTTATGAATGCCCTGGTCCTGTAGAAGGCACTTTGTCATGATACCCACTACCCTTTCTCCAAGTTTCTGAAATGCCTCCAGGGTTAACAAAGTGGGGGGGGCCTCATTGTATGCCATAACAAGTTCACAAGGTTGGAAGAGACCACAAGGGCCATCCAGTCCAACCCCCGGCCATGCAGGATCCCACAATCAAAGCACTCCCGACAGACGGCCTCTCATGATGAAATGCTTTATTTCCACCCCCAATGTCACTGAAATCCATAGCCTCTGTTTCATCTGATTGTATTATCTAGCTTCTATGCTGATCTAATTATGACCATTTTGTTCTGCTACTCTACCACCACAAACATGCTTAAAAGAAAGTCTATCTATTTAATCTGCTCACTAAGAAATGCAGCTATCTCCTTTTTAAGAAGAGTGATTCAAGATAGAGTTGACAAATAGAGACTTTCATTCTAGTACTAATTTTGGACTTCACTTTTTATGGGACTCAGCATGTTATAAGTAACATAATCCAATTTGGCTTCTATTGATTTTCCAATTAATGCCCCGCCTAAAATCGATCTACAGTTTTGCTGATGTAAGAATTGTCTTTCACCCCTGTTCTTCTGCTCCATGCCTCTTAAGTAACCCATGTGTTCTGGCTAGGGATGTGCATTCATTTACAGCTAATGGAAAACAACAACAACCAGGAAAAGCCCATTTGGTAGAGAAATGAAAATATAAGGGAAACCCTTGAACAAACCTAACTCTCTTCTTTCCCTTCCTCTCCCTCCGTCCTCCCCTACCTGCTTTCCTGGGCCTCTCCACCTTACTCTGCCAATGGGCAGGTAGAAAAATGAAATGTCTCTAATGCATCTGAAGTGACATATCAGGAAACACCCTGGGAAGTGTAGTCCATTGGTTTTTGTAGTTTATCCGGGTTGTATAACCGTGGTCTTGGTATTTTCTTTCCTGACGTTTCGCCAGCAGCTGTGGCAGGCATCTTCAGAGGAGTAACACTGAAGGACAGTGTCTCTCAGTGTCAAGTGTGTAGGAAGAGTAATATATAGTCAGAAAGGGATTGGGTTTGAGCTGAATCATTGTCCTGCAAAAAGTAACAAAGGTAATGTGCTAACCATTGTCCTGTAAGTATCAAGATAATGTGCTGATGAGGGTGTGGTATGTTAATATGGAACCATTGTATCCTGAAGTGATCTGTTAATGAGTGAAATCCAAAGCTAATCTGCATGGCTATTGTTGACTGTAGTCTTTGTTAGTCTGGAGGTTTTCAAGACAGGAAGCCAAGCCTTATTCATTCTTAAACTCTCTTCTTTTCTGTTAAAGTTGTGCTAATGTTTATGAATTTCAATAGCTTACTCTTTCTACACACTTGACACTGAGAGACTCTGTCCTTCAGTGTTACTCCTCTGAAGATGCCTGCCACAGCTGCTGGCGAAACGTCAGGAAAGAAAATACCAAGACCACGGTTACACAACCCGGATAACCTACAAAAACCAATGAACTCTGACTGTGAAAGCTTTCGACAGTAGTCCATTGGGTTTGCCTGACATAATATACATTTGTGCTTGGCATAGTAATATGTGTGCAGCTCAGCCCAGCTGCTAGCCTGGTACATGCGAAAAAGCATCTGAGGTACCAGGTAGGCACGGGGGAAGAGGAAGAAGGCCGTTTGTTGGGCAAAGTTAATAAATGGAAATGATTACAAAGATAACAGAAATGAATGCAGTTTGAGGGAAATGGAAAAAAATGCATGTGCATTTAGTTCTGATGTGCTTAAGGCAGATTTGAATAACAATGGTATTTTATATTTTCAAAGAAAAAGTAGGTATGCTCCTCTGTTTCTTTTTAGCTTTCAGTGAAACCAGAGATAATTTTCATCCAGCATGGCCTCATTTTATTGAGTCTTCATAATACCTCCCACATTCCACTTCTAGATCATTTTCATTTTCAGACGGAGGCATTTCCATTTCCACCATCTTCCTGCCTCCTTCCCCCCCCCCAAAAAAAAAGCCTGATGAAGAGTTTTGATGAACTCAAAAGCTTACTAATTTCTTAGTGACCTTTTAGTTGTTCCCTTGAAGGGTACGCTTGTTAATTTAGGTGATCCCAGTCCCTTGACAGTTAATAAGGAAAGCTCAGTCTACCTTGATAGCTATATTTGGATTTGATCCTACTCAACTTGCAAATATTTCTTCCAGATATATATAATTAGACCTTCCAGAGTCTCATTGAGAGCTCTTATACAAATATTGCTAAGTCTATATGCCAACCAACTAAAAGAGTAAAGTAAATAAGTGCCGGATGTACCAGTTGCTCCTGGTCCACATTTTCAGCCTCCACAATGTCTACAGCAAGTTCATGGAGTGATCTCAACCAAAGGCAATCTCAGATAAAAATGGGTTGCCATGCCTTTCCAAAAGTAGGTCCTGATGGTTTCCTCCAGTCTTCCTCTGACAAAACATTTCACAGGGTTGGTAGGATGGCCAAAACACCATGAATCAAACAGAACTATGAGTGGATACTACAAGTAGTAATTAAGCAGAAGAATGTAACTAGCACACAGATTCATGAAGAATGGGTCCATCATTGGTTACTAGATACGGTGACTAAAGGGAACTTCCATATTCAGAAGCAGCAAACCTTTGAATACTGGTGCTTGGAAGAAATATGGGGTAAGGCCTTTACCTTGGTGCTCTGTTTGATGGCCCTCTAGGGTAACAGGTTGACCATGGAGTGAAACAGGATGCTGGAAGAGGTGGACCACTGGTCTGAGCCGGTAGGCTTTTCTTATGTTCTTATCTTCACAGATTCATATGCACCTCTCCCTCTTCTGTCACTCTTCTTGAGTGAACTTCATATGACAATTGTATTTTGCATATACAAAATGATTTCATTAGCACTGTGAACATGATTGGGGTGTTACATAGGGGTTGTTGCTCTTTGAAATATTCATTACACCGTTCAGAATATTCCAAGGAGTGTAGATATCTTGGGCTTCACACATCACTAGTCCAGCCCCAACATAATTAAATCTAATTTATACATAATTGACCCACTCCATGTATTCAGACATTCTTAATTATAAAATTCTAAACTTCTAGCCCAGCTAAGATCTGTTTCATAAGCCTTGCTCTCTGTCCCCACAGTCAGTGGTGGGGCAGGTGGTCACCAGAGATGGGGGCTTTTTCCTTGGTGGCCCCACACCTTTGGAATGCTGATCCTCTTGACGTTTGCCTGGTAGGGCAGTCCCTCCTCTCTTTTAGATGTTAGGGCAAAATGTTTCTTATAAACTACTCTTTTAATTGAGGGGTATTATATTTTAAAGCAGTTCTTGATTATTTATTACTTACCATCAGTCTGCAGCTAGCCTGATAACTCTTTTACTCATTTTAAACTGCTCAGTGTTTTTTTAACAGTTTGTTGCTGCTGCTGCTTAATTTTGCTGTTCTTTTTGTTATCGCATTTGTAAGCCACCTTGAAAGAGAGTCTACTATTTGTTGTGTGTATTTTCACCCAGTTTTGCTTCTGGGAAATAGGTTTTGCAGGTTTTCTGCTATTCCAAGCCTACAAAACATTTTTGACTGGAAGGGAAAGTGAGAAAAAAGAAATGTGTGTACATTATTAAAACAATGTCTCTTTCTTGCCACTTTCAATTCTCTTAAAAAAATTGTTGTATGTCTCCCTCCTTTGCTATCTTTAAGGAGACTAAAGAAACAAGATAGTATGCGTTCTCAGAAATATTGTGTTTCTTCAAATTCTATTTTGCCTGCCAGTCTACCAGAATTTAGTTGACTTGACAATCATCTAATATAGCTTGCAAGATGTATTCCTTCTGGACATTATAATGATGCTTCATTTAGATGAAGCACATAGGAATAGGCCCTGGGCACAAAAATAAGGAGCCACCTATAATTGCTCATTAGCAGCATTAGTTTACCAGTCTGTTCATCTCTCTTGTTGAGCATTTATTTCACACATCAATCAGTTCCTCTGCATCAGGTACTTCATCTGTGGTAGAAAATGAGTAGATTTAATTCCCTTACACACCATTTCTTCACAGAGATGGACTCATTAGTTTCTCTCTGTGTATGCATGTTACTAACAGTGGCTGATTTTTCCTTTCCTCTAGCAGCTGATTAATTCTTTTCTGCAACAATTTTAAGAGTATAAAAGGAGGAAATGTGTCCACTCGGTAATGACACAACTGTGCCGGTCCAAAAGACCCAATCGTGAAGGGTTATTAAGAACAGCAACAAAGCAAACAGAGGGAAACCAAAGAAGCCTTTTGAGTTGAATTTTGGCAACATGCTAACTACTAAGGGCCAGACTAGATGATACCCCTCCCTGAGTGAACACGGAGCCATTTTAGAGCTTGGCTCATAAGAATGGCCAAGGTGGGGGGAGACACAAGCCCCACATTTTCCAACATAGCAAATCCCAGCAGGATCAAGCCTTTGCAGCATTTTGAAAAGTTAAAAAGAAGAAGAGTTGGTTTTTATATGCCGACTTTCTCTGCCACTTAAGGGAGAATCAAACCAACTTACAATCAACTTCCCTTCCCCTCCCCACAATAGACCCCCTGTGAGGTAGGTGAGGCTAAGAGAGTGTGACTAGCCCAAGGTCACCCAGCTGGCTTCATGTGGAGGAGGGGGGGAAACAAATCCAGTTCAGCAGATTAGCCTCTGCCGCTTATATGTAGGCGTGGGGAATCAAACCTAGATCTCCAGATCAGAGTCCAACGCTCCAAACCACTGCTCTTAACCACTATACCACGCTGGCACTATACCCCTATGGTGGACTAGGTGATGACGTATTATCTACTTTGACCATAAGTCACAGCGCTGAGTGGGGACTGAACTCTTTGTTTAGATGTCCTCACTTTCCAGGACCCACTTCTGACTTCAAGGAGAAGCCAGAAGTGCATTTATTTGTTCCAGATTCCATGTGAAAACCTTGTTTATCCCAGCAGATAATCTCACAGTGTTTTAGTTAATAAAATCATTGAAAATTAATTTATCTAACTGTAAGAAAATGAGACATATAAGAATCAAGGATGCACGAGTCATACTGGCATACGTAAAAGCTATTAAAAATAAATGAACATACATGGCATTCCTATTCTTTCTAAATTAGATCAAATAAATTAAAGTCTTCTTACCCAAGAATTTGTAGGAAAAGGAGCAATCTCACTGAACCCAGATCTGAGAAGTTCACACATCACAGAATGCTGAAACCTTATAAGACCGTATGTGTGGGGGGAAATGTGTTTGTCTTGCTCTCACCATGCTAAAAGATGATGAACCTCGGAGCATACAAATGATGCTTTAGACTTAGTACAAGTTACCATTTGCCTTGTTCTCCTTCCTGGGATTTATGTTGGCAGATGACTTGCTATTCTTCAGTCACTTTAACAAACAACAGAACTGGTTCAGGCTGGCTAAATTACTCTCTCTTTCGGATTTTATCTGTGCATTGGAACAGCAAGAGAAAAAAATGCCTGATTGTAACTTTTACAGCAAGTCTCACAGTCAGATTTATCTACTGATGCTAACTAAACAAACCGATATATAAAATGTTACATACCTTCTCCATAGCATAAAAGAGTGACACATGACAAAACTATATCTTTAAAGAGATTCAAATTCAGTAAGCTTTGGGTGAAAAGGCATGGTCACTTTAGCCTCCTTTATTCCCTGTTTCAGCCAGGATTCAGCCAGGATCGAACACATGCGTTTCGCCGAACGTCCGTTCGACTTCGATCCTGGCTAAATCCTGGCTGAAACAGGGAATAAGGGAGGCTAAAGCACCATGAATTTTCGCCCTTTCAGAAATGAAATTTTAATTTTGCTTCTGTGCTAAATTTGGGTTGTGATTTGAAGCTTAACATCTTTTTCTCATTAAATTAATGAAAAACCTAAAATATGTTCCAGGATTTCAGGACTATCAATGTTACATGTAAAAGATGTATGTGATATTATTGATAACCACAATGGATACTTGGAGAGTCCCATATTTTTCATTTTCAGAAGAAGCTCCGCTGGTTGGATGTTTATGTTCTATGTTGACTGATAATCATGTGAATAGCATAATGTGTAACTATCCATTGCACTAGACTGTATAACTGTCAAGAGTAGACACTATCTAAGTGCAAAACTAGCGCATGAAACTACCAGCCCCTAAAACCTTGCAAACTAGATGTTACATTTGATACGTGGCTGATATGGTGTCAGGCCTTTGACTTTTTTTTTTTGCTGGAGCAAAGGCCCTTGACATGAGTCAGGCCAGGTTCTGGCCACACGTCAAGTCCTTGGTTCTCATGCCTATGAACGTCTGTGTACAGTTCCGCTCATCCTGTTTTCTGCAGCTGTGGTAATGTTTAGTCTGTCTTCCTGGGAACCGCTTATCTCGGGGTTGCCTAGCAATGTTTACCTTTTCAGTCCGTAGTGTCTTAAGCATGTAACCTGCCTGTGTTCACCATTACTAGCCTCACCTGCCTTTAGGCAGTCAGTCCTTTAATCTGTTTTTGCTCCTAATAAAGTATTACTGCTTCAGAGCTACCTGGATGAGTTTGCTTATGGGATGCTAGGGACAGATGCCTGATACTGACATATGGGAGACTTGCAGCTAGACATCAGCTTCAAATTCTCCATGGGAACTCAGTTCTGAAGCATGCAGAGCCCTGATTTGGATTGGGGCTGTAGAATGGGGGGAAGGGGCTTCAGCCTTCCTATCTGCATCATTATCCCAATCTGAAACAGTCCCAGGGTTGCTGTTTGCCCCACTGGGGGACTTCATGTGTACATGCATATCTAGGACCATTTTAGGTCAGGAGAACAGCACAGAGAGGAGGCTAAAGCTCCTCTCCCCTGCACTGTAGTCCCGATCCAGAAGTCCCAGTGCTTCCGAAGTGAGTTCCTACAGGGAACTCACAGTTGCCGTTTGGCTGCAAGTCCCTTGCGGTGGTCACATGACAAATGTTGGACTCAAGACTATCAATAGGATATTCTGGTCACAATACCCTACTCCTTTTGCTCTGCAAATCTGTCTGCACTAAGGGAGCAATCCTAAACAGGTCTACTCAGAAGGCAATCTCATTTAATTCAGTGGGGTGTACTCCCAGGAAAGTGTTCTTAGGATTGCAGCCTATGAGTTTTTGGAAGAAAAGCGGAATAAAAATGTATCAAGGTGTGATGAAAACGGGTCTCTGGGCAAGAGGGAAGCCAATGCCTTCCCAAATGGACCAGCCTGTAAGCAAGTGCCAAACATTTTTCTTCTCCATTGTGCTAATTCTGTGCTACTACAACTGTCCCACTTCAGAATTTTTGTGGTGGGAGGGAGGGGATTTGCTAGGCAGATGCAGGTCTCCCATTAGCTGAGGGCCCCCACTGTGTACTTGAAAGATGCTCATTTCGATGGGTTTCATCTTTCCAGTGCCATATGTAATCTTACTTCAACTCAGATTTGGAGAATCGCTTTTTATAAAAACAAAACAAGTATAGAGCCAGTGTGGTATAGTGGTTAAGAGCGGTGGTTTGGAGCGGTGGACTCTAATCTGGAGAACCGGGTTTGATTCTCCACTCCTCCACATGAGCGGCGGATGCTAATCTGGTTAACTGGGTTGGTTTCCCCAATCCTCCACATGAAGCCAGCTGGGTGACCTTGGGCTAGTCACACTCAGCCTCACCTACCTCACAGGGTGTCAGTTGTGGGGAGAGGAAGGGAAGGTGATTGTAAGCCAGTTTGATTCTTCCTTAAATGGTAGAGAAAGTTGGCATATAAAAACCAACTGTTCTTCTTCTATAGTATAAATGCTATATGCAGCAATCAGCGGAGAGAGAGCGAAGAAGAATATCTCCTCTGTGGAGTGCCAGTATTAAAGCTTTGATGATTTAATGGTGAACTTTATTGAACGGCATTGAAACGACCTCCCTTTCAATTCCTCTTTCCTGGCAATGGCAGCCTTGGCGTAGCCCAGTAAACAGCCTTTACATAGCCAAGGTTGCGCTTTTCCCTTTACTCTGATACAAGTGCTCTGTTTTCTGAATCTCTTTTTGCCTTTATGGCCCACCTTCTCCCAGAATTCAGAGAAGGCATGCGAAACGAATGCTTCTTTTACTTTACTGCTGTTCATAAATAGTAACAAAAACCGCTTTCTCCTTGGCTTTTGATGCCACCCACATTTGTCTGTCTCTAAACTCTGAGGGAAAACAAACTTTCATTTCTTCTGATTTGGGCAGAAATGAATGGTATCACTTGACAGTAAAACAACATACCATGCAGTATATCTCAAATGAAGCTGTACCAAGAGCTAAGGAGGTATAGGTTCTTTGAGTATTTAGTGTCATTTATTTGAGTATTATTTTTATGAATACAGGATATATCGTATTACAGGTATTCACTTTTAATCCAATTCTTCCTCCAAGGAGCTCATGGCAACAAACACGGTTCTGTTATCTTCTGTTTTTCCTCTCATAATACCCTGTGATGTAAGTTAGGCAAAGAGAGACAGACCGACAGGCAGGCAGACACTGTGGGTCAGTGGTAGAGTACCTGCTTGGTATGCAGAAGGTCCTAGGTTCAATCCCTTGCATCTCCAGTTAAAAGAATCAGTTGAGATTATGCGAAATACCTTGATCTGAGGCTCTAGAGAGCTATTCAGTATAAAGCAGTCATGTATTCATTTGGGGGGTGGCTGAACCCAATAAAGCTTCACAGCAGAGCAGAGATTTGAACCTAAGCCTTCTTGGCTCTATTAGGTGAGAGCCAGAATGGTGTAGTGAGCCAGCGTCATGTAGTGGTTAAGAGCGGTGGTTTGGAGTGGTGTAGTCTGATCTGGAGAACTGAGTTTGATTCCCCACTCCTCCACATGAGAGGAGGAGGCTAGGTGAACTGGGTTGGTTTCCCCACTCCTACGCACGAAGCCAGCTGGGTGACCTTGGGCAAGCCATTCTCTCTCAGCCCCACCTACCTCACAGGGTGTCTGTTGTGGGGAGGGGAAGGGAAGGTGATTGTAAGCAAGTTTGATTCTTCCTTAAGTGGTAGAGAAAGTCGGCATATAAAAACCAGCTCCTCCTCCTCCTCCTTCTTTTTGCCTCGCCATCATGATGACAAGCTTTTGGATATTTTGGAAAAAAAAACAATCGCTCACCTGGAGACTGGCCACCCTAAGTGCAAAGAAGATTATTTGGGGAGTCTACACCATGATTATGGAAACAAGAACTCTTCCTTGACCCCTCTTGGAAAATTCATTTGTGTGTGGCTTTGGCAACAAAGCCCAGTGCAATAATGGCAACACAGGTATATGTGTGGCCATTGTGTGTTCCATTGTCACTTTGTGGAGGGAGATAATATTAATGTCCCATTGTAACAATGTGAAAAGATGATCCTGGAAGCAGATGGTGGTGTGCTTCCTGGGAGGAAACCACTTCCTCTGGGTTTGTAGGAGAGAGAGAAGCATTATAGTAGAAGAAGAGTTGGTTTTTATATGCCGACTTTCTCTACCACTTAAGGAGGAATCAAACCAGCTTACAACTGTACCCCATTGAAGTCCTTCCCCTCCTCAAACCCTGTCCTCCTCAGGCTCCACTCCCAAAATCTCTAGGTATTTCCTGACCTGGAACTGGCAACCCCCAGTGACCCCTGCTCTATGCCCAGAGCCATGTGCTAGCCCTTTTGTCAGCTATCTGACAAAAAAACAGAGAGGAAAGCCTAGGGTGCTGTTAACCCCTTCAACTTTCTGGTCTGAGGCCCCATTGAGGAGGTTCTAGAGAGCTTGAAAGCCCTGCCCAGTCCTGGTGGCATGGCAGATGCTCACACGGGTAATTCAAACAACATGAGGGAGAGGAACCCTTGTCCATCCATTTTCCCTGCATGTGGAAAGCAAATGGGAGTTAAGAAAGCATCTTTCTTCCCCACATGCCAATTTTTGACCTGTAAAGGCACTTTCAACTCAAGTGTGTCCATTTTTGGAGTCCCCTTGAGGACTAAGAACCATCAGTAAATGGTTTTCATCAGCTTTTTTGTGTCAGAGACCAAGAATACC
The DNA here is from genome assembly GCF_029931775.1 of Euleptes europaea. NCBI lineage: Eukaryota > Metazoa > Chordata > Lepidosauria > Squamata > Sphaerodactylidae > Euleptes > Euleptes europaea. Next base: position 29,323,566 of record NC_079316.1, on the reverse strand, counting down.
CTGTCTGCCAACCCAAGAGTCTTCTAGGCAGCTAGGGAAAAAAAATGTCTCAGCATCATTACCTTTTTTAAAGGGACTTGGCTAGGACAAGGAAGGCATTTTGACAAATGTGAAAGAATCCATGACATATGCAACGAGAACAGTGTGACTGTCGGTAACCTTTCCAAAAGCATCCGCATAGTTGGAGCTCAGTGCCCCAGTTTCATGTGCATTGTAGTCAGCTAGCGATTTGGTTGCCGTCATCATTATTGACGGGGCATACCGGATAATTGGGCAAGAGGTGGCTTGAAACAAGGGAAGGGAAGAACTGCTAATGCTCGATTGTGCAACAGTGACAAGGAGCCGAAGAAGTCCAAATTGCCCGTGTTAACAGCAGATCAAAAGCTGCATTGCACCGATGGAAATAAGAGAGGGATTAATCTTGCGGTCTTGGAACCTAAAATGAAATGTCAGAATGTTAATAGAAAAAAGAAAGAAAGAAAAAAAAAAACATACTAGGAAGATAAAAGAAGAGAGAGGGAGAAGAAATGATGAGATTTCTTACTGTATGATTTTATAGCAAATATAGTTTACTCTGGATGGGGTTTTTGTTTGTTCACAAACTAGCACTGGATCCCCAGGCAGCCAGCATCTCTAGTCAGGGATGCGATGCCAGTGCTTGAGCAGAGGCACTTGCCACTGACTTTTCTGTTCTTGTCAGCCTGAGATAAACCTTGCTCGAGAGATAAGGGACTGAAGGATCCTTCTGTTTGTGTCCTCGTTGAAAGGCGAATGGCTGCCTCGTAATGATAAAACAAAGCAGGGAGAGAGAACACCACTTGGCAAAGAGGCTTAGATTAAGTGTGTTTTGCTGGAAGTATTTCTCCTTTTGTCCTGGATGCCGATACGGAGAACATTGATGGTATTGCAAGGCAGCACGGCTTTTGTCACTGGAAGATAACCGTGGAAGAATAAAGGAGTCTCTTTCCCACTCATTATTTTTCCCAGTTTGGCAGGGGGTAGAAGGAAAGTTGTAATGTTTCTGTTTCATGGGAAAACAGCCATGACCCCATGCGACTGCAATGCCAATGTTACATGGCAGATAACCCAAATGGGCAGTTTGTTTGTTTGAATCACAAATTGGCTATTCTGGGTAAGAGCAGAACTGACTCGAAGCAAGGAGCAGAGAAACTACAATTCCTGCTGAACCCCTGTACTTGCTATGCTTATTTTTGGGGTGGAGGTGGGGAGGAGTCTTCTGAGCAATTGGAACATCTGCAAATTAGAGCACCAGCAAATAGCTGAGAAGTGGGTAGTTGCCAGTGATGGGAACTTTTCTGTAGTGGTATCAAAACTGTGGAATTCCTGCCCACAAACATCCACCTGGTGCCTATCTTGATATGCTTCAAGATGCAGGTCCAAATATTTTTGTTCACCCAGGCTTTTAGTTGATGGGCTTTGCAGTACGTGGTGTGTGATAGATTTTGTGTTCTTTTAACATCCTTTACTAGGTCTGACTTTATTCTTTATCTGGCTAAATTTTAGGGGGTTACTGATCATTGTTTTTATTGACTGCTTTTTAAATGCTTTACTTGCTTTCATTGTATATCTCATTTGTTGTTAGCCGCCTTGGAACCTGCTGCTCTGAAGTGGAAGATAGATAGATAGATAGATAGATAGATAGATAGATAGATAGATAGATAGATAGATAGATAGATAGATAGATAGATAGATAGAGAGAGAGAGAGAGAGAGAGAGGAGAGAGAGAGAGAGAGAGAGAGAGAGAGAGAGAGAGAGAGAGAGAGAGAGAGAACAAAGCAGCTCAATTTCTGAGCAAATGCTAGGGAGATTTCAATTCAATACACTGAAGCAAAATTTCTCATAGACAAATTTATCTGATTTGGGTATAAATCATTTAAGCTGCTTTTTTTTTTTTGCTAGTGTATTTATTTTGTGCTTCAAATTTAGTACCTGAAGTTGGCTTTCTAAAAGTATAGTAGGCTCCCCCTCCCAAAAACCATCGACACTAATTTTCACTTTGCAAGTAGATATATAGATTAATTAGCTTTTCCTCACTTCTGTGTTGTCATGCAAACCCTGTTTCATTTTCTCTCAGAAGGCAAACCCATCTGTTTCCATGTTTATGTAATAATTAAAAGCCTGGCCTGCATTTGTTTTCACCCCTTTCGCAAAAAGTTCAGTTTAGAAGATTTATTTTAAAGTTTATCATAAAGGACAATAATGAACATGTCTTAATTTTGACGTTGTCTTTTGCAAGAAAAAAAGAATGTAAATAACTTGATATTTAAAATGGTGTTATGATTTACAATTAATGGCACACATTTCAATTTCATAGCCAAATCCGCTTTCAGCTCTATTCAGAATCCTACTCAGGTCTAGTCAATAGGGCTTCCTCCCAGGAAAGTGTTATTGCATGGTAAGTGTCAGGAGCTGTGCTGGTCAGGCAGGCTCTTGACATGAGTTAGGCCCAGGACTGTTTCCGTGTATATTTGGTTTCGTTTTCTTACACTGCCCAGATGGTCCCCGCTCACCCCCCTGTGCGTCCTTGAGCTTTCAGCGGGCAACTCCGGTATTATGGCTGAGCTCATTCCCTGCTTCCCTTCCCTCCCTTTACTCCCTGTTTCTCACCAGGCTCATTATCTCCCGATTCCCAGGCCGCTTGCTTTGTGCTTTGTGCTTAAAGTTATGCTTTGTAGGTTGAGTGGTCATTAGCAGCTTTGAACTTGTGGATTGCTCATGCTGTACCTGCATGCTCCTGAATAAACGTTTACCTGCTTAAGATCTACCTGTCTGAGCAAGTGACTTTTTGGGATTGCTGAGGGCAGTTGAAGAACCTCACAGTAAGTCTACAATTCTTATTTACTTGACAGCAATAGCAAAAATTTATGTGCTACTGTGGTTTTGTAACCAGAACCCCAAGTGTACATTGTACCTAAACAGTAGTAGAAAAGAGCAAGAGTCCAGTAGCACCTTAAAGACTAACAAAAATATTTTCTGGCAGGGTATGAGGGTATCTGAAGAAGTGAGCTGTGGCTCACGAAAGCTCATACCATGCCAGAAAATATTTTTGTTAGTCTTTAAGGTGCTACTGGACTCTTGCTCTTTTCTACTACTGCAGACAGACTAACACGGCTATCCACTGTGAATTGTACCTAAACAGTCTGTCCAGCAACAAAACACACCCCAGACTTGCAAGTTCAGCTCACTGTGGTTCCAACAAAGCTGTACTTGGCTAGCAGCCACATCAGCCCCACTGGGATGTGCTTAAAATGGGCAAGATGAAGCTGTAGACTCTGGGTTAAGTAATCAAATTTGGCTTCCAGGTAGAGCGTGTCATGTCATCAAGCCCCTCTGGTAGGGTTGCTTGCTCCAGGTTGAGAAATACCTGGAGATTTTGGGGGGTGGAGTCTGAGGAGGGTGGGGTTTGGAGTTGGACGGACTTCAATGTCATAGAGTACAATTGCCAAAGCGGCCATTCTGTCCAGGTGAACTGATCTCTATCGCCTGGAGATCAGTTGTAATAGTGGGAGATCTCCAGCCACCATCTGGAAGTTGGCCACCCTACCCACCAGTGGGCATGGACAACCCATGAGGTACCTGCAGCTGAGACAGGGCTCCAGGACACTTCCTGGTTGGGTGGAAGGTGGTGGGGAGGAGCCAGCCCTGGTAGGTGATTGGAAGGGGTGGCCTATGTACGGAGTGTCTGCAGCAGGCCAGACAGTATGAAGGGTATCTTCTGAAGTGGTGTGTGAGGGAGGTGGAGGAGGCATCATTATCAGCATTTGGTACAAGGAAGAAGAAAGTATTAAACCCACCCTTCCACAGTATTATATCTTAACAGCCCATTCCTGAAACAACGGCGTGCGGAGTCGGCCGATTCGCACATGCCGGGCTTTTTTTGTTTTTAACGGGGATAAAAGCCCCATTGAAAACAGCGAGGCTGCGCCTGCTAAAAAGCAGGCGCAGCACCACCTTTCCCGGCGCAGGCGTACCACAGCGAACAGGGATAGGAAGCCACCTAACCGGCGGCTCCTCCCCCAGGCCCGGCCCTGGAACGACCCCTGTGCCGGCATGGTCTTTGTACGCTGTGGCCTGCGCCACGGAGAGGCCGCACCAGCATAGGGGCAAGGCGCGGTCCCGCGGCACTCGGTCGCCGGCAGAAATGGCCTCGCCGCCAGCATAAGTGCGTGTAATTGTGCGATTACATGCACTTATGCTGGCGGCGAGGTCACGCTGCCTCCAAAGAACTTTCAGCCCAATTCTCAGGAATGGGCTGTTAGTCTACTTCATGGGCACTTTTGGTTGCTTTTTTGAGGCTCAGTACACAGGAAACTGTCTTATTCTGAACCAAAGCATTAGTCTATCAAGGTCAGTAATGTCTGACTACTGGCAGTGGAATTTCCAGTCTTGGAACTCCAGTGGGTTGGCTTCCATAAATCAGTGGGGCTTACTTCTGAACAAATATAGCTAGGACTGGAGCGGTTATATGTGGTATAAAATAATTCATTGAGGGATTTGCCAAAATTTAAATAATGATCACGTGGGGATTTGAATTTCAGGTTGTGATCTGCTTAGAACAGAAAGGCTAAAAGCAGTGTCAAATTATTGTTTTCTGCTAGTGGAAGGGTGTTTATGCTGGTGGAGGAAAGTGGCAATTTTTTGACAATTCCACTTCACATTACAGCCACCCCCTATCACATCCAGTGCTGTTTCTGGGGGGGTCCCTGAACCACCTTGGGGCAGCATTTTTTTGGGGTGCAGTGGCTGCAGTGAGTGGGGGTGGTGGAAGTGTTCTACTGGCATAGCTCCATTGACAGTCCTTTGGATCCAGCCCAAATCATTGAGTCTAGCCCTCCACAATCATGTAGAAGGGGGAATCCAGATTAAAGGAGTAAAAAGATAGGTTAGGAGTACAAAATATTCTCCTGGTCACAGTGTGCCTACTCTTCTCTCTTATATCCAGCACTAAAATTCAGGTGAAGGAAAGAGACATCAAGGAACAGACAATGCAGAAGTAAGCCATAGGTACAGGAAATGTCCACACTCTCCATCACCAAGTTCCATTTATTTTTAAGATCCATCTGCCCTGCTGCTGTGATTCCAGCAGATCTGGGTTTAAGTATGTATCTGCCTCTATACCAACTTGTCTATTTCTTAGAAAACAACAACAAAAGCACCTCTGTGGAATAGGAAGCTCATAAGTATGACTAATATTAGTTAATGGCACAGTGCAGGAAATAAGACACTGAGAAGAAGGCCAGTACGGGACTTCACATGTCTTCAGCATAACTTCTCGGTTAAGGCCCCTTCCTGCTCTACATTTTTACCAGTCACATACCGCAGACCTCTGATTTTACCTGAGAAAAACTGTAACATTTGAAACAGATACACACATTTCTTTTACTGCTTTTTCACCACGAAAACATGCTCCAGGGATCTATGATTGGCAACAGCTCCCTACAGTGTGATTTCATGGTCAAATGAAAATGAGTATCTGCTTCAAGCACGAATGTTTTCTGGGGTTTGTAACATGCAGCTACTAAAAAAAAAAAAATTTAACCCACAGTCTGGTTGCCAAACGGTATTCTCAAAATAGCGTGTACCCATTTAGAAATATTTTGATGTCTATCTCTGTAAAACAATGTGTATCTCAGCCTCCTATATTTCATTACTAAGCTGTTTGAGTTAACTTCTGCATGTTCAGGTTAACTGAGAGCTGGGCATATTGGGATAGATCACGATGGGTAGCCGTGTAATAGCAGTAAACAGCAAGTGTCCAGTAGCACCTTAAAGACTAACAAAATTTCTGGCAGTGTATGAGTTTTCGTGAGCTGTAGCTCAGTTCTTCAGATTCTTCTGAAGAAGTGAGCTGTAGCTCACGAAAGCTCATACCCTGCCAGAAATTTTGTTGGGCATATTGGGAGTACGTTATTTCCGCAATGCACCCAATATTGCACTATTGCCATATCATGCCAATTGGGCAGTGTCTGGATTTTCTGAATGCATAGGCTCTGGCTCGTGCGCAGAGGGGTAGTGCATGCATGAGACAGTTTTTGTGAACTTAATGTCGTGCCCTGACGTGGATGGCCCGGGCTAGATAAATCTGATCATATTAAAGCTAAGCAGGGTTGGCCCTGGTTAGTTCATCGATGGGAGACCACCAAGGAAGTCCAGGGTCTCTACACAGAGGAAGGCAATGGCAAGGCACCTCTGTTCCTCTGTTGCCTTGAAGACCATACGGGCTTGCCATAAGTTGGCTGTGACTTGATGCCACTTTCCACCACCAGCAATGTCTACGGAGGACTCCTCTGTTGCTGAACCAAATGCCTTCTGTGGTACTTCACCTCATGTATGATTCCCATTCTTGCTTTGACAGAAGGTGGAATCACAGACTCATGCAGACCTACATGTAGGTAAATATTTACAATAATGTTTGTCGGTATATTACTGTGTTTTTATCTTTTTAAAATATATGTGATAATGCCTTGCTCTGCAAATCTAAGATCTGGACAAGACCAAACGCTGGTACACAATTGCTAGTGATAGGAAGAGTAATTTCAGTGCAATCTCTGTGGTCCTTTGATCCAAATAAACACCAACCAGAGTGAAAGACTATATGACCTACAGACCATTACAAGCATGGACCCAATCCCATCCCCCTGCCTTTGCTTCCATCCCTCTCCCCCTTCTCTTTCAATATCCCCTTAGACCTCTCTCTTTCTCCCCTCACCCCTTCTATGTAAATCCTCCCTCTCCCTCATTATCTCCCACTCCTTCTCTGTCAATGTTCCAATCTTTCTCCCCATAACACTTCTATGTAAATCATCCCTTCTTTCTCCCCATAACACTTCTATGTAAATCATCCCTTCTTTCTCCCCATCCCTTCTCAGTCACTCTCCCCTTACCCCCTTTCTCCCCTCACCCCTTCTCTGTCAATCTTTCCTCACCCCCGTTTCTCCCCTCATCCCTTTTATGTAAATCCTCCCCCTCTTTTTCTCCTCACCATGGCAAGGGTAATGGGAGCCACAGCAGCAGCCAGCTGGGCCCCCAGAGGCATGGATGCAAGGCCCCCAAGTAGGATTGCCAACCTCCAGGTACTAGCTGGAGATTTCCTGCCATTACAACTGATTTCCAGCTGATAGAGATCAGTTCACCTGGAGAAAATGGCCACTTTGGTAATTGGACTCTATGGCATTGAAGTCCTTCCCCTCCCCAAACCCTGCCCTCCTCATGCTCCACTCCAAAAACCTCCCATCAGTGGCGAAGGAGGACCTGGCACCCCTACCCCCAAGAGCCAAGTCTAGAAACCATGGCAGCTGGGTCATCAAAAGGCACAACCAAAAGGCTGCATCAAGACTGGTGTTTTCTGGTAAGTAATCTCCATGTGTGCAAACAATGTTATAGTTTGGGAATTTTTTTAAGTTTTCACATTTTTCTGCAAACTTGGGGATCCACCAAATTTGCAGAACCATCTGTTTTTGGTCAATGCGGCACTGATCCGCAGATTTAGATATGCACAGATTGCACCACACTTGACTATAAGATGATACCAATCAGGTGACTAAAAAGTGTCATGACCAAAGGCATGGAATTATTTCATATCTGCTGGAAGCAAAGCAAAATCCTTTCTGAGTTACTAAGAGCTACTGTAAAATCCATAAATGGACAAATGAGAAACAATGATTTTAGACAAGCTAACATTAGCAATAAAATAAAAAAGTTATGCATTTGTTCCAGAGAATCAAGAGGAGTAAATATTAGTACATAATGTTTACTGTATTTGCTTCAGCAAACTGCCATCTGAGCTTCTGAACTGTCACTGCAAATTTAGCAGTTCTTTGATATGGTTCTTTTAATTGGACAAGAGATAACTCTATTTTAGACGCCAGCACTGGCATCCCGCTTAGCAATTTTCTCAATACATGTCTTTCTAGGAATAGCATTCATAACACAGATAAAACAAATTACCTGCGTTAACTCTTTAAATACGCAGATTTTCATAGTAGCACCCTCTCAAGATACAGAAAATGGCTTTCTGAAAATGTAGATCATGTGGAGAGAGGAAGATGTCAAATAATAAAAATAGCTCTCTTGTGCTTGTGATGGAGCAGAGAGATGGAGAGACCGGCAAAGTCTGAATAGCTCTGTACTCCAGAGAGCATAAAAGACATGAACACGCTGGTTCCAGACTCCAGTTTCTTCCATTTGAAAAAGCACATAGTTTCTATGTTTTGGTTTCACTTCAAGCATCCAGTTATCCATTGTGTGTCTTTATGTCTCTCTGTGTGTAAGTAAATGTTTACGGATGTCTGTATTTCTGCATTCTAGCAATCTGAAATAATAACGCTTACCGTGAAAAGGAGGGATGTGACAGGCCTGTCCCACATCTGTTCTACTCCAGAGCTATACATAGTCCCACCATGACATGCCCCTGTTCCTTGTCTTCCCTAACTCACAACTCTGAGCCCTGATGGATGCATCCGGGGCAAATAACAGGCGACATAAATAGAAACAATGCAATCTAGAAGTTAGTCATGGATTGCAAACTTCCCTTGAGGCTTAACTGCATTGTTTATGAACCGCCAGTGCCTTCGCTAAGAAACTATGATAATATATGCTGTGTCTTAGCACCCATCACATGATATGATTGACAGAGAGATGGCCACAGGGCACAACTGTACCGAGGCCTATTGGGGAACTATTGTAGGTGTTACAAGACAAGTCCACCTTCTGGAAATACTAACCACGAAGGACATTCTCACCGCTAAAGTGAGAATACTAAAGATACACACTCTACTGTATATGATTATATAACTCAAAACGGCAATTCTGACTTGCTTATACATGCCTTAGTAGTGTGCCAAGAGAAAGTGTGAAAGATCTTAAAACAATCCAGCTAGGGGCTAAAATTAGGTTAGGTTAGGGTTTTGTTTTGTTTTGTTTTGTTTTTGCAATAGGAAAATCACTACATAGGTTTTCAAACAGGAGGGGGGGAATGCTTCCATCTTTCTGCTTTTCCAGTGATCCCTATGCAAACTGATAACTTTTTGGATACATGAGTCCTAGCCTATGTAGGGGGGAAAAACATTCAGTGGATGGATTAGAATCACCTATATATATCCCTATGTTGTAAGATAGAAAAAAAATGAAACATGAAGATTTAAAATGTAAAATAAATTTACATTGAGTGTAAAGGTCCAGGTGAGGTTGGGAATCTAGATCAGAAATGTCTACCCATTTGCTAAACAGAAGTAAGGGCTGTGTTGCTTAACCCAGATACTAGAACTATGAACAGACAAGACAGATCTTTCTACAAACCTGAGAAAAGCCCAGGTTTTCAGAAAAATCTTAAATCTAAAACAACAAAACAAATTGGGGGATTCAAACCCCCAAAACAATAGAAGTAGTGCCTGTAGGTTTAAGAAAAGAATGCTGTATTATGTGTGTTCTATGGGTTGCTGGGAAACCACAACTGTATTGCTAGACTACAAGCTTGTTTTCTGTCAGTAAAAGGCAGGGGGAGGGGGAGGGCTAATTCCAGTGCTGTTTTGGCCATTGAGGGAGGACTCATCAGAACCAAGCCTTGCAGCAACTAGTGGGCAACGTGATACAACACAACTTGCATGACTCACCCAGGACTGGCTGCTTGCTACTGTTCAACAGAAGCCGCTGTGTTGTAGTGATTGGAGTTTCAGACTAGGATATGGAAGACTCAGATTTAAAACCTCTCTGAGCCCAGCTTTTGCATGAAAGGGCAGGATATAAATCAAGTAAATAAAAGTAAATAAAACTTTGCCATGGAAGCTTGCTTGGTGACCTTGGGCCAGTCATACCCTCTCAGTTTAATGTATCTCAAGGTTGTTGCTGTGAGGACAAAATGGAGGGAAGATGTGATCTGCTTTGGATTCCCATCAAGAAAAAAAGAATTGCATAAATGAAGTAAGTAAATAATAAATATAGCTTGAGACAGGGGGCAGATAAAATGTTGGTGAGTGGGAAGGACAGAAGGAAGAAAGGAAAGGTGAGAATATATGGGTTGTACCGAGAACAAAAACAGGAAGTAGCATGGGAAGGGGGATATGGGGGTAAGTGAGGTGCCCCCAACAAGTCCTTGGTGGTTTCTCATCATGCAACTGGGCCTGCCCAGTGCTGTGCAACTTGGCCATAATTTTCATGAGTGGCATCTGAAAGGAAGAGGGAAGGCAAGAAAACTGAAGACAGGGGAACAGATAAAGGTAGTTTGACTGGCACGTGGGAAAAGGAGAAGCAAGTAGAAAAGGGGAGAGGCTATCGGGGCTTTCAGGGAAGTAAAAAAGGAAAAAGTGGGGGAGGGGAAAAATGAGATGAACCCCTTGTGGTTCCCGCACTTGTATATTATATTCCACAACATATTATATAATGAGCTATAATGGGATATTCAGAAGAAGCAGTGATGCTGTACATTATTGTATTCATTATGGGATATAGCTGTCATAAAGTTATATATAAATAATGTTTAAGCATAACTGACATATTCCAAACTGTACTTTTTTTTACATGAATAAACACATCTAGTAAAAAATATCCACCTGATAAAAAGATCCATGTATTCATGATGTGTGCATGTGTGTGTTAAGTGCCGTCAAGTCGCTTCCAACTCATGGTGACCCTATGAATCAATGTCCTCCAAAATGTCCTATCTTTGACAGCCTTGCTCAGGTCTTGCAAATTGAGGGCTGTGGCTTCCTTTATTGAGTCAATCCATCTCTTGTTGGGTCTTCCTCTTTTCCTACTGCCCTCAACTTTTCCTAGCATGACTGTCTTTTCTAGTGACTCTTGCCTTCTCATAATGTGACCAAAATACGATAGCCTCAGTTTAGTCATTTTAGCTTCTAGGGTCAGTTCAGGCTTGATTTGATCTATAACCCACTGATTTGTTTTTTTGGCAGTCCACGGTATCCTTAACACTCACCTCCAACACCACATTTCAAAGTCATGATATATGTTAGAAAGTAATCTGTGGGGAATGGAGACCAACAGAGCCTTTTGTCAATGTTCAAAAAATACATTCAAAGCTTAGAACCAAAGCAGCGAGTGGCCATTGCAACAAGGTCAGGCTGCTTCTTCAAAGTATTAAATAGTAATGATTGAGGGGACAATAATTCAGTAAGTTAATTTCAACGAGTCCAAATGCATTCACTTGGAGGTTTGTATGAGCACCACAGAGCAGGTTTGCAGTCTTCATTGGGACAAAAAATTATTTGCAGATGGTGTGTATTGGGAAGCCAATGCTGGGTTAGCCCGTGGTCGTCTGCTAAGCAGTTAAAGAGAGAGCCGGTTAAGTTGTACAGCCGAGATGAAAGGTCAGCTTCTGATCTTTTGCAAGTCAACGATTCAAAGTGCCAGACTGCTTCTAGGCTGATCAAATAAAAAGTTTCATCAGCTTCCGTTTTCTCCGCTGGAATGGGAATATGAAGACTTGACCCCCTTCCTCAGAATGAAAGATATCCTCCGTGCCTGAGATATAACGCCATTTTAACACCTATTAAAATTCATTTGCCAGTATTTTGAGGCCTGAGTATAAGTGTGAATCTTGTTAAGATGTTTGATTATTTATATCCTGCCTTTCTTCCATCACACAAAGTGGCATACATTTAGTTCCAAGGAGGTCTCCCATGGTTCCACTGACCACACCAAGGACCTACTACTTAGCTCCAGCAGGGTTGCAGCTTCACGTGCCCTCTCACCAGATCCGGGACCAAGATATGTTTGCTAGCCTGCTATTCCCTGCTATTCCCTGCTGATGGGGTCTGTAGCCAGCTTTCATCAAATGAGGGGACTATAATATTTGTTAAGTGGGATGGAAAAGAAATGAATAAGAACGACATTGCTGAGTTCAGAAATGAATAAGTGGAATTAGAATGGATGTTTAAGTTAACAAAGTTTTTACTTGCTTTTAATTCATTTCCTTTTGCCTCAATATATGCCACACCATCCCCTATTTAATTCTGGTTGATTAAAACGACCTCAAATACAAACATCATACATCAAACCTTTAATGGCATAAAAGAAGCAGGTTAAGGCAATAGAAATACAAACATTATAGCACATGCATTGTTAAAGGGTTATGTATGTGAGGCTCAGGTTGAGCTTACTATTTCCCTTCAGGCTCCTTCATCTCTACTTCCAATTGGACCATGAACTCTAGCCGCCCAATCACGGGTAAGGGGGCGTGGCTCTGGGTGGTTGGGATTGGCATATATGCAGGTTGTTGAGCATTGCCAGTTCAGTTCAGTTCGAGGTTGTTAATAAAGCGGTTGTTGTTGGAACTCTGTCTCCGGTCTCGTGGATTACCCCGCATATATAACAAAAGCACATGCATGGTAAGCCACATGTGCATTGTAAAGTCCAGGAAAGTTGGATGTGAAGACACCTGATTCAAGTGCCTGTAAAACAGCCTTTCCTTTTCCACAAAGTGCGCATTAACAGTTGGAAGAGAACTGTAAAGCACTTTAAGTGGCACATGTGAATTCACTTTGAAACATGTTTCTGTCTTGCTTAAACAGACAAGGTATGATGATTCTATTTTAAAAAAAACAGGACATCTGTTGAGTGTGGTTCTCTCTAGCTAGGCAGGCTTGGCACATGGTTATCAGGTCATCTATAACATCAAAACAAAGGTGTGCACAACAGAAGTCAGTCAACAGAGGCAGATGTAGCTATGTGCAACACATACAGTGCCATGAGGCTGTGCTGTTTTATTGAAATGTGCATGATAGTCAGAACCGGGCATGGTGCAACACTCTCTCTCAGTACAGTGTAGGTGGCTGAGTAAGCCCAAAGCAAGAGGTTGGAGTCATCATTCTGGCTCTCTAATCCGGTTTTGGAACTGTTTGTCCTTGTAAGCCATTGTGGAATGAAAGGTTCTCTTCTGTTAAGAAAGAACTGCAATTCTGCTTTTAACTCACACAGACTAAGCAAGGAGAGGATGGATGCAGACTATCATTTACCAAGCAGTAAGTTACCATGGTATTTATTGTGCACCTGGAAAGCCAGTTGGCTGCAATGCACTGGTAAATGGTGAGATTTTTACCATACATCAGAAATCTAGAAAATCATCCATCAAAAATCTAGAAAATCATGATTTTTTTTTAAAAAAATCATCCTTATATAAGTCATTACAGACATGCTGCTTATCATATAGATCAAACTGTAGTAAGTTATTCCATAGTAAACACTTTTATTTATTTATTTATACCCCACCTTTCTCCCCAACGGAAACCCAAGGTGGCTTACATAAAACTCCTCACAACGACAACCCTGTGAGGTGGGTTAGGCTGAGAGTGTGTGACTGGCCCAAGGTCACCCAGCAAACCTCCGCAGTCAGATTCAAACCTCAGTCTCCCAGATCCTGTAATTGAAAGCAATGGTGGGGAAGTTGGCAGGACTCCTCCATAGAGGTACATAGAAAAATTCACAATAGAGATTCTGACCACGGCCACTTCACTATTTATTCTCTATGGAGGAGGATGGGGGCGACCCCTTCCAGACCCCATAACTCTAGATCCTCGAACCTAATCTTCACCAAACTTGGCAGCGCAGGCAAGGAGAGTCCCTTGTAGCTACGCTGCAAATTTGGGGGCTCTATCTCAAAAAATGCCCCCCAGGAGCTTCACAAATCCTGGGGAAAGCCAAACCCAAAACAGCCAAATAATTACCCAGTTTTTGGGGGGATTTTAAATTCAGCTTTTGCTTTCTCCCCATACTTTCGCATTCAGTAATCCCAAACCCAAAATTTACTGAAATTGCTTTTTTCCAGGGGGTTTTCAGTTTGGGTTTATCAATATGCACAACCCTAATTGGGCTAGTCACATCTCTTATAGAGCTCTCTCAGCGCTGCCTACCTCACAAGGTGTCTGTTGTGGGGAGAGGAAGGTGACTGTAAGCTGGCTTGATTCTTCCTTAAGTGGTAAAGAAAAGTTAGCATATAAAAACGAACTCTTCTTCTTCCTCCAACTTAAGTGTCTCTTCCATTGGAACTTGGGTTCAGTGGAGTGATAAGATAATAGCGGTAGGATCCACCTAATAATTCTCACTGAACCCAATAGCAACATTAACCCAAAAATAGTAATTAAGGGACTAATAATGATGGTGATCACGATTCCAAATAGAATGCTTTGAAAACTAAAACAAACCAAATGGGGGGGGGGGGGACAAATCTGAGTACAGACAGCACACTCCTAACAAGCACAAGGTTGATAATCAGCTCTGTTTAATTTACCCATCCCCTAAATGCTTTCTATTTTAATTTTTCATTATTAGGAAGTAAGCTAAGCTACAACCCTTCTCCTTGCCCTCCGGTTTTCAGTGGGTGGGACATAAGTGATGGACTTGGTAAACTTGTTCCAGCAAGAATAACTATTTTGTGGGTTTTTTGTGTGGAGGTAGTGGCTGTGAACTGCAGGGGTGGGGAACCTTTTTTTCTGCCAAGGGCCATTTGGATATTTATAGCATCATTCACAGGCCATACAAAATTATCAACTTAAAAATTAGCCTGCTATATTTGGTCAAACATTTAGCCAAGAGGCACGACTGGAGACAGCTCCGAGTGTCTGCCAAGTAGAGGACTCACTTTTGAGCTCTGCCATCCCCAGCTGGGCCCAAGGGATTCAGGCAGGAGAGCAAACACAAGACAGAGTGAGCGACAAGCTGCTTGAGGCTTATAGGAGAAGGAGCCTGGTCCAGTAACGCCTTGATCCGGCACTTTCCCACCCTACGCGTCTTTTGCAGGACTTAGAGGGAAAAGAACAAGAAGGGAGAGGGGGTTTCGACCAAGCCCCAAGCAGGCAGCTGCCCAGATGACCCCCCCTGCTTGGGCAAGCAGGCAGGCATCCAACTAGTGGCACACTCACCCATCTGATGGCACAGGATGGTCTGTTGCACCAGCCGGGCGTAGCCATCCAGCTGCACGCCGGAGTTGCTCCTGCTCTGTATGGTCGGGGCCGGATTCTACAGCCGGCTCCTGCTACCTCTGCCTGCAGAGATGAAATGAGGACACACTGGCTAAGAACTCCCCCCCCCAGCGCATTCTGGCCCTGCCCTCTTTAACCCCTCCATTGTCGCCACTTCTGCCCCCAGCCCTCTTGTAGTACAGAGGGAATACGTTTCTCCATGGCCCGGGTGGGAAAGGGTTAACACAGTTTCTTGGGCGGTCCTAGCAGCTCCATAACTAACGACTCTTCTGCAAGGGGGGAAGACAAACTCACATCCGCCTTGAATAGAGGCTATTTCTGTCCGCGGGAGGGGGCGGTTCACCAGTCTTAGATCCTTCTGAGTTAGAGATCTGCCAAGACCCATGAAGGGCCAGACCAAATGATTTGGGGACCTTATACGGCCCCCGGGCCTGACGTTCCCCACCCCTGTGCTACTGTATTAGATGGTGTGCATGGCAATGCTGTGAGGTGTGTTATGAGACCAGCCCATACCTCCCTGTATCTCACCCTCCACTGCCTTTGTCTTTGGAAACCATGTTCCCCTTCTCTACAAAGAGCACATATCCCAAAAATAAATAATTGGCTATCCTATTTTAACAAGACCAGCTCTGCCCCCTACAATGGATGGATATGACCAGTGCTAGTAAAGTTTGAAAATAAAGCAGTATTAACCCCTTTCGGGGGGGGGACCCCTTCATCTGGAAAGGCTCAAAGAGTACTGTGAAATATTTAGTCTAATCTTCTAAAATGACTGACAGCCAATAGTCCACTGAACAACAACTGGTGTAGGCTCTAGCTAAGTGAGTCTTTTATACTCTCTCTTATTCACCAAAGGCCTGTCAATCAGCTTGTGTGATGGTTTCCTAATTTCTTCCTGAGTTCTCCACATAAACCAGTTCATTAAAATTCAGCATTATCCATAGCCACAGAGGTTTAGAAATCCCATCGGGATGTCTCTTATTTCTCCTAGGCTGTTTTGTTCAGCTAGCATTTATCATAAATTTTCAGATAAATTAAAGCAATACCTTTTAAACTAAATAACAGCCAAATAACCTGACCAACCAACCAAAAAACCAAAACCAAAACCAAACCCTTAGGTTATCTTATTACATTCTACCCTAATGCACATAAGGCCAACCCTATAGGGTTTTTATCAGCTAATTACTAGATCTGGGGGAATGTCTCCAAGTCCATTAGCATTGGTCTGAGTTCCATTATGTGTCAATCTGAGGGGAAATTCCAGAATACCATTAATATTAATATTGCTATAAATACAGCAACCCTTTAAAAACCCTTTGCTTACAGAGCAAGCATCGACTATTATGCACATTTTTTTAGTTATCTCTGTCCATGGGGGAAAGGGGGCAGAATTTTTTCTCAGGGAAATTTTCAATTTCTGCTTTAGGGGTACCGCACCTAAGAATAAGGGGATGCGTCTTCAGCGTGATTTTTAGAAATATTTCAACTTGTCGTCAACGTGGCTTAAAACACCCTTATATATCCCAGCAATCAGTGCTTCAGTTTTTTTATTTGTTGAGTACATTTTCATCTTGACCTTCCTCTAGGGCTGCCAACCTCCGGGTGGTGGCTGGAGATTTCCCACTATTACAACTGATTTCCAGGCAACAGAGATCGATTCCCCTGGAAAAAATGGCCACTTTGGCAATTCGACTCTATGGCATTGATGTCCCTCCCATCTCCAAATCCCCCCCTCCTCAGGCTCCAACCTCAAAATCTCCAGGTATTTCCCAACCTGGAGCTGGCAACCCTACCTTCCTCCAAGGACCTCAGGGCCATCTGTAAGTCTCATTTCCTCCATAATAATCAGCTAACACCCCCACAGCAATAAACCACAGAAGAAACGGGGGTTGGGGTTGGGAGGCCAGCGATTGATGGAGAACCGTAGCTGACCACAACCATAGGCCTGGCGGAATAGCTCAGTCTTGCAGGCCCTGCAGAATTCCCTAAGGTCCTCCAGGGCCCTGGTCTCATTAGAAAGGCTATTCCGCCAGGCAGGGGCCAGGGCAGAAAAGGCCCTGGCCCTGCTCGAGACCAGCCAGACACTCCTTTGGGCCAGGGACCACCAGGAGATTGTTATTTGTAGAATGAAGCATTCTCTGCCAAGAGAGGCAGTCTCGCAGATATGAAGGTCCCAGATCCGATGTTCCAGCTGGAGCCATTGCTGCTGTTGGAGCACTGGCTGGATATGTGCTTGCAGCAGGGCCCCGGTAAGGAGCCTTGCAGCAGTATTCTGTACCAGCTGGAGTTTTCAGGTCAGTCTCAAGGGCAGCCCTATCTATAGGGTTGCCAACCTCAAGGTACTAGCTGGAGCTCTCCTGCTATCACAACTGATCTCCAGCCAATAGAGATCAGTTCACCTGGAGAAAATGGCCGCTTTGGCAATTGAACTCTATGGCATTGAAGTCCTTCCCCTCCGCCAACCCTCTCCTCCTCAGGCTCCACCCCAAAAACCTCCTGCCGGTGGCGAAGAGGGACCTGGCAACCCTCCCTATGTAGAGTGAGTTACAGTAATCTAATCTGGAGGTGACCATCTCATGGATCACTTTGGCTAAATCAGGGAGGGAGAGGTGAGGCACCAACTGCCGGGCCCCTGTGGAGATGGTAGAAAGCCATCTGGGCCACAGCTGTGACCTGTGCCTCCATCAATAAGGAGGCATCAAAGATCACACCCAGGCTCCTGACAGAGGGCACAGGCATCAATTGCACCCCATCAAGAGCTGGGAGTCGGCACCCCACCCCAATGCCACCCCAGCTGTGCCACAGGACCTCCGTCTTCGATGGATGTAATTTCAGCCAGCTTTGTTTCAACCACCCAGTCACGGCATCCAAGCACCTGGCCAGTGTGTCTGGGGCAGAGTCCAAATGACCGTCCATCAGCAGATAAAGCCGAGTGTCAGCAGCATACTGATGACACCCCAGCCAGAAACTCCAGACAAGCTGGGTGAGTGGGTGCATATAGATGCTGAACAACATGGGGAGATGATCACTCTTTGCAACACCCCACGCACCAAAGGACGCTTCTGCGATACCTCATCCCCAAGCACCACCCTCTGTCCCCAACCCTGGAGAAAGGAGTGCAGCCATTGAAGGGCTGAACCCCAGATCCCAATGTCAGCAAGGCAGTGGTCTAATAGAACATGATCAACCCTGTTGAAGGCTGCTGACAGATCTAATAGTATCAGCAGCCCCAACCCGCCTCGGTCCAGATAACGAGCAAAATATATATTTTTAATGAACCACCAGTAGAGCTCAAAGTTTTGCTTTTGTGTCATTTACAACAACCAGTTACATAATACCAGTTTCTTCACAGTGGGTAGCCGTGTTAGTCTGTCTGCAGTAGTAGAAAAGAGCAAGAGTCCAGTAGCACCTTAAAGACTAACAAAAATATTTTCTGGCAGGGTATTTTTTTCTGGCAGGGTATGAGCTTTTGTGAGCCACAGCTCACTTCTTCAGATAAAGTTTATCTTCAGATAAAGTTTCTTGGGCAACATCAAGATGCTAAAACCAGATGAACAACATCATGAGAGTGGTGTGTTGATGAATGCTTTGGGTATAAGGGTCCCAGTGGGGTAGAGCTATGTAAATGTTGCACTCCCTTCCTTTCACTTGCCCTAAATATTCAGTTTCTTCTTCAAACTTTTTGGATTACATTCAGCATAGCAATTTGTCCCAGTAAAAACTTTCCTCCAGAAGTAAATGGGATATATGCCTTTTCTATCAACTTAGTCAGAAACAATGTTTTGGAGGGTGGCGTCTCAATGGCTATACGAAAAAAGAGTGGAAGTTCATTGCTGGAACAGTGTGAGTGTTTATGTAAACAAATCCTCTCAGCCAGTGCTCGATAGTGCTTTCTTTACAAGGCCAAATTAATCTATTATAAATATAAGCTTCCTTACGGAGATTAACACCAGCAGTTTAAATTTTAGCAGCTCAGCCTGCTGCAATGAACTTGCTATCTACTTTGACTTGGCAGTTTAAATGCGGAGTTTAAAGTATCAGATTCTCTGTTGTGTATTTCTTTGGATGACTTCCATAAAGAGCTTTCCATCAGCGCTGTAATAGCCTCGAGTCTGCTGTCATTTAGACTCCTCTTTCTTTTTTCTTAAGAAATCTCTTGACACTTATTCTTAAACCAATTATTTCCCTATTTCTTACTTTCCTCTTTGGGGGGAAAAAAAAGCTTGTTGGAAAAGGATGGTTGATCTTATAGCCTCAGGTACTCTTCAGTTAGATAGTGAAGGCATCTACCTATTCCTTTTGTGGAATTCTCACCAAAATTCAGTGTAAACAGGGTTTCTCTTCACCAGAGACTCCTTGAAAGTTCTCTGCACCGATGGTTACTATTGTTCAGCTAAAGAGGAGAAAATATCCGACCACCCCTCCCTTTTATGCCCTAGTGCGTGGTTTTAGATTTATTAAGGGATGGTTCCTATAACTCCCATCCACTAAGATGGATCCTATGACTCTTCTGCTAAGTCTTCCTTTGAATAAAAAAACACTTTCTCCATTGGAGAATTTTCTAGTGTAGAACAGCTTCCTCTGATAGAGAAAAGTCTTTCTTTGCTGAAGAAAGTGTTTCTCTGTTGGAGAAAGAGTTTGTGTAAGGGAGTCATACGATCCAATCCTAAGATCCTACACACACACACTTTGGGTTGAATCCAGCAGTAATTTTTTATATATATATATATATATATATATATATATATATATATATATATATATATATATATATATATATATATATATGATAGAAACTATATATATATATAGTTTTTGTATAATGGGATACAGAATAAAGAAAAAGGGAAAAGAGGAGAAATAAAAAAATATGACCATCTCAGTATCTGAGCTATAAAGTAACACATACGCATTACTTCAGCAATTAAACTAAGTTTTTAGGTTTCTAATGTTAAGTTCTTGTTTAACACTCTTTGTAAATACTCGTTAAACAACAGAGGAATCTTGAGCACATAACGGTCGTATAGAGGCTGCCATTTTATTTTAAAATCATCTATGGGTTTTATTTTCATCAAATGCATTAGTGTAGACATCGATGCAAAGTCAAATAGTTTGTTAATCCATTCAGTTGTATCTGGAATCAGACTGGATTTCCAATGAGCTGCATATAGAGTTCTTTGTGAGTTGAGTTCACTTGTAAGGGTGTTATACCCAGCAAAATATATTTGGGGTTTAGTTCAAAAGTCACCTGAAGCATATCTTGGATTTCTTTGTGTAGTTTTTTCCAGAATTGTTGACTCTTTTTACATGTCCGCAATTGATGATAAAAAAGTTCCTTCAGTTTCAGAATGTTTCCAGCAATTGACTTGATTTGCTTTACACATCTTTTGCAGGTCTTTAGGTGCTAAATACCACCTAAAAAACATCTTGTGCCAATTTTCTCTAATAGCCTGTGAAGAGGAGAATTTCATATCAGTTGCCCATAATCGTTCCCATATTTTCATTGGAATCGTCTCTCTGAAGTTTTGCATCCATTTAACCATACAAGTTTTAACTTGTTCCGGCGCCGTATTGTGTTTAAATACCAGAAGCTGGTATAGTTTTGTCAGCAAATGCTCTTGTGACTTAGTTATTATTTGTTCAAGTTCTGTTGGATTTCTTATATTGCCTTGATCATAGGAGTCCTTTTTCAACCAGTGAACTATCTGGTGATAAACAAATCAGGAAATATTTATATTTTCATTATGTAGTTCTTGTAAAGTCTATCGGCTGGAGATCGGTTGTAATAGCAGGAGATCTCCAGCTAGTACCTGGAGGTTGGCAACCCTACCAATGATCAACAGAGGCAACTGCCCCTGGCTGCACCCTCGGCAGGGGCCACTGCTTCTGAGCCTACCCCTCCAACAGAAGGGCACAGCTGGTGGCAGCAGCTGCTCATGCTCACTCTCTCTGGGTCTCAGGCAGCGGGCGAGGCAGCAGAGGCCTCTTGCACCTGCCCTGTCTGAGGCTTGGGCAGCAGCGCCTCCTACAAGCTTCACGTGGAGTCAAGGCCGCCCCTTGCTTCGGCCCCAGGGGCAGGGGCTAGTTGGCAGGGAGTGGTGGCAGTGTTTCTGGGGCCCCATCCTGGATTTTTGCCCGGGGCCTCAGAATCATTAACAAGGGGAGGGGCTGTGGCTCAGTGGTAGAACATCTGCTTGGCATGCAGAATGCCCCAGGTTCAATCCCTGGCATCTCCAGTTAAAGGGACTAGGCAAGTAGGTGATGTGAAAGACCTTCGGCCTGAGACCCTGGAGCACTGCTGCTGGTCTGAGTAGACAATTCTGCCTTTGATGGACCAAGGTCTGATTCCATATAAGGCAGCTTCATGTGTTCAGTCCCTGGCATCTCCAGTTAAAAGGACCAGGGAGTAGGTGATGTGAAAGACCTCTGCTTGAGACCCTAGAGAGCTGCTGCTGGTCTGAGTAGACAATACTGACCAAGGGTCAGTATTCAGGGGACCAAGGGTCTGATTCAGTATAAAACAGCATCATATGTTCACGTGTTCATGTGCCCTTGACTGGTGTAGCCTAATGGGTTGCCAATCTCCTGGACTGGTCATGGCAACCCCGGCAGATGTGTGCAGCAGCCTCTCCAGACCAAGTGGCAAGCCTGTGCCACCATGGAAAGGACTTCTCTTCATCCCTCGAAACCAGCAGTCAAAGAGCAGCAGCCAAAGCAGTCCCTCCAGCAAACCAGAGGGCAACCATGTTCCTGTGTATCCTGCTCTAGTGAAAGCCATATTGTAGGGAATATGTCCAGGCATGTAGCCTGCACCAGCACCCACCCCCCCTCTTGCAACATCGGACTAGTTCAGCAAAGCCATTCAGCAGACATTAAGATAACAGTGACTCGCTCTTCAGCAACGATCTCCAGACATTAGCAGTGATCGCACCTTTTGTTTCAAGCCATTAAGCCAATCAGTGAGACTCCTGACTTCTCCTGGGATTGCAAAAGCCATTGGAATTATAATAGATTTCCAAATTCTCACTACCCCACAGCTTAATCCTTTGTCACCTTTTTGCCACCTGGGAACCTAGGAGGAGTTCTCCCCGCCCCCAGAAAAACAGTATAACTGCAATGCTCCCAGCCCACTCTCTCTCTCCCTTGGGCCTTCCCCTCCATACTGCCTGGCACTCTGCCAGAGGGGGTGTTCATGCTTGGACACCTAGCCCCCCCCCCTTGTCCCCTTTTTATCCCCCAAAGCTGCATGGAATTCAGGACGGACAACTAATCTGCAAGAGAGGTGCAGTATATTTCCTCCTCTGCCTGCCACATGGCAAAAGTCTCTATTCCTCTCTTTGATTCCTAGACTCTGTATGTTGTGTGATGTGTATGTGTAGTTTTGTATGTGCATGTGAACATATAATCTGAGTAAATTACTTTTAACCTAATTCCTCTTTACTGGTCATGGTATGGACTCTGGTAGACAAAGGTTGCATCCCAGCTCAAGTTATGCCCATTGCCGGTTATTGATTCGCTAATTTCCCCATATAACAATTCATAACCGGGCATTTTGGCTAACACTGGGGCCATTACCTGTAAGGTTGTAGATGTCTTTGTTGAAGGGACATCAATTCACAGTATTAAACAGGTGAAAATTCTCAGGGTTGCTTGGATAAATCTGCCCCATTCTCCATCAGCCCTTTCGATGGCATTTGCCATTCCAAAACATTTTTTTTCACAATATGAGCATCCATTGAATAACAGAGTAAATTTTTAATCTCAAATAAGGAGTTTTGTAATCATCACAAATTGGGGAGGGGGGGAGTTGAATGTGGCAGATGTAAATTTGAAAAATGAATGTTGCCCAAGGGAAAATGCTGACATCCAGATGAAAACTAATTGTCTTTTTAGCTGAATCAACAGAGGCCTCTGTTTCTCTGTCAGGAGATCAAACAGATACACACAAAAATGAATGATGTACGGCCATTGTTTTTATCCAAGTCGTTAAGGAAAGTGTTCAGCCAGAACCATCACAAATCCAGTTTGTGCCAATGAGTTCTGTTTTCTAATCTGATATTGATATTATCAGCTGACATTTAATCTTCTGTTACTGTATTTGGAGTTTCTTTTTTTTCTTCACTGAGTGCACTTCAGATCAGCATTTCTTGAGCAATTTCATAGGAATGCATGACTCAACCCAGAGATTTGTAGGTCCAAAGTATTGTGAATCCAAAGCTTGTTACACCAGTTTACACTGCGGTCCTAGAGTAGCACCTTTGTAAGCCCATTAACTTCAACGGAATCGGAAAAGTATAACTCTGCTTAGGACACCACTATTAGTGGCGTGACAAGTGGCTCAAGTTGTGAACCAGTAAATACTTGCCTCGAAATCCATTCTTTGACATCTATGCCTGGGACTGGCCTGCAGTGACTGCAGCGAGCCACTGTGTGTGTGTGCCTGTCGTTTTTAAAGCTTCTTTACAGGATTTTTGTAAAGATTATCAAGTCAACGTACTGTACCTGAAGAGCTTTGAACACTCAAAACCTACCAGTGTTATTAAGTCCAGCTGGATCTTCTGCATTCTGCTTGTTGGCTATGTAGCAAGTTACTAATCAAAAGGAAATGAAAGTACTTTGTACTACTACACTCTTGCTATGTGTACTCACTCACGTGACGTATCTGATGCTAACAATGATAAATGTATATTGTATATCCTTAACCGCACTTGCTGAAGGCATCTCCACTTGGATGAACAATAAAGTTTTCTGTACCCTCCCTTCCTTTCACGTCGTACCAAAATCTAGGAAGTAAAGAGTACCTGCATATGGTCTAAATAGTATCTGCCTCCTAGATAGGTCTGCGATTTGCTAAGGTTTTGCTAAGGATGAGCCACATTTCAAAAGTACCTGGTTTATTTAAAAACATCCCCATTTGCTTCTCCCTTGTGTAAAACCCAGGATTCTTTATTTTATTATTTTATCTTGGGGCAGAATTACAGCTGTGTAAAGCGCTGTGGGCACTTAAGGTGCAGGAGAAACAAATGAGTAAATTATGCAGCAGAAGCAACCGGTATTCAGTCTTGGCTTGTGTGACATATCTAATGCTAACAACGATAAATGTTGTACATTCTTAGCTGCACTTGCGAAGGCATTCTCCATTCTGCCCAATAACTATCTATCAAAGTGCTCAACAGATTAACATCTTACTTGTAAAACTGATGCTAGAGGAGCTTGGTTCAGGAAATTACCCACTCCAAAACCATCAACTTTATAATTGCTTTATAATTCCTGGAATATTATCTACTAGAAGCTGGGGCAATTAAATAATGGATATTTTCGTCAGCTAAAAAATGAGTTTTTGTTCTCAGAGTTCCTCATTTCACATATTAGAATGGAGATGGTATTTTTATAGTATGACAACAATGTTGTATGTTTTTGGACTCTGTGTACTATGGCTCGGGTCCAATCAAGATCCAGAAAGCAAGTGGTATTCTGCTCACTGTAGGAGACTGCCTTACTGTTTCTTGTTGAAGCCCTTGGAAACAGCAGAAATCAAAGACTTCCCTTGCAAAACTGGAGTGTCTTTTGCTTGGCTCTTGTATCCAAGCCATTGTCATGAATATAAAATGTACATGAGTATAAAGGGTTCTGGAGGCAGGCAATGGCAAACCACCTCCAAACATCTCTTGCCTTGAAAAAATAAGAAGGAGGAGGAGGAGGAGGAGGAGGTGGAGGTTGGACCAGAACCAACGGGTTGAAATTATATCAAAAGAGTTTCCGTCTAGACATTAGGAAGAATTTTCTAACAGAGTGGTTCCTCAGTGGAACAGGCTTCCTTGGGAGGTGGTAAGCTCTCCTTCCCTGGAAGTTTTTAAGCAGAGGCTAAATGGCCATCTGTCAGCAATGCTGATTCTATGTCCTCAGGCAGATCATGAGAGGGAGGGAATCTTGGCCATCTTCTGGGCATGGAGGAGGGGTCATTGGGGGTGTGGAGGGGAGGTAGTTGTGAATTCCCTGCATTGCGCAGGGGGTTGGACTAGATGACCCTGGTGGTCTCTTCTAATTCTATGATTCTAAGAAAAAGAAGAGGAGGAGGAGGAGGAGTTGGTCTTTATACCCAGCTTTTCTCTCCTATAAGGAGAGAAAAGCAGCTTACAGTCGCCTGCTCTTTCCCCCCTCCCCCCACAGGCACCTTGTGAGATAGATGGGGCTGATAGAGTTCTGAGAGAAATGTGACTAGCCTAAGGTCACCCAGTGGGCTTCATGTGGAGGAGGGGGGAACTAAACCTGTTTCTCCAGATTAGAGTCCGCCGCTCTTAACCACTATACCATGCTGGCTTTGCAGGGTCATGAGTCAGCTGTGACTTGATGGCAAAAAAAATAAACACACACAAAGAGGGTTCAATTCCTTTTAGCAAGAATATGTATGTAATATGTATGTAAGTGGCTGAGATAGACTGCATGCTTTGCATATAGAAGGTACCAGGCTCAATCATTGGCATCTTCAGTCAAAGGATCTAAGCAGAAGGTGCTGGAAATACCTCTCTTTGCTTGAGACCCTAGAGAGCCAGGGCCATCCCTTAAGCATGTGCACATAGGCACTCTCTATTCCCTTGTGGCTATGTGCACAAAGAGGTACGGACACCTGCTAGTCTACCTTTATTAGTGGCTGGGGATGATTGCTAGGAGTATGCAAATCTACCAAAATAGCTGTTTATTAGTAGCTGGAGGTAATTGCTAGAAGTATGCAAATGTACCAAAATAGTTCTTGGGTGGGCAGAGCAGGTTCAGTTATCTTTAGAGCAAAAACAATCTTTCATCTAAAAATAAAACAAGGCCCAGGCATTTTCCTTCCTCTCTCATAATAATAGAACTCAGGGCCACTGAATGAAGTTGTTGGGATATAGGTTCAAGACAGACAAAAGGAATTTTGTTTTTGCTCAATGAGTAATTGAACTATGGAATTCCTGGCTGTGGCAGTAGTGATGACCACAGGCGTAGATGGATTTAAAAGGGGGTTGGACTGTTTCATGGAGGAGAGGTCCATTATTGGCTATTAACCATGGTGACTGAAGGGAGCCTTCATATCAAGGCAGCAAACCTCTGAATACCCGTGCAGGGAGACAGCACAGGGGGGAGGACCTTGGCCTCTATGCCATGTTTGTTTGGCCCTCTAGGACAACTGGTTGGCAGCTGGGTGAAGCAGGATGTTGGATTAGATGGACCATTGGTCTGATCCAGCAGGCTGGACCGATGCTCTTCTTATGTTCTTATGAGTTTACTTCTGCATACTCTGTAGTAATCCAGAGTATGCAGTCCAGTGAATTCATGGATAGATATTTCTGAAATAGAACAGCCTGTGATCCTGCCGTGGCTACTTGCAGAAGGGAAGGGTGAGAAATGATTTTATGTGTGTGTGTGTATGATTTTATATTATATTATATGATGTGCGTGTGTGTGTGTGTATCACAGTGGTGTCAGAGTGAAGGAGGGGAGCTTGATTATGGATCAACTGTCTTGAAACCTCCAGCTACTGTGCTTGATGGAGGCTTAGGGTCGCCAACCTCCAGGTACTAGCTGGGGATCTCCAGCTATTACAACTGATCTCCAGCCAATAGAGATCAGCTCCCCTGGAGAAAATGGCCACTTTGGCAATTGGACTCTATGGCACGGAAGTCCCTTTCCTCCCCAAACCCTGCCCTCCTCAGGCTCCACCCCAAAAACCTCCTTCTCCTCACGCATGTACTCCTTTGCCTTCCACAGTTCCATGATGAACATCAGGATATTTGTCTGCTATTCTAAATTGGAATAAAAGAAACCCTGCACATTTCTTTGTGGATGCAATATCTAGGTGGGAGTGAGAAGAGGGATACATTAAGCCGTTGGTAAACAGTTCCATTGATCCATAAAGGGAGGTATCTGCACCCTTCCACCTTTCTCAGAGAAGGTTGGGGAATTTCCAGGAAGCTTAAAAGGCACGCGCTGGCTCTCCTGGCAATCAATGAAGCTTCTAGACAACCGATTTTGGAGTGCTGCATGGAAAAAAACAAGCAAGGGAAGAAAAACTGCCTATCATTTTTTTCCCCAAGGTTTCCCTTGTGTTATACAATGATCACTCAGAAAGGGAAGGTCAGAGAGGGCCTTGCTCATTCAAGCAATTAGATGTATTTCCCCAGAGATGCCCACCCCCATTGTGAGATGCTTTAGCATACATGGAATACAGTCCTTTTTTGCTTTTTGGAGAAAAAAAGTCTCAAAGTCTTTACATTTAGCAGAGCAATGGGCAGCCCTTCAGTAATCCTTTGTGCAAATTGCTCAGAAACATTCCTGGGAGTAAAATCGAGTTTCCAGAGCATCAACTGACACTGTGACATCTCATCCGGGTTTTCAGCCAGACATGACGTTGACATGACAATGTCATATCCACTCCTTGCCCCTTCCCATAGAGTAGGGATGTCAAACATAAGGCCTGAGACCAGATCTGGTCCCTTGCGAGCTCTTATCTGGCCCGTGAGCAAGCCAAGGCAGCCACCCCACCCCCCACTCTCAATCTGGGCTGGCGAGGCATGGCCCAGCCCAACCAAATGACATTTATGTCATTTACGGGGAGGGGCTGTGGGTCAGTGGTAGAGCATCTGCTTGACATGCAGAGTGTCCCAGGTTCAATCCCCAGCATCTCCACTTAAAGGGACTAGGCAAGTAAGTGATGTGAAAGACCTCTGCCTGAGACCCTGGAGAGCCGCTACCGGTCTGAGTAGATAATACTGACTTTGATGGACCAAGTGATTCAGTATAAGGCAGCTTCATTTTTTTCCCATGTTTTCATGTCATATCTGGCCCTCATAACAATTGAGTTCAACCCCCATGACATTTGGGTTGCCAATCTCCAGGTATAGCTGGAGATCTCCTGCTATTACAATTGATCTCCAGCCAATAGCGATCAGTTCACCTGGAGAAAATGGCCACTTTGGCAATTGGACTCTATGGCTTTGAAGTCCCTCCCCGCCCCAAACCCTGCCCTCCTCAGGCTCCACCCCAAATATCTCCCACCAGTGGCGAAGAGGGACCTGGCAACCCTACATGCCGTAGAGTTTACAGAGCATTGGCTGGCGCACTGATGTCACATCTGGGTTTTTCCTCAGACATGACATTAGGGTTACCAACCTCCAGGTAGCAGCAGGAGATCTCCTGCTATTACAACTGATCTCCAGCCAATAGAGATCAGTTCACCTGGAGAAAATGGCTGCTTTGGCAATTGGACTCTAGAAGTCCCTCCCCTCCCCAAAGCCTGCCCTCCTCAGGCTCCGCCCCAAAAACCTCCCGCTGGTGGCAAAGAGGGACCTGGCAACCCTACATGACATCAACCTGTAGCGCTACATCATTTCTGGCCCACACTGTTCTCTCACCACCCTACAGGCGAGGATAGGTGGGAGGACCAAATAAGAGAGAATGTCTGCCCAAAGCTGGCAACTGGCATTCCTAGACTGAAATGAGTTAAGAAGACTTCAGTGGGATTCTGATTAGGCCATTTTAGGATTGCTTTTTGTAAAATCCTAATATGTGTTTGCTCAGTGGTCTTTGACATCAATTAGTCTTACATGTACCGATTAATTAATTTTGTGTTCTTAAAGCTTCACCTCAAATTAGTAAGTTTCAATAAATTGGTTTAAAATATCTCTCATTCTGTTTAATTAGAGAGAGGATGCTAAATACCTACATCGTGCCTCCTTCCATATGGGATTTGGAATTGACAACGAATGTACTGTATGTTCTTCAGTTAATCCACCTCATACTTTATCACTACTTTTCTTGGTTATTTTTTTTAATTGTTTCTCAGCTCACATCCTACTAGATCATTACTCACAGCAAAAATGAGTAAGGGCATTACTCACTGTTCAAAATATGGACACATCGGCTATGCCAGAAAGATTATAGAGGAAGAACGCATCTTGGGCAAAATTGCTCCTGGAAGCATTCATTTGTTTTATGAGCCACAATGTTTAGCTTATTGACTTTACATCTGATTTTATGTGGTTATAATAGCTATTTAAAGGTATACTACATATTTGGCTGTACAAATGGTATTTTAGGAAATTGTTTGTTCCTGTAAGAAAGCAGGTTGAGTATCCCTTATCCAAAATTCCTGGGACCAGAAGTGTTTCAGATTTTGATTTTTTCCCAGATTTTGGATGAATGCATGTAGGTCTGTTCCCTCTTGCCTTGATCCATACCCCAGCCTGAGGCACAGAGCATATCACCATGAGAGATTCTAGCCCGCACCTATAAGGCGCAGCTTCTAGCCAGCTGCTGTGGCCTGTGGGTTTGATGATCCTGCACTAGAGCTTCTAGCCCGCAGACAGGGAGCAGGAAGACTCACATCTACCAGCAACCTTATGTGGCTGCTGCTTAGGGTTGTCAGGTCCCTCTTCGCCACTGGTGGGAAGTTTTTCGGGTGGAGCCTGAGGAGGGCAGGGTTTGGGGAGGGGAGGGATTTCAATGCCATAGAGTCCAATTGCCAAAGCGGCCATTTTCTCCAGGGGAACTGATCTCTATTGGCCGGAGATCAGTTGTAATAGCAGGAGATCTCCAGCCACCACCTGAAGGTTGGCAACCCTACTGCTGCTGAGGTTGGACTGGGCATTGCACACAGGAGGCTTGGTGTGCTGCTGAGGGCCAGCGGCCTGTGAGTAATACCTGTGTTTTGAGGTGTGATGTCTTGTCGGCTCAAAAATATTTGGATTTGGGGGCATTTTGGATTTTCGGATAAGGTATACTCAACTTGTATTTATTTTTCTTTTCTTTTTTTTCCCTTTCAAGGAAAAATGTAATGATTGTCACCAGGCAGATATATGGGAATGACACTGGAGACCCAATATTTGTATGACTGAAATAGTTCCCTTCCAATGGAGGGCTGGCATTTAAGATGCCATTTAATAATTGCTCTGGTGACTGCAACTGAAGCTAATTTTTCCAAAGGTTCATTGACAATCATGGACGATTTCTGACCTTTTGTTTTCTCTCTGCATTCCTTTCCCACCTGCAGTTCCCCTCATTCTCCGCCTACACCAGAAAGAACTGAAGTGAAATTTAGCACTAGAGATGCAGACTGAAAGTCGGCGGCATTTGTCTTAAGAGCTGGCTGAGCTGTTGCTACTGGCTATCCTTTGCCTTTCTCTCTAGATGAAAGAAGACAAGGTGGCAAAGGTTTAAAATCATTAGACTGCTTTGCTGGAGAAACGGGGAGAATAAAAAATGAAATTAAAAGGAATACCAACTGAAGTATGATTTACTGGTTCTTTTATTAACTCAAAAATGGAAATGGCATGTTGGTGCTCTAGCGTTTTACAAAAACTCTACGGTAAAACCACACAGTTCTTGTGTATGCCTTGCTCCCCAAGGGCGAACCAAAGGGAACGCCATCATTTCCCCATCCCCCATTTTATCCACACAATAACCCTGTAAGGTAGGTCAGGATGAAAGTGTGTGACTGGCCCAGGGTCACCCAGCAAGTTTCCATAGTAGAGTGGGGATTAGATCCTGCGTCTCCCAGATCGTAGTCCAACACTCTAGTCTGGATGCTAATCCAACACTAAATCACACTGGCTCTTTATTATGAACATGTGTTTTATATTGATATTATAATAGGAGTTGATAGAAATGCTATAACAGCCACTCTGGGGCCTGCTTTGCAGTGGGAGGGCGGGATATAAATTGAAATAAATAAAACATATTAATTAAGGTTCTCAACACTGCCTTGGCTAATGCCAGGAGATTTTGGTGGTGATGCCTGGGGAGGGCAGAGTTTTGAGAGGATGTGATGTCACTTCCAGGTAGCACTCTTGATGCCCCACCCCCACCTAGGGATGCCAGACCTCCCGCTATAGCAGGAGACCTGCCAGGATCCCACCCTGCCAGGTTACATAGCTTCTGGTAAAAAACAAAAAAAACAAAACAGAAGTGACATGTGGACACTTTAGCATTTTGCAATGCTATTTATGAATCCTAGAGTGTCTGAAGACTGTGAAGAGGGGCCGTGGCTGAGTGGTAGAGCTTGCAGAAGGTCCTGGGTTCAATCCCCAGCATCTCCAGTTAAAGGTCTAGTCAGTTAGGTGATATGAAAGACCCCTGCCTGAGACCCTGGAGAGCCGCTGCCGGTCTGAGTAAACAATACTGACTTTGATGGACCAACAGTGCGTTCCTGAGGGGAATGCCTGTGCTGGGCTTAGGAGGCAACGCAAAAAATTCGGAGTATCTCGCCAAAAATAAAAAGGGGCATTCCCAGGCTGAAAGGGCTTTGGAGGCCGCCTAAAGGCAACCCCGCCCCCAGCCCAGCACCGGAACACCCTGGGAATGCCTCCTGGGACACCACAACGCCTCAGGAACGCCTCCCGGGACACCGGCGCAGCCTTTGAAGGCATTTGGACGGTGGCAGAAGGCTCTGTTGGTGTCCTGGGCTGGCGCTGCCATGGCAGCACCCCACAACCGGCATCTGGGCCTTCCGGCCCAGACTCCGGTGCAGCGCCTTCCTGACTTCCTAAGGGCTTTTGAGCTTAGATCTCAGGAATGCGCTGCGAGGGTCTGATTCAGTATAAGGCAACTTCATGTGTCATCTCTGGTTTTTACCAGAAATAATGGGACTGTGGCTGTACTATTAATATGTATTATCTGGTGCTGCATGTTTTTATCTTGCTCTCGCTGCATTTTATTGCTACTTACATAATAGCATTTCTTGCATTGTTTAGCATGTAATGTTTAATACTTATGCCTTTAGATTTCTGCAATTCTAGTCCTGTTAAACTGATTATGGGACATCTCCTCATCCTATTGATTGTACTGATTTACATTATGTAATCTGCCTTGAGCCTCAGTCAGAAAGATGGGCTATAAATAACATAACAAAAACAAAGAAAAAAGTAGGGAGGCTTTATTCTCTCCGTCTTAAATTTGGCAATGTGGATGTCCTCGCAGAGTACTTCAGTCCTCCTGACTTTTGTTCAGTTTGGATGAAAAAACATGAAGGAAAACACCCAAGAAAAGAGGAGGGGGTGTTTCCATTGAAACCAATGGGAAATAATCATGAAATAGAATTATTGAAACAAAGCCAACCCACTCCCTGCAAACAAACAAACCCCAATAACGGAAGAAACAGTAATGGAACAAAACCATATGAAACAACCCAATAATGAAACAGTCCTTTTTGAAATTAATAATAAAAGCAAAAGAAACTCATGTACAACTCTAGTGTGCACTGCATTGCAGACTGAGTTTTGCTTGGCTGTCTGGACCACCAACTAGTAGACCAAGTTCTCATGGTTTGACAATTTTTTGATAAGGGATCAAGACCTTATTGAGCACAGCAGCAGAAATATAAAAAAGTATGTCATGGAATGTGGGATGGTATAGTATAGCCCAATCTCATCAGAACTTGGAAGCTAAGTTGGGTCGGTACTTGGAAGGGAAACCTCGAAGGAAGACTGCAGAGGAAGGCAAACCATGTCTGCTTAATCCCTTGCCTTGAAAACCCCACCAGCAGTCACTATTACACACTTTACACACAGACATGTAATGGGGAGGAAGCAAAACCATTTGGAAATTATTATCTGATTACCTGCATTGCATGAATATCTCCTCTTTCTTCCTTCACAGAACTCAAGGTAAATCCTAGGAAATCTCGCATGAAGACATTGATCAGACCCAGACCAGCTTAATGTCAGCAAGGTTAGGGTATGATGTATTTTCTACTGCCATGGTGATGAGATGCATAATAGATGGAGAAGATTTTCTTTTGGAGGACAAAAATAGAAAGTATGGGGTGAAGCCACGTCTTTTTATTCATGCTTTTGCCTTGTTTATGTATAAAGCAGGAGATGGGGACCTGTAATTTTTTACCACAAATGGCATCTGGCTTCAAGAAGAACCCACCCAGTCTTACCTCGCTTGGCCCTATTATGTAAGAACATAAGAAAAGCCATGTTGGATCAGACCAAGGCCCATCAACTCCAGCAGTCTGTTTACACAATGGCCGACCAGGTGGCTCCAGGAAGCCCACAAACAAGACGAATACAGCAGCATCCTGTCTGTGTTCCACAGCACCTAATATATTAGGCATGCTCCTCTGATCCTGGAGAGAATAGTTATGCAGCTTGACTAGTAGTATCCATTTTAACTAGTAACCATTAATAGCCTTATCCTCCGTGAACATGTCCACTCCCTTCTTAAAGCCTTCCAAGTTAGTGGCCATCACCACATCCTGGGGCAGAGAGTTCTACAATTTAATTATGCATTGTGTGAAGAAATACTTCCTTTTGTCTGTTTTGAATCTTTCACTCTTCAGCTTCAGAAGATGACCCCATGTTCTGGTATTATGAGAAAGGGAGCATTATGAGAGAGGGATGCTTCCCCCATTGTCTCATTGTTCACCTGGCCAGCTGAGTATGGAGATGCAAGGGGCAGGCAGAGACATCTGCAGAAGGAGGAGACAGGCAAGGGGCAGGATAATTCAAAACCATTTCAGAAAGAAGCTGCCTTCAGGCTGGTTTTACCATTTATTGATCTCCAAGTGGTTAGAGCTCAACAAAGGAATTATGAAAGGAACTGATAGCTCCACTCTTCCTGTTGCTCAGAGTGTTGTGCTATTCCACTGGTTCCCAACCAGGGGTCCGTGGACCCCCAGGGGTCCGCGAGAACTAAATTAAGGTCCGCGAAACAAAGTTATAAAACCATAATAAATTAATATTTTCAATTAAAAGTTCTCTATTATAAAAATATATATTCAAATATTATTCTAAGTTTAATGTTTAACTAACAGTTATGATTAAAGTTTATTTTCAAATTCTCAGAATTTTTATTTTGAACCTTGGGGTCCCTGCACCGAACAAAAAAGTCCTAGTGGTCCCTGGTCAAAAAAAGGTTGGGAACCACTGTGCTATTCGCATGAGTAGGACAGGCTTACAGGATTCTTCACAGTTACAGGCACATACTCCTCTGCCTGGTCCAAGGTTCTGCTTGGGACACATCATTTTCTTTGCTCCTGAGTTTCAGATTCACCTCTTCCATGAGATCTCTAACCGGAGCATGTTGTTGCAGAGTGGGCATGGCACCTCCTTCTGGAGATCCTGGGGCACTTGGAGCCTTTGTGGGAATGATGGGGGACTTCTTGATACCCATCCTGGCTCTAACATACTCAGTAAGTCAAGCTGTGGAAACAAATGCTGGAAATGATGCAGCACAATGAAACAAACATGGAAGAGGTTCAGACTCAATTCTTCAACTTCCCCTTTTCTTGTAAAAACAACCCGCCATCCCCAAAGGCAGAATGTGAATGAACAATGTGGCTGCCCCTGTAACATCAAATTTGGTCCTCAAAGACCAGCTTATTGGTGCAAAAGCTCTTTTTTTAAAAAGAGGTAATTTTTTAGGCACATGTCTGCAAACCAGCATAGAATAATCAAACCCCTAACAACTATGGTTGCAAAGCCAACCATTATGGTGGGAGGCCTTCCGCTGATCTTCTCTGTTGAAAGAAAAATCACTGCCAGCCTCTGCACTGGTAGTTACTTCTGGGTAGAACCTGGAAGTTACAACGGGTAGCTCTAGGAATCACAAGAAACTCTATGGCAAAACCATAGAATTTCTGGTGATTCCTAGATCTACCCTGTGATGTAATGATATTGGCAGGTCCCTGCCCTCCAACCCTCCCACTGGTTGTCAGGCAACCCTACAATTCCTCAACAGTGCAGAACAACTGCAAAATGTAGTATTTGGAGAATAGTTCCTGCTTTCTGACAATCCTGCTTTTTAAAAAATCAAGTTTCTAGACCTTTTGACAGTTTAAAAAAAGTCTGCTTCAAAGTGTGTGCCTGGTAAAAGGTGGTTGAATAGGATTTCCAGTGATTGGAGGTTGGGCCTCAGTGCTGAGCAATTAATCATCCCTCTCCACAATTAGCAAACCCACAATAAGTTATGCAAAACATTTAAAGACTGCAGAATAAATTATGTAAAATAACATTCTAGATTTACATAATTATACCATTCATACAATTCTGATTTTCTTGGCATAGAATGTTAATATTTTTGGCAAAGATTCTTTAGCAATTCCCCTGCTACAGCGAAACTCAAGATGCTCTTTTCATTAAGATGGTGATTGCATTATCAAACGTATAGTGCATCCTAGGACCAGCGTAAGGGTGGACAACATGGGTTCTGGCTCCTTGGAAGGGCTACCACCATCCATAGTTTCTAGACTTCCGGGTCTTAACTTGCTCTGGTGGGCCAACTCTGACCAGTGAGAAACACACATACAGTGACTCATCTGCTGATCAAAATAATGGGAAATTATTTACAATGAATAACTCAGCCACTCAGGTAGTACCAAAGAACTAAGCTCTTCAAATCAAGAAAAGGTAACAATACATAAAATATGGGTAATGAGCAAATGTGATACCTTTCAGTGGGCAGTAGAAAGCAATTATACAGGCCAGTGCATAAAAGAATAAAAAATGGAATAGTGTAACCTTCCAATCACTTCCAGCCAACTTGTCTGAAAAAAACAGAGCTTGTGAGGCTGAAAAAGTTGCCTTCCAGTTCTCTTTGGTTGTTCGTTCACATTGTGTGACTTGTTTAGCATAGCCTGCAGGTCTAGATCCAGACCTCAAGTCTAAATATTAATCATCACTACCTCAATTGTTGGAAACCTGTTCCATAAAGCGCTATCAAGAATGGGCACAGATGTGGCAAAATGTTGTCTTACCTAACCAAAGAACCCAGCCTTTCAGACAAAACAGGAATGCCCTTTGGTATGGTTTTCCTTTTTGAAGCCTCCAGCTGGAGATTAACTCTGAATTTGTGTGGATGTCTGAGACACCATTAGGGTTGCCAGGTCCCTCTTCGCAACTGGCAGGGTTTGGGGAGGGAGTTCAGTGTCATAGAGTCCAATTGCCAAAGTGGCCATTTTCTCCAGGTGAACTGATCTCTATCGGCTGGAGACCAGTTGTAGTCACAGCTCTCTCAGAACTTTGTCAGCCCCACCTACTTCACAGGGTGTCTGTTGTGGGGAGGGGAAGGGAAGGTGATTGTAAGCCAGTTTGAGTCTTCCTTAAGTGAGAGAAAGTTGGCATATAAAAACCAACTCTTCTTCTTCTTCGCCTTGCTTGTTGTCCTTCCAGGGCAACTGGTTAGCTGCTGTATGAAACAGGATGCTGGGCAAGATGGACCACTGGTCTGATCCAGCAAGGCTCTCCTTATATTCTTAAATTTACACTGTAAGTTATGGTTCAATAGAAAACTAAACATGAAATTATGAGAATGTGATTGAAATGCATTGCCTATGTTTGTTGTTGCTTATCTCTATCTGACCACATTTATTCTTGATCCTTTGCTGCCAGGCATATTAAACATGGCTTTTTTTTGTACAGGGTGATTTAGTTGTTAAATATGCAAATAGGTGCATTTGACCTTGTTTGACCTAGCTGAGATAAAGTGCATAAAATATGTGTGTGTGAGCCATAGGAAGTGATGCCTTTTTCAAAACACTTTCAGCACACTTAAAAAAACTATTGTATGTTTCCAGCCAAAGGAAGTGATGTCTTCCAAAAGTTCCCTGAACCTTGAAGTTGTGATAGTGTGATAAGCATTTCATAGGGTAAGAGGCATTTGTGTGTGGCTCTGTACCACAAGAATGGCACCAGGTTTCTTCAAGTGCAATCTATTTCTTTCTGTCAGATTTCATAGTACCTCTTCTAACTGTACTGGCAAATTTGTTTAAGAGGAAAAGGTGGGCAAGAACATAAGAAAGGCCATGCTGGATCAGACCAAGGCCCATCAAGTCCAGCAGTCTGTTCACTCAGTGGCCAACCAGGTGCCTCTAGGAAGCCAACAAATAGGGCTGTCGATTCGGTTCGGCCCGAACTGAAAAACAGCCGAATTTCCCCTGATTCAGCGGGTTTTAGTTCGGGACGAACCGAACTCAAAAATGGCGGGAAAACGGGGGAGCCGAATTCAGCGAGTTCAGGAGTTCATGAATAAATTCGGCAAATTCGGGGCGCAGCAGCATAACCGTCAGTAAGCAGCATTCTCCCCTTGCCAATCGGTGGCCAAGCTGGGTCTTCTTCTGGCCAATCAGTCAGGATTGAGTACTGGAGGAATCAGCTGCTGCGCGGCCCAGCCGGGGAGAGAAAGAGAGAGAAATCCTTGTGTGTGTGTGTGTGTGCTTATTCGCTCCTTTCCGTGGCTGCAGGGGGCGCATTTTTGGGGGTACCTAAACTTTCAGCGGAGCTTCAGACGAGCCTTCTTAAGAGACCCCCCAAGTTTTGTAAACATTGGGTCAGGGGGTCCCGAGATATGGGCTCCACCCCTTTTCCCTCCCCCCTTTTCCATTTCCGTGGCTGCAGGGGGTGCTTTTTGGGGGGTGCAGCCCCCAAACTTTCAGCATAGCTTCAGACAAGCCTTCTTAAGAGACCCCCCAAGTTTTGTAAAGATGGGTTCAGTGGGGGCAGAAATATGGGCTCCCCCTTTTCTCTTTCCGTGGCTGCAGGGGGCGCATTTTTGAGGGTGCAGCCCCCAAACATTCAGCATAGCTTCAGACAAGCCTTCTTAAGAGACCCCCCAAGTTTTGTAAACATTGGGTCAGGGGGTCCCGAGATATGGGCTTTCCCCTTTTCCCTATTGGGATGAATGGATCACCCGATCCTGTATGCATCTCCAGAGCGGCAAATCCAAGGCAAAACCTCCCGTGCTTAAATAGAATCGTCTTGGATTACCCAGTCCTCCCAGCCCCTCCTGATGGAACAGAAGACAGCCACAGTTAGACCCCTTTGGGGGCTTTAATCTATAATTTTTCTCTGGTGTGTGTGTGGGGGAAGCAGAGTCTGTGTGTGTGGGGGGAGGGAGCAGTTTCTGTGGGTGGAAGGGGAAGCCAAAGGGGGCTTTCGCCCGTTCTGCCTGGTGTGTGTGTGCCCCCTCAAGTCTCTCTCTCCCTGGTTTGATGGGGGGCTTCAGTTGCGCGTCCTTAGGTTTTCCCTCATTCGTAAATCGGTTAGGTCTGTTTTGATGCTTGCTCAAAACTGGTTTTCAAATGGTGACTTAAAGAATGCATTTGCCTGGTCCCGAGTCTGATGCAAAAGGGGAAATTCCACCCCCTCCTGCTCATTATGCATAGCTAGCTGCCTCTGTCCCTTTCCATGGTTTGCAAACTCCCAGGTGTTAGGTGTTGCTTTGCATGGTTGCAAACGTGTTGCTTTGCATGGTTGTGTTGCTTTGAAGTTGTGTTGCTTTGTAGTTGTGTTGCTTTGCAAACTTCTTTGCACCTGCTCCGCCCTTGCTCCCCGCAGCTCAGCTGTTTGTCGGGGCTGGGAGCTTTGTGCATGGGCGGCAAGCTCTGCTCAGAGATGCACATTAAGGGTGGGGGGGATCCCTTTCGGGGCCCATATCTCAGCCCCCCTGACCCAATCTTTACAAAACTTGGGGGGGTCTTGCAAGAAGGGTCTTTTGAAGCTCGCTGAAAGTTTGGGACCTCTACCCCCCAAAATGCCCCCCCGGAGCCGCGGAAAAGCGCGGTTGTGTTTTTAATGGCTTTATTCGGCCGAATTTTGTTCCCGAACTTTTAATTCGCGCCGAATTGCACGGACCCGAAGCCGGGGAGTTCGGACTTCGGCATATCCCGAATCCAGACGGGCCGAATTCGGCCAAATCCGAACTATACCGATTTTTTTTTCAACAGCCCTACCCACAAATGACTGCAGCGGCATCACAGCATCTAATATAATAAGCATGCTCCTCTGAAGGACTTGAAGAGATAAGGGATAAAGAAGAAGAAGAGTTGGTTTTTATATGCCAACTTTCTCTACCACTTCAGGGAGAATCAAACCAGCTTACAATTGCCTTCTCCTCTCCACAACAGACACTCTGTGAGATAAGTGGAACTGGGAGAGCTCTAAGACAGCTGTGACTAGCCCAAGGTCAACCAGTTGGCTTCATATGTAGGAGTGGGGAAACCATCCTGGTTTACCAGATTAGCCTCTGTAGTTCACGTGGAGCACTGGGGGAATTAAACCTGGTTCTCCAGATTATAGATCTGCTTCTTATTAACTAATTACATTTGCATCCCACCTTTCTTCCATCATGGAATATAATGAGGTATACCTTGGGTTCCTTGGAAGTTCTTTGACCGTACTCAAGTTACCATTTGTAACATCTGCAACAATCTCAGAACACCACAAATGAAGTTCTCAGGCAGTCTCCTATTCAGGTACTGGGTTGGCTTAAAGCTTAAGAATCAGGACCTCCACAAAATACTTACAGGCTATTTCAAGAGCCTGACAAATCCTGATCTGTACAAATAACTCCTTTCCTGTAGAAAATTCAGAACATTGAGAGTTCAGAAAATTCAGAACATTGAGAGTTACCCAGGCTTAGGCATGAGCCTACTTCCCTGAATTCAATCAGAATCATTCTGTGAACATGCCAGTACCTCAGGGAGATGTCATGGCTCTTATTTGCATGCAGAAAGTCCCTGATTAATCCCCATCACTAGTCAAAAGGATCAGATAGTAGGTGATATGAAAGACGTCTGCTTGAGATCCTGGAAACTGCCATCTGTCAGCATAGACCATACTGGCATTCATAGACTAATGGTCTGATAGTAGCCTGTGACATGTGACTTGTCTGTGTGTTCAATCAGGGGGAGTGGGAATGAGCATGCTGGCCCCACTACCCATCACTGCAGGGGCACACTGAGAACATGAGCACACTGCATGAGCACACAGTGCCAATGCGCAGAGGAAAGGTTTGCATGTGTGCTCCCTCTCCATGATCAACAATGTTTGGAAAGCAGCATCCCTGGTTACAGGGACAGAGCACATGTGGGTAAATTTCCTCTGCATGCAGGTGCCATGCTTACAAGATGATGCTCGCACAGTGGGGGGGGGGAGCAGGGCCAGCACCATCATGCGCGTTCCCCCTCTCCATGCGTTGACTGGCCATGCAGAGGGGTTGTCTGTACAGTGGTAGTATAAGACAACTTCATGGGGTACTCTTAGCAGCAGCTCCTTATTTATAAAGCAGAAATAAAAGTGATCTATCTCTTAGGAGCCTCATTACAGTGGATGAGATAAAAATGATAAGCCACTCATCAGTAATTTTTTTCCTATCAGAAGGTGGATATCGCAAGATGCACTACTTAAAAATGACGAGGACACTAATACAGATGCGAAGTATTTTCTTTGCACAGCATTGATTTTCAACTTTCTTTTTTGTTCCATGACCCTAGAAACCCAGAAAAATATTGCAGCAGGTGCGTGCAGTATTAACAAGACACACCGGAACAATCCAAATCCATTAACGTGATGAGAGTTTTGTAGTTGGCCGGAACAAAATGCACATTGCCCTAAAGAGAGATATGAATGATCATTCCACTTTCCCTTTATCTCTGTTGTATAACCTTTTTCTAGGAAGATAATATAGAGACAGTTTGCTTAGGACGTACAGGCCTCTGTCAGATCACCGGAGATGTATCCCTAATGAACAAAAATAGTTCCTGAATTGCCGCATGTGTATTTACAAATCTTCCATAATCTCGAGATATGTTTACACAGGGAGGGACATGGGGGTATTGCCTGACTTGGCTGCAGATACAGAATGGTGCTGATAGTTTTGAGACACTAATGTTAGTATTTTGAGACGTTTAAGTTAGCCTCCTGGCCGGATGAATATATGGACTTCCAGAATTCTGAATGCCGGGGTATAACGTATTGCAAGTATCTGTAAGTGTTCCATTTCTGCCCTGTTATTCAGAGAACAGAAAAATCTCCTTGCCAGAATAGTCAGTCATACTTTGAACAACTAGGCTGGAGTTCAGCAAGTATAAGGTACATGAACGGCAAGCGAGTTCCTGTGTACGTATAAGGGGTTTCTTAACACTTTAATCAACAACTTTATTTGCAGAGGCAGCAAGACAAAAATAGTGATCTAGAGATTTCAGTGGAGAAAGGAAATGGGTGTGGTTCCAGTAATCAGAAATTCAGAGAAGCAGCACCCCCCCCCCCTCCCCGATGTTGGATCCTACAAGAAAAATGGTTCAGGCATAGCCAGGTTTTGGTCTCTAAAAAATCTCCAGTGAACACGAAGGAAATCAGCTATCATTGGGAAGTAAATG
This sequence comes from Euleptes europaea, assembly GCF_029931775.1. NCBI lineage: Eukaryota > Metazoa > Chordata > Lepidosauria > Squamata > Sphaerodactylidae > Euleptes > Euleptes europaea. The sequence goes on along the minus strand of NC_079316.1, from coordinate 29,282,484 downwards.
GGCACTGCCACACATAAGAGTTGCTTTTCTGTAGACATTCCCTAATTTCCAAGGTCGGGGACCATCATAGAAGGGTTCTAATAATTACGTCAACAGGTGGGGAGATTCATATGGGATAAGATGATACTTGAGATATCACAATCATTCCAAGTGCTCGTAAATTAACTGTACCAGACCATTTAGGGCTCCTAAGTACCACCACACAATTCTTAATTGTCTTGCCATGAGATGTGGTGATGACCACTAGTTTAGATGTCTTAAAGGGGAATTTGACAAATTCAGAAAAGAAAAATCTCTTAATAGTTTAGCTATGATGGGTGATTGGGACATCCATGTTTGGAAGAAATATACCTCTGAATGCCAATTGATGGGGATTTGTGCCCCTGATGTGGACTTTTTAGGACATCTGGCATACCACTCTGGAATGCAGGATGCTAAACTATATGGGCCATTGTTCTAAACCAACAGAACTCTTAGGTTCTTATGTACCAGCACTGTGATTTGTTCCTTGAAACATACAAGGATGGATCCAACCGGTGTTTTCGCTGGTGAAAATGGGAGGAGTGGGTCCCATTTGACTACCAAATGGTCTATGCAGGGGACCATGGGACCTCCATGACAAAAGCCATGTGGGACAAGGGCTACAATAAGGAGAACTGGCCAAGTCTGAGTGAAAAAGCTGGTTGGATCTAACCCACTGGGTATATCATATATGTATATATGTATATCTTATATATTCACATATATGTAAATATATGTATATCTTATGAGGTAGCAGTATTGCTATTCGCTCACATAGGAGACTGGCTGACATTGGGCATGTCAATAAGACCACAACTGAACTGTGATCTGTACCTCGGTCTCTGTGAACAAACCACTTCCTACCGTACCACTGAAACAGGGGAAGTTTTTACCCTGACAGCGACTTGTGCTTTAAAAATAGCAGCATTTAATCTATCATTCAGAGCCCTCTGCTTCTGCTAGGTGAGGAAGACAGCTTGCAAAAGGTCACAGTTGCAGGGAGCATTGGCAAGATAAGATGCTTTTGTATCTCTTTAATAACATGCACCATCATGGCATTTGCTAAATGACGGTTGTTCCTGACCCACAGTTTCAAAGAATTTGGACCTTTGCGGATTATTATTTTATTGTGCAATATTGTCTTCTGGTGCCCTTTGAACATATGGACTGCCTTATACCACCTGCTCAATGCTGTCTTTGCTAAGTGGAAATAGCTCTTAGGCACAGGATGGACTTTCCCAACCCTTGATTCCCAAGTGAGATAATTTGAAAGATTCATTCCAGGGAACGAATCTGGGATCTTCCATAGGCAAAGCAGAGACTCCAGCGCTTAGTCTCAGCCAATTCACAGCCCTTTCTCAACCTAGAGTTGTTTACTGAAAGCAAATCACATCTTCCTGTCACTGAAAGTGCACCACTGAGTTGCTGGCAAAATGCAATTTCCCTCACTTTCAGCTGAAGGATTAATCAATTGCAGCAGGAAATACAATAAAACATATAATTCCTACCGGTTGGTAATGTGGGCAGTTAACACAGGGTGTTGGGACCCAGCCGGCTTTTTCTCTCAGTGCTGCCTGCCCAATTCCTCTTCCTACACCCCCCCCCCATCCCACATGAAATTTGTCTGTGTAGGTTCCATCATCTTCAGCACAACTTTTTTTGATGGTCAGAGGACTTCCCTTTTTTTCTTTTTGGTCATCTAGTTGCAGTCGATTTATGGTGACCCTGTAGGATTTTCAAGGCAAGAGATGTACAGATGTGGTTTGCCACTGCATACAGCAACCCTGTACTTCCTTGGTGGTCTCCTATTCAAGTACTAACCAGGACCAACCCTGCTTAGCTTCTGAGTTCTGATGAGATTGGGCTAGGTAGGATTATCCAGGTCACCAGCTAAAAAGTTGATCAGATCCAATCTGTGCATTAACATGCAAGAATATCCATACAGTTATGCTGAATTGGGCCCAGGCTAGCCCGATCTCGGAAGCAAAGCACCATCAGTCCTGATTAGTATTTGGATGGGAGACCACCAAGGAATACCAGGGTTCCTATGCAGAAGAAGGCAATAGTAAACCACCTCTGTTAGGCTCTTGCTTTGAAAATTCCATAAGGGGTCGCCATAAATTGGCTGCAACTTGACAGCACTTTCACACACACACACACATGTTGAATATGGAACCTAGGTCTTTTTGACTGTCTATTTTTCTCCAGAAATTTCTGGTTGTAGCTTAGGATGCCTATATGAGCTGTCTGCACCCCATGCCAATGATAATCACAGTACCACAGAGCCCTTTGGTGTTGGTTTAAGCTGCCCTGAGCCCGGCATTGCTGTGGGGGCGGGGTATAAACTTAATAAAGGAAATGCAATGAAATGAATGGTGGCTAGAAGCTCCTAAGGCTAGGAAAAGAGCAATGTGTATAATTTTGTGTGTGTGTTTTGTCAAAGTTACCTCCCTAAAGGAAAGATAAAATTGTCATTCTTGAAATGGAGTATTGATCTAGCAGAGTGTGCAAGTGACTACACCTGACCTCCAGCTGATTCTGTTTACTTCAAGAGATCAGGCCTCACTTAAATATAATCCCAGTATCATAGTCAAGGCTAGCCTGATCTTGTCAGATCTCAGAAGCTAAGCAGGGTCAGCCCTGGTTAGTATTTGGATGGGAGACCACCAAGGAATACCAGGGTTGCTGTACAGAGCAAGGCACTGGCAAACCACCTTTGTTAGTCTCGCCATGAAAACCCGAAAAAAGGGGTTGCCATAAGTCGGCTGTGACTTGACGGCACTTCACACACACACACACACACACACACACACACTCACACACACACCATATCTGTGGAACTTTGCATGGCATTTCTGTTAGGCTGGGCTGCTCCCCATGCAAATTGTATTTGTTTACTTCATTTCTACTCTGCCTTTCTCCCCAAGGGGGACTCCAAGCAGCTTGCACTGTTCCCCTCTCATTCATTTTATCTTCACACAATCCTGTGAGGTAGACTAGGCCAAGAGTGTGATGAACCCAAGCAAGCTGGATCTCCCAGATCTTAGTCTAACCACTACACACACTGCCTTTCTCCCCAATGGGGACTCAATAGCATTCTCCCCGCCTCCATTTTTGTGACCACAATAACCCTGTGAGGTCAGCTGGGCTGAAGGACAGTGATTGCCCCAAGGTCACTCAGAAAGTTTCCATGGCAAAGTGGGCCTTGCCTAGATGATAATGCAGATAGAGCAGAGATTTGAACCCAGGGCTCTCAGATCCTAGTCCAACACCCTAACCACTACACCACTAGGGCTCTCAAAGCAAAGCAGCTAGCATGCCACTGAGCTACTCTTCCCAGGTATCAGCTCAGTTTAAATGCGGGGCCACATGAGTGCAAAGTTCCTCTGGTGCCTTTCCCGCACCAGCATCAAGTTCAAATCCAGTCCCAGTGTATACAGATTACACGGAACTGCACCTTCTCATTAACATCAACAAAGCCAGAAAAGCCAATAAAAGAAGCAAAACCACAAAACACCACATTAAGTACACACGTTAAAAAACCCAGGCAGTAATATCAAATCATTTAAAACCACTAATACAACCATTCATAATAAAGCAGCCATCGCTGATTAAGCGGACTGCTTGCTTCTTAAGCAAATAACTGTGCCACCCTAGGCAGAGTTACACCCTTCTAAGTCCACTGAAGTCCATGGGCTTAGGAGGGTGTGACTTGGTTTAGGATGGCCCTGTAAATAAACTTGCGAACACCTGGTGGAATAAGGCAGCATTTGCATGCCTGCAAAAAAAAAACTTGATCGAACCAGCTTGTTTGAGGGGAGGGGGTGGTTATCAATGTAGAGCGTGCCAGAGAACATGAGTTCTTTCACGTGACTGGGCAGGCTGCAGAAAAGCACAAGGCCCTGATCGCTCAGGTAAACTTGCAAGCATTGGAGTGTTCATGGGCAGAGGCTCTCTGCAGCGGCATCGAGGTTGGTGCCAGTAGCCGCAGTCATGTTCCCTATGACCTCCATCCAATGAACAGGCAGAGAAATCCCAACAAAATAATAACCGGATAGAGAAAGTGCCTGGTTACTGGTTTGGAAACTGAGTGTGTTTCATGACACATAATCTACTTCAAAATTAAAAAAAAAAAGAGAGAGAGAGATACATTTCATTTTCTAATTATCCCCACAACAAAAGAACACGTTCTTTCATGTATGCATTGTTTGTACTGGTTTTTGCCAGGAAAAAAAAGGAGTACCATAAGACACCCAATTAATGTCTACTTCCTGAAGACTGCCATAATGGAATCTGGTTCATAATTAACTAATGCCTGAATGTCACGATTCTGTTTGTTTTACATATAATAAAATGTCATAGATTGGAATAAGATTTCTGCCAGGAGGAGGACAAATAAAACACCCCATATTTGTTTCTTCTTCGCTGCAATTTATCTGTGCATTGTATGAGACTCGCTGCAACCCTTTTCTGACTTACATATCATGAAAATTTGCTACCAGCAGTATATATGTTGTGTAACACTTTTGAGTCATAAAGAACCATAAAGATAATAAGTCCACAAAGCAGGGATGTGGCTTGATGGCAGAGCACATGTTTTTGCATGCAGAAGGTCCCAGATTCAATCCTGTGCATTTCCAACTACAAGGGTTTCATGTAGCAGTTGTTGAAAAAGAGCAGAGGTGTCAAACATGTGGCCCAGGGACTGGATCCGGCCCCTTGAGAGCTCTTATCCAGCCTGCGAGCCATTCTCAATCTGGCCTCACCAGCCACCTCTCCCAGTCCTAATCTGGGCCAGTGAGCCCGCTTCAGACTCGCCAGCCAAGGGAGCCCCCCCACACTCTCAATCTGAGCACCCACCTCCTGCTCCCAATCTGGGCTGGCGAGGCATGGCCTGGCCCGACCAAGTGACATTTATGTCATATCTGACCCTCATAACAAATGAGTTCGACTCCCCTGGAGTACAGCATCTTCTTGATATTTTAGATCAAGACTCCCCAATATTGTTAAGACTATGGGCACTGTTGAAATTTTGAAGAAGGGAGAAAGGGGCACATTAGAACATAATACCTCTCCCATAATACTAGAACGCTAGGTCATCTGTTGAAGCTGGAGGGTGACAAATTCAAAACAGATAAAAGGAAGTATTTTTTCACACAACACATAGTTAAATTGTGGAACTCCCTGCCCCAGGATGTGGTGATGGCTGCCAGCTTGGAGGGCTTTAAGAGGGGAGTGGACATATTCATGGAGGGAAGGGGTATTCATGGCTATTAGTTAGAATGGATACTAGTCATGCTGCATACCTATTCTCTCCAGGATCAGAGGAGCATGCCTATTATATTGGGTGCGGTGGAACACAGGCAGGATGGTGCTGCTGCAGTCATCTTGTTTGGGGGCTTCCTAGAGGCCCCTGGCTGGCCACTGTGTGAACAGACTGCTGGACTTGATGGGCCTTGGTCTGATCCAGCAGGGCCTTTCTTTTGTTCTTATGTTCTTATGTGTTAGGATCCTCTATAACTTGATAAGGTTCCATGGAAACCATTTAGGAGTTCTTAAGCTGATGAGTCAATATAAAAATGTTCCATGAAAGTACAGATGAAGCTGCCTCATGCTGAGTCAGACTAGTGGTATATCAAGGTTAGTACTGTCTACTCTTGCTGGCAGCAGTTCTCTATGGGTTCAGATAGAGGTCTTTCACATCACTTATTACCTGATCCTTTTAACTGGAGATGTCAGGGATTGGACCTGAGACCTTCTGCATGGAAAACAGATCTTCCACTGTTGAGCCACAGGATCCCCCCAAATGTACTTCCACGTACATATGAAAAGTAGAACGTATGAATGCCACTGATGTAAAGTGACAGTGAATTCCTAACCTGGATTTAAGAATGTAATGACATAAGAAGAGCCATGCTGGATCAGACAAAAAGCCCATCTCGTCCAGCATTCTGTTCACACAGAGGCCAACCATCTACCTCTAGGAAGCCCACAAACAGGAAGACTGCAACAGCATCATCCAGCCTGTGCTCCCCTGCAACTGCTTTAAAGAGGCATACTACCTCTGGTATTGGAGGAAGTAGATATCCATCCTGATTAGTAGCCATTCAAAGCCCAATCCTCCATGAATTTGTCCACTTCCCTTTTAAAGCCTTCTAAGTTGGCAGCCATGTCCACAACCTGTGGCAGTGAGTTCCATAAATTAACTATGCACTTTGTGAAGAAATACTTTCTTTGTCTGTCTTGAATCTCCCACCCTTCAGCTTCAATACTTGTACCTTTCCCACAGGCATAGAACAGGTTATTCAAACACTATAGTTGTTCGGCACACAAAAGAGAATATTTTCATGGAAAACGTAAATACTAGCATGTGTGTGTAAAGTGCCATCAAGTTGCAGCTGACTTATGGCAGCCCAGTAGGGGTTTCAAGGCAAGAAGAAACTAACAGGGGTGGTTTTCCATTGGCTTCCCCTGCATAGATACCCAGCTATTTTTTGGTGCTTTCCCACCCGACCCAAGTACTAACCAGGGCCAACCCTGCTTAGCTTCTGAGATCTTACAAGATCAGGCTAGCCTGGGCCATCCAGGTCATGGCACATATAGGTTGAAATATGATTGCAAATAACTCATCTTGCATGGCCAGCAATCAATTCAGAAAACCAACAGAAGTGCATCAGGACCACCATTCTGGTTTTTGCATGCCAGAATTTTGCTACTTGAGCATTTAACAAACAGCAAAAGAGGAGGATCTGGAAGTTCTTTAAGCTGAATATGTGCATATGCTAATTATAGCCTTTTCACAAATGCATAGAAGCAGTAAGGAACACCTATGTAACTAGAAAGTTTACCTGCTTACCTGGATCTTGAATGTGCATTTTTGAAGCCTCTTAGGAAGTTATGCATGGAATTAATTTTGCATGCATACACACACAAGCCATTACATTTATGGGATATGGCACAGGCCTTTACCACATGCATTTACTTAATAAATGCAACAATGGCAGTAAATGGGTAACTATGCCTTCCCGATATATGACATAAATAAATGAAAATGGATTAAGCCAAGAGTTTGTGCACAGTTACTCTTGGAAAGCAAAGTTTGACCAAAGCCTAGCAATCCACAAAACACTTAAGCCACATTACTTTAATAAATGTAGCTGTATAGAAGTCAGAAAGTCAGGAAGAGCACTTAATCAATTCAAGGTAGTGTAAGGTTAAATTGCTTTGTGGCCCATGCTGTCAGCGATATGTCAACCTTTCACTATCCCTTTCATTAAAAAAATAACATCACCCCAAAAATGCTTTTGAACCAGGAAAAACTGCGTCCAGAGGGGCAATTTGGATAGGGCAAGGGAAGGGGTTGTTTAACCCTTTCTCTGCCAGTCATTTCCACATCAATCCCATCCTCCCTGCTCCCCTACCACCACCACCATGCAGTGTCTAATAGTGCAGTCCTATGCAGAGGACTCTGATGGACTTAGAAACTCTTCTTAGGATTGCACTGCAGATGACCTAAAAAGCATTTTCTAGTTCCTTCCTCTGTGGTCTAATATCAAGACTATGTTTCTCCCCGCCCCCTTGCTTAGGCAGCTGCCAATTCCATGTGTAATGTCAACACCATTATTTTCTGGTGTGGACTGTGGATCATTACATTTCGATTTACAATGATCCGCCCTAAATTAACAAGCAGCATAGCATGGAGTCCATTCACAGAGTTTATTTGGGTTCCTTTCTGGCGACGGTTGGTCCACAGATCAAAGTATTTGCTTTGCATGCATAGCATTCTGAGTTCAACCCTGGTCATCTGCAGTGAAAAGATTTTAGGAGAAGACTGGGAATAACCCTTGTTAATGCGAAGGATCCCTAGACATGTAATTTAGGTTCAATAAGCAGCTACGAGGATTAACTCTTTCCAAAAGCTCCCTATACTTTTTTTTCTTGTTCAGAAATGGTCACCCTGGAAAAAAAACGACAAGCACAATATGGGCACTCCTTTTCTCTTAAAGCAGGGGAAAGCTTAAAGCTCCTATTGGGTCTAATCAGAGGAAGAGTTAAACCCTCCTTTCCCCAGCCTCTCTGCTCCACTCCCAATCAGATCTCCTTGCAATTGCTTTTTGCATGCCCTATTTTGCAGGGAAGCAGGAAGACATCTGGCAGTCCCCTCTTCTGTCATTACAGTGAGCAGCCCTGTTTCAAAGGGCATTAGGCGGAAGTCTGAAGAAGAGCAAGTTGTTGTTTCTTTGTTGGGATTATGCTGGCTTCCGGTCTGGGTGACTTTCAATGTACAGTTGATCTTTTAATGCAGTTTTGCTGCTTGCTAGTTACTTTGTGGAGAGCCAGTGTGGTGTAGTGGTTAAGAGTGGTGGACTCTAATCTGGAGAACCAAGTTCGATTCCCAACTCCTCCTCATGAATCCTATTGGGTGACCTTGGGCCAGTCACAGTTCTCTCCGAACTCTCTCAGACCCACCTACCTCACAAGGGGCCTGTTGTGAGGAGAGGAAGGGAAGGTGGTTGTAAGCCAGTTTCAGACTCCTTAAACGGGAGGGGCTGTGCCTCAGTGGTAGAGCTTTTGCTTGGCATGCAGAAGGTCCCAGGTTCAATCCCCGGCATCTCCAGTTAAAGGGACTAGGCAAGTAGGTGATGTGAAAGACCCTTGCCTGAAACCCTGGAGAGCCACTGCCGGTCTGACTAGACAATACTGACTTTGATGGACCAAAGGTCTGATTCAGTATAAGGCAGCTTCATGTGTTCAAAGAAAATCAGGGTTTAAAAACCAACTCTTTTTCTTCTTCTTTGTACAAATTTAGAAAGACAGGTGTGTGTATTTTTTTAAAAAAGTATATTAATAATAAAATTAATCTATTGCAAGGAATTCCTATGGAGCTCTTCATTTTTAAACAGCCATAATAGTGTTTTGTGATCAATTGCTGGTCTTTGTTTTCAAATCAATGTTTTTGTTGTTGTTGTTTATTTAATTTCTACCCCACCCTTTCCTGGCCAAGGCTGGCCTCAGGGCGGCTAACAATATAATTTACATTCATTAAAACATCAACATAAAACTTGAAGGGTGGCTTGTTTGCTATTTTCTGGCATTTGAATTAGCCCCAATAAAAGGTATGGCAGTGGAATTGGGATTTTTTTTCTAATGGACAAGTATAGTGGCTGGAAGCTTTGCAGGAATTTGGGGGACGCATGTGAGAGTCTATATAAGCATGCTTTTACAGCTGCCTTTAAGCAAGAGTCTCTTCTTCAACTTCACTATGCTTTTAGCAATTTTTTGAAAATCTCACTTCCAATAAATTGTTTCTTAGCATCTGTGAAGACTCGCTCCTTTAAAAAAAAGTATAAACAACCATTCCAGATTATCTCTTAGATAAAAGAAGCTTTGTAACATGACAGATTGCTGTTCAGATCTGCCCTTTTGAAATAAAATGTAAAATCCATCCTGCGGCGGGGGGGGGGGGGGCTAATTCATCCTGTCAGTGAAGCTTTCTTAGAGATCTGCCAAACCTTCTGCCTTCTTCTGCATCATTCCACTCTGCTCATATTTGGTATCCTACCACCACCACCTCTTCAAAAACAAAAACAAAAGTCTAGATGGGGACAATTCAGTTCCTGCCCCAAGAAACAAGTGCAAGTCATTTTCTGAAACTCTGCTTTATGGGGGGAACATGAGATATTGTGCAAGGGTGGGTTTGAAGAAAAGAGGGAAATATGAGAGCATGCTTAGGGATGTAAAATCACATTATGTACAATCTCCATCTATAACTACAGTCACTTCCACACAGCTCTGGAATTGACATGTGTTCACTCAGTGCTTACAGAGAAAGAAGAAGATGATGAGGAGGAGGAGTTGGTTTTTATATGCTGACTTTCTCTACCACTTAAGGAAGAATCAAACTGGCTTACAACCACCTTCCCTTCCCCACCCTGCTTACAATCACCCTGCAGGTGGGGCTGAGAGAGCTCTAAGAGAGCTGTGACTAGCCCAAGGTCACCCAGATGGCTTCACATGGAGGAGTGGAGAAACAAGCCCAGTTCACCAGATTAGCCTCTGCCGCTCATGTGGAGGAGTGGGGAATCAAACCCGGTTCTCCAGATTAGAGTTCACTGCTCCAAACCACTGCTCTTAACCACTACACCACGCTGGCTCTCCCACTGCTTTCTTTGGGGTAGGGTCCAACCACCCTCCAGTCTAAGGAGCTTTCCTCCAACTTAAGTGGCTCTTCCTCCAATGGCTCTTTAGAAAAATGCTTCAAACTTGAGCCAAAAGGACAGGAGGGGAATGAATGACTAAACTGTGCTCAGCGAGGTGGTAGAATGGGATAGGATCTACCCCACTGCTAAGTCATTCCATTTTTCACCTGTTTTCAGACCTGATTTATGGCTATCTTTTTTGAAAAAACTTGAATGCAACAGCAGCGCCAGTCTGTCCGGTGTGGTCTATGCATGTGATACTGAGACTGCCCATTTCTTCAGTTTGTTGTCTACCAAAAAGGGATGACTGAATGCTTCGAAAGCATCCAAGTGTCGGAGCAGCCCAGGAAAGGCATACGAGCATTGCTCCCTAAACACTGTGGCCATTTATGCATGGCCATTTATACGGTCAGCTACTTCGGGGCTTTGCTTTGATTATGCTTGCATTATTCCAGCCATCAGAGGTCTCCTTGCGCGTTTCCACATGATTTCTGGATGCTGGCTAAACAAAAATCTGGGAAATGCAGGCAAAATGCACGGGGAGAGCAAGGCGACCTCTGACGGTCGGAAAATGCAAGCAGGCGAAGCCCTGAAGTAGTCAGCAGGGTGACTGTGAGGAAACAGCTATGTATTAATGGCCTGTGTGTGCCCCGTATGTTCTTGAAACAAATCTTGATGTTCTTGAAACAAATCTTGATGTTCTTGAAACAAATCATTAGTACCTTGAGAGAGAGGAAGGAAGGAAGGAAGGACATTGCATCAAAGGTCCATGCATTCACAAACACAGAACACATCACTGAATTATATTATCCCTGAATTTAAACCCTGGGGGATGTATTTGCAAAGGATTTAAGAGATACTATGATTAAAGATTGTTGGTTTTGTTTTTTGGTAGAGATTAGATTAGATGATTCTTAAATAATCCGCAGTCATCCTCGGAGCATTTCCTAATAGTCCCTGAAACCACACTGAAACTAACTGAGGAAACTGATGAAAGGTTCTCCTCCCCCCACAGTGCAAGTAGTGATGAATACTGAAAGTACCCATTTTTAAAACAGAGGATGTGGGGTACAGGGAAAGATGTCCCTTTGCTAGAGAGAGGGCAGGTGTTGCTAGCATAATGGGAGTGATGCGTATCACTGAGGACCACACTAGACATTACATGCAAATGTTAGTTTATAGCCTTGCAAGTTTTTTTGTTTTTTTAAGCAGCCATGTGAGGCTGTGACAGGGAGCAGAAAAGCAGTGGGAGGTCATGCTTACCCTCACCCTGGCCACCATTCTTCTGCTCAGAGTTGTCTGACGCCGCTTTTCCCCCCAGTAGGAGGAATGGTAATGGGACTGACACTGAGTAGAAAAGCTGCCAGAAGGGAAACAGCCATGGAGTCCTTCTTCCCTAATAACTCTGCAATCCTTAAGGCTGCTTTTCATTAAAACAATAATTTTGGGAGTTAGGGGCCAGGCAGCCCTGGCCCGGATAGCCTGACTTTGACAGATCTTGGAAGCTAAGCAGGGCTGGCTCTAATTAGTACTTGGATTGGGGACCAGCAAGGAGGATGAAGGTTGCTACTCAGGGGCAAGCAATGGCAAACCACCTCTGTTTGTCTCTTGCCTTGAAAACCCTATGGGGTCCCCATAAATCAGCAGAGACTTGACTACAATTTTCACCATCTGGGACCAGGGAAGGTTGCACATATCTGCAGGTAACCTACTTCAATCATCAAACATGTGTCAGCCAGGACACTGCTATTCAAAGGAAATCGCCAACCCATGCGTTTAGGAAAAGAATACAGAAGGAATTGAATTCAAAAACATGTAGGCCATATTTCTCTACCACTTAAGAATCAAACCAGCTTACAATCACCTTCCCTTCCCCTCCGCACAACAGACACCCTGTGAGGTAGGTGGGGCTGAGAGAGCTCTAAGAAAGCTGTGACTAACCCAAGGTCACCCAGCAGGCTTTATGTGTAAGAAAGGGGAAACCAACCCAGTTCACCAGATTAGCATCTGCCGCTCATGTGGAGGAGTGGGGAATCAAACCCGGTTCTCCAGATTAGAGTCCACCACTCCAAATCACCGCTCTTAACCAGTATACCACGCTTCTAAGTCAATGGATTTAGAAGGGTGTAACTCTGTTCAGGATAGCAGTTTGACACACGCTCCCCATCTGCAGTAAGAGAATGACACCGGCCCTACCAAGCTGATGGAACAGTTTGCAGGGGGGGGGGGGGACCTTTTTCTTTTAATGATTTCCTGTCTGTATGTTGAGGGACCAAAAGTCTGGTGATGTAGGAAAGCAGTTCTCAGATCTTATGGAATCTTGCAAAGAAATATAAATTGTGGCAGCTTATCTGTCCTCCAAGAAGTACTCTATTATTTGTTGAGTTTTTACACTGCAATCCTAAACAGAGTTAACCCTTTCTGAGCCCACTGTCTTTAAGCTGGGGGAAATGCCAACAAGATACACCTGACTTACGAAGACCCTGTAAGGTTTCCTAGGCAAGAGGTGGTTTGCCATTGCCTTCTTCTGTGTAGCAACCCCATCCAAGTACTAACCAGGGCCAGCCCTGCTTAGCTTCCGAGTTCTGACTAGCCTGGGCCAAGAAGGATGTAATTCTATTTAGGATTGCACTGATAATGTAGGATACAGGAGTTACATACTTTGGGAGGAAATTAATGTCAGAATATATGTTCAGGAGTAGTGCTATAGAAACTAATGGGATTTCTCTCACATAAATCGCCTGGACAGGCTGTTAGCTAGGACACTTGAGAGAGCCTGCACAATTGGAGCAGGCAAATGGACTTGGTCCAGTCTTTATGTAATTTGAGTTATGTAAAACACAGGTCTTTTATGCATGGCTGTTTCCAGGAACCTGTTCTATTTTGAATTTGAAAATGTGGGCAAAACGCTGGGAAACACAGGGGGGCAGCGATGCGACCTCTCACGGTCGGAAATGGCATGCATAATCAAAACAAAGGCCTGAAGTCGTTGGAGGGGTGACCATGAAGGAAACAGCCATGCATAAAAGGCCATAGTCTTCCCAAAGCCTTTTAAAGAGAACTTTTGGGCTTTCTGTAGGAGCAGCATTATGGGGTTTACTCAGTATAACAAATCTTTGGCCACTCAGAAAACAGGAAATTTTAAGATATAGAATTAATCATCACCATATCGGTCTACAATGTTATAGTTAGGAATGAGCACCTGGCAAACTCAGTGGGATTTCAGCGGAAGCTGATTACATAGACTGGAGTGTTTCTTATTTACAAGGGGAAGGAAAAAGTACAAGGTAGGCAGCATCCTTTTACATCTTCAGTTAAATGGGGGAGCTTAGTTGTAATTAGGAGGCTGAGGATTTTTAAATGCCAATAATCATTCTTGAGATATGCAATTATAAAGAGTATCCTGGAGCACGTACAGAGTGCCTTGCCATCTCCCACTAAGAAACCTGAGCCTGGAATATGGGGGGAAGTAAGAGGTTAAAATGACTAAACTGAGGCTGTCATACTTTGGTCACATTATGAGAAGACAAGAGTCACTGGAAAAGACAATAGCGCCTGGAAAAGTTGAAGGCAGCAGGAAAAGAGGAACACCCAACATGAGATGGATTGACTCTGTAAAGGAGCCCAGGGCCCTCACTTTGCAAGACCTGAGCAAAGGCTGTTAACCGATGGGACCTTTTGGAGGACATAGATTTAAAAGGCCCTGTGAGTCAGAAGTAACTTAACTGCACTTATACAACAAGAGGCTGTGGTTTCCAGATAGATTTCTAGCTTTTTAGCCAAAGGGCTTCCGCCAACTGCCGTAAAAGAGCTTTGGTGGATTGGGGGAAGAGAAGGTAGTGGTGGCGGCAGCTTTTCCATTTTGAACCAAGATGGGGCGTTTTCACACTTGACACTTGGAGGCTTTCTTCCTACCCACATGAGAAAGAAGGCGGTTAACGCCTGTGGGTCAGAAAACGGGAGTTATTTCCCAACAGCGCGCCTTCTCCATTAGGGTCGCCAAACTCCAGGTACTAGCTGGAGATCTGCTGCTATTACAACTGATCTCCAGCCAATAGAGATCAGTTCCCCTGGAGAAAAGGGCCACTTTGCCAACTGGTCTCTATGGCATTGAAGTCCCTCCCCTCCCCCAAACCCCACCCTCCTCAGGCTCCGCCCCAAAAACCTCCCACTGGTGGTGAAGAGGCAACCAGTTTTGGGCGAAAACGCATGGTTGCTTTATCCTCTAATCCCTGTTCTAGCCAGGATCGGACGCGCATTAGGCGAAACGCATGCCTTCAATCCAGGGTGAATCCTGGCTGAAACAGGGATTAAAGGAGGAGAAAGTGACAGTGCCTTTTTGCCCTGAGATGCACTTTTCTCAGCACGCCTGGCATCAACCACCTTCTGCCTTTCTTGCACGGGAGGTTTCGCCTTGGGTTTGCCACTCTTTTTAGATGCACACTGAAGAACATCAGAAAAGCCCTGCTGGCTCAGACCAAGGCCCGTCAGGTCCAGCCGTCTGCTCACCCAGGGGCCACCCAGGCGCCTCCAGGAAGCCCCCCGGGACTGCCCCCATCCAGGTTCTCAACACTCAACCATCAGCCCCCCGCGCAGACTTTGGAGAATTCGGTTTGGGGGGGGGGGGAACGTGCGGTTCCCAACCTTTTTTTGACCAGGGACCACAAGGACTTTTTTGTTCGGTGCAGGGACCCCAAGGTCCAAAAGAAAAATTCCGAGAATTTGAAAATAAACTTGAATCATAACTGTTAATTAAACATTAAACTTAGAATAATACTTGAACATATATTTTTATAATAGAAAACTTTTAATCGAAAATATTAATTTATTATGGGTTTAGAACTTTGTTTCGTGGACCTTAATTTAGTTCTTGTGGACCCCTGGGGGTCCTTGGACCCCTGGTGGGGAACCAGTGCTTTAGATGCACACCAAAGAACATCAGAAAAGCCCTGCTGGCTCAGAGCAAGGCCCATCAGGTCCAGCAGTCTGCTCACCCAGGGGCCACCCAGGCGCCTCCAGGAAGCCCCCCGGCACTGCCCCCATCCAGGTTCTCAGCACTCAACCATCAGCCCCCCGCGCAGACTTTGGAGAATTCGGTTTGGGGGGGGGGGAAACGTGCGGTTCCCAACCTTTTTTTGACCAGGGACCACAAGGACCTTTTTGTTCGGTGCAGGGACCCCAAGGTCCAAAATAAAAATTCCGAGAACTTGAAAATAAACTTGCATCATAACGGTGAGTTAAACATTAAGCGTAGAATCATATTTGAATATATATATATTTTTATAACAGAGAACTTTTAATCGAAAAAATAATAATTTATGATGGGTTTGTAACTTTGTTTCGCGGACCTTAATGTAGCTCTCGCGGACCCCTGGGGGTCCACGGCGGACCCGAGGCAAAAAACCTCCCGGGCACAAATGGCCCGGCTCAGATGCGGGAGGCGGCCGGGGCCTTCCGCACGTGCTCCCAGGCCCCGCCGCCTCCCCGCCTCCGCTCCACGCTGGAAAGGCCCCGGCGGGGTGGAGCCTCGGAGCCGCTGCGGCCCCCGCCCTCCCCGGCTCCCTCCCTCGCCGGCTCCCTCCCTCGCCCCGCCGGGGGTGCCAAGCCAAGCCAAGCCCAGCCGCGCCAGCCCGCGCAGCAGCAGCGGCAGCAGCAGCAGCGCGCGCTCGGCCCGCCAGTGCGGGAATGCGGCCGCCGCCCAGCGGAGCTCCGGCCTCGCGGGGGCTTTGACCGGGGGGAGGCACGCGCGCGCGCCGCCTCCCCCCCGCCCGCCCCGCCGGGGAAGCGCCGCGGCATGGAGGAGCCGCGGAAGGTAAGCCTGGCCCGGGAAAGTTGCTCTCTCGCTCGCGGGCAGAGCGAGCCGGGGAAAGGGCGGTCGCCTTGCCCTTTGGGACGGGGGATCCCCTCGACGGTGGCCGCTGACCTCTCCCGTTGGGGCGGGAGGAGGAGAAAGGCAGGAGCACGTGCAATAATAATAATAAATTATTATTATTATTAATATTATTAATTAATTAATATTGTTATTATTATTATTAAATGTTCTGGTTGAATACCCAAACGCTTTGGGCGCAAACGCACGGCCGCTGGAGCCTCCTTTCTTCCCTGTTCCAGCCAGGCTGCAGCCAGGCTCGAACGCACGGCCGTGCGTTCGAGCCTGGCTGCAGCCTGGCTGGAACAGGGAAGAAAGGAGGCTCCAGCGGCCGTGCGTTCGCGCCCTTTCTCCTCCTTTCATCCCTGTTCTAGCCAGGGTCGGACGCGCGTTAGGCGCAACGCGTGCCTTCGGTCCAGGCTGGATCCTGGCTGAAACAGGGGTGAAAGGAGGGGAAAGCGACCCGGCGTTTGCGCCCGAAGCGGACATTCCCGTTGCTCGCGAGGTGCGGGATAAGGGGCCGTTTATGCCTGGGAGGGTTGGCCTTTTGCGACTCTCGAGATGCCCGTTTCTCCCCATCCGAATCCTGGAAACTCAGCAATCAGCCCCC
Source organism: Euleptes europaea (assembly GCF_029931775.1). NCBI lineage: Eukaryota > Metazoa > Chordata > Lepidosauria > Squamata > Sphaerodactylidae > Euleptes > Euleptes europaea. The sequence continues at coordinate 29,265,785 of NC_079316.1, read as the reverse complement.
CGTGCAGTTTTTTTTTGAGCATTCAGACGGGGAGAATGTGCGTCTAGAAAGGGGCAAACCCAAGGCGAAGCCTCCCGTGCAGAAATGGCCTCGATGCTGAATGTGTATCTATATATATTTACACGGAAGTAAAACTTAAATCGGCTTCAATGGAATTGCACGCCCAAGTATGCGTGCCAAGGGGTTGCTGTCAAGCGGTTGCTGAAAGAAGCCGACAAGGGGGGGCGGGGAGACTGATTATTCATTGAGAAAGGAGAGGCATTCTGCACATGCCCAGGGGCGTCGCGGGCTGGATGATGACTGAGCTTGTGGCACGGTTGAGCTGTTCCCGCGGATGAACTTTGACGTGTTGCATGCGGAGGTGTGTGTTGGGGGGGGGGGGGCTGCATGGAAGTTCTGCTGACCTTGTCCAGGTTCGCTGCCCGTAGACTCAAGCCGCAAATCGTTGTTTTTTTTTTTAATTGTTATTATTTTGGATACGGCAGTCAGACTGGTGGAGTGAGGCGCTGCGGGAGGGAGTCTGCTGTTGTTCTGCAGGGGCCGATCAGACCCTACCAAGGACGGGTACAAGGAAACAACCCTGAAGTGTGTTGCTTTGCTTCTTGTGTCGACAGCTCGATGCATTCCTCGCCTCATTCATCCTCTCCCTTTACATTCCCCCACCCCACCCCCTTAAGCTCTTCTCTTTCCTCCCACTCAAGTTGTCCTTTATCCACTTTCTAAATATGGCCACTTTCTCTTCAGCGTCTGCTTTTCAGCTTTAGAATGTAATCCAGACCCGTATGGAAGTTTTTGCAGTTTTTGCCCTGAGGTAAGGATTATAACCTCAGTTCTTGCCTTTAAAAGAAATTCTGTCTTTCTTACTTCCCTCTTCCTTCCATCACTTCTCTTTTAACCCCCCCCCCATCCCTCATGTCGCTTCCTTTTTTTGGGTCTGGGCTGATGCCAGGAGGGTGTCAGGCGCTTTGAAGAGCTTACGGGGTACAACTGGCAGAATCTCCAGGTGGAGGCGACTGTTTTCCAGCTGCCTACCTGATGTGTAAGATGCCAGCTGGGGATGCAGATGGTTGCCTTGGCAAATTGGGAAAATCATAACATTACGCTGCTTTGAAGGTGGGCGAGGCAGGGGAATTTCCCTGTATAAAGGTGAGCAAAGATGTATATGAACCAAAGATGGCATCCTACCTATCAGCAAAGCTGGGAGCCTTCCTCCAATTTAAGTAGCTCTTCTACTGGCCAGTGAAATTGGAGTGCGGCTCCTTCGGTTAGAGGAAGGCTTCAGACTTTGCTGAGCAGAATGACTGGATGCAGGCCAATATTCGCTAAATACAAGTGCATAAGGGCCTGTTCTCAGAACCATTGAAATGTTGTGGTGGGCAGCTCTGTCTGGGAATTGTCATCATACCAAACAAGTGACAGTGGTTTCGCCAGTGAATGGCCATGTGGTGGGGGAAAGAACCTATGCATATGGTTCTTCTTTAAAAGCCAAGGTGGGTTGCCTGAGACCCTAGAGAACCGCTGCTGGTCTGAGTAGACAATACTGACTTTTTGATGGACCAAGGGTCTGATTCAGTATAAGGCAGCTTCATGCGTACATGTGTTGTTCTTTGCTTTTTATATTGTTGCAGCTTAGATGTTTGTTTGTTTTCCCCTCGTCAGAAACACTTGCTGATACCAAACCTCTAGATCTATGTGACTTGGCTAGAGAAACCATGACTGAAGTCCTCTGGTCAGCTGTTCTTAATGTGACTGAGACTCACCTGCTGGCGAACAGTGGATGGACCCCGGGCAATGCCACCAGCAGATGCACACTGACCAAAACTGGATTTCAGTTCTATTACCTTCCTGCCGTCTACATCGTAGTCTTCATTACTGGATTCCTGGGCAACAGTGTGGCCATTTGGATGTTTATCTTCCACATGAGGCCTTGGAGCGGCATCTCAGTTTACATGTTCAACCTGGCACTTGCTGACTTCTTGTATGTCTTGACTCTTCCTGCACTGATCTTCTATTATTTCAACAAAACAGACTGGATCTTGGGAGAATTCCTGTGCAAGCTGCAGAGGTTCATCTTCCATGTCAACCTCTACGGAAGCATCTTGTTCCTCACCTGTATCAGCGTCCACAGGTACACAGGTGTGGTATATCCGTTAAAATCGCTGGGGAGACTGAAAAAGAAGAACGCCGTTTATATCAGTGCACTGGTCTGGGTTGTTGTGGTGGCTGGTATTTCTCCTATCTGGTTCTACTCAGGGACCGAGGAAAGGAAAAACAACACCATGACTTGCTACGACACGACATCAGATGACTACCTGCGAAGTTACTTCATCTATAGCATGTGTACCACTGTCTTCTTGTTCTGTATCCCATTCATACTCATCCTGGGTTGCTATGGATTAATAGTGAAAGCGCTGATTTACAAAGACTTAGACAATTCTCCACTGAGGAGAAAATCGATCTATCTGGTTATTATAGTATTGGCCGTTTTTGCTGTGTCTTATCTTCCTTTCCACGTGATGAAGAACTTGAATCTACGAGCCAGGCTAGATTTTCAGACTCCAGAAATGTGTGCCTTCAACAACAGGGTTTATGCCACTTACCAAGTAACTCGGGGGCTAGCTAGCCTCAACAGCTGTGTGGATCCTATTCTGTATTTCTTGGCAGGAGACACCTTTCGAAGAAGGCTCTCCAGGGCGACCAGGAAGGCCTCGAGACGCAGTGAGCTCAACGTGCAGTCCAAAAGCGAGGATATGACTCTCAATATTTTAGCTGAATATAAACAGAACGGAGACACCAGCTTGTGAACGGGAAAAGAAATTTGCAAGCCATGGTGCTCTCCCTTCCCCCAACCATACACTCACCTTCATTTTTAACCCTTATCAAACTCATAATTTCATGCATTTTCAAGGAACGTGTAACAAGCAGACAACGCTTGGTTGGTTGGTTGGTTGGTTGGTTGGTTGGTTGGTTCGTTGTTTTTAAAAGATGTGCTCTGTGGCCCTAGGAAGAGCTTGAGCAAAGTAAGTGTAATTTTTTTAAAAAAAACAAAACAGCATAAACAGTATGGAAATATTCCGTTTTTACCCCTTACTGCTTTTAAAGATTAAATACTGGAAAGACTGGCAGTACAAACATTAAAAGAAGGCAACCCACTCCCAGAACTGATCACGTGGGGCTTTTTTTTTTTTTTTACCCTAACATTAAAATACCTTGACATAGAGTATTAGAAGTGTCTCTGGAAGATCAAACTGTTTCTGTAGGGTCCTAACCTATGCTACTGTTGCCAGATCTCTCTTTCTTTTCTGTATGGCTGAGGCCCCAGGAAGGGAAAGGATATTGCAGGCCCTCTCTGAGTTTTGACCTTTCATTTGGAATAATAAAAAAAAGCAACAAAACAAAAATCCTCTCACCTTTTCACTTGCAGAGGTGCCGGGAGAAAAAGGTGAGCCCATAACACACCCATCTGCTCTGTAAGAAGTAAGCCTTCTCTGAATCATTCAGTCCTTTACAAAATTTGATCTAATAATTAAGCAACTTAACCTTCGTTAGGCAGCTTGAATTTATTGTTTCATATTGACTTAAGTTGGCCTCTACCCTTCTCCACTGTACTGGCATTCTCCCTTCTGACAAAATTTCTGGCTATGAGTTTGTGTTTCTCGGTCTCTCTCAAACTCTGTGGAAAGAATAGTAAGGGCAAGCCCTATCAATTACTTGTCTGTCTGTGATTCTTTTACAGGATTTCTAAAAACGTAGTGCATCTACTAAAACTGCAGTTTTATATGGAAGGCCAAAATGGACAGGAGAAGAGCTTCCTTACCCTAGCATTAGCAAAAAAACAAAAAAACCCAGCAGGGGTAAAAGCTTCGGAGAAAGGGCATTTTCAGTAGAAAACAGAAATTAGCACAAAAGGGAAGTTAAGAAGCCGTAGTTGTTCCATACTGATCTCCCATTTATAATTGCATCCTTGGTGGCTGCATTGTGGGAAGGGAGGAAACATGTCCCCCAAAAGAACCACACAACCACACATAGCAGGACATTTCCTCCTAAGATGAAGGCTATGCATTATTAAGTTCTGTTGACAGGGTTTCTTTGAGATTCCAGCGGCTTGCACTACTTGAGCAGATAACATTTCCCCTCTCAACTCTTGAGTTTATGCACAAAGCCATCTGGCCATGTGGTGTTCACAAGAAACGCCTGGGGCACTGGTCCCCAGCCTGTGATGGTGGAGGTGGTGCGCACCCTATATTAGAATTCAGTTTTCAGCATTTGTTGGGAAGCAACAGGAAAACAGTACTTCGTGACATGCAAAGAAAACGAAATATTACATGTGTTGGATGCAGCAACCAGCTTCTCACAGGCCATTTCTTTTGGGCTTTTCATGGGTTTTTTTTCTCCCCATGGCCACCATGTTATGCTCCTGCTTGGCCTTTGAATAGCCCCTCACTGGTACCACCTCTACATTGTTCTTCACTGACGATATTAAGAAAAAGAGGTGATTAAAAAAATGGCTCTGCCTGTTATTTTCCATACCCGACTGGACCATGCTACTCTTATAATATTTTTTAATTCATTATTTAACGTAGGGAGCATTCCTCAGTATGTCTACTCAGATATAAGCCCCATTTTGGGCAGCGGAGCTTACTTCCAGGAAAGTTTATTTAGGATTGCAGCCTTAGTTAACTGTAGTAACCCCTGCGGCTTATTGTCTAACTTTAGAATTGGAAACACATCTCGTTGGCAGTATCTGTATATATGCTGACATAAAGTATTCATTTGGTTTACTCATTTTAATGCATGAATAATCTTAATTTGGGTTTTTTTTAAATTTGTGACAGTTGCTAGTTTTCCGGCAAACCATTACCATCATTAAAGTCTAGTGTATTTTCAGAACAGGGACAATAAATTGCTTTTAATTTTTACTTCAGGAAAAAAAATGCCCCATCTAAACATTGGAAAAGGATTCACATCAGTTTAAGAAAGCCTAGGTGGACAATATTCTCCCATGTTTTCTTTCTACCTGTGGTAAGGGGATGAGATTTTTGTTTTCTGACTCACCCGCTGGGTATGCCTGCCCCCTCTTCCACATTCCTGGACAGCCATGTTCATTTGGACAGTGTATATACACATATGATCCAGTTTACCTTGACAAAATACCTTGACTGATTTTATCCCACCTCCCTCCCTGCCAAATGTGGTTAATCAGGTGTATGGTTTGACCATATATGCTTTGGACTTGAATAAAATTTATTTTAACCTTTCGCTCATACATGGATGTCTAGGAATACTGAGGTTGCACAGGTGATGGTGTTAAGTTGGACAAGAAGGCACATCTTACTCTTCTCCCCTTCCCCAATTATAAGGAAAAATTAGGAGAGATTGTTATCTGAATAGTGCCTAAAATAATATTTCACGTAAGATGCCAATCCATGAACTAGCAAGTATATACTTGCATTAAGGACTCAATCACAGTTTGGGGGAGTCAAGAGCATCTTATTTAAATTTTACTTAAGGGGCAATCTAGTGCAGAGTTATTCCAGCCTAAGCTCCCTGAAAGCAGTGAGCTTAAACTGGAATGACTCCATGGCATTCCACCGCAAATATATCTGGAAAACGTTCTGCTCTAGAAGACAGTACTTTGAATTATTATAAATTCTTTGTCTACAAAATGAGAAAGATATGTAATCCTATAAATGGCTTTGACAAATCCTCACAAAAGCCCCTGCTTTTACAGGAGGGATAAAAACAAAACTATTTACATCTTGCTTATTAATTTCCAAAGGCTGAATGTGACTGGAGAGAGAATTGCTCCGAATCTCTCTTGACAAAACTACAAATCAGCTTAAACTCATAAGTGCACATCTACTGAACCTGCACAACCTATTTATTTAACCTATTTATTGGAGAAGGCTATGTCCACTCTGTAAGTGCTGCCATAGGTATTCGCATTGCTTCTTGAGTCCACAATTGCTGTTAGGGAGCTGAGGTGTAATGGCACGCTTCATTGAAAACTCATGTACTCTTACTTTGCCATCTTTTAAAGGAAATCTAAATTATAGCAGTAGAAAGTTAATGTTGAGTGTTGACATGCATGCAGGTGAAACTATTAATTTAAACAAGCAATTTGAAGGGCATTTGAAAATGCTGAGGAAATTTAGAGCCAGGGTGAACGAGCTTCAGTGTCCTTTCCCTTTTAATTAACCCCTTGTGACAAGAAGTTTATATTAAGACTCTGGTGGCAGTGCCAGAGGAATGTGAAGAAGCCTTCCATGTAAATGAGAACCATGTAACCCTAGACAGTTCTCTTGAACCAAATTTAACTGAGACATGCACTGCTGAGCATGGCAATTGAATTAAGGGCTGAATGGTGCAGTGGATTCCCTCCTCCCCCCACCTTTGAAACAATTTACGTTTACATGCAGCTAGCTCTCACAGAATTCCTACTTTTTTTTTATTTGTGCGATTAATGGAAGGTGGAGAAAAAGGTAAAAAAAAATTCTGCAATCATAGTGATGTGCACATCTGTGGCTGCATTCTGCACAATGACTGCCTAGCTCACTCTGCAGATCAATAATGGTATGGAAAACAGAGAATTGAATGTATCTTACACAGGACTGCTACAGGCTCTTCTAAAAACCATGGTGTCTTTCACCTGAACACCTCTCCCTGTGCAGTGCTAGAAATGGTTTCTGAAATCCCAGTAAAATTTGGAAGCAAGCTCTGATTATGTGCAGGAGAGTAAGAAAAGCAGTGTCTGGTTGTGTCCCCCCCCCCAAAAAAAAGCAGACCATAATTGGCTGCATCCTTAGGTCCCCCATTGAAATGGTGCAAAGAAGGTCCGAATATTCTCCCATGTAATATTTTTTCACAGGTGCAAATCCTATCAAGGAGCCAGCATCAACTTTTGAGGAGGCACCCAGGTATCTGAGATTTTTGGGGAGATGGTGGATTATTTATTGATAATTCCTGTTGCTCTTTTGGGCCCAAAAAAATGCTGTATTGTTCTTACCTTACTTCGCTTCAAAAGTATAAGGGGGTCGGTTAGGTAGTTTTCCTCAAGGCTTTAGGGAAATGTACAGCTCAGCAAGGATGAACAATAAGCAGCCTACTTTCAACACACACACACCCATTCCAATGCGGGGTCCTGCTTCCGGGATTTTGCTGCCAGCGTAGCAGCACCAGCGACAGAGCCCCGCAAAACGATGTGACTTCCTGGCGGCTTATTTGCCCCCGCAATGGCATAGGTGCCACTTTATTCTGTGATAAGGTGGCACCTACACTGGCCCGGGTTCACGCTGGCTCCTGAAGAGCTTCTGCCCCCCCTTTCAGGCTTGCAGTCTTAAAGTGCAATCCTAAACAGAGTAACACCCCCGCTAAGCTCATTGACAGAGGGATTTGCGATTAGCGAGAGCGTCCTGTCTTGCATCCCCTGTCCTGCCGCAGCCCAAAATGATACCCAACTGCTACTCGGGAAGGTGGGGGGCCGTTCCCAAGAACAGAGTAGGGGAGAACCAAAAGTGTGCAATGTGAAGAAGTAATCGGTGAAAATCATTCCCCTTCCATTAGTGGAAATGTTCTGCAAGATTCAAGCCTCAATTCTCTCAAAATAATATTAAGCCTCACCCTATTGCCTTTTACTTACAAAATCTGTTGCCGCGAGATCATGAGGGATGTGGTCTCTAACATTTCCTAAAACATTTTAATTCCCCTGATATTTAATGGCATATGTAACCCACGGACTTAAGCCGAATTAATAATCAACCGTAGGAATAGCAGTCCTGTGAAGAGGGGTCAGGAATCCCTAACAGAGGATTCTGGGTCGCGCCTTGGATCCAGCAGCGAGCAAGCAGAAGTATAAATAGACCTAGTGCAGTCCTGCTTGTGCAAGATCTCATGCAGCACCGAATGCTTTCCTTCCTATATATTATACTGCCCAGAAATTGGTCACACAAAATCTTGTGCCAGCGGAAACTCGAATAGGGGTACAATAAGTTTGACTTGGGGCAAGTAGCCACAGAGTCTTTTTTTCTACCCATTTCTGCTTGCGCCTGAATTGTTGTGTGAGAGAAAATTTTGTACTGTATCTGACCCGCTGTCACTGAACTACAATCCCCAGCATTCTTGAGCTAGCCATTAGAGGCCGGGAGATTAATATTCTTAAAAGCCAAGTGGACTGCAGTGATGTGCACAGACGCAAATCCCGTAGAGTCGTTTTAAAAATTTGTTATACTTCCATTCTGTCAGGAAATATTGCATTCATTTATCTAATGTGCATAAACTGGTAGCTATTTTGAGATAAAGTTCAATCGCTGCGTATCCTGCTTTTTGCATTTAAAAATGTAATTAATTGGAGTGCGAAGCCAGAGTGAAAGTATACAGTAAACTTCAAAGTTTGCAAATTTGCTGAATTGGCATGGTTTATGACAGGTACAGGAAATTAACGTGAAGACTTGATCTGTGAATTTGACAATGTGAAACTGGTTGCTGCTGTAAGAACCAACGTCAAAGGTAGCTGATTTCACAGATTTTTTAAACTGTTTGAACATAGTCCATGAATGCAGCAGTGCTTCATAAAACTAGAAGTCCAGTTCTGCTATTGGGTGTTCCTTGAGTAATACCCACTGAATATTCAGGAAGGCTCTTTTTACACGTGACCATCTTTAACAAAACCCATTACAGGTGTTATATAGCTTAGCATAACTAGTGAATGTTCTCTGTATTTTTCCTGATTAGATTTGAATTCGACGTAACTGCATATCACTCTTCACTTCCTGCATTTCATGACCCCTTGGTCCTGTGGTTTGTTTTTTATTCCTCTACATAAGAAAGACTCCCAAGTGAGAATCCACTCATAGCATTTGAAGAAGTGGATATAGTCTGAGAAAAGTTACGTTGGAATAAAATTTTGTCTTATGCCACACGATTCTTGTTTAAGTTTAGGATGTTTGCGGGCTGTGGTTCTCTCTGATCCAAATTATGAATAAAAGTTGAAAAATTCACAATCTTGAATGATCAAACTAGGCCAGGTATGCAATTTTATTAAAATCTATTTTAACATCACTGTTTGATTTCTTAAATAATTTCTGGATTTGTTGAAAGGGGAAATACTCATTTTGATGACAAAACTCAAATGTTTGGTATTCAAACTTGAGAATTGGAACTAATTTTGAATTTTATATACATTTAATATCAGCTCAAATTGCATGATGCCCAGAATGCATTCCAGTTGCATATATTTTAAGAAGTGTTAGGGAAAGCTGCTATTTTGCTCTCTCTCTCTTTTTGTACACTGAAGACATGAAGCATTGTATGTTAGGAATCTTCAGGGTTCAATCCTGCAAAAAGGATGGTTAGGTCAAAATTGTTAGGTTCCTTCACAATTACACACACGTTCCTCAGCAAGATCCCGTTAGATAAACTTGTACCATTTCTGCATCTTTGATAAAATTTTGCCATCCTGCCCTTTGGGAAAATTGGATTGCCCTAACCTGACATTTCCATCTAGCAAAACAAAGTCGTAATAGATTTTTGCAGCCCAGCTAAGTGACGGTGTGCCTGCAGCAGCAGGGCCAGTCTCTTCAACTGTGGTTTGGAGGCCTGGAGCTGGTTAAGAGTCAGGGAACCTGCTTAATCTTAACTGTGGTTAATGCTGGTGCTGCCAATCCCGTTGATGATGGTTAATGTAGGAGGAGGGGATTGATTATGGGATGGGGCAGAACATCTGTCCCCTGTCCCCACTACATGTGCTCCTGCCCTAAGAAAAATTGGCTCATTTGTAAGATGAGAAGTGACATATCCAGATCATATTTACAGTATCTTCAGTTGAAATAAGCAATAGAATGAAGTGGTAAAGTCCTGAGGTGGTGGAAAGGGCTGTACCACTTCAGATTGAAGGAGGGTCACATTTTTAATACCCCTTTATTTATAAAACAACAAGAAGAAAGCAGAAAGCTGAACCTTTCTCCTAGGTGAGATATATATGCAGATTGTGTGTGTGTGTGTGTGTGGGGGGGTAATTTAAAAGTGTGACACTCCTGCAAACTGAAGGAAACCAGCCCGCTTGTTTCTTCCGTCAGTTGAACTACTGAGTAAAGAAAAAAGGTCTCTAATACTGCCCTAAATGTGGAGTGACGCAGGGTTGTTAGAACTGAAATATGTGAGACCTCAATTCAAATCCCAGTCAGCCAGTGGGTGGCCCAGTACAAATTGCTATCTCTCAACCTAATCTAATCTGCAGTCTTGTTGTGAGGCTAAAAAGGATATTGTAATTGTAAAGCACTTCATATACAGGGCAGAAAAAACAATAACAACTGCACAACTCATAGAAAAGCAATTGAGGACAGATCTGTGCTGTTCTCATATATTCTGTGTCCAGCGAGTGCCTTGAGTGGAGTTTTGTAGGACAGCTGTACCCTACCTACGGGCTAAATTCTGCCTTCCAGTATCTCAGTATCCAGGCATTTTATTCCACAGCAATGAGCAAAGTGTTTGAGACCTCGCACGCGTGCCCTGTCCTCAGACATACGGACGGGGGGGGGGGTGTGGGCTGGGCGGGGAGAGGGGTAGCTGTAGCAATATGATTCCTAATGCTCACAGAACAGTTTACACATCCGTGTCCTGGAGAGCCAGCAGTACCGTCTAGTCTACTGTAGGCATAGAAAGCAAAGAGGTGAAGTTAAATGGCCCAGGGACATTCAGTTAGGCAGCAATAAAGCTGGAATGCAGAGCTGCTCATTTCTCTAGAGCATGCCGCCTCATGTGCAGAAGCATTTGGTGAGGGTTTTGCATGCATCAGTGAAGAGCACAATTTAACTCTCCCGACAAAGGAGTACGGAAGGCACTAACAAGCCCTAAACTGCGGCAAAGCAGCTTGTGGCTGTATTGCTCTTATGTCTGTTGTGTTCCGTTTTAATTTCTGACTGTAATCTGGAGACAGGGTATTACACGCAAGTGGTTTCTTTAGCATTGGGACACACCTTGTAGCTGGGTCCAGGAAAGCTACCTGCAATGTTTTAATCACCAATGACAATTTAGCTTCTCTGTTAAAAATATATACATATATCTGGGATGTAATTTTTTTTATTATTGGCATCATCATTTCAAACTAATATGAAGGAAAAGTGTGATTTATGTGCTAAATGTTTTGCAAATTCGGACTTTATAGTATGTTTCAAGTGCATATGTGAAAATGTTTTATTTTTCTATCATTCTGTAATATCGTTGAGTAACTCGGATTTATTTGTGGTTAACGGTGCCATTTGATTTGCCTAAAGAGACAGTGTTACTTGATATTTAAGCTTCTCAGGTTCTGTTGTGGATTGAAAGTCGTCGTAGTTTAGAGGAAAACAACAACAACTAACTGCATCACTCTCATGAATAAAAAGATTGTCCACTTTTGTATAAAGCACTGTGTTGTTTGCATGCAGTTTTTGTATAAGGCATGGCAATTAGCCTCGTGTAACTTTTTTTTTTTTAGTGACAGTAGAACTCTGCTTCCACAAGAGTTACTAGCATTGTACCAAGCTACTTGAGAGTAAACAAGATCCAATAAAGTGATGGAACACTGATTTGCTGGCTGCTATATTATTACAGCAAATTGAAACCCGCTGGTTGCCTTAAGACCGAGAAACACGTTTTTGCTAATTCCGTTAGAGGGCAGGGCTGCCAGAAATAGAAAGTTCAGAGCTGTTGAACAGTACTGATTTGGTGTACCTCTGTTTGAGACAAGCACATCAATCATGAGGCAGGACCATCAATTATGTCATTTAATTCACACGTGGCACAGTGGCCGAAACTGATCGAATCTATTATTATTATTTTTAAGTGCTGTCTATAGAAGTCAAAATTCTACACTTCCTATGTTGGCGGAGCTTAGATCACTATGTCACACAAGGCTGTTTCACACAATCTCGTCCTCCCATGGTGAATTTTGGTGGCGATTACCATTCACATGAGGACTGGGGACCAGAACATATGTTTTGCTCTCCTATCATTTTTCAGTTTGGTGTGGAAACAGATCCTCTATACCCTTCAGTTTACGCATCAAACTACTTTGCACTAGTATCTATCTACATTTTTTTAAGCGATTTGAATGTATTGGCTACATTCCCTTTTCTTTACACATTTATGGAAAGTTAGGAAAGATCATCCTTACCGGATATCAGGCAAGGGCTGTGGAAAAGTGGTAGACTATATGATTTGCCTGCAAAAGGTTGTAGGTTCAATCCCTGGCAGCTCTAGCTAAAAGGTATCCATGAGCAGGTCTTAGGAGAGATTTTTCTCTGTCTGGGACCTTGGAGAGACACTACCAATCAGAACAGACAATGCTGAGCTACACCGGCTAATGGTCTGACTACGTATATAGTAGCTTGATTAATTATGCAGTACAAGGCACACATACCAAAACCTTAAGTTGTATTGTGGAACTTCCTGCCCCTGGATGTGATGATGGCTGCTAACTTGGAAGTCTTTAAGAAGAGAGCGGACATGTTCATGGAACTGAGGGCTATCCATGGCTACTAGTCAAAATGAATACTGGTCATGATGCATCCCTATTCTTTCCAGGAGAGGAGAGGAGCATGCCTATTATATTAGGTGCTTTAGAGCACAGGCAGGACAATGCTGCTGCAGTCGTCTTGTTTGTGGGCTTTCTAGAGGCACCTGGTTGGCTACTGTGTGGAGAGACTGCTGGACTTGATGGGCCTTGGTCTGATCCAGCATGGCTTTTCTTACGTTCTTAAGGTTTCTTCAGTGATTCTCTGGGTGAATGTGTTTTTCAACAGTTATTTCACTGCAGCAGTAGATTTCCATCCTGATGTTCAGATAGCTTGATATTATACAACAGACCAACATGTCTGAGTTCATCTGAAGGGCTGTTACTGGTGTGATGCCATTTCTGGCAACTCCAGATTTCTTCCAGGCAAGCACTGACACAGCAGCTCAATGGTTGCTACTGATTTCATGTCACAATGCCAGTTCTTGTGCAATCCTTTGAGCTGCTATATCCGCACGGTGGCTCATAAGATCCTGTTGCAAATTGGCTCTTGACGTTTTGAGAGCAAGCATAACCACCCACCCACCATCTGATCGCAGCCTTGTTCTATATTCAGTGATTCACACATCACTGACTAGGCTTAACAACACACGCACAGAACCATGTAATGCTGGTGAAAAGGAACTGTACTTTGGATACATTGAGGGAAGTTCATGACTTTCTTTGTTGAATTTGTCACTGGTTCCTCATGCAGGAACCATCTGTGAAGGGTGTACAAAGTCACATGAAATCTCCCTTTCCAGGATATATGGCAATGTGCAAAGGTGATGCGAGTGTGATACATAGGTATGCATGGGGAGATCAGTGACATGTGCTTCTTGGAATAGGCAGTGGTTCGAAATACCAATTTTTACAACTACTAAGGCTTGGGTGCTTTGACCTGGATAGCCCGGGCTAACCTGATCTCGTCAGATCTTGGAAGCTAAGCAGGGTTAGCCTTGGTTAATACTTGGGTGGGAGACCATCAAGAAAGGCCAGGGTCATGATGCAGAGGCAGGCAATGGCAAACCACCTCTAAACATCTCTTGCCTTGAAAAGCCTATGGAGTCACCATAAGTCAGTTGTGACTTGACACCAAAGTGGGGGGAAGGCTTGGGTGAGAAGGCAGACAACATGGTATAGCTTGGAAACTAAGCAGAATCAGTAGTTGGATGGGGGACCACCAAGAAAGACTCTACAGAGGAAGGCAATGGCAAACCACCTCTGCTTCTCACTTGCTTTGAAAGCCCCTTGCTGAGGTTGCCATAAGTTGGTTGTGACTTGATGGCACTTACATGTAGCACTCAGAGAAGGGAACTTTCCCACCTCCCTCCAAACACTACAGGCCGCCATGTCCCTGAAATCTTGCCCTTGGGGATTGGTAGTGATTGGAGCTATTAGGAGCCTGGGCCTTGAAGTGGAAAGTACCCCCATTCAAATTTTATTTATTTTAAAAATGTATCTCCCACCTTTCTGCTCTTGCAAGAGCCACCAAGGTGGATAACAATTTAAAACATGATTGATAAAATTATCTCTACCATGAACTCATTAAGTGATCTTGGACATGTTACTATTCCTCAGCTATCATCCAACATAGCCCCTTCACAGAATGCTCCTACACAAAGTTTATAGTGCTGGTTTCCAGGGTTGTTCCAGGGTTGTGTTGAAAGATTCTTACTACATTGATCCCCTTTTAATCCCTAATATACATTTTTAATTCTCTTTAAGAAATGTAGAAACCACTTCACAGACCCATTAAACAGGGACTGTGTGATTTCTGGCGAGGACAATAAAAGTATTACTAATCACTGTTATTCTACATTTATATCTTACCAGAGAACTCAGAGTGGCATCCGTGTGGTTCCCCAGAGGTTTCCATCCAGGCCCAGTGTTTCTTAGCTTCAGTAGTTTTGCTGTGTCATGGTCCTTCCATCCAGACCTTGTTTCTAATAATTGATTCAAAAACCGACTTCACAGAGAAGCACGCAGAATGATTTAAGAATAATATGATGTTTGCATTATAGGAAGGTCACAGCTAAGGCCAGATTACTTAATGGAACTAGGAGAACTTTACATTCCTAATGCTTTTCAGCTAAGCTACCACCTAAATCAGGAGTCTGCAGCTTTCCAGGATGGATTAATGCAGAACCAAATAAAGCTCCTCAAAAAAAGAGAATGAAATCTTTAAGTTAAAATATATTGAAGGGGTAGGTGGGACACTAGAATAACCAGTAGGGAATGGCAGGCAAAGATTTTTATGGGCTTTCTAGAGCTACTTTCACAGAAAGGGAAATGATAAAGATGAACAGTTGCTGGTAATCCAAGTGAGAACCATGCACAGATTTATGCCAGTCCACTAAATTGTGCAGGGTGGTCCTCTGTATATTGCCAGATCTCGTGTGCCACTTCCTAATAAAGGACCCGCAGCAACCAGCATTTAGGCTGCAGAAACCTTATGGATTATTAATCAACATGTCAATTATCAGTAGTGTTCAGTTGTATATTTTCAGTAAGGCTTTCTTATACTTGCACTGAATTTTGAGGTAGTTCGGCTTTTAAATTGCAAAAGTAACTAGCTGTTTTTTTTTAAAATTGAAACAGCAGTGGGGGTTTTAATTGCAAAAGGTTGCTGACTCTCGACCTGAACAGACAGTATAGACTAGAAACCTGATCATTTCACTGTGTGTGTGTTAAGTGCCGTCAAGTCGCTTCCGACTCATGGCGACACTATGAATGAAAGTCCTACAAAATGTCCTATCTTTGACAGCCTTGCTCAGATCTTGCAAATTGAAGGCTGTGGCTTCCTTTATTGAGTCAATCCATCTCTTGTTGGGTCTTCCTCTTTTCCTGCTGCCCTCAACTTTTCCTATCATGACGATCTTTTCCAGTGACACTTGTCGTCTCATGACGTGACCAAAATACGATAGCCTCAGTTTAGTCATTTCACTAGACTGACTTTAATCACTAATCTTAAACTGAAACTGAAGACCTTGGTTTGCAATATCTGCCTTTTTGTATTAAAAAAAAAAGTGTTCTGGACTTTCCCACGACACACACTGCGCTTGTTTAAGAAGCAACAACCTAGAGGGTGAGAGCCCCTCAGTGACGCAGCTCCGAGCTCAGTCGAGATGCCATCCGCAACCGCTTTGGCCTGTAATAAGTTTCAGGAGAAGAGAATTTTGAACCAGGGACGTGCCAATTCACAGCTCACTCTTTTTTAGTAGCACCACCACTGCAAGGATGTCAGCGTGACTGGGCTTTTCCCTTGTGTTTGCCACGGGCTAAGGCAGCGGAATGATACTTGCTCTGGTCAACCGGAAACTGAAGTGATTTTTTTTTTCGTGTTCAGTGTTTTAATGCACAACCAGTGAAGACACAAAAAGGCTACAGGATGGCTTGTCCTCGGTCTGCTACCCAGACGCTTGATCTGTTATATCTTATTTAATGAATATGTGAAAATGTGATGCGAAGGATTGATGTTTAACCTTTAAAAAAATAATCATGATGAGTACTTTGAGATAATTTTGGTGACCAAAAACAGTGTTTTGAGGTTTCTTCCTTCGAAAACTATATGCTGATCTTTCAAACTCCGGGCACTGTGTTAAACAGATATTTATCGACTGACACCAAACTTCCTGTTAACTTACAGTTCTGGGGAAAGGCCCCTAGAATAGTATGCAGGCATTAAACCTCTTTATCTATGTGGCCTAGTAAAAAACAGCTACTTCCTTTGAACCCCTTGGAAAGTCACAGTACTCTAGACAGTATTGTACAGGAGAACCCCCCCCCCCAAAAAAAAAAACTGTTTCAAAGTTACATTCATATTACATGTTGTGACATTAAATTGGTTTTATCTACCCCATGTTTGGCTTGGGGAAGGCTGCAGTTATTCCCTAGCCCTGAATAAACAGTCACCCTATAGAGGTAGAATTAATGGGGTAGAGGAGCTCCCGAATGGAACAGAAAATAGTACCATACTAATACCATACTATATTTAAATTAATCTTGAAAAGAATATTAACAGAAGTCTTCAGACTGAATAGGAATAACAAAACAAAGGGGCAAGCTGGAATGAACTGTTATCCAGATGCATCAGTATACAAAAAAAGAAAAGAAAATATTTCCCCCCAAAATTTTCATATCTATCATTTGAGCCAGAATTTTCACAGGGCTTAGTTCTCATGTTTATTTATATAAACTTAATCCACAGGGCATTTGAGTGACACTGATGGGCATCTAGCACTTCAAAAAATAGGTCAGTTCAGTGCCTGATCATGAATTGCTCTGTGGTGCCAAAAAACTGGTAGCAGTATGCACATTTGGATTTTTTCTCTGCTGCAGCCAAAGGGTTGTCTAGACGTTGGTTTCCACATGGGGATGGGATTTTGCAGTTTCCCTGTTGCTGGTGCAGCTGCAGATAAAGCGCAGCAGCAGTGGGGCTTTCACATGGCAGGGTTTCCCCCCGTTTCCCTGCCCTAATCCCCCCCCCCCGATGTGGCTACCTCTCCCCCCACAGCAACCAGGGCTCTTGCCATTTTTAAAAAATCAGCACTGGAATAGTGTTATATCAATATACCATTGTATGACAGGTTTAGCTGGATTCTCTGAATTCCCAGCTTCCATTTTTAAATAGTCCCCTTGAGAAGATGTGCTTTTTCCCTTATAGCTCCACAATGGAAAGGACAGAGGCTTATTAAAAATTAAAGCTGAGAATTCAGAGAACCTGCTACAACTATTGTTACAACCGTATATTGATATAATAATGTTCCAGTGCTGATTTTTTTTAAAAATCCCCCTAGTGGCAGGGGTGAGAAATGGCTACCACAGGGGCTGAGTCAGGGAAAATAGCTGCCATGGGCTGGCAAATTTGAATTTACCCTCCCAACAGCCATCCAGGCTTAACTGTGATCTTTCCAAAAAGTTCGGAGCAAAGTGGATTTGAGAAAGATCAGATAAAAGCCAAGGAAACCCCAAGAGATGCACAAATGAACCACGATGTGGTGAGGATAGTGTTGCCAGCTCTGGGTTGGGAAATACCTGGAGAGTTTGGGGGTGGAGCCTGAGGAGGGCTGGGTTTGGGGAGGGAGGGACTTAAATGCCATAGGGTCCAATTGCCAAAGCGGCCATTTTCTCCAGGTGAACGGATCTCTGTCGCTTGGAGATCAGTTGTAATAGCAGGAGATCTCCAGCTAGCTAATGTGTTTCCATTGGGGCATCCCCACTTCCAACCTCAGACACTCCCTAGCTGGCCTGGGGCAAGCCAATTGTTCTGTCACCATCTCTTCTCTCCCTCCATAAGTATTATGGTTGCCAACCTCCAGGTACTAGCTGGAGATTTCCTGCTATTACATCTGATCTCCAGCCGATAGAGATCAGTTCACCTGGAGAAAATGGCCACTTTGGCAATTGGTCTCTATGGCATTGAAGTCCCTCCCCAGCCCAAACCCCGCCCTCCTCAGGCTCCGCCCCAAAAATCTCCAGATATTTCCCAACCCAGAGCTGGCAACCCTAGTAAGTATACTGGCCTACCTTACAAAGGAAGTTCTGTTGAAGCCAGCTTTTTCTTTACTTTTGCCTAAAAATGATCTCTCCTTTCCAGGAAATGCACCACAAACATATGGAGGTTGTACACTTTCCTGTAACACGGGTTGCCACTGGTCACAAGCAGCAGCACTGGCTTCCGCTTAAGAATGCAGATCACTCACTCATGAAATTAGGCCGGAAAGAGGGAAAGAGATCAGCACTTGTTGCAGAAGAAATATGCAGCCCAGCGTGGAGTTTTGAGGAAGTCGAAAGGCTTTCGCTTTTACATACAGCCCTTGCAACATGTGATATTTTTAGCCTGACTTTAAGGGAAGATGTTCTTGTCAACTAAATAACACAGCCACTCTTCACCTGTACTGAACCCTCAGCTTGCATTACTTGGAGGAGCACAAACAACAACAGAAAGAAAGAAGATGAGGAGAAAGTGGAGCGACAACCAGCGAGGGAGGCGAGGAAGGCAGAACGGGTTTCTCTATCAACTTTAGAGAGGAACACAGTACAAAACTCAGGCTGGTTTATTTGACAATTGGTCTGGTCCTGACCATTTGGCAATCTTGACTGCTTTTTCAGCAGGTAGCAATTTGTGTTTTCCTCGTGCTTCCTTCTATGGCACGTGCAATAGGAGAGCCTTTTGGATCTGGTGCTAAACACTCCAGGCCCCGAAACCGTTTGCTTGCTGTAATCTGCTTGAGCTAGTCGTAGTGAAAGGGCATTACTTAAAAGTAGGGTTGCCAGGTAGTAGCTGGAGATCTCCTGCAATTACAACTGATCTCCAGCTGATAGAGATCAGTTCCCCTGGAGAAAATGCCCCCTTTGGCAATTGGACTCTATGGCATTGAAGCCCCTCCCCAAACCCCACCCTCCTCAGGCTCTGCCCCCCAAACCTCCCACTGGTGGCGAAGAGGGACCCGGCAACCCTACTTAAAAGTTCTGCAAAAAGTTAAAATGATCTTTCTACCAAGAATTAAAATCTACGTTGCTGTCTAGGGAGGAGCCTTGTACTTTGGTGTTTCCTACCCCTTCATTTCAAAGGAAGGATAATGAGTATTTTACATCTGCTGCTTTCAGCTAGACAGGAATTAGCTTGAAGGAACCTTTAACACTATTCACACACACTTTCTTGTCAGCATACAGTGCTCCCTCTCTGGAAGAGAAGCACCGTCAGGAGCTCTCCATCATCATGCAAGGTTGCCGACTTCCAGGTTTCTCTCAGAATTACAATTAATCTCCAAGTTACAGATATCGATTCCCTTGGGAAGAAACAATGGCTCAGACTCTATTGCAGTATACCCAGCTGAGATCCCTCCTCTCCCCAAACTGTTCTTTCTCCAGGCTCCACCTGAAATCTCCATGACGTTCCTTATCCAGAGTTGGCAATCTCATCCCCAGGCTGTCATGGATGTGGAGTAATGTTACTAGTAAAGCCATTTCTGTGTGTTTAAAAGAAAAATTCAAAAAAATATTTCAAGGGTATTTAATTACTCATGCATATGCATTGATTATCAGATTTGATAACTGCTGGGGATATAATCAGTTAAATGTTGATTTGCTGCATATTTTCTGAACATGCCCCAAAATTCATTTTTTTCACAATACCAACTCTTCTTCTTCTAATCCCTTTAACTGGAGATGGTGGGAATTGAACCTGGAATTGTCTGTAACAGATGCTGTGCTACTGAGCCATAGCCCCTCCCAGGCTTCAAAGCTTTAAAGGTTTAAATGCTTGTAATTCTTCTCACAAGCACCATTTCCCCAATTGGAAGCCCTTCTCTGAGCTGTTTTAAGTCTGGCATGAGCCTATGAATCTGCTTTACGCTGGGTCAGACCACTGCTCTTTCAGATGCCATCTTGTCAACTTTGATGGGTAATGGTTCTCCAGATTTTCAGGCAGAGGAGTTTCATATCACCTATTTGTCACCTTTTAACCAGAGATGCCAGGGTTTGAACCGTTTTTCTCCTGCATGCTAAACAATGGGGGAACAGGGTAAACTCTGGGAAGCTCAATGGCAAACATGAGTTTGCCTCTGTGTAATCTGTGAAATTGCCATAGTGTACAGCTTGTTAAGTAAAAGGTAAAGGTCCCCTGTGCAAGCACCAGGTCATTCCTGACCCATGGGGTGACATCACATCCCGATGTTTACTAGGCAGACTTTGTTTGCGAGGTGGTTTGCCAGTGCTTTCCCCAGTCATCTTCCCTTTACCCCCAGCAAGATGGGTACTCATTTTGCCGACCTCAGAAGGATGGAAGGCTGAGTCAACCTTGAGCCGTCTACCTGAAACCGACTTCTGTTGGGATCGAACTCAGGTCGTGAGCAGAGCTTGGACTGCAGTACTGCAGCATACCACTCTGTGCCATTAAGTAATGCTACATAAATGCGTGTATGTGTATTACATAATTAAAAATAAAAAGATAAATCTGTTCATTAACTGAGGTGAGCTTCCTTCATTTTATGTGCGTGAGGGAAGGGGAAATTACTTTGCAAGATGGTCCCCAAAATTAAAATAAGTTTAGAAGCAGGCCCTAAAAAGCACAATTCATTTGCTTCAAACACGTCTGCTATATATAAATAAATTAAATCTATTTAAAAAGTCAGACCCGTTTCAAAAAATTTGAGAACGACTGGTCTAGTATTTTTTTTATAACAGTCGTACATTTATTTATTTTAGAGATTTATATCATGTGTAAAAAAGTCTCTACTGGGTAGCTTCTGAGTTGGCTTACAATAATAAAATGATCAATCAAGTAAATAATAATCACCAAAAACTAAATGATAGCTAACAGCAAAACGAGAAATATATCTAATAATGGCCAATATTGATACGAGACAATATAGAATTAGTCGGGGGGAAATCTGCAAATTTAACACAATCTCCACTTTCAACCACACACATACCAATTAAGAATGAATGAAACAGAAAAGTTTTCACCTGATGAGTAAAACTAGCTAGGCGAATGCCAGGTAAACAGCTGCTGGAAGGGAGCTTCAAAGCTAAGTTGCCACCAAAGAAAAGGATATTTTCCTGGACATGACATCAGAAGGTTGGACTACAAAGAGCACAGCCTCTCCAGAAGATCTTTGCTGTCAATCCACAGGTTTGTATAATTAATTATTGATTGCTTAGCAGTGAGGTTTATGGTGCTTAACCGGTACATGATCACTGAATAGTGAAGGAGAGCCCAATGCCCATTCCAGGGACAGCAGCTGAGGCTGGTTCTTCAGCATGACAGATTCGAGTCCTGTAGCGCCTTCGAGACCAACAGGATTTACAGTCTATAAGCTTTTGAGAGAAAGGAGCTACGACTCTCAAAAGCTTATATGCTGAAAATCTTGTTGGTCTCTAAGGTGTTACTGTACTTGAATCTAACTGTTCTACTGCAGTAGAAAAGAGCAAGAGTCAAGTAGCGTCTTAAAGACTAACAACATTTCCGGCAGGGCACGAGCTTTCATGAGTCCCAGCTCACTTCTTCAGATGCTGTGACTCATGAAAGCTCATACCCTGCCAGAAAGTTGGTTGGTCTTTAAGGTGCTACTGGACTCTGCTACAGACAGACTAACGCAGCTACCCATCGTGTTCTACTGCAGACCAACAGGGATGCCCTCTGAAACGTTCCTCTTCATGACGCTGAAGATGGTGAGGAGGTAGTGGCCAGCATACAAGGTGATCGGACTAGATTCTGCTATCCAATCAGTAGCTGTGTACCTGTATGCTGCTGAAGTATCTTATATCTCATCTGCCTGTGACAGCTTCCAGGGAGGGTATCGTGTTTTCTTTACCCATTCTGCAGTTCTCAGTGGCAGACATTGAACCACAGCACAAGATGTTGCCGGGTTCCCCTTAAATAATCTTAGTAATTGTAGCATGTTGACACTTAAGAGATGGTTAGCCTTCCCACATACAACCGCAGTTCCCAGGATTCCCTGGGTGGAGGGAGTGAAATGAGATGGCATCTATGGCATAGACCCAGGGTCCCCAACCTTTTTGATCATGTGGGCATCACTGGAATTCTGACACACAGCGAAGATCTTTGTGCTGCGGAGGCAGCTGCTGCCAGAACTTTAAATAAGAAAATGTTTCTTATTTAAAAAAATGCACAGCCTATCAGATCTCAATCCCTGCCAGATAAAATCCCCATCTGGCCCTCCCCACTTAACAAAAACGCTGGTGGGCCCCATGAAAGGTGTTGGTGGGCACCATGGCACCCACAGGCATCACAATGGGGACCTGGGCATTGACACACTATTAAACCAGGCTGTTGGATACAGTGATTTGTAAAGGATGTTTGCAATTACTGCAAAGGTAAGGAAAGGGTACTTTTAAAGAAATGCTCTACTTCAATCCTTCCCCACTTCTTAATACATCATTTCCAAACAGCTGTGATGGAATTAAAGGGAAACCAGGCTCAAGAGAGAAAGTAATCATGGCAGATTTCATATACACTATTCGTTATTATTGCAAATCAATGCCATGTAGTGGTTAGAATGTCAGACTAGGAGGAGAGAGACTCGGATTCAAATTGCCACTCTGCCATGGCGAATCATGGGACACGGGGCATTCCTTCTCTCTCAGCTTCATCCACCTCACAAGACAGTTGGATAAAATGGAGTGGGGAGAACTATGCATGCCACCTGAGTTTCTTTGAGGATGAACTGGATAACAACGAAACTGGTGGATTTGGTTCTTTGTCATCTTTCTGTCTGACCCGCCCTGAGCCCTGTTTCCACATACAGTATCTTGTCAGGGCTAAAACTCAAGATAGTTTTTCTGGGGAGAGATGGAAAATAAGGACAACCACCACCCATTTACCTAGCTTATGGTCAAAACAGACACTTCTGCTTGAGGAAGCTGGAAGAAAGCTTCAGACTTCTCTGAGCAGAGTTGTATGATTAGCCTTGCCAGGCTGTCTGCCATGGCAGGTAACTTCCTGCCCCCATTGCCCGTGCTCTTGCTCAGTGGAGCATTGGGAACAAGACAGGGGGGCATCACAAGATGCTGTATAAATTCCTCAAATCTCTATGGTTTTTACCACAGAATTCCTAGAGCATCGTGTGATGTCATGGTGCTGCACAACATCGTTTTCCTCACTCTCTGCTCCCAAGTGCTCCCACTCCTCCTCCTTCCCTTGCTGACAACCTTTGGTAAGATACAAAGCCAGGATGAAGTGGTTCTGCATGAAAGAGAGAATGAGCACATTTCAACATGCAAGAGGATACACATAACGTGACGGAAGATATCTTCCCACAATTAGATGTGCTGCTCAGCATCAATCCATGTGTTCGTGTTTGTGTGAGCATCTCAGAGATGATAAAGATATTTTGATGTCCCCATGGTGATAAACTAAATCACTGACAATTTGTTTCCCTGTAGTGGCATCCGAAGTCTGCTACCTGAGGTAATTTGATTTCCCTAATAGTAGGTTCTTCTTCTTCTGCCCTTTGCTAGAATGGAGATGGTATTAGTTAGGGTTCTGCAGTGAGGTATGAATAGGATAATAGGATGCCTCATTTCATGTCTGCTTGCTTGATTTCATTTTCTGCCTTTCATTTCCATTTCCAAATATCAAAAACCCCTCCCTCTTACAAACACTGTCAGCAAGCTGTGAAAAGACTGTTTGCTCAACGTGCCCCCAAAACTATTTAGTCCTTGAAATTTCCATTTAGTCTAGAAATAGTGAGGCACTGGACTTGTTAATTTAAATAATTAATAGTATCTTTTATATTCTTTCAATTTTTCATAGTAGTAGTTTTATACAACATAAAAAATTCAACCTCCCCCCCTCCTCTCAGTTTTCAAAAAAGGCTAGAATGGCATTTCACAGAGACCTCAACAGCAAAGAATTTTTTTAAAGGTATACTACTTCATAATTTAACAGTTAATAAAATTCAGTATAGTACATGGATTTCCAAGAAATACGCTATGGATATTGCCCACTATTGTGTTTTTTCCCCCTTTAACACAATGCACATGCTTTGTGTAATTACAGGAGGATGCTACTTGTTTTTCTAGAGCCCCGTGTCAGCAGTCAACATGGTGGGGGCATCTGTTGGGCCCTTGTTCCAGCAAAAGGTCTACTACTGACTGGAGGTCATGAATCATTTTATTGATTCCATATACGGTGTGTTGCTAATCTCCAAGTGAAGCCTGCAGTTCAGAGATCAGTTCCCCTGGAGAAAAATGGCAGCTTCAGAGGGTAGGCTCCATAGCACCACATCCCTCCTTAGGCTCCATCCCCAAATATCCAGGAATTTCCCCGTCTGGAGTTGGAAAGCCAGCGTGGTGTAGTGGTTAACAGCAGTGGTTTGGAGCGGTGGAGTCTGATCTGGAGAACCTGGTTTGATTTTCCACTCCTCCACATGAGCTGCGGAGGCTAATCTGGTGAACCGGGTTGGCTTCCCCACTCCTACACACGAAGCCAGCTGGGTGACTTTGGGCAAGTCATGCTCTCTCAGCCTCACCTACCTCACAGGGTGTCTGTTGTGGGGAGGGGAAGGGAAGGTGATTGTAAGCCGGTTTGATTCTGCCTTAAGTGGTCGAGAAAGTCAGCACATAAAAACCAACTTCTTCTTCTTCTAACTGTCCATGGTATTCTCCAATAGGCGTGCAAGGCATTACACATATGAATATCCGCAAAGTATTAGGGCCATGCCTGCTAATGTTGTTCCACACTATTGTAAGCATGGCTATTTCTTGGTGTTAAATATCACTTAAATGTCCACAATCACACTAAACACTTTCCTGTTTTCTTCTAAAGATCAAAGCCAGACTTTTCTCCCCAGTAACACCTCATTAACGCAAACACATGCTTTAGTTCCCTTATTAAAAGCAAACACCCCCCAGTCCTAGCACTGGACTTGTAGAATTGTATGAGGTTCAGAGGTTTATGCAGAGTTTTACAACGTTTATACTGTGTTGAAAAATAACTGGAGGCATCGCCAAGTGGTGGCTTCCTTCACTAAATAGGGGAAAGGGGGAACACAACCCAAAGATGAGGTTCCAACTAGAATAGTAGAGTTGCCAACTCTGGGCTGAAAGATTTCTGAAGATTTGGAGGTGGAGCCTGGGGAGAGTGGAGTTTTGGGAGGGCAAGGGCCTCAGTAGGGCATAATGCCACACAGTCTACCCTCCAAAGCAGCCATTTTCTCCAGAGGAACCGATCTCTGTTGCCTGGAGATCAGCTGTAATTCTGGGGAAACTCCAGGTCCTACCACCGCCTCAGCTACTGCGCAGGTACAAAACTGTTCGACAGCTGTTAGAGGTAATAAATGGAAAGGCAAACAAACTGGACATGTGGCTGACAGGTGATCATTGCTGCCAAAAAAATGTTCAGCTATCAAATGTGTTTGCCACGAACTTTATAG
The DNA here is from genome assembly GCF_029931775.1 of Euleptes europaea. NCBI lineage: Eukaryota > Metazoa > Chordata > Lepidosauria > Squamata > Sphaerodactylidae > Euleptes > Euleptes europaea. The sequence continues at coordinate 29,240,354 of NC_079316.1, read as the reverse complement.
CATCTCTAGGCAAAACAAGAAATTGCTTCCTGCAAATTATTAAATGAATGATGGACGTGTTTTCCAACCTGTCTCGTTTTTGTAATTGGTTTGATATTTCCAAGAATTCCTGGAGAGTTCCTGAATAAAAATCCCTTCACCAAGGAGTCACTGCAGGGCCAGGCTTGTAAAAGAAACTTGAGGGAGCTCCCTGCAGCCTCCCTCTCTTTCCCAACATGCATGCAAAAAAGGCAAGAAGCGGCAGCCTCCACATCTTTGAGGCTTGGATGTTTGCATGCCTTCCTTCAATTCTAAATGTCTATGTCATAGTCCCCGCTTGTTTTGTAGTTTCCAGGACCAATGGAGCACCACAAGTCAGCCTCCTCTTGCTTCACACCTAGTCTTGTGAGAGGTAAGTCTCAGGCTCAGTTTTGCTGTTCTGCTATTGTCCCTGTCTATACTATGTCTCTAATTTTGGAGTTTAATGCCAAGGTATAGAGAGAGAAACTTGAAGCAATTGTTTATTATTATTGAGGGGTGTGTGGCCCAGTTGTATGTAGTTGCATATCCCAAGATCAGAGAGTGGGTGAAAGATGTGAAAGACCCAAGACCTGCTGCTAAGGTTGCCAGGCCTCCTGCCTCTGTGCTGGTATGTCACTTCTGAGTAGCTCTAGGAATCACCAGAAACTCTATGGTTTTATCATAAAGTTCTTAGGCATTCCTAGAGCTACCCATTTTCACTTCTGGGTTATACCCGAAAGTGACATAGTGATAGCACCAACATAACATGCCCCCCATGACCCTGCACCCCAACCTGCATGTCCCAATGGTTGCCAAGCTCAGCCTGGCTTCCCTGCTGCCAGTCTGAGTAGACAATACTAACCTTGATGGCCCAGGGGTGTGATTCATTATAAGAAAGCCTCATGTGTTCATGTGTACTATTATTGTTGTTATGCAATAACACTTATATAGCACACATTCTATACAATGTGTTTGTAACATGTTCACATTGGAGTTGATTTTAAAGTCTAAATTAAGTGCAAGTATTCTATTCCACTAGAGTGCTTGAGTATGTGGTGTGTTTTTTCCCCAGTACTGTATAAACTGGTTACCTGCCCCAAGCCTCTGGGATACGCTGGGATATGGAAATGGAAACAAAGAATTCTTCTGGAACCTTTTGCAATCCCAGTTCTTCAAGTAGCTAGGTGGAAAGTTGCCAGAAGCACTCCAAAACACTTTGTACTGCCAATTCAGTAGGCATTATCTTAAGAGCGATTTAGCAGCAGTGCATACAAGCTTAATACCAGGCCCTTGCTGTAACAGAGACGAGACCCACCCTCATTTTTTCTTCCTGGTTTACAATTCACAGGCCACATATGTCAAATATACTTTCAAGACAAGAGAAGATGAACTGCTTGGTTAGGAGTCATTTTTTGGAACCACATTTCACTCACATTTGTGGTACAGAGATCTATGGGGTAATAAACCTTGAAGCTAAACACTAAGACAGAGTTGCTTTCTTTTGTTTTATTTATGTGCTCATTGGAGCCTATTGGTGAGTAATTGTTGTGAGAACAGTAACCTAATTTAACATTATTTAGCAGTTGTAGCCAACGAGCACCAGAGGCCAGACATGACATTTGTGCTTAATTCAGAAAAAAAATCAAGTTTGTAAGGCTTTGTAGAATAATCCATATCTCGAAATAAGAGACAATAGGGCTAAAAACTTGAAGATCAACTTTGTAAGGTCTGATCACTGTGCACGGTATGAATTTTAATTAGAAATGTTACCTTTTCAGTATGAACATGTTTGAAACCCTGGCATGCTGAAAACGACCTTGTGTGTAATACTCGTTTTGACTCGTTTTATATGCTTGTTGAGATAATTTGCTTACCACTCAAAATGAACAGCATTTTGAGTAGTTTTGTGACTGCATAGTAGTGGCATTCAGTTTGGTGCGTGGCCAGGTAGCTGCTGCTGACACATGCTCATAAATGGGTTGCTTGGGTTATGTATGCCCCAAGGTCACCCTTTGAAAGCAACTACATAGAAAGTATATGCTGCTATGGATTCAGTGGCATTCACCGTGCTGGTGCATGATCAGAGCTGACTGGCTTGAACTAAAGCTTCCAGCAGTGTGAGAACGTACAAATGCATGCAAATGAACATGCTCGGCTTGAAGAGTCAGGCAGAGAGACAAAATGGACAAGCCTTGAGCATAATGCAGCTTTCTCAACTCTCCTTTCAGGTAGAATTGAGGCAACCGAAGAAACCCCCTTTATTTATTTAGCTGAATTGTTTTCCTGATAGGTCATTGGGTGAAACTTAAGCTTGGCTGGCAACTGGAAAGGGGGGGGGTAGGGGAAAACAGGAAGGAATAACCAGAAGTGCCGTCACCATGTTGCACAACACTCTATGAATCTCCCAAATCTCTATGGCTTTTACCATAGAGATCAGATGGATTCCTAGAGTGTTGTGTGATGTGGTGATATCATATCTTGGTTTTTGGCTGGCAATGACGTTGCGGCTGCATGAGATGCTGTTCCCTCTTCCCAGTTTTCTCCAGGGGCCAGGGAATGAAGGGCGGGAGGCTTCCTGCCAAAGCGGGCAACCTAGCAGCCCCACTAAAACTTGAAGGATGACAGGAGGTGCACATCCATGGCAAAGGATTTACAGTTCAGACTTAGTGAACACTGGTGTTGGATCCAGACTAAACTGGCAGTTTCAGCCAGTTCTCTAGGGTTACCAAGTCCCTCTTCACTACCGGCGGGAGGTTTTTGGGGCAGAGCCTGAGGAGGGTGGAGTTTGGGGAGGGGTGGGACTTCAATTGCCTAAGTGGACATTTTCTCCAGGGGAACTGATCTCTATCGGCTGGAGATCCATTGTAATAGCAGGAGATCTCCAGCTACTACCTGGAGATTGGCAACCCTACAGTTCTCCCTTCCATCTGCATCCCTCCTCCTCCCCCATATTATTCCACAGGGTCCTCTATACGCCGGGAGCAGCATTTCATGATCAGTGAGCTGCAGTGAGAGGGGGAAGAGGGGGAAGACGGGAAAGTTCCTTTCTGCTGATGGAAAATTTAGTCTGTCTCCAACCCATTGAGTTAGCCAGGGAAAATGCACAAGGCTAAAATAGAGAGAGAAGCTGTGCAGCTTCCCCGCCTCAGCTCCAAAAGTGGGGTGAAAACCTCTCCTTTTAAACAAATTTGATTTCTTAACCTATAACCAAGATGGAGGACAAAGGGCTGGGATGAGGAAAGCAGTATGAGCGCATACATATGTGGAATGTTTTCAATCCGATTTTGAACTTTTAAAGAAAGATATCAACCATTGTCTGTTCGCAATTTGTGACCATCCATCAATTTTTGTGTTGGTCAGCTATCTCTTTTGTTGCTTTAAAATCTGTGTTATGGACAGAACAAGGCTAACACTGAGATATACCCACTGGATGAGAAAAGGATCCTTTCAGAGCCAGCATGGTGCAGTGGTTAAGAGGGGTGGTTTGGAGCGGTGGACTCTGATCTGGAGAACCGGGTTTGATTCCCCACTCCCCCGAATGAGCAGCGGAGACTAATCTGGTGAAATGGATTTGTTTCCCCCACTCCTACCCATGAAGCTAGCTGGGTGACCTTGGGCTAGTCACACTCTCTCAGCCTCACCTACCTCACAGGGTGTCTGATGTGAGGAGGGGAAGGGAAGGTGGTTGTAAACCGGTTTGATTCTTCCTTAAGTGGTAGAGAAAGTAGGCATATAAAAACCAACTCTTCTCCTCCTCCTCCTCCTTCTGGTAGTGCATAAAGATATGCTGACATAGAATATGTATTCCAGTGCAGAGTTTCCGCTAAACCAGTGTAACTGTTAAGACTGCACTTCAATACCAAATAAAATGGGCAGAGGAATTGATGGATCTTGGGGCATGGCAGAGAAGAAGCAAGTCTTAGAGGAGCTCTCATGGTCATTTTGGGATTGGTGCTGGTGGTATGTCACGGGTTGTCTTTCCTTGGCTGCCTGGGTATGCATTGTGTGTGTGTGGAAAGGGCTTGTACTTGGTGGGATATTATCTTCGGGGTGCTGTGTGTTTGCCGTGGGTTACGCTGCTCTTGTGGGGGGTGTTACCAATGCACACTGTTGAGATTGTGGGCATTGGCTGAGTTACCATGGCTTCTGTGGAACGGGATATTCATGTTGCTATGTTAGCGATTGTTTCAGCTCCTGCTCTTGGGCTTCTGACTTAGCTGCTGGGAATCCATTGGGCTGCTGCTACCTCGTGCCTGCCGAGCAATGGCACAGCAGCTGTCAGGGTGGCAGGATCACAAGGGCAGGCCCATATGAGATAATTCTGTATGTATATAAAGGAAGTGCAAAGAAGAAGTTTTAAAAAATCTGTTTCGATGCTCTTTCAAGTCAGCATAATACTAAATTAAGGAAGCATCTTCTGCTGTAAGCTGTCTGTGAATAACATAAGAGAGGAGATTTCCATAGTGTAGAGAATTGTCCTAGAAAGAGCACCACCCTCAGAAACTGCTTAGGTTTCCTGTGGCATTGACAAACACAAGCCCAGTGCTTCCTTGTATGCACAGAATTAGATGCAGGTCTTGGGCCACTGGCCAGTGAGGCACTAGGGTTGCCAACCTCCAGGTAGTAGCTGGAGATCTCCTGCTATTACAATTGATCTCCAGCCGATATATATCAGTTCACCTGGAGAAAATGGCCACTTTGGCAATTGGACTCTATGGCATTGAAGTCCCTCCCCTCCCCAAAGCCTGTCCTCCTCAGGCTCCACCCCAAAAACCTCTCACCAGTGGCGAACAGGGACCTGGCAACCCTATGAAGCACCCACTTGTAAAGCTTGGTTTAAATACAGATGAGCCCCGTGGCGCAGAGTGGTAAGCTGCAGTACTGGAGTCAAAAGCTCTGCTCACAACCTGAGTTCGGTCCCGGTGGAAGTCGGTTTCAGGTAGCCACCTCAAGGTTGACTCAGCCTTCCATCCTTCCGACGTCGGTAAAATGAGTACCCAGCTTGCTGGGGGTAAAGTCTAGACGACTGGGGAAGGCACTGGCAAACCACCCCGTAAACAAAGTCTACCTAGTAAACGTCATGATATGATGTCACCCCATGGGTCAGTAATGACCCGGTGCTTGCACAGGGGACTACCTTTACCTTTACCTAAAAAGAGCTGCTGCGGACCTAAAGGTATGCATATAAATACTAAAAAGCAAGGCAATCCAAAATGGGGTAACATTGTTCCACAGTGCCTAGGGCAGTAACTCCCCATTGTGTTTTGGTATCAACAGCAAGATGGGGTCTGTAGTTATCATGGAATTACAATCGATCTCCAGACTACTGAGATCAGTTCCACCAGAGAAAATGGCAGCTTTGGAGGCAGAATCTATGGTATATCATAGAATCTAGGCCAAATGGAAATTCAAGAGAGACATCCCATCCCTTCTACGCTCCCTCCCCAGGCACTGCCCCTAAATCTCCAGGAAATTCCCAAGTCAAAGTTGGCAATCCTCATTACGGCTGCAGCATACAAGAGAAAGGCCTTAAATGAAAGGATAGCACCCATGGATTGCCTGTTTGGACTCCAGCAGATGTTCCAGTAAAGGAAGGGGAATCTACATGGATTGTTATTTGGATGCAGCAGCAATTTTGCAAAACTCAGAGATTTTCGCAAGTTCTGTGCCGTTGTTCCCCCAGAGCTGTTGTCATCTGTTCTCAGTCGAATGAACGAGAACAGATGAATCTCTGCGCTATTTTCAGAACTTCAAGCCTAGTGGGAGCTGATTTGGGTACACCAAGATGTTGTGGGGAAATACATGACTGAAGTGAGGTGGGGGACCAGAACTTTGTCAGGTTTGCTGACAAGGGGGTGGATCCACAGTGTACATGGCTGCAGGTTTCTATTCATCACATCAAATCATTGTTCCTTGCTTTTTCAGTTGTGGAAATAATTCTGAGCTGCAAGACTCAGCCCTGTGTCCATATGGCCTTTCACAGTCCAATGGAACGGCTAAGACCATTTCCCTAGTAAATGGAAAGCATTCTTTTCCTTTTATAGTCCATATCCGAAACACAGAGGAATAAAATACATAAAGTTCACAAGGAAACTGCCAGGGGAATCATTATACAAATACTCATACATTTGACATGTATATTATGTATATATGTGTCATACATAAATGGATATGTATGTATATGTGTCATATATTATATTGGGGGGAATCATATGAATCTTGGGAGGAGGGGCAGTTTGAAATTCCTACCCCTCTCTCTTCCCCAGCTGACTTTTACCTGCTCTCAAGCTTCTGCATCTCCTAAAACAAGTTCAGTGTTTATTAGGGCATTGTCAGGGAGACTTTATCTTCTGTTTAATTTGAAGAAGAGTAGACTTTTATACCCCGCTTTTCTCTACCTTTAGGAGTCTCAAAGCAGCTACCAATCACATTTCCTTCCACTCCCCACAACAGGCACCTTGTGAGGTAGATGGGGCTGAGAGAGTTCCGAGAGAACCGTGGCTAGCCCAAAGTCACCCAGCTGGCCTCATGTGCAGGAGTGGGGAAACCAACCCTGTTCACAAGATTAGCATCCGCCGCTCATGTGGAAGAGTGGGGAATCAAACCCGGTTCTCCAGATTAGAGTCCACTGCTCATGTGGAGGAGTGGGAAACCAAACCCGGCTCTCCAAATTAGAGTTCACCACTCTTAACCACTATACCACGCTGGCTCTCAGCCATAGCATAGCCATACCATAGGACAGCCATAGCATGAAGGTGAAGTATGGGATTGTTTGAATCTATTGTCGTAACTTATTACTGAAATCTAGAACCTGTAGCTCTCCTTGACTAAATCCAACATTTGGGTTTCTTTTGGGGGGCAGACTGATATGATATAAAAGAAAACTGATCATACATTTTGCAGTCCAGCATCACAGCTGAACTGATAGACAATAATAGCAGGCCTTCAAATGCTGGTTCAAAACCTTTTGTTTTTGTTTGTTTTTGCATCCCTGTCCACTTTCCAGAAATGGTAGCAAATTAAATATTTTAAATGATTTTTTCCCCTTCTAGTTTTGGCAAGAATACATTGTCCTTTCGGATCAACCAGCTTTAAATAATATATATTTATAATCTTTCTCTCTCTCCTGGCCTCTCTCTGGTATCTTGAATTTTTAATTTTGCTCCAAAAGGTTTTTCTTGGCTGGCAGTCTGAGAACATGGCAATTGCATGTGAAGAATTTAACTTGGGAACAGCTCTGGTCTGAGGCATTTGCCACCCATTGTCGGGCTTGGGAAGGAATGGAATGTTGCATTAAAAGCCCTAAAAGCAGAAGAACAGTAATACGGCAGTAAAGTGCTCTCCCCCCACCCCTTCAGGTTGTCTTGTAAAACACCTATCAGTTCAACAGGGCTCTGCCAATTCTACTTCTTTGGAAGACAGATTACCGCTGTTAGTAGAACTGTGCAGCCAGTGTGGTGTAGTGGACAATGCTGGACTAAGATCGGGGAGAACTGGGGCTTGAATCCAGAGTAGACATTTAAAATCATGGAGTTGGAAGGGGCCATACAGGCCATCTAATCCAACCCCCTGCTTAATGCAGGATCAGCCTAGCGCACCCCTGACAAGTGTTTGTCCAGTCACTGCAGGCACAAGGGTTTCCACCCATGGAGGGTTATATTCCCGCCTCCTCACTCTCACAACAGCCCCAAATACCCACCCCCAATTCTGTTCCTGAGAGTCCTCTGGGAACAGGATTTGGGAGAGCCTTTCAGGCTGCTGTAGGAAGGAGGAGGTGGAGAAATAGCTTTCTGTGTGTGAAAATGTGGAAATTTTCGTTTGGATCTAGCCCCAGGTTTTGATTCCCACTCTGCCATGAAATAGGGTTGCCAACCTCCAGGTATTACAACCAAATTGACACAGAAACAAGCTCTTATATCAATATTACAAATAGGAGTATATGGAAGTACAGTGAGGGGGAAAAGTATTTGATCCCCTGCTGAATTTGCCTGTTTGCCCTCTGACGAAGAAATGACCAGTCCATAATTTTAATGGTAGGTTTATTGTAGCTGTGAGAGACAGAATAACAACAGGAAAATCCCCAGAAACCCAGAAGACAAAAGTCAGAGAGTGATGTGCATTATAATGAGTGAAATAAGTATTTGATCCCTTTGCAAAAGATGACTTAGTACTTGGGGGGCAAACCCTTGTTGGCAATTACAGAGGTCAGACGTTTCTTGTAGGTGGCCACTAGGTTTGCACACATCTCAGGAGGTATTTTGTCCCACAGTCCCACTCCTCTTTGCAGATCCTCTCCAAGTCAGTAACATTTCGAGGCTGATGTGTAGCTACTCGAACCTTCAGCTCCCTCCACAGATTTTCGATGGGATTAAGGTCTGGAGACTGGCTAGGCCACTCCAGGACTTTAATGTGCTTCTTCTTGAGCCACTCCTTTGTTGCCTTGGCCGTGTGTTTTGGGTCATTGTCATGCTGGAATACCCATCCTTGACCCATTTTGAATGCCCTGGCTGAGGGAAGGAGGTGCTCACCCAAGATTTGACGATACATGGTCCTGTCCATCGTCCCTTCGATGCGGTGAAGGTGTCCTGTCCCCTTAGCAGAAAAACACCCCCAAAGCCTAATATGTCCCCCTCCATATTTGACGGTGGGGATGGTGTTCTTGGGGTTGTAGGCAGCATTCCTCCTCCTCCAAACACGGCGAGTTGAGTTGATGCCAAAGAGCTCGATTTTGGTCTCATCTGACCACAACACTTTCACCCAGTTCTCCTCTGGGTCATTCAGATGTGCATTGGCAAACTGCAGATGGGCCTGTACATGTGCTGTCTTGAGCAAGGGGACCTTGCGGGCTCTGCAAGATCTCAGTCCTTCATGGCGTAGTGTGTTACCAACTGTTTTCATGGTGACTATGGTCCCAGCTGCCCTGAGATCATTGACAAGGTTCCCCCGTGTGGTTCTGGGCTGCTTCATCACCGTTCTCATGATCATTGCAACTCCACGAGATGAGATCTTGCATGGAGCCCCAGACCGAGGGAGGTTGACAGGGTTAGGGTTAGGGTTGTCACCTTCTCACCAAGCTGCTTGGCAATAGTCTTGTAGCCCAGTCCAGCCTTGTGCAGGTCTACAATCTTGTCCCTGACATCCTTGGACAGCTCTTTGGTCTTAGTGGCTAGTTTGGAATCTGATGGATTGATTGCTTCTGTCGACAGCAGAACCGTAACCCTAACCCTAATCTGGCTGGTTGATAGGGGATCAAATACTTATTTCACTCATTATATTTCACATCAATCTCTGACTTTTATCTTCTGGGTTTCTGGGGATTTTCCTGTTGTTATTCTGTCTCTCACAGCTACAATAAACCTACCATTAAAATTATGGACTGGTCATTTCTTCGTCAAAGGGCAAACGGGCAAATTTAGCAGGGGTCAAATACTTTTTCCCCTCACTGTATTCTAGCCACTTTCTGGCAGACAATGAATGAAATTAATGCTACTCAGGGGAGCTATGTGAAAATATTTGAGAGGATATACCAACTTGCAGTTTAAGGGTTTGAGAAGGAACTGAGGAAAGAACTGAAATGGCCGTTTTCCTTTTCTACCAGACACCTGTGAAAGAAAAGAAAAATTATAAAAAAGAATTTTATGCAACAAACAGATGATACATACCTGTTGTACTTGAAGAAAAAATACATACCTTTTTGGATATAGGAACATTGCATGTGTTGGTTTTTATACCATATTGGATATTGAAAAATTGTATTTTGTATTACTGTAAGCTTGTATAATGTTAGATTTGTTGTGGTATAATATAGAATTTGTAATATTTATATAAGAGCTTGTTTCTGTGTCAATTTGGTTGTAACTACTGTATACACAGAAGTGTCTATTGCTGCTAACCTGTAAGTATTAGCTGGAGATCTCCTGCTATTACAACTGGTCTCTAGCTGATAGAGACCAGTTCACCTGGAGAAGATGGCCTCATTGGCAATTGGACTCTATAGCATTGGTGTCCCTCCCCAAGCCCCGCCCTCCTCAGGCTCCGCCCCAAAAACCTCCTGCCGGTGGCAAAGAGGGACCTGGTAACCCAAGCCATGAAAGCTCGGCCAGTGACCCTGGGCTAGTCAGTCACACTTTCTCAGCCTAACCTCCCTTACTGGGCTTAGTTGAGAAGATAAAATCAAGGAGGGTAGAGTGACATTGTAAGCTGCTTTGGGTTCCCATTGGAGAAAAAAGTGGGGCATAAATAACTAAATAAATCTACTTGGCAGATAAAGTATCCATGCTGTTTGCCAGTTACCCCAGATTTTACAGTCTGACTGTTGGTCAACTGATAATGGGAATTTCACACATTATGCAGACAGAAGCCTTGATTTACCATTGGGTGTGTAATCACCAGGAAGCCACAGCCAATCATGAGTCCAAGATGAGTGTAACTGTATGATACACATTTGCAAAATACAAGTTCGGTACATTCACATTTTACATTTTTAGGTATACACATCAAACATCTTAGGTATAAATTGCACCATGCAGTGCCTCTGGTGATATTGGTCCACTTGTTTTCTCTTAGGCTAACCTATCTCACTGGGTTTTGTCTTGCTGTCATGAGGGAACAATGTGTGTCCCACTGTGACCTACTACAGGATAAAGCCTGATTTTCAAAAAACCCTGTCCTAGCCCCCTTAGAGAGGTTTTGTTCTGCATGTGACTTATCGCTGCCTGGAATGGTTTGTCTAAAATAAAAAGGCTCTTATCATTGAGGTTACTGATATAATTGTATGATGATGATGTTAATATAATAAGCCAGGATCAGATATTCTAGGCATGTTGAGCAGTGGGGATGATAGTGTGCTTTACTATCACAGTCACCATGAACACATACATGAATACAGACACACGAAGCTGCCTTATACTGAATCAGTCCATTGGTCCATCAAGGTTAGTATTGCCTACTCAGACTGGCAGTGGCTCTCCAGGGTCTCAGGCAGAGGTCTTTCACATTACCTCCTACCTGATCCTTTTAACTGGTGATGCCAGGGATTGAACTTGGGAACTTCTGCATGCCAAGCAGATGTTCTACCACTGAGACACTCCCTCTGTTGCCATCTGGAGTTTCTGCAAAAATGTTCCTTTCAAATAGGGCCTTCGCACATATATCCCAATGCATGGCTAGGTTGCCAACCCACTGTTGCAGCCTGGTAGGAGACTGCACTGCAAGGAAGTGGGAACAAGCGATTTGACACCATACCAATGCATGGCATCACTTCTGAGTTTGCATCAGAAGTGACATTGTGCATCAGTATGGTACCAAACTGCCCCCATTTCCCCCTAACACCCTGTTGAACTGCAGTAGGGAACCAGAGGTCCAGAGCAGGACATCTCCCACCATAGCAGGAGACCTGGTTACACTAAGGCAGGCCCATTGAGCACAGTTGATTTCCCAGATATAATCAGGGAATTGACCGCAGAGCCTGATTCTACGTGAATTTAGTTATGGTCATTTATGCACGGGTACTTTCACTCACGTTCACCCCCAGTCTGTCTTGGTTGTTCCTTGGAGTTATGCATGAGTTTTCTGTCCATTAGTGATGCCCTTCTCCCAGCCTTTGCAATGTCTGGGTCTTCCCATTCCTCTATTAACCCTACTCTTCCCTCTCCCCTGTACAAAGCCCAGGTGAAATCCCCATGCATAAAGCAAAGTGCAGGGCATGCAAGCTTGGTTTTGCTCACAGCCAGTTAATAAGCAGCATGTCCAGAGGCGGGGATTCAAATACTTCTTGCTTACTGCTTCCTCAGAGCTCTGTCTGAGTACAAGAAAGGCATTTTAAACCCAAGGCTTGGATTTCTCTCCCCCCCCCCCTTTCAGATTGCTCTGTGGGTTTTTTTTGTTGTTGTTCTTAAAAGGCTTTTTTATTTGGCAATTTGGGGGGGGGGGCAGGAATTTTTTCATACAGTAAGCACTACAAGTAAGTCAATTACAAAGCAGCATTTAAAGGGGCGGGGACTTGATTTGAGCTTGGAGACTGCCGGTCCATAGATTCCCAACAGGAAAGTGCGGGTCCAGCCAGCAACGAACCTCAGGTAAAACTCCCATGCATAAATGACCTATATGTGTTTTGACCTTATTTGACTGTTGTACTATCTGTGTAGATACCAGGTAGCATAGGAAATGGGGCAGATGCTCTTACTTTCACAGTAACTTCCCATCACATGTGTGGGAATGATGTCCAGTCTGGCTCTGTGCAATGTTCTGTCAGGCCAATATATTTATTGAAAGCCCGTCAGCTACTTTCATGCTTTATTTATTTATGTAGGACATGATCCAAACAAAGTTAAGCACTTTTAAGTACCATCGATTTTGAGAAAGATTTAAGTGTGTGCTCTCCACAGCAATAAATAAGAATCAGGAGCTACATTTGAGTCCAGTAGTACCTTACAGACCAACAAGATTTTCGGGGTATAAGGTTTTGAGAGTCAAAGCTCCCTTTATCAGATACTAATCTTGAAATGAGAATTAAGTGTCCTCAATTTTGGCTGGATCATGCTCACATTGTATGTCTTTCAAATTTGCCCCACCTTTCCAACCAAGAAGATCCACAAGGTGTTTCACAGGATGAGCCATTAGTATGAATAATACTTCTCAGCATGGTAGCCAGCATGGTGTAGTGGTTAAGAGCAGTGGTTTGGAGCGGTGGACTCTGATCTGGAGAACCGGGTTTGATTCCCCACTCCTCCACATGAGCAGCAGAGGCTAATCTGGTGAACTGGATTTGTTTCCCCACTCCTACACATGAAGCCAGCTGGGTGACCTTGGGCTGGTCACACTCTCTCAGCCCCACTTAGCTCACAAGGTGTCTGTTGTGGGGAGGGGAAGGGAAGGTGATTGTAAGCCAGTTTGATTCTGCCTTAAGTGGGAAAGAAAGTTGGCATATAAAAACCAACTCTTCTTCATCTTCATCTTCTTCAAAAGAACAATGGGAAGGGGAAAACAGCTTCAAAGTTACTTACAAAATTGATAAAGCCCACAACAACATGCAACAGTACATGTGGGTCCAATAAGAACATGCTGTCACATGATAAACAAATCCAGTTGCCACTACAGTTCCAGGTGTATTGATTCCATGGCGTGTGGAGTACCCAAAATGGGAGTTCCACATTCATAATCCATTAACTTATTTTTTTTTTCAAATTGTGATGTGGACTGTAAGACTTGGCAAGTAAAAGCCTCACAGCCCTTCAAGAGGACTCTATTGGCGTATTTTATCTGATGTTTTAGCCACATCTCCTCTGTGACAACAGTATGGAGTTTAAACAACTAAATACTACAGGGAACTGGGAAGAACTTTAAACTTCAAATGACACTTTTTAGAACGAATTGACTGAACACTTTTGTGGCCTTTTCTCTCAAACACATACATCCACCACAGACCCATGGTGCTTTCTCTTTCCTTTGAAGTATCAAGGACTACTGTGTGTGTAAAGTGCCGTCAAGTCACAGCCGACTTATGGCGACCCCATTTGGGGTTTTCATGGCAAGAGACAACAGAGGTGGTTTGCCAGTGCCTTCCTCTGCACAGCAACCCTGGTATTCCTTGGTGGTCTCCCATCCAAATACTAGCAAGGGCTGACCCTGCTTAGCTTCTGAGATCTGATGAGATCAGGCCAGCCTGGGCCATCCAGGTCAGAGCATCAAGGACTATTACTCATGGAGAAATGGTGTTGGGGGTACAACATTACGACCCAATAATTGTTCTTTCAGAGAAACTCTCTAGTTGGCTTTTGCTGATTGTTTACTGATTCTATCCCAGGTCAGGAAGAAACCTGCCTCAACATTTCAAATGGCCCATCAAAGTGAGACACATTTTCAACATGGCTCAATTGCTGGAACCATGTGGAGCGATATGGTCCAGAGGCATATATTGTAGTAGCCTTGTATACTTTTGTAACTCTCCTTGAGGAAAACATATTCCGAGCTATGTAAAGTGAGTCAGATGATGAGTTAGACTACTCTTTGTGGGGAGGGCCTGTGACTCAATGGCAAAGCACATGCCTTGTATGTAGAAAGTCTCAGGTTTAGTCCCTGACATCTCCACTTAGGGTTGCCAACCTCCAGGTGGAGCCTGGAGATCTCTTGGGATTACAGCTGTTATCCAGCCAACAGAGATCAGTTCATCTGGAGAAAATGGTCAATTTGGAAGGTGGGCTCTATGGCGTTATATATGCCCCACTGAAGTCCCTCCCCTTCTAAAACCCCACCCTCCTCAGGCTCCACCCCCAAAATTACCAGGTATTTCCCAACCCAGAGCTGGCAATCCTATCTCTAGTGCCAACTCAGCCCATGACAACTTCATATGTTCTTATGACTTAAGGAAGGGTATTGGATAGCCCTTTGGTCTCTGCCAGTTTTTTATAGAGCTGCAATGCCATTAAAATAGCTTTTTCTGTGGTTGTTTCTTTATACTTCACTAGCTGCCATCTTAAAGGAAATTGTCAGCACTAGAGTTTGTGGCCAAAAAGACAATTCCCTTAAGGCCAAGATGATCTGTGAAAAGCTTGACAATGTTCATTGCTTCCTGCTCTCCATTTTCTATACAATAATTTCTCCTGTCAGGAAAAGCAGTGACATAACTGTCTGAGTATCTGAATGTATTTATTTATTTATTTTCAATCACGCCTAAATACTTTGCAGTTTGACCTAGCAATGAAGAGGACAAATTGTTTCTTGGAATTAGCATTCCAAAGAAGAAAAAAAGGAAGAAGGAAGAAAGAAGGACAGGAAGTTGCGATTTGAAAAAAAAAGTTGACCATGCTAGGGACGGGTGGCCAGTGGTCAGTTTGATGAAGGGGTGCTTTGTAAGCTCATGGGGTGCTCTCAGCTTAAGCATAATGAAAAGGATGTGGCTCAGGATATTTTCTTCGGTACAGCACAGTGTGTACTGAAAAATTCCTCCAAATTTGCAACCGACAAATGAAAGGGAAAGTGTTCTCGACAAAGACAATGAGTTTCACACAGATTCAAATAAGCATGACCCTGAGACCACCCCAGAAGCACTTCCATTCTTGTCTTCCTTCAGGCCCTGCCAAGGAACCAGCCTGTGCCAAATACCCTGAAGATAATCATTCTTTTGTTTGGGTCTTACTTGGCATAAGTGCCAACCCTCTCCAACACGTGAATCTGGATGCTGGCTGTTACATTCGTTGCTCGAGGCAAGGGTGGGCAACTTGTTCATGCTAATCTGCATGTTTTTAACTGCACACAGTTCACTTTGTTAGCAGTTCATTTTCATCAGGGCTGCAGTTGCCAGATCTATAGTTAGTGGGCAGATTTGTCTTCATCTGCTAAGGCGCCCTTGCTGAGCCCACATCTTGATCTCCCCTCACAAGCAGGGAACTGATTATTCAGTGAATAGTTTGGTTGCCCATGTGCAGCTCAAGTTGCTTTCCACACATAGGGACAGTTATGCACAGTGCGTGTAGTCCCTCTGCACCAGTTACCACCACCTTGCTGGCACTCCACTACCAATTCGTTTAAATGAAGAGTGAACAAAAACAATGATATAGAAATAAACACTGCATACCTTTTTTAAAAAAGTCTTACCATTGGGTGTTCATTTGTGTCTGTCTGAGCAACATTAATTGCTGCTGATCTGCCTGACTCTTTAGCAGTTCACACATGTGCATTTCCTTACGGCTCCTTGGGACTTGTCATTTTCCACGGTCACCCTGATATCATTTACTGTGCAGTCCTTTAGCAAAGTCTAAGTCCGCTGAGGTTAAATGGGCTTAGAAGGGAGTCTCTCTGCTTAGGATTGCACTGCTAATTACCTTACTGAACCACCCACGATCCTGGAAGAAAACCAATTTCGCCTACTGTGCGGGTGCAAAAACAGCAAAGTGTCAGAGGGAAATTATTATCAAATATAGCCCAGACTAGCCTGCTTTCATCAGAACTTGGAAGCGAAGCAGGATTGATACCTGGATGGGAGGCCACCAAGAAAAAATGGGGCCGCAAGAGAGAGGAAGGCAATGGCAAACCAACTCTGCTCATCTCTGGCCTTGCAAACCCCATCCGGTGGAACTCCATGGGATTGCCATGAGTCAATTGTGACTCCACAGCATGCTTTACCTTTTGAGAGAGCCAGTATGCTGTAGTGGTTAGAGTGCTGGGCTAGGAGCTGGGAAACCCTGGTTCAAGTCTCCACTCGGCCATGGAAGCATGCTGGGTGACCTGGGTCAAGCAGTCTGAAGACAAGCCTTTATTCCCTGCTGACATGTGCTGCCCAGCTATCTGCAAAGCAGTGAATATTTGTTTATCTCAGCAGTCATACTGACAGCAAGGCCTCTCAGCTTGACGCTGGCTAGACCAAGAAGACAAGATTGAAATGATGTTCCTTTCCACTCCATAGTCTCTGCCTATAATGAGGACACTGGGCCTCTTGTCAAGAGAGCTCTTCTGGGCACCCGAGAGGCAACGGGGGAAATCAACCTGTTCCAGGGAACTCCTTTAGGAAAAATATGTTGAAAAGAGCCGTAAGAACCCTTGTGTGTCCAATCCATTTTCATTAGTACACTGTTCCCTTACAGCTGAATTCTCTGCAATTGAAATGAACTGGAACTTTATGGAGACCAAATATGACAGGTTGTGTTATGTTAGAGTAAATAATATTTATTCTGTAAGATTCAGCAGGGACTCTTTAATCACAGTAACTTCTCACATTGCCTATTCTACAGAGCTTTAGCTTTTGTCTTCTTCCAAGAAATATCATGTGCCAGAAAATATTGTTTTACCACAGCTTTTTATGAGTTGGCCAACATTGCCATTTCTTTTTTTAATCTGATACCACGGCATTAATTTGAAATTATGTTGAGGAGATGGCATCTTTAAAAAATGTAATTACACATAGGTGTAAATATGTTCTTGTCTAATGAATAATATTAAATATTTGTTCAAACTTGTTCTCTCCCAAAAAGCTATTTCATTCTTATGGTAAAATAACTGCCTACTATTATGAAGAATTAATGGAAACTTCCTTAATTGCCTCGGCAAGATAACGACAAAACAGATATGTCCTTCCCTGTCATGCAAAGCTGATGAACTCATTACAGATGCCTGGAAGTGAACCACCTTTTAAACAGCCAAAATAGGCATGGAATAAATTGTCTCCCAATGTTGTAATGGTAGAAGTTTCCATTTCAATTTATTTATTTAAATATTTATTCTTAAATATTCTTGCCTCTGGGGATCCAAAGCAGCTTACAAAGATATCATTCAGACAAACAAACAACAAAATACACAGTACAATTCTATTTTTCTGGGCTGGTCCACTGGAAGGTATTGGGCCAGTTCATTCAGGGTCACAACCATGAGATAAGAGGCACAAGGGCTAAGATCCCTTTGGCTTTGCCCTTTGGCTCATGGCAAAATGTTGGTGCTTTGGCCACAGCCAGGTTTATATACCTGGAAGAGGGCAGTTGAACCAGTCTTTTTTCATCCCTTCTGTCATTTCTCAGCTGGATTGTCCAGTTTTTATGTGTCATGTTTATTTATTTATTAACCTGTATCCTTTCTGTTATTATGTTTTAATCGGTACAAAATTGCTCACAGGATTGGGGAAAGAGGTATACTGATGTTCTCAATGGTGTTAGCCAATCAGAGTCCTGCACAGTCGTTCCCTTCCCTCCAGGTTCAGAGGTTTGTTTCTTTTATTTATTTTGATTTTTATCCCGCCCTCAATCCCCGGCCAAGGAGAAAAAGAAAAGGTACATTTGTACAGAATTTGACATGCCTTCTTTCAAACTAGCGCTACTGTTACAAAATGTTACCTTTCCCTTTATCCTTCATTTCCAACAGGATTAGCATAAAAGCCTCTGCATTTTCTGGCCATTTCCTCCTTACCCTATATAAATTTTTACTGTGGTGAATGCTTACTTGTTTAAAAAAAAAAAAAAAACAGCTAAACCCAGTCTTGCCTGTAGAAAAATATTGTTGCCACAATATTGCTTCCAATTTGTAACGGCCAGAAAAAGAGGACAGACTTCAGATAGGCTATGATTTATCACCATTCCTGGAAAAAAAAATTAGGAGAAGCAAGTTTAATTACAGCTGAAGTAAAAGATAAAACAAACAAACAAAAAAGATCAACAACCCTAAGGAAAAGAGGATTTGCTTTCAATCTCACTTTATACTCTCGAGCTATTTTGGATTTGATTCTGTAAAAATGTTCCCCTCCTCTGTGGGAAACAGCTACTAAATTCCCTTTCAAAGGCAATGTTTTTGTTTCATTTTTCCCCCATTTGGGCCTGCAGTCAAAAACTATCAGTGTTAGGCTTTACATAAATTCCTGAACATGGCCATATTTTAGAGTTGCCAACTCTGGCTCGGGTAGGGTTGCCAATTTCCAGGTGGTGGCTGGAGATCTCCAGCTATTACAACTGATCTCCAGGCAACAGAGATCAGTTTCTCCTGGAGAAAATGGCCACTTTGGCAATTGGACTCTATGGCATTGAAGTCCCTCCCCTCTCCAAACCCCGGCCTCCTCAGGCTCCACCTCCAAAATCTCCAGGTATTTCCCTATCCAGAGCTGGCAACCCTAGGACCGGGTAATTCCTGGAGATTTGGGGGTGGAGCCTGGGGAGGGCAGAGTTTGTGAAAGGGAAGGAGTTTAGCAGGAATATGATGTCACAGAGCCTGCCCTCCCAAGCTGCCATTTTCTCCAGGACAACTGGTCTCTGTAGTCTGGAGATAAGTTATAATTCCAGGAGATTTCCATGCCCCAGCTGGAGGTTGGCAATATTCTCTAACATTTCATCGATGAAAACAGGGATATACTTAAAATACTCTAATAATACAACCCTATACCAGTCCATTGAAGTCACTGGCTGACATTAGAGTAAGTCTGCACAGGATTGCACTATAAGGTTGCCATCCTGGCTCTGAATAGTTTAGGATAGTGACTAAGCCCTATTCCAGCATATCTCAGAGATACCAATGCCACACCAGGCCCATATAACTCCAGCACGGGCACAGAAATGGGCATCATCAGGAGAGTATTAGGGGAGGAAGAGCACTTAACAGGAACATTGGGTATCTCCTGCTTCAGTCATTGCTCCAGCATAAAGTTGCCATGCTAGAGGCATGACAGAGGTCTGTAAAATTACGCATGGGCAGAGAAAGCAGATACCGCGAGAATTTTTCTCCCTCTCTAAAAAGATTAAAACTTCTAGGTACCCAATAAAGTTGATGGACAGTAAAGGCCAAACAAAAGCAAATGTACTTGATTTGTGGAATGATTGCCACAGGATGCAGAGATGGCTAATAGCATAAATGGCTTTAAAAAGGCATTAGATAAGTTCATAGTGAATAAATCCATCCATGTCTATTAGCCATGATGGCTGAATGGAAACTTTGTGTATCTCAGAATATTTATTTACTTCACTTGTACCCCGTCTTTTCCCCCAATGGGGCCCCTAAGCGATTTACGCCGTTCTCCTCTTTTCCATTTTATCCTCACAACAACCCTGTGAAGTAGGTTAGGCTGAGACTGGCCCAAGATCAACCCAGTGAGCTTCCAAGGCACGAGCAGCGACGTGAACCCAGGAATCCCAGATACTAGTCCGACACTCTTAACGACTACACCACATTGGCTATCAGTTACTAGGGATAACACTGTACTCCTGGTTGTGGCCTTCTTGGGCATTTAGATGCTGTGAGACAGGAGGCTGGCCTGGATGAACTATTGGAGTGATCAAGGAAAGCTCTTAACACCCAAGGGGCATTCTTAGCTCCATTTTGGAGTTGTGTGGGAAGTATTCCGGGCATGTGCATCTCCAAAATGGGACAAATAATGCCCCTCAGGGCCACTGTGACTTGAGAAAATAGCACAGGGAGGAATGCAGAAACCCCTCTTCCCCCCATGTTGAGATCCCAAGCTGAATTGGGCCGCTGTTAGGGTGGCCAGGTCCCCCTTCGCCACCGGCAGGAGGTTTTTGGGGCAGAGCCTGAGGAGGGTGTGGTTTTGGGGAGGGGAGGGATTTCAATGCCATAGAGTCCAATTGCCAAAGCAGCCATTTCTCCAGGTGAACTTATCTCTATCAGCTGGAGATCAGTTGTAACAGCAGGAAATCTCCAGCTAGTACCTGGAGCTTGGCAACCCTAGCCGCTGCGGTGTTTTAAAAAGTAGTTCTCTGCTACTATTGTGTGGCTTTAGGAAAAGCAACCCATTAAGAAACATAGCGATGTAGTTTGACTCTGAGTAGTCATGCATAGAATTGTGCCGGAAGCCACTTTGGAAGCCCCAAGTTGAGCTGAGAAGTGGAGTACGAAGACAGTGGGGCCACTTGGATTCCCAGCCCCCCAGGCAGCTCCCCAGTTCACCCCTGGTGTGAAGGCAGGAGGCCCATATTTAAACAATCCCAGTCACGATTAACAGTTGTTGACCCTTTCACCTTGTAAGGAGAACAAGCCCAACAGCTGCCCGACGCACTTAGAAATTTCCAAGGCAGGAGATGTCTCAACCTGCCTGGCTAACTTCTTCCAACATTCAGTTCTCTTAAGGACAGATTAGCTGTTCATAAAGAGCCGAAATTTCAGACGTATGTCTTCCAAGTGGTTCAGAATGTCAGCTTCCAAATGAGGGATTCGCAGATGCTGTCAAACGCCATGTGGTTCACCAGTGCATAAACCTCACAGTAGGGCAGCTAGTATGCCAGATTTTCTGACAGTGGGAAGCCCCTCCGGGATGGGCACACACTTCATTCTCAGATGACTCCATTTTAGCAGAAGCTAAACTATGGCTAGTGGCCTACTCTGTGGCACCTTGCAAAAAAAACGAAGCCTTTTCCAGAAACCCGTTACATTAGTCAAGCCTCGAGGCTATAAAAACATAAGTGACTACTTATGCATTTGGGGACATAAATACAAACTTTAAATTAGAATACTGATACTTCTCGAGGCCCCAAGGGTCTCACCCTAAGTCGGTTCATTTAATTACTGACTGCAGACCTTTGCTAGCAAGGCTACTCCTGTCTCTTCATAATGTGTGTTCTCTGGGAGGAGTTGCAAACAGAGAACTGGCGCTTCTACTGTAAGTGAATTCTGCAAATTGTGCTTGTGTACCCGTCAATGTTATTAGTAGGGTTGCCAACTCTGGGTTGGGAAATACCTGGTGATTTGGGGGTGGAGCCTGGGGAAGGCGGGGTTTGGGAAAAGGAGGGACTTCAATGCCAATAGAGTCCAATTGCCAAATTGGCCATTTTCTCCAGGTGAACTGATCTCTACTGGCTGGAGATCAGTTGTAATAGCAGGAGATCTCCAGCTAGCACCTGGAGGTTGGCAACCCTAATAATTAGGTAAGTTTTGCCCTGAAACAGGCAAACAAAGTCTATGTGGAAACATGATCAAGGCTTCTTTGTCACTTCCCAGGGACCCAGGGGGATACAGGAGCTTTTGGTGGATTATGGTGACATGTCCTTGACATGTCCTGTGTTCACTCACAGCCTTTTCTATGCCAATGTCCAGGCCAGGCCACCACACATAACTTCTGGTCAGTACTTTTATCTGTACCATACCTGGGGGCGCGGCTTGTAGGGTTCTCAGTTTGATTTGGCAACTCACTTCTGGAATTACCACTCTATTTCCCCATAATAGACAAACCTTATGAGCTGACAATTCATACTGAGATTAAATTGACTTGAACACTTCAGCCAGTTTTTCTGTGGGCCAGCCCCTCCATACTTACTTGAGAATACGTGCTAAGATAGGATCTTTTTGTGTCATTCTAGCAATCTGTGCAGCCTGAAGAGGGTAGGGATGCCAACCTCCAGGTGGGACCTGGGGATCCCCTGGAATTACACCTCATCTCCAGACTACCAAGATCAATTCCCCTGTAGAAAATGGATGCTTTGGAGGATGGACTCAATGGCATTGTAACTCCACTGAAGTCTCTGTCCTCCCCAGGCTCCACCACCAAATCTCCAGCAGTTTCCTAACCTGGATCTGGCAACCCTACCCCCTCTCCCAATCCCCTGCCGGTGTCCAGTGGGTACCTAGCAACCCTAGAAAAGGAGGTTCTGGCCTTGATTCCAGCATAAGGACTTCCATTGGTGGAGGAATGGCACAGTCAGGTATCTGCAGAGGTAGACAGCTTAATGTGCCTGCTTATGCAATTGCTTTTCCTGGTCTGTATGTGAGTTTGTAAGTGTATACATTCAGCATAATACTCCAGTGTGGCATACAAAGGAGACACAATGAGAGGCGTTGGCTTGTCTTTTGTGAACATTCCAAGAAGTGGCTTGTGGTCTGTTTGGATTTCCAAAGAAAGACCATACACATAATTGTGTAATTTTTTTTAAACTTATGTCACAATAGCCAAAGCTTCCCTATAAATCTGGGCACAGTTCCTTTCAGCTGGGGTCATTGTCCTACAAAAAAAGGCAATTTGTGACTCTGCACCATCCATGATTGAGAACAGCCCCACCTCCAACTCCAAATGGGGAGGCATCATAGGTAATGGTCAGAGGTTTCTGTTCATCATAGCGAATGAGAACAGAGTCAGTAATCGGTAGTTTCTTTACTCTCAGAAATGCTTCTTTATGTTTGTGAATCCCCTTCCATTGAGCACCTTTATTTTAATAAATGATGAAGAGATTCTGCTATAGTGGCTGTATGTTTTAAGAAAACACGATAAAAATGTAGGAGTCCAAGATGCTTGAAGATCTTGCCTGCATTTGGATCAAGGGGCATCATATATTGCAGGGGTCTTCAACCTTTTTGAGACTGAGGACACCTTTGCAATTCTGACACAGAGTGGTGGACACAGCCACAAAACAGCTGCAACAAAATGGCTGCCTCAGGAGGCGGAGCCAGCCACAAAATGGCAGTTGCAGCTTACCTTCATTCACACATCAATGATTCTTGTGCTAGGGTGGCAGCTGCTGCCAAAGCAACATTTAAAAAAAATCTGCATAACTAATCAAATCTCCAATGGCCAATAGGAAGCCTTGCTGGCATAAGTCCCACAAGGCCCTGCCCACTTTCTAAAAACACTTGGCTGGCACCAGGAAAGGTGTTGGCAGGCACTATGGTGCCAATGGGCACCACATTGGGGACCCTGGTGTATGGCCTTTACTTTATCTGCACAGCTAATCAAATCTCCAATGGCCAATCAGAAGCCTTGCTTATCCTGTGTTGGGTGAATACCAGCTGCATCAATCTGGTATCCCAGGAAGGTGATACTGGAAACTCCCAGCTGGCATTTCTCTTTCTTAGCTGTGATGCCTGAAAGATCAGAATTCTGCAGAACTTTTCAGAGTCAATCAATGAGTAGCTCTTTCAAGGGGGCCATGATTAACACATCATCAAAGTAAGGGCCAACCCCAGGAATTCTTGCTAGCAGAGTTTCCAGGAAGCGCTGAAAAATTCCTGGAGCCACTGAGACTCCAAACTGAAGACATTGCCCATGGAAATCCCCTCTCTGTATCCCTGACATGTTGATAGTGGGGTTTTTGATAGTAGCGGGAGGTTTTGGGGGCAGAGCCTGAGGAGGGCGGGGTTTGGAAAGGGGAGGGATTTCAATGCCATAGAGTCCAATTGCCAAAGCAGCCATTTTCTCCAGGGGAACTGATCTCTGTCGGCTGGAGATTGGTTGTAATAGCAGGAGATCTCCAGCTAGTACAGTACCTCGAGGTTGGCAACCCTAGTTGATAGGCTCAAGCAAGGTCAAGTTTAACAAAAATATTTCCCCCTGCAAGGACAGATATTAACTGGCTTATGCCAGGCACTGGATATGGGTCTTGCTTGAGTGCCTTATTTACAGTACATTTCTCAACCCCACAAATGCATCTATTGCCATTAGGTTTTAAGACAGGAACACTAGGGGTGGCCCAGGTTGTGTGAACCACTGGCTCAATAACTTCATGTGCAATGAGCTGATCGAGTTCTGCATCAATCCTGGGTCTCAGGGTGAAAGGAACATTCCGGGCCCTCAAATAAATGGGTATTATGGCAAGATCCATTGAAAAGTCATTGGTGGCCCTTTGTAAGCTCCTAATGCCTCTGTGAATACGTGTGGGAATTGAGATGCTAGCTCTACCAGTATAGCTAGACAGAGAATATGCACTCCTTGAATACTGTTTCCCAAGGGTGTGAACCAGTTTCTTTCCAGCAGACATTTATGACCTCTTTTGTGAACAAGGGTAGTGTTTGCCTGGCAGATCCATATTGAAAATCAACATCACCACTTCCAAGGATCTGAACAATCTGTCCATTGTAGTCATGAAGATGTAATTTTGATCTCTGTAATTTGGGAGGATGGTCCTGGAATAGTTATAAAAGTGTGTTGTTGTCTATGATGGAGAAACTAGCCCCAGAGTTGACGTCCACTTCTGACTAGGGGTGTGCACCAATTTTTCCCCAGTATTTTTTGGATTCGGGTTTAATAGACCCGAATTTTGGGGGGGAATTAAAAAAAAAGTCTAATCCCCATACTGATATGGGTTTTTTTTGGCTACACACACACACAAACATACATTTTCAGGTCTACTAAACCCTATGGGAAATCTTTGCAGGGTTCTGGGGGAGGCTGTTTTTAAGGTTGAGGCACCAAACTTGTAGTGTAGCTGCAGGTGACTCTCCTTTGAAGAACCTCCAAGTTTGGTAACAATTGGATTAAGGAGTCCAATTTTATGGGCCCACAAAGAGGATGCCCCCATCTATTCTTCATTGTTTTCAATGGAGAAAAAATGGGGAGGGGCATAAAATTGGACTCCCTGTCCCAGTCTTTACCAAACTTGTGGGTTCTTGTAAGGAGAGTTGCCACTAGCTATATTGCAAATTTGGTGCCTCTATCTCAAAGGACAGCTCCCCACAAAGACTCCCCATATGGTATAATAGAGCCAAGCTCTTTAAAAAATTAAAAAGCACAGCTCTATGTTAGTCAATAGGAAATCTGCAGGGCTAAGCGGGGGGATCTGTTTTTTGACTCTCCTTACATGAACCCCTGGGTTTAGTAAAGACTGGCCTCCAAACAGAGAAAAAACAAGGACCAATAAAATTGGACCCCCTGACCCAATTTTCACCAATCTTGTGGGTTTGTGTAAAGAGAGTTATGAGCAGCTATGCTGCAAATTTGGTGCCTCTTCCTCAAAAAACTGACCCCCAGGGTCCTGCAAAGACTCCCCAAAAGAGTGCAATCAAGCAATTTTAGACCAGAGAATCAAGCTGAGACAAATTTTCCCACCATTCTGGCAATGGAACAAAAACATTTCAGCAGCATTGCACTCTTTTGGGAGACTTTAGGGGACTCTGGTGGGGTTGTTTTTTGAGGCAGAGGCACCAAATTAGCAACATAGGCACTGGTGACTCTCCTTACAAGAACTTCCAAGTTTGGTAAACAGTAGGTCAGGGGATCCAATTTTATTGGCCACCATTTTTTCCTCCATTTGGGGGCCAATAAAATTGGACCCCCTGACCCAGTCTTTACCAAGCTTGGTGGTTCTTGTAAGGAGAATCTTGAAAAAACTTGAAACTTTATGTTAATAACTATCTTACAGTGCTCTGTCAGTGTAGGCCTTCTCTCATTCTGCTCAGGCCTCAACTGAGGAGAAACAGAAAGTGGGTGTTAACTTTGCTAATTCCCGGCTCCCCCCTACCCTGGAAAAAACAACACAGTCTTTCCATATTGCTATATCCCATTAAAAAAAAAAACCAACAAAAAGTTAAATACATAGATGTAATCTTTGAGGTGTACTGGTATCTTTTTAGCACACCCTCTTCAAGTGTATTGAAGTTCTGGTGTGACCACTCTCCGTTGTCCTCCTGTTTTCCTGTTCCTCTCTGTCTCAAGGCATGGCTTTGGTGCAGTTTCTTGTTCTCCATGCCTCTCAGCTGGACTGTTCTCCAATGTTTCTCCATCTCTGTCCACAGGTGGCTGAGATTCCCATCCTGTCTTCCCATTCTGATCACCCAGCTCTTATCACAGTCTGTGTGCCCTCATAAACTGCTTCTGTTGTTTTCCTCGGTTCCTTCCTTCTCAGTACTCGGCCACTACCCAGTTGCCTCTGGTTCAATCGCTGCTTAACTGGCTTTGTTACTGTTGCTCTGTGCCAAATTCTATCTTGTTTTGTTAATGGTTGCATTTGCACTGTGTTTCCTGGTTGTAGGTCAGGAAGATCTCTGGCTGACTGATTGTCAGGGCCTGTCTTTGTTGGTGCTGTCTCCCCAGTTCACCAAGGGATGCTCAGTAAACCCTGACTAGTAATCTCCCACTTGTGGGGAAAAGGATCGTGGTTCTTCTGCTCATTAGCCATTGCACTGGACTTGAGTTTAAGCCTTGAGGTGGAGTGTTCCTAGGATCTAGAGGTGCTAGGGATGGGACTGACCCAGCAGCTTTTTGCTTTTCTTAAGAGTTTCTTCTCTGTTTTTATGGCTGACTCGGCTTTGCCATTACTTTGAAGATATCCAGGCAACGATGTAATGGGATCAAAATCCCATTTCTTGCTGAATTTCTGGAATTCTTTCCCTACAAACTGGGCTGCATTGTTGGAGGAGACTGTATCTGGTATCCCATAGTGTACAAAGTATGCTTTCATCTTGTGTATAACTGTTCTGGGTGAAATACCTGGTAAATATCTGGTCTACTTCCCCAAAATTTGAAAAGAAATCAGATATTCCTTGTTGGCCCAGCCAAACAAATCCATTCCTACTTTTGCCCCAGCTCTGTCTGGAATGTCGTGATTAGAGTTGTCAATTACATCTGCAACCCCCCCCCCCCGAGGAATTGGTGGACAGGGACAGATGTGCCGGAATTGAGGGTAACGCTGTATGGATCTACCCAAAATTCTTTGATTAAACCATTTCCCCATTTCCCCCCATTTTTCTCCTGCCGGAGAAAGTGTCAGCAGGGAATAAGCAGTGGGAGGGGTAAGCTATAGCAGGAGATGTGGCCTGTCTATTTGTGATGGTGTCTAATATTCCTGCGTCTATGTACCAATGCGTAGAGTACATTAAGCCTTCTAAACTATGACTATAAAGTTGGTTCAGACACCGTTGTTTCAGGCACTCCTGCACATGAAAGCACTCATGAGAGTGATCTGGTGTGTGGGTGTGAGACTGAATGTGCATCTTGCCTTGATACATCGTCGTCCGAATGGCATAAATCAGCGCGTCGAGGCTGGCTGGCTGGATGACCGTGCCTTGCAGGCAGCAAGCAACCAGCCCCCCAAATGTAATTCAATAAGGACAATCTGGATTAACAGGCAGAGGAATGAAGACGAACATACAATATTGCCATATACTGACTCAGACCATAGTTCATCTATCTGTCTCTTGCATTTTTCTCCCAAACTTCCTCCAAGGAGCTTAGGGCAGAATTCATGGTTCGCCTCTCCTCCTTTTATTCTCATAACAATCATGTGAGGTAGGTTACACTGATAATAAGGGGCCGAAGGCCATCCAAAATGCTTCATGACTGAGTGGAGATTTGAACTCTGGTCTCTTTGGTCGAGTACTCTAACTGCTGTACCATACTGGCTCCATCTAGAAGAAGAAAAAGAAGAGCTGTTTTTTATAAGCTGACTTTCTCTACCACTTAAGGAAGAATCAAACCTTCCCCTCCCCTCCCTACAACAGAGACCCTGTGAGGTAGGTGGGGCTGAGAGAGCTCTAAGAGAACTGTGACTAGCCCATGGTCACCCAGCAGGCTTCATGTGGAAGAGTGGGAAATCAACCCTGTTCTTCAGATTAGCATCCACTGCTCATGTGGAGGAATGGGAAATCAAACCTGGTTCTCCAGATTAGAGTCCACCGCTCCTAACCACCACACCACGCGGGATCTATTTCCAATACTCACCCATTTGGAAGCCCTTCCAAGATACACCCATGGGTCTCATTGCTTCCTTCCCCTCCTCCTATTGCCCCCATGGCTTATCCCCTTTTTCTGACCCCAGTCCCCACCTGTTTCTGAAGGACAGGGCAAGGCAAACAAGAGGCAGTGGTCAGTGTTTTTCCTCCCTACCGCTAATGCTATAGTGATAGAATTTATAATTTAGAGACATTCCTTTATATTTAAAGCTGTTAAGGGCTTGGAAGTATTAAGGCTTGCGCTAAGATGGCACAACCTTAATTTTCAAACACAACAGTTGTACAAGATGTTTTGCTCTTCATATTGAAGTTGTTTCAAGCTGTTCTAATTCTGGTAGCCTTTTTCTGTGGGCCTAGAAACATTACAAATGCCACTTGGCATCATTAATTCAATGACTCATTATGTGTACCTTGTGTTTAAGCAACGTTATGAATTGGTCACTTGTTGACTGAACACAGAGATTGTGAAGCAACATGAGAGATGGGAGTCTCCTAAAACATCCAGCATACCCTCAAGATTCAGACAGGTGCCCACCCCAAAGCATTCTACCACCTCATTAATGTTCTCTCTGCCATTCATTCATTCTTGATCTTTGTCCCAAAAAAGAGAGTTGTTAACAACCATATTATGTATGCAAGTGCTGTCAAGTCACAGCCGACTTATGGTGACCCCAGCAAGGGGCTTTCAAGACAAGTGAGAGAAGCAGAGGTGGTTTGCCATTGCCTTCCTCTGAAGAGCTTTCCTTGGTGGTCTCCCATCCAAGTACCAACCCTGTTTAGCTTTCAAGAACTGATAAGATTGGGCTATAACATCTTGCCTTCCCTCTCCCAAACAGCCATACTGGCCAGGACTTAATCCACAAGAAGAAAGGAAATCCATGTAATACCTTGTCATTAGGGCTCATCAAAATATTGTGCAAGCTTTCAAGTTCATGTGAACCCTTCATCAGGTAGATGGAGCAAAAACAAAGAAAAGTTAAGGAGGACAAAGGGAAACTCTCCAGCCAGCTCTTTTGGTATTGGGTGCTAACAAGCATGTTTAATTGCTGGAGGAGTTAGATTCCATCACTTGCATTCTAGGAAGAAGTAAACAATGGAGATACATCTCAGCTGAGAAAATGAAGTCCAGACAGATCCAAATAATCTTTGTCAACCCATTACAATGCTGGCAAGTACCACATATGACACTCTAAGCACAGCAAGCCGAATTCTTACACCAGAAACTGTCCTTTCTGTGCTTATTCTAAATTATTTTCTAAGATTGTATTTGCAGTTTATTTTCTCCCAAAATATAATCTTGTTTCAAAAGGATCTCATATGGGTCAATTGTTATTATTTTCAGGGTTTATGAATATGTGCACTTTGCATTCCATCTAGCTAAAAATAATCAAGTGTGGGGTGTAATATATATGGCTTGCGAGGAAGAAGCTGGCCTTTTCCTTTTGTAGTGGCTTAGTAGTATTTATTTTTCAAGAAAAAGCGACCATCCTATTCACAAGAAGCTAACAGAGCTGACTCGGGAGGCTTGGATTCTTTTATGATAAAGTACTGGAATAAAATTCAGGTTTATTGTGATATCTGTTTTCATGAAGTGGGTTGCCACAAAAGCAATGCAATGAGAAATCTATTCAGCTTTCAAATGTCACAAGACTCCTCTTGGTTGTTGTGGCAACCAACTAAAACTGTTGAGTCTCTGAAATATCATCATGGTGGTGGCTTAGGGGTTTCATAAGCCAAAAAGACAGGTCTCTCCCCTCAAGGAGCTTACAATATAAATGGCAACAGTGGGGAAAACAACACTGCTTTATTGTGAGTATTCAAGTATTGAGCATTAATCTAGAATAAGAATATAAGTGTTTACAGTCAATGGGCTTTGGATGTTAGACAATGAATGGGCATGATCCACCATTATGTACAGATGAAGCCCTTCATTCAGGAAACTCTCTCTTCCTTTCCACATAATATTCTTAAAGCTATTGAGCGATGGCTGATAAAACTGTTGTTCACTTACAGATTAAACAACAAAAGTCATATTTAGCATGGGATAATTTTAAAAACTAGCTTGAATCCTAAATATCAGAACTAAAGTCAATTGCATTAATTTAAAATCTGATAATCATTTCTATTAACGTTGGTGGAGAACATATACCCAGGTATAACGCCAGCATCTACATTATTCCCCTCACCCCCTCCCAAATTTCAGGCAAACAGGAGACATCCTTGTTCTACAAACAATTAAAACTTCAAGTCTGCAATGCAGGATGAACAGGTATGAATTGATATTTAAATAACCTTACCTTCCTTTCTTGGGATTCTCAAGTCATAAGGTGAAGTGTCTTCTTAAAAATTAAAAATAAAAATGATTGTGCAAACAATGAGAGCTATACCCTGTCTCTCCCCTACCACATCTTTTCAAGTCTAGCACATTTTTTTGGTATTGGAATTTGGCTGAGATAAAATATGCTTCCCGACTTGTGCACTGTGGTTTTATTTAAAAATGGATTCACACCCCTTTCTTTCTTTACTTATGAATGGGAAGGTTGCCTGTGGCTGTCCCCGACCCCCGCCAGGGTTGCCAGGTCCCTCTTCACCACCGGTGGGAGGTTTTTGGGGCAGAGCCTAAGAGGGGAGGGTTTGGGGGGGGAGGGACTTCAATGCCATAGAGTCCAGTTGCCAAAGCAGCCATTTCCCAGGTGAACTGATCTCTATCAGCTGGAGATCAGTTGTAATAGCAGGAGATCTCCAGCCACCACCTGGAGGTTGGCAACCCTACCCCCCCTTAGACACACACACACACACACACACACACACACAAGGCTAAAAGTAAACTGGAGGAGAAACAATCTGTATTTGGTGGAGTGGAGATGCAATCAATTAGTGATTTTACGTGAAAGGACAGGCAGAGACTTCTTTGTCACTCGGAGAGATGGTCTGATCATTAATGATCATTTGCACCACATTTTGTTTGTCGTGTTTACATTAGAGTTGGAAGAGTTGGGTTTTTTTATATGCCGACTTTCTCTACCACTTAAAGACAAATCAAACCGGCTTACAGTCACCTTACCTTCCCCATAACAGACACTCTGTGAGGTAGGTGAGGCTGAGAGAGCTGTGACTAGCCCAAGGTCACCCAGCTGGCTTCATGTGCAGAAGTGGGGAAACCATAGCGTCTGCCACTCGTGGAGGAGAGGGAAATCAAACCCAGTTCTCCAGATTAGAGTCCACCACTCCAAACCACCGCTCTTAACCACTGCACCACGCTGGCTCTCATTATTTGGAAGGATGAAGCCATAGCTTCTGCTTTAATGCATATGGAAGATAAATACACTTTTTAAAAACCCTCTTGTGTCTGCAGGGTGGACACACTGTTTATTACTGTGAAGGGGTAAACCCAGGATGTCTTCCTCTTTGCCCCCTAACATTTCCTCAGCCCTGCCTGCCTGCCTGCCAGCTAGTCCAAGGGAAATCTGTTTCTCAGTCCTTACATAGACCCAGATTAATAGTACAGCCAGTGTCTGCCTGTCATAAAGGGGACAAGCAGGGACTGCTCCCTGTAACACACACTCATTCACATATCTGCCCTGTCTGTCTTTGTCAGTCATGTTAAGTGTATTCCTCTGTGGTCTGCAGGGTAGTTGAACTGGCTGCCCCTACCAGCAATTACTGGGAGTGGGAGAAGAAGAAGAGTTGCTTTTTATACCCACCTTTAAGGAGTTTCAAAGCAGCTTACAATCGCCTTCCCTTCCCCTCCCCACAACAGACACCTTGTGAGGTAGGTGGAGCTGAGACAGTTCTGAAGGAACCATGGGAGAGGGAGTTTTTCTCCCTCTCCCATAATACTAGAACACGGGGTCATCTGCTAAAGCTGGAGGGTGAGAGATTCAAAACAGATAAAAGGAAGAATTTTTTACACAACGCATAGTTAAATTGTGGAACTCCCTGCCCCAGGATGTGGTGATGGCTGCCAGCTTGGAGGGCTTTAAGAGGGGAGTGGACATATTCATGGAGGAGAGGGGTATTCATGGCTGTTAGTTAGAATGGATACTAGTCATGCTGCATACTTATTCTCTCTAGTATCAGAGGAGCATGCCTATTATTTTGGGTGCTGTGGAACACAGGCAGGATGGTGCTGCTGCAGTCGTCTTGTTTGTGGGCTTCCTAGAGGCACCTGGTTGGCCACTGTGTGAACAGACTGCTGGACTTGATGGGCCTTGGTCTGATCCAGCAGGGCCTTTCTTATGTTCTTATGTTCTTATGACTAGTCCAAAATCACCCAGCAGGCTTCATGTGTAGAAGTGGGGAAACAAACCCAGTTGACCAGATGAGCGTCCTCCTCTCATGTGGAAGAGTGGGGAATCAAACCCATTTTCCAGATTAGAGTCCTCTGCTCTTAACCACTATGCCATGTGGGGAGCTATAGCCTCTGTACCTCTAGCATTCCCATCTGCCCTGCCTTACAGTAGATGAAACCAAAGAAATATGACAATTTGCCCTGACCTGGATGGCCCAGGCTAGCCTGATCTCGTCAGATCTCAGAAGCTAAGCAGGGTCAGCCGTGGTTAGTATTTTGATGGGAGACCACCAAGGAATACCAGGGTTGCCGTGCAGAGGAAGGCACTGGCAAACCACCTCTGTTAGTCTCTTGCCATGAAAACCCCTAAAAGGGGTCGCCATAAGTCGGCTGCGACTTGAAGGCACTTTACACACACACGTGCTGCACTTAACAGTAGATACAAGCAAAGAGTTTCCTCTGCTTGCATTGTTTGCCATGCACTCCAATGAGTTAATGGAATAACTCAGACAACTTACACCCAGTGGGTTTCTAGAATCAGAAGCCCATCCTCAAGCCAGTTACACTGGTGCAATGATTGGCAGAAACTGGAAACAACACAAAAGAACCAATGAAGACCATTCATTTAATGGGATTTCTTCTGACAGGGTAGTCTCTTTTTGAACATATCTGCTGAGGTTGAATCATTCTTCCTTCACTGCCCCAACCCATCCCATGTCCTGAGAAAAATGACATCAGACCACAAGGAGCCAGAATAACTCTCAGGTTGGAAGACTTCCAACAGTTCTCAAATGTCAGAAATTAGGACCGTTCCTGATATTTCTGAATGGGATGCGGTTCAGGTCAGATCTTCATTATGAAATTTCTGCCTGCACATCAGTTCTACATGTGGAAGCATCATAGGGAAAAGACAGAAATAGCATTTTATAGGGCAGTGGCGGTAGCTGGAAGTGCACTTAACACATTCAGTCAGCGGTTTCTTTCCTGGTACATTCTCGAGGGGAGGGCATCTTCTTTTCAGAACAGTTCAGTTTTAATGGGGAAGAACCTTGCACAGTTCCTCCTCCGACCATTCGCAGAACAGTTTTGCAATGGTTGTAATACATTTGTATTTCCTTAAGGAAGATGAAGGAGAAATATATAAATGTACTACGCTGGATTTTAAATTATATATATATTAATTTATATATATATTAATATATCTATTAATACTGGATCAACCATCAGTGTTGCCCCCCCCTTCTTCGGGCAAGAAGTGTATATATATACACTTCTTGCCCGAAGAAGGGGGGGGCAACACTGATGGTTGATCCAGTATTAATTTTTCTTGTATGGATGTGCAAGGCAGGGAGGGAAGGCAGCATGGCGTAGCCCGATCTCGTCATATCTCAGAAGCTAAGCAGAGTCACTACTTGGATGGGTGACCAGCAAGGAAGGCTCTGTAGAGGAAGGCAAGGGCAAACCACCTTAATTAATGAGTTAATTATTTAATTACGTACTAGCTGGAGATCTCCTACTTTTACAACTGATTTCCAGCCAATTGAGATCAGTTCACCTGGAGAAAATGGCCGCTTTGGCAATTGGACATAGCATTGAAGTCCCTCCCCTCCCCAAACCCCGCCCTCCTCAGCCTCCGCCGCAAAAACCTCCCACCAGTGGCAAAGAGGGACCTAGCAACCCTATACTTAACAAAATACACAGAAGAAGAGTGTGGGGGTGGGGTAGGGAGGCCATCACTGATGAAGAAACCTTAGCTGCCCTCAGCTTGGCTTCTTGCTTGCCTTGAAAGCCCCTTGATGAGGTCACCATAAACTGGTTGTGACTTGATAGCACTTGTGTACATATGTGCAAGGCAAATTGTCAAGCTTAGATCATCCCATGGGTGAAGGCCCTAATGCGATCTTTGTTGTTATGTCTGTCTTCAACCCAGGCTCATTCCCGTAATTATGAATGAGAACGGAATGAATGATGAAGGTAAATGAACCTGCAAGGGTCAACCAGCTTCTACACCCACACCAGAAGAATTCCATCACCTACTGAATGGTTTTAAGTTTTGACAATGAGCTCACTGTCATGTTAATTACGTTGAGCAAGCTAACATTAACAAACCAGGACAGATGTTCATTCACAGCATTAAGGTAATGACAGTAAATCTCTTGGCTAGCCTAAAGAACATGTGCAAAGATCTCAGGTATTGCTTCTCAGTACACAAGCTCTAAAACACATCTGGGAGCCTGTCACATGCTTCCGCTTCAGAAAAGGGCCAGCTACTCAGGATACTAAAACGGGCTGAAAGGGGATAGTAGCCTGTGTGACCCCAGCATTAGTGCCACTTGCAGCAACTACATTTATGCTGGCTCTTGGGAGCTGCGGGTGCCGGCGCAGCCTCGCTGACAGCTTTTCCTGGTGCAAGGGCTCGTACTGGCGTCAAAGGGGGCGTTCCTGGGGCACTTTCAGCCAGGGAATGCTCATTTTTACAGGCAGGCATAGCCCTGTGGAACTCAATGGGGTTTTCTTGAGAAAGGCATTTTCAGCTTGCTGTGCTTGGCAGCAAGCCACTCAGGAGGCAGCATGGCGCTGCCGTCCCGGAACACTTCTCAACTACTCCCCCTTACAATTGCACAGTTAGTCCTTGTATAGGTCTTTATACGGTTACAGTGTGCTAGTCATCTGCTTAAATGTGTTTATCACTCTTCTCTGTCTAAATACACGTCTCATGCTGGTTTTCAAGATTATAATGGAAATATTCCAGAAAATAGGAAAAGTGCGGCAGTTGGTACATGGCACATTCTTCACATGACCTGAAGAGCACTTTTGAACTTCCATATGTCTCGGCATCTTGATGGTTTTATTATTTAAAAAAAAACATTTAATGAAATGTAGTGAGTTCATTGTAGTCATTTTTTCCCTTCTTTTTGTACGATCGCTTAAGTACTCAGGGGACAGTAACAAATATATTCCTTAACCAATAATCTATGAAAAAACATATGACAGTAAGTTAGACTAGGATGAGTTACTTGACTCCATGCACTAGGGTTGCCAACTTCTAGGTAAGGCCTGGAGATCTCCCAGAATTACAATTCATCTCCAGATTACCTAGATCAATTTGCCTGGAGAAAATGGTAGCTTTGGAGAGTGGACTCTGTGGCATTATACCCCACTGAGGGGTATAATGCCCCACTGAGGGGTATAATGCCTCTTTGCCGCTGACAAGCAGGATGTGAGCGGAAGTATTGGATATTTCAGTATTCCTAGTCCTAACTCTGTGTGTGTGTGTGTGAGTTAAGTGCCATCAAATTGCTTCTGACTCATGGCAACCCTGTGAATCAAAGTCCTCCAAAATTTCCTATCTTTGACAGCCTTGCTCAGATGTTGCAAATTGAGGGCTGTGGCTTCAGTTATAGAGTCAATCCACCTCTTGTTGGGTCTTCCTCTTTCCCTGCTGCCCTCAACTTTTCCTAGCATGACTGTCTTTTCCAGTGACTCTTGTCATCTCATGACATGACCAAAATACGATAGCCTCAGTTTAGTCATTTTAGCTTCTAGGGTCAGTTCTGGCTTGATTTGATCTATAACCCACTGATTTGTTTTTTTGGCAGTCCACGGTATCCGTAACACTCTCCTCCAACACCACATTTCAAAGGAATCTACTTTCTTGCTATCAGCTTTCTTCAATGTCCAGCTTTCACACCCATACATTGTAATAGGGAATACTAGAAGGTTTTTTTGGTTTTTTTTTGGTCTAGGCTAGTTACCAATTCTGTGTGTGTAAAGGGTAGAAACACAGTCCTGTTACCAGAGAACTGCCTCTCCTACAGGAGGAGCAGGCGCCTCTGTGCCCGGTAGTTCTGTCACCTTCTCTGCATGCCACAGGGCATGCCCTCCTTGCCCCCCACCCCCCAGTTACAGCCCTGCCTCCTTCAGCAGCCCTTCAGTTCCACCCTCTCACTGCTCCTGGGCATCTGGTTGGGATGGACGTAAACCCTGCAGAACTGATCAAAGCAGCCTTTTCCTTTCCAAATGCCATGATCACTGTCCTAGGCTCCAAACGCTTCGGTGGCTAAAACCTGTTTTGCAATGGAGGGGTGAAATACAGATGCACTTGTCAGCTTAGCTTCTGAGCTGAAGGTATAAAAAGAAATGCTTTTGTAGGTGTCTTTCCTTTCCCTTACATTGCTTCAGCTATCTTTAATGCTCCTCCTCCTCACACATTAAGGAAATGATGGCAAGGGCAACAGCTTTCCTGCAATATTTTAATTTTATTCAGAATTTACTCATTGAGGTTGGCACAAGATCCGTTCCGGGATCTCATGTGCTACGTCGAGTCTGTCAAATCACGAACCAGAAGCTAATGGTAAAGACGGCTCCTTTCCCTGCAGGCTGCATGTTGTCATTTAATGCAATCTTGGAAGATCTCCTCTGGATACGAAACAAAAGGACGTGTATTACTAGTTGCACTTATGCAGGGGTCTAAGGTCACAACCCTGCAGGCTCATCTGTGTCGAGTGATTTGCATTCAATGAAACAACTGGGAAGAACCAACCAAAAATCTCTCTGTGACATTATTAACCTGCCCTTCCTCCAAGGAGCTTAGGACAACTTGCATGGTTCTTTCCTCTTCCGTTTAATGCTCATAACAACTCTGTAAGGTGGTTGAGGCTGAGAGTAAGTGAGTGGCCGAAGGTCACCCAGGGAGCTTCATGGCTGAATGGGGATTTGAACTCAGGTCCATCCCCCTGCCCAACATTCTAACCATTACACCAGGGGTGTGGAACTCAATTGTTACGAGGGCCGGATATGACATAAATGTAGGGTTGCCAACTTCCAGGTAGTAGCTGGAGATCTGCTATTACAACTGATCTCCATCTGCTACAGATCAGTTCACCTGGAGAAAATGGCTGATTTGGCAATTGGACTCTATGGCATTGAAGTCTTTCCTAGGGTTGCCAACTGCCAGGTAGTAGCAGGAGATCACCTGCTAATTCAACTGATCTCCAGCCAATAGAGATCAGATCACCTGGAGAAAAATAGCCGCTTTGGCAATTGAACTCTATGGCATTGAAGTCCCTCCCCTCCCCAAACCCTGCCCTCTTCAGGCTCTGCCCCCAAAATCTCCCGCCAGTTGAGAAGAGGGACCTGGCAACCCTAGTCCCTCCCCAAATCACGCCCTCAAGCTCCAGGTATTTCCCAACCCAGAGCTGGCAACCCTACCCAGCATTCCTTCAGCATACTACCAGGGAAGTGAAACTATGGCATTGAAGTCCCTCCCCAAACCCTGCCTTCCTCAGGCTCCGCCCCCAAAACCTCCCACTGGTGGCAAAGAGGGACCTGGCAACCCTACATAAATGTCACTTAGTTGGGTCAGGCCATGCCTTGCCAGCCCAGATTGAGGGGGAGGTGGCTGCCTTGGCTGGATTGTGGACTGGATAACAGCTTTCAAGGGGCTGGATCCCGCTCTCAGGCCTTATGTTTGACACCCCTGCGTTACACCACTCTGGCTCTCTCACTGAGAAAGTGTAAAGGGCACAAGATCACTCTCCTACGACCTACTACTGTGATCACTTTCCTGTGGACACAAATCCACCCTTGAAGCACAACCCATGATGAAGCTAAAATGGCCACACCTCAGCCTCTCTATCAGTATTCAAAAGCCTCCCCACAATATGAATTGGTCCTGGATCCTGTTCATTTAATGGAAGCCTGCTATTCAATACCTCAACTATCTGGGGAAAAATAATTAGGCATTATAACTCATTTCATGAAATATGTACAGGCTACTTGATATTAATTTAAACTATTATTCTTAGCACTCACCAGAGCTCTGTAAAACCCCTTAAGCTTTTGCAATTAATCACAAAAACATTGTGAGTACCCGAGCTACTCATTAAAAACTCAGGGTAAAGGCAGAAAGGATATTGCCTGGGATTTAGAGCTGTGTTGATAACACAGGTCGCAATCCTAAAGGCACGTTCCTGGGTGTAAACCACCTTGGATAACCAAAGACTTAGCTTTTTAGTAGACATGCTTAAGATTCCTCCCATAAAATCATACAGCACCTTAGAGGCTAAGAAATGCTTTGTGGCCTAAGCTTTCATGAGCCAGTGCCTGCTTCATCAGATGCTTCACGGTGTTTTAAAGTTTTGCTATTTTTATTGTTTGATTAACTTGTGATTTAGAAAATGTTCAAAGCTGACTCCATGGGACCAGTCTTTCCCAAGTTTTTCCCCCTTCAGTTCAGAAGATTTTAAAGATTTGCATTACATCAATCGTATCATCTCATACCATCTCTTTCATGCTAGCTATGAGTTCTTACTAGCTAGGAAAAGAATGTTTTCCACTTTAGAAGGGTTTCAAATGTTGTCAACATAACCCTTCTGCATCTCTTTACTACAACTGTTAGCTATTTATCATGGATGGGAGGGTGATCTGGCTGTGACATCTGACACCCCCATTGATTACCAGGGTTGATTGCCAGGGTTGATTCAGCTGATCTGGCTGGCTAGGCGGGTGTCCCCTGCCTCCCTCACCACTCCATGTGCTTCCTGCCCCCACCCACCCCAAGCTGTGTGCTTTGTGGGAGAGGGCAACCATCCCAGATAGAAGGAGTGTACTGTTCTTTGGTCAAGGGTATACAATAGCTGCGCTCCCCTGCTAGAACCTCCAAACAAGCTATTTATCAGCAGTGACGATTTCTGGAACACACAAGTTCATTTAGACAGTTTGAGTAGCATTGGTTTTATTCCAGCTGTGGTTTAGTAGAGTAGATGTGGAGATAGTATTTTCCTTATTAATTAGGGACTCTTTATCTTTTTAGAATTTCATCCATGGAATTACAGTAACTGTTAATTCTGTCATCTTTTTATGTCAGTGTAGCAAAAGATAGTAAAGGATAGTCAGTATAGTCAGTCTAGTAAAGGAGGAGTTGGACTCTCTCTCTCTTTCTGAATTCACTTATACTCTACCATTCTTCCTAAGGCTCAGGGTGGATTACAACTAATCACAATGTAAGAACAGTATAATACAACCAACAATTACCCCACAGTCTTTGTAAACAAAATTAAAGAACATTCCACAAAAAAGACAGTAAAGGAGGAGTTAAACTCTTTAATATAAAGTTGTATATGTAAAGCTTTAATATAAATTTCATATAGATATTTAGTATAACAAATAGCAAACTGGTTTGTTTGATACCTTTGGAGGTGGATTTTTGCTATACAAAATTTTGTCTTTCTATTTCCCCGCTGTGCACTAGTGGAACCTAATCAGCATCTTTTCTTCAACAATCAAGACAATTCCAGCTCAGGGTCAAACCAGATCAGATGCTGGAGTCATTGCTGGACTGGAGAGACTGGGATGGCAGGGTATGGAAAGAAAGGGCTTAGACTTCTCTCATGCAGTTTTGGCAGTCAAGGCCACTGCCCGCTGTATGGTGGTTTGTCACGGAGGAGGAAAAGGAGGAAAAGGACAGGCAGACTCAAGCTTGCCCTCAGTATCAGTATCATGAAACTGACCTAACCATCAGAGACCATAACCATTTTGCCACCTCTGCCAACACTGGTGTAACCCAGACACACACACACCAGCAATTGCTCAGGGCAATGCTAATCCTTTCTGAATTAGTGGCAACTTGTCCCTATGGCTTGCAGAGTTCACTCTTTCTGTCATAAGGTTAGCCTGGATACTGTAGCTCCATCTTCTTGAATGCTGCTCTCACTTCTCTTTTCAGCTTTGCTACGTTAATGGTAGCACTCTTCTCCCACTAAGTTGCTCAAGATTCCACTTCTGCCTGTATTGTTTTTCTGTACAAGACAGTTGGCCTCACAGGGAAAGCAGAAGTCATTATAAGTTCTCACTAAAAGAGAAAAGAGCATCTGTTGCAAACTCCCAGAGAGGAAGCCTTTGTCCTGAAACAAGAGATGTCTTGTCTGTCTCTTCCCTTGTAAAACCTAGTGTAGAATTATTATCCAATTAAAAATGAGGATGTTCTTGGTAAGCGCAGGATACACAAATGTATAATTACCACAAGCAGTGCAATCATGTGGCTTCCAGATAGTAACTCCGAGTCAGACCCCAGGAAACCAGTACCTGAACTTGAGAGCAAATAGATTGTATCTCACTGTGGTATAAGTGAGGGCAGGTACCTCAATTTGTCTTGAGACAAATTAAATGCCTGGCTTTCTTTTATGACATTCAACGTTAGGAAATGATGTTATGGAAGGGTACAGGGGGAAAGGAAAAGGAAAGAAGACTTCAGACCTTCAAAAGCACAAGGTAGTCCATGTTCGACCAGTAATCATTTTTAGTAGACACCTAACCTAATGACAGCTAAGATTCTTGCCAGGATTGCTGGATTATGCAGTGATTGATTCATTCCTGCACTACTTATTATCAAGAGACCATATGCAAGATCAGTTAACACAGATTACTTGTAGTTGAACCATTAAAAAGCTTCACATATGTGTTATTGCTTTGTAAGTCACAGAATGAAGACAAAACCACCATACGTCAAAAGAGTATCAGGTGTTTTGAGTTTTGTTTTTAATACACCGGTGACTTATCAACAAATCAAACTTCTACAGAGCAAAAGGAGACAGAAACAGCAGCACTAATAGGAAATGTAGGTGAGCAGGCAGGAAAATAACATTTTTGGCTTTAAGGAGCTTTCTTTCCCCAAGTTGTGACTGATGTTATAAACTTTGCTATGAGAAAGGCCTATCTCATATCCATTACCTAGGGTTGCCAGGTCCCTCTTCTCAACCAGTGGGAGATTTTGGGGGTGGAGCCTGAAGAGGGCAGGGTTTGGGGAGGGGAGGGACTTCAATGCCATAGAGTTCAATTGCCAAAGCAGCCATTTTTCTCCAGGTGATCTGATCTCTGCTACTACTTGGCAGTTGGCAACCTGAATCAGGTACCATTACCTGATTCAGGCAGAGTGATTCTAGATAGAAAAGAGGGGATAAACTGACAACCATTTTTGGCTTTCAATAAGGTATTTCCCTCCAGCTAAGGAATCCTACATTTCACACCAAGTATGGTAGATAACCTACAGCTTTGCTGGATCAAAACCAGCCAGATATTTCTTTTTTGAAGGGAAACCCCCCCCCCTCAATTTATTACACTTCCATAGTAGAAGGACTATTTTCAGAAACCACTGTATCAACCAAATAAACCCTCCATCTGCCAAAACAAAGCACTGCTGTTCATTTCCACCCTCCTTCCCATCTGCCCAGTTCCTTCTTTTTATAGAGCTCAGGCTTCTCACTCCAGCTGCATCTTCCAGAGAGGAAGTAGAACCACACCTACTTCCTGATTACATAAAATACTTCAGTAGCCAGCCAGCCTGGTAACAAGCTTTGCTCACAAGTAGACTTCAAGTTAACTCTTCTGTGCCCATGTTCAGAAAGAAAGCACTCTACCACCAAAGCAAGCAAAGAGTAGTGGGCGGGAAACTTGTTCCCCCAACAGGAGGAGGAGGAGGAGGAGGAGGAGGAGGAGGAGGAGGAGGAGGAGGAGGAGGAGGAGGAGGAGGAGGAGGAGGAGGAGGAAGGAACGGAGTAGAAAAATAATGGAGAAAAAAATGGAGTATTGATGATGATGATGATGTTATTTATAATCTGCCTTTCTCACTGAGATGCAAGGTGGATTGCATAGTATAAATCAAGTACAATCAACATTATGGGACATCCCATGAGCAATACAATAGAGTCTGGAGCACAGAAATCTGAAAATGAACAGAAATCTCAAGCAGAGCTGAAACAAAGCATGAGCTTTTAAACACGATACATTAAGTGGTGTAGAAATAGACTTGCCAACCTACAGGTACTAGCTGGAGATCTCCTGCTATTACAACTGATCTCCAGCTGATAGATATCAGTT
The DNA here is from genome assembly GCF_029931775.1 of Euleptes europaea. NCBI lineage: Eukaryota > Metazoa > Chordata > Lepidosauria > Squamata > Sphaerodactylidae > Euleptes > Euleptes europaea. The sequence goes on along the minus strand of NC_079316.1, from coordinate 29,198,335 downwards.
CACCTGGAGAAAATGGCTACTTTCGCAATTGAACTATATGGCATTGACGTCCCTCCCCAAACCCCACTCTCCTCAATCTCCGTCTAAAAATCTCCAGGTATTTCCCAACCCAGAGCTGGCAACCCTATGTAGAAACTTTCTGTTCTGGAGCATACATAAAGTGTTAAGTAGTAATACAGTGGTGTAGGTCACAGTCCCTGTCACTTTACCAATGCAACTTTCTGACCATTTCATCAGTAAAAGTCTATTTACCTTTTGCAAAAAAGCCCTTTTGAATTATTGTTTTGCATAATTTGCAGAAAGCCAGGAGAGCGGAAGTCTTCCTAATCTTGTCAGGAGGCCACATAAAATTGGGGGGTGGGGGCACAACAGAGAATGCATGAGTAAGGACAGTTATTGATTTTGCCCATTTGCATTATGGTACGTGCCGAAGGCTCTTCTGGGATGAGTGAAGTTGGCGTGGCGGAGCATAGGGAAAGAAGGGTCCCATAAATAAGAGGGACCAAGGCCATGAAGGGCTTTGTATGTGATTATCGATACCTTGAACGGAGCCTGGTCATTGATGGACAGCCAACGGAGTGATTGCAGAGTGGGAGTGATGTGCATATTCCTCCCAGCTCCCAATAATAATCTACCTGCATCATTTTGAACTAACTAGCATCTCCAAATTGACTTTAAGAGGAGGCTTACACAGAGTGCATTACAGTAGTCAAGTCTTGATGTTATCATGGCATAGACCCAGGTTGCCAGATCGGTTGAGTCAAGGTTGAGGGCTATCTTGTGGGCTAGACTGAGTTAGAAGAAAGTGGTTTTTTGTTGCTGGATTAACTTGCTTCTCCACAAGTAATGCTGGATCTAATATAACCCCAGGGCTCTTAATTGACACTCTTATGCATAGCCTCAAATTAGGATAAAAGATGGATCAGATATAGTTAATATGCCTTTACAGTTTCTGATTGCTGCAGACAGTAGGAGTTAGGGTAGCAGCTGCAAAAAAATTTCAAGTGCTACTGTATCACCACTTTAAATAAGCTAAAAATGATAACTGAACTATTGGATTTGATAACTCAATTCTGCTACATTGGATCCAACGTCTATCTTCCTCTAAGCCTTCCTTTGATAGAGCAAGATTTCCTTTAATGGAGAAAGACTTTCTTCCAGAATAAGACTTAGCGAACAGGAGTTATTGAATCTATTCCAATAAGGTGTTGCATAGAAACAAGCTTTATAATTTGATTAGTGGATGGTGTGTGGATTGAACTAGGTTGCTTATTTAACTAAGGGATTAAGATTGTCTGAAAAGTATTCAAATCTATCATATGAATAGGTGCTTAGCCAAACTTTTAGACTTGGCCTACATTTATAACAGAATGAGATGGCAGAGTAGATTGTATCATCAGTTCAGACTGCAGGAGTATATGTCACAAAAACTCTTTGTAAATTAAAAAAAATCTATAACATCATGGAGAAAAAGTTTGGCCCAGCTCACTCTGTGCTCTACCAGTTTCTACTTGCAGGGAGCTTTGTATGTAGGGGAGCAGTAAAAAAAAATGTGCTCCCCACCTGCAGACTAAAGTGGTACAATTCATTCTACTACTACCTCTGTCGTATCATTTTGTTCCATGTGTAGACTCGATCTTAGAGTTCCCTCGTGACAAATTTCTCTTGACAAACTGACAGTCTTTTTCAATTCATACTTCATGAAATGATTTAACTTGATTCCAAACTGGAACAAAAATCATGATTCTAGGGTTTTCACCATGTACCTTATTTCACACAAATTTATTTTGTTACAACGGTGTGTAACAAAACCACTATGTGGACTTAATCATCTCAGAGTTCAATAGGTGATTTATGCCTCCTTCCCTAGGGGTGAGAACAGTCTAATTCATCAACATTTTTCAAGTTTGTCTTGTCATTGCCTGGACTCTCTTACAGCAGAAAATTAGTACCTAATGTTTACTGACACGGATAATCATAGATGTGTTTTGGTTTGGGGTTGTTAATATTTGCTTCAAACATCTGGGAATAGGTGGGGTGGAAGAGAGTGACAGCTGCGGTTGGGGTCGCTAATTACCTAGTGTGGTGAGGTTCTCCTGGAGCTCTCAGAGGCCTTTCCAACCTTGACCTTCTTCTCAAGCTCAAGAATGCTGCCCATATGATCTCTCTTTCATTGTTAATCTTCATTTGCAGCTCAAGCTGTCACAGATTTGTTCTGGACAAGCAATAAGGACTTAAATGCCAGAGATAAAATGCGTTCAAACTCAATTAAACACAATTGTAGTCCTTAACTGGCACCGAGAGAGGGCAACCATATTATCTTTGACTTTCCCCTGGTGTATTCTTAGCTTCAGGCATCGAAGCATAGAACCACTAATTGTATTCATTATTGTTTTCAATTTTACAGATTCAGTCTCATGATGCCCGCCACAGATACAATAATGATCCACGGTTGTTTGCTGCTCCCTGGCATCCAGGGATCTTTCATCGCCTGGGCTAAAAAGAGCTATATCAAAATGTCAGATATGTGACCATTCACAGTAATTTTTGAAATAATTTGGTACCCTTGAATACCATGCCATATGGAGATGAGTTGCAATCTTATTAAGCAAAACCAAAACATCCGTGCCCCAAATCTGTCCAAACGAGAACATTTTGTATACACAACACTGGGAATCCATTCAGTAAATGTGAAATAGTGGCGAAACACACTTAATATAGAAATCATTTTTCTCGATATTCTGAAAGCTTCACTCCTTTCCCTTTATGGTGCAGGGGGGAATTAATAGTTTTTTAAAAACAAAAACAAAACAAGAATGCCGTAAATAACGGAATTATTTTCCTTTGGCTTTAACTGTGCAGATGGTCCTTTATCACTAATGAGATACAGAAATAGCCTGGCATTAAGCACTGCTGTATCACAAAAGAAAACCAGGTTGCTCATGGATTCTGGGATGTGTAGTCCTGAGAGGGTGAAGGAATCTCTAGAACTCTTTTCTCATAAGGCACTACACTACACTTACATATTTTGTACCTATCTCATGCAGCTTGATGGCCTTATATATGTTTCCAGGGGACAGTTTAGAGAGAACAATGTTTTTAAAATCTAACTTTTCCCCCATCAATGCAGGTTTTACATTTGTATTATAAATGAATGGGAGATGCAAGAAGCATTTCTGGTGTCATGTGTGGAAACTTGCTAAGCAAATTCAAAGCCGTTTTATGTTTGATAGCCTAAGAACATCTAGTTTAGTTTTACACAGCAACCAATCTGTTGCTGGCCAAGGCTTTCTCCTGATATTGCCCTGTTGTAAATGAGCCCTAAGTCAGGCTTTCCACACACTACGTGGCAACACATCCTGGTTTGTGGGGGTTGCCAATTCCAAGTTGGGAAATTCTTGCAGATTTTTGGGGTGGAGCTTGGGGATGAAGAGAGTTGGGGAGGTGAAGGATCTCAGCGAGGTATAATGCCATACAATTCACCTTCCCAAGCAGCCATTTTCTCCGGGGGAACTGATCTCTGTAGTGTGGAGATCAATTGTAATTCCAGGAGATCTCCAACCCCCGCCTAAACGTTGGCAAGCCTCCTGGTTTGTGACCACATATACAACTTGCTACGGAATGTCAGCCCTGACCTGGATGGCTCAGGCTAGCCTGATCTCATCAGATCTCAGAAGCTAAGCAGGGTCAGCCCTGGTTAGTATTTGGATGGGAGACCACCAAGGAAGTCCAGGGTTGCTGTGCAGAGGAAGGCACTGGCAAACCACCTCTGTTAGTCTCCTGCCATGAAAACCCCAAAAGGGGTCGCCATAAGTCGGCTGCAACTTGACGGCACTTTACACACACACACTGAATGTCAGCCAATCTTGGCTCTCTGGTGAGTGGCCAGGTTTTTATTTTTTAAGGTTTTTTTTTTTTAATTATAATAATAATAATAAAAAAGAACATATACAAATCATAATAAAAGCTGAGCTTGCTACAAATTATATAGAAGGAATCAATCATTAGTCTCCTTTACAAACAACAGTTAACATATTTATTCCCATGAAAAGGAAAAATATCTCAATGATAAATAGAAGTATAAACAATATGTTATAAGATAATATGGAGCATTGATTAATGATCATCTGAATACTTTTGTCTAAAATCTTTAAATTCTTTAATTAACTACAATATTTATATTCATCCGCAAATTCCCAGTTGATATCATTTCTCTCTCATTCATGCAGAAAAATTCAAGATCCCAGTCTTTTAGAAAGTTCACTTCAGACATTCAGTTCCTTTCAGCTTTAACTACCTCAGATTAGTGACCGTGAGGATAAATGGTAAGAATCATTGGAGGATGGGTGTGATAACAATAAGATAAATAAAAGACTTTTTTTTTACTTTTGAAAAATTTTAGGTGTGTACCTAACAGCATAAAGTGCTGAGTCAGCCTTCAAACCATGCATCCCAATGGGAGAATGAATTATTCACATTCCCACCCAGACTTAAAGTTTGCTGGATGAACTTGGGCCAGTCACTCTCGCTGTAAGTCACTGCACAGGGCTGTTATAAAACAAACAGAACGATGTATGCCATCCTGATCCCCTTGGAGGGAGTGTAGGATGGATGGATGTCTTCCACAGTGAGATCTGTGAATGCTAGAATTCATCTGGGGGGGCATGTATATCATTGCTGGTTTGACTCACAGGTCCCTTTTTATATGTTATTGTGGCAACCGGGGGAAAGGAATATGAGTCACATGTACTGCTTTTGCTGCTTCTAATCCTTTCCCAAGAGAGCATCCTCAGCTGCCCTCCCTAAGCGAGGCAATGCTGTAAAAAGAGTAGTTCCAAATTCGTTTCAGAAAAAAGGATTGAAGATGCTTGGAGTGTTACTTAAAGCCATGTGTAATCTGTTATCTTTGCCCAGTACACTGATCATTATCATGGAATACATAGGTTTTATGGCTTATGAATATAAGAAGAAGAAGAGTTGGTTTTTATACCCTGATTTTCTCTACCTTTAAGGAGTTTCAAAGCTGCTTACAATTGCTTTCCCTTCCTCTCCCCACAACAAACACCTTGTGAGGGAAGTGGGGCCGAGAGAGTTCTGAGAGAACTGTGACTACCCCAAGGTCACCCAGCAGGCTTCATTGGGAGGAGCGGGGGAACAAACCCAGTTCACCAGATTAGAGTGCGCCACTCTTAACCACTACATCACTGCTTGCACAACAGTTCCAATACAATGTATGTAAAACTAACATAGATTGACACCTGTTATAAAAAGATAGACAATAAAAGCATAAATATTAGATCTGTAGACAAAAATTATTTCTTTTCCAACTCTCTTTGGTGCCAATTGGAGTGGTCAGAGTGGTGTAGTGATCAGAGTTGCCAGACTAGGATCTGGGAGACCTGGGTTCAGATCACTACTTTGCCATGGAAGCTTGTTGGGTGACCACGGATCTCTCAGCCTACCTCACAAGGTTGCTATGATGATTATATAGATGATTAAATAGAGGAATGATGTAAACCGCTTTTGGTCCCTACTGGGGGAAAAGGTGGGGTCTAAACAATGTGAATGAATAGTTTCTCCAAGACGTTGCTGGGTGGGCTAGAGATGGATTTCCCTCCCCCTCACTACTGTTCTCATCTCCAAACAAGATTTCCTCCCTTGCTCAATCATTGGAAAAGGCTCATATAGATACTCCTTCCGATAATCTGGGCAGAGATTATATAGAGTTTTATTCATGAAAGCTGGAACCTAAAATAGACATTAGTGGATTAGTTCTACTGATGCTCCCATTCCTTTTATTCAAAAAATAGCTTTATAAATCCAAAAGGGAAAAAAGGGGGCAGCTCCAGTTATTTCAGGCTCATAAATACTGAAAGTAGGTAATCTTCACAAACACAATATTCAAAAACTGAATCACAATGCTTACCATGTCATTGTCTCTCATGTCATCCCTATGCTTCTGCTGATGTTTTGTTCACAATTTTAAGTAAGCAGCTTTTCAAGCACTTTTGCATCTGAATTAGATGAGTTGGTTTTTATATGCCGACTTTCCTCTAACTTTTAAGGAGAATCAATCTGGTTTACAATCTCATTCCCTTCCTCTCCCCACAACAGACACCTTGGGAGGTAGATGGAGTGGAGAGAGTTCTGACAGAACTGTGACTAACCCAAGGTCACCCAGCAGGCTTCATGTGTAGGAGTGGGGAAACCAACCCAGTTCACCAGATTAGAGTCTGCTGCCCATCTGGAGGAGTGGAGAATCAAACCTGGTTCTCCAGATTCGAGTCCACCATTCATAACCACTACACCATGCTAGCTCTCTCTACAGTTGGTGGCCTTCAGCCTGGAAGCAGATTGAGTAACCTAAATTAGTGGATGTTCATAATTTGCTGGATAGCTTGGATTACATTCAGTGCATACTCCATTTGAAATATGGTACCTTGTGAGGACATGTCACTTTTGCATTTGCGCAGTTGGTGACACGACATTCATCAGTCAGCAGCATTCATCATGTCATTATGTGCTGAAAACTCACTGGACCAAACTCAATTCCTAATGGCAATACAAGAATATACAAAGTCTTTGGAATCCAATTTAGAACACCCAAGGAACACTAATATGTGCAGATTTCGTAGTCAAACAGGCAAAATGGGCAAGGCTTGAATACTCGGGAGATAAAGCTATGCATCTGTCCCACTATCACGCTAGCAGGATCGAAACAATCTAGAAAATCACCTCCCGTGCTGTTGGTGAACATGCAGCTGCTTGAACACATTGTAATCACGGCATGCTCCTAATAGTTAATTGTGCTGTGATTACTTTGGATTTGCAATCCAGTTGTTTCTAAGAGCTGGGAGAAAAGAAGGTGAGAAGAACAAGGACATTAAAACGGGTTAATCTTTTTGCTTTTTTTCCTCCCTAATGGATTACGGAAACCAATTTACACTGCACAAACCAATTAGTTACTTTTCATGCCCTCAGAGACTTTAAATGTAAATCAGACTATTTGGCAATTTCAGAACTTACTCTCTTTCTGTACCACTTCAAATGCAATAATTGTTTTTAATTTCCTACACAACAGATGGACAACACAACCTTTGCAAAATCTCTATATTGGCCCAGCGAGAGGTTGTGTTGCATGAGTTACTATCTGCCAACAAAGCCAGAAAAGCAACACATAAGGTCTTCAGAGAGGTGAATTGGATGACAGCTAACAGGGGCCTTTCTATTGATCCCATAGTATCTTTCCCTGTGCCAAAATGTCCACAAAGCTAGAAGATGTAAATCAGGGGAATACAGACACGATGAATTTTGACATGCATGTGGGGGAAAGGAATCATATTTGAAGGCTCGGAAATGGTTTTCATTGGTAGGCAGAATTTGGGTGTGTGGTACAGGGGCTGTGTGTATTGCTAAAGCTTCAAAATATGGAGCTTCCTTAAAGTTTCACTTGAAAGCCAATCTGAAGACCATCCTTTTTACCAGTCTTTCAAAGCTGGCCCTCCTTTCAATCCACTCCACTCTTCATGACCTCCTCCAGAGAATTCTACTTCAGCCAAAAACAAATTCCTTGAACATAAGAAGATAAGAACATAAGAAAAGCCATGCTGAATCAGACCAAGTTCCATCAAGTCCAGCAGTCAGTTCACACAGCAGCCAACCAGGTGCCTCTAGGAAGCCCATAAACAGGACGACTGCAGCAGCGTTCTCCTGCCTGTGTTCGAAAGCACCTAATATAATGGGGATGCTCCTCTGATACTGGAGAGAACAGGTAAGCATCATGACTAGTATTCATTTTTACTAGTAGCCATGAATAACCCTCTCCTCCATTAACCTGTCCAGTCCCCTGTTAAAGCCTTCCAAGTTGGCAGCCACCACCACATCCTGGGGCAGGGAGTTCCAGAATTTAACTATGTGTTGTGTGAAGAAATATTTCCTTTTATCTGTTTTGAATCTGTCACCCTCCAGTTTCAGCACAGAGAACTAAAAACAAGGACATGATTTCCTGCCTAGCTTTCTCTCTGGCATGCCTCCTTTCTGTGCAGAAGAATGGATGTGGTTTGTCTTTCCATCATGTAATTCCCCCACCTGCATTATGAAAGGGCACAGTGCAGTCATGGGCTTGCCTGCCTCATCTGCTATTTGTGAGCACTTGGCTTTGAAAGTGTAACTGGAGGCCAGATGGTGACTTGGTCAAGGACATCCAATGACTTTTTTGAGATTTGACCCTGGGGCCAATATATTTATATTGTATTCAACCCATTAGGCCCAGTGGTACTGCAAAAGAAGCCATCACGTTGATGCTGGCCTAAGGTGAACATCTGAGCATGTTCATGAGCTCCTCTATGACATTACCTTCCCCACTGCCTTTGCCCTGTTATGTGTCCCCACCCCACACATACTTTGGCTACTCCAAAAGGAGCAAGCACAACACTCTTGCACTTCTCTTGACACCAAAGATGGCAGCAATTTGAAAAGAAGCACATGACATTTTTATGTTCCTTTGACTCACTAGAAGTTCCTTTGAGCTCTGTTTTCTTTCTGTTGCCACCAGGAGCTAGATAAGCCTGCAACTCCAGTCAACTGCCATTTATGCAGAGGTTATTTACTTTGCAGTCCCTGCTGAACTGCTTCGAGGCTTCCTTTGCATTATTCATGATTTTACCAACCTTCAGGTGTGACTTCACTGTGGCATTGTTCTCCCCCTGCAGTTCTAGGATGCTGTTTTAGAACGAATTTAAACACTGCTTCGAGGCAAGAGCGACGCAAATTCGCCCCATTTCCATGCATATCTCTTAACTTCGGGTTTCTCTCCCCACGCCCATTTTGGCTTCTCCCTCCCATGTGTCTGTCCCTCCCATCCAACCCTTTCCCTCAAAGCAAAGCACAAAAGAGGGAGTTAAACCGTCATGAAATGTGCAGGAAGACACCAAAGAGAGGCTGCAAAGATTGGAAGGCAGCTCCCAGAAGGTAGCTGATGAAGAAGGGTGGAGGGAATAACCAGAAAAAGCACACGCAGCCCCTTTAAGAGCTGACCCGCCCCCTCCAAGTAAAGTGCAACAAGGCTGCGTTTTCAGGGGGAGGGACTCAGAAGCTCCATGATTCACTGGGGATGCCTAATTAATAGGGTTGCCAGGTCCCTCTTCGCCACCGGTGGGATATTTTTGGGGAGGAGCCTGAGGAGGGGGGGGTTGGGAGGGGAGGGGCTTCAGTGCCATAGAGTTCAATTGCCAAAGCAGCCATTTTTCTCCAGGTGATCTGATCTCTATTGGCTGAAGATCAGTTGAATTAGCAGGCGATCTCCTGCTACTACCTGGCAGTTGAGAAATCAAAAAATTGAGCACTTATGGCATAAAGAAACTGTTAAGCTTATTTCAGAATAGTGCAACCTTTATCTAGATTCTTGACAACTTGTAAAATACAGTGTGTAGCCAGCTAGCAAAGGAGCACCTTGCCGCTGTACAATTGTTAACAATTTTTCACAATTCCTCACAATAAAGTGGCTTTTCAATATTTGTAGTACATAGCACATTAGAAATGTCCATAGAGGCCACCGACAATGGGGTTCCGGTATTTTATCCCATTTTGTGTCTGCTTCTTGGGTCGTGGGGATCCTATGTTGATTGTTCCGACTGGAACTTTTGTTCCGTTTGTAAAGTGTATAACTTCCTTCTTCTAATGGATGACTGGATAAGGCATCTAACCTTCTGAAATAGGCTTTATAGCTTCTTTATGCCATAAGTGCTCAGTTTTTTTATTTCTCAGTCTCCTTCAGGTCACTAGTTGTTTCTGTTTGACTACCAAATTACCTGGCAGTTGACAACCCTACTAGTTAATCATAAGGTACTCCTGGAATGGGGGGGGGGGAGCTTTCATGCATATGATGTTTGAGAATTCAGAGCAGAAAACTGTGCAGCAAACCAAATGCAAATTTCCCCTGCATAAATGACCAATGACGGGTCCCATGCAACACTGTGAGACTCGGTGTCCAACCATGCTGACTGCTAACACCAGTCCTAGAGAATATCTTACAGGTATACCTTCATTGTTAAGGTATTAGGTATTCATACATTGAAAGCATGGAGGTTTTTCTTAGGAGAACCAATGGGGTACAGTGGGGAGAATATCAAGCATGATATTGGGGATGCTGGGGTTGAATGCCCCACCCCCTTCATGGATTTACTGGATGTCTTTCTTCTTGAAGCTGGCTCTGATGTCCTACCCCATAGGATTTTTGTGAGGATAAGAATGTTCAGGATTCATGATTGTAAAATGCAACAGTTTCCCCCTTTGGTCTCTAAGGAAGTCTTACAAGGTATCACATTTCAGTAGCGCTAATTAATTACATATGGGACAGTTTCACACAGTCACAGAAGACAAGATGGGTTGATTGGCAGTAGATCTGTGACAAAACATTATTTTTTTCACAGAATGCAGAATCCCCTTGTGCAAGATGTAGTGATGGCCACTGGCTGGGTTTCAAAAGGATTAAATACACTCCTGGAGGCTTATCAAAATTATTAGACAGGGTAGCTAAATGCATCCTCTGAATAGACAGCAAGGGAGAGCTATTGCTTTTGTGCTCTGCTTATGGATGTCTGAAAAGTATCCAGCTAGCCTCTCTGGGAAACTGGATACTGGGAGGGATAGACCCTTAGAGAACAATCCTAAGCAGTCTACTCAAAATCCTACTTAAATTCCAGAAAAGTGATCTTAGGATGGCACTGTTACTCTAGTTTAAAAGGTCTTTAATGTTTCTGTTATTGTAACATGTTTTTCCATACTGCATGGATAATATTAACATTACTGCTGGTAATATTAAGGGTCTGGTAAGTGATGACTTATTTTGCTACTGTTAACTAGACAATCCTTGTTTTCTGCACTACCTTCTCATATCATTATCATCATATCATCATCATTATCATATCTAATTCTCAATGTGGCCCCATATGTGGATACTTAAATTCATAGATAGGGGCCATGGTCAGATAAGACTCTGGTAGCCCTGCCTACTCCTGAGTAGAACTTTTCTCCCAAGTAGACCATTACAGTGCTGCTGCCATGCTTAGCTGGTGGCCGGTGAGGAAAGAAGGAAGCACATGAACATTAGAAGAGCCCGCTGAATCAGACCAGTGATCCAGCATCCTATTTATTTGTTTATTTATTTAGATTTTTAGGCCGCCCTCCCTGACCTGGTCTCTGTTTAACACAGTGAACAGCCAGTTATCCTGGAAAGCAGAAAAAGGGGAGAGGCTATGGGGGTTTTCTGGGAAGAGGAAATAGTGGGGGAGGGATTCTTTCCTTGCGGGTCTCTTCTTGTTATTCTTATTTATCACTAGGGTTGCCAACCTCCAGATACTAGCTGGAGATCTCCTGCTATTACAACTGATCTCCAGCTGATAGAGATCAGTTAAAACGATACCGTACGGACACTCACTGTCGCCCCGCACAACAAAGCTAGGGCTGACCTCTGCCTTGCTTTCTATTTGGAGTATGATTCACACTTAAAGCTTTACTGCCCTTTGATTCCTTTCCAGTTCAGATCGTTTTCTCATTCCCCTGGTGTTACAACTTGGTCTTTGCTTTGTTTGTTCACAGTGAGTCACACCCTTCACTTGCTTTGCAATACTGACTCTGAAAATGGGTACGCGCCGTGTGCGCTTTCAGATCCATTATGATTGCTTCGGTGCCAACGGAAGGGCCTGCGCTGGGTGCTCCTGAATAAACATCTTTCTCAATGATTCAAAATGCTGTCTGCCACCTTTTTCACATGTTCTGCAAACCCAGGTTTGCTGCTGAGCCAACCCTGTCTCCCTGACAAGTAAGTGTACATGCACTGTAAGTGTTTATTTATCACATTCACACTTTCTGGGTTTATGTCACAAGGGGTACATATGCTTAAAATATGTCATATGTGAAAAATCCTTCGGAAAATGCTGCACTTCTCTTTTTTATTATTTAAAACATATTGACCGTGTTATGGCTAAGAATGTCCAAGGCAATGTACAAAACCAGAGAGATAACATAAAAGCTTATAACATAAAAACACAGAAATGCGCCAAGGTTTATAACAGGTATTATCTTGCTCTAGGTTAATAATCGGTATTATCTTGCATTGCCTTCTACCTTTGACTGTTTATGCATGGACATGCATGGACATTTCCTCATGGTCACCCTGTCAACAATTTTGGGGCTTTGATTTGATTATGTTTGCATTTCCCGGCAGTCAGAGGTTGCCTCGCTCTACCTGCACGTTTCTGGACATTTTCCCTGTGTGGACGTCAGCTCTGTGTGCGCAACCAAGGTTCCGCAAGAAGGGCTTCTATCAAGCAAGGCTAAAACAGATTAAAATGTACATTGATTAATTTAAAAGCCCCCTGCCAAAAATCAAGCAGCTATGGGGAGATTAACCTGTAGGACTCCTGAAAGAGCAGTAATTGGCCATCCCAGCCTTGATAAGAGGCAGGATGGGAATCATAAAAAGCTGGCTGCCCTGAGATTTATAATTTAATGTATTTGCTTGTCACATAACAGCATCTGGGAGGCATGTTGTTTTATGACTGGCCTGACCATAAGAATAAGGCATAGATTGCGATGCAGTTTCAAATGCAAAAGGTTGCTGAGATGCATGTAAGTAATGTTAGGAATAGAGTTGATGGCACTTTGGTTTATGTCCTATATCAGGAAGATCGAAGGATGACAGAAGAGGAAACATATAGTAATTTTGGACGCTGGCCAGGTAGTCAACTACGGTTATTGTTTTTGGGAGAAGCATGTCATTTTCCTTTGAAGTGTAGACTGTCAAATGCTACCATTTCACTGCAATAGTTTTGTCATGACATTTGGGTTTGTTTGGGGTTGTTGTTTTTTTGGCTCAGAAACACATATAACTAAATATTTAAATCACAGAGATGGGATTCAAAAGTCAGAAGAAAAAAATCCACTGAACAGATTTTCCCCCATGCTATCTAAGATATTAAAGCTATGACTTCCAATAATATGTTGGATCTGACCAGAAAATAAGGTTTATAGACTTTTGAGTCAATGGTGTTCATTTAACTTCAATGAGACCATCCAGTTTTGTCTAAGACCTCTAGCCAGAGCGTCCCATTTGATGGGTTCAGGCTGGCTCTCTACAGGATACAGCAAACTTAATGGACTATGTAAATAAATGCAATGCTCTGAACAACAGCTGCTTCTGCTTTAAGTTGCCGAATTATCTATGGCATTGTGCTTTCTGCAAAGTGACTACTGGATCCACGCACTACTAATTCTTCAAATAAATTCTAAACAAGATTTTAAGTTGTTCCTACAGATCTATGAACCTCTGGAATAGTAACAGTCATTACATGGAGTATAAAATATGCAACCACTAGCATCAAAAAGCTTTGAAATAACCAGTACAAGCACTCACAAAGTAGACTGTTAACTGAAATATGTTCCCGTACAGTAAAAAATATATAGTTGTTTTCTTTTTCTTCGTTAGGTTAGTGGTTTTAATCTTGTTGGTAAAACATTGTTTAGTAAAGTTAGAAAAGTGGGACATAAATCTTAATTACAAGTAAAATACCATAACAATGTAAATGCAACCACTTGATCATGTCAGCTTCCAACAAAACTTGCTTGTTAACGAGTTGATGCATTTGCACAAATATAGAATAGGGAACAGGAATGCCATTTGGGGAGGGGAGGTTGGAGTCTTTGCTTTTCCTTGCGTTTCACTTCTCATATGATTACTTCTCAGGGGCACTGTTATTTCTAGTCACCTCACCAGTTCTATATACTAAATGATAATGCTAAAGGTAATTCAGTGAGTCCATATATTAGCCACACGTTTTGGCCAAAATAAGTGATGTTTATAGCCTCTTCTTTTGATGTCACAAAGTGAAGAATGTTTTTATCTTCTTTTTAAGATGCACTGCTGTTTTATGATTTGATCTGGAATATGCCCAAGAGTATGTCTTTAAACATCACTGGGAATGCTTCTCAGAGCTAGATTTAATGCACAAGCTAAGTGCACTACAGCTTAAAGTCTTAGATCATTTAGGAACTTCTAAATAGAAAAAAAATCTAAAATTTATTAAATTACTATTTGGTTGGTAATGCTATAGGGCTTCTTAAACTTGACATTGCTTGGGGCTTCAGTATGTCTTAATCCTGTCCTGATGCTTCTCTGCTCCTACTGAAATCCTCTCCTGAAAGCTGAAATGACACCCCTGCACCGCCATTTTCATTCAGAGCTATAACTAAACGGGACATGCCAAGCTCGGGCGCTGGAATTTCAGCTGGCTCATCGTGTCTTTGGCTATAGGCTGTGACAACCCTTGCCCTTCCTGTAACATAGAGATACCATCATAGGCAACTGTTCCAGCACTATAAGAGACAATTGTCATCTGTAAGAACAGCAGCACTGAAATATAAGCTTTCTCCTAATTTAAAAACAGGACAGAGAAAAGAGAAAATTATGCCATCTCTTTCCTCTTCTCCACGTAAGAAATCTGCCTTTCATTTAGATCTCAGGGATCCATTCCATTCTACTAGTGGAGGAGCTTTCTTCGTCTTCCTCTGACTCAAGACATTTGGAGTGTCTTGCATCAGGTGTTGACTCCTGCTGGGGTAAAGTGCCTCTGCTAGCAAAATGGACCTTATGGATCCAAGGGATAAATTCGAGGGAGTGTCTTCTGTCATATTAGTTTCTGGATCTTTAAGATGAAATACTCAGAACACTCAGGTTGTTCCAATATTAATTAGGCTGGTGAACAAAAGTCTTTTTCATGACTTCCAAGCTGTGGAACCAGGTACCTTCTGAAGTTCCCTGAATTAGCACCAGTGTGGTGTAATAGTTAGTGTGCTGGATGAAGACCTAGGAGACCCAGGTTTAAATCCTTACTCTGCCATGTAAGTTTGGTGAATGACCTTGGGCCAGTCACACACACACTGCCTTACGATGAAGACGTCAACCCAGTGTGCAGCTGCTGTGAAAAAGGCAAATTCCATAGTGGCCATAATTAGATGAGGACTAGAGAATAAAACTGCTGCTATCATACAGCCCTTGTACAAATCTGTGGTGAGACCACACTTGGAATACTGTGTATAGTTCTGGTCACCACACCTAAAAAAGGATATTGCAGAGCTTGAGAATGTGAAGAAAAGAGCAACCAAAATGAATCAGGGGTCTAGAGCAACTGCCCTATGAGGAGCAGTTAAAATGCTTAGGTCTGTTTAGCTTGGAAAGAAGGGGAGATATGATAGAGGTCTATAAAATTATGCATGGTATGGAGAGAGTGGACAAGGAGAAGCTTTTCTTCCTCTCCCATAATACAAGAATGCGGGGTCATCTGCTGAAGCTGGAGGGCAAGAGATTCAAAACAGATAAAAGGAAGTATTTCTTCACACACCACACAGTTAAATTGTGGAACTCCCTGCCCCAGGATGTGGTGCTGGCTGCCAACTTGGAAGGCTTTAAGAGGGGAGTAGACATGTTTGTGGAGGATGGGGCTATCCATGGCTATTAGTCAAAATTGATACTAGCCATGATGCATACCTATTCTCTCCAGGATCAGAGGAGCATGCCTATTATATTAGATGCTGTGGATAATGCTGCTGCAGTCGTCTTGTTTGTGGGCTTCCTAGAGGCACCTGGTTGGCTACTGTGTGAACAGACTGCTGGACTTGATGGACCTTGGTCTGATCCTGCATGGCTTTTTTATGTTTTTATGTACCTCACAGGACTGCAGCTTTTATTTTCTGTTGTTTTTTTTAATTAAAATAAAAATTTATATAAAAAAGGATTGTTGCTGTGAGGATAAAGCGGAGGAGAGAAGAATGGTGTAAACTGTTTTGTGTCCCTATTGGGGAAAAGGAAGGGTGTAAATGAAGTAAGTAAGTAAGTAAATTCTTTCCATTGGTCCTTGAAGTATCTTCATAAATCAGTGTCTTGGAGTTTTATTAAAAGCCTGGAGAATAAAACTGTCTTCATTTGGTGTATAAAACATGTGTAATCCTAGTGTTATTGTTGTAGATGCAATGTAGTCTCAGGATTTGTTCAGGGTAGGAAAGGGGGCTCAAATTCTCCTCACATTGGCCCCTTTGTGTGTTCTTTGTCAGGGAATGACTGTTGTCAATCTTCTACAAATGCTTTATAAGAAACGTAATTTTTTAAAAAAATAAAATAAATGTTGATGTTTTTTTCTAAGTAACTTGGATGGAAAGCAGAATAGGTAAAGAAATCCAGGCTGTTGCCTCACATGCCCTCCAGGATTTAGACTGAGTCATTTCATTCTGCAGACTTCCCTTGAGGGCCTTTTGGGATTCAGTTCATTGACTGGAATCATGACAGTGGAATATTATGCACTGAGTCTTAATGTTTTTGGAGACAGATGCTTAAACAGTCTCACACATATATTTGACATCAGGCCTCTGAGCGGGAACATCTTTCTATTACATTTTTTATTCCACTGTTCCTCAAAGGAAGTCAAAGTGGTTCTAGATCAATCATGGAAAGAAGGCCGGTGCGCATACCTGAGTGGCAAACTAAATGTTTCTGGGTGGTGATTGCCTTTCTGCTGGCCTCTCTCTCAGATTTATGATACGTTTGCTATTTTATAGCCTGGATATAAGCCCAATGGATCTCGTGAGGAACAGACATGTTGCACCGGACAATTGAATCCATGAGCAACCAAATGGCTGAAGCACCAGATACCTCCAATTTGGAAGAAACTAGCCAAGATGTACTGATCCAAAGCAACTTCGATATATAAAATGTATGCTCAAAGCTTTTCTTGTCTTGCCTCTTCATTGGTCTGCATGACTTTTTTTTATACTGATACTCATCCAAAGCAACTTTGATAATAAAATGTATGCTCAAAAAAAAAAAAAAATCAAACGAAGTCAAAGTTAGGGCTGTCGATTCGGTTTCCCGGGATTTGGCGGTTTCCAGTTCGGATAGAGCCGAATTTAAAAAAAGGCGGGAAAATGAGGAGCCGAATTCGGCGAGTTCGAGAAAATGCCGAATAAATTCAGCAAATTTGGGGGCTCCGAATCAGCAGCATAACCGTCAGTTAGTAAGCAACTAGCAGCATTCTCCCGCGGCCAATGGTGGCCAAGCCGGGTCTTCTTCTGGCCAATCAGTCGTGGTTGAGTGTGTGAGCCCAGCTGCTACACGGCCCGGGGAGAGAAAGAGAGAGTGTCTGTGTGTGAGAGAGATCCCCGTGGGGGGGGGTGCGTGTGCCCATTCACAGCTTTCCGTGGCTCTGGGGGGCATTTTTGGAGGTAGAGGTAGCTTTAGTGTAGCTTTAGGGGACCCTTCTTGGAAGAACCCCCAAGTTTTGTGAAGATTGGGTCAGGGGGTCCTGAATTATGGGGCCCAGAAGGGGTCCCCCCCCAGCTGCACATTGGAATACAGCCTTTGCGTTGGGCCGTACCATTACCCTGGCCCGGGGGTCAGGTTGCCTCGGCAGTTGGGCCGTACCATTACCCCGGCCTGGGGGTCTGACTAAAAGGCAATTAATCCCGAGTTATGGGGTCCCCCCCATCCACCCATTGGAATGAATGGGAGCAGGCAATCCTTAATGTGCATCTAGAGAGTGGCAAATCCAAGGCAAAACCTCCCGTGCATAAATGGCCAGAGAGTATGTGTGTGAGAGTCTGCTAGAATCGTATTGGATTACTCCTGAGTCCTGACTTCCAGTCCCTGCTCCTGATGGAAGAGAAGAAGACATCCACAGTAAGACCAATTTGGGGGCTTTTCTCTATAATTTTTTTTCCTGTGTGTGTGTATGTGGGGGGGAGATTTTGTGTGTGTGTGTGTGTGTGTGTGCGCGTGTGTGTGTGTGAGGGGGGAGGCCAAAGGGGGGTGGGTTTACCTGTTCTGCTAGGGGGTGGGCTTGATTGCCTCTGTGTGGGACTGTGCTTTCTACTGTTTTCACCGGTTGCCAACTTCGTGTGGAGTTAACTGTGGGTCAATGAGTCTCTCTCTGGCTGGTTCCTATTGTTTCCAATGGGCTGTGCAGCCGCTCCTGTTGTTTCGAATGGGCTAGCCTGTCATTCGTTTTAATACATCCCCTGTAATGTATTTCAGTGGAGTCAATGCAAGTCAACCGACATTCCCCTCTCCCATTATCTTCAATGGGCTGGGCAGCCTCTCCCATTGCTTCCAATGGGCTGACTTGTCATTTGTTTTAGTACATCCCTTTTAATGGCTTTATTCCAATGGGCAGATGGGGGGACCCCTTCCGAGCCCCATAACTCGGGGGCCCCTGACCCAATCTTCACAAAACTTGGGGGTTCTTGCAAGAAGGATCCCCTCAAGCTACACTGAAAGTGTGGGACCTCTACCTCCAAAAATGCCCCCCTGGAGCCATGGACAGCTGCGAATGTGTTTTTAATGGCTTTATTCCAATGGGCAGATGGGGGGACCCCCTTCCGGGCCCCATAACTCGGGGGGCCCTGACCCAATCTTAACAAAACTTGGGGGTTCTTGCAAGAAGGGTCCCCTCAAGCTACACTGAAAGTTTGGGACCTCTACCTCCAAACATGCCCCCCCAGAGCCGTGGAAAATTGCAAATGTGCTTTAAATGGCTTTATTTGGCCGAATTTTTTCCTGAACTCCGAATCTCCCGCCAAATTCCACGGATCCAAATCGGGGGAGTTCAGACTTCAGCATTTCTCGAATCAAAACAGGCTGAATTTTTCCAAATCCGAATTTTACTGAATTTTTTTTCAACAGCCCTAATCAAAGTAACATATATGATTCTCCCTCCATTTTACCTTCAGAACCACAAACCTGAGTGAATGGCTGCATGCAGGAAGGTCTGACCCAAGATATTCAGTGATATTAAAGGCTGAATGAGATCTGAGCTGCGATTTCCCTGGTCTTTATCCAATGCCTCCAGGAAAAATGTCATTATCTTTATTTCTTTTTTTAAAAATCTAAATGTGGTGGTTTCTATTTTTCCTGAAGAAACTGGGATGGAAAGAAGAACAGGTGAAAAAAACCGAGGAGGCTAGCTCATGCCCTCCTCACTAGCGGACAATATTGACTGCTAGCTAGATATGCAGGCAAATTAAAGTCAGAAATTTTAATTTTCCTTATACAGCTGCAGCATTCTGTCATCGCAGATTCATATCCTTTGCTGGCTCAGCATGTCCACTGGACAATGAGAAATATGACACTGCTTCTACACCTGTCTTCTAGCCACACGCCTTCTTTACTTGCTGTGTAGACAAACAGAATGAGAAAATTCAGGCTTACATTGCTAGGATGCAAAACACTTTAAGTGTTTAAATTTGTATCCCATTGAAAATCTCTGCTGAGTGAAAGATTTCCATCTGCAGAGTATGACTTCTCTGACTCCCCCCCTTCCATAGCAGCCTAAAATTCCCCCAAAAGCTACTCCGGAGGGACAGGGAAGAGTCAGGGGCGAGCAAAGTGTCTGCCGTGGAAGCGTTTTTAGCCAGTAGAACTGGCCAATGTGATCCAAACCGAAGTTAGAATGATGTCGTTCAAGCAATATTTGGTTATAAAGGTAAAGGTCCCCTGTGCAAGGACTGGGTCTTTCCTGACCCATGGGGTGACATCACATCCCGATGTTTACTAGGCAGACTTTGTTTTACGGGGTGGTTTACCACTGCCTTCCCCAGTCATCTTCCCTTTACCCTCAGCAATCTGGGTACTCGTTTTACTGACCTCGGATGGATGGAAGGCTGAGTCAACCTTGAGCCTGCTACCTGAAACCAACTTCCATCAGGATCAAACTCAGGTCGTGAGCAGAACTTGGACTGCAGTACTGCAGCTTACCATTCTGCGCCACGGGGCATATACTTGTGTTAGTCTGTATTTGAATGGGTCAGCTTGTGAGCATGCTTCTTGTCTTGGACAAAGGCACACTTGCCCTAACAAGTCCAGGGATGTCTTGTTCTGTATACTAAATATGGAACCATTCTTGTAATCTTGCATCAGTCTGAAACCCTAATTTCTTATACAACCCTATTTTTTGTTTGTTTGTTTTTTGGGTCAGAAGTCATCAGTGGAATTAGCAGAAGCCATTCTCCTAGGCATACCTGGTTGCCCATTATTGCAGGTAATCTCCTGGGTTCTCTCCCTTAATAGAGCAATGGGTGCAAAATGGGGACTGGGGTAGCATGATGCTCAAGGAGATTGGGAAAGTTCCTAGAGCATTATGCAATGCTGTGCCATTGGTTTCAGCCGCCCCGCCCCCCGTGCTCCTGGGGTTGCATTTGCTCTGCATTCCACACTGTATCTTCTACAAGGAAGGCAGTGAAAGATTCTGGGTTGTGACTGCAGTTACTGTCTTTTGCAGTGGGCCTTCTGCAGCCGTGAGATATAACCTATTATCTTAGCCAGAGCAATTTTAGACATTACAATCCACAGCTTGCTCTTCTCCATCCCTTGACTGCAGTTCTATGGTCTTTTATGTTTTGTTAATGAGCTCAATTTGTTTAAAACAAATACATAAACTGGCCCTCACACGAAGATTTCAGAACTAGAATGGGTACTTTTTTCGTGACTCATATCAATGTGACTTTTTTTGCAACGAATTGCAATGAATGATTAACACTGTCACAAGAAGGAATGTATCTCTTCCATGAGACCAAATGCATAAGCCCACTTACATCGTCACAGTAGGTGGGCCAAGTTAACCTTTCCAGACGCTGGCTGGGTGAGAAGCTGTGGCTGATCATGATCTCTGCACTGACATTCCGGTGCCTTCTCTCAGTTTCTCTCCTTGTTGCAGCTCAGTATGTTACATTGCCGGTGCCAGATTGTCACACCCTCTGTTCAGTTCACACATGCACTAGTTACCACAAGAAGACTTTTAAAAAATCAAATGTGGGTAGTTATTGAATGGCCCTGAAATTTCAGTCTGGCACCCTGAGAATCAGCCCAAAAACATCAGTCTCAAGGTCAAAGCCCGAGACTAGGGATGGCGCAAATTTCTCAGCAAACTTATTTGGCAGTTCAACTTACCCTGTTTGACATTCACCATCTGACTGTGAACCGATCAAGGATATCTTCAGCTTGAATCAAGTGACTCAGACAGCTAGTAAACAAGGTTATAGTTGCCTGTTGGTCAGAAGCCAATTTACAGCTGCTCAGGGTATCAGCTAGGAGTCTGGTTCTCATCCACCACCACCACCACCACCACCATCACCCCCAGCAAAATAGCTATACAGTGAACACACATATCTCAGTAGACATGTCCTCAGACTCCAAGGTTTCTGGTTCAAGCCCTGGAGTTCCTGACCCTAGAAATCATAATAAATAGCAATTGGAAGGGGATTTCTCATGGACTTGGTTTCCCACTTCTTTCAAGAGTTGTAAAATTCAGCTCTAGGGGTCCATTTGTAGTCGCCTGATGTACTAAATCCTTGAGTCTGGTTTCAATAACTGAAGTTTCGTTGCCACCCCTTTCCAACTCAGGAGTTATGTTAAGACTTGAGATACATTAAGAAACAGGATAAAGGCCTAGTATGCAGTGGAGCATTGTCAAGAAAAGCCCTGAAAAACAGAAAGGAACTCACATTCAAGCTGCCGTCTTAATGTGGTTGATGGCCATTTGGATAATGGTTTTGTGCATCAACTTCGTTCTTAGTGGCTACATTTCTTCTCCAAGTTGAATGCATGTGTATGAGCTTATCAGTGACAACTTATTTTTACAGACGTTCAGTCTTCAGTTATAAATCTTAATTGGATCTCATTTTCTAACCAAAATGTAAGATTACTCAAGTACATTGTGACTGTGGTTGTCATGACTAGTATGAGTACACTTATCACTATAGGCTTTTTTTGTTTGTTTGTTTTGGACAGATGTGATTGGTAATTAGGGACTTTACAAAAGGGTGAGCATTCCTTGATGCATCTATCCATATATAATATTGTAGCAATCAGAGTAGGAAGGAAGGACAAAGACAGACCACTAGCAGGAGTTTGGCAGTCTGAATTGAAGTAGTTAACAAACAGAGTTAGGGGAAACTGAAAGCTGGCTGATGGAGAAGCACCTGGTGGTAGAGTTTCCCCATTTGGGAATCTGGTAAAGCATTTGCTGCTTGTTCTAAGGGTATCATTTTTCTTCTGTTACAATTGCATACTTATACTTTATCTGTGTATTTGTGGTAATTAAACACGCTCATACATTTGTCAGTTTTAGATTGCAAGCTCCGTGAGACTGGAACCAGTCTTCTTAACAGTTACACTGTAAAGTGCCAAGCAAATTGACAGTGCAACATTATACATAGAAAATATAAGCCTGCCTTTCGCCTGATCAAGCCAGGACCCAATATCATATGTGTGTATGCTCTCTCACACACACATAGAGGCCTGGATCCCATCTAGAGTGGGTGCAAAGAAGACGACAGCAACTTTGGTGATTCCTACTTCCTGCAGCAGCCCCCCAACCCCCCCCCCCCAATTGCTGAGGGCTGGGGAACCTTCCAGGGACAGCTTGGAACAAAGTCTCCTGGGGGAATTAATGTAAATCACCCCCTTGCATCCACTGAAATTCTAGATGGGATCCAACCCTTTTTGTTTGTTTTTGTATATTCACTCACAGATGAAACCTTAAGTTCCTGAAGCCCTTTTTTACGAGCATTTAAAAATAAATCCATATTGATTGTTATAAAGGTAAAGGTAATCCCCTGTGCAAGCACTTGGTCATTACTGAATTTTAAAAAATCATCCAAAATTATTCTGCACTATGTTCAACTACTATGACAACTGAACTATTATACTAATGAGTAGCTTACAAGAAGCTAGGATGTCATTCACAGCACCCCCTCCCCAGCCCACCAAGAAGGCCAATTCATACTTCAGTTTCTGAGTTCAGGTACTGCAAGAGCTCAACAGTCCACTGCACAGTTATGATGGCTTTCGTTCCTGCACGTCTGAAAGAAGCATCTGGCCGCATTTCACTGTCTCCACACATAATGCACAAGTTTTCCAAGAATGTTGGGTGAAAGTCTTCAATTTCATCTAAAAGAAGCTGCAGATCAAAGGAGCTTATCACAGCCCCATAGCAGACTAAGCCTTCCAGAGACATCAGTGGTGCTTTGTCTTTGCAAATAATATCTGCTGAACAACAGGCACTTTGTAGTAAGTGCTTGGATTCACACAAACAAAATTCCATGTCCTCATATTAGACAGATGGAGATTTGCTGCTGCTTTTTCACACACACAAAAAATGTTTACAGTACATTTTTTCAGAGTCAGCTACCCAAAACAATTTTCTGTCCTCAAGGCTGCTGAGAGGGGAGGACTGTGCGTGTGTGTGTGTGTGGGGGGGAAACGGGACAAAAGTTCCAGGGCCCAAGTCAGCTGAAGGCTTACCTGAAGCCTGCATCATGCTATGCTCAGAATGCTCCTTGATTTATTTTACTTCTAATGCAGTTCAATGCTGCAGCCACTAAGGGCACAAGAAAGGCAGAACACAGTAAACAGCAATAGTTTTGGTTCATGCTCCCAGTGCCTTTCTGCAAAGTTTACTACAAGGAGGCAAACATTTGCATATCCTGCAACCAAAAGAGCACTGGAACAAGGCAAGACCAGCCAGCACAGGTCATGGCTGTTAGAATCTTTGCCAGGCTGCAGCCTCCTAACAAGGTTGTTGTTTCCAGCAGTTTGTTTTCCTCTTCTTTTCCTTCCACTCAGCTCCATAGTTTTATCTGCTCCTCTAGATCTTCCCTGTTAGTGTGGTATAGAAAATAAAATAACCTTTCAGCTTTTCTTAACTTCTCTTCCTCTCTTCCACAGTTTTCTCCTTTCTTGTTTTCTCCTCTTTTGTGATATGACATGGGTGAGTCAGGCCCCTGGCTGTCCAGGGCTTGGGCTTGGGCTGCCAACCTCCAGGTGGTACCTGGAGATCTCACACTATTACAATTGATCTCCAGATGACCAAGTTCAGTTCCCCTGGAAAAATGGCTGCTTTAGAGGATGGACTCTACAGCATTATACCCTGCTGAGGTCCCTCCTCTCCTCAAGCCCTGCCCTCCCCAGGCTCCACCCCTAAAATTTCCAGGTATTTCCCAACTGAGAGCTAGCAACCCTAACATGGGCAGCCAGTAGGGTTGCCAGGGGGTGGTTTTGGTGGGTAATTGCCTGCCCATCCACCCAGCCGCTTTGTGCGCACATGTGGGCACGCACATGTGATGACTTCACTTCTGGTTTTACTTCCGGAAGCACTGCATCGCCGTGGCTGCTTTAGCACTCAAGCCCCCCAAAATCACCGCCCAGCCCCACGCCCTAAAACTTCCCACCAATCGGGAAGGGGGACCTGGCAACCCTAGTGGCCAGGGCAGGGTCAAGTCAGAGCTGGGCATCAGCTCCCGACAGTAGATTTGTCCTAGATAAAAACTTACAACAAAAAGTACCATATAAATGAACTGATAACCTAGGATGGAATTCCCTTTGATATGTCTCTGTGTTTGGGATATTTAGGTAGATTCATAATGTTTAAAGACTGTCAAAACCTTGGTACCCTCCAAATGCTGTTGCTGAAGAAAGAGTGAGTTGAACATAGAAAGCTGCAGATCAAAAAATTACTGAAACTGTCTGTGTAAGAGAAGTGGGGAGGAGAGGGGAACAAACTTTGTATTAAGCTTCTTTTATTAACTTCAGTAAAACATTATGATCTTGATGCTTTGTTACAATTTCACCTAATTTTGATAGAGCTCAATTTACATACTTTTATTTGTGTCCTAATTGCAAAATAAACACATAGAAATGTTTCCTGGGTTCCAGATACCAAACAGTATATACATTTCCCCCTTAAAATAATGAAAGAGGCAGATAAAAAAAAAACCTGTTTTACTCTGGCACTTAATTAAATCAGTTTCTTTCCACTCTTTAAAATGAAACATCAAGATCATTTAAGTTATACAAATCACAGATACTGGAAGAATTTGCATTCTGATATTGCATGCAAATTTGTATAAACGACTGAATGAATATAGGTTCCAGCAGTAATTTCTAATTATGTTTAGCAAACTAACATCTAATGATACTATTTTTTCTAATGAGGCTGTAGTAAATCTTATATTTTATGACAGTGATCAGAGGGTATATATTTCCCAATTGTATCATTTAAGTTTAAAAGTTCCTCCAAGCAAAGACCACATCCCACACGATGTGTGTCCACTACGTAAAGGCAATGCAGGGGCTATCCGTTTGTCAAGCTCCATGGCCAGAGTTGCCAGGTCCCTCTTCACCACTGGCAGGAGGTTTTGGGGGCGGAGCCTGAGGAGAGTGGGGTTTGGGGAGGGGCTTCAATGTCATAGAGTCCAATTGCCAAAGCAGCCATTTTCTCCAGGTGAACAGATCAATTGTAACAGCAAGAGATCTCCGGCTAGTACCTGGAGGTTGGCTACCTTATCCATGGCTGATAAGTATCTGTAGTATGCAGGCAGGTGATCAGGTAATCTGGCAGCATCAGGGATTGTTTGGTGAACTTGATCAACATGATGCCCATCTGAACAGAGTGTAGCACATGCAGGGTGGAATTGGTTGTCTGAAGGGTGGAATTGGTTGTCTGGTATTACCTGATTCCTAGAATGTGATTTGTAGTAGTATTTTCCCACAGCAAAGGAGGGGGGGAATGAATCAGAGAGGCTTGGTGTGAATTCCACCCTGAATCTTTCAAGTGTGAATTCTCAGTGTAAGGGGAAAAGATAGCCAGCATGGTGTAGTGGTTAAGGTGCCGGACAAGGATCTGGGAAACCCAGGTCCAAATCCCCACTCTGCCATGGAAGCTTGCTGGGTGACCTTGGGCTAGTCGCACACTCTCAGCCTCGACCCTGTCAAGTATTTTGATGGGAGACCTCCAAGGAATATCAGGGGTGTGACACAGAGGCAAGCAATGGCAAACTACATCTGAAAGTCTCTTGTCTTGAAAACCCTACAGGATTGCCATAAGTCAGCTGTGATTTGATGGCAAAAAAAGTGAGGGAGGAGCTGAGGTAGAAAGGTTAGGTGTGAAACCTGTCATAAATCAAAAATATTAGGCGTTACATATAATGATTATGTTTATTGAGCCATACACATCCCAATTAGA
Source organism: Euleptes europaea (assembly GCF_029931775.1). NCBI lineage: Eukaryota > Metazoa > Chordata > Lepidosauria > Squamata > Sphaerodactylidae > Euleptes > Euleptes europaea. The sequence goes on along the minus strand of NC_079316.1, from coordinate 29,172,272 downwards.
GACTATTAATCAGCTTCAAGAAGGCATTTCAGTAGCTTAGTCATAATGTTTCAAGATGATAGGGCTTGGATTTACATTGAATGAACTAGCCAATCACATGATCAATAGATGAATACATAAAGTTCCTTTATTATACCATGTCAAACAAATGGTCCCTCACGATCCGTACTGGTTACCCTGATTATTAGGGTTATTAGGAGTTCTCCAGGGTCTTAGGCAGAGAAAGGTCTTCTCCAACTCATGCTACCTGAGATCCATCAACTAGAGAGGCTAGAAATTGAACCTTGAACCTTCTACATACAAAGATTAGGGATGCTCAAACCCTTTGCCATTTATGTACCTCACCCAGTCATCCATAACCCTGGGGGAGAATAGATTCCACCTACTGTGCAGAAGCTAAAGCAGCTTGCTAGGCAGAAAGGAGGGGCCATGGCTCAGTGGTAGAGCATCTGCTTGGCACGCAGAAGGTCCCAGGCTCAATCCCCGGCATCTCCAGTTAAAGGGACTAGGCAAGTAGGTGATGTGAAAGACCTCTGCATGAGACCCTGGAGAGCCGCTGCCAGTCTGAGTAGACAATACTGACTTTGATGGACCAAGGGTCTGATTCAGTAAAAGGCTGCTTCACGTGTTCATGTGAAATGAAACTCCGCCGCCACCACTCCTGTGCGGTGCAAAGCTATACAGCAGCTATTTGAGTCCAGCAGCAGCAAGGCGAGAAGACTTGAGGTTTGGTTCCTGAGCGATCACAGCTGTTGAAAACAATATAATCACCAGCCGAAAAACAATGTATGTAGCATGCCTGCGAATCACCTCATCTGCCACTGAGCCACGGCCCCTCCTTGGCCTTGCAAAGGATTATGCAAGGGCAGAACTTCCCTCCAAAAATAAGCTAAGCCAGATATGGAAGAACTGAAGCCTTCTTGTCCCGCATTTCTGCCCCAGATTTTGTCCTCCGTCGTCTAAGGCTTCTGAAGTCTAATATCCCAGGAGGATGAGGATCTTGATGCTTAAGTATTCCAAAGTCGCTTACTTTTGAGAACTGCTGCCACATAATCAAGTGGATTATTACAGGCTTACATCCTTCCCCAGAGGTAATTGTTTGAATATGATTATGCAGCAGACTATTTTAATTATCCCTAAATTCAGTGCAGCTAGACCAGAGATACAACAGAGAACAAATTATGCATCATTTAATCAAAAACCCTTTAAATATGGCCCATTCTCTCTCTCCCTCCCTCTCTCCCTCCCTCTCTGAACTGTAACTGGTCTGTGCCTGACAAACACAAAAACTACTGGAATAATTTATGCAGATTGCATTCAATCTTCATATTCACAGTTGCTTTGCTTTTACGGTAATTATATGACTTTTAGGCGAACAACAACAGATTTAAGCAGTCTCACTCTGTTGTTAAGTGTCCTGTTGGGTCTCTCTGTGGTGTGCTTGTAATAAAATAATTAAATAGATCTGTGGGCTAGTAATTAGTACTTATCAATGGAGTGATGGATGGTGCTTCAAAGAATGAATTCCTGGACTGGGAATGGTTGGCAGGCCCTTAACAAGGCTGTTGACAAAGGGGCCAAGCACCACGTGGCCCAATATTTGCGTCAAGTGAATGTCTTTGTTCTGAAAGGAAGTAGCGTTTGTTTTGCACATATAAAAGGGTGGAGAATACTGTATTTGCTCAAAAGAAAAATGTCCCGAAATATAAGTGGTGCTGGAGGAAAGTGCCGTCAAGTCACAGCTGACTTATGGCAACCTCGTAGGGTTTTCATAGGGTTGCCAGGTCCTCCTTCGCCACCGGCGGGTGTTTTTTTGGATGAAGCCTGAGGAGGGTGGAGTTTGGGTAGGGGAGGGACTTTAGTGCCCTAGAGTCCAATTGCCAAAGCAGCCATTTTCTCCAGGCGAACTGATCTCTATCGGCTGGAGATCAGTTGTAATAGCAGGAGATCTTCAGCTAGTACCTGAGCTTAAGGAAAACATGCAGGAGGACAATTTCAGTGAACAACTGGCCACCCTGGAACAGGATTTAATTAATTATGCTAAAAACATCAATACTTACAAAGAACGCAAGTTCCTATGGGACCAGGAAGACTATGCGCAGGACAGGGTCTATTTTTGGCTGGGTAAAGGTCCACAACAATGGAGAGGCAGGCAGAGGGAAGCTAGGACCTCACAATCAGAAGGCTCTTCTCTGGAACAGGGAGGATCCAGTATCTCTAGTGCGGGCTCGTATAATTCCTCTTATTATCTTCGCCCCCAACGTAGGGATTTTTCTTATGCCCCCAGACCCCAGAGGGGTCCTCGGGGAAAGAAGACCTCTTGATTAATCTTTCTTCCAGACAGTTTACGGAACAAGAGAAACAGATTCTTAATTTAGGTTTGGGATTTGTTCCCACCCTGGGCTACTCCAGTTTTCAAACCCGGGTGGATTTATACAAACTTTTCAGAAACATTAAATTAAAAGAATTTTTCAAAGGACAGGAAAACATTGCATCCCCTTTTAGACCCAAGTCCTCCTTCGTTCCTAAAAATCCTAGCCACTTTATCAACACCTTTCAGGCACTGGTTCTTCGGGACGTGGATAGATTGGGGAAACGTCACCTAAAATTTAAAAAGCCTCCCTCAAACCTTACCCTAGAAGAAAATGAAATCCTTAAGAATATTATTTCTGATTCCAATCTGGTACTTAGGGCAGCTGATAAAGGTGGGGCTCTGGTGGCTATGGACCTCAAAAAATATGATGATGAAAATTTGAGGCAGCTAAACAACACCACCTATTATAAACCTCTTCGTGCGGATCCTTCCAGCCAAATGATGAGAGTAATCAGGACAGTAATCTTTGAGGGTCTTGCATTGAATTACATTGACAAGAAGACAGCGGATTTTCTCATTGTACAACATCCAAGAGTTCCAATATTTTACTCTTTGCCAAAGGTTCACAAATCTTTAGACAATCCTCCAGGAAGACCAATCATTTCAGCCATTGGCAGTTTAACAGAACCTATCTCACGATATGTGGATTCTTTCTTGCAGCCCTTCACCAGCAATACCAACTCCTACATAATGGACACCAAGGATTTCATTGCACAAATTGAGGATTTCCATCTGCCAGCTACAGCAACATTTGCTACATTAGACGTATCCTCCTTGTATACGAACGTTCCATTGGAGGAGGCAAGATCAATTATACAAGACACCTTGGATAGAAGACAATCCAAACACCCTCCTACTCATTTTTTGTTATCTCTTTTAGATATTATTTTTGACAATAATTTCTTTAGATACAAGGAACAGCTGTATCTACAAAAGAAAGGGGTTGCAATGGGGGCAGCCTGTGCGCCCTCGGTGGCAAATTTATTCATGATTAATTTTTAAAATGAATTTCTATACAAAGATGAATTTTTTTCTGCACACTCACTTTTTTACCGCCGGTTTATAGATGATCTTTTCTTCATTTTTGACAAAGAAGAGCACTTTTTGAGTTTTTACAACTGGATCAACACTCTTTCAGAACATTTAAAATTTCAGAGAATCACAGCAATGATCATATTTCCTTTCTGGATGTGACAGTTTACAAAACGAAACAAAACAAAGTGGCAGTGAAACCTTTCAAGAAAATCACAGACAGAGGTGCAGGGTTACATTTCCTTTCCCACCATCCATTACACCTCCGGAAGAATCTTCCCTTCAGCCAATTGCTGAGGTTGAAGCGCAACGCTACTCACGAGGAACATTTTCTACAAGCAGCTATGGAGATGAAAACTACCTTTAAAAACAGAGGATATCCAGCAGATGTCTTACAAGATGCCATGGGAAGAGCTCAACATAGAGACAGGAAATCTCTTTTGAATAACACCAGACAAACAACACCTAAAGATAAACGCATCTTTGCCTCACTTGAATATAATTATCTAACATATGATATAAGGAAAATAGTCAACAGACATTGGCACATTCTCAAGGACATACCAGAATGTGAAAATCTTCCTATTTTTGGAATGAGGAAAACCATCTCTCTCAAGAACAGATTGGTTAAAACAGACTTGATGCCACCTAAGAAACCTATCATCAATGTAAGGGGGCACTTTAAGTGTGGATCATGTTCCTCTTGTGTTTTCAGTTTGCCTATCAAGGAGATTAGTTCTTCAGCGTTTAACTTTAAATTTACTTTAAAAGGATTTACTAATTGCCAGTCCCAGAATGTCATTTATGGAATTCTGTGTCCATGTTCTTTGATGTACATAGGGTCCACGTCCCGCCCCCTCAAATTACGCATAGGTGAACACAGGGCCAGGATTCGCGCAAAATTATTAGACGCACCACTTGTGTCACATTATCTTAATAAGGGTCACTTTGACACTGATTTATTTTTCTTTGTCATTTGGCAATATATTCCCAAACCCTTTGCCTCTCAAGATATAAAAAAGATATTACTCAGGAAGGAAATGTACTTTATACACCTGTTCAAAACATTGATGCCTACAGGTCTCAACACTGAATTTGATCTATCCTGTTTTTTATAAAGCCATGCAATTAATAAATATTTTTTTAGCCTGATATACCTTTAAGATACCTTTAAGAAACAGTAATCAGCAGCAGCTGTTACTTACCATGGCCCCTTGTCTAATGCTATTTAAATGTATGAGGTGTAGAACATAACACACTGACAGAACCTTACTTGGTCATCAAACAATGTATTAAGGTATGTGTGGGACCATACAATTATGTAATGCAATGTAATGATAAAAGTAACATTATTGTATAATGTGGGATTGTTACAATTTAGCAATGAGAATGTGTTACAGCATTAATTATACTATTGAACACCATTGTATAGTAAGAAATGTAGTATAAAAACAATATAAATGTATTTTTTCTTTACAGAGGTTTCATACCTGAATAACACAACGTGGGCAATTTCCCACAAAGAATTCAGATAAATATCCAAAAGGAAAGCCAACTTACTGATGAAGCACATGAAACGAGCACCAACCTAGGGTGTCGTTGAGTTGGACTTTACGTTGTTCTATTTTGTGGTGTTCTTGACCGGGACACTCCGGTATGACTTTTTGTTTTGAACTTTGATGCTCACAAGCCATACAGAATCCCTGACTTTTGGCTGCAGGAAGGCAGCAGCAGCGTGATTTACACCTTGGTTTGACTTTTGGCTGCAAGAAGACAGCCACAGCATGATTTATACCTTGGTTTGTTTTTGAATTTCATTTGGACTCTCTAGCAGTTTACACTTGAGTAACTAACTCTTTAACAGCTTACACTTGAGTAACTGATTCTGAAATTGAATGGTGTGACTGAACACTTTGTATTATCTTGTTCAAATGTTCATTTTGATTTCAATGTATATAGTGTTACTTAAATAAGGGAAACTTGCAACTGACAATTGGTGAATATAATCTTATGTTTAAAAGCAGAGCCCTTGTGCTGATTTTTTGGTATAACTGTGGTTAATACAGCATAGATCTATTGTTTACATTAAGTACCTGGAGTTTGGCAAACCTAGGTTTTCAAGGCAAGAGACATTCGGATGTGGTTTGCCATTGCCTGCCTCCGTGTGAGCTGAGAGAGTTCTCAGAGAACTGTGACTGCCCAAGGTCTCCCAGCAGACTTCATATGGAGGAGTGAGGAGTCAAACCCTGTTGTCCATATTAGAGTCTGTTGCTCTTAACCACCACACCATGCTGGCTCTCTGAATATGATACGATGTCTGAATTTGATACGAAAACCGATTCCTGAACTCATAGGAACACTGAGACGGGGCAGCCTTCATGGCACATGGAAATTGACATTTATCGTTACAAGTGTTGGCTGAAGAAGCCACAGTTGTGGTGAAAACGAAACAATCCAGAGATTGTTTCCAATTATTCTCGCATTTGCTTACAAATATTGAATATGCAAATAGCTTCTCCGATTCAAATCAAGCTTCAAAGAATGCCTGTAATTTGAAAGAAACTATTTTTGGCAAAGAAACTACGAAAGTTTTTTTGGATCTGTTGTGAACTATACAAACCAGTAGCTTTCTGGACTTACCTGAACAAAAATATTGTACCATCTTGTTCCAGAATTTACACTTTGTGTTATCTTTGTACATATTGTAAATATCATTTAGAATACTTCCATGTCCATGTTTGATGTTATGCACTTAGCTTTTGTTGAAATTCTTTGTGTTTAGGAATAGTAAAGAGTAATTTTTTCATTATAGATGGTTGAATGTGATATTAATATTTGAGCCCTATACTGTTTTTTTGTTGGGCTCTCTGAATATAACAAAATACCCATAAAGGTAATACACAAGAGGTCCAGTGCTGTACATAACTGTAACTTGTATGTAAATTTATGATGGCTCTGTCTTTTTCTTGATGGCACGTGTGTGGGGAAGGGAACCAGTTTTTGTTTCAGGTAAACAGAACATAGTTGCTTTAGATATTTACCCTGTTTCTCAGCAGTGCTTTATGTGAAATAAATGATTCATTCAAAGATACAAAGTCCAGTTCTGTGATACTCAGTGTCTATACAGGCTAGCTTTCCTACACTATCAGTTCAGAACATTAGCAAAACAGCAACAGCAACAACAACAAAACAAAGAAGAAGAGGAGGAAGAGGAGGAACGGGAGTACATTGTTCTATCACAGTGTGAATCATACCAAGGGGGATGGCACATGTTGGGATACCATCTCTCCAACCACTGCTAAAGACCATCACAGGGAGATGCTGCACACCACCGCCTGAGCACCCAATCACTTTCACTACCATACTGCAAAAGTTCATTTCAAAGGGAATGATGGTTTCATAGGTTTATGGAAACTGAAAATGGGTTTTGCACAATCTGTGGTGCACAGAAGCAAATGTGTGTGTGTGTGTGTTAAGTGCCGTCAAGTTACTTCCGACTCATGGCAACCCTATAATCAAAGTCCTCCAAAATATCCTATCTTTGACAGCCTTGCTCAGGTCTTGCAAATTGAGGGCTGTGGCTTCCTTTATTGAGTCAATCCATTTCTTGTTGGGTCTTCCTCTTTTCCTGCTGCCCTCTACTTTTCCTAGAAGCAAATGAACAAATTTGAAAGAGACAACAGTCATATACTTTCCTATACCAAAGTCAAGAATGCCATTCAAACAGCAGGGCAAGCACCGAGACAGCCGCCCCAAGCAAAGGATTCATTTACATAGTACTTTACATCACATACATTTAAATTACCACCTAGAAAGTATCTGTCTGATTGACATAACATTTTCTTCCTCATCAGAAAGGCAATCCCTACATTGATGCCTGTACCTAGAGACCTCTGGAAAGGCAACATGTGAATATTTTATGCATGCTGATTATTTCCCTATTACTTGAAATGCATCTCTTGCCTACAGCACCTGCGCGGGATGCTCAGGTATTTCTCATTTCGTGCATTATTTACAGTAGGCTATAGTTATTCGGAGACTTGCAGATGCTTAAGTTAATGAGAAATGGAAAGGGGAAATGTGACAGGCATATGAATGAGTGCTCTTTATTTATTAAAGCCTATCCATACAGTAAGCATTCCATAAATGGGGTTTAACCACAAATAACTGTTTGCAAGATTACAGACTTAGAAGGGAGGGGCTGAGGCTCAGTGGTAGAGCCTCTGCTTTACATGCATAAGGTCCCAGGTTCCATCCCCAGTTAAAGGGAATAGGCAAGTAGGTGATGTGAAAGACTTCTGCCTGAGATCCTGGAGAGCCACTGCCAGTATGAGTAGACAGTGCTGACTTTGATGGACCAAGGTCTGATTCAGTATAAGGCAGCCTCATGTGTTCATGTGTTAAAGAAAAAACAACAACCCATCAGTGTATTTTTTTGTTATTAGGAGTACTTATATCTTACTCATGAGAGTCAGTGTGGTGTAGTCGTTAAGGTGTTGAACTAGGACCTGGGAAACCCAGGTTCGAATTCCCACTCTCACCATGGAATCTTGCTGGGTGACCTTGGGCCAGTCACATACTATCAGCCCTGATCCTGGCTAGTATTGGGATGGGAGACCTCCAAGGAATACCAGGGTTATGTGGAGGCAGGCAACGGCAAACCACTTCTGAACATCTCTTGTTCTGAAAACCCTACGGGGTCACCATAAGTCTTCTGTGACCTGACAGACAAAAAAAAATGTTAGTCTTCATCCAGGATCTCAAAGTTGCCTACATGAGATTAACTCCCCCCTGTGGAGCCTAAATGGCTAAACAGCCACTTCAACCCGAATCTCCATGTCCACATCCAGTATTCTGTCACTGCACCACACACCGTCTCACTGGTTGATGAGACCTCAGTTGTGAAACACCTTTCTCACCAAGGGATGCAAAAAACATACGCAGTGCAATCTTCTGCCAAATAGGATCCATTAAAGAGAAGACTGGATAACTAGACAGGACCTTGAATCCTATCAGCTAAATATTTGGATGGCTACGTGTAGTAAATGTGACTGAGCTATGCATTTTCCAATTTGCCTGGCAGAACAAAATACTTGCTGCAGAGTTGCTTGTCAGACATGTTGATTGCTTTTTTTAAAAAAGACATTTTGTCTGTTTTGACAAACACAAATGTCAAGCAATGCTAATTATTTATCCTTTGTTGGAGATGTAGCCCTCAGTGACATCCACAGCTTTCAGCCAGATTTGTTTAAGAAACTGTAAATAGACTAATGGCTATATACAATTGCAATTGCACCTACTTGCCACTAGATGCCATCTCTCACCAACTCTATTTCTACTCTAATCCTTTTTTAAAAAACTGAATTTGGAGTGCTTTTTTGTTATTTATTTTCAATGCTGATATCATTCCATTGTGCCTAAATTCCACTTTTCTTTTTTTGTGTGTGTGCTAGTTCAGAAGTTTTAAAATGTTTGCAAAGGCTTTCAGATGTCTCATCTCATCTGCAGGGGCTTCCCATGTACAGCCGCTGTTGTTCCGTGTTGCTTCAACCTGTCTAGTCAATACAGTCTTTTCACTTTTGCCCTGTGTTCATCATCTGATTTATGAAATGAAACAGAAAATATTTGCTATTCCATTCTAAGCTAGGGTTGCCAGGTCCCTCTTCACCACCAGCGGGAGGTTTTTGGAGGCGGAGCCTGAGGAAGACGGGATTTGGGGAGGGGAGGGACTCCGCAGCCATTTTCTCCAGGTGAACTGATCTCCATCAGCTGGAGATCAGTTGCAATAGCAGGAGATCTCCAGCTACTACCTGGAGGTTGGCAACCCTAATTCTAAGCAGAGTTGTACAATTTAAAACCCATTGGCTTCAAAGGGCTTAGAAAGAGGTAACTCTTCTTAGGATGGCACTGTGCGTTTCATTGGGTTACCGGATTACTTGCAAGAGTTTCACAGCATATCTCTGCATGACTCATGAGCACATGATAGCCAGGATCAAAAAGGCCACAGATAGTCCTTCATATGTACACATGGTAGGGTTGCCAACTCTGGGTTGGGAAATTCTTGGAAATTTGGGAGTGGAGCCTGGGGAGGGCAAGGTTTGGGGAGGGGAGGGACCTCAACAGCATATAATATCATACAATCCACTCTGCAAAGCAGGGATTTTATCCAAGAGTACTGGTCTCTGTAGTCTGGAGATCAGTTGTAGTTCTGGGAGATCTCCAGGCCCCACACAGGGGCTTTGCAGGTATCCCCCATCCTTCAGCCAGCCCACTGCACTCCCTGAAAAATTGTTCTGAAGGTCCAACTTTTTGGACCAGCATTCCATTAGGAACAAGGGAAACTGGTACATGCATATCTGCACAAATGCTTTTGCACAGGCTTCTTTGGATACCAGCAAAAAATATAGTACAGCTACCCAAAAAGGACATGAGGTGGGGCCCCAGTGCCCCATATTGCATATTCCATTTTGTTTCACTTTGCCCCTCATTGTCCTATAATTAAGCTTCACATGTTTCTTTCCCACAGGCCCTTCCTTCTTCACAAATGGGCTTCCTTCTTACAAGACTGCAGAGTTATATTTTTCATTTAGAACTAGGGATGTCAGGTCACCTCGGCAACCTGTAGGGGATGGGGGGTAGGGTTGCCAGATCCAGGTTGTGAAACTCCTGGAGATTTGAGGGTGGAGGCTGGGAGGACAGGGACCTCAATGGGGTACAATGCCATAGAGTCCATCCTCCAAAGTATCAGTTTTCTCCAGAAGAACTGTTTTCCCCAGAAGAACTGATCACTGTAGTCTGAAGATGAGCTGTAATTCTGGGGGATCCTCATGTCCCACCTGGAGGCTGCAATCCCTATTTAGAACAAACACACAAAGATTTTGTGGGAGTTTACTCTCCCATCCATACCCACTGGATGCTACTTCAGATGGGACCCATGCAATATCTGAGAGTGCTCTGTTAGAAATGAGCTCTTTCCCTAAGAAATCAGTAAGGCATGGTGGACTCCACCCATTAAAGCATGGCAAGGGACAGAAACAGGGGGCACAGAGATCCAAAACCCTAGCTTGAATGCAAACCCATTACCATGATATTGTCTAGGTAAGTATAATATTTCAGAAATAAAATAGAAAGTTTCCATCAAGACTCCTACGATCATACATATGGCACAGGAGTGATCCATTTATATAACGAGGGAAATAAATATAGGGCTGAAAGAAATTCTGCCTGAGCCCTTTTGAATGAGCATGTGCCTGGAGATGTCCCAGAATTACAACTGATCTCCAGACAGTAGAGGTCAGTTTCCCTGGAGAAAATGGCTGTTTTGGAAGGTATACTGTGTGGCATTATACCCCACTGAGATCTCCCCCTCCCAATGCCTGCCTTCCCCAGGCTCAACCCCCCCCCCCAAAAAATCTCCAGGCATTTCCCATCCTGGAGTTGGCAACCCTAAGTAGAATGTGTGCTAACCCATTATTGGGCATATGCATTTTACCAAAAAATGGTGTTTCTATCCACTGTATGTACCCCATGCATAATTTTGTAAAGCTCTATTATACAGTGTTATTCCTGTTGTTATTCTGTCTCTTACAGCTACAATAAACCTAGCATTAAAATTATGGACTGGTCATTTCTTCGTCAGAGGGCAAACGGGCAAAAATAGCAGGGGATCAAATGCTTTTTCCCCTCACTGTATATCCACTTAGTCATCTTTTCTCTAAACTGAAAAGCTCAGAATTTATGCATCTCTCTTCATAGGAAAGGTGTTTCAACCCCTTAATCACCTTGGTTGCTTCCTTCTGCACTTTTTCCTAGCCCTGCAATACCTTTTTTAGAGATACGGTGACCAGAATTGTACCCAGCAATCCAATGGGCCCATACCGTAGCTCTATTCAAGGGCATTACAATATTGGCCATTTTATTTTCAGCCCCTTTCCCTAAGAACCCCTAGCAGGGAATTTCTTCCAATATGAATTTATTATGAACTGTGTGTGTGTAAAGTGCTGTCAAGTCACAGCCGACTTATGGCGACCCCTTTGGGGGTTTTCATGGCAAGAGACTAACAGAGGTGGTTTGCCAGCGCCTTCCTCTGCACAGCAACCCTGATCTTCCATGGTGGTCTCCCATCCAAATACTAACCAGGGCCAACCCTGCTTAGCTTCTGAGATCTGACGAGATCAGGCTAGCCTGGGCCATCCAGGTCAGGGCTATCATGGATTACCTCTCCTCATTTAGGTTCACTTCTAGGAACAAACGAATATTTTAATCACCAGGCCCATTGTCAAATATGAATATGCAATGAAGAGGCTACACAAAGACAAAAAAAGAGCCACTAGATGGCAGCAATTTTTAGTAACTCAAAGATTACTTTGGTCAAAAGTACTTTAGAGCTGGTATTCAAAAGCACTGATTTAATTGATATATCCTGAACCAAAGGGCAGTGGGAAAATCCTGAGTAGACAACAAAACTATGTCACTGGGGACCACTTTGTTATCAAAGAGGCAATACAAGCACATCAGAGGACATGATGCTCTTGTAAGCACCACTAGAGCCCATGACTGGAATATCATGTTATTCCCTACATCCATACTATGATGACACATAGTACAAATCTTTCCATGGCATTTTCTTAGGTGGTCTCACCCATCTTTGGTTTTTGGCTGCCGTCGGCCATGGAACATGCCTGATGGGATTTTGAGTCCACAAAACAGGCCAAGGTAACCAGCTCTGTCTAGAACTGAGGGGTTATCTGAAGGGTCCCGACATTCCACTGGCAAATATTCAGAGTTGTAGATGCCCCCCTCCCCCTTCCCCGGTCCTATTTGAGCCACTCAAAGGGAAGATGGTGCTTCAGGCATGATGCCTGCTTGGTGACATTAGAAGTAGCACAGTTTGTCCTTTCCAGTTTCTTGTTTGCTCAGATGAAAACAGTTTGCAATAATAAGCATCACCATAGTAATGGCAGATCCGTCTTCACAGGCACTGCATCGCTACTAATAAAAGACTGAAGAGACTGACTGTGCAGACCTGTGCAGAGTTACTCCCGTCTAAGCTCGTTGATTTCAGTGGGCTTAGACAGGAGTAGCTCTGCACAAGATTGCACCGTGATTGTCGTAGCCGAGCAGAGGAAATAAAGGTCTGATTTGAAAATGATTCAGGAAGGCTTTCTTTACTGTTTTCTTGCAACACGAAACATTAAAGGCCTCAACCCCAAGTCTCGTTGAGAAATGGCTAGCCCAAGCCAGAAGTAAATATTTATAAAAGGACAGACACATGCATGTGGAAACTGCCTTCATCCAAGAGTCATCCTTTGCCACAGCTCCAAAGAGGAACCAATCACTGGCAAATCACTGGACAGAAAAAAAGGGCAGGAATAGAATGGTCAGCAATTCCAGGAACTTAAAAATCCAAAGCACCTTCAATATGGAATAACATAAACATGATACTAACATTAATCTATATGCCTTTAAAGGCCTGATGTTATATAACAAAAGCATTAGCAAATAAATCAAATAATAATTGTTTTAAAGTAAAGGTCCCTTGTGCAAGCACCAGGTCATTCCTGACCCATGGAGTGACGTCACATCCCGACGTTTACTAGGCAGACTTTGTTTATGGGGTGATTTGCCAGTGCCTTCCCCAGTCATCTTCCCTTTACCCCCAGCAAGCTGGGTACTCATTTCACCGACCTCGGAAGGATGGAAGGCTGAGTCAACCTTGAGCCGGCTACCTGAAACCAACTTCCGTCGGGATCAAACTCAGGTTGTGAGCAGAGCTTGGCCTGCAGTACTTCAGCTTACCACTCTGCATCGTGGGGCTCTTAATAAGTGTTTTAAGACCAATATCAAATACAAGGTAACAAGGATAATCTGTAAACTGTGTGTGCAAAGTGCTGTCAAGGCGCAGCCAATTTATGGCAACCCCCTTATGGGGTTTTCAAAACAAGAGATTAACAGAGGTGGTTTGCCATTACCTTCATCTGCATAATGACCCTGGTATTCCTTGGTGGAATCCCATCCAAACACAAACCCTGCTTAGCTTCTGAGATCTAATGAGATAAGGCTATACCATGCTGCCTTCCTTCCCAATCTGTAATCATCAGACAAATTAGAAGGACACTTCTGCTAATTAGTTTGATTTCATACTTATTTTGTAATGCATTTATTTCACTTAATACTGCTGCTTCTGTTATATGTCAGGCTTTCTAATATGATTTATCTACCCACCCAAGAACTGGACCAATCACATATTGTTAGCATTTAAATTGCTGGGTGCTGAATACTAAGATCTTGAATGGTTTGGCTGAGCAGCTCTTTGATAGCCAAAGAGAGTAATAAAGTAGATGGGCAGGGAAGAGAGCCTGGCAGCATGGGTGGACTAGGTGTAGGGTTGCCAACCTCCAGGTGGTGGCTGGAGATCTCCTGCTATTACAACTGATCTCCAGGCGACAGACATCAGTTCACCTGGGGAAAATGGCTGCTTTGGAAGGTAGAATCTATGGCATTTTACCCCACTGAAGTCCCTCCTCTCCCCAAACCCTACCCTTCTCAGGCTCCACCCCAAAATCTCCAGGTTTTCTCCAACCCCCAGCTGGCAACCCTACAAACAGATCCTCTGCTACTAAGTCACAGTCCTTCCCCTAAAAACACAACTTTTCATTCCACACACTCTGTCAAACCAGGATCTTCATTATTGGGGACAAAATGTATTTAAGTTTGAAAATTTATTCATAACACATCCATGGTCATCGAGTGATAAAGTTGTGCTTAATGCTATTGAACTACTACTGCAACTACATTGTGTTTTTAAAGGTCACTGCTGTTGGTATCTTATTCAGCTGGAATGCTAACATTTCTATTTCAGTTCACAATACGAGATTTGTTTAAAATTCATTATCTTTCAAAGGTTCAGTGTCACTGCTAGAATGAACATGTTTTTACTTAAATACATAGGCAGGAGGAAAATGTTAATTTAACTGGACATCCCTCCATGTTTGGTTTGGAATTAATACTATTAAATCAGCTTAATTTAGATGACATCCACTCCGTGCTCAAAACTAATACAATTTATATTCAAAATGTATAAAATCAGAAAGGCATCTAGTCTTTGTTGCGCTCCTCACAATGTTATTGGGAGGAAGATAGGGATTAAAAGACCCCCTGCATTAAAGGTCCCTCCTGGAAGAAGAAGAAGAAGAAGAAGAAGAAGAAGAAGAAGAAGAAGAAGAAGAAGAAGAAGAAGAAGAAGAAGAAGAAGAAGAAGAAGAAGAAGAAGAAGAAGAAGGGGGAGGAGGGGGAGGAGGAAAAGGAGGAGGAGAAGAAGGAAAAGGAGAAGGTTTTTATAGGCTAATTTTCTCTACTCTCTACCTTTTAAGAAGAATCAAACTGGCTTACAATCTCTTTCTCTTCCTCTCGCCACAACAGACACTTTGTGAGGTAGGTGAGGCTGAGGTCTTTTATGCATGAGTACTTTGACTCGCGTTCACCCCCAGACTTACTCGGTTATTCCTTGGAGTTATGCATGAGTGGCTGCTTACTTCTCCAGGTGCCCTCCACTGTTTCTTTTTTTTCTTTTGATATGATGATTTATGGCAAAACATCTCTGAACAGTCTCTTGCTTTGAAAACCCTACAGGTTGCTGTAAGTCAGCTGTGACTTGACGGCAAAAAAAAAAATCTGACACCTTAACCACTACACAAGGGAAACCTGGTACATGCCAACTCACACAAATGTATTTGCATAGGCTCCTTTGGATTCCAGCAAAACACTTAGTACAGCTACCCAAAAAAGACATGAGGTGGGGCCCTAGTGCCCCATGCTGCATTTTCTATTTTATTTCACTTTGCCCCTCATTGTCCTACAACTAAGCTTCACGTTTCCTTCCCACAGGCGCTTCCTTCTTCACAAATGGGCTTCCTTCTCACAGGATTGCAGAGTTATATTTTTCTTTTAGAACAGACGCACACAGATTTTGTGGGCATTTACTCTTCCATCCATACCTACTAGATGCTACTTCAGATGGGATCCATTAAATATCTGAGAGTGCTTTATTAGAAACGTGCTCTTTCCCTAAGAAATCGATAAGGTACTTATGGTGACCCAATAGGGTTTTCAAGGAAAGAGAGTAACACGGGTGGTTTGCCATTGCCTGCCTCTGTGTCACGCCCTTGGTATTCTTTGGTGGTCTCCCATCCAAATAATTGCCAGACTGAGAGTGTGTGACTGGCCCAAGGTCACCCAGCAAACTTACATGGCATGAGTGGGGATTCGAACTGGGGTTTTCCCACTACATCATGATGGCACTCTAATACTTGAGATCTAAAGAGATTGGTTACTTCTTACCAAGCACCATTCTCATCCCATAGGTGGCTGAAGGAAGCCCCTTTACAATCATACAACTGTGACTGTCCATATCTCACACTCTGTACATCCAGTATTCCATTTGTCCACATAAATTCCTGCCTAAAGATGATGGGTCTGTCCTCATAACCAAAGGGGGAATGCCATGTCAATTTCCAATTCTGAAGAATTTTTATTGGGCCATAAATAAAATTTAGTCTATTATACTGACCTTGAAATAGTCAACTGAAAGGTCTTATTTGTTTCCTGATCTCTGATCCTTCAGCAATTTCTGCCATTACATTTTCAAGACGATCCTTGGATCCAGGATGGTTATGAGGGCACTTTGCAAGAAATTGAAGCTGGAACTTTCACAATTTTAAAAGAAGCACAATATGTTCACCGTGCTATGTAAAGTACAGTGCTATTGGAAAATGTGTTTCCTGAGTTCTTTGGAACACGTTTGACATGCTGACATGTCAAACAAAAGAAAACTAGGAGAGACAAGTGCGGTATATAGTGGTTAAAATGTTGGACGAAAGAGTTCAAATCTATATTCAGCTTTGAAACTCTCTTTCTTTAGTTATGGAGAAAATATCTTACTTTAATTGTTAACATTATGGAATAGATAATTTACTGGTTTCCAGCACTGTGACCCTGCAAGAAACCAACAGTTTCTGGAAGAAGATATTAACGTTAAAACCCATCATTTTGAACGAATAGCTCTTCGTGCTGTAGATGAGCAATTTCTAATTGAAAGGCTTACATAGTCAATAAATTCTGTGAAAGGAAAATGTATTCTGTGCAAGATATTTTATAGTGGGAGATTTTATTCCCTGAATGGGTATTGTGGGTTTTTTTTTAAAAGCCTTAATATAAGGAAATTGTATTTGTGAGGTAGAAGGATCTGTGGTTGGTCTTTTGGAATACTGAATAGAGTGGAATACTGAATAGAGGCCTCAGCTGCTCAGCATGCATCAATTAATATGCCTCTTTTAGATAGCTTGCCAGACAATTAAAATATTCCCTTAGTTCTAATTACAGAGGGTTTGATACATGCAGCGGAGACTGAGTTAAAGCTAAGGCTGAAACTACACGTGACACTGGCATATCTGAATGTTTAAACCCGGATTTTCCCAAATTATGGGGGAAAGTGGGGATGAGGCTGGTTTAAAGAACAAACAAGGAATGGAGATGAGAAACGTGGCACTTATTAAGGCTCTGCAGGCCCTCTGCAATCAGTTCCAGGGTCAAATAGGGTTGCCAGGTCCCTCTTCGCCATTGGTGGGAGGTTTTTGGGGTGGGGCCTGAGGAGGGTGTGGTTTGGGGAGGGGAGGGACTTCAATGCCATAGAGTCCAATTGCCAAAGCGTCCCTTTTCACCAAGTGAACTGATCTCTATTGGCTGGAGATCAGTTGTAACAGCAGGAGCTGTCCAGCTAGTACCTGGAGGTTGGAAACCCTAGGGTCAGAGCCCAGATGAAGTAAGAATGACCTCAGGAAACACACTGAGGGGAGGGGAGCCTGAGGAGAAAGGAGAGATTTAGCATCGTGTACTTTCATGGCCCTTTCCCAGTTAAAATTAGAACTTCCTCTCCCCCTGTCCCTGTTTGAATTTAAATCTACAGATCTGCTGCCCTCACATATCCCTTGAATAACTTTTAACTGGCAATCAGCTTTTTGCCATGTGGCATCCTGTTCTTTTCGAATATCTCTGCTGTTTCACGTTTCCTTCTTTCTCCAGATGCTTTTTTTTGGGTTTCAGTGGGTGATCCTTTTCTCAAGCCTTGGAGAGGCAGCACAAACTTTTTCTAAAGAAATAAATAAAATAAGTCAAATTGTGAGAGTCTCAAAGTAGCTGGACCACTGTCTTTGCTAAATAAAGTTACATTATTTCCATGGTTTTTCAAACGGCACACATTTCAACCACTCAGAGATATAAACAGGGATACGCTTGTGTACTTCAGAACATTTGTTTTTGCATCAAGGATCTTGGTTTACCACCACCACAGTGGGGTATTCAGTAGCTCTTCAGGGAGATGTAGCAAATTGAATATGACTGTGCATTTAAAAAAACCTTTAAAATGTTAGATAGATGTTAGGTGTGTAATCTCACAATGAATCTTCTTTTACTTGTATTGATAGCATTATAATAGCTAACAGAATTTAAAAGGAGTCCCCCAAATTCTCTCTGAACAACAGGCCAGGGCAATGTTTAACCAGAAACACAGTCCAGAAGACAAGTTATATTCCTACTAACCGCTGGGATATATGAAATTGTGTTCTGAGGAAAGCAGACACTTATCAGGACTTCCTCAATGAGAATAATAATTAACGGTAGAGGCCATTACTCATCTTCCTCAGCCACAGAGATGTGAAGGCCTAGGGGGGAAATGGGAAAATTTAGATTTTTAAATGGAAAATTTTGGGAACAGTGAAAACAATTCCTGTGAAATGCCTTCTCTTTTGGAACGAGGGAAAGATTTTTAAATATAAAGTTTACTCACAATTAGGCTTACCATTTGCCTGCTTGTGACAGGAGACCACCAGGGGATTGGGCCCATGGTCACCGATGCTCAGCTAGTCAGCAAATGGAAACAGGCAAGCGAAATTGAGGGGGGGCACAATCATCCTCCCCACACTATGACACAACTTCTGGCACAACCCAGAAGTGATGGCATCTTGCTGGGGGTGATGTTCTAACATTCAGCCCCAAACTCTATGGCAACCACAGAGTTTTTGTGTGAGTGCTAGAGCATTGCCCTGGTGCAGTACCATCACTTCCAGATCATGCCTCAAGTTGTGTCATTGTGTGGGGATGATGACTGTGCCCCCGCCCCCTGGTAAGCATGAAACTTTCTACCGCATTAGAAGACAATGACAGTTCCTGTGTAGATATATACGATTTATTTTCAGAAAAATACAGATTGTTTAAATGTAACTAATTTGACCACAATTAATATGCGATAATGTGGTTTGATAACATACTATCAAAGAGTTCACAGTTTTCAGTGTTACAATTTAACTTGATATCCAAATATTCCCCTAGTTCTATTGTGACTGTATGAGATTTCCTGTCTAAATAATTCATACCACACTTTTGTTTTGTTTACTGCAAAATTTGTCAATTCTGTTTTCAATTTCCCCCCTCAGCTCTCAGTTTGCAGTTTGCTTATAGAAAACAAAAGCCTTTATGTAAATTTCATAAATATGCAAAATAGGACAATTATATATGCATTTATTAAAACGGCAAAAATTAGTTTAGGTTTCATATAAAAGAACTGCATATAAATTGAATTTCCCCAAACACAATTTTTACTGGGTGGTGGTGGTGGTTATGGCTTGAATTTTTTTAGAAATGCTACATCTCCTTTCAGCAATACATGACTACAATATAGAGCTCGTATTTGTTCTAATTTGTTTGAGCGTCAGCTAAGGCCCAATCAATCTGGTCCAGCATTGCAAATATGATTTTGGAAACAGAGATAATGTAAAACAGCATTAAAGCTGTGAAGGAATTTTGGACCGAAGGTTGCTAGGTTGTTAATGAAGTCAGGCTAGGACTTGAGAGATTTGGGTTCAGTCCCCACACTCTCATGAAGTACACTGGGTGACCAGTCATACTTCTCGGTCTGAACTACCTCTCAGGGTTGTTGTGAGAATAAAATGAGGAAAGGAGAACCATATATGCCGCTTGAACTCCTTCGTCTAAGGGATGGATAAAACATGAGAGAAAGAAATGCAATTATCTATGCAAACCTGGAAATTGTTGTTGATTGGCACAAGGTTGGATGTTACATAGCTATTGCCATATTACTTAGTGAGTCTTGAAGCTAAACGAAAAGATTTGAGTCCCATTAAATAGGGTTGCCAACCTCCAGTTGAGGCCTGGAGATTTCCCACTATTACAACTGATGTTCAGATAACAGAGATCAGTTCCCCTGGAGAAAATGGCTAGTTTGGAGGGTGGACTCTATGGCATTGCATCCTGCGGAGGTCCCTCCCCTTCCCAAATCCCACCCTCCCCAGCCTCTACCCCCCAAATTTCCAGGTATTTCCCAAACTAGAGCTGGCAAACCTACCAATGAACCTGGGACATTTTTATGTGATCCATGAGAACAATTTGTAGGACAGATTCTTTTCCAACTCTCTTCTTTTTAATTCACAGAGTTGGTGTTCTAACAATTGTTTAATGCATAGAGTGGGTGTTCTATCACAGAAACAGGTGATAGTTATTCCAGATGATTTAATTCAGAAAGCAGAGTTGTAAATTAGGGAAGGATCCTGTGCAGGCATTCACCTTCTGTCTTCTTCATTACAACAGCAGGTATTTATCTCATCCGGTGACCCCAATACTAAGGCCATTTTGTGGGCAGATGTTTGCAGAAAATAATTGATGACTAATTTTCCCACCTCCTCAGATCTCTGAAGCTAAGCAAGGTCCACCCTGACAAGTATTTAGATGGGAGACCTCCAAGGAATCATGACACGGAGCCCGGCAATGGCAAACCACCTCTGCACGTCTCTTGCTTTGAAAACCCCACCCCGGGTCACCACATGTCAGATGTGATGTGAGGGGAAAACAAAAACTTTCCCTTAGACATCACTAGATGGCACTAGAGTTATCTATTTATGTTCATTGAGAGGCTTAGGAACAGACAGAGAAATGGTAAAAGAATAGGAGGCTCGGGCCAGCTAAGGAAAGAAAAGGTATGTGTGCCCTTGAATAGTTATGTAGAAGGGATGTTCAGCCAGCTACGATTTTCTCCGTCACTTCACTACTGTGTGTAGACACAGTAAAAGCTCCCATTAAAGATGATTAATCAATAGATTTTACAAGACTCTGGCAAATTGAACACTTAGGCCATTTATGCATGGCTGTTTCCTCGCGGTAACCCTGCCGACTACTTTAGGGCTTGGCTTTGATTATGCTTGCATTTTCCAACTGTCAGAGATTGCCTCTCTCTCCCCACGCATTTTGCTCGTGTTTTTAGCCAGCATCCAGAAAATGCAGGGGAAGTGCATGGACGTGAGCGGGGAGAGCAAGGCAACCTCTGATGGTCAGAAAATGCAAGCAAATCAAAGCAAAGCCCAGAAGTAGTCGGCTGGGTGACAGCGAGGAAACAGCCATGCATAAATGGCCTTAGTAAATGGCCTTCGAGCTTCATACAATGTCTGCCACTCTAGCATATGCCTATTAGCATTAGCTTTTGCTGGGCCATCAATCTTTAAACCATCCCCCCTCCCCAAACCAAATATATTGACTTTTTTTTTTTTTAGAAAGCCTGAAAGATGTCCCTTTTCAAATTCCACTTTGAATTATTTTCTCAAATTAAACACACATGAAGCTGCCTTATATTGGGTCAGACTCTTGGCATGTTATGGTCAGTATTTTCTATTCTGACTAGCAGCATCTTTCATATCACCTGGTCTAACATATCACCTTGTAAAGGGAGACAGCAAGGATTGATGGGGGGTGCGGTAGCAGGAGGAGGAGGAGGAGGAGGAGGAGGAGGAGGAGGAGGAGGAGGAGAAGGAGAAGAGCTGGTTTTTATATGCCGACTTTCTCTACCACTTAGGGATGAATCAAACCAGCTTACAATCACCTTCCCCCTCCTCTGGTAGCAGGGCAGAAGACTTCTTGGCCTGGACCCCGGTTCACCACTGCTGCTTGACAGACTGACAAGGAAAATTGGGGGGGGGGTTATCATTGTGCTGATGCATGACATCACATCAGGCACAAAACTGCAAGTGACATCATTGCATCAGCATGATGCTCTAGGAGTCATCCAAAATTCTGTGGTTTGACCATAAAGTTTGGTGTGACTCCTAGAGCATCACCCCAGTGTGATGACATCACTTCTGGTTTTGTACTGGAAGTGACTTTGCACGTTGGCACCGCACCAAAGAAATTATCCCCATCCCCCAAATGTTCCCACTGGGTTGCCGGTAGCTGGCAAACCTATGGATTGAATCTAGAACCTTCTGCATATAGAGCAGCTGTTCTCCCCATGGAGCCACGGCCTCACCATAAATCACTTTTCAGATTTCCTGGATAGGTATGCTGATTTAGAGAAAGGCTACAGTGACTAGAGTGAAAATCAATTTGTGATAGATGTCAGTATGTTGGACTGCAGAGACTCTAGTTCAAATCCCCACTTAGTCATAGAGTTCACTGGGTGATCTTAGAACAGTCACTGGCTTTCAGTCTAATCACCTTACAGGGGATTGTTGTTGTTTACACTGAAAGAGGTGGGCACCAGATATGTATTTTTCCCCCTTGGATGAAGGATGGAATAAAAAAAATGTTATTTAGAGACCTGACATTGGATATCTATATTGAAATAACAATTACAGGCACCCCTGCTTTAAAGGTTCTATTAACACAGCTTCTTTAAAAAAGTTCAAATATCCAACTTGGTCTTTGAAATCTCAGAGCAGGTTCCATTGGACACCCAGTGACCTCCCTTCCAGGCATCAATCAGGTTTAACTAATTACAACTCAAGCCTATGCATGTATACTGACAAATAACTTATATTCAGTGTAATTTCTTCCCAAGGAACTTTGCAAAGGATTGCAGCCTTAGCTTCAGTAAAGCTTTAGCATTAGATATGTTTAAGCCATTAACATCGAAATGTTATCATGCAGTCTAGATTTGTAATACTAGGCCTATTAACTTCAGTGAAAAATCTAAGTAGGGTTGCCAGCCTCCAGGTGGGGAAATCTCCTGGAATTACAACTGATCTCCAGACTACAGAGATTGTTCCCCTGGAGAAAATGGCTGCTTTGGAGGATGGACTGTATGGCATTATACCCCAAGGAGGAGGAGCAGGAGGAGGAAGAAGAATTGGTTTTTACACCCCACTTTTCTCTACCGTAAGGAGTCTCAAAGTGGTTTACAATTGCCTCAGAGTTCTGAGAGAACTGTGACTAGCCTAAGGTCACACAGCAGGCTTCATGTGGAGGAGTGGAGAATCAAACCCAATTCTCCAGATTAGAGTTCACCGATCTTAACCACTACATAGGGTTTCCAGGTCCCTCTTCACCACTGGCAGGAGGTTTTTAGGGCGGAGCTTGAAGAGGGCAGGGCTTGGATAGGGGAGGGACTTCAATGCCATAGAGTCCAATTGCCAAAGTGGCCATTTTCTCCAGGGGAACTGATCTCTATCGGCTGGAGATCAGTTGTAATAGCAGGGGATCTCCAGCTAGTACCTGGAGGTTGGCAACCCTACCACTACTCCATGCGCGCTCTTCCTCCCCTCCTCTCCCTTCCCCCAATCCCACTGTCTCCAAACTCTATCCCCTAAGGTCCAGGAATTTCCCAACCCAGAGCTGGCAAAAGTTAACCTAAGAACTACAACCGCCAATAAAGGAAATAATAATTCTATCAAGACATGATCCAGAGAAAGCTGGATGTTCTAAAGTTGCATTGAAATTGCGGGCGCTTAAAACAACAGTTAAAATTACTTTCCTATGGATTTAAATGGAAGTAAAATACACTTTCCCTCCATTTGGGGGAGCAGCCATGGCTCAGTGGTAGAGCATCTACTTTGCATGCAGAAGGGCATAGGTTCAATCCCTGGAATCTCCAGTTAAATGGATCAGACTCTGGAGAGCAGCTGCCAATCTGAGTAAACAATCCTGACCTGGATGGACCAATGGCCTGACTCAGTGTTAAGCAGATTCATTTGTGGATTGCATTAATAACTAAAAAAACAAATGGAGGCACCACAAATTCATCCAAGGCCTGACAGCTAACAGCAAATTACAGGAAGCAAAGCTGGCAGGTAATCCCCACTATAATTGACTCACACAATTTGTCAAAGTTTATAAAAGTCAGAATACAGTTGGGTACACCAGGCACACAACATTCTTTGGCACAGAAACATCATTCTGTTTCGCTCTTTTTTTATCTTCCCTCAAACACTGAGCCTGAAGAGTAACTTGAAAGCTTGCATATTGAGTGGTCAAATATTAAGGATTAAGACGGTTTGCTTGGCATCTACAAAGGCCTTTTCCTTCTCTATACAGGCTCCTACCTTGTGGAATGGGGAACCTCCAAAATTCTAAACAAAGTTATCTGTGTCTTCTAATAGCCAGGAGGCAACATCAAACTGTTCAGGTAGATCCAAAACATATCTTTCAAACATTCTTCTGTGTTGAATTTCAGAATGATATAACAACCAATGTTTGAGCATGTTGACAGTGCAATGCTAAGCAGAATGACACCTTTCTAGACCCATTGAAGTCCATAAGTTTAGAAGGGTGCGACTCTGTTTAGGATTGCACTGTTAGTTATACCAATCTCTCTAAAATATCGATCACCTGTAGCAGTATCTAGCAGATTTAATTGGATCGATGACTTGAAGTAATTGATTGGTCTCAGCGGTAATCTATAATTGACTCTTCTGAGTTTATCTGCTTCGTGATCAGACATTACATTCATATTCTACACATTTCATTATGGAGCTCAGGGTGCTGCATATGGAATTTCTCCCATATTCCGCCTCACAGCAATCCCTGTAGGGTGGGAAGGTTAAGCTGACAGACAGAGCATGAGTTTCTCCAACCACCATTTGTGAATTGCATGGCTGCACAGAGATCTGAGCCCAGGTCTCCATAAGCCTATGCCTGCCCATGAGACCACACTGCACTTCAATGTGGTGATCTTCCATGAAGTAAACAAAGTCCTGGACTCAGCTCCAAAATTTATCACTGCCCTAAAATAACTGCTTGGTGTGTGCAGAAATAACAAAGACAACAGCCCCTCTGAGAGTGTAAAAAGCCTGTTCAGATATCTCTTAAGATTAGGAGGATGGCTTCCAAAAGCAAAGCTGCAGCATTTGGGCAAGCCTATTATTCATTTTATTAGTACTTTTTAATCTCACCCTTACTCCAAGGAGCTAACAGCAATGTACTCAGTTCTCCTCTCCTCCATTTTATCCTCCCCACAATCCTCTGAGATAGGTTAGACTGAGAGTAAGACTAGCCTGAGGGCAACTAACAAACTCCTAGCATTGTAGGGATTTGAACCTTGGTCTCCTGGATCCTAGTCTGACACTCTAACCACTACACCAAGGTGGCTCTTGAGTTCTGGCGCCATGTCTTTTTTTTATAGAGTAGCCATTGTCTGAATACACTTTCAGACTAGAGGCTAACTGCTCCTACATTCTCTAATGTAACTTTAAAACACATTTTTATGCACCTTTAAAACACATTCTGCATTCTCTCCCATATTAAGTTCATCTATGTATCTAATAGCGATGTGTGGTTCCCCATCTGCGGATATCTAAATCTATGGATCAGAGCCACAAGGACACTAAATAGATCATTCTGCAAACTTGGTGGGGGCAGGTTTGCAGAAAAATACGAAAATTTTTAAAAAATACATTGAGGGGTATAAATTCCCCCCAGAATGAAAAAGTGCTGTCGGCACATGCACTTAGTTTGCTTCCATTTAGCTGGTGGTGGCGGATGAAGCCATTCCAGGCCTGCTGTGGCAGCAGCAAATGCTCCAGCCACAGAGCACCTCCCAGACACCGATGCTGCTGTAGTGTCAGGCTTCAGCAAATGCACGGCGTTTCAGGCAATAGAACTCAAATCCAGACAGAGCAGCGATTCAAGGATTTATTCTGAAAGTCAGTGATTTCAGTAAAGAGACGAGCAAGGCTGGAATACATGACTGGGGGAGTATGGATACATATATAGCGCTGATACAATAGGGTTACAGGAACAAAGAGACAATGTAGTTGTTTCCTGCCGGTAACGACTTAAGTAAAACTGAACAGAAACAATTGTGAGCAATCAGTGGAGGAGATGGCCGAGCTCTCGGCTTTGTGTGCGGGACCCGATATCAGATCGGATATTTACACGGGCGGGTCCCAATACAATTGTAAATCCCTGGCCGAAGCTCATGTGCAAAACGGGGGGGAAAGGAGTGCATGGAGAACTCCATCTTGTTCGCGGGGAAACCATCTTGTTTGGGAACGGAGCTGTCAGAAGCCCTATCTGACATGTAGCCAGGCTCAAATGTGGGTGGTGGGGCCTGGAGCCATGCTTGGCTCAGTTGGGGGAGGAGATGGGATCCCCCCACGAATCTCATGGGGCCCCCACTAGTGGCAATCTGGGAGAGCCAGCATGGTGTAGTGGTTAAGAGTGGTGGGGAACCGGGTTCGATTCCCCACTCCTCCACATGAGCAGCGGACTTTAACCTGGTGAACCAGGTTGGCTTCCCCGCTACTACACATGAAGCCAGCTGGGTGACCTTGGGCTAGTCACAGCTCTCTTAGAGCTCTCTCAGCCCCACTGGTAGAGAAAGTCAGCATATAAAAACCAACTGCTACTCCTCTTCTTCTTCTCCTTCTCCTTCTAATTCTTCTTCTTCTAAAAACTATTATAATAAGTTGTCATTTGTATGATAGCCAGAGTATGGTGTCGTTCTGGGCAGATCCTGACAAATTCTTAGAATACTGAGCCATGGCCTGGGAGACCCAGCTTCAAATCCCCCTTTGCCTATGAAGCAAAGATTCTCAGGCTAGTCCCTCCTCTTGGCCTAACCTGCCTCACAACCTAACCTGCCTGTGAGCCAGGCAGCACAGACTGCAGACAAAGATCCACTGCAACATCCTACAAGGAATGCACTATCGTCCCCAGCAAGTGAATTTCAAAATGTGGGTAACACCACGGGGGAGGTGGGAGGTTTGGCAACTTGAAAAGCAGGTAGGAGGTACAAGTAAATACTACCTGTAGATCGCCATCACCTGAACCTACACGCTGCCTATTGCAATGGTAGAGGATTACAAACTGCTATCCCTGTCTTACAAGAGCCAGCGTGGTATAGTGGTTAAGAGTGAGAACCCTGATCACTGCTGGTGTGACAAACCATTCAGGCCGCTTTACATGGAAGAGAGATGAAGGAAAAGAGCTGCCGGGATTAACAGCAGCACGCCCAGCAATCGACGTCATAAGCCCAGGAGGACCTGACTGGATGGGAAGAGGAGTTTGAACAAAAGACTCTCGAGAGAGAATCTGGCCAAAAGTAATAGTGCCTCCTTTAATTTTTACATACACTGTTCAGATTAATCTTACTTTGCCAGTTCTTCAACAGTTGAGTCCATGCTGAATGGATCATTTACTCTCCTGGCTGCATCTTGTTTTCATCTGTGCTACAATATATGTAACACACCCTGTTTTGGAATGCAAGGGTCTTCATATAATAGGAACTCTCTCTGCAATAACTGAAATAATGCCTCCCCCTTCTGCTGTTTACAGTTTAGGTTTCTATATTTGCCAATTTACTGCAAGTCTTCAAAAGTAGACTCTGACGCGAGAAAGTTTATGCCACAATTAATCTGTTGGCCTTTAAGGTGCTATAAATTTCTCTGGAAAACATCATTATGGCCAGTTTGTGCTTAGTGGTTCAAAATATACAGCACCAGCTGCAGTCTGTGAAATGGTCAGCTACGCAATGCACTGTGGGTGCCTCAGTGATCCTACACGTACATTGGCATTGGGGTGTCCTAGAGATTACATGCATCCATCCCCCACTCAGACATTTAACTTCTGCAAACTCTGGAGACCATTCTAGAAACTCATGCTAACAAAGCATCCCCAAATGCAAAATGAGAGAACAGTGATTTACTTGGGACACGTAGTAGAAAATAAGGAGAATTAATGTGCACTAAATGGACGTGGATGGCCTAAGATACATTAACCAGATTCAATATGCATCTCAAAGGTAGAAACATACAATACCATATTTTATGGTGGGAAGAAACATTTTCATCACTGTCAACTGGATGTAGGGTATGAGCTTGGGCTGTCTTGAAGTGGCTCTGGGTGGGTGATTGATTGGAAAGATTTACCTGCTGTTGCAAAACAGCTGCATTTTTTTCTGTTGAGTCCCCTGTGTAAGCCATGCCACTCCTGTTCTATGAGCTGGAACAATGACTTGATGCTGAATTTGGATTGGGAATCATCGTTTATTTATAGCATTTTTATACCAACATTAAATAAAATATGCAACATATAAAAGTCAATAAAAGGAACATTAAAAAAAAATAGCAAAAGTACCCAGACCACCTACTGAAACTAAGCCTGAACACATGAAGCTGCCTTACACCGAATCAGACCATTGCTTCATCAAAATCAGTATTTTCTCCTCTGGCGGGCACTAGGTCTCCAGGGCCTTGGGTACAGGTCTTTCACATCACCTCCTACTTGATCCTTTTACTTAGAGTTGCTGGGGATTGAACTTGGGACCTTCTGCATGCCAAGCACATGCTCTACCACTGAGCCATAGCCCCTCCCCATGTAACCAGAATGAATACATATTCTTCTCCTAGTTATCTCTGCCACACGTCCTTCCCTTCTTTGCCTTCTTATACTTTGTAAAGCACCATACAAGCTGATAGCTCTCTGGAAGAGGAAGAGACAACAACAATAATAATTCAGAACAGGAGTTGCTGGGAAATGAACCTGGGACCTTCTGCTTTGCATGAAGAAGGTCCCAGGTTCAATCCCTAGCAACTATAGTTTGTTTGCTTGCTTGTTTTTTAAGGATATGGTAATAGGTGATATGAAAGACCTCTACCTGAGACTCAGGAGATGGGGAGAATGCCCAAGAGAGCTGCTGCCAGTCAGAGTAGACAACATTCACCTAAATAGATGAATGATCTGACTCAGTATTAAGCATGGGTATAATCTCTACCCTGCCAACAGCAAATAAACACTTCCCCCAGACCAGCTATTCCAGATTTATCTGGTCTTATTACCATGTTTTGTCAGGAAATCTGCTTAACTCTTTCAAAAGGGATCCATGACCTCAAAAAGAACACAACAGAGATAGTGCCTACTTGAGCTATTTTGTGTGTCTATATTGCTTTGCCTCTGGCAACATGCTTTGGCTTCTTCATATCCCAGTCACTTCCTGTGGGCCCTTTTATCTTAAATAAGTGTGACCTCCTGCATACCTCTTCATCCTAGGTTCAGTTCTCCCAGTTGGTGAGAACATGCTAATTTCTCAGGGCCATTTATAGCCAGCTTGTTACTCTACCCTGCAACAGGATTCTCCCAGTAAATGATACCATTTGAAGTTTGCCTGCTGTGGAGTGAATGCAAAACCCCTCCAAAGATGCGGTCATGATTTAAATAAACACAGACACTGGCTCCTTAAGAAGCCCTCTAGTTTCAGCACACATCAGCATTCTGTCCTTTATACACCCACATTGGATGACTAATCCTTTCAGTGTATCTGAATCCCCTTGGTTGTCTCACTGAAGTGTGTTTAAATAGGAGGGAATGTAAATAGCAATAGCAAATGAGGCTCAAAAGGTTCTGGTACATTGTCCGGAGCCCTAATCCCCCCATTGTCCCATGGACCATAAGGAAGTGAACTGTGTTGAATTAACATCAGTGTATGTCACATGCGGATCTAGGCCTTTGAAGGCCTTCAACCCCTCAAGGCTCGTGCCTTTTGTTTGAAAATGTAAAACCTCAGGATGCATTTGGTGCATGTAAATGTAAAACCTCAGGATGCATTACATTTAACTAGATACAGGAGATTAGGATAATAGGCTTAACTTTCTTCTGAGGATGTCATCAGCCGGCCCATTTGGTTACTTGGCTTTGTTATGGACATTGGAGCAGCAGCCAAGTGTAACTGGAGCTGGTATGGAAAGGAAGAGATACCACTGGGAAGACGTTTTTACAAAAAAAGTGATCTGAAGAAGTGAGCTGTGGCTCACGGAAGCTCATACCCTGCCAGAAATTTTGTTAGTCTTTAAGGTGCTACTGGACGCTTGCTCTTTTCTATTTTTACAAAAGTTATGCTCATTCTATTCCAGCTTCTCACAATTCACACACACAAAAAGGATATGATTTGAAGGATTTGTGTTGAATCAAATGAGAACAGGTCTCGTCCAACCTCTGCAGATTCAGACAGATCTTTGATGACACTCTTGTGTGTGTGTTAAGTGCCATCAAGTTGCTTCCAACTCATGGTGACTCCATGAATCAATGCCTTCCAAAACATCCTATCCTTAACAACCTTGCTCAGGTCTTGCAGACTGAGGGCTGTGGTTTCCTTTATAGAGTCTCATGTTGGGTCTTCCTCGTTTCCTGCTGCCTAGTGCCTTCAACCTTTTCTAGCATTATTGTCTTTTCCACTCTTGGGGAGTGACGCTCTTAGGGAGAACAAATAATAGTCTTGTGGCCACCTAAAGATTAAATAACAAAGACTATTGGGACACCTTCAAGACTAATTAATATATCATGGCACAAGCTTTCATGAACCAGGACCCTCCCATCACATTCATTTTCGTGAGCAAGCTTATGACACCATCCATGCGTTAGTCTTTAATGTTTTACAATAGCAAACAGGAGTCAAAGGCCACCTTAAAGACTATCTCCAGGTATACTGGTTACTCAGAGTTATGCCAACATCATTCTGTATTACCCTGGCATGGGGCTTCCTTGCTAGCCTAGGTAGTTACTATGATGGCCTTAGTATTAATAGCAAGGCAAAGTGACCTGTCTTACCTGGCTGTGTTTAGGAATTTTTCTCCCAGCCAAGCTCTAATATTGGAAGCTAGCTAAACTAGGGATCCTGGAAGTTTTTTTGCCATCTTCTGGGCATGGAGCAGGGGTTACTGGGGGTGTGGCGGGGAGGTAATTGTGAATTTCCTGCATTGTGGAAGGGGTTGGACTAGATCCCTTCCAACTCTATGATTTTATGATTCTAAGCTGGGATACTGAAATCAAGAGAGTGTAGCAAGGTAAGGTGGGTGGGAAAGGAAAGCTCTTCTGGTTTAAAAATAGACTCGCACAATCCTTGGAAGATCCTGGGGGGAAAGGAAAAGCTTACAGCCAATGGAGTCACATCTCCCTGGGCCCACTTTGCAATCAAGAATGCTAATTGCCTGCAAAAATGGGAAGTCTTTTCCCTATCTGCCTTAAATTTGGCCAGGAGGATCTATTTTGGGAAGAGTACAATTTTAAGAGATTTACCGTATATCCCAACAGGATGGAAAATAAACAGCGGGAAATGTTTCATGCTGAAATCGATGGAAATCAATAAAGAACAGATTATTGAAAATGAACAGGCGTAATATAACTGTCATCAATACAACAAACACACTAAAGAGTGCTGTGGTTTGCAAGCCGAATGATTATGCAGGTTTTGGAGACAGTAGGGTTGGTTTGATCAGAGTCTTTCAGTGCAAACCTGAGTGGGAGGGATAGTTGGGTCGGGCCCAGGGATGGCATAGCCATGCTGCCTCCTGAGTGGCTTATTGGCCCGAAAATACAAGTCAAAACTGTAATTTGTTAAAAACCCTGTGAAACTCCTCCATAGAGTTTCACGGAGATACATCTGCCTTTTTGCTGGCACAAATTCACACTGGCTAAAGGGGACGTTCCTAGGGCTTTGGGAACAGCCTCTCTGATGCCCTCTTCTGCCACCAGGAATGCCCTCTTTGACAACGGCGCAAACCCTTGTACTGGGGAAATGCTGCCACAATGTAGGGTTGCCAGGACCCTCTTCGCCACCAGTGGGAGGTTTTTGGGAAAGAACCTGAAGAGGGCAGGGTTTAGGGAGGGGAGGGACTTCGATACCATAGAGTCCAATTGCCAAAGCAGCCATTTTCTCCAGGTGAACTGATTTCAATCGGCTGGAGAGCAGTTGTAATAGCAGGAGATCTCCAGCTAGTACCTGGAGGTTGGCGACCCTACCGCAGTGGCAGTACTACATGGCGCTTCTGCACCACTACCCAGTGTTGGCATAAGTGGCCCTGCGCCGGCATCCACGCCAGTTAAGCTGGCGCAAGTGGCACTTACACCAGTGCAGGGGTCACGCCAGCTCCTGAGCTGCCCCCCCCTTCAAGATTAGGCTGCACATACAAGCAGCAGACCAAAGAGGCTGGTATCTCAGCTGCTTCTGATTGGCTCTTAGCCAGAAGTCTAACACTGGGGAGAAATTCACAGGGCCATCCTAAGCAGACCTACACCCTTCAAGTCAATGGGATCTGGAGGAAGTGACTTTGCTTAGAGTGGCAGCATCAGCCACTGAGAGCAAAAAAACAACTTGGGATCCCCAGTGAAATTAAAAATCTGCTTACCCCAGATTTTATTAAATACTGCTAAAAGTCAGTCCATGGGGACAAGAGGTCTCTGGAAAAGTGACATCTAAATGTTCTAAACAATGAATAATTCTGTTTTCATACTTTTAACTTGATTAGCTGTTATGTAAAACACAGACGGATTTGAAAGGAATTGTGGGAAGAGGGAAATCCCATTTTGATTCCCCCCTCCTCGCCTCATTTGCTCTCCTTGCTGCCTTCTCCTCATCTTCCTCCTCCTCCCGGTCTTGTCTTCTTTTCTGCACCACCGTAGCCTTCATGCAACTTTCTAGGTTGCTGTGGAAACTCATGATCATGCCCAGCCTCCAGGATTGCTTTAACATTCTTTTTAAATACACACACACACACACAAATACCGAGAAAACATAATTCTTCTGCAAACTTGGGTGACTTCTGATAGTCTTGGCTGGCCCCATTTTGT
The DNA here is from genome assembly GCF_029931775.1 of Euleptes europaea. Classification (NCBI taxonomy): domain Eukaryota; kingdom Metazoa; phylum Chordata; class Lepidosauria; order Squamata; family Sphaerodactylidae; genus Euleptes; species Euleptes europaea. The sequence continues at coordinate 29,139,973 of NC_079316.1, read as the reverse complement.
ATGGATCTGGGTGTCCTAATCTGCCCTTCCCAGTTAGATATATAGTGTGGTGTAGTGGTTAAGAGCGGTGGTTTGGAGTGGTGGACTGATCTGGAGAACCAGGTTTAATTCTCCACTCCTCCACATGAGCGGCGGAGGCTAATCTGGTGAACTGGATTTGTTTCCCCACTCCTACCCATGAAACCAGCTGGGTGACCTTGGGCAAGTTACAGCTCTGTTAGAGCTCTCTCAGCCCCACCTACCTCACAGGGTGTCTGTTGTGGGGAGGGGAAGGGAAGGTGATTGTAAGCCGGTTTGAGTCTCCCTTAAGTGGTAGAGAAAGTGGGCATATATAAACCAACTCTTCTCCTCCTCCTCCTCCCCCCCAAGCAATTGTGGGGGGAAAAGAACTATGTGGTCCTGAACTTTGGTCTAAGAATAGTCATTGTGCAGTGGCCTCCCAGCTCACCCACTGGAGTAAAAAACATCCACTTGTGGGGCCATTCTCCTATTATACAATTTTAAAAATAAGAGCCAGTATGATGTACTGGTTAAAGTGTCCAGCTGGGACACAGGTTCAGATCTCCACTCTGCCATGAAAGTTTGCTGGGTGACCTTGGGCCAGCCACACACTCTCAGCCTAACCTACCTAACCTCACAGGATTGTTGCAAGGATAAAATGGAGAAGCGAGAAACACATTGCTACCCTGAGCTCCTTGGAGGAAGGCTGGGATAAAAATATGCTAGACGGATCCAATAAAATGAGAACTGACCTTAAGACGGATCATAATTGCAAAACAAAAAACTTCCTGATAGTGGTGTATCATTTGTCCCTAAATGCCTCAAAAGTGAATCAGAGGGGGAGATTAAGGAAATTCCCTGGCATTACACAACTAGCAAACACATGCTATGACATCAAGTCAGCCGACATGTAAAACAAACTATCGTCAATGGGCAGATAACATGCTCATCAGCAGCTAGAAATTCTAGCTTTACAATGAAGTATTGTCTCAAACCTTATCTATGTCTTTGCTTCCTCTATTACTTTCTTATAGCTAACAAAAAGGACCGTGAGCTAGCATAATGTCTCCATCTGCAGGCTATGACAAACAGGTAATGTCTTGTGGGTGACGGCACTGCACTAGCCTGGTGGTATTGACTGTAAGGCCACAGAAAACACACCCAGGAGGGGAATTCTGAAAAGGATTGGCAAAGAGCCAGTTCAATCCTAAACAGAGTTTACTTCAGTGGATTTAGAAGGGTACAAGTGGGAACCCGCAAGGACTTGACGGAGGCATCTCATCATTCCCCCCTCCCCCACTGTTTCCTCTTTCCTTTTCTGAAAGACCACAGCCTCTACCCTTTTCCTGCTTCCTTCTCACTTTCTAGGGTTGCCAACCTCCAGTTGGGGACTGGTGATCCCCTGGGATAACAACAGATCTCCCAACTAGAGATCAGTTCCCCCTTATGGTTGCCAACTCCAGGGTGGGAAATTCCTGGAGCTTTGGGGGTAGAGCCTTGGGAGGGCGAGGTTTCAGGAGGGAAGCAGCACCAGCAGGGTATAATGCCATAGAGTCCACCCTCCAAAGCAGTCATTTTCTCCAGGGAAATTGATCCCTGTCATCTGGAGATCAGTTATAATTCTGGGTGATCTCCAGCCCCCATGTGGGGGTTGGCAAGCCTAGTTCCTCTGGAGGAAATGGCTGCTTTGGATGGTGGGGTCTATGGCATTATACCCCTCTGAGGTCCCTTTCCTTCTGAAACCCCACCACGCCCCTGCTCAACCCCCCAAATCTCTAGGAATTTCCTAACCTGGAGTTGGCAACCCAAACAGCCAAACTACTTTTGTCTGCCTCTTTGTCTTAAGTCGTCCATCTCTCCTCCCCCTGAGCCTCTACCTTGAAAAACTACAGACTTTCTCCACAGAGGGGTTCAAATCAGCTTACATTAGTCTCCTCTCCTCCTGTTTTGTCTGCACAACAATCCTTATGAGGTAGGTTAGGCTCAACGTATGTGACTGGTCCAAAATCACCCAGTGAGCTTCCACATCAAGATGGGGATTTGAACCTGGGTCTTGCAGTCCCTGCCCTGAAGCTCTAACAGCTATATCACACTGGCTTTCATTGGGTGGCTGCTGTTGAACACTAGCAAGCAGCCAGGCCCTGTTGAGTCATGCAAATTAGGTAGTATCAAGTCACCCAGAAGCTGCTGCCAGGCCTAGTGTTGCCAACCTCCCAGTGGGACTTGGAGATCTCCCAGAATTACAACTGAACTCCAGATGGCAGAGAGTAATCCCTCTGGAGAAAATGACTGCTTCAGACGGTGGACTCTATATATTCAGCTGAGCCCCCAAATCCTGCCCTCCACAGACTGCACCACAAAATCTCCAGGAATTTCCCAACCTGGAGCTGCCATCTCTAGTCAGACCTGGCCCCAATGAGTCCTCCCTCAAAGGCCAAAATAGGCCTAAAAAGGGCTCTGCCCCTCCCCCTGCCTTTTACTGAGAGAACCAAGCCTGCAATTCTGTGGTTGCCTAGCAACGGCCACTGAGAGAATAACTGCTTAAAGCTACAGCCTCTCCTTTTACAATTTTTGGGTTTTTTAAACCCCTGAATGCATTATTTTAGATTTCACATTTTTCTGCAAACCTGGGGCCCTTTCCACATTTGGAGAAAGATTTGTCTTGCCCATTCACAGTTCCAGTCACCAGATTTAAGTATCCTCAAATTTGGCTGACTTTGCTATTAATATATTAGATAACTCTGTTTATAGTGTTGCCAATTTGCTGCTGAGGGCAAGCTCCTGTTTTCTACCGCCACTCCTGAGGCCAGCAGGGGGGGAAAATGTTTACAAAAAATGCCATTGCTATTGGTGTGATATAATTTCCAGGGAAAAATCTAGAAGTGACATCAGTCTGCTCTAGGAATTGCTGGAAACTCTATGATTCTACCACAGAGTTTGTGGCAATTCCTATAGAGGCATGACTTTACTTTTGGGTTTTCCCTGGAAGTGATGCTGTCATCAACTGTGTTCCCCCTGTCCCAGCCTCCCTGGACTCCTGCCAGTTGCCAGGCTATGCCAGGCCCAACCTATTTAGGATTGAACTGCAAAGGTTTTATTCCTACACTGGTACAATTTCTTGAGGGTTTCCCCCCCTGTAGGCTTCAACCTTGTCAAAAGGTTTCCTGTGAGAAAAGGCTAAAGAGTTTGGGACTTTTCAGTTTCATGACTTGTCTTAGGGCGAACATGATTAGGATGTAACCTTCCTGCTTTTAGAAGCAAAATGCAAATTGCTAAATTTTGGGAAAGCAAATTTCCATTTGCCATAAATCAGTGATACCCACTCAGTGGCTCTTTCAACATGCCACTTATGGCTCTTCGGAACGCCATTCCCCTATGTGGCATCTGCTCAATGGCCAAGGCCATTGCCCAGAGGAACCAACCCTGAAACACATCAACAACCTCTGGTAATGTGATGGGTATCTTCCCCTCACAAATTACCACATTTTCCTTCACACTCTTGAAATTTAGTGTAAAGGGCTTCTAGATCAATGGACAGGGCAGAGTTCTTTTTAGAAATTAAGCTCTGCTCTTTTTTGCTGTCTTTTGGCAAAGAAAAAGATTGGAATTAGTTAACAGGCAAGAGTTTTCCTCAGGGTTTCAAGAAGCATGAGGCGGATATGCTTATTTAATTAATTTGTCTTGAGCAAGGACAGGAAGTTGTTCTCGCCACAAGAGAACAAGAAAAGGACTTTCCAGGAGCATATTATGTAAATCCCATTGAAATTATTCTGAGGAACCCCTGAGCACATGCTTTGTAGACAATAATGTCTTTTCCATACTTAGTTCTGATGCTGCATTGCTCTTTCCCCATGGAAAGAAGGAACGTGGAGGTCCAAAGTGAAAAAATTCTCCCCTATCTCACTTTACCTCTCTTTGATCTATCTCCTCAGGGATTTTTCTCCCAGTCTATAAACTGAGATTAAAGCTGAACTGCTTGAAAAAGGCAATCAGTTGCAAGAGATTAAAACAGAAGAGAGGAAATATTTCCACTCCCACCCCGATAGTCACATGAACACACGAAGCTGCCTTATATTGAATCAGACCCTCGGTCCATCAAAGTCAGTATTGTCTACTCAGACCGGTAACGGCTCTTCAGGGTCTCAGGTAGTGGTCTTTCACATCACCTACTTGCCTAGTCCCTTTAACTGGAGATGCCGGGGATTGAACCTGGGACCTTCTGCATGCCAAGCAGGGGCTCTACCACTGAGCCACGGTCCCTCCTTTTGAGTTTACTCAGATGTCCCCTCTATCGTTGGTTCTCGTAGGTTATCTGGGCTGCGTGACCGTGGTCTTGGTATTTTCTTTCCTGACGTTTCGCCAGCAGCTGTGGCCGGCATCTTCAGAGGAGTAACACTGAAGGACAGTGTCTCTCCTTCAGTGTTACTCCTCTGAAGATGCTGGCCACCGCTGCTGGTGAGACGTCAGGAAAGAAAATACCAAGACCACGGTCACGCAGCCCGGATAACCTACGAGAACCAATGAACTCTGACCGTGAAAGCCTTCGACAATGTCCCCTCTATCGTCCACTTTAATCTGAACAGGACAGACACATAATTAAACAAAACATAGCTGCCACAGTGGGATCGAAGATAGCTCTTCTGACTTATGTTTGCCAACTCCAGGTTGGAAAATTCTTGGGGTTTTGGAGGGTGGAGCCTGAGGAGGATAAGGTTCAGGGAGGAGAGGGACTTCAGTGGAGTCTAATGTTATAGAGCCCACTTTCAAAAGCAGCCATTTTCTCTAGGGGAACTAATCTCTGTAGCCTGGAGATCAATCATATTTCTGGAAGCTCTCCAGGCCATACCTGGCGATTCACAACTTCACTCCTGATACAGAGTCAGAAGTCCTGTTGTTTGCCTGAAATAATTTTATCTGGATTTTTATGTTTCCTGAATCTGCTTAGTGATGTCACATTGACTCACATTTGTTTGTGTTCAAAAGGTTAACATTCATGTGTTTTGAAAAATACCAGCCTTATCGTTATCACTATAGGAGGGGCCACACCCTCTTCAGGAAAAAACTGATTGCTGTGCTGGTTTATTACAGCAATGATGGTTTTTCAAGGCAAGAGACGTTCAGAGGTGTACAGAGGTTGCTTACCATTGCCTGCCTCTGTATATCAACCCTGGTATTCCTTGGTAGTCTCCCTTCTAAATACTAACCGGGGTCTACCCAGCTTAGCTCAGATAAGGGTAGCCTGAGCTATCCCGGTCAGGGTTTCTGAAAGCAAATTCTATCAAATAGACCTGAGAATGGTTCTGAATAAACCTGGTTAGAATAGCGATTTAAGTCTGCTTCTAAACACAGAAAAAAGTTGATGCCCACCAGAACATATCACTACATTTGTATGGGCTATCAGTTTGCAGTGTTTAGGAGCCAGTGTGGTATAGTGGTTAAGAGCAGTAGTTTGGAGTGGTGGATTCTAATCTCGAGAAGCAAAGTTGATTCCCCACTCCTCCACATGAGCAGCGGACGCTAATCTCGTGAACTGGGTTGGTTTCCCCACTCCTACACATGAAGCCAGCTGGCTGACCTTGGGCTAGTCACAGCTCTCTTAGAGCTCTCTAAGCCCCACCTACCTCACAGAATGTCTATTGTGAGGAGGAGAAGGGAAGGTGATTGTAAGTCGGTTTGATGCTTCCTTAAATGGTAGAGAAAGAGGGCATATAAAAACCAACTCTTCTTCTTCTTAATATTTTTTTTAAAAAATGTTGCCAACCAAAACTACTCTTAGCACCCCTTGTAAAAGTAACCCAGAAGCAGCACAGACACCCTATCCTGTCCTCATGAAGTACAACTTTTCATTTCCGTACAGATTTTGGAAACTGTCATCCATTAACTTGAAGTTTTAATTTGATGCTGGAAGTAGTAATCTAAATTACCATAATCACTAACCCATCAATTATTTTACTCAGTAATAATGCATTACACGCAAACATATCGAAGCAGTAATGGTTTGAATTTTATTCCAAAGGGCAGGTCGGGTAAGCAACCATCTTTTCATTCTTTAATCTCTGAACCTGCCTGGTACTTGAAGAAATTGCGGCGTTATCTTAAAAGACACATGTTCCAATTTTGTAATAATCTGTCATAATTATTTATTAATGTGATATGCTGCAGTGTAAGTTGTGCTCAGCTAGTGGGCACTACCCAGGCAAAGGCAGCCCGATAAGACTCCCACACACTTCATTTTCTTCCCAGCTAATGAGAAATTTCTATGGAATTCACATTTTGTATTAATGTCAAGGGGGCTTAAAAAAACCCCAACTCGTCAGTGTTTAATTTTGTTTTAAATGTTTTGCTTATTTTATGCTTGTTGGACTTAATCCACTCAGAGCTTCCAGTGAACCTGGGGGTGGGGAAAAAGAACCTCATTCGCTTCAGGCACTTTACAGAAGAGAGCAGGAAACTGCAGTAAAAGCTCCTTCAGTTTACTCCAAAGGTGCCTGAAACTGCGACCTGACAGAACCATATAATTTAGCAACGAGGAGTGGTAAGCACTGCCTTGGAGACAAGGCCAGGTTGACTCCAAAATTCCAGAGAGTGCTATGATTGATATCAACAAGTGAAAGCCAGGAGTTTTGGACAAACAAACAAACATGATTCTTAGTCTTTGGATGGGAAAAAAACACACCCTTGCACATCAGCCACGGCTGCCTCTTACCTAACTGCTTCACCCTTTTCTTTCCATTTGCCTTTGAAGTCCACTGTTCCTCTGCTATTTGGAACCTAAAGATGTCAGGGATTTGGGCGGGGGGCATCCCTGTGCCTTTAACTGAGGCCTAGCATGAGAAATGAAGCAGATGAAGCTTTTCCTGGTATGTGCAAAGGAAGGCACAGTAGTAGAGCCAGACAGAACAAAACCCCACCCTAGTTTTGCCAATCTCCAGGTGGTGGCTGGAGATCTCCTAGGGCTGCCAACCTCCAGTTACTAGCTGGAGATCTGCTATTACAACTGATCTCAAGCCAACAGATATCAGTTCACCTGGAGAAAATGGCCGCTTTGGCAATTGGACTCTATGGCATTGAAGTCCCTCCCCTCCCCAAACCCCACCCTCCTCATGCCACCCCAAAAACCAGTGGCAAAGAGGGATCTGGCAACCTTAAGATCTCCTGGGATTACAACTAGAGTTGCCAACCTCCAGGTAATAGTAGAAAACTACTCACTATACAGTTAACAAACAATTGTAGGAAAGAAACAGTAGAGACTCAATTTATATCAAACAATGTATTCTGTGCAACTAACTATGAAACTAAGTGCAACAAAAACAATACAGGTGGTTACATATAATGTACATATATATACAAGTTAGTCAAATTGACAAACAATGACGTTTTAGCATAATAGCTCTCTCCAAAGGAAATGAAGACCAAAGAGTCCAAAGAGTCCAAATAGAAGACGTAGGTGGATATCCTAGCATCTATGATGGCAAAGGTTGCTCCAAAAGTGTTCAATGGCAAAGGCGAAAGGAAAGAGGAAACACTATTACGGATATTCGTAGAGCTTATACAAAATGTATAATATCATATTAATATTCATAGGCTGATGAAGCTATGCTATGGTGAAAGCGCTACGAATATCCATATTTAATTAATTAATTTAATTAATTTGTCTTGAGCAAGGACAGGAAGTTGTTCTCTCCACAAGAGAACAAGAAAAGGACTTTCCAGGAGCATATTATGTAAATCCCATTGAAATTATTCTGAGGAACCCCTGAGAACATGCTTTATAGACAATAATACCAGGGTTGCCAGGTCCCTCTTCGTCACTGGCGGGAGGTTTTTGGCGTGGAGCCTGAGGAGGGCGGGGTTTGGGGAGGGGAGGGTATTCACCTAGGGTATTCACCTAGACCTCTGTTTAAACCACAGAACTGAACCTGCCGAATTTATTTGGTGATCGCCTGAACTCGCCGAATTCTGCTCGTCATTTTCCCGCCTTTTTTTGAATTCGGTTCCTCCCGAACTGAAAACCGCCGAATAGGGGGAAATTCGGTTGTTTTTTCGGTTCGTGATGAACCGAATTGACAGCCCTAATCCAAAGATCAACAGAAGTCAGAACTCCTGCATGAAGAGGCTTCCCCGTTCACTGAGTGAACTGACCTGCATTGAAGCAAACAGAGAAACATGACATTGCAAGCCGTTGAGGTGGGCCAAAACATTTCATTAGACTGAATGATAAAAAACCAAAAACAAACAAAAATCTGTGGGAGGGGAGAGAGAACAACAGAAGTCAGAGGCCTCTTAATACGCCTTATAGTCAAGGCCTAAAACAATTTGATTTCTCACCTTTTTGGGGGTTTTTTAACCCCCACTCTGATGAAGAGGTGTGTGAGAACCCAAAGCTTGCACACTGTTTTGTGTTGAGGTAGGTGGTTCTAATAAAAGGTATTATCTGGTTGTTGTTTTTTCCTTGGGACCAATGCAGCTACCTACAACAGATGGAATGACTGTCTCCAATGTACCCTCAGTTGTTGAACTAGCTGGTCCCTTAGCCCCCACTTTCCTTATTCAGATCAGAGGAGAGAGACAGCTTCAGCCAACAACTGTGATATGCCTCTTCTTTCTTTCTTTTCTGTCCTTTGAACAACTGATTGGAGATTAGAGGTAGCCAGTGTGGGCAGGGAGTGTCATCAGGGAAATGCGGCTCAAAACCCACACAACATGACACCGCTTTTCTTGGCTATTGCTTGACACAATTTCTCGTTTCACATTAAAGGTCCTCTGTAGCATACCTGCAGAGCTGCGAGGATATTGACTTTGATGTTCAAGAAAGAGCAGCCTTCTAGCCCTTATGGTGAGAGGCATGAATAATGCATCTGCTGAAGGCACACGTACCAGACGGAGTCATGGGGTGGGAAATGTCCGATAAAAGACACAGGTACCAACAGAGTGCCGGTATGGCCTGGATTCCTTTCTATCCTATCCTCTAATGGCAAAATGGCACATAATAATGGTCTATTACTATACCTTTCAAAACCTTGGATTCTGCTTTTGTTTAGAATAGAATCAAACTTTTTTAATATGTATCAGGCAAAGGGGGGGGGAAGAGAATTCCCTGTCCTCACCCAATCTCCATTTATTGGGCCATTCTGATTTCACTATCACAGCAACTGGAGAGGATTAGCATAAAGCATTAGCAGAAAAGCAATGTTAGAATTCTTTAACAGTCCATTATTAAGCCATATGAAGAAAATTACAAGGGTAAATGCTTTTATGCCCATTTGTTGCAAGCGTCCGCCCTTGCTAAGGATAATGACCTTCATGGTCTTAATTCACTGAAAGGTTAAAACAATACCTTGATAGGAATAGAGAAATGAACAGATAAATGCTCCCCCGTGGTAATTAACTAGGTGCTTTCTATGTAGAATATTTGCTCAGTCATTTTCTTTCCTGATAAATGTGGATCTAACGTCCCCCTTTCCCCTCCCTCTACCCCCTCTGTCTCACTCACTCACTAAAACACAGTGGTTGTATTCCTAGACAAATACAATTAATCTACTTTTTTTTTGTTCAGTCTGAACTGAAGCCATACTTAATGACTAAGAGGATGGCGGGGGGAGCCTGTCAAACAGGATTATTCAAAATGGGGGGAGGAAGCTAAGTGGATTTAAAATTGCAACCTGTCATTGCCTTCTGCAAGTCATTTTGGAATTGCTGAAAACCAGAATATCATTCGAACAGAAACATAACATCTAAGATGAAAAGAGTGGGGAGTGGAGGAGGAAGACCTGTAGGAAAAAGAATTGGTCTGTTAAGGTTAGCTGAAAAGGTTAGCTGAAAAGGCTTATGGGGGATCGACATGAAAATGCAACACGTTCCTAGTAAAAACCTTCCAGCTGGTGCTAGGACCACGAAAGCCTTCGGCCTGGCTCCTGCAATGGTATACTGGACAATCAGATGGCAGCAAGGTTGCCAGCTCTAGGTTTGGAAATACCTTGAGATTTTGGGGGTAGAGCCTGAGGAAGGCAGGATTTGAGGAGGGGAGTGACCCATTTTCTCAAGGTGAACCGATCTCTGTTGCCTGGAGGTCAGTTGTAACAGAGGGCGATCTCCAGCCAGCCACTACCTGGAGGTTGGCAACCCTAGGTGGCAAAGATCTGGTAGATGGACTGCAACATTTCCGCCAATGGGTGAGGATCATAGTGGAACAAATTTTGGAATGCTTCCCTATGTTAAGGTCTTCCTGCAAGCCGAAAACCAGCAGAGGGTAGGTGAAATCTTTCTCCTGTGCTACTCTTCGAGTTTTTATATATATATATATGTCAAGGAACCAGGGATGCTCAGAACTTTGACAAGAACATGACAGCCATGCAAACTTACCATGATCAAACTGCTCGTTTCCTTTCAAGTCAGCCCCCCTCACTGAAACACTTTGATACTTTTACTTGAAGTTCAGATGCAGCACTCAAATTTGTGGCTGAACAGTAAGCTATCTGTGCTACAGTAGCATGGCTATATTGTACTTTGGAACATAAGATATATTTATATCTCATGTGGAAGCTTTTGTATCTGTGTACTCAGTGGACTAAATCTTCTCAAGAGCTGGAGGAGAAGGGCCCCCAAAGTGATGGTCTGGTCGTTAAGATGCTCCTGGGTAGTCAGATGCATCACTGAAATTACCTAAAGAACTGTAGATGCTTTTTGCATCGACACAGCTGGCAGCAAGTACCATGTTGATATATGCACAGAACTGGTACCTGGAACTTCTATTACATCTGTCTTGATGGCTTGCATTGGCTGCCAATTTGTTTTCGGGGCTCAATTAATTATGTTTGGTTTGAACTATAAGGCTGTTCACAGCCTACAGAACACATGTCTGAATGGCTTGTCCCAGGTAGCAACAGTTTATGCACAACAGTTGATACAGATAACAACTCCATTCTGTTCAGTTGTCTGAAGCAGGGTGTCCTAACCTTGTTGAGACCATAACAGTTTTTGGAATTATGAGAAAAGGTAATGAACAAAATGGCTACCATGGCGGTGTGGGGGTGGGAACTGCCCCTTTGTTTTGAGGAACAGATGCTGTCTGGTTCCAATTTCCCAAGAAAATTTTTGTTCCTTTCACAGTCATACAGTGCTAGGAAACAAATTGGCAGGCTCTACATTGGGGACTTCTGCTCTAAGTACGAAACCTTCATTGATTTCCTTCTTTGTACAACTGAACCCCAAAACTGATTGTTGGACAGGCCAGAGAGCTGATATTTGGGTGGGACAGGGTTCCATTCTTTCCCTCACTTTGTTTAATATCTAGTTGGGACCACTTGGGGAGATCACCTGGAACACTGGAGTTGGGTGTCATCAGTACACTGATGATACCCAGCTGTATATTTGGAGGGGGGGTCAAGTCACCAAAGGCAGCTGTCATGATACTGAGCCAGTACCTTGGTGGTGTGGGAGTGGCCTGTACTGAATACCAAGAGAGTTACTCCTCAGAGAACATGACTAGGATCTGCTTGGAGATTTCTATCAAGGTAGTACTCAGTGTTTCTAAAATCATACACTTAGGGAGTTGGGTTTGTTTAGTTTGGAGAAGAGAAGGTTGAGGGGAGACATGATAGCCATGTTTAAATATTTGAAGGGATGTTATGTTGATGAGGGAACTAGCTTGTTCTCTGTTGCACCAGAGACTAGGACACAGAGTAATGGATTTAAAATAATAGGAAGAACTTTCTGATGGTGAGGGCTGTTCGACTGTGGAATGTGCTGCTTCGGAAGGTGGTGGAGTCCCCGTCTTTGGAGGTCTTTAAGCAGGGGCTAGATGGCCATCTGCCTGGAATGCTTTGATTGTGGGATCCTGCATGGCGGGGGGAGGGTTGGGGTCACTGGGGATGTGGGGGGAGGTAGTTGTTAATTTCCTGCATTGTGCAGGAGGTTGGACTGGTGACCCTGATGGTCCCTTCCAACTCTATGATTCTATGATTCTATGTGACATAGGGATAGGAGCGGCGGATCCTAATCTGGAGAATCAGGTTTGATTTCCCCACTTCTTCATATGAAGCCAGCTGGGTGACCTTGGGCCAGTCACAGTTTTCTTAGATCTCTCTCAGCCCCACCTACTTCACAAGGTGTCTGTTGTGGGGAGAGGATGGGAAGGAGTTTGTGAGCTGGTTTGATTCTCCATAAAAAGTAGAGAAAGTTGGCATATAAAAACCAACTCGTCTTCTTTTTCTAAAAAAAGAGAAAGAAAAGGGAAGAAAAACATACACCGTTTTTTAAAAAACAGAAAAAGGAGAAAAACCATTGTTAAGCTTATCATTTTATGACATTATAAATACATCCTATCATTCCATGAACCAAATCAGCCCCCATATCTTCTTGATTTGTAGTTTGATGTCAGTTTCGACATGACAAGGCATGATACATAATATGTCAGTTTAGACATGAGAGCAATTTTCTGTACATTCATAAACCAATCATTAATCGGGGGTGGGGGGACACAGAGGATTTCAAGAAGAACTCTGGCAGTTAACAAGCTCATTAAAAATTGTCTATCTGAGGCAGGTTCACAATAGTTAACGCAGTAAAGCAAAAAAATGGTAAACCAAATGGTAAATCATGGCCCATTATTCTAGAATACAGAAAAAGATCTGATGCCAAAAACTGTTCTATTTTAGAACAACTCCTAAAAATATGTGGATTCTCTGCAGTGAAGGGATTTAGTTCCCATCCTATCTTGGTCCCCATGTAAAGGTGAAACTGAATGCAGAGAGTAAATTGAAATTTTTAGGTAGGTACCATAGAAAGCCAGCATAGTGTAGTGGTTAAAGTGTTGGACTAGGATCTGGGAAACCCAGGTTCAAATCCTCACTCTTCCATAGCAACTCGCTGGGTGACCTTGGGCCAGTCACACACTCACAGCCTTGACCCTGGCAACCTCCAAGGAATACCAGGGTCATGACACAGAGGCAGCAATGGTAAACCACCTCTGAATGTCCCTTGCCTTGAAAATCCTATGGGGTCACCATAAGTCAGCTGTGACTTGATGGCAAAAAAACAACAACATAGTGTAGTGAGGCATAACACCTTTTTGTGCTTATTAAGCATGGCAAAGTGGGCAGAAGATACATCTGACCTTAGGGACACAATCCACCCTGTTCGAGCCTTGTTTAAATGAACGGCATGCATGCAAGAGCCTTACCAAACTCCTAACACACAGCCGAAACAAAGGGCTTGAGGGATTCCTGTCTTAGATTTAGAACCTGTCCACCTCTTGGGCAGAGTGACAACTTCTTCCATTCTTTAAAAATTGTTTCCCCTGTATTCTTTGGCATCACTTACAGATTATTTCATGCCTGCATAGTATTCACTGAATTGATTGAATTGTATAGCTGAAGCAAATCATGCTGTAAGATCCATAGAAAAATCCATTTTCTATGCTTAGTTAAGTCTCAGCAGCAATGCCAACTATCACAGTACAATTGATTTCGTCGTCCTTCTTCCCTTCATCTTTCATTTTGTGCATGAATAAATCTTCATTATCTTCCTTGGAAATTAAGGATTCCCTTTTTATCACTTTCTTTGAATAGTTCCTGTTCTCACATCAGTGAAGCCAGCATTTGGATCAAAGGCAGGTTTATGACCTCAGCACCTGTCCCGTTGGAAGGACCAGATGGAGTGGGACAGCTTTTCCTCTCCAGAGTCACAACAACAGTTTTGTCAGTACAGCCCGAGTGGGCCCAGAACAAAGATGAGAAGTGGAGCAATGAACTCACAGAGAGCTGAAATGCCCCCCCCCATCAATTATTCCCCAGCTATTGCAGTTGTCTCTTCATTCAGATAAAACACAGACCTTTTATGGAATTCATTTGGCCACTCTTTATTTTTTAACATCAAGAATGTAAGTAGCCTTTCAATAAATCCGTAAAACAGAGGCCGCTTATGTACCGACTGAAACCATTTGTTTTCCCTGTTCGACCTGATTACTATGTGACAACTTTTTTTTAAAGAACTGAACAAATATATGGACAATATTTTACTCTTGTCTAAACAATCAGCTCTTGGAGAAAACTGACAGAATTGGGAAGTGCTCTGTGGCAAAAGAAGTGAATGATCATTTAAGGCAGCAATGCTAAGTATGCTTATTTTAGGAATAAAACCCACAAAAATGGGAGGTACTTCCTTCTGACAACAGATGCATAGCATGAGTCTATTTAAAACGGGATCCCATGGTATCATTTTGTGAACAAAGCCATAACATGATCACTGAAAATGGGTGGAAATTGTAAAAGAGGTGTGTGCGTGTGTGTGTGGTGTTTGCGTGTAAAGTGTTGTCAAGTCACGGCTGACTTACAGCAACCCTGTAGGGTTTTTAAGGCAAGAGATGTTCAGAGGTGTTTTGCCATTGTCTGCCCCCACGTGGGCTGAGAGAGTTCTGAGAGAACTGTGACTGGCCCAAGGTCACCCAGCAGGCTTTATGTGGAGTCCACAGCTCTTAACTACTACACCACACTGGCTTTCAAAAAGAGAAGGTACAGAGTATATATCCAGCAAAAGGAAAAAGTCATATATATCACACTGAGTACCTTGGAGGATGGATGGATGGATGGACGGACAGACAGATAGATGATGGCTGGCAGCTTGTTATATCAGTGTGCATTATTACAATTGTGTATATGTTATCTTTGGCTGACCTAGAAATAATCCAGGCTGGCTGGAGCCCATTAAAACAAATGGGGCCATGTATTCTTCCCTGTCATGTTTCACAATGGCTTGGATTGAGTGGATCCATGTCAAAACAACTGCTGTAAGAAAACACTTATTTAAATGAAGTTACAGAGGCTGTGAAGAATGTAGCCAGTTATTGCACTGTAAAGTTTCATCTTGGGTATTTCAAAGAAGTGCTTCAGGGCCTGCATTTATCCCCACAGGGAACAGTTTTCTAACAAGGTTACTATTGCACAACTGACTAAATTCTCAACTGAAGTCTTTGCCCAGAGCAATATATTTCGACTTCTCTGGGACACAGAATCTGATGGATTCTATTATCTGATGTTGCTCATGTGAATCGATAGTTGGTCATAAGATAACCACAGATCAATGTAAAACTCACAGAGGCCTCATCTGTATTTTGGACTTCATTTGATATGGGGAAAAAAGAGAATCTACCTGGTGAAGAACAATATATTAAGAAATTAGCAGTCAGACAGTCTCTGCATTGAATTCCCGATATCATTATTTAAATGCTTGGATCTTGCTCATATGGGTCATATAAGGATATCTTCCATAAGATACAGAGAAACCTGAACTTTTGTGCACATTTAATGTAACAGCTTTACTTGCAGAACTTAAGCTAAATTTGTTTGATTTGCTAAATGAAACAGTGATAGCAGTCCACCACAAATCATGTGGTGGAGCCAGCTTGGTGTTGTGGTTAAGAGTGGTGGTTTGGGGCTGTGGACTCTGATCTGGAGAACCGGGTTTGATTCCCCACTCCTCCACATGAGCAGTGGAGGCTAATCTGGTGAACTGGGTTTGTTTCCCCACTCCTACAAATGAAACCAGCTGGGTGATCTTGGGCTAGTCACATCTCTTTCAGCCCCACCTACCTCACAGGGTGTCTGTTGTGGGGAGGGGAAGGGAAGGTGATTGTAAGCCGGTTTTAGTCTCCTTTAAGTGGTAGAGAAAGTGGGCATATAAAAACCAACTCTTCTTCTTCATGTGCATGTAGTACTTCTTCAGTCCCTCTCTATCTATTAGAGGCTTGAAAATCCTGCATGCACAGGCTTCCAGATTGTGACTTCTACAGGTTGGTTGTAGGAGTAGCCCTTGAATCCTCCATCACCAGCCTCCATTATGTACCTATAAAGCTGCCACCTAGTTATTAATCATATATCATTCTGTGACATATATGTGGAGTGAATCCAGGGAGAAAAGGGAGAGGAGTTATAGCTTGCCACATCATTGCAAAATGCTGCCATAAACCTTGATTCCTTCTGTGTCACTTTCCTGACCTCTGGATGAACCACACAACACCAACATAGGCGAGCCAGACACAGTATTACATTTACAGCATTCTTATCTATTGATGCGCTACCAGCAAGTAAACTGCTAACATCTACTGAGCAATGGAAAGGCCTGTTTTTAACAAAGGTGCTCAAGCAAAAACAAGTATAGAATGGTACTGAGTTAAGGAACAAAGCAAATCTAGACTGTAGCTCCCCTTTGTCCATTGCTAAGCAGTCAAGGTTGTTGGTGTATTGACTCTACATCTATGCACAGCCAAGCCGTGCAATCCATCTGGTAGCACGGTACAATCGTTACGCTGTTTTACAAAGAGAGTTGGAAGCAGTTAGCGGTCGGCCGCTACATCAGAATGTACATAGCATTCTTGCTTTAAGATGTACAAAAAGATGTTCAGGTATTTCTTTACAGCTTTCTGCTGCCCTAGAAGGGTACAGATACGGCTGGATAGAAGAGAAGGCAGAAGGAGGAGGAAAGCAGACCCAACACGGCAGATTACCCCGCTGCTCCAAGTCAAAATGCCATTTTACCCCCATTCTGTCTTCATGTATATGGACCCTCCTCTTACCATGTGCCCACATCATGAGGAAAGGTGGTCTACAAATGTTCTAAGTGAATGGCAAGCTGAACAACCAATCAGGGTTTCCATCACATATGGGTGATATGAATTTCACTGCTCTTTGTTCTTCTCCACTAATTTGGATTCTTGCAGTGAAATCCTAAAGACACTTTCCTAGGATTAAGCCCCACTGAGTAGATGTTAGTAGGATTCTGAGTAGACCTGTTTAGGCTTGCTCTCATGATGTACTTTTTCATTATTTTCTTTCTTTTCTCCATGTATCCAGACTCTTTTCAAATTTTGACCTTTTCACTTAATTAACAGATAGTTTTCCCTTTCTTTCTACTGACAGTGCCAGCATTCTAGTTCATTCTATTATTTTTTCTCACGTGGATTACTATAACATTCTTGATACAGCAGGAATATAAAATGAGGAGGCTCTAAACGATATCAGTTTAAGAGTCCCTATAGGATCAAAGGGGAGGGGCCGTGGCTCAGTGGTAGAGCATCTGCTTGACATGCAGAAGGTCCCCAAGTTCAATCCCTGGCATCTCCAGTTAAAGGACTAGGCAAGTAGGTGATGTGAAAGACCTCTACCTGAGACCCTGGAGAGCTGCTGCCGGTCTGAGTAGACAATACTGACTTTGATGGACCAAGGGTCTGATTCAGTATAAGGCAGCTTCATGTGTTCATGTGTTCAATGCTGAATTATT
Organism: Euleptes europaea; assembly: GCF_029931775.1. Taxonomy (NCBI): domain Eukaryota; kingdom Metazoa; phylum Chordata; class Lepidosauria; order Squamata; family Sphaerodactylidae; genus Euleptes; species Euleptes europaea. The sequence continues at coordinate 29,122,699 of NC_079316.1, read as the reverse complement.
CTCATAGATGAACACAGAATATTAATGTAACAATATGTGGGGTCTTCTCTCTAAGTATGGATGGGTGGGGGCCATTGGTTTAGGCTGAGGATGATTTTCTGATTTAAAGACTCCTCATATTATGAGACCCTAATTAGTGACATCACATCCTGACATTTAATAGGCAGACTTTGTTTACGGGGTGGTTTGCCATTGCCATTCACAGTCATCTACACTTTACCCTTAGCAAGCTGGGTACTCATTTTACTAACCTTGGAAGGATGGAAGGCTAAGTCAACCTTGAACTGGCTACCTGAAGCTGACTTCCATCGGGATCAAACTCAGGTCATGAGCAGAGCTTTTTACTGCAGTACTGTAACTTACCACTCTGTGCCACCCCATGGATCCCCAATGGCCCCATCTCCTTAAATGAGACTTTGCATAGATATTCTGATGAGCAGTTGCAGAAATAGTAACCACAACTGAAATGATCTTTCCTGTGATTGCACAAAGCTTTGGAATGCCCTCTCCATGAAAGTGAGGAATTGCTCTTCTCGCCCTCCAGAAAAATGCTCCAAAATTCACTCGGTTTGGGAAGGGATTTGCTTTTTTGTCTATTAGTTCTAAAGTGTGGAATTTTTTAAAACATTGTTGGTAGCTGCATTGAGCTTAGGAAAAAAGAGACATAAATATTTTAAATAGATAACTACATTTTGCTTGTGGGAGACACAGGCTAATTGCTGACACTCCTTGCTGAAGGTTGCAACAATCCTTTGAGCAGGTGAATATAAAGGGCTTATTACATATATCTCACATTTGCATCCCATCCTTCTTCCAAGAAGCTCAGGGCAACATACTTTGGGGAGAGAGGGAACTTTATCCTTATAACTATCTATTCTGTACAGATATGAATCTGCCTTATCCTGAATTAGACCACTGCTTCATTAAGGTCAGTATTGTCTTCTCAGATTGGCAGCGGCTCTCCAGGGTCTCAGGTAGAGGTCTTTCACATCATCTATCCTTTTAGCTGGAGATGCCAAGGATTGAACCTAGCACTTTCTGCATGCCAAGGAGATGCTCTGCCCCAGACCCACGTCCCATTCTATTCTATTTCATCCTTGTGACAATGCCATGGGAGAGTTTAGGGTGAAAGAGGGCAAGCTGGCCGACCAACATCCAGCTCGCGGGGCTTCTAACACAGGCTGATTTCACAGGGCATCAACTCCCTGTGTCACTGTCTTTGCCACTGCCAATACAGAGACATTTGCAGTGCTTCCCCCTGCATTTTCCTTTCCTCAGTCCCTGTGGCTGCCACCATCCCCCCACCACCACTGTAGAGCTTGTCCAGGCTTTAAAAAAAACAAACAGGCAATTGACATATAGCTGTAGCATTATAACTAGGGTTGGGAAATACCTGGAGATTTGGGGGATGGAGCCTGAGGAGGGCGGGGTTTGGGGAGGGACTTCAGTGCCATAGAGCCCAACTGCCAAAGCGGCCATTTGTCCTGGTGAACTGATCTCTATCAGCTGGTGATCAGTTGTAATAGCAGATCTCCAGCCACCACCTGGAGGTTGGCAAACCTAATTATAACATTGTAATGATCAATCTACTAGCCCCTTCTGAATTCCCAGCTTTCATTTCTTTAAAAAGTCAGTTATTAACCCCTTTAGTTGCAGCAGTATAAGCATATCTCAGCCAAAAGAAAAGAAAAGGAAGTCTGGGAATTCAGAGGAACTAACAGAAAGATCATTGCAATGTTATAACACTATGGTGATATAGCAATTGCTGATTCTTTTAAAAAGCCTGAAAAAAACCTTCTTGTAGGGGGAACGGTGCCCATGGGAGGGGGCTGAGGTGAGGAAAATGGCACCAATGTAGACAGGACCTGCAAAAATATACACCTTTTTGTCCACAAAGCATGCAAACACACTTCCCAAAAAGATCATACCAAACTAGACTTGGAAAAGATCACAGTACTAACTTACAGCAAAGCTGGGAGGGGACATGGAAAATGGTCAGTTAGGGAACATCATTGTGTGGATGGTCCCCAAAAGACTCACTTTTTGTTTGGATGCCAAAAAGACTCACTTTTTGTTTGGATGCCAAACCAGAGCAATATCGCCATGTGGAAGCAGCCCAAAATTCCTCAGCCCAAATCTAACAGTCTTGCCACTATACCCCGTGTCTTCTTTGAATGTTTCCTACAGCTGAGGGAAGTGGACATGACCAGTGGACGTTTTAATTATGAAACGACAGCTTGAAATCCAGCATTGCTTTATCGGAATGTGTGAAATGGATATGTGTTTACAGTAATTACTTCGTGTCCTTTAATGCAAGAACCAAAAGGCAGTATTATTCATACACCCTGTTGAGGAGGAGGCATGATGAACATTACAGAACATTCCTGCTGAAGATAATTGGAGTTGTTCTGAAGTGTCATATTTAACTAACACGAGAGCACCTTCGGATACCATGAAAGGAAGACAGTTGCAGAAATGCCAAACTAGACGTTCTGTTTTTTAAAGTGCTGCTGGGACCTCGATCTGACTGGGACTGTCGCAAGAGGGAAGAAATGCCAGCTGCCCCTGCACCACTTTACTGACACAAAATTGCCTGGGGGTGTTATTTGCCCAGTTTTGGAGATCCACATGCAGTATTCATTGTGCCATCCCTTTACATAAATATTACTTATTGTTTGGCCCTAAGTAGGGTTGCCAACCTCCAGGTACTAGCTGGAGATCTCCTGCTATATAAACTGATCTCCAGCCCATTGAGATTAGTTCATCTGGAGAAAATGGCTGCTTTGGTAATTGGACTCTATGGCATTAAAGTCCCTCCCTTCTCCAAACCCTGCCCTCCTCAGGCTCCGCCCCAAAAATCTCCTGGTATTTCCCAACCCAGAGTTGGCAACCCTAGCCCCAAGAAAGTGGATCTAGCTTGGGCCCATGCCATTCCAGTTTTTCCAGTATGTACTAAGAAATGGAGACAAGGGTTCAAGCAGCAGGTAGGTTCCATATCCCCCACTGAAATAGGTTGCTGTGTGCTTTAATGCTGATTGCACCCCCACCCCGATCTTGTAATTCTTCCAACAAAGAGCAATTATTTGAAGAGATCTTTTTTCCACTTCCTGTCTCTTTCCCCATTCTCTTATTTCCCCTATTTTTCTTTTTTTTTTTTAAAGAGAGAGAGAGAGAAGGAAAAGAAACAGCAAAGTTCAGTGATTTACTTTTTGTGTCTGTGGCAAAGTTTGCATAATACGATGATCACCATTATTCACCAGGTATTTGATGTGTGCAAATGGCTTTCTTGCTAATATCACTATCTAAGATCCATTTATTCTTGTTTGAAACATGAATAAGGTATAATTACACAAGCCATCTGTTGTTCAGGAACAGAAGAAGAAGCAAACAGAAGAAGACACACTTCAAAATAATTGTTCACAATGCTCTACAAAAACCGTATCCCTGACTTTCATCTTGCTGCTGTTGTCATTTTTTTAAAAGAAAATTTGATCTCACCCTTGCTTAGGTTCCAACTAAGCCTAACAAGTCTCATAAGGAATTAAATTCTCTGCTACTGTGGTAAAAACTGTCAGAAGGGTAGCTGTTAGTCTTCTGCAGCAAAAACAAATACGAGTCTTGTGGTACATTCAAGATGTACCAATGTTTATTCTAGTATAAACGTTTGTGAACTAGAGATCATTTCTTCAGATACATGACAATGCATCTGATGAAGTGGGCTGTAGTCCATTAAAGCTCATGCCAGGTATTGTTTAAAGGTACTATTTATTTAATTTATAGTCCATCTTTCTTGGTAAGACTCGTGGCAGACTACAGCATTAGAATACAATGCAATACAGACAGCATAATACATACAGCAAACAATGCAGTGGAACAGCGTAATTATACTACAAACAGTGCAAGAAAACCCCTTCTGCATTACAAAATTAGAAAAGAATGTGATAAATAGATGCGCCAAGCAATTCTAGAATAAAAGAAACTGCCTAAATTTTTCACAGCCATGAAAATTAGAATCCTATTCACTTTACAGAAAATTGCCCTCCTGAACAATTCTGTTTTACACATTCTGTAGATTTAGTGTTAATATAGTCTGTTTATAATTGTGTGTGTATGCGTGTGCTTCTAAAAAAGCAATAAATATTAGGCCTTGACTGGTTTATCCTCAGCCACTGTTACATAACCCCCAATCTTATCAAATAGCTTGGAGGTTTTCAGCAGGGATGAGCTGGGAAAGAGAGAAGTGAGGCTGGTCAATTTTGCTTGGTGTAGTTTTTAAAATAAAAACATTTCAAATAAAATAACAAACATTTTAAACCAAAAAAACCCAAAATGTTTTAAAGTCCGAAAACAGGGATGCTGCTGTCATAGAATAGAATCATAGAGTTGGAAGGGACCACCAGGGTCATCTAGTCCAACCCCCTGCACAATGAAGGAAATTCACAACTATCTCCCCCCCAAACCCCCAGTGACCCCTACTACATGACCAGAAGATGGCCAAGGTGCCGTCCCTATCATGATCTGCCAAAGGTCATAGAATCAGCATTGCTGACAGATGGCCATCTAACTTCTTCTTTAAAACCTCCAGGGAAGGAGAGCTCACCACCTCCCAAGGAGGCCTGTTCCACTGAGGAACCGCTCTACCTGTTAGAAAATTCTTCCTAATGTCTAGACGCAAACTCTTTTGATTTAATTTCAACCCGTTGTTTCTGGTACGACCTTCTGTCATAACTCCTAACACGGTCAACTTCGGTGGACTCTACCGTGCCTACCCTACAACATCATGAGGAGTAGCACAACTCATTGTGTCCTTTTTGCAGTTCAGTAAAAAATTCTCAAGAAAGACGTTGGGTGGGTTGTTCTTTCACAGAGTATCAGACTGCTAATCATGGAGGTGTACTTTTTCACACTGAATTAAAATTAGAAACACATTTCACTCTTACACCTGAAAAGATCAGCCACACAAGAATTACTGTCCTGACTGCAAGGAGGCATACTCAAAGCAATGATTCATAAAGAGATCCAACAAACAGAAAAACCAGCTTCCTCTAAGAGCTTGCCACTGTATTCTCTCCATACTGGGAATGACAAAATGGTATATAGCCCACACCTGATACAGTTGTGGCAGAATTACCCATCCCAGTGGATTGTATGGAGGCAAAGTCAGCACATCGACTCATGCAGAGAGACAGTGTGAAACTCCCTCTCATAGACTGCAACTTCTTACATTCATAGTATTCTGCCAACTGCCTGGAGAAAAATAATGTCCTGTCGCTTGAATAGAGGCTCAATGGGATGTTATTTTACTAAGTGATATGATTTACCTCCATGCTGTAAAAAGCTTCAGCTGCCCATTGCTACATATCAAGCCTCTGTTAAAGGGACAAGACATTTTTCTCCAGGTCTACTGGCAACCGTAACCAAATGTCTGTGAGATCACGAGATTCTTCAGTTATTTAATATGTTTATGTCTCATAGCAAACCAGCTGTTTTCACACTTATGGAACATGAGTATGTCCCAGCACAATATTTGGGAATCATTGCTGTGTGAGTTGGGGGCTAAGTATTGCCCTCTGTAATGACATTAGAAGTACACCTCTCTCCATCTCAGAAGTAATGAATGTATGGCACAGATATCAACAGTGCAATCAGAGATAGTGAAGGCAATTTAGCTCAGGGATTGCCTTACAATGTCTATCATTATATTGTTGTTCTCAATGTTAACTATTATTACATATTAACTCTTGTATCAGCAAGTCCAGGCAAAGAGCAAAATGTGTCGTTTGCAGGACCCTGACATCTTGTCAAACTCGTATGATATGCCCTCCATTGTCAGCAAGGGATCATAAACACTGGTTAAAGCAATACACTCCTTTAAGGATGTAACACTTTGATTGTATGATGACCGCTGGGTCATCTTTGTTAAGCTCAGACAAAGTACCACTTGCGCTGGACAGTCGCTTTGCTGTTCTCCTTCCCTCAAATACCATTCCTTTGATTTTTGCTCCAGGGCATGGATGGGTGCAGCATTATAAAGCCAAGCAATGGGAAAATCCTTAGGCCCCGCATCAAATTTGTCAATAATGGAAGGAGGAGCCAGGAGAAAGAAGGCAGATGCTGCTTGAAGAATAAATAAGTCAATTCATCCCATTGTTAGCTGAAGAGGGCACAGTGTTCTTCAAAAGGCAACACTGCTGACACAGGCAATTTCATCCCATTTAAATAGAGAGTTGGGAAATTTAACAAAAGAAGGGTGATGAATTGTCTTCTGAAGAAGCAGCCTTGTATTAGCTCTGTATGCACATTACAGTGAATGAATGAACATCCCATATGCACACATGTATATCTGTATGTAAGAAAAAGCCAATGGCACCACTAGGGTTGCCAACCTCCAGGTACTAGCTGGAGATCTCCTGCTATTACAACTGATCTCTAGCCAACAGAGATCAGTTCACCTGAAGAAAATGGCCACTTTGGCAATTGGACTCTATGGCATTAAAGTCCCTCCCCTCCCCAAATGCCTCCCTTATCTTCCAAATTATCTATAGTACCCCTGGCTCCTGTTCTCCTTTTGCATATTAAATATAACTCCACCCAAATGACATGTGATTTGGACAAAGCCAGTTTTTAAAGGCAGAGGTGTTCCTCCTTCACAGGTAACAGGGCCAAGGGTTGGCTGGAAGCCAGCCAGAGATGACCTATCACCCAAAGGCAAAGATTACAGTTCAAGGCAGGTAAGGAAATGAGGCAATGGACACTCTTACAGGCAGTTAAGAGTTAAGTCTGAAATATCTGAAGAGCCTATCAGTACTCCAGGATGTTTTGCACATACCCAGAAACACATATAGGGGCTGCTTGAGTGACTCATGTCCTGTGTACACACCTTGGATCTTATACGTAAGTAAAATTGTAGCTGAATTCAGTCAAAGCGAAGCAGTCTACGAATGTTTTTTTTCTTGAAAGTTTTATGCTGAAGTTCTGTGGTTTGTTTTCTTCTTTAATAAGCTGAATTTTCTATCTAAATACTGACTGTCTCCCCCCGTGTGACCACAAATGCATCTTGAAAGTGAGAATAAAATTCTTGATTAGAAGAATATCACATGGGGGGGTGGAATTCCTCTGTAACAAGAAAGCTCCTGTTTACCCCCGTGCAACCACAAATGCATCTTGAAAATGAGAATAAAGTTCTTGATGAGAAGAATATCACATTGGGGGTGGGGATGAGGGGTGGAATTCCTCTGTAACAAGAAAGCTCCTGTTTACCCAAGTCTCGCAGTGAAACTCTGGATGAGCAGGAAACAGATGACTCAGCATTAATCAGCACTTGCTCAAGCAGTATCAGGGCAGCTTCCAGAGTCAGAAGAGAAATCGGCTCTCACTACAAACACATCCCAATCACAATGCAGTAGTTTTAGTGTGAGTCATTTAACAATATAGCGTGGGGTATCTTATTACAGCTACAATGGGCAAAACAGAACTACAGTGTTATTGAGATCTAATATAGACTAGCCATCGCCATTCACATTTGGTGAATTTCTCAGTCACTTTCTCAGATGGCTTCACCAGAGTGAGGCTTTGAAGTCAGTCAGTCAGACACACACACACACACACACACACAGAGTCTTAATTGAACATTTTAACACAGGAGTCCAGAATCTGGCCAGACTCTCTCTGTGCACATGCATAAGGAGCCTTTATCATCAATTGTTGTTGTGACGAATAATGATGTAGGTTCAAAATGGCTGGACTCATAAGAGAAGGGCTCATGTACAGGTGGTAGGCAGGAAAGAAGTACGTTTTCCTGTTCCATAAATGTGTTAGATGCCTGCAAAATGAAGACAAATACTGCCAGATGAGAGTTTCCTACCTGGATCAATATGTACATTTATTTTGTTTATGGGCAACAACATATTTTTCAATATGTTAATTTTAAAAAGACATCTTGTTAAGCAGAGTTTCTGCCAGAAACGTTAAAGAGCTACTACAGAGTTATGCATAACCTCACTCTGCAATTTTGGATTGGCTCCGACTTCCGAGACAGCCATTTTGTGACTGGATCTGCCTCCCACGGCAGCTCAATTTGTAGTTGCACCCACCACCGTGTTAGAATTCCAAAAGCACCCACAGGCTCAAAAAGGTTGGGGACCCTTGCTTTAATGGCTTCATTCACGTAAGTGGTCTTTAATGGTGTAGACAGAATGAAGAGAAAAAAATTCTTGTGTGTGTAAAGTGCCATCAGGTTGCAGCCAACTTATGGCAACCCCATAGGGTTTTCAATGCAACAGACTAACATTCTTAACAACCACTAGAACGTGGGATTATTCAATTAAACTGACGGTAGATTTGGGACAAAGAGAAGAAAACAATGCACACAATACTTAATTAATTCATTGCTGAAATAAGTAGTTAGGACTACTATATCAACTGACTTTTTAAAAGAATTGGAAAAAAATGAATGGAGTGTTTGTTTATTAAAATATTAATACCCTGTATTTTCTCTTGGCTCAAGGCAGTTCTATCAACAGCTACTAGCCAAGAGGTCCAAATGCTTTTTGAGTACCTAAGACTGGGGGCAAACAGTGCATATTTTTGGTTCTTGTAGGTTATCCGGGCTGTGTAACCGTGGTCTTGGAATTTTCTTTCCTGACGTTTCGCCAGCAACTGTTGCAGGCATCTTCAGAGTAGTAACACTGAAGGACAGTGTCTCTGTGTCAAGGGTGTAGGAAGAGTAATATATAATCAGAAAGGGGTTGGGTTTGAGCTGAGTATTGTCCTGCAAAAGTAATGTGCTAATCATTGTCCTGTAAGTATCAAGATAATGTGCTAATGAGGATATGGTATGTTAATATGGAACCATTGTATCCTGGAGTGATCTGTTAATGTGTGTAATCCAAAGCTAATCTGCATGGCTATTGTTGAATGTTGTCTTTGTTAGTCTGGAGGTTTTTTAGAACAGGAAGCCAAGCCTTATTCATTCTTAAACTCTCCTCTTTTCTGTTAAAGTTGTGCTGATGTTTATGAATTTCAATGGCTTCTCTGTGCAATCTGACAAAATAGTTGGTAGAATTGTCCAGTCTTTCAGTGTCTTGGAATAAGACCCTGTGTCCTGTTTGTGTCAGTCCATGTTCAGCCACTGCTGATTTCTCAGGTTGGCCAAGTCTGCAGTATCTTTCATGTTCTTTTATCCTTGTTTGTATGCTGCGTTTTGTGGTCCCGATGTAAACTTCTCCACAGCTGCAAGGTATACGATATACTCCTGCAGAGGTGAGGGGGTCTCTTTTGTCTTTTGCTGATCGTAGCATTTGTTGTATTTTCTTGGTGGGTTTAAACACTGTTTGTAGGTTATGTTTTTTCAAAAGTTTCTCCATCCTATCAGTGACTCCTTTAATAAATGGCAAGAATACCTTTCCTATGGGAGACTGTTTTTCCTGAGTTTTCTGATTTTTGTTTGGTTTAATGGCCCTTCTGATTTCATTCTTGGAGTAGCCGTTTGCTAGCAGTGCGTGATTTAGATGATTAGTTTTTCCTTGAGAAACTGTGGTTCACAGATCCGTCTTGCACGGTCCATTAATGTTTTGATTATTCCTCTTTTCTGTCGGGGGGGGGGGTGGTTGGAGTTTTTGTGTAAGTAGCGATCTGTGTGAGTTGGTTTCCGGTAGACCTTGTGACCTAACTGAAAGTTTGTTTTACGGATGACAAGGGTATCAAGAAATGGGAGTTTACCCTCAATTTCCTTTTCCATGGTAAACTGAATGTTTGGATGGATATTATTAAGATGGTTTAGAAAGTCCATTAATTTAAAAATTCCCAAAAGTTTACAGCCCGATACATAATCCAATGTAAATGATGGAGAAAAGGGAGAAAAAACTGGCAATAGTAAAGAAATAAGATAAAGAATGCACTGAAGCAAAGGTATTTTATCATGTCTCTTAAAGGCCGGGAGAGTCTGAATGGGTTGGATCTTAAAAGAAAAGGATTCCAGACAAAAGGAGAAACCAATGAAAATGCATGCTATGAGACAAAGAGTTAGAAAAGAAGAAGGGAGGATGTGAGCTGTTTGGAAGAAGTGCAGGATAAAAATATACAAGATAAGATACTAGACAACAAAATCTTCAACTGAATATGGAAGGAATAAATTAGCCAATGAAGAGAAAGCAACAACAAAATAGCACAAATTCGTTGGCTTTAAAAAATGAGAATTAAAGACAGATATGGTGCCTAAAATGAGATAAGGCAAATCCACAAGCAAAGGATTACAATAATCCAACTGAGATAAAATCAAAGAACAAACTGAAGAATGAGCAGTGTCAATGGAAAGAATGAGTCTCTACAAGAAACTGATAATACCAGACCTTAAGGAAGAGCCTACACTCCTGCTTACTCTTGTTTTCATTCCTCTCCCAATGAGAGCTGTAGTGAGAGTTAAAACACATGAAGTGCTGTTAAAAGAGAAATAATTTCTCTTGTTAATGTGTTCTCAGCAGAGCAGGAGGGTAAGGAAACCCAGGGGAGGACAGTTAGCTGGTGCAGCTGTGAATGTAGGGTGAACAGATGAGTAAGTGAAACTGCCCAGTCAAGGGGAACAAGTGGCTACAGTCTCCCAGCAAAATAGAGTTGCTCCATAACCAGCATTAGCACCTGGTAAGATCAGGCATAGGCACCTGGGGCCCATAAATGAAAGGACCCATGAAACCAAAGCCTGAAATTGGTACAATGCCTTATGTCCTCTTTGCTGTTTACCTTGTTTCAAAAACCACCTGGGACTGTGGATTAAGGATTAACGCTCCATCATGCTATCATGGGGGGAAGGGAGAAAGCTAATTGCTGATCTTCTGCCCTGAAGATGGTTTTTTAAAAAATCGTGGACTTTGTTGATCCCAGTTTCATGTTGTGCCTGAATTGGCTTCATTCAGTCTTTCAGAATGATTACTGACTTCTTCCTTTGTTGTATTGTGGTTAATCAAAGCACACTACAAGAGTTCCCATTTAGATAATTTCGTTCGCTGAGCAGGGCTTTAGGTTTGTCCATGTCGAGTTAATTTTCATTGGCCGAAATTTTCAACACCGTATGAAATCAGGTGACCAGACCAGGTTGCCCCAACACATAAAAATCTATGTTCTTTCACATGATTTTGCTGAAAATAATTCAAAAAAATTCAGATTTGACTTCTGGCGTTATTTATACAACCATATATTTTATGTTCAGTTTAGGAAAGAACCAATCAGTCTCAAGGATTCCATTCCTCCAGTGTTAGAAATACTTGTATAATGCACTTGAATAAAATGTAATGGACATTAAAGCACAAACATGCAAATATAGTTCAAATAGAAAGTGTTTGGCAAAAAGCAAAGAAAATGCTGAATGCAGCTCCAAGGACTCATAAAGGTACAAAATTAACAACCAGGATTGGTCCTAAGCATGTTTCTTACAAAGTGACTTCCATCCATTTCAAATGGGACTCATATAAGGGGAAATTCTAACTATAATATTGGACAACATCCTACTGAACTTATCGAGGCTCATATCTAAGCACACATGTTTAGGATTATGTGCATCAATGCTTACATTTTACAGCTCTTGCTTTCAGATGCGTTAAGGAACATGATTCAGGTTTTGCTAAAACTCTGGATGCAAAATCTTGCCAACTCTTATTTGAAATCGCTACTTTTCCACAAATCTCCAGTGACTGGAATAGAATTACAAATTTATACAAATCTGGTATTTGGCAGGATCTGAAGGCAAAGCCTTCTAATACAATGGGCCAGTTTTTGGCAGATCTGGTTGCAGAACCTAGAGCAGGAGTAGCTAATCTTGTAGAACCTGTGGGCATGTTAGGAATTTTGAGAGTAGGTAGGCGGCACCCAATGAAATTGTTACTGGGGGGAGCGAGGGAATCAGTCACGAAACATTGGGAGGCTCAATAAAACGTTAAGAGGTCCCAAACCAAGTTTGCTTCTGTGATTGAGGCAGTTATTCCCAAATGGGTGTTCCCAGCAGACACAAAAGATACGTGTCCTGAGCATCTCCTACTACACTGATATGAAAGAAAGCCAGGACTGGTTCTTTGCTTTGGGGATGAGAGGCTTTGGAGAAGAAGGGTGTGGATGCCAGGAAACATATCAGTGGGTCCCATGTTGGTCTAGTGGCTTTAGATGGGCCCACAAGTACAGTCCAGTGGATCTAGGCAGCTCCATGGCACAACTAGCACATAAGTCAGGGAGCCAAGGGCAATGTAAAAGTAATGTATTCACTTAACATGTACTGCTTTAGGGGGGGAAAAACAGCCTTGCACCCTGGTTTTCTGGCAACTGGTCAGCTGGCAGCCCTACTTGGAGTCAGGCATGAATGCGTAAATATCAGATTCCCTGCCCCCCTTTTTTGGTTCCTTTTTAGGCACATAGTTGTAAATCATATTACTGTAATATGCATAAATAGAGCATTCTGCAATGGCTTATAGAGCAAAATGTATTTTAAAAATAGTATAATGATGTAATAAAAAGGTCCATTTAGCCTTTTTGTTGTTGGGTCTGTTGTACTGTTCCCATTTTCTTCTCATCGATAAGAAAAGCTCTTAAAATGTAAAAAAACAAGACAATGATTATGTTCAGATCCAAATGGTGTCAGGAAGGAGGCTTCTTGCTTGCCCTGTTCTGTAATGCAGTCCTGGCCTGTAAATTGCTGGACCTACAGGGGATCATCTGCTCTTAATTAGCTCCCAGCTGGAGACCCTCCCTGAAGCTGACTCTTAGCTCTGGCTGAGCAATAAAACTGAAAAATCCCAGGGTGCCAAATGCCATAACCAGCCCTTTCTTCATAGGAATGCCCCCACAGGGATGGGAGGCAGGCTCAGATGAGAGCTACAGACAGCTACCGCTTTCAGTATTTTCACACATTATCAGTGTAATCATCATCAGAACTGCCATCTTTTAAGCTCATGGATTTCAGTGGACTGAGAAGGGTGTAACTCTGTTTAGGATGGTACTGAGGAGGAGGAGGAAGAGGAGGAGGAGGAGAAAGATATATGCCGACTTTCTCTACCACTTAAGGAAGAATAAAACCGGCTTACAATCACCTTCCCTTCCCCTCCCCACAACAGACACCCTGTTAGGTAGGTGGGGCTGAGAGCTCTAAGAGAACTGTGACTAGCCCAAGGTCACCCAGTAAGCGTCATGTGTAGGAGTGAGGAAACCAATCCAGTTCACCAGATTAGCGTCCGCCGCTCATGTGGAGGAGTGGGGAATCAAAACCGGTTCTCCAGATTAGAGTCTACCACTCCAAACCACCTTTCTTATCCACTACACCATGCTGGCTCTTATTTTATACATGCACATCTAAAAATGTGAAACGTATGCAATACAGGTTGTGTGTCCCTCATGAGTGTGCATTCAGTGACAAATATAGGTTTGCTTCTGTGTGATATGAAAAATGGCCCTAACGTCACATGGAAACAAACCTAGGTTTACCACTTAATTTGAGCTACAGCCAATCAAAGATTCCCAGATTAGAGTACCCATACAACACACATGCCCACAACATTACATTTTTACAGATACATATCAAGTACTGCATGGATTCACTTAAAAACACAGGGCGGTACCCTATCCCTCCATGTATACAACACCTGGTTTTCCTGTGTTCCTCTCTCATTTTGCAGCCCCCTTCTAACCCCGGGAAATATTATTGCCAGAGTCAAGAGACTGCACGGAGAAACGGCTGTGTGAGTTGGAGGGGGGCTGTTGTGGACAAGGAGGTGAACTTCTGCAAGCGCAGCCCTGTTCAGGAAAAGGGTCAATTTCATCCCGGTGTCCCTCTTCACCCCAGCCCACTGACCCTCACAGCTGTTCCACCACATGAATACCACAAAGGTCAAAAAAAGCTGCAGGAAAACAGAAGAATATGGGAAAGCTCCATGTGCCTTCTACATGCAGATGGTAAAATATAGCTCACAGGGTGAAGCAATGCTTGAAATACTCTGCAGAACACTGTTTAAGCAGTAAATGGATTGCTAAAGAGAGCCAATATGTGTAGTGAATCATCTGTTGCTCTGGGATTAGGGAAATCGGGATATGAATCCCTGCTTAACCCTGGTACTAGCTGGGTGGCCGTTAGGAAGTCACTTCTGTGAATTTTGTGCTGGGCTTTGCAATTATTAGGATGCATGTGACCTCTCCTGATAAATTTAGGTTTCAACCTTAACTTGCTTTATCTTCATTCTACCCCTTCCCCTCCCCACCCACGCATGTATGTAGAACTACTGCCACTTTGGGGAGAGGCTGTGGCTCAGTGGTAGAGCATCTGCTTGGTATGCAGAAGGTCCTGGGTTCAATCCCCAGCATCTCCAGCTAAAAAGGACCATGTGGTAGGTGATGTGAAAGGCCTCTGCCTGAGACACTGGAGAGCAGCTGCCAGTCAGATTGGGAAATACTGACACTGATGGACGAATGTCTGGTTCAGTATAAGGCAGCTTCGTATGTACCATTCTCATGACTGTCTGAGGCCATGGCAGTTCTATTTATTTAGCCACCCTGGCTGATTGCACCATGCTGTCATGGGTAGAGGAAGTCAAGTGACTGATAACTGGCATGCACAGAAATCTGCATAGCTTCAATACTGGCACTCTGCAGCCATGCCTACTAGAACTATTACTGTGACCACTTTACAAAAAATATACAATTTGTTAAAACATAAATGCATTTTTTTCCTCTAGTGCCTGTGAGCACAGAAATGGTTGATGTACAGCCCGCTTCACACTAGTTTTCCTCCACTTTTGTACACATGGTTGCATAAAGTTTAGCAGTATGAGGAGGCCTTCAGTTTGCTGACCTTTCACCCATATTTAAAAGGAACTGTGGAAACTCCCATTCTATTTTTCACAGTGCAAGCACTCTATATTTGAAACAGTATATTATGATTCCCCTTTCCAAATCCTATGGTAAACACATTCTATGCCCTGTAGATTGCACTGTTTGGCTCACATATGCTATCTATTAAAAAAAGAGAGAGAAAGAAAGAGGGACAGGGTCTGAACAACAACAACAACAAAAACCCATCCACTTACAAAGAGGAACTGGAATGTTTGTCTTCTATGTGTCACAGTTTTATCTCCATTTCAGTCAAAGAGCTCAGGGCAGCATTCTCCCTTTCTCTATTTTATTTTCACAACATCCCGGTAAATTAAATTAGGCTAAGATTTGGTAAGATTTGGGGAGTTTACCCTATGGTTACTGCACATCCCATGCAACGGCTCTGCATGTATATACCCTTTACAACCATGTTTGCTTCTATTGTTTAATAACAATGTTACTTGATCTTCTGCAAGATTCTTAAGAGGCAGGCTGGACAACTGGACTGTAATGCTCGGGGCCAAAGTAGATATTAGCTCAGCAGAACTGTGGCTGAGGAGAAGGTTGCCTGTCAGTCAGCTATACAGTGATGGGAAATGGTGGGAGACGATGTTACGCAAGAGGGGTGTGTGCAGAACCACTGATTTTGCCCTGCAATCCAGGGCATTTTTCTTCTTGCGAGCAGACGGAAGGATTGCAAGTAAGAAGCAATCACAGGGAGCAGAGTCCTATTCGGCAGACGCTGCTTTTATCTATTTATCTATTTATACGTTTACAAGATTTCTACCCTGCCATTCTGCCCTCATCAGGGACACCAAAGCAGCTAACAGATTAAAATCATACAGCATAAAAAAAAAAAAAACGTGTCTTAAAAAAAACCCAGTACAACCAAGCAAAAAGACATCCTTCGGCAATTCAAGCCAAAGCTAAAACATAATGTAATAAACAACCACACCACCTCTGTGTACAACGTACTGCAATCACAAATATAATTCACATAGATGAGCCAGCCTCATGAACTCATATTCCTTTCGCCTGGAATCATTTGCTCATATTTGCGTTTGAGCTATTTGCCTACGGACTGAGTTCTGGTGAGTTCAAGTCACTACAGCCACACTGAGCTAACTTTATGTGGAATTGTTCTGTAACTTTAAGATTTTCATTGTATAGCAGATAGTTATTTAGGATCATAGTTGATATTAGTGTATGTGTTTATTGAATGACTGTTGTTTGCATTGGTTGTATATATTACATTTTGGCATACATACATCATGGTTTTGTGAATGTACATTTATTGTTACGGCCATTGGCCAGCATAGATTTTGTGAATGATATTTCATGAGGTTGGCTCATCTATGTGAATTATATTTGTGAAAGCTAAAACATGCACAGAAAAACCCTATAAAAATAACAATTAAAATGTAAGGCAGGACAATTTAAAGCTTTAGCCCACCTTTCTCTAGAGCTCAAGATAACATACATGGTGTCTCCCCTCTACCATTTTATCCTCCACACAATCCTGTTAGCAGTTGAGGCAGCAAGACCAGCCCCCGCCCCGCGTTTCAGCTGTATAAGAATATGCATGTAGGACTTTCCACTCCTAGCTTGATGCTCTAAGCGCTATAGCCACACTGGCTGTGTACTCCCCCTCACTCACCTTCTCAACTTCAAATTGTTCCCCACTTGACCCTGCAAGCTGTAGCTGAGCAGAAACCTGTGTTGTATATGGATCCTAGGGCCAAACACTCACTTTGGCCCTCCTTGTTGTGCTTGTGTGTTGAGGAATGCCTCTGTGGCCCTGACCCAGAGACAAAAGCACTTTCCTCTTTCTAGATAGCTTCCTGTATTCCAAGTTGTGCATTCCAGGGATAAGCCCCCATAATCAGAAGCATAATCAGATTCACGAGCCTCAGAGCGGCATCAATGTGCACATAGTTTATACACAAGCTTGAGGATATTCCGTTTGACCTGGTCAGTTATGCAACCACTCGCTGCCACCCACCCCACACACACCATTATCATATACAGATCAGAAATGTATGCAAGCAGTCTATGTAAATGTCTTTCAGACAAGAGCCAAACTACATGCTACATGCAGATGTGTCTGTAAAGTGGTCCAGTCAAATCTCCAATTATGACTGCTGTACCTATGTGAGAAAGGCCACCAGGATAGTGTTACATGCAAATGTCCTCAGCCAGTGCTTTGCGATAGATATTTGGTGTGATAAAACAGTAAAAGGAAAGAGTCTTAACGCAGGCTGCCCTTTCTTTAAAGTCTCTGAAACTGTTGGGTACAGAGATTTTCAAACATAACATTATTCTGTCTTTAGCAACAAGGCATGGGTGGTGATAATTCTGTCGAAGTGAACAGAACAGGGGCGGAATCCATTGCAGGGGACAATTTGTAGCTATTGTTTTCCAGAGAGTGTGATTCACTCAGTGGACACTTGAAGCTTGTGCAATGTATTCTGCAATTCTGACAAATTAAACCTCTCTGAGTCTAGTGTATGGAAAGCACAACATGGGGCAGTACATGACAATAACCAGTGACTTCTTTTTAAAGTTAATGTCTTATTGCTGGAAAATAGATTATATGAACTACAGTAAAAATACAGCATTTTTTATAATTTAAATTTATAATTTAACTTTTTTTATAATTTAAACAAGCTGATGTTTTTGTTTGTTTTTTGTGGTCAAGTCACAGCTGACTTATGGTGACCCCATGGGGTTTTCAAGGCAAGAGACCTTCAGAGGTGGTATGCCACTGCCTGCCTCCATGTCATGCCCCTGATTTTCCTTGGTGGTCTTTCAATCCAAATGCTAGCCAGGGCCGACCTTGCTTAGCTTCTGCAGTCTGACAAGTTCCGGCTAGCCTGAGCTACCCAGATAGGGCACGTTATTATTAACAAGGGACAAATTGAAAATAATCTTCTCATGTGGCAACCATCCATTCTTGGACCCAAATCAGTTAAAATGCAGTTGACTAGCAAATAAAAACTTCAAAAATGGACGTAGAACAGGATTATGTCCATTACTGCCCAAAGATAATGGTTACATCTCAAAGGTGAAAAGAAAAAGAAATTTCCTAGGCCTAACACTTTAGGGAGAAAGAACTTTTCATCTTAAGCAGGTGACAAAGCCTCTCACTTGAAATAGTGTGCAACTAAACAGGAGATGAGCTAGAGGAAGAAGAAAGCACATAATTTGGTCATAGAAGAAACTCTTGCTCTACTATGACAGAACAAAGAAATACAACTTTTAGTGATGGTATCTTCTGTCCACACAGTGGTTATTTGATTGCATTTCTAATCCAACTCTCTTCCAAAGAACTCAGGGAAGCGTTTCCCCCTCTCACAGCTCTGCATGGGAGATTAGGCTAAGAAATCAGGCATGTGCCAAGATCACCCAGCAGTCTTTACGGCTGAGCAAGCATGTGAATCCAGATCGCCCTAATCCAAAAGCCAAAGCAAGAGAGCTGTGTAACTTTGCAAAGCTGTTCTGTGGCTTGACGACTGTTTTATTTTTATTTTATTTACTTTATTTGTAGCCCACCATTCTCACCGAGATTCAAGGCCCATCACATTATATGAAACAATGCAGCCAGACAACATAAGACATGCAATGAACAATGCAAGACCGCTAAGATTTCAGAATTAGATAACCATGAGAACAACAAACTGCCTAAGGAAAGGTATACTACAAACAATGCAGAAAATGAAATACACTTTGAAAAGTTAGTCCTAAACTATCCCTTATGTTTTTCAACTTACCTGAGGATGTTCCAGACCATCATTTTAATTCTCAATAAAGTTTCAGAGAGTAGATGTATTGGTCTGAATTGATCCAGTAGCACCTTGAGAACATAAGAAAAGCCATGTAGACTAAGGCTGATCAAATACAGCAGTCTGTTCACACAGTGGCCAACCAGGTGCCTCTAGGAAGCCCACAAACAAAGATGACTGCAGCAACGTTATCCGGCCTGTGTTCCAATGCTACTAATATAACAGGCGTTCTCCTCTGATACTGTAGAGAATAGGTATTAATTTTGACTAGTAGCCATGGATAGCCCTCTCCTCCATTAACATGTCCACTCCCCTCTTAAAGCCTTCCAAGTCGGCAGCCATCACCACATCCTGGGGCAGGGAGTGCCACAATTTAACTATGTGTTGTGTGAAGGAATACTTCACTTTGTCAGTTTTGTCTATCAACTTTCAAGAATCAAAGCTCATATCTGACAAAGGGGGCTTTGAAAGTTTCAAAAGTTCATACCTTGAAAATCTTGTTGGCCTCCACTGTGCTACTGGACTAAAATCTAGCTATCCCAGTAAAATATTAATGAGCCAAGCAGACGACCCAGGCAGCAACTCCTACAACATAATTGCTATTGTGAGTGAAATATGAAATGTAGTTGGGCAGCGTGAGACAATCACCTAGGATATCTGAAGCATTGGGACAGACAGCATCTGTAGCAATTATGCATCTGTAAAGTGACTGCCAGGACATATGTCATAACAATAACAATGATCTTATTTTTTAAAAGTACAGAATATATCTGGAGCAATATACTTGTGTCTACCAAATGCTGGGAGCAAGCTATTGGATCACGGCCTTCTTATTGGTTGCTACAAGACAAGGTTTGGGGACAGATGGAACTTTGGAGCCGGCTCACTACAGCAGTTGCTATATTCTTAGAATCATGCAGAATGACAATCTCCCATTTCTGCTGTGACATTTGTCTCATTTTCTCGCTCCCCCATTCGCTTATCTAATCTGACCTGGGTTTATTTCAATTTATATCCTCGCCTTCCTCGAAGCCAGCAATGAGGGTTTTCTGGGAAAATCTGAATCAGACCATTTTTTCCGATTCACATTTAAATAATGTCAGCAAAATTTAAATAGAGCTAGTAAAATAATGCAAATACACCACGTAGAAGCTTGGACCGTGTATAAGCACTCAGGTGTGTCCAGACTTCATATCCCACACTTGGCCCATCTAACATGATTAATCTGCAGCACAACAGTCCTGACAGCTATAAATAAACAGATTATATTGACATGTGTGGTGAGAAAATTTCCATCAAAAAACATAGCATCAGAAAATGTGAGGTAGGTCAGGCTGAGAAAGAACTGGCCAAGGTCACCCAGGGAGCATCATAGACAAGAAGGGGATTCAAACCCAGGTCTCCCCCATCCTAGTCTGACACGCTAGCTTCTATGCCCCAAGGGCTGGTGCAAAAGCTCCAGGGTGAACTCAAGAGAAGGCACCATTCTTGAGGAGTAACATCTTACCATATTCCTGTCAGCCAAATGTCAGCGTTTTCAGACCACACAAGAAACCAAAATTTCAGAAGCAGTTTCATGATCAGTTCAGAAAGTCCCACTGAAAAGTCGAATCTGTGGTGTTTGTATCAAACATCCATTAAGGAAATTATGGTCGTGCCTCTCTCTCGGGATCGGTAATTAGTGGCTTGCACTTGCCTGGGGGACACTAAGCGATGTCCAGATAGAGCTCTAAGGAGACTGCAGTTGGAAAAGCGACTCCCTCCCACTGATCTACCAACGCTGGCTGCATTGTCCAGTGTTCAGAGGTGGAACTGCAGTCACTCAGAGTACAAAAGGTTTGCTTCCCCCTCCCATCTATTTTTGCCCTGTCTATCCATCATATTTGTTTTCCTCCTAATGATTTTCCAAGTGAGATGCATCTCTAGCCCAGTAGACTCTGGTGTATCTCGAGAGCTGTTTTGCATGCAGCACCATCTGGTCTAATTGCATCTACATCACCTCATTGTCTGCATTTCAAGAAGGCAACACACTGCAGACTTCGGGCTTTTCCATCATGCCCTGAAATGTCTCCCACTGCTCTTTTGTACCTGTACTGAACGTTCAGGCAGGCTGGGGATCTTGAAAAATCTGCTCACTGCTTTGTGACACATTTGGTTGGTCCTAATAAAATAACAACACTCTGCTGTGCGGTTGGTCTTTGGGATTTTTCTAATGGATCAACACCTCTACCTACTGTGTTTCTCTGGGCCAGTGTGATGCCAGCATTAGAGTAGGACCTGGGGACCCAGATTCACATTGCCAGGGAAGCTTGCTGAGTGACCTTGAGCTAGTCACTCTCTTTAGGTCTAACCTACCTCACAAGGTGGTGGTGGTTGGGAGGATAAGTGAAAGAGGGGAGAGCAATGTAAGCAGCTTTGGGCCCCCATTGGGGAGAAAGGTAGGGTATAAATATATATGCAAAGTTGACTGATGCAATGCATTACCATGAAGACTATCCCCCGGATCGTTCGGTTATTTGAACCGACTTGTGTGCCATCAAGTCACAGCTGACTTATGGAAAACGGGCTTACCCACGTTTCATAGAATCATAGAGTTGGAAGGGGCCATACAGGCCATCTAGTCCAACCCCCCCCCCACTCAATGCAGGATCTGCCT
Organism: Euleptes europaea; assembly: GCF_029931775.1. Taxonomy (NCBI): domain Eukaryota; kingdom Metazoa; phylum Chordata; class Lepidosauria; order Squamata; family Sphaerodactylidae; genus Euleptes; species Euleptes europaea. The sequence goes on along the minus strand of NC_079316.1, from coordinate 29,101,420 downwards.
AGAGCATCCCTGACAAGTGTTTGTCCAGCCGCTGCTTAAAGACTGCCAGGGAGGGGGAGCTCATCACCTCCCTGGGTAGCCGATTCCACCGTTGAACAACACTTACTGTAAACATTCCCCCCCTAATATCCAGCCGGTACCTTCCCTCCCGTAATTTAAACCCGTTATTGCGAGTCCTGTCCTCTGCTACCAACGGGAACAGCTCCCTGCCCTCCTCTAAGTGACAGCCCTTCAAATACTTAAAAGAGAATTACCATGTCCCCCCACCAACCTCCTCTTCTGCAGACTAAACATTCCCAAGTCTTTCCTTATAGGGCTCGGTCTCCAGGCCCCTGATCCTCCTCCCCCTCCCTCTCCTTTGCACACTCTTGATTCAGTCCCCATCCTTTTGGACTTATGCCCCTCTTCCCAGGCGCTCCTTGAGCTTGTTCCTCCCCGCCCCACCCGCTCCCCGTGTTTCCACTTCGAGTCCACCTTCTGTTCCCTGCAGCGCATTAGACCCCCCCCCCTTTTCAGCAGCGCGGACTCCCCGCCTGCCCCCCACGCCTCCTTCCACACCGCTTTCCCCGAGTTTTTATTCCCACCCGCCCGCGAACCACCCGCCAAAACTTCCTCCCTCCGCAGGAGGGAGAGAACGAGGAGAGGAGAGGGGTGGGGGGAGACAGCGAGAAAGCCAGAAAGCCAGACCCAGCCCCTCTCCGGCCAATCACCTCCCTCCGCTAGCCAATCCACGAGGAAGCCACCCCCTCCCGGCCAATGAGAGCCGGCTGATCGACGGGGGCAGCCAATGCCGAGTGGAGGGGGAGGCCCGGAGGTGGGTGGGGGGGCGTGTGTGTGTCTCCCCCCCCACCCCACTTCCCCCGTTCAGGTGGTGCAAGGGGTGCGCCCTGGCGCCGACGGGCTCCGGGCGGGGGAGAGCGCGCGAGTGACTCGCAGGAGCGGAGGTGGGGAAGGAAGGGAGGGAGGAGGAAAGGAAAGGAAGGAGGCGAGCGCATCCCGGGCTGCCGGCGGAGAGGGCGAGGATGGGCCGCGCGAGCGCAGGGAGCCGGCGCGGGGCTCGTGGCGCGCGCGCCGGGCTGCCCAGGAGCGCCAGGCGCCGGGACGCGGTGGGAGGCAGCGCGCGCCGCCTGCGCGCGGAGCCCAGCTGAGCTGCCTCGGCCGCCGCCTCTTTCCCTTTCTCCTCCTCGCGGCTGGGCTGGGCTCGCCGGCCGGGCGAAGGCGAGCGCTCGCCCTCGCCCGCCCCCCGGCCGAGAAGAAAGGACGCCTCCTCTGGGCCGAGGGCGGTTTCTCCCTCGTCCCCTCCCTCCCTCCCTCCCTTCTTCCTCCCTTTCTCCTGCGGGTGGGAGGGGGAGAGCGGCGAGAGGTCCCCGGCCAGGGAAGCCAGACGCCCGCCCGGGGGTCGGTGCGCGCCCCGGAGCCATGCGGGAATACAAAGTGGTGGTGCTGGGCTCGGGCGGGGTGGGCAAGTCGGCGCTCACCGTCCAGTTCGTCACGGGCTCCTTCATCGAGAAGTACGACCCCACCATCGAGGACTTCTACCGCAAGGAGATCGAGGTGGACTCCTCGCCCTCCGTGCTGGAGATCCTGGACACGGCCGGCACCGAGCAGTTCGCCTCCATGCGGGACCTGTACATCAAGAACGGGCAGGGCTTCATCCTGGTCTACAGCCTGGTCAACCAGCAGAGCTTCCAGGACATCAAGCCCATGCGGGACCAGATCATCCGGGTCAAGAGGTACGAGAAGGTGCCCATGATCCTGGTGGGCAACAAGGTGGACCTGGAGGGCGAGCGGGAGGTCTCCTTCGGGGAGGGCAAGGCGCTGGCCGAGGAGTGGAGCTGCCCCTTCATGGAGACGTCGGCCAAAAACAAAGCCTCCGTGGACGAACTCTTTGCCGAGATCGTCCGGCAGATGAACTACGCTTCCCAGCCCAATGGGGACGATCAGTGCTGCTCGGCTTGTGTGATCCTCTGAAAGGAGGAGGGGGGCGGACACGTGTCGTCTCGGATCCCGGTTTCCTTGTGAAATAAGGAAATAATCAAGGTTTACAGAAAAGAAAAGAAAAACCCGGCCGTGCAAAAAGCGGCGGCGACCAGGGCCATCCTGTGAAAATCCCAGCTTCGAAACAATTTCACATCACGCCAGGATTCCTTCTAGGTTACGGCTTCTGTCGCTGCGGCGGGTGGTTATCAGTGTCATGGGTGTGCATCGTCTCTTGTTAACATCTGGCCTCCCCGCCCCCAGAAATATATACCCAACCTCGTTGGCGCTTTCTGCATGTACATGCCATCGATTTGATTGTGGCTTCTTTCTTGTTAAGTACCTCTTTTGCAGATGGCTGTGTCGGCGACTGATAACCAGCAGGAAGGGTTTGCATGTGTGTGTTTGTGTGTGCTCCTTTTCAGCAGCGGGGAGAGAGAGAAAAGGGAGTCCACAAATCACTTTCCACAAAAAAAAAAAACACCATACTGGAACATTTAAAACACACACACCCCAACGAAAAGCGAAGGGAAAGCAGCAGAGGAAGAATGTTTGTACATGTGGGGGAAAGGTTAAGAACCTCCGTTTGTCAGTCTGGACTCAGCCGGTGACTAGGAAATTTGATTCTGAGGATTTCTATGCAAAGTTGGAATACTTGTTACCAAGCCTATCCCATCGGAAGAAGTACTGCACGTGCGCCGCCTGGGACTTAATAACACTGCTGATACGGTGTGTGAGGTGCCAGAAAAAAAGTGTCTGCTGATTTACTTGTGAAATCTTCTATTTTGTTTACCTGCTGTATCGAAAAGGAGGGGATTGGAGAGCGATTTTATTTGTGGTTTTTTTTTAATCAGCTGTGAAAAACATTACAGATCTGCACAATTTTTAAGTTGTGTGTGTTTTGGAGGGGTTGGATTGGAGTGGGAGGGAGAGAGGGCAGACAACGGGGATGGTTTGCCTGATTTAATTTGTGTGTGTGGGGGGGTGGCAATCACTGATTGTGACAACTAGCTCTCTAAAGTTACAAAGACTTCCTAAAATGTGACACAGGGCCGGACAGCAACCCTGTGTCAGTAGAGTGCCTTTCAAGACAGCTGTGGCAGCCAGTGCCATCCTGTGGAAGCTCCAAGTGTCCCATTATCTACTCCCCCCCCAAAAAACAACAACAACCCTACTTCACAGTTTCCTTTCAGTAATCATAGTGACCAAGCCAGAACAAAGGAGCCTATTGTTAATGGAATTAATTTCCTATTTCCCATTTAGTCTTTTTATTCAGAATAGCCTCTGTGGCTTTCAAGTTTGGTCTCTCTCTCTTTTTTTAAAAGGGGTTTCTTTTAACTCAAGTTCCCAATCGGTAGCATTTTTTTTTCATTTTTGTGTTCTCTTGTAAGACGTTCCTTCAACCAGCAACGAAAAGAATTGTAATGTGATGTACATGGAAAACGAAATCTCTTTAACTGTAATTTTAAATTCCGGACATACATTTAATAGATGTTTTATTCATTTAAAATCTTTTAATACAATTTTCATTTTTCAAAGTGGCAAGTTTTGTGGGTTTTTTAACGTATTTGTAATTAAATCTGCAATCACAGTAGACAACAAGTCATTGAGAACAAATAACTTTGCATAGAATAGAAGGTAACTTGGTCACCTGATTATAACCAATGGTAACAACTTCATTCATAATGGTATTTAGGCCTTCGGATGCATCTGAAGGTGCCTAACTGGAAATAAGTTTGGGAGGAGCTACTTCTCAGTGGTAGGGCATCTGCTTGGCATGCAGAAGGTCCCAGGTTTACTCCCTGGCATCTCCAGTTAAAAAGACCAGGCAGTAGGTGATGTGAAAGACCTCAGCCTGGCACCCTGGAAAGCCACCACCACTCTGAGTAGACAACTGTGACCTTGATGGACCAAAGGCCTGTTTCAATATATGGCAGCTTCATGTGTGTTCAAGTTCCTCTTCCACACAGGGCAAGAGATTTCTATGGATTTCCCATGCAAGCTGTGTTTCTCCCATGTCATTCCTGAGGGCCAGTCCCCAGGAACTACTTTTGGGTGGTGGAGGCACTGCAGAACAGAGGAGGATGTGGGAGGAAGGATCTGTTCCATAGGTGGGGCTCTCTCTCTGGCTTGTTGGTTCGTATACATTGTGCTGTGTTTTCAGGAATGCATCCATATTTTTAAAAGGTTGCATTGTATTAATGTACAGCATGAATCCTAATAATGTTTATTGGACAATCCCCACTAATTTCTGTGGGTCTTACTAGAATGTGCTCAGGATTGCTGCTTTAGCCTTAGTCAATAATTATATCATTGTAAACCTCTGAATAGCCGTGCAATCCTAAATAGAGTTAGTTATATCTTTCTATTGAAGTCGGGGGGCTTTTAGAACGGTGTAACTCTTCAGGACTGCATTGTAAGACTAAGCAAATGCCACTGAACTCAATGAGTGAATTTTGGATAACATTCTTAGGATTACATTGCTGATCTTGAAATCATATGTCTCTGAACCCTTACATGGGACAATGGGTGATCTTGCCTCACATCCTTTGTTACATTAAGGGCAAATACTGTTCTTATACTGGTGTTTTCATTAGCAGATTTATTTGGGAAACTGGAAAAAGGTGTTTATTACAAGAGTGGAAGTTGCTTCTCCCATAGGGCTCACACATGTGAGTTAGGGTTGCCAACAGCCTGGAGGAAAAAAAAATCTGCCCCCTTTAGTAGAGACTTATGTGGCAATGGATAGATGAAGCTTTTCCTGGCATGGAGGCAAATAACATCACCTGATGAATGACATCCCATTGAGCCTCTGTTGAAGGGACAGGTCATTTCCCCCTCCCCCCCCCCAGGCTGTTGGCAACCCTAACAAGTCCACACTTATGAGGTTGCATGGTGGTCAGAGGGTAGCCGTGTTGGTCTGCATTAGAAGAGCTAGATTCTAGTCCAGCGGCACATTAGAGACCCACAAGATTTTCAGGATGTAAGCTTTCAAGAGTCAAAGCTCCCCTTGTCAGATGCCTGAAGAAGGGAGCTTTGAGTCTTGAAAGCTTAAACCCTGAAAATCTTGTGGGTCTCTAAGGTGCTACTGGACTCAAATGAGGATGTATGTGCTTTGTAATGTGAGAGTGGTATTAGTGGTGGTGGTTCTTTATAGCTTTCTGGAAACCAGTTACTGTTTCCAGTTTCAGATACAGGTAGAGTATCCCTTATTCAGACATCCCATATCCGGGCTTATTTGAGAACCAGACCCTTGAGCTGGCATGCAGGCAGATAAGTGCTGCCTGCTTTCAATGTTTCCTCTTAACAAAAATAAAATAAAATACAGTGTACACTGCATTGTAGGTGGAGACTGAAAGCTTTCCGTTTGTTTGTTGTTGCTCTTGTTTTAACCGCTGATACAGGTATTCTGGTGAGATGCTTTCTGATGGTTCAGTGTACACAAAATTATTAAAAATTTTGTTTAAAATTACATTCAAGCTATGTATATAAAGTGCATATAAAACATTAATGAATTTGGGTCCCATCCCCAAGGTATCTCATTATGTATATGCAAAAATTCCAAAATATTCCAGTATATGGGAAGATCCAAAATACTGATCACTTCTGGTCCCAAGCAGTGTGAATAAGTGATACTCAACCTGCATTTGTATCATACTTTACAAGGAGAGTGGGATAGAATGGTTTTAACTGTTTTCTCAAGGATCTTTGAAACAGGGACTGTTAAGGGCAAACTAGAAGGGGGGTGAGTATTGATCCCAAGTCTCCCAATCCTAGTCTAAATCCTCATTTTGCCAGGAAACTCCATAGGTGAACTTTGGCCAACCACCGTCTCGAGACCTAATCTACCTCACAGGGTTGTTATGAGGATAAAATTCAAGAGAGAACCATGTATGCTGCCCTAGGAGGAAGGGTTGGATAAAAAAGAGAAGAAAAACAGGAAGTGTAGAAAAACTGTGGATCTATTCAACAAAGGGCAAAAATATTCTGTACCTTGATCCCTGAAAGCCAGCTTAATTTGCTGTGGATTTGTGCAGCATGAAAAAAAAGGGAAGACTTCACTTCTTTTCCCAGGTGGACTCTGAGTGTCACTCACATGCAGTAAATACTTATACTTGTAAACATAAAAGGCATAGTTTTCCTGTTCTGCTTACATAGTTTAATGAACCTTACTTCCAAGTAAATGCTGAGCATTGCAGTTCCAATCTGAAAGGGTGTGTGTGAAGTTCCTCAACAGCTTGGAAGCGCTATACAGGTTGAGTATCCCTTATCCAGACATCAGATATCTGGACTGATCCGAAAATTGGGTCCCATACCCAAAATATCTCAATAAGTATATGCAAAAATTCCAAAACACAGAAAGCAAACTAAAATGTCAGGAAAGAAAAAGGCTATAAGACATATTCAAATGCCATATTGTGCCACATATTGTTTCAAGTAACAGAATTTAAATGTTGATAGCCTTTATATATGTGTATTAACCATACTCGGAAGGGAGTAGGTCCTCTTCAGTTGGAGGAACATCTTTCTGCCATTGAATAGAAAACATAACCTCAAGTATATGATAATGAACTTCATACATTTTTATATATTCCTGTTTTTATTCAAAATGGACAACTCCTACTTAACCTTAATCACGGCTACTCAAGAATCGTGTTGATTAAGCAAGTAGTTGTGAGACTTCACCTTTAACATTTTCTCCCCCAAGTACTAAGGATTCTAAAGTTCAGAGCAAACATTAAATATGCCTAATAACTTCAGCATCATAGGTCTTCCTAAAGCTTAACTGATTGAAAAGGATGCATGTCAAAAGCAAAGTATCTGTTGCAGCTTTGGTTTCGGCATTAGCTGGCATAAAAAGTAGTTTGTGAGTGAGAGATTGTTGAGTCACTCTGTTTTCCTACTCTGTGTATGGGCATTTGGAATTCAGGGTTCCCCCCCCCCCCGCCGCTTTAGCAGCTAAGCATAGCTTGTAATATCACAACCACAAACTATGGTTTGTGCTCTTCCTTCTAAATTCAGGTTTAATCATCACCTGGAGAAAGACTTGTCACTCCAACTTAGCCAAAGCAAGGAATTTAATCTTGACAAAGTAGATAGGCGTTAACTAGTGCAACTCTTCCATGGTCTTGGTTGAACAAAGGTTGTGTACGTGTGATGCAAAGTATGCTTACCTGAAAGCAAGTACCTTTGAGAACCTGCTTATTTTTCACAATCCTTTCCACTTTGTCAGTGGGAATTAGAGTTGCCAACAGCCTGGAGAAAAAAATGTCTCGCCCCTATAATAAAGGCCTAATGTGTGGAAGTGAGTAATCGAAGCTTTTCACAGTATTGATGTAAATAATATCCCACTGAACCTCTATTAAGGGGGCAGGGGCCTCTTTTCTCCAGGTTGTTGGCAGACCCAGTGGGAATGGGCATGAAACCAGGGACGCACTGTGCCTTTTTTTGCTTGTGTGCTCAGTGAGTTTAATCTAAGAGAATCAAATGAGTGAATATAATTTTGTTTTACAGTTCTGCTTTAATCTCTTTATTTTAAAACAACTCATAATGTTGTAAATTCAAGTCTTACCCTGCTGTCTAATGTGGGAGTGTGACAAAAGAGCAAGCATTATACAACCAAATAACACCAATCACAAGAGAATGACATTGGTGGAGTTTTTGCCTCCCTTGGTTGTGCGTAAGGCTCTCGAAGAGTAAACCAGGGCAACTACACAAGAGTCAGATAAACTGGAATGAATCGAAACAGGAAACCAGTGTCACCTTAAAAACGAACAATTTATTCCAGCATAAACTTTCATGAGTCAGAACTCACTGTCAGCTCAGACGTATGAAAGCTTATCCTGAAATAAACATTGCTAGCCTCCAAGGTGACACTGGGATCCTAACAGAATCCTAACCCATCTGGAATTATCACCGTAGAGTTGACCAGTGGCATGGCTGGTGGAGATGAATATTAACTAGAGGTGGTGAAGCAAGTGGTATTTGTTTGAGTATGTGGTGTTTATTCCAAGAGTATTGTGGATTTCCACCACATCAGGAATCCTGGGTTCAGTGACCATGTTGGAAATTTCTCTAGGACAAACTCAGGACCAGCCATTTACAGTGTAATCCTAAACAGAGTTTGTACCCTTCTAAATCCATTGAAATTAGGTATAACTCTGTTTAGGATGGCACGGTTAGTGTCAGCCTCTGGAGAAAGCACACAAGAACAGCTTTGTGCACCCTAGGGCCTTTCCCAGCCCTTCACTGCTCACGTCGTATGGGGGAGGGGTAATGTCATCACTGCACAAAAACCGCCCGGGTGTGCTAGGCTGCTTCACACATGCATAGAGCAGCGCGTGGAATCCATTCCAGGTTCCACAGTCTGAGAAATCCATTCTATGCTCTGCCAAATAGTTTTGTATCAGAACCAGATCCCTAGCTTTTTCTCCTCTAACCACTGCTGTAATGTAGTCCTGTATATCCAAATACTGCAGTGCCTTGTGTGTGTGTGTGTGTGTGTGTGTGTGTGTGTATTTGCCATTCTCAGTACAGGCAAGACACCATAATTGTGTTACAAGGGTTGCGAAGCTTATGAGGAAGGAGAGGTATATAGGCTATCTGTGCTCTAGGGACCCAGATAGTTTAATATAGGGAGATGGCGGTTAACTGCTGCATCTGCTGATGTGAAGTTTGCCAAAAAAAACAGTCCTTCAAGGGAATAGCAGCCTCCTGCTTTAGGTACGTTGTCAGAATCATTTCTCCAGCCTTGCATAATGAGAAATGTTGCCAAGGAAGTGAGGACTCTGGGTCTCTAGTGCTTCTCATGCGTCCACCGTATTCTGATTGTCTTTTTTCTCTGCTTCACGCTTAATTTACCAGCAGCGAAGAGGCTCTGCTTCTGCTGAGCCTTGCCTTAAACATTGCTAAGTCGGGCTCAGGGACTTAGAAGTCCACCAAGCAGCTGCTGATATCTTTTATTGGACCTCTGTGGGTTGGTGTAAGAACAAGGAAGCTTCACCCAAGATTTGTCATGGTTAACGCAGAAGCCTGCGTACTCCTACACAAACAGATGTTGATCCTGTAGAAGATATCGGCATTGTGGTTGTTTTGTAATTGCTCCACAAGAAGCTGAGCAGAAATAGAATAAGCTGCCAGCAGGGGGGTTGTGGAATTTGGGTGGAGATTGGAGATACTGTTTTTAAAATGTTGGGGGAGAATCACTTGTCAGTGATGCTTTTAAAACCGGGATGGCCCACAACATTTTCTGGCTCTTAGTGACCCTAGCAAACTTTAATAAAAGGATGGCAAAGCTTTTTGCTCACACCTTTAATGATAAGGAAAAAACAATTGTTAAAATTTATTTAGAAAATCAAATGGAATCCATCCTTTAGTCATACAGATTGTTCAATTTTCATAAGTTACAGGTATGTTATTTCTAAATATACATATGTTTGTAATGCTGTGCCTGAATGTTTGTTCATCATAACTGGAATGTCTTTTTTGCTAGATGATGCCAGTTTTATTATGGAGATTTAACTCCTGGCTCTTCCTGGAGAATAGAGTCATCCTGCCTTAAAATGGGAGGCTGTAATAGGTTCCAAATAGGTAGTTCTTCATTTTCAAGACTGGAAAACTGTTTTAAATTCTTAAAAGCCACTGTCAGATTTTTACAGCTGATCCATAAGATATGGGAAAGAGGCAGGATGGTATAGATCAAACTGAAGGAAATTGGTGGATGATTTATGGTGTTTCCAGAGTCGGTGACTTTTGGGATCTGCTAATCCCACAGCATTTTTAGTGTCCAGATGAACAGGCATGTTAAACTTTTCTAGCTCTCTGTTATGAGTGCACTGAAGATAGATCATGATGGGTAGCCATGTTAGTCTGTCACTAGCAGTAGAAAAGAGCAAGACTCCAGTAGCACCTTAAAGCAGGGGTGGGGAACCTTTTTCCTGCCAAGGGCCATTTGGATATTTATAACATCATTCGTGGGCCATACAAAATTATCAACTTAAAAATTAGCCGACCAAGCCCCAAGCAGGCAGCTGCCCCAGATGACCCCTCCCCCCTGGCACGGGCAAACAGGCAAGCATCCAACCAGTCGCGCACTCACCCACCTGGTGGCACAGGATGGTCTGTTGCACCAGCTGGGCGTAGCCTATCCAGCCGCACTCCGGAGTTGCTCCTGCTCCGCATGGTCAGCGCCGGATTCTACAGCTGGCTCCTGCTACATCCGCCTGCAGGGATAAAATGAGGACACACTGGCTAAGAACCCCCCCCAACGCGCATTCTGGCCCTGCCCCCTTTAACCCCTCCATTGTCACCACTTCTGCCTCTAGCCCTCTTGTAGTACAGAGGGAATACGTTTCTCTATGGCCTGGGTGGGAAAGGGTTAACACACTTTCTTGGGCGTTCCTAGCAGCTCCATAGCTAATGACTCTTCTGCAAGGGGAAAAAAAGTTTCCTTTTCTTTGCAAAACAAACATCCGCCTTGAATAGAGGCTATTACTGTCCGCGGGAGGGGGCGGATCCCCAGTCTTAGATCCTTCTGAGCTAGAAATCTGCCAGGACCCACAAAGGGCCAGACCAAATGATTTCGCGGACCTTAAACGCCTCCCGGGCCTGACGTTCCCTACCCCTGCCTTAAAGACTAACAAAGTTTCTGGCACGGTATGAGCTTTCATGAGCCACACCTGAAGACGTGAGCTGTGGCTCACGAAAGCTCCTACCTTGCCAGAAATATTGTTAAGTCTTTAAGGTGCTACTGAACTCTTGCAAGTGCACTGAAGGTACATCACTGAACTTGGAGCCTGACACTGTATGTGTTTGTTAAGAAGTAAATCCTATCTTTAGCGAGGATCATTTCCTGTAAAATATGCTTAGGATCTTAGCCTTAAAGGATTTATATTTCATGTTTCCCTCTCAGAGAAGTGCATTCAATTAAATACACTAGTGATTTCTGGATTTTTAGAGATGGTTCAAACAGGTTTACGAAGATATCCATCTTGAAATGCTGATAAATTATTTATCTGTATTACAATGGGCATGTCCTATGTTTATGAGAACCAGTGTTGTACAGTGGTTACAGTATTAGAGTGGGGAAATCTGGGTTCAAATCCCTTATTGGGCCATAAAGTTCTCTGGGGGACCTTGGGCTCGTCATTTTTCTCTCAGCTTAATCTATTTCCCAAAGGTGTTGTAAGGAACGAAATAGGATCCCCCTGTCTCCTTGAGCTCCCTGAAAAACGGATAAGGGATGCCTGATATCTCTTTCTAAATTTTAGAGACTATGCTCAAAACTGGGCTAGGGTTGTCTTTATTATTAGTCTTCTAAAACAAGATTATAAAGCAGGTTTCAGTTCAATAACACAAGTGATTTGAGCTTCCGTGACAAATGCTACAAAGAGTAACTTAAGCAGCTCTCCATCCCTATAGCTGAACCACTAGTTATATTTCAAAGAAGACAGGAAACTCGGGTCAAAAAAAGTCCATAGGTCAAATGGAAAATCTCATCTGTGATAGCTGTAGATGCATATTATTAAGGAGCTCTTTCAAATGTTTGACGTACTTCAACTTTCTTCCCTCCAGCACCGCATTGCATGATAAAAAACCTCTATTGACGTATGTTCTGCTTGTGGAATTGCTACACCAGAAGAAAAGTGGAAGTGTTTCTTAAAGTGTTGTCCTAAAGTCTGACTGGCATAACTGGTAGTTTCGAGCTAGACATTTAACCAGTGACAAGAAAACTTTGCTAAACTTTTCTCATCACTTAACATCTGCCGTTTAAGTGACTCTGACAAACCATTTCACCTTCTGTCTACTTTAAAATAATTTAGGAAGATTCCAATAAATGATTCACCCTGAAATTGCCAGAAATAATGAGGGGAGATAGCAAATTATGAAGGCTTGAGAAAACAGAAGGTATTTGGAGAAGACAGAGCCACTGCAAGCAAGCATTCAAAAGCAATTACAGTATTTACTCCAATGCAAGACTAGGGTGTATTTTTTTTTTACAGGTATGTCATTAAAAAAGAGAGGAGCCATCTTACATTCATATACACATTACAATTATGCCCAGTACAAATTATTTTTGGCATATCCTATTGGGGTGGGTGGGTCTTACATTCAGGGTTGCCTTCCTTTCAAGCAGATATCTTTATTAGAGATTTAGTATGGTATTTCATAAATGCTTGAAACTGAGAGTTTTTCTACTTTAAAGAGCAAGAGTCCAGTAGCACCTTAATGACTAACACAATTCCTGGCAGGGTAGGAGCTTTCGTGAGTCACAGCTCACGAAAGCTCATACCCTGCCAGAGATTTTGGTAGACTTTAAGGTGCTGCTGGACTCCTGCTCTTTTTTGCTGCTACAGACAGGCTAACACAGTTAAGCATTGTGATCTTTCTGCTTTAAAGTTAGAGATGTGCTCCACTCTTAAATATATTTTCCTTGATTAGCTTTCAGAATCCTCCTTGTAAGTGCAGCAGAGCCCAGAAAATGTTTCTTCTGGGATATCTTCCTTCCAGTTCTCAGAATATGGAATCTGGCTTTCCTGGCAATGGTGATCTCTCTCTCTCTCTCTCTCTCCCCTCAATCTTTTTCAGCTGTAGTGTAGACTCTGGCTTGGATCCAAAAGAGCATTTCCATGGACAGAATCATTTCCATTTGTGGAGCACAACTTCCTTGTCTCCCCTTCCTGCTGCAGCACAAAATGCTCCCAGGAGCAACATTTTGAGTTGCATTGGGAAGAGGGAGGTGGGAAAGTCCCTCTCCACAAGCAGAAATCCTTCTGTCCACACAAACGCTCCATAGGATCCAAGCTCGTCACTCCAAGAAAGGGAGTAACTTCCCCTTAATTAGCAAACAAAGGGCACAATCAGTGCTGTAGAGGGCCTCCACACTGCTATGGACAAACGGTGATATATGTATCCCAAATGGCAACAACTTTTCAAGGCATGAGTCTAAACCTCTTGTAGCATACAGTGTGAGAATCACTATTAAGATAATATAGATTTTAAGCATTTGCCTCTAAGCATATAAAAACCTACTTCATGTGAGCAATTAATTGCATTTGTAATAAGTAATCTTAACACTGGTGTTAAGGAAAACAAGTCATGCAAGGTTCCACTAGTGCATTTTTTGTTTTAGAAAACAAACTGCCGTGATTGTGTATGCAGCCTCTGGTACAAAGAGGAGCGATTAGTTGTCAGCTCATTTTTTTTAAAATAGTATGCAACATTTCTTTGCTTTGAAGGGGGGAAGCAAAGCTCAGCTGAGTAGGACTGTCAGCTGTTCAGCTTCACATATTTTTCCAGGGCACTTCTAAAATGCAAAAGTGCTTTATAATTGGTTTCTCATTCAGTGCTCATAACAACCTTTCGAGGTCGGCCTCTGATAATACCATCAGGCACTTACAAATCTGAGGCTGAAAGAATTGCTGTTGTCACAGTGTGAGATTATGACTAAACAGGAGTTGAACCTGCTTTCTGTTGGACTTCTCTTCACCAGTGGTCCCGCACCTAAGTAGCGTAAAGGCCTGACCTGTTTCATTTCAGCAACAGAACTGCGTTACCAGTCTTGAGACTACTCTATGGGCCAACTAAGGCAGAGTCTGATGCTCAGTGGCAAATAATGGAATTATCTTCTAATGAGAGAAAGAAGGGACCAAAACAATTGGCAGTAGAAATACTGTTATGAATGGATAAATGGGCTCTTAGAATAATGCAGGCTTATCTGTGGGGAGCAAACTCAGGTTGTGAGCAGTTTTTTTTTTTTACTGCAGGTAGCCGGCTCAAGGTTGACTCAGCCTTCCATCCTTCCGAGGTCGGTAAAATGAGTACCCAGCTTGCTGGGGGTAAAGGGAAGATAGCTGGGGAAGGCAATGGCAAACCACCCCATAAATAAAGTTTGCCTAGTAAACGTCAGGATGTGACATTACCCCAAGGGTCAGTAATGACCCGGTGCTTGCACAGGGGACTACCTTTACCTATCTGTGGGGATGGAGTAAGCAAATTTCATCCCAGGAAGGGAGGGACAGGTTTACAGTGATCAATTGAGCTGGAAAGTGCTTTCTTTGTTAAAAACAACAACAAAGGTTGCACTGATTTCCACCAATTCCTCCCTTAGGACTTGGGAGAGCCTCCCAAAAGAGTGGTGTTACTCAGTTCTGGTGAGTACCACCACAAAATTTTTAAAAGCCCCACAGCAGGGAAAGGAAACTGAATCCCAATGCCAATCTCCACCACTTGGATAAACTGTTGGAGTGATGTGATGGCTTGTCATTGGTTTACCTTTTGGTGGGCTTAACCTTTTATCCAGACTTTTGCAGTGATTGGTCGAGAGTGGGCTTGGAGGTAAACTTTGAACCTGTGCCTCTAAACACTGGCTTTAAAAAAGGAGCTCTCTGGGTACAGGAAAATCTATAAATATATTAGCCTGGATTGGAGTTCAGTGTCAAGACTGGAGATCAGACTCTGGGATCAAGGAATGACACTCTTAGGCTGTGCCAAGATACTCTGTCTTGGACCCATTTCCAGGAAGGGGAATGTAAAGGCTCTTTATAAGTATAGATGGCCCCAAAAAAATACCTTTCCCACTTTCTTTCTATTGTTCTGCCTAAAACTAGCTGTCTACTGATCTTGAATTAGTTGAGTGGCACCAAGGAAGCAAACCTAATACTGTCCTCAGTTATTTCTGGTATAAAATTGAACTGGTTTTTACTCATATTTTCCCAAGCCAAGGATTTTATCATATAGAGTCACCCCTTGACACCATAGACAATAAAAGTCAATGGCAGTTTTCAATGGAATACTGGAAGCTCAGGTGTGATGCTGGCAGGGTTGCCAACTCTGGAATGGGAAACACCTGGTGATTTGGGAGGGAGCCTAGGGAGGGTGGAATTTATGGAGGGAAGTCAGCAGGGATGTGACGCCATAGTGTCTACCCTCCAAAGCTGCCATTTTCTTCAGGGGAACTGATCACTTAGTCTGTAGGATGGCAACCGTAGATGCTGGGATGTTTCCTGTGAATAGCTCTGAATATTTTTCCCAGGCTTCTTAAATCCCTGTTCAACTGGATTCTAAAATTAGTTAACTAGTAAGGACATTTCTTGCTTTCTCTGGTGCAAAGTCCCTTCCAATCAAGACATGTGATTGGTTGTAACTTGGACCAGGGCCTTTTTGAGTTGTGGTCCTATAGAATCAGCTGCTCTTTAAGACCCAAACTGGTGGGCCATGCACGGGCAATAAACATTTTTTTCTTAACCTTACTTTTAAGGTGTCGCTAGTACAGTTCTCACGATAGTGTGCTGGACATGCAAGGGAACAGAAGTCTCCACAGGGCACATGTAGCTTGCCATGCACACTTTTTTAAAGGACATGTCCAACATATGCCAGAGAGGAAAGAGGAAAGGGCTTTGGAGTTCATAAACATTTCTTAAGCAAAATGGGGGTCTTTGAGCTGCTAAAGTTTGAGAACCACTCCAGTAGCTAACGTCATCTGCTGTCCACTAATCACACTTACTCTGTAGTAGCTTCTCATTTGTCTAGTTAATGTGGGATAGTAGCTATTTAAGTGGATACTTATCATATACAATTATGCCTGGCAGGGTTCCCGTATCTCTAGCAAAAGTACAATAAGCAAATAGTGACATTTTTAACTTTGTGACTTTAGTCAGGGAAGCTCTAGTTTTGGTTCCCAGGCAACATTTAAAGGCAGGGGAATAAAAAGTTGGCAACCCTTAAATCATGGTCAGGTCAAGAGAATATATTTCTCTAGAATGGAAGGGCTTAGACCTGGTTATTTAAATGCTAAATTTGCAGAGAAAGCACAAATGTTTCGACTAGGGAAGATCCGGTAGACTTTTAATTTGCAGAGTACAATTATGCTCCATTTTGTTTCATCCAAGTTGATGCTTACCACTCCTCTGCCCTTAATGTTTAAATAAGGAAGGATCCCATTTGGAAATATTGCTGATGATCTAATGAGCCAATCATACATCTGGACTAGGATTATATAATCCAGTATTTCTGGAGAATGCAAATTAAATTGGGAATGCTAATATTCTGCGACTGCTACTTGTGATAACAGTGTTGTTAGAATCTTGGCTAGCCAGCATTTTCAAGCCTGAATCCCTTCAGGGCTGGCTAGTAAAGTTCAGGATAATTTATAGGGAAACAGAACAGCCATTGATTGAGGTATTAGTAACACATCCAAGGTTAATGTTTTCCTAATCCGCTTCTTAAGATTCATAGTTTGCTTTATAAGGTCACTGTTTGAATGTATTAGCACAGAGACTGTAGTGCACCAATTATCCGTCTCGAATTCAGAGAAGTGGTTTGATCAGGGCCTGGATGCCCTTTGAAACCTAGGGCATCTGCATTTGCCAGTGAATGATCTATCGGTAACAAGCTCCTCAAAGAGTAATCATGATGTAGCTCACTCTTGAACTCCATTTGCAATCTTTTTCAGTGACGCCATATTGATAATCTAATGAGAGAAAATTAGAAAATTGTGCTGTTAATGAGCTGGGAACTGAAGGATTGTGGGCTCTGTGTACAAGATTAGAGATTTTTGTTTCTTTCTTTCTTATCCCATGGAGACTTTACACCCCATTGCTACGCAAATGGGATGTTATACAACTGTTGGGAGTGTTGTTATAGAAGCAGAGAAATCCGGATTCAAATTTCTATCCTGGAGTAAAAGTCAATGGCTGACTTTACCCTATGTCTCAGCCTGTAACCTACCTAATCCTATGAACCTAATCCTATGAACGTTTAGATTTTCTAGTGTGGTCTAGTAATTGGAAGCAGCAGCTCCCGGTTCTAATCCCATGCTCTGTCACTATTACTATGAAGCCCTAGAAATAATGGTATTACCACCCTTGGATGTACTTCCTTCCCTCTAAATAATTTACCTGTATCTCACAAAAGTAGTAGTAGTAGAAGAAGAGTTGGTTTTTTATACCCCGCTTGTTCCTACCTTTAAGGAGTCTCAAAGCAGCTTACAATCACCTTCCCTTCCCCTCGTCACAGCAAATACCTTGAGAGGTAGGTGGGGCTGAGAGAGTTTGGAGAGAATTGTGACTAGCCCAAGGGCACCCAGCAGACTTCATGTGAAAGAGTGGGGAATCAAATCCAGTTCTCCTGATTAGAGTCCGCCACTCTTAACCACTGCACCATTCTGGCGTAAAAATGTTTTAAATAAAAATAATAAAAAGTTACTGAAAAGATAATTTCCATTATAATCCTAAGTAGTTATACCGTTCTAAATCAATTGAAGTCAGTGGGCCTCAGAGGGTGTAACTCTGCTTGGGATTGCACTTAGTTCATTAGATTTAATACTGTAGAAGGGTCAGTTTTGGAGAGACACCATGTTTCAGTACAGAATATATGCTTTAACTATGAGGTGGGTCTGAGAATGTATAGTGATTTATTTTGAGCAATTTCTGTGAGTTTAAAGGCTCTTACTTGTGGTTTTGGCCAATAAAGTCAGTCACTTAAATGAGCCAGTTCCCTGGGTTCAAGAATATGATTGTCCTCTAGAACCATCAAATTTCATTTGAAATATGAAATGGCCGTGGAGTTGACTTGTCAGTTCCAAGCCCCAACTTGGATTTGACCAGTATGCATTTTTTACATCTCGTACTTCTATATCAGGCATCACTTAGAATGTTGCTGCCACTGGAACCACTGTGCAAGTTAAAGTAGGCTAATACATAAAATCACATCTTCTTTTGAAGGACTCAAGTTACAAAGATAAAAGTGACTTCTCATCTCTGAGCAACCATTCAGGATGTTCCAGTTTTTCCAAAATGGCTGGCATCTCTGCCAGAGACAACAATATAAACTTATGGGTTTAGCCTGTCAGAACTTTTGCTATTTATGTGGCTCATCCTATGAACCTTAAAATCATAGAATCATAGAGTTTGAAGGGACCACCAGGGTCATCTAGTCCAACCCCATGCACAATGCAGGACATTCAGAACTACCACACACACCCAGTGGCCAGAAGATGGCCAAGATGCCTTCCCTCTCATCATCTGCCTAAGGTCACAGAATCAGCATTGCTGACAAATGGCCATCTAACCTCTTCTTAAAAACCTCCAGGGAAGGAGAGCTTACCACCTCAATTTTCTAGTGTGGTTGAAGCTGGTGATACTATATTAGGTCATTGGTCTATCAAGGTCAGTAATATCTACTCTGACCGGCAATAGCAACCTAAAGTCTTAGTTAGAGGCCTTTCGCAGCACATGCCGACTAATCCTTTTAGTCGGCCAGTGAGTGAACCAGGGACCTTCTGCATGCAAAGCAAGTGCTTTACCACTGAGCTTCTGCTCCTCCCCTGATAACTCCAAGTATCTTCACCTGAAGGATCAGAGGTAGGAAGGTTAGGGATCTCTGCCTGAGGCTTTATGGAACTGTTGCCAGTTTGCAAAGGTACTACTGAACTAGACGGTCCAGTAGCTTGACAGTGTGTAAAATGGCTTGATAATGCTTGTATTTTCCTACATGGTGGTGAAAAGTGTCGTCAAGTCACACCAGACTTATTGCAACCCCACATGGTTTTCAAGACAATAGACAAACAGAGGTGGTTTGCCATGCCTGCCTCTGTGTAGCAACCCTGGACTTCCTTGGTGGTCTCCCATCTAAGTACTAACCAATGCTGGCCCTGCTTAGCTTTCAAGATCTGATGAGATCGGGCTATCCTTGGGCCATCCAGGTGAGGGTATTTTCCTTTTTAACAGCCTAAAATTGCCAAGCCAAATTGTCTGGCCCAGCTCTACCAGCATCCTTTTTTGGACTGTGGCCAACCAGCTACACTGGAAGAGTCCATGAAAGTGACAAAGCGAGGGTGGCTATCTCTGGTGGTTTATGCCCGGTATCTCCTAATCAGAGGCATGTTCCTAACTAAAAACAATATACTTGTTTTCTAGGATAACGCTAGTCAATTTAAGTGTTGAAGTCACTCATTCCAGTGGACAGCACAACATCCTGTAGCAATGAATTGAAAAGGTGTATTATTCCTCAACTGCAGCACCACCTTCTCTCTTTCATCTTGAACTGGTTGCAGATCATTTTCAGTGCATGACTCAGCAGCAGAAACAGTCATATTCAATATCAATCTTCTGTCAAATATGATCCAATTACTCTCTTCCAATAAGTCTAACAGAAAAACTTTCTCTTGCTTAAGAGAATCTGCTATAAGAAGGTTCAGTGAGAGAGAGTCCCATGGAAGATTTCCTCATGTGCAACACTCCTTGAACAAGCGGAAGTGCTAAAATGACTCCTTGGTGTCTGCTTGTGCTAACAGAAAGCTGTTGTATCCCCACTATCTTTTCTGCATGAACAAGACACAGCGCAAGGTATTTCTTTTGACACCATTTCAAAACTAAATTAAATAAAATCCCGTGAACCATCTGGTGTAGATTCCATTGCTACATATGCACACTGTTATTTTGTTCAAAATTATATTAAACAGCTATGTGTTGCCGCTTCCGCAAGCAGAACTGTGGTAAGTACCCTTTCATTTTTACTCATGCAACCTAGAGTTGCCAACCTCCAGGTACTAGCTGGAGATCTCCTGCTATTACCACTAATCTCCAGCCGATAGAGATCAGTTCACCTGGAGAAAATGGCTGCTTTGGCAATTGGACTATATGGCATTGAAGTCCCTCCCCTCCCAAACCCCACCTTCCTCAGGCTCTGCCCCAAAAACCTCCTGCTGGTGACAAAGAGGGACCTGGCAACCCTAATGCAACCCCTCGGACTCAGCTCAATAGGTTTCATCAGGTATAACATTAGGGTACGAAATTGTAATCTACAACCTAACCAACATGCCAGGGAAAATGAAGGAAAAAAATTAACTCTTCTCCTGACCTAAAGCTTAACAAGCTAGGTACCAGCTGAACTGTGCCAGAAGGCATTCCACAATTGAGATGCCATAAGGTGGGTGGCAGAGACTGAGTTTTTCCTTTGACATTAAATGGCATGGGTACAAAGAGAGCACCTCTTGTAGGGATGCTAGCCTCCAGGAGGGACCTGGGGATCTCCTGAAATAACAGCTCATCTCCAGACTACAGAGATCAGTTCCCCTGAAGAAAATGGCTGGACTCTGTGGCATTGTACCCCACTGAGGTCCCTGATCTCCCCAGGCTCCTGCCCCAATATCTCCAGGAGTTTCTCAGCCTGGATCACGCAACCCTACCTTCCCATCCCCTGCCGGTGGCCAGGGTAGGGTTGTCAACCTCCAGGTAGTAGCTATTACAACTGATAGAGATCCAGCCGATAGAGATCAGTTCACCTGGAGAAAATGGCCGCTTTGGCAATTGGACTCTATGGCATTGAAGTCCCTCTCCTCTCCGAACCCCTCCCTCCTCAGGCTCTGCCCAAAAAAACTCCTGGTGGTGGTGAAGAGAAGCATGGCAACCCTAGGCCAGGGAGGCCTGGCAACCCTACTGATATCTGTCTTAGTTGCTTGTGATATCTCAGTTGTCTTCTCGCTGAATCACACAGAGAGCAACTTGCTGAATAGTGGCCTCATGTGGAGGTATGCAGGGTAGGCTGGGGTGTTCCTGGACAGAAGAAGAAAGCTAGGCCCTGTGGTCTAGAGCCTGGAGTCCTGTCTTCCACTCCTCTACAGTGTTGCCTCACGGCTTCCCATGGCCATTTCCCTCATTCTAAAGCTATCCCACCCTGTGACTTCTCTCCTGTCCCACCCAAACTCCCCCTGCCCTAACCAGCTCTATAT
Source organism: Euleptes europaea (assembly GCF_029931775.1). Lineage (NCBI taxonomy): Eukaryota > Metazoa > Chordata > Lepidosauria > Squamata > Sphaerodactylidae > Euleptes > Euleptes europaea. Next base: position 29,080,713 of record NC_079316.1, on the reverse strand, counting down.
CCAGTCTTGCTGTTCAATTCATTGGGGCTCCGGATCTTTGGAGTTCCTCCATGAACAAAATTTAAATTATTTTCTTATGCCATATTTTAAAAAGATTTCTGACAGATGACAGCTTTGCAATTAGTTTGCATTTTGAACTGAAACAATATGAGCTTGTATGAGATAGCTGGAGAAATGTTTGCATAAAACCTCTGCATTTGGAATAGGAGAGGTATGTGCTGTGGTGTTAGATACAGAAAACACACTGGCATTTTTCCTACTTATAGTTAATTGCTCTTAATTTTATTTAGACTTTTATTTACAAGGTTTAATTTGAATTGCATCCATTGAAGTCAATGTGCTTAGAAGGGTGTAACTCTGTTTAGGATTACATTGTTAGTCCTTGAATCTATTACCACATATCATTTATACAGTGCTTTCCCTGTTCAAAGAACTTCACACAAATGACAGTCTTGTGAGGTAGACCAATATAATTATCCCCATATTCCAGATGAGAGTGGAAAATACTGGCTTTCCTAAGGCCACTCTGTGTGTGGCTGAGGTAGGATTTGAATCAGGGACTTAAGGTTGTTCTCTTTAGGTACTATACTGCATCTGCACAAATGAACAAGAAGGAACATATACAATAATAATGATGATAAGGATGACTTTGTTCTGATTTTGGTTTTGAGAAGATAATTGAATTTAGGATCCAAACACAAAACATGGGTGATTTATGTTCAGATTCTCAGATGTGAAATTGAGCTGCAAAAAGCGGCTTTGGAGAAACACATGGATCAGGACCTCAATGCTTTCCTTCTTTGCACTATCATTTCCCCTGACCACATAAGACCTGGCTCCCGCCCCCCAAATCCAGGGACATTTCCAGTTGAGTAACTGCTGTGTGTGTGTGGTGTGTGTGTGTGTGTGGGGGGGTAGAATTAACACACAGAGCAGCTTTATGTGGCTTAACTCCTTGTCTGGGGACCCAATCACAGATCTCCAGTCTTTAGATTAGATGCTGATGGCATGACTTACATTTGATATAAATGAATGGGGTGCTTCTGGGTGTCTCCCCACTCAAGAAAGTGATCCCCCCCCCCCGTGCTTGCACGTCACATTTTAAAATCAGGATTCACAAAGATATGTGAGAGTTTGAACATACCCCCTGGAATTTTCCCTCTTCCCCTGTAAATGGAAAATCTTGTGCTAGGATTGCCAACAATGGATAACACCCACAAAAGTTATCCCTGCCATGGCTTTGCCTCCAAACTGTACCTCCAATCTAGCTGCCCCCTTCCATTGCACTCAGAACCCAGTCTCTGGGCAGGACAGAGTCTGATAAGCTGGCTGTTCCAGATTCCAGACCTTTGTCTTGTGCCTTTGGCCCCATCCAAGAAAAATTCCTGTGAGAAGAGGAGAAAAAGTCTGCCTAGATGCACCTCAGCTGCCTGCAACTATCTAGCTTTCAGCATGCCAGTAAGACCTTCAAAACTTTTCCCCCTTCTCCCACAAACTGGGTATTTCTTCATGATTGCTTCTTGAAATCCACTGAAGTTAATTCTGCTGCACTATCAGGCTGACCAAAGTCTGTTCCAGCTCCAACATCATGACTCTCCTGCTTCCCAGACCCCCCAGGCTGCATGAGACTGATGAGTAGACCTCAGTGGCTTGTCCTCAGTCTGCCAACTCAGTGGTTTACCAGATAAATTTAATGGATTTTAGATATCTGTCTAGTGGCCATTCAGAAAAACAGTGGTTTTTCTAGCGGTGGTGAATGGTTTATGTTCAGATGGATTTCTTGATTAGGCTGGAATCTGGAGGAAACCATGCTTTTCCAGGGGTTCATCTCCAAGGCAGCTGCCAGCCAGTGAGTCAAATGCTACCATTGTGGAATGATCTTGCATACTCTTTGGCCACTTGACTCCACCCAGCAAAGCCAGTAATACATTTTTATTGCTCAGCTGTGGTGACAGCTGATTCTGTTTCCCAAACGTGATAACTGGTATTGCATTAGTCAACAGGAGTTTTAAAGCACTTCTTGACCTGGGACACACTTATCTGAAGGATGATTTCAATGGGCTTAGCCTGGAGAAACCTTGCATGGGTTTGCATTGTAAATCCCTCTGTTTAACTCTTTTTCCCTAGATCTAAAACTTATCTTGGTGAGTAAGACACAGGACAAACAATCTGCAAGGTAACAATTTTCCTTTTTGTAGTCCTGGTTAGCAGGAAGCATGTTTCCTTCTTCAGCCAAGGGACATTTTTCTTCTCTCTGAGCTCATGGGGGAGAAATAAATTCTATCAGTTTCTTTCTCACTCAGACTCTACTGCAGCTTGAGTAGCCCAGCTTAGCCTGAGCTTGTTAGAGCTTGGAAGCTAAGTAGGGTCAGCCATGGTTAGTACTTGCATGGGAGACCACCAAGGAAGGCTGGGGTTACTACTTGGAGGAGAGCAATGGCAAACCACCTCTGCTTGTCTCTTGCCTGGATTACCCCATGGATGGGGTTGCCATGAGTTGGTTGCAACTGGACAGCACATACTTCTTTTTTAGTCCCTAAAGTTTCTTTCCCCTCAAACAAAAGAATTATCTTTTTTAGCATAATCAAGGCCCTACTTCATCTACCTGGTGGAATATAGGTAACAAGAAAGGCATTGCTCATGTGCATGTCCACTATGCTCCAGGAAATGCTCTTCCATTTCATTGGCTCCTTATTGTTGTCTCCTCACCCACTGCAATTCTTCCCACTCTGGTCCATCTCAAACTAAAGCTAATTAGAGAAACTTGTTTGTCCTACCTGAGGAACATTAGACATTAATTTCTGCCAGTGGTAAATTTATATAAATTACCTGTGGGATTCGGTTAATGTAATTATGAGTGCATTTAACACTGAACTGCTGCCATTCTTACAACCACATCTACAGGCCCAAGACACTTTAAGTAGGACATGTGAAAGAGGTTTTGCAGTATAGCAGCACACAGGACAGATATGACCCAATAGGAACTTCATACTTTGTTAAAAGTGGTTGCAGATAGCCACATTTGTTGAAAGTAAAATCCCAAAACAAAACCCCCCTATAAAAACCCACCCTGATGAAGAGTTCTGTATAACTTAAAAGCTCACATACTGTTTTGTGTCATTTTTTGTGGATCCTAATAAGAGGTATTATGTGGACTTTGTTTTGGGGTTCTCACACTGTTATAATCCAAATCTGGTTCCAGTGCATTTTAGCAAAATATCACTAAAATTTTGGCAAGGTATTGTTAATACTAGGGCCTATCAATACATTTTTGCCCTCCCATAGAAAGAGTTGAGCTGGAATCATGAAACTTGCAGGGGATTTTAGTCCTTTCCCACATAGTCACCCTTTAGAGTCACACATTTCTCCAACTGAAATTTCAGTTTTCACAGCCCATTTTGTAGAATGTCTCACCCTGACTTGCAAACCACTGTTCCACAATTGAAGTGACTTCCTCATCAGAACAAAACTGCTGTGGCATTTCTCCTGCAGAGCATCCCGAAGTCTTTCCAGAAGTCCCCTCTAATATGTCCCAGTAATGCTATGGCCATAGGTCAGGTAATCAGTGAGGATAACACCATCAGAATCCAGAAGACAGACAACATGGCCTTCTTTGCAGAGATTGCATATGGGCCTCCTTAGGGGTGGCAAGGAGGTGTGTTTACTCTTGGTCTTGTTCTCTGGGTCAAAGTGATGTACCCAACATTCATCCAGTGTCACCAGATGACCAAAAAAGTCACCTTCATTAGACTGTCACATGAAAGTATGATAACTTTAGTCATTTTAGCTTTTAATGAGAGTTCAGGCTTAATTTGAACGAGATCCCACTTATTTGCCATTTTGTCGGTCCATGCCAAAACAGTCTCTTCCAACATTACATTTCAAATGAGTCAGCTTTCCAACAGGATGTATAATATTCAGCAGCAACCAAGGTGTTTCTTTTTCGTTTATTTTTTCTTTTTTTTTAACGAGGCGCATATTTTAACTGAGAAATGCTGTAGAACTGTGGGTGCCTTTTAAGTTTGAGAGGATCTGGCAAATATTGAAATGTTCACTTGTACTGCTTTTTGACATTTAAAATGTGGCCAAATGTTTGGCCAGGAAATCGGTAGGCATGCCCTTCAGTTTTCAAAACTGCAAAATGCCGCATTGAAATGAACTGGCAAAGAGCAGACGCCACTTGGTGACTCAGTGGGCAGGCAGTCTGCCATCAGATCAATGGTCCTGAGGACTTCCTCCATCATTCTGGATGAAGTTGCATTTGCATTGGTAAAGGTCGATTCACACTGCATTGCACTACCAACACGTGGGTGTGTGTGTGTGAATTTCCCAACAAAGTCAAGTTTCAATATCTCTTGAACAACACAGTGTTGGGCTGGCTGTGGAAATGGGAAATCCAAGTTTAAGTCTCTGCTCACCAAATTGTCATCTCTTAACCTAACTTCATACTATTGTTGTTAAGATACACATGAAAGACCCCCATGGATAATTATATGTCCATTCTCCCTAGAGGCACTGTTGAATGCCGGTTTTGCAGACAATTTGAGCTCTGTCAGGGCAGCAGCAAAGAACAGATGAATATTTCTAGTTCAGAAGGAACTAGATTTTCCATTCAGAAGGCCCTTTGAAGCCTTGGAGAGAATCACTATACCTGGAGTACTGATTAGAGTATTGATTAATTATCTCCTTGATAGTTCGTGTAGCTATGATTCATGATGGTGTAGTATTCAGCACCTGCTAGGGAATACAGAATACTATACAGAAACCCTTCCTTGTGTTTGGAAACTGGACTAAGTTAGAATTTATTTACAACATTTTACAATATTTATATGCTGCTTGTACAATATTTATATACCACTTTTCCTCTACATTTTAGGACTCAAAGCAACTTATTAAAATCTAAATATATAATAGCAGTGTGGTGTAGCTCCTCCCATCTGTAATACTGTAGTGAAATTGGGGAAGACCATTGCCATCTCAAGGAGTCAGGTGGTGTGCCACAATTTCACCATTTGTGCCTGAGAAGCCTTGCAGGCCTTATCTTTTCTTTGCATGTATTTCTAGTTGATGTACTGAAATAAGAACTATGTTGTTGATAACTTATGCACCTGGCACAGGGTTAAGGGAGTACAGGGAACACAGCACAGTTGTATCTATTGGATGCTTTCCACAGACCACTGCTAATCAGTTGGCCTTGGAGAGTCTGAGATATATCACTCCTGTCAAGGTCAGTTATGTATTATTATAAACACCTGTGAAATTAATTATCCTTAAGATAGTATATAAAGCCTCAGGAGTAGCCCTGGGATTGGAACCCCAGTGAAGACCGAAACTGTGGAACGGTACTTTGCAGCTGGTCAGTTCCACGGGGTCCATCGTCCTTCTCCAGGGGTTTCTGACTGCCGAGGGATGTAAGCATATTATTTTCTTGCATTTAAGAAGAAGAAGAGTTGGGTTTTAAATGCCAATTTTCTCTACCTTTTAAGGAGAATCAAACCTGCTTACAATTCCCTTCCCTTCCTCTCCCCATAACAGACACCTTGTGACGTAGGTGAGGCTGAGAGAGCTCTAAGAGGACTGTGACTAGCCCAAGGTCACCCAGCTTGCTTCGTGTGCAGGAGTGGGGAAACCAACCCATTTCTCCAGATTAGAGTCCACCACTCTTAATCAACACCACGCTGGCTCTCTTCTGTAGATGTGGTTTTCTTCTATAGTCTACTTAAGCTACATAATAGAATCTATGAGCCCGGCCTTGGCTGGGGAGGGCGAGGTAGAAGATTGATTAAATAAATAAATAAATATTTTCCTTCATCACCTGTGTGTTTATTGCCTCCATATCCCTTAAAGGAAAAGAACCATTTTTCCCTTGGCAAGATAAGACAAATACATCAATTGTAATATCAGCCAACTTCACAGGATTTTCCCAGTGATTACTGAGGTAATATATGTTGACTATGTAAAATAAATAAATAAATAGGGAAAACACTATTTCAATAAACAGTATGATGCTAAGACTAGGCTGTTAAATCAGTGTGGTTTAGTGGTTAAGAGTGGTGGACTAATCTGGAGAACCAAGTTTGATTCCCCACTCCTCCTCATGAGTGGTGGACTCTAATCTGGTGAAGTGGGTTGGTTTCCCCACTCCCTAGAGGAAGCCTGCTGCGTGACCTTGGGCCAGTAACCTTCTCTCAGAACTCTCTCAGCCCCATCTGCCTCACAAGGTATCTGTTGTGGGGAGGGAAAGGGAAGGCGATTGTAAGCCGCTTTGAACTCCCTAAAAGGTAGAGAAAAGCAGAGTATAAAAACAAACTCTTCTTCTACTTCTGCCCTATAGTACAATAATCTATTTTATTTGCATGAAATTTTAACACTATTGCCTGCATACATATGTATTATTTCTTTAGGATGTCTCATTGGGCTTTGCCTGCTATATAAGGAGGCTATGCCAGCTGGCCAAAATCTGTGTTGCTTATAGACATCTAATAACATAAGTTATTTTTTGTGCAAAAATGGTGAAATCTTAAATTGCCTAGGTCACTGAGCGAAGAGTGATAAAATAAATAATAAATAGGATGGGTCCACGCATGCAGGAGAATGAGAGGGAAATCATTTGGTAGAATGCCGAGATGAATGGAAGAACGGATGAATGAATGGATGGACAACACCACTTCAGACTGGGGGGGGGGGATGGATTCTGGTTTTGAATACTCCTCTCTGTAAATAGAAAAGCAGCCCAAAAGGGAGAGATTCTGCCCCAGTCTGTTGCCTAATATTTTTTTAAATTAACTGTTTTATAATTTGAAGCTGTAGAGGAGCATTCAGAATGACCACCTGGTTTTCTCCATTCTACCAACACATTCGGTTGCATATGTAGACAAGACCAAAGTCATTGCTCATTTTGATTCAACCTTGTATATTCCCCCCCTCCACTTCTTTTTCTATTGCTTCTGTTTTCACTTTAATGAAGCCACAGAAGTGACTGCAATCAGTAAACCCAAAGGCAGTGCTCAATCTGACAAACAAACAGTACACAGGCCTTAGGGGGATTGTGCTAATTTGTTTCAATTACCAATGCAAAATAGGCTACATATGGGACTGTAATGAACCATCTTGTGAAATACCTGACATGAAAGTAACTTTGTGCTGTAAAGGTTTTTTTGGGGACGATGACAGACAGGGGCTGTTTATTTTACACATGGCAAATTGCCTGCATTTAAAATATATTATGCACGTTAAATCACTTTGATTTAACAGCACATAGTATTTTCTGTGCCCTCTGAATGATGCTGTGAGCAAGTCCTAATAATAATGTTCTAATGTTGATGTGGGACACAGGGGCAAGAATTTAATCTACAGTAGACTCTGAAAATGAATTTCCCTAACCATCACTAGGCCACAACGAAAGAAAATAAACCAGGACTAAATTCCCAGTGTTTAATAGAGTTACGTGATGGAGTTGCCAGCTTATATTTTAAAATTCCCCAGTGCAGCAGAAGATGAGACAGCTGGGGTTATCTATCCATCCTCCGTCTGCTGTAGTGAATAGGGACAGCAGCCTCCAGGTGGGGCCTTGTGATTCCCCAGAATTATAGTTAATCATCAGACTACAGAGATCAGTTCCCCTGTAGAAAATGGATGCTGTGAAGGGTGGACTCTATGGTAATGTACCCCACTGAGGTCCCTGACCTCCCCAGGCTCCACCCCCAAATCTCCAGGAATATCCCAATCTGGAGCCGGACCTCCCCAGGCTCCACCCCCAATCCCTGCTGGTGGCTAGGGGGGGATCTGGCAACCCAGGAAGTGAGCAGGAGTCCAGGTGTGCCACACAGCAGATCTGCCAGGCCATGCCTGGTAACTGGTGAGAATTTCAGGGGCAGCGACATGGGGGGCGCTTCATCTGTGCCATGACATCACTTCTGGGGAAAACTGGAAGTGATGTCAGGTAGCTCTAGGGATTGCCTGAATCTCTATGGTAAAACCTAGAACTACCCAACATCACTGCCAGATTTCCCCTGGATGTGATGTTGCACTTAAATGATGCTCTTAATTCCCCACCACCACCACCACCACTGCTCTGACCAGCAGTAGGCAACAAGGGCTGCCAGCAGGCGCCCTAAAGGTACATGTATATCTCTGGGTTACAGCCTGGAAATCCTACCTGGGGTTCTGAACTATTTATTTACTTCATTTATAAACTGCCTTTCTTCCAAATGGGGACTCAAAGTAGATACATTCTTCTCTCTTCCATTTTATCCTCACAACAACCTTGTGAGATAGGTTAGGCTGAGAATGTGTGACAGGCCCAAGGTCACCCAGTAAGATGTCAAGTCCTCTTATGGATTGAGAACTGGCTGAAAAATAGGAAGCAGAGAGTAGGAATCAATGGTCAGTTCTCCCAATGGAGGGATGTGAGCAGTGGGGTCCCTCAGGGATCTGTATTGGGAGCAGTGCTTTTTAATTTGTTCATCAATGACCTGGAGTTGGGGGTGAACAGCGAGGTGGCCAAGTTTGCAGATGACACCAAATTATTTAGGGTGGTTAAAACAAAACTGGACTGGGAAGAGCTCCGAAAGGATCTATACAAACTGGAAGAATGGTCATTAAAATGGCAAATGAGATTCAGTGTAAACAAGTGTAAAGTGATGCATATTGGGGCAAAAAATTCCAACTTCACATATACACTGATGGGATCTGTGCTGGCAGTGACAGACCAAGAAAGGGATCTTGGGGTAGTAGTGGATCACTCGATAAAGATGTCAACCCAGTGTGCGGCTGCTGTGAAAAAGGCAAATTCCATGCTGGCCATAATTAGACGAGGAATAGAGAATAAAACTGCTGCTATCATACTGTCCTTGCACAAATCTATGGTGAGACCACACTTGGAATACTGTGTACATTTCTGGTCACCACACCTAAAAAATGATATTGTAGAGCATGAGAAGGTGCAGAAAAGAGCGACCAAAACGATCAAGGAACTAGAGCAACCGCCCTATGAGGAGCGGTTAAAATGCTTAAGGCTGTTTAGCTTGAAAAGAAGGCGGTTAAGGAGAGACATGATTGAAGTCTATAAAATTATGCATGGTGTGGAGAGAGTGGACAGGGAGAAGCTTTTCTCCCTTTCTCATAATGCTAGAATGTGGGGTCATCTTCTGAAGCTGGAGGGGGGGAGATTCAAAATAGATAAAAGGAAGTATTTCTTCACACACCACATAGTTAAATTGTAGAACTCCCTGCCCCAGGATGTGGTGATGGCTGCCAACTTGGAAGGCTTTAAGAGGGGAGTGGACATGTTCATGGAGGAGAGGGGTATTCATGGTTACTAGTAAAAATGGATACTAGTCATGATGCATACCTATTCTCTCCAGGATCAGATGAGCATGCCTATTATATTGGGTGCTTTGGAACACAGGCAGGACAATGTTGCTGCAGATGTCTTGTTTATGGGCTTCCTGGATGCACCTGGTTGGCCACTGTGTGAATAGACTGCTGGACTTGATGGACCTTGGTCTGATCCAGCATGGCATTTCTTATGTTCTTAAGCTTCCATGCCGGAGTGGGGATTCAAACCTGGGTCTCCCAGATGCTATGAACCCTGCCAGTCCTCAACCTGGCTACAATAAGTCCCATTGAAACCATGATGCCTTAGTATAAGTCCAACCCTTGGTCCATTCAAGGTCAGCATGCTCTACCATGACTGGTAGCAACTCTCCAAGGTCTCAGGCAGAGTTCTTTCACATCACTCACAACTGATCCTTTTAACTGGAGAAGTCAGGGACTGAACCTGGGACCTTCCTCTTGCCAATCAAATTCTCCGCTACTGAGCTACATCCCCTCCCAGCCCTAAAGCTACTCATGACTAAGTTAAGCCCCATTGCTTTCCCTTGGTTGTGCAGCCATGATTCTGTGTGTGTTCATTGGGGTCAACTGTGTTCACAGGGCTTATTCTCAAGTAAAAATACACAAAATTACTCAAGGCTAATTGCAGCGAGGTTGGAATCTAAGAGCTATGAATCATTTAATGCCTTAGCAAAGTTTGCCCACTTGTGACCTTTCCTATTGTGTCTCTGCTTCTTTGAATGGTCTTTACAGATAGAAGCAACAGGATAAGAAGCATTGTAATCTATGGCTCATCTGTTTCTCTGAATTTTGGTTCCCTGGAGACATGGCTAGGGTTGCCAGGTTTTTGAGGTGGAGCCTGAGTAGTGCCGGGTTTGGGGAGGGGAAGAACTTAAACACCATAGAGTCCAATTGCCAAAGCAGCCATTTCCTCTAGGTGAACTGATCTCTATCGCCAGAGATCAGTTGTAATAGCAGGAGATCTAGTACCTGGAGGTTGGCAACCCTAGACATGGCATAGAAATTTTCTAAATAAATAAATACATTGGAACACACAGAACTAAAACTGACCAGTTATTTTAGTTGATGTCATAGGGAGAGGTCAATCAGTAGAACCTATCTGTGCCCCTTGCACCCCTCCCTCCATAAAAAAACCTGTTTGGTGACAGGTCAGGTTTTCATAGAATTAATTTTAATTGCATTTGCAATTATTTAACTGGAAAACCACTGTGATAGAATGATTAGAGTGTAAGATTTGGATAGGATGGAGCCAGGTTCAAATCCCCACTCTGCCACGAAGCTCACTGGATGACCTTGGGTCTGTTGTTCTCTGCCAGGCTAACCTACCTTGCAGGATGGTTGTGTGGATAAAATGGAGAAAAGCAAACCATGTATGCTGTCCAGAGTTCTCTGGAGGAAGAAACATACTAGATAGATAGAATGGGTCCGATGTAGTTCACTCAATACTTCCACCCCAAAAGTCTTCAAAAAAGTTATTTTAATCAAAGGATGTGGAAAGATTTTTCCAGGGTGAACAAACAGAGCCATTCAAAAGAGCAATCTAACGCATGTGTATCTGCAGTAAACCAAAAAAAAATCTTACTTGCTTTGGCCATGAAAACCTGAAATGTACTTTTAGAATCCTTTTTTAAAAATCCTTTTTTATTTCCTCAAAAAGAAAATAAAAACAAAGAAAAAACTTTTTAAAAAGATACATAAAGACAAATATATAACAACAGTGGTGGCGGGTCTACTCATACATTTTTATAAATCGTTCCCAAATATCTAAAAAATAAGTCCATACTCAATTGCGATATGCCATGCTTTCAAATACTGATAAAGTTCTAAGGTCCTCAATCCATTGATTTATCGAAGGTGGGCTTTTATATTTCCAATGTTGTGATATGAGTCTTTTAGCTGTAGAAAGGGCAGGGAGGGTCCATTTTCGTTAACTCACTGGTTAGCCTCTAAGAGACAGGCAAATAGCTTAAAAGTACATCGACATCTTCCAGAACCAGTGAACAATGTGCTTTTTGAATCCTACTATTCATCCCTTCGTGCCAAAGGCTACTTCTCATCCCTAAATGTATCTGGCAGAAAACGGCTGTTGTGAGGCTGCAGCACTAATTTCCTGTGAAGGAAACTGTCCTTGGAGAAGCCATCCTGGATTTCCCATTGCTCATAGCTAAGGGAAACAATAGGCAGCCCAATTTAAATTTGCATCACAACAATGCTCTCGTTTCTACCAGTTTGTGGCAGCAGACCTACAACTCTGGAAGGAAGGGCTGTTTTATAGCCCTGTCTTTCTGCTCATGGCCAAAAGCATTCCCTGTTGCAGCCATCACAGGGTCACAATCCTGTCTAAGCTTTGGTCACCACTGTCACAGCTGCCCTGGCAGCACTGCAGACCAATATGCTGATAGCCAGCATAGTGTAGTGGTTAAGAGCGGGGGTTTGGAGTGGTGGAGTCTGCTCTGGAGAACCAGGTTTGATTCCCCACTCATCCACATGAGTGGCGGAGGCTAATCTGGTGAACTGGATTTGTTTCCTCACTCCTACATGCATGAAGCCAGCTGGGTGACCTTGGGCTAGTCACACTCTCTCAGCCCCACCTACCTCATGGGTTGGCTGTTGTGGGGAGGGGAAGGGAAGGTGATTGTAAGCCAGTTTGAGTCTTCCTTAAGTGGGAGAGAAAGTCGACATATAAAAACCAACTCTTCTTCTTCTTCTTCTCCTCCTCCTCCTCCTCCTCAGTTTCTGGGCTAGGGAATTAAATGTACAGTTCTATTTATTTATTTTTAAAATTTATAACCTGCAATGCTTAATACTAAAGTGCTCACATTTTTTAAAAAATGACTTGGTTCAACCAATTTTCAAGCACACAAAGTAGGTAAAAAGCTGGCTGAACATAAAATATACAATACAGTTTTTATTTATTTGTTTGTTTACTTTATAAACAACCTTTCTACCTTACTCACCTGGACTCGAGGCGGATTACACAGAGTGAGTCAATACAATTGATGGATGGGACATTTAATAAACTATGTATTGGGATCCTGAACAGAAATCTAAAAGCAGAACTGAAGCAAAGAATAAGTTTTAACATGACACATTAAATGATACAGAATTCCATACTAGGATCCTAGTTTCAACAAGCTATACACAGTAGTATAGACCAAAGTCCCTGTTAACTCGCCCCCTCTCTGCAGTCAAATCCCACTCTCCCATGCAGTGACTCCTTTATCACCAGGAATCTTCCAAGCTGGCCACCCTAACTAGAGTTCAGAGTACAGAGGGATGGCAACTTCAGCAACCCTCAGAAAGAGGTTTGCTGCGAACAGCTTGTGTAAGAGGTTCAAACAGAAGAATACGCCTGAACCTTTACTAATATTGTTGATTTTAAAAGGAGTGGAAGATAATCACACTGGTCCAAAGTAAACCCCCCCCCCCAAAAAAAACACACACACCCAAGAACAGAAGTATATAATAATTTTTATTGTGTGTGTTAAGTGCCATCAAGTCGCTTCCGATTCATGGCGACCCTATGAGTCAAAGTCCTCCAAAATGTCCTATCTTTGACAGCCTTAATTTTTTTAGGACCAACCAAAAACAACACAAACTGTTTCTCCCTTAGCTTAGCTACCTCCCATTCTTTTGTTGTAGGGCTCCCAGCAGAGTACTTTGGACTCTTGCTAATTTCCCATCCGGACATTGACGAAGGCCTGAACCTGCTTGGCTTTCTCAGTGCAGCAACAGCAGATTCTTCCAGACCCTGCACTCGTCCTCTGTGGTCCCTCTGCTGTGTTCTCATCAGCATCACAGCTTTGGAGTTATATATAATAAGTGTTACCTGTGCCACATTATAACCCCACAAGTGGCGCTGTCACCTCTGCAGGCTTTTTTTTTTTTTATTGCCCTGCTTTGAGACTTCACAATTGTCTATTGCCAACTAACCCACCTTTCATGGCTTTTTTTTTATATCAACACCCTCTCTCTCTGTCTTTCTCGGTAATTAAATGCCAAGACTTGTGTCATTCAGCACAGTGCTGTGATACTCTCATTGAGGGAACAATTTTATCTCTGCACACATTGTTTTTTCTTCTTCCCTCTCTCTGTGTGTGCCTAAATCAGATGATTGCTTTCACACATGGTTGGGCAGACAATTTGTATGCTGATCACCATAGAAACCTGCAGATATTATATGGAAGCAGTTTGACCAAGTGATGTGTCTGTGAGCTGGCAGAGGAAAGGGAAAATATGGGATAGAGGAAGTACCACAGAAACAGCTGATTACTCTTTGTTCTTTATCAGGCTGTTCTCTTCCAATGATTCTTTCACTAGCCAAGGATCGGGTCCTGCTTTTAAGCCCTTTCTTCTGATATTGCACTGTCATTCTATTCCAGGTTTTTTTTAAAAAAATAATCTGTTTACTACCATCTGTCTTGTCCTTTCATGTTCTTCTGAACAAAACCGGGGTATTGAGTGTCAGAACACTGCTTCCCCTTCCTGTTCTTGGTAGGCTATGACAATGTCAGATCCAAAAGCCAGAATTATTCCAGTAACATTTTTTATTCTCTCATATTTCACATCTGATACAACTGCATCTTTAATGCAAAGTTGGCTTGTGATGTGCTTTTGTATCTAGTAATTCTCCCATATTAGTACATTACATTCTTCTTTGCCTGTAGGCTGGGTTGCTTTGAGATAACTAGGTTATGGTTCTAGATCCTCTTCCTTGTTTCTCTCTCACTCACGAGAATTGCATCTTAGTTTATAAATAGCATCCAAAGAGCCCTGCTGGGTCAGTCCAATGCTCCACCTAGTCTGGGAGACAGGGACCCAAAGCGCATATGCTGACTGGCAGCATGGCACACCATTTTGCTTGGCATACTGGGCTGGTTCTCCATACAGGAGACCAAGGTCAAGCAAGCCACTGAGATGCTGGCACCAGCACTACTGGAGTTCAACTTGAACACACATGATGCTGCTTTATACTCAAATCAGACTCTTGGTCCATCGAGGTCAATATTGTCTTCTCAGACCAGCAGCGGCTCTCCAGACTCTTAGGCAGAGGTCTTTCACATCACCTACTGTCTGGTCCATTTTAACTGGAGATCCATGCAAAGCAGAGGCTCTTCCACTGAGCCACAGCCCCTACCCAATGTCCCTAGCTAAACACAATCCTTGTCTCTTCTCTCCCACCCTTTTTATTCCCAGCACACCAATATTTTCCATAGATTTTGTAGGTTTTGGGGGGCACTTGTACTAAAAAGGTAGTTTCAGAGGGTAACCATGTGGGTCTGCAGTAGAACAGCTGCTTTCTGGATTATTTGTTGAGAAACTGAACTAGATCAAAGGTAGTTGACCTTATTAGCATCGAGTCCAGTAGCACCTTAGAGATCAACATGATTTTTGGGATATGGGCTTTTGAGAGTCCAAGCTCCCTTCATCAAGTATCTGATGAACGGAGCTTGGATTCTCAAAAGCTCATTCCTCCAAAATCTTGTTAGTCTCTAAGGTGCTACTGAACTTGAATCCAGCTGTGCTAATAAGGTCACCTACCTCTGATTTAGTTCAGTTTGCAGCCCCAGGGCTATGACTTAAGAAGCTTCAGTTTTAATAATACTCCACAACAATGTAAGTAACAATATACCATATTTTTCGCTCCATAAGACACACCTGACCATAAGACGCACCTAGTTTTTAGAGGAGGAAAACACCCAGACCACTTCAGCTCAATGAAGTGGTCAGGGTGCCAGGTCCCCCTAGTTTTAACCCTGCAGCTGTAAACATAGCAGTTTCAGAGAAACTGCTATGTTTACATTCCAGGGTTAATCCAGCCTCTAGTGGATGTCTCCCTGATAGCCACTAGAGGAGCTTCCGCGATGCTCAATGTGAAAATCGCATTGAGTAATGCTTTCCTGTGGGCGGTTTGAATGCGCGCTCTGGGAGCTGACGTCGGCAGGGGAGGAGAGGTCACCAGCGCCGAGGGAGCCCGCCGCTGGATAAAGGTAAGTGGCTGAAGGGGCTTTAAGAGGGAGGGGAGTGGGAGGGGGCCCTGATAGTGCCAGGAAAATGAGTTTATCTTGGATAATTAATTAAATTAAATGGAGTTCACTGAATCACTGTTGGCGAGATCAGGCGACCAGCAGGGGGAGGCCTCGCGCCGCCGGATAGACCAGACACAGGAACCCCAGCAGCCTCCTCTCTGCAGCAGGGGGAAGCAGCGCTCCGCCGGACAGACCGCCGGACAGACACAGGAACCCCAGCACTTTCCTCTCGGCGATTTGGCTCCAGTTAACACACACATTCACTCCATAAGACGCACAGACATTTCCCCTCACTTTTGAGGAGGAAAAAAGTGTGTCTTATGGAGCGAAAAATACGGTAACTTTAATTGTAAGAATATATTTTTAAGTGATTGGAAGACTATCTTAAGTGGAATGTATTTGGCCACAATTTATAACTTAACAACAGCAATGAAAACATTGGCTTTTTGTATATGGGCTGGATCCCGTACATCAACCAGCCCGATGTGGCCTGATGTGCTGCCCACTCCCAGCGGTCCCGCTGGGAGTGCGTACGAACGGCATTACCAGGGGTCACCAGGGCACGTGCCGCTTGGTGATGCCCCCTGCCGTCTAGGAAGTGGCATACTGTGATCCACCCTTACGCTGGACCTTGTAGCCTGCCACTTCCTAATCCCTTATTGGGACCCTAATTGTGGTAAAAGGGGGGGGGGTTCACAGACCCCCTTACCCAAAATGATCCAGCCCAAATGCTACCTCCAGCCCAAGTTGTGACTTATTTAATAACATAAACAAAAAGGGAGTGGTGGGTGGAAATGATGTCCCGCGGCAAACTGAAGCTTTGCCCCACGCTGGCTCCCTTTATATGCAGTGGGGGTGGACCAGAGTGAAAACCTCACTCTCTTTCCAAACCTCCCTGCTGACTACAAGCTTCTCCTGATTGGCCCATTCAAATCTCATGGACCAATCAGAATGGAGGAGCCTCCCCGGGCCCACGCACGAGTCCTTGTGCCTCGTGCTGCTGGTCCCTCGACACGTGTCCACATGTCCTGGGGCCCCTGACCTTCGGGTGCCCCTCCGCATCCTTCCTGGCCCGGAGGCCGCAACCCAGGCTCTGGGTACCGGAACCTTTATTTCTCAACAAATAATCTAGAAAGTCCACACAAGCCAGATACAGAGTCTAGTTGCTTCTCCAGTTGCTTACTCCTAGTAACTTGTATACAGAGGTACATATACTCATGAGTGATCACCCTTTCTGGACCTCTCCTTCATGAAGATATCCCATCCCTAATTAAACTATCTGTAAGGGATCTCACTACATCTTGTGGCACTTCCAAAAATTAAACATGTGTTTTTGTTACTAGCTCTGTTTTTAAAGGTGTTTGCTTCTTGGAGTTTTTTTATTTTCTGTCATGGATACTACCGAGGGTTATCTCAAACATTTGCAAGGTTGCACAACTAAGGAAAATGTGACCAAGATCCCCCTTCCCACAACCTTATCTTTTTGAAACAGGGAGATGCAGGAGGAAGTTTTGACTCGGTATGGGAGGTAATGAGGCTATTATTCTTGCCTGTGGGTAGATTTTGTCAAGATTTTGTCCAACTTGCAAGATTTCTGCAAACACAATGTTTTCTTGTGTGGTAACTTAGAGGAAGCTTGTTCTCTCCCCCCAACCCATATAGTTCTGAATGTGCCACTATATATATCTAGGTGGATTCCAAGATGTTCTAATTTTTTCCACACAGCTTGTTTATTGTAAATTATGAGCTTGAAAAGACACAATAAGATAATATTATATTCAGCTCCAGTCCCAGTACAATAAAACAAAAGCAATTAGTTATCTAAATTCAACAGAAATACTATTCCCATGACCTTCCATACTACAAATTAAATATGTCTGTTTTGCCATTTTTGCTGTTTCTGAAAGCCCTTTCAATTATTCATCAAATAGTGCATATAATTGTAACTATTCATCAGCAACTGCATAGTTACAATAAGCCTTAATATCACACCCAGGGTGTTTGGGCAGCAACAAGATGATTAATTATCAAGCCTTTATCTTTATAAGTTTATCATGAAAAATCTACTCCAATAATATCTCTTTAGGGTCACAAGGAATTTTTTTTCTATATATAATCTGTAATGCTTTCTGTTCTTGGACAGGCTGACCAAATTTAGTATAGATGAATGTTTCACATATGACCCAAAATGACACACTGATGCTGCATGTCAGTTTTCCAAATCGGAAAGAATGCCATAATTATTTATTAAAATAATTAAGAATGCCATAATTATTTATGGCATTGTTTAAAAAAATAGACTATTTGAATTTCCTGTATTAATTTTTCTCATCTTTGATCAATGGCCACTGTCTTTAATCCATTGCTATCCTAATCTACTCCTATGTAACCTCATATGACAATGGAATATTTGGTTATCTGAGCATTTAGGATAAACATTTAGTGGAAAAACTAGGTTCTGTTCCCAGTCTTGTTGAGCCTGAAGGCACTTTTGGAATTTCAAGGATGGGGAAAGGGCGCCACTTCCACCTGCATTGACTCTATGGGGCTAAATCAGGAACAGAACTTGCAAGAAAAGTTAATTTTAATTAGAATTTTCTTTAGCTCAACCTTCTACTGTACAGAACAATGTGACAAAGATTTGCACAGTTAACATACAGGTATAGCAGCAGTAGTACAAATTGAATTGAATAATATGCTCCAGCATGCTATAACTTTGGGGTGAGTCAAGTCCAGCTTTTCCTTCAATCCACCAAGGTACTGGATTAATCTAATTCGCTCCATAGCAACCAGACTGCAGTCTGCATCTTGGAAGACATAACCCCGCAATAACAATACAATTACAGCAATATTAATAATATTAATATTATTAATTATTATTATTATTATTTTACTAGTTGACTTTTCACATACCAGTTACTTTAAACAAGGTGATTAGTGCCCAGAAAATATATCCAACTCCCCAGCAAACAGATTCGCCCTCTGCTGCAGTACTCTGTTCACTGACTGAGGTAAACAAACTAGTTCTTGGGGAACACACCTCCACAAAATGGCTACCACAGGAAAGCAATCACAAAATGGCTCCATGGGATGTCGTTAGGCTTGCCAGCCTCCAGGTGGTAGCTGGAGCTCTCCCACTATTATAACTGATCTCCAGGCAAGAGTTCAGTTTACCTGGAGAAAATGGATGCCTTGGAAGGTGGCTTCTATGGCATTATACCCCTTTGAAGTCCCTCCCCTTCTCAAACCCTGCCCTCCTAAGGCTCCACACCCCAAATCTCCAGGTATTTCTCAACCCAGAGCTGGCAACCCTAGATGTTGTTACAAAATGATGGGAAGTTGCAAGCTCGATAATCCTTCTAGGATTAGGGTTGCAACTTGCTCCTGGAATTAAAACTGATGTCCAGGAGAAAGAAGATCCTGGAGAAAATGTCTGCATGGGAGAGTGGACTCTATAGCATTATGCCTCACTGAGGTCCCTCCTCTCCCCAAACCACACCCTTCTCAGGCTCCACCTCCAAAATCTCCAGGATTTGTTTCTGAATGGTGGCTCTCTGTAAACACAAAGGAAGCGTCCCTGGTATTCTCAATAGGGTTGCCAATCTCCAGGTACTAGCTGGAGATCTCCTGCTATTGCAACTGATCTCCAGCCAATAGAGATCAGTTCCCCTGGAGAAAATGGCTGCTTCGGCAATTGGACTCTATGGCATTGAAGTCCCTCCCCTCCCCAAACCCCACTCTTCTCAGGTTCCACCCAAAAAAACCTCCCACCGGTGGCGAAGAGGAACCTGGCAACCCCTATTTCTGAAGCATTTCCAACTCCAGTAAGGCAGTAGAAGTCCAGGATTGGCTTTTTGCTGTTGAAAAGAGGTGCTTTGTCAAAGAAGTAAATGAGCAGTGTCACGACTGTTTTTTATTTGCTTTTGAAATTTAGGTTATTCGAGGGCTGTGACACAGGTGTGACACTGAGAGATCCATGATAGGTCCTTCCCAGCATTTTCAGAAGGTAATAGCTGCTATCTAGTAGCTTGATTCTGATTGGATCATAGATGGGAGAAGAACTACAATTCTTACATCCTACACAGTTTCACTGTTTGAAATGTCCCACCTCTTTATTATTAGCCCTAAAAGGAAAAGGATGGGAAGAGATGGTGTCTGTCTTTTACACTTTCCCAGGCTGATAACAACACAGGGTGTTGGTTTCAAGTAGTGAAACCAGGAAGGGATGGAAGGGTTAACCCTCTTCTTCTCCAATAGCTACTATTAGACTTTCAAAAAAATGCTGGGAAGATATATTAATGGACCGGGTAGTATTGTGTCTGCTTTAGCCCTGACTAAGTGGAAATTGTTTTTGGTATATGGGTAAAAAAAGGAAGATACTACTTAGCAATTTGAAAGTTATCTGCACTGCAATTAAATTGCCAAGAAAAATAAAACAAGTGATGACTAAGCATGTATTTATAACTTGGAAACCAGCAGTCATGGGTTTGAATGGTTATTTCATTCTTTGCCTCCCTGTCCTATTTTCTGCACCTTTTCAGATTTCTCACTGTCTATCACACTCACCTTGCTAATGATGCAGCTGCTAGCTGTCCACTGCTTTGTTGGATAAATAGCTCAGAAATGGTCAGCTGATGTTTCCTTAACTTTCATAAGAACATAAGAAAAGCCCTACGGGATCAGACCAAGGCCCATCAAGTCCAGCAGTCTGCTCACACAAAGGCCAACCAGGCGCCTCTAGGAAGCCCACAAACAAGACGACTGCAGCAGCACCATCCTGCCTGTGTTCCACAGCACCTAAGATAATAGGCATGCTCCTCTGATCCTGGAGATAATAGGTATGCATCATGACTAGTATTCATTTTAGCTAGTAGCCACGAATACTCTTTTCCTCCATGAACATGTCCACTCCCCTCTTAAAGCCTTCCAAGTTGGCAGCCATCACCACATTTTGGGGCAGGGAGTTCCACAATTTAAGTATGTGTTGTGTGAAAAAATACTTCCTTTTATCTGTTTTGAATCTCTCACCCTCCAGCTTCAGCAGATGAACCCGCATTCTAGTATTTCAGGAGAGGGAGAAAAGGGAGAGGGAGAGACATACTTTCGGTTCAGCATATCTTTCCCCATGGTTCTTTTGCCTCTTTTAACACTAGGTTCCATTTCCCTCCACTGCCCCATTCTACCCTTGTGTTACCAAACCATAAAATGTCTGGCTATGGGTCTACATTCCAGATCAAAAACATCAAATATTAGCAAGACTTTTTTAAAAAAACATTTATTTTGAATATTTTTATCCCCTTTTCTCCCACACTGGAAAATCAAAGCATCTTAAAATTAAAGCAGCATAAAAATAGAATTAGGGTGGCCAATTCTGGCTTGGGAAAATCCTGGAGCTTTGGGCCTGTGTCTAGAGAAAGCAGAATTTGGTGAGTAGAGAATTTCAGTGGAGATGTGACGCCATACAGTCTGCCCCCTGAAGCCACCATTTCCTCCAACGAAACTAATTTCTGTAGTCTGGAGATAAGCTGTAGGACCTACTTTGAGGTTAGTAACCTGACCCCTACATTCAGGAAAAACTTTAATATGGTAACGAGCCACAAGGATATCCCAGGCTGATTATTTTCCTAGCATGGTGTACACATGGCCACGGGCTAACAGCCAACAACCATGAGACCTCTGGTTCACACCTGTGGTTGTCAACAGGCTTGGAGAAACAGTCCTGTACATTTAATAGAAATGGGATGTTTTTTATTGGGTGATGCTATTTATCTCCATGCTATGAAAAGCTACAAGTTTCTATTTCCACATCTTTAGTGTGTCTAGATCTCCAGGTCTGTTGACAACCCTACTGATACTTCTGTCCATGCTAGGCTATCAATTTCTGGGACATGGTGGGGGGTCAGGAATGACCCAAATAGTGTCCTGTGATGTGGCAATATCATTTCTGGCTGTGTAAGCAAGTGACATCACCATGTAATAGAATGCTCTAGGATTCACCCAAAACTCTATGGTAAAAAATGCTATTTAGCCCCTCCCCCATTTTCCAGGGGATAAAGATCAATACAAGGCAGGGAAGTGAGTTTGGATGAGAGAGAGTGTCATGTCTAATACTATCTTCATATATTCTAAGACCATACTACTCACAAAATAGTCCAGGGTTGCCATCCTTCAGGTAATGGGGACCTGGCAACCCTAGTTGCCATCCTCCAGGTGGGGCCTGGAGATCTCCCAGAATTACAACTGATTTCCAGACTACAGAGATCACTTCCCCTGGAGGAAATGGAAGCTTTGGAGGATGTGTGGTTGTCAACATATGTCAAAGTTATGCCTAGTCTGCAGTTTGCTAAACAGATCATACTGATCAGAGTGACAGCTAAGTCATGTGATGATGCTGGTCTGATCCAGTTTGTACAGCCAGGAATGGGGATTTCCAGAATGACTCATCTCAAGTGAACTGTGATTGGTCATGAATGTGTATATAAGTCTGTATAGTGAATGTGAGTTACCTCTTGCTGAAATATATATGCTGGCGGAGCATGCTGTTGCTCAGAGCTGTGAATGTTAACAGCCAAAAGGACTCTGTGTAGATATTGTAAATAAACTGTACATAGCAGAACTGCGCGGTGAAGTTGCTACCAGGTAAACTCCTGAAGTCCAGACAAGCTGTGCGCGACAGGGTTATGGGCCCAGATAGACTGCGCTGAGAGCTGGAGGTTCTATTGGAGTTGGTGAGCTACTGCCGTGAGTTGCTGCTGTGAGCGGTTTGGATGTCTACAAAGGCCAGCGATGCTGAGGACCTTGATGTACAGTCTGCAGACGGTTCAGTTGTTTCTGACAAAGAGTCGGAGGAGGAACCAGGGGAGGATAATCAGCTTCTGCCAGTGAGAGAAGATATCATGGCGCAAGCTGCTTCTGCCCTGCTGGTTGATAAACTGACCGCAGATAACTATGCCGTGTGGTCTCTGCGAATGGAGCATTATCTTAAGCGTGAGTCATTGTGGACGTATGTGGATTCTCCCCCACAAGCTCCCACGCCTGAGGAAAGTGGCATTACTCCACTTAGGTCCTACCCTTCTCCATGCAGTACCCTACCCATGCTCCACTCCCAAATCTCAAGGAATTTTCCAACAGGGAGTTGGCAACCCGAGTCCTATGGAGAGTTAGGCCTGCTTAAAGAGCCCAGTAACTGCCAGAATATTAAAAAGGCCTTCTGGACCTAGGATAGAAGTTTGGAAGATTAGACTTAACACAAATGCATGTAAGTAAGTGACTCTCCCATTTCCAAACATATAACCTTCTTCCATTTCCACTGGCATGCGACGATCCTGGCTTATGCAAATAGCGCGTGTCATTTTATTGAGGCCTTGCAAACTACTTTTTGATTGCAGTTCTTGATAATCCAGAAGTGGTTGAGAGGCAACCACCACAATTTCTGCTACTTTCCAATATTCATGTCATTCTTCCAGTGTTCTTGCAGAAGCCTGGTGACATTTTGTCAATCAGCATCAGGAAATGCTGCTTCCTAAACAGGGGAAACAGCACAGCATGAAGCAGCAGTGTGGTTGCAAAGACCAAAGTAATTTCCCAAGTTAAAATAAGAATGTTATTTAAAAAATTGCAAATTATTAACTGTGAAGGAGGCATGCTGTGCATAAATAAAAGAAGGAGAGGTGCCTGTCCTCTTTCCCCCTCTCACCAAGATGGTGGAGGAAGGCAGGCAGCTGTCGGCTGGGTCTGCTCCCTGCCAGACCTCTCCAATGGAGGAAGGGAAAGAGCAAGCCTGCTGTGGCCACCTACTGAGGCAAGGACACCTCCCAGGCTGCCGCTTGCCATGGTAGACCTTGATGCTGTGGGCAGTTGGGAGGGGGTGACAGGACTAATTGGCACCTTTTCATCTCTGGCTCCATACACCATCACCTAGGGCTGCCTAGTAGATGGGTCATCTCTTCTAGACCTCCTTTAGAAGGCCATTTTAGAGTCCTGGTACCTAAAAGGTTCTAAATCAGCCCAAAGAGGTTTTAATCTGCCAAGGAGAAGTAACAGCCAGCCACCAGAAAGTGTTCCGAGTTCCTAAGAGCAGAGCTGTTTTAATGATGGGAAGCACAGGTATAGCATACTGGAACCTTTGAGGGGGGCTCTCCTAAGTCTGGCTGGCTCCTCCTTTGCTTCCCCCCTGTCCTCATCCTCCCATGTCCTCCTCAGTGCTGGCAGCATTTGCAGAGAAGGCAGCTGTCATGCACTTCAGGGACATAATTAAGGTGATGGCGGGCAGGAGTCCTCCAAAGGTACACACACGGCTTGCCACCACTGCCTCTCCTCTGATGCAGACAAGCCCAGCTCTTGTGCGCAGTTCCCTCCTCCCTCCTTTGCTGCCTGCCTCCCTCCCTCTCTCATGTCCAAGCTGTACTGCTGGACACTAACGATATATTCATGGCAGCAAGTTCAGGGAGGCAATGGCAAACCACCTCTGTTGATCTTTGGCCTTGGAAACCCTATGGAGGTTGCCATAAGTTGGCTGTGACTTGATGGCACTTCCCTTCACCACCACCACCACCAAGTTAAGACTGGCATTGAGGCAACAACTCAGCTGGCTTGAGAGGGCAGGAGAAGACAATGAGCAGAGCTGGCTCTTTCTCAGCTCCCCTCCCCTTTTGTGAATGCAACCCTCTCAACACTTGTGTAGCCCAACAAGGGTTGCCAGCTCTGGGTTAGAAAATACCTGGAGATTTTGTGGGTGGAGGCTGAGGAGGGTGGGGTTTAGGGAGGGGAGGGACTTTAGTGGTGTATAACAACATAGAGTCCACCTTCCAAAGCAGTCGTTTTCTCCAGGGGAACTGATTTCTGTTGCCTGGAGATCAGTTGTAACAGTGGGAGATCTCCAGCCACCAACTAGAGGGTTATGCAACAGAATCAGCAGTAAGTTGCCAAAAAAGATTTTTTTAAGTAAATTTATATCATAAAATTTTAGTGATATTATATTATCATATCACATATATATACTAGGGCTGTTGAAAAAAATCGGTAAAATTCAGATTCGGCAAAATTCGGCCCATTTTTATTCGGGAAATGCCGAAGTCCGAACTCCCCCGCTTCAGGTCCATGTAATTTGGCATGAGATCCGAAGTTCGGGGAAAAATTTGGCCGAATAAAGCCATTAAAAACACAATCGCGCCTTTCCGTGGCTCTGGGGGGGCATTTTTGGGGGTAGAGGTCCCAAACTTTCAGCGTAGCTTGGGGGAACCCTTCTTGCAAGAACCTCCAAGTTTTTTGGCAACTTACTGCTGATTCTGTTGCATAACTCTTGTACAGCAGGCTAACCTTTGTTTACCGACCAACTAGAGGGTGGCAACCCTAAACCCAACTAGCACTATCTACCCCCCAAGAAGCAGTCTGGAACCGTTGAACTGGGTGACACCTGAAGGAAGCTGGGGGTGAGGAGTGTATTTTTATCTCTTATGTACCAGCACCTTTTTATAACAAAAAAGCACTAAGACAGCAAGTGATCCAATATAAACAACGTACTTGTTATAGTCCTTGTATTAGAAAAGAAAGGCTTGCAGATGTTCAAAAGAACTCTTTAATGTAAACAACTGCTTTTGCAAACTTTGATTTATACTTCTTGTTTGTGAATCATTGGGATCCAAGATGGTGCGCAACAGAAGAAGAGTTGGTTTTTATATGCTGACTTTCTCTACCACATACGGAAGAATCAAACCATCTTACAATCACCTTCCCTTCCCCTCCCCACAACAGACACCCAGTGAGGTAGATGGGGCTGAGAGAGCTCTAAGAGAGCTGTGACTAGCCCAAGGTCACCCAGCTGGCTTCAAGTGGAGGAGGGGGGAATCAAACCGGTTCTCAGATCAGAGTCCTCTGCTGAAACAGGTATTTTGACAGATATTAAAACAGATATTTTAAGCCTTCAAACTGCAGTTAGTACCTTCAAAACTTTGTTATGCAAGGGCTGAAATTCAACTGACATATAAAATATAAACTGTCATTCACAGCTGGATGGACAGACAGACCTGGGCCAGCAGATGAGACATGAGCAAGGATCTGAGATCTCTTGATAACATCCCTAATGTTGCTTAGGAAAGGATCAATGGCCTTCCTCTAATATTCCAGCCCCAAAGATATTGGTCCTTCCCAAATACCCTGCTGTTTTCCCCAGAGAAATCACCTCCTTTTAAACTGGAAAGATATACTGCTATTAGGGCTGTTGAAAAAAAAAATTGGTAAAATTAGGATTCGGCAAAATTCTGCCCGTTTTGCTTCGGGAAATGCCGAAGTCCGAATTCCCCCGATTCGGATCCGTGGATTTCGGCACTAAGTTCGGAGTTCGGGAAAAAAATTGGCCGAATAAAGCCATTAAAAACACATTGAAAGTTTGGGACCTCTACCTCCAAACATGCTCCCCCCGGAGCCGCGGAAAGGCACGAATGTGTTTGTAATGGCTTTATTCCAATGGCCAGATGGGGGGGACCCCCTTCCGGGCCCATATCTCGGGAGGCCCTGACCCAATCGTCACAAAAATTGGGGGTTCTTGCAAGAAGGGTCCCATCAACCTACACTGAAAGTTTGGGACCTCTACCTCCAAAAATGCCCCCCCCCCGGAGCCGTGGAAAGCTGTGAATATGTTTTTAATGGCTTTATTCCAATGGGCAGATGGGGGAACCCCCTACTGGGCCCCATAACTCAGGGGGGGCTGACCCAATCTTCACAAAACTTGGGGGTTCTTTCAAGAAGGGTCCCCTCAACCTACACTGAAAGTTTGGGACCTCTACCTCCGAACATGCCCCCCAGAGCCACGGAAAGGCGTGAATGTGCACATGCACCCCCCCACGAGGATCTCTGTCTCACACACAAACAGACACTCTCTCTTTCTCTCCCCGGGCTGCACACCAGCTGGGCTCATGCACTCAACTGTGACTGATTGGCCAGAAGAAGACCCGGCTTGGCCACCATTGGCCACGGGAGAATGCTGCTAGTTGCTTACTAACTGACGGTTATGCTGCTGATTCGGAGCCCCCAAATTTGCCAAATTTATTTGGCGATTGCCCCGAACTCGCCAAATTCATCTAGTAGTTTTCCCGCCTTTTTTTGAATTCGGTTCCATCCAAACTGAAAACCGCTGAATTGGGGGAAATTTGGCTGTTTTTTGGTTCAGGACAAACCGAATCGACAGCCCTAACTGCTATATCCTACAATATTCTGCCACCACTAGAGGTACTGTAATCCGCTACTCAAGGCCCCTTCAGGGATATATGAGTAAATTAGTCAGTTGTTACATTAAAAAAACAGTCTCAGGTTGTCATTGTGCAAAATTCTATAACTTTACAAATCAGCTAGTATAGATTTCTACAGGCCTTAGGGTTGCATCAGCCTTTGGACCTCAAGAGAACTATTATCCACTAGAGAATGTTACTGACAACAAGCTTAGAACATTAATGTATCATGCAAACTAACATGCAAATTATGCAGACTTACTCCAGTCTAAACTCATTCATTTTTCTGCATAGGACTGCACTGTAAATAGAAAAACAAATGAACGCTTAAAACTATAGTCTCCTAACCCTTCATCAGCTGCCACTTGACTTTTTAATGTCAAGCCAGGGATTATTGTACTGACAGTTTATTCATGATTTAGTACCCAGATTGTACTTCATAACTTGGATCTCGCAAATACTGGCTCCTTAAGACTGTCTATTAAATATTCTCCCCTCTCTCTGCGATACAGTATTGTCAAGAGGGCTGGAGGAAGAGCATCCTGCTCTTTTAACAGAGGCTTAATATGCAGAAACAGGCAGTTGAAATATTTCATGGCATGCAGGTAAATAGCATCACCTGTAAATAACATCCCAATAAGCCTCTATCAAAAGGGCAGATTTTTCTCCAGGTCTGTTGGCAATCCTATGCTGTAGTCATATACAAACATCATTCAGGAAGTTTCTTCCAGGTTTTTCAGGTCCCCCTCTTTCCTTCCTTGATTTCACTTACCTGCTCCAGGTGCTGAAGAGGGCAGGTGAGGGTTGAGCTTCCTTCATTCACGCACTCCATTTTTGCTTTAAAACAGGCCCCCACTTCAAACGTCAAAAGTCAGGCTTTAAATGAAGGTCTCCTGCTATGTCCACTATATGGTTGCCAGCCTCCAGGTTGTAGCAGGAGATCTCCTGCTGTTACAACTGATCTCCAGCTGATAGAGATAAGTTTACCTGGAGAAAATGGCCACTTTGGCAATTGGTCTCTATGGCATTGAAGTCCCTCCCCTCTCCAAACCCCTCTCTCCTCAGGCTCCACCCCCAAAATCTCTTGGTATTTCCCAACCTGGAGCTGGCAACCCTAGTCCACTAGCTGCCTTGTTGTCTGTTGTGTGAGAATTTTAATCACTTATAGAATTTGTTGTATCTTCCTGAAACTTTGGAAGGAGTATCCATTTGGTGAGAGACAAGGATGGGCAGGAGAAAACATACAGCCGGACATGTGTTTCCCATTGAAACCAATGTAAATGAGGAAGAGGATCAAGAATACAACAATAATAATAGAGTGTTTTAAAACTACTGAAGCAGGCCACTTCTGATGCTTCAGTGAAAAGCAGCAAATTTCAAGGATTTCAAAAGGATGTATATCCTGACTGAGAGGAATCCACTTGCTTGGTGTTTGCCTATAATAAACAGAAAAGGAGTTGCATAACCAGTAACCGAGATCTGTGAGGAGAACTTTAACAACCACTAGACAAGACCTTGGCAGTGGCGTACAGAGAGTAATTGCCTCACTAAGAAATCCTCAGCCTTCTATCCCATTAAACGGTATCCCAGTCTCCTAAGGATTTAATTGATAAGGTTCTAATTCACACTATTGACACATGCAGTCAGCCTCTTAAGTGCTTAGGGAGGCATTTGACAATAAAAATGTACACACAGCTTGCTAAACAGTTGGACACTTAGACATCACCTGCTTTTCACTGCTGATCAAACAGACAATCAGCATGCCATAATGCGTCTTATCAGATTTGACAGGGTATTCATTTAAATCTCTGGGAAAAGAAAATTATGACTGGAGTTTTTCATGGAATTTGTTCAAATGTCAGCGATAATTTGGCTTGACTAAATTCTTTAAATACTCAGCAGTTGTTAACCTTCGAATTAGTACTCTTGGCTCTAGAAGCCTTATGGTAATATTTCCTGGTATTTAAGAAGTCCCATGTTCCCAATGTGATGAGAAGGTCAAAGGTTTTTGAGGCAACCTTTTGGAGGATCTGTTGCCTTGCTAGGTGAAGAGAATAAATCTGTGGTTTGATTTATGGGCAAGACAGTGTGGCATAGTGGCTAGAATGTCATACTAGAATATGAGGGCCTGGGACTGAATCCCCATTCTTCCATGCAAGCTTGCTGGGTGACATTGGGCCAGTCAGCCTCAATTACCTCGAAGGCTGTAGTGAGTAGGGTTGCCAGCTCCAGGTTGGGGAACTCCTGGAGATTTGGGGATGGAGCTAGAGAAGGACAGGGACTTCAGTGGGGTATGATGCCATAGAGCCCACCCTCCAAAACATCCATTTTCTCTAGGGGAACTGATCTCTGTAGTCTGGAGATGAGCTGTAATTCCAGGGGATCCCCAGGTCTCACCTGGAGGCTGGCAACCCTAGTTGTGAGGATAAAATGATAGAGGGGGAAATGTTCTTGTAAGTTGCTTTGGGTCCCTATTCTGGAGAAAAGCAGAGTACAAAGAGCTAAATAAACATATAAATTTGTCTACAATATCTTACTGCTTATTGTGGGGGAGCAGACAGGTGTCCAGATAGATAGTGCCAGTCTTTAAAGTACCATTGGTTGCCCTAAAAGCAAACTGCCTGTATTAACTTAGATGTAGAGCACCTATTTTGTATTCTGGAAGATCGCAGGTTCAGTTCCAGTTATCTTTGGTTAAAGAAACTTAAATAGGGGCCATCTTTCGGTACCAGAGAGACTGTAGATAGTGGATACCAATCACTGTGGCCAATACTGAATTAGGTGGACCAATGGTCTGACGATATAAGGCAGCTTTCTACAGTGATATCATTAAAAAAGGGTGTTCTTACCAGCCAAATTTAAAAACATTTGTTTCCTTTGCTGGCTACATTCCAATAGCCAGAATTAGCCCCAGTCCAACCAAATGAACTAGGCAAGCATTTTCTAGACCTCATTATTCTTTGAGGAAACCTCAAGAGATGGTTGTCTTTTCATCTGTCACAGCCCAATAGTACTACCCTTACACTAGCAAGATGCAGATGGTTTTTCTTCTCTTAAATAACAGTGCAAGCCTATGCATGCTTACTCAGAAGTAAGCTCCATTTAATGCAATGTGGCTTACTCCCAGGTAAGCGGGCACAGGTTTGCAACCTAAAATATGTTCTGTTTTAAGGTTGCAACTTCTATGACCTATGGATATATATTACATCCTGTTAAGGTTTGTAGTTTTCTTTGACTCCGCCGCAGTGAAGTTGTTTTCTCTCCAGAAAGAACTTCACTTTTGCCCATTTCAGCCAGCTTCTTGCTAGGAGTTCAAATGTTGCTTTTATTCAGCTTAAAATGAATACAACCCTTAAATCACATGAATCCAAAATCGCCAGGGTGAGCCTCCTGATTGTGATGAGCCACTCGAAGCCAAATGATCTGTCTCGGCAAAATAATTGGAATAAAAAAGTGCTTCTGATTGTATTGGACCTGATTTTGGCCTTGCTGTGGCTGATACCAAAGCAGCTAGAAAAACATCATTGCAGCACAAGGTATCTGGAGCAAGATTGCTACTGATGAGAGGGATTCTCAGTGCTGCTGATTGGAGGGCAAAGGGTCATGACACCTGCCTTACAAAGCCTATTATTTTATCGCGGAGGCACTATGATTATCTAGCTATAAAGCACAGTCCAGAGAACCTTAAACTATGTTGTTGAGAGCCAGCATGGCCTAATGATTAAGAGCGGCAGCCTTTAATCTGGTGAACCGAGTTTGATTCCCCACTGCTCCACATGAAGCCTGCTGGGTGACCTTGGGCCAGTCACAGCTCTCTCAGAACTCTCTCAGCCCCACCTCTCAGTCTGTTGTGGGGAGGGGAAGGGAAGGTGATTGTAAGCCGCTTTGAGAGTCCTTAAAGGTAGAGAAAAACTGGGTATAAAAAACAACTCTTTTTCTACTGGAACTGGGCTGATTAAGACCCACTGGTGCCCTAAGCTATATCTAGTTTAAGAGGCCCATAGCGTTACTAGAAATGCTAATTCAGTGGGTTGTTTTTTTTTTTAGCAATTTTCTTTTTTTGTGTTAGTTGCTCATCATAATGTGAGGCCCTCAACTGTAGCTTACATCAGTCCAGCTCTGTCCTGGAAGCAGCTGCAGCCTTCTCCCACCTTTGCGCTCTCATTTGTACCCCCTCTGGATCATACTGCTGATGACAACCTTATGGAGGACAGAAAATGTAATGATCAATACTATTTATCCAACCATTGACTCAAGGGAAATGTCAAATCTCTAGCCCCAGGTAATGACCTACAGATGGACCTCAAGGATGTAGACAGAGCTCACAAAATCCCAAAGGAACTTAAGCCCTGTCTAGAGATACTAGGACACAAGGATTCCCTCTCCTACCTGATAAGGACCCTGGAACAACCAATCCAGAACACCCAGCCTCTCAGTGTGAAGCTTCCAACAAGCTATCATCAGTTACATAATATCCCTTGTTCACTGATCCTCCCTAATCTAGCCAAGAAGCCTGCCAAGCCTGACAGAATACTGACAGAATGCTAAAGTGCCAAGTAGGGTTGTGGATATCGATAAACCTGAACCAAAAATAAACCTGAAATTAACCATTTTGGTAATTTTCAGGCTTTGGGTTTACTGAACACCAGAAACTGGGGGTATGCCTGAAGCCAAATAGGCGATTCCTGATTTGGGTTCGGCTATTCGCCTTTGCTCAGAGGTACAGCTCTGTGCTTTCTCCCCTTTTTCTTTCTTTTTTTGACTGGTTTTGTTAGGGCCTCATAGTTGGGGCCCTTTTGAGGTTGGGATCATGTAACCGGAGCCAACTTGGTCTGACCAACCTTTCAGTGGGTTGATCTGGATCAAGCAGAAGGTTTTTTTTTTATAGACGGGGCTCACCAAGTCCCATCCGGAGGGATATACTCTCCAGCTAAAAAGAACCGGCTTCAACAGCTGCTGACTACCAGGTTTCCAAAGGAGACTTCCTCACCCGCGCAGATGAGCAATCTCCTTCAGACAGCCCCCATGGTCAAGACTTCTGCTGGCTCTGATATCACCCCCCCCCCCACTGAGGACCTGCTCTGAAACTGAAGGTCACCCCAAGTAGAGGCTTTGTTTCCCCACACCGTGACCGTCTCTTGAAATCAGATTTTTTATGATCATAATAAAGGACTGTTCACAAGATGTCATTTGCCACCAAAAGAAATGTTTTTCATGCCTTATTTTTCTTGCTTTTAAGCCTTTTTCCTCAGTTTGGAAGCTAATTTGCGGACATCATGCTATGCACTCCAGATATGGAGCCCCAGACTTTGAGGTGCCAGCCTGTAAATCAGCTTTCTCCACTAGTCCTCAGCAACGCTGAATTTCTAAACCTGAAAACTGATGGACAGCTCAGCTCGCAAATGCCAGGAGGATGAGGGAGGGCCCTTTGTGGGCCCATAAAATTGGACCCCCTGTCCCAAAGTTCACCAAAACTTCAGTGACTGTCCAAGGAGAGTCCCTTGCAGCCACACTGCCAATTAGGGGACTCTCCTTCCAAAAATGCTCCCCAGGAGCATAAAAAAAATAAATCCCCGTAGACTATAATGGGCCTGAATTTTTTGGTAAACCCGGAAATAAGCCAAATACCGTATTTTTCGCTCCATAAGACGCACCTGACCATAAGACGCACCTAGTTTTTAGAGGAAGGAAAACAAGAAAAAATATTCTGCCGAATAAAGACCCCCGTCCGGTTTCCAGGGAGTCCCTAGAAGCCGGGCGGGGGTCTTTAAACTGCTCTGCGCTGCCTGCCTAGGCAGCACAGAACAGTTTTACCTCCCCCCCCACTTCCCAGTCCGAGGCTCAGCTGTTGGGTGGGGACCCGCTCGGCTTCTAGGGACTTCCTGGAAGCCAGGCGGGGGCGGGGGGGGGGGGTCTTGAAAGGCCCCAGGTTCAATCTCCGGCATCTCCAGTTAAAGAGCCCGGGCAGGTAGGTGATGTGAAAGACCCTTGCCTGAGACCCTGGAGAGCTGCTGCCGGTCTGAGTAGACAATACTGAATTGGATGGACCGAGGGGGGGGGGGTCTGATTCATTAGAAAGCAGCTTCATGTGTTCATGTGTATTTTGGAGGGGGCTGTGAGCTCAGTGGCGGAGCCTCTGCTCAGCATGCAGGAGGTCCCAGGTTCAATCCCTAGCGGCATCTCCAGTTAAAGGGACTAGGCAAGTAGGGGATGGGAAAGACCCTTTCTGCCTGAGACCCTGGAGAGCCATGGGGAGGGGGCTGTGAGCTCAGTGGTGGAGCCTCTGCTGGGCATGCAGGAGGTCCCAGGTTCAATCCCCAGCGGCATCTCCAGTTAAAGGGACTAGGCAAGAAGGTGATGGGAAAGACCCTTGCCTGAGACCCTGGAAAGCCATGGGGAGGGGGCTGTGAGCTCAGTGGTGGAGCCTCTGCTGGGCATGCAGGAGGTCCCAGGTTCAATCCCTAGCGGCATCTCCAGTTAAAGGGACTAGGCAAGTAGGGGATGGGAAAGACCCTTGCCTGAGACCCTGGGGAGCCATGGGGAGGGGGCTGTGAGCTCAGTGGTGGAGCCTCTGCTGGGCATGCAGGAGGTCCCAGGTTCAATCCCCAGCGGCATCTCCAGTTAAAGGGACTAGGCAAGTAGGGGATGGGAAAGACCCTTTCTGCCTGAGACCCTGGAGAGCCATGGGGAGGGGGCTGTGAGCTCAGTGGTGGAGCCTCTGCTGGGCATGCAGGAGGTCCCAGGTTCAATCCCCAGCGGCATCTCCAGTTAAAGGGACTAGGCAAGAAGGTGATGGGAAAGACCCTTGCCTGAGACCCTGGAAAGCCATGGGGAGGGGGCTGTGAGCTCAGTGGTGGAGCCTCTGCTGGGCATGCAGGAGGTCCCAGGTTCAATCCCTAGCGGCATCTCCAGTTAAAGGGACTAGGCAAGTAGGGGATGGGAAAGACCCTTGCCTGAGACCCTGGGGAGCCATGGGGAGGGGGCTGTGAGCTCAGTGGTGGAGCCTCTGCTGGGCATGCAGGAGGTCCCAGGTTCAATCCCCAGCGGCATCTCCAGTTAAAGGGACTAGGCAAGTAGGGGATGGGAAAGACCCTTTCTGCCTGAGACCCTGGAGAGCCATGGGGAGGGGGCTGTGAGCTCAGTGGTGGAGCCTCTGCTGGGCATGCAGGAGGTCCCAGGTTCAATCCCCAGCGGCATCTCCAGTTAAAGGGACTAGGCAAGTAGGGGATGGGAAAGATCCTTTCTGCCTGAGACCCTGGAGAGCCATGGGGAGGGGGCTGTGAGCTCAGTGGTGGAGCCTCTGCTGGGCATGCAGGAGGTCCCAGGTTCAATCCCCAGCGGCATCTCCAGTTAGAGGGACTAGGCAAGTAGGGGATAGGAAAGACCCTTGCCTGAGACCCTGGGGAGCCATGGGGAGGGGGCTGTGAGCTCAGTGGTGGAGCCTCTGCTGGGCATGCAGGAGGTCCCAGGTTCAATCCCCAGCAGCATCTCCAGTTAAAGGGACTAGGCAAGTAGGGGATGGGAAAGACCCTTGCCTGAGACCATGGGGAGCCATGGGGAGGGGGCTGCGAGCTCAGTGGTGGAGCCTCTGCTGGGCATGCAGGAGGTCCCAGGTTCAATCCTCAGCGGCATCTCCAGTTAAAGGGACTAGGCAAGTAGGGGATGGGAAAGACTTAAGCCTGAGACCCTGGAGAGCCGCTGCCGGTCTGAGTAGACCAATACTGACTTTTATAGACCGAGGGGTGGGTGTCTGGTTAAGCAGAAGGCAGCTTCCCGAGGAGGGTCCGTGGCTCAGTGGTAGAGCCTCTGCTTGGGCATAGCAGGAGGCCCCCGGTTCAGTCCCCACGGGGTGCCTCCGCTCCCACCCGCCCCTGGCCCAAGCAAGCCCGGCGCTGCCAGGCCTCTGCCTCCCCCCCCCACTCACTGCACGGAGGCCGGGCGGGGCACGCGGAGAGCGAGGCCGGATCCCGCCGCCGGGACAATCCGCACGCCCCTCCCTCCTTCCCTTCCGCTCGCCCAGCCTCCGTGCAGCGGGAATCGCTGAGGGGGAAGTGGGAGAGGGGAAAAAGGAAGGCCGGGGGTGGCGGAATAGGCCTGAGGGGGAGACGCTGCCTTCGCCCGCGGGGGGGGGGAGGGGAAGCCGGGGCGGGGGGAGGGGAAGCCGTGGTGCGGGTCTGCTTACCTCCAGCGCCGGCCGCCCAGGAGCCCAGCAGCAGAAGCCGCCCCAGCACCACCATCTTTGACCCCCGGCCCAGGCCTCCTTCTTGTGAGGACTGCCAGAAGGGGGGCGGTGGGGGTTTAAACCTCCCCCCGCGCTTCCCAGCCCTGAAGCGCCCCCTCCCAAGCTGAGCCCCCTCCCCCTCAGGCCTACCCCCCCGGCCTTCCTTTTCCCCCTCTCCCACTTCCTCCTCAGCGATCCCCGCTGCACGGAGGCTGGGTGAGCGGAAGGGAAGGAGGGAGGGGAGGGCGGATCGTCCCGGCGGCGGGATCCGGCCTCGCTCTCTGCGCGCCCCGCCCGGCCTCCGTGCAGCGAGTGGGGGGGGAGGCGGAGGCCTGGCAGCGCCGGGCTTGCCTGGGCCAGGGGCGGGTGGGAGCGAAGGCGCCCCGCGGGGACTGAACCGGGGGCCTCCTGCTATGCCCAAGCAGAGGCTCTGCCACTGAGCCACGGGCCCCTCCTCGGAAAGCTGCCTTCTGCTGAACCAGACCCCCCCTCGGTCTATCCAAGTCAGTACTGTCTACTCAGTACTGTTGTACTGAGTACAGTTCCTCAGTTCCTGAGGCTCAGGAACGGGAAGCGGGCGGGGGGAGGGGAGGTTAAACTGCTCTGCGCTGCCTAGGCAGGCAGCGCAGAGCAGTTTAAATACCCCGCCTCCCAGCTGGCCTTTCGGGCGGGGAACGCGGGCTGGCGGGAGGGGCAGGGGTCCGCACATTCGCTCCATAAGACGCACCGACATTTCCCCTCACTTTTGAGGAGGAAAAAAGTGCGTCTTATGGAGCGAAAAATACGGTACCAACATTTACTGGTATGGCTTATTCCGGGTTTATTGAAAAAAACAAGGCCCAATACACCTGAACCTGAAATTTACCGATTTTGTTTTTTCCCCACAACCCTAGTGCCAAGCTAGAGTTTTGCCATTGTATTTCATTCCATTCTTCCCTGAGGGGAAATGGCTTCAATACATTGGTTTGGTTCTTGATATTTGGTTCTTGAGCTTTTTGGAGCAAGCAACCTTGATTGAACTCAAATACCTTGAATGACAATCTAAGAGCATTCAGCACAAGACTTGAGTCATTTTTCTCTCTGGGTGTCCACTGTGTCTGGGAAATTTCTGTCTGAGGTTGTCATGCTGCCCTGAAATGCTTCTGTGGACTGCTGTTGTGTTCTGATGGCTATGGTGTGATTAGGCTAGGCATCTCTGTTCCTATCTATTCTTCTGCTATCTCATCTCCTCTTCTTGTGCCCAAAACTATGCTTGCAAGTTGCTGAGTGTGGCAGAAAACTGGTCAGTCATGAGCTCCAAAGTGGAGGGCAGGGGTAGATACAGTGATCAACAAAATGGGAAGTTATGGGACATTGTAACTGAGGGTGTGTGTTACCCTACAAAGTCAGTCTCCACATAAATTGGGGGAATTAGCTGAGGAGACAGAGCTAGTGAGAGCATAACTGGGATCTATAAACTGTGTACACTAGGATAATTGTGGGGAAAACGCTCAAATGAACAGGCATTTGTACAATCAAAAGGGTTTATTAAAGTATAAAATAATAAAGAATGTACTTTTCAAGCAGTGGTTACACACACATAAATCATACAAGAGCTAAGAGGAAAAGGGTGGAAGTTGGATAGGGTTTCAGGGATGGGTGATATTTACCAGTCTCGAAGGGATGTCTAGACAAAGCAGTGCTGAAGAGGGGAAGCGGCCAGCATTTCCAGGAGCAAAGAAAGGAGCCCACACGCAAGTGGGGCTGTATGCACAGATTCAAGACACAATATGGATGGCCAAAGGACCAGTATTTATACCCCCAAATGGGTCCTGAGGCAGTATGAGTAAGCTGGCAGGAAAGCCAGAGACATGGAATTGATTGCTTGACCAAGGTCCGAACAAAAGTCAGGAGAGGTTTGATGAGTTGTCAGGATCCAAGAGAAGGCCTTGGCTATCCTCCTGAAAACTGATTGATTGCTGAGATGGGTGCCCATGAGATGGTTAATGGTCTGCTTGGAGCACTGATTAAATCACCTTAGGGTGAGGCAATGGAGATTAGCTTGCCCCATTGTCCAGCCAAGCATACCTTTGGTCCAGGGCAAAAGCACAACTGCCAACCACCTTCCTGCCCAAGTTAGACACACAAGAGGGATCCCAGACTTTTCTGAGAGGCCTCCATTTGTGTGGAGCAGTGTCTTGCTCTTATTCCAGTCTTTGGCTCCCATGCCTTTGTGGCACCCCTTAGTGGGAGGAGGGGTCCAACTGCTTACAGGTCAGCAGTAGAGAGGGCATTTTTGGTGGTGGTGCTCTGATTGTGGAATTCCCTTCCCATTGAAGCTTGCCTGGTATAAATGTACAGTCTTTTAGGTACCAGATAAGGACTTGTTTCTCCTAAGCCATTTGGAAAACTTCCCCTCTGCCTTATGGAGTTTTATTCGCTATCCTGTTCTTATACTACAGTGTTTTAGAAGGGTCTCTGTTTTAATGCTACTAAACATAAAGGCTTTTAAGAACTTCCCCCAATGTTTCGCTTGTTGCTGTATTAATTTTATCTGCATATATGTTTATCTGATCTTGTTGATGCAATTTTTAATGTGTTTGTTTTGGTGCTATGCTCCATCAATATTTACATGGAAAGGCAGGGTCATTTTACTGGGGGGGGGGGCTGTGGCTCAGTGACAGAGTGTCTGCTTTGCAGGCAGAAGGTCCTTGACATTACTAATTAAAAGGATCAGGTAAGTAGGTGATGTGAAAGACCTCTTTCTGAGACCTGCTGCCCATCAGAGTAGACCTTAAAAAAGCCCATGGTCTGACTTAAAAAAGCCCATGGGGGGGAGGTAGTTTTGAATTTTCTGCATTTTGCAGGGGGTTGGACTAGATGACCCTGGTGGTCCCTTCCAACTCTATGATTCTATGAACAAGATGTGAAACCACATTTCTCGGTATGGTAGAGGAAGAGTCCTACAGCCAGTTGTGTCATAAGTGTGATTTTTATTTGATTTATTTTTTAACACAGCAGCCATAAGCTCTCTATGGTTGCTGAACATTGGCTTTCCCAGGTTTTTTTTTTTCAGCCTTTGGCCATGGCTTGTGGTTTTTACAATTCAGCTGATACAGTACAGGAAGGAAGGGTGGATCTGCTGAGAGTTCCTGTCTTGCTGTGAGTCACGGCTAGAGACTGCTGCTCTTGCACTTTGCTCGCTGCCATTGGGGTGTCAGGAATGTGGCTTGCAGAGGCGAGAACAGCAGCGAATGCACCGCCAGAAGTGATTGCTCAGGCTGCCAGCGAAGACAGCGATTGATGGCTCCACCCAAGGGTCTGTTTAAGCTGGGCCGAAACTACAGTAAATGGGAAAAGAGAGAAAACAACCTCAGCTGCACTGCAATTGGGACACTGTCGCTGACAGACAGCAGCACAGCAACTTCCAGCTTCATTAATTTACAAATAAGGGTTCAAATGTAATGGGTTTTCCTTTGCACCATGGTGTGGGATGATGCCTTTCCCCCCATTAGCATTGGTAATTTTTGTACTCGAGCATTAGGAACTTCAGGGTCATTGTTTCCTTCTAAAAGTGAAGGTGAGCGTTCAGGACAAAAACGAAATGTGGAGCAAGAGCTATTGTTTCATAATATGTTATCCTTCATGTTCTGGAGAATGTTTGTTTATATGTCTTACACTGTGCCTCATGTTTTATTCCAAACTGCTTGCCTTTTTGTACAGTAGTTCTATGGCCATAGTTCTGCAGACACACAGCATATTTACAATGCCATCCTAAGCAGAGTGAAAACCTTCTAATTCCCTTAAAGTAAGTGGGCTTACTTTAAGGGAATTTGGTCACATCATGAGACGACAAGAGTCACTGGAAAAGACAGTCATGCTAGGAAAAGTTGAGGGCAGCAGGAAAAGAGGAAGACCCAACAAGAGATGGATTGACTCAATAACGGAAGCCACAGCCTTCAATTTGCAAGATCAATTTGCAAGATCTGAGCAAGGCTGTCAAAGAGAAGACATTTTGGAGGACTTTCATTCATAGGGTCGCCATGAGTCGGAAGCGACTTGACGGCACTTAACACACACACACACACACACACACACACAAGTGGGTTTAGAAGGGTGTGGTTCAGTTAGGACTACCGTGTTAGTCCATAAGTAATCCAAAGAAGTCAAAGGGTGCTTGCGCAAGTGATACACCCAATCCTTTATGAAAACATTTCCCCCCCTAGTGCAGGCTTGGTTTTTTAATTGGTTAATGTGGTTTTGTCATGAGCATATGAGGGGAACGCCTTTTATTCTGGCTGTTAAACCTTAGCCTGTGGCTGGTGAATTTGCATGATACGAGTAGATAATTTTCCTATTCCAATGATCAGATGTGTAGTACTGATTTGGAACTGGGGAAAATAACCCCTGTAGTAGGTGGTAGGGTTGCCAACCTCCAGGTGGAGCCTGGATTTCTCTCAGAATTATAACTGATCTCCAGGCTACAGAGATCAGTTCCCCTGGAGAAAATGGCTGCTTTGGAGGGTGGAATCTACAGCATTATACTAGGGTTGCCAACCTCCAGGTAGAACCTGGAGATTTCCAGGAATTGCAACTGATCTCCAGACTACAGAGACCCGTTCTTCCTTAAGTGGTAGAGAAGTTGGCATATAAAAACCAACTCTTCTTCTTCTTCCCTGTAGAAAATAGCTGCTTTGTAGGGTAGACTCTATAGCATTATACCCTGCTAAGGTCCTTCCTGTCCCCAAACCCTATCCTACCCAGGTTCCACCCCAAAAATCTCCAGGGATTTCCCAGAGCTGGCAACCCTACATCACACCCTGCTGAGGATTTTCCCCTCCCCAGGCACCACCCCCAAATCTCTAGGAATTTCCCAACCCAGAGTTGGCAATAGGTGGCCTGTGTTTTAATAGCTGTTTTGCAAGTTATTTCACTGCTTATGTTTAGAAGTGTGTCACATTTGGGGGACTAGTCTGTTGCTGGGCAGACTAGACCCCTCCAGACAGGGAGAAAAGAAAAAGGGAAGAGAAAATAGAGCAGGGATAGAAGAACAAAACCTGGCATTAAGTATCCTGCCTTGCACTGTCTCCTTGCCTGCATTAAACTACAAAACTGACCACGATAGTGCAGCATCTCCTGAGCTAGTGGGGTGCCATTACTGGCAACATGAAAGCAGAATTTCTAAGCATGCATACTGTGAGCTGGTGTGGTACCATTGTGGAGACTTGACGTTTGACTCAGAATTCCACCATCTTTTGCAAAAGCACTCACACACGCTGCACCCAAGTATTCTCTTCTCTTATGAGACTAATAAGCCCTCCTGTTCTTGGAGAAGTTATGATGTGTGGTGACCAGCACTATGACCACCAATTGCTCTCCCTCCCCACCCCCAGTCAACCAATTAATTATGTGTCTACATTCAGCAGGATGAACTGACTATGGCAGCGGTTATGAAACCAATGCATTGCCTCTCACGGTGATGGATGTCAAACTGGTATGTGGTAGAATCACCACTGAGTTCTGCCTAGAGGAAAATGTAAATGTTTCACATTTATGAAACGTTTATGCAAAAATATGAAAAAATAGAGATGTAAGAACTGGTTTTGCTATCTCAGATGCCAGCCCTTAACATCAATTAATTTCCTCCCTTTAATTTCAGCAGCCAGTGTTAGTGGCCTTATGAGCAAGAATATTTTGAGGTGGCTTCTGCAGTTCTTCTGTTATGGCCTAAAAGTGCATAAACAGGGAAGTCCTTCGGCAAAAATGGTAAGCAATTCTTCAGAACATCAGTGCCCTTATGTTTATGCTTCAGTAGTCATTTGACAGGAAAGGACAGCTAGTCAAAAGCCGGCTGGGTGAAACAAAAATGTACCGAGTTTCATTTTAAGTCTGTGAACATATCTGTTCCAGACAGGTGTTTGTGTGGGTCTTCCTGTACTTGTGTCCAAAGTAATGCATTCATTTTGTCCAGACATATTGAGGCCTACAAAGGCACAAAACCAGATATCATGGAGCAACACACATTATGCTTGACCCTGAACCAAGACCAGATCAATGAGATGGACTTCATTTCATGTTAATCAAGAAGTATGGAAAACTTAATTTTTCCTCTTGTCTCCACCTCTCTGAATGTGGCAGTGCTATTAAATGGTTGGCTACTATAACAATCCTTTATAGACACAACTGATGGATTTATGTGTTTTTATGTCCTTGAGACTAAATTACCAGGGGCTGAAAGTTTCATCCATTCCTTGTTGGACTCTTCCACAAATTTTATGCAGAGCAGTTGCAGAAGTTGTGTTGCAGAATAAGAGCTGAACAACAGTACACACACACAAAATAGGCAGGATATAACTTACAAACTGACATGAACTTTGAATAGAAACATAAGGGTTATTTTCCCCCTTTCCAATAATGGTTTTGTTAATATGGGAATGTATGCAGAGAGGCTCCTTCAAATCTTATCTTACTGGCCCGAGCCCCAAGCTCTACCTCCTGTACCTCATTAGCTCTTTAATCTTCACTTCAGCCACCGTCTCCCTAATCTTTCTTAGCTTCTAAGACAGTAGCCTGAGCAATGTATGAGTGGTTGTAAAGACTGCATTTTAATGCTGCTAGTAATGAGGTCCCGTGTGCTGTTGAACGAGTAACAAGTGTTTGCAGAAATGTCCTGGACATTCTCTGTTTCCTTTAAGCACCCTGCCTTAGCTAGGCAAAAAGGAGTAACTGAAACTCTTGTGCTTCTTCAACTCATAGCCACTGAGGTTTCACCTTTGGACAGCAGCCAGGAACGTGATAATTCATTGGTGAGAAAGCGGAATGATAAAGCAGCTGCTTAGGTTTAGGGTCCCATGGCCTCCACTAAATGTGGTAACATATTGACTGGTTTTAAATAGTGTATCCATCAT
This sequence comes from Euleptes europaea, assembly GCF_029931775.1. NCBI lineage: Eukaryota > Metazoa > Chordata > Lepidosauria > Squamata > Sphaerodactylidae > Euleptes > Euleptes europaea. Next base: position 29,038,994 of record NC_079316.1, on the reverse strand, counting down.
GATGTGTGTGTGTGTGTGTGTGTAATTGCTCATTGCTGCAACAGCAACTTTTTTTATTGCAATCAATTCACTCAAAGCTCCTGTTCCCACCAGACGAAAGATATATTTTAGAAAAGTTTGCCTTACTGTCAAATTATAGCCGACTTAAAAGCCCTGTGGCACAGAGTGTGGCAGAGTGTTAAGCTGCAGTACTGCAGTCAAAAGCTCTGCTCACGACCTGAATTCAATCTCGATGGAAGTCGGTTTCAGGTAGCCGCTCAAGGTTGACTCAGCCTTCCATCCTTCTGAGGTCGGTAAAATGAGTAGCCAACTTGCTGGGGGTAAAGGGAAGATGACTGGGGAAGGCACTGGCAAACCACCCCGCAAACAAGGTCTGCCTTGGAAACGTCTGGATGTGATGTCACCCCATGGGTCAGGAATGACCCGGTGCTTGCACAGGGGACCTTTACCTTTAAAAAAAAAAAGACATACCATGGAACTGTGGTGGGGCAATGAAACGTCCTCCAGCCAAACGAAAAATAAAGGCTAGGGGTGAATTTTCTCATAGCAAACGTGCAGTCATTTCCAGACAAAGGAATAAATGAGCAAAAAAGGTCTTGTGTTCTTTATTTTATTCATGTTATTCCTTTGTCTGGTCTTGACAGTCTGTTTTAAAGGATTTAACAAGTCTTCAGAAGGAGAAGGAGAAAAGCAAGAGAGTCAGAAGATACGGGACTGACATCCACACTTCTCAAAGAAGGAAGTTGGGAAGTCAACTGATACTGAAACTTTCCAACCATCAAAGTCACAGATCTTGCACCAGAAGGCAATTTTGTTGATAGGTCTTTTTTTAAAAACAGTGTTTTGCAGTGTTTTCTTTAGTAATTGCTGGCTCAATGGCTTGATGGTACCAAATGCTGGCATTTGCCCCATGTCCTGCTGCAGTGCTGTCTGCCTTGGGGATGCCAAGTGTCCTGCTTATTAAGCTGCCCAGTACAAGCCCTGCCATAGATGACTCAAGCTAGTCTATTCTTGTTGGCTCTCAGAAGCTAAGCAGTATTAGCTCTGGTTAGTATTTCAATGGGAGACCACCAAGGACGTCCAAAGTTGCTACACAGTTTGTCTCTTGCCTTGAAAACCTTATGAGGGCACCGTAAATCAGCCCTTTCCACCACCAGTTCAAACCACTGCATTTCTGGGATGGTGAAATATGTCTCCACTTTATAATGTTTTCCACCTTCGATGTGCCACATAAAGCTTTTTTAAAATATCCATATGTCTTCCTTTTAATTGCCTTTAAAATCATTTGCCTGATATGTAGGGAGGTCAACCTCCAGGTGGTTGCTGGAAATCTCCCGCTATTACAACATCTCCAGGCAACAGAGATCAGTTCACCTGGAGAAAATGGCCACTTTGGCAATTGGACTCTATGGCATTGAAGTCCCTCACCTCGCCAAACCCTGCCCTCCTCAGGAAACCTTTAATTTTATCACAGTAACTACCCTGAAAGATGGGGGGGGGAGGCACTGAATGACTATTTCCCTGTAAAATGTTTTTGTAATAAAAATTGCACCCTAAGCTGCTTTCCTACCAGCAAGGGGATGATTCAGGGAACTACTCCTCCCCTGCCCAGTTTGAAAAGCAGTTTGGAGTAGGAGCAATTTTTGATTGCAAAAGTGGCCCGCAGGGAAAAGGTTAAGTACCACTTCCGTAAGCACTGCTGTACTGTTCAAATTTGCATTCCCCTGAATTTTACATTTCAGTTACAGAATAAAGTCTAATCATGGAGCTGCCATGTGTCATTAAAACGTAGGCCATAAAACGGAGGAACTATAAACTGCAATCTTTTTCTATATTTACCTTAATAGCCACATATTCTAACAAATGTGGGTGACTATAGTTAATATTCCATTTATCTTCTGGGACCTTATTTGCCTCTCACACTACACGTATTGCCGGCTGCTGTGCTTCAGGTTTCTTTTCCCTTTAATTGCATACAATTGGAGTTTTGTCATCTGAAATATTGACTTCTTGTGGAGGTTGCATTCAAGTTACATAAAAGGTAGATGGGCTTTCAGTTACGAGTAGCCTATCTTTTCTTCTTGGCTGGCTAGAGGGTTAAATGGCTGGCTAGTTGGTTAGATGGAACTAGTAAAGTATTAGTACAAATTCATCCCTCAAACTACTACCATAGAGTAGGCAGGGGAAGAAGTGTGCATGCCAGCTACAGCTGTTTAGCAGGTTCCAATTTCTTGGAAATATGACTTGCTTATTCTTCTGTATAGCAGCTCTAGTAGCCCAGACTAGATCAATCTCATCAGAGCTTGGATGAGAGATAGGGCTGTGAATATTGTTAAACCCGAACTGAAAATAAACTCGAAATTAGCAGTTTCAGCAATATTCTGGCTTATTTTTGGCCAAATACAAAACCTGGAATCTGCCTGAAGCTGAATAAGCAATCACCGAAAAGCCGAATAGATATTCGGCTTTTCAGTTTTCAGCTATTTGCCTTTGCTCAGACACACGGATCTGGGCCTTCCCCCATTTTTCTATCTTTGACTGGTTTTGTTAGGACCCCATAGTTGGGGCCCTTTTGAGGTAGGGGTTGTGTTATCAGAGCCAACTTGGTCTGACCAACCTTCCAGGTACATCACCCAACAGAAGACTAGTCTGCAAAGCAGAAGAGTAATTTAAAAGATGGGGCTCACCCAGTCCAGATGGATATACCCTCCAACTAAAAGCACCAGCTTTAGCAGATGCTGACCAGGCTTCTGAAGAAGATTTCCTCACCCACGTGGATGAGCAATCTCCAACAGCTGCCTTGGTCAAGACCGGCTGGCTCCGATATCACACCCCCCCCCCATGAAAACCTGCTTTCAAATTGAAGGTTGCCCTGAGTAGTGGCTTTGTTTCCCCACAATGTGACCATCTCTTGAAATCAGATTTTTTAAAGGACTGTTCACAGGAAGTCATTTGCCACCAAAATAAATGTTTTCTGTGCCTTATTTTTTCTTGCATTTAAGTTGTTTCCCTCAGTTTGGAAGCTAATTTGCACTGATATCATGCAAAGTGACCCAGATATGAACAGAACCCCCAGACTCTGAAGCAGCAGTCTGCTAATTGGCTCTTTCTGCTAGTCCTTGGCAATGCTGACTTTCTGAACCTGAAAACTGACTGACAACTCGGCTTTCACAAATGCCTGGAGGATGAGGGACTTCTACCCATGCAGGACTTCTACCCATGCAGGCTCAGCTGAAGCATAAAATTTGCAGCAGAGCAGTGCCCCGCAGCAATATTTTCAGAAATGTAATGATGGGCAGCTTTGTCTGTGTGAACCAGATTCATATCTCTGAATGCACTGGGATGATTCCTTGGAGGTAATGTGTGTGTATTTGTGTGTGTAAAAAAAGGTAAAGGTCCCCTGTGCAAGCACCGGGTCATTCCTGACCCATGTAAAGGGAAGATGACGTCACATCCTGACGTTTACTAGGCAGACTCTGTTTATGGGGTGGTTTGCCAGTGCCTTCCCCAGTCATCTTCCCTTTACCCCCAGCAAGCTGGGTACTCATTTTACTGACCTCGGAAGGCTGAGTCAACCTTGAACTGGCTACCTGAAACCAACTTCCGTTGGGATCGAACTCAGGTCGTGACCAGAGCCTGGACTGCAGTACTGCAGCTTACCACTCTGCGCCACAGGGCTCCTGTTTGCGTGTGTATAGGGGGTCTTTTCATTCAATTAAACAGAGATGGCTCAATCCCAGTTTGCATGCACAGCGGCACCTCCCTTGAAACAACTGGCACTTTCCATGTGCATTGGTAATCACTGCATTTGCAAGGGATTTCTTCATCAGGAGAGAGAGTCGAAGAATCTCCATTGTGTTATTAGTCAAACTCATTGTCATTTTGGTTCCACAGAACGAGAGCGCATGTTAATAAAACTCTTGGAAGCAAGATTAAGCAAGATTTCTAACAGAGCGGTTCCTCAGTGGAACAGGCTTCCTTGGGAGGTGATATGTGCTCCTTCCCTGGAGGTTTTTAAGCAGAGGCTAGATGGCCATCTGTCAGCAATGCTGATTCTATGACCTTTGGCAGTTCATGAGAGGGAGGGCATCTTGGACATCTTCTTGGCATGGAGTAGGGGTCACTGGGTATGTGGGGGGGGAGGTAGTTGTGAATTTCCTGCATCGTGCAGGGGGTTGGACTAGATGACCCTGGTGGTACCTTCAAACGCTATGATTCTATGAAGGGCATGCTCATGCTAAAATTACAGATTGGTATGCCCCATTGATTAGGTGGGAGAAATAAGTACATGTTGTACAATGCAATCTTAAACATGATTGCGGGAATAATGCCCATTGAGATTAATGGATCTTATTCCTTAGTTAATGCATTTATGGTTGCATCTTAAATCTCTCCCTGAAATCAGTGGGGCATTAAAATTGCTAGACACTGTCCTAGGTTTTTATCCTGTACAAGCTCAAAGAAAGATCTACCAACCTCAAGGAAGTATTATGATGTGTTCCACAAATCATACGCAAATCATTGTATAAATGGACCCAGGTCATTAAAAATAAATTGGGTTTTTGTTAATGGACACAGATTACTAGGTTTCCATTCAACATGACTGATTAGTTTTATTTCCAACCATCTTTTAAACATTTGTCTCATCATTTAAATCATATGAGAGTCACATGCAAAAACTGCTGGGAAGAGGCATCGCTGTTAACTTTTGACTTTCAAAGCTCTCTTTGAATTCTAAGTTTTCAGATATCAGCATCTCAAGGAACTATGAGCATTCCTCCTCAAATTAACGGGACTTACATTATATTATTTTCTTTTTGAAATCCATAATTCTATAATGCTGTTCAAAATCCAAAGTTTCATTAACCTGAAACCAATTCAACATGCAAAACATAAAATAGTGATGAACTATTATTAGCACTGTCGTTTGATGCATTATAAAATATCCTGGAAGATTTTTTTTTTTTTTGATGCTGGTATCAACTGAATGCATTGTGTAACTGCTGACTTGCACCCAGCTGAACTAGATAAACTCTTTTGGGAGATGCTGATTTAAAAAGCCAAGACAAAGGAAAATAAAAAATTAACCTTCAAATGGATACAGATAGGTTTCTTCCTCTTGAGAAAGCCTTTGATTTTAAGAAGACAAACTAGAATGGGGTTTTCAGCGTTTCACATGCAACAGTTTCCTGAAATGATCCTGGGGGTGGTGGCTATTTGGCCTATTGTTGGGGGAACCCTTGAGTGCACACATGAGTTTCCCGAAGTGCCAAATTGTGCCCCAGGACCATTTCAGGTTGGGAAACTGGCTAAGTGGGGGAGGAGTCTCTGGGGTAGTCATAGGGCCATTTTCCAGGGTAGATATTACTTAGAGGCATACAGGTCCCAGATGTAGGGGTACTGCAGTCTTCACAGTATCGACTTCCATAAAGTGGATATGTCTGACAACTACATTGATGCTTTGGATCCAGAGAAACTAATACAGTGTCCATATGACAAGAACCACCAAATAAGAGCAAGTAGGTTCCCCAATCACCTTGTCAAATGCCGCAAGAATCACCCTGATATTGTGGAGTAGCTGGTGACGTGCCCCCTTTAATGCCTGCCACCAGGTCCCCAGAGCAGAGATCAGCCAACACATATCCAGCTGTGATGACAAAAGATTCATTGAGCAGGACATTGCAAGTCTGTCAGGCAACTACAGAAAAGAACCCAATGTGGTAAGCATATGGCAGTCTCCTCCATGCAAAGTATCTCGGACAAAGATTTAGGAGATGAATCACAATCTGTTTTCATCTGGGGCATGAGTAGGGTTGCCAGGTCCCTCTTTGCCACTGGTGGGAGGTTTTTGGGCAGAGCCTGAGGAGGGCGGGGTTTGAGGAGGAGAGGGACTTCAATGCCATAGAGTCCAATTGCCAAAGCGGTCATTTTTTCCAGGTGAACTGATCTCTATCGGCAGGAGATCAGTTGTAATAGCAGGAGATTTCCAGCTAGGACCTGGAGGTTGGCAACCCTAGGCATGAGTCGTTGTGAGACAAACAGTTCTGAATCAAGAACAACCATGGGACATAAGAACCATCTGCCTTTGGGTGTCTGAGTCCCCAGGTCCTTGCTTTATGTGTTGCCATGGAAGAGCAGTGTAGGGAATTGAAGACCATAGATGACAACTGTCCCCTTCAGTAGCTATCATGCTCTTATTATCCATTCTCTTTAGAAAGATTAGAGTGCCAGCAAAGAGACTCCAGAATTAACATAGATGTCAAGAGTGTCAAGATTAACCTTCAAATATACTGTTAGCCACCCTGAGCCCAGGCTGGGCTGGGGATCGAGGGTGAGATATAATTTTTTTAATGAACCCCCTTCTTTATGGAAGCCACAATCAATGATCTGGATTGGGGACCACCTATGCAGGACCTGCAAATCCACAACTCACATCTCACTATTACACAGCAACCTGTTTTTCCTAGCCCTGTGCAGACAACTCGTCCATGCATTGATTCACTGCGTAGGGAGGACGGGGCGGCACGAGCACACTGACTTTGCCCCCTACTGCCACGCAACTGTTGGGTGGTCTGTACTGTACATACACCCCTCCCCCTGATCAGCAATGCTACTTTCCAAACACTGCTGATGAAACACATGGGCGCTTGCTCCATGTGTTTGTGCCATGCAGACAAGTTGGAGACTGTGCAGAAGCAAAGAGTAAGGCCAGCGTGCTCATACCTGCTCTCTCTTCTTATGCAGTGAGTCAATGTGTAAACTAGGAATGCCAGCCTCCAGGTGGGACCTGGGGATCTCCCAGAATTACAGCTCATCTCTAGATACGGTTGCCAGCTCCGGGTTGGAAAATACCTGGAGATTTTGGGGATGAAGCCTGAGGAGGGCGGGGTTTGGGGAAGTGTCCATAGTGTCCAATTGCCAAAGCAGTCATTTTCTCCAGGTGAACTGATCTCTATCAGCTGGAGATCAGTTGTAATAGCAGGAGATCTCCAGCTGGTGTCTGGAGGTTGGCAACCCTATCTCTAGACTACAGATTCAGTTCCCCTGAAAATGGCTGCTTTGGAGGGTGGACTCTATAGCATTGTACCCCACTGAGGTCCCTGTCTTCCCCAGGCTACACCCCAAATCTCCAGGAGTTTCCCAACCTGGAGCTAGCAGTCCTACCCTCTCACCCCACCACCCCCACTGGTGGTCAGGAGGAACTTGGCAACCCTAGTGTGGATGGGTTATCTGCACAGGGCTACTGACTTCCTGGGATTGCAAGCAGGCCACAATACATGGCTGGTTTGGGGCCATACTCAGGTTGGTGGGTTGCAAATTCTAGAGCCTTATTTCGTTCCTAATCCCCAAAAGTGATCTTAAATAAGCACTTTGATCTCAGGAAGCCAGTTCATTATCTCCAGTTGCCTTATCTGGAGCCAGTGACAGTTGCAGGCTGTTCTCCAGGTGTGCACAGCCAGCCAGTGTTACAGATAACACAGCATGTCAGACTGGCAATGTGTAGTCAAGCATTCCTAGGTCTCATTTAATTTTTGAGCCTGAGCAGTATTCCAACCAAGTCACTTTCACCAAGGTGAGTGACAATTGCTATGGAAATGCAGAAGGGCTCATTAGAGCAAGAAATTCAGAATTATGCATGAGGAAAGAACTGGTCCCTCTGCATTCCCTCAATACCTTGGCATCATTTTTCTCCTTCTAGAAATGAATGGAAGAACAGCAAGTTTTGCTTCTCTACCTCTGCAAAAATGCAATTATCCCCAAATCCAGGACTAACTCCCAAGCTATATTGCTGCCTACATTTTGGGAACCTGTCCCAAACATTCTGGCAGCTGTGTAATCCGTGCCATGAATATTTGCTAGGTAAACTTTGGGTGAAGGTTTCTGTTTCCTTTTCCATAATGATTAGTCTGCTAGCATGCTGTATTCTTGCCCTGTTTGCAGTTATTTGAATATGTGCACATTCACCTGTTTAGGACTTTACACAATTTCTCTTTCGGACTCCACACTCTATTTATGCACCTCAGTCCGAAAATTCTCTGGGCAGCTCAATCTGATCAACACTGCAATAAATATATAAAGACTCCCCCAAACCCACAGCAAATCAATCTAAACCATCACAGTCACAACAAAACAATGAAAACAACTTAATAACAACCCCCCAGCTGTCATTTAAAGCACAAATAGCACATATAAAAGAAGAAGAGTAGGTTTTTATATGCCAATTTTCTCTACCTTTAAGGAATCTCAAACCGGCTTACAATTGCCATCCCTTTCCCTCCCCACAACAGACACCTTTTAAAGGTAAGTGGAGCTGAGAAAGTTCAGCAAGAACTGCGACTGGCCCAAGGTTACCCAGCAAGTTTCATGTGGAGCAGAGGGGAAACCAACCCGGTTCTCTAGCTTAGAGTCCACTGCTTTTAACCACGACAACATGCTGGCTCTCCAGGAGAAGCCAGTGCAAGTGAAAGTGAAATGCCTGTGTTATAATATTAATTTCGAATCAATATAACACAGTGGGAGGTTGATAGTTCAAAGCAGTTGTTTATTGAGCCCAATATACATACTGGATGAAACTGCCCTAATGCGCAGGACAGTCTTCACACTCAAACAAAGGATTGCAACCCCAATTATAACTTCTGGTTAGGGATGTTCCAATTACGTCGACTCACTAGACATTGGCTGTCTACCTTTAATTAACATAGTATATAGAGATTGGTAGAAGCTGTCTCTAAGCAAGCACTTGGTCTTGTGATTCACATTCCCAACAGTGAAGGTAAGACACTGTTTTTCTCTACTGGGGAAAGCCTGTACCAGGCAATGTGTTCTGTTAGCCTCTTATAGTTATGGATGCCAATGTTCCCAAAGTTTCCATGTGTGGGCAGAATATATCTTCCTGATGCTATGCTCTATTCTTGAGCATAGCATCTCATGAACCTATGAATGTTTATACATATAAAAGAATATATGTTTTCCCATAAATGAAGTTTATAGGCACTTCAAAAGCAAGTGGGAGGCTTTTATGTGGGCCATGGGATATGTACATTGTTTGAGTTCATAGCAGTAATATATAGAAAGGGTCCCCAAGCTTATTAATCATGTAGGCATTTTGGAGAAAGGGGAGAGGGCACTGTTACAAAATGGCAGCCATAGGAGGCAGGACCAGTCAGAAATTGTCTTCTGTGGGGGCCAATCACAAAACGTTGGGCGGATGATGTCTGCTGGGGTCTTCTGAAGCCCCTCCTGCTTCTGTGAGGTAGAAGGAAGCCAGGACTGGTCTTTTGCTTTGGGGAAGGAACAAGTGGGTGCAAGGGAATGCATTGTTGGGCATCACACTGGGGATCCCTGATATAGAATCCCATTGATGCATATGCCACTTAATAGACTAACCTTTGAGGCGGAGCCTGAGGAGGGCGGGGTTTGGGGAGGGGAGGGATTTCAATGCCCTAGAGTCCAATTGCCAAAGTGGCCATTTTCTCCAGGCCATTTTCTGCTATTACAACTGATCTCTATCAGCTGGAGATCAGTTGTAATAGTAGGAGATCTCCAGCTACTACCTGGAGGTTGGCAATCCTAGGCGCAACTGATCCTGGCTCTCTGGAAAGCATGCAGGTGTGATAAACAGTTGTTTGGAAAACACGGCTGAGTAATTCACACTCTTTTTAATGGACCTATTTAAAAACTTTGGTGTGTACACCTTTAAAAAGGAACATGTAAACTTGTGAAGTGGCTTCCAGATTCTTTTTTGAGCATTCCACACTTCCATTTCTTCCCCACAGTAATTACATCTTATTGTAGCCTGTGGGTAGCCTGTTGGTTTCCATTTTGTCTGTCTTCTACAAGTACCCATGATATAATTATCTCACATATTTCTTCTAGTTTCCTCATTGTTGTAGTTTATCCTTGGAACCAATATTTCATCCTTCTTTGAACAAAATAGAAGAACTGGAAAACAATGCTATAGCCAACTTTTTGGGTCCAGGAAATTTGAAACCTGTCATAACACCCCTTTAATATGGTTAGATGGATATGTTCTCTGGAAGAAAAATAAGCTAGGTCATCAGCAATAAGAAAACCAAATTTATCATCAGGTATCCTGTGTAGAGATAAAATGAGCAGCAAATGCTGCTGAAGAAGTGAGTCTGAAGAAGTAAGCTGTGACTCATGAAAGCTCACACCCAGCCAGAAATGTTGTTAGTCTTTAAGGTGCTACTGGACTCTTGCTCTTTTCTGCTCTTTCTGACTAAATCTTATCCATTTGTCAGCTCTCTTAAATGCAAATTGAAACACTATTTTACCCTCTGCTCAGCATTTTAAAGTGTAATGTTAGCATCCCAATGTAAACTAACATTGAATTCTCTATTGCTCAGGCTCAGATTCCTCCCTGTTCATTGTGCAGTGTGATAAGAAGCATGTTTATTCAGGCATACATTCCACTGAGGTCATTGTGATTTAATTCCCAGTAAGTATTCTTAGATTTGTGACCTTAAAATCTACATGATATATCAACAGCCACCTTAGGAACCTAAGTGTTGGGTCATGGACATCCATGAAGGAATTGCATGCTATTTCAGCTCCACTGCAAACTTAGAACTGATTTAAATGGAAATCAGTCTGTGTCTATTGCTGATTGCTGCAAAGCCATTAAGGAAGAAGAAGAGTTGGTTTTTATACCACAATTTTCTCAATGGAGTCTCAAAGCAGTTTACAATCACCTTCCCTTCCCCCCCCACAACAGACATCTTGTGATGTAGGTGGAGCTGAGAGAGTCCAGAGAGAACTGTGACTAGCCCAAGGTCACCCAGCAGGCTTCATGTGCAGGAGTGGGAAAACAAACCCGGTTCACCAATCAGAGTCTGCCACTCATGCGGAGGAGTGGGGAATCAAACCCAGGTCACCAGAGTAGAGTCCACCACTCATGTGGAGGAGTGGGGAATCAAACCCAGTTCTCCAGGTTAGAGTCTGCTGCTCCTAACCACTACACCATGGGTGGCTTTGGATGGGAGTGATGGGATGATTTCAGTTGGGATCATTGGTGGAGTTTGGCATAGGGAGCCAGGAGCCAGGGTCAGATGAAGGGTCTAAGAACAGCAACCAGAGGCTAGTCAAAAAGACAATAAAGGGTTACAGCCACTGGGAGGTCTAAAGGTCAAATACGAGAAGTACACAAGCCAAGATTATGGCAAACTGTAAGCTAGACCTGAGGTCACAAGGAAATCCAAAGACAAAAGGGCCAGAAGAGCAGGAGGTGACATCATGCCAAACTGTTATCGAGGCACTGAGATCACAAGGAAAGTTAGGGTCAGAGATCAGCAAGTCAGAAAGGGAATGGCCAACACACCAGGACCATCAGTAGATCTGTTGATCAGAAAGGAATCCACATACTTTCTTGGGTTTTTATAGTGCTGTCTGCTTCAGGAAGCCAGTGAGCTGTGTGCATGGGTGGCCCATCTCTACGGCCCCTGGAAATTGATCAGAATTGCAGTCCAGTGGCTCATCACATAGGGAAACAGAACCCTTGATCCAAGGGTTGCGAGTTTCCAGCAGTTGCAGATGGGGAGGAAGGATGGATGACTTGCTTTTCCCCTCTCATGAATACAGATTCCATGTGAGTGATTTTGGTTCAAAATCCAGTAGTGCAGGGGGTAAGGTGTGTTAGTCATTTATGTTTCCTCCATCACTGCATCAATGTCTCATGTGAAAGAACAACCTCAGTATAGCATATGTTCTTCTCCTGTATAAAACACTTAGTAACTAGATTGTATGTTGCATTGCACAAGGACAGGCCACTGAGATAGTATTATAAAGCAAGCTTATGATACTTTTTTACAAAGTTGGTTGTCAAGAGCAAAAATGAATAGCATTACTATAATTCTGATTCTTTGTCCTTTTTGTGGACTATTAATGCAAGTTCAAAGTTCAAGCGGGAATAGCAATTACTGTGTGGGTAGTTGTATGCTGCACTTAGATGTCAGAGTCATTTTCTTTGACTCTGTGGTATTTCTTGTTTGTGATTTTTAAAAAACGCCTTTAAAAAACCTTGTAATTCGGATGTTTTTGTTTTGTTTATCATTCAAATGAAACTGCTGTAAATAGGATGCATGGAATGGAACTGGGCCTGAATTAGAAAGGCAATTCTGACAGCCAGCACAACAATCAAGACCAAGGGTATAGAGACCATGGGGATTGATGGGCAGCTACCTTATGGCTCAAGGTCCCTGTGGGTAGGGTTGCCAACCTGCAGGTGGGGCCCAGAGTTCTCCTTAAAATTTAGGGTTGCCAACCTCCAGCCTTATTACTGAACAGACTTATGTCTTCTATCCCTGGTAGTGAATAAAAGTTATTGCATTTTTATCCTGTTTCCCTGATGTCTTATACACAAGAATTACCTTCCCAGATTCCTACTTGAGGTGGGCAAACTCCCTGCAACTTTGGCTGCTGCTAACTGATTGTTGTCACTGTGTGATGATGTAACTTCCTGCGTGTCCCAGAAGCACTGGCATCACGCTGAGGCGATGCTCTGCATGACCCAAAAACTCTATACAGTGTCTCGCCAGAAGACATTGCATGGCATCATGATCACTACCCCCCCACACACACACAGTAAATACCCGCCTCCTCCGATCTGCCTGGCAATCCTATGTAAGAACTACATTTAGAAGGCCACTTGGGATCAGTCTGTCAGTACAAAGCTGGGGTAGAGACCACTCTGGTCAAATTGCACAGCTCATTATCTGTTCTTAAACGGCATATATGAGTAAAACCCCGATCTTCACAGTTGTTGAGGGGATCATTGCATAAATGTACGGTAAATGCTGTGAACACAAAAGAGTACTCTATACATGCCAAATAGAGTTTTATTAAACTAACATTTTTGAAATAGTGCAAATCTAAATAATCAACCAATGTCCAGTTATCATATTGTTCTACATTGGTGACTTTTTATATAAACAATGGCTCTAGGATTTTACATATTTGGTTATCTAAATATTTATATCTCAGCTTTCCTTGTGATTCAGGATGGATTTTAAATTGCAGTTTAAAACATATAGAATGAAATAAAACCTCATGTCACCCCCTTTCCCAATAAAATTCCTGGCAAATAGAATGGCCTAGCAGCACTTCCTACACACTTCAAGAGATGGTGCCCACTTAGAGTTGCCAGGTCCCTCTTCGCTACCAGCAGGAGGCTTTTGGGGTGGGGCTTGAGAAGGGCGGGGTTTGGGGAGGGACTTCAATGTCCTATTGCCCAAGCAGCCATTTTCTCCCGGTGAACTGCTCTCTATCGGCTGGAGATCAGTTGTAATAGCAGGAGATCTCCAGCTAGTAACTGGAGTTTGGCAACCCTATGCCCACTGCAGTTCCTCAGGAAGTTTGTTGCATAGGGTGGGAGCTACAGAGGAATGTACAGCTATAGCTGATGCCAGGTGGCTTACCCTAAGTGGAGGGATTGCTAGCAGGTAGTAGGATGAGAGGATTGCAGCTGGCACACAGGTGGACATATGAAAAGTCACTGTAGTGTCCAATCTGTTTCTGGTTTTGGAATCTGAAAAACAGCCCCAAGGAAACAATGAGGTTTTTGCATTCTTTGAGTGCCAGACTAGGAATTCCATGCTGAAATGGTTTCTTGTGGCTGCAGGAAAGTAGTAATATTGTGTTTATATTAACCTATGAACTCTTTGACAAGGCTAATAATCCTAAAACAGACGGATGGCTTGTTCAATATAGGCTGGATCTAATATGGATAAGGCTGAGTTTGATTGCTTGTTTGTAACTGCTAATCCATCACCCAGTTCTCTTGAGTCAATACAATCGGAATCAAACCACCATAGTGGATCGATTCAAGTAGTGATATATGGCATGTAAGCCACTAATCGATGCAAATAATCAGCCTAAAAGGGGCCAGCAAGGAGAAGTGTCGTAGCCAGCAATACTTCAGTTTACAACATTAAATGGGTATGAATGAGCACCCTAAATCAGTTGTTTAACCATTATGCTTCTGAAAACCTATGCCATGATTTTTAAGTGAAGCAAGATGCTTCACGGTGGGTAGCCGTGTTAGTCTGTCTGCAGTAGTAGAAAAGGGCAAGAGTCCAGTAGCACCTTAAAGACTAACAAAAATATTTTCTGGTAGGGTATGAGCTTTCTGAAGAAGTATCTGAAGAAGTGAGCTGTGGCTCACGAAAGCTCATACCCTACCAGAAGATATTTTTGTTAGTCTTTAAGGTGCTACTGGACTCTTGCCCTTTTCTACAAGATGCTGTGTTCAGGCCTTGCCCAGGGAAACTAATTTACCCCGCCCCCCCAACAGACTATTAGCCTTATACTATTAGATTATTGGTCCCTCTAGCCCAGTATTGTCTACTCTGGCTATATGTGGATCTCAAACAAAGGTCTTTCCCAGCCATATTACCTGAGAGTCTTATAAGTGAAAATGCTGGGAAATGCAGGTTAAACACGACACGTGAGCACTGATGCAGAATCCAGCTTATTGAGAATCTCTGCTTTCATGTTTTTGTCTGTTTTTTTTTTTTAAGCAAGTTTCCAACACTTGTGATTGTGGTAATATTTGCAAGTGTTTGAAATGGCAGTTAGAAAATATAAATATTTATAGGGTTGGGAGTTCCCTTGGCTGGTAACCCCAGGGAGATTGAAGGAAGGGAGATTCACTGGTGCAGCATCCCATAATGGGAGGGGCTGTTGCTCAGTGGTAGAGCATCTGCTTAGCATGTAGAAGGTCCCAGGTTTAATCCCTGGCATCTCCAGTTAAAGGGACTAGGCAGGTAGGTGATGTGAAAGACCTCTGCCTGAGTCCCTGGAGAGCCGCTGCTGGTCTGAGTAGACAATACTGATAGTAAAGTGAGGCTGAAAAATCAACTGGCCACTGAACTGCTATCAGAGCCAGGAACGGGTCTTAGTTGAGAAACCCTCTTGTTCTTTATCCCAGCTGTCTGATGCCTGGCACTTCTGAAGTGCATTCTTTTACATATAACTCCCGTGGTCTATTTTGGCTTCTTTTCAGTGATGCTCATCTATAGTACTGTGAGGAAGTACACTGTTTTGTTTGCTTCATGAAAAGCAGACTTTAAACAATCGAAAGGATGGAAAGGTAAAAAAATAACAATCTGTAATAAAATTTTCTGGATGTGATTCTTTTATTTCTCATTGCACGATGGCGGAAAAAACCCTGGGATTTAGCCATGACACATAGTTGACTATGACTTAATAAAAGTTTTATAAATGGCTTCCTTACTTTAAAGTGGCCTCTGAAACTAGAAGGCACTTCTCCAAAGTGGCCTCCTCATGGTGGGAGATTTAGCAATGACTTTTCTGAGGTAGGGTTGCCAACATCCAGGTAGTAGCTGGAGATCTCCTCCTGTTACAACTGATCTCCAGCCAACAGAGATCTGTTCACCTGGAGGAAATGGCTGCTTTGGCAATTGGACTCTATGGCATTGAAGTCCCTCCCCTCCCCAAACCCCGCCCTCCTTAGGGTCCACCCCAAAAACCTCTTGCCAGTGGCAAAGAGGGACCTGGCAAACCTAGTGTGAGGGTCTCTGTGTATGTGTCTCTGCTTCCCATCACCTGCTATCAGTGAACTCGTAAAAGCAGTTCACACCTTCTGGTCTCAGGCGCCAGGCCTGATTGCCCTATGTATCTTCCCCCCCGCTGTTCTTCCTGTCAGTACTCCCTCAGGCCGATGCGGCCTTGGAAGTGTGATAGCTTCACCAGACTTCCTGGGACTCGTCTGATGTTTTGTATTATGCCAAGCTTGTAACTTCCCATAACAATGAGTGTGAACCCCAGTGCCCCAGTGCCCTGGAGTCAATATATTCTGTAAACCCGATTAGCCCCTCACTTGCAACTTGCTATCTGTGCCTGTCTCAGCTCCTGATGTCTTCAATAAATCCTTTGTTTCTTTATCAACGTCTGAACATTTGATTTTGAGAAGTAAACTCAGAGAGAGGGGATCTCTCACATTAAGTTGCAAGTCTTTGCCTCTCGAACTGCTGCTGTACCTTTTGGGACAGAATGTCAGGCGATGAGGAAAACACCCCTACTACCCCTGACGCACCGGATGGACCGGTGGTACCGGAGAAGCCGGATCCCAAGGAGGAGGGTGCCAAGCCAAAGAAGCCTAGGGGTCCCATCCCCGACCAAGGCCGAGGACTTTTTAACAATTGGCTGGACTCCCCCAAGGGTTGGTCTCTCTCCCGAACTGCGGCGAAGGATCGCCGTTTGGCCTTCCCCAGCACGGGACTTGAAGGGGACCCGGCGCGCAAGGAGGCCCTGATGGAAGAGGAACGCAGGCAGTGGCTGGAGGATCGCCAAGCCATGCAGGAACAGATGGAGTCCATGCGGCGGGTGATGGGTGAGATGGCCGCGGCCCTGGATGCCTTGAAAGTGCAACCGCCTGCCGGCAACCTCCCGGACGGAACACCGGCAGCCCCCCCCGCGCCTCCTAGCCTCCCGTCCCGTCGGGACCTGAAAGTCACCTATGACGGTTCAGGTGACCAGTTGACCTTTTTCATGGTCCAAGTAGACATTTTTATGCGAGAACAGGGCCGAACCTTCACTTCCGAGGAGTCCCGGGTGCAGTACGTGGCTTCCCTGCTGCAAGGGGAGGCGGCCGCCTGGATGGTGTTGCAGTATGAACTCCGCTCGCCGGTGCTACGAACCCTGGATGAGTTTATGGTAGCACTCCGAAACCGCTTCGAGGACCCGACTCTGGGTGAGCGGGCTAAAGCCTCCCTGATGCAACTGCGCCAAGGGACTAAGTCGGTGGCGCAGTATGCAAGTGAGTTTCAATCACTGGCCAGCCGAATCCTGGACTGGAGTGAGGCCACTTTGGTACAGTGCTTCAGGGAGGGCCTCAACCCGGACCTCCAGCATTGGGCTTTTATGCAAGGGAACCCCCCGGATGTGGAAGGTTGGGTTCGCCACGCGGCCGACATCGAGAATCGCAAACAGCTCCTGACCTTGTCCAAACAACGCGTTGGACGAGACCCGAGACCCAGGAGTGACCGGGGCCGAGACTTCCGACCGGGGGGGAGCGGGGGTCCCTCAGCCGCTGAACGCCGTAAACGTTTTGAGACCGGAGTCTGCCTGACCTGTGGAGGAAAGGGGCACTTTGCGTCACAATGCCCCTCTCGTGCGGGTCGTCCAAACCCCCCTCGCCAAGCCCCGACCGAACCGCAGAAGGCGGCCGCTGAGGATCAGCCCCGCCGCAGGAGCGGGCCACCGGGCCGGCGTTCCGGCGCACCCTCCGCTCTCCATGCGCGCCCCCAGGATGCGATCTCCACCTCTACAGGCCCAACGGGGTCCCGGATTACAAATACCACTTTTGATTCGGACGGATCCCCGAATGCCACCACTCCATCCCCCTCTTCCAGCGAGGAGGAAGAGTGGGAACAGCCGGCAAAAAACGCCGTCGGTCTGCTGTAGAGGGGGCTCCGCAGCAGACCGCCCCTGTCGTTGTGCAAGGAGCTCCACCGATGGTAAGCGCCCAAGAGGACAATGTGTATGTACGTGTTCACCTGTCCCTACCCAAAGGGGGTCCCAGTTTAGAATTCCCCGCTTTGGTTGACTCGGGGTGTGCCCGCACTATGATTAGTGAGGAAGCCGCCAAGAAACTGGGAGTCCGGCGTAAGCGGCTTCCGGGACCCCTCCGCTTTTCCCAAATGGACGGGAGCGATTTTAAACGGGGCCCAGTGACCCACCGAACTGCTGCCGTGATTATGTCGGTGGGAGAACATTGGGAACGCTTGTATTTTACCATCGCCCCTATTGTAACCCCAGTGGTGTTAGGGATGAACTGGCTACGGGGACATAACCCCTCCATCGACTGGGTTAAGCGGGTGCTCTCGTTTCCCGACAGCCCCTGTGGGTTGCATGACAAGGAACGGGTACTCAGGACTCCGGCTGCCGCATTGGTAGGGTCCCCCAACCCGATCTCCATTCCTCCTCAACTTCCCACAGAATACTCGCAGTTTGCGGATGTCTTTGATGTTAAAGAGTGTGACGAACTACCTCCCCACAGAGAGACGGACTGTGCCATTGAAATCGTGGGGGAAGGCAAACTGTCAAAAGGGAAGGTCTACCCCATGAGCCCTAGTGAGAAGGCGGTGTTGCGGGACTACTTGGACACTAACTTGGCGAGGGGTTTCATACGCCCTTCCAAAGCTCCTTATTCGGCCCCGGCCTTCTTTGTGAAGAAAAAGACGGGAGATCTAAGGCTGTGTATTGACTTTCGTAGGCTAAACGCGGTCACCCAGTCTAACGCTTACCCTCTCCCTCTTATTCCCGACCTTTTAGCACAATTAAAGGAGGGCCGAATCTTCACCAAACTGGACTTAGTGGAAGCATACCACCGCATCCGCATTAAAGAAGGAGACGAACCCAAAACGGCCTTTTCCAGCTGTTTTGGAATGTTTGAATACCTAGTCATGCCGTTCGGACTTTCGGGGGCCCCCAGTGTGTTTATGCAATTGATTAATGAGGTTTTACATGATTTGCTGTTTCGGGGGGTGGTAGTATTTCTCGATGACATACTTATTTACTCGGAAACCATGGAAGAACATGTGCGCCTAGTGCGAGAAGTGCTCCAGCGGCTGCGGGAGCACAAACTGTATGCCAAGGTATCCAAATGTGAGTTCCACCAACCTTCCATTACATTTCTTGGGTACGTGATTTCCCACCAAGGTTTAGAAATGGACCCCGCCAAGGTCCAGGCGGTGCGAGATTGGGAATCCCCCACTACCCGCCGCCAGCTTCAGCAATTTTTGGGATTCGCTAACTTTTACCGAAACTTCATTCCCAACTTTGCCCAAGTTGCGCTTCCTCTCACCAACCTGTTGCGTACCAAAGACAAGGGGGCTAGTGCCGCGCTTCCCTCAGCCCGTTTGCAATGGTCCCCCCAGTGCCAGCAGGCTTTTGAGTGTTTAAAACTACTCTTTTCATCCGAAACCGTTTTGGCTCACCCAGATTGCACCAAGCCTTTCGTGGTGCAGGTGGATGCTTCGGATGTGGCCATGGGTGGGGCCCTATTGCAGAGGGATGAGGGGGGTCGGTTGAGACCATGCGCCTACTTCTCCAAAAAGTTTTCCCAGTCCGAAATCAACTGGGCCATTTGGGAGAAGGAGGCGGCGGCGGTCAAACATGCCCTCACCATATGGAGGCACTTTTTAGAAGGTGCCGAACAGCCGTTTGAAGTGTGTACCGATCACAAGAATCTCGAAGCTCTCAAGGGAGCTAGAAAGCTCAACGCCAAACAAATTCGGTGGGCCCAATTCTTCGCCAAATTCCGGTTCACTCTCAAACATGTCCCGGGGAAGGACAATGCCCTAGCCGACGCTCTGTCTCGACTCCCCCAGTATCGCAACGATTTCGATCGCCCTGTCGACTCCCTGTTCACGCCCGAGCAGCGTGGGGAGGTCCCCGGCTTAGCCGTCACCACCCGCTCCCAAGCCCATCGACCTGAGACCCCCCCTACGCTCAAGGGTATCCCGGAAGCCTTCCAACAGCGGCTCCGGGACGCTTCCTTACAGGAAGAGGAGCACCACCTCCTCCCTACTGGCCTGGAACGAACCAACACTTGGTGGATGCAAGGGGGGAAACTGTATGTCCCGTCCTCCCTTCGCAAGGAGGTATTGGGACTTGTACATGGTGCCAGATTGGCGGGTCATTTTGGTTTCATTAAAACACTTCACCTGGTACGGAGGCAGTTCTGGTGGCCCGGTATGAGAGCCGATGTAGAGCTGTATGTGCGCAGCTGCCCCACTTGCGCCACAGCTAAGAAACGGATGGGAAAACCCCCCGGGCTTCTCAAACCGCTGGAGAACCCTTCCCGCCCATGGGAAGTCATAGCCATGGATTTTATCACCGACCTACCTCCTAGTCGGGGAAAAACGGTTCTCTGGGTAATCACGGACCTTTTTTCCAAACAGGTCCATTTTGTTCCATGTGCGGGTCTTCCTTCAGCCCAGGGTTTGGCTAAACTATTTGTTACACACGTCCTCAGGCTACACTCGGTACCGAGGAAGGTCCTCTCCGACCGGGGGGTCCAGTTTGTTGCCAAATTTTGGAGAGCATTCCTAAAGCTCATGGGGGTGGAGGAACAGGGTTTGTCTTCCGCTTATCACCCCCAAACGGATGGTCAAACGGAACGAGTAAACGCGGTGGTAGAATGTTATTTGCGTTGCTATGTCAATTTCCACCAGGATGACTGGGTCGACCTGCTGCCATTCGCCGAATATGCGTACAACAATGCGCCTCATTCCTCTACCGGCTTTAGTCCCTTCCAAGTAATATACGGGACGGAATTCGGTCCTTTCGGTTCCGCCCCCGTCACGCCAGAGCTCCAAGCCACCCCTGACCTTCAGGAGTGGATCCAGGCAGTTAAATCTACCTGGCCGTGGCTGCTCAAAAATCTTGAGAAGGCAAAAAGCAAGTACAAGGAACAAGCAGACAAACACCGGTCTCCGGGATGGGAGCTGAAGGTAGGGGAGCAAGTGTATCTGTCCACCAAAAACCTCCGCTCCCTTCGACCCTGCAAAAAACTGAGCGACCGTTATGTGGGACCTTTCCCCATTACCAGAGTGATCAATGAAGTTACTGTGGAACTGGAGCTCCCAAAGACTCTCAAAGGAGTCCATCCGGTTTTTCATATTAGTCTTCTCAAACCGTATGTAGCAGCCCCCCAGTTCCACCCCCCTCCCGACCGTGAGATTCCTACTGTGGTAGGAGGGGATACCCATCTGGAAATATCCAAGGTCTTAGATTCCAAATGGAAGAAGGGGAAACTGTTTTACTTTGTTCGTTGGAAAAACCTTGGGTCCGCTCACGACGAGTGGGTGGCCGCACCCCACATGGCGGCCCCTCGCTTGGTCCGAGAATTCCACCTCGCTTATCCCGATAAGCCTCGCCCTCTCGAGGACCCCGGAGGGGGGCCTTAAGGGGGGCAGAATGTGAGGGTCTCTGTGTATGTGTCTCTGCTTCCCATCACCTGCTATCAGTGAACTCGTAAAAGCAGTTCACACCTTCTGGTCTCAGGCGCCAGGCCTGATTGCCCTATGTATCTTCCCCCCCGCTGTTCTTCCTGTCAGTACTCCCTCAGGCCGATGCGGCCTTGGAAGTGTGATAGCTTCACCAGACTTCCTGGGACTCGTCTGATGTTTTGTATTATGCCAAGCTTGTAACTTCCCATAACAATGAGTGTGAACCCCAGTGCCCCAGTGCCCTGGAGTCAATATATTCTGTAAACCCGATTAGCCCCTCACTTGCAACTTGCTATCTGTGCCTGTCTCAGCTCCTGATGTCTTCAATAAATCCTTTGTTTCTTTATCAACGTCTGAACATTTGATTTTGAGAAGTAAACTCAGAGAGAGGGGATCTCTCACACCTAGTCTGAGGGTTTGTTTGTTTTTAAATCCAAATTATCAAAATCCAAGAACAGACCTTAGTAAAAGGAATGTTGGCAGACATAAAACAAAAGACTGAAACAACACTGTCTAGGATTTGCTTCTCTCTCCCTCTCTCTCCCTCCCCCCTCCCACCAGGTGGGACAGTCTTTCACAGGACCGCATACTTTCCAGCCCTCAAGGGTTCAGGTGCAAATACCTCATTCCCCCTTTTCAGTTTGTATCCTTCCTACATGGACAACAGAAGTTTCTATCAGTGCACGGATTATGGATATTTGTTTTGTGAAAAAATAACTGAAACAGCTCCGTGCAACACAAAGGATTTAGGAGCTAATTGCCCAATTACCCTACAGCCTGTTAACTTTTTATATCTTAAAGTGGAGCTCTTGAAAAATGGTTCCTATCTGTTATTAAGCGGCGTTTCTGACTGTGGGATCGCTGTCTACAAGCCTGTGATTGTGACGGTTGACACTCGCCGTGTGTGCTTTGGGCAGGAACCCATTAAAGCCTGCTTCTCTTCTCTCTTCTCTTCTCTTTTCTCTTCTCTTCTCTTCTCTCTTTTTTAAAATCTATTAAAAAAAAGAGTTCAGGTGCAAAAAAGGAGAAAAAGTGGCTTGAACAATGAAAAGGTAGGATGCAATATGGGAATTTTCTTGCCCCACCTCTCAGCCCAATGAAAGCGATTTTCTGATAATTGTGGGGGTTTCAGCTGTTTACAATGGAGCGCAAACTTGACCTTCTCGTGTGAGGCATGCAGAAGGTGTCACCTGGGGTGGGAGGGGTGCCGGCCTCCAGGTGGGACCTGGGGATCCCCCGCAATTACAGCTCGTCTCCAGACTACAGGGATCAGTTCCCCTGGAAAAAGTGGATGCTCTGGAGGGTGGGCTCTATGGCACTGTACCCCACTGAGGTCCCTGTCCTCCCCAGGCTCCATCCCAGTATCTCCAGGAGTTGTCCAACCTGGAGCTGGCAACCCTGCTTCCCCATTGCCTGCCAGTAGCCAGGGGGGACCTGGCAACCCTATGGGTGGTTGCAACTGGGTGCACCCTTAGAATCTTTAGATTGGATCAAACCAGCTCTTTCCTGCACTCTTACCCAGTTCTCATCTTTTCTACAGTCCCCATTCCACGTTGCCGAATTCAATTTATAGATCTAATTGCTAAGAGTCTGAGATGATTGGCCACAGGGAGTTTGTATGCGTGTGTTTTAGGAGCATTCGAGTTGTAATTATAACACCACCTCTTCCACTGAGTCTCTATAGGATGCAACAACAAACCTGGTCCCCAGAAAATTTCATTTGATTTTTAATGGAGCTGTTATTGAAGAATGTTTAGCAGAACTGCCTGCCTTTCTCTTAAGTGGTTTTGCAAGGCTAACCTTTGTGTGCAGTTAGAGCTCATTTGCATATTATTCTACTGCAGGCTGATGACAGGAAGAACAGTGCTGTTTCACAATACAGTCAATGAATGAGTCATAGTCACCAGATAAATGAAAAAAGTGACGGCTGACCTATGCCCTCTCTTGGCTCAAGTCACATTCTAGAAACCCTCTTATTACATAAGTATCTTAAAAAACTTATCTTATATTTTGATTTTTCAACATGGTGGCACCAAACATTCCAGAGAGAACATGAACTGCATAAACTGTATGCTTACCATACAGTAAGCAGTGCAATTGATTATATTATACTGAAGATCTATATATTTTCTCATTTGTGAATATGCCATAGTAAAGTCAAACCATAATGGTATACATATCCTGCAGTTGCTGTGGTCCATGTCAGGAGACAGACAAGAAGAATGTGTTGGTTCTCTGGGATCTCTAAGGGATAATTCACTTAGAAGCCATAATCACCAGCGACATAAATACTCATGAAGAATTAGAACAGTAATCACAACTGGTCCCAGGCATTGAATGGGGATGGGGTAATTGTCCTCTTTGCCTCCTTATGGGGCCTCAGCCCCTCTGATTTTCCAAGTACAATGTCAATCTGTTGTGTCAGTGTAATGTTTCATTGGTGAAGGAGCAGGCCATAGGACCCTTAAGAGTAAGATACCATTAAAATATAAAACTATTTAATAATTAGGGTTGCCAACCTCCAGGTACTAGCTCAGGTGTGGGGAACGTCAGGCTCGGGGGCCGTATAAGGCCCCGAAATCATTTGTTCTGGCCCTTCAGAAGGAGACTGGTGATCCGCCCCCTCCCGTGGACAGGAATAGCCTCTATTCAAGGAGGATATGAGTTTGTTTTGCCGAGAAAAGGAACCTTCTTTCCCCCTTGCAGAAGAGTAATTAACTATGGAGCTGCTAGGACCGCCCAAGAAATTGTGTTAACCCTTTCCCACCCGGGCCAGGGAGAAACGTATTCCCTCTGTACTACAAGAGGGCTGGGGGCAGAAGTTGCGACAATGGAAGAGTTAAAGGGGGCAGGGCCAGAATGCATGGGGGGGAGTTCTTAGCCAGTGTGTCCTCCTTTCATCCCTGCAGGCGGAGGTAGCAGGAGCTGGCTGTAGAATCCGGCCCCGACCATGCGGCAGACACTGAGCCGCCTCCAGTCGTGCCTCTTGGCTAAATGTTTGACCAAATATAGCAGGCTAATTTTTAAGTTGATAATTTTGTATGGCCCGCAAATGATGTTATAAATATCCAAATGGCCCTTGGCAGAAAAAAAAGGTTCCCCACCCCTGTACTAGCTGGAAATCTCCTGCTATTACAACTAATAGAGATCGGTTCACCTGGAGAAAATGGCTGCTTTGGCAGTTGGGCTCTATGGCATTGCAGTCCCTCCCCTCCCCAAATCCCGCCCTCCTCAGGCTCCGTCCCCGAAACCTCCAGCCAGAGCCAAAGAGGAACCTGGCAAGCCTATTAATAATATGCAGTGTGTTTGCAGTGCTGCACTTATTCCAGAGTTCTTGGGATCAGAGCCCAAACGGATGAAACAGAAAGGGCAATTTCATTTCTATTCACATAGCATGCTGATGAGCCACAGTAAAATTTAATCAAAACTCAAGGATCTCAGTTAACTAAATGCATTTCTATTGCCTCTTGTGTCATAAAACAATTACTGAGCTGGAATGATTTTGGACACCAAACAATAGGGACATTTACACACTTTGAGAAAAGATCAGCAGCAGCTTGGCTCATTATGTTATAAACTTTCCCCCTATGAGACTGATGTAGTTAACAAATAAGAGCACTCGTAATTCATCCACACAAAGATATGCTTAATTAGGGTGTATCCACATGGGGAAGCTTTCTGTGCTCTCGGCTCATGCTTGAACGGGAAACAGGAAATGCAAAAAGAAATCTTTTTGCGGGGGCGGGGGGAGAAGGCATGATGGGGTGAGGCTTCATGACCCTCACCTTGTATGGGATGCAAAGAAAACAATTGTATGCGGAATGTACACCAGAAAGACATTCAGTACCACTGGTGAACAGAAATACATTGTGTGAACTTGGGCCTCTTCATATGACACTTAAAAAAAAACACCAGTTGTTGTGATCATGTGCAAAAAGTGATGTGTGTTGACACTCTCACCCCAAACCTCTATGATTTCCATAGATTGTATACATGAGTGCTAGATAGGGTTGCCAACCTCCAGGTACTAGCTGGAGATCTCCCACTATTACAACTGATCTCCAGTCAATGGAGATCAGTTCACCTGGAGAAAATGGCCGCTTTGGCAATTGGACTCTATGGCATTGAAGTCACTCCCCAAACCCCACTCTCCTTAGGCTCTGCCCCCCAAATCTCCAGGTATTTCCCAACATGGATCTGGCAACCCTAGAGCTAGAGTGTTGCCCCAGTGCGATAACTGGCACTTCTGGGTCGTGCCAGAAGTGACATCATCATGCAGTGACGAAGATGGCTACTTCCCCCATCCGGCTAGCCTGCTTCCACCCATCGACCAGCTGAGCACTGGCAGACATTGGCAATAATTACTAGGATAATTAGCGGGCACCTGGTAAGCCTACTGCCAGCGAAGGGGGATCAGCAAAAATCACCCTTGCTTCTTGCACCCTTGGAATTCTACACCATGGAAATCTAACCAACCCATTGTTTTGTTTCTTAAAATCTAGTCAAGAATTGATGTTAAAGGGAACAATAGATCATTCTTTTCTCCTGGCTCTTCTAGTCATGTTCTGTTTCAATGATGTTCATGGACATAAATTACTGGGGGTGGGGCAGGGGTTGGCAAACTCATTAGTCAAAAGAGCCAACAGTATAATGATTGAGATTTCTTTTGAGAGCCAAATTTCTTAAACTTAACTATATAGGTAAGTACACTGTTTATTAACTTAATAAACTTTAATTAAAGTTTTAAGTCTTAATTAAACTATAGGTACACTGAATAAAACTTGATATCATACTTAATAATGATCTTTTTTATTGATAAAAATTAAATTGTAAGTCCCTGCCATTTCCCCCTCCCCATCTGGAGTCCTTGTCTGGAGGCCTGGTCTACAGCCATAAAAGCCTATTGGTAGACCTGGCCTCCGGCTGAGTCCCATTGGGAGGCCAGGTCTACCCATTGGCTTTCTTGGCTGTAGACCTGGCCTCCGGAGGCCCATAGAAGCCAATTGGTAGACCTGGCCTCTGAAGGGGGACTTTTTCCCCTCCTCAGAGACCAGGTCTACCGACAAGAAAGCCAGTGGGTAGACATGGCCTCTGAGGAGGGAAAAAAGTAAGTAAGGCATCCATAAAATTAAATCATGACAATGACTGACAAACACTGTACATTTTCCCCATCTGAATTCTCAAAACTCAGGGGGCTTATTGTTGAGTTGTGCATCTGAGTGGCAAATCCAAGACAAAACCTCCCATTCATAAATGGCCAATAACCCCCCATGCAGAGTTTTGAGAATCTGGATGGGGAAAATGTGCATCTGAGTGGCAAATCCAAGTCAAAACTTCCCATTCATAAATGGCCAATAACCCCCATGCAGAGTTTTGAGAAACTAGATGGGGAAAATGTGCATCTGAGCGGCAAATCCAATGCAAAACCTCCCATTCATAAATGGCCAATAACCCCCATGCAGAGTTTTGAGAATCAGGATGGGGAAAATGTGCATCTGAGTGGCAAATCCAAGACCTCCTCCTCCTCGCTGCCGCAGCCACCTGGGCTCCTTCCTACTTCCCTCAAGACCCGACCAAGGACTGCCCCGGGCGGACACTGACTTGCCCCGCGCCCCACTTACCTCCGAGCCCGGGGAACAGGCGGCGCAGCGCGGCGGGAGCACGGCATGGACGGAGCCAAGCCGCGATGCCGAGCAGGGAGGGGCGAGCGACGGGGCCCCCGACAACCATCCCCGACAGGAGGGCGGGCCGGAAAGGCATTCTCCCGGCCAGCATGCCGGGGCTGAGAGGCGAGGCCAGGAGTGACCCGGGGCAGGGCAACGCCCCAGGGGGCTGGCGCGCAGACACCGATGGCTCCAGCACCAGGCGGCCCTTACAACAAGGGAGAGGGGAGCCAAAGCGGGGCGGCCTAGAGGAGGCCCCGGAGGGAGGTAGCACTCAGGCCAGCCAACCAGCGGGAAGACGGACCCAGACGGACACCAGACAGCCCCCCAACCAGACCACCTGCCGGAGAGGAAAGGGGCGGGGCTGGAAACCGGGTGGGCCCTTGGAAGTTCGGGGAAGGTGGAAGGGGTGGGAAGCGCTTCAAACCCCCGCCGGCCAGCTGGGTGGGACTGGAAAGAGCCGCACTCAAGGGCTCAAAGAGCCGCATGCGGCTCGGGAGCCGCGCTTTTGCGACCCGTGGGGTGGGGGAATGAACAATACAGTGGTAATGGATGAAAGTGGATCAAAGAAGTTGAGAATCAGAAGAAACTGTCACACCACTATTTCATGCCTTCTTAAAATGTGATTTACCTTATCAAAAGACATTTGCAGCATATTGCATTGCATTGTATACAGCTGGCCTGGTGATACGTCTACTCCAGAAACCAGAAGGCAAACCAGAAGGAAATGACTGAGTGCAATTACTATATTTGAACATTTCCACAAAGGATGGTTTCCTATTCTTTAACCCAGGAAGGAATGGAATGTTCCCCTAAAGGTTTTATTCTAAAATAACACAGGTTGTGTGAGAGGTATTTTAAGGTTTAACTTCAGCATTAAACTATGCTCAAGTCAAACAATGCATTCATAAGTAGTTAGAAAAGTTCCATACCTTTTGTGATGCAAGCTAACAGTCAACAGAGGACTCTGGAGGGGACCCAGTAGCTTGCAAGCAGAATAAATTGCCTGTCTGGTTTCTATGGATTACCACCAGGATTGCCAGCCTGTAGCTGGTGGCTGGAGATCTCCCGCTATTACAACTGATCTCCAGGTGACAGAGATCAGTCCCCGTGGAGAAAATGGCCGCTTTGGCAATTGGACTCTATGGCATTGAAGTCCCTCCCCTCCCCAAACCCCACCCTCCCCAGGCTGTGCCCCAAAAGCCTCCTCCCGGTGGCAAAGAGAGATCTGGCAATCCTAATGAGTGAGGATGAGTCACGGAGTCCCACCTTCCAGGTCCCATGCCCTTACAGAAATGCCCTTTTTAGTACTGCTTTTTGATAAGAACTGCTGGTAGCGTGCATGCGTAGAAAACAAGAATGACATGCCTCTACTCTTACATAAAACCATAAAACCATCTTACATACCTTCCTTAAAGCTGTGAATGAAGGCACCCTCTGCCCCACTCTGGCAGGCCATTCCAGAGGAACAGACCTACCCCAGAATAAGCCTGGGATCTGTTTGTTGCTATACGGGCAATCCTAGGAGAGGACAGAAGATTTCATTTTAGATTTCATTTTCAAAAGAGGAAGAAGAGCAGGAACAATAATGGCAATAAAGGGAAGAAGTGAGCCTCCAATTGGGTTGTGTAGGATAATAAATTTCTTCAAAATATGCTGCCCAATATTGTCTTCAAGGATGATAGTTACAATTTTTCCAGCTTCAAAATAGGTTTCCTCAGGTTTCTAATTCACTGTGGATGAGAACTAGTTCACCTTGGATTCTAAGTAGCTACTGCACAGCTGCACGCAGACAATAAACACTTGAGCTACTTATTAATGATATTAAATTAATGTTTATCATCTTACATTTTTTATCTTTATTTTATTAAGTGGTGTAGGAGACTACCACCTGAGACCCTGAAAAGCACTGCCAGTCAGATAGGGTTGCCCACCTCCATGTGGTGGCTGGTGATCTCCCGCTATTACAACTGATCTCCAGGCGACAGAGATCAGTTCAGCTGGAGAAAATGGCCGTGTTGGCAATTGGACTCTATGGCATTGAAATGCTTCCCCTCCCCAAACCCCGCCCCCAGGCCCCACCCCAAAAATCTCCAGGTATTTCCCAACCCGGAACTGGCAATTCTACAGTCAGAGTAGACAAGACAGAGTTTTAGACCTATAGTCTGACTCTGGATAAGGCAGCTGCATGGGTTCATTGTAGCGGCAGCCAAGCTACAATAGTAATGTATGAAGCAATCCTCTTTGGGATGTACCCCACTTTGTACAATAAGTTGAAGAACTGGGGGAAGCAGAAATATGATTCATTGATGCCATTTATCATAAACGAGCTCTTATACATCTGTGAAATGGAAGTAACAGAGACCCGCCTCAAGACGTTGTTGTGGCTTTGAATGCGATATTGTGAAGTCTTTGCATGCCAAAAACATTTTGTAAACATATAATTATAAATCATGACAACCAATCTAACAATATGTGTGCATTGTTCAATGCAAAATCCAGTAGTTACAAGAGAGAGAGAGAGAAATAACAAGCTGTCAGGCCAACGGGTCGCAGTAATCTTTCTTGGTTTCTAAACGGTCCCTGCATCCAATCAGGGCTCATCATGACACTTGTTTTTCCGTGCTGAAAATTGGAATCTATGTACAAATGAACAATCTTTTCTAAAGGAATGATTTGCAAAAAACGGTGAGCAAACATTGAGTGCGTTTGAGGGGGGGAATAATTCCAGTAAAACGACGAAGACTTTCTCGCTGAATATATTGAATGCATATTTTGTTTCTCTGAATTATTTGCCCACCTCCATGGCAGCAAGGGAAAATACTGCAGGGAGCTAGCACAGGCAGAATTTCAGCATTTTGTAACAGTGGCTAATCACTGGCAATTAGCACCCTATTGTGCGTCTTGCACATTTATTCACCATTCCGACAATCTTGACAATCAAATGGAGGAAGAAACAGAAAGCTAAGCTCCTGCTTTTTTTGTACCTGCTAATAGCTCTCAGAGCAATTTAGCAATTTGGAAAACTGAAAAGCCAACAATTTTATAGCAATGCACAACACACAATAGACGGGCGAGAGTGTCTTGAAAATAATATATTTTTCAGTGCCCATGCACAAAAGCCATGCATATTTGCAAGCTACACTTTGCAGAGCCCCATATGTCGGTATTGAAGATGCATTTAAATCTATAACCACCTGGTATGAACTAGTGAAAGCATAGCAATTGTGCAGTGCAGCAACTGGATTAGCCACCTCCATATGTGAAAACTTCTTTACCCGTTCTCCCCTGTTTCTCAAAACTCTGGTCTTCGGAACATTATGCTGGTACAAACTTCTGGCTAAAATAAATTAAAAATGCCAAACAAGTGAAAAAGGGCCATGGTCCAGTGGCTAGTGGTGTCAGGTCCCTCTTTGCCACCAACGGGAGGTTTTTGGGGTGGAGCCTGAGGAGGGTAGGTTTGGGGAGGGGAGGGACTTCAGTGCCATAGAGTCCAATGGCCAAAGTGGCCATTTTTTCCAGGTGAACTGATCTCTATCGGCTGGATTCATTTGATTATTTCCAGTATGATCCTTTATCAAACAGAAGTCTTGGTAAGGATGTGAGGATGGATACACTGTTCACAACAACAACAGAAATCATCAAAGCAAATATTATGAAGCCACTCATCAAATGTGAGCTGATGTTAAACAATACATAATGGAATATGTGAAAATGTCAAAGATGGTACCGTAATTTTATTTGAGAAAATAATTCAACAAGAGAGTGTCAAATACTTACTTCAGTACAGTTCATTAATAAAAGGAATCCAAATGTCATGTGGTAGCTTTAAAAGAGAGAGGAAGCGAACATTAAAATCAATCTTCCTAATGGGCCATCTAAGTTAATATATTGCTGGTTCACTCATAGAAATTTCTATAGAGTACTCTACCCGAGAGGTATTATAATTCCAGCCAGGTCAGTGGGCCTGAATAATTGTTCTTTCTTTATTATTTTTTTATCCCACTCTTTCTCCAAAGATCTCAGGTTGGAATATGAGGATTTATACTCCTCCATTTTTATCCTCACAACAACCCTATGAGGTAGGTTATGTTGAGAATGTGTGAGTAGCCCAAGGTCATTGAGTGGCAAGCCAGCGGGGTATGGGTTAAGAGCAGTGGTTTGGAGCAGTTTGATTCCCTACTCCTCCACATGAAGGGCGGAGGCTAATCTGGTGAACTGGATTTGTTTCCCCACTCCTACACACGAAGCCAGCTGGGTGACCTTGGGCAAGTTACAGTTCTATTAAGAGCTCTCTCAGCCTCACCTACCTCACAGGGTGTCTGCTGTGGGGAGGGGAAGGGAAGGTGATTGTAAGCCGCTTTGAGTCTCCCTTAAGCAGTAGAGAAAGTCGACATATAAATATGAAGAAGAATAAAAAGATTTGGTTTTTATATGATGACTTTCTCTACCTTTTCTTCTGAGAGAGTTCAGAGAACTGTGACTAGCCCAAGGTCACCCAGCTGGCTTCATGTGGAGGAGTGGGGAAACCAACCCAGTTCATCAGATTAGAGTCCACAGCTCATGTGGATGAGTGGGGAATCAAACCCGGTCCTCCAGATTAGAGTCCACTGCTCCTAACCGCTATACCATGCTGGCTTTCCTAGTGTTTCTGATTATTGGACAGGAGAGAGAAAGTAAGTCTTTCTTTTTTCATACTTGTTCAGTAATGCCTGATACGGTGGGTAGCATGCATTCCCCTTTCAGTTATTTGAATTTTTTTTTTTAACCTAGCAACAAAGTTATTTTGAACCAGAACGAGACAAATTATTTATAGCCAATAATTTATTCCTGTTTCCAGTCCAGTATGGCTTTGAAACATAAAATAGTATGTTTAAAAAGTGGGAATTGCCTTCTGTTGACAAATCCAATGAATACGTACTTTCCCTCCTTCCTAAAATCAATAATGGTTATGAAACAAATCTCTAACGGCTGCTTTGGAGCCCAGACAAAGGATCTGGTTCTTGTGAAGCAAAATTAATGCCCTTTGAAAATGTGGAAAATTCTCCCCTCCCCCTGCTATATTTTAATCATGATTGATACAGTTGGGCTTCTGTGACAACAAGACCCCTTTGTCCACTGGATCATGATCTAATGAAATAAGCATATGAAGGCAAGAGACACGGCTCGGCCGGCCCACATGCCCTCTTCATTGTCGCCGTGACTCTCTGGCGCATTCCAAAGCTGGAGAATAAAACGACAGAAATAAAAGCCAGGCCCTTTGGGGTAGCTTTCCGACTTACATGCGGTGTGTATTCATTGGAACGCAAACTGGTCACAGGGAATATTCAGGGACTATACAATACAATGTGCCCTAGTGGGCGGGTCGGCAGGTCAGGATGGGGTTGACAGTATTTCAAGGGGGCCTTGGCAACTGTGCTATAGAATCAAGGAGGGGGAGAGAAATTAACAATTCATGAGCATTCTACAAGTGTCATCTTGTTTAGTGGTTCCTAGACGTACCCAGAGAAGACTGGGAAGCTCTCTCGGCACAACTCTGTGCAGAAAATAAATAAGGTGCTCAAAATGATGTTCTTGCCATTCTCACTAATAACAGTAATAGTAATAGTAGTAATAACAATAACAATAATGATAATAATTTTAAAGCCTAGAGCAGAATTTAAGGTTGTCAGCTCTGGGTTGGGAAATTCCTGGAGATTTGGCTGTGGATCCTGAGAAGGGCAGGGACCTCATCAGAATATAATGCCAAAGAGTGCACCCTCCAAAGCAGCCATTGTCTCCAGGGGAAAGGATCTCTGTCATCTGGAGTTCAGCTATAATTCTGGGAGATCTCCAGGCCACCTGAAGGTTGGCAACCCTACCAGATCTTTTTGCACAATAGCTAATTGCTCTCAACCCTTTCCAGTCGGGTTTCAGGCCCGGCTTTGGGGCTGAGACAGCTTAGGTTGATGATCTTTGTTGGGAAAGACTGAGATGCTAAATGGAGGGTCACTCCCGAGACTTGATAGTGTCCGGCTGATACTTGTAGCCTCTGCAAAGAGCCTCGGGGTTTGGTTGGATTCTGTGCTATAATTGCATAAACAAGTGTTCATGGTAACATGGTCGGTGGGTTTTCACCTACGCCAGGCCCGCCAGCTGGCTGCTTATTTGTCTGGGTCAGACCTTTCCACATTGATCAATGCAATGGTCACCTCCAGATTAGTCTACTGCATTTCTCTCTAAGTAGGTTTACACTTGAAAACACTTCAGAGACTGCAGGTAGTCCAGAATGCAGCTGCCAGGTTGCTGCCAGGAACATCATGGTCAGCTACGGTTGCTAGGTCCCCCCTCTCTTCCAGCAGGAGGTTATTGTAGGGCTGCCAGGTCCCTCTTTGCCACCAGCGGGAGATTTTTGGGGCTGAGCCTGAGGAGGGCGGGGTTTAGGAAGGGGAGGGACTTAAATGCCATAGAGTCCAATGGCCAAACCGGCCATTTTCTCCAGGTGAACGGATCTCTATCGGCTGGAGAGCAGTTGTATTAGCAGGAGATCTCCTGCTACTACCTGGCAGTTGGCAACCCTAGGTTTTCGGGGTGGAGCTGGGGTGGGGGGTTGCGTGTTAAAGTGGCCCATTGCGATGCACACTTCTGGGTGAGAAGTGACATAATCGTGTCATGTGTAGCTGCGCGCATGCAATCCCCACTCCTGAGCTGATCCTATCATCAGCTCATGTTATTCCAATTTTGCCACACCTGCACTGGCTTCATCTCCATATCCAGTTCAAGGTGTTGGTGTTAACCTTTAAAGCCCTTAATGGTCTGGGACCCTCATACCTACAGGACCACCTCTCCCATTACAACCCCCTGTGCTTAGGGTTGCCAACCTCTAGGTAGTAGCTGGAGATCTCCTGCTATTACAACAAATCTCCAGCCGATAGAGATCAGTTCACCTGGAGAAAATGGCTGCTTTGGCAATTGGACTATGGCATTGAAGTCCCTCCCCTCCCCAAACCATGCCCTCCTCAGGCTCTGCCCCAAAAACCCTCCTGCCGGTGGCGAAGAGGGTCCTGGCAACCCTACCTGTGCTCCTTTTGGTCATCCTCTAGGGGAGGGGAGGTAGAATAGAAGCCACACTGGCTGGTGGCGCATGTCCATAAACAAAAAAGGGGGGAAGAGGGGGGATGCATCCTGCTTTTCCACAATGTCACGAATGACACGACACTCCCCTGGGGGCATATAGTTTTTTTTTTCCTGGAAAAGTGTGGACACAGGGCAAAACATTCTCAGGAGGAAGGAAAGAGGCAGCATGAGGACAAAAACTTTGAATACGCTGCCAAACCTAGTAGATCGACAACGAGGCTACTCTGTAGTAAGTGATTAGTGCAGAAACGGCCATAATTAGCACTCTTAAATTCTATTGATTGCCCTTTAAAAAACTCTGTTGACTATGTCCTGAGTGTAGTGGGAAATCTTGAGTTCCAAGCATGTTGCTAGTAGCAGATTGCAATTCAGACAGGCTGTCTGTATCTAAATTGAGGCAAGTCCAAATATACGCACTATGTTAGTAATGGAGCTAAAGGGAAAAAAATTAGACTCATACAATACTTTCCACTGCTAATAGAATCAGCTTTGAGGACCGAATGTGTAATGTATTGACCTGTTTGACTCACCATACTTAATTATGTGGGAGCTTTAGCCCTTTAAGTAAAGGGCGTTATACTCCGTGTTTTACCTCGGTTCCTGCTCCTTTCCTTTAGCCGGCCCTGCGGCCGCTGCGTCTGTTGATGATTTCTGGAGCTGTAATAAATGTGTTGTTTTTAATTCCACGGTGCAGTCGTCTTTCCAAGCACTTTTCAGAATGTGCCTCAAAGTTAGGATACTGTGTTTAGCAGCCCATCAAGGGATCCAGCTAGCAACCAGTCCCATATTTACAAGTTCAGGCTTAAGCAAGTTTTCTGGAAAGCAGCCAAGATTCAATTAAAAAGTAAATATGGATAATTTTGATAAAGCTTACTGGATTCTTTACAGTGCCATTCTAAGGAACACTTTCTGCCAAAACAGAAACCAAGAGCAAAATAAAAATAAAAGGTTTTAGAGTGGCAACAAACAAGACTGTTAGTTACTTGTATGAATTCTACCAGTGTGGTGGTTAAGAGCAGTGGACTGAATGGCATTATACACTGCTGAGGGCCCTCCCTGCACCCTGCACTCCTCGGGCTCCACCCACAAATCTCCAGGCATTTTCCAGCCCAAAATTGGCAACTTTAAAGATTGCCATTCTTCACTGAGGAAGTCCTCTCGCAGATTCCACCAGCCAGTGTGGACAGTTGGCTTCATGTTTCCTATTACACATCCTCAGGCTGACTGAGGATGTATCCATAAAAGTCTGACCAGTGGAAACCTGAGGGACAGGCAGTGTGTCTGTAATTAATGAGGACTCCTGGAATCGAATGCGATTGATTTTATCTGCAAAGCATTTGACAAATTGATCACAGTGAGCTGCTGAGATCGTCTGCTATCTCTTCCTTGGAGTCAAGTTGTACACGACGTAGTAGAGCAGCATTGCTGGACTGCGCTGCACAGATGTATTGGAAGAAGAAAAACAGGCTTTCTAAGCCACTGTCACTGCTGCAGAATAAACTTCAAGGAGCTCTAAGCTGTATTTGGTGGACTTGGGCACATATCTTTCCTCACTGTGGCTCACTGTGCTTCATATTCTCCCGTTCATTTGAGAACCAGGGAGCTAGATGGGAGAGGGTGTGCAGGAATTTATGATGTAACTCCCCCCCCCCCCCACATCTCATTGTAATACAATTCTCAGGAATTGTACTTCTTGCCCAAGGTCTCTATTTAACAGGCTATTTAGTTCTTCCCTTGCAGAATGATCATTATTTTTCTCCATCTTTTATTGCCACCTGACCCTGATGTGCATGTCCGGGACCTGTTTTACATTGAAAGCATGAGAGACACCATAGCCTACACACACACACTAGGTGCTAGGTTCATTGATTTCAATGTTTTTGTCTGGGTTCCAGCAGGTAACCAAGGTAAGATACAAAGAGTGAAGTAAAAAAAAAAGAGTGTAGTCAAAACACAGTCCAGGTGTTGAAGCACATATATTCAATAGTCCAAGTGTCAAAATCAGTAGGGTATTTCCCAACCTGAAGCGGGCAACCCTACTTAAGGGATTCTGGGAGTGAGGGGGCTGACAAGTTGGCTAGGGGCTGGCAAGTTTACAAAGCCCCCAAGAGGCTGGTAGTGGGCAGGAACAGTGGTTTCCGCCACTTCTGGCCCTAAGACTAGTTCTCTTTCCTTGGGTACCCGTAATAGGTGGGTTGGGGGGGGGGGTCCGCTGTCAGCAGTTGGACTGTCAGCTGCACCCATTGTCCCCAGCCTATGCTGTGCCAAGAGCCGAGGAACCTGTAACCCGCAAAGCTGTGGCCTGATTTTCTCCCAGTCCAGTGTGTCTCTTTCATTCTTCTCGTCTTTCCATTTCCCCTTTGTCTTCTCCACTCTGGATACAACGTAAGGTCCTATTCTCAGAGTTCAACACATTCTAATTCCCTGGTGACTAGTAGTCATTTCCTGTACCCGGCTGGTACGGTGAAATTCAATAGAACTACTTTCCACCTGTTACAGATTCTCACGTTTGGATATTTGCCATACCCATTGTATTATTTTGCACTTTCTCTAATCAGAAAGTCTGCATCTAAATGTAAATATATCTTGGTCTATATTTACATTTAGATACAGTGCAAGCTTACAGTTTGTAGGAGCTGACAATAAGGGTCCCCTCAAGCTTGGGATCTAAACCAGAAGGGAGTGGGGAGGAAATTTGCCATGTGTATTTCAAAAGTGGGAGGAGGGGAGAGAAACTCTTACTTCTGACTGCAGTTCAGTGAATAGTTTCTATTTTATCAAAAGGCAGCATTTTGTAGTGGTCAGAGTGTTGGATTAGGACTCAGGAGAACTAGGGTTGAATCCTTGTTCTACCGTGGAATCTCTGAGTCACATTGGGCCTGTCACACTCTCTTAGCCTAAACTGCCTCACAGATTGTTGTTGTGAGTAGGGTTGCCAACCTCCAGGTACTAGCTGGAGATATCCTGCTATTACAACTGATCTCCAGTGGATAGAGATCAGTTCACCTGGAGAAAATGGCCGCTTTGGCAATTGGACTCTATGGTATTGAAGTCCCTCCCCTCCCCAAACCCCGCACTCCTCAGGCTCTGCCCCAAAAATCTCCTGCCGGTGGCGAAGAGGGACCTGGCAACTCTAGTTGTGAGGATAAGGTGGAGGAAGGGAAAACAAAGCGATAAGCTGCTTTTGGTCCTCTTTGTGGAGAAAAGCAGGAAATAAACAAAAAAATAAGCATAAATAAATATTAACAGAGTAACATGTTTCCAATATGCTTCAGTCCTAAATACCTGCATGGGTGTATCTAAGTACACTGCCAATATAAAGCATCCCAGTTCTTGCTATTTGCCCTATATGGTAGGGCTGTTGATTCGGTTCGGCCCGAACTGAAAATCAGCCGAATTTCCCTTGATTCGGTGGTTTTTAGTTCGGGACGAACCGAACTCAAAAATGGCAGGAAAAGGGGGGGCGAATTCAGCGAGTTCGGGAGTTCACGAATAAATCCGGCCAATTCGGGGCCGTCAGTAAGCAGCATAACCTTCAGTAAGCAGCATTCTCCTCCCCCGGCCAATCGGTGGCCAAGCTGGGTCTTCTTCTAGCCAATCAGTCAGGATTGAGTACTGGAGGAATCCGCTGATGTGCGGCCCAGCCGGGGAGAGAGAGAGAGAGGGAAATCCTTGTGTGTGTGTGCGGGGGTGCTTGTGCACATTTGCTCCTTTCCGTGGCTGCAGGGGGCGCATTTTTTGGGGTACAAACCCCAAACTTTCAGGGGATATTCAGACAAGCCTTCTTAAGAGACCACCCAAGTTTTGTAAACATTGGGTCAGGGAGTCCCGAGATATGGGCTCCCCCCTTTTTCTTTCCATGGCTGCAGGGGGCGCATTTTTGGGTGTGCCGACCCCAAACTTTCAGCAGAGCATCAGACAAGGCTTCTTAAGAGACCCCCCAAGTTTTGTAAACATTGGGTCAGGGGGTCCCGAGATATGGTCTCCCTCCTTTTTCCTCTCCCCTTTTTCCATTTCCGTGGCTGCAGGGGGCGCTTTTTTGGGGGTGCAGCCCCCAAACTTTTATCATAGCTTCAGACAATCCTTCTTAAGAGACCACCCAAGTTTTGTAAAGATGGGTTCAGTGGGGGCAGAAATATCGGCTCCCCCCTTTTCTCTTTCCATGGCTGCAGGGGGCACATTTTTGGGTGTGCCGACCCCAAACTTTCAGCGGAGCTTCAGACAAGGCTTCTTAAGAGACCACCCAAGTTTTGTAAACATTGGGTTAGGGGCCCCCGAGATATGGGCTTTCCCCTTTTCCCTATTGGGATGAATGGATCACCCTCGAGAGATGCATACATATGGATCTCATATTGGATACAAATGGAATCATATTGGATTACCCAGCCTCCCAGCCCCTCCTGATGGAACAGAAGACAGCCACAGTAAGACCCCTTTGGGGGCTTTAATCTGTAATTTTTCTTTTCTGTGTGTGTGGCGGGGGGAAGCAGAGTCTGTGTGTGTGTGGGGAGGGAGCAGTTTCTGTGGGTGGGTGGGGAAGCCAAAGGGGGCTTTTGCCGGTTCTGCCTGGGGTGTGTGTTCTCCCTCCAGTCTCTCTCTCCCTGGTTTGAGGGGGGGCTTCATTTTTATGTCTTCAGGTTTTCCCTCATTCATAAGATCAGTTAGGTTATTTTGATGCTTGCTCAAAACTGGTTTTCAAATGGTGACTTAAAGAATGCATCTTCCCGGTCCCAAGTCCAATGCAAAAGGAGAAATTCCACCCCCTCCTGCTCATTATGCATAGCTAGCTGCCTCTGTCCCTTTCCATGGTTTGCAAACTCCCAGGTGTCAGGTGTTGCTTTGCACTGTTGCAAAGGTGTTGCATTGCGTGCTTGTGTTGCTTTGCAGTTGTATTGTTTTGCAAAATTCTTCACACCTGCCCCGCCCTTTGCATGTTTGCAAAGGTGTTGCTTTGCAGTTGTGTTGCTTTGCAAAGTTCTTAGCACCTGCCCCGCCCTTGCTCTCATCAGCTGTTTGTCGGGGCTGGGAGCTTTGTGCCTAGGCGGCAAGCTCTGCCCAGAGATGCACATTAACGGTGGGGGGACCCCTTTCGGGGCCCATATCTCAGCCCCCCTGACCCAATCTTTACAAAACTTGGGGGGTCTGGCAAGAAGGGTCATTTGAAGCTCCTCTGAAAGTTTGGGACCTCTACCCCCAAAAATGCCCCTCCAGAGCCATGGAAAGGCGCGGTTGTGTTTTTAAATGCTTTATTCGGCTGAATTTTTCCCCCGAACTTTGAATTCCCGCCGAATTGCACGGACCCGAAGCGGGGGAGTTCAGACTTCGGCATATCCCGAATCTAAACGGGCCGAATTCAGCCGAATCCGAACTATACCGAATTTTTTTTAATTCAACAGCCCTACTATATGGTATCTGTATTCCACCACCATTTCCTGGGGAGGAATAAGTACCTCCATGGACAAGGCTGAGACTGAGAAAAAGAAAAAATCAGTAACCTTTTTATGTCATGGATGGATCCGTCTGCCCTACCGCTGAGATTCAGTATCTAGTTTGCTTTCCGGTGTATGGTCTGCTAGCTTCCTTGATTTTTGAGGTCTGTAGGCGTCTCCCAGTACATTAAAATGTAGATTTGAAAATCCTGTTATCAATAGTGACATAAATGCAGCACAAATATAGCAAAGGCTATATTTTTTTTCATTTCTAAGAAGTGTGTTTGTACATATGTATAAAAGATATATCTATCTTATTGAAGGATCGGTCTGAGTTTTGTTACAGACGTATGTGTTTTTGGTAAGGCAATGCAAGGCTTTCTGATTTTTTAAAAAAAGGATTAGAAGCATTACTTTTTATTTTGAAAGCTCTGATGATCTCAAAGTGACAGCTAGTTCGGAAAGAAGGCTCAAGCTGCTTTGCAGTAGGTGTTGCTAAGGTGATTTTATAGGATGAGAATGGAGTAGCACCTCATTGTTATTTTGTTTACAAAGGAATATGAATGAAATCCCATCTCTTGCAGCAAGGCAACGTTCTGCTTCTGATTAACTGTTTCAGACCAAACGCCAAACTGTGATTTAATAATCAAGCTTCCTCCTTTCCAGACATTCTTGGAAAATTAAAAAAAAGCAATGAAATGATGGCTCTTGTAGTGTTAGGAACTGACAGGGATCAGAAAATGATTTGCAGGGAATCGATTTAGTCCAAGGCATCATTTGGGCTACCATTCGAGATAATGAAATTCCACTAGAGGAGGTGTCTCGTTCACAGGGCATGTAAATATTTGCACTGTATTACCCAGTTGTGATAATGGAAGTAACACTGAGAATAGGAATGGACAGTTTAGCCCTTGTGATCATGGAAGTGATGCTTGAGATACCAAATAGGGTTGCCAGGTCCCTCTTTGCCACCGGGGGGAGGTTTTTGGGGTGGAGCCTGAGGAGGGCTGGGTTTGGGGAGGGGAGGGACTTCAATGCCATAGAGTGCAATGGCCAAAGTGGCCATTTTCTCCAGGTGACCTGATCTCTATTGGCTGGAGATCAGTTGTAATGGCAGGAGATCTCCAGCTAGTACCTGGAGATTATAAAAAACAGTACAGGAAACTTGTATACACACAAAGTGCAATTATTTATAAGCTACTGAGGTGAAACCTAGACCATATACTTGACATATACACAACACAATTATATACAATATATACAATTCACACAGAAAAATTGAATAAAAGTTCCAAAGGTCTCAGCAGAGTACCAAATGATTGATAATATTGTAATCCTTGTGTAAAGTTCATGTGAAGCCACAATCAAAGTACTTAGCTGACGTCTGATTGTAATTGTTTATACTTACCCTGTGTGGGAAGGAATGATGAATATGTAACAGCACTTTTGTATTAAGGACTGAAGAAAGATTTCCACTGCTGTGGATCTGAAACGGCCGTATCCATCTTTGATTGTGGCTTCACATGAACTTTACACAAGGATTACAATCATTTGGTACTCTGCAGAGACCTTTGGAACTTTTATTCAGTTTTTCTGTGTGAATTGTATATATTGTATATAATACTGTTGTGTATATGTCAAGTATATGGTCTAGGTTTCACCTCAGTAGCTTATAAATAATTGCACTTTGTGTGTATACAAGTTTCCTGTACTGTTTTTTATAACCTTTCGGTACAAGTACAGAGGTGCCGTTTTTCTCCCCAGTACCTGGAGACTGGCAACCCTAATACCAAAGCATCAGCCTGTCAATGCAAAGGAAATGAATAGTCCCGTAGTTTATAATGCTATCTGCTGTGACAATGTTTACAGCTGTGCCACAGCCACCTGAATCTACATTTTAGATTTTGCTTACTTGGATTGTTTTTGTTTTGCTTTCCTTAAAAAAGGGTATATAAAATAGTTCACAAAAAAGAGTGGGGGACACACACATAAAGCAGTACAACTACAGAACAACCTGGCCCGTGAACGCACTAGCCACTTACCTCGCAAGTTACATGCGTCCAGTACGCAAGTATCCAAAACGCCTTTAAATTCCTGTTCCCACCGCGCCTCCTTTCTCCGCTGCATTTGATAATCCCCAGACCGCCACGCTCCCACCCATGCCCAGTCGGCGCTCCAAGCAAGGACGGCGATTGGTCAGCGTTACTAAGGGAGGCGGGGGGAGTGCAGGGATTGGCTGGCAGCAGGAAGTGGGCTGGCAGCAAGAAGTGGATTTAATACTCATTGCATGTTCCCACTTTAAGGCTCCGGAGGTGGAAGACGTTTTATTTTTTTAATTCGACGAATAAGCGGATGCGCTTAACGCGGAGGAATTGTGTTCTGGAGACGTCCTCGGAATCCTTCGGGTGAGATGAAGTGGGGACATGCAAGGAAAGCCCGCAGAAATCGGAGCTGCAAATGGTAAGTGCGGAGACATGAAAATCCATTTAACAAGTAAGTAGCAGACACAATGAAAAGCAGGGACTGCAGAACAAATTTAAGACAGAGCAATGAAGAAAAAAGAAATTAAATCCCCAAAGCAAGCAAGAATAGAAACATCTGTGCTTGAAAGTGAAAAGATTTATTTACTGCATTTATGCCCTACCTTTCTCTATGGGGACTTGCATCATTCTCCTCTCCTCCATTTTATCCTCACAACAACCCTGTGAGGTAAATTAGTGGAGAATGTGTGACTGGCTCAACGTCACCTAGTGCGCTTCCATGGTAGAACTATGATTTGAACCTGGAGCCTCCCAGTTCCTACTCCAACCTCTGCACCATGCTGGCTGTCAACATGTATTTATTTATTTAATCATCCTTATATCCCCCCTCCCCTGCCAAGCTGGGCTAAGGGTGGCTTACATCATAAAATTCAATAGCGATTGATACAATACAAGGGGCACAGCACATTTTTAAAATCCCAGTAAGGTCCCACGGTCACCAGGAGCAGTGCTGGATTTACATATAAGCTAAACAAGCTATAGCTTAGAGCCCCACTCTCTTGGGCCCCCCCAAAACATTTAAAGGAAAAAAAACCTGGATGTACATTTCCAAAATATAAGATAAAAAACAAATAAAATAAAACCTACATACAGCGTTTGCATTATTAAGTTTGTTATGAATAAAAAAATCATTTTAAGTTAGAGCTTAATAATTATTTCACTATTAATATACTTCTTCTTAATTGTATTTCATTTCAACAATTACTTTGATAAAATACATCCGGCCCTGACCAGGAGGTTGTCAGAAGCTGAGGGTAAAGCTCTCTGGGGGATGTATTGGGTGAGGTGATCCTGCAACTATGAAGATATTAAAGCACATGCCAGGTAAACTATTTTGGGGGGAGAATTCCCCCCTGGGATACCATTACAGACAAGGTCCTTTCTCAGTTTGATTGCAGAAGGTAGGAACCAATGGTGAAAAGCTTCAGCAGATTACCAGTTGACAGATAAATTCATATGGGAGGAAGTGGCCCTGTAGAGACTCTCACTGTAAATAATATGCAACCTTACATGCATAGGATTGCACTGCATGGGATTTGAATGAGCACAGTGCAATCCTAAGCATGTATACTCAGAAGTAAATCCCATTGAATTCAAAAGGGCATACTTCCTTGTGAGTGTTCTTAGGATTGTACCTGGAATCAGCTGGAAGCAAGGGGTGGTTCTACTCAATAAGCTGTTTGTCACCCCAACAAACCAAAATTAGCAGTATGAACTCTATTTAACAAGGCAGATACAAATTCTGGTTTGAAATCCTGCTTTGGTGCACCATCTGCATTCATAAGTCACAACAAACCGGGATTTCATCCAACCAAAGTTTACAACTCACAGTCTATCATGACATCTGAATGCTAGTACTGGGAGCCTGATAGTATCTTATCAAGCAGTTTCTCAAACATTTATTATTAAGAAAAGAGAGCTGCCCGCCTTGTAGCCAAATGTACCATAATACCTTGTAAGAACAGAAATGGGAGTAGTTAATTTCCATTCCAATGTTGATAGGCTGTCCATTCCATCCCTGTAGTTTGTTAAGACGATTCCTTAATTTAAACTGGCTAAAACTTTCCAATAGACCATATTTACTTAGAAACAACCCTGTATATGCCCTGCCCATAAAGAACTTTTCATACTCCTCTGCTCAAAGGTAGGAGGAAGGAACCATGCCGTGTTTAATCCTGTGACATCTAGATCTTACCTTGATCTTTCATTTCCGCTTTTAAAATTGCCACCGGCAAGAAAGTGACTCCCATTGATTATACACTGATTCTCCAGTTTATCATCCTGTCAGCTCAAGAAGCCACAAACAGGACATTTCCTAGACGATATTTTCAATCACAAAATCTCTACGTGCCAAACGGGTGGCATAGATGCTGTGTATGGGCTTCCCCCCTAGGCTGTGAATTGATTCATTTGTCACACAAAACATGAGGGGCGAGATACAGAACAGAGTGCTATTGTGTTTCATCTAAACAATCTAGTTTGTATAGATGTACTGGGAAAATATATCTTACCCAATCCTCTGCATATTTGGGGCTGTGTCTTTTATCTCCTTGTAAGGCAGGGAGTTGTCAACAGGCCTGGAGAAAAATGTCCTGTCCTTTTTAATATTGGTTTAATGTGCGGAAATGGGCAATAGAAGCTTTTCAAGGCATGGAGATAACTAACTTCCGATTAAGCCTCTTTTAAAAAGGACAGAACATTTTTCTACAAGTCTTGTTGACAACCCGATTGAGATAAATATATGCCTTGGTTAGGCAACGAAGTTGAACTTGCTTCTTAAACATTAATATAGGGCACACCTCAATCCTAATAATAAAATTATTATAGTAATCATTTATTTACACTTCAGAGACTTCAAGAGCTTTTGCTACATTAATCATCCTTCTAACATTTGGCTTGCTTGGCTGGTACTATTATGCCAGTCCTGAAGATGAGGATGGAGTAGTTGCAAAAAGCTGTTTACCGGTACACCCCAACCTTCGGCATGTTTACTGAGAAGTAAGTCCCTGTTTATTCAATGGGGCTTACTTCCAAGTAAGTGCTCACAGGGTGCAGCTATAGTTGGTGAGTTCATGACTCTGCTTCTAAGGAAGCAGGGACAGTTTGGTTCACTGCAAAGTGTTTTGGGTGCTATACTATGAGAACCCCTGTCCTGTAACCTTCTCTATATGTTTCTTGTCTACTTAACTGCCTTAAAGAAAAATGGAGCTTTTTATTTTTCTTCATATTGAAAGCAAGATACAGGAGATGAAAATGCAGTCATCCTGGGTCCAGATAGTGACCACCAGAACTATGCCTACATAATTCCCAACAGCTCCAAGATGAAAACAGTTACACATCTATAACACCGCAATTCTCATACCAAAAATCACCGCCTGAGGAGCTCTCCCTGCTCCCGTCATTGCACATAGTTGAAGCCTCTGTATTCACTTTCTCTGCAATCACCTACAATTTAACTGTCAGTAGGGGTTTGTTATTTGAATATATACTGGAAAAACATAATTGTCCAAAAACTGCTTGTCAATAGTTGAAAATGTACCTGAACAGCTACAACGCATGACATCACATGCTGAGCACCTAGGGTGCCGAAACACACACACACACACATTCTAACTAGGAATG
Organism: Euleptes europaea; assembly: GCF_029931775.1. Lineage (NCBI taxonomy): Eukaryota > Metazoa > Chordata > Lepidosauria > Squamata > Sphaerodactylidae > Euleptes > Euleptes europaea. Next base: position 28,994,130 of record NC_079316.1, on the reverse strand, counting down.
GCAAGAATAGTATGGGTTGCTAGTTCATAGGTAGGGATCTAAGGATGAAGGGAGGTTTTCACAAGCCAGCCATTCATTGCTGTGTGGCGGGGGGGGGGGGGGGCGGGAATGGTAGATAGGAAACTGAGAAGCATCAATTGAACACTTAATTGTGATATGTGATGGTGGGAAGAGGATGACACGTGGAACCTTTCAATGTGTCCTGTTCAGTGGCAGATCTGAGGGGCAGAGGCCTGGTCAGGAATAGTCCAAGTGGAATGCTCGGATGTCTCTAGGACTAGGTTAGGGTTGCCAACCACCAGGTACTAGTTGGAGATTTCCTGCTATCACAACTGATCTACAGCCTATAGAGATCAGTTCACCTGGAGAAAATGGCTCCTTTGGCTATTGGACTCTATGGCACTGAAGTCCCTCCCCATCCCAAACCCTGCCCTCCTCAGGCTCTGCCCCAAAAAACTCCCACCAGTGGCAAGGAGGGATCTGGCAACCCTACTCAAGCGGCAGTACCAAAAACATAATCCAAACAAGGGGTCAGAGCCAGTCTTAGACAGACAGCATTAACAGTCAACACAGAGTGATGGCAACAAGTTGTTCCCACAATGAGTCAGCCACAGTGGCCTGCTTAAATAGCCCTGAAGTAGATCAGCTGCTGTGCTTTACCCTGACTCAGCATTCTCTGCCTGGCGAAGTTTGTTAGCCTCATTATGGCTGTCTGGGAGTGTCCTTCGCTGAGCTTGTAGTCTGGCACTTCTTCTCTGATCATGTAGCTGTGCCCTGAGTCTTTTGCACTTCTGTTCCAGTGGCTCTGGGGGGCTTTTTGGTGGCACTGCCTGAGGTTGAGCTTCTGGCACAGGTAAGTCCCCTGTGCTAGGTGGCTGTAGACACAGTGAGGCCCTTTCTGCCTGTGGTTGCTCAGCCTGCTGTGGCTGCTCTGTTTCATTGCCTTCCTCTGCTTCGAGGTCCTCTTTGCCCGAGGAAGCCTCAGCAGGCTGACTCATGACACAATGCATACAAGGATAACCAAGCAATGTGCTTGAGCTTAAAGCTGTGGTGGAATTGGCCAAATGCTGGCAGAAAGCAGTGGTTGCCCACAAGTGGCAGTCCACACTAAAAAAAAAAAGGCAAATGTTTAGTTGGAACCATTATGGTATAGTGGTCAGAGTACCCAACAGGGATCGGGGAGACAAAGGTTCAAATTATGGTTGCCAACTCTGGGTTAAATAACTCCTGGAAATTTGGGTGTGGAGCCTGGTGAGGGTGCAGTTAGGGGAAGAGAAGTATAATGCCATAAAGTCCATCCTCCAAAGCAGCCATTTTCTCCAGGTGAACTGATATCTGTAGTCTGTAGAGCAGTTCTAATGCTGGGAGATCTCCAGGCCCCACCTAGTAACCCTAGTTCAAATCCCCACGCTGCAGTGGAATCTGATTGGGCGACCTTGGGCCTGTCACCTCTTCTCTGCCTAACCTGTCTCACAAGTTGGTTGTTGTGAGGATAAAATGTAAGCCACGTTGGTTACTCAGGGGGAAAGGCAGGGTGTAAATGAAGTAAATTGATAAATAAATCATTTATATGCAGATCCGCCATTAATCTAAAGAACTACTGTAACCCATACATTTGTGACTTGTATCTCTTCATTCCAGGGAGCATCCCTAGTGAACATGGGCAGTTAGAGCATATGTGCCTAATGCTCTATAAGGTGTCAATAGCGTTGCTAACCTTCAGGTATTAGCTGGAGATCTCCTGCTATTACAACTGATCTCCAGCTGATAGAGATCAGTTCTCCTGGAGAAAATGGCCACTTCGGCAATTGGATTCTATGGCATTGAAGTCCCTCCCCAAACCCCACCCTCCTCAAGCTCCGCCTCAAAAACCTCCCACCGGTGGTGAAGAGGGACCTGGCAACCCTAGGTGTCAAGCATACAGCCAGGGGGGCAGTTTCAGCCCCTTGAGAGCTCTTATCCATTCCACAAGCCAGCTGAGGCAGCAACCCCCTCCCCAGTTCCATTCTGGGCTGGCAAGGCCTGGCCCAGCCCGACCAAGTGACATTTATGTCATATCCGGCCCTCGTAACAAATGAATTCGACGTCCCTGATTTAGGGTGTCTGTCTATTGTGAAATCTTTCTACAGTTTAAAAATAAATGAAACTTTTGCATTGGGAATGTTCCATTTGCTGAACAGGGTGACTGGAAAAACTGGGATTGAACAGCCTCAAGCTCACAGAAGTTGCTAGCACTCTCTGCCACAAAGGGGTAGGCCTGTACCTGGCTATTTATATTCCCCAAATGTAGGCTTCAACCTCCTCCCTCTCTCAGCCCTTAACAAAATCCCTCCTCCCCTATTGAAAGTAAACAACATAAAATATTCACTACCTGCTTCAGCTCTATAACTAACTCCACACTGGCAGGAAAGCTGTCAGGATTCAGAGAAGATGAATCTCCTTGGATATTTTTTTATTTGCTAGGTTTGCGCAGCATTGATTACAGTGAAAACCAACTTGACAATCTGTGAAATTAATACAAACACTGATATTGTGTGATCTTTTCCCCTTAGCCCCTGTCTGTGTGAAATTATTATTATTTCTGCATTTCCTTAATTGACTTATATGCTACGCACGGTCTGCTAGGTACCATTCACAGCTTTCCAGCACTGTTAATTGAATAGATATCTTTGTGACGGGTTGTACTCCCCTTATCTGCCATAAGATTCCCAAGAGCTAAACCAGTCAAAGAAGAATCCCCAAGAGACAAACCAGGAAAACATTAAAAGCTCTGTAATACCAGAATCAAGGCTCATGCAGTTTCAGAGGGTAGACATGGTAGTGTGCAGTAAAACAGCTAGATTCAAGCGCAGCAGCACCTTAGAGACCAACAAGATTTTCGGGGTATGAGCTTTCAAGAGTCAAAGTCCCTTTGTAAGGAACGCTCGAAAGCTCATACCCTGAAAATCTTGTTGGTGTCTAAGGTGCTACTGGACTCAAATATAAGGCTTACACCAGCGTGGTGTAGTGGTTGAGTGGTGGACTCTAATCTGGAGAACCAGGTTTGATTCCCTGCTCTTCCACATGAGAGGGGGACACTAATCTGGTGAACCGGTTTGGTTTCCCCACTCCTCCACAAGAAGCCTGCTGGGTGACCTTGGGCCAGTCACAGTTCTCTCCGAACTCACTCAGCCCCGCCTACCTCACAAGGTGTCCGTTGTGGGGAGAGGAAAGGAAAGGCTCAAAGTAAGCCACTTTGAGACTCTGTGGCTCAAAGTAAGCCACTTTGAGACTCTGTAAAGGTAGAGAAAATCGGGGTGTAATAACCAAATCTTCCTCCTCTTCCTCCTCCTCCTTTGAAGAACTGATGTAGCAGTCCATTGGCCACAGCTTCAATGACATCACCACACTGGGTTGGGTCCAGACTAAAATGTTCTGCTCATGAAAAGGGAGGCAGTTTCAGCTGATCCCCCTTTGCAGACCACCTTGAGAACCTAGGAACAGCAGTTAGTGGAAATCAGTCAGCGGCAGTGTGTATGTGTGGGGGGTGATACAGAAATGTTCTGAGATACTGGCAGTGCTGCCAGGTCTCGGCTTGCTCCAGGCACATCTGGCCAAATACAACACTTGTCATCCCCTCTGCCATTTTGTTTGCTGGACCACCAGCCTCTTCACAGATACATGTTGCATATTTTGGGGGGGGGGCACTTGGACCAAAAAGGATACCAACCCTTGTGATATATCATTGGGAAAAGGAAGTCTGCCATTCAAGGAAAAAAGTCAAAAGTTTCATGGGGCATGCCCAAAACTTGACCAATGATCTTTGGACCCTCATTGATAACAAAACAAATGAAATAATGGAAGAGGTTGGTAAGGAATGAAGCACCAATAACTCACAAGTCTTGTTCTCCATCCATCTTCGTAATATCTAAAGCTGACTTTGTATCACCCACATTAAATTTTTGTTTCACCCATAGTAAAGCTCAGTATGCAGAAAGTTAGTAAGACAGAAAAAAGTAAATTGAAATTTTTCTTTGACATGTTAATATTAATAGATGCAGAGAATGTTTTGATGGGAGGGGGAGGATCAATAGTGCAATTCCCCATTTATTTTCTATAATCCCAGTAGCATGAGATTCCTCTAATTTGCAGAATGGCTCTAAAACAATAGCTCAACGGACAATTAAAAACACACACATTTGAATGAATATATGAATGGTTTATTTTCTTCCTGCATATTTTTGCAGATGAACGTGAGTGAGCCGAATTAATGGAACTGATACTTCATTATTTCTATGCTGCTCACGATTTTTTGCTTAAAATATCTAACAACCTTGTACATGCATATTAGAACCTTTGACATGTGGATGTTTCCATGGATACCATCAAGCAGCCAAGGAGTTTGTACTGTTGCAGTGTGAACATTTTTGCCATAACGGGAAAAGGTTTTGTTTTGATGAGATTCTAATCCTGCCAATCGTTTTAGCCCTTTTAAAAATGAGATATCTCGGGAGATAATTAGGAGCATACATCTTCATATCTTTTGTCCTCCACTGGAATTTTTTTGTTTTTGCACATGTCCCACTGTTACATCACTCCCACTGCACTGTGTGACTTGAGTTGCACAGGAGTTGCTGGAGCCGTGATGGCGTAGAGGTTAAGAGCAGTGGTTTGGAGGGGTGGACTCTAATCTGGAGAACCAGGTTTGATTCCGCACTCCTCCACATGAGCAGCGGAGGCTAATCTGGTGAAATGGATTTGTTTCCCCCACTCCTACACATGAAGCCACCTGGGTGACCTTGGGCTAGTCACAGTTCTCTTGGAGCTCTCTCAGCCCCACCTACCTCACAGGGTGTCTGTTGTGGGTAGGGGGGAGGTGATTGCAAGCCGGTTTGATTCTCCCTTAAGTGGTAGAGAAAGTCGGCATATAAAAACCAACTCTTCTTCTTCTTCTGTACACTATTTCAGATGGGTACTCAGTCTTGCTGAATTTTCTGACAGCGACAGAACATTCCATAGCCATGCTGGGAAACTTTAACACACCATAGCTGCCTACCAGTTATATCGAGTGCCAGTATGCATAACAAGAGAGAGCCCCTGCCTTCTTCACAGCTCACCTGGGATGGCTCACAAGCCTGGTTTGTAAAGAATTGATTCTTATACATTTTTTTGCTGTGGCCCACAGATAGTATCCAGTGAGTTCAAGAGTTCTTATTTTTCAAAAGTAGGCTTCTTGCTTTATGAAAGCGAAGTTCAGTTTGTGATGTCAAGCACAAACTTCAAGCTGAAAAAGTTTCTGAACTCCCCCCCCCCCCATTTCTGTATTAGTGGTACCTAAGGTTACCAGGTCCCTCTTCACTACTGGCGGGAGGTTTTGGGGGCAAAGCCTGAGGAGGGCGGGGTTTGGGAAGGGGAGGGACTTCAATGCCATAGAGTCCAACTGCCAAAGTGGCAATTTTCTCCAGATAAACTAATCTCTATCAGCTGAAGATCAGTTGTAACGGCAGGAGATCTCCAGCTAGTACCTGGAGGTTGGCAACCCTAGTGGTACCCTCCAAAAAGTGACTATTCTTTTCCTAATGTTTAACTGCAGTCCAGGCTGTCAGTTACAAATAGGGTTACCAGTAGGGTTGCCAGGTCCCTCTTTGACACTGGCGGGAGATTTTTGGGGCGGAGCCTGAGGAGGGCGGGGTTTGGAGGGGGAGGGACTTCAATGCCATAGAGTTCAATTGCCAAAGCAGCCATTTTTCTCCAGGTGATCTGATCTCTACCGGCTGGAGATCAGTTGTATTAGCAGGAGATCTCCTGCTACTACCTGGCAGTTAAAGAAAAGACAGCATTGTCAGGCTGCTATCTCGGTTTCACTATTGTTTCTGTGTTGGTACTGTACTGTCTAGCCTCAAGGCCGACCACACATACCAAGGCCTGGGAACACTGCTCCTGGGAAAGTTGACTCTGTTTGTGTATGCTGATGGTGTATAATCTCCCGCCATTTACTGCCTTATATTATCGTTCGGTTAGTGAGACTCCCATAGCTGCCATAGTTCCCTGTATGCACTGTATTGCCTTTTTGACCAGTAAAGGCCATCTGATCGGATTCTGTACGACTCTGTGGTGATTTCTGGTTCTAAGGGTCAGGAGCTTACATTATGGCAGCTATGTCTCCTTCTTTATTGTACTACTAGTCAGACTGGAGCCCAGGAGGGTTCACCTGCCGCTTGGATGGGAGCTGAGAAGCTCTCCGAGTGACCTATTATCCTGGATTCCTCTCGAAAGGATCCCACCCTGTTACAGGACATAGTCGCCGAACTCTTCAGGACTACCCTAGAGGTTTGCCGCTTGAGGGGACTGGTACAGGAACAGTGGCAATCTCTTAAAGGGACTCTCTGGATGTTGACGTCGGAGGATACTGATACTCGTTTAGATCTTCAAGACTTGGATCAATTACTAGACGATGCCCGCTTGGCAACTGAGGATTTACAAATATTAACTGGACTTTTGGATAATCTTATTTCTCGAGAAACTCTTTCTACCATGGCGGGAGCCCCGCTGGAGGGTTTTTCCCTGATCCCGGATGCAGCCAGTTGTCAGGCTGAGGCCAAGCGAGTCGCTATTAGCACCGCTCTTCTCCTTGTGGAATGTACAAAGGACACCCCGGTAGCCACCTTGGCTCAAGTTTTGACCTCAACTTTTGGAGCCGAGGCACCCGCACTGGCGGTTCGAGTACAACCTCTGCTGGGCGGGGAACCCGACCCCATACTCTCACTCCTGGAGACAGAACTTTTGCCGCGCATTACGGCAGAGGCTGCCCTAAGACTTGAGAACGCCAAAGTTCTTGCGGATCAGCAAGCCGCCGAAGCGGCTAAGGTCGCAAGAGAGAGAGAAGCTGCGGAAGCAGCCAGGGCGGCTGCAGCAAGGATTAGGAATCGGGCGAACGTGGACACGCGCCCCAAGGACAATGTACAAGGGCTATCAGGTCTGTCTTTTCCCCCGGCGTTTGTCCCGTCGCGCGCGACCCAACGCGCACGCCGTTTGGCTGACCGACGTCGAGACTCAGGAGAGTCTGAAGACGAGGATCTATATGGGGATAGCTCTCAATGGGCCACAAGCTTCCGGACCAGTAAACCTCATCTTACTGGTGGCCCAAGTGAGGAGGTTCATCTCTTACGAGCCCAGAATCGGGAGCTCTCCGACCGTGTTGATCAACTCCAGGAACTAATGGAGCGTATGCTTCAGGAGAACAGGCAATTACAACAAACCCTGATAGCTCAGAGACAGCCCGTTCCGATACCGGGTCAGGGGGTACCCGTACAGCCACCCCAACCACCCGCTAATGTGCCTGCTCCACCCTTGCCTCCTGGAGCTCCTGTTATTCCTCCGCCCGGACCACCCGTGCAACCGGGCCAACCTGCGCCCGGCCCTTGGAAGCAACTCAAATTGAGGACTACGTACGACGGATCTCTCGAGACTTTGCCTTGTTTCTTGCATCAAGTGGACAGTTATATGCGAGAACAAGGACAACTTTTCCCCACGGAAGATAGCCGGGTGCGTTATGTAGCTTCCCTTCTGACAGGTAAAGCGGCTGACTGGATGGTCCTCCAGTTTGACACCCGCTCTCGTGCTATTCGTTCCCTCAACAACTTCATGACTGCCCTGAGAAGGAGGTTTGAGGACCCCTTCCTGGGGGAAAGAGCCAAAACGGAACTCTTACAATTAAAACAAGGCTCTGCTACAGTTCGAGAATTTGCCGATGAATTTCAACGACTGGCAAGTAAAATTGTAGGTTGGCCCGAGACCACCCTGATCCATCATTTCAGGGAAGCCTTGCATCCTGACATTCTGAACTGGTCTTACATGCGGGGCGATCCCGATACCCTCGAAGACTGGATCCTATTGGCCGAGGAAGTGGAAAGCCGCCGACGCTTTATTTCTCTCGTCCGTCAAAAGCACAAGGAAAAAGGCACCCAAAAGCCTCAACCCAAGGCACCACTGCTCGTCCCACGAAATCCCCCACGTCCGCCCCAGGAACGTGAAGCCCGATTTCAGAGGGGTGCCTGTCTTACTTGCGGAGAAATGGGCCACTTTGCAGCCGTTTGCCCGCGCCGCCAGGAATTATTTCGTCCCAGCACGACAACCCGCGCCCGAGGTCGTCCACCACGCAGAGGCACCGCGGCCACCCGCAACGCAGCTCCGGGAAGACCCACACCCTCTGCACTCCATGCCGGGGACCCAGCCTCCCTGCCTACTACCAACGACCCCGCCGGGTCTCGGATTACAAGTGCCCCATTGGGGGACAACTTTCCCTCTTCGGATGAGGAAAATCCTTGGAATTCTCCAGCCTTAAACCTGGAATCTCCACTCGACTTGTCAAAAAACGGCTCCGGTCTGTGGTGAATGGAGCGTCTCCACAGACCTCTCAGGATCCTCCTATCAAACCGAATGCTCCTACCAAAATCAAAGAAGTGGACTCCACCGTCTACGTGGATGCAGTTTTACAACACCTTAACGGTGGCCCACAACTACCCGTCAAAGCACTAATTGACTCCGGTTGCTGTCGCACTCTCATAAGCGAAGCCACTTTTGCTGCACTCAGAGCCGACTCTGAGGCTTTACCCGCCCCTGTCCAATTTGCCCAAATGGACGGAAGCCATTTCCAGGGGGGTCCAGTTGATCACCGCACCATAGGGGTGGCAATGGGAATTGGCTCCCACTGGGAGCAAATAGACTTCACTATAGCCCCTATCCGTTTTGAAGTGGTCTTAGGTATTAACTGGATTAAAGGACACAGTCCCAGCATTAACTGGGAAACAAACACTATCTCCTTCGCCAGTCCTATGTGCGATCAGCACCGGCAGAACTTTGCGCTGTTATATCCACCCGTCCCAGCATTGGCCTCCGATGTCCCAGCGCTTCCAATCCTACCTAACGCCTATCGAGACTTCGTGGATGTCTTCGACCTTAAAGAATGTGACACCTTACCCCCCCACCGAGCCTCGGACTGTACAATTGAGGTGGTCAAGGACTGCACATTAACCAAAAGCAAAATTTACCCTATGAGCGCTTCCGAGCGCACTGTTCTCCGGGACTTCCTTGACAAAAACCTCGCCAGAGGGTTCATTCACCCATCAAATGCCCCGAACTCGGCCCCCGCGTTTTTTGTCCGAAAAAAGGAGGGCGACCTTCGGTTATGCATTGACTTCCGAAAACTCAATGCGGTTACCCAAACCAACGCCTATCCTATCCCATTAATTTCTGATATTTTGGGACAGTTACAGGAGGGCAGGGTATTCTCCAAACTAGACTTGGTGGAAGCCTACTACCGAGTCCGCATCCGCGAAGGAGATGAGCACCTCACTGCCTTCTCTAGCTGTTTCGGTATGTATGAATTCCTCGTGATGCCGTTCGGATTAAAAGGGGCCCCGGGGGTCTTTATGCAACTCATCAACGAAATCCTTCATGACTTGCTATATCGCGGGGTGGTGGTTTATTTAGACGACATTCTTATTTATTCAAAAACCATGGAAGAGCATGTGACTCTAGTCCGAGAAGTTCTGCAGCGCCTGCGCGACCACCAACTCTTTGCCAAATTGGCTAAATGCGAGTTTCATCAAAGCCAGCTCACATTCTTAGGATACATAATCTCCCACCAAGGTCTTCGCATGGACCCTGTCAAAGTCCAAGCCGTTCTCGATTGGACTCCCCCCACCAACCGCAAGCAAGTGCAACAGTTTTTGGGGTTTGCAAACTTCTATCGAGGATTCATTCCTAACTTCGCACAAGTGGCCCTACCCATTACTGATTTACTAAAAACCAAAGGGAAAGCAAACACGGCTACCTTACCTTCCGCAAAAATCCTGTGGACTGATCAATGCCAAGCTGCGTTTGTAGCTCTCAAACGCCTCTTCACATCCGAACCCGTATTACAGCACCCGGACCCAAACCAAATGTTCGTTGTGCAAGTCGATGCCTCCGATGTAGCTATGGGAGGGGCCCTTCTCCAGAAAGGTCCGGATGGCCTTCTTCACCCCTGCGCTTACTTTTCGAGGAAATTTGCGCACGCACAATTGAACTGGCCCATTTGGGAAAAAGAGGCAGCGGCCGTTCACCATGCCCTAACTCTGTGGAGACAATTCTTAGAGGGGTCCAATATCCCCTTCGAGGTTTGGACCGATCACAAGAATCTAGCTGCCCTCACAGGGTCCCATAAACTATCAGCGAAACAACAACGTTGGGCTGAATTCTTCGCTCAGTTTCGTTTAGTCCTAAAGCATGTTCCTGGGAAGCAAAACGTTCTCGCAGATGCCCTCTCCCGGTTGCCACAGTACCCGGTGAAACTCGAGAGACCGACTAACTCTCTGTTCACCCCTACGCAAAGGGGAGCCCTTCCTGTACTGGCCGTGCAAACTCGATCTCAGCGACAGCATCCCAGATCCAGTTCTCCAGCACCTCCAACCCGAGCGGCTACCCAACCGCCCTCGCAACAGCAACGAGCCGACGATCCCGATCCTCCATCCCCACCGGCTGCCCTACCGCCTACGACCTGCGCACCACCGCACGTAAGCTCTACCCCCATCACTACTCCTAAAACTACTATAGCCGGGGGGGGGGGTCCCGCCAAGATTCCCATCTCCGAATCCTTTTTAAATACCCTTCGGGACCACTGCCTTTCTGAACGCTCCACTCACACCCTACCCCCTGGGGTAATGGAACAAGGGGGCTCATGGTACAAAGACTCTAAATTGTACGTACCCAAGGCACTTCGCAAAGACGTTTTACACTTAGCTCATGGAGTAAAAACAGCTGGACACTTTGGATTCCTAAAAACTCTCCACTTATTGCGCCGACAATTTTGGTGGGGGGGAATGCGTTCCGATGTTGACTCTTTTATTCGTAGCTGCCCTGTTTGCGCTACAATGAAACGCTCACAAGGCAAACCCCCGGGACTACTGCAACCTCTAGAAACACCCAACAGACCGTGGGAAGTGATTGCTATGGACTTTATGACTGATCTCCCTCTCAGCGGGGGAAAAACTGTATTATGGGTTGTTACCGACTTGTTTTCCAAACAAATCCATTTGGTTCCATGCGCAGGAATCCCCTCTGCTCAAAAACTGGCCCGCCTCTTCGTGACACATATCTTCAAATTACATTCGTTTCCGCGCAAAATAATCTGTGACCGCGGCAGTGGCTTTGTTTCCAAGTTTTGGAAAGCATTTCTCAAGTTGGTGGGGGTAGAACAAGGATTGTCTACTGCATACCATCCCCAAACCGATGGTCAAACTGAACGTGTAAATGCTGTCCTTGAATGTTATTTACGCTGTTATGTTAACTACCACCAAGATAACTGGGTAGAAATGTTGCCTTTTGCAGAATATGCCTACAATAATGCTGTACATCAATCTACAGGTTTTAGCCCATTTTATGCAGTGTATGGGCAAGATTTTGGTCCTGTTACTCCCACAAGCACTGTAGAGGGGGAGGGAGATCCTGACATTGCTTCCTGGGCACACACCCTCCGTACCACTTGGCCTTGGCTCATTAACAATCTCGACCGAGCCAAGCGCAAATACAAAGCACAAGCTGATAAACACCGTTCCCCTGGGGGTGAACTGCGAGTGGGTAAATTGGTCTATCTTTCCACCAAAAACCTACGTTCCACCCGTCCGTGCCTTAAACTCAATGCTAAATTCATTGGCCCATTCCCGATCACACGGGTCATAAATCCTGTCACGGTGGAATTAGCTCTCCCGAAAACCCTGAGGCGTGTGCATCCCGTTTTCCACATTAGCCTCCTGAAGCCCCATACGGCCTCTCTGCGATGGCATCCCGATCCGCCCCCCGAACAGCCCATTATGGTGGGGGGGGAAGAGCACTTCGAAGTCTCCAAAATTCTTGACTCCCGTGTTCACCATGGAAACCTACAGTATTTGGTCCGGTGGAAGCACTTCCCCCCTGCCTACGACGAATGGGTTCGTGCACGAGATGTCTCCGCCCCCAAACTAATCGATGCCTTTCACACTGCCTACCCGGACAGGCCATCCCCCTTATCGACTGGGAGGGGGCCTTAAGGGGAGCAGGATGTCAGGCTGCTATCTCGGTTTCACTATTGTTTCTGTGTTGGTACTGTACTGTCTAGCCTCAAGGCCGACCACACATACCAAGGCCTGGGAACACTGCTCCTGGGAAAGTTGACTCTGTTTGTGTATGCTGATGGTGTATAATCTCCCGCCATTTACTGCCTTATATTATCGTTCGGTTAGTGAGACTCCCATAGCTGCCATAGTTCCCTGTATGCACTGTATTGCCTTTTTGACCAGTAAAGGCCATCTGATCGGATTCTGTACGACTCTGTGGTGATTTCTGGTTCTAAGGGTCAGGAGCTTACAAGCATGTAGCTCTATATGCAAAAGTATCAAAACAGTGTATTACAATAAAGTGTTGCATCTATAACATCAAACATCTCATCAAAAAAACTGGGATTTTTTCCCCTTTGAAAGCACCAAGACGCAACTCAGTCTTTTCAGACATTATCTAAGACTTTCTTATGTGTAACCTTTAAAAGTCTTTGTTTGGACTCACTAAGAAGAGTTATCAATATTGTGTGTATATAGAATTTATGTTTAGGTGTGTTTAAGTTTCTGTTTGCACTTCATTGTATTTGACTACCTGGCAGTTGGCAACCCTAGTTACCAGCCTAAGGTGGGCCTGGAGATCTCCTGGAATTTCAAGTGATCTTCACACTACAGAGATCAGTTCCCCTGGAGGGTGGACCGCTGAGATCTCCCCTCCCCAAACCCCCCTCCCAGGCTCCAGTTTCCAAATCTCCAGGAATTTCCCAACCCGGAGTCAGCAACCTTAATTACAAACATTTATTTCAGTGCAGATCTGAACTCCTGGACATACTCAGTGGTTGAATTGAATCCAATGAATTATTTGTGAAAAATAGAGGATGTTAGGTGCCTAGGTTCCAACCCTAAAGACACTTTTTGAGGAGGGGAACACCACTGAATAACATGGAACTTACTTCTAAATAGACCTCCTTAGAATTGCTTTATTACAAACTGAGGCATGTGACCTTATGTGATCCAGGTTCTGTGTGAATGACCCAGTTGTAAAAGCAATGCACTCTGCTTATGTTTAAAGACATTCTATTATTACTTTACATATACTTGGGCTGTCTTTGTCATTTCATAAGAGGTCATAGTGCTGTATTCTGGTGAACTTTGATTCACATCAAGGCCTCACCACAAACAAATGATCTAACATATGCTTTCTTTGAGGTTTACATTGTATGCTAGCTCCAGAGCAAATTTTTCAAAGCATGGTCTCCCCCACACCACCACCACCCCATTTTAAAAGATGTTTTGATAACTCTGGTGATCTGTAGGTCTTTGAAACATTCTTTTGCATATAAAACTCAGCAATATACTTAACAATACATGTTGAAAACGTTAGGTTGCATCCAGCAGTCCACCTGCTGAAAGTGCTGGCAATCATAGATCTTTTCCACATTCTCCTCCCCTTCGCATACAGAAGGTCCCAGGTTCAATCCCCAGCATCTCCAGTTAAAGGGACGAGGCAAGTAGGTGATGTGAAAGACCCTTGCCTGAGACCCTGGAGAGCCGCTGCCAGTCTGAGCGGACAATACTGACTTTGATGGACCAAGGGTCTGATTTGATGTAAGGCAGCTTCATGTGTTCATGTGTTTTAGGGGAGGGGCTGTGGCTCAGTAGTAGAGCATCTGCTTGGCATGCAGAAGGTCCCAGGTTCAATCCCCGACATCTTCAGTTAAAGGGACTAGGCAGGTAGGTGATGTGAAAGATCCCTGCCTGAGACCCTGGTCTGAGCAGACAATACTGACCTTGATAGACTAAGAGTCTGATTCAGTATAAGGCAGCTTCATGTGATGCCAGGAAAGTTGGTTCTGGGTGGCTGCACTGAGGAAGAAATAAAATTGCCCCTTTCCCTGCTTCCATCAATTCAGCTGTGCTTGCACAAGTGGGAGGAGGGGGTGATTTAGCCTTCTTCCCCTTCCTTGGGGCAACACCCTGAGCTGTGTGGCTCTTAGTCCACATGAATCCTACAACCTCAGGAATCAACTTTCTGAGAATCATCAGGGACTGCCGGGGGTGGGGTTTAGTGGGGGAGAACTGTGATCCTTGTGCTTACAATTTCTAGATTCCGGTCTCTTTTCACATTATATTTGGACCAATAATATGGAGCAGAAAGAAAATAATCATGATTTCAAAAGGTACAACTTCTCTTTTAAACAGCTTCAGGAGAAATGTGCACCGAAGCCAAAACAACAGCCCATCATGGCTGGCACACAGAGCAACAGTAAGTAGTGTTTCAGCACCTGTGCCATTATGTGGCTTAAAGCATCTTTTCCACCCAAGTCCCTTGATTTGGCAGTGATGTTTGGCCATTAAAAAAAAAAAAAAACCCCCAACAACATCAACAACAGAATTTAATAGTTCAAGTTCAAATAAGCTTTTATGGAAGAGAGATTTGATAACATTTTTTTCACCTGAGATGGCAGAATTCCAGCTAACCTGATTCAGATACTTCATGCCAATTCTCCTATAAGTGGGATGATTTTTTAGGGCTTTATGCTTGGCTCTCAAAGCACTTCGACAGACTCACTGAAGTCAGTATTCAAAGGCCAATCATCAAAGGCCAGTTTAATCAATTCAAATCAGTTTAATCAATCAAACATGAAATCCAGTCTATGCAGATCCCTTCTTTTTTATCCTTATTTGTTGCGAATCACAATGATATAGTGGCAGCTATTATGAAAAACCTCTACATTTTGTGTAGGAAACAGACTGTTTTGAGTGAGTTCTCAGTTGAATCACAAGATCTAGTACATGGAGGTGAGCTAAGAGTTTTTCCCTTACACACTCCATTTTCTGACTGGACCATAAAGCAACTCCCTGCTTCTAAGAGACCCCTTGAAATATGAGGCAACGAGAAGCCAGGGTTTGTTATTCCTTTCCCAAGTCTAACTGCTGCTGTGGGAAAGTGGATATGTCTCCAGGGAGAGATGTCTGAAGGCTTGTGAGATGCTTTAAGCAGCAAGAAACTGCACTTTTCTATGTTTTCAGTATCCTGTATTTTTTCTTTTAGATTTCTCTGTTAGTTTATTAGTGTGTGCAAAGAAGAAAATGTTTTTACAATTATCCTTTGACATCTGAGAGTCATTTCAGAGCTAATTCCCCCATGCGCTAGATGTTTTACGCCTACTCTACCATAGTGTTGGAAAGTGCCATCAAATCGCAGCCAACATATGGCAACACCATCAGATTTTCAAGGCAAGAGACATTCAGAGGTGGTTTGCCATTGCCTGCTTCTCTGTAGCAACCATGGACTTCCTTGGAACTCTACCAACCAGGGCTGACCATGCTTAGCTTCTGAGATCTGATGAAGTTGGGTCAGTCTGGGCCTACTCTACTATCAGGGAGAAAAAAGGGAAGGGGGAATTCTTTATCTCTCATACAAACATACAGAGAACATCCGAGAGAAGAGATACTGGCTGTCCCAGAAGAGTCTACAAATATTCTTAAAAACTCTAGATGGTGGCAGCGAACTAGCCTGTCATGGTGCAGGCAAGGAGCGAGGGCTGGAAGCGTAGTCTGGGGAACAGTCCAAGGTCGTTCTCAGTTCAGGCAAAGTCCAGGATCTCAATACCAGCAAGGGAAGTCCAAGGCGTTAGTCAAAGCCAGTCCAAGAAGTCAGGATACCAGGAATCCAAAGGATAGTAGAGAAACAAGGCCGGGACACAAGGAGGTTGGTAACAAGTTGCTTGCACAACAGCCAAGCCTAACTGATGGCTTAAATCCCTTTCCCTGCTGCTGTATCAGAGCCAGCTGATGCTGATTAGGCTGAGTTCAGAGGTGGTGCTTCAGCTCTGCTCTTCCTCATCACTGCTACTGAGGAGGTTCCTTTGTAAAGCCTTCAGTCTAGCACTTTGCCGTCTCTGCTGCATTGCCAGACGGACCTGTTATCTTCTCTGCTCCAGTGGCCTTGGCGAGGCCTCTGGAGACACTGCATGTTGCAAGGTGTCAGGTCCAACTGGAGTCCATGAACTGGCAGGCTGCAGGCATGATGAGTCATCTCCTGACTTTGGCTGATCCTCTATTCTGGCAGGCTGTAGTCCCTGTGGTTGTTCCTGAGGGACTTCTGCCTGAGGATGTTCCTCTGTTCTGGCTTCTAATTCCCCTTTGTCAGAAGAGGTCTCTGCAGACTGACTCATGACATAGCCACTGAGAGAGCAGAACACTTTCATTTATTCATTCATTAGTAAATGATTTGCCAGTGGTTTGCTTATGCATGTATCCATATTAAATGTTTACAAATCACTTTTTCACCTTTCCTAACAACCAAGGGTAGTTATTTACACTATCCCATAAAAGCACATGATTTCCATTAACTTCCATGGAAGGAGGCGGGGGACTGCAGTTGGAGACACTCCTGTGATGGAGGCCCTTAATCCAGACCTTCACAGGCACTTTGCATGAACATAAGAAAAGCCATACTGGATCAGACAGCAGTCCAGCAGTCTGTTCATGCAGTGGCCAACCGGGTGCCTCTAGGAAGCCCACAGACAAGATGACTGCAGCAGCATTATCCTGCCTGCATTCCACAACACCTAATATAATAGGTATGTTCCTCTGATACTGTAGAGAATAGGTGTGCATAGGGTTGCCAACCTCCAGGTAGTAGCTGGAGATCTACTACCATTACAACTGATCTCCAGATCACCTGGAAAAAATGGCTGCTTGGGCAATTGGACTCTATCGCATTGAAGCCTCTCCCCTCCCCAAACCCCACTCTCCTCAGGCTCTGCCTTAAAAATCTCATGTATTTCCCAACCCGGCAATCCTAGGTATGCATCATGACTAGTATTCATTTTGACCAGTAGCCATGGCTAGCCCTAGCCCTCAAGAACATGTCCACTCCCCTCTTGTTCAAAACCTTTTCTCCATTGTCTTCAATGAAAAGTAGCTCTCATTATTACCTGTTGCTTACTTCGAGCTTCCACTTTAGTTGTCATAAGTAGCTACATATTTTAAAGGGGGGATTGTTGCTTTGAAACCAGGACATTTGGATGGTGGAGTTTTCCCTAGGACCAAGCTTTGGAAAATGTGGCAGTCCCAGCTAAAATGGAACAGTTGTACCATAAGGAATAGTAATGGACAGTGAAGAGCGAAATGAAATGATAAATGCAACACAGCGCAAGCATAGTTAATTTCTTTGTCACTGCCATTTTGAGAACCACAGTTGTATAATGGTTAGAGTGTAGGACTGGGGAGGGTCCAAGTGCAATAACCTCTCCCCATGGGGTGATCTTGGGCAGTTGCCCTTTCTCAGCCTAACCTATCTCCTGAGGATAAAATGGAAGGGGCACAACCATGTCTCCTGTCCTGAGCTACTGGGAGGAAAGTTGGGGTAAACATGGAATAGATAAACAAAATGGCACCTGCAAGAAATTACTGGACTGCTGCACCTCTGGTTGTAGTTACTTCCTTTTAGCAGGTTCAGTGGTTGAAAATAATGTAAAACACTGATGTTAAAAGAAAAGTCACAAAAAGCTGAACTCGTCAAAAATAAGGGTTGTGGCATGAAGAGTGCCCTCATGTAACTGCTTAGCCAATATTTTCAGGGGGTAAAAACCCTGTGTGGTCATCAGAGCCGATGCCGTTCCAGATGAAAAGAGTTGAAGTGCTTATTTCTCCGTCAGTCTGGTCCTTTTCTTAACAAGAGGGTTGTTGAGCCCTAGGAGGCTGATACATTTATTCAAACAGATTTTTTTTTAAAAAAACACCATGGTGTGATTTTTGTCAGGCTGCATTATCAGCAAGCTGGAAGGCTTCTGCTGACTTTTTCCTCAGGAAGGTCTTTTTAGCTATGAATAAAATATGAATTTAATTTTGAATGTTAGAAGTATTTTGCTGGGAAGAATAGAGGCTGTGTCTCTTGATGTTGCTTAAATACAAAAAAAAATCAGTGATAGATCCATGGATAATAGAAAGATATTGGCAGAGAGGCAGAAGGAGAAAGCATCAGGTTAAGAATATTTATTTTCTCAAATGCAAGTACATAACTCTCCAGGGTCTCTGTAATGTGTGTGTATGTCTTTTAGCTCCCAAGAGACCTGGAGTGTTGTTAGTGACAGCAATGGGCCCTAATAAATGTGCTTCATTGGTATATAAGAATATGAAAGTTATAGCAGCTAGATAATGAATCCTTAAAACGCTGCATTAGTGAGCATCCGAATGAAATACACGAGACAAAGGAATTGTGCTGGTGCAGAGACGAAAGGATTCTGAAGTTGAACTACAGGGAATGTACAGCAGTTTCAGTTTAGAAATATGAGCCATTGCTGGAAGCAGTTCAGCCCTTTTTTTCAGGACGCAGAGCCAAATCCATGGGCAGAGTCTGTGTCAGGCATGGTCCAGAAAGGAGAGGGAGGAAACATAGCTTTAAAAGATGGGTAGTTCCCATTGTAACAATTGTAGAGCTTTGTATGACCTGTCATACAAAGTGAAGAGAGAGGTAGAAGTTAGTTGCATGAGTCCAAAGGAAAATCCAAAAACAAATAGCTATTTTAGGACCAACTAAAATAGTGTGCAAGCTTCTGAGTACTCCAGAACTCTTCACCAGCCTGGACATTAAGAAGGGAGCAGGAGTCAGCAGAGATATCTTACGTTACCTTAAGGTCTGCCTTGGCAGCATCTGTGTACAGTACTGAGTAGGTACATGAATTTAAAAGAGATCTGACATCAGTAGGGTTGTCAGGTCCCTCTTTGCCACCGGTGGGAGGTTTTTTTTTGGGGGGGGAGCCTGAGGAGGGCGGGGTTTGGGGAGGGGAGGGACTTCAATGCCATAGAGTCCAATTGCCAAAGTGGCCATTTTCTCCAGGTGAACTGATCTCTATCGGCTGGAGATCAGTTGTAATAGCAGGAGATCTCCAGCTAGTACCTGGAGGTTGGCAACCTTAGACATCAGGCTGCATGCTTGGCCTTCTGGGAAACACAAA
This sequence comes from Euleptes europaea, assembly GCF_029931775.1. NCBI lineage: Eukaryota > Metazoa > Chordata > Lepidosauria > Squamata > Sphaerodactylidae > Euleptes > Euleptes europaea. The sequence goes on along the minus strand of NC_079316.1, from coordinate 28,975,112 downwards.
GTGGGGGCATCCCATGGCAAATACAAAAAATAGTAGCTAATCAAAAGTCTCTATAACACAACACAGAATATGAGAAAAGATGAGTCTAAAGAAAATTCCTCCATTTATCTAGTAAGGCAAAGGGGTCAGGGCTACCAAGATATAGGCAGGAGGCTTCATGGATGTTGACAAGGAATAGAGACAGAAAAGTAGAAACAGTGACCACATGATTGGGAGGAAATGATCTAAGAACCTAGTGTTAACTGAATGTCAAGCTACACATTGTGTCAGAGATCTGTGATATACTATCTTGACATGTTTTTTGACCCTGAGAAACAACCACAGCTGCAGGGGCCACTGGTCAATAGAACACATAGTTTGGTCCTTAGGGGACAGTTTCCTAGTGCACGGAAATGCGGCAGATATTGTGGCTTCACAAAGTCACAAATAGGTCTCTAGGAAGCTAGGACATCACCCAGCCATAGACTGGTTCCAACTAGCTTTTTTTACAAGTGGGAAGGAAACAAGGGGTGTCTACTCTGACCATAAAAATGGTGGGGGGCCCACACCGACAAAAGCCATATGGGACAGGGGAGGCAGCAAGACAGGGAATTGGGCAAGGCTGAGTCGGAAAGCTCACTGGATCCAGCCCTGTGACTCAGCACTCCCTAGCTGGCAAAATTCAGATCTTTCCATTGCCACTCTCTACAAAAGCCTTTCTGGTAACAGCAAGAGCAGGGTGTGAAACTGATCACACAGTGCTGGTCAGGGCAAGTAGCACAAAGAGCCTGAAACGAGGTGATTAGATGCAGCAGAGAGACTCAAAGGAATGTGGCTTGCTCTTGGAGCTATATTGATCGGCTGCTAATACTTTCCAGAAATGTATGGCAATACAGGTAGCAGAAAAATCATGAGAAACGAATGCTAGATTGATCTAGGGCGAAAACGCATGGTTGCTTTATCCTCGTTTAATTCCTGTTTCATCCAGGGTTCAGCCTGGATCGATTGCGTGCGTTTCGCCTAATGTGCGTTCGATCCTGGCTAAAACAGGGATTAAAGGAGGATAAAACGACCATGCGTTTTCACCCCTAGAGACAAAGGGCGAAAGCGCACGGTCGCTTGAGCCTCCTTTCTTCCCTGTTCCAGCCAGGATTCAGCCAGGATCGAACGCACGTCCGTGCGTTCGATCCTGGCTGAATCCTGGCTGGAACAGGGAAGAAAGGAGGCTCAAGCGACCGTGCGTTTTCGCCCAAACTGTGGTCACTTATGCATGGTCGGTTTAGCCTCCTTTGTTCCCTGTTTCAGCCAGGATCAAAATAACCCGGGTTGGGTCAAACTGTATGCATTGGCTGGAATGATCAGGGACTAAACTGTGTGCAAATCGGGGGCACGAATACAGAAAAGCAGTCTCCCAAGTTCAAATCAGGTCCCACCCCTTTAATTGCTGCTCTGTAATTGGCTCACCTCGTGAGAGAACATTTCCTTCCCCCCAGACCCAACTGCCACATAAAAAAGCATTTTAAGAACAACAACAACAACAACAAAAACGGAGCCATTTGAAAGAGGGGCGGGCGAAATCCAAGCCTCCTTTTTAAAAAGCCTTTCTTTCTCTCAGAAAGAGCTCCCACTTGAATCCCTCCCTGCCTCTTTATGCACTTCTTCGTGATTGGCTGTGAGAGATGCCAATCTTCTATGCTTCCCTTATATGGCTATCAGCAAACAGAACAGAAGAGGGGTTTGGAAAGGGGGGAGCGAAGCTCAACCCGAGGCAGGCGTATGCACGCTCTTTCAATCTGGTTTGAGCCAGGAAAGACGGTTTGACTCGGGTAAGAAGAGGAATGGGAAAAGGCGAGTTCGTTTAAGGTCGAAACGGGGTTGAGCCGAAAAGGAATGAGGTAACGTGCATTTTCAAAAACTTGATCCTGACTGAAACAGGGAATGAAGGAGGCTAAACCGACCATGCATAAGTGACCTGTGTGTGTGTTAAGTGCCGTCAAGTCACTTCCCAATCATGGCGACCCTATGAATCAAAGTCCTCCAAAATGGGGATGTCCTAAAACAATTGACAAGTCAGCCCATTGGAAGCAATGGGAGAGGCTGCACAACCCATTGAAGATAATGGGAGAAGAGAGTGTTGGTTGACTTGCATTGACTCCGTTGAAAGACATTACAGCACAAAAACGGTTGCAAAGAAAATGTGGAATGGATTTCCCAGTAAGGTTTCTAAACCGTTCTGAGGTGGGGATGAGGGATTGAAATCCCCTGGGACCCACAGACTTGTCATTTGTTTTAGTACATCCCTATCTTTGACAGCCTTGCTCAGATCTTGCAAATTGAGGACCGTGGCTTCCTTTATAACAGGGGTGGGGAACCTTTTTCCTGCCAAGGGCCATTTGCACATTTATGACATCATTCAGGGGCCATACCAGGTGTAGATCTCCCGGTGGGGGGGGAGAGGCTAGGGTTGCCAGGTCTCCAGCCACCACCTGGAGGTTGGCAACCCCAGGGGAGGCCACACAGAGAAGGCCTGCAAGGCTCCTCTGCTCCCCCCCTCCCAGGTGGGAGGGCAGCCAGTGGTGGGCCCGAGCAAACGAGGTGCCATGGGGGCGCAGCCCACAGTCGATCGGCAAGGGAGGAAGGAAAACAGAGAAAAAGGGAGGGAGGGAGAAAGAGAGAAAAAGGGAGAAAGAAATGGAGGGGGAGAAAGAAAGAAAAGGACGGAGGGAGACGAAAGAGACAGAAAAAGGGAGAAAGAGAGGGAGAGAAAGGAGAAAGAGTGACAGAAAAAGAAGAAAAGAGAAAAGCCTTCCCACCCACACACACCTGCGCTCGCTGGCCCAGCGCGACTGGGCCCCAGTCTCCATGCCTTCCTCCCCAGAGTCCACAAAAGCCCCCCCGGAAGCCCGATCGACTCCCGCATGCATGCTCTGCCGCTGGGAGCCTCCGGTCTCTCCCCCCCCCTTGCTGCTCAACAGCCGACAGGCAGCAAGAGGGGCTTACAATGTGCCGCGGCATTCCTGTACGCTGCGGCTGTAGGGGGCAGCCTTGGGGGAAGCGTCCCTCTCCCTCCCCTCCCCTCTCGCCGACCAACAGCCGACAGTCGGCGAAAGGAGGTCCAAAGGGTGCTGCAGTACCCCAGTAAGACGCGGCTCCAGAAACACCCTCAGGGAGGGGGGCCCTGCGCCCCGCCTCCGCGGCAGGGCCCCAGAGCTTCTGAGGGCCACAAAAAATGTCCTCAGGGGCCGCATACGGCCCCCGGGCCTGAGGTTCCCCATCCCTGCTTTATAAAGTCAATCCATCTCTTGTTGGGTCTTCCTCTTTTCCTGCTGCCCTCAACCTTTCCAGAGACTTCTCATGACGTGACCAAAATATGATAGCTTCAGTTTAGTCATTTTAGCTTCTAGGGACAAACTAAGCGGTATAAAAGGACAAGGAGGCAAGACAGCATGTCCAGTATCCTCTGGAAACATGCTGTCTCAGCTCTATCTCCAATATCACGAGCCATATCAGCCAGTAGGGATGCCAGCTCCAGATTGGGAAATACCTGGAGATTCTGGGGGCAGAGCCTGAGGAGGGCGGGGTTTGGAAAGGAGAGGGACTTCAATGCCATAGAGTCCAGTTGCCAAAGCGGCCATTTTCTCCTGGGGAACTGATTTATATTGCCTGGAGTTGTAATAGCGGGAGATCTCCAGCCACCACCTGGAGGTTGGCAACCCTTTCAGCCAAGGCTGCTTGGACCCAAAACTGTTGACAGCCCATGAAGTTCACAGATAGGTTTCCTCTTCCTGCTCTCCACAGTAACCCACTTTGTGGGACTGGATGCCTAGTAATTGACAACTTCTTTCTCAGACTTTTCTTTGAGGTTGTCTTTCCCTCAGTATTTCTTCTTATTGGATCCTGACTAGCAGCAGCTATTGTTTCTTGTTTACTTCCACCCCTGACTGAGAAAATATCAATATTCCATTTTGCCCTCCCCTCAAACATACCCTAGTACTTTCTATAATTGTTTTTAGAAGGCATTTATGGACTTCCTGGTTGTAAGAAACTGAAGCCAAATCTCTGACAGTTGCTTATTTTATCTTTATATATGTTATATTTATAGTCCACCTTTTCTCCTTCATGGAGTTCAAGTTTTGACTTCTGGTCATCTATTAAATCAGCGCAGGTCAGAGAATAACTCGTCTGTGTCATCCTGAGCTGCTTTCAGATGTTGGCCTTTTTTGAGTTCTTGCAAGTGATTTTGCAAATTGGCAAAACTACTTTGGCAGAACTACATGTACTGTGTAATCACTGTGAGAGCACAAGAATCATCCACTTGGGAAGAGGAAAGAATAGGAAGCAGATACATAATGCATGCACATTTTATTTAGGCATGGCAAACTTCTGAGCTATTGTAGAAGCGGAGGTAGAAAACTAGAAAAGCTTAAAGTAATTGCTCTCCTGTTTCCAAACATAAAGTGCGTGAAGAGGGGAAAAAACAACCCTTAATAATAATTTTAAAAAAAACCCAAAAAGGGCGATGATAAAGCCAAATCTGCCAATTTTATATTTTGTTGACAGTAGGACTCCTGGCTCTCTCTTAATTCCCGCAAGATGTATGAAACCTTTTCTTTGACCTTTATTTTGGACTTGATAAAGAATCCATGGATTATATTTTCTTTGAATCTTTATTTTCTGTTCTTTTAAAAAGCACACAAGGATCCAGAGGTCTTCCATCATAGAAAGGTTTATTGTAAAAATGTGATACCTGGTTGTTCTAGACTGAGTACAGTTCCTAAAAGAGCAGACATTGTTTTGGTGCTCTATAAGTACAAGTGGGGAACCTGCAAAGACTTGCAGGGGGTGGGAATCTTATTTTCCCCTCCCCCATATTTCCTCCTTTCTTTCCCTGAAAGCCTCCATAGCCTTTCCTCCTTTTCTTGCTGTGTCCTTTTCTCCTTTTCTCCTTGCTCCTTGCTTTCTCCTTGCTCCTTTTCTTGGAATACTGTGTCCAGTTTTGGGCTCCACAATTTAAGAAGGATGTTGACAAGTTGGAGTGTGTCCAGAGGAGGGTGACCAGAATGGTCAAAGGTCTGGTATCCATGCCTTATGAGGAGAGACTTAGGGAGTTGGGTTTGTTTAGTTTGGAGAAGAGAAGGTTGAGGGGAGACATGATAGCCATGTTTAAATATTTGAAGGGATGTCATGTTGATGAGGGAACTAGCTTGTTCTCTGTTGCTTCAGAGACTAGGACACAGAGTAATGGATTTAAACTAATAGAAAAGCGATTCCACTTAAACATTAGGAAGAACTTTCTGACGGTGAGGGCTGTTTGACGGTGGAATGTGCTGCCTCAGAGGGTGGTCGAGTCCTCGTCTTTGGAGGTCTTTAAGCAGAGGCTAGATGGCCATCTGTTGGGAGTGCTTTGATTGTGGGATCCTGCATGGCAGGGGGAGGGTTGGGGTCACTGGGGATGTGGGGGAAGGTAGTCGTTAATTTCCTGCATTGTGCAGGGGGTTGGACTAGATGACCCTGGTGGTCCCTTCCAACTCTATGATTCTATGATTCTTGCTTCCTTTTCCCTGACCCACCCACCAGCCAACCTACCTTTATCCATCCCCGTCTTCAGCTTTCCTTCTTTTCCTCCCCCTCGTATAGGGTTGCCAACCTCCAGATACTAGCTGGAGATCTCCTGCTACTACAACTGATCTCCAGCCGATAGAGATCAGTTCCCCGGAGAAAATGGCTGCTTTGGCAATTGGACTCTATGGCATTGAAGTCCCTCCCCTCCCCAAACCACATCTGCCTCAGGCTCTGCCCCCAAAAAACCTCCCACTGGTGGCAAAGAGGAACATGGCAGCCCTGCTTTTGTAGCCTCTACCCAGGAAAACTATGGCACAGTTGCAAGGCCTGGCCTACTTACATGTTGGGGAATCTGAAAGGACTTTTGGGGGTCATTAGTTCCCCTTGTATCCCCTTTCCCATACTACTTCCTCTTTCCCACTTCCTTGCAACCCCTATATCCTCTCTCCTTTCCCTGCTTCCTTGTCTTCTTCCTACTCACCAACCAACCACTGACCTTTTTGTTGCAGAGATGTAAGGAAGAATGTGCAAGCAGATTTTGTCCCGCTTGCCTGGGAAGGAATGGGAGAGGGGAGAATCTGCAAGACTGAGAGAGGTGAGTTAGCGAATCCTAGGGCTGTTGATTTGGTAAAAACTGAACCGGAAAAATACTGAATAAATGCAAATTCCGTAAATTTCTGGTTCGGGTTTTCCGAGTCCACAAAATTCGGGAGGTTGGCAAAGCCGAATTTGCCATTCCAGAATATCCTGCTTTCTGCAGCTCCTGTGGGGACATTTTTACAGGTAGAGGTCCCAAATTTTCAGGATAGCTAGAAGGGACTCTCCTTGCAAGAACACCCACGTTTGGTAAATATTGGGTCAGGGGGTCTGGAGTTATGGGGTCTGGAAGGGGTTGCCCCATCCTCCATTCAAATGCTTTGGCAGACGCTGTAATATGATCTTACCAATGTATCTGAAAGGAGAATCTGGGCTTTAAACGGTGGGTGGGAAAGTTTGCCCAGGGGGCCTTCATAGAGATACAATGTGATACACTTTAATAATCTATGGAGGTGTGGGGTAAACTTAACCACCGTTTAAAGCCCAGCTTCTCCATTCAGATACATTGCAAACATCACATTAAAGAGTCTGAACACAGCCACTTTGCCAATGCATTTAAATGGAGGAGGATTGGGTGACCCCTTCCAGACCACATAACACTGGATCCCCTGACCCAATCTTTACCAAACTTGGGGGTTCTTGCAAGGCAAGTCCCTTCTAGCTACCCTGAAAATTTGGGACCTCTGCCTGTAAAAATGCCCCTGCAGGAGCCGCGAAAAGCTGCAAAATGCATTTGATGTGTTTAAATGGCCGAATTATTTGGGAATCCCGAATTTAAAGCCGAATTCCCACCTATACCGGTAAAGGGGAATTCGGCATTTAGGTTTTCCCGAATAAAAAAAGGCCATTTAAACCCGAAACAGAATTAAACCGATTATGTTTTGTTTTCAACAGCCCTAGCGAATCCCTAACTGACCGTTCTGTTCTGTCCGATTACATTTTCCCCTTTGTAGGGTTGCCTTTGTAGGGTTGCCAACTTCCAGGTACTAGCTGGCGATCTCCTGCTATTACTACTGATCTCTAGCCGATAGAGATCAGTTGCCCTGGAGAAAATGGCCGCTTTGGCAATTGGACTCTATGGCATTGAAGTCCCTCCCCTTCCCAAACCCCACCTTCATCAGGCTCCACCCCAAAAACCTCCCACTGGTGGTGGAGAGGGACTGGGAACCCTAGTTCTTTGCATCTGTCTTGTTTGTGTCTGTCCTCTTCCATGTTCACAGTGATAACTGAAAATACTGGGCATAAAACCTGGGGGAGATTTATAGTATTTGGGGATTGTCTCCTTGATTTGCAGTGGGATAATTGCCTCAATAGTAAGTAGGGCCATCAGGGAGGAAGAGTATAAATAAAATGAATGCCCTATTTTGGATTGTTGCCTAATGAGTACGTAAGCCAAGGATAGACCTCCCCCCCAAATTAAGCGAATGTGTGTCATGTGCCTTGTGCTACGCATTGTGTTTCTGTACACTTATTTTCAAAATGAGGTAGGTGGAGCTGAGGGAGCTCAAAGAGAGCTGTGACTAGCTCAGGGTCACCCAGCTGGCTTCGTGTGTAGGAGTGGGAAAACAAATCCAGTTCACCAGATTAGCCTCCGCTGCTCATGTGGAGGAGTGGGGAAACAAACCCGGTTCTCCAGATCAGAGTCCACCGCTCCAAGCCACCACTGTTAACCACTACACCACGCTGGCTGTCATGGCAGGGGGAAGTGAGAAAATCACACTCCGTGGGTGGAAGTCCTTCTGGCCATGGAAATGTTAGTCTTGACCCAACCCTAAGTGTGGCATAAAGAGCAATATGGTGTTTGGAGTGTCATGGTGGGGCTAGGGAGACCTGGGTTGAAATTGCCACTCAGCCATAAAACTCATTGGTGTCTAGTCACTTCCTCTCAGACTAACCTACTTCACAGGGTTGTTGTGAGGAGAAAGTGAAAAGGGTCGTATGAACTATGCTGAGCTTGGGGAAAGTTGGGGTGAAAATGTGACAGATAAATGCCATTTCTTACACTACTTCATGTCACAGCACCAAGATAAGGCTACTGTTCTGGTTCATAAAACCAAGAATTGCTCAGGTTTGTACTTCCTTGCATTTTTTAAATTATCAAACAAACAAAAAGCCCCAGTCTGCAGCTACCAACAGCTATGAAATATTGTCTTCACAGCTGCCTCCAAAACATGCTGTTCCATTTGTTACTCCTCTCTGGATCATTTACATTCCTATCTCAAATTATTTCATATACAAATGGGGCCTTTGCTTCATATTCCATTTAATTATACAGCATTGTACTGTGTCCACTTCTCTAAATCTGCCATTATCGTTGAAACCAATTGTTTGTGTGACATGAGCCTGGCTTCTTACTTTGCCTAGAAATCTTGTTTGACAAAAATGGACAAATTGGATTACATATGCAGCAGCTCCGTTCTAATTTGCAGGAATAGCAAGCAGCATCACCTTCCCTGGTAGTGTACCGGTGGGCTTTTCATTTTAATCAGGAGTGGAAGCACTGTTTGATTCACTCACCTTGAACACCATCAGCCTATCTAAAAGGAATTCTTGATGAGGCTGGGGTAGACCTGTGCTCAGAAGATGTGGCGGTAGTATGTCGAACTTCCATTGTAGCTGTGAAAAGTCTTTGAAGAAGAATACTATTGCAGGGAACATTAAGTGGCGATGATGCTATTTTCATACCCAGGGATAACTTCATAGGAGAGTTTGAATGGAAGAAAATATATTTGTAGCCTATAATGGCACTCCTTGATTTCTCCCAGCAACATGAGCTGAAGTTATAATTTGGCAGTGCTTTGCAGAGTTATCAACTTCTTTGTATAATAAACAAGTTAGAAGTTGCTCAAAGGCCTCAGAACCCCCTCATCCATCACAGACTGACAAAAAGCGATCATGATTGTTGTCAGCTACCATGTGACGCAACCTTTGTTGGTAGGGTTAGGGTTGCCACTTCCTGTCTTAACAATAGTTCTTAAATCAGCTCTTTACAGTGTATATTCCAGGAAACCCTGGTGTTTTTCAGATGCTTATCTTCTTCAGGAGACTGGTCACTGACATCTTGTTATATATTTGATTTAAGCGAGGCAATGCAGAAGTTCTAGCTTGGCCAATGTATTAGACCCACTGAATATACACCATGCAACGGAATGTATTAATTGTACAGACTGTTTCCATGAAAAGTATTGTCTTCAAGTTTACATTGGTTGATATGGGAGTTCTTTCTGGGATGGTTAATCTTTGCTGTCTTGTTTATATACAATTCAGTATTTCACACGATGAAACTATTTATTTATGTGAACTACTTATCAACTTCCTTAACATCTGAAGATGCTCTAACCTGTGGTGTTCTAGTTAAAATCAGATGAAACAATTTCCACTTTGTTAGTTAAAAACCTTGCAGTGGATAGAAGAGTAACCCCCCCCAAAAAAATAGTAATTGCCACCCATCTTTAAAATCTAAGTCAAAAGTTTCAATCCATTCTGAAAGGTCTGAAGGGGGGATGCCGCTCTCACCTCTTGAGGAAGAGAGTTCCAGAGTGTGGGGTGCTGACAGAAAAATCCCTCCTGGGGGTCCCAACCAATCTAGCCTCAGGTAATGCTGGTTCCTGCATTCCATAACTAGCAGTAATAGGATCTCAGTTAACAGGTGTTGGGAATAAACTTTCTCTGTTAAAGAATTCGGAAAAATGCTGCTATACAGAATCGACCATATGTGAGCTGGTCTTAGTCGGCATAAGGTACCTTCATGTGCTGCTGTTGCACGCCAAATATTTTGTTGCAGAGATAAGTATGGTTGCTTTAGCCTCCTTTATTCCCTGTTTCAGCCAGGATTCAGCCAGGATCGAATGCACGTTTGGCGAAACGCATGCGCTCGATCCTGGCTGAATCCTGGCTGAAACAAGGAATAAAGGAGGCTAAAGCGACCATGCGTTTTTGCCCTATGAGTGCCTAGAAATACTTCTTGCATCCCCTGACAATGTGTAGCCGCCGGGTGCTTTTCCTATAACTCCCAGCGAGCAAAAGGAGTTTTTCTGGATTTAAAAGTGTAAGACTTTAATAGAACCCTAGAGGGGAAAAATACCATAAGACTTTACCTTTGGATAAACCTAAAGCACACATTCTGGCCTTCATTTTTTCCGCTTCCTACAATCAATACCTGTACTTAAAGTCCCCACTTGCCCTATTAAAGTATATATCAGAAACATAATTACCATGTTAATAAGGTTTTATAGCAGCTTGAAAGCACTCTGGTGGTTTGCATGGTTTGTTTGTGTAGAATACTACACAAATATCATACCTAATAATAATGTAAGCCTGAGATGTGTATGGAGGGAGGAAAAAATTTAATTCACCAGCAGTATCTTGTTACTGTCTTACTTGTTCCAGTCTTGACCTATTATTAGATAGCACAGTGCCTTCCCAGGAGATGCACAGTTCACCTGCTGGGTCATAAAAGTTAGCAGCTACTTCATTAATGTTGCCTAACAGTCTGTAAATTGTTTTCCGGTGTACTGGTAAGCGGTTAACCTCTCTTGTTGCCACAACAGGTGGGTACATAGACGTGGGCCACTTATTGTAGGGTTTGATGTTTGTCTGATGTGAATTTCACCTCCTCCTGCCTATGCTGTATCCATTCTCAACCCATGTTGGCCCTTTGCCATCTGTATAATTAGCAAGAGGCATTGGTGTAACCCCGTCGTAGCCCGTGGCTTATGTTTTCTTCAGGATTAGCCCTCATATGTAAATTAAACCATTTGGCACTGTCCAGGTGGATTAGGTCTGGATACATTGTCAATATTAGTCTGTTTGGCATCCTTTTATTGGTCTTTCATGGCTGAGGTTAAAAAAAACCCGCTTCAGTATTTGTATAAAATTCTGATAACGTCAGGGAGAAGTATTTGCTTTTGTAATATTTATCATCCTGGATTCAGGTACCGTAGTGTTGACTTTTGGTCTGGGCTTTGTCTGTTAGCCAGAGAAGGGGACAAATGACAGCCAACACCAGTGTGGTCCTTGTGACTTTGGTCCCCTCAGGGATATGCTAGAGACCCCTTTCATTTAAAAAAAATGCTATTTGACTTAAAGATATTTAAGGGGAAATATGCTGGCAGTATCCTGCCAATTGTTCAGAAACTGAACAGAAAGACACCAAGATGATTGTTAAGCACATGAAGTATTCGTCGTAATCATCATTATTACTTATTTCTGGCTACAGGCTTGGCCTGAGATGAGCACAGCTTGGAGTGGGGAAACCAGTCATGAAACTGGTTCATTCAAGAAGCTCACTGGGTTAATAAGTAGTCACGACTATCTCAGCCTACTCAATATCAAAGAATTAGTGTGAGGATTAAATAGGAGCGGATGGAAAGAAAGACACGTTGCAAACTTCTTGTAAGTAAACCTGGATAAAGAATAGGGTATCTGCTGGCAGAAGGGTTGGGGTGGGGATATGGTAGGGCTGGCATCAGGAGTGTGATGATGTCACTTCTGGGAAAAACTGTGAACTGAATTTTCAGTGATTCTTAGAGTTATTGCCATTGCTTCCAGGTTTCTCGCAAAAGTGACAGCATCACTCATAATGCCAGTGAGTTTTTAACACACACACACCCCGCATCACCACTTGGAACAGTGACAGGCAACAGGAGCTCGGGGCAGGCGTGAAAACAAATATATTAGTACAATACGGTGATCCAGGGAAGTCAGCATGGATTTGTCCCCAACTGGTCATGCCAGACCAACCTTGTTTCTTTCTTTGATCGAGCGATGAGCTTACTGGATCCAGGGAATGCTGTCGATGTTGTTTACCTGGATTTCAGTCAAGCTTTTGATAGGGTTTTTTTAAAAACATTTTAACTCAATTTATACCTTGTCCTTTCCCATCCCATCTTGGGCTCAGGGCGGCTTCCAGCAATTACATACCATACAATATACATTAAAACAGTTAAAAAGCCAATTTATAACATATACAGTACAGATTAAAATGGCTGTCTAATTTGTACAAAAATGAGGGACACATATACTGGATAGGGGACACACTTCCAGGTAGCAATGTGTGTGGGGTACAGGTGGACTGTAAGCTAAACATGAGCAGCCAGTGTAATGCAGTGGCAAAAAAGGCTAATGTGATCTTGGGGTGTATCAACAGAGGCATAACATCCAAATTGCAAGATGTCATAGTTCTGCTGTACACTGCATTGGTTCCGCTGCACCTGGAGTACTGTGCAGTGGGCGCAATTCTAGAGGATGTAGACAGAATGGAATGGGTATAGAGGAGAGCAATGAGGATGGTCAGGGGCCTGGAGACCAATCCCTATGGGGAAAGGCTGATGAAGTTGGGAATGTTTTGTCTGGGAAGAGGAGGTTGAGGGGGGACATGATTGCTCTCTTTAAGTATTTGAAGGGCTGTCACTTAGAGGAGGGCAGGGAGCTGTTCCGTTGGCAGCAGAGGACAGGACTCACAATAATAGGTTTGAATTACAGGCAGAAAACCACCATCTAGATATTAGGGGAAATTTTTTTTACAATAAAAATAGTTAATCAGTGGAATTGGGTCCCTAGGGCAGTGGTGAGCTCCCCCTCACTGGGAGTCTTCAAGCAGTGGCTGGACAAACACTTGTCAGGGATGCTCTAGGCTGATCCTGCATTAAGCATGGGGTTGGACTAGATCAGGGGTGGGGAACCTTTTTCCTGCCAAGGGCCATTTGCACATATATAACATCATTCGGGGGCCACACCAGGTGTAGATCTCCTGGTGGTGGTGGGGAGAGGCTAGGGTTGCCAGGTCTCCGGCCACCACCTGGAGGTTGGCAACCACAGGGGAGGCCATGCAGAGAAGGCCTGGAGGGCTCCCCCGGTCCTCCCCCCCCCCCGGCGGGAGGGCAGCCAGCGGTGGGCCCGAGCAAACGAGGCGCCAGGGAGGCGCAGCCCACGGTCAATCGGCAAGGGAGGAAGGAAGGAAGACAGAGAAAGAGGAAAAGGGAGAGAGGGAGAAAGACGGAAAGAGGGGGAGAAGACAAAGAAAGAGACAGAAAGAGAGGGAGACAGAAAAGATTTCCCACACACACACACACCCGCTGGCCCCACGCGACCTGGCCCCAGGCTCTATGCCTTCCCCACCCCAGAGTCTACAAAAGGCCCCCTGAAGCCCGATCGGCTCCTGCGTGCATGCTCTGCCGCCGGGAACCGAGGGCCTCTTCCCCCACCCCTCGCTGCTCAACAGCCGACAGGCAGCAAGAGGGGCTTACAGTGTGCCCCGGCGTTCCTGCATGCTGCGGCTATAGGGGGCAACCTTGGGGGAAGCGTCCCTCCCCCTCCTCTCGCCGACCAACAGCCATCAGTCAGCGAGAGGACGTCCAAAGGGCACTGCAGCACCCCTGCAAGCGGTGGCCCCAGGAACACCCTCAGGGAGGGCCGCCCTATGCCGTGCCTCTGCGGCGGGCCCCCGGAGCTCCTGAGGGCCACAAAAAATGTCATCGGGGGCCGCATACGGCCCCCGGGCCTGAGGTTCCCCATCCCTGGACTAGATGGTCTGTATGGCCCCTTCCAATTCTATAACCTTTGACACTTTCCCATTTCTAGTGGATGAAGGAACATAATTTGCATTCTTCTGCTAGATGCCCACAATGGATGCCAGCACTCCAGCTTTTCTTGTGGTCTTGCTCATGCTGCAGTTATCATAAGGATGAGGGTGGTAGGACTGTGTTAGCAGTTACCACAACCACCAGGGGCAGGAGACTGGGTTGGCCCCAAGGCAGGGATTACCCAACTATTAAATGCAGTTCATATACCACACATAAAAACACATACCTGTCCATCATGAGAAGAAGCATGAAGGCGCTGTAGCCATGAATAACATGTAAACCCTTTGGCTGGCACGTCATTCCTTCCCATTCATCCCCCCACCCCTTGACCTGCTTGCTTTCCCAGTATAGTACCTCACAGGGCATTGCTCTAATTAAAGCTCCTAACAGCCAGCTGTAGAAGGAAAGTCCTCACAGCTGCTTCAACCTACTTGCTCCATTAGCACTGACATATAACTTACACTGTGCAAAATGTTCAGTCTCTTCTAGAAAACAAATTCAGCTTTTTTTTTTGTCATGATGTTAGTAAGAACCCTAAATGCTAAGGTTAAAGTAATAGTCACTGATGCAGTTAGAAGTTGGCAATTTGGGTGCATGGTTTGGAAAATGGGTTTTCATTTTCTGATGAGGGAAAGAGTTATACTCCAGAGGCTTTGTCTGGAAGAAATGTTAGTAGGATGAGTGGCTAGCATTTGGGTCCCTTAGCCTGGCTGTCCCTTTCATTAGCTGGCATGCAGGCCTCTCCAGTTTTGAGAGTCAAGATCTCATTCAGGGAGAGAGGCTGAGATTTTATTTGTAACACTTAAGTTAGTGAAAGGATAATAAGTCAGGTTGTGATGAGTTTCATTTTAGAAATAATCAAGGGTTTGTATTCACCAGCTAGTTTCAGAATAAATTTGCTAATTTTACCCCAATATTAATGTCTCTGTTATATCTGAGTCAGGAAATGCATATAAAGTATATATTTTTATATAATATGTTTTGCTTCCACTGTTCTTGCTGCTTCCCTGATGGTGTGTTTTTTAAACTTTCATGTTTAATGCTAAGAAGGTCATGCCCTTCGAAGTAATCCTAAGGAGGTCTACTCAGAAGCAAGTCCCATTCTATTCAAAGGGGCTTACTCCCAGGAAAGTGTGTGAAAGCAAAGCTGAGTCTGCGCAGTGGAATTCTATGGGCTGGCTGCTTGAGGAATAAGTTCACACTGAGCCTTGTTATTTAGAAAATAAACAGAAGTTCTTTATCGTAAGAGAACTCCATACTAGATAGGAAAGACAGAGTAAAGGCTTCTAGCTAGCTATCTAAATTAGGATGAAGAAAGATTGTAGAAAGCATGTCCAGCCCACATGATGGACAGAGCAAGGGAGAGAGAGGAAGTGACTGGAAGGAAGGAAACTTGAAGAAAAGCATTTGGGGAGAGTGATAGAGTGCCCCTCCGGTGTGATGCCAGTGCTTCCACATTGCACCAGAAGTGACGTCATCGTGTGTTCCCCTGATCGCCACCCCCGATACCCACTAATCCCAGATCTCCTCCCAGTTGCCAGGAGGGTCCTGGCAACCCTAACAATTGTGCTTGGACATTATGCTATTGTTGCACTACTATAGCAATCATTCACAATTGAATTGGCCTGGCCATACAGAGAAATCCAGTTCTGAATCACGGCTATAGCACAACAACAGTGCAGTATCCATCCACATGTGGACACAACTGGAAAGTTTCTTGCCTAAATCTTCCTCAGGAATTTGTGGCTGTGATGACATTTGAACTGGGGACCTCCTCCTAGTTGCTTCCCTGTTAGCCACCAGAGGATTCCTGCTAGTTTTTATCCTGTATATTGTTTCAGTTGTAAGCTATTTCATGAACTAGGATATGGGATGGTATAATATAGCACAATCTCATCAGATCTTGGATGCTAAGCAGGGTCAGTACTTGATTGGGAGATAGGGTTGTCAGCTCTGGGTTGGAAAATACTTGGAGATTTTTGGGGCAGAGCCTGAGGAGAGTGGGGTTTGGGGAGAGGAGAGACATCAATGAGGTAAAATGCCATCGAATCCACCTTCGAAAGCGGCCATTTTCTCCAGGTGAACTGATTTCTATCACCTGGAAATCAGTTGTAATCCCAGGAGATCTCCAACTACTACCTGGGAGTTGGCAACCCTAATGGGACACCACAAGGAAGACTTTGCAGAGGAAGGCAATGGCCAACCACCTCTGCTTAATCACTTGCTTTAAAAATGCTCTGGGGTTGCCATAAGTTGACTGCGACTTGATGGCACTTAACACACACACACATCTTGTGAACTTTGTTTCAGACATTTCTAGCACACAGTCTTGACCAAAAGTAAAAATAAAAGCAAGTAAACAAGGTATGTTCAGTATGTGCAGATCCTGGAGTGCTTTGAACTTTAAAGTCTTAATTATTTTGCTCTTTGTGCACAAACCAAAATAAGAAAAGTCTATGAATACAACCCAGTGATTTCAAATGTTTTCCTGTATAATAAGCAATTGACAAGTTTGCACTTTTGGTGATAAATGACTACTTGCCCTTTCTAGAAAACAACGTATGATGAATTCTCTCATCATCCCTTAAAGGGAGCAAAGGCCGTATAGAGAACCATTCAGTGTGCCTACAGAATTGGAAGGTAAGTGTCCATTCCAACAGCGTACAACTCTTGCATATTTCTTGTCTTCAAGCAATGAGGTACTCGGATGTCTAAGTGTTTGAAAGTATACTAACTTTAATAATGGTTTCAACATATGTAAGTATATATTTCATTCAAGAGACAGTAAGAATTGAAATGGATGTGGGACTTGTTTTCAAGGTGGTCCTTGCAGTATACCTAAGAACAAGAGAGAGACCCTTGAGATAAATCCAAGAATCCATTTAGTTCAGCATCCAGTTTCTATAAGAAGCTTCCAGGAAGTCAACAGACTAGGCAGGAAAGCATTCCTTTGCCCACAGCAAGCAACAGGTATCCAGAGGTAGACTGCCTCCTAAAATGGAGGTTTCACTGAGTGGTCATGGCTAATCACCATCCACAATCTAACCCTTATTAAAATTATCTTTGCTATTGACCCTCACTATATCATTGTAGCAATGAATTGTGTAAATTAATTATGCACTCTGTGACAAAATACTTTTTTCCTGTCTGTTCACTGTGTGGTGCAAGTTCTAGAACAGTAAATGAGAGAAAAATATTCTAACTCCTTTCTCTGCACCATTCATAACCCCTTATCATGTTCATTTGGAAATTAAAGAATCAGATACATAATTTTTTTAAAAAATGTGATGTTGTGTGTGAGTTATGTGCTATCAAGTCGTTTCTGACTTACAGCAACTCTATGAATCAATGACCTCCGAAACATCCTATCATTTGCTCAGATCTTGCAAACTGAGGGCCGTGGCTTCCTTTATCAAGTCAGTCCATCTCATGTTGGGTCTTCCTCTTTTCCTGCTGCCTTCAACTTTTCCTGACATTATTGTCTTTCCCAATGAGTCTTGTCTTCTCACGATGTGACCAAAGTACGATAGCCTCAGTTTAGTTGTTTTAGCTTCTAGGGAGAGTTCAGGCTTGATTTGATCTAGAACCCACTGACTTGTCTTTTTGCTCCTCTATGGTATCCTTAAAACTCTTCTTGTGATGTTATACAAAAAAATATGTTATTTGTTAAAATTACTTAAGAGATTTCCTCATCATTCTGGCGCTTTGATGTCTCTAAAGTGTTCTGCCCGCCGATACAGGTGGATGTGTAATTAATCGTCAAATGAGTTGCATAAATTGGGATTTGCCAAATGTGTTTATCAGAGTGCTCTTGAGAATAGTTTTTTTTAAAAAATGAATAATATTTTCCGTAGTGTATTGCACAAAGCACCATGTAAGGGTTTTGTGCATGAACAGCTCTGCAGAAATGCAACCGAGGAAGCGTTCCCCATCGCTTCTTCTCCATGCTGGGAAAAGATAGACACGCTGAATTTCTGTCGAAAAAAAGATAGTTGCTGTTATTCAGAGGTAGGAGCAATGTGGATTTCCAGTCGCTGCTGCACTGCTGAGCATCCAGGGAGACTTGACGGGGAGCCCGGCTCAGTTTTGTGTACAAATAAACCAAGACCTTAGTACGCACACCCGAGTCACAGCTAAAGCTTGTACCAGGACCCAGCTGTCCATTGTAATTGTGGCAGCGCTTCCAGCTGTGTGTGTTGTTCGGCTCCATGTGTTTTAAGCAGGAATGTTTCCAGTAGTCGAGAAAAGGGTGAAAGTTCGCACCACGGTTGGTACTAGTTACCGCTTGATGGACTGAAGCTCAGTGCGACAGGGCCACAAACAGAAAACAGAATGCATTAGAATGGTACCTAATCGCCTCATTGTGTTTGCCTGCTGTGTGTCTCCATAGCACAGCTGTAGGGTGTCCCCCTCCCCTGCACAGAGCCCAGCAAATGCTGCAGAGCTAATATAGTTGCTCTCTGTGGAATTAGGCTGCCTTCACACCTCACCAACTAAGTTGTCAGAATGCTTTTTTTTAAACCTGCTGATGTGAGACATAAAATGCATTCATGGGGATTCTCACTTCCTGGACTGAATTGGCGGTTTGCAAACATTAGCATTCTGTAAATGGGCATCGTACATAAGCCGTCCTTGTAAATAAGGCCACCAAAGCAACTAGCCTGTCAACTTGTTTAGGAGCCTGTTTTCACAATCGCATCTGTTTTTATGGTTTGGAAAAAACAACAGCATGAGACTCAGCATGTTTAATGCTTCCCATCCTCGTTCTCTAAAACTGGTCTTTCTTGCCACAGGTGACCAGACAAATGGCTGTGTGATGCCAGCGTGCAATGCTCATCTTGAAAATTTGGACCCATGCATAAAGCAGATAACCAGCACTGCCCTTTTCACCAGATTTGTAACATTCAGATTACGACTGCAGCTGCTCTCCATCTGATCTTCTGCCCTCTTGCTCATCACCCATGTCTCAACTCTGAAATCAAATTCCTCCATCTCTAATCCCATTCTTTGCTCCTTTGACTCCCCTCCATTCTGATGTCTTCATCACTTCCTCCCATTCCCCTGTCCCTTCCTTTGTTCTCTCTCATTATTAAACCTCTCTGTCCCCTGGAATCTCTGTCCCCTGCTTCTAGCAAACTCAAATCTTCAAACACCCTCGGCATAACATTACTCTCCTCTTCTTCTGCCGTCCCATCCCCTTTCTGTTGCTGATGGACACACTTCTGAATAGCATGTGAATATGGGAGTTGCTGCTTTCCCTGGGAGGTGCTTTTTTAAATATACCAATCAAATGAAGAAAAATCAAAGCAGTGCTATGTGGCGCTTTGCAGAGAGCCTATGTGCATGAGTGGACATTAATCCACCCACTGCCTGGTGCATTGTGAAACTGAGCTGACAATGGAGAGCGCATGGCATTTTATGGGCTGTTGCCAATGTGATGTGCTCTCTCGCCCATAATACACTGACCAGCCCCCCCCCACACACACACACACCGTTACTGTGCTAGTAAACATAATATTTGGCAGAGAAGGAAGGAACATGCATTGTGTTTCTGGTGATGGAGGTGCATTGTGCCCCTTCTAAGCGCCTAATACATATTTGAAAACCATATGGGTCAGGAGGATATGGGATCCAGATGGCATGGCAATGCATTTTGTGCCATTTTTCATAAGTGTGGTGTAGAGAGCCAGTGTGGTATAGTGGTTAAGAGCGGTGGTTTGGAGCGTTGGACTCTGATCTGGAGAACTGGGTTTGATTCCCCACTCCTCCACATGAGCTGCGGAGGCTAATCTGGTGAACTGGATTTGTTTCCCCACTCCTACACATGAAGCCAGCTGGGTGACCTTGGGCTAGTTACACTTTCTCAGAAGGTGATTGTAAGTTGGTTTGATTCTTCTGCTGCTGCTGCTTTGTGTGTGCTTGTGCCCCTTTTTAAATCCCTTCAACAAAACCCCTTTCTTTTTGATACAAATGTTTTCTTTATTGAAAGCTTTTTCCACTGATTTGCTCATCCCCTGTATACATTTGGCCAAGGTTTCGACTGATGACCTCTCGCAGTGCTCTAAGTAGCTCCGTAGCTAAATTCCCCCACTAAAACCAGGAGACCCCATTTAATTCCCTTAACAATCTGAGTAATAAAATTTATTTTTACCTATTTAGGGGAGAGGCTGTGGCTCGGTGGTAGAGCATCTGCTTGGCATGCAGAAGTCCCCGGTTCAATCCCCGGCATCTCCAGTTAAAGGGACTAGGCAAGTAGGTCATGTGAAAGACCTCTGCCCTGAGACCCGGCCTGGAGAGCTGCTGCTGGGCTGAGTAGACAATACTGACTTTGGTGGACCGAGGGTCTGATTCAGTATAAGGCAGCTTCATGTGTTCATGTATTTTGCACCATCAGACTTGGCCTCATTTTTTTTATCTCCTGTGACTGGTGAGGCCCTTTTATTTCTCCTCGCATTTCCAGTGATGACAGAGATGCAGCCCTAAAACCTCCCTTTTGCAAAGTACATAATGTTGAGTTCTTACATGTTGTATTGATCGCTCAGTGTCTGCAACATCAAATAATAGCCTGCCTGTGGAAACTGCCATCACACACCAACCATTTCATCATTCCTCAACATTGCTTTAAAGGAAATATTTTCCACTGGAGGCATTTGTATGTTGCACCTTGAGTCTCCCATGTGTACATGCATGTGTGAATTACCCCTTATCTTTTCAGGCAAATAACCCTCCTTTCCTTGCTGTATATTATCTCCTATCACATTTTATCTGTTTCAGCAGTAAAAATGCATTTCATCATGTTTTATCTGCTTCTGATATATATCTTTTTTCCTGTTCTGATATATATCATATATCAGCTTCTGACTCCTGTCTTTTGTAAGATTATGCACGAGGTTTTGGAATGGAGAAGTAGGTTGTTGTACATATCTTGGCTTCTCTTACAAAAGGTTATTTGGAAGACCTCTTCTATAACGTATCCTTTACAACTTCAACGTGAGGGAAAGAGAAATTAATTGAAATACATACTTTTCACAAAAAATACCACACTTTACGTTAGAAAGTTGAATCATAAAAAAAAAACCACAGCACTATTTTAAAATGCATGTGGTTCTACAGTCAGAGAAAATGCGGCATGCTTCCTTTCCTAGCACTGAACATCCTGCAGAAATTAAAGGAAATCCTTTAAGGGGGGTGTTGAGTGGTATGAAGGTCATGAAAAGTTCAGCTCCAATTAATATTTTGAAGCCAAAAGCACATAGATGTTAGTAAATGTACTTGTAATGAAATACATCCCTTAAAAATATTGTAAGCAACATTTTATATGGCACATTTATGCACTCGGTTTGTACGCCAGGACAAAGGTAGCTTGCACCCTACAGGACTTCAATGAAAGCTTTCACATTGTCATTGCTTGCTGGCTGAGCAAGCTTCCTTCCTCAATAGGATGTCAGAGCAAACCCTCTTTGATGCTCAGGTTCATTCATATTGTTGCTAAGCTGTTCATGCTGCCATTAAAGCTATTTAAATAGCGGTGATGTAACTGTTTTGATAGAATACAAGTGAATAGCAAGGGATGCATTCCAGGCCAGACTATAAACCTAAAGGCACGGTTTGCTTGAGTGTACACTGCAGTTCCTAGCAGCCAATATGGAGCAGCGCCACAGAAGAAGCTAGGTGTTTAATCATTCCACCAAGCAAAGGGGAAGGGTCCAGTGCCCATAGGCAACAGCCAAGAAGTACGTCAAGCCTCTTTAGCCCTGATTTAGTTGTGTTGTCCAGAAAGCACAATGCAAAACGTAAATGGACAAAGGCACTTCTGTAGGGTTGCCAACCTCCAGGTGGTTAAATAAAAAAAGCTCTAGTGCTGAACATATAAGGTTAACCAAACAAACCGCACTTATGACCAAATTATTCCATTATCAAAAATATATTCTATCACAACAAATTATATCTACTACTATTACTAAGGTTCCAACAATGTTACAATATTACTAAGGTTCTGACAACCCCAAACTGGGGTTACGTTCACAGTTTGGGGTTGTCAGAACCTTAGTAATATCAGTAATAGGAGAATATATTCAGGCCCTGTTTCTATATCCCCAAGAGAAAATATATCAGTTTGCGGTTTTCTGATTTTGTGTTGAATTTCTTTTGACTATTCTTTTTTTTATTGTCACCTTGTGCTAGATTCTGAGTGCATAAATGTGTACCTTTTGTAGCTTTATATTAGACTAATGGTAAAGTGGTATGGTGGTGAAGCCCTGTGTTAGGATGCTAACCACTGGATTTGTAAATGGCAGCACTCAGTGGTGGAGTAAAATTCAGTTCCATCTTGTCTGGAGTGAATGTATATTCTCTTCATGTCAGCAATGATTGACACATTTGTTCCCCTGGTCTACAAATCATTAGACAACTCACCCATTTCCCCCCCCCCCATTTTTTGACACACATAGTGTATTTGTTTGCACGCTGGAATTAATTTTGTCTGAAAGAGGAAATGTGCAGTTTTCAAAACAAAACAAAACTTCCCTCTCCCATAATACTAGAACCCGAGGTCATCTGTTGAAGCTGAAGGGTGACAGATTCAAAACAGATAAAAGGAAGTATTTTTTCACACAACACATAGTTAAATTGTGGAACTCCCTGCCCCAAGATGTGGTGATGGCTGCCAACTTGGAAGGCTTTAAGAGGGGAGTGGACATATTCATGGAGGAAAGGGGTATTCATGGCTATTAGTTAAAATGGATACTAGTCATGCTGCATACCTATTCTCTCTGATATCAGAGGAGCATGCCTATTATATTCGGTGCTGTGGAACACAGGCAGGATGGTGCTGCTGCAGTCGCCTTGTTTGTGGGCTTCCTAGAGGCACCTGGTTGGCCACTGTGTGAGCAGACTGCTGGACTTGGTGGGCCTTAGTCTGATCCAGTAGGGCCTTTCTTATGTTCTTAAAACCCAAAATAAACGCACACAGATACCCTTGTAAGACACATAGAACAATAATTTGCTACAATATAATTTCAATACATCTTTGGACTGAAATATACTTCTGATGGATGTACTCATTATCAGTTTTGGCTGATAGGTTTTGTGCTATTTTGTGCTGTTTTATTAATTGCTGTATTGTACTGGTTTTATGAATGTGCTAATTTTATTATTAGGTATATTGCTGTGTAGGACTTTTAAAGATTTTGATTTTAAAGTTACTGCATTTTACTGCCTGCTTTAGTTCACTGCTGGATTATTTCCATTTTCATGTTGCAAACTGCCAAGAGTGCCATCAGTTGAGAGTTGTGGTCTCTACTTTAAATAAATAAATGTACTGAGTCGGACCCAAAAAGTTATACCAAATTTAAATCAAAGTATGCTTTAATCTCCCCCCACCAATCTTTCCCCACAGTTTCATTTATAAGTAAAAGGGAGAAATGCTTTCAAGTTGTAAGAATATATTTGACACTTCAGTATTATATATTTGACACTTCAGTGTTACGTACAAAATCTGAAGAAAGAGATGTGACCTGCATGCAATATTTGTATGGATCTATATCAGGGGTGGGGAACCTTTTTCCTGCCAAGGGCCATTTGCATATTTATAACATCATCCAGGGGCCATACCGGACATAGATCTCCCAGCGGGGGAGGGGCGGGGGAGGCAGGGGAGAGGCTAGGGTTGCCAAGTTCCTTTTTGCCATGAGTGGGAGGTTTTTTAGGTGGTGCCTGAGGAGGACGGGGTTTGGGGAGGGACTTCAGTGCCATAGAGTCCAATTGCCAAAGCGGCCATTTTCTCCAGGGCAACTGATCTCTATCGGCTGGAGATCACTTGTAATAGCAGGAGATCTCCAGCTAGTACTTGGAGATTGGCACCCCTAGTTCCTTAGTGTTTTCTCTCTACATATCAAGACAAATGGAAAGGTGTTTGGAGGGTGACTTGTGGGCAGTTCAAAGGTGGAATAGGACTGCACACCCCTCCACCTGAGGGTGCCGGAGAAGCAGCCGGAGGGAGGGAGAGAGGGAGGGAGAGAGAGATAAATGGAGCAAGGGAGAAAAAGAAAGAAAAGTAGGGAAAGAAAAGGACAGAGGGAGACAGAAAGAGGCTGGGAGGGGGCAGCTGTCAGCAGGGCAGGACACCGAGCCTCCACAGGAAGGGAAGGGTCTCCCGGTGCCCCATGCACTGTGGGCTGTTCTGCGCGCGCGCCCCACTTCTCTGCTGAGGGGGGAGGAGGCGGGGGGCCGTGTGTGTGTTTGGAAAAAGTGGGAAGCCTTTTCTGTCTCTGGCCATTCATGCACGGGAGGTTTTGCCTTGGATTTGCCGCTTTCCAGATGAACATTTTCCCCATCCGGATTCTCAAAACTCTGCATGGGGACTTATTGATGAGTTTTAAGAATTTGGATGGGGAAAATGTGCATCTACAGAGCAGCAAGTCCAAGGTAAAACCTCCCATGCATGAATGGCCAGAGACAGAAAAGGCTTCCCGCTTTTTCCAAACACACACGGCCCCTCGCCTCCTCCCCCCTCAGCAGAGAAGTGGGGCGCGCGCGCAGAACAGCCCGCAGCGCACGGGGCACCGGGAGACCCTTCCCTTCCTGCGGAGGCTCAGCGTCCTGCCCGGCTGACAGCTGCCCCCTCTCAGCTGAGCCCACCGCCAGCGAAGGAGGGGAGGGGAGGGAGGCGCCCCAGAGCCTCCGCCCTCCCAACTTCCTGCCCCGCAACTCACCAGCCACCAGCCTGACCGCCGCGCCCTTCGCCTGTGGGCCGGGCCGGGCCCCGCCGCCTCCCATGTGCCTGGAGTGATCAACAGGAGGAGGATCCCCCGCCTGGCTGGGCCTTGCCGCCACCTCCTCCACCCACCCCTTTCAGAGGAGGCCCAGTCTGGCGCGAAGGGAAGGAGGGAGGGAGCCCAGCCCAGCGCCCCTCTCTGCCTGCCTGCCTGCCTGGCTTGCCCAGGCCCCTAAGCCCCCCGCCCAGGGGGGGATCTCCCACCAGCCGGTCTGCCCCGAGGAGGGGCTCCTTCCTACCCACTTGCAAGGGGTGATGTGGCGGTGGGGCACAGCTTCAGTCTTGTGAGAGGCAAGCGGGGTGGGGCAGAGCCTCCTTCGCGCCCACACGCCAGCCACGCCCCTCTGCTCGCACAGGCCCAGAGGGCGCCGGAGAAGCCGCCGGCCATGCCGAGTGCTGGCGCTTGGCTTCTGTTCCCCACTCGCCCGGCCATCTGCGCACGCTCCAGCGGTGGCAATAGCGGTGGCTTCTGCGGGAGAATCCGCGGGCCGCCGCCAATGATGTCGCGGGCCGGATGCGGCCCGCGGGCCGGAGGTTCCTCACCCCTGATCTATATGCACACGTTTGTTTGTTTTTCATGTACAGGCTTAGCAACTTCCATAAAGAAGAATCTTTATGTGTTTATCAACCATGCTAAGACTAAGATAATCGCTTTTGGAAAGAAGTCCCACAGGTTTCGGTGGTATTTAGACAACAGTCCAATAGATCAGTTCCACAGCTTTAAAGACCTTGGGGTATTCTTGGAAAATCTTTCTTGGAAGGCTCATATGGAGATAACAAAGTCCTCAGAAGTGAGATTGGCTGGGGTGATTCAAGTTCTGTTGTGCAAAAGGTGGCTTCTTGATTGTTCCCACCTTGAAACTGCTCCAGAGTAGTCATTGTCCAACTCCTGTATGGGGCTGAGATCTGGGGTTGGGACGACAACATGGTATCAAGCCTGGAGATAATACAAAATTCCTTTTTCAGGAGAATTTTGATCTTGCCTCAGGGCACTCCAGCCACCCTTCTGGGAGCCGAAAATGGCTTGCCTTCTATTAGGGCTTGTGTCCATGTTGCCTTAAATAAATCCTGGGGGAAGTTGAAGAATTCTCCCTCTAGTCATCTCTCTAGCTCCAGAAAGACACCTTTGGGGCCACCAGTTATAACAGGCTCTTCTGCCGTTATTTGATATCTGTTGATGCCCAGGGCTCTCCTCTGGATGGGTTTAAAACTCGGGATCAGATATATAATATAGATGCCACCTTAGAAAGGGATATCATGATTAGCTCCAGATTTTTCCATTGGTTTAAACTGCTAAAACGGGATCACACCAGAGCTACTTATTCATCCAGCATCACTCTCCATAAACTCAGAGAAGCCTTTATAGCCCTCAGATTTCAAACATTGACAACTGACTTGTTAGCGGGCGATTATCAGCCTACACATAAAGCTGCCTTAGACTGAATCAGACCCTTGGTCCATCAGAGTCAGTATTGTCTACTCAGACTGGAAGCAGCTCTCCAGGGTCTCAGGCAGGGGTCTTTCCCATCACCTACTTGCCTAGTCCCTTTAACTGGAGATGCTGGGGATTGAACCTGAGACCTTCTGCATGTCAAGCAGATGCTCTACCACTGAGCCACAGCTCCTCCCCTCCCCATCCAACAGTTGCTCAACAAGTATGTATCTGTGGAGCCCTGGAATTGGAGAACCTTCCTCATATTTTCCTGTCCTGTGACCTTTACTACTCAGTTCCCATTCATACAAGCGTGTACATCAGTCTTCTATTTACCCATTGTTGCCTCCATGACTCTGATGCTTAACCACACCATGCAGCAGACAAACCTCCACTGTAGATAGCTGCGGGGGGGGGGTACGAAATGTTTGACAGTGCTGAAATATGGACCTTTTATTTCAATGCAGGGTAACCCATGTGTGTTACATGATGCTAACCTTTGTCATAAAATACGACCAATTGACAGATATAGTAGTAGCAATTGTATTTTTATTTTATTCCATTATGGAGTACAGTAGACTGTCACACAAAATTTACGGCATGCAATTTGCCGACTGGAACGCTGACTAGAAAGTAGCCTTATACTACAATGAGATAATACGTCTTCACACAATACTTTTATTTGAATGCAAAGACTTTTGTTGCCTTTTACTGCAGCAAAGATATTTCTTTACTTCAATTGGTGCCATTTCTTTGAGAAGTGTGACTGGAAAAAAAACCCAGTTATACATTACAGCAAAGAAGAAGAGTTGGGTTTTATATGCCAATTTTCTGTACCTTTTAAGGGGAATCAAACCAGCTTACAGTCACCTTCCCTTCCTCTCCCCACAACAGACACCTTGTGAGGTAGGTGAGGCTGAGAGAGTGCAGAGAACTGTGACTAGCCCAAGGTCACCCAGCTGGCTCCATGTGTAGGAATTGGGAAACCTACCCTGTTTACCAGATTAGAGTTCGACGGTCATATGGAGGAGTGGGAAATCAAACATGGTTCTCTAGATTAGAGTCCACCACTCTTAACCACTACACCATGCTGGTTAAGAGAGGTGAGGAACAGCCAGAATTTAAATATATCCTGTCCTTTTCTCTTTCTGTTCATTGGAGAGGAAGAAGAAAAGAAGAGTTGTTGTTTTTTAATATGCCGACTTTCTTTACCACTTAAAAAAGAATCAAACCGGCTTACAATCCCCTTCCCTTCCCTTCCTTACAACAGACACTCTGTGAGGTAGGTGGAGCTGAGAGAGCTGTGACTAGCCCAAGGGCACCCAGCTGGCTTCGTGTGTAGGAAACAAATCCAGTTCACCAGATTAGCCTGCGCTGCTCATGTGGAGGAGTGGGTAATCAAACCCGGTTCTCCAGATCAGAGTCCATTGCTCTTAACCACTACACTATGCTGGATGGAAGATGGAATCTTTTCCACCAAGATGGAATCTTTTACTGAACAAAAAGGAACCTTAGAATCCAAACCATTTATTTACTTATGTATATATTTATACCCAGTCTTCAATAGGAACTCCAAACAGCCTGAAACATCAATCTCCCCTTCTCCATTATATCCTCACAACAACTCTGTGAGGTAGTTTAGGATAAATGACTGGCCCAATTTTACCTGATTAGCTTCCACTGGAGAGTAGGGATTCAAACTTGGCTCTCTCAGATCCTGCTCTGACACTGTAATCACTGTAGTACACTGGATCTTACAAAATACACAGGGGAGAAAGCATCTTAGCAATTGACACCTAAAACTTATCTGGCCACTGGTATCTGGGTAGTTGCAGTGGTCAGGAACTAGTTTTTGCCTCTTATCAGGCTCCTAAAAATCTTACCAAAAACATACATTGGTACGTATTTTTGCAATTTGGTAAGACATGTAGGGAAGAGGCCTAAACAGATCTGCTTGGAAGTAAGTGCTATGTTATCCAATGGAGGTGTTTTTTTTTGTTGTTTTTTTTGTAAAACATTTCTATGCTGCCTTCCCACCCAAATAGAGTCCCAAGGCAGCAAACATGGAACTGTTAGAATATTTCAACATTAGAACACTTCAAACATTAAACAGACTTTAAAATACACACACACACACACACACACACACACACACATATAATCTTTAAACATATAAACATGTTTATATAAATTGGATTGTGGTTTTCACCAGTAGGAATGGTGGCAACTCCTGTGTGAAGCTTCCAGGTGGAATCTCGTGATATCATCACAGAAGGAAACAAGGACAACTTTAGCAACTAAAAAAAGACACGGCATACATATGGATTGCAGGACATCTGAACGATCTGTTACAGCACCAAGCCAAGAATCTTACACTAGCTTGTCAGCCATCTCTACAGAAACTTTATCTTGAAGTGATGTAGAGTTTGGAATCTGCATAACAGCTTGTGGTAGGTTTTGCTATATTTTCTACGTTCATCATGAGTTCCAAGAATCTGCTTATATGCCTACGTTCGTACGAAAATTAATGTGCATACACACCCTCATTGGCAAGTTTTCTGTCTTCCTAAAGTTGTTCTTGTGCCTTTGAGTTTATATAATGTTTACATAATTTACATGATGTTAGCCACCCTGAGCCGTCTTGCTGGGGGAAGGCGAGGTACAAATAATTTTTTTAGTTGTTGTTGTTATATAAGATTACACTGGCCTGGTATGTAAGTGGAATGCAAGTGTTTAGGGTTGCCAACTCCATTTTGGGAACTTCTTGAAGATTTAGGGGTGGTGTCTGGGGAGGAAAGATTTCGTATAGGGGAGGGAGCTCAGCATGGATGGAATGCGAGAGAATCTACCCTCCAGAGCAGCCATTTCCTCCAGGGGAACTGGAGAACCATTTTGATTGTGCAACAACTCCAGGCCCCCTGAATTTCTTACAGAACAAGAAAAGTTTTATTAACCCGACTGTAACTTATATGTATTGCCCTTTGGAGGTATTTTGTTGTTGTTTTTTCTATCTCTGTCTTTGGTATGCCAATAAAGGTTAATGAAATGAAATGAAATGAAACTCCAGGCCCCACCTTGAAGATGGTAACTAGCATTGCCAGGTTGCCCACTATGGTGGGTGACCTCCCACCCCCAGCCTTTGGGCGCCTGCTGCTACTCAATGGAGCAGCGGGAGCAAAATTGGAGGAGGGCAACTAGCATTGCATGATACTCTAGGAATTTCCTACATCTCTATGTTTTTTTTTGGGGAGGGGCAGATTCCTACAGCATCACACAGCAATGATTTCTGCAGTCCCTGCCCCTCCCCATGCTCCCAGGAATGGCCAGCCAAGCGACCCTATTGATAATGCTACTTGGGGAAGGGCCGTAGCTCAGTGGTAAAGCATCTGCTTGGCATGCAAAGTCCCAGGTTCAATCCCCGGCATCTCCAGTTAAAGGGACTAGGCAAGTAGGTGATGTGAAAGACCTCTGCCTGAGGCTCTAATAAGGAAGGTGCTATCCCCTCTTCCTGGCTGCTTGACTTTGTGCTGAGTGCATGTGAGAAAGAGGTTATGGACTGGAATAAGGGATTACATGGGGATGCTAGCCATCACTAGGTGGTGACTGACGTTTCCCAAGCACATCTAGTACAGTGGTGTCTCCTGTGAGCACGATTATAATTTGCATGGAGCAGCCGTATTGCCAGACACGCTGTCATTGTGCTCCTTTGTCATACCGTGTTTCTGCTGGCATTGTCTGGCCTTCTTTGGTCTGTCAACAAAGCAACACGAGAGCATTACACTGCTATTTCAATACCATAACTGTGTCACGGTGGCCACTGGAATAGTGCGACCACAGGTTCAGGCTGCCCACATCTTTCTTCAGGAATTAAGAATGCCTCAGCAGCATTTTGTTCCATACATTCTCCCTTGAGTTTCTGAAAAGGAAACTGTCTGTTTTTGAAACACTGTGATAAACATTTACTAAAGAAGAATAAATAGAAAAGCTGATAATTGAGACTGGGGAATACATGGTCACATTTCTTTTCTTAATTCCTCTGCATGTTTGTTTTTCTAAAGCACTGACAGCACACTATTATTAAAGGCTCGGAATAAAAATAGCAACATAAAAAGCTAATACCCATTTGCTTTTTCCCATTTAGTTTAATTCCTCCTTCAGAACTGTACTTTGACTGTTATTAGATAGATGTAATGTGGGTGGGATGTGTTGTTGAGGTTGCCATGGTTACCCTCTTTAATGAGTTTGGAGACTTTATTATCCAACTTAATACATTCATAATTGCTGCCTCTCTTTTGTATAGGAGCCCTTTCCCTCCTCTCCACCCCCACGAAAAAAAATCAGATGGGGGAACCAAAAGCCAACCGTTCGAAGAATGAAACAATCACACCATAGGCTACCCTCCTACCACTGACCAACAAGCCAGAGGAGAAGTATTGTGATTCAAGATGTGATTTTAAGCCCTAGTTTTAGAATTCCCAGAAATGTTCTAATGTGAGAACAAATCATATTTGCTGCCACAGCTTGTTCCAAATGTGTACGTTTTTTTTCCTTTGCTTCTTCTTTGCCAATTTACGTTTAAGAATAAAATGCAGTAAGAGCATTCATAACTACAGGGAATTCAGTTTAATGAAGGGCATGCATGCAAAGCCCCCCCCCCCTGTACTTTCATTCAGTAAGGAGACCAAATCAAAGTACATAAAGTATTCTTCCTGGGATTTCTCAAGAATGTATTTAATAGCAAATGCAAAATTTGGCACAGAATGCTGCAGCCAAAGTGTTGACTCGAGTGGGTCACAGGGACCATATCACTCCAGTCTTGTTCCATCTTCACAGGCTTCCAATTTGTTTCCAGGCTCAATTCGAGGTGCTGATATTGACCTTTAAAGCCCTGTACTGCCTGGGACCAATATACCCAAAGGACCACCTTCTCCCGTATGAACCTACCTATTCACTCCGGTCATCTTTGGAAGCTCTGCTTCAGTTGCCCCAACCCGAGAAAGGGCTTTCTCAGTTGTGGCACCAAAAATTTGGAACTCCTTCCACAGCAGGGTTGCCAGGTCCCTCTTCGCCACAGGTGGGAGGTTTTTGGGGCGGAGCCTGAGGAGGGCGGGGTTTGAAGAGGGGAGGGACTTCAATGTCATAGAGTCCAATTGCCAAAGCAGCCATTTTCTCCAGGTGAACTGATCTCAATCGGTCAATGCCATAGAGTCCAATGGCCAAAGCGGTCATTTTCTTCAGGTGAACTGATCTCTAAAGGCTGGAGATCAGTTGTAATAGCAGGATATCTCCAGCTAGTACCTGGAGGTTGGCAACCCTACTTCACAGAGAGATTCATCTGCTCCCTTTAGCAGTATCTTCTGCCAGGAAGTGAAGACTTTTTTGTTTCATTTGGCATATTCCTAATAACAGTTATTGGCCCTCCTCCCTGGTTCTGGTGGTGTTTGTTTATATGTTTCTATTGAATTATTTTATAATTTTAAATGTTGTTTTTAACTGTTCACATGTTTTAATGTTTTTATGTGCACCCCCTTGGGGACACTGATCAGGTGGAAAGGTGGCATAAAATGCTTCAAATAAATAAAATAAATGCCAATAACTTAAAGGAAACACTTCTCAATCTAAATAGGCAACTGGGACAGCCTTACCATGAAGCAACATGAAATGAGCCCTCTTTTATTACAACTCTGAAAGGCTGGGTGGGGTTTTTTTCCTTCCAAAATGAATTTTCTAGCCCCGATGTTCACAGTCCTCAGTCACTTCAAAACACAATGACAGAGTAACCGAATAGATTGTCCTAATTTTGTTCCGATACCCCAGCTAAAATGCCAGCTCAGGACTTGATCCAGCATGGTGTAGTGGTTAGGAGCAATAGACTTAATATGGTGAACCGGGTTGGTTTACCCGCTCCTACCCATGAAGCCTGCTGGGTGACCTTGGGCTAGTCACAGTTCTCTCCGAACTCTCTCAGCCCCATATACCTCACAAGGTGTCTGTTTTGGGGAGAGGAAGGGAAGGAGATTGTAAACTGGTTTGAATCTCTTAAAAAAGTAGATAAAGTTGGCATATAAAAAACCAACTCTGTTTAGGATTGCATTGTGAAAGTGGTACATGTTCAGCCTCAGAAGGATACATTTATACATGGCACTTATATAATAGCTCACTCTAGCTAATCGGAGACCATTGTCAAGGCTATAAGCTTTCCCACGAAAGAACTTGTCTCCTTGACAGTAAAGACAACATGTAATTGTAAGGTTGAAAACTTATGAGTTATTAGAAAGCCTTTGCAAATTGCTTTTCATTTACATCTACAAATCTTAAAAGGCTATGATCTTATTAAATCCAAGGGTTAAAATGTTTCCTGCTGATAAGGATTTGAGATCATGTTACAGCTTAACTGTATAATACATGGATTACATGGGAAGATTTAAGTTAAATATCATGACTTAAGGCTTAGGTTAAATAGCAAAATGTAATTGAAAAACAACAGAGAATAATAGGCAGTGTTGTAAATTAGGGAAGGAGCTCTCTGGCATTACATTTTGCTTTGTAAAGAAACCTCAGAAATGTTGTACAGAGTTAGTATAAGAACCAATGACTTCTGAGGCTCAAAGGTATATGCAAAACATTAGTTGTAACTATGATTGAACAATCAGGGAACCTGGAAGGACTTGCACATGGTAGGGCATCTCATTTCCTCCCCTCGCCACTATTTCCCTTTCCTGAAATCCCCCATAGCCCCTCCCCCTTTTCTATTTCCTTTTTTCCTTCCTACCCACCAGCCAACCTACTTTTATTTGCCCCCTGTTTTCAGCATTGCCTCCTTCCCTCCCCCAGGCAGCCTATACCTGAGGAAACTACAGCCGAGTTGTATAGTACCAACCACTGGGGCTGGTAGTTTTGCCAACTCTTCTCTGAGAAACTCCTAAAGATTTGGGGGTGGAGAGTGTGAAGGGCAGGATTTGGAGAGGGAAGGGACCTCAGTGGGCCAAAATGCCATAGAGTCAACCTTCCAATTAGCCATTTTCTGCAGGAGAACTTATCTCTGTCATCTGGAAATTGGTTGTACTGAACATTCGCAGTTGTGTAAGGGCTTCTGAAAATCAATGCGTAGTACAGGGGTTTCACCTGTACTGTTCTTGCAGGGTGTTTTTGTCAGCTCCAAAGAGTTTTTTAAACATGTGATTTGTTCACATCCATACTTTTCTGTTTTATATTCAGAACATCTCAAGTATGCACCTAAGCATGTAATATGTGAAGTGGTCCTCACAAGAATTCTTCAGTACTTTAATGAGCACAGAATGATGCAAGTCCCAGTTTGTATTATGGATTTCCCTGGGCCAAGAATGTAGGGTGTTGACATTCATGGAGGAGAAGCTTCATGAAATGTTGTAGGCTGTGAAGCTCAGAGCCTTCTGATTGTCTCATATTACTGTGCCGAGCTAGCAGTGGGAGACGTTGACGTACCAAAGCACCTCTTTGCTCCCCCGTCAGCTCTGCCAAATGTTTTCAGCACTACAGCTTTTTCACAGAGTCACATTTCTCCCCTTTCTTCGAATTAAGCCCCTGTGTTATTCTACCTCCCCCTCAAAGTACAGAACATTCATAATATGCTGCAGTTTAATTAGAACTGGTGATCTTGAAAATCATAATGAGGTGTCTGTAAGCTGCAAGGCTGAAAACGTTCTCCCCAAATGCCCTTTCTTTCACAAGGATTAATCACACAGATGCTATTTGGCTAGAGGCAGACCGTATCTTCAATCTGTTACAGAAGGAAAAAGCTGGAATGTTAAATTCTGCTCAATGTATAGGGTTGCTAACTCCAGGTTGGGAAATACCTGGAGATTTTGGGGGTGGAGCCTGAGGAAGGTAGGGTTTGGAGATGGGAGGGACTAATTGCCAAGAGTCTAATCGAGTCCCAATTGCCAAGGCGGCCATTTTCTCCAGGTGAACTGATCTCTGTCGCCTGGAGATCAGTTGTAATAGCAGGAGATCTCCAGCCACCACCTGGAGGTTGGCAACCCTATTGATGTATATTATAGGGGCAACAGTCTCAAAACTGGCAGGACCCCAATGGAAATTGCACAGAATTGACTGCCTAAGTTTTCGTACCTATTACATGGAAGAAAAGAAAGGGGGAAATGAACCATTGGTGGGCAGCTCAAGTCCCTACCCTGTCTTGCTGGATGGGAACGGATAGTGGAGAAGGACATGGGTTTTGTAGATTTGTGAACTGATAAACTGCTTGGATGCTTAGTGCCAAGGGCCTAGCTCTGGAAAACTTGTAGTCATTTAATGGCTTGTTTTGTTTTCATATTGTTAATTGAAGATGCTTTTATAATGTTATGATAGTCTCTAGTTGTAAGCCGGCTCAAACATGACTCTGGAGAGACAGCATATAAATTGTCTAAATTATGGTTGGAGGTAGTTCTGGTCTAGGCCTGCAGATAAAGTGCACTTGGTGGTTAGATACTGTTCTTCTTTCATTTGTGTGTGTAAAGTGCAGTCAAGTCGCAGTCTGTTATTTTTCCACCACTAACAGAGGTGGTTTGCCATTGCCTTCTTCTGCATAGTGACTCTGGTATTCCTTGGTGGTCTCCCATCCAAATACTAACCAGGGCTGACCCTGCTTAGCTTCCAGGATCTGATGAGATTGGGCTAGCCTGGTCCATCCAGGTCAGTGCCTTCTTTCATTTGCTGTAAGATAATTGTGGGTCTGATGATTAGAGGAAGCAAGTAAGCAATTTACAAGGACTTCATTTCCCCCATCTCCTTTCCCCCACACTATTTCCTCTTTCTCTTCTCCTGGTAGTCCTCATATCCTCTTCCAGTGTGGTGTAGTGGTTAAGAGCAGTGGTTTGGAGAGGTGGACTCTCATCTGGAGAACCGGGTTTGATTCCCTACTCCTCCACATGAGTGGCGGATGCTAATCTGGTGAACTGTTTCCCCACTCCTACACACGAAGCCAGCTGGGTGACCTTGGGCTAGTCACAGCTCTCTCAGTCCCACCTACCTCACAGGGTGTCTGTTGTGGGGAGGGGAAGATGATCATAAGCTGTTTTGATTCTTCCTTAAGTGGTAGAGAAAGTCGGCATATAAAAACCAACTCTTCTTCTTCTTCCCTTTACCTGATTTCTTCTCTCTGTCCCATTCACCAATGAATCTTTCTTTTATCTGCCTTCCAGTTGTCAGTTTATTTATTATTTGTTTACTTCATTTATGTTTTGCCTTTTTTCCCAATGGACGTCAAATGTAGGTTACGTCATTCTCTTCTCCTCCATTTTATCCTCATAATAACCATTTCAGGAAGATAAAGCTGGGACAGATGGGCCGGCCCAAGGTCATTCAGTGTGCTTTCATGGCAGAGTGAGGATTTGAACATGGATCTCCCAGATCCTAGTTTGACACTCTAAACACTACACCACACACTCTTCTCTCCTTAGGAAAAGTATGACCAAGCTGCAAAAGCTGTGCTATAGCAAGTCCCAGGTGAGTTGTGTGGTGGCCGATGCTGGGCCCAGTTAAGTTGTGCAAGTTGTACGGAGGCTGCCACTATGCCCAAGAGAGTTGTATGGCATTAAGTCATCCAGTAATTACCACCACACCTGGGTGAGTTGCACAAATTGCATGGTCACAAGTTGCTTGATGTTTGCTGCTGGCTCTAGAGTCCTTTGTCCAGGGTGGGAGGGAGGGAAATAGCAACGGACTGGGAGGCCAAAGGAGCCCTGGAAAGGGACCTGCCCCTCCGCCCTGCCTTTTACTGACAGGAAACAAGGTTTGAAGGCTGGCAATATTGTTGTGCTTGTCTATAAACCAACAATGGCCTCTGAGCTCTCAGGGGGGCATTCATTTCTTAAACTGTACAGGGACTGCTTCTCATTTATTTGGGGAGGGTTGCCCCCCCCCAAATGTATTTCTTATTTTAGACTTCAGATTTTTTCTGTAAACCTGGGGCTTTTCTCAGGTTTGTAGAAAGCTCTGTTTTGTCTGTTCATGGCTCCAGTCTCTGGATTTACATGGGGCCATATTAGGAATTTGATATATTGATGATGGTAGCAAAGGAAGTTACTGGAAACAAAGAAGATGCACAGAATGGTCAGTTTCATCCATCAGTCAAAAGCAATGTGCCATTATTATGAGGAAAGGGCAGTGAATTATTGTTTGCTGACGTAGATAATACCTGGATAGAAGCTTTCTGCAGTGCTGATTTTGGGCAAAAATGCCAGCAAAAAAAAAAAAAAAACCTGGAAGGGGAAAAAAGGAGTGAATTTTGCCTGCCTATAATAATTTTGACCTGTGGAGAAGAATTAGAAATCATTGCCACACATGAGCAAGAGAGTGCGACAATTGGTAATTGTTGATCTAACAGAAATACTGTACCATTATAAATTTTTAAATAACGGTATTCCAATTGTTTAGAGAAATATAGTGTATTCTGCATGGTACAGCATGGCTTTGCCAATGAACAGCACATCAATAGATTTCTCATCAATCAGCACTTGAAGGGTTGCTCCTGAAATCCAAATTGGTGTATTGGCGAGGGGCAATGGTTCATTTCCTCTGAGGGATATGGAGGCAATGAACACACAAACGGTGAAGGGAGATAGATCGTATTAAGTCGCTTAAGCAGTCTATGGAAGGAAACTACATCTACAGAAGAATCAAGGCAAGAAAATAATATGCTTACATCCCTCAACTGTTGGGAACCCCTGGAGAATGATAACAGACGGAACCCCTGGAACTGGCCTGCTGCACAGCACTGTTCCACGTTTTCAGTCTGAACTGAGGATCCAATCTCAGGGCTACTGCCAAGGCTTTATATACTATCTTGAGAATCGTAATAATACATAGCTGACCTGACAGGAATGGTACATCTCAAACTCTCCCAAGGCCAACTGATCAGCAATGGTGTATGACAATGGTCCAATATAAATAACTGGCTATATTCTCACTATTACCTTTACCCCGTACAAAGTGCACAGCTTATCAACAGCATACTCCCTAGTTCAGTATGGTCTTTTATGCATGGGAGTTTTACCTGGGGTTCGAGGCTCTCTTGACCCACACTTATCTGTTCTGAATCGTAAAAATGCTATGCATGTTTCTGTTTGCCCTGGAGAAAGTCCTGGGGTTTCCAGAGTACTGCAGAATCACCAGCAGAAATCCAGAAGCGTCTGAGTCCACGCCCTTGAAAACACTGTTCTGTAATTGACTGTAGTGCTTACTGTGAGAAAAACATCAACCTTCCCAGCTCCCCTCTCCCACTCTTAGGCTTATGCATGGAAATGAGGATGATTTGAGCCAGGCTGATCTCAGGAGAGATCGAAGAGTCATGTTACAACAGGCTTGGGAAGACCTGGACATTGTGTGGACTGGGAGCAAGGTCATTTCTAAGGTAATCTCTAAAGGAAAACTCATGCATAATCCCAACAAAAAACTAAGGCAGACCAGCGGGGAAAATAAGTCAAAGTGCCCATGCATAAAAGACCTACATCAGGTAGAGCTATGTGCAAAGCAGAGACAAGTGTTTGGGTCTGCAGGACTTCATGTCTGCAAGGCAACTTGGGCACAACTGGAGAAATTGTGGCGCACCATCTGACTCCTCGAGGTGACAATGGTCTTCCACAATTTCACTACAGTTGGGTTGGTCCCAGAGGTATGCTGACCTTGTGTACAGAGGAGAGGAGTGCAAACTGTCTTGTCACCACCCAATGCATTGGTCTCATTTTCAGGGTCAGCAGGCAACCCTCACGTTGCCATAACATCTCATTTGATGTGGAAAAGTTCCATTCCTGAGGTTGTAATATTCATTTAATAAGAATGTGGCTGCACACACCAACTCAGACTGGCATGGTTTCACTTTGGGTTTCACTTTGCAAGCTGGGGTCAATGCATTGGCAGGACAAGGAAATAAGGCATGCTCCCCTCCCACTTCCCACTATGTATGGGGATGGTATGTCACCCTTACCTCTCCATTGTCTTCACTGAAATGTATTGTGTTTGAGGTGATATGAGGCTGATGTGAAAATCAGTGAGGGTTGGGGCTGTGGCTTAGTGTAGAGCATCTGCTTTGCATCTAGAAGGTCTCAGGTTCAATCTCTGGCATCTCAAGTTAGAAGGAGCAAGGAGTAGGTGATGTAAAATACATCTCCATGAGTCCTTGGAGAGCCTCTGCCCGTCAGAGTAGACAAGACTGCCCTTGGCCATTTATGCAAGGGTGTTTCCCTCACAGTCACCCCACCGACTGCTTCAGGGCTTCCTTTTGATTATGCATGCCTTTCCCAGCCAGCAGAGGTCACCTCACTCTCCCCACGCATTTCCACATATTTTGCTCCTGTTTTCCAGATACTGTTTTAGCCAGAATCCGGAAAACGTGGGCAAAACACACAGAAACACATGGGGAGCGCAAGGCGACCTCTGATGGTTGGGAAAGGCATACATAATCAAAATGAAGCCCTGAAGCAGTCGACGGAGGTGACCGCGGGGAAACAGCCTTGCATAAATGGCCCTTGATAGACTAATGGTCTGACTCAGTATAAAGCAGCTTCATGTGTTCATGTGTTCAAGTCTTTACTGTGGTGGTCTAGCCACCACATGCCCCAGCCACCATTTCATGCCACAGTGATTATCTGAGGACCAAGGATTTGTGAATGAGCCCTAGGAGTCTCTCTGCAAAAGTGCATAGCCAGAAGTGGCTTGTTTCTGTCTGTCTTATGCTGTTTATAATCAACATAGAAACATGTCTTCTATCATCTTTTATCATTGGCTATGATGTAAATGGCACCTTGTTTATTGGTAAAAATATTAATGATGCTTCTAATATTTCAGTTTTTCTCCACTGTGAGTGGAAAAGAATGCAATCTACCATCTGTTGCCTTCTGATTTGTACAGGGGTATATCAGACCCAGTCCTGTTCTATTAATTATCAGGCCACAGTTCTTGGCTATGCCAGAAAAAGTTGACATATTGTGTTTATCCAGGATGTTTTGGTAAAGCACAGAATAATGATGCCGGTATTACACCGCTCCAGTGAAGGAAGTGTTTCCTGTCCAAACCCAGTCAGCTGTGATTGTACAAAAGACACCTCTGTGCAGCTTGCTTTTGTTATCTAGATCCAGGGCAAGCCGTGTATTTAGTTAATCGTTTACCATTCAAATTGACAGCAGAAGATACCTGGATACAACACTTTACTACCATTTAATTAAGTGCTGATGACCTTCTGGTAGAAAAGGAGGAGGTTGCACCAAGGCAAAACGAAGGCAAGGAAGCAAATGGTGCAGTGAGAAACATGTTTTTAAATAATTTTTACAACCCCTGTGCGTTTCGCGTGCAGCTTCGTCAGGGGGAAATCTAATAAACGAGAAAACAACACAAAATAA
Source organism: Euleptes europaea (assembly GCF_029931775.1). Classification (NCBI taxonomy): domain Eukaryota; kingdom Metazoa; phylum Chordata; class Lepidosauria; order Squamata; family Sphaerodactylidae; genus Euleptes; species Euleptes europaea. The sequence continues at coordinate 28,935,809 of NC_079316.1, read as the reverse complement.
TAATATAAGCATATTCTTGCAAACCAATGTGTGATCACAAAAGTAAAATCAAAACTATTTCGTTTCTCAAACTTTATTTAGAATAGATTTTACTGCATGACCTAGTAATTTCTACCCACTGGAACAGGAAATAGTATTAACTGTCACCGTTTTTTCCCCCTACAATGCAATTTGTGCTACTCTATGGCAAGTCATCAGACAAGAATACAATTCTCTGTGAGTAGGGGGGAAACCCCATTGATCTGGGTGTTAGTCCAAATGGATGCCATAGTATGAAACAAAGGGTCTGAGATCACTAACTCGTCAGCCAGAATGCAAATGAATTGAGGAAACAGAAGGCCATGTTATTTGGTAAGAAAGCTAGAGTTCTATGAGACAAATTGTGAATGAGTTACCTATTGTTAGGACCATGTTGACAGGCTGTTATTGTGAAGACTGGCTTGAATTTTAGTCTTTTCTCAGATTTCATTTAGCAAAATATGGCCTGTATGGTGTAGAGGGTAGATTAAGATCTGGATTCAACTCTTTTTAATGGCAACATTTCAGATGAATTTCAGTATTTATGGTTGGGGGAAAGGATGATCAGAAGTTTGTCCTGGATGTGAAGAAACCACAAAACAGCATGAACGTTTGAATCAAACCAGACTTTCACATGACTGTATAAGAACCCTGTTCACAATGTATTCACAAGTAAAACATCAGAGCTCCCTGTAATTTCCCACTCTCCCTAGAAAACCAGGTTGAATACAATGTTCAGAGTGATACCGTTTGTGTGGTTTTATTATCTTAGTGACCCAGACATAGCAGTGCTAACAGAAAAGATAGTCAAAGCAACAACTGTAGGAGCCAAAACGTAGCCATTTCCAGAGAAACTTTTTATTTGTGACCAATAATTAACATTAATGTTCTATTTTGTAAGAAATACCTCCTGTCGTTCACCTTCTGTCTTTGTTACTGCTCAGATGAGCACATGAAGCTGCCTTGTACAATACCAGCATTGTCTATTCCAGCTGTCAGCAGCTGTTCAAGGTCTTAGGTAGAGGTCTTTCACATTACCTACTACTTGATCGTTGTAACTGGAGATGCCACAGATTGAACCATGGGACCTTCTGCATGTAAAGCAGGTGCTTACCTCTGAGCCTGGCTAGGTAATTGGAAACACCATGTATCCCTTATGTGTATATCTGTAAAGTAGAAGAAGAGTGGTGCAGAGTGGTAAGCTGCAGTACTGCAGTCCAAGCTCTGCTCATGACCTGAGTTCTATCCCAACGGAAGTTGGTTTCAGGCAGCTGGCTCAAGGTTGACTCAGCCTTCCATCCTTCCGGGGTCGGTAAAATGAGTACCCGGCTTGCTGGGGGTAAAGGGAAGATGACTGGGGAAGGCACTGGAAAACCACTCCTTGAGTAGCTGTTCCCCATCTCCACAGCAGCAGGCTAGCAGAGCTGATGAAATGAGTCTGCTAGCAACTCAGTCCCAATTAATTGCGGAGTCTCTACACAATATTTATGAGAAACTTGATAAGATAATAGTCTTACTTTCTGAAAAGGAATCCAGCTATCCATTTAAAAATGAGCCGCAAGATTTCAAAGAGAAGCAGACGAAGACCAGAAGTATGGACAAAGGCAGTTTTGGAATTGAGACCTAACCAACAAATGTACTTGGAAGGCCTGGATAGAAAGTCAGAAGGCCCTGGGTCACTAATTTATGATTCTAAATGTGTTGTTGTTAATGTCTTCCCTTATCAAGGAAGACATATAAATTGGTCGACAAGGCGATGGGCCACAAATCATCTGGCATTTCTCCTCAAAACTAACCCATCTCCATTAGATCTTATTAAGGTAGAACGGATTTTTGGGTCCCTGCGACATGAACATTTTCTTTTGTACTTTCGATCCAGCAGCATTCCATCCCAGGTGCTTGCTCACGGATATGAATTTATTAAATATGGGCTCAGGTTTCAGAGACATTTTAAAAATCCTACAATCCAACCTTTAGTAAAATTGAATCCCCAAGCACCATGTCAAAATTTGGGTAGAAATAAATTAAATAATAAAACAATTCAAAGAAAAGACAGTCCAGAGGGATCAGAAAATTTAATGCAAGTTGTCCATTTGCATTCTCCTAGTAAGGTAGTGAACTTGCAAACTCCTATAACTCCTGAAATTATACTCCCTGCTATATCTGAATCAAAGGAGGTATTGATAAACTTGGAAACTTCTGGAACAGTTGAGGACATGGAGTCTGCTCTTTTATCATCTTTTGGTGCTCTCCCTCCTAGCGAACAAGATGAGTTGATAAACCGACTTAAAGTCTTAGTGATTTCGCTCGATGATATTAGGAAGGGCAGTTTGGTACAAACAGATCCAAAAATAGAACACCCCCAAGTTCATGTATTCCCTCCTAAAGTTAGTGATGAACTCCCTCAAATAACAGATCCTCTGATCCAAACGACAAACCACATCCCCTTAGAACCAGTAGTTTTAATCAATAATAGAAATACTAAGTCCAATTCAGCTCCCTGTCAGGGAACTATGGGATCTGCCCCTCTATCAGACTGACTGTTTTCGCCACCACCTCCCTATATTAAAATTTTATCATGGAACATTACAGGTTGGTGTAACAGGTTGAGAGATCCTGGTGTCAGGACCTATTTGTTGGATTTTCATATTATTCTGGTACAAGAAACTTGGGTTAGGGATACTATTGATGTACCTGGGTATGTTGTTTATACTGTAGATGCCGTTTCTGGTCCAACCCGGGGTCGTCCCAAATCGGGGTTGTCTTGCTTGGTTTCTTCAATTTTAAATTGCACAAGTATAACTTTGATCCCTTCTTTTAATTCTGTAATTGTTTTATTGCTGAAGTTTCCAGGGTTCTCTTTTATAATTATTACAAGCTACTTCCCTCCACTAAACTCAAGAAATGACATTAGGATTCTTTGGGACAAATTGGGATCCCTTTTGGATAAGATTACTGTGCGATATCCCAGAATTCCATTATTGGTAGCAGGTGATTTTAACGCCCGTATTGGCACCAATGATGAAGCTGGGTTAGTTTGGCCCACGACGGAGCTGCCCCCCCCACATTTGTGTGAGAGATTCTCAAAAGATTCTAAGGTTAATTTTGCAGGAAAACAATTGTTTGAGTGCGCTGTGAATCAAGGTTTGGTAATTTTAAATGGGCACAGGCAGTTTGATCCCACAGGAGATTTTACTTGTGTAACGTTCAAAGGGGCCAGTGTGATTGATTACATGTTAGTATCAGAAGGTTTGCTACCGCGAATTCACGATTTTAAGATAGGAGAGTATTATGGAGGGGACCATCTTCCCTTACAATTAACTCTTTCATTGTCTCCTGATTGTTTTTTATTCCCCGGTTTATCAACAAACCTATTACAAGGACGAAAGGCCTTGAGGCCCGTTAGATGGTCACATGAGTTAACTCCTATTGTAGTGAATATTATGCATTCAAATCAATGTCGGTCCGCCCTTACTGAATTTTTTAAACAGAGGGATACGGTGCAGATGATAGAATCGTTAACTAATATTTTAAACCTTTTTAAACCAATCTATTCAAAACCATCATCGTCCCGAGGATTCCAACGTAAAAATAGCTGGTTTGATGGTGAGTGTAGAGAAAGTATTAAAAAAATAAGATCTCTTCACCGCTTATATAAAAATACCAGCTCAAATATACATCTGTTAGATCTTATACGGCTAAAGAAGTCATTTAGGTCCCTGATAAAGTTTAAAAAACAGCTGGACATATATAAATGCTGGAAATTACTCATCTCAGCAATAAATAATAACGAAACCCAGACTTTTTGGAATCTAGTGAATAGAGGACTCTCTACGGTGGCTAGTATCCCTTCATGCATTACTCCTGGGATCTGGGAAAAATACTTTACTTCTAATTTTGTAACGGTCCCTGGTTTTGATTTGGATGAGGAACTGGTTGAACCCCCCCAAATGGATAGTTGGCCACAGGTCTCCCCTGAATGTGTGAGTGCCTTAATTAAACAATTTCGGTCAGGTAAAGCTCCAGGTCCTGATTTAATTCCGGTTGACCTTTTGAAAGTAAATCTGTCTTGGTGGAGCCATATTTTGGCCTCACTTTTCACGCAAATAAATAACACAGGAGATATTCCCGCAGCATGGAAACATGCAATAATTGTGCCACTTTATAAAAAAGGACCAAAAAACGATCCCAAAAACTATCGTCCTATTAGTTTGCTTTCATCAATAGGTAAAGTATATGCAGCCTTTTTGCAGTCAAAATTATCGAATTGGCTAGAAACTGAAGAAATAATACATCCGGAACAAGCTGGGTTTAAGAAAGGCACCTCTGTCTTGGAACATTGTCTTATATTATATCATCTTGCAGATAAGTATTCTTCATACTCAGGGGGCTCTTTGTATGTTGCCTTTATGGATTTAAGGGCAGCTTTTGACTCAGTGCCTAGAGGCCGACTGTGGGCTAAATTAAAAACCACAACCATAGATAAGAGATTACTTTGGCTGATTTTTAAGCTTTATGAGAACCCTACCGCTCAGGTCCGTTGTGGAGTTGAAGGCCAACTTACTAATAGTATTCACCTCTTAAAGGGGGTGAAACAAGGTTGCCTTTTGGCCCCCATGCTGTTTAATTTTTATTTTAATGATGTGATTCCGTTTATTCAAAAGACAGCTTATCATGCACCAATATTAGCTGGTCATGAGGTTCCCATTTTGCTCTATACGGATGATACAGTCCTTTTGTCTAGATCTGAGGTGGGCCTTCGTAAGACTATTAATAGGTTTATTGATTATTGTAACCAGGAGGGTCTATCAGTTAACTATAGTAAATCAAAAGTAATGGTTTTCTCAAAGAAGATCAAAGTAAAACGAAATCCATGGAAAGTTGAGGGGGGTGAATTAGAGATGGTGTCCCAATTTAAATATTTGGGAGTTACTTTTAGTCAAAATTTGTCTTGGAAACCTCATCTTAGCTTGGCAAATAAAACTGCCAAAGTTAATTCGAATGCTTTGTTAAGATTCTTTTATTCCAGGGGAGGCCAATATGTTCCTATGGCTATTACAGCTTTCAATGCCAAAATAATCCCTCAGTTTCTATTTGGAGCTCCCATTTGGATTAATGAAATCACGGAGTCTGTTGACAATATACTTATACATTTTCTGAGGCGTTTGACAGGCTCTCCAAAGTGTGTGGCGGGAACGGCACTTAGAATGGAACTTGCACAGTGTTCTTTTGAATCTAGGGCCTGGATTGCTGCCTTCAAATTAAGGCTGAAGGTTCTCTACTCAACTCCTAACATCCAAGGGGGCCTGTTACATAGATTAAAGGAAGATAACTACAGAGGGACGTGGGGAAGACATATAGATAGTAAACTGGTACTGCTTGACCTTCCACCATTAGTTCTTAACAACTTAAACTTTTCTGAAGCACTTAAATTAGTAAGGTCAAGGGTGAGAAATCTTGAGTGTGTTAGCACTACATTCCGCGCTAGGCGCGTATGTTCTACCCTTGCACTGGGGATTCCCCCTCCTGAGTTCGTGCCCTCTTATGTGAGCTTGCTGACAATCCCAAGCCATAGACGTGCCTTTATGCTTGCCAGATTAAATGCTTACCCAACTGCAGAGATGTCAGATCGTTTTGCGAAAACTCCATACTCAGATCGAGTTTGTGAATGTAAATCTGGAGATATTGGGACTTTACACCATCTCTTATTGTTTTGTCAGCACTGGTCAGCTCCTCGGTTGCGTTGGATCACCCCAATATTGTCTAAATACAAACTTCCCTTGGAGTCCTGGGTGATATCCCACATAATGGGAGATATTCATCCTGATATCACTAGTTCTGTTGCAAGATTTTTGGCGGAGGTGATGTCGCTCAAACGTCAAAATAAAACAAGCACGTAAACTACGAGTTGAATGTTGAAACAGATTTTGTGATTTCAATGAGACTGGTTCAGGGGGAATATATTGTTATGGTATTAGTGATGCTATGTTTAGTAATTGTTTCTACTGTGTTTTAACCTTAAGTATACGTTGGGTGTTGTAAATTGATTATGTGTTGTTGTATTATGTATTATTGTTATGGTTAAGCTCAAGACCTTTGGTCAAAGGAGCTAGTAAATAAATGGAATGTTGTTGGATGGAAAACCACTCCATAAACAAAGTCTGCCTAGTAAACGTCGGGATGTGACGTCACCCCATGGGTCAGGAATAACCTGGTGCTTGCACAGGGGACATTTACCTTTTTTTATACATGAAGCTTATCCATACAACAACCCAGAGGAGTAGGCCAAGCGCAGAAATCCAACTAGCCCAGGGCAGGGCAGTGAACTGCATGGATAAGCAGGTATTTAAACCCAGTTCAAGAATTTATCTACCAAACCTTCTTGTATCTCATGAAATGAAGCTTCTTTCCCAAATAACTGTCAGCTTTGTGCCTTTGGGAACAGCAGGAATCAGACTCAGACAAAGCATGGCTTGAATGTAGGCCTCTTCTCTGGGGACCTATGCAACAGGCATGACTGAGGACATTGGCTTCATCCACACATGCTGTTTTCTCCATGGAGTTGTTTCATGAGCAGCTCAGGAGATTCTGGAAAAGTACCATACCAATCACAGGACTGAGAACGGCTGAGTGTCTTTGCCATCTGCTGGTTCACATCTTGCACTTGCCCACACTGGAAAAATACAGTGAACATAAATTTGTGTTGAACTGGCCTGATATTTGCATCTAGCAAGGGAGCTCTCATATCATTAAACTGAGGTGTAAGAAACAGCTTGAAACATGGCCAAAAGGAAAATGTTGATAGCTACTGAAGAAGCTGTTCTGCTTTCAGCATAAACAGGATATGTGTAGGTGTGCTCAGCTTGTCAGTAGTAGGGTACATGCAGTCCTACTCAGAAATAGCAAAATAAAAAATCTCAGCTATCAAATGTGGGCTTTCGTAGTTCTTGTAATCATTACTGGGTTGAGCATCGAAATGACCTTTTGCCCTTTCAGTTTTCTTCAGAAGGTCATTTAGTGTTTGACTGAATTCATGAAGGTGTTATGGATTATGAAAATGCCCCTTGGCTCCATGTCCGACTTCCAAGCATTGCAAGTCTAATTCACACAGGAAAATGGGAGACTGACATCACATGAAGGGAGCATATCAGTGTTCAGATGTACATGAGAACCTTAATGTATGGAGTCAGGTTAACAGAGGAATGGGAAGACCAGGACATTGTGGGGGCTGGGCACAAGGTCATCTCCAATGGATGGAAAAATCATGCATAACTCCAAGGAACAACCGACTCAGACCGGGGGCAGATGTGAGTGAAAGTACCCATGCATCAATGACCCCTGAGGAACCCACATTTGTGGTTGTGCCCTTCATAATACTAGGAATATCCCCTTTACCTTTCTTTTTACTTTCATGCCAGTTCCTTTTTCCCTTTTATGGTATTTGAATACAATATTTACACTATTTATAACAAATTGAAACTATAACAAAAGAAAACAAAAACACCCAGATCTTTCCCTACAATTTAATCATTAATTGAGTGAAGAAGTCATAGAATCATAGATTTGGAAGGGGCCATACAGGCCATCTAGTCCAACCTCCTGCTTAATGTAGGATTTCCAAAGTATTTCCTTTGATCCATCCTTTAGTCCAACATTGAGTAAACAAGTCCATCCTTTGGCCCATAGGGTTCATTGGGTGCCCCTGAGTTCTAGTATAATGGGAGAGGGAGAAAAAGTTATCTCTATTTATCTTCTCCACTGTGCGTAATTTTAGAAACCTCTATCTAATTTTAGAAACCTTACTAGTCTTTTCTCTAAGTGCAATGCAACGTATATGCTGCTTCTCTAGATATCTGCTCAGGTATGCTCTTCCAGTAAATCAATACAATAAAATCAACAACATATGGGTAGTCAGTAATAAAACAAGGCAGATAAACTAGCCTGGGGCACAAAAACAGCATTCAGCAGCTTAAAGATGTTTCACCAAAAAAGCCCTTAGGCTTTTTTAGAAGCAGAAACTGCCTAAAAATACTGACCCAGTTTCAATCTGATGTGGGAGAGCTTATGTTCGAAACTGAAATTTTCAAACCGAAACAGTGTGGACACAAAATCTGGGTAGCATCCTTGCATGCTACAGTCCACTTCACACACACACCCAATATCCATTCTCAGGGATCCCTCAGAAACAGCATGGGATGCAATATGAGGGTGGTGCAGACAGTGGAAGAGGAGAAGTGGTGGAAATCACCCTGTCTCACACACCCTGTCTTGTGTGAGAGGAGCTGGGGTGCGTGGTGGAATGGTTAAGAGTGGCGGACTGTAATCTGGAGAACCGGATGTGATTCCCCGCTGCTCTGCATGAGCAGCAGACTCTAATCTGGTGAACCACTCCTACACATGAAGCCTGCTGGGTGACCTTGGACTAGTCAGTTTTCCCCAAACTCTCTCAGCCCCACCTGCCTCACAAGGTGTTGTGCTGAGGGAAAGGGAAGGTAATTGTAAGCAGCTTTGAGACTCTTTAAAGGTAGAGAAAAAGTGGGGTATAAAAACCAACTCTTCTTCTACTACTACTTAAGTTGTTTATAGTTCGCTTTTCACACTGAGACGCAAGGCAGATTACACAGTGTAAATCACTATCATCAACAGGATGGGATATCCAATAAACAATGTATTATCTATTTATTTATTTTTATGCCCCACCCTTCCCCAGCCAAAGCCTATGCAAATACTAGGATTCAGATTGAATCTGAACCTGAAACCAAGCAGAAATCTGAAACAAAGCATAAGTATTTAATATGACTGTTAAACCATGCAGAAATTAGTCAGTATGGTGAGACACACAGCAACAGATAGTGTGGACTATTCACAATTGTCTGGTCCACAGTTCTTTCTCTTTATTAAAGCATTCTTCCTGAATCCATTCCATAATAAGGCAACAGCGAGATGGGAGAGGTCAAGAGACTGCAGTCTGGAGGGTCCGAGCATACCAGCCCAAGGACCACGACTGGGAAGCAGTGTGCGAGCTGCGGGGACCAGCACAACCACCAAACGTGCAGGTTCCATGGCATGAAGTGCTGAATGTGTGGCAAGGTCGGCCACATCGCCAGAGTCTGTCGCTCAAAGTACCCAGGCAGCGAAGACCAGGCAACCCACTCCACCGTTGCAGAGCGTAGAGACACACCGCAGCACCACATCCAGAGCATGAAGCGCGACAAGCGCCGCTCGGTGAAAAATACCCACGCGTATATAACAAAAGCCCTATAAGCTTCGTAAGAATGCCCTTCTAAATAATTTAGTTTTGCACAGTTTGTGGAGTGCCAGGAGAGTGGGAGCTTTCCTGATCACATCACACAGGCCATTCCATAAGGTGGGGGCCACAACAGGGAATTTGCATGTACGGGTGCTTGTTGATCTTGCCCATTTGCAGGATAGCATCTGAAAGAGGTCTTATTCCAATGAGCTAAGCTGTCATGGCGGAGCCCCGGACTGGAGGCAGTCCTGCAGAAATGACGGACCGAGGCCATAAAGGGCTTTGTAAGTGATAGGCAATATCTTGGATTGAACCCCATAACTGATGGGCAGCAAGTGTAGTGACTGAAGGATAGGAGTGGTATAACATTCATGTTATGTACAGAATATACTGTTTTCAGTCCCTGAAATCTCCAGTTAAGAGAATCAGGTGTAGGTGATGGGAAAGACCTGCCCCTGAGACCCTGGAGAACTTAAAGACCAAAGTAAAAATAAAAAGTGCTTCAGGTGTTCACATGCCCTTCCATTCACCAACCAAATGTGATGTTTTTTTGAGGGGGATGGGGAGCGTGTTGTGTATTTTAAAGTCAATAAGTCTATTTTTTTAAATGAAATAATTAATTTCCTAGTTCTTGGTGGTCGCTTTTGATGGATTTTTTGTGCTTTAAACTAACAAGCCATGAAAATAAAGTTGCATTGTTTCATGTTCCACAGTTGATCTCTGAGATGAAAATGCAATTGCCTTAAATTATTGTGATACCAAGATTACCATTATTAGAGTAGACAATAATTTAAAAATGTTTCAAATCAATCATGTTCGGTTGTGCTAATAGAAAAAGACTTGAGCTTATTTATATAGCTGTTTTTAAATATATATATATATATATATATATATATATATATATATATATATATATATATATATATATATATATATACTTTCCCATAAAATAAGAAAATAGATCTTTGACATCTGTATTAATTACCATGGTGTCTTTTGTTGTTGTGCGAAGGAATATTTTTAACCTGAATATACTTGTTATGCAAATGAGATTTCAATGTCACCCTTGATTATCCTGGCATGTATGTGACATATTAACTTGATTTTTATTTATGTATAAAATATAATGAGCTATTTATATTATGGAAATGGCAGCTTTATTTTATGGAAATGGCAGCAACATGATTCTTTCATTAGCAGAAAAACGCAAATGAGCGCTCAAGATTGTGATTATACAGGGAGTTTTTCAGAGCGTGGTACTAATCAAAGCCAAGGTGCATCTTTATGGTTCGCAGCAACCAAATGAAGCCATCACTGCCTGGACAGAAGAAGTGCAATCATTTTGAAAGTTTAGATAACATGATGGCTTTTTTCAGCCCCCTGCAGTTCACAGTTCACACAATTAATGCAAGAAACAGCACAGCCTAGTGGGCGGAAAGTTGGACTTTGACCCAGATATAGAATCATAGAATTATAGAGTTAGAAGGGACCACCAGGGTCATCTAGTCCAACCCCCTGCACAATGCAGGACATTCACAACTACCTTCCCCCCCCACACCCTGAGTGACCAGAAGATGGCCAAGATGCCTTCCCTCTCATCAACTGCCTAAGGTCACAGAATCAGCATTGCTGACAAATGGCCATCTAACCTCCAATTAATAACCTCCAGGGAAGGAGAACTTACCACCTCCTGAGGAAGCCTGTTCCACTGAGGAACTGCTCTAACTGTTAGAAAATTCTTCCTAATGTCTAGACGGAAACTGTTTTGATTTAATTTCAACCCGTTGGTTCTGGTCCGACCTCCTGGGGCAACAGAAAACAACTCGGCACCATCCTCTCTGTGACAGCCTTTCAAGTACTTGAAGACGGTTATCATATCCCCTCTCAGTCTGCTCCTATTCAGGCTAAACATACCCAGCTCCTTCAACCTTTCCTCATAGGACTTGGTCTCCAGATCCCTCACCATCCTTGTTGCCCTCCTCTGGACATGTTCCAGCTTGTCTACAAGCTGTATCCAGAGTCCAAATTGTTTCTCAGCCATGTGTGTGGTCTTGGGCAAGCCATTATCCTGAGTCCTTTTATTAGTAAGCCCAAGTTATTCTATATCATAAAATTGTTGGGCTGATCAGTGGCAGGGCTTTTTTTTTGTGGTGGTACTAACCACTAGTGAGTACCAGCAGCTTTTGGGGGCCCCTCTCCCAAGTCCTGACGAAGAATTGGTGAAAATCAGTGCAACCTTTTATATGAGTACCAGCACTTTTTAAAACAAAAACAAAAAAAGCACCGATCAGGGGTGTCATCTTTAGGGGTGTGCATTTAGATACACCCACTTCGAAAATATGCCTGAAAAGTACCTTATTGGTATTTTTCAGGTATTGTCAGCATGCCAAATAAATCTGGGAATTTTTCGAGATACTGAAAAAATGGTCCCGAAAAATCCCAGAAATATTTGGTGCTTACCAGGAAGACGGGAAGCCAGTGTTTGCAGGCTCACAGGGAACATTTTCCTTTTCTTCCCCCTTCCTTTGTTTCTTGGCCTCATGGGGTTTCTATGGGTTTGCCCGGCTTCTTATGTCAATTTTGAGTGTGTTTTGTCAGTTTCAAGAGTTTTTCTTATTTTTTGCTGGAGTTGCTTTGTGTCCCTTCATGGTTTTTGCAGTGTTGCACAGTGCTTGCAAAATCCCCCTCTCCCCGCCTTGGATTTGTTCTGCTGTGGTTTCATTTTGGTTCTGTTGAGCTTGCACTGCCACAATGGCACTGGGTTTTGCATGGCATTCTGTACATTGTTAGCTGCTGAGACCATTCTTGGTTCTTATGATATTAAAACCTACCAGTAGCTTTCCAGGATATTGAATTTCAGTTTTTCAGGATGAGACATTTTTGCAAGGAATATTCTCAGTGGTTGCTTCCACCTAACTAACCATGCATTCCTGAGATTTGGCATACGGGAATGGCGGGGAGAAGGCGCATGCGAGCCGCCTCCTAAGGCCATTCCCTGTACACTGAAAAACAAAACAAAAAAGCCGTTTTGCGGGGGGGTTTTTTTTTTGGTTAAACGGGGCCTTTCATCCCATAGAGAACAGCGGGGCTGCGCCTGCTAAAAAGCTGGCGCAGCAACGCTGTTCCCCAGTGCTGGCATAATGGGGCGAACAAGGACAGGAAGCCACCAACCGGCAGCTCCTCCCCCTGGCCCGCCCCAAGAACACCCCCCATGCCAGCTCGGCAATTCTCCACCGTGGCCTATGCCACGGAGAGACCACACCAGCGGAGGAGCGAGGTGCAGTTCCGTGGCTCTCGGGCATCGACGGAACTGCCCTTGCCGCCAGCATAAGTGCGTCTTGTCCCATGATAAGACACACTTACACTGGCTGCGAGGTCACACTACCTCCTGAGAGGATTCGCCCCCCCTCAGGAATGCACGGTAAATGTGACTCAGAACTATCCAAACTGGCCTTGCCTTCAGTAATTTTCAAGCTGCTTGATCCCCCCAAAGAGACTAGTTCTGGGATTTTTCTATAACATTATGGATTGATTGGGTACCACATCTACCACAATTGCCATGTTATGATATGGCTACTGATTATACCTGTCATGAAAGTGGTAAAGGGCAAGCCCCTGGGTTCAGTTTTTAATGCATGAAAGTACAGCCAATTGTATTCAGGTGAATCTATACTGTAACTGAGACGCTTTCATTGTCCTCCCTAGTATTATTGCCCTATAAAACAGGATAAATGGCTATGAATTGCTGTGCAGCCATGCATATAAATTGTACTTTAAATCCTAAATGGAAAGTTTATGTCTAAACATTTGGTCACAGTCAAATGGATGGTAATTGGTTTAACAAGCATCTATAGAGATGTAATTGATATTGCTGAAAATCTTCCAAAAGACATAAGGGGAACAAATAGCACTGTAAACAAACTCCTAAAGTCTGTACAGATTTTGTGAACCTCACATAGTATGTAGAGGTAGAATATTATCATGAGTTTCACAGATTTCAATATGTCACAAGCCTAGAAGAACTCGATTTAAAAAAAAAAACAAGTTCTGGATTCTGGCACAGGTCCTCTCAACTAGTTGGCCACTCTGAAAGCCTTCCTCTCTGGGTTGAAGGCTCCCTAAATTTCTAACTGGCTTTAGAAATTATGTAGCCTTATGATTAATCAAGAGATCTTTTGGAAGGTCAACCCCATAGGGTATTATTTTACCAACCACAGCTCCCAAGAAAGAAAATTTCCACTTTCCATAATACACCCAACTAGCTTCCTTCAACTGTCATGCATGAATATATGGCACTGTCTTGAACAGGGTCAGAGTACTGGACTATTAAGGTCAGAATTGTCTATGCTGACTTGCCACCAGGATCTCAGGTGATAGGACTGCCACCCTCCAGGTGGGGCTTGCAGTTTCTCCAAGGGAACTGATCTCCAGACTACAGAGATCAGTTTCCCTGGAGAAAATGGCAGTTTCAGAGGGTGGACTCTGAGAGCCAGCGGGGGTGTAGTGGTTAAGAGTGGTGGACCCCCACTGGCCCTGGAGAACCAGGTTTGATTCCCCACTCTTTCACAGGAGCAGCGGACTCTAATCTGGTGAGCCTGGTTGGCACTAATCTGGTGAACCGGGTTTGATTCCCGACTCCTACCCATGAGCGGTGGCCTCTAATCTGGAAAACCATTCCTACACATGAAGCCTGCTGGGTGACCTTGGGCTAGTCATAGTTCTCTCCAAACTCTCTCAGCTCCACCTACCTCACAGGTCTGTTATGGGTAGGGGAAGGGAAGTCAATTGTAAGCCACCTTGAGACTCCTTAAAGATAGAGAAAAGTGGGGTATAAAAAACAACTCCTCCTCCTCCTCCTCCTCTTCTTCTTCTTCTCTTCACTGAGCACTCTCCCCTCTGCAAATACCACCCTTCCCAAGCCTCACCGCCAAAACTCCAGGAATTTCCCAAGGTATCCTTTCAGGTGAAGATCTTTCACATCACCTACTACCTGATCCTTCAAACTAGAGATATTGAGGATTGAACCAGAGACCTTCTGCATGCAAAACAGGTGCTTTACCACTGAGCCTCATCTCCTCAAGGCCCACAGAAAAAACTGAGAATCTGCCATGAAACCTTTACAGTCTTTGGACTGTTCTTTTCAAGTACCAGCATTTCCATCTTCTGGCATCCTGTTTGCTTAAATACATTTGCTGTGTAGCAGTAAAAGTTAATGTTCGGTGTAATGTTTGGTGGTCACAGGGATCAGCAGCTGAAATTTCTTCTCGTTAAAATGTTGATTGTTATTTATGTTGCAAAGTGCACAAAAATCTCAAGGGCCAGAACTCTATTTGGCTACACAGCTGATTTCGCAGTTCTCTCCAATTTCCTCTTACCTGTCTGAACGTAGTCAGATTCCTTTAACGAAATGTGACAATGATCTTTAAAAAGTACTTTTTAATGTATTTGCCCACTTTAGCTATGTAGGACTCTGCTTCCACCTTCTTCAAAATTACACTAGCCGTTACACTTGAGATAGTGTTATTATGGGGAGAAAAAACATTTTTCTAAAATTCACTTTTTAGATATAGCCATTGATTCCTCTTTTTTCTTTTTTTCTCTTTCAAAAGAGGACATTCTCTTTCATTTCTCTTGATTTCTCTTTGTAGAGAAACCAGTGAACCCTTTTGTAACTTCAGCCCTAGTAGCTGTTGTAATTTCCACAGCACAGGGTGGTGTTCTGGTAGGAGGACAGGAAGGTTTGGGGAAGACATTGCTTGCCTCTGAGCATCTACAAGGTGAAATTCTGAACTTTTGCCAGACCACCCTTCCTGCCCCTCCTCTCTTTGAAATTCTCTTTGATCAAAACAGAATTGATTCAAAACAGAATCCAGATTCCTCAAGAGAGGAACAGAAACAGATTGTTGGATTTCAGGGAGAAACTTGGTAAAGTCACTTGCTGCACTATGTGATGTACTTTGCTGACGTCTGATTGAATCAATTTGTACTTACCCTGCATGGGAAGGAATTATGAATGTATAACAGCACTTTTTTGAAGGACTGAAGAAAGATTTCCACTGCTGTGGATCTGAAAAGGCCGTATCCATTGATGATTGTGGCTTTATATGGACTCTATACACAAAGATTACAATACTAATACTTACCTGGTACTCTGTTGAGACCTTTGGAATCATTTCTGCTTTATGCAGATTGTACATATTGTATATATTTGTGCTTTGTATGTGTCATGTATATGGTCCTTGTTTCATCTCAGTAGCTTATAAAATTTGCACTTTGTGTATATATATCATCCTGTACTGTTTTCCTAACCTCGTGGTATTAGTACAGAGGTGCCTTTTTTCTCCCCATTACCTGGCAGTTGGCAACCCTACACAGAGTCCAATGGCCAAAGCAGCCATTTTCTCTAGGCGAACTGATTTCAATTGGCTGGAGATCAGTTGTAATAGCAGGTAATAGATCTCTATTACCTGGAGGTTGGCAACCTGATTCATGCATCCTTTTAACAGCCTAAAACAGTGGTGGCGAACCTATGGCACTCGTGCGAGAGGGGGCACTCAGAACCCTCTCTGTGGGCATGCGAGCCGTTGCCCCAGCACGCCTCGGCCACATTGTGCCTCCTCTTCCCATTACGGCGCAGTGGCCCCCAGCCTCAGTTTAGTCATTTTAGCTTCTAGGGCAGTGGTGGCGAAACTTACAAAGTATGAGCCAAGGTTAGACAAATTATCAGCATGCATACAACAGCAAAAATCACATTAATTGTTCAAAAGCATGCCAAATGCAAACTTTTACCTTTCAATAAAAAGTTGTTTGTATCATTGAAAGCTCTGTTATTGAGTTTTTCTTCTAAGACAAAAGATGTTAATGTATGAGTTGTTTTTTCTAAACCAAAACCTCAGTATTCAGGTTAAATTGCTGTGTTGGCACGTTACGATAAATAAGTGGGTTTTGGGTTGCAGTTTGGGCACTCGGTCTCTAAAAGGTTTGCCATCACTGGCCTAAAACCTGTGAGATTTTGGAATTCATAGTGGCCCCACTCACTTCAGAGGCACTTGTTCAAATGAGTTATTTCTAGTAGCACAATGAGATGGCCAAGCTATCAGAAAGCAGCTCTCCAACGGCCTGTTAACAATGCAGCGGGCCTCTTCTGCACGTTACTGGAAGTGACCCTCTCAAATGTTCACCCATTATGCAAAGCTGAGGACCCAGGGCACACAAAAACGAAAGATGTGACCGTTGAGGTTTGTGCAAAGCCACCCACTAAATGAGCTATTTTTATGTTGGGGCTTTAGGTGGCAAGTTTCTGCATGTACAGCAGCACTGTAAGGGGAAGTGTTCTCTCCCTGCTTTACAGGAAGGGAGCCCTGCTGAATCCATTCTCCCCTCTTCCTTTCTTCTTGCTGTATCACTTCTCTAGCCTATCCTTTCTCCAATGAGTTCAGGGAAGCATACGTGGGGTTTACCGATACAGTATAATTGTGTTAGGGTTAATGAACAGCTTTAAAAATTACTAAAATATCTATTTTTATATTCATTACAAATGTCAAGTAACTAAACATAACAGTTAGGGTTGCCAGCTCTGGGTTGGGAAATACCTGGAGGTTTTGGGGCTGGATCCTGGGGAGGGCGGAGTTTGGGGAGGGGAGGAACCTCAGCGGGGTATAATGCTAAAGAGTGTGCCCTCCAAAGCAGCCATTTTCTCCAGGGGAACTGATCTTTGTCATCTGGCGATCAATTATAATAGAGGGAGATCTCCAGGTGCCACCTGGAGGTTGGCAATCCTAATAAAAGTGCATTCAAGACTTCTCTTTTTTCTATATATTGTATGTTTGTGTGGGGGTGGGGGGAGGTGCCAAAGTGATATTTGGCCTAGGATGTCAAAGCCACTTGGGCTGGCCCTAGTCCCTGTTTTATTCTCGTGACAATCTTGAGAGACTGACTTTGAGAAACAGTGGTGGGCCAGGGTTACCTATGGACGTTCATGGCCAAGCTTTTGGTTTTACCTGAGGCAATATTGGTCCATTTCTGACAAAGCTATGTTAATTTTTAGGTTACTATTAGTCACTCTATATTTTTTTAAAAAAAATCTGATCAACAGGAGAGAAGTTCTTCATATTTATTATTAGACTTTCGGGGCAACCAGGGCAAAGTGATTCTTTCATTGGAAATAGGCGGTTTCAGCAAGTGGAGAGAACAACCCTTCCACTGGGAGGGAGGATTTTGTTGCATTTTATCATTATATTTTAAACTCACTAGCAGAACATACAGATTTACAGAGCAGTTCTAAGAACACTTTCCCAATTGAACAGACCTGAGTAGGACTTGAGTAGACCTGCTGTTTTCTCATGTCACATAACACTGGATATTTTGTCCAGTGAAGAAAGGCTTCCCTGGATACTTGCTGATCCCTGTTGTTATGGTATTTGTGCAAAATTATGCTGACATAACTGCTAGAGAGGCATATATACATGGTAAATGAAAGTTAAATAAAATGATATTAAAAAGAAATGATTTGCATTACTTTATGTCAGCTTCCAAATAG
Organism: Euleptes europaea; assembly: GCF_029931775.1. Classification (NCBI taxonomy): domain Eukaryota; kingdom Metazoa; phylum Chordata; class Lepidosauria; order Squamata; family Sphaerodactylidae; genus Euleptes; species Euleptes europaea. The sequence goes on along the minus strand of NC_079316.1, from coordinate 28,918,002 downwards.
TTTATATCTGTGTATATGATGATGACAATTTCTCAAATGTACAGGAACATAACAGCGCGCTTGAAGTGGTTTGCATTACAATTTATTTACAAACAATATAGCCCAAGGCAAGAGCTAAAACAGAAGACCCCCCCCCCCACAACTGAAATACAACTGCTAGTCCTAATACAGTTCCGGATACAGCAAGGTAAATGGCTTCCCAAAAAAATCCCTAGTTTTGCTTGCCTTTAGAAACTGAAGTAGACAGGCAATCTTCTCTACTTTTAGAATTTTACACATTAGGCACAGGGTTGGATCCCATGAGCTTTCCCACTGGTGCAATAGTAGGGTTGCCAACCTCCAGGTACTAGCTGGAGATCTGGTATTACAACTGATCTCCAGTTGATTGAGATTAGTTCACCTGGAGAAAATGGCCGCTTTGGCAATTGGACTCTATGGCATTGAAGTCCCTCCCCTCCCCAAACCCCGCCCTCCTCAGGCTCCTCCCCAAAAACCTCCCACCGGTGGCAAAGAGGGACCTGACAACCCTATGCAAGAGGGAGGAGGGACAATCTCACCCCATTCCTTGCTTCACCACAGTCCCATCCATGTGGTTCCCACCATTGCTGGTATAGCCTTTGTGGGAGTCAAAGGGGGCCTTTTTGCACCTATTGCCATCTTCCTGGACCTCAGGCTTAGTAGCTTCCCGCTGATAGCGGGAGATCTCCCGCCACCCTTTCCATTGCCTGCCATTAACTAAAGCGCTGGCAGGAGGAAATTAATGTAGGTGACATTACTTCAGTTGAAAACTCTCAAAGGTGAGAGCTAAGAATGTTGGCTTCAAGAAAATGGCAAGAAAATGCTGAGGGACATCTCTAAGAGCGGGAAGAGAGGCTGCAGTCCTAAGCACACTTTCCTGGAGGTTAAGCTCATTGAATAAAATTGGACTTACTTCTGAGTAGACCTGCTGAGGATTGCTCCCAAACAGCACTATCTCCTAGTAGTGATGCTATTATCCTCTCCCTGCCTGTATTTTGGAACGATTGGATGTTACCCTCCTCATCTGGACAAGCAATGTATAGCTCTAAGAATTAAATCAGTTTAAAACAGGGGTGCCCAACCTTTTGGAACCTGCAAGCGCTTTTGGAATTCTGACATGGCATGGTGGGCACAGCAACAAAATGGTTCCTATAAAATGGCTGCCACAGGAGGCGGAGCCAGCCACAAAATGGCTACCACAGCTTAACTTCAGGAACACAATGCAGATGCTTGTGGTGTAGTGGTGGCTGCTGCCAAAGCAAAAAATTTTAAAAATCTGCACAGCCAATCAAATCTCCAGTAGTCAATCAGAAGCCTTGCTGGGCAAAGCCCTACCTGGCCCCAACCACTTCCTAAAAACACTTGGCGGGCACTAGAATACGTGTCGGTGGGCACCACATTGTAGATTCCAGGTTTTTTTTTTAAATGTATTGTTCCAGTTTTTTTCATATAAAAAAGAAAACCTAAATAACATGCATAAAATAATGAGGAAAATGTGTGTGGTTGCCGAAGTTTAATTAGAAATCTTATTTTTTTTTTAAAAAAGAAGAAGCTTCCAAGCGCTTGAACTCAACTGAAGAGTCTTAACAGATATGAAGTGGATTAAGAATTTTTCCCTCCCATGAAATTGCAATTACCCCCTCGCCAAATTACAGGAGTAGCAATCGCAGCCACAATGCAATCAGGAGCATATCGCCAAGGCCTGTGATTAAGCTTATTGATTTCCATGTGCGGTAATCCATATGCGCCGGTATGTAATTCTGATACGGTGTCACACAGAGTCGCTACCCATTTGTTTTAGTCTGCGAGAGTTGACAAACGAGTGCATCTGGGCATGGCGCCGGCACAGAGAAAACTGCTAATTGTCAGCACGAAGACAGCGATCGGTGGCGCTGACATAATGACAGTTGGCTTGTGGGCACACTCGTCACCTGTGCATTCCACAAATCTATTTAAAGAAGCAGGTTGGAGAAGCAGCATAAATTGTAGGTTTCTTTGTCTGTAATTGGATGCATTGCATGTGCGTACTGAAGTTGCGGGAGATCTGTGGTGCAAAGAATTGTTCAAATGGCTGTTCCAGATAAAGTCACACAGGAAATATGAATTCCTTAGCACAGCCTATGTGCAACTATTTCCCTTCTGCACAGAACAGTTCCAATTTTTTAGCATGCGAAAACAAATTAAACACTATATATGAATTACATATACAATATATACCCCCCTCTCTCTGCTCTCTGCTCTCTGATATTTGTAGGAACCCTAATGCCTAGGAGATATATATTTATAATGTCCTAGGCATTAGGGTCCCTACAAATATCACAGAGAGATAGCAAGAGTGTAGCTGTAATGCAGTGCAATTGTAAGCTTATTTACTCAGAAGTAAGTCCCACTGAGCTCAGTTGGGCTTACTCCAGAGAAGGCTGTTTAGGACTACAGACTAAAATGACTTAGGGCACTTTCACTCACGCCAAATAAAGCACTTTCAGTACACTTTCAATGCACTTTGTAGCTGGATTTTACTGTGGCCATTTATGCAGGGTCAATTTTGATGCTCGCTCAAAGCTTTTTTAAAAAATGAGACCTTTAAAATGCCTATTCACAGTCCCAACACAAAAGCAGAAATTCCACCCCCTATGTTCCTGTTTGTATAGTCTTTAGCAACTGCCGTGTGCATAGCTAACGTGCAGCTGTGATTTTGCATGGTTCCTTGAGGGGATTCTTCACGGCGGGGGTGGAGCAAACACAAAAGGTCACGTTAAAGGGGCTCTTAAGAAATGCGAAGCAGGTATGCGCCGGCTTCGTAGTCACTTCCTGAATGACGATTCAGCATGAAAAACTATATATATATATATATACACACACACACACACACACACACAAGGCAATTCAACCTGGAATGCTCTGCTAATTACCAAGCATAAATGGCCTGTGTGAAATCCACTTGCAAAAGATTGTTAACGTGCATTGGAAGTAGATTGAAAGTGCATTATTTGGCATGTGTGGAAGCACTGTTAATGTAAACGAGAATGGCAATATTTATCAATAATATACAGAGTTTTGCCATTGTGGGTGAAATGTTTTTTAAAAAATATATATATAAGCAAACACCTTGATTTGACTCCTACGAATTTTTATATTGTTTCAATAACAGTTGGTTCATGCTGTTAAATAACTGGATTCTGTTGATACATCGAGCAGGAAATTAATGTAAGGAACAACAACCAACTCAGTTGTATACAAATGTGGAAAATACAAAAAAGGATGGCAGAATTGCTAGTGAAATGTATTGTTCTTTTGAAAAAGGCTCTCGAAAGAACCCCTGCAAAGTTGTTGTTTTTAAAAACCAAACTTTTGTGAGTTAAGAAAGGGAGAAAGCCTTTCAAGACTTAATGTGCCATACAGAGAAACTATGAATGCGAGAGAATGGATGTAAAAAATGAATAGGTAGCACAACAGCAGGTATGTAACCCAGGAAATGTTCCTGAGACTTGTATCCAATAAAATCTAACAGAAAGAGAAAACTCCTCCACCTTCTCATTTTGGTTCTGCCCATATGGTATACATGCCAATGGCGACCCTTGCAAATTTTCACAAAATAACATTCAGACAACTGAGGTTATCAAGGCACTTGGCAGACATGAAAGCTGAGGATATTAACAGAATGAATGCATAACCAGACTCTGATCTGTTGGCCCATCTAGCCGAACACTGCATATTTTAGCAATATTTTTGAAAACCTGGACAAAAATCTTTCCCAGCCCTAGTGCTTGAGCGCCTTTAATTGGTCTATCACATCCCAGTTCCCCACTTTTCATCTAGGTGTGTTTCTCCAAAGCTAAAAGGTGAGGCAGGAAATTTTTTTAGGCATCGGTTTAGTGAACCTGATCACAAGAAGCATCCATTCTAAAGAACAGAGCAAAATAGCAAGCATGCTTAGTTACCACCAATCTCTAGTTCTGCTTGTAGATATGCAACTGAGGAAGTATCGCCTGCATTGTTTAAATCAGTAGGGCCTAGGGATGAAAAAGACTATGCCTTGCTCTTGGGTTGACCAATTGTTTTCAAAAATGATCAACATATACATGTAGGATGTTCTTCTAGCATTATCCCTATTCATATGCTTCAGCGAATGTGCACACATCCCATATTAATGTGTGTCCATCTATTTTAGGGTCGCCACCCTCCAAGTGGTGGCTGGAGATCTACTGCTATTACAACTGATCTCCAGGAGAGAGCGATCAATTCACCAGGAGAAAATGGCCACCTTGGAGGAGGAGGAGGAAGAGTTGGTTTTTATATGCCTACTTTCTCTACCATTTAAGGAAGACTCAGACCAGCTTACAATCACCTCCCCTTTCCCTCCCCACAACAGGCACCTTGTGAGGTAGGTGGGACTGAGAGTGTGTGACAAGCCCAAGGTCACACAGCTGGCTTCATGTGTAGGAGTGGGGAAACAAATCCAGTTCACCAGATTAGCATCCACCGCTCATGTGGAGGACTGGGGAATCAAACCCAGTTCTCCAGATCAGAGTCCACCGCTCCAAAGCACCGCTTTTAACCACTACACCACGCTGGCTAGCAACTTGATTCATTAGTAATGCTGTCAAAATCTGGTCAAAAGAAAGATTAACATAAGAACATAAGAAAGTCCATGCTGTATCAGACCAAGGCCCATCAAGTCCAGCAGTCTGTTCACACAGTGGTCAACCAGGGGCCTCTAGGAAGTCCCCAAACAAGATGACTGCAGCAGCACCATCCTGCCTGTGTTCCACAGCACCCAAGATAAAAGGCATGCTCCTCTGATCCTGGAGAGAATAGGTATGCATCATGACTAACATTGACTAGTAGCCTTGCATAGCCCTCTCCTCCATGAACATAACCTCTCCCCTCTTAAAGCCTTCCATGTTGGCAGCCATCAACACATCCTGGGGCAGGGAGTTCCACAATTTAACTGATGCCAGGCTTCAGGGTCTAGCCAGGCCAAATCACTGGTGGATTTCTTGGGATTTTTCTGAATTAAAAAAAAGTCTTATTCTTACCAGATTATTTTCCAAATGGATGCAGTTTTTGAGCTGGCTGGTAAAGCAATTTTTGGCACTTGCAAGGATGGTCTCTTGTTTTGGGGAGGGCTGATGCTGTTTTGTAGTTTTAGCACAGCAAATATATCCACCCGTCTGGAGGATCAGCAGTCAGTCACTCCACCTGGCTGGAACAAAGGGAGGATCAGCATTTAAATGAAATCATACGTAGCAATACTGGGAAGGAATCATGAATATTTCCCACTTCCTAAAAGCAGACCAAAAGCTACAATTGCTTCCTTACATAGAGACTAACTTTATTGTTTGCTTTCTTTCTACATATTAAAAGGTTTCGGGAAGGTTTGAGGTGGATTTGGGTAACATAGAATGCCTTCCCTTCTGACATTTATTCAAAGGACAGAATAATGTCAGAATGATTTCGGAGAGAAAAAGCAGTCATTTACTCCTTTCCTGCCTATCTCAGAAAAGTGGAGTCTGTTACTATATCATTTGGAACAGATTTTCTGGCTGGCTTCCTGTCACTTAAGCCTCTGTGTGCAATATGTTTGTGTCAATATTTCTGTCTATAAAAAGTGAGCTGGGTGTGGGGGAAGAGAAACTCTTGTAACTGTAGAACGGGAAGGTAAAAAGAGAAACTATTATTGTGGTGTGGTGCTCAAAAAGGGCTGCTATGAAGTGCTGCCTGTCTGCAAGATCCTCTGCAATACTGAAAGTATGTTATGGTTGTTAAAAAAAATTATTAGCCACCATTCTTCCTTGTGGAACACTGAATCACAGCATTTCAACTGAGGTGTAACAGTACTTCCAAAGCTGGAGTTTAGTTGGAGAACTTCACAAGATTTGGCTACAAGTTAGGGATGTTGGAAAAAAAATTCGGAAAAATTTGAATCCGGAAAAATTTGGCCATTTTATTCGGGAACTGCCAAAGTCCGAACTCCCTTGATTCGGATCCGTGAAATTCAGCACGCAATTCGGAATTCACGAATAAATTCGGCCATTTAAAGCCATTAAAAACATATTGGTGCCTTTCCGCGGCTCCGGGGGGGCATGTTTGGAGGTAGAGGTCCCAACCTTTCAGTGTAGCTTGAGGGGACCCTTCTTGCAAGAACCCCCAAGTTTTGTAAAGATTGGGTTAGGGGGTCCTGAGATATGGAGCCCGGAAGGGGTCCCCCACAAAATCGCCCATTGGAATAAAGCCATTAAAAACACATTTGTGGCTTTCCATGGCTCCGGGCGGGGCATTTTTGGAGGTAGAGGTCGCAAACTTTCCGTGTAGCTTGAGGGGACCCTTCTTGTGAGAACCCCCATGTTTTGTAAAGATTTGGTCAGGGGGTCCCAAGATATGGGCCCAGGAAGGGCCCCCCCAATCACCCATTGGAATGAAGCCATAAAAAACACATTTGCAGCTTTCCACGGCTTTGGGGGGGCATTTTTGGAGATAGAGGTCCCAAACGTTCAGTGTAGCTTGAGGGGACCCTTCTTGCAAGAACCCCCAAGTTTTGTAAAGATTGGGTCAGGGGGTCCCGAGATATGGGGCCCGGAAGGGGTCCCCCCCAAAATCGCCCATTGGAATACAGCCATAAAAAACACATTCGCGGCTTTCCACGGCTCTGGGGGGGGCATTTTTGGAGGTAGAGGTCCCAAACTTTCAGTGTAGCTTGAGGGGACCCTTCTTGCGAGAACCCCCAGGCTTTGTGAAGATTGGGTCAGGGGGTCCCGAGATATGCAGTCCCCCACATCTGCCCATTGGAATGAATGGGAGCAGGCGATCCATAATGTGCATCTAGAGAGCGGCAAATCCAAATCAAAACCTCCCATTGTTTCTGGGGCAGCCAGAGAGCGACTCACCATCGACCCACACTGACCTCCAGGTGAAGGTGGCAACCAGTGAAAACAGCAACAATCACACTCGCAAAGAGATCAAGCCCCCCCCCCACCAGGACAGGTCACCCCCCCTTTAACTTACACACACACACACACACACACACACACACACACACACACACAGTAGAAGCCAGTCCGTGGCTTCTAAGAGCCGGTGTAACTATGCCGAAAGTGCATCCCACTCAAAGTGTGAGTAAACAGCGTAAGTATCATGGGTAATGTACGTATCTTTTCATTTCAACACAGCCAAAGTGCATCTTATAACGCTACTTGCTTAAGTGCGACCTGCGCATATTGTGTATCTTCAGTATTGATAGATTTCTTGCTGCTGGATTCAAATCTTCCACAGCAACAATCACACTCGCAAAGAGATCAAGCCCCCCCCAGGACAGGTAACCCCCCCAAATCAGACTCCACAGAGGCAATCAAGCCCCCCCAGCATAACAGCCCCCCCCCCGAACCAGAAGACGCAAATTCCAAACGAAGAAGAAGAACGGGCCAGACAGAGAGAGAGTGAGAGACTCACTGACATGGGATGTACTAAAATGAATGACAGGCTAGCCCATTATAAACAACAGGAGCGGCTGCACAGCCCATTGGAAACAATAGGAGCCAGCCAGAGAGAGACTCTGTTAACCCACAGTTAACTCCAGACGAAGTTGGCAACCAGTGAAAACAGCAGAAAGCACAGTCCCACACAGAGGCAATCAAGCCCACCCCCCAGCAGAACAGGTAAACCCACCCCTCTTTGGCTTCCCCCCCACACACACACACACACAGAATTCCCTCCCCACATACACACACACAGGAAAAAAGTTATAGAGAAAAGCCCCCAAATGGGTCATACTGTGGATGTCTTCTTCTCTTCCATCAGGAGCAGGGACTGGGAGTCAGGACTCAGGAGTAATCCAATACGATTCTAGCAGACTCACACACACAGACTCTCTCTGGCCATTTATGCACGGGAGGTTTTGCCTTGGATTTGCCACTCTCTAGATCAGTGGTTCCCAACCTTTTTTTGACCAGGGACCACTAGGACTTTTTTGTTCGGTGCAGGGACCCCAAGGTTCAAAAATAAAAATTCAGAGAATTTGAAAATAAACTTTAATCATAAGTGTTAGTTAAACATTAAACTTAGAATAATATTTGAATATATATTTTTATAATAGAGAACTTTTAATTGAAAATATTAATTTATTATGGGTTTATAACTTTGTTTCGCGGACCTTAATTTAGTTCTCGTGGACCCCTGGGGGTCCACGGACCCCTGGTTGGGAACCAGTGTTCTAGATGCACATTAAGGATCGCCTGCTCCCATTCATTCCAATGGGCAGATGGGGGGACCGCATATCTCGGGACCCCCTGACCCAATCTTCCCAAAACTTGGGGGTTCTTGCAAGAAGGGTCCCCTTAAGCTACACTGAAAATTTGGGACCTCTACCTCCAAAAATGCCCTCCCCGGAGCCGTGGAAAGCCGCAAATTTGTTTTTATGGCTTTATTCCAATGGGTGATTTTGGGGGGGACCCCTTCCAGACCCCATATCTCGGGACCCCCTGACCCAATCTTTACAAAACTTGGGGGTTCTCGCAAGAAGGTCTGGGACCTCTACCTCAAAAAATGCCCCCCGGAGCCGTGGAAAGCCGCGAATGTGCACACGAACCCCCCCACCTACGGGGATCTCTTTCTCAGACAAACAGACATTCCCAGTCTCTCTTTCTCTCCCCAGGCCGCACAGCGGCCAGGGTCACGCACTCATCCACGACAGATTGGCCAGAAGAAGACCCAGCTTGGCCACCAATTGGCTGTGGGAGAATGCTGCTTTGGGGGTGCCAAACTTATTTATCCAGCGTCCGCCCGAACTCACCAAGTTTGGTTCATCGTTTTCCCACCTTTTTTGACTTCGGTTGTATCCAAAGTAGAAACCGCCGAATCAGGGAAAATTCGGCTGTTTTTCTTGTCGGATGGAACTGAATCGACAGCCCTACTACAAGTAGGGTTGCCGGGTCCCTCTTCGCCACCGGAGGGAGGTTTTTGGGGTGGAGCCTGAGGAGGGCGGGGTTTGGAGAGGGGAGGGACTTCAATGCCATAGAGTCCAATTGCCAAAGTGGCCATTTTCTCCAGGTGAACTGCTCTCTATTGACTGGAGATCAGTTGTAATAGCAGGAGATGTCCAGCTACTACCTGGAGGTTGGCAACCCTAGCTACAAGCCCTGCTTCCCTTGCCTTCATCTTCACTCTTTTGGTGAGGTGCCACACTGCCTGCAGTTCTAGATAGAACCTGGAAGCACCCAAGCAAAAGGGAGTGTGGCTTATGAACAAACAGGAGAATCTGGGGGAGAGCACAATAGGTTGGAATGCTGAGTGGTACAGAAGGCAGATTGAGTATGGTGCAAACACATTTTTTATGTTACTGTGCCTCTAATGAATCTGAGGCAGATCTCTCTTTCTCCATTTTATTCTTACATTAGCACTGTGTTAGGTGGAAATAATGACCGGCTCAAGGTCACCCAATAAGCTTCATGGCTGAGGGCCGCCTAGCTACACAGTGTCATTTTTTTCATATATAACCACCCTGGGTCCAGTCAACAGGTGCGGTTTGCAAGTTCTGGGCCCATGGAGGAAGAGAGTTTAAGCCTCAGCCTCAGATCATGTTTCCCATCTGAAATGGCTCCAGGCAGCAGCTATTTGTCCTGTTGAGAGCCTTAACAGTGCACATTAATTAATTATTTTATTTTGTTACATTTCTACCCCGCTCTCCCCAATCCAAAGGTCGAGCTCAGAGCGGCTTTAAGTTTTCCCAATGCGGTAAATAGCAGCTGGCTGGGGCCATTTCAGGTTGGGAAAACAGTGCAGGGGGAAGGGCTTAAGGCTATGCTGCAATCCTGACCTGAATGGGGCCTCCACATGCCTGCGAGTTGAGTTCTAAGCCCAGAACTTGCCTACCACATCTGTCAATCTGACTTGGAGATAGACCTCAGAAAAGTATGGGTAGATCCTGAGTGGACATTTGAACCCAGGTTTCATGAGCCCTAGACCAACACTCTTGCTCGCTGTGTAGGTTGTGTGTAATGGCCACTTCTATGAAGCAAAAACAGCTTTGGGAAGGGATGGTTCAGTGTGAAGAAGTGGCAGTGGGTAAGGGGGCGAGTCCTTTTGCCTGTCTGCCACATTTCTCTTGCAACATCTGCACTTCCTCAAGCAGTAGTTGCCCTGCTGGGCCCCAGATGCAGTTTTGTAAGGGTACACACGTGAATATATTCTACAATGTGGGAAGGGGGGAGGCAACTTGGAAGCAAAATTGCAGCAGAAATGTAATAGAGAAGAAGAAGAAGCTTCTTCTAAGCTGTTGTCATCCCTTATAGATGTTCCCCCCCCCCAAGCAAAAACTCCTTCACCACATGTTACGCTGCTGCAGAAACTTCTCCGGCTCTATTGATATCTTCCCTTGCTAGTGTCTTCCTAAAATTATAGCGCTATGTAAATATTTTTATGTTTTATTTTCTGGCAAAATATATATGCGTGGTTTCCATAGTAAGAAACATGTCATTATACCACTACATACAGTTTGTATTCCCTGCTGCTGTTAGAAGTTTCCTCTTCCTTAATCTGATGATTGTTAAAGCGTTGGATGGGGGAACTCTATTAAGCCACCTGTGTGGGTTATCTCATTTTCAGACTTTTGTAAGAACAGGGTATCTTGAATGACACAGGGATCACATTTCAGGTTTTTATAGTGGAAGGACCAGAGCCATTTGCATATGTTTCAAAAGAGGGTGAGGTGTTAGTATCTTGATAGTGTTACATGCTCTACACCAAGGGGTGAGAAGTTCTAGGAGCAGCGCTTGTCCAACCTGGCTTTCTAGGAATTAGAGAGTATTTATAATAGATACAGTGTTGTCTTTCTCTCCTAAATGTTTCTTGTTGAATTATGTAGACTTCATTCCCAAAAATATTCAAGTATTTGTTTTAAATGCTTTAAACTCTGCAAGATTACCCTTTGCTAGATACTAGGAAAGAAACAGAACTCCAAATAAAGAGGAGTGCTTGGAGAAACAAAAGGAATGTGTACAGTCGAATAAACTAATCTGTATGCAGCATGATAAAAAGTTTGATAAGTTTGATAAATTGAATGGCATTCTGGCTAGAACGGTGAACTGAACTTAATAATTATTTGATTTGTTTATAGAATTGAAAGTGAATTTATGAAGCTTTGTATCCAATTTTGTTTTTACCAAATAACATTTTTAATTCATTTTTATTTGGAATTTTTAATGTATTTAAATATGAGAGAGAGAGAGAGAGAGAGAGAGAGAGAGAACTTTTAAATGCCTTTTAAATATTTATTTAACAGAGGTGGATGCTGAGAGGCACTCCTATAAGACAGCAGACTCCTCATCACAGCCAGACAGAGGGAGAAGGAAGAAGGGAGAGAGAGAGAGAGATCTTATGTTTCGGCATACTCCATTTTATCTATGTCTATTGATTTTTATTATCTGATTAACCATGGAATGTCCTGAACGACTCGCTATGCCAATAAAGGTTTTGAATTGAATTGAATTGAGATCTTATGACCACCGGTGTTTCACCTTCAGCCAGTGCTCAGCTGTCCCACTGGTTCCTCCCTTTCCTCTCCTAAAACATTAAACTGCTGTTTCTTCACAAACACAACCTAATAGACACACTTGCCACAACCTTTCAACTAGAGAATGACATTTTCCCCAAGTTCTGATGAGTCTTTTGAACGAGAACGTTATCGAGAGGCCATCTCTTGACAGTGTTCTTTTGCCATAGGGTTTATCTCCCACCAGGCACACACCTTCGGAACTCTTCGCAAACCCTCAACAACTATTTGAAACTAATAAGAGAATATCTGAAATGCCAGACAGCTTTTTAGGCTGCATGTAATCACACGTTGTGAGGTGTGGAATCATGGGTGACAAGTAGGCAGGGCCCAGGACAGGGAACAAGGACCTGAGAACAGGATCTAGTTGATGGTCCAAGGTTTAAAAGCCAAAATATCAGAAGCCAAGACTTTACCAAATCATAAGCCAGGAGCCAAGGTCAAGAGCAAAGCAAGGTTCAGAAATTAGGAAGGTAGAAGGAATAATCAGTATGCCAGGACCAGCGGTATGGCTAGACAGAAATCCCAAACCTTCCTTGGGGCCTATAATACACCGTCTTGCTTCAGGAACCAGTAACTGTGTTCACTTTGCAGCCTTGCTGAAGCGCAGAGCTTCTTATAGCTCCTGGAACTGGCTCACCCTGCAACCTCAGTGGCTTGCCACATAGGGCAGCATATGCCCCAGGCCTCAGAGTTGCTACTTCCAGGTTCTTGCCAGACATACCTAGATGCCTGTCTCCTGACAGACATACCTAGATGAATGCTACCAATCATATTTTTGCAACAGTTAATACTCTCTAGTGTGTCTTTGAGCAAAATCCTTCTGAGATTGCCAGCAGTCACGTGTGACAGGCAATGTACAACAAATTTCAGACATCCACTGTCACCATATATCTAATTCTGAATTTCACGCCAGAATTCAGACACAAATATCCACACAATGGAGCTTTGTATAGACGGGGAAGATGTTTCTACAAACCCAGTAAAACCACCAAACTAAGATAGATAGATAGATAGATAGATAGATAGATAGATAGATAGATAGATAGATAGATAGATAGATAGATAGATAGATAGATAGATAGAACTTTTAAATGGGGGGATAAAATAAAACCAAAAGAAGTTTTTAAATGCCAAGATTTGGCAAGACTACATATGATCTTGGCTGCCATTCTAGATTGCCTAGGGAACCACAGAAAATGATGCAGATGCTTTTCTGTGGTTGTCTAGGCAATCAAAAATGGCTGCCATCATTTCAATTTGAAACTAGAGGTGAGTTGTGGGGGAGAAGGAGTGGACAGATAGGAAGGACAAGGAAGGTAGGTGGGGAAATTGAAGCTGGAGGGAGGGAAGAAGGGAGGACTGTTGAAAAGGAGAGAGGCCACAGGGGCTGCCAGAAATAAGAAAGGGCAGAAAGGAAAGTGGCAGATGGGGGGGAAACCAAGGTAGATAAATGGGAAAGAGACAAGGAAGGAAGCAGGGGAAAGGACCAAGCTGCAGGGGTTGTGAGGGAAGAGAAAGGGGGTGGGGGGACGGAGGAGATAATATAGAAAGGAAGACCAGTATGAGGAAAAATCTCCCTATGAGTCCTAGTGGGTATTCTGCTTGGATAATGTAATAACTCTGTGGCTATTGTAGCCAATGATAATAATTCATGCGTGCACCTAAAGAAATCATTTCTTCTAATCAGGATTCTAAGAGCTGGTTTGAAAGCTTAATGTAAAAATAGAAACTTCAAAATATAATACAGGAGAGATTAATCACTGTATGCCCTAGCGTCTAATGATTTTGTGTGATGAGGTTTGACTTTTATTACCATCAGAACTCTTGGTCTCATTTTTAAATTGAGTAATTAACTATTAATTTGATCCTTAATGGCCAATATGTATTTCCCTGGTTCTGTATCATGACACACATCATAGTGATTTGTGCCAAAATATTTATATAGAGAAAAAGCAGATCAGCTGGTCATATATGCATCATTTGCTTCTTCTAATGGTTATTTGTAGTCTCACATCTCTCTGGAAGCAAAGTGTACTTTCTATGAAGATAATGTTCATCTTCCCTGTTTCTTTTTTTATTCAGATCAGTATGTCCTAGCCAGATAAAGAAAAACAATTTTATGCATCTTGATATACATGAGCTAAGAGAGCCATGTAATATTTACACACACCCATAAATGGCACAGTTTACAATATGAATTTTTCAGGTATTCTCTGTTCTGACTAAAATGAAATATGGAATAAAATAGGACAGACATTTCACATTTTTTTCCTTTTTGTAGAATGTTCTTGTGGCAAGTAAGCAAAAGGACCTGAGAGGTAAGAGCAACTATCCAATGCAATTAACCGCTTGATTTCTGACCTAAAGCACACTTAAATCTGCCATGGACTGTGGCCCAAAAGAAAAGAGAAATACTTTCAGATAAAAGCTGTGAAGACATTTTAAAAAATAATGCATACAGTGTATGTGCAGAGACGGGAGTAGGATTGCATCTGCATTCCCAGTCCCCAACATCCACACATGTATCTGAATATCTTCAGAAGTCCCTGAAGACATACGATTGGGTGGCCTGTATCCAGCAGAGCTGTAAGATGGGAAAGCTCAGGTACACAAAGCTGAGGGGCACAGAAAAAGTATATCATGTTATTATTATTGTTGTTATTTATGTATTTACCTTTAACCAAAATTACTATGAAAGTATAGGGGGCACAATTTTATATTCTTGCCTTGGGTACACAATTAGCTAGTTATGGCTCTGGTATCCAGTGAAACATTTCTGTATACAGAAGGATTTGGGCCCATGGCGTGTGACATTTTCGGCTCTCCTCCAGAGCTGTGCATATCGGGTTTATCGAACCAAAATAAGTAATCTGGATAGCAAAAGGGTTATTTAAAAGGTGGGGCTCACCCAGTCCAATCTGGAGGGATATACCCTCCAAGTAAAAACACCAGCTTCAACAGCTGCTTCTTGGGGTTCTGAAGAAGACTCCCTCGCCTGCACAGATGAGCAGTCTCCTTCAGAAGATCCACCTCGGTTGTGACTTCACCTGACTCTGATATCACTACCACCCCGTCTTATGAAAACCTGCTCTCACAACTGAAGGTCGCCGTGAGTAGCGTCTTCATTTCCCCTTACTGTAACCATCTCTCTAAATCAGACTTTTGATGACTACATTAAAGGACTGTTTACAAGATATCATTTGCCACCAAAAGCAATGTTTTCTGTGCCATTTTTTCTTGCATTTAAGCCGTTTCCCTCAATTTGGCAGCTAATTTGCATGGCCATCATGCTATGCGTCCCAGACACAAATGGGGCCCCCAGACACAAATGGGGCCTCCAGGTGCCAGCCTGCCTCGGCTCTTTCCTCCAGATCTTGGCAACTTCTGACCTTCTGAACCTCAAAACCAATTGATCTTTTGGGGGCCCATAAAGTTGGCACTGCCGAACCAAACTTAACCAAACTTGGGGGTTCATCTGAGGAGAGTCCCTTGCAGCTATGCTGCAAACTTGGTGACTCTACCTTAAAAAAAGCCCCCGCCCAGGAGCCTCAAAAAATTTCCATAGACTATAATGGACCTGAATTTTGGGGGAGAAGCCAGGAAAAAAACAAAATACACATTTGCCGGTATGGATATTTGGCTTATTTTGGGTTTCTTGAAAAACGGGACCAATAAACTTGAACCTGAAATTTACCAGTAAAAAAACGCACACAGCCCTACTGTCCTGACAGATGATCCCCAGGAACAGCATTTGGGGGGCATTTGGGGTTGCAGAGGGAGACGGCAGCAGAGAAAGTCACTCTGCAGGTGCAAATCTTTCCACCCATGGACACTGCATCCAAACCTACAAATGAAATCTGGAGTTGCAGTTGGGACTCTGCTTTTGGCACAGCCTGTGTACAGATACATATGCCTCAAGGGCTTTTGAAGATGCTTGAATGAACATGCACTTTGGGGGAGGCATGATTCTTCCCCTCCATGCATATACAGTTTTGAGAATCTGCACAGCCCTTAAGATTTTCTTGAAACCTATCCTTCTTCCAGTTTGGAAAAGTCCTGGAGATTTGGGGGTGATGCCGGAGGAGGGAGGAATTTTGGGGAGGCAGCTCGGTGGAAATGGGATACTGTCCAAAGATGCTATTTCCTCCAGAGAAACTGATTTCTTTAGTCTGGAGATCTTATAATTCTGGGATAACTCCAGCCACCTCTTGGAGGTTGGTAACCCTATCTATTGCTAGCTGGTTGGAGTAAATTTTAAGCAATAGTTTCATTTTTAGCAACAGGTACCAAATGAGGGGCAGGGGGAATCTTGACTGTTTTTCCTTTGGATCCAAAAGTCAGAACAACAGTGGGGCCACTTCTACATTTCTCAAATTTGTTTCAGCTTGCAGTAAAACACAGTGCAGGACGGGAAATGGGTCTTTTTTGTGGCAATTTTTCCTATCTGAAGGGACTTCAATCCAAAACATTTAGGTCAGGTCCACAAGGAGGTTTCAAAGGGCCTTTGATACACTTAACTGCTGAGGTCCTCCTTCTGTTGCTGACGCCCCACATCAAAGAGGAGGGTCATCCAGGTTTGGACACTATCTGTGCAGTTTCCCAGTTTCCCTTGAAGTAGGAAAAATATGCCATCTTGCTTGATGCAGGCACTTTCTATGCTTCCAGGTCAGCACTACTCTGCTAAATTGATAACACTCCGATTACAGATATGCACTTGGCATTTCATTTTTAGGAGTCAGGAGAATAGAGCAAATAAAGCAATTCAAGTTGAATTCATTTGCCGCAAAGCAAGTTCATAGCAGCCAATTTGCTGGTGAATTCAGAGGATATTAGGGGATGCCTGGTTTTAATACCTCGGGTTTGGATCCTAAGTAGGGTTGCCAACCTCCAGGTACTAGATGAAGATTTCCTGCTATTACCACTGATCTCCAGCCGATAGAGATCAGTTCATAAAATGGCTGCTTTGGCAATTGGACTCTATGGCATACAAGTCCCTCCCCAAACCCTGCCCTCCTCAGACTCCGCCCCTAAAACCTTCCACCGGTGGCGAAGAGGGACCTGGCAACCTTAATCATAAGCCTTGCTACGGCTTGTGCTGCCCTCTAAGGTGATGTCCACTGGAACCAAAAAGGCTATGTTTATTTATATGCTTGATGGGGTGTGAACGGGCCAAGCCCAAGGGGGAAAGAAATCTTTGGCCTCTAATGGATAGCTCAATGAAAATGCAGACTGGATGCTGGGGATTATTACGAAAGGGCTTAAAAATCGCCGATATTATAATGCCCTTGTGGAGAGCTATGGTATGGCGTCATTTGAAATACTGTGTGGAATTCTAATCAGCGTATCTAAAAAAAAAATACTGCAGCGGTGGGAAAAGTGCAGAAGAGGACAACCAAGATGATTAAGGGATTGGAACATGGTTCCTATGATGAAGGAGTCTAAGGCTTTTCAGTTTACAGAAAAGATTACTAAGGGGAGGTCAGGATAGAGGTTTATAAAATTATGCATGGTGGAGAAAGTGGATAGAGAACTTTTTCTCCCTCTCCCATAATACTTGAATGGAAAGCCTTCCAGTGAAGTGGATGGGCAATATATTTAGGATGGATTCAGGATTCAATACTCAGCAAGAAACTTAATTGGGAAATTCACTGGCAGTGGTTGTTGTGATGGCTACCAACATGGATGGCTTTAATAGGGGATTGGACAGATTCATGGTGAACAGGTCTATCAGTGGCTACTAGCCATGATGACTAAAAGTGCTTCCTCTTTTAAAGGCAGTAAACCTCTGAATATCTGTGCTAGGAGGCAACACCTTGGTTTCTATGCTGTTTGTTGGCCCTCCGGGCAGAGGCGGATCTATTGTGAAACTAATGAAGCTTAAGCTTCAGGGCCCCCAATCCTGGAGGGGCCCCCGAAGCAACTTTTTTTAATGAGTGAATTTCTCTACAAAATTGATGGAGTTTTTTAATGATAGAATCATAAGCCAATGGGTTGAAGTACTTAATATTGACTTTAGAACATGCTCTAATACTAATACCCATTTCACATGGCCTCAAAATGTCCCTGTAATCAAAATTTTCTTGGGGGCTTGCAGTGCTCGAACCACCAGCTGTAAGGGCTCACTGAGCTCACCAGAATCTATTCATAGCCTACATTTTGGCAGCTGGATCCTCAAATCCTTCGTTGGTGCACTGCTTAATAATTCTATAGCTCAGCCCTTAGGCTAGAGCCAATCAGAACCATAAAAAGACATCTGAATTCTCAATTCAGGCTGCATTCATCTCGCTTGTGCATTTTAACACCAAAAGATCAGATTTTCACCTCTTTATCCCTCTGATGACCCTGAAATGCCTGGTTGTCTTATAGAGGCCAATGATAGACAACAAGGAGGAGGTTAAGTTAAGAGCAACAGTTCTTTATTTAGCTAAACACAGACCTGGGGTGAAATAACCACAAATAAGATGCAAATAAGTTGGTTACTCACCAACAAATAAGTTGGTTACTCACCAACGAACAAAGGAAAGTCAGTATCATTTATGCATTCATATGGGGCAGGCCCATAGCTGCTGACAAGCAGATTGATACACAAAAGCACCAATACACGTTAGGTGTCTACTCCACTCTAATTAGCATAGCCTATAGATATTGCCCGAAGGTGTCACTAAGTGAGTGCTTGATCTTGTGACCTTAGTAACCAGAAACCACATTCCTGAGAATGAAGGTAATTCAGAGCTTTCTACTGGTACGAGGCAGTACCAGGCAAGCAAGTTTAAGCTGGTGGCAACCCACAGTCGTGGATGCCAACATTCCCAAAGCTTCCATGTGTGTGCATATGAATACATAGTATTTTATACCAGCCCTTATATCTGGGCAATACAACCTCCTCCCTATTATTATTATTTATTAGTTAAATTTGTAGCCCACCCTCATTCCCGGTCAAAGCCGAGCTCAGGGTGGGTGTCATGATCCTAGGCCTCAAGTGCAGCCTACAGGCCCTAGGGAGGCCTATATTAAAGTAGCTACCAGGCCTACATCTCCCAGGTACCTTCTGGGCCTTGTGATTGGTGGAAGAGGATTTGGAGGGAAGGCTAGGGCCAATCAGAGGTAAGGGAGTGGTGCCTGGGGAGAAGGAATACAATGCCTTGCCTGAAAAGGGAGGGGGTTCACTCCTAGGGAGCAGGGCTGGGGAGAGGCTGCTGCAGACGGAGGGATCCCGCCTCCAGAAAGGGGTGAGTTAGCCTGAGGCCTAGTGCTAGGAGAGGGCTAGGGATAGTAAAGATAGATTTGTTAGGGTTTTTATTTGTTTGACTGCCTGTCTTTACTGGTTTTGTCGTCCTATTGTGGCTTGAGTTATAATTATTATTAGACCTTTTAAATAAACTGTTTGTTACTCTGCCCTGGGTCCTCACGCCTCATTTGGTCACCTAGAAAGTACACCCTGTTCGGAGAAGAAGCAGCCAGGGGCAGGGATGGTGCTCTGGGCCTTCTTGAGTTAGGCTCACATGAGAGTGGTGGCAGCTACTGTAGATCCTCATTCCTCTCTCTTACCTGACAGCAGGTAACAACAATCATAATAAAATCATATATCTCTAAAATTCATAAGTAATCAATAAAATTCATAAAACCATTCAATACAGTTAACAAGATGGTACTCATATAATTACAGGGCCATTGGAGGCCCGGCCAAGTAGCCAAATCCTCATATCAGAAGCCCTGAGGGAGAGGAAAGGGAGGCCAGTAATGCTGACAACCTGTGGTTGCCCTCAATTGTAGGCCTGGAGGAATAGCTCTGTTTTACAGGCCCTGCAGAACTTCTGAAGGTCCCATAGGGCCCTGATGTTACTTGGAAGAACATTCCATCAGGCTAGGGCCAGGGATGTTGGATGTTGGATGTTGCCCTATTGTTGCTGGTTGCGAAGGGCCCCCATAACAGTTCAAGCTTCAGGGCCCCCGAAATGTAGATCCGCCACTGCCTCCGGGGCTACTGACTAGCCATTGTGTGAAACAAGATGCTGGGCCAGGTGGACTGCTGATCCAACAGGACTTTTGTTTTGTTCTTTTGTTCTTAAAAGTAACATTTTACAATGAGCCAAAAAAGTACCACATAGCTAGGGTTGCCAACCACCAGATCTCCTGCTATTACAACTGATCTCCAGCCGATAGAGATCAGTTCACCTGGAGAAAATGGCCGCTTTGGCAATTTGACTCTATGGCATTGAAGCCCCTCCCCAAACCCCACCCTCCTCAGGCTCTGCCCCAAAAACCTCCTACCGGTGGCAAAGAGGGACCTGGTAACCCTACACATAGCAAGGGACAAGCAACAAAGAGGATCACAAGCAGAAGCAAGCTTTAAAATCAAAGCTCTAGAGTTGAATTGCTTATATATTTAATCTCTATATCAAAAGCTTCCTGTTTACAATACAGATGGGACTGCAGCTCAGTTTAGAGCATTTGAATTTTTTGCAATTTTATTTATAAACTCAGGTGAAAGTATTGTATGGATTATATTGTTTATATTGCATTGCTTTCCCTAAGACATGTCCAGGTAGTAGATGATGTGGAAGTTCTCTGCCTGAGACCCTAGAGAGCTGCTACCAGTCAGAGTAGGCAATACCGACCTTGGCAGACCAATGGTATGACTCAGTACAAGGCAGCCTTATGTATGTATGAGCTGATAAACAGTCAAACTGGTCATCAAAAAATCAGCTCCCTTGTTCACAACAGGTGACTAGGACATGAGCTGAGTCGGCAGATGTTAGCATCCCTGGTTCTCATTTAATCAATTCAGAAAATAGGTTTTGGGGGCTGGAGGTATGATCTGGCCAAAATTCAACCTTGTGAACATTTCCTGGGGTGTTAGACCCATTGAACTTGCTGGGACTCTAGTGAAATCACATCTGATTGGGCTCGTTGAATTCAATATGAGAGTTCCATATACACTTAACCTTCTCCCACTGAAATCAGTAGGACTTCAAAATATGCTGGATCCTGCTAAACACCCTGGGATGATAGCTAGAATAAAAAATCTCTTTCATTTTGGAAGAAATTGAAGCTGAAAGCGAACGTCGATAATGAGGCCTTATGACATTCAGTCATAAAATTGGCTTAATTGCTGGATCAATATGGACACGTGCATTAGCTGGCTGCATATAAGCACTGCTGTAAAACCCACTGACTCCTTAGCATTCTGTAGAGGACAATCTTTCATTCAAAAGAATCTTTCAAGTTGCTCTTCCTTCCAGTTAAAATATTAATAGCATATACTTCCTCTTCTCTTCCCATTAAATCTTGGGATCCTGTGGCATTCTATGAGCCTGTGCTTTGCTGAAAGAGTTGCCTTCACATTTGGTATCATCCATATGCCTTCCATACCCACAGTAATACTATTATGATGGGGTTCTGTGTGCATCTCTTTTAATAAATGTCTCCCATCTTTTCCCATCCCTCATGTAGAGGAGAGTTAATTCTGCTGAAATGTTACACTTAATAACAAACCTGGAGGCCAGGAAGATTTTTTTAAATAGCTCATAGAATAGTGTGGTGTTCATTGTAACATTTCATTAGATTTATATAGTGTGGTTGCTAGGCAAAAGAAAGATTCTGAGGATATCTGAGATCATAGCTAGGCTGTTTAATTAAATTTCCTTTTTTTCCCTTTGGTCCTCAGTCACTCCTATTGGATTAAAAATAAGAGCCCCATATAGTCATCAAAAGGTAGTTCTTATGAATTAATTATTGAGTATTTTTTCATAATTAATTGAAGGACTTCTACTGAAATAACGTAAAAAACCCCCACATATTATAATTTATTTTATTGTCAAATGAGAGAGGGAGGGAGCCATCTTGAACTTGTTTGTAGAAAGGCCTTTGCATTAAAAGGCTTGCAAAGCTGATATTTTAATGTAAGCCCAGCAAAAGATGTTTCAGAAAAAAATCTAGTTTAAATTAATTTAATCTGAATGATTTCTTTCTCATTTTTCCTAAACCTGAATAAATTATTTAAAGACAAAGAGGAAGACCCAACATGAGATGGATTGACTCTATAAAGGAAGCCACAGCCCTCAGTTTTGTAAGATTGGAACAAGTCTGTTAATAATAGGACATTTTGTAGGACATTGATTCATAGGGTCACCATGAGTCAGAAGCGACTTGACTGCACTTAACACACACACTATCCTAAGAACACTTTCCTGGGAATAAGCCCACTGGATAAAATGGGTCTTACTTCTGAGTAGGCTTACTCTCAATGTCTGTAGAACAAATCTAAATAAGTTTACTTTTCTGTAACGATTAAGCTTGCCAATTGCTACTCGCTGTGGGAAAACCCATTATCTTGACCCAAATCCCCCATCTTCAATGATTTGAGAAGCAGAATTAAAAAGGGGGAGAATGGTGTTGATTGTGATGCTTTAGGAATTTCCCTGATTTCTATGGTAGAGATCATCAAGCTTGTAGGGATTCCTAAAGAGTCACCAAGAAGAGGTCACATTCTCCAACACTCCACCTGGAACAGCTATCACATTCTGGGAATTCCCCCAGTCTCTATGTTCTTTACTATAGAGAATGGGAAAATTCCTAGAGCATCATGGAAGATGTGATATCACATTGCTTAAAACTCCACCTTCCTCAGTCATTGTTCCCTCCTCTTGGCTTGGGTTGCCAGCTCCAGATTGAGAAATACCTAGAGATTTTGGAAGTGGAGTCTGAGGAGGGCAGGGTTTCGAGAGGGGAGGGACTTCAATGCCATAGAGTCCAATTGCCAAAGTGGGCATTTTCTCCAGGGGAACTGATCTCTGTAGGCTGGAGATCAGCTGTAATAGCAGGAGATCTTCAACTACCACCTGGAGGTTGGCAACTCTACTCTTGACATTTACTGGTGCAAGTAGGGTTGCTAGGTCCCTCTTCGCCACTGGCGGGAGGTTTTTGGGGTAGAGCCTGAGGCGGGTGGGGTTTGGGGAGGGGAGGGACTTCAATGCCACAGAGTCCACTTGCCAAAGAGGCCATTTTCTCCAGGTGAACTGATCTCTATCGGCTGGAAATCAGCTGTAATAGCAGGAGATCTCCTGCTGCTACCTGGAGGTTGGCAACCCTAGGTACAAGGCTGGCAACCCAAGTAATGATGTTTTTGATCACTTTTTTCTGCATTAAGAATGCATAAGCGCAAGCCATTTGTTACACTTGCACCTCTCCCTAGTCGCCTAAGTATCTATTTGACTCCAAAACATTTATGGTCTGGTTTAGGCCCATTTCTGCATGCTATATATCCTTTGGAGTTTTTATGACACCAATTCTATGTATACTGACTGGGGCATAAGTCATTTCTCTGTAAGAACTCAGAGTCAGATTGCAAACAATATGAGCGAATAAATTCTATCAGGATGCATTGTAAAGGGGTTCAGGAAAATTGGCAAAAATCAGCTAGGCCCTGAAAGCACTGTTCAGCTTTATTGCAGTGCCACAAGTCTGAGGAAATAGGCAACACCTAGCAGCCAGAGTTGAGAACAAATTACCGAAAAAAACTGACTTTGCCCCCAGCACACATAACAGGAATCAGCGTATTGTGGGTAGGGAGATGAATGTGAAGCAAACGATTGCTAAATGTGTGTTGGGGTGGTAAGGCAGGGCCGATCACCTGAGGACTAGCAGCTGGTAATTGCCTTCCTGGCACTCAAAAAAGCAGCTGGCAAAGTCTTTGTCTGTGCCATTACGTGGGTGGACACCTTTGTCTTGAAAGCACACGTATGCACACTGACAGCACCATGTGCTATACCGGATTAGAGTAGAGGAAGCTGGCCACAATGCTCCCCTGCTTGCTGCCATGTTCTTGGTTCCATGCTGAGCTGCTGCTTTGTGCCAGAGCCTGCTGGAACACAAGAAAAACGTTACAGGTTTCACTGTGCATCATAGGGCGAAAACGCCCGGTTGCTTTAGCCTCCTTTATTCCCTGTTTCAGCCAGGATTCAGCCAGGATCGAATGCACATTCAGCAAAACGAATGCACATTCGGCAAAACACATGTGGCTCCAGCCTCCCCCCAGACCCCACCCTCCTCAGGCCCCGCCCCCCAAACATCCCACCGGTGCCGAAGAGGGACCTGGCAACCCTAACTGGGCCTAATGTGAACTACCTTTCCTTCTGATTTTCTCTTGCTTCAGCTAGGAAATGGCAGCAGTGTGTGGACAACAGGAGGACAAAGTACTTGGGCTCAAGCCCAACTTGGCTAGGAGCAGGGGATGACCTGTAGGCATGGATAACCAGTATGGTGTAGGAAAACAGTGGAAGGTCTTGGGGGATGTGTGGACTTACTTTTCAGTGTTGCACTGATGCCATAACATCACTTCAGGGCCATCGCACCAGGGTGACACTCTAGCATCACCTGACACAATGATGTCACTGCCATGTGACTCCAGAAGTGATGGCATGGCACCAGTGCAATGCTGATTTCTCCCTCCTGTTCTCCTCGGCGTCTTCCCTTTGAGTGGTGGTGGGCAGAGGAAGTAGAGTGCAAGTGGTCTCCTGCTGAAATGGGAGACCCAGTCTCTCTAGTTTGGTGCAGTGGTTAGACTGTCAGACTAGGACCTGGCAGATTCACTGGTTGACCTGGTTAGGCCTGTCACAGTTTCTCAGCCAGAATTTTACCTCAATGCAAAGTTTGTGTGTGAAATATAGAACTGTTTAGGAAGATTCTCTCATACAAGATCATATTGCCCTCCAGTTTCGTCTAAATCTCTCCTTTCTGTCTCCCAGCATTTTACTAAGATGAACACTGGACCTTAGACACAAAAGTTCCCTGCAGCCTGACACTATGCATGTTTACTTGAAAGTCAATCCCACTGTATTCAATGGAACTTACTCTCCAGTAAGTGTGTGTAGGATTGCAGCTACTGATAATCTAGCCCATGTGTTTCCAGTTAAATGCTTGCTGTCTTTCAGGATCATGTTTGGTTAATAAAATTAATCTTGATTCAGCAAAAACAGTGAGCTTACTTTTAATTTTCGGCATATTCTTGGCTGCTTGCCAGCATAGTCTTACTAATGTTAAGGATATCCTGACGTTAACTGAGATCAAAAGGCATGATTGTTACAAGCAATGTTGTGTCACTACATTCCTGCCCTGTCTTTACCTTCTAGATTTTCCAGTTCCTTGAGAACTTAAAGAAAAGAACTTTGCCTATTTAGTGACAGATGTACCAATCTTCTCATAAGAGATTTGGGACCAGCAGTAAGAAGTTTAACTTATCTGCAAAGACAGTAACTAGGTAGTCTTAAATGCAGACATCCCAGGGTGCTAGAGATCATTATCCATTAATTTAATGAACCACATAGTAGGAACGGGCAAGGATGAGTATTAATTTTAATGGGGTGAAAATGCATGGCAACAGAATTGGTGCCAAAGGCTTTCCGTAGTTGATCTGGGAAAGCAGGCTGTGAATAAATGGCAAGATTGCCAATGTTCTGGTACTTGGGTGAGAGATGTTAAGGAGCCTCCTTGGGGTAGACCAGGGAACAGGGTCACTCAGGGGAGCAGTTGTGCCAACATGGTATAGTGGTTAGGAGTGGTGGACTCTAATCTGGAGAACCAGGTTTGATTCCCCACTCCTACACATGAAGCCAGCTGGGTGACCTTGGGCTGGTCACAGCTGTCTTAAAGCTCTCTCAGCCTACCTCACAAGGTGTCTTTTGTGGAGAGGGGAAGGTGATTGTAAGCCAATTTGATTCTTCCTTAAGTGGTGGAGACAGTCAGCATATAAAAACCAACTACTACTACTCCTCGTCTTCTTCCTATTCTTCTATCAGTGCTCATTGTTGGTAGATGGCTCTACCAAGATCCATCAGTGGTTGCCAGATTGTTCTGCCACCCTCCACCTGGCCTTTGTTCAATGGAGCCTGTTGGAGACTGCTTTGAAAGCTTTCATACGTGCTTAATAATGCACTTTCAATCCACTTTCAATGCACTTTAACTGTTTCACACAGTAAAACCAGCTTCCAAGTGCATTATTTGGCATGTGTGAAAGTGTTGAAAGAGATCTTTCAGTTGTTGGGGAATGTTCAGTGAAAATGGCAACCCAGTGTGTAGCAGCAATGTAAGAGATAAACTCCATGCCGGGCAGTATTAGGAAAGGGTTTGAAAACAAAATGGCCAATATTGTAATGCCATTGTATAAAGCTATAGTGTGGCCTCATTTAAAATACGGTGTGCAGTTCTGGTTGACATATCTCAAAAAGGACATTGCAGAATGGGAAAAAGCACAAAGGAAGGCAACCAAGATGATTAGGGGATTGGAGCACCTTTCCTACAAGGAAGGACTGGAGAACCTGGGACTTTTCAGTCTAGAAAAAAGATGGCTAAGGGGAGACGTGGTAGAGGTTTCAAAAATTATGCATGGGGTGGGCAAAGTTGATAGACAGAGCTTTTTCTCCCTCTCCCATAATACTGTAACTCAGGGGAACCCAATGAAATGGTTGGGAAATAGGTTTAGAACAGACAAAAGGAAATGCTTCTTTACATGATGAGTAATTAAACTGTGGAATTCACTGCTGGAGGAGGCAGAGGTGGCCACAATGGGGATTATTCAAAGAGGTCCATTAATGGCTACTAGTGATGGTGACTGAAGGTAGCCTTTCACATCCAGAGGCAGCAAACCTCTGAATACCATTGCTGGGAGGAGGCAGCTGGGGAGGGCCTTGGCCTCTATGCTCATTTGCTTTCCAGGGCAACTGGTTGGCCACTGTGTGAAACAGGACGCTGGACTAGATGAACCAAAGGTCTGATCTTATACTGTCCTGGAAGGAAGTGGAGAGACTGGTCATCAAGGCCAGAGCTTTGCACTCCTGCTCTGCTCCTCCTGTCTCCTATCCTGTTAGAGGTGCCAGTGACCGGTTGGAAAATACCTGGAAATTTTGTGGGCAGGGCCAGAAGAGGGTGGGGTTTGGTGACAAGAGGAGACCTCAGTGGGGTCTAAGAGTCCACCTTCCAAAGCAGCCATTTTCTCCAGGTGAACTGATCTCTGTCACCTGGAGATCAGTTCTAATAGTGGGAGATCTCCAGCCACCACTTGAAGATTGGCATTACCCTGTCAATTAGTCTCTTGATAATAGGTACATTTGTTGTATTTTGATAGTTTGTTTAAGTGGACAACAGCTTAAAATACCAAATAAATAAAACCAACGATGTAAATTATCAATATTAAAAACAAGACATGAAAAACAATCTGTGGCCATAAAACCAGCATAAAACAATCATAGATCTACCTTTCAACAAACCCAAAGAGCAGACTGCAGCCTAGAAGCAGACCATGTAAAAGGGAAAAGGGGGGGATTAATGTTTTGGACTAGAATCTTAAAGAAAGTAGCGTGGGCATCAAGTGACCCTCAGTGGGAAGAGTATTCCAAAATCACGGTAACACCACTGGAAGTGCCCATTATCTAGTTGCCACCTACCTCACATCTGCAGGTAGGGACAGAGAGAGCAAGGCCTGAGAAGACAATCTTGTCTGCCAGCTAGACAGTATGGGAGGCAATGGTCCTCCATGTACTCTGGCCCCGAACCTTTTAGGGCCTTTGAATTGTGCCTAGAAACAGGCAGGTGGTCAGTGCAGATCTTTCATCATGGGGGTGATATGATCTTTGTTCCTAGTGTCCAACAATAGCCTGGTTGCTACATTTTGGACCAGCATCAGACTGTTTTCAAAGGCAACCCCAGGTAGAGCTTGTTACAGTACTGGATAGCATGGATCACCATGGTCCGACCCACTTTTTGAGGAATGGCTGTAGCTGGCATATCAGCCAAAGCTAAGAAAATGAGCTACATGCCATGTAAGATACCTGACCCACCGGCTGCTGTCCAGGACCTACAGCAGCCCCAACCTACAAACCTGCTCCTTCATGGGGAATGCAACTCCCTCTAGGACAGGCAGACTCCTCAGTCGTCGAGCACCTTTGTCATTGACCAACAGCACTTCAGTGGTTTATTGGCCCTCATCCATACCATTACCATCTCCAGGCATCAGTTGAGGACTTCCAAAGACCCACCTGACTCAGACAGTAATAGGGTTGCCAACCTCTAGGTAGCAGCTGGAGATCTCCCACTATTACAACTGATCTCCAGCCAATAGAGATCCGTTCACCTGGAGAAAATGGCCGCTTTGGCAATTGGACTGTATGGTATTGAAGTCCCTCCCCTCCCCAAGCTCCATCCTCCTCAGGCTCCACCCCAAAAATCTCCAGGTACTTCCCAACCCAGAGCTGGCAACCCTAAACGTTAGGGAGAAATAGAGTTGGATGTCATCCACCTATTTGTGCACCTGATATTGCTTTAGCAAACAATTATATTTACCACTGATGTGAAATGGTGTTGGTGGGGTGATTCCAAGTTCAGCAGGCAGAGATCTCGTTTTGCTGCATTTCCACCCACCCTTCTCCTGACACATGGATGGGTCAGGCTGGTGTTAAACTAATTAGAAAATCAGCTTGCCATGTTTAATATTTAAAAGGCTAGTACAGTGTTGCACTTCGTACCTCAAAGGCTTAATTGATAAGGCAGCATTTAATTTAAACAATGTTTAATGTGACAGCTACTGGAAACATGCCAGAGCACAGCTTATTCCTAGAACTATGTGAAAGATTAAGAGGTATTTCAGCAGAGCAACAAGGAAAGACACCAATGGTTAAAGAGGGAAGATATTAAGAGACAAGTGGATACAATTTGCTCTCTCATTAGATATGAAGACACCTCTCCTGCCTTGCAAATGAGCATAATACATTTTATTCTTGGGGAGGGGGGGGATGTGATGAGAGATGGGCGACTGTACACAAAGACCTGCCATATTGATACACTTTCCCATCTCCCTAATATTTATTTCTCCTGAATGCCAAACATTAAGAGACAATAGTCAATTAACTAATTGCACAAAGAAAGCATGTAAGCTGTTTTAATCATCAGCCGTCCCAGAAGAATTCCCTGTTGTTTTGAAAGTAACAAAATGCTTTAATCTAAGAGAGCGATGGCATGATAAATGCTGGAAAATTACAATACAGTGAAAATGATTCGGCACATTACATCCTACGTACGGGAAAGGGAGGGATGGAAAGGAGAAAGGAAACCTGGGAGGCTGAAAGATCTGAATTTTTATTACAAACGCTGCATTTTTGGGCCACTTGAAGCAGCTATTTTCAGTTTCCTCAAAAGTAAATGGTATCCACTGTATTGTGCAGTGAAATATCAAGGGTTTTTTTTTTCTTTGTGTGTGTGTGTGCTCAGGCTGGTCTGCAGAGGGAAGGAAGTTTGAGACCGAAGCTGCACTGCTTGCAAAAGCAGGAGGACCTTGTCTAGGAATAAATCAGTCTGTTAACACTTTCTCTGCTTTCCTGCCAGCTCTTCAGTTTGAAAGGGGAGAGCCTGGCTTTCAGGATGATATGCTGCCCTTCTATTAAATGCTGGCATGGAATAGATAACAAAGCTCATTGATTTATGCTTTCTCTTGGACAGTCTGCACAATAACACCTATGGCATTTGCTTCAACCTGCAAATTGTTCTTTTGCATGCATGAAAACTATTCACTGTACTAATTAAATAAAGATCTCACTCAACACACATTCTGTAGCACAATAAATGATAAGACACGCAGAATGAATATTTATTTATTTATTTACTTCATGTATACCCTTTCTTTCTCCCCAATGGGGACCCAAAGCAGCTTACATTGTTCTCCTTGCCTGCATTTTATCCTCACAACCACCCTGTGAGGCAGGTTAGGCTAACAGTGTGTACTAGCCCAAAGGTCACCCAACAAGCTTCCATGGCTAGGGCTGCCAGATCCCCCCTGGCAACTGGTGGGGGGTGGGGGGACTTATCAGCTGCAGAGGAGGCTGGCACTGATGTGCTGATGTCACTCCCAGAAGTGACATCATCATGTCACTGACATGGTAGGAGAACACTCTGGTATTTGGGCAAAAACGTCTTGGGCAGGGAACCACCAGCAAGTTGTTATTTGATGAGTGTAATGCCCTCTGAGGGGTGTATCTGGAGAGGCGGTCCCGCAAGTGCAATGGTCCCAGACCATTTAGGGCCTTGATAGTCCAAACCAAAACCTTCAACCTGATCCAGTATTCAATCTGGAGCCAATGCAGCTGGCGGAGCACCGGTCTACTATGGCCTCTCCAAGGGATCTCCGTAAGGACCTTCACCACTGCATTTTAGACCAGTTGAAGCTTCCAGATCAGGCCTAAGAGTAGTCCTATGTAGAGCAACTACAGTAGTCTAGCATGGATCACTGTGGTGTTGAGGAGCCGCCTGGAGGTAAGTGCAGTGACGACGCCTGGGTCAGTGTGGCTTGGGGTGCGCCCCGAGAGGAGCAAGGCGTGTTCAGCGCTGCTCCTGGAGAAGTCCAGGAGGCCCATGTTTGGGGCGCCCCCAGACATCATATAATATCATATAGAAGTGTACATAAATGAAAAGTATCCTCTAATGATCTGCAAGGAGTCTTCATTCTAGTGCACCATAAATTGTAATTATGCACAACCATTTTATATTTGCTGATCAAGTGCGAAAACTAAAAATGTGTGACCACAAAAGTACCAGGAGGTAAGCCCACTGATGACTCTAAAGCAATCGTGGCAGAATGGGCTAAATTAACCATGAATATAGGTAGCAGCAAATAAAACGCTTGCTGGAGAACAGGAGGCTGTTTCCATAAATCACGTTAAATGTTTTGCATAAAAATATGATTATTGTATTTATGGACAATTCACTCTATCAAGAACATCTGAATTCCTTTCAATCTGTGTGCTTGATGGAATTTAATTCAGATTTCTTTTGTACTATTTTTGAATCCCTCTCCATAATAGTAATTACCATGAGTGTTATTGTGCCTTTGGGTAATAGAATAGGGCCTGCAAATCCCAGACTACTATAAAATTAGAAGCTATTTCCCCCTTTATGCTAATAGTATTTACACCATGGTATAGAAGAGGTTTTTTTCTTCCCCGTGGAATTATCCTGCAATAACTATAACAGGATTGTTTGCAGAAAATCCTGTCTTCCAAGTTGCACCCCTACTTTACGTTGTGCTAACTCCATTTGCCCTCACTGATATTGGCACATAGCCAAATCCTATGCAATAGTGCCTCCTTCTGCAAGAAGAGTTGAGAATAACAATTGCAATGACACTCATGCAGCCAGCAGCATTCAGCTGAGTCTAACTGCAACACATGTGATAGAGGTCTTCTTTGGTACCCCAAATGGTTGCTCATGAACATTCATCTCAGCCTCAGTTTCCTCTAGAAATGTAGCCTTCATAACAACACTAGAATTGGGAAACTCTGGTAATCTTGCTGTGCCCCTAAGAGAACCAAACAAGAGCAACCTGCTCTAGTAGGGAGATGTCAATGGCTTCCTTCTAAGTATTTATGGACCGCTGAGCTAATGGACAATGAATGTCTCACCTGCCTAGATGGTCCAACAGTGAGATGAAGGATGAGATTTCAGAAACAAAGCAGTACAGTCACATCCAGTTAGCAAAGCAGCTGATGGAAGTAAATGTTTTATATTAGATCTGAGAAGTTTCTGTCAGAAAAAATAATAATGTGTGTAAATAGCCTTGGTATCTGATATTGTTTTTGCATGATGGATGGCTACAGAGACAGTGATATTGCTGGGCAAACACAAGAAAAATTGAATGTGAGTTGCTTCAAAAATGGTGGTCTTTTGAGAATGGGCTATTACCAGATCTCTTGTGGTCTCTTGTAATTTACGACGTCTTTTGACAGCTAGGGAAGAATTGCAAGTAGTTCTCTTCACAAAGATGAACTGGGTAGATTGCTGATTGAACCTCGGAGTCTCACAGGTGCTTTACAAGCCCCATAATGTGACAGGTCGCTGCAGATCCACCACTCCAAATAAACGTGAGCTTAATGGCTGGAAACCTTGATTATGGGCAGTGCTTGAAATGCTGATTACATGCAGTGTACCCAGCCTCCTCTTATCTAAGCTTTCGAGCATTTCACAAGGGAAATTACCTCAGAGTAGCTAATGTAGCTTGCCATGAGGGATTATTCCCAAGATTCAAGCAAACATTCCTTTGCTAATTTTACATGCTGCTTGTGGTTCTGGTCACCAATCGCAGCAGATCCGCAAGGCCATTTTACAATTATCGGAGTCACTGTTAAAACTAAAGGGGGGGGGGGAACGTTTTGTGAGAAATATGGATTTTTCAGCCTTTCTGCCTCAGGTTGAGCTAGGAAGAGTGCTGTCCAGCTGTTGTGGTAGATAAAAACAGAACTATTGTTGGCACAAGAGCAAAAGGGGCAGATAAGGCTACTTGACACTGGGATGGTATCCAGCCACCTTTCTCAAGTTGGGTAAGCTCAAGGTATCATTGCAAACATTGGAAAACTAACAAAGGGTTGGATCCACAGACTTTCTTCTGCTAGGTTGGATCCTATGACTCTTCTGCTAAGTCTGCCTTCAAGGGAGAAGACTTCCTCCTCTGACTTACTTTTACTGTTGGAAAGAACTCTTTCTTCATTGGAGGAAGTCTTTTTGTGTTGGAGGAAGACTTGGTGGAAAGGAGTTGTAGAATCCTGTAGGGTTGTGGCCCTCTGGCGACGCTGGCAGACCACCGCTATGACCACTAGGCCGTGTTTAGCGAGTTGGCAAACTGCCGCTATACCATGCACGGCCTTGGTGGGGCAGTCAGGTGATGGCTGGCAGGCCACGTCACTGAGGCTGCCCCTCCTCCGTAGAGGGGGGGGTAGAACAATAGACAAAGGCTTCTAGTTCCTGCACCATATATGCTCGGCTGACCTAGTTTGCTATCTCTGCCGCTACCATGGTTACTCACAACAGTTGCAAGTTACAAGCAACTGTTATTTACTACTTCCTATAAATAAAGCGCAGCTCTGTGACCAGAGGTCTGTTTTCCTTGACACCGAGTCTTTGTCTTCACTCTCTCAATTCCCACATCTGGTGCCGCCGACGTGATTCGACGTGATTCACTGGGTCTCGCCTGCTTACCACGACTGGAAAAGATTTACGAGTACTCTCAGCTCTTTGGCTCCCACGGCTCATCGGCCCCCTCGGCTTCGGCCCCCATTGGTAAGTATGGGTGAAACATTATCTTCAGAGCAGGTAAAGCATGCTGAAGAACTTTATCAATTGGTGAGACATAACGGGGACTCAGTGTCGACAGCAGACCTTAAGGATCTCCTACGGGAGATTGATTGTCAGTGTCCCTGGTATCCCCAGGAAGGCACTCTCAAACCAGGGGACTGGGAGCAGATAGGAAGGGACTTGAAGGGTGAGCCCCATGCACCAGTGCAATATATTCTTGCCTGGCAAAAGGTTTATAGAGCTGTCTGCGCTGGGACGCCAGCGGACAACATGCTCTTGAAACCTGCTATGGAGGTGACACCGCCCCCCTATCCGGCTCTCCTCCCTGCAGCCTCGTCTTTGGCTCCCTTATCTCCTTCTCCCGCTTGTCCACCGCCTCGATCAAAAGTGGCGTTGGCAGTCCAGGCAGCCCGCTGTAATGGGGACCTGGATCTTTCCGAAGAGTGGGAGGGAGATCCACCTGCGTAAATCTTTCTCTGCCTTGAAACAAAGTCCCAATGAGTCATATGCAAGTTTTGTAAATCGGCTTAAAAATGCCATCTCACTGTTTTCACTGCCAAAAGCCCAATCACTTTAGGAATAAGTGCCGAGCCCCCGGTGGGGGAGCCTACCGAGGGAGTGGTGCTAACACTCCTAACTCTATGTTGCACAAGCACTTCAACAAACCCTCCCTGGAGAGGTTGCCCTTGTTTCCATGCGTGCTGAGGCTCCTCCTGGCACATACCTGGCCTTACTTACCTGTGCAGCCCAGCAACAGGGGATCAATGTGCAACCGGACAAGGTTGTGGTCCAGGACAATTGTATTTGTTGTTTTGCAGTGTTGGAGCGCTCTTCCTTTGAATTTAAAGGAAGGTGCTTCCTGTGCACACCTTGTGCCGCTCCCGCCCTCGGGAGTGGACAAGGGGGATTTTTCTTCTGATTCCTTACAGATTGCCTTGGTCACCGATAACATCTGGCACCAGAAGCCAATTCGTGAGTATAAGGTACAAGGTAAAAAATTAAGAGGTCTTCTCGATACTGGTGCTAATGTTTCTGTGATCACCCCTCAGGATTGGGACCCCTCCTGGCCTCTGGAACGGTCAGCTGCTGTCTGGGGGGTGGGGGGTTCCACGCCGGCACAGCAAAGTGCTCGGCCTCTCCTTGTCACTACCACAACTGACCAGCAGGTGGGGTACGTGACTCCAATTGTCGTCCCACTTAAAGTCAATCTTTGGGGGCGAGACCTTTTGTCTCAGTTGGGGGCTACTTTAGTCACTAATGACTAAGCCTCGTGCCCTTGCCTTATCATGGCTTTCTACAGACTATGTGTGGATCGACCAATGGCTACTGCCTGGTGAAAAATTGGAAGCTTTGCAACGCCTAGTTGCAGGGTCATTTGGTTCCTTCCACTAGTCCCTACAATACTCCAGTGTTTGTCATCAACAAAAAAATCTGGCAAATGGCGTTTACTGCATGATTTGCGCGCCATCAATAAAATTATCGAACCAATGGGTGCCTTACAGTGTGGCTTACCCAACCCGAACATGATCCCTCGTAATATGGCTATCATTGACCTTCCAGCCTCAGGATCAAAAATATTTTGCCTTTAAACTCAACAGTCACATTGTCTATAAGTCCATTTTTGTGGACTTATTAGGTCACCTCACACTCCCAAAATATCCATAAGTGTCTGCAACGGCAATAGCATGTACCAGATGCTCAAAAATCACATCTCCAGGCCATTCCGGGAGAATCTCCAGGCCATTCCGGGAGATTCTCCAGGCCATTCCGGGAGACACCCCCATGTCCATATTCTGGTGGAAGTTATGAAGGTTACAATATGTACAAATAGTGTAGAGAAAATAATGAATTTACAATGTAGTTCTTCAACGGAAGGTGGGAACATGAGACTGCAGCTCATGGTACACGTGGTAAGATGGAATCTTAATAACAAAGTCAGTGAAAGAAATGGATTGTATAAAGAATGATTCTACAGTGGTAACTATGTTTAATTAGACTACATCTGCATCGAAGCAAATAACAGCAGAAGTTTCCCACCAGCCATTAAAATGTATATATTTGAATGTTTATGCTGTCTTTGTGGGTGTGACACCCAGGGCACTTTGGCCTCTGGATCTGCATGCCATAAACCTTTCCCCCTCTTTTTCTCTCCTGCTCTCTGTTTCTCTGCTACACACTTCACTCAGTGTGCCTAAACAGCACACAAACACGTTCACATTCTTAAAGTTGCAACAATTCTATGCCAGCCAGCTCGCTGTACTCCCCTCCCGTTGCTACGGCAAAGACCTTCAGTAGCATCTCCTGACCAAAGAATTAGTTGTTTAAAAGGTTCTATTGTTCCTTGGAAATAACTTTCTGTGCTTAAGTCAACTGCAGTTCTAACACTTTTTGTCCTTTTAGGGTCCCTTTGTATGGGCCCATTTTATTTTTGCGTTTTGCAATTCTATACTAACATTAATGGAAATTATAAAATATCTCCCCATTTTTTTCTTTTGCTTAGTCCTTTTTTTTTACTTTTTCAAATACTTCTGAAAATTTGTTTCATGTTTGTCACATTGGTCTTTTTCCTCATGATGCAGTCAATCTCATCTCTGATGGTTTGTATGTGTGTAATGTCATTTCTCAGGTGGAAGGAAGCTACGTGTCTCCTTCCTGTGATGACAATCTCCTGAGTCTGTTCATTGCTTTGCGCAATCAATTGGCAAAGCGCACTGGATTGCTGTTTGTTGCTCATATTCGCAGTCGTCAGCCCTTTCCTGGCATCATCTCTGAAGGAAATGCCCGGGCTGACTCCCTTGTTTCCTATGCAGCTCTCTCCCCCATTGAGAGTCATGCCATGCATCACCAAAACGCCAAGGCCTTGGCGAAACAATTTCACTTGCCCCTTGCAGAAGCCTCTGCCATCATTCAGCAATGTCCTCAGTGTGCTGGACAGGCTTCCTTTCCTTCCACTGGTGTCAACCCTCGAGGTTTTGGAGCCAATCAATTGTGGCAAATGGATGTTACTCAGTTTTCTCCATTTGCTCCCTGGAAATATCTCCATGTGGTTGTGGACACCTTCTCTGGTTACCTGTTTGCTACTCCCCAAAAGGGTGAGAAAGTTAAGCACGTTTGCGCCCATTTAATTCGTGCCTTTTCGGTTATGGGTGTTCCCTCTGCTCTGAAAACAGGACAATGGCCCTGCCTATTGTTCCTCCGCCTTTGCTGCCTTTTGTGATCGGTGGCAAGTGCGCCATACCTTTGGCATCCCATATAATTCCACGGGCCAAGCCATCGTGGAACGTGCCAATGGCACTCTCAAAAGAATGCTTGACAAATTGAAAAAACAAGGGGGAGTTGGCCTCTCCCTCTTGGACAGAGAGGGCCTACTAGCTCAGGCTCTCTTTACCCTCAACCATCTTAACCTTCTCTCTTTTAACTCAAAATTTGTTACTAGGACTCAGCGGCATTTCCAGGCCGACAAGCCGCTGCCACAGCCCCTGGTGCGCTACCGCCGTCTCCCCGACCCCCTTTGGCACGGGCCGGTGCCTCTCATCACGTGGGGCCGGGGCTACGCCGCAGTCCAAACATCTACTGGACCGTTGTGGGTGCCTGCACGGTGTGTTCGCCCTGATCTCCATGGCGTGGCAGCAGGATCTCCCCAACCTGAGTCCTCCAGCCAACCTGATTCCCCCCGACCCGAGTCCTCCAGCCAACCCGATTCCTGGCTTCCGCCTTCAGTTGGTGGACCCTGAGCCCATGGCCGAGAGGCGTCGTGGTCGTCGCAGAGCGAGCCCTCCAGTAACTTGGGGGGCCATCAAACGCTTGTCTGAGCAAGCTCAACTGGAGTTGGCTAAGCAGCACCTGCCTATGACCCCAGAGAACTTTCTGGCTGCTGTGTTTGCCCAGCTGACTGTGAACTCAGTTATGATCATCTTTGTTTTTGCCTCCTGAGCTCTGGAGTGCAGGGGGTCAAGCATGAGTCCTCTGCCCCGAACTTATGGGTTCGTCATGCTTCTTACATGTTTGCTTTTCATGGCAAGAACGTTTCTCTGATTTATGAGCCTCCTCTCTCTGCCTCTGCTATGTCCTTTTTGCCCACTCCCTTTAACTCTCCTGAACTGGTTCTGTCTGAACTACAACATTTGAACCACTCCATGCTGTTTGCCTCCACCACTGACCCTCACTGGAACAGTACTCCTTTCCAAAGGTTTCGCTTTCATCGCTACCTACCTGGGTTGTGCTTCTGATGTTATGCTAGCAATCCTCTGTTTTCCCACTGGACTTATAAGACTGCTGCTGATCAGATGTGGGGAAATAATGCAGCCAATTATACTGCTTGTTCTGACCGCTTTTACCTATGGGGTACCTTTAACTCTTCTTTCCAACCCAATCTCCATCTCATGAACACTACCACACAACAGTTGTATCACCGTTTACCGATGTTTTCCCCAAATGCTTCCCTGCTCACATCCGGAAGCATTTGTGGCAATTGGCTCATCCGCGATCCCAACCTTTGGTTCTTTTGGGGGTCAGGGTGGGCTACCAACTATCATCCTGGAAAATATCAGTGTGCAGCTCTTGGGTATCTTACCTTGCCAGTCCAAGTCCTGGATGCTTCTGGGACACCTTTAGCCAATCACAAAGTGAGGCGTGCCGCAGCGGCCCCCCTTGGCCCCGGGTGTTCTGATGAGGTTATTGTGGACGCCCAACTCAGTGGGGGAAGCGACTGGGGTCGCGCCATAGGGGCTGGTCTTACTGGGATTTTGACTCTGGGGAGCTACCCAGGGATCATTGCCCAGGAGAACCGCCGTTCCATCTTAGGCCTCACTTGTAGGTTAGAAATGACTGTTAATGCTACAAGCCGCTTAATTCATGATTTACAGCAAGAGATTTCTGAATTGCATCAAATCACCTTACAGCATCGCTTTGCCTTAGAGTTTCTCCTGGCTCGTCAAGGTGGGTTTTGTAAAATTGTTGGTCGGGCAGGTTGCAAAGTCACATTCCATGACCTCAACAAAACCATTGAGGACGAGCTGGAGAAATTGCGTCATATGCTCACTAACAATGTTATTACTTCCGGAGCTCCTGGTCTTTTTGATTGGTTGACCAGCTGGCTACCTGACTTTGGGTGGCTGCGAGCAACTTTTTTAGCGTTACTTGGATTCATTGCTGGTTTTATTGCCTTGGGATGCTTTATTCAGTGTCTGCCGAGCCTTTCCAATATGTATGCTTTCTCTAAGGAGCATGTGCAACGTCGCTTTCTGTATTATGCATGTCATCAGCTTAAAACGAAAAAGGGGGAAGTGTAGGGTTGTGGCCCTCTGGCGACGCTGGCAGACCACCGCTATGACCACTAGGCCGTGTTTAGCGAGTTGGCAAACTGCCGCTATACCATGCACGGCCTTGGTGGGGCAGTCAGGTGATGGCTGGCAG
Organism: Euleptes europaea; assembly: GCF_029931775.1. NCBI lineage: Eukaryota > Metazoa > Chordata > Lepidosauria > Squamata > Sphaerodactylidae > Euleptes > Euleptes europaea. The sequence goes on along the minus strand of NC_079316.1, from coordinate 28,879,913 downwards.
GCCACGTCACTGAGGCTGCCCCTCCTCCGTAGAGGGGGGGGTAGAACAATAGACAAAGGCTTCTAGTTCCTGCACCATATATGCTCGGCTGACCTAGTTTGCTATCTCTGCCGCTACCATGGTTACTCACAACAGTTGCAAGTTACAAGCAACTGTTATTTACTACTTCCTATAAATAAAGCGCAGCTCTGTGACCAGAGGTCTGTTTTCCTTGACACCGAGTCTTTGTCTTCACTCTCTCAATTCCCACAGAATCCAGCGTAGTGGAAGGGTGTTATAGGATCCCGTCCAATGTTTTGTAATCTTCATAGCTTGGCTTTCCCTTCTGTCTGTGGCTTCAGTGAACCTAGCATTAATGTCATTTGGCTGATCTGTGTGATGATGAAGATGAATATGAATATGATGATGAAGAAGACGAACTTGAAGTCACAACCAACTCATGGTGACCCCACCATGGGACATTCCAGGCAAGAGAAGAATAGTGGCTGTTTGCCATTGCCTTCCTATGCATAGCAACCCCAGCCTTTCTTGGTGGTTTCCCATCCAAGTACTAACTGTGGCCAATCCTGCTTAGCTCCCAAGCTCTGATGAGCCCAGACTAAGATGAGTTATTCAGACTGCTGGATGATCCTTAAAACACTTACTGAAATGGGCTTTTATTTTTATTTATTTATTGCTTTGCATGCCAAATTCAGAGGTGTGGTTGCCAGCTCTTCTGTGATTATGGTGCCACAGTTCTCTGAGTAATGAGTACATCTTTGGTCCATATAGCTAAGCCGAGTCACAAGGCTGGTTACCACACTGGCAACATTGTTAGCAACTACACAACCCACTCAAACTGTACAGGCCAAAGATATACACAATAAGTATTTGCATTGCTATGTTAAGGCATCATTCTGTTTTCCTGAAGTGGTGCTACAAGGTTCAGTCCTGGAACCCTACAAATCAAGCACATGTTCTTGCTCAGAAGAAAGAAGGAAGTATTTCAAACTAGAATACCAACATCAGAGCAGGTAATCACGGAATACAGGAAACCCAATTTCATGCTGCAGTTATTCAGCCCTAAGGTGTACTGTACTTTGCCAGCTAAGTCAGCTTATTTTGGAGAGCAGTTACAAGACTGTTTCTCTTTACTTCCAGATCCCATCTCTGCTTGCTTCCCTGTTTCCAGCTGGTTATTCCATCCTGCCTCTGTAATTGATGTAGTTCCTTAGCTTATCCATAGGACCGCCAACCTCCAGGTACTAACTGGAGATCTCTTGCTATTACAACTAATCTTCACCTGGAGAAAATGGCTGCTGTGGAAAATGGACTCTATGGCATTGAAGTTCCTCCCCTCCTCAAACCCTGCCCTCCTCAGGCTCTGCCCCAAAAACCTCCCACCAGTGGCAAAGAGGGACGTGGCAGTGGCAACCCTAGGTTTGAAGGCCCATTGGATATAATGGGAACCACAGATGCCAATTGACTTGCATAGGCTCCAATGAAATACGTTACACAAAAGTTGCAGTGAAAATGGGGAATGCCTCACAAGAACCCTGCCCCAGGCTTGGAATGACAGCCTCCAGAGTGGAATGACAATCTCTGGGAGTAGAATGACGGTCCCTGGGCCCAGCTACAATGCTCTGTGATTGGAATGACAGCTACCAGAGTGGAATCAGTGGGACTGGAATCAGTGCTTGGGGACTGTCATTACAGTCCCAAACTACTGATTACAGTCCCAGGGATGATCATTTCATTGTAGCGGCTGTCATTCCAGGCTAAATCCGTTCTGCATGTTAGATGCAACTTTTGTAATGTATTTATTTCAATGGAGCCTATGAAAGTCAATTGGCATTTGTGGTTCATTTCCAAACCAAGAAAAATGAATTTTAAACATGTCTTAGCTTAATAAAAACGAATGGGAGTAACCAACTGGATGAATGCCTTTTGTGGTTAATTCATTGCCATGTATTTCGCCTTGGACTGCAATGTGTTTTGACTTTCATTGCCCATGTATCTGAGACCTTTTCTCCTCTGCAGGGAGAGCCCTTTGTGTGATGGATATAATCCTTGGAACTTTTATCTAATTTAGGTGGGAAAATTAGAAATGTTTCCTATTAAAAACAATAGAAATTGAGAAATATCACAAAAATGAATGCATGCGATAAGAAACACAATAATAAACCTTACATCACCAAGGTGTTGAGGTCAGAGTATCAGACTAGGATCCAAGACACCCAGCTGCAAATCCCTACTGGGTGACCTTATGGTTGCCAACCCTCCAGGTGTTGGCAGAAGATCTCTTGCTATTACAACTGATCTCCAGCTGATAGAGATCAGATCACCTGGAGAAAATGGCTGCTTTGGCAATTGGACTCTATGGCATTGAAGACCCTCTGCTCCCCAAACCCCGCCCTCCTCAGGCTCCCCCCCAAAAGCCTCCCTCCAGTGGCGAAGAGGGTCCTGGCAACCCTAGGGGACTTTGAGCCAATCACAGACTTTCAGCCTAATCTAGTCACAGGGTTGTTGTGACAATAAGATGCAGAAGACAGCAATGTAATCCGCTTTGGTTCCCATTGGGGAGAAAGGCGAGGTATAAATGAAGTAAATAAAAGCGAATGAAAATGACAGATAGAGAAAAAAATGTGCGCTTCTTTTTGTCTTACAGCGCTAGATGTCTTCGAGCAAAGGCGTTAGATTTGATCAAGACACCTGTTTACATCATCTGTTGATTTTCAAAGTCACCTCTTGCTACAGTGTTTTAACTTAAATACTTAGCAGTAGCCTCAAGCAACCCTGCTTGCGGCACCAGAAGTGCTGCTGGTACCGTAGAGATCCTGTCACTGTACTGGGAAGGAATACATTTCTCTGACTCATTTGCCTTATTGTTCGGATACAAAATGGCCCTTTGCATTGCACGTTTTTCTCTGCAACATTAACTCTAGCATTTTCTGCTGTCCATCATTTATAAGGGTGTTGGAAAATGTCGATTTATTGTTACGATAACAAACTCACTGTCTGCTTGACGTTTCTTATATATATAATCTTTTAGTTAATCATCTTGGTGTTTGCCTGTGTGCAGTGGGGGCCTTAGCTGATGGGCAACAGGGGTAGCAACCCCGGGCCTTGTGTGGGGGGGGGCAACTTCCTGTGGCCCCACCACCTGAAGGAAGGGGGATAAGAAGACAAGAGCTGGCTTCTACTGCCACTTGTACCTGCTCTGTTTAAGGGATTGGGCATCCGGCTTCTGGTGGCAGTGGTGGCTCCCATTCACCCCATAGGAGGCAAGGGCAACCCTTTGCTTAGTTCTGGTGGGGAAGCCAGCCGTGGGGTAGTAGTGTTTCTGGAGCCTTTGTCCAGGGCCCCAGAATCACTAAGGCTACCCCTGCCAGTGTGGCGTAGTGGTTATAGGGTTGGATCCAGCCAGCTTTTTCACTCAGTCTCAACTAATTCCTTTCCTTACTGCAGCCTCTGTCTGCATGGGTTTTGTCTGGGTAGGTCATATGATTTATTTACTTATTTCATTTGTATCTTTCTCCATAGTGGAGAGTCCAAACAGCTTACTTTGTTGTCTTCGCCTGCATTTTATCCTTACAACAACCCTGTGAGATAGTGTAACCTTGAGTTCACTGGGAGGCTACAGAGTTGGGCTGTTCCATATATGAGAGCTAGTGTGGTGTAGTGGTTAAGAACTGTGGAGTCTATCCTGGTGAACCAGGATTGTTTTCCTACTCCTCCACATGAAGCCTGAAGGATGACCTCGGACTAGTCACAGTTCTCTCAGAACTCTCTCAGCCCCACCTACCTCACAAGGTGCCTGTCGTGGGGAGAGGACAAGAAGGTGATTGTAAACAAGTTTGAGACTCTTAAAAGGGTAGAGAAAATTGGCATATAAAAACCAACTTCTTTTTCCTCATGGGGTGGGGGGAAGTGTAATCTTCTGAGAGATTGGAGGAAGTAGCAGGTAGCTTGCCTTTGGAGGAATCCAGCTTTTCTAGAAAACTATACATTAATATTCTAGGTATGAGAATTTCTTCTACTGATTACTAGAAAGGGGAGATTATGTTTTTATTCATTGGCTGGTAGTCTGTATTTTGATTGTTGTGAATCTGTTTGCAATGGATATTATATGAATTTTCCCAGAGTGATTGGAGGGCCTGAAACAGCAGGTAGTTTGCCGCAGAACGATTCCAGCTTTTCTATAAAAATATACATTAATATTCTAGGGCTCCAAGAAACTTATGGAGAGAAAGAACAGACAGCATACCAAGACAGAGCAAGGCCGCAAGTCTGTTCATCTCCAAGGGACTGGCTAGATTAAAGTCAGTAGAGACTGGCCATTTATGCATGGCTGTTTCCTCACGGTCACCCCGCCGACTACTCTGGGGTTTTGCTTTGATTATGCTTGCATTTTCCAACCGTCAGAGGTCGCTTCGCTCTCCCCGCACATTTCCATGCATTTCCCCCGTGTTTTCTGGATGCTGGCTAAACACAAATCCAAAAAATGTAGGCAAAACACGCAGAAATGTGTGGAGAGAGTGAGGCAACCGCTGACGGTCAGAAAATGCAAGCATAATCAAAGCAAAACCCTGAAGTAGTAGGCAGAGTGACCGTGAGGAAACAGCCATGCATAAATGGCCAGTGAGACTAGGGTTGCCAGGTCCTACTTCCAGTTGTAAACCGGAAGTGACCTGCAATGGCGTGTACGGTCGTGCACGTTTGCCTGCCGACCATCAGCTGGTTTGCGGGCAAAGGAGCAAATTGCCAGGGGGCTTGCCCGCCACCACCGGGCACCTGGCAACCCTAAGTGAGACCGTAGTCTGCTTGGACCCAACAAGCCTGAACTGTTGCATGTTAATTATTGTTCTACATATCTTAATGATTGTTCCATATACCATGTATGGTTATGAAAAAGATATTTGAAGTGTGTGTATTGTTATTGGCATTAATGTAAGTCTCATAAGATGGGATCAAACTGTCAAAGACTTGAACTCCCTCAAAAGAAGGATTTCTTTTGAGATCTCTCTTAAAAAGAAGTTATAGTAAGTTAGGCTGAGAGCACACCATTGCCCCAAGGTCACCCAGCAAGCTTTCTTGTCAGAGTGAGGATTCAAACCTGGGTCTCACAGAGTCTAGCCTGACTCTCTAACCACTTACCACACTGGCTATTAGCATAGATCTCTTTCTCAACACTCATCCTCGGCATAGCTGTTTTGGAAGTCTGCCCCTTTTCAACAGCAAAAAAGCTGGTTGGATCAAATGATTTTGAACTGGGACCTGAGAAACCAAGGCTCAAATCTCCATTCAACATGAAACTCACTGAGTGACCTTGGGTCAGTCAATCTCTCTCAGCCTACCCTAACTCCTAGCTAGATTCGAGTCCAGAAACACCTTAGAGACCAAGAAGATTTTCGGAGTATGAACTCTTGAGAGTCAAAGTTCCTTTCATCAGATACATCAGATACTTGTATCTGACCAGGGGAGCTTAGACTCTCTAAAGCTCATATCCCCCCCAAATCTTCTTGTTCTCTAAGGTGCTACTGGACAAGAATCTAGCTGTTCTGTTGCAGACCAACATGGCTACCCTCTGAAACTACCCCATAGCATTGTTGTGCAGATAAAACATGAGGGGAGTGATACCAGCTAGATATTGGGGGTGGGATTTACAGTAAGAGTTGTTCAGCAGTGGAATTGCCTGCCTGGAGGTGTTGAGCTCCCCCTCACTGGCAGTCTTCAAGGAGCAGCTGGACAAACACTTGTCAGGGATGCTTTAGGCTGATCCTGCATTGAGCAGGGGGTTGTACTAGATGGCCTAGATGGCCCCAACTCTATGATTCTATGAGTGAACCATCTATGTCATCTTGGCTCATTAGAAGAAAAGCAGGGTAAAAATAAATAATAAATATTTTTCAATTATAGTTGCAAGTAAGCCCACCTTGGCCCTGAAAGAAATATCTGCAATGTTTCCTATAGTCCACATATAACTGCATAAATTCAAGTAATTGAACAGTGATGCTCAGTATGCTCTTAAATTAAAGACACTGACCAGGGTCTCAACAGGAGGGGTTTTGGCTCAATAGTAGAGTATATGCTTCACATGCAGAAAGTCTCAGGTTCGATCCCCTTCACCTCTAGTTAAACTGCTGAGGATGTGAAAGAGCCCTGTCCTGAGGGTCAGAGAGCTGCTACTAGTCAGAAAAGACAACACTGACCTTGACAAACCAAGAGTCTGGTAACTAAGACTGAAGACCATCTACTAGGAAAAAATTATAAATTATTATTGAAATATGATACAGAAGAAGAACAAGTAAAGATTAATATGATTAAGTGGATGCAAAACTTCGGTGGGATGGTTACGATGGAAACCTGGGAAAAACTCTGTACCTCTGAACTAAAATATACCGCGAGTCAAGAAGTGAAAGAAAACTGGTACAAAACATTCTACAGATGGTATTTGACGCCCAATATGATTTCCAAGATGACCTCTTCTGGGGAAAAAGGTGACTGTTGGAAATGTCAGGAGACAGACGGTTCTTATTTTCATGTTTGGTGGACTTGTCCCAGATTGCAAAAGTATTGGAAGAAGATTCAACGCGGAGATTTTCCTCTAGTATTGCACAGTGCATGGAATTTGGAGAAAGAGAACAGGACAATTCAGTTACATATACAGAGACACGTTGTAAGCAAATGCTTACAGAGGAAATTTTTACAGAGTTCTTTATAATCTCCCCTTCTGCTGAAATTTCAAACGGCCGTGGTCGTGGCACTCATGAGGTCATTGAGTTACCACCGTCTTTCTCACAAGATCTGTCTTCACCTCTTTCCTTGTCGCTCCCGCTAATGAATACATGCTTGAATTTCATGCCATGGATGGCGGGGGAGTGAATGCAAACTGCTGGGTATGTCTGATAAGGTATCTGGAAGCAGGGTGTCTAGATTCAAGGCCTCTGGCATGTTGCTGTCTGGAAATGGTTCTGTTTAATGTCACCTTATTTTATAATCCATCTGTTGTGCACTGATACAGAGTCTGGCTGTCTCCATAGGATCTGTGTTTTATTTAATTATATTTTCATCCTGATAGGAAATGTTAACAGTTTATTTTAACCTCTTCCTCTGTATAACCTTATTCCAACTAGCTGTAAGCTATGGCAATTGGCTGCACTCTGGGATTATCTGACAATTTAGTCTGAAGGGACCCCTTACTCTTCAGTGTACCAGCCATTGGGTAAGCGATTTGAGGACTGCCCATATTGTCACATCAAGGGTGCGTGGCATGCATCAATTGTGCTCTGCATTCATGTGGATATTCATGCTCACTATCACTCCCTGTTCATTTCTCCCATGCTCGCTGCTCCTGTTTACCTGTAATTGTAGAGCGTGCAATCAGGGATTCATTTGTTTCTGTCACATAATCACAGGCATACATAAAGCCAAATTGTCACATAACTGCGCATGCATGACGCAATGGCATCGTGTTACTGAAAAGTAGTGGCAGTGGTGTGCTTTTGAGCCATACTGCAATGCATAGGAATGAAGGTTTTAACTGTGCCTTTTGTTTCCAGTAACTTCAGCATAACCAACTGAATTTAACTGGACGTTGCCAAAAGAATATAAGGCCATTTAAGCAGGGCTGTTTCCCCATGGTCACCCCCGCTGACTGCTTCGGGGCTTCCTTTTGATTATGCATGACTTTTCCAACTGTCAGAGGTTGCCTTGTGCTCCCCGCACGTTTCCGCGCATTTTGCCTGTGTCTTCCGGATTCTGGCTAAAACAGCATCTGATAGACATCAGCGAAATGTGCCAAAACACACAGGGAACATGAGGCGACCTCTGACAGTTGGGTAGGATTGCCAGGTTCCTTTTCACTACTGGCGGGAGGTTTCTGGGTGGAGCCTAAGGAGGGCAGGGTTTGGGACTTCAATGCCATAGAGTCCAATCGGCAAAGCAGCCATTTTCTCCAGGTGAACTGATTTCTATCGGCTGGAGATCAGTTGTATTAGCAGGAGATCTCCAGCTAGTACCTGGAGATTGGCAACCCTACAGCTGGGAAAGGCATATATAATCACAACGAAGCCCTGAAGCAGTTGGCGGGATGACTATGAGGGAAACAGCCCTGCATAAATACCCTAAGGGTATGTTCACATGTTACAGAGTACAGCCTGGGTCTTCGATGCTGTATAACAATCAGATGTGAGTTGTGGAATCTCCTCCATTACAATGTGCAGGGTGCCTCATTCAGATCCCTATACTAGTGAATTTTTCTTCATTATACCTGCACTCTGAATCATGCATAACATGCTAGGTTTATTTAGATTTCTGTATTCTCAGCCCATTGCTGATTAGATGTCTTTTTATATTGATTGTATCAACTTATGCTATGTAATCTGCTTTGAGTCTCAGGGAGAAAGGCCAGACATAAATATAATACATAAATAAATAAATGCTTATTATGCTTCTGGTCTTGTATTATTTTTATAGATTGTTCTTGTTTTCCTGGATATTGTGAACCACCCTTAGAATACCTAATTGATGGAGGTATAAATATTCTAAATAAATAAATGCACTTTATCATGTAAAAGGAGCAATTGGTACCAATGAAAATGGCATTCCCCAGACAGCCTTGAATACATCACAGCTAACAAGTAAGCCCAAGAAGTTAAGGGTTGAGAAGGGACATTAGGACTATCTAGGCGCCTGATGACAAGAAGAAAATTGATTCCTTTGAAATGCAATGTTGGATGAGAGTTTTACAGATGCCACGGACTGACAAAAAGACAAATAAGTGGATTAAATCAAGCCTGAATTCTTCCTAGAAACTAAAATGACTAAACTGATGGTATCATACTATGGTCACATCACAAGGCAACAAGACTCACTAGAAAATACAATAATAGTAGGAAAAAATTGAAGACAGTAGGAAGAGAGGAAGACCCAACACGAGATGGATTGACTTAATAAAGGAAGCCATGGCCCTCAGTTTGCAAGATCTCAGCAAGGCTGTTAATGATTATTTATTCATTAAATCATTTATATCCCACCTTTCCTCACGGTTCAAGGCAGCTTACAATAATAGTTAACACAGCCCCAGCGAAAACCAAAGATAAGAATTATAAACCCCAAATTTCTCCCCTCCCCCCTTAAAAGATGTCTGCCAATTAGGGTTGCCAGCTTTGGGTTGGGAAATACCTGGAGATTTTGGGGGCGGAGCCTGAAGAGGGCGGGGTTTTTTGAGGGGAGGGACTTCAATACCATAGAGTCCAATTGCCAAAGTGGCCATTTTCTCCAGGTGAACTGATCTCTATCGGCTGAAGATCAGTTGTAATAACGAGAGTTCTCCAGCTACTACCTGGAAGTTGGCAACCCTACTGCCAATCCAGACTCTCCCAAAAGCCCTGGCAAACAGGTGGGCCTTGCAGCAGCACCTGAAGATCTCCAAGGAGGGTCCTCTCCCACCTCTTCAGGGAGCCCATTCAACAGAACTGGACCCATGATGGAAAAGGCCCGGGCTCTGGTTGATGCCTTTCTGGCCACCCTGCATGGTGGGATAGCCAACAGATGACTGCCGGATTAGTGTAGTAGGTGCACAGGGACATGTGGAAGGAGATGATTCTTCAAATATGTGGGCCCCAGGTCGTGAAGGGCTGACAGCCAATATAACTATTTCAAAATGGGCGATGTATGTTCCCAGCAACTAACCCCTGACAATACTTGGGCTGCTGCATTTTGGGCCAGTAGTAGTTTTTGGGTGGTCTTCAAGGGCAGCCCCATGTAGAGGACATTGCAGTAATCCAGGCATGATATTATAGAAGCATGGATCAGCGTGTCCAGATCGGCTGGGTCTAAGTACATCTCAGTTCTTCCATCAGTGGGCAGGGGTGTGTGTTTGTATGTGTGTGATATTATTCTCCTATGATATATTCTCCTATAATGATTGTCAGACAATAAGACAAGCCCTGCTAGATTAGACCAGGTCCATCTAGTGCAGCATTGTGTTTCCAGCAGTGTCCATCTTAATGTATCTGGGAAGGAGACCAAGTCAACAGCCTTGCCCTGTTGTACTCAGAGGTATACCACCTGTGGACCTCCAAGTTCCATTCATTTTCATGGCTAATAGGTTGGTAGACCTATTTGCCCTGAATTTATCCAACCCTCATCATTACGCCTTGTGGCAGAGAATACCATGAGTTAATTGTACAATATGAGGTAAAGCTTCCTTTTCTCAGAGTTGACAGTACTGCCAGTGAGTTTCATCTCCTATCCACTTTTTGTACACAATGTATAATTTAATAAACCTCTGTCCTGCCCTTGCAAATTGTCTTTAGGAAAAGTCTCCAAGAACCCTGAAGAGTTTGACACTCTTGACTTTCCCTTTCTTTTAAAATGTTCCTTAATTTGGAGCAATTTCCTTCTTGAAATTAAATTTATAACCCATGTTGGGCTCTTTGATAGCGATGTGATCCTGATCAGTTTGAAAACATTTCCATCTTGCAGCTGATCCTGAGAATCAATCAGAGGTGGACTGGAAAGTTAGCCAGGGAAACAGCTGAGCAGCCTGTGGTGAGAATAGGCTTGGCTGCCACCTCCTCCTATGCTGTGCTGGTTGGGTCCAACTGAGCAGTCTCCTGGACAGTGCCACAGGAATTTCCCAGTTTAGACCCAGCCAGTGGTAGAGCAGGAGGAGGTGATGCAGCCACTGTCATTTCTGCCAGCCAGAAATTAGTTGAGTGGTTTCGGTGGCACTGCCAATGTCTTGGACTCAACCCAGTTTGCTGCTAGCCACCAGTGGTCCTCCAGGACAATGAATTACCCAGAACTTTCTTGCTATGACCTAAGGTTGCCTGGCCTGGCCTGGTGAGCAGCAAGAGATCAGGGGGTGGGGACATAGAGGATGGCTGTCAGCAACAAAATGATGTCACTTCCAGATAAAAGCCGGAAGTGATATCACACCTCTTTAAAAAATCACTGGAAATGCTATCGTGAAACCATAGAGTTTTCAGTGATTCCTAGAGAGGACTGACATCACTTTTGGGGTTTCCTCAGAAATGACAGCAGTCCTCTCTAAGAATTGCTGAAAACTTTATAGTTTTATCATAGAATTTCTGGCAATTTCTAGAGATGTGACATCACTTCTGCATTTTCCTGAAAGTAACATCATGCCATCCCCAGAGGCATTTTTTATTTCTCCCACCAGGCGCTGGGGTACTGGGGGGCAAGGCCCATTGGGGGTCGTATATCTTCCTCCCCTAGTGGGTACATGTCTGCCCTACCCCAACCGCTCAGGATTAAGTCTAGAGTTGCCTCTCCTCTAATTGTTGCCACAATTAACCGTTCAACAGACAGTCATTTATCGTATCTAGGAACTTTATCTTTTTGTTACTTGAATACTCATTTTGACCCTAAGGGTCTGAGAGTGGAGGAATCCCTGGGGAGCAGCTACCACGGCACTGGGCCCTTTTAAAGGTAGACTCCTGCCCTTGCAGCTGAACATTAATATCCCAGGGCAGCTCAGGGAGGGCAGGAGGCTGGGCAGAGCTGTGAGAACGGCCAGAGTGACATCCAGTCTCTTACAAGGGTTTTCTCCCAGCGAGACCCAAGAAACAGCCAGGAGGCACACGCAGACTGCTGCGCTGGGCTAACAAGCAGAGACTACTCAGTCGCTCTCTGTCTCCCTTAAGTCAGTTTTTAAATACTGCTCGGCAGCCTTTCTGAAACTAGGTTCCAGCAATTCATTGCCGTCCAATCTTGCAATCATTAGGAAAAATGTGCACAAGAAGACACATGTTCCTGAAACCTCACACGCACACAGTTGGGGGTCCTTCTCACAGAGCACAAAAACCATACACCACAGAGTTGGAACTATTGCTGTTATACAAACAAACACATATTTTTCTGCTCAACAATCCGTTGATGACTACATGGTCTCTGGGGAACACTCTTTCAGACAATGATTCTCACTGGCAAAGACTGTTTTACATTATCAATATTTGAATTTTTCTTCTCCCTCCCCTGGATAAAATGAACGAACAAGAAGTGAGTTGGGCGATATGGAAAAATGTCCCCATGGAAACTTTGGCTCAAACACAACCTCCTGACTCTCATGTCAGATGTACATGAGAAATATCAAGAGCAAGAGCATGTCCATTTTTATCATGCACAAAACCCAAGCTTGCTGACATTATATTTTAATGAGAAATGCATAATAAAGCCCCTTAAGACCCCGCAGAAGACATCTGGAGCCACTTAAATAAAAAATAGTGCATGCTTTGTCAAAATTACATGGCTGTCCAAATGAAACACTCTAATTAAAGGGGAATGTCACCATGTGCAATCCCTTCTTCTGTACATGCTAACCTTTGGCCACAATGATGGTGCTTATTTGGCAACTCTGTTTATTTCAGTTAGTCTATTTTGGTGACTTCTTAGTCTCACATTATTAACCCACTTGCACTAGATCATTTTTTGAAAGAAAAAGATACTCTTAAATCAACTCTTGCTTGTACACATGGAAGCCTGACCCTCCGCAAACTTACTTAGATGTTAACAGAGCTATTCTTACCCCATTGTAAAGTCATCAGAGTCCCACAGATCACAGTTTGTCTTACTCATAATTAAGTGTGCATAGAAGTGCAACTTTTTCTGGGGGAGGGGGGAGGGGTGTCAGGAAAATCAAAATGACAAGTGCCTGTTGTGGGGAGGGGAAGGGAAGGTGGTTGTAAGCTGGGTTGATTCTGCCTTAAGTGGTAGAGAAAGTTGGCATATAAAAACCAACTCTTTTTCTTCTTCTTCTGCATGAAATCATTAATACAGCAATTCTTCCAGTGATTGGCTCTAAGGCATATTGTGGACTAGAAGGATAAAACCAAACGTTCAGAGGATCCTTCTCCAGTTCTTGAATTTCGCACTGTTGGTAAATCAGGGTGTGAATGAATACAATAGCACAGAGGTTCCCAAGTTGTGCTCTGTGGAGCACTTGATGCTCCGCGAAACATCTCCTAGAGCTCCATGAAGAGATTGGAAAGAAAAATACTAGGTTGATACTTGCACGCAGCCTGCATGGGAGACATATACAGCCCAGCATAAAAACTTAAAACAATCTTACCAGATGTTGGTGTAACTGGTAATATATACAACCTATTACATGCCTGGTCTGTTTCATATTGCCTGTATATATAAATATATTTGCAATATGTGTGCATGTTTTACATGGGTTTCAAATAGACCACTGAGGAAGGCCATACAGGCTGAAACGCGTTTGGCATGTGGTGACAGATATCAACCTAAGGAAATGCCATTATGTGGTTTTAATGGTTTTTAAATAATTTTAATCTTGACATAGCGCTTCTAATAAATTATATATTTCCATTATTTATATATTTTTCATCCCACCCAACCTTGGGTACCCAATTTCTGTTTTTCTAGGTTGGGTTCTATTCCCCTCTCTTTTCTTGTACTGGAAGAGCTCTATCCAGCATCTGGCTCTGATGGACTATCCATGGATTGTTTCTTATACTTAAGGCCTTATTCATGACATAACAATACCCGCTCCTCATAAATAAACAAGAGAGCCAGCGTGGTGTAGCGGTGGTGGTTTGGAGCGGTGGACTCTGATCTGGAGAGCCAGGTTTGATTCCCCACTTCTCCACATGAGCATCAGAGGCTAATCTGGTGAACTGGATTTGTTTCCCCACTCCTCCACATGAAGCCAACTGGGTGACCTTGGGCTAGTCACACTCTCTGAGCCCCACCGACTTTGCAGGGTGTCTGTTGTGGGGAGGGGAAGGGAAGGTGATTGTAAGTCGGTTTGATTCTTCCTTAAATGGTAAGAGAAAGTCGGCATGTAAAAACCAACTCTTCTTCTTCTAAGTCAAAGATACATGTGAAAAAATTGCACAATGAAATTATGAATTCAAGGTGTTATAGCAGAATAACCCATTTTTCCTTGCTTGGTTGTGTGTATGTTTGTGTGCATTGCATGTGTCAGGAAGTAAATCTAAAGTCTAAATAATTAGAGCCATACCTTTTTAAAAAATGAAACATGTTTTCTTTGCTATGAACTGATTTCATGAATTCTGTTACAGAAGTTGTAATATTCCCCTTGGGAATCTTTTGTTCATGGAGCAGCTATGTTGTTTATACAAACATTTTCAGGCATATTGGAAATGTGTGAGAGAAGCCCTGAAATGAACACTGAGCACATGCAGAGGGGATCTATCAAGATATTTATCCAGGACCCTGAAGGACCTTGTCTAGAAGTACTATGAATTCAGCTTGGAGATAAACACGATTGGAGAGGAGACAACATGTTTTGTGAAACATTTCAATGAATTCCACAGAAAATTGCCCTTTTCTGTAAAATAATAATAATAATAATAATCCCAAAACTGTCTGCATATATTGTGCAGAAAATACATGCCTGGTGCGTTGGGGTAGATTTTCACTAGACACCCATCAGATCATTGATTGCAAAGTCTGCAGATGATCCATGTCCATTCTAGGTCAGCAAAAGTGCATCATAGCCCCAAGAGCATCACACTTCATTTGGTTCAAATTCAGGACTGGATTATGAGTTATGCTAAGCACTTTAGAGGAAGGCTCCAGCTCAGCTGGCCCCTCGGCTGTGATTTATTTATCTCAGTTCTCTCCTATGTACAATTATGTCCGCACCCCCCCTTTTTGTTGGGTTGCTTTAATCTGTCTGGAAGCTCACAACCTACTGGCTGCCTCGCTATCACAAGATACCTCATGAGGGGCAGAATAGCATTTGCACTGAAGAAGGATGAAGGAATTCAGAGAAGTGGGGAGAAGAGCAGTTCTTTTTAGGAGCATGGAGATGTTCTCTGGACAGTTCAGCTTAGAGCTTTGGATCCTTCTAGAAGTATTCAAAACTATTTCTTTGAACACAGCTCTGTAACTCCCCTGCCCCCACAAGCTTTTTGTCATCCTGGATCAGATGTCTATTTTTCATGTCTAAAATTATTAACAAAAAAAATTGTGCTGTACAGTAGGAAGCAACTCCCCCCTCCCCCTCCCCACAAATAACAAGCACACCCTCGTGCTGGGCAAAAAATAGGGTTGCCAGGTTCCTCTTTGCCACCGGCGGGAGATTTTTGGGGCAGAGCCTGAGGAGGGCGTGGTTTGGGGAGGGGAGGGACTTCAATGATAGAGTCCAATTACTAAAGCTGTTGGCTGGAGATCAGTTGTAATAGCAGGGGATCTCCAGCTAGTACCTGGAGGTTGGCAACCCTAGCAAAAAACCTGCTATGGGCATGACCTAGAAAAGACATTTGTTGCCATTTTACTTGACAACTGATTGTGTCATAAGCAAGGACTGCTCTGATTAGCTGTCATCAGGGACTCAACCAACTAAACACTCGCAAGGACAGCGCACAGGCAGCTGCAAACTGGTTCGCACAGTGTTCAAACTGTTTGCCGCTGAACCAAACACATCTACAGATTCGCTTTTCCTGATCTCATTGAACCAGGTAATTCTGTCAAATGTGTTCACCGTGAAATTTGCAGCATCCCTAGGTAGAAGAGTTAGAAATAAATAATGAAATTCCTAGCGGCATTTCCTTCAGTATTAATGAGACGGGGTGACCTTATTTGTGATCATAAATTCCTTCTTTATCTTCCAGTATGAATATTTGCTTCATCAGTTCTTCCCCTCTCTTGGTTTCAGCTGATACTTATGTCTCATGCATTCTGTCTATTAGCCAAAGATAAGCAGTATCTAGCACAACGTCAAGCTTAATTGTGAGAATTAATGCTGCTTGTATGTTAAACAGAAGCAAGGTAGAAGCTCCCTGGGTGTTCACAATTTCAGCATCCAATAATACTTAATACTGCTGAATGTTATACCTGTGCTTGTAAATTCTCACCTGCTTAATTTGGTCTATTGCATTTGCAGGTTCTCTTTGCCTCTGAAGCTGGCCAATTCCCATCTTGGACCTTCAAATCTCTGACCTGCATCCACTCCTTTGCTTCAGGATCCATTTTCGGCCAGTGCCAGCCACTGCAATGACTGTTGCCTTCCTATTTATTTATTTGTTTGTTTATTTATTTTAAAAACTTGCACCACGCTCTCTCCCAGCCAAGGCTGGATATGTATGCACAAACAGATACGTATGCCCAAAAACTGAGAACAGTTGCTATAACCCACAATCTATAATAAGATGTGCTAATTATTCAAACCATGACTTCCAAATCCCTGTCCATTCTAGCAGGTCCGCAGTCTTTGGACTCAAGGAAAGGACTGTGGAAGGTGGTTTTTGTTGATCTCTGTTTCAGAGAAGACCCCACCATGGCCCTCTTGATTCCGTTCTCCAAAAGCACAGGTGTTCATGTAAGGAGGAATGCAGCAGCTAGTTGATCCCATGCCTTCTCCATCTGGATCAGCACTGTAGTGTGTCCAACTCTGTTAGACATATCTTCACTCGCAAAAATGAAGCAGAAACCACAGTAGACTTTTTTTTGGGGGGGGGTCTTCTCCTTTCCTTCTTCTTTTTCTTTCCTGCACAGTGAAAAAGAGATGTTTAGTAGTCACAGTGGTTTGTTCCCACCATATCACCACCAAAGTGCATGAGTGACGTTTTAAAAGAAAATTACAACCCAAGCCATCTGGCGTTTATTTCTGTATATTCCCTTGGAGAGGGGAGTTCCTTCTCTGGCAGATTTCCTAGGTGGAGATCAAGTGGAGTCAGAGAGGGTTTTTTTGGTTGCTTTCTGAGGCCTCTGAGGAATGAAGATAAAACATGTTATTTGGGGGTGGGGAAATGTATGTTGGTCTTAATTTGATATTCTGCAATACTTTGAATAGTTGTTGCTGGCAAGGAGTACATTCAGATGCTTTTCAAAGGCGCTTCAGGTTCTGTTTCTAGCTGCTAATATAAAATATCTGAATCGAATCACTCACCGTCACTTTTTATCATAGTTTTTTTTCCAGCATATAATTCCACCTGGATAGCCCAAATAGGGCTGCCAACATCCAGGTGGTGGCAGGAGATTCCCCGCTATTACAACTGACCTCCGGGGGACAGAGATCAGTTCCCCTGGAGAAAATGGCTGCTTTGTAAGGCAAACTCTATGGCATCAGACCCCATTGAAGTCCTTCCCCTCCCCAAACCCCACCCTCCTCAGGCTCCACTCCCAAAAACTCCAGGTATTTCCCATCCCAGAGCTGGCAACCCTAAGCCCAGGCTAGCCTGATGTCATCAGATCTCAGAAGCTAAGCAGGATCGATCCAGGCAAGTATTTGGAGACCTCCAAGGAATGTGATGCAGAGGCAGGCAATGGCAAACCACCTCTGAACATCGCTTGCCTATATATATTTTTTTAACAGCCATGCCACAACCACCTCAAACCAACAATTCAAGAAAGCTGTAATGTACCTGTCTCCCTTTCCCCAGCTTGGGTATCCATCTTGGAATCTTCACTAACTTGATTGTATCCACCTGGGAACCTTTGAGACAGCGTGTCAGACATGGGACTTTCATAATCATATTGATATTGCATCTCAGTGTTTGTATATAGTTGATTTAAACTTGCTTTTTTGGCATGTAATACATTTTTGCATTTTGTTATACTCCTTGTGAATATTGCTTTCTGTGTATGGTTTTGTACTACAACCTCCAGGTGGTGGCTGGAGATCTCCCACTATTACAACTGATCTCCAGGCAATAGAACTCAGTTCCCTTGGAGAAAATGGCCGCTTGGCAATTGGACTCTATGGCATTGAAGTCCCTCCCTTCTCCAAACCCTGCCCTCCTCAGGCTCCACCCCCAAAATCTCCAGGTATTTCCCAACCCAGAGCTGGCAACACTAGGTTCCAGGGAGAAATTCCAGTAAAAACAGCTAGGGTGAATGCAACAGTACAGTTGGTATTGATATGCAACTATAACAGTATAGAAATATTTATAGTCGTGAGCCATGTCATAAAGCTATTCTAGAATTCAACAAAAAGTAGTTCAATGGGAAAGTATCAATCAATTTTTTTTTGTCCTGAGGAAAGACCAATGAGTTTGTTTAAGTGTGAAAATGCAAACATCAGTTACACATTAAGATCCTCATTTGGCTCAGCTCTCATTCCAAGTTGCGTTGAACATCAGCCTCTTCCTCAGCGAGCCATCTTTTTACTCAGAGCCTTCAAGTACAGGAGATTTATGTATGTAAGCACTCTGTTTACAAACGCACACAGTGTCCTGGTGCCTAGACACAGCTGCCACTTCAACTGAGGTGTTGTTGGGGATGATGAATTGTGATTGCTGAGCTGGGAGTGTAGGGATGCCAGCCTCCAGGTGGGACCTGGGGATACCCCAGAATCACAGCTCGTCTCTAGATTACAGAGATCAGTTTCCTTGGAGAAAATAGCTGCTATGGAGAGTGGACTCTACGGCGTTGTACCCCACTGAGGTCCCTGTCCTCCCCAGGCACCCTTCCCAAATCTCCAGGGGTATCCCAACCTGGAACTGGCAACTCTGCCCCTTCATCCCCCGCTGGTGGCCAGGAGGGACCTGGCAACCCTAAGGGAGTGTGCAAAAGCTGGTGCTAGCTATGGGAAATTATTAGGAGGGAACGGACAACTGTGACAGGTCCTTTCTTGAAACTGAGAGGACCCACCCTGCCTCCCTGATGAAGCTGAGGTTTTGAGATATAAACCTTCCCTTCAGTCACTAGATGTTCTTAGGATAGCAAGTGTAAAGGCTTTGGGGTCACTGTTGTAAGCTTTGTATTGAGCATGAAGAGTACAAGAGATCACTGAAGCGAGAGATTTAATAAAACAACAAAAGTTGTGTTTTTGTGCAGGTTATGTGATGAATTATCTTTAAAGCTTGAAGTTACCAGGTTTGCTTATCACCAGAAACAGGCCTTACAATTCTATCCTCTCCCAGCAGTATAATTAAACCACTCGGCCCTGCTACCAGGCACGGCTGCACACAAAAGTGTTTGCCCCCTTGCTGAAACGGTTCCCAACTTCCTGTCTGAACTCTCCCTCAGGCTGTCCTCAATGTCATGCTCCTATGTTTTTTTAAAATACTTTCTATCTCCCACCCCGAAAAACAAGATAATTGGATGCTGGAGCAGCACTCCCATAGGCTCAGCTGTGAAGCAGCTGAGTGGCTGTTTTACCTCTCAGGGCAGGATAGCCTGGAGTCCCTCACAACAACTTCCTAAAATAATGGCTTCCTAAATAATGGCTGTAGTCTTCAAATTGCTTCCTTTAGAATTGAGGTAACATGTAGAGGAAAAAAACATTAGGGGATGGGCCACAAATTATGGTCATGGTTCCATGTGTGCACCCAATAAAACAAATAAAGGAGATTGAATGCCATTGTTGGACTAGAGGAAAGGCTAAAAGCACAAGTATCCAGCCATGAGCCTGGCCATGGCTGGGATAGGGCAGAATATAGATCCTATTGTTATTGTTGTTATTATTATTATTGTTGTTGTTGTTACACTCAGGATGGGACAGAACTCCAGGCAAATCTCACAATAAAAAAAGCAAGCAGAATTTCATAAGCAAGTTAAGAACAAGGGAGTCAGTCTATAGGCAGACTTGATCACTCGCCCACACACACGCGTCACTTCTGGTTTAGAACTGGAAGTGCCGCCTCGCAAGGGGCTTTATACCTCTTAGTTTGAGTGGTAAAGCGGCCCTTTACCACTCAAACTAAGAGGTATAAGGCCCCTCGCGAGGCGGAACTTCCGTTTCTAAACCGGAAGTGACACACGTGGTATGCACGCGCGTGTGCACGTTTGCCTGCCGACCCTCAGGTGGTCAGCGGGCAAAGGGGTCAATTGATGGGGGTTTGCCCGCCACCAGCGGGCACCTGGCAACCCTATGGCAACCCTACCCTGCACACTGAAGCACAATGCTTGTGCCTATGGATAAAACACATCAGGGTTTCTTTTTGTGCTGTGTTTTGTCATTTAGATGCTTGTGTGAGCAAGTTAAAGCCTTGTGTTTGGTGCTACTACTCTACATCCACTCTCACAAGATATAAGGTATATATGGTTTCTTTTTCAAAAAATATTTTTTAAAAAAATTGGTTATAATAATTATAATTGTTATATTAATTTGGCTTTCTTTTTTCTCCCCCCTCTTAAGGGTTTCTAATTTCCAGATGAGTTTTTAATAATCATGTTTTATATATGTAATATGACCTCTGAGAAAGGCCCAAGAGGCCAAAATGCATATGATCTCTTGGTCATTCATATTATGTATATCATCAACTGTGTTGAATATTTCTGTAACAGTTTATACTGGTGGTTTCATATGTAGCCTGTATTCCAGGACTAGTGTTTGTATCATATCCAATAAGCGCTCCTCAGTGTCAGTGATCTATGCGGATGAACAGAAGGAACTGAAAACTCTGGCAAACTGAACATGTTCGGCAGTCTGGGTGAAGTCTGGAAATCAAAAATAGAAGAACAGCAGATTGCACGCAGAACGTGACCACTGCTAACAAGACCAGGCAATTTGGAGTCTCAGCAACCAGGGAGAAAGTCAGGTATGAAGAATTTTTGTATGCGTCAATATAATGGAAGGGAACTGGAGCAGAGGTGCAGAGCAGCAGCAGGCAGACAAGCTGACGTGGAAGCCAGAAGACTGGAAAGGAAGCAGGCCAGAAAGAGGTCAAAGGAGAGATTGACTGCTGGAAACACCTAGAAATTACGGTAAAGAGTAATGCTGATGAGACCGGGGGCGGGGGGGATTACTGAGTGCAAAGCTAATAAGGTAAAATAATAGTTAACACACCAATATATTGTGCTGAGTTTAAGGAGTATTTGTACTGTAGTTAAATGGATATTACCTTTTTGCAAGACATAGAGGAGCTGTATCTCCAAATATGACCATGTTTACTTGCCAAGGAATTGGCATTTATAATCAGGCCACCAGGAAGAAACAGTTGACCACCTGGGAAGCTTTTCCACTGCTCTGCAGCCTTGATCTCCAGCCACCACCTGGAGGCTGGCAACCTTATGGCAACCCTACCCCCAAGAACAGGACTGTGAGGGGCAATTCCGGCTGCTGTGGGAGGGGGAATGCAGGAAAATCATGCCCCACGGGTGGAAACTTTAGCCTGGAGCTGAGCCCATTTCTTAAGGCTAAGCAACTGCATTCTGGGTTGCCACCACCAATAATTGTATTATTAATGTCCAAAGCTAGCTTTGCTTTTGCAGAATATTCATACGTAGAGGTGATATTAACTAAACCAAGTTCAATGAGGTTTAAATTGTAAAACAGGGAAACTGATACTTCTTTACTATTTTATGCTAGTCAGTTATATTGCAGATGTGGTGCAGAATAACCACATCGTCGTTGTGGAATCATGAATGTCCTAGCAATATGGGTGTAATTCAGATCATTGCCCTTGTTTCAAATGTGTGCCTTTGAATATGAATAAATATTATTTCAATATGCTGTTCCAGTTATGGAACAAGTACTTTTGGCACACTGAATAATTAGCAACATAAAAAGTCTCTTCCCATCTGTCCTTAGTGGAAAAACATCTGTTCAACATCTGCTAAAAGTAAAGCAGACATCAGAGATGAGGAAAATCTGTAAATTAAGGAAATTGCCTGTATGCGGTAATCAAAAATCATCTGATGAATCAGCATAATTTAAGTTTTTGTAGTTCTGTATATATTTTTTTAAAAAGATGAAAAATATGAGGACGGCACTTACCATGTAAACATAAGCACAGCTGTTCCATATAATTCAACTTTATTACAAAATCTCAGTCACCAGAGCATTCTTTGTTTGTGGAGATAAGGTTATCTCAGGACAACAACTCCACAAGAACAGTTTCTTTAACTTTAGTGTACAACAATTAACACTTGCCTTTTGCTTTTGTAAGTGCATATCCACTTGCATATCCAGTCTATTACTGGAAATCCTGCCCTCATCTAAGTTTGATTCTAGTATAAGAAGGCACAACCAACACCTATAATCCAACACTGAACACATGAAGCTGCCTTATACTGAATCAGACCCTTGGTCTATCAAAGTCAGTATTGTCTACTCAGACCGGCAGTGGCTCTCCAGGGTCTCAGGCAGAGGCCTTTCACATCACCTACTTGCCTAGTCCCTTTAACGGGAGATGCCGGGGATTGAACCTGGGACCCTTCTGCATGCAAAGCAGATGCTCTACCACTGAGCCATGGCTCCTCCCCATTCTGCCTCATGTGTGGTTTGGTCATGTTGGAGTGTTGGCTGCTGTTAGGAAGAAAACTTCAGCTCTTGAGTTTTGACCACTGGGTGCTAAAGTGTTCCATTATCAGGGTTCTCTAGTAACCAGGATTATGATATGAATATGAGACTTTCCCCCCACCAAGTGAAAATCTTCCTCTTGTGGAAGAGGGCTTCCTCTAACGGAGGAATTATCTTACTTAGTCCAAATAGAGTCTTTGGATCTACTCTAATATATGACATTTAAATTTCTTGCTAGTATGTAAACTTAACTATGTTGGGGACATAGGGTTGCCGACCACCAGGTACTAGCTGGAGATCTCCTGCTATTACAACTGATCTACAGCCAATAGAGATCAGTTCACCTGGAGAAAATGGCCGCTTTGACATCTGGACTCTATGGCATTGAAGTCCCTCCCTTCCCCAAACCCACCCTCCTCAAGCTCTACCCCAAAAACCTCCTGCTAGTGGCGAAGAGGGGCCTGGCAACCCTATGGGGATGCTTCAGATTTTGAAAGAGTGATATATTGATGCCCATGCTGAGATTTATATAGTAATTTTGGACCATGTGTGTTCAAAATTCCTACTTATAGGTGATACATTTTTTACAGCTCTCTGAGAGGCCAAAAGAGTCTTAAAAGGTATACAATGAACTGGCCCTGATACAAAGCAAACTAAAAAGGTAGGTGGGTGGGTTAAAATTGAACACTCTTATATCTGAAGAAAAAGGGATGGCGTACTAGGACCATATGCACCCATATTTTGCTTTCAAGCTTCTAGGGACAGGAATCCTATAAGGAAGAAAAGCTGTTCTGAAAACTAGAGAGGTTTCTAGTCGATAGCTCGTACTGATAACCAGCACAAAGAATACTCTTGTTTAAAATGTACTCAGACAATAATTTCCATAACTTATAAACCAAGAAAGACTGCTGTGCATCTGTAGCCAACCTTCCATGCCAAGAAGGGTGCCATATTTTCAGGTGGAGGCTTCAGTGAAAAGAATGCAGATCGTGTCATTTCATTACTGAGAGTGTGAGGTTGCCGAGTTAGAATTCATAAACAAGTTGGGCACTATAAAATCTGCATATGAATTGAACTCCTTTAGGAGTAGCCAGCTCACAACAGAAAGTAATTGTCCTTTCTACAGAATTGTAAGTACACCATTAATCTTACTTCCCCAATTCACTGTTATTTGGGACACTGCTTACTCTTTTCACTGGGTCTTGTTTTCATCTGTGCTTTGCAAGGTAACGTAGCAGCCCCATCTCTTAAACCGCTAGACTTTGTACAAAGTTCCCCTCCTCTCTGTTCGTTAGTTTACACACTTGTAATTTTGTCAACTGAATGTAACACTTCATGCATCTGACAGTATGAGCTCTTGGCCACTAAAGCACAACACATTTGTTGGTCTTAAGACTCCTTCTTGTGTATAGACTTCTATAGACCGGTTGGAAAGTGTTTCCTGTTTATTTTAGTGTCTATTGGTTCTTAGTGTCAGAAGCATATAAATGGAATCAGTTATTTTAAGTTCAACAGTTTTTATTGTAGTGAACACTTTCCTGAAACAAATAAATAATAGTTTCCTCAATTGTGCAGTTTTAAGCAGTTACACCCTTCACATCCCATTGACTTCAACTGATTTAGAAGGGTATAACTCTGCTCAGGGCCCTGACCTGGATGGCCCAGGCTAGCCTTACACTGAATCAGACCATTGGTCCATCAAGGTCAGTACTGTCTAGTCAGACTGGCAGCAGCTCTTCAGAATCTTCAGCAGAAGTCTTTCCCATCACCTACTGCTTGGCTCTTTTAACTAGTCATGCCAGGGGTTGAACTTGCGACCTTCTGCATGCCAAGCAGAGGCTCTGCTACTGAGCCAAGGCCCCTAACCAAAGAAACAGACACTAAAGAGGAGGGGTTCCCTCCCCGCAGAATCTTTTAACCTTAACAATGGTGACAGTGAACTTTCCACAAGGTAGAAAACCCACCCAGAGCCAGACAATGTGATAAACTTCGTGGGTCAAGTGGATAGATTCAGAGCACCAGAACATCTGAGGGCACCAAGCCCTACCAGATAATTAAAAGAAACTGTATCTCAGTCTAGTTGTCATATTGCAATTAAAAGCCTGTTATTCTCTCCTCCTCCCCACGCCACACACAAAAATCTTAGGTGAGGCTAACCAGTGATCATGTTAGGGGGATACACCCATTGGTCACATCCTGACTAGCACTATTCTGCAACTGGCCCAATATACTTATGATAATATGCTTCCCTACTTAGAAAATCTATGTGTTACAAAAAGTTCTGTATATTTATAGGAACAATAATACTTACTCATATTTTAAAATGGCATCTGTTTGCTCTTTTATAAGAACTTACCTTTCTTAAAATCAAGGAGTTGGCAGCAACTTTAATTTTATACAATGCATGTATTTTACTTAGGGTTTACTGACACATTACGCTGTTTCCCGGTCCACGCATGGAATTGCATGTTTGGAGATCCCAGCAGTTTTTGAACCCTAATTCTCTGGAATGTGGGGGGGGGGAGAGAGAGAGGATGATTAGATCAGGAAGAAGGGGCTTAAGCCTGTGATGTCATCTCAACCTCACATCTGTTTAGGGAACCACTATCTCTCCCATTGGGGAAACTGTCACGACCTGATGTGCTACATGTAAATTTCCTCCGTATGGCAAATACCAGCTCTCCAGGTCAGGAAAACAATGCAAGCAGAGGGCTTAAGCCCCCTCTCCCCACATTAGGGTTGCCAGGTCCCTCTTCACCACTGGCGGGAGGTTTTTGGGGTGGAGCCTGAGGAGGGCAGGGTTTGGGAGGGGAGGGACTTCAATGCCATAGAGTCCAATTGCCAAAGCGGCCATTTTCTCCAGGTGAACTGATCTCTATCGGTTGGAGATCAGTTGTAATAGAAGGAGATCTCCAACTAGTACCACATACCACAGCACCAATCTACACTGCCCCCCCCCCATGCCGGAGAGTTACATTTCAACACAGAATTTCCAGAGAACGTCTGGTTTTACAGGACCTGGGGCAGAACCAGAAAGTGTAGCATGCAGTCTGTGTCTAACCATAGCATCAATCCAGTGATATATTGTGGGTTCAAAGGATGCACTGGGCCCCCTCCCACCTATAAAGACACCTCAGTTCAGTGGAAACCAATTCTTTTTTTAGAAAACCAATCCCTTTGCTTGTTGCAGCAGTACGTATTGGCCTCTAAGATGGAATTCATCTGCATTGAAGATTTTCTTTTGTTTCTTTTCTCACATGAAGCCCTGTACAGACTAAATTAATTATTATGTTTTCTTTGGCACAATACCCCTTTGACAGCTGGCCCAAAAAAGAATTAAGACATGTTGCATATTAAATACCACAATTAATGACACTGATACAGTGAATCTGAAAGAGAAAGGAATGCTTCCATGTACTAATTTGCAAGTACTGAATTATGTCATAAAACCTCTTGGTTATCAATGACGACATGTTCTTAATGTGCCAGATTTACAAATGAATTCTCATCATTAAGGCAACCTCATAAAAAGATACATATTACACTTCAGATTTCATTGACTGGTATATTAGTAGTACAGTATTGTGATGATTAGTAATTATATTCTGTTCAGTTGAAGAGAACCTAGTACCTACAATAACCTTCTAAGTAACATATAAACAGAATATAGTATTGATAAACAGACTCTGCCCTTGTAGATGTGTAGAATCATTACAACATGTTTTTCTGTATTGCCCTTTTTATGCTGACATTCGAGCCAAATTCCTCCACTCACTCCTAGTTAAATGGAATGGAGCTTCAGATAAGTGTAAGGTTCAGCTCTTCCTTTCCGGACAAAATCCTGCCATATTAAACAGGGTAGCAAATTGTTTGCAACAGGCTATGAGGCTCCAAGAATTTAAATCCTGACTTTGTTTAGTCCTCATTTTTGTGCTCTCTAGTCTTTGTACTTATTGTGAACATATACCAATAAAGGTGCTGTTGTTAGAATGTAGCATTAACACAAACGAGAAGTAGAATCTTTTCTAAGGGACAGTACTCCATCCATGTACATATACACACATGAACAACCTAAATTCTTAGATAAAAAGAAATGTTTTGTAATATTTTTCCTAAAATCTGGTGAATTTTGGACTCAAATGGGTTCCAATTGGAAGAGAACTCAAAGGGCCAGTGCTTTGGCAAATAAAAAGTAAGGAACTCAAGCAGGGCCTCATTTCTCAGATAGTAAAGAATCTACACAGAGGATTCCCCCTGTATGCCAGGGCCAGAGAGTTTTCTCATTAATGTCGAGTCAAAATATAGGGTGCTGTTTCACAAAATATAGGATGTTGTGAAATATGATGGGAGTAGCTGCATAGATACTTTCTAAATAAATAAAATAGCAAAAAAAACCCCATCATATTTCACAACACCCTATATTTAAGCCAGCATGATGTAGTGGTTAAGAGTGGTGGACTTTAATCTGGTGAACTGAGTTTGTTTCCTCACTCCTACACATGAAGCTTACTGGGTGACCTTGGGCCAGTCACAGTTCTCTCTGAACTCTCTCAGCCCCACCTACCTCACAAGACTTCTGTTGTGGGGAGAGGAAGGGAAAGCAATTGTAAGCCGGTTTGAGATTCCTTAAAGACCGAAAAAATGGGGTATAAAAACCATCTCTTCTTCCCTGCACCATTTCCTCAACCTGGAATGGCTCCAAGGAGGCCCTGTTTGCCCCCATTTGAGATACCTGATGGGGTACACACAGGCCCTGCTGTCCTCTGGACTACCTCCGGCAAGCCCTTCATTAAAACTTGTGCTGTAGTCAAAAAAGCATGGTCGCTTGCCAAGGAAAACACAACCTCTGCCTGTAGTTATGTACCCAGAATTCTCTGCATAGTATTCTCTGCATAAATTAAGCAAGCAATTACGGGACTCTATCGAACCCAGCGTTTAGAATGTCACTGCATGCCCTGTGTCATCCTATCCTTGTCAATGAGTAACAATACATAACTAGTAATTGGGTTTCACTGCAATATAAATATTAGTGATATGTGCTGTCTTAGCCAATCAGTGTCAGGGGAGAAATAATCAAGTCCAATTTCTCTTCCTAATCAACTTTTTCATGGGCTGATCACTTGCATATGCAACTGTATTGTTATGCCGGGAAACAGACTGCTGTATCGGGAAAGGGGTTTTTTTATGCACATTTTCTGACAGCTCTCAATATAAAATGACGAGGCAGGTTAGCCAAGGAGGTTCAGAGCACACACCATGAGAAACTTTGCCCTTCAAAATGTGTATCAAATTAAATATTCAAGACGTACACATTCACAAGAAACACAATGGTGATTAGGGTAAATTTATACATCCATTACAGGGGTGAAATGACATGCAGTATGTGGACTTGGATGGTACTGTCTATAAATGGGTGAGGACCTAGTTCCTGGGCATTCTCCAGAGATATTCTAAGGCCTAATGGATTTGTTATTAAGAGCCCCATGGCGCAGAGTGGTAAGCTGCAGTACTGCAGTCCAAGCTCTGCTCATGATCTGAGTTCGATCCCAACGGAAGTTGGTTTCAGGTAGCCAGCTCAAGGTTGACTCAGCCTTCCATCCTTCTGAGGTCGGTAAAATGAGTACCCAGCTTGATGGGGGTAAAGGGAAGATGGGTGGCACTGGCAAACCACCCCGTAAACAAAGTCTGCCTAGTAAACGTCGGGATGTGACATCACCCCATGGGTCAGGAATGACCCAGTGCTTGCACAGGGGACCTTTACTTACTTAATGGATTTGTTATGCTGCTGTCGCAGTCCAAACCATCTGCCCACATCTCCACATGGGTGTGCGTGTATGTGTGTTTTAAGTGCTGACGAGTTGCTTCCAGCTCATGGCACTTAACACACACACACACACACACACAGTAGCGGTTTTTTATAAACAGGTATCCACATGGTTCAGCCAGATTACGTCCATGCAAAAGGAAGGAACACATTCTTTTTAGGGGACTTCCAAGCACAGTTATGGCCTTAGACTTTAAATCATCCTAAACTTTATGTTTGAAAGGAAATGTCATACAATTGTCCCTTGAGGGATCAGGAACAGGTAGTAAACCAGATCAACATCCCAATGAGCCTCGAGGTGCAGTTTAGCTGGACTGTGTTGCTTGGAAAGGAATGCACCCTGGAGTATACATCTTGATGTGGAGGGAAATGCACTCACATGAGTACATCTAAAGCAATGCTGTGATGCTATGCAGTAGATGCATTTGGATGCACATCTGATTTCTTATCAGGCTTGATCAAGCAAAGAATACCTGTTGCTGCATGTGGATCTCTATGATGGATCAAGGGACCTACCTATGACTAAAGGGAAACTGTGCAAAGCCTTAGTAAAATCCACTTAGTAGAATCCACTTGCTGCCAAGTTTTAGAGAGACAGTAATGCTTTAATCTGGTGCTGCATTCAAATATAAACCAAAACTATGTTCATTATTTCTTGCTAGGCATTGTGACAGCTGCTGAATTAACAGGTTGTTTCCGTGGCGATCCCCCCTGACTACTTTGGGGCTTTGTTTTCATGATGCACATCTTTTCTGACCTATCATGCCATTAAAGGTGACTGAAACTGAACTTTTCTGACCTTTAGAAGTCACTTCATTCTCTCCCTGTGTTTCCCCTGAATTGTCTGGAAGCTGCCAGAAACAGCATCCAGAAAACGCGGGGAAAACGCGGGGAGAGATAGTGAAGTGACTTCTCAAGTTTGGGGGAAAAAACCATGTATAATGAAAAAGAAGCCCCAAAGTAGTTGGAGGGGGGGTGGGAGATTGCGATGGAAACAACTTGTGCATAAAAGGCCTTAGTGTACTTTTATGATAAGATGGCACCTCTGGCTATTTGTGTTGTTGTTTTTCGTTTAAACAACTACATGGCAGCTTTGGGTTTGGTGATTTCATGCAGAATATTCTCATAGGAGAAGAGAAATACCAGAATGCACAGAAACGTTTCCTTATCTGTCAAGTGATAAAAATATATATTTAAAATTTAATATCCAAGAACGACTCTCAAGAAAGAGTGAGTCAGGCACTCCTAATTTTAGGCTTTTCTCCTTCATTAGTACCATTTAAATATTAATGCTGTTCTGGGGCTTCTTTATAGGCATATCACATCACTAAACTATAATTATTCACTCAGCGTTACACTAATTTCTACATTTGTTTTTAGCGTACTTTCCCCCACTATTGGGAATATCATGAAGGTAATCTTAGATATGAACAGCCTGATTTGCAAAGAGTTGATAAAGCACAATCCAAACTGAAGCAAATGAGATTTTTGTCAGTGGAGCAAAAATATAATATGTCACACGCTGCTTAAAACAACTGGCTGTTCCTCCATTTCAGAACCCTGGTTGTTTAAAATGCAAGCAATTGTTCCATAGCTTTGTTCTCCTGTGATATAACTAATATAAGGCCTGTTTTCTACATGCAGCTTACCATGTGTGTGGCCTCCAGTGTGGTGTAGTGGTTAAGAGTAGGGCTGTCAATTTGGTTCCATCCGAACTGAAAAACAGCCAAATTTTCCCCGATTCGGCGGTTTCCAGTTCGGATGGAACAGAAGTCAAAAAAGGCAGGAAAACGACAAGCCGAAATCGGCGAGTTTGGGCGGATGCCGAATAAATTTGGGCAAATTCATCGTCCCCGAATCGGCATTCTCCCGCAGCCAATGGTGGCCAAGCTGGGTCTTCTTCTGGCCAATCAGAGCAGGGATTCTCCCTTTTGAATTGGCCAGGAGAAGAGTATAAAAAACCCCGTCCCGTCCCGAGTCTGTATTCATTTCCTTCCATTTTGGTGGTGCTGCTCCTGAGAGATCCTGCTTACTGGAATAGGATTGGATTGGATTTACTTCTCGTCCCTGCTCCTGCTGGAAGACATCCAAACAGTTTGATTTTTGGGGTTTTTCTCTATACCTTTTCTCCTGTGTGTGTTTGTGGGGGGGAAGCAGATTCTGTGTGTGGGGGGAGAAGATTCTGTGGTTGGGGAGGAAGCCAAAGGGGGGCTGTTGCCTGTTCTGCTGGGGGGGTGCCCGCTCACCTCTGTGGGAGTGTGCGTTCTGCTTTTTCTGCCCATTGCCACCCTCGCCTGGAGTTGAGTGCGGTGGTGCGTGAGTCTCCCTCTGCTCGGCACCCACTCCTCCTCCCTGGTTTGTTTGTTTGAGGTTGAGCCGAGCTGTACTGGTTTGAGGGGGGAGTTGCCTGTCCTGCCGGGGGGGGGGCTCGCTTCTGTGGGAGTGTGTGTGCTGCCTTTTTTTGCCTATTGCCACCCTCGCCTGGAGTTGAGTGCAGCAGTGCGTGAGACTCTCTCTGCCTGGTTTGAGGGGGGGGCTTCAGGTGTGTGTCTTCAGGTTACATCGGCTCTTAGAAGCAACAGACTGGCTTCTTCTGTGGGGGGGGAGCTAAAGGGGGGGTGACCTGTCCTGGTGGGGGGGGGGCTTGATCTCCTCTTTGTGAGTGTGATTGTTGCTGTGGAAGATTTGAATCTAGCAGCATGAAATCTATCAATACTGAAGTTATGCAATTTGCACAGGTTGCACGTACACTAGTAGCCTTATAAGATGCACTTTGGCTGTGTTGAAATGAAAAGATATGTTACCCATGCTAGTTACGCTGTTTACTTAGCTTTGAGCATTGTTGGATGCACTTTCGGCGTAGTTACATCGGCTCTTAGAAGCCACAGACTGGCTTCTACTGTGTGGGGGGGGGAGCCAAAGGGGGGTGACCCATCCTGGTAGGAGGGCTTGATCTCCTCTTTGCGAGTGTGATTGTTGCTGTTTTCACTGGTTGCCACCTTCGCCAGGAGGTCAGTGTGGGTCGGTAAGTCTCTCTCTGGCTGCCCCAGAAACAATGGGAGGTTTTGCCTTGGATTTGCCGCTCTCTAACAGGAGATGTAAACTCCCCGAAGGGGTATAAACTGTGTGAATGATGTATGTGTTTGTATGTTTGTTTACTTTGAAAATGTTAATAAAATATTTTTTAAAAAAGAAATGAAAAGATACATACGTTACCAATGCTAGTTACGCTGTTTACTTACACTTTGAGCGGGATGCCCTTTTGGCGTAGTTACATCGGCTCTTAGAAGCCAAGGATTGGCTTCTACTGTGTGTGTGTGTGTGGAGGGAAGCCAAAGGGGTGGGTGACCTGTCCTGGTGGGGGGGGGGCTTGATCTCTTTGCGAGTGTGATTGTTGCTGTTTTCACTGGTTGCCACCTTCGCCTGGAGGTCAGTGTGGGTCGGTGGTGAGTCTCTCTCTGGCTGCCCCAGAAACAATGGGAGGTTTTGCCTTGGATTTGCCGCTCTCTAGATGCACATTTCCCCCATCCAAATTCCCAAATCTCAACAATAAGCCCCCCTGCAGAGTTTTGAGAATGCAGATGGGGGAAATGTGCATCTAGAGAGCGGCAAATCCAAGGCAAAACCTCCCATGCATAAATAGCCAACAAGAAACAATGGGAGGTTTTGCCTTGGACTTGCCACTCTCTAGATGCACATTAAGGATTGTCAGCTCCTCTCCATTCCAATGGGCAGATGGGGGACCCCTTCCAGACTCCATAACTCAAGACCCCCTGACCCAATCTGCACCAAACTTGGGGGTTCTTGCAAGGAGGGTCCCCTCAAGCTACACTGAAAGTTTGGGACCTCTACCTCCAAAAATGCCCCCCCAGAGTTGCAGAAAGCTGCGAATGTGCTTTAAATGGCTTTATTCAGCCGGATTTATTCGGAATGCCGAATTTCAAGCCGAATTCCACGAATCTGAATAGGGGGAGTTCAGACTTCAGCATTTCCCGAATAAAAATGGGCCGAATTTTGCCAAATCCGAATTTTACCGGGGGTTTTTTTCAACAGCCCCAGTTAAGAGCTAGGGTTGCCAGATCCCTCTTCACCACTGGCAGGAGGTTTTTGGGGTGGAGCCTGAGGAAGGTGGGGTTTGGGAAGGGGAGGGACTTCAATGCCATAGAATCCAATTGCAAAAAGTGGCCATTTTCTTCAGGTGAATTGTTCTCTATAAACTGGAGATCAGTTGTAATAGAAGGAGATCTTCAGCTAGTACCTGGAGGTTGGCAACCCTATTAAGAGTGGTAGTTAGGAGCGGTGGACTATAATCTGGAGAACCGGGTTTTATTCGCCATGAAGCCAGCTGGGTGACCTTGTGCTAGTCACTGCTCTCTTGGAGCTCTCTCAGCCCCACCTACCTCACAGGGTGTCTGTTGTGGGGAGGGGAAGGTGATTGTAAGCTGGTTTGATTCTTCCTTAAGTGGTAGAGAAAGTAGGCATATAAAACCAACTTCTTCTCCTTCTCCTGCTGCAAGGGCAATGTAACTACTCACGTAGAGTTTGGAAATAGCTCTGTGTGTTGCTCAGGTAGATTTTAATCATAGCGACTCGAGCCTGTAAAAAACAAGAAGGGTATTATTGACATAGCTTAAATTGAATAGCACAAAATAGGCAACCATTCATGCATGACTTAATATATAAAGCTCACCTATGTGATTTCATTACTTGTGACTACTCATCTGAGTGCCTGCAATGTATTAACCAGAGGTGCCTCAAGCTTCACAAAAAGGTGATCAGCATTTGACCTCACTGTGATTAAACCAATCATTTACCAGCAAACTGAGCCTCCCACTTGGTCGCATCAATGTTTTGTTCTAAGTTCCAATCAGATACTGTATGCAGTTTGCAACTGGCAGGACAGGGAAAGTGGTGTCGCGCCAATGCTGTGACAACGTTTCTGGTGCAGACCTGTAAGTGACATAACTGTGTTGGGATGACACTCTAGGAGCATACACAGTGGCACAACCTTACACAAAAGGCATAAATGCCACAACATGTGGAAGAATAATAAAAATAAAGATGAGCTCCTGGATATGACTCATTTTGATACTAGTTAAAGTATCTTCTTCAGTATTTATGACCAAATTTCAAATTTCCAAAAATACTAGAAACAGGGAAAACAACCTCTATGTTGTCACACGAATAGTTGTGCATTGTAGTAGATCTTATATAGAAGAGAATTTAATCAAAATTGATTATTGTAACTACAGACAGAAATATAATGTTGATATTGTTCTTATCTTCCAAATGTTGTGGCATTTATGCCTTTTGTATAAGGTTGTACCGATGGATGGATGGATGGATGGATGGATGGATGGATGGATGGATGAATGGATAGATGGACGGATGGACAGATGGACGGATGGACAGATAGATAGACAGACAGACAGACAGAGACAGACAGACAATTATTGCCAAATGTAACACACATTGCTATTTTACATCTTTTGTGATAAAGCCTTTGTGCTCTTTGCACAGTTTGTATTAGATTTTGGCCAGATGCAACGCACCTTTTTATTTATTTTTTGAAATATAATTGCGAGGGTGTTTTGTTGTACTAATATATGCAAGTGTGGCACTATTGTTCTATGTTAGACACAATTATGTGATTATATATTTGTTTTTACTCACTTTTGTCTATTGCTTGTTGGAGGCCAACCCAGCCCAGCGTGATACTATTAGCTATGAGGGGCAAGAATGGATGCGGTGAGCTGCACACTTCAAAGCATCTTGTCCACTTTCATCTCACTTCACCAGCTGAAAGTCATCCTTACAACTAGGACCAGGCTGCAGTACAACAACATCCTGAGATTGAACCAGTCCAGCAAGTCATTGTGAATGCAAGCAAGTTATCTGCAAAATGCGCTGGAAAGGTATCACAATGGGCTTGTATGTTTTCCAGGTCAACCTCCTCTGGGGCTTGAGGGAAGAGCCCCTTCAAAATCCAGAAAAGCTCCACCGGTTGGCATTATGCATTGTGCATTGCACAGACTTCTATGCCAATTTTTCTACACCAAAATATATCAGAATTTGGCTGGGGTGTGAATGTATCCCAGCACACAATGCGTGTAAGTTTTCTTACATCTTTGGCAGAGGGTTTAAAGTAGCACTTTGTGCATTTGACAAAGTCTTTAAGGTGCCATGAGACTCTGTTATTTTGGCTTCAACATAAAAATATGGTTTCTCCACTGAAATTCCTTAAGAGTGTAATTTTTCTACATGCTCTTTTGGGGGAGTATCTCTTCTTAACCATGATGAGTAGAACTTCCCTAGCCAGATATTAAATCACCTTTTGAGAAAGGTCACTTGCTCAGATAGATCAAAGTATTCTGCATTAGTTACATAATAATTCTTTTAACTGTAGTGGTTGATTACATCTGAGTGTCTTGTGATCTTTCAAGGTCCAAAGCTATTTCATTAATATTTATTATTTTGACAAATGGGACCAGGAAACCAACCCACTGAAATGTAACTCTTACATAAAGAACAAATCTTCATCCAGGCATCAGCAGTAACTCATAAAGGTTAATGTATACTTTCTGTATTTTTTACAGTGTTTTATGAGAAAAAGATTGACTGTGTGATTCTATGCAGGGGTACTCCAGTTTAAGCCCAATGAAATCAAGAGAATTGAAGGTCCAGCAGCACCAGCATGTTTAATCAATACCTGCATTATAGAATGTTGTGATCTTTTCAAAGCTGAAGACAAGCATATAGTTTTATCCTAGGGGCTAATTTCTCCATATTCTGTCCTTACAGTAGTCTATTGTCCAGAGTACAGATTGCTCACCAAAATAATCAATTGTTGTGGCACTCTCATTTCTTTTAAAACCAACCATAACTTTTCATGATCCACACAGTCAAACGTTTTACTGTAATGTATGAAACACAAGCTGATTTTCTTCTGAAATTGTTTTGGAATAGCTCTACTGATATCCCATCTACTCCTGGTGAGTTGTTTCTCCCAATTGCTCTCAGTGAAGCTTTCACTTCACTTTCTAAAACTGTAGGTTCTTCTTCAAAAGATTCTTCTTGGAAGGAATCTGTCATCCATTCATCTCTTCTGTATAGTTCTTCAGTGCGTTGTTCCCATCCTTTCTTTATTTTGTCCTGTTCAGTTAAAGTATTTCTGCGTTGATCTTTCAGCATGCTTAACCATGCCTTAAATTCACTTTGATCACTGGATCTTGTGGAACAGATCTTTTGTTCTTCCTATTTTGTTGTTCTCTTCTATTTCCTTACACTGGTTATTATAATAGTTCTCTTTGTCTCTACATGCAAGTCACTGGAACACTGCATTTAGACTTCTGATTATATTTCTGTCACCTTTTACTTTTGCATCTCATCTATCTTTAGCAATTTTAAGAGTTTCAGCAGTCATCCATTGAGGCTTTTCATTTCTTTTGGCTACGGGGATAGTCTTTGTGCATTCTTCCTTAATAATGTCTCTGGCTTTGACCCATAGTTCTTCTGGTTCATGTTCATTTGAACTTAATAATGCAAATCTGTTCTTTACATGGTCTTTAAACTCTTTAGGAATGTTGTGTAGATTGTATTTTGGCACTATAAATGTTTTGGTGTTTTCTGCTTTATTCTAATTTTTGATATTAATAATTCATGGTGTGTATCACAATCAGCTCCTGGTCTTGTTTTAGCCAAGATAGTAGAGCTTCTCCATCTTATGCTTCCAATTATGTAATTTATTTGATTTCTGTATTGGCCATCCAGTGACATCCACATATACAATTGTCTATTTGGTTGCCTGAAACATGTGTTTGCAATGAACAAATTGTTGTCCTCATAGAATTCTATGGGTCATTCTACTTTATTTCATGCTGCTAGCCCAAATTAGGAGAAATTAGGAGGAAATTAGATTTCAAAGGTGCTTGAACATATTCTATGACTGGTAATATGACCTGTAGTACACATCACCTGTGACCTGTTTGTGAAAATAGACAGAGATGACATGACACTTCTCAACTAACCTGTACTTCTGTATTTCTGTATTAACAAGCTCGAACTATAGTGCTTTCAGGAGCCATTCTAAGCAGCTCTACTCAGAAGTAGGTCCAGTGTTATTCAATGGGTCTTACACCCAGGATAGTGTTCTTAGGACTGCAATTTTTAGTGAACAAAAGTTGTTCTAAAGAGCTTGGAATTCCCGTCCTTTAGTCTTCAACAGCCCCAAAGCCCCAGGCTGCTTGTCTGTTCTGTGATTTCAGAGAAGGTAAGCCAATGGTATCCTGGGGGTCCACAACACTCCTGCTGGCTAATCTTCACTGTAACATCAAAGGAGATCAACCAATGGCATCATGGGATGAAATAAAAGGACAGAGACTGAGGAAGAGATGACAAGAGTGAAAATGTTCAAGTAAGGAAGGAAGCAAGATGAAGAATGCTCACAAACTTTCATTATGGCCTATCCTTTATAGTAATGACCTGACTTTCGATTTTCTAAATAAATAAGTTGAGAATGAGAGTCAAATTCAAAGAGATAATTTCTATACCAGTAGTATAATCTAGTGGACATCACAGACATCCCATTTCCAAGTTTATTTTGCTTCCAGTAAACCAGAAACAATCTGGACATGCATTAAGACTGTACATTTTTGAATGACAATTCACAACCATAAAAAACATTCATTTTGCCTCTAAAAAACTGATGAAAGTCTGTTGTAACCTTGGCCAGGGTTTCTGTTCCACCCTCTGATCCTGAAGAGTCAAACAGCATTAGTACATAAATTGAGCTCTCTAGATATCAGTCCTACATTTATCCTGTGTGGGACAGACAACAAGGAAGTTTTTTCTTTCCACCTCTGAACTCTTTGTGAGTGGAACATCTAAAACAACCATAAGACTTATTTGAAATTCAACTTGATGGAGAGAACTGAAGTAAACTGTACAGTAACATTTCATTTCTTATGGGTAGAATTTCATTTCTGATGGGTAGACCTTACATGTACTACTGATTCTTCTTTTATTAACCGAATGAGATTGTAAAGGAGTTGAAAAATCCAGAGCACTGTTCACTTCTGAGAATCAAGCTTTAGAAATTAGTCTAGCTGTGTAATAACAAGGGGCAAGTCAAGCAAATGGGAATATGTTATAGAGCATTTCTTGGCTCAGAATCAAAGGAAAGTATAACAGTTTTGATGTTAATCATCACAAGCAATGGGAAGATCATTTGAACATGCTATAGAAAGAAAGAAAGAAAGAAAGAAAGAAAGAAAGAAAGAAAGAAAGAAAGAAAGAAAGAAAGAAAGAAAGAAAGAAAGAAAGAAAGAAAGAAAGAAAGAAAGAAAGAAAGAAAAACATAACCAGCAGGACATTTTTTTTATCAGGTACTAAGGAATAATATTTAAACGTGGTTAAGGCAGGATGCTTGCAGTGTTATCTCTCTGAGTTTAAAGCAAATGATGCCAGTGATGCCAATCACCAGCTCGCGAACAAGCTTTGTTTATTTATTTTTTTAAATTGAATTCCCCCCCTCATGCCCTTACATAGGCCATGAAAAAGCCGAAAAGCCAAAAAAAGCCCACCCAAAATTCAGGTTTTTGGCTTTTCTGCTCCAATAGAATTGCCACTTTTTCTGGTTCGGCATATCCAAATGCACACCCCTAGTTACAATAGCATAAAAAACCTTTGACCTTTCTGGGTGGGACTATCTGGTTATAACAGCAAACTATATTCCATAAAGGAGATTATTTTTTCCCATAAAAGAAACATGTTCTTTCTTTCAGTTACTACCTACGTAATTATCAATGAAATGAGAAAAATATGGGCCAGTGATTTACTGCAATAAATGTTTTATGCAAACCCATTTGAAAGAGAGAGGAATGACAAACTTTGCCAATAAGCTCTGCAGTCATTGTGCAAGCAATATTGTTCTCCCCTTAAGTGTCTCCTAAGGCTCTCTCTAGATGGCAGTCCCAAGGCATGCTGTATGAGGACTGTGGCTGCCTCCTCTGGGATAGCTATGCCAAACTTATTGTCCTGATTATCAAGCCAGGGTGTTTGGTGGGCATTGATTTGTTTAATGGGGGATTTTTACCCTGCTTTTCTCCCCTCCAGAGATCCAAAGCCACTTGTTAAAATACCAAAATACCAAGGAATGGAAAATGTATAACACCCTGAACTCCTTGGAAGAAGGACAGGATAAAAATGTCCTGAATAAATAATAAACAGCAGGCTGTGAGCCACAGGGCAAAAGCCCTTTGGTTCTTGCCCTTCAGCTAATGCCAAAAGGCAATCTCAGGATTGAAAGGTATCTGCAAAAAGAGATGGGGCAGAGGTCTCAGGCATAGGTCTCAATCAGCTGACTAGATGTTTCAGTGTCCGGTTCTCTCCCCTCATGTTTAGAAGTCCTGGACAATGTTAGTTGGACTGCAACATCCTGAGTTGTATATCATTGTGTGTATAGATGTGCTAGTCTTTTGTAAGATGTAAAGATAAGTGTCAGTTCTTTTACCCATTTGTTTTTATATTTCATAATGAGGCAGACGTATTTTCTTTGACAACAGTTTAAAAAAAACTGTTTAAAAACAGTTTAAAAATAGTGGTTGAAATTGTTAGACAACACTGAAATATGCTTCTGGGGAAAGGTCAGGGCAAGAACCAGTGAGGAAGAAACACATCATAGAAAGTTGCAAGTGTTAAAAAAAATCCCTTGCCTGCAATCCAAACAAAGGCTGGTGCATTCATATTTCATTGCCATAGACACAATTGTTTTTATTCTTTGTTTTTTCCCCTGCAAGCTTTTTCATTATACCAAACTAAAACAGTGTGCAGCTTCATGTTGTTGTTTCCCCCCAATACTTTATTGAATCACAATGCCTCAAAAAATAAACCAAAATTTCCAGCAGGCATACTGTCTACCTGTTTCTCTCTTGCAGCCATATAATATGTACACTTTACCACTGCAATAATGTCCCATATTATATGCAACCAACCCACTACCATTTACAAAAATTTCCCAATCAACATTCTTTCCTGTGCTTGGACTATGGCTGTATTTGGTTCAGAAGAGAGAAATTCCATCTGCCTTCTGTCTAGGGAACGATTCACTCCTGCTTAGCTTTCACAATACTATAGCATCAGGTCTTTTCACTAGCCTAGCTTAGGGATACCAACCTCAAGGTGATTCTCTGGGAATTACAACGGATCTCCAGACAGCAGAAATCAGTTCCTCTGGATGAAATCAGACTGCAGAAATCAGTTCCTCTGGAGGAAACAGCAAGTTTGGAGGGTAGACTCTATGGCATCATATCCCTTCCCTTCCCCAATCTCTGTCCTCCCCAGGCACCTCCCCCCAAAATCTCTAGGAATTTCCCAAGCCAGAGTTGCCAGCCCTACAAGAATTCCCATTTTTATTTCAAATATTTCATGGACCTCCCAAGTTCTCCCACCTGCACCTGCCACCTGCCACTTGCTGGGCAGCCATTTTTCAAAGAGTGCACATCAAACCACACAACCCTCGATGATGAGGCCTCTGTTTTCCTGTGCCTTTAAAATAATACAGCAAGAGCCACATCAGCTACACTTTAAAAGCAAATGTAAATAAGACCTTTGTACTATCTGTCCATGTCCTAATAGGCCAGGTCACACAGGATAGCAGATTCTGAGGGCCTCAACTCAAAAGGCCGTGATCCACATTCTAATCAATCTAACCCTTTGACAGGAAGGGTGTTTGTGCTGGAGACAGCAAGAAACATTCTTATTGGTTCTAGCTAGCT
Source organism: Euleptes europaea (assembly GCF_029931775.1). Taxonomy (NCBI): domain Eukaryota; kingdom Metazoa; phylum Chordata; class Lepidosauria; order Squamata; family Sphaerodactylidae; genus Euleptes; species Euleptes europaea. The sequence goes on along the minus strand of NC_079316.1, from coordinate 28,840,126 downwards.
AGAGATTGGCAGAATAAGGGTGGGAAGAGGCCTGCTAAAACTTCCAGAGCTGCTCATAGAAACTGAAAAATGCCAGCATCACATAAATCCTTAATTTCTAGTACTCATTTGAAAACCAATTGTACAGTGCCATCCAAAGCAGAGTTATGCCCTTCTATATCCATTGCAGTCAATGGACTTAGAAGTTTAACTCTGCTTAGGGTTTCACTGTCAGTTTTTTAATTACCTGTGGACTCATTATGGTGCCTGGATGATGACATTATTTACACTTGGGGCGGGGGAATAGTTCAAATTTATACTCGAAGTAACAATGATGTTTCTTGATGCCATGCAAACAATGAGAGTGCCCTAGAACCAAGCTATTAGATCCCATCAACCAACCAGTGCATTTTCTGGATAGTACTGAGAAGTGACAGGGTGGGGACATGGTAGGGGAATGGCATCGTGTGATGATGTCACTTCCAGGAAAAACCTAGAAGGTAACTCTAAGAATTGCTAGAATCTCTATCACAGTCATTTCCAGGTTTTCCCCAGAAGTGATGTCATCATTCTTGTGACACTGGTGAGTTTTTTTTTTTTTATGACACCAGAAGCTCAGGGCAGGGGATCATGGGCTACATGTAAGCCAGGTGACTGTGGGTGGTCATGGCTGACAAGCTCCTGTCCTTTGAATGCGGAGGAAGCCAATTGTCTTTTTCCTCAGGCAATTCCTGCCCACTGCTCATTTACACATAATGTCCCCCATTTGGCCATTGAACAGACACAGTGTGAGAGTTCAATGCTCAGAACTTAATTCCCAGAAGCATGCAGGCCTGCCTGGGATTGGGCCCGCAGCACATGGAGAAAGGTTTTTTTTAGCCTTCTCCTATGCCATTTCTGCTACCTATAATGGCCTCGAGGAGTCTCTTGTTGCCCTGCTGGGGAAACTTACATGTAGCCATCAGTACATTTAAGGTTCCCCAATGGGGCAAATGTTGGCTCCATGAGGCCTTTTTAGGTCAGGAAAACAATGTGGAGGGAGGTTTGAGCCCCTTCTCCCCATGTACAATGGTCCTAATCCAAATCTGGACTGAAAGCACTTGGACCTACATCATATGGTTGTTGAATTTGAATTTGTTGTAGGAAACAAGAGTTGCCAATCTTCAGGTGGCACCTGGAGATCTCCCGCAGTTACAGTTCATCTCCAGACAACCAAGATCAATTTTCCTGGAGAAAATGACTGCTTTAGAGGGTAGACTCTATGGCATTATACCCTGCGGAGGTACTTCCCCTCCCCAAACCCACCCTCCCCAGGTTCCACCCCTAAAATCTCCAGATATTTCCTAACCCAGAGCTGGAAACATGGACCCTGCCGTCCTTGGAGGTGTAGATACATGGGAACCAATAAAAAGAGGTCTCATAAACAGGAGGTGCTTGTTTTATCCTTTCTTTCACACAGCCACATCAACATTTCTCTGTTTAGTTAATACCAAAAGTCCAATGTTTACATTTTGACACGTTCAGAATTACTTCAATTCTCAGCATAATTTACAGGAAAATGGTAGATGGGACAGTGTACTTGGAATTTGGGGAAGGGGAGGGGGGAAACTGCATAATTGCAGTGGGAGGGTAGAGCTAGGAAATATTGTTATAACCGTACCTATGAATTGCCATTAATGGAAATCACATTGTATGAAATGTATTTTGCCTGGAATCAGTCATGTTTGCCTTAAATTTGCTACATGTATTTAATTCTTTGCAAAGGACTGCATGCTTTTGCAATAAAGGAGGAACACCTGTGATTCATTAACATAGCCCTGTTTTTATGGCGAATTGAAAAGAGGCAGGGTGAGAGGGAGAATGGTAGAAATGGGAGGATTGCTTTGCTTCAAAAGGCAAATCTGTGCATCGGGGGGGGGGGGAATGTTGCATAGCTGAAAGCTTGTGGAAGGACAGGTCTATCAGGCACACAGAGAAGCTATACTTGGGATCTGCTGTAGTAATTACTACTCAGTCCAAATAATTACCCCAGAAAGGCCACAATTACATGTCACACACACATTCATAAGGTATCTAAAATTACAAATGTGTAAAAATAACAGCAAGTATCTGAAACTCACCAACAGCACGTAATGTCAGATTTAAAGCTACAGGTCTGCCTCTCATATGAGGCTATTTGGTTTCATTTTCAAAATGCCTTCTTTTTGAAAGAGCCAGAAAAGATGCCACATCTCATAAATTTAAACCTGTGCATCTACTCATAAAATATGGAGCATGATGTCACAATGAAATGGTTGGCCAATTAAAGCTTGGTCAATGAAACTGCACAAAGATATCACGAGATCTCCCATGCAATTCAAGGAATAGATCCTAAATGGGTCTATTCAGGTCTATGCAGTGGGGCTTACTTCTAGGAAAGTACTCTTAGGATTGCATTTAAAAATATAGAAACAATATGCAGATATCCTGCTCCTGATAGTTTTCTGATGTTTTTCTTTGTCCCAAACAAATTGTCCACATCTGGCTTACCATTTGCAACCTATGGGCATAACTTGATTAGTGGAAGATTAGTGGGAGATGCAGAGGGTACATAGAGCATATGTAGCCAGCCAATCATTGTATTAGTCTACTATTGAAATGAAGAATCAAATATCTGGAGAAAGGGCTACACTGAAATAATGATGACACCCTGCACCCACTAAAAGTCCATTTACACACAGGTAACTCAAAAAACACAAATTAGTTCTCTAAACAATGCACAAGTAGGAAGCCACTAAAATGTATGGCACTAGGAATAAATGTCATTTCAGGAAAACATAGCTAACATCTCAAACCAATGGCTCTTCTACCCCATTAATATATCCTCATTTGTCTTCTTTATCTTTCCCAATTTTCTTTTCCACACATTCAGCCTTGCTTCTCTCGATGTGTTTTTTCCTCTCTCTTAAGTTTAATTCTTCTCTCTTAAGTTTAATTCTTATCTTTACAAGCAGAGTTCATATAGTTTTTCTTCTGTAGATGAAGCATGGTGGGACCGAGACCATGGTTTGTCACCCCCGGTAAGATGGTTTGATGCTAATGGCATAAGGGAGCAAAGTACTAAGGAAAGAGAGTGGTTTTACCTTTTGGATGGAAGCAGCAGCTTGATGAGGCCATGAAACTGTTCATATGAGAAAGTGATACATGAAGGACATGATGATTAGGGTGGAGAGGATCAAGAAGGTAGACGCTGCAGGCTGGTAGGACAGACAATTGACGGTATGCCTATGGCAGCTGAATTGCTAGAAGCCACCTTATCGGCAGCTATCTAAAATAAAGAAGCAGAGTGAAGAGTGTAAAGGCCAAGTCAGAAAAGAAATCAAGCCATCAAAATACAGTACTTTTTCATGTAAGGCCAGTGAACCAGCATGTAGGAAATGAAATGGAACGGAACAGCTTGTTCCTTTGTATTAAAGAAGCTTTTCAGTACCTTCCAAACCAATGAAATAATATGTAGAAATCTTGCAGTTAGGAATGGATCTAGTTCTGTCAATTTGAAGAATCAGACCTAAAATCTGGCAGGTGTTTTCTTGAAGACTTTGGCTCGTTAACAAACCATCACATTCTTTGTCCTCTCTTCCAGGAATCGAACAATAAAATGTGGTTTTGTTGTGTAACATCCCAGTTCCCTTACTAAGTGTTTTCCAACTTCACCATTCTTCTCAGAATTTCATCGAAAACATTGGCTTGTATCCAGTGATGTGCAAGCAGGAACAATTTTGCCTGTGCAAGATCCTCTGCAACACCTAGCGGTTTCCTCCCTATATTATAGGGCCCAGGAATTGGTTACCCAAAAGCCTATGCAAACAGAAACACAAGCGGGGACACAATTCAATCCTGAACCTAGGGAAATTTAATCAAGCTGCTACTCAGTTTTTGTTAGAATAGCCAAAGCCATTCGTCAGTTCCAGTAACTAAATTCACCCCATGTAAAAACTCTCTTCCCACCTCTCAATTTTAGTATCCCATACTCTTGAACTAATCCCACTGTGAGCCCCAACCGCATCCTTAGGGGTGTGAACCCTGAAATTCCAAAAAGAAAGACAAAAATCACTGTCTTGGGTTGTTACCCTGATTTCCAGAAATGGTAAACAGAAATCTGGGATTCTTAGGCATTAGGGGGGAAAACACCTTCCAAAATCATCCATGTCATTTTTTAATTTATTTATTAAAGGAGTCACTGATAGGATGGAGAAACTTTTGAAAAAACATAACCTACAAACAGTGTTTAAACCCACCAAGAAAATACAACAAATGCTACGATCAGCAAAAGACAAAAGAGACCCCCTCACCTCTGCAGAAGTATATCGTATACCTTGCAGCTGTGGAGAAGTTTACATCGGGACCACAAAACGCAGCATACAAACAAGGATAAAAGAACATGAAAGATACTGCAGACTTGGCCAACCTGAGAAATCAGCAGTGGCTGAACATGGACTGACACAAACAGGACACAGGGTCTTATTCCAAGACACTGAAAGACTGGACAATTCTACCAACTATTTTGTCAGATTGCACAGAGAAGCCATTGAAATTCATAAACATCAGCACAACTTTAACAGAAAAGAGGAGAGTTTAAGAATGAATAAGGCTTGGCTTCCTGTTCTAAAAAACCTCCAGACTAACAAAGACAACATTCAACAATAGCCATGCAGATTAGCTTTGGATTACACACATTAACAGATCACTCCAGGATACAATGGTTCCATATTAACATACCATACCATCATTAGCACATTAACTTGATACTTACAGGACAATGATTAGCACATTACTTTTGCAGGACAATACTCAGCTCAAACCCTTTCTGACTATATATTACTCTTCCTACACCCTTGACACTGAGAGACACTGTCCTTCAGTGTTACTACTCTGAAAATGCCTGCCACAGTTGCTGGCGAAACGTCAGGAAAGAAAATTCCAAGACCACGGTTACACAGCCCGGATAACCTACAAGAACCAATCATTTTTTAATGTTTGGATGCTTCCCATCATCTGCAGCAGCAGGTGTCATGTTTTTCTTTGATTCTTCTGATTTCTCAGGGAATGGCATTTCTTCCTTCCTGTTGGATCCTTGCAAGGGATCAGAAGCTTTCCCAGCCAATCGCCACTGGAAAAGGAATTTTTAAGGCACACAGTCGCTCTCAGCCAGATAACATTTTCAGAAGAAAAAGAAACCCCACACCAGGAGCTCTTTAAATAGTAGTAGTAAATAATTAAGGGACCCTTACAGTGGATGCCCAGCACAAAGACAATTGCCTCATAGCAATTAGATGGTTGATTCATCACATGCAATCACCCATACACATATGCTCTATTAAAAAAAAATCAAACTATTTTCAAAACTTGCAATGACGGGGGGGGGGGTGTTATTTAAAGGAAGCCTTTAAAGAAAACTGCCCCTGCCCCGTCACTGCAAGTTTTGAAAATCAGATGCCACTGATTTTAATTTTACAGACCCCCCAAATAGGTGCCCCTCTCAGCTGTTTCCTGTGTGTGGGGAAATGGTAGTGGCTCAGCAGGAGAGTGCCAGCAACCAGCATTTAAAAACAATATTGGCTGCATCTGGTTATATCTGCAGCCCAAAAGTCTTCCAGCATTTGCTGGCACAGGGCTGGCAACCTTACACATGGCAAAATTTTTAACCCAGCACAATCAGGGTGCACTTACTATTAAAATAACGATAAAGGTGTCCTCCACAAACCCTGGATCTGAAATTATGACAATTTTTTTACTGTGCAATATTGAGACCCACATATATACCAGGCTGTTTAACCCCAAGTAATTACCTCTGTGACACAGACCACCCCTCCACATGTAAAGGACACTTTGCACATTACAGGTTCAACATGTGTACAGATTTGGGTAATGACATGTACTGGACAATGATACAAGCAAAATTGAACAGAATGGAAAACTTTCCTGCATAGTTGCTATAGATGGCATGGTTGAACTACAAGCCATTATGAAGCAAAATAATCTATTCCTTTGACATTATTGGAATATTTGGTATAAAAAATACAAAGCAAATATATGATGAAGAATGTGTTATAGTTTATATTTTCCCAGAAGGATAAACTGACATTGTGCAAGAAACCAGGGACTTCGGAGAGCTAGACACATTCAAAGAAGACAGGGGTCTTAAACATATGAACTGTTCCTATAAAACCCTTCTCATTCCAAAACAAAGGATCTGTGAATTCCATACCTGACAGAAAGACATTACAGAATACAAAAGGATCCTCCAGAAAAAAAAAATATTGCCTGGTGATATGACGAGGCAATCTCTCGTTGTTCAATGGACCACTTTAAGAGCTCATATGAAGAAGCTGAGAATAGGGATATTGTATATGCAACTGAAGCAAAAAAAAAAGAGCTAGACTGCTGGTATTTGCTTCAGACACAGATGGGTTTGTGCTTTCTGTTCAATTCTGCTTGAATCTTGTGAATTATTCATTCTTTGTTTCAAGATCTGGAGTATGTGAAGTTTATCTCCCTCTGAAATGTACAAATGTTTATACCCTGCTGTTCTCCCCAGTGGGGACTCAAAATGGCATAGATAATTCTGCCATTCCATTTAATCCTCATGACAACAACCTTGTAAGGCAAGTTAGGAAGTCACTGGCCCAAGGTCACCCAGTGAACTCCAAGACAGAGTGGGGATTTGAACCTGGGTCTCCCAGCTCCTAATCTGACACTCTTAAGCTCTATATTATACACATCTACGGTGTCATTGGACTTCAAAATCAGAGAGGGCTTGGTGCAGATGCAATCTTTCCTGATATATTAGCTGTGATTGAAACATCTTGACCATGGTTAAGAGATTCAACACACAGTCTCCCTCATCTCCTTTCTCCTTTTCCCTCATGCTGAAATGCCACCATGGTGTAATGGCTAGTCACAGTTCTCTCAGAACTCTCTCAGCCTCACCTACCTCCCAAGTTGCCTGTTGTGTGTGTGGGGTGGGGTGTGTGTGTGAAGGGACTGTGATCGTAAACCACTTTGGGACTCCTTACAGTAAAGAAAAGCAGGGTATAAAAACCAACTCTTCTTCTTCCCTCAACCTCCCCTTACTTCTGTACTCACTTGGATGTCAACTACTGGTTTGTTCCAGAAACTAAAATAATGGCTAAACTGAGTTCCAAATGCTTGGAACCTGATGATACTTAGCATTGAGTTTGGTGTAGGTATATTGTTAACCATTGTTAGCACTAAAAAGGGAAGGGATGAAGGGGGAAAATCAAACAAAAATGTTGAGGAATGGCCAGAAGTTCCAGAGCAAATGACAAGGGAGGAGAAATATATGCACTTGACAAAGTTAAAAGACTGTGAAATGTTATGTCTTCTCTGTAGGAAGCCAATAGCCAGCTTTCGGTGATATCTCAGGGCATGACGAAGCTCTCAGAGCCAATCTGGTAAATCCAAACTGTCATTCTGAAAAATAACTGTTATTTGGGGGGGGGGGGAATTGGAAAACTGTCAATTGGGGGGAAAGCTGTCATTTGGAAAAACAACAAAAGGCACAATGGTATTTTCCAAATGGGAACAGGCTTGTGTAGTTTCCTTGTTGCTGTTCTGGCTGTCCATACAGTGCAGCAGCAATAGGACTTGTACACATCAGGTTTCCCCATAGTTTTCCTTCCCCAGCCCCTTACCAGTCGTCATCCTCACATCCATGTTACCAGGACTTTTCAGATTTTTTTAAAAAATGGCAATTGAATTAATTTTGAATTTCCGCTTGGGGAATTTGAGGTGATTGCTAATGATACTTAGAATGCTTAGTGCACAATCAGATTCAATAAAAGTGCAGTCCTAAGCAAAGTTATTCCCATTCTGAGCCAGTTGCTTTCAATGAGTGGACGGGTGTCATTATGCTTAGCAGTGCTCTGTAAAATGTCCTCATGGGAAATACAGTGATGGATGACGGTCGGTGCTCTGAGCACATCCAGGTTAGATTACTAATGTGCTTTTCATGAGGCTGAGTTTGAAATCGCCGGTTTCATGACATCCAGGCTACTGTCAGAGTCAGGATTCAGAAATCATATCACCACTTTGCGGCATTGTCTACCCATTTAGTTTTTGGGCACAATTCAAAGTGCTGACCTTGGGGATGTAGTATTTAAAGAATGGCCTCCCACCCATACTATCCAGCCCACCAGTTCAGATCTGCCTCCCCAAACCCCACCCTCCTCAGTCTCTGCCCTAAAAACCTTTCACCGGTGGTGAGGAGGGACCTGGCAACCCTAACTATAAGCCTTGCAGAATATCTCCATTTTGCAGGCCCTGAGGAACTCATTAAGATCTTGCAGGGTCCTGGTCTCATTAGAAAGAGAATTCCACCCAACTCTATTTATTAAGTTTTAGGTGCCGTCAAAACATTTCTTATCTGGGCTTTTAGGCTGAGGGCTGTCTATCAATACACTTTTTATGCTGCTGAACGCTGTAAGCTCTTTTTCTCTCTCTAGTGGGCTCCTTGCTTGTTTCGTTGCTGATTTTAATATTGATAATTTTAAAGATTTCTCTTATTGCCTTCAGAGGCAGCATATGCATTTTCTAAATGAATGAACATGCTACTGAGATGGAGAAGGGGAAAGGAAAATAAATATTCAAATATATCTTAGTGTGTTTCATTCATTTGTACCCCACCTTTCTCCCCAATGGGGACCCAAAGCAGCTTACATCATTCTCCTCTCCTCCATTTTATCCTCACAACAACCCTGTGAGGTAGGTTAGGCTGAGAGAGTGTGACTGGCCCAGGGTCACCCAGCGAGCTTTCATGGCATGGGTGGGGATTTGAACCTGGTCTCCCAGCTACTAGTCCAACACTCTTAACCACTACACCCCACTGGTTCTCAGTAGCTCTCACTGCAACCCAATGGTCCCCTCCCCAACACGCAAAAGAGGATTATTTCTTGGTTATGCTTGTCTAATTTTTAGGGATACTTAGGATTGTGATGCTCTCTACTTTTCTACAGGCTGTGATCCTTATTCTTATTTCCAGCTGCTTTCAAGCAAAGTTTAACCTTGTGAAGGAAAGATGCTTATCTTATACAGCTCAGCCCACAAATGAAATGGATGGAGTCTATTCTGACCTATTCTGTAGAAATGGACCATTCATGAATAATAATGAAAAGCTCTATTAGGATAATTTCTCTCTATTCAATAACTAATAATACTGGTTCAGAGTTTCAAAAAAAAAAAAAAACACATACACACAAACAAACAGTTGGCGATCAAAAAGCCTTTGCAAAGCTTGCCATAAACTGATACATGCAAATAAACTGCTTTAGTGCCACTTTGTGGTGATATTAAGAAATAGAAGCTTTCTTTAGAATGCTTCTTTGGGTACAATATTTGTCCAGACAAAGAACCAAGCAGCTGTTACTTTCAAAAATGAGAAATGCCAAAGCCAATGCCCCAACTGCAAGTCACTTTCTTAACCTAGAAGTCCTTTTATCTAATCCTAATGCTGATTGGATACTTGGTAGGGTTGCCAACCTCCAGGTACTAGCTGGAGATCTCCCACTATTACAACTGATCTCCAGCCGATAGAGATCAGTTCATCGGGAGAAAATGGCTGCTTTGGCAATTGGACTCTATGGCATTGAAGTCCCTCCCCTCCCCCAACCCGCCCCCCTCAGGCTCCACCCCAAAAACCTCCTGCCAGTGGCGAAGAGGGACCTGGCAACCCTAATACTTAGTGATTAGACTAAATCTCTTTGCATATTTTAGGAGGCACTCTTTGTGGTTTTTGTATTGCAGGGCAAAGTCCCAGGTTCTGGAGATAAATCTAGTGAGACCTAGTATAGTAAATTCTGGTCTGGTTCAAATGCAGGTATTAGGGATTGCTCTCGGAAAAGCTACTCCATATTAACTTGAAACTTGGTGTATATTATTGCAGTCAGATAGATGGTTCTACTCTGTCCGTCCATTCATCTATCTAATAACATTGTTATTTGGAATGCTGTGAATTTTGCTGCAAATACCTGTTTCAGTGGCTGCCATCAAGGTGAGCTGATCCTCAGATTTTTCCTCTATTACAGGGAATACATAGCTTCAGTTGCCATTTGCCACGTGGCAGCGGGCAAACAATTTCCCCCACTCTCAGTCCCATGCCCTCAATAATTGGAGGAGCGGGAGAGAAATGGGGGTGAATGATGCTGTAAAAATTTCGACCAATCTCTGTGTAAAGACCATAGAGATTTGGGGGATTTCTGAAGTGTCATCTGGAAGTGAAATCACAACCATAGATCCACCACTCAGAAGTAACGTCACATTTTCCCAAAGCACATTTCCCCTCCAAAGGCCCAAAAGTCTTCCAGCATTTGCTGGCACAGGGCTGGCAATCTTACACATGGCAAATTTTTTAACCCAGCACAATCAGGGTGCATTTACTATTAAAATATCCTTTGTTTTTTTGGGTGCTTCTCACTTAGGGTTGCCAGGTTCCTCTTTGCAGGAGGTTTTTGTGGCGGAGCCTGGGGAGGGCGGGGTTTGGGGAGGGGAGGGACTTCAATGCCATAGAGTCCAATTGCCAAAGTGGCCATTCTCTCCAGGAGAACTGATCTCTATCGGCTGGAGATCAGTTGTAATAGCAGGAGATCTCCAGCTAGTACCTGGAGGTTGGCAACCATATTCTCACTATGCTGCATACTTTTATTTTTAATCTTTTTACTTAATTTTTTAAAGACATGAAAAACAGACATGGGGGGAACTATAACTCCTGTGATGCTTTGCATAATTATGTATATACAAAGCCCTCTTGATCCAAACAGATCAGCAGCCATTACTATCAGTAGGGAATGCAGACAATAACAATGAACTGTTTGATTTCTTTTTTAAAAAACCTACAACATTGATTTGCCAGCAGTTTATATGCTGCATATTGATTTAGTGCTGCATTTGTTGTTGTTTTTTACCTGTGGAGCAAAGCAGCATGCAACACTGACTACGAGGGAGATAATTCCATTGGCTGTGTGATCATGTGGACACATGAAAGCTAATTGTGCTATATTGTGCTGAGTACAAAGGAGTACAGCAACCCTTTGATCAGCCACAAACAGGTCATGAACAGACAAACACATAACTTAAAAGTCAACTGCCTGATTGTGACTGGTGATCAGTACATGATCCGAGCCAGCTGTGTTTGAGCATCCCGAATTATTATCCCACCATTCTTTCAGGAAACTCAGGACCTGGGATACCCCTTTCCCCTCCACCATTTTATCCTGACAACAATCCTTTTAAAGGATTGACCTCCAGAACTTTTAAGCCCCTCGGAAGTTTTGATGCCGGTCCCGAGGGCAAGAGGGAAAGTCATCGCCGGAACATTTCATGGGTAATCAAGGTTCAGTCCTCCCCCTTCAATCACCATCTAAGAAAATTATCATCACCATAACCTTATCATCCAACATCTGAGTAAGTTGCAAGAATTCTTTTGTCTTTACCTTGAAATTGAAGCTCTGGAAGATCATAATAATCATCAATGCAATCTGCATCTCTGTCCAGAATATAAGTGACTTTGTTTGTTTAAAAAGAGTATAGTTGAATGGCAGGAGCCTTATCTACTCGATCTCCACTTTGGCATAACAAACGGGACGGTTGACAGACACTCTAGCTACCAATTAGAAGCCGAGGTGTTAAAAGGGGTGGGAGCGAATGGGCTAAATTCATCTGGAGATGACGTCTTTCCGATTCATCATAGAAAACCATCGAGATTGAAAGGGAAAGATCATACAGGAAATCAAATCGCAGGGCTTGAAGTGTGTCTTTATTGTGTAACAGGCAACATATTCCTACTACTGGAAAACAAGACAGCCGAAGGTCCGCGATTTAAATAATGCCCAGCACACCCCTTTCTTTTACAATCGAGCAGAGTGTCAATAAAACTTGATGGCCCTTTACAACAACACTAATTGTTTTACAGCGGAGAGAAGAATTTGCAGCCATTTAATCCCGGGATCTGTATAATTGATGAATAGAACCACTACAAGGTTTTGGACCCTGCCAACATATTTAAAACAGCATTTCTTGGTATTGGTGAATTGTCACAACTATTTTCAGAAATAAACATGGGAAAGGCCGACGAGAAAATACAGGAAATGTTAACAAAACACACGGATGCCTTTACTAAACAATATGAGCAACAATCTCAACGTCTGGCTCAGTTAACCAACATATTGACTAGTCTAACTCAAACTACCAACCAGACTAGTCAGAAATTGGACATTTTGGCAAGTGAAATTACAAATATGAAATCTCAAATATCTACAATGAAAACTGATATGGAAAAATGGATACTTCAATTAAAAAGGCAATTGAAGAACAGAAAGATACTAAAAATAAACAGATACTTCAAGGTAATCAAATTCAAGCTATACATTTCCAACAAGAAAATGTTATGGACCTACTGGCTATTATGCAGTTAAAATTAGGACAATCGAACGTACGTCTTTGCAATTTTCCAGAAGCAATGGGATGTACCAGAATAACTATCATAAAATCATTGGCTGACCTGATTCATATAAGTGAACAAGATCTGAATTATGCAATAAACAAAGTATATAGAATTCCTTTACCCACCAGTTTGGAGAAGACAAAGGCAAGAGATATTATGATTTCCTTTTATGATATAAGGATGAAAGATTATATTATGCAAACCCTCTATGATAATCCTTTGTCAGTGAATGGAAATCCTCTTATCATCCTTAAGGATATCCCACGACATTTGATGATGAAGAGAAATATGTACAAAGAATTTACTGGGACACTGAAGAAGAATGGAATAAGATTCTCCTGGATCTTCCCACAGGGACTCACTTTTACCTACAAAGAGGTCAGATTTACTATCTCTTCACAGGAGGAGGTAAAAAAACTTTTTGAAGAATTATGAAAAAGATCTAGCTGGCCTTAACCAGGAGTCACAACATCAATAAGAAGAGGAGAAAAAGGAGTTGGCCTCGACATCTGGACAAAAAAGACAGGACATCAAAAATAACAGAAGTGTTGGAAAAACAAAAATTCACAGCAAGAACAAAACTAAAAGGAAATATGCAGTTTATGGGTGATAGAGAGAAACAGAGGGCTAAACAGGGATTTAAATGATGATTAGGGAATTTTGTATTTACTGATCTAATCCTTTTATCTTAAGAACGGTTTTGAAATAAAATCTGTTACTATATATGAAATCAATAATAAACACGTACTAATTGTAAATGAATTGAATAATTTAGAATTAACTTAGTAATCAAGTTTGATGTATCTTTCTGGATTAGAACTTCTTTGCAAAAGAATAGATAAATTTATAGCAAGATGGAGGAAGGTGAGGGGGAAGTCTGTTATTTGAATATCTTTTCATTAATAGATGAATACGCTTTTCGATGACGCTGTTAAAGTTTTTTATTGTATGATTTATGAAATGAATGTGTTGTTGAAAAGTACCAGACAGTAAAATATTCTAAAAAAAATAAAAATTTTATGGAAAAAAAAACAAATACTAACCAGGGCTGACCCTGCTTATCTTCTGAGATCTGACGAGATCAGGCTAGCCTGGGCCAACCAGGCCAGGGCACTTATAATCTAGGACTTCTTAAAAGCCTTATAAACCTTCTTCTGGAAGGATTATCCCATTCATATTCTTCAGTATCACATTTCCAGCTACACTGCAACATGTTTCAAAGGAAGCAGCTTTAGGATGTGGGTGGTGTTTGAGCCTTTGGGGTTATTACTTTAACCATCTGTTGTTTGTAAAGCTGTTGATAGGGGGGATATAGAGACAACAAGCACATTCTACATTGATGAACCGTTGCTGTATAATGTTGGCTCTTCAGAAGATGCACATTGCAATACTAACCACACAATCACTCTCATCCGGCAAGCAAGGCCTCCATTCAAAGTTGTCCATCCATTGAGTAGAAGAGGGTGTCAGAGTGGAGAGCTGTACCCATCCTCGGATTGTTGAAGCAAGGCAACTGTTGTTTTGCCGTGCTGTGCTGTGGCAGATTCATTGCATGTCCTCACAATGCTGTGCAACAAAACAGGGAGCATCAGACTGGTTGCCTCAGCAACATGAATGCGCTATAAGAGCCAGCAATGGAAATGTGGCAAGGAATGTCATCCCACTTCATGGAACAGTACATGTTCCTTCTTTTTTCCTTCCCCCCACCCTTCTAGTACTGAGTGAATACATTGTGACGGTTTCATTTGCCGTGAGTGACAATGCCTTAGAGCCAGATCTAATTGGCTATCTGGCATCATGACATCATGTTCACTCCTCGTCCCTGACTGTCCTAGTTTTATGCAGTGCAGGAAGCAGGCCTGACAAACTGAGGTCAAGAGGAATTATACTGAGGAAGAGCTGAAGTTGCAGACATACATAAAAGAAGACAAAAAAGAGAAGGTGGTTGTCAGGAACCATTCTGACCCTTCAAAAACAGCACTCTTTCAAAATCATAAATGTTCAGAGCAAGAATTTATCTCAGCTGTGTCACAAGTTTCATTCTTCTGCTTCCTGTTTCAGTTTAACAATGGTCACTGTTAAGTCCGCGTGGGGAGGACACACGAGGTTGGAGACGGAGTTCAAACAGCAACCGGGTTTATTGTGAACAGGAACAGAACTAGGGAACACAGTGAAACAACCCTCCTTATATGCCCCCCTGGCCGCCTGCGGCCACTCCCCCCCGATCCAGGATAGGGGGAATAACGCCGGGTCGCCAATGGCGTGAGCTGGCTTAGGGCCAATGGCGTGTGCCAGCTTGAGCCAATGGTGCATGCAGAAGTTTGGATCCTTCGTCCTGGATTCAAGCTCCTAAGGTTCCTCCTGCATGTCGGCCAACTATATACATACATTACAGTCACATACATTAAACAGCAAAAGGCACAAAGATGTTGTAAATGTTCTAAAACTACCATGTGCTGCCCACCACTTATATTGAGGGGAAAAGACTATGGGGTTTTGCCAAGCACCTGATAAAGAACAATTTTGTTCTGGGCATTTTCCTTTTCCTGTCAAATGAGTTGCCACACACAAGGTTTAGTTGCTTATCTTTTAATTTGCTAGCTGTTCCTTATGACCGCTTTCACCTCTGAATGAAAAATCGATGTTGTCACTTCCCTTTCCACATCAAACTTGTGATGGCACAAAAATGTTGTTAGAACCAGTGAGGAGGAGTTGTTCTTAATGACTTAGCTATGTTTCATTGCAACAATCTTCTGCCTGCCGGTTTTTGTTGCACGAAGACTCTAGAAGTATTAAATTGAAGCATCTTTAACTGTGAAGCATCTTTAACTGTGAACTGAGGCTGTGAACTCAGAAGCTCCATTCACATGTTACCTCAAGCTGTGCCCTCAACAGGTTTCACCTCCAAATCACCAGGAATTTCCAAATCCAGAGTTGGCAGCACTATCAGAAGTTCTAGTATTAATGGGGTATTATAGGCAAGTAGATCAGGGTAAAATAGCCATGCCCTATTTCACAGCATGTCAGAGCGGTGAAGCTGAGGTCAGTTCATGGGAAAAGGAACAGATAGGAAGAATAAAAACTAGGTGAACTGTAGCCTGTAAGAACAGGTCTTTTTCTATCAGCTCAGATATACAAAGAAAGCATTCACTGGGTAAAGCATAGGGTTACCAACCTCCAGGTGGAGCCTAGAGATCTCCGGAATTACAACTCATCTTTGAACAACAGAGATCAGTTCCCCTGGAGAAAATGACTGCTCTGGAGGTATACTCAATGGGCAGCAGTTCCCAAACTGTGCTCCACAGAGCACTTGGTGCTCTGAGAAACATCCCCTAGTGCTCCATGAAGAGATCGGAAAGAAAAATACTACTGTCATTCGGTTTAGTATATACCGGTGCTAGGTGAAAGTTAGAGCTCCGTAATGAATTTCTCTCCTGAAAAGTGCTCCATGACTCAAAAAGTTTGGGAACTGCTGCTCTATGGCATTATATCCCACTGAGGTCCATCCCCTCTCCGGACCCCACCCTCCCAGGCTGCACCCTCAAATCTCCAAGAATTTTCCAACCTGAAGCAGCAACCCTAGTAAGACTATCACTGGACCTACTCCAATCTACTGATGCAAATCGGTACCCTTAGCTGACCATCAAAAGAGTAGCACCAAAAGTATGGAATTCCCTTCCCTGGGAGATCCTTCTGTCCCCCTCTATCATTGTCTTCCACCAGTGGGTGAAGACTTATCTGTTTCGTCTGGCATTCCCTCATTGACCCTACTTCCTGTGCATGTGTTTTGTTTAATTGTTTTTATATTATGTATTTTAATAGCATATTTTCATGTGTTTAATAGCAGTTTCATGTTCACTGCCTTGGGAACCCTAAGCTGGGTGGAAAGGCAGCGTAAAATGTTTTAAATAAATAATGAATAAGAGCTGTAGGCTGAATCTCTGCCTCATAACCCTCTGATCATTAGTCCAAAACCCACTGCCCATGACATATGGTTAGAATGAAGCCATAACTGCTATACTGTAGCATAAGCTACTAATCAATCCATGGACATAAAAAGAAGAAGAGTTGGTTTTTATATGCCGACTTTCTCAACCACTTAAGGGAGACTCAAACCGGCTTACAATCATCTTTCCTTCCCCTCCCCACAACACATACCCTGTGAGGTAGGTGGGGCTGAGAGAGCTCTAACAGAGCTGTAACTTGCCCAAGGTCACCCAGATGGCTTCATGTGTAGGAGTGGGGAAACAAATCCAGTTCACCAGATTAGCCTCCGCCGCTCATGTGGAGGAGAGGGGAATCGAACCCGATTCTCCAGATTAGCCTCCGCCACTCATGTGGAGGAGTGGGGAATCAAACCCGGTTCTCCAGATCAGACTCCACCGCTCCAAACCACTGTTCTTAACCACTACACCACGCTGGCTCTCCACAGTACTGGGCTCCACTACTGTGCCAGCCCATCAATAAAATCTGTGGTAGTCATAAATCCCAGTCACTGCTTATCTCAAAAGCCCTACTCACTATTAGGGGGAAAGCAGTGGGTTTTTTTGGGAGGGATGTTTTTGTTTCTCTTCAGCCACATGGACACACAACTGGTCCATTTCAAAAGTACAATATGAAGAATAATCTGACACGTCAAATTTCACAGTGACTCTTCAGCTCGCATCAGCTGGATATCCATGGAGCAGCTCAAACCACTTAGTTTCCACATGATTAAGAAAATGGGTGGCACTTAGAAAAATAACAACAGCAGTCAGCACTGGGCTCATTAGGTATTTTAAGGTAGCTCTCTGTCTGCTGATGGCCCCAATGGAACCACAGCAAAGAAAATAAGTGAAATGGAATCAATATCATCATCATTTATTTTTGTAAAATACCTGCTTTCAACAGCCTGTTTTGTGCTGCCATAAACAGAAATACAAAGTGAGTCACCACGTCATTCCGTCGGGAAGATTCCCAACTGCCTGATTTAGATGCCTTGGCAGACAGCAACGGAATGCAGATTCCTTGCAGGGAGCTTCTAATGTATTTATTACCATTAACAATTAGCATGGAAAGTGGTGAGAATTCTCTTTTTCTGTTAATATGGTTCATTTTTAAAAAAATCTCAAGGATGGAAAAAGGAATACGGTTGCCTTACTTTTTCTTTTACCATCAGTTTTGTGTTAATTTTGCCCACAAGTTCTTTTGTAGTAGAAGACCTAGCATTTAAAACCTTGGTTAGCCAAACTCCTTTGAATCCAGATTTCTTCCATATCCCCCTCCAGTTATTTTATTTTATTGACATGAGTCAGCCTGCTGAGACCTCAGATGAAGAGGAAATAGAAGAAGGCAAGTTTGAGATCAGAGAAACAGCTGCAGGCAGAAGTCAGAAAAGGAGAACAGCTGCAGGCAGAAGTCAGAACAGAGGAACAGCCATAGCCAGAAGATGGCTCACTGTGTCTGCAGCTTTCCAGCTCAAGGACTCCAACTGAGCCTGACACCTTGCAACAAGCAGTGTCCCCAGAGGGCTCACTAAAGCCCCTGGAATAGAGGAGATGGATTCAATACGAAATGTAACAGAGACGATGGAGTGCCAAGTTGCAAGCCCAGTGTAGAGCCCTTCCTGAAAGCAGTGATGAGGCAGAGCAGGGCAGAAGCACACCGCCTGGCTTGAAATGCCAGATCAGCCTAATTGGCAACAGCTGGCTCTACTACAGCAGCGAGATAAGGGCCTATTTAAGCCATCAATTAGGCTTGGCTGTTGAGAAGCAATTTGTTGCTGCCACCCTACCCCCACCCCGTGTATCGGCCTTGTATCTCTGGTATATCCTGATTTCTTGGACTGACTTTGACTTACGACTTGGACTGTCCTCTCCTGTGTTGATGCGTTGGACTCTGACTGAACCATGCTTGACCTTGGACTGCCTTCCAGATTATGCTTCATGCCTCCGGCCCTCACAATCTGCCTGCTTCAGAAAGGTTGATATCCTAAACATATTTTGGAACCAACAACTCCGATGTGGATTTCACTGCAAGAAATGCTAACACTTCGACCACTTAGACCGGACAAATTCATAATCTACCAGGAATTAATTAATTGGGAGGGGAAAAAATGTTCATTAAAGGAATTTCAATTTCTCAAAGAGGATTTACAATGGTTGCAATATTGTCAGATTAAATCAGTTTTTGTACAAGATATGAAAAATGGATTTTCTAAAGAAAAGTCCCCTTTCCACAAGATGTTACTAGAGAACAATCTGAAATTGATCTCTAAAATGTACAATCTACTCTTAACATTATATTGTGAGCAGGAGACAATTAAACCAACTATGATTGATTGGGCTCAAAATATTGGACATGATATTCCTTTAAACAAATGGGAAAGACTTTGGTCAAAAGACTTGAAAGGAATAAATGCGCAATCAATTCGAGAAAATATTTATAAAATGATGTATAGATGGCATTTAACACCTAAGAAGATGGCAAAGATATATAAAGTGACATCCCCCAAATGTTGGAAATGCAATAAGGAAATTGGTTCCTTTCACCATATGTGGTGGACTTGTGATAAAGCTAAAGACTTTTGGGATATGATATACAATGAACTGAGACTAATAGTACAAAAAAATATACCCAAAACACCAGAAATGATGCTATTAAGTATGATACCTGACGACTTGTTAATACAAAGAACTTTTTTGATTTATGCTACAACAGCTGCGAGACTGCTTTATGCAGCAAAATGGAAGGGGGCAGAAATTCCCGAGAAAAAAGACTGGATTGGGAAAATGTTCGAATTGGTGGAAATGGCAAAACTTACAGCCATTTTAAATGAAAAAGACAAAGTTCGATTCTTAGGGGAATGGGAGGATTGGATGAAATACTGTGAATATGAATTAAAACTGGGGAAAATGGAAGAATACTTATTAATCTGATCTAGAAGATACAATTAATAGTAAGAGTTATAATCATTTAGATTAATAGAAAATGTTCTATGAAAGTTAAATGAATTTATAACAGTTAAGATCAGACCAATTACGATGGGATGAATATTTTATTAAGAGGCGGAGAGAGGTGATGGGGAAGTCATAAATTTTCCTCTAATTTGTTTTTTTTGTTATGAATTCAAGAAATTATAACAACATAGAGTTAGAATTTTGATTTTGAATTTCATATTGCTTTTATTGTTGTTTACTATCATGGAAAATTTGTATTATAAAAACCAATAAAATTATTATAAAAAAAAAAAGAAAGGTTGATATCCTGATTCCAAGCCAATAAGGGACTCAGGGAAGCTCACATATCTATATGTCTATCGTCTACCACATGTGATAAAGCAATAAAAGAATCAACATAATGCTACAAATAAACTGGCTATCATAAAAGAGAACCTCAAAGCTAGGACCATTCAAACCAGCCACCCATATCCAGTTCTCAAGCCTCTTCTTGCGCTGTAAGTATCACCTCTGGAATTCACACACACAAGTCGAGGCTCACCTACCTTACTATCTGGTAAAGGTAAAAGGTAAAGGTCCCCTGTGCAAACAATAGGTCATTCCTGACCCATGGGGTGACGCCACATCCCGACGTTTACTAGGCAGACTTTGTTTATGGGGTGGTTTGCCAGTGCCTTCCCCAGTCATTTTCCCTTTACCCCCAGCAAGCTGGGTACTCATTTTACCGACCTCAGAAGGATGGAAGGCTGAGTCAACCTTGAGCTGGCTACCTGAAACCAACTTCCGTTGGGATTGAACTCAGGTCGTGAGCAGATCTTGGGACTGCAGTACTGTAGCTTACCACTCTGTGCCATGGGGCTCTTTACTATCTGCTAAGTACCAGGAAAAAAAAATCTTTTTACTAAGGTTTTAACTGAGGGGAACCCTTTTTTTCAAGCTTTTTTTATGGGCTCCTTCTAGCCTAAGGAATATTTTATAAATATAATTTTACACTGTGCAATGTTGTTTTTATGTCCATGAGTTGTTTTCATGGTTTGTTTTATTATTGATAATTCTTATTTTGCTAATTTTTATTATTTTATTGTTGCATTGTTTTACTCTATTAGCCGGCTGGATCAGGAATCCAGGTAGGAGACATATAAGCTCTCTAAATAAATAAATAAATACAGGAAGGCTTAACTACCTTCCTGAAGGACAGATGACCAAGCAAGCATACCTGAGAAAAGAATTTCACACGACAGGTGCCACAATGGAAAAGATTCAGCTGCTGAATCTCAGTTAGCAGAGACACACATGAACACACATGAAACTGCCTTACACTGAGTCAAACAGGTGGTCTTTCAAAATCAGTATGATACTCTAAAAAAATTGCAACAGCAAAAAAGGGGAAAAGACAACTACCCACTAGTGATGAAAAATGTATGAGAAGTCTATTTTGAAAAACATATTCAGTTACATAGAAAAAAATAGAAAATAGAACAATAGAAAACAGAAAGATATAAAATAGTAAAAAAAAAAAAAAAGCTGATATTGACAGGATCCCGTTGGCTGTGAGGCCTACCATGTGCCTCTTAGACCCGTGCCCATCCTGGCTGGTCAAGGCCAGTCTGGATGTGGTGCTGGCCCCTCTGGGAGAGATTGTGAACTTGTCCTTTAGTACTGGGACATTCCCAGGGGCTTTAAAAGAGGATGTGGTACAACCGCTCTTAAAGAAGCCATGTTTAGATCCTAAGGATCTCGCAAACTACCGCCCAGTATCAAATCTTTCATACTTGGGTAAGGTAGTTGAGAGAGCAGTCACCGAATAGCTCCAGAGATTCCTGGATGACACATCTGTGTTGGACCAATTCCAGTCGGGCCATGGGATGAGACAGCTCTGGTCACCCTCACAGATGATCTCCATCAACAGCTGGATCATGGCAGGTCATGATCTTTTAGACAATTGCCTTGCTGATATTGGGATCCAGGGCATAGCCCTTCAATGTCTGGGCTCTTTCCTCCAGGGTCTGGGACAGAGGGTGGTGCTTGGGGAGGAAGTACCGCAGTGTCACCTTTTGGTGTGTGGGTTGCCACAGGGTGCAATCCTCTCCCCCCATGTTATTTAACATCTATGTGTGCCCCCTTGCCCAGCTTGTCAGGAGTTTTGGGCTAGGTTGTCACCAGTACACTGATGGCACCCATCTTTATCTGTAGATGGACAGTCATCCAGACTCCACCCTGGATACACTGGCTAGGTGCTTGGATGCCTTGACTAGATGGTTGAGGAAAAGCTGGTTGAGACTGAATCCATCAAACATGGAGGTCCTTTGGCTCAGCCAGGGCAGTTCTGGGGTGGGGTGCCGGCTCCCAGCTCTTGACGACATACAGTTAACATCTGCACCTGCTGTTGATAGTCTGGATGTGATCCTTGATGCCTCCTTATTGATGGAGGCTCAGGTCACAGCCATGGTCAAGGCGGACTTTTCCATCTCCACCAGGCCAGGCAGCTATTGCTTTACCTCTCCCACCCCGACCTAGCTACAGTGATCCATGAAGCGGTCACCTCTAGGCTGGATTACTGTAACTTGCTTTACATAGGGCTGGCCTCAAGACTGATCCAGATGTTCAGTCTGGAGAAGAGGAGGTTAAGGGGGGACATGATTGCTCTCCTTAAGTATCTGAAATGCTGTCACTTAGAGGAGGGCAGGGAGCTTTTTTTGTTGGCAGCAAAGGATAGGACTTGCAACAATGAGTATAAATTATAGGTGGAAATTATGGCAGGACATTAAGAATTTTTTTTTTTACAGTAAGAGTAGTTTAGCAGTGGAATCAGCTGTCTAAGGAGGTGGTGAGCTTCTCCTCACTGGCAGTCTTCAAGCAGCAGCTGGATGAACACTTGTCAGGGATGCTTTTGGATGATCCTGCAGTGAGCAGGGGGTTAGGCTAGATGGCCTGTATGGCCCCTTCCAATTCTATGATTCTTTGATTCTATGAACTACAAAATCAATGGCTACTCACAAGATCACATGACATCGTTGAAGAATTAGTCACAAATCAAAAAGCTGGAAGTCTAATGAATAACATATATTACAGATGCTAGCAGGACATTTCGAATAACCTTCTTCAGATAAATAAATGCTATTCCTTTCTTCAAATATGAAGTCTTTCTTTCTTTCTTTCTTTCTTTCTTTCTTTCTTTCTTTCTTTCTTTCTTTCTTTCTTTCTTTCTTTCTTTCTTTCTTTCTTTCTTTCTTTCATGAAGCCACCTGAAACAATTAAGAGCTTGCCAGTAAACTATCCCTTATACCACCAAACCAACACAAAGTTGCATCTGTGCAAAGTGACCATCACTATTACAGTTTGCGAACAGTCCTGTGCCCAGGAAGTGGTGGCAAAAATGGCTTGTGCTGGCCCATTTCCCAGGAAAGGCCTGCTCTTTCCCTTCCAATATGTCTGATACAGTTTTGCTGAAACGAAAAGCCTTTATGAGGCTCTGTGAGGGGACAGGTTGAACTTCCCTTTGGGCCTGTAATCATCATGGCTGGGGAGAAATCTCCTCCAATGATTTGATAATGCTACTAAAGTCCACAAAGGTGATGACAACAGCTGATACTGGCCAAGGAAGTACTGAAGACACTCAGCATGAATAACAGTAGTGTGTGAAGGATTTAAATTAAAGACTTTGAAGTTGATATGAACATAAGGAGTGTCATTTAGCACTGATGTTAAGGAAGCCTATGTATGTGCTAGAGCCGTGTTGGCGAACCTATGGCACGGGTGCCACTTCCGGCACGCGTAGCCCTTTCTGCCGGCACTCACGGTTCCTCCAAGCCGCTGGCCTTTCCGGCTCTGCCCCACCCCGGATGGGGGAGGCTGTAGCCCAGGGGTGGGGAACCTCCGACATCATTGGCGGTGGCCCCCGGACTCTCCCACAGAAGCTGCCGCCATTGCTGCCGCTGGAGCGTGCGCGGCCAGCCAGGCGGGTGGGAGAGCAGGGAACAGAAGCCGAGCGCCCACACTCGGCATGGCTGGCGGCTTCTCCGGCGCCCTCTGGGCCTGTGCGGGCGGAGGGGCATGGCTGGTTGGTGGGTGCGAAGGAGGCGCCCTCTGCCCCACCCTGCTCGCCTCTCACAAGCCTGCCGCCGCGCCCCACCGAGTGGCAAATCCAAGGCAAAACCTCCCATGCATAAATGGCCTCTTTCTTTTTCTGTCTCCCTCTGTCCTTTTCTTTCTCTCCCTTGCTCCATTTCTTTCTCCCTTTCTCTCTCTTTTTCTTTCTTTCTTTCTCTCCCTCCCTTCCTTCCCTTTCCCCCTCCCTTCCCTTCTTTCCTTCCTTCCTTCTTTCCCTCCAGCGGCTTCTCCAGCACCCTCTGGGTCTGTGCGGGCGGAGGGGCGTGCAGTCCTATTCCACCTTTGAAGTGCCCACAAGCTATCCTCCAAACACCTTTCCATTTGTCTTGATATGTAGAGAGAAAACACTAAGGAACTAGTTGCCAATCTCCAGGTACTAGCTGGAGATCTGCTATTACAGGTGATCTCCAACCAATAGAGATCAGTTCCCCTGGAAAAAATTGCCACTTTGGCAATTGGACTCTATGGCACTGAAGTCCTTCCCCAAACCCTGCCCTCCTCAGGCGCCACCCAAAAAACCTCCCACTCATGGCGAAGAGGAACTTGGCAACCCTAGCCTCTCCCTCTGGGCCCCCTCTGGGGGTGGTATTCAGGTTAAATTGCCGCATTGGCACTCAGCAATAAATAAGTGGGTTTTTGGTTGCAGTTTGGGCACTCGGTCTCTAAAAGGTTCGCCATCACTGTGCTAGAGCAACTTGGAGGCTAGAGCATAACTAGGGTTGCCAACTTCCAGGTACTAGCTGGAGATCTGCTATTACAACTGACCTCCAGCCAATAGAGATCAGTTCACCTGGAGAAAATGGCTGCTTTGGCAATTGGACTCAAGGGGATTGAAGCCCCTCCCCTCTCCAAACCCCGCCCTCCTCAGGCCCTACCCCAAAAAAAACTCCCATCGGTAGCGAAGACGGACCTAGCAACCCAAAGCATAACTGGGGACATGGATGGGGTAGGAATTGTCCTTACTGCAGCTCAGTGATAAAACTTGTACCAGTGGCAAAGGATCTAGATGCGTGGTATTTTGAAAAGACACAAAGCTCCATCATCTCATAGATCATAGCGTGAGGAAAAAATAATAATCTGGGCAAAGATCCTTTGTGAAATCTTCCTGACAAAACCGCTCCCATGGCAATTACACCAAATTGCTGCACCCTTATTGTTACATTGGTGTTACTTTAGTTTTGCCATCCCCCCCCCATAGGCTACTAGATTATCTGTAATAATTTCTGTGTCTGAGCAGACACAACCACATGATCATTCTCCGTCTGCCAGCTTTCAGTTGTGTTGCTTCTGTGGGGCCATGCTTGTTTATGATTCTCATGAGGCAACAGCAATCGCAATGTTGTGTGGTTTTAAAAGAGAAAAATAGTTGTACCTTTCGACAGTGTTCATGAAGGATTCTCCTCTACCAGGCAAAAACATGAACAAGTCTTTCTTCTACATGCGTTCCTTACAATTACTGGTCTATTAACACCTCTGTAACTTTGAGGCTTAAAGTAAGATAAAGAGCTCTTTCTAGTGGCAAATGGAATAATTACACCAGCACTGGAAGAAGCTAATCCTGAAGGGAACCAAGCTCTTAAGCAAAGAATATTTGAAGTTCCTACTTTAAATAAATATATATTAGACAACCTGAGCTATATTATGAAGTACATTCTACCATTTTCTGACTGAACAGAATCAACAGGCCAATCCTATGCAGAATTTCTCCAGCCTAAGTAACTTTCTTGCAGTAAATTCAGACTAGAGCAACTCTGCATAGGATTGCACTGTAAAACTCTAATGTGATGTATCTTGCATCAGAAATGTGCTGTTTTGTGACTCATTACACTGCTATTTGCTAGCAGCAATGACTAATCTGTCATCTCTAGAACCTGCAGAACTGACTCAAATGTTTTGTTTTCCTCAAAAGATCTGTCTTCATCTTCTGTGATGAACAAATATAAAGATCTGCAAAGAGAGAAGTGCATTTGAGATTTAATTTAGCTAGGAATGTAAACCTGAAAAGGAAAGATTCAGGAAAGGACTGGACATTGTATACACTTTCAAAAACCATGCAAGTTCAATGTATAGAGAAGGGGATCTTGTCTCTTGTCCTCACATGAACACATGAAGCTGCCTTATACTGAATCAGCCCCTCGGTCCATCAAAGTCAGTATTGTCTACTCAGACCGGCAGCGGCTCCCCAGGATCTCAGGCAGAGGTCTTTCACATCACCTACTTGCCTAGTCCCTTTAACTGGAGTTTCCAGGGATTAGACCTGGGACCTTCTGCATGCAAAGCAGATGCTCTGCCACTGAGCCACAACCCCTCCTCATTCTTAATTGTCACACATCAGTCTGAATGTCGGGACATAGCTCATATGCACAGGTCCAATTCACATTACCAGGCATCCCTGTATTTTGCAGGATTTCCAACTATTCATACAGCCTACGTGCTATGATTTTTCTGAGGTTGAGAACATTTAGTTCCGAAAACACTAGAGTTGTCAGAAGGATCAGCATTGGATGTTTGAGTGTATTTATTATTTAACAGGCAAAGAGAGGTAGCCAGCTCCCCCCTCCCTTTTGTCTGGTGCTAATAGAAGCTCAAGGACAGCTTAGATCAGAGAATCCGTGCAGGGGGAAAGAGTTAAACCTACCTTTCCCCAGGGACATGACCTTGACCTAACTCAGACCCCTCCATGCCTACTTTTTAACGCTAAACTACACATTGTGATGGCCCGGGATAGCCAATCTTGTCAGATCTCAAAAGCTAAGACCGTCAGCCTTTGCTATTACTTGGATGGGAGACCACCATGAAGTCCAGGATCACTGCTATCATATCTGTCCTCCCTATTCCTCCTCCCCTCAGGGCACTATGATATTATCTGGGGGGGGGGAACTGACTGTGGTTATGAGCTTCTCTGGTTACTGCTCTCTACAGGGCTCCACTTGCTTTATTTATTGCAATTCATCAATTTTAGAATTGCTTTTTACTGAAATATTTTAATGATTATAGTCCATTACGTATAGTTTTATTGTTGATTTAACTGTTATGTTTTATTGTTGTTGGCCACCTGAGCCCAGGGATGGAGGGCAGGGTAGAAATTAAACAAATAAATAAATACTCAAGCAGGCCACGACAAGCAACCACTGTACATCTCTTGTTGTGAAAACGTCAGTCATCTGCGACTTGACAGCACTTTACACACACAACTGTTAGCATACGGGCCTGCCCCCCCTCCCAGATGGGATCTGGCAACCCGCTGTGCTGACACTGGACTACTCCGCTGGCCGCGCGCCCGCCCCAAACGCTACGGGACGGCTGCTGCGCGCTCCGTCATCACGGACTCGGCCGCTCCTGCGAGCGCCGTGCAGCTAGCAGTTAGGAAGCAGATGCAGGGGCAGCCTCCGGTGAACCAGAGGGAAGCCATGTTCCTGTATAGGCTCTATTCCAGCTGCAGCCATGTCAAGAGAAGCAGAATGTCAGGAAATCAGTGTCAAGCACCCACCCCCCTTGCAACATCCACCGCTTAATGGGTCATCAGCCGCAATCCAGATATCATGATGACTCATTCCTCCACCTCAGCAGCAGCGACCCCAGGACGTTTGCACAGATCGCTCCCATTGTTCCTGAATGCTAATTTCGTCAGCAGAGAACTTCTAGCTCATCACAGGTTGCAAAAGTCATTGGAATCAGAATAGATTTCCAAATTCTCATTGCCCTACCCCGGTAGCCACAGCTTAATCCTTTTGTCCCCTTTTGTCACCTGGGAACCTAGGAGGGGTGCAACCCCTCTCCCCGCCCCCAGAAAAACAGTATAACTGGACAGCTCCCACCCCATTCGCACTCTCTCTCCCTTGGGCCTTCCCCTCCATACTGCCTGGCACTCTGCCAGAGTGGGTGTTCATGCTTGGACACCTAGCCCCCCCCTGTCCCCTTTTTATCCCCCAAAACTGCATGGAATTCAGGACGGACAACTAATCTGAAGAGAGGTACAGTATATTTTCTCCTCTGCCTGCCACATGGCAAAAGTCCCTTTATTCCTCTCTTTGATTCCTAGACTCTGTATGTTGTGTGATGTGTATGTGTAGTTTTGTATGTGCGTGTGAACATATAATCTGAGTAAATTACTTTTAACCTAATTCCATTGCTTCTGCCTCTTTACTGGTCATGGTATGGACTCTGGTAGATAAAGGTTGCATCCCAGCTCAAGTTATGCCCATTGCCGGTTATTGAGTGGCTAATTCCCCCATATAACAATTCATAACCGGGCATTTTGGCTAACACAAGGGAGTGTTGGTGATGCTGATCATGAATCCTTAGTGGAAGGTTTAATTTGGTTGTGGGCTCGGGGAGGTAAATATTGAGTATTCAAGCCTGGCCAATGAATTTTCCAGTATTCAAGCCTTGGGGGTGGGATTGTGGCTCAGTGGTAGGGCATCTGCTTTGCATGTAGAAGGTCTCAGGTCCACCCTCTGGCATCTAGTTAAAAGAACCAGGTAGTAACCAGTAAAAGACCTTGCCTGGGACCCTGGTGTGCCGCAGAGAGTTGGAGTATACAATGCTGACTTGGCCACCAATGGTGTGACTCAGTATGAGGTCCCAGACACTGTCCAAACACACCATTTAAGAAACAATCTGAATTTCAGCTCTCATCGTTGTGTCACTGGGTAAGAGCCAGCCAACAACGTCTGGTGATTCTTTTATAGGGAACCAGCTATTCAGGCTTCAGATCTGTTTAAGGGCAAAATGGCATCTATCTTCATTGAAGAAGGGCTGTAACACAGTGGTAGAGCAACTGCTTGGCATGCAGTAAGTCCCAAGTTCAATCCCCAGGATCGCCAGTGGAAAGGATCAGACAGCAGGTGAAAGACTTCTGTCTGAAACCCTGGAGAGCCACTGCCAGTCTGAGTAGCCATTACTGACCCTGATACACCAGTGGTCTGATTCAGTATAAGGCAGCTTCATGTGTTCGATGTATGCATCTGCATGTGACTGGCAGACCTTGTAGAACATTGCCTTGGTAATTTGGAAGGTGAAGGTGTGCACAGTAGGGATATTATACATGTGAATCAGCATATAAAGCTCACCCTGGAAGCAGCTTCATGCAGAAGAAATGTAGAGATTGTCCTTCAGCACATGTAAGCTTGCACTACATGCTGTTGGAACAGGAAGTTGGGGGAATTGATGAGGTGAATCAGAAGGTGCATCACAAACTGCCTCTGCTGTGATGGACTATTCTCTACCTCTGGGTATGATTGAGGAGAAGATCCACTTCCAGTTTCTTTACATAGGGCTAATTTTGCATTTTGCCCTTTTGTGCTCTGACTCAAGCCCTTAATCTTGTAAAGTTCTGTTAGCTTGCATCAAAGCCAATTGATTACATAGGTATAGCAGGAAGATGTTACATTGGCAGAAGAAGGATTGCATCAGAATAACAGGCAGGATTTAGGGAAGCTTTTTAAATGGAACGGGGTGAGGGGGGGAGAAACCCAAGCGTCGTTTTAAACCCCATTTTTATGTGACAAATGTCTGCTCAGAAAGAACTCCTGGTGGGAGACAAAAATCAGTATGCATTTGAGTCCCCTCCCCTTGAAACACTGCTTTGTAATTGTCTGTAGTGCTTGCTGTGAGAAAAACATAACCCCCCCCCCAGCTCCCCTATCCCGCGCTTAGTGCAGCTAAGATTCCTGCCCTTTTTTTGCCTAGGTGTCTCTTGCTGTGTTTAAAGAAGAAGAGTTGGTTTTTATATGTCAACTATCTCTACCACTTAAGGCAGAATCAAACTGGCTTACAATCACCTTCCCTTCCCCTCCCCACAGCAGACCTGTGAGGTAGGTGAGGCTGAGAGGGCATGACTGGCCCAAGGTCACCCAGCTGGCTTCGTGTGTAGGAGTGGGGAAACAAATCCAGTTCACCAGATTAGCCTCCGTCGCTCATGTGGAGGAGTGGGGAATCAAACCCGGTTCTCCGAATCAGACTCCACCGCTCAAACCATCGCTCTTAACCACTACACCACGCTGGCTCTCAGTAAAGGTGCCCACTGCCCATGGAACACTGAGGGAAAGCAGCATTAGCTGCTCTCCTTCCTTGGTGGCAGCTGGGGAGAGGCACCAGTGCTGAGTGGGTGGGGGCAGCAGCCTCAGGGGCCATCACTGCAAGCTAGAAGCCCAGTTCACACATTACAGTGAATGCACATACATCCTGCCTGTACATGGGTACATCTGCTTGTAAGAAGGAGTCAACACACATTCACTTTACCAATGAACCTGGAACCAATTCCTGGATAAATGCAGGCTTTAGATCACATGTTGAGCTGTACATGCTTTGAACGTAACTTGAGAATCATTCAATGCACGTATAAAGAAAATCAAGGGTACAGTGCACACGGATTTTGCACGTGTTTATTTTATTGGTTTGTTTTATTAGATTTAGATCCCACAACTTTCATGGAAGAAGCTTTCCGCCCCCTGTACAGGGGCTAGCCCTTGGTTATTAGATTTAAAGATGTATTAAATACACATTGCTGGGCTGATCATATTTCTGCCTGTCTCACTGTACATGGTTGCCTCACCTTTCTTCCAAAGTGTCCAGGGTCCCCCTTCTTCACTTGATCCTGACAACAGACCTGAGAAGTAAGCTCGGCTTTGCAGAAGGGATTGGCCCAAGCATATCCAGTGAGCTTTGGGACAAAATGGGGCAACATTTTGTTGCATTGTTTTATTTCATCTTGTGCTGCTTTGCTATTTGTGGGTCACTGACTGCTTGGCCACAGTCAAGGGTGCTCATTTAATGAACAAGTTTGAGGCAGGCTGCCCTGCCAAAATTGATCTCAGATTCATCTGCTTATGTGTAGCCAAGATAGTCCACCCAACCACTAAGGAGTTTCAAGGAGCACAGACTTCAGAATTATTCTATGGGGGAAGGGTTGTCCAAAGCCCTCCCCCTCCAGATGGTTGTGCAATACAGCTGCCACAGTTTCTAACAAACTCTATATTAAAGATATGCCAGCAGGGGGAGACAAAGAAATAAAACTCTAACTGACCGTTGGAAATAGTTACATCCAGGGAAAAAAATTAATTGTCACAAATTTTTTATGTTCAGCCGACGCTCCTATCAGTGTTGCAAAGAAAGGCACAAGACAGTTTCTGTCTTTCCTCTCTGCAAAACATCTTCCATAAGGCACATATCCGTCAGTGCCTGAGCACTGACTGATTTGGAAGCGCTGAGACAATGAGCCAGCCTTGCTGAAAACAGATCAGGATTTTCACTCTCTTTCTTACGATGGAATTTTGTTTTTCGCTGTAGCCAATTGCACTGTGAATGCATACCCCCTTTATTTTCCTCTGCTTTTTGGTGAGTCAAATGGAATTTGGTATGCTGGGCTTTCCTTCTATTTTTATCGTGTCTTTCTAAATGCCTTCAGTCTTGGAGATTTCCTGCTTCCCTCTGTCCACCCTTGCGCTGACTTGTTTCTTTCTTCTATCTTCTTTTATAAGCCCTGACTCATTTCAGTTGCTTTGTGTGTTCGTTCTCTCTCTCTCTCTCTCTCTCTCTCTCTCTCTCTCTCTCTCTCTCTCTCTCTCTCTCTCTCTCTCTCTCTCTCTCTCTCTCTCTCTCTCTCGGCATCTCCTGGCACAAGTGCCTGCCAACTCCTCGCAAATCCCCATGTCTGTTTTTTCCACTTGGTATGCTTTTTGGCGGCCAGTCAATTCTCAGCCTTTAACGTTCCCGTCTCTCTTCTCAATAAGGGTTTCTTTCTTTCTTACACCCTGACCCTTAATCCATTATATGGAAGTGGCCTCAATGATTTCAGTGGAACTGACTTTCAAGTAAGCATGCTCAGGATCACTCCTTTGTTCTCCGCTATTCCCAAAATTATTAATTGCTTCTCTGTCTCCTTTGAGGTCTACAAAAAATGAGCAAATGTTCCCCATTCCATTTCCTGTTATATCCGTTTTTCAGTGGTGTTTGGTTCTCTGATGCTTGCTGTGGCTTTTTGTAGATTCAGTGGTATTGTGTATTTCTTTTCATTTTTTTTTTTACTTTTTGCAATATTTATATATACTATGTACACCATCTACATGCGTAATAGATCTATCGGCTTAGATCCTGTGCAGCGCAAGCAAAGTTCACTGCATAAATGGCAACGTTTCCATCTCCCACTGCGGTCTTCTGTGGCCTGTGGCATTGTGTCCACAGGGGGTCAGTGGAATCCCAGGAACCCCATGAAGGTCAAAGCAGAGAGCTGCAGTGAGACGGAGAACTGGCAAGAATTGTAGGGTTTCCAGGTCCCTCTTCGCTGCTGGCAGGAGATATTTGGGGCAGAGCCTGAGGAGGGCGGGGTTTGGGGAGGGGAGGGACTTCAATGCCATAGAGTCCAATTGCCAAAGCGGACATTTTTCTCCAGGTGATCTGATCTCTTATTGGCTGGAGATCAACTGAATTAGCAGGAGATCTTCTGCTAATACCTGGCAGTTGGCAACCCTAAAGAATGCTCTTTTCCCTCTTCTGTGAGCGCAAGTACCTGGGGCAATCAGAAAGCAATGTTTCTAGCCAAGCAATAATTTTTATTTATTGTTCCACAAATAATGTTGAAACTTTTCCCCCCAAGGGAGGGGAAGATGCAAGGAATCAGAACATGGCACCAAGATTTTTAACTATTTACTTCATCTATACTCTGCCTTTCTACCCAAAGCAGCTGGCATCATTCACCTGTCCTCCATTTTATCCTCACAACAACCCTATGAGTTAGGTTAGGCTGAGAGTGACTGGCCCAAGGTCATTCAGCAAGCTTCCTTGACAAAGAAGGGATTCAAACCCGGGTCTCCCAGATCCTAGTCGGAAACCCTAACCACTACACCACACTGCCTCTCAAATAGTCTGAGTTTTGATTTCCACTAGGGAGAGCAGAAGTTGAAATATAGATTTTTAAGATAGCAAAAATGGGGGGGGAATCATAGAATCATAGAGTTGGAAGGGACCACCAGGGTCATCTAGTCCAACCCCCTGCACAATGCAGGAAATTCACAACTACCTCCCACACACATACCCAGCGACCCCTACTCCATGCCCAGAAGATGGCCAAGATGCCCTCCCTCTCATCATCTGCCTAAGGTCATAGAATCAGCATTGCTGACAGATAGCCATCTAGCCTCTGCTTAAAAACCTCCAGGGGAGGAGAGCGTACCACCTCCCGAGGAAGCCTGTTCCACTGGGGAACCGCTCTAACTGTTAGAAAATTCTTCTGATTTAATTTTAACCCATTGGTTAAAATTCTCCCAACTCTAATCAGAGTGTATTCCATTTTCAGATGCTAGCAAGTGACTAAGCAAGAATTTTAGTCTCTCTAGTCTGCCATCCCTGACCTCGATGGCCCAGGCTAGCCTGATCTCATCAGATCTCAGAAGCTAAGCAGAGTCGGCCCTGGTTAGTACTGGGATGAGAGACCACCAAGGAAGTCCAGGGTTGCTGTGCAGAGGAAGGCACTGGCAAACCACCTCTGTTAGTCTCTTGCCATGAAAATCCCAAAAAGGGGTCGCCATAAGTCGGCTGCGAATTGACGACACTTTATACACACAGTCTGTCATAGTTACACTCCACTGGCTTTCTTAAAGACTCTGTCTCTTGCACATTCCACTTGAACATTTGCTACTACTTCAGGGTTTTTTAAAATTTGATCCTTGATTTAATGCTTCTTTTGTTTTTGTTAATTCACACATTTATTTGTGTTATAATTCTTCTTTAAGACTATATTGCGAATATTATCTGCTGTATGTTTTTTGCATAGCCCCATATCTGTCACTTAAGCCCGTGCAGTTAAAATAATCTTTTTTGATCGTTATTTAAAATACTTTTTATGCTGCCTCTCCATAAGCTCACCACAGATGGCTAACAAAATAAAATATTTTTTTAAAAAAAAGATCCTAGTCTGGATTTCCTAGAAGATCCTAGTCTAGATTGCCATCTGCTATGCTTCTGATGGATAGGGTTGCCAACCTCCAGGTAGTAACAGGAGATCTCCCACTATTACAACTGATCTCCAGCCGATAGAGTAGTTCACCTGGAGAAAATGGCCGCTTTGGCAATTGGACTCTATGGCATTGGAGCCCCTCCCCAAACCCCGCCCTCCTCAGGCTCCACCCCAAAAACCTCCCACAACTAGCAAAGAGGGACCGGGCAACCTTACTGATGGATGCAGTCTTCCTGTGTAATCCTTAGAAACTGCATAACCTTGGTTTTATTAGATTATAATCATTGTTGGTTCTTGTAGGTTATCCGGGCTGTGTGATCGTGGTCTTGGTATTTTCTTTCCTGACGTTTCGCCAGCAGCTGTGGCAGGCATCTTCAGAGGAGTAACGCTGAAGGACAGTGTATCTCAGTGTCAAGTGTGTAGGAAGAGTAATATATAGTCAGAAAGGGGTTGGGTTTGAGCTGATTCATTGATTCAGCTCAAACCCAACCCCTTTCTGACTATATATTACTCTTCCTACACACTTGACACTGAGAGACACTGTCCTTCAGCGTTACTCCTCTGAAGATGCCTGCCACAGCTGCTGGTGAAACGTCAGGAAAGAAAATACCAAGACCACGGTCACACAGCCCGGATAACCTACAAGAACCAATGAACTCTGACCGTGAAAGCCTTCGACAATATTATAATCATTGTGTTAAACCTGACTAGTAAATCAAAGGTGTTTTCTTGATTGTAGTAGAAGGTAAACCCTGTGATACATGTCACAGCTGTGCCAGAGGAAATCTGCCCTAATTATTGATGCTATTTTTTGTAATAGCAGTGGTTCATTTCCCCACAATTGATTCCTCCTTAGGCACACCAGAATGTTCCAGTCATTGTGGTTGACTGTGTATTTTTCATACAGTATTAAGTCTTTTTTCTTGGCTGAAACATAACAGGATGACATAGTTGTCATCTGGTCTGAGGAAATGATGTTATTAAATTCCTTACAATTTTTATTTGCTCCATTTTTCCATATAGCACATTGCATTTCTTTAGAAGTGAAAATTGTGTATATACAAGTGGGAATCCACCACAAAATGATGCAGATCGGTTTTAGCTTGCTCCTTAACTACCTCTTAAATTCAGCCCGGTTTGTAAACTGCATGTGAATGAGGGAATATTAGAGTTAAAAGGGAATGTGTAAAAAAACCTATCTTTTCCCACTTGCTCTAGATCTCTGTTGCCCTTAGTCCCCTCCCTAAACATTTTCTTTTTCCTGTATCCCTTTCTTCCTCTCCTGCTTTGCTTTTCCACTCTCTTTAACTCAGCATCCTTATTCTCCCTCTAGTCATTTCACCATCTCCAATGCATTACCCCTATTCTCTTCACATCTTGCCCATCAGTCCATGTCACGCCTTTCCCCAACCCCAACAAACTCCTCAGATTTCAGGCTGAGAGGAGATGGTTCCCCTTTATGGAGAAGTCAGGGAAGCGATAACCATTTGCTCACTCTTCCAGGAAAGGGTGATAGATCGCTGTTTGGATATCCTGAGTTAGGGCCATAAAAGTTGAGGACATGTGTAGGGTTGCCAACTGCCAGGTAGTAGCAGGAGATCTGCTAATTCAACTGATCTCCGGAGAAACTGCTGAATTACAGTTGATATTCAAACTAAAGACAATGCATTTACCTGGGCTGAATAAAGACCTTGCATTCATGGCTCATTACCAATGCAGATTTCTCCACACCCATATCTCCCCTGGACATCACAGACTCTTCTGCATACCACACCTAATCCCATCACACCTGCTATTCACATTTACATACTGTTAACATTTACATACTAATGCTTGTCTGAATTCACTCTCCTCTACTTAAAGACAGATGGATTCACATTCTAGCTGTATCTGAAGAAGTGAGCTGTGGCTCACGAAAGCTCACGCCCTGCCAGAAAATAGTCTTGTTAGTCTTTAAGGTGCTACTGGACTCTTGCCCTGATCTCCAGCCGATAGAGATCAATTCACCTGGAGAAAAATGGCCGCTTAGGCCATTGAGCTCTATGGCATTGAAGTCCCTCCCCTCCCCAAACCCTGCCCTCTTCAGGCTCCACCCCCAAAATCTCCCACCTGTTGAGAAGAGGGACCTGGCAACCCTAGACATGTGCCTTGTTATGATTAGGTAAACATGCCGCGCAGCATGTGTGGGAACTCAAACCCCATTTCAGGATAGGTCAGGAAAAAACCCTTCCAGCTGGGAGGAAAAAAGTTAAAAGATTTAACACACTCTGCGAAAGGTGCACAAGCCAAGGAACAGGGAAGAATGCATGTGTCCATTCCTTGGAAAGAGATGTCAAGGTAAACCCAGTGACTTGTGTAACTCAGTTAGCCCTTGGTTTCAGTTTCTATGGTATTAGTTTATTTAACATTCCTTCTAATGTTCTGATACTAGCTTTCTTTGCTCTTGCATTCCTAGGAACTAGAGGTGTACGTTAGTAAATAAAGATTTTTCTTTCCTTCTAAAGATCTCAGACTGTGACAAAAATAAGTTCAGACTGTGACCAAAAAAGCACTTGGCCATTCAACCAAGCATAGACCAAACACCTGACCGGGTAGCAGGGCAGAGGGGAAGGGAAGGAAGAAGAAGGTGGAGGTGGAGGAGGAGGAGGAGGAGGAAGAAGAGTTGGTTTTTATATGCTGACTTTTTACTACCACTTAAGGAAGACTCAGACCAGCTTACAATCACCTTCCCTTCCCCTCCCCACAACAGACACCCTGTGGGGCTGAGAGAGCTCTAAGAGCTTTTGTTAGCCAAAATGCTCGGTTAAGAATTATTATATGGGGGAATTAGCATTCAATAACCGGCACTGGACGTAACCTGCAGGATCTAGCCTATGTCTACGGGAGACCAAACCATGATTCAAAGAATACGCGGAGTCAATGGTCTTAGTTTCAAGGATTTACTTATTACTCGTATGTACACAGACACGCAAATAACAGGTACACAACAACACAGAGAGCCTAGGAATTAAAGAGAGTAGTATAGAGACATTTGCCAATGTAGCAGGCCCTCTGAAGACGGGTAATACTGCACCTGGTCCAGAAGCAGAGACATCCGGGGTTCCGTGGGCTACTGAGAAAGCAAGGAGAAGAAGAAGGGTTCCCGGGACTCGACCAGCGAGGCGGGAGGAGAGCGTGGTCAGGCTGCACAAGACCCAAACCAACAGAGTGACAGCAAGTATGCAAGAGGAAGACCTAAGGTAAGGTATGGACTACGGAGACCCCAGTTATACTCTCTCAGGGGGTGGGAGCTGATTGGATTACCCAGGTGGTTCCCTGTGTGAGCAAAGGTGACAATAACACTAATGGTCAGCTGCTGGGGTGGGGCAAAAGGGCAATTGAGACAAACTATTCTACTCCTACTTATTTGTGCAATTCCGGGAGAACAGGGAGTCGTTCATAGATGGGATTAACGAGCTGGAACAAAGATGCGTACAGCTGGGTCCGGGGTGGGTCGCTTTGCATAGCCGGGTGAGCTATCCTCCATTACTGCTATCTCGATGCTTTCCAATGGGCCATCAATCATGTAGACGATGCGGGGAGAGGGGGGGATTGGTGACGATTACGTGCTTGACCATTCCTTGCGAGATGGCTTCTGCTGGAACAGGCACACAGGAAAATAGATTCCCTCTGGTTCACAGGAGAGGTTGACCTGGCTGTAGTTCCTTGGCTGCCTGTTTCGCGGGATGGGATAGGAGCCCTTTCAGTGGCGATTCGGGCTGGCCGTCACGTCTGGAAAGGTGGTGTCACACATCTGTTGGGGTTGCCATGACCAGTCCGGGAGATTGGCAACCCACGGAGATGAATGCTTATACTGTGACTAGCCCAAGGTCACCCAACTGGCTTCATGTATAGGAGTGGGGGAGACAAATCCAATTCACCAGATTAGCGGCCGCCACTCATGTGGAGGAGTGGCACATCAAACCCCGTTCTCCAGATCAGAGTCCACCGCTCCAAACCACCACTCTTAACCACAACACCACTCTCGCATGCAGGATGCCATTACCATCACCTCAAACCACTGATAGCAAGGGCAGGGCAGATATGCTGGAGGGGTGGCAAGGACATCTCCATGTGATAGGAGGTATGTGGGATAGCCCCCTCACTCACATGCAGATCCCCCACTGACTTGCGGACACCTGCAGGCATGGAAGACGGGGAGGATGGATCATTAGTGGAACAACCACAGAAGAAGCCCATAAGTGAGCAGCAGCATAATATATCTGCGCAGGCCTTGAACCCATCTAAAGACATTGCTGTGCTGAGCAAAGTTGCCATGGGGATGAATGCTGTGGCAAAACCAGCCTAGAATTAGAAGGATTAGAATTAGAAGTCTTTAACATGGTTTTCTTCCAGTTGGGAAATCAGAATATAGAAAATTGGATGCAAAATGGCTTCACATAATACACAAATTGTAATCCCAGAAGCATGGTGGGAAATCCAAATTAAAACAATCCACTGCTGTTGATTTTAGCCTGAGCACTGTCAGTTTCGATTGCCTGCCATTCTTACTGCCATAGTGGTTTGAACTGGCGATGCAGAATGAACCTTAAACGTTTCTGTTCTTTTTCATCCACAAATGGGTAGACCAAGAGGAGGGACCCCCCCAATAACTAATTAGTGCCTATTATTCTGTGGAACTAACACAGCTGTATGTACCAAATAATAATTAATGAAACAATCAGCATTCTCCCTTGTTCAATGTCAATTTTATGTTTCGTATCTGGGACAAATTCCAAATGGCTTAAAGTTGATGGTAAATTTCCCTCACAAAGGTTTGGCACTGAGCACTTTGAAGGACTCTTATTATTTTGCTCTGGATACTTTGTATTAATATTGCCCAAATGTAATGGAGAATGATAATTAGAAGAGGCGTTTTTCATTAAACAT
Source organism: Euleptes europaea (assembly GCF_029931775.1). Classification (NCBI taxonomy): domain Eukaryota; kingdom Metazoa; phylum Chordata; class Lepidosauria; order Squamata; family Sphaerodactylidae; genus Euleptes; species Euleptes europaea. The sequence continues at coordinate 28,801,719 of NC_079316.1, read as the reverse complement.
CTGTTCTGGCTCTTTGTAGAATGAGGAAAATGCAGACTTATTATGTGCTGAGTTTTTATGCATATTGTTGATCCTAGTAATAAACGTATAGCAACACATCGCATTGAGGGGGAAATCTACAAGAATTGAATGCTCATTGTTCTCAGAACTTCAGATTCAATTGCTAGGGAGGGATTGAGCTGGCTTCCTTTCCCATATCTATGACAACAATCAGGGGTGGGGGAAAACTTGTTTTCACCACAAGAAAGCACACAGATATCTAATGCTAATTCATCCAGTCAGCCACAACTTATCCTTTGTCTGAGACTTTACTTCCATCAAATAGCCTAAGGTGCAAATACACAGTAGATACCAAGAGTGTTTTTTTTAAAAAACCAAAAAACTCTGGAATGAATTACATGATCAGGTGTCCTATCAGGCAGTGGAAAAACCTTCTGTGGTATATTGAAGAGCATGGGCGTAGAGTAAAACAATATATTGCATGTAGAAATATCATCTTTTTTTACTGCATTTTTATTTTATGCAGTGCAGGGAAGCTGTGATTCAGAGAGGAAGACTGGTGCAGAGAGAGAGAGGGAGGAAGAGGAGGTCAGACCAGAACCAACAGGTTGAAATTAAATCAATACAGTTTCCGTCTTGACATTAGGAAGAATTTTCTAACAGTTAGAGCAGTTCCTCAGTGGAATAGGCTTCCTCAGGAGGTGGTAAGCTCTCCTTCCCTGGAGGTTTTTAAGAAGAGGTTAGATGGCCATCTGTCAGCAATGCTGATTCTATGACCTTAGGCAGATCATGAGAAGGAGGGCATCTTGGCCATCTTCTGGTCACAGGGGGTGTCAGGGGGTAGTTGTGAATGCCCTGCATTGTGCAGGGGGCTGGACTAGATGACCGTGGTGGTCCCTTCCAACTCTATAATTCTATGATTCTATGAAATGTTATTTAACTGTATTTGCTGTGTTTTCCCACAAAACAATTACATTACAGATCCTCTATCCCAGTGTTTCCCAGTCTGTGGGTCAGGACTCAAAAGTGGGTCACAAAAGCTCTGAAAGTGGGTTGCGGGTAGGGTTGCCAACCTCCAGGTACTAGCTGGAGATCTTCTGCTATTACAACTGATTTCCAACCGATATAGATTAGTTCACCTGGAGAAAATGGCCGCTTTGGCAATTGGACTCTATGGCATTGAATCCCCAACCCTCTCCAAACCCCGCCCTCCTCGGGCTCTGCCCCCAAAACCTCCCACCAGTGGTGAAGAGAGGGACTTAGCAACCCTAGTTGTGGGCCAACCCACTCCAATGGCCACCGTTGCCCTTTCCATTGCTCTCTTTTGTATTTTGGAAACCAAGATCTGACCCTGGAAATGGTATCTTCCATGTCATACATTAGTTGATTTTTTTTTCTTCACTGCATATACATGTTGATCAAGTAAAACACATCCTGATGTTTACTAGGATGAGTTTCTTAGAATCTGAGGGGGGGTTAGAGGGAGTAATAAAGAAAGAGAGGATGGTAAAAGGCTTGAATATAAACTCCATGTGCAAAGTGTCAGAATGCCACTTGCTTGGGGCTTATAGTGGGCACCCTTGTGTGAAGTTTGTTGGTTTCTCAAAAACATCTGGTTAACCACTGTAGAAAATGGAATGCTGAACTACATTGGTGCTGAGGTCATAGTTTGCCTAGGGCACTGAAAACTGTGGGCCAGCCCTGGATGGGTCATTACACCAATTAAATTTGCACTTATGGATCACCATACCAAAAAGGTTGGGAACCGCTGTTAAGTCCCATGAGGGTTTTTGAGTCCTCCTTGGGTCCACGTGAATATATGTGTGTTACAAATTACAGTGCAGGAACTGAGTTCCCAGGCACACACCAGCTTCCTCAGACACCAATGGCACCTCCTTGCTTTCACTCTTGGCAGTTGGTATGCATTGGATTTTAAAAACATTTGCTGAATACTGTAAGTCTGAATCCTTATCTATTAACTATGAAAAAATCAAAGATAATTCTTTTTCCTAAGGCCAAAATCATGCATCCTATGACATGGTTGATTGAGACTCATTGTCTTGAACAAGCCTGCTTGTTTAATTACTAGGGCTTCCAATTTCATTCCTCTCTTTCCTAGGACTTACATTGCGCTTCAGCCAGTACCAGAATTAATCCTGCAGCTATTCGGAGGTTCTTTTTTCCCCTTTGGTGGGCATTACATTCCCTCAGCCTTACAAGTATTTATAACAAATGCTATGGCCCAGCTACTATATATGAAGCCCCAATTTGGATTCAAGCTCTTAAACCTTCTACTGAACGGCCATCCTGTGTGTTCTTTTTGGAGCGCCCAAGTCGGCTCTGCAACTTGAAGCAAATTTCAACCATAGCTTAGTCTGCAGCAATCAAGCTCTGGCTGTCCCTCACTCTATTTGATTCCCATCCAACCCTGGTGAGCCGGCTTCAATCAGACTCCTGTTCCAGCTCTTGGAGCCAGTGTATAGACAAGAAACATGCTGATCTGGGCTTCTCTATGACCTATGTATTGGAGCTGGGATTAAACAAGGCTTTTGTTGTAGTAGTAGAAACACTTGAAGAGCTGGACTGGCAAATGCTCATAGCTGATGCCAAGCGAGTCTGCTCACCTATTTATCTGGGTTTTGTGCCTTCAATTGCCTTTTCCTACAATAAATCTTTTCCCTATCTTAAAGTTCTTGCTTATTGTAGGTTGTTCTCCTTAGCCCGTTTTAACGCGCTTCCTTTAGCAGAGCTAACTGGTAGATTTAGGGGACTCCCGCTTAAGCAGAGGTTATGTCCTTGTGGAGCTCAGGTTGTTGAATCCAATACACATTTTTTTTTGTTCTCCTGCAAGATGTATGCACAGCAAAGAGCAATTATGTTAGTTCCATCTATGTCTACCTATCCAGCCCATTCTGGTAATATCATCTGGTAAACCTTCTTTAGGAGTCTGATAAGAGGACATCGTGGCACTAAAACGTCGTGACCAAGCCTTGAAACTATCCTGACTGAGTGGGTTCAGATGACTAATCTAATTCTGATAGTAGGCTTATTAATATTTCACTTAACTTTTAACAGGTATTAGTTCCATCCTTTTACGATATAAAATTTGAATTTCAAATATGTCCTGAGTAAGTCCAACAAGCCATTATGCTTTATGTACTATTTTATTGATAACTCATTCTACTGTAACTCGCTCTATGCAAGGCTACCCTTAAGGCTGCTCCGGAAACTTCAACTGGTCCAGAATGCAGCAGCCCGGGTCCTCGTGGGGACCCCATGGAGAGCACATATTCTCGACCAGTACTGGTTTTAGAGTTATGCATATGATTTAAGGGCACCTTCGATACTTTTAAAGGATGTTATCATTTTAAAGTGTATATAGTGATTGATTTTAATTTGTGTAAACTTGTTGTGACCCGCTCTGAGCCTGACCTGGTCAGGAAAGAGCGGCATAAAAATCTAATAAATAAATAAATAAGAAAAGGGAACTGGGCCGTTCAGTAAAGCATTTCTTCAGCACAGAGGAGACCTCTCTTTTTCTTTCTTTCTCCAGCATGGGATTCATTTTAAATGTACATATTTTCTTTTTCTAACTAATCTTTTCCAGAGCGATTCCATTCTCAATTTGTCTGTTAAGCAGGCACTGAAAGCAAATCAAATGAGCAAAATGCAAAGTTTACATAGGTGAAATGGTAGTGCATAGCCTAGAATGTCATGGAAAGCAGCTTTTTTCCAAAGCAATTTTAAAGCGTGGGTTTTTTTGGGGGGGGGAATCCAAAAGAAGCTAGTTTGTTTGCTTGAGAATGCAACCCTTAGCACAGTTGCTGTTTCTCTTCGCTTAGACAAGAGCTTTTCATAGCATTATTTTCAGTTTTCTTTAAAAAATCAGCACTGAAATAAAACCATGCTGAGTTTTTCTTTTGCTTGAACTGAAGCTGTTATGCATGTTCAGCAGCTCTCTTATCCACTTGCTTGTTTAGCGTTTAGACTTGGGGGGGGAGACTCTTTTTTTGAGGATGGATATAAAAGAAGTGAATCTTTGCCATGTTGGCAATGCACTTAGTTTCCCAGATCCAAGAATTCGTTTTTCATTAGGCTCAGCAATTGATTTATAATGAACTATCAGTACTTTCTAGAAATCTATTTACTTTTATTAGAAGTGTCAGGGATATACAGTCCCCCAAATCACATCCAACTCCACTAGTAGGGTTGCCAGGACCCTCTTTGCCACCAGTGGGAGGTTTTGGGGGAGGAGCTTAAGCAGGGCAGGGTTTGGAGAGGGGAGGGGCTTCACTGCCATAGAGTCTAATTGCCAAAGCAGCCATTTTCTCCAGGTGAACTGACCTCTATCAGCTGGAGATCAGTTGTAATAGCAGGAGATCTCTGCCACCACTATCCACTAGACTGCTAACTTGAATTCTGCAGAGGAAGCTGGGTTAACAGGAAAAAGGATGTGAAGAGGCTGCTCAAAGAACAGGAACAAATGAGTAACTAGTCAGCACCCAAGAACGCTAGGAATCCTACCTGCATTTGGGGTTTATTGTTTCTAATGAACAGGTTTCAGATTGCGTAATTTCCCCGCCAGCATCAACAGCATCTTTTCCCAGACTCTACTTTAACATATTCACATTCATCAACTTCATGAGACAGAAACAGAGGCATGCATTAATCACCTACAGCCATAAGTCGTCTGCTACTTGACAGCACTTTACACACATGCGTGACTATACGTTAGGGTTGCCAACCTCCAGGTACTAGCTGGAGATCTCTTGCTATTACAACTAGGGTTATCAGGTCCCTCTTTGCCACCAGCAGGAGATTTTTGGGGCGGAGCCTGAAGTGGGCAGGGTTTGGGGAGGGGAGGGACTTCAATGCCATAGAGTCCAGTTGCCCAAGTGGCCATTTTCTCCAGGTGAACTGATCCCTATCAGATGGAGAACAGTTGTAATAGCAGGAGATCTCCAGCTAGTGCCTGGTTGTTGGCAACCCTAATTACAACTGATCTCCAGCTGATAGAGATCAGTTCACCTGGAAAAAATGGCCGCTTTGGCAATTGGACTCTATGGCATTGAATTCCCTCCCCTCCCCAAACCCCACCCTCCTCAGGCTCCATCCCAAAAACCTCCCGCCGGTGGCGAAGAGGAACCTTGCAAACTATTATATGTACACAATGAAGCCGATAGCATCTCCATGGGGAGGGATGAAGATATGAAAACAGTGCAAGGGAGGCTAAAGTTGCTTCTCCCTGCGTATTTTGGTCACAAACAGAAAAGAGTCAGTGTGTGTCTGGGAGGCACAAAACTCCCATTGCACATGTGATACAAAGTCTTGGTGTTGTTCCCCAACAAACAGGAACTTTGTGATGCAGAGATGGAGCCTTAGGCTGAAGACACTTTATCCAGTCTAAGGAGCAATCTGAGCAATGTAGTGATTATTCATACTGTGAGAAATGTGAATAATACATATAATGGGGAATACAACTCACAAAATTGCAGTGCTTTATCAAATAGGGGAACAAGGTTGTGAGTGTAACGTGGTTTGGGGATTAATTGTTTTTTTTTTATGATGATTCCACCTTGTTATCTTGAGATCATCCTTACAATCAAGTGAGTTTAAAAAAAAATTAAACAGTACAGCTGGCCTACGCAGCCAAAGGGCACGGGAAAATTGAGAACCATTCTTTAATTAAATCAGACAGGTTCAGGTTGGATTTTTGCCAGCGAAGGAGGAAAGCAATGAATGAGGACAACACACCTGAGAGAGCAAATCTGTGTTAAAAGTAGCCCTTACTGTTTTTTAAATGAATTTCTCTTCCTACTTCCCCCAGCATCAAAAGCTTTTAGCAAAGCTGTTATATTCCCAAGCACCTGGTCTCTAAACTGAGTTCTCTTGCAATTTCTGTCAGTGCAGGAAGATAAGGAAGCAGGAAAAGGTTACGATATGGGGATTGCCAAGACAAGGGAAAAAGGAAATAATGTGGGGAAGGGGATACAGGGAAACATGAGGTGCCACCCACAAATCCTTGAGGGTTCCCCACAATGGAATTGGGCCTGGTCCGGCATCCGGCACTGCTCAACTTGGCCTGGGGAGAAGCTGAGAAGGAGTAGGGTTGCCAGGTCCCTCTTTGCCACTGGTGGGAGGTTTTGTGGGCAGAGCCTGAGGAGGGCAGGGTTTGGAGAGGGGAGGGACTTCAATGCCATAGAGTCCAATTGCCAAAGTGGCCATTTTCTCCAGGTGAACTGATCTCTATCAGATGGAGATCAGTTGTAATAGCAGGAGATCTCCTGCCACCACCTAGAGGTTAGTACAGAAACAGACTGATAACAATATGTAATGACAAAAGTGTATTGAATGTATCCCATTTGGGAACGTGGAAACTGTAAATTTGTCTGTGCAATCTTGTTTCAATGGATATCCTGATGTTGGAATAGATAAGCTAAAAAATATACATGGTTGATATTTTGTCCCTAAAAGGGTGGTGCTTAATAGTCTATGAAAGATTTGGAAGCTACAGAAGCTTATATTGAAATGAGTACATTTTGAAATCAATATATAAACGGGACTGAGGAAGAACTGAAACGATCGTATCCCTTTCTACCCTTCTTCATTTGAAGACATCGACCTTGGATTGATTGTTACTGTATCTGGACTGAGAAACACTTTGTTGTACATATACAATTGGCTTGTTAGCATGTTGTACACCCAGAACTGAGTAATACTTTGTTGTATATATGCAATTGGCTTGGTAGCACGTTGTTACATTCAATACACTTTTGTCATTACATATTGTTATCAGCCTGTTTCTGTACTAATTTTCTAACCTTAGGTAATAGTGCAGAGGTGTTGATTTTTGATTGCATACCACCTGGAGTTTGGCAACCTTAGGAAGGAGTGTCAAATATAGTGGAGAGATAAAGGTATGTTGGCTGGTGGGTGGGAAGGATATAAGAAGTCATATAAAGGGAGGCACTATAGGGGCTTTCATGGAAGAGAAAGAGGAAATAGTGAGGGAGGGAAAATTAGATGCCCCCTGCAAGTCCCCAGTTGTTTTTGGGTCCTTTTTTCAGATCTGCAGTGACCCTGGTATAATAGCAGTAAAACAGGTGATTTATCTTAAAACGTTTCCACTGAATTAAATCGAGGCCTCCTTTTACGTGAAGCAAAACGTAAGATACTAACTAATTCCTCTGTCAATCACAGCATACCAAAAGCAGTATTTAAACCCCAAACAGGGCACCCATATTTCAGATGCGAGCACATATAGCCTGGGATTCTGTATAAATCTGGCCCCAGGTTGATCAGATTTAGGGCACTCAAGTGGGGGGGGGGCTTTGGTGACAGGATCTATGGTGAACAGGCATTTTTCATTAAAAGGGAGATTCTTCTTTTTTTACAAACAACATTTTTCTTCTCGGAAGATTGAAGCTGACATTCCAGGGACTCAAATCCATTGAAGCTCTTTAAGCATAAACACATGCTAGACCTTCATGGTAGTTTTATTTCCCCAAAAAATTTGACAGACAAATGTCCCACTGTTTCCCCCCCCCCCAAAAAAATAGAGAACATTCTATGTGATGTATTTGTCAAAGACTTAACTATATATTATTAATATTTTTTCAATATTTTAAATAATAAATCAAAATCCTTAAACATTTCTTAAATATTCCACATAATTTCAGTTATATCTTCAACAGAATGGATGTGAGTTTCTTATGGGCACTCCCACAAATCAGGATAGGTCTGCCCTTCTCTTCCCACCACCTTTTCTCCTTCTCTCAGTCAATGTCTGCATACAAAGAGAGCAAAGAAGAAAGGCTCAGAAAGTGACAGCCCTTGATGGCAAAGACAACTCTGTGGTCCCAGCATTGTTTTGCCCACTTGCAAGCTTTCTTCAGTTTCCAATAGCAACTGCAAACTCTCTTAGAGTACAGAAGGCAATGCTTCACATTTCCTTTCCCATTTTGTTCAAGAGGCACTTTTAAAATGCTCGCCATGTCTCGGCGCTGAGCTGTTTCAAATGGCAACACTGTGGGCAGTTCATTGTGAATAAGTTCAAGTGATTACAAATTTGTCCCTAAATATTCTCCAGTCAGAATCTGAACACCAACATTTTACAGAGGAAAATAAGAGCATGTGTATTATTTAAACAGGAGACTGGGAACACCTTAAACACTAGCAGTTTCTTATTCTAGCATATGTTTTCATGGCATACACTCATTTCATTAGAGGCTGTTAAAAAAATTTGCTTTTTAATAAATCACTACCTGGTTGGAATTGGTCTATTTCTATTGGAACTTTGGTTGCCCATGCTTCCTTGTTTGCTTTATTTGTTTCTGGGCTTCAAAGTTAGAGTTTACAGGCAGGAGACTCACAAGGGGGTATTGCATCTCCCTACCCCCATATTTCCTATTTCTCTTCCTTGACAGCCCCCATAGCCTCTCCCCTTTTCCTGATTCTTTCTGTCCTTCCTACCCACCAGCCATGCTACCTTTATCTGTCCCCCCCTCCCATTCTTCAGCTTTCCCTCCTTCCCTGTTCCTGGCAACCTCTACCCAGGAAAAATGCAGCCCATTTATGAGGTCCCAACAACAGGGCTGGTCCCAGTTGTGCAGTGCTGGTTGCCAGACCCAATTATGTGGTGGGGAACCTTCAAGGACTTATAGGGGGCACCTCCCTTTCCCCTGCATCCCACTCCTCACACAATTATATCTTTCCCTCCCCTTGGCAACCCCTATATAATCATCTTTCCCTGTTTCCTTCTCTTTTTCCTACCCACTAACCTACCTTTTATCTGAACCCCAATCTTCAAATATATTTATTATTTACTTCATTTATATGCCACCTTTCTCCACAATGGAGACCCAAAGCAGCTTATAACATTTTCCTGTCCTCCATTTTGTCCTCACAACCCCATGAGGTAGGTTACGAAGAAAATGTGTGACTGGCTCAAGGTCAACTAGTCAACTACTGTGGCAGAGTGATGATTCAAGCCTGAGTCTCCCCGTCTGAAACTGTAGCCACTATACCACACTGGCTTTTTGTAGGGTGGCTGCTGTTGAACAACAGCAGTGCTAACACACGAAGGGAGTTACACAGTAGGAGTAAACCATATGAGATAGCAATGCACAATCACTGTGTAAAAAAGAATAACGTAATTTGGTTCTTGCAGGTAATCCGGGCTGTGTGACCGTGGTCTTGGTATTTTCTTTCCTGATGTTTCGCCAGCAGCTGTGGCAGGCATCTTCAGAGGAGTAACACTGAAGGACAGTGTCTCTCAGTGTCAAGTGTGTAGGAAGAGTAATATATAGTCGGAAAGGGGTTGGGTTTGAGCTGAATCATTGTCCTGCAAAAAGTATCAAAGGTAATGTGCTAATAATTGTCCTGTAAGTATCAAGATAATGTGCTAATGAGGGTGTGGTATGTTAATATGGAACCATTGTATCCTGAAGTGATCTGTTAATGTGTGAATCCAAAGCTCAGGGCGGGTAACAACAATTAAGAATATAAATATCTAATATACCTCCTTAAAACCATAGACATTAAAACCATTAAAATCCTAATCAGATGACCATAACTATACCTAGGTGCCGCAGCAGGTAACTGTCAGCAGATCAGCCCCCCACAGATTTCAAGAGTGGGGGCGAGATGGGGAGGCCAGTAAAGATGGATCTTCTTCCAGGTTCAATCTCTGGCATCTCCAGTTCAAGGGACTAGGCAGGTAGGTGATGTGAAAGATTCCTGCCTGGGTCCCTGGAGAGCCACTGCCGGTCTGAGTAGGCAGTAGGGCTGTTGGAAAAAAAATTCCAGCTGGAAGGCACAGATCTGTTTAAAGGGGCCGAATTCGCTGAATTTATTCGGGAACACCCCGAACTCGGCGAATTCGGCTCCCCGGTTTCCCCCCTTTTTGAGTTCGGTTCGTCCAAACCGAAAAACCGCCGAATTGCGGGAAATTCGGCTATTTTTCGGTTTGTACCGAACCGAATCAACAGCCCTAGTAGGCAGTACTGACTGTGATGGACCAAGGGTCTGATTCAGTATAAGGCAGTTTCATGTGTGTTCTTCTTGCGGCTGTCCTCAGTTATAGGCCTGGCGGAATAGCTCCGTTTTACAGGCCCTGCGGAACTCCTTAAGATCCCGCAAGGCCCTGATGTTACCAGGAAGACTATTCCACCAGGCCAGGGCCAGGTCCGAAAAAGCCCTGGCCCTTGTTGAGGACAGCTGCACAACTTCCTATGATGTGAAGGATGGGAAAGAGAAAGAAAAATATTACTCAAGGATAGCGCTTTTTAATTGTATGTAAAGCACACCATTCTTGGAGGCCAGGCCTGTGCGTTTTTATGTAGGAAACTCCTATAAAAGTGTGCGTAAGGCTATAGCCTAGTGACCTCAACTCTCTTCATCTTGGTAAGCAAAGCTGCTGCTGACATCTGTGTCAAGAAACATAACCTGTTGCATATTTGTGTTAATGCCAGCAGTGGAATTGTGCTGAAATGGCTTGGAGACGTGCCAGAGTCTGACTGTTGACTTGAGTGGGTCACACATCATATTCTGTCTGAGTAGAGAAGGATGCTGTTACAGTGGTGAAAATTAGCATCAACAAGCAGGTGCAAAAGTAACTTAAACTTCTTTCTGGTACTGGCCCCCTTGGGCAGCTGGAAGCAGGTGATGGAAAGTACTATTTTAGTCACTTTCTGGGCTGGATCCAACAAGGGTTTTTCTGCTGTTGACAAAAGGAACGTAAGAACATAAGAAAAGCCATGCTGGATCAGACCAAGGCCCACCAAGTCCCGCAGTCCATTCACACAGTGGCCAACCAGGTGCCTCTAGGAAGTCCCCAAACAAGATGACTGCAGCAGCATTATCCTTCCTGTGTTCCACAGCACCTAATATAACAGGCATGCTCCTCTGATACTGTAGGGAATAGGTATGTATCATGACTAGTATTCATTTTGGCTATTCCATGGATAGCCCTGTCCTCCATAAACATGTCCACTCCCCTCTGATTGCCAAAAAGGCTTTGCTGGGGATCATGGGGCCTCCCTGGACAAAAGCCATGTGGGATAGGGGCAGTAGTATAAAGGACAGTTGAGTGAGATGTAAGAGAAAAAGCTGGCAGGATACAACCCTCTTACGGATACTCTGCACTGGCCCATATTGGCTTGCTTTCACCCCTATCTACAAATGCAACAGCACAGCTGACTCTTTATTTGTGGGTTTGGAAGGTAAAGCAATGTTTGTGTGTATAGTATTGCCATAATGTACTGGTATATTATTTTAAAGTTAAGATTAAAAAGTACATAATAAAAAAGGGGGGGCTCCAGCTCTCTTGTTTGAGAGAGCTTTAAACAGCCTTGGATCAATTCCAAAAACACAACTAAGTACTTCCTATTATAAGAGTATTCTGGGCACAATTCTGATGATTATTAACTTGGAGTTGCTTTCAGTCCTGTTATATTATACATTCTTTTTAATGGATTCCCTACAAAAGGCATTCCTGATGCTCACTGTGTAAAGAAGTATTCCCTTTTGTCTGTTCTGAATCTACTGCCTATCAACTTCATTGGATGCCCTCAAGTTCTAATATTTTAGGAAAGGGTATAAAAGTTCTCTTTGTCAACTCTCTCCACCCTGTGCATAATTTTATAAACCTCATCATGTCCCCTCTTAGTTGTCTCTTTTGTAAACTGAAAAGTCCCAGACTCTTCAGCCTTTCCTCATAGGAAAGGTTCTCCAACCCCCCCCCCCCATCATCTTGCTTGCCCTCTTCTGTACTTTATCCAGCTCTGCGATGTCCTTTTTGAGCTATGGTGAACAGAACTGCACACAATATTCCAAATGAGGATGCACCATAGATCTATACAGGGACATTATAATACTGGCTGTTTTGTTTTCAGTCCCTTTCTTAACAATCCCCAGTATAGAGCTCGCCTTTTCCCTGCTGCAGCACACTGAGTTGTCACTTTCATTGAGCTATCTACTATGACCCCAAGATCTTTTTTTCCTCTCAGTCTCAGCAAATTCAGACCCCATTAGCCTATACTTGAAGTTGGGTTTTTTTTGTCCCAGTGTGCATCAGCTTACACTTACCAACACTGAACTTCATTTGCAACGTTGTCGTCCACTCATCCAATTTGTGGAGATCCTCCTGGAGCTCTTCACAGTGTTCCTTGGTTTTTACCATCCTGAATAATGTTGTGTCACCTGGAAACTCAGCCACTACTCTACTCACCCTTAAAGGTAAAGGTCCCCTGTGCAAGCACCGGGTCATTCCTGACCCATGGGATGACATCACATCCTGACGTTTTCTAGGCAGATTTTGTTTACGGGGTGGTTTGCCAGTGTCTTCCCCAGTCATCTTCCCTTTACCCCCAGCAAGCTGGGTACTCGTTTTACCGACCTCGGAAGAATGGAAGGCTGAGTCAACCTTGAGCCGGCTACCTGAAACCAAAAGGGATCGAACTCAGGTCGTGAGCAGAGCTTGGACTGCAGTACTGCAGCTTACCACGCTGTGCCACCCTTACTTCCAGATAATTTATGAACATGTTAAGTAGTACCAGCCACAATTCTTAAATAGTTCCAAATGAGTGCTGTGTTCATACTTTAATTTTGAAGATACAAAATATCTTCTTGTTTTATTTCATGCATGCCTGTAAGTGCTCAAAGGGCACTCTTTTAGTTACACTGTTAAAAGTCAGTGTTGGGTAGCGGTTAGAGTGCTGCGACAGAAGTGAATTTAGGCCAGTCCCAATTTTTCAGACTGTGAAAATAAAATAAAGGATAAAAGAAATAATTCTGTATATAACCCTGAGCTTCTTGGATGAAGAGTGAGATTTAAAAAAATGCACCGATGTATACTTTGGCTGAAAACATTCCTCAAGAAATTATCGTCCTTTTATTTCATTTCAGTAAAAGCATATATGTTATTGCCATCTGCATCAATTTAAGATTAAGGACTGTTTCTATTGATTTTAAAGTACCAAATAGGCACAAAGGGTCAAATTTTAAGACTTAAAATCACTCAAGCAATCAATAAATACGTGGTACTGTTTTCATTTATATGCAGCTTTTCAACTATACTTTTCTGAATAACACAGCAAAAAAGGACAGGACTCTTTCCTGAGTGACGACAACGACGCCGAAGAAGAAGAGTTGGTTTTTATATTCCAACTTTCTCTACCACTTAAGGAAAAATCAAACTGGCTTACAATCACCTTCCCTTCCCCACCCTGCTTACAATCATTCTGTAGGTGGGGCTGAGAGAGCTCTAAGGGGCATTTTTCACGACAGATTTTGCTTCTCTTTTGCCACGTACTAAAAAAAAACACAATTTAAATGTTTTTTTCATGGCCGCGATTTATCCCTGTCAATCTCGATGTAGTTTTGGTTTTTCATGGGAACAAAACACGCTGTATTTGACAACAATTTGGTCTGTCCCTTTTGCAGGAGGACTCCCCTTCCAACAGGCTCATTGTTTATGCCTGCCCCCAACTCCGCCCCAAGTCTGCCCAGCAGATTACCTCGTGCGGTTCACCAGCCCCAGCGCAAAAAACAAGCACCAGTCCCTCTGGTCGCCTCCATTTTTCTTCCACCCTCACTCTGTTTTGCTTTTGGAACAGTCAGATTCCAAATTGGGGTGGGGGGGGGGAAAGGCAGCGCTTTCCTCAAAGCTTCCCTCTATTTTCTAAAGGTGTGGAACCCATTGCCCTTTAATGATAGACAGGATTGGGGGGGGGGGGCAGGAATTGCATCCATGTGCCCAGAGAAGTGTTTAGCTGAAAGTGGGAATGGCGGGGGTGGGGGGAGAGGAAAGAAAGCCCCTGGCTTGCGTGCCAGCCATGATCCAGCCACAGTGCATCGAGAGAGAGGAGGGAGATAAGAGGAGGCTGGCCACCCCTCTTCAGAAGAGTGATGGGAGAGAGTTTTGCCTTGGGTTTTCCGCTCTCAGGATGCACATTTTTCCCATCAGAATTCTCAAAAATCCCCCCTCCCCACTGGGGTAGAGGGGCCAACAGCCCCTTCCCTTGAACATCCCCCCCACGGGTCCAGCTGCCCTAGACCGAGCTGCCACCACCACCACCCCCAGCACGCGAGGAGCACATGGCGTGGCCCTGCCGGTCTCCCCCTGGAGCCGTCCGTCCGACGTCCCCCTGGGCTTGGAGGTGTGGGCCCAGCTCCAAGGCCCACCCCGGGCAAGGGGCGGGGAAGGCGTGCCGCCTGCCCGCCCGTCAGGACGGAGGGAGAGAAGTGCCAGGACTCTAGGCAGGCAGGCAGGCAGCAAAAGGGGCAGTATTCTTGTCTGAGCGCGAAACTCCCCCAGCCAATCACCATTCTTGGGGGAGGAGAAAGGAGACGTCACGGGGAGGGACAGCGGAACCGAAGCATTTTTTCATGGGCATCCGAGCAACAAAACGCGCTTCTACTGGAAAGTATGGCTCAGAAGTGGTTTGGTTTGCCGCTGACATAACGCGGCTTTTATACCTCTATCAGGGAAAAGCTGGATCTGCAGTGAATAACCAAAATTTGACTCCGACGCAAATCAGCGTCGAAACAGCAGCAAAGAGAGCTGTGACTAGCCCAAGGTCACCCAGCTGGCTTCATGTGTAGGAGTGGGGAAACCAACCCGGTTCACCAGATTAGCCTCCACCACTCATGTGGAGGAGTGGGAAATCAAACCCATTTCTCCAGATTAGAATCCACCACTCCAAACCACTACCCCACATACAATTTAATTTGGATTGTTTCCCCTTAGGTAATAGCATCCTTGCCTTGGATACCCTTCTGGGTTGCCATAAGTTGGCTGCGACTTGACGGCACTGTAAACTCACACAATAGTATCCTACATATTCAACCTGCAATTGCTTGTGCCAAACTTGCCCAAAGCAAACTTGGGAGAAGATAAAGGGGTGGAGTAGAGGCGATGCATGCCCATGCTCTATTGAAGTTTGTAAAGTGGATCTGAAGTTGCTAAAGAAACTAGTTCCAATTGGTTTCTAACTGGCACATTTTTCATTTCCCAGAAAATCTTATGTATTGAATTACTATTGAATTACTATTGCACACTGTAGACTGAGCTGGCTGTGGTCCCAAGCCTCTGTGTTGAAGCTTTTGTTGTGTGTGTTTGTTTTCAAGCTCAGATTCATGGCAAAGCAAGCTCACTTGTCACAAGTAATGAAAGCGGAGTGCCCTTTGACCAGGTACAAGGAAATTGGCATCAAGTATACCAAAGGATTTGTTAGGTTGCACTTTTTAAAAAGCTGTTTCCTTTAAGCTCAGTTTCAGAAAAATGATGACCTAGATATTTCAGAATGAATTTAGGTGGCAAGAAACATGGAGGTGCAAGCCAAGATGAACAGTAATAAGCAGAAGGCACGTGCAACACATTCCAAAATAATGTCTTTGCGATGAAAACTCACAAATAGTACTGAGTGTCACATTCAGACAAAGGGAGTAGATTTATACTCTTCCAGAGCTTAAAAGGAACCCAATAATGCCATTCTAACATTCTAGATTATGTTTTATACTCACAATGTAACTTTTT
Organism: Euleptes europaea; assembly: GCF_029931775.1. NCBI lineage: Eukaryota > Metazoa > Chordata > Lepidosauria > Squamata > Sphaerodactylidae > Euleptes > Euleptes europaea. The sequence goes on along the minus strand of NC_079316.1, from coordinate 28,786,181 downwards.
AGGGTCTCTTTACATATTGCATTCTTAGGCATACACCTAAACATGTAAAGTATGATTATAAAAAAACCTTATGTTGGCCTGGTGCGACATACAGGTCAAGGTACTAACATAGAATATGGTGGTCTGTCCATGTACATTCAATAGTAAACTGGATTTGTTGCATCCTTTCTCTTCTGCCTCGGTCACGGTAGCTCTGATAGCCAATTAGCATTCAGTTCAGACACATCTGACCATAATTCTAAGTCTTAAAGTGCTAACTACTATAAACATTTTCTGTGTAACACCTCGCTTTCTGCTCGGGCAGCACAGGTATAGTGGTTAGAGTTATCAGAGTAGGATCTAGGAGACCCAGGTTCAAACTCCAGTCTACCATGACACTTGTTGGGTGGCCTCTCTCAAACTAGCAAGATTCCATGACAGAATGGGGATTTGAACTGAGTCTTCTAGATCCTATTGTGACATTCTAACCACTATACCATGCTGGCTTATCATCTTTTTCAGTCCAACATACCTCACAGGGCACTTGGGAGGATAAAATGGGAAAGAAAAGAACTAGGCATGCCATGCTGACATCCTTGGAAGAAATGTCATGAAGACTGGTCACCCTTTATACCACCTAGAGGTGCAACCTAATCAGCACCGCTTTGCCCATTTCCCCCCTCTGGTGTCTTAACATAATGCGTAGGAAAAGGAGGCAAATGTCAACTAGACACACAAATGTTCAGAAGCTGAACACAATGTTAAGATGGATTCAAGTCCAGTAGCACCTTAGAGATCAACAAGATTTTCTGGGTATACGCTTTCGAGGGTCAAAGTTCCCTCTGTCAGATACAAGTAGGAATGGAAATCCCTGAGTAATTAGATCCCAGTCTGAAGGTGGGAAGGGTATTGCAAAGAAAGGAGTTAGGATGCAAAGGTACAATGCAAAATGTAATCAGCTTGATTAGAGCACATAGGAAATGCTTAGGAGGGAGAAAATTAGCATCTGTAGTGAGATAAGAATCCTATGTCCCTATTCAGCCCTGGGGGTTTCATTATTTTGAATGTGTGAATGAACTCATGTTCAGCAATCTCACATTGTAATATACCCTTGAAGCTTCTCTGTTTGTGACTGCCACTCTTAGGTCACTGATGGAATGTCCTGGAAGATTAAAATGTGAATCTAGCTCTTCTACTGCAAACTAACATAGCAACTGTCCTGAAACTAAATGCAAGACTGACACACAGATCTCCCTACTCAACTCTTTTGAGATGGGCAAGTAAAATTAGAAGCTGAGGTCTAGTAATGCTAACTCTTCTGCAAAGTTGTTTGCTTTGCTCCCATGTCTTCCTATCTGATTTCATTTATTGATGGCTAAAACATGATTTATTTAAAAGCAGATGTTTGTACAAATTGTTCTGTATTACGCAACACTTGTTCATCCAGCTAAACAATCCTGATTGCCATATTTGTACATGTGTGATTGCAGAATGCTCAATCAAAGGTTTTGTAATGGCAAGTGTATTACAAGCGTACTTGTTGATGTTTAAACATATTCACTGAGGCAGCATTAGGGGATGGGACCAATTAAGAAGCTGGCACTGATGTGGCGAAGCCTAGTTCCTTCTCTGCTGATATTTTTAAGGTGGTGAGGAGATTTCTCCATCATAATCTGCTGAAAAACCTTATAGAGAAATCAGGATCAAGTGAAGCGTTATTGGGGGTTTTTATCAAGTCACGTCTGGGTTTCCCTGCCTCCACTTGTACTCCCCACAACCAGACGGCAGCTGCAGATAGAGGGATATGATATAGTAAACATTACAGAGACCTGGTGGGGTGATTCCCATGACTGGAGTGTAGTAGTGGATGGATATGAGTTGTTCAAGAAAAACCAAAAGGGTCGAAGAGGAGGCAGAGCGGCACTGAATGTGAGGAGTGGGTTTGCTTGTCAAGAAATGCTGGAGGAGGCAGGGGACAGCCCAGTGGAAAGTACCTGGTTGGGGATAAGGGAAGGAAGGACAAATAGTATTGCGGCTGGAGTCTGCTACAGACCGCCTGATCAGGGTGAGGAGGTGGGTGCTGCCCTCCTTGAGCAGCTTGACAGGGTATCCAAATAACATGACCTGGTAGTTATGGGTGACTTCAGCTGCCCTGATGTGTGCTGGGAGACATATTTCTTTCAGACACTTCAGCACATTATATGGACAGTGGGGGTTAAACACATTCACGGAGGACAGGCTTGCCAATGGCTGCTAGCCATGGTGAGTTAAGGGAACTTTCATATTCCCAGGCAGTAAACCTCTGAACCCCAGTGTTAAGAGCCAGCATCAGGAGAGGGCCTTATAGCCACTATGCCCTGTTTGTTGGCCTTCCAGAGCAACTGGCTGGTCATTATGTGAAAGGGGATGCTGAACTAGATGGCTCACTGGTCTAATCCAGCAGGGCTCTTCTCTGTCTTAAAAAAGAAAGAAATGTTACTAACAAATGGGGTGGTGGAAAGTGCCGTCAAGCCATAACTGGCTTATGGCAATCCAGTATGGTTTTCAAGGCAAGAGACACTCAGAGGTGGTTTGCCATTGCCTGCCTCTGTGTAGCAATCCTGGAATTCCTTGGTGGTCTCCCATCCAAGTACTAGCCAGGACTGACCCTGCTTAGCTTTTGAGATCTGACAAGATTGGGCTAGCCTGGGGCATCCAGGTCAGGGCTACTAGCAGATAGTTGATAGAAAACACACCTTTTGGGAAATATGGCATTTTTTGGTTCCAGACACCCCACAACTGGTCCTCTCAGTTTCTAAGATGGACATAATATAGCCTTATGGTATAACAAAACAAAACAAACCCCCTGATCTAGTCTGCTCTTGTGCCCTGGGCTACAGAAAGCAATACTCACAGCATGGAGACAAGAATTCTCACCTGATCATGGCTGCACATCAACATTGCTGTCAAAGGTACAGCAGCAGAAGAGGATGGTAAAAATGTTGCAAAGCTATTTTGAGGTTGTCAGGTTTTTTTACTGGAAAGGTCTTGGAAGCTAAGCAGGGCCGGTACTTGGATGGCAGACCACCAAGAAAGGCTCGACAGAGGAAGGCAGTGGCAAACCACCTCTGCTTCTCAGTTGCCTTGAAAGCCCCTTGCTGGGGTCACCATAAGTCAGCTGCGACTTGACGTCACATCTATACATGTGTAAAAGCTGCATGACTCACAGAAATTACAAACTTGAGCATTTTTCCATCATAGAGGTGCAAATATGGCAAATTTCAACTGCTTTATGTCTGACTGTTGCACATCTGTTGAAGGCACATGAAAGGGTCAGAGTCAGCAAAGCTATATTTGGTACTCTGAAGCCTGCAGGCTTAGAGAAAGGATATGTTTGGATGGATTTTAGGGAACATGTGTTAAACAGAAGTCTTGATGGTTGTTTGTATTACCTAGAATATGTTTTCTTGTCTTAAAGTTACATTGTGTGCTAGGGCCTTATAAAAAATTGTGAAATCCTCAAAGCCACAGTCCTTCCCACTTATGTAATTTGCAAAAGATTGCCAGTTTTGCTTCTGTTTATTTCAGTTGCTATTATTACCAAAGAATTCCTTTCCTTAGTATTTGTCCTAAATTTCATTGTGAATTCTGGACAATAACTAGGGGTCAAACACGGTAGAATCAGGCTGAGGATCACAGTTTAGAATCATCACTTACAGGCAGTAAAAAGAGAGATTTGGAAAAGCTCTCTTGTCTACCATCTTTGTTCACTTAAATACGGTTTATTTGTCCTGGCTAGGATGCTATTGGGAAGCATGTCCCCACCCTCCACCCCCCGGCCACTTCTATACAGCATCATGATCCTTCAATACACCTCCCGGGTTTTTTCGATCTTTTCTGCAATCTTTCCCAAACCTGGTACGGCCTCATTTGGAATACTGTGTACAGTTCTGGTCACTGTATCTCAAAAAGGACACCACAGAGCTGGGAAAAATACAGAAGAGGGCAAGCAAAACAATTAGGGGGTTGGAGCACCTTCCCTATGAGGAAAGGCTGAATGTTTTAGTTTCAAAAAGAGACGACTAAGAGGGAACATGATAGAGATTTATAAAATTATGCATGGGGTAGAAAGAATTGACAGAGAGAACTTTATTTCCCTCTCCCAAAATACTAAAACTCGAGGGCATCCAATGAAGCTGATGAGCGGCAGATTCAGGATGGACAAAAGGAAATACTTCTTTATACAGCGAGTGATTAAAATGTGGAATTTGTTGCCAGAGGATGTAGTGATGATGGCCACAGGCATAGACAGCTTTAAAAGAGGACTAGACAAATTCATGGATTAATCACTGGCTACCAGCCATAATGACTAAAGGGAACCTCCACGTTCAGAGGCAGTAAACCTCTGAATCCCAGTGCCAGGAGGAAGCATCATGGGAAGGCCTTGTCCTCTATGCCCTGCTGTTGGACCTCCAGAGGAACTGGTTGGCTACTGTATGAGACAGGATGCTGGACTAGATGGGTCACTGGTCTGGTCCAGCAGGGCTCTTATGCTCAATCCCAAAAATTCAGCAAAACTGTGGCAGCTCTACAGGGCATTCTGATGTAGTGGGTGAGGCTCCCTAACAATCCTGAAGGCCCCGATCCATGTGTTGAAGTCCACTGTCATCACTGTCTCTCTTAAAGGGGCCACTCATCTAAGCATGAATATGTTGCACAGGAGTGTGGACAGAGTAATTATTTTGCATGGTTTGTATTAATTATGTAATGGGTTGTTCGCAGCCCTGAACCCTGTCTTGGCCGGGGAGTGAGGGTGGAACACAAATCAAAACAACAAAACCCAAATATATCAATTAAACACTCTTGATCAGAACATAAAACTTTGATAGACGGGTGGAAGTTTGTTCTATAAAGCTGCAGTTCGAGGCATGCTCACTTAAATAAAAAACCAATTGAATCAAAGAACCTAGTAAAAGCCCTATTAGATCAGTATCATGGGTCCATTTTGGTGCAGCCTTGTGTTTCCTCACAGGGTGTCTGTTGTGGGGAGGGGAAGGGAAGGTGATTGTAAGCAGGTTTGATTCTCAGTTAAGTGGTAGAGAAAGTCGGCATATAAAAACCAACTCCTCCTCCTTTTTCCGAGGGTGGCTAGATGACTCCAAAAAGCCCACAAGCAAGGCATGAAGGCAACTCCATCAAACTGATATTTAAAGGCCCACTGCTCCTGAATGTGGAGCCATATTGGATAATAGCCAGTGGTGTCATGAATTTGTCTAGGCATCCAAGGTACTGACCACCACAGGGCTTAGGGCTGCCAGGTCCCTCTTCACCACCGGTGGGCGGTTTTGGGGGCGGAGTCTGAAGTCTTAGACAGAATGGCAGAGTAGACATCTCTCTCCAATTTTGGTGAAACAAGCACGTGGTACTACTTGAAGCTTGATGAAAACTCTGAAATGGGGATTATACCGGAAGCCCATTACGACTGAAAATGTTCCGTGCTTCATTGTGCGACTGAATACGATCCGCACTTTATTGTAAATTACCTCGTTTGGACTGTTAACTTCTGTGCACTTTATCAGCCTTGTATATATACACTTACCTGTTTGCATTCGATATTACATCATAAGCCCTTGCTCTGGACCTATATCCTCGGGATATATTTTACATGAGGTTCTCCTCAGAATACAACTGTTTGCATTGTTGTAGATGTGCTTTATTTGAGCCTTACCCAAGTACAATTCTTTGATTCCCGAGTACCTGGAGGTGGGCAACCCTAGCAGGGCTGCAGGCTTCCCACGTTTTCGCCTCAAATCCTATTTTTTTTATCCTCTCCCCACCCCTCGCTTTCGATGGTGGCGGACGGCGTCTTGCGCTTGCCTTTCAAAGCGAAGAGACCTGGCAGCCGTGACCCCGTCCCTGATCCAGCGCCCGGCTTCGGACCCATCAGCGGCGAGAGGCAGAAACGGGTCTTTGCGCCGGCTGAAGGCCACCTTCCCCCGGCCCCGGACGCCTGACCCCATTCAAGCCTTGGCAGATCCTCGGGGGGGGCGGAGAGCCAGCCAGCCAGCCTGCCTGCCCTCAAGCTCTCCGGCCAGGCATCCCTCTCCTTTCGCAGGACTGCGGGGCGGCGCTTGGGCTGGGCAGAGAGAGGCGGCGCTTGGAGACGGAGGCCGGAGCAGCGCAGGACGCCCAGGAGGCTGGAGCCGCCGAGAGAGGTCAAGCGGCGGCCGGGCGTCGCCAGGAGCGCGCGGGGAGCGACAGGTGGGGAGGCGCCAGGACGGAGGGCGAGGAGGCGCGCGCGGGGGACCCCCTTTTTTGGGCTGCAATGAGGTGAGGGAGGCAGAAACGAGCGGGGTCTTTCTTGGCGGGAAGGGGTTGCTGGAGGAGGGGGCGGCGCGGGGGCGGGGGAGGCTTGGCGTTTCCAGCGCTGGGTCCCAGCCTTTCCCCGCCTCCTGGGAAAAGTTGGCCTCGGACTGAAGCGAGGGTTACCTGGCGGAGGGGGCGGGTGGCTTTCTCCGCGTCGGGGGACGGAGCCGGGGTGGGCATGCCTCTGCACCCCCCCCCCGCCCTGCCTCCAATAAACTCCTGAGGGAAGCTGAAAGACGACGAGGAAGGCTCATCAGGGGGACAGTGGGAGAAAAGGGCAAGAGTCCAGGAGCACCAGAAAGACTCACAAAAATATTTTCTGGCAGGGTAGGAGCTTTCGTGCACTTTAAAGACTAACAAAAAATATTTTCTGGCAGGGTATGAGCTTTAGTCTGTGTGCAGTAGTTAGTCTGTCTGCAGTAGTAGAAAAGAGCAAGAGTCCAGTAGCACCATAAAGACTAACAAAAATATTTTCTGGCAGGGTATGAGCTTTAGTCTGTCTGCAGTAGTAGAAAAGGGCAAGGGCCCAGTAGCACCTTCAAGACTAACAACAATATTTTCTGGTAGGGTGTGAGCTTTCGTGAGCCACAGCTCACTTCTTCAGAAAGCTCCTACCCTGCCAGAAAATATTTTTGTCAGTCTTTAAGGTGCTCCTGGACTCTTGCTCTTTTCTACTACTGCAGACAGACTAACACGGCTACCCACTGGGAATTATCTTCAAGGGGGACAATGAGAGAGTTGCCCGGTTCTTCGGCTGCGCGCGCGGAGTTATGTGGGAATCGCAGGAGGGCGCGGGGGGGGGAAGGGGGAATTCAGCCAAGGGGGAAACGAAAATACCCTCCTTCCCCTCGAAGGCTTTTTAGCAGATAACAGTGATTTAAAGAACAAAACCCTGCCTGTCAGATAGGCTGTCGCAATAAAGCTAAGACATAAACAGGTCGTTAAAAGAAACCCCCACCCTCCAAGGCTGTTATCATCTGAATGTGGATAATTCCCAGTGGGTCGCCGTGTTAGTCTGTCTGCAGTAGTAGAAAAGGGCAAGAGTCCAGTAGCACCTTAAAGACTAACAGCAATATTTTCTGGTAGGGTATGAGCTTTCGTGAGCCACAGGCTCACGAAAGCTCATACCCTGCCAGAAAATATTTTTGTTAGTCTTTAAGGTGCTACTGGACTCTTGCCCATTTCTACATCTGAATGAGGGATGACTTCTAGAAGAGGAGCCCTGTGGCTGGGGAAACTAGGCAGCCCAGTGGCCCTTGCAAGGCTAACGTGTTTTTATGGTGTTGGCCAGTTTACTGGGTTGGCTGGTGGAGGAGATTCTGGGCTCAGAAAGCTGATGCCGTCATAAAGGTGTGTAATGTTCAAAGTGCCAGTAAATGCTGCTGTGTTCTCCGTATCCGGGCTCTTTATGTGAACCTAAGTCCGGGATACAAAGAATGGGTCCCTTCAGTTCGGTGCTCTCGTGGGAACTTTGGACTGGTGGGCCTTGGAAGGGCAGGCTTCTGCAAAGTGTGGCAGGTGGTTTTTAAAACAGAAGCATTTGGGCGTTTGTAATATGGCATGGCAGTCTATGAAAAAAAGAAAAACAACAGAAATCCTATTGGAGGCAAGAAAGGCCTTGGCTGCGCTTCTTTACAGTGGTTCCTTGGGTCACAGCCCTAATTGTTAAGCAGCAGCTTTGTTCCTGGAATCAAATCATTCGTTCACACTTTGCCTTTGTCGGAAATTGTGGAGTGCACTTGGAAGTGCACTGAAAATATGTGCTGATGGTATGGGTGCTGAGCGTCACTGTGTCAAAGTCCAGATTTTTCAGTGTGAACAAAAGGGCACAGAAAGAGTGGGGCATACATGCACGGTGGAAGAATGGTAACAGATTGCTCGGTTGGTTGTAAGTAACCTCCTCGAACTCAGTATTAAAATACCCTTTCTAGGTGTTGTGTTACCATTAGATAGCCTGTCTGACTGATGAAAAGTTTTGTGTGACATGGCACCGATTCTTTCACCAACAGAAGTCAATTCAATTAAAAAAAAAACTACCTGTTTCATTTCTTTTTTTCCCCTGAGGCTGCTTTACTAGGTTGATACCTGCACACATAGTATATGAGAGACTTATACTAACCAGTATTACAACAAGAACCTATTATACCAGATGTTTGAGTAATTGGGAATATAATTTACAACATATACACATCCCTGGTTGGGTTTGAACTGTTTGTATTTGTATTCATTATTGTATTTCTGTAAATGTGTGCAGGCTCAAGAAAGGGTTTTAATTAACCACTGATGAAGGCCCCATAGGCCGAAACGCGTTTGGTATGTGGTTACAGTTATCAACCTCAGGATATGCCATTGTGCTATTTTAATGCTTTTAAATAATTTTAACTTTTACATAGCGCTTCTAATAAATTATACTTTCAGTATTTATACATAGACTTATATATATTTTCTTGGGTACACAGCTTTTGTTTTTAGGTTGGGTTTTATTCCCCTCCTTTTTTTCTTCCACAAAAAGTTTTGTGTGACATGGCACCGACTCTTTCACCAACAGAAGTCAATTAAATTAAAACAAAACAAAACACTACCTGTTTCATTTCTTTTTTCCCCCTGAGGCTGCCATGTATTTTGGCAAGTATTTTTGCCTGTTATTTAGTAGTCCTTAAAACATGTTTCTCTTGATGGCATCTGTCTGTGGAATAAGAAATTGCCTACCATCAATATCTTAAAGTGAAGTTTAAAATAAATAAATAAAAAGTTTCAAGTTCTTTACTACAATGGATATCCATGTTAGTCTGTCTGTAGCAGTAGAAAAGAGCAAGAGTCCAGTAGTGCCTTAAAGACTAACAACATTTCTGGCAAGGTGTGAGCTTTCGTGAGTCACAACACATTTCTTCAGATACAGCTAGAATGTGGGCCCATAGAGAAGAGTGAATTCAGACACCCAATGGCAATAGCAAGTAAATGTCAATAGCAGGTAAATGACATTAGCAGGTATGATTGGGTTAGGTGTGATATGCAGAGGGGTAGCAGGCATGGAGAAATCAGCATTGGTAATGAGTACTTCACTGTCACTATGCAGCCAGTCTTTGAAGTGTATTGTTTTTGTGGGGATAGATGGAATCTTTCTGTAAGCAAAATTAACGAGCAATCCTAAACAGGTCTACTCAGACAACTGTTCCATTTTATCACTAGGAAAGTGTATTTAGGATTGTAGCCTTAGATTATCAGATTGTGAGTTGCTTCTGAATGATTAATTTTTTTTACTTGCTCTTGTCTTGTTAAAAAGGACAGACTGCATTCCTGTCTCAGTGTTGGGTTGACCCTAGCCCTTGGTTATGGATGGGCAAAATGAAGTGGACATTTCAAACAATAACATCACACCATTGTGGAGAAGGAGGCCAGCCCACCAAGTCAGTTTGCACACAAGAAGCAAACCCAGGCCCCAGTCCTACCAGAGTTCCACTGGGGTCCTTTTCACAGATTTCCCTGTGGAAGACAGGGATATGTTCACTTTAACTCAGCCTACTGAAACAATAATTACTTCTCGGGACAACAATTCTCGGGACAACAATGTTGAGAAGAGTCCTTTGCATTTCAGCTGCAGCCTCGGTTCAGTGCCAAATGGGAAGGTTCGATTTCCAGAGAACAAATCTCTCTCCCCTAGGCTTTCTGACAGGATGTCTCAAGTCCTGAAAATGGTTTCAAATAATTCTATAAATCGTACAGCTAGTGATTCTATAAGTTCAGCAGGTAGCAAACTGGTTCATTCAGCGAGGGTTTCTGATCAATCATCGCTTAGCCCCGAGAAGGAACAAATTGTTTTCACGTCGAGGCTTGGATTTTCTCCCACAGAAAACATACATTCACCAAACAACAACACAAGCACTGCCTCAGCATTTCAACCAAGCCAGCCTCCTAAAACCCCAGAGAAGGCACCTGTTCGATTGCCTCCCTCTTCTGAACAGCACCATCTACCTCTTCAAAGACTGCCATCAAATGAGACTGACCTCACAGAAGCACAACCTGTGGTTTTGAGTACAAATAGTCCTGCTGCGTTGAAAGTGGGGAAGCAACAGATCATCCCTAAGAGTCTGGCTTCTGAAATAAAAGTAACCAACAAATACAGTAGCCAAAATGGGGAGCCAAACAGGAGGGCTCTTAAAGTTCGCAGCCTGGTGGAGACTGTTAATGCACCTTTGGTAACTGGTGGAGGTGGAGAAGCAGAGGGTGATATGGACAGCCCGGGGATACTGAGGCGTGGTTTGAGGTCCACTTCCTATCGGCGAGCCGTTGTGAGTGGTGTTGAGTTTGATAGTACAGCCAACTTTAAGAAGAAAAACAGAATGTCCCAGCCAGTATTGAAAGCAGTAGTTGAAGACAAGGAAAAATTTTCTAGTTTAGGAAGAATAAAGGTAAGTAAACTGACAAAATGTTATTTTTCATCAACATAATCACTGTGCTTCTTAATTATATGGTACAGTTTTGTGAGATGGGCTAGGCAGAGATATTGACTTGCTCAAAGCCATCCCATGAGCTACCTGACAAAGTACTGGTTCATGCGGTATTCATCACAGCAAACAAAACTGCACACTTAAAGTACTGATTCATACTCTTAAGTGTGCAGTTTTGTTTGCTGTAATGAATACTGTCAAGTGAGAAAGGAAGATGCACATCTGGAAGCACACACTAGATGCACAGGGCAAAGACAAGGAAGTTTTGTAATTGTGCTCTTTATGCAGAAGTACCTTTTTCTATCTGGGGTGTGTGCATACTCTGGAAGAAGCTGTTGATGTAGTTAGAACACCTTTTCCTGTTTATGCCCTCTGCTTCACACATGATGATGGAGGAATTTCAGTTTACCTAGGAAGTGATGGAGGGGGTAAGGCTCAGAAGTGACTCGATCTGCCTAGGGCACTTTCTCCCTTTGAGAATGGGATATGTTTGTGAAAACATAAGAGGAGAGAAATTGGTGGCTCTGGAATTGGGGTGGAGTAGACAGTAATGTCCTCTACAGGGCTGGGTTGTGTTGTGTTTTTTATGCATTGCTGCTGCCTGCCCCCCAAAAGTTGTGGGCTTCCTTCAGTTATGGTATATTGGCACCAAGTAGGAAACACATCTCAGTTTTTCTGTGTTTCTTTTGCCCAGCTAGTATTTGAGGATTGTAATCCACTAATCTGCAGCAATGGTATTGTAGAAACATAGAGTTAGAAGGGACCTCCAGGGTCATTCAGTCCAACCCCCTGCACAATGCAGGAAATTCACAACTACCTCCCTCCTCCACACCCCCAGTGACCACTGCACCATGTCCAGAAGATGGCAAAAATCTCCAGGATCCCTGGCCAATCTGGCTTGGAGGAAAATTGCTTCCTGATCCTAAAATGGTGATTGACATTACCTTGGGCATGTATGAAAGGGCTATGAGAGCTAAGCATTGACTCATCCCTTCCCACCCTCCCTCTCATGGTCTAAGCTCACAGTGGTCACTACTTGGGAATAGAGAAGACTGAGTGGGACCTTTACTCATCTCCTTTTTGGGAATAATTAGATTTTTGTAAACTTTTCCCTTGAATTACAGTCAGAACTCAGATATGTTGTGAAGAAATCAGTTCCTTGGCCATTGAGGTTCACTGTCATTTGATTTTTGAAAAATGTATTTTTTTAAAAAAAGGATGGATTGTACAATCCTTTCCTTTTATTATGTCTGCCATTCAGAATGTCAAACTGGTAGGAAGTCCTATTCAAAACACACTGTGAGTTTCCTCCCCACTTTTAATATTGCATCTGTAGTATCACACTACATATAGCTTCTTTGACATTCATTTTCACATATTCAGTGGTGTGTATTTCCTCTTATGTATTCACCATGGCAAACATCAGTGCTCATGGTACACATGCCTTCCAGATAAAATGAGACTTGGCCTTGATGGGGATTTGAACTAAGTTTTCTCACAACTAGATAGACCCAGCATTCTTTTCACCACAGCACACCAGGTCTTTGTGTTGTTGGAAATTTATGTATAGCCCTTTCCAAAAGCATTATTTGCTAAACATCTTTGTATCTTGATGTGAACATTTTTTTGTGGAATTATCAGTTTTAAATCAAATCAGTATACTTTCTGCAGCGCTGAACTGGAATTGGAAAATTTGAAAAGCGTGTGTCTTCAAAATGCAGCAGCCTTTCTTCCTGTCCTGGGTAGAAAGATTCCTGCTGTACTTTGTGCACAACCAGTGTGGATCCCAGAATATAGATTGATCAGGATTGGCAGGGGATGGATATCTTAATGAGGAAAGAGGAGAGGTGCAGGGTTTGAGTATCTCTGTCCCTTTAAAACCACCCATTACGTAAGCCTCCCAAAAGATGAATTAAGAACTAATGATAGTTCTTTACCTGTTGCTGTATACCTTTGAGTTGTCAGATTTATTAGATGCATTCAGTTTGCCACAGTCCCTTTTGGATGCGAACAGAGGAAATTGACATTTCCCAAAGGATTTCCCACCCCACAAAGTAATTGCTGGTGCAAAGGCGGGTTTTTTGTAACTGAAGTAAACATGGCCTTTGCATGTCAGCTTAAGTTCAGCAAGGGAAGTTAGGGTTTAAAAAAAGAACAGCGAGATATATAAACAGGATTTCTGGTAGTTGTTTTGCAGCAATGCTTTTGCTAAAATGTAATTTTATTTTAAATCTTGAATTTAAGAGTAATTTTAAGAGTAATAGCCCAATCCCATCTATTTATTGTAAGTAAGCTCGATTGGCCCTGACCCGCATGGTCCAGGCTAGCCCAATCTTATCAGATCTTGTAAGCTAAGTAGGGTTGGCCCTAGTTATTACTGGGAGGCAAGATCACCAAAGAAGTCCAGGGTTGCTCTACAGAGGCAGGCAATGGCAAACCATCTCTGTTGTCTCTTGCCTTGAAAACCTTACAGGGTTGCCATAAGTTGGCCATGACTTGGCAGCACTTTCTGTCACCAACAAGCTCCACTGAGTTCAGTAGTACTTACTCCCAAGTAAATGCTATTAGAATTGCATCCTTAATACATTGACAGGGGCCGTGGCTCAGTTTGTAGAGCATCTACTTGGTGTGCAGAAGGTCCCAGGTTCAATCCCCGGCATCTCCAGTTAAAGGGACTAGGCAGGTAGGTGATGTAAAAGACCCCTGCCTGAGACCCTGGAGAGCCGCTGTCGGTCTGAGTAGACAATACTGACTTTGATGGACCAAGGGTCTGATTCAGTATAAGGCAGCTTCATGTGATATTATCCAGGCAGAAGCAATATAATTAAGATGCTACAAAAGAATGTTCAAAATAGCCTAGCAATTTTGACTGAGCAATTTTGGTGCATTTCAAGACCTGAACGTTTTTACTCATGGTGGGTTAAAAGCTCTGCAGGGTGTGTTGAAATTGCATGTACCATTGAGTTAGCCATGTTGGTGTGTTGCAACAAGAAGAAGAAGGACTTGTTGCACCTGTAAAAGACTAAGGCAGAGGCAGGCAACCTCCAGCACATGTGCCAAACTGCTTGGGGCAGATAGATCACGATGGGTAGCCATGCTAGTCTGTCTGTAGCAGTAAGAGACTAGCACAGTAAGAGCAGAAAAAAGTAAGAGTCTAGCACACAATGCCAGTTCTCTCCCTAAAGGACTGTAACAAGCTCCTGATCTGGAAATTCTACTGGGTCTCCTGTTTCTCCCTGAATGTCTGGCCAAGTACAAACTTCATGCCATTCACCCCCCCTTGCTTGCTGACCCACCAACATCTTCACGGACAGGCATTGTTGGGTTATTGCCACTTGGGTCAAAAAGGTTGCCTACCACATGGATTTATTGAAACAATCTTTAATAGGCTACAACCCACTTCACCATGGATTTATTGAAACAGTCTTTAATAGGCTACAACCCACTTCACCAAACTGTATGATAAAGACTAAACCTATGAGCTGTTACAGCCTCCAAAGACATATAGCAAAATAGACTGCCATGTGATTTTTTCTCTTTTACATGAAAGTGTTCATCATTTGTTTGTTTTACACTTAGTGTAAACCCATATCAGTAAAATGTTGTGTGTAAATGGCCTAATTTAAACAGTTTAGAAACTACTGCTCCAGATGAAGCTCTATACAGGAAACAGAAGACAAGCCTGGCTTGTTTCTTATGTGAATGCTGTGGGCTCTAAATATGATTCCAGACTAATGAAATCACTTGCATGTTACTGAACTCTATCGAAATGAACTGAGTGTTCTCTCTCCCTTCCCCCCGCCCCACTTTTGGAAGAATTTATTCATAAATAAAATGCACCATGTGATCTAATCTGATGGGCATGTGCAATTCCTCCATTTGCAAAGCTGCTCCATTAATTTCAATAAAGGAAGCAGGTTGACGTGTGCATACTTTCAGAGTCTGGAAGGCTCCGACCAGGCCGGAATTTTTCTAGAGTTAGAACGCCACTGGGGGGGGGGGGCAGCTGCCAGTTTTGATCCGCTTGTTCTCAAATGTTTATTTCTGAATCTTAGATTATGAAATGTAGTTTTCTTGATGATGCCACTTTCTGTGCATTCTTATTTTGACTGTTGTCTTCTTTTTCTCTCTCATAATCGTAGAAGAAAATGCAGAAAGGACAAGGGACGTTTGATGGAGAAGGTAAGAACTAGCTTTTGGATTGTGTGGTGTGATACTGCTCCCCCTCCCCCAAAAAAGGGGTGCAGAAGAAACAAAAGCAAATAAGTTGTGCAGTACAAGCAAACTCTTGTACTGAGAAGAGTTCATTGTGTCGTTGCAAATTTTTTTATTTCAGTTCTAGCTTATAGGGGCAGGGCTGAAGAAATCAGTTATGAGGTTATGCAAACCAGCACTCCCCAATACTTTATTGATGTTGAGTAAGATTATGATTATTGTGGCAAATCTCTGTCTGTCTGTCTACTGTTCTTCCGTCATGTCTCTTTTATCCAGTTGTCCTATTGTTGCTCCTTTATCTGCTGCAGCCTTAGGCGAAGAGGATCTCCTCTGTGTATCCTCAGGCCTATCCTGAAGATCCAGTCATTACCATTATCTCTCTTCTTTCTATACTTCATTGTTCTTCACTCTCTTGGAAGATACTTGGGTTTGGTTTGCTTTGTCAGACTGTTCCATAAATTTCAGGCAAATTATCATTTTTTTTCTTTTTTGCATAAGTCCTGCTTTCCCTCTTTCTTTACATTTATATTTGCTGCTTCTGCCAAAACTTTGGCTAGCATTCTTTGACTTCTTTGCTACATAAAACGGACTTTTAATGCCAGTTTTAATTTTGTTCCTTCCTGCCATGCTTCAGTTCTTTTTGTTTGAAATTACATCCTATTCCCTTTACCAATGATGATGTTTAGTATGTTACAAATTGTTGATGCCTTTTTGGATTGTGAACATACCAGAACAATGGTTTGGTCATGCGTCATTACATTATGTACCGGTACTAATATTATATATATTAGACATGACATGCATTTTCCTACACTTTACAAATTCAAGGACTTTAACCCAAAATGTAAAGACTATAACAGCTGAAGTGAATCAGACTTGAGAAATTAAAAGCTGTGGGTGACAAAAAAATGTGAGTCTGAGGAGATAAGGCAGGATAGAAATGTTATAAATAAATATTATTTAATGCTATTTGATGCTTGTATCAATAGAGTTTTTTAAAATGGTGATACTTTTGTTAGCAACTCTGTAGCTTGATGTATTCAGTGGAAAGGTGGGATACAAAGCCGCTTTGGATCCTCATGTGGTGAAAGGCAGGATATGATTAAATAAATACGTTTTCTAAAATAAATAAACCGGAGGACTGTTGTTATGATCTAAAGCCACAAGTTTGCTGTCATGTGCATGTAAAGGGTGTGTGTTTGCTGGTTTCCCTATTCATTTCACTCCATGTGTTCTGTATGAACATTCCTCAGCATTTTGTAGAACTGCTCTTCACTTAATGGGAAAGGTCGGGTGAGGAAAGGTTTCACTGGGTACATAGGATTACTGGATTGAAGTACTGAAGAAGAGAGAGAGAGGAATTGATAGCAGTTTCCATTGTACAGGGAAAGTCAGTGCCTTTTCCACTGGGAAATGACTCTGCTTCTTTAACCTTGCAAAATAGTGGGTTGGATCCTGGAAATGATCCGTTCTACTAACGATGGGGCTTTCCTCCAACACAGGAAGACTTGTGCTGAAAAAGAGCCTCTTGTAGCCCATTCCTTGCAGTGAAGGAATCACTACGATTAGCAGAATAGATCTATGGGATCCAGCCCGATGAAATATGTTTCAAATCCTTTAAAAATAAAACCAAAAAGCAGCTTTGAATTTTTGATCAAAATAAATGGAATCAGATTAAAGGTAATATACGTTGGTTCGGCTGAATAAATTATTCCAGTACCAGAATTTGGTGTTTGTATTTTTAGGAATTGAGATTTTTAATGCAGAATTATTGTTACCTGCAGAGTCCATCCATTGGACTTTACCCTGACAATTTTCATATAAAAGAACACTGTTTTTATTTCATAATATCACGGTGGATTTGCAACATATTACTATGAGATTATCTGATTCCTGGATCATTAACCTTTCTTTATCAGGGTTATGTGTATAGTACATGAAAACAAAACAGTCTAAGCCAAGAAAAGATGGATTTAGTAGTTTATATAAATTATGAAACTGAAAATGTTCATATGTATTTGCTTATTTTGTATGATTTATTGTATTTCCCACTAGTCACAAAGAAGGGGAAGGACATTGCCCCTCAAAATTTTTTACTAGCCTTTGGCCACATACTCTGCTCTACTTTTGTTATCATAAGGACTAGAAACTTTTTAAAAATAAAAGCTGCTTCATGACGAAATTCTGTGCTTGCTTGGAATGCAACGAACAGTTTTCGGTTAAAAACTTTTTACAAACACAAGCTGAAGGAGAATAAAATTGTGTCTCATTTTCTTCACAAAGAACACAAGCTATATTGAATTTGGATGGAAGGCATCTTTTCAGTGGTACAGTGATCCATTGTTACTGTAATATCTATTATGCTGTTGTAGGTCCTAAACAAGAGTCTATCTTTGTCAATTATTTTTGTACTACTTAAAATCTTTTTTTTTTATGGTATTGTAGAAAATGCTGTGTTGTATCAGAACTACAAAGAAAAAGCACTAGATATCGATTCCGATGAAGAGGTAGAATCGAAAGAACAGAAGTTAGATGAAAAGATAGTTATTCAATACAAACCTCTGAGATCAACATGGAGTCAGTTATCTGTGGTAAGTGCCATAAAGTAATGTAGCCCAATACCAAATTGAAATGCAACCGTGCATGTAAGCAAGGCTCTTATCTGCTAGTGTCCTTTTCAACTTAAGGTTTTATGGCCTTTCTTTTGCCCCCAGACTACCTCCCAGGGTGAAATGTTTATGGACACACAGATAATACTCAGAGCTGTAATTGACAAAGAAACACTGCTGCCAAATTTATATTCTTGACTTGGTTTGAGTTATGAAAACAAGTGAACTGCATTAGCTGCAGGATCTATAACTTCTCAAATCCTTGAGCTTTTTTTTCATTAAAGTAGCCATAAGGAGAGATTTTAATGAAAATAACATAAAAATGGAGGACATGAACAGAATTCCCAAGAATGTGCACTTCTTTCCCCACTCCTTTGTCTTCTACTCCCCCCCCCCTTCCCGGCACTTTCTGTTACATGTGCATGAATGTAACCATGGTTAATGCAAACCAAGTACCTTTGTAAACCAGAGATTTGTAGCCATGATTTGAAGTGGGTTTGCAAACCCTTTTTGGTTTATGATAACTATAGTTTCTTATTGTATGTTCCTATGCTAAATGCTCTAAATTGTTTTTTTAAACTCAGGGTGGTTTGAAGAGAGCATCTTTCCCTCATGATACCCCCAGTCCCAACATTATTAGAGAAGCATGGAAAGTGACCATGTAGAAACAGCAACTTAAGTCATGCAAGAATCTCATGCAATATGATACAATAGCATTTGCATGATTCTCTGGTTTTGCAGATGTTGGCTTAGTTAAGCAAATATCAAAGAGGTCAAGGTACTCCTTTTTGTTTGTATAATACAGCCAGCTGTGGTTACAAGTACAATTTAATTAAATATGTAAGAGGATTGTAATTGGTTTCCTATACTTAATGTTAACTCTTGGCAGTACCTTTTCATACTAAAGGTTTTTTTAAAAAAATTACAATAGCAAACATTATCAAAAGTGAATGTTTTTAATGGCCTAAAGAACCATCCCCCCGCCAAGCAAAATATATTAGCATATTATTTATCCAATGAACCACATTTACAAAATTATTAAAATTACTAGATAGTAATAACATCATAAAAACTGCAATGAGAATGAACTTAACAGGAAAAACCATCTCTACTTCTGTGAGAATTTTATGTACCCTTTTGGGACTATTCAGAGGGAAACAACCGGGAACCCACAAGGACTTGTGGGGGGTTTCTCATTTTCCCTTCCCCACTATTTCTTCTTTTCCTTCCTTTTCCTGCTGCCTTCTCTCCTGCGCACCCACCAGCCAATCTACCTTCTTGTACTTGAAGGGCTGTCATATAGAGGATACTGCCGAGATGTTTTCTGTTGCCCCAGAAGGTTGGACCAGAACCAACGGGTTGAAATTAAATCAAAAGAGTTTCTGTTTAAACATCAGGAAGAACTTTCTAACAGTTAGAGCAGTTCCTCAGTGGAACAGGCTTCCTCGGGAGGTGGCAGGTTCTCCTTCACTGGAGCGTGTTTAAGCAGTTTAGATGGCCATCTGTCAGGAATGCTGATTCTATGACCTTAGGCAGATCATGAGAGGGAGGGCATCTTCTGGGCATGGAGAAGGGGGTCACTGGGGTGTGGGGGGGAGGTAGTTGTGAATAGGAGGTTGGACTAGATGACCTTGGTGGTCCCTTTCAACTCTATGATTCTACCTTTACCTGCCCCCCTGGTCTTCAGCTTTTTCTCCTTCCCTGTCCTTGGCGGCCTTTACCCAGGAAAACTATGGCCTAGTTGGACAGTGCCACTCCCCAGGCTGTGCCCAGTTATATCGTGGGGAACTCAAGGACTTTTGAGGGGACCTCTTTTCCCCCTGTATTACCTTCACCATACTAAGCACAGTGGGAGCAGGAATAAGAAGGAAGTGGAGTTGGATCAAATGATTTAAAGGCATGACAGGGGGCTAGCAAAGGTTGGGGGAGTAGCAGCTGGAGCCATGGAGGGGAATAGAGCCAGTTTGGGGAGGTGGGCTACAGGGAGGGGAAGTAAAAAAATTCCCCCTCCCTGGAAGTCATTTCAGGTCCCCAGTTTGTAATAATAATAAAAAAGCACCAAGCAAAGTGCGAAACAAACTGTGTCTTGTCCCCTCTTTGCCCTCTTGCCCTATGTATCATGGCTATACCCCTTCCACTATGAAAAGAGACTGCAGTGAAATTGGCAGGGGAATAGAGAGGGGAATGGAGATTGCAAGTCAAGGGCCATAAAATAGTTGGGCCATGTTTTCACTGATGGTTTGGATAAACTGATTGTCAAGTGCTGTTTGGATCTGAGAGAAATGCTGTGTAAACAGACTCTTCTTCCTGAGTGTGTGCCAGACAGAAACAGTGGACTTAAAACTTGTGCCTCTGTGTCATCTTTTTATTCTTAGATGAATCAACCTAAGATTTGAACACATGCCCATTTAGACAAAAGCAGGTTTTTTGGGACTGTTTTTGAACGGGAGGTGCTTCATTTTTTGAGCCTGGGTAGAAAAGGAAAAGTTGCTGGCTGAATGCTATGGTTGGCACAGAGTCCAGACCACTTTTGGCAGTCAGGAGGCTGCCTAAGTGAAGTAAACGTTCTGGCTTTTTATCACAGGATGTAATGAGGAAAAAGCAGATCATATTTACATAGCAGGCAAGCATTTTAATCACACTAACTTCTGTCTCTTTCTATGTAAAACAAGGTTAAGTTGGGAGGTAGTGAGGTAAGATATTTTGGATTTTTTTATTTTAGTAAGTCTACTTTTTAAAAAAAAATCTAAAAGAAATGAGGTATGTTCTACAAGAATCTTGTTTAGTTTGGAGGAAGAGGTAATTACAGTTCTGCTCAGTCTCAGAGATTAATGTATAGCAGTTTGTAGCTTGAACCCTGATCCTAAATGTTTGATAAGCTTATCTGTCTGAAATAATGATCCTGTAAGGGTGGAACAATATCATGCTTTGGAACGTCGTATTGGTACAATGGTCAAAGTATGTTAGATTATAGGTAAGGACCTTGTCAAAGGCTGACCTAAGCATACTTATTATTTCCCACTGATCTTTATTGTGAGTAAATGTAGACTTGGATCTACTGGATCCTGTGGTCAGGATTTCTACATGCAGAGTGTGACTTTTTCAGCTGCCGCTACAACCTCAAATGCCCCCCCCCCCATATATTACTTTTTGGGGAAATAAGACCCCCAAGAGCACCATTTTTGGGAGCATTTTGGACTGAAGTGGGAGGGGAAAGGCAAGAAAGTCAATTTTTGAAGGTGAAATACTCCAATGGAGCCAAGCCGTATTTAGGATGGTGTTTCTAGGTATCTTGGAAATACAGAACTGGTTGAATTATTTACTTTTATTTTATTAAAAATCAGCCTTTGCTTGGATTCTGGCCATCTTCTTAAACTGAGTTCTTCTGTGCTAATGCTTAAGTTGCTTGGTGTTCTGGTAACGTTAACAAGATTTCAGGGGGTTTATTTCTAAGCTTAAAATACCCCCAAAGTCCAAATTTGACACCAATTAATTTGTATTAGTCTGTTGGAATATTTAAAATGGTTATTTGTATACTCTTCAGGAAAAAGCAATGATTTTAATACACATATATTCAGCATTAATTATTTCTTCCAGGTGAAAAGGAACGGTCTATCTCAGACTATCAGCCAAGAGGAAAGAAAAAGACAAGAGGTATTTGAATGGACTAAGCACATAATCATTAATTAGCACAAGGCTTTAATATGCATGCTTTCAGGAGGTCAGCCTTATGGTTTCCTATTCCATTTCCTCTCCTCTCTATTATGGTACTGTGGTGCCTTTTAATCCAGACCCTGGAGATATGAAACATGTTAGAATGAAAGCTGCTGAGGGATGTATAAACACATCAGTATCTGGTATGCGCCCTGACCTGGATTGCCCAGGCTAACCTGATCTCGTCAGATCTTAGAAGCTAAGCAGGGTCAGCCCTGGTTAGTATTTGGATGGGAGACCACCAAGGAATACCAGGGTTGCTGTGCAGAGGAAGGCACTGGCAACCCACCTCTGTTAGTCTCTTGCCATGAAAACCCCCAAAAGGGGTCGCCATAAGTCGGCTGCGACTTGACGACACTTTACATCTGATATGCAGTAAGTATCTAATGATCAGAGGTCCAGATGAAAAAGGATGAGCTGTCTTGATTGGAGTGTTTCCCAGATCACTCAAATGCATGAGCCTTTCCATTACCTGAGGTGTGGTAAGTATAAAAACGCTTTACACATAACCCTGCCATACTTCTGCAGTTCAAGGTATTTACTTCTGAACCAGTTGTGTGACTGTCATCCTCACATTCCGTTCTGGACACATTTTCAGGTTGTGAGAGGATGCCATCTGTTTTCTACAGTATAACATGAGGAGTGATCCTAAAAATCTCCTGTTTTCTCCTCCTCAACCCTCTCCTCTATTCTGTAGAGGCTTCTGCTGCACTGTTGATGAATATGGACAATCTCCACCTCCTTTTGGCTTGAGCAACACCTGAAGAGAGCTGCCCCTCAGGTCAATCAGTCCTGCTAATTCAGTGCAAGAGCATAAGGAAGGACCTAAAGATCCTTTTTGTGAGTGTAAGTTACCAGATTTTTAAGTCGAATATAGTCAGCGTTAGAGAACACATGGAGACTTTGTAGCTGACAGAGAAGAGTCAGAGCTTGGGGCAGTTCTTTTCAGCCCCAGTTCAAGCCAAAAGGAGAGGAGCCTTCCAGTGGAGTGAGGAGAGCCTGACAAAATAGTGAAAGGTTAACCCTAGCGGGGTGGTAGAATTAACTGCATACATTCAGGTTGCAAACAGTTAATTCCTGCTTTGAATGATCCTTAGCATTAAAAAAAAAACTCAATGAAAATAGAAAACTTCCATAATTCTTCACTTGAAGTCAGAAATGGGTCAAATGGTTTTGCCTTCTCACTATTGCCTCTTATAGTTCCCACCTGTTCTTCACTTGTAGTTCCCACGTGTTCAGCCAGGGTGGTGTAGTGGTTAAGAGCAGTGGTTTGGAGCGGTGGAGTCTGATATGGAGAACTGGGTTAGATTCCCACTCTGGCAGAGGCTTATCTGGAGAACTGGATTTGTTTTCCCACTCCTACACATGAAGCCAGCTGGTGACCTTGGGCTAGTCACACTGTCTCAGCCCCATCTACTTCACAGGGGAAGGGAAGGTGATTGTAAGCTGGTTTGATTCTTCCTTAAGTGGTAGAGAAAGTCGGCATATAAAAACCAACTCTTCTTCTTCTCACAGTCCATTGGAAGAAGGGATAACCCAGCTGGATGGGGCAGATATCAAGGCATACATGACATGTGGCTTGGGGTGGGGGGAAACAACAATGATAGCTGCTTGAGAGGAAGAGAGCCCGAAAGAGTTTTTGAGGAATGATGTTGGGAACAGGTTGGCTGCTGAGAGTATCTGGGAAAGATGTGGGCCTTGATGTTTCTTTGCTCTGTAGCCAGAGGTTACAGAGTAAGTACCAGTGGGGAATGAGAATACTCTCCTATGGTATACCCAGAAAGTATCTCCAAAGATTTCAAAAAGAATGAAAAATAATAGTAGGTAGGGCTTGGGATAGGTAGTATGAGCACCATTTCACTTGTGAGAGTGGATTGTTTAAGGGCATATAGGATGGAATTATGAAGTGTTGTTGATTAGTCCATCATTCTCCGTGGTGTGCTAAGCTGAGGAGAACTAAGTAGGCTGGCCTAAATATTAGGAACCTTTTTTTCCTTCAAACCACGATCCAATTAAATGCACCTGAATCTTCCAGTGCCATATGCAAAGCTTCAGTACACATTTGGTCTCTAAAGAGTTCTACAAAGCATTCATAAGCTGTCAGGCTTTAGACATCTGTCTTCATTGATGCCATGCAAATTAAGTATATTCTATTTCATACTGTTGCTCATGGGGGCCGTCACTTATCTTCACTAAGAAATAATAATTGGTAAATATGTTCTCATTGTTCATCTCTGATTAGTCTCACTAGATTATACAGTAAGCTCAAACATTTCTTCTTTTTATTTTCAGCTAATCAAGTATTCTGAGAGCTGTTGGAAACTTATTTTCATTTCAGAGTAGATATAAATGGCCAACCCATATCCCATTTTGACTTTCAAACTGGTATGCTTATCCTTGATTTTCTCAGCTGAGAAGGAATCAATGAAGGCTGTCATCAGAACTGGGAACAAAGAATCTTTAAATAGTGTGGAGAAGACCAGGGCTCAGATGTCCTTTCTCTGAGCAAAAAAGAACAGATTGAAACAAATTAGTCACGGAACTCTGCAGCTCTTTTTAGGCAATCCTTTCCTCATGATTGCAGCTAAGGGGACAAGGGTAGCAGAAATTTGAAGGCAAGAAGATTTGTGAGAAACTTGCAGTTTAGCACTAAGGCTTCTTCCATTCCCTACAGTCATTTATACAAAGAAGAGCACATATCTTTCCTTGTGTTTGCTTGCAAAGTGTAGCCTTCTTAAACAGTAATAGAACTGCTTATGCAGTTTATGAGTGTGATGCAGTGATATATATGGCAGCTAAAATGACTAACCTGACGCTATCATACTTTGGTCGCATCATGAGAAGACAAGACACACTGACAAAGACAAAAATGCTAGGAAAAGTAGAAGGCAGTGGAAGAGAGGAAGACCCAAAATGAGATGGGTTAACTCAGTTTGCAAGACTTGAGCAAGGCTGTTAACAATAGAACATTTTGGAGGTCATTAATTCATAGGGTCGGCGTAAGTCAGAAGCGACTATCGACTATCACACACACACATGGCAGATTTGAGGGCTGGCAGCCCCGTGGCTCAGAGTGTTAAGCTGCAGTACTGCAGTCAAAAGCTCTGCTCACGACCTGAGTTCAATCCCGATGGACGTCGGTTTCAGGTAGCCGGCTCAAGGTTGACTCAGCCTTCCATCCTTCCGAAGTCGGTCAAATGAGTACCCAGCTTGCTGGGGGTAAAGGGAAGATGACTGGAGAAGGCACTGGCAAACCACCCCGCAAACAAAGTCTGCCTTGGAAACGTCGGGATGTGATGTCACCCCATGGGTCAGGAATGACCCGGTGCTTGTACAGGGGACCTTTACCTTTACCTATAGTTTAAAAGATGTTGGTAGTGCAAACCATACCAGAATCCAATTGGAATGTCAGCAGATCTTTGTATGCACAACAGCTCAATACATCTTTTACATTAATGGTAATATTCTACTTGAATCGAACCTCACTATCAAGTACTCTAGCATCATCTTGAACTGAGTAAAGTAAAAACAGCAGCGAAGAAGGATGATAGGCAGTACAGTGTAGGATTTGGCAGGCATGGGTTTGTGTGGGTGGCTATATGTGCATTCTGGAGACTTACCCTTTTCCTTTTCAGCCAGCTGACCTTTTGTAAAACTTCTAGGACAGCTGCTTTCCACTGCTTTCAAGGAGCTGAATCTTTAACTGTCAAGAAATTCTTGTGTCCCTAGAGAGGTTTTGCATTACTTGGGAGTTTGTTTATACAAAGTTTTCCAACAAAACCAATGGATTTCTCTTTTTGTTTTTCAAAAAAGACTTTAGTGTTCTGTATGATAATGCTGTAGAATTTTCCTAGATTCCCAGAAAGGGAAACAGTTTTTGAGATATCACCTTTTTAATGTTTCCCAACACTGGAACAAACATAACCATTTTTCATTTTATAGCAGCTTAAGTATGGAATGTTCTTTAAAATTCTTACCAGTATTATTCTCACCACACACATCTGAGATGGATTAGAGTGTAACCAGCCTGTTGTCACCCAACTGACTTCATACCTTGTAAAAAGGGTTTTTTGATATCCAAATCCTGGCACTGGAATAAGGGCCTATAGTGAACCAGTCAATATGAGACAAAACCATGGATTATTTAATTAAAAACAACAACACTACAAACACCTGGCCATGGCTCAGTGCAATATCATTCTGATGTGTATGTATGCTAATTTTAAACATTTGCATCAGCCTTGCACTTTTTTTTAAACCAAAGTACACTCTAAATCTGGCATGTGTGACATGGCCATGAAGTGGCATTCCTTTTATGGACCTTTGAAACATGGGTTCAAGGTACAGTTAAAGGAACACAATACAGTAACAGTTATGAAGCTAAGCAGGCCTAGGCTTGGTCAATGCTTGGATAGGTGGCTTTCTAGGAACCCTGTCCAATAGTTCCTTAAATTCCATGAGGAAAAATGGTGGCACATAAATGAAATAATTAAAAAGTTCAGGAAACCTGGAGTGTTCTTTAATAGAGCAGTCCCAGGACAGGAGTTTTAAAACTAGGGTGTATTTGTCTGATGCCCATTATGAATAGATGCTACTAGGATATAATTTGCCATCTAAAGCCAAAATAATTGACTTTAGTGTGTGTTTCTCATCATGCAGGCTATATTTGAAGTAATATCTTCAGAACATTCATATTTGCTCAGCCTGGATATTCTGATACGGATGTTTAAAAACTCTAAAGAACTCAGTTCTACAATGACCAAAACGGAAAGCCATCACCTTTTCTCCAATATTGCCGATGTCTGTGAAGCAAGCAAGAAGTAAGTGTTAAAACAGAGATGCCCTTTTTCTTTTCTGTGAAAGCAATTGATTTATTCAAGACAAGTATAATTTTTTAAAAAGAGACGAATGTACATTCTTTGTAAAGAAATGTAATCTTTTGTGGTAGCAACTGAATGAGTGAACTGTAATCTGTACCATCAGGATCCATTTATCAGTTGAGTGTGCATAGGGAAAGCTAGTGGGCATGACCATTCCCCGCCATTCCTCCATATCTACACTCTCACCCTTCCTATTTGGTCAAATGATTTGAATAGCTTGACTGAATAGAGGGGTTGGCTGAATGGTGGCATGGGAAGTGTTTTCCCATCTCCCATTCCTGGTGGGGTAGGGATTGCTCTGTCTACAGGTGCTTCACCCTCATAGGGAAGAATCAAGTCCTCTGTCTGCAGCTGGAGCTTGGCTTACTGTTTTGATATTCCAGTTCAAACTGCCAAAGAAACAATACTGAAGTGGTTTTAAAGTGAATTGGTTTGTCTCATCAGCCGTGGGAGCTGCTACAGTGGAAACATAAAGGCAAAGTTCCAGGTGACTCTGTTTTTTTTCCTCATGTGAACATATCACGTGTCAATCTGAGCCTTTGTTTGCCATCTTATGGTCATTTCTGTGCTTTTAAGACTTGTAGATATCAGTGGCCCTTACTGGGTGTAAGATTGCAGTTAAAACTAAAAAAAATGCAGTTCTTAAAAATATAATTTATATTTTTAAATGGTTGATCTAGCCATCATCTAGCCATTCCTTTTAATCAGCTAAAATGCCTTAAAAGAGTGCTTTCATAGAGAATGTTGTATGTTTTTTTTAAAAAAATTAGGTCCATAAACAATGGGTTTACTAATGTGTTGCTACAAGTCATTAGGTTTTTAAAACAGTTTCCTGTCAACTGATAAAGTACTGCAAAATCAAGTAGTGTTTAAAGCTTTGACAGCTTTCTTTAATTAAGCGATTTCTGGTTTGGAATATCCATATCTTTTCTGGGCCTAAACTAAACAAGTAGTCTCTTCCAAATACTTAGAGATCTGTGGGAATAAAATGTACTCAAGTGTCAATGATTCTGTTGTACTTTAGTGACTGAAAACTGGTGATTGTGAAATTTTTATATTTCCTGATGCTCATCTTTCAAAACAAGTTTGGGGAATAGTTTGTTCATCCTTCACATTGTGTTCTGTTATCACATGTCTCTCTGTGTGTGTTGTTCCTCATTCAGTTTTAAAATCTTTCTTAGACTGTACTTCAGAATTGGGAGTGCCAGTATGGTCTAGTGGTTAAGAGGGGTGGACTCTAATCTGGAGAACTGGGTCCAATTCCCCACTCCTCCACATGAAGCCTGCTGGGTGACCTTGGCCAGTCACAGTTCTCTCAGAATTCTCTCAGCCCACGCGGAGGCAGGCAATGGCAAACCACCTCTGAATGTCTCTTGCCTTGAAACTTCAATGGGTTTGCCATAAGTCAGCTGTGACTTGACGGCAGTTTCCACTGCCAATTCAGAATTACAGTGCATTCCTGGAGCGGGTTAAATGCTCTAAAGAGCCAGTGTGACCCCCTACACCAGCATCAGTGCCACTTGTGCCATGTAAAGTGGCACAGATGCTGGCATTGGGGCCCTTACACCGGTCCCCCTGGACCACAGTGGCACGGCCGTCGGACACCAGCACAGCCTCATGCCAGCGGTCTCCCAGCATACGCTCCTGCACCGGCATCCTGGGAAGCATTCCCAGGTGGGGGGGTGGAGCTGCCATTAGACAGCCTCCTAACCCCTTTCATGCTGGGAATGCCCCCTAATGTAACAGCGTTGCTGCGACATCATTTTTGGTGGTGCAGCACCGCTTTTTGCAATGGGGCATTTCCCCCCATTTTGGGGTTTTTCTCCCTGCAGCGGCCACAAAATCTCTGTGAAGACATCATGGCAGTGCTGTGGCCACGTCATCCCTGGCCGCTGCGGGTTTAAGGAATGGGCTGTATGTCTTCTTATTAGTGTACATATTTATTTAGTCTATAATGTAAAGCTCTTTTTTTCTTGTGAGCAATGGGGTGAATCTGAAGTGCCAGGGGTACTTTGACCTCTGTCTTTGACCTCTACACTGGTATAGGGTTCCAATGCCAGGTTTACATAGGTGTGGTATTGGCATGGCATTATCCTGATATATCTCTATGTTACTTTGGCATGGACTGAGGCTTCATTTGTTTGAATTTCCAGAATGGCTTTGGGACTGAACCTTTACTTTACTTTTATTATTGTTACGGTCTTTGACCAGTAAAATGCATATTCACACATAAAAAACGAATTCAAGTGAAGAAGAAAACAATTTTCAGTAGGGCAATACTAGAAGACTAATTCATGATACTAGTAAGACCATTTTACCACTTGTATAATTCCAATGACAATGGAGTCTATTTATAAATCTATAAAAGCTGAGCTGGGGACTACAGGCAGGGGTAAGTTTAAACTTTGCCTTTCTTAAAACGCTGGGAAGCCTAACTAAACTGAGAATTTTATTGAGGTTTGTTGGGAGAGGGTTGTGATTGTTGTGCCAGTGGGTGATTAAGATTGATTGCTGCCTGAAAGCTTGATTGTTACCTTATTAAGTGGGGTTGTTGTGATTGGAGCTTGTGTGTGAGAGGTGGGGGCTGTGAGCATTTAAATTCCAAGGCTCCTCCTCGCCAGGGCTCTTGCCCTGTGGCTGTTAGCCTGTGGATTGTGACTGGGGATATGAAGGGTGAGTATAAAATCTTGTTATCTTGGCAGAGTAATTCTCTCAATCCAGTTGTAGTACCGAGCAACTTGAATATCTATGTGAATTAGCAGCAGATAGCTGCAGGGCAAGGAACTTGGGCACTCAGTTCTTATTTGGTACAGCAAGAGTGCAAGAGAGTAAAGGGCAGGGTTACAACACCAAAGAATAATATAATAATTAATTAATAAAATACCATTTATGAAGGTAGAAAGCCAGCAAAGGTCGGGGGCGGGGCTATCCAGTGTGCTGCATGGAGTGTCACATGTATGATTATCTGCCTGCTGGACAGAAGTCGTGGGTGTGTGCTCGGTGCAGGGAGCTCCTGGCTCTCAGGAAACGAGTTCACTTCCTTGAGGCCAAGGTAGTTCAACTGGATGAGCTGAGGCAGGCAGAGAGAGAGGTGACTAAAGACTCCGGGGATGAAATAGTCACATCCCAGTCCCAAGATGATGGCAACCTGCCAGTCACGGATGATGGAGCCCTTGGGGAAGGAGGCCATCTCACTGAGGTAGGGGATGTGGTACCTTAGAAGGGACCTCTTCCTTAGTGGATGAACAGATATCCTCTCGTACCGAGGATATGCCTCAGAGGGGAGGGGGGCTTCTTGTAGTGGGGGATTCAATCCTTAGGAATGTAGATAGCTGGGTTTCTGGTGGGTGCATGGACCGCATGGAGACTTGCCTGCCTGGTGCGAAGGTTGCGAACATTACCCGTCAAATAGGTAGTCTGGTAGATAGTGCTGGGGAGGAGCCAGTGGTTGTGGTTCATGTTGGCACCAACGATGTGGGGAAATGTAGTCTGAAGGTCTTGGAATCCAAATTTAGGCTGCTAGGCAAGAGACTAAAAGGACCCTCCAAGGTAGCTTTCTCAGAAATGCTGCCTGTTCCATGTGCAGGACCAGCTAGGCAGGCACAGTTGGTGAGTCTCAATTCGTGGATGAGACGGTGGTGCAGGGAAGAGGGCTTTAAATTTGTAAGGAACTGGGCAACATTTTGGGACAAGCTGGGCCTGTACAAAAGGGAAGGGCTCCACTTGAATCAGGATGGAACCAGACTGCTGGCGCATAATATAAAAAAGGTGGCGGAGCAGCTTTTAAACTGAACCTGGGGGGAGAGCCGACAGGAGCTAAGAAGCATCCGGTTTGGGCAAACTCAGTGCACATGGACAAAGGGAAAATTGCTTCAGAATGTTCACATCGGAATTACTTAGACATGAAAGGGAATGGAAAAATAATAATGGATAGTCACTTAAAAATGCCCAAAGGCTCATGCCAGGCAAGTCGAAAGAGAGAAACAGTGTGGAGGTGTTTCTATGCTAATGCTAGAAGCCTCCAAGCAAAAATGGGGGAATTAGAGTGCATGGTTTTAAGAGAAAACATAGATATAGTGAGCATTACAGAAACCTGGTGGAGGAGAATTAGAGTGCATGGTTTTAAGAGAAAACATAGATATAGTGAGTGTTACAGAAACCTGGTGGAGGGGAGAGAACCAGTGGGATACAGTCATCCCTGGTTACAAACTGTATAGAAATGACAGGGAAGGGCATATTGGAGGGGGTGTTGCTATGTATATCAAGGAAGGCATAGTGTCTAATAAGCTAGAGACCCTAAAAAGGGCAGACTCATCCACAGAATCCTTATGGGTGATAATTCCAGGCCCCAAAGGAGATTTAGTACTGGGGACGTTCTATCGCCCCCCCCCCCCGACCAAATCGCTCAGGGTGATCTTGAGATGGAGAATGAAATTAGGGAAGCATGTAAAGGTAATGAAGTATTAATAATGGGAGACTTCAACTTCCCTCATATTGATTGGATAAATGTATGGTCCAGTCAGGCCAAAGAGATAAAAAATTTAGACATCCTAAATGACTGTGCCCTCGAATAGTTGGTCATGGACCCAATCAGAGGAGAGGTGATCCTGGATTTAATACTCTGTGGTGTTGCCAGTGACTTAATGCGGGATGTGGATGTAGTTGAGCCAGTTGGCAATAGTGATCACAATGGCATCAAAAATTTTTAAATAATTTTTATTAATATAATTGAAAGGGTACAGGAAAAAATAGGGAGGGATAAACGTATGCAAGTATAAAAACAATACAGTAATAAAAAATGCTCAAATATATATTGTGTGACTTTCTCTATACTAAAAGAAAATTATAACAAAATGTCATTCTATTATTCCATTATTCTACCTCTATTAATATTCTGTTATATATCAAATTTAATTTATATGTAAGTAGGAAAGTGACTGGGAAATCTCACACAATTACCTTTGACTTTAAAAGAGGGAACTTCTCTAAAATGAGAAAACTGGTAAAGAGGAAGTTGAAAGGAGCAGTTAGGAGGGTTAAATCTCTTGAAAAGGCTTGGGGGTTACTCAAGTCCACATTACTAGAGGCTCAGCTAGCTTGTATACCGCAGGTCAGGAAAGGTAGTAATAAGTCCAAGAAGTCACCACCATGGCTAACGGGTAAGGTGAAGGAAGCAATTAGAGAAAAAAAGTCTTCCTTCAGAGACTGGAAGGTTTGCCCAAACGAGGCGAACAGAAGCAAACACAAACTTGCACAAAGGAAATGCAAGCAGATAATTAGAGATGCAAAAAAAGATTTTGAGGGGCTTATTGCTAAACACATCAAACAAACAATAAGAAATTTTTTAAGTATATTAGGAGTAGGAAACCAGCTAGGGAAGCGGTTGGACCATTGGATGACAATGGGAGTAAAGGCACTCTAAGGGAGGATAAAGCGATTGCTAAAAAACTAAATGAATTCTTCTCATCTGTCTTCACTGTTGAAGATACAGGGCAGATTCCTTCTCCTGAACAGAGATTTTGGAGAGGGGGAAATGAGGAACTGAGGCAAATAGTGGTAACAAGGCAGGAAGTCCTAGAACGTCTAGACAAACTGCAAACTAACAAGTCACAGGGACCAGACGGTATTCATCCTAGAGTTCTTGAAGAACTCAAATGGGAAATTGCTGAACTTCTAACAAAGATATGTAATATGTCCCTTCGATCAGCCTCTGTACCAGAGGACTGGAGAATGGCCAATGTAACACCCATTTATAAAAAAGGTTCCGGGGGGACCCAAGAAATTACAGGCCAGTTAGCTTAATGTCTGTTCTGGGTAAATTAGTGGAAAGCATTATTAAAGATAGAATTGTCAAGCATATCGAAGGGCAAGGTCTGCTGGGCAAAACCCAACATGGCTTCTGTACGGGTAGGTCCTGTCTCACTAACCTATTAGATAGCATCAATAAGCATGTGGACAGGAATGAGCCTGTGGATATTGTGTATTTGGATTTCCAAAAAGCTTTTGACAAAGTCCCCCACCAAAGACTGCTAAGCAAACTTCATAGTCATGGGATAAGAGGACAAGTCCTCTTATGGATTGAGAGCTGGCTGAAAAATAGGAAGCAGAGAGTAGGAATCAATGGTCAGTTCTCACAATGGCAGGATGTGAGCAGTGGGGTGCCTCAGGGATCTGTGTTGGGACCGGTGCTTTTCAACCTGTTCATCAATGACCTGGAGTTGGGGTTAAACAGTGAAGTAGCCAAGTTTGCAGATGACACCAAATTATTTAGGGTGGTTAAAACAAAATCGGACTGTAAAGAGCTCCAGAAGGATCTCTGCATACTGGAAGAATGGACATTAAAATGGCAAATGAGATTCAATGTCAGTAAGTGTAAAGTGATGCATATTGGGGCAAAAAATCCCAACTTCACATATACACTGATGGGATCTGTTCTGGCCAACAGACCAAGAAAGGGATCTTGGGGTGGTAGTGGATAGCTCAATGAAGATGTCAACCCTGTGTGTGGCTGCTGTAAAAAAAGGCAAATTCCATGCTGGCCATAATTAGATGAGGAATAGAGAATAAAACTGCTGATATCATACTGCCCTTGTACAAATCTATGGTGAGACCACACTTGGAATACTGTGTCCAGTTCTGGTCACCACACCTAAAAAAGGATATTACAGAGCTTGAGAAGGTGCAGAAAAGAGGAACAAAAATTATTAGGGGACTAGAGCAACTGTCCTATAGGGAGTGGTTAGGATGCTTAGGGCTGTTTAGCTTGAAAAGAAGGCGGCTGAGGGGTGACATGATAGAGGTCTATAAAATTATGCATGGTTTGGAGAGAGTGGACAGGGAGAAGTTTTTCTCCCTCTCCCATAATACTAGAACACGGGGTCATCTGCTACAGCTGGAGGGTGAGAGATTCAAAACAGATAAAAGGAAGTATTTTTTCACACAATGCATAGTTAAATTGTGGAACTCCCTGCCCCAGAATGTGGTGATGGCTGCCAGCTTGGAGGGCTTTAATAGGGGAGTGGACATATTCATGGAGGAGAGGGGTATTCATGGCTATTAGTTGGAATGGATACTAGTCATGCTGCATACCTATCCTCTCTAGTATCAGAGGAGCATGCCTATTATTTTGGGTGCGGTGGAACACAGGCAGGATGATGCTGCTGCTGTTGTCTTGTTTGTGGCTTCCTAGAGGCACCTGGTTGGCCGCTGTGTGAACAGACTGCTGGACTTGATGGGCCTTGGTCTGATCCAGCAGGGCCTTTCTTACGTTCTTACGACTGAACCTGAAAAAAATGTGTCTTCATATCTAAATCTAGTCAGAACTTCTACATGTTGATCACTTAGTTATTCATATTAGTTACTATAATTCAATTTATAATATGATGGAAAGAGAGGCAATTATATTTTTTCTTACTTTGAGAGCTTATGTTACTTGAAAACAATCAGATAAATTGGACAGCTCTGTTTACTTTGCCTTTTTGTATTCTTTGTATGAAATTAATTTTCTGCTTTTCAAATGAGATTTAAGATATTGTAAAGCAAATACAACATTTACTCCAGGATACCCTTTAATACCTTAAATGGAGTAAAATTATTGAAAGCATGGCTCTCTTGCCAGATATAGGCAAGCAGCTTTCAAAATCTCCCTTAAAAACTGAATAGTATCATTCATCTGGCAATTACTCTAGCTGATTGCTAACACAATAAATATATTTTGTCATTTGTCGTTCCTGTGGCATTTTTTCTTTTGGACCAGCTCTGTTGCTTGGTTTCTGGCCCAGAAGATACTGACTCTTGCCTGCCCTTCAAGTATTAGTTTCTATCACTTTTCCTAGTTACCAGTTAGCTCTATATATTCATTTTTCTTTAAGAGCTTTGAGCAGGTAACCAAATAAGGTATTTTGTTTAAATAAGCTTTAATAAGCATAACTACAAGTAAAATAAAAATTAACTGAATCGATAGAGACCTTGGGAGGTTTTAAATGCTGCTTTGCTTCTTTAAAATTAATATAACTTCTAGTTAATTGTTTTATTGCATTAATTCATTTTAATAATTTATTAATTTAATTTTTTCATTATCACAAATATCAAAGTATAATACAAGTTTATATAAAAATGATATATCATCATTAATTTTTAGTATAGCCTTCTTTGCAGCCTCTACTGTTTCGCTTATATAAATCCACCCCCCTCAGGACTACCATATTTTACATTGTCAGTAATCCGTACTGGGGCAATTTCTGCTGAAGAACAGAATTCTGATATTCCATCATAGATGCCGATATCAAAATTGCCTCCCACCTTTGCAACTACCTTTGAAGGATAAAAAAAGTCAATAGATCCAGACAGGGGTCTCTCACATAATGTGCAATTAGAGACTTCATGTTTATCACTGTGAAACAGATTGAATTGATCAGTAACCTCCAGTGAGTTTCATTGGTAGGCAGAGCTTTTAATCTTAGACTCTGTGAAATACAGTCCAAACTTCTGGCCACTGGGAGATCTGAGACTGTATCTGACTTAAAGAAAAATTCTTCAAAAGCAGCTGCAAATGGGGACGTAGTTTTCAAACAAGTTGCCTACTTTGGCTGCTGTTCAGAGTCCCTTTGAATGCAAGAAAAGGTTTGCAACACACACCAAGGCTTTCTCACCACTCTTAATGTATTGGATGCTGCTGTTGATGTTCCACCAAGTATCAGAGGTGGCTAAAATGGTATTTGGCTGCTTTTGGAAAAAACTATTTTGAATCCCTGGATGCCTAGCCCTTACCACATATCCCCCTGGCTTAGTCTTTGAACATTTCAATTACAGTCAAGGGTCTGCATCTATAGAGGGAGGTAAGGTGATACTTAAAGTATTTGTAGAAATATAAGTTCCACATGGTTGATTCCGGTGCTTTCATTCCAAGCAATCACTTTCAGTATTAAGCCATACAGTGTTTCTCAGCTTTCTCTTTCTACTTTGTCAGTGCTGGGGTCCAAATGCTTTGGGCTCCCATTTAGCTTATGGTTTATTTTTTTTTTTACTTGAGACATCTGCATCACTCAGCCTGTGGCCTCAGTAGGCCTCGTTCAGTGAAGATCTGTTTTCCTCATAGCACTTTAGAGCATTTCTGTCACCACAGTATTTTCAAAAGAGAAGGGGGAAAAATGGTTGCTGTGGTATAGCGGTACATTGTACTACCTAGTCAAAACAAAGCCTGGTTTATGTTTTCGAAAATCACATTTGTATTCCAAGCCAATCAAATTGCAGGATCAGTATATAGTATCACAATAGGGCTAATATTATGTTGGTCTGATTTTATTAATCAGAGCTTCTTGTAATACTGGTTGAGTATTGCTTATCCAGACATCCGATATCCGAACTTTCCCGAAAACCGAACCTTTTGAGTCGGCATGTAGGCATTACTTACAGGCCCTCAGTAGTGACATTGATGGTTCAATGTACACAACGTTATTAAAAATACTGTTTAAAATTACATTTAGGTTATGTGTATAAAGTATATATATAAAACATATATGAATTTCATGTTTAGACTTGGGTCCCATCCCCAAGATATCTCATTTATGCATATGCAAAAAATCCAAAATATTCCAAAATAGACTGCTGGTCCCAAGCAGTCTGGATATGGGATTCTTGACCTGTATACAAAGTACGTCAGCGGAGGAAGTGGGACAGTCCCTGCTAGTTGGCTAGCAGAAGCTATGATTATCTGAGTTTTTCTCCTTTGCTCGTAGGTACTTAAAACCTGAGTGTGCACAAAGGTATCTCTGGTGGAGTGGAAGAGTGGGGAAGACCTTGGTAGCTGGCTAGCAGCACCTGAGTAAGATCTGGCTGAGCTGGTTTTTCCTCTACTCACAAGTAGTTTCAGCCTGAATGTGCTCAAAGGCATATGACAAAGGGCTCTTGGTCTTTGGTTCTTAGCCTAGAGCTGGGAGGAAGATCTGATGGCAGAGAGAAGAGGGAAAGACCTGCTCTGGATTCTGAACCCTCCCTATTTCCTGTTTATTTGTTTCTACTATACTTTTGTAAGATGCTTTGAGTCTCGTTTGGGGAGAAAGTGAGATATAAATAAATATTTAAATTAACTATTAATGGCAGATAATACCTAATCTGGACATGGCTATTTTGATTATTGGATTGAATCCTGAAAGTTTTTTCCTCCAGTCAATCTCATCTAATTCTCTTCTTTACTACATTCTTTAGTACATGGGTCTTTTTTCCATGTGGGCCCCATCATGTTTAGCATCACCTTTTTGGTGGCCAAAAAGGACTAGCTCCTCTTTTTCAACAGCAGAAAATCTGGTTGGATCCAACTCAGTATTTTGGCATTTTAGCTTTAGGAAGATCATGATGGGTAGCTGTGTTAGTCTGTTAGTAGAGGTAAAAAAGAACAAAAGTCCAGTAGCGCTTTAAAGACCAGCAAAATGTCTGGTAGCGTATGAGCTTTCATGAGTCACAAATCACTTCTTCAGATACAGCTAGAATGTGATTCTATCTGTCCTTTAGTAGAGAAAAGTGAATTCAGACAACCAATGGCAATAGCATGTAAATGTCAATAGCAGGTAAATGATAATAGCAGGTGTGATTGGATTAGGCGTGATATGCATAGGGGTAATAGGGGTGGTGGAGAAATCAGCATTGGTAATGAGACAGGAATTCCAGATCTCTATTAAGTCCAGGAGAATGCAGTGTCTTGAGCTTCATTATTAGTTGTAATTCAGCAGTCTTTTTCTAGTCTCCTTTTGAAATACCTTTGGAAGAAAGCTGCCACTCTTAAATTAACTACTGAATGTCCTGGAAGGTTAGAAAGAAAGCTGTTTAATAATAAGAAGAGATTTATCAAATCATGAATAGTGTCCATAGAGTAAGGTAACTATTTTCTTCATTTCCCTTAGAATATTAAAATACATGGTCATCTAATGACATTGATGATTAGGAGATTCTGAGTAAACATTTCTTCATGCTTTGCATAATTAACCTGTTGAATTCATTGCCAGCGGGTACGCTGGTGTCATTAGCTTAGAGGTGGAGCATACGATCAACACTTTCCTATGATTCATCTGTAATTGCTATAACACTTCAGACTGCATTGGTGTGTTTTTGTGCATATGAAGAAGAAGAGTTAGTTTTTATATGCCGACTTTCTCTACCACTTAAGGGAGACTCAAACCTTACTTACAATCACCTTCTTTTCCCCTCCCCACCACAGACACCCTGTGAGGTAGGTGGGGCTAAGAGAGCTGTAGCAGAGCTATAACTCGCCCAAGGTCACCCAGCTGGCTTCATGTGTAGGAGTGGGGAAACAAATCCAGTTCACCAGATTAGCCTCTGCTGCTCATGCGGAGGAGTGGGGAATCAAACCCTGTTCTCCAGATCAGAGTCCACCGCTCCAAACCACCACTCTTAACCACTGCACCACGCTGGCTCCATTTCTGTACTGAAGTGATACAATACAGTAATGGTTTGTGTAACTTGACTGTTATCTCTAAAACAGTGATTTACGATCTGAGACAATTGGGGGGGCATTCGGAACTTTGGGGCAAAATGGGTAATTTAAGGATCTTCTCCCCACTTGCAGTAGCTTCTGACAACTAACAGAGATTTATTGGTTTATACCACTCATCCTGCCCTGAGGATAAAATTCTAATTTCTAGTTTTCTCCCCATGCCCTTAAAAAGTGGCACACAGCAAATAGGAGTTCGTCTTAACATTGAAGAGTTGGCCAATGGCAGTCAAGCACAAGAGTCTTTTTGAATGTATGCCTGAGATCTGTCTAGTGTATAGATGTACCTTAAATAGTTATAACTGTATACCTTGTTGGGAGTGCTGTTTCTATTACCTATTTTTTATTTGTGGATGTGGGGCATATTGTTATGTATTTGATAGGTGGGGGAGGTTTGCAGGTTAAGAACCACTGCTCTAAAATAGTATATAACTCATGAGTCCATCAGCCATGATAGCAGAAAATAGAGCCTCTGCATTTAGAGGCAATAAAATTCAGATGTTCTGGACAAAGAACAGGCTATTTTTCTCTCACCAACAAGGTAGGATGGCACCCATCAGATTACTGCTGGAACCAGAGCTGGACAAATGGGTCTACAGCAAGGCAGTTCTTGTATTCATAGTGCTCTTGAGTGTTGGCCAAAGGGCTGACCAGATATGTAGAGTATAGTTTGTTTTCAAAATGATTATTGTTTAACTTATTCCAACTTGAACACGGCTCAGAGAGCTGCATCTCGAAAGGCATTGCAGGTTCTTTAGCCATGTAAAAAGCAGAGAGAAATGATCCAGCTAATTTATGAATAAACTTATTTAATCTAACTTGCTTTTTAAAATGACTCAGAATGGATGCTATGTTTTATACAAAATAAGTCATAAAAAGGAAGTCCAGTCAAAGTGCATTGAGTTCCCTCATCACCTTCCCCCCCCCCAATTTAATGGACTTTGAAGGGTGTGACTCTGTTTAGGATTGCACCATTTGTCATTTAAAGTTTTTCTTTACTTCCTTTTAGTGGAAACTCACTGTACTAGATTACATTTTATTTGTTATCTTGAGTAAACAGAACAGTTACCTCATTGTGCTTTATCAGTCTGCCTGTGTACAGCTTCAGCACCCAGCTAGAGAAAGATTATTTCCTTCTTTAAATTGACAGGAATTTGTTCCACTCTATACAATCTATGAAGGTATTTTTGTCAACAAAAAATGTTGATGCTGGGAGCAAGCAAATAATAAGTAAAACTTTTTCACACTTGGAGACAGAGAGAGATATTGCAGCTTAATTATTATTGTCAGCCAAGCGGTATGTAGGATTTTTAAAGGAAGGATTCCCTGCCTTTCCTCCAAATTATTGGACACATAAGCTGCCACATGCTATCTTGGTAACGGAGCAGTATGCAAGAGGAGCCATCAGCATTCTCATACCTAAAGACCAGGTTGCCAGCTTTCTTCACACACTCCAGCTTTACTAGCCTAGAATTCCGGTTGATGATGTCGTTATGTTCTCAGAATTGAGAACCCTAATTGAACTGACCAGAGAGAAACATTCATCATCATCACAGAAACTTTATTATGCTTTTGTTACAAACACTAAACAGTCTCAAGACAGAAGCATTCCTTTACTGATATCATTCAGCACATACTTTTCATGGCACAGAGAGAAGACTGCATGGATTATGTGAACTTTTTAAGTGGAAGAAGTATACACACAAAGGTATACTTAATTGGATTATCACCTATAAGTTATTTTTTTGCATTTAATAGCCTGTTTTATGACCTTTCAGGTTTTTGTTCTGTTAATGCATCAAACAGTCATGCAACTTCCTATCCTGCCTGGCTGACAATTTCCTTTTTCAAATGGTAGAGGAACCTACAAGGGGCTCAGCCATACTCGATTTAATATTAACCAACAGGCAAGTGTTGGTAGATGGGGTGAAAGTGGTGGGGACCTTAGGGGAAACTGACTATGTCCTCCTAGAATTCTTTTTGCTATTAAGGACCAAGGAAGTTTGTAGCCACACGTGTCTGTTAGATTTTAGTAGGGCAGACTTTAACAAACTTAGAGGCATGATGAGAGTCATTCCATGGGTAAGACTGCTGGAAGGGAAAGTAGCAAGTGAAGGGTGGGCTCCAAAAACAGGGGCTCTTGAAAGCTCAAGCCATCACTATTCCAACAAGAAGGAAACATGGTAGGGGATCCAAGAAGCCACTGTGGATGAACAGAAAACTCCATGATGAACTAAGGAAGAAAAAGGAAATGTTCAAGAAATGGAAGGAAGGACATATGTCTAAAGAAGAGTATATGCAGGTTGCTAGGCATTATAGGTCACCCAAGGTAAAAGAGGTGATAGGCCCATTGTTGGGTGAAAATGGAGAAACTCTGATAGAGGTCAGAAAGAAAACAGAAAGGCTCAATGCTTATTTTGCCTCAGTTTTTCCCTGAAGAAGAGAATGGGCTCATCTAGAAATGGTAGTAGGCAAGGCACAGCATTCGTGCCACTGATTAACATGGACAGAGAGGTTGTTGAGAGGCACCTGGCTTCATTGGATGAATACAGATCCCTTGGGCCAGAAGGTATGTACCCAAGAGTGCTCAAAGAACTTTCTAGAGAGCTTGCAAAGCCTTGGTCCATCATCTTCCAGACCTCTTGGAGGATGGGAGATGTGCCACAAGACTGGAGGAGGGCAAATGTTATCCCAGTTTTCAAAAAAAGGAGGAAGGATGACCCAGGAAACTCCAGGCCAGTCAGTCTGTCCTCTGTCTCAGGGAAAATACTTGAGCAGATTTTAAAGGGATCAATCTGCAAGCATCTGAAGGACAACTTGGTGATCCAGGGAAGTCAGCATGGATTTGTCCCCAACAGGTGCTGCCAGACCAACCTCATTTTCTTCTTTGATCAAGTGACAAGCTTACTGGATTGAGGGAATGCCATTGATGATGTTTACCTGGATTTCAGTAAAGCTTTTCACAGGGTTCCCCATGATGTTCTGATAGGTAAACTGGAAGACCGTGGACTAGAGTCTAGGATAGCTAGGTGGATAGGGACATGGTTGGTGAACCACACCCTAAGTGTAGTTGTCAATGGCCTTTCATCTGAATGGAGGGAGGTGTCCAGTGGCATACCACAGGGCTCGGTTCTGGGCCCGGTACTTTTCAGTATTTTTATAAATGATCTGGATGAGGGCATGGAGGGACTATTCATTAAATTTGCAGATGACACCAAATTGGGAGAAGCAGTGACCACACCAGAAGATAGAGATATAGTTCAAAGAGATCTGAACACACTGGAGAAGTGGGTGGATGTGAACAAGATACAATTCAACAAGGATAAGTGCCAAGTTCTACATATTGGTTACAAAAATGACAAACACGGATACAGGATGGGGCAGACACTTCTGGGTAGCAGTGTGTGTGAACAAGATCTTGGGGTATGGGTGGTCTCTAAGCTAAATATGAGCCAAAAAAAGGATAATTCAATCTTGGGGTGCATCAACCCAACATAACATTCAAATTGCAAGATGTCATTGTCCTGCTGACTGCATGGGTCAGGCTGCACCTGGAGTATTATGTGCAGTTCTGGAGGCCTCACTTCAAAAAGGTTTTGGACAGAATGGAGCGGGTGCAGAGGAAAGCGATGAAGATGATGAGGGGCCTGGAGACCAAGCCCTACAAGGAAAGGCTGAGGGACTTGGGAATGTTCAATCTGGAGAAGAGGAGGTTGAGGGGGGACATGATTGCACCCATACAACTCTATGATTCTATGCAGCAGGCTAATTAAGGCTACAATCCCATGGATACTGCATCTGCTGAGAGCAAGTCACATTTGACACAGTGTAGCTGAATTCTAAAGGGAACATGCATAGAACTTTGCTTTAAATTGATTGTGGGAGGTTTTTAACTTTTTTTGGTAAATAAAAAACCTTGGTATTCTAACTTCTTAATATTATTTTATTTTATTTTACTTATTAATAGGACTAAAAGGAAAAACAGAACATTGGAAAATACTCTAGTAGACTAAAATTATAATTTATACCTACTGTTCTGGAAAATCTGCTGGCTTTAGTAATGTTTTTTCCTGCAGGTTGGTGCAAACTGAATTCAGCATTCTTGTTTTAGATAGAAATGAAAGCATATTTTGTTTTTATAGTAATTATCTCTTCTTTTTAAAAAAGTTTAAAAATGCTTTGAAATGTCAGCTTTAGGCAGTCAACTACTTAAGTACACCTGTGGAAATAATTTTGGTTTAATTTTCTGAAGTATGCCTATTGATTAAAATAAACACATTCAGAAACTTTCCCTCTTTTACTGGGATCGTTAATGAAGCTACATTTCATTTTAAAGCAGCGCCTGTTCCAAACAGTTAGGATCCTAGTATATCCTTGCAGCTGGATGATTTTACTCATGTTTACACTGGCAAACCCTTTTTAATATATTTTTTTTATTTTTATAACATAAAACAAAACAAATACAATAATAAAAAGAAAATTAAAAGAAAATACAAAAGAGTATCAATTGTATACTCTAATTAATACAATCATAGTTACAAAGTTGTAAAGTTCAAAAAACAAAAATACTCTTTTGACCCTCCACCCACCTTAAAAAGTGACCCATCACCAGACTTCCAAAGTGTCTAAACAGTTTTAACAATTACATTATTAACAGTAAAATAGGAAAGTAATAGAACTTGTTTCTATAACTCACTAACTAAAATAGTAAAATCAGTTTTTGCCAGTTTATCCCAATATGTGACGGCCTTTGCCCAAGTTTTTTTGAATTCTTCCATATCTTTTCCATGTAGGAATTCTGTTAATTTGGCCATCCTCATATATATTTATAGTTTCTCTCTCCAGTCACGAATTGAAGGTTTATTCACTTGCTTCCAAACTTTAGCTATTACAATTCTTGCAGCAGCAAAACTATATTGACAAATGACCCTATCCTTACTACCCTTTGACAAACACAAGCACTTTTTAAAATATTCCTTTAAAACCACATTTTAAAATATCTCTTTAATAATATTTGGGAAGGTGCTTGCATATAAATATCAGCAAAGCACCCACTTAGTGGCAAAATCCAGTTTACATTAATCATGACTAAGACCTGTTGAAAACGTAACCCTAAGCAGGTCTACTCAGAAATAAGTCCCATTTTATTGAAAAGGGCTTAGTATTAGGAAAGGCATCCTTAGGATTGCAGTCCTGATCTGAATTTAAAGGACAGACCCGAAGGGAAAGTGGATGTAAACAGCTGAAAGTGCTCTGTTAATCCTGAGAGCTGCAGCAGATGGGGATGGCATGGCCGTGGTGACACCTCCAATTAAGTTTTGTGGCCGGCACAGGAGGAAAAATGGGTTTTTACTTGTAAAAACCTGAAAAGGGGGGGGGAAGCCCCATAGAGAGCAGTGATGCTGCATCACCAAAAAGGTGGCGCAGCACTGCCGTAGCTTCAGGGGTATTCCTGGGCTGAAAGGGGTTAGGAAGGTGCCTAACAGGACGCTGGCAAGAGGCTGAGCTAGCATCTGAGGGCCACGCTGCCGCAACAGTCCAGGCGAGCCGGCATAAGTGGCACTACGCAGGTGTCCGTGCCAGTTTGCATGGCGCAAGTGGCACAGACACTGGCATAGGGGTCATGCCGCCTCCTATGCCCATTCAACCCCCAACATCAGGAATGGGCTGTAAGTTATACAGCTGCTTCATGGAACTTGGCCCTAGTTTTTAACTTCAGTGAAACTGTGTGTGTCAAGTGCTGTCAACTTAATATTTATGTATTCTATTTAAAACATTTATTAGCCATCTTTCCTCTTTATGGAACTAATTAAAATTATGGTGACCCCTAGGGTTTTTAAGG
The DNA here is from genome assembly GCF_029931775.1 of Euleptes europaea. NCBI lineage: Eukaryota > Metazoa > Chordata > Lepidosauria > Squamata > Sphaerodactylidae > Euleptes > Euleptes europaea. The sequence goes on along the minus strand of NC_079316.1, from coordinate 28,742,643 downwards.
CAAGAGACGTTCAGAGATGGTTTGCTATTGCCTGCCTCTTTGTAGCAACCATGGAATTCATAGAATCATAGAGTTGGAAGGGACCACCAGGGTCATCTAGTCCAACCCCCTGCACAATGCAGGAAATTCACAACTACCTCCCCCACACATCCCCAGTGACCCCTGCTCCATGCCCAGATGATGGCCAAGATGCCCTCCCTCTCATGATCTGCCTAAGGCCGTGTTGGCGAACCTATGGCACGGGTGCCACTTCCGGCACGCGTAGCCCTTTCTGCCGGCACGCACGGTTCCTCCAAGCCGCTGGCCTTTCCGGCTCTGCCCCACCCCGGATGGGGGAGGCTGTAGCCCAGGGGTGGGGAACCTCCGACATCATTGGCGGTGGCCCCCGGACTCTCCCACAGAAGCTGCCGCCATTGCTGCCGCTGGAGCGTGCGCGGCCAGCCAGGCGGGTGGGAAAGCGGGGAACAGAAGCCGAGCGCCCACACTCGGCATGGCTGGCGGCTTCTCCGGTGCCCTCTGGACCTGTGCGGGCGGAGGGGCATGGCTGGTCGGTGGGTGCGAAGGAGGCACCCTCTGCCCCACCCTGCTCGCCTCTCACAAGCCTGCCGCCACGCCCCACCGAGTGGCAAATCCAAGGCAAAACCTCCCATGCATAAATGGCCTCTTTCTTTTTCTGTCTCCCTCTGTCCTTTTCTTTCTCTCCCTTGCTCCATTTCTTTCTCCCTTTCTCTCTCTTTTTCTTTCTTTCTCTCCCTCCCTTCCTTCCCTTTCCCCCTCCCTTCCCTTCTTTCCTTCCTTCTTTCCCTCCAGCGGCTTCTCCAGCACCCTCTGGGTCTGTGCGGGTGGAGGGGCGTGCAGTCCTATTCCACCTTTGAAGTGCCCACAAGCTATCCTCCAAACACCTTTCCATTTGTCTTGATATGTAGAGAGAAAACACTAAGGAACTAGTTGCCAATCTCCAGGTACTAGCTGGAGATCTGCTATTACAGGTGATCTCCAACCAATAGAGATCAGTTCCCCTGGAAAAAATTGCCACTTTGGCAATTGGACTCTATGGCACTGAAGTCCTTCCCCAAACCCTGCCCTCCTCAGGCGCCACCCCAAAAACCTCCCACTCATGGCGAAGAGGAACTTGGCAACCCTAGCCTCTCCCTCTGGGCCCCCTCTGGGGGTGGTATTCAGGTTAAATTGCCGCATTGGCACTCGGCAATAAATAAGTGGGTTTTTGGTTGCAGTTTGGGCACTCGGTCTCTAAAAGGTTCGCCATCACTGGCCTAAGGTCATAGAAGCAGCATTGCTGACAGATGGCCATCTAGCCTCCAGGGAAGGAGCACTTACCACCTCTCGAGGAAGCCTGTTCCACTGAGGAACCGCTCTAACTGTTAGAAAATTCTTCCTAATGTCCAGACGGAAACTTTTTTGATTAATATCTAGACAGAAACTCTTTTGATTCCTTGGTGGTCTCCCATCCAAGTACTAACCAGGGCCAACCCTTCTCAGCTTCTGATGAAATAAGGCTTGTCTGGGCTATCCAGGTCAGGGCTCAGTGAAACTACACCTATATAATTATCAGGCTCACTCCTTTAGAGTGGCTGAAATTTTTTCATCTTATTGTATGCTTTCACCTACATGACTTGTCCATGTGTTCAGGTCCTGCTTGTGTAGGGGTCGGCAACTCTCTTTTATAATCAGCTTGGTGACTGATTAATTTTTAGCCCTGCGAAAATGGAGACTATGGTGTAAAACACAGTGTTGATTCAACAGCAGGGAACACAATTTATACTTAATCAAATTCTGAATTAATCAGGATCAAAAGGAAGTACAGATATCCGCTGCTTTCCTCAGTAATGGGAATGGGGGTGCCATAATGTTCTCTTTCTAATACTTTATGTATATATAGTTTAAAATATTTTTACTTACCCAACCCCTTGGTGTGTCAGAAGGGACACAAAATGTCGAGCATGCTAAATGGTTGACATGGGTATTTTTTATCGATAGTTGTTAATGATTGAATTATGGTTTATCTCATTAGAGTCCATTAGAATACATTTGAACTGGAAGCTACTTACAGCAGTGTTATAACCAGAGTTAAACCTTTCTAAATCCATTGAAGCCATCACTTTCTCAAAATGCCACTTCACTACATATTGTCGATTCGAGTCCAGTAGCGGCTTAGAAACCAACAAGATTTTCGAGAGTCAGAGCTCCCTTCGTCAAATACAAAGCACCCTCTGAAACTGTCTTCATACGGTATCAAGGCTGCTGTTATCCCTAATAAAAGTCACCTCCTGAGTTGAACCATTGCACCGCAGCTTTACTCCCTCTGCAAGAATTCCTTCCTGAACAATTCCATTTTGCACATTTTACAAAATGATAGAAGCATGGGGGTCTTCCTTATAGCCTCAGGTAAGTGGTTCCCCAGTGCAGGAGCCACCACAGAGAATGTGTATGAACAGGCAACTGCCTATTTTACCTGTTTGCAGAGTGGCACTTTCAAAAGGCTTTGCTCAGATGAACAGAGCTGTCACAGAGGAACAGCAGGAGAGGCTGTCTTGCATGTGTATGCACCCAATGCTTTTAAGGGCTTTATAGGTGATATCTCTGTATAGGTGATACCTCTTGCCTTGAAAACCCTACTGGGTTGTCATAAGTCAGCTGTGACTTGATGGCACTTTACACACAATATCACTTAAGAAATATTAGTGGTACTTTTTAATATATACTTTAGCATACATTGTTCATTTTAGAAACTGAAGGCAGAGATGAGACATTTTGCTGTGTGTGTGAAATTTGTGTTTTGTAGAACTATTGTAAACAACTCTTTACAGTTGTTTACTAATGTTTCTGGCCTGTGATTCTGAGCCTTGCTCGAAATTGGTTTTGGGAGTGTACAAAGATATATTGAAAGAGGTCATTATGTTTTATCAAAATGCTTTCACTCAGGATTAGGACTGGAACAGGACACATGACATGAAATAAAAGCCTTTGTTAAATGGCAAACAAAAGGTTGTTATGGAAACCAGTTCCACCTCTGTTGCTCTATTATTGGGAACGAAGTTATCTGCTTGCTTTTCGGTCAAATTAGGTGTGTAAAATTAGTACGAAGTTTTGTTCAAAGTGCTGGAACTGTTTTTACTAGCTACTTTGTTGCTTTAAAAACATGTTTAGGTTTGTATGTTAATTTTGAAATTTAGCATAATATCCAAGTAAATAAGCATATTTTTTTCATTTGTAAGAAGAGTTCATGAGCTTAGATATCAGTGTCAAATAAAATATGCCATTAACTGGTGATAATAAACATATTTGATGGAGCTAAGCGTGTGAAACCTTGCCAGATATGAAGAGAGGAAGGGAAGGCAATTGTAAGCCACTTTGAGACTCCTTAAAGGTAGAGAAAAGTGGGGCATAAAAACCAACTCTTCTTGACTGGTGTTTTTGGGTTTTTTGTTTTATTTTCGGCATAGCTGTTTTTCAGATTTCATATGGAATCCAGTTTTATAAAATACATTTACCTACTGGTATATCCAGCAAGGGAACTCATGGTGCAAAATAAGTTTTCATGTATTGATCTGTGGATTGGTGTTCTTGAGTTTAACTTTTAAAGAAAGAGTAATTTGTGATTCTATTGTAAGGCTTCTTGATCCAAAATTAATCATAGAGTACATATAGAGAAGACAGAGGGTATCTTGTTCTTCGTGGATAGTTTGTGTAATTGAATTCTTGGCTTGTTGCCTTATGTATTTCTTTTTTACTAATACTCTCAGTCCTGAAAGAACTCTCAACACAAATTATAAGGGGGGGAGGGAATATTGTCAAGCAGGTTTCTGGAGAATCAATATATAACTTTTCTAAATAAATAAGTAATGCTCATATAAAATGCAACTTAAGTCAGTTTTTTAAAGATTATCAAACAACTTTATTAAAGCAGCAGCTAAATAATAAAAGGATAAGTTTAGTTAGGAGAAAAATTAAGTTTTGACAAACTTCCGAAATTCCAAATAGGTTAAGAAAAAATGTGAAAAGGGGTTGTTTTGTTTTTCTTTTCCCCCATTGTGATGTGACAGCAATGACAACCAAGCCTTACCTATCTTCAGAATACCTAAGGGACTCACTGCCTAACAAGCAGACCTCCTAACCCTTCTGCCACCAAAACCCAACAACCCTCAACTCTTGTCAGTTGGCCAGCAGTTAAACTGCCAAACTCCTCCTTTTCTCCTCCTTTTTCTTTTTTCCTTTTAGCATTCCAATCCGCCATTCAAAAGTGATTGGCTGAGGCTTCTGGAGGGTGGAACTTAAAACCTGTCTGTCAAACTAACCCCTTGAGATTCTTGCTCGATTCTCTTGACACTATTTTGGAGTGACTGAAACACAAATTACAGTTCCTTTGCTCCAACGTTATGGTTCACCTACTAATTCCAAATATTGTAAATAAGCTTTCAAAGAAAAGTTATTCACCAAGTGTAGGTGTACTGAGCTAAAAATAGGACCATTCATGTGCCCGTGTTAATCATTACCTAACTAGTTAAAACATCTGTTTTCAAAAAGCACAGTCACAATCATATGGCCGGGCCGGACCAGGCTGTTGCATCGCTTTCAAATTATTTCCTCAAATATCACCTTATAAAGAACAATATGGGTTGGTCCCCCTAGACTTACGAAATGCCTTCTGCTATGTCAACCTTCCCATACTTTACTATTGTCCAGGGACATCCTGTTTTGACATTTTGTTGTGCTGCCTAAGGCAGCATTTACTTAGTTTTTCAACAGCATTGCAAGAGACTACAGAAACCTTAGGAAATGTTTTAAACCCCAATATAACAGTGTTCTTAATGGCCCTGTATATATTGCATGTTTTTGAAGGATTTTTGAATAGTTATGATTAAAGCAAATAAACTGAACTTTTTGAAAAAGTTGTAAACACCTGGTCCATTTTTTTCTCTCATGCTTGCTGTTCACAGAGCACAATGCAATTGCCATGAGAAGGAACAAGTTGAGCACATAAGCAACTGGGCTGCATTCTGCTTTGTGAGAAGTAATGGAGGCAAGTGACTAGAAAGGTGGGGTAGGAAGAAAGATTTAGGCTGGGCCAGCCTCCACACAACCCCTTCCCCTAAACTGATACATGGCAACTGGAGTCTGTGCTGCATTTGAGAGTATCAAAAGCAACCTTTTGGATTTTTTCACTATATTTCCATTTTCACATAGAAACCATATATTTGGTCATTATTGATTCAAGTTAAGTTCTTTTTAGGTAGTCCGCAAAATATGTTGATATAACTATTTTAATGCAATATTTTATGCTTAGCCTGATCATTCATCTTCTCTCCACAGGCATGAATAACCAACCCCACTTCCACTGACAATAACAGTACATGTATAATCAAACAAAGAGGCAGGTCAGGGTTCTTCACTTGCATGGTATTTTATTGTTGGTTCAAGTGTCTCTGCATGTTTTCTTATCTTTGTTTAGTTATAAAGCCAGTTAGACCCCCTTAGCCTCTTACAAAATAAACCATGGTTGCTTATCATTGTTTAAAACCAGTAGTCTCTTACAAAATAAACCATGGTGAAGTATGTTTTGTGAATTTGTTCCCTTCAGATTCTTCAAAGAGCTTGAAGCAAGACATCGGAACAACATCTTCATAGAAGATATCAGTGATATTGTGGAAAAGCATACTTCATCAACTTTTGACCCTTATGTAAAATATTGCTCAAATGAAGTCTATCAACAGCGAACACTACAGAAATTACTGTAAGTAATGGAAACCACAGGTGTTTATATTGCAACATCAGCACTTCAACAGTATTAGAATTGCTTTCAGTAAAAATTGTTGATCTATCTGTTAGCTAACTTGTGTGTGTGTGTGTGGCATCAAGTCACAGCTGACTCATGGCGACCCTGTATATATTTGTTTCCTAAAATCTTATGTAATTGGAGTAAAAATAGTCAGACACTGCAGTGATAGCAACATCTGTAATAACCCTGGGGGGTTCCAATAGTCACATGGCTAACAAACATGTTGTTTGATGGGAGTAGGTAAAACAGAGGAGTTTGCACCCACCGAAGGGTGGTAAATTATAATGAGATTCAAATAGAAATAATTCAAGCGTACAGCCAAGATTCTATCTTGATACAGACTAGTGAACACATGGAAAGGGAGAGAGTGAGCATGAGTGTGCTGTCCTTGGCCTCTGCGCATTCACCAGCTCAAGAGCATGGTACCGACGTGTAGAGGAAGTGTAGAAAGCGTTGTTGCTGATCACAGGGAGGGAGCTATCATGTTTGCCCTCATTGCTGTGACTTTACTTTATTATGGTCATAGACCAGCATAACGGTGGTAACATGTTCACTCTCCTTTTTGTAACCTGTCTGTTGTCTCTCTCCGGGAAAGGGAACTCCGTTGAAATAGGGGCTGTTGGGAAAGGTAGTCCCTAGCATTACTGTGACACATGCTTGATTCAATCACATTTGCAGAAAAAGAGAGACTACAGGGGCTGTAGAGTGAGAGCTTAAATCTGATGAAGTAGTATTTGTGGTGTTTGTTGAAAATGTTAATATATGGAGTTGTGAGAGCCTCATCTGGAAAGGGTACCAGTACTTTCTAAATGCACAGAGGCTTTTAATAAGACTTCTCATGCTGCATCTCTTTGACAGGCCTTTTCTACCAACTGAGGAGACTCACATTTATTTACAGGTTGGTTCCAAAAAACAGGACAGCAGCACATGTCTCCAGATAGTCCGAGGAGAAACTTGGCTGAGACACACACACATTTTATGGCTTCAAAGTGTGGCTTAAATTATCTTCAATGCTTTCAGGGAGAAACAGGCTTTTACTGACTGGCCACTAGGTTGGACCCTCTCACACACGTTGGCTGCGACTTCACTGCATTTAAAAGTACAGACAATCTCTCCTGGTAAAAACCAGAAAACCTTAGCAAATCTGGTTATATTATGGTGGTATTGTGGAATTTGAATACTGTTAACAATGAACCTACTTTCCCAGATTCATAACTGATTTCTAAACTAATGCAACCTATTAAAAAAAGTTACTTTTATTGTTTATTGTTTTGTTTTTGATCAGATCTATAAATCCAGCCTTCAAGGACATTCTGTCACGGATTGAGTCCCAAGAAGAATGCAGGAACTTGCCTATGATTTCTTTCCTAATCCTCCCGATGCAAAGGGTTACACGACTTCCGCTGCTGATGGATGTAAGAATAACATATTTTAAACACTGTCATAGTTGTTACGTATGTTAAATATATGAAGTCTGTGTTATAAACCATTCTGTAGTAACCGTCACCACTTCATGTATCTTTTCTTTGGAGTCAGGCAAATCTGTAGGAACTACTTCTTAAAGAGAAATGCTGGATTTTGTGTGCGTGTGATAGTTAGGCATCTGCATGCACATCAAATTGTGCACAGTGGTTTAGAAGGTTTGGGTTTGCTGAACCCTCTGTGGGGGTTCAGGCAGCCTCGTTGTCCTTAGGGTTGCAAACATTGTTACCCCTGTGGTTTTTCCCCACTGATTTTGGTTTTCTTCTTCTAAATTTTGAGCTAGTTTCTTGTTGTATCTGTGATATGGCTACCATATTTTTCCCATCAAAGGCTGCTCAACAATGATTATTATGGCTGATACTATAGGATGATTCTAATATAAGGGTGAGCCATAATGAGGGTGTGGGTATTATTACCATTACAAGGTACTAATAAGCTAGTCAAAGTCATTCTGGTTATCACAGTTTAAAATCAGTTTCCAAGTTCCACTTTGGTTATAATTAGAAGCATTAATTTTCTTTTACATACTTTTGGCGGTGTATTAATTTGTGAAATTAGTGTAAATCAAAAGGTGTTAAATGTCAAATATAGGGCTGAATCCTATTGGATTTTTCAATGGATATGTTTTCCTCCTAGGGTTACCACCTGTGGCTGGGGAAATTCCTGGAGATTTGGGGGTGAACCCTAGGGATGGATGGACTGGTACCAGAGGGGAAGGATCTCAGCAGGGTGTAATGCCTTGGAGTTCACCTTCCAAACCAGCCATTTTCTCCAGGGGAACTGATCTCTGTAGCCTGGAGATCAGTTGTAATTCCAGGAAATCTCTAGGCTCTACCTGGAGGTTGGCAACCTTTTTTCCTCTGGTGGAAGAGTCTCTGGCATCTTCCTGAGGAAAGTGCCACCATTTTCAGAACAGATCCATGGGATCCAACCCATATTAATTTAAGATTAAGGTAGAATCATAGAGTTGGAAGGGACCACCAGGGCCATCTAGTCCAACCCCCTGCACAACGCAGGAAATTCACAGCTACTTCCCCCACACACACACCAGTGACCCCTACTACATGCCCAGAAGATGGCCAAGATGACCTCCTTCTCATCATCTGCCTAAGGTCATAGAATCAGCATTGCTGACAGATGGCCATCTAGCCTCTGCTTCAATACCTCCAGGGAAGGAGTGCTCACCACCTCCCGAGGAAGCCTGTTCCACTGAGGAACTGGAAAAGACAGCCATGCTAGGAAAAGTTGAGGGCAGCAGGAAAAGAGGAAGACCCAACAAAAGATGGATTGACTCAATAAAGGAAGCCACAGCCCTCAATGGTTCTTGTAGGTTATCCGGGCTGTGTAACCGTGGTCTTGGAATTTTCTTTCGTGACGTTTCGCCAGCAACTGTGGCAGGCATCTTCAGAGTAGTAACACTGAAGGACAGACCATGAGTAGTAACACTGAAGGACAGACCGGATAACCTACAAGAACCAATGAACTCTGACCGTGAAAGCCTTCAACCACAGCCCTCATTTTGCAAGATCTGAGCAAGGCTGTCAAAGATAGGACATTTTGAAGGACTTTGATTCATAGGTTCTCCATGAGTCGGAAGCGACTTGACGGCACTTAACACACACACACAAAAAGGAAAAATAAGCTGAAAACGAAGGGCATGTTCAAGCCAAGTATGATTGTGCTCTGATCCTGTCGGCAGTCCTTTGCTATGGGGAAGATTCCTGCATCTTGAATTCTCCGTTGAACCAAGAGACAAATGTAAATTTCTTTTAGAATGGTTTCTGTTGCTCTTGTTACTGTGGTTTTCAGTAATGTAAGCTTTACACATTGGAAGCATTTTGGAGACTTTGCCCTTTGAAAATTAAGTGCTTTATATAGGTAGGTTATTGTTTCTATTTACTAAAGAGAGAATCTAGACTGAGATGAGATGTGGGTAACTCAGGACCACCCAGTGAGTTTCCTGGGAGACAGACTTAGATCTCCTTTCTCTGGAACTCTGGATACTAGCTGCGCCATATTATTAAGAACTTTAATTTTCAGTACTGAATTTTGATTATTTCACTGAGCCTTCAGGAATCAAGATCCTCTTTATTACAATCAGACTGTATAAACATCATTTTACCAGAGAATGAATTTATAGTGTTTTGGCTACCCACAAAAGGTATTCCACATCCTCCATCATTAGAAATATATCAGTACAGGATGTTAGTTTTAGTACTGCTTTGTTTTCATAGTTTGCTTATAAAAGAAAGTCTATAAAATGTTGACTTAGTCATCAGGCTCTTTTTTTACTTTTATGGTGTTTTTGAAAAAAAGGAGATCTGTCCAGCTGCATCTTTTGTTTCATCTAGACATCTCTAATAAGTTAACTGAGGCCAGGGATCTTAGACATAGGGTTGGTGGCTGGAATTTGAAAGGAATGATAATTTGCAAGTGATGATGAAAGGAAGCAAATTTTTAATTATAACTGAAAATGGGATCCAGGGATTCTTCCTTAAAGTAATAGAGCAAAAGCTATTTTTAGCATCTAGAGCTGCTGTCAGGTATTGGGGCTGTCATTCATATGAAGGATGACTTCATGTGTCTTGGAGGTAGTATAGTTTGTATCCTCATAAAGCAGAATTTTCCAACCTTTGTTTGTTCACATGCGAAAGGCAAAATTTTATACTCCTGGTCTGTCAGTGCAACAACCAACAAAAGTGTGCATCTCTGAATAAGCTAATTTTTTGTTTCAGACTATTTGCCAAAAGACACCTAAAGATTCACCAAAATATGAAGCTAGCAAGCGGGCACTAAAAGAAGTAAGCAAGGTATGTTTAGATCCTCTGTTTAAAGTGAGGTCATCCTTGTTGTCCAAAATGTTCATAAAGCTTTTATGGTGAGCTTGCAACACCTGTGTGTACGTACTCAGAAGTAAAGATCACTGAACACCATGGGTAGCCACCAGTACTGCATAAAGCAGTTATATCCAGATTTTTAGTCATTATGCAAAGAAAGACTTACGGTTCAAGAGAACCATTTTGATGGAGTGTTTAGAGTGTTGGACTAAGACTAGAGAAACCTGGGTTCAAATCCCTTCTCAATTCACTGGGTGATTTTGTCCTAGTTGGTCTCTTTCAGCCTAACCTACTTTACATGGTGGTTGTGAGGATAAAATGGAAGAGTATGCATGCTACTCAAAGAAAGGAAAAAATGTGACTAATAGGCAGGTATACTTGCAAAGAGCCCATAACATTGTTATTTATAGTTACAATATTGGTTGCAATGAGTGAGTCAATATTCCAATTTTATGTCCAGGTTTCCTGATGATTTAGAGAGCAGTTGACCTTGGCAGTTTTGAAATGAATGCTCTGGCAGAACGTAGAAGTCCAAATACAGAAGCACTGGATAGATAATGGTTTAATGGCTTGATATTGCTATCTCAGTTGATTGGTCGTGGTAATAATATTAACCTTCTGCAATCTGAATTTAACATCCCAAGAAGGACAAGTCTGTATCCTTCTCTTTTAGGAGCATACATGGTTCTCCTCTCCTCTGCTTTATCCTCACAACATTCCTATCAGGTAGGTTAGACTAAAAGAGAGTGACTTTTCCAAGGTCACACACTGATCTTCATAACTGAATGGGGATTTGAACCTGGGTCTGCCTAATTCTTGTCCAGCGCTGTTAACTACACCCACTGGGTCATATATTCAGGTACTGCTGTGCTTGGGCTGTAAATTTGTCCCTGAGGCCTGTGGAGCATTTTAGATCATCCAACTTAAATAAAAAGGGAAAGGGAAAGGTCCCCTGTGCAAGCACCGGGTCATTCCTGACCCATGGGGTGACGTCACATCCCAACGTTTACTAGGCAGACTTTGTTTATGGGGTGGTTTGCCAGTGCCTTCCCCAGTCATCTTCGGCATATAAAAACCAACTCTTCTTCTTCTTCTAGGTGTTATCTCTCCTTTCTATAACAAAAAAATTGAAAAAGAAATGAATGCAGGTGATTCTGATCGGTTGGACAGGCGTCCTTTAAGAAATATGCATGCCTTCCATGTTAAATGTAGACAGTGCCTTAGGCCACAGACGCTTCGGACTACGCTTTCCTTATTAATATGTGGAGAATGTCAGTTTTACTCCTAGAACTGGGAGAGACAGAAAAGCCCTAAGTACCAAATCTTTTTTTCCTCCCAGGATAATTATTTGGTGGTCAGCTTAAATGTTCATGTTGCACTATTATATTATCTTGCCAACATTGCTGGAGCTCCTTATGAGAATAGATTGATGTGTACAGTATTCAAACTGGGAAAGCAGCTAAAATGGAGGGGGGGCGGCGGGAATAAAACCTGGCATTTCCTCTAACAAGTACATGCTTTTACCCTGTGTGGATGTCACTAAATTATCACTGATAAGTATGACTTTTATCCTTGGCTCATAAAAATGCTTCTGATGACTTGCTAACAGTTTACCAAATGGTTCCCAGGCAAAAGATACCCCTAGGGCCTTTTTAAAAAAGTCTTTATCTTCATCTTCTCTAAATTCCTTATTACTTGTTCTGAATTTATTGGCTTCTCATGGAAGACAATAGCTTAATATACCTCCTACGCACAAAATTGCTGAAAATAGAAATTTCTAACAGTCTGTTTTCTACCTCAGTAACTCCAGGTGAACTTTTCCCAGAAAAGCAGTGAGACATTTGTAATGTCTTTTCCTAGCCTTCATATAAAGCAATTTTAAAACAATATGGCATGCTCCAGAGAAAGGGTTGGATGCACATCATAGATCCAAAGGTGCCACTGGGTCATGTCATGGCTCAGTTTGAAATAGGGCTGTGGCTCATTAGTTCGCTGTCTGCTCTGAATGCAGAAGATCCCACATTCAACCACTGACATCTCCAGTTAAAAAGATCAATAGTAGCTGATAGGAAAGACTCCTCCTATTAATGACAATGGAAAGCCACTGTCCTTCAGAGTAGACCAGGGACCCCCAACCTTGTGGAACCCGTGAGTGCTTTTGGGATATTGAAAACAGATAGTGGGCTTTTCATATCCAAAGAAATTTACCTTACCTAGAAGAAAACCTACCTGTGATTGCTATGGGGCTTGTTACTTAAATGCAGCCACGCAAGCGTATTAACCATTTAAATGAAATTGCTAAGGAATCTGTCATGTTATCCTATAGGAAAATCCTACCAAAATTAAGGGCATGCAAATCAGTTTGAATTAGCAATACTTAAGTTTGACTGAAATTCAGTCAAGTGATTCCAGTTAAATTTAGTAAGGGTGGGATTTTATTCTGCCATCTGCAATGCTTGCCCAATACTTGTCAAAAGACTGATGAAAGAACCAATGAACGTAGTAAAATTATGTACACTTGATTAGCCCTGCTACTGTGATGTTAAGGGCGCCACTTGAATTTTAGTTAGATGTTGGAGAACTTTTTAATTGTAAAGAGCTGTGTTTTAACTGCAAAAATACTTTGTGAGCTGCCTAGAGCCCAGCCTAGCTGGGGAGGGGTGGGATAGAAACCAAATGAATGAATGAATGAATGAAGCTCAGAACATACACGGAGTGGCCTAATACTACCTTAAATTGGGTGCCTGTCTTTCTATCAAATTATCTACACATCAAATGTTCTAAAGGTTATCTGCACTATTCTCTGAATGACTGCTGTCATAACTGTCCATTACATCTCCAAATGGGGGTCTCAACTCCGTGGCTGTCTTGCAGTGCTAATGTGGAGGTGAGGGAGGCATTTACAGAGGAGAAAGGGCAGGTAGGAAAGGTGTTTTAAGTCTTTCTCCAGCTATTTTCTTGTGAATGCATCCTCTCAGGCCATTTTCGGCAGTTCCCCCCCCCCCCACCTCTGAGCTTCAAAAATGGAAGTATGGTCAGAGGAAAAAACTGGCTAAGTGGGCACTTTCAAGAAAGTTGATGGTGAGAATAGGTGCCCTCATTTCTGATAGCTGATTTTCTCCTTAATCATGATACTTCAGCAAACAATTTTGGGAACGTATGTTTGTCAAGATGACCTGCAGTACTTCCCTTAAGGAAAGAGAACAGCTACAGGCTTATCACTGTCTTTCATATTTGGCAGAAGAACTGCAAACTTTAATAAGGCTATTTCACATATCACTTTTGCAACACATGATTGCTCAGTTACAATTGTATCTCAATATAGTTAATGTAAAGTAATGCGTAGTTCTGCATAGCTGTGTAAAGTGATGAATGAGTTTGTTGTGGAACAAAGACATCCACATTTCGAGGCTGTTTGTGACAGCAGCCATACAGAATCTCTTTTCTAAAATAGACAAATATATCTTATCTTTCCAGTGCTTCAGTTTCACACATTTGAAAATAGATTTGGAAATATGTTTTATGTATTTCTGTGATTTTTCTTCCTGTCTTCCCCACTTCGAACAGAATGCAGCCTCAGAGGGTACAATTTAAGGGGGTGGTTGGTATTCAGTTTGGTTGATAAAGTTTAGATATTTATGCACCTTTGTGTCCCAATGGGGACACAAAGTAACTTTTACAACATTGTTCTCTCTTCCTCCATTTTACCCTCACAACAATCCTTTGAGGTTGGTTAGGCTGAGAGACCTTAGCCCAAGGTGATCCAGTTAGCTTCCATGGCAGAGCTTGAGTGTCCCAGATCCTAGTCTAACACTGTAACCACTATATGACAAGGGCTCTCTGAAGTAAATTACATTTTTTAATAAACTGGCATGTGGGTGAGAAAGTGGGTCTAGCTTTTTCCCCGCATGCCATTGTCTTGCTGAAAATGGGCATTTCCAGTTGCTTTTGCCCACCCCATGAAGAAAATTTAGATATGTGTAAATTTTCACCAGAAGGGGTGAAACAAATTGGGGGAGGAAGATGTTTACAAGGAAAATATAATGAGAAGAAAATTAAAGAGCTGCTCTTGTTCTGAAAATCTCAGCCCTACAGCTACATTCTATTTTGAGAGATTCAAAACAGATAAAAGGAAGTATTTCTTCATACAACACATAGTTAAATTGTGGAACTCCCTGCCCCAGGATGTGGTATGGCTGCTAACTTGGAAGGCTTTAAGAGGGGAGTGGACATGTTCATGGAGTATTCACTGCTACTGGTAAAAATGGATACTAGTCGTGATGCATAACTAATCTCTCCAGGATCAGAGGAGCATGCCTATTATTTTGGGTGCTGTGGAACTCGGGCAGGATAATGCTGCAGCAGTTGTCTTGTTTGTGGGCTTCCTAGAGGCACCTGATTGGCCACTGTGTGAACAGACTGCTGGACTTGATGGGCCCTGGTCTGATCCAGCATGGCCTTTCTTATGTTCTTATGTTCATCAAAAATAAAAGTTGTTCTGCACACAGGTATATACCTGTATTCCAGAATTAATATGATCAGCATTGTTAGTAATAAAGTATGGTTCATTTTCAGAAAAGGCTAATTTATAATTTTACCTGTAAAATAAATGTCTGCGTAGTCTCTTTAATCCCCTTTCTTATTGTCAAAAATGTATGAAAATCAGCTTTATTGAAAAGAGCAACAAAAATATTGCCAGACATCCCTTCCTATTAAAGCTTGCAATGCCAAACAGAAATATATTGGATAACTGAAATGTCTTCTTTCCCAGTTGGTTCGCCTGTGCAATGAAGGTGCTCGGAAGATGGAAAGGACCGAAATGATGTACACTATTAATTCCCAGCTGGAATTCAAGATCAAGGTACAATATTTTTTCTTCAAACTTTTTTATTGTTTTTTTCTTCAAACTTCAACCTTTGTTTATTATTATGAGCATTTAGATTCAATTTATATATGCGAAGAGTCACTGCCAGAATAAACACAATCCACTACATGGGATTAGTGGGTTGTTATACATTTTCTTTAAAAAGTCTAAACAAGTTCATATTCCAAAAGTAGTTGTAATATGTGTGTATGTATTTATTTAAAGACTGACATTGTTTATTCCTTACACTTAAATTGCACCCTTCCTGCAAGGCTCTGAGGTCACACGTATGGTATAAGGTTACCCCATAATTTTCTGTCTTGAAAACCTCATGAGATTAGTTAGGCTGAGAGGGGCTCGTTGAAACAAGTTGACCCAGTCAGCTTCATTACCCATGTTAGGGTCCAAGGCCAGCACATTAATCTCTACCCTACACTAACTGTTTACAGCCTGTTCCTGACCTTTCAGTGGCCTGGGACAGTGTGGCTGAGGTGCCACCACGGTGCCCCCAGACGTTTCCTGGTTGCCGAAAAGCTTTAAAAAGCCTTTCGCCAGCTTTTTAAATTTTAAATGGGGCATTTTGCCCCACTGAGAACAGTGAGGCTGCACCTGCAAAAAAGCAGATGCAGCAATGCCGTTCTCTACTGGCATGGCGGGCTGAAGGGGACAGGAAGTTGCCTACTGGCAGCTCCGCACCCTGGGAACACTCCCTGGGACGCTGGCGTGGGGCTTTGTCCCACTTTCGTCCTTGGAGGTCAGGAATGGGCTGTTAGGCATTTAACCCAGACAATTAGATAGTAAGGCTACCAAATCTATTTTATTCTATTCTGTCTTACTATATAAAGTAATATTATTTAGCATCAATCTTCTTTTCCTTCCCAAAGGAGAAGCTCCTTGCTTCTCCAAAGGTTGTCAGACTTTGATTCTTCCTACTCTGTTTCCTATCTAAAGCTGGAGGTGGTATTTTTAAAATACTTTCTCAGTGTTCAGGTTCAGTGGTGATCAGCTGGTAGGGCAGAAGGCAGCAAATGGTGGGCAGAGCCAGAGCAAATTAACTCTTATTTTGTCCTGGTCCTTGTCCCTTGCTTTACTGTCATCCTTGATTCTCTTAAGGGGAAAATGGGGTGGCCTCTATCACCTTTTCCAGTTACCTTATCCTCTGTTAAGATTCATTCCAAAGAGTGCAGACTTAGGAATAGACTAGCACCATGGGCACTCGTCTAGAGACCCCACATACTCAACCCCCTGACCCATGTGTGATCACAGAAAGGTCAATGCCTCCCATGTTTTTATTTATTTAGGTCAAGGTAGTCCCCTGTGCGAGCACCAGGTCATTACTGACCCATGGGGTAACATCACATCACAATGTTTACTAGGCAGCCACACAACATGGCTATCTTTTGTTGGTTTCATTCATTCTCTGTTATTTGACATTTAAGCTTACTGTTCATTTATACAGTAGTGGCCTCCCCCACCAACCATTCATAGGTTTCAGATGTTATGAGAATAATAAACCATTTGCTTGTGTCTCATTTTCTTCTGTATTGCATTGCCTCATTTTGTATATCATAAACTGAATATTGCCAGAAAATGTTGTTTCACTTATGAGCCAAGTGCTTTCTAAATGGATTGTAAAAATTACCAATGTACTTGGCAGAATGTTCAACACACTTTATGGGAAAGTTTATTTTTTTATCAATTTTTTTTTACCAAAGTCCAACTAAATGGCAGAATATATGTTTTCTGGAATTTAGCCAGATACATAAATTGGTACTGAAAATCAGAAACATACTCAGTTCATATAGAAGAAATAGGCATTTCCTAATCAAGCTCATATAAAAACATTGCATTGTGAAATTTCTATATTTGGGTATTTTTTGTGTACAGTTTGTACGCTGCCACAAATCTCCCTAAAGCCATTAAAGCTTTGATATTATGATGATGACTTTCACTCCTAATAGAAACCAGTCAATATGATTTAGAGTAGGCATGTTCACCTCGAAAAAAATCAGATCCGAATATCAGGGAGCTGAAAGTTATCTGTATTCCTGGTTATCCAGGTTCCAAACACTGGTTTGGTATTTTGATCCTTTCCCCCCCTGGGATTTCAATATTATTTGGCTCCATTATTCCCTATGGGGAATCTTTCTGGGGGGGGGGGGGGCTGAACAGGCTGTCTCCAGAACCTTTGGTGCCTGTTCTTTAAATAACCCCCAGATCCCAAGTGAGTTGGACCATGGGCCCCTGAGCAAGGTGCTTCCAGCCATCCCCATGGCCATAAATTCACTTTTTCAGTTTTGGTTTCATGCTTCTATGTAGAATATAATTTAAAGTTATATAAAGTATCCCTTATCTGGACATCCGATATCTGGACTGATCCGAAAACCGGACCTTTTGAACCGGCATGCTGGCTTTACTCACAGTTCCTCAGAAGTGCCATTGGTGGTTCAATACATACAAAGTATTAAAAATATTTTTTTAATTACATTCAGATGATGTGTATAAAGTATATATAATATATAGGTATAACAGAAATGAATTTTGTGTTTAGACTTGGGTCCCATCCCCAAGATATCTCATTATGTATATGTAAAAAATCCAAAATATTCCAAAATACAGACACTTCTGGTTCCAAGCAGTCCAGATAAGGGATACTCAACCTGTAATTAAAATATCAGTTTTTCTCCAAGATAATATGATTGAATCTGTGAAGAAATTAAGCTGCAGGTTTTTTTTTACTTTGTAGCCTTTTCCATTGGTGTCTTCTTCCCGGTGGCTAGTGAAACGGGGTGAATTGACAGCATATGTGGAGGACACTGGGATTTTCTCTAAAAGGACTTCCAAGCAACAGGTGTACTTCTTCCTCTTTAACGATGTCCTCATTATCACTAAGAAGAAAAGGTAAGATCTCTCTGTGTGTGTGTGTGCGTTAAGAGCCATTAAGTCGCTTCCAACTCCAGTAGTCTGCCACCAAAGCCCTCTGGATTTTTCCTGTTTTGTCTAGATACAGTTTCCTGTTGAGCCCTGGGTGGTATCATTATTATTATTGATCCAGAAATAACCCGATCTGTTTCAAAATATCTGACAATAACGATCTCCCTAAAATGTTGTTAAATTGAGTATTATTTGTTGATTTATGAGACATTGCATAGTTATATCTTGTTCTCTAATGTGTTGTAGATTTTATAAGATTTTTTTTAATTTGATCTGTTGTGATGTATTGATTTTGTGCTCAAGATCTTTGGGCATGCGAGCTTAATAATAAAAGGAAAGGAAAGGTTGCTTCTTATTCATGGTGACCCTATGAATGTCCTCCAGAACGTCCTGTCATTAACAGTCTTGCTCAGGTCTTGCAAACTGAGGACTGTGGCTTCCCTTATAGAGTCAATCCATCTCATGTTGGGTCTTCCTCTTTTCCTGCTGCCTTTAACTTTTCCTAGCATTATTGTCTTTTCCAGTGACTCTTGTCTTCTCATAATGTGACCAAAGTGCAGTAGCCTCAGTTTAGTCATTTTAGCTTTTAGGGAGAGTTCAGGCTTGATTTGATCTACAACCCACTTATTTGTCTTTTTGGCTGTCCACAGTATCTGTAAAACTCTCCTCCAACACCACATTTCAAAGGAATCTACTTTCTTCCTGTCAGCTTTCTTCATTGCACAACTTTCACACCCATATATAGTAACAGGGAATACGATGGCATGAATCGACTTGATCTTGGACACCAGTGACACATCCTTACACTTAAGAATCTTTTCTAGCTCCTTCATGGCTGCCCTTCCCAGCCTCAATCTCCTTCTCTTTTCTTGGCTGCAGTCTCCCTTTTGGTTGATGATGGAGCCAAGGAATAGAAAGTCTTGAGCAATTTCAGTGTCCTCATTGTCAACCTTAAAGTTGAGTAATTCCCCAGTAGTCATCATAACTTTTGTCTTCTTGGTGTTTAGCTGTAGGCCTGCTTTGGTACTTTCTGCTTTAACTTTCACTAGTAGTCGTTTCAGGACTTCTGTATTTTCTGCCAGTAATGTGGTATCATTGGCATGTCTCAAATTGTTAATGTTCCTCCTCCCTCTCAAATTGTTAATGTTCCTCCTCCCTTTATTCCACCTTCATCTAAATCTAATCAAGCTTTCCTTATGACATGTTCTGCATATAGATCAAAGAGACAGGGAGATAAAATGCATCCTTTTCTGACACCTTTGCCAATTGTATACCATTCTGTTTTTATTCTGTCCTAACAGTAGACTCTTGTCCAGAGTACAGGTTGCACATCAAAACAATCAGATGCTCTGGCACACCCATTTCTTTTAAATCAGCCATAGCTTTTCATGATCCACACAGTCAAAAGCTTTGCTGCAATCTATGAAACACAGGCTGAAATAGTGATCTGACCATGACATACAAACTGTCATCAGTTTGTCCACACTCAGACCACATTCCTTCCTCCCAGAACATAATAATAGCTCAAGAGTGTGATCTGCACAATGTATAGGACCAGTTAGTATCTGAGACAAGGCCATGGTTGTCATGGAGGCCATGAAATCCTGATCCGCTCCTGACAAGGTAGCCTTGGTGTACATGTTAATGTCCCCCAGAACAACTGGCCTAGGGGTCCTCAACTCCACCCCTGAAATCACCTCTGTCAGCTCAGGCAGGGAGAGTGTTGGACAGTGAGGTGGGGGGTACACCAACAGAATTGTAGTCTTGTCTCTCAGTCCCAATGTTAGGTACACAGCCTCGAAACCAGAAGTGTCCTGGCTGGGGCACTGTGCTAGGGGGGTAGAATCCTTAGAGACTACAGCCACACCACCTCCCTGCCTGCCACGGTTATGGTGATGTATCACTGAGTACCCCAAGGGACACAGTCAGGAGAGGTTAATCCCTTCCTCCAGCCAAGCCTCAGTGATACATGCCAGGTCAGCCCTGTCATCCAGAATTAAATTCTGGATGCTGATGTTTTTTTCTGTGACAGATCAGGGATTTAGCAGCAAGATGTTAATTAAAGATAATGGATTTCATAGAAGGGATGTTCTGGCAGAACATCATGGAGTTTTTATACTTTTGACAGTGACTAAGGGTGTATGTTTATATTTACTGTGTTAGTAATGAAATAAAACCACCTATTCACATTTCTTTCCTGTGCCATCCCAAGGGCATATTCTTATATACCAGTAGGTCATTTTTTACCTCCATGGCACACCCTAAGAGCTAGTCACTCGACAACGTAAGATTCACATGAATTTTAATCACATGAATAGAGTTTCCTCTATTTATACTTAGAACTGTATATTGCACAATTATTAGCTGTTTTTTTTTCTGCACCAAGTCTTAGCTTCATGTTTTGATCCCCAAAGCTAAGTTGTCTTTACATCAGCCAAACCATTTAAGCTTATACTGCCTTCTCTGACTAGCAGTCAGTTTTCAGAACCTTACGTTAGGGTGCCAGCTTCCAAGTGGGGCCTGCAGATCTGGAATTACAACTGATCTCTAGACTACAGAGATCAGTTCCTGTGGAGAAAATGACTTCTTTGGGTTCCTCCCCTCCCCCAAACCCACCTCCCCAGGCTGCACACCCAAATCACCAGGAATCACCGGAGTTTATTTATTTCATTTATATGCTGCCTTTCTGCCCTTGAAAGAGCCCCGTGGCACAGAGTGATAAGCTACAGTACTGCAGTCAAAAGCTCTGCTCCCAACCTGAGTTCGATCCCGACGGAAGTCAGTTTCAGGTAGCCAGTTCAAGGTTGACTCAGCCTTCCATCCTTCCAAGGTCGGTAAAATGAATACCCAGCTTGCTGGGGGTAAAGGGAAGATGACTGGGGAAGGCATTGGCAAACCATCTCGTAAACATAGTCTGCCTAGAAAACGTCGGGATGTGACATCACCCCATGGGTCAGGAATGACCCGGTGCTTGCACAGGGGACCTTTACTGTACTTTTTTTTCTGCCCTTACAAGGGCTGCCAAGGCGGCTACCAATTTAAAACATACAAGATAAAGTACATTATGAAACCATTAAAATAAATCCCTCTCCCAAACATACCTTATTAAAACAAGTTAAAATGAGTTGAAAAGGGTTAAAAATGTATAAAATACTTAAAATACATTTCGATCAGAAAACATTGGTTAGAAAGGTGTGCTCATTGAGGCACTGCCAAGCAAAACAAAAAAAAGTCTTCACCCGCTGGCAAATGATGGCAACAGAAGGGGACAGACAAATCTCCCTGGGGAGAGAGTTCTAGAGAGTTGGCAGCAGTAGCTCTGGCAGATGTCCTCAATGTGGCTACCCAAGATCCTATTCAGTGGAAATGTTGTAAATAGAATCTCGGATACTTACAAACACAAAGTATGTGGGCTAGCCCTGATCCTATAGCCTTTCCTCCTCAAGAATCAGCTAAAGGTATTTAGAAGTCAGTGGAAGGTTTTTGATACACTCTGTTTTTTATCAGAAATGAACTTTAACAGACTCGGTTTTTAGAATTTCTAGAAAATTCATTGTCTTATGCCTTCTGAAATGACTGTACAGACTTGTGCTTTGCTGCTGTCTTGTAAAATGTTTATCTGTTTAGTCAGACCAACTATTTACTTGTAGATGTGAGCAGAACCAGTGAGGACCAATTAGGCAGTCATTCCAAAATTAATCCAGTCTGAGATTGCTAATGTGTGTCAGAATTATCCAGCAGATTGTGTTGGTTTAACAGTGCATGTTTAACACTGGTTAACATTGTCTGTATAATGTAAAAAAGCATTTGAAAATGCTTCACATACCAAAGGTGTCATTAAAAGAATTACATGTAACACATACATTGAGAAATCAAGCTGAAAGGCATCTGAGCAATGAGATGTATTCAGGTTTAGCTATAATAAGCTGTAAGAAGGATAAAGTATAATAAATCTCAGAGCATGAGGCATATCCTGATGGGTCTTTATGCTTTAGTTGTTATGAACATAGATTGAATACATGGTTAGTTGTTCTGGAACTTGCATCTTTGATCTTGCATTTCATGTGATGTTATAGCTGTATGGTTTAATTTGCTTATGCTATCAGATCTAGCCTTCAGATTATCGGTGGACTGTAATACAAATGAGTAAAATAAATAAATTATTGTATTTTGCTTGAACGTTTAATATTGGGTATTGTTCTTCTAGTTTTTCAAGTAATTAACTTATCTTTAATTTGTCCACTGTGATTAAAGTACGACATTCTAAAGTTAGATTTTAAGATCTCATTCCAAGGATAAGTACATTACATGTGGTTTTGAGGAATTATCTTAGAGCCTTTCAGTTTTTTATTTCACTCCTATAGATAGTACAGAATATTTTAAAAAATTGAATATGATTGTTGAATAAAGGTAACAGAGCATGTTTGAATTAATGAGAGAGTATAATACCAGGATAAAACATAGCTGTGAATCTACTTGGATGTCAGATTTCCTCCTCTGAATTTACACCAAAGAGAAGTCAGAGAAAGCCCTCAGGCATGCATCAACTCGTATACTTTGTTGTGTGTGGAAAAGTAAATGACTGAGATATAGCCTCTCACCTTACTATAGGAAAAAATAAACCCCCAGCTCTGGAGACCCTGTGTTTGTATAATCATGAAATATCCCCAGAATACTGTATGATTAAGCCCAACTTGAGGATCAAACAAAATCTTTTATTCAAAAACTATAGGTTCCATAACGGAGCTATGTTGCAAGCTCTTTTGCATACCATACACCTATACAAACTTGGAATTATCCTCCTGTGGACTACAAAAATAAGTCTCCTGCCCTAAAGTTTAATATCTTCTTTGATTTTCTCCACTGTATCCCCCCCCTGCCCCCAACACACAGCCTATATGTTGTTTCTTTCAAAACAATAACTTTTCAGGCTGCTCTAAAACCCCTTTAATCGCAATACCAATACCGGTCAACGTGGTTTGCATACATTTTGAGAAGGCCTCAATATACTTATTGAGGCTGCGGTTATGAAATAGTCTTACTTCATGTTCTACAACCCCCTGAGGATACCACTAAAATTCTGTCTGTACTTAATGACTTGTCAGCCCCTGAGATAATCCTTGAAGTGGAATGCAGCTGGACTTCTTAACTGAGAAGCCAGCCAAAGGTCAAGGAATACTTTGGAATGCTACCTGTCCACAGCTGGTGCTGCATTTGCCAGGAAGAAATTCTGAATAACGTTAAGCCTTTGGATTCCTAATTAAACAACTTAAGTGACTGAGGCATCAGTTTAAATAATTACCGTACAATTTCCGTGGATCTCAGAGCTAGAAGTATTATTAAAACAAAATGTTGTAGTTAAAATGTTGTTACGACTGAAGCAAATCTTTGCTTTTTAATGATACAAGAACACAGCCACAAAACAGGGGAGGGAAAATAAAGTAGGAAAATATGTTTATATGCGGAAGAAAAAAGGTCTTGTATTTTGTGGCATGTGATGATGTGTACAAATAGAAACTGAAATGTAAGAAATAGAACAAAAGTAAATCTCTTGTTTCTGTACTTACAGTGAGGGGGTTTTTCTTTATAAACTCGCACTTGCATATCCATTTTCATATAACATCTGCTAGCCATCTTCTCCAAAGGAACACCCATAATAGTGCTTATTTTTTGGCATTGATCATATATAGACTCTGTGTACTGTAAATAAATATATCTCCCCTTGAAAATTTGGTTCTCTCATTCCAGAGCAGCAAAGCTCTGGAATTCATTGCTTTACAGACTCCAGGAAATTGACTATTTAAGTAAAAATGTCTCTATAATTTTTATTTAAGTTATAATTTACCTCTCATTTTTGTTGGAAAGAGCAATCAAGCTGAGCTTCCATAAACTGCTAAAGTTTGATTTGTAATAGTTACTGTTTCGAACACCACACACTCACAGAGAGTATGCTGTAGTGTTTAGAGTACTGGAATAGGATCTCAGAGATCTTGATTCAAATCCCCGCTCTGCCAGGCTGTGCCAGTTACTTACAGTCCATTCCTGAGGGAGGGTGCGAACCACAGCAGCTGGGACGGTGCAGATGAGAAGCCTTCTGAGAGGCTTCTTGGCCACTGTGGAAGGGGGGGAGAACCTTTTTTCCAGCGTAGGGGTCACTCCGCCTCCTAAGGCGATTTGGCCCCCAGCCTGAGGAATGGGCTGTCAGTGTCAGTCTAACCTACTTCACAAGGTTGTTGTGAGGACAGAGTGCAGGAGGATAGAATGATACATACCACCAAGTTCCTTGAAGGAAGGGCAGGATAAAAATGTCCTAAATAAAATAAAGGCTAGTTCTATAATTGAGAGAAATTTTGATCTACTTGCATGTGTTTTGATGAATGTATAAGTCAAGGGAAAGAACTATATATGTAGCATTTTGTACACATTTGCTTTGATCAACATAAATTCTGTTTTGCTGCTGACTACTGCCTCATATGTCTCCTGGTACGTGGTCTAGAAAACATATATTCTTCCTCTCCAGATACCTGCTTAAGGCAGCTCAGAACTAAAATAAAACAAAAGCAGATAAGCCAAGCCACAAAAAACTGCATAAAATAAACATTAAGCCAGCTAAAAAGGAAATAATAAAATGGCACTCAGTCTAGAAGCAGGCCATAAAACACCTTTAAAAAGATGTATTTTGGCCTGGGATTTAAAGGAAAGTTAAGTGTCTGATAAGCTTCAAGCGGGAGGGCATATCAAAGGTAAGGTGCCTCCACTGGAAAAGTCTCTGGCCCCACCTATTTCACCTGGACGCACAGGGGCACAGAAAGCATGGCTTGAGAAGAGGGTCTTAATATAGTCTGGACAATACAGGAAGAGGCAATCCTTCATTAACCTATCCTCTAACAACCATACAGATTCATAGTAGACTACAGTTCTTTGAAACAAGATAGATAATGAAGATATCTGCAACTACATCATTAATATGAGTGGTGAGCTTTGTTGTGCTTAGGCTTGGTTCAGAAAACATAGAATCGAACCCGGTTCTCCAGGTTACAGTCTGCCGCTTTTAACCACTACACCATGCTGGCTCTCTATGTACACTGACAATGCTGTTTAACAGTATTAACATTTTGTTGTTCATTTTTACTTTTGAAGAGCAACAAGAAATTTCTTATAATATCTTCTATCCTTCCAGATTCCTTTTTCAGGCTCATTAGACTTTTCAGTGTATTGGTTTCACCATTTTAAATTTATCACCCTAATTTGCTTTTATTTAAAAAAGTCAAACCTGGCACTATCAATGATCTAATGGATGTACTGGATATCATTTGTTCCCTGGTGCAGTTGCAGCTATCTGACAGAGTACTGGTTCATGTTTAATGACAGGACTTGGCAGATTCAGCTCCCTGGAAAAGCAAATGAAGAAAGAAATGCTGCTTCTAACTTATTCTGAAATAGGAATTACGCTTGCATGTTAGAAATATTGATAAAATAATAACAGGGCAATCCCTGTTGGCCATTTGTTCTTTGCTTGACATTAGACTAGTCTCATCTCCTCCTTTAAATGGAACAAAATTAGGGTGCTTAGATCATCAAAAGTACATCAGAGACATGTAAACTGCATCACTGAATGAGATTCTGTAGGGCTCAAAGATTAACTTCATTTGTCCCGTTGACAAGCAGATGCTTTGTAAACATTCTTTATTTTCCTCTTTTTTGCTGAAAGGAAAATGTTCTGAATAATTATGTGCAATAGAATGTTCTCAGAAACTGGCTGAGCTTCAGAATCAGACTCCCAGTGCATTTAGAGGTAATTTGTCTCTAAGCAATTGTCTGTCTTTCCTCCCTGCCTTTGTTTTTGCAGTGAAGAGAGCTACAATGTCACAGACTATTCCTTAAGGGACCAGCTGTTAGTTGAACAGTGTGACAGCGAAGAGCTGAATGCCTCTCCTGTAAAAAACAGCACAACTATGCTTTACTCCCGGCAGACCTCTGCAAATCACCTCTTCAGATTAACTGTCCTAAGTAACCACGCAGGAGAGAAAATTGAACTACTACTGGGAACTGAAACTCAGTAAGTAAATAAGACTTTTCCCCCTTCAATCTGCTTTTCTCATCCGGACTTCATCTCTCTGTTGGAGAAGAACTATTTCCCAGCTTCTACTGTTCTTTATACAGTGAATTAAAAACAATAGAATATCCCTCCTTTTCAGTGAGCCAAGAAACATTTCACAATGGATAACAATCTCTTATTTCTCACGGGAATGCCAAATGTTGTAAGGCAGCTGTTGGTAATGAACCAATCAAGTGTAGTCATTAACAGCCTATTGCCACCTCTGCATATTTAATTCAGAGTTCTTGGAAACAGTAAAGCAGAAAAATTGGTTACTGTTAAGGTGTATTTGGTAAAAAGATGAAATAAAAGGGTCACACCAGTAACAAGAAATAAAAATAAGGCCAAGGCCAATGGTGCAAAATAGGGAAAAAGATTTTTTGTTACTCAGAATAAACCATCCCTATGTGTTTCACCCAAGGGGCTTCTTCAGGGGAATCTATAGTTATTGCAGAAGTCTTTATGAGCATAAATTTTGTAGAAAGTTGCTAATGAAAGGACCTTACTATTTTAAGTTGTATTTGGTGACATGAGAATGGCCAAGGCAGTGTAACTTTTTTTTTCCAGTACAGTGTTGGAATGTGTTTCCTTTTATTATCCGTCTTGTGAAGTGGGTCTGGCTGGGTCATACCTCTAAGTAGCACAGGGTTTCCCCCATTTGTCCTTCCAGCAATGCTTTGGGGTTAGGTTTGCCTAGGCTGAGAGACAACAAGCAGCTCAACCTCACCCCATGAGCATCGTGGCTGAGCAGGAATCTGAGTGCAACTCTTCCCTGCTCGGATCTGACAGCCTAACATACTTGCTTTTACTGTGTGGACAAAATAGCACACCCATATATTTTTTTTCAAAATCTAGGCATTTTGTCGTCTTACCATATTGGGGACTTGCTCCAAGAATGTTTTACCACTTGAATACTGTGGATAAAGATTACCTTAAAAGTGACTCTTCAAAGTGATTGCCTGAATCCACTGTTTCATATTCTAAACAACTTCATGGGTTTTCTGCTTATCAGCAGAACAGAACTTTCCTGCCTCTCCCCCTCCCACTGCGGCCCATAGATTTCCCTGAAATGCTTCCCCGAGGGTACAGAGAACCCTTGGGAATGTCAAGAGAGGCAAGCTGGGGATCTGCAGCAGGAAGGAGGAATTGGTAGAAATTATGTCTTCGCTTTCGTTTAGCGGAAAATTAGGCCAGGATCCAACCTTTGAACTGCAAGAAAAAGCAGCGGGCCCTGGGGTAATCTGCTCAGGTCTTTGCAGAGGCAGAAAAGGTGGCAAGAATCCAGATCGCTAACAACCATCTTGTAGAGTTCTACTGTAGTCTACGATCATTCAGTGGTTAGTGACAGCAATTAATGGTTTTTGTGCATATTTATAATCATTTAGGTTTGCATTCTTTAGCTAGGACAAGATCAAACATCTGAGAGACATGATATTGGGTTGTTTAGATAGACAGGACAACCTACCAATTAGGGAGAAAGTGTAGAAAAATATCCACAATAATTTTGCTCTGAGGTCTGGTCCCACATGCTATCATATGTGTAGTATGTGGATGGTTTCTGGTTGTACTGCAAGGGGGGGGGCAGAAGAGAGAGACCAACCGTTTTTTGTCACTTCAGTGACAGTTAAATTTATGTATTTGAAAAATAATGTATGCTAATAGTTCCTGTGAAATATGTTCTAGAGATTAATGCCTCGTGTGCTAATTTAATTGATCACAGATCTCATGAGAAATTATATGTTTGTGTGAATAGTCTAGTAAATAATACAACTGGTAAATAATAATACTTAAGTCTGGTAAATAATAAAATTTAAGAGCTCAGTTTGGCTGATACCTGTTGACGATATTTGTTTTGAAGGCAGTGAAACCTTACCTGGTACAAAAATCTGGATTTTGCCCAGCTGTATTTATTTTTGGTATTAAAAGATGTTAACATGTCTCAGTCAGTATTCCTGCAGAGGCTGCAGCAATGGACGGACTAGAACTAGACTGAAGACTGTGGGTGGCCATAAGCCACCCCCCTCCCCTTTTAGCTTTTTAAAGGGCTTTATCTCCTTCCCCAGCTGAGGCGTGCTGTAGCATTACAGCATGACTTAGTAGGGAAAGGGAATGCCAGGGTCACAGACTGTCCTGGCATAATTATTGTCATCCCCTTGCTTTTGTGCAGATGGGACAGCAGAAAAAGAGGGACAAATTGGGACAGCAGCATGTTTCGCAGGAGCAAATGTGTGTGGATACTGCTTGGTGCTGTTGCTGGAGTGGGGGCACTTTTTCATACACCCCTGTAGACACAGATTATAAAAGGCACAGGAGCTCTGTGACTGCTCTGTTAGAGGAAGAGGGCTTGCCTTTTGTTGTGATAACCCACCTCCTGCAGTCGTGATCAGTATCCCTTATGGTCAACCAACTACTTGAAGCAGAACTTGGGAGAGGAAGAGCAAGATGGTGTCTGTCCCACATCCTGAGATTTTGTAGCAAAGTCAGGAAGATAAACCCTCCTTTCCTTCCACAAGTTCTTTATATTTTGCCTCCCTTTTCACTAGGCTTCTGCTGGCGATAGCAGCAGTAAAACCATGCTGCTGGCAGTTCCTGCAAGAGTCTAGCTTGTAAGGGATAGATGAACTTTCCTTTCTTCTTCAGTGTCTCCCTTCCTTTTTGTTGGGCTTTTATGGGAGACAACATTCCAGCGGTGTTTCTTGTAAAAGCCAAGAACACGGAAGAAAAAAACTCCCATCCTTCCATAGAAGGGAAGGAAAGAAGGATGGGTGGTTCCTCACACTGGATGCTCCTTCTGTCTCCTCCAGAAGCTCAGTACAAGGGCAGACTGTCTTTCTTGAGTTGTCTGCATGAGTCCAAGAGGATTCAATGAAGTGTGGGGTCATGGTAACTACAGATAACAGCTTGGCTAGTAAATTGAAC
Source organism: Euleptes europaea (assembly GCF_029931775.1). Lineage (NCBI taxonomy): Eukaryota > Metazoa > Chordata > Lepidosauria > Squamata > Sphaerodactylidae > Euleptes > Euleptes europaea. The sequence continues at coordinate 28,713,712 of NC_079316.1, read as the reverse complement.
CTGGATGGCCCAGGCTAGCCTGATCTCGTCAGATCTCAGAAGCTAAGCAGGGTCGGCCCTGGTTAGTACTTGGATGGAAAACCATCAAGGAATACCAGAGTCACCATGCAGAGGAAGGCAATGGCAAACCGCCTCTGTTAGTCTCTTGCCTTGAAAACCCTACTGGGTTGCAGTAAGTCGGCTGCGACTTGATGGTGCTTTACACACAAAGTAAACTGAACTATAATCTCTGGACCCCTGATTGAAGCAGTTTTGTTTCTCTTCAGTCTGTAAATTTGTGAATGGAGTGTTGGCATAAACATCTCAGTTAGAAAAAGGGGAGTTCTTTGGCTTGGCTACTTTGAAGTGACAAATGATTTTGTCATAAACTTTGCTCTTGCTCTAGCTGAGAAGAAGCTACTTTTGCACTCTGTAGTGATGGAATTTATTTGCCTGTAATTTGCCTAGCTGATAGTTCTGCATAAACTGAAAGCTATTTTTTCCCCTTTTCTACATTCTATACTATGTATTTGACAGAGACTGTTCATACAAAATCTTCTCCGCTGGCTGTTTGAGTGACTGGTTCTGTATTTCTGTCTTGCTCCATAAAGAGATTCCTCGTGGTGGTGCACAGGCTCACTTTATGCCATAACATTGGCTGCTGTGCTGACAAAATAGCTAGCATGCATCGGATTTGTTGCTTGATGGTCTGGGGCTGTGTTGTGAGCGATATATTCTTCTTAAGCAAGCTCATGTCCAAGACAGCATGCTATGAAGGCATGGAAATTGTGTAGTAAAATTCTTTGTAGCTTGGGGAACAACTGAATTGCTGAAGGCTAAGTGTCATGCTGGACCAATTTCAGGGGCCATGCAGCGTTAAACAACAGCAACAAGAAACACTTTGTTCTCACTGGGGTAAATCCCAATGAGAGAGAGAATTCCTTGCTTTGAGATGCCATTAGCATCCAAGCAGAATTCTACAAAGCACTAAGATTGTATCTGTCACCATAGAAACTAGAGGGCTAAAGGGGTTTATCTGTACAGTTGCCCACATTGCATCTTGAACAGGAGGTTTTACAGTTATTTTTTCCCATCAGAACTAAAATTTCCCTGAAATTACATGTCAGTGATTCTTGTAAACAGTTCCTATTGAACAATGTTAACCACCGAAAAGCCACAACACCAGATTAATAAACACCAAAATGCAGCCAGTGAATTAAACCAGTTTCAAAATTTATAACCATTGGTCTCAGAAAACCCCTCTTAAAACTGTCCATTCTTTGAAATATCTAAGTACTGAATATAAACCCATCAGAGGAAAGGAAGTTGCCAGTTGTAATCTGTAATGCTTGATTCACACTGATACTTCTCACGGCTTTTAAGCCAGGACAGAATGAATAAATGAGAGAATGAAAGAATTTGTTCTGTCTTTCCCATCCTCCTGTAAGATGCAAAAAGTGCTTTGACTGTGGCTAAGGTATTCTATTTCCTGTGCCAAGGTGCACATCTCATAACCTAATAGGCTAAAAGGCATTGATGAAATTCCCATTTTGTCATTCTCATTGTATTCTACTCAGACTGGTTTAATTCAGTTTCCTTTTTTCGTTTCCATTTTTTTCCATACCAAAGCTTTATATGACATGATAATACAATTTTGAGCAACTTGCGGGATTCATGCTGCCTTTTCTGATCTTGATGATGAACCTTCAACCTGTGCCATAAACCATATTTGAAATGTAATTGGGATTTCAGGTTTTAAAGAGAAGCTATAACCTTTTCCTGAAATATATTTTTTCTTTTTGCATAACCATGTGAATATGGGAGAAGCTCTTTGACAAAGGTCACACAGAAGAACATATTTCACTGAAATAAACTTTGTATAGTGCTAGGACATAATGACAGGTTCAGGTCTTAAATCTATTCATTTAAAAATGGTGGTAGCCTACCTATTTATTTGAATAGTTCAAATTGTTCTTGACCCCTCTGTCAGCCATTGTTGCTTTACTTCTGATTTTTCCACAAAAATGTTCTCTTAACAATGTGTCACTTCTATGGGCTTGGTTGTATTTGGAGCACCACTGGGTTTCTATTGCATAGATTTTCCAGAATATAGTTCTCGATATATCTAAGTTTTCCAGAGATTTCCGGTGGCGGATATATGTACACAGACACACATGCTTATTTGTGTGTGTGTGTAAAGTGCCGTCAAGTTGCAGCTGACTTTTGACAACCCCAGCAAGGGCTGTCAGGGCAAGTGAGAAGCAGAGATGGTTTACAGTGGATGGTTTGCATTGGATGGTTTGCATTGCCTTCTTGTTTGTGGGCTTCCTAGAGGCACCTGGTTGGCCACTGTGTGAACAGACTGCTGGACTTGATGGGCCTTGGTCTGATCCAGCATGGGAGCCAGTGTGGTGTAGAGGTTAAGAGCAGTAGTTTGGAGTGGTGGACTCTGATCTGGAGAACCGGGTTTGATTCCCCACTCCTCCACATGAGCGGCGGAGGCCATTATGCTAGCTTTACATGTTACATGAAACTGAGAGGTTGTCAGCATAGCCCAAATATAGCCCATCACCTCATGTGTGAGGAGTTTGACTGAAAGCTTTCTGGTTTGATCAAGCCTGAGGTCACTGTGATGCCCAAATGCAGGCGCCTTGGTTAAATCAGAGGTTGTCTACTCCTTGCAAACAGGGATTCTAAACTGGAATTAAATCAAGAGTTAGAATCCCACATTTTACGGAGTAAACAGACTCCAGTTCATCTGGAGAAAATGCCAGTTTTGGAGGGTGGACTCTGTGGCATTACACCCCACTGAGGTCCCTGCCCTCCCCAGGCTCCACCCTCAAATCATCAGGAATTTCCCAGCCCAGAATTGACAACCCTACCATGGATTGACTAAATGACCTGGGGCAAGTCGCCATCTAAATGCCTTAAATTCCCCTGTACTGATCTGTGAATGGTTGAATGAATGCCTGTCAGAACAGCAGAGAAAGGGGTTCACTCATAGGTCAGCAACTTTGCATACTCATGAGATGCCTTGTGTGTGTGTGTGTGTGTGTGTGTGTGTGTGTGTGTGTGTGTGTGAAGTGTCATCAACCCCAGCAGGGGGCTTTCAAGGCAAGTGAAGAGCAGAGGTGGTTTGCCATTGCCTTCCTCTGCAGAGTCTTCCTTGGTGGTCTCTCCTCTTGGGTACTGATCCTGCTTAGCTTCCAAGATGTGACAAAATGAGGCTGTACCATCCCAAGAGATGCCTTAGGCATTACAGAAAAAAATTGATCATAAAAGATAACCCCACCACTTGCAAAAATAAATGGACCTGAGCATGCTCATTGCCCTCAGAATGTTGAGGGTCAGTGAAATGGGAAAGGGGGCCTGCTGAAGCCGTAAGAGCATCTGGTATCTTGGAAGGATAAGCAGGGTCAGGCTGGGAAACAGCAATCCCTTGTGGTCCTCCGGGGGTTGTGAAGTCATAGAACATAAGAAGACATACATTTTAGTTGTTCAAAAAAAAAATCTGAGCCATGGAGCATAAATCCACTTTTTCTTCCTCCTTCAGAAATGAGCGTGCTCGCTGGATTACTGCCCTTGGACAGTGCAGTGATAGACATGCCATGGATAGGAGAAGTAAGTTTAAAACATGAACTTTGGTATGAAATACAAATGTATAGCCACTTTTGATCTCCACTGGGGAGGAAATGTTATCAATAAATAAAAAATGAAGTGGCCTTGTGGTGTACAGGTCTAACAAATGCTGAATGGCAAAGTAAATTTATTGCCTTGAATTTTGCCTTTCAGTGTTTGGTCTGTATATGTGAGAGAGTTGAGTGTATGATGGAACTCTGAATGAAAAAACAAACAAACTCTGAACAGAATCTGAAATGTTGCTGGTAAACCATTTCCCAAAGAGTTTTCTTGAAATCATTGCTATTTTGTTTGAGTAAGTTTTAATTATCTCTTTCAAACTTGTATAAGCCAGCCTTTATTCCAGAAAACTCGCACCCAATGCGATTAACAACAATAAAATCAATACATAATAAAAACATCAAAAATAATCATTTTAAAACAAGCGATAACACATTTTAAATGATAGTTACACTTATTTTTTGTGTGTGCATCATGTAAATTTCAAGTGCAGTTCATGATTGCCCCCTGCAGTTTTATTGGTCATGGGAGGATGACTGGTTTACAAAGCTACACGCACATTGTTACCATTTGGTGAATGATCATCTGTATCTGCAGTCTGCCTCTTCTGAAACTGTGCTTGCAGAGTGGGCGAGTGTGGAGACGAAGCTATGTTCCAAAGCCTTATATCCGCAGACAATTACACCTAACTCCCATTGAAATCAACTGAATGTAAATGTTTTTTTCCCCTGTGGGCTTAATTTTCCATGTCATAAATGCAGCTTTTGTATTTTGAATGCGCGAAGCAGACATTGCAGATTGCCTGCCACAGAACATTGCCTCTAATCAAGTCAGCTAATTACCAGAAAGCAAGCGAAGAAGGAATAGGCTTGTCATATGTTTGCTCTCACTTAAACTGAATTTGCGAACTTACTCCTTCGATTCACCATGATGATCCATAACAATTTTTTCTGCTCAGCGCTGATGCAGGTAGAGGTCATCAGATCATATACTGCCAAGCAATCGGATGAACTCTCTCTCCAAGCTGCTGATGTGGTTCTGGTGTACCAAAAAGTGAACGATGGTGAGTGGGTTTTGTTGCTGTTTAGCTGCTGCGAAAGAAAGCAGAACTTTTCTGTGGTAGTGCCCCACTTGGGCAACAAGGCTTGTAGTCTCTTCCACTGTTCTTTGCATGTATCTTGCAGTGCTCTTACTGCATTCTTTTCTACCTTTGCAATTCCATTTTTTTGAATCGATGGTAGATTCAGAACAAATAAAATTGGTCTTTGCAAAAGACTGAATTTGCTATCAATATGTGGTAATGGCTATTGACTTAAATAGCTTCAAAAGTGGGTTTTGTATGCATTCCTGGAGAATAAGTTTATGTGCAGCTATTTCCTGCATAGCAAAATGGAACCTCCAGTGTGCTTCTGAATTCCACTGGGGGCAAAATATTAGAAAAGATACTGTTGGCTTTATGCCTTGCTTGTTGGCTTTCTGGAAGCATTTGGGTGGCCATGGTGGGAAACAGGGCCTTGAACCGGATGGACCTTGGATCTGATCCATCTGTGTGTATCATATTTGGTTCTTTATTATTCATTGCAGGTTGGTATGAAGGAAAGCGATTGCGTGATGGGGAGAGAGGCTGGTTTCCAGTGGAATGTGCCAAGGAGATCACATGTCAAGCCACAATTGACAAGAACATGGAAAGGATGGGGCGTTTGTTGGGCCTCGAAACAAATGTTTAGACCCTCACTGCCTTAATCTTTGCTCTAGGATTTGCACTTCATCATCTGTGTGGTTTCTTGGACTGCTTTGGGTGGCTACTTAATAAGCTGTAGCATGTGAAAAAGGGGTCACAGCTATGTGCAATTATTTGGAGTGGAAGCAGTCCAGGGCGACTGCATGCAAATAGGAATCAACTAACACCATTTGAATCAATAGGAGATTTTATTTTGTTTTACAAATAAAGGCTTTTAATTGAAAAATAGTTAAAATTTTATATAGATTCCTGATAGAGTGATCACTTGAGCTACAGGTGATTAGCCATTTATGAATCTTAATCGAGATACCGCACCTTTGTTTTAGAAAGTAATTTTAAGGTCCATTCATTTCATTTGCCATTTTACTTGGGTATTAGACCCTATTCCTTTTTCTCTATCCAGCGAGACAGAGCCATGTGGAAAAGCAGGCTTCCATACACACCACTGATGTAGAAAAGAGCAAGAGTCTTGAGCGCTCATACCCTGCCAGAAACGTTGTTAGTCTTTAAGGTGCTACTAGACTCTTGCTCTTTTCTGCTGCTACAGATAGACCAACATGGCTACCCGTTATGATCTAACACCACTGATGTGGTTCTGGACTGAGTCAGCTGGATGTAGGTATCTTTTGATGTACAACTGGAATTGGTGTATGGCCAAGAAAACAGGCTGGTGAGCGTTAGTCTAATTAAAATAAGTGAGACTGAAATGTACAACTAAATGTATAACTTTGTTCATTTCAGTAGAACTGGCAAGTAATTTTCGTTTGATTGTTCATGGAGTTACCATAAAGCTCACACCTGTGACTCTTGCATTTCATCTTTCAAGTAGCTGTATTTTGCGTAATATTTATTGGTAGCTTTCCACTGCCTGTTTCAGTCGCTTTCCTGTTAGATCTGCCCTCAACAGAGAAGGCTGGCTGTGTCCTGTTTCAGATAATAGGGAACAAGAAGAAAGGAAAAACAAAACAGGTGGCCTAAATCGTTACATTTGACAATACTTAACCAGCTGGTCAGCACTAGACACAGTGTTCTGAACCAGCAACAACCACCAGCTGCAAGTCTTTTAACCATGCTCAGCGCCAGTCAGAGCTAAGAAACAGACTGCTAGATCCTAGCTTCAGAGCAGGCATCCCTCAGTACTCAACCCAAAGCAGAGTTGTTTGACACTTCAGGGTCTAAATTGACTTGGTAAAAAAAAACACCTCAGAGCAAATGCTGCTCTGTTTCCTCTCCCTCTCATGTAGCATCTAGTTATATAGGTTGATGTGATGTGATCACGTGGTGCTTTGGCCACTCCACGTGGCAACGTTGGCTGATACAGGGTGGTCACCGAGAGGGGAGAAAGAGGGTGCTTTGCCACTTTGGGTCTACCTTGGGGGAAAAAGCAGGGTAATATTTCTGAAAGAATCTCATTCACATGTTTATATTTAACTGGACAATAGGGGGAAGATAGGTGATGAGATGTTATGCAATACACAGGGCAGCTGCTGTTTCACATCTTGTTAAACCTTCAGTCTTCTTGTGTGTGTGTGTGTGTGTGTGTGTAAAGTGCTGTCGAGTCGCAGCAACTTATGGCAACCCAGTAGGGTTTTCAAGGCAAGAGACTAACAGAGGTGGTTTGTCATTGCCTCCCTTTGCATAGCAACCTTGGACTTCCCTGGTGGTCTCCCATCCAAATACTAACCCTGCTTAACTTCTGAGATCTGACAAGATCAGGCTAGCCTGGGCCATCCAGCTCAGTCTTATTACCAGAACATAAAAACTATTCATTTAAGATTAGTACATAAGATCTTCCAGAGATTAAAATAGACATGGGGGGAAATTCTGACTTCATCTATATCCCTGAAAGTTTTGCCAGGATTTCCCCCGCTCAACCTAAAAAAAAAAAAAAAAAAGTGGAAGAATTACATGAAGACTGTTGTACGTGATAGTAATACGATCTGTCAATTCTGTATTCCAGAGTGTGAGGCTCCCTCCTGTGAGCTGCTGTAGAGCAATCCAGGTATTGATTGTGAATACTGAACCTTAAGTAATGAAGCTGTTGCCCACACGAGGTTGCATCCCAACAGTGCATTAGGCAATTAAGCTCCTTGGCCCCACCACAGAAAAAGTCAGTTGCTCTTTCAGCTGAAATCAACAGGACTTTAATCAGATAAGCTGGCCAATATGACTTGAAGCGTAATTTTCCATGGACTGGGGACTATTGATCCTTAGTAGGGGTCTCTTGGTATCTTGCCTGCCTTGAAGAAGAGCTTTGCTGTGATTGATTGTGTGGTCTGTGAATGTCTCATTATAAATCTCCATGTTGGAGTTTGCAGGCATTTATTTGTCAAACTACTCTGTAAATAGAAATTAATTTGTAATTGCATTTGTAATTAATTTATACATATGAGTTAATTTGCAACTTTTTTATTTTTTGTAAATAGGAATCTATTTTCTACATCATGTATTATAAATGCACCTTTGTCCCATTTTGGTACTGTTTGTCCCTTAACAGGAATTACAAAACAACAACAACAGATGTTAGGAGAAAGAGATAAGATTTTTTTTTACTTCTTCTATTTTTTCACTTGGGTAGAAATCATATATTGTAATATTTATGTATAATGGAACTGGGCAGTGAATATTTGCATAGTGGTAAATCTGCCCTCCCATCTCTACTGAAGCATATATCGGTTACAGGATAGACTGCTGGAATCACTGCCATAAGGCACATTTCTAAGCATACAGAGAAAAAGTGTGTAAGTTTTGCAAAGTTGTAGAATAAATCCAAACTGTTACACATGGGTTTGAAGTGATGCTGTGGCTGTCAGCTGGTCTAGAATGTATTACACACCTGTGTATATCTTCACATATAAATACATCTGCTTCCACTTACACAGTAGTTTCTTAGTGTTTGTTCGCAGTGCTGAAATTACTGCACATTTACTGTTGTGTACTGGGGGGGGGGCTTCCCTTGGGACAGCAACTATTAAAAGAGTAGAATCGCTTTGACTGCTTTCTTCTGACCCAACAATACATCCATAATGTCCATGTGTTAGTGCAGGATTAGCTGCTGGGAGAGGGAGCAACACTGCTAGCAGCTTTAAGTACTATCCCATAAAAATATGGGAGTGGGAAAATAAATTTCCCATCAGTCTTCATGCTCTTAAAGCCCTGTAAGGTCCTGACAATTTGACAAAAGACTTATTTTGAATACGCCAATGCATCAGTGCACTTAATTAGCAGTATTTTGACTTAATAAAAACTAAATTCTTCTGCATACTGGCAGGTATGTTTAGCACAATAGAACTGATTTTTCAAAACAAAGGTATTAACTTTACTTAAAATGCTTAATTTTTTTCTCCTACATTTTCTTTTAATTGATATGAGCCGAGCTATTTCTAGTGCAAGAAAGAAATTAAACTGCAAATGATCCAGTCAGACTAACTGAGTTCACACACTCATCAGGAGAATTCGACTGTGGCAAATGAGCAAGTTCAGATGCCTTTCATCCATCTCTGCGGAATGTGATCCAGATACATGCAGGCTTTTAGGTGTGATCTGTTCCTCTTCTCTCTCTTCACCCCCACTCCCCTTTTTGAAAGAACACTCATGCAGATGGAGATATATATACACACACAAATGACACTTGTACCACCTTTTCTGCATACTGTGAACATGGTACGCATATACCTGCTTCTCCATCATTCAACCAGAATCCCCTGCCAAGTAAGTGGATGAAACTACTACATTTACAGGGAAAGTAGCAAGTGACTATTACAATTCGTCCTTTGCTTTAATGCTCTGGGACACAGATTACACACACTGCCAATTCAGAGCCCCATGTGCAGACTTAATTAACTAGAACAATAGACTACATTCCCAGCAGGGAGATAGAGGCATTTCATGCAGTGGCAAATGAAATGGGAAGCTCTTGTAGAGATTATAGCTGCTGCATGGAACATCTGCCCCAGGAAGAGATCTCTTCCCCTCCCTTTGATGTCTCAAGCATAGGGGAGGGTAATGTGTGCACTACATCTAAATCGGAAATTAGACTGCATCTTAGCACTAGTACATAAGCGCTACATCTTTCATTCCATATTTGCCCTGTTGGTTCATGTACAGACCTCCAGCCACACACCCTTTACTCATGCTCCCCTGAAAGCAAGCTGATGCATTTCTTTTTTAAGACTCTTGTTTGTATAATGTGGCAATACTTACTGTTGTTATCGTCAACTCTCCACCTGAAACATTCCCTCCTGTTTTACAGCAGTCCCAATAAAATATCCCAGTCCTATCAGTACAGTAAGTTGCTAAAATGCAATTTTTATTGGTGTTCAAATTCCTGTAGGAAACTAACCAATTATTTGGAAGACACACAGAATCATAAAACCTACACTAAATACAAGCCACAGGAGTTGCTCTTTGGTGCAATTCTAGGATTTCCTCCCTATTTAATTGATCAGGTTTTAGGGAAAATATTTGATAAGCTGTGCTTGTTTTTTTGTTACATTTCTTGTAAGTAAAATAGTTTACATAGGAAATTAGCTTAAGAATGATGTAACGTTTGCCCATTTACTGCTAAATTGTTAAATAAGCCTGATTATGCCTTATCCTATTTAGAGGAAGACATGTACAAGGGCTTACAAATTCTACTCCCCTTGAGTTGCAGCATAGAAGAAGCGTTGCTCCAGCCTTTAACAAAATGTATACAAGTGCCAAAAGAAAGAAGTCAAGGCAGTGGTAAGGCAACCTGAGTCCCAACAGGCAGCTTACTTCGACCTGTAGCAAAGTCACAGTGATTCTTCTGCAGTGCACTTTGTCAAAAATATTTTAAAAGGGCCCACGGGGTAAGACAGTGACAAATGGGGTTAACTTGTGCTCATATGACTTGTGTGCATGTAAAGTGCTGTTAATTTGCAGCCAATTTATGGCAACCCAGTAGGGTTTTCAAGTCAAGAGATTAATAGAGATGGTTTGCCTTCCTCTGCATAGTGACGCTGGTATTCCTTGGTGGTCTCCCATCCAAGTATTAACCAGGGGCTGACCCTGCTTAGCTTCTGAGATCTGATGAGACCAGGCTAGCCTGGACCATCCAGGTCAGGGCATATGACATAAGGAGAGTTTAACTACCCCAGCATCAATGACTCTTCCCCCCACCCCATGGACCTATTTCTTGATGCTGTTATTTAACAAGTTAACCCAGTCAGGGTGCTGTCTCTGCAAGGACAGAGCGATGCTCTTTTCACACACTTTCCAACAGGCCCATAAGTTGCTGCTACAAATCTTTCAGCTAGAACCCAGTGCATAGGAGAAAGGTATTTATTACGGTCCACGACCAGCCAGTGCATAGAAGAAAGGCAACAAAAGGAAGGTCAGAGACCTATTGTGGGTTAGATGGCATAATCCTTTTCCGTTGGGAAAATCTTGTAAAAATTGGCCTGCAGGTTCCCCTTCATGCAACCAAGAGAAAACTTTCTCTGTAGCCATGTGGTACCTCAAACGGACAGTGAGAACCATCTGGGCTTCCTTCCCTATGTAAATTCAGGAAGCAACTAGGGAGTCATTCCCAAAGGATCTTTGCTAGGAAAGAGTTCCAGCTAGTTCTCCCAGCACATAGTAGCAGGCACAGCAGAAATATTTTGCACCTACCAGGAATGGTTTCACTGCTTTTGAATCTCTCATTCCCATTGGCTTTTCTCACGGCACTACACATTTAGACTTGCCTTGAATTTCAGCCCTTCCAGTTTGTTGCTGAGTGATCCACGCACAGATGACGGCAGCATCCCCTGGGGCTGTTCCTTGGTAGGCTCTGTGACTTCAGCATCTCCTGAGGATGCCTGTCTCTCTCACTTTGTTAGATTTTTTTTGTCCCCCTCTGTACACCAACATTGTAGCTGTCTTTGGGCAAGCAGACAAATTAAGAGTGCCGAAGGTTCCATTAACCCAAAGTTAATAGGGGAGAGAAAGAAAGGCTACCCTTACCCCTTTGGTATCAGATTTTAAGTCCTGCCTTATGACACATGAACTGAGGTTAACCTATTCTTGGTAGCCTGTCACTAGACCGGAATAGGGCTAAGTGCAGTTTTCCCATCTGATCTTGTACACTACTGTGCTGAAATTTTGTTGACAGTAACTGATAAAGAGTATGGTCAAAGCAGTACAATCCATCTGATTCACTTGGCTTCTCAAGTCAGGAACTGTCAGCCAAAGTGGAAGTAATACAGAGGGACTGATTTTTACAGTTTTACAAGTTCAGCTACAAACCTGATTATTCGCATATCAGAAGTTATTATAATTTCACATACCCCTTTCACTCTGATCAGACCAGGCACAGTTAGTTTCTAGCAGAGGTTAATCTCTGCACTAGAACAAGTATCATGGCCCACTATGTATGGTCCATAATACTCTTTAGAGAGCCAACCCTGGCCTCAAAAATGAGTCTACACAATACCCCTTTGATAATCCTACCCATGAATGCCAATGGAAGTCAGTTGTGACACATCCACAGCCTATAAAGGAAACACCCATTCTTAAGCAACTTACAAAAACTTCACTATGCTAGCATGGAAGAAGTACTAGCCATTAGTTCTTAAACAAATTGCACCCATTGCCTTTTCCACCCAGACACACTAAATTTACCAGACTTTAGAATGATCGCAAAAACTGATTAAGGAGAGAGCAACTGGTTTATCAAAAGAGCTCATGACCATTATTGATGCAAGGAGTTAGGTGCGTATTGGTTGACTGCCCAACTTTAAGGCATAGGCTCCCGACTTTCTTTCTTATGCTCAGCAGAAACTTGACATTATTCAAAGAAGAGCTGCCTGCTCCTGACGCTTTAGGAGCTTCCTGTGACCTTAAACAGCTGGGGGCCAGCCCCCCCCCCCGATGATCTGAGAAGCTGCTTTTGCCAAATACATCCTCTGCGCACACCTCACTAAAACTGCAGAAATCCAGCAAGTGCACAAATGCAGTAATGAACTAACCTTAGCAATAATAGTGCTGTGAAGGAGGCAATAGATACCAAGAAGCTGCTCTTGCCTTAGAGGCAGTTGATTGACACCTAAAGGGAGTCCTGGGAGTGGCTAGGGAAAGAGTTACATTCAGCTCTCAGTCAGTGAGAGGTTGAGTTCAGGAGGGGCAGAGCTCTGAGAAGCTAGTGGCAGCTGTGTGCAGATTAGTCCTCATGAGTGAAACATAAAGGAACACGATTTTTAGTTGTTTGATACAGAATCAGCAACTGGGTCATAAGGATGTTAATTCTGAGTGAATAGAGCGCGTCTGGGTTTTGGACATTGGGAGTCAGCTCTGAAGAAGAGTTCTCAAAAACCAGGGAGAGGGAAGTCATCTCAGGTGTATTGAGTGATCCCTAAGTAAGATTGAGGAGAATGAGTCTCTGGAGTCCTGAGTAATCCCAGTCCAGTTGTTAAACTGGTGAAGAGTATCGTGTAGTTCCTTACTCCAGAAACTGAAACTGGAGTGTGTTTTAAAGTCAACTCAAGTGAAATCTAAACAAGAAACTGACAAACAAAAGGAAGAGTTGGTTTTTATAGACCGACTTTCTCTCCCACTGAAAGAATCAAACCAGCTTACAATCACCTTCCCTTCTTCTCCCCACAACAGACACCCTGTGAGGTGGGTGAGGATGAGAGCTGTGATTAGCCCAAGCTCACCCAGCTGCCTTCATGTGGAGGAGTGGGGAATCGAACCCGGTTCTCCAGATCAGAGTCCACTGCTCCAAACCACCACTCTTAACCACTACACCACACTGGTTGGATCCCATGACTACCCCACGAACAGTACAAGCCTAAGCAGCAGTGGAGGAAAATTTATTGAAAGGGAGTCCAGTTCACCAGATTAGCCTCTGCCGCTCAAGTGGAGGAGCGGAGAATCACACCCGGTTCTCCAGATCAGAGTCCACTGCTCCAAACCACTACATGCTGGCTCTCACAAGCCTCTGTCAGTGAAACAAAGATCTAGCAGCTTGAAGTGAATTTAGCCATACCATCTAGAAGAACCAAACCTGTCTTGTGTAAATATATATTATTTTGAAGTTCCTACTCTAGTTTGTTTTTGAAATATCCTAATACCTTTCTGAAATCCAAGTTTACCTGCCTAAATCCTCATCCTGCCTTACTGTTATAAATAAATTCCTAGTTTTGAATTTTTACCACAAGCCTCTGTGTGCCATCCATTTTCTGACAGACCTAATTTCCCCAAAAAATCCAAGTCTCCCTTCGATCCATCACAGGTGCATATTTTAAAAAAGTACTACTACACAGGCATTTAGTAAGTACATATTTTACAAGTTCATATGTATAAAAAATTCTAAAGAAAAAAAAACATTCCAATTATTGAAACAAAACTGGCTGCCACTTAAATCCCACTGAAATCAAAGTTGAAATCAAAGAAACTTCGTTTCTCAGCCCCGATCCAAACCTATGTTCTTTAGCAGTGAGAGACATCAAGTTCTCACCTCCATTTATTTGTGTCCTATAACGCAGAGGGACTTAAATTCTGAACATTTATGCAGGGGAAATTAGCGTTTGGTTTGCTGCAGTTTTCTGCTCCGAATTCTCAAATATCATATGCATGAGGGATCCTCTCCCCCCCCCCATTCCAGGAGTACTTTGCAATTAATTAGACATCCCCAGCGAATCATGAGCTTCTGAGTCTCCCCCTGAAAACACAGCCTTGTTGCATTTTACTTGGAGGGGGCAGGTCAGCTCTTAAAGGGGCTGTGTGTGCTTTTGCTGGGTATTCCTCCCCATCTTTCTTCAACCGCTCCCTGCTGGGAGCTGCCTTCCAACCTTTGCAGCCTTCAGTGTCTTCCTGCATATTTCATGAAGGTTAAACTCCCTCTTTGTGCTTTGCAGGAAGGGGTTGGATGGGAGGGACAGACACGTGGGAGGGAGAAGCCAAAATGGGTGTGGGAAGAGAGACCTGAAGTTAAGAGCTATTCATGGAAATAAAGGAAATTTGCATCACTCTTGCCTCGAAACAGTATTTAAATTCGTCCTAAAACAGGATCCTAGAACTGCAGGGGAAGAACGAGGCCAGAGCAAAGTCACATCTGAAGGTTGGTAAAATCATGAATAGTGCAAAAGAAGCCTTGAAGCAGTCCAGCAGGGACTGCGAAGTAAATACCCCTGCATAAATGGCCTGTGAGTCCCATGTTTATTCCTAAACAGATAATTAGCAGGATTTAGATTTTCCAATGGGAATTCTACAGCTTTGAAGTCTCAGCTGATGAATCAGTACATGTGATTCTCCATCTACTTGGCATATGCCTCCAGCATGTTTACTCAAGTATCCAGAAAGACCTCAACACTGACCTGTCCCGGTAACAGGCTTTCTACAATTTTATTTAAAGTAGAAAAAAAATGTCTTTAACGTATCAGTCCATGTTTCTCTTTTGGAAGTTCAGGACTCAGTATGGTCCTTTTTTTTTTTTTTTTTTACAGAACATGACAACTTTCAGTTATTTGTCCCACTTTAAAAAATAATAATCGCTCCACAGCGAACAGAAGAATGTGAACAGAAGAATAATGTCAAAAATGTTTTCTGTTCATTTTCAATTTCATCTGGCTTTTGCCTGAAAAAGTTACTGTCCTTAACGAGCACCATATAGACATGACAATACAATACATTAGACTCTGTAAGACTAGCAAGAGCTATTTTATACGTCGCATTTTATACGTTGCATGCCATACACGTGTAGCCATTCTGAACTACTGCAAACTACTGACACTGCCTATTCACTACATGTGACATTTCAAGATGCCCAAGATAAACTATTAACAAAAAAGAATCAGGTAGTGCTGTCATTTCTTCAGCGGCAAAGGAACACTGCTAGCTGTATCGTTCGTTCTGGAAACGGGGGGCAAAGTTTCTGGCGGTTTCATTCTCCTGTGTTGTGATTAAGTCTATAATGGCTGTCAGTACTGCAGTGTCCCTTGATTTAGTATTGTTCCAGTCCACAGGGTGTGGGTTTTCTATTTTCTCTTGCAGAAGGTCATCCAATTCTTTCTTCAAATCCTGCAGATAAAAAGGATAGTGGTTGGGAAAGAACTAACAAAGCAAGTTTTGACAGTTATTCTACTTTTTTACAGTAGTGTCAAAACTTCAATTTTCTCCTTGGAAATAAGAGTGACCTAGTTTTCTTTTCTGTTTTCCTTTTTCTTTTTCCAATCCTGTGCCCAATTAAGTATCAGTGTCTAAAAGATAAGGGAAAAAATTTCGCTGGCTATATATAGTTTGCTGCCAAGCTAAACCTAACAAGGTTTAGGAACTGTTAAGCTCTTCAAAAATGCACCGTGTACATATGTACTCTGAAAGTAGTAATTTATTTTGATCTTTCTCTGAAAGCATTATCGACATGTTAATATTTTAGGAGGACCTGATTGCAAGCAGAATGTTTAGGCTCTTGCAGTCTGACTTATTCTTACCAAGAAACTGCTGATCAGCATCACTTTTCAAGCACACCAATCCCTAATCTAGCTTGCAGTTTGGATCCAACAAAGCATTTCTGCTGACAGAGGGAGCAGCATTGGGTGGGGGGGATTTGGGGGCTGTGGCAGGAGGGGAAAGATGAGAAAGCCTTGTTCTAAGGGCAGAAATCCTTCCACCTGTAGAAATGCTCTGTTAGATGCAAGTGAACACTTCTGTGTTGTAAGGAGTGATTAAAATATGGAATTCGCTGGCAGGGGATGTGGTGACTGTCACAGGCATAAAAGGTTCTAAAAGGGGCTAGACTGAGCTGTGGCAGAGAGGTCTATCAGTGGCTACCAGTCATGGTGACTAAAGGGAACCTACAAATTCAGAGTCAGTCAACCTCTGAATCCCAGTGCCAGGAGGCAACATAAGGGGAAGGCCTCGGCCTCTATGCCCTGTTGCTGGACTTCCAGAGGATCTGGTTGGCCACTGGGTGAGACAGAATGCAGGACTAGATGGACCACTGGTCTGATCCAGCAGGGCTCTTCTTATGTTCTTAACCACATTGTAACAAATAGACTAAGAAAAATAGCAATCTGTAAGTGTTCAGATGAGCAAAACAATTTTTAAACAGAATTCAGATAACTGTAACTTTAATTTAGCAAACATAAGGCTATTATGAACTGTACATCTCTTTCCTATGCTGCACCAAATTATTATTATTATTATTATTCTTTTTAATCAATTTATACCCCGCCCTCCCCCAGCCATGCTGGGCTCAGGGCGGTTTCCGACAACATACATCACAATATATAAATATACAATATTTATAAATTAAAAACATACCGTTTAAAACCAGAAGTCCTAATTTAAGTTGAACAGATGGCATTCAAATTTCATACCTACTATACAACAATAATCTCAAGTGGCGAGCTGGTTTGCAAGGATGGTAAATAATGGCCAACCACCACTCAGAGCAGTTACGGCCCTGCTCAGTCACCAACAGCTCTCCATAACGTAAGGCAAGTCTTTCATGGTTGCAAGCTCTTTCCCACCCATTATTAGAGAGAAAAAAGTAATGAACGAACTGGACTGGACCACATTTATTTGAACATGGAACCTCCATGCCCTCACTGTGAACCCCTATTGTTGGTGAGAAGGTTGCAAGGAAGATGTCATTCTCAAATAAACAGGGCACATTCAGTTTATTATTCTCTCACCCACAATGAGAGAGAGGAGCAAAAAAGAAAAAGTCTGAGATTAACACTGGGATGAGGGTGAATGGCTTGAAAACGGCATATTTTTGGAGCCATAAACACACACACATCAAAAAGGGTTCTCTTTATAACATACTATCATGGTTTCTTTAAGGAGCCTGGGCCTTTACCCTTTAGTTGCCAACCTGGACAGAAAAAAGGGGTAGTACACCCACCTTCACTAACTGGGCTATTCGTGCTGGAGACTGGAAGACAATCCATTCGTCCACAGCAATGGTGTCCTGATCTTTATCCTTCTGGATAGAAATGTCTCCTCCGAAGAACAGCAAACAGTACGGCGAAACTTCTGTGCAATCATACAGGTATATCTGTAACGAGGAATATATTCAGCACAACAGGCACATTGCGAACAGATTCAAAACAGAGCACTGGCATACTTTCAGAATTAAACTTAAAATAATTTGAAGATGTCTGGTAAAAAAAACAAACAAAAAAAACCCAACAGAGTTGTTTAAAAAATCCTATGTCAGGACTTCTTCCATCTCATTCTCCTGCAGTAAAAGGCAGGTAAAATGAGAGGCACAGCATGTCAAGAGGATACTGGAGGGCATGAGAACTGATGCAGAAAAGTATAAGAAATCCCTGCAACAAGTACCAGATGAACAGAGGAAAGAATGAAGACTATGGGGGTTACTGCACTTTGTATTCCCAGCGATGTATTAAGAGTTTGAAAATGTTGTAAAAAACATCGCTTTCAAAGGGTTTTTGGATACCATGGCTTATAAATGGTTGGAAGACGTTTTCACAGCTAAAGGGGCCAAACAAAGTGCGAACAGTATTTTTTATAACGTTTTCAAACTCTTAATACATCGGTGGGAATACATAGAAAGTGCGAACAGTATTTTTTATAACGTTTTCAAACTTTTAATACATCGCTGGGAATACAAGTGTGGTAACAACCTATGAGGGAATGGTAATAAGAGGCTGAGAAAACCACAAAGATTAGCACCTGTCAGCCCAGATTGATGCCATGCTTCCATCATTACTATACCCCCTGAAAAAAAGTTTCAGCTTGTTTTTCGACAGTCAGTGTGGTATACACAGTAGTGTGTTAAGAATAGGACTTGGGTTCAAATCACCAATTGGCCATGAATTCACACTGGGTGTCTTTGAGCCCCTCCTCTCTCTCAGCCTAGCTTTACTTTGCAACGTTAGTTTAGCAATAAAGTGGCGGAGGAGAGTACCAGTTACAACAACAGCAGCACCTTTATTGGCATATATGCAATTAATACAAGGGCTAAAAAACAAGGAGAACAAAAGCTAGGACCAGAAAGGATAAGAATTTAGATACTCAAAGCCTCATAGCTAGTTGTAGAAATTTTGCTACCCTATCCATTATATTGGAGTTTTGTCCAGAGAGAAAAAACTGAACTTCCATCCATCTAAGAGTGACTTAAGAAATTTAGCTCAGATATCAACATAGAGAGGACAATACAAAACAAACAAACCCTGTTGTGGTGTTTCTACACTGCTCATACTGCACGGACAGAGTCTTTTAAAATATGGGATTTTCTGAAACCTCCCAAAAAGTAAAGCTGAAGATAAAACATTAAACCTCGCAGGCTTAAAAGCTCTTCGTTGTTGTGAGTTAATCAAGTAGTGGAAGTACTCTGGTTTCTCTTCAGATTGTATAAATCTTTCACTTTTTACTAAAGATTTCTGCTGAGTACCAGTTCTACCACCTTGATGTTCCCAAAAGGACAGCAGGACAAAAATGTGAGACAGACCGAGATAGCTGGAGTCAGTGAAGGTGCACGGGGAGATCTGAAGCATTTAAGCAAATAAATATGTCATTGCGTCAGCAGAACAAGAACCAGCATTCAGAACATGAAAAAAACCCACTGAAGTATACACACGTTTAGAAAGGAACTAAAATGATATTCACTTACACTGCTTGTTCTCATTTTCAAGTGATAAACAAGCCAGTTGTAATGAAATTCTGCCTCTTCAACGTTGACAGATTTAGGATGAATGTTAACTGTTCCATCTGTTTTAGTGGAAACTTTAACCCTTAAACACACAAAGAGTTGAAGTTTAGGCGCAACCTAGACAAGAGTATTTTTGGATAAGCATGGCAATTGTCTCATGGCAATTGTCTTACACTATGCATAATTACAATCAGTGTGAAACAGTAGACCGCAATTTAGGTACCAAATTATTTGGACGAGAATCAAAAGTCAGTGGAAGTGATGACATTTTAAGCATCTCCTCTTCTGAACACTTGACATTTTCCCCCATTTAAAATCAGAGCGTAAAATTAATTGTACAGTTATGATAAACACAGAAGATGTATTCAATCTCCTTTGGAATCTTTGTATTCTAAGGAATAAGGTTCTATTTATGTGAAGATAGTTTCTTTGATTTTGCAGGAGGACGGGAGAGACCAAAAACTAAGTAACAATACTGTTACCCGTAAAAGAAACTTCTTAATTGCTTTTGTAAAATCTAATGCATAAACAGCCTAAGAAAGGCTATTGTATAAAAAATGTCTTGCCTACTCTAGCATAAGGTTTATATCAAAAGAAAATACCACTGGTACATTTTTGTTAATTGTTTACTGAATGTAAACATCTTTATAACGGGGGATATCATGGAAAGGAGAAAACCAGAACAAAACCAGTCAGATAACTTATAGTACATTTGCTGCTCCATCTGGTGGCAAAACTAGACTATTGTATCCAGCTCTAGCCAAATGGTGAACAATTTAAATACCAATTACTATAGTATTGCAGTTTGTTACAGAAAGAATCACTGTTTTCCAGTGAACATTCTAGGCATTCAGACATAATAGGCACTTCTGATAAAATAATAAAGAAATGTCATATTGCACATGATTCTCATTCTTGTAGCAATACTCTCCACATTTAAAGATCTAGAACATGGCAGCCACTTTGCTGTTCCAAGACAATGTAGTAGAAAAGATCAAGAGTCCAATAGCACTTTAAAGATTAACAAAACTAACAAAATTTCTGGCAGGGTATGAGCTCATACCTTGCCAGAAATTTTGTTAGTCTTTAAGGTGCTACTGGACTCTTGCTCTTTTCTATTGCTAAAGACCGACTAACATGGCTACCCATCCAGATGATATAGAAATGCTGATATACTAACATTATTTACTATATGGTAAGACCACTAGGAGCTGCTTCAAGTGTTACAAAAAAACAAGGGAATACAAAATCAACTGAATCGTGTTCTTGTCACAACACAGAGTTCTTAGTTTAGTTTATTTACAGTCATTTTACCAGCAAGCATCAGTACAAAATTACAATTTTAAACCCCCAACTGAGGACCGACGTATCTTACTGGCTATATAACAGAACTTTGCCACTGAATACGAGAGCAACACAGAGAGTGGCATTTGAGGATCTTGCTTGTGAGAAGAACCACGAGCTCAGGATTTATTTAAAACTCAGGGACCCCACAGAGTGTAACCAGCTGCCACCTGGTCACAGCAGAAGCACTATGGGGAAAGAATAATACCTTCAGAGGCGCCTAGGCGTCGGGCCACCCACTAACGGGCAACAGAATGCTGGACTAGACAGCCTTCAGCTTAACCCAGCAAGGCAAAAGTGTTCAATTTGCAGTCGGACTAAATGAGATCAGGGCCACAGCCTCATGCTCTTCACTGAAGAAGCAAAGCAAACCAAGACAGTTAATAAATAAAAAGGAAGGAGGGGAATAGCAGAGGGGAGAATGGGTGCAGTGTCACCACCATATGCTCAGGCAAGGCGAGCAAATTTCCTTGCTGCATCTTTTTCAATCACTCTGCTTATTTAGACTTCCCAGGTGACCCATACAAATAATTCTCCAATCACTCTGCTTTCCAGGACTTTGTCATTAATGAATGAATGGTACATATTAACCCGTTTGACTCATGCGATGGACTCGCGCCATTTCAGAAGCAATGTACTCCTGAATTGTTGGCTTGATACAAGAATATCTTCCCCCAGTACTCCCTCCTCCAAATTTGGTAACACGTAAATTTGCATATTTATTGTAAAAAATTAAGAAATCTAAGAATAAAATTGGGGAAAGCCTTACATTTTCCTTTTTTTGCTGAAGTTTGCTCGGATCTTTGCAACCTTTGGATACAAGCCAGCACATATAACAGCTTTGAGTAACTTCTCATTGTCTGCGGAACAGAATACGACCAAGTGAGACAGAATTCACAATGGGAGAATTCAAGTACGCCCGCTGGATTATTTCCCTTCTACAGTTACCTGAGTTAATGTTGGATTTGGAGTCTTTGGGGCTTCTGCTATTCACAAACCCAGCAGCAAGGAGGTGTTCTGCAAACTGCCCTTTCATGTTACGCAGCATCTAGAGAGCAACACAAATCAACCAATTATAAACTCTGGCACAGTATGTTCACCAATTTATTGTTCTTGATTTACAGTGCAATCCTAAACAGAGATGTACACTTCTAAGTCCACTGAAGTCAATAGGCTTTAGAAGGACACAACTAAGTCTAGGATTACACCGTCAAAACACAAATAGTTCTATTACCTGCAATGTATTCGAAGAAAGAAAATATTCCCAGCAATAATCTTTTTCACATCTGAAGCCACGGCGCTGGGCTTCTTCCCAACCCTGAAGAGAAGAGATGTTCAGAATAGATCTTGTTCAATATTTTAGACCTGTCAGCAACACCGGGATCAATGAGATTTTGATCACATTTTTCTTAGGTTCTTGCTGAATTGAATGCTAGGGAGCAGGAAGAACTAGAAGCATTATACAAGACACAAAGGAAGTCTAAGGCAAATGATTTTAAAATTAATATTTTAATACAACAGCTATCCCCCCTACAATTAAACACTACACAATAAATTAACAATAAAAAGAAAAACCCCTATAAAAATGGGATAAGGATATTACAAGGAAGGGGGGGGAGGAGAGAATTAATGGGACGGGAAATGAGCCACGTTAAACACTGAAGTGCAATAATTATTTTTGTAAAGCTATATATCTATGCCAAAAAGTGTTAAATGAGAATATATGGAGCAGACCAGAGGTAGAAGAATAGAAAAACAGAGCTACAGTGAATTGAGTTCAGTGGACTTAGAAGGGTATAACTTTGTTTGGTACTATACTGCTAATTGCTCCCATTTCCTTCTTCCATCTGGAATAAGGCAATAAGCTCCATTAAAAAGGCACTTCATGAATTTGTCTCTGGGAGGATGTGACTAAAATTACATCTGCATACGATACCTGTGTAATATATATCAGAGCAGAAAATAATACAATCGTGCTTGCAAGAAAGGTAAAGACAAAGTCTGCCCACATTAGTAACTAAGACTGGAACAAGAAGTACCCAGCAGATTTCAGTTAAGTGGAGCTGGTCTACATAAAGCATCTGAAGTCTCTGCCTGCTGATATTATTTCACAACCAACAGATATATTTTTTAAGCCACTTATGTTTCCATTGTGAGTCAGGCACACGTCAAGCAGAGTGTACCTACCTGGAAAGCATTCACAACTGTCAGATGGTCACTTTTTGAGTTCTTTGACAATTCCTTTCTTCTTGCATCTGCTACTTTTTCCTTGCCCTTCAGATGAAAGAAGCAATCGTCAGGCTAATACCTGCATATTTCCCCCCTAATTTTTAAAGTTAAAGCAAATGGGCAACAGTACAACAGATTAAAAGCATTTCAAGTTTCCTGGATCTACCACAACACTTTAAAAAACAATAACACAGGATAAAAAAAAAACAACCTTGACAAGCCGGGACTTTTCCTACTCATCTACTCCTACCCTTTCAGAACAAAAAGCATTCTCTATTTTACTTTTTTTAGACTCCCTCTTCAGATACTTTACCAGAGGGATGACAAACGGGTCCTTGAAGCTGAGGCTGGCTGCTATAGTGAGGACAGGATCTAAGCAACAGAACAATGCTCCAAAGAGAATCATTTTTCCAATGTGTGGCTCCACCGGTAACCGTGCCAAGTGAACCCCAAGGGGAGTCAATTCCTCTTGTCTATCCAAGGCATTCTGTTAGAAAGAAGGTATGAATCAGGACCAATAAAAACTGAGTGATGCCAGGATCTATTAAACTTACTGCAAAACAGCAAGAACAAAGTTGTGAAGAAGACTCACACCTTTCATTAAGCCGTAATATTAATGCACTGTACAAATGTAGTCATATTTACATGCCTAGTAGGGTTAGTAGGATTGCCACGTCGCCCCCCTCCTCCAGCAGGAAGTTTTTGGGGTGGAACTTAGGTCAGGATCGTGTGAGCATGGCCAGGCTGATGTGATCACGTCACTTCCGGTTTACACCCGGAAGTGCCACATCGCAAAGGGCCTTTTACCACTCAAACTCCAGTACGAGTAGTAAAGGCCACTTGCGATGCAGCGATTCCAGGTGTAAACCAGAGGTGATGTGATTGCGTTGGCGTGGCCACGCGCACATGAGATCCCTGCTTCTGAGCCGGGCAATTTCCTGCCAATCTAAGCGACCTGGCAACCCTACTAATTAGCTTAACATATCCACCTTTCCATATTTATGCACAAATATACTTTTATGTGCAGTCCCTATGACAAATTCTTTGAAATTTTCCTGCATGTCCAGTCTCTACCTCCCAGCCACTGAAAGCTATTTCAAATCTTGCATTAATTTTCACTAAATCCATCTTTTCCCTAATGTCCTTTTGCTGCCTCTAAATACCAGCGGTTGTGCTGAGGGTAGTGCTGAGAATTCACAAACAGCAGATAAGTTGGTCATAGACCTATTTCTTGGCAAGATTGCAGGTGGGAGCTCACATGATCGAATGCTCCTCTACACAGAAAAAAAAAATCTCTACAGAGCAATAAGAGCCAGGAAGAAATAGTCTCTAGCTCTAGAACAGTGATATGTAAGGACTAAAGTAGATGGACGACCATCCCACCATGAGCATCCCTGCCTGCAATACAAAATAGAAAAGTCTAGAAATGAGTTAACCAACTCATCACTATTTGTAAGAGTTATGTCCAAGAATACACGCATGTCAAGGACACCCAATTCTGCACAAAGTTATTTGACCAATTTCACAATGATCCATGAGTAAACCAAGAACTTCTGCACAATTCTTAGAGGGGGAATCAAGACTTTGCATAGATCTGTCTGTGCTACAGGGTTTTTGGTAATCAAGCAACATAAAATGGTGTGTTTAACTCTTGAACACATGAAGCCGCCTTACACTGAACTGAAGCAGACCACTGGTCCATCAAGGTGAGTATTGTCTATTCAGACTGGCAGCAGCTCTCCAAGGTCCCAAGCAGAGGTCTTACACATCACTTCCAACCTGATTCTTTCAACTGGAGATGCTGGGGATTGAACCTGGGGCCCCTGAATGCCAAACAGATGCTCTACCACTGAGCCATGGCCCCTTCCCCAAACTCTTCAAAAGGATCTCTCACAAAATATCAACAGGATAATTTTTTGAGCTGCAAAGGCAGCGCCATTTTAACTCCTCAAAACCAAATTTCAAGTTGCCCAGTTTTTCAGTCTGAAGTGCAAGGTATTATGACCTAAATAGTCTGAATCCTGCGCAGGTTTAGTATACCCATGTGGACTGAACAGAAATTTACCAGCTGCATGAGATGATCTATGGACAGCAACACAGCATCCCGAGACGGTGGATCCATGAGCTTACTCAGAAAGTGAGCAATTCCTCCAAGCTTTAAAATCTGGAACATCATCACAGGGACACAGATATTATAACATCATACCCTGATGATTAGCTCCCAATCGGCTCCATGCATTTCTATGGGTAATTCCATACATTTATTTCCAAGATTTTTATATCAACACAAAAGGAGAGTAAAGAAACTTTCAAATAGAGGGTTTTTTCCCCAAGACACTTTCCTATAGTCAATGTTTCTGGTCTCTTATTCATAGATTACAAAGCTTACTTTATTTACTTCATTTATAGCCCACTTGTTTTACCAATGGGGACTCAAAGTGGCTTACAAAGTGGTGGACTCTAATCTGGAGAAACGGGTTTGATTCCCCACTCCTCCACATGAGTGGTGGACGCTGATCTGGTGAACCGGGTTGGTTTCCCCACTCCTGCACATGAAGCCAGCTGGGTGACCTTGGGCTAGTCACTGCTCTCTTAGAGCTCTCTCAGCCTCACCTACCTCACAGGGAGTCTGTTCTGGGGAGGGGAAGGGAAGGTGATTGTAAGCCGGTTTGATTCTTCCTTAAGTGGTAGAGAAAGTCAGCATACAAAAACCCACTCTTCTTCATCATTCTCCTCTCCATTCTATTCTTACACTGCAATCTTAAGTATATTGTCGAAGGCTTTCACAATCAGAGTTCATTGGTTCTTGTAGGTTATCCGGGCTCTGTAACCGTGGTCTTGGTATTTTCTTTCCTGACGTTTCGCCAGCAGCTGTGGCAGGCATCTTCAGAGGAGTAACACTGAAGGACAGTGTCTCTCAGTGTCAAGTGTGTAGGAAGAGTAATATATAGTCAGAAAGGGGTTGGGTTTGAGCTGAATCATTGTCCTGTAAGTATCAAGATAATGTGCTAATGAGGGTGTGGTATGTTAATATGAAACCATTGTATCCTGAAGTGATCTGTTAATGTGTGAAATCCAAAGCTAATCTGTATGGCTATTGTTGACTGTAGTCTTGTTAGTCTGGAGGTCCTGAAAACCTCCAGACTAACAAAGACTACAGTCAACAATAGCCATGCAGACTAGCTTTGGATTTCACACATTAACAGATCACTTCAGGATACAATGATTTCATATTAACATACCACACCCTCATTAGCACATTATCTTGATACTTACAGGACAATGATTAGCACATTACCTTTGATACTTTTTGCAGGGCAATGATTCAGCTCAAATGATTTTGCAGGGCAATGATTCAGCAGCCTACAAGTTCATAAAGACTCAACTAAGTGGTTAAAAAAAACACCTGCATCTAGTCTTTAATGTTATAAACGAGCAGACAGTAACATAAAGCCCCAACAAGATGGCAAAAGTCAGAAATACCAGAGCAGAGACAATAAAATTTCAAGCCAAAAACCCCTTTGGAATCCAGAGAGTTTACCCTTTCTTGAACACCACATAACACTCCAAAGGACATTCCACAGATTCAACACCATTGCAGCAAAACTTTGCTCACCGAAGATGGTGTGATATCTCGCAACACAGCCACAAAGAGCAAGGTCTAATCTAAAGAAAATAAAGAGCAGTGGGGATGTAGCTTCACTTCTGATTGCTAGCTAGCTAGGGTAGTGGGATCATCTGCACTTCAGAAGTTTCATATGACCGTGCAGCTACCAATGTGTACTTAAACTGGATTCCAACCACATCAGTTAATTCTGAATGCTGATGCTTGATACAAAATCCATGAACAGATCACAAAGATTTGCTACACACATGGTTCACTCAAACACCAGATTATCACCTTGATTTGTAAACAGAGTTCCTCCAAAGGCGTCCTCAAGATTTCTGGCAATTGATAATCGTCCAGCAGACTGGCACGCAGACCATTGTACAAATGATAGCAGTGACCTGGCTGGACTCTGCAAAGAGACAGGAAACATTTATGAAGTTATTTGCTTCTCCAACCTGCGTACATTACAAGGATGCTTTATAATGTTAGCATTTTCAGTCTCCTGGTTGCACAAACGTTATTGTTTGCCAAATTTATAGTGGTCGACATCAACCTTACCTTCCTGCTCTACCTTTCCTTTGCTTGGCATTTGCTTTACTGACCCACTCAGCAGCCATCGTACTGATGTTGTTCTGTGTGTCAAAGTGAGTTTCCTTTATCTTTCCGCCATCTATCACATACACCACATCATCTATGGTGATGCTACAAAGTTGGGAAGCAAAGAGAAATAATTAGGTTTTCTGACTTCATCCACAGACATCCTTAGCATTGCAGAGTCCGATTTAAGACAACCACTGCCCGCTCTTACTGGAAGGTTACACAGTTCTAACAACTCTTAGCTGCTTCAGCGTGCTGCTTTAAAAATAAGCATGCATCTGTCAGATGGAAAAAAGCTATAAAATGTCAAGCAAAAGGTTAGCCTGTTCAAACTGTAACCAGAACATTTCCATTGAGCATACATCAAAAAGCTGAAATCCTTATCAGAAGACACGTTTACACTATAATACTAGAGAGACATTTAAATCCATGTTTTTTTGCAACATTCACCAGCAAAATGAAACTTTTGTGCCTTTCTCCTTGTGGTGGAACTAACTGTGTGGAGAGTGCGTGTGTGTTAAGTGCTGTCAAGTCACTTCTGACTCATGGCGACCCTATGAATCAATGTCCTCCAAAATGTCCTATCTTTGACAGCCTTGCTCAGGAACTAACTAACTTCCCCAAAGTACTGCTCCTGAGGGTCAATAAATGCACCAACAGAGAGTGGGAAATGGTAAAACAGATCTCACACATTTTTTCCACTGGTGGAAAAATCACCTTTGAATCAAACTCCATGGAGTTTGCTTCTAGTTAGGTTTCATGCTTAGAGTTCCAGATTTAAACTATGTCTTAAGCATATTTATGTGAAATGAGGAAAATTAAGGCTATGATCAGCAACTGGTTTTGCAGCATACATATCAAGGCTAAGCACCAGCAATCAAGTCTGGCCCCTTCTCCTCAATTGAAAGATTGGAGCAACAAGCAGTCAAGAATCACCCTAGCACAGGACAACAACCGCCCAGGCATGGCCTGGACTATCTAACGTATTGCCCATCTTCAAGAACCAAGTGCCAAGCCAGGCACAAAGGAAAATGTTAAACATTCCTTCTACTTATTGTCGAAGGCTTTCACGGTCAGAGTTCATCGGTTCTTGTAGGCTATCCGGGCTGTGTGACCGTGGTCTTGGTACCGTATATACTCGCGTATAAGCCGAGTTTTTCAGCCCAAAAAAAGGGCTGAAAAAGCCGGCCTCGGCTTATACGTGGGTCAATACGGTAGGGAAGGGGGGAGGGGGGGGGAGGGAGCAACTTACTGCCGCCGCCATCGCCGCCGCCACCGCTGCCGGGCCCATGCAGCTTCCCCTGGCCAGGAGCGCCCTGTGAGGGCCTCCTGCGGCCGCTGCAAAGCCGCGTGGCCGCCGCCGCCGATCGCGCCTGGCTCCCCTCCCCCTCCCTGGAAGGGCAGGGGGAAGCCGGCTGCCGAGCGCGCCTGGCTCCCCCCCCCCGCCCTGGAAGGGCTGGGGGAAGCCGGCTGCCGAGCGCGCCTGGCTCCCTCCGCCCTGGAAGGGCTGGGGGAAGCCGGCTGCCGAGCGCGCCTGGCTCCCCCCCCGCCCTGGAAGGGCTGGGGGAAGCCGGCTGCCGAGCGCGCCTGGCTCCCCCCCCCCCCGCCCTGGAAGGGGTGGGGGAAGCCGGCTGCCGAGCGCGCCTGGCTCCCTCCGCCCTGGAAGGGGTGGGAAAAGCCGGCTGCCGAGCGCGCCCGGTTCCCCCCCCCCGCCCGCCCTGGAAGCCTCCTGTGGGGGGCCCGCCGCCACCACCACCGCCTTCCTGGGAGCCCTGTCAGGTAAGCCTGCGGGGGGGGGGGAGGGGTTATAAGCCGACCCTCGGCTTATACGCGGGTGCCTAATTTTTCCCCATTTTTGGGGAGAAATTAGGCACCTCGGCTTATACGCGGGTCGGCTTATACATGGGTATATACAGTACTTTCTTTCCTGACGTTTCGCCAGCAGCTGTGGCAGGCATCTTCAGAGGAGTAACACTGAAAGACAGTGTCTCTCAGTGTCAAGTGTGTAGGAAGAGTAATATATAGTCAGAAGGGGGTTGGGTTTGAGCTGAGTCATTGTCCTGCAAAGTATCTTGATACTTACAGGACAATGATTTGTACATTACCTTTAATACTTTGCAGGACAATGACTCAGCTCAAACCCAACCCCCTTCTGACTATATATTACTCTTCCTACACACTTGACACTGAGAGACACTGTCCTTCAGTGTTACTCCTCTGAAGATGCCTGCCACAGCTGCTGGCGAACGTCAGGAAAGAAAGTACCAAAACCACGGTCACACAGCCCGGATAGCCTACAAGAACCGATTCCTTCTACTTATTCCACAAGCTGATCCCAAGTTTAGGCTTAGAATAAAACCAATGAAAGGTATGGCTATCTTTGTGTAACCATTCCAAACCAAACCGAGCAGACAGAATCCATTAATTATTCCTTCCACTGTGCATAGGTATTAAAAATACTAGAAATGTATACTTCATTACAATACTTTAATTTTGCTAACAAGTTAATTTCAATTGTTGCTAGAGGCATAAACAAAAACCTACCTGGTTTCAGCGATATTGGTTGCTATTATGATTTTACGAACTCCATAGGGGGTCTTTTTAAAAACCTAGAGAGGAAAAAAGTGTACACACACACACACACACACACAAAAAAGACCATGAGCGTTCTAGCAATCTATAGCTATTTCTTAATCAGTTTGTCTGATTTGGGCTTTGTCAGCTCAATACACACACAGAGACATTGTTTAATTTCCCCCCGGGTCAATTAAGCATCACCAGACATCCAAACTTTTGTGTTAAGTTGATTAATAAAAAGCTTATTAGGATGACAACAGCAGCAAAACTGAAGTTCAACGCAGGTTGTTTAAGATACAGGATACAATCTTTAGAGAGCAAGCCTAAGCAGATCTACTCAGAAATAAATCCCATTTTATTGAGTGGAGCTTACTCCCAGGAAATTGTTTAAAAGCAAGCAGATTCAAGAATGAGGGCTATCCAGTGTTCAGACAACCAGGCTCTCTCCTAGTTAAGGCACTAGCTTAGATATCATAGCAACTTTCCACCAAGGGAAGGGGACAATCCTTGCAGATTCCCCCTGCTCACTACAGATCCCCGATTACCCCCTCATGTTGTTCCTGAGGATACCCTGTCCTACATGGAGAAACAAAAAAACATTTGGGAATGCAGTGTTGCGGGGGAGGGGTGTAGAAGTCCCACTCTGCTAACCCAAATGCTTCCACAGAGATTTATTGTAGGATCCAAGTCACTGTATTCTACATTTTTGAGAGGGAAGGGAATGGAGGAGAGGTAGCGTGTGAACCCTATTTCATCATACACAGCCTGAACATGTCCTTTCTTGATCTGTTTTTAGAATACTCATTCTTTTAGTGCATAAATTTAACAAAGACTCAGCGATGGGTCAATTTTTTAACTAATCATTCTAGTTTAGGTTAAATATTAAACAGCTATGCCTAATAATAAAAAACACATTGGCCAAAGTATGAATAGCGAAAGTAACAAATCTAGTTTCCAACAAAGAAGTATGGCTCCCTGCCACCCTGGGAGACTCCCTAGATAGGAATACATGACTTGGAAATTAACCAAAAAGGAAAGCACTTAAAACAAGGGAGAAATTAAAATTATCTCGAAAAGATAAAATGCTAACAGGTTAGTGTTAGTTAAAGGTGTGTGTGTGGGGGCGGGGGAGAGATTCAGGCTGGTCAAACACTTGAGATATTCTAAAGTCTGGGGAGGGGGGAGCTGGATTTCCAAACTGTCTCTCCCATGATTCTTTGCAAGTCCCCAGCTTGTACTACAGATTTAGGATACAGTACACAAAAGTTTTCTTAAAATCATATGCAAATATGCACTAAAATTAGTATTGCCAATTGTAACACTTACCTGGGTCTGATTAACAGTAGGCATTAATGAATGCAAAGGAATGATAAGGAACCTATCTGAAAATGAAAGCATCTATGTAAAATTCAGTGGTAAATAAAACTGAAAACTAAAGAACTGAAGAATAAAAAGAAGAAGGCATAATTGCACAGACAGATATTGCTGTAGGCTTTTTAATGTGGGCATGTTAGCTAGAGACTCAAAATTTATACTAATTATTAATGCTTGTAAAACCACACACAATAGTCACAGTCTTTTCTGAACAGCATATAAGAAAAAAATACCTATCTACTCTTGTATACAAGTAATTTAATCTCTAGTACTCCTTAGAGGGAAAACGTTTTTCAAACAAACAAATAATTACACGTCATTTAAATATTTTAATACATTTAAAAATATTGGCAGCTTCTACCTTTACCTATTATACTTTGGATACTCTGCCACCCCAGATGTTTTATCACTGCCTGTGCACAGTTCCAGCCAAATATCATCTCAACACATGACACACACAAAAACCATGGGCATTAAATGACTAGAGTTTCAGCAAGACTCCATGGAGAGGAGGAACTGATCTAGGACATTAAAAGGCAGGTATAAAGGGCTTGGCTGTGTGGATTTAGTTGCTGCTGAGATCTATTTAAACACTAAGAATCCAGCAGTCATTTTTAAACAAGATCTTATAGACAGGAAATTTGTATGAGCTTCAGATGCGACGCACATACAGATATGCTTTCATAATGTCAACCCATGATGACATGGCGGAGAAAAGATTGTTTCTCAACTTGGGTGAGTTTGAGCAAAACAACTGAGACCATACTACATCGAACTGCCAAAATGAATATCCTAAAAAGATTTACCTGATTTAAACATAACTTGAGACATCAGAAGATCATGCAGAGTGCTGATGTTGTCCCATCCAGGCAAAAATACTAGTATTGCACCATACTGAATGAATACAGGAATTTATAGAAAGAAAAATCAAACAAACTTGAATGCATATCTGCTAATACACAAGCTATTTTGCTAATGGCATTTACAAAAATTCTCATAACAGAAACTGGGAAAATTCCTTTGCTGTCTTCACAGTTTGCAAAACAAAAAGGAACCAAAAAGGAAAAAATGATCAAGCTAAAGTGGGAGTTCAGAGTTGCCTCTGGGAGAGGGCAGTGATACCTTAGGTCTGGCTCAGCAAAAGAGCAGACAGTCAGAAGGATGGCACCCACCCTAATTAGGAACAAAGAATTAAAAAAATCACAGTCTACTAACCAAATTAAAACTCACCTCTTCCTCAAGAGAAATATATCTGATCAGTGCAGCAATCAAGTCAAGGTCAATTTTATCATCATCCATCATTCCCAATGCCTCAATTGTACTTTCTGAATACCTAAAAACCATGCATCAAGTAAAATCATTGTTTAATCCTGTGCAAAACTGAATTTTACTAAACGTCAAGTTTGTATTCAAACTGGGGGGGGGGGGAGAGCAGGTAAAAGTACTGGCATGGCTATTTTAAAGTTGAGATCAGATTGTTACAAAACTAGGTTAACAGCTGAATGCACTAATAAAATACAACAGTGTGAGACAGACAGGATGGAATCCTATGTATCTTTAAAGAACAGTGAAAAAGCTCACGCTGTCACACGAAGAAACTGCTGTCCTCTTATATGGTCACAACCTTATCCAGCATCTTGCATATTTAAGTAGTTGTTTCATTCTAATAAATATTGCAAAAATGACATTGCTACATTTGCATGGCTAATTTGCATATAGTGCAAACTTCAGGCATACATTAAATAAAACTGCACAAGTGAAACAATGAAAGTACCTTCCTGTCAGTTGCTTTAAATAATCTGGCCATCGCTCACGATATATTTCTTCTTTTTCTTCCTTTTCTGGCCTGCTTATGTGTCCTTGCATGAACCTCTTTTTCCAGTGTGGTCTGTGATCTGCATTTTCTGGAACATACCTTCAAACAGAAATAGAGGTTTGAGTAATGAATAAGGTCAGAAATAAATACAGCTCTGAGAGTCAAATTCTGATATTTGTAATTTGGACCTTCCTATGAGGTTTGTATTATTATTATTATTATTTTACTCTTGCCATTTTTCCAAAAGCTGTCAAATGTCCCATAGAAAAGAAACATGTCTAAGAAGGTTGTTTTTTCTGGTAGAAAGAACAGCAGCTTTAAGCAGGAGGGGTATCATCACTACCCATCCCAAACCACATCCCCCAATCAATCTTCCCACACATAGGCTAAGGCTATTTTCAACTAAAAAAGCCAGAGGAGATTCTGGTCATGTATTTTCTGGTCTTGATTGGACCCCCAGAGTTCACTGTAGCAGTGCTTTGCCTCAGTCTGCTAGTTAGTGGCGCTTTGCCTTCATGGTAACTACACCTTCTGAGATTCCTCGAACTACAGGATAACCTAGACACACGAGTCAAAAAGGTTATCAATACATCACAAAGTCATTGCTGGGGCAGACTTCATACTAACCGTAGTTTCTCGATTACATCTTCCAGAAGGTATTCCTTGACAGGGTAGGTGAACCCAGGAATATGGACCATGGGACAATGATCTGTCAGGCGAGAGAAAAATACAGGCATCAAAGCCACTTATTGTATTTTAGCACGTCGCAGGGTACCCGCACAAGAGTACTAAGGCATAATATAAAGCAATAGGGGAACATTAACATCCAGAACGCCGCTTTTATGTTTTACTACAACAGTAAAAAACAACAACACACCCTCTATAAAACAAACCAAGCCAGTTTAGAGTTAAAAACATATTTTAAATAGATACGTGTGCACATTTAACAAGCTTGGAGAAGGGGGAAAACAAGTGAAACACAAACACCATAACCTTCCTTTGCTCAGAAGATCACGGCAAGCTACCATGCCACGTACAGACCTATTGAGATGTGATGGTAGCCCCTTTGCAAGAGCCTTTAGAGGTGGAGGGGTAGCATTCATGTGGAGGTGCTGTTTGGATTGTAATTTTCCCTGTGAATGCAAGGGAAAATTGAAGTTCTACTGCAACCTTATATGATATTGGACCTTTGGGCAAGTGCTGGTGTTTCAACGTGTACGCAGGTTAGGGGCTCTGTCAGACTCCCAAAGCCCTTGCAGGGGAGCCACCGTCAAGCTCACATCAACCTGAACACACTTCAATTCCGCAGGGCCTGTAAGACTGAGATGTAGACCGAGATGCTCCGCCAGGCCTATTGTCGAGGCAGTGACAGCTACATCACAGCTAGGGCTGTCAAAAAAAAAAAAATTCGGTACAGTTCGGATTCGGCCGAATTTGACCCTTGTGGGTTCGGTACGTGCCGAAGTCCGAACTCCCCCGCTTCGGATCCCCGGTAATTCGGGGGGATCCGGAGTTCGGGGGAAAATTCGGCCCCAGCGCGCCTTCAGAGGGATTCCCTGAAGGCGCGCGGGGGCCCTTTAAACTGATCTGAGCCTCCCAGCTGGGGTGCGCAGATCAGTTTAAAGGGCAGCCCGCCCCCCTTCAGCGGGCTCCGCTGGAGAGGCTCGGGCTGCCCTTTAAACTGATCTGAGCCTCCCAGCTGAAGGGGGGCGGGCTGTCATTTAAACTCATCTGCACCTCCCAGCTGGGAGGCGCAGATGAGTTTAAAGGGCAGCCCGCCCCCCTTCAGCGGGCTCCGCTGAAGAGGCTCGGGCTGCCCTTTAAACTGATCTGAGCCTCCCAGCTGGGAGGCGCAGGTCAGTTTAAAGGGCAGCCCGCGCCTCTCCAGCGGAGCTCGCTGAAGGGGGGCGGGCTGCCCTTTAAACTCATCTGCGCCTCCCAACTGGGAGGCTCAGATCAGTTTAAAGGGCAGCCCGCGCCTTTCAGCGAGCTCCCCTGAAGGGGGGCCGAATTTGCCGAATTTATTCGCGAACTCCCGAACTCGCTGAATTCGGCCCCCCCGGTTGCCCGCCACTTTTGAGTTCGGATCCGTCCGAACAGAAAATCACCGAATCAGGGGAAATTCGGTTGATTTTCAGTTCGGACTGAACCGAATTGACAGCCCTAATCACAGCTAGCCTCCCTACCCATACCCCTTTGTTTATTTATTCTCCCAGAGCGCCAGTATGGTGCAGTGGTTAAGCGCAGCAAACTCTAATCTGGTGAACTGGGTTTGTTCCCCCACTCCTCCACATGAAGCCTGCTGAGTGGCCTTGGGCTAGTCATAGTTCTCTCCCAACTCTCTCAGCCCCACCTACCTCACAAGGTGTCTGTTGTGTAGTGGTGTAGTGGTTAAGAGCGGTGGTTTGGAGCGGTGGAGTCTGATCTGGAGAACCAGGTTTGATTCCCCAGTCTTCCACATGAGCGGCAGACACTAATCTGGTGAAGACACTAATCTGGTGAACTGGATTAGTTTCCCCACTCCTACACACGAAGCCAGCTGGGTGACCTTGGGCTAGTCATGCTCTCTCAACCTCACCCAGGGTGTCTGTTGTGGGGAGGGGAAGGAAAGGCAATTGTAAGCCGGTTTGATTCTGCCTTAAGTGGTAGAGAAAGTCGGCATATAAAAACCAACTCTTCTTCTTGTGGGGAGGGGAAGGTGATTGTAAGCTGCTTTGAGACTCCTTAAAGGTAGAGAAAAAGTGGGATATAAAAACCAACTCTTCTTCTTTATTTATTAGCTGGCTTGGTTGTTGTTTTCCCCACCTTTTTCTCTGCCCTTCCTGTTTGATTATCCCTTCCTGTTGATTATTATTAGGGCACACATCTGCATTTTAGCATGTATAAAGTTTTAATTGTTATATGTATTTATATTGATTTTTTTCCTGTTGGTAGCTGCCCTGAGCATGACTGTAGTCAAAGAAGAGCAGGATATAAATCTATTAAAATAAAAT
Organism: Euleptes europaea; assembly: GCF_029931775.1. NCBI lineage: Eukaryota > Metazoa > Chordata > Lepidosauria > Squamata > Sphaerodactylidae > Euleptes > Euleptes europaea. The sequence goes on along the minus strand of NC_079316.1, from coordinate 28,678,189 downwards.
AAATAAAATAAACAAGGTGTTTAATGGCCACGTATCCTTGCAAAAAGGACAATACGGCAAACATCCCAGGCATCAAGCAGCCTGGACTATGGCCTGCAAAAGCTTACTTCAGTCTTTTAAGATTCAAAGGTAGTTTTGTGAAAATCATAAACTATGCATAAAATGCCAAGCATCCAAGATGTTTCTCTACCGATTTTGGTGAATGGGCAAACGCACAGTTTGACCATATCAGCAGTAAGGCAGAAGGGAAAGAAAAACAGTCTAAATTTAACTAGACTGTTTTTCTTTCCCTTATGCCTTACTGGGAAATGTGTCTACTTGCTTTTATTAGATTAACACTGGAAATATAATATGCACTGAAAATAAAGGCTCTCAAATATTAACCAGTAGGATTTTTACATACCAAAATATTCTGAAAACTTCTCTGCATTCAGCGTTGCACTCATTAGTATTACTTTGAGGTCTAGCCGTACACTTAGGAGATCTTTAATAATTGACATTAAAACATCTGATTGAAGATTTCTCTCGTGGATTTCATCAAGGATTACATGACTAACACTGGACAATTGCCTGCAACAAATACAAAAGTGCAGAGCTGACAACTCCCATGTTTATTACAGAGTGAGAAATAAATGGGAAAGTAGCTGATTCACAAAGGAAACCCCTTGCAGAAAGGCATTTGTTAGCTTCATCTGAAGCCTAATATACTCACTTGTCTGACTGGAGCCACTGTAGGACAATTCCAGTTGTGCAGTACAAAATTGAACCTTGTCTCCTTGGTAACCGGCTGAAAGAGATGCATTGAGAATACTTCAATTTCTTTTGATAGCATTTGAAAAATTACTGAAAAATCAGAAGGAAGGCACATTAAAGTGTTATAATGCAGCAGCACCATTCACCTATTGAGGCTCACACAACCTATGGGTGGATGCATAGAATGAAGATTGAAGGGAGCACAGGACATTATTCGTGGGGAATAGTCTATGCATGTGCGGTATGCCAGAACTCTTCATTGTTCTTGTCTACAAGTCCCTGCTCATGCAAACTGAACATGTCAATTTCAATGATGCAATCTTGGTTTGTCACAGAATGACCCCAGTGCTGTCCCAGACTCTAACCCTGGCCCCACACTCACAAGCCTTAAGCTGCTGTGTCCCCAGCTGACAGATCCTAAACCGGCCACCTTCTCTTCCTCCCCAGAGAAAGAGCCTGACGCCATGGGACAGCACGCCAAACGACCAAGGACCGCTCGTGCCGCAACCCCGCCCTCCCCCATCCAGCTGAGTGTTGGATCAGGCAGGAACACTTGAGTCGCAGCCCCGCCCACTGCCAAACAGCTGAGCGGCAGCTGGGTAGGGTGCGGCTCTCCCACAAATCCTCTGTATGGCCTAACAAGGGCTGGGAAGGCTGGCAGGCTGCCCTCCTGGGCCAGCGTTAGAAAGACTTTAGGGCAGTGGTGGCGAACCTATGGCACGCGTGTCAGAGGGGGCACTCAGAGCCCGCTCTGTGGGCACGCGCACCGTCGCCCCAGGAGAGAGTTCGCCTGAGTTCGTTACTAGAAAGCCAGAGGGAAGCAGAGCTGGGCTGCTCCCCTCCCCCTCTCTATGCGCACCTGAGGGCATTTCTCACATCACCCGCCCCTCTGCCCAGCAGCCCAATGGGAACGCTTCCTCCCTCCCGTCACATGCGGCAGGGCGGCTCACATGCGGCGCGAGGGTGCGGCACGGACGGCAGCCTGTTGAGTCTGTGGCAAAGGTGATTTCTGTGGTGGGGTTGAAGAGGAGCTAGGTTGGAGGGGAGCATTTCTCACAGCGAGGCATAGCTGGAGGGGAGCAGAGCACTCGGGCCACAGCGCGGGCTTTGCGGCGCCTCCCACCTTTCAGTGAAATCCCCTACTAAAAGAGGAACACCCACTTACCCAGCATGTAATTAACCTGTGAAACTCTGTTATTGTGTTTTTCTTTTAAGACAAAAGATGTTAATGCATGAATTGTTTTTTTCTAAACTAAAACCTCAGTATTCAGGTTAAATTGTCGTGTTGGCACTTTGCGATAAATAAGTGGGTTTTGGGTTGCAGTTTGGGCACTCAGTCTCTAAAAGGTTCGCCATCACTGCTCTGGGAGGATGGGGCTTGGGGCGGAGCTGTGGCGGGGCCTCCTGAGCTAGCTTCCAACTTGAGGTGGAGAGGGAATGGAGGCTGGGGAGGAGAGCCACGGGTAGCTGAAGCCACAGACGCCTTGCACCCTGGCATCCACTGAGGGAGAGGAAAGCTCTGACTCTCCCTCGGGACGGTCTGAGGCTGAGGAGGCTCCCCCAGCCAGGACTAAGAGCAGCTCAGAGGAGGCAATTGGTACTGGGCCGGGGCCTGCGCTTCACAAGGTTGTTCACCTCTTGTTTATACATGCTGATTTCAGCGCTACTTAAGGGAAACTTTACCAGATGTCAGCCTAATCAAAATAAATGAGGAAGATAGGTGTAACGAGGGGGTAATAGTCTCAGTTCTTAAAACTGTCAGGAAAGGAATCCAAAAACACTTATAAGAAACGTGAGAGGGAAGCTCTGTGCAGTTTATGACCAGCCACTCACATAAAATATTGACGAAGCCAGCACGACTCAATTGCAAACAGGCTGGTTAACCTCTGAATCAGGGTCATATTACAAGCTGTTTACATATTATGGCCCCATCCAATAAGCATCTACACACGATTAATTACTATTTTAACTCTGAAAGCACACCCACCAAAAATTATAATGTTGTGCCAGTGCACAGAGCAGATCCCTGTCCAAAAATCAGCCCAGCACCACAATGTAATCTTGATGCACAATCACAAATTCAAGGCTGCACAGTGTAGCATATACAGGGGTAGTAGGCAGCTACCACAGGCCTACCTCATAGTCAGGGTATCAGTGGATTCGTAGCCTATTTTAAAGATCTGAAGAGACTGTTAAGACAGCTGTGTGCTGCCTTAACAATTAGTAACCCATTTACTACATGTCGTGGATAAGTAGCACTGTACCAAAATTCCCACTCCAACTAAAAAGTGTCCAGAGATAATATGCCCTCTCATTTGACTTTTCCCCTTCGCGCATAGAAGCTACGAAAAATTTAATTTGTGATTGGCTTCTTGGCCTTTTGGCTAAGATCAAGTGTTAAAAAAGTAATTTGTACCTTTCAAGCCGAATCTGATATCCAGTGCTCTTTCCATTACCGCACGCTTCAGCCCTTTCTGCTGCAACTCTCTCTGCTACCTAAACATTTGAAAAAAACACCATCATTTTAAGATCTTCATATCTGTTTGTGAACACGGTTATTTTATTGCAGGATGAATATTCAAAACGAAAGACTCGGGAGTTTAACTCCAATACTTACAGAGATGGCACTGATCCTCCTCGGCTGAGTGCATACAATCCTGCAAGAAGACCCCTTGCCTCTTTCGATATAGTCATCCAGAATGAACTGAGTAACTTGGGTTGTCTTCCCACAACCAGTCTCGCCGCTTATAACGGTTACCCGACTACTGTTTATAAGGCTTACGAGTTCCTGTTTTTAAACAGAAAAAGTGGAGTACACAGACTTTTATGCATCCAACAACGGCAAATTTAAAGTTCCTTCAACAGCTACCTAATTTGATTGATATCTCTTCTTGTTTCAGGTCTGCCTGTGACAGATGCCAATTTTCACATTCCAGTTCATATCTATGCATGGAAGAGCATAAGTAAGCCAATTTCTCTCCTCCATCTCCAGAAGTGGAACACAATACAGCAGTAGTTGTATAGAGTTAAGAGTGGACTTTCTAACCTTCTTCCTGTGTGTGTGTTAAGTGCCATCAAGTCGCTTCCAACTCATGGCGACCCTACGAATCAATGTCCTCCAAAATGTCCTATCTTTGACAGCCTTGCTCAGGGCCTTGCAAATTGAGGGCCGTGGCTTCCTTTGAGTCAGTCCATCTCTTGTTGGGTCTTCCTCTTTTCCTGCTGCCCTCAACTTTTCCTAGCATGACTGTCTTTTCTAGTGACTCTTGCCTTTTCATAACGTGACCAAAATACGATAGCCTGTTTAGTCATTTTAGCTTCTAGGGTCAGTTCAGGCTTGATTTGATCTGTAACCCACTGATTTATTTTTTGCAGTCCAACACTCTCCTCCAACACCACATTTCAAAGGAGTCTACTTTCTTCCTATCAGCTTTCTTCTTATTGTCCAGCTTTCACACCCATACATAGTAATAGGGAATACCTTCTTCCTACAAGTCTATTAAGAGCCCAATATTTCTGCCTGGTCAAGAACTTAGATATCCTAGGAAAGGTACAGAGATTAGCCTTGTGGCTTCTCACAAGAGCAATGCCATAAGTGCTGGAGGAGTCTTCATATCATCCCCACCTACTACCATAGAGAAGAGGGGCCGGAACAGCCATCTAAGCCATTGTAAAGGACATACCAATCAATGTGCAACTCTCACAAGCCAATTATGGAAACAACTGACACAATAAAACACTGCAGTCTGGCTACTGGTTCTACATGGAGAACGTGAAAGCTCAACAGAAGATAGAAATGCTGATGTTCTTGTCGGATTGATTAATTTTAATTATCTCAACCCATGAAATTTATATATGAGCTTTAATTTGTTGCAGTCTTTAAGTTAAATCTGGCAATCAATGCAGAAATTGATTTGTTAAAGGTCATAAGCAGTTGATTATGAAGGCTAGTTAACAGAGTTTTTAAAAATTATTTTTAAATCCAGTGCTAGTCTATGAATGGTCTATCCTATAGCTTTAACAAGTTTCCTTCCAAATCTTAGTGTTCATTTGAATTTAGGCTTGTTCACGTTAAATATTAAAGTATATAATTTCATAATACAGATTTACCTTTCTCATCCCATAAGAAGGCAGTTTTTCACGAAATTTCTGCAAAGTAAAAGAAAAGTTCAGTGAAACTAAAGGATCTGATCAAACAATTAATAAATCTGGTAATACTCAAGTTTAATATGGCTAGTAAACAACATCTACTAGTATTACTCTATTAACTTTAAGCAGCAATCCAATATAATTTTGCACTACACATATTGCAAATAGCGCATTCTGGGGGGGGGAAGCTCCATAGGTGTGCCCGATTAACCCGAGATAACGGACACTTATGCCATCCCGTGTGACACACACACCGGTGCCTGGGCGCCTGGAGCGGCACATGCCTCTGTCACCACAGCTGGGACCTAAATCCTGGAAGCAGCAGGCCATGCCAGCGTTAGTCAGCTTCCTAACCCCTTTCGCCCCGGGAACGCCCCCTTGAGCTGTGGCGCAGCTGTGCCACCTTTTTTGGTGATGCAGCCATGCTGTTTGCAATGGGGAATTTCCCTTTTTTTCTTTTTAAAAAAACTCCCCCCCCCCCTGCAGCAGCCGGGAAGCCACTAAAGAGGCCGCCATGGATCTACCCCCCACCCCAGGAATGGGCTGCCCATTTGATAACTATACCCTGGTAACTACAGAGCTACCCACAGTTTCCAATCCAATATGATCACCCCCAATTAAAAAATACTAATAATACTTAATATTTAATGACGTTACAACCAACTTTCTATTACGTGTGTCAAAACAGACAAAAAACATTTTTATAATATTATCCAACTCTCAAAATAACAATGCCCAAGGCTGTATTAATTCCCCTGGTTTAATACTTTCCAATATTTTATGAATAAAAGCCATCTTTGTATGAATAATTTCTCTGTGTTAAATCTTTTCTTCTCTTTGCTTAAATGATCACCCCAAAATGAATGCTTTCTTTTTCCTTTAAGGGAAATTATGAATAAGAGCCAAGGAGGAAGTAGCACTGCTATGAGCCTTTAGCCCCCAACTAAGCCCCTTGCTGAGAAGCAGCTTTTAGTACACCCCTCTGCTTCTTTCTTGTGAGTTCCTCCCTGCACTGCAGTAAGAACAAAAACAGAGATGCCACTTGGTTTATCCTTACATCCTAAATGGCAGATCTTGTGAGGCAACTGATGGCTGACCTGTCCACTGCAGCAAGGAACCCAATTTATTTTTTTAATTTTTATTTTCAAACAACACAAGATAACACATCCAACATACCACACGTATTCTCTTACATAGTCAATACTTCATGCTTACATCAAGATCTTCATCTACTACCCTATGGAGTGGAACCAAACCAATCTCTACTGTCTAGTTTTAATCTTAGAAGTAAGTAGAACTTTATCAAAAGGAGGAGTATATAAAACTGTACTAAGGAACCCACTCTCGATCACAATTCATGACATTATAATACTGTTTGAAATGCTACATGAAGTAACATATACTAATGGTTTCCCCATACATAATACTTATTTTAAAATCCTAAATAATTTAAAATAGTAATATATGTATGCAAGTTCAAAAATCACTAAAATAGTTGTATGTTTTTAAACATAAGTGATACCTGCATTTCAGTATATCTGGAATCAGATTTTTTCTTTTCCAGTTCTTCTTTAAGTAGCTCATCTAAACCAGTATCTGGCTTATTTTTTTCTAGGAGATATTCTGAATCTCGATCCAGGAATGTTTTCCCCAAGACAGGCCTTGCTTTCTCAGGAGCCTTCTCCACAACAGGTTTCTCCACAACTGGCTTTGGTTTTGCAGGAGCCTCCTTCGTGTACCTAGAACAATTTTTATTAGTCACCCATCTTCCAACTCTTAGAAGCATACATTTTGGTACTGTAGATGAATTTTGCATTTACAATTCTGGGCCACAATTCTGTACCGAGCCATGACAACCCATGATTAACTGATGTCACAGATCTTGTAAATAATTAGATGGTAACTTGCTGCTTGAATTACCTGTGTTTCCTTCTCCCCTCCCCCAACCCCACCATTCCCCAGGTTGCCCTTTAGACTGAATCCAGATACAGGGACAGCACCATGACAGCTGCTCATTTTGCCTTCTCTCTCCCTTAGAAGGACCCTGACAGAACAGAAAAAGACCAGCACCAATTCAGTCACCATCTGGAATAATGCTGCTGTAGTAGCATAAAATACAGATGGTGCAGCTTAGGAATTCGCTGAAGAAGAAAAGAAGAGGTTTTTTTTTTAATACCCTGCTTTTCTCTACCTTAAGGAGTCTCAAAGGAGCTTGCAGTTCCTTCCCTTCCTCTCCCCACAACAGACACTTTGTGAGGTAGGTGAGGCTGAGAGTTCTGAGAGAACTGTAACTTGCCCAAGGTCACCCAGCAGGCTTCGTGTGGAGTGGCGAAACAAAGCTGGTTCTCCAGATTAGCGTCCACCACTCATGTATAGGAGCGGGGAATCAAACCCAGTTCTCTAGAATAGAGTGCACTGCTCTTAACCACTACACCACGCTTGGTCTCACTTGGAGGAAAATTATTCTATCTAGTTGAGCATCCCACTGCTCAGTTAGACTTCAGTACAGTTATGCCAGGATCATCCAGCTGCATTTCAAATTTAAAAAACCCATCAATCAAATCAGCAATCATATAAATCTAGGTAACTGGATACATTTTGTTGATCAGCATCACTTCAGTCATCACAATGCCTGCCAACAACCGGTTTTGCCAACTTCCATTTTTGAGATGTGTTGCTGCAGAGCAGTAAGATGCTGTCCAGTACATGGACACAACAGATAATACTTGGAAAAGTTTCACCATTGCATGAAGCAAATTACCTTTTACTTAGTTTGGAATGAAATTCTTCTCTGCCTGTTTACTAAAAGAAAGAATAATTTCAGCCAAGACAAAAAGCCTTATTTACCCTTCCTCATCAGACCACCAAGACATGGCTTCCTGTTCTTTTTCAGTTTTGCTCTGGACGGTGTTCAGCAACTGCACAATCTGTTCTTCTCTGCGCTCATCCATTCGCACCACAGCTCTCTAGTGCATGGAAGAAAAACACATGTTGTTCAAGGAAATTTTAAAACGACAGCATGCTCAAGTTCCAAGAAGTAATTACATTCTTGCTTTGAATGATCAATGCTACCCAAAGTGTAAAAGCAGTAAAAGCTGAGTATTCTCGGACTCTCCCATCTTTTAGGAAAAGATGAAAAGCACATCTTCTTTAGAACAGCCTTCAAAAGGGTCTACATCGGGGGATCAACCTATATGAGCAGGCTGGACTAGCATGTCAGGAGGAGGGAAGAAAAAGAGTTGGTTTTGATATGCCGACTTTCTCTACCACTTAAGGAAGAATCAAACCGGCTGACAATCACCTTCCCTTCCCCTCCCCTCGACAGACACCCGGTGAGGTAGGTGGGGCTGAGACAGCTCTAAGAGAACTGTGACTAGCCCAAGGCTTCATGTGCAGGAGTGGGGAAGCAAATCCAGTTCACCAGATTAGCATCCGCCGCTCATGTGGAGAAGTGGGGAATCAAACCCGGTCCTCCAGATCAGAGTCCACCGCTCCAAACCACCGCTCTTCACCGCGACATCGGGCCGGCTCTGCAGGGATGCCTGTGAGAGAGCACGGTCGGCCCCTCGGTTCTCCTGGTCGCCTCACCTGCTCCCGCTCGGCCTCTTTGCTCTTCTCGCCCTGCCTCCGCGCGTACCACAGGCCTATCTCGCGGCCCTTCAGGTGAGGAGGAGGGCGGCCGCGACCGCCGCCTCTTCCTCCTCCTCCGCCGCCGCCGCCTCCCCCGCCGCTACGGCCTGCGGAGGCCGAGGACGACGACGACTGGGACGAGCGAGGCCCGCCGCCGCCCCCGCGGCCGCCCCCGCGGCCCCAATCCCGACGGTGCTCATAACTCATCCCGGCACGATCTTCAGACGCCGCCGCCGCCGGCGAGGAAAGAGACGGGACCGGTAAACACAAAGAGCGGCCCGGAAGCAGATCCGAAACGAAGCGCAGCGCGGCTCGGCGAGACGGGTCACTTCCGCTGCTGAGCGCGACGGGCTGCCGCGCAGGCGCAAAGGTGGGGCTCAGGTCTTCCTCGCCCGTCCATCTCCCCGCCCTGACGCGAGGGGAAGCGCCGGGGCTTGGAGGCGCCCAGTGGAAGGGCGCGAGGAGGAGGCGGCGGAAGGATCGCCGTGACAGCCTTTGTGCGCCCGTCATCGTTCCAGAAGCCTTGTTCACCTGCCTGGCCCTTTTCACCGGGGCGGGGCTGCTTCCCGCCGGTTGATGAACCAGTGCAAGTTGAACGCATGAAGCGGCCTTCTACTGAATCCGACCCTGGGTCCATCCAAGTCAGTATTGTCTGCTCAGACCGGCAGCGGCTCTGCAGGGTCTCAGGCAGAGAGGTCTTTCATATTACCTACTTGCCTAGTCCCTTTAACTGGAGATGCCAGGGATTGAACCTGGGACCTTCTGCATGCCAAGCAGATGCTCTACCTCCCCATGGCTCTCCAGGGTCTCAGGCAGTTGTCTTTCCCATCACCTACCTGCCTAGTTTAACTGGAGATGCCAGGGATTGAACCTGGGACCTTTTGCATGCCAAGCAGATGCTCTACCTCCCCATGGCCCTCAGGCAGGGGTCTTTCCCATCACCTACTTGCCTGGCCCCTTTAACTGGAGATGCCGGGGATTGAACCTGGGACCTCCTGCATGCCAAGCAGAGGCTCTACCACTGAGCCACAGTCCCTCCCCAAGTTCTACACGAATTCCTTATATATATATATATATATATATATATATATATATATATATATATATATATATATATATATATATAATTTTATAATATAAAATAAAACAAATACAATAATAACAAAATAAATAAAACAAAAATACAAAAAAAATACAAAAGAGTAGCAATTATAATTATACAAAGTTATAAAGTTCAGCAAAGCCAAAATACCATTTTGACCCTCCACCCACCTTAAAAAGTGGCCCTTCACCTGACTTCCGCAGAAGTGTCTAAACAGTTTTAAAAGTTGTTAATAATAATAATATAAAAGTAAATAAATTTGTTTCTATAACTCACTAACAGTTCTACACGAATTCTTCATCAAGCAGGGTGTTAAAAAACAAGAGGAGGAGAGGAGTGTGTGTTTGTGTGTGGGGGGGGGGGAATATGTTTCAGACCCAGATATTCAGGAGCTTTCTCTGTATCTTGCGTAGAATAACAAGCAGAGTTGAATACAGCGCTGGGTGGAGCTTGGATCGTCTCCCTCCCTATCAGTCTAGAGGCCTGAATATCTATAACACGCTTACTAAGCAGCAAGCCCTGCTTTGTTCAATTTACTTAGTTTTAAATAAGCGTACATAGAATCGAGCTGTGCATTTGCTTGGAAACTAAGGTTACTTGCATTTATTATTATTATATTTTAGATCATATCTGTGCTGCCTCTCCAGAGTACCTGCTTGAGGCTACTTACAATAAATAAATGGATAAATAATGGGTGTATTAAGAAGTTATTCTTGCTTTATTCAGAGTGTTTAGCTCTGAACAGAAATGCATGGAACCAACTGCAGAGCTTGCAAGATGTCCACCACTAGTGGGACTAGAATGCCACTTGATCCAGTTATTCTACTTTATTCCAGGAATTGGGGGCATAGGTTCACATCCTCCGTTATCTCATTCAGATCCCAGTTCTTGGCAGTTTTGCAACAATAACTATTTGAGGAAAAGACTGAAGCTTCCTTGGAAGTAGATCTCATTTTGGATTTGTTTTATATCCACACTAATGTGTTTAAAATTGTACACTTTCAGCTCTAATAACTAATAAGCAGCGTTCAGAAATAAGAGAGCCAGCATGGTGTAGCGGTGTCGCACCAGGACCTGGGAAATCCAGGTTCAAGTCCCCACTCACACCTAGGAAGCTTGCTGGGTGACCTTGGGCCAGACATACTCTCAGCCCTGACCCTGGCAAGTATTTGGATGGAAACCTCCAAGGAATACCAGGGATGTGATGCGGAGGCAGGTGATGGCAAACTATCTCTAAACATCTCTTACCTTGAAAACTTTCCGGGGTCACCACGAGTCAGCTGTGACTTGACGGGGGGTGGGGGTCAGAAATAAGTCTCCCAGAGGGAAGTGTGATTTAATTCAAGGTAAAACTGCAAAGGAGTACAACCAGAATTACTTGTACCTAGCATATTGAAATGAACAGGTTGGATCCCATGGAGCATTTCTGTTTGTGGAGCATGACTTCCTCAGCTCACCTGTTGCCTTTCATGCAGCATCCCAAAATGCCACTCCTGAGGGGATAGAAGGAACAGCAACATCAGTGGAGACTTGATGAAATTCAGTCCGTTCCACCTGTGGAACTTTTTTGTAGAACCCCAGCCAGTGTACTAAATATGCATGAAATCAGCCTGAAATATAGTTGCCAATCTCCAAGTGGGGCTTGGAGATCTCCCAGAATAACAACTGATCTCGAGATAACAGAGATCAGTTCCCCTAGAGAAAATGGCTGCTTTGGAGGGTAGAATCTATGGCATTATACCCCATTGAGGTTCCCCTCCTATCTAAACTCTGCCCTCCCCAAATCTCCAGGAATTCACTAATCCAGTGTTGGCAACCATACTCTGTAAGGTTTAATGGGATTGAGTAAATGTGGAAAGGATTGGGCTGCAGGCTGCAAGCCTGTGGCCATTTACTTTGCACTAGTAAGCACTCGATTTACAATGCATGTAATTGGATTGCAAATTGGACAAGACCCTCATAAATGAGATCACCTTTTCATGGATTCTGTTTAAAAAGTCACTCCCCAGTAGCTTACTTGTAACAGACACATTATCTATAATGTGCATTGATTACAATAAATGATGCATCATGTGAAATCTACTTATTTAGCATTCTTTAATGTCTGACAAAAAGACTTTGTGAAACTCCTATGCAAGAGTGAATGCCATGTGAGACATGATCAAACCTGATTATCCCACAGAGGTATATCTCAGGTGGCTGCTCATAGCACACTACAAAGGCACAATCAATAGCTTCTTTCTAGAATCAGTACGCTCTGTGCTATGACTATTGGCACCTTATGAGATGCATGCTATTTGTAGACTGGAACATAATTCTTTGCCACATTGTTGTGGCCTTGCCTTGTGAATCAGCCTGACCAATGACAGGGTAGTTTAAAGTGTGCTAAAGGATAGCTAATTTATGTCACATGTTTCTTTATTATTTTAAAATTTATTTTAAAAATAAAGATGACAAGAACACTTTAGAACAGTTTTAAACCGTCTACATTTTAGGATTCAAATCTATTGAGAAATAATTTTGGAAATTTTGCAAATGAAATAATGATAGCAGACTTAGATAATTTTTACATTATTTTTATTTAATAAAGTTGGTCCTAAGCCTGCACACTTGATTGCACTTGCGAGTCAAACAGAAGTAGTATAGTGGTTAGAGTGCCTGACTAGGTTCTGGGAGAGCCAGGTCTGAATGCCCACTCTGCCATGGAAGCTCACTGGGTGACCTAGGGCCAGTCAGACGCTCGGTCTAACCTACCTCGCAGAGTTGTTGTGAGGATAAAATTTTGCGAGGGGAACAATGTAAACCATTCTTAGTCCCATTGGGTAGAGAGGCAGGTGGATGTAAATGAAGTAAATAAATATCTGTTTATTGTTGGTTTAAACATATTATAAAGGCAACAACATCTGTAGAACTGAGTTTGGGGTGTGGTTTGGGAGTTCTCATCCCCTCCAGCAATTTGTTCTTATGCTGTGATTTAGTAATTTATAGTCTTCTTGTATAGAGATGCTCAAACAACTGCCAGTTCTGCTTACTCCCTCTTCGCCAGAGTTGATCAGGTAGCCGATTAATTAACAGGCTGTTTGGCTAATTACAACCTGTTATACGTGGCAACACATGAAGCTGCCACTGAATCAGACCATTGGTCCATCAAGGTCAGTACTGTCTACTCAGACTGGCAGTAGCTCTCCAACGGCTCAGGCTGAGGTCTTTCACATCATCTACTGCCTGGTCTTTTTAACTGGAGGTGCTGAGGATTGAACCTGGAGCATTCTGCATATAAAGCAGAAGCTCATCTATTCACAGGAACTGGCTACTTGTAGCCATCAAGCACAGGCTTCCAGCTGATTAGGAGCCAGCTTCTGAGCTCCTGCTGGGGAAGTTTTGCTCTGTATCCAGCAAAAAAAAAAAAGGGGGGGGGATCAGGAGCCAACTCTCAGCTGAGCTGATCAGCTGGAAGTTGCTTTCTTCCAGTCGCCAATCCTGGAAATTTTGCAGCATGCCAGACTAGCTGAGATGTAGCAAATATAGCTGGCGGGGGGGGGTGCTGATCAGAACCCCAGCTGATTTCTCCCCACCACAAGCTGTCAGCTTTGGTTGTAGAAAAAAAAAGGAGATTGCTCCTGTTCTCTGCAGTTTGGGGTAGAGAGAGAGAGAGAAAGGAACAGGCTGCTTCTCTTCTCCCCTCTCCAAGCTGTTGCCTTGGGCTGCAGAGAAAAGGAGAGAATATAAGAAAAGCCCTGCTGGATCAGACCAAGGCCCATCAAGTCCAGCAGTCTGTTCACACAGTGGCCAACCAGGTGCCTCTAGGAAGCCCACAAACAAGCCGACTGCAGCAGCACCATCCTGCCTGTGTTCCACAGCACCCAAGATAATAGGCATGCTCCTCTGATCCTGGAGAGAATAGGTATGCATCATGACCAGTATTAATTTTAACTGGTAGCCGTGAATACCCCTTTCCTCCATTAACACGTCCACTCTCCTCTTAAAGCCTTCCAAGTTGGCAGCCATCACCACATTTTGGGGCAGGGAGTTCCACAATTTATGCGTTGTGTGAAAAAAATACTTCCTTTTATCTGTTTTGAATCTCTCACCCTCCAGCTTCAGCAGATGACCCCACGCTCTAGTATTATGGAAGAAAAACTTCTCCCTGTCCACTCTCTCCAAACCATGCATAATTTTATAGACCTCTATCATGTCTCCAAGCTAAACAACCCTAAGCGTTTTAATCACTCCTCATAGGGCAGTTGCTCTAGTCCCCTAATCATTTTGGTTGCTCTTGTCTGCACCCTCTCAAGCTCTGTAAAGAATGGCTGGTCTCCCTTTTACAACAAGGAGATAAAAAACATTGCTTCTGTCCCCAGCCAACTTGGAGAGGAGGGAAGGGGGTATGGGAGGTTACGTAGGATGCATAATAAAGGCATCAGAAAGAAATTATAGGGTTGATGTCCACCAAGTCTGTAGTCGATGCCTATGTTCTGGAGCTGTTACCATGTATGATGAAGGAGTCATGTGGATAAAAGTGTCCATGTGATTGTGGCCAACTTTCCAGTTTAGCCCAGATTCACTCTAGGATTGCCTGAGCATAAGGGGGGAAAACTGCTGCAGCCTCACATTCCTGTACTAAAGTTGCTGCTGACTTAACACAGACAGCCATAAAGGGACCTGCAGACAAAGTGGCAAAGCTCCTCCATGAACTTCGAAGCAATACTGAAAGAGTGAAATTAGAAAAAAAAGTTTATTGTGGGGGATCATGCAAGAAGTCAGCCAGGACAGTACCCCAAGGAGTCACAAGAATAGCAAGCATGCAGCAATAATATGCAACACTAAAAATCATGTTCAGCATTAAATGTCCCGAGTACTTGTACAAGCTGTGCAACATATTCCACTCAAGAAGGAGGAAACAGAGGGTGAAAGAAGCGGAGTGAGAATGTAAAGGAGGGGATTTTAGTTACCTGTCCAGGTTCCAAGGTAAGGTCCATACATCTAAGTAGCAATTATATAGAAAGTCATTCAGGCAAAATGAGAACTAGAGAAGTGTTACATGCATCCAGAATGGCGGCTACCTCGGTACCTACACAAATGAAAGTCACGAAGGAAAGATAAGGTCTCTGGGTAAGGCGGAGGCATATTTGCAAAGTGTCTTGTAGTACAATCCTGCTGCAATGTTATTCCAGTATAAATCCATTGACATGACTCTGCAATAGGATTGCACTGTTAGTTACCTTGTTAACCTGAGTTTTTGGCAGGAAATTCAAATAGCCTTAATTATATTACTGGACTGTCTGACCTATTTGAGAAGAATGCTAATGTGGGCCGGAATGTTAATATGGCTAAATGTACCTTGATTAATTGCTTGAGAGGTCCTGATTAATGGTCTGGTTGCCTGATACCAAGATCTTTGCACCCTTAGTCAAAGCAGAAGCCTGCAAGGGTTGTCCAAATGAGCACCTTGCAGGAATGAATAACATCTCTAATTTTCTCTGCAGTCATGCTGTGGAATTCAACAGCACAATCCTAAACAGCACAATCTCTTCTAAACCCACTGCATTTGCATCCATCCAGCTTTTCCACTTGTGAAAAAAAAGGAAAGTCACCTTGACCACCCCAAAAAGCTATGTTGAGGACGATAGGACACACATGGACAAAATCTATACAAGATGGAGAATTGCAGGAAATGGAATGAAAAAAACTAGCTGGATCGAATGCATTGATCCAACCCCCCTCCTATCTGGCAGTCTTCAAGCAGCAGGCAGCTGGGTCAACACCTGTCAGGGCTGCTTTAGGCTGATCCTGCATTGAGCAGGGGGTTGGACTAGATGGCCAGTATGGCCACTTCCAACTCTATGATTCTAAGATTCTATAACCCACTCTGCTTGGGACTGCTCTGTATTTATGCCATTTTTGCCTGGGGGAAGCAAGGGATAACAGACAATAGGAGTGTTCAAACCATGTATTTCTGCCACTTGGCCTCTGCTCGATGCTGAAGATTCAGAGAAAAATAAAAGGATTAAGAGTCACACGCAGCTTGAGCTTCCAGCGTTCAATTTAAAGCCACCCTATGAATGGTGCATTGCTCTATCCCTGCGGCTCACTGATGAAAGCTGCATAAATTTGATGAAAGTCCACTGAGATGGTCTGTTTTTCATATGTAAACACTAAACACTGTGTGTGTGTGTGTGTGTGTTAAGTGCCATCAAGTCGAAGGCTAAAAAGTGCTTTAAGAGCCATGCATGAAGTATGCCTTGCCATAGGAACCAATGTGGCAACCAGTTCAATTTAACATCCAGTGCTGATGGGGACTGCAGTGCTCAGTGACTTTCTTCCTTCGTTCTCCAGACACTTGTGGGTCCCAGAATGTGATTGGAATGAGGCTACTATGGCATTTAGAGAGTAATCTTAAGCAGGTCTACTCAGAATCTTCCTCAGGCCTATTCAGTGGGATTTACTCACAGGAAAATGCTGTTAGGATTGCACTGGGAGTCTGGCATCCATAGGAACAGGCCCATATGGGCTGGGATTTAGAGAGAAGTGCACAGAATTGGCTACGAACAGCCAACATGGAGAATATATTTTGTCTCTTTCTTACACTGTTTCCTTCCAAGTTTGGTTCTCTGTGCACATTAAATTGCTGAGAAACAGAGTGGTTCTCTTGCTGCCTAGGTAACCATAACATCTTATCTGTCTAGTTCAGAGTTATTTATGTCATCATTTCGGCTTATGTAAATTGAAGATAGCAAATTTTCCCAAATAGCTACCAAAATTACAGTGTCCTTTTCTCAAGATAATTCCCATCAAGCCAGACACACACACCCTTCACTCTCAAAATGCCATGAAAGCTTGGATTGAAACTTAAACATTAAATTCAATTCCTGGTTGCTTTCTCCTTGTGGGAATTCAGCAACATCTCCATGGTAATCTCGCTCCTTCTTAATCTCTAAAATTGATTAATGGCAATGGGTTTGCTGATTATGCAGAAGAGCCAGTTAGTGAAAGTGTTACACTTAATCTCTTTGTTTTTGAAAGTGCAAGTGCGCATCGATGTAATTAAACACTAGATGGGTTGGCTGTCAAGCACTAAAATGCCACACAAACCATGAAATTTATCAACTGAATTTGAAATGCAATTGAATTTTAACCATTTTCAGGTTATCTGTATCATTTGTGTAGATTTGCATCCAGTATTTGCATTGTGTTTTGCATGAGTGAAATAGAACAAAAATATAAGATGGCTGGCAAATATGAATGCATTACATAGTATCGGGTCTTTGAACTTTGTCTAATTTGAAATTAGATACGAATATGTGTTTCACAATATTTGGCTAATGCATACCACTTATTGGTCTGCCAGATATGATCTTTGGCACCCACACCACAGGTCCATTTTGGGGGGTTGAGTAAAATATTGCTTTCAATAGTACCAGGACTGGTAGCCAAGTGAAGTCAACCTTGATTTCTAGATGCATGATGGAACTTCACCATTAAGTTCAGATATCTATGTGATTGTCTTCCAGCTGATTCATGTCATCATATATTACCCCTTTGCCTTCTTACTGCAGAGCATTTGTTTAGTATCTTAATTTGCCACCTACTGTACACTCAATAGACAGCTGAAGCCCATTATGGCTACTTGCTGAATGTACCTTTGGCACACACATTTGTTGTGTTTGCACTTGACAATCCTGTGGGGAAACTTTCTGTGGGGCTGTTTTTTGTTTTGTTTTAAATAGAGGCACCAAATTTATAGCATAGGTGCCAGTGACTTTCTTTACAAGAACCCCCAGGTTTGGTAAAGATTGGGTTAGGGTGTCTGATTTTATGGTCCCCCATTTTCCTCCATTTGGGGGGCCATAAAATTGGACCCCCTGATCTAATCTCTACCAAACTTGGGGGTTCTTCTAAGGAAAGTTGGCAGCACCTATGCTCCAAATTTGGTATCTCTACCATAAAAAACATCCCACAGAGCCTCAGAAAGATTCCCCATAGGCTATAATGGCGCCATTTTTTTCAGATTCCCAACCCCCCCCCCAAAAAAAAACCATACAAGTGTAGGTATTTAGTAAAATTCGGGAAGCCCAGGATCTAAACCCCCCCTTTTTTGCACACCCTAATGTTAATATTTATGCTGTACTTCAGTTCTGTCGTTTAGATTTCTGTTGGTTCCAAACTTCTACAATCCTAGTGCATTGTTTATTGAATGTCTCATTTTGTTGATTGTACTAACTCATTATGTGCAATCTTCCTTGAATTCCTGTGAGAAAGGTGGACTATGAATAATGTAAATAAATAAATATGCAGTTGAGGGGGGATGTAAAAATGCATTCTTTTCTGCATTCAGGGCTACATGCAGGTAGGGTTGCCAGCTCTGGGTTGGGAAATAGTTGGAGATTTTGGGAGTGGAGTCTATTGGGAAAGAGGAATCTCCCTACTGTTTGAAGCATCACCTACTCCTGCTCAGCTTAAAAGGCCCTGTTCCATGTACAACCATTTTCTGAGATGAGGTATATGACTACCTGAGGCAAGGCTTTTAGTATTCAAAACTAAAGTCCAGTGGCATCAGCTGAAGGCCCTGGCCTCTCTGCCCTGTTGGTGGCCCTCCATAGTAACTGGTTGGCCACAGTGCAAGACAGGATGCTGGACTAGATGGACCACTAGTCTGATCCAGCAGGGCTTTCTTACATTCTTATGCAATTGCCTTAAAGACGAACAGCATTTCTTCCCGTATGAATTTTTGTGAGTCAGTGCTCACTTCCTCAAATACGATGGTGAGAAAGAAATCAAGTCCCTCATTTTAAGAATATTCAGAAGTGAGTGGGAGAAAGGGGGACCTGTTGAATAAAGAGAGATCAGGTGTGATTTTTCTAGTCGTACATAACAAATGGCTACAGTAGAGAGGAAGCTCCAGTCAGAGTGTAGTTGGTTTCCTGAGTGGAGCTTCCTGGGTTGTGGTCTTGGTACCTCCCTAGTTTTCCTTGTTCCTCGATATGGTGGGGGCCCGTGGGAAAGCATTCCTTCTATACTGATTCTTGTGAAGCTAGATTAATTATAAGCCAAAGGGTGAAAGATGCTGAGTGCCAAAAGGACCTGGCAAGTTACCCTACATTTATAGCTCCCTATTATTCTAGGTTTATTTTAACACCAGCTGCCTACTTGTACTCCCTGGAAATGAATACTCATAGGAGAGCCTATACACTGGCGAGATGCGCAGCCTTACCTTCTGCCATCCTAGACATAGGGTTGCCAGGTCCCTTTTCGCCACCAGTGGGAGGTTTTGGGGGCGGAGCCTGAGGAGGACAGGATTTGTGGAGGGGAGGGACTTCAATGCCATAGAGTCCAATTGCCAAAGCAGCCATTTTCTCCAGCTGAACTGATCTCTATCGGCTGGAGATCAGTTGTAATAGCAGGAGATCTCCAGCTAGTACCTGGTGTTTGGCAACCCTATCTACACGGGAAATTCAAGAAGGTCCCTGGGGCAGAGAGATTCTGCCCCTGTTACTCAGGGAAACTGGAGACTATTGAACATGTCTTTTTCAGATGCCCTTTTTACAAGACAGCCAGTTCCGAAATTATTGAACTCCTCATCAGGAAAAATGGATGTGGAGGAAAGGGTGATTGGACAAAAAGGTTTTTGTTGGGTGATAATTCCCCAATTACCTTTCACGTGGCTAAATATTGCACGGTTGTATTTAAGTAACGTCGCCTCAGAGTACCCCCTTGATCTAATTCAGAAAATGTATAACCCGGTATTTTATATTGAGTTTAGTCTTAGTTTGTAAATTCACTCCTTGTAAGCTCTGTCTTTTTTATCTGGCAAATAGCTGTAAATAAATTTATTATTATTATTATTATTATTACTATTATTATTATTATTATTATTATTATTATTATTATTATGCTGGTTGGGCCCCAATGGATTAGTTTTAGCTGTGATTTTAATCTGGTGTTTTTAATGCACGTTGGGGGAAAAAAACGAAAACCTTGATATTGTCATGTGTAAAACAAGCTTAAAATATAGTTCCTTTCCACTGACTTCCAGAAGTAGTGAGAGCCACATCACTGCTACCAAAACATTGCCTGTACGCTTCAGGAGTTGATAGCTGAAGCTTTGCTTATGTGTTAAAAAAAAGAGAGAATTTTAAAACAGGGGTTACATATTTATCGCTTGACCGATAAGCACTGTGTAATATTACGATTCAAAGAAACAAAGAGCTCTCAGCTGCTTATCACTACAGCAATCTTGTATTCATTATCCTACTAAATGCTGCTGCCCTACAAGGTGTTTATGGAAATATATAATTAGCACCACAGCAAAGCCTATTACAGATAACACGATAAGAGTTACAGATTGGAAAAAAAATTATTGATTTAGAAGGGCTAATGAAAATAGGATCTGAAAGGATTTTTTCCCTCCTAAAATGGGGGGGGGGACATGCACACGTTTTAGTCCACATTCCATAATACTGGGCTGGCAATTTGGCTCCCAGTTGGAAGACGTCATGCTTGGTTTTAAGTGGCATTACATGGAAGAAAGCCCCACTGAGTTAAATGGGATTTACCATCATCTGTATTTTCTTGTTTGGGCTAAATTTAAGTGGCCAGGGTGAAGCAGATAATTTTCTTTCATTACGGTATGTTACATTTTATATACTTGTGGGTATATCATTCACCATGTTTTATTTCCCTCCGTTGTTGTTTTAGTATCACTACCCTCCCCAAGAACTCAGGATTGATCAGGTAAGATGGGGGGGGGAATAAATAAATAATAGAGGCTGCAGCCCCTACTGGCAATGAAGTTTAGTTTTACAAAATAAAAGCAGGTTTCCGAATTTTCAGAACTGCTGAAGTTTGATATTCTTTTAAGCTCTACAGACTAACTAAACAGAGTTGAAGTCTTTGGGAAAATCTGCCTAATTTAACAGAGACAATCTGAAATCTGAGCTTCTCAATTTTCAATGTGATGGGAAATACATTATTCAGTAGCTTCAAGCCACTGCCTTCCATTCGGCTCAGGAGCAAAGCAGCCTGTTTCCCCCATTTTCCCCATGAATTTTTCTTCCCGGGATTCATTTATGCATGGAGCTGGCTGGATTTCATCTCTTTGAAGTCACCTTCAAAAAGGTCACTTTGACAACCACTCCATTGCCCTCAAATGTCAAGCCCATGTTCTGATGCACATTAAAGGTCACATGGGGGGGGGGAAGGAGAGAACCAAAGAGGAAAAGGATGAAAGCATTCCTCATTAGATATTTAAAAGGGCTTTAAACATTTGAATCCAACTGGGGGTTCTGAAAATGATAAGCAAGGAACAATTTCCAGTGTTCACTAATGCATGTGGGGTGGGGTGGGGGGACATTAGCAATGTGTCTTCCTGAGAAGCTCTTGACTGACGGGAAAAAAACACCTGTCTGTTCACACTGCTGAAAAGGTTTACTTTTACTGGGGTTTTGGAAATGAAATACGAATCAGTCAGTTTACAGAACCGGTAGGAGGAAATTTATTCATTTTCCATCATACAACAGCAGCACGGTACTTTACAAGGTTGAGCTGAGGATGTTATATCTGAATGCATCTAAAGTCTAAACCAAGATAAACACAACTAGCCAGCATTTAAAATATTGTTTTCCTACATGAAAATATTAAAATATCTTAAAAGTAAACAACCGAACAGGACTTGAAAAGCTGAGATGACTTCAACATTTTTGATACCTTAGGCACCAAACGTTCCTTCCACTTCCCTATGGATATTTCATATTTCGGATGTCTTTTAGCACAAGAGGCTAAGGACCTATTTATAGGTCATTGCCTTTAGTGGAAAACCATGAGCCCTGTCCGTGTGAGTGGGACCATCACACAATTTTGCCTGGTACGAAATTTCAGGATTCATTTGGAGGTTGCTGCTGGGGAGAAACATCAGACGCATTCTGGAGGAAGCAAAAATGAGATTCAACAAGACAAGTGACATTTGTCTGGGTTTTTTGGGCACACCCCTGGTTGCCAAAAATGAAAGCTTGGGCGGAATTTGTCCACAATTAAGTTGAATATTTTTGCTCAGGAGAAAGCAGAGAGGGGGGAAGAGTTTTAATGACTTCTTGAGGGAATTTCTCATACCCCACTGTATACTGAATTTGGCTCCCAGGTATTTGTTATTTCTTCAGTACAGTCTTCAGTAATTCTCCCCTTCTGGCTCCCACTGGGAGCTAATTGCTTACATTCCTTCAAGAGGCAAACCATGGTTTGGCATCACATCAGCAGTTGCAAACTATGGGCTGCATACCACAAACCATCAGCACAAGGAGTTTGCAGAAATAGATATTAGCCCACAGCTAGTACCTGGAGGTTGGTAACCCTAGGAATGGAATGGGAAAGTGATAGCAGGGATGAAGGCTTTCAGAACCCACCCATGTGCCTTCCCGTCTCACTTCCCTGATGATCATTTCAAGGGAGATCGGAGACTTAATGAGCTCACTCCAAAACATCCAATTGTGAGCAGCGACAGTGTAGCTGCTAGCCTTTTATTTATTTGCTTCATTTATACCCCACTTTCCTCCCCACTGGAAACTTCCAAAGTGGCTCACAACATTCTCCCCATCTTCATTTTAAAAGCAGTCATCCGCCTGCTGGCTTGGCCTTTCCCGCTCTGCCTCCCCCCCAAGGATTATGACCAAAATCTTTTAAAATCCCACCACTCTCAGAATTCAACCCCAATTAGCTGGGTTGTTCCAGGCATTAGAGATACATTAAATAAATGATAAATAATTAAAAGCCATCCTCTCTCCCATTCCTTCTATTGTAAAAACAAAACAAAACAACAACAACCCGGCCGACTGGCCAGAAGGTGTGTGTGGGAGTGGGGGTGAGGATAATAATACAGAACTGGCCAGTTGGCAACCCTGCTCCAGGGTCTAAGGATATTTTCCAACATCTGCTACCAAGATATCAGGGATCATCTGAATGCAGAGCAAGTCTTCGAGTAATGAACCACAGACTCTAACAGCAAGGCGCAAACATCATTTCTCTGGGCCCAGTGCAACCTTGTAACGGTGGCCCCTACACACACACACACACCCATACCACCCATACAAATCTAATGAGCTGAGAAAGATAATGATGTATCTGAACTGACATACATGGCCCATACAGAGCTGCCAGCACAAGGCTGGCAACCAGCAGGAGAATCTGGAGCCCTTGTTGGCGACCCCCTGATGTAATTTCCATGCGGCCATAAATTACGGTGGCATGTCACCGGGGATACTCTAGCATTTGGTTAAAACACCTACCCCCCCATTTTCCCCTTATTTTTCTCCCACTGCCTAGCTGAGCAGCAGCAGGAAGGGCCTATTGGTGGTGTTGGTGGGGAGTCTTCTGCCCCCAGCTGGAACTTGGCAACACTAAGACTATAGCATTTTAATGCACATGAGGCGATGCTTTCCATTTTCTTGCTGACTGCGGTCAGTCCTCTGCCCTCAATGATCTGAGGAGTGGGAGAAAAATGGAGGTGGGAATAGTATCAGTGGTGATGCTCTAGGAATTCCCCCAGTCTTTGCAGTAAAGACAATAGAGATTTAAAGGAGTATCACTTAGAAGTGATATCATATTCTCCAAAGATTCACCTGGAAGTGATGTCTCATCCCCCAAATTTCCACCCAGAAGGGATTCCACATCCTCCATGACATTCTAGGAATTTCTTCAGTCTCTACAGTCTTTACCATAGATTGGGGAAATTCCTAGAGTGTCATGGATGGTGTGACATCACATCCCCTGAAACTTCACCCTCTCTAGGCACCTACCTAAAATATTCTGGTATTTGTTGGTGTAGGGCTGGCAACCCTACTTGAGGCTCAGGATTTCTGGGTTCTTGGGCCACAGTAAAATGGAACCATTCTCTCTTTCTTCCATGCACATACACACACCTTCTTGTGCCCTGCCAACCACCATCCCAAAAGAAAAAAATTCTAGGTGGAAGTCTTTGTAGAACAGGGGCAAGATTTAGGAGTTATCAGCTGCACCAAGCAATTACATCTCAGCCAAAATTCTCTCTGTTCTGTGCACTCATGGATTTCATAAGAACATAAGAAAGGCCCTGCTGGATCAGACCAAGGCCCATCAAGTCCAGCAGCCTGTTCACACAGTTGCCAACCAGGTGTCTCTAGGAAGCCCACAAACAAGACAACTGCAGCAGCATTGTCCTGCCTGTATTGCACATCACCTAATATAATAGGCATGCTCCTCTGATCCTGGAGAGAATAGGTATGCATTATGACTAGTATGCATTTTTACTAGTAGCCATGAATACCCCTCTCCTCCATGAACATGTCCACTCTCCTCTTAAAGCCTTCCTAGTTGGCAGCCATCACCACATCCTGGGTCAGGGAATTTCACAGTTTAACTATGGGGTGTGTGAAGAAATACTTCCTTTCAGTTTGCAACCACTTTCTGTGGGTTTGTTTGTCTTTTACTGTCACCTACCTTGTTGACCTGTGAAGAAGACGGAAATATAACATTTCAAAATACAAATAAGAAAAATATAAGCTAAGGAGGGCTGCAGAAAAACTGGGATCACCAAAGGACTAACTTGGTCGCCTGCAAGGTTTTAAAAAGTCCTAACTGAAAACTTTATTTGGTATTGCTGAAAATCGGTACAGAATGAAAGAAACCACCATGATTAACAGACTGATGGCTCCAACACAGATTAAAAATAGAGTGCTAGTGAATCACAGCCAGACACCTGCACCTCTACTGTTGCCATCGCAAGAACATGACCAGATTCAGGATTTGTCGATTCGTGCAACTAGACATTTCCCTGTGGGTGTCCACTTTTGCAATCACTGCACTCTGGGCTCCCCATGGAAATAGGCTGCCTGAGGTGGCCTAATGCATAACGACTCCTTTAGACCCAAAGCTTTCAGTTAGCACAAAAAAAATGAATTCGGAGAACATGAAAACTAACGATATTAGTGATTCTCAAATGATGAATTAAGACCCACTATGAAACTGAGGAGCCTTGTGAATTGGTGTTTGGATTCCAATGGCTGGAACTGAAGGACTTTACAGTATCTCGTTGTACCAAGGACACTGGAACCCAGAGGGGGTGGTAGAGCTAGTAAGGCAGATAGGTCAGTTTTCTCTGTATCCTTCTTGTCAGTTCTGCTGCTGCCTCTTTGTTTACACAGAATGCTATTCTCAGGGACTTCCTTCCTTCTGACTGAGGGTTTCCAGGCAGTGCCTAGCAATGTGGGGGTTAACCATAGAGTTACCTAGAGGTACCTTTGTCACTACATTTTTTTTTTTTACTGGAAGTGATGTGACACTGCAGCCTGAGTTGTTTTTATAATTTCCCCCTTGCCACCACTCTAATGAGCAATGGACGCAGGTGGCAGGGGATCCCCCACCCAACCAGGGTCTTCGCAGCCCTAGATTGACTCTTCCTCTCCTGCTTCTTCGTCCAACTTCCATGAGGACAAGTACTCTCAGCATCTCTGTCCATCTTAGCTTAGACAGATAGCTAGAATGACTATTTTTCCTTTCCTATCATAGTATGGATTTGCTTAATAATACAGGACATCCATTTTTTCTGTGAGGCAACAAGCCTTGGGTGGACTTTATTTAGGGTTGCCCACCTCCAGGTACTAGCTGGAGATCTCCTGCTATTACAACTGATCTCCAGCCGATAGAGAAAATTTTCTCACCTGGAGAAAATGGCCGCTTTGGCAATTAGACTCTATGGCATTGAAGTCCCTCCCCTCCCCAAACCCCGCCCTCCTCAGGCTCCACCCCAAAAATCTCCCACCAGTGGCGAAGAGGGACCTGGCAACCCTAACTTTATTCCTTAAAGCAGCATCCCCATTTTGCTGTGCAAACCAGGTCTAAAGCTAACACCAGTCAGTATGGGAGTAAGCAATGTAGCACAGGCAGGATAGGGTTCCTCCTTTATATGAGGACTTAAACAAAAGGTGGGCCTCTAGTTAAGGCAAGAATCTATTAGAGGGTTCCCCTCCAAAACCTTCAGGAGCCATTTTGACTTTCATTTGTATCCATTTAGTCTAAAATAGGAATATTTGCAGCATCCAGGTGATTCTGTGGTAGGTGAATTTAAGCGTATGTGGACACAGTGATCTCATACAGGCCTGAGGATAGAAATGTAAACCTCAAGTTTCCAATTGCAACAAAGGCAATATGCACAATAGAGATATGCAAATGATGGTCCCCTGCTCCAGTCTACTCACACAGGAGTAGACATATTAAATATTGGAGTACATATGAACATATTAAACTATACATGTGATTAATGGGTCCATTGAAAAAAACAGGCATAATTATAACTAGCTTCCCGGCATCAAATTGTCTTGCTCTCATGTTTATTGAGATATGCCTCATGAAACCAGCTTTTCTTCACTTGTTGTGTTTGCAAGATGCTGAATTCATGGTGTGCGATTCAGTTAAACTGCAGCTCTTCTGTTGGACTGACAGTTTTTAAATGCTGTGGCAACGAGAGTGTCCAACACTTTAGTATAGATTGTGCAACACAATCCAAAAAGTAACTGGTGTGACCATATTCACAACATGAGCATACTAATGGCTACCCAGATTTAAGGACGCTGGGTTGGATCCCACAAATCGTTTCGGCTGATGGGAGGGTGGCTTTCACCGACTCCCCAGTCCTACAGCAGACCTCTGCCTTCCCCCTTCATACTATTCCTGGGGGACTCCTGTGCCCCAGGAGCACCCTTTAGAGGGGTCATATTGGGCTGGACAGGAAAGAGAGACAGAGAAGTGGAGCTCTGTTGCTGGGTGTCTTTCTGTCAGTGGAGATTTTCAGTGGGATCCAAGCCACAATGATGGAATTTGAATGATGTTTATTAACATGGAAAAATGAAGATACTTATTCTAATGTTTAAGCACTGTACTCCCATGCTCTGCATGATGAGGTCTGTGGGTAAATGGCAGAGCTGCAACAGACGAACTGGAACAGAATAATTAGGTTGCTGTGGAGGTCTGACTGATGTGGACTGTTATTCGCCTACTGCGGCAATTTTCCCAAACCCACCTTCTGTTCGATTCTATCCAATTTATTTTCTGATTGTGTGTGTGTGTGAGGGGGAAGTATCAGTGAATGGAGGTGTGAACTCAAGCTTGCCAGAGATCTACAATTAGGGAGATACACCCAAAATGCATATCCTATTGGAAACCAAAGACAGCATCTGCATTTGATGAGCCTCCCATTGAAAATAATGGGGAGCACCTGCATTTTGGGTACATTCGGATGCCAATGACTCCTGAGCAAGGAAATCCAAGACATTTCATGGAGTTTCTTTAGATATTCAAGACCATGGTGCAGAAAAGTCTGTGGAAACTGAGATAGGTTTTGTATATCAGCATAATGAAAGAGTTGGATCCTACCAGGTTTTCCACTTGATCTTACCCACTTCCCCTCTTCATTGCAAACCCTGGCCTGTACAGCTTGTGTCCATGCATAGCTCTCACAATCTCCAGCACAGCCTGCAGGATTCAACCCCAAACCTTTCAATCAGACAGAAAACAATTTGACCCTCCTTCGTATGTTTTCACAAGTAGATAGCTCAGTGCTGAAACCTTTAAAGAAAAAAAAAAGCCAAGTATATACTTTAACAAAAAACCCGCCCCCACTCCTTCAAAAGAGCTGCTTAAAAAACTTTGTCTCCAGTCTTGCAAGACAGGCTGTTTAAACACTATTGACTTAAATGGGATTTGCCATTTGATTATGTGATAGTAACCTTGTCACTTCTGATCTGCAGTACTAGCATAAATGCACCAGTGTATACCACTGTTGCACCAGTATCCTTAATATTAGTTTATTGTCAAAGCAAAAATAAGAACAATCTTGACTCCAAAGCAACCAAAGTTACTCAGATGTGACATGTAAACATTTCTAAGAGCTGCCCCCATCTTCTTCTCTTTTCCTGTAAGCTTTGTTCAGCACTTGTATCTCTTCCTGATAACCATCTTTCTCCATGTGTTGCTTTTTACTATTCTGCCGGTGAGCTTCCACAGTGTCAGGGATTGATATGTTAATATCACTGTCGGGATTGTTTGATGGTATGAAGAGTGAGTAGGAAGCTGTTTCGCCTAAATCACATGACACAAACCTGTTTTCTTTCCGGGAATAACGCAAGGACGGAGACCGGACTTGGGTAGAGGATTGGCTGATATTACTGATGATTGACACTGTGTCCATGGCTTCTTCGTTGTCACAAATTTCAAGCACCTCTAAATGAATCTTCACACTTGTGTCAGCAAACGTGGTTGGGGAATCCTCAGCATTCGGCTCATGACCCACGCTCTTGGAACGATACACTTCAATTTTTTTGGACGTAGGTGTTATTTTCTGTCCTTCTGTGCTTACCTCATAGGTAGATAAAGAGAGGGTTTTTCCTGTGGGCGCATGGAGAGATACAGTCCCTTGAAATGCACACAAAGGAATCGCTAAGGAACCACCTGAACGCTGGAAAGAAACAAAATTGCTGTTATTGAATGTTGTTTCAGCAAGTAAGAATCCATTGTCAACAAGCCAATTATGCCTAGCTTATTATTTTAATCGCTGTTCTCTTGAGTACACTTGATACTGTATAACTATCTTAGATGCTTTGGATTTAACCAACATTATGAAAATAATTTATTTAACCAAGGGAAGGAATATAGTTTAAAATTATACCTTTCAGTAACATTTAAACATAATATCAAGAGTACTATTAATAAACAAAATCTCACTCATTCAGATCCAGAGGTACAAAAATGCAAATGTTCAATCAACCCCGGCATGTAAAACTGGAGCTTAGATTGTTGAAAAGGGCAAGGTGCCTGTTTTTCTTCATTCCAGATGTGCGGGGCTGGCAGCTGTCCACTGAAGGAAGAAGTTCTAGGTCACAGACTATGAGCTTCCAGGTAGGCTTATGGCCAGCCACCTTGCCATTCAAATTTCAAATTTCAATACCTTTATTGGCACACCATCAAGCAGTCGATCAAATAAAACCAGCCCTCTAAACATCATTTAACCTCCGCCTCTTAACAATTTCACCAAAAAATTTTAGCCACAGATTCAATAGTCTCAGAATCTCGAGAGGATAACAACAATTTGATCTTACTATCATCAGCTACCTTGCCTTCAAAAAAAGATGAGGAAACCAGAACACATTCCTCCCACCACACTTCTTCAGCTACAGCTAGAATGTGAGTCCATCTATCCTTAAGTAAAGAAGAGTGAATTAGATTCACAATGGCCATGTAAATGTCAAAAGCAAGTAAATGACATTAGCAGGCATGATTGCATCAGGTGTGATATGCAGAGAGGTAATAGGCATGGAGAAATTAGCATTGGTAATGAGACAGGAATCCCAGATCTCTGTTAAGTCCAGGAGAATGCATTGTCTTGAGCTTCATTATTAGTTGTAATTCTGCAGTCTCTCTTTCTAATCTCCCTTTGAAATCCCTTTGTAACAAAAAGACCCTGACTTAGCTACCAGAGGCCTGGATAAGATGATGCAGCTTGATATCAAAATGGAGGCCCATGAACTAGCAGGAATTTCTCTAGACTCTCCACCAGGAGAGTAAGAATGCTCAAGAGAACACATTGATTAAAGGCCTATTGTCCTCAGCTTCTTCTATTACACCTGATCCTAACTGACTCACGTTACTTCCTAACAACCTAAGGCTATAAAACTCTCCTCCTTGTCCAGCTTAAACTGGCAGTTCAGTTCTGAACCAAAGAAAATATGAAGCTGTTACTCAGCCTTTATTAGAACAACTGGAGCCATTCCCCAGTAACTCAATCACCCCACCTAAGAACTCGCTCAACACCTCCTGAGTCTAGCGTCCTGCACTCTTGGTCCGATCCTATTGTAGATCCCAACCTTGTTCTTCATCAAAGCATTTAAAAAAGTCATCTCAAGCCTTTCTAACACTATAACTGGTTTTGTACCTGAGCCCACTTCTCCAAGTTTGTAGCTATCTTTCTTCCTGCACCTTTGCCCTTTTGCTGAATCATTGAATCCCTCATGATGGATCCCCAGCTCCTTAGCTGGTTTCACCTTGGATTTTTCCTTCATCCTGGACAAGTTTTTCTTCTCTTCTGTCCTGGATCACAGCCCCACAGACACTACTCTTCAGGGTAAGACAGCACATGCTTTCCTTTTCATCCTTTATATGCCCTTAGACTCCCCAATCAACCCAACCAGGTAACAACCAAGGTAACAACCATTGCTAGGACTGGGTCACTGTATTGCAGTCTTGTTTCATGGTTTTACTTCCCCAAGCACTTCACCTTTCTAGTCTCATATCTTTTTAGGGGAATTAAGATTATTTCTTATTGTGATTCTCTCTCTCAATTTTTCCCCCAAGTGGAGTGCTGTGCCAAATTGGGACCCAGGTATACGCCAGAATGTTCAATCCCCAAATAATTACCCCAGTGACATAGTCTGACCTACATGTGTAGAAGACACTTTGTACATTACGGGCCCCTCATGTGTATCAATTTGGGTAATAACATCACTGTTGAAATCAAAAGACACCTCCGGCAATTCAGTGGGAACTGGATGGGCATCCTGTGTCAACCGGCAACCTCTCGCCCAGGTCCAAAATGTTGATGACAGCCCTTTCAGACTGCCAATGGGCAAGGTGTGGTTTGTTTAATAATACTCCTCTCATTAGTTTTGTAAAATGCCATTTATTTTAAAGAAAATAAAGAAAACTCTCTCGATTCATACAAAGCAAATAGAACCATCCTACTCACTAGTGAAGGCTGTCAGAAGAGGGGAAAAAACAACAGCTGTCCCCAGGACGAGGCTAATGCCTTAAAAAAACCTCTCCCACCAATCAAGGTCAAACACTTAATCACTCTCCACCAAGCAACTTTCAGTCTTAAAGCCCGACACATGTTACTTCCATATACATCCTCATGTAGATGTTAATATGCAGCCACCCCTGGTTCCCAACCACATCAACAGCACATCGACATCAGCTGTTGTTGATGTTTTTTCACCTGGCTGTCTATCACTTGGCAACAGAATTTGATTGAAAGTCACTTTAAAGCGTAGGAATGACACAGGTGTTGACCTGCGAGCTCTCACTTCCTCCTCAATGTAGGCTTTTTGAAAAAGTAGCTGGTGACCAGGACAGGACTGCAAAAAAAGAGAGATGTATGGTTGTGTGGTTTTTTTTTTTTACCACTATCCATCTTCAATTATTTGTTTGGGCTGTACCATCCCTGATGCCCTTGGTAATCACCTGCCCATTTTGGCTAGTGAGGGGAGATCTGCACTATTCTTTACTACATCCATGCACCTGATGCACACACATTCCTCCACTATGATACTAGAAATGGAAGTCTTCCTGATCCAGAGTTGTATTTCTTTTCATAGCAAAAATGAACCAATACATACCAGAACCTTCTGCCTGCTAAAGTCTGCTGGTTTCCAGAGTAGCTATGTCTGCAATTTTCTTTTTACTCTTTGCTATGCATTTTGTAAGGCTCTGCCACTGAAAAAGCGATAAGACAGAGGAAAAATCCTCTCCTTATTAGAGTATAATTCTGTACACACTTATTTGGGACAAAGTCCTAGACCATTAAGCCTGTTTGATACTTGGACAAAGAGTCTGGTTGTTTTAATAAGTACTTCGGAGAAAAAGCAAATGTCAAGGACTTTTCCCTCAGTGTGTCTGAAGTGGCAGAATCAGCCCATATCCTGTTGTCAGGGTCTACTTTCTTTGCTTCTTTCAGTACGTGTGGAAAAGCTAGGTTAGCTATTAACGCTGTAAGATTGAATTGTCGGTAAAAGGCAGAAAAGAGTGTCTCATCTCACGACAGACAGTGGCGAGCCAGATGGTGAAGGAGCTTAGAAATTCATTTCCAAATAATCTGTATGAGACGAGCGTCCGTGGAGTAGTGATCAGGCAGTCACCTCCTGCAGCCGAGTGGCTGCTGTGTGCAGCTGTCAGGGCTTCTGCAGTAACCATCTGGGGAATCTCTGCGTACGAGACTCAATTACTACATGCCCGCATTTTGGTTAATGAATATAGCTCAGAGCGCAGTCTAAAATCAACTTAGCACATCTGAAATGTACGGGGGGGGGGGGAAGAGAAATGAATGAATTCCAGTTGCTCTAGTGCTAGTGGATTCCAAGGTATACGATTATGGTTTAAGGCTTTTGAGATTAGAAAGACAGAAGTGTGGCTATTTTTGCCTCTTCTTCACTTCCCCTCTTTTTAAAAAAATTCGGCACTGCCCACAATTAGCAAGCAATATCCTTGGGACAGGAGCAATTCCCCTCCCCTTCATTTAAAACCTGTACAACCCACTTCTTTGCAACTTGCATATAGGTGGCTGTGTAACTGTGGTAAAGTCCTATGAACATAAGTTGCACTGTATATAGTTACTGGCTCCCAACTTTTTGACTTTGTCACACTCTAATATGCCTGAGATATGGAATCTAGGACCAGACTATGTAGTTGGGGGAGGGGTTATAAATGTAGAACTACCTTTGGTCTCAGTGGTTCCCATTGAGTTTTATGGGACAAAGGACTCAGGATGCAGTTGGTCAAATAAGGGATGAAACAAACTGTGCTTGTCCCAAGATACTGGAGTCACCCTTGCTTATCCCAGCTTCTCTGCAGGAGACGAAATACAGATTTATACAGCTGGTATGTTTCCACTGAAAGAGTTACCATGACAAGAAAGGAATGTTAAGGAGAGAGATCAAAGATGAACAATGGGGTCTTCAGAAGGCTGTGCTCAGATGAGCAAAGTTAGCAGAGCAGGAGACAGATCACAGTGGATCACAATGTTACTCTGTTTGTAGCAGTAGAGAAGAGCAAGAGTCCAGTAGTACCTTAAAGACTAACAAAATCTGAACATCTAACATCTGAAGAAGTGAGCTGTGACTCATGAAAGCTGATACCCTGCCAGGAATTTTGTTAGTCTTTAAGGTGCTACTGCACTCTTGCTCTTTTCTACTATCATATCAGGAGAGGCAGTCCTCCAGACATGTGGGTCCAAGAGCACAGATTACTTTATAGGTAATAACCACCTTGAACTGAACTTAAAAAAATTGATAGCTAATGGAGTAACTAGGAGCCCCATGGCGCAGAGTGGTAAGCTGCAGTACATACCCCTTAAATGTGGGAAGCACAGTATCTTTCTTACCACCTTCATCTCCTGTTTATCAGGATTCAGTTTCAACTTGTTCGCCCTCAGCTATTTAATCACAGCAGCCATAGCATTATTGGTGACACCCATTATCCAAACCACAAATGATCTCTAAAGATTAAACAGCATAGATTCCCTGTGGAACTCCCAAGAACAACTCTAACACTGATCAGAACTGGTCTCTAACAGTAGCTTTCTGAATATGATCCGTAAGGAATGATTTATACAATTCCAAAACACATCCCTTGATACCCATTTTTACCTCCAGATGTCTAAAAAGGGTGGCATGGTCCATCATATTAAAAGCTGCTGATAAATCCAATAATAAGAACTAAGAAGCCCAACTTTTGTCTACATTTAAACAGAGATTTTCAACTAAAGCCTCCAGCACTGTCTCTGTCCTCTAACCCAGCCTGAAACTTGACTGAAAATGTTCAAGAACTGATATGTCATTCCGGAGCCCCATTCAGCACAACGGGATTTGCTTCTGAGTAAACATGCAAAGGATAAGGCTATATCAGTGCTATCCTAAGCAGAGTTACGTGTGTAAAGTGCCGTCAAGTCGCTTCCAACTTATGGCAACCCAGTAGGGTTTCCAAAGCAAGAGACTCACAGAGGTGGTTGCCATTGCCTTCCTTCATAAAGACCCTGCTAATCTTTGGTGGTCTCCCATTCAAGTACTGAACAGGGCCGACTCGGCTTAGCTTCCGAGATCTGACAAGATCAGGCTAGCCTGGGCCATTTAGGTCAGGGCCTTAAGCAGAGTTACACCCTTCTAAATCCATCAAATTTAGTGGGTTTCCTTAGGATTGCACTGTTAGTCCCATGGAAAACAGGACAATCATGACTTTTCCCATTGCTTTCAATGGTATTGAGTCATGACTAACTTTAGGTAGATCAAGGGCCAAATATATATTGAATACATATATGGAATTTTTTACTGTACTTTGAAAAAATTTGGAGCATGAACATGTTTTAGTAATTCATAACAATAGCAACACATATTTCTTACTCCATTCCACTTTATGCTGCTGCTGTTATTTCACAACTGTAGAATGAAATATCTGCAGTTCTAAAGAGGATAAATTGAACCCTGAAAGGAAATACCTGAAGATAAAAGAGAAAATGTTTCTTTCTCTCTTTCTTTTGCACAGATATTGTGATTTCCCCCCACTTTAATTCTAATAAGAGCAAGGAATAATTAATTTCTCTATAGATGGTTCTTCTCTTCATATTATTACACCTCAAAAGTACATTTGCATTAACAATTCAAGAAGCATTAAGGGACTATATCCAAATTACTTGCATATTTCTCCTTCCGCATATTATACCCCACATTTTGTTCTCTAAAAGCATAATTATAGCACCTGCCAGTTTAGCTCTTGGTCTATTTCAGAAGAAGATATTTTTTGATGATATCTATGTATAAAAAGACACTGGGGAAACCATCTTTTTGCATAAAGGAAAAAGGAAGTTATTTTAACTTTTAAATGTTAGGGCTCTTTTTATTCACTGCCAAATTGTGGGCAGAATAGCACCATTCTAATTTAGTATATTAACCTGGTCTCATCTGCTAATGTCAGACTTCGAACGTAGTGCGTAAAATTGGTTCTAGTTATTTATCATTGGTATTTGTCATCTATCACATTCCTGTCATATTCCAGAATCTGAAAGTCAGTGGGGGCTCTTAAAATATCATTTTCCTGGCTCCTAATTCTAGTTGGCAAGTGTTCGTAATGAACTTGAATTTGAAATCATGCCCACAAAGGTTTGAAATCAGGCTAAGTCCTACATTTACTTAGAAATAAGTCAAAATTATTTCAGGGTAAAGAGGGAAGATATTTCCTTCCTTCCTTTTCTCTTCCCTTTACACTACTAGTCATACCTCCCAGCTCCAGTTGACAACCTCAAGGTAGGGCCTGGAGTTCTCCTGGAATTACGGCTGATCTCCAGCCAACAGTGATCAGTTCCCCTGGATGAAATGGCAGCGTCAGAGGGTGAACTCTATAGCATCACATCCCCATTGAGATGTTTCCCCTCCCTAAATTCCACCTTCCTCAGGCCCCACCCCAAAATCTCTAATAATTTCCCAAAATGGAGTTGGCAACCCTACATACTTCTACAGAAGGATAGTATTTTCCAGCTTGATAAGAGATACAAATTTGTCCCTACCACCTTTCCTTTCAATATGCAAAAGGGCATCAGTAATGAAAGTGTGGTTGCCATCATCCAGGTGGGACCTGGAGAATCCCTAGAATTACAACTGATTTTCAGACAACAGAAATCAGTTTCCTTGGAGAAAATGGTTGCTTTAGGGAGGTGGAGTGTATGGCAGTCTACCCTGCATAGGTCTCTCCCCTTCCCAAACCCCATAATCACCAGGCTCCACCCCCTAAATCTCTGCGAATTTCCCAAATCCAGGACCAAAGGGGTTATATTTGAGGTTGTTCCCGCTGTGTCTTTGGCCTTGAAGCAATTGTAGGAGCTTGTTTTAGTCTTCAGGGCTGAACACATCAAAGTGCCTTCATAGGTTGCCAACCTCCAGGAGGAGGAGGAGGAGGAGGAGTCGGAGTCGGTTTTTATATGCCGACTTTCTCTGCCACTTGCAGAATCAAACCAGCTTACAATCGCCTTCCCCTCCCCACAACAGACACCCTGTGAGGTAGGTGAGGCTGAGAGAGAATGACTTGCCCAAGGTCACCTAGCTGGCTTCGTGTATAGGAGTGGGGAAACAAATCCAGTTCACCAGATTAGCCTCCGCCGCTCATGTGGAGGAGTAGGGAATCAAACCCAGTTCTCCAGATCAGACTCCACCGCTCCAAACCACCGTTCTTAACCACTATACCACGCTGGCTCCTGCTATTACAACTGAACTCCAGGCGATAGAGATCAGTTCATCTGGAGAAAATGGCTGCTTTGACAATTGGACTCTATGGCATTGAAGTCCCTCCCCTCCCCAAACCCCGCCCTCCTCAGGCTCTACCCCAAAAACCTCCCACCGGTGGAAAAGAGGGACCTGGCAACCCTATGCCTTCATCAACCAAGTTTTAGATGCTCAAATGCCTACTTGGAAGACCTGGGAAAGTTCTGAAAGGAGCAGGGTCCATCACAGCTGCGGGAGATGACCATGTGCGTAGCCTGCTGAGATTCACTACATTCTCGGGAGAAATGCTGGACAAAACAGCCATGCGTTTTCAGCCTGGGAGACTGCCCCAGAGGTGGCAGATGGTATGAGTTCTCACATTCAAAGCGGAGAAAATGAATGTGAGAGGGGAGTGGGATTGTGTTGGGAAGCTTCACCTCCAACCTAGGGTTGCCAGCTCCAAGTTGGGAAATACCTGGAGATTGTGGGGGTGGAGTCTGAGGAAGGTGGGGTTTGGAGAGTCCAATTGCCAACGTGGCCATTTTCTCCAGGGGAACTGATCCCTGGAGATTTTTAAGAAGAGGTTAGATGGCCATCTGTCAGCAATGCTGATTCTATGACCTTAGGCAGTTCATGAGAGGGAGGGCATCTTGGCCATCTTCTGGGAATGGAGTAGGGGTCATTGGGGGTGGGGGGGGGAGGTAGTTGTGAATTTCCTGCATTGTGCAGGGGATTGGACTAGATGACCCTGGTGGTCCCTTCCAACTCTACGATTCTATGATTCTATGATCTCTGTCGCCTTGAGATCAGTTGTAACAGTGGGAGATCTCCAGCCACCTCCAATCTATGTGCATTCATTGAAATGTATGTAAAGATGCTGGATGCATACACATGCACAGGCACATGGCTCTCCTCTCTCATTTATGGAAAAAGCCCAATTGTATGGGTTTGCATCAGTTAGGGACATTCCTTGCCACCAGAACAGCACTTTTCTCCTTGATCCCCGTTCACTCCTCCCAATTTGAATGGCAGAAAAGGGCTAAGGAGATTAGACAAGACTATGGCTCAAACTACATTACTTTTTTGCTCCACTTTCATTACAGTCACAAGACAGCTGCTGAGAACTTTCTTCCCCAAGCACCCCAGGCCCAATCTGAATCAGGACCATAGTGCTAGGGGAAGATGGGAGGAGCTTTCCTGAGGTGAAATGGCCCAGAGCCGGGGATATATTGTTTTCCTCTTTGCTCTGAATTCTGTTCATGCAGCCTCAGTATATTTCTATATGCATTTTCTAAACATTTGATAAAGTTGTTTTTCATTTTTACATGCCTGTTTCGAATCTAAGGAAACTAATGGTTCTGATCTAAGCATATAGCACATCTCAATTTTTTTATGGATATGCTATTTTGACAAAGTGAATACTGAATTAAATCTACCAGTTTTCCATCTTTGATATTTGTACTTCTCCGAGCCATGTTCTGCATATTATAATTTTCAATACTAATTATAAAAAAGAAAACCCAGTCACAAAATTAACTATCCCGGCATTAAGAAGATAAAAAACAAAACAAAAAACCAACAAACTGAATTGTAAGGCCCTAACATCCCGATCATTTTAATGGAATGTAAACTGTAACTTTATGTTTAAAAGGAAGAAGAAAATAATTTCCTGTTCCCTTTCTAGGAACAAAGCGTAAGTATTCCAGATTACTGAACACACAATGGGACACAGAGTTTGCTAAAGATCCTACCATAAATTTGGAGTGACATGAGAAGTTATAGGAATGTATTAGGCCACCTAAATTGTTTTGGAAGCCAGTGTGCATGCAGAACAATGTCAATCTGACCATATTTAGATCTGGAAACAGACCCAGGCCAAAAAAAGAAAAAGGAAAAGCCATGCCATAAAAATTAAAATTGCTTCCTGTGACATTTGCATGGGTTATTTCTGTACAAAAGACAGCTCCTTTTCAATCATAGTGGCTGAGGCCTGATAGAACTACTACATGCATAGGATTGCCAGCTTTGGGTTAGGAATTAGCTGGAGATTTGGGGGGCAGTGCCTGAGGAGGGTGGGGTTTGGAGAGGGGAGGGACTTCAATGCCATAGATTCCAATGGCCAATGTGGCTATTTTCTCCAGGGGAACTGATCTCTATCACCTGGAGATCAGTTGTAATATAGCAGGAGATCGCCAGCCATCCCCTGGAGGTTGGCAACTGCATACATGCAGGCTGACAACGAGGAGATATGAATGTGGGGGGAGAATTCTAATCTTGGAATATTAAGTGTCCACTTCTAAATGACTACTAAACATACTGAAAAGTGATCTTGATAAATCCCTAGAAGGTTCAGCATTAGGAAACCTATGTACAAAGTTGTATGGCATAAATGGGTGGTGTATTGTACTGCTGTTGGTGGAATATTCCTTCCTATGTACTTCTTAAGTATGGGGTTGTGTGTGTGTGTAAAGTGCTGTCAAGTCGCAGCCAAATTATGGCAACCCCTTTTGGGGTTTTCATGGCAAGAGACTAACAGGTGGTTTGCCAGTGCCTTCCTCTGCACAGCAACCCTGGTATTCCTTGGTGGTCTCCCATCCAAATACTAACCAGGACTGACCCTGCTTAGCTTCTGAGATCTGACGAGATCAGGCTAGCCTGGGCCATCCAGGTCAGGGCAAGTATGGGGTTAGCAGTAGGTTATACCAAGATTGTAGAGTAGTTGTAGCTACAACACAGACTGGAATGTGGCTGACATTTTTGACACCTTTCTTGGCAACCAGGTGAGTTATTCTGCCACTTACTGATCTCGCCCTGAATTTAGTGCCATCTCATGAGATACAATTCTGTCCCATCTTGGAGAAATATACTAGACAACATCCTTTGTTTCTTTCCATTTGTCATGGGGCTAAATGGGTTCCAAGTAAGTAACTGCGCTGCTTGAAAAAGGTTGCTTGTGGCGTTTGGCTGATGAGATTGTAAGTCAAGTTGTGTGCAGAATTCTCAACGGGAACTCCGCCAGGGAGTGTAGTCATATTTGAGTATATTTGCACCCACTCTGTTAATCAAAAGCACTCAGCTGAGAAGCAGCCCTCCCCACTTTCTCCCTGCACAGTAACGTTTTGTCAGATTCTGGACACGTTTCCCTAAAACTAAAAAGCAAAAGAAGAGCTAGTCAATGACTAATATAATACTTCAAAATCCTTAATAATACAGTGCATCTCTTACAGCCAGCTAACTATATATATGGAGAGGATCTTGTCAGATCTAGGAAGCTAAGCAGGGTCGGTACTTGGGTGGGAGACAGCCAAGGAAGACTCTGCAGAGGAAGGCAATGGCAACGCACCTCTGCTGCTCACTTGCCTTGAAAGTCTCTTGCTGGGGTTGCCATAAGTCAGTTGTGACTTGACGGCACTTACGTATATAACTCTCTCTATAAACAGTCTCCCATAGGAAAGGTATTCTTGCCATTTATTAAAGGAGTCACTGATAGGATGGAAAAACTTTTGAAAAAAACATAACCTACAGTGTTTAAACCCACCAAGAAAATACAACAGATGCTACGATCAGCAAAAGACAAAAGAGACCCCCTCACCTCTGCAGGAGTATATCGTATACCTTGCAGCTGTGGACAAGTTTACATCGGGACAACAAAATGCAGCATACAAACAAGGATAAAAGAACATGAAAGATACTGTAGACTTGGCCAACCTGAGAAATCAGCAGTGGCTGAACATGGACTGACACAAACAGGACACAGGGTCTTATTCCAAGACACTGAAAGACTGGACAATTCTACCAACTATTTTGTCAGATTACACAGAGAAGCCATTGAAATTCATAAACATCAGCACAACTTTAACAGAAAAGAAGAGAGTTTAAGAATGAATAAGGCTTGGCTTCCTGTCCTGAAAACCTCCAGACTAACAAAGACTACAGTCAACAATAGCCATGCAGATTAGCTTTGGATTTCACACATTAACAGATCACTTCAGGATACAATGGTTCCATATTAACATACCACACCCTCATTAGCACATTATCTTGATACTTACAGGACAATGATTAGCACATTACCTTTGATACTTTTTGCAGAACAATGATTCAGCTCAACCCAACCCCTTTCTGACTATATATTACTCTTCCTACACACTTGACACTGAGAGACACTGACCTTCAGTTTTACTCCTCTGAAGATGCCTGCCACAGCTGCTGGCGAAACGTCAAGAAAGAAAATACCAAGACCACAGTTACACAGCCCGGATAACCTACAAGAACCAATGAACTCTGACCGTGAAAGCCTTCGACAATACTCTCTATATATGTTTTGCACCCCAGACAGCTTTCATGACCTGACTTGCACTTAATGGAACTGAAATGGGAGGGGCTTAAGGTTAAGATCTAGACAGGAATTGTGGTTTGATTCTCCTTTGATTCTATCAAGGGAACACTATGAAGGGGAAAGAGTTTTTTTAAATCCTGCCCCAGCCTCAAAGCCCTGATCCCAATAGGACATTCCTGTTGCCACTGCCTAATGTGATTTCATGCTCTACCAGTCAACTAAAGTACCTAGGGCTGCCAGGTCCCTCTTTACAACCGGCGGGAGGTTTTTGGGGCAGAGCCTGAGGACAGCAGGGTTTGATGAGGGGAGGGACTTCAATGCCACAGGAACCACAGGAAAAACACATGGTGAATAGAATAGATTATGAATGATATCATCTATACTCTCTGTTAAAACTGAATGAATGATTTATGTCAATTCCAGATGAAACAGCTAGTGTGAAAGCATCCTTAGGTTAAAAAGAAATAATTTTTAACTAATTTATGCAAAATGTGCTTTTCAACCGTGATGTGAGCTTTTGTGGGCCTGTGCATTTAATCTGCAGTGATGACCTTCAAAACTTTAGCTCCTCCTCATTCTGACTTCCCAAATCAATGGGACATTGTCTTGGCCGGCTCAAGCTTGTTTTGCCTTTACATTCATATTTCCCAGCACTGTACGCTTTTTGTTCAAATTTGCTTTTAGAATACTTGTATACTCTGTGTTGAGAGGAAGGTCAGACCATAACTCTCAGCCTTCAAAATCATGGGAAAAAAGCAATTAAAATGGTTGACAATGATAAGTGTTTTGTTATGAGTTGTACCATAAAAGAAAATGTTCAGCAGACATTGCAAAACTGCCTGTATTATGTGCATAATTGTCAGATAGCACTGGAGACTGGAAATTATATATCTTCTATAATTGGGTTAGGGAAGGAAATTAGTTTGGTGGGGGAAATAGTAGGGGGATAGGATATTCTTGACCGAAGGAAAGGAAGCCAGTCGCTAGAGGAGATATGGGAGTTTGCTGATGGACACTTTTGGTGGTGCCCAAATGCCATTACCTATCTTGGAATAGGGTTGCTAGGTCCCTCTTCGCCACCAGCGGGAGGTTTTTGGGGTGGAGCCTGAGGAGGGTGGGGTTTGGGGAGGGGAGGGACTTCAATGCCATAGAGTCCAATTGTCAAAGCGGCCATTTTCTCCAGGGGAACTGATCTCTAGGGGCTGGAGATCAGTTGGAATAGTAGATCTCCTGCTATTACCTGTAGGTTGGCAACTCTAGTTCAAATGCCATTACTTATCTTGGAATACTGATTCCTAGTGATATTATGCATATGATTATGCTAAATTTTAACAACTTAATTGCTGATATATCTTTAGATGCTTGATTGAAGGAGAGGCAGCTGGTTGCAAGGGCAGATATTGAAATTTCAGAACTCATTTGAAGCTAGGTGCCTACTTTCCTGGTCTTCATTCCATGAGGTGTTGCTTGTGAGAGATAAATAGGTCATGCCATGTATTTGCAGAACTTTCAGGATTCCCTAAATCACCTCCCCCGGGGACTTTAGAGCGTACTTTGGCTCCCTGTGGCCAAATGGAAGCACGTGGCCAGAAGCCAAGAACAAAGAGTGGGCACTTCAAATTCAATCTGAATTCCAGGTTCCAGGTTTGGGAATGAGTAGGGTTGCCAGGTCCCTCTCCATCATTGGCGGGAGATTTTTGGGGTGGAGCCTGAGGAGGGCAGGGTTTGGGGAGGGGAAGGACTTCAATGCCATAGAGTCCAATTGCCCAATTGGCCATTTTGTCCAGGTGATCTCTATTGGCTGGAGATCAGTTATAATAGCAGGAGATCTCCAGCTAGTACCTGGAGGTTGGCAACCCTCGGAATGAGGAAGAGGGGTGACCTCATATCTCTTCATGCACTATAGATCTAATTTTCAGGGCTTTCCTGTGTCAGAAGCAGCTAGTGCTTGTGGCAAATCAAGTACTTGTGGGAATTGGCTTCAAAGAACTGCTGATTCCTATGAGTGTGCTTCCCCCATCCCCTAGCAAAATCCCATCTCTTAGCCCCTGTGCTGTACTTGTACTTGAGAAAAGGTTCTCCTCCCCCTTTGCACTAGAAATCTGTTCTTACAATGGTCTGCTCAGACAGATGCTTAAATTTTGGTTTTAGTGAACGTGCTATGTGAACGTTAAGTAGTATCATTAATTCAGTTAAAGGGCTCTTTTGTCACATGCAGATTAAATGAGCAAAGATTGCCTGGCAGATAACTCTATATTATTTTTGTGTGTAGCATTGAAAATTGCTGCATGAGGAATTACCCCTACAATTTTCTTCCCGTATCTGTGGATTTCAGCATTTAAAAGCAAAATAACATTTGTGTGCATTCCTAAAAGGTTATGTCCCTTGCTGCACTGCAGAATGCATGTTACTAATAAGTGTTTACCCGAAAGTGAAAACAGAAATCTGTTAAGAATTGTCAATAAGAGAAATGGTCTGGGCTTTGGAATGTACAGGAGTAATGAAACAAACATTAGCTGTGTTCAGTTCTTCCGTTTTGCCCAAGGGTTGAGCAGTGTGTTCTGCTATGGAGACTCATCAGAATTTTTTGCTTCTTTCCCCTTGTTTGCTCAAGAGAACCAGTGTCAGAATTGTGACAGGCAGGAAGCAAAATGACCATGCAGACATAAATGTTGAACTGCAGAGCTGGCAGAGCATGAGGGCAGGGCCCAGAGGAACAATTTGGAAAATGTCAAAGTAAAAACTGGAGCAAAGAAGGTAAGGGAGTGGAAAGTGGGGAAGGAATTTAGCTAGGAAGTGATATATTACATTTCTACAGTTAAAAAGGGGCTGGCCATATACACACATTGGTTTGATGCAGGAGTGTGAGGGTGGACAAGCACAGGGTCTGCCTGGTTTCATTGACCTTTTATGTAGGGATATTTTCCCACAGTCACCTTTGCCAACTGCTTTGGGGCTTCCTTTTGAATATGCATGCCTTTTCCACCCATCAGAGGTCGCCTCGCACTCTCCACATGTTTTGTCCATGTGAGAGCCAGCGTCGTGTAGTGGTTAAGAGCGGTGGTTTGGAATGGTGGACTCTGATCTGGAGAGCCGGGTTTGATTCCCTACTCCTCCACGTGAGCGGCGGAGGCTAATCTGGTGAACTGGATTTGTTTCCCCACTCCTACACACAAAGCCAGCTGGGTGACCTTGGGCAAGTTACAGCTCTGTTAGAGCTCTCTCAGCCTCACCTACCTCACAGGGTGTCTGCTGTGAGGAGGGGAAGGGAAGGTGATTGTAAGCCGGTTAGAGTCTCCCTTAAGTGGTAGAGAAAGTCAGCATATAAAAACAACAACTCTTCTTCTTCTTCTTCTTTTCCAGATGCTGTTTTAGCTTGAATCTGGAAAATGCCAGCAAAACATGTGGGGAGAGCGGGCGGAAAATTCATGCATAATCAAAAGGAAGCCCCAAAGCATTTGGTGGCAGTGACCGCGGGGAAATGTCCCTGCGTAAAAGGCTATTCATTTTGTTTGGATGCCTTCATATCATTGTGAGGAGCCACTGCTGCATTCAGTTGATGTTACCACTGTTGTTAATGGTGGGGGGGGGGGGCGCGCGGCGCAGGAGAATCCCATCAGTAACCTATTTTGTTTCCCACACAATTAAAATGAACTTTTCTAGATCTGTGTCCCTTACCCAAGGGATCTGCCCACACAACTTCAAGCAGATAGAAGAACATTCCCCCTTTACAGATGTTCTCACATGCAGTGAAACTGCACTAACAAAATGCTTCCAAAAAGCCACACACTTGGACAATAAGGCAAAATGGGAGGGGCAGACAGGTAAAGTTGCTAACTCTGAGTTAAGAACTCCCTGAAGAGTTTGGGGGAGGAGTCTGGGGAGGGCAGGGTTTGGGGAGGGGGCAGACCTCAGCGGGATATAATGCCATAGAGTCCAACTTCCAAAGTAGCCATTTTCTCCAGAGGAACTGATCTCTGTAGTCTGAAGGTGAATTGTAATTCTGGGAGATCTCCAGCCCCCACATGAAAGTTGGCAATCGTAGAGAAATGATTTGCCTCCCCTTGCCTGAATTCTCCACTTTAAAAAGTAGACCTGGTACATATATGAACAGACACGCAAAATCAGGTTCCTCCAGAGCTGTGTTTAGTTGATGAGAGAGGTCCTTTTTCATAGACCTGTCTTTCTTTCACCTACAGTACATTCTTAAGCAGAGTTACACCCTTCTAAGCCTGTTAGCATTGCCACTTGTCTGGCAAGCCACTGGGAGAGTTTGGGGATGTGGATAATCTCCTTGATGTCATGTTGACACACAACATCACTCCATAGAGCTTTGGGATGAATCCTAGAGCGTCACTTCAATGAAATGAAGTAATTTCCATTTGCCAAAAATGAAGTAATTTCCATTTGTCATCATGACTCCAAGAAGCCCTCTTAACTCACCCCCCTCAGCCTGTTAAATGGTTGTGGGGAACTGGGGGTCTGGCTGGGAAGTTTGGGGCCATGGCTCCGTGGTAGAGCATCTGCCTGGCATGAAGAAGGTCCAGTTCAATCCCTGGCCCTCTCCAGTTAAAGGGACTAGGCAAGTAGGTGATGTGAAAGGCCTCTTCCTGAGACCCTGGAGATAGGGCTGTTGGGAAAAAAAATTCGGTAAAGTTCGGCTTTGGCAAAATTCGGCCCTTTTAAATTCGGGCTTCCCGCGCTGCTGCCACTCCCCCCCTGCCGCCCCACCTGGATGGCGGGGGGCAGCAGGCGTCCGTGCTGCAGGCAAGGCTCGCCTTGGCTCAGCTCTCCTGGTCCCCGCGCCAGGGGGAGGGGGGAGGGGGAGGAAGGAAGAGCCCAGGAAGTTTACAGCTTCAGGGAAGCCCCCCCGTGCGC
Organism: Euleptes europaea; assembly: GCF_029931775.1. Classification (NCBI taxonomy): domain Eukaryota; kingdom Metazoa; phylum Chordata; class Lepidosauria; order Squamata; family Sphaerodactylidae; genus Euleptes; species Euleptes europaea. The sequence goes on along the minus strand of NC_079316.1, from coordinate 28,633,305 downwards.
GCCTTCAGGGGGCTTCCCTGAAGGTGCGCGGGGGGGGGGCTTTAAACAGATATGAGCCTCCCGGCCGGGAGGCACATATCTGTTTAAAGAGCCCCCCGCCCGGCTTCATGGAAGCCCCCTGAAGCCGGGCGGGGGGCTCTTTAAACAGCCCCCCCGCGCGCCTTCAGGGAAGCCCCGTGAAGGCACGCTGGGGGAAAGCTGAACCCCTAATTTGCCGAATTTATTCCCCAAACACCCCGAAGTCGGGGAATTCGGCTCCCCCCGTTTCCCACCTTTTTTGAATTTGGTTCGTCCCGAACCGGAAACCGCCGAATCGGGGGGAATTCGGTGGTTTTTTGGTTCGGGACGAACCGAATCAACAGCCCTACCTGGAGAGCCACTACTGGTCTGAGTAGACAATACTGATTTTGATGGACCAAGGGTCTGATTCAGTATAAGGCAGCTTCATGTGTTCATGTGTTCAAGTCTCCCTCTGTAGCAGGAGACCTGACATCCCAAAGCCCATTGATTTCAATTGACTTAGACGGGTGTAAATCTATTTATGATTGCACTGTTGGTCTGGTGTCTGTCTTTCTCTAAGGTAAATGCTTTAGCCTCTACTCTGCCAAGCAGGCAGCAACCTCTTGCTCTTTGGCTGCCTCCCACAAAGGGCATGGTAGCCCTTCCCACTTTACAAGGACAAACCATTTGCCCTTGAACAGGCCAAGCACAGGGGACAAGCCAAAACCCTGCCTTCTCCTAGAAGTTCAAGAAAAGCACTAGCTTCCCTCTCCAATAGCGCTAAAGCCCAATAATTGGACTGACTATGACAAGCAGCATTACCGTTTCTATTAAGAGCCCTCCCCAAGCCATTAATGGTGAAATGGGAAATCTCTCTTTAAAAGAAAAAGAAAAAAAAGGATGGTTAGTATAGAAAGGTCATATCATGAGAGGACGGGACTCACTAGACAAGACAAGAATGCTAGGAAAAGTTGAAGGCAGCAGGAAAAGAGGAAGACCCAACATGAGGTGGATTCTCAATAAAGAAAGCCACGACCCTCAGTTTGCAAGACCTGAGCAAGGCTGTTAGCAATAGGACGTTTTGGAAGACATTGATTCATAGGGTCGCCATGAGTTGGAAGCAACTTGATGGCACTTAGTACACATCTATCTATCTATCTATCTATCTATCTATCTATCTATCTATCTATCTATCTATCTATCTATCTATCTTAAAAGATTTTATAAAATAAACTGAATTGGGAAACTAAAACTAACAACATTTGGCAATATTATAGAATATTATAGAAACATTTGGATCTGTTTGTATTTTGGCATTTGGTGGCAGAGGAGAAGATCTCAGGTAGCAACAGGGTTGCCAATCTCCAAGTGGTAGCTGGAGATCTCCCGCTAATACAACTGGTCTCCAGGCAACAGAGATCTGTTCCCCTGGAGGAAATGGAAATAGGACTCTATGGCATTCAAGTCCCTCCCCTCTCAAAATCCCACCCTCATCAGGCCCCCCCGACCCCACAAATCTCCAGGTATTTCTCAACCCAGAGCTGGCATCCCTAGGTAGCAGGTGTTGGAGTAACCTTTACAGAAGTATGCTTGGCTTGGAACCGCCCAGCATTTTTAATTGCCTTTCCCATGGCAGCCATTTTGTGATTGATCCCATCTCCCACGACAGCCATTTTATGGTAGTGCACACTACCCTTTCTCAAAACTTTGAAAGTGCCCACAGGCTAAACAAGGACTTATGTTTTAATATGTTGTTGCTCAGCTGTGAAGCCCTTTTTGGGGATACCAATATTTTTATATATAAACAAACAAACAAATGCCCCCATTCAGTGTAAGGAAGCTTCATGTCCCTGGGAGCGAGTAGTCCCTGGCTCAAATAATCTCTCAGCCATAAACAGAAAGCTACTTCACTTCAGTCCTTTTTTGTAATAAAATGGATCTAAGTAGCTTTGTAAATTAGATACTTGGCTGTTGTATGGATTACAGTGATAATGTTGTACACCTGAGATTATGAACACTTGTAATGAGCTGTATAAATGTTAATTATCATTATCTTCCTTAATTGCCACAAACCTGTTGAGGTGTAGGAAGCTGACTCACTGGTTTAAAGCCATTTTAATATGGAATGTAGCTGAACTAATTAGTCACTCAATCCTGTCCTGAGTGATTAGGATAAAGGTCAGGAGCTTTTCTTATTAACACCACCACCGATCTGTATCTTGAGCTTCAGGCTGAATAAAACGAAGAACCAGATTGTCCACTAATTAAATAATGTGGAAAACAACATACCGTATTTTTCGCTCCATAAGACACACCTGACCATAAGACGCACCTAGTTTTTAGAGGAGGAAAACAAGAAAAACAAGAAAAATATATTCTGTGTCCCGCGATGGATCCCCTGGCAGGGATCGCGGGACGTAGCGCGGATGCCTCTCTCCCCTCCACGGAGGGCCTCCCAGTCTCAACCGGCACAAACGGGGAAGGAAGGGAAGATTGGGGGAAGGCTGACGCTGGGGCCTGGGGGAGGCCAGGGCGGCAGGATGCAGGCTTACCCGCTCCCTCTCTCTCCTCCACAGGACACCAGCCAGGAGGGGAAACGGGTAGAGACCCTCAGGTCAGCCACCGGGCGGGAACCGGGAGCCGCATTGGAGGCAGCAAGCAGGCGCAGGAGTGGGAAGGGCGCGGCACCCCCGCTGGCCAGCTGAGTGTCGGCCGGCCGCGGCCAGGGGGAGGGCGGGGCCAGCAGCGCATCCAGAGACCGCCGCCCAACCAGGAAGCAGGCGACAGGGCCCGACCCTTATGGGCTCGGGGGCGGGGTTTGGAGGAGAGGCAACCTTATGAAAGGGAACCCCAGCAGCCTCCTCTCTGCAGCAGGGGGAAGCAGTACTCTGCCGGACAGACACATTCACTCCATAAGACGCACAGACATTTCCTCTCACTTTTGAGGAGGAAAAAAGTGTGTCTTATGGAGCGAAAAATACGGTATATAATTTCCTTCCATTTTTTGCTTGTGTTCTCTCTGTATCTTTCCAGCGCAGTCCTAAACACAGGTACACACCTCCTAAACCCGTTAACTTCAATAGACTTTGAAGGGTGTAACTCTGCTTCGGATTGCACTGTTCCTATTCCAAACCGTGGGTTTAAAAAAAAATGGAGGAGAAGGTATTAGCGAGGCTGGACAATGCAAAATGAAGGGGTGAAAGGTTCTCACCATTACTTTAGAGAAGCAGTTATATACTGAAAGTTGTAAAAAAAATAGAGCTCATAAGAACAACTACTGGGTTGAACTTAAGAATTGGTTTTCAATATTACTGTAGGTTTTAAGTGGTAGCCCTTAGAGCTGCATAAGGGCTAATGTTGCCCATTAAAGAGAACTATAAAACCCTTTGGGCATAGACCATATTACACAATCATAATACTGCATAATATTCCTTATTTACTTCTCAGGCCTAGTCCACACAAGATTCAGGATAAAAATGAGAGTCTTGAGGTAAGAAAGAACCTAGTCCTACTGATAGGACTTCACCAATAAGGAAGCTCTGTCATGCCATGGGTATGCCAGAGAGCCAACCATGTGACAGGTACATGAGGGGAAAATGAAATAGAAGTAGGAATTCCAACCTCCCAGTGAGTTCTCCCAGACTACAGAGATCAGTTACCCCTGGAGAAAAAGACAGCTTTGACTCACTTTGACTCACTGTGATATACCACAGATTCCAGGTGAAATGCCTGCTCAGATTCCCCCCTCTACCACCCCCAAATCTCCAGATTTCCCAGGCTTGAGTTGGCAGCCCTAGATATAACAGAACAGGTATTAGGCCTCTGGAAGAGTCAGGGTTAGAGTTGCCAACTATACTGGCACTTTACCGGTAGCCACCTGAACCAGTTTTTTTGGAGGGGTGGGCTACAAATATTTACAATATACCAGGCATCCTTAAATTAAACTAGGTTGTAGGCATACATGGCCTGATTAGGTATTTTACTCATCCTCGTTCCCAGTTTCCCACTCCCAAGGGAAACTGGGGAAAAAGGATTCCCCGTAGTGATGTTCTAGGAATTTCCCCTAGTCTCTATGGTAAATGCTATGGAAAGGCAGCCTACAGCATCATCTGGAAGTAACATCACATCATCCTCCCCAAACTCAGCCAACCCCTGGCACTGTACCCCCCAAATCTCCTGTCATTCGCATTGGAGTGGGCAGTTAGTTCAGGCTCCAAGCCAATACCTACACAGAAATGGGGAGTGGGGGTTCAACCCCTGCTTGCTCTTCAGAATACTGCAGGATCACTGAAGAGGTGTACAAGCTCATCTGACTAATGGAAGAGGAGACGGGATGGGTATTGAAGGCAGCTATTCCCCAGGTGAGAGGCACCGCTGGTGGTAGTATAAACTAAGGCCCCTTTCAGATTACCTTTCTAAACCGGACATTATCCATTGTTGGCCCATTTCTGAGTACAGAAATGGGCATTTCATACAGCTCATTTCAATCCGTCTATGAGCTGTCTCTAAAGCGCTTTGGCCATTTCAAACAGCACTGCTTTCCCCCCACCTTTTTCCGCAGTGCGTTCTTTTTCGGGTTTTTTTTTTAAAAAAACATTCTGAGATTTGCGCTGTAGTGCTATAGTGCAAATCTCAGTACGTTTTTTAAAAAGCCAAAAAAGAATACACTGTGGAAAAAGGTGGCGCGGGGGGGGGGGGGGAGTGGTCCTTTTGGAAGCACTCCAGACATTTTAAACAGCACACTGCAGCAATTCAAAAGCACAAGGAAAAACTGAAAGCTGGAGAAAGCATGCCTCATTAAAAATGGCTGAGCCCTGGGATGATAACAGGAAACAAGCAGCTTTGTTTGAAAAGGTAAAAACAAAATATGTGAGCAGCTGAGAGCCAAAATAGTTGTGTCTAAAATGACACAAAAATCCATTAGCAACCGGCTGCTCAAGCAGATTATAAGTAGGGTTGCCAACCTCCAGGTACTAGCTGGAGATCTCCTGCTGTTACAACTGATCTCCAGCCGATAGAGATCAGTTCACCTGGAGAAAATGGCTGCTTTGGCAATTTGACTCTATGGCATTGAAGACCCTCCCCTCCCCAAGCCCTGCCATTCTCAGGCTCTGCCCCAAAAACTGCCCGCTGGTGGGGAAAAGAAACCTGGCAACCCTAATTATACGGGCAATTTAAAAGGGGCTTAAGTGAGAAAAATTAGAATCCATTGGGGAAATTAACTTGAGGAAGTCTGTAGGGAAATGAATGCTTGGAAGGAATTATTTACCGAGGCCGTAGGGTTCAGAAATGACTGCAGATTTTAGGGGTGGAGCCTGAAAAGGGCAGGGTTTGTAGAGGGAAGGGACTTTAGTGGGATATAATGCCATGGAGTCCACCTTCCAAAGCTGCCATTTTCTCCAGGTGACCTGATCTCTGCCACCCAGAGATCAGTTGTAATCCCAGGAGATCAGTTGTAATCCTAGGAGGTCTCCAGCCACCACCTGGAGGTTGGCAACCCTACAAGGCCATGGTGTAACTAGTTGACCAGTGAATGGGGACGTGTGAAATGCCAGATTGTAGCAAGAAGTCAGAATAAGCTCTGTTACCAGGGGTGAAGTGAAAATAACACACATAACCAGCTTCCCTACTCATTTAATGCCTCCCCTGGCATGTCCTTTCATAGCTTAACATATGGGAAGGAGAACACAAACAATATTTGTGGAGAGGACAGATTTTAAAACAACAGGTGTTTGCTTTGGCACTTTTCTTTTTGTGGAGGTAGCTGTTGAGCCCAATGTCTATTTGGTCAATTTTTAATCATTAATTTTTCACAGCAGAGTATCAATGAACTCACTGAATTCATCACATAGCAAAATTTCTGCAAACAGAATAGGTGGGTGTGTTAAGTGCCGTCAAGTCGCTTTCGACTCATGGCGACCCTATGAATCAAAGTCCTCCAAAATGTCCTGTCTTTGGCAGCATTGCTCATATCTTGCAAACTGAGGGCCGTGGCTTCCTTTATTGAGTCCATCCATCTATTGGGTCTTCCTCTTTTCCTGCTGCCCTCAGCTTTTCCTAGCATGACTGTGTTTTCCAGTGACTCTTGTCGTCTCATGACGTGACCAAAATACGATAGCCTCAGTTTAGTCATTTTAGCTTCTAGGGTCAGTTCAGGCTTGATTTGATCTATAACCCACTGATTTGTTTTTTTGGCAGTCCACGGTATCCGTAACACTCTCCTCCAACACCACATTTCAAAGGAATCTATTTTCTTCCTATCAGCTTTCTTCACTGTCCAGCTTTCACACCCATACATAGTAATAGGGAATATGATGGCATGAATTAATCTAGTCTTGGTGGCCAGTGACACATCCTTACACTTCAAAATCTTTTCTAGCTCCTTCATGGCTGCCCTTCCCAGTCTCAATCTCCTTCTGATTTCTTGGCTGCAGTCTCCCTTTTGGTTGATGGTGGAGCCAAGGAATAGAAAGTCTTGAACCATTTCAATTTCCTCATTGTCAACCTTAAAGTTGTGTAATGGAAAGGGTGGGGTTTTTGGAAACTCCTTCCTCCTGCCACAGACCACTGACTACCCACATTGTTCCTGGGGGAAGGTTGGTTCCTTGTCATCTCCAAGATCACCATTTGCCAACATTTTGGGCTGCAGTGTGGTGGGAGGGAGTAATGAGGTGCCAGTCTACTGACCGAAATTGCTTCTTTTAGCAGAGATTTCACACAGGAGCCAAGCGAACATGTTTTGTGTGTAGAAGGTCCCAAGTTCAATTGTTGATATCTCCAGTGAAAAGACATCGAGTACTAGAGTTGATAAAGACCTTTCACTGCTTCAGACTCTGCAGAGCAGCAGCCAGCCAGGGTAGACAACACTAAACTAAAGTGTGCTCAATGATTTGGCTCAGGATGAGGCAGCGTCTCATGACCTTTCTACATGTGTCTAATATGCCCTCAAGTCACTTCCAACTTATGGTGACATTATGATTTAATGACCTCCGAAACATCCTACCATCAACAGCCTTGCTCAGGTCTTGCAAAGTGAGGGCCATGGCTTCCTTTATTGAGCAAATCCATCTCAGGTTGGGTCTTCCTCTTTTCCTCCTGCCCTCAACTTTTCCTAGCATTATCATGTTTTCCAGTGAGTCTCATCCTCTCATGATATGACCTTTCTATACTAACTATCCTTTTTAAAAAAAATAGATTTCCCATATTGCCATTTGTATCTGAATTCCAGTTAAATAAACAGAAGTTTGTTTAATTATTAAAATATTTGTACTTCACTTTTCCTCCTAGCTCAAGGCAGATGAATGGATTCATCACAAAAATACACGCCCATGAATCACTTTTCACTGTGGAAATCACTTTTCTTCAAACCAATCCCACACAGTTGAAATTGCATATGAAAGGTGCGACATGCAGTTGAGGTATATCACATTGGTGTTTCAAGAGTGGTAATCATGCAGTAAGGACACACATGATCTGCTCAGTCCACATGGATGCATCCTTTATACTGAAGCTGCATCATGGAAAAGTGATATCCATGTTGCTGCAAAAAGGACACCATTTACAGTACAATCCTAAATGGAGTTATGCCTCCATTTTCTAACAGAGCAGTTCCTCTGTGGAACAGGTTTCCTCTGGAGGTGGTAAGCTCTCCTTCCCTGGAGGTTTTAAAGAAGAGGTTAGATGGCCATCTGTCAGCAATACTGATTCTATAATCTTAGGTAGATCATGAGAGGAAGGGCACTTTGGCCATCTTCTGGTCCCTGGGGGTGTGTGTGTGGGGGGGAGGTAGTTGTGAATTTCCTGCATTGTGCAGGGGGGTTGGACTAGATGACCCTGGTTGTCCCAACTCTATGATTCTATGAAGTGAGTGGATTTAGAAAGGTGTAATTCTGCCCTTGACTGCATTGTTTTCTACTTAATAGACCATTTTATGTATTTATTGGTTTATAATATATAGACTGCCATTCAACAGCAAACTGTTCACAAGGCTGTTTTTGCAGCCATTTAAAAACAATTTAAAATCTATTCAAATCAGAAATATACCAGCGGAAACACAGATATAAAAGGCAATAAAACAATGAATCTCCATTAATTCCCAAACACCTGACACTAAGGAGAACCAACAAGCTATGAGCCATCCCACTAAGTGGTAGTGTGATCGTCTTAAGGACAGGCACTTTAAGTCAGCTAGTTTACTGAGTTCTCATCTATCTTATCTGGGATCCAGCTCACCACTAATCTGAGATACAACTTCAGAGAAGCCTCTGCTTTGTACCGGGAGGTATAAAGCTCAAAATCAATGAGCCAAAGGCATCAGGGCCAGCCAGAACATAATTGCACATAGTGTCATCTTGTGAAACAAATAAAAGGGCACTGTAAACAAAAGTATTATTGTCTAATTAAGCAAACTGAGCTTATTTGGTGTCCAAATTATCGGGTATTATTAGATCATTTCAACTTTTTAAACTAAGACACAAATGTTGGAAGCTGGCGTCTGCAACTTTCTTAAAGTATGAAAGGATAGAAATAGATCCCATAATGCCTATTAAATACTAATAAGTCCTTGAATGCATTAGAAAGATGAGCACACCCACAAGGAAATATCACACTTAGAAAATAAGAAAGTGAGATCATATTACTTCGAACCAGATAAGGTACAGATGAGAGTGATGAACCTCAGCAGCAAGGAAAGAGACTCCAATGGTACCATGCACGTTCAAATACAATGCTTCCCTAAGTGGAGCGAGGAACTATCAAGTAAATTGTACTGTATTGCAAAGAAGGAGAACTCCATTCTCTATTTAGGACATCCAACCAACTTGCCTATCAACTCACCACAGAAACTACAGATGAACATCTCTTCTTCTCTACAGGTCCCATAGGGGGAATAAATAGAGCCCAGGAAACTCGTGCTCAGGAAATAGGGGAAAACGCAGCATTATAATTGAAGTTATGATTAATGGTAATTCTCCAAGTCAAGTGGTCACTTTCCCCACCTCTGGGATTAATTGCAGCCATTTTAAGAATACTGTTTGTGAATAGAGAGGAGGCTCTCTCAACTTACTCTTAACTGCTAGGATATACTACTAGGGAAACTTATTCATAGACGACCATACTGGTTGACAAAGTAAATGGACATTACTGCTTGCCAGTGAAATAGGAATACATTTCCTTAAACCAAAGTGCCAGTTTAGCCAGTACACTTCAATTTAAGGAAGTGTATTACTATTTCCATTAACCAATTTAAGCTACATATAAGAGGGTTGTTACATTTCATATCAATCTAAGTGTCAGGGGAAAAAATAGACTGTTTCAAGATGTTACATAGAAGACTTAGAAATAAGGTGCAGACAAAGCAGCAGGTCTTTAAGATATTCATTAGTTCTGCAGCTTAAAGTCGATTTTAGAATATTGCAAAACTAAACAACAACAAAAAATGCTACCTGTCGAGGGGTCCTTTCGGATTTACTCCTGCACCACTCCCAGTCAGAGAGTTCTGGTTTTCGACCTTCCTCATGAGAAAGCCTTCTTTCCTGACCTTCAAAAAAAGCACCCTTCTCCATATTCCTGACCTCTTCTCTTTTATGTGTTCCCGCTTTGTCGGAAAGCATGCGGTCTGTAATTTTATCCTTGCCAAGGTCTTGTTTTGTGTCGGTACCAACCGTTTTTTTGCACTTTGCAGCGTCTTTAAGCATGGAGCTGTCCTCCAGGGAAATGGTGCTGAACTCGATTTTGTTGTTATCCTTTTGAGTTTCTTTCATATTCTCGCAATCATAGTTCAGCAAGCTGTGATATGATATAGAATTGCCATCATCACTATGGTGGTTGTCATGGGATATCTTATAGATTCCATAACCTTGCTGAAATGACAGATTGAATTCAAAGCCTCTTCTTTTGGCTGAAGAAGTAAAAGACACGATTGCATTAAACATAGCCAGAATCTTAAAAGAAGGCAAATGACAAAATTGGTATTAAAACAAAACCCCTAAAGTATGGACTAATGGAGCAAGCACAATGCACTTTATCATAACACATAGAACAGCCAAGTTCCAAAAGATTAAACAAAATATGGTTGAGGTATATATGCTCTAAGGGGGAAGACAGACAGACATTTTAAGGTGGGGATGGAGTGGTTTGAACATGCATCCTTTGTTCCAAAAGCAAATGTACTAGAATGTAACCAATGTGCATTTACACCATTTCCATCACATTTCGGGATATCTGTACAGGCCCTTTCGAAATTTTATAATGGAGAATAATTAATCTGAGTAGTGAGAGAGTGATCACAGCAGCATATTCCAACCCTAACATATGCACATTCATTGAAATACCAGTATAGAGTCCATACATGTAGATGTGTTCATGTAGGGCTCACTGTGTTCAGGAGCCCTAAGGAAAGAGGGCTCTCAGTTATGCAGACAGAGCCATATGGGGGCTCTAAAAGAACAGGTTCTAGATTGTGTGAAGAAAGATATAGGCAAATTCATATTTAACTGTGTAGGCTCTATAAGGCATTCCAATGAATGTTCATCATTTCAGGGCACTGCTTGTTGCCATAATCCCATTACCATTCTTTGAGCATTCATTATTTCACCTCTGAACAACTGAAAAGGGTGTCTGTGTTCACCCAGCATTTGTGTCCTTATTTACCAAATGGAACAGGCTTCCTCGGGAGGTGGTTAAGCTCTCCTTCCCTGGAGGTTTTTAATCAGAGACTAGATGGCCATTTGTCAGCAATGCTGATTCTATGATCTTAAGCAGACCATGAGAGGGAGGGTATTTGGCCATCTTCTGGGCATGGAGTAGGGGTCACTGGGGGAGTGGGGGGAGGTAGTTGTGAATTTCCTGCATTGTGGACTAGATGACCCTGGTGGTCCCTTCCAACTCTATGATTCTATTAATTCAATGGCGCTTTGCACAAACACCACTGAGATTTTCCAGATGTCATATTTTTAACTTCTATTTTCTAGAGAACATAGCACATGAAACCCTGTAGTGTTCACAATGCAAACTTCTTTGACCTTTTCATAAGAGACAGAAGAATAAGGTTAGAACTTATCCTTGTAGCAACAATGTAAGAAAAATGAAATTGTGAAATGGAAACTATTAAGTGCTAGCCCCTATCTATCAAGGTATATGTAAAATAGCTTCTGTTCACCCATCAAGGTATATGTAAAAATAGCTGCTTCTGTTCTCATAGTTCAGGGATCTAAAGTGTTTATAATTGTTGTCTTCAGGGATTGGGTTTTGCTTGTGTAGATTGTAAGCATATCAAGAACATAAGAAAGGCCATGCTGGATCAGACCAAGGCCCATCAAGTCCAGCAGTCTGTTCACACAGTGGCCAACCAGGTGCCTCTAGGAAGCCCACAAACAAGATGACTGCAGCAGCATTATCCTGCCTGTGTTCCACAGCACCTAATAGAATATGCATGCTCCTCTGATACTGCAGAGAGTAGGTATGCATCACGACTAGAATCTATTTTGACTAGTAGCTATGGATCACCCTCTCCTCCATGAACATGTCCACTCCCCTCTTAAAGCCTTCCAAGTTGGCAGTCATCACTATGTCCTGAGGCAGGGAGTTCCACAATTTAACTATGTGTTGTGTGAAGAAAATCAGCTACACAGGTGGGAACTCAGCTACCACATTTTTGGCCTGGTATGGAGAAAAGGTTAATGTCAAGGCAGCCAAAATATGCTGATTTTCCAAAGAAATATATGTATTCTTGATGAGTATTTCTGTTCTATTCTGGAAAGCTGAAGCCTCAGTCTTCAAACTGATTTGTGTATGTGTGTGTGAATTCCAAACCTGGTTCTAAAACATTCAGCGTTTGGTGCCCATTTTTAATGCTTCTCAGTTGATGAAAGCTGTTTGATTCTGTAAGAATAATTCATTTTACACTGTGCCAGGCCTCACCCGCTGAATTCCCTTTAGGGCTGTGATGTGGCAGTCTTAAAGCACCTTGCCTTGGGGTGCTGCTTTCTGTGGACTTCATCACCACAGAGAAGGGGCTCTTTTTCATCTGGTCCCTTTTCTTCTGTACCTTGCTAACCCTTTCTCTGGATGCCTTGGGAGAAACACAGGGCTGCATATTACTGGAGGTTTGCTTTGTGAAGCCTCTGCAAAACCCATCCACCTCTCCAGCCTCCCATGAGACAGAAGGAGCTGCTCTGATCCTCAGTGCGAAGGGCCCATCAGCTGCTATAACAATGAGACAGCCAACGTGCTGTAGTGGTTAAGAGGGGTGGACTCTAATCTGGAGAACCAGGTTTGATTCCCCACTCCTCCACTTGAAGCCTGCTGAGTGACCTTTGGACAGTCACAGTTCTCTCAGAACTCAGCCCCACCTACCTCACGAGGTGTCTGTTATGTGTGTGTGGGGGGGAAGGGAAGGTGATTTTAAGCCACTTTGAGACTCCCTAAAGGTAGAGAAAAGCGGGGTATAAAAACTGACTCTTCTTCTTCACATCAATCAATTCTGTGTGTGCAAGGAGGAAGAGAATTTTCAAGAAGTCCCCTCATGTCGTTCCTCAGGGTCCCCTGCCCTCCAGAAACAGCATTTAAGAGGGCACTTTGGGCTACAACAGGAAGATTGAAGTGGAGAAGTCTTGCTCCACTAATGGAAATCTTTCCTTCAGTGGAGATTTTTGACTGGATCCAAGAGCGTTGGGGCTGTTTGCATAGCTGGGGTACCGCAAGGTGTGGCCCATTCGCCTGTTCTATGGCCAGAGCTATGTATTGTGGTATAATAAACACTGATATTGTGCCAGAGATATTTATTGGACACCACAATGTATATTAGCTCTTGTAGTACATAAGAGAAAGTTCCTGCAATCACAGGGGCTCATGGATTGTCAGTAAGAAGGCCAAAACATCACGAATACAGTCAATATCACCTTGGAAGCTAACCAAAAGTCTATCCAAGGAGCTGAAAATAAGAACTTTGTTTACCTTCTTCAAAATCTGATCTTTCAGGGACAGGGAGAAGGGAAATGCGGTCAAGGGTAGTGAAAGATGAATGTGGACAAATGCAATTGCACAGAGCTAGGCAGCTCAGGGTGGGAACTGAGGCCAATGGCTCCCCAGAAAGGATGGATTTTTGAAGAAGAGTTTTAAAGAAAAGCAAAGGAGAACTGCTTAGGGGTCATTGGAGGGAATTCCAGGTATAAGGGGGAACAAGGGAGAGCTACTTAAGTGCACGGGAAGCCTCTCGGTAGTTGAAAGTGGTAGACGTGAAGGAGCAAGGTCACACACACAGAGCTATTTGAGGAAAAACAGAAGAAGCAGATGGGGTAAGATTGGGGGAGCTTTAAAGGTAAGAGCAAGGAGTTTGCACTGAATGCAACACAGGGTGATCCTCATATTGTAGGTGGGGGCTGAAGCAGAGAGAGTGGTTCTTACCCTCTGGGTGCTCAGCTAAGTTGAGACTCAGACCGGGTGTTTCCCAGATCACTCTCTTAACTTCCAGCTGTACTAGCTCTGGGTCTCAGACTATGGGCTGGATCCAACCAGCTTTTTAACTCATTTGTGCCCAGTTCCCCTCCTTATAGTTCCTTGACCCGAGTGGCTTTTGTCCATGCAGGTCCAGTGATTATCAAAGCCTTTTTGTTGATTTTCCCATTTTTCACCAGTAGCAAAAATGGTTGTATCCAACCCCATGTAGGCAAAGCGTGATCATTATGTTGACTGGGTTTTGCAGCTTACAGTAACAGCTAACTTTAATTGTAACAGATGCTAAGGTCAATTGAGTTTTAATTCATTCTCATTTTTATTTTGGCCTGATCCTGGAAAGGAAATGAGCACATAGAAGAAAGTTTTGGCACAAGAATTAAGAGCCATCTTACATGGCTGAATATATGAAGCTGCCTTGTACTGAATCAGACCATAGGTCCCTTGAAGTCAGTATTGCTACTCTGGCTGACCACGGCTCTCCAGGGGTTTAGGCAGAGATCTTTCACATCACCTGCTACCTGTTACTTTTAACAGGAGATGACAGCGATTGAACCTGGGACTTTCTGCATGCCAAGCAGATGCTCTAACACTGAGTCTCAGGAGGTTGGAGGGTTTGATCCAAGGCTACATGTGTCATTTCCAGCTTGGGACAGCATTACTGAACAGATGATTAGCCACGTAAGCTATGATAATGTCCATCATGGGGTCCCCTCCTTCCTCGTCAAAGGGAAGATGAAATGGTATCCTAGATTCCAGCCCCTTGTCCAATCCAAGCAAGTGACTGACACTCTGGCAACTGACAACACTAGCCACCAATTCAATGATTAAGTGTGAACAGCCTGTACATGTGAACCAAACCATTAGCCACTACTTGGAATACAGTGGGCTAGAAAGAGAAAATTACTAGCCTATAATTTCCAACAAATCTGCAGAAGAAAAACCCACTTTTCCAATGCAGCATTAGTGCATAACACACAACGATGTCTAAGTTATTTATTAAATTCTGCATGGAATTGTGAACTCAGTAAACATTCTATTGGGGAAAAAAGCAGAACAGCCTTTAGCATCAACATAACAAAAGAAACGAGACAAGGTTTAAATGATTGCATAATTGTTGCCTCGCCATCTGCTATGTATTTCACTGTGTAAATACTGAATTAGAGCTGGAGCCATGCAGTACCTGAAACAACTTGGTTCTTGACACACAAAATATGCTGTCTCGGGGAGTGGGTTCTAAAAGATCCAGGGGGAAAAGTCTATCCCTGATTACCCTGGGCCCATTTTGCTCTGGCATTTGAACCAGGAGTAACAACCACTGAGACCAGCTGATGTTCATTAAGAATGAGAAACTGATTCTAACCCCCCCTCCCAAATGCTCTAACCCCTAGCATTTTCTATCAACACCTAAGGCTTGTCTAAGGATAGGTAAGTAAAGGTAAAGGTCCCCTGTGCAAGCACCGGATCATTCCTGACCCATGGGGTGACATCACATCCCGACGTTTTCTAGGCAGACTTTGTTTATGGGGTGGTTTGCCAGTGCCTTCCCTAGTCATATTCCCTTTACCCCCAGCAAGCTGGGTACTCATTTGACCGACCTCGGAAGGATGGAAGGCTGAGTCAACCTTGAGCCGGCTACCTGAAACCAACTTTTGTTGGGATCCAACTCAGGTCGTGAGCAGAGCTCACAACAGGATAAGCCTCATTGAATTTAGAAGAAGAAGAAGAGCTGGGTTTTATATGCTGACTTTATCACTTAAGGAAGAGTCAAACTGGCTTACAATCACCTTCCCTCCCCCTCCCCACTACAGACATCCTGTGAGGTAGGTGAGGCTGAGAGAGTGTGACTGGCCCAAGTTCACCCAGCAGGCTTCATGTGGAGGAGTGGGGGGAGTGGGGAATCAAACCACGCCGGCTCTTAGTGGTGTCATTCACATAGAGTTAAGTTGTACAGAAGCGGGGAAATGGAAAGCCACTCTAGTCATAAATACCTAGAAGCAGAGGCCACTATCTTGCAGTACTGTCCACTTGACATGCTTTAGTTGCGAAAAATTCTGCTACTGTCAGTTATTTGCTGTAGAGACTTTAATTGAAATGTTTTAATTGATTTTTTTATTTTTAAGTATATGTTAATTGTTCAAATGTTTTAATGTTTTTATGTTATCGATATTCACAACCCTAAGGAGGTCTATCATACCTCCAGTGAGCCACCATACATGGCTATGGAGGATGATGCCTTTGACGGATCACTATTTGGGTCAGTCTAGTGAACTTCCAGATTTCAGTCTAGCAAACTCTCAGATTTCAGCATTTGAGATCACTGCAGCTCCAAATTGTGTCAAGGAAGCTGGTGTGGGTGAAATCCACTCATGACTGGACTTTCACATTGCAGAGCTTGTATAAGAGGAGAAAGTAGGACAAAAATACTATGTCAACCAGCTCTGACTAAAATACACTGTAAAATGCAAGATATGTTTAGCTTGGCAGCAAGCTATGCAATCTGCTCAGGGTGTGTGGTTTCATGGGCAGTCAGAATAATAGCAACATCAGTTCCCACTGTTCTTCCATACTTACGCTTGCCTTCTTGCGAGGAGACGGTGTAGACATTCCTCCTGCAGTTAATGATACAGCCACAAGGCAGGTGGCTCCAGTATTCCGACAAAACAAACACTGGGGTGACAGTGGCGGCAAGCAAAGTTAACAGGAAACTGAATATCTCAAAGGAAAAGCTTTGAAATGCCACTGTGTGTTGAACAACCATTTGAATCTGAAAGAGAAATGTAAAGGCATTGAATACACTCTGGTAGGAACACATCTTGCTGAAAGGAGGCAAGCCTTCTGCAGCTACCCTACCTGACCTGACTTACAGTGTGATCCTATGCAGACTTATGCCAGTCTAAGCCAACAGAATTAGATGGAATACTGGAATAACTCCTCATAGGTCTTGGCTGTTACTGTGGCATGGTGAGTTGGGGAAGGGACAGCCAACTTGAGCAGAGGTAGATGATTAAATTTGTGTTATGATTTTCTTGAGAAATCACCATGAGTATTATATTAACAGAGCACAAACAACATGCAAGAGATACTACCGTAATTACTAGATCACATTACTCTGTAAGTTTTGTTTTTTAAAATTTGGTATTGAGGGAGACTCAGATGCTTCCTGTTTGTTCTGAATGGTCCTAGACTGTAAGCCTATTGGTGTCCAGGTAGAATGCCTATTCCATTCCTGACATTATGGCTAGAAGGGTTATTTCACTCATTCCATAGAGACTTGTGAAGCTGCCTTTTGTAAAATCAGAACACGGGTCTATCAAAGTTAATCATATTTACTCGATGGCAGCTCTCCAGGTGGAAGTCACCTAGTACTTTGAAGTATTTTGAAGTCACCTAGTACTTGATCTGCTTAGTTGGAGAAGCTGAGGTTTGAACCCAGGACCTTCTGCGTGCAAAGCAGATGCTCTACCACTGAGACAAAGCTTCTCCTCCATCAAAGTATATCACTACCTATATGCTCAGCAGGAAACTGAAGGAAAATTACAGCTCTTGATTGAGCATTTCTGGATGATATAAGTATTTGCAAACACTGTTATTTATTACATGCACTACATTTTTAGTATGTCCTGGATGTACACCTAAAATATAAAGTGCAAAATATCCTTTAAAAAAAAACTTCAAAGAGAAAGAGTGGAATTTATAAATGAACATGTTTCTGTATTTCAAGTCCTATATACTGACCAGAGGCAAATGCCTCTGACTGGCAGGCATGACAGCAGTCAGTAGGAGAGGGCTGTTACCTGAGGAACCTGCTCATGGGCTTCCCTGTGACATGCTGGAATTCACAGACCATTGGTCTGATCCAGCATGGCTTCACTTACATGCCTGTGTTATGTGATTATGGGGTGTTTTATTACAACCCCCTACAGTATTCTGCAGTTCCATATTCCCATTGTCATTTGCTAGGTGATCTTGGGCCAGTCACACACTCTTAGCCTAACCTAGCTCGCAGGGTCGTTGTGAGGGTAAAACTTAGAGAATGATATAAGCCACTTTGGGTCCTCATTGGGGAGAAAGGCGGGATATAAATAAAGCAAATGAATAACTGCAGTGAATATTCCACCTTTCTTCTCTCCTAGAACTCAAGACAGCATTCATAGGCTTCCCACCCAGGTACTGTCCAGCTCAAAACCCACATAACTTTAGCAAAGTTCCTTGTGCATCATGCATGCTCAAAACCTTTTGGCTTCAGACCACACCTTTATTCTTGCTTGTCTTGTTAAAATCTCAATTCTTAATTTTAAAAAAAATATCTGCAATGTTCTCTATCTTCCCAGGTCTCAATGGTCCAAATATCACCTTGGTTTTTTTTTGTTACTGTCATTGACGTCCTACCTACCACTGTGAAAGAGTTTTGTTAAAAATACAGTTGTATTCAAATCTAAAAGAATACATGTTGAAAAAAGCAGTGGTTTGGAACCACACATACACCGAGTAGACGGTCATGTACAAAGAGACATGCTAAGGAAATCCATGTGAGTCCCTAAAGTCTTTGTGAAGCTACTGACTAACATTCCTGCTCCTCTGGAGCTTTGAATCTTGACAGATGCTGGAAAGCAA
The DNA here is from genome assembly GCF_029931775.1 of Euleptes europaea. Taxonomy (NCBI): domain Eukaryota; kingdom Metazoa; phylum Chordata; class Lepidosauria; order Squamata; family Sphaerodactylidae; genus Euleptes; species Euleptes europaea. The sequence continues at coordinate 28,615,236 of NC_079316.1, read as the reverse complement.
ATGTTCTCATACAACTCCCATCTGTGTTTCTCAGAACGTCAGTTGCTCAAGTGAAATGATAAATATTGATACCACAGCTCTAACAGGGAAGTCTCTCTCACCCTGAGCTATTAATAAAAGTCCAGTTGAGGTAATCCTGGGAGGTGGAGACACAGCTCAAGGACAATAGCAAGGATTGATACAGTGCTACCAGTCTATGTGGTACTCTACATAGTTTCATAAGCAAAAAGAAAGAAAAGTATTCACTCCACAAGGATTTTAGCCTACAGGTCAACAATAGGAAGATGACAGAATGAGGAAAGGGGAAAGACAGACTGGAGGGACAGGACTGAGGGTGCAAAGTAGTTCACTAAGACCCTATTTAGACTAAGATCTACTTATCTACTTATAATTGGGAAGATCTACTTATAATTGGGAAGGGACTGAACCAAAGGCTTTGTTTTATAAGGGGGGGATGAGTTTGGAAAGATACTTGAAGGAAAAAGAAAGAGGCTAAGGCATGGTTGGGATTCTCCAAGTGCTATGTGCTATTGAACGAGATTCAGGAAATGTCTATGTCCAAACTTCTCACACAATGTTGACCTTAACTGCACCAATGTATGCATCAAGGCTAGTTCCCAATACAGCTTTGCATTGACAAGATCATAAACAAGCATGCTCCTTCCCTTCAGTGACATGCTTCAGTTTTATAGCCCCAGGCATCTCACTGCCAATGGGTGTGCCTGACAGCTGGGAGAGGAAAAGCAGTCCCTTTGAATAATCTCACCCTAGTGGCCTTCAAATTGCTCAAAACAGACCCCCTTGGTCAAGCTTTACATCTAGTTCTGTTCTTTGAATACATCAGTAATAGGTAATTGTAGAATTTTTATGCCAGCTCAAAAACCAGACTCACAAAGTGATTATCCAGAGACCTGGTTTTGTGTGACTGTTTCAGTTCTCATGAAACATAGACAATGTGTATCTGATTATTCCTAGTCTGGCTACGGAGAACATGCAATTAAAAGCCCAACTAATTCCACATGAATACAGGGTCATGAAAACACGGTAAGCTCACTGTTTCTGATCACTGGATCTGCCAGTGTACTGAACACATACATCGGACTGAAATTAGAACAATGCATGCAATCTGTCATTGGTGGACTGTCCATTTAACATCTAATAGCAGAGTTGATGATCTCATGACAGACAAAAGCTATGGAGCAAACAAGAGTATATTATGCCCCCCCAACAACAAATGTTTAATAGGCAAGTGCAAGTTATCACGTTACACTCATTTGCTTTGAGTTTAATGGCCCATACTAATCACTTTAACCAAATCATTACAGATATAGAAAGAAACTTGTTTTGGTATTACCATCATTGGGAGCCAAAGAATGACTTTTATCAGAGCCAGAATCAGCGAGAAGCGTTTCTGAGCAAATTCCACAGTGAAACTTCGGCTGGTGCACGGCACATTGTGTGCGCCATAATGATCCACTCCACAGATGTCAGTGGGACTTTGTCTAACCAATGGGTCAGAGTTCTGACAAGTTACTTGGCAGTGCTTTGAGATTCTATTTACTGAGTCTTCTGGAGAAAGGGACAGTGCGTGACTACCAACTGGAGGCGACCCAGGTGAGAAATAACCTCGGACAATTTGCTGATAATCATCATAAAGATGCTGTTGATCATCTGAACACAACAGCTGATAAATTAGCGGAATGGAGAGCACGACGAGGAGACAGAAACACAGCGAATAAATGACAAAAAGAAACAAGACGTAAGAACTGGCGCAGTCCGTAAGGCATCCCCAGGAGGTGGGGGAATAAGTACCCCAGCCAAACAGAGGCAAAATACAGATCAGCAAACTGACAATCCAGATGGTGAGAATGGCCCATATCATGCTCACTGGCCTTTTGGTGGCTCCTTGGCTAGTTCCCATTTTATGGAGGCTGTAGAAGTTATACGAAACTACAAGAGACCCCATGAGATTGCTCGAAAAACCTTGGAATAAATACAGCAGCGCTGAAGTGGTGCACAAGGCGTGGGGAAGCATCTCGTTCAACCACTGCTTGAGCATGAAGATGGTCACCGGCACCACACTGATCAGATCATCCACAGTCAACGAAGTCACAATCATTGAGATGGTACTTTTATTCTGCAGCCTCAGCAGTGACACCAGCGAGTAGATGCTGCCCAGCAAGGTTGTGAACATTATAATAAAAGTTAAACAGAAAATGAAGATGTTCAAAGGTTTTTGTCCTCTGGGCATATCCATAATTCCATGAGTTTGAATCGAATGGCTTGTCCCATTTAATGATACATTACTAACAGTCACCGACATTGTCGTTAGAGTGAGTAAGGTGGGTGGATAGATATCGCTTTTCCTTTTCAACAACTCTGTGGGTTCCTGTATGATGATGCAAAATTGTTAGGTCCACATTGGATTTTTGATCTTCCTGACCAAGTTTATTCTTGGGCTATACAGATATTCCCCCCCTTCCTGGATACTTGCATAAGATGTACTCAAGTACAGCCAACAAAACTCTTGCTTGAAAAAGAGCACATTGTGAAAAGAAACATCAAGATATGTACCAGGGAGTAAAAGGTGCTGATGATTAAAAAAAAAAATAAGCAAATTAGTTTCTCCTCTTGTTTGGTTGGGTTGTCCTGGTCCTTTAAATCCTTCCCAGATGATCAAGTTTGGCTCTTAGAGTACAAACGCTTCCAGTGGATGACAGAAATCATGCCGTAGTGGAAAGAAAGCAGAATAGCTGTCTCGTGCTGCCGGCTCAGAAGGCACTAAAGCAGGGGAAAAAATCAGAAGCTCTTGGGTTCGGTCTGCACTATTCAGAGCTGCAGGAGGGAGGAGTCAGATGCAAGCAGGATAGCAGAAGAGAAGGGAGCGAGCGTCTTTCTCAACGGAGCCATTCTGAGATCTGTAGCAAGCGAGGGTGCCCCCGCTAAGCCACACCTCCAATGCTGACACTTAAATCCAAATGCAAACAATGAGACCTGATGCAAGCCATGAATGCCATCCCTTCCAAGCCCTGGGCTTCTTCACAGCTGCTTGTGGTGAGACGATTAAGCACAGCCATTCATTCACATCACATTCCCTGCATTTTGACCGCACAGAGAGGAAAAGCCATGTGAGTCCTTTAAGAAGAAGAGTTCCTTTGGTGTTTCAGGGCAGATGTGCCCTGACCACACCAAATGGCCTGGGGTTTCAGTGCACCCAAACCCACCTTTGAAGTGCCTGCTTTTGGCATGTTTTGTGAAGCAGCATGTCACTTTAAGCCTGTGTTCCTTATTTGGGAACCTGCCCCATTTAACACAGGAGCAAAATTCACCCACAAAGAAGCCCCACTTCAGTTTATTAGCCAGGCTTAAAGCTATTTCATCCCATTTAGATTTATTCTTTACACTTTATTCCTATGCATTCTTGTTAGGAAATAAATCCTGCTATATGTGGTCAGTCTGGCTCCTGAGTAAGCATGCAAAGGATCATAGTCTGATACATGATGTTACAAATACCATTTTTCTGCTATCTTTTTTTAAAAAAATTTTTTTATATAAATATCGAATTATATAAAATGAGAAAAAAAACTGCCATTAAAAAAGTTTTTAAAAACCAGAGATACTCCAGAGAGGAAACGAGGCTAATTTCATTGATCCAGTGGAAACACAATGATTGACATTTTCCTTAGGATACTGTGAATTTCCCAGTGAATGTGCTTCACAGGCGAATGTGTGGGGCAAGAGCAATGGGTCTTTTGGTTCAACACTGAACAACCCGGACGCCTGCAGAACAAGCCGGCATCAGGTTTTTAGCAAAACTGTACATGTACGAAAAATACTGCTGATGCAAACAGTGTAGCAGCTGTTAACATTGCTAAAGACTATTTAGGCAAACACTGTAGGGTGAGATTTTTTTTAAAAAAAAATAGTGTTTATGACGGTTATATAAGATTTGTGATTGATATACCTATCTGTTTGAACAATGGCCTGCCAAGCGGAGCAGTGACGCATCAAGGAGTGGGGGGAGCAGAACTCCATCAAACTATGTGAGAATGCGCATGCGAGAAAAGCCCATTGTGTAGTACTGTACTGTCAGGAAGGAATATGTTGAAGCAACTTGCCAAACAGCCATGAACTGGTCTGTCCCCTGATCCTGGGCAGTTTCCTATGGGTGGAGACAGTCCTTCAGAAACTTTAGATTCAAGGCATTTAGGGCTTTAGTGGTCAAATCCAGCATGATTGCAAAGAGTCTAATGTTTCCCTTCTTACATAGGATACCCGAGAACCATGAGTATATCATTACAGGCCAGGGTTCTGCACAGAGGAGTCTTGCTTCATTTAGTGCCCACAGGCACGGAAACAACAGCCAGTCACTGTTTCCCAGCAGATGTACACACTGCAAAAACTACCATACGATATGACACAAATGATACACTACACATGGATTTTGTGTTCATTCTTTGAGTATGAAGGAGAAATAAAAGGGCCGCACCAGTCACAGGAGATAAACAATAAAGCCAAGGTCAATGGTGCAAAACTACTGCAAGACTAACAGATTCCCCTGAAGAAGCCTCTTGGGCAAAACACATAGGCCATTTATGCATGGGTACTTTCACTCCCGTTCACCCCCCCCCCATCTGTCTCAGTTGTTCCTTGGAGTTATGCATGAGTTTTCCCACCATTAGAGATGACCTCGCTGCCAGCCCTCACAAACCCCACGACTTCCCGTCCCTCTATTAACCCGATTCTTCCCTCTCCCCTGAGCTCAGCCCACTTGAAATCCCCATGCATAAGGCAAAGCACGGAACACAGAAGCTTGGTTTCTATCACAGCCAACTACAAAGCAGCATGTCAAGGGGTGGGGATTCAAATACTTCCTGCTTTCTCGGAGTTCTTTCTGAGCAGAAGGCTTTTAAAATTGAGCCTTCCTTTCAAATAGCTCCATTTTTGTTTTTGTTTTAAAATGCTCTTAACATGCTTTTTTTTGCGGCAATTGGGTTTCGGGGGGGGGACTTTTCTCTTACTAAAGCCAATTACGAAGCAGCATTTCAAGGGGCGAGGATTCAAATACTTCCTGATTTGAGCTTGGAGGCTGCTGGTGCATAGACTCCCAACAGGAAAGTGTGGGTCCAGGAAGCAACGAAACTCAGGTAAAACTCTCGTGCATAAACAACCATAGGGAATTTTAACTGTGTCATAAAATATATTTTTACCTATTTTACCTAAAGAAAGGGGAAAACTGGGGGACTCTATGGCTGTTTCTGCTGGCGAAAATAGCATGAGAGGCAATCAGGAGCCCCTCATCTCCCCTTGGAGTGCTCTGGAACTGAATGGAGCAACAGAGTGTTTTCAAGGTACATATGAACACATGAAGCTGCCTTATACTGAATCAGACCCTCGGTCCATCAAAGTCAGCAATGTCTACTCACACCAGCAGCGGCTCTTCAGGGTCTCAGGCAGAAAAAGGTCTTTCACATCACCTACTCGCCTAGTTCCTTTAGCCAGAGATGCCGGGGATTGAACCTGGGACCTTCTGCATGCCAAGCAGATGCTCTGCCACTGAGCCAGGGCCCCTCCCCATTTGTCAACCACCACTGTAAAAACTTTCAGGCAACCTAGGCATGCAGGCAAATGGCAGCTTCTCATTGAAGTGCCGGGGTAAATGACTCAAAGGTCAGAAACAGTACACGGGCTCACCTGCTCCCTCTCACCTGCCCTGCTTGGCAGGGGCAGGCTCTCTGTTCTTATTTAAACTTGGAGGGGAAAGCCCTTCAATTCAAGGTAAGTGCGCCACTTTATACGTGCATCAGCAAGTTGAGTTGGGGAACTGTGCCCTGACTTGTATCACACATAACATCTCGTCTGGCTCACAGTTCCCATGCCTTCAGTTCAACTTTCCTTTCCTTTCCTTTTATCCCTTAGAAGATCAATTGATCTTGAGCAACATATATCTAGTGTTGGAGGGATATAAGGACTGAAACAAATCTTGCCACTGACAATGTAGCCTTAGGGTCCCTATCACTTAGTAAAAAAGGCATTATGTCAGTCACAGAGGCATTGGATTTGTATATTAAAAGGGGGGAAATATAGTGCGATCGAAGTTCCTCGTAAAAGAGGCATTCCAAAAGGGCCTGGGCTAATGAGTCAATAGAGCCAGAAGAGCAAGGACAGATCCTGTCTGAGTATGGTATATTCAGAATTCTGCCCTGCATTACCATAGAAGGGTTAGCATTCAATCTAGCCAAGCGAAAAGCTCTACAGAGACGAGGAGGTTCAGTTCAACTAGGCTTGGACAAGGGCGTTTTCCTGTGGCTGCCGCCTGCCGGTGCCCCCTGTGCCAGCTCTGCCTCCCACCCTGCCACCCTTTTAATGGCACTCCAGATCCACCACTTGGGGTAGTTACCATGTGCCACAGCCCTCTCTGCCTGTGTGATCGCAAGTACAGTGGTAGGTAATGGAACAACCAGTCCACTGTTTTTCCTTTTGTGCACAAACAGCACTGCACACTGTTTCACTTCTCCCCGTCACTAGACGAAATGCAGACATCTCAACACGGAGAGTGTCTTTTTGATAAGAATAAATGCTGTATTATTTAAAGAATGCCTTGGTGATCAAAGGGATAAGCTGACAGCAGAGGCTAGAGGCAAGCATCGTTGCAGGCAGGTGCATAATGCTATATTTCTGCCAAGCTCTCCGCCTATCCACACCACCAGAAATTCAATTACAGGCTTTGAGTGTATCTTGAGCATGACAGGCCATTTGTGATCTCCGATTTCTATAGCTCTGCATGACAAAATGGATCAATACCTCAAACTGAATTCTGGGTGATTTTCTATTTCACATTTGGCCATATATATGGAATCACCCAAGTTTCAAAGGTGTTCATGAGCAAACACTTGCCTCAGCGCAACATCCTGCCTGCCCTGAGCCTCCTGCAAATTAACCCTTCGTAATCCAGAGGTTGGCACACTACAAACCGAGAGCAAAACAAAAGGGCCCAAGATCTCTGAATGGCCCCTCCTCCTCAGTGTCCTTACCATCTTCACAAATTTATCAAAACAGATAAATCTATGATTTGAATCCAGATCCTAGTCCACCTTTTTGCTGACTTTTCTACACTGGCTCTCGAAAGCTTTCTGCTAACACCATCTGAAACTATGGGGTGGTGGTGGTAAAGAATTAACAAATGACAGACTGCAATAATTTGAATGCTTCTTTCTCTTCTTGCCGAGCTCACTACACAGCATGGTGTAGTGGTTAAGAGCAGCAGACTCTAATCTGGAGAACCAGATTAGATTTCCCGCATGCAGCCTGCTGGGTGACCTTGAGCCTGTCACGGTTCTCTCTGAACTCTCTCAGCCCCACCTACCTCACAAGATGTCTATTGTGGGAAGGGGAAGTTGTTTGTAATCCGCTTTGAGTCTCTTTTCGGTAGAGAAAAGTGGGGTATAAAAATCAACTCTTCTTATTTCTTCTTTATGCTGTTTTGAATAAAAGTATGGGCATGTGTACAGCAGCTAAGATTGAATACACAAGTGCAATTGTAAAACATGGGAAGATTGAAATAGAATTATAATTCAACATCCCTGCATAGAACCCATTGATTCAAAAACCTTGGAAAAGTGTGTTTAAACCTGCCATTCATACTTGCACACTGACGGCGGGAGAGGGTTGAAAGGTAGTCTTTTGTGTGTATAGGAAATATATTTTTCAGTACAGGAAAAAAGGAAGTACAACTTCACTCAAAGAGTAGTTAACATGGAGATTTCACTGGTGACTAGATGAGTTGACTTTCAAGGATAGGGTTGCCAGGTCCCTCTTTGCCACCGGTGGGAGGTTTTTTGGGCAGAGCCTGAGGAAAGCGGGGTTTGGGAAGGGAAGGGACTTCAATGCCAAGGAGTCCAATTGCCAAAGCGGCCATTTTCTCCAGGTGAACTGATCTCTATCGGCTGGAGATCAGTTGTAATAGCAGGAGATCTCCAGCTAGTACCTGGAGGTTGGCAAACCTATTCAAGGAGGATTAGACAAATTCATGTAGGATCGTTCCACCAATGGGTGTTAACCCACAATGACTAAGAGGAGCTCCGTGTTCCAAGGCAGAGGTCTTCTCTATACCAGTGCCGGGGAAGAGCAACAGCAGGATATCTTGGGCTCTGTTGATTGCTTGATGACCTTCTTGGGCATCTTTTTTTTAAAAAAACAATTTTATTCATTTTTAAGAGGGGTACAGAAAAAAGAAAAAAGGAAAGAGGCAGATGGGGAAGATTTTACAATTCGTCTTGCATCTGTGCCCGGCAAAGCCCATCTGCATAACTGGGTTTTTTTCCTGTTCTTTTATTGTTATTATTGATCTTTTAGAGATACAGGAGAATAAAGGGTGAAGGGGGGGGGTAAAGCATGGGGAATAGGGAAGCGGTCCATGTGTTGTGGTCCCTCAGCCCACATCCAGTTTTACACCTGGTAGTACTTCATGTAAATCTACATAACGCATTGCTAAGTTTTTTGGCCACCGTTTGAAACAGGACCCTGGTCTGATCCAGCATGGCTGCTCTTTATTTTGCAGCACATGTGAATTTGGCCTGAGTAGACAGAAGAGTTCCAGGTTATCTTAATGATGCGACAAGTGATTTATTTTTTAAAAGAGAAATGAAACTGAACCAGTTGAACTGAACCTCTCTGATGAAACAGAGACAGAAAAGGCCTATATATTCCAGGGTGTGGGGGAGGGATTGGCACAGAATTTGCTACCCTAACAGTTTTCTTTTTTTAGTAACCAGAGACAGTGGCTGTGTTGCTCTGAAAGCTTCCAGGTTTATGAAGCCTGGTCAGCAAATCTGCTTTAGCATAGCACTTAAACAGCAGTGTAACACGATGGAAAGATATTTGTGACACACATTATGGGGAGCTAACTTGCAATTGCTTGGCTATGCTAGGGAGTATAATGAATACAACAAATCAAGTCATTAAAAAGTATGCGGGCTTTTTATTACTAAATTAATAAGATAATAAAAAGAACGGAGCACTCAGTTCAGAAAGTTGCATGTTAGTGTAGGTTCTTATTCTGGTTGCCAATTCTGGGTTGGGAAATTCCTGGAGATTTTGGGGGCAGAGCCTAGGGAGGGTGGAGTTTGAGAGGAGGGATCTCAGTGGGGTATATTGCCATATAGCCCACCCTCTAAAGCAGCCGTCTTCTCCAGGGGAACTGATCTGTTGTCTGGAGATTAGTTGTAATTCTAGGAGATCTCCAGTCCTCACCTGGAGGTTGGCAACTCTGGTTCCTATGGCTGTCAAAGTTACAGGATTTCAGCATGAATAACAAACGGTGTCTAAACACATTTAGCTCAAGCATTTTTTGGAAACCAGTTGATAAGCTGGTTTGATTACTGAATCAGTGGCACATAAAATTTTGTTCTTACACGAGAAGAGACAAAATGCAACAAGACAAAGCATCTCAAGGAGAAAAGTGGCATTTAAAAAAACCCCGATCAGACTCTTTAAAAGGTAAAGGTGGTCCCCTGTGCAAGCACTGGGTCATTCCTGACCCATGGGGCAATGCCACATCCTGACGTTTACTAGGCAGATTATGTTCTATGGGGTGATTTACCATGGCCTTCCTCAGTCATATACACTTTACCACCAGCAAGCTGGGGACTCCTTTCACCAACCTCAGAAGGATGGAAGGCTGAGTCAACCTTGAGCCGGCTACCTGAAACCAACTTCTGTTGGGATCGATCGGACTCTTAGAGTTAGCCAAATTAATGTACACTTTGATGCTGCCTGCTAGCATTACTCTGTGCAGTCATTCTAGCCCTAATCACCGCATGGTGGGCACAGTAAGAGCTGAAGGAAAGGTATCAAACAGGGGAAGAATGGCAGTGATCTAGTAGATTGACTGTCCAGCCGATCTGTTAAGACCTGCCTCCCAAGCCCTGCTTTTTGTTTCCCTGCCCATTAGAGGTGAGGTGGTGGTGACTGGAGAGAGAGCTTTTTCAGTGGTGGCACCTCACTTCTGGAATGCCTTTCCCTTTAAGGCTCATCTGGTGCCTACCATACAGTCTTCAAGCATCCAAACATTTCTTTTTACCCAGGAATTTTACTAAGTGTTTTTAATTTTTAGCTTCTAATGGTAAGTTTTTAATGGATACCTTTTATAGTTTTTATGCTCTTATTCATAACTCATGTTGTTTTTATATTGATAATTTATTATGTTTTATGGTTTTATGATACTGTTTTCTCCTGGTAAGCCACTTTGAGCAGGACTCTGGAAAGGCAGCATATAAATGCTCTAAATAAATAACTAGGGGCACATCCATAGTCCTTTTCACTTATGTCATTCTTACTTTGAATTTTGGGACAACATACTATACATCATCGTTTCAGTATGATGTGCCATTGTGTGTGAACAGGGCAACACACATATTTTCCAGCTTTCTAGCAATCAGAAACCCAGGTTTGTACATAGCAAACAGGTTTGTACATAACACACATAACAAAGCTGGAAAATAGATGCATTGCCCTGTTCATACATAATGGCAAATGTGTATATCAACCAAGTTTTATTTCGATACAATATCAGCTCTGAATAAAATCAAAGTTGGGTTTAAAATAATAAAATAAAATAATAAAAGTTGATGATTCTGGGAAGGATGATTTGAAGAGGAAAAGGAAAGATCTTCTATGGGGAAGGGTTTTCAATTAGCCGTTTATGAATCCCACTAGACAGGAGGGAAAATTTGGCTACTTGAATGGTTATCTCCTGAGAGGAGTCTGCTAAGAGAAGGGAAACTTTAGCTTCTTCCGATCTCCCAGGAAAGGATGACAATATGGGGAGAATGTGTATATTAAATCAAATGTATGCCGTATGCTCTTCTAGTAGGAGTGTAAAAAGTGTAAAAAAAAAGTGTAAAAACTGAAAAGGGCTTGTAAAGTATGTTATACTTTTAACCCCCTACATTGTCACAACTTTGCTACTTCTACCACACATGATGTACTTTACCGATGATCCTTAGAGCTATAGACTTGGATTGCAGAGTTTCATTCAGTTTCCCTGCTCAATCACATAAGTTCCATCAGAGTGCACTGCATTTGCCAGTAGGTAGGAATGTCCTACAGATCCCACAGTCCCATCTCTGCATTGAAAGGGAACATTGATAGTAGAGTCAGGAAGACACTGTACATGTGGCATAATTCTGATTGAACATGCATTAAAAAAAACCCATTCTGCATACTCTCATTTTAAGAGGGTCTCGAGACAGCTTCCAAATTAAGCTCAGTAAAACGGCCAATAATAATAAAAGCCTTGTTAATTAAAACAAAACCCAGCAGCTTAAAATGTCAAATATGACAATCGATAACTATAAAGCCAGCATAATGGCAATATACACAAACAAGGCTAGTAGAGTAATTTAAACATTACTTCAAACCAATCTATGGAGGAATAGAAGGAATATGGAAAGGCGGAGAGAAAAATGCAGCTACCTGCCTTAGGTGCTTCTCTTGCAGGAGCAGGAAGGGTCAAGAGCAGGAGGACTTTGGGCAGTCATGCCTCATTTTGGCTCTTGCCTGAGGGTCCCACACTGCCATCCATAGCCCCTGTTATCAAGTGCCTTTCACCCCAGGATTGCTGCTTTTAAGAGGCTCTGGGGGTGAGGATCATGACAGCCACCTCGAACAGCGGAGGCTAATCTGGTGAACTGGATTTGTTTCCCCACTCCTACACACGAAGCCAGCTGGGTGACCTTGGACAAGTTACAGCTCTGTTAGAGCTCTCTCAGCCCCACCTACCTCATGGGGTCTCTGTTGTGGGGAGGGGAAGGGAAGGTGATTGTAAGTCGGTTTGAGTCTCCCTTAAGTGGTAGAGAAAGTCAGCATATAAAAACCAACTCTTCTTCTTCTTCTTCTTCTTCTTCTTCTTCTTCTTCTTCTTCTTCTTCTTCTTCTTCTTCTTCTTCTTCTTCTTCTTCTTATCACCTAAGGCTGCCTCAAGGCAATGTCCTATTCAGTAGTACACCAGAAAGCAAATGGAAATGGTCTAGGCAACCAGCTTTGTCCAAGAAAGCTTGAAGTTGCAGAAAACTACTTTCCACTTGCTAACAGTTATTTTAATTGTTTGGGTCCAAGGAGAACTAGGGACATTATGTGCTATCTCCTTCAATGTCTGTCTGAGCTGTACCTTCCTAGGACCGAACCAGGCAACAGCTTTTAGCTCAGTGTTAAAAACCAAGAGGACTAAGAAGCGGTACGCCACATTCCTTTCAGCAAATGATGCATCCTTGGACTGCAATCATTGAAATGCATCCAAGCAACTGTGACTCGACTGTGCACTGATTATACTTTGCACCTGACTTGCTGACACAGCATTTTCCGAGTCATGATGGATGTGAGTGATATTATCTGTGAAATGCCTAGCAAACAAACCGCAGCAAGCAGTTGCCTTATCTGCATCTAAGGATGCACTTGATAAACTCCCCTGGGTTCCGGGTTGCTTTTCTCATAAACAAAGATCCATCTAATGAGACAAAGGCTCTCACAGTCTTGATTCCCTTGATTCACAGTCATAATTCTTTTAAATATATAATTATGTTTAATTATATAATTATGTTCAATATATTAATACTGTTTCACAAGAATGTTGTAAGAATTAATAATGGTAAAACATGGGGAACAGTGGATGGCTAAGAGCAAAGAGATTTTTTTACCTTTGTAAAAGCTTGACTTGTTTACTGTACCACCGAGTTTCATGAACAAGAGGGATTCACGTACAGCAGTGCAAATCTCTTTGAATGCTCTTAGCTTTGTTAGCTCTTGCTTTTAAAAAAAAATTCAGTGTGACACATGCCACAACCTACATTTTTTTTTTAATTATCACTTGCCTGGAATAAATAAGCAGAGCAGAATCACCTCAGTTAAGGCTGGGAGCGCTGATTCACTGTCTACAAGATACTTGACGTCCTAGGCCTTCACCGTATGTTTCTAATGCGTGCGCTTTGGAGAGGCATTCAAGCTATTGTCATTAACACGGGATCTGTGCCAAGCAGTGAGCTGCACATGGACATCTAATTTATGGCTTGATTTCCATCTGCACTGCTGAAAGCTGCTACTTTAAGGGCGCCAGCTGCGTTCTTCTTCTTCGTCCATTTTGCAGAAGGCTGTCTGTCACGTAGGGAGACTACCTCAGTTTAAAAGCGCAGGTGAAAGATCAGAAAGTTCAGTAGCCGTTCATTATTTTGCAATTGATAAACATTATTTAAATGTAGCACACCCTCTGCACACCCTCACTTGGAAGTCAGCCCCACTGTGTTCACTAAGGTTTAAGTAAGCAAAAGTGTATATGAGACTTAGTTTTATGCTTTCCCCTTTGCTTATGCTCTTGGTAGTGGTAGTGGAAGCTACAATATGGAACACAAGCTTTTGAGATGGCAGTCTACTCTCACAGAAGTTATATGGTTGAAGTCTAAAGACTTATGATCATGGATGAAGGAGCTTATGTGCTCCAGTTGCAGTCTCAAAGACCAACTGTGCATAGGGTTGTCAGGTCCCTCTTCGCCACTGGTGGGAGGTTTTTGGGGTGGAGCCTGAGGAGGGCGGTTTTGGGGAGGGGAGGGACTTCAATGCCATAGAGTCCAATTGCAAAAGTGGCCATTTTCTCCAGGTGAGCTGATCTCTATCGGCTGGAGATCAGTTATAATAGCAGGAGATGGCCAGCCACCACCTGGAGGTTGGCAAACCTAGTGATCCCCAACATGCTATACGGCATCGTATTTCCTGGTGCCCAAATGCCATTGCCTATCTTGGAATAGGGTTGCCAGGTCCCTCTTCACCACCAGCGGGAGGTTTTTGGGGTGGAGCCTGAGGAGGGCGGGGTTTGGGGAGGGATTTCAATGCCATAGAGTCCAATTGCCAAAGTGGCCATTTTCTCCAGGTGAACTGACCACTATCAGCTGGAGATCAGTTGTAATAGCAGGAGATCTCCAGCTAGTACCTGGAGGTTGGCAACCCAAGTGTACAGCATCCCTCAGTACCCTTGTTCTGCCCTTTGGACTCTGTCTGAGTTGTAAAATCTGCTAACTCACACCACCACTTCCATTATTTGCCTTAAATTAATTATTTATGTCAGAATAACAATAAACCTTGACTGCCCCCCCAACTGGGTTGTCAGCCAGCAGCTGGCACCTGGCAGGAAGGGGGGGGGAGGGACAAGCTGGATGCCATAGTGTTTCTGGTGATTCCTAGAGCATTGTGTCAGTACGATGACATCATGCTGTCACAGTGACATTGATTTTTACCACATCCCCCACCCCCGCTGCCCTACTTGAACGGCGATAGTGGGTCAGACCTGGCAGCCCTGCCCCAAAATGAAACTGAAACAATATACATCTTAAAACAGCAGCATCAATTGTCTGTATAGTCAGTCTCATCAAATTAGCAACTTTCAACTACAGCGTCAAGACTATAATCACAGCACTCCACTGAATTCATATTACAAATTATGATATTAGCATTAAACTCATGATCGGTATTGACTCAACAAAATATTGGGTTTCCTTTTTTTCTTCCATATTATCTGGCTATAATCATGCCAATTTATAGCCTTCTTTGTGGTTTTGAAGAACTGCAAGCAGAGCTTCACTTGAAGGAGGGACCTTTCATTGTCACAGGACTAAGGCGGCTACAACAAGTACATTGCCTGTACAGGCAAATCTTCCAATCCTGACAAGGGATCTTACCTGTGTATACGCAGCCACACTTCTGTAGGAATTGCTGTTCCCCCCCCCCTTGGAAGTTATGTCAGTCCACTCTAGGTAATTCCAAGAGAGGCTTGATGTCACTTACAGGTTTTCTCCGGAAGTAAATGTACAGCATTGGCTCAATACTCATTTTTTTTTTAAAGGTCTCTGACGCAGCTCAGAGTGGTGGTGAGAAAAAGGAACTGGGGGCAGGAAGGGCTGGCAGTCCTACATGGGGGTAAGAGAGACACAACAGGTTTGAACTGTTGAACATGTATAAGCAGAAAGGAAAAAAGGAGGGAAGACAAATAAAAAGGATATGCAATAAAATATACCAAGATTTGGAATATACTAAAATTCCCATGAATCGTGTAGATTCAAGTCCAGTAGCACCTTAGAGACTAACAAGATTTTCATGGTATAAGCTTTCAAGAGTCAATGTGCCTTTCATTAAATGAATCATGGGGCGAAAACACATGGTAGCTTTATCCTCTAATCCCTGTTTCAGCCAGGATTCAGCTAGGATCGAACGCATGCGTTTCGCCTAATGTGCGTTCGATCCTGGCTAAAACAGGGATTAAAGGAGGATAAAGTGACCATGCGTTTTCGCCCATGGAGTGCATATTTCATACACATAAATCCAGGAAAAACTGATGTGGCAATTTGGCTTTTTTCAGATTTTTGGAAAATTTCCGGGTCTATTAAACCCAAACCTGAAAAATACCAGGGGACGCGGGGGGGGGGGGGGGGACTGGTGCACAGCCCTAATTGTTGTTTCTCACGAATTGCATTATGTGACCTTCTAGAAAAGCATCTGTTTGAAACAAAGGAAACAAAATAGTTGCAATATGGATATGAAGCTGCTGAGGAAGGCTGATGCTTTGGAGGGATTAGACCCATTTCTTTTGGATGGAATAGAGTTGGCATGCGTAGAGTTTAGGTGTGCTCATGGACTCAGCCTTACTTTTTGAAAAGCAGGGTGGTGCGATGGCCAAAAGAATTTTTATTAGCTGCACCAGGTTTGCCAACTTTATCTTTTCTTGGCCTCAATAGGGTTGCCAGGTCCCTATTCACCACCAGCAGGAGGTTTTTGGGGTGGAGCCTAAGGACAGCGGGGTTTGGGGAGGGGAGAGACTTCAATGCCATAGAGTCCATTTGCCAAAGTGGCCATTTTCTCCAGGTGAACTGATCTCTATCGGCTGGAAATCAGTTGTAATAGCAGGAGATCTCCAGCTAGTACCTGGAGGTTGGCAACCCTAGGCCTCAAAGAAGCTGGTCAAGCTAATCCATATTTTTGTAATTTCATGGTTGGACTACTGTAGCAATATTATGTGGAGCAGATGTTGAATACAACCCAGAAACCAACTTGTCCAGAATGCAGGAGCCCAGTCATTGTTAAGGGCTAGAAAATATGAACACATCTTGCCTATTTAGAAACAGTAACACTGACGGCCAGTTTGTTTACAAATTCAATTCAAGGTGCTGGTTGTGACCTTTAAAACTTTTCATAGCCTAGGAACCATGAATCTGATGGACCATCTCTCCCTGCATATTGATTGCAGTCCTCGTGCTTTTCTCTCTACTTAAGGTTGCCTGCTTAGCATCTACCAAAATATATTCCTTCTCAACAGAAGCTCCCACATGGTTGAATGGGCTCCCTAAGGAAGTAAGAAGGGTGCCGACCTTAGAAATTTTAGGAAGTGAGGCAAGGCTATTTTTATTTTTTGCTAGTGCTTTTCATGGGGTTTGAGCTATAGGCATTTTCTTGAAGATAGGTTGCTGGATTTTATTGTATTCTGGGTGGCTTTAATTTAGAATTGTAATCATTTTGAGACACAAGGGAAAGGTGGAGTATAAATATTTAAATAAATAAATTGTGTGGAAGAAAAGAGATTTGAACTCATGTGTCCCAGATTTAAAGCCAAATGTACATCCAGTAGACCACACGGAATCAGACTAAATTAGTTTTAAGAACATAAGAACATAAGAAAGGCCCTGCTGGATCAGACCAAGGCCCATCAAGTCCAGCAGTCTGTTCACACAGTGGCCAACCAGGTGCCTTTAGGAAGCCACAAACAAGACAACTGCAGCAGCACCATCCTGCCTGTGTTCCACTGCACCCAAAATAATAGGCATGCTCCTCTGATACTAGAGAGAATAGGTATGCAGCATGACCAGTATCCATTCTAACTAATAGCCATGAATACCCCTCTCCTCCATGAATATGTCCACTCCCCTCTTAAAGCCCTCCAAGCTGGCAGCCATCACCACATCCTGGGGCAGGGAGTTCCACAGTTTAACTATGCGTTGTGTGAAAAAATATTTCCTTTTATCTGTTTTGAATCTCTCGCTCTCCAGCTGTAGCAGATGACCCCGTGTTCTAGTATTATGGGAGAGGGAGAAAAACATCTCCCTGTCCACTCTCTCCAAACCATGCATAATTTTATGGACCTCTATAATGTCTCCCCTTAGCAGCCTTCTTTCCAAGCTAAACAGCCCTAAGCGTCCTAACCGCTCCCCATAGGACAGTTGCTCTAGTCCCTTAATCATTTTGGTAGCTCTTTTCTGCACCTTCTCAAGCTCTGTAATATCCTTTTTTAGGTGTGGTGACCAGAACTGGACACAGTATTCCAAGTGTGGTCTCACCATAGATTTGTACAAGGGCAAAATGATATCAGGATTTTTATTCTCTATTCCTCGTCTAATTATGGCCAGCATGGAATTGGCCTTTTTTACAGCAGCCACACACTGGGTTGACATCTTCATTGAGCAATCCACTACTACCCCAAGATCCCTTTCTTGGTCTGTCGCTGCCAGCACAGATCCCATCAGTGTATATGTGAAGTTGGGATTTTTTGCCCCAATATGCATCACTTTACACTTGCTCACATTGAATCTCATTTGCCATTTTAATGCCCATTCTTCCAATATGTCGAGATCCTTCTGAAGCTCTTTACAGTCCGATTTTGTTTTAACCACCCTAAATAATTTGGTGTCATCTGCAAACTTGGCTACTTCACTGTTTAACCCCAACTCCAGGTCATTGATGAACAGGTTGAAAAGCACCGGTCCCAACACAGATCCCTGAGGCACCCCACTGCTCACATCCCGCCATTGTGAGAACTGACCATTGATTCATACTCTCTGCTTCCTATTTTTCAGCCAGCTCTCAATCCATAAGAGGACTTGTCCTCTTATCCCATGACTATGAAGTTTGCTTAGCAGTCTTTGGTGGGGGACTTTGTCAAAAGCTTTTTGGAAATCCAAATACACAATATCCACAGGCTCATTCCTGTCCACATGCTTATTGACGCTATCAAAAAACTCAAATAGGTTAGTGAGACCGGACCTACCCTTACAGAAGCCATGTTGGGTTTTGCCCAGCAGACCTTGCCCTTCGATATGCTTGACAATTCTATCTTTAATAATGCTTTCCTCTAATTTACCCCGAACAGACATTAAGCTAACTGGCCTGTAATATCCTGGGTCCCCCCTGGAACCTTTTTTACATGCTTCCCTAATTTCATTCTCCATCTCAAGATCACCCTGAGCCATTTGGTCAGGGGGCCGATAGAACGTCCCCAGTACTAAATCTCCTTTGGGGCCCGGAATCGTCACCCATAAGGATTCTATGGACGAGTCTGCCCTTTTTATGGTCTCTAGCTTATTAGACACCATGCCTTACTTGATATACATAGCAACACCCCCTCCAATACGCCCTTCCCTGTCATTTCTATACAGTTTGTAACCAGGGATGACTGTATCCCACTGGTTCTCTCCCCTCCACCAGGTTTCTGTAATGATCACTATATCTAGTTTTCTCTTAAAACCATGTACTCTAATTCCCCCATTTTTGCTTGGAGGCTTCTAGCGTTAGCATAGAAACACCTCCACACTGTTTCTCTCTTTCGACTTGCCTGGCATGTGCCTTTGGGCATCTTTAAGTGGCTATCCATCTTTTTTTCCATTCCCTTTCATGTCTAAGTAATTCCTATGTGGGCAGTCTGAAGCAATTTTCCCTTTGTCCGTATGCACTGAGTTTGCCCGAACCGGATGCTTCTCAGCTCTTGTCGGCTTTCCCCAAAAAAGGTTTTGTGCCATGGGAAGCCCATTCCTGAAGGGGGGCTGGTTGCAGTGCACCCAGGTAACGGCGGTGTCATGCTGTCCCCTGATCAGTTTGCTGCCTGGCACAGCGAGCCAAAAACGGTATTTTAAAGAAAACCCCATAACACCCTCCATAGAGTTTCACGGGCCTAGGCCTGCCTTTTTGAAGGCATAACTAGGTGCCTGCAAAAAAAGGCGTTCCTGGGCCAAAAGGGTTTTGGAGGGTGCCTAAAGGCAGCTCTGTCCCAGGAATGTCTCCTTTGGTATTGGTGCAAGCCCTTGCACAGGAGATACACTGCCAACAAGGTTGCACTAGTGCCCGTGGCTCGCACTGCCATGTGTCTCCCCTACAACAGCATAAGTTCTCTTATGCCAGTGTCCTTGCCAGTTTGGACAGCATTAAGTGGCACTTACACTGACGTATGGGTCACGCCACCTCCTCACCAATTTCTGCTCCCCCCCTTTCAGGATTGCATGGCTAATCTCAGTCTACCAGGGTCAGCAATGGTTGCTTAACTAAAGGATTGCCTTTGTGCTCTGAAAGACACAGAACTGCTACTGATACCCCAGGTATCCTTGTATCAAGTTTTCTTCTCTCAACATAAGATTTGCTTTCACCTACACCATGATGTGCCTCTTTTTAAGTTGGGCATTACCTCACCCTAGGGTTACCAGGTCCCTCTTTGCCACCGGTGGGAGGTTTTTGGAGCGGGGCCTGAGGAGGGTGGGGTTTGGGGAGGGGAGGGACTTTAATGCCATAGAATCCGATTGTGAAAGCTGCCATTTTCTCCAGGTGAGCTGGAGATCAGTTGTAATAGAAGGAGATGTCCAGCTAGTACCTGGAGGTTGGCAACCCTACCTCACCCTGCCCATGTCCTTGGTTTGGATTGCTTGGAAAAAATTGTATTAAAGAAAAGGGGGGTTGCTGCTTCCCCCTCCCCCTGCAGACCTCCAACTCCCTCCTTATGTTTTTCCTGTGTGAAACCTGGCCATTCATCGATCATTCTGGCCAGCAGTGAGAAGGGTGGAAGCAATGGAAATCCCCTGAATCAGCAGAGATTTATCAATGGATCCAAGCCTGCAGGAACAGGAAAAGGCATTCCACAAAATTGTATTATGGGGACAAGTAAAATTACATGCCACTGGTAGAAAAGGAGGGACATAAAATGTGGAAGACCTGTGTCTGTGGTTCATATCCTCTCTGAAGAAACCTTCTTCAGCGTGCATTTTATTTTCAACTTGTTTTAATGAGAGTGGAAGCAGAGCTTTGCGTGACTTTGATGAACAGCAATTCTCAACTAGCTGACACCATTTTCATACAGACGGCTTCCATGCAAGCCACTGAGGAAAGTAATTAAATTTAATAAAGACTGCCCATTGTTCTTGATTTAAAATCTTTCAATGAAAAATAATTAGATTTGATAGGATTATTAGAGTTGCTTCTGAACATTGTATTGTTTAGGTGTATCTGTGCTTAGCATTTCAAAGATGATTTGCTAGGCTGAAAGGTTTTCTTGACACTGGTTGCAAGGGCATTCTTACACTGTGAAAACAGTATCTTCACTAATTCTAAGTCTCTAATTGTTATTGATAAGTAAGGATTTAATTATGAAGGCTTTCATTGAGAGCAAGTTTGGTGTAGTGGTTAGAACTGAAATCCTCTCTGCTATGAAGCTCACTGGTCAGCCTTGGGCCAGTTATTCTATCTTATGCTTACCACACAGGGTAGCCGTGAGGATCCAAAAGATAAAGGTAGGGGCCAAACTAAAGGATGTATTTGATAAACGTTGGGTCAGAGTTACTTGCCGCCAGGGAACTAATGTTCCCAAGCACGCCAGCACCCTATTTGGCTTGCGAATGAGGTATAAGTGAAGGAGTAGTTTCAGCCCTCTCTCCTGTGCAGTTTTGACTCATGTCAAATGTATTGTCTAGTTTGATTCTGAGTTCCATGGAAGAGGGGTGGGATTAAAAAATAATGGATTGGATCCGGAGGTAATTTCCACTGGCAGAAGGGATTTCTACCAACAGAGTGGACTTCCCTGCCATCCGTTCCTACTTCAGTCCTCCCCTCGAGCCCTGGAGGGGTGAAGACCCGGACGTTACATCAGTTCCTCACTGATGCTCTAAGTATTTCGCTATGGTATTTATCTGTCAAAATGACAGCCGTGCTTTCTCTGCACAGGCCCTTGGCCTGAACAGCCTCCAGTGAATGGGGGCCAGCATCTCTACCTTCTTCTTTTCCTCTGTTTTCCCTCCTTGGAGTTTAGTGGCAGTAGCAAAGTCCTACCTTATCCCCTTTTTTTCCTTCCTTCTCTCTCCCTCCATGAAAACATCTCGAAAAAGGATTCTGCGACAGAAGCTCTGGTACAACGGATCCTGGGAAGCAGAGATCTTCAGGACTCCTGAGCTCATTAGAATGGTTGCTGGAGTCCTAATGCACATATCCTAGAGCTCCTTGCAGCTGGGGTGTTGTAGTCACAACACTTTTGAAGAAGGATGTGAAGCGGGTCGTGCTGTTCAGATGATAGGCTCTTAGAATGTATCACTTACTGAGAAGTGAAGGTATCTTATTCAGCCAATCATCGAGTAAGCAGGACTCAACAACTTTACCTACTTTTAAAAAGCAAGTCTTTTTATTGAAATACTTCTAGTAAAATATGTATAAATGCAGATTATCAAGTCTTTAACACTTCTATAAAAACTCTTGTCAAAGTACAATGTATGTATGCACAATGTATGCCGTAAAAGCAAGCATACTATTCAGTTTCAAAATCCAACTTATAAAATATAACAGTCAAATTATTCTGATTCAGTTCAAAGTATCTAATTCACAAAGTCTAGAGTAATGTATTTAAGCCATACATACCATTCAGCCTTTTCTTGAGAGCCTTTTGGAAGGTTCTCATTCTCTGGGCTTACTGTAGTTGTATTTATACTGTTTTAGACTCATTAAGAGTGAAGGGAGATTTTTATTCCCACTTTCAGACAACATTTTTATCCATCAAGAGGGATACCTTTTATTCCCTCTTTCAGATAACATGAGCAGTGCAGTAATGTCTTAGTTGCAGCTGTTCAGTTCCCCATGACCATATATGGGCTTCCTTTCCTTTCAGTCTATTTTGCTTAAAGTATAAACAATCATTTCTGAGTTTCATGATCACGTTATATACTCAATTTTCATACCATTCTCATTGTCATTACAATACGCATTAAATGAGACCACTTAGAAATCTATAACACAATATATAACTGTATAAATCATAAAACACAATTATTGTTTACATTGTAACATGCAACCATCTGGTTAGTAGAAAATATAGTCTTCAGCAAGATTTACAAAAAGTAAAGATTTTTCTGCTCTTGAGATATGAGGCTATAAGATAGCAGGATTTTTCTGCTCTTGAGATATGAGCAGCTGACAGCTGACAGCTGAGTCAGGAAGGGAAATTCCAGTTACATCTTTCTAGTAGATGGTAAAGGGTAACTCTGTTCTTTTCCCTTTAAGGATAAGACCAGGGTAAAATGATTATTTCCTGAAAGGATTCAGACAGCTTATTTTAAAGACATTTGTATTTTATAAGCTGATTCCAGCCTTTTCATTACACAAACCTCTGCAGTTTATGTTCAGTTTTATATGTTGTATTTAAGCTCTACATGGAATTAATTCTGCACATGTACACAATATACCATAATTATATCAGAGACCGTAACAGATGGACAATGATTTTGCTGACATCATCATTGGCAACCTCCACCAGATAAAGCTGGGCAAGGGGAAGGGAGCTCTGGGAATATGGAAGGGACTGCAGGAGCCAGGTGGATAAGTGCTAGGGTTGCCAGCTCTGGGTTGGGAAATACCTGGAGATTTTGGGGGTGGAGAATAAGGAAGGTGGGGACCTCAATGACATAGAGCCCAATTGCCTAAGCGGCCATTTTCTCCAGGTGAACTGGTCTCTATCGCCTGGAGATCAGTTGTAATAGCAGGAGATCTCCAGCCACCACCTGGAGGTTGGCAACCATAATAAGTGCAGCTGACACCTTTTTTTGCAAACTTCTCTGCAAACACTTTTAATAACTTGATTTTTAAAAAAGAATGATCATAAGGAAAGTTTGAGAAAAGAGTAAATCAAAGAGATTTGTTCATATTGGTGATATCAAGGGGATTGCAGACAGCAATTTACCAAAGGAAAGTGTGAGATAATTGAAATACAGTTACTGTGCTTATTTGAAAGCACCAAGTGCCTAAATACAAACCTGTCACTTTGAAATAATTTTGAGGGGTGGGGGGGAAAGAGAGATCAAAATTGCCTGTTTTCAAATGGTCCAAAAACCCTTAACCGGGAGAAAAAATCAGTTGTATTGTCAGGGCTCTTATCTGCAAGTAGGTTCTTTATCCTTTCACAGGATTTTTCTTATAATCTTCCTTCCTTTCTTTTGTATGTTCAGGTGCTTTGCAAAGTAAAAAGGGGCAGAAGCCAAAGACATCGGATTCTATTATTTTGGTTGAAATGTTATTTTAATTTCATTTTACATTCTCCCTCTCACTGAGTGATTTTTTTTAAAAAATGTGAGGAAAATCCCAGTTTGGAGAATGTTGCGTGGGAGACTGTATTTGGAGGTTCATCCTCTGGGAACGTATTTCTTTAACAAAGAAATCTATCATAGATATAACTGCAGGATGCAGAACCTTTCTGAATCAACAATACAAAAAAAATCCCTTTTAATGTGTTTATGAAGTATTTGACTGTGGAAGCACTTCTGCAGGAGAAACCCAGCTAATTAATTTTGATTGGCAGGAAAATGGTATATTAACTCTGCTGATGTAAAGAATGGCTGGGCTTCAGAGGGTGCGAATGGCAACAAAGAATAACTGAAGAATAAAAAAAAAATTTCCCCATTGGGGGAAAAATAGTGCAGAAAAAAAGACCTATTAGTGTAATAGTTTAATTAAGGTTTTATATAAAATCGATGTGCTATGGATGTTAGTGAAGGCTTAATGGATGATATTCCGCATAAAGCCTCATTTGAAGAAAATGCACCCTTGAAGATGAGGTTCCAGGATTCAGGGACAGAGCATGCATTTTCCTTGCAGATGGGCCCAGATTCAGTCCTTGGTATCTCCAGTTCTACGATCATAGATGGCTGGCCAGGGACTCTGGACAGCTGCTTAGGGTTGCTAGCTCCGGGCTGGGAAATACCTGGAGATTTTGGGGGTGGAGCCTAAGGAGGGCAGAGTTTGGGAAGGGACTTCAGTGGGGTATAATGCCATAGAGTCCACTTTTCAAAGCGGCCATTTACTCCAGAGGAACTGTTCTCTTTCACCTGGAGATCAGTTGTAATAGTGTGAGATCTCCAGCCACTACCTGGAGGTTGGCAACCCTAGAGCTGCTGCCAGTCAAAAACAAAAAATAGAAAACTGACAGTCTTGAGTGGGATTCTGGATAGAGCTGCTTAGGATTTCTCTCTAAACATCCCAACGGTCTGATTCAGTATAAGACAGCTTTATCTGGGAATGTCACTTACCTGGGCTGGTTCACTTTGAAGGACAGTGCGCTGGAGACTCATGGCTTTTTTGTAGTATTTATTTACAAATAAACAGGTAGAGCACAGGTGGAGGTGCAGAGGCACTGCTACGAGTTAGTAGATCCATCATCCCACAGCTGATCTCAGAGACAGAGAGAGAGAGAGAGAGAGAGAGACTGTTGCTTCAGCCCGCTTCAGCCTTGGTTGTCTGCTCCTTTCTCTCTTCCAGCATCTACACTTGGCCAAACCCATTCCCAGTAATTAAAGCACAGTGAGGAAACCACAGCCATGGAGACACATTACATTCCTTTTGTTATACAGGACATTTCGAGTCGCAGACTTTTATCAGAAACCAAGCCGCAAATGGAAGCAAGTAACAGTGATTTAACACTGCCGGTTCTGGCAATAAAACAGCCTGATCTTTGAGCCGATTCTGGTGTTGGATTGAACAGTTTTTAGGAGAAAGCCTTGTGCCTTGGTGTTCTCATAGCTAGACACCCCCAACACACATACAAACTCCCTTTCAGTAGATGGCTTTTCCACGAGAAAAATTCTGGTTTAGAACATTGCCTTCTAGCAAGAGCAGAATTAGGAAATAGGGGTTATTTTCAGTCCCAAGAGCTTTCATTTCAAAGAGGCGACTCATATGCCATATTTAGCAACAAAATGTTCCTAAGGCTAAATGGCTAAATATGTGTGTGGCACTGCCTGCTGTGAACGGCGCATGATCAGGTTTCGGTGGAGCAACCCAAATGCCATTGAAAATCAATCAGCAGCATATCCACAAACCCAGGTCAACGGCCATCTAGCCAAAGCCATGGTAGAGTACCAGAGTTTTAACTCCAGAATCGTGAAAGAGCTACCAAGATTTCTAGGTGCTACTGCAAAACAACAACAACAACAACAACAAAAATGCCGTGGCCAAAACAGGTAGTAGCTTTGATCCCTTACAAGTTGTGTAGGTCTGAACTGTGTACACACACTTTTCCTTGCACTCATGACACAAACACCCACCTTTATCTGCGTTAAAGTCCAAGATAATCTTATTTAGATCAATGTGACTTAGGGTTGCCAACCTCCGGGTACGAGCTGGAGATCTGCTGTTACAATTGATCTCCAGCTGATAAAGATCAGCTCACCTGGAGAAAAGAAGGTGAGTAATCAAAAACTGGCTCCAAGTACACAAGGAAGGCAAGGAATCAAAATAATTCACTTGTATAGCTAACAATAAAAGCTCAGACTCAAACTGAAATGCAATTAGGTCTATTCAAAGGAACAACCTTAATTATAAGAATAAATACGTGCTCAAAGAGCAAAAGACAAAAATCAAACAAAATTCACAGTTACAGTATCCCAAAGGTAAGTATAAGTATACAATTTCTCTAAAAGGTAAGTCAAGGTATAATAGGCCAAAAGTCCAAACATCCAACTGGTAAGTATGCACAGGCAACGGAGTAGTTATAAACCGCAATGGGCTTCCGGTAAAGTCCCCATTTCATATTCTTTTTCAAGCTTCAAATGTTTCCGTGTGCCAATAACCTAAAAGCCAAAAGGGAAAATGCAAAACCACCAATAATATATACTAAAATTCCTGTTACAGTCAATTAATTAATATATCAATTCATATTATATACATACCCTTATGGGAAAAGAAGCTTGTAAGCTTGCAATTCAATATGGACAGCTTTGGTAAAGCGTCTAAAGTGACTTATGCTGGGTTACATTAATATAACATTCTCTTAATTCCACAGGTGTCATCAGTTTGCAGTCAAGCTGGAGGTTACCTTATATACAGAAAAATAAGCTCCATAACATTTTACAAAAAGCTAGAAAGGTCCATAAAGGAGTTTAAACATTTGGAATAACAGTATCAAATAAAAAGATAAAGCGAGACTCTTGTTGTGACAATATCCTATCCATATCCTGGTTCTGAAAAGGTCTACCATGGTACTGCCATATCACAAAAAACTGCATTTCTGAGTCAGAATGTTTGAGATCCCTATAATGCTCCGTGAGCGGAGCCTCCAAATTTAAATTTCTAATTCTAGACCTATGTTTGGACTTTTGGATGTTTGGACTTTTGGCCTATTATACCTCGACTTACCTTTTAGAGAAATTGTATACTTATACTTACCTTTGGGATACTGTAACTGTGAATTTTGTTTGATTTTTGTCTTTTGCTCTTTGAGCACGTATTTATTCTTATAATTAAGGTTGTTCCTTTGAATAGACCTAATTGCATTTCAGTTTGAGTCTGAGCTTTTATTGTTAGCTATACAAGTGCATTATTTTGATTCCTCACCTGGAGAAAAGGGCCGCTTTGGCAATTGGACTGTATGGCATTGAAGTCCCTCCCCTTCCCAAACTCTGCCCTCCTCAGTCTCCAGCCCAAAAACCTCCTGCTGGTGGTGAAGAGGGACCTGGCAACTTTAATGTGGCTGCTGTTATCCTTTTTTTCTGGGAGGGGATCACATCATAGGGTTGCCAGCTCTGGGTTCGGAAATATCTGGAGATTTGGGGGGCAAAGCCTGAGGAGGGCGGGGTTTGGAGAGGGGAGGGACTTCAATGCCATAGAGTCCAATGACCAAAGTGGCCATTTTCTCCAGGTGAAATGATTTCTATCAGCTGGAGCTGAGTTGTAATAGGAGGAGATCTCCAGTCACCACCTGGAGACTGGCAACCCTATCACATCACCACATAGCAGATTCATCAGAACCTGCAGGTGTACTGCTACTCTGCAACTTTAAGTTTGATTGCTGTGGTTTGCCCCAGGTTACCTTGAGGTTTGCAAAATTGAGAGCGTGCTGAAATTTCTATGTTAAAAGATCCCTATCCCCTCTTCTCACTGATCTACGACAGCTAGTGGACTTGAGCAAGGTAACATGATAGCCTGGCTTAAGATTATTAGTATAGGAAGTCAGACCTATGAGAACTGTTCAAATTGGCAAAGCCCGTTTGCAATATCAGTTTGCGATGATCTTCTTAATAATATATCAAAAGTGAACCTATCAGCATCATTCAATGTCATCCAAATATAGCTAATTACTATGAGTAATGCTTATTTTCTGCCTGTCTGTACGTGTTGCTTCCATGCACCAAATTTGTACCCAGTAAGGGAGCACTCGCTTCCAACGTATCTGTTTGGGTATTGGATATATTTACTGCTTTGGCATTGGCTGATTCTATAATTGGGAAAGTCATTATTCTCTGAGAGAAAAGGATGGTGGCCGAAGCATTAGCTCATTTTTTAAAAAGGACCTAGGCCACATTCCTAGCACAGAAAAAGTGTCCTGCAGAGAACAAATAAGGAAGGTGGCTATAAATATTGAGTGCAGCATCTATTAAGTTGTCAGCCAAATAAATAAAGCCCAGTAAGCAGGGAAAAAAAGGATCACGATACTGTGGTACAGATTGTTTTCTTCACACAATTCAAACCAGTTTAATACATTTCTGATATATTTGGTCAAAACAATGGCATAAAACTTCTGCAGCTGGTGAAATTAAGACAGTTGAGAATCACAGTAACCCTTTTCAGACAGTCTAAGGATGGGGGGGGGGGGACTATGAATGCACAAAGAAGGGGGAGGAGAATTTCAAGTTCTGTCTTCAACCTGTAGGAGTTCACTGGAATGCTTATTTAGAGCCAGTGGATTGCATCCAGGAGTGCACAAGTGAAAACATAATGGGATTTAGCAATAGATCATGCGCAACACCCAGCACTTTCCTCCCAATATATTATAGTGCCCAGAAACTGTGATTGCCCAAACCCTCGTGCAAGCCAAAACACAAGTGGGGATACAATAAGTCTGGCATTGCAAGTGGCAACCAATGCAAACTTTTCCTGCATTTTCACTTGCACGAGAGCTCCAGCAGAAGCAGAAACTTTGTGCTGGATCCAACCCAATAGGTGCATTTATTTACTTTATAGTTTGTCTTTCTCGCTGAGACCTCAAGACCGATTACAAAGTTAGAAAACAGTAAAAAATTGTCGAAAGCATAACATACACCACACCATGAACAACGCAACAGTGGACTGCAAGAACGAGAAGACAATTCAGTAAAGATAATATAGACAAAGAACAGAGCAATAAACTAGATTGTAGCATTAGGACTAGGGTTGTGCATATCGAAAAACCAAAACTGAAAATAAACCTGGAAAAGACAGAGAGAGAGAGAGAGAGAGAGAGAGAGAGAGAGAGAGAGAGAGAGAGAGAGAGAGAGAGAGAGAGAGAGAGAGAGAGAGATTATTATAGATATAAACTAAAAACTTTTAATTGGATTTTGAATAAACGTGCAATTTAATTCTTTGTGTTTTGAATTTTATTATCTTAGAGGGTCATGCACACTGTTTTCCTGAATAATGTTTTTAATAGGATAGGGAGCATTGGAGATGAGTTTATGGAACCAAGGGGTCAGTGCCCTGAAAAGGTTTGGGAACCACTGCACTAGAGGAAGAAATGGGCAAAGCCATAATAAGGATTGTGATCCACTTATGTATAAATGACCCACTAACTTCAAAATACATTCCCAGTTAAAATCACCCACTATTATGTACCAGGTAATGTTATTTAGCATAAGAGAGTACCTTCCAGATTATTGCGGAGGTTTTTCAAGGTCTTTGGGAAATGCTCTGTCCATGCAATATTTCTCTATCATTTAATTAATTTAAAAGGCTGTATTTCTGATACAGCTGACATGGATTGCTTTTAAAGCTAATTCTCTTTGCTTTCCCCCACCGCCACCCCTTAATCACTGGAAGAGCTGAAATGTGACCTGAATTTACTTTCAAGTCCCATCTACAAACTGATGATAAAATAATGGGATTCATTGAAAGGCAGAATGTGTCATGGCCACCACACACAAATCACACTGAAGGGCTGTGACTGATGGGCAGCCCATTCCTGGGGGTAGCGGGTAGACCCAGGGCAGCCGGGAGCAGTGCATTCACACCACCTCCTCAGAGACTTCCTGGCTGCCAAAAGGAACTTTAAAGCATATTTAAAAGAAAAGAAAATGCCCCCATAGAGCAAAGCGGGGCTACACCACCAAAAAAGGTGGTGACTAACATCAGTTCCACCCCTTGGAACACTCCCTCAACACCAGAATGGGCTTTCCCCTCCGGGAATTCCCTGCCGGGATGGCTGCACTGGAGGCGGGAGCCGGTGCAGCTCTGCAGCTCCCTGACGCCAGCGTGTTGGCCCCAGGACATTGAAAGTGTCCCTTATCCTGGGTTAAAGGGGCACTTACGCCGGCATGGGGGTCACACCAGCTCCTAAGGAGCTTCACTTCCAACCTTCAGAATTGTAGCCTTAAGCTGTTCTGTGGTTTTTCATGCTGTTCGAAGTTACAGTATTAAAACTTGTTTTTCATTCATCCATTTGCTTGTCTTGTAGTCAAAAAGAAGCTGAACAGGTATTAGTAGATGCAATATTTCCCACCACTCAGTCAATGAAAGCATTTCATCCAGTAGAGATGTGGTCCATGGGAAGCGATGGACTTCACTAAGTAAAACTTTACTCATGTAGGTTTCTTGTGACACCATCATATTTAGGGAACAAGTGGATAAGAACAGGGAATCCAATTAGGTTGAGACAACTTTCTCTCACTTTACTTTGCTATGAGGAATTCTACTGTTAACAATAAACCTCTCCCACTAAAAACAGAAACACTAATACACACTTGCCACTTCCATCTGAATGAGCTCATTCTATCTGTTGGCAAACTGGTAGTTACAAAGCCAACTTTTCTGAAGTTTCTGATTCCTTAATCTCACTAGAAATAGCATAAGAAAAAAAATGTGCCGCACATCCGTTTTACATTACTACACAGCTACACATATAACTTAAATAATTGATGCCACTGAGATTATTTTATGCTTTAGCCTCCTTGAACTTTTATGAGGTCTCAACAATTCAAGCACATTTTAGTGAATAGTAGAAATTAATGTTCAACAATTTGTTAAACACAGGAGGAAAATGATGTCCCTCAACCAATGTCCTGATACTATGATTTTATTTGCATCTGCTTGGCGGAGGATGTGAATGGGTTGGATCCAGATTAAATTGGCAGTTGCCCCTTCCTGCTGCAGATCCCCTGCTTGTTATTCCCTTGGGTCTCCTAGCCCCCAGGATCAAGATTTCATGGAAATCAGTAGGCTGCAATGGGAATGGGGAGGAAGAAAAAGTCCATTATGCCATTGGAAAATTTAGCCTGGATAAAACCCAGTAGTCATTACTTTTGTATTCTTGGTGTTCAGCTGTAATCCTTCTTTGGCACTTTCTCCTTTAACACATCAGCCTGACACACACCAGCCTGAATACAGAAGGAAAAAGGCAGGGCTAGACATGAGTTCCCCCTCTTGCTCAACTGGCACGACTCCAGATTTTTTTTCTTAGAATGGATCAGGGGTAAGAGACAACTGGATGGCTTTGTTTTTACACTGAGGATGTTGTAACTGCAGAGGATTGGATAGTACACATGTCCACCGAGATGGGGGTGATGACGAGACAAAATTCCAGGGCAACTTGATAGCCTGTGAAATTGGGAAGGAGACATGATTGTTTTCCTATGATGTATAGGTTAGGTCTGGTTCGTGTGAGAAGGTCCCAGAGAGAATCTTTGTCTGGGTGCTCCATGGTGGTATTTGGCAGCAAGACAGGAATACTATGTAGAAGTCTTCTAGCTATTGAACAAAGTTATGCATCAGAACTGTGAGCATTTAATTTTAACTGGTGCGCACTCCCCAAGGAAGAGCCACTGGTGTAATAGTTATAGTACTGGAGTAGGATCTGGCAGAAGCTTCAAAACCCCACCCTACCATTGCTCTTCCTGGGTGACTTAAGGCCAGCCACTCTATTTCAGCCTCAAGCACCTCATAGAGTTGTTGTAAAGATAAAATGGGGAAAATACCTACCGTATTTTTCGCTCCATAAGACGCACCTGACCATAAGACGCACCTAGTTTTTAGAGGAGGAAAACAAGAAAAACAAGAAAAAATATATTCTGTGTCCCGCGATGGATCCCCTGGCAGGGATCGCGGGACGTAGCGCGGATGCCTCTCTCCCCTCCGCGGAGGGCCGCCCAGTCTCACCCGGCACAAACGGGGAAGGGAGGGAAGATTGGGGGAAGGCTGACGCCGGGGCCTGGGGGAGGCCGGGGCGGCAGGACGCAGGCTTACCCGCTCCCTCTCTCTCCTCTGCAGGACACCAGCCAGGAGGGGAAATGGGCAGAGACCCTCAGGTCAGCCACCGGGCGGGAACCGGGAGCCGCGTTGGAGGCAGCAAGCAGGCACAGGAGTGGGAAGGGCGCGGCACCCCCGCTGGCCTGCTGAGCGTCGGCCGGGCACGGCCAAGGGGAGGGCGGGGCCAGCAGCGCGTCCAGAGACCGCCGCCCAACCTGGAAGCAGGCGAAAGGGCCCGACCCTTATGGGCTCGGGGGCGGGGTTTGGAGGGGAGGCAACCTTATGAAAGGGAACCCCAGCAGCCTCCTCTCTGCAGCAGGGGGAAGCAGTGCTCCGCCGGACAGACCGCCGGACAGACACATTCACTCCATAAGACGCACAGACATTTCCCCTCACTTTTGAGAAGGAAAAAAGTGCGTCTTATGGAGTGAAAAATACGGTATATATACCATCCTGAGCCCCTTGGCAGAAGGTCAGGATAAAAATGCACATCATCATTAGATATTTACATAAAGCCCATAAAAGAACTATGTGGATGCATGGAAGTCTCAAATTCCTTTGCTAGATTTCTGTAGACTGATGGGTTATTGTTGCAAAATTCAGGCCAATCTTATTTTCGACACAAAGTCCATGCTTATTTTGGAGCCCCAGTATTTCCTCTGTGCACAATTGACTAGGCTGACTTTAGAATTTCAGCTAACTAGGTTGTGAAGCAGACTCATAGAGTTTTTTTGGGGGAAGACAATATCTTTGTCCAAATCACACTGTGCAGGGCAAAATTCATTGAGTGGCACTTTCTTCCCTCTCTCTCCTGCTGTATCTCACTCTGTGAGCTCCCCAAAATTTTTTACCTGATGGTCAAGAGATAAGGAGGGTTGCCATCTTTGAGTTGGAATATACCTGGAGATTTTGGGGGTAGAGCCTGGGTAGGGTGGGGTTTGGGAAGGGAGGGACCTCAGCAGGGTATAATACCATAGAGTTCACCCTCCAAAGCAGCTATTTTCTCCAGGGGAACTGATCGAGGTCAGCTGGAGATTAATTGTGAGGGATCTCTAGGTGCCACTTGGAAGCTGGAAACACTGTCAAGTGACCATCAACAATAGTGTGTGTGTGTGTGTGTGGGGAGGGGGGGACTGGAGATCTGTAGTAAAAGGGGGAGTCAGTAAAAATCAGGTTGCCCATCCTCAGCCAATAGAAGTGCTGTTACAGAGGCATAAGGGCCCCTACATGCTATAATGGTGTTGATGGTATGATGAATGATGAACCCATGGTATGATGAATACATTTAAATTTTGCATGTGTTTACTAAAAGCTGCTCCTCCATTGTTTGCCCAGTAATTAGGTCACTGCCTAACATTACACTTGACACATCATTCTTCTCTTTCACAGAAGTAAACTTTTGTAAGCTATATTTTTATTTTCTACCAATTTTGCTCATTTTAAAGCATTTTTGGGGGGTTACCTTCTAAGAAGAAAGAGAAGCATTTATGAAGCAGACTTTGTATCTCAGGTGAGAACAGAACCATAGTGTAGGTGGTGAAAGATATGTTAATGAGCCAGGAATTGTTCATTGGAATGTAACCTTGAGCAAAATCGTTTGGCTTCGTGGTGCTGTATTCATAATTCTTTAGACACGGAAGCTATTTCAGCTTTATAATGAGACCATTAACGATCACAAGAACATGTGGCAGGTTTTGCAAACCAAGTGAAATCATGAAAGAAGCTTCTTCTGCTATTTCACATATTGAAATCTATGCCTAAATTATAAACAGTTTGCATAACTGGTCACGCTGACCTCTACCATTCTGTGACAGCAGTAGTAGATTGATTCCAATATAAAAAGAAATCTGAGCAAGAAAAGGTGATGACTTGTATCCAATGGAGATATTCTATGGACTGAAAAAATTCTGTCCTTGGAGCACAACTTTATGGCCTCCTCGGTCCCGCAGCCGTAAATACCATCTGGAGCAGCATGGGGCTTTTATGGAGCTGCAACAGAAAAGGAGAGGCAAAAAATCATGTTTCAAGGACATAAATCATTCCCTCCTTAGAAATGTTGCATTGGATTCAAGCCCTTAGTCTTGTAAGACTTTCCAGTGATTTTTAAAACTTCTTATATCACCATATCCCAATCACTGGAAATCTTGCTCAGCTTTCCTGTCCTTTTCCCTTCATACCCCCCCTCCCAACACTGAGTACATTTTCTCAACTTAAGCCTACCTTTGCAGATCAAGGGCTAGACTGTTAGACTGTTCCATTCATTTTTAAGCAAACAAAAACTAAGGTTTTGGTATAGCTGAATGTTTAGAAGAGTGATTTCTTTTTCCTGCAAGTGGAATCATACTTGCTTTCATGACTGAATGTCCAACCACAGTAAGTAGGGTTGCCAGGTCCCTCTTCACCACCGGCAGGAGGTTTTTTGGGTGGAGCCTGAGGAGGGCAGGGTTTGAGGAGTTGAGGGACTTCAATGCCATAGAGTCCAATTGCCAAAGTGGCCATTTTCTCTAGGTGAACTGATCTCTATCGGATGGAGATCAGTTGTACTATAACTCCAGCTAGTACCTGGAGGTTGGCAACCCTAATGGCAAGAGAGTATCAGAAGACTGAGTGACCCCCCCAGTGCCAAAAATACAAGAAGTGCAAGCATGCACAAACAGGACTCCGTAATGCTGCGAGTAACACTGCCATCCTAAACAGAGTTATAGCCTTTTAACTCCATTGGGTTTAGAAGGATGTAACCACGTTTAGGATTGCACTGGGAGTGTTTTATATGGCAGTGACAGGTGATACCTGGATCAAATGTATGTGCATTGTTTTGAAGGCAGCTGCAACCAGTACAACACAAGGAAACGGAACATTATGGGATGCTGCTGAAATTAAAGATAATGGTCACTGCATGTACTGTTGAATAATGAACTGATGACTGTGTACTGGCCGACTGTTGATTACATTATAAACTGATGATGTTTTGATTGACGAACTGCATTAAGATGAGCTCTGATGGATAATCCATGCTTTGGTACCAATAGACTTTAGTGACAGAATATAAAGTAATGAATTGATAGATGCAAATTTATGTAATCCCCATCCCTCCCCAGTGGTCTGCGATTTGATTTAAGGGTGCCTTGGAAATTTTTAAGCCATTCCATGGTTATCCTAGTGAATGATTTCATTATTACATTATTGCTAATTAATGGATGGTAATTGTTGAGATGATTTTTTTTTAAAAAAAATACAGACTCAATCGAAAACAATATTAACCATAATGGCCAATAATACTGAAAGACATCTTCCATTGATGATGGTGTATTCAGAATGAAATTGCTAATGTATGGTAGATAAGAATGCAAAAAATGGATCACTCATTATTTAGAAAGTATATCATCCCACTGATGAGTAAAGTCTGAAACTGAGAAAAGAAAGAACTACAGAAAATATTAACAATAAAACAATTGTCTTTATTAACAAGAAATAGTAAATGATTTACCGTACAATCCTGAATGGGGGGGGGGCGGAGCTGATGAGGAGGCAGTGTGACCCCGTACACCAGCATAAGTGCCACTTGCATCGTCCAAACTGTCATGGATGCTGGCACTGGGGCACTTACACTGGTGCAGGGGGCACCATGTGGCAGCGCAAGTGTTGGGCACCAGCGCTGCCTCCCCGGCAGTATTTGTCAAGCTCATAATGTCAGGATCAGGCGTCTGTCCCTAGCATCCCATAAGCAAACTCATCCAGGCAGGTAGTCCTGAAGCAGTAATACTTTATTAGGAGCAAAAAGACAGATTACAGAACTGACTGCTTACCAGCAGGTAAGGCTGGTAATGGCGAAACATTGGCAGGTTACATGTTTAAAAGCATTACAGGCTACGATGGTAAACATGGCGAAGCATCCCCGAGATAAGCTATTCCCAGGACAAGGAAGAGCAAAGCTGTACACAGAGTTTACAGGCATGGGAACCAAGGACTTGGTGTGTAACCAGAAGCTGGCCTGCTCATGTCAAGAGCCTTTACCCCTGCTAGCAGCAAAGGCCTGACACATGTGCTCGCAAAGGTGTCCAGGAGGGGCGTCTTGGGGCGGTCCCAGGAGCAGTGTTGCCTTTAGGCAGCTTCCAAAGCTTTTTTGAGGCCGGGAACACCCCCTTTAGCTGGCATGAAGTTATGCCTGTTAAAAAGCAGGCGTAGCCCCGTGAAACTCTATTGAGAGTGTCAAGGGGCTTGGGGGGGGATTTTTAATTCCCCATTGCACCGCAGCAAGCTGCTCTGGAGATGGTGTGGCTACGCCGTCCCTGAGCACAGTGTACGTGCTTAGGATTGGGCTGCCCCATTCATTCATATTCATTAAGGCCTCTGAAGACAGGATCAAAACAGAAGGGAAATGGAGGCAGAGCGTATGAGAGGACAAAGATGCCAGATTAGAACACTATTGGATGCGTCAGAAGAAAGAAAAAAACTTGCATCTAGAGGAATAAATATCAGCAGGTGGTGTAAGGTTATATTGAAGAAACAGTACATGGCTATATTAATAACAAAAGGGGGTGAAATCACCATTTATTTTCAATGATATTATAATCCAAATATATCAAACTACAAATGTTACTCAGTCCATACAAACTTTATTCCCCAAGTGACTATTTGTAGTGATTCATTTTCAGAGTTAAATCAAACCGTAAAGATTATTGTGTCTGCAACCATTTTCTCAGTACTTTTGACTGGGCTTCTGTACAAAATGATATCAGTAATAGGTAATAATGTTTAAATATTTTTCTCTCTAAGAAGAAATAGCACTGGAGAAGAAAAGTAGAAACAGCAGCACCGAACCTGGGATTTTTTACATGCAAAGCATTCACTTTACCACTGAACTGTCTTCCTTGTTCAGATGCCTGTTAACATATTCTTTCTTTGTAGCACAGTTGCTGTCATGGCTTCAGAAAGACTAGGACAGTGGAAATGGAGGGATGTAACAGAAATTAGTGGCAAAATAGCTTCTCATGAAGTATGCTGACCATCAATTGCCATTACTTTCTAGAACACCTTCATAAAATATTTACTTATGCGAGTAACATTTAATATACCCGAGAGAATCTTTTTAAAAGGTTTCCAGCCATCTAAATTGTGCCTCCTGGTAACTTCCTAGTGTCTACCAATGATCTGCACTGTAGAAACGTATCAATTTATATTGCAGTTCTCAGTTCACTTATTCATTTAATCCGGTGGCATTGCTCTGGAATAATGGCTGGAGGATGGCTGTTCCGCTTACCTTATTTTAGTACAGTAATAATGGCTTCCTCCTTTAAATTGGATTAATTGAAACAATGCCAACCTGGGAACTACAATAATCTAATCAGCCTGTTTCACTGACAGACTTAACAAGCTTTTAATTGCCAGTTGCTGAAGTACTTCCTTACTATGGCGCAAAGTTTATCTGTTTTGCTAGAATACCAGACTTGTAGCTGACTTCACAGCTGTAAAGGTTGGCTTGTATGGTCAAGCGCCAACAGTGTAACAATAGTTGACTATGAGTAGGGTTGCCAGGTCCCTCTTCGCCACCAGCGGGAGATTTTTGGGGTGGAGCCTGAGGAGGGGG
The DNA here is from genome assembly GCF_029931775.1 of Euleptes europaea. Taxonomy (NCBI): domain Eukaryota; kingdom Metazoa; phylum Chordata; class Lepidosauria; order Squamata; family Sphaerodactylidae; genus Euleptes; species Euleptes europaea. Next base: position 28,578,119 of record NC_079316.1, on the reverse strand, counting down.
GGTTTGGGGAGGGGAGGAACTTTAATGCCATAGAGTCCAATTGCCAAAGCGGCCATTTTCTCCAGATGAACTTATCTCTATCGGCTGGAGATCAGTTGTAATAGCAGGAGATCTCCTGCCACCACCAGGAGGTTGGCATCCCTAACTATGAGAAGTATCTCTGGCTCTACACGCCACTGTAAACTTTTCAGTATGAAGTGAGCTGAAGCCCACAAAGATCAAATCCTGCTCATGTTTGACATATTTACATCAAGACGGGAACTGGCAAAACAAGTCATGAGCAATGCTACTCATCTGCTAGGGCCAGAACTTGTCATTTTGCCACAGCTTTTTTTAAAATTTTGCCATCAAGTCACAGCTGACTTGTGGTGACCCTGTAGGGTTTTCAAGGCAAGAGACTTTCAGAGGTAGTTTCAGAGCCATTGCCTGCCTTGGTGTCACCCTGTTTATTCCTTGGAGGTCTCTCATCCAAATACTAGCCAGGGTCAGGGCTGAGAGTGTGTGTCTGACCCAAGGTCACCCAGCAAGCTTCCATGGCACAAGTGGGAATTATAACCTGGGTTTCCCAGGTCCTAGTCTGACACCTTAACCACTACACCATGCTGGCTCCTTCAAATAACAAAGAATGGTCATCTGCTTTTTATCTTGCAAAGTGTTTTCAGCTGTACCAAAGGCTAAAAACAGACCAATGCAATTTTCCCAGGTTGCATGGGTCCAGACCCATGCAGAAAGCTCTGAGGGGACTTCCAATGGATCAGAGTCCAGTAAGGGGCTAAAGCAGAGTAGCAATCATGATGGAGAAACTGCAGACAGGATCCTTTAAGAAACATAGGCAGGGAGACTATCGACAGCCTGTAGGCAGAAGCAGATAACCATGCATGCAGGCCTGTGTTTTGCTCAGGCAGATCCACTGCTGAAGCCAACATGGGTCCCCAGCTGAGGAACGGAAGGGAGGGAGAACAACAGCAGCTATGAAGTTGAACACCTTGCTTTTAGAGAGCATGGGGAGAAGAGGGAAGGAAAGATCCACAAAAGCTGACAGGCACTGAAGGCATGATTTCCCAAGATCAAGGAGGACTCCCCTGGTTGGATCACTCCCCTGGTTTGGTGGCCAGCAACATGGAAAAGAAAATGGATGAAAGAAGGAAATTCCTGTCTTACAAAGAGGCTAAGGGGTTGAGGCAAGTGGTGGCAACTGTTCCAGGGCCCTAGGGAATCAAATGTAGTTGACTGTGGAAACCATCCTGGGGGCAGGACGTAACAGCCAATTTTCTGACATTGACACAGAGATACAAAGACGTTTCCTCTAGATATTGCTGAATCAGGGAATAAATTTGGAAGCTGGAAAAACAATAGTCAGCTGAATTGCACAAAATGTTCTCTTGTTTTGATTCTCAGGTAGAGACTAATAATTTTGGTGGGGAGAAAAAAATCCTGCTTGCAGTGTTCTATCACTCTGCCTGTGTTCATCCATAACACAGGGGTGGGGTGGGGACTGTAAATGAAGTGAAAGAACTGAAAGGTGCGAAAAAGTGCACACCCAGAGAGCTCTGTACAAAATTTGGAAATGATAAACCAAAACAAAATTATGGATCAGTTCTATGTCAGAAAACAGATCAGATAACTGAAAATTCCAAAATTAGGGGAGAAATTTGAGCAGGGAGAAATTTAGAGTCATCCCTTAATAGTTTAAGCTCTGGAGACCAAGTCCTATGAGGAAAGGTTGAAGGAGCTGGGTATGTTTAGCCTGAAGAGAAGACTGAGAGGGGATATGATAACCATGTTCAAGTACTTGAAGGGCTGTCATATAGAGGAGGGTGCCGAGTTGTTTTCTGTTGCTCAAGAAGGTCGGACCAGAACCAACGGGTTGAAATTAAATCAAAAGAGTTTCCGTCTAGACATTAGGAAGAATTTTCTAACAGTTAGAGCGGTTCCTCAGTGGAACAGGCTTCTTTGGGAGATGGTAAGCTCTCCTTCCCTGGAGGTTTTTAAGAAGAGGTTAGATGGCCATCTGTCAGCAATGCTGATTCTGTGACCTTAGGCGGATGATGAGAGGGAGGGCATCTTGGCCATCTTCTGGTCACTAGGGGCATGGAGGGGGGAGGTAGTTGTGAATTTCCTGCATTGTGCAGGGGGTTGGACTTGATGGCCCTGGTGGTCCCTTCCAACTCTATGATTCTATGATTCTAGGTTTTAGCTGTGTTCAGTCATACAGTATCAACCTCTTGGTAGTCTCCAGATGACAGATCAGTTCTCCTTGAGAAAATGGCAGCACTGGAGTGCAGACTCTATGGTATCACATCCCTGCTGAGACCTCTCCTCAAACTCTGCTCTCCCCAGGAACCTCCACCAAATTTCACAAGCTGGAGTTGGCCATCCTAATATAAGAGAGAGTTTGATTGTGCAGATGCAAATATAAATGAATATGTGTAGTGAGCCCTTATGTGTATTTACTAATACATGCATTGGTATCTCCATGGTCAGATCCCTCTTTTTTTGCTGCATTCCTGATCATATGGAGGTGCCTAGACATGTACAACTATACACATGTTGGAGCAGAGGATTTGCTGTTGCACAGCTGTCTGGATACAGGACCAATGGGCATGTTCCTGCTCATCTCAATGTGTCTGAGGCATGTAAGATTATGAACAACTGAACAGAGCTGTTTGTCTAAACAGGAGCTACTATTTCCAAATGCCAAAATAACATCCCATTTGAAGAAGAAGAGTTGGTTTTTATATGCCGACTTCCTCTACCACTTAAGGAAGAATCAAACTGGCTTCCAATCACCTTCCCTTCCCCTCCCCACAACAGATACCCAGGGAGGTGGGTGGGGCTGAGAGAGCTCTAAGAGAACTGTGACTAGCCCAAGACCACCCAGCTGGCTTCATGTGGAGGAGTGGGGAAACCAACCCAGTCCACCAGATTAGTCCACCAGATTAGCATCCTTCATGTGGAGGAGTTGGGAATCAAACCCGGAGTCCACCACTGCAAACCACCACTCTTAACCACTACACCACATTTGGATGTTCACTAATAATAATTGTGGAAAGTGTGGCTGAAAAGCTGTTCCATCTTGGCAGGACCATGCAACTCACACCTGCGCTGAAACAATGACCTTAAAAAGGTGGCTGATGTACATGGCAGAAGCATTAAAATGACAAGACCATCTTCATACAAACTACCATTAACAATAAAACAGTGATTATTATTTTTTTGTGATAGCGACAGCTTGTTAAGAACAGCTAGTGCCAGCCTCTTACCTCGTTTTTTCTCAGGTAGACAAGAGATCACACATCTGATGGAAACAGTAATGACCTTCAGGCTGGACTACTATGACCTAGCACTTGTTAATTCCAAAGAAAAATCCTACGAGTTCCCCAAGACTTCTTTTTCAGCCGATTGTGTCGATGTTAATTGACTTTAGATGGAGACCCATTTTTTTCTTAAGCATTCAGCTCCTCAGCCAATTGTACATCCTGGTTTCTCTTCCAGTGTTTATTTGTGCATTACAGTTTTCATTTGTGTCAGCTCCCAAGTGAATCCTCGATTCCTTTTGATTGTGCTACAAATCTCTCATTTTTATTATTTGCGTCATCTGTTTCGTGTTAGTCTGTTTGCAGAGAACTGAGCCATCACATATTTTGACAAATATAGAAGGGAGATGCGCTCCAGGCTCCCCCCCCCCCAGAAAAGAGATATTTTTGTTGGCTTTTTATGATTAACACATTTTATCATGGTTTAAGAGCCTGTCTTATATTCAGTAAAGAGATTTTTCTGTCAAAAAGAATTATTTTCTAAAACCGGGGAAAAAAAGCTACAGGTTTATGTGTTTGAAGTTGCTTAATATATTTTATCATTGTGAGGTTAATGAGTATTATACTGTCAAAATGTTGACAGGTGCCATTCACTCTGTGTTTTTCCAGAAATTTAGCTTGTTCCATGATGTGTGAATCAGTCATTAGAGAGGAAAGAATTAAATGATAGCACTTGCTTGCTAGGCACTATTAGGCAACGTGCGTGGCATTTTTAGCTAACTAAAAAAAACCCACTATTTCTTCTTTCCCTTTTCTGAAAGACCCCATAAAAAGGTAAAGGTAGTCCCCTGTGCAAGCACTGGGTCATTATTGATCCATGGAGTGACGTCACACCCCGACGTTTACTAGGCAGACTTTGTTTATGGGGTAGTTTGCCATTGCCTTCCCCAGTCATCTGCACTTTTCCCCCAGCCCATAGCCTCACCTTTTTTTCTGGTTTTCTTCTCTGCTTCCTACCCCCAACAGCCAACCTACATTCATCTGCCCCTTTGTCTTCAGGTTTCTCTCTCTCTGCCCCCCTCTCCAGCAGCCTCTGTCTAGGAAAACTTTAGCTCAGTTGTGTGGTGCTGGCCACTGGGCCAGGTCCACTTGATGATAGGGAACCAGCAAGGACTTGTGTGTGGGGCACCTCATTTCCCCCAATATCAGCCTCCCTACATTATTTCCCCTTTCCTATGTTCTGACCACAACAACCCATTTTCCCTGTCTCATTCTCACCTTCTCAGCCATTCACCAAACTCCCTTTTATCTCCCACCCATCTTCAGGCTTAGTTGTGTCATGCAAGTCAGGTGGTATCAAGTCACCCAAAGGTTGCTGCCAGGCCTAGGATTGCCAGCCTCCAGGAGGGACCTGAAGATCTTCCAAAATGACAGCTGAACGCCAGATGACAGATATCTGCCCCTCTGGAGAAAATGGTTGCTCTGGAGGGTGGACTGTATGGCATTATATTGAGCTGAGGCCTCTCCCATTCCCAAACCCCACCATTCTTAGACTCAACCATAAAATTTCCTGGAATTTCTCAGCCTGGAAATGGCAACCCTAGCCAGGCATGGCCCCAATGAGTCCTCCCTCAAAGGCTAAAATAGGCCTAGAAAGGGCCTTGTCCTCTCCCCCTGCCTTTTACTGACATAACCAAGCCTGGTAGTTGCCTAGCAACAGCCACTGAGGAAACCCATTGCTTAAAGCTACAGGTGCTCCATTTTTCATTTTGGGTTTTTAAAGCCCCCCAGTGTATTTTTTTTTATTTCACATTTTTCTGCAAACCTAGGGCATTGTTCAGGTTTCTAGAAATATCTGTCTTGCCCATTCACTGCTCCAGTTTCTGGATTTAAGTATCCTCAGATTTGGCCAGCTTCATTATTAGTATATAGATGATATCATTTAACAATACCCCATACCCGTACAAAAAATCTATGTCTATTTATTTCTCCAGAACCAATTTGGTGGCATGGCAAGCTACTGTCCAGAAGCTAAAAAGCAACTTGACGGTACTTAACACACACAGGGAAGGTAGTAATAAGAGGAATACAAAGCATGGGACTAAAGGATCCTGATTCTAGCTCCATTGACTACTGATACAGAGTTCATTCTGCGGCTCTCAGAGGCCAGCTTCCATGGAGCAAGCAAATACCGCTGATAAATACAGGGGGGGGAAACATTTGCATCTATGTGTGTAAATAGTGGAGTTGCTTTATCTAAAACATCGGTTGCAGCCTAAACAATGCCTTCTGCTAATAAAAGCTTATTACAAAATCCCATAAACCTCTCTTTACCATTTGTCAATATTTGGTTTACATGGGATGCCTGAAATAATTAGGAAGGGAATCAAAGGCTTCTGTTGCCACTGAATCATCAAGAGATCGGTGAAAAAGCACTGAAGGACACGACACAAAACGAGTAATGATGTACTTGAGGGAAGTGCACTTTGGTAGCACACACAGTAAACTGACCAAGAAAGAGCACATCATTTACATAAGGACTGACTCAAGAGTGAGCCTCTTATTTGTTGCTAGTTTAATTAACTTTTTGTTTAAGTCATGAGATTAACCCTTAAGACACAGCAGTAGGAAATGCAAATGTCAAGACAAGGACTTGATCTAGGGGTGTGCATTCCGGAATTCCCAAGCCAAAAATACATAAGAAAATCATTGTTGAGGGTTGTCACTGTGGACTAGTTACACAAATCTGGGATGCTTAGGCATTAGGAAGCATGGACACACAGCGAAAAAATCTATGTTTTGTGTGTTTGTGTGTATGTGTTTAGCTGCTTACCAGCAGCAGCAGCAGCAGCAGCAGCAGCAGCAGCAGCAGGAGGAGGTTTCTTGTTTTTCTTTGATTCTCCAAATTTCTCAGGCAGTGGCCCAGGGAAGGCGGCTTCAGCTGGCACAAGTCAGGCACAGGGCCTGGCAGATCTGTGAGTTTGGCTGGCTCCTCCTTATTCCCTCCCTCCTTTGTGGGAACGGGGCATTTTTAATTCTGCTTATAGGCTGGTTGGGGGCACCATGTTCAGGTGCCCATAGAATTGGATCCCTTGGTCCAACTCACCGGAAACCGTGGTGAGTCTTTAAATTAGACGGATGACTATGTTCTCTACAAATTTGGTGCCATTATAAAAAGAGCTGTCCCAGAGCTTCTAATTGGTTCCATATCGAAAATAATGGTCCTGAAAATCTGGAACTTGAAAAGAAACAAACAAACACAACAACAACAACAACAAAAAACACAGATGTGAAACCTGAACCAATAATGTTGTACCTGAAAATCAGCTGTCACAGTTTCTCTATTGACTCCCAGATCTGAAATTATTACAATTTTTTTCTTGGTGCACACCTCTTGCTTCATCCACTCAGAGTCCCTGCAGAAGTTCATGGAAATTAACAGCAGATGCACAAAAATATTCCATTCCAATGAGGCTTGAGCAAGAGAACTTCCTTATGCTAAAAAGTACTTGTGTCCTCCTGGCAGTAACAATATCAATCATCTCTCGAGCGTTGTCCAGTATGCTCTAATCTTTTTTTTTAAAGTATATATTTTTTCATATTTAATTCATTTGAGATACTGTCCTATTTTATTACCTTGAGGATTCAGATAGACTTTGGTCTAAAGTGGTCTTTTAGGCTTTTACAAAAGCAAAAAAACGGCAGTCTTGTGACATAATAAAGAATAATAACAGGTTGACTCAGAAGTAAGTTCCATCTTATTTGACCAGGCTTATTCACAGGAAAGCATTCTTGGGATTACAGTCCTATTATAGCAAACACTTTCATCAAAAGCATGAACTGAATCCTCATTTAGTACATTGATTAGCAGCAGTAGCAGCAGAAATATGTGAGTATGCAGAGAGAAAGGGATAGAGAGGAGAATAGTAACCTGTATAGTTTCATTTTTAATGTCTGAAAGTTCTTCCTCCCTACTGCAACTGTGTCTACAATTTAGGGTTGCCAACATCCAGGTACCAGCTGGAGATCTCCTGCTAGTACAACTGATCTCCAGCCAATAGAGATCAGTTCACCTGGAGAAAATAGCCGCTTTGGCAATTGGACTCTAGAAGTCCCTCCCCCCCCAAACCCCGCCCTCCTCAGGCTCCACCCCCAAAACCTCCCATGGTGGCGAAGAGGGACCTGGAAACCCCACTACAATTATTGTCTATAGAAAATGACATTTTGGCCACCCAGGTGATCTGCTTTGTCTATGGTTGAGCCAGCCCTGAGCTTAATACTCGAAATTATCATCCGAAAAATATAACAAGCTTTTCAACGTTGTCAAAGCCCAAATATTGACCTGCGATGTTTTCTTTCTCAGTGGCAGAGCAAGTATCTCATCTTAATTGCAAATCACAGTAAAGTATCATCTTATGGGATTACTATGTGAGTAAAGCTGTGCGTGTAATTAGCATCTGTTCTCCTGTGATAAGGAATGTTTGGCTTCCTTTAATACTAATAAAAATGCCTTCTGTGAAATATCAAAAACTAAACAGCCTTGTATTGTTTTTGCTAATCACCACAGCTTTGCTTTTTAAGGATGAGAAGAGTGAGGGAAGCCGCTGCTATCTGAGTCCTGAGTCGGCTGTTTTGATTTCCTGTTGTGAGCAAACAAGATGAAAGGTCAGAAAGGGGCCAGAGAAAAATCAAGGCGCTTGGGCTCCAGAAAAACACATTTGGGTTAAGAGGATAAGGGAAGAAAAATAATCAAACTCATTAGAAAACTTTATCATTTATTAACTGGATTTCAAGCTGTACTGGAGAATATCCTCGAGTCATGTCTGAAAGTTATTAGAATGTTGTCTTGTCAAAGAAACCAAGGAAGAGCTCCAAAAAGTGCGAAGATTTTAACCTGACCACAAATCAAAAGAATAAAACGTTAAGGAAGGGGGGACCCTTCTAGGACAATGGTTAGGGTTGCTAGCTCCAGTTTAGGAAATACCTGGAGATTGGGGATGGGTGGGTGAAGTGTAAGGAGGGTGGGGTTTGGAGATGGGAGGGACGTCAGTGCTATAAAGTCCAATTGCCAAAGTGGCCATTTTCTCCAGGGATCTCTGTCACCTGGAAATCAGTTGTAACAGTGGGATATCTCCAGCCACCAACTGGAGGCTGGCAACCCTAACAATGGTGCACATTTGGTTGAGCAAAAATATCAGTTTGGCAAGCAACTCCTCCTGACCTCATTGGTCTGGCATGGATAGGAAAGGTACTCTAAAAAACCGGAGAGGACAGGAAGGTCTGCTAATTTTGCTACCATACCATGAAGATACACTGGCGTGTGTGAAATAAGCATCCTGATCATGCTGCACCGGTGTAAACACAGAGCTAGAGTAGCTGTGCCATCCTAGGTGCCAGAAATGGGAAGTGCTGGGGTGTTTCATGGAAGCACCAGGACACACTAGGCATCCTAAGCCCCCAAAGTCCTGTCCCCAGCACTGATTTAATATTATGCAGGTGAAAATACTGCTGTAAGTATAAACACTCCCATTGAATGTGGCAAATATAAATCCTCCCAAACAAATTCACTTTGTCTGAGAGCTCTCCTAGATATTGTACAATCTCCAGCCAGGAAGCCCATATCTCAGGTAGGTCATGCAACACAGGGCTGCATCTCTCTAGCCTCATTTCTTGCACACACAGAGCAAACATGGTGGGACTTGGGTGATGAGCAGGGTTGCCAGCTTTGGACTGGGAAACACCAGGAGATTTTTGAGGTGGAGCCTGAGGACAGTAGGGTATGGAAAGGGGAGGGACTTCAATGCCATAGAGTCCAATTGCCAAAGTGGCCATTTTCTCCTGGGGAACTGATCTCTGTCGCCTGGAGATCAGATGTTGGTTCTTTCCAGGCATGGCTAATATACACACTTCACTGGCACAGCACCCATTCTCAGTGGGTATCATGCCTATTGAAATGGACTCTGCTGATGGTGTTAATGGGCTCTCTAATGCACACCATTTCGTAGTTTTATTTTCCTTTCAGTCTCGTTGCTGGGAGAGCATAGGATGACAATTAAGGTACGCTGAAGTTAGCAAGCCACCAGTGGTGTTAAGGCTATAGAAATTTCCTGGTCATGGATGACCAGATTCAAGGGTAAGGGGGAAATTCTACTGTAACTAACACATTTGTTGCAGCTACACTCTATACACTGTTGCATCTATTATTGAGCTTGGGGTCTCTAGGTAAAGATCAAGGTAGTCCCCTGTGCAAGCACCAGGTCATTACTGACCCATGGGGTGATGTCACATCCCGACATTTACTAGGCAGACTACGTTTATGGGGTGGTTTGCCATTGCCTTCCTCAGTCATCAGCATTTTACTCCCAGCAAGTTGGGTACTCATTTTACCAATCTCGGAAAGATGGAAGGCTGAGTTAACCTTAAGCTGGCTACCTGAAACTGACTTCCGTAGGGATCAAACTCAGGTCGTGAGCAGACCTCTAGTGGAAATATAATTTGTACCCCTTTCCCAGTCACCCTACTTCTCTGTCTAGTCCATTCAGGGCATATCCACAATTGGAGATGCAATGAATTTCTTGGGAGAAGACATTCTTAAACAAATGTAATTTCAGAGGGTAGCAGTGTTGGTCTGCAATAGAACAGTTAGATTCAAGTCCAGTAGCACCTTAGAGATTTTTAGGGTTTACCTGAAATATTGTTGAAAATCTTGTTAGTATCTAAGGTGCTACTGGACTCGAATCTAGCAAACAAACATTCCTAACTCCAAGTTTGCTTGCTGAGTTGCTACAACAGTATTCCTGATTGTGGATGCTGATGGCTATAGTTAATTTTTCTGGGGTGATCACATCCTGAACTACTGATAATGCAAATGTACTTTACCCATTACCACACAGGCAATGCAGGGCATACCTGGATTGTGTACAGTTCAGGGCCTAATCTCCGGGTAGGCATGACCTAGATTGGGCATTTATCCATGCATGAAAAAGTCTGCCAAAATCATGAAGTGGCATCATATCTAGAGTGTTCAATCAATTGAGGAGAAACAGTAAAATATGCAATCGTAGAAATTATTTACTAGCCCATTAAATAGTAATTCTTGGGCAATGTGATTCTAATTCCTTTGTGTTCAGATGACTGTGTTTGTCATAACTGTTTACTACACAAAAGAGCTGATCAAACAATACACACAAATGAAACAAATCATCTAAGAAGTGATATTTGAAAACCCTGCTTGATCCAATAAAGGTTACTTACTAGTATATTGCTCTGTATATAAAACAGCTCAGAGTAAGTCCACTTAATCCACTGACAAATATCAGGGGAGGAAGTTGGGAAGAGTCTGCAAGGTTGCTAGCCATAGCTGAGTTGCATCTGGGCTGAATATATTCTCTTTTGCTTGCAGGTATTTATGTTTGGGCATGTCCAGAAGAAGAAGAAGAGGAGGAGTTGGTTTTTATTAGGGTTGCCAGGTCCCTATCCGCCACCGGTGGGAGGTTTTTGGGGCACAGCCTGAGGAAGGTGGGGTTTGGGGAGGGGAGGGATGTCAATGCCATAGAGTACAATTGCCAAAGTGGCCTTTTTCTCCGGGTGAACTGATCTTTATCAGCTGGAGATCAGTTGTAATAGCAGATCTCCATATAGTACCTGCAGGTTGGCAACCCTAGTTTATATACCCCACTTTTTTCTACCTTTAAGGAGTCTCAAAGCAGCTTACAATTGCCTTTCTTTCCTCTCCTTTTGTGAAGTAGGTGGGGCTGAGAGAGTTCGGAGAGAACTGTGACTAGCTCAGGGTCACCCAGCAGGCTTCATGTGGAGGAGAGGAGAATCAAACCCTAATTAGAGACTGCTGCTCTTAACAACTACACCACGCTGACTCTCAGAGGCGTGGGCCCATGAATGAGCCAAAGGGTCGGAGTGTCAGGTACTCCAGCCAACCTGGGCAATTCCCAAAAAGCCACTCACTCAGACAGTCAAGTCAGAAGCAGGTAGACTTTATTGAAGAAGCATCAGGAATAGCTAAGGTAACTTGCAGTTTCAAAGCTGCTAATGACGGGCAAGACTACAAGGCATAACTTAAAGCATGATTACACGATTACATCACAGGTGCAGGTTCAAACGGCCTGGGAAATGGATAGATAATGGGGCATGGCAGGAAGGAGGGAGACAGGAGCCTAAACACAACACTGCTCATTAGCTACTCAAGGTCGGGGCGAAGGGAGGGGGAAGGAACAAGGAGTGGGAATCACAGAGCAAATGAACATCAAAGCAAAAATGCGACACTGTCCGAGATATGGGGCCTGGAAGAGGTTCCCCCCCCCAAATCGCCCACAGTGACAGGAATAAAGCCACTTAAAGCACATTGACGCTTTTCCGCAGCTCCGGGGGGGCATTTTTGGGGATAGAAGTCTCAAACTTTCAGGGTAGCTTCAGATGAGACTTCTTGCAAGAACCCCCAAGTTTTGTAAAGATTAGGTCAGGGGGTCCCGAGATATGGGGCCCAAAAGGGGTCCCCCCTTAATGTGCATTTTTATTCCATTTACAGCGCACATTCAAGCCACTCCGTGGCTGCAGGGGGCGCATTTTTGGGGGTGTAGCCCCCAAACTTTCAGCGTAGCTTCAGATGAGGCTTCTTGCAGCCACAGAATGGCTTGAATGTGTGCTGTAAATTGAATAAAAATGCACATTAAGGGGGGACCCCTTTTGGGCCCCATATCTCGGGACCCCCTGACCCAATCTTTACAAAACTTGGGGGTTCTTGCAAGAAGACTCATCTGAAGCTATGCTGAAAGTTTGGGGGCTGCACCCCCAAAAATGCGCCCTCCAGAGCCATGGAAATGAGCGAATGTGCACACACACACCCCACGGGGATTTCTCTCTCACACAAACAGATACTCTCTCTTTCTCTCCCCGGGCCACGCAGCAGCTGGGCTCACGTGCTCGCGACTGATTGGCCAGAAGAAGACCCTGCTTGGCCACCGATTGGCCACGGGAGAATGCTGCTTACTAACTGACGGTTATGCTGCTGTGCCGAACCCTGAATTTTCCAAATTTATTTGCCAAACACCCTGAACTCGCCGAATTCAGCTCCCCGTTTTCCAGCCTTTTTTGAGTTTGGTTCCATCCGAACTAAAAACCGCCGAATTGGGGGAAATTTGGCTGTTTTTTGGTTCGGGACGAACCGAATCGACAGCCCTATTTGCAAGACTTGAGTAAGATGTTTAATGATAGGATGTCTGGAGGTCATTAATTCATAGGGTCACTATAAGTCAGAAGCGGCTTGGCTGCACATAACACACAAGTGTGCACAATATTGCAGCCTTTGTCCATAAAAGAATATTGGATGCATTTCACATTTTGTCTTCTTCAGCAGTTAGTTGGTAATGTAGCAGATTTGGCCTCCATTTTGAACAAGCTGTTCTTGATTCTGCCCCGATGTGGATGGCCCAGGCTAGAGCGATCTCATCAGATCTCAGAAGCTAAGTAGCCCTTGTTCGCAGTGGCAGGCAATGGCAAACCACCTCTGTTCATCTCTTGCCTTGAAAACCCTACGGGGGGTTGCCGAGTCTGCTGCACTTTTCACCATCATTCTTGATTCCATGAGAATATAGGTCACAACTAAGGAACCGAGGTCCTATACGTAGTCAAATTGAGTTTTCTGATATTACTTTTGAGATCATGGAAATGGTTATCCCACTTCAGAAAGTACTTGACCCCATCCATTACTGATTTATGTGTGTTATTGATCTTATTGTGTTGGTTCATGAACAGCTGGGACTGGTCCACACTCAGTCTGATTATTCTTTTACTAGATTACTTTCACCAGTGCTATATGTTCTGATAACACACAAACAGCTGCCCACAGGCTTGGAGAAAATGTCTTTTTAAAAAGGGCACGCTGGGATGTTATTTTCCAGGTGATGCTATTTACCTCGATGCCAGGAAAAGCTTCACTTGCCTGTTTGCACAGGTTAAGCTTCTAATATCATGCTTCAAGCATCTGACAAAATGCAATCATGAAAGATTTTGCCACAACAAATTTATTTGCACAGATTAAGCTTCTATTAAAGGGACAGTATATTTTCCTTCAGGCCAGTTGGGCACTCTACAAAACTATCTATGTCTGGCCTTTCTTCATATTTTCTCCCCCTTCTTCCCTTCTGCCAAGTTATTGTGAAACCCTAGGAACACTTTCCTGAAACTAAGCCCCACTGGACAGACCTGAGCTGGATTCTCAATAACCCTATTTAGGATTTCTCTCTTAATATAACGTTTCAAGCATCTGACAAAGTGCGATCATGAAAGCTTTTGCTACAACAAATTTATTCGGAAAGAAGGCTGAAAGTAATGAAATCTAAGTTGGCTTTTGCCTTTACTCACACATACAAGTGCCTCATGTATTAATATGGGAATATACATGTGTTTGGGGCAAGTTTGTTTCCAAGAACCTTTAGATAGCTCAGCAGCCTGCCCTCAGGCAGGCTTTTTATTAGAGTTTGTCATTTACTACATATATCTATATCTATATTATTTATGTATATAAAGCAGCAAACTGGAAAACAGCTTTTTCAGAACTTCACCAAGGAGAAATACTATATAATTAATGATGGCCAAAACATGGCAATAGGAGTTCAAAAATATAAATTGCAGGTATCTTTACCGGAGTCACCTTTTTGCCACAGAAATGATGAAAATAGGTACTGCATTATGCAACAGAAACTACTTTCATTTTGACGAAGGAGCAAACCAGAGAGGGAAATTTATAGCTTAATACCATTCTGTAATTCGTTATATTGTATTTGCTTCGCATACAGAAGTCTGTATGAATTATTCATGGGTTCAGATTTGATTAGGATGTCGTTTTCCCTTCGTTTGCATTTAAACTGTTGCGTGCTCCCCATTTATTGCTCCCATGGGAACCTGCTTAATGGGCAGGATTAACCAAGGGCTGTGTTTTTCAAAATACTTTTTGCCTGTTTAAAAAAAAAAAACAGAATTATATTACAGAATTAACCTGTTATTTCATCAAACTGCCTGCATAGACACAAATTCAAAGATGGTCCTTCTTGCGCTGGGCACAGGGCTTGATTGTGAGAACAGACTGGAGGGTCTCTTGTGAATGCACCAGAAAAATCTTCCACAGGGTAGGTTCATGTGTCTTTTCCTCATGAAATGCTCATCTCCACACAAATGCTGTACATCGATGGTAACTAGAGCTGCCAACCTCTAGGTGGTCAGCAAATAACAACAGAAAGGCAAAATACCATATACCGTATATACCCATGTATAAGCCGACCCGCGTATAAGCCGAGGTGCCTAATTTCTCCCCAAAAATGGGGGAAAATTAGGCACCCACGTATAAGCCGAGGGTCGACTTATAACCCCTCCCCCCCCCCGCAGGCTTACCTTCAGGTCCGGCTGTGGCGGCGGTGGGCACCCCGCAGGAGGCTTCCAAGGCGGGGAGAGCGCGGCGCGCCCGGCGGCCGCAGCGCGCCCGGCGGCCGCGGCCACGCGGCCTTCTGGGGGCCGCAGCAGGCCTCCCCCGGCCCTTCCAGGGCGGGGGGAGCCCGGCGCGCTCGGCGGCAGCGGCCACACGGCCTTCCAGAGGCCGCAGGAGGCCCTCACAGGGCGCTCCTGGCCGGGGGAAGCCGCATGGGCCCAGCAGCAGTGGCGGCGGCGATGGCGGCGGCGGTGGTAAGTTGCCCCCTCTCTCCTCCCTCCCCCCTCCCCTACCGTATTGACCCGCGTATAAGCCGAGGCCGGCTTTTTCAGCCCTTTTTTTGGGCTGAAAAACTCGGCTTATACGCGAGTATATATGGTATGTGCAAAAGAATAGACGTTGTTGAAGAAATCCAAATAGTCAAAGTGTGATACACTGACTATACAAAACAAGGTACAATGGTACACAAAAATATAACATGAATCAAAGGTCCAAGCAAAGAAGTCAAATTCTAGACCAGGACATAGTATGAAGTTGGTCTTCCAAAGAAGCCACCGAGGCAATCAGGCGGCTTGCTGTGTAGCATACGTTCTTGGACATAAATTTCTGCATAAAAGTTCCCTTGACATTTATCAAGAATGCAATACAGGGATCCGGTAATCTTCCTGTTTCGATTTATGATTCTTCCTCAGGATACAACATGGTCTGCTTAGTAGCTAGTTCACATGTCGGTGTGAGAGAAGTTCACCACCCCTAGGTGGTGGCTGGAGATCTCCTGCTATTAAAACTGTTTTCCAGGTGACAGAGATCAGTTCCCCGGGAGACAATTGCCACTTTGGCAATTGGACTCTATGGCATTGAAGTCCCTCCCCTCTCCAAACCCCGCCCTCCTCAGGTTCCACCCACAAATCTCCAGATATTTCCCAACCCCTGCCAACCCTAATGGTAATGGATGAAGCTGAGGGAATACAAAGGCTTGCTCTAGCAGTGAGCTCTTGAGATTCAGTAGAAATGGAAGGTGCATGAATGCAGCAACTATGAAGTAAGAACTCCAAAATGCAGGACAAAATACACAACACAATTGCAGATGATATTCAGTGTGAGTAATGGCCAAGCAATGCACATTGTGACAAAATTCTTAAGTGAACAAAACCAATGGGGAAATTAACTGTGACCGGGCACAAAAAGAGATGGTAGGGTCATGGGGGGCAGATCACTGAAAGTATCAGCTCAGCTTCCAACTGAACTCATCGGGTTTCAAGAAGACTCACATTTCTGAATTTTCCAATCTCTGTCTCTCTCTCTCTCTCTCAATTAGGGCTGTCAGGCCTAAGTTGGGAAATACAGGGAGATTTTAGGGGTGGAGCCTGATGAGGGTAGAGTTTGGGGAGGGGCAGGACTGCATCTGGGTATATGCCACGGAGTCCACCTTCCAAAGCAGCCATTTTCTCCAGGTGAACTGATCTCTGTCTCCTAGAGATCAGTTGTAATAGCGGGAGATCTCCTGCCACCACCTGGAGGTTGGCAACCCTACCCTCAATGACTCAGCTGGATATGTGTCTCAAGCCATCCCTCACTCTGCATTATCCATCCCAGTCTACCATCTGACACACACATCTCTTCCAGTTCAAGGCCCTGCAAATCTCAAGGAGAGCATCTCCCTTGCCTTCACTGTTTCAAATGGATATCTCAACATTAATTTGAAACACAAATCACTTCTTTTCTTCTCACGGGATTTTCATTAATCTACCCAGCTTCTGCTCTGCCTTTTTATACGATACATAATAAATATTTCATTTCATATTTCACAAGTTGCAGATTTCAGTTTTTCTTGAATCTTCCTCCATAAAAACCTCACTAAGGAATATTCAGGCTTTATCTTCTGAGTATCAAATCTATACAGAGCTAATCCTTAAATATGAGACATTAGGGAATTTAAGAAGTAATCTTTTTCTGCGTCACAACACAGTGAAAATTAAATTTATAGTTGCAAGAAATGTAAGTACATGAGAGCACACGTTCTCAGCTGGGCATAACCTGCTATTTTTCATTTTTGTATGGAAGCACTGTATAACTCATTAGAAATTGAAAAAAATTGCTTCCAAATAATTTGTGTTGTATTGGTTTATATATCACAGCAGTATAAGAACTGGAACAACTCATCCATCATAAATGTAATAGTTTTCTCTCAGAAGAAATCATGTGACAGAATTTAAACAAAGAATCCTAACAGCAAATTTAAACATAGCATCGTAATAGCAACATGTAAACAGTTATGCCAATAAATATGCTTATACGTGGTGACCAGTGAAATTCTAAGAGCAGTTGGCACTGCGGTGGCCAACCAGCAGTGTAACTGTGGCTTCTAGAGTTTGCTCCCTGGAAAGTTTGGTTAGTGAGCAGCCAGCATGAGAAAGAGTTCGTAGCTGGGTTTGCGAGGCCGCAACCACACCAGTGTCCCAAGTAACAGCACCTTAGTATCCCACCTTGGTGTTGTGTTGTGACGGCAGGGCCGTGATGGGCAGGGCAGGCAGAAACCAAGGTGCCTATCCATTGCCAACAACTCTGGGGGGGCCCAGCGCAGCTCTGGGCTTTACCCTGCTGCAGCTTCTCCCCTATCACCACTGAGGATGCTGTGAAGGGTTGCCAACCTCCAGCTAATAGCTGGAGATCTCCTGCTATTACAACTGTTCTCCAGCTGACAGAGATCAGTTCAGCTGGAGCAAATGACTGCTTTGGCAATTGGACTCTATGGCATTGAAGTCCCTCCCCTCCCTAAACCTTTCCCTCCTCAGGCGCCGCCCCAAAAACCTCCTGCTGGTTGTGAAGAGGGACCTGGCAACCCTAACTATAAATAAATAAATAAATAAATAAATAAATAAATAGGCAGGCATGGATGCTGGTACCTCCCCCCAATAGGGTTGCCATTTACCCAGTTCTGGTGGTGATGCTCCCTGTCCCCCAACCCCACTCACTGGAACTGTGGGAGGAAAATGTGTGTGTGTGGGGGGAAATGGTGTCATCCATGCCTAGAATTCACTGAAATAGAAAGTGATGTCATGATGCTCTAGGAATTTTAGAAAGCTCTATGGTTTTTACCATATTAAAATGTTCAGTTTAGTAAATGGTTAGGGTTGTGTGGGAAACCTAGCCTCTCCTCCCCCTGTGCTGCAGTCCCAAGCAGGATTGGGCCCCAAAAACCTTTTTAAAGCAAAAGAAATCCTGAGGTAAAAAGCACTGGAAAAGACAGTCATGCTAGGAAAAGTTGAGGGCTGCAGGAAAAGAGGAAGACCAACAAGAGATGGATTGACTCAATAACGGAAGCCACAGCCTTCAATTTGCAAGATCTGAGCAAGGCTGTCAAAGATAGGACATTTTGGAGGACTTTCATTCATAGGGTCGCCATGAGTCAGAAGTGACTTGACGGCACTTCACACACACACACACACACACACACACACACACACACACACACACACACACACACACACAGGGCTTCAGTCCCCGGGTGCATCGTCTATTTGTGCCCTTATGTAGCAGCTACCAGGAAAAATCTCTCTCTCTCTCTCTCTCTGCCTGAAACTCTATAAAACTACTGGCAGCCTAAATAAACAATACTGAGCTAGATGGACCAGTGGCTCGATCTAGTACAAGTCAATTCAAGCAACCTGTCCTTTTTGTTCACGTTACTTTGTTAAGTACCATATGCACTGATGGCATGATATTAAGAAAAACAGCATCACCTAGGATTATAGTTACCTGAGAATATCCATCTGATGTGTTTCCCTAGGCCAGGATGTGAGGCCTCTGCTTGCAGCCTACCATTTCTTGACAGAAATCTGTTGCCTGTCTTGGTCCAGTTGTTAAGCAAGGAAAATAATTTGCAGAAGGCCTCCTATAGTGGTTATTCTGATGTTTGATAATTTGGGGTTTAGGCCAAGAAGTCTCATCAGTTTCGTGAAATATACATACAGGTGTCAGAAAGGAATAAAATGTGTTTCATTCCAATCTTCCAGTACCCTGTGGACCAGTCTGATATTTTCGTAACATGTTACAACTGGCCTAGTGTTATGATGAAAAGACATAACACAATTTACTGCTTTCAGTACCAGGCAGACATTGTCTATCAGCCCAATGTTCCCTGAGTTTAAGGGCCAATTATCTGAAAACTAATTTACACCACATTGAAGGCGGACTGAAAATAGCTTGAGGGTGCAAGGGGGTCAGCCTAGATCTATGGTGGAGGAAGCTTAGAATTCCTTAACCATGGCTTCCAAGTGCTGAAATGCCATTACTGAGTCTGACTGTTTTACAGTGCCATGACCAATCATCTCATGAAAGCATTGTAGCAGCCTGGAGAACGTACACTGAAAAAACAAAGATCAAAGCAATTGCATAGCCAACATCCCATCCAAATTCACCAGCTCAACCACGATTCATTCAACCCAGGGGAAACAGATGTCCCACTGTAGTGGAAGACTTCACTGCAATTCCTGCTTTTCCCCACCAGGGCTTCAAAGGCCAGTGGAAGATAAATGGGAGGAAATGGGAGGGGCACTGGTGACATGCCAGCATGAAACATCACTTCTGGTGAAAATCATAGAGTTTAGAGCGAATCCTAGAACATCACCCCACATCATGATGTCACTTCCAGTTTTTGCCAGAAGTGATGTTGAGTGCTGGCATGATGCCAGCATGGCTACCCTCCCCCTCCAAATCCTGGCAAGCCTAGTTCAACCCACTTTTTAATCCCAATAAAATGGCTGCCAGTTTAATCTAAAGAAACTGTACTCCAGAATTTGGGACAGGCTGGTCTATCAGGGTGAACAGGATACTAACACACTAAGTTCAGCTACCTACAACCCCCTTATGCCTGCCTCCTTTACTTAGGTTGTATCACAAATGTGTTGCTCATGTGCATCGCACACTCCTTTACTGCAGCTATTCTTGCCCTTTCTCCCATCTTTCCTATCCGCACAGAGAGGAAAATATACAAAAGAGGAGCTACACTTAGGGTGCTGTTATGGTCTGTGGACGAGGAGAGAAATGAGAAATGCACATTTCACCTACCTAAGCCCTAAACCCAAGGCTGTTACATTCAGGGTAAGGTTGCCAACTCCAAGTTGGGAAATACCTAGAGATTTTGGGGGTAGAGCCTGAGGAGGGCGGGTTTGGTTGGGTAGGGGAGAAACATCACTGGAGTATGATGCCACGTACTTTACCTTCCAAAGCAGCCATGTTCTCCAGGTGAACTGATCTCTGTCACCTGGAGATCTGTTGTAATCCCAGAAGATCTCCAGCTATCATCTGGAGGTTGGCAGTCCTAGTTCCAGGGGAAAATGTCTTGTCCCTTTAATAGAGATGGTGTTTGGAAATGAGCAGCTGAAGCTTTTCATACCACAGAGGTAAATAACATTATCTAGTCAATGACATCTCATTAAGCCTCTGTTAAAGGGTCAGGACATTTTTCTCCAGGCCTTTTGGCAACCTTAGTAGGTAGGTATTCTGATTTTTGCATAAGTACATACAGTACTTTTTTTGGCATTTAGTTTGGCTTCTATGCTGTCTTGTACCTATGGCTCCAGGTGGGTTGTTTGCAATTTTTAAAAAAATCCATGCAATAATACTGAGGATGCTTTAGGTTCCATAAACTGAAGAGAAGAATCTGCCTCAAAGAGAAAGCCTATGGAATCCATGCTGTTTTAGAAGTTAATGTGATAGAGATTCCAGAGTTATGAACATCTTGCAGAAAGGTGAGCTATTCGTCTTCAGTGCAAATTCCATGAACTTAGAGAGGTGTTGGTTAGGTGTAACTCTGCTTAGGAGTACACTGTTAGTCTGCTGTAACAAAAGCAGAAGAGACCTGTAGCAACTTAAAGTTGACCAAACCTATGCACTTGAGCCCACTTCATCAAATGTAGCAAAGTGAACCCGAAGACAGCAACACGTTTTATACAAAGTAATGGGAAGGAGGGGATGAGAACACTGGATTAAAAGGCCTGTTTTCTGACAGTTCTAAGCACAATTGAAAAGTATACAGATAATTTTAGGGAAGCTTCTCTTAGATGGCAACAGATGGAGGAGTCTCATCAAAGATGCACATTATTATCGAATGTAAGTGCCAAAGACTGATGTGATATATACAGTTTGAGGTCAGATACTTAGGAGCCTTAAGGCAGACATTACATCCACATGAACTGGCAGACTGTCAACCGTGTACCTTGGAAGTATGCAGACACTGTGATGCACTCAATATGCATGGTCACCATTCCTTATGAACTGGGCAACACATGGGTTTTCCTTGTGAGTACAGCTTCCATAGAAGAATGGAAAATCCATGTGTTATGCAACTCACGTGAAACTAGGGTTGCCAGCCTCCAGGTACTAGCTGATTTCCTGCTATTACAACTGATCTCCAGCCGATAGAGATCAGTTCACCTGGAGAAAATAGCCATTTTGGCATTTGGACTCCATGGCATTGAAGTCCCTCCCCTCCACAAACCCTGCCCTCCTCAGGCTCCACCCAAAAAATCTCTAGGTATTTCCCAACCTATAGCTGGCAACCCTACGTGAAACACTGTCTGCATTTATTGTATGTATCATAGGGACCATGCACTCCCAATCCATGCTCTTGGTTCACAGGGATGAAACATCTGAAGAGGGCTGATGCGTTTTAAGCATTCTCCAATAAACCATCATCAAAGTATATTCCTGAAAGAATCAGCATTTTCAGATCTTTTCAGATGTTCTGTGAGTGGGAAGTGGAATGCAGTTACTGCCAGGTTGTGTTTCCCTGACAAACAGAGGCAGCGGGCCAAAATTCTGCATTGATTCGCTTGATAATGTACTGAAAGGAAGTTTGCTGATTGGCTTAATTATGTTTGCTGTAGCACAAAATAAACCATATTTTCCAGCGGATCCTGATAATGAGCTTTAAATATTACAGACACTGTTGCATGATATATAAAAAAAAACCGGAACAGCTTATTTGACGGAGAAATCTTCTGCGTCAGTTGAGATGTGCAAATATTTCTCCAGGTGAAGCTTATAGAAACCCAGTTCCAGCAAAGCTGTTCTGCTTCTTTTAGCCCCCCTTTAAACTCTTTGGTGTGTTCTGGGAAGCCAAAATGAGTGCCAGATTCTTCTCTGAAACTGAAAGCTCAGGTAAAGTTTTCCTGCTCAGGAAAGTTTACTGATTTGGTGAGTTAACATTGAATGTGCTACATACCACTGTTTCTCCCCAGTAGAGTGAATTGACTGTCTTGATTGTAAAGCCAATGAGAAGGGTAAATGGAACCAGCAAGATACAGGAAAGCCCTATGAAAAGCTAGGCAAAAAATTGAGATGGCCGAATTTCACATTGTAATGAAGAGAAAACTCAACATGAGGAAGGTGGGGAAATGGCTGGTTCAAAGGCTGCATGAGGCAGAATGACTTTGCATCCAAATGCAAGAAATCAGTACAGAATTGACCCAATCAAACACAAGAAGCTGCCTTGCATTGACAGCTTCAATCCTGAAGGAGGAGAAAATCCACGGTGGCCAGGAGCGGCGCAGCCGCACCACCTCCCCAGAGGATTCCTGACTGCTGTCGAGGGTTTTTAATGTATTAAAGAAACATTACAGAGGAGAATCCCTTATTGGCTCCAGCGGGACTGTGCCATCAAAAAAGGTGGCGCAACACGGCTGCAGCACGAGGGGGCATTCCTGGGGTTAAAGAGGTGAGGAATCTGGCTAACAGCAGCTCCTCCCCGGGAATGACTCCCCCACGCTTCTGGGAAACCCTGCCAGCATGGCTGAGCTGGTGGCGGGGGCCAGCAGCTCCCAGACGCTGACATATTTGCCCCTGCACCAGAGTAGGTACCACCTTATTCCACCTACGCTGGCATGGAGTCACACCAGCGCCTAAGGAGCTTGCCCCACTTCAGGAATGGGCTCTGACTGTTGATTTATCAAGGTCATTGTCTTCTCTGATTGGCAGTAGCTCTGTAGGATCTCAGGTATAAATCATCCATGTCACCTGCTAACTGTTATCTTTAACTGGTGATACACCACTCCCAACATAATGCTGTAATTTGGAATAGAATAATTATTGGGGATACGTGTTATCCAAACTGAACCCAGAGGGGAGGGGAATTAGCTGTTAAAGAGTCTCCAGAAAGGGTAAACAAGGGATCTTTTGCCTATGTATATAAAGGTTGTATTCTAGAGCAATATTCTCAATGGAAAAGGGACAGAAACCAACCGATTCAATGAGAGATTTATTTACTAACGAACACACGCCACTAGGAGCAAACAAAAACATCAAGCCATTAAGACCACGAATAAACCATTCCCTCCCTCCCAATACACACACACACACACACACACACACACTACGAGGAAAGGGTAAGGAAGAGAGAAGAGACAAGGAAAGGGAAGGAAGGACATTTGAATGGGTGATACTACCTGATCCAAGGGGGATAGGGAGCAGAAGATTGCCAGTGGGTTGTGCAGCAAAAATCCAAGGCAGCAGAGTATCGAGGAGAGAAGAGGGGCCTGCAAAACAGTTGCAGAGGTATCCTGGTAGTGGAAAGACCTGACACACTTTCCACCATCTTGAGATAATCTTTTTGTGGGGAATGGTCCCATAGCTAGACATGAGACTTCACTTTCTCAGGTTCAGGATTGGTCCAAGATATGAAGTTTGAATTTGACAGGGTAGTTGGAAAGTAACTGCTGTCAAAATCCAGTGAGATTAGGAGGGAAATACTTGACATTCCAAGGTGGGACAATTGTTGGATGGTTTTAGCATATTGATAAAGGGCCAGGTGCGAGAAAGGGGTTTGATGGCTCCTCTTGGGTGGATAGGCTGCCTTTAACAATGGCTGGGTTAGATTAGTGATTCTTAAGGATCGCTCAACTGTCTATAGCTGCAAATGGTTCATATTGCCTTGATGAAGTATCATTCAGAGAAAGGGATATGATAGAAGAAGAAGAAGAAGAAGAGTTGGTTTTTATATGCCGACTTTCACTACCACTTAAGGGAGAATCAAACCGACTTACAATCACCTTCCCTTCCCCTCTCCACAACAGACACCCTATGAGGTAGGTGAGTCTGAGAGAACTGTGACTAGCCCAAGGTCACTTCATCTGGCTTCACGGCGCCATCTTTCTTCCCCGGGCGGCCATCTTGTGGGACTCGTCCTCGACATCCCCGTCGCTGGCATCCTCGTAATGGTTAACATTGTATGGGGGTTGCGGCCCGAGCCAGAGGCACGAAGCCCCAGTCCCCCAGGTGATCCGCCCTCGCCGACGACTCAGCCACTGTGGCCTCCTCGACGGCTGCAGCCAGCAAGACGTCCTTATTAGCGACGAGGCGGCGGCGCACCTTGTTGTTCCTCAGGCAGAAAACGAGCCGGTCCCTTAGCGTGCTGTCGAGGTCCGGGAAGGAACAGAACCTGGCAGTTTGGCGGAGCGCTGCGAGGTACGTGGCGACAAACTCCCCGAGTTCCTGGTCCTGCAAATGGAAGTCCAGGCGGCGGGCGAGCTGCGTGGGCTGAGGGGTGAAGTGGATCCCCAGTGCCGCCATGATTGTATCGAACGGCGTCTCGCTCAGCTTTGCGGGGGCCAGCAGGGATTGTGCGAGCTGGAAGGCCCGAGGGCCACAAACGTTGAAGAACAGGGAGCATTTCTTGCCGGCGTCTGTGACATCGTTCGCATCCAGGAAGAGCACGAGGCGGTTGGCGTAGCTTTCCCACTCACTGGGGTGGGCAGCATCAAACGCTTCCATTGAGCCTTTGGTGGCCATTTCGTGGTGTGTTGCATCTCCCAAGTGTGTCGAAGTGAAATCAGCAAGGCAAACTGGGCTGCCTACCAGGCACCGTGAATTCAGCAGAGGCAAGAGTGAGATCAGCAGGACAGCCGGTTAGCCTACCAGCCTTCATCGCCACTGTTAAGTCCGCGTGGGGGAGGACACACGAGGTCAGAGATGGAGTTCTAACAACACCAGCTTTATTGAGAACAAGAACAGAACTGGAACTACAGTGGGCAGACCCTGCTTATATGCCCCCCTGGCCGCCTGCTGCCACTCCCCCCAGACCGTGATTGGGGGGGAACAACCCCCAGTAACCAATGGGTACACACAGGTTTAGGAGCCTTGGAGAATCCCAAGCTCAGCCAGGTTTCCCCTGCTTACCCACACTGATTCACATCCATACATCCATACATACATAACACTAGGTATCATCAAATCTGAAATGCTGCTCTTGGATCAGGAAATACTAATAAAAACAAAATGTGTTTTCCTTGAACAATGAATATTAATGTCTCCATGGTGTCTTTTTTGTGTTTAAGTTGGTGAACCCTTTAGCAGGAGTTTTGTGTGAATTAATAAGACAGAAAAGGTCACTATGCTAATGAAAACTGCAGGGTGCTTAATTCAAAAACGTATTTCACTCCTGAGGGAAATTCATTCTTGGCCAAGCCACCATAAATTATTGCTGTAAAAATACTACTTTGAAACTCTGTACAATGTTAACCAAAGTTCCATTTGTACCAGGTCCTATCTCAGTTTCATACTACAATGGTTACCCTGAAATCTCTGTAAAAAATTCATCTCAATTTAAAAAAAAAAAAATGATGTATGGCTTAATAGTGAGATTTCCTCCATAAACCAATGACGGGAACGCAGTCTGTTCTAGTATACACAGTGCTTGTCCATGGATTTCCTGCTAATGTTTCGTACCAGAGTGACTCTTGAAGTTCTCCCAAATGTTAGTAGTGGCTTGGTTGTGTGTATGCATTTGTGTGTGGGGGGCTTTTAGATGGGGAGTTTCTGAAGCCATACCAGCTACTGTGTGTTAGGGTTGCCAACCTCCAGGTACTAGCTGGAGATCTCCTGCTATTACAACTGATCTCCAGCCAATCGAGATCAGTTCACCTGGAGAAAATGGTTGCTTTGGCAGTTGGATTCGATGGCATTGAAGTCCCTCCCCACCCCAAACCCCACCCTCCTCAGGCTCCGCCCAAAAAATTTCCCGCCGATGGTGAAGAGGGTACTAACAACCCTACTGTGTGTCACTATAAAGTGACATAAAACATAATAATTTTTACTCCAGTATGACAATGACTGTATATTGAGTGCTTGATAACAAATGATGATGAGCAGGCCTAGGATCAACAAGTATAATACTTCTTTTAGTAGAATCTATATTAGGGGTCCCCAACTTTTTTGTGTCTGTGGGCATCTTTGCAATTCTGACACAAGGGTAGTGAGCGCAGTCCCAAAATGGCTGCCATAAATTACCACCAGTTACACACTAAAGATCCTTGTGCTGTGGTGGCAGCTGCTGCCTAAGCAATGTGATTAAAAATCTGCACAGTCAATCGAATCTCCAATGGCCAATCAGAAGCCCTGTTGGGAAAAAGCCCCACCTGACCCCTACAATTTTCTAAAAACACTTGGTGGGTGCCAGGAAAGGTATCAGCGGGCACCATGGGTCAATTATTGCTTTCAAAAGGAATGCATCAATTATTGCTTCCAAAAGCTTCTCAACTAATCCTAAGATTTCTTGGTCTAATTTCTATTTTGGATGAAACTTTGTGTTGGCTCAGAATAGTGCATATTAGCTAGCAATATCTCTACTGCAAAGTCACTCACAGTCAACAGAGGTCATGTTTGCAGTTTATTGTCAAATCCAGTTTGCAAAAGGCGAGATGATCTATTCATAATGTATTAAGGCTGGAGGACAAGGTAAAATTCTTGGCCCCCTTCCATGTATTCAGGCTGTAGCTTTTCTGACAATATGAAGTGAGCTACTGTAAACCTCTCTGAGCCTCTCAGGGGTTGCTGCCATAGTTAGCAATTTCTACCTAATAATAAGCTATGACTTGCTGATGTGAGCAGGAGAAGAGGGGAGGGACCATACAGACTTGAGGACCCCTCAATACATTTCAAATAACTATAATTTGCCTTTTAACAACCATCATGGGCAAAGGGTAAGCAACCATGGAATTTATTGTCCAAAAAAAGCTGGTGCTAAATATTTTCCATCCAACTAGGGATGCTGAGAACCCTACTATGATCATATTCACAAGCCAAACATAGCATTTTCAAATTTTCAAGCTCATGCCAATTTTTAAAATGACAGTCCCTGCAACTGCTGTGTGCTTGCAGGGAAAGTGAATCAGTTCTGGGGAGCCTGCACCTAACTTGTCCCCCGAAAAGTAGTTTGGCCCTAAGTCATGAGCCAAACCCTGGATGTGTTTGCTTTGTTATCTCACAACATGAGAAGCTGCTGAACAGGTTTTCAACTGCCCTGATGTTGCTGTCTTTATCTTTGTTTTTGGGGTTTTTTAATTTCCTTGTCTGATGGGAGTGGGCTTCTAGTCCCACATTCTGGGGAAAATACTTGCTACCTCCATGCAAGGCTGAGATGTGGTGTTTCCCGGGGCAAGAGATCAGAAGATAACTGAGAGTCATCTACCCAATCACATGAGAAATATGAGCATTGGACTAGGATCTGGGAGACCCAGGATCTAATCCCCACTCTGTCACAAAAGCTTGCTGGGTGACCTTTGGCCAGTCAGACACTCTCACCCTAACCTATCTCACAGGATTGTTGTGAAGATAAAATGGTGGAGAGGAGAACAATGTAAGCCACACATTGGGTCTTCGTTGGGGAGACGGGTGGTGTATAAATAAAGTAAATAAAGAAATATGTGAGTCAGCTTCTGATCACCTGTCCTAGGAAACATCCCACTCTGTCCCTGCAACACCTTGATCCTTGTAGCCCAAATGTATTGGCGGAAGGGGGCTTGAAATACCACTCAGCTCCCCAGACCCATCCGTGCAGTGGTTTACTGACTTAAATCCAGTGTGATCTGGTCAGCGTGACTGTTTCCTATGCTCACCATTGGTAAGCATGGCTACTTTCTTCCCTGTTTCTAGTTAAATTTTACGGGCTGGATCCCATGGGTCTGTTCTGCTAGCGTTCCCTTGACATTTGGGGAAGAGCCTCTCGAGTCAGGGACAAACTCCTTGTGCTAGCAGAACAGAGATGTTGGCTTTAACCCCACAGACCTGAAATCTGCAGCACAGGAAGCACCATCAGCTGATTAAAACAGCTTTATAATTTCAAAAAACGATTATGCCTATTAAGAGTATTTCCCTGTTACTTGAACAGAAAACCCTTTGTTTCCAAAGCAGATGTAGCTTCGAGGACATTAAATTATGCCATCAACTCTCCATCCCTTCAAATCACTTTCAGAACTCAGTTCAGCCCAAAAATAAAATCCTGGATTTAAACCCTGGATTTAAACCCTGGAACGATGCTCCTTCTCATATAACGCTTGCTAGTCTTTTGATCTGAAGCCGAGGTCTTTGTAGCAATCCCATATGGAGTGGTAATAACAGGATGAGATTTGACTCAATTGTGTCGAGAGCGGAACTTAATACCATTTCAAGATTTTTATGTTGACCTGGAGACTGTGTACAAGAATACGCCGCTGGATGAATGCAGAACAAGAAGTGGTCATCTGCAACGGATCTGTCTCAAATGCTCAGTATTTATCAGCATCTGCCTTCTGATCATGTTGGTAGCACAGATGCCTTTTTTAAAATAAATGCAACTAGTGTCAAAGGTGGAGGCTCCTTTTCTTTATATTCACCACCACTCCTGCATACATCATAAATTCAGCATAACCATGAGACATAAATGCTCCATTTCCTTTTACACCAAGGGTGTTGATGCCAGGCATTGCTTAGCTGACAGCAAGGACATCATGAGAAGGTAATGGATGATTATGGGTTTTGTATCCCATTTAGATCAGCTTTCCTGCTGCCCAAAATTACTGCCTTCAGGAGATTTTTGTACTTGTCTATTCATGTTTTCATAATAGATTTATGTCATTCCACATCCTAGGTGTATGCATAGCCTCAGCACAGAAATCAAGATCATGTTTCACATGCCTGAGAGAGCCAGTTTTTATCTTTTGGTTTTATCTTTTGGTTTTATCTTTGGATCAGGTTTGGTTACTGATCAAGGGGAGATCATATGTACAAGAGATTATTCATGCCAAACTATTGTGGCTGGGGCTGTTCCCTAGAATATTATGAGCTTTTGTGATACGTGGATCTAGATATCTTTATGTCCTTCAGTGCATAGGCTAGAGCCTTGAGCAATTTGTCTTTTAACAGGCCAAACTCAGAGGTATAGAAGAAAATCTGAAGGGCATGGAAATAATGCCAGGGAAGCGATTAAATACCAATAATAATGCTGTGCCTACCGTCTAGACAGAACTTAAGCACTGCATATGTATCGCTTCACATGGCTTCTAGAATTGTCTCCTACAGTAGCAATGCTACTTTCATCCAGTGCTTCACCAGCACTGGCCACCTGCCACATTACAGAAGGAAGTGGAGATAATGGAGAAGAGAGACTTGAGACATATTGTCACAATCACCCTCTAGCTGCTACCCATGACAGTAGTCTAGCTAGTTACTTTGAGGATTGTTATATCAGGGTTATTCTACTCTTGCCGAAATCAACTAGGGTTGCCAGGTCACTCTTCACCACCGGCGGGAGGTTTTGTGGGGGGGAGCCTGAGGAGGGCGAGGTTTGGGGAGGGAATTCAGTGCCATGGAGTCCAATTGCCAAGTGGCCATTTTCTCCAGGTGGACTGATCTGTGTCTGCTGGAGATTAGTTGTAATAGCAGGAGCTCCCCAGCTAGTACCTGGAGGTTGGCAACCCTATAATCAACACACAGTTATAACATAGCCCATTCATTGCCTAAGTCCACGAATCTGATATCCTTCTAATCAGTCGTCAGCAAAACAAGTTCATAAGCCCTCCTTTTTAATAACCTTTGTCACTTGCACACTTTGAATAGCAAGCTCATTACCTACCCAATCTTAGGGTGTGCCTTGTTTGTGCCCTGAAATATGACATGTGGTAATATAAGAGTGTTTTTTAAAAGTGGAGATTGCTTATCCCTGCACAGATACAATTCAGCCTCTTGCAGCAGGACACTGGAGAAGCAGCATATAAAATTTCCAAATAAATAAGAGGAAAGGGTGGGGTTGGCAGGTCTCCTGGTATAGCGAATGACCTCGCACCCTCTGCAGCTGGGTGTCAGGAGCATATTGCTGGGTGGAATGCATGTGTGTGTGTGTGTGTGTGTGTGTGTGTGTGTGTGTGTGTGTGGTGGGGGAGGGGTGATCTGCATTGCCTGGAGCAATGACACCACTTCTGGAGCATCCTGGAAGTGATGTCATCATGTTGGGTGACACTCTAGCATTTGTCCAAAACTCTAGGGTTAAACCATAGCATTTGGAGCAAAAGCTACAGCATCACCCCCCAACACAATGAATGCTCATCACCCCCTCCAATCATAAGCCCCCACCTCCCCCATCTCCTGCCAGTTGCAAGTCTGTGCCTATCAACTAGGGTTACCAGGTCTTTCTTCGCCACTGGTGGGAGGTTTTTGGGGTAGAGCCTGAGGAGGGCGGGGTTTGGGGAGGGACTTCAATGCCACAGAGTCCAATTGCCAAAGCAGCCATTTTCTCCAGGTGATCTGATCTCTATTGACTGGAGATTAGTTGTCATAGCAGGAGATCTCCAGCTAGTACTTGGAGGTTGGCAACCCTACTATCAACCCTAAGAAAGGGTGTAGTATCTCTAGGAGGGGAAAGAATCAGTGAAGACAGTAGTGATCACAAGAACAGCATGTATTGGAACACAGCAACTAACAACCTGAAATGGCTACAACTAGTTAGTTTTTAGTGACTCTAACTCCTCCTTCTCACAAGACCCAAGCCTATCTTTTCTAGAAAGTCTACTGAAGTTGGCCTTAGAGTAACAGTTCCTATATACCACAAAGGGTTCCATATCAGGTGGTATAACTGTTGTGTGCTGGAACACACACCCATGTCCATTCCCTCCCACACAAAGGTTCTCTCTGTTTTCACCACGTTCCTGCCTGTGTTCCTGATTGAAGAGGTGATGTAACAGAACAGAACAAGCCAGAAGTGCATTGTCTCAGGTTACCACAAGGAGTGGTAGAGTGCAAGACGTGTGGAACTAGAAGGCTGTCATTATAACAGACCTATTTTTCTAAGAGATCTTGCCTTGGAGGAAAAACAGAGCCAAAGCTGAATAGAACACACACATTCAAACAGAGTATGATGGCCTGCAACTCAGTTAAGCGCTCCCTATGAGAATGGGGATATAGCTGAAAATTGGGCCCAGCAGAGGGAGCTCATGGAACTGATATTTGCAGGTCCTGAAGAAGACAAGTGGTCTGCAGAACAGAAGATTACACAGTTCTAGACAACACTGGGCAAAACGGCAGAGATAACTACCAGACCCAGGGCACTAGCGGCAAGCAATCTAGAGAGGTGTTGTGTGTAAGGTTTGAAGGTGGGGTTGTGTGGCTTGGAGTAGGGCCATGGCTCAGTGATAGGGCATCTGCTTTGCTTGCAGACAGTCCAGGGTTCAACCCCCAAAATCTCTTGTGAAAGGATCAGGTGACAAGTGATGTGACAGACTTCCGCCTGAGAACCTGGAGAGCTGCTGCCACTGAGTAGACAATATCAGCCTTGATTGAGCAATGGCCTGACTCAGTATAAGGCAGTTTCATGTATTCATGGGAAGCCTACTGTACACCCCCCACCCCAAAAAGTGTGTGTCAATACAATGCAACTGGTTTTACAAATGGGAGAGCAGAATCAGTCATCACTGTCTAGGTCTCTCTAGGACCAGGAACTAAATATTGTGATTTTCAAGAGGGTTATATAATAAAGAATATAACATTAATGTGATCCAGTTCAAACATCAGGCATTAAAACAGCATTTTAGATGTGTATATAAATCATTAACAATGCAATAAAAACAGACATACAAACAAACACAACCAGGGAGGAGACTCAATAAGAGTTTACCAGAGATATGCCAAACCAAACAAAAAGGTTTTCACCCTCTGATGGAAGACATTGACAGAGACAGACAGGTGGATTTCCATGGAGATTTTTGGGGCCATGACTGAGAAGGCCCCTTCTCAGGTTGTCACCCATCTAGCCTCAGTTGACAAGGGCACCCAAAGCAAGGCTTCTGAAGATTACTGAAGTGGATGAGTAGGTTTACATGGGAGAAGGCAATCCTTAAGGTATGCTGGCCTCAAGCCATGTAGGGCTTTAAAGGTCAATACCAGTAGGGATGGAGTAAGTCCTCGAAAAGCTGCAAAGCAAAATACTAGGACAAGGGTGTGCATATCGATATGCCCAAACTGAAAATAAACCCAAAATTAGCTGTTTGGCAATATTCAGGTTGACAGAATACCAAAACCTGGGGATCAGCCTGAAGCTAAATAGGTGATTCCCGAAAAAGCCTTTGCTCAGGTGCTTGGCTGTGCTTTCTCCCATTTTTCTCTTTGACTGGCTTTGTTAGGGCCCCAACTGGGGCCCTTTTGAGGTAGGGGCCATGTAATCAGAGCCAACTTGGTCTGACAACTTTTCAGTGGGTTGATCTGCAATTCTGCATCAAGCATAAGTGTTATTTAAAAGACGGGGCTCACCCAGTCCCACCCGGAGGGATATACCCAACTAAAAATGCCAGCTTCTACAGCTGCTGACACATGGCTTTTGAAGAAGACTCATCACCACCATCACCCCATGAAAACCTGCAAAACCAGTTATCCATATACAGCTAGAAAAGTCCTTCTTGCTCTCAAAAAGCAATCTGGAAACGAACTGGAACCAATTAGAGCAGGGGTGTCAAAGTGGCGGCCCGGTGGCTGGATCCAGCCCCCAGAGGGCTGCTCACTGGCCTGTGAGCCAAGCTGCCCCCCCTGCTATGCCCCCTCTCCCACGCAATCCTGGCCCCGGTGAGGGCCAGGCTCGCTTTCCCCGCTGCTCCCCTCTCCTGTGCGATCCCGGCCCCGGCGGGGGCCAGGCTCACCTTCCTTGGCTCCCCCCCCCACTCTCCCAGGCACAGTCAGGCTGCTGCTTTCTTCTCCCCCCCCCCACATGCAGGCGAGGTCTACTCATTGGTTTCTATGTGCATAGCAACCAATAAGTAGACCTGGTCTCTGTGGGGGGGGGGGTCTCAGTCGGGAGGCCAGGTTTACTGCCATGCAAACCAATAGGTAGACCTGGCCTCCGTGGGGGGAAAACCCATCTCCATCTGGAGGCCAGGTTTACCCATTGGTTTGCATGATAGTAGACCTGGCCTCCTGACTGAGACTCCCATGGAGGCCAGGTCTACCCATTGGTTTCTCTAGAAACCAATGGGTAGACTTGGCCTCCATGACGGGGGATCTTCCCAATGGGGACTCTCTCCCCCACGGAGGCCACCCATCTTCGACCCAACCAAGAGACATCGATGTTCAATCCGGCCCTCCTCACAAATGTGTTCGACACTCCTGAATTAGAGTATTGATAAGTGCGGATGAAACTACAGAAATAGGTAAGCGCACTGGTGGCCACAGAGAAGAAAAACTCTGAACAGTTAAGAATCTGCTTTGATAGGAGATTTACACCATGTCATAATAAGAGAGCACTACAAAGTTTCTGAATTAGAGGACATAACGTACAAGCAGTCTGAAGCCAAGTATTTTTGTGTACTGGACGCACAAACTGTTTATTGGCAACTTGGTGAGGGAAGCAGCAAAATGGCAATCTTTGGCTCACCATCTGGTCACTGCACCAGGGTATCTTTGGGGATCTCTTCAGTCCAAGATTTTTTTTCCCAAAACAAAACTTGTGAAATATTAGAAGGATTACAGGCTGTAATTATTATGGACATATTGAATGGCTGAAACTGAGAACACGGTGAATTCTGAAAATACTGCTGGAAAGGTGCAAAGATAGTAACTGAAATTAAATCCAAGGTAGATGTAAACTGGGAGTAACAAAGCTGTTATTTAATTTGGTGTCATACTGAATCCAGTGTGGTGTAGTGGTTAAGAGCGGCAGACTCTAATCTGGAGAAGAGGGTTTGATTCCCTGCTCTACCATATGAGCGGCGGACTCTAATCTGGAGAACCAGATTAGATTCCCCACTCTTTCACATGCAGCCTGCTGGGTGACCTTGGCCCAGTCACAGTTCTCTCAGAACTCTCTCAGCTTCACCTACCTCACAAGGTGCCTGTTGGGAGCTAACTAACTTACCCTGGTCTTGTCCTTGAAGGGAGAAGAACAGAGTCATTCTTCACTATCTGCCAGAAAGGTGTATCTGAAATTACCCTTCCTGATTCAGCTGCCAGCTGTCAGCTGCTCATATCTCAAGAGCAGAAAAGTCCTACTATCCTCAAACCTTGAGAAGGTCTACTCAAAGACCTCAAGGCTATAAGTGCAGTAAGCTTCTTGCTTTCTATAACCTTGCTGAAGGTTATGTTTCCTACTGACCAGATGGTTACATGTTACAATGTGTTTTATGATTTATATAGTTATATATTGTATTGTAGATTTCTAAATAGTCTCATTTAATGTGTATTGTACTGAAGATGAGAATGGTATGAAAATTGAGTATATGGAGAGATCATGAAGCTCAGAAATGATTGTTTATACTTTAAGCAAAATAGACTGAAAGGAAAGGAAGCCCATATTTGGTCATGGGGAGAAGCTAATAACCTGAACAGCTGCAACTGTACATTATTGCACTGCTCATGTTATCTGAAAGTGGGGAGGAAGATATCCCTCCTGATGGTAAAATCAACACTCTTAATGAGTCTGAAACAGTATAAATACAGCCACAGTAAGCCCAGAGAATCAGAACCTTCCAAAGGCTCTCAAGAAAAGGCTGACTGGTATGTATGGCTTAAATATGTTACTCTAGACTTTATGAATTAGATACTTTGAACTGAATCAGAATAATTTGACTGTTATATTTTAGAAGTTGGATTTTGAAACTGAATAGTATGTAAGACTTGCTTGCTTTTACTTCATACATTGTAAATACATACATTGCACATTGACAAGAGTTCTTATAGAAGTGTTAAAGACTTGATAATCTGCATTTACACATATTTTACTAGAAGTATATCAATAAAAAGACTTGCTTTTTAAAAGTAGGTAAAGTTGTTGAGTCCTTCTTACTCGATGACTGGCTGAATAAGATAACTTCACTTCTCAGCAAGTGATACATTCTAAGAGCCTGTCATCTGAACAGCACGACCCGCTTCAGGTGATTGTAAGCAGCTTTGAGACTCCTTTCGGTAGAGAAAAGCGGAGGTATAAAAATCAACTCTTCTTCTCCTTCTTCTTAGTGCATGTTATTGATAAATCAGCTATGTTCTGTTGCTGGGAAAGAAATCAGCATATGCTAGAGATTTTAAATATATGTGAGTTGTATTTCCTAGAAATCTGAAACAGATATCTGCAATCACCCCATCAGTGTTGCATACAAGTTAAACATTAATGCTGTGATGTTTTTCATGTAATTCATATGACCTTGGATGTCTCACAAGCAATTTGTGTAGCATCTACAAAACTGATGGAGTATGCAATTAAGTAGAAAGCAGTCTTGGTTCTTGAAGGTGAGACTGGGTCATTATGAAATGAATTCATCCATGTGTCTTAACATGGCACCCAGAAATGAAGTACTTCTCACTGATGAATGAGACAAAATTTACTTTTTGAAATGAACTGGAAAAAAGGACACTCAGCCCAACAAGGATTTTCTGCAGAGGAGAAGAACAAGAAGAGTTGGTTTTTATATGCTGACTTTCTCCACCACTTAAGGAAGAATAAAATAAAACAGTAAGGCTGGATTCTACAAACCATGAGGTTTGTGGAGCTGGATCTTCCCTGTCTTCTGCTTCTCACATCAGGGCCTCTGTGTCTCATGAAAAATTACTGAGGGAAAATCAGGATTTGCTGTGCTAGTGTGGGGGGTAGGAAGCAATTCCCACAACACCCCTCCATGACAAATGGAATGTTGTCTAAGAGGGTTTCTGGATCCTCAGCATTGCATTTGAGGGGGAAGTCATGGGGCCTTTGGAGGGAAGGCAAGGTTGGAAAGGTCTACCTTCATAAGTTGTTTGTAGGAGCCAATCCAACAATAATAATTCCTCTCCTGTGGAGCACCCACCACATTCTACTGCAGCATAACTGCATTGTGTGGATAAGGCAGGCAGGATAATACATCAGTGACTATCCATTACTAGTTCTATGAAGACACATAAGGATTCTCCTGCTAATTGTGCTCTGCCTAGGGTTGCCAGGTCCCTCTTTGCCACTGGCGGGAGGTTTTTGGGGCAGAGCCTGAGGAGGGCGGAGTTTGGGGAGGGGAGGGACGTCAATGCCACAGAGTCCAATTACCAAAGCGGCCCTTTTCTCCAGGTGAACTGATCTCTATTGGCTGGAGATCAGTTGTAACAGCGGATCTCCAGCTAGTACCTGGAAGTTCAAGTATAGTCAAGACTGAACAATAAAAACGTATGCTGAATAAGTATCTGGAAGTTGGCAACCCTAGGTCTGCCCCAACACCATTTATGAATTGTGTTGTTCTCAGAACATTTGATAAGATTAAGGCACTTGTCAAATTTAAAGGCAATTAATCTGGAATCTTCAAAGTACTCACTGAGTAGTCATGGTCACCAAGTCAGTGGATCTCCTGGAGAAGCAAATGGTTTGGTAGTTACAGACCAATTCTCTTCAGGGTTATAGTGCTGGTCATATGAAGAAAATTAGCTTACATCATAGGCCAATTACACATTCCTGTTCTAGACCACTTTGAATGAGCAATAATGGCTAAAAAGACCAAAATACCCTAAAACGTATAAAAATGCTAAACTTTGACTCCTCTTAAATTGATTTCTAAGTGACATGATATTGAATTACTTGAATTACTCAAAGTTAAAGGCAAGCAGCACGTTCAAACTTGATTTGCTACTGTAATATAATACTCAGTGTCTGAGAAGACATATCAAATGAGACTAGGGGTACAGCTGGGAGAGCCTGAAACTTCGTTTTCAATTCCTCTTTCCTTTCCTCCATTCCTCAAGCAAAAAAAAAAAAAAAGGCAAAATAGAACTGATGGCTGAAGTCACCAGACAATATCCTGGCATCCTTTTATTCTCCTCTAGGCAGCAAACAAAAGAGTCAGATGAAGAATTGGGGGAAGGAAATGTCAAAACTGCTCTCTCAAAAGCATTTTGTTAATCTAAAAGAAGAAGAAGAGGGAAATGGGGAGAAGAGCATCAGAAACAGAACATCTGAGTGTTTTTTTAAGTGTTCTTTCTGCTTTATGTGACCAGGAAAAGCTTCTGGAGTGACTTTATATAATCTAAATAAGGCTTTCAGGCAAACCGATTTAAAAAGACTGGCATCAATTAATGCAAGACTAATAGTTGGTGATTCTTCAGGATTCAGGACTGCTGGGGGGGGAGGCTGGGTCATCATCAGAGCTGTGCAGAGTAGCTGGAATTTACTCTTTTGCTTCTAGTGTGTGTGTGTGTGCTTGAAAAGCCAGAAGATGATTTTTTTTTAATGTTCCATATTTCTGGTTTGATGCTATAAGCAGTTCTGATCATAGGCCAAAATGGTGCCCCCACAGGAGCAGGATGAAAGTCAATCACCTTTAGAATGCCTTGTTTATATGGTATTTATAGCCAATTTCATGATGCACTATTTTCATACATGATCTCTATTTCATAGAATAAGTTTCATTTGCAATAACAGTGTGTTAATGTGACTTGGATACTTCCCAACTTCTTGATCAATTTTTTATGGTACTGATAATATCACAATCAATCACAAGCATGCTGTTTGACCCACAGACTCATAAATTTCCCCTTGAACTAAAAATAAAGAACATTAATGCAAAACTGATCAACCAAAGATCATGTTACTCCTTTGGGCCACAAAGGGCGCATGTACAAACTGTACATTCGTAGGTTCTGGCTTTGTGTTCAGAACATTTTTTTTTAATGATGGCAGCTACAGCTTTTTGTGTATGTCAGGATAAGGGCTCTCACCAAAGGACCCTCAGGAGATCAGTGAGGGTTAGGGTTGCCAGGTCTCTGAGTATCATCTAAAGTTTTATGCTCTTCGTAGCAAAGTTGCTAGAAGAAGAAATTAAATTTCAGAGGCAGGAAGCAAAAAAAGAGCACAAAGCATTTTCCACAAAGCCTAATTCCCTGACCCTTGTGTCCATTCTAAAGCCCCACAAACAACTAATCTAGATCACTCAAGCAGTGCTCCATCTCTCCCTTGTTCCCTTGATGGTCTGGAAACATTAAGAAAAAGGTGAAACCCTGCATGAGGGACACAACAGAATAAATACCCCCAAACCACAATACTTCTAAATGGTGTCCTAGAAAAAACAATACCACAGTATTCCTAGGAAGGGCTGACAAAATCTGCCATGGATACCTAAAAAGAGTTTCCCTGTGCCCTACCCCCGTCGAGAGAGAGAGAGAGAGAAAGAGAGAGATGAAGACGGGGTAGAAGAGACAATCTCACCAATCCTTAATCAAACTCTCTAGGAATCTGTAACCCCTCACTGTAACACTTTTGCTTAAATGGAAAATGTGGCAAATGTTCTCTTGCTGAAGAGAGCACTTGCTTTTGTTTCAAGTAAAGCAAAGGGACAGATTCTTTGTGAGGCTTTTGGCTGTTGCTGAAGCCCCAAGGTGACAGGTGTTGTGTCAGGAGACATCATGAGAGCAAAAATTATGCCGGTGAACTTCTTACAGCTCATTCCTGAGCCTTGCAGCGGCCGAGGACAGCATGGTCGAGGCGCTGCCGCAGTGCCTCCAAAGAGGTTTTCCGGCCTCTGCAAGGCTTAAAAAACCCTTTAAAAAATAAAAAAGGGGGGGAGCCCCATTGTAAACAGCG
The DNA here is from genome assembly GCF_029931775.1 of Euleptes europaea. Lineage (NCBI taxonomy): Eukaryota > Metazoa > Chordata > Lepidosauria > Squamata > Sphaerodactylidae > Euleptes > Euleptes europaea. The sequence goes on along the minus strand of NC_079316.1, from coordinate 28,539,607 downwards.
ATGCTGCGCCAGGAAAAACCTGGTGCAGACTCTCTGTTGTTCAAGCGAGCATTCCCGGGCTGGAGGGGCTTTGGAAGCTGACTACCATCAGCTCTGCCCCTGGGAACACCCCGGGAATCCCCCCCCCATGCTGGCGCCGCATTTCTCTTCTAGGATTCAGGTCCTGGAGAGATGTGATGTTGGAGGACCATCATGCATCGGACCTGCCCCCTCCGCCAGCGTAAGTGCCTCTTATTCTGCGATAAGAGGCCACTTATGCTGGTGGCAGGGTCACACCTCCTCCAGACCACTTTCAGCCCCCCACCTCAGAAATGGGCTGTTAAGCCCTTAGACCAACAGAATTCCCAGTACCCCTTTCCTGGTTGCTGTGCTAGACTTGGACAAAGGGTGAGCCACTCAACGAAATGCAATCCAGAGGCTATGCATTGTAGTTTGCCAGATGCTTGAAAGTTTCCTCTGCTTTATATACTTTCAGGCAGGCGGCAGGTACATCAAATTCTTGGTTGGTTAATGTACGTGGCCGGTAAGCTGAATTAAGCTTGATGGGTCACAATTTGCACAGACCTCCAACTAGACTGTCGTCATTCTGTGTGCAATATCCCCTGATCAGGAAGCTGAAATGAGAGACATGGAAGAAATCTTCCCATTTCAATAACTTCAGTGCTGCTTCCACATCAAAGATATACAAGAGGTTGCTGCACTCCAAACAGCTTTGTAAAGGACAGCTCTTTTGTATAATATTCTACTCAGCACTTACAGTTCTCACGTGTTGACTCTGAATGTTTTGTGCAGTTCTAATATAATACTAAATAATACTCCTGGCAGCCATTGCTATTACACAAGGCTAATCTTGTGAGGCCTGCCACATGCTTCCCTTTCTGCCAGCTTACTCATATTTAATTTGCATGAATTGACGAGAATTGTTACCACAAGCTGAGAGAAAGAGTAGTTATATCTCATCCAGTTACGTATTATGTGTAGCGTTGCTAGATCCCTCTTCGCCACTGGCGGGAGGTTTTTGGGGCAGAGCCTGAGGAGGGCATTGTTTGGGGAGGGGAGGGACTTCAATGCCATAGAGTCCAATTGCCAAAGCAGCCATTTTCTCCAAGTGAACTGAGCGCTATCGGCTGGAGATCAGTTGCAATAGCAGGAGATCTCCAGCTAGTACCTGGAGGTTGGAAACCCTAATTACATGACCAACTTGGTCGGTAACATATGGCTTTACCATTGGCAAGATCTTTCTTTTGAAAACTGCTGGCTTTTCAGTGTTGTTGGGTGAACCTGGAACCTTCTGCTTGCTCTACCACTGAGCCGTAGCCACTCCCCAAGAGAAAATGCAGCCATTAATGTCACCAAGAACTGCTTACATGAACACCATGGTAGGATTTTTTAAAGCATTAATTAATGGCTGGTTTATATGATTTGAACTGTCCATTTAAACAATTTTCTACCAACTGAAGCAGTGATGGGGGAGGAGTAGAATATCAGGCTATGTAAGAATGTGCACAAGGGGAAAGCGGAATATGTTCTACTGCTAGGGTCACCAACCTCCAGGTGGTGGCAAGAGATCTCCCGCTATCTCCAGGCGATAGAGATCAGTTCCCCAGGAGAAAATGGCCACTTTGGCAACTGGACTCTATGGCCTTCTCCAAACCCCACTCTCCTCAGGCCCCACCCCCCAAATCTCCAGGTATTTCCCAACCTGGAGCTGGCGGCAACCCTATCTACTGCACTCCTAGGAGGGAAGACCACAAAGTGGCCTGTTGAAAAGCCACAAACAGGTTGACAAACAACCTGTCGCAAAATTGGCTCCCTGTTTGGGACCGCTGAAGAGGACGTCAGCCAAACTAGAGCATGTTTGATCATTCCTAGATTCCTCATGTCAAAAAATATTCCTTCATGTGGAACATTAGCATATCAGAGAGAAAAATACTTGATTTAGAAACAGGCTAGCCTATAAGACGCTGTGGGCTTCTTGTTAGCATTCCAGTATCAGATAATTAATCTCCTGGCAAGGACACCCAACAATATACCTTGTCAGTTGTTAGCACAGTACACAAGTAAATACCATTAGAGTCTTTGCTTCTGTTTTATCTTTTATTAAGCACATAAATAAGCATACACAAATAAGCATACAATAAAGAGAGCTTTTACATTAGGGTTGCCAAGTCCCTCTTTGCCTTCGCAGGAGGTTTTTGGGGCAGAGCCTGAGGAGGGTGGTGTTTGGGAAGGGGAGGGACTTCAATGCCATAGAGTCCAATCGCAAAAGCGGCCATTTTCTCCAGGGGAACAGATTTCTATTGGCTGGAGGTCAGTTGTAATAGCAGGAGATCTTCTACTATTACCTGGAGGTTGGCAACCCTATTTTACATGAGTCCAACATATCTCTTCCCAGTGATAGGTACCTGAAGATAGGAGGAGTTTCTTTGATGAAAAAGCTGATTTCCAAATTAGGATCTTTAGGGCTTTTTAAAATAGGGAATGCTGTGAATTTTGACACAAACATATTCAACGTTCAAACATAACATTGTTCTTGAGATTAGTTCCCCCTCCCTTTGTCTTTTCCCTTTCCCATCCTCACCACTTTCCCTGCCCCCTTTTCCTTTATCAGATCCCCTTTGTCCTCCCCTTCTTTCCTTATGGGTATTCTTACCCATTTATTAGCTGTTGTTCATTCCCCACCCCCTTAAGGTACGGCTTAAAGTCGAATAGCCATTATTGTAGTACCATCTCTCCCTGCGCCAGTGATTAGTCAGATTGATTCAGCATTGTAAAACATTTTAATCTGTAGGTGATTGAATATATTTTAATGTATTCGGGTGATGTTAGCTGCCCTGAACCAGGCGTTGCTGGGGAAAGGTGGGATATAAATAAATTATCATTATCATCGTCATCGTCATTATTATCATCATCATCATCACCTAGCTTGTTTGGTTTGTGCTGAATAGCCATGAATGTCTGCTGAACAGATTTATATCAGGTTTTTGCAAAATGATGCATGCACAAAGATGTTTTTGATTCAAACCAATAGGCACCTATTAGCATCACTAGAAACTACTTAGATGAACACCATGGGGTAGGATTTTATTTAGAATCATAGAGTTGGAAGGGACCACCAAGGCCATCTAGTCCAACCCCCTGCACAATGCAGGAAATTCACAACTACCTCCCCCGCACACACCCAGTGACCAGAAGATGGCCAAGATGCCCTCCCTCTCATCATCTGCTTAAGGTCATAGAATCAGCATTGCTAACAGATGGCCATCTAGCCTCTACTTAAAAACCTCCAGGGAAGGAGAGCTTACCACCTCCCGAGGAAGCCTGTTCCACTGAGGAACCATTCTAACTGTTAGAAAATTCTTCCTAATGTCTAGACAGAAACTCTTTTGATTTAATTTCAACCCATTGGTTCTGGTCTGACCTTCTGGGGCAACAGAAAACAACTCGGCACCATCCTCTATATGACAGCCCTTCAAGTACTTGAAGATGGTTATCATATCCCCTCTCAGCCTTCTCCTCTTCAGGCTAAAAATACCCAGCTCCTTCAACCTTTCCTCATAGGTCTTGGTCTCCGGACCCATCTTTGTTGCCCTTTGTTTAAAAAAACAATTTATTTATGACTGACGTATAAATCTTGTGATTAATTTGACTATTTAAACAATGGTCTACTGAGTGCAGCAGTTTTGCAACAAGGACTTGGGGAGCAATTAAACTACTATTCAACAACAGCCACCTCACAAAAGTCAATGTGGTGCAGTGGTTAAAGTTTCAGACTTGGTTCGGTGAGTGGGTGGGTGGATAGGAAGGAAAGAAGAAAGCAGGGAAAGGTATGGATATGGGGGCTGCTAGGAGGAAAAAAAGAGGAAATAGGGTGAGGAGGGGATACAAGAGAAAGTGTGTTCTTCTGGGTTCCCCACTTTTAAATGAATAACTCTGGCTTGATCAATTTGGCTTACTTGATCAATTACTTACTCAGGCCAAGATTGCTCTGTGAGCTTGTGACAAAAAGATTTTGATCTATATTTGATATGCAGAGTCTTCTGTAGTCTGTTTCATGCCCGCTAAGTGTCTGGCCTTACACACGTGCTAAATCTCTTAAGAAGGTACAGGGAGCCCTCGAGGTAAGAGAAGAATGAATACTTTGAGGCAAGGGACAGTCTTTTACAACTGACACATATCAAAAAAGTGATTTTCAGTAAAATAAATAAATAAATAAAGATAGATTAAAGGAACTCCACTCCGTATATGAGGACTGACATTTTTCTTTACTTTGGAAATCACTTTTAAGATGTTTGTGCATAGCAAAAGACAGCCCCTTGCTGAAGTGTTCATTCATCCCTTGTCTCAGAGGCCCATCTGTACTTTAGAAGTGATTACACTTAGTAAGCTTAGATGCTTTAATCTTATAGAGAACAACAACTGGAGAATCTTTTTAGCATATTAAGTGAAGTCTAGCTTTGAAGGATGTCCCAGACTATGGGAATCTACTTGCCATTGGATGACAGTAAATTAGCCTCTTAAATTAGTTCCACTCCAGAAGCCAGCACTGCTGAGGCTGGTTCCCATTAGGGTTGCCAATCTCCAGGTACTAGCTGGCGATCTACTGCTATTACAACTGATCACCAGCAAATAGAAATCAGTTCACTTGGAGAAAATGGCCACTTTGGCAAGTGGACTCTATGGCACTGAAGTCCCTCCCTTCCCCAAACCCTGCCCTCCTCAGGCTCTGTCCCAAAAACCTCCCGCTGGTAGTGAAGATGGACCTGGCAATCCTAGTTCCCATCCACCCCTGCCAAGGACTGCTTTGCAAAAGGAGGCTTTGAAAAGCATTCCCAGCCTTTCTGTCCACTGGAAGGTGTCAAGCCTGCATTTAAAAAGGTTAGTGATACAGAATGAATTTGGAAATTTTATTCACTGATTGAAGGAATGTATATATGGGGAGGGGCTGTGGCTCAGTGGTAGAGCATCTGTTTGGCATGCAGAAGGTCCTGGGTTCAATCTCCGGCATCTCCAGTTAAAGGGACCAGGCAAGTAGATGATGTGAAATACATCAGCCTGAGACCCTGGAGAGCCGCTGCCGGTCTGAGTAGACAATACTGACTTTGATGGACCGAGGGTCTGATTCAGTATAAGGCAGCTTCATGTGTTCATATTCCCCAGGCATGTTAAGTGACTACCAAGAAAATTCACTTTTGAAATTTGGGAATTGGCACACGTGGTTACAGATGTTTGGAATTTGCATAGATCCAATCAGTTTTCCAGCTGATGAAGGGAATGGAGGGTTCCTTTCCTTTTTTTACCATAAAAAAAGACTACGCTGCAGGTGATAGGATCTGTATGGATAAAAATCATGTATGATGGAAACTGTAGTAAAGAGAGGAATTGGACAGGATTGAGTTGAAAAGCTGGCTAGATCCAACCCAGTATGTTTTACAGATACTACTTTTGGTGGCAAATTAGAATTTCTATATTTCTCTCACAACTCATGGCCCTAATGTGTTAACACCATTGGCTACCCATTTTAAAATGTAGCATAATTGGGACATATTAGCCTGAACAACAATGTAATGGTTTGGGAGCTCAAGAGCACATTAATCACATGGATCTCTGAGTTCCAGCTTATGAATATTTGATCTGCTAAAATCACTTGAAAATTTAGGAAGGCATTGCAGAAATCCAATTGGAACAATTAGCCTCCTTTGCAAAGGATTGCTCTTAAATCTTTTAAACTGTGCCTCTTAATGAGCTGTGAATGACAGAAAAAGCACTTAAAAACTATAACCAGGAAATAAGCTGCAAGGGTTTCTAATAGAGTGACTGTGCTTATTCTCCAGAGAAGGAAACCATTCTCTCAACATGCCTGAAGTACTAAATTTGGAAGGGGCCTAATCTAGATCCCCGCTGAATAGGGTTGCCAACTCTGGATTGGGAAATACATGGAGATTTTGGGAGTGGAGCCTAAGGAAGGTGGGGTTTGGGGGAGGGGAGGGACTTCAGTGGGCCGTAATGCCATACAGTCCACATTCCAAAGTGGCCATTATCTCCAGGTTAATGGATCTCTGTCACCTGGAAGTCAGTTGTAATAGCAGGAGATCTCCAGCCACTACCTGGAAGTTGGCAACCCTACCACTGAAGCAGATTTGTTGTTGAGAAATCCTTTTAAAGTGAATAAGACTTTTCCATGCATGCCATTTTTATGCAAAAATGTACGGAAGGGTGGAACTTAAAACTTAAAATAAGCACAACCATGAGTACAATTGTGTTCTGTTTCATAGAGTTAGGAGAGCTGTGATCCAGATCTCTGCTCAGACATGAAGGTCACTGGCTGATTGTCCTGAGATGGCAGTAAGGCAGTGGGCTGCTTTAAATCACTCACAGTGCATTTTTATGCAAAGTTACTCCAATCTAAGCCCTTTGAACCCAATGGGTTAGGCTAGAATAATTCTGCATAGGATTGTACTGGCAGTGTTTTAAGCCTTCAGTCTTTGATTTGCCTGTAACGTCATAGCCATCACTTCAGCACAACGGGACAATTTACCACTCATCCCCTTTGAGTGGTAAATTGTCCCATCACACTGCAGTTTTGTGGAAGTAAATCGGAAGTGACGGGATCGCATTGATCGCAGCCACGCACATGCAATTCCTGCTGTCATCCAGCAGATGGATTGGCGGGCAATTGCCCGCCATTCCAAGCCACCTGGCAATCCTACCAATACCCCCTTCCTGCAGCAGATCTCTGATTCCCTCCAAGGCATTGCTGGGAGTCCACTGTGCCCCACAAGCAGCATTTCAAGAGGATGTTTTGAGCTGCTATGGGAGGGGGGAAACTGGCTAACATCATTCCTCATGAGTGCATGCAGAAATTCTACATGGAATCCAGGCTGTATCGTTAAAGGGTCTCACTGCCAATCATCTCTCCCTCAAAATCACTCCATTAATATGACAATTCAACTTCATTGTTGGTTCTGTAAAAGGAAAAGTCTCTGTGTTCACATTTTACTTAGAAGACAATACAGATAAGTCTGTGCTACCTCTTTCACTAGGGAGGCGTCTGAGGGGCTCTTGGCATGAGCCCGTCATAAATGCTGCACTGGAATGCAGTGTTCCCTTTCAAAGGAAAATGTAATTTTATACAGTAAATCAGACAAAGAATGTTCCCATAAAAGATTAAAGTTAAATTGACAATAGAGGATCGCCATTTACAGATGAGGAGGGCCTCAAGAAAAAATTCAGAATGCATTTTTGATGGACTATAAGCATGTTAGCTGTAAGTGTGGGTAGAACCACCTTGTACTTCTCCATTCGGTCAGGTACGGATTTTCTATTTGAATGTCTGCTGAAATGCTTTACGTACATCCTCAATGCTGGAGGCTTTGGTGCTACACCAAGGCTACACTTAAAGACTGAATCAAGTCAGTGTGACACATTCTGATCACTTTGATGATGTACAGGTGATATAGTGCTAGGGTTGCCAGGTCCCTCTTTGCCACCGACAGGAGGTTTTTGGGGTGGAGCCTGGGGAGTGGCCATTGCTTGGTGGTAAAGCATCTGCTTGGCATGCAGAAGGTTCCAGGTTCAATCCCCAGCATCTCCAGTAAAAGGGACTGGGCAAGTAGGTGATGTGAAAGACGTGAGCCTGAGACCCTGGAGAGCCATGGAGAGGGGCTGTGGCTCAGTGGTAGAGCATCTGCTTGGCATGCAGAAGGTCTCAGGTTCAGTCCCCGGTATCTCCAGTTAAAGGGACTAGGCAAGTAGGTAATGGGAAAGACCCCTGCCTGAGACCCTGGAGAGCCGCTGCTGGTCTGAGTAGACAATACTGACTTCGATGGACCAAGGGTCTGATTCAGTATAAGGCAGCTTCATGTGTTCCTGTGTGTGAGGGCGGGGTTTGGGGAGGGTTCAACTGCCAAAGCAGCCATTTTCTCCAGGTGAACTGATCTCTATCGACTGGAGATCAGTTGTAATAGCAGTGTGGGGGGAGGTAGTTGTGAATTTCCTGACATTGTGCTGGGGGTTGGACTACATGACCCTGGCGGTCCCTTCCAACTCTATGATTCAATGAGATCTCCAGCTAGTACCTGGAGGTTGGCAACCCTATGTAGTGCATGGGTTACAAAATTTGCCTGATCATGGTGTGGAAGCTTAGTGTGTCACTGAAGGTTTCAGGGTATGTGCTGGTACCCACTGGAGCTTGTCAAGCCATTTTGGAGCCGTTTCTAGGGCTGTTGAAAAAAAAATTCGGTAAAGTTTGGCTTTGGCAAAATTCGGCCCTCCCAGCTGGCTGCAGGGGGGATGGAACAGATCTGTGCCTCCCGGCTGGGAGGCACAGATCTATTTAAAGGGCCCCCCCGCGCCTTCAGGGAAGCCCCCTGAAGGCGCGGGGGGGGCCTTTAAACAGATCTTTCCCCCCCTGCGCGCCTTCAGGGGGCTTCCCTGAAGGCGCGCGGGGGGCCCTTTAAACAGATCTGCGCCTGTTAGGCGCAGATCTATTCCACCACCCCCTGCAGCCCTTTTGCAGCCGGCCGGGAGGCGCAGATCTATTTAAAGCCCCCCCCCCCACCGTGCACCTTCAGGGGAGTCCCTGTGTGTGTGTGGAATAGATCTGGGGGCCCTGCCGGGAGGAACAGATCTATTTAAAGGGCCCCCATGCGCGTGAAGGCGCGGTTCGGGCAGAGGGGTTTAAAGACCCCCCGCCCCTCTTCCTGGGAGTCCCGGGAAGAGGGGGGATGGGTTGTCAAGCCCCTCTGCGCTGTCTGCGCAGGCAGCGCAGAGGGGTTTAAAGACCCCCCTGCCCCTCTTCCCGGGACTCCCGGGAAGAGGGGGATGGGTTGTCAAGCCCCTCTGCGCTGTCTGTGCAGGCAGGGCAGAGGGGTTTAAAGACCCCCCCGCCCCTCTTCCCGGGACTTCAGGGAAGCTCCCTGAAGGCGGGCGGGGGGGGGGGGAGATCTGCGCCTTCCAGCTGGAAGGCGCAGATCTGTTTAAAGGACCTGAATTCACCGAATTTATTCAGGAACACCCCGAACTCGCTGAATTCGGCTCCCCGTTTCCCCCCTTTTTTGAGTTCGTTTCAATCCAAACCGAAAAACCGCCGAATCGGGGGAAATTCGGCTGTTTTTCAGTTTGGGCTGAACCAAATCGACAGCCCTAGCCGTTTCACCATGAGCACAATTGCAACTCCATCACCAACTTCTTTTTGGAGTAGAATTCAGCCATATCTGTATATCCAAAGCCCTTCAAAATCAGTGGTAACATAAGACATAGTTAACCTCTAAAGGCAGAATGCACAGAGAAATGCTCTGATATATACCAACAAACACAAATGATGCATTATAAGACAATTATGTTCACCAAGTAGGATGATATGTTCACCAGTTACTACATATTGTGATGGGTGATCTAGGGTCAAAATATGTCATGGCACAGTGAATGGCCTCTTTCCTATACAGTATCTCTGCAGCAGTTTCCATACTGGGTTTGCCACTAGGGATGCCAGCCTCTATACTGGCAAACCATACTGGGTTTGCCACGGGGGATCCCCCTGGAATTAGAGCTAATCCCAAAACTACAGAGATCAGTTCCCTAGGAGAAAAAACAGCTGCTTTGAAGGGTGGACTGTGTGGCATTGTACTGTACTAAGGTCCCTGCCCTCCCAAGGCTCAATCCCCAAATCTCCAGGCGTTTCCCAACCTGGATCTGGCAACCCTATCCTCCTCCCCCCACCATTCAAATGGGTCCTGTGAATATACAGTCTCTCACCCCTTCCGTCCACCTCACATAAGGCTTAAATGCCTGGAAGCATGATATGTCCTGACTTGGATGTCCCAGGCTAGCCCGATCCCATCAGATCACAGAAGCTAAGCAGGGTTAGCTTTGGTTAATACTTGGATGGGAAGTCTGGGGTTGCTACACAGAGGCAGGCAATGGCAAACCACCTCTGTTCATCTCTTGCCTTGAAGACCCCTTGAGGGGACACCATAAGTCTACTGCAACTTGATGGCACTTTCTACCATCACGATCTGAGCTAGAACTTTATGCAAGTTTATCACTGGAACAGAAATGCCTACAACCAATGTTTGCCCTTTTCTAAATGGTCATCTGTTCAAGTAAAGATCATCATCTCTTTGCTGTAACATCCAAAACATTTAAGTGAAGATATTATAGGGTACAATTTCCAACAAAATTTAGAGACAGTTTAACACAATGCAGAGTTGTCTAAAGAAAACTAGCTAAGCAATCAAAAACCATTTGGTGTTCCAGTTTGTGATTAATGATATGTTAGTGTGTCACAAAGAATCCTGAACTGAACAATAGACTATTAAGTTGTCGAGGAGACATTTATTGTGCCAATCATATGCATTATAGAATGTTCTTGTACTTCCAATACTAAATGCAAATTTTCACATTGAACTGGTGTGATGCTAGCAGTCCATACAAGGACACTGGCGTTCTCTCTCCATCTACATCCATAAGAGGTTGGATTTTGAATTACTGTTTAGTGGTACTTGAATCTTTTTAAATTTGTGCATAATTCACGAGAGATGAATTTTGGCAACATAAGGAAAGATGATGTGGGAACAAACACATTACAACTGTATGCAACTGCATCATTCCAACAAAAGTTAGGTTTGAATCAACAACCAGATTGCTCAAAACATGTTTTCCCCCAATGACTGGTCTTCAAATCACTTACTTGAAAGCAATGCCTTTAAAATTCTATTGCCCTTTATGCACAAGTCTGAGTTTTCTTTGATATAGCTGGTGGCACTGCGGCAAAACAGGTGGAACAAACCTTTTCATGAGCACTCTTACCTGGAAATCAGATCCATTTACCATGACTTTTTTCATTGTGGATCAAACCGCCAATTTCATTGCTGCATAATGGATAGAATACTGGACTTGGACCAGGCAGGTCCAGGTTAAATTTTCCACTGAGTTTTAGAACTCAGTGGGTGACTTTGGGCAAAGTTGCAGAGTGTTGTCATGCTGCTCTGCGGTAGAACAGCTAGATTTGAATCCAGTAGCACTTGAGACCAACAAGATTTTCAGGGTATAAGCTTTTGAAAGTCAAAGCTCCCTTCATCAGATGGGATAGCACTTGGGCAAAGTGCTATTTCTCAGCTTATCTTAACGATCAGAGTTATTTTGTGCATAACGAAGGGAAGGGATAAGAACATAAGAAGAGCCCTGCTGGATCAGAACAGTGGTCCATCTAGGGCAGCATCCTGTCTCACACAGTGGCCAATCAGTTCCTCTGGAGGTCCAACAACAAGACATAGAGTCCAAGGCCTTTCCTGGTGCTGCCTCCTGCACTGGTATTCAGAGATTTAATGCCTCTGGCTGTAGAGTTTCCCTTTAATCACCAAGGCTGGTAGCCAATGAGAGACCTCTCCTCCATGAATCTGTCTAATCCCCTTTTAGAGTTGTCTATGCCTGTGGGCATCACTAAATCATCTGGCAGCGAATTCAACATTTTAAGCACTTGCGTTAAAGAGGTATTTCCTTTATGTACTAAATCCACTGCCCATCAGTTTCACTGGATGTCCTGAAGTTCTAGTATTTTGGGAGAAGGAGAATTAGTTCTCCATGTCTTATTGTGTATTAGAGTGGTTAGAGTGTCATACTAGGACCTTGTTAAGGGGGCCTGTAGGATTGGACTCCGTCATCCAATTCAGTTGAAACTTGGAGAGTCTTTACTGAATAGGCAGGAGTAGGATTCCTGCCATTTTGGTGTCGTTTGCTTGAAAAACAGCAAGTACAGCTCTCTGGAAAGTATCCCCCATAAGGAACATTGGACCTGAAAAAATTCAGAATTCCTACAGAAACCCAAATTTGATTTCTGAAATGGTATTAGGGACCTGAATACTCTAATAATGCCAGTATAGAAGCCGTTCCAGAAATCCAAATCTGAAAAATTCTGATTTTTTTCCCCAAGTGTATATCTCTAATGGCAGCTTTGAAGGGCAGATTCTATGGCACCACAACCCCACTAAGCACCCTTCCTAGGCACTGCTCCCAAATCTCCAGGAGTTTTTGAAGCCACAGCTGGGAACCCTAAACACTATTATGATGGCATAGTGGTCATGTTGAACCAAGCCAAACAGACCACCTGAACAGAACATAGAACTATTATTGATGCAATGGAAAATTGGACCAGAGGGGAAATAGTTTTCTCTTCAGCTACCATGATACACTGAAAATATGTGACGGGCCTATAGAGGGAGACCTGGCCCCCCAATAATTATACCTTAAGTTCCATATTCCGAAAATTGTGTAAAACAGAATTGTTCAAGAGGACATTTCTATAAATGGAATATGGCTATACTATAATGGAATGGTCTTTTATAAAGGGAACAGGATTGTAGTCTATTCCACTGTTTACTAGCAGTAGAAAAGAGCAAGAGTCCAGTAGCACCGTAAAGACATACAAAATTTCTGGCAGGGAATGAGCTTCTGTGAGCCACAGTGAGCTCATGAAAGCTCATACCCTACCAGAAATTTTGTATGTCTTTAAGGTGCTACTGGACTCTTGCTCTTTTTCTACTGCTAGTGACAGACTAACACGGCTACCCATCGTGATCTATCTTCACTGTTTACTGTATGTATTACCGTATATACTCGAGTATAAGCCGAGTTTTTTAGCCATGGTTTTTGGCTTAAAAAACTCACCTCGGCTTATACTCGGGTCAATACGTTAATTCACCTGCCGGGCCCTCTCCCCGCGTGCTCCCGCCGGCCAGCTGATGGGCGGGCTGTCCCGCCTTCTCCCCCCCACCCCACCAGATCGCGCCTTCTGCGCGGCGGCGGCTTCTCCCCCCCCCACCCGATCGCACCTTTTGCGCGGCGGCGGTTTCTTCCCCCCCACCCCACCCGATCGCGCCTTTTGTGCGATCGTTGCGCCTTCTGCTGGGCGGTGGCGGTTTCTTCCCCCCAACCCCCACCCACCCCCCCAGGCCGGTCCTCCCGCTTGCCAGCTGACCCTGCAGGGCCTCCTGCGCACAGGGAGGGGGCCGCCGCCAACGCCACCGCCTGCCTACGCACCTGGGGCCTGGTCAGGTAAGCCTGCGGGGGGGAGGGGGTGCATTTCCCCCTCGGCTTATACGTGGGTGCCTAATTTTTCCCCATTTTTGGGGTGAAATTAGGCACCTCGGCTTATACTCGGGTCGGCTTATACCCGAGTATATACGGTACCTTGCTCTTACTGCACTGCTTTCTACTTTGGTAATTCCATATTTGTATTATTTTTTACATGACATGTATAATACATTTTTGCATCGTTTCTCATTTTTGTGATCCTAGGCTTTTTGCATGGCTTATTGGTAGGGTTGCCAAGTCCCTCTTTGTCACCAGCGGGAGATTTTGGGGCGGAGCCTGAGGAGGGCGGGGTTTAGGGAGAGGAGGGGACTTCAATGCCATAGTCCAATTGCCAAAGCGGCCATTTTCTCCAGCTGAACTGATCTCTATTGGCTGGAGATCAGTTGTAATAGCAGGAGATCCCCAGCTAGTACCTCGAGGTTGGCAACCGAACTTATTGGAGGTCTCATGCTATTTGACCACATTGTTTTGCACTGTGTAATCTGCTCTGAATCTCAGCAAGAATGTGTGTGTGTGTGTGTGTGTGTGTGTGTGTGTGTGTGTATGCTAAGTGTCGTCAAGTCACTTCCAACTCATGGCGACCCTATGAATCAATGTCCTCCAAAACATTGTATTGTTAACAACTTTGCTCAGGTTTTGCAAACTGAGGGCTGTGGTTTCCTTCATAGAGGCAATCTGGATCATAAATAAAGTAAATAACAAAATAATATTGCAACTGAATCAATTAACAGTTCCCAGACTGACTAGAGAGGTTTGTAATTGACATTATCACCTCACCAAATAAAGATGGAGAAACCTCCCTCAAGTAATGGCTGGAATGGAAGCCATGTGCTGATCCAGCATTTCCCTAGAATATTGGGGGGTTGGGGAGAGACTATTCAGTAGATTTTTAATTGGGAAAGAAAACAGGTTAGGGAAAATACTGTGAAGTTGAAAATCATTATTTGATTAAGATAAATGCACTTGGGACTGAGAAGCAGAAAATAAAGGTCACCATCTGAGCGGGTGATAGTAGAATGCAAAGCAGGACTGACAACAGATCTTGGAAAATGTATCTTTGTGTCTTGGGAAAACAGATGCATCCTGACACAGACATGCTGAAAGATGCCCAAGAGGAAGTCTAAGCAGACCAGGTTTCCATTGTGGCTCCCACTTTGTAGAGCGAGCTTCTTGAGCAGGTTAGGGGAGGACCATCTTTAGGAATTTTCAGGAGGCCCTGGAAAACCATCTTATTTGCTAGGGCTTTTAAGGAGGTTTAAACTGCAGGCATCTTATTGGGGGGAGGGGCATCTGTTTTTTTTTTTTTTTAATTATTATACTGGTTTTAAACTGTAATATGTTAATTGTGGCTTGTGAATCAACTAGAGCCATGAGGAAATGTGGGATATAAATAAACAAACAAAGCAAACTGCCTGAATTCAAACAGGGTGGTTATTCCATAGAATTATAGAATCATAGAATTGGAAGGGACCACCAGGGTCATCTAGTCCAACCCCCTGCACAATGCAGGAAACTAACAACTACCTCCCCCCACATCCCCAGTGACCCCAGCCCTCCCCCCACCATGCAGGATCCCACAATCAAAGCATTCCCGACAGATGGCAATCTAGCCTCTGCTTAAAGACCTCCAAAGACGGGGACTCTACCACCCTCCGAGGCAGCACATTCCATTCCTTTGTATTAGCATACAGCTTTCTTTGCAGAACATAGATAGCTCCTGACATTTATTCTGCATGGACGTTCCTACCCAACACTTGCTGATATAACTCTTGCCCTTACTGAAATATGATGATGCTATGTATTTATGTAGTTGTACATTTGTAGAGTTATATATTTTAATAATCAAATAAAAATGTAAAAAGAAAAGGAATTGCCACCAAATGACTAGTGTTTATTTTCATTCATAAACATCCCTATACCCTAAGCTCAAGGCTTGTTGTACCATTAAAAATATTACAGGTATTTAATCCTGTTAGGCTTGGCCAGTGTACCTGCCTCATTATTCAAACTGACAGATATATCATTAAGAGGGGACTCTTGGTTAATTTTAAAAAGTTGAGT
Source organism: Euleptes europaea (assembly GCF_029931775.1). Classification (NCBI taxonomy): domain Eukaryota; kingdom Metazoa; phylum Chordata; class Lepidosauria; order Squamata; family Sphaerodactylidae; genus Euleptes; species Euleptes europaea. The sequence goes on along the minus strand of NC_079316.1, from coordinate 28,524,454 downwards.
ACATGTGGCCAGAGTTGATTTATCCAATAATAAAAGGGGGCAGCTTAGGGTTGCCAACCTCCAGGTACTAGCTGGAGATCTCCTGCTATTACAACTGATCTCCAGCCGATAGAGATCAGTTCACCTGGAGAAAATGGCTGCTTTGGCAATTGGACTCTATGGTATTGAAGTCCCTCCCCTCCCCAAACCCCGCCCTCCTCAGACTCCGCCCAAAAAACCTCCAGCTGGTGGCGTAGAGGGACCCGGCCACCCTAGGGCAGCTGGCCAGGGCACACCATCATCTAGGGCCCACCACCAGGCCCATAGGAATGCAGTATCATGCCCCATAACCCCATTCAAGAGCTCATACCTTCTTTCTCCCTTGCATATGCTGGAAGGGAGCAGCACTGTGCACAGCCATAGGGAGGGGCAGCAAGCACTGTCATCTTGAACTTATTGGCCAGCTGGGTGGCTTGTAAAACAATAATGTAGGGTTGCCAGCTCTGGGCTTGGAAATACCTGGAGATTTGGGGGACAGAGACTGAGGAGGACGGGGTTTGGGCTGGAGATCAGTTGTAATAGTGGGAGATCTCCAGCTACTACCTGGAGGTTGGCAACCCTACAATCATGGTGTGTGTGTGTGTGTGTGTGTGTGTGTGTGTGTGTGTGTGTAAAGTGCTGTCAAGTCACAGCCAATGTATGGCAACCTCATAGGGTTTTCAAGGCACGAGACGTTCAGAGGTGGTTTACCATTGCCTGCCTCTGCATAATAACTCTGGAATTCCTTGGTGGTCTCCCATCCAAGTATTAAACAGAGCCAATCCTGCTTAGCTTTCAAGATCTAATGTGATCAGGCTAGCCTCGGCCATCCAGGTTTATCTCCTTGTGTGTGTATCTGTGCCTCCAAGTCACAGCTGACTTATCGCGATCCCATAGGGCTTTCAAGGCAAGAGACTTTCAGAGGTGCTTTGCCATTGCCTCCTTGTGTTTGGGCTGAGAGAGTTCTGAGACAACTGTGACTGGCCCAAGGTCACCCAGCAGGCTTCATGTAGCGGAGTAGGGAATTGAACCCGGTTATCCAGATTAGAGTCCACAGCTCTTAAACACTACACCATGCCTGCTCTGTGTGTATCTCCATACCAGCTGTTAAATATTACATCAAAATTACTTTGAAACTGGGGTTGGGCACCTGTCAGAAGCAACGATTAAACAGTAGTCAAAGGAGCAATGAAGTTTATATATATATATATATATATATATATATATATATATATATATATATATATATATATATCTTTAGCATTGTGATTTTTTAAAAATTTGCCATAAGGCTAAAATGAATCTGTAGCTGAAAGGGAGGAATTTTTTCCTTCCACATAAGTCATGTCTCCAGTGGCGTCGACTTCTGGAGGGGTAAGCAAGGGGTCATTAATTTATATTTTGCCTCGGACGGGCCCACCAGGGACTGAATGAGGCCCAGGCCACATGGGGCTTGATATGTCAACACCAGGACTGGATGGAGAGAGAGAGAGAGAAACGCACACACAGTTGTTGTCATGGCAGCTTCACCCCAGCAAGACTCTGGGCTGCTTTGCCTTGTTTGTATAATTCATGAAAGCCGATGTTGCGCTAGTGACAGGGCCAATTTCCATTCTGTATTTCTCAGTCATTGCACAAACCCTACATGTGGCTTCAGACCTCTCATTAAACCCGACTCCCTCCCTTTCCCATCCAGACTCGACCCTTTTCACTCTGAAGCTTTGCCCTCGATCTAATTGCAGTGCTTCCAGCAGAGCTGGGGGTTCCTCTTCTGCTCCCACTGGCATTTTGTGCAAACTGGCCCGTGAACGCACTAGCCACTTACCTCGCAAGTTACACGCGTCCAGTACGCAAGTATCCAAAATGCCTTTAAATTCCTGTTCCCACCGCGCCTCCTTTCTCCGCTGCATTTGATAATCCCCAGACCGCCACGCTCCCACGCATGCCCAGTCGGCGCTCCAAGCAAGGACGGCGATTGGTCAGCGTTACTAAGGGAGGCGGGGGGAGTGTGGGGATTGGCTGGCAGCAGGAAGTGGGCTGGCAGCAGGAAGTGGATTTAATACTCATTGCATGTTCTCACTTTAAGGCTCCGGAGGTGGAAGACGTTTTATTTTTTTAAATTTGACGAATAAGCAGATGCGCTTAACGCGGAGGAATTGTGTTCTGGAGACGTCCTGGGAATCCTTCAGGTGAGATGAAGTGGGAACATGCAAGGAAAGCCCGCAGAAATCGGAGCTGCAAATGGTAAGTGCGGACATGGCCCTGGTTAAAGCAATCCAATGTCACTCTGAAGTTTTCGTTTTATAAAAGGGTGATTATATATTTGCTACTTACCGCTTTAAAAATAAAGCAGGCACGCAGGATTTGACAGCCAGTGCTGCATTGATCAATGAAACAGCGGCAACACTAGGAATCCTATTAAATAAAATAAACTTGGTTTTCCGTGTCTCTGGAAGATTTTCAGGAGGCTGAGCCTGAGATTTAAGAATGTAGAATATTCTTGTTAGACCCGTTTTGGGTTTTGTTTTTATTTGATTTATTTTTGCTTGTTTGTTTTAAGAAAGAGAAATCTCAAGATTCTGCTGCTAATCATGATGTGGTGCAGAATTATTGACTCCCCCATTCAAAATATATTATTTCTTTATTGGTGTCTGGCTCTCTGACACTTCCAAAGGAAGAAAAAGGTGATGCATGCTGATATTGGAAGAATATACTAAGAAAGGGAATGGTTTAAAATTTAGAATGAGGGCAAGGCTGGGTGGAGCCCCATGCTAGCTTCTGCCTCCTTCTTCCTAAGAGGTAACCCAGGAATCCTGAGAAAAAGACTGAAATAAATCATCTCTGTTTTCATGCAAGCAAAACCCAGCTGCAGTAATTCTTACCTTACTCGTTAAAAAACCACAGAGAGCGCATGCAGCTGATACAGATGTCATGTGAAGCCATGACTTATCATAACTGTAAATGGCTTGTGAAATCAGGGTTCAGCTCACAGACAAGTGTTCAGTCCTAAATTGCCTCGACAAATCCTAGTTTCAGAGCTTTCTCTCTCTTCTCCTCCTCTCCCAGCCTGAGTGGTATCACCAAGCTAAAGGAAAGCTTTGCTGTGTCACAACAACTTACTTTCTAACGGCTGGCGTTTTTGCTGGTACCGTAAATCCTCACTCTTTTTCCAAGCTGTATGATCCTGAAATTAATGCTTTCCTCACAACACATTCAAAGGCACCCAAACCTTCAATGGTCCAACAGAACACAGAGACTCATGTCATCACACTATTGGCAACCTTATTCCACGTACTCTGATGCTGGATTCAGTGGCGGATCTACTATGAAACTAATGAAGCTTAAGCTTCAGGGGTCCTAATACCTGAGGGGCCCTGAAGCAACTTTTTTTTTAATAAGTGAATTTTTCTTTTATTTTTTTCTTTTTAAATTTTTTTTAATAAGTGAATTTTTCAACAAAATCAATGGAGTTTTTTTTTAAGTGTTTGTTATAAGTCGGCTGCGACTTGAAGGCACTTTACACACACACATTTTAGTGTTAGAATCATAAGCCAATGGGTCAAAGTACTTAATATTGACCTTAGAATATGCTCTAATACCCATTTCATATGGCCTCAAAATGTCCCTGTAATTGGTCAAATTTCAAAATTTTCCCAAGGACTTGCAGCGCCTGAACCCCCAGCTGTTTGGGTTGCCGAGCTCACCAGAATCTATTCATAAACTACATTTTGGCAGCTGGATCCTGGAATCCTTTGTTGGTGCACGGCTTAATAGTTCTATAGCCCAGCCCTTAGGCTAGAGCCAATCAGAACCATAAAAAGACATCTGAATTCTCAATTCCAGCTACACTCGTCTCGATTGTGCATTTTAACACCCAAAACCAGATTTTCACCTCTTTATCCTAACGATGACCTTCTACCTTTCTATTAGAGAATGAACCAATAGATCTGCCATAGAACAACCCCACTGAAGAAGATAATGGCAATTACCCAGACCTCGTTGCTGGTGGGAAGGGGCTCACTGTATGGCCCATTTTCAAGGGCTCCACCCCACCACCTGGTTCTCCGCCATTTGGGCCTCAAGGTCCTTGCAAGGGCAGCAAGGCCCTTTGGAACTTGTTGGATGTTGCCCTTTTGTTGCTGGTTGCGAAGAGGCTCCTATACCAGTTCAAACTAGTATAAAATGTAGGTCCGCCACTGGCTGGATCTTACCTTGCACACTAGTGATGGTGAGACATGTCTGGAGAGGGGTTGACTGACACACATCCAATACTCTGCCAATGGTGGCATGGGAGACAGGGAAGAATTGTTTTGCAACCCTGCCCTACCATAGACGGAGAGAGCCAGAGTTGTATCTCAGCATTAGTGAGACAAGTCGGGGGGGGGGGTGTCCCACCTCCCAGACCTGCCCTACTGCCATCCTGCTTGGGTGAAACTAGCAAAGACTCCTTTGATTGCTGCATGTAATGATGCAGCGTGATAGCCTTCCTGTATTTTTATGAGGTGGAAGAGATGATTGAGAGGGAGCAAGGGAGACTGGAAGTGAGAGGCAAAAGCAGATCTCATTTTGAGCAACTCTTTCCAGGTATCTCTGGATCCAGAGATGGTGAGAAGAGACCAGTCAGGATTTAGTCACATAAAGCCAGAGTTACAAGTAACCACCATCAGATCCTGGCTTCAGGTCCTGGTTTAAAGAAGTAAAACTAAGCAAAGTTAGGTCATTTATGTATGGAAGTTTTACCTGCGGTTCGTTGCTCACTGGACCCACAGTTTCCTGTTGGGAATCTATGCACCAGCAGTCTCTAAGCTCAAATCAAGTCCGTTCCCCCTTTAAATGCTGCTTTGTAATTGGCTTACTTCGTAATGCTTACTGTGAGAGAAAATTCCCCCCCAAAAAACCCCAATTGCCACATAGAAAAGCATTTTAAGAACAAAAAAAAAATGGAGCAATCTGAAAGGAAGGAGGGGGGAGAAATCCAGCACTCATTTTTAAAAGCTTTTTTCCTGCTCAGAAAGAACTTCAAGGGAGCAGGAAGTATTTGAAGTATTTACTCGCTGCTTTGTAATTGGCTGTGAGAGAAACCATGCTAGGGTGTCTCGCACTTTGCCTTAGCATGGGAGTTTCATCCTGACTGAGCTCAGGGGAGATGGAAAAATCGGAACGGGAAAGTCCGGGATTTGAGAGGCCTGGGTGCGAGGTCATCTCTAATGGATGGAAAACTCATGCATAATCCCAAGGAACAACCGAGACAGACCAGGGACGAACGTGAGTGAAAGTACCCATGCATAAACAACCTTAGTAGGAGGACTGTCTTCAGATGATACTCTAACTATAGTTAGTTTAATTAAACCATGACTTTGAGTAATACCTGGACTGAGCCAGTCCCACAGCATCACTGTCTTCTGAGCCCTTGATCATTATTAGCTTTAACGGGCCAGTATGCAGCAGGGATACTCATACAGGGGAAAGATTAGCAGTCTCTCTTAGAGCAAATGGGGTTTTGCTAGGAAAAAGAGCTTCCCTCCCTTTGTCACTCTTTGAGTGTGCCTGCATCCTGACAAGGAGAAAACTAGAATAGATGCCAAACATTTAAAATACAATATTCACCTAATTAACACGCTCTGTGAGAAATGAATCCATCAATCATACACTTTAACATTTCAGTGTTCCATTGTTGTGTCATATTAGTGCTACCAGATAGATTGAGTTAATATCTAGAACAAATTTGGGTCCCTATGCAAGGACAACTCCTTAATAATCTCCCACATTGATGCCCACAAAATATGTCTTGTTAATCCAGATAATTGCTTTAGTTGCAAATTTATAATCTCAAAACTGACTTTGCTGCCGTGGAGGCAATTCAATTTCTGACTTATCATTTGTGTGCAGTTTGACCTCCTTTGCCATAATTACAGATGGAAGCATATGGTAACCATGCTTGGATCATCCAAGAGCCAGAATGCTGGTGGGACTGTAAAGATCTCCTTTAGAATAGGTGCTATGTAAGGTTTTGTGTAATGGTCGAAACCATCTAGCATCAGCACCCACAAAGCAAGAATTCCTCTGTAACAAAATGGAGCTAGAAAGTTACAAATGAATGGTATTGGACAGAGGCTGAGCTGAGGCTTACAGGAAAACAAGGCACCCACTGTGAGAATGAGCATTCCATCTACCTGGTATTCTTTTTTACTTTTTGCCATCAAATCAAGTTGACTTATGGTGATCTTGTAGGGTTTTCAAGGCAAGAGATGTCTGAAGGTGGTTTGCCATTGCCTACCTCCACGTCATGTCCCTGGTATTCCCTGGAGGTTACTCATCCAAATACTAGCCAGTGTCAGGGCTGAGAGTGTGCAACTGGCCCAAGGTCACCCAGCAAGCTTCCATGGTGTGAGAGGGGATTTGAACCTGGGTTTCCCAGGTCGTAGTCCAACACCTTATCCACTACACCACGCTGCCTCTCTGGTATCCCTCTAGGAAATTTCTTTCTCATTCCTAAACCTTCTTTCTGGTTGTTGCCAACAAGTTAGGATGCGGGAGTGAAAATGTACCTTGAAGACCACTGAGAAATTGCAATTAGTTCAGAATGTGGCAGCCTGATTATCATCAGAGGGTAAATGAGGGGAACATATATCACCTATTTTAAAACAGCTACATTGGCTGTCTGTTTGAGAAGTTATTTAGTAATTTATAGTCCACCTTTCTTACTTAGGCTCAAGGCAGATTGCACAGTGTAAGTCAAATACGATCAACAGGTTGGAACATCCAATAAACATTGCAATAGGGTTTGGATTACAGAAATCTGAAAACAAGCAGAAATTTGAACAGAGCTGAAACAAAGCACAAAGCATAAGCATTTAAACACGACAAATTAAATGATGCAGAAATTATATACAAGGAGCATATTAATAACAACAAACAGTACATAGTAGTATAGTCCACAGTCCCTATGACTTTACCAAAGCATCTTTCTGAGCCATTTCATTACAATACAGCTTTATTACAGTGTATAAGAGTCCTCCTCAATAATTCAGTTTTGCTTCGTTTGTGGAAAGCCAGGAGAGTGAGAGCCTTTCTAAGCTCATCAGTCAGGCCATTCCATAAAGTGGGGGCCACAACAGAGATTGCATGTTAAGTATGTGCATAGTAAAATTCCTGAGCCAAAAAAAATATCCATTAAAATCACTGGTTTGGGTCATTACTGGGATTCTTGACAATTATAAACTCCCAAACAATTGCATGTGCTTGTGTTTTCCTTTGATTCTACTGATTTCTCAGGCACTGGTCTCCCTTCCAATCAGAACCTTGCAAGGGAAGGACACAGAGGACTCCCAGCCAATCACCTTTGAAGACAAAGTGCAGAGACCTGTCATTCTCCTTTTCTCTCTCTTTTGTGGGGGTGGAGCTCTTTTGTCCCTCTCCAAGTTGGGACTTTGCGTGGTCCTTGGCAGTCAGCTTTACTGAATGCATACCCCTAAGTCTACCTATCCAAACATAAGCAATGAAAAATGTGACATTACTCAACATAACTAAATAATCTGGAAAAAAAGATGGAAACCTGGTAACCCACCAACTGAAAAGACAACACACTAAAAAACAAAACAACAATAAGAACATGAAACAAACTCTCCAGAAGTACAAAAAAGGCAAGGGAGAACCTCAAAACTAACCAAATAATAATATCTCTCGAACTGCTCCCCATGACCAAACGTGGCCCCCTCCTGGGGGGCGCAGAGGAAAGACTAGCTAATAAATTAATCAGTCCAGGCCATTGATTACCACTGTTGGGACTTCCGGTTTCGGTAGGTTGTAACCACAGTAGGTGAAGCTCGTCCTCGAGATGAAATAGATTTTTAATTACTTTAATTACTTTTAACCACCCCCCACAAAGTAGAGTTCACTTTATTATCAGCAGTGGAGTAGCTATTTGAATTTGAGAACCACTGTTCAGTCAGGATCCATCCATCCATGGTCTAGTCAAGAAAGACTTCTCTCCCAAGACACAAGGAACAGCGAGCACAAGACACACACAGCACACACAGAGACCAAAATGGCCACAAGGGAAAGAGAGAAGGTCTAAATATTGTCATAAATATTGCCATCTTTAGAGGGTGGATTCTAGGGCATCACATTCTCACTGAGTTTCCCTCCCCTCTTCAAACTGCATCCTCTCTAGGCCCCAGCCTGAAATCTCTGGGAATTTCCCAAACCAGAACTGTCAAATCTAGTTAGGAAGCAGTTAGCAAGACTTGAGGTAATCCAGAGTACTTCTATTAATATATTGTGGCTTGGCTATGTGCCTAAACCTGTTGGGAGGTATTTAATTTACACTTGTTTTGTTCATCCAGTGGATGCCGAATCAAGCACAAGCTAAGGCCATTTATTTATAGTTTACTGAAAAGACTCTTGTTGATGTCTGAAGATTTGGGGTCAGGCTTCCAGGTGGATCCAATCAGTTTGTCATGCTGCAAATAATTGATATGTCTTTTTCTAGCCTGGCTTCATACTAATTTGTTAGTCTGATACTTAGTATATAATCTAAAAGTGCCAAAAATAACAGGGTGGTGTCAAGAGAGAGAAAGTACAAAAACAACTGTGATAGAGAGGAAAAAATGCAGATGTAATTATATTTTAATTCAATCTGTGAGTTAAAGTGCTACAGTTTTTAAAAATAATGAAGAGCTATGATGTGTTATATTAAAAGAGAGAGCCAGTGTGGTGTAGTGGTTAAGAGTGATGGACTCTAATCTGGAGAACCAGGTTTGATTCCCCACTCCTCCACATGAGTGGTGGATGCTAATTTAGTGAACCAGGTTGGTTTCCTACTCCTACACATGAAGCCAGCTGGGTGACCTCTGGCTAGTCACAGTTCTCTTTGAGCTCTCTCAGGCTCACCTACCTCACAAGGTGTCTGTTGTGGGGAGAGGAAGGGATTGTAAGCCAGTTTGATTCTCCTTAAAAAGTAGAGAAAATTAGCATATAAAAATCGGCATATAAAAACCAACCCTCCTCTTCCTCCTCCTCCTTCTAAAATCATGGGAATTCTTGACAAAAAACATGAAAACAGTAGCCAGAAAAGCATATTCCATGGGGGAAGAAGTGATAATTTAAATGTGACTGCATCATTTTGAAGTGAAAATGCAATATCATTTTGGTGCCTGGTATTTTCTGCTTTAAAAATTACAAACTAAAAAATCTGTTTAATTCCTTAGCATTGCCATGATTTCAAGGAAGGTATTCATTTAGGAGCCAGTTTGCTAACATAAATCTACTTTGAGCTGAGAGTAAATTTATTTAGAAGTAAATCTTAATTTGCCACTGCGTATATACCTGGATGGCCCAGGCTAGCCCGATCTTGTCAGATCTTGGAAGCTAATCAGGGTCAGCCGTGGTTAGTACTTGGATGGGAGACCACCAAGGAAGTCCAGGGTTGCTACACAAATGGCAGGTGGTGAACATCTCTTGCCTTGAAATCCCTGTGGGGTCACCATAGGTCCATTGTAACTTGATGGTACTTACCACCACCACACGTTCAGTAGATAATTGCAGCTAATTGTGGCTCTTTCTCTAGTGCGTATACCTGTATCATTGACAAGCTGGTGTGTGAGGCGCGCGCATGCAAAGTGCAGTCAAGTCACAGATGACTTATGGTAACCCCATAGAGTTTTCAAGGCAAGAGACTAACAGAGGTGGTTTGCCATTGCCTTCCTCTGCATTACGACTCTGGAATTCATTGGTGGTCTCCCATCCAAATACTAACCAGGGCTGCTCCTGCTTAGCTTCAAGATCTAACGGACAACACACAAGTGTGACAAAGTGTATCAAAGTGTATCGAATGTACAAATTAACATCTAACAAACACACAATATAATACAAAACTCTTTCAAAGTCCAAAGTACAAAATGCTAGTTTAAGAGCCAAGCATCAAGGAATTCTTCATATAGAAGTTGCTAGGAATACGATCGTTTCTGTATTCTTCATCAGTTCCATTTAGTTCAAGTTTCTCTTATATGCACATAAGGTTATCCAATTTAAATGCAGTCTCTTTCTCAAACTGATAGGAGATCAAGCTGTGTATGGTCTTTCAAATTAAGGTTCCAATACAGGATACAACATAGTCAATACACAGAGTGTACAGACAAATTCAACATTTAAACTGTTCCCACCGGGATACTGCAAGTTGCAGCTCTCATATCAGTTCTCAATACAAAGGCGTTAAAAATATACCTGATAAGAATTATTTCAAGAGCCCCATGGTGCAGAGTGGTAAGTTGCAATACTGCAGTCCAAGCTCTGCTCACAACCTGAGTTTGATCCCAACGGAAGTTGGTTTCAGGTAGCCGGCTCAAGGTTGACCCAGCCTTCCATCCTTCTGAGGTCGGTAAAATGAGTACCCAGCTTGCTGGGGGTAACGGGAAGATGACTGGGGAAGGCACTGGCAAACCACCCCGTAAACAAAGTCTGCCTAGGAAATGTTGGGATGTGATGTCACCCCATGGGTGAGGAATGACCCGGTGTTTGCACAGGGGACCTTTACCTTTCCCTTTAAGAATTATTTCAGGTATTTGCCATTTTTGATCATCCAGTACAAATTAAGCACAGTTCCGTTGCATTGATTTCTAATTTTTCAACATAATTCCAGCTATTTCTTTTTTTTAAAAAAATTCATTGCATCAATTTGCTTGTTACTCATTCTACAAAAGGCAATAAAAAAGATTAAACAGCTCTGCAATTTCCATCTATTATTCGGCATTAGTCTATTGTTCCAGAAAGTCTTTTGTTTAACTTTGTGAAAAGTACTTGAATAGATTCCATTACCATTTGTAGTAAATGCGTCGATCCCATACTGCTTTGAAGCAAATTAGTGATGAATACATACATCTGTGAAAAAAGAAGATTAAGTCCCCAGGGATGGAATATTCTGGGCTAAAGAAAAAGAACAGTCCAGCCTCCTTTAGGAAACATTCACTTTCTCCATGGAATTAAGTGTGGATAAGTGGTGGTGTTGATAATTATAATGGGAACCCGTGAAACATTAATAACTGTCCTAAATTGGAGTAACATTTACCATGTTGTCTTTGAAGATCTCTGAACAGCAGCAATAAATGAATAATTTAGGCAGCAGCGCTGCAGATGACAGTATTTGGAACGCTTTTCTGCCTGTTCTGCCCCTCCATGTAGTTCTATTCATAGCTCATAGAGAACTTCAGAAAACATATTAAACTTTCAAATGTTTAAAGGAACATTTTTCATATGCTGACTGCCAAGGACCATGCAAAGTCCCAAGAAGGTTTTATATCCCATCTTTGACTGACACCAAAATAGCTGTTATGTAAACAGCTATTGTGTTGCTGGATTTAGTCAAAATTTCGGTGACCGGTGGTGCTTATTTAGGTATGCCTCCCAGAGGACCTTGACCCTGGAACTATGGATCAAGTTGCTATATTCTGTGCAGCTGCCAGAGTCTACAATGGTTCAGTGCGGATTCCGAGAAATATATCTATCTTTAATACTTTTTATGTCATGGTTTTCTGTAAACATTTTTTCTTATGTATGTTTTGTCCTGCTGGTCCTTGGCTGTAATAAACAACAACTACAACAACTGTTCTTGTTTAGCTGTGCAGTCATAAGCAGGCCTATTGAGTTCAGTGGACTTACCAGGGCTGCCAGCCCTGTAATGCCAGGAGATTTTTGGGCTGATGCCTGGCGAAGGTGGAGTTTCAGGAGAATGTGAGGTCATTTCTGGGTGACACTTCTAGGAATTTCCCCGATCTCTATGGTCTTTACCATTAATACTGGGGGGATTTGTAGAGCATTACCATTGGCACCATTTAACCACATGTTTTTCTCCCACTCCTGAAATTATCACAGGCAGAGGACTGAGAGCAGAGTTGGAGACAGCCTGCTGCCACCAGGTAAATTGAAAGTCTAATGTACAGTCTTTTAATTATGCTTACTGCACAATCCTAAAAAGACTCAATACACCTCTAAATTCATTGAAGTATCTCTATGCAGGGTGTGTCTCTGCTTTGTTAGGGACTTCACTGTAAGTCGTCTATTATAGCTCTCTAGTTCTTAAATGTAAAATTCCACATCTGGTACTAGTTCTGTTTACACCTGTTTAAAGGGTAGTGTCAGCCTTTCTAAAATCTTGCTCCATTATTAAGACAAACCCAAAGGTATGAATTATTTCATATGTGCCTCATTTATTCTCTCACAAACTGCGGTGTGCCCACAACAAGGAAGAAATTGTGCCGTGTGGGGTAAAATGATGTTGTACTCCAAGCTGTGCAGGAAGTAATGGTGTCATGTTTGAAAATCAAAGTACTCTCATCCTCCATTTCCTCTCAAGTTGAACATCCCACATATTCATATTGATGACTCGTTTGCAATTTAAAATAAGCATTGTTTTGAGTAGCTTGGCGTTTGTGCAGTTGGCAGCATTCAGCATAGCAGCTGGCTGGTTAGCTGTTGCTGGCACATGCTCACAATTTACTGGTTTGCTCAGATTACATACGCCGTAGGTTGTCATGGGCAAGTCAGTCATGCATCATTTAAAATTCAGCTCCATTTTGAGTCCATGGGCTGTTTTTTTTTTTTTTTTTTTGCCTGTACAGTGGAAGCATTCATCACCATTCATGCTGTACCTCAAGGTGGGGCCTGGAGTACTTCCAGAATTACAACATCTCCACACTACAGAGATCAATTCCCCGGGAGAAAACAGCAGTTCCAGACAACAGTGGACTCTATGGTATTACAACCCCACTGAGTTCCCTCCCCTCCCCAAACGCTGCCTTCCCCAAGTCCTGTTCCCAAATCTCCAGGAATTTTCCAAGCCAGAATTGACACCCATAAACATTTATTTATTTATTTATTTGCTTGTTTATGACTATATCCCGCTCTATCCCAGCCAAGGCTGGGCTCAGAGTGACTCACATCATTAAAACATCATAAACATGCACTGATATACAAAAATAATTTACAATTAAAACCATACATCATAACTCTACAATCCAACTGGCCCCTAGTTCATAGTGCACAGGACAGCAGCCACCTTTAAATTTAGAATCTGGTTTATGATTTTTACTGAAAAATCCCCTTTATGACTTAATGCATGATAACTATGTCCAGGTTCAAATCATTTGATGACAGCATTGGGTCTTTCACCCTGTTTTTAAAAAACATGTAGGGAAGAACAAAGCTTTGTTAGCAACCAGTATCCATGTAAACTATGTTGATTATCAATAAATATTGATTACAGACCATGGAGCATGCTCCCCTCTTTCATTTAGAGCCATTGATTTCATTTCAGGCTGCATGTTAACTTTCAGTTCTGACAGCTGCAAGATACCATCATGCATTTATTCTGGCTACATTCAATTCATTACCAACAGCCACATTGATTGGAAGATAGAAGAAGATTCCAGTTAATCACAGATTCTGTCCCTGTTCAGATGATTCGATTGGAATACTGGCACATGTATCGTTTGGACTTATTGGAACCCATTGTTTGGACTTATTGGAACCCATTGCTGTAAGGAAAAAAAGTGAAATTTTACTGGCTGGAGTTAATCAGAGAGTTTCTGTGCACATGTCTCTCAATTGCCATGAAAATTCAGGCAGAGATAAATTCTAGTGTACAAATTGTATCTTAATTTTAATTCTATCGTACGTGTAGTAAGATTGTACAATATAGTCAAGAATGGGTTGTACTATTAACGTTTTACTGCTTTTATTGCATACATGGCCTGTGGGCTGTGATAAAGATTGATTGATCAACTAAAGATTGTAATCCAATGTAGAACATAGAACAGTCCCACTTTGGAAGTTGGGCAGGAAAAATGGGCAAGACCATATAGCTATTCTGCCCTCCCTGAGACAATCATTTTTCTCTGTCCAGTCTGGGCTGGAGAACCCTGGAAGTAAAGGATTGCAATAGCACAATATCCAATGTATGTGGATCCAGCTATAGCTTCCATGACACCTAGGGTTGCCAGCTCTGAGCTGAGAAATACCTGGAGATTTTGGGGGGTGGAACCTGAGAAAGGTGGGGTTCTGGGAGTGGAGGGACTTCAGTGGGGTTTAATGCCATACTGATAGTGGGGTTTAATGCCATACTGATACTGATCTGAACCTTCCAAAGCAGCCATTTTCTCTAGGTGAACCAATCTACGCTTCCTGGAGATCAGTTGTAATAGCAGGAGATCTTCAGCCATCATCAGGAGGTTCTCTCAACAAACACAGTACCTATGCTGAAAATAACGAGGTTGTGAAAACAGCAGCACGAAGGCTCACAATAATGTAAATATTGTATTAATTACTAATGAAAATAATTGTTGAAGAGCTTGGCAATATAATTTTTGACAATATAATTAGGAACAAAAAAGAAAAAGCATTGCTTCATGCATATAATCAATTCAACACAAAGTAAGTACACCCAAAGCAAAATACATGTACACGGGCGAATTGCCCTCAAATGAGAAAAATGTTCCACTAACAAGTGGTAAAGAGTCTCTGTGGTGTACTTGATATATCAAGAAGAAGGTGATGAAGGAAGCTGAGAAGTCGAGACGACACCTCCGGTTTGGTATTCGTTTCGCATGTGCTTCTTCAGTCGGATGTTGCCATCATGTGAAAACTCTCAGGCAAAATAAAGGCTTATATAACATAAAATCCATTGCTAAATATTTTCTGATATATAGAAAACAGAATGTTCTTACCATATGTCTTACAATTGACCCAGGGGGTTCATAGACCACAGGTTCTCATGTCCTTCAGCGAGGTAACAGATCATGAGATAATGTCAGGGTATGAATTTTAAAGTAGCAGCTCATTACATACAGGTGAATTGAATACATGGCATTCTGAGGGTCTTAAAGCTACATATTACAAAAAGCAGGATAAATCAAAGTCACTGTTAAGTCCAGTAGGGGTCAGTGTTTTAAAGAGAAAAATGAGTTTCATTTCTTGCCTGTGCAAAATCTGGGCTACATTTTGACGATGAAAAGGTTTGGGTCTATATTTCCATAATGCAAAGAAGAGCATGTCATTCTCTGAGTGTCCCTTTTTCAGAAAATGCTCTGTTAATGGCGCTTCGAGATTCCTCGCGCGTAAGCGCGCTTTGTGCTCGCCAGTTCTAAGTTTTAATTGGCGTGTGGTTGAGCCAATATAAATTAAGGAACACGGGCACGTGGAGGTTGGCAAGCCTAATGACACCAGAATAATCAATAAAAACATCAGGTATCCTGGAAACTCTCCTTCACAACAGTGGAAGTCGCCCTGGGGCATGTAGCTGATATGTCTAATGAATGTTCAGGAGATCCAGAAAACTACATTTCCCAGGGCCCTAGTGCTTAGGATGCTTGTATTCAAAGGTCTGCATCCAATGAGATTTCCACATTTTGGAAATGGACTTGGGGAAGAAATGAGATTTCAAAAAGAAACAATAGCATACTAACTAGCAGCATGTGCAATTCCAAAACGAGCCAAGGAAAGTTTGCCTGCAACAGTAGCAGCAGTGGGAAACAGGAGCCAGGACAGGGAATCCCCCGCCCCCAGCAGAAGTTTGGCAGCCCTGCCAGTACAGAATATTAAATGTGGGTTCATAAATAATAAATAAGCCTGTTTCCTTTTCAATGTGGATTTTGGCTGGCAGATTTTAAAAGGAGTGGAAATTTGGTTGGCAAAAATGTAACTGAAAATCTGCCTATGAAGAGAATGCTGCATGCAATTCAGGTCTAAAGCATCTGTGGCTATACTGATCTGAATCAGTGGAGAACTGCACTACAAATTTGTATTTGTCCGTCAATTTTATTTTTCACCCATCTTTCAAAATTTCACCCAACCTTTCCTCCAAGAAGATTAAAATTGTTTTCTCCTACCCACCTCTATCTTTTTATTCACAATAATCCTGTAAAGTAGATTATGGACTGCCTTCTCTCATTCATGCCTACTAAGATGCAGAGGTGATCATATGAGGCTCTATTGCATGTGTCTCCACCTCCAAAAATAAGACAAATGGCAATCTGTGAGAGGACCTTCCCTAGGGTTGCCAGGTCCCTCTTCACCATTGGCGGGAGGTTTTTGGGGTGGAGCCTGAGGAGGGTGGGATTTGGAAAGGGGAGGGACTTCAATAGAGTCCAATTGCCAAAGCGGCCATTTTCTCCAGGTGAACTGATCTCTATCAGCTGGAGATCAGTTGTAATAGCAGGAGATCTCCAACTAGCACCTGGAGGTTGGCAACCCTAAACTTCCCAGGGCCCAACTATGCATTAGGATTTCTTCCACGTTCCTTTTTTCTTTTCTTTTTTTCTCTTTACAAATTTATCTGCCAGGATTACTTTATCAAAGGGGAGAATAGTGTGGGCAAAGAAAGAAACTGTAACCCTTTATTCTTGCTTGAAAAGACATTAAAGTCTCTCCATCCCGCTCAGTCCCCATGCCATTCTCCGGCCTGATAAAGCAATCCTGCTAACTAAATTTTTAAAAGGAAAAAATGTTTAAAATTAGCTCAGAATAAATTGTTAGGTAGTTGAGCCCCTAGTATTGGCACCAAGATTGTGAAATGCCCCCTTTATGACATATTTGACCCATTCTGTATTAATGTTTAAAAGGATGGCACGAATCGTTTGGCTAGCTGCATTGGAATTTGGTTATTTATTTACTTCGTTTATACCTTGCCTTTCTCCCCAGTGAGGAGCCCCGTGGCGCAGAGTGGTAAGCTGCAGTACTGCAGTCAAAAGCTGTGCTCACGACCTGAGTTCGACCCCGACGGAAGTCGGTTTCAGGTAGCCGGCTCAAGGTTGACTCAGCCTTCCATCCTTCCGAGGTCGGTCAAATGAGTACCCATCTTGCTGGGGGTAAAGGGAAGATGACTGGGGAAGGCACTGGCAAACCACCCCGCAAACAATGTCTGCCTTGGAAACGTCGGGATGTGACATCACCCCATGGGTCAGGAATGACCCGGTGCTTGCACAGGGGACCTTTACCTTTTTCTCCCCAGTGGGGACCCAAAGGGGCTTATGTTGTTCTCCTCTCCTCCATTTTGTCTTCACAAAATCTGTGAAGTGGCTTAGGCTGGGTATGTGTGATTGGCACAAGGGCACACAGCAACTTTCCATGGCACTGTGGGAATGTCCACCTGGGCCTCCCAGATCCTTGTGTGACCGTCTAAACTTGTCACCACAATGGCTCTTGTCGGGTGACTGTGAGGTAACTTTTTGTAGGAATGATTTTAATAGGCTTCTAACTAGTTCTAAGCTGTTGGCTAAGAGTGTTTTTGTATCTATTGCTGTTTAGTTTTTAGACTGTAGTTGTACATTATTAGGGTTGCCAGCTCCGGACTGAGAAATACTTGGAGATTTGGGGGGGGGGGGTGGAGCCTGAGGAGGGTGGGGGTTGGGGAGGGGAGGAGAGGAGAGGGACTTCAATGGGGTAAAATGCCATAGAGTTTACCTTCCAATGCAGCCATTTTCTCCAGATGAACTGATCTCTGTTTCCTGGATAGTAGGAGATCTCCAGCCACCCCCTGGAAGTTGGCAACCCTATGCATAATTTTTTTGTTGTTGCCATGATTTTGTAAGCTGCTGGAAAAAAAAGCAATGCTTTTGAATTGGAGGGCGGTATGCAAACACTGCAACAAAATTAAGAAATTATGCTGAGAGATAATCTAGCCCAGAATCATCTAGTAAACTTTATTGATGAGTGGAAATATGAATCCAGGCTTCTCTGATCAGTGAGCAGTCCATACAATACAGTGAACCTTATTGAAGGCTGACTCTGAAGAATACTGTTATGTGCTCTTTACTTCCCCAAAGCTTAAGTACTTGGGACAGAGTTTACTGAGGCTGGTTTCCTTTGGAGGAGAGAGCAATGGAGATTTGTGGTATTTTTGTAGCATTTGCTTTATTTACAAGTAGGCACGTGAGGACAAAAAAGGCACTCCTAATGGGCAAAGAGAGAATCCTGCATTTTCTCAGGTGTTTCAGCTGACTCACAACAGTGTCTGTGGGCATCTCTCTCTGTGTCTTCCAGAATCGAAACTACTGTTTCTTCACACACACACATCTCCCTCCCTTGAGCTGGGGGTGTCCCTTATTCTAAGCCCTGTTCGATGTTTGGACAGAACCATTTCTTAACATTTGAAGCACACTGGGAAATACAGTCCTTAGAAAACATTATCTTTCCTTTTGTCATGGGCTCTGGCTTCCCCCTGACATATAGAGTTGCCAGCTCCGGGCTGGGAAATACCTGGAGATTTTGGGGGTGGAGCCTGAGGAGGGGAGGGTTTGAGGAGGGGAGGGACTTCAATGGGGGATAATGCCATACAGTCCACCTTCCAAAGTGGCCATTTTCTTCAGGTAAACTGATCTCTGTCTACTGGAGATCAGTTGTAATCCCAGGAGAGCTCCAGATACCACCTGGAGTTTAGCAACCCTACAGACATTCTACTTTTGGCTAACCCTGTAGGGTGCCACTATTTACCACTATTTACTGTAGTCGGATTCTAAACTTATAATAATGGAATATACAGGATGCTTGGAAGTCAAGAGGGTGATTGAACAGATGGACTCTGGTGCCTTGTTTCAACTCTATAGAAGTTCCTCCATTCCCTTTTACATCTAGGTATGCACAGTCCAAAGGGGTATTTTCTGTCAGCACCCCTCATACTTCTTTCCATAAAACCCCAAGTTAAATGAACAGATTTAATCTCAGATTTGTACAGTACCACATACAGTACAAAAGCCTCAGACAACCAGCTTTCTTTCCCTGGAACAATGGCTTCCCCCTCCCCAGTGATATGGATGCAAAGGAAGAAGACTTCCCACAGGGTTTTGAATGAAATTTCAACCAGTTTCAGAAAGACAAATTTCTTGAGTTAAGTGTGGTAGTTGGAGAATATGCTAGATGCCTTTGGACAACTATGTTCAGCTAGATGCCCATCCCTTGGCAACAGCTGAAGTCATTATGTGATAGGTTATCTGATCATAACGCAAAGAGAATTTGAGGTAGGTTAGAGCTCCTCAAGAATAACTGTAATATATATCTTACTGCAATAGTAGGTGTTACCTGGCAACAAGATCGGGACATTTCTGTCTGCAGAAACTGCTAACATTTTCAGGCTGAGAGAAAGCAGTGAAGTGAATGTGATAATAAAACTGAATTATGCTCTTGTCTGACAGGTGAAGGGTATTAGATAACCTCAGAGGTTCCTAGATTATTGCATTTTAAAGAGCAATGCACAAATCATTAGAATAGATGGTCTTGGTAATGGATCAATATGGCATGTTGAGATTTCAAGACAGTTTCAAGAGGGATGCACTTTATTTTGAGAGCAGTGTGATTTTTCATTGAAGCAATGTGTAGGTGTAGTGGTTAGAATGTAGGACTAGCATCTGGAAGACCCAGGTTCAAATCCCCACCCTGCCATGGAAGCCTGCTGAGTGACCTTGGGCCAGTCACCCTCTTTTGGCCTAACCTACCTCACAGGGTTCTTGTTCTGAGGAGAAAATTGAGTAAAGGACTGCTTTGGCTCTCCACTAAGGAGTAAAGCAAGATATAAATATTTAAATAAATACATAAAAATAATAAAGATCTGGGAACTAGACAGCACAAGAAGAAGAAGAAGAAGAAGAGTTGGTTTTTATATGCCGACTTTCTCTACCACTTAAAGAAGAATCAAGCTGGTTTACAATCTCCTTCCTTTCCCCTCCCCACAACAGACACCCTGTGAGGTAGGTGAGGCTGAAAGAGTTCTAAGAGAGCTGTGACTAGGCCAAGCTCACCCAGCTGGCCTTATGTGTAAGAGTTCACCAGATTAGCATCCGCCGCTCATGTGGAGGAGTGGTGAATCAAACCCAGTTCTCCAGATTAGGGCCCACTGCTCCAAAGCACTACTTCTAACCACTACACCATGCTGGCTCTCGAGCCAGCCAGGCCATGTGCTGCTGATGTCAGTGCAACAACATTGCAGTGAGCATTGAGAAAGTAACACTAGCTAAACCACCAGCAAGCACCAGTAATAGTGATCCTGCCCCAATGTTATCCAGACACAGAAGAAGCCAACCATTGCATGTTGATGCTGGAAATCTCCTTGATATCTCCATTCAGGGCTAGCCTGTCCACTAGGCACACCTAGGTGATCACCTAGTGTGTCAAAGGTGGAAGGGTGGCAGCCAGCTTTGTCACCCACACTCACATCCTCTGGCCTGCCTGCAGCAAGACTCTCTTCCTCCTTCCCGTGCTACATCACCTCACTGTGGTGGGAGGGCAGAGAGGAGAGTGGGTATTGCCTTGCCTTGCTGCCTCCATACAGTGCCTCATTGCCACCACACACAGGGTATGGAGGGTGGGCACAGCCTCATCTCGCCCCCTCTGCATCTCACTGCCATGCAGAGGGTGGAGGACAGTTGCTGCCTCTATGCTCTCATTTCTGCTGGTCAGCATCCTCTCAGAAGGCTTACATGCAGTAGAAGAAGAGGAAGAGTTTGTTTTTATTTGCTAATTCTCTCTACCTTTTAAGAAGAATCAAACTAGCTTACAATCTCCTTCCCTTCCTGTCCCACAACAGACACCCTGTGAGGTAGGTGAGGCTGAAAGCGTTCGAAGAGAACTGTGACTAGGCTACCCAGCTGGGTTCAAGTGCAGGAGTAGGGAAACCAACGAGCTGCACCAGATTAGAGTCCGCCACTCATGTAGAGGAATGCGGAATCAAACCCGGTTCTCCATATTAGAATCCACTGCTCTTAACCTCTCTGCCACACTGTACTAACCATATCAGTGTCACTCTAGCAGAAATTCTTCAGTGTATCTTTGCATCATGCGGTGGCTTATGTGCTATTCTACATCGCTTCAGAATGGCTTTGGGAGTGCACTCTCAACCACATCTTGCTATTCCAAATGTTCATGTCTTTCCCTTCCAGAGATGTCCTCAAAGACAGTGTTAGAACATAAGAAAGAAAGGCCCTGCTGGATCAGACCAAGGCCCATCAAGTCCAGCAGTCTGTTCACACAGTGGCCAACCAGGGGCCTCTAGGAAGCCACAAACAAGATGACTGCAGCAGCACCATCCTGCCTGTGTTCTACCGCACCCAAAATAATAGGCATGCTCCTCTGATACTAGAGAGGATAGGTATGCAGCATGACTAGCATCCATTCTAACTAATAGCCACGAATACCCCTTTCCTCCATGAATATGTCCACTCCCCTCTTAAAGCCCTCCAAGCTGGCAGCCATCACCACATCCTGGGGCAGGGAGTTCCACAATTTAACTATGCACTGTATGAAAAAATACTTCCTTTTATCTGTTTTGAATCTCTCACCCTCCAGCTTGAGCAGATGACCCCGTGTTCTAGTATTATGGGAGAGGGAGATAAACTTCTCCCTGTCCACTCTCTCCAAACCATGCATTATTTTATAGACCTCTATGATGTCTCCCCTCAGCCGCCTTCTTTCCAAGCTAAACAGCTCTAAGTGTCTTAATCGCTCCCCATAGGACAGTTGCTCTAGTCCCCTAATCATTTTGGTTGCTCTTTTCTGCTCCTTCTCAAGCTCTGTAATATCCTTTTTTAGGTACACAGTTTTCCAAGTGTGGTCTCACCATAGATTTAAGTATTAAGTGTTCTATTAAGTAAACGTTCTGAATGAAGCAAGTACATTCCAAAGGGAAAATGCTCTGTGTCTGTTTTTAAGCTCCGCACAACACAATGGCTTGGATTTTTCTTTAAATCAACCAGAACGAATCAAAAGCTTCAGTTACAGTTTTTGTTTACTTATTTGCTTGTTTTGGGTTTTTGTGACAATGGTAAGGCAAGTTGACAATTAAGTCTGCAAACAATTGCTATCATCCTGTGTGTGAAGAGTCCTTGTGACGTCCTCTAGGAATGATGTTCATAAATCAAGGATGGGGAAGGGGAGCAAAGTAGTGACAAGTCATGGTTGAAATGGATTGTCACCATGGTATTTATCTCTATCAAAGCCAGTTATTATAGTGTCATTGGCTTGGTTTCTCTTAAACCCACAACTGAAGTTTTGTCAGAGAGAGAGAACGAATGAACGAACTTAAGCTGTGCCATCAAACAAGGGCTTTCATGCACAAAACAGATACCATAGATCAAATCCCACATGTAGAACTTTTGTGACCCTGGACGTTACCTTAGTCTCAATCTGTTGGGTTCTGTGATCCCCTTCCACCAAGTCTTCCTCTAACAGACTTTTCTCCATCAGAGGAAACCCTTCTCTATTGGGGGGAAAACCCATTCATTCATTTTTCCCCTTGAAGGAAGACTTAGCAAACAGGAATCAAATGATCCAACTTAGCAGAAGGAAGACGAAGAAGAGTTGGTTTTTATACCCCACTTTTCTCTACCTTTTAAGGGGTCTCAAAGTGCGTTACAATCACCTTCCCTTCCCCTCCCCAGAACAGACACCTTGTGAGGTAGGTGGAGCTGAGAGAGTTCTGAGAGAACTGTGACTGGCCCAGGGTCACCCAGCAGGATTCATGTGGAGGAGTGGGGAAACCAACCCGGTTCACCAGATTAGAGTCCGCCGCTCATAACCACGCTGCACCCACTCTGGGTAACCACGCTGGGTCCCAGGACCCAACCTGATGCTTCTAAGTGCACTTGGCTCACAATTTGAGACTTGAGACCATGTGAAACTACTCAGATAATGAGTGGTGTGGTTTTAGGTGTGACGCAGTCCTCCCTTTTCCAGGAAGCTATTCTGGCACTGTGGCACTGCATCCACACAATGGTCTCAGTCATCTCATGACAGAAAGGTTGTGATGCTGTACAGCCTCGGTGCTTATTTGCGAGTATAATGGTTAAACTAATAAGCTATGAAGTACAGAGACCGAATTGCTCATTGATAACATACGTCACCGTGATGCACTGAGCTTATATTATCCAGGAAAAAAATGCACGGCTGCTCTTTCTAAGGAAATACTTTTTCTAAGCCTAAGATTGAAATGCATTTCACTTTTGATTTGATACATATTTTTCAATCGCTGTATTTGGCATAATTGTGACTTGTTCTACAAGCCCTTTCATTTTTCTTTTGGGGAAAAAAATCACTCTTTTTTTCATTTAAAGCAATACTAATTCATTCTTTTAAAAGCGTTATGGTTGTGAGGGGAGGGGTATAGCATTAGGCTTTTGCCTTTCTGCTTTGGCTTACTTTTCTAACAGGTATTTTTAAGTATTTACCTGAAGAGTTTCTGATAAAATGATAATATCATCTTAGGAATTGCACTGCAACACAGACACTAGTATTTTGAAATATATAGTGTTAATAATGCTGGATGAGGAAGAAATGTTTTACGCCTTGAGATTTTTGAATGTACCCCAGTGTAAACGCAACACTTGGGGTGCTGTTTCCAGAATAAATTATCTCCGCAGATTTTTGTACAATACCCGTACAGTAGAATCTCATTCACAGCACAGAGAGAAATAAAAAACTCATACAAAGGCTTTGAGTAGACAAGTGGAAACCAATAACCTGCAGATCTGGTCCGATAAGTCATTTGTTCCAATAGACTGACTCTTCTTCATCAATTTTAATGACAGAAAATAGTGAATAATAGATGTCATTATTTTGCTCCTCAGGGTGAACAAATAAGCAAATACTCTGATTAATGAACTGTTTTATCTAATTCCAGCTGAGGAAAGGATACCCTGGAATCTTCATTATGTCAGCCTTACACCTTATTATCAGATCCTCTGTCTTCTTCCCTAAGCTAATGTAATTTGTAAACAACCAAAATATTTTGCATGATTTGCAGACAACAGTGTATGCAATTGAAAACCACAGGGGCAAAGGTCCTTGTAATGCCACCAGTAGAAATAAATCTGTACATTAATAAATAATTTGCACAATTTGCATAAACCTCACCAGTGGCACTGATAGACCTCAACTTTAGCAGCCTGGCAAATGGGCTCAGTAAGGGGGCTCCCAATGCAGGATGTAGATTTGCATTTGAAATATATATATCAACATTTGAGGAGAAGGCATGAGAGCATTGCATTCAGAGTACTGTAAAATTACCTAACCGTTCTATTGAAGATCTCTACCAGTCATGAAGCCCTGTAAATACTCATGAATACATGAAGCTGCCTTATATTGAACCAAACCCTTGGTCCATCAAAGTCAGTATTGTCTACTCAGGCTCTCCAGGGTCTCAGGCAGAGGTTTTCACATCACCTACTTGCCTACTCCCTTTAACTGGAGATGCTGGGGACTGGACCTGGGACCTTCTGCATGCCTATTAAAACCAGGGGGGCTGTCTAGCATTTTGTAAAATCTCTGTGGCTTTACCATAGAGTTTTTTGTGAAATGCTAGAACATCCCCCATGTCACTTCTGCTTTTAACCAGAAGTGATGTAACCGAGCTGGCACAATGTTAGAGCACATTCCCTTCCCTCCATTTTCTCCCACTGGTGTCTGAGGCTCTGGCAGGCAATGTGAGGGATTGCTGAGAGACCTCCCACTACTTCAGGAGTCCTGGCATCTCTACTATAGAGGAAGTGGGTTCAGTGAGAAAGACCTACTTTTAAATAGTGGAGTAAAATGACAGCACGAAAATAATATTTGAATAGTCTGTCCTCCATAGAAAGTATTACTTAGGACTAGATAGATAGATAGATAGATAGATAGATAGATAGATAGATAGATAGATAGATAGATAGATCGTATTAACAAAAGGAGAAAGGGTGTGGAAAAGATGTGATAAAGAATTTGATTAATGCAGAGGTAAGAATAATAACAAAATACTATTTAATTTGAATATTGAATTAGTAACCCCTAAACTGGTGTTCTCCAATTGGTTGATGATTTGACCCCAAGTATTTCTATCTGTCTTGTATTGTGGGGATCTCCTTAGACAGGTACAAACAGTTATTCCCTAGCCAGAATAAGAGCTGTGAAAACCTAGAAGGAGCCATGGAAGTCTCAGGGGGGATGAGACTGAGGGAAATCTGGGAGACTGATGTATGGGGGGTATGACTGGACATAGGGAGAAAGACAAGGTCTGGAAATATGAAAAAAGTATTCTGAAGGCTACCACTGTGACTCAGAAGGTATTTTGTTCCACATCATCTTAATTCCCTTCCTCGAATAACAGCTGTAAAAATCAGTTGATGAATGTTGCATTACAGGCTAGCTAGATTCTGAGGCTGAATTGCTACAGACTCTAGGCTACAAACTGAAGTAGAAGAGACCCCTGAGCTTCACTGTGTCATATTTTCAGTCTATTGAAATGAATTGGCTTAGACTGGTGAAACTGCTTAAGATTGACCTGTGGATTGCCCTGTTCCTCATTGAGATTTTTTCCTTCCTATGTATTAATCCAGATATCCAGCTCCCAAAATCCATTAATGCCAACCTCCAGGTGGTGACAGGAGAACAACCAGCAAAAAGCTCGAAATCAAATGACTATTTGAACTACAAAGTGAAACAACAGTCTTATGTATTTTTTCCCCCTGATAACGCCCTATGTACTAATTTGATGCTGCGGCGCTGATTGAATGAGAGAGAGACAGACAGTATTCCTTTTTGAAAAAACCACCTTTTGAAAAAACCAGCTTTTGTGAGACATATATTTCAATTTCAGGCTGATGAAGCCCTAGTGGCGAAAACGTTCCCTGCTTACTTGCATTTTTGCCCTGACTCCTCATGCCAACCGCCCCTGGTTGGTTGCCTTGTTGGGGAAGATGTCATGATACAACGCAGCCCTCACCGAGACTACAGAAATTGCTGATTACCAAGCTATTGGATTCACAGTCAGCTTTATTTTTGGACTTCTAGTTGCCTGTTTGTTTCATATTGTATATATCCTTGGACCTTTTTAATGTTCATTTGTGTTATATTGTATACTCACTTTGTATTTCGTGCTTGCAATTGTTACACTTGGTGTTTTTTGTGGATAGATACTGTACATAAGACTGTCGTTTAAATTTGTAGTTCAGATAGTCATTTGATTTTGAGCTTTTTGCTGGTTGTTCTTCTGTAATTTCCTTATTCAGCATAAGGTGTTCTTAGTTGTGCTAAACCTCCCAGTGGTGGCTGGAGATCTCCTGGGATTACAACTGATCTCCAGGCTATAGAGATCAGTTCACCTGGAGAAAATGGCTGCTTTGGAAGGTGGACTCAATGGCTTCATACCCCATTGAAGTCCGTCCCCTCCCCAAACCCCATCCTCTCAAGGCACCACTCCCAAAATCTCCAGGTATTTCCCAACCCAGAGCTGGCAACCCTAACTGAGCCTCATCTCTCCTGTCACACCTATTGCTCCGTCACTAGGCGGAATAATTTTTAAGCATGGAAACACCTAGGACTACACTTGCTTGCAAAAATGTATTGCCCAGATTCATGGTGCTGAAGTATTCAATTATTCAAAATGGCTCCCAGAGAATATCTAACAAGGAGTGCCTGACCAGAGACAGGCGAAAAGTCTTATATTATCACATTTAAAGCTCTAAACAATCTGGGATCACAAAACTGAAAGAACCATTTGCTGCCATATGGACTGACCCAGAAACTTCATCTGCCTCAGAGGCCCTGATTCATTTACCACTATTTTCTTAAGTGGGGTGGCCAGTAGGGACAGGACCTTCTTTACAGAGGCACCTCAGTTACACACAGATGGCCGGCCGCCTGGCATCTTCAGTTTAAGGCTCCAGGTTAATATATTTCTATTCATCCAGATCTTAAACCCCCTTTTCTTTTCCTGCTCTCTCCCTCTTCTAATCCAATTTTGAATGCTGGGTATTATTCTTTATTTCTAACTTTGTAAGTATTTTGGTATATGTTGTTTTTAACTTAATTTATCAAGGTAAGGAATTACTGTTAGATGCCGCAGATAACTTTGGGCTGAATGGTATGATAGAAACCATATCTGGTATAATTTTTGATTGCAGGATGTTATTTTTTTATTTCTAATTTTTAAAATATTTTGTTTAGATATTTTAAACTTGATTTATTCAGATAAGGTATTACTTTTAAGTGCCTCAGATCTCTTTGGGCTGAATGGTATGATAGAAATATTGTCGAAGGCTTTCACGGTCAGAGTTCATTGGTTCTTGTAGGTTATCCGGGCTGTGTAACTGTGGTCTTGGTATTTTCTTTCCTGACGTTTCGCCAGCAGCTGTGGCAGGCATCTTCAGAGGAGTAACACTGAAGGACAGTGTCTCTCAGTGTCAAGTGTGAAGGAAGAGTAATATATAGTCAGAAGGGGGTTGGGTTTGAGCTGAGTCATTGTCCTGCAAAGTATCAAAGGTAATGTGCTAATCATTGTCCTGTAAGTATCACGATAATGTGCTAATGAGGGTGTGGTATGTTAATGTGGAACCATTGTATCCTGAAGTGATCTGTTAACATGTGGTATGATAGAAACTTTTAAAATAAATATGTGAGTCAAATATAAATAAATGTTCTCCTAAGGTGTTTTGGGAGATGAGAATGCTCGGTACTTCCAGCTGAGTTTAACATTCATGTAAAAAAAGCAATAACATCTCAAACCTGCCTTGCTGTCTGTGAATCTTTTTAGCTATTGCAAGGCAAAGCGTGCCAAGTTTGGTTTCAGAATACAGCTGGTGCAAAAAGTATTCTGAGGAAATGAAGAAGATGGATTGGTCTTGACTGCAAGAAACATTAACAGGAGACAATACTCTGAGAAAGTCAATACCAAAATATGTATGGCTTAGCCAGTGCTGCTTCCCTTTATTTATTCATTTAAGACAATTTTACCCTGTCTCTCAAAAAGGATTCTGTGAAGACAGGAGAAGAACGGTATCAAAACAAAACAAAACGCGGGACCACTTTCTTAAAACAGCAGAATTATATTTGACTAATTATTGTTATCATATTTTGGTCACGTCATGAGACGACAAGAGTCACTGGAAAAGACAGTCATGCTAGGAAAAGTTGAGGGCAGCAGGAAAATAGGAAGAACCAACAAGAGATGGATTGACTCAATAAAGGAAGCCACAGCCTTCAATTTGCAAGATCTGAGCAAGGCTGTCAAAGATAGGACATTTTGGAGGACTTTCATTCGTAGGGTCGCCATGAGTCGGAAGCGACTTGACGGCACTTAACACACAATTATTGCTCAGATATTTCTCTGCTTAGAATCCACTCAGAGCACTGTGTCAAACAAAACACTTTATTATGGCCTTGCCAGAAAAATACATATAGTTAGTTCAACGGGCATATATACTCATATACATACTACATGCTGTTACAACATAATCCTTCTTTCTGGGAACTCAGTCCTAAATAATCTGAATACATAATTACAAAACCGATGGACACCCTTTTGAGGTTAGTCCTTCACTCCTTAGGAATACGCTTAGATTGACGAATTTTAATTGCTACCGCGCAGAACCTGGCAGTGGAGGATGTAACCTGCTTGTTTTCCCCCAATAACAACATCTGCAATAAATCTGCTTGTGGTACCCCTGTGACACCTTTTATTAGGGGGAAAATGAGCTGGACATGAGCCCCATTATACCAGGGACAACCAAATAAAATATGTGCCACTGATTCCAGCTCTCCTGATTCCACAGGGGCAGAGTCTCTCTGATATTGGTATCTTCTTAAAACGGCCCTAGAGCACTGTGTCTTTCCCGCTGCTTGCAAACTGAGCTGCGAGTGCCTTAATTGCATCAGTCCTCCATTCGTCATTCTCAAGAAGCCAAGCTAAATCTTCTTCCATTCAAGCACCAGGGGATGCCCTTCTATTGTGAGAGGTTTCAGACGCCCGTTCTTGCATGAAAGTGGCTGTTACCTTCCATTGCTTTTGCAGGTGGTCATTTGGCTGTTCCCCGCTGTTAAAAAAACCTTATCGTCTGACCCAGAAAACCCAGCAATTATTGGCTTAGGAATCCACAGTGTTTGCCTGTCCAGAGCGATACCCTTTTAACAAAGATATATGAAGTTCATTCTAGGAGCCTGGAGTCTCATCTCCAGCATCCATATACTAATGTCACACTCACAGCGTATCTAAGAGCTGTCACACAGGCAACACAAAGAGATGGCCAGCAGAGGACACCATTCATATATAACTGGCTGTCCAGAAAGTTTCAAATGTGTCATAGCAGCAGGATAAGCCAAGTGGGAGAAAGCAAGGCATATATCATGCCTGGCTGATAATAATGCTGGACTGTCCATCTTCCAATTGCCATGCATTAGGCCATATGAGAGAGAGAGAGAGAGAGAGAGAGAGAGAGAGAGAGAGAGAGAGAGAGAGAGAGAGAGAGAGAGAGAGAGAGAGAGAGAGAGAGAGAGAGACCCATAATCATTAAAAGTGAGTTTGAATGACCAAAGAGAGAGCCAAATGGTTTGCATATCCTCATGTCCAGTGCATTGATCTCTCTTATTCACGTACCATTTTGATCAGCTCTTTGTCCACATAGCACAACATACATGGCTGTTCATAAATTAGGGTGGCAATATGATTCAGGTTACAAACAAAGGCAAAATAAGACAAAGCAACTTGAAAGCAGCAGCATGGAATAAGTGAGACTGAGACTCAGGGGTCAAACAAAGGAGGAGGAGTTGTTGGTTTTTAATACCCTACTTTTCTCTACCCCTAAGGAGTCTCAAAGTGGCTTACAATCACCTTCCCTTCCCCTCCCCACAACAGACATTTTGTGAGGTAGGTGGGGCTGGGAGAGTTCAGAGAGAACTGTGACTAGCCCAAGATTACCCAGCAGGCTTCATGTGGAGGGGTGGGGAATCGAACCCAATTTTCCAGATTAGAGTCTGCTTCTCTTAACCACTACAATCTATAAGAGATCTGAGGTTAGTTCTTTAGTGCTGTTTTGATGATGGGGAAGTGTTTGTTTCTTCCCTTGCAGGCTTCTTCCATTCTCTGCAGCTGCAATGGGAAAGAAAAGTCTGGTTTTCTTTTCTCCACCTCCACCCACAATGAACTGCATTTTCAGAGGGGCTATTTAAATCACAGCACCAGAAGGTCTCTCACTTTTTAAAAGCTAATTAGCAGCCCCACTCAGCTGCTTTGAAGATCAAGGAAAGGTTGCTCCTTTCCCCATCAACCTTTCCCTGATCTTCAAAGCAGCTGTGTGGGACTGCTAATTGGCCTTTTTAAAAGTGAGAGATCCTAGTCACAGATCTCATGCATTACATCTGTTTTGGCCCTCAGTGGTTAAATCTGCATACTCCTCCAGAGGAACCGGTTGGTCACTGTGTGAGACGATGTTGGACTAGATGGACCACTGGTCTGATCCAACAGGGCTCTTCTTATGTTCTTATACTAGTGGATACTATCATTAGTTAAGCTCTAAGACTATCCAAGAAATTTTAAGATATAATATAGGGCTACCTGATAGTAACCCACAAACTTCGAGATGTGTGGCCAAATTTTTGGCCCGAAAGGATGCAATTTACAAATAGGTAAAATTTGATAGATAAATATTTTAGAAGCTAGCTTATTTGCCTCTTTAGATATGGGATTTTATTGATATATTTTATTTTGTGGACTCTTTGTCTGACTGATACTGTTTGGATGTGTGCTATTTTTTGGTCAAATGACCATAAAATAAAAACTAACTAGCAGTAGGGTGAGGGTACTGGTGAAAAAGAAGGAGTAGTGATAGCCAGACACTGACCTGGATGATGAGAGACCACCAAGGAATACCACAGTTGCTATGCAGAGGAAGCCTCTGTTAGTCTCTTGCCTTGAAAACCCTACTGGGTTGCCAAAAGTCGGCTGCGATTTGACGGCATTTTACATACACACACAGTGGCGGTCAGAACCACCTTTCACCAGCTTAGGCTAGTGAGCCAGCTATGGCCTCTCTTAGGAACCAGCTGCCTTAGCCCCAGAGGGGGTGAGCATAAGCAGTAGGGTTGCCAACCTCCAGGTGATGGCTGGAGATCTCCCACTATTACAACTGAGCTCAAGGTGACCGAGATCGGTTCCACTAGAGAAAATCCGCTTTGGCCATTGGACTCTATGGCATTGAAGTCCCTCCCTCTCCAAATGCCACCCTCCTCAGGCTCCACCCCCAAAATCTCCAGGTAATTCCCAACCCGGAGCTGGCAACCCTAATAAGCAAGCATGGCAGTAGAACCCTGCTTCCTGTTCTTTCCCCTCCATTGGGGTGTTAGAGCCATGGGCGGTCAGGGCCCTGCCCAGCCTTTGCTCTGGGCCAGCTGCTTCAGGTGCCCCGTGACTGAGACTCCCCCCACCCACTGTGCACATGTCTATGTGTTTTGATTAATTATTTTATATATGTGCTTTTAAGCCTGTTTTAATATTTTTATTGTTTGCTGCCTTGGGGATGGTCCTTTGGATGTTGGATGAATGGAAGTTAGGTGGAAAGGTGGCTTTAAAATGTTTTAAATCATTAATAAAATAAACACTGCAGTCAGATACATGTGTCCACATGGAAGATGTAAACACATTCACTGTAATAAAGAAACAAGGCTAAAATAATATAGCAGTTGGGGGGTGGAGACTGAGGTCAAAGAAATATTGTAGGGGAGATTTATTTGAACTGCTCCCAGAATATATCCAATCTGGAGCCTCTTACAGCTTGTATTTACAAATAAGAACATAAGAAAGGCCATGCTGGATCAGACCAAGGCCCATCAAGTCCAGCAGCCTGTTCACTCAGTGGCCAACCAGGTGCCTCTAGGAAGTCCACAAACAAGATGACTGCAGCAGCGTTATTCTGCCTGTGTTCCAAAGCACATTGTTAAGTCCGTGTGGGGAGGACACACGAGGTCAGAGACGGAGTTCAAACAGCAACTGCATTTATTGTGAACAGGAACAGAACTAGAGAACACAGTGCAAACGGCCCTGCTTATATGCACCCCTGGCCGCCCGCGGCCACTCCCCCCTGATCCGTGATAGGGGGGACGCAACCCCGGGTCACCAATAGCACGTGCCGGCTTAGGGCTAATGGTGCGTGCCGGTTTGGGCCAATGGCGCATGCAGGACTTAGGATCCTTCGTTCAGGACTCAAGCTCCTAAGTTCCCCCTGCATATCGCCTAACTATATACATACATAACACCCCTCCCCCCTAAGTCCGGACAATGCGAGAACACACAAAGTCCTTTAGGTGGCTCGGTGGTGCTCAGGTGTGCTGAGAACGGCGTGACATGGGAATGGGGATTGTCGATTGGGAAGTCGGAGTGGGGGACGAATCTGCGGTGGCAGGGGCGTCCTCTGTGGGCAGTCCGCGGCGGATGCGTTGCCGGGGGAAAGTCGGTCCTCTGGCCGCTCGCATTCCAGCGTAGCTGCTATTGAAGAGTGGGTGAGCC
Source organism: Euleptes europaea (assembly GCF_029931775.1). Classification (NCBI taxonomy): domain Eukaryota; kingdom Metazoa; phylum Chordata; class Lepidosauria; order Squamata; family Sphaerodactylidae; genus Euleptes; species Euleptes europaea. The sequence continues at coordinate 28,492,155 of NC_079316.1, read as the reverse complement.
ATTGCCGGCCCTACCAGGAGTTGCGACTGGAGATGCCGCAAGCCCCAACCCAACACTGGGAGTCCACACACACACCCTGGTCCTGCATCCACATAGACTTTGCAGGGCCCTTCCAGGGTAAGACATTCCTGATCATCATGGACTCCTACTCCAAGTGGCTGGAGGGGGTCGACGTCGGATCCATGACCTCGTGTGTCCTCCCCACGCGGACTTAACAGTGGCGACGAAGGCTGGTAGGCAGTCTGGCTACCCCTGCTGAATCACTCTAGCTGAAATCTCCGCGCATTTCCGCAATCACGGATGCCGAGGTGAAGCGCACCACATTCCTCAGCGTTTGTGGCCCCCGGATGTTCCAGCTGGCCCAGAACCTCCTGGCCCCTGCGAAGCTGGGCGACACTACGTTCAATGCCATCATGAAGGCTCTCGGTGAGCACTTCGCACCGCAGCCCACCCAGATGGCCCGTAGCCTGGACTTCCACTTGCGGGACCAGGAATCCGGAGAGTCCTTCGCCCGTCGCCGAGTACCTCACGGTGCTGCACCAGATCACCCAATTCTGCACGTTCCCGGACCTCGATGGGACCCTTTGGGACTGGCTCACCTTCGGCCTCCACAACGAAAAGGTCCGCCACCACATCATTGCCAAGAAGGACTCGACCCTGGCCACCGCCGTCGAGGAGGCCACCTCCACAAAGTCCACGGTGTTGAGAAGGTCTCCATCTCCGTCCGGATTGAGGGCACCCCCTGCGAAATGGAGGTCGACTCAGGCTCAGCCCTCTCCCTTATCTCTTGGGACACCTTCCGCAACCTGGGGCGCCATGCCACCCTTCCCAAGCTGCAGCCATCCAGCATCCTCATCTCGGACTACCAGCGTCGTCGGGGGATGGTCCGGGGTGTCGCCTACGTGAACGTCCAGTTCCAGCAACGTTCCAACTGCCTCCGCCTCGTCATGGTCGACAAGCCCCGCACCAGCCTCCTGGGCCTCGAGTGGTTCCCGGCCCTTAGGATCCACCTCGCGGGCATCCACCGCATTACCCAGTCCACCCTCGATTCCGTCTGGACTGAGTTCGAGGATGTCTGGAAGGACCCGCTCGGCTGCTACAAGGGGCCGCCTGCTCGCCTGCACGTCGACCCCACTGCCATCCCCATCCCACCTTTGTTGCCACTGTCAAGTCCACGTGGGGAGGACACACGAGGTCAGAGACGGAGTTAAAACAGCAACTGCATTTATTGTGAACAGGAACAGAACTAGAGAACACAGTGCAAACGGCCCTGCTTATATGCACCCCTGGCCGGCCACGGCCACTCCCCCCTGATCTGTGATAGGGGGGACACAACCCCGGGTCACCAATAGCGCGTGCCGGCTTAGGGCCAATGGCGCGTGCCGGTTTGGGCCAATGGTGCATGCAGGACTTAGGATCCTTCATTCAGGACTCAAGCTCCTAAGTTCCCCCTGCATATCGCCTAACTATATACATACATAACACACCTAATAGGCATGCTCCTCTGATCCTGGAGAATAGGTATGCCTCATGACTAGTAGCCATTTTTACTAGTTGCCATGAATAGCCCTCTCCTCCATGAACATGTCCACTCCCCTCTTAAAGCCTTCCAAGTTGGCAGCCATCACCACATCCTGGGGCAGGGAGAGTGACACATAAACACACCAGAGATATGCCACATCTCCCAGTGTCTCTTCTCGTTTGACCCTCAATCCCAACCAGACATCTCTCCTACTGGATGTTGTCCTAACACTCTAACGCTGGTTCAAGCTACCTGGTTCCCTTTAGGTTCTAGAGTCCTAGACCGTACAGACTACACTTATGCAGGCAAGGGGATTGTATGTGAATGGGAAACTGCTCTCTGAATAATGAAAACTAGCATGTCAGGGAAATTATTTAGCTTTACTTTTCCTGGCATAGAAAATAGCACTATGTGCCTAGGGCTTTTTTCATGTGAAAACCTCCAAACACATAATGCCTCCAACAGTAGCCCGAAGCAATCTAGTTCAGAAACGTCTTTACTATTTGATGCCACTGACTATTTATAAATTGGCCGTATGTCCTGTATCAGTCTTAATGATGGCATCATGGAACTGACTTGTGTTTCTTCGCTTCTCATTCAATTCATTTTGTCCAAAGAGGTTGCTTGTTCTTGTGACTCCTTTTTCAGCACCTCAGTTTTGCTGGTGGTAATAATTTATGCTTGTTGCCAAACAATGATTCAGAGTAAACGGCTGCCAGCAACTTGCTGTGGATTACTATTTTATCATGCCATAAATGAAAACAGGTGCAAGAGCCATATTTCACAGCAAGTGCTAAAAGTAATCAAATCTGCAGTGTCCCAAAATGTTACAGCCTGTGACTTTCCCTTCCTGATCCTGGCATTTCGCAAAGCTGCCGTGAAAACAATTGCTTTTTTCAGTCTTCTTGGTTATAATTTTCAGAGCACTTTGGCTTGCAAGAACTAAACAAATGTTCACTCATCTTTCACAACAAGCAGTGAGCAAGATAATTATATCTTCTTTGGCTGAAAAATATTTATTGCAATGTTCATTTTGCAGTACTTCCATTTACTATACCCAGAGCCCTGATCCCATAAAAGAGTTCAACTAGCTTGTTAGTATGGATAGAGAGGTGGCCATAGAATTGGCACAAGTGATTCAATAAACTGAGGCAGTAGCATTGAGAAATAGTGCTTAAGGAATGATGATCTGAGGAGATGGAACTGAGGCTATAGCCATGTTTGACATGAATGAGCAGATTGGCTATTCATTTGAGTCCATCGGACTGATACCAGCATTGTTGATGTGAACCAACCAATTAGAGTTATTGGTCAGGAATGTCAATTTTGTTGCTGAGGGAAGGAAATATGATTGACTGAATTGGTCTGATAAGTGATCAAAGGCCAAACATAATATGAAATTGGGCTTGCCAACCTCCAGGTAATAGCTGGAGATCTCCCACAATTACAACTGATCTTCAGCTGATAGAGATTAGTTCCCCTGGAGAAAATGGCCACTTTGGCAATTGGACTCTATGGCATTGAAGTCCCTCCCCTTCCCAAACCCTGCCCTCCTCAGGCTCCACACCAAAAATCTCCAGGTATTTCCCAACCTGGAGCTGGCAACCTTATACGGAATTCATTAAATTCATAATTTGAAAACAATCACAAGTTAAATAGCCTCACTTTAGTGAAAACAGATCACAAGTAAGTATGGTGGGAATAGAGTTGGCAATTCAGGCTGTGGAAATTCCTGGAGATTTGGGGGTGGTACTGGGGGCGGGGGGCGGGAAGGAGTCCAGTGGGGATGTGATGCCATAGTCTGCCATATGAAGCTGACAATTCCTCTTGGGGGACTGATCTCTGTAGTCTGGAGATCAGTTGTAATTCCTGGGGAACTCCAGGCCCTTCCTTGAGGTTGGTAACCTCAGGAGGAGTATGCATTAAGGTTACTGTGGGAGACAGATAGCCCCAGTAAAGTGCTTCACTTTCTATTTACTGGCCACACAGAGAAAACAGATTAACCTGTAACCCCTATAGGACAGGAGAAACACTATTTTGCTATGGGATGCACAAAAATACTCCAGATGAAAAGTCTACCCATGTCTGCTCTGCAATGTCCAGTCATCACTCTATGGTTGACCATGTGATCTTTAAATTACCACACCTGTTACCAACACAGTATAGGCAGGAGAGATAAGCTGAATTTTTACATTTTAGGCTGGCAGCATGGTGGTGTAGTTATCTTTAAGCCTGAGGATTTAAGATTCAGGCATTTACCATATAAAAAATGATCCTTAAAATAGCAATACAAGCCCAGAATAGCATAATGCAACACCTGCAAATTATTTATCTTTTGAAGTGATAGCCTAGGCAGTAATTAGAGCATGGAAAGACAACCTGTATCCATAAGGAAGATGTTAAATCAAGGCCCTCTTCCCTTGAGTGACATTTCAAAATTCTTGGCAAAAGAAAAATCTTGCATGTCGTTGTTTTCATTGACCAAAAGATTACCCTGCATTGTTAATTGGCAATGTTTTCAGGTTAATTCTTTCTCCAACACAGTTGGATTCCCACTGATAAATTTAAAAATAATCAGCAGTCAAGAAAGACATCACAAGCAACTAAAGCGGGGCCATTAAAACCTCTTTAATCACACTACTAGCTGAAAATGCAGGATGGGCTTTGTTTATCAAATTGCATTTTCACACTGGATTATGAACTCACTGAATAATTCTCTCCTACAAAACGTAATCAGTATGAATATATTATAACAAACCAACCCCCCTTCCCATAAACTATCAAGAGGTTATGTTCCATCTAAACCTCTTAGCTATCTGTGTTAATACTTTTCATGCCAAATTATTGCATTAAATGCTAACTAATATTGCTTCAGATAAAATGTTTTGAAATTGTTCTTGTACTTTTATTGTTGAAGATGATATAGGGTTTTTTTGTGCTTGAAAGTGGTCATAGAAATTTTGTTAAGAGATAATAACTAAATGCTGTGCAGCCCTTGAAGCAATATTTTATTGATGAAAAAGCCATCTTAGAAGTCTTATTTACTGACTTGGAAACCCTTTCTCCTAATCCCAGATGTCTGAGAGGCTCCAGATGGTTACTTGGAAAGGAAGAAATAGCATGCTTCACTTGTCAAAGTGGTACTCTTCCTCATTATTACTTTACATTTCTTATGCCATTAAAGGTCTATGATGATAATGACTTTACATTTCCCTGGTATGAAGCTGAAAACAGGTTCCCAAGTGAAAGCCTACTGAGCTCTGGTCCAGTTAAGACCTACCTCCAATCATTTATTTTGCAGCAAAATTGCTTAATGAGGTCGGTAGGGCTATTCCAAGGTGAATTCAGATTCAGATATTTGATTATCCAACTTTCCCTAAAAAATGCACTACCAACAACAACACCTTTATTGGCTAGGGTTGCCAACCTCTAGGTACTAGCTGGAGATCTCCTGCTATTACAACTGATCTCCAGCTGATCAGTTCACTTGGTGTAAATGGCCGTTTTGGCAATTGGACTCTATGGCATTGAAGTCCCTCCCATCCTCAAACCTCGCCCTCCTCAGGTTCTGCCCCCAAAACCTCTCGCTGGTGGCAGAGAGGGACCTGGCAACCCTATTATTGGCATATATTCACAGTGAGGTACAAAAACAAGAGAACACAGAAAGCTAGGGCTAAGCAAAATCAGGATTTAAATTCTCAAAGCCTCATTGCCAGTTGCAGAAATGTTGCTGCCATGTCTATTGTGGTAGGATTTTGTCCAGAAAGGAGAAGCTGTACCTTGTGTTTGTCCGAGGCTCCATTCCATGCGGCTAAGAGCAAATTAAGAAGTTTAGCCCAAATGTCAACATAGAAAGGGCAATCACTGCGAAGTACTAGACACCAGATCGGTTTTCTTTAGCCATATTGAGTGAAGAGCAGCAAGTCCAAGTGTAGCAATTGGATGGAGCAAGATGGCAGACTGCCTACGGATAACAAAGGGATACCAGTTGGCTCACCGGAGGAGCTAAGACATCAGTCTTTTGTGACACAGATACCCTCTGGTTCACAGCTGAATGATCATGTGTGGCTTTGAGTCTTTGTGTGTATGTGCATTCTTTCACACTTCCTTTTTCTTTCTCAAAATACAAGGAAGCTGTAAAACAGCCTAGTGCCCTAGTCCCTTATTTTGGTTCCTCTCTGGGAAGAAGAAGAAGAGTTGGTTTTTATACGCCGACTTTCTCTACCACATAAGGAAGAATCAAACCGGCTTACAATCACCTTCCCTTCGCCTCCCCACAACAAACATTCTGTGAGGTAGGAGGAGGTTAAAGAGCTCTAAGAGAGCTGTGACTAGCCCAAGGTAACCCAGCTGGCTTCCTGTGTTGGAGTGGCTAATCAAATCCAGTTTACCAGATTAGAGTCCACCGTTCATGTGGAGGAGCGGGGAATCAGACCCAGTTCTCCAGATCAGAGTCCACCACTCCAAACTACCACTCTTAACCACTACACCACACTGGCTCTGGCATGATGACACTCCAAAGAAAAGCCATTAGGGAATACTAGTTAGTGCTCAAATGAGAATGTGTCTCTTCTAGGGCTTTGATGCATCCCTAGTCATGATAGTTTCAAGTATGTAGCCATGTTAGTCTGTAGTAAGCCCAATAACACCTTTATCCAGGTAGCTGATGAAGTGCGCTTTCACTCACAATAGCTTATACTCTGGAAAATGTTGTTGGTCTTTAAGCTAATTCAGGACTTGGATTTTAGTCATGGCTAGAGTTCCCAGGTACCTGGTAATGGTGAGCAATTGCCCGCCAATTAACGGGCCTGCTCACCACCCCTCAGCTGGCTGGCGGATGGAAGCAGGCCAGTTAAAGGGTGAGTGATCTCACATGAGCGCACATGGGGAGGTGCACGCAGTAATAACATTGCTTCTAGGTTTACCTGGAAACAATGTTATGGCGGCATGCAAGCTATGCATGAGTGGATCACCCCCCCCAGCCCCACTACAATAAAGCTCCCGTTTGTGGCGAGGGGGCACCTGGAAACCCTAGTCATGGTAGAAATAGACTAAAATAGATGAGGCCTGATTAAAACATTTTTCTTGGAGCCTTTATTATAATAATCTATGGTGAATAGCAACTATTTGTGTGTATTTCAATGATTGGCTATTTGACCCAGTTAATTTACAACATCATATTTTTTGTTTGTTTGTTTTATACCCCTAGGTTTAACATGCAACCTGCTCAGGCTTGAAAAATAATTGTATATTTATTTTTGTGTGTGTATATATATTTTCTGAGACCACTGAGCAAGGCCTTTTGGCCGATACGCATCTAGTCACAGTGCTTTTTTGTGGATACCACATATCTTGTGGTTTCATAAGGCTTTGGTTTTTAACCTTTTTATGCATTTGTGCACACAATAAACTATTTTTTTGTTAATTTATGCTAGCTCAACCTTTCTGGTTCCTAAACAAACCCAATATCCATTTGTGAAAGATTTGCAAACCCTTCTAGTAATGATGCTAGTTCAAATATTGACCAGACTATACTTCTACCTCTATATGAACAGCAAGGTTCACATCCAAATGAACTAATCCATAAAGAGTAGTTTAGAGCTATCATGGATTAAGAATGGCAAAGCAATGGAGATAGGTGATACTGCTGGTACTTTCATGTATTTGTTGAGTGACATTTGTTTTGGTAAGTTACCAACTCATCCTTTCCCAGCAAATGGGATGAAGGCTGATAATTGGTTCTTATTTGGTTCTTATTGAGATTTACTAGTAATTTTTTTAACACATGCCTCCTGACATTCCAGTTCATAATAAATGTCAATATATACAGAGTTTATGACATTTACTAGCTTCCATAAGTATTAGCTTCACTGTTCATAGAATTACCCACTGCTTACAGAATTCTGGCCATTAATCATTTTGTGGCTGAAACCTTCAAAATCAGTTGAATAGTGATTGCAGCAAAGCTGAAATACAAGTACAGCTTAATTAATTTCAAACTGGGGTGTTATTTGATTAAAGAAGTGTTGGGCAATTAATTTCCAAAGTTGAACCCGTCAATGAATAGATTTGCAAATGAATAAATTATGGATTTAGAATGAAAACTGACTTTTTAAAAAAGTAGATATATTTTTCCAGGAAACTAAAAAATGAAAACTGTTATTGTTTTACATTTTAGAACATTAAAATGTTAACTACCTGCCATTGTGGTGAGTTAGTTATCCCACTGAAATTTTTTGCTGGACTTCAGAGAAAAGTGGATGTAGATCACTTCTACAGTAGTAAACAAAGTTCCCACAGTACAGCCAATTACCACTTTCAGTTTACTTTATGTAAAAAAAAAAACAATCTGTGGTAGACCCCATCCTTCCACAAATAGGAACATAAGAAAGGCCCTGCTGGATCAAACCAAGGCCCATCAAGTCCAGCAGTCTGTTCACACAGTAGCCAACCAGGTGCCTCTAGGAAGCCACAAACAAGACGACTGCAGCAGCACCATCCTGCCTGTGTTCCACCACACCCAAAATAATAAGCATGCTCCTCTGATACTAGAGAGAATACAGTAGGTATGCAGCATGACTAGTATCCATTCTAACTAATAGCCATGAATACCCCTCTCCTCCATGAATATGTCCACTCCCCTCTTAAAGCCCTCCAAGCTGGCAGCCATCACCACATCCTGGGGCAGGGAGTTCCACAATTTAACTATGCGTTGTGTGAAAAAATACTTCCTTTTATCTGTTTTGAATCTCTCACCCTCCAGCTTGAGCAGATGATCCCGTGTTCTAGTATTATGGGAGAGGGAGAAAAACTTCTCCCTGTCTACTCTCTCCAAACCATGCATAATTTTATAGACCTCTATGATGTCTCCCCTCAGCCGCCTCCTTTCCAAGCTAAACAGCCCTAAGCGTCTTAACCGCTCCCCATAGGACAGTTGCTCTAGTCCCCTAATCATTTTGGTTGCTCTTTTCTGCACCTTCTCAAGCTCTGTAATATCCTTTTTTAGGTGTGGTGACCAGAACTGTACACAGTATTCCAAGTGTGGTCTTACTATAGATTTGTACAAGGGCAGTATGATATCAGCAGTTTTATTCTCTAATCCTCATCTAATTATAGCCAGCATGGAATTTGCCTTTTTTACAGCAGCTGCACACTCAGTGTATATGTGAAGTTGAGATTTTTTATCCCAATATGCATCACTTTACACTTACTCACATTGAATCTCATTTGCCATTTTAATGCCCATTCTTCCAGTATGCAGAGATCCTTCTGGAGCTCTTCACAGTCCGATTTTGTTTTAACCACCCGAAAAAATTTGGTGTCATCTACAAACTTGGCTACTTCACAGGGACCCATTTTAAGCGCTCTGGAGAGATAAAGACCTTCCTGACAACCTGAAGACCCATCCTGGCAACCTGGAGAATATTTATCTCCCCACAGAGAGCTATATTTGTGTAGTGAAAAAATATCCCATGCATCAAACATGTTAGAAATTATTAATTTTAGATTTTTCTCTTAATTTAGTTATGTTAGTTTAGTTATGTTAGTTGACTACCAATTTAAATTCAAATCATGATTTTTGTTGTTTCAATTATTTTTAAGAAAAAGCTTTGTAAAGGAACCATCACAGGAAGCTGCCTTATACTGAATCAGACTATTGGTCTATCGAAGTCAGTATTGTCTACTCATACCAGCAGCAGCTCTCCAAGGTCTCAGACAGAGGTCTTTCACATCACCTACTTGCCCAGTCCCTTTAGCTGAAGATGCCGGGGATTGAACCTGGGACCTTCTGAATGCCAAGCAGAGGCTCTACCACTGAGCCACAGCCCCTTCCCAACCATCCTGCTGTGAGTTATTCAATATGCAAAGATTGAATATATACAAAAGAAACATGTTAAAGTGTGTTTTCAACTCTGGATGTCTTAGTGAAACACAATGACCTCGGACACCACAAACAAACAAAGAAAATTTTTACCATTAGATACATGTGGAATTTGGTTTGGAGTAGAATTATATCCCAGTACAAATATGTAAGTTTTCCCCCAAGGTTGTTAGAAGGTTAAGCAATGCAAAACTAAATAAGAGAACACAGGCTTTCAACATTTAGCTGTTATTCTGGTACCAGGATTCCAACAAATATTCTTTGTATTTTTAGTATTTTTTGGTGGTTTTCCATCCAAATACTTGCCAGGGTCGAGGCTGAATGTGTGTGACTGGGAATAAAGGAGGCTAAAGCGACCATGCGTTTTTGCCCTTTCTCTACCATTTAAGGAAGAATCCAACTGGCTTACAATCACCTTCCCTTCCCCTCCCCACAACAGACACCCCATGAGGCAGGTGGGGCTGAGAGAGTGTGACTAGCTTAAGGTCACCCAGCTGGCTTCATGTGTAGGAGGGGGAAAACAAATCCAGTTCACCAGATTAGCCTTCGCCGCTCATGTGGAGGAGTGGGGAATCAAACCTGGTTCTCCAGATCTGAGTACACTACTCCAAACCACCGCTCTTAACCACTATACCACGCTGGCTGTCAATGTGGGGCTGAGAGAGTTCTAAGAGAACTGTGACTAGCCCAAGGTCACCCAGCTGGGTTCACGTGCAGAAGTGGGGAAACCAAACCGGTTCACCAAGTCAAAATAAATTTGAGTGTGCCCCTCATGTGAAGGAATGGGAAATCAAACCCGGTTCTCCAAATTAGAGTTCGCCACTCTTAACTACCACACCATGCTGGATGTCTACATGTAAAGATACAAGGCAGAATGATTACAGACTAGGAATGTAATGGTGCAAAATATCATTTATGCTTGTGACACCTCCCAAAGCTACCCGAGACAACACATGTAGGGTGTGAACTAAGACTTCACGGACACTAAAGCCACTGGTGTTCCGCACTGTGATGCCTTTCTCCACAACCTTTCCTGACCTGGTGTCCATTGCTGTTTTTGATACTGGGGCCAATGGATAATTTCTCATGTCCTCACTTGGCGGTTGGTTTAGACCAGGGCTTCTTTAACCTTTCCCACTCGTGACCCCTTTTCACCCAATAAATTTTTACATGACCCCGGGTATGTAGGTATATAAAATAGGTATACAAATCAAACATTTACTGATAATAAATCATAAAGAAATGTGTTTTAAAACAATTCTTTGGTATACATATAATTTTACCATTTACTGTTGCCAAATTTTTCATGACCCCGACATTCAGTTATGCGACCCCATATGGGGTCATGACCCACAGTTTAAGAAGCTTTGGTTTAGACAAACGTATTTAGTTGGAGTATCGTCTTCCCTTTTTTGTTCTTTTTTCTCATTGCTCTTCTTAGCGGGATTCATGAGTGCTGTTCATTAGTGAGCTATTGGTGATATAAGAGAAATAACTTCTATGAATGAGCAGTTCTGTGTTTTTTTGTTGCTTGTACAACTCTCATTGTCTCCCTTACCAGACAAAAAGCTGCTCTTTGGAACATTATATCCCTCCCTCATGAACTTTTTTTTTTTTTTTGGCGAAGTCTGTCTTTCTGAGAGGTTTCCTTTTTTCAAATATGCTGATGATGAGTCGGGTTGATACGTTTGGAATGTCCCTGCTTTGTTTCTTGCGTGGCTACCTGTCAAAAGTGGGGATATTTGCAGGAAGAGATTCAAAATTACATCTGTACTGTAGAGATGCCAGGGGTGCAGTAGGCACACAGCTCCTACTTGGCATGCCACAATCCTCCATATAATTTCTTGTGTTCCTTAAAACACAGTTCCAGGGTTTTGTGGGCCCTCAGAAATGGTGTGGAACACAACATGAGATATTCAGTGGGAGGGAGGAATCAACAAAAGTTCTCATCTTGTACAAGTAGAAATGTGGTTTACATGAACTGATGATCTAGCTCTCTGTTTCTAGGTGAAATGTAGTGTTGGTTTTGAGCCCTAAGTGGTTTGCGTCCACAACATCTATCAGGTTGACTGTTCCCATATTAAAAGTAAAGGTAAAGGTATTCCTTTGCAACCAGCAGGTCATTCCTGTCCCATGGGGTGACGTCACATCCTGACGTTTACTAGGCAGACTGTTTAATGGGTGGTTTGCCAGTGCCTTCCCCAGTCGTCTTCCCTTTACCCCCAGCAAGCTGGGTACTCATTTTACCAACCGCAGAAGGATGGAAGGCTGAGTCAACCTTGAGCCGGCTACCTGAAACCGACTTCTGTCGGGATCGAACTCAGGTCGCGAGCAGAGCTTTTGACTGCAGTACTGCAGCTTGTGTGCAGCCTCCCACTGAGTATCTCATGTTGTATTCCACACCATTTCTGAGGGCCCACCAACCCCGGGAGCTGTGTTTTAAGGAACACAAGAAAAGAGCCCCGTGGCGCAGAGTGGTAAGCTGCAGTACTGCAGTCCAAGCTCTGCTCACGACCTGAGTTCGATCCCAAAGGAAGTTGGTTTCAGGTAGCCGGCTAAAGGTTGACTCAGCCTTCCATCCTTCTGAGGTCGGTGAAATGAGTACCCAGCTTGCTGGGGGTAAAGGGAAGATGACTGGGGAAGGCACTGGCAAACCACCCCGTAAACAAAGTCTGCCTAGAAAACGTCGGAATGTGACGTCACCCCATGGGTCAGGAATGACCCGGTGCTTGCACAGGGGACCTTTACCTTTACTGCAGCTTACCACTCTGCCCCACAGGGCTCTTGTTCCCATATTAGCCCATCCATACTTCAAGATCTTCCTGGGAGAACATTAACCACCATCAGAGGTTCAGAGTGTGGCTACACAGGAGAGGATATTTTCAACCGTCATGCCAACAGTGTATAATGGTTTCCTATTTCTTTTCTTTAAAAATAAAAATAAAAAAACTTCTCTTGCCAGCTATTTTTGTATTTTACACTTTAAAGATCTGTTGCAAAAATGCCTGGAGTTATCAGAGAATTATTTATGTGCTGGTTACTGCTACAAAGAGAGAAAATAAGCTTGTTAAGTTTATTTTTAACACTGAAGGAAGCTGTATTATTTGAAGATACGAAAAAAATTGCTTCATCCTAGACCTGAAGAGAATTCAATGTTGAAATACTTCATGTGGGCTTAAAAAAAAAAGTTTGTAAAATTTTATCACAATATTGAAACGTAACTGTGTGATGACTTTGCTTAAGATGTGCCTGCTCCTCTTTCCACCACACAAAGGCCATTTATTCAGGGCTGTTTCCCTCGTGGTCACCCTGCCAGCTGCTTCAGGGCTTCCTTTTGATTATGCATGCCTTTCCTGACTGTCAGAGGTCGCCTTGCTCTCCCCACACATTTTGCCCATGTTTTCCGGATGCTGTTTTAGCCAGAACCTGGAAAATGCAGGCAAAATGTGCGGAAATGCACAGGGAGTGAAAGGTGAGGCAACCTCTGATGGTCAGGAAAGGCATGCATAATCAAAAGCAAGCCCTGCAGCAGATGGTGGGGGTGACCACGGGGAAACAGCCCTGCATAAATGGCCACAGAGAATACCACCAGAACTAACAAATTCCAGATGGATAGCTGTGTTAGGCTGATGCAGCAAAACCAAACAGGAGTCTTATAGCACCTGGCAGACGCAGAGATGTACAGTGCAGTCCTAAGCAGCGTTACTGCCTTCTAAGCCCATTTGCTTCAATTGAATTAGAAGGCTGTAACTCTGTTTAGGACTGCTATGTTATTGTAACATGACCTTAGTGTAGTGGTTACGAATGGCAGACTCTAATCCGGAGAAGTGGGTTCGATTCCCCATTCCTCCACATAAAGCCTGCTGGGTGACCTTGGGCTAGTCACAGTTCTCTCAGAACTCTCTCAGCTTCACCAACCTCACAAGGTGTCCGTTGTGGGGAGTGGAAGGGAAGGAGATTGTAAGCTGCTTTGAGACTCCTTAAAAGGTAGAAAAAGCAGAGTATAAAAACCAATTCTTCCTCTTCTTTCATGAATAGAGCTCACTTATCAGCTGCAAGTGGCACACACAAAGATGGTACAGAGAAAAAAAATTTGTAAACAGCAAGGCTATGAAATGGGAAAAAAGAGCAAGGATGTGATATTGTTATGTAAAATTAAAATGTATTCAAGATAAACAAAATCACAATTGCCAATAACACAATTGTCCTCGTTTTGCTAAACTGATACCACCTGCAGTGAGTGAGGAAAACCTTGTCTTTGTTCAAGTCTTTAAAATGCAATCACATTTCCGTATAAAATTCTAACTCAGAAGATTCGTGCTGAAGTCTTGAAGGCGCCCCAAGGGTCCAAATTGTTTTTACCACTAGCAATTAATCAGCTATGAGTGGAAGGGAACAGTAAGGAGTATTGTCCTATTCTAATCTTTGAATGCTCAACCATATAGTTTGAATGTCTGCAAAGTGCTGTTACCTCCTTATTAGCATCCCATTTTATTTCCTTACCTATCTAACCTAAGAGAATCAAGCTCTGTCTCAGTACATCATCTTCTTGCCAGCACTGCATCCCATTCTGCTAGTTGCCATGGACACCATGACTGAAGGTCATCAGAAGCAAGTGGGACAACAAGAGAAAAGAAGCATACACAATCAACACAATGCAAAATGGGACATGACTGGTATCATAAACACAGTGTCAGCTTTCTACATTTTAATAATGGGAGCAGATTGTGTGCCTCTTCTGCGCACTTCTATGAAACATAAATCCAGTCACTCTCACGGGCAGGCTGAATTAATAGCAAATTCAGTGACAACAGTGGCTGTTCCCGGCAGTATCTGGAAACCTCACTGAATGAAGAACAAGGCCGTAATTACATGGGAAGTGGGTCACTCCAGGAGAGCGGAATGGCCTTGATATGAAAGGCAAGTAGGGTCAGGGGATGATTACCTGATATTCTACACATTCTATACATACCTTTCCTCTTTGAAATACCAACCACAAAAACACATATAAAGAAAATAGAGACATGTGAATCCATCCTATAAGGAGTTTGTTCATTGAGCCATCGAACCCTGTACTGTCTATGATGATTGGAAGCAGCTCACCAGAGGTCCTTGGCCAGAGATCCTTCAGTCCTGGTACTTGAAAATCTTTGGAATGGAAAAGTGTCAAGAGACGCCTTGGGGAGACACCCCTTCCATTGTCATCATTATGCATGCAACAGGCCACAGAGTGTCAACTACATCTCTCCGTGATTATATCTGGGTGGCAAAGAGTGGGGTGGAGGGTCATAAAGCAGCCCATTTTTATAATGGAAATTAGAACATGCACTACTTCCCTGATGAAAGTGGCCAACATGACAATGCTGATTGTGCAGCCTGAATACTTGGCTTCCTTTGGTGAATGCAGGATGGAGAAAGATACCTTCTTTTCCATTGGACAGTTCCCCCGCTCACTGGATGCGCACATAATATTGGGAGGGGCCATGGCTCAGTGGTAGAGCATCTGCTTTGCATGCAGAAGGTCCTGGGCTCAGCCACCAGCATCTCCAGTTAAAAGGACCAGATAGTAGGTGATGTGAAACACCTCTACCTGAGATGCTGGAGAGACACTGCTAGTCTGAATAGACAGTACTGACCTTGATGGACCAATGCTCTGATTCAGAATAAGGCAGCTTCATGAATTCATGTAATGTTATGTGAATTGGACCTTTAGACCGCCAATAAATGTTGAGTTTATTCATTTATTATATTTTTCTCCTGTTTTTTTTTTTTTTAAGAAAACTGGATCTTCCAATGGATCAAATGACTAAACATTGTATTAGATTATAATTCCACTACAAAAGATATTAATTGCAATTCACTACAAATGTTCTTTGGAGAAAGGTTAAACAGTGCAAGGGGGCAAACACAACCCAAAACTGAATTGGAAACCTAGAAGGTGAAGGGTAACACAAAAGGAGTTAAACAAATTATATCTTTAATCCAGCAATGCACTTAAAAACCCATTAACATCAAAACAGGTTTATAAGCCATACAAGTCACAAACTGTGGAATACACCATCTACACTGCTAGAACCTAATGCTACTGTGACTGTCTTCACGTCTCCTAGACTCAAGTTGGGCGAGATACTCGCAAAAGACTTTGTGATTTTGATATGCTTGTGATTTAACAGCATATATAAGAATTTGTTGTAATCAGAGAATATTAGGATTAATAATGAATTATAATTATTGGAAATACATATGTCTAACTGAAGATATTTAACTGCATATTATTGAATGCGTACGTTTTCTGCTATTTTGAGATTTGCTAACCACCTGGAGGTTGACAACCCTAATGAAGGGTAATATGGTGTTGTAAGCCATGTGAGGTCATATGGTTGCCTGAAAAATTAAAAATAGATCACAAATGGAGCCAATTAATAAACGTAATATTTGAATGAAATATGCTAAATAACAGAATTAATAAAATCTTAAACCGAATTTACATTCCCAAATGTATACTAAAGCGAAAATAACGTTCAGAATTTTACAGCTGGCTCATGTTCTTAACAACCATCTCAATGGGAATGTAAAGGTGTAAAAATAAAAGTATTTATAAGCCTAGGGATAAAGCCTTGCTGAAGATACCATTATAAAGAATATGAAGGTAACTGAAATAGGCCAGTCAAATAAATAGGCAAACTGACTAACCTGGCGACAGCAATTCCTTCACTCCATCCATTCATTCATTCATAACCCACCTTACTCCCCAAATGAGGACCCAAAGCAACAAATGAACAGAAGAAGGAAGGTGGGAAGGCTTCTAAGTGTAGAGCAGATGTTCTCCCTCCCTAGGGTTGCCAACTTCCAGGTGCTAGCTGGAGATCTCCCACATTTACAACTGATCTTCAGCTGATAGAGATCAGTTCATTTGGAGAAAATGGCCACTTTGGCAATTGGACTCTATGGCATTGAAGTCCCTTTCCTCCCCAAACCCCACCCTCCTCAGGCTCTGCCCCCAAAACCTCCTGCTGGTGGTGAAGAGGGACCTGGCAACCCTATCCCTCCCTCTCTATCTCTTCATCAGGCGATCTCCCAGCCAGCTCTAGGCCCCTGGCTTCAACCTGGCCTTAAGTTCCAGCCCAAGAGAGAGACAAACATTCAGCCTGGATCTTACAAGCCAGCAGCCAACTTCTCACAATTTCTCCTCCTGCTGGATTTAATTTATATCTTGACTTCCCAAAAACCCAAAAGTTGTTTACTCAGCTTGCTTTACTTAATATGTTTTCCTCATAATAAAAGGGGTGGGGGAAGCAGCTCCTTAACAAGTGCAAGAAAGACTTTTGAGTTAAATATTTTAACAGCAATGGCTCACAAATTATTACTGGGATTTTGAGAGGGCAATTTGTGCTGCATGGCACACACGCTGAAAGTGGGTTTTGACGGATGGAGCTTTTCGGAATACTTTGTCATAATGACACATGATAATAAAATTACTCTTGTCAATGTCTTTCCCTGGGCGTCAGTGCGTGTTCTGATTGCTCGCTGTCAGAGATAGGTGTACAGTGAGCCTGTAATTTGCTAATTAAGATGTCAGATGAAATGTGGCACAATCAGACCCAGGTGATAGCTAATGTACCTTCCATGCCATCAAGGATCTGAAGCAAGTAGATTTGTTCAGAACTCAGATATGACCTGGTAACGTGAGTTAGGAGCCAAGAGAGACTGTATCTTAATTGCTCAAATGTTTTAATGTGGTCCTCGATCGGGTGAAAGGCGGAAGGAAAATGTTTTAAATAAATAATAATAAAATAATAGAATCCCGAGTTAAAGGTTATTATATTGGTTGCCAATTTACTCAGTACAAGGTCCTGGTGTTAATCTTTAAGGCTGCTCATGACCTGGGACTCTCCTATCTCATTCCATCTGCACTTTCTCCCAGTTTGTTTCTGGGACCAATTCAAGGTGCTAGCATTGACCTTTAAAGCCCTGAACAGTTTGGGACCAGAACCTCCTTAAGGACCACCTACTTCCAGTTGCACCTATCAGACTGCTACAGTCATCTTCTGAGGTGCTGTTTTGGGTGCTACCTCTCCTTTCAATTCTAATTCTAGGGACGCAGCAGAAATTCTAAATCACTATCTGGAGTTAGTAAAGGATTTGATAAAGCTAATCTAATTGAAGTTTAATCCAGACAGAATTAAGGTATTGTACATTAAGGATAAAAATGAATTTGAAAGTTGGTATTCAGCCTCTTTTAGATGGGGTTAAACTCTCCCTGAAGCAGCAAGCATGAGGGTACTTCTGAACATCTCTCTCACACTGGATAAAAATACCGAGTCAAGCTGGTGTACCAGCTGCAGACATTCCTGAAAAAGATGGATGTGGCCACTGATACAATTGCTCTGGTAGCATTACATTCTTGTAATGTGCTGCCCAGAAACTTCAACTGGTACAAAAGCATGGCAGCAAAACATGTTATCTGCCATGGTGAGCATATCAAGCCCATTCTATATCAACAGCATGGGCTGCCAATTTATTTCTGGACTCAGTTCAAAGTTCTGGACTGGTAATGTTCTTTAAAACCCTAAACAGCCAAAGGATCGTCTGCACCCATAGCCTACTCCTACTCCAGGAACAAGAGGTGTTGTCGTCCTAAGGGAACTGACCTTATTTGTACGCTATACATTATCATCACCATAATGCTCAGCATCAACATACATTATCTTGCTTCAGCCCTGTAAGGTAGGTTAATATTATCATCCTCTTATTGCAGATGAGATGGGGGAGGGATGAGCATGAGAAGCTTGCTGAAAGCCAGGGCTGGATCTGGGGGGCGGGTCTGGGGGGGGCACTTGCCTCGGGCACAAGGAGACGGAGGATGGCCAGCTCAGGCATGGGGAGTGCAGGCATGGAGAGAAGGAGCATTGCCACACTGCGGCACAAGTGCACCTGCCCGCTCATGGCCTGACTGGTGCACGTGCCACCTGCTCACCCATCCGCTCACCCTCAGCTCATGCTGGCTGCTGCTGTCCCTCTCTTTCTTTTTGCAGGGGCGGCCACCGGGAGCCCTGCCCAGCGTGTTTCTCTCTGTCTCTAGGGCCACCAGCACTTGGCTCCAGTGTGCGTGTGGAACACTCCGCCCTGCCCCCTACCTCAGGGGCTCCTTCCCCCAGCTCCATGCCTGCCCAAAGCAGCCAGTAAGTTGGTGACAGAGGTGAGACTTGAATCAAGCTCATTCTCTTAGTCACTAGGCTATACCACCTCAACTGCAGGCACTAATTCTGTTATGACAGACATTTTGCTTGTCAAGATAGTTCCATCGCACTCTAGGGTCATGATAATCTGCACACCTCCTGGCACACTTTCTTCTCTGTTCTTGGCTGGGCCATTCTGTTCAAATGGCAGGCAAGTTGCAATGTTATAAAATATGGATGAAATTCTGTCACACTGTGCCACAAAACACCTTTGTTTGCTTTAGCTTTTCCTTATTGATTCTTCTTTCAGACTCAGGTTCATCAAGAACATTTTCCATGGAAGGTGTTTGATTAGGTTCTTTCGCTTCTGTAGCCAATTTTAATAACATAAAGTTTTTTGCTGCTCTGTTGCTAAAAATAAATAAATACGATGAAAAAATAAGATTGTTTCAACAGAGGGAAGACTGGTATCAAGAGGAGGACATCTATATATAAAAAGGTAGGATTAAAATGGTTGGTTATACTTGCAATAAAATAATAATGAAGCCATAATTACCTTTAATCAAGTCTTGCTTAGTTGTACATTATTTCCTTAAGTGTATCTTCTGTTGAAGTTTTCTACTTAGTGGCCAGAGATGGATAGAACTTTACCTTTTTCCATGAAACAAATGGGAGGGAAAGTGGTATAGCCCAATTTCGTCAGATCTTGGAAGCTAAGCAGGGTCAGTACTTGGAAGAGAGACCTCCAAGGAAGACTCTGCAGAGGAAGGCAGTGGCAAACCACCTCTGCTTCTCCCTTGCCTTGAAAGCGCCTTGCTGGGGTCGCCATAAGTTGGCTGCAACTTGATGGCACTTTACAAACACATGCAAGAAAATTAGCAGTATTCTGCCCTTAAAATAGGTCTGTTTTGTTGTCTAAACCAAGATAAGTACGTTTCCATTTATTTCCAGTTGTAAATATTTATTTACCATGATGCCTATCAACACCAAAGGAAACATGATCAGCCTATCTATTTGTCAAAATAGTCCCATCTGTGATACTGAAATCTGGAGGTTATGGTCACTGACAGAAAAGACAGATATTTCTACAAATCTGAGATAAGTCCCAGGTTTGTAGGAAAATCTACAATCTAAAGGGGGGGTTAAAAACCCTAAAATGATCAAAGTAGCAGCTGTGCCTTTAAAAAACAGATGCCCTCAGTTGCTGTTGCTAGGCAACCACAACAGTGTTCAACCCTTGGTTTCTGTCAGTAAAAAGTAGGGACAGGGACAGGGGCCTTTACATGGCTGATTGGGCTGTTTGATGGAGGACTTATTAGGGCCAGGCTTGGCAGCACCCACTTGTATGATTCACACAGGCCAGGCTGCTTTCCATGGTTCAACAACAACCATCCCATGAAAGCCATTGTAGTGAGTGGTTAAAATTTCAGATCCAGGTTTGAATTCCCCACTCTGGGGAAGTTCACTCAGTGCCTTTTGGCCAGCCACATGTTCTCAGCTAACCTTACTAGCAGGTTGTTGTAAGGATAAAATGGATAGGGTTGCCAGGTGGGTGGTATCAATGGGCAATTGCCCACCAATCCACCCAGCCACTCCAGAGCAGCAGCAGCAGCCACCGGCGCGCTTACGCGATGACAGCACTTCCAGAAGCGCCACATCGCCATGGCTGCTTTAACACTCAAACCCCCAAAATTTGAGTGTTAAATCGGCTGCAGCAATGCAGTGCTTCCAGAAGTAAAACCAGAAGTGCCGTCATTGCATGTGTGCGCCCACACACACCCACAACCACCCCAGTCTCACCCCCTAAAACCTCCCTCTGATAGGGAGGGGGGACCTAGCAACCCTAAAAATGGAGGCGGGGATGACAGGATATAAGCTGCTTTAGGTTCACATTGTGGAGAAAGGCAGGCTATAAATGAATAAATAAATAATAAATATATATAAAGATGGGGGGGCAGACAAAAGGTAGATTGGTAGGTGGGAAAGAGAAGAAAACAGGGAAATATGAGGATATGGATGTTGTCATGAGGAAGGGAAAAGGAAATAGTGTAGGAATGGGATACAGGGGAAAGTAAGGTGCCGCCTCCAAGTCTTCGTGGGCTCGCCACTCTGCAACTGGGCCATACTCAGCCGGCACTGCACAACTTGGCCATAGTTTTCCTGGGTAGAGGCTGCCAAGAGGAGGGAAGGAGGGAAAGCTAGAGATGGGAAGCAGATAAAGGTTGTTTGGCTGGTGGATGGGATGGAGAGACAGAAGCTGGAAAAGGGGGAGAGTCTATGGGAGCTTTCAGGGAAGGGAAAAAAGAAGTAGTGGGAGAGGCAGAACTGAGATGCCCCCCGCATTTTGTGGGTCCCCTGTTGTTCCTTTTTATAACAAGCATGATGTAATGGGGTCATGCACAGACATGATAGGTTTTTTTTAAATATTAAGTAGATTTCCAAACGGTCAGAAACCACAGCAGGGGAAAGAAATTAGAAGTGATTGAGAAATTGGCTTGTTTTGTTCCCTTATAGTATCCCATATGAGGAGATATGGGTAAAAGGAAAGTTTCCCAATGATTTATTCACCATTTAACTCCTCGTGGGCAGCCTAAGTGTTACCTTCTGGAAGAGAAGTTAGGAGTTTTCTAAGAAAGGGCAAAATATTTTCGATCTTTTCTAGAAAAACTCAAAGTTGAGCTTTCAGCATTTGATACAAAGCTGAGCTGTAAAATTTGCAAATGCAGTTAAAAGTCGAACGCTAAGTACGTTATGTTTAAAGACAGAATGAAATATTATAATAGCAAATTGTAGGGCAAATTTAAACTGTATAAATTATTGTAGTTACCCAAATTCAATATCCTTTTGATTAACGATGGGTAACCTGCCATAGCTTGATTTGGCTGTGTCTTGGTATTTCTGGAATTTCATGGTATTTTATTTGAGAGAAGAATTTCCACACATTATACATCAAGAAACATTACAATTAAATGGATATGTTGGTAAAAGTGCTAACTTGCCTGCTAAGCTATGTTAATGTCAGTTACTTAATATGTTCTGAAAGAACACATTTATTTTGACTGAGTCTAGATTCAATAGACTCTCATTTGCTGGCAAATTTGAGTCAAGCCATTTCACACTGGAACTTCCAGTCTTTTGCTGGCTTCAGCTTTAAATCCGGCTGCGTTCCATCAACTGGATTTTTCTCTAGCGTCAGAGAAACGCAGTGGCTTTTCTTACCAGGAGAGGGAGCTGGCTTCACATTATATTGTCTCAGTAGGAAACCGGCAACGTTCTCTGTACCAGAACTGCAAGAGGGAGAGAAGAAACAAAGAGATTAAACTGTATTTTGAGAACTGCTGTGTCAAAGTTTGCATCCGTTCATGTTATACGAAGTTCTTGCTTGAAATGAAATGCTGTATGTGTCAGCTCTCAAAATTTCTGAAGCAAAAAAGATTTAAAATGTTTTGCATTTTCAACCGAATTGGCATTTTAGAATTGAAGGTGGCTAGAACTGAACCCAATTCAGGATATTCATCTAACTGTGACTACTCTCACCTTCCCCTAATCCTTTTGTGTTCTTCCCAAAACAGCAACAATGAATAACCTAAGATGTGGTGCTTCCAGAAGTAAAACCTTCAAGTACTTGAAGGGCGGTCATATAGAGGGTGCCAAGTTGTTTTCTGTTGCCCCAGAACAGGGGTCTGCAAACTGCGGCTCCCGAGCCGCATGCGGCTCTTTGGCCCATTGAGTGCGGCTCTCTGAACTTGGTTCAGAGCCCCTGCTCTCGTGCCCGCTTGAGCCGGCAGCTGGGCTGCAGAGCCGGGGTGCCTGAGAGAGAGAGAGA
Organism: Euleptes europaea; assembly: GCF_029931775.1. NCBI lineage: Eukaryota > Metazoa > Chordata > Lepidosauria > Squamata > Sphaerodactylidae > Euleptes > Euleptes europaea. The sequence goes on along the minus strand of NC_079316.1, from coordinate 28,469,746 downwards.
GCGCGAGAGAGCAGGAGAGCGGGCGCGCTGTCTCTCCCCCACCCCCGCCGTGGAGAATGGCCAGGTCCCCCTTTCCCTTGCCCTCAATGGTTGGGAGGCTAAAGCCTCCCCTCCCCTCTAGCCGCGCGATTGCTGGGCGGGCGGCTTGGCTGTTCCTTTCCCCCCCCCCCGTTCGCCTATCAGCTGTTGGGCGGGGCGGGCTTCCTTTGGTAGACCTGGCCTCCGGCTGAGTCCCATTGGGAGGCCATGTCTACCCACTGGCTTTCTTGGTGGTAGACCTGGACTCCAAGGAGGGGAAAAAGTCCCCCTTCAGAGGCCAGGTCTACCCATTGGCTTCTGTGGGCCTCCGGAGGCCCGGTCTACTGCCAAGAAAGCCAATGGATAGACCTGGCCTCCCAATGGGACTCAGCCGGAGGCCAGGTCTCCCAACAGGCTTTTATGGCGGTAGACCAGGCCTCCAGACGAAGACTCCAGATGGTGAGGGGGAAATGGTAGGGACTTACAATTTAATTTTTATCAATAAATAAGATCACTATTAAGTATGATATCAAGTTTTATTCAGTGTACCTATAGTTTAATTAAGACTTAAAACTTTAATTAAAGTTTATTAAGTTAATAAACAGTGTACCTACCTATATAGTTTAAGTTTAAGAAATTTGGCTCTCAAAAGAAATCTCAATCGTTGTACTGTTGATATTTGGCTCTTTTGACTAATGAATTTGCCGACCCCTGCCCCAGAAGGTTGAACCAGAACCAATGGGTTGAAATTAAATAAAAGAGTTTCCATATAGACATTAGGAAGAATTTTCTAACACAGCAGTTCCTCAGTGGAACAGGCTTCCTCAGGAGGTGGTAAGTGCTCCTTCCCTGGAGGTTTTTAAGCAGAGGCCATCTGTCAGCTATGCTGATTCTATGACCTTAGGCAGATGATGAGAGGGAGGGCATCTTGGACATCTTCTGGGCATGGAGTAGGGGTCACTGGGTATGTGTAGGGGGGAGATAGTTGTGAATTCCCTGCATTGTGCAGGGGGTTGGACTAGATGACCCTGGTGGTCCCTTCCAACGCTATGATTCTATGACACAATAAACGAGTTCATGCAAGTGGCTCTTGAATCCAGCTGAAATTATTTCTGCAGGCGGCCTTAGGAAAGCATATTGCCCTCTAAAATTTGCTAAGTGTGCTGAAATTTTCATGCGAAGAACTGCGAGACAGAGGCTGAAAGATGACTGGGTGGCTCCCAAGAAATCACAGGTGACATTTTCCTGTCAGCTACTATTTGCTTGTGCATTTAATGAATTGATTCAGGGCAGTCCTATGTGTAAACCTAGCAAAATATTTTGAACATTTTCAGCCCAACTGCAAGCAGAATGGTGGATCAAAATTTGTATCCATAGAACAGAAAATTCAAGTACCAAGCAGCCGTGACACCTTTAATAAAACAGTGGCCTGTAGATTTAGCTGGCACAAAGCGTGCTATCTTCTTTTGTGTTAGTGGCATCAGAAGCTGCATTTCAATACCACACTGAAGAAAATAGCTACATATTTTTTTGTGTGGTCTTGGTGTGTAATGAAAAGGCAAAAATGTCAAGCACATCTCAGCAAACAAGTCAAAATCTGAATGTGTTCATTAAACACACAACCAACTAGTAGAACTTGATAGATTTTCACACCAAACCATTTTAATTAATTGGAAGGGGGAGAGCCCAAAATGTAGTTAGATTATTATTCCTCCCTACCTTCAAGAGCTCAAAAAACCCTTCCTCACAACAGTCCTGTGTGGTAGGTTAAGCTGAAAGGAGGTGAGCTTCCAGGCAGAACGGGGATTTAAATCCCATCTTGCCCTCATTCTGGCATTCAAACAACCTCACCACATTGCCGATCTCCAAAAATTCTACTGAAATTTATGATTAATAAAATCATTCATGTTTGTGCCATAAGAAGCAGTATGCAGCATAAATAACATAATATCATTAAAAAGAATAATTGAGAATCATGTAGAACCATACCCATTCCCGTGTTTCATTTTTTTACTTATCCTCCAAATTGTGATTGTTTCTTTGTTCTTACTTGTTTTTCAACATCCTGTCAAGATGTTCCTATACCCCCAGCCTCATGGAATTCAGTCTAGCCCATGACTAGAGATCCAACCAATTATGGTCGCCTTCACCCTATGATTTGCTATCTAAATCCTTAAGCACATGAGAAAAGCCCTTGTGGATCAGACCAAGGGTCTACCTAATCCAGCCCTAATTCAGCTAGTGCCCCCCACCACAATTCTTTTCCCCCCAGTCCTAAACCTACTGCTAAAACAATTCTTTTTTTCCCCCCAGTGACTGCTGAGTTCTGAAAGTTACTGATGACTCCAAGTCCTAGTGTTAGGAGACAGGGTGGAAAGTTTCTCCTTCCCTTTTCCCACACCATTGATAGTTTTGCAAACCTCTGTTTTGCACAGTGGGTAGCCGTGTTAGTCTGTCTGCAGTAGTAGAAAAGGGCAAGAGTCCAGTAGCACCTTAAAGACTAACAAAAATATTTTCTGGTAGGGGGTGAGCTTTCGTGAGCCACAGCTCACTTCTTCAGATACTTCTTCCGTTTTGCAGTTTCATTATTTGAACTTCACCCCTTTTGGAATTCACAAGTTGACTGTATCAGAACCTTCTTTCCCACTTCTCCTTTTATCCCCAGAGATCAGCTTTTTGCAAGTACTACAAGTACTTGTGGGATCCCAGTCAAAACCATCAGCTCCTCTTAGTTACACAAATGGTTTTTGCAAAAGAAACCAAAGAGAAATGTTGCTTGGATAGTTGTTTTCTCTTGTTTTTGTACTTGCTCATCTGACCTGCTAAAGAAAACAAACTTGAAGCCAGTAGGTCAACTAACTTTCCCATAAAGTCAGGTCTCTTTGTGGTTTAGCAAACTGACCGGAAATACTCTGCAGGCTGGCAAAGCTGTTGTTCAGTGGTTCACCCACAGATGGTCATTTGAACCCTGGCACAGCCAAATAAAATAAATGTACTACATGCATACCTTGGAGATATTGCAGGTTCAGTTCCAGACCACTGCAATAAAGCGAGTCATGTGAGTTTTTTGGTTTCCCAGTGCATATAAAAGTTATGTTTACACTATACAGTAGTCTATTAAGGTGCAATAACATTATGTCCAAAAAAATGTACTGTAATAATAATGAACAAGTTTGAAATATTGTGAGAATTACCAAAGTGTGACACAGAAACACAAAGTTAGCATATGCTGTTGGAAAAATGGTCCCGATAGACTTGCTCGAAAACGCATTTGCAAAGTGCAGTACAACAAAGTGCAATAGAACAAAGTATGCTTATAAGTGTTGGGAAAGTTCTTTCTTTGCCTGAGGGCACAGCTAGATGTGACGGCACCCTCAGGTTTGATGCTGCCGTATCAAAGGTGATTTACAAAATGCCTGAGGGCCTGATCATGATTGTGCCTGAAGTATAGCAAGATGAGGTGCTCTTGTTTTCCCCGCACCTTTTCAAGTGCTGAAACAGCAGTGGGGGGGGGGGCACAAGGGGGAAACAAGAGCACGTTGTCCTGCTGTGTTGCAGGTACAATCAGGACAGGTACAATCGTGCCCTCGAAACATTTTCAAATCACCTTGTTAGACATTAAAATGGTGGTGGTGTCCCCGGGTCAAACCCAGGGAGACCATCCATCACGTCTACTTGTGCCCTGAGAGTCACTGCCAGTCAGAGTGGTGAGCTCATCTGGACCAATGGATTAGAATCATAGAGTTGGAAGGGACCACCAGGGTCATCTATCCCAACCCCCTGCACAATGCAGGAAATTCCAAACTACCTCCCTCCCACACCCCCAGTGACCCATACTCCACACCCAGAAGATGGCCAAGATGCCCTCCCTCTCATGATCTGCCTAAGGTCATAGGATCAGCATTGCTGACAAATGGCCATCTAGCCTCTGCTTAAAAACCTCCAGGGAAGGAGAGCTCACCACCTCCTGAGGAAGCCTGTTCCACTGAGGAACAGCTCTAACTGTTAGAAAATTCCTCCTAATGTCTAGACAGAAACTCTTTTGATTTGATTTCAACCCGTTGGTTCTGGTCCGACCTTCTGGAGCAACAGAAAACAAATCGGCACCATCCTCTATATGACACCCCTTCAATTACTTGAAGATGGTTATCATATCACCTCTCAGTCTTCTCCTCTCCAAGCTAAACATACCCAGCTCCTTCAACCTTTCCTCATATTGGCTCAGGATAAAATGATTCATAGGTTCAATCCCACCAATAGCAACAAGGCATATCCAGGACTGTTTGTATGCAAAATAACAGAACAAAAATTTGGTCAGTTTTAACTTTCTTCTAGCTGCAGCTCAGTCCCCTATGGAATCACCCAAACACACGCTATTCACTAGAAAAGAGTGAAAGCTAAATGTAGTAGAAACCCCAGATTTACTGCATGACCTAACATGCACACCTTCTTTCTCCTGTTTTATTTCCCAAGTTTCTCCTCCAAATTGCTACATTAAATATCCATGCTAACATAACTAGGACGCAGTAGCCCTTGATAGCAATTGCACCAGTTTAATGTCAGTACAATATTCAACACTGTAACATCAAATAAAAGAAAAAGCCAGTGAACTAGCCATGAAGCGACTAGAGCAGGGGTGTCAAACATGCGGCCCAGGGGCCAGATCTGGCCCCCAGAGGGCTTTTATCTGGCCTGCGGAGCTAAGGATCCTAGTCCCCCTCCCCCCTCTCCCCCAGCCTTTTTGGGCTTCCTGGGGCCTGTGCGTGGCTAGGGAGAGAGTGGGAAGGGTTTTGCCCGGCTCCCCAGGCCGCAGGGCTGCTTCCCAGGCCTGGGGTTGGGTGGGAGGTCCTCCCCGGGCCGCGGGGTTGCTTCCCAGGCCGGGGGTTGGGTGGGAGATATGCTTCAGAGGGGAGGGGGCTTCTTGTAGTGGGGGATTCAATCCTTAGGAATGTAGATAGCTGGGTGCGAAGGTTGCGGACATTACCCGTCATATAGGTAGTGTGGTAAATAGTGCTGGGGAGGAGCCAGTGGTTGTGGTGCATGTTGGCACCAATGACATGGGGAAATGTAGTTCGGAGGTCTTGGAATCCAAATTTAGGTTGCTAGGCAAGAGACTAAAAGCCAGGACCTCCAAGGTAGCTTTCTCAGACATGCTACCTGTTCCATGTGCAGGACCATCTAGGCAGGCACAGTTGGTGAGTCTCAATGCATGAATGAGACGGTGGTGCAGGGAAGAGGGCTTTAGATTTGTAAGGAACTGGGCAACATTTTGGGACAAGTCGGGCCTATACAAAAGGGATGGGCTCCACTTGAACCAGGATGGAACCAGACTGCTGGCGCGTAATATAAAAAAGGTGGCAGAGCAGCTTTTATACTGAACCTGGGGGGAAAGCCGACAGGAGCTGAGAAGTATCTGGTTCAGGCAAACTCAGTGCACACGGACAAAGGGAAAATTGCTTCAGATTGCCCACATCGGAATTACTTAGACATGAAAGGGAATGGAAAAAAAATGATGGATAGCCACTTAAAGATGCCCAAAGGCACATGTCAGGCAAGTCAAAAGAGAGAAACAGTGTGGAGGTGTTTCTATGCTAATGCTAGACGCCTCCAAGCAAAAATGGGGGAATTAGAGTGGATGGTTTTAAGAGAAAACACAGATATAATGAGCATTACAGAAACCTGGTGGAGGGGAATTAGAGTGCATGGTTTTAAGAGAAAACATAGATATAGTGAGCATTAAAGAAACCTGGTGGAGGGGAGAGAACCAGTGGGATACAGTCATCCCTGGTTACAAACTGTATACAAATGACAGGGAAGGGAGTATTGGAGGGGGTGTTGCTATGTATATCAAGGAAGGCATAGTGTCTAATAAGCTAGAGACCATAAAAAGGGCAGACTCATCCACAGAATCCTTATGGGTGACGATTCCGGGGCCCAAAGGAGATTTAGTACTGGGGACGTTCTATCGGCCCCCTGACCAAATGTCTCAGGGTGATCTTGAGATGGAAAATGAAATTAGGGAAGCATGTAAAGGTAACGAAGTAGTAATAATGGGAGTCTTCAACTTCCCTCATATTGATTGGATAAATATATGCTCCAGTCAAGCCAAAGAGATAAAAAAAATTTAGACATCCTAAATGACTGTGCCCTCAAACAGTTGGTCATAGACCCCACCAGAGGGGAGGCGATCCTGGATTTAATACTCTGTGGTGCTGCTAGTGACTTAGTGCGGGATGTGGATGTAGTTGAGCCAGTTGGCAATAGTGATCACAATGGCATCACATTTAATTTATATGCAAGTAGGAAAGTGGCTGGGAAATCTCACACAATTACCTTTGACTTTAAAAGAGGGAACTTCTCTAAAATGAGAAAACTGGTAAAAAGGAAGTTGAAAGGAGCAGTTAGGAGGGTTAAATCTCTTGAAAAGGCTTGGGGGTTACTCAAGTCCACATTACTAGAGATTCAGCTAGCTTGTATACCACAGGTCAGGAACGGTAGTAATAAGTCCAAGAGGTCACCACCATGGCTAACAGGTAAGGTGAAGGAAGCAATTAGAGAAAAAAAGTCTTCCTTCAGAGACTGGAAGGTTTGCCCAACCACAGACTTGCACAAAGGAAATGCAAGCAGATTAGAGATGCAAAAAAAAAATATTTTGAGGGGCATATTGCTAAACACATCAAAACAAACAATAAGAAATTCTTTAAGTATATTAGGAGTAGGAAACCAGCTAGGGAAGCGGTTGGACCATTGGATGACAATGGAAGTAAAGGAACTCTAAGGGAGGATAAAGCGATTGCTGAAAAACTAAATGAATTCTTCTCATATGTCTTCACTGTTGAAGATACAGGGCCAATTCCTTCTCCTGAACAGAGATTTTGGAGAGGGGAAAATGAGGAACTGAGGCAAATAGTGGTAACAAGGCAGGAAGTCCTAGAACGTCTAGACAAACTGCAAACTAACAAGTCACAGGGACCAGACGGTATTCATCCTAGAGTTCTTCAAGAACTCAAATGGGAAATTGCTGAACTTCTAACAAAGATATGTAATATGTCCCTTCGATCACCCTCTGTACCAGAGGACTGGAGAATGGCCAATGTAACACCCATTTATAAAAAAGGTTCCAGGGGGGACCCAGGATATTACAGGCCAGTTAGCTTAACGTCTGTTCTGGGTAAATTAGTGGAAAGCATTATTAAAGATAGAATTGTCAAGCATATCGAAGGGCAAGGTCTGCTGGGCAAAACCCAACATGGCTTCTGTAAGGGTAGGTCCGGTCTCACTAACCTATTTGAGTTTTTTGATAGCGTCAATAAGCATGTGGACAGGAATGAGCCTGTGGATATTGTGTATTTGGATTTCCAAAAAGCTTTTGACAAAGTCCCCCACCAAAGACTGCTAAGCAAACTTCATAGTCATGGGATAAGAGGACAAGTCCTCTTATGGATTGAGAGCTGGCTGAAAAATAGGAAGCAGAGAGTAGGAATCAATGGTCAGTTCTCACAATGGCAGGATGTGAGCAGTGGGGTGCCTCAGGGATCTGTGTTGGGACCGGTGCTTTTCAACCTGTTCATCAATGACCTGGAGTTGGGGTTAAACAGTGAAGTAGCCAAGTTTGCAGATGACACCAAATTATTTAGGGTGGTTAAAACAAAATCGGACTGTAAAGAGCTCCAGAAGGATCTCTACATATTGGAAGAATGGGCATTAAAATGGCAAATGAGATTCAATGTGAGTGTAAAGTGATGCATATTGGGGCAAAAAAACCCAACTTCACATATACACTGATAAGATCTGTGCTGGCAGCGACAGACCAAGAAAGGGATCTTGGGGTGGTAGTGGATAGCTCAATGAAGATGTCAACCCAGTGTGCAGCTGCTGTAAAAAAAGGCAAATTCCATGCTCGCCATAATTAGACGAGGAATAGAGAATAAAACTGCTGATATCATACTGCCCTTGTACAAATCTATGGTGAGACCACACTTGGAATACTGTGTAAAGTTCTGGTCACCACCCCTAAAAAAGGATATTATAGAGCTTGAGAAGGTGCAGAAAAGAGCTACCAAAATGATTAGGGGACTAGAGCAACTGTCCTATGGGGAGCGGTTAAGATGCTTAGGGCTGTTTAGCTTGGAAAAAAGGTGGCTAAGGGGAGACATGATAGAGGTCTATACAATTATGCATGGTTTGGAGAGAGTGGACAGGGAGATGTTTTTCTCCCTCTCCCGTAATACTAGAACACGGGGTCATCTGCTACAGCTGGAGGGTGAGAGATTCACAACAGATAAAAGGAAGTATTTTTTTCACACAACACATAGTTAAATTGTGGAACTCCCTGCCCCAGGATGTGGTGATGGCTGCCAGCTTGGAGGGCTTTAAGAGGGGAGTGGACATATTCATGGAGGAGAGGGGTATTCATGGCTATTAGTTGGAATGAATACTAGTCATGCTGCATACCTATCCTCTCTAGTATCAGAGGAGCATGCCTATTATTTTGGGTGTGGTGGAACACAGGCAAGATGGTGCTGCTGCCGTCGTTTTGTTAGTGGCTTCCTAGAGGCACCTGGTTGGCCACTGTGTGAACGGACTACTGGACTTGATGGGCCTTGGTCTGATCCAGCAGGGCCTTTCTTATGTTCTTTCTTTCTCTCTTTCCTGGAGCGCGGCCAGGTGAGGGAGCTTGTCAGCCAGCTGGCCGGCCTTCCTTGGCACGCCCCATGAGCCGGGTGGGGCTGCAGCGCCGCAGGGGTCTGCCCGGGGCCCAGCGGCCCGCGCCCCAGCACCAGCCGTGACTTCAGCGGCCGCCGCGCGCTCACTCTGCCACCCAGGAGCCCTCTGGCCGGGAAGCCACAGGTAAGCAATGCGGGGCCGCGCTCGGAGATCTGAGGGGGAAGTTTTGCCTCTAGCTCGCTGCTCTCTAGATGCACGTTTTCCCCCAGCCAAATTATCAGAAGTAAAAAAAGAGTCCCTGTGCAGAGTTCTGAAAATTCAAATGGGGGAAATGTGCATCTAGGGAGCGGCAAATCCTGGGCAAAACCTCCCATGGGCGCAAACGCACAGTCGCTTGAGCCTCCTTTCTTCCCTGTTCCAGCCAGGATTCAGCCAGGCTCGAACGCACGAACGTGGGCCTCAGCTGAGGAGGGGCCCTGGCTCAGGGATAGAGCATCTGCTTGGCATGCAGAAGGGTCCCAGGTTCAATCCCTGGCATCTCCAGTTAAAGGGACCAGGCAAATAGGTGATGGGAAAGACCCCTTACTGAGACCCTGGAGAGCTGCTGCCGGTCTGAGTAGACAATACTGACTTGGATGGACCAAGGGTCTGATTCAGTAGAAGGCAGCTTCATGTGTAACTCTTGGGGAGGGGCCATGGCTCAGTGGCAGAGCATCTGCTTGGCATGCAGAAGGTCCCAAATTCAATCCCTGGCATCTCCAGTTAAAGGGACTAGGCAAGTAGGTGATGTGAAAGACCTCTGCCTGAGACCCTGGAGAGCCGCTGCCAGTCAGAGTAGACAATACTGACTTTGATGAACTGATGGTCTGGTTCAGTAGAAGGCAGCTTCCTGTGTTGCTGTATTTATTTATTTATGTGAACATGGCCCGGCCCGACCAAGTTACATTTATGTTATATCCGGCCCTCCTAACAAATGAGTTCGACACCCCTGGACTGGAGGGAGAAGGTATGCTTTGATGGATGAGTGTTGCCAACTTTGAGCTTTCATTAAAAAGGGATGATTTTCTCTAGGCCTGTTGGCAACCCTGGAGTTGTGTCTTAGAATAAGTCAAGGAAAAAAAGGAAATAAACAATGCATACCTTGTATTAGTTTTCAGTTGGAGCTGAGAATGTTGTGGATGTAGGTACACACACAAACACACGAAGCTGCCTTATACTGAATCCGACCCTTGGTCCATCTAAGTCAGTATTGTCTACTCAGACAGGTAGTGGCTCTCCAGGGTCTCAGGCAGGGGTCTTTCACATCACCTACTTGCCTAGTCCCTTTAACTGGAGATGCTGGGGATTGAACCTGGGACCTTTGGCATGCCAAGCAGATGCTCTACCACTGAGCCACAGCCCCTCTCCCAGTATACCCTGCAGTTTCATTTATCTAGTTCTAATGTGAGTAATGTTCTAACGCACACCCAGTAAGTCATCTTAGCTTGACAGAAGCTTAGTTTAAACCATTTAAACTTGCATCTCACTTAGATCAATGACAAATGTCTGACTTGGGGTGGGGAATTATAATGCTTTCGCATCATACACTTTGATGTGAAAAGACCCAGGATTTTTAATCTAAGTGGGGCCTAGTTAAATAAAAGGGCTACCGACTTGTTTGCTGTTATCAGGTACCCCTGTGTATCATCTTCCCTTAATCCAGACTCTCAGATCAACAGGGCAACAATATCCCGAAGATCCTTTAATTATAGGCAGATTGAGTATCTCGATGACCTACTTTAAAAGTTGCTTTCCTACCTCACCTTGGGTTTACCTGGCTAATTATTAGTGATCCTACTTGGAACCACTTTGATTCCATTAGGTATACAAACTTCAATTAGTGGTCTGAAAACTTATTTACCTTTGCTGGTTATTTGCTGATTTGCACTTCATGAGAATTTCAGACTTCATGAGAATTTCAGTCAACAGGGTTAACTTTCTTTCCCCCCTCTTCACACAAACCAGGGGGGATTTGGTGCCATTTCAAATGAAAGAATCTCAGGTGAAGTTACTTCGTTATCAGTGTGTGGTACGATCCCAGACTGATGATGGCATTATTTAAATCACAGCTCATCTTACAAGCCTCAGCCACAGAAAGACTAATCCACAGCGCTAGATGTGTTTTAAAGAAAGCAGGGTACATAATAAGGAGGAGAGGGAATGCAAAATCAATGACGAAGGCAGGGGAATGCACAGCTGCCAGCTAGTTTTTCTAGACCTGTTCCTCATGCCTTCAGTAGCTGCTTTTCCTACCACTAGATGTAACCATGTGAAAAGCTTTGTCTACTTGATTAATTTATGTCCTGCTAAAAACACACATCAGATCCCATGACCAAAATCACCAGTGCATTGCAACAAGCAGGAAGATTGAAATGCAGTCATAACTTGGCCCTTCTGCAGGATCATTCCCGAAAGCCTTCCCCTTCCTCATTGGATATTTCTTCACACAACTCATAGTTAAATTGTGGAACTCCCTGCCCCAGGATGTGGTGATGGCTGCCAACTTGGAAGGCTTTAAGTGGGGAGTGGACATGTTAATAGAGGAGAGGGCTATCCATGGCTACTAGTTAAAATGGATACTAGTCATGATGCACACCTATTCTCTTTAGTATCAGAGGAGCATGCCTATTAGGCGCTGTGGAACTTGAGCAGGATGCTGCTACAGTCATCTTGTTTGTGGGCTACCTAGAGGCCCCTGGTTGGCCACTGTGTGAACAGACTGCTGGACATGATGGGCCTTGGTCTGATCCAGCAGGGCTTTTCTTATGTTTTTATGATGCTTCCATGGTAAAATGCAAAGAAGGAACTTACCACAGCAGCTGCAAGCCCCAGTGGCAAGTCCTGTGTAAAACATGCAGATGGGCCTGATTCTGATCAGGACCATGGAGATCATTTGTCATCCAAAATGATCTGGGAGAGTGTTGGGAAGATGCCCCCCAAGTGAGTGAATCGTGCCCCCCGCGCTGCCTCAAATGTTTAATTTGGCTCTCATTCCTCTCTCATAGGGGGCATGAATATGATCCCCTACACAATGCTTATTTTGATATTTATACCCCACTTTTCTCCCTAATAAAAACCCAAAGCGGCTTGCAGCATTGTTCCCTTCACCTCTATTTTATCCTCGCAATACCCCTGTGAGGGCGGTTAAGCTGAGAGAAAGTTGTCACGTTGGTTGGAGGAACACATGTGCACGTGCGAGGACTTGCCCTACCTGATCCCCCTCCCACCTGCTATACAGGCTACTTGCTGCTGCCCAAGCTCTGCCCTTTTTCTCTGTCTACCTGCGGCTTGAGGTGCAGGTATGGCGTTGTTAGAGTTGCCAACCTCCAGGTACTAGCTGGAGATCTCCTGCTATTACAACTGATCTCTTGCCAATAGAGATCAGTTCACCTGGAGAAAATGGCCGCTTTGGCAATTGGACTCTATGGCATTGAAGTCCCTCCCCTCCCCAAACCCCACCTTCCTCAGGCTCCACTCCCAAAACCTCCCGCTGGTGGCAAAGGGAGACCTGGTGGCAACCCTAGGTGTTGTGCATGTCTGTGGGATGTGGACTACTTCTAGTTCCCACCCAACTTTCTTCTGCCTGCTATCCAACCTAGCCCAGCCAGGAGTCTTTAGCCTTTGCATGAGAAAAGCAGCCAGGCAATAGGGGCAAACACATTCTGGGCTCTTTAAAGAGAAAGGTCTTTATTTACTATGCACAAACTTTAACCCCTACAGCACAAGTACATAGGGAAATTATATCAAAGGTATACAGGCTATTGCAGAACTAAGAAAGGAAAATAAAACATCTGAGGCCAATCTAAGCTTTATAGCCACTGGTATAACCTTAGCATCTGCCAAGCATGGTGTAGTGGTTAAGAGTGGCGGTTTGGAGCAGTAGACTCTAATCTGGAGAACCAGGTTTGATTCCCCACTCCTCCACATGAGCAGCGGAGGCTAATCTGGTGAACTGGGTTTGTTTCCCCACTCCTACCCATGAAGCCAGCTGGGTGACCTTTTGCTAGTCACACTCTCAGCCCCACTTACCTCACAGGGTGTCTGTTGTGGGGAGGGGAAGGGAAGGTGATTGTAAGCTGGTTTGATTCTTCGTTAAGCGGTAGAGAAAGTCGGCATATAAAAACCAACCCTTCTTCTTCCTTGGGACTGACACAAGCCTTCTGGAACTTCGGAGACAGTGGCTGGTCAAGGCAGACTCCCTCAGTTGTTCCTGATCCCAGCTCAGGCACTTCTGATAGGATGCCCATATCTTTTAACCCTTCCTGTCCCAGCTGGGTGGGTTTCCCTTTACCCTGATTGGGTTTGGGAATTATGTCCCACCTGGATCTCTCTGCATCCTTTTCTCTAGTGTGTATGTCTCAAACTTTTGTGGCCCATCTCAGGTCATCCAAATAGCTGACCATCTTGCACCTTCCTGGCCGTTGGGCAGATGGTTATCTCCAGGCAGGAAACTCACCTCCACTCCACTGGCAATTTAAGTCATTTATAGCCCTGTTCCCCCTCCCTCATTCCCAGAGACAGAATGTTCTTTATCTGCGAGTGGGCCTAGTGGGTGCAAATGAAGGCCTCTTGCAACTTTCTGTCCCTAGCAAAGTGACTGTCCCAAAGTCACCTAGCAAATTTCCATGGCAGATTTGAACCTGAGTAGCCCAGATCCTAGCCTGACACTCTAAGGTCATTTATGCATGGGTACTTGGACTCACGTTCGCCCCCTGTCTAACTCGGTTGTTCCTTGGAGTTCTGCATGAGTTTTCTGTCCATTAGAAATGACCTCGCTGCCAGCCCTCACAATGTCTGGGTCTTCCCATTCCTCTGTTAACCCGACTCTTCCCTCTCCCCTAAGCTCAGCCCAGCTAAAATCTCCACGCAGAAGGCAAAGCATTGGACACAGAAGCTTGCTTTCTCTCACAGCCAATCACAAAGCAGCATGTAAAGAGGTGGTGATTCAAATGCTTCCTGTTTCCTCTGAGCTCTTTCTGAGCAAAATAAAGACTTTTTAAAACAGAGGGTTGAATTCACCTTCCTTTCAGGTTGCTCTATTTTTTGTGTTTTGTTCTTAAAATGCTTTTTTATGTGGCAATTGGGTTTGGGGGGATTTTCTCTCACAGTGAGCACTGCGAAGTAAGCCAATTACAAAGCAGCATTTAAAGGGGTGGGATTTGATTTAAGCTTGGAGACTGCTGGTGCAGAGATTCCCAACTGGAAAGTGTGGGTCCAGCGAGCAACGAACCTCAGGTAAAACTCCCATGCATAAACGACCTAACAGTTCTACCACTCTAGCTCCCACTAACTGCAATCCCCTAAATACAATAACATATTTCCTTTTTCAGAGTTTCCCAGTAGCACACAAAGCTGCCCTTAGAATCCCCTTTGGATGAGGTAAGGGGAGATGTGGTGGCCTATTGCCCAGGCAGGAACAATTTTCCTTGTCCACTAAGGATGGGGTTTTGTTCCTGTCTAATTACAGGTTTCATTCCCCTTCAGAATTTTTCCCCCCTGAAACGGATTCCATCTCTCTTTTCATCTGCATCCAAGACTTTTCTTGCAAACAGATGCAAAGAGCAATTTGAGAGGCCAGCTTGGGGTATTATGAAACAAATGGAGTCCATTTCCTGAATAACTCCGGGTTACATCATAGCATCTTCTGGGACAGCGTAGCTAGAACTACCTGGCTCTGTAAAATAAATTTCATCTTTGACTGTGTTGATCATTCTTAATTGCTCGGTGTTGCAGGGCGAATCCTTTGAGCCTGCCCCATTTTTTGTTCAACTACCATCTATTTACAGAAGACTGACTACAAAGGCTGGAACGGATGTATATGGCTTGATTTCATTACATTCTATTACTGTACTTCACGAGTGGCAGCTGATTCTGTGAATCGATTCTGAATCAAAAGCACTGACTTGGTTCTGAAGCAATGACAAGCTTGAGCTTGGATAAAAAGTAAAGTTAAAGGTCCCCTGTGCAAGCACCGGGTCATTTCTGACCTATGGGGTGATGTCACATCCCGACGTTTACTAGGCAGACTTTGTTTACGGGGTGGTTTGCCAGTGCCTTCCCCAGTCATCTTCCCTTTACCCCTAGCAAGCTGGGTCCTCATTTTACTGACCTCGGAAGGATGGAAGGCTGAGTCAACCTTCAGCCGGCTACCTGAAACCGACTTCCTTCGGGATCGAACTGAGGTCGTGAGCAGAGCTGGGACTGCAGTAATGCAGCTTACTACTCTGTGCCCTGGGGCTGCTTGGATACAACACAGCATTTCCATGAGGAGAAAGGTTTTCACCTGCGGAGCATGAAGTTTTTGACTCCTCTTCCCACTGCCATCTGATATGCCCCCCAATGCTGTTTCTGGGCAGAAGGGACCCCCCAGGAGTAGCATTTCAGGAGATGTTGTGAGAAACAGTGGAAGGGGGAGGCCAGAAAGTTGTGCTCTGTGGTGGAAATCGTTTGGTCTCCTTTGGATCCAAGACACTGGTATGCCACTGTGAGAACAGATCCCCAAAGCCGGGGGGTCCCTGCTCTTCACCCACTTTGTTTATAGGGAAATCATTAGTTATTGCTAGATTTTTGCCCAGTCATCATTTCCTGTCACAGTCAAACCAGCAAACTATCGCTACTTACACAAAAACTCCAACGACCACCCCCGACAGAAAAGAGGAATAATCAAAACATTAATGGATCGGGCAAGACGGATCTGTGAACCACAGTTTCTCAAGGAAGAAATTAATCATCTAAATCACACACTGCTAGCAAACCGCTATTCAAGAAATGAAATCAGAAGGGCCATTAAACCAAACAAAAATCAGAAAACTGAGGAAAAAACAGTCTCCCATAGGAAAGGTATTCTTGCCATTTGTTAAAGGAGTCACTGACAGGATGGAGAAACTTTTGAAAAAACATAGCCTACAAACAGTGTTTAAACCCACCAAGAAAATACAACAGATGCTACGATCAGCAAAAGACAAAAGAGACCCCCTCACCTCTGCAGGAGTATATCGTATACATTGCAGTTGTGGACAAGTTTACATAGGGACCACACAACGCAGCATACAAACAAGGATAAAAGAACATGAAAGATACTGCAGACTTGGCCAACCTGAGAAATCAGCAGTGGCTGAACATGGACTGACCCAAACAGGACACAGGGTCTTATTCCAAGATACTGAAAGACTGGACAATTCTACCAACTATTTTGTCAGATTGCACAGAGAAGCCATTGAAATTCATAAACATCAGCACAACTTTAACAGAAAACAAGAGAGTTTAAGAATGAATAAGGCTTGGCTTTCTGTCCTGAAAACCTCCAGACTAACAAAGACTACAGTCCACAATAGCTATGCGGATTAGCTTTGGATTCCACATGTTAACAGATCACTTCAGGATACAATGGTTCCACATTAACATACCACACCCTCATTAGCACATTATCTTGTTACTTACAGGACAATGATTAGCACATTACCTTTGATACTTTGCAGGACAATGACTCAGCTCAAACCCAACCCCCTTCTGACTATATATTACTCTTCCTTCACACTTGACACTGAGAGACACTGTCCTTCAGTGTTACTCCTCCGAAGATGCCTGCCACAGCTGCGGGCGAAACGTCAGGAAAGAAAATACCAAGACCACGGTCACACAGCCCGGCTAACCTACAAGAACCAGCAAACTATGGCTTGTGTTTTCTTCACAAAGAAGCCTTCCAAGATGGGAATTAACTATGAAGAACCCATGTCAAGGTTATTAGCACTCGCATAGGTCATATTTTTGTTTGTTTCTGCCCTGTGCACAAAATAGAAAAAAAACACTACCTGTATTTACCTGAAAAGATGACTGTGAATTGAAGATATCACTCCTTTAAAAAGGTTATACACATTTGTTTTATTACTGAACACATGTGTGCTTTCTATGTGGATGTAAGACAATACCTTCTTTTGCTGAACAGCACACTTGGGGGGAGGGGGATCTAGTCTTCCTTATGGTAAATACAGTATTCTGAGTGAATGTCTGCAGGCCAAAACAAACTGTCTTCACTCACAGTCTCATGTTTTTGACTCATGCTGGCAGAAGTGTCTTCATCCCTCCACAACTGAGTTGGATTGATTTCCTGTATCACAGAAGATCTATAAGAATTAGGAGAAGAACAACTGCGTTGATCTGATGGGTTATATCAATACTCCTTTAGGAAAGCTTGATTTTTGTGGCAGCAAGGTTTACGAGATTTTAAATTGATAGGCCACTGACAGTTAATTTAACGGATTTGAAAATCCTTGCAACTGAAAGTACATTTCATCCACAGAGCCAAAGGTATTAGAGGAGGGTGTGCTTGTGTGTGATTTATGGGCTAACTGATGCTTCCATGTTCTGCACCCAGAACATCATAATTTTGGTAACCTGTTTTAAAAATAGGAACTTTCATTTTTTAGTTTCCTTGGCTGTGTATACCTGGGAACCTTGCACTACATCAAACTGCTTGTATTTGGCACAGCTGAGTAACCATTTTATCAAACAGTAATATTTTCTTGCCCTGACCTGGATGACCACCAAGGAAGTCCAGGGTTGCTGTGCAGAGGAAGGTACTGGCAAACCACCTCTGTTAGTCTCTTGCCATGAAAACCCCAAAAGGGGTTGCCATAAGTCAGCTGCGACTTGACGGCACTTTACACACACACACACACACACACACACACACACACACACACACAATATTTTCTTGGGGGGGGGGGAACAAAGCTGCATCAATCTATGAAGGATACGAGATATGTACTGCCCTTGGTCTAGTTGTAATAAAGAGGGCTCAGTGTTCAAGAAAAGTCAGGTGCATTATTTGTAAGGGACTCTCCCCATCAGCCTCAAACGAGAAGGATGTTTTGTGTATGGTAATGCTGTCTGTTGCAACTGGAGACCCAAGTGTGGTTTTCCTGCACAATTCCCATTGACTATTTTGTGATACTGTTTTATTCTCTTACAGACACGTACAAAAGAATACTATTAATCTGGGATGGAACAAAAACACCCTGTGACTTTTCCAAGACATCCCATGACTGGAAGTCTAGAGGACAATCACTCATATCTAATTCCCGGATGTCATGTTTCAGTGACCCATTCAACTTGAGACATTTGCGTCCCATGAGACATTTTCTGAATCACCTAACTCTGTGTCTGGTTCATATTTCTAGCTTGAACATATTTCCTGTACATTATAGTGTGCATCAGTGGAAATAAATATAGCATACCCTATATAGGAAGAAAGAATACCCTGTGACAAAAGATTCAGCAAATAAAAGTGTGCAGAAAAAACTATCCTATTTCTTATTGGGCTGATAGCCCCAATCCAAAAATTGATCAATGGATATATTGTACCTTGAGTTATGGAAAACTGCTGAACATTTATAGCATTGTTATAAAATGTATGTATGCCACTGTATTATGAGGAATGAGGAAAGGGACTGTAAACAAGGCATATAGTATCATAATATAAATCTATGGTGAAACTGCGTTTTGAATACTGGTCTCCTCTTCCTCTCTCACCACAGAGCTGAAAAACATGTCAAAAACAATAGTAAAAAATGTTACAGGAGGAAAAGCTGATGTCTGTGGGCCTTTTCAGTTTAGGAAAAGGATGATGAAAGCGGAGTCATGAGAGAGGTTTATAAAATTATGGATGATCCTCTTGGCTACTGGGTTGATTTTTTTTAGGGCCAGCTTCAATAGTCATTCAGTTGTGATCAAGTCCAATTGGCCTGTTGTATCATTAAAGTTACACCCATTTTTATCTTTCTTGTCAATGTACATCTTTTGCCAGTGTGGGCAACTAAGGAGACCTGATCTCAAGTTTCTTCTCTTCCATAGAGCTCATTGGGTGATGCTGACTCAGTCACACACTCTCTCAGTCCAACCTACCTTCATAGGGACGTCAGCCCTGTATAGATGACCCCACACATTAACTGAACATGTGGAAAGGGAGAGCAGGCACAAGCACATCAGCACAAGCACCAATGTGCTTGTGGGAACAGCACCTAAACATGAAGGAAGTGTCTATGCACACACTCCCTCCCTGTGATTGGCAATGTTTGGAAAGCAGCATTCCCAAGCAAGGAGGAAGGGACGTGTACCTGGGAAAAATTGGTTTGAATTTTGGAAAGGGAATAAATACCACTGTTCTGGGGTATTTGGTCCCCCCAAAACCCATATTTCTATTTGGATTGGTTGTTTGTTTCTTTTTTGGAATTCCAACATTTTGGGGGTACATTATTTTTTATGGAAGACACTTTCTGGGGACTGGAGTGGCTGTTTTTAAGAGAAAATAACACCCAAACTGCAGAGAACCTAGTCCTGCCTGTCAACTACAGACCCTCCCCTCCCCAGGTTTCTAGTGGATTGGATCAAGGAGGCCAATTCTATGGGCCCCTGAACAAAGCACCCCCAGCTATTCTACTTGACTCCATTGTTTCCTGTGGGGTGGGGAGGATTCCATGTTTTTTCCAGAGCAATAAAGCCAATGGCCAAAGACACAAGAGAAATTGCTGGCCAAAAGCCTCCAAATGCAAAGAGAAGCACCAAGCCCAACAGAACCAACATCAAACCAGAAAATCCCAGCAATGTGGCAAGGCCAACACAACCATAGTCAGAGAAACCAATTTAAGCAAGGGACACTGTTGATAGCCCAACAGAACTAATGTCAAACTAGAGAATTGAAGCCAAACCAACTTAAGCAAAGGACACTTGCAAGACTAACAGAACCAGTGTCCAATAGACGATCCAAGCTAAACCAACCTTGCAAGCCAGTGCCAAGATCTGGCAAAAAGACACTGTGTGTGTGTGTGTTTAGTGCCGTCAAGTCGCTTTCGACCCATGGCGACCCTATGAATGAAAGTCCTCCAAAATGTCCTATCTTTGACAGCCTTGCTCAGATCTTGCAAATTGAAGGCTGTGGCTTCCTTTATTGAGTCAATCCATCTCTTGTTGGGTCTTCCTCTTTTCCTGCTGCCCCCAACTTTTCCTAGCATGACTGTCTTTTCCAGTGACTCTTGTCGTCTCATGACGTGACCAAAATACGACAGCCTCAGTTTAGTCATTTTAGCTTCTAGGGTCAGTTCAGGCTTGATTTGATCTATAACCCACGGATTTGTTTTTTTGGCAGTCCACGGAATCCATAACACTCTCCTCCAACACCACATTTCAAAGGAATCTATTTTCTTCCTATCAGCTTTCTTCACTGTCCAGCTTTCACACCCATACATAGTATTAGGGAATACGATGGAATCAATTAATCTAGACACTGGCACACACAAATTGTAAAATTTTCAAAACAGTATATCCCCAATTATTTCCAGAATTTTTCATGACCTATTTACCAGTATTCCAAAAAATCTCAAATGCCATCTGGACACCCAAATATATCCAGAAAATGTGTGTGTGCAAAGTTCTGTCAAGTTGCAGCCCTAGGAAGGGCATTTCAAGGCAAATGAGAGGCAGAGATGGTTTGCCCTTGCCTTCTTCTAGAGAAACTTCCTTGGTGGTCTCCCATTCAAGTACCAACCTTGCTTAACTCCTGAGATCTGATGAGATTGGGCTACGCCATACAGAAACTCGAGAACCGTGGGAACAAATGGCGGCAACAGGTAAAGTCCATACAGGAGAGGAGTGAAACTCTACCATGCAACTCCTCCCACACACATACACAAAAATCCATCCTCTATCACCAGCCTGACATGATGAATTTGCACATTCTGACTGAAAGCATCTGAATGCTGTTCTAGACCCGCACAGCGATTTCTTCTGCTGCTGGAGTTTGCAGACATAACGTTTCCCATGCTAACCAAAGCTTCCGTTCATTGCTCAGTCACACTTCACCAAGCAGCCAATTGAGACATGTTATAGTAAATCTATCAGTGGTGGTCAGGATGGGAATGAGTGTCTGATGGGGCCACTTTAGAATGACTTTAGGTTGTGTGAAGGAAAAACTTACATGTGGAATGTAAAAAAAAAGGCCACTGGCTTTTGGGGAAGGGCCATCTACATCCTTAGGGAAACCATTGTGCTTAGGGAAGCAAGTGAATGTACTGTTTTAACTAGACAGACAGACAGATAAAACAGCTCATTCACTTGCAGTAAATTCACTTGCACACACACACACACACACACAAATCCAAAGTTAAGCATGTTTAAGTCCTATTGATTTCAGTGAGCAAGACTGAAACAGGTGCTTGGCTCTATCTATCTAATTCTGAACCTGGTAGATTAGGGCCAGATGGTGAGAAGGAAGATCTTCTAGCAAACTTGGGAGAAATCCCCTCCAGGCTAACAGAAAAAACTAAAAACGTACCCAAAAAATTTCTCTGTGCTTGCACAGAACCACCACCACTCCAAGCCCTACCACCACTGCCTTCCTCACCAGCCTCTGGGGTAGCAACGCTGTGTGCGGGGGAGAAGAAGACAGTGGCAAGACAGTGGGGGAGGAAGAACCACTGCCCACCATGCCCCTAGAAGAGGAGCCACCCCCTGCCATGGGACCTTCCCCTGCCTCCAACAGTGGTATCCACCCCATCTCCCTGTCACAGCTGTGTGAGTGGGAGGGTTGCCAGTAGGGCTACCAGGTTCCTTGCCATGATTTCCTTTTTAGCCATGGATTCACTGTGTACCTTTTTCTGATTAAAGCATTTAAACAAGAGTCTTTTCTCCTAATATCTCATGTACTATCTTCACTGGCTGGTAGCTGTTCTGCAAGATCTCAGGCTGTGATGCTTTAATTGGATAGGGCAGAGGTTGAATCTAACACCTTCTGTAGATAGTGCAAACACTCTACCACTGAGCCTTGGCCTCACTTTGTATTTCACCTGTCAATAGGGTTCCCAACTGCCCGGTTGTGGCAGGCAATTGCCCGTCAATCAACCGGGCTGCCTGCTGACCAGCTGATGGTCAGCGGGGGAAAGCAGAAAGGCGGGAGTGATCCCCCCCCCCACTCATGCACTCCCAGGAACTCTCCAGCCTCCCTTTCCAAACTGCATGTCAGAGTGGTCCCAATCCGGCTTGCAGCTTGGAGACAGAGGCAAGAGCTTCCCTCCTTGCCCTGCTGTGCGCAAACTTTGACTCCACAGAGCGCACACACAGCGGGGCTAGGAAACCAGAAGTGGCATCGGAAGCATGCACCAACCCCTCCACCCAGCCCCGCCCATAAGAAGCTCCCGCCCAAGGTAAGTGGGGACCTGGCAACCCTACCTGTCAATAACTGTATATACATTGGAAAGAAAATCAAGTGACATTAACAGAGTTATATTGACTTGAAACATGTGCAAATTAGTAATTAAAATAGTTAATGATTAGGATATATCTCATAATTGGAATACCCTGATTTAGCATAAGAGATACTAATTAATAATTGCGGACTGTGGCCACATATAAACAAATTAATCTCTCTTGACAGCTATACTGCTAAGCATGTCAGGAATTATGATGGGTGTTAGCAAAATGATTAGTACGTTCTTGAAAACCAGACACTTTGGGTAAATTAGTTATTTATGCCCCTATGAACTAATGTCCCTCTACTTGCAGATGAAACAGAGTACAGGGAAATATCACAGAATGTTTGGCTGATACCCTGTGCCAGTGATGTGAAGATTGACCCTCCTCATTAGCTCCTGTTCCATGGAGTTGTGTATGAAAAGTCATGTAACAATGTGTTCTACGAATCTATCAGGTTTGAATCCCAGATCCTCTAACCACTACACCACAGTGATTTTCATGTTCAACAGTCTTCAAGTATTTGAAGGGCTGTCATATAGAGGATGGTGCCGAATTGTTCTCTGTTGCCCCAGACGGTTGGACTAAAACCAACAGGTTGAAATTAAATCAAAAGAGTTTCTGTCTAGACATTAGGAAGTTAGAGCGGTTCCTCAGTGGAACAGGTTTCCTCTAGAGGCGGTAAACTCTCCTTTCCTGGAGATTTTTAAGCAGAGGCTAGATGTCCATCTGTCAGCAGTGCTGATTCTATGACCTTAGGCAGATCATGAGAAGGAGGGCATCTTGGCCATCTTCTGGGCGTGGAGTAGGTATCACTGGGGGTGTGGGGAGGAGGTAGTTGTGAATTTCCTGCATTGTGCAGGGGGTTGGACTAGATGACCCTGGTGGTCCCTTCCAACTCTATGATTCTATGTTTCTAAGTCATACAAGTTGCATGGTGTCAAGGGCCTCATTCAATCCGCCCTCAAAACAGCCCTAGAAAGAGCCGGCCCCTGATTTTTACTGACAGAAACCAAGGCTTGAAGGTTGTTGTGGCTGCCTAGCAAACCCCACAATGGCAACTGCAGAAGGCATTCATTTCTTAAAGGTACAAGTGCTGCTTCTATCATTTGGGGGAGGGTTAACTGCCCAATGTCTTTTTTTAGATGTCAAATTATTCTGCAAATCTGGGGCTATTTCGGGTGTTTATAAAGATCTATCTTGTCTGTTCATGGCTTCAGTCTCTGGATTTAAGTGTCCACAGATCTGACCATTTTGAGAATCAGATATATTGATGTAGGGCTGTAGCCCTTCACTGACAACTGACAGGGGGAAGAGACTGTCAAAAATAGCATTGCCTGATGCCACAGTGTCACTTCTAAGTGATTACCCAGTAGTGATGTCACCATATCATGCAATGCTCCAGGAATTTCCCTCATCTCTAGATCCCTTTTTGCTCCCACTGTTCATTTGAGCAACAGCGGGAGAGCAGCGGCCACCAAAGCAGTGACTAATACCCTATTGTGTGTTAAGTGCCGTCAAGTCGCTTCCGACTCATGGCGACCCTATGAATGAAAGTCCTCCAAAATGTCCTTTCTTTGACAGCCTTGCTCAGATCTTGCAAATTGAAGGCTGTGGCTTCCTTTATTGAGTCAATTCATCTCTTGTTGGGTCTTCCTCTTTTCCTGCTGCCCTCAACGTTTCCCTACTAGGGAAATATCCTACTAGGTTTGTGTAAATCACACTCTAAAGTCATTGTTTGGATCTTATTTCATATCCTGTCTGACAAAGTGTCTGCAGGTCTGCTGTCCTGGCTCAAGCTAAGCCCTTATTGGTGGTGGGAGAGAGCTAAGCTCCTGCAGCATACTGGTGTTGAAGAAGTGTTGGTTTTTATATGCCAACTTTTTCTACCACTTCAGGAAGAATCAAACCAACTTATAATCACCTTCCCTTCCCTCCCCACATCAGACACCCTGTGAGGTAGGTGGGGCTGAGAGAGCCCCAAGAGAACTGTGACTAGCCCAAGGTCACCCAGCTGGCTTCACGTGGTGGAGTGGGGAAACCAACCTAGTTCACCAGATTAGCCTCCGCCGCTCATGTGGAGCAGTGGGGAATCAAACCCGATTCTCTAGACTAGAGTCCACTGCTCCAAACCACCTCTCTTAACCACTCTCCCTCTCATTGTGACCCCCCACCCCCCGCCCAAAGTAGTTGCTTAGGTGGCTTCACCAGAGAACCAGTCCTAGACATCTCCAGGGCAGGGGAGCAAGAAGAAGCCAACGTAAGCTGATTTCAGAAGCGGCCTCTGCTGTCTAGTCAGCTCGTCCTTCATACTTTACATCCCCTTCCGACACCATAATTATGTGCTTCAGGAGGCAGGAGGCTTTACGACTCCTCCCAGGAAACCATCAGAGCAAAGCAAACTGAAGATGTTTTTGTGTGTTTGAAATGTCACAGCTAATCATTTTACTCTTAACAATTGTCCTGGTGGCTGACCTATTTTGTTAGCTGTTTTGCTCTCTTCTAACAGCATGCTTTTGTTAGTGTTGCTAGAAATCCCCTGATGAAATGCAGCCATTGTTGAAATTCCAAATATCAGCTGGGGCTCCAGCAGCAGGCCAGGACTACGAGGTAGTGAAAAGAACAAAGGAAAAATAATGAACATGCCAAGAAACCTTTTCTTTAAGCCATGGCTTTGTGATTATTGTAAGAAAACCATCTCCCCAATGATAAAAATAATTTGCTTTTCTTTTAGTGTTTTCCATTTTTTATGTATGCATGAATCTTGTAAGCTATAAAGTGCAAACCTAAGTAGAGTTACATATTTCTAAGCCCATTTACTTGAATGGACTTAGAAGGGTGTAACTCTGCTTAGGATGGCCTGTGAAAAATGCCCCTACTAAAGTGTAAATTTAGGCAAAATTTCATGTTGCATATAAGCATGGATCTATGTCTCCCCAGTATCTGTCTCTCCGTTATCTGTTGTTCACTATTAGATCTATGTTGTAGATCTATGCAATTTCAAGAGCCCATCTGCTCTTGAAATTGCATCCTGATTAGTATAAAGATGTCTTTAATTACAAAAATCTGAAAAGTGGAACAAAAGTGTAACTAGAAGTTGCCAGTGTACGACCATATAGGCAAGATGGAGCTGGTGGCCGCCCTTCTAGAAAGAAACATCAATGGAAAACAAGTGTATTGGGCTTCCCTGGACACAAAACCTTCTGGCAGTAACACCTGAGATCCCTAGAAACGTGAAAAGACAAAATATGCTTGCTGAAGCCCTTGTTCACTTGCTTCAACAGGTCTGGTATGTTCATGGTAAGATGTGAATGAGGGACACGTGATCATGACTTAATGTTCTCAGCCACTGCCACGCCAACGCTTTCTGAGATCCACATGACCTGTGCTACTGCTTCAAGCATTTTTAGAAAGGAAATAGCAATTATGCAGAGCCCCAGTCCTCGGTGGCTCAGTGGTAGAGTCCCTGCTTGGCATGCAGACGGTCCCAAGTTCTATTCCTGGCATCTCCAGTTAAAGGGACTAGGCAAGTGAAAGACCTCTGTCTGAGACCCTGGAGAGCCGCTGCCAGTCTGAGTAGACAATACTGACTTCAATGGACCAAGGGTCTGATTCAGTATAAGGCAGCTTCATGTGTTCATGTGATTGGTGCCATAGTGCAGGAGGAGTGTCAATTTAGACCTTCTTCACATGTCCTCTGATCGACCCCCCCACACACACAAGTACAGGGAAAAGCAATGCTTCCCCCTCCCTCTTCCCAACAAATGGTGGAGCTGGTGGAAGCAGTGGTTGGTTTCACTTTTGGAAGTCACACAGCTGTGTGTGACATAGGGAAGGATTAAACTCCCACATCCCCCAAAGCCTGCATCCCCACTCTGAACTGAGGACCTACACAGCTGTTGTTTCCCTGTAAAAAACACTGCTGAGATTGGTTCATAGATCTCCCAGCATCGAGTCTAATTTGGCCCTAAATTGGCTTTGTATTCACTGCAATTCAGAAATGTGCATTGAGTAGCATATATGTCCAACAGTGCATTATGCAAGCAAGAAATTTAAAAAATAAATTTGGTTCTCTTTGTTCATTTAGTAGGTATCGTTGGTCTAGGGTTGCCAGGTCCCCCCTGGCCACCAGTGGGAGATGGCAGGGTAGGGTTGCCAGATCCAGGTTGGGAAACCTCTGGAAATTTGGGGATGGAGCCTGGGGAGGACAGGGACCTCAATGGGGTATATAGAATCCACTCCCCAGCACATCTGTTTTCTCCAGGGGAACTGATCTCTGTAGTCCGGAGATGAGCTGTAATTCTAGGGTATCCCCAGGTCTGGCATACCTACCCTGGGCCCCCTGCACCCACAAATCCCCCCTGGAGAAAAAAAAATGGGTTAAACTGATGAAGCATTTTTCATAGGTGTTGGCAAATATCTGCAATGAAAGCACTGTTAAGAACATCTTTAGCAGGAAGGGCTCATTTTATTATTTATAGCCTTATTTCATTCCTTTAATATTTTAGACTTCAAGGAAAGTTTGGATTGAATCCCAGTCAAATGTAGGTTAACCAATTGCTCTAGCAGTACATGATGAAAAACTGAGGAGAAATAGAATTCTGGTCTTTCTAAACAATTTCTCTTGATATAACCTCTTCTCTTTTTTAACATATTTGATAGAGTCGTGGAGAAAATGAAAGCATAGTGAAATGTTGTTGGTCCTTACTGTGTTAGTAAGGATCCTGGGCTTAGATCCAAGGGAAGATGTTCAAGCCTCTGCCTTTATTTTGCTTAATTTAACTCATTTATAAATCTGCATTAGCACATGGCCTTATCAAAATTTGCCTCTTGCACAGCTGTTCCTTTCTGATTATATGGCTCCACTTTTGCATCTACAGTGGCTCTCTGAATATGACATTGACCCACGTCTTTCACCTGCAGTCCTCCTGAACCTCATGTGCCATGAGAAGGCAAGAGGCTATCACATATTCTCCTCATCCAGTTCTACACCAAGGGGAGGTGGGAAAGGGAAGAATGGAGAGGGATGAAGGGGCCTGCTCCATGCACTACAGAGTGAGGGAGGGAAGAAGCACAGGCATTGGAAGACCCTGAAGATATGGAAGGGCAAGTCTGGTTCATCCATCCGTCCGTCCATCCGTCCGTCCATCCATCCATCCATTCACAACATTTCTATGCCACCTTTCTACCCAATTCATGGTCCCCAAGGCAACGGACATTAAAACATTTCAAACATTAACACTTTTCAGACTTTAAAAAGCATTTTAAAATACAACTATATATAAATTTTAAAACAAATGAAGCATAATGTAAACACATAAAAATATAAAACATAAAAACACATGGACACAGAGGAGGGCTAATAAGAGTTAGTGAGGGAACGGCAAACAAAAGGGTAGAGGGAGAAAGATGAATCTCCCTGGAGACAGAGTTCCAAAGTTTCAGCATCATGACTGAGGTTCTTTGTTGGGCTGCAACCTGCCTAGCTTCAGAAGGTAGGGGTGCTCAAAGCAGGGCCTCTGAAGATGGCCAAAGTCATCAGGTAGGTTAATTTGGCAGTAGACGGCCCTTCAGACTGTCCTCCAGCACCACACTCTGAAATATACATTCAAAGTAGGAAAAAATCCACTGCAAAAGTGTGCATCCCAGTCCCAACTCGAAAAGGCAGTTCTGAAGGACACCATCATCAATGGCATCAAAAGTTGTTGAAAGGCCAAGGAGAATTAACAGGGTCAGACTCCTCCTGTCCATCTTCCAGCACAGGTCATCTACCAGAGTGACTAAAGCAGTTCCATAACCAGGCCAGAAACCTGATCCAGACGTTCTGCTTCATTCAGAAGTTGCCCAGTATGCACAAGTATGTACTGGAGCTTCTAGTTGTATTCTGACCACAAATCATTGTTTGTGACTGTCCTCCAGTGTTCTGCAATAAAGTGCAGGCAGCACAGAGGGAAACAGTCGGAAGAAGGTTACATTGCACGTGCAAGTTTCCATGTGCCACGATTTTTGGTTTAGACATATGGAAATAGAATCTCTCTGTGTGTGTTTTACCTGTTATTTTACCTATACCTCTGTGTGTATGTAAAGTGCCATCATGTCACAGCCGAATTATGGGGTTTTTAAGGCAAGAGGCTAATAGAGGTGGTTTGCCAGTGCCTTCCACTGCATAGCAACTCTGGTATTCCCATCCAAATACTAACTAGGGTTGACCCTGCTTAGCTTCCATGATCTGATGAGATTGGGCTATACCATGTTGCCTTCCCTCCCTACCTATACCTCTAGTTGAGGTTTATTCCTAATATGTTTTGTTGCTCTAAAGACATAGGGAATTAAAACAGTACTGCATCTATTTTTATCTAGGATGTTATTGCTCAAACCCCATTCATGATGTCAGAACTGGCATGGCTCTACCTCTTAGCACTCTGGTGTGAATATTTTATTTATGAATCCACAAAAACAGATGTTGCAAAAGCAAAAAAATTTCTTGAGGCTGGAACTCTAAGAGCAGAACTGATGCAATCGCTAGTATGTCTTCGAGCAAAATGGAATGGAATTAATTTCCAAATCATTAAGGCAAAAAAAAAAAATTATTCCAGCTTCATTTAGCCCAGAAGATAGCCCTTTATCTTGACTCAGCTGATATGGCTACATGGTTACCACAAGGCTAAACTATTGCAATGTACGTTACATGGCTCTGCCCTTAAAGACTAATTGGCAACCTCTAGTGGTTACAGAATGCTGCAGCCCAGTTACTATTGTATCCTAGGTAAAACATCCATTTGTGTGTGTGTGTGTTAAGTGCCATCTAACTCATGGCAACCCTATGAATCAATGTCCTCCTATTGTTAACAGCCTTGTTCAGGTCTTGCAAACTGAGGACCGTGGTTTCCTTGATGGAGTCAATCCATCCCATGTTGGGTCTTCCTTTTTCCTGCTGCCTTCAACTTTTTCTATCATTATTGTCTTTTCCAGTGATTCTTGTCTTCTTATACTGTGACCAAAGTACGATAGCCTCAGTTTAGTCATTTTAGGTTCTAGGGACAGTTCAGGTTTTATTTGATCTAGAACCCACTCTCTTCCAACACCACATTTCAAAGGAATCTACTTTCTTCCTGTCGGCTTTCTTCATTGTCCAGCTTTCTCACCCATACATAGTAATAGGGAATACTATGGCATGAATTAACTTGATCTTGGTTGCCAGTCCTTACACTTAAGAATCTTTTCTAGCTGCTTCATAGCTGCCCTTCCCAGTCTCAATCTCCTTTTGATTTCTTGGTTGCAGTCTCCCATTTGGTTGATGAAGAACCTCTATAGCACACCTATTCTACAGACACTCCATTGGTTACTAATCAGTCCCCAAGTTCAGTTCAAGGTTCTGGTTATCACCTACAAAGCCCCTAATCGCCTTGGACACACATACCTGCAGGACTTCCAGGGTCAGCAATACCTCTAGGTGGATCTTGGTGATTGCCTAGAGCACCAGAAGCAGAGTTTATGTTTATGTGTGTTTATTGAATTGTTTTATAATTTTGAATGCTGTTTTCAGTTGTTCAAATGTTTTCATGTTTGCTGCCTTGGGGATCCTGATCAGGTGGAAAGGCAGCATAAAAATGTTTTAAATACATAAATAACCCAATCCTGTCTCTGTCCTGCCCATTCACACCTTCAGGGTCTGCCAATGCTGAACTTCTGAACCTGAAAACCGATGGACAGCTCGGGTTGTACATGCCTGGAGGATGGGGGCAACCCCTTTGCTGGCTCATAAAATTGCCTCCCCCCATCCCAAAGTTCACTAAACTTCGGTGACCATCTAAGGAGAGTCCCTTGCAGCCACGCTGCAAATTTGGTGATTCTACCTACAAAAATGCCCCCTCAGGAGCTTTGAAAAAAAATCCCCATAACAATAATGAACCTGGTTTTTTCAGTAAACCCGAAAATTAAGCCGAAATACCCTTTACCGGTATGGGTATTTGGCTTATTCTGGGTTTACCAAAAAAAATCAGGCCCAATAAATCCATACCCAAAATTTACTTTTTTTTTTTTTTTTGCACAACCGTAGTTGGCAACCTTAGCAAGATTGGTAACTTCCCTCCCATGCACATTCTTTGTGGTATCTCCCACCCTGTGGAATGACTTGCCTGAGGAGGTTAGGAAGCCCACCCCTACTTCTATCATTTTGCAGGATGGGCAAAACAGAAATGTTCAGGAGGGCATTTTGGTAATGGATTAATATTGTAGTAGAATGGAACAACTCAGAAGGTTGTTTTTATAAGGGAGAGCATCATAGACTATTGCAATGTTTATTGTATGTGTCACCTTCGTTTTACTGCATTGTCTTCTCCCTTAGTAAACCTACTTTCTGATTCATGGCGTTGTCGTGCCCTAGGCAATTTTTTTTTGTTTTGTTGTTCTTGGTTTGTTTGCATTGTTCTGTTATCCTCATCCTACTGCATGGTTTATTCAAGGCCCTTGCTGTCTGAATTGTTGTTTAAAGGTCTGCCTTGAGTCTCAGTAAGAAAGGCAGATTATAAATGAAATAAATAAAATAAAGGTTATTTTGCAAGGGGGGGGAATGAACCTGTGTGGTATAGTATTTACAGTGTCAGACTAATCTCCACTCAGCCATGAAGCTCACTTGGTTACCTCTGGTGAATTACAGTACCATCCTAAAGCAGACTTACAGCCATCTATTAAAGTTAACATGCTTCAAAAGGTATATCTCTGCTTAGGACGGCACTGTCAAGCTCGCCTTCCGAACAACATCATTGTGAGCACATGATAGGGGAGGGGACAATGATATCCACCTCTCCGAGCTCCCTGAAAGAAGTGTGGGATAAAAATGTGCTAGATGTTGACAAATTGAGCACTAATTCATTTGTAATTCGTGGAAGGTTCTTTAATAGAACAGAAAAAGAATATGCACTTAACCGTTAAATAAGATATTCATTAAGGAATTATATGCGATAGACCGTTCTCTTTTTTCTTCAAATATGAATACTTCAATGATGTGTAAAACTCTTTGTGTAGTGGTATGAGGAAGGAAAGACCTTGCATTAAGAGATGGTCATACCATATTTATTTTTCTCTCACACAAGCAGTACTGACAGTCCTTGGTCTGCAATCATGTGAAATAACATCATATGTGATTGGTGGCTTTAGAAGCAAGCATCTAGATGTGCCTTCATTGGGATGCCTTGGAAAATGTGGATTCAGTTGAAAAAATGCTGCCCATTATCTCAGTGATGGGCTAGTTTACATATCACATTTCATGGACAGTTTCCCTCCATATCAACCTCCACAAACATTGAGATCTTGTGAGGCCTTACTCAAACACAGGTCTGGACTGTTCCATGACTTGGCTTTTCAACCAGAGTTGCAAGAGGCCAGTATTGCTTATACATCTTCCATATGACAGAAGACAAGTTACAACTTTTTTCTTCAGTAATCTTTTTATCCTGGCTCAATGGGACAGTTGGTCAGATTGGAGCATGTCAGATTTGGATAGATAATGGTGCTTACACAATTAGTATGGTTTTTAATGTTTTAAAAAAATTGAATTTCTAATATTGTATTATCTACCATGAGAGCTTCAGAGGTAAATAAGATGAGACAACTAATAAAAAATCATAGTAAATAAAACTAAGTAATTTCTCTAAGTGGAAAGGTTTGTGCAAATACCTGAACTGTGACTCTCACATGGAAGAACAAGTTTTGTTTGTGGGCTTCCTAGATGTAGCTGATTGGCCACTGTGTGAACAGAATGCTGGCCTTTGATTGGCCTTGATGGGTCTCTGATCCAGGATGGCTCTTCTTATGTTCTTAAGTTCTAAGTGTTCTTTGTGGTAGGCAGACATACTGACAGACAGATGGACAAAGCTATAAGGCATCTTTATTTTTTAATGCTTTATACAACATAGTCAATTGATTATCATGATGGTCCTTAGACTTTCAAAAACAAAGAGCTTGAGAACTCAGCAGGGCAACAACAGTGAAGGTGTCGACAGATGTAACAGATTTAGAGCAATAGAGCTGATCTGAACTTACTTTCATGCATTCAGTGCTAAGTACATTTCCTTTCTGTTATATAGCTATAAAAAGAACAGAAGAGTTATATAGCAATAGAACTTATAATTTCAAGATATTCCCTTATATTAGTCTAGTGTGTTACTTTGAAGACATGTCCAAGAAGGCAGTTCAACTAGTTGAGAGTGCTTGCATAAACCTGTTGGAGCTGCTCCTTAGATTAAATTTTTGTGAACTATTCCTCATTCTTCTGAACTATTCCTCATTCTTCTTTTGGAAGCCAGAAACATTGTAAGTTTGCAGTGGAACCTAACTATGGATGGCACCGATTGGCTGGTGCCATTACATCACCAAAAACCTTCCTCTCCATTACTGCAGAAATTTTATATTATATAAAAATATTTCCTTTCATTAACAAAGTAAATGACATGTAAATAGCACATGGAGCTTTAGAAATTAAGAACGCAAGTAGCCTGCCCAAAGTCTGGGGGATTCCTTTCAGTCATCATGGCTAGTGCCTACAGATAGACCTATCCTCCATGAATCTATCTAACCTCCTTCTAAAACTGTCTGTGCCTGTGCCAGCAAATCCCACATTTTAATCACTTGTTGAGTAAAGAAGTAATTCCTTTTGGCCATCATGTACGTCAGGGGTGTCAAACATGCGGTCTGCGGGCCAGATCTGGCCCCCGGAGGGCTTTTATCCGCCCCACGGAGGTGAGGCACCTAGTCCCCCTTTCCCCCCTCCCCCAGCCTTTTATGGGCTTCCCAGGGGCCATGTGTGGCTGGGGAAGGAGTGGGGAAGGCTTCTGCCCGGCCGGGCCACAGAGAGAGAGCCTTTGCCGGTGACTGCGCTGGGCCGCGGGGCAGCTGACGCAGCTGGGGGTGAGGGGGGAGGCTTTGCCATGGCCACACTGGGCCCCAAGGCAGCTGGTGTGGCCAGGGGTGGGGTGGGAAGTTTTGTCATGACCACGCTGGGCCACAGGGCAGCTGGCGCAGCCGGGGGTGGGGAGGGAGGCTTTGCTGCAGCCATGCTGGGCCGTGGGGCAGCTGGCAGGGGTGGGGAGGGAGGCTTTGCCGTGGCCACGGTAAGCTGTGGGACAGCTGGCTTGGGTGGTGGTGCAAGTTTTGCCACAGCCGCCCTGGGCCGCAGGGTAGCTGGCACAGCCGGGGGGGGGGAGTTTTGCAGCGCTGAGCCGCGGGGTAGCTGGTGGGGGTGGTGGGAGTTTCATATTTATTTATTTATTTATTTGTGTGCACATGGCCTGGCCCGACTAAATGACATTCATGTCATATCCGGCCCTCCTTACAAATGAGTTCGACACCCCTGATGTACGTACTGCCCTTCAACTTCATTGGATGCTCCCAAGTTCTATTATTTTGGGAGAGGGAGAAAAAAAATTCTCTGCCCACTCTCTCTATCCTGTGCATAATTTTATAAACCTCTATCATGCACCCCTTATTAATCTCTTTTCTAAACTGAAACGTCCCAGACTCCAACCACTTAATCATCTTGCTTGCCCTCTTCTGTACTTTTTCCAGCTCTGCAATATCCTTTTTGAGATATGATGACCAGAACTGCACATAGTAGTCCAAATGAGGCCACAACATAAATCTATACAGGTGCGTTATAATATTGGCTGGTGTATTTTTAGTCCCTTTCCTAACAATCCCCAGCATGGAGTTTGCCTTTTTCACCACTGTGGCACACTGGGTTGACATTTTCATTGAACTATCCACTATGACCCCAAGGTCTCTTTTCCTCTCAGTCCCAGCAAGTTCAGACCCTATTTGCATGTACTTAAATTTGGGGTGGGGGGTTTTCCGGTATGCATTAATTTACCCTTACCTACATTGAACTTCATTTGCCACATTGTTGCCTACTCACCCAATTTGTGGAAATCCTTGTGGCGCTCTTCACACTCTGCCTCGGGTTTCACCGTGCTAAATAACTTTGTGTCACATCTGAACTTGCCCACTACACTGGTCAGTCTTATACGGTGAAGAATGAACTGTGCATGTCCAAGAACTGGTTACCACCACATAAGGAAACTGGAATCTACTGAAATCTATCAAGGTCTGCCTTGAGGCACACATAACAGCTCTAATATACAATTCACCATATACAATTGCCCTGATCACATAATAACTGCACGGAAATATTACTCTATCTAAAATAAAAATGAGTGTTAAGACTTACAGTGCAATCCTAAGAAAGTCTACTCTGAATCCTACTCAGTTGTATTTAGTGGTGCTTCCTCTTATGAAAGTATTCTTGAGATGGCAATGTAAGTTTGCTCTCCTGACTAAAATTAGATTGCCACTCACTCTCTCTGTTCTCTGCTCAGCTTCCACCCCTCAGTGTGAATTTTAATGTGAGATGCTTGCCATTTCCTTGCATGTTTATTTTCATAATTTATTTGGGGAGGGGGGTTACCCCATGTTTCAGAAAACTAGCAGGACTGCATAATGAATTCACATTGTCCTTGTTTGTGTACTTGCAGCAGCATATGCGCTCCTCTTTCTTCAGCAAGAAAAATGAAAACACAAATAAATACTGAGACGCAATCATATGTCCTTTTGACTTGGAGAGAATGTAATTTTAAATCACTCTGAAATCTTGAAAGTATATCTTCCGTTCTGTTTTGTAAAAAAAAAAATAGGATAAGCAGCATTTTGGCTCGGTATATCCATTTTAACTCTCTTCTGCATCTTAGAATTCACACCTGCCACAGTGTAAACTTTATTAGATTCTTACTTTTCAGACAATTGTTTCTGGAAGTACATCACATCAGTCAAGAGATACAAGCCCAGCCCTCAGGCTTACAGGCTGTGGAGACAACATACAGAAGACACATAAGAAGACAAGACACAAATCCACCTTGAGTCTCTGCAAGGAAGTTGGAATCTAAAGGAAGGAAGGAAGTGGAGAGGCAGAGGTACAGGATGAGGATCAGTTTGAGAGAGTCAGACATCAGGATGATCAAGCAAGGGACCTGCAGAGGATCACATTCCCTCTCTTATCTCCATTTTCCCCTTTTCTTTCTTCCTGGCTGCATCAGCAGCCTCTCCTTGTTTTTCCACTCCCACCGACCTAACTCTTTCTGCTCACCCCAACTGTATCTCCTATCCCTCCTTCTCTCCCCTTTCCCTGCTCCTTTCTTCTGGATGTGTACCCATCTATTGGTATCTTTCTTCAAACAGATCTGACACAGTTGCTTAGGAAATATCTAGTGCTAGAAAAAGACTATGTTCTTCAGACCCAGTTTAAAAAGCTTCAAAAACCCCAGAATCTAAGTAACAAAACGTGCACAGTTAAAATAATTTGTGGTTGCAGATGAAGATTAGGGATTTTTATGTGTAGCCTTTGGGTTTCTTCGTTTAGGAAAATTAGTCTGACGTCTTGCCGTCCCATTAAGGAATCTGTTTTGGATCAAGCTATATTAATGAAAAATGCATGAATAAAAGAATTATGACTGCCCTAAAAGCCCCATCAGGAAATAAAAATGTCTTGTAACATCTGATCCCCTGAAGCACACACGACTTTTGAACTTTAATGGAAGCCATTAGTGATCTCTGCAAGCATGGGTAGTTCAAAGGGGTTTTTGGTTTTGTCCAGATGTGCAAATGATAAATCATTTGTAATGATGCGTCAGTTTTTGAGTGACCTTAAAAATAAATATGAACATGTTGGACATGAGAATTGATATATCCTATGATAGATGTGACTATCTCTAGTCTGTCAGAGGATAGGAAAAAATACTACTGTTGTACGTTTCTAGCTAATGTAGGAAAAGGAGATCTGCTTGTCTTGGGTTGTTGTTGTTGTTTTGCAGACTCCATCTTTTGCTTTCCACTGGGTTGTATCTAGATTCCCTGGTTTCTGAGTTATGGATTTATCTCAAATTTCAAATCGATCATATTCTTCTCACCTCTATTTACGGAAAGACTAGAACAAAAGAAATCTAAAAATGTTCCTTGTAATAACATACTGACTAGCTATCTTACTTACTGGAGTCCTAACACAGTGTAAAGGTAAAAGTAAAGGTCCCCTGTGCAAGCACCGGATCATTCCTGACCCATGGGGTGACTTCACATCCTGACGTTTTCTAGGAAGACTTTGTTTGTGGGGTGGTTTGCCAGTGCCTTCCCCGGTCATCTTCCCTTTACCCCCAGCAAGCTGGGTACTCATTTTACTGACCTCGGAAGGATGGAAGGCCGAGTCAACCTCGAGCCGGCTACCTGAAACCAACTTCCGCTGGGATCGAACTCAGGTCGTGAGCAGAGTTTGGACTGCAGTACTGCAGCTTACCACTCTGCGCCACGGGGCTCTTAACACAGTGTAGTTGGTTCTTAAAGCAAAGAGTTCCAGAGATAATACAAACATCTTCTTGGCAGAAAGAAGGAGTAGGAAGGAAAGGGATTAAAAAAACCCTTCTTTCTAACTATACTTATAGAAAAACACTGGCCATCACCTCCTGACCTCCTTGACCAATCAATGGGAAGTATCCTTGGAACCTTCCAGGGTGAGAAAGAGTTCCCCCTTCCATACCAGATTCGCAGCTGAACTGTATGAGCGAATTAACAGGCCTGAGAAGATGGCCTTGAAGAGAGAACTGCCAGTGTGGGAGGTGGGGTGCATGTGTGTGTGGCTAACACCAGCTCAGAATAAGAGAACAGTGAACTTAGCTGGAACCGACTGGAAAATTCTTTGAAGATTAGGGTTGCCAGGTCCCTCTTCGCCACTGGCGGGAGGTTTTGGGGGCGGAGTCTGAGGAGGGCAGGGTTTTTGGAGTGGAGGGACTTCAATGGCATAGAGTACAATGGCCAAAGAGGCCGTTTTCTCCAGGGGAATGGATCTCTATCGGCTGGAGATAATTTGAAATAGCGGGAAATCTCCAGCTATTACCTGGAGATTGGCAACCCTATTTAAGATGGTTTCTCTCTTGACACTTATCTCACAGGATTGTTATTATGAGGATAAAATTGAGGAGGGAGGAATGATATTATAAGGTATTATTGGGGAGAACAGAAAGGTATAAATAAATGAATGAATGATTGGTAGGCCTCTACACACCAAAAGTGCAGTGCAGTTATAGAGATCCCATTTAAGTGAAAAGCCATGTTCTTCATCCTGCAAATCCTGGGTGTAAAGACTGCATAACATCCATTGCCATCTTTAGCAGGTACACCCTTCTAAGCCCATGGGCCAATTTTTTGGACAATATGGCTAGAAAGTAGTTTTTCCTGGTTGCTCATGTCTTGGTAGACTGACTGAATAATGAACATTACACCATCTACACACCTGGCTGTAACAGTCTACCTTGGCTTTGGAGAACACAGAAGAACACAAATAACTTATTTCCATATTGGCAGCCTACTCTGAGACTTGATCAGACTCAGTTGGTGCTTGAAGAGAACAAAGTTGTATTGCCTCACTCCTGACATAAATGCAATCCCAACTCATTTTTTTCCATGTGTATAATAAATGACTTCCACATGTGTTTCCTTTCTAATGAGTAGGCCATAGGATTTAATTGTCACAAATGATTACCTGGCTTTTACACTGAACAGTTACCATCACTATAATTTTGTGGGAGGAGAGGGGAGAGAAGAGATATACTTAGAATGCTTGCCTTCAGCGCTTCTTTGAGGGTTGAATCTTCAGAACTTTTAACAAACCACTGTTTCATCACATGCTAACATAAAAACTGTCCTTTTCAGGTAATAAATATTTCACAGAATATTTTTAAGAGCTCAATGCTTCATCTTAACCAGCTGAAAATAGAAAACGGGAGAGAATTCTCAAAACTGCGTTGGAATGTCATGGCAAGTTAAAATCAAAACAGGCCCAACCTTACATTTATGGATAGGGTTGCCAAGTCCCCCCTCTCAATTGGCAGGAGGGTGAGACTGGGGCAGCTATGCACAAATGATGATGTCACTTCCGGGTTTACTTCCAGATGTGTCACATTGCCACAACCACTTTAGCAGCTGTGGTGATGTGCCGCTTCCAGGGGTAAACCCAGAAGTGACGTCATCACATGTGCATGCACACAATCACACCTGATCACCACTCCAGAGCAGCTGGGTGAATTGGCGGGAAATTGCCCACTGAAATAACCCGGCAACCCTATTTATGGAGCTCCTAGTCACTAAACAAATTCAAGCCTTCAACTACCACAACCTACTCAGTCTGGGCACAATGAGAACCATTCGTTGATAAATTAAAAAATGTTTGCATGGTGCCATTTTTCAAAGATTTTGAGGCCCCTGAGAATTTGAGGTCCTACACGCACACATTCTTAAGCACTGTATGAGTAAATCCCACTCTGTAGTAAGCTGCAGTGCTTCAGTCAAAGCTTTGCTCCCAACCTGAGTTTGATCCTGATGGAAATCGGGTTGAGGTAGCTGGCTGAAGGCTGACTCAGCCTTTCATCCTTCCAGGGTCAGTAAAATGAGTACCCAGCTTGCTGGGGGTAAAGTGTAGATGACTGGGGAAGGCAATGGCAAACCATCCCATAAAACATAGTTTGCCTAGTAAACATAGTGATGTGACATCACTCCATGGGTCAGTAATGACTCGGTGCTTGCACAGGGGACTACCTTTACCTTTTTTAAACCTCAAAACACCATTATCTGGGCTTCCAAAATACAACCATCCTAGACTGTACTACCCACAATCCTCTCTCTCTCTCTCTTTCTCTCTTTCTCTCTCTCTCTCTCTCTCTCTCTCTCTCTCTCTCTCTCTCTCTCTCTATCTATCTATCTATCTATCTATCTATCTATCTATCTATCTATCTATCTATATCCACCATATTTACTTATGTTATTTATAGTTTGCCTTTCTCACTAAGATTCAAGGCAGATTTCACAGTGTCAGCCAAATACAATAAACAGGATGGGACATCCAATAAACAAAGCAATAGGGTTTGGATTGCAGAAACAAAGCATAAGCATTAACATGACACATTAAATGATGCAGAAATTACTTAGCATGATCATACTTACAGCAACAGACAGTATGTACTGTACACAGTAGTACAGTTCACAGTCCCTGTCTCTTTACCAAAGCATCTTTCTGAAACATTTTGTTACAGTACAACTATAATTACCTGTGTAAAATAAAAGCCTTCCTGAATTATTCAGTTTTGCATAGCTTGTGGGAAGCCAGCAGGGAGGCAGCCTTTCTGACCACATCAGGCAGGCCATTCCATAAGTTAGGGACCATAATAGAGAATGCAAGTATATGGGCAGTTATTGATTTTGCCCATTTGCAGGGTGGCACCTGTGGGAAGCCCTGTTATGATGAGCAAAGCTGTCATGGCAGAACAAAAGAGGTGAGGTGGTCTTGCAATGAAGGGCTTTGTATATGACAGTCAATACCTTGAATTGAGCCCCATGACTAATGGACAGCCAATGGAGTGACTGCAAAATGGGAGTAATATGCATGGTCCATCTAGCTCCTGACTGAGCTGTGGCATTTTGAACCTACTGGAGTCTATGAGCTGACTGCAAGGGGAGACCTATATAAAGTGCATTACAGTAGTCTAGTCTCGGTGTCACCGTGACGTGGATCCAGGTGGCCAGATCAGCCAAGTCAAGATAGGGGGGCATCTTCCAGGCTAGACTAAGTTGGAAGAAAGCATTTTTTGTCACTACACTAACTTGCTTCTCCCACAGCACTGCTGGATCTAGTTAAACCCCTAGGCTCTTATCCAAGTCACCAAGGATCAGCAGAACCCCATCAAAAGTAGAAAGCAAAATGCCCTTCAAGATCTCTGCCTCTCCAACAAGCATCCCCACAACAGACACCTTGTGAGGTAGGTGTGGCTGAGAGAGTTCAGAGAGAACTGTGACTATCCCAAGGTCACCCAGCAGCTTCATGTGTAGGAGTAGAGAACCAACCCGGTTCACCAGATTAGAGTCCTCCACTCATGTGGAGGAGTGGGGGATCAAACCTTTCTCTCCAGATTAGAGTCCACCGCTCTTAACCACTACATCACACTGGCTTTCTAAGTAGCTGACAGATAACCACTTCTTTGAGTGGCCAAGGAAAAGTGCCATGAGTGAATGACTAATTTATGATGGGCATCAGGGGATTAATAATGTAGTTCTTAGATGATTTTAGCAGCCAGGATGGAAAGAATCTAGTGCACAAGTGGTGCCTTCATAGATCCCAGGATCATATCAACATCCAACATGATAACTGGGTCAAAATGGTCCATAAAGCACAACAGACAAAGTGTTAAGCATTTCTTCTGCCTGTCTTATATTATATCTGAATAAAGAAAACAGCACCCAAACAATATTAAATATCATACAAAATCTATTAGGAAGAGTGTGAGTGTATGTCATACAAGACAAATCACAAAATACAGGTGATACAAACCACAAAGCACAAGACAATGCAAAAATGAAACACCTACAACAATGTACCTGGGAAGCACACCGAAGTGTGAAATCCGTACTTCGATCCTGGTGTAGAATACAATATATGAACTCAATAAAGTCAATGCACAGTCCTCAATAGTCATGTAAATACATTGACCAAAAAACAGATTTAGGAGTTAGCAGATGCTGAGATACCTTACACAACTGGGATGGTCATGAGCTAGCTGATGCAATGGTCTCAGTGAAGTAACATCTCTTTGCTAACACCACCACTTCAAAGGTCTTCCAACAGGCTCTATAGCTCACTCTGTCAGATTTAGTATACATTTTCTGCCAGTGTCTTTGCAGATGTTCCCTGGCCCTCTTTAGGTCATGGAGCTCCATGGTCAATGAGAAGAGTTCAATGAGGAGCAATCTTATCAATAGGTTTGAGGATCTTCACATTCCAAGCTCCCATGGCAGCCTCAGCAAATAATGTGTTTGGAATCCAGAAAGATCCATGACCATCTATGGTCTGACTATTTTAACTGACCTCTGCCTTTACAGGGTATCAGCACCATATTCAGCCTTGCAAATGGCACCCCTGACCTTAGCATGTGGATGTAGACATGCACTCAGGCAGGGCCAACACATGCCATCGTTATCCTACACCAAACCTTTCCTTTTTGGTCAAGAGAAGGCCATTTGTGTGCTTGTATGAATATTTTTATCTCCCCTATCAGCAACATGGCTGCCAAGATAGCTAACAAGAACGATCACCAATTTATAAATGCATAACACCCTAGTAATGAACACGGGAAAGAACAGACACTGGAAAGAACAGATTCTTCTTCTTCTTTTTTTCAGAACAAAAAAAAATAGCGGAGAACAAAAAGAACAGAGTCCAGCATAATAAAAATTAATTCATATGATTCAAGGAGCAGGATAGGATAGGGAGAAGGGGAAGCCATATGAGCACACAACAAAATTGCCAGTTCAAGCTACACAGATTCAGCAAAATAGCCCAGTGACTGAACAAGAATTTTGAATGCTGATACCTGCTTACTATCTCTCCCACTGCAGCCCACTGGGGGTTACATAGAGGACCCTGAGGAATGACATGAGGGTTTGTTTTTTCCAGTGGGAAGGGGGAATTGGTGGAAACTGCAGATTTACAGCCCATTCCTGACTTTTGAGGACGGAAGTCCTCAGGAGGCCAGGAAGGGGCTGCACCAATGTTAGGGCCCGCCACGCCGGGGTCTGGCTACTTACACCACCATACGTGGCCCCAACGCCGGTGGGGAGGGCTGGATGCCGGTCTCCGGATGCTGCCGCAACAGTTTCACCCCGGGATGCCAACGGGCCCTTCCGCCAGTGTCCCACCAGCATAAAGGCCTGCACCGGCATTCCAGGGGGCGTTCCGGCATCCCCAGGGGCATCCCTGGGGCGTTCTGGGGCAGGGCTGTCTGAATGGGGCTCGCCCTGTAACACTGATGCCGAGAATGGCATTGCTGCGCCTGTTTTTTAGCAGGCACAGCCTTGCTGTTCCCTGTGGGGCAAAAAGCCCTTTTAAACTTTTTAAAGCCTGCAAAAGGCTTTTTAAAGGTTTTTGGTGGCTGGGAAACTGGTTTGGAGGCGGCATGGTCGCACCGCCTCCATGCCATCCCTGGCCGCCAGAGGCTCAGGAATGCACTGTTAGTCTAGATCCAACCCAATGTTTGGAAAAGTAGCTAACAAATCACCTAAAATAATAAATAAAAAATTGTTGTTCTCTAT
This sequence comes from Euleptes europaea, assembly GCF_029931775.1. NCBI lineage: Eukaryota > Metazoa > Chordata > Lepidosauria > Squamata > Sphaerodactylidae > Euleptes > Euleptes europaea. The sequence continues at coordinate 28,427,608 of NC_079316.1, read as the reverse complement.
CCTAAATTGAATAAGGATGCCAGCTGCCATTAAAAGATGAGTATTAGCTACTCACATTGAATCGGGTTTCTCTTCTTCCACTGTTAACTTTTTCTTTTTTTGTTGAAGTATGGCAACATTTCTTTAAGAGCTAAGGTATGAGATCCCCTCTATCCAAACATATATGCTGGAAATCAAGTGGCTGTGGAAAATTATGATTATGTTGGAAAGAAATCCACAGCTACATTCCAATACTCCATTGTCTGAGATAAATACACAGATGGAGGCAAAAGTACTCTGTGTGTGTGTGTGTGTGTGTGTGTGTGTTTGCCAGAAAAATTATCATTCTAAAAATCACATGTGTCGTTATTTCTCTAAAGAAACAGTGTTGTCCTTGTTTCTTAGAAGGCCTGAATCTGCTCTGGTAGCCAGAACAAAAAGTTTCTCTGGGATTATAAGAAATATAATTTAGTACAGTTTATCTAGTTTTAAAAAGTTAATTCCTGCTGCTTAATGCTCACAGACTCCCCCCTCCCCCCCGAACTCAAGATGGTAAGAAGAACACAAGCCCCACATTCTGGCATTTGTATTGGTTGTACAGTAGTACACTCAGATGGGGAGTGAGCATCAGCATTAGCCTTGGGGATAACGGTGCATTCTGGACCAATTTAAATATTACTGGTTTGAAAGAGATGGGTCCAGGAAAAAGCGAAAGAAAGAAAGAAAGAAAGAAAGAAAGAAAGAAAGAAAGAAAGAAAGAAAGAAAGAAAGAAAGAAAGAAAGAAAGAAAGAAAGAAAGAAAGAAAGAAAGAAAGAAAGAAAGAAAGAAAGAATCCCAAATTCCAAACAGGCTCCAAAATGCTGCCAGGTAGTCAATGGACAGGCAAACAGATAATTTCTTCTGCTCACAGGTAAGGTTGCCAACCGCCAGGTACTAGCTGGAGAGCTCCTGCTATTACAATTGATCTCCAGCTGATAGAGATCAGTTCACCTGGACAAAATGTCCGCTTTGGCAATTGGACTCTATGGCATTGAAGTCCCTCCCCTCCCCAAACCCCGCCCTCCTCAGGCTCCACCCAAAAAACCTCCCGCTGGTGGTGAAAAGGGACCTGGCAACCCTACTCACAGATGACTGCAGCTGTTAACTAAGTACATTCAGCTATCAGACCTGTTCACTGTGAAATTCATTCCATTTCTACATTTAAAATCTCATTTATTTAAATTATTTTTATCCTGCACTCTCAGTTTAACACACACATACAGAGTGGCTTACCTCAAGAAAAGTCCAGAAACAATAAACTATAAATTAATACAGTTCATATCTATATATCATTTCCAGTAAATCCTGAACATAATAAACATATTTGGCACGATAAAACCATCATGGATGAAAACAGAGACGGCAACATAATAGCCATCGTATTCTGAACTCCAAAAGCTGGAGCAATAAAACTGACACTGGATAAAATGGAGACAATAAAAGCAATAACAACGGCAGGCCAAAGATAATACCTAAGATATTAGAAACCTGTTTCCCTGGCATCTAAAGCTCAACAATTTTGGTGGAGCTATGGGAATGAAGTTCCAAAAAGAAGGAGCTGCCCCAGAAAATGTCCTGTCTCCCATGACCACCCACCTCGCTTCTGAGGTGAGAAGTAGGGAACACGACCTCCAAAGAAGATCTTAATAGACAGGCAAGTTAATTTTGAACACATCAAGGAATAGATGGTATAGAATATAGATCAGAATGTATAAAACAGACAGATGTCATTCAAAGATTAATTCAGATCTGTAATGTAAGTTGTTTCCAGGTGGCACTGGCCTCAAAAAAGTATGAAATGGGGCACTCTAAATGAACACATGTAAAGTGACATGGAACTTATGTTAATATTACATCGCCATATATAAAAGTCAATGAATGATAACCAATGAAACTCAACACTTTGCATCTCCTTTTTCTTTTTTTCAGTTGATTGGTATGTTCTTTGCACAGCCTGTCCATAATAAGAGGACTTATTACTAGAGAAGACCACACATTCTTGCTGTTATAAAAATATTCCCAAATGAAAATGTGAAGTTCCTTGTCAGTAGATTTAAAGTATTTTATAGCTAGTAGTTCACTCTCTCAGTCTTCTTCGCCTGCCCCCAATCTTTGGCTATGCTTACCATACAAGACCTAGATGAGCTGTTGGATTTCTTTTGCACTACTTATTATATTTTCATAACTCTTTATTTTAAGTTTAGTTTATAATAATAACTACAACAACAAAAATACAACAGTAGGTTAAACATACTACATACATACTACAGTCGAGATATGTTCCAATACTTGGTCTATTATACTTTGGTGATTTTTACAGAAATCATACCGTGTGATTTGCATTTACTTATTATATTTTTAACTAGCCAAGGAGATCAGCTCAGGTTCTCCCTTTGCCCAGTAGGTTAGGCTAAGAGATGGTGAATAGTGGGCAGCATAGAACTGGATAACTAAAAAGAGATTGAACCAAACACTTACTTTTCCTTACTTTGATTATATATTTATTGATGTATATAGCTACTATTTTTATTATGTAAAAGTTTTTTTATTGTTGGTCTTTGACCGTATTAAACATTTTGTGACTTTTCCTAGCACTCTAATCATTTCTCCACATTGGCTCTTACTAGATGGATAATTGGACCATATGCTTTACACAGATTATTGATCCCTTTAGCAGGGAGACCTCTAGTCTTTCCCAGCATAGCTAATTGAAATCCTATGGGTGGAGATGTCAAGGACCAAACCTGGAATCTCCGGCATGCTACTGCTTTGTGGGGCTGATAAATAACAGAGATTTAAACAAATAATCTACAAAACCAGGGTCATATTACAGAGGCCAAGTAGGGTTGCCAACCTCCAGGTATTAGCTGGAGATCTCCTGCTATTACAACTGATCTCCAGCCGATAGAGATCAGTTCACCTGGAGAAAATGGCCGCTTTGGCAATTGGACTCTATGGCATTGAAGTCCCTCCCCTCCCCAAACCCTGCTTTTCTCAGGCTCCACCCCAAAAACCTCCCACCAGTAGGGAAGAGAGACCTGGCGGCCCTAAGGCCAATACTTCAGAAACAGAAGAATGAACCAGATATGTAAACAAGCAAGGTTACTTTGTGAAAGATCCTATTTATAAATAATGTATTTCTTCCCCGCTCTAATCAGACTTGTTAGTTTCACTGTTTTGGGTGGGCACCAGAGTTCAACAATCTGTTTTCTGTGTTTTAATACAACATGATGCTTTAATTTAGGAGCAGACTCCCGTTTTTAAAGCACACATACTATTGAAACAGATGTAGCCTTTTGGCCACGAGGCATATAGACTGATTTACTGATGAATTGAGTGATACTGTACACACAGACAAAGATATTTCTAAGCTAATGCCCACTGTCTAGAAATTGAGCTACACTGAATAATTTACATTGTACATGTATGGATTTTTCATTGACAAGCCGCTTCCTGAAGACGAAAAAATGCCTAGTTATGGCTTTGAAAATGTCAGTTATTCCAGGGAGGGGGTGAAAACATGCTAGGAGTGTTAGAGAAATAAAGCAGGTTTGCACTATATTTGCTGACAGAATTATACTGTGTTCATATAACAAGGTCTCTGGAGATGTGCCAAGAAGATTTGTTGACTGAGTTGACTCTGCTTCAGAACAAGAAGGCCTGGAACCAGATCTTAGTTTATCTTTATCTCAGTAAAGAGGTGTTTCTTAACTAGGGTTGCCAGCTGAGTCTGGCAACCAGAGAAGGCCCAGGAGGGTTGGGAAATACAAATCACATTGCTCTGATGATGCAACATCACTTCCAGTACAAACACAGAAGTGACATCACTGAGTTGGTGTGATGCTCTAGGACAGGGGTCACCAAACTCATTAGTCAAAAGAGCCAAATATCAACAGTACAACGATTGAGATTTCTTTTGAGAGCCAAATTTCTTAAACTATATAGGTAGGTACACTGTTTATTAACTTAATAAACTTTAATTAAAGTTTTAAGTCTTAGTTAAACTATAGGTACAGTGAATAAAACTTGATATCATACTTAATAGTGATCTTATTTATTGATAAAAATTAAATTGTAAGTCCCTGCCATTTCCCCCTCCCCGTCTGGTCCTCTTCTGGAGACCTGGTCTACCACCATAAAAGCCTATTGGTAGACCTGGCCTCCGGCTGAGTCCCATTGGGAGGCCAGGTCTACCCATTGGCTTTCTTGGCAGTAGACCTGGCCTCCAGAGGCCCATAGAAGCCAATTGGTAGACCTGGCCTCTGAAGGGGGACTTTTTCCCCTCCTCAGAGTCCAGGTCTACCGCCAAGAAAGCCAATGGGTAGACATGGCCTCCCAATGGGACTCAGCCGGAGGCCAGGTCTACCAAAGGAAGCCCGCCCCGCCCAACAGCTGATAGGCGGGGGGGCAGGAACCAGCGAACCGCCCGCCCAGCAATCGCGCGGCTAGAGGGGAAAGGAGGCTTTAGCCTCCCAACCATTGAGGGCAAGGGAAAGGGGGACCTAGCCATTCTCCATGGTGTGGGGGGGGAGAGACAGAGTGCCCGCTTGCCTGCTCTCTCGCACTAGCTCTCTCGCTCTCTCTCAGGCGCGCGGCTCCGCAGCCCGGCTGCCAGCGCGAGCGGGCGCGAGAGCAGGGGCTCCAAACCAAGTTCGGCGAGCCGCACTCAACGGGCCAAAGAGCCGCATGCGGCTCGGGCGCAGCAGTTTGCAGACCCCTGCTCTAGGATTCCACAGAAATGCTTCAGTGGAATTCTACAGCATCACCCCAATGCAGTGACTTCACTTCTGGGGTCGAAATGGAAGTGACATCACATTGTCAGTGACGGTGATTTCCCCCACATTCCCCCCTTCCAGGGCTGCCAGTTGGAGCCCTGTTCTGCCCTTTTACTTGCTAATAACCGAATGACGTGTTGCTGGGAATCCATAGGATGGTACGATTTAAATTTCAAAATGTTGCAGTAGAAATGTCACAGTAGGAATGGGGCAACTTAACTCCCCCCCCTGCTACCTTGTCGATGGAGAGAAGATTCTCTTAGAGTAACATTCCACTTGGACCTAGCATAACAGGAATGCAGGGAAGCGATGGTACTCATAAGAAGGCTCAAGTAATGAGGGGAAAGGTGCTGATCCTGCATCTAAAGCTGATTTACTGACAGTTTCAAAGCCCAGCCAAGGGGAAATAAATCCAAAATGGCCAGGGAGGGCATTTGTCGGTAAGAAGTATCAGGAAAGATGTAAGCCTCCCCACTGCTGAGTAAATTTCCCTTTTAAGTTTCTCTATCCCACTTTTGCCATTACATCAGCAACACTGGTTCAAGAGCATGTTTGCAGGGAACATGTTTATTTATTTATTTATTTTTCAAATTTATAGTTTGCCCTCATTCCCAGCGAACCAGGCTCAGAGCGGGTAACAACCATAAAATACATAAAACCATCAATAAAACATCAGTAACATCTAGGGTTGCCAGCCTCCAGGTATTAGCTGGAGATCTCCTGCTATTACAACTGATCTCCAGCCGATAGAGATCAGTTCACCTGGAGAAAATGGCCGCTTTGGCAATTGGATTCTACGGCATTGAAGTCCCTCCCCTCCAGCACCCCAAAAATCTCCTGCCGATGGCGAACAGGGACCTGGCAACCCTAGCAACATCTATAAAACATCATAATACAACCGTAAACAAGTGGCATTAAAAATTACCTAGATGACACTATGTGACAGGATTTCAGCAGGCCATCCCCCACAGATGTGAAGAGTTAGGGGGACAGATGGGGAGGCCAGAAATGATGGATCCACTCGCGGCTGTCCTCAATTATAGGCCTGGTGGAATAGTTCCATTTTACAGGCCTTAAGATCCTGCAGGGCCCTGATGTCACCAGGAAGACTATTTTGCCAGGCCGGCCCTTGTTGAGGACAGCTGCACACTCTTCAGGCTGGGGACCACCAGCAGACTACTGTTGATAGAGCATAAGGCTCTTGGGGGGTGCATACCGCCATGTTCTCTGCCCTTGCATATACCATATAAGAGAAATGTGGGGGTTGGAAGCTCATGTTTCCCTTGTAGCATCTAGTCCTACCCTTTGTCTTGCTCTGAGCTGGCCAAATATCAATCCTGGGTGTTATGTATGTAGCAGAGAGCAAGGCTCATGTTGAGCTTGAAGTCTGCTCCCAGGCTCCTCACCTGTGCGTTCCTATTGGACAGTGGTCTATAGCCGCCGAATCACAGACTTGGCTTGCTCCTGAGCTCCCACTGGACAAGGGACTACTACCAGCGAATTGCAGACTTGGGGGCGTGGCTCCGGGTGGTTAGGTGAGCATATAAGCCAGGGTGTTGTGAGGGTTTAGTTAGAGTTCCACAGTTACGGTTGAAATCACTTCTAGCTGTTAATAAAGCAGTTGTGTTGGAACTCCGTCTCCAGTCTCATGCATCACCCACGCATATATAATGCTGACCCTTCTCATTAAATAGTCTTGGCCTTAGAGTGAATACTTGACTTGGTGGTGCTCCAGAAAGAGTTTTGCTGTGCTGTGGCTGAAAAACAAGAAATAAAGGAGCGTGTGGGCATGCCGTTGTCCACGCACACGGACTTCATCATCCTAATTCATGGTTCTGGCATCTTGTCCTGGCGACTGGGCTAGTTCATGGCAGCAGCTGAGATCAGCTGGGGTAGACGCTCCACAAAAAGAGACAGCGTGGAGGAAAGGGAATGAATTGCGCTCTTTATGAATCATTTAAAGCGGGGACTTGCACATCAGCCCTGAAGCAAATCACATGAATTGCAGCTGTGTGGTGAAAGAGGTCGGCACCTCGCATCCTCGTGGGCGTGTCCCTCTTCCTTTTTATTAAGTTTTATTTTCAAAAGAATAAAGGAATGAACATTTAAAAAGGAATACAGAGGAATAGAAGAAGAAGAGTTAGTTTTTAAATGCTGACTTTCTCTACCACTTAAGGAAGACTCAAACCGGCTTACAATCACCTTCCCTTCCTCTCCCCACAACAGACACCCTGTGAGGTAGGTGAGGCTGAGAGAGAATGATTTGCCCAAGATCACCCAACTGGCTTTGTGTGTAGGAGTAGGGAAACAAATCCAGTTCACCAGATTAGCCTCCGCCACTCATGTGGAGGAGTGGAGAATCAAACCCGCCGGTTCTCCAGATCAGAGTCCACCGCTCAAAACCACCGCTTTTAACCACTACACCACGCTGGCTTACAATTATGTTTCAAAAATCTTATATCTACTGTTCAGTTATATAAAACACACACCCACACACACACACACAGGGTGTGAATAAACCTTATGTCCCAATTTAATTGCTAACATTCTAAAATATAACATATTTATTCTCTATTTCTTTATTTCTGTTTAGCTAAAAATACCTTTAAAACACATGTTTAATATTAGCCATTTCAAACTCCTCATAGCTTATGCTATTCTCACGTAAGCATAACAAAATCTCCAGTGCCTCTTCCTTAGATGTTACCCAGAAAGCGCAAGACGGGGAAGGATGACGTGGTTCTGCTTTGCTCCTCTCCCTTCCCTGGAAAGCCACACTCAAAGTAATCCAGGGTCCCAAACCCTGGATCCCAGGCATATCGGGAGCCTAGCCAGCAGTCCCATCAACTCCACAATATGTGCCAGGTCTGATTTGGGAGTTTGCTTGAATGGGAGGAGGAATGCTTTGACTTTTGCCATGCATGGAACTAGGTAGGATATCCAGAGGAGCAGTGCTGTTGCCAAGGCACCGGCTCCGCCCGTCCAATCTGTTGTTGCATCCCCATGAGATACCTGTTCAAATTATAAACGTGTTATTACAAAGATGGTATTTGGCCCAATTTAGAGCTTCTTCTGGAGTGGGCACTGGACAAGGATGCAAAAATTACCCCCCAAACACACACATTTCTTTATGGAGGAGGGACGTGCATGCTTCAAAACACACATGGGGCTCCAAATAGAGGGATATTCATGCCCAATGCTCTTTCGTCCAAATTAATTCCAGTTCTGCGCAGGCTACTCCTGAGGTGTACTCAGGGCCTGTGTAAGGAAGCAGTATAAAAACGGAAAGTGAGGCACACACAAGATCTTTCTTGGGTCATTTTGTCCGGAAATTAAAGCCACATTATGACAATATGTGGGACCCAAAAGAGAAGAAGAAGAGTTAGTTTTTATATGCCAACTTTCTCTACCACTTAAGGGAGACTCAAACCGGCTTACAATCACCTTCCCTTCCCCTCCCCACAACAGACACCCTGTGGGGTAGGTGGGGCTGAGAGAGCTCTTAATAGAACTGTAACTTGCCCAAGGTCACCCAGCTGGCTTAGTGTGTAGGAGTGGGGAAACAAATCCAGTTCACTAGATTAGCCTTTGCCGCTCCTGTGGAGGAGTGGGGAATCAAACCCAGTTCTCCAGATCAGAGTCCACTGCTCCAAACCACCGCTCTTAACCACTATAGCACACTGGCTCTCAGGAACACGCTTAAAACAAAAAGATTCTGAATGTAATAACAATAAAATTGCCTTTAGAAAACACAGGGGTCTTTTCGTTCTCTTTTAAGAACATGGAGAAACAAATAGATTGGTGATAGTAACACCCCAAAGGCAAATTGTATTTACTACTGGGATGTTTACAAAGGAAAAGTCAGGAAAAGGAGCACTGATCGAGCTAGAAATACTCTGTTTTGTCCCATTGCAAGGTTTTTCCCCCTTCTAAAGCTTGCAATTTTGTGAAAGGAATGTAGCCAGGGGTCTTACGTATCTGTCTCATGCTGGCTGAACATAAACTGTACATTAGTAATCTCAAGTAGGGCTGTCAATTCGGTTCGGTCCGAACTGAAAATCAACCGAATTTCCCCTGATTCGGTGATTTTCAGTTCGGACGGATCCGAACTCAAATCTGGTGGGCAACCGGGGGGGCCGAATTCAGCGAGTTCGGGAGTTCGCGAATAAATTCGGCCAATTCGGCCCCCCCTTCAGGGGAGCCCGCTGAAAGGCACGGGCTGCCCTTTAAACTGATCTGCGCCTCCCAGCTGGGAGGCTCAGATGAGTTTAAAGGGCAGCCCGCCTCCCTTCAGCGGGCTCCCCTGAAGGGAGGCGGGCTGTCATTTAAACTCATCTGTGCCTCCCGGCCGGGAGGCACAGATGAGTTTAAATGACAGCCCGCCCCCCTTCAGGGGAGCCCGCTGAAGGCAGGCGGGCTGTCATTTAAACTCATCTGCGCCTCCCGGCCGGGAGGCACAGATGAGTTTAAATGACAGCCCGCCCCCCTTCAGGGGAGCCCGCTGAAGGCAGGTGGGCTGTCATTTAAACTCATTTGTGCCTCCCGGCCGGGAGGCACAGATGAGTTTAAATGACAGCCCGCCCCCCTTCAGGGGAGCCCGCTGAAGGGAGGCGGGCTGTCATTTAAACTCATCTGTGCCTCCCGGCCAGGAGGCTCAGATGAGTTTAAAGGGCAGCCCGCCCCCCTTCAGCGGAGCCCGCTGAAGGGGGGCGGGCTGCCCTTTAAACTCATCTGCGCCTCCCAGCTGGGAGGCGCAGATCAGTTTAAAGGGCCCCCGCGCGCCTTCAGGGAATCCCTGAAGGAGCGCTTCGGCCGAATTTTCCCCCGAACTCCGGATCCACCCGAATTACCGGGGATCCGAAGCGGGGGAGTTCGGACTTCGGCTTGTACCGACCCCACAAGGGTCAAATTCGGCCGAATCCGAACTGTACTGAATTTTTTTTTTTTGACAGCCCTAATCTCAAGGAGGCCTTTTTGGTTTCCTCTTGTCCTCCTGTGACTTTATCTCCAACAGTACACAAATCCTATCAATGCCACAGCAGGAACAATGAACAGGCCTTTAAAAAGAGAGTGAGACACTTGAGCAAATACCATCAGCTAGTTACCTGGTTCATTAGTTGGTCAATCTCAGGCCTGCGCGATGCTGTGATGCCCTGCAAAGAGACACACACACCCCATGACTCCTTTCGAGTCTCAGGCATGAAACAAAAACAGGAGGTTTTGAGAGTCTCAGGCAGGCCAAAATATTTATCTGTGCTGAGTCTGGTAGCCCACAAGGTCTCTACTTCAAAGGCTGGTGTAGCCTAAACTCTATGATTGTGCCCTAGGGCAACAGAAACGCTAACACTAAAATTAATAAATGAATGGCATGCCACATTTAGCCCAGAAACCACAGATGTGACATGCTTGCCTTAGTGTAAGGTGGTGCCTTGATTGTTTTCAGAGAGCCAGCGTGGTTAGGGTTGACAGGTCTTTCTTCACCACTCGCAGGAGGTTTTTGGGGTGGAGCCTGAGGAGGGTGGGGTGTGGGGAGGGGAGGGACTTCAATGCCACAGAATCCAATGGCCAAAACGGCCATTTTCTCCATGTGATCTGATCTCTATTGGCTGGAGATCCCAGCTATTACCTGGAGGTTGGCAACCCTAAGCATGGTGTTGTGGTTAAGAGCAGTGGACTCTAATCTGGAGAACCAGGTTTGATTCCCCACTCCTCCACATGAGCGGCAGACGTTAATCTGGTGAACCAAGGTGATTTCCCCAGTCCTGCACATGAAGCCAGCTGGGTGACCTTGAGCTAGTCACAGTTCTCTTAGAGCTCTCTCAGCCCCACCTACCTCATAAGGTGTCTGTTGTGGGGAGAGGAAAGGAAGGTGATTGTAAGCCAGTTTGATTCTCTTCAAAAATTAGCATATCAAAACCAACTATTCTTCTTCTTCTTTGTTTCATTACCATACAATACCAACACCCTCCCTGAGATGCTATAATTTGCAACCAATCCCTGATAGGCATCACCATTTATTAAGTGATCGTCAATTAGCTTCCAACCTGTGGTGACTCTATGAATCAATGACCTCTAGAGTCACTAGATAAAATATCACAAATTTACGTTGGTTACTAGAGCATACAAGAGAGTTTATGTTTCATGGATACAGCGAAGCTATTTGACTGTGTGTATCATGAAAAGTGATGGTTGGTTTTAAAAGAAATGGGTGTGCCACAGCATCTGATTGTTTGATGCACAACCTATACTCTAAACAAGAGGCTACTGTTAGGATGGAATATGGAGAAACAGAATGGTTTCCAATAGGCAAAGGTCTCAGACAAGGATGTATTTTAACTCCCTATCTGTTTAATCTGCATGCAGAACATATCATTGAAAAAAAATTCATTCCTAATCCTCCACTTTTGAGTTTCAAACCATGTAGCCATACCAGCAAAAAAGTGAATCTATAGATCACACAAGCCTTCTGCAGGCATGGCATTACATTCCAATCATGTGCACCTGATGAGTATTGAGAGCACGTGGGTCCCTGCTAATGTGAACTGGGCAGCGCACATGCAGCTTCCATTCTTAAGGACCAGAACACTGGAAAATCAGGGTGAATGGGAGCTCAATATGCATGAAAATCCACACACTGGCCAATTCGCAGAAGACAGAGACCGTGCAGCTGGAGGGCTCCCAGATCACGGGAACAGAATGCTTCACACAATGTCTGCAGAGGGCTGATATCAAGTTGCAGTTCAGCACACTGTGATGTAACTGGGATCAGCACTGCAACCCCAGTATGGTTTCAAGGATAATGCTTCTTATACTTTGTTGTATAAAGCATTTGGATGATGGTGATGATGATTTTTTAAAATATTTTTTTTATTTTCTACTTAAATCACATTCAGTTCCATCATTCAATTTAACATAATTGTACAACATAAACAATATTTATCTAAACAATATAAATTCTAACTTGTTGACTTCCCCTCTCCCCTCTTCTATCTATTTGATATCTCTGTTCTCCCCTTTGTATTTAAATTCTAATTCATTATAGCATTTCATTTATAAATTTAATTACATATCTTTTCAAATTAAAATCTGAATATTAACAATGGATGATGATGATGATGAAGAAGAAGAAGAAGAAGAAGTTGAAGAAGAAGAAGTGATTACAGCAACAACAGACATGTTCTGGTCTTTGATTTCTGGAAAAGACATAAAGACCTCAATCTACATACTGAAGCACTGCTTCCTGTAACCTCCACTTTATTTGCTAGGGTTGCCAGCTTCCCGTGGGGGGCAGGGGGCTGACAACCCTAGATAACTACCATCACCGATCAGCAGGGCAGTGGGAGAAAATGTCTGGGAGAAATGGGGATGCAATCGGTGTCCCTGATATGATGATATTGATTCTGCTGCAACCCAGAAGTGATGTGATCATGCCAGTGATGTTCTAGCATTTGCCTCAAATTTCAGCTCCCACCCCCAGTGATTTTGGAGCTTCTTTTGCCTCACCTCTTTTCCAAATAAGGAAGATGCTGAGCTTGCTTTGTGGGGGGCATGCTGGGAGGCTGGGCTCCCTGCCAATCAAGGACAAGGAGTAAACAAGCCTTATAAGCTTGCTTCTTCCCAGTAATGGCATTTGTAATGCCCACTCAAAGAGGGAATATTTTTGGGGAATCTTTCTGATTGGCTGAGATTGGTTCAGATTGTTTCACTTGCTTCGCTCTGCTACTTTGTTGAGGTGGGGTGTTCTAGTTAGCCTGGATAAGACTGGTTAGACCCTACTGGGATTTGCTGGGACAGCAATGGCTTTTGCTTAAATTAAGGGACTATGGCAAGTCACTGCGACAACTTAAGCCAGAGTGGTATAGTGGTTAAGAGAGGTGGTTTGGTGCGGTGGATCTAGAGAACCAGGTTTGATTCCCCACTCTTTCACTTTCCCACTCCTACACATGAAGTCAGCTGGGTGACCTTGGGGTAGTCACAGCTCTCTTAGAGCTCTCTCAGCCCCACTTATCTCACAGGGTGTCTGTTCTGGGGACAGGAAGGAAAGGTGATTGTAAGCCGGTTTGATTCTTCCTTAAATGGTAGAGAAAGTTGGCATATAAAAACCATCTCTTCTTCTTAAGATGGCTGGGAGTCTTCCAAAAACAGCCTCTCATGGCTTCCCCGTCAGGGAGGTTGGATGGGGTCTCCTCAGGGTTGAGGCTTCACCCGTCAAACTCTCATGTTTGCTAGCATGGGAGGGGAGGGAGGAGTAACAGCCTCTCTCGGCATACTTTATTATGAAGGCCATGTAAAGGGCAGATTAATGTTGCCTCTTGCTTGGAGCCAGGGTGGGTTTACCCATTAACACTGCCTCTGGCAGCCTGTTTGGTAGGTGCCACACTATGCCACACTGTGAGTTGAGTATTAATTCATATCAGTTTAATAAATAGATCTTAGCTGAACCCAACTTTTTGCATGGCGTCTTTATTTTCGGGATGGTGGGGCGATGCTAGAGCATCACCCTGAGCACAATGGCATCACTTCCAGGTGACTCTAGAAGTGACACTGGGGACAACAATTGCACACACACACCCCAAACTGGAAGTCCCTGACTTTCCCATCTCTTACAGGTTACCAGGCTGTTCCTGGCCACCCTATATGGTATCCTTAACCTGAAAGCTGACCGGTACTATTGGATCTAGTATTTCAAAAACCTCTGCTGGATCAGACCAACGTTCAAGCATCCTCGTCCAGTATCCTGCTGTGGTCAACCAGATGCCCCAAAAGACCCACAAGCAGAGGCACAGAAGCCATAGCCTCCCAATGTTTCTGCTTGCCCGCCCCCCTTCATCAAACTGTCATTAGAGGCATGCAGGAAGCAGCCCATATCCTTACACTTTATAAATCATTTTATAAATCTATCCCTCCACTGCAGATGGAATACTCTAAATGACTGAAGTGTCTGTGCTGTGCTAAATATTGCATGAACAACACACCAGCCTGGATTCTGTTTTCATTCTAAACAGAGGTAATGAATGAGATTCCTTCAATGCTTGGCTTCTTTTTCAAGGGTCAAGGAACACTGTCCTTTCCTGCTCGTGGGAATTCACAAGCAGAGACACCTCCATTGTCAAGAGAGACAAGAATGGAAACCATTCCATAAGATAAATGCAAAATTATAGAGCTGTATTTTTACTGTTTCTGTATACAAATAGTCTGGTTTTTAAAAAAATATATATAATAATTTATATTTAATTTACAAACGCTTAAAAAGGGAGAAAGCAGCACCATACCCAAAGGAGTCAGCTTTTCACCGGCAACTACTAATAGTGTCTTCCAAGATTTGCTCTGAATGTGTGGTCAATCTGTGAATAACAAAGAAAGCCCAGAGACAAATCCCTGCAATATGTGCTCCCCCCCCCCCACAACAGTGGACTAATGTTGCATACATTAGTAATCTCTGAAATCTGGTTTTCTTATACCCTCATATTATAACCACTAAGAATGTATATTGTTCAGTCTTTGACTGTGTAGGTGTGCACAGATACTTTTTTTGATCCGTTTTGGCTCCCATTTCATTAAAACATTGATGGGATTTTTTAATATTATGCCACATATTTGGCATTGATAATTTGTTTCCATTGGTTTCAGTGGGAAACATATTCTTGCTTGTAACTCCTCCAGCCACACCTCTCAGGGATTGGACCCCTCACCCTAGGAAGACCCAAATTTTCAAAAGACAGGAAAAAAATCATGTTATTCTAGAAGCAATGGTGCACACCACCCATTTCTAGATCTAACCACTCCTACCAATCCAATTGGGATGAAATTTCTAAGGATTCTGATAATACCAAATGAGAGCATAGACAGGAAAATTCTGTGCGCGGAAATACCAATTAGACATGATGCTGTTTGGTGGAAACATGTTTGGTTAGTCATAGGGTTGTGCCAAAAAAAAAAAATTCAGTAAATTTCGGGTTTGGGTTTATTGGGCCCAATTTTTTTTTGGTAAACCTGGAATAAGCCGAATACCTATACCGGTAAAGGGGTATTTCAGCTTTATTTCTGGGTTTACAAAATAAAAATAAAAATGGGTCCATTATAGTCTATGGGGATATTTTTAAAGCTCCTGTGGGGGCATTTTTGGAGGTAGAGTTCTGAAATTTTCGGGGTAGCTTTAGGGGACTCTCTTTGCACGAACCCTGGAGTTTGGTGAAGATTGGGTCAGGGGTCTGATTTTATGGGATCCAGAAGGGGTTGCTCCCCTCCTCCATAGAAATGTATGGTAAAGTTCACAATGTTTTTCTATGGGGAATGGAGGCTACCTCTTTGGGACCCCATAACATTAGACCCCCTGTGTCAAACTTTACCAAAGTTTGGGGTTCATGCAAGGAGAGTCCCTTGAAGCAACGCTGCAAATTTGATGACTCTACCTCAAAAAATGCCTCCCCCGGGAAAATTTTAAAAGTACTTACTTTTCACAGTCTGTAATGGCAGCATCCATACCCAAGAGTCATGGGAAAACTCTGTTTCCCATGAATGCTTGCAATGGGCCCACACAAAGCTATTAAGCACACTGGGCTTGAGAAGAGGATCTTAACTGGCAATACAGGAAGACAGTCCTAAAAGTATCCCGGCCTCAAGCCATCTAGGGTCTTATAGGAAAGAACCAGCACTTCGAACTGTGCCCAGAAGATGTAGATCTTTCAACTCATGGGTAATGCAATCCCTGTATCCAGTTCCTGGCAGAAAACTCGTTCCCATATTCTGGACCAACTAAAGTTTCCAAACAATTTTTAAAGGCAGCTCCATGGGCTAGAGTGCCTTATAATCATCCAACATGGATGTGATCAAAGAACGGCTCACCATGGCCAGATCACGCTTTTCAAAGAGGGACTGTAGCCAATGTATCAGCCAAAGCTGATAAAAAGAGCTACATGCCATGGACAAAACCAGTGCCTCCTACTGTAGGCCAGGATCCAACAGCACCCTTATTGGTTGTGAAACAGTTCTCAGTAAAAGAGGGAACCACACAAAAAACAAAATGGAGACAAAAAGCAATGATTGGTGCAAGGGAACAGAATTTAAAATGTAATCATTAAAGTACCCCTACGGGTTTTGCATGAGCTTCTTCAGGGGAATATGACAAAACAAAAATTAAGACAAAATATTAACATATATATCCATATAAGTTAAAGAAAAACACATCTTTGGAAATACCTAGGACTTAGGGTTGCCCGGTGCCCGCTGGTGGCGGGCAAACCCCCGGTAATGTACCCCTCTGCCTGCCGACCAGCTGTTTGAGTGGTCTAAGGCTCCTTGCAAGGCGGCACTTCCAGTTGTAAACCGAGAGTGCCGCGTCGGCGTGCATGCATGCACACACACGCGCACACGAGATCTGCAGAGAAACCTCCTGCCAAAGGTGAGTGAGGACCTGGCAACCCTACTAGGACTGTTCTCTAAGCATAAGCAAAGTGCAATGTCACAATTAAAGGATATATATGTTAATACAATTTGACATTGCACTTTGCTTATGCTCTGAGAACAGTCATGTTATGTCAAAATATTATGGAGGATCACATCTTGGAATGTTCCACTATGTTAACTCCCTGTGGACAGAAATCAGCAAAAAGAAGGGCGTAGAGTCTTTCTACTTGCTGTGGTATTTTTCTGTTTGTGTGGATCTGCTGAATTTGTAGACCTCATTCCTCTCCACAACAACAGTGATATTGGAGACATCTGAAGGGGTTCGTTGATATCATTAAAAGCTTAAATTGGTAATCCCTCTCTACAGAAATGTATAATATAGTAAAATAAACAAAATAAAGTAGAATAAAGTGGGCCTGGATACAGGATATATGGAGTGCTTCCTTGTTCCTTTTTAAAAAATTTATATGTTTTATTAATGAGAAATATTTTGTACCATCTGGACTGAGATTGTTTCTCCCCTGTAGCACATGTTTAGCCTGGGTGGGACCAAAAGCATGAACTGAAGGGCAGAAGGAAAGCTATGTTATCTGGCTGGCCAAGCAATTTTAGGATGTGCTTGTGATAACACGCATATGAAGTCCCAGAGGCCTTTTTGTGCACTTTGACATCAGGAGTAGGCAGAACTATAACAGACAAGACCCACCCACAGTCCCTCTGTTCATGATAGTAACTAAGCATAGAATTGCATAGGACCTGAGGGAATCCTGATAGCCTCTCTCACTTCTTTTTCTTTCCTTAATGCCTTATCCCTTTCTTGAAGCCATCTCTCTCTGTGCATGTCTCTCTCTCTTATATTTCCCTCAGATTTCTTTGTCATTGCCTTTGCCTCAAACTTTCTTCAAAACTCTGGTAATTATATTTGCAAATATTACTCTAAATTTTTTATCTGTCATAAATACCTGACATCTTTTATCTTTATTCTTTAAAAAAAAATCCCATCATTTGGTACATCATATGATTCGCCTCAGTACGCTTCTTTCTGGTATATTCAGCATATCAGACCTACAGCTTCTATGTCATTATTTCTGTTTTTTTTATTAATCAGTAAATTCCACTTTGGCAATTGGACTCTATGGCATTGAAAAGTGTAATCCCAAATCCCGCCCTCCTCAGGCTCTGCCCCAAAAATCTTCAGGTATTTCCCTACCCAGAGCTGGCAACCCTATCTATCAAGGTCAGTATCATCTACTCAGATAGAGGTAGAGATCTTTCACATCACCTAACACCTAATTCCTTTAACTGGAGATGGGGATTGAACCGTGGACCTTCGGCATGCCAAACAGATGCTCCGCCATGCTGTAGCCCCTCCCTGAAAGCAGGTTTGGGAAGTTAATCCATGTTTGTATCTCCCCAAGGGGGCAAGAAGAAACATGAGAGAAGGCATTTATGACAAGTGGCAGACAGAGAAACGACTTGTGGTAGAAAGTGCCGTCAAGTCGTAGCCAACTAATGGCAACCCAGCAGGGTTTTCAAGGCAAGAGACATTCAGAGATGGTTTGCCAAAGTCTACTTCTGCATAGCAACCCTGGACTTCCTGGGTGGTGTCCCATCCACATATTAACCAGGCAGGGCCGGATTTAGGTTTGATGAGGCCCTAAGCTATTGAAGGTAATGAGGCCCTTTATATGTCCAGCTGTCCTTTGTCAACAACAAATTGTCGCTGTTTTTTGTGTTGAATATATGCTATATGGTAATTTATGGACCTAATAGGTATCTAAAGCCATTTGCACATAACAAAATATGCAGACGGGGCCCATTACTTACATCATAGGAGCCTACACAATACAAAACACTGTTGCTGTATGTAGGTTTTGTTTTATTTGTTTTTTATCTTATATTTTGGAAATGTACATCCAGTTTTTTTCCTTTAATTTTTTTGGGGGCCCCCAAGAGAGTGGGGCCCTAAGCTATAGCTTGTTTAGCTTATACGTAAATCCGGCACTGTGAGGGCCGACCCTGCTTAGCTTCTGAGATATAATGAGATCCAGGTCAGGGCTAGAGAAAGGTCTAGGCGTCCCCCGCCCGCCGCAATACACACATTCTCTGCTTTGGGGGCCCAAATCATCCCCTTCTGAAGTTATGGTTAAGTTAAATGTAGTTGACCATAGTGTATATTTAGACCTTCAGACATGCTCTGAATGAAGAAAGATTATAAGAGGGGGGATGAATTATATTTTGAAAGCTCAACACTGTGTTTACTTCTTATTTGGAAGAAATCATGAAAAAGAATTGTCATTTTTCCACGGAAACAACATCAGTAAATCACTATATTGTGGAATTTCTCTTGTGTTCATTTGGTTAATCCTATGATAATTACACCTTTTGGAGAAGGGTATTTATATGGTCGCTCATTAAATCTTGTATGTACAGCACAGCATACTTAAATGCAAGCCACAGCGGAACCCACATTTTTTTTTGAAAAAGTACAATTGCTTTTCCAAACCACATTAATTATGCTGTTGGACTTTTCTGTGCTGATTAGTCTAGTTCCAACTAAAATACTGACTGGCATCCATAGAATTGAGAACTTCGGAGATCTATCAGCACCGAATGATTTAAGGAAACAACAATAGTGAAAAGTTGACTTTGGAATCAGTGTTGGACAGAGCACATAACCAAATAAGAATGTCAACCCCTGACATAGTTATGCAACAGAAATATGCCACATGTAATAGTTGTCTTGGTGCCGAGAAGCAAAATGAGCATTAGTTCATTCATTTAATCCAAAGCTAATGAAATAATTAAAAGACTGATGTTACTGATGGGAGAAGAAGAGGGGTTAAAAGCTCTCACAAACTGGGCTGGCAATTCAAGGCCACATAGAATTTTGGAATGCAGATAAGAAAACAAATTTACAGCAGAGGTAGACAAAATACTCAAGGCGATAAATCCAGCTGTAGCATTCAAGAAAGCAGCTTAGATGTAAAAAAGCAAGCTTTGGACAGAGAAAAGGCAGATTCTCTGTCTGTTAGGTCAAACCGTTGCACACACTTCTCAAACCATTTTTCCTGCACAAACATGGAAGAATATAAATCCCCTACATGGATGCTGGATTTTATCATCGCAGTGCAAGTGTGCAATCCTTTAAAAATCCAGTTTAAGTCGAAATGAGGGATAGAGCTTGGTGTCATCCAGCTGTTACAGGGATTTAGCTGTCAACATGTTTGCTTTAAAATTATTTAAAACATTTGTATCCCTTTTTTTCTCTCCTAAAAAGGACTCAAAGCTGTTCCAAAGTATCACTAAAGGACAATTTATTACATTTAATTATGATTTATTGTATATATTATGCAACATGAGATCTAAAGCACATTAGAATTATCCCTTCAACATTATAACTAATGTTTCTTCTACACTAGTAACCTACAACTCCATTCTGCTGATGTCAGAGCTTAATCTGGTACAAAGGGCCAGGATGCGAGGGACCATTTAGTCCAACAGACTGATTTAATTCATTTAATGCAGAAGACTCCTTACACTAGAAGAAAGCTCAAGAGTGGGATGGAATTACAAGATATGACCTATTGAATCAAAGTTACGTTCTTTTTGTGACCTTTCTGTTACTGACTCCAAGCTGGTTCACATATGAGTCAATTCCAGTGTGATGGGCTTGTATGGAGGCACATAAACACATGAACCGGCCTTATGCTCAGTCTGCCTAGAGGTCTATCAAGGTCAGTATCATCTACTCTGACTGGTAGGGTCTAAGACAGAGGTCTTTCGCATTACCTGCTGTGTACATAAGTGTCGTGAAGTCACAACCAATTTATGGCAGTCCCAGCAAGAGGCTTTGAAGCCAAGTGAAAAATAGAGGATGTTTGCCATTACTTTTCCCTGCAGAGTTTTTTCTTGGTGGTCTCCCATCCAAGTTCTGATCCTGCTTAGCTTCTGAGATCTGACGAGCAGTCTATACAGTGCCACCTTCCCTTCCATCACCTAATACCTTATCCTTTTAACTGGATACACTGGATAGTGACCCAGGTCCTTCTGCATGCCAAGCATGTGTTCTACCACTGAGCCATAGCCCTTCCCTGTTTCCTTGAATGGGCATCTACATGTGGATAGGATATAAATGTGTGTGTAAAGTGCCATCAAGTCACAGCCGACTTATGGCAACCCCTTTTTTGGGGGGGGGGTTCATGGCAAGAGACTGAGGTGGTTTGCCAGTGCCTTCCTCTGCACAGCAACCCTGGTATTTCCTGGTGGTCTCCCATCCAAATACTAATCAGGGCTGACCATGCTTAGCTTCCGAGATCTGATGAGATCAGGCTAGCATAGTACCCACATTTATGTGATGACCCAGGGGAGAAATAATGTACTCTTTAAGCAATAATCTAGGAACCATCTCATGTGTTAACCAGCATCCCCTCTTCTGCCATAACAGTTAATTTTATTTTGTGAAATCTACACAAACACACCACCATCCTCTGTTTTGTCTCTCTGCAGTTTCATTTTCCAGGAATTTGTCATGGTGCTCCTTATGCCCTAGGGTTGCCAACCTCCAGGTAATAGCTGGAGATCTCCTGCTATTACAACTGATCTCCAGCCGATAGAGATCAGTTCCCCTTGAGAAAATGGCCACTTTAGCAATTGGACTCTATGGCATTGAAGTCCCTCCCCTCCTCCTCAGGCTCTGCCCCAAAAACCTCCTGCCAGTGGTGAAAAGGGACCTGGCAACACTATTATGCTGAAAGCCTTCCCCAAGCCCTTTGTCCATTGCAATGAGAATTATCCCCACCAAAAATTGTTTCATCATGAACAACATCCTTTCAGTTTGCGGTGTAATATATTCACAATGTAGTATATGAACAGTGGGATTCACACCACAGAGTGCTGTAATTCCATTACAAAAGCTTATTCATACAATCTTCCTCTAACAAATTAGTATATGGAATTCAAGGGCACATGGAATTTGGAATAAAGATTATTGCAGTTTGTAGTAAACAACTGAGGTTAAAATTCCTTACAAAATTTTGAGGTTGAATTTAGTTTGTATTGGTGGAAGAAAAGGGTAGGTACAGTCATTTTTGTAAGATGCAAGCTGCATAACATGTGAATGTTCAATAGTATCATGGACATAATGAACAAGAAATAAGAATGTTGTTTGATTGTCTGAAATAAAATCATGTATATTGGAATAAACACCACATTAATCAAGGGAAGGGTGAAATAATAGTAGTACCTGGGGGAGAACATTGTTCTTGTGTCAGTGTTTCTCAAATGTATTTGATACATATTTATTAATTTATTAACAGCTGCTCTGTTGCATATTTCTACTCAGGAGACTTCCAAAAATAGAAAAAAACCATCAAGAAAGAAAGAAAGAAAGAAAGAAAGAAAGAAAGAAAGAAAGAAAGAAAGAAAGAAAGAAAGAAAGAAAGAAAGAAAGAAAGAAAGAAAGAAAGAAAGAAAAGAAAAGAAAGGCCTACACACAAAAATCCTTAATAAAATATACAGGCAGAATACTAGATAAAATGTTGGGAGATCTGTGAATGACTTGGCTCAGCACCTTTAAAGGAAAACGGTAGACATGAAAGACTCCAGTATGGTATTGGAAAAGAATGGTTTAACCTTTTCTGCTTACATGTGATTTTACCAAAACCAAGATTCCTGTGCTTAGGGCTGCCAGGTCCCTCTTTGCCACTGGTGGGAGGTTTTGGGGGTGGAACCTGAGGAGCGCGGGGTTTGGGGCGGGAGGGACTTTAATACCATTTTCTCCAGGTGAACTGATCACTATCGGCTGGAAGCAGGAGATCTCCAGCTAGTACCTGAAGGTTAATGGAACAAAAATCAAGCACTGATGGCACAGTGTGTATGCAATGAGATTTCCTTTTATCTAAATAATAAATATAACAACTTGAAAATCAACCCGACACTCTGTCATAATTACAGAACATGAAATACACAATAGGCGAGGCGGCTGCAAACCGGAGATCAAACAGCTTCTCCTAAGAGAGCACAAAAATCCGGAGTGGATTTCGGGATCCAAGTCGTTCTAACGATGTTTGGACTCTTCCAAATTAGGATATTGTAGAAAGACTAGTACAGTCTCAGGCCGCACAAATTAGTAGGAATTACTTTATCCCGAGATGGGAGACCGGTAAGACCCATTTCGCCGTGGCTTTATCCATCGGGAAAGTAACAGCATGAGATGGCGCCTATCTCTATAAAGTGATACAACATAATTACAAAGGTTGACAATATATACACAATTATTCCAAAATAAAACAAGGAAAAAGAATGTTACATACCATTGCTGAAAAGCTTTTAGCATACAGATTGTAGGATGGCTTCTAGCAATCTTACAGTAACGTAAAACTAACCCCGTTTTATGCACAGTAATTGGCAACAGGTGCTGATGCAAGAAATCACAGAAAACAGTCTTAAAGAAACATACTTAAAAGAACATACTGTTTACTGCTTGAAGTATATTCTTTTATGAAACTTAACAAACAAAGCGCAAGCCAACGGTCAATAACGGTTAAAGCTACAATGTTATAAAAAACAACTTAAATCAGAAGCAGAATTTAAACCGTTAGGAATAATGGTGTTAAAAAGAAATATGAAGCGTGATTCAGCTTGAGAAAGAATTCTATCAATGTTTTGTTTGGTGTAAGGTCTGGGTTTGTATTGCCAAATCACAAAAAATTGTATATCATTCTCAGAATGATGTAATGCTTGATAATGGGAAACAAGCGGAGCCTCAACTACGTTATTTTTTATTCTAGATTTGTGCTCACCTATTCTGAGGCGAATTGGACGTCTTGTTTTGCCCACGTACAAAAATCCACAGGGGCACCGGACGAGGTAAATAACATTCTTGCTGGCACAATTAGAAAACTGCTTAAGTTTGAAAACGAAATTGGTGTTGGTATTTTTAAATTCTTTTACAGGCATGGAGTATTGACACATGTTACATTCTCCACATCGGAAATGACCTGGAGGTAAGTTAGAAGTAGGTAATGATAAAACATCCGTGTGAGTAAGGTAGTCCCTGAGGGATCTAGTTTTACGGTAACCAAAACGGGGTGCTATCTGACATCCTGGTAACTCACGTACTAAATGCCAATGTTTGGCTATTATGGTTTGTATATCTCTTGTATATTGATTATATTCCAAAGAGGAGGTGATGCCAGTGTGTGTGGACTTATACTTATCTGAAAGTAATTGTGAACGGTCCTTTGCATCAGCTCTGATTCTAGCATTGTGTATGATTTGCTGCGGGTATCCTCTAGTCAAAAGTGTCTGAGAAAGACCAATTGCAGCCGAAGCATAGTGAGAATGTGAGGTGGAATTCCTTTTTAGTCTTAAGAACTGCCCATAAGGTAAGTTCTTACGCAAATGTAATGGGTGGAATGATTGGAAATGTAAGAGTGCCCCTTTGTCTGTAGCTTTTTTGTATGGAGTGACTGAAAGTTTTTTGTGGTCATCAATGACCACAGTCAGATCCAGAAAATTAACCTGAGTTGAGTGGCTGGCGCCTGTGAAAGTAATGTTAGAGTTCCGGGTGTTCAGCCACACAAGAAATTCTTGAAAGACAGTAGCGTCATCAGGCACCATGAAGGCATCATCAATAAATCTTTTATACATCAAAATATGCCGTGAGTATGGATTATTATTGTAAATATATTGTTGCTCAAAAGCTATCATGAAAATGTTCGCAATTGACGGGGCGCATGCGCACCCCATGGCAACGCCTCGAGTCTGAAGGTTGGCAACCCTGCCTGTGCTGCTAATAGTCCTGGATGTGAGTAAGACAGGCCAAGAGAAGATGTATGTGTGTGTAAAGTGCCATCAAGTCACAGCTGACCTATGGCAACCCAGCAGGGTTTTCAAGGCAAGAGACGAACAGTGTTTGCCGTTGCCTGCCTCTGCCTTGGTATTCCTTGGTGGTCTCCCATCCAATTACTAACCAGGGCTGAACATGCTTAGCTTCTGAGATCTGACAAGATCAGGCTAGCCTGTGCCATCCAGGTCAGGGCCAAGAGAAGATATCCACCTTTTTGTACAGTTTTGTACAGTGGAAGAACATGGGAGGTGTTCCATGTACACTGTTCTTCCACTGTCAAGCCTCCTGTTTCTCATATGCTGTGGACCCAGTCTAAACATAATTTCTGAAGGAGATTAGGATGCTAACTGAAACCAGCAAAATAAACTAAAGCCAAATCAACCATCAAAAACCTGTGAGAATAATAATAAAAAAAAAAACCTCTGTGATGCAGAAGCTAAAACAAAACAGAGTTGGAGCCTTGTAAATGTCTTGGCGGTGGGAGAGATTATTCCACAATGAGGTTACCATCCCAAAAGTGGCCTTGTCCTCAGCCAGCAACATTCTTAAATCAAAGCAAGACAGGAGCTAATCCTTATAACTGGATATGCTGGGGACTACAATCAAATTGTAATCTCCTGGATTACAATTGGATGTTACACGCTTCACCCTTACACTCAAGAAGATATTTCTTGATCAGCTCTCAAAAAAATTGGACAGGCATCCTCTTAGCAATTCCAGCACAGCCCAAATCGTGCTGCCTTCTAGCATCTCTTCCCTTTGTCACACAAAGCTCAGCCATGGGGCTCTGCTTTCCGGATAATAGCAACGCTTCTAGGATTCTCTTTTAGAATTCGTCATGCTCCTTAATCAAGAACTCGTTCTGTGATTACGGAATCACCCACACCCTGGCCATGATGAACAGCTGGCATATATTTGCAAGAAAATAGCTCAGCTTTCCATTCCACTCAAGAGAATCCCTCACCATATCAACCTGCTTGGAAACCTAATGAAGTCATTAATCAGCAAGATAATTCCATCTCCTTACCCACTAGCATCCTCCTCAAAATAACTTCAGTACCCCGAGTTTCCATTTTCCACCACTGCCAGAAAATTCCCCAGTTTTAAGTGTAAAAGCGACCACTTTGTCCCCGGCATTTTAACTTCCTACCAGCACCAACAAAACCATGTGCACTCTTCAGGACCAGCAGAGTATAACGTAACTTCCCCCTTTTCTCCACCTTCATGCTCACCATGCTTCTAGCTTCCCATGGTCTTCGTTGGTCTGCTCTGTTGATACAATTCCCAGGTCCTGCCATAGACTCTTCCTCTGACTCCTCCTTCCAGACCCCTGGATCCTTGGCTTCTGTCAGACACCCCCCCATAAGTTAGGGGGTTTCAGCCTCCCCCCCCCAATAAGTGGGTTCCCTCTTGGACTAACCATGGGCGAGACACAACTGGGTAATATAATTTGGAACTGACTGATTCAAATTTTTCACAGGCGTTTATTGTGATTTACTAATTAAATGTTCCCAAATATTTCATAAACCATTGCCAATTGAAATTGCATACCTTTCTTTCCTGTACTCAACCTAACTTTAGTCAATAACATCAACTTGTTGAAATACAAGTGTCTCTTTCTTTTCTTGGGAGAAATATCACCCCAATTTCTATCTGTGTATTCAAATACAGATTTGGGAAGTTCTTTGATGCAGGATGAACAAATGCTATGTAAAGATACTAGGAGAGGTTACTGAGATACTATTACCTTCCTGGAGGTACTAAGGGTTTAACAAAGCCAAAAACCCTTCCTTGATTGCAAAGGAATCATTTGCATGTGCAGAGATTCCTCACCCTATTCCCGAATATAAGGAGCTCTTCAGCAAACAGACAACTTCCAGTTTTAGCCCGCCAGATCCCAAAAGCCTTGAAGACATCTCCTTAGGAAGTTAGGCAAACAGCAGCACTTTCAAAACTGTGAAACAGAAAATCCTACGGAGGCACGTTCTACATGCTAGCCAAACACTTATCATGGACTCTCGCCAGATACATGCTCATTTTTTAAGTTGATAAGTAGGAAATCAAACTTGGCTAGCATGGAGAGCTTTAGTTACCTTATAAATTAAGTAAGATACCATCTTCAGTCAAAATGTCTACAGTATAGCCAGATGTTTACACCAGACAGTCATTAAAAATTATTTGTTTCTAAATAATACAATGTTTAAAGATGGTGTTCAGGAAACCTTGGCAGGCACATTGACCTGCTAAACAGTATATGATCAAATTGACCCAAAACAATATTGTATACATAATGACAAATGCACTGTGAGGATTACAGAGTGATTAAGCCTGACATTACCTACTGCTACTATAACTTGTTGTTGTTACTGCTATTATTTATAAAGAATAATAGTGCATCGCCCACTGTGAGAGCCACTGCTTTTCAACTGGTTCTCCTGTTGCTAGATGGTATCCTGGTGAAGAAAGCAAAGGATCAATTAAAGGGGCAAAGGTGACCAGTTGAGGCGGGAGTATTACGGAGAAAAATAGGTTGCTAAAGTATAATTCATAAATACGGAGCATTCCCAAGTGTAAACCACTGGGCTACTATTGAGTCAAAACAATAAAATCTGACTGGGCAATATTAAAAACACTTAAATTAAAAGGTTAGTCCTTTGATTGCCTTAGGGGACAAGTATGTCTATGCTCAGCTCCCATTCATTTCAATACAGCATGTGCAGGAGAACTAGCCAGTGGGTTATGTCCAGGATCATTTACACAGCCTATTCCATATCAAAATCTTATAAGCATAATGCCTTTCCCCCATCATTTCCCTAGCTATGCAGAGCACTGTGGTGACTTCATTTGTTTTCACAATCTTTTAATTTTTTTGTACTTATTTTCTTGGGAGCAAGTGCAGGTGGTATACTGAACGTAGACCACAAAGATCAGTTCCAATGCCACAAAATGGATTTCCCCACCATGTTTTCCTACCAAGCAGTGGCAAGGGTTAGAGGCTGCCCAGTGGGAGGTCTCCCACTATAGACGGAGACTTGGCAGCCCTTCACTGCCCCGAAAATTCACAGCATTTGATTTAATATCCTTATCTGATTGCATAGTTAAATTGTGGAACTCCCTGCCCCAGGATGTGGTGATGGCTGCCAACTTGGAAGGCTTTAATGGGGGAGTGGACATGTTCATGGAGTAGAGGGGTATTCATGGCTACTAATAAAAAAGGATACTAGTCATGATGCATACCTATTCTCGCCAGGATCAGAGGAGCATGCCTATTATATTAGGTGCTGTGGAACACTGGCAGGACAATGCTGCTGCAGTTGTTTGTGGGCTTCCTAGAGGCACTTGGTTGACCACTGTGTGAACACACTGCTGGACTTGATGGACCTTGGTCTGATCCAGCAGAGCCTTTCTTATGTTCTTAACTAAATTGATACTACCTCACCATTGCCTTTGTGACTATTCAGTTTAGAATCTCAATTAAACTTTATGAGATCACGGGTGAAGCAACTTTCCATAGGAGTCCAACCACACATTTGTTTTTTTCTGTGTATCCTTCCTTATGAAAGGACACATCACAGATGGCCATTTAGAAAAGGGATAACTGAAAGTCAATGAGTGGTATAATTATTTCGACTTCCACGGAAAACCCTGTTTTCAATTTTATTTGAACTTTCAATATTCAAACTCCAATGTGAACAACACAGATGCTCTCAGGATTCAATATTCTCTAGATTCAGAATGCAGCCTAAGCTGTTTCCTTCTTTCCAAAGCATAGTTTTAAATCTGAGAAACGGTCCTTTTTCTAAATCTGTATTATCAGTTTCTGTGGTTTTGTGAAAAAGAGGAAGAATGGAAAGAAAGGGGCTTTATTTTACTTCTGTCCTCTCATTCAGGCATCTATGCTTAAATGGTCATGGAGTCACTGCAAAACAAAAGCTAACGAAAAGCACAGTGGAGCAGTGTTAAAGTAAACACCAAACGTCCAAAGGGATTTCACATTATGATCCCAGCTGAAAGAAGAAGTGTCTGAACATAGAGTGGGGGGAAGGAGTTTCATGGGGGAACAAATACAAGAAGTCCGAATGCATCATATCATGTTCGAGGACACACTAGCAACATCTAGCCATATTGAGTTCCTGGAGCACAAGCTCATCACAATTCTAATTAGTAAGGCACAATGATCAAGAGGCTTCACCTAATAAGAAATTCTACCGAAAGCAGCTGTTAGGGTTAAGATCCTATTCACCAGCAGTGGATACTGAGGTGATTCATTGTTTTGGAGCACCAGCAGTCCCTATGTCGCACCAGAAGTGGAATTCACACCCTTTGCAAGAACAGGCGGTGGAGACCAGGGGGAAAACACTCAGAACCAAACAAGCATATGGTTGGTGAATGGAGAGTTTCCTCTGGTACAGGAGCAGATTGCAGTTGCCAACTAAAGGAGGGGCCTCCAGGTACTAGCTGAAGACCTCCTGCTATTACAACTGATCTCCAGCCAATTTTCTTCACCTGGAGAAAATGGCCGCTTTGGCAATTGGACTCCATGGCATTGAAGTCCTTCCTCTCCCCAACCCCCAACCCCCAGGCTCTTCCCCAAAAATCTCCAGGTATTTCCCAACCCTAACCCTGACTGAGGTGTCTCCAGCCTTCACTACCACCCCACTGTCTCGTTTCTAGATAAGTGTTGGAATTTTCCTCCACTCCTTGATCTTTCAGCAATGGTAGTTGGTGGTACTTAGGGTTGCCAGGTACCTCTTTGCCACTGGCGGAGGTTTTGGGGGCAGAGCCTGTGGTTTGGGGAGGGGAGGTTTGGGGAGGGGTTTGGGGAGGGGAGGGACTTAAATGCCATAGAGTCCAGTTGCTAAAGCGGCCATTTTCTCCAGGTGAGCTGATCTCTATCGGCTGGAGATCAGTTGTAATAGCAGGAGATCTCCAGCTACTATCTGGAGGTTGGCAACCCTATTGGTAATTCTGAAACTAGTGAACTGCCTCATTAGCTACTACTGGTCTTTGGAAACTTTGCAAATAAAATTTGACTGGGATATCTGGTGTTTAAGGGAGACATAACTTCTTTGCTGGCCTACTTAAAGGAATATGGTAGTTGAGCAGATAACTAAATATCAAATGGATCATAAACACACTCCTAAAACATGGCAGGTTGCTTAACATACAGTTGTTTACCCATCTCAGTGGTACCTACAGTGAGCATGTTGTAATTAGGGACATCTTTGTGATTCTGTTGTCTGTCAATGCAGTCCCAGAAGCCTTGTGATACCAATTCATCTGACTTGCTTTCAGAACTCCATTCCTGATACTGTTCAATAAATCTTTGGATTTATTGGTCTCTGTTTTAATTGAGTCTGTTATTCAGGGATCTATCCTATACCCTGTTCATTACTAATCTCAGCTGTCTTCAGTGTGGGACTTACACAGGGAAGATTCTGAGAGAGTCCTCCAATGCTGTGTTCTTGTAAGGGGAAAGGGCAAGTTCACAATATCCCTGATCACTCTTGCTGTGTTATAAACCATGCAGGTTACATGATGGTGATAGGAGATGGAACAAGGATAGCTAGGATGAATACCAGCAGGTAGCAGTAAAGAACTTCATGAATTCAGAAGAGGGATAGCTACATGGGAAGACACTAAGCAAAACGACTGGAGTGTAGGGCAGCCGAACAGAGAGCCAGCATGGTGTAGTGGTTAAGAGTGGTGGTTTGGAGCAGTGGACTCTGATCTGGAGAACCAGGTTTGATTCCCCACTCCTCCACATGAAGCTAGCTGGGTGACCTTGGGCTAATCACACTCTCTCAGCAGCACCTACCTCACAGGGTGTCTGTAAGTGATTGTAAACTGGTTCGATTCTTCCTTAAGTGGTAGAGAAAGTCGGCATATATAAAAAAAACTCTTCTTCAACACTCTTCTTATGTGCAACCTATCTTCAGGGACATTGGCATCCCACTTCATGATTGGTGGGTATTGATGGTATTGCTAGGTACTCCAGTACAGTTGTTGTGCTCTCATCTCCTTGAGACTGTTTTTGATGTTTATTTGCTGAGAAAGTATAGTGCTGACTAGCTACACTGGGATCACTCCAGCATCAGTGTCATGGGGATTTAGGAGTGAGCCTGAGTGATACCTGTGTCATGGGGATTTAGGAGTGAGCCTGAGACTTAAGTACAAATCAGCCAGCCCCCATTCTAAACCTTGTTTCTGCCATGAACCAACAAGATGATTTAGTGATCCCCAGTGTCACACCCATGAGCCACATTGGGAAACAATGGATTTCCTGACATCCATTTGCTTTTCAGCTTCTCTTCTCCAAGGCAAAGAGCCAGTCCTGGCTTTCCTCCTCCTTATTGGAGACATCCCGGAAATCCTGTGAAAGCTTTATTGAGGTTGTGAGGCTCTCCTGTCCCTAGGGTTGCCAACCTCCAGGTACTAGCTGGAGATCTCCTGCTATTACAACTGATCTCCAGCCAATAGAGATCAGTTCCCCTGGAGAAAATGGCAGCTTTGGCAATTGAACTCTATGGCATTGAAATA
Organism: Euleptes europaea; assembly: GCF_029931775.1. Lineage (NCBI taxonomy): Eukaryota > Metazoa > Chordata > Lepidosauria > Squamata > Sphaerodactylidae > Euleptes > Euleptes europaea. The sequence continues at coordinate 28,397,016 of NC_079316.1, read as the reverse complement.
TCTCCCCTCCCCAAACCCTGTCCTCCTCAGGCTCTGCCCCAAAAACCTCCCACCAGTGGTGAAGAGGGACCTGGCAACCCTACTAGGGTCTCAGACCTCTATTGTTTCCCCAGATGAAAGGAGGGTGAGGAGGAGGCCCTCACTCTGGCCTCAGAATTGGGAGGGAGAGGGGGTTCTGGAACCCTGGTCCTCTTCCTTCCCTGGGTTGGCTCTCTCTGGCCTTCTTTTTTCCCCTTCTAGGAGCTCAGTCCCTTCCATCCTCCCTTGCCTATGAAGATGAAGTCCATCATAGGTATCTAGTCTTTGAGATGCCACAATGATCTTAGGCCCTGATCCAGACAGAAGAGCATACTGTAGAGGTACGGTTGCCAACCTCCAGGTACTAGCTGAAGATCTCATGCTATTACAACTGATCTCCAGTGGATAGAGATGAGTTCACCTGGATAAAACGGCTGCTTTGGCAATTGGACTCTATGGCATTGAAGTCCCTCCCCTCTGCAAACCTTGCCCTCCTCAGGCTCTGCCCCAAAACCTCCTGCCAGTGGAGAAGAGGGACCTGGCAACCCTAAGTAGAGGGCTGCCTACACCCTGTTGCACAAGTATGTTTATTTACACTCCTCTTCCATAACCATTGTAGCTGCCAGGTTCTTTCATGCAAGTTTTCACTGAACCCAAACACACACAAAAAACATAACTAGGTTTTTAGCAGCTATGGGAGGGAGGAGAAGAGGCTGCAGAAATGGGAGTTGGGAATACATGCCATGTAGTTGTTTGTGACCCTCATAAGGGAAATAAACAGCCCAATCTTTTAAAAAGCTAGCATTACTACGTGTTTTGCCAGCAACCACACCTTTTACTGGTGTAATGATTCATTCCATGAAAATATGGAAAAATCGATAAGCAAAACACCAGAGTAAATTCCCAAGGACTACATGTTATAGCCAGAGAACCATGCAGTTTCCAAAACTAAAACAATAAAAAAGGCAACATCTGAGCCTGTTCTGCTTTTGATCTTTATTCATAAAATAGCTTACTGGATACATTTCAGCCAACGGTGTAATTAACAATGCTTAAAGCACTTTTTTGACCATGACGTCACCCTGTCAGTAGATATGCAAACACACTTTCCAACCATTCTCTGGATGCTAGAGCTCCAAAGCCAACCCGTATTTTCTAGATAACAGAATTTAATAATATAATATGATTTGTAGCACAGCGACATTATCTTTCGCCGAAAGCTGATTAAAACTTAAAGCTGCCAAATTCAGCAGAGCCCGACGGAAATGAGACAAACAATCTCGAGCCCTACTTGCTCGGCCTTATCTTTTAAGATTCATGAGTCTCGCGAACTCTTTGCTGCACCTCCCATGGCTTAATCATCTTTTTGGCTTCACATAATGATGGTCTTTGGGGGAGTCTGAATGCAAATGATAATTGTTTCGTACTCAACCTATCCCTTTTAAGTTAATTACTTGTTTAGCTTGGCTGCGGCGGATGTTAAATTCATGGCGGGAGTGAGGGAAACAATGAGCTCTTACGGACATAAACCAAAGCTGTGTGGGTGAAACAAGAATGACTCACTCAGACCACATGCTGCAAAAGGTCATATTGGACCAGTTTTGATGGGTTTGATATATACGGTACTTTGATTCTTAAGGTCTCTCTGCAATTTTTAAAAGTCTTTAGTTAGTTGCTCTCCTTAGAATTCTCTTTTTTATGTATAAAAAAGAAGCACACACATTAATGGACATTTGCTTTGTTTCCTAAATGGCCATGTTTCGTGTTTCAGGCAAGCTATGTGGGAACGAGCAGCCTAAATAGCCCAGACTGAAGCCAAGCAGAGTCAGCCCTGGTTAGTATTTGGATGGGAGACCACTAAGGAAGTCCAGGGTTGCCTCGCAGAGGAAGGCAATGGCAAACCACCTCTGAACGTCTCTTGCCTTGAAAACCCCAGGATAGGATTACCATAAATCAGTAGTGACTTGATGGCACACTTTACCTTATATGGGAACAATACTTGTTTAGCTTGACAAAATAGCTTGTACGATGTAAAACGGTTGTATATTAATCAAATCACTTTTGGGGGATGAAGTTGCAGATCGGATGATGTTGTGTGTGTGTAAAGCGCCGTCAAGTCGCAGCCGACTTATGGCGATCTCTTTTGGGGTTTTCATGGCAAGAGACTAACAGAGGTGGTTTGCCAGTGCCTTCCTCTGCACAGCAACCCTGGTATTCCTTGGTGTTCTTCTATCCAAATACTAACCAGGGCTGACCCTGCTTAGCTTCTGAGATCTAACGAGATCAGGCTAGCCTGGGCCATCCAGGATGGTGTTACTACAATTAAATTTGGGACTGGTACAGTATGTAGCTGCCAGTGCAATCCTAAACAGAGTTACAGCCTTCTAAGACCTTTGAGGTCAACTGACGATGAGGGTTTTCAGCAGCTGACTGGCTGATCCCCCACCCCCAAAGTAGGGCCAGTACAAATGTGCTATCAATCCAACTGAAAGGCCAACACTTCCCATAGCCTGTTGTTAATGCTGCATAAATAACACTACTCTCCTTAAAGTCAGGCTTCTGATTATCAAAATACATTTCGTGCTCCAGTACAATTAGGGTTGCCAGGTCTCTCTTCACCACCGCTGGGAGGTTTTTGGGTCGGAGCCTGAGGAGAGCAGGGTTTGGGGAGGGGAAGGACTTCAATGCCATAGTGTCCAGTGGCCAAAGTAGCCATTTTCTCCAGGTGAACTGATCTTTATTGGCTGGAGATCGGTTGTAATAGCAGGAGGTCTCCAGCTACTACCTGGAGGTTACAATTTCAAAAAGGAGGCACCTCTGTGCCTATACCTAAAGGTTTGGAAATCAGCACTGGAGATCCAATGTACAAAAATATCAAAGTGCTTGTATTGTGCTTAATCAACAATGACATACAAAAGTGAAATACATAAACAATGACGTCTTACAAATACATACACTATATACAATACAACATAGTTGGATGCAGTCTCTGTGCAACAGAATGATGCAGTCTTCTTGGTATATACTTGTTGCTAATAATGGTTTAAAAAGTCCATAAGGTACACATTTTAATAATCCCAAAGATTCACTTAATGGGAGTTGATGGGGGATGGCCGTTTCAAGGTCTTTTCTTCAGCCCCAAATCCATTCCTATATCAGACATAATGTTTACTAATATAATATTCAAAATCTCATGTGCAACCAAGAAAAAATATGGATACAAATCATACTTACAAGTTTATGTTTTCGAGTTAATTTTCTTTTCTGTCTAGTACATCATCAAAACTGGTTTTCTAGTTCCCTGAGGGATACTCCAAAGTGTTTCAGTAAGCTATGTTCGTCCTTTACAAACTCAATGCAAAGCAGCTGTGGATATAAGATCTCCATGCTCGTATATCCATGGAGAACTACCGTATTCTATCTACTAGCAGCAAAAATGTTTACCATATTTTCTCCAGGTGAACTGATCTTTATTGGCTGGAGATCAGTTGTAATAGCAGGAGATCTCCAGCTACTACCTGGAGGTTGGCAACCTTAATTTACAATAGTTTACAGTTAACACTCTGTGAATCAAATGTGCTATAGTGAACTGAATCTTGGCCCTCATATATTTGGGTCTAGATCTCTTTTAAAACTTGTGGGTTAGCCTTAGGCAAATTATTCCCTCACTCAGCTTGCTAAACCCCTTTGTGAAATGAGAATGTTAATGACCTACATCAGAGAGACTGAAGCTTGAAATAAAGATTCATAAAGAGTGCCATGTTTGGTGATCATAAACTATACTGGGCACATGGACATTAATTTCCCCCCCGACATTGGTTACTGATTTGTGAGTCATGGATGGGGTTTAAACATGTCTAAGTCCCTAAATTTGATCGCAACAGAAGTTGGTTTCAGGTAGCCGGCTCAAGGTTGACTCAGCCTTCCATCCTTCCGAGGTTGGTAAAATGAGTACCCAGCTTGCTGGGGGTAAAGGGAAGATGACTGGGGAAGGCACTGGCAAACCACCCCGTACACACAGTCTGCCTAGAAAACATTGGGACGTGACATCACCCCACGAGTCAGGAATGACCCGGTGCTTGCACAGGGGATCTTTACCTTTACCTTTTTTTAAGTCCCTTTCATTTTCATATTTTTTTATACACCGTTTATTGACAAATGAGTCTTGGGATGTGAAGCAGTGAGGTAAATTTTTAAATACAGTTGCTTTCACTGACTGCTCATCATTTTTAGATATAATTTTCAAGAGAGGTCTGTTTTTGTGACTCTGGGTGTTCAACAGTGGCTGTTTTCGGAAAACTGTTTCAGTAAAACCAGATATGCTCACAGTTGCTGGCCACAAATAATAAAAAAAGAGGTGAGAAGTATGCGTCCTTGAAAGGCAGCCCTCAACTGTTTGCTGTACCAGATCACTTGTCTGTTGCTTTGTCTGAGAGGAATGGGAGAAAAATTCCTTTGATTTTTTTTAAATACATTTTTTAAAATCTATCCATCAGGTACATTTTTATGCTGCCATTCATCCAGTTTTATTGATTTAGATATTTTTTCCTCCCCGTGGGAACCCAAAAAAGTTTAACATTGTTCTCCCCTTCACATAGGTGAAGCAGAGAAAGAGAGACTGGTCTTAGATCACTCAGGCAGCTTGTGGCATTCTTAGATTGTGTGTGTGCATGTATGCATGTGCGTGCGTGTGTGTGTGTGTAAAGTACCATCAAGTCACAGCCACTTTATGGCAACCCCATAGAGTTTTCAAGGCAAGAGACATTCAGATGTGGTTTGCCATTGCCTTCTTCTGCATGACAACCCTGATATTCCTTGGTGGCCTCCCATCTAAATACTAAGCAAGCTGACCCTGCTTAGCTTCTGAGATCTGATGAGATCAGGCTAGCCTGGGCCATCCAGGTCAGGGCCTTAGATAAAGTAGTAGCTATTAACAACAGGCTCTGGCCTTTATGGTCTAGGCTAGCCCAATCACATCAAATGTTGGAAGTAAAGCAGGGTCAGCCCTGGTTAGTACTTGGATGGGAGACCAGAAAGGAATTCCAGGGTCGCTATTAGGGTTGTGTATATCAATATACCTGAACTGAAAATAAACCCCCAAATTAGCCTTTTTGGCAATATTCGGGTTTTGGGTAGACTGAATACCAAAACCTGGGCATTTGTCCGAAGCCAAATAGGTGATTCCCGAAAAAGCTGAATAGATTTTTTTTTTTGCACTACCCTAGTCGCTATGCAGATGAGGGCAGTGGCATACTACCTCTGTTAATCTCTTGCCTTGAAAACCCTATGGTTCAGCCACATGATTCACAAATGGAAAACAAAGGGAAAGAAGGAAAGAAGATAACAGCAACATAGCCAACGAAAGTAGCCCCTTTTTCAGGCATGTTAGAATACTATCAAAGTCGCCAAGTTTACTTCTGGTTAAAGAAAAGCTACTTAGTAAGGTATGAATAATTGTTTCTGTGTCTACCATGGAAAAAATCAAATGAAGTGCATTTCCTAATACTGATGTAGCAAAAGATTTTGGAACTTTTGATGTCAGTTCTGAAACCTGGACATCATGAAGAGTATTTGAAAGAGTTCTGATGAAGTATGTTCTACCAGGAACAGAATAAATCATTAGCATAGTGTGTAATCCTTCTGTTTTCTAGTTTACTATGGTCACAGACAAGATACAATACATGTAACCCAATTTTTTGGAAGAAACTGAAATGTTAAGTGAATAACTTATTTCAAACAGCAAAGCTTAAAGACAGAAACATACCCTTTAGATCCACAATAATAGGAGTGCACAGAATGAACAGCAGGAAGAGTATGGTAAGTCATCTTGGTCAGATGATCAGCAGAGAAAAATCCTATTAGTGGGTGGGTGTGGCTGGGTGGTAAATTGCAGGAAACGGTTGCAACCGCACTTCCTCTTTGGAAGTTGAAATGGAAAGTGATGTTAAATATAAAAGTGATTCACTGCAAGGGATCATAGCCCCGGGAAATAATGCTTGTTAATAGATGTTGCAATTGTTTTACTTCCTTATAAGCAAAACATAGTTTTCTGGCATCTCAGATTTATTATAGTACAAATAACTGCTCAATTACAACGTATCAATACATTTAATAGCATTAACTAGGGCTTGTACAGAGACAATGCATATCTCAACCATTGTGTGTGTGTGTGTGTGTCTATGTATAAAGGGCCATTAAGTCACAGCTGCGACTTGAAGGCACTACACACACACACACACACAGCTTATGGTGACCCCGGCAAGGGGCTTTCAAGGTAGGTGAGAAGCAGAGGTGGTTTGCCATTGCAGAGTCTTCCTTGGTGGTCTCCCATTCGAGTACCAACCCTGTTTAGCTTCCAATGTCTGACAAGAGCAGGCTATACCATGCCACCTTCCCTCCCCTCTCACCCATTACCAGTGTCAAATTGTGTGTGTTTGTGTGCCGTCACGCCACAGCTGAGTTATGGTGACCCCGTAGGGTTTTCTGGGCAAGAGACATTCAGAGGTGGTTTGCCATTGCCTGCTTCAGTGCAGGCTGAAAGAGTTCTGAGAGAACCACAACTAGCCCAAGATCACCCAGCAGGCTGCATGTGGAGGAGTAGGGAAATCAACCCGGTTCTCCAGATTAGAGTCCGCCGCTCTCAACCACTACACTACACTGTTCCAGGGGAAAGAGTTAATTGCCGCACTATGACTTCAATCCAAATCCCCCCCTTTCTGTAGTTGCATTTAAGTAGAATTAAAGTGACTGGGAGCCCCGTGGTGCAGAGTGGTATGCTGCAATACTGCAGTCCAAGCTCTGCTCACGACCTGAGTTGGATCCCGACGGAAGTTGGTTTCAGGTAACCGGCTCAAGGTTGACTCAGCCTTCCATCCTTCTGAGGTCGGTAAAATGAGTGCCCAGCTTGCTGGGGGTAAAGAGAAGATGACTGGGGAAGGCACTGGCAAACCACCCCGTAAACAAAGTCTGCCTAGTAAATGTCGGGATGTGACATCACCCCATGGGTCAGGAATGACCCGGCGCTTGCACAGGGGACCTTTACCTTTAACGTGATTCAGGCATCTGCTCACAGATCTTCCATATCTTGTCTGATTAAGCCCTGTGCCTGCTTTTTGAAAGAATCCTGTGGCTGAAGATTGCGAAAGCAGAGGGCCCTAAACTATGAGAACATCCCTCTATGACATTGCGAGTAAATTGTGTTCCAAAGTTCAATAACACACTTGTTGATTCCTTACCCTTTTTTTCCTGAGCTACACTGCTTTCCCCAAGCAATTAAGGAAAGTGAATGTCTAGTGGCTAGGGAACACTTCCTACAATAACCATATAAAAACTGTAGAGGAATTTTTGTATTGCTAAAAATATTTGGAGGTTTGAGAGTCTCCTCGAATGTTTTCTTATACTGTAGAGCTCTGAACCACAGGCAGTTAACGTTTTACGTTAAAATGATTAGTATCCTTATCAATATGAACACCCACAATGGTAATATTTTTTTTAGGTTGAGAACACTTACAAAGATACATCAATAAACACCTGGTCTTGTAGTATACCATGAACACATGAAATTGCCTTGGTCCATCCAAGTTATTATTGTCTACTCAGACTGGCAACAGCTTTCCAGCCTTCACACTGGAGATGTCAAGAATTGAACCTGGGACCTTCTACATGCCAAGCAGATCCTCTACAACTGAGCTATGGCCTCTCCTGCCAATTTTTGCCTCTTAATATATAATCAAACTGCACAGGAGGTGCTTGAAAATGTTAGAGCATGATTCTAGCATATTTATGCACTATTGAATCCCATAAATTGTGCAGTATTATACACAATTTATACACGGTATTTCATCACACATGTGTATAATATATTGTATTCTTAACAAAATTATTTTATAATTTTAATTATTTTTATTGCTGAAATTTTTTTATGTTTTATGTTATATTTGTGTTTGCCACCTTGTGGACCCTGATTGGGTGGAAAGGTACCACAAAAATGTTTTAAATAAAATAATAACTTGAAAAAAAATGTGTACATTTTATAGAAAACCTTTAGTGCAAGGAAATAGAACATGGCACAAAAATGAGACTCACCAGTTCAATGCACATAAGTAGGAAAATCAAAACAGGTGTTTCCAGGGATGAGAAATTTGAAACCATCCCTAGAGAGAACTCAGTTTAAGCTAATGATCAACACCTAATCCATACTGAGACATCCTTTGCTCTGCATGCAGAACCACCAAGGGGGGGGGGAATCTGGGGGACAATATTCGGGGCGGGGGGGGAAGTCAGCTGGAGAGCCCCTGAAGCCAGTGACAGGCTGCATCCTGCAACCACAGGCAGGATGGTGCTGCTGCAGTCGTTTTATTTGTGGCTTCCTAGAGGCCCCTGGTTGGCCACTGTGTGAACAGACTGCTGGACTTGATCGACCTGGGTCTGATCCAGCAGGGCCTTTCTTATGTTCTTATCCAGCCGAATGCCTTTCCCAGCATTTTCCTTTCGATGCAGTTCCATCTGAAGCCACTAGGGGCGCAGGACAGTCTGAACACAGTTAAAAGGCACTCTGGGCTACACTTGCCTTTCTGCATGACTGAAACAAACCCCTAGCTAATGGGTTGTAGCAAGATTTTGAAAAATTACCTTCTCTTTTCCTTAATTTATCTCCCACTTATCCATTCTGTTCTCGTTCATTTTCCTCTCCCTCCCCCCCACCCCGCCCTGCCATTTATTTTCAAGGTTTGGTCTCAGCCTGGTGACAGAATATTCTTAAAAGTAGTTTAGTAGCAAACCTTTGTTAATATTATGAACAGAAGGGGGAGAGGTAATATTTCCCCATGATCTAATAGGGTTCTCAGGTCCTTCTTCGCCACTGGCGGGAGGTTTTTGGGGCAGAGCCTGAGGAGGGCGGGGTTTGGGGAGGGACTGCAATGCCATAGAGACCTGTTGCCAAAGCGGCCATTTCCTCCAAGTTGTAATAGCAGATCTCCAGCTACTACCTGGAGGTTGGCAACCCTATGATCTAAAAGTAGTAGAAGGATGCTTCCCCCCTCCTCCCCCCCTTTACATGTATTCTAATGGAACATATTCATCTGTTTTAGTGGTTATATGAGTGAAACAGAAGCTAGAACTCCCAGTTCATGCACTGGGAGGGGGAGCATGTGGCATCTTTGTCAAGGGGCCCATCGTGGCTTCTGGCAGACCTATCTGCAGGCAATCAAGGTGTTAATCTCCTGTTATCAAATAACTTATGAATTTTGGTTGAAGCTTGCCTCAGATTTGCCTGGTGAAGCTAAAGACCAGCTGTGGCATTCTGTATTATCTGTTTTGGTGACCCAAAAGGGTTTAAAATCATTCAGTGTGGCTTGCCAACTGGATTTGTCATGAAAATCATGGGATGCAGTGCTTTTGGAAATACAGGCCTTCACTTCGTCCTGAATTACTCGCTCTTCTCACTCTTCACCTTCCCCTCAGTAGGAGATCTGATTATTTTGGCTAGGAAGTTAAAGTTGCACAGTTGGTACCACCTGCTGTATATTCTTTAGTCCTTGTTATCTCTGCAGCAGCCCTTGGCCTTTTAAAAACCAATTCAGTTGAAGAAAGAGGAAGGGAGATGCGGCGCTTGATGATCAAACAGAATTGAGCAACTCTTCCAATTCAGAGATGAAAACCACATAGGAGACTTCTCAGTGAGATGCAATCAGCTGCTATAGCTATTAAAATATAATATGGGTCAAATTTTACTCTGTTACAGATAAGGTGGGTAAAATTGACAGGCGGTAAAATGGGGGCGGGGGGAAGAGATTGCCTTTATTCATTGGATTAGCAAAGTTTTTGAAAATCTTTAGATACATGAAAGTCTACCAAAACTCACACAGTAGAAGCACAGGAGAATAAATGGAAATTATATAGTACAATATTTATAGCAGCAACAAAACAGCAAGAAAATGGTTTTTATAAGATCAGATATTACATGAAGGCTCTAAGTAATATTTCATGTGCACCTGCTGTTAAATTGTTAATTCAGAATGCAGAGATTTGTGCCTATATTCTTGATTTTATGTATGGTTTCTCCTTTCTTTTATTCTATTTCTATATTTACTTTAAAGTTAGGACTCCCACTGCATGATCAGCTGCATAATGGCCCAAGGAAACTCTTCAGATGAGTTACATTTGCATACTACATTATTGTTGTGCACAATAGTGGCGGGGAGAATTAGTGAGATGCATAGGGGAGGGGATGTGGCTCAGTGGTAAAGCATCTGCTTGGAATGCAGAGGTTCCCGGGTTCAATCCCCAGCATCTCCAGTTAAAGGGTCTAGTCAAGTAGGCGATGTGAAAGACCTCTACCTGAGACCCTGGACAGCCGATGCCAGTATGAGTAGACAATACTGACTTTGATGGACCAAGGGTCTGATTCAGTATAAGGTAGCTTCATGTTTCCATCTATACTTCAGAACTGCTGGAATGCACATCTACAACCATATCCTGCAATGAGAAAGACAATTACATTAGGTGCTTTGCGTTCAAATGCACATTACTATGCTGATGTGAGCCCAAGTCAAACATCTGCACCCAATATGGATGCACAGTTTTCAAGCAAGCAAGGAACTGCACTTATAGACCCTTATGAACCAGCATGTTCAGCTATACCTCTGGTGGCTTTGTACCTTGGGCAACATCTGGACAGGCTACATATAAAATCTGTTGACACCTGTTTGACTTGTTCAGCATGGTGCATGCATCTTTATTTACAGGCAAACATTTTATTTACATGCAAGCTTCCTAATACTGAACTCTGATTGATAGTAGGGTTGCCAGGTTCCTCTTCACCGTTGGTGGGAAGTTTTGGAGCTGAGCCTGAGAAGGGCAGGGTTTGAGGAGGTAAGGGACTTCAATGCCATAGAGTCCAATTGCCAAAGCATCCATTTTCTCCAGGTGAACTGATCTGTATCAGCTGGAGATCAGTCATAATAGCAAGAGATCTCCAGCTAGTACCTGGATGTTGGCAACCCTAATTGGTAGACATGCAACACTTGGTTTTACATTTTTGGAAGAATTATTATTCCTATAGCTGTTGAATAACAAAAAACAATTGACATAATCCAGCCTAAGGTAAGATTTTGAAACGTTTGAAATGAGAAGTTTAGGCTATAACCCTTTTCTGAAAGTAAAACCCATTGAAGAAAATGAGACTTGCTTAGTAGACTTGTTTAGAGCCAGTGGTGTAGTGGTTAAGAGCGGTGGACTCTAATCTGGAGAACCAGTTTGGTTTCCCCACTCCACAAGAAGCCTGCTGGGTGACCTTGGGCCAGTCAGAGTTCTCTCTGAACTCTCTCAGCTCCACCTACCCCACAAGGTGTCTGCTGTGGGGAGAGGAAGGGAAGGCGATTGTAAGCCGCTTTGAGTCTCTTTAAAAGATAGAGAAAATTGGGCTATAAAAACCAACTCTTCTTCTTCTAGGATTAAATGTATACACTTAATTCGCCCTTTGAAATCAATGGGACGTGGAGCTTTCCTTTGGCTGCCTCATGCTCAAATATATTTGGGGCTGTTTTTCTATCTTTCCGTCCTTTGGAAGAACTTTTTCTGGAAGGGCTAGACAAATCCATCTGATGCCATCAGGCTTAATTTTGAACTGTGAGAAGAGGATTGCTCAGCTGCCTCAAATATCACTTGCTCATTTTTCTCTTATTACTTCATCTAGAGCTAGAATGAGAAGGAAGGTAGCAAATATTTCCCTTCAGCTGACATTTTGGCCAGAACTGAAGTATTCAGCAGCTCTATTGCCCATTAACTTTCATAATATTGATAGCCTGTTTTGTTGTGGCTGGAATGTAATGCTTATGCCCTTCTATGGGACTAGCCCCAACTGGAACATAGTTCTCAAGTCTCAACAGGAAGTAGTGCAAAGTCAGCCTAGCTCCTTATTATATTGATTTTGTTCTATAATTGATGTCTTCTGTCCTTTGCTGGGCCCTCAAGGTGGATCACAGCATTAAAATATCACACAAGAAAACACAAACAAATAAACAGCAGATGATGGAAGCAGAAAAATCACCTGTGTAAAGAATAATGAAATGAAAGAGTTGGCAATAAAAGACTTATGGCTCTATCCCCAAATTAACCCCAATTTTTCTGAATTTAAACATTAAATTGGCTAAAAGTCCACAATGAATGGGCCAGAATCAGCTTCCCTGGGGGCAAAGATTTTAAAGGTACTTATGGCTTGAAGAATTGGTTATGGCAACCCTATTCATGGCAAACCTGCTGCATATAACTGCATATAACTGGAGTAGGGATGGCAGAATCTGATCTTCTGCCTGTATTCCCCTCAGTCTGACCTTCTGACTCTATCTGCTCCCTATCTTCAAAGCAGTTGAGATGCCCATCATGGGGAAAGGAACCTTGGGTTCCACCTCTTCAGCTCATAGCTTTGCTAGGTGTGCTTTTCTAAAAAAAAAATGTATTCCTCCCTTTCTTCATCTCATACTTCTTCCATTGGTAATGTTCACTTGCTTTCAGCTTCTTAAGATCTATGTTCTTCCTGTTCACTTTCCCCTTCTTTAGCTCATTCCTTACTTTTATTTCAGTCAGATTATCATAGTCCTTTGTTTGTTGATTTCCCTTATCTCATTTTAGGCCTCATTTTTGTTTTTCATTCTTCTGCTCGTTTTTTCAGCCTGGAAATGTGATCATGCCATTTCTTGGCGGCATCTGTTCATACCCAGTTCAAGTTTTTATTATTAACCTTTAAGTGCATCCATTTCATGGCTCCTTCAGAGCTATCTGGCTTTGCTTTTACTTTATTCCATTCCATGATCTCTTTGTTCCTTAAGTCCTTTTCTGCTATCTAAGCCAAGCAATTCAACCTCTTTGTCACTTTGCATCTATTTTCTTTGATTTCTTCCTTTGTAATGTGCTGCTTATTGCAATCCAGGTCACTCCAACCATTAAGAAATATTTTAAAATACATTGTCTTCCAGTCAGCATATACTTGATTTTACCATCTGCCTCCTTTTCTTTACTTTTCTTTCTTTTCCTTTTCTCTCTCAGTTGTATTATGTTAATTTTCCATATTGTACATTTTCAGGCAGGGGTATTGTTAAAAATAATGTTGTATAACACCAAGTTTGTACTGGTGATACTATTAAATGAAGAACAGAGAAGTTCACTTGTCTTGTAGCCACTGAGGGAATCAGTGGTTGTAGTAGAATTTGAATCCACGTCCACCAGCATACTAGAGCAAGAAAAGTGTGGCAAAGAGAAAGTATTACTAGCATTGCTACTTGAAGAGCTCCAAAATAAGGAATCCATTGCGAGACATATTTCATCTGTCAGAATATTAACAACGTTTTATGAAATACCATCCTTGCACTATATTAAACTAGAGCTGCTTTTGCAGTTGTGGTATTTGTTGTTGACTTCATTGGACTTAAAAGGGTATAACTCATCTTAGGAGTAAAGGCACAGGCACCAATAGCACTGTATCACAGATGTTGCTCCAGCAAAGGTAGAAGGTGGAATGAGGCCTTAAATACCACTGCAAGGAGCTGGGGATATGGGCCCCTCCCACAAGAGCAGGCACCAGTATTTAAAGGTGCCATGTCCCATTACATCAGCGAAGACTGCAACAGGACTGGGATGATTTGGGGCCTTTGAGAGAACTGAGGGATGATGATGATGATGATGATGATGATGATGATGATGATGATGATGATGATGATGATGATGATGATGATGATGATGATGATGATGATGATGATGATGATGATGATGATGATGATGATGATGTTTTTATATGCTGACTTTCTTTACCACTTAAGGAAGAATCAAACCGGCTTACAATCACCTTCCCTTCCCCTCCTCAAAACAGACACCCTGTGAGGTAGGTGAAGCTGAGAGAGCTCTAAGAGCTGGGACTAGCCCCAAGGTCACCTAGCTGACTTCATACGTTGGAGTGGGGAAACAAATCCAGTTCACCAGATTAGAATACAACACTCATGTGGAGGAGTGGGGAATCAAACCTGGTTCTCCAGATCAGAGTCCACCACTCTTAACCACTACACCATGCTGGAAAGATCTCTGGTGCAGCAGCAGATTCTGGGGTAGAGGGTTCAAGTTTGAATCGGAAGGCAGGGCTGTTTCCCAGGGAGAACAAGCTGATTCTGATTCTTGGGGCTGCTCTTTAACATCACAGGAGGCTGCTGGATGTGTCCCAGCTGCCTCCTTCTGCTGTGTTAAATGCTCAGCTGCCTCCTCCTCTGAGACTTTGGCCTCTCTGTCTGACAAGGAGGAGCCTGTACTCTCTGGTCCATGACACCCATAGGCCATCATCCCACCAGAACTTTTCCCAGTGGCCATAAAGACCAATCTGCCCCTGCTGTCATAATGATATACCACAAGCACATTTAGCTTGATATTTTCTATGCTGACTGGTAACAGCTCTTCAGAGTCTTGGGCTAAGAAAGATCTTGCCACTTACTCTCTGAGATCCTTTACATGTTCATGTGTATTGGAGATCTCAGGAATTGAACCTAGGACCCGATGCATGCAAAGCATGTCACTAAGTCATGCTCTCTCCCAAGTGACTAACAGTGCAGTCCTTCAGTGCATTTACCGTACTTCATTGGACTTTGAAGGGTATAACTCCTTCCTGTGTGCATTTGTTTTGGAGTAAGCCCCTCTGAACATAGTAGGACTTATTTCCAAGCAAACATGCATAAGATTGGGTTGCATACGTGGCAGCCAGGAAACCCCTGGTCCAAGTCAAAGCTCAGTCACAGGCAAGCCATTCCAAGATTAAGCTATTGTAAAAATAAAGATATCATATATGAAACATTTTAAAATGCTTAGGAAAAGCATTGTTTAAATATGCTAGTCCTGGGTCCCTAGCTTATTCTACTGGACCTTATTGGCTCTGTTTTAAACAATCCCTCGCTTCCAACAATTTTAACAATACTTAGCAGGGGAAGAGACAGTTTATCACAGGAAATAAATCCATGCAACATGGTACTAACCTATAGTTAGGGTTGCCAGCTTTGTGTTGGGAAACACCTGGAGATTTGGGGGGAGGGGTTTGGAGCCTGAGGAGGGCAGGGTTTGGGGAAGGGAGAGACTTCAATTGGGTGTAATGCCATAAAATCTACCTTCCAAAGTGTCCATTTTCTCCAGGTGGACTGATCTCTGTAGCCTGGTGATCAGTTGTAATCCCAGGAGATCTCCAGCCACCACCTGGGGATTGGCAATCCTACCAACAGTCTGTAGGAAGCATGTTACAAGTTGGGTTGCTGTTCCTGTCAATCCACAAATCTAACTCGACACATATTGATGTTGCCAAACTCCCGCTGATGTTTATTATGAAATTCACAAGCAGAACAATGAGTTTGGATTGGCATTTGTATGTTTAAGCTCGTACAGTTTATTTGATTCTTTGAGAGAGGAAAGGAAAAAATACAATTGCACCTTGTCTGAATATCTCTTTTTTACATCTGTACGATGTTAAAAGAAGACTGGGTTTTTTTGCTTATTTGTTTTTGCAGTATATATTTACAATGGAATTGAGCCCTTTGCCGTTCTGCTGTTCTTGATAGACTTTGGCAGATTAAAAGAGATCTGGAAGGTTTCCACAATAATGTCAGAGACTAAGACAGCCTGACAACTGAGAAACATAATGCGCTTTAGCCTGAACATTCAAAATGTCTTTAACTGCTCCATTCCAGTACCTGAAAATGTTGGAGAAGTTTTTTGTTTAACCTCTAACTTCCAAAAATCTTCTACTAGGAAAACAGGGAAGATGAAGAAGTATAATTTCTAGTGCCATCTTAAGCAGTGTTAACACCCAGCTAAACCCATTGACTTCAATGGACTTAGAAGAATGTAACTCTGCTTCAGGCAGCACTGTTAAAGCTTCTAATATTTCTTTTTGAATAGTTCAGAGTGTTGTTTTTTAGCTCAGGAAATGTTTGGCTCCTTCTGCCTTACTTTTCTGTGTTATGTACAACTCTCATGATAATCAGCGTGGTGGGGCAGTGGGTTTCTCAAGGATGTAAGGTCAAAGAGAAGCACAGCTTACTCAAATATAATGTGCAGGCTGTAAAACTTTCAATGAACTTTAGAGCTTGGATGGAATCCACGTGATAAGGTGAGGTGGGGCACAGGAATTCTAAGAACAGTTCATATGCAGTAAAGTGTTTGTGGCAGGTTTATTACAAGCAGCGATTGTTTATCAGGAAGAAGGAAAGAATAACCAGTACCTTTTCATGAAATGATATGCAACATTGATGTTCTTGTATACATAGATTAATGCTTATGTCAGATTTTAACAAGCCTTTTCCCATCACCAGTGGTGGATCTACTATGAATAGGGTTGCCAACCTCCAGGTACTAGCTGGAGATCTCCTGCTATTACAACTGATCTCCAGCCAATAGAGATCAGTTCACCTGGAGAAAATGGCCACTTTGGCAATTGGACTCTATGGCATTGAAGTCCCTCCCCAAACCCTGCCCTCCTCAGGCTCCGCCCCAAAAAGTGGCAAAGAGGGACCTGGCAACCCTAATTATAAAACTAATGAAGCTTAAGCTTTAGGGCCTCTAATCCCAGAGGGGCCCTGAAGCAACTTTTTTTTTTAAATGAGTGAATTTTTCAACAAAATCAATGGAGTTTTTTTTAAGTGTTTGTTATTAAAATAAGGCTATTTTAGTGATAGAATCATAAGCCAATGGGTTGAAGTACTTAATATTGACCTTAGAATATGCTCTAATACCCATTTCATATGGCCTCAAAATGTCCCTGTAATTGGTCAAATATCAAAATTTTCTCAGGGGCTTGCAGCGCCCGAACCCCCAGCTGTATGGGCTCGCTGAGCTTGCCAGAATCTATTCATAGCCTACATTTTCACAGCTGGATCCTCAAATCCTTCGTTGGTGCGCGGCTTAATAGTTCTATAGCTCAGCCCATAGGCCAGAGCCAATCAGAATTCTCAATTCAGGCTGCACTCGTTTTGCTTGTACATTTTAGCACCGAAAATCAGATTTTCACCTCTTTCTCCTAATGAGCCCCCTCTGATAACCTTCTACCTCTCTATTACAGAATGAACCAATACATCTGCCATAGAACAACCCCATTGAAGAAGATAACAGCAGTTACACCCAAACCTCATTGCTGGTTGAGAAGGGGCTCCCATATCAGTTCAAGCTTCAGGGTCCCAAAAATGTAGGCCCACCTCTGCCTGTCACTTCAACAATGAGAGTGCTTCTGCACAGACATTCTAAGCATAGAAACAAAAGTGAATGCGGAAGCGTGCACACAGATGTAATATTCTTTGTTACTAGTCAAAGATCACATGGAACTTGGCCCTGACCTGGATGGCCCAGGCTAGCCTAATCTCGTCAGATCTTGGAGGCTAAGCAGGTGAACCCTGGTTAGTATGTGGATGGGAGACCACCAAGGCAGTCCGAGTTTGCTCTGCAGAGGCAGGCGATGGTAAAGGACCTCTGTTCATCTCTTGCCTTGAAAACTCTACTGGGTCACCATAAGTTAGCTGTGACTTGTCAGCCCTTTCTACCGCCATGGAACTTTGAGGTGGAGACATGACCTTCTAATGTTAACATTTAGATGGAAGGTGCTAAACATTTCTGAACCAAAATTCCATCCATCCTTATGTTAGTAACCTAATTGTGATATCTCTTAGAGCAATTATATGTGAATATAAGAGCTGTTTCTAATTTGTGAGCCACAAGAGAAAGTACTAATGTAGAAATGGAGTCTGCCATTACACAATAAGGGGAGAAAATGAATTCCTCACATGCTACTCACAAAAAATAGTATCTGGACCACTGGGACATTAACATTGTCATAGAGTACTTAATTGTCATGAGTACAAAACCAGCTCCGTAAAAATTAACACATTGGGGGGAGGGGGAGGATTGTGTTTATTATACGCAAACAAATTGCAGTTAAGATCCTGATTTTTAAAGGGGAGAATTTAAAATTAGAGCAAATTATGGCCTATATATCTTACAGCATGAATCAGTAACTATAAATAATGTCTCAGTACCTGAGGTCTGGTGCAGAGGCATAGTATGTGTGAGCCTTTCTGGACAGTGTGCAAACATGTACTGGCAAATGCCAGGTAGAAGAAATGTAAATGATCTCATGTATAATGCTAGATACCCTGACCAAGGGTAGAGCACATATTGTGTAAGCCATAAGAGCCCTCAGCATCATAGTCAACAATTGTTATCCAACCTATTCTCTTCAAACTGCAAAACTACCCTTGATGACAGCGGTTCCTGCTCACCCACACTCACCTGCAGCACCACCACCTCATTGGTGGGAGATAGGGTTGCCAGGTCCCTCTTCGCAACCGGCAGATTTTGGGGGTGGAGCCTGAAGAGGGTGGGGTTTGGGGAGGGGAGGGACTTCAATGCCATAGAGTTCAATTGCCAAAGCGGCCATTTTTCTCCAGGTGATCTGATTTCTATTGGCTGGAGATCAGTTGAATTAGCAGGAGATCTCCAGCTACTACCTGGCAGTTGGCAACCCTAGTGGGAGGGGAATGGCACCCACTCCTCCTTCCCACCTGCCACCTAGCTGCCAGAGGACAGGTGGGAGGGTTAGCTGCATCAGGGCATGTGGAGGTGCCTGGCTGCTCCATCCCTCCCCGACACTGGTAAGTTGGCATGTACACTTGTGTAATTGTATTCCTCTGTTTTGGGGGGTTGTATACCCTCCTCCTTCTTCTTGACTTTGCACTTTTCCTCTATTTCATCCCAAACAAGCCAACAGCGTGCTTACCGGGTGCGATTTGCTCCCTGGAGGTGGCAATGACCAGTTTTCAAGAGAGGAATCAGTGTTGGGATGAGGCTCTAGCATCCATTTCTCCCTGTCAGTTTCTACTCCTTGCAGCCCCCTCTACCTGAAGGCGGCCTCGCCCAGTCAAGACACCTGGCAGCGTCTTTTTTCCTTTCCAATTATGTTCCTGCTTCCTGATTTTATCAACATTGGGTGGATTTAAATAAATATTCATTGGAAATCTCACAAGCTGTGTGGCATTTTCACAACTCAGTCGCCTCTCAGGATTATAAATTGTGTTGGAACTTTACAAATTATCACCTTTAAATCGTGTTGGAACTGTACAATTCTGTGGTGTGTGGTTTTCTCCTCCGTGGAACTTGTTGGAGCCCTGTTTGATCTTTCTTCATGGACTCCTGCCTCTGGATTTGCATACCTTTCTACTTTAAAAAAACAACAACAACCAAGTTTGCTATAAAAAAAATTTTTCTTTCTTTCTCCATGTCCCCAATCTTCATATTTATGTATCCACAGGTGGGGCCATGTTGAGAGTTAGATATATTGATAACAATCCATGTATCAGGGGAAAGGCATAGAGACTTCTTTTTAATGAAAGCTAAGAATGTTATTTAATAAGCTGTTGCTGTTTAATATGTGATATATCATGATGGGTAGCCGTGTTTGTCTGTAGCAGTAGAAAAGAGCAAGAGTCTAGTAGCACCTTCAAGACTAACAAAATTTTTGGCAGGGTATGAGCTTTTGTAAGTCACAGCTTATACTGAAGAAGTGAGCTGTGACTCACAAAAGCTCATACCCCACCAGAAATTTTGTTAGTCTTGAAGGTGTTACTGGACTCTTGCTCTTTTCTACTAATATGTGATATGACTGACATTGAATTTTTGGTGTTCCAATTGTCCTAAACTTCTTCTTCCCTGTTAACATGGATCACCAAGGTAGAAAGGAACTGGACTGTCAATCAAGTAATCCAGATAGCTCTTGTATGTCCCACTGGTGATTAATTTCACAATGTGTATCTTTTTTAAAAGTTCTTGAGTGTTTAGGGGCTATTTGCTCTTGGATTAGATGTCATTTTGAGAATGTTCCATTTATTCTGGATCCATTTCACAATTGCTTTAAAAAATGTGCTCAAACAATGAGAACTGTTACGGCATCAAATTACCTAGCCACAAAATGTGAGTGTGATGTCCTTATTTACGTCACAGGAGATTTGATCAACTTTTCCTGGAGCTTATAAGCACAGAGCATCTTGATGCTGGCAAAGAGACAAAGCCCAGTCTAAAATATATCATGCAGAACAATAAGGATGTCCTTTTTCAGAGCAATGCATTACATTGACCACAGCCCCTCTCTTGTTTCTGAAATGTTGTTCTTCCCCATGAAACGCAATTAGTGTCTGCCTGGATTTGATGTTGGCATGAATTTCAGGAAGTGGCACAACAGTTTGCACATTTGTTAAGTCGTATGATATTTCTCATGATGAGCCTTCTGCGTGTCACAGACCTGGTTGACTGAGTCAGTTACAGCAGAAGCAAAAAAGAAATCTTGTGCCCCTTTCATGGCTAACAGATTGATTGTGAAATAAGGCATAAAAGTTATGTTGATAGAAAATCAGTGCTTAAGGAAGAGTCCACAAGACCCCAGATTGTTTTTGATTGACCAGTCCGTCTTTTTAAACACTCTCTGTGGTTCAAACGAGGAAAGCAGCAGGCCCCAAACTAGAGATCCTTAACAGCCAGCTTCAAGAACTCTGTGATGCCCAAGATTTCCCCTGCCAAACTAGCAGCCAGTGCTTTGAATGTTGACAATACTGAATACAGAATAAAGAAGAAGAGTTGGTTTCCTCTACCACTTAAGAATCAAACCGGTTTACAATCACCTTCCCCTCCCCACAACAGACACCCTGTGAGGTAGGTAGGGATGAGAGAGTGTGACTAGCCCAAGGTCACCCAGCTGGCTTTGTGTGTAGGAGTGGGAAAACAAATCCAGTTCTCCAGATTAGCTTCCACCACTCATGTAGTGGAGTGGGGAATCAAACCCGGTTCTCCAGATCAGAGTTCCTATGACATCCCAATGTCACTCCTAGTTACAAATCAAAAGTGATGTTATGATGTAGTTCCCCATCCCCCGCTTTTTGCTTTTGCTGGAGCAAATTGCCCCAGCAGGGCCTGGAGGCTGGGGCAGGAGCTTGTCCAGAGCCCCCAGGCAAATGGCAAGCCAAACACACATGTATGCATGGTACCTTTTATGCATTTATTGGTATATTATCCTGCTCTTACTGCACAATTTTCTACTTTTGTAATTCCATTTTCTGCATTGTTTGACATATTGTGTCTGATACTTTTTTTGCATTGTTTCTAATTTTTCACAGTGGGTAGCCGTGTTAGTCTGTTTGCAGTAGTCAAAAAGGGCAAGAGTCCAGTAGCACCTTAAAGACCAACAAAAATATTTTCTGGTAGGGTATGAGCTTTCGTGAGCCACAGCTCACTTCTTCAGAAAGCTCATACCCTACCAGAAAATATTTTTGTTAGTCTTTAAGGTGCTACTGGACTCTTGCCCTTTTTGACTATTTCTAATTTTTGTAATCCTAGTTCTCTTGCACTGTTTATTAGACGTCTCATGCTGCTTGATTGTATTGTTTTATGCTGTGTAATCCGCCTTGCATCTCACTGAGGAAGGCGGACTATAATAAAGTATACACACACAAATAATTGTCGATATGTCACTTTATGCATCTCAGACTTCAGCTGAAACCTCCCACCACAATAAATATATGAGTCTTGAAAATGCCACAGACCTCTTGGCTGTTTTTACTGTTAATCATGCTACTATTATTATACTGTGGTTGCAACAGGGCCCTCTTGATGTTATACTTAACTTTGCCCCACAGAGGTAATGAATGGTTGGACTGTCCATAATTTGCCAGATCTAAAATACCGACATTGCCTAGGATGGTGCGTTATTGTTTGTAAGATCATCTTAAGTTCACTGATGTAAACTGATTTCATGTTAGCTAACCTTGCGATGAAACTTAAAAACAGAAGGTGATAACATATGGCCAGTTTGGTGTGTAGTTCTTTTTTGTTGTTGTTTTACTGCGTGGACAAAAATGTGTGGAAGACCTTACATTATGAGTGGTAAATGTTAAGGTCTTTACCAAGTGATGAGATTTCTCTATATTTCTCACGTGGTTGAATGTATATATACTGTAGCTGAACTATTTTAAACAGATCAGCAAGGTAGAAAACATGTAAATAAAGTAAAACCATAATTCCTGGCTGGTGATATTGTACTCCCTGGACCGGCAGAATTTCAGATCTACCTTCTTAGGTCTAAGCTAGTCTTCTTTGCTTTTTCTCATGTATTCCAAATTTCACAGTTCTAAGGGCTCATACAGATGTGAAAATCATGCATAGGGTGGCCAGCTCTAGGTTGGGAAATACCTGGAGATTTTAGGATGGAGACTAGGGAGGGTGGGGTTTGGGGAGGGGAGAGACCTCATCAGAGTATAATGCCATAGAGTCCACCCTCCAAAGCAGCCATTTTTTCCAGTGGAACTGATTTTGGTTGCCTGGAGATCAATTGTAATAGCAGTTGTAAAATGTGCCAGCTGGTGATTGGCAACTCTATACATCTTAGTCCTTGATAAAATGCAAACTGTAGACCCATGCAGCCTCAATTTTCCTCAAGGCCATGCAAAGAGGAGAGTTTAACCACTCTTTCTCCTTAATCTGATGAAGGGATCTTTGGCTGTCAAAAACTTATATCCTAAAAACCTTGTTCGTCTGTAAGAAGCTACTGCAGACTAATATGGCTACCCACCCGAAAGTATATTTCACCTTTAAAATACTGAAAGCGGAGCCAGAGAGAATCGAACAAGAAAACGAAGGGGATGTTGAAAGTTTTATTCCCTGCATGGCCCTGAGACAAATGGAGGCCAAACAACATATATTTCATGAAGTTATACTGAAGTGTATTGTGTAAAGAGCCCTGACCTGGATAGCCCAGGCTAGCCTGATCTCGTCAGATCTCAGAAGCTAAGCAGGGTCAGCCCTGGTTAGTATTTGGATGGGAGACCACCAAGGAAGTCCAGGGTTGCTATGCAGAGGAAGGCACTGGCAAACCACCTCTGTTAGCCTCTTGCCATGAAAACCCCCAAAAAGGGGTCGCCATAAGTCGGCTGTGACTTGACGGCACTTTACACACACACATTGTGTAAAGAATGGGTGGGGGTGGGGGGGTTATATGCCATTCATCATTTTCAGTATGCATGGTTGCAGTTGTATAATTTTAAAACACATTTTTTCGCATTGTGGGATTAGTACACAGGTAAGTGTTAATAATATATTTTACAACGCTTTTTGATAAATTACAGTGAGTTGCGTCTGTTGCAGCTGGAGTCTTGTGGCACCTTAAAAGACTAATAGATTTATTGAAGCTTAAGCTTTTGGGATGACAGCCTCTTCATTCAATGCAGATAGAGAGCCCCTGGAGGGCAAATGGCAACTCTGTGAGGCAATTTACACCACAAAAATGGTACAGAGGGGAAGGATTAACTTCCCCTTGCCCGATGCTTGATCTGCATGTGTCCATCACACAACAGCTTGTCAACTCCCAAGCCAGCTTAAAGAAGTAAACTGGGAAAGTGTGTATACATTCCTAACTCCTAATTAAGAACTATTATCTGAAGAAGCTTATATGTATGACACAAAGCAATGACTGCCAAGAGAGATCAACCTCAGTACATAATAAACGTATTGATGCTTTTAAGAGAAACACCTTAGTTACATCTTGAAATACATAATATCTCTTGGATGTATCTACAAGAAATTCCTCATCCTTGTTTTTCTGATACCATCCCCTAAGCGGAGACAAACAAAACTTTTTAAAGTTTTACTTTAAACAGCCTCTCGTGTGCCACACAAAACCCTGAACCTTTTTTTTTTTTTTTACTTTTCATATTTTTTTCCTGAAGACCTGGAGGTTATCCCAGGGAGTATTTATTCATTATTTACTTAAAATATTTGTGGTCTCATGTTTCCCCAGGCAACTGAATCACAGAAACATATATCGAAGCCAGGGTGCCCCCCCCATGCAGATTTTTTAATCCATACAGGAGGACCACCCATAACTGTTAGATATGTGATAAGCCTCTGAACTCATTCAGCAGCTTTTCAGAGAGTTTCCTTCAGGCTGAGATATTAACAAGCCTGAAGAGATTAAATCAAGGCTTTTTCTAAATCTCAAAATAGACAATGTTCTGTTGATGGTGTTTCCATTTCCTATGAGTCATTGGGGCAAATTACCTTACAATATCAATATCAATCATTTATTGCGGTCAAAAGACTAGTTCAGCACAGACTTTAAAACTCTACAACATTCAATTTTCCCCCACATAAAATGTACAAATCCAGTATTATTTAAAATTCACACACTGCATAACAAACAGATATTAGTTCTGAAAAGGACTGACTAGTAAAATCATAAATCCCTGTCCTGCTCTGGGGTAAAAGTATGATTCAATTTGGACTTTCTGGTCAAATTACCTTACATGATAGTTCTATAAAGTGTTTCTGTAAAGCAAATAATATTAAGATATATACCCCCCATGGTATGCTGTAAGTTGCCTTTGAAAGCCTACTCAAGTGAAACAGAAGTGTGTTCTGGGGCATGGGAGGTGTTGGTCAAGACAGTGTCTTAGATCCACTAGAATTTTTCCAAGGATGGAAAATTGCTGCCTGTAGAATATTAATTCCTCACCTTCCCTTTCCCATGGTAGCCCAAAATATCCCCTGAAATCCTGTTCCTAGGGGACAGGAGACCCACTGTCACAGGATTTCATGGGGGGGATTTTGGGCAGCCAAGGGAAGTGAGAAGCATGAGAGTCATATTATCTAGGCAAAAATCCTTGTGATTATGGAAAAACTCTGGTAGATTTAAACTAGACAATCCCACAAGCCCCTGAGACACATGGAGAGCCCATTCCTGAAGGGGTGGCAGATCCGCAGCGACCACCTCCTCAGAGGCTTCCCGGCTGCCGTGGAGACAAAAAAAGACTTTAAAAAAAATAGAACAATGGGGGAAATGCCCCATTGCATAAAGCGAGGCTGTGTCACCAAATTTTTTTTAAAAAAGGCACAGCCATGCTGCTGTTTGAGGGCGTGTTCCTGGGGCAAACGGGGTTAGGAAGCTTCCCAAAGGCAGCTCCACCCCTGGGAATGCCCCCCACACTGGCATGGAAGCTGGCGGATCCTGGATGCTGGCATGTTTGCCCCCGTACCGGCACCTAATGAGCTTCCCGCCTTCAGGAATGGGCTGGGAATCACCTGTGTGGCTTTGGTTCTTGTAGGTTATCCGGGCTGTGTGACCGTGGTCTTGGTATTTTCTTGACGTTTCGCCAGCAGCTGTGGCAGGCATCTTCAGAGGAGTAACACTGAAGGACAGTGTCTCTCTGAAGGACCTGTGTGGCTCTTGTGTGGCCCACGTTGCACATTGCTTGACATTAAAATATGTGCTAGAGCTGTCATGATATTATTTCTGGTGTGCATTTGAGCAGACAGGCAAATTATGACAATTGTAACAAGGAAAAAGGGGAAATTACAAAAAAAAATGCTATTACTTGCTTTGCTTTATGGACAGCTGCAAATCTGTTGGTATTATTTATAAGTTGTGGGCCCTAACTAGCTTTCAGCTAGCCATTGTCTCTCAGCCTAATGTGCATCACAAGACAGATAAAATGAACCAAGGCTATGTTAAAATCTATCCTGAATGTTTGATTTGGAGAAGGAAAATGTAAAATAAAATATACCTGACTACATTAAGTTTTCAGACCCTGAACTCCTAACTACCTTGGGAATGGAAGCTGAGACTGCAGGGTAAATATTTCAAACAAGTACGTTTACAGAGACTAGCAACACAGAAAATTAACAGCCTAAAGCCATATTTATTTATTTATTTATTTATCTATTTATTTATTTAAGGAATGTATATGCTGCCTCTCCAGGATCTTGCTCAAAGCTTACAAGTAACAACAGTATCATAGAATCATCATAAATTATTGATATTAAAACAAGCCATTAAAAACAGGTCAGGGTGCATGAAAGTCCAGGGCAAATGAGTCACATGTAAAAATTAGTAGATCCCAGATGGGGGTAAGCATATTGGATTATATGAAAGGCATCCTGACAGCTAACAGGGACATCATTATTAAGAAACCAAAGATAATATATGGCAGCGGAGAGCAGATCAGTGAAATAAGTTCAGTTACAGTGCCTCCTTCCAGTTATGCAAAGACTTTTTTCAAGAGATGTCCCTTTACATATTCACCTAAATGCCAGCAAGGAGAAATATGGGCTCACATACTGGGGGAGCTTATCATTGAAAGGTAGAGAAGAAAATAAAAGAATCAAGGTAGAATGGTGTTGCAGGGTACACCAAAAAGAGAATTGTTAAGTACTAACACATAGCTCTAGGTCTTTTAGAGCATACATGTCCATTCATACACTGATATAGACCCAATGTGGTGATGGTGTTAGATGATGATTAAGGAGACTTTGGTTCAAATCTGCCTTTTACTATGAAGGTCACTGGGCAGCCTGGGGCTACCTGCTCTCTCCTATCTCACAGGGTTGTTGTAAGGAGAAACCAGTGTGGTATAGAGACCTGGGGCTAGTTGCTCCCTCAAAGCCTTACCCTACTTCACAGGGTTGTCGTGAAGAGAAACCAGTGTTGTGTAGCAGTTAGAATATCATACTAGGATCTGGGAGACCCAGCTTTGAATCTCCACTCTGCCATGTGTGATCTTGGGCCAATCTAGGGTTGCCAACCTCCAGGTACTAGCTGGAGATCTCCTGGTATTACAACTGATCTCCAGCCGATAGAGATCAGTTCCCATGGAGAAAATGGCCGCTTTGGCAATTGGAATCTATGGCATTGAAGTCCCTCCCCTCCCCAAACCCCACCCTCCTCAGGCTCTGCCCCAAAAACCTCCCGCCAGGGGCGAAGAAAGACCCAGCAACCCTAGGCCAATCAGCCTAACCTACCTCATAGGGCTTTTCTGAGGATAAAATGGAGGAAAGGAACATAAGAACATAAGAAAGGCCCTGCTGGATCAGACCAAGGCCCATCAAGTCCAGCAGTCTGTTCACACAGTGGCCAACCAGGTGCCTCTAGGAAGCCACTAACAAGACGAGTGGAGAACAATGTGAACCACCAAGGCAGCCACTTTCTCCAGGAGAACTGATCTCTGTATTATGGACATCAACTGTCAAATCTGGGAGATCTCCACCCCATCCAGCAGTTGTCAACCCTACCAAGTGGCCATTTTCAAGCAGGTTGCTTTGTTACATTTTCCATGCAGAAAAGTGTTTCTTTTATCATATCAATGTTTATCTTTGTGTGCAAAGTGCCAACAAGTTGCAACTGACTTATGGCAGTCCCAGCAAGGGGCTTTCAAGGCAAGTGAGAAGCAAACGTGGTTTTGCCATTGCCTTCTTCTGCACAGTCTTCCTTCACTATCTCCCTTCCAAGTACTGACCCTGCTTAGCTTCCAAGATCATGCTACAACATCCCACCTTCTCTCCCATAAATGTATATAGCTTGTCTCATAACTGTAAGCAGCTACAGGTTTGTGGAAATACTTACTTTATAAGTGTGTTGATGGGCTATATGGCTTTTAGGAGTAATCTTTTTCTCATGTACTTCCTTATATTGTAACAAGCATGCATATATACACATATATACATATATACACATAAGCACACATATACAACCCATAAAGAAACATTAATTAAAAAATTAAAACAAGAAGGAGGGATAATCGAGGGAATAGCAGGCAAAAGAAAAAAGTTCACCCGCTGACATAAGTCACTGATATAAGGGGATAGATGACTTCCATGGGGAGGGAGTTCCATAATCTTGGTGCCATGACCAAAAAGACCCTTTCTCAGATTGCCGACTACCTAATCTCAGAAGGTGGGAGAACCCAAAGCAGGGCCTTGAATGATTACCATAGTGGTCAGGTAGATTCATAAGGAAGTAGGCAGTCCTTCAGGTATGCTGGTCCCAATCAATATAGGGATTTAAAGGTCAACACCAGTGCCTTGAAATTGGCCCAGAAACGAATTGGGCACTAGTGTAGATGGGCCAAGGCTGACATGATATTGTCCCTATGACCCAATCCAATCAACATCCTAGCTGCAGCATTTTACATCGATTGACATTTCTGAACAATTTTAAGGACAATTTTTAATTGCAGCAATCTAATCTAGATGTTACCAGGGTATGCATCACAGTGGTTAGACCTTACCTGTTCAGGAAAGACCACAGCTGCCTAACCACTTGAAGCTGCTAAAAAGCACTTCTGGCCACAGCTACAACTTGCTTATCCAGCAGTAGGTTTGGGTCCAAGAACACCCTCAAGCTATGGACACCCTCTTTCAAGGGGTGTTTGACCTCTTCAGAACAGGTGACACCTTAGGCTTGTGTCAGACATTCCACTTACCAGTAGCACTTCCATCTTGTTGGGATAAACAACAGTTTATAAACTCACGTCCACTCAAAAACTGCCTCGAGAAACCAATTCAGGGTTTTTACAGCCTCCCTGGGATCAGCCAGAAGCAAGAGATAGAGCTGAATGTCATCTTGCATAGTTGTGACAATCCAGCCCAGATCTCCAGATGACATCACCCAGTGATTTTATGTAGATGTTAAAGAGCATAAAGGACTGAACGGAACCCTCCAGTATTCCTTAGGTCAAAGAAGAAGAAGAAGAGTTGCTTTTTATATGCCGACTTTCTCTACCACTTAAGCGAGACTCAAACCAGCTTACAATTACCTTCCCTTTCCCTCCCTATAACAGACACCCTGTGAGATAGGTGGGGCTGAGAGAGTGTGACTAGCCCAAGATCACCCAGCTGGCTTCATGTGTAGGAGCTGGGAAACAAATCCAGTTCACCAGATTAGCCTCCACCACTCATGTGGAGGAGTGGGGAATCAAACCACCGCTCTTAACCACTACACCAATCTGGCCAAGGAGGTGAACAGAAGTCCCCCCAGCACCCTCTTCTGAAACTTATTTTCTAGGTAGGACAGAAACCAACTCAAAATGGTACCTCCCAGTCCCAACTCCAAAAGGCGGTCCAGAAGGATACCATGATCGATAGAATCAAAATCCACTGAGAATCAGGAGAATCAATAGGGTTGCATCCCTCTCCTTGAGCAGGTCATCCACCAGGGTGATCAAAGATGTTTCAGTCCACATCTAGGCCTGAAGCCAGACTGGAAAGGATCCAAATAATTCACTCCATCCATGAAATCCTGGAGTTCCACCACCAGTTCCATCCGCCACCTGCCCAATTACCATGGTCAAGAATGGAACATTCCAGATTGGTTGATAATTATTTAAATCTCCCAAGTACATGGTAGGTGTCTGTAGCAATTAACACACCACCATCTACAAGAACCAACACCGGGGGCTACCACCCCCTCTCTCAAGAAGGCATTTGCTACCTCTAAGACTCAGTCAGCTGCCACCACCCCAGCAGATTTAAGCAACCAGGAAGGGCAAGGGTCATAGGAGGTGGTGGGCCTCAAGCATCCAAGGATGATCATTTATGTATTTTCTATGCACAATATTGTAATTTAATATATTTGGGGGTTGTTTAGTTTTTGCTCAAAGCAAGTATACTCTGTGTATTATTGTTTAGACTATAAGACAGTAACCAAGTTTGGTAATGGTGGTGGTGAAAAATGCTACCAACCTCATAGGGTTTTCAAGGCAAAAGACGTTCACAGGTGGTTTGCCATTGCCTGCCTCTGCATAGCGACCCTGGACTTCCTTGGTGGTCTCCCTTCCAAATACTAACCAGGGCCAACCCTGCTCAGCTTCTGAGATCAGATGAGATCAGGCTACCCTGGGCTATACAGGTCAGCTCTTGGTAACAGTAGTCAGGTAAATACTGCAAGTAGTTTAAGTTTCTCATAAAAATAATTCCAGGGGGAAGTTTTTGCATGCCTTCCAGTGCTTTAAGCATTTGCATCCCTGGATCTGTTCCCAGGCACAGTCTCCTCTAAAATGTTCTTATTTACCCTCGCCCTAAGGCCAGTGTTCCTCCAACTTTTGATAATCGAGTCACATTTCACAATCTAAAAATGGGAGGCACTCTTTGTTCTTACAACTGAGAGCCACACACAACTTGTGTTCCTGTGTTCAGTCAGGTTTCAAAGGGGTAAAAGAAGACTTTTGTTATTTAATTATTGTGGCGCATTAGAAGTTGTCTCATGCATGTCTTAAGCATAGACCAGTGGGGGGGGGGGGATGGAAGTGATACATCTAAAAATAAGAATGACATCCAAATAAATGAATAAACAGCAGTGAAAGAAGAAGTACCCGACAAAATCAGGCACTGAATTCAGAGGCAATATAAAAACACTGAACTGTGCATTATAATGTCAGTGATTTCAGTATGACTTTTTCTTTACTTTGCAATGGATTTGCATTGGGGCTCTGTGCAAGAGCAATCGATTCCTCAGACAAATTTGCTTATATCTGCTTGGACCCTAGAATGGAGTTACATTACTTTAAGTCCTACAGATCCCATTGTGTATGGATCACAAATGCTGTTATGGTTCCTTAGGCACACATCAGAAGATCTATATGGTAATAACAAGGTGGACTGATCTCTATCGCCTGTAGATCAGATGTAATAGTGGGATATCACCAGCCATAACCTGGTGATAACCTGGTGATAACCAAAAGTAAAGCAACTCAGGCTAATCTATTTAATCTATTAAATCTTATTTTTCAATGATGACAAACAAGCCTCTACAATAACTGTGGTTCATACACAAACAAACCAAGGTCACATGTGACAAAATAATACAAACTTGTGACCTTGGTTTGTTTGTGTATGAACCACAGTTATTGTAGAGGCTTGTTTGTCATAACTGAAAAATAAGATTTGATAGGTTAAATAGATTAGCCCAAGTTGCTTTATTTTTGGTTGTACTATATATGAAGCAACTATAGTTCCACCTCTTTCAATTTTGTATAATTTGGAGGTTGGCAACCCTAGTTCGGGTGGGCAGTCATATTAGTCTGCAGTAGAAGAGCAGGAGTTGAGTCCAGTAGCCTTAAAGACCAAAAAGATTTCCAGGCATAAGCTTTTGATAGGCAAGATGTTCTTCAGACATCTTGTTGGTCTTTAAGGTACCGTTGGACTCAAATCTTGCTCTCCATAGATAGTCTCAGTTTCAAAGTGAGAAGAAGAAGAAGAAGAAGAGTTGTTTTTATATGTCAACCTTCTCTACCACTTAAGGAAGAATCAAACCGGCTTACAATCACCTTACCTTCCCCCTCCCAACAGACACCCTGTGAGATAGGTGGGGCTGAGAGAGCTCAGAGAGTCCAAAAGAAGTGGAAGTAATCTCAACAAAGTTTCTTATTTTTCTCATTAGGAATCTGCCTTGTTTCTTCTAAGGCTAATTCTGTGAGACCACATGCTTTACCGCTGCACCACCCTGTTTTATATTAATAAAATATTCAATCATTTCAACAACAAAGCATGGTGTTTCATAGCTCAGTGCAGTCCTAACACTTGCAACATAGGTGAGAACCGGCAACAGGACCAGCAATTCAGTGCTTGGCACTTCAAATCAACAACGTTTCATAACTATCAAGGATGGGCAAATGGCATCCACCCTTCCTTATCCTTTCTACCCTAAGGGCAGGGCACCAGACGTGGCTAATTGGCAAATTGCCTCAGTTGACTCATACTCTGTCTCCTCTTTTATGCTGTGGCAGCAAAAAGCCAGAATCTTGGCCAGATTGACAAGGTGAAATGAATGAAGACATTAAAAAGAAAAGTAAATCAAGGGTTTAACTCACCAATCATTGTCTTAAGACACTCACCATTGTTTTTGGTCACTATCATCCAGGGGTCACTGAGGCCAATGGATTTTACTTCACCTATACAAGTTTGACTAGCTCAACAGCTGTCCTCCATTGTCAGCCTGCAAGAACAACCTGATCTCTTCTGCAACTGGTTTTTCTTTAATGAACCTGTCATACAGAGATCAGTTGTAATAGTGGGAGATCTCCAGCCACAGCCTGGAGGCTGAAAACCCTAGCTATCACCTTCCTTCATAGAAAGGTTCATCAGGCTCTTGATCTTCTCAGTGGCCTTTCTTGATCCTTTTCAGTTCCCTGTTGTGTTGATGAGATGATCACAACTCCACCCAGTATTGTCACTGTGGCCACACCATTAATTTGCATTATGAAAATTATTCATGTTTTACTACTAGAGCAGGCAAAATATTTTAGAAAAGCTAAAATTGTTTTTCTTATTCCTCTCTTTCTTCTTCGCAAATGGATCTAAGGTCTTTTATGCATGGCTGCTTTTTCCTCTCGCAGTCAGCCCTCCGATGGACTTCGGGTCTTTGTGTTGATTGTGTGTGTAAAGTGCTGTCAAGTCGCAGTCGACTTATGGTGACCCCTTTTTGGGGTTTTCATGGCAAGAGACTAACAGAGGTGGTTTGCCAGTGTCTTCCTCTGCAACCCTGATATTCCTTGGTGGTCTCCCGTCCAAATACTAACCAGGGCTGACCCTGCTTAGCTTCTGAGATCTGACGAGATCAGGCTAGCCTGGGCCATCCAGGTCAGGGCTTGTGTTGATTATGCATGCCATTTCCGACCATCAGAAGTCACCTCGCTCTCCCTCTGCATTTCCCCGAGTTTTGCCCATGTTTTCAGAGACCTTTTTTATCTTGAATTTGAAAATGTAGGCAAAATGCGTGGAAAAGCAGGGGGAGAGTGAGCTGACCTCTGACGGTCGTAACCAGCATGAATAAACAAAACAAAGACCCGAAGTCATCCAAGGGGTGACCATGGGGGAAACAGCCATGCATAAAAGACCTAAGAAAGAAATTCGTCATATCCTGTCAGAATGATTGACAGAATTCTTCAGGATGCGGCATTAGCACATGTAAACTGAAAACATGCTTTCCCCAAATTACTTATTTATCTTGGTTTCCCCATTTATCTATGGAGAGCCAGCATGATGTAGTGGTTAAGAGTAGTGGTTTGGAGCGGTGGACTCTGATCTGGAGAACAGGGTTTGATTCCCCACTCCTCCACATGAAGCCAGGTGGGTGACCTTGGGCTAGTCACACACTCTCAGCCCTACCTACCTCACAGGGTCTCTGTGGTGGGGAGGGGAAGGGAAGGTGATTGTAAGCCGGTTTGATTCTTCTTTAAGTGGTAGAGAAAGTTGGCATATAAAAACCAACTCTTGTTCTTCTTGGTACAGTTTTTACCAGTGCAGCCTGACAATGGGGAGAGTTTTTAATATTTTGGTCTTGGTCTGCCAAGATAGATGCAGACAACCAACCATATTTTAAATCTCATGATTTGGCTATTTATGTGAGATGTCAAAAACAATGAGGCATCTAAAGCACGTGGGAGGCTACAATACCTTTGCTGGAGTCATGCTTTCAGACTGGTGGGCAATTAATTGTTCAGAAATCTCAGTTACTAAACCATTTTAGAGCTAATGGCAGAAACTGGTTGAATCGGAAAGTTGAAAAATGAACCTAAATAGAATCCAAATTTATAATAGATTGACTCACTGATATCACATTTGAAAATGAACAAATCATTCCCTGGAACCAAAGCGATTCTACCTCTTGGGGCTTGTTGAAACCTGAGCATTATTTGGCATCCTTGAAGACCTGTCTGGGCGGGCGGGCGGGCTTTGGGGTGGGGACCAGGTTGACACAATGTCAAGAGGATTAACATGATTATATATTTAGTGTCCTGACCTGGATGACCCAGCCTATCCTGATCTTGTCAGAAGCTAAACAGGTTCAGTTCTGATTAATACTTAGATGGGAGACCACCAGGGATGTCTAGGACTGCTATTCAGAAGTGGGCAACAGCAAACCATCTCTGTTCATCTTTCACCTTGAAAAAGCTACAGGGTTGCCATAAGTCAACTGTGACTTGATGGCACTTCCCACCACCATTTATTCAGCTATTGCTTTATGACTAGGGCTGCTAGTCTCCAGGTGGGGACTGGAGTTCTCCTGGAATTACACCTGGACTCCAGACTGGAGAGATCACTTACCTGGGAGAAAACAGCAGCTTCAAAGGGGGGCATTATACCCTGCTGAGGTCCCTCCCTCCCCTAAATCCACTTTCCCCAGGCAACATATATCTCCAAGAATTTCCTAACCCACTGTTGGTAGCCCTGTTTATGACTAATGTCATTCACTATGAGATTTTGGGACAGGGTGGGTTATTACGGGCACTGGTGGACAAATAAATAAATAAATGATGATGCCAGTTCTTTTGTATGCAACAATGGGGGGAAATTATTAGATGCCCTAAAGTGAAATTATCTTTTAGTGGAGTTGATTTTATGGTCAAAGGAACTGCTTCATAGATCCTCAGTATCACTGAGACGTCATATTGATTTAGTACAGTGATCCCCACTCCTAATGTTTTCAAATGTGCTGCTTTTTCCCATTTGCAGGATCTTTCACTTTATGTACGTATATAATGATCAGCCTCACATATGGTGCAACAAAGGGGTTATTTGATATAGAAGTCCCAGTTGTATCGTCCACCGATACTGGCAATTTTCTTCCCTAATGGGAAAAGATTCACTCCATGCCATGGACAATCACAGCAGATCGCATTCAAACTGGGACGTCCCCCCCTCTGGTTTACTCGTGTATCAGAGCTGAGAAAGAGATCACTCTTTTAGGCTGAATTGGAGCTGATGAACAAGAAAGTGAGCTGCGAATTATATCCCAGTCTGAATCTTTCCCTGAATTTGCTAGGTGGCTTTAGGTGAAAATCCAAAAGATGGTATAGAGAACCATGGCTCACTGAGAAGTCAGCAACTCCAGTCCCCTGGGCCAAATGCTGACTCCCTTCAATAACTTCAGCCTGCCTATAGTTTCCTACCAAGAAGGGAAAGAGGGAAGGGGAATTAGTGCTGCTTTACTAATGGTTATTACCTTTTAACAAGCAGGGAACCCGCTAGGACTTGCAGGGGCTCACTTCATTTCCCCCTGTATCCCCTTCTCCGTACTATTTCCTCTTTCTCTCCTCCTGGCAGCCCCCATATCTTCTCCCCTTTCCCTGCTTCCTCTTCTCCTTCCAACTCACCAATTAACCTTTCTTGTATCTGCCCCCCATATTCAGCTTTATTTACTACTTACTTCATTTATACCCCAACTTTCTCCATAGTGGGGACCCAGTGCTGCTTACATCATTCTCCTCTCCTCCATTTGATCCTCACAACAACCCTGTGAGGTAGGTAAGGCTGAGAGTGTGTGACTGGCCCAAGTTCACCCAGCAAGCTTCCATGGCAGAGCGGGGGTTCGAACCTGGAGTCTTCCAGATCCTAGTCCAACACTCTAACCACTAAACCACACTGGGTCTCCATTACTACTTCTTTCTGACAAGTGAAGCTTTACCTAGTGGAAAGGCAAACTGTCTCTCTTCTATTTTTACCTGTCATGCCACTGTTAAAGGCACGAGGACCCTGCCAGAAAAGTAGCACTTTTGTGCTATTATTCCCAATTTTTTCCCTCTTAGTCTCGGACTTTCCTATGTTTTAAATCAAAGGCTTTATAATGGGAAACTTCTAGTCATATAAATAGATCAAAATGTTTTTCTTGCCATCAAAGTTTTGAGACGAGGTACAATTTAGACTGTCAGCACGGATAATGGGTAAGGCTTGGAGCTGATTTTAAAGCAGATAAAAAAGACATTAGGATGGTCCAGGTTGTTCTAATAACTGAAATATCAGGGCTTCAAAGAATTATGCAGTGAAGGAGTTGAAATTCTGAAGTCTTCATTCATTTGGGCTCTATTTCCAAAAATAAAACTGGTGTCTTTGCTGCCTTGAAACCATTTATAGTAGTATTAGTAGAAGAATATGAAATATGTAGTTTGCCTCATTTTCTTAATTGACACATTTTGATACATTATTGGATGGTTTTCTTCCTTACAGGTCAGTATGTGAAAATGCTGCATGGCTTCCTCCTGTCCTTTTCGGGTCTGTGGCTCCGTATCAAGTTTTTTCTACTTCATAGCTGCCTATCCATCTTCAGTCCATTCATTGCCTCACAATTTTTTTCTTCCTCTATGCCCCCTCCCCAAAAAAACTAGCCCAGAGTTCATTTTCTGTACAACCAAACGAGAGTCCCCAAACACCAGGGATTAGGGAATGATTTCTCTCTGGTGTTTCCAGAGAGAGCTAACGTTGAGTATTTCTCTCCCTTTCTCTCTCTCCAGAACTGAAGCAACGAGAGTGCCTCTGTTTCAGAGAGGCTTTGGGGGAGGCTCTTGAGGAGCGTCTCCTGAGAATATGGTGTGTGTGTCTTTGTGTGTGAGTGTGAGAGAGAGAGAGGAAATGTCATGAAGCGTGTATTTGCTCTTTGAGCCAAATCAGTCATTCGGAAACACAACTGCAGAGTGGATTCTTGACTGAGGCACAGTGGAGAGAATTCTGATGGGACTTGCTATTCCAGCGTCCTTCCAATCTCACCTCATCACTGCCAACTTGGTGTCTATGAGGGTCTTTCACAGCTGCAGCGGCACTGCCTTTGCACTCCTCGCATTCACCTGGCTTCCTGTGACCCTCACTGACTCAGCTAAGAGTCTGGGCATTATACTGACCCCAGTATGATTGTTGGAGCAAGAAGTTAATTTCACTTTTAAAAAAATGCTTGGTTTCAGGTAGCCAGCTCAAAGTTGACTCAGCCTTCCATCCTTCGGAGGTCGGTAAAATGAGTACCCAGCTTGCTGGGGGTAAAGGGAAGATGACTGGGGAAGGCACTGGCAAACCACCCCATAAAACAAAGTCTGCCTAGTAAACGTCGGGATGTGACGTCACCCCATGGGTCAGGGATGACCCGGTGCTAGCACAGGGGACCTTTACCTTTACACATCAAGGCTAGACTATTGCGATCCACTGTACATGGGTCTGCCCTTGAAGACAATGCATGAACTCCAGATAGTGCAGAACTCTGCAGCTAGGCAAAGTGTGGTTATCACAGTTATTCTGCAGTTATTCCATTGGTTACCATGTGGTTCAGTTCAAGGTTCTAGCTACTATCTATAAAGTTCTAGAAAGCCTAGGGCCCACTTATCTACATGTCTGTCTCTCTCAACATGCTCTGCTGAGACAGCTTTGATCATCTGAGCAAAGCCTTCTGAAGGTGCCACCTGTGAAGGGGTAAGCTCAACAGCTGCCCATACCCAAGCATCCTCTGTTGCAGCCCCCGCCTGGTGGAATGGCCCGTCGGCCAAGGTCACGCTTTTTGCAGAATGTGTAAAACAAAACTGTTCAGGAGAGATAAAGAAAAACAGAAATCTGCGAGAAGGGTGTTTTCTACAATAGGGCTATCGTTTTAATTGCCTACAAAAATTCTAGACAGATTTCACTGCACTGCTTATTGGATGCAATATATTTCATTGTCCTCACTGCGAAATCCAGCTGATGGGATGTATTATGCTGTTTTTGTTTTGTTGTTGGTTAATTGTGTGATCCACTTTTATTACATTGTTCATTATATGTATTGTACCCATCTTCATTACATTGATTTTATAACTTTGTAATCCTCTTTGAATCTCAAGGAGAAAGGTGGAGGATAAAGGAAGGAAGAAAATGTTCCTGAATGATCATGAGGGGCTTGACTTTTAGCTGCAGCTATGCAAGAATGAAAACTTGCCTGCTTATACTGATATCAGCCTGCATACAACCCAATCCGAAAACCATGCAAACTTGAATGTTAATTCCACTGAATTTAAAGGGCTTGCTTCTTTGGAATTTAGGAAATTAGGCAGAAGATGACTCAAAAAAACGGGTATAAATTAAGGGCAGAAAGGTACCAGCTGGACATTAGGAAGATTTTTTTTTTACAGTAAGAGTAGTTCAGCAGTGGAATCTGCTGCTCAGGGAGACGGTCAGCTCCCCCTCTCTGGCAGTCTTCAAGCAGCGGCTGGACAAACACTTGTCAGGGATGCTCTAGGCTGATCCTGCATTAAACAGAGGGTTGGACTAGATGGCCTGTATGGCCCCTTCCAACCCAATGATTTGATAAACTGTGTTTTGGGTTGGTAGCAAAGTACCATGGTTGTGTGGCTAAAGTGTTAGATTGGTGGTGGAAAGTGCCGTCAAGCCACAACCAATGTATGGTGACCCGGGAGGGTTTTCAAGGCAAGAAAGGAACAGAGGTGGTTTGCCATTGCCTGCTTGGCGGTCTCCCATCCAAGTACCAACCAGGGCTGACCCTGCTTCTGAGATCTGTCAGGATCAGGCTCAACTGGGGCCGGGTCAGGGCAATATCTGTATCTTAGGTAAGCATATTCAAAAGCAAGTCCCACTGAGTTCCACAAGATTTCAGTCCTAAACGTTCCTAAGAGGAATTATGTTTCCTTGAACTCAGCAGTACTTATGGGCCAATTAATAAGCCTGGACGATTAGTAAAGGTTCTATCCTGCTCAGAGGAAGATTGCCAGGGTTCAGACCTGCAGCTGTGCTTTAGTAGCTTTCTTTGCATCCTGAAAGTGTTCAGGATGAACTTGCGAAACATGCCCTGCGCCCTGCTGACCCGACTCTGTAGCCGAAAGCACCAAGGCAGGAGCCACTTCAGGAGCTGACCGCCGGAGCTCAGACAGACATTCTTGGATGGGGAACAGGATCGAGCAAGAGGTCGGGGGTGGGGGGTGGGGAGCCGCAACCTGAGCTGTTTCCAACGCGCCCCTGCCTTAGCCTCTCAGAGGAGAAACAGCCAAAGGAGCAGGGTAAGGTTGGTCGGCAGGACTGACCCGGGCGTTGCAGGGCAGACCCTCGGGCGCTCGCTGGCCGTCCAGCCCAGCCGGCCTCCCCTTTGGTCCACGCCGGCATGGTGTCTCTGGACCGGACCTGAGCCACTCCTTGCAAGAAGATAATTCACAGTGGGTAGCCCTGTTAGTCTGTCTGCAGTAGGAGAAAAGGGCAAGAGTCCAGTAGCACCTTAAAGACTAACAAAAATATTTTCTGGTAGGGTATGAGCTTTCGTGAGCCACATATTTTTGTTAGTCTTTAAGGTGCTGCTGGACTCTTGCCCTTTTCTACTACTGTGTGAGCTGTGGCTCACAAAGCTCATACCCTACCAGAAGATATTCGTGTTCGTCTTGAAGGTGCTATTGGACTCTTGCCCTTTTCCATCCTTGCTAGAAGGCTCCCTTCGAGCTCATACCCTACCAGAAGATATTTGTGTTCGTTAGCTCACGAAAGCCCCTACCCTACCAGAAGAGATGTTGGTTCGTCTTCAAGGTGCCACTGGCCTCTTGCCCTTTTCCATCCTTGCGGGTAGGCTCCCTTCGAGCGGCAGCCGACCTCGCCTTGGCCTGGCACCGCACGCGCGGCCGAGAGAGGAGGGCATCTCTCCACGGGACGCCGCCACCCCCTTCTGGAGCCCCGCCAGCCTCCTCGGGCTTCTCCCTGGCAGGAGCTGCCCGGTCTCCCGGGGGAGGGGAGGGAGGGGAGGGGAGGGGGGTCGCCCCCTCGGCCGGGCTTCCCCAGCGGCGCGGGCGGGGGCGAGGGGGCGTCCCGGTCCCTGCCCCCCCCCCCCGCCTCGCCGGCGCGCCTTTTAGGAGCCCGGGCGGAGGAGGCTCGGCGTGGCCGGGCATGGCTGGCCGCTTGGCCGCAGGAGCAGCCTGAGCGCGCCGGCAGCTGCACGGGCAGCGCGCCGCGGACCCCCTCTGCGCTCCCCGGGCGGACCCCCGCGCTGCCCCCAGGCGCCTTCTCCCCCCAACCACCCACCCCCGAGCTCCCCCGCCTGCCTCGACGCCTTCCCGCCGCCCCCCCCCCCATCGGCTGGGGATGCGTCTCTCGGCAGCGGCGCCCAACTTCTCCCGGGATCGCCTTGGTAAGTCCGGGGAGCGGGGAGGCGCGGGAGCCGGGGCGGGCGGGCGGGCGGGCGGGCGGCGCTGGGGGGTCGCGACGGGGGGTCTCAGACGGGGAGATGCCCGGCGGAGGAGACCGAAACGCCGGGAGAGGGGCCAAGGAGAGAAGCCCGGGCTCTCTCGGCGAGGCCCGGAAAGGGGGGAGGGGCTCGAGGGAGACGATCCTCTGCACATGCTTAGAGGCAGGCTTCCGGGGTGGAAGGGCGGGATCGCTGCCGAGGGAGCCGCTGCTGGCTTTCCGACGGGGCCCAAAGCGGCTCGCGGAAACTTCTGCAAACATCTCACCCCGGGGGGGGGGGGCGGGGGGGTTCTCGTCCGGCTCTCTTCCACTTGGGAAATGTTTAATAGCGCCGTTGGGGAGTTTTCTCCGTGCGTCGTTTGCTTACTGGAGCTGCTGACTAGGGAGAGTGCCTTCACTGAATTTAAATCTTGCTTAAACTTAAAAAAAAAAAAAAGACATTTTATCTTTCAATCCTGAGCTGCAAGTTCAAGTTAACAAATAAAACTCAAGGAGAAGCTTTCTAAAAGAAAACTCAAAAAGGTTTTCTCTCTCTCTTTCTCATAACTGTGGCCTTGGCAAATTAACAGGCGGGCATGGAGTAAACTCTTTCCTCTGCGGCTGACACTATGAATTATATAGTGTATTTCGATGATGTTGGCTTCATACATGATTTCATTTATGTGAACCTTAAGCGTTGCCTGTTTGGTCCCTCTAGTCCTGAGCTGGCCAGTTGTTTGAGAGTTCTGGAAGAACATGCCTCTGCTCTCTTTGTCCCAGAGAGGATATATAAGTTGATGAGCACAGTTTGTGATGCAGTAGCTAGCTGGAAAGTGCGTGCTCAAGATCTCTTTACACCGATTAGTTACGCTGTTAAACAGGCTTCTCCAACATCACGTTGGCTAAAGCCTGGTAAAAAGGTAGTCTCCCTCCCTACCAAACCACATGCAGCATTTGAATCCTATTTATGGGAGGAGGAAGATTGCTAATGCTACATGAGTGATGGCAAACATAGAATGACGAGGTGGTAGTTACTCCTGGTAGCAGGAGCTCTTGGTTACTCTTGCATACTCTTGAGAGCGCACAAGTGTTTGAATTACTTGAGACAGAAGCGAAGCTATTCTTTCTTCAGTTAACAAAAAAATAAAATCAAACTGCCATGGATAGGGTTGCCAACCTCCAGGCACTGGCTGGCGATCTCCTGCTATTACAACTGATCTCCAGCCGATAAAGATTGGTTCCCCTGGATAAAATGGCCGCTTTGGCAATTGGACTCCATGGCATTGAAGTCCCTCCCCAAACCCCGCCCTCCTCAGGCTCTGCCCCAAAAACCTCCCGCTGGTGGTGAAGAGGGACCTGGCAACCCTAGCCATGGACTATTCTCATACCACTTTGCATTAGATCTCATGTATATCCCATATGCATGCATCCCAAATTTTGTGCAATAGCATATAAAGTTTGACCCCTAATGTTGGGCAATTGCAATTAGATAAATCATAATTTGGTCAATTTTAGTCTATTATAAATTTTTGGAAATTTTAATCAGGAATGTTTTTTTGGTTGAATTGCTGAATTTTTTTTCCCTTTTGTATAAATGACACATGTCGGCTTATACTGTATTAATAAATCTGAATCATGCAAAGGAATGCTTCTTGCTGAAGAGCGATCAGCCACCAGAAGACTGACATCCTTGATTCAGTTAGTGTCCATTCTGGATACAGCCTGAAATCAAAACACAGGAAGAGTACCAGTTGACGTCTCCGTTTTCATCTGTAACAAGTTCAACCCGTACTGTAACAAACTCCTTGAATCTGTGGGCTCCTAGAGTTACCTTTGCTTCTTTGGAAGGTTGCCATGCAACCTGAATGTCAGGGGTTATTCTTTACTGCAGAATATCACTGATCTTTCTGAACACGGAGTGGGTTTTTTTCCCTGATTTATCAACCTCACAACCCGATTGTCCTTACAAAGACACTAGCTTGTTCCCTGAACAAATACACTCTGAACTAGCTTTTTCTTCTAGGGTTTCACCTCTCAGAGAACTAGTCACAGAGCTTGTTACATCCAAGGCAGTTTGCATTTTAGACCCCAGATGTGCTCTCGGGCAATTAAATTGGAAGGTGAATAGTAGCCTATGACTGTTCTAGATTCCCATGTGACAAATCAATAAATGGACATCAATGATAACCCAAATATTTATGCTCCAACCTGCTGCAATCACACTCTTTCTCCTTGGAGGGTTGCTTCTAAAGTTTGCTTTGTTTTTTAGAAAAGCGGTGCACTAAGATTAATGCCAGCGATTTAGAATGCATTTCATTTTTACCTCAGAATGTACAGATCATTCTGCATATCAATGTTGTGTCATTTTCCTCTGGAGACACTCGTTCAACAAACTGTCTGTGCCAGACCTTGATCTCTGGAGTGAAATTGGCACACATCTGCCCAGTCATGGTGCTACTGAAAGATGCTTATTATGTTTTCTATCCAACATATGTCAAAAAATGGCAACCAAGCATCTTTGTAATTTGAAAACTGCCAGACACATTTTAGCATGTCCCACAGGAGTCATTCAGATAAATGAGAGTTAAATGGAAATATTTACCTCAGTTGGAGTTACAGAGATCTTCTTATTTTGTTCTTTTCTCCTCCAGTCTCCTTTGGCTTATTAATTTTGCATATGTAACTTGCAGTCCTGTGCAAAAGCCTATGTAAAATGGTCAGTGTAGAAAGGATTGGTTCTGAGCGACATAGATAGGTGATTGTGGTTAGCACCCTTTGCCCTCCCCAAATCTGATGTTTGCTAGTTCTCTGCCAGATATCATACTAGGACCTGCTGTGGAGGGCAATATATTAGTAGAGGGGGTAGATTATTTTGGTTTAGTGTGGTAATCTAAAGGTTATTTTGAGGGACAGAGGTGGGCAGACGTCAGTTTCTTATATGAGTTGAATCTACACTTATGGGTTGAATAAGGAACTGGCTACTGGGAAGCAACTCCAGCCTCATCTACCAATGTAGCCTGATCTTATAGACATT
The DNA here is from genome assembly GCF_029931775.1 of Euleptes europaea. Taxonomy (NCBI): domain Eukaryota; kingdom Metazoa; phylum Chordata; class Lepidosauria; order Squamata; family Sphaerodactylidae; genus Euleptes; species Euleptes europaea. The sequence goes on along the minus strand of NC_079316.1, from coordinate 28,354,199 downwards.
GGAAGCTAAGCAGGGTCAGCCCTGATTGGTTGCTTGGATGATAGACCATGGAGGAAGTCCAAGGTTTCTACACAGAATCAGGTTGCCAGCTCCAGGTTAGGAAATACCTGGAGATTTTGGGGGTGGAGCCTGAAGAGGGTGGGATTTGGGGAGGGGAGGGACTTCAATTGGGCATAATGCCACAGGGTCCACCTTCCAAATCAGCCATTTTCTCCAGCTGAACTGACCTCTGTCACCTGGAGATCAGTTGTAATAGTGGGAGATCTCCAGCCACCACCTGGAGGCTGGCAACCCTGACATAGAGGCAGGCAATGGCAGACCGCCACGGCTCATCTCTTGCCTTGAAAACCCTACGGGATCACCATGACTGTGGTTTGACAGCACTGTCCACCACTACCAATGCAACATTTCAAGTTATCAGCTCCTAACCATATGCATTTTTATTTATTTATTTAGGAGGATTTTTATGCCACACACCACCTCTCCAAAGATCTTCTCCAGGCTGATCCCAAGTAAAACAATAAAACAAAACAATAAAACACAATCATTAAAAATAAGCTAGGCCATAAAAACTGTCCCTCCCTTCCACTAACCCCGACCTCCTCAGGCTCTGCCCCCAAAACCTCCCACCAGTGGGGAAGAGGGACCTGGCAACCCTATCTGCAACAAGGTGAGCTCCTTGTGATGAAAAAAAAAGTTGTGCTAATTGCACAACTTTTGCATGCCAAAAGAAAATAGTTGTTGTGAATGATAACAATTAAATTACAATTGTATAATTTAAGACCAAGACTGGTGAACATGGTTATCATTCACACATAGTTGGAGTTGCAGGGCTGAGAGAGAAGAGTTCGCCTAAAGTCATCTAGGGAATTTTGGCAGAGGCAAGGCTTGAACTGGGGGCTTCATGATTGATGGATCACTTTTTTAAAAAAATAAATAAGGTGCCAGCAGCAACCCAGAAATGAAAACAATCATGCAGATGTGTTAATTCCATCTGCTTCTTGCATTCATAGTTGGTCAATCTAATTATAGTTGTCCATTTTGTCTGTGCTTTTAGAGGGCCCCGGGAGATTACTGGGGAAATAGACTGAACCTATAATAGCCGAGTTCATACCTGCTTTTGTTATTCCCAGCTCTTTATGTGTCTGCAATTAACAAATAAAGAGACCTTTGCTAGGTGGTCTGTAATGCAGGCTTCACTGGTTTGCTTAAAAGCTATAGGTAAGAACAAATCAGTGGGACATCTTTAAATAACAGGAACTCTCTGGCAGCAAACCTCTCCCCAAACAAAGATTAACTCCCTTGGGGAACAAAGTTATGCCGAATGCACAAAACACATTTACATGCCAAAGAGGGTAAGTCTTATTATGTGAATAAATTGCAACTCAGAAGCATTAAAGCACCCTCCAGATTTAGAAATGGAACCATTTTCTGGTTTTTTGTTTGTTTGTTTTTACTTGAAGCTTTTGTCAAGCTTGAAGACTGGTTCATTTTAGCTACATATAAAAAGAGCCACCTTTTCCCTTGCCAGGTGTGTGATTGGGATGGGCATGATTATTTTTCATCTAGTAATTTAGATTTCCTAGAGTGGCTTTGCACAACAGTCCTCCTTCCCGCCACTAAAGATGCTTGCTTGAACTGGTAGAGTAATCATCTCTAATTGCAAATGTTTAATCAAAGAGGAGAAAATGTGAGAAGAGGAGACAAATCCCAAACTGTAAGGCTAAAAGTGAAAGGCACACTATCTTTTGAAGCAACTGTGACTTCATTTATATTGTTACAATTGGGGAGACAGAAGGAGGCATTTTCTCTGACAAGTTTGCATTTCTCATATTGTAAGTTACCTTTAATTTCATCATCAAGGCAACTCAGTGGCAAATTTATTTGAGGTGAATGGCTTTGTTAGCTTGTTTTTATAATTAAAAGGTAAAAGCAGACCCCTTTGCAAGCACCAGGTCATTACTGACCCATGGGGTGGCGTCACATCATGACATTTACTAGGCAGATGGGGTGGTCTGCCATTGTTTATGGGGTGGTTTGCCATTGCCTTCCCTAGTCGTCAACACTTACCCCCAGCAAGCTGGGTACTCATTTTACTAACCTCGGAAGGATGGAAGGCTGAGTCAGCCTTGAGCCAGCTACCTGAAACCAACTTCCGTCAGGATCAAACTCAGGTCCTGAGCAGAGCTTTGACTGCGGTATTGCAGCTTACCACTCTACGCCGCAGGGCTCAATATTAATAATACTTAGCATTTATCTGGTACTTTGTGAACACATGAAGCTTATGTTTAGGCACTGTGTCTATCAAGGTCAGTACAGTCAACTCTGACTGGAAGGGGCTCTCTAGGATCTCCAATAGAGGTCTTTTTCATGTAATTTCAGCTACAGGTGTTTCATATCATCTATTACCTGATCTTTTTTTTTCAAAGCTGGAGATGTCAGAGATTATACCTGGGACCATCTGCATACAAAGCAGATGCTTTACCACTGATACACAGCCTCCCTCCCAACACACTTTGTGAATGAACAAAATATTCATGGCATAGGGTTACTATCTTCAAGATGGGCCATACTCCCAGAATTACAACTAAGGGAAAGGTCAAACACATGCAACCACTTAACATAGTAATATTTATTGTCCTAAAGTTAGGGACTGTTTTTCCATAGCCATAGTATTTAAATATCCTGTGGCAGCTGCCATAGAGCTAACTTTCCACCACCCCTTAATACTGTATTTATTTATTTAAAACATTTTTATGCCTCTTTTCTACCCAATCACTGTCCCCAAAAGCAGTGGACATAAAAAAACATTAAAACATATGAATAATTAAAAAAATGTGTAAATTTATAAAATAATTCAATAAGAACATGTAAACAAACCACACTAGAATCAGGGAGGAGGGCCAGTAACCATTTTGGGTGTGTGCCAAATGAAACAAAAAATGTCTTCTCCTGTTGGCAGAAGACAATGACTGAGGAAGACAGATGAATCTCCCTGGGGAGGAAGTTCCAAAGTTTTGGTGCCATGACCAAGAAAGCCAAATCTCAGGCTGCTACTCGTCTAGCCTCAGATGGTCAATAGGGAAGAAAAGGTATGCTATAAACTTATCATAAGATAAACACCATCAGCATAAGTCAAGTTAAGAACTTTGAAGGAAACTTAACTCATTCACATTCCCAATATGATACTGCTGGATCTGTGTGAATCCAGCCGAAATCATCATAGCCAACCACTCTCTAAGCAAAGTATACACTTTTCACTGGAGATATAGCTTCTTGCACATGAGCAACTCATAGATTTAGTTAAGTTTTTAAAGCTAGCAGAAAGGTAAAATCCCGTCAGAAGAATGAAAGATATAATTATTCTAATTGTACAGAATTATCTTCTTGTAAATGGAGAAGGCGCATGGATGCCTCCAAAGAATTTGTACGGGTGAGCCAAAAACTCCCATGTGTTCAAGCACAATATCCAAGATAATGTGAGAACACTTTTTTTTCACAATGCAACATTGAAGCAGTAACTGGTTTTTGATAGCTGCCCCATTGCTATGAAGGTTGCTTTCACAGGGAATTCATCAAAGCTTCACCATCCTGCAAAAGTAAACAAGACCCGTTTCAGTCAGCAATGGTTGTCTTATAGTGGCTGGCATTTTTTTAAAAGTAGCAATAGGCTGATTCTGTAATAAAATAACTGTAATATTGCGTGTGTGAAGTGCTGTCAAATCATAGCCTACTTATGGCAACCTCACAGGGTTTTGAAGGCAAGAAACTAACAGAGGTGGTTTGCCATTGCCTGCCTTTGCATGGCGACCCTGGAATTCCTTGGTGGTCTCCCATCCAAATACTAACCAAGGCCAACCCTGCTTAGCTACTGAGATCGGGCTAGCCTGGGCCATCCAGGTCAGGGTAATCTGTAAATGGAAAGTTCACCTCTACATTGCCTCTACAATTGCTGTTAAGAACATAAGAAATTGCCTGTTTGATTAGACCAGTGGTCCATCTAATTCAGTATCCTGTTCCATACAGTGGTCTACTAGGGTTGTCAACTCTGTGTTGGAAAATTCCTGGAGATAAGGGGATGGAGCCTGGGGAGGGACCTCAACAGGGTATTATACCAGAGTTCATGTCCAAAGCAGGCATTTTCTCCAGGGGGAACTGATTTGTATTGTCTGGATACCAGTTGTAATTCCAGGAGATCTCCAGTTTCCACCTGGAGGCCAGCAACCTTGTGGCCAACCAATTACCCTGGAGGACCAACAAACTGGCTTATTCTCTTGATGTACCCTCATAGAACTGATATTCAGAGGTTTACTGTAATAGGATATGGAATTTCCTTTCAGTCATCAAGGCTAGGAGCCTTTGATGAGCCTATCTTCCATGCATTTTCTAAAACTATGCTAATAAGAACATATTAAATTTTGATCCTTTGTTGTCAGGCCATTTAAGCTGGGCGGTCCTTATAGCCTTATAATAGACCTATTGGCTGCTAGTCATGCAAATACCGGTAAGTCTGAAGAGGATAGAGGTTAGTGTGAGGGCTGCTGATACTTGAAGCTCAATGAAGGAAAACCACAATATGCATTTTGTAGTGGGAAGGAACAATGAAGGGGTTCTCTCAACCCTTCAGCAGGTGAAAGATTATTAATTGCCCATTTAATTTATGGGTGAAGGACACCTTTTGGAGTCAGCTCCAATCCTGTCACAATCAGGGAGAAGGAATATGAAGACAGAATACAGAAAAAGCCACTTAATTGACTTTATTTATATCCTGCCTTTTAGCCCAATGGGGACTCAAAGCAGCTTGCATCATTTTCCTCTCCTCTGTTTTATCCTCACAACAACCCTGTGAGGTAGATTAGGCCGAGAGTGTGTGACTAACCCAAGGTCATGCAGCAAGCTTCCAAGGGCACAAGTGGAGATTCGAACCTGGATTTCCCAGATCCTAGTCTAGTACTTTAACCACTACACCACACAGGCTCTCCTGAAGGAAGAAGGAAAAGAACAGCTCCATTGCTTTAATGTTGAAACCAGTCAGGAAGCCTGGCCAAGAAACTTTTATTGGGGTCAAGCAGTACAACAGACTTCCATGGTGAACTGGTCACTTCCCCTTGAATTCTCCTCATTGACAAGAGTTTTGTGGTGGTGGTGCTGTCCTGCCAGATCCAGTTCAGGACCAGTGTGGCTCAAGTTGTGACAATGTTTCACAGAGTGCGTCAGAAATGAATAGTCAGGCATTGTCTGAATGACCAGTAGGCGGTGAATTGGAATGCTGGGTTGGCTGTCAGAACTATCTCAAGCTAGTTTATAGCCAGGCTACTTAAATGAAAAAAGAAGCTGAATTGTGTTAACAGGACCTCCCACCCATGCATGGAATGTGTGGGGTCAGATGACACTATCCTGCTCACAGGGTGTGCCTGTCAAACCTCCACACTTGTATGAGTTGGTGTAACATTTGAATAGGGTACACGTCCATAAAATCAAACACATAGGTTCAAATCATGTAGCTGATGCTTGAATTTATGTTTGGGATATGGTTTGTATTGTTCAGATATACACACAAGGGTACTTTCCATGAGGACATCTTATTCAAACATGACACCCGTGATTTATGGGGCACATGTGCCCAGAAGTCTGGAAGCATGGTTTCTCCCCCACCATTCAGAGAACAATCTGTAAGAGGAAATATTAAACCAAGTAGAAATTTATATTTGAAAAGGACTATTCCTCAACACTGCAATGCTGTCATCTGATAGGATACTCTTTAGAGTGCCCAAAGCCAATAATAAACAAACGATGGACACAGTACCTCTGAAGAAATGGCATAAGTGTTTTCTAAATAAAGAAGTATATATCATAGCTAGTAAACCCAAAAGATGCACTGTTACATCCTATAACACTGTTATATCCTATAACAGAAGGTCAGAAGATTTTACACAGGAGAAGAATGTGCACAAAAATCACAGCATAGTTAAACAATACACCTACTCTTAACTACTGTCATGCAACATTAAAACGAAACCATCGGTGTATGTATAAATTATAAAGAGACATTGAGTGGGGTGGGCAAACAAGAAAGAAAGCATTCTCTTAAATACTGAGTATGGTAGATCCAGCATAATAATTGGAAATTAGGCAATATGACCTTACTATCACTTCTCAGCTGTACTTCTGGGATTCTATAAATTGACATGAACAAGGTTAACTCATCTTAGTTAACCTTTCTTTTCTCCTAAATTTGATAGCTGAAAAAAAACAAACCAGAATACATTCCTATAAATATGAGTCTTCTCTCAAATTATGGAACAAATTATGAACTGATCTCTATAGGCTGGAGATCAGTTGTAATAGCAGGAGATCTCCAGCTAGAACCTGGAGGCTGGCAACCCCACTCAGCATTCATGTACACGAAGTTACTACCTCACATGAAATGCTATTTAATTATTTATTCAAGCATTTTTATGCAGCATTCCTCCCCAAAGGGACCTAATGTGGCTTACAGAAAATTTCAAATAAAACCATTTAAATAAATAAGACAAAGAAAGAAAACAGGCTTATTTGGGTTGGTCTTGGCTCACTGAGCTGCCAACCACAGGCCTCAAGCTGTGAGCCATGGGCTCCAATTCAAGGGTCAAGAACCCTTTTGACTCTTTTGGATTGCTGCTCTGACCACATCCTGGCTAAGTACCTGCAAAGTACCCTAAGTACCTTCTATGTGTGCAATATTAGCACAATGTCTGCTTGGGATTTGGCTCTGGTGCATTGCATATGTAACAGGTCTAAGTGTGAGGTGCAATGCTTCACAGATACCTCTTCCAGCTTACTAGTGTACATTTAAATCAGACCTTAGACCGGGACTAAACATGCAAGAGAATGAAGTGGGAGTCAGGTAGAAGAAGAAGAGTTGGTTTTGATATGCCAATTTTCTCTACCTTTTAAGGAGAATCAAATCAGTTTACAATCTCCTTCCCTTCCTCTCCCCACAACAGACACCTTGTGAGGTAGGTGAGGTTGAGAGAGCTCTAAGAGAACTGTGACTAGCCCAAGGGACCCAGCTGGCTTCATGCGTAGCAGTGGGGAAACCAACCCAGTTCACCAGATTAGAGTCCTCCGCTCATGTGGAGGAGTGGGGAATCAAACCCCTGTTCTCCAGATTAGAGTCCACCACTCCTGACCATTACACCACGCTGGCTCTCTGGTAGTAGAATACTGAAGTGGTAGGATAGGCTGTGCCACTTCAGACTGGAAATTGTGGTGGATTTGGGTTTAGAATGCCCTTCTGTAACAAGCTCTCTATAAATAGAAATGTTGCCCACAAGGGGAAAAGGCAAAGAGTTGGGATGGAATCCTTCAGCGCTGGTTTTCTGTTTGCAGTGAGTTTTTAACATAGGGTAACATAACATAGGGAAACTGTGATCCCTTACCTGTAGTATGAAGTGGTGCAGGCCATTTTATTACCTCAGTATCCTGCCACCTCATCCCACTGCATATATAAACCAGGCCTGGCTTAAATCCGGCAGCTGTATCTAAGTAGGCGTGATAGCGAAACCCACCAATAAGCTACTCGCTCAAGTTATTATAAGGTTAAACCAGTTACAACTTAGTGATAATAGTAATAAGCTGATGTAGCCATTTTTAAATTTCTTTTTGATACCTTAAATTGTTATTGTAATCAGTTTTCATTTGTTGCTGCCACGGATTATTCTTGTCTCTTTTTTATACCCGTTTTACATACACACCATTTCTATTATATTTTAACACTATATATACGTTGTGCACCACTTATAAACCATTGAGACACATTTTATGCAAGAATCACATTTTAAATGTTGCAGTTTTTGTCTGGAAGGAAACAAAACTGACATGAAAACGAAGACCCGCCGTTTCGTTTCTCAAAAAGGAACAGCCAAATCGAAATGGGGGTATTCAACCTGAACCAGCCACGTTTTGAAACTTGCTCCCGTAACTACTTTATAAGGCACTTGGGTTTAAAATGAGATACGCACAAAGGGAATAAGACAAATAAAACCAAATTCCAATGCTAGTGCAATGTATGGTCGTAGCTCACTTCAGATCAGTTACCAGGTATCTTTCTGAGATAAACCAAATATCAGCCGACAACTTTCCGCTTGTCCTCGGCTGTTTCTCCGCCTCCCACTGTTAGAATCCAATTGTTGAGAGAATGCTCAGGTGCTCCAATCAGATTTGCCCATCTGACATCTTTAGCAGCATTTCCCCCCTAGATTAATTTTGTAGCTCACCGTGATGGCCCATAGCAATTATATACAGCTGAGCATTTCATTACAGGAAGGAATGGTTCAACCCTTCCTCTCACAGCACCACAGCCTTGATCTAATCAGCCTGCCCCCCCCTCCCCAACCAGCTGTTTTGAAAAGAAATGTGAAGAGGAGGGATATGTCTATATGGGGCTTTATTCTTTATTTATTATGCTTATGAACACATGATACTTCCTCATTCTGAGAACGGCTCATTCTTTGCTTGCTTGTTTATTTCGTATATTTATTGAGAAAGCAATCCTAAACAGGATCTCACTCTGGTCTATTCACTGGGGTGTACTCCCAAGAAAGTGCTCACAAGATTGCACTGTAGGTATATATATTTTAGCCCACCCCTCCTATAAGGAGCTCAGAGCAGTACATGCATCATACTGTACATACAGTATGTACATCATACTGCACATTCTCTTTTCCTCCATTTTATCCTCACAATATTGCTGTGAGGTAGGCTAGTCTGAGAGACTGACTGATCCAAGATCACCCAATAAGTTTCATGGATTTGAACCAGGGTCTCCCAGATCCTAGGTGGACACTCTAACCATTATATAAGGTTGCCAACCTCCAGGTGGTGGCTGGAGATTTCCTAGGATTATAACTGATCTCCTTAAGGTTGCCAGCACTGGGTTAGAAAATACCTGGAGATTCTGGGGGTAGAGCCTGAGAAAGGTGGAGTTTGGGGAGGAGAGGGACTTCAGTGAGGTATATACCATAGAGTCCAACTTTTAAAGCAGCCATTTTCTCCAGGTGAACTGATCTCTGTCAGTAGCGGGAGATCTCCAGCTACTGCTTGGAGGTTGGCAACCCTAGATCTTCAGGCGATAGGGATCAGTTCACCTGGAGAAAAGGGCCACCTTAGAAGGTGGACTCCAGAGGCATTATACCCCACTGAAGTCCCTCCCCAAACCCTGCACTCCTGAGGCTCTACCCCCAAAATCTCCAGGTATTTCCCTGCCCGGAGCTGGCAACCCTGCCACTATACCAAGCTGTGCTTTCAATGGTACACCTAATTCAGTACTGTCTACTCTGATTTGCTGCAGCTGACTAGGTTCTCAGATAGGAGAGCTTTCCTATCATTTGTTATCTGATTCCTTATCTAGAGAAGGACTGGGAACAACTTGGGCCTTCAGTGATCCCATCCTTCCTAACTAATGTTTTAACTGCTGTTTTTATGTTTTGTATGTATTTTAATGCTGTTTTTTCATTGCTTTAATATGTGTTGGGGGTTGATTGTAATGCTTTTATAATGTGGTTTGATTATATATGTTTAAAATTGTTAGCTGCCTTGGGGCCCTTATAAGGGCAGAAAGGTGGCATACAAATTTTGTAAATTAATAAATAATAATAATAATATACAAAGCACTCTGCCACCGAGACACCTGGATTGCCAGGTCCCTCTTCACCTCTAGTGGGAAGTTTTTAGGGCAGAGCCTGAGTAAAGCAGGGTTTGGGGAGGGAGGGACTTCAGTGTCATAGAGTCCAATTGCCAAAGTGGCTATATTCTCCAGGTGAACTAAACTCTATTGGCTGGAGATCAGTTGTAATAGCAGGAGATCTCCAGCTACTACCTGGAGGTTGGCAACCCTAATTTATTTGCTACTTTTCAACTCTATGGTCCTCAAATTAGTTTGCAACCTTCTAAAACACAAGTGTCACTTCTTACCACCCAGTCTCAATCGCTTAACATCACTGTGGGACATGGTACTGCTGTAGCTTATCTGTCCCCCATAGTGTATTTTTTATTCCTCCCCCACTATTTTGTGACCATGTAAAGGAAGTCCACATCATAATCCAGAGCGCCAAAGCATACTGCTTCCGGTGTGAAGTCTCCCCAAGTAGACATGCCCACAAGAGTGAGGCGCTGTTCTCTCCCTGATGGAATTCCATTGGTGGGAATGGAATGGTTTACTCTCCAAGCCCCTTCATCACAGTATTAGAGATTTTTTAAAAACTTTTCATGAAGGACCCAAGTCCTATTTTGCTTCTGGTGCAGTTCCATCAGTGGGTTCATATTTTAGTTCACTCTTGTTTATTTATTCATTTATTTTACTTTTATGCCACCCTTTCCTGACTCTCACGTCAGGCTCAGAGCAGTTTACAATATTCCGACATTCCAGTTTAAAGCACAACAAATTGCAATTCAAAACCACAATATCTCATTAAAAATGATCAGGGGCGCCCTAAAACCATATAACAAAAAACAATAGTGGGAACCAATTCAGGTAGGGTTGTCAGGTCCCTCTTCGCCACCAGTGAGAGGTTTTGGGGGCGGAGCCTGAGGAGGGCGGGGTTTGGGGAGGAGAGGGACTTCAATGCCATTCAGTCCATTTGCCAAAGCGGCCATTTTCTCCAGGTGAAGTGATCTCTATCGGCTGGAGATCAGTTGTAATAGTAGGAGATTTGCAGCTAGTACCTGGAGGTTGAGTAAACAATAGTACAAGGCTCAAACACTCAAATAACAAAAACATATATTTGAAAGTTACAATAGTGAAAGTGCAGGAAGTGACAAAAAGGAAACTTAACACAAAATCTATTCACTAAGATCTAAAGGTTGATAAATATGATAAAGTCAATAAATATGTCTCGATAGAATCTTTAAAAGTTCATAATAAATATATTCAATCCTAGCGTTGTGGAAACGGAAGTCAGGAGAAGACGGAACGCGGTCCGGATGCCTTGCGTTTTCGCCGCCCTTCAGGGCGGCTTCTTCAGCTCTCCGTTGTAAACAGAAACTGTTCTCCTTAAATATTCATTCAGCAGTATCTTAGATATAAAATCTTAGATATAAAATCTAAGCGAACTCTTCTTGCTCCCAGCTGGGCTGCTCAGTGAAAATGCTTGCACAAGCAAGCATTTTCACTGAGCAGCCCAGCTGGGAGCAAGAAGAGTTCGCTTGAGATTTTATATCTAAGATACTGCTGAATGAATATTTAAGGAGAACGGTTTCTGTTTACAACGGAGAGCTGAAGAAGCCGCCCTGAAGGGCGGCGAAAACGCAAGGCATCCGGACCGCGTTCCGTCTTCTCCTAGGATTGAATATATTTATTATGAACGCTAGGATTGAATATATTTATTATGAACTTTTAAAGATTCTATCGAGACATATTTATTGACTTTATCATATTTATCGACCTTTAGATCTTAGTGAATAGATTTCGTGTTAAGTTTCCTTTTTGTCACTTCCTGCACTTTCACTATTGTAACTTTCAAATATACGTTTTTGTTATTTGAGTGTTTGAGCCTTGTACTATTGTTTACTCAGCCATACTTTGTTGGTACTTGTGCATATTTATCTCAGCAGTACCTGGAGGTTGGCAACCCTAAATTCAGAGGGGAAGAATAAGGGAAAAGAGAACAGTAAATTACTCTCAGTAAAGAAAGAGGATGGGGACTGAAATAATTAAATAATAAAGGGAAGGGAAGGGAATGAGGGAGGGAGGCCAGCAAAATTGAAACCATCTCTGTCCTCAACCATAGGCCTGGAACATCTCAGTCTAACAGACCCTGCAGCTGTAATTGCTGTTTACGATACCGTTTTACTGTTTTATTTTTGTTCTCTTATTGATTCCTTTAATATAATTTGTGGCAATTTTTTTCTTTTCTTTTTTTAAAAAAATTATGAGTCACCATGAGCAGGCATTTGGGTGGAAAATAGGGTTGCCATATCCAGGTTAGGAAATTCCTAGCAATTGGAGAGAGCTGAGTTAGGAGAAGGGAGGGAGCTCAGCAGGATTGTTATCTCCACGGTACACTGCAGAATCTACCTTCCAAAGCTGCCATTTCCTCCAGAGGATCTGATCTCTGAAGTCTGGAGATCCATTATAATTATAGGAGAACTCCGGGCTCTATCTGGAGCTCAGTAACCCTACTGGAAATGTATCATATACACTGCAACAGTCATTCTTGTGGTGAGTCCAACCAACAGACCTTTATAGCACAACATTGCTGTCCTTTAGCAATTTCCAGCAGCAATTTCTTGGTTTAAAAATTCTGATTCAGTTTCCTCTGATATTGACCCTGCGGGTTTAGCCCTGAATATTTACTTGTGTATTTAAGTGTTATGGAAGCCCTAAACTTCAGACTTTAGCCATTATTAATTGCTGGAAGGGTTTGAAAAATGCCAGACAGGCAAAATAGAACACTTTTCGACACTGGCAAAACATCAGAGACTGAAAGGTTAAGTTAATTTTTATTCAAACATTAAGGGCAGCCTTTTACTCCCTTGTGAACTCTTGTACCAGGGAGGGCAATTAAATTAGATATATTTGCTATAAATCCAAGTGTTGGTTTGTTTTCGTTCCCTTTTTTAAGCCTCTCTGCCTGCGTCTAATAACATCCTTGTCCTGCCGATTATAAGTGGCAAAACTGTGAGTTAGCTAACTGTCACGACTGCTTTCTGCTTTTGAGACAATCAGCATTTCCTCTTCTTCAAATGGAAAAAAATCTTAGCTAGGTAGGAGGAACTTAAAATTTCCATCCTTAAGGCATTTGAGTAACTGCTTTTTCTCTACCTCTCTTTTCAGACTCTGGGTTATGGGCAAGTCAGAAAGTCAGATGGATATAACTGAAATGAACTCTCCAAAACCAAAGAAAAAACCACGATGGAGTGCAATGGAAATTGGGCTTGCGGTTGTCGTAGTCCTTCTTGCTATCGTAGGCATCACCATGATAATTCTGTACGCCACCCGTTCTGGTAAGTAAACGCTCACTGCATTATCATTCTGGCAGCAAAAGTTCTTTTGAAACATTATGTTGAAGGGGAAAGGGAGAATGCTAGTGCAAAATATAACTGCACAAAAAGGAGATGATTAGAATTATGGGGTTAAACTTTTTAGTGCCGATAATGTTTCTATATTGTGCATCCTGATTGGCTTGGAGGGTGGCAATACCTGCTATTATTAGTATTCAACTAGAATATCAAAATAGTTTTGCAACCTAAAATCAGATAAGCTCTGTTACTGGAGCATGACCCAGCCAGAAAGGTGGACATGAAGTGTCATAAAGTTCAATGGGACTTTAAAGTGTTTTGCTTTGACTGGATCATGACTATAGATTTTTTAAAAGCCCATTGCTTCTATGCAAATATTTGAAACATTTGTTCCTTGTCTCCAGTTTTAAGACTAGCTCCCAAATCTTCCTGCATATTGAGGCATCTACAGTTGTGGCTTACTGCAACAAATACATGTGCAAGAGGTAAATGAAAGAGGAACAAATCAAAATGATTTACTGTCACATGATATGAGTATTGAAATTGCTCATTTCCATTCTGTGAGAGGGAAGCTGGACCTTTGAGATGTGTATGGAAGTCAGATGTGATTTTTCTCTACCAAAGTGATTCCAAAAAAACCCTCATCTTATAGAATTCTACTGGCAACCCTTTTGAGATCCGGGCAAATAGTGGATCCAGCTAGATAGATGAATAGAAGTAAGAATCACCTTGCACACGGTTGTTTACTGAATGTTGGGCTTACTCCCAGGAAAGCGCTCTTAGGATTGCATTGTTACGTGTGATGCACATGTAGCTTTTGAAAGACCACATCTGATCACTGTTCTGGAGACTTAATCTTGTATCATAGACATAACCTGCTCCTGCGTCCATGTGTTTTGCTAAAATTGTTTTGTATACATCTATATGTGTTTTTAATTTGTTTTTATTCTTCACCACCTTCGGTACCCTACGTTGGGGCGGGGGGGAGCAACCTAAAAATGTTTTAAATAAATAACATTCAGTATGAAATAGTGAATGAATCAGAATTAGTCAAAAAGCTAGGCTGGTGGAAATAGGCACTTAATTCTATAGTACTTTCACCCCTTGATTTAAAATACAACAAAAACTATAATTAAAAGCATACTTGTATCCTAGAATAGTGGAATAATTACTTTGATAATATGATTGTTGGAGACATGGAGTATGCTGCCCTCATCTAAATATATTGGAAATGCAAAGTTGTCCGTCACTTCTGGACTGAAGCCAAACAGCCCTTCAACTGAAATCTACAAACTGTGTTTCCATTTGTCCACTTAGTAGTTGATGTACTGTATACTAATAATCCAGGCCTTAAACAAGTCACGGTAGCCTGGATTAAGAAGAGTAGCGCTAGTGGCTAAACAGATCATCCTCCAGTCTGCCAAATACTGAATACTGGGTTATAGATCTTCCAGATTAAGCACCTAAAGAATTAGTGGTAAATTAATTCAGTAGAGTGTCATTTAATAGCAATATTGGTGGTCCTTTAATGCTTAACAAAAAAAAAAAAGAGTGTGATTTGTCTGTTCAGCCATATTGGCAAAACTGCCCAAGTACTTACTTATGAGGCATCCAGTCCTGGAGGGGGTTGCATTCCCCAAGAAGGAGCATGTGCATAGCTTAAGTACTGCTAGAACCTGGTCTCTGGTTGGAGTAGGGCAACCCACCCTGGAGAATGAACAGCAATCTTCCTACACTGTAGCATAAGGATGCCAGCCTCCAGGTGGGATCCCTTGGAATTGCAGCTCATCTCCAGACTACAGAAATCAGATTCCTGGAGAAAATTGATGCTTTGAATTGTGAACTTTCTCCATTAAGCTCCCTGGCATCCCGAGGCTCCATCCCCAAATCTTCCAGGAGTTTTCCAACCTGAATCTGATAACTCTGCCCCCCATCCCCTGCTGGTGGCCAAGGGTGACCATAGCATCACTTCTGGCTACATAACTAGAAATGATGTCATCATGTTGTGGGATGATCCAGGATTCATCTGAAGCTGTACGGTAAATTGGGTTAGTCCTAGATCATCCCACAACATGGTAATGTTGCTTCTGGTAACAGCCAGAAGAGACATCATAGTGTTGGAAGATCACCATTTCACCACCCCATTATTCTCCCGCCACTCCACTGAATACTGGCCTGGGATGGAGAAGGTCAAATGGCAACCCTAGGTTGCAGGCTGAGGTCTCCTCTGTGGTGAGTAGTACTGTTTATTAGCTTCAGCTGATATACCAGCTATGCTTGTTCCTTGAAAAGCATGATCTGATACATGCTGTGATAACATCTAAGTTAGATTACTACAATGTGCCATATTCAGGGCTATCTTTGACAACTGTCCAATAACTTCTATGGGTCCAAAATGTGGTTAAGAGGCTCATTGTTAGGGCCTGGATATATGTGTCATATTACTAGTTTGATGTAAGAATCTGTGTTAGTTTTCCCCTTGTTTCCAGCAGGCTTGCAAACTCCAGGTTGGGAAATTTCTAGAGATTTGTGGGTGGAGCCTGGGGTAAGGTTGCCAGTTGGTGGCTGGCACCTGGCAGGAGACTGTTGGAGTGGACATGGGGTTACCACTGTGTTGGTGGCATAATCTCACTGCTGGGGTGAACTCTATGGTTTTACCATACAGTTTCTGCTGAATCTGAGAGCAGTGTGACATCACCCTGGAAATGATGTCACACCATTGACACTAGGACATTTTTTGCTTCATTTTCTCCCACTGGCCTATTGCGCAGTGGTGGGGGTTGGGGGAGGGGAGGCAGCATGAGCTTATGGTTAGGGTAGGGGGTACAATCAGAAGGAACACAGAGGGGCTTGCAAGCCCATTCTTCAACAAGATGTACTGTTTGTATATTGTTGCATCTTTTCCGTTCTGTTGGGTAGTTAAGCAAGCATGAGAGAAACTTCTACAAACAATTCCTGTAACTTGACATCATGAGAGGGAGGGCAGGAAGGGATGAGGCAATGCTTGGCTGTTGAGGCCATCTATTACATGCCCAGGGTAATGCCAATTGCCACTTTGGGGTCAGGAAGGAATTTCCCTCCAGGCCAGATTGGCCCAGAGATCCTGGAGGGTTATTGCCTTCTTCTGGGCATAGAGCAGGGGTCACTGGGGGCGTGGGGGCATGGTTGTGAATGTCCCATGTTGTGTACTGCCAGATTTCTGCACCGAGCCTGAGGGCAGGGTTTGGGGAAGGGAAAGACTTCAATGCCATAGAGTCCAATTGCCAAAGCGGCCATTTTCTCCAGGTGAACTGATCTCTATCGGCTGGAGATCAGTTGTAATAGCAGGAGATTACCAGCTATTACCTGGAGGTTGGAAAAAGAAAGGCTCAGTGCTGTATGGATAATGGATAATGGAAGGAATCCAGACAGCACTCACACAATATATATTAAAGTACTAATTTATAAAGGTGAAGGAAGGTGCAAAAGTGAACAATATATACAACAAGTACATCATGCACTTGTCCACTTTGAGACCTACATGAATTTCTTCTGGTCCTATGAGACTGTGTTTTTTCCTTGCACTTTATTGATGAAGCCATGAGCGAAACGTGATTTGGATCTAGACAACACGTCCTAACAGCTTCCCTCCGTGGCTCCTGCCTGGGACTCCGCTTTCCAGCAACTTACAACATCTAAAGAAGTCCATATTTGAGTATAAAAATTTTCTTACCTGTTACTCAGGACACTCAGGAATTGACGTTGACTTACCTGACTCCCAGGATATTTATACATTGAACTTTTTTGCTGCTGGACTGCTATTGATATCTATATGTGTATCTGGTTATTACCTTGTTGTATATATTGTTCACTTTTGTACCTTCCTTCACCTTTATAAATTAGTACTTTAATAAATATTGTGTGAGTGCTGTCTGGATTCCTTCCATTACCTGGAGGTTGGCAACCCATATAGGCCAGGCTCAGGGCGGGTCACATCATTTAAAACATACACCAGTCCACATCAATTTTCAATTTTTTAAAACAATAAAAATAATAACACTCCAGTTAAAACAAGCAAGTTCAAGATGGTACTCTACTTTCCACTGTCGACTGAGCAACCAGGCATGCCACCACTCAGATGGATTCCAGCTAGGGTTGCCAGGTCCCTCTTCACAACCACGAGAGGTTTTTGGGGCAGAGCCTAAGGAGGGTGGGGTTTGGAGACGGGAGGGACTTCAATGCCATAGAGTCCTATTGCCAAAGCGGCCATTTCCTCCAGGGGAACTGATCTCTATCGGCTGGAGATCAGTTGAATTAGCAGGAGATCTCCAGCTAGTACCTGGAGGTTAGCAACCCTAATTCCAGAATATAATACGACCGGGGGGAGGGGAATAGGGAGGCCAGCATGTATAGTATCCGTGGCTGCCCTCAACTGTATACCATTCCTTTGATCGAATGAAGTTCCTAGGTTCTTGCTGATTAAGATAAAAGGCTAAGAGTTTCTCAGCCCTGTATCCACATTTGCAATGGTCCTGTTTTATGCATGCTAATCGGAATGCGGCTTTTATGAGGATACTCTGTGTTTATCTGGCATTGCAAACAAGATAGACCCATAAAGAATATCTTCATGTTACAGTATGGTATACATGTTTTCAAAGTGCTTTGCAATTGTACATTTTAGTCACATTGATTTCAATTATTGATTCCAGTTATTTTTCACAGCAGCCAGTGAGGTACACCATTTGGAGTAGCAAGCTGTGTATTGAAATAACTAAGGTTAACAGTTGTGGCTAATAGTCCTATAATCTCTTTTCAGATGCTGTTTGTATAACTTCAGATTGTGTAACATCAGGTAAGCCTTTTATCGCTTGTCTGCTTATTGCAATAAATGAGTTTGTCTTTTTTTCTGAATGACATTCATTCTGAAAAGCCACCATAAGGAAGCCCTAAGGGCCTTGAATTTCCAGGAATTTCCAGAATTTCCAGGACAGCAGCTCTCCCCCTCCCTTGTTGATTTCTATACATATAGTTCCTTGTTTGGAGGGTATTAATGGGTTCTCCCAAAGGGTTTCACCAGCCATTTTTGCCTTCTAAATGCGAAAACTCGGCAAGATGCTGGAAATATCTGTGACTGGTTCTTCCAGCATTTTAAAACAGAAATAGATGTTGTATGGGACCTCTGGGTTGGAATTACAAGAGGGGGGTTGATGTTCAGTCCCTGCATGGTTTCACCAATTGAAACTGTCCTGATCCTGTGTTATCATTAGAATTACGAGAATAAAATATGGTGAAAATATGGGTATTGTGTTCCCTTTTTCAAGGCTAATGCTGAGCAAGTATTGGTTACAATTGATGAAACTATGTGCAGGAAAAAGATCTATCCCCCCCACACACACACACTTCATTTGGACTAAATCTGAATTGGGGCCCTCAGAGTTGCCATTTCTGTTTTTATACTGTTGGGAAGAGCCAGTCTTTTATAACTTGGGAAAACCCAAGTGTTTTCATCTGTTTAGACCTTCACTCCCATAACATTTTATTAGGAGCCCCGTGGCGCAGAGTGGTAAGCTGCATACTGCAGTCCAAGCTCTGCTCACGACCTGAGTTCAATCCCGACGGAAGTCGGTTTCAGGCAGCCGGCTCAAGGTTGACTCAGCCTTTCATCCTTCCGTGGTCGGTAAAATGAGTACCCAGCTTGCTGGGGGTAAAGTGTAGACAACTGGGGAAGGCACTGGCAAACCACCCCGTAAACAAAGTCTACCTAGTAAACGTCATGATGTGATAAGAACATAAGAACATAAGAAAGGCCTTGCTGGATCAGACCAAGGCTCATCAAGCCCAGCAGTCTGTTCACACAGTGGCCAACCAGGTGCCTCCAGGAAGCCACCAACAAGACAACTGCAGGAGCACCATCCTGCCTGTGTTCACCGCACCCAAAATAATAGGCATGCTCCTCTGATACTAGAGAGAATAGGTATGCAGCATGACTAATATCCATTCTAACTAAAAGCCATGAATACCCCTCTCCTCCATGAATATGTCCACTCCCCTCTTAAAGCCTTCCAAGCTGGCAGCCATCACCACATCCTGGGGCAGGGAGTTCCACAATTTAACTATGCGTTGTGTGAAAAAATACTTCCTTTTATCTGTTTTGAATCTCTCACCCTCCAGCTTTAGCAGATGACCCCGTGTTCTAGTATTATGGGAGAGGGAGAAAAATTTCTCCCTGTCCACTCTCTCCAAACCATGCATAATTTTATAGACCTCTATCATGTCTCCCCTCAGCCGCCTTCTTTCCAAGCTAAACAGCCCTAAGCGTCTTACATTGCTATAGTTCTTCACAGTCCGATTTTGTTTTAACCACCCTAAATAATTTGGTGTCATCTGCAAACTTGGCTACTACACTGTTTAACCCCAACTCCAGGTCATTGATGAACAGGTTGAAAAGCACCGGTCCCAACACAGATCCCTGAGGCACCCCACTGCTCACATCCCGCCATTGGGAGAACTGACCATTGATTCCTACTCTTTGCTTCCTATTTTTCAGCCAGCTCTCAATCCATAAGAGGACTTGTCATCGTATCCTATGACTTTGACGTTTGCTTAGCAGTCTTTGGTGGGGGACTTTGTCAAAAGCTTTTTGGAAATCCAAATACACAATATCCACAGGCTCATTCCTGTCCACATGCTTATTGACTCTTTCAAAAAACTCTAATAGGTTAGTGAGACAGGACCTACCCTTACAGAAGCCATAATTTTATAGACCTCTATCATGTCTCCCCTCAGCCGCCTTCTTTCCAAGCTAAACAGCCCTAAGCATCTTAACCACTCCCCATAGGACAGTTGCTCCAGTCCCCCAATCATTTTGGTTGCTCTTTTCTGCACCTTCTCAAGCTCTGTAATATCTTTTTTTAGGTGTGGTGACCAGAACTGTACACAGTATTCCAAGTGTGGTCTCACCATAGATTTGTACAAGGGCAGTATGATATCAGCAGTTTTATTCTCTATTCCTCGTTTAATTATAGCCAGCATGGAATTTGCCTTTTTTACAGCAGCAGCACACTGGGTTGACATCTTCATTGAGCTATCCACTACCACCCCAAGATCCCTTTCTTGGTCTGTCGCTGCCAGCACAGATCCCATCAGTGTATATGTGAAGTTGGGATTTTTTGCCCCAATATGCATCACTTTACACTTACATTGAATCTCATTTGCCATTTTAATGCCCATTCTTCCAGTATGCAGAACATCCTTCTGGAGAGAGATCCCCATGGGTCAGGAATGACCCTGAGCATGCACAGGGGACCTTTACCTTTTAACATTTTGTACCATGGCATGCATTGGTGATGGAGTGATGCGGCAATGTTTGCTGTTCATGCTGTCTAGTGAGATGTTTTATAACAAAGTCAATGTTGGAGTCTTCATGTTCCAGTCACAAGCAAACACATTCAGGGCAGCACTTGTGGGAACCCTGCTCTGTGTCGCCTTCTCCTGATACATGTGCTAGACAACGAGCTTTTTTGAATTTGCAAGAACATTTTGGATTATATTCTGCAATAAGGCAGTGACATATACAGTCCACTAGTTTTCTTTTCTGTTCTATTCTCACATTGATCAACAGTAGAAATGGGCGGTGCAGAAATCCCTCCAATGTTTAAAATTAAATGATACCAAGCTGTCAAAATTCATAGCATAGTACTGGCTTATATGTAGCATGAAGATCTGCAGAACTTTGGTATCTCTCCTGAGTAGAAGACCGGCTTTTCCTACACTCTTATACTGAATAACAGTTTGTTAGCCATAATTGGTCCACTTAAAAAAAAAAATTATTCATTTTATAAAGAGTACAGAAAAAAAAAGGAAGGGAAAAGGCAAATAAGGAAAATTTGACATCTCCGTGCCTGGATAACCCATCTAAATGACCATACTACAGAATGATTCTCTAAAAACAATTTTACCTCAGTCATCCATAATCTTTCCCAAGTTTGCATTGGGATCATCTCTCTGAGATTCTGCATCCGTTTGATCATGCATGTCTTAACCTGTCCTGAAGCTGTTTCTAGAGTCAATAGTAGTCGATATACTTTTGATAATAAGTGATCCTGTGATTTAGTGATCGTCTGTTCAAAAGCAATTAGTTTCCTATTTCTTCTTGTTAACGGATAATCTTTTCTTAACGCGTGTGTTACTTGTTGATAGGCATCAAAGAAGTCTTGAAATTTTCCATAATTGGTCCACTTGAGCAAAAAAAGAAACACCAGTAATAGTGGGTTCTAATTTGAGCAAACATTGGCAGTGGCGATGAACCTTGAATGGCCAAAGGTTACCTAGCTAGTTGTAATAAGTAAATGGGAAAGAGTTGGTGCTGCTTATGTAAAGCTTGGTAGTTGTTAGTTTTGCTTATCAGGGAGCAGCTTTAATTGATAAAATGGGCTACTGTTCCACTTACATAAATATAGATGTGGGCCATAAACTAACTTAAAAAATGATTAGTTGATAAATACCACATAAATACATATTTATATTACCAGCACTTCAATATACTCTCCTTTCAGAGGCTGCAAGGAAAATAATTTCTTAAATTACAATTTAATGCACAGAAGCCATTGCCAAAAAGAAAGAGAAGCATTCTTTTTTTTAAAATTACAAATTTTAACGAAGGTTACAGTTTATATCACCATGAAAACTAACAAATAATGTTTCCACATATCAGTCTTACATAAATTTACACTAAACTCAATTATATATAAAAGATACAACATAAAGAACAACTTTCATACATTCTGCTTCTTTCCATACAACAACAGTGCGTCAGAACCAAAATGGCCATAAGACATAAGCACTTGTTTCTTCATTTTCAGCTAGTGTGTTTCTTAGTGTTTAATTAGCCATTGTCAATTTGTTAGTTGATTACTAATTAAACTGCTTAATGTTTGCAGCCAGAACTGAGATACATAGAGTAAGTTTATGCCACTCGTTTCACTCTGCTGGAACCCATGAGACTGAAAACATTTCCGATTAATTGGTTAAAATAAATATTGCAAAGAGCAACAGCATTTTGCTGAGTAATTAATTTAATTTTTTTTTTTACTATGGCAATAACAGCAGGTGTTTGGATCATGCTTGTGTTTCTGCAGCTGTGTGGGTTTAAATTGGCTTTCTGGGGGGGGGAAAGCATTTTACTACTAAAGCTGGTCTAGCATAGTGCTTAAGGCTGCAGTCCTGGGGTGGGGCTGAAACTCCTTAGGAGCCGGTGTGACCCCGTGGTGACGTTAAGTGCCCATTTAACCCAAGATAACAGGCACTTATGCCATCCTGGGTGCTGGGGAGCCATGGAGCTACACTGGCCCCACCGCCAGTGCAGCCACGCCAGCAGAGAATTCCCACTCTGGTGTGTGTGTGGGGGGGAGGCATTTCCGGGGCATTCCAGGAATGCCCCCTCACACTGCCACATTGTTGTATCACCATTTTTTGGTGGCTCAGCCTCGTTGTTTTCAATAGGGCCATTTTCTTTTAATCTATTTTAAAACTTTTAAAATGTCTTTTCGGCAACCGGGAAGCCTCTGTGGAGGCAGCGTGGCTGCACTGCTCCTGGCCACCACAGATCGACCCCCTCTTCAGGAATGGGCTGGAAGAGACCTAACAGTGCAATGCTAGACAGAATTATTCTCTTCTAAGCCCACTGACATCAATGGGTTTAGAAGGGAATAATTCTGTTTAGCGTTGCACTGAGAGAAATGCTTCATGAAGGCTCCAGTTCAAAAGGCTTAGTGGGAAGCCTTAGGCAAGCCACTCGCTTTTGGCCTCAGCCTCAGATTTTGAGATGGATTGCAGAGCACAGCCAGCCAGTGGGCTTGGTTGTCTCCAATACCTGAAGTCTGCATGGGCACTACAAGTAGAGGTGTATGCCCCCTCCATGCCCACCACTCTGGCTGCAAGAGTTGGAGTGGGTGGTGGGTGGAACAGGAGAAGGCGACTTTGGATGACAAAGTATGTGGAGCCTCCCCCATCAGTCCTTATTTGTAATTTGTGGATAACGCTACAACCATACAAGATTGTTGCAATCAGTGCCCCATGATAAAGGACATGAAGTGCCTTGAGTACTTGGAAGCTGTCCATAAATGCTAAGTGTTAATTGTTATTTTGCAAACAGGTCCCATGAAGAGTTTGTTGATGTCAGTGAACATTGCCCTGGCTAAGACACAACATGCCCTGACCTGGATGGCCCAGGCTAGCCTAATCTTGTCAGATCTCAGAAGCTAAGCAGGGTCAGCCCTGGTTAGTATTTGGATGGGAGACCACCAAGGAATACCAGGGCTGCTGTGCAGAGGAAGGCACTGGCAAACCACCTCTATTAGTCTCTTGCCATGAAAACCCCAAAAGGGGTCACCATAAGTTGGCTGCGACTTGAAGGCACTTTACACACACACACACACACACACACGACACAACATACTTTAAGCCTTAAAAAGCCTTGTAGAGACTATGCCAAAGATTTGAGTCACATAAGGAAGAAGCAAGGCTGTTAACAATAAGATGTTTTGGAGGTCATTAATTCATGGGGTCGCCATAAGTTGGAAGTGACTTGACAGCGCTTAACACACACACATGCACAAGGAAGAAGTTATTTAGTAGCATTAGCAGGTAACATCAAGTCCTAATCCTTTAAGATGTCACAAGATTTTTTACTGATTCAGTTGTGGACTAGCACAGACTAGCACAGCTAACCTACCAAACACTTGAGAATCTCGGCGCCAGCACCCATCTTTCATATTTAGTTCCCTATCTATAAAAAGAAACAATTCGTTTTATTTATTTTTATTTACTTTAATTATAGTCTGCCTTCCTCACTGAGAATCAAGGTGGATTACAGGATAGAAAACTATTCAGACAGCATAAGGCAACCAATGGACAATGTAATAGGACTAGGATTACATAATTAGAGAATATGGTGAACAGCAAACTGTCTAAGGTGAGGTATACCATAAACAGTACAGAAAATGGATTACAAGGTATAAGATAATGCAGTAAATGCAGGTGATGTGTACATTAATCATTGTAGTGAACTGCCGTCTTATTCCGCTATAAAGGCGCCTTCCTGGACTGATACATTCTAATATAGTTCTAATCTCTTTTTTAAAAATGCCCTTTGAACATCACTGCTTAGCACATTCTGTGGAATGCTGGAAATGTAGGAGCCTTCCTGACCTCCTTAGCCAGGCCATTCTACAAGGTGGGAACCACCAATGAGAATGCACCTGAATGGGCAGCAGATGATCATCTTACCCATTTGCAGTGTGGCATCTGAGTGAAGCTGTTACTGGCTAGCACAATGGGAGAGGTCATCCTACAGGTACAGAATTTTTGCAAATCCTAGAGCATTACTGCATCACTTCTGGTTTTTGATGGAGGTGATGTCAGCACACCAACACAATGGTGGCGCACACCCATATTTTTCATTAATTTCCTCCCATTGGCACTTCAACTGCCTGTGAGCAATAGAGCAGGGCAGCAGGAGATCTCCCACTATTGGTAAGCCTACTTTAAGAACAGACCCATGTAGAGCGCATTACAATAGTCTAGCCTCAAGGTAACCATAGCATGAATCCATGTGGCCAGATCAGCCAAGATAGGAGCCCATCTTCTGAGCTAAATTAGGCTTGTAGAATGCCTTTTTTTTGCAGCTGCATTAACTTGCTTTTCCAGTAATAGTGTTGGATCCAGTATAACCCCTATACTCTTAACTGAGTCTGCAAGCGTCAACTGGACACCATCAGAGGTGGGGGATGCCCAGTCCCTCAAGACCTCAGCCTTCCCAGCCAGCGTTATCTCTGTCTTGTCAAGATTAAGTTTCAACTTCTTCACCCTTAACCATTTAATGACAGCAGTAAGGCACAGGTTGAGGACCTCTACACCTTTAGAAATTTGGATAAAGAAACGTAGAGCTGGGTATCATCAGCATATTGGTGACATCCTGCTCCAAATACATGAATGATTTATCCAAAGGGCTTTACATAGTGATTGAATAGCATGTCATGACTGAACCTTGAGGAGCACTGACGATGGTTGGTCTCCAGCATCAACCCTCTGAGACGTGACCATAAGGAACAATTTGAATCTCTCCAAGGTAGAACCCTTAATCCCTACTTCTACCTCCAAGTGCTTCAACAAGATGGCATGGTCCATGTCAAGCACTGCAGATAGATCCGGTAAGAGTAGCACAGAGGCTACTTGTCCACATTCAAGCAGTCTATGATTCCTAGAGAGGGCTGACTTTTCCATTCAAATCCATCCATATATCTCCATCCCATAGGCCAGCCTGAAGCCAGGCTACGAGGGGTGTAAAGCTGATGAGTCACTCCCTTTAACACTGGTTCCCTCCCTGTAAAATACTGTGATGGCAGACATAAAAATCCCACATGAAACTTAAATACCTTGGCTGACAGATTAATCTTATTTAAGACTATGGGCCCACTTAAATAACTAATGGCTCAGCACAATTTTAATACAGAAAGCCCTGGTACTAGGGTTGTCAAGAATGGCTTTGCGAACAGTAGGAGATGGGGAAGGTGAGGACATGAGGGGCCATTATTGGTGATGTTGTGACATCACTTCTGGAGAAAACCTGGAAGTGATGTCTGGCCTCTCTAGGAATCGGCTATGTTAAAAGTATAGAGTTTCTATGATTCCTAGAGAGGGCTGACTTTTCCATTCAAGTGACATCACACTGTGATGCCAACAACCTTGTTTTGTTTTGTTTTGTTTCTTGCCTCCAATCAGAGCAATTGAGGGAAACAGGAGCCAGGGGTGGGAAATTCCCCAACCCCACCAGGGACTTGGCAGCCATATATAATACAACTGCCCAGTTTGTGAACTGTGTTCAGTCTTCCACTTCACAAGGTTTGAGGGGGGGGTGTTGGTGGGGGGTTTTTTTGGGTTACAAACAGGTTAATCCCAGGTTTTCAGATCATTGTTGAAATGGATTATTAGGTTATATCTCACTAGCAGATAATGGGTAAACAATGTCAGCAGTGAAACTGAATGAAGGAGTCCAATTCAGAGAGTAAATCTAGCCAGATTAAGTGTTCCCTATTATGCAAACATTTCAGCTCTGCCTTTCAAAAGGAAAACTTTAATGGGGATTTTGGCAATTATTTTTCTCCCCTCCCTACAGAATTATTCATGCCATCTCTTGTCAACTTGCATGTGCTTTGACAGTCACCCCATTTGGCCAGTCGTGGTTTCCGATTTCCTCATCCAAAAGATGCCATTTTTTAAAAAAAATGTGGAGGCAGGAACATGAATTTACAGTACAATCCTAAAAATACTTCCCTGGGAATAAGCTTCATTGAATAGACCTGAGTAAGATTTTGAGTAGGCCTGACTATGTGATGTCACTTCCAGGGAAAACCTAGAAGTGATGTCAGTCCTTTCTAGAATCTCTCTAGATTCCTAAAGAGATGTGATGTCACTTCCAGTTTTTCCCTGGAAATGACATCATGCTGCTGATGGCACCCCCCTCTGTCTCCTCCCCCCTGGACTCCCTCTGGTTGCCTGCCACTGGCTGGCATCTGGAAAGCTAGCCATAAACTACCTGTTGGAGACCCTTGCCCTAGATACCTCCCCATCTTCTTTAATCCCTTTATCTTCCAATTCATGAAACCAAGAATCTGTAGCCTCTTTTACTGAACCTCTCTCTTACTGAACTCAAGCTGATGGGATAACTCCACCCAGCTTTTTAACTGAGCCTCACCCAATTCCTCTCCCTACTAAAGCCCCTGTCCCATGTGGCTTTTTTACATGCTGGCTCCATGATCCTCACCAAAGCCTTTTTGATGGTCAAAGAGGACTCCTCCTTCCTTTATTATCGAGAGAAAAGCTGTCTAGATCCAATCTGTTGTCCTGATCCTCAGTAATCACACTTTGACTCATAACAGTCTTCTAAAACTGCTCTTCCCTCATAAAATCTGAATGCCATTTCTCAGACCTCTTCCTTCTTGACCTGTCTGTCTTTGACATTGCTAAATGTATGACATTGCTCTTTGACTCACTGTTGGTTGGAATAGAATATATTTGCTTTATGTACTCAGCGACTGAGGTTTGATGCAAATGTTTATATTTTTGATGCAAATGCTTATATTTTTGCATTCCTTCCTATATATATCTTCCTATTCCAGTGAACGGTTTAAATAAATATGTAAACCGTTTGATTTAAAAAAATTAAAATCCCCATCTTTACGTACTATACATAATTATCCTTATTTTTGTTTTCAATTGCATGTGATTATTTTTTATGTACTTGCATTTTGAGAAAAACAGCTAGAGATGACAGGAGAGTGTAATATTGAGTAGACATCACCACGCTTGACCTGTATTATTCCATATCCAAAGATGAACGTTGTAAGGCACTTTATCCATAGGTACTAAAGCTCATTACATTCCCTTCAAAAGCATTTTGAAGTATCCCTCTATCTTCTGAAAGAAAATTCCAATATAATTTAAATTTTGTTATTTTCATGACTTCCATGAAATAATATAGTACTGAGCTATTATTTCAAAGAATATTGCCATTCAGAAGGTAGATGCTTATCTTGACAATTTGTGTGGGGAATAGGATTCAATAAATTGGCTTTCTACTGAACAAACTTATGCACTTACTGGGAGGGGCAGCTGTTATTTTCCATTTCTGTTTCTGAAAATGAGGTATGGGGTCTTGCAGCCTGCCAGAAGCTACCATCTGCAGAGATCCAGCATAGTGTAGTGGTGAGAATATTGGACTAGGACCAGGAAGGTTAAGGTTCAAACTCCCACTCAACCTTGCCAGATGATCTGCAGCCAATCATTGCTTCTCTGAGTTTCATCTACCTTAACAGAGCTATCATGTGGAAAGATTTTAAGTACACAATAAATGGTTGGCTAACACTATCCATGCTAGCACTGAAACAAGTGGTAGTTTTCATCAGCAGTAAATGAAGTTAGAAAGCACTTAAGGGTATGAGGTCTTGTGGTGGTGGAAAGTGCTGCCAAGACGCAGCTGACTTACAGTGAAGCTTTAGGGTTTTCAAGGCAAAAGATGAACAGAGGTGGTTTGTCATAGTTTGTCTATGTGCAGCAACCCTGGACTTCTTTGGTGGTCTCCCATCTAACTACAAATCAGGGCCAACTAATCTTAGCTTCTGACAAGATTGGGCAAGCCTGGGCCATTCAGGTCAGAGCATGAACCCTTGTACTAATGTAAATAATTGCCATTTATGATTAAAGGGAAATGAACAATCTTTAATGTGCCTGCTATTAATGGATTTTTAAACATGTTTTGCACATTAAACTAAAGTGGCAAAAAAAGGAAGTGTACGTAATTGTCATGAATGAAAGGGGAACTTGTTCATCTACACTGCCCATGTGGGGAGAGATATGATTTCTTTCGGTATGTAGAATTCAGGGGTCCCTCTTCCATAGAGAATTTCCCCTTTCTTCCTTTAAGTGGAACTGCTACTCATTCTTGCTCTTTCATATGCTAATATTGCCTGGTTGCATTTGTGTAGGGCAGTTCTCTTCCCACAACAATTTTGTGTTCATAATTATGCCATACTTTTTGCAAGCAGAACTACTTTGTCATGAAAGCATGAGACCAGTCCTCTTTTCTGCTTGGAAGAAGGAAAAAATAAATATGGGTTCGGGATGACTGATGTTAATTTGTGGCACGTATACGTATTACCTCTAATGAAAAAGGGAAATGATTGGGGCATAAGATCAAATATGGTAACCATTCATGATCTTCTGGTGGTGTCTAGTTTCAAAGCGCAGTGAAACTTGTCTGCATTTACACATCAGTTTGTATTTTCCACTTCGTAAAAGTCAACCAAACATGTAGCGAACACCAGTGGTCTTTTCCATAGCATTTGCTTCATGTATTCTGTCACTTCCCCACCTATGTGAGTTGTGATGGTTCACAGAAGTGTAGTGATCTATGTGCTGAGCCTCTGTAAATGAATGGTTTATCCGCTGATTCCGACAGTTATAAGGAGCAACTTAATAGTAGAAGAAATTCTGTAACTTTGATTCATCTCCTACTTGTACTTGTAACTTTGATTCATCTCCAACTACAGAAAAGGTATAGAATCCTACCTAAGGTAAAGGTAAAGGTCCCCTGTGCAAGCACCGGGTCATTCCTGACCCATGGGGTGATGTCACATTCCAATGTTTCCTAGGCAGACTTTTGTTTTACGGGGTGGTTTGCCAGTGCCTTCCCCAGTCATCTTCCCTTTACCCCCAGCAAGCTGGGTACTCAAAGTCAAAGTCAAAAACCTTTAATGGCATAAAAAGAGCATAGAAAAAGGATGTTAAAATAGTACAATACTTCTCAAGTTCAATATAATACAATAGTAGAGTTCCACTATAGGCACCAAAGAACACAAGCAATTGGCACAGCTATTACTTGTCAGTGTTAAAATCAGTAGCTAAAGTTTTTGCCAAATATTCGGCAACTGCTTCTGTATCCGCTAGGGTACTCATTTTACTGACCTTGGAAGGATGGAAAGCTGAGTCAACCTTGAGCCGGCTACCTGAAACCAGCTTCTGTTGGGATCGAACTCAGGTCGTGAGCAGAGCTTGGACTGCAGTACTACAGCTTACCACTTTGTGCCACAGGGCTCTTCTAGAATCCTACCTACTTGGCAGTAAATTCCATTGATTTCAATGGTCCTGCCCCCAAGTAATGTGGATAGGATTGCTGTTTTAATAGCTAATCTTGCAAGATTTATACTCTGTAATTATGCAGTGCCATGGACTACATTTTCCCTTCTCCTTTGAACCAGTAATTCAGATTGACATGTTTCCCCTAATTTACACACTTTAAAAGCATTTCTTGGTTTGTCTCCCATGACAGCTGCCCATATCCTTGAAAACATGGATCCTACATCAGAACCCTGCAAAGATTTTTACCAGTATGCTTGTGGAGGATGGTTAAAGAAGAACATCATTCCAGAGGCCAGTTCTCGTTATAGTAACTTTGACATTTTAAGAGATGAACTAGAGGTTGTTTTGAAAGGTCAGTAAATACAAAGTTTGTGGACTAAATATCTGGGGCATTTCAGTCTTCTCTTCCATTCGTCTACCTTTTGTGTCAAGAGAGCAAAAAATGGTTGTGTTCTTTTGTTTGTGTTTCTGTCCTCCTGTCGACCCCAAATCAGCTGGGAGTATTTGCTTGGTTATCTGAATGCACGTATGGGTATGAGTCTGCTGTGTCTAGCATAAAAGCAAACAGACTGTGTTGGGCTCAACCCACTCTGAGGAATGAACTCTGTCTCCCATTCTGACAATCACCACAGCTGAAACCACTGCCCATCTGACCCTGGAAGGGTGGACAGCTGTTGCAGAGGAGAAAAAAAGGTGTTTCCCCTTCAGATCAGATCAGCTTGGGAGCAGTGCTAAAAGCATTGGCAGTCAGTATCGGCTAACTTCATATCCTGTATTTAGATTCCATCATGTAATGACTTTCTAAACATAGGCATATCAGAGTCCTGTGAATTCCCATTCATCACCACAGCAACTTGCCACTATCCCTTAAGGAACCAAAGTCAGCTATCCATAAATCAATCATGTTAGCAAAAAAACAGGCACTGATAGCAATGGTCGTTTATGGAAAGCAATAAAGTAGGCAAAACACAACGACAAAATTACAGCGTATTGTCCCGAAATTTTGTGTTGTGTTTTGCCTACTTTATTGCTTTCCATAAACGACCATTGCTATCAGTGCCTGTTTGTTTGTTTTTTGCTGACTATTTGGCACGAGGTTTTTTTGCTTGAATTCCCATAAATCAATCATGGCCTAGGGTTGTGCAAAAAAAAAAAAAATTCGGTAAATTTCGGGTTTGGGTTTATTGGGCCCGATTTCCCCCCCCCCCCAGTAAATCCGAAATAAGGCGAATACCCATACCAGTAAATATGGGTATTTCTGAAAAATTTCTGAAGCTCCTGTGGGGGAATTTTTGGAAGTAGAGTTCCCACATTTTTCGGGATAGCTTCAAGGGACTCTCCTTGCATGAACCCCGGAATTTGGTGAAGATTGGGGCAAGGGGTCCAATTTTATGGGGTCCTGAAGGGGTCACCCCCTCCTCCATAGAAGTGTGTGGTAAAGGTTAACTTTAGTGCTTTCATTTCACTGATGTTATAATATTACATACATCTGATTATATTTCTCTTATTTTCAGATGTCCTCAGTACGCAGAACAGCAGTGACATACCAGCTGTCCAAAAAGCAAAAACTCTCTACAGATCTTGTGTAAATGAAAGTAAGTTTTTTATTTAAAATTGCTGCATGTTGAAGGTTAATCTGTTATACATTGTTGAGGTTCACAAATATACCCAACTATAGCAAAACTCTTGCAGTTACCCCAATGGTAAGATCTATTATGATTCAGTCATGTAGCTAAATATAAAAATTAAATAATACAGCAAAGCCTATATTATAGTAATATTCATAAAAAATTGATCAGCACATATTATTTTCTTCTTGATTTATTTTTAATTTTTTTTCATTGTGCTGATATTGGTTTTTTAGCAGTAAATTTAAAGCTACAGTGTAGATGCTATTTAGGTGACCCCTTGACAGAAGTACAGATGTCTAAACGGTATTCTCCAATTATAACGTCAGTAAAGAAAATGGGTAGTAATCTGGTAGGTTGGGGGAAGAGCACACACGATGGTCATTCATTCTCTCAAGATTATATGAAGGTATTGTTTTGGAATGGTTATCCCAAATGTTGTTTAACCTGCCAAGAATCTCTTAGTGTTCCACTTATGCCAGTTGTTGCTCATTAAGTGGGTCTCTCTCAGGTCACTTGTCAGCAAATTGGTCAGTGATCCCTGGACCGAACAGCAGAAGCTTTTAGTAGTGCACACATGAAGCTGCCGTATACTGAATCAGACCCTTGGTCCATCAAAGTCAGTACTGTCTACTCAGACCGGCAGCGGCTGTCCAGGGTCTCTGGCTGAGGTCTTTCACATCACCTACTTTCCTAGTCCCTTTAACTGGAGATGCCGGGGACTGAACCTGGGACCTTCTGCATGCCAAGCAGATACTCTACAAACTGAGCCACAGCCCCTCTTCTAGGGGACTGCACTCTGGCAAGCAATTTATGTTGGAATCCAGTTTAAATTATCTTTGCGCCAGCAGATCCCAGCAGTAAGGAGAGAGTGACAGATGCCGTTCTTGTCCAACACTGCTGTCTAGGTTGAAAAGAAAAATAAAATAAAATAAAATAAAATAGTGGCAGATAAATGGTGTTTTCCTTCATATGGAAATTGCCACAGGAAATCTGGTTATATCAACTTAAAGTGGTTGGGACACAGCCTCATGTGAATTGTGGACTCAGGGTGGTAATGACTTTCATTGGAATGTGCTGGATCATGTGGATCCATTGCTGGAATATGCAGCTTTAGGCATACAAGAGAAGAACCCACTGCAGAGGACACCAGAGTGGGGAAACCATAGGGATATGGGGGCTATCCTTCTTTATTCTACTAAAAGCTGCTTCATTGATTGTCTTCAGAATTGGTGTTGCCAGCTCTGGGTTGGGAAATACCTGGAGATTTTCGGGGTAGAGCCTGAGGCGGGCAGGGTTTGGGGAGGAAAGGGACTTCAGTGGGGTATAATGCCATAGAGTCCACCTTCCAAAGTGGCCATTTTCTCCAGGGGAACTGATTTCGGTCACCTGAAGTTCAGTTGTAATCCCAGGGGTTCTCCAGCCACCACCTACTCAGAATGCAGTTCTCAGGCTTTCTGCCAGCTTTTCCAGTTTTCTTCTTCCTATCAGCTAGGTAGTTAGAAGCTTA
This sequence comes from Euleptes europaea, assembly GCF_029931775.1. Lineage (NCBI taxonomy): Eukaryota > Metazoa > Chordata > Lepidosauria > Squamata > Sphaerodactylidae > Euleptes > Euleptes europaea. The sequence continues at coordinate 28,321,388 of NC_079316.1, read as the reverse complement.
AACCTTTCTAGTAGTGTAATCTCCCTAAATATTACTTAATTGACCTTGGTTTACAGAGCAGTTCTTCATGAACAAAAGCTAACTCTGCCAACATTCATTCTACTAATGGGGGCACTTATCTCAGGCTGGAGGAACATTCTCTTGCATTAGGGGGAAGACGCTTGCCACAGACAGAAGAATGGATCCAAGGAATCCAAGCAGATGTTTTAGCCTTTCTTAGTGGGAAAATATTTTTTTCCAAGGATGTTTGGGCCCTGGAGCAAATTTTTGCAGGGAAGAACTGATCGTGTAAAGTGTATAGAACCATTTTCATCTGTCAGTATTACAACTAAGCACTTTTACGCCTGTAACTCATAGGATTAATCTTGCTCTGTTTTCACAAGCTGCTATTGATCTCAGAGGAGGGAAACCTCTCATCAACATATTGGACACTATTAATGACTGGCCTGTAGCAGCTGACGCCTGGGACCAAATGTATGGTAGGACAGCTATGCCGATTTCTTCACAATCGATTTTTCCCCCAAATAATTGTGAAAAGAGCCGTCTTGGTCAACATGCTGAGTATATGTTTTTCACTGTCCTTAGGTACCAGTTGGACAGCTGAAAAGTCTATTGCACAGCTAAACTCTAAGTATGGGAAAAGGGTTATTATTAACCTGTTTGTTGGCACAGATGATAAAAACTCCACACAACACATACTTCATGTAAGTCTATCACTCGTACAAAAAGCCTATAACTCCTTCAGACTTTCATGGATCCATGACTCATGCAGAGATGCTGGTTCATGCAAGCTATGCTTCGTTGCCATCGCAACTGCACTGTGAGGTTGATGCATACACTCTGCATATACCCGCAGGCAACTGTGTGGTAGCCATAGGGTTGCCAGGTCCCTCTTTGCCACCAGTGGGAGGTTTTTGGGGTGGAGCCTGAGGAGGGGGGGTTGTGGAGGGGGGGGGCTTCAATGCCATAGAGTCCAATTGCCAAAGCGGTCATTTTCTCCAGGGGAACTGATCTCTATAAGCTGGAGATCAGTTGTAATAGCGGGAGATCTCCAGCTAATACCTGGAGGTTGGCAACCCTAGGTAGGCACAGCCTGTGTGACCCACCTTATTATCTGTGAACATGTATCTATCCCATTATGTTGGTTTTCTTCTATACGCATATCTTCTATTGCATTGGTTTGGCCAGCCTAAGCCAAGGTTATATGAAAGCTTCTATGGTAGAAACTCCCTCAAGAATGAAATTGCATTTATGTAACAGCCCAATAGTTATGCTTACACTGTGACTTCATGGGCTGTCTTTTATAATTAAGCTTAATTTAAATGTATCTCAATGTTGATTGGCTACAGAGAGTGTTTGGGGTAGATGGATACCACAGGAAATGGCTTGGGTCCATGTTCCCTGCCCTGTGATTGTTGACGGGCCCAATGACCCTGGTGAGGACTCAGGTCACTGGTGACAACGCCCATGCAGTATGCTGCTAGCCAGTTAACAGTTAGAAGACTGAGCAGTACTGAATGACCCATTCCATGCTTTTAATGTCCTTCACAGCATCCTCTGATAAGGTCATGTGTTTACTCCCTACCATACCCCTCAGTCGTATTCAGTGGCAGCAAACTCTTTGTTCCCTCAGTGACCACCTGTTCTTATTTTTGGAAGCAGAATTTTTAATATATCCCATTATTCTTTCTTCCCATCACAAATTCAGGATTATTCCTTCCTTCCTTCCTTCCCTCCCTCCCTCCCTCCCCCTCTTTCTTTCTTTCTTTCTTTCTTTCTTTCTTTCTTTCTTTCTTTCTTTCTTTCTTTCTTTCTTTCTTTCTTTTTTTCTTTTTTTCTTTCTTTCTTTCTTTCTTTCTTTCTTTCTTTCTTTCTTTCTTTCTTTCTTTCTTTCTTTCTTTCTTTCTTTCTTTCTTTCTTTCTTTCTTTCTTTCTTTCTTCCTGCCTTCTTGCCTTCCTGCCTTCCTTCTTTCCTTCTTTCCTTCTTTCCTTCTTTCCTTCTTTCCTTTCTTTCTTTTGTTGGAAGAGTTCACTTTTTACATGTTCTCTTCCAGTTATTGAACTCTAGACCAGTGGTTCCCAAAGTGGGCAGTACCACCCCCTGGGGAGCGGTGGTATTACCTAGGGGGGCTCTAAGAGGCAAGGGGGCAGCAGGGGGTGCTAGAGGTGGGCCCCTTCAACTGTGTTGTTGAATAGGGTAGGGGGCAATGGGGTTGAGTTTGTGGAACCAAGGGGGGGTGGCCCGAAAAGTTTGGGAACCACTGCTCTAGACTATTCACCATGGGATCCTAAGCAAAGTTACACCTTCCAAGCCCATTGACTTTAATGGTCTTAAAAGGGCATAAGAGTTTGATTAAACAAGATGTTAAAAGGAAGTCATGTTTAACATGTGACTGGTACTCACCATCAAAATGGTGGGGAGGTCATTTAATGTGTGACCCGCATACACCTTCAAAATGATGTGTATGTGGGGAAATGGGCTCCTGAGCATACATGCAAAGGCAGGAGAGGCCTCTTTATTCCCTGCCTCCCACTCAGTGTGCTTTGGCAGACAGAAGAAAGCTTGGGGTGGGTGGGAGGCTGTTTGTCTTATTGTCAGTTCCACATGTCTCCTAGGCAGACATAGGCAAGGGGCAGTAAGATAAACAGCCTACCGCCTATGGCCCTTTTCCTCTCTAAAAGCGCACTGGGTGAAGGCAGGGGATGACGAAGCGTCTTCTTCCTCCCTGCACATTTAATGTCTTGTATAATCAGACACTAACTCTCCTTAGGAGTGCACCATCAGTTGAGGAACATGTATGAGAATGTTTTGTCAATTCTGCATCCAAAGAATTTTGAAGAATATCTTTTGAATATCTTTTGTAGATTGATCAGCCTGGACTTGGACTGCCTTCCCGTGACTACTATGAATGCACTGGATTGTATGAGGAGGTAGGTCTTACCCTATGGATCAGAAAAGGACATCCTACATCTCTTTGTAACAAGCATAAGTCCTGCTCCCAAATTGCCTGCTTCCTTACCTGTTTGGAAGCCTCACTGAGGACAGTATGCTTGTAGTGGGAAGATGACCAAGGATTAATACCCTCAAATATCATATTTTTTAATTGTTCAGGTGTTTTAATGTTTATATATGTGTCACCTTGGAGACCCTGATCGGGTAGAAAGGAGGCATAAAAATGTTTTAAATAAAAAGTAAATATATGAGGAGCTCATACTTGATTTGAAAATGTACCCCGGTTCCATTATGCAAGAGTAAATCATGCTTCTTTATTCCATAGCGAATCTTTTTGCAAGCCATGGTTTCCTCCAACAGAAAATCATATAAATACATGCATACACTTTGTGTAATCTGTCAAATGCCTTTTTGCAATCTGAAGTAGACAATCCTAATGACATTCTTACATGCACACACACTTGTATATGCATACGTACAGTATGTACTGAAATGAACCAGAGGTGCATGAGAGCACACCAACCAGATTGTGCCCTATGTCGGTCTCCTATACTGCAACGTTAATGGTATCTAACATAACTATCTCCCTTGTTCTGATGATGGAGGCACCTGTGATAATGTGTGAACACCTACACTTCATTGCATATACCCATGGTTGGATACTGTAATTAGCTGAAAAATCTTAATGCATGCACGTGGAGTTTTCTTATGGGGAAATCAGTCAATGTTCTCTGGGGTAGACTGTGGTGGAATATGGGTGACAAATGTACAGCTGCCATTAAACCAAAGGGACAGCAAAATCTCTGGTGAGAAGCAAAAACTCCAATCACAAACGTTGTTGCAGACCTCCAGAACGTATACAGAGATTACTTGACTCCACTGCCTGAATCACTGTTTCTGCAACAGTGATTGGTCCCAGATCAACTGTTTAATGCCATAGGCTTGATACAGCATTTACAGAAGCTCTAATTAGGCACGTTAGTTAGGAAATGTGCACTTTAAGTGGTAGGCTTTAAGTACAGACTAGTAATTACCTAATTACACATAATAAAAGCTTGATAGAATGTTGTGGTTGGTCTTGATATAGGCATATAGCAATTTGCCACAAGGGAATACCTAAAAAGTCATTTTTCAGCTGTTTGTTATTATTACAATAATATCAAGATGAATTGTTACGTATTTTTTCTAGCCTGTTATAACTAACCATTCAAGTTCCTCGTCAACAGCAATAATCTAACCAAGCTGTAAGATAATACATAGGTCCAGAACGAAGAGCAGAATGATGTTGCGCTCAGCTTGGGGCTCCCCCTGAAAACTGTATCCATGTGTCAGTTTCTTGCTCACTCTGACTTGGATGACTTACCTTGTACTGTGACATGATCATATTGCGTATTTCCCCACATACCCACCTCCCCACTCCATAGCAGTGGCTGCCTCTCTTGTGCACACGGAAACACCACACAATATCATGGCATCATTACTCAGGAGAAAAGAGCAAGAGTCCAGTAGCACCTTAAAGACTAACAAAATTTCTGGCAGGGTATGAGCTTTTGTGAGCTACATCTCACTTCTTCAGGTATCTGAAGTAGGACCAAAAGAGCTCTTTTCTACTTCTACTGACTAACTAACACAGCTATGCTTCCTGATCTATCATTATACAGGGTAAGTGAACTTCAAATTCTGCAGGAGAAAGGGAGAGAAATTGTGCGTGTATTCCTGTGGCTGTTCTACAAAATGTCCAGAATACATTTGTGAAATAATTGGAGGGTTTTTTTCCCCTTACAGGCATGTTCAGCCTACGTTGATTTCATGATTTCTGTAGCAAAACTGATCCGCACGGAAAGAAATCTCACCATCAATGAGACCCAAATTTCTATGGAAATGAGAAGAGTAATGGAGTTGGAAAAAGAGATTGCAAACGTGAGTCGCTCTCTCCCATTTATGCACCGATTTTTGTATAGAGGTGGTTAATACAGAGCAGTTCATTGGATAACCTGATGGGACACATCTAAGGTGTTAAATCTGTTTCCTCTGACTTCAAGAGAGGTTATATACTGATATTCATGCCAAGATATACCCATTAAGCCAGGGGTGGGGAACCTTTTTTCCGCCAAGGGCCATTTGGATATTTATAACATCATTTGCAGGCCATACAAAATTATCAACTTAAAAATTAGCCAACCAATACGTTTCCCGGGTGGGAAAGGGTTAACACAGTTTCTTGGGCGGTCCTAGCAGCTCCATAGCTAATGACTCTTCTGCAAGGGGGGGGGGAAGGTTCCTTTTCTCGGCAAAAACAAACTCACATCCACCTCGAATAGAGGCTATTCCTGTCCGCTGGAGGGGGCAGATCACCAGTCTTAGATCCTTCTGAGCTAGAGATCTGCCAGGACCCACGAAGGGCCAGACCAAATGATTTCATGGGCCTTAAACGGCCCCCGGGCCCAACTTTCCCCACCCCTGCATTAAGCACACATACTTAAGGCGCCATAACACTTTGTATGCTTTACTTTTGCAACATAATGGGCTGGAGCTTGCAGAGGGTGACCTTCACTGCCTCCCACTTCCACCAGAATTCCCTTGTGAACCCTGAAATAGCCGCACTATGCATCTGTGCCCTCCTGGACAGAATGTGATCAAGCCCTAGGAAGAGGGCTACCATAAAGAGGAGGGTTCATGTGGCATCAGGACCTCCTCCTTCTTCTAGTGAAGAGTTTGCTCTGCTAAGCTTCGTCAGCTAGTGGAAGAGGCTGTGGGGGGTGATTCTGCCTACCCCTTCTCTGTATTGCAGCTCTTTTGCATTTTGTTCAGGAAGGACATTATATTCTTAACATCACCTTTTGGGGTGAGGGGACACAGACAGTTTCTGGAGGAAGGAGAAGGTGAGAGGGATCTGTCCCCATGCACATATGGTTCTTAAGTGCGAACCCAGTGTGGTGATTTTTTTTGGATTTGGAACAGATTGCCAGATTTGCAAGCCATAAACATCATCAACTGTATGACTTCAGAAATTTCATTTCTTTCTATGAAGACTTGTTGAAACATCTCTTTTGTGTTAAGGCTACAACCAAATCTGATGATAGAGTTGACCCTCTTCTGCTATACCACAAAATGACATTTGCTGATGTCCAAAAGAACTTCTCTTTGGAAATCAATAACCAGGTAAAAGATCAATCAGCCATTGTTTTCGGCTTCTACCTAGTAGTGCAATATTTTAAACAACTTAGGGTTGGATTCTCTGACTCCCAATGTTGGATCCTATGAGTCTTTTCTGTTTTCCTTCAAGAGAGAAATACCTTCTCCAATGGAGAATGACTTTTGCTGATGCAGAAAGGCATCCTCTGATGGAGAAAAGTCTTGGTTTGTTAAAGGAAGTCTTCTTCTGTTGGAGCAAAACTTGGTAGAAGAGAGTCATAGAATCCAGCCTTTATTTCTTAATATGACCTTATCATTTTGGGTTGTGTGTGTGATTTTTTTGTCAGACTGTTGTATTCTAAAATGATGGCAGGAAAATGAGAAAAGGGCCTCAACTGAAAGGAGATTGTAGGAAGTCTTAACCCCTGCCCCTGTTTTTTCCCTCCCAAATAGCTGATCACCAGTTTTTAGTTGGGGTGCATGGAAGCGTTCAGTAGCTAAATCAGAGGGAAACTATTCAGAGTCTTTGCCCACACAGATCCTTATTACTTATAGTAATATGTGCACAGTTTTTTCTCCACACAAAATATCTCCCAGCTCAGTCATGATAAAGGAATTCATCCACTTGTTGTTCATGACTGTAAGTCAAACATTCAACAGGTGTATATATAAGTGGTTTCTCCATCATGAATAGCAGAGGTCTTATCATAAACATTTATCTCATGCACATTCAGGAAAAAAGTTAATGTCTCACATTTAAAGAACTATGGTGCAAAGGCTGAGATCTTTGGCACTCATAATCTAGTTATAGCACTGTCAAGTGATTAAGGGAGTAGCCCTAAACAAGCCTACTCCCAAGAAAGTGTAGGATTGCACAGTGAAGGATTTTTTATTGACTTGACTGCATTCTAACCTGTTAATTAATTGATTGATTAAATTTCTCTGCATATGACCAAGTCCTCAATATAACAGTCTTCTTGAGATACTGAATCAAATGTCTCATAATTCACAATTTAATTATGGATGCTCAAACACTTGCTAGTTTGGTTCACTGCTCATTGGTCACAACCAGGAAGCCGTTTTTTTGATGATTGGTTCAACTATGTATCTATGCATTCATGGCTTTCCAGAAGGTTGATTTACTGTATACCTTCCTAACCAGGCTGTAGTCTTAGTGTGCTCTTTGCACATGTGCATTCTCACACAGCTCGATTGTCCTTGTTGCATATAGACGCTTTCACAAAACTGGCCAGAGTGTACCAGGAACCTCTAGATGTGTGCACCCAAGCTGAAAATGAACCAGAAAGTAGCTGTTTCAAGTCAGCTCAGGGATACCTCAAATGACCCAAAACACTTCCAAATTCAGGGAGTAATGAAAATTTATCTCCTGGAATTTGGGGAATGTTTCAGATTTTGGCCCCCAGGAGCCAAGAGGGAGAGAGAGGAAGCTCATGTGTCAAATAGCTGCTTGGTGGCATCTCCCTCCCTTTAAATGTTAAAGGGCCATTATTTTCTATGTGGGTAGACCTGGCGTCTGATTTTAGAGGCCAGGTCTTCCCATAGAAAATAATGGCCCTTTAAAGTTTAAAGGAAGTGAGGCAAGCCCAGCTTCCTCTCTGTCCCTCCCTCCTGTAACTGTTTAAAATGGCCCTGAATTTTTTGAGACCTGGAAAAAACATCTGCAAAAAGTCCCAAAACAGTCAGGAGAGTTCTGAAAGTTCAAATTAAGTGATTATTCTGTAGATAGCTACAGCCTGTATAAATTATATGACAATATTTTATGGCAATTTCAAGCATATGACATCAATTTTTCAGCAGCAGTTGACAGATGACATGCAGCAGCAAACAGTGACATTACAAATTTTTGTGCCAAATTTTGATTCTTAAAGTTGACCATATTTTGATGTCAAATTTCAGTAGCAAAATGATAAAATAAGAATTTTTTAAAAATGTATTTATTTAACGAACTCAAAAGTATTTTTTGGGAATCAAAGCTTTTAATTGTTTTACAATTTACTAAGCTCAAAGTATGTCAAATTCAGCTTACTTTATTGCTTGCTGGCCGAGCATTTCCCACGCTTATGGATAACTGCTGAACAGAGGTTCATTGTTGTTTATGAACTGAGCAATATTTTCTTTGTTAGTTATCAGGAATTTGTTTACAGTAGCAGTCCAGCTGTGGAAAGCCAAGAGGCAGAATGCAAAACAAAATGGCCTTTTTACATAAAATAGGCTGCACTCCCAAAGTCACTTTCATGGGATTAGGCCCCTCTAACAGGACGTACGCCTGTGTGGACCTGTTTAGGATTGTTTCCATACGGTGTCCTCTTAAGCAGAGTGACACTCTTCTAAATCCAGTGACATCCATGGATTTAGAAGGGTATCCCTCTGTTTTAGATTGTACTGATAGATTGGTTGTATGCGTATATAGCTGAATGCCCCCAAACAAGCATTTTTATTGTAAAATATGCTAGCGGAAGGTAACTGTGAAGGTATATTTATGTGACTCAAATATACCTGAAATTCGCACTGAAATTGTTTGTATTCATATCAGTTGTGGGCTAGATCATCCACTTACACTTGAGGACTGTATACATGTTTCATGACATGCAATATACAATGGAAAGATATGCACTGCTTTTCTGCCCTAAATGAAAAGGAAAGGATTATGTGTACACATGTGTGATTTCTGTTTGCATCATCCATTATTGTTTTATTTATTTACAAAGTTTGTATCCCACCTTTCTGCCCTCACAAGGCAGATAACAATTTAAAACATGCATGATAAAATCACATTTTAAAACCATTGAAATTAACACACACACACCAAAAACACGCGTTATTAAACAATGTAAAAATGGTTACGATATATACAAAGATGTAAAAACAGCAATTTAAATATTGGCAAGAAGCGGGGTTCACTGAGGAAATGCCACATGAAATAAAATAGTCTTCACGCACGGGTGGAAGATGGCAAGTCGTTACAGCGTATACATGGTGTATATAAGTTGTTTGTACAAGATCTAGCCAGTGAGCCCTAAGACACTATTCCATTTCCAAAAATGGATAATGGTGGAGTTCAAACTTGTCAGGAACAGAGATCTTGTGATCAACTAAACGAATGCATGAAAGCAGGTTATATTATATGAATGCATGAAAGCAGGCGGTGAGAGAAAGTGTGGACTGATAAAGTGGACTGATAAAGGCCCCTTTCTGTGTTATTATTTGACTGTATTCTCAGTTTCCACAGCTGAGAGTCTTACTGGGCCATGGTGGTGGGATACAAGTTCAGTACAAAAAGAAATGAAAAATAATCAAAGCTGAGAAGGCACCCACCCCCCAAAGGAAGAGAAAACTTGCCAGTATATACAAGCCTTTTGCACAACAAATCATATAGGGCTAATGATTACAAATAAAGTTCTCCCTGTTTCGAGGGTTTTTAGCAAACCTCTGGCAAACCCGTGAAAAAACTATATTCTGGGTTATGTTTGTAACCTAAGCCAAGGTATCTTGGGGTAAACAAAAATGTCCCACACAGTACTGAAATATGCAGAGCATGAAAACACACTGTCACATGAGGCAGAATGTTCCCTTTGAGTGGAGTCACCCTCCCCTTTTACACATTAAATAACTCACATCAGTTCTGTTCTTTTATAAAGTATATTTTTCAACAGCAGCTATGCTTTCAACCGAAGATAATACAAATCTAACCTGCATTTTTATAAAGTATAAAAGAAAAAATATCTAAAGCGAATGATTTCTAACGTTTGTATCTTGGGGTATTTTTCTTCCGCAAGAACATATCTCTGTACTGAGGAAAATGTTCTTCAAGTTATTAGGAAGGGTCATTAAATTGTCAGCAGGGGCAGTAGCTCTTCAGAGTACTTAAATTCCCTGGACCAGTACTTTCTATTTAAAAAATACTCTCAAGTGTATTTTGTACTCCAATAAGTATATGGAATGGAATAAAAATGCACCCCAGAAGTCAAAATCAGTATATTTCTGGGGTTGCTTTGTATGTCGTGCACTTTTCATAACAGAAAGAAAACTGTAAGTAGCACATGGCTGTATTTTGGGGACAGTGTTTACAAATGGACAGGTGATGATGTTCAAATAGGAAAAAGTCCTAGAGCCACTTCTATAGGTCTTCTCCTCAAAAAAAGTGCAACCAGAGTAGGAAATCCATCCCTGAGGCTGTTTTCAGGATTTCGGCAATACACTGTACATATACTTAACCTGTAATCTTTTTTTCTTCCTAGCCATTCAACTGGTTAACATTCGTAAATAATGTAATGACAACTGTTAACATCAGTATTCAAAATACTGAAGATGTGGTTGTTTATGCTCCAGAATATCTAATCAAACTAGAGCCTATTATTACGAAATACAATCCCAGGTAGGTATAGATAATTTTTGTTTCTAAGTTGCTAGTATGTCCCACAGTTCTAGGAACTTAGATAGTTTATTTCTGTCATTTTTATTTTTCAGAGAACTTCAAAACTATATGAGCTGGCGATACATCATGGATTTGGTAAACACTCTAAGCCAAAGCTACAAGGACACAAGGGCTACTTACCGTAAGGTACAGAAACTCACATATTTTTGAGTATGTAACAGTTGAGATTTGTAATACAAAGTCTAAGAATCAGCACAATGACACGTAGCAGCTGAGTAACACAAGAAGCTCTAGATATTTACTAAACTTTCTATTAATATGCAATGCCACAATCCAGCTAAGGAGAACCATAAGCAGATTTCCGAATTTGTATCAGTTGCTGGGTTAGGAAGAAGGGTATATATCAGATGTGCATCCAGATGTGCAGCAGAAGGTACATCTGACTACTCACACTACAATGTTAATTGGATATGCATTCAAATGCATATATCTATCCATACTGAAACCCAATTTATCATGCCTAAATCCCTTTTGTAAATGCAACTTGACCTGGATTGGGATATATGCAGTGTCTATAATATATTCTTCATATTTACATAGCATCTGTGAAAGGATTCAGTATGGTTTTGAGAGGCACGTGTGCCTAAATGTTGGCACCCTTCCAAACCCCCAAACTTTTCTTCTCTCTCTCTCAAAAAAACAAGCCATTTCTTTATCCGGCTTTTCCGCCATGGACCTCCAGGACATTCAGGCCTCAAGGTCAAGTAGATTAGAGTGAGCAATGAAGACTAATTTAGGGTTGCCCAGTGGACTTCATGGTTGAGCATGGAGATGAACTCAGCCTCCAAGTCCAACAGTCTCTAATGCCGTATTGACTCTCCCAAGATGTGAACAGTTTTCAAAGAGGAAGCATTCATCCGCACGATTTCCTTTGCATTCGTGTTTTAAAAGGCTCTCATGCTTAATTGCCGAACCACTTTTTGAACTTGGGGGAACCCAGGGAGCATTAAAAAATTTCTTCAAGAGCAGTGTGAAGGAAAAAAAGGGGGATGTTCCTACACTTTTTTTTTTTTGATCCTGGCCATTTCCTGAGATCTGTAGTTGTATATATGTACAGTGAGGGAAAAAAGTATTTGATCCCCTTTTGAATTTGCCCGTTTTCCCTCTGATGAAGAAATGACCAGTCCATAATTGTAATGGTAGGTTTATTGTAGCTGTGAGAGACAGAATAACAACAGGAAAACCCCCAGAAACCCAAAAGACAAAAGTCAGAGATTGATGTGCATTATAATGAGTGAAATAAGTATTTGATCCCTTTGCAAAAGATGACTTAGTACTTGGTGGCAAAACCCTTGTTGGCAATTACAGAGGTCAGACGTTTCTTGTAGGTGGCCACCAGGTTTGCACACATCTCAGGAGGTATTTTGTCCCACTCCTCTTTGCAGATCCTCTCCAAGTCAGTAAGATTTCGAGGCTGATGTGTAGCTACTCGAATCTTCAGCTCCCTCCACAGATTTTCGATGGGATTAAGGTCTGGAGACTGGCTAGGCCACTCCAGGACCTTAATGTGCTTCTTCTTGAGCCACTCCTTTGTTGCCTTGGCCGTGTGTTTTGGGTCATTGTCATGCTGGAATACCCATCCTTGACCCATTTTCAATGCCCTGGCGGAGGGAAGGAGGTGCTCACCCAAGATTTGACGATACACAGTCCCGTCCATCGTCCCTTCGATGTGGTGAAGGTGTCCTGTCCCCTTAGCAGAAAAACACCCCCAAAGCATAATATGTCCCCTTCCATGTTTGACGGTGGGGATGGTGTTCTTGGGGTCGTAGGCAGCATTCCTCCTCCTCCAAACACGACGAGTTGAGTTGATGCCAAAGAGCTCGATTTTGGTCTCATCTGACCACAACACTTTCACCCAGTTCTCCTCTGGGTCATTCAGATGTGCATTGGCAAACTGCAGACGGGCCTGTACATGTGCTGTCTTGAGCAAGGGGACCTTGCCGGCTCTGCAAGATCTCAATCCTTCATGGCGTAGTGTGTTACCAACTGTTTTCATGGTGATTATGGTCCCAGCTGCCCTGAGATCATTGACAAGTTCCCCCCGTGTAGTTCTGGGCTGCTTCATCACCATTCTCATGATCATTGCAACTCCACGAGATGAGATCTTGCATGGAGCCCCAGACCGAGGGAGGTTGACAGTTAGGGTTAGGGTTAGGGTTGTCATCTTCTCACCAAGCTGCTTGGCAATAGTCTTGTAGCCGAGTCCAGCCTTGTGCAGGTCTACAATCTTGTCCCTGACATCCTTGGACAGCTCTTTAGTCTTGGTCATGGTGGCTAGTTTGGAATCTGATGGATTGATTGCTTCTGTCGACAGCAGAACCCTAACCCTAACCCTAATCTGGCTGGTTGATAGGGGATCAAATACTTATTTTACTCATTATAATGCACATCAATCTCTGACTTTTGTCTTCTGGGTTTCTGGGGTTTTTCCTGTTGTTATTCTGTCTCTCACAGCTACAATAAACCTACCATTACAATTATGGACTGGTCATTTCTTCGTCAGAGGGCAAACGGGCAAATTTAGCAGGGGATCAAATACTTTTTTCCCTCACTGTAAGACAAGATATAATTCATGGTTATTTTATTGCAGAATGGTATCATTCTCTTGCACATAATAATAATCCCTCAACTCCATTTGTCTTTCTACAAGTTTTCCTACATCTGAGAAAATCAAGTCTTAAAGCCAAACCACTGTCAGACATTGTATCCCACTTGCATTTTCACTTGTGCAAGATCTTGTGCAACTAACTTTTTTGTACTACAATATATAGGGAGGAAACCACTGGGTGTCTGATAAGATCTTGCACAAGCGGAACTGTGCTAAATCTGCTTATGTTTCTGCTTGTGCATCACCAGAGGAGGCTTAGTTGTGACCAGTAAAAACAAGGCTGTGGAGAATTATTAGGTTTGTAGAGGTTGGGGGTGCATGTACTTAAGCCCGTCAGTCTTCTGCAGGGGGAAAAGAGAAGTATGCGTGAATAAACAAGAGGTATACCACCAGAAATGGATTGTCAACTCATTGCCTCCATGAGAATTTGGACTAATGTTGTATCCAGCATTCTGCTTTCCCTATTGGGTTTCTGGCCCAGCAAAACTGGATTTGGATTTTCAGCAGAAAATTCATGGAGTTGTTGACATGCGCTTTTGCTAGAGCTTATGTTTTTGTGGCCACAAATGAATCATCAGTAGCATACCAACACTGCTTATACACTGTCTTGTGGTGGAATTCAATTCAGTGCTTCTAAGTCCGATTGATTTCAACAGAAGAGAGCGGAACAGGATCTTGGCAGTGCAATTCTAAACAGAGTTGCTCCCTTCCAAGCCCATCAAAGCCAGTGGGCTTAGAAAGGTGTGACTCTGCTTAGGCTTGCTCTGTAATTCTCCCATTGAAATAAGTAGGACCAAAAGAGCTTAGCTTTGGCGAGATGGCAGCCCACGTTGTCTTTGATCCAGGACATGACACGCCTGTATTTGTGTTGAAGGGGAAACCAATTAGAAAGAGAAAGATGCCCAGCTCTCTTTGGCTGCTCCTCTGCAGCACTAAATCACAGAGAAGTAATAAAAGGAGCTGAAAACAATGCCGTCTTCGAGGGAGTCCGCCTGGCAGCCGGCTGTTGCACACTGTTGTATGCTGATAACGATTCCCAAAAGGCCTTTCCTCGCTGCCTTATTTTTCATGCAGCTTATTAAGTCTTGAAAATCACCCCGCTCCTTTGCAAGGGCGCCAATTCTTTGGAAAGGACGGGATTTGGAAGCAATGGCGTAGAACTTTAGAGGTGAGGTTAAGTTTGGGAAGGGGGGGGAACGACTTCAGAAGCAAAGGCACTTGGAGGGAAGAATTACATTATTTCCCAATCTTCAACATCCTAAATCGCCAGCCAGCGTTGCATAGCAAAGTCTGGATAGTCAAATGCAAGGATGCACAGCAGAGGCTTAATTAAACCAAGGCGCTGAAGGCTTGGCATCAACTGAGCTCCATTATTCACCGATAGCACAGGTTGCTAATAGGCAGTTGTTAAGCCAGTCAGCCTCAGACCTTGTGCCAAGAAAGAACCATGAGAAAGGGAATGATTAATTAAGTTGGGAGTCTGGTAGAACCATCCAGACAGGAGCCCGTCCATTGGATCTCAGCATGCTTTACTGGTTTGGCCTAGTGTAGTTGTTAAGAGCTGGTTTGGCCTGGTGTAGTGGTTAAGAGCTGTGGTTTGGATCAGTGGACTCTGATCTGGAGAGCTGGGTTTGATTCCTCACCTCCTCCCCATGAGTGGTGGAGGCTAATCTGGTGAACTGGATTTGTCTTCCCAATCCTACACATGAAGCCAGCTGGGTGACCCTGGGCAACTTACAGCTCTGTTAGAGCTCTCTCAGCCCCACCTACCTCACAGGGTGTCTGTTGTGGGGAGGGGAAGGGAAGGTTATTGTAAGCCGGTTTGATTCTCCCTTAAGTGGTAGAGAAAGTCAGCATATAAAAAACAACTCTTCTTTTTCTTCAACTTCTTCAACTTTTTGAAGTAGATCCCACTTCCAAACTTTCTGTACTTAGGGGAACTTCTTCTAAAGTGACTGGACCACTTGGGACTCCATGGCAACATATCTCCATGCTATTTCCTCCTTTGCCCTTATGTAGAACATAGTGATCTCATCTCCATTAGTGCTGACCAAGGTTATATTTTATTTGTCGTGTTTAATATTGACACATATATAGTGTCACTGAGCAACAGGCTGAATTTCATGACCATGGCACACGTTACTCAGAGGCAAACCCAAGTTTTCCACTAAGGCTTCCAGAGGCATGGCTAGGCTAGCTTGATCTTGTCAGATCTCAGAAGCTAGGCCAGTTGGCCCCAGTTAGCACTTGGAAAGGAGACCACCAAGAAAGACCAGGGTCGCTACGCAGAGGCAGGCAATGGCAAGCCACTTCTGTTTACCTCTTGCCTTGAAAACCCTCCGAGGTCACCCAAAGTCGGCGGTGACTTGATGGCACTTTCCACCTTCCAGAGCCTCCTCTCCCAATTTATTCTTCTCCTCCCTCCTAATCTCACAACCCATCTATGCAAGAGAGTTGTGATCCACTGGGCCTGACATCGTTCAGATCCTTCCAAACAAAGCATCTACATGCTTCCACCCAAGGGTGGCTTCAGGGCCAGTTCTCCAGCCAAGTCACCCACACAGCTGCTTAGCATGAGGCAATGAGGAGGCTTCAGCTGGCTCCTAGCTTCAATGAAGGTGACAAGCGATTCCTTGGGGGCTTGCTCTGCTACCAGCCAGGTCCTAGCTATGTCCACGCAACAATACTGCAAAAAGTGGCTAGCAGCAATGTGGGCCCAGAGTATATCTTGCTTTGGGGCAACAAAATACTGGCTGTGGGATGGCTTACACTAGGGTGGCATATGAGACATTTAAAGCATCATAATATAGAACAACTCCAAAACAATGGCTGTAGACACTGATTTTTTTTTTAATTACACCACAGTGTGGTAGAGGACAGCTCTACCACTATGACATTGTAGGGGCTCATTTGATCAAACAATGAACTAATTCATTTTTAAGTGATCAGTTAAAACAGTCAGATTTATTTATTTTATTACATTTCTGTCCCGCTTTCTCCAACCCGAAGGTCGGGCTCAGATCTTTCTTTTACCTTCAGGAGCAATGTCTACCTATGGCAACATAATTTTCAAAATGTAGAGCAAGAAAACAAGCAAGGTTTTTTTTGTTTGTTTGTTGCATGTCTTGTCGAGGTAGGCTATGAAGTGGGTTGCTATGAAATGAACAAGACTGCTTGCTGGAGGAGCAATTTGATCTTTACTATGGTCATGGTATCAAACTACATTTCCCTGTTCTCACCCATTGCACCAAGGTTGGTAAAGGTACTGTCTGAGCAGCCCAAGATGCTGGGGATTGAACGTGGGACCTTCTTCATGCAAAGCAGATGCTCTGCCACTGAGCCGCAACCCCTCCCCTCTGCCTCATCTTTACGGAATTACTTCCTGGCCCAGAAAATCCACTGTTGCCCACAATGGGCAGAAAACAGCTTTGAATGAATGATGGTCTCACACTTCTAGGTTCCCCCAGAGGCTGTGGTTGGAATAGAAAGGTACAAATGCATATCTGTACATGGCAGGGAGTGATACAATATTCTATGCAGGTTGTTGGAGCAATGAGGAAGAAGAAGAAGAAGAGTTGGTTTTTATATGCTGACTTACTCTACCACTTAAGGCAGAATCAGACTGGCTTACAATCACCTTCCCTTCCCCTCCCCACAACAGACACCCTGTGAGGTAGGTGAGACTGAGAGAGCTCTAACAGAGCTGTAACTTGCCCAAGGTCACCCAGATTAGCTCATGTGGAGGAGTGGGGAATCAAACCCTGTTCTCCAGATCAGAGTCCACCGCTCTAAACCACTGCTCTTAACCACTACACCATACTGGTTGCAAAGGGGAACAGAGAAGAGAATTTACACATGCTCTCTTAACCAATGTACTTCTTTGAACACTTTGTATTTTCCATTAAAATCAGTAGCAATCAAAAAACACTAATGATATGAAGCTCTCCCCAAATGCCCCAGTCCTTGCTGCCAAGGTGATGAATTCTTCTAATGTTTTTGCTTCACAGGTGCTCTATGGCACAACCTCAGACACCGCTGCATGGCGCCGCTGTGCAAACTACGTCAACGGCAACATGGAGAATGCTGTGGGAAGGCTGTATGTAGAAGCAGCATTTGCTGGAGAGAGCAAACACATGGTAACAGCCTCCGATCGTTCAGCGTGATCTTTGCCAGATAACTAAATAGCTAGGAGTTAGCTCCGGATTGCTGATGGGAAAATCCAATGGCTGCTTAGTTAATACCCAAACAGACACTGTTGTCATTTGTTCAAGAATTCCTGGTTCATCCTCTGTTAAAAAAAATGGGAGGGCAGGAAATGGATCTTTTAGGAATGGTGAGGACATAACATAAAGCAATCCTGGATTGGTGTTATTCCGACCCCCACACTTGTTTCCATTCGCAGTGCCTAGAAGAGCAGAAAAAAGGCTGATTATGGATAATAATAACCGGTGTAGAGTTAAATATACCCCCAAAATGGTCCATTAAAACTGTTTACCCATACCTGGATTCTAGACATGATTCTACTTCAAGATGCCAGAAGTAAGACACATATTTTGGCAGTTAGATAGATTATGAGATTATATAGCTCTTCCAGGACAGTAAACCAAGCCATTAGCTTGAGATGGAGATTAGAAGAAGCATCCTTTGTTTTTGTTTTTAATTAAAATTTTGTTTTATAATTATAGTAAAACAAACAAACATCAAATTAATAACAAAAGAAAACACAGACGATACAATACTTACACAAGGTCTAAAATGTACAAAAACAAACTTAAACTGGGTGAACATACATGGTTTTGATTCTCTCTTGCTGTCTTACCTGAAGAAGCAGCCTTTGTGTGTTGTAGGGGGGAAAGGTGTTAAAGAACAGGAGATTAAAGAGAAGGAAACCCAAGTTGATTGGCTTTGCTGAAATGAAAAATAGTCATACATCAACTGAAATTCATCAAAATCCCTTCCCGTTTGAAGATAGCATTTGAAAATGCAGCATAAAATCAACTTTAGTTGTTTTTTCCCTAATGCTTTGAAATAAACCCTTACGGTGTACAGTTTTCTTTATGATTCATGTCCCTTCCCCCATAAAAAAATGCAAATTGGAATAATGTACTTCATTGCTAACCATAAATCCTTAACTAAGCTCAGTCACCATGGACCAGGAGAAGAGTGGGAGTTGCACAGTCCTGCCTTCTTCCTGCTGATCAGGTAGTCAATGGCAGGTGGAAAGTTCATAGCCACAAATAGAAGGAAATTTCTGTAAGCAGACTGGTGGACATGCCATCAGCTGGCTCGCCTACGAGTCTGCAGCAGGATAGGCTACAACTTCTTTGCTTAATGGAAGCCGTTCCTTCATACATTTTGTGGTTCGTGTGATGGAAATGATCTGAACTGGGGTGTGGACTTAGGAACACCAACATTTCTCATTTCTGGAACTAATCAGATAGCAGCCAGAGCCTCACACACATATACTTCAGTGGACACCAGCTCCAAAGGTTACATACATCAATATACATACAATCTACAGGTTTACCTGCTTTAATAGTTATCCCCTTTCCCCAGCGAACCCTGGGAACTGTATTTCTGTGGGGCCACAACCTCCAGTTCTTAGCAGCTTCCCCAGTCTCCAGGATTCTTTGGTAGAAACCATGAGAATTAAACTGGAAGTAAAATCATTGTAACTCTGTAACATAGATATACTGTCACTTTAGTATGTTTTTTTCAAAAGGTGTAGAAATGTTTTAAAAAACAATGGTTAGCTATTTGCAAAACATTTCTGTCAAGTAACTATTATTTTGCTACTGATTTTTGTTAGTATCTTTAGCCTTCCATTTACATGAAAATTAATATTTCATTCCATGGCACCTGGAATCTAGCCTACCAAAATGAGACCTATCACCCAAACAGAATGATTTAATCTTATTATACTGTCTGTGCCCAGGTACAAGATATGATTACACAAATCCGTGAGGTTTTTGTACAAACCCTGGATGAGCTGAGTTGGATGGACGCAGAAACCAAAAAGAGGGCAGAACAAAAGGCAAGTAAAAAATATTTGAAGAAAGGCTTTGTCATTTGGGGGCAATCTTGATGAATACTCTCTTTTTTCAAAACACGTTGTGAACTGTAACCATGATAGCCACAGTGGCTAACAAACGATACAACCACAGCTAAGTTAGATAGACTGATGCTTTGATTCGGTATGAGGCAGTTTTGAATGTTTGTATTAAGCTTGGAAAAAATAGGAGGCGAAACCCCAGTCCACCTAGTCCCAGCACTGTCTCTTCTCACTGACATCAGTTTATTCCTTATATTGAAGGCCATTAACAGAGCTGAAGGTGACATTGCTGATATTTCCAGGATGAAAAAAAAATATAGGAACTTTGTCTGGCTTCAGATATGGGAAGTCTGAGGCCATGGCTTTTAGTAACTTTCAAAGTGGAGACTCTTCCATCGATCTCCATAAAGGGAGATATTCTGGGAACCATAAGTCCTTTGTGCTCTCCTGTATTTGTGCATAGAATTAACAACCAAAAGCATTGTTTGTAGGAACAGTCCCAAAGATTGTCAGAACTAAACTTCTGTGTTTATTTTGTTATTAATGACAATAATTTTAGACATGGGATGTTCTATAATTATAATAATAAATATGAAAATGAAACAAATGCTCCATCTAAACAGCCTGTAATGAACCCACCATTTGTTTTCCTGTTTCTTTTGTTATTGCAGTATTTCCTCTCTCTAACTCTACAGGTTTAACTTTGTATAAGGCAGCATGTATTTCCCCTAATAAGGCCATAGAAAGAGCCAGGTTGCTTAGGGGGAAGAGGAAGGGATAAGCTCTTGGCTTTTCTGATTGACTGCAAGCTATAGCTACTAGTACTACATACATGTGTGAGGTATTCTAGTCCTGAAGGATATGGGGGGGTTGCTTTCCTCATTCCTCCCAATGCCCGCCCTGCTGTGCCAAATTTCCCCTTGCAGTCTGAGCTCCACTGCCTGCTGCTCTCCAAACCTTATCCCACCTCCAACCAAACCTACCTCAGGGGCCTCCTGCTGTGGCCTGCTTGCCCAAATTCCCTGCCCCTCTTGTGTCACCAAATGTCCTTGCCTTGTGTGCCTGCCTGTTTCATGTGTGACTGTGCTTCAAGCTAAGTGGCTGCTGTGCCAGATTCCCTCAATAAACTCTGCTGTCTGTATTACTTGTGTCTGGAATGTGTCCTATCAATTCTGTCAAAGACGTTAATAATGTTAAACATGGTCTTCTTTCATTACATCAGAAAGGGGGACCCCTGCATTCTATTGGTCTGAAATTTGAAGTGTTAATGTCCTGGAAGAGGACTTCAGTATCACCTGTGTTTTGTCCAATTTGGATAGAAAACCCTGAAGATACAGACCCAAGAAAGGGTGGGGTGTTCCATTGAAACTGATGGGAAATAATTACAAAATGGAATTATGAAAATGAAACAATAATGAAAGGGAGAATAATGAAACAAAACCATACAAAGCAACCCAGTAAGGAAACAGTCCCTTTTAGAATAAATAACAAAAATGAAAGAAACAAAACCAACTCCCATGCACAAGTCTAGTAGAAACATTGAGCGAAACTCCTATTGATTTCTGTGGGACATATTTAAACTCATTTGCCTTTCCTGTTCAAATAAATGATAATTAATCATTGCTAGATTGGACACACTAATGCTTGCTTTTTCTATTTCTTTCTCTATGCATGTGCAAAACCAGAGTCAGAGGATTATTTATCTAGGATAACTGAACTGTCTGTACTGTTAAACATGGCTGTACTGTTAAATTGGTTGTGGCACTTATACGTTGAAAGTGTCAAAAGACATTGTCAAGGAAGTCTTGAGTTTCACACTGCTTATAATAAAACTTTGAAACTGGTATCAAATACAAAGTGTCAGTTTAACAGAAGTATTCACTTTAAAAGGATGTATTCTATGAAATCAGGACAAGAGCTTGAAAGTGCATGAGGCTAAGGCAAATTATGGCCAACCAGATGTCTGAATTTTCACCCAACTCCTGTTCATTTTAGACTTTACAATTTATTTTTAGGCTATAGCCATTACAGAAAGGATTGGCTACCCTGATGAGATCGTTAAAGACGATAATAAGCTGAATAAAGAATACAAAGATGTAAGTACATAAGGGAAATCTTCTAAACAATTAATAGAAAGAGCTTACCTAAGACAGCATATACTGTAAGTCCACATTAGAGTTGTCAAGGAACAATACACAAATAAATTCTCTTGTGCAAGCCTCATTGAAAAACTACTTATGCAGGAGAATTTCTGTGAACTGTACAAGATAGAGAGACTTTGGTCGTACCCCGCTGGCTATGGTTCTGGAAGTTCCACTGGTACATAAGGCTCTTGTTTTCTCAGAGGTGGCAGTGGAGAAGGCCACCTTGCATAAATGGGGTTGCCTCATTGGATCGCAGCCATTGAGTCTAACTAAATAAATTTTGTTGTTTGTTGTGTGTGTGTGTGTGTGTGATTAGAGTTCAGATTGTTCTGCAAACCTGGGGCTTTTGTCAGAGACTCTGGTTTGTTCTGAACACCTGGGGCCTTTTGTAAAAAGATCTGTCTTGTCTATCCATGGCCCCAATTACCAGATTTAAGTATCCACGAATGACACAATGTTGAAAATTAGATATATTGATACTGCAAACCCTACGTTAATATATTGCTTCATGCACAATTTTCTGTACTAACTAATTATGAAGGGTTTCTGCAAGAAAAGACTACCTATATTTATATATATTTTTTATTTTAACAGTAAGTTTAGGTTTTGGAATCCCAAGTTCAAAGTGGGGCCTTCCATTTCACCTTCACTTATTCCAAGAGTTCAGAGCAGTGTACAGGGTGTTATGCCATTTAAACCTGGTATGGTAGGTCATGGTTAAGAAGAAGTCCTACAGTATGGTTGAAAGGCACAAGGCACAGCTATCTTGCCAAAGCTAATAGTCGGGTCAGTGTTGGGTGGAAGATCTCAGAACCCAATGGATGCTACCTTACATTTTATAGAAGAAAGATGGAAAGTAAATGTAATACGATAAGTAAGGGTCTTCCCAAGACCACCTGATATATTCATGGCTTTGTGGGGATCACCAGTGAATACTTCCCAGGATATGTACAATGTTCCGGCCACTGTACCATGCTATGTTTCTATAGCAATGACGCTTCTCTTCCTCTTTTTCCTTTAAGCTGAACTACAAAGAAAATGAATATTTTGAGAACATAATTCAAAATCTAGTGTTTGACCAGAAGCAAAGGCTGAAAAAGCTCAGAGAGAAGGTGGACAAGGAAGAGTACGTACTTCAACTGTATAGTTTGTGAATATAATTTTCTTTTGAAAATAACTCCTGTTGGATACCTTCCATCCTGCCACACTTTAAGCTTTCCTGTCATGCTCAGTTGTGCAAGGATACAGGAGAATGTTGTGTCCCTCCATCTTGCAATAAGGTACAATGGTGCTTGGAAGCATCCTCACAGCAACAGTACCTTAAAGCTACAGGAACAGTTTTCACTCCACACCAGGCATGCTGGTTTTAAGACAGTGCTGGGGAAGGACGGGAGTCCTGGATTTTCTTTCTTCTAAATCAGCGTTCAGGATCAGGAAGTGAATTACCTCATTAGGTTCTTGTATTTCTCTACTATTCTCACTAAACAATTGGAACAGAAATCTATCATGGCCAAAAAAGGTGAGCGCTTAGCTGTGGTTAAGAGCCAGCATGGTTTAGTGATTAAGAGTGGTGGTTTGTTGCGGTGGACTCTGATCTGGAGAACCAGGTTTGATTCCCCCCTCCTCCACATGAGCAGTGGAGGCTAATCTGGTGAACTGGATTTGTTTCCCCACTCTTACAGATGAAGCCATCTGGGTGACCTCGGGCTAGTCACAGCTCATAGAGCTCTCTCAGCTCCACCTACCTCACAGGGTGTCTGTTGTGGGGAGGGGGAGGGAAGGTGATTGTAAGCCAGTTTGAGTCTCCCTTAAGTGGTAGAGAAATTCGGCATATAAAAACCAACTCTTCTTCTTCTTCAAGTTAGTCACAGTATCATGTTCAATTCCCACTCCTTTCTGTTCCCTTCTCCAACTGGCTGGCTTAAGCATGTTGTCAGCACCAGTATTTAATTGTTAAAGCCATGGTTCCCAGGACACGGCCAGCTGCAAATCTCTGAACCTTGTTTACCTGCATATTTGAACTGGAGATAGAATGCTGAGTTAGGTGTAATAGACTGACTCAGCAAGTTCTTTGCTTCCAATAATAATGGACCGAATGACTTATATTTAATGCACCTGTGCTTACTACCAGGAAAGCATTTTTATCATGTAAATCACTTTACTGGGTCATGTGAGAACTGTGCCAGGTGTACAGTTTACCTACATTGGTTTAGCCATTGAATTGCTGTCTGAGCATGGATTTGAAGAATATTCCAGGTCAAAGTCAAATAGCATGCCTGATAAACAGACGTGTTTACTGTTTCAGTGATGGAAATGATATAAGTACCATTATCAATAATGCTGGGTGAAATAAATTGCAGCATTGTAAAATGCATCCAGTGTCTTTTTAGAAATATTCTGAACATTAAATAACATGCAACTCATATGAATAACAAAAAAAAAACCATAAGGAAGACTGTGGTGCAGTCTATGCCTGCAAGAAATGACACTTGGACAACAATGGACAAAAGACTCAATACTATAAGAACATAAGAAGAACCCTGCTGGGTCAGACCAGTGGTCCATCGCATCCAGCATCCTGACTCACACACTGGCCAACCAGTTCCTCTGGAGGTCCACCAACATAGCATAGAGGCCAAGACCTTCCCTGGATGTTGCCTTCTGGCACTGGTGTTCAGAGCTTTACTGCCTCTGAGGTAGAGTTCCGTTTTGGTCACCGTGGCTTGTAGCCACTGGTAGTCCTGTCCTCCATGAATCTGCCTGCATCTTTCTAAATACCTCAAGTCCTACCTAAGCATTATCATCAAACACTCAGAAAAGCTCATTTTTTAAATCAAGATTTTGAAATTGGCTCATAGGTAGAATAGGAGTGCCTACCATCTCATGGAGCTTTAAAAATCATCCCTTGGAGTGTTTGCTTAGCCCTATTGGAGCAGCAACTGGAACCCGTAAGGATGTCAGCTAACACCCTGTGTTGGGTATGCGCAGTATCATCTTTTACATTGTTAGCCAATTTAAACTTTTCAAGCAAATGACATTTAAGGCACAATTGAGCTAGAGAGATTTGTAAGCGGTGCAAGTAATTGCAAAATTTATGATTAAAACTACCTGCAGGGAGCTTTCTCTTTCACCCCTCATCCAAAGCACCCTTCCTTTAACTAAGATAACCAGTGTGACTCCATGCTTTGTTGCTCATTGTCTTTAGTGACTTCCTGGAGCTGGGGGGAGAGAGCATTATGAACCAATATACTTCTATCAGATTCTGGCTGCAAGCAGAAGATGCTTATCCCTTTCTTACTCTCTTTGTGACTTTACCAGGTACATGTAGTTGACTGCCATTGGAGGAGGAATGCTGAACTCCATGGGCATTGGTCTGACCCATCATTAGCAACACTGGTGTTGCCAGGAATTTTCTCAAAAGATACGTGAGCAAGATAAAGCCTCATCGCCTGTCTCAGAACTGAGAGAAGACTGACATAGGCTGCTTTCACACGTTAGATAGTGCACTGTGACACAGGAAAATCCACTTGCAAACAGTCACTAAAGTGCATTGAAAATGCATTATCCAACACGTATGATAGCAGCTATAATATCTGACAGGGATCAACCATGCTGCCAAGCTGCTTTTACAACTGGATTGTCACTGCCAAGTATACCATCTGGATAATGCTATCAGTCTTTCCTGCCCACTTACCTCTTCCCCACTGTTCCCCTGCCATATTTGGACATGGCACAGTGAACAACAAGGACCAGAGGCCCTCTTCTTCAGCCACTCATGAGAGGACTACCCTGCCAGTCCCTCACAGATCAACACATGGAATCCAGGCCACAATCTGCCCAAGGCAGAAAGCAGGCACACTGCAAAAAGAGGCCAGCAGAGCTTATGATGAATCAAGCAAGCAGCTCAACTAATTATAGTGTCCAGATGGCTGAAGTGTCCCTCGCAAGGCACTCTCCTTGATCCTTCCTCCATTTTCATTTTTATTCTTACCAGATCTTGTCAGAGGCCTTCGCATTTCCTGTCTCTGTTCTTTTTTCCTTAAGGGCAAAATCACAAATTAAATCAGGTCAGTGTCTTGATGTCAAAGAGCACAGTACAAGAACATTGAGTGTGCTCTCACACCAGTGTCTTTTCGGTGTCAGATCAGTGGTAGAGCATCTGCTTGGCATGCAGAAAGTCCCAGGTTCAATCCTCAGCATCTCCAGTTAAAGAGACCAGGCAAGTAGGTGATGTGAAAGACCTCAGCCTGAGGTCTTTCACATCACCTGGAAAACCGCTGTCATTCTGAGTAGACAATACTGACTTTGATGGACCAAGGATCTGATTCAGTAGAAGGCAGCTTCATGTGTTCATGTGTTCACTACAGCGCGACTTGAGCAGAAAAAGTACCAGTATGGCCAGTCAGATTTGGCAAGGTTCAACCCTATTCAATATTCTCCTCCTACTGACTATTATTAATACTTCATGTTTGTCTCTTGGATTTTCCATAGGTGGATAAGTGGAGCAGCTGTAGTCAATGCATTTTATTCAGCAAACAGGAATCAGATTGGTAAGTTAAGCCCCTCAAAGAAACCCTACCCTGGGCAGGGTTGCCATCTTCCAAGTATGCCCTGGAGATCTCCCAAAATTACAACTGATCTTCATAAGACAGAGATCAGTTCCCCCGGAGAAAATGGCTGCTTCGGAGGGTAGACTCAATGACATTATACCCTGCTAAGGCCCCTCTCCTCCAGGGCCAGATTTAGGTTTGATGAGGCCCTAAGCTATTGAAGGTAATGGGGTCCTTTATATGTCCAGCTGTCCTTTGTCAACAACAAATTGTTGCTGTTTTTTGGTGTTGAATATATGCTATATGGTAATTTATGGACCTAATAGATATCTAAAGCCATTTGCACATAACAAAATATGTATTTTATCAAAGTAATTGTTGAACTGAAATACAATTAAGAAGAAGTATATTGGGGGGGGGCAAGAGAGTGGGGCCCTAAGCTATAGCTTGTTTAGCTTATACATAAATCCGGCACTGCTCTCCTCCCCAAACCCCACTCTCCTCAGGTTCCACTCCCATACCTCCAAAAACATCCCTACCCAGAAGCTACCAGCCCTAAAACTTGGGGTGGGGAAACTGGTTATGTTGTCACACAGCTTAGCATTTGTGCATGCCTTGATTCGGCCAATTCTCGCTCAGCATATTCATAATTTGCCACTGACCCTACCAAGCCACTGCAAGACCTGCTCATTTAGCCAATTCATGTTCTTGCCTGCAAAACGAGGTCTTGCCACATGGAATGCTGCCCTTGCATGGTGCCGATCTCCTTTCGAAAAGTACATGTCTCATTATTCTGGCTTCCATTGGATACTGTGAAAATATCAACTTCACAGATTCCGCAAAGTGTAAAAAGAGATTAGAAAAAGAATCTTAGAAGCAATTCACAAGAGTGTGCACTCTTCGATGTCAGGTTAACTAACCTAGAGCAGATTCCATCTTGAGATTTGAGTCTGCAGGGACCCTGCCTCTTTTTTCTTGCAAACAACTGATTTTTCGCCAGAGAAGAAAGCGTTCAGTAAGTCCGTCACTCCCTTGCAGGCTCCCCCAGTCTTCTTCAAGTTAAATAGAAAGACCATGGAAGGAAGAGCCACCTTGAGCCACGAGAAAAGGCAGGATAAAAATATTGTAATAAATAAAAAATAATCAATAATAAATACAAATCACAGAACTCCATATAATGGGTTGTATCCTACCATGTTTTCCACTGCTAAAAAAGAGAGAATGTGGTTCCTTTTGGCCACCCAAAGCCTATGCTAAGGATCATAGGACTTGCATGGAGAAAAAGGGCCTTCTGAGACTGAGATCATAGTGAGGAATGGAATTAGATCAGGTTGATGGGAAAAGCTACCTGGATCCAACCTAATGACTAGTTTGAGCTTCAGATATGGCACCAGAGCCCTGCCCTGGAAAATATGTCATAATGAATGCAGAAGAGCATATGCAGAAAGCTTTTCTTTTCTTTTGACTAACTATACCCAAGAGCCCCGTGGTGCAGAGTGGTAAGCTGCAGTACTGCATCAAAGCTCTGCTCATGACCTGAGTTCGATCCCGACGGAGGTTGATTTCAGGTAGCCGGCTCAAGGTTGACTCAGCCTTCCATCCTTCTGAGGTTGGCAAAATGAGGACCCAGCTTGCCGGGGGTAAAGTGTAGATGACTGGAGAAGGCAATGGCAAACCATCCATAGACATAGGGTGCTTTCATATGCTAAATAATGCGCTTTCAATGCACTTTCAATCCACTAATTGCCGTTTGCAAGTGGATTTTGCCATTTCACACAGTAAAGTCCAGCTGCATAGTGCATTGTGAGTGGAGCGAAAGTGCATTATTTGGCATTTGTGAAAGTGCAGATAGTCTGCCTAATAAACGTTGTGATGTGACGTCACCCCCACCCTGCACATATACATTCATCAGAGAATGAAAAACATGCATGTGGCTTCTTGGTAGTCCTGTTACCTTTCAGTTGAGAAGTTAACACTGCATACAAATGCAGTAAGCCACATGTCCATGAGTCAATCTGTTCACATGCATAGACTTTCCGATGTACAGCAGAACTCCTTTCTGAAAGCACATTTGAAAGCAGAAAGTTGCAAGTCTCACCGCTTCCACGGTTCTTCCCAAGGTAGCACACTAGGTAGCATACCTTATTATAGTCTTAGGAGTAATATTTTCAGTATAACCAGCAGCCCTTTTAGCGCCAGCTAAGCAAAAGCCGGCCACATTTTCAGAAGTAATTTCCAAGTGTTAAGACATAACAATAAAATACAGGGTGATGATACTGCAGTCCTTACCCTGCCAAAAAAAAAGGAATAATTTTATGCTTGCACAATAAAATGTGTTGTAAACATCCTATCACCCTTTCTGTAATTGTTAAAAGTATATTCAATTACTTTATTTTTGCAAAGTTGTTGCTACCATTAAGCTAAGCGCTCAGCCTTCCTGGGTAAGAACCAGTTTGCAGTAGCATCTGCTTAACTCCCATCGCACGGGTATAAAAACGATGTCACTTTTTCTACATGATTGATCCCTTCAGCAGCATCTTCAGAAATGAAAGTCTGAAACGGTTTTCCGGGAGGGTGTTGCACAGTTTATTAACACTGCAGAAAGCATAGTTCACCCTGAACTAGCACCTCTTTTCTGGCTGAGATAGATATTGTGTTACATGGCGCTGTCTGTTGTGGTGGTTTTCTCTCTGAGCTGTTAACTTTCAGATTAACTCCACCGAACAGCAATGCAAAGAATTAGACACAGATGACTTTGTGACACCAGGGAGAAGCTAAGGCTACATCAGTAGTACAAACCTATGTTGGCTTAAACCTGTTATGGCTTCTCCTGAACTATCCTAGGAAATGCAGCTGGGTAAGACTGTGATAGAGCACTTGGTTTCCTCAGTAGAGCACTTAGTTTCCTCAGTTGTTCATCAGACAGCCAGGAGGTTAGATTCTTCATACAAAATAATTCCTTAATCCTATCATGGAGCAATACAGGGGAGGGGCTGTAGCTCAGTGGTAAAGCATCTGCTTGGCATGCAGACGGTCCCAGGTTCAATCCCCAGCATCTCCATTTAAAGGGACTAGGCAAGTAGGTGATGTGAAAGACCTCTGCCTGAGACCCTGGAGAGCAGCTGCTGGTCTGAGTAGACAATGTTGACTTTGATGGACCAATGGTCTGATTCAGTATAAGGCAGCTTCATGTGTTCATGTGTTCAACTCTAGATGTATGAGACAAAAGAGATACTTTGCTGAGATAACCAGACCAGGCTGAAAAAGGACATTGGGTGGGGAACCCAACAGACCCAATTCTATAATAACAATCTGGAAAAGGAGCATTGCTCATACAAGTCATTAGAAGGAATGTAATTCACTGTATGTACTATTGACTATTCAATATCTCCTGGTGTGTGTGTGTTTTTTTAAGTATAATGTGTTTTCAAAAGTTTTACCAACCAGGATGATCAAACAGATCGCCAAAATAGTAAAGTTTGGAAGGTCTGGTAACTTATAGTACAATCCTATGCAGAGTTACTCCAGTCTAAGCCCATTTAAAACCATGGTCTTAGACTGGAGTAACTCTGCATAGGATTGCACTGTTAGGGTAGTGTATGTTCAGGGTTGACCTAACATGGAATAATAGACTCATAGAATTGGAAGAGGCCATAAAGGCCATCTAGTCCAACTCCCTGCTTAATGTAGGATCAGCCTAGAGCATCCTTGATAAGTGTTTGTCCAGCCACTGCTTAAAGACTGCCAGTGAGGGAGAACTCACCACCTCCCTAGGCAGCTGATAACAAAACGATCCAAAAATATTTGCTGAAAGATGGCAATGTTCCGTTACAAGATGGCAGCATTAAACATGAGTTTGTGCTTGCTCGTAGCAGAAGGTTACATAAGAGATGGTCTTCAGAGGACAATGAGCCAGAGCTAAGAGGTCAAACTATAGCCAGTGTGTCTTCTCCCGTGGACATTGATGAATATACAATAGCCTTGGTAACCAACATGTACCAAGGGACATGGGGCACCAAGATGGAAGCCTGCTGGGAGTTGCAGTCTGGATTGTTTTACACCACTTTTGATTTTCCTGGGTCCTAGAAACAGCTACAAAAGCTGTCTTGGGTTCTTCTGTGACCTATGTATGTTCTTGAAGGAAAACCAAGCAGAATTTGTTGCTTGTAATCATGAGAGAGTTGTGATAACCTCATCCTTGGCATGGCTGATATCAAGGGAGGCGCCATTGGGGCTCGGGGAGGAGGATACCCAGTGGGGATAAGTAGAAAAACATTAATTATATATTGTCTGTCTGAATGGGGCTGCAAACCTTTATACAGTTGTGAATGATGGGGGGATGGGAACCACGTGAAATGCAAAACCAAGACTAAACAAAGAAACTCACTAGTGAGATTGTTTCTTCTGCCGTTAGCAAACAACTGCTCTCACTGTGCCCACATTCAGTGCATGCACTTCTTGTGGTCACGCTTGAATTGCAAGAATTTAGGACATTTGGATTCTTTTCCTGGCGTGCTTTAAATGGGCAGTCAGGAAAAGACTCTCAATCCCCCAGCCACAACTGTATTTCTTCATTGATACGGGCAAATGTTTTCTAGTCAGGAAGGGCCTGCCTCTTAGGAATAGTTCTGAACTCTCACATTGCCTGAGATTGCTCAATTTTGGTAAATATAATAACTACTGGGGGGGTTATAAAGAGTCACATTTCTTTAACGGGGTTGTCATCACCATGTTTTGACATTTGCAAGGGCTGCAAAACAAAGTGAAGCAATTCATCAAATTGAAAAATGGGCTCTGCCTGTGGATTCATGTATTTGTTTGTATATACACTGTTGCTCCCCAACCCCGTGCGCAGTAGAGGGAGTCCACGACTCAACCTGAACTCATGATTGTTTTACTCCCTAAGAGTATCGTCTTTTCCTGTTCTTTTTCTTGACTGTGCTGTATTTGCCAGTTGCAACAGATTATTTGCGAGGCGTATGAGCAAAGTGATAACACAATATGAAGTCTTCATAGACAGATGCCTTTGTTTCGATGCATCAGCCGACCCCCCCCCCCAACATGGGCAGCCAACTAGAATACAGTCAGATTTGCGGTAGACCTCAGTTCTGCTTATGTACAACTTGAACTTAGGCAAGGGTAATGCGGGCTCAGTGTTGTTAACTGTTACATCTGCTCCTCTGAGAGTTTGGTGGTTATTGGGAAGCAGTCTGGGTCCAGTTGACCGAAACTTGGATGTTTGAGGCTGAAGCCTCAGAAGAAACTCATGGGAACTGAGGGACAGTAGGAGTTCCAGAAAGGAGTGTGGCTGAAAGAAAGAATGAGTGGTCAGTCGACTGAGGATACTGAGGGACAGATGAGTGGAGGACACTGGAGAAGGCTGAAAGACGCTTGGAGCTTAAGGGAAGAAAGGCCAAAGAGAAAATGGAGAACCTCACTCAGGGCATATGAACACAAGAACACATGAAGCTGCCTTATACTCAATCAGACTCTTGGTCCATCAAAGTCAGTATTGTCTACTCAGACTGGCAGCAGCTCTCCAGGGTCTCAGGCAGGGGTCTTTTACATTACCTACTTGCCTAGTCCCTTTAACTGGAGATGCCAGGGATTGAATTTGGGGCCTTCTGCATGCCAAGCAGAGGCTCTACCACTGAGTGATTGTTGTGCTCAGAAGAAATGATCAGTCAGGGGAGTGACATTTGGAAACTGACTTGCCCTTTACACACATAAACACATATAGTAGCGTGGGAGCACTGTGGTGTGGTGTCATGCCATGCTGCAGGGCTGAATGTGCATAATGTGACAATCCGGACAAGGAAGGTTGCATGGGCCTTTCCCACAAAATTGGCAATGCAGGCAAGACCAACACACTCAGCCATACCTTGACATTGCACCATACTGAAGCACATCTACACTGCTCTGTTGTGTGTGTGTGTGTGTGTGTGTGTGTGTGTGTGTGTGTGTACAGTGCCTGAGAAATGGTAACAGTGGTGTGGGATGGAGGCATAAATTTCACATGCTGACCGGAGCTATCAGCCAAATTTTTGGCTTAACTTTTTCAGTGTCATTATTTATTTTATGGCATGTCAAGCATGCAAAATACTGAAGTACTACCTGTGGTATGTCCTCTCTTTTTTGCAGTCTTCCCTGCAGGTATTTTGCAACCACCTTTCTTTAGTGCATCCCAGCCTAACTCCTTGAATTATGGTGGCATTGGCATGGTCATTGGCCACGAAATCACCCATGGCTTTGATGACAACGGTAAGGCAAAGAACTAAGATTTGCCCCTCGGCATTATAGTAGCTATGATGTATAGTACATACATAACTGGGAGTAATGTATGATGCATAGTACATACATATGTATGATGTATAGTACATATGTTCATGATGTATAGTACATACATAGGCAGAAAGAGATATTCAAACTTGATTTTGAGTGTGCATAAATTTAGTGGAGGGAAATGCCATTTAGATTGAGGAATCATAGAGTTAAAAGGGGCCATACAGGCCATCTAGTCCAACCCCCTGCTTAATGCAGGATCAGACTAGAGCATCCCTGACAAGTGCTTGTCCAGTCTCTGCTTAAAGACTGCCAGTGAGGGGGAGCTCACCTCTTCCCTAGGTAGCTGATTCCACTGTTGAACAACTCTTACTGTAAAAATATTTTTCCTAATATCCAGCTGGTACCTTTCCACCCGCAATTTAAACCCATTATTGCAAGTCCTATCTTCTGCTGCCAACAGAAACAGCTCCCTGCCCTATTCTAAGTGACAGCCCTTCAAATACTTAAAGAGAGCAATCATGTCCCCCCTCAATTCTATGATTCTATGATTCTTCCCTTCAAAACCAAGCCAAGATTCAGGAAGCACACACATTTCCCTTGAAAGTGCAAAAGCAGAGTGAATCACTTGCTCATCGGCTTCTTGGAAATTCTTGTTAACTTGAAGTCATGGTAGCATGAGACCACCCTTAAAGTGGTTTCATCAGCCTTGCAAAACCAGCTGTAGCATCCTGGTCCTGCAACCTCTGATTGAAACCTCAGTCCAAGAAATGGTGCCAGATACGTTCCTCTTCTGCTCCCCTGTGAACTTCCGAGAGATTAAGGCTGCTGACACACTTCAGTCCTGGCCAACCCTTGTGCTGAGATCAAGAGATGGGGAAGAAATCAGTGACAGATCCCTGCCAACCACTAGATGCCAATACCTGCCACTTCTTAGCTGAAGAACATGTTTGGATGGTACTAGCAGTACTGTCCTAAGCAGAGTTATACCCTTCTAAGCCCATTTATTTCAGTGAACTTGGAAGGGTATAACTCCCCTTACAATTGCACTGTGAATGGCCCAAATGCTTCTTTCCCTGAAACCATCAAGCAGCTGGCTTCAGATAAAACTAATCCAAAGGAAAGGTACATATCTGTAATCCTTAGTCTGATGTCACTGTGCATTGTGATATGGCAGGAAATGGTGCTGAAGGTAGCCAAAACTTGCTTAAAACACTGGATATTCCACTGAAATATCACTGGCCTAAACCAGAGGTCCCCAATGTGGTACACATGGGCTTCATGGTGCCATCCGACACCTTTTCTTGCATCCACCAACTGTTTTTAGGAAGTGGGTGGGGCCAGTTTGGGCTTTTGCTCAGCAAGGATTCTGATTGATTATTACAGATTTGACTGGCTGTTAAGGTTGCCAGGTCCCTCTTCACCACTGTCGGGAGGTTTTTGGGGCAGAGCCTGAGGAGGGTGTGGTTTGGGGAGGGGAGGGACTTCAGTGTCATAGAGTCCAGTGGCCAAAGCAGCCATTTTCTCCAGGTGAACTGATCTCTATCGGCTGTAGATCAGTTGTAATAACAGGAGATCTCCATCTAGTACCTGGAGGCTAATTCAGAATTCCAAATGTGCCCGCCAGCTCAAAAAGGTTGGGGACCCCTGGCCTAAACCAATGGCATTTCAGTGACATTTCACTTTTAAGTTGTACGAGCACACTTGGAGCAAATTCACCTTTGCGGGCCCAACAGAAAATGGTCTAAATCAGTATAAGACACCTTCATATTTCTAGTGTATTCATAACTATGAATGCATGTACCTTAAGTGCATATGTTATTTCAGGTAGAAATTTTAATGAGAAAGGGGACCTTGTAGACTGGTGGACGGAAGACTCTGCAAAAAAGTTCAAGCAACAGTCTGAGTGCATGGTGAACCAGTATGGAAACTTCAAGTGGGATCTAGCTGGAGGACAACATGTACGTCCCCTTCTTTCTTATCAAAATGATCATTTATCTTTACAGGATTTTTTGTACATGCTTTTATTTTATTAAACATTTTGTGGAAGGCGGTGTTAGGAGATTAAGCATCACCTGTTAACTCTAAATATATACACACCTCTCAGTCTGGGATCCTGCGGAGCCACTGCCAGTCTGAGTAGACAATACTGACTTCTTATTCCAAGTAGGTTAGATTGCCTGTTGACAGCCCACAATAATAAATAGAGTTGCCAGACCCCTGCCTTACCAGCAGCTGAGGCCTAGACCTCTGTTGCCGGCGATGTGTCGACATCACTTCCAGCTCTCACCGGAAGTGATGTCACCATGTCGCCGGTGATGTGTGGATGCTCTGGTATTTGGGCAAAAACTATATGGTAAAAATGGCTCTATGGTAAAAACTCTCTCAGAGTTTTTGCCTAAATACCCAAATGCCCTACGTCACTGGTGACGTGATGACATCACTTCTGGTGCATGCCAGAAGTGACTTTGACATATCTCCGGCAACAGAAACCTAGGCCTCAGTTTGCTGCTGGTAAGCTCCCCACCCCCATCATCTGCAACCCTAATAATAAGGCTTGATTCGGATAGTTCTGTTACCTTTCCACCAAGGAATGAAGTCCTGGTCCACTGATCAGTATTCCACAGGTTTCATATCACAGTGATCTCAATAGACTACTTTGACTTTAACACCATAAAATTGGAGTTTCTTGGAAGCAACAATTTTGTTCTGCAGGGAAATTAGTTTGATGTTTTCATGTATTCCTTTTTCTTTGCAGCTCAATGGAATCAATACCCTTGGAGAAAACATTGCGGATAATGGTGGCATTAGACAAGCATACAAGGTGAGAAATGTCTGCTTTTCTCTGTCTTCACAGTTCAGATTGGTGTTGTTAGAAAATATTCATTAAAATGCTGTCTGGAAAGGTCATAGTTGGTGGGCAGACAAAAGAGAACCACAAGTTGGTATTGTTTTTGCTCGGAGTGTGTGTTTATTAGCAGTGCAGTCTCAAGCAGAATCACACCCTTCGAAACCCAGTGCCGTCAATGGACTTCACAGAATCTCACTTTGTATGGGATGGCCCTGTCAATTTTTAGAACTTTGTTACATGATCTTTGATGACTTTCCAGATACTTTTTTCGCAGCTGGCTGCATTTCATACAGTCCTCTGGGAGGACTGTATGCATTTCATACAGTCCTCTGGGAGGATGGTTAAGGGAATAAGTGTTTTTCAGGCGCATCGAAGGATGGCCATGCAATGAATGCATCCATCCAGAACACAGAGTCTCCCAGCAACCGGTTGCATAGAATATCCTGTACAATGAGCAGCCAGTGTTGCTTCTTCTCCAATGTAACTGCAAGGAATTTCAGTGCAGTTTCTAATGTAAATAGTTTTACTAAGCTTTTTAGAATGGCAATGCCGCAATAAAAACTTGTCTGTCAGTGCAGTTACTCCACTTTTGAGTCCAAATAGCAGGTTCCATTTATTCTTAATTTAACTTTTAGCTGGTGGGGAGGAAAAATTCAAAGAAATTCTTAATTCAGTCATAGATAAGTAACATCTAAGACAACATGTACAAATGTATACATCTTGGGGAAATAATTGGGAGGGTTAATGTTTTTCTTCCTCTACTACATAATGCAGATTGGTTTGACTCCATTCTGTTGGGAATAGCCAAGAAAAAGCAAGTTAAACAGAAAATTAGATACTGCATGTGTGCAAATGTATTCGTGAGATTTTATACATTCTATAGTCTTTGAATGCCCTGACCTGGATGGTCCAGGCTAGCTTAATCTCATCAGATATTGGAAACTAAGCAGAGTCGACTCTGGTTAGTATTTGGATGGAAGACAACCATCCAGGGTCACTATGCAGAGGCAGGCAATGGCAAACCATCCCTGCTCATCTCTTGTCTTGAAAACCCTACGGAGTCACCATAAGTCAGCTGTGTCTTGATGATGCCTTACACACACCCATATCATTTGGAGAAGAACATCAATTAAGAATTGAGCTTAAGCACGTCTGCAGTGCTTTTTAACATAAAAAATGATGCCTTTCCCTAGGTATTATCAGGAAAAGGTAAAATATGGGTAGTACACAAAAGAGCCTCATTGGTTTGACATGACGATAGATTATATCCTGTGACTGTGAGCCTTGTTAGTATCCTGAAGATCCCAGTTATGTTCATTAAATAATTACATTTTTCAATACCATGCTTCCTGTGGTAAATTATAAAATGCAATAGTAAAAGTATAACTGCAAAATGGAAGTCTTGGTACCCTCCCATTGCTGATGGATGGAATGGTATAGGTCCGTGTTGGCGAACCTATGGCACGCGTGCCACTTCCGGCACGCGTTGCCCTCTCTGCCGGCACGCGCGGTTCCTCCCAGCTGCTGGCCTTTCCGACTCTGCCCCGCCCCGGATGGGGGAGACTATAGGCAGGCAGCCACCCAGCTGGGCCGCGGGGGCTTTGAACCGCTTGTTTCAAAGCCCCTCCTTTCCTGGACTCCCCGCCGGATTTTTCCGCCCCGGCCTCAGTCCCGATCCTCCCCTGCCCGGAGCCGACGGGGGTGGAGAACCCCCCCTCCCCGTGGCCTCCCGGACTCCGAGGAGGGGAAAAAGTCCCCCTTCAGAGGCCAGCTCTACCAATTGGCTTCTATGGGCCTCCAGAGGCCAGGTCTGCTGCCAAGAAAGCCAATGGGTAGACCTGGCCTCCCAATGGGACTCCGGACGGGGAGGGGGAAATGGCAGGGACTTACAATTTAATTTTTATCAATAAATAAGATCATTATTAAGTATGATATCAAGTTTTATTCAGTGTACCTACCTATATAGTTTAAGTTTAAGAATTTTGGCTCTCAAAAGAAATCTCAATCATTGTACTGTTGATATTTGGCTCTGTTGACTAATGAGTTTGCTGACCACTGGCCTAGGGCTGTGCCATGTTGCCGTGGTGCGCATTGGCACTCGGAGATAAATAAGTGGGTTTTGGGTTGCAGTTTGGGCACTCGGTCTCTAAAAGGTTCGCCATCACTGGTATAGGTGAATCTGGAATATAGGATTGTTAACAAATTGACTTATTATGAAAAGCAACAAAATAATAATCAAAATAATAATTTGAAAGGAACTGTATACTATTCATTGAATACTGGAACACAAAATGTTGGGATGTTATATAAGCTTATGTATTATTTCCTTTGATAATTAAAAAAAAAGAAATACTAGACAGGCAGAATTAAGAGGCAAGACAAAGGAAGCTAAAGCCATTTTCCCATCATTTTATAATTTCTAAGCCCTTGTGTTGATAAATCAAGAACACAGTATAGTATCCTTCTTCTTACCCTTCTAAGTCTAAAAAAAGAATCATTTTGCAGGATTCTGAACAGGACAAAATGACAAGCAAGATAATGCTGCCTTGGTTGAGTCCAAATAAGAGCACAGTCCCATGACCTGCTTCCCACCAAGCCCTTATATTAAAACCTTTGAAATGTTCTTCATTTCATGAATAAAATGTTGCAGTAGAGGCAATGTTCTATAGGGTGTAGCATATTGGTCTTTTGTGAGGAGGTTGATGGAGTTTTGTGATGAGAGTAAGGGATTATGGGGAGTTTTTACACCAAGTTTGTTCCCCAACTTTCCTTGGGGTGTTTAGCCCCAGAGAACTATGGCAGAGAAGTTCTGTCACTTAAATACAGTTTGATAAAAATTGTGAGTACTCAGAATCTTTCTCAGATGTGGTAGTGGAAAAAAACAGTGCTTTCCAATAGTCTTTTTATCTTAATTAAAAAGCACAGAATGCTGAGTCAACTTAACTGAAGGTCCAGGACAAAGTGTGTTCCAGTAAAGATCATAATGTTTTTGCCGTCCATATGGAGATTAGAGCTCTTTTATCTTCCGCTGAAAATTTCTAAAGAATTTTCCCACCAGCATAAAGTCCAGTAAACTGAGATGAACTATTCTGGCATGAGATACCCAAGAGATTTCCTTCTTCCTTACACCATGTAGTGATTTGTTGTGACTTCTCATACCAACACAAGGTGATTTTAGCGGGTAAAGGAAACAGTTTTTACTAATGGATCCCAATGTTTGTTGAATGATGGTAGCTTTTCCTCAACCCTGTCTGGCTTAGAAATATTGCTTGATACTCTCCCAGAGACACTATATGGTATGTACATCCTACAATGAAATGGACCCAGTGGTTATTTTTCCTATAACAATGGGTTTCCACACCTGCTAGAATCATTTGTGCTTTGCTTGGATTTGTTGTGATGCTGCTGTTTCTAACGATTACATCTGTGATCTCTTCGATTAACCAAGGACACCTTTTGAGTGGCAATATCAGTTGGCCAAGTTAGAGCATCACATGGGTGTACCAAGGTCTTGGAGGTAGCCCTACAACTCTGTTCAAAATTAGCGCTAAGCTTAAACAGAGACAAAAGATCAAACCATGAAAGATGGTGGAGTGTCTATGATCAGATCTCCAGCATATTTTTTAAAATCGGTGAATAGCAGTTGTGGGGAATCTCAATCCAAATCCAGGCAGAGGGCAGGGTGTTGACTCTTTCCCATGTTGCTTTCTTAACCTCAGGCAAAGCTGCTTGCTCAGTTACAGAGAGCATGATTGTTGCCTGTGTGCTTCCCTAATGGGGGAAGCAGCAACCCTGTCCATTGTTTTGACTGCAGAAAAATGGCACATGGGGACGAGGAAGAGTGCTCAACTCTCTCCCTGGCCCACAATCCCAGTCTGAATCATTGTTCCTCACAGCTGCTATTTACCCATAAAAAGACACACCAGAGATCCAATCATGATTTTCCAGCATCTCACCTGGTTTTGCCCAGCCTTTCACTCTGGGTTGGATTCATGGGGACTATCAGCTTCTTGAGAGGGAAGGCAGCATGTAATAGACTGATCTGGTCAGACCTCAGAAACTAAGCAGGGTCGGTACTTGGATGGGAGACCAGCAAGGAAGACTCTGCAGAGGAAGACAATGGCAAACCACCTCTGTATCTCACTTGCCTTAAAAGCACCTCACTGGGGTCACCATAAGTTGGCTGTGACTTGATGGCACCTTGCACACATCCCACAGTTTATTTATGTTTCTAATCTACCCCCAAGAAACTTGGATCAGTGTGTCAGAATTTCTTTCCTCCCTCATAAAAACCCTGCAAGTTTGGTATACTGACTGGCCCAGTGTCACCAAATGAGGTTCATCAAGAGTGAGGATTTGAACTTAGGGCTGGACTGAGGAGACCCAACCACCACACCATACCGGCCCTGTGCCTCCTACTGTGTTTATCACATGCCAGACCAGCTGGACAGCACCATGCCCTCAGTTCTCACCCAAGGTCAAGCTTAATGTGGACATTAGAAAAGTCCTAACCTTTCTCTTCCTCCTCCTTATTTGGCAGGCCTATGAAAACTTTGTAAAGAAGAATGGAAAAGAGAAACTGCTTCCCGGCCTTGACTTCAGCCACAAGCAGCTGTTTTTTCTGAACTTTGCACAGGTATTATACCTCACTTGATTGAAAGCTCTGAAAATTATTTTGAGTTACAATTTCACAGTAAGTTGGAAACAGCAGGCTAGCTTTTCTCCTTTTAATATGAACTGGCAGAATTGCTAAGTCGAGCAGCTTTCGTGGCAGGGCCGAGAGGAGACTGGCCTGTCACATGAAGTTAATCACAGCTAAGCGCATGAATGCATCTAGGAGGTGAATTTGAGAAGCGAAGCTGTGTGTGGCCATGTGCAATTTTTTTTTTTAAAAAAGAAAAGACTTCAAAACTTACAGGAACTGAAATTTGTTTTCCCTTTCTTAGTTTTAGGTGTTTTCTTTTTTTAATGTCACAGCTTTGCGTACACCTCAGTACAATAAAGTAAGCCCTTCTCTTAAATCCTTTTTTGTTTTTTTTGTTTTCAGTAATCCTTTTGGGTTTTATTTTCAGGTATGGTGTGGAACATTCAGACCGGAATACGCTGTCAATGCCATTAAAACGGATTCACACAGTCCGGGCAATTTCAGGTCAGTGTTTTAAATAGTGCAATTCCAATTTAAAGAGAAAACCAAAACAGCACTTACCTACAAAAATCTATGTCACCATAGATTTTTAAAAAATCTTTAAGGTGCTATAGAGCTCTCCAGGAGTACTTATTTCTTTGAATATTACAGTTATACATCAAAAGTCAGCCTGAGGGTTCCTTCTGACCTTACCTGAGTTGTGTGAGAACTAGTGCAGTACATGTTCCATTTTGATAATCCCTCAAATCCTTCAGTGACATTGGATATTCTAGGCCATGTAGAGGCTGTTTGTAAAATGGCTGTTTGTTGGAAGCATGCAGGAACTTTCTACAGTTATACTGTGATTGAGATGTTATATGGAAATGCAGTCTTATGAACAGGCTTCATGTGGAGCAAGCTGAAAAACAAAGTTTTTCATGTGTCTTCGCAAGACCAGATATGTGGAGATAGGTAACCTGTTCTGAGTTATAGGGCGAAAACGCATGGTCGCTTTAGCCTCCTTTATTCCCTGTTTCAGCCAGGATTCAGCCAGGATTGAACACACGTTCGACAAAAATGCATGCGTTCGATCCTGGCTGAATCCTGGCTGAAACAGGGAATAAAGGAGGCTAAAGCAACCATGTGTTTTCGCCCATAGACAGCATTTGAGAAATAATGTTTTCTGTTCTACTAAATCAAAGTGGACTAAAAATATGTTACAAAATTCTGCTAGATTTCTAAATACCTACGCTACATAGAACATTTACAGACTTCTGCTGCCAACTGGCTAGATTGTACTCTGTATTCACACTGTCACTGTCAGATAATAGTTGCTTTTACATAATCAAATATTCCCTGAAAGCAGCAACTGTTCCTGAAGCTGGCATCAAAATGGTATTTCCGTGTGGGCATGTAGTGTTGTGGTTCAGGAGCTGTTAACATAAGAAAAGCCCTGCTGGATCAGACCAAGGCCCATCAAGTCCAGCAGTCTGTTCACACAGTGGCCAACCAGGTGCCTCTAGGAAGCCCACAAACAAGACAACTGCAGCAGCACCATCCTGCCTGTGTTCCAAAGCACCTAATATATTCAGCATGCTCCTCTGATCCTGGAGAGAATAGGTATGCATCATGACTAGTATCCATTTTGACTAGTAGTCATGAATACCCCTGTCCTCCATGAACATGTTCACTCCCCCTCTTAATGCCTTCCAAGTTGGCAGCCATCACCACATCCTGGGGCAGGGAGTTCCACAATTTAACTATGGTAACTATGTTCCTGTTGTTCAGGAAATCTGTGGCTTTTTCAGTGAGGTGGTGATATTCTGGAGTCCTGCAGTCTTCTGGATTCCTACTCATTTGTAAAGCAAACTAGTGATACCAAAATGTTCTTGTCT
Organism: Euleptes europaea; assembly: GCF_029931775.1. NCBI lineage: Eukaryota > Metazoa > Chordata > Lepidosauria > Squamata > Sphaerodactylidae > Euleptes > Euleptes europaea. The sequence goes on along the minus strand of NC_079316.1, from coordinate 28,279,838 downwards.
TCTTTTAAAGGGTCCTAGGAACATTACAGAACACTCCAGAGTTTTCGGAGGCCTTTCAATGCACCAACGCAGACTACATGGATCCTTCGAAAAAGTGCCGTGTTTGGTGATGGAACTACAAACTGTGCAACCCAAAGGACAATATTTCCCAGAAATCTGGGACATTATGGGGATGGCAGGAGTGGACTTGCCACAGAAGGAACAACAGAGGCACCTTGAGAGCACCAAAGCAACGCATCCTCCAGAAGAAAGGAAAGACTGTTAAAGCAGCCAGGGCCAATCGTTATTCTGACAAAACTCGGGAAATTATAAATCACTGCATACATAAAATTCCTTCACTTATGGTGTTATAGTTTGATTCTGAAAACCATCTTGCCTGCAGGTTTTATTTTATGTTCTTTGACACATTTGCTTGACAGCAAGTCTCACAGTTCTCTGTGGAACTTGGTTCCATGGTAGTGTACTTAGCATTCACAGCCTTAACAACCTGCCGCCCTGAGAATGTGTACTGTTTCTAATCAGACAGAAAGGAATACCAAGGAATACGTTGTCTTTGACATGGAAACATAAGAATGAGTCAAGAGTTTACATCCAAGTGTTAGGATGCTCTAATGTCTCTTATCATGGTTTGTGTGCTTTATCAAACCTTTGTTTTACAGAGGTGGACTTAGAAACTGAATGAACAAAGAGAAATCTGTTGGGGGTCTAAACATTCAACACTTATGAGCATTCCAAATTCAGTGCACTAAAAACCTTGTTGACACCTGCATATCCTCGTGCAACGGTGAACACATACATGAAGCTGCCTTATTCTGAATCAGACCCTTGGTCTATATCAAGGTCAGTCTAGTGTACTCTGACTGGCAGTGGCTCTGCTGGATCTCAGGTGGAGGTCATTCACATCACTTATTCTTTGACCCTTGTAACTGGAGATACCAAGGATTGAACCTGAAGCCTAGATGCTCTACCACTGAGCCCTTTCAACCTATGATCCCAATCAAATTGTAAGAGAAGTAGGCATATATGACAAATGGTCATCCTTGATGTGGATGACCATCTCCACTGGCTTCAAGAGATGCACCTAGGCAGCAACAGGGCTCACATTAGTATTCGTGTGTGTGTGTGTGTAAAGTGTAGGGTTGCCAGGTACCAGCAGCGGGTGGGAGGAACTCACCAGCAGTAAACTTAGGCCGAGACCTCCGGCGTCAGAATGTGACGACATAATTTCTGGCGTGCCCCTTAAGTGATGTCATCACATTGCCGACAACCATGGGGACCCTCTGCTATTTGAGCAAAACTTGGGCATGCTAGAAATGATATTGCCACATTCCGATGCTGGAGGCCTGGACCTAAGTTTAATGCTGGCTGGCTGAATGGTGCCAGGGGGCAGGGCGGCAAAGCAGAGGATCCCCCACTGCCAGCGGGGGTCTGGCAACCGTAGTTAAGTGCCATCAAGTTGCAGCCAACCTATGGTGACCCTGGGGAGTTTTCACGACAAGAGACTAACAGAGGTAGTTTGCCACTGCCTACCTCTGGGTTGCTGCCCTGGACTTCCTCAGTGGTCTCCCATCCAAATGCTAACTAGGACCAACCCTGCTTAGTTTCCGAGATTTGACAAGCTCAGGCTAGCCTGGACCATTCAGGTCAGGGCAGTATTGTAGTAGAGATGGTGATTTGCACTAGAGGTAATACTCTTGTGGATGGATCTTTATTGTGAGGTTGGGGCATATATATGGGCCTTGATCTGTCTTTTTTTTTAAATCCTGACCCTTCCTTGCACTACCACATTGCTGAAACAGAGAAGAACCATGAAGCAAACCTTCCTCTTAGCCTTACCAGGTCCTGTAGCTCCATCGGCGGGAACTTCCCTGCAGCCTGCAGCAGGCGCGCGTCCCATGCAACACACCTATGTCACTTCCAGGTTTACTCGGAAGGTTTACTCCAGGTTTACGTCGCTTTTGGGTAAACCCAGAAGCGATGTAGGCGCATCGTGTGGATTGGCAGGATTTTACCCACCACCACCAGGCACTTGGCAACCCTACTTCCTCTTCCTTGTTGCTTCTATTACTTTTGTCTTAACGGGAGATGGGTAGCAGAGCAAAATATTCCTCTTTTCTGTCTTCATTATCCACTAAATAAGGGACCTTTGCCGGCACAAGATGCATGCACTCTGTGCACTCTACGGCCTTTTCTGTTTCTTTTCATTTTTATGTACAACCATTCATATGAGAACAATCCAAAGACAAATGGTAATTTTCTTAAGTGATTATCTATGGACCAAATTTGCTGTTGGCTACTTTTTCAGCGGAAATTATAACTGTACATAATTTTTTTTAGCATTTACTGTAATCACAATGGTTGTAATCAAAGACCTCTTCACATTTTTTCTAAGATTTTCCTGTTTTCTTTCAAAAACTTGCTCTTTTTGGGGGGGAAGATTTGTAATAATATACAGGATCACACTTTTTATATTTAATTCTGACCTACGTGGAACATGGTTCGGGTGCATATTATTGGGGTATCAGAGTACAAACTCTTCAACAACTTTATATTCAATATATAGAGACTGATAACTTTTGATATTAATCCTAGAGGCCAGCTCTACAAACTTTGAGATCTATACACCAAACACAAAAGATGTTCAAAATTCCTCTAAAACTACCATGACCTTTAAAATTTCAGTGATGTTATAAATCTGCTACAACAGATTTGAAATGCCTTCCCTCAGGTAGCCAGGTACATACTGCTTCTGGTATTGCAAAATACTGCGATGTCCAAAATAAATACCAGATACCTCAGATGGCTTTGGGTGGTTTTGTTTCTGAGCATTTCAAGATCTGATGCGCATTTTACTTCTCAAATTTGTCATCTGATGAGACATACTGATAATTAAATTTGAACCACATGCTCTGTATTGACTATAACTCTTGCAATGTGTCTTTGCTTTTCAGATGAGCACATATTATTAACGACTGTTTATTCTACAGTACTGAATTTAGATGTCACTGGCTCCTTGAGCTCATATAGTGCGGCCAGCATATGGGATTGTTGGCTTACAGCAGTCATTTTGGAGCTTTTTGTGCCTGGTCCTTTGTAGTTGCAATTTCTTCCCATGATCAGAAGATGAACTTCTTCATGCCACCACCAAACTCCTCACCTTGAGTAAAAATGGAAGAAGAGCCCTGCTGGATCAGACCAATGGACCATTGAGTCCAGCATTCTGTTCCATACAGCAGCCAACCAGTTGTCCCTGGAGGACCATCAAATGGGAGATAGCAGCCAAGGCCATCTCCAGATGTTGCCTCCTAGCACTGGTATTCAGAGATTTCCTGTGCCTGAATTTGGAGGTTTCCCTTATTGTCCATCAATCTGTCTAACCCCCTTTTAAAGCCATCTATGCTTGTGGCCAGTCCACTGGCAGGGAATTCCATCATTTAACTACTCACTGAATTAAAAAGAATTTCCTGTTGCCTGTCCTGTTGCACTCCCCACCATCCCCTGGTATGCTGTGGCCATCAAACACTTCTGTTATTGAAAGAGATGGTAACCATAATGACCCATGTGTTAAGAACCTGAGCAGAGAGACAGATAAGCAGATTGTGGAAAGCGATGAGGATTTAACAAATGGAACTAAGGAAGGGATATCCCTTCTGGGTCACTTAACACATATGTTGGTTGCCTTGAGATTGAATTGCCTATTAAGGGCTTTAAAAATCCATATTACATAAATGGGATTGGATTGAGGTTGAGAGAGTTATCTTGTATAAGACCACGTAGTGAAGTCATGATTGAGATGAGACTGAAACATGGTCCCATCCTGTGTTTCAGACCACACATGATTAATTTTCAGGAGCAGTCGCTGGTTCTACACATCGAGTGACTTGGTATAAACAATTGTTTGGACTGAATTAATAATACTGCTATAGTGTTTTTTGAGTTATAAAGAAATAATCATAGTGCTGTATTTTTACAATGTGCAGAAGATGGCATTACACCTCCTAGACCATCATTCAATCCAATGTACACAATGTGTACATTGTGAATCATACCCCCAGACCGATGATTAGCTGCTTATACATACTAGTATCATTATCATCCATATGGATCCTTGTGGAGGAGGTAGCGGCACCAGCAACTTTGGATATTGTTGTATTGTAAATCAGAGTCCCACTTACCAGGCACTTACATTGCTTTCAAACACTAGAATTCAGGAATTGTTCAAGCAGTTATAAAAAATAAAATCACTCATGCAGTTCAAATCACAATCCCAGCAGCTGCATACTGTTAAAAATAAACTATCTGCAAAAAAGAATTATAGAATGATGTGTCATGTATAGTTCCCCCCCCTTAATTAACCAGTAAATAGCTAAAATATTCTCTGAAGTTTGTTGGGTAATGTTGTGATATGTTTTGCTTAATTATACTCAGGATTTTGGATCAAGCCTGAAAGAGTCTGATGGAATACTATATTTAATTAACAGATTAGTGACTGTGCTGAAATCATTAAGTGCACATGCAATTAAAGTAATCAGAAGATTTAGCTACATCTGTTGTCCCCATTTTCTTAAGCACCTCAAATGAAAACATATTCTCTAAAAAAAAATGGAAACACTATCGCTGCGTAAGATGCCCTTTTAAATTTTCTCACTATATTTTGATCTCTTCAGACAATAGGAATTACATATTAAACCCCACATACAGAGAGAGAGAGAGAGACAGAGAGAGTTTTCATGAGCTATTGTTTCAAAAAAAAATTCATATGAACTAAGGAGCATGTTTTCTCAGTCATTAGTCTGGATGGGAAAAGAGGAAGACCCAACAAGAGATGGATTGATTCTATAAAGGAAGCCACGGCCGTCAATTTGGAAGAACTGAGCAAGGCTGTTAAGGATAGGACACTTTGGAGGACATTGATTAATTGAGGGGGTTACCGCACTTTGTTTTCCCAGGGATGTGTTAAAGAGTTTGAAAATGTTGTAAAAAACATCACTTTAAAAGGGTTTTTGGATACCACAGCTTATAAATGGTTGGAAGCTAAAGGGGCCAAGCAAAGCGCGAACAGTATTTTTTATAACATTTTCAAACTCTTAATACATCGCTGGGAATACAAGTGCGGTAACCCCCAGGGTCACCATGAGTTGGAAACGACTTGACGGCACTTAACACACACACACAGTCTGGATGGAGTGACTAGTCACCCAATCGTGTGGTTATATCACCAGCAAGAGACAGAACTGTGCCTTCACACTGGAAGAAGAGAAGGTGATGCCGCAGTGGGACAAATGAGAAAAAGGCTGCTGTAACCCTAGAGCAACAGCTGAGCCACCTGCAAACAGGACTTCTGACCAGTCAGGAATGTTATAAACGTCAGGATGAAGTCTGATCAGAGTGTTTTCTTCACAACTTCTGAAGTAGAAGTACAAAATGGTGTTGTTTTTTGAGGGAGAGCAAACTACTGGCGGAAAAACAGAAGGAACATGGTAGTTGCCTCGTGTACTGAGAGTTTCAGCTGTTTGGCCATGTGTGAAAATAAAAAAGCAGGTCTGTTTAGACCCAAGAGACAGATCACACATTAAAGTTCACTTTCTTACTCCATGTAGTCTGTTCCACAAAGACTTGCAAAAATATTCCACTTTGAGCCAGGGTGTCTAAAGGACTACCTTTTCCCATAGGAGGCTTTGGCTTTACTGAGGTGATCCTGAAAACTGTCTTTTGCTGAGAAATGGCTATTTGGCTGAAGAAAAACACCACAATGGAAGCACAATGACTTTGTAGGATCCAAAGCACTAAGAGAATCCACATGGATGAACTGAATGAAAATGTCACCAAAATTGAAAATCCAAGAGACTCTGAAATGTTGACATAACATTTTCTGGATTTTTATAGAGGGTGATATCTGATGAACCCTGTGCAGAAGAAAAATGAGATATCTGGTATTACAGGACACAATCATCATATTCAGAAATGAAAATCATGTATTGAAAGGGAGTCAGCACAGTGTAGTAGGTGGAGTTCTGGACTAAGCAGTACAATCCTAAACAGAGTTAACCCATTCAAATTCTATTGAACTTTTTAAAAATTGGCAGAAACAAAAGAAGAGTTCTGTGGTACCTTAAAGGCTAACTCGTTTATTGTAACATATGCTTTTGTGGGCTTGAGCGGGTACATCTGTCAGGGTGGGGCTCAAGTTCATAAAAGCTTATGCTACAAAGACGTGTTAGCCCTTCAGGTGCCACAAGGCTCTTTTTTAAAAACTTTCCACATGGAGACCAATTTTAAATCCTTTGCTATAGCAGTGCTTATCACATGGTGAGCTAACACTATCACACAGAGCCAAAAAGGAAAAGTCCACAGTGGTGTGGAACTTGCCTCTGATCACACTCCTCACATGGAGCGATTTCAAGCAGCCTCCACATGATAGACGTATGTGTAAATTTACTCTTGGCCAAGACAGCAAGAGACAGAAGATCCGAGAGAATCAAGATGGAAACATCTACGCTTTAAATATTTGCTGGAAATCAGCCATGCAGTTCAACAGAATCTAAAAACAGAAGGGGAGATACAGTCTCGTCAACCGTGCCAAATATTTAGATCAGCCACTTCAGTGTTATTTTTCAGATGACCTCAATATTGGATTTCATCCTTCGCTATTATTTCACTAAGGAAGGCATCCTATATGCACTTCCGTTGGCATACGTTCCATTGAACATGGTGAGATTTACTTATCTGACCAAACATTGGAGTCTATCTCCCTCTTCACAAATCTGTTCTCGGTGCAAAGGATGAATGAAGACGATTCCTTCCCCAACCCTGTCTCCGCATCCATCAGCCTGATTTGTTTCTACCAGTGTCAATATGTTTAAATTTAAATATGTATATATTAGGGGAAAAAACACCTCCAAATAATTCTGATAGGTGATGTCAATATTACCCACCATTCTTACTATTAAGAATAATTGATTGAATTGGAAGTTATGTTAGAAAATGGTTTTGTGAATATGAAAATAAGAACTCCCAGCACTCCACTGGAGTCCTCTCCAGTATTTGCTGGCCCAGAAACAGAATTCCCACTAAACTGCAGAAAGGAGATATCCTGTTAGGTGATCTTCAGATGATCCTGTACAGTCAGTAGGAATGCTCGAACACCCATTGATTCAGCTCATGTCCGGTTTGCTGGTTGCAAACAGGAAGCCAATTTTTCAATGATCGGTTTGACTGTTCATTGATCTGCTCATGGCTGTTTGGCAGGTCGCTTCACTATATTCCTTCCTAAATGTGCAGTACAGCACAATCATATTTTTAACGTGCGTGTGTGTCTTCGCACAGCCTGATTAAGTCCTGTCCCCCACACCCCGGTTGCATGACTGCTCAAGAGGCAGTTTAAACAGACAGTTAAATCAGTCACAAATCATATAAATTAGTCATAAACAAATGCTATGTTTTAATAAAATCTTACCCTTTGGTGTTCATCTAAGTAGTCACTAGTGATGCTAATGGCTGCCGATCAGTTTGAATTGGTGGCATCTTTGTGCACACACAGAGAGCCAGCATGGTGTAGTGGTTAGGAGTGGTGGACTGGAGAGCCATGTTTGATTCCCCACTCCTCCTCATGAGCGGTGGACTCTAATCTGGGGAACCATGTTGGTTTCCCCACTCCCTCACATGAAGCCTGCTGGGTGACCTTGGGCTAGTCAAAGTTCTCTCTGAACTCTTTCAGCCCCACCTACCTCATAAGGTGTCTGTTGTTGGGAGGGGAAGGGAACCCCACCTATAGGGTTGCCAGGTCCTTCTTTGCCACCAGCAGGAGGTTTCTGGGGTGGAGCCTGAGGAGGGTGGGGTTTGGGGAGGGGGGACTTCAATGCCATAGATTCCAATTGCTGAAGTGGCCATTTTCTCCAGGTGAACTGAGATCAGTTGTAATAGCAGGAGATCTCCAGCTAGTACCTGGAGGTTGGCAACCCTCCCAACCTACCTCACAAGGTGTCTGTTTTGAGGAGGGAAAGGGAAGGTGATTGTAAGCCAGTTCGATTTTTCCTTAAGTGGTAGAGAAAGTTGGCATATAAAAAGCAACTCTTCTTCCATCGCTGCCACCAGCAAGTCAAAGGTCCAAGGGCATCCTCAGCCTATAGATTTGCAAGCAGGATCCTGTAGCCAGTAAAGGTTCCATTTAGCAGTCACACTAACCAAGACTGTAAAATTTCCTAGTCCTCACTGGACTTTTCCACTGTCATCCAGTTTCCTCGTTTTCTTAAAAGAAAATTAATGTTAGAGAGTTTGTTGCTACAGGCCTACAGCTTCCATTGGCTTGTAACATGTTCATTGCCAGTCACTGAAGGTCAAGCCAAGACCTGCAGGCAAATTTTATGGTTGGGTAGTTATGTTTTTACTTGCACGAAGATTTGAATTCTTCATTTAGGAACCATTATTGTAGAAAAGTTTAAGAATCTCCAGCTTCCTGATTATCAGCGCAATCTTATGCAGAATTGCTCCAGTCTAACTTATCTGAACATATTAAACCTTACTTCCAAGTAGACATGATTGGTATGTAAAAGATTACATGCAAAAGTCAATGATCAAGGGCAGAATAGCTGACTAGGATGACCTACTACATGTCCCCAAGCTTGCAAATATTAATGCCACTCTTTGATAGTGAGGGGATAAGGTTACCGTGTGGAAGCCCAATAACACATGCCAGATAAGGCAACCCTTTTCTGAGAATCCTTACTCACCAAGATGACGCTTGAATGACAGAATATCTAGCTGCTTCCATGAACCAGTAGCTCTAAATATCTGCACATATATCTGTGGTAGGGCCTAAAGAACTATGCATGAAATATCACCCCATCAGATTGGAATCCCACTGTCTTCTATATAAACAAGAGTCTCAGTCTTCAAAAACTACAGTCTAAAGGGAAAAACTGTTCCTAGACTATACCACTTTTCAGACTGCAGTTGGGGAACAGCGTGACAAATATCTCAACACATTAAAAACTGTTGTGTCAGGAAAAAGGCTAGCCTACCTAAGACCCTTCATCTAGTTGCCTATATGCCCCCAGGGTTTTCATATATGGAGGAACATTCATTCATATTCCTTTGATACTTACAAACGGAAGTGGTATAGTCCAAAACTTCCTGTTTGAGTGGTAAAAGGCCCCTTGCAATTCATCTACACCCAGAAGTGCCGCTTCCCAAGGGGCATTTTACCACTCAAACTGGGAGTTTGAGTGGTAAAAGGCCCCTTGCGGTGAGGCACTTCCGGGTGTATACCAGAAGTGACTCGTGCGCGTTGGCGCGGCGACACACACGCAATCCCCTCAGCTCTACCCCAAAAGCCTCCCACCGGATGTGTGAACTAGCCACTGAGCAGTCCACGTCCTATTCTGAGGAAGATTAATCATCGAAACAGGAAGATTACCGGATCCCTGTATTCCTACACTCTTGATACAGGTCAAGGGAACTCTACAGTAGCTCCTTATGTCCAAGAACTCATGCTATACAGCAAACAAAGTGGATAGCCTTGTAGGCACCTTTACCAGGTTCGCATTGTGAACTAAAAGGATCATATTTCTTGGACATTTTGTATTTTTGTATTTTTGTACTTTTGTATTTCGTATATGATTGTATTTTGAATACAAGCTGTGTCTTGTTACATGTGCTTACACCTTTCTGCACTTTCTTGATATATTTATAACAACGCTCACCCTAGCATATTTATTGTTGTTTGGCCATTCTGTTGTTCCTTATCTACTACCTACACAACAACAGGCTAACTTTATATTGATTCAATCTCCAGGTACTAGCTAGAGATCTGCTATAACAACTGATCTCCAGCCGATAGAGATCAGCATACCTGGAGAAAATGGCCGCTTTGGCAATTGGACTCTATGGCATTGAAGTCCCTCCCCAAACCCCGCCCTCCTCAGCTCCACCCCAAAAACCTCCTGCCGGTTGCGAAGAGGTACCTGGCAACCCTAAAGAGGGCTCTTTGTAGGGTTGCCAGGCCTATCCTTCCTGTAAATTACTTTTCCCTGTTTTCTTCAGCATAAATTTGTGCAGCCTCCAAAACAGCCCCGTGGCGCAGAGTGTTAAGCTGCAGTACTGCAGTCAAAAGCTCTGCTCACGACCTGAGTTCGATCCCGACGGAAGTTGGTTTCAGGTAGCCGGCTCAAGGTTGACTCAGCCTTCCATCCTTCCGAGGTCGGTAAAATGAGGACCCAGGTTGCTGGGGGTAAAGGGAAGACGACTGGGGAAGGCACTGGCAAACCACCCCGCAAACAAAGTCTGCCTTGGAAATGTCAGGATGTGACATCACCCCATGGGTCAGGAATGACCCGGTGCTTGCACAGGGGACCTTTACCTTTTACCAAAACAGAACCGGAATGCTGAAAAAACTACAATTCCCATCAACCCAGGAAATCCTGAACATGCAGTAACAACATCTGTTGGCTGGCTGCCTATGTGATTTTGAGTGCCAGAAACTCCTCAGGCATGAACACACTCACAAGTATTTTAAATCATGAGCAAATGCTCAACTCAAGGGAAAATGGACAGTGCGAGCAAAGGAAATTTGCTTTTCAATCATGTTATTTGTGATCAAGAACCTGAGGATGCCAGGTTCCAGGTGGGACCTGGGATCCCCTGGAATTACTGCTCATCTCCAGACTACAAATATTAGTTCTCCTGGAGAAAATGGTTGCTTTGGAGGGTGGACTCTGTGGCATTGTACCCCACTGAAGTCCCTGACCTTCCCAGGCTAAACCCCCAAATCTCCAAGAGTTTCCCAAACTAGAGGTGGCAACGCTACCCACCACCACCCCAGGGGCCTGGGGGACCTGGCAACCCTATCATGAACCCGAGGATGGATAGGAGGACAAGTGAACAGAAGAGGGAGAGGAAGACAGACTCTTGTACGTGTGCCGTAGCTGTAAGAGCACATATGGCTCTGCAGGTAGAAGAAGAAGAAGAGTTGGTTTTTATATGCTGACTTTCTCTGCCACTTAAGGGGGAATCAAACCGGCTTACAATCACCTTCCCTTCCCCTCCCCACAACAGACACCCTGTGAGGTAGGTGAGACTGAGAGAGAATTACTTGCCCAAGGTCACCCAGCTGGCTTCGTGTGTAGAAGTGGGGAAACAAATCCAGTTCACCAGATTAGCCTCCGCCGCTCATGTGGAGGAGTGGGGAATCAAACCTGGTTCTCCAGATCAGACTCCACCGCTCCAAACCATCGTTCTTAACCACTACACCGTGCTGGGTATATCCCCATCTAGTTTTGCTTAAGGAGGACGTCACTGAGCATATTTCTAATTTAGTACACGGCTGAATGTGTGTGACGCCATGCTGAAAATGCTATTGCCAAGCAGTTAATCACAGACAGGGTCGAAAAGGGCCTCATGTCAGCTTCTGTTAAATCGCCGGCGATGTTTCTATAAAGGCCAAATGGTGCAAAATCAGGGGGCTTCTCATTTGAATGGCAGCTCAGCCCTGACTTTGGAGGGAGTAACGCAACTGAGAGTGGCCTTGAAAGAAAGTTAAGAGCACATTGAGGCTGAAAGACAGTGCCAAATCAGCAGGGTCAGAAAGATCATAATTAGATCCCGTCCCACCTGCCGCATGTGGGACTGGAGGCACCAGCCAAGCACACAGATTGTTCCCTTATGCAAATAGGGACTTTGTGTGGGCTTTTCTGAGAACAGACCCAGTACAATAAGGAAGGACTGTGACAAAGGGCACTCAGCAAACACGGGCTGTGCTTTGTTGAGAACAGCGCATTCTGGCACCCACCTGATGCAAAAAGCATGTGAAATGAGAACTTGCAACAAGCTGCTTGCAGCAACAACAACAAAAGCCGCCACTCTCCCTTCTTGTCAGCACAGATTAAAGAGGGCGGGAATGTGTAGGTACAGTCCACAGTCAATTTCCATAGCTGGCTAGGGTTGCCAGCCTCCAGGTACCAGCTGGAGAGCTCCTGCTATTACAAATGATCTCCAGCCGATAGAGATCAGTTCACCTGGAGAAAATGGCCGCTTCAGCAATTGGACTCTATGGCATTGAAGTCCATCCCCTCCCCAAACCCCTCCCTCCTCGGGCTCTGCCCCAAAAACCTCCCACCGGTGGCAAAGAGGGACCTGGCAACTCTACCTCCAGGTGAACTGATCTCTATAATATCGGCAGATCTATTTAGCAACCCTAAATACAGTAGACTGAAGGCCTCCCCCCCTCCACACACATCTTTTCGAGTGCCAGAATGGCTGCGCACACACGCTCACAGAGATGTCTTGGCACTTGAAAAATCGCGGGTGGTGGGGGACGAGTGCACTTCACCCTTCTACTCTGCAGCAGGCTTTTCTGGCATTTTAATATCATTTTAAAATGGCAGCAGTGTCCCCATGGTGGACACAAGGATGCCATGACCTTGTTTGAACCTTAGGTATGTAAGAAGGTTTTATTTCAGAGGGCATTTGGTAGAAAGTAAACTATGTTGACACATCAGGCTGCATTTTTAATTTTGTGCGTTGTTTTTATCTTGGTAGACTGCTATCTATGTCTTCGCAACTTGCTGCTGGTTTTTTAGCCACTTTGGGTCAAAGGAAAATAAGTGGGACAGTTTACTTGATATATATAATAAAAAACAATGCCCCAACATGCATCGTGTTAATGCCATGTGGGTCTGGTGTAATTAGCACATTGCTAGGTGGTTTGCAAATATGAAGAAGTACCCAGAGCCATGGCCCAAGCCCCTGTGCAGAAATCCCCTCCGTCATGAACGATGATGTGTTGCCAGTTTGTCAAGTAGCTAATGAAAACGTGCTACATGCAAATCTTTTTGATGATAGTATCACACACACAGGAACACACGTGAAGCTGCCTTAGACTGAATCAGAACATCATTTTTACTGTAAAACCAACTACAAAAAGGGTCATAAGAACATAAGAAAGGCCCTGCTGGATCAGACCAAGGCCCATCAAGTCCAGCAGTCTGTTCACACAGTGGCCAACCAGGGGCCTCTAGGAAGCCCACAAACAAGGCGACTGCAGCAGCACCATCCTGCCTGTGTTCCACCACACCTAATATATTCAGCATGCTCCTCTGATCCTGGAGAGAATAGGTATGCAGCATGACTAGTATCCATTCTAACTAATAGCCATGAATACCCCTTCCCTCCATGAATGTGTCCACTCCCCCCTTAAAGCCCTCCAAGCTGGCAGCCATCACCATATCCTGGGGCAGGGAGTTCCACAATTTAACTATGCGTTGTGTGAAAAAATACTTCCTTTTATCTGTTTTGAATCTCTCACCCCCAAGCTGTAGCAGATGACCCCGTGTTCTAATATTATGGGAGAGGGAGAAAAACTTCTCCCTGTCCACACTCTTCAAACCATGCATAATTTTATAAACCTCTATCATGTCTCCCCTCAGCCGCCTTCTTTCCAAGCTAAATAGCCCTAAGCGTCTTAACCGCTCCCCATAGGACAGTTGCTCTTTTGGTTTTTTGGTTGCTTGCTCTTTTCTGCACCTTCTCAAGCTCTGTAATATCCTTTTTTAGGTGTGGTGACCAGAACTGTACACAGTATTCCAAGTGTGGTCTCACCATAGATTTGTACAAGGGCAGTATGATATCAGCAGTTTTATTCTCTATTCCTCGTCTAATTATGGCCAGCATGGAATTTGCCTTTTTTTACAGCAGCCGCACACTGGGTTGACATCTTCATTGTGCTATCTACTACCACCCCAAGATCCCTTTCTTGGTCTGTCGCTGCCAGCAGAGATCCCATTAGTGTATATGTGAAGTTGGGCTTTTTTTGCCCCAATATGCATCACTTTACACTTACTCACATTGAATCTCATTTGCCATTTTAATGCCCATTCTTCCAATATGTAGAGATCCTTCTGAAGCTCTTTACAGTCCGATTTTGTTTTAACCACCCTAAATAATTTGGTGTCATCTGAAAACTTGGTTGCTTCGCTGTTCAATCCCAACTCCAGGTCATTGATGAACAGGTTGAAAAGCACCGGTCCCAACACAGATCCCTGAGGCACCCCACTGCTCACATCCCGCCATTGTGAGAACTGACCATTGATTCCTACTCTCTGCTTCCTATTTTTCAGCCAGCTTCAATCCATAAGAGGACTTGTCCTCTTATCCCATGACTATGAAGTTTGCTTAGCAGTCTTTGGTGGGGGACTTTGTCAAAAGCTTTTTGGAAATTCAAATACACAATATCCACAGGCTCATTCCTGTCCACATGCTTATTGACGCTTTCAAAAAACTCTAATAGGTTAGTGAGACAGGACCTACCCTTACAGAAGCCATATTGGGTTTTGCCCAGCAGACCTTGCCCTTCGATATGCTTGACAATTCTATCTTTAATAATGCTTTCCACCAATTAACCTGGAACAATTTACCAATTTACCTTTCCACCAATTTACCTGGTCCAATTTAGATCATGGCAATGAGGGGAACTATAGTTGATGGCACCTTAGGGAGATAATTTTTAATGGGAAAACGTACGCTCTGTCCTCAGTACCACAACCCTGATCCAAATCCATCCCTACCCCCTACCCCAACAAGGGTTGCCAATCTCCAGGTAGGGCTGCATTTTAAGACTGAAAAAAAATCACCACAGAACTGGTCACAGATCTCCCAGATGATCCTTATTATGACTTTGATTTATTACATGGAAGACTGTCTCTTCAAGGCAGGGGCAGTTGATTTCTCTGGCCCCTTCCAGTGATGTGGCACCATGATTTCATTTTGGTTAGACGTTGTTATGTATTTTCCCCCCTGGACGCTTAACGGAGGGCTGGATGTCACACAAACCATTTCACTGGAACCAAATATTTTGCCTCCTTTCTCACACTTCTGTTTCAGCTTCTGTGGTTTTAATTATATCCTCCAGATTTCATACACTGAGAAACATGCATTGCTTCTTGGCGTTTCGCACAGGCGGCTGTGCGGCAAGAGCCTTAGCTGCAAAGGGAATGCCATCTACTGGTCACAAATGAAATGTGTCGCTACAAAAAGGTAGTGTCAGAAAGAAACATGCAGCTCCACCAAGCGGCAGACTGTTGCCAACATTTATTAGTATTGAAGTCAGGCAAATGGCAAAGGAATCTGGAAGTAAACATAAAGGAAGCTCAGGAGACACAATACGAAACATTTGTTTAAATTGAATATTTTCTACTCGATAATATGTAGGACTTTAACCAGGGGTCCACAAGGATATTGCACAAGAGCAGAAACTTGCATCTTCACAGAATGGCATGATAGAACTAATTTGGGGTAGTGGTTAGAGCAGGGGTGTCAAACTGAGGCAGCATTCATGGGAAACTGAGTTTTCCCACGATTCTTAGGTGAGGAAGCAGGCAGCCATTACAGACTATGAAAGGTAAGTACTTTTAAAATTCCCCCGGGGGGGAGCCATTTTTTCAAGGTAGAGTCACCAAATTGGCAGCATAGCTGTAAAGGACTCTCCTTGAGTGAACCCCAAAGTCTGGTAAAGTTTGGGACAGGGGGTCTGATTTTATGGAGTCCCAAATGGGTCAACCCCCTCCTCCACAGAGAAGCATTGTAAACTGCTTCTCTACGGGGGGTGACCCCTTCGGGACCCCATAATTTATCTTCCAACCATTGTGGTCATTAAAACAAGCACAAGGAAAACGATGAGCAATCATTTAAACCAGTGGTTCCCAACCTTTTTTTGACCAGGGACCACTAGGACTTTTTGGTTCGGTGCAGGGACCCCAAGGTTCAAAATAAAAATTCAGAGAATTTGAAAATAAACTTTAATCATAACTGTTAGTTAAACATTAAACTTAGAATAATATTTGAATATGTTTTTTTTATAATAGAGAACATTTAATTGAAAATATTAATTTATTATGGGTTTAGAACTCTGTTTCATGGACCTTAATTTAGTTCTCGCGGACCCCTGGGGGTCCTTGGACCCCCGGTTGGGAACCAGTGATTTAAACAATCACTTCCTTCCACGTCTATGGGTTTCAGGTATAATATTACATTGTTGCAGCTCACATAATTCACCTCAGTAAATATTTTACTAATCTTTTAAATGGTCATCACAAACCTGGCTAGTCTGTCTGACTATTCTGTCACAAATGTTCGATGATAAAAATGTGATTTTTCACTTGATGATTAGTTCCAAATAAATTTCACCCTTGGTTGAGAACATAAGGCATAGTATAATAAATCATGAAACAAACCTATGAATTCAAAGGTGCTGTGAAATCTCAGCACCAAGAATGCCTTATGAAATGAACTGGCTGTCAACTTATGAAAGTAATTCTCAAAACCATGGGATACTTTCAGAAGGTGCAAATATGCCTGGGAAGCATGAAACTCCTGGAGCACATGTGATACAAAGTCCTCTTGGTGGTCACAAGGACTTTGCACTGTGTGAAAAAGAATCGGCACTTTCTCCCTCTCCTAGTATCTGGTGTGGGGTAACAGTTATGCTGCCCTGTAGGCGTGACGCTTTGCTTCCACCTCTACACTTCTTGTGCACTGGCAAACAAAATGAGTATTACTGAAATGCCAGAAGTCTCCAGTACTCTCTTATTCAAAGCAAGCCAAACCTAGGAATAGAACCATAGATCATAAAGTTGGGAGGGGCCATACAGGCCATCTAGTCCAACCGCCTTCTCAAGGCAGGAGCAGCCTAGAACATCCCTGACAAGTGTTTGCTCATCCTCTGCTTCAAGATTGCCAGTGTGGGGGGGGGGGCTCACCACCTCCCTGGGTAGCTGATTCTGTGGTCGAACAACTCTTAGTAAAAAAAAATCCTAATATACAGCTGGTACCTCTCACCTTATAGATGTGGGAAGCACCTAACTATGGCAAAAAGTTTTCAACATGTTCCCTAATAAGGTTTACTTTGGTATTTTAAAAAGTAGTGTTAATTGGGTGTTTTATTTTACTGATTTAGGTACTGCAGTTGGTTTCTAATTAATATCTGGTCCAAGCCCTCAGAACTGGGTGCATTACCCAGGGGTAGCCCTGACCTGGATGGGTGAGGCTAGCCTTATCATGTCAGATCTCAGAAGCTAAGCAGGGTCAGCCCTGGTTAGTACTTGGATGGGAGACCACCAAGGAATACCAGGGTCGCTATGTAGAGGAAGGCAACGGCAAACTCGTCCCTCTTCGCCACTGGCAGGAGTTTTTGGGGTGGAGCCTGAGGAGGGTGAGGTTTGGGGAGGGGAGGGACTTCAGTGTCATAGAGTCCAATTGCCAATGTAGCCATTTTCTCCAGGTGAACTGATCTCTATCAGTTGTAATAGCAGGAGATCTCCAGCTAGTACCTGGAGGTTGGCAACCCTAGCTGCATCTGTTGTTTCAAATGCAACAAATGGCCAAAGGAATGACCTTCCCCAGGAAAGTTTCTGGTGCCGCTGCTCCTGCCTGCTTCAGATGTGCCATTCTGATGCTGCCTCTGCCGCTTGATCCATCCCTGTTTCGCGCAGCAGCAGCTCCCAGGTTGTGTGTCTGTGAGGGACCTGGGGATGGGAAGGACCTCAGCTGGGTATAATGCCATAGAGTCCACCCTCCTAAGCAGCCATTTTATCCAGGAGAATTGACTTTGATCATCTGGAGATCAATTGTAATAGCGGGAGATCTCCAGGTGCCACCTGGAATTTGGCAACCCTACCAGGATGATGAGCACTTAGTAGCTGTTAGACATGAAACTAACACTCCATTTCATTTTTAAAGATCACTAAGTCTGCCCTGTTGATTCATCAGCTACTAACTAGCAATGTTAGCTTTTCAAAGTTGCCATTTCGCTGGATGAGGTTTGTGATCAGTGTGGTAGCACTGGTGGAGGGATACAATTATCTTCTTGTTCCTTACTCTCGTTTGAGTCTATTTTATTTTACAATACAAGAAGGATCTCTCAGATGTAGTCCCCACTCCTGTATCTCACAAGCCAACTTCATTCCCTCCCTCACGCTAGCCATTGGAAGAGACAGAATGTCGGGTCTCTGGATAGGATGTCCTGGTCTGAGCTGATGAACAGAAGACAACAGGAGGTGCTTAATGTTTAAAAACAGATGTTTCCCAAAAGGAGAAATGTTCCACTGAAGATAAATGGTATATTGGGGTAGAGGGGAGAGATCCTTCAATTCTAAAACAATACTGTAAGGAAGAGAAGCTTCAGGTTTGAAATCTGAATCTTTCAGCTAAATAGGGAGCAAACCCAAGTAAACCTCAATCTCTTTTCCATGTTTTGCTTTCTCGGTCTCTACTTTAGAGAAGAAGTAAATGAGGTGGCAGGAGGCTGGGACCCTGGCTCCATATGTCCAGGTGAGGCCAAATCCCCTCCCACCACTGCTGTTTGTTTTCTCTGAAGTAAATATTATTTAATTCAATTGGGTTTTCTTACAAAACAATCCTACACTCACTTTCTCTGGAAGTAAGCCCTATTGAATAAAACAGAAAGCATGAATAGACACAAAGAATAAATAGATCTGGTAGTCTTCAAGGTTCAACAAGATCCTTTTGCAGATTCTGGTGAAT
Organism: Euleptes europaea; assembly: GCF_029931775.1. Taxonomy (NCBI): domain Eukaryota; kingdom Metazoa; phylum Chordata; class Lepidosauria; order Squamata; family Sphaerodactylidae; genus Euleptes; species Euleptes europaea. The sequence continues at coordinate 28,261,307 of NC_079316.1, read as the reverse complement.
GGGTTGGTTTCCCCATGAAGTCTGCTGAGCGACCTTGGACTAGTCACAGTTCTCTCCTAACTCTTTTAGCCTCACCTACCTCACAAGGTATCCGTTAAGGGGAGGGGAAGGCAAGGCAATTGTAAGCCGCTTTGAGACTCCTTAAAGGTAGAGAAAAGCAGGGTATAAAACCCAACTCTTCTTCTTCTTCTTGTGTCTATAATTTTTATAGCTCATGAAGCTCTAACCTGCAATCAGATAGCTGGCTTTTCACATTTGCATTAAAAATGGAATAACTTATGTAAGTGCAATAAATATTTCAACAAATTCCACATTAATAGGTGTGTTAAATAAATTTTTGCTTGTATGACTGAAGTAATGGTTACAAAATAGGCAAACTTGCAGTTAAAATGCATGAAAACTATGGTCATCAAAAACATATGGTCCAAAATCCATGTGACAATAAATCAATGGGTCACCATTCCAAGTAAATTTGAACTTGTTGGTCACCATGCCATAAAATGTTAGGAACTAATGTTCCAAATAACTCTTGTATCAGCATATTTTCCGATCAGATTTTTTTAAAAGAATTTAAAATATATGTGATTAGCAAACATTATTATGCAACTTGGCAGGGATCCAGGCTGGTTACTCTGGAAGTACACGTGATAACTGAATATAAAGTCTGAATGACAAGGAAACTTGGTTGTTTAGAGGTATAGAGGATACACTGTTAATTTACATTTCCCAGAGCTGAATTGTTAAATTATTGTGGAATACACAGAGCACAGAAATGCCTGTTTTTATGGATGCCAAAAAAAAAAAAAAGATCACAAGACAAAGGGTACCACCACCAAACATCCAATGTAATTTTAATTCAAAGTTATTTAAATTTACAAAACTATTTTGGAATCCTTGTGTTAGATACACAGCAGGCAGAAAGTATATATATTATGATGGTGCTGGAACTGTATTGGAACATAATTTGTGTAGTATTTCTTTTTTTAAAGAAAGAAATAGCCGTCTTCATCTAGTTTGAGGATTCTTTTGCAATGGCTTCTTCCCTGTGCAACAGAAACAAATGTTAATGAATTGTACAGCAATGATGCGGCTGTGCATAGTACACACTATATTATATGTAGGACAGCAATCACTCACCCTCTCTTAGGAGAAGACATAGTACACCATTAATGCACAACCTGCAATCCAACCAACCACGAGAAGGACAGGTACAACCAAACGGGAATATGGGATTGTCTCTGAGGGGACAAAGAAACAATTTTATTTACATGGTGGGATGATTATTGCCTCTGATATGTTATCATAGGCCACAAATAAAACTCTTTAAGGATGAGATTATTAAAGTAGTAATAATTTGAAATGAAGACAAGGAGGAAAAGACTGATTGTAGGATCGATTCCAGTACATTGCCCTGATGAGAGATTAGTGCAGAAATGAAATGTCACAGCACTGAAAATTGGCAGATACTCTACATTCAAAAGGAAGACGTTCCACTTTGTATTTTCTTTGTTAAAAACATGACATATTGGGAACATGTCTGAATTAAAAATAGGATTCAGGTGTCAAGTTGTGTCAGTTAGACACCCGACAGAATCCTTTCCTGAAACATTAAAATGCCTTCTAAAATTCAGGTTTCGCACCAAATTTTCAATCCAAAATCTGAAGAGAATTAGTACAGTGAGGGGTGCATCCAAGCCTGGCAACAAAAGGAACTCGGGCACAGCCTTATTTGATGCCAGTTCAAAGTGATTTCTCAATATAATCCATGAGAAAATTAAGCACAGGCTTAACAGCGCCAAGCTAAAGAGAGGTAAACCGTTCTAAGCCCACTAAGGGCAATACTCTGTTTAGGATTGCACTGTAAATTTCTTTCATTACTATCAAATGTTATAAAGGGCTAAACATTAGATGGATTGTGCTCCAAAGCTGTGACTGTTGTTGGCTTTTTGACATAATTGTGCTTAACACAGTGTATGTTGTACATGAAGGACATGATGCTGTTGACAATATTTGTCTGCTAGAAGAGAGTGACAGTCTAAGCAATAGCCACTGTAATTTAAGATAATTTTCACTTTTTTTGTTCAGAATAAGCACTTGTTGTGGTAAGAGTGCATAATGTCAACTGTGGCTCAGGTCCAACACAGCATTTCCACGTGCAGAAGAATTTCTATCTGTGGAACATGGCTTTTTCACCTCCCTTCTCCCCCCGTAGTTCCAAATTCCCCCAGTTCCCATGAAATAATATTTCAGGGGTCATTTTGGGCTGCCACATGAGAGGGGAAGTGATCCACAGATGGAAATCCTTCTGGTGGATCCAAGCCTGTGCTTTATAAAGTTAATTATACTCTAGGATCACCATTTGCTGACTTTCAGCAGGAGATTCTCCCACTGCTGTGTTTGCTTTTCTGCAGCCAAGGATGTTAGCAGCTTGAGAAAAAAGCAGGGAGATAATGTCTGACATGGAACAGGCATAACTTTCAGGTTACACTCCAGGAATCCCCCAAATCTGTTTGGTTTTTACCGTAGAGATTTGGGGGAAATTCCTAGATCATCATCCATAAATGACATCATTTCTGGGTCACACATGACCATCCCCAGGCTCCGCCCCAGAAATCTCCCAGAGGTTGCCGGCAGAGGCCTGGTAACCCTACTGTGATCAAGAATCGTTCTGTTCTGTTCTACTAGCCATATCTAGTTCCCAACATTCCATCACACTTAAGCATGACCAAGAAACAACATGCTGTACTTTACACAAACTCAGGGTTGCTCGCAGTATCCAAATCTGAATCTACAAGCATGCTTGCATGTACTCACCCAATTCATTGTAATAACAGATTTATTAGTGTGTGTGCACATGCGTAAAGTGTAGAAGACTGGGGAAGGCACTGGCAAACCACCCCGTAAACAAAGTCTGCCTAGTAAACGTCGGGATGTGAGGTCACCCCATGGGTCAGGAATGACCCGGTGCTTGCACAGGGTACTATCTTTACATGCATATGCATGTATGCATTTATGAAAAGAACCCAGGATAGGCTACAGTGTTAGAAGCAAGTTTGATTCTCAGTGGCTGGGGAGGGAGAACCATGAGAGGGAGAAATTCCAGTCTCACCCACAGTAGTAACCCTAAGTGTTGCTACTGCTTTTCCTCCATATAAGTGAGTGATTGCCACTCATTCCTACGAAGAAAAATTGAAGTGCTGCTCTTGCTATTTCAATAAGAGCTTCCATGACAGGATCCTGCAGGGGGTGTCATGTGTCTGGGTTTCCAGAAATGTACCATGAGGGGGGATGCCAAGTGTCTCTGAAAGTCAAGGTAACTTCAGAGGTCCACCATGATACACAAACCTTTCATTGTCGTCACATTTAGTAGAAGGCCACGGAGAAGAAAAGAGCAGAGCTGTAACAAATGCTTGTTAACCGAGTTCCAATTTACTTGATTTAAGATAATGAAAACTGAAGGGTCAGAGACACTGCTATGCCCACCATATGTCAGGAGGCAATGAGCAGCTGGCTGGGAGAGATATTGTTTCAAGGGAATTATTACAAGCCAGCAGGCCAGCAGCTGGCATGCAGACAAGAGGAAGGAGGGTGGTCAGGAGTGCTGTTTTCCAGAAGAAATATTCCAAGGAGAGGCTCTTCTCTGGCACTTTGCTCAAGATCGGTTTTATATTTTACCCTTTGTTTATTCCACTGATTGTTTTCTGCTAGCCTCTCTTACCAAGAGCCAAAACTGCTGGCAAAACTTTCTTTTTCAATATCAGAGCATACCGATAAAAATTAATTTCATAAAACTGCTGGTTTAATCGGACACATCATTATATTGACCTAGAAAACAAAACTTCCCTTGAGATACACAAATGTCCTGGTGGGACAAAATTATTGTTACATTCAATGACAAACTAGCCAATCCCTATGTGGATAAGGAAAGCCACATAATTGGGCCGAACTCAGCAGACCATCTACATACTCAGGGGATTCCCCTGGTCTCTAGAGGGTGGGGGTCAGGGGTAGAGCATCAGGATTCCATGCAGAAGGTCCCAGGTTCAATCCCTGACATCTGTAGTTCAGGTAGTAAGTGATGGGCAAGACCTTTACCTAAACCCATGGACAACTGCTTAGACAATACCATCCTTGATAGACCAGTGCCTGATTCAGTATAAGGTGGCTCCATATGATACAATATATGAAACTTCTTAAATTTATCAAAAGAAAGAAAGGGGTAGAATTGCCTAATAAGGAATGACTTTACTCCAGGAGACATTCTGAGGGCTGTTGAGAATCAAGTAAAAAACGGGGGGAAACTAGCCTATTTAAATCTGTGAGAACAAACTCAGCAGAGAAAAGAGGGAGTAATACAGGAGGCGAGGGAACATCTGCAGTCACAATGAGAAGTTTTGCAGCCAATCTCCTTTAGAAGGTACTTTTGGTTTTCGATGAACAATTTATTTTAGCCAAATGGGAACTTTCCCATTGATCTGATCAGTTTTCTGCATGTCAAAGTTCTGAGGGGCGCTTGAAGAAATAAAACAAAGAGCACTGTGAACAGCCGGCACCTCAGGCAAAACATTTGGCTTTGTTATCATTACTTCACATCTTCCCCTTTGGACACATTTTGGTGCTGAGGCCTGTTTTCTCCCACCCCTTTCCCTAAAAAACTCCTGGCATGCCAGGGAAAAGAGGAAACGTTATTAACTCATTCACACCAGCTCGGAGTACTCTAGGATGAGATTAGAAGATTTGAGATTAGAAGATTGTGGCAATCAGAGATGATCAGACCACAATAAGAAACCTCTATTAATTTTATAAGGGGCTTCTTGCCACAAAAGATGTCCCTACTGTCCTTTTAGCTGGACAGTAGTTTCATGACTTTTACCTCACCGAGCATTCATGCCCATATTTGCGATATCCAACTCCAGTTTTTGTACTTCCCTACTGTTTAAATTTACATCATGTCACCTTATCTTCTTGGGCCACCCCATTTCAGAGACGTATGGACACATGGAAAGCAAACATGTTATTTCTGAAGACTGCAGCATTACATCCAGCCTGTCTGTCCCAGTTTTTCTAGACCCCATCAAAGCAGCCCTATTCTTTAAATGGCTTTGTGCTGCCTGCCTATAGGAATCTGCTTGCTTTCACGTTAATTCTGTTTGCCAACTTTTAAAATACAACAAAGATTGCAAAGATTCCAAACGTAACGGAAGTCTGTTACACTACTGTGGACTTCTTACCATTCAACAAAGTGCACATAACAATATGGAAGATATCGATACATATCAGCTTTCCTTCTTGTTTGCTATTCCCACAGGCACACACAGAGTGAGAGAGAGACCTCTTAGTTTCATGCCATTGTTAGCAGATAACCAAAACTGATGTAAGAAAGCAGAATTTGACACCCATTCTCCTGTTCCCTTGAAATGCATATAGCATGTACACGGTGGTCACATTTCAAACTCGTAAACATTTACAGCTATTTCGCCCTCTTTAAACCACAGCACAGTTTAAGAATGCATGCAGGGGGCCCAACCGCAGACTAATAGCGCAATCCTAAAACAAGTGACACCCTTCTAAGCTCATTGACTTGAAGGGTGTCACTCTTTATTACATTGCCTCTGCAGTTTAAGAGATCTTTCCTGAGGAGGCCAAAGTACCTCACCTCTACAAAGGATGTTTATAAAATGGCAAGACCATCAAAGTGGTTCAGGAGGAAGAGAAGGTCTGTTGAAATAATCCGAAGGGAAACAGCTTCAGTTCTAACAGACGGGATGACTGTGCAAACCCAAAAAATGCAAGGCACAGAACACAAATGTGACGCGGAAAACTACCAGGCAAAGTGCCTACAAAGGAATTTTATGGAAACATGAATTAGAGTTCTAAAAGACTGGGCTTCTCGTCATACCTGGTTCTGCCATCCCTTTCTTGTGTGTCTAAACAACTGATTTAAGGGTTGACACCGCTCTTGCATCTCGGCGCTTTCCTGCGCTTTAAATAGAGCGATATTTGGAATGCTTTGCACCTGCTTCCCTCACCAGTGACAGTTCTTCGTTATCTGCCTTCAGCAGTTGAAAAAGACAGGAATGGGGAGGGGGGCTGGTGCACTGGAGTCCACCCCATCTGCCAGCATCTAGCGATAAGTCAGTAATATTTTCTGCAATCAAACAAGTTCTGATGCTCTTGCATGGTGTCCTTTACACAGCTTTGGCACTAGGATGCATTTTACCAATGCATGAAGTGATAGTTGCATGGCTTACAGTTAGACTTCAATGAAATTTGACTCAGATTGAAAGTTTAACAAAAGTGCAGATTTCACATTTGACTGTGAGGGATACTGTTAAACTTGACATGTCTATCAAGTCTAGTCTTGACAAACTGTAAGATAATAACATTGCATATTAACTTGTCAGACTCAATAGGGTTGTCAATTCCAGCTTGGGAAATTCCTGGAGATTTGGGAGTGGTGCCTGGGAGGGTAGAGAGCCCAGTGGGGATGTTTTGTCACCCTAGGACTTCTTTTTCTCCAAGACTCTATGGTATACCACAGATTCTATCCTCCAAAGCTACCATTTGTTCCTTGGGAACATTGCTCCTTGGGAAACTGATCTCTGGAGACCAGTTGTAATTCTAGGAGAACTGCAAGTCCCACTTTGAGATTAGTGACCCTATACTTCTAGCACCAGTTGATGGTCCCAGTCCGTTGAGGGACAATCCATGAATGGAAACTGGTGCTGGTGAAGAAACTGCTCCTTTGAAGTTCAAGAGGCAGCTGTGATAAAATTTCCCTTAATTTTGCCTTCTACCTATTTCTGTGTCACATTCAAGAATCTACATTTCCTCCTATATGGATGGTGGAAGGAAGTCCAGACTCCCCTGCTGCCCTTCTGCCAATCATTAGTAGCTCTCACAGACCTCTACATCAAGTGGCTTTTATGTCTAAAATCCTTAAATGAATGTAGCGTCACTTAGGGGGTTACCGCACTTGTATTCCCAGCGATGTATTAAGAGTTTGAAAACGTTATAAAAAATACTGTTTGCACTTTGTTTGGCCCCTTTAGCTGTGAAGACGTCTTCCAACCATTTATAAGCCGTGGTATCCAAAAATCCTTTTAAAGCGATATTTTTAATAACATTTTCAAACTCTTGATACATCACTGGGAATACCTAGTGCGGTAACAGCCTTAGACTTCGGATTTTCAGTATGCAGAAAGGAAAGTGAGTCACAAACTAGATAATCTGTTGCCCTGATCTTACAGCAGTGAGCCTCTTCAACGCTGAAAAGGACTAAATTACCTTCAATCCAAGTACTCCAGATGAAACAGCTTGTTAATAATAGGAATAAATTTGCACATGAGGTTTGTGAGGATCTGGCCTTGGCAGTCCATGTTCAAACAAATTTATCCTGGCAGATATGCCACAAGTCTCTTTGGTGCTTAGGCTTTACAAACTAATATGGTTATCCCTCTGGAATGTAATATTCTAGTAGAAAACTTCATTCAATGACTGGAGAAATCAAACTGAAAATAACTGCCAGAAGTTAATAGAGTAGTGTTGTTGTTGTTGTTGTTTTTAGTGGAAAGCCTGTTCAGGCTAGGGTTGCCAGCTCCAGGTTGAGAAATACCTGGAGATTTTGGAGATAGAGCCTAAGGAGGGTGGGGTTTGGGGAGAGGAGGGACTTCAGTGAGGTATAATGCCATACAGTCCACCTTCCAAAGCAGCCATTTTCTCCAGGTGAACTGATCTCTGTCACCTGGAGATCAGTTGTAATAGTGAGAGATCTCCAGCCTGGAGGTTGGCAACCTTAGTTCAGACCCACCATTTTGTTGTATAAGAAGAAATTGTATACCCACTACATAGAGTAATCCATTAACTATAGCTAAAACATTATCCACTGAACAGTTTGATAAGGGTTCTGAATGTCACAAGGGTAGCAACATTTTAATCTCTGTATAGGCCAAATGAAGAAAGCAAGAATGGTGTGGCAATTAGAATGTCAGAGCAGAACCAAGGAGTCCCAGGTTCAGATCCCTATTCTGCCATAAAACACACTAACAGTTCAATCCTGAGAACACTTCCCTGGGAGTAAGCTCCACTGCACAGCCCTGAGTAGGATGTTTGGGGGACCTGCTTATGATAGTGCTCCAAAGTGACCATGGGCCAGTCACCTCCTCTCAGCCTATCTTACATCACCAAGTTGTTGCAAGGATACAATGGTGAGTTATGTTTGCTGCCCTGACAATCAGAAATAAGGAATTGATGATCCTGAAAAAGAGGTATGCAAGGTTCTCTCATATGTTACAGAGTGTTCTCTGAAAGTATAGTACCAGCATTCATGCTGATCATATGGTTCTATCTTGAACATTATATGTTTTTTTCATTTGCACAAGATTTAGAATTGAAGCTGAATTCAGCATTTTTGTAAATTAAAACTTGGCGAGCAATATTGTCTTAGCAGGGATGTGCATGTGGATATTAACGGATCAAATAACTAAATGAACAGCCCATTTTTTCTCATCATTGATATAATAAAAACAATTTTTTTAATGAATATCCATTGATATTTGGAAATTTGTTCATTATGCTGGTGCCTTTGTATCCACTTGAGAGTTCTCAGACATCAGGGGGAGAGGGAAAGGAGATTAACAGTGCCATCCTAAGCAGAATTGTACCCTTCTAAGTTCATTCAAGTCAATTGTCTTAGAGTGGTGTAACTTGTTTAGGATGGTACTGAAAGTAATTAACACGAAGGGCTTACTTTTCCCTTCCTTCCTCTTACTGGCTGAGATCCTATGACTGCCCTCCAAGCACGCTAAAAAGCTTACGTTGTGGAGAATGCTTTCCCTGCACAAGATCAATGTTTTTCACTGAGCACTTGTGCAAGGAGAAATGCTAGCAGCAGAAGCTCATTCCACAGCACATGCTGTCCACAGTGTGCAGAATGAAGTTATGGGATCCAAACCACAGTGCTGTGTACCAGAGCTGGTGATGGAATCAGTGCTAGGCTGCTGTCTGCTAGTGTTGCTGTGAGGCCAGGGGCAGCAGCAGTCCCAGCATCAGCCGTAGCGAAGCCAGAGGGCATGGAGGAGGAAGAGGAAGAAGAAGAAGAAGAAGAAGAAGAAGAAGAAGAAGAAGAAGAAGAAGAAGAAGAAGAAGAAGAAGAAATGAAAATAATAATGAAGACCAATAATGGGGAGCAATGGACTCTGATATGGAAAACCGGGTTTGATTCCCCCCTCCTCCACATGAGCGGCAGATGCTGATCTGGTTGTTGCCCCACTCCTACACATGAAGCCAGCTGGTGGCCTTGGGCTAGTCGCACTCTCACAGTCCCACCTACCTCACAGGGTGTCTGTTGTAGGGGGGGAGGGGAGGGTGATTGTAAGCCGGTTTCAGGGGAGGGGCTGTGGCTCAGTTTGTAGAACATCTGCTTTGCATGCAGCAGGTCCCAGGCTCAATCTCCGACATCTCCAGTTAAAGGGACTAGGCAAGTAGGTGATGTGAAAGACCTCTGCCTGAGACCCTGGAGAGCCGCTGCTTGTCTGAGTAGACAATATTGACTTTGATGGACCGAGGGTCTGATTCAGTATATGGCAACTTCATGTGTTCCTGAAGTGGTAGAGAAAGTCAGCATATGAAAACCAACTCCTCTTCTTCTCCTTCTCCTCCTCCTCCTTCTTCTATAATGTTGTCTAAATCAAAACAAACCCAAACTGAAGACAAAAGTGCACATTTTTAGTTCCTCATCTCTATTTGAAATTCAGTTTTAGTTTATTTTGCCTCTCATTTCCCACCTTGGTGTATCCTGTTGTATATGCTCATTGTGAGTACTGGCAAGATCCATCTCCTCGAACACGTCACCCTAATGAGCAATCTAGTCTCTCAATACCCCTTTACACTGATAATGATGTGCCTTCCTAGAATAGCTAAGTAGAACCCTGTATTTAAATGAGGATTAATGAGAGGCAGAATTTGGCAAGTCATCACATTGCATTTGCTACAACACCAATCAACAATACTTTATGGAATGGCAGCACTTAAGTCCAGACAAGATTATGTGATAGCCAGAAAAACAGATTTAATCACAATCTTATTTCACAGCTTTTGAGCACAAAATGCAAAAAGATACTTGAACTGGGATGTGCAATGCCGGGAACAAGAAAGGGTTGTCCATCAATCTTTGCTAAAGACTCTGCTGACTACTTGGCATAAATCTGATGTCAACTTTTGTACTGCAAGTAATTCAGAAACTGTCACATGATATAGATATCAGTGAAACCATCCATGTCTACCAATCACTGGAGGAAAAAAGAAAAGGTTCTAGAGAGCTGCTTCAGCAGCAGGAACAGGAAACATGGCTGGCTCACTTTCTCCTTTTCATTCCTCCTTTCTGTCTAATTTAAAAAGAGTCTTGGATCTCTCCCATAGAAGAGATCTGCACAACCTGTCTTTGTAGCACTAAATTACATGTTTCTTTTTAGGAAACATATAAGATAAATTCTGGATGAAATGTAAGTCTTGTACACATGACTGTGTGAACAGGGGAGCAGGACTGCATGCACTGTCCCACTCCTGGCCTTCATGTATTTGGATGAATGTTTTCATAGAATCTGCATGTGTGAATCTGTACACATGTAAAACTTTCTGCACATCATCAGGAACACTGCTTTTCCAGGATTCTCATGAAGACAGCCTTATAGGCATACAGTTGTGTTCGTATAGGTCTTGGCACATTTTCATCTGAACACATGGGATTCGGGACAGGGCATACAATCCTATTATTCTCCCCCAACACAAACATTCAAAGCAAAATTTGGGTTTAGTTGCATTGCTCCATACCAATTAGTGCTCCTAACTGGTGCCATGGAATTTACAACTCTGACCTTTTCATTCCTGTTAGTATTACAGTTATTCAAAGTGGGCAGAGAGGACTGTCTGAGAGAAGGTGGTCCTTCAAAGGAGTCAGATCTGCAGCCCAGTCAGCATACATGCAACATGTTCTCCGTAAACTGCCACAACCAACAGACAGACGTTCTACAATAGCTAACATTTCCAAGTTATTTCAAGGCCAGGCCCTCATAAAGCACCATTGGTAATCCACATGGAAGGTTAATAAATGGTGTAATAACTGGCAATGAAGAAATTGAAATTGGTAAAGACTTTCTATTTCTTGACTCAATCATCAAGTACAAGGGAGACTGCAACCAAGAAATCAGAAGGAGATTGAGAGTAGGAAGGGCAGCCATGAAGGAACTAGAAAAGATCCTTAAGTGTAAGGAAGTGTTGATGGAGACCAAGATCAAGATAATTCATACTATGCTACTCCCCATTGCTACGTATGGGGGCAAAAGTTGGATAGTGAAGAAAGCTGACAGGAGGAAAATTGATTTATTTGAAATGTGGTGTTGGAGGAGAGTTTTATGGATACCATGGACCACCAAAAAAGACGCATAAGTGGGTTCTAGATCAAATCAAGCCTGAATTCTCCCTAGAAGCCAAAATGACTAAACTGAAGCTATCATACTTTGGTCATATTATGAGAAGACAAGGCTCACTGGAAAAGACAATAATTTTAGGAAAGGTTGAAGGCAGCAGGAAGAGAGGAAGACACAACATGAGATGGGTTGACTGTAAAGGAAGCCATGGGTGTTGGTTTGCAAGACCAGAGCAAGGCTGTTAATGACAGGATGTTTTGGAGGTCATTAATTAATGTGTGTGTATGTGTGTGTGTGTAAAGTGCCATCAAGTCGCAGCCGACTTATGGCGACCCCTTTTGGGGGGGTTTCATGGCAACAGACTAACAGAGGTGGTTTGCCAGTGCCTTCCTCTGCACAGCAACCCTGGTATTCCTTGGTGGTCCCCCATCCAAATACTAACCAGGGCTGACCCCACTTAGCTTCTGAGATCTGACGAGATCAGGCTAGCCTGGGCCATCCAGGTCAGGGCCCATTAATTAATAGGGTCACCATAAATCAGAAGTGACCTGACAGCACGCACAATAACTGCAGTGTATTCTCTCACAGCCCTCGTGGCTTCACCGGATCGGAGTCCCATGATGGGGTTGTGAATTCTCCCCGAGAGGCTCCTGGATTCATTTGCCCTGCAGCTGTTCCAAAACTATCTGAGCCAATGCCAGCCACAGCAGTGCTGCTTTCACCTTGCAGATCAAAAAGACTCAGGAAATGTCCTCAGATAATGGGCTTTTAGATAGTAGCAGCCAGAAAAGACTGGACAGAATAATCCCATCCCCTGTTGACCACTGAGGTCAGGCATTCTGCCCTGTATCTCAAGTTAATTTTTTATTCTGTTTGTTCAGATTGCCTGATTTGTTGACAGACTTTAGGGGGGAAGGGATGTGGCTGTCTCCTGCTGTGCCAGAGAAATACCAGACTGTTGTGGGCAGGGTCAAAACATTATTAGCATTGGTTCCTGCCAGAAGGCAGTGCCTGGCCACTGTTCCAAATACTCCTTGTAATCTAGATGCATCTTACAACAGAAAGACCACCTTAAGGGTCCATGCCACTTAAGTCTGCGCCATGAGCCGTGGAGCTGCTTGTCCTGTCCGATTCTCCATGCAAACAAGAACCTCAGGGCTCTTCGTTTCTTGCTATCTTCTTCATCATGCCTGAATTAATCATAACAATAGGTTGTGTTGCGCTAGTTATTTTGAGAATGAGGGAGTTCCATGTGGCTACATACACTAGATGAAGTAGGCTATTGTCCAGGAAAGCTTATGCCAAAACAAATACTCTAGTCTTTAGGATACCACAAAACTTTTCCTCCTGTTATAGTAAGTCAGGTGCCCATACCTTGTATCTCAAGATCTTGTGAGGGGGCCCTGTTGTGGGTGGTTGTACCATCTGAGGCATGGTACAAAGGTCTGGAGACTTCTCAGTAGCGCCCCAGGTGTGGGATCTCTTTGTCAGAAATGCATGCCTGCCCAATTCCAATATTTAGGAAGAAGATGAAGACCATTATTTTAAAGAAATCTTTCCATGTATTAGAATGGCAACTTGACTGGTGATTATTGACAATGTTAATTCCAGGAAGCCATTTCAGGACACTTTGGCTACAGAAACAGGTATAAGGTTAATTCATAATAAACAGGCCATGGTGTGGTCATTTTGCAGATACGTCCTTTACCATTTGGGCCATTTAAGCAGAGCTGTCAGGAACTTGATCTTTAAAAGCTGGAGTCTGATGGAACTCCTTAATTCCCCATTGCAAACAGGACTTCAATTTGCAAAGTGGCCAAGCAGAAACAGAATCCCCAGGTATGGTTGTGTGTCGCTTATGCAGACTCCATGTCATCATCCAGTCACTGTTGTCACTGCAGAACAATTCACATTGACATGATTTCTCCTCAAAATATGGCCCATAGAGAGATTTAATGTTAGTCGAGTTTGAATATGTTGAGGAAATCTGTAAACCAGTTCTGGATCTGTTTTATTTTCCCATGCTAAACATACCACCGATGCTACCCGGAGTATCATGACACGTCAGGAGATGAGGATAAAGCAGGGCTGTAAATCCCTTCTGTTAAATTTGGCACTCGAGATAATAGGTCTTTGAGAAACAGGATCCAGGGCACTGCAGAAAGATATATGGCACTGTTCTCTTTATAACACAGAAATGTTTATTTCAAAATTTGCTGGTGCGTGAACTTCTTTAGCTGAGAAGCCAGTGCCATAACAATCCTCTCTCCTGTGTGTCAGCTAATTATATACCCCACACACCTGATCTAGTGGAAATAATCTCTAACACGAACAATGTATTCCTAACGAGACGTGTTGACCTTTGCAAACTGGGCACTTTCCAGCCCTTGTGGCATTGAACAAGGACACAGCATCAGTATTCCCCGCAGCCGTTTTGATAAGTAAGTTCCTTTCAACGAAAACTCCTAAATATTAATCAGCCGAACTGTGCCTGGGGTATGTGCAAAATTTAAAGGCATAACAAAAGTTGTTTTAGGAATGTTATGAAAGGCAGGTGGAAATGGAAGGCTGTCATCTGGTACATGGGAATATATAGGAGTAACCACAGAGCAAGTGGATGGTGGCTGAAAAGAAAGGTCTGCCTATCTTTTAGGGTTGCCAGGTCCTTCTTTGCAACCGGCGGGAGATTTTGGGGGTAGAACCTGAAGAGGGCGGGGTTTGGGGAGGGGAAGGACTTCAATGCCACAGAGTTCAATTGCCAAAGTGGCCATTTTTCTCCAGGTGATCTGATCTCTATCGGCTGGAGATCAGTTGAATTAGCAGGAGATCTCCTGCTACTACCTGGCAGTTGGCAACCCTAGTTGTAATAGCAGGAGATCTCCAGCTAGTACCTGGAGGTTGGTGACCCTACTCTCTTTACTTCCTGTTCCTAGCAAGGAAAGCATGATTCCCTGCCTGCAAACTACCACCAGCATCTGTACATCAGATAGTAAACATAAAATACACTACCTGTAACCACATTTGTAATCCAGACTTGCAGGTTATAATTGCTGATTTTGTTTAATCCAGTAGTGCCTACAAAGGGACCCTGTCCAAACAGCCTGGTGGATCCATGCCAATACTACGCTTCCTAGAACTACATCCTAGATTTATCTGTGCATCTATCCAGAACACTCAGTGCCCATAAAAGGGATCAATACATTCACTACAGATCAGCATTTAAATTCAAAATACCCAAAGAGAATCAGAAATATTTAAACAGCTGGTTCTTCGACCTGCATCTAACCCAGTTTTTTACAAGTTTTCCAGTCATTTAAAAGGTATAGCGGACAACAGGTTTCCATGTGGAATTCAGCTTTTAGCACACTTTGATGTAACTCTTTCAATATTTTCAAGTATAGTATGAAAACAGACTTACACTTATAGTGCAGATGTACACTGGTCCACCGCATGGCTAAAAAACCCCGCCATTTACTCTATGTGTGCAAAGTGCCATCAAGTCACAGCCAACTTATGGTGACCCTGCAGAGTTTTCAAGGCAAAAGACAAACAGAGGTGGTTTGCCATTGTCTGCCTCTGCATAGCAACCCAGGACTTCCTTGGGCCAACCTTGCTAAGCTTCTGAGTTCTGATGAGATCAAGATTGCCTGGACCATCCAGGTCAGGGCTGTGAGTGTGTATGTGTGTATAAAAGTGGGCCACATGGATAGATCAAGCCAAGCACTTGTCTCAGACCCCATTCAGGATAGAGTTGCCAAGTCCAGTTTGGGAAATTCCTGAAGATTTGGAGGTGGAGCATGGGGAGGGTACTGCTTGGGGAGTGGAGGGACCTCATAATACCATAGAGTGCACCCTTCAAAGCAGCCATTTTCTCCAGCAAGCCCCCCCCCCCCAATTCTACAAACTTGCTCCTTTAGGGTGAGTGCCAACTCATCCAGAGCCAAAGATACCTCAGTTCCTGGGTCAATCTTTCCTTCTACCAGTAGCATCTCCATTTTGTCAGGATTAAGTTTCATCTTGTTAGCCCTCAGCCACCCCCAACTTGCCTCCAAGCACAGGTTCACCATTTCCACAGCTTTCTTGGGATCCTCTGGAAGCACAAGACAGAGCTGAGTATCATCTGCTTATTGGTGACACAACAACTCAGAACTCTGGATGACCTCTCACAATCACTTCATATAAATGTTGAAAAGTACAAGATATAACAAGGAACCCTGTAGGCCAGAGGTCAAGGGGTCAAGCAGCAGTTCCCCAGCAACACACTCTGACAGCCACCTCCCAGGTAGGACCAAAACCAGTGCAGGATGGTTCCCCCCAGTCCAGTTCTTGAAAGGCGGCCCAGAAAGATACCACAATCAATGGTATCAAAAGCCATCAAAAAGCCAGAATGAAGAGAGCCTCTTAAAGGCTAGAAAGGTGCCTAATTTGGTCTCTGGAGAGTCCATTGTCCTCCATTGTTTGAGGGGTGAAATGCAGAGTGTGAGAAAGAAAAGAAGGCTAAGCAGGTCTACTCAGAATTCTACTCAGTCTATTCAGTGGGGGGAAGTGTTCTAGGAAGTATTCTTAGGATTACACTGAAAAATAAGAATAAGGGATGGGGATTTATTTTTAAAAGCACCTTCGGCAAAGTGAGTCCCGAGTCCCGAATCATACATAAAATTTTTAAATATTCTACAAGTGTCAGGAACTACCATAATGTGTGTGTGTGTGGGTAAAGTGCCGCCATACGATATATTTTAATACCATTTAGAACGAACAGCTCAGGTATGTCTAGACTCGGTATTTCACTCTTCATGCGCCATCAATTCGGTTTCATTATGACAGCCTACCTGTCATAAAGATGCCACAAGGTGTTTAAAAGTGGGCCAGTAATTACTCTTTGAGTTTGACAGGTGGAGTGATGGTTGACTGACACCTACAAAATGCCACTACCTGGAGACTGTTCGATCTGGTGCATCTTTCACTAAACTGAATGGTACGTATAAATAATTTGGTTTTGAGAAAAATGGTGCCAAGCTAATTTGACTTTTGGAGAGGTGTAGCCATTAAAGCAACAAATAGATAGAAGTAGCAAATTACAAATGTAGATGTGATCCAGGTATTTGTTGTTCATTTTTAAGCATGATAAAACATTTGGTCTTTGACTTTCCTTCCACCACCACCCAAGGTGCTGAGTGACTCTTCTCTGGATTGGCACAGTCATAACTAGCGTAAATCAATCTTCCTGGCAGGCAGTTTATGAACAGCCACAACAGGCAGGATTTCCTAGTAATAGCCCCAAGCTCTCTGGAAGACAAATGGCATCGTAAATTGATAGCTTACCAGGCAATACAGTTATTAAGAGCTCCCGCTTTAATTCTGGCAACCCCCACTCCAGCTAAAACATTGTCCTTTTGGGTGGCAAAGCAGTACAAGGGATAACACAACTATTTCAAACTCATTTGTTACGAGGGACGGATATGACATAAATGTCACTTGGTCAGGCCGAGCCATGCCTCGCCAGCCCAGATCAGGAGTCGGGGGGGTTGCCTCAGCTGGCAAGCCCACACCGGGCTCACCAGCCCAGATCAGGACTGGGGGAAGTGGCTCCCTCAGCTGGTGAGATCGCAGAGGGCTCGCCAGCCCAGATTGGGACCGGGGAGGTGGCTACCTTGGCTGGCAATCCCACAGTGGGCTTGCCAGCCCAGATCGAGAGTGGGTGTGTGTGGCTGCCATGTCTGGCTTGTGGACAGGATTAGAATTCTCAAGGGGCTGGATCCGGGGCCCGGTCCTTATGTTTGACATCCCTGCTCTAAAGTGTTGAATGTTCCCCCTTAATGACCCCATACAAAAAGTTCTCCTTCCACAACTTTTACATGGGAACATGTAACCCTGATTAACCTGATTAACCCAGAACCCTGATTAATAATGCTAATAATCAGCCCGGGGATCTACTATTAAAGATGTGAATGCTTTAGAAAATGTACGGCATACACTTTGTTCGTTACTGAAGAATTGCAACACATTCCTACACTTCGGAGATGAGGAGTCAGGGGTTCAGGCTCCCACCTCCAGTCATGAACCTCCAGCGTCATGGGTGGTTTGGTCCTCACGGCTGCAATTAAGCCGGGGAAGGCATCAGCAATCGTGAACCCGAAAAGAAGCCGCACCATTAAAATTCACAGCAGAGCTGCTACCGAAAACCCTGTTTAAATGAGGCCGTTTAGACAGACATAAATGGAAGAACTGGGTCCTGCCAAGAACTCTGTAGCTTCAGTTCCCGCTTAGCTCAAGGCAACTGAAAGCATTTAGCAATGCGTAGGAACAGCTATTGTTGTTAGCATTCAGGAAAGAGAGCAGCACATCCATAATGCAATAAATCTTTCAACACCTTTTTCCCCCTAGAGGAATAAACTGACTGTTGTGGGCTTCATTGCTGTGCCACCAGTCCTTAGAGCTGAGAATGAAATGGTACGTTTGCTATAGACTGCTAAGAGCTTTGGGTATCACCCATTAAGGATGAGCGTGAATATATTTTCGTCTGAGAAGATCTCTCAATAGTGATTGCCTAAGCCAATCCCAGCCTGAGCACGCCAAGTGTGCTATCCATAAAATCTTTATGATATCTGACTTCCTTAAATTAATCTCTCTCAATCAAGGTTCTTCCTTCATAGAATGCCCATTGCCATTGCTGCTGTATTCACTCAGCTTCCGAACAAGGTAGAACCAGTAAATGGTCCGAAAGCAAACAATGCAGCCACCTTACAGAAACTAGGAAAATCTAGATCTGGCCAGGACTTGAATGGAAGGCTTACTGGGAACACAGCCTTGAGTTCAAAGGAAGCAAGTTTGGCTATAACTGTACCTGATGAATACTTGTACCTTGTGCTCACAGGAAAATAGGCACTGGCATAACTGGGTGGAGTCTAGAGTTGGGATGTTGAGTAGTTTGGAAATCACCCCCTGATATTAGCCTCTTTCAGAGGTGACAATTCTCATACTAGAAGCCTATCAACCATGCATAGATCTGGTACCCGCAAATTGACCTCTGGATATGTCAGAGTTTACAGTCATATGAACAGCAGCTGTATGTGCATTGTATGTGCAGGTTGCTCCTGTACATGTGCAGTCAACATGGCAACTACATGTATTGGGAAGATAACAGGTAGTGTTCATTCCTAATACACATGGTCAGTAGGTTCCCTACATGCAGTTGTAACATCTGGAATGGGCTATTGCCATATTGATATCCATTTATTTTTTTCTCTGCCAGTCCAGAAGGATTAATTTCCTTCCAATGCTAACAGATATCTGTTTAAGGGACAATTTCCTAAACCTTTGTTGACTAGTACTAATGCATTTTGAATAATACATAGACTTCATGGAATATTGATGAGAAGGTTGAACACATAGGGAATTGCATTCTCAAGTGTTACAAAGATTCTGTATCAAAAATGCAGATACAAAGAGCCAAGCAAATTCACCCCAAACCTATGGCTACATAAATATTGGTTGAATGATCCTGTTCACATGCTAGCTCTCAAATATCCTATACCTAAATCTACAGGCAAATGGTAACACATTTCCAGCTAGTTTTGATCTTCTTCTTTTGTTACTCTTCCAGCAACCTGACCCAACAGTTATCCTCAAAGATAAAGGAGGATGCAGGTTGACCTGCACTCTTATCTTGTCTGTACCCTGGTCATCAAAATGTTTCACCCAGGAGAACAATTGATGTCAGAAGGCTAGAATCGACAAAATCTTTAATATTACTATAAACAATACTTCTACGTTGGGTAAACTGTCTTGACTTATGTAGGCCATGCAGCCACGTAACGTCTATGCATATAGGTAATTTTTTTCTTTATCTGAATTGTTCTATTTTTCCAATGTCCCCCTCTTCCTGTATTTTCCCTACCCCTTTGCTCCATTTTAAAAATAAAACATTAAAAAAATGTTTGACCCAGGAATTAACTGGAGTGGGTTGTAGGGAACATGTCACTCCAGTTTTGTTCTAGGTACACAGGCTCCCAATTTGCTTCCAGCCCCAATTCAAGGTGCTTTAACCTTTAAAACCCTACATGGCTTGGGACCAGCATACCTTAAGAACCGCCTACTCCCATGTGACCCTATGTGACCACTCCAGTCATGTTCAGGGGTTCTGCTTCAGGTCCCCCTGCCATCTGAGACTAGACTGTAGGCAACCTGAAAGAGGAACTTTTTGAAAATGGTGCTGAATCTTTGGAACTCCCACCCCTCTCTCTCTCATTATCTTCTGCCAGTGGGTGAAGAATTTTTTGTTTTATTAACCCTTCCTTGTTTTATGTTTATATTTGTTTATATGTTTTATTTTTAAAAGGTAAAGGTAGTCCCCAGTGCAAGCACCGGGTCATTCCTGACCCATGGGGGGACATCACATCCCGACATTTACTAGGCAGACTTTGTTTAAGGGGTGGTTTGCCAGTGCCTTCCCCAGTCTTCTTCCCTTTACCCCCAGCAAGCTGGGTACTCATTTTACTGACCTCAGAAGGATGGAAGGCTGAGAAAACCTTGAGCCTTGAGCTACCTGAAACCAACTTCTGTCACGATCGAACTCAGGTCGTGAGCTGAGCTTGGACTGCAGTACTGCAGCTTACCAATCTGCGCCACGGGACTCTTATGTTTTATTTAATTGTTTTAAATATTCTATATATACACAAGTGGGGGCCCACGAAACTCATGGGGGAAATCCCATCTCCCCCTTGTGGGGGCAGGAATCCCATCTCCCCCAACCACTTACCTAAAAGCCTGGTGCAGCCCCAGGCATCTGCCGCAGCTGAGGCTGTCCCCAGAGAGGCCCCAGGCATCTGCCACAGTGGAGGCACAGCCCTGCAGCCAGTCCCAGTGCCTGCTGCCGATGTGGGCTGACCTGGCCCAGCAGCCAACATGGCTGGGCCCAGCTTTCTGTATCAGCAACCATCCCTGGAGTGGCCTGAGACATCCACCGCCGCCGCAGCACAACCTGGGAGCCGCTCCCAGCATCTGCCATCAATGTGGCCAGGCCTGGAAGCAAATGCAGCCACGCCTGGTTGTCTGCGGTGGCGGCAGTTGCAGCCATTTTGAGAGTAAACAGCTTTTTAAAAAAAATTGGGGGTATTTAAATCCCTCATGTATTGGTTTTTGTTTTTTTTTATTTCAGATTTTTCTGCAGACCTAGGGGGTCTCATAAGTCTGCAGAAATATTTGTTGGGCATCAATCTGTGGATTTAGGTATCCGCAGGCAGGGGGCACAGATGGGAATTAAATACTTATATTTTATACTTATATTTATACTTTTATACTTATATTTATACCTTCACAGACAGACAGACAAACAGACAGAGATAGGCAGGCAAGTGGAGCTATACAGATGGCAGGGATAGGAGCTGAGGTCCAGGCTTTCTTCCTCCTATTATACATCTCCCCTGCTTTGCGGGGGTTAGAGGTGGATAGAGGGAAGATCTAATGCTCCCATCCTGTCAGTAACAGTACCCACACTCACACTGCTAGGGCCAAAATGCAGAGGGTTAGTGATAAGAAAGATCTATGAGAACAGCTGACTGAGGACCCAAGATCATTTGACATCTTTAATGTTATTTGAAAGTAGCCCTGGGGAAGTGGATGATTTGGGGAAAAGACAATCATCCTGTTGTAGTCCGAACTGGGTGCTTTTGTGAACCTGTCCAAATCTGCCCAATCACATGTAAAGTGTGGGTGGGGGCTTTTTTTTTTTTTTACAAACTGAAGCTCAGAAGCAAAGGAAACTCAGCCTGTTCACAATTGCAGCTTACCTCATTGCACCCTCTGTATTGTTGTTAAAGGATATTTCTCCCAGCATGGCTTTAATACTAGATACTAAGCAGACTGGAAGAAAAACACTGAAATCATCCTAGTAAAATCATGCAGGGGAGGAGTGCAGGGCTTAGAGTCCCCCTAGTTTTTCTTTTAAAGTACAGTCCACTTGAGGATCCCAGGAAAGTAGGAAAAACTCACATGCCAATGTTGCCATGCCTTCCAGTACAAGGGCAATTGTTTCTTCTGCCTGTTTGAAGTTTAGCACAGAAGATTCATTCGATTCTTAGGCAGGGCAAGCGTAAGACCTGGAAATGTTTCTCATTAATGTCAAGAGATAGGAACATAGGACTAATTAACATTAGTAGCTTTCACACCGACATTAAAAGAAAAGGGCTAAAAGTTTTTAAAGAGAAACAAATCTGATTTTTTTTTTTTGCATGACTTTGCTAGCTAACGAAGGCCAGTGTAGCTGGGTAAATGCATGGTTACATTTCCCATTCCCAGCTACAACATAATGTACAGCTGACCATGTCAGGCACACTTACAGTGCAATCCTAAGCGGAGTCTCACACTTCTAAGTCCACTGAAATCAAAAGGCTTAGAAGGGTATAACTGTAAGTTGTCTTGCCCCTGAAGGTAAGTCAGTGGTACTGGCTAGCAGGGAAAGAGAAATATCATTTGGGGGCAAGACATCCCCCTTAATATTGAAAGAAAAGAAAAGAAAGAAACATGTTAATGCCCCTGCATCTCCCATAGAATGTATGGGGCTGAGCCAGTGAGTAGGGTGCCAGGACATGCCTGCAACCCCCAGGAGACTTTGAAGATGTGGGGTGGGGGTGATGTTGTTGATTTGGTGAAATCACTTCTGGCCTAAACCCAGAATGGATATGACCAACGCTCTAGGATTTCGCTGGTCTCACAGTTCGGCGAAATCCTACAGCATCAGTGACATACACTTCCAGGTTTTCGCCAGAAATAACATTGATGTCTCCCCCCCTCCCATTTCCCACCCTACCATTGAGTGATTGGACAGTGTCCATTGCTTCTCCTTGCCCTCACTGCCATCAAGGAGAGGGCAGGTGAGCAAATGGAGTCAGAGGCGAAGGGAAAGAACTGAAGACATAGGTGTTTCTTGAAGCAAGACTATCCTGATGCACATCTAGGGTTGCCAGGTCCCTCTTCACCACCAGTGGGAGGTTTTGGGGGTGGAGCCTGAGGAGGGCAGGGTTTGGGGAGGGGAGGGACTTCAATGTCATAGAGTCCAATTACCAAAGCAGCCATTTTCTCCAGGTGAACTGATCTCTATCGGCTGGAATGATAGGAGATCTCCAGCTACTACCTGGAGGTTGGCAACCCTATGCACATCTGAATAGAGCATTTCAATGAATGGTAACTTGTTCTTTGCCTACAAACCAGGGTGCTAAACTACAGCTGGTTTGTACAAAAGAAACAAGCTACAATTTATGAAAGCACCCAGTCTTGACTTCGTGACAAACTGTGGTTAGTTTTGAAGTAGGAAGTCTCCTACCTAGCTGTGACATTTGAGGGGAGGCAGAAGAAGGGAGTTTTTGAGTCAGCAGTTTTCCAAGGCTCATTTGATTGCCGGAATGCAGCCAAGGTCTATAAAATAAAATGGCTACCAAGGAACATGTGGTGTTCTTAAAAATACAAGTAGCTATAACAACAGGGTTGGAAGCACTGCCTGCTGGGAGATGCAGTATGATAAGTCAGGAAACAGGAAATGGAAGGGAGTAAATTTAATGTGTGGCCATGTTGACTTACAGAGTAATAGAGCAGTTGGGATGCCTGTTTAATAATCTACAACAAACCTTGTTTTGTAACTTGAATTGTACATAGGTGCTTATTACAACAGAATGGCCCAAAGAACGGTGTCTAAACAGTTCACCGACTAAAGTTAAATCCTACTTCACTCTGAGGTGATGGACCTGCATCTGGGCTGTTATCCTCCATGTTATCTGCATATGGAAAACTAGCATATCAGGGAGAAGAGTTCTTACTTCTAAGGTTACCAATCTCCAGGTAGGACCTGGAGTTCTCCCAGAATTACAACTCATCTCCAAACTACAGAGATCCGTTCCCCTGGATCAATTCCTATCAATTTCACTGACATCTAGGACAGCAGATCCCCACTAAACTGCCTCTGTTCCCCAAACTCTGCAGTCGGCAGGCTCCTCTGCCAAATCAGCATGAATGTTCCAAGCCAGAGTTGGCCACCCTGTTTCTGACATGCGAGTGGTCTACACATAGAAACATTTATTCATAAGGGAAGTTTGTCATGTGCATTCTGAGCTGGTGTAGCCCTGGCAAAGTTTATCGCCACATTGAGAACTAAGTCTATGTGGATTGATATTGTGCACTGTTTGCATGAGCAACCAGTCAGGAATTTGGGGTTCACATGTCACTAATAAAGTTACTAATGCATAAATTGGAGCACTGGGGGGCTCCCATTGCTTAAGAGAGGAACCCATGACTTAATACATTTAAGCTCTTGTACTATATTCACAGCTACATGGTTTAAAATGTTTAAGGTGCCAATCAGAGGGAGGTTTTGGCCTTCTGCAGGCTCCTCTGCCAAATCAGCATGAATTTCCCAATTTATGAAGGCTTGTCCAAAAAGTTTCATAAGAAGACATAAGCCTGAAGTGTCGATTTGGAATGGCAAGTGGCTTTACTACCCTCTAGTGATAAATAAATGAATTTCATAAAATTAAACTCCTGTATGGAGTGCTGACTTCTTCTGCTCTGTTATATTGCACTGGTAGAATTCTAGAAAACCATGGCCCCATAGTCTATAACTCATGGTAGAATGAGTGATATACTAAGGATCAGAAAAGAGACACCTTTCACCCAAACAGGAGGAACAGATGCATCATCTAGGAAGGACAAAGAGCCTTTTCCCCTCCCCGCCACCTATGTTTTGTACCACATGGGATTGTGCCTTCAACAAGCACTATAACAAATGCTCTGAACCTACACACGTTTTTGGCAATTTCATCTGGAACATATTTAAGAGCAGCCTTTGAATCTTGTTGCAAAGACTTATTTCCCCTGAGGTTGCTTCTGTGGATGGGATTGATAGCTTGGCTCTAAACATATGGTTAACAGTAACAGGGTCACGCAGGGCTTGATCTAGAGATGCTTGGACATAAAAAGAATGCCACTTAATACTCTGATATTGATACTATTATCCACTTCTCCCTTCTTCCACATTTCAGTTTCAAGAGTTCTCTTATTTACCAACACACAAGCAGATAGTGGGAATAAAGAGGTTACATTGACTGGCCAGCAGACTGGCTGTTCCACCCCATATCAGATCCACAGACAGAGGTTCCACACCAAAAGGTACATCACTTGCAACCAGCTTACAGTTCTTTCCATCTGCCTCTCTGCCTTTCTTTTTAAACTTCCAAACCATTCTTTTTTCACACACCTGCCTCCTTCCCTCTCAACTTCTCCAAGATCCGCTCACACAAATTTCCCACCTCTCATGAAACAATGTCCTAATGCAAGATGAGTCATATCCCAAAAGTGGGTGGCGACTAGGGCTGTCGATTCGGTTCAGCCCGAACCGAAAAACAGCTGAATTTTCCCTGATTCGGCGGTTTTTAGTTCGGGACGAACCAAACTCAAAAATGGTGGGAAAACGGGGGAGCCGAATTCAGCGAGTTCGGGAGTTCACGAATAAATTCTGCAAATTCGGGGCGCAGCAGCATAACCGTCAGTAAGCAGCATTCTCCCCCGGCCAATCAGTGGCCAAGCTGGGTCTTCTTCTGGCCAATCAGTCAGGATTGAGTACTGGAGGAATGAGCTGCTGCGCAGCCCGGCCGGGGAGAGAAAGAGAGAGAAATCCTCGTGGGGGGTGCGTGTGCACATTCGCTCTTTTCCGTGGCTGCAGGGGGAGCATTTTGGGGGGTAGAGACCCCAAAATTTCAGCGGAGCTTCAGACGAGCCTTCTTAAGAGACCCCCCAAGTTTTGTAAACATTGGGTCAGGGGGTCCTGAGATATGGGCTTTCCCCTTTTCCCTATTGGGATGAATGGATCACCCGATCCTGTATGCATCTCCAGAGCAGCAAATCCAAGGCAAAACCTCCCGTGCTTACATAGAATCGTATTGGATTACCCAGTCCTCCCAGCCCCTCCTGATGGAACAGAAGACAGCCACAGTAAGACCCCTTTGGGGGCTTTAATCTATAATTTTTCTCCTGTGTGTGTGGGGGGGGGAAGCAGAGTCTGTGTGTGTGTGGGGAGGGAGCAGTTTCTGTGGGTGGGGGGGGGAGCCAAAGGGGGCTTTCGCCCGTTCTGCCTGGGGTGTGTGTGCCCCCTCGAGTCTCTCTCTCCCTGGTTTGAGGGGGGGCTTCAGTTGTGTGTCCTCAGGT
Organism: Euleptes europaea; assembly: GCF_029931775.1. Taxonomy (NCBI): domain Eukaryota; kingdom Metazoa; phylum Chordata; class Lepidosauria; order Squamata; family Sphaerodactylidae; genus Euleptes; species Euleptes europaea. The sequence continues at coordinate 28,235,691 of NC_079316.1, read as the reverse complement.
TTTCCCTCATTCATAAGATCGGTTAGGTCTATTTTGATGCTTGCTCAAAACTGGTTTTCAAATGGTGACTTAAAGATTGCATTTGCCTGGTCCCGAGTCTGATGCAAAAGGGGAAATTCCACCCCCTCCTTCTCATTATGCATAGCTAGCTGTCTCTGTCCCTTTCCATGGTTTGCAAACTCCCAGGTGTCAGGTGTTGCTTTGCATGGTTGCAAACGTGTTGCTTTGCATGGTTGTGTTGCTTTGCAGTTGTGTTGCTTTGCAAACTTCTTCACACCTGCCCCGCCCTTGCTCCCCGCAGCTCAGCTGTTTGTCGGGGCTGGGAGCTTTGTGCGTGGGCGGCAAGCTCTGCTCAGAGATGCACATTAAGGGTGGGGGGACCCCTTTCGGGGCCCATATCTTAGCCCCCCGACCCAATCTTTACAAAACTTGAGGGGTCTTGCAAGAAGGGTCCTTTGAAGCTCCGCTGAAAGTTTGGGACCTCTACCCCCAAAAATGCCCCCCCTGGAGCCACGGAAAGGCGCGGTTGTGTTTTTAATGGCTTTATCCGGATTAATTTTTTTTCCCAAACTTTGAATTTGCGCCGAATTGCACGGACCCCAAGTGGGGGAGTTCAGACTTCGGCATATCCTGAATCCGGACGGGCCGAATTCGGCCGAATCTGAACTATACTGATTTTTTTTTTTAGCCCTAGTGGCGACTTTCTTGCTGGTGGACTACCCACCTCAACTCTGCAGGCAAGGTAAAAGAGAGCAGGGGTTTCAAGGTATATTGGCAAGGTACACTTAAATCCAGTAAACAGCAATAACATATTTAAAGCTAACAAAAAATAAAACATTTAAAAACCATATTAGAAAGTTCAAGCTAATATAATGGTTGCTTTTATGTTCTTGTATGTATTTTAGCTTTGGTTTTAATTGTTTGAATTACATGTTTTTGTTGGTTTTAATGATTTTTAGACCTGGTTTTATTATGTATGTTTTTAATTTGTTAGCTGCCTTGATTGACCTTATGAGGGTAGAAAGAGGGAGGGATAAATTTTGTAAAGTAAAAATAAATAAAATATACAGAGGCGCTCCCTTAAAAGTTCTGTCTTACATTGCCTTGCCGAAGGACAGAAGCATTCTTATTATGAAATAATAATTAAGAGGACAAGAGTGGCACCAGCCACAGAATCGTAAAACACTGAGGGTTTTGTTTTGTTTTGTTTTAACAGGAGGGCCAATACATTACAGGTCACACAATGCCATCTGTATTGTGGAGGAATTGGCAGCTGGGGGTAGGGTTGCCAGCTCTGGGTTGGGAAATACCTGGAGGTTTTTGGGGTGGAGCCTGAGTGGGCAGGATTTGGGGAGGAGAGGGACTTCAGCGGGGTATAATGCCATAGAGTCCACCTTCCAAAGCAGCCATTTGCTCCAGGTGAACTGATCTCTGTCACTTGGAGATCAGTTGTAATACTCGAAGATCTCCAGCCACCACCTGGAGGTTGGCACCCTTAGCTGGAGGAAGAGCATTTTTGGAGAGCCAGTGTGGTGTAGTTGTTAAGAGCGGTGGTTTGAAGCGGTGGACTCTGATCTGGAGAGCTGGGTTTGATTCCCCACTCCTCCTCATGGGCAGCGGAGGCTGATCTGGTGAACTGGATTTGTTTCCCCACTCCTACACATGAAGCCAGCTGGGTGATCTTGGGCTAGTCACACTCTTTCAGCCCCACCTACCTCACAGGGTGTCTGTGGTGGGGAGGGGAGGGGAAGGTAAGCTGGTTTGATTCTTCTTTCAGTGGTAGAGAAAGTTGGCATATAAAAACCAACTCTTCTTCTTCATCATCAGGAAACAGATGTAGCAAAAGGGTTAACCCCCCCCCCCCCAGTACTGTTCTCTAGACTTGAATAGAGGCCCTTTCCCTGCCCTGCCAGCTGCTTTGAAGTTTAAGAAATTCTGGACATTTCCTAGAACTGATCTCCACAAAAGAGAGGTCAGTTACCCTGGAGAAAATGGCTGCTTTGGAGAATAGACTCTATGGCGTTAACTCTGTCTCCTCCCCAAACCTTGTCATCCACTCCCAAATCTCCAGGAATTCCCCAGTTCAGAGTTGGCATCCTGAGTCAAAGATCGTATGTTTAGGACTCTGTTTAGGAATAGCTACCAGCAGATGGCAACCAAGGACCTCTTTCTCAGAGCAAAATGAAATTTAAGCATAAGCTACTGCTGTGTCCGTTCCCCCCCCCCTTTCTGCACACACACACACACACACACACACAATTGACATGTTGATTGGGACAGGTCAGATATATGCAGGAAGATTAAAACAAGCATAGAAGGCAAATTATAAATACCATTAATTCAGAAATGTTTAAACAATAAATTGCCTGTGCCACAGAGATCCAAACTACCACAGTAAGTTGGTTCTTGTAGGTTATCCGGGCTGTGTAACCGTGGTCTTGGTATTTTCTTTCCTGACGTTTCGCCCGCAGCTGTGGCAGGCATCTTCAGAGGAGTAACACTCAAGGACAGTGTCTCTCAGCGTCAAGTGTGTAGGAAGAGTATAGTCAGAAGGGGGTGGGTTTGAGCTGAGTCGTCCTGCAAAAGTATTAAAGGTAATGTGCTAATCATTGTCCTGTAAGTATCACGATAATGTGCTAATGAGGGTGTGGTATGTTAATGTGGAACCATTGTATCCTGAAGTGATCTGTTAACATGTGGAATCCAAGGCTAATCCACATGGCTATTGTGGACTGTAGTCTTTGTTAGTCTGGAGGTTTTCAGGACAGGAAGCCAAGCCTTATTCATTCTTAAACTCTCTTCTTTTCTGTTAAAATTGTGCTGATGTTTATGAATTTCAATGGCTTCTCTGTGCAATCTGACAAAATAAGTTGGTAGAATTGTCCAGTCTTTCAGTGTCTTGGAATAAGACCCTGTGTCCTGTTTGTGTCAGTCCATGTTCATCCATTGCTGATTTCTCAGGTTGGCCCAGTCTGCAGTATCTTTCATGTTCTTTTATCCTTGTTTGTATGCCACGTTGTGGACAATGGACAATTCTACCAACTATTTTGTCAGATCCTGTAATTAACACATGTTCATTGGTGCATACCGAAAAAGATGAAACACTCATCCAAGGTAAAACTCATTCAAAAATCTTACACTCCCAAAATTTACATTTGGAATTCTGGATGTGTGATTCCAAGATCCAGAGGGGTTTATATGCAATTAGATTTCAGAGAGCAATGTGCCCCCAAAATTCATTGTTCAAACAATGTCCTACTTACAATTAGAAAGCAGCCTGTTGCCTGTAATCCAGGAACAGACATCAGGCCATCATTAACTGGGTGTTGCTAAATGCTGCAGAAAGTTGATGCTGTGGAACTGGTAGCATTACAGTACCTTGTAGCCTGTCCTGTCCACTTGCAAATTCAGGCACTCTATCCAGCCATAATCTCAGGAGTGTATAGATTTTCACTTTAGTCACCCACCTCTGATCTGTGAACCTGCTGCCTTTACATAGGTGGCCAATGGCTAGCACACAGTGGGAGTTGGGGGCAGGGAATGGGGGGCACCATCATCATACACAGTATGACATCACTTCTGGGGGAGACCAGAAGTGACATCGTGTCACTCTAGCAACCAGCAGAAATTCTACGGTAAAACCATAGCCTTTCTAGTGATTCATAGAGTGACATAATGCCACTTCAGTGTTTTCCCTGGAAGTGTCACCACACAATGGCAGTGATTTTTTTTCTCCCATCACCTGAAGGAGCAATGGCAGGAAGAAAGAGCTGCCAGTGGGAAGCCTCTTGCCATAGCGGGAAACCTGGCAACCCCACCATGGGCTTTGATCCAGCAATACACAGGTGGAAACATAAAAGGATTTAGTGCAGTTTTGCTTGTGTAAGAACTTTTGCAACACCTAGCAGTTTCCTCCCTATATATTGTAGTGCCCAGAAATTGTTTGCATAAGATCTTGGTCAAGCGGAAACACAAGTGGGGTTACAAATAAGTCCAACCCATGGAATTCTTACAATTTTTCACGCGTAAGAATTTCTGTATCAGAGACAGCATCCATTTAAACCCGCAGTATCTTTGTAACATTCCCTGAGCTGGCAGGAGCTATATTTTTCCTATTAGCTATTTTCAAAATCAGTAACCCTCAAAGTGCGTACACTGCAAATGCCAGTGGATGTTTTACTCCAAATGAATACTAATTGTATTCATAACATATGTAATTATGCCAATTTTGAATACTGTATACCCCGCAGGAGATACAAACTGAGATGCAATTTCCATGCCCTGTCACGTGCGTCTTTATATCTTTATCAGAGTACTGAAATATTAATGCAGAGCATACATCTCATAATTTAATGATTTGTAAGTCCTACTGACGATGGCATTTTCTGTGGCACTGAACAGCCCCACATTGAAGCTGCATGCAGACGGGGACTTGTCCCTTTCAAGTCTTTGCCTAAGAGGCTGTGTTTTTGTTTCCTTTGCCATTGCAATAAATAGACTTGGGAAGAGGAGGGGAAAGATGTACTCCTATTGGATTTTTGTTGTGTGTTTTTTAAATTAAACAGATAGCTATTTTTTAAAAAAAAACTGTTTTAGATTAAGGCAAAGTGAGGATTGCCATAAGGACACCCTCCTCCCTGCAAAAAACCTCCAGTTGAAAATATATTCCAGTTAATATTATTAAGCAGTGGTTTCTGTTCTATGGAACTCTGGAGTCCCTGGAAATCTGTCCATGGTTCCTCAATGAAAAGATCACAAATAGTTAATACGATTCCCTGGAAGACAACATCCAACCCAGTGCCAGTCTTTCCCGATGGTTGTGTTCTTAGATATCCTCTCAGTGCTCATAGGATATCAGTAAGGACCAATAGGTTTTGACAGCACAATAATTTGTGAAGCAGTTACATGCAATTTCACACTGTGATTGTACACACAACAGGGAGCTGTGCTTGGCCATGGTTTCCTAATGTGCATATTGGGTTACATCCAACCAGCTTTCCCACCGGTGACAAAGGGAAGAGGGGGTCCTATTTGACCACCCAAAAGATTGTGCTGGAGATCATGGAAGCTGCATGGGCAAAAGCCACACCGGATAAATGCTGTAGTAAGGGTTAGACTGAGCAGGAATTTCGCTGAATCCATCCCAAAGCCTTAGTCTGTGACATGTAGCGTATCCCTTAGTTTTGAAAGAACTTGTATAGTAACCTTAGCTTTCTCTATGTTTTCAGGGAGGCTGTACTTCATAGAAACAGCAAGTGAACATGAGATTGATCCCACTGTTGACCCGTCCTTCATTTCTTTTCGGCCTCAAAATCACCACCACATATAGAGGATTTGGTAGGTTCAGATCATTGTGTAGTAGGGTTACCAGGTCCCTCTTCGCTACCGGTGGGAGGTTTTTGGGGCGGAGCCTGAGGAGGGTGGGGTTTAGGGAGGGACTTCAATGCCATAGAGTCCAATTGCCGATGCAGCCATTTTCTCCAGGTGAACTGATCTCTATTGGCTGAAGATCCATTGTAATAGCAGGAGATCTCCAGCTACTACCTGGAGGCTACTATATAGAGAAACAGCACGTGGCACAATGTATTCACAATTGAAGTAAGAGCATGTTACATCACACACAAGAATATTTCAAAATCAATATATTCACAACAAAATTCAAAACTGAAATAAAACATATTACATCACACACAAGAAAAAACCACCAAACTGAAATACAGCCTCGCAGGGCTTAAGGCAACACCAATAAGGGCAAGTTCAATGCAGCCAGTCAGCTTAACAAAATGTAAAGCCTTTCAGGCTGTAACTGAACGTAAATGCAAAGAGCCAAAAGGCTATAAATTACAATCATGGAGAGTAGCAAGGAGTAGCAAGAATAACAACAATATATTATCCAAACATTGGTCCGTCACAAGGACGCGTTTCGTAGTCTTCTTCAACTTGCCGACCCAATTAATTCATGGAGCAAGGTGGTCATGAATGCAAAAATTCACATTTTAATATACATCCCCTGTTGTAACACTAGGTGTTATAGATTTAAAATGAAGTCGATCTTGGTGGAGAAAATCACCACCTATGCTCAGTTTTGAATTTTGTTGTGAATATATTGATTTTGAAATATTCTTGTGTGTGATGTAACATGCTCTTACTTTAATTGTGAATACATTGAGCCACGTGCTGTTTCTCTATATAGTTGCCACTATTTCAGCATAGGTTTTTTCTCTTCTCAGTTAAACTTCCTGGAGGCTGGCAACCCTATTGTGTAGGATGCTTAATCAACTTCATGTGCTGCAATACTGACTTTCAGTTCTTCTGTTATTCCAGTAACAGAAGGCAAAAGAGAGGGAGGTCACATAGAAAAGGTAAGGAACTGTTGGTCTCTTGGGTCATTCTTCTCTACAAGTTTACTGGAATTAACTTGGCAGATGTCCCTAGCACATCTTTACCAACAAGGTATCTCATAAACCATCTGGTCTTTCACAGTTTACATTCCTTGAAGATTAGAAATGTCAATGTAGTAGGGGAACATTTCATTTCGTGTCTACAATGTAGTAGGGGAACATTTCATTACTTGTCTAAAATCTGGTTTTTGTTCCCCATTTTCACAGTCATCACAGAAGCCAAACTTCATAAAGTAATTTTTTTTGCTGCAGAATCACATTTCCTTTTACTACTTCCTATGAATAGCCAAACAGAATTTAGGAGTGTTATTAGGCTGCACATACAGTCTTTCCTAAAATTCCAAGGGTAGATGAGGCATAAAACCAACAACTCATTGTAATGAGAACTTTCTGTACATCCTTGTTTCAGACGGAACACACAGAAGCATACATTTCATCAATCCTCTCCTCCACTTCAACCGTTACAGACTAACAGTACACACATAAATGGAGTACAATAGGAACTAGAGCTTAGGCCTATATACTGTTTTCAGTGCCAGAAACTAACAGTGCAATATGTGAAATAATGATATACAGAAAGAGACTTTTCAGCATGTGCAGAATTCTCCTGGAAATAGCACTGACTGGATTGCAGGAAAGGGCTTCCAGTTCTGAGGGTAGGGTTGCCAACCTCCAGGTACTAGCTGGAGATCTCTTGCTATTACAACTGATCTCCAGCCGATAGAGATCAGTTCACCTGGAGAAAATGGCTGCTTTGGCGATTGGACTCTATGGTATTGAAGTCCCTCCCCTCCCCAAACTCCACCCTCCTCCGGTTCTGCCCCCAAAACCTCCTACCAGTGGCTAAGAGGGACCTGGCAACCCTATCTGAGGGTGTGATTTCCAAGCACGGATGTCCTGGCAACTATCCTTTTAAAAATTAAAGCACTGAATGTAAACATTAGAAATGAAAGCAGGAAAAAAAAACATTCCGGCAAATGAAGTATAAGGAACAATCTTGTCAGGCATTAAACAAGCCACAGTGCTTTGTAAACAATGTTCATGCATTTTTCCAAATTTAGCAAGGCTAGATAATAGGTACACATTCCTGGCAGTGTACTTATCCCAATTTAAAAGGCTTAGGGATATATTATATCCCCTTCTTCTTGTATAAACCAATTCAAGTTATATAATGTATGTGGATTTGCTTGCAACTGGATTCCAGATGGTAATATAGTATTAAGCCACAGCTATACAATTGCAATTTGGCAGAAAGCAGGTCAGGCCCTTATTTCTGTTTGCAGAACTATTAAGCGGGCCAGAATCTTGCAAGTGAAAAAGGTCAAGCAGAAAACAGCTCCAAAAAGTGTCTTTGCTTCACTTGCAGGATTTCCCTCACTTAGTCCTAGAAGTACTGCAATGGCTAATAGCGGCTACTCTGTGGGAAGGGAATAGGGTTACCAACCTCCAGGTAGTAGCAGGAGATTTCCTGCTATTACAACTGATCTCCAGTCAATAGAGATCAATTCATCAATTGCCTCCGGTGGGAGGTTTTTGGGGCAGAGCCTGAGGAGGGCAGGGTTGGGGAGGGACTTCAATGCCATAGAGTCTAATTGCCAAAGCAGCCATTTTCTCAAATACAACGGGGGGTATGTTTATCTATAACATTTGTTCCTTCAAAGCCTGCTGTCTCACAGATGAAGGCAACCAATTTCAGACAGCCTGTGGTCGGCCCCTCCCCTGCAGTGTAAGCATGTATGACTGACAAGATAAAACAGTGTGGCAGGAGGTTGGAGGATGGGCATTTAACAGCCATTCAACTTAAACAGAACATTCCTAAGGAGAGTTACTCCAGTCTAAGCCCATTCATTTCAATGTGCTTAGACTAGAGTAAGTCTCCTTAGGAGTGCACTGCAGGATACGTAAGGCCCTAGGAACCATTCCTCCCATCACAGTAGATCAGGCCTGAATCACTGAAGAGAGATTTATCTTTTTCTCCCTCTCTCCTTTTTCACAATTTCCAAATTCTTCTTAATCCCTGCAGAGTTACCTAGGTAAAATATCCAACCCAATCAACCTGTCTCACCATTTTGTGTCCTGTTTTTAGCTGTTCTTTTTGGAAACAACCTTCATTAGGTTGGGAAATACCTGAAGATTTTGGGGGCAGCGCCTGTGGAGGGCGGGGTTTGGAGAGGAGAGGGACTTCAATTTCATAGAATCCAATTGCCAAAGCAGCCATTTTCTCCAAGGGATCTGATCTCTGTTGCCTGGAGATCAGTTGTAATAGCAGGAGATCTCCATCCACCACCTGGAGGTTGGCAACCCTAACCTTCATCCAGAGAGGTTGGGAATTTCGGAGAAGTATTTTGCCCCCATTGACCTACTCAGATCTGCTCTGGTGCTTTCCTATCCCTAAAGTTTCTTATAAGAATGAAGCGGCAATTCAGTGGTCAAAATTGCATTAAGTCTGCCTAGAAAACGTCGGGATGTGACGTCTCCCCATGGGTCAGGAATGACCCGGTGCTTGCACAGGGGACCTTTACCTTTACCTTTAGAAATTGTTGCAGAACCTTCGCTGATTCTCCTACCAATCACATCTTGCCTTTTCTCCTATAAATAAATGCAACGAGAGTGCATCCCAAATGGCAGACAGGGGCACTAGGATTAAAAATATCCTGTAAGGAAAGCCAAAAGGTCTGCAAACAATAAATTAAGTCATACTTTATTTCTGTATTTAGCAAGTATATATGCCGCCATTCCAGAGACCTCTTAGAGATGCCCTACACAAACAAAAGTCTCTGGATGATAGGCTTGGCTCTTCTTCCCTATTCATTATTATTAGTATTACTCATGGAAAAGGAGAGATGCACCTTAACTGTAAAAAAAACCCACCCAACCTCAACCCTTGATTTAGTACATTACAAGGATAGTGTACCCTCATAAAGTACTATTAATAGAACATTAATGAAATAATGTATCTTTTTCTTACAGTCTCACAATGTGTTCCTTATTTTGGAGTTCTTCAGCTGGTAACACAGAAAGTTTATACAAGTTCCATGAGTCTGATGATGTGTATGGAACAGGGTGGCACACAAACTCACATGTTGGCAGGGGACCTGGAAACTGAGCTTCCTGAGCTCAGAACTCATGAGGGAGCCTCTGGGGTTACCAAATCCTAATGCTTCAATAAAGCCTTAATGGGTTGATATGTTTAGGGTTGCCAGGACCCTCTTCACCCCAGGTAGGAGGTTTGGGGGCAGAGCCTGAGGAGGGTGGGATTTGGGGAGGGGAGGGACTTCAAGGCCATACACAGGTTGGGTGTGATTTATATTTTTAATAACATTATTGGGGCCCCTCATATTGTGAGGTCCTGTAGCTTACTTAACCAATTCCCAGTGCAATACTAGAGGTAAAGACCAGGCTTGGCATGGAGAAGATTGCTAGTTCAGTCTCTGGCATCTCCAACAGAAGATGTTATGGAAGACATCTACAGGAGATCCTGGAAAGCTGTTGCCAGTCAGAATAGACAAAGGACCAATGGCCTGACTTGGTTTTGGGCAGCTCCATGCATGGAAGAATTACTGTGCAATCCGAAAGGGGAGGCTGGAGTTTCTCAGAAGCCGGCATGACCCCTACACCAGTGTAAGTGCCTCTCTGGACCATCCAGAGTGGCATGGATGCCAGCGCAAAGCAACTTACACCGGCCCCCAGGAACGACAGGGCTGCGTGAGCCCCATGCGCTGTTGCTGCCTCTCTGGCAGCATTTTTCAGAGTGAGTGCTTGTACCAGCATCAGGGGGTGTTCTCAGGGGCGAAGCTGCCTATAGGCAGCCTTTCAGGCTGAAAATGCCCCCTTTTGCAGGCATCAAGATACACCTGCAAAATTATGGCACAGACCTGTGGAACCCTGTGGGGAGTTCCATGGGGTTTTCTCCAAAAAAAATCATTTTTATTGTTTTTTTCGGCTTGCTGCTCTGGCAACAAGCCAATCTGGAGGTGGTGTGGCGGCAGTGCCTCTGGCTGCTGCCGAACCACCACCACCCTTACAAATGGGCTGCAATACCTCCTTGTTTCTGCAGGTATAGAAAGGATGGGGAAATGGGTTGGAGTAGGCACAGCTGCTTTGGATGAAGCACAAACCCCCCCAGATTGCAATCTGTCAGCCTTATTTCTAGGACTGTCACATTTTGAACCAGCCAATCTGTAGCAATTAGCAGGTGATTATATCGTCCTCCCTGTTGTAAAAAGCTTCACCTGCTGATTTCTGCACCCCAGCTTTGTTTTTAGCTTCCCACTCGTCAACCCTGCCTGTTAACTGAGCGTGGGTTCTTTGCATATACAGCCAAGGTCTCCAAGATTCAAAACTGCAGTACAAATCTGTCACTTCTGCCAGCCTTTCCCCCATCTGACTTACATGAAGCCTCTTTTTTCAATGAAAACCTTGGCAGAAACATAATATGCAAAAACGGTACCAGATCAGAAGGCTCCAGTTCAATTTAAGCTGTCAAACTGTGTCTCAGCACAGCCGATTTGTATATGTGCAAGACTGAATCATTTGTATGCAACGGCTGTGTGACTGAACAGATGTATTTGACAGCTAGAGCATATTGTTTCACACCAAATGGCAGCATTATAAGTGGAAATCTTGTAAAACTGGCTCATGTTAGCGTAAGCATTCTATAGCAATATTGCCTGCTTGTCTAGGGCTCATTACATGCATTGGAGATTCGGTCTGTGAGGAAGGGAGGTGCTGGGTTCTCAGTGAAGCACAGTAATTTTTTCATGTGACAATGGTTTTATTAACATTCTGGAGAAAATAAATATTTTTCTTGCATATAATAAGCCAATGTTTACACAATATATAGTCTGCATTTCGTGGGAAGGGATCAGGTACATGCTTGTTATCCCTGCCCTCAGCCCCCCATGCATTCATCTAAAGATAGGGTTGCCAGGTCCCCCCTGGTCACCAGTGGTGTGTGTGTGGTGGGGGGAGGTTAGGATTGCCATATCCAGGTTGGGAAACTCCTGGAGATTTCGGGATGGAGCCTGAGAAGGACAGGGACCTCAGTGGGGTACAATGTCCCAGACAGGAGGAAGAGGAGGAGGAGGAGGAGGAGGAGGAGGCATAGTTCACTGTATTGAAGCCTGCAGATACCAGTAAGTCTAGTAGGAGTAGCTATGAGGCGTCACCTTCAGCTACATTCAGATGGAGGTCATTAAAGCCACCAGGGATGTCTCTGTCCCAAAGCCCAGCCTGAAGCCAGACTGAGAAGAGTCCAGAGTAGATGAAATATCCAAGAAGTTCTGGAATTGTTTAGCGATTAGTCTCTCAATCACTTTGCCCAGAAAGGGTAGGTTAGAGAATGGGTGTTGATTGGCCACACTGTTTTTCTGTACTTGAGATAGGAACTGAGAGTAAGAACATAAGAAAAGCCATGCCGGATCAGACCAAGGACTATCAAGTCCAGTAGTCCATTCACATAGTGGCCAATCAGGTGCCTCTAGGAAGCCCCTAAACAAGACGATTGCAGCAGCACCATCCTGCCTGTGTTCCAAAGCTCAGCTCCTCTGATCCTGGAGAGAATAGGTATGCATCTTGACTAGTATCCATTTTTTACTAGTAGCCACAAATAACCCTCTCCTCCATGAACATGTCCACTCCCCTCTTAAAGCTCTCCAAGTTGGCATGAAGTAATAAAGGCACAAAGAAGAAGAGTTGGTTTTTATATGCTTGCTGACTTTCTCTGCCACTTAAGGGAGAATCAAACCGGCTTACAATCACCTTCCATTCCCCTTCCCACAACATACACCCTGTGAGGTAGGTGGAGCTAACAGAGCTCTAAGACAGCTGTGACTAGTCCAAGATCACCCAGCTGACACCATACGAGAGTCCGCTGCTCATGTGGAGGAGTGGGGAATCAAACCCAGTTCTTCAGTTTAGAGTCCACCACTCCTAACCAGAACAGGAATTACCATAACACAGTGATATGGTACCAACTGATGAGTGATTTGATACTACTGTGCCTCAGTTATTGTGCTTCCAGTACTGATCTGACTGTTCCCTTTCAATCAGTGATAACGGCCCTTGAGTAGACTACCAGGGAGTGTTGGAAGTAAAGGACTTTGCACTGTCTCTTAACCTCAGACTCCAGAGGGGGACAAGACTAGTGAGTCAGAGAGATAGAGGGGACAAGACACTGGGGCATCCTTTCTCTACTGCTCTGACCTATTCCTTTGATGTGTAGATTGCTACTCTTAGGGAAACTTCCTTCCTTCCTGTTTCTTCCTCACCTCCTCACACACTGGCACCTCTTCTCCATCTTGCCACCATGAGGGAAGGACACACGTCCTGGATCTCCCTCCATCCTAGTTAGTTAGAATAGATAGGCAACTATACTTTACTCTGTCTTATCCAGAAATGGATTTCCTACAATAAATGAAGTATATTAGTTAAATAGACAAAAAGTCTCCTAGCAATTTTTGTTCCTGGCACACACAGAGTTTTGGATGAGCTTCTCTGTGCACAACAGCCTTTGTGCACTCTGTTAACTTAACAGGGATTTGGGCATAACGAAGCCCTCATAGATCCAACAGGGAGTGATACTGCCTGATCCAGTAGAATTACATATTAACTCTGCACTATCTTCTTAAGTGTAACCCAGTCTCCTGGCTTCACCCTTTCCTATCATCCTCTGGCTCAGGTAAGCTACAGCAATCTTTAACCAGAGAGCTCAGTAAAGCCACACCAATAAGTGTCACAGTATAACCTGCTCATGTGTGGAAACATATTTCTTCAAAGGTTTGCCAAATAGGAAACCTGATTTTTGCTGTCCCTTTCCTTTGACAGGGAGGACTAGTTTCAGCCTCCACGTAATACAGAGAACATATCTAGGCCATGGGCGTCCAACTTTAATGGACTGGAGGGATAAACTTTCCACACATTTTCTCACTGAAAAGAACCACTCGTTCTGAGATGGAAGAGGACCAAGTTAGAAACATTCCCTCAATATCAAGCCCCAGCTTGCCACCTTACCACACCTTGCATGCCCAAATTCTCTCAGGAGTACAACCCCCTTCCCTTTGTCACCAGTTATCTCATACCTGCAATTCTGAGCCCCTCCCCTACCATTCTATATGGGCTGTAGCACCCTCTCATCCTCCTGTTTACCCATCGCTCTATTCCACCAGTGTCAAATATCCCCATCACTCAAGTGGTGCCTATTTCTGCCGGCCACAGCCTGCTCTCGCCCTCTTCACATCCTTGCTTGTAAATGCTGTCATCACTTTTAATTTAAATGGACTAGGAGACAGGCTGATGTCAAAGCACATAGGAGTAGCCTTAGGGAAGTCAACTTTTTTCTTTCTCTTCTAAGAAAACAGTTCAGTAATTTGTGTGGAGTGTAGCAGGAGGGCTACAGCTCAAGTAGGAGTCCTCAGATGGCCTGATATGGCTCCTAGCCCTTGTACTCAACAGCCCTGGCTTAGACTGAGAACAATGTTGTTCAGCGTGGTTTGGAGCAGTGGACTCTGACCTGGAGAACTGGGTTCAATTCCCCACTCCTCCATATGAGTGGCAGAGACTAATCTGGTGAACTGGATTTGTTTCCCTGCTCCTACACATGAAGCCAGCTAGGTGACCTTAAGCTAGTCAAACTCTCTCAGCCTCACCTACCTCACAGAGTGTCTGTTGTGGGGAGAGGAAGGGGATTGTAATCCGATTTGATTCTTCCTTAAGTGGTAGAGAAAGTCGGCATATAAAAACCAACTCTTCTTCTCTATCAATATATCCTTTGATGTATCTATAATAGGCCACTTTGGTACTCATTTGGGAGAGCTAGACTGTACAGTGTCATGGTCCAGCTAGGATTTGGGAGACCCAGGTTCAAATCCCCACTCTGCCATGGAAGCTTCCTGGGTCAGGCACACACTGTCAGCTGACTTCACATAGGGTTGCCAACCTCCAGGTGGCACCTGGAGATCTCTTTCTATTACAATTGAGCTCCAGTCGGCCAAGATCAGTTCCCCTGGAGAAAATGGACGCTTTGGAGGGTAGACTCTGTGGCATTATACCCTGCTGAGATCCCCTCCCCAAACCTCACCCTCCCCAGGCTCCAACCGCACAGTCTCCAGGTACTTTCCAACCCAGACCCGGCAACCCTAACTTCAGAGGGTTGTTGTGAGGATGAAATAGAGGTGGGAAGGGTGAAAGCATTAGAATGGTGGGGTGTAAATGAAATGCATAAATAAAATGTTTACAGCCATGGCATTAATATTAAAGGCAGCTGAGGAAGGGGCATAGTATTATTTTGCTTTTTAGAACTCTTACACTCAGAACGAAGTTAACAATTTTTTGTGTTGAGTTGAGAAGAACTAAGCTGCTTTAGGTCTCCACTGGGGAGTAAAGCAGAGTATAAAGGAAGTAAATAAATAAACTTCCAGTTTAGTGTCCTTTTTTTTTTTGCACACATGAGAAAAGTGAAACTCTAGTAGAAAGATTCAATGTAGTGTGTGTTTCATTCTCACCTGGATTTACCCTACTTAGCTATTGAATAGAAAGAAAAGAATGTGAAATAATGACCTTTTATTTTGAATGTTTAGACAATGGGAAATTCTCCTCAGCAAAGCACCAAGGAAGCTCGTTAGTGTTGCTTTTGCCTCAGTTTCCACTGGGAAACTCCTCATAATCCAAATTACTCCAACTGTATGCAAATTTACTTAAACCCAGCTGACTGGGAATGACTCCTCAGTGACCACACAAAACATCAGGCTGCAAGTCATCCATTTGATATTTTAGAATTGCTGTGGTCCGTGTATCAGTTTGCCCTGACCTGGAGATCAGGCTAGCCCGATCTCAGAAGCTAAGCAGGGTCAGCCCTGGTTAGTACTTGGATGGGAGACTATCAAGGAATACCAAGGTGCTATCCAGAGGAAGGCAATGGCAAACCACCTCTGTTAGTCTCTTGCCTTGAGAACCCTGCTGGGTTGCCGTAAGTCAGCTGCGATTTGATGGCACTTTACACACACACACACACATCAGTTCTGAAGGGCTTCTGAGATTTCAGTCATTGGAACTAGCTAAAAACTAAGCCGAATTCCAGCCATCCACACCCAAAGCCTTAGACCAGCTAGCCATGTACTGTAAAGGTAAAGGTCCCCTCTGTGCAAGCACCGGGTCATTCCTGACCCATAGGGTGACGTCACATCCCAACGTTTACTAGGCAGACTTTGTTTGCGGGGTGGTTTGCCAGTGCCTTCCCCAGTCATCTTCCCTTTACCCCCAGCAAGCTGGGTATTCATTTTACCGACCTCGGAAGGATGGAAGGCTGAGTCAACCTTGAGCCGGTTACCTGAAACCGACTTCCGTCGGGATCGAACTCAGGTCACGAGCAGAGCTTGGACTGCAGTACTGCAGCTTACCACTCTGCGCCACGGGGCTCGGCCCATGTACTGTACTGGACTATTGATAGGGTTGTCAGGTCCATCTTCACCATCGGCAAGAGGTTTTTGGGGTGGAGCCTGAGGAGAGCAGGGTTTGGGTAGGGGAGGAACTTCAAGGCCATAGAGTCCAATTGCCAAAGCGGCCATTTTCTCCAGGGGAACTGATCTCTATCAGCTGGAGATCAGTTGTAATAGCAGGAGATCTCCAGCTAGTACTTGGAGGTTGGCAACCCTAATTCTTAAGCTGTACTTGGTCTAGCATTTTTTTATTGCATCTTGCACTCTCCTGGACTATCATAAACTGACATGCTTCATAAATAGAAATGTCTCTAGAAGAAATTGCCGTGCTTTGATGCCCTTAAGGGTAGGGAAACTAAGGCGAGCACCCTCAAGACCTTTTCTTTCTCCTCTTTGAGGCATCCGGGGGAGAAGAATTTCCTGCAAGCTTCTGATAACACTGAAAGAGCTCCACAGGATATGCTTCTCTCCATCAACCTGGTCCCTGCTATCACTGCTGCATAATGAAAGAATATATCTGAAAAACCAATTGCGGTACAATCAGTCTAGACATTTACCCAGTTCACAGTTGATGATGACAGGCATCAGCTGCTTCCATTGTCTGTCACCGTTCTTGACAAGGCTAATTTGGAAAGAGTTCCTCCCCTGGCTACTGTGAATTTTGTTGTCCGTGGCTGATATCAGGAGGCTGCAGGGCAAGGGGGAGGCTGTTAAGACCATTACAGATATTGTTTTCACTGTAGAAATGTGCATAAAGGTAAAGGCAGTGTAACGGGAAAGGATTGTAGGGAACGTTATGTTTAAGATTGAATGCTTATTACAATGGCTAATGCTGCCACTTTATGATCTATCAATAGCAATTTTCCTTAAAACCAATCATTACGGAACATTAACATTCATTCATCAAAGGCCTTTCTCTCTCTCACATACACACACACTCACCCCCCCCCCAATTCAAACACCACTTTAGGGAAACACATAATGATGGATCCAATCACAGTAGCCCCACAGAAATTAGATAATTTGAGGTTTCTTTTAGCAAGCGTGGGTTTTAATATTACACTGGCCATTGTTAAGTTTTTCCCCAGTTGATTAAAATTAAAAAATATTAATTCTTGACTGTTTATATATATGTGCATGTGTGTATATATATATGTGTGTGTGTGTGTATGTATGTATGTGTGTACACACACACACACACACACACATGGGTGAACATAATAGTCTTGCTAAGAACAATCCTGTTTGAAACAGACGAGTCCAAGATATTTGATGGTGTGCTGTTTTCTTTATTGAAGCTGGATCTTTGATCCTCACTTTTAAGTGGTTACTATTACTTGGTCATCCTTGGTGGTCTCCCATCCAAGCATTGACCATGGCAGACCTTGCTTAGTCATGCTAGTCTGGGCTATTTAGGCTGCTAAAAGCACTAAAGAGTGTCAGACTAGAATCTGGAAGACACAGGTTCAATTCCTCACTTGTGCCGTGGGAGTTCACTGGGTAACTTTGGGCCAGGCACATGTTTAGCCTGAAGAGGAGAAGACTGAGAGGTGATAGGATAACCATCTTCAAGTACTTGAAGGGCTGTCATATAGAAGAGGGTGCCAAGTTGTTTTCTATTGCTCTCGAAGGTCGGACCAGAGCCAACGGGTTGCATCTAGACATTAGGAAGAATCTTCTAACAGTTAGAGCGGTTCCTCAGTGGAACAGGCTTCCTCAGGAGCTGGTAAGCTCACCTTCTCTGGAGGTTTTTAAGCAGAGGCTAGATGGCCATCTGTCAGCAATGCTGATTCTATGACCTTAGGCAGATCATGAGAGGGAGGGCATCTTGGGCATCTTCTGGGCACGGAATATGGGTCACTGTGTGTGTGGGGGGGAGGTAGTTGTGAATTTCCTGCATTGTGCAGGGGGTTGGACCAGATGACCCTGGTGGTCCCTTCCAACTCTATGATTCTATGGGCGAAAACGCATGGTCGCTTTGGCCTCCTTTATTCCCTGTTTCAGCCAGGATTCAGCCAGGATCAAACACATGCGTTTTGCCGAACGTGTGTTCGATCCTGGCTGAAACAGGGAATAAAGGAGGCTAAAGCGACCATGCATTTTCGCCCTATGTCTCAGCCTGACCTACCTCACAGGGTTGTGGTGAGGATAAAATGCAGGAGAAGAGAATAATGTAGGCTACTTTGAGTCCCCATTCGGGAGAAAGGCAGGGTAAGTATGAATTAAATAACAACATTAATTAAATAGTGATTTGCTTTGGAAGTTTTCATTTTGCTGGTTTCAGACAAAGGCAGGTAAAAAGTTCTAAATGAATAACTGTACACGTGTATGAGTTGAGGTATACTAGCTGAGGAAA
Source organism: Euleptes europaea (assembly GCF_029931775.1). Taxonomy (NCBI): domain Eukaryota; kingdom Metazoa; phylum Chordata; class Lepidosauria; order Squamata; family Sphaerodactylidae; genus Euleptes; species Euleptes europaea. Next base: position 28,217,500 of record NC_079316.1, on the reverse strand, counting down.
CTAATTAACAAGGTGAAAACTGAAAGTTAATGGAAAGCCAAACAATTCTAAATGGATGCCCCAGATCTGCTGGACTTGCAAGAAGAATTAAAGACCCATAATATGAAGTCAGGGTGGATAATTGAGAGAGTGGAAAAATTTCTAGTTTTATAATGCAGTAATTAATGACCTCCTAATACTTATATAAGAGGATAACCTCAGAGGAGTTCAATAAACAAACTCATTTAAATAAACCACTGCTCTGGTACCTTCTCCTGATTCATTCCTCATTCACTTTTCAGTGAGGATATGCATAGCGTTTGCATAAAGCCAGACTCTTCATTTTAATCAACAAGCTTTTCTAACCCCTAAAACTAATCTTATTGATTTTTGCTCTGGCTGAGTGGTAGAGCATCTACTTGGCATGCAGAAGGTCCCAGGTTCAATCACCGGCATCTCCAGTTAAAGGGACTAGGCAAGTGATGTGAAAGACCTCTGCCTGAGACCCTGGAGAGCCACTGCCGGTCTGAGTAGACAATACTGACTTTGATAGACCCAAGGTCTGATTCAGTATAAGGCAGCTTCATGTGTTCATGTGCTGTTGTTGTGAATGCACAAGAAAGTTCAAAATGCCTAGAGGTGCTCCATCCCCCTCCCCCATGTTGTTTCCTGCCTTTCCCATCATGATATAGAGGGGGTAGAGTTACGGATTCTGTGGACTGCCAAAAAAACAAATCAGTGGGTTATAGATCTAATCAAGCCTGAACTGACCCTAGAAGCTAAAATGACTAAACTGAGGCTATCGTATTTTGGTCACATCATGAGACGACAAGAGTCACTGGAAAAGACAGTCATGCTAGGAAAAGTTGAGGGCAGCAGTAAAAGAGGAAGACCCAACAAGAGATGGATTGACTCGATAAAGGAAGCCACAGCCTTCAATTTGCAAGATCTGAGCAAGGCTGTCAAAGATAGGACATTCTGGAGGACTTTCATTCATAGGGTCGCCATGAGTCGGAAGCGACTTGATGGCACTTAACACACACACACACACAGAGCACCCTTCCCTCAGTTCTCTCTCTCTGCTGCTGTTGAAATGAGGTAAGGGTTACCAGGTTGAGTTAGAAGCTCACAGTGGGGCACAAGGGACGGTTGTGTGACTGCACAGGTGACTACTCCATGGTCAATAGTTACAGGTAAGTGCAACTCTGTTTTCATTGCCACGATACCTGTGCATTCCCACATGGAAGATTAGCGAGCTTACTTACCAGTCTCAGGAAAGTGGGTGTGAGCTCTCAGTTGACCAGCGATTGCAGGACCACTCTTCTCACTGCCACATCTCTCGTGGCATCCCCATCCATCATGTACTGTCTTGCAAAGGTGCAGGAGGAGGACCACACTGCAGCCTTGCAGATACAGTCTACAGAAAGATCCATGGCAAAGAGCTGTTGACTGTGCCCAAGTAGAATGGGTGGGGTTGCCAACCTCCAGATGGTGGCTGGAGATCTCCTGCTGCTACAACTGATCTCCAGGCGACAGAGATCAGCTCACCTGGAGAAAATGGCCACTTTGGAAGGTGGACTATATGGCACTATACCCCACTGAAGTCCATCCCCTCCCCAAACCCTGCCCTTCTCAGGCTCCATCCCCAAAATCTCCAGGTTTTCCCCAACCTGGAGCTGGCAACCCTAAGAATGGGCATGGATCTGCAGCGGGCCAGTCAACTAGTGCCAATTTATAGTCTGATATATGTGATTATTCAGCTCGAGATGGATTGGGCTGACAGTTTCTTGCCCTGTTTGAGCCTACTGAAGCGATGAATAAATTGTTATCTTTACAAAAGGGATTTATTCCACTTAAATAGAAGAGGAGGACCCATCTAATGTCTAATGAACATAGGGCCCATTCTCTTTCCTCTCAGCAGTGGCAGAGAGAGAACTGATTGGAAGGGTGCTCTGCCCCTGTCAGGCTGTTATCTCGGTTTAGATGTTTCCTTTCGTTTCTCTGCTGAACCTTCCAGACTCAAGGACGGCTACACATACCAAAGCCTGGGAACGCCACTTCTGGGAAATAATGCTCTGTTTATGCTTTGTAATCTCCCGCCGTTTCTCTGCCTTATATTTCCAAATAACGGACAAGACAAGCCATAGCTGTCATCTTTCCTTCCATGCACTGTATTGCCTATTTGACCAGTAAAGCCATCTGCTTGGAATCTGATTGTCTCTGTGGTGATTTCTGGTTCGATGGGTCAAGAGCTCACATTATGACAGCTATCACTTCTTCATTGATTCTTTAGTCAGGCTGGAGCCCTGGAGGGTTCGCCTGCCACTCGGATGGGAGCTAGGAGGGCGCTCTCCGAGTGAACCGTGACTACTGCTTCTTGGAACCCTGGAGTCCTCCTCAGAGGATCCTACCCTCCTACGGGACATAGTAGCTGAACTCTTTAGGACTAATTCAGAGGTTTGCCGCTTGAGTGGACTGGTCCAGACGCAGTGGCGATCTCTAGTGAGGGGTCTCTGGATGTTAACATCGAAGGATACTAATGCTTGTTTAGACCTCCAGGATTTTGATCAGTTGCTGGATGATGCCCGGCTGGCAACTGAGGACTTACAAATACTAACCGGTTTATTGGATAAGCTTATTGCCCGTGAGACTCTCTCATCCATGGCTCTAAGGCGTCCTGTCGCCTTGGGGGAAGGTACCATGGCGGGAGCCGCACCGGCAGGTTTTTCGTTGGTACCCAATGCAGCTGACTGTCAAGCTGAAGCCAAAAGGATCGCTATCCAGACAGCCCTCCTCTTTGCAGATTGTACAAAGGATACCACGATAGCCACCTTGGCTCAATGTTTGACCCTGACGTTCGGGGCCGATGCACCCGCGGTCGCGGTCCGAGTGCAACCATTGTTAGGTGGGGAGCCCGACCCCCTACTCACGCTCCTGGAAACGGAACTTTTACCGCACATTACCGCAGCTGCCGCCCTGAGACTTGAAAGCGCACAGGCTCTCGTGGATAGGGAAGCTGCTGAAGCAGCTAAGGCGGAAGCCGAGGCTCAAGCCGCAAGGGACAAAGAGCAGCAGTTGGCTGCGGATCGGGCGCGGACAGGCGGCCGCCCCAAAGACTCCGGACAGAGCAGTCCTCCATTGGGTCTGTCGTTTTCCCCGGTATTTGCCCCGTCGCGCATGACCCAACGTGCACGCCGCCTCGCAGAACGACACCACGACTCCGAGGAGTCTGAGGAAGAGGACTTGTATGGGGACAGTTCTCAATGGGCCACAAGTTTTCGGACAAGCAAACCTCATCGTACAGGTGGCCCGGGTGAGGACGTTCACCTGTTACGAGCTCAGAATCGGGAGCTATCTGACCGTGTAGATCAACTCCAGGAGCTAATGGAACGCTTGCTTCAGGACAACAGGCAGTTACAGCAGGCCCTGACAACCCCGGCACAACCCGTTCCACAGGGGGCCGCAGTACCGGTTCAACAGGGAGTGCCAGCCCAGCCACCCGCTAATGTGCCTGTTCAACCCCTGGTTCCCGGAGGTCCCGTTTTACCTGCACCCAGGGCACCCGTGCAACCGGGCCAACCCATGCTTGGTCCTTGGAAACAACTCAAATTGAAAACTACTTACGATGGATCTCTCGAAACCCTGCCCTGTTTCTTGCATCAGGTAGACAGCTATATGCGAGAACAAGGACAGTTCTTCCCTACAGAGGACAGCCGGGTTCGCTATGTGGCTTCCCTTTTGACAGGTAAAGCAGCCGACTGGATGGTCCTCCAGTTCGACACCTGATCCCGCTCTATCCGTTCCCTCAACAATTTCATGACTGCCTTACGGAGGAGGTTTGAGGATCCCTTTCTGGGGGAACGAGCCAAAGCGGAGCTTCTACAACTAAGACAAGGCTCTACTCCAGTTCGAGAGTTTGCTGATGAATTCCAGAGACTAGCAAGCAGAATTGTGGGCTGGCCCGAAGCCACCCTAATTCACCATTTCAGGGAAGCCTTACACCCTGACATTCTGAACTGGTCGTATATGCGGGGTGATCCCGACACCCTCGAGGATTGGATTCTATTATCCGAGTAGGTGGAAAGCCGCCGGCGCTTTATTTCCCTTGTCCGCCAAAGAAACAAGGAGAAAAGCGTCCAAAAACCCCAGCCCAAGGCACCGCTCCCCAATCCACGGAAGCCCGCGCGTCCACCCCAGGATCGCGAAACACGGTTTCAAAGAGGAGCTTGCCTCACTTGTGGGGAACTGGGCCACTTTGCGGCAGTCTGCCCACATCGTCCTGAACCCTTTCGCCCCAGCATGGCAACCCGAGCTCGAGGATGACCTCAACGCAGAGGCACCGCGGCCACCCGCAGCGCCAGGGAGACCCACACCCTCTGCACTTCACGTTGAGGACTCATCTAACCTTCCTACATCGAGTGACCCCGCCGGGTCCCGGATTACAAATGCCCCATTGGGGGACAACTCTCCTTCTGACGAAGAAAACCCATGGGATCCTCCAGCTTTGAACCTGGAAACCCCACTTGATTTGTCAAAAAACGGCTCCGGTCTGTGGTGAGTGGAGCGTCTCCACAGACCCCTGCAGAATCTCCTGCTAAACCGAAAGCTCCCACCAAGGTGAAGGAAGTGGAAACCACCGTTTATGTGGACGCAGTTTTACAACACTATAAAGGTGGTCCCCAACTACCCGTTAAGGCACTCATTGACTCCGGTTGCGGTCGCACTCTAATCAATGAGGCCACTTTTGCAGCACTCAAAATCAAATCCAAGGCTTTACCAGCCCCCGTCCAATTTGCCCAAATGGACGGAAGCCATTTCAAGGGGGGCCCAGTTGATCATTGCACTACAGGGGTGGTGATGGGTATTGGCTCCCACTGGGAGCAAATAGACTTTACCATAGCCCCTATCCGATTTGAAGTGGTCCTGGGAATTAACTGGATTAAAGGTCATAGTCCCAGTATAGACTGGGAGACGAACACTATCTCCTTTGCCAACCCCAAATGCAATCAGCACCGACAGCAAGTCGCGGTGCTGTCTCCACCCGCTCCAGCATTAACCTCCGATGTCCCATCACCGCCGTCCCTACCTGATGTATACCAGGACTTTGCGGATGTCTTTAACATTAAAGAATGTGATGCCTTACCCCCTCACCGGGCCACTGACTGTGCAATTGAGGTGGTGAAGGACTGCACATTAACCAAGAGTAAAATTTACCCTATGAGCGCTTCCGAGCGCACTGTACTATGGGACTTTTTGGACAAAAACCTTGCCAGAGGGTTCATTCGCCCATCGAATGCTCCCAACTCAGCCCCCGCATTTTTCGTCCGAAAAAAGGAGGGCGACCTGCACCTATGCATCGACTTCCGAAAGCTCAATGCAGTTACCCAAACCAACGCCTACCCTATACCGCTGATTTCAGATATTTTGGGGCAGTTGCAGGAGGGACGTATATTCTCCAAGTTGGACTTAGTAGAAGCCTACTACCGCGTCCGTATCCGCGAGGGAGACGAACCCCTCACTGCCTTCTCTAGCTGTTTTGGAATGTTTGAATTCCTTGTGATGCCTTTCGGGTTAAAAGGGGCCCCGGGGGTCTTCATGCAACTCATCAACGAAATCCTCCACGATTTACTGTACCGCGGGGTGGTGGTTTATTTAGATGACATTCTTATTTATTCAAAAACCATGGATGAGCATGTCGCTCTGGTCCGAGAAGTTCTGCAGCGCCTGCGCAATCACCAACTCTTTGCAAAGTTGGCTAAATGCGAATTTCATCAGAGCAAAATAACGTTCTTGGGATATATAATCTCCCACCATGGCCTTAGCATGGACCCGGCCAAGGTCCAATCCGTCCTCGATTGGACCCCTCCCTCCAAACGCAAACAAGTACAACAATTTCTAGGTTTTGCTAATTTCTATCGCGGGTTCATCCCTAACTTCACCCAAGTGGCGCTGCCCATCACCGACCTGCTGAAAACAAAGGGTAAAGGAAGCTCGGCTACGTTACCCTCCGCTAAGATACTGTGGACTGATCAATGCCAGGCCGCTTTTGTAGCCCTCAAACGCCTTTTCACTTCGGAGCCTGTGCTATGGCACCCAGACCCGAATCAAATGTTCATTGTGCAAGTCGATGCCTCTGACGTGGCTATGGGAGGGGCCCTTCTCCAAAGAGGACCAGATGGTCTCCTTCATCCTTGCGCTTACTTCTCAAAGAAGTTTGCGCACTCCCAATTGAACTGGCCCATTTGGGAGAAAGAAGCATCGGCCGTTCACCATGCACTTACTCTGTGGTGACAATTCCTGGAGGGGTCTAAAGTACCCTTTGAAGTCTGGACTGATCACAAAAATCTAGTTGCCCTCACGGGGACCCATAAATTGTCCGCAAAACAACAGCGTTGGGCGGATTTCTTTGCTCAGTTTCGTTTCGTCCTGAAGCATGTCCCTGGAAAACAAAACGTTCTCGCAGATGCTCTCTCCCGACTGCCTCAGTACCCGGTGAAACTCGATCGGCCAACAGACTCTTTATTTACGCCCGCGCAAAGAGAAGCCCTACCCGTGCTGGCTGTACAAACCCGATCCCAAACACTGCCCCCACAACGGAAGCACGCAGTGGCCGACGCGCCAACTCCTCCAACCCAACCGGCCGCCAAGCCGCCTGCAGTCAGCGCACCACCGCACGTAAGCGCTTCCCCCTCGTCGACCCCCATATCTGCTCCTGCTTCCACCGTAAAAAAGGGGGGGTTCCCGTCTCCGAGTCTTTCTTAAATTCCCTTCGGGTACAATGCCTAATGGAATGCTCCGCTCAAACCCTGCCTCCCGATGTAATCGAACAAGGAGGTTGTTGGTACAAAGACTCGAAATTATACGTGCCCAAAACGCTCCGAAAAGAAGTCTTACATTTGGCTCATGGAGTAAAAACAGCTGGACACTTTGGGTTCCTAAAGACCCTTCACATGTTGTGCAGGCAGTTCTGGTGGGGGGGAATGTGTTCTGACATTGACTCTTTCATTCGCAGCTGTCCTGTTTGCGCCACGGTCAAACGATCTCAAGGCAAACCCCCAGGACTACTGCAACCACTTGAAATACCCAGCAAACCCTGGGAAGTGATTGCTATGGATTTTATGACGGATCTCCCTCTCAGCGGGGGGAAAACTGTGTTATGGGTTATCACTGACTTATTTTCTAAGCAAATACTTTTGGTTCCATGTGCGGGGATCCCCTCCACTCAGAAGTTGGCTCGCCTCTTCGTGTCACATGTCTTTAGACTACATTCGTTTCTGCGTAAGATAATCTGCGACCGCGGAAGTAGTTTCGTTGCTAAGTTTTGGAAAGCTTTTCTCAAATTGGTGGGGGTGGAACAAGGGTTGTCTAGTGCATACCATCCCCAAACGGATGGTCAAACCGAACCTGTCAATGCTGTACTCGAATGTTATTTGCGCTGTTTGTCAATTACCACCAAGATGACTGGGTAGAACTGTTGCCTTTTGCAGAATATGCCTACAATAATGCTGTACATCAATCCACAGGTTTCAGCCCGTTTTATGCGGTGTATGGACAGGACTTCGGTCCTATCACCCCTGTAGAAGGATCAGAGGGGGAGGGGGATGCCGACATTGCCTCATGGGCTCACACCCTCCGTACAACATGGCCCTGGCTGATTAGCAACCTGGACCGAGCCAAGCGCAAATACAAGGCGCAGGCTGACAAGCATCGTTCCCCAAATATGGACCTGCAAGTGGGTGACCTGGTATACCTTTCCACCAAGAACCTGCGCTCCACCCGTCCTTGCCATAAGCTCAGTGCTAGATACATTGGCCCGTTTCCCATCACCCGCCTCATAAATCCTGTCACGGTGGAACTGTCTCTCCCCAAAACTCTGAGGCGTGTGCACCCCGTTTTCCATGTCAGCCTTCTAAAGCCCCATGTTGCTTCCCCACAATGGCACCCGGAGCTGCCTCCTGAACAACCCATAATGGGGGGGGGGGAGGAACATTTCAAAGTCTCCAAAATCCTGGATTCCCGCATACACCATGGGGCCTTGCAATACCTGATCCGCTGGAAACATTTCCCCCCGCCTATGACGAGTGGGTTCGCGCGCGGGATGTCTCCGCCCCCAAACTCATCAACGCCTTTCACGATGCCTACCCGGACAGACCAGCCCCCTTGCCGGATGGGAGGGGGACTTAAGGGGAGCAGGATGTCAGGCTGTTATCTCGGTTTAGATGTTTCCTTTCATTTCTCTGCTGAACCGTCCAGACTCAAGGACGGCTACACATACCAAAGCCTGGGAACGCCACTCCTGGGAAATAATGCTCTGTTTATGCTTTGTAATCTCCCGCCGTTTCTCTGCCTTATATTTCCAAATAACGGGCAAGACAAGCCATAGCTGTCATCTTGCCTTCCATGCACTGTATTGCCTATTTGACCAGTAAAGCCATCTGCTTGGAATCTGATTGTCTCTGTGGTGATTTCTGGTTGATGGGTCAAGAGCTCACAGCCCCCTCTATATCATGCTGGAAAAGGAGGGGGAAAGCATGGGGGAGGGGGAGGGAGAACCTCTAGGCATTTTGAGCTTCAGAAATCCTCTCTGCAGCAGGCCTGCACGCGCACAGTATCCATGTGGCCCTGCACAGGTACCACAACGATGAACAGATATGTCATGTTGTAAACCATTCCTGTCACTTTCACTAGGGCTGTATCCACACATCTTTGGATATTGTTGCTATTGTTGCTGAGGAGTGGGTCCACTATAGCAGAAGACATCCTTTCCCGGGCCCCTGTTTCTTGCCACCTCTAGACAGGCAGCAGGAGAAGAAGAAGAAGAGGACGACGAGGAGGAGGTTGTTATATGCCGACTTCTCTCTACCACTTAAGGAAGAATCAAACCGGCTTACAATCACCTTCCCTTCCCCTCCCCACAACCAACACCCTGTGAAGTGGGTGAGGCTGAGAGAGAGTGACTTGCCCAAGGTCACCCAGCTGGCTTTGTAAGTAGGAGTGGGGAAACAAATCCAGTTCACCAGATTAGCATCTGCCGCTCATGTGGAGGAGTGGGGAATCAAACCTGGTTCTCCAGATCAGACTCCACCACTGCTCTTACCACTACACCACGCTGGTGTAGGGTTGCCAGGTCCCCCCTCTCCATCGGCAGGAGGTTTTGGGGGGGTGTGGCTGGGGCAATCACGCTCATGCAATCCCTGCTCCAGAGAAGTCCAGTGGATTGGCGGGCAGTTGCCCAGTGAAACCACCCACCTGGCAACCCTAGGGGGAAGCGGGAGGGATCTGGCATTGTACCAATGTGGGATGTCACTTTCAGCATGAAACTGGAGTTTGAGGTGAATCCTAGAGCATCACCCCGATGCAATGACATGCCTTCTGGTTTCTCTCCAGAAGTGATGTTGTGCATTGCCACAATGCCAAGTAGTTTGTGTTCCTCCTCCAAATTCTCCTGCTGGGGTAGGAAACCCTAACTGCCACACTATAGCAATCCTGTGCAACTGAATTGACTTGTCCACACAGAAAAATCCAGTTTTGAATCATTGCTATGGCTCAATACCCAGTGCTCCATGGAAGCAGCCTTTGCCCATGAGTGACTGAATAATGGCTGAATAATTCCCTTTTTGAATACCTCCTCAGATATAAAACCCAGACCACACACAATTCTATACTGAATTATAATTTTACCATAACCACAATAAAAAGATCCTAAATTAAATCTAGACATACAGTATAATTAATCTGGAGCAGCCTCCTCTGGCTCCATGAGAATGAGTTCAATCTAAACCGTGCCCTCGGTTTTTCAGGGCAGCTGGAGGACAGGCAAAACCTGAAACTTAATCACCCAAACGGCACAGAAGTTAACAAGCTCGGCAGTGGCGGATGAATAAATCAAGCTCTTCGAAAACAGCTGTTCCTTGAGATCAGAATTCGCAGAGGATAGAACTGAGAGCTGATATATAGAATGTAGGCCAGAATCCTTCCTTGTTTTGTGAGAGGCAAATGTTATCACTTAGATAATTTCATCATTCTAAGAAAGGCTGTTCTGATTTAAAAAATACATAGTAACGCTTTCTACATCTTTGGGGCAGAATAGCCTAGCTATTCCTAGCTTTACCAGCAAATGTTCAATGGAATTGGATCAGGAAAGTCCTGTGTGCTTGGCCAATGCAGTGGACAGAATGCAAGTCAAAGAAAGAGTCACAGAGTACACAGGATGGGTCTGGGGTCCCCACCCTGTGCCATATGAACACAGTCACATGAGCTGTGGGTTCTCCTCAAGTCCTATGTGTATGGTACCTGATATGGATCTGGGTAAAGCTCACAAGAAGAAGGGGCTTCAGTAGGGTTGGCAACCTCCCAGTGGTGGCTGGAGATCTCAACGGATTACAACTGATCTCCAGGTGACAGAGATCAGTTTACCCGGAGAAAATGGCCACTTTGGAAGATGGAGTCTATGGCATTATACCCCATTGAAGCCCCTCCCCAAACCCCACCCTCCTCAGGCTCCACCCCTAAAATCTCCAGGTATTTTTCAACCTGGAGCTGATAACCCTAGGCTTCAGCCTTCTCCCTGTGTTTATTTCCCAACCTGGAAAAATCCCAGGGAGGTATTATTAGCCTGTTGGCGGAAAACCCATACATATCTCTGGAACCTTATGGGGTTAATTATAGCTCATGGTTGGAGCTATAATTAAAAACATCCTGATTTAACAAATCTCATCAGTGTGCATAGAAAGTAACTTTTTAAAGTTTTTTATGTTTCAGATGTAAGTTCTCTTTTTTAAAAAAAAATCTGGTTTAAAAAGGAAACCTAAACTTAGCTCAGCCATGCAAATCTCTTCAAACTGAACTCACGACCCTGTTAGAAACTTATGAAAAGCTGCTTTTCTTTATAAAGAACAAACTGTAGGGATAAAACCTTCATCAATCCTAGTACAGCAAATACTTACTTGATGGCCTGAGACAAGGGATCTGGAACTGCCAAGTCATCGCAGACGTTGCCCACAAATGGATGATCCTTTTTTCCTGATTTACTCAGTCACTACTTTCAGACCTTGCTTTTGGTTGAGAATATTTACTATTGAGAGTGAAGAAGGACAGTTATATGACAAAGAAGGAGGAATGGAGTAAAGGGACACTAGAAATGTGGATTTAGTTTAGAATGCAAAAAGCACCTGTCTCCAAAACCTGTCATGGCTGCCAGTTGTAAAAAAGACCCCCACCTAGGGTCATGAACAGTAAAATATGCAACGTATTGCACATTATTTTCTAAACTAATAAAAGTGTTAAGCTAAATAAATTAAGAATTATGATTATCCTTGGAGGCTGTAGAAAGACACTATTCAGTTTTAAATCAGTATGTTTGGGTGAGTGATAGCAACAAATTAATTTGCACTTTGATTTAGGGACTGCCTAAATAATAAAGAGAAACATGATTTAAATAATTTTGATTAAAATTAATCATTATGTCTTCAATCAAAATGCAAGTTATTGTGACATCTGAATTGGTGTGTGTGTTAACACACTGGATTTTCTTTCCTAGCAACCAGGATTCTAAATCATAGAAGCAGCAAAATCCAGCTTCTTAGGAAACCTGAAATTCAGACATAACATGGTGTCTTTTTAGTGGTAGAGGCAGGCTATGATGGAAAAACTGACCTGAAGTTTATGGCTAAATCCCAGATCTTATATACTTAATTTCCTATTATGGGGGGGGGGGGTTAGAAAATTAGTTTAGAAAATAATGTGCAATACATTGCATATTTTACTGCTCATGACCCTAAGTGGGGGTCTTTTTTTTTACAACTTACAATTTAGGGTTGCCAGGCCCCTCTTTGCCACTAGCGGGAGATTTTTGGGGCAGAGCCTGAGGATGGTGGGGTTTGGGGAGGGGAGGGACTTCAATGCCATAGAGTCCAATTGCCAAAGTGGCCATTTTCTCCAGGTGAACTGATCTCTGTCTCCTGAAGATCAGTTGTAATAGCAGATCTCCAGCTACTACCTGGAGGCTGGCAACCCTAGTAGAGGTCCTGTGATATTGGAGTCAAATGAAATCATCTTACTTGCTAGTTTCATGACTCAAGAAACTAAGCTCCTTTGCCAGTATTTGTCTGTGGTTAACTGTTGACCGAGACTGTGCTGACATCCTGATTAACTCAAAAACAATGGCTGAATATTTGCTTACAATTGTGTTGGGACTCAGGAGATAATTTTTTGCCCTTAACTTAGAAAGGATATCAGTTTGCTCTCTTTAAGGTGTTAGACATTGCCTTAAGAATCACAAAAGACTTGAAGGGTTTTTTGTCTTTTGCTGTTACAAACATTGACCATTCTTTTTGTAGTTGGAATCTGAAGCAATCTCAGCTAAGGTGTTTGCTTTTAAGATGAACTGTCTTGCAAAAGGGTGCCTCTCTTTACATTTTAACAAATTTTAGCTGGCCATTGATTTCCTTGGGAGACTCAGAGTCTGATCCATATTGCTTTTTCCCATGGCCTTTTTGCACTGGTGCTCTGGGTATAAAAGTGAGAGGTGCCCTGTTCTGCCCACATTTCTGTTATGGGGCAACCTCAGGCTCTAGACAACTATAGAGGAGCTGGCATAACATAAACAGTGTCTTCTGTCTCCCAATGTGGAGGTTTCTTATATGTTTATCACAGAATAGTGCTTATGTCAGCAGGATGTAGATCTAACAGATCAACCCTTTACAGCAAAACAATTCCATGGAGTGAAAAACCCATGTAATCATTTTGTAATTATTCCTAACACTATGGCCAAACTTGGTGCAATAGATACACAACTTTGTGAAGTATTAATGAAAATTAAAGTTGCCTCTGAAAGGTTACCTAAAACAAAATTTGAAGTGAATTTGGGGTTTTCTTCAGGTGAAAAGGACTCTTGCGGCATCTTAAATACTGATAAGTTTTTGTCTTCTTTTTCTTTATTTAAGTTGCCACCAGGCTCGTGTTTATTTTTGTTACAGGGGACTAACACTGCTCATCTACTGACATTATCTCCTCAAGGAACCCTCTCAGAAAAGTGAAAAGAGAATTTCAGTAAGGGGAATGAAATCCCTTTACGGAATTCTACGTGTTCCACAAACGATTCAACAGCTCATTTCATACAGCAGAATTTCTGTTTCATCATGGAGTATGGTGTACATGAAATGGTTGCTATTGTTGCTATTGCCCATTTTTATCTACCAGGACAAATCCCTTCTGAACAGAAAAAGGAACATTTTAACAATACTAGCTTGGTCTTGTGCCAGCATTGCTGCTTGTGCTACTATAGAGATTTGTTAGGAATATGGGTGAGATGCTGAATTAATGAGCTCCTTCAGAGAGTGCCAAAAAATTAATTTAGACCTGCCTACCCACACAGCATGCAAACTGCTATTCTTCATTGAGATGGAGTAATTGCCTATTCTGTGGTTTGATTTTTAGCTATTGCGCAACAAATACGTGCATTCAATGGGAAGCAGGGCTAGCATATCATTTTGTAATCTTTTCACATTGTTCTTTTAAACAACCTTTGCAGGAGGGCAGAGAAAGCCAGAGGTTTTGCAGAAGGGCAGCACATTCCATCGCTTCTTTTCAGCATGCTCTATTTATCAGGGATCTCCAACCCACAGGCACTTTTGGAATGTAGAGAACAGGTAAGGGGTGCCACAAAAAAATGACTGCCATAGTGGGGAGACTGGAACCGCTAATAAACTCCACGCAGTTCCAAAAATTTCAAGAGGTTCCATGCTTCCATGATGAATGCAGCTGTTTTAGGATGGGTGCTCCCTCCAGACTCAAAGGTGATGCCTCCTGGCCTATTCTGAAACACCTCCTACTCCAATGAAGTGGAGGAAAGTTGGGAATAGTTCTTTCATTTGGGTAAGGAGCAAGTGGGCATCTAGAATAGGGTTGCCAGGTCCCTCTTCGCCACCAGCAGGTTTTTGGAGCCTGAGGAGGGCAGGGTTTGGGGACGGGAGGGACTTCAATGCCATTGAGTCCAATGGCCAAAGCTGCCATTTTCTCCAGGTGAACTGATCTCTATCGGCTGGAGATCAGTTGTAATAGCAGGAGATCTCTAGCTAATACCTGGAGGTTGGCAACCCTAATCTAGAAACACATTGGCAAGCACTAAGGAGATAGCAAGCTCTGCCTTTCAGGACAAATAAGACCTTTACAGGAATTAAAGAGAAAATCCAGCAGCACCTTAAATACTAACCAAATCTACTACAGCATACGCATTTGTCAATCAGAACACACTTCATCAGATGTGTGAAGTGTACCTTCATAGCAGTTATTTATGCTTAAAGTTATAAACAACAGTAGGGTAAAATTGTAGTAGGGTATTACAAAGAGAGGCCAGTTTAAAACAATAACTGATCAAAGAGAAATCCTTGCCCAACCAGAGAGGGCAAAGACAAATCCTAACTGTGGAAGATGGCCAGGGAAGGATTCCAATCTAATCAAGGACCATGCAGTGGAAAACAGGATAAGCAGATCTAACTAACACCAGTAAAGGGTGGGTCATACTGAGGGAATTGTATCTTCAACCAGTTTAGTCCATTCCTCACAATAGCCAAGATTCTGAAAGGTATGACATCAAAATAACCCACACAGAATCCATTTTATTACCTTCGCTTGTCTTGCTTCTCTTGATCTTCTACAGTGACTGATAAGTTTAACCAATTTAAGATGTACTGTGCTGTGCTGCCCATTTTCTCAAGCGGCAGGAAGTTCTGGGGGCAAACATTTTGCAGAGGGCTGCCTTACAAAGTAAAAGGTTCTTGAGACTTACCATGCTTTTGTACTACCTATTTACAAACTAAGCAAGAAAGCACCCACATGGACCAATACTAAGCTTGAAAGCAGTACCTTTCCCCCCAAATGCAAACTTCAGACTTTCACAGAACGCCCCCCCCCCCCATTCCTCCTTGCTGATCTGCTTCCAGTGGACAGCAATACAAGATTAACATGTCCTTTTTTTGCTATTCTGTAACTGTCAAATTAAAAAGCCAGCGTAGTGTAGTGGTTAAGAGCGGGGGACTCTAATCTGGAGGACCTGGTTCAATTCCTCACTCCTCCACATGAAGCCTGCTGGGTGACTTTGGGCTAGCCGCAGCTCTCTCAGAACTCTCTTAGCCCACACAGAGGAAGGCAGTGGCAAACCACCTCTGAACATCTCATGCCTCGAAAACCCTACGGGGTTGTCATAAGTCAGCTGTGACTTGACAGCACACACACACACAACTGCCAAATTCTCTAAGACTTACCTAAGCAGGCATGACAATCATGTGTCCAGTAACTAGTAGCCATTGGCAAACAAATGCTATCGACACATAGTTTTGCAAGTATCTTGGACACATTTAATTCTTTGATTATTATCCTGCCCCTCCCCAGCAACATGAAGCTGCCTTATACTTAATGAGACCATTGGTCCATCAAAATCAGTATTGTTCACTCAGAAATAGGGTCTCAGCTGGAGATATTTCACATCACATCCTTCACTGAAGATTCTGGGGATTGAACCTGAGACCTTCTGCATGACAAGCGGATGCTCTCCCGCTGAGCCACATCCCTTTCCCATCAGTGCTTAGAGAAGAGCATATTTAGTTGGGGAGGGGCTGTGGCTCAGTGGAAAAGACTCCGCTTTGCATTCAGAAGGTCCTAGGTTCAATCCCCAGCTTTCCCAGTCAAAAGGACCAGGAAGTAGGTGTTGTGAAAGATCTCAGCCTGAGTCCCTGGAGAGCTGCTGCCAGTCTGAGTACTCAGGACTGACCTTGATGGACCAATGGTTTGATTCAGTATAAGGCAGCTTTGTGCATGTTCATCTGTGTGGTTATTAATCCAAACAAAAACCAAGATCCAAAGAAGAAGAAGAAAGGCTTAATTCAAAACTTTAGCCAACATCTGTTTGCTTTTGCCAGGCCAGGTTTTCCTGAAACCAAAAGGTATTCCTTTCCTACCTGCAGAATCTCGTGAACAATTCTCAGCCTTACAATTTATGTCTGTTCCTATCTGCAAGGGATGAGAAAATAGGATCAAACAACAGTGCTGAAATGGAACAGAATATTCTTTTTGCCCAAGCTTTATAGAAAAGTTAGGGATTGCTTTACACTTAAAAAAAAACTTGAATTAACAATTTTGGAAGTTGTCATTCTAATCATTGGAACCCTTTCTTATTTCTGGAAGCACAAGGTGTCCCATCAAAGCACTGGAACAAATTACACACAATACTTAATTGCTCAGATCTGCTCAAGATGAACTCCTGGTATTTTCATGTTTTCATGTATAACTTCATCATTTTCTCTTGGTTACAAATGCCGGTAAAGTAATTACTCTCAGGACTTCATAATTTTTTATTCCTAAACTGCTATTCAGTTTCACATCCTAGCGTCATTATTACAAAAATGCATTACTTTCAGATTTGATTTTGCCTGCGGTTTTTTAGTTCTGATTCACTTTTGGTCATATTGTATTTCTGCTAAGACTCAAGGATGCTTGGGCTTCCTAACCATAACATGCTTATACATGCATCAAATGTCACCCCTTGGGTATTGAATTTTAAAAGAGCTTAATTTATTGCTAGGAAGCTACTGCAAAAGAGCTGCTAGAGGAAAGAATCTATGAGTAAAGTAATTTGAACCTATCCCTAGCATAAGACCTACAGTTGTTTCCTGCAGAAGCCTTACTGAATCAGATCAATGGTTCATCCAATCCAGAATCCTGTTTCCATCCGGATGTTCCTTGTGGTCAAACAGATGTTCCTGAGAATCCTGCAGTTAGAATCTGAAGGCAAGAACTGTTTTCCACTCCCCCCCCCCAGCAACTGTTTAATGGCACACAGATTCTGAACATGGAGGTCCTATTTAGTCATACTGCCCAACAGCTGTTGATAAAGCCACCTTCTTTTGTCTAATTGCCCTTCAAAACCACCTAAACTATTGACAATAGCTCTATCCTGTGGTCACATCTTCCTTAGTCCAAACATGCAATGTGGGGCCCACTTCTTAACTCTTTACCTTATGTATGCACATAGTGGTTATGCCCTGGTGCAACCCACCTCAAACAATGTTGAGCCCAACTGTGGTTCCATGTTTGAACGCCATTTATTAAGTGAGGTCCTCCCTGGATGGCCCAGGGTAGCTCAATCTCATCCTGTCTTGGAAGCTAAGCAGGGGCGGCCCTTGTTAGTACTTGGATGGGAAGTCTAGGGTTGCTATACAGAGGAAGGCAATGGCAAACCACCTCTGAAGGTCTTTTGCCTTGAAAACCCTGCAGGGTTGCTGTAAGTCAGCTGCAACTTAACGGGAACTTTCCACCACCATTAAGAGACAAACCCATCAGATATTAAGCATTATTGTAAAATGAGTACAGTACACTGCTCTATAATGAATGAAGCAAATAGGAATATTAACAATTTCTCTGCAGAGGATGGCTGGGATAAGCCTTTCTTCTACTTCTGCAGCACCCTCTTTCATTGCAGGTATGGTCCTCTGCTGTGGAGCATGTTCCTCGGGCATTGGGCACTTCCATTTATGCAATACCACTGTCTTTCAACAAGGTAAAAAATACCCAGCATCAAAGGAATGCATTCTACAGCAGACACCCACCTCCACAACAAACAAAGAGGGGCCTAAGTGGAAGGCAAAGGATCTGAGTCAATTCCATGACAAGAAATGAGGACAAACATTGGGGCAACAAAAAAATATTGGCAAGTGTAATAGGAATGAAAAGCATTTTGGGGGCTGTGTGTGGCATTCTCAGGTGAATTTTGTTATTGGATCTTACAGGCAACAAGAAAGACTTTCTGCATGCATTCATACATATGCACTTCCACGGGACTGTTGGGATTTTTAAGTGCAGTGACCTCACGGGACACTTAAGGCCCCTTGCAAAGTTCACCTGCATTTAGGTAGATGCCTGCCAGATGACATAAACATTTGTGTTAGGAATAGAATGCAGGAAAGCTTATTTGGAGGATGGCTGAATCCACCCCAGTATCAGTAAATTTCCCTGAAGATTTTGCCCAAATTGTCCCCCACCCCACTCTAATCGTAGTGCTTCTTCTTTCCAGAAGTTCATAGCCTCTGTACTGCCTACAACGTGCTTTTGATTTACATTGTATCAGAGGTGGTGGGACATCTCATCATCCTGAGCCCAGTTCCCACTGAGACAGTGCTTGGGGCTAGACCATTCCAAAATTTTATGTGACTCTTCCTTAAAAAAACAATTCTGTCCACACAGAAAACAGGCGTGGTAGGGAGAAGGCTGACCTCCTTTAGGGTTTGCAAAGAGGGGTATTTGGTCATACAACCTCTGACACCAGTGGTGTAGTCCAAAAACAGGGTTGGCATTTCTGCAAAAAAACAAAAAAACCACATACACAAAGCACCAGGCCTCAATACTTTGAATGTCATTTCCATGGGAAATTAGGGAGTGAGAGATAGTGACTTCAAAGGTTTTGGTACAGGATTGAAGTAGGATTTGTAATTAGATTTTGCAGGTTGAAATCCAGAAGGAAACCACTCTAGAATTAACAAGTCTTATGACACAATTTAGTCCCAAGACTGCAGCTTTTAAGAGCCGTTAACAAACTTCCTCTACTAAGAACTGGTAGTATGGCCCAAAACTGAACTATTACAATGTTTCTGTTCTTACACAGTGCTTGAAGATATGTCAATGGGCTTAGGGAAATGGCTGGGCAGTTTATTGCTGGCTTTATATAATCAGAAGCTCATAATGCTATAAGGCTTGCAAACTCTGCAAAGGAAAGATATGTTTGCCATTGATTCACAGCTCCAAAGACGCATTGAATCTCTTTCCATTAAATCCACTGAAAGGCCAGTCTCAGTTTCTCAAAGCATCTTTCAAGACTCAGGTTTTAAAGATCTCAGGGCTTCTCTTGTAAGATGGCCCTTATTCAAGACAAATATTAGCTGATTTGTTCAAGCAAAGCCTAGACAAACATTGTACAAGAGCAGAAATGTACATTTTAGGCCATCACCTACTTTCCATTATGTTCCTATAGCCCCAGGGTAATCTTATTTTAAATGGTTTTGCCAGATAGTTCAGATTTTTCCATGGGACAAAGTATGTGAGTTACTTTAACATCCAGTGCAACTCTAAGTCAGGGGATAATTGATGCTTAAGTCAAGCAGAAATCCACTAGCCAACTATTGGAATCACAAACTGAGACATAGCCTTCAATCTTCCTACACAAAATATATGTTATAAGAAGTTCAAGCCATCTGCTTATGTTCAAGTTGATAAACCATCCAAACACCACACAGTGGCTGCAGATAGAACTATGTACCTACAATGATTCTGTTGAAACACAGCTGAACTACTTATTACTCCATTATGTAGTTACCACCAACCCACATCCTTTGGTAACACTCTATCAAAGCAGAAATGTGGCAATGACGTGCAATCACAATCTACACTCCACATCTTTGGCTGCTGCTTCTGTGGTGTGCAAAAGATATCATTACATGTACTTTAATACCTTACTGGGAAGAGATATGGCTAGGCTGTGAGCTTGCATTCAAAGTAAGGTATTGTTTGCCTCACAGAAAAGCTGCAATATGGTACTGGCCATCAGCAAAGAGTTCCAGCTAGCATTTAAAAAACAACAACAACCAAGCAGATAGGTTGTAAATTGTGAGCAATGCCTGGTGAAAACTCAAAGCCAGGGAAGTTCTCAGTATGGATTCCCAGCAGCCAGATTGATTTGCTACTACATGTTGCCCTTTTTCTCCCAGTCCACATTAATGGCAGAAGTAATAATACAAAAAGGGGAAATCATATTTGCATAACACATACAGGGTTACCAAATTCAGCCTGCCATTGTAATAGAATTTGGGTTACCCTGGAGTGTAGTAGTAATAGTTCTTTTTTAAATGAAGAGCACAAACTGTCCTGATTATTCACAGTGGGTAGCCGTGTTAGTCTGTCTGCAATAGTAGAAAAGGGCAAGAGTTGTGGCTCACGAAAGCTCATACCCTACCAGAAAATATTTTTGTTAGTCTTTAAGGTGCTACTGGACTCTTGCCCCTTTCTGTCCTGATTATGGATGTTGCATTTAAATGAAATGTGGGGGTTGGGTTGAAAAGAGTCCTAAAATTGTACTGTGGGCCAAGGGCTATGCTTACCATTTATTTTTCTTTTCTTTCCTAAAACCATTAGAATACCGGATATTGTGATACTAAGCAAGAAGAGCCCAGGTTATTGTTAGCAATCAAAGCTTTCTGCGTAAGGATGCTTAAAACTGACAGTGGCACAGTCTCTCCAACCAAAGCCAAGTGTCAGATCATACACAGATTTATTTCAATGGTGTGTAAATCCCAGGGCCTCTATTATAGAGAAAACCCAATTCGTTAGAGGCTGCAAAGAATGAGAAAGAACCACTGTCCATCTTGTAAAGCAAAAAGGGTCATTTCCATGAGAAGGAATAAATATGACCCACAAGAAAAAGGAATTGCAATTATAAGTTGCCATTCACTTGCCCGCACCACTCAGCTTTGTTCCATTTTAAAAAAACATGCACTTGGGTGCTTAAAAATGTATTTTAATCTCGCTTTTCCATGGATACAAATAATATCCTCTATTACAAAAGAGAGAGAGAGAGAGAGAGAGAGAGAGAGAGAGAGAGAGAGAGAGAGAGAGAGAGAGAGAGAGAGAGAGAGAGAGAGAGAGAGGAGGTAAGAGGTACATGTCTTTTACAGTGAACAAAAATATGTCATACAAACAAACCCCCCCTCCTCAACACAGCTGCATTATTCTGCAGGGAAGAGGGTTTTTTAAATATAAAAATCACTCTTTTTTTCAGCATTAAATTGAAAAGCCCTTGTCTCAAAACCACTGGATTGTAAAGGCCTAGCTGTTTTGTCTGTTGCATGCAGACCAAACGTGTCTTAGCTGTGCATCACTCTGTTCCTGCCATTTCAATTACATACACGATTGAAGAAAAATTTGCTTGGTGTCAACGATGCCCATTCGGAGATGAATAATTAACAGGGATGCAGAAAAATGTTATGGCTGCCATAGGATAAAAAGGGTCAAGACAACACTTGTTCTATGGATTGCGGGTGTGATTTTGGGACACGTCTATAGGGTTACCTTTCCAGCTTGTGAGCATCCTTCTTCCTCTCTTCTTCCACAAAATCCCCCCCCCCTTTCATCATTTAACTATGGTGCAGTGGTACATCTGAATCACCTTCGACCATGGTTAATATTTAACAGGTTCATTGGCAACCAGAATGGGCAAGAAGGAAGACTGCGAAATACTACATTTCAGAGTCAGGGAAGTTTTCATCTGCACTGGACCGCAATGAACTCCTATACACTTTAAAAAGTTACCTTCCTTTTTGGAAAGGGAGGAAGACAGGAATGTCAGGTTTTCTTTTTGTGAGATTTCAATGTTTTATTTCTGTCACTAGATGCTGCTACAGGGCTGTTCTAGTCGCGGGATACAAGCATTACCTTTTAGCACAAAGAGAAAGCCCTAGAAAATTGCTGGTCCTTAATTCATTGTTGATGACAGGTTTAAACTCTCCAGTTCCACAGGATCAGATAGCACTACTTTGCACAGCCATGCAACCCAACAGAGAAGCCAGAACCTCAATAGCACTTAAGAAGGCATTCATCTAAGACAGCTACCCTAAAGTATAGCAGGACATTTTATCAACCATGTTGGTTTCAAATCAACCAAATGTCCACAGGGCATGCAGATAACAGGGTAAAAAAATCACAGTACTAGTCTTTCATCATCTGACTGTTTTAGTGATATAAATTGACAATGCAGATTTGGAGGTCTTGAAAAGTACAGATGGGGAAAAAATCCAGCAAGCAACTGAAATAGAATGCATAATGCAAAGGTTCCCAAGGATCTGCATGCACTATAGAACTTTGTGTGAACAATAGATAATTCCTTTCTTTTCGGGTGGGGGGGAGCAGTGTCTCCACTACACATGCAGAACAGCTGCAACACTGAAGAAAAAATTGGCAGTTCCTTCACATGCAAGAATCCAGGTGCCTATCAGATACTCCATATAGGCACCAAATTAAATGTGCCGCTGAGGTTGGCGGTGTTTCCTTGTACCAGCAACTAAGGCCTTTTAATTCTTGGTTTTTGGGGTTTTTTTTACAATTACTTCTTTAATTATTAGGACCTGCATTTGAAAATTCAGAATGTGAATAAAATATGCTGAATGTAAAAACAAAAAAAAATTACATTTAATTTCATTATCATTCCAGTTTACTTTATAGATCGTAAGTCTACAGAATGGGTCCTTCTTTTTTGCTTTTACAATTGCACACCACTTAAGTTTCCTATGGTTTTTTAATATTATGATCATCTGGTACATACATATGTAAGTAGTTAATAGCAGTTTTTCTAGGGCACCTTTTCAGTTGCTCCAATGGCAAATGAAGTAACTAATGGTTAAAAAAAATAACCATAGAGGCCATAAGACATACCCTTGTCAAAAGCCCTAAATGTAGCTAAATGATTTGGGTAAACAGGAAAAAATACGGCATCAAGTGCAGCCTTTTTTTTGGGGGGGGGGGTAACTGATGGTTGTATATATGTTTCAAATACAGGACATCATGATTGCATGCAAACAGCCATGCCTTGACTAATGCCTTGTGTATCATTTTTAAAACAGGGAAGCACACATACATAAAGTTTTATAGCTTCTATTTACACACACTTTGATAGAAATAGAAACATGAATTCATGACAAGACTCAAAACAGGAGCAGAAAAAAATGAATTTCTCAGCAATTTATACTAATGGCTGTACTGTTTACTGATAATCATTCTGTGAGAAAGCTTGTAAACAATGAAGATATACATTTATACAATTTACAGTCTCAGAAGGAAATAAATTTCTGGTTTATCATCATCACTTGGCTTCGTTTCCAGAAGAGAGTCATCTGTATAAAACCGGTCATTGTACCCATAATGTAAAGATGTACATGCACCTTCAGGGACACCTCGACCTTCCAGATCTTCTGCACTGAAGTTGTTCAGATAGCTTGCTATGTAAGAGCCAGTGGAATGCCTATTGATCATGTGCGGAGATACAGAGGGCTTATTTCTAAGTACTACCCCTGTTGCATTGCTGCTAGCATTGGAAAGTTTTTGTTTGTTGGCTTCTTGCCGTTCCTTGGCACGACTGGCAATGTTACGCACTCTGCTCTGACTCCTAGATGACAGCTTTCGGACCAACATTTTAGGACAATCATCATTCTGCTTAGAACAAAATGACTGGCAACCATCTTCCTGGTCAAAAGACAACAGTTTTCGCAGCTGCTCAGTCAGAGAATCCGAAGACTCTGGTCTCTTTGCCTTTAGAGCTGCCACCATCTTGTCTCTCATGCCGGATGTAATAAAACCTCTACTAATGTACTTGTACTTGCTTTCAAAATTGCAGGATATATCTTCTGAGGTTAAGTCCCCAAGACTCTTGGATTTGCAAGGGCTTGGCTGTTTTTGAGCTGTGGGAGTAGTATAAGGTAAAGCATTCCGAGACATAGGAGTGGAGTCCATGTTAGGTCTTTGACAGATGTCTAAGGAGTCGTTTTGTGTATCTGGCATTTGCAAATAATTATTGTACATAAGAGCAACACTTTGATATTCTGAAGGAGGGAAATGTTGACTGTTCTCACTCCTAAACTTGAAATCCTCACCTAAGTGAGCACTGCAGAGGTCCTCACTGCTTATATTCTGACCAAGTCTCTCTTTGTAAGTTACAATGTCCTGATTAGACTTGAGTTTCAAAGGAGAAGCAAGCTGGCTCATATCTTCTCTCTTATATTCATATGTAGTTATCAAGAGATCTTGTAGTCCCCCATCAACTTCCATTAGACTACTCCCTGTAGAATTCATGCATGTAAAAGGGACAACTATTGTGTCCTCCAAGTCTGAGCTGTCAGAAAGGCAGGAGGTGCTATTACCAAGAGATTCCCAGTTTGTCCCACATTTCCTTTTGGGGTTTGCTTTCAGTGCACCAGCGGGTGGAATGCCAGAAAGCACCGCACAAGTGTCTTCTACACAGTGTGCGTTGTCCTTATAAGCCAGCTTGCCCACTGCTTTGTGGTTGGAAGATGGAGAAAGAGAAGCCTCGTGGATAATTGTAAAGAGAGAACATTCTGTTGTTTCCGGGCTGGGGAATGAAGTCATTCCTGGGCTTAAATATGATGGAACATCAGCGGTTTTACTGGGAGCCTTGGGGTCAAAAGTTGTCTTTGGATCACTTGGTAATATAGGTGATAGAAATACAGACTTCATACTACCCATCTTTTTGTTTGTTCCAGGAGAGCTTGAACCAACTGTTAAATTAGTTTGTTTATCTGCACCATCAAACTGTTCTATCAAAGCTGAGACAGAACTACCCACATCGCTCTCGTTAGTCAAAGAGACCTCATTAATGAGATATGAAATGTCACCATCTTGTACGGCTTTGGTGGAATGAAAGTCATTGACATAATCACATGTAGCTGCAGATGCACTGGCTAAACTACTTATAGCGCTATTCACAACTATATGAGACTTATCAGTATCCTGAGCTCCTTGAGGAACAAGAATTCCTGATATGGACTTATTCTCTTCTTTGTATAATATAGTGTCCTTAGATGTCTTCTGAGTCATACAATGTGTGTCTTCATTTTTTTCTTTCTCAAGTTCCTCCTTTGGACGAACAGTCTCACTGGAAATATTACTTTTCCAATACTCAGTGGAGAAATAGGTTTCAGCTATTCCAATTGCAAAGTCTATGCATGCTGGTTTTTCAAATAAAGGGGAAGTTGCACAGTCGCCAGTCTTGGGAGCTTCCTCCTTAAGTGGAGATGCAAACTTTGTAAAAGATGAAACTTTCTCAACGCAAGAAGAGACTGCTTCTTTTACATTCATTTGATCTTTGCTTGCATTATTTTTACTTTCTGCTGAATGAAATAAACAAAAAATTGGTTAAAAGAAATGCTCTCTCTCTCTCTTTTAGCCATTTAAAACTGTTTTGCCTTGAGACAAACAAATGGAGAATGTAAAATTAGTCACAATACGTGAAAGGACTTAATTATGGGGTTGTGCAAGTTTAGTACAAATTATCCAAGTGATATGAAGAAATGGGAAAAATAATAGTTGCAGGCACTTCATTGAAGCTTTTCTTTAATGCTCTATTACATCAAGGGCATGATGTAATATTTGTTGTAAAGAATGTCAATGAGGTACCATAGTTTGGACATGTGGCATTACCTTCAGCTGTTTTCCTATTCAGATTTGTACTATAAAGAAGCATGGCAAACAAAGATAGAACAAAACAACTCTGTTAAAACACCATCTGCAAACAAGAGGTATGCTTCAGTTACATATCTGATAGATGGACACCATGCATTATTTAGGGGAGGGGCTGTGGCTCAGTGGTAGAGTTTCTGCTTTGCATGCAGAAGGTCCCAGGTTCAATCCCAGGCATCTCCAGTTAAAGGGACTAGGCAAGTAGGTGAAGTGAAAGACCCCTGCCTGAGACCCTGGAGAGCCGCTGCCGGTCTGAGTAGACAATACTGACTTTGATGGACCAAGGGTCTGATTCAGTATAAGGCAGCTTCATGTGTATGGCCTTGGATCTGTAACACCCTTTTAAAAAAAAGCTCCTGGTTTTCTATCCCCATACTTTCCTCAAACAACTAGAAATCTTTAAAAGTCCATAGAGAGGTGAGCTAAGTTGTACCCAAAGAACTGTGAGCAAGGAGAATGAAACTTGTAGAACAGGAATGTTCCACCACTTCTCTTGCTGAGCAGCAAACTGAGGTCACTGGGATTCTCCCTTGGGGAATCAGGGACTCCTCATAAACAGAACTGGGGCAAAATGGGATGGGGGAATCAGCAAAAATCTGGCGGGGGGGGGGGAGTCTTCTTTTGCCAGCACAAAACAGCAGTTGGGTAGATATCTTTGTGTCTACATTGCTAGGATCTAACATAATTAATATGGATTAAAAAGTTTGATCATTGTCATGCTCACTGCAGGCTACCTATAGAAGAATCTAGGGAAGACCAGATCCACTGACAGAAACTCACCAGTCAATCAAAAGGTTGTTAAGTCACTGAGGTACAGCTTTGGGGAGCTCTAATGCACACAGGAAGCTCTAGAGAGAATTTCCTGCTCCCACCTGCGGGGAAATTAAACTCACCCACAGGTGCCTTTGTATATTACAACTTGGTATGACATATATTTAATATGCATTCTGTGAACAATCACAGGATACACAAAAACTATCTTTCTCGGTACCCAAAAGGCTACATATCATGTTTTTCTATCTAGCCTACAGTCTGCCGGGCCACCAATACACATGCTTATGTGGTATCCAGAAGAACTTTCCCTGTGGCACCACAGCCTGCATCTAATCAATGATGTCTCCAGGAACATTCCAAAAGCTAGTTTTCGACCAGGCAGAATGGGAGTGATGGGTCACAGAGGGTTTGAAGAACAAACTCTATCCTTTGTTGGGAGAGGTTTGGGGGAGACTTTGAACTGGAGTTGGGGGGGAAGGGGAGAGACAAGAATTTGGGAGGTGATATGGAAGGAAGACTTAACGAGAAGAAGCCAGGAATGGCTGGGAAAGAGACATCTCTGAAGAGAAATGGGGTAACTTGAAGATTATTCTGCCCACCTCTTAATTCACCATCATAGGGTGGTAAATTTGAAACCTAGGGAGAGAGGATGTGTTTACTGCTTATATTTCCCTTTTCGTTCAATAGTAGTTAGACAATTTTTGCTCCACTATATACTTTTTCTGTCAATAGCTGAAAAGACAACTTTTTAATTTTTTGAGAATGTCTATACCCTCATAAAGGCCTAATCTGGTGCACACTTGCCAACAAACAAAGAGGTAGTGAGGAAATACCTGCTTGGATCTGAATTACTCTTAACAAGTCAGATGTCCAAGACTTCCATGTAATTTTGAACAGGTGTCCATGACTCAATTTGAAGAAAAGTCATTAAAATATTTTTTCAAGTCTCTAGGTACAGGTAACTAGACAAGCAAAACAAAATCCCATTTACATGGGTGGGGTAGAATAAAGCTGGAGAAGTGAACTCTTGATTAGGATCTAGTCAGGTTGGGGACTTGGGCCAGCTGAATAAATTGCACAGCGCTGAGGGACAATAAAATACTTGCAAGGCCTATTATCCTGCATCTTCTATGGTTTTATGCACACAGCATATCCCAACATATGTTCCAGGACAGTCTCTTAACAAGCCGAGATCCTTGCCTATGTCAAAATCTTGCTGAATTTTAAGCATTCACTCACATGGCTCAGCACTCCCAACAACTGCATGACAGTTTGTGACTCAGCAATAATCACCTAAGAGCTGATGACTGGATAAAAGAATACTTTCGACATATACTGGCGGCACTTTTGCACAACCATGGAGACCTTTTTTTGTTGAGTCACCGCAATTGTTGGCCACATACATAGGCCCCTACGTAGATAACAATCATCTGTAGCAATTGCTGCCTCCAGAAAGTTCTGCCAAATCACAAACCCATTGGCAGCTCCATATGCCTCTCTGTAGTCAACTGAGTCTCCGAATTCAGGGACATTTTCAGGTGGAAATGAATGTTTGGTAAGCAAAAAAGGAGAGGTATAAGGAACACGTAGGGTAGCGCTTACTCACCGTATTAAATTCTTTGGCAACAAACAAATGGCTCAGTTGCCAATCTTTTCGAAAACAACCAGATGCCAATCAGGCAACCTTTAAAATCAAGTAAGTTCCATTACTTGACCTGTGCCATTTGGACCAAGTCCATATGACAAGCTCATGACAAAGCATTCTTTGTGGCTGCCACTTAAATTAAGGGGCTTTCCTTGGAGACCAGCCATAATCTGAAACTCAAATGTTTAGGAAATGCTGGAAAGAAATCTTGTTCCAGACAACTAGCGGCATGGAAGTGGCATGATCCAGTGTTGCTGGAGCTTAACACATGCTTTGTACGTAGAAGATCTAAGGATAAATTAATAGCTTCTCCAGTTAAAAAGAATCTCAAGGGGCAGATGAAAGGGGAGGGAATTCCTCTGCCAGAGGTCTTGGAGAGCCACTGCCAATCAGAGGAGACAATATTGAGCTAGAGGGACCAATGGGTTGATTTGACATGTTCCTCTTTGGGAGCCACATGAGTGGGCCCAAGTGCATGGTCTCCCTCATTCATTTGTTACTCTCTATCCCAACCAAGGTGTCGTCCATTATGGATGGGGTTGCACTCCCCTTGAAAGAACAGGTCTGTAGTCTGGGGGTGCTCAATGGAGTGGTTCATAGGGACCATTTTAACCCAAGCCTACTTCTAAATAAGCAGATGGCAGCTGTGGCCAAGAGTGCTTTTTGCCAGCTTCGACTGGTTAGCCAGATGCAGCCTTTCCTGGACAGAAAAGATCTGGCCACTGTGGTGCATGCCTTAGTTACTTCTCAATTAAATTACCACAATGTGCTCTACATGGGCTGCCCTTGAAAAGTGTTCAGAAACTTCAGTTGGTACAGAATGCTGCAGCCAGCATGTTGAGTGGAGTGGTTCATAGGGACCATTTCACTCCAGTCTTGGCCCATCTGCTTCCAATTTGTTTCCACGCACAATTCAAGAGGCTGGTCTTGACCTTCAAAGCCCTACATAGTTTGGGACCAACATAGCTGAAGGGCCACCTACTCACTTATGAATCCACCCAACCATTACGATCATCTTTGGAGGCCCTGATTCAGGTATCCCCAACTTCTGAGATTAGGCAGGTGGCAACCCAGGAGAGGGACTTCTCAGACATGGCACCAAAGCTCTGGAACTCTTTCTCCAGGGAGAGGTGTCTGTCCCTGTCTATTGCTGTCTTCTGCCAGGGGGTGAAGACCTTTTTGTTTCGTTTGGCATTCCCTTAGTGATCCCTCCACCCTAACCATTTTTTAAAATGTTTTGTATGTATTTTAACTGCTATGCATGTATTTTCATTGGTTTTTAACTTTTTTAAAACATTATTTTAATGATATATGTTTGGGAGTAGAGTTGATTGTAATGGTTTTACAATGTAATTTTATCATGTATGCTTTAAATTGTTAGCTACCTGGGAATCACTGTTGTCCCGGCTATGCTGATGTGAGGTCATGAACTGAGTGACTGAAGGGAGGTAAGGAAATGCTCAACATCTGAGCTATTTTGTAGTTCACATGAGTTTTGGTGAGTTGCTTGTCATACAGCACCATATCATGCACATTTGCTTAGAAGTATGTCCTATTGAGTTCAACTGGACTGACTCTCAAGCGAGAGTGCAAAGGATTGTTAGAAGGTGGAGAACTGAACTTATGAAAACTTCTCAAAATAAATAGTTCAAAAGTCTCATCAGAGGCCACTTACCAGAGGTATTTTCAGCTTTAGTTGTTTCTTGATCCTCTGATTGTAAACCCATTAGAAGGTATTTGTCAACTGGCATGGATACGGGACGCGCTTGCAAACTCCTGCTGGTACGTCTTAGGACCCCATCCCTGTGTTTCGAATCTCTTGCCTCAGATACACTCTCTTTAAGATCGGTGGCTTCCTGAAAGCCCATTTTGGTCTTCTTCCTGCCCTTTGCTGGAGCACTGGCTGTACGTCGCAGAATTCGATCCCCGATCGATCTTTTCCGAACATAGTGACCACTGCTTTCCACTGAATTATGTTTGGGGTTCTTGTTAAAAAGCCCTCGGAGTCCTATCAGCTGCTTGTTCTAAGAAATAAAAAAGGGGAGAAAAGATACTGCAGATTTTTGGAAATACGGCCTGTTTTATAGAAATGCATTCCTAAACTGATGCTTACATACATTATCTGAGCAATGAATGAAAAGGAATCCCAAGCAAATTAGGGGAGGAAAATCAATTAAAGCAAAGCAAACCCACATCTAAATCTGTTTATGAAAATACAGGCACAGCTCACCATGAGTTCAAGCATGCATGTGAAAGTGTTTCTCCTCGTCTGGAAGGCAGCCTGCCATGATGGCAAAGGACCTTTTATGAGAGGCTTCCTAATCACACATGACAAGCTTGCAAGAAATGCCCCAGGCGAAAAGGCTGCCCTGCCCAGAGGCATGGAGTTTTATGACATGGGCCACTTCAAAGAAGCTCAAGGTGTCAAAATCTCGATGTGAAATGAAGTGACACGCCAGCTACAGATCATGCGGTTGGGAACAGTTCCACCATAGATATCTGCAAATGCAGAAGTGCATGCTAAATAAAGGCTACCTTTGTGGCTCCTAGAAAGTGCATGATAGTATAACTGGGGTTGAGGATTAAGGGACTCCACTGAAAGGCAAAAAAAAAAAGCAAACATGTTGTGCTATTTTAAAATATTTTGTATATATATATTTGCAAATCAATCACAAGAAAACAATATGATTTTTCAAGTGTTTGTTGTAGATAGGTCTTTGAATCACAGGGCTGGTTCAAATGTTTTTGCAGCTTCCTTCACAAGGGGTGGCCCAAATATTCCAGGGTGTAAAGTAATGTCTGAGTTAGTACATCCCAGTCCTACATCTACTTTCATTGTTTGCTAGAGCACAATAAAAAGTAACTGTGCTCGCATGGATTGCTGCTGGAAAGTGAAGACTGTAACCGTTACTACTTCTGTGACTGCATCTGAGCGATAATCCCAGCATTAAATGCCCAAATTGACCCCCAGTGTTGAAAGGGGCTCACAGATATTAAAGGTAAAGGTAGTCCCCTGTGCAAGCACTGGGTCATTTCTGATCCATGGGATGATATCACATCCCAACATTTACTAGGCAGACTATGTTTATAGGGTGGTTTGCCATTGCCTTCCCCAGTCGTCTACACTTCACCCCCAGCAAACTGGGTACTCATTTTACCAACCTCGGAAGGATGGAAGGCTGAGTCAACCTTGAGCCAGCTACCTGAAATGTCGGGATCAAACTCAGGTTGTGAGCAGAGCTTTTGACTGAAGTACTGCAGTTTACCACTCTGCGCCACGGATTACCAGAGATTACCTAGTAAATAACTAGAGATTACCTAGTAAATAATATGCTGTGCCGCACCATTCCCAGGAATGGCCAGTCCCTTGCAAAACAGCCAAGGAAGAAAATTTCACATGATCTTCCCAGACACCTTGTTACGTTTCTGACCCCCCCTCCTTTTCTTTACAATTAGGAAAGGGTTTTCATTTCCTTGACCTGTATTTATCTTCCTACAACTGAAATGCTCTACTCTAGCTACAAGACAGCCAAGATCCAAAGCGAGTCATGACGATGCCTTTTATAGATCTACCCTATCTTCTAGGAACAAACTGTTCATTTTTTGTCATTTGTATATTTTACTAGACACCCTCTTCTAATCTAGAGATTGGAAGGGATCTGTCGCTTCTTGATATCAGTTTATCAGATTCTTGTTTCAATGACGACCTGAGTCAGACATCAAAGCTCTATGTCACGCAGCACCACTACAGGAATCGAGAAGGAGCCAAGGATAAAACAGTCAAAGGAATAAGACACAACAACAATTAAAATAGCAGCCCCAACCTCTAGACCAATAGGGAAGAAACACTGGGAGCACGAACAGCAGAATTCAATTCAATGTAGCAGCCAAACCCTGTTTCATACAACTCAAACCATGTCCACCATGATCGGTATTGTATTATTTTAGGGAAAACACAGACAGAGCCTCATGTTGCCGATTTCGCTCTGTGTTATTGGGGAGGGGAAGCTCATGATTCAAAGCTATTTAAAACTACCTGGCAACATTATTACATCTTCATACTGAAAACTAAGAAGTGTTTGCCCTTAAATCAACTGCCTTGCTGATGAGCAAGTACAACTCAAATGCCGGCTGACTTTCCAAAACACAGAACAGTATAGTCATTGCTCAAACTGAGAGGTTTGCAGTGCAACATTAAGTGGAGCTGAACTGCACAGTGGATACGTCTGGGGCCTTTCCGTTCATTTGCAGGACAATCCTGAACAGAGCTATATCCTTCTAAACCCAATGGGTCAATCCATTGCTTGGGACTGCACTGTGAGTCTTCTTTTATGTGATTAGAGCATCTCAATAGATATGTCAGACAAGCCAAGAAGACTGCAGAAGACTTTTAGCTACATCCATTAATCTGTGTTTCCAAGTGACTTTATGCTACCTTTCCCACCACTGTTTTCTGAATAACAAAACTGTCAAGAAAAAAGGCGGGAACACTGGTGTTTTGGTTAGAGATTTAAAACTGTGCAAAGACTGGAATAACCCATAAGTGATTTATGGAATGAGCAGGAAGTTCCCATTCATCTGTTTTTTTTGCAAACCATGAATACTCGCATTCACTCAGAACAAATTTCTTGAATGCACAATAAAAGCAAATACATTAAGATGTTCAGTATTACAACCCTTTCAAACAAATTGGAGGCAATTTTTATCATTCTGCTCTACAATTTTTGATCAAGGCAACCCTCTCATAGCCTGTAAACAAAGCTCCTATGGTCTCGTAAGCTTAGATATGAGCTATGCAGCAACTTAGGGTTAGCAGTGCTTACTTTAATTAACTTGCAGAAAAAAACAAGTTTTGCCAGTGTTTTTTCAAGACTTGCAACTAGGGAGAAAGAAAGAAAGAAAGAAAGAAAGAAAGAAAGAAAGAAAGAAAGAAAGAAAGAAAGAAAGAAAGAAAGAAAGAAAGAAAGAAAGAAAGAAAGAAAGAAAGAAAGAAAGAAAGAAAGAAAGAAAGAAAGAAAGAAAGAAAGAAAGAAAGAAAGAAAGAAAACCACATTGGTAAATTTCGGATTTGAGTTTATTGGACCCAATTTTTTCTGGGAAATTTGAAATAAGCCAAATACCCATAACGGTAAATGGGTATTCTGGCTTTTTTTAGGTTTTTCCCAGAAAAAAAATTGGGTTCATTTTAACCTACAGGAATTTTTTTCAAAGTTCCTGTGGGGGCATTTTTAGAGGTAAAGTTTCCAAATTTTGAGGGTAGCTGCAAGGGATTCACTTGCATCAACCCTGAAGTTGGGCAAAGTTTGGGTCAGGGGGTCTGATTTTATGGTCCCTCGAAGGGGTCACCCCCTCTCCATAGAAACACATTGTGAATGACAAACTGGCTGACCCCGGCTCAGGTGACAAACAACACAAGGTATTGCTCTCTACCTACACAGGGACTCCCCACTTATGTAAGAAGGTATGCCTTGATAAAAACAAGCAAAACTTGACATGAAAAGGAATGGGCCTGCTCAAGACCCTGAGAGCTCAGAGAATCACAGAGAGGGAGATTTGGGAGGGATTTTCACATTACTTCCCTATCCTATGATTCCTTGAAGCTTGTTCATTTATGTTCCCCATGTCCCCTTCCTGGATGTGTTCAAATGGCTCAAAACTAAAGAAAGCCCAAAACAATTCCCTTTAAACAAACAAACTCATTTAAGATTGTGTTTTCTGTATATGGACAAGAAACGAATGCTCAATGACCCTGTTCTCTCCATGAAGTGTCAGTGCCTGCCTGTGGTCTGTTTCCAGGGAGGCGTACCAAGCAATAATCATGCCTAGAGAAAAAAGCCAGTTTATTTAGAAGTTGGACCCCTAAGACTGAATGGGGAAAGGAGGGTAGCCAGTGAGAATATGGGGCAGCTTAATGTGAAACACGAAGTTGCACATCACTTCACAAGGTCCTGTTCATGTGCAGTTCAAGTTATTTATTTGTCCATCATGCTTATGATGGTACTGAGGTCCAGTTTTTGTTCTGAAATCATTCAAAAGCAAACTCAAGACATTTGAGCTTTGAAACCACGAGAGACGAGAACAACTGTCTAGTGTGGTAGCAAATGGCAATGGCTGGGTTCATACATACAGGAGGATAACGTGGGAATGGGGAGGCGAATGCTGAGATGGTAGAAGAGCTGGAACCACTTCAGACTATCAGTCCAGGAGATGGTTTGTGGAGGGTTTCCTCAGTTATTCGTTGAGGGATCAGGGAGATAAAATACTCCCTGAAAGAAAAAAGCCAGGCCAGAAAAGACAACAGTTCTAGGTCTGCCTGCTGGTTTCTTATTCATGGAGAGCTTTCAATGCTGGGGAAAATGTGATCCCACAAGCCTGACGAGGTGCAGTTCATTCGACCATCTCACATGTAGATCCTTGAAGTCAATGCTTCGAGGACAGAGGACGCTGGGCAAGGAAACATGAGTTTTACCTGTATGTTGTTGCATGTCGCCAACTAAGGGTTTCACAAGGTCTGCACGTGCAGTATTAGCATGCCAGGGATTTTGTCATCTGGGTGGTTTGTTAACACTGCATGCATAATGGCCGAGGGCTTGCTTTAAAAAAAGAGGTTACCGTGTGCAACGCTGCACAAGTAAATCCCTATTGCTTGCTTCACATTGTATTTAAAGCCAGGCCTGACTGTGATGTGGGATGTGTGGAGAACAAGAGTGGCTACACGCAGAGGCACATGAGGAGGACACTGAACACACAGAGCAACCAGGATTTGCCTAAGATGAAAAATATGAATTTCCTTGGCTGTGGAAATGGAGATCACCTGTTTTATGATCAAACTTGATGTACCTTCTGAAAATATTTTGCCCTTTTAAAAAATGCTACATTCCTCTAATATGTGGCTTTTTCTTCTACTGTCCTTTTAATGTAGGATGGTTTTGGAAGCTGTCCTATTGTGTTATTTTTGGGGAGAAACTACAGCATATTTCATCACCCATTCTGGGAAGACCTTTGTTTACAACCGTAGCTATGGTTCAAACACATGGCATTTAGATAATCTTATAATAAAGTAGTTTCTAACAAAACATATATACACACACGCAAAACAACCCATAGCCCCCTCTTACCTTTCCATAAATTTCATTGATGGTTATGTGGACAAATATAGAGGCTTCAGTCAGTCCCTCCAAATAAACATGACGGTAGCCTAATGGAAGTGGGTAAAAAAAAAAAAAACAGAAACGCATTTTTCACATCACCAAGATGCTACCCATAGATACAAGAACTAAATAGAAGGATCACTGGATTCAGCTTGGCAAAGGGACTCACTGAATCTGAAGTTAATAGATGACTGACAATGGCTCAAACTGCAAAGCCTTGTGTGACTATTTTATGGACACTCATGTTATTGTTTTTTATGATTAACTACCCTTGTGCTGCTGTTGTTAGAACTTTAGGTTCTCGAATTGTTTTGTCTTAAAGTGTTCACTCGTAAGCTGCTATTTTTTTTTTTTTTAGAAAGGTAGGGTCTCTCCTTCCATTCAGGTCACAGAGTCTACCAAACATCATTGCTTGTCTGGTCTCAGCTTCCAACTCCAATGTAGATGACTACTTCAGTACATTATCTTCTTCAGTGTGGTGTAGTGATTAAGAGAATCAGTGTGGTGTAGTGGTTAAAAGCTGTGCTTAGGAGCGATGGACTCTAATCTGGAGAACTGGGTTTGATTCCCCACTCCTCCACATGGGCTGCGGAGGCTAATTGGGTGAACTGGATTTGTTTCCCCATTCCTACACATGAAGCCAGCTGGGTGACCCTGGGCTAGTCACACTCTCCCAACCCCACCTACCTCACGGGGTGTCTGTTGTGGGGAGGGGAAGGGAAGGTGAATGTAAGCCGGTTTGATGCAGAATGCCACAGGTTGGTTATTGTCAGGAACTAGGCAGACCATGCTCATTAGTCCCGTTCATGCAGTCACTCCATTGGTTGCCCATCAGTTACTGGCTTCAATTCAACTGCTTGGTTATCACATACAAAGCCCTTCACGGCCTTGGACCCTATCTGCAGGACCGCCACACTCCCTATGATCCACAAGGCAAGCTTTGCCCATCTGAGCAGGGCCTTCTGCAGTGCCACCATGCAAATGGGCAAGATCGTCAACTGCCTGGGCATGGGCATTCTCTGTCATGGCCCTTACCTTGCGGAATGGCCTGACTGATGCGTTCAGGAAGGCATTCCACGAACTGGGCAAACCTGAATTATTCAAGAGCGAATTTTTTACAAAGGTGATAAGGCTTTATTATAACAATCATTCAGAGAGGTGGTTTAATTAAGGGACACGCACACACTACAGGTCTTCATGCAAAGACATGGAAATAAATGGTACTAACCAGGCATCAGGCTGCTGAAAGCTACAGTTCTTTGTCCAACAAAGTCTCGTCCAATCGGATCATGATCCCAAACCAGAAACCGAACTAATGCTATTTCAGGCATGTGGACAGTGAAAGTGAGAGTTTCTTCCCAAACAGGATTAAACCCTGTGAAGTAAAGGATATACACATGAATTGGGGAACGGGGGGTTGGCTGTAGCCATCTGTGCAAATTCTTATCACATAACCTATGGGGAGGGGAATTAAAGGTTC
Source organism: Euleptes europaea (assembly GCF_029931775.1). Taxonomy (NCBI): domain Eukaryota; kingdom Metazoa; phylum Chordata; class Lepidosauria; order Squamata; family Sphaerodactylidae; genus Euleptes; species Euleptes europaea. The sequence continues at coordinate 28,181,184 of NC_079316.1, read as the reverse complement.
ACTGAACAAACCACCCAGGATGTCTATGCTGAAATCGCAAGAGTTATCTTATTGTATTAGGAAACTAGTTTCTTCTGGGCCAAATAATGTCTGTGGAATACATATACCAACAAAAGTGAACAATGTGGAAATGCCTTGTCCTTCCTCTAAAAGAGAAAAGAAGGAAATTTCAACCATTTGTTAAAGCTTGGGGCAACTCTATAAAACTATCTATCATTGGATATTCATCACTTAAATCTCAAACAAACTATTTAAAATATTACCACATTCCTAACCTAAGGAGCTCGGGGAAATAATTACAATGCAAAATGACTCAGGGTCAGTTCACAAATTACATTATTCATACAGCACCATCTTATCAACTTTTTAATATAGGGTCATCCAGAAAAGCTAAATATGCAAAATTGCTGAACTTGCCTATCAAGCTTCATCATGAAATAATTTATCAGGCAACCTTCACAACAGGATGGGAGCTGACACTCAATTGTCAGTAGGAGGCCAGCAAACGTCCCCACTAAAGTTGCCCTGCTCTTAAGAATTTCCTTTAGGGGGGGTGGTTAAGTTGCTTGACTAGAGAGGTGGTATCCTTTTCTACTGATATAACAGTTCAGAGAAACTGCAGTTTGGGGAAGGCAGTGAAACAGGAAACCTTCAGCTGGAAACACCATGAGCCAAATCCTTATGGGCCGGCTACTTGTAGGCAGTCAAAACACCACGAAAATGCCCTACAAACTCCAAAAAGCTCTAGGTTCTGTTTTATTTATACAAATAGATAAGCAAAAAAAGAAAGGCAGGCAAAAAGGAAGAGAGAGGTACTATGAAGAAGACCCCTTTACTTTACTATTGACCACAGGACAGAATATTAACATTTAAATGGGGGGGGGTGACAGTCACCAGAAGACAATTGCCTGCCCTCTGGTTACCATGCTCAACCAAGCTTTGCAGCTGTTTCTTTGCAGCAGGGGAGAAAAATCAATAGCCAATTGACAAATGACTTTACATTTGTCAGCCTGTCAGATACCTCTGCGTATCATGATACCCAGCCAAAAAACTTTCTGAGTAACTTTACTTCTCAGCTCCACTCAGGGAATAATTGTGAGACATGGCCCCTTTTTTACCCTTGTAAAGAAGCACAATCATCTTATCTAGGAATCTTAAGCTGGCTCTTTTGCTTCATTGTAAAGGCGCTGATCATTATCTGCTCAAAAGAACATCGGGCTTTGCATACATTACTCATGCTTAGCTTTCTTTTAGCCTCAGGACAAGTCCTGGGAAATTCTTTGTGGAGTCTTTGCCAGCCAAAAAATACATGCTATTATTTAAGAGTGATGAATAATGAGATAGCGTTTGATGCAGCTCAATGGAAGATGACAAAATTATCAGCTACACTCAAAGTTTACATCGTTTATATGCAGCCATACATGTGCATCAAGCTTCCCTTTCAATTCAATGGAGGAGCTGTTCAGCTGAAGCGAGTGGGAAAACACAGTACTGCAGGAGCAACTAGTTCAGTTACCTAGCTAAAATAATGCAGCACCAAATAACTTGACTGTAAAAAAAACCCAAGGGGCAACCCTATCCCACCAAGCCAAAGTATTCAGAATTCAGTGCTTCCATGACTGTAATTGAACATGGTGTTTCTTGAGTTAGTCCCATTAGTTCATACCTTCTAAAAAGTGCCTACTGCCTAATGTATGTAATGGGAGTTTTCGCCAAATATGCTGGTTAACAGTTTTCGCCTGGCAGCGAGAGGGCAGCAGTGTTGAGTGGACAGCACATGAATGACTTGGGTAGGAGGACCCTGGGTTCTGGGGCATACCACTTAAGTACAGTTGGTTAATAAAGCTTTACTGTACCATTTGACAAGGTGCAAGAAACAAACAAAGGAAGGAAGATAAAGTTTTTTTACGAATAACCTTTGCACAAAGGGCACCCCAATCAGTACTGGACTTCTGTCTTATTGTTAAATCAGATTTTGGAGGAACTGGTAGACAAACCCTTAAACGCACAAGCTAAAAGAGGCTGCAGGTCTCATTTCTTACCATTGTCATCTACTACTCTGGTCTGGTCTTTGCAGCAGTCAACTGGTAGCCCAATAATTTCCACTTCAACAAATGGATCAATTATCTGTTCAAGACATTTTTAAAACAGAAAAAAAATCCGCTATCTCAAATATTCATTTTTTAAAAATAAGATTACGAGCACACCATCAATAGTTTCAGCTTGTGGCCTGAACTTGGAAAGGTCAAACCAAGACCCCCTTCATCTATACACCTACTAATCAAGGGTCTCTCACAGCAAGAGACTAGAAGTAATAAGCAGGTTCCTGGGAACAAGCTCAGAAGACATCCATGCATTTAGATGTATTCTTAGACAAGGGCCCATCATTCCCTTTAGCTGTTCATTTTCAATACAGCTTTCTAGGACATTTCTGTTGTGCTACTATTTCAAGTATTTTTTTAAGTTGATATTATTATGACTTAGGATGGTTACCACTTCTATTCATTATGCATTGCATCCTACTACCATTTTGTGAGCTGAAGAGGAAGAAGAGGTGGTCTTGTTTTGCTTCCTTGCTGTAAACCCCAAATCCATGTGGCTTATGGGATAAGTTCTCTTTCCCCTACCAGTGCCTTTTCAAGGGTCACAGAAGACTTCTGGGAGGAAGAAAAGGAAATATCTGCTTCCACCAGGGAAAGAGCAAAAGGATACAATTACATGTTTTTATGGTTTGTCCCAGCCATACTAAATAGCCCTTCAGGCAGAAATAAGACATTAAAAAAATAAAACAATCATCATTATCTACACGTGCTTTGCATCTCTAGCATCTCCAATTAAATGATCTTGCATAGTACTGGAAAAGTACCCTGTCTGAGATGCTTTGGAGATGATGCCACTCAGTATAATCTGTTTACTTGTTTAGCACATTTATATTCTGTCTTTCTAAACACCTGCTCAAGGCAAGAATCAAAGATGGCTTTAAAGGGGGATTAGACAGATACATGGCAGAGAGGTCCATCAATGACTATTAGCCATGGTGAGTAAAGGGAACCTCCAAATTGGGGAGGGGCCATGGTTCAGGGTAGAGCATCTGCTTGGCATGCAGAAGGTCCCAGGTTCAATCCCTGGCATCTCCAGTTAAAGGGACTAGGCAAGTAGGTGATGTGAAGGACCCCTGCCTGAGACCCTGGAGAGCCGCTGCCGGTCTGAGTAGACAGTATTGACTTTGATGGACCAAGGGTCTGATTCAGTATAAGGCAGCTTCATGTGTTCAAGTGTTTATATACAGAGGCAATAAACCTGTGAATGTCAGTGCTGGGTCTCAGCCTTTATGTCCTGCTTGTTTGGCTCTCCAGGGCAACTGGTGGGCCTTTGCATGAAACAGTATGCTGGACCAGATGGACCACTGGTCTGATTAAGCAGGCTCTACTTAAGTTCTTAAAGAAACAGAGAACAATAAGAAAATGCAAATTTAAAACAAAAACAATAGAACTGAGTACAATTCAACTGAACTTATTTCCCTGCAGTGAAACAGCCTCTGTGTTAAAGCCAGTAGCCAATTAAAAAAAAACAGGTTTCAACAAGTATAAATTGGTATGGTTGGATTGTTGCAAAAGATTACAGGGTTTAGTCCAGCACAATACAGAGTGACACAATACTCTGTCAGGCCTTGATCCAGGTGCTTCTCTAAAAGATTCCCCCCAGTTTCTTTCCTAGGCAATTTGTTTCACTTGTCTGACAGGGTGTCCTGAATATCAGGATATTAAAAAAAAATCTTTACCACAGCCTACCTTATATAACTCTTTTCGTACTTATTCCAGAGCAAAAGCTTAAATAAGTCCATAATTGCTGCACTTCGCTAGAGCAGCAAATTTTATTAACAAATCTTTTCATCCCTAAGTTTTCTCTGAAAAGGTCAAGAGATTGAAAAGAAAACACAGTAATGAGGTAGTAGGGTCAAGTGTTCTATGCCCCTCAAAAAGGAATGTTTTAAGGACCATGTAGGTTTTTCTAGCTACAATAATAGAAAGGACAGGTTCTCTTGCTCATGAACCAACCTTTTGCCTTTACATTTAAAGTATTTCTCTTTAGGAATCTATCCCCAAATTATTAATACGTAACACACACTATATTTTGCAACTTAGGCATGTTGCAAATTAACAAGAAATGTAAAACGGTAGCTAAAATAGCAATTATGAGCAGGAAAAATGCAAATGTAAATAGTTAACCATCATATCCTTAAAGCAATTTGAGGTTAGGTGCGTAGAATAACAGAATCATAGAAAGATAGTGTTGGAAGGTATCTCCAGGGTCATCTAGTCCAACCCCCTGCACAATGCAGGAAATTCACAACTACCTCTCCCTCACACCCCCAGTGACCCCTAGTCCATGCTCACAAGATGGTAAAAAAAAAAACCCTGCAAGATCCTTGGCTTATTCATATACTGGAGATCAGACATTCACCCATACTTATCAGTATAATTTCCATGCATCACCAATATCTTTTACCTCTCCTCTGTCTCCTAACATAGAATCAGGAGGTTTCGGTAGCTGCTGCCCACTGATAATTTTGAGTATAAGTTGCTTCTTAGGGAGAGCCGGAAGTGGATCTTCTGAGTTCGGGTTAAATGTACCTAAGGGGGGTGTAAAGATGTGAGAATAACAACTTATGCACATATATATAAAGACCACACTCATCCAGTGTGGATGGAGGCTGATATAAATTAGAATTGAACAATGCAATAATCGCTATACTTCATACTTTTTCTGTATGAATTTCAAAGCGTTAGAGCATATTTATCGATTCGGGTGTCCAGCTGCTGGTTTAAATGGCAACAAGTATTTGAAACATACAGTTCAATAGCGGTAGATTTCAAGCCGGATTTATATTAATTCACTAACGCAATGGTTGTAAACAAAACTCCTCCACTGCTGAGTTCACTGGTTTTTCTGAACGAAGCAGTAACTATCCAAGAACGGCCATTGCTACATTAACGAACATACTGAATTGTCGCTTTATAAAATCATGAATATGTAGCAGTGTTAGCGGTATCTGTGACATTGCACAACACTACCTTTGTACATCTGTTGAGGTTTCAGGACGTATCCACAATTGCCATTCATCCTGAATTTGGCTTGGTTCAACTGCATCAAACGGCCATCGGACTGGTAGTTTAATGCCACTGTGGAGTTAATAAGGGTTTTTTTTTAAAATCATTATTAAGCTTCACTGACATCTCACATAAAGCCATCAGTTCTATAAGTGGTATCCTTTCCCACCTCTGGATGATGATCTATGGTGTTAAACAAACAGAACTAAATCTAACAACAGTATGCAGGAAAGACTAAAATTATCCCTGTCGGGTCTGTTTGGGCCCAGTCATAAAGCACATTGTCTGTAATTGCCCCATACATACCTAATAGGGCTAAATGTTCAAGAAGGTTTCACACAAAGAACAGTGCTTCCAGATCTCTATTAGAATAGCATCCATGTTTTATTAATAACCCCCAGGAATGGATCACCATGCACTCTGGGTAGAATTTCACCCAGGCAGACCTACCAAAAGTAAAATAATCTTGTCCAAAAGGGGAGGGGGAACACAAATTTTCCCAGTCTCCTGCTGGGGTCCATGGTGAACACATGGAGGTCTGAAACTGCCAGAACTTTTCAATCAGCTGAGGATCATTAGCCAATGGCCACATGTTAGCCAATGGCTTGGATTAGGAGGAAAGAATATGGGGAATGAACAGTAAACCACCTGCTTCTTCCTCTCCCCTTGGGGCTTCAGACCAAAAAGGCACAGAGAGCATTCTGCTCCTTGAAATCCCAAGACTGGACATACCAATTTCTGATTACTCTGTTCGCTGGCTCCAAGAAGCCAGCAGTCCAAGGGCCAGTTGCTGCAGCTAGAGCACAGCTGCACTGAAGCAGCAGTGGCTGCAACCAGAGAAGGTTTTTGGCCAGGTGGAGAGGCATGATCATAATCCCCACTATCAAGATGCCAAATTAACACTGTCAGAAGGCCCCGTAGATGTTACGCCAAACAGGGGTACTCACCCAGCTGGCAGCCAGCATTCCAATATGGTAAAGGGTTGAAGTTGCTGGAGTCGATTCGATATGCAGATGGATAGATTCTGGTGAGTTGTTTCTGGTTATAAAGCATAAACTGCTCTACTTTCTGTTGTAGAACCTGGTGAGCTCTTGTTTCGCTGAAGGATAACACATTTCCAAAAGATCCTGCACATTTAAAAATAAATAATGGCTAGAAAAGGGTCATAACTGTATATATTACATTTTCAGATTTCATTCTCATGTGTGGTTTAAAGGAGGCCTTTGTTACAAATAGAAAATTAACTGTAGAATCAATCCCTGGAACCATATGGCATAACAAAACCTAAATAAATCAAAACAAATAAATATCTTGTTTTCAGAGGAAAGGGGGGTCTAAAAGCACTCTAACATGCTGCTTTTTACTGAGAAATAATTCTGTGATGAAACAAGACTTTCAAGAAGACAATGTTCCTGACAAATTATACCTTCCATTCTTTAATGCATTTTTACAGTGGGGTTTTTCAAAGATCCCAGCCAATCAGGGATAACTGTGAAGATGACTTCACATGAGACATAGCAAGCCAGATCTATCTGTTGTCAGTGAGGCCAAGTGAAGCCAACAGTTTATACTGAACGGATAGCAGGGGCAACATGTTGACTTTTTGTTTTACTGTGGTATGCTGCTACAGCATAGGGCAAAACAACAGGAAGATCAGCACAGATGCCAAGACTATCTGCTGATATGTCCCCCACCTTATTCCCTTCTGTTGCCCACTTAATCTCTGAAAATAGGAGCATTCTGGGGATGCAAAAATGTTCAAAAAAAATCCCTGCCTTCCTTTCAGATATGCTACGCAAGGTTCACTATCATATTCATAAAGGCATTTTCCAACCCTAACTATAGCTGCATATCAAATTGATCACATGTACAATGTAACACATTCCCTTAGAATCAAAATACGGAACAATATTCAGCTAACTGGTTGTTCAGAAAAAAAGGATGTTCTTTTTTTTTTTTTTAAATGACATTATTAGATTTACAGATTCCCTGTATCTGATTTGAATATGTAAGAACATAGCTGATTCAGGAGTGCAGCCAGACTTTTCAGATATCAAGGCAGTGAGACTGCTATTCTCAGTCCCTGTGAATAAACAAAGGCTGTGTATACACCATGTTTAAGAGGCCTCATTATTTTAAACCTTAACTCAAATTCTGCATGAAGAAAAATGGATCTTTGAGTAAGATTCCCCAGAGCATTTTTGCGGGTGGAAAGATTTCAGTCAGTTGAAATGCTCTGTGGGATTCAAGGTACGGACTCCAGTTTAATGCAAAGAAAAAAGTACATAACAATAAGTATCTGCTTAGGTTATGATGAAGAGCACTGAAACTCCATACCCTCCATACCCTGTGTACTGGAAAGCTTCACAAAGCATGGAAAATGTAATTTCAAGTCTGTCTTAGAGACCATAAGGACTTGAAAATTTGGGCCATAATCTAGTATTTTTGTCTCACTAATTTTTCACTGAAACCAACAGCATTTAGGTGTGCTTAACTTTAACTGGATAACACCTTACTTTTCGGGCGGGGAGAGATGAAAGTTCTGTATTCAGTCCCAAATTTTACTCTCGCTGTACTTGTGTGAAATTGCAAGATACACATGGCCCTGATTACAGAGATCAAGAGGTTCAATCCCTATAATGCAAATGTTTATTTCTCCTAGATAGAAGTGTTTCTTGCAAGACCAGTCAGGGCACTTTCCGGTCACTTTCTGACTAATGATATTCTAGGACAGGCAGTTCCCATGCCTTATGTTTTGACTCCAAATTCCATTACCTATCCAGCCTCAGTTGACACAAGCTTTGAATGCACATTGGTAGCCCTATTCATAATATTGAGAGAGTATAACCACTCTTGATACTTATGTTGTTTTTCTCCCAGTCACCCTTATGTAGACAGCCTCATCCAGACAGATACTCTAATTAAACACTGCCCTGAAGCAGAAACTTGTCACTTCCTTAGGCTTAAAGCGGCTCAGTGGAAACATGTTATTTTCACAAACTGAAAGCTGCTCATTGGCATTACTTGTCAAAACTCTAACTCTTAAGACTAGGTGGAAAAGGTATAATAAAAATGCTGCTTACAATGCAGCAATACAACTTCTTGCAGAGAATGGTCTGGAGATTATGAGCACAGGAAAAACAGTCTTTAAGACCCAGGGCAAATAGCAAACTTGAAAAGAAAGGAGGGAAACAAAGACAAAGATCCACTTTATATGTTCAGGATCATTAACTTCCACATGGCAAGGGTGTTTGTATAAATGCTGTCCCATATGCAATCCTTTGCAATTTAAAGAAGTCATTGAAAGATTCACACAACTGTTTACTTCTCTTTCTGGGTAGCCTCTCTGGCTTGGGATGCAGGGAGGGACTGGATCCTTCCAATCCCTTTTAAAATTCTATTTTCTTCACCAGTTGTGTTTGCTGAAACATGGAGCCATACTTCCCTTTATTGTCTCCTTCTATGACAGTAACAGGAGCCCCGTGGCGCAGTGTTAAGCTACAGTACTGCAGTCAAAAGCTCTGCTCACGACCTGAGTTCGATCCCGACGGAAGTCGGTTTCAGGTAGCCGGCTCAAGGTCGACTCAGCCTTCCATCCTTCCGAGGTCGGTGAAATGAGTACCCAGCTTGCTGGGGGTAAAGGGAAGATGACTGGGGAAGGCACTGGCAAACCACCCCGCAAACAAAGTCTGCCTAGAAAACGTCGGGATGTGACGTCTCCCCATGGGTCAGGAATGACCCGGTGCTTGCACAGGGGACTTTTACCTTACCTTTATGACAGTAAGACCTCCTTTTAAGTTGGAGAAGATAAGATAAGAGGTCATGTTAACCCAAGGAAGTGTTAATACTTAAAGAACTTCTGAAAGAAAAGATGGGGAAAACCCATGATTGACAGATGAAGAGGAAGGAACGACACTATGTGCGCCACAGGGAAGAATATAAACCACATCAGAGACCCGCATGGAATGGGGACACTAACCATGACAAAGGAAAGGAAAAGGAAAAACCAAGCTGCTCCAGTGGACTTTAAGTGGGTGTGATGCAATATTCTTGGCTTTGGGATAGTTCTCAATTTTTTAGCAAAAATGAATGCATATGGGACAGTTTTAATACCCTTTGGGGTGTGAATGGAAAACATTGGCATGACTGGCCATACCCATATTAAGTAACATTTTTATATCATCTCTAGACAACTTAAAATACTTTTTCCATCTGTGCTGAAGGGGAAAAAAGCATTGTCATTGTGGGTCCAACACTTTCTTATATACGTTCCATAGACAGGCAATGGGGGCAGGCAGAGACTGATATTTTTTACTCTTATGTACAGCTGATTTCACGTTAGGGCTAGAATCAGTTATCTTCAGATAACTTAAAATCATGCAATTCTGTGATTTCCCACCAATTAAGAACAACCCTGATCAATTTTCTCTCTATTTCCCTGATGGAAAAAAAAAAAAAAAACCATCCTGAAAATTAGAAAGATATAGTTAAAATATTTATACCCTGTTTTTCTATAGTCACTCAAGGCAGCTCACATCAATTAAACAAGAGCAAGAGCAATCAAAACAAATCTCAAAGCAATAAAATATTTACAACAGCAGCAAGGCAAGAAACCAGAGCTCAATGTTCCCTTCTCCCAGCCAAAAGCCTTTTGAAAGCAAGAGGTCAACGGAAGGCCTGCACCAGTCTTCTGATAACTGAAGCCTTTGAAACAGATCAAGACTCTAAGCAGGGCTCTTGGGACGTTTGAAGCAAAGTACAAGAAGGATGGCTTTCCTCTTATGAGCTCACTTGTTTTACCTTAGGTGCTCTCTAAGATATGTGGGTCACATATTATAAAGCCCTTACCAGCATCTTAAATTGGATCTCTATAACTAGTATACTGCCCTGACCTGTTCATCCCAGGCTAGCCCAATGTTGTCTGAGCTCAGAAGCTAAGCAGTATTGGCCCTGGTTAGTACTTGGATGGAAGAACACCAAGGAAGTGCAGGGCTGCTACGCCGTCAGGCAATGGCAAACCACCTCTGAATGTCTCTTGCCTTGGAAACTGTATGGGGTTGCCATAAGTCAGCTGTGACAACACTTTCCATTACCAACTGGTATACTGCATATGTGTGATTCTTGCATCTTGGACTGTGTGTTGACAAATAGATATTACAAATCTGTGTATTCTGTATGTTCAATCTGCAGATGAACCAAGTGTGACCCACAGTGTGAAATGACTTGGAATGGCCCTTGACCATCATTTTGAGTTTGAAAATAGGATAGTTTGATTGTGGTTTGCAGATACCTGACTCCAGAGCATGTTTGCTGAGATTCCCCCACCATTTCTAAGATTATTGAATGATCTCATCATTACAAGTAGTTTTCAGACTCCTGCCTTTAGGAACAAACCGCTGGGAGCTTCCTCGACGCAAGCCAAAACAGAATGAGTGAATGAAGTCATCAAACAGCAACACTATGTTCTTGTACAACTAACCTTCAAAAAATTGCTTTTGTAGGTGAAATTCCGGGTGCTTATATTCCTCACATAGGAACAAACAGATATAATTCCATCAGGGAAAAAAAATAACCTAACGCCTTACCATCATCAACAATGTCTTGAGCCGCCACAGAATTTGTGTACACCACTAAATCAGAAAGATCACGACACAGCTTCATTGTTTTTCTCCGCCGACCCAACCTACAGAAAAAAAGTAAAAGATCTTTGGTTCTTGTAGGTTATCCGGGCTGTGTAACCGTGGTCTTGGTTACACAGCCCGGATAACCTACAAGAACCAATGAACTCTGACCGTGAAAGCCTTCGACAATATTTTAAAAGATCTTTTTTTTTCCAGAAATAGATAAAATAGTAAGCTACTTTCTTCTATCAAACTAAGCTTACTGTCACAAAGCTCAGAGGAACCCACTGAGATGCATAAGGGTCTTTTCTTATATAATCACAGTTATTACTTGACCAGAGGGCACTCTACGAAGAATACATGAAAAGAAAAGAAATAGGCTAGCTAGGAAGAGGGTTTATTTCTACATTCATTTAACCCATTCATTTCACATGCACACCCTCTTTATATCTGTCTGCTAGAAATAGCAGCATCTGGACATAAACCAGTTATACTATTGACTGAAGGTAAGATGCACAAGAAACTTCTGAAAGAGACAGCCTGAAAAGGAATTTTGTATCTGCAATAAATGTCTGCATTCTTTATTATATTTACTACCATAATGAGTTTAGACTGGATATGAGGTACTATTTACTTGGCTTTCCTTCACCTACACCTAAATCCCAGCATTGCTGTTATTGATTCTGAAAATAATTATTTACAGTCCAGAAAAGAAAGGTAATTAACAAGATTGCTGGAGTATGGTTGCCCCAGCAAAACGCATTCCAGCATTTGGTGTCTCAAGAAACAAAGGTGAGACATTAAGTCAGCCATTACCAGACCTTCTCAGTTGTTGTTTTGAAATTAATTTCAGGTATGTATAGATTTGGATCTGAGCTACAGGGGAAGGGAGAGTGACGTTAATCCTCTATGGTTTTGGCTATCAAAACAGCTTTTCCTTTCGTACTACTACGAAGGCACCCGTGCCACTGATATGATGTAAATATGATGATATGCATTTAGTAGGGAGATGACCGGGGGGGGGGGGAATGATAAATACCAACCTGCACAGCTGTCCAGATTCCTTTCCCGAACAGTTTTGTTGAGAATCCTCCTCATCAGATGTGCTGTGAGATTTGGACCTTGGTTTAACTGCCTTCTGCTTGAGAAGCCCAAAACATATTAACATTGTGAACATCTCTCTGTATGAATGAAGGTGTCTTATTGCCCTTCATGGCCTCTTAAGTGGACACGCTAGGGATTAAACATTCTACATGCGAAGCGGGGCACTCTACAATTACACCAGTAGTGCTCATATATCCTCGGCTGAAATTAAAAGGAGCTGAACAGTAACACTGCTTCGTGGCAGTGACCATCATCATTAGCAATACGAGGGCTTGATTTTACTTACAAAGGCCATAATCCAACCAAAATTAACATCTTGCAAATCCTGTTGGGTTTTTTTCAAGGAGACAGAATGTTTAACCCTCCCACTGACTGATGGCACTTAAACAACATTACTTTTAGCTGAATCATGCCCAGAGTTAAAAGAATTGGATAACATTTCAAAAGCAACTCTCTACCTTTTAAGGAGAAGCAGCCCAGTTTACAATCTCTTTCCCTTCCTCTCCCCACAACACACACCTTGTGAGATAGGTGAGGCTGAGAAAGCTCAAAGAGAACTGTGACTAGCCCAAGGTCACCCAGCTGGCTTCATGTGGAGGAGTGGGGAAACCAACCCGGTTTACCAGATTAGAGTCCGCCGCTCATGTGGAGGAGTGGGGAACCAAACCCAGTTCTCCAGATTAGAGTCTACCACTCTTAATCACTATGCCACACTGGCTCTCTTCACTGTGTGACTGAAGGTAAGCTGCAGCAACCATTTTGTGGCTGCACCCACCATGCTGCATCAGAATGCCAAAATGCGCATACAGGCTCAAAACTTTTGGGGACCCCTGATATAGCTAGATGCGTTCAAAATCAAAGTATTTTGACGACGAGGCTGGCATTGTCTCTTCAACCCCTTTCTGCCAGTGCTATTAAGGAGAACATTCACTCCATTTTTTTTCAGATACGAAGAAAATGGGACAGGTCTAATTAACCTAATTAACTGAAGTGATTACGTTATTAAAATATTATCTCATCAGTGTGTTGGGAATTTCAATTGCTACTAGTAGTGCCATTAGCAATGCTGAGAGAGACTTGTGGAACTCATCTGTGAACTGAATGAATAATACAACTCATTAATTTTTTTTACAGTTCCTTGAAAGCCAAAGAACTTTACATATGATTGAATGGGTGCACATCATGCATCTGTGGCTTTAAAAAAAAGCATTAAAGAGCAAGTTTCAAGTTGGCCTTATCATATACAAGTCAGGTGCAAAGTGGGATTTCCAAAGCTCCGACGAAATATTACATTAAAAAGTTATAATCACTGTTGGGAAACCACTAAAAACCTAACAGTTCCCTGGACATGGCTATATGTCAGCCTAAATCAAATCCATGCAAGCCGATGACTTGTGAAGCTGCAGAGAGCTATTAATGCAGTTTGGGAACACAGTGACAGCCCAGGCATGAACACAATGTGTGAGAAGGGCCAGGAATAGATGCATCTACTAAGTTCCCTCTAACACCTAAGAGAATAGGCAAGGCCCTGCTTGATCTACTACAGAGTTATAGTTATAGGCATCTGTTTCTTTTACTTAGACACTGTGAGACAATCCGTCTCACATGCCCTCTGTTCTACCATGGGATGTTGAATTTACCCAGATGCCTCAGGTCTGAACGTACAAGATCTTAATAAAGAGTTCACCTTTCTGACCTCACCCCATTACCCCGACAGAAACGAGACCCTTTCACCACTTTCTACTAGCAACAAGGACAGCTATTGGGTTTGTAGTCCTCCTGCCCACCAACTCCCCACCCCCGCAAAAAAAAGCCCTCTGTTAAAATACTCCGAATACACCTAACTGATCACAGGCTTACCATCTACTCTAATTTACTCTGAACATTGGGGCAGGAATCCAGTCCATTACAGCATTTCAAATAGAGTCAAGAATTTCCCCACCTTCTCTCTCTGTCTCGCTAAATGCACGCCCAGATTAGGTGCAGGACAGACATAATGAAACACCAATTTAAAAAAAATTAAAATTTACTTGTCAATAAAACCATTGTTTACAGAAAAGAATAACACAGAGTGCAAAAAGAGCTAACTTCTGAACAAACAATACATTAACAAGGAGTAATAAATACATCTGAAAAACTGGCCATCTGCAGGAACCAGCAGGCCACAAACGTACCATAAAAAGAATGTCATTTATTATTATACTAGTCGTGCTAATGTCTGCTTTATTATTGGTGTACATGATTAGCACATACAGCGCTATATTACAGCTGATTTCTGTCATATTTTTCTCGCAGCTCTGCTCCACTCTGGGTTTGTTATTCTTGGTTACTGCTCAGCTGAAACTGTTAACTAGCAGCTGGCCAGAAGAGTTGATACGGAAAACACTGGGAAAGCGTTGTGTGTACCATCACACTCAGTGCTTCAACATTTGAAGTCAAATTCTTCCAAGGAGGGACAAATGCTACAGTTAAATCAAGGGACAAACCAGTGTCAGTCCCAGTTTAGTATCATGTGCTAAACCTGACCCTTGGCAATTACTTTTTGTAGATATTTCTGACCCACCGCGTGTTTGTTTGGGAAAACAAATACGTTATTATAGTGTAATATGAATATGTTAAGTGTTTTATTTACATGTATTTATTTAAAACATTTACATTCCACTTTTCTCCTGATCAGTCTTATACCAGGTCCAAACACTGTTCCATCTAAAGAGAAATCTTACCCAATACACACATCTTCAACTGGAGATGCCAGGAACTGAACCTGGGCCTCTGCATATATAAAGCATGTGTTCTGCTACTGGACTATCACCCCTCCCAAGTATGCATAATCACATGCATATTATTCATAATAGGATTACTTGCAGATTGTGAGGGCACAGAATAACATGCAGCTATCTCTCTTTTATATTGTATAATGTAGATGGGACTGACAGATGGTTGAATTTGCTGCCTATTTGGGACAGGGGTCAGCAACATGTGTTTTTTGCATTGGAAATGGGGTGAAAATCATTAATATTCCCATCAGCCCTAACTGGCACACTGGGATTTTTGGGAAAGTAATTTAGAGGAGCTCTACTGTGTAAAAATTGGGAGCCTGGTATTTTAAACATGATTCATGTATGCAAATCTGTCCCCACAGTCAAAACAGCTCATCATTTGTTTGAAGCCAGAGATTTTCTGTAGTTTCTTCTTGGGACTGGTTATATATCAAAACCATTCCAATAATATGTTAAGTTCTAACTTCACTTACCTTATGTTTACCAAAGTTGCTCATTAGTTTACTATGTGACTTCTTGCTGGTGTCTTTCATGTCTGAGTTCTGGGGAAACAAAACCAGTAATGAACACACCTTAGGAATTAGGAACAATTTTTAGTAAAAGCATTTATTTTGCAAATCATTCTTCACTGCACAAAACATTTCATTTCTTGTGATACACAGCTTGGAAAGAACACAGAAATCACACCTGGAAGGCAAAACCAGTTGAAATAAATGGGAGGTAAGCACTGTGTAAATGGTGTTAAGATAGAAGATAGAAGAAAAATAAGAGTTGGTTTTTATATGTCAACTTTCTCTACCACTTAAGGAAGAATCAAACCGGCTTACAGTCACCTTCCCTTCCCCACAACAGACACCCTGTGAGGTAGGTGGGGCTGAGACAGCTCAAAGAGAGCTGTGACTAGCCCTAGATAAGTATGTTAATGAAACAGGGGATTAAGGATCAGACTCTGTAGAAGCAGAGGCTCTCTGTCCATTTAAGTTACAGCAACATGCTGATCATTCCCACCAATGGAACAGCCTCTTCCATCAAGGGAAGGCTCCATACATCCAAGGAAGGCATCACTGCTAGTGGAATTGGCCTGCAGGATCCAATCCATCTTTTCGGACTTTTGTGCATGGTTTCCACTAGTGGCAACAATTACAGACCTGTATTTCTCCTAGAAAAAATGGGACCTAAGGATGCTAGCAGCAACCAGGGTGGATTTGATTTAAATCAAATCAATTTAAACCACTAGTCAGTAAGACTAGATTTAAATCATAGTTTTCTATATAAACACTAATTCTTGGTGGTATAGTCTTAATATTTACAACCAGATGGTTTCATTTTTAGAATAGCAACTTTTCAGATTAGTTTTACAGTTATATCAAATAATTACTGATTTGGTTATACTACTAGAAATACATAGGCAGATAATTATGAAATGACTGCAAGGTGAACTATCTCCAGTTTCATTCAGGTTACCAGGCCTTGCAATTCTTTGTTGCAGTGTTTGCGTTTTGCATGCATGCATGCCCTACCCATAGGCAGAGGAACGTCATTAAAATATTCCGAAACGGAGTCCCTTTTACAGCCTGCTGCCATTATACATTTTTCCTTCAGCAAGAGAATAATAAGATAAACCTCAGGCTATACACACAAAGATCCCAAGACTTATGGGGTATTCTGCTCAAAATATTTCACTTTCAATTTTACTGCTTGCTCCTCCCTCCTCACATTTAGCTTCTTGTGCAGATCTATTCCACTCCAAACAATCTTCTATTTATTGAACTTTTTGAAACTTCACACTTAAGAGGTAAGGGCTTGAATCTGTGTACATTGATTTGCAAAGGAACAATGGGATTAAGGACTTTTTCTCAACTCAGTATGTTTATTTTATAACATTTTTGCTGTGAAGAAGAGGCATGTTATCTCTGCAGACACAAATTCAGTTTTGAGAACTGCAAAACCAAACACCTGTGATAATATCTTTAAGACAGAAAAATTACCCAAAGTAATATTACAAAAACTTATGGAAGAGCATGACATTGTGAATGGATTTATAGAATTCATTTACACCCCAAAATGTAAACATTGTATGAATATACATCTTCATGCTACATAATTAAAAACTAATGCTTATTTCATAATGAATAACCTTTGGACTATCATGTATCTTAAACAGAAAACTATTTAAACTATCTTGAGATAGATTTTATCCTCAAAAAGCATTTTATTTTAAAAAAATCCAATTAAAATTTTTTAAATCTGTTTTGTTTTTAAATTATTGATTTTTTTTATCCACCCTGCTGGCAACTATGGAACAAATATAACATAAAAAGCAACCATTACAATAACCAGCAATAACAATGTTATTTAAGAGAAATGTTACTTAAAATAATGTATTTAAAATAAAAAGTTATTTAAAATAAATTTTCAGCGTGTATGTGTTATATACGTGTACGTGCACAGGTGCTCAATAACTTTAGGCTTCCGTAATGAATTAGTTTCCCTGCTGTTTTTTGTGTTCATTCTGAAGATTTTGAATGACACAACCAGGGAAACATACAGCATACTACAGGCAAACAGTAAGTGGCGGGCTCGCATCTGGTACAGTACGGGTTGCCAACTTCCAGGTACTAGCTGGAGATCTCCCACTATTACAACTGATCTCCAGCCAATTGAGATCAGTTCACCTGGAGAAAATGGCTGCTTTGGCAATTGGACGCTATGGCATTGAAGTCCCTCCCCTCCCCAAACCCCGCCCTCTTCAGGCTCAACCCCAAAAACCTCCTGCCAGTGGCAAAGAGAGACCTGGCAACCCTTGGTACAGAAAAATTGGTACAGCCCTTTCTTTTGTTCTTACCACATAATGAATCATATGCTACCCTTGCAGTACCACACAGGCAAGGACTCTTGTGTGGTTCCAATAAACAAAGTTATCAGTGTGTAATAATTTATGGCAGGCTTTTGGTCCCCCCGACAAGCAAAAGGAACAAAAGAAACAGAAACTTGAATCTGCCTCAGAATGAAAAAGGAAGCTATACACATGTACAAACATATCAACCCTCACAGTCTTGGGATCCTTAAAATAAATGGGGTTTTAAAGCCTACAGCCACATAGACAGGTGCATTGTTTGTTGGGCCACCTGAGATTCATGATAGGAATGATCCCCTGGGTCATCAGTTTGATGATCTGTGGCAGGATCTAGTGTTGCTGTCAGAACATCACATCCCTTCATCTGTCTGAAGAACTGAAAAGGCACTGAAAAAATATTCCCTCAGCTATTCACAGCACAAGACCTTCTCGTTATGCAATATGCAGCCTGTGGCTGAAATGTATTTCCATTAGTTTTTTGTTTTGTTTTGTGAAGAACAAGAGACTTCTCCTCCTTGTTCCTGGGCTTAGTCAAGTTTGACAAATTCTAACCAACATTTTCAGATATTTATTTTCCAGTTCAGGTTTAAGGTTATACACTGGGGAATGGAACCTCTTGGAGACGGACGCTCCACACAGGAGAAATGGATGTCTGCTCGCTTCAAATGAGCTCTAGAAGAATGGGGGAATGTATGCAAATCGATCACAACTTCCTCTCTCACAGTTTCTTTGAAATATCTGAACTGGCTCTCTGCAGTTAAATTCAAAAGAGGATAATATGTAAGAATGGGTCTCATGGTGTAACTGACTAGAAAATTATTAAAACATGAAAAAGCAACATATTAGAAAACTGCTCAGTAATGCAGTTCAGACAACATGCCAACATAGTTTGGGATGCAAACTATGGTTTGGGTGTCTAAATGTACAGGCAGCCGTGGTTTAGTATGTCAAGCCCAGCACTGCTCTCACTGAATGTCATCCTTCAGCCTGGTCACTTCCCACTGGACTTCCGCTGAGCACTTGGATATCTAGCTTGCATTGCCTAATCCCACTGGCTAGCAAATCATAACCTTACTCATCAGCAAAGCTCTACTGTGCAAGCTTCCATTTAACCATTGGCCAGATAGGGTGGGCTAGCCAAAGACAGGGTGGCCTGTTTAGAAAACCTTTGGGATCATTCTTGCTGGCTGAGGTATCGTCAGTCTATCTTGGAAACCATTCTTTCCCCCTCTTCCTCAAATGTTTTCCTGGACTCTGTCAAGATTACAAGTCTGTCAGATAGTTTGACAGGTGAAGGATAGATCAGTGAGATCTAAGGATGATGTAATCAGCCTGGAAAGTACCTGGGGAGCTAGAGAAAGCTGGCCTGATCCAGTTATAGCCAGGTGGCTGATGCAATGCAGTAGCAATACTAGGATAATTGGATATCTACTGTGATTGGTGGCTGCGTCCACCAGGTGTATATAATGAAGTGAAACAGCAGTTCTATGCGGGATGTTATGAGCTGAGAGTGTGAAAGGAGTATCTGTATATATTTCTGCACTGTACAAATAAACTACACTTTTTCTATGTGGCCGTGGACTTTCTGATGGGTATCCTGGACAAGACTGCTAATCCGCTTGGCTTCCGCGTCAGGGCTCTGGGCCCAGCTCCTCTACGTTACAGGAATGTTTCTGCTACACTGCGCAGGTTTTATGTGTGGTGGTAGTTAAGCAGAGTCCAGGATTTTCAGAAGCTACTAGAGAAGTGACGGCTGTGTGAGTAACAATGGCACAATCTTTTATCCCGGTGGATAAACTCACCTCAGAGAATTACCACGTTTGGTCTGTGAGGTTGGAGCAATATCTGAAAAGGGAAGATTTATGGGATGCTGTGGAAAGACTCCCTACTACAGCAGCCGAGATTGCCAAGGGCATAAAAGCCCTTGCCAATATCACCTTGACGGTGGGAGATGACCAGCTTATTTTTGTTGTTGGAAAAGAGAATGCAAAGTTGGCATGGGATAGTCTGCGAGCAGTGTATCTCCGGGACTCAGCTGGCACGCTGCTAGCACTAATGAGGCGGCTTTATAGATGCCAAAAATCACTGCACACGCTGGCAGCAGCCCACTTGAAGACCCTAGCAGAGTTGTTCAGACAGCTGGAGTTGAGGGGAGAAGTTATATCTGCGGAGGACCGGGTGTATTTGCTTTTGAGTTCTCTGGATGCGAGCTTTGATGTTTTAGTAACCTCGCTGGAGAGCCTGGCAGCAGGGCAATTAACCTATGAATACTTGACTGGACGAATTCTGGAAGAAGAGGAACGACGGGAGGAAGGACGTGAGCAGAAGACAGCAGCCCAGCTGAGATACACCCCCGAGGTTAAATCAACGAATCGCCCGTCTGCCGAGACCTCAGCCCCCCAGCGCGTTTTTCATCCCAGGCAGAGAGACTGGATAGAGTCTACGCCGAGGACTGCAGCCGAGCTGTTTAGACAACCCCGAGACGGGCAAGAGGTCTACTCAGCGCAGAGCCAGTGGCAGCAGCAGAGGGGAGGCGACGGAAGGCAGAGTAGGAGCTACAAGCAAGATGAGGAATGCGTGATGTTTGTCAGAAAGTGTTTCTTTGTGGGTCCTCACAACATTTGAAAAAAAATTGTCCCCAGTTGGCCAGGAAAAAGCAACCAAAGAGACAGTCAGTGAATGGAACTTACACTGCTGTTGTGCTGACAGAGGCTGGAGACAAAGAGAACATTTGGCTCTTGGACAGTGGGGCAAGTACATGTTTTGTTAACAAAGCTTCCATGTTGGTTAACCAAAAGCAGTCTGCTAAGTCTAATGTAAGTCTAGCAGATGGGAGACACTTAAAGGTACACTCTGAAGGGGAGGTGTTTTTCCCAGAGTTAAAGCATAAGTTTCAAAATGTACTTTGTGTGCCTGAGTTACAGCATAGTTTGCTAAGTGTTTCTGTGCTGGCTAAGACTGGTTTTAAGGTGCAGTTTGAAGGAAACACCTGCCAGATAAGCCAGGGGGAGGTTGTAATGTTAGAAGGGCACTTGCAAAAGGATGTCTATGTGGTGCATAGAAGGACAGGAGAAACTTCTATGGTAGTGGAGTCTGTGAATAAAAATCCACATAATGAGTGCATACACCTTCTACATAGGCGTTTTGGCCACGCCTCCTTTTCCATTCTAAAGAAGACCCTGAGTGTGTTAGGGAAGGATGACATTAAGTTGAATGGGTGTAATTCTTTCCTAGATTGCACTGTCTGCAAATCTGTTAAGAACAGACGTAGTCCAGTGACTAAGGTAAGCCAAAGGGTGGCAACCAGACCTCTGCAAATTGCTCATTTAGATCTCTGTGGTCCATTTCCTGAGAGTGTGTCTAAGAACCGGTACGCTTTATGTATTGTGGATGATTTTACTCGTTATGGCTGGGTGTATCTGCTGAAGCAGAAAAGTGAGGCATGTCAAACCATCAAGTATTGGATTAAAAGGGTGGAAAGGCAGCTAGACCTCAAGGTATCCAGTATACAATCTGACAGAGGCGGTGAATTTGTCTCTAGTGCATTTACCCAGTGGTTAGAAAGCAAGGGAATTGAGCATAGATTGGCTAATCCCTGTGTTCCTCAGGAGAACGGTGTGGCTGAGAGGAGGATTGGTTATCTAAAGTCAATGTTGCAAGCTTTGATAGAGGATGCTAATCTAAAACCCAAGTTCTGGGGGGAAGGCATCAAGGTGGCTTGTTATTTGATTTATAGACTTTGGACCTCCAGCATTAACAATATTCCCTACAAGGCATTGTACAATAGAAATCCCTCTTTAAAGCATTTAAGAGTGTTTGGTACTAAGGCTTGGGTGAATATACCTTTAAAGAACCGCAGAGCAGGTGGCAAGAAATCCAAACCGCTGATTTTTCTGGGATATCAGAATGCAGCAAAATCTTATCGCTTTGCTAATGATCAGAACCAGGTATCTTTTAGCAAATCTGCGAACTTCGGAGAATCTTTTAATTGGCCACGCTTACATGGTACTGAGAAGGTTTCTGAAGAAGTTTTATTGCCGGCCAATGGACAGCCAGAGACAGATGAAAGTGTTTTTCCTGAAGTTGTTGCAAGCAGGGAAACAGTAAAGGTTGAGACTCCAGAAGGAGGGGAGTCTAGTGGCACGGTAGTCAGACGGTCAGACAGAAGTAATAAAGGAGTACCTCCACAAAGATATGGTTTTGAAGAATGTGACTTAATCAACCACGTGTCTGTAATGGAACCTGAAAGTTACAAGCAGGTGCTTTCTCTTGGTGATAGAGAGATTTATGGCTGCAAGCCATGGGTGTGGAAATGAATGCTTTGAAGGAGCACAAGGTAATTACACCAATGCATTTACCAAAGGGACAACCTGTGATAGGTTGCAGGTGGGTTTACAAACTCAAGCAGTTGGCTGATGGTACTGTACAAAGAAAAGCCAGACTAGTTTGTAAAGGGTTTGCTCAAAGGAGATTTGTTAACTTTGATGAAACTTTTTCACCCACAGTTCGTTGTGAAACCATTAAAACAGCCCTGGCAGTTGCAGGGTTGAAAGGTCTGAAGGTTTTCCATTATGACATTCAGACAGCTTATCTAAATGCACCTTTGGTAGAAGAAGTATACATGACTCAAATTCCAGGGTTTGAATTAAAGGAAGAAGGCAAAGTACTAAAGCTGAACAGAGCTTTGTATGGTTTGCATCAATCGGCCAGAGAGTGGCACAAATGTTTAATTGAGGCTGTTAAAAAGTTAGGCTTCACACAGAGTGTTGCTGATCCTTGTTTGTTTTCAAGGTGCACAGGTCAGAAGGAGTCATACGTGCTGATTTACGTGGATGATTTGTGTGTAATAACCAATAATGAGAGTGACCAGGAACAATTTCAGAAACAGCTTGGAGAACGCTTTAAACTGAAATGTTTGGGAGAGATAAGAAATTATCTTGGGGTAAAAATAAACAGAGACAGTAAAGGTGTTTTTTACTTGTCTCAAACAGAAAAAATAAAACAGTTGCTGGAAAGGTTTAGCATGCTTGATGCTAATGCAGCTGAAACCCCAATGGTCACAGGTTATTTATGTGAAGAGTCTCAGGAACAAGAAGAGTGTGACAAATCTCTGTATCAGTCCCTGATAGGAAGTTTGTTATATCTTGCTTGTTGGACTCGCCCAGACATATATCAGGCGGTACATTGCCTGACCAAGAAAAATATGTCACCAAAGCAGAGTGACTGGAAAGCAGCTAAGCGTGTACTCAGATACCTGAAGGGATCTGTAAACAACCAGTTATGCTTGAATGCATGTAATGGGGAACTGACTGCGTATGCAGATGCATCATGGTCAGATCAGGGGAACGCGAAATCAACGACCGGGTATGTGTTGTATTTTGGTGAAGCACCCATACATTGGAAATCTGTAAAACAGTCATTTGTAGCCATGAGTTCATGTGAAGCAGAATATAGTGCTGTGAGTGAATGTATAAATCAGGTGGAATGGTTTGTCTATCTCATGAAGGAACTCAATGTGTCTGTACAATTACCAGTAAAGGTGTATACTGACAGTCAATCAGCGCTACAACTTGCGACTGAGCAAAACTTTAAAGGCAGAAGTAAGCATATAAGAATAAGATATGTCAATGTAATTGAATCTGTGAACAAAGGCTTGGTATGTATTGTAAAGTGTGCCAGTGCTAGTAATGTGGCAGATCTATTTACAAAAATTGTGGATTGCAATAGATTCATAAAACTAATCAAACTAATCTGAAATCCTTGAGAAGGAGTGTCAAGATTACAAGTCTGTCAGATAGTTTGACAGGTGAAGGATAGATCAGTGAGATCTAAGGATGATGTAATCAGCCTGGAAAGTACCTGGGGAGCTAGAGAAAGCTGGCCTGATCCAGTTATAGCCAGGTGGCTGATGCAATGCAGTAGCAATACCAGGATAATTGGATATCTACTGTGATTGGTGGCTGCGTCCACCAGGTGTATATAATGAAGTGAAACCGCAGTTCTATGCGGGATGTTATGAGCGGAGAGTGTGAAAGGAGTATCTGTATATATTTCTGCACTGTACAAATAAACTACACTTTTTCTATGTGGCCGTGGACTTTCTGATGGGTATCCTGGACAAGACTGCTAATCCGCTTGGCTTCAGCGTCAGACTCTTTATGACTCTCACCCAAAAAAGGAATATAAAACCACTACAAATCAACAACTGTTTCTTCCTTCCATCAGCAGATGTTCAAAATTATGTCTTCCTTGGATGAAATTTGGAGTCCACCCCTCATAACTATTGTATACTAGCTTAGGTTGTATGTAAGTTATCTCCTCCCAACCAATTTCCAGATAGCAATTTCCAGTTGCTTACAGCACCATAAGAACTGTATGAAAACCGAATCTCCAGTTTAAAAGCATGACATGTCCACCTCTTCTCTGGATATTTCTAATGGCCTACTTTACAAATAGCAGCATAGTACTGGGAGCTTCATCTGTCTGTCAATCCCCATTCCATGATTTCTCAAACCATGGGCTCTTGCTACTTATAACCAACAGAAGCAAACAGGGAAATGCTCTGTTCTTTTGGGGGGAGAGTCATCATAAACCATTCTGAGCAATGGAACAAAGACTACTGTCCTGGGAAGAGATACATTGTGGAATACATAAATAAACCTGGCCTTGAACAACAACTTGGATGCTTGAAAAGTAGAACACCCCATGATGTGAGCCGACACAGAAGAAACAGAGGCAAAGCAGGCAGCAGATATTCAGCTAAAGATTTCTTTATTGAAAAGTTACTGGCAACAACCTTTGAAACTGGACTCTTGGGGCAAAACCCCCAAATGTCAGTTGCTGACATCACAGAAGACAATAGTACCATTTGAAAAGCTGGAAGAAATCTCACACTGGATTTTTCAGGTCCAAAAGAGCTGCACCACCAGCAACACAGGCTATGCGGAACTATTTTCAATCTATCCTTGCAGGATATTAATAAAATCTTCTCTGAGAATACTTAGCATTCTAAAAGGAAAATTAAACATTTAAGGGACACTTATAAAAGTATTTCTAAAGAAAAATTAAGGATTGGATATGACTTTCCACCCAAATTTCTTATGGAACTACTTTTTGTAACCATCTGACCGCTAATAAACTTTTGTTGTCCTTAACAATGATTCTTTAGAGAGGGAAGGTGGCATGAAATAGCCAGATCTTGAAAGCTAAGCAAGGCCGGTACTTGGATGGGAGACCACCAAGACAGACTCTGCTGAGGAAGTCAATGGCAAACCACTTCTGCTTCTCACTTGTCTTGAAAGCCCCTTGGCTGGGGACACCATAAATCAGTTGTGACTTGCCAGCACATACATATATAATAATGTTTCTTTACTATGTGGGGGGGATATGCAGGGGTCTTTTAAAAAGTCTGCACAAAGGGCTTCATGGTTCCGCTATTAGGCATGTGTTTTTTGGGGGGGAAAGAAAACTACTCTGTATTTCTGTAGTAAACGTGTTAGAACTGAAGGCTACATTGCTAAGGGTCTATGACACTGAGGAACTTAACAGCACAAAAACACACATTAAGTGGGTGATTTAGGAACTTCTTTCTGGATGTTATGGGAGAGTTCCACTAAGTACACTAATATTTTTAGACTACTGCACCAAAGGAGGCACCCAGGTGTAATGCTGGATCCAGTTTACAAGTGAAATTACCTTGCAGCTGAACATGGGCTTACAAGACGATAGTATTGTCTATAGCAACATTCTCTAGGGAAGCCTATGCTGGTGATGAAGAAAAACTGGGACCAGCTCTCCAAGTGAGTGCTGTGCTTTTAAGGGCAGACCCAAACAGAAACAGAGCCTTCCTGCTCTGAACTAATTTTAGCAATTAATTCATGAACCAGAAATCAGGAACTGCCCTGGACAGATGCTGAAGGTGATGTCGATGTCCCAACTCACCCTGCTCTGGCTGCTGCTAGGTCAGGATCTGCTGCTGTAGCAGCAGGTTTCACAGTGGTAGTGGCTGCTTCTGGGGCATGCAGGTCACGCGCTGCAGCATTACTGGCACATCTGGGTTTGCTGGTGCATGTGCAGTTGAAGTACTGGCTGGCACTGCTAGACTGCAGCCTCCACCCGTTGCTAAGATGCCACCTGAACCTGATTTTGGGGGGAGCAGTCAAAGTGGTCTTCTGTATGTTACAAATATCTATCCATTTTCAGGATGCTCCTGCTGCATCTCCTCAGGCCACTGCACACTGCCTCACTGTGGAACTGAGACATCAGCCCTTCCTGGTCTGAGCTGCGTATCCACCCACAGCTTGATGCAACCCTGTTTCTCTCATGGGTTGGCTTTCTCAGCCTAGGCTGTTTCAAATACTTGGGCCGAAGCAGAAGAGGTAGTGATGGACACCTGGAATGATTTTCATTGGCAAAAAGATTTAGCTCAGCAATATACCCACAGAGAGCTGAGTGCAGTCGTGACCTGCTGAGTGCAATTGTGACCTGTAGCAACGAACTGGGTGAAAAGTTTCCAAGAATGCCATTAGACTACAAGAGAAGACAGCCGATGCGCAAAACACAAGACACAGATTTTTTTTTTCAAATGTTTCAACTCATGAGATTGTGACTCTTCTTCCATTCAGCATTCGGTTCTCAATAGGTTGCAGTGATTATAGCTGCAGACGAGGATTCGGGAGACCTGGGTTCAAATCCCCACTCTGCCATGGAAGCTGGCTGCCTGACTGTGATGAGTAGGGTTTAAAATGCCATTTAAAAAGAGGAAGTGTGCTGTGTAGTTTGACTCAAGGTTGTTGTTGTTTTTTTAAGTCTAGTGTGAAGGAAACATGGTAATAAACCAAGAAACAAAACAAATTGGCAATACATGTTAATTCCACCTTAATTCTCAACAATGCTGGACTTGAAATATAATGTGGAGAAATCTCACCTGTTTCAAGTTTACATTTAGGCCCTCGTGGGTTGCTTTTAACAGTGCCCTCACAGTGAAGCTGTCGGGGTCTTCTTTATCCCGAATCTGAGATTCCTTTATCAAGGATTCAAGTTTCTTCCTTATAAAAGATTCCATTTGGTGTTCAGTAGTGCCATTACTCTGAAATACATCAGAAATTCCCATTGCAAACTTTGAGTTATTTTAAAACAGCAAACCAAGCAGACAGATGTTTCCACTCAAATACTCTGATTCTCCCCACAGGTTCCTTTGGAACTGCTGAGTTAGCAATATCAGCATCAGGGCCTCTAAAGATTCAGTCATCTCCCTTATGAATCTGGTGATTATCTTAGGCACACCTCTTGTACAAGCAGAATAAGACTTCCCTTTACATGGGTGAGGGGAAGATTTTTCCAATTTCGACCAACACCCTCCCAGTAACAGCTCCCAATACAAGATCTCATACAGTTCTGGATGACCCTCCCCCAGCTCTCAGGAGAGGCAATGGAGAAGGCAAGAAGCAGAAATGTCTGCTGCATGAATGAAAGGGGGATCCTTGCCCAGGATCAGGCCTACATTATTGACTATTACATTCCATCAGGTCTCCCTGCCAATTGGCAAAGCCAAATAGATGGACTTTAGGACTCCAAACACATGACAACTGTAAAGTCACACACCAATATAATGGATGTGATGAAACCTGCTGGGTGACCTTGGGCCAGTCACAGTTCTCTCAGAACTCTCTCAGCCCACGCAGAGGGAGGCAACGGCAAACCACCTCCAAATGTATCTTGCCTTGAAAACCCTACAGGGTCGCCACAGGTCGCCCGTGACTTGACGGCACTTTCCACTGTTACCAGTACTTAGTAAAGAAATCTAATATTGTGATTTCAAATGCACACAGTTTTACTTCTTCTACTACTTTACAAAAAAGTTGCTAAAAGTGGGGTTCAGCAGTGGCAAGGCAAACAGGGATCGGGTTGAGAGCTGCTCCTGCAGTGGAAAAGCTGTCTCATCCTTAGAATTCAGTGCTTATCAGTTTTCTTGAAATTCATAAGTTTTCAATGACTGCAATACCAAATGATGATTTATATCTACAAAATGGTAGTCAGGCAGTGAACACCGCCAATAGCTCTCTCAAGATCACCCCAACCATTTGAATGGCAAATGGTTCAGATGGCCAGCTGGGAGTAGTCCAGTTTTTAAAAGGCCTGTATCCAGACACGATTGCAAATGAAATGCTGGACTAGATGGATCTTGGTTTGAAACAGCAAGGCTATTTTGCTCATTTCCTAATGAAGCAGAATATTTACATGTGGCAGAAATTCAGAGCCTTTCATTTATCTACAGCAGTGAGTGGAACTAAAGGACTGCATAATGTTAGCCTGGAATGTTTTACATTTGGGTGTTTACATTTGGGTGATTAGTTTAGGAACCACTTCAGTCCCTCAGGCTGATGCCCCACATTCCTTTTCACATGTGAAGCAAGGGAGGATGGAGATGAGCTACAAGTGTGAACACTTGAGGAGGAGGAGGAGGAGGAGAGTTGGTTTTTCTATGCTGACTTTCTCCACCACTTAAGAATCAAACCAGCTTGCAATCATCTTCCCTTCCCCTCCCCACAACAGACACCCTGTGAGTTTAGGTGGGGCTGAGAGATCTGTGACTAGCCCAAGGTCACCCAGCTGGCTTCATGTGTAGGAGCAGGGAAACCAACCATGTTCACCAGATTAGCATGTGCTGCTCATATAGAGGAGTGGGGAATCAAACCCGGTTTGGAAAAGAGTTCCAGACCCAGTTCTCTAGGCAGCATTTCATGGCCTCCCCACTGTGGTTTTCAGGTTTTCACTGCCAAAAAAAGAGAATATTTTCATAGAGAAGGAACCCTGAGTCGATGTAACTTCTTGGGTTGCTGCATGCACTTGTTTTGCCTTGTGCTTCCAGTATCCAAAGCTATACGGTCTCTCTCAGTAGGAAGCAACCTCACACTGCACGAGAATTACTGAGCATTGTGCAGCATTCTGAAAAATGCAGGCTTTTCAAAATGGCAATATCATCAAAGTTTCTCCATTATCATTCAGTGTCATTATGATAATTTCGCTTTGGAGAAGGAACACTTTGGGCCTTTTACAGCTAAATGCCAGATAATGTGAAGCACCCTGCAATAAGAGCCTTTACCCTCCCAAAAAGGGGGAGAGGGAAGGGAACAGAAGTATTATGAGCATCTGCTCTCACTAAACCAAACCTGACGGGACTCTGCAATATCAAAAGCAACAAAACAAATTCCCAAATCTGCCTGCAAAAATTTGTATGCCCCATTGAATAATGCAAATGAGGAAAGAGGAAAAACAGAGTAATTTTGAAAATATGTTGCTAAATATAAGAGCTATGCTGAGGCCAACATGAACAATTAAAAACAACCCCACACCACCACCAAATTCACAGAATCACATTCTGACCATAGTCAGTCAAGCGGCATCTGCTTTTCTCAGAGCAGAGAATGATCAACTTTATTTGTACCATTTTGTTATAAAAAATATTTTGAGGGCGTGTGGAAAATTTCAAACTAGTCATGTATGACTTCCTCTGGGCTGGAACGTAGCATCTGTTTTGCGATGGAGCAGTGGCGCTGCATTGCCACTGACTGTAAGAAATTAAAAATCCATTACTGTAAGGAGGCGTTAAACCCACATGGAATGGCAAGAAGAAGAAAATAGCTGGGGGAGGGGGTATTGAAAGTACAGAGTGTAGGATCAAGTAATAAATATAGAACTTAGTGGGAAAATGAGGAAAAACTCAAGAACCAGCTGAGCAAGGAGAAAATATAAATACACGCATTGTTAACAAAGCTGCTAATTCAGCACTATGAATGCACGTGGCATTTTATAAAATTTTGTCAGAGGAACTTAAAACCTAGATCTTGACAGTGGGAGCAGACTATGCAGGGATGCTAAGAAGATGAGGAACGTGTGGGGAGGATCCATATAGCCAACAATTACCCGATTTTCATTTAAGCTGTTCATGAAATGAATATGAACACATGAAGATGCCCTCTCTCAAATCAGACCATTGCTCCATCTAGCCCCACTAGACTAGCAGCTAGACTATTCTGACTGGCAGCAGCTTGCCAGGGACTCAGGCAGAGAGGGAGGTCTTCTCCAGCTCCTGCTATCCTGAGATCTGCACACCAAGGTGCCAAGGACTGAACCTGGAGCCAGCTGCATGCCAAGCATGTGGCTCTGCTACTGAGCCACAGCCCCTCCCCACAGTGGGTTGACACCCATGCTGGAAAGGAAGCCATACATACTTACATAGGAAAACTGTAACTTGCAGTCATCTTCAATTTCATCAGCACTGTCTTCATCAGAAACTTCCCCTTCTTCAGCATCTGCACCAAGGCTGTAGGGGAGCTTTTTACCCTGAAAAGAAGACAAGTAATAGTGCCTTAATTACAGCAGAAATGACAGAATAGCTGCCCCCTCAGAAGAAGGGGCACAGTAAAGCAAGCAACTCCTCTCTTTATGTGGACATCTTTTCACTATTTGAAGTCTGTGGACAGTCTTATTTCCTGTAAGCAACCAGAACCTTTAAGTTTTCCTCAAACAATCTGCCAAATATATAATCTATGAAAGTCTCCATAGAACTCTTGTGAATTTCTGAAAATACTTTCTTCAATTCAGCATACATACAAGGTCTTGATAATAATTCCAGAGGGGTAGCTGTGTTACAGTGCCATTTCTAAGAATACTTGATTAGGAATAAGCCCCATTGAACAGACCTGAGTAGAATTCTGGGTAGACTTGCTGAGGATTGCCTTCTTAGTCTGGTAGTAGTACAATAATACAGAAGTCCATTGGCACATAAATGACTAACAATTTATTCTAGCATAAGCTTTCATGAATCCACACTCACGTCATAGGGTTTTAATAGCTTTGAGTAAAGTGTTACTTTTGTACCGGAAGTGATTTTTTGTTTTAAAAAACATGGTTTTTCATGCAGAAGTACTACAATTTTAACTGATGCCAGCTTGGAATTCACTATTATTACTATGTGTTTTTTTTTTTAAGTGCTGCTTCCTAGTTAGCAATTCCCTATTTTAGAACCAAGCAACATGTTCAGAAATACCATGGGTATAGCTCTTTCCTAAGACCATATATTTCAGATTGTAGGTGGCAAATGACATGTTTGAATAGTCCACTCCATATACTCTCTCTGCACAGAGAAAACTAGAACTTCAGGGAGGAGGCAATTATTGTCATGGGAGGTTTTTTCTTAAAATAGGTAGCAACCAGGCTAAAGTGGTATTGTCCTGGACAGCTGAATCATATGACAGTTCTGAAAATTTAGCTTGCTTCATATACTTGCTATTTTTCCCTATTCCTATGCATGAACCATGACATTTAATGATCAGTCCAGATTATTGAGAGAGGGTGAAAATTCAAAACACTTATTTAAAATGGTTTATAACCACTTCCAAGTTTGTACCATCCGCACATATGTTACAGGCAGTCTGTTCTTTCAGTCAAACACCTGATGAAGAACATAGACAACGTGGCGTGCTGTGCTGTGGGAAAACATCTTTCCAGTATGGTGTCAACCCCGTAGCATTATTACAATTTAAATACAAGCAACACCCCCCCAGCAATATATAAAACCTTCAAAAGATTTCCTTGTTGCTTTTGGAATTTGATTTGAGATACACAGCAAGAATGGCTTTCATACTACTTAAACATTATTTCTTTCCGTTGAGCAGCAAAAAAAAAAATTAACAGATTTGTCTGTTTTCCTGTTTCTGACAGATATGCCCTAAGGATAGCTGGCATTCTTGTAAATGAGTATGTTAAACGTTTGAGACACTAATGGGTCACCACAGGCCCGCAAGCACAAAAGCAAACAAACACGCTGGTTCCATTTAGAAGAGTGGGAGATCGCTTTATGTAATACAGCACGTGATTTGGAATGTTTCAGTACTAGTTTATTACTATAACATAATGCTTAAAAGACTGCTCTGTACCCTGCTGTGGTGGCTGGGACAGGCACTGCCCCCTAAAATCTCTTTCCTCTGTGTCTAAAATGGAACCGCTTGTCTGTGTCACCAAAACTCTAGGATGCTGCTGGCTGGCAGGAAGTGCCACTGGGGAGGTGGATAACGCACCTGGGAAGAGGGACCCAGGCACCCCAACACATTGTACAACATAGCCTGATTGTACAAAATAGCCTAGATATCTAGCAGACTCACTTGTGAATGGTTTCCCCAGGCCTCTAGATTGGTCCCTGAAACAGCATTGGACCCTGTGAGGGGACGAGCCACAGGTATATGTACACACTGTTTCCCACTGGAATCAAGCCAATCAGATAACTATGCTTAAGAGTTCAAGTAATCTATTTAAAAAGACCTCAACCATTGTTCTTTCTCGTCTTGTTCAGTTAAGCACAATTTACTCCTATGTGTTTTTGACCTTTTCATGCTGCCGATATATGAAGGAGTTTGAACCCCTGTAGCCATCAATTAACATAAGGTATTTCTGAACCTCTCCACCTAGCTTATACATTTATGCTTTTATTTCGTTTTTGTCTTTCTGAGATTCTCTTGAATCCTTTTGACTCCTCATGTCTGTCAATTTCAATCCCATCTCCAATTCTTTCTACCTTATTGGTATCCAAATAAAAGCTGTTGGTTTTAACTTGGAAGATGCTACCAGTTTCCACCCTGAGATCTCACCACACGCCCTGAAATCCTCATAGTATCACTACCTTAAGGAAGCAAAAAAGGAAAACCTGTTATGGAAAGTTAATCCTGTTTACTTTCCATATCTCAATCCAATTGGGCTGCTGTCCAAGGTCCTGACGGAGCCAACGAAGAGCTGCTTTGGGCACCTTTATCCAAAGTACTTCTATTCTTTTTTCCCTGTCCCCTGATTTTTGGGCAACATCTTCTTTAGGCCCCCACATCTGTTGCACACAGTCTGCATTATTTCACTAAGAACATTAATTCTGCTCACCAGTGTTAAGAACACTGCACATTCCAACCTCTGGACTTATGCAATTTCAGCACCGTATGTTGGATCATATGATGTCAGCCAGTGTGGTATAGCAGTTAAGGGATCTGGAGTAAGACTGCAGAGACCCAGTGCAAATCCATTCTCACAGGATGACTTTGGCTAGCTATTCTCTCTCACCTTAACCTACCTCACAGGAATGTTGTAAAGAAAAAATGGAGGCAGGGAGAAACACGTATACCAGGGGTGTCAAACATAAGGCCCGGGGGCCGGATCCAGCCCCTTGAAAGCTCTTATCCATCCTACAAGCCAGCTGAGGCAGCCACCCCCACACACACACACACCCTCAGTCTGGGCTGGCGAGGCATGGCCCAGCCCGACCAAATGACATTTATGTCATATCCGGCCCTCGTAACAATTGAGTTCAACACCCTTGACGTACATTGTCCTGAACTTTTTTTGGTATTTTGTTCTGCTAACTGTGGAGCCTTTTATCCAACCAAGGAGCCTTCCACCAGCACAACATGCCTCTTAACTGAGGAAGATTTCTTGCACTAGAAAAAGTCTCCATCATTAGCACATACTAGGAAACAGTCCATTATACTTAAAACATGGTTTGTTTTCGTGAACTCTGATTAAAACATTACCTCTGAATATCTAAGTAGTGGTTAAGAATCAGCCACAAACCAGGGTATGAAATCATGGTTTGAAGTTGGTTTTAAAAGCATGGTTTTCAGTAGCCATGGCTAACTATGGTTAAGCACTACCTTTTAACCAGATCTTCAGACTTAATTTTAGGCTTATGTATTTGACAACACACTGCAATGATCCATGAGACGGTCACCTCTAGACTGGATTACTGTAACTCGCTCTACATAGGGCTGCCCTGAGACTGATCCCAAGGCTCCAGCTGGTGCAAAATGCTGTGGCAAGGCTCCTTACGGGGTCTTTGCCATGAGATCATATAACACCAGTGCTAAAACAACTGCACTGGCTCCAGCTGGAGTTCTGGATCAGATTCTAGGTGCTGGTTTTGACCTTTAAAGCCTTACACCGTCTGGGAGCATTGTGGTGTAGTGGTTAAGAGTGGAGAGCCGGGTTTGATTCCCCACTCCTCCACATGAGCGGCGGAGGCTAATCTGGTGAACTGGGTTGGTTTCCCCACTCCTACACATGAAGCCAGCTGGGTGACCTTGAGCTAGTCACAACTCTCTCAGCCCCACCTACCTCACAGGGTGTCTGTTATGGGGAGGGAAAGGGAAGGTGATTGTAAGCCAGTTTGATTCTTCCTTAAGTGGGAAAGTTGGATTATAAAAACCAACTCTTCTTCTTATCTTCGGGACCGCCTCTCCTGGTATACCCCCCAAAGAGCTCAACGCTCTACTGGTAATAATCTGCTGGTGGTCCCCAGCCCGAAGAGTGCACTGCTGTCCTCAACAAGGGCTAGGGGTTTTTCAGCCCTGGCCCTGGCCTGGGGGAATAGTCCCCCTAGTGACATAAAGGCCCTGCGGGACATTAAGGAGTTCTGCAGGACCTGTAAAACGGAAGTATTCCACCAGGCCTATAACTGAGGGCAGCCGCAAGTTCATCCATTATTGCTGGCCTCCCCATCCTTCCCCCCCACTCTTGACATCTGTGGAGGATTGACCTGCCAAAACCCAGTTACATGGCAGCAGCAGAGTTGTTTTAAGGCCACCTGTTTTATGATTTTAATACGATGTTTTAAATTATTGTTTTATAGTTTTATGTATCTGACCCTGGCTTTGGCTAGGAAGGAGGGCAGGCTATAAATTTGAAAAAATAAAAATATCATATGAACATTTGGGTTGACAGAATTGAAGATAACTGAGGGGTGCAATAATAATAAAAATATTGTCGAAGGCTTTCATGGTCAGAGTTCATTGGTTCTTGTAGGTTATCCGGGCTGTGTGACCGTGGTGAGTGTTACTCCTCTGAAGATGCCTGCCACAGCTGCTGGCGAAACATCAGGAAAGAAAATACCAAGACCACGGTCACACAGCCCGGATAACCTACAAGAACCAATAATAAAAATATTACTCAGCCATGGTTTTACAGTTCCAAGGTGTTCATATTTCTTAAACAGAGTATGACAAGATCAATTTTTTAAAAAGACACAAAGACTTGACCACCTTTATGGCAGGAATAACACATCCTTCAGAATACAAGCCTTTGACAGGGAGAATTCATGGAGAGATGGGCTATTCAGTGGTTCCCCCCCCCCATCCTATCCTGTCAAGTTTTTTTTTTAACACTCCATTCTGAGCAGCACTTTTTGTCAGCATGCCTTTGTGTCAACGGAAAGGAGACTGTTTTATTTTCACCTCTGGAAGGCTATTCTGTTCCATAAAATGAGAAGGTAAAGGCTGACACTCTGTTGTACCTTGGCTGAGTTCTGACTATTGAAACTTCTGAATCAAGCAGTAAAAAGACAAGAACAAGGAAGCCACCCATGTGAGGAGAAAGAAAAACGAACCTCTGAAAATGATTCACAGAGCAGGTAGGCACAATTTATTTGTCATTTATACCCCGCCTTTCTCTCCAATGGGGGCCCAATGCCCCTTACACTGTTGTCCTCTCCTCCATAAGAAATTCATTTGATGACCATTTTCTGATTAGCACATATTTATGTCAGAATTTTGGACAGTTATGCGTTAAACCATTTTAAAAATTACACCGGTGGCACACCCTCCAAGGAGCTTACACACTGGCTTGTTAGCCACATAATAACCTACCTCTACGGTAGGTCAGATGGAGAGAGCTGTCCAAGGTTATCCGAGCAACCTGATCATGCAGATGTTTGAAGGTGGGTTTCCTGCGTCAAACCCAGCTATCTCCAGTCCAATGCCCCCCCTAAAAAAACTTCTGGTGCAAATTCAAAATGTGTGTCTCATGTGTGTGCCCTGTCAACCTTTGTTTTCTTTAATTCATTTATTTATTTTGGATTCCAACTGGAAGCACAGACCATCCTTACATCTGAAAATACTGTAACAAATTACCCACACTGGAACAATCTCCACACCATGGGTTTCCATGTGAGTCACCGGGCTATAAGAAAGTAAGCACAGATCAGTGACTCATTCAATAGGGAGCTTCCTCAAACGGCAGGTAATTGAGCATGTGAACACATGAAGCTGCCTTATACTGAGTCAGACCCTTGGTCCAGCCAAGTCAGTACTGTCTGCTCAGATCAGCAACAGCTCTCCAGGGTCTCAGTCAGAGGTATTTCACATCACCTACTTGCCTAGTCCCTTTAACTGGAGATGCCAGGGATTGAACCTGGGACCTTCTGCATGCCAAGCAGATGCTCTACCATTGAGCCACAGTCCCTCCTGATGGACTCCTGCATATTTGCAGTGAGAGTGACTGAATGACTTAGTTACACACGATGCAGAAACAAGACAAACCTACTTGCCCTCCCAATGGAGGAGGACTGAACAGAGGGCCAAGGAAGAGCCAAGAAATCACATGTCCTCCTAATTGCATATACCCATTAATTATTTACATCCAATCAACAAGCTCTGGTTACTTCCTGGGGGGCATATTTACCCAAAGCAAGTGGCTAACTGCAAAGTGTTTCTTTTACCTTTATTTATCTAGCATTTTCTATATATCTCTGGTACTTTAATGGGGCTTTACCTTGAAGCACCAGTTACTTTTTATACTGAGTACAGGATTGATTTGTTGGATCAATAATGCAACTCAAAATGACAGAATCTTCCTTGCAGGAGCACTTCGACTGTGATGTGTGTTGTTCATAAAAGGTCTGACAGAGACAGGTGCTCAGGAAATTAAAAGCACATTTCAGAAAGAGTGCTCACCTACATCAGTGGTTTTTATTAGTGCCAAATACTAATGCGAACAGCACTGAACTATAGAGAGTGCACATTTCATGTTTTGCAATCATGACTTCACTAATGAAATATCACTTGTTCAAAACAGGAGGACATGAAATGTACCTGGTGAAGGCAATGTCACACTCTAGCAGTGTGGGACTGGCTTGCCAATATCTATCTCAACAGAAGCTTGTTGACAACTAGCAGAAACTGAGAAAGAGAAATCAAGATGACACTAAGTAGACAGGAACAGACTTGATTCTGAATGGGTGGGAAAGCTGGGAGTTTTAACCCTCTGCCCAAATGGTGGACCCCTTCACTCATTTCGATAAACAGGAAGAAAAGTGAAGCACCGCACTTAGAGCCAGCATAATAGTGAGGGCATAACCCAACCTTCCCATAAAGGTTCCACCATGAGCTCTAGGCACACTTGCATTAGACAGCCTTTCCATCTACAAACATCCTCATCTGCCCTAATGATGGGGAAACTGCTAGGATTTATTTTAAAAGGATAGGAGCATAAGCTTGCTATCAAAAATGCAGCAAGGGAATCCAGATCCGAGTCCAATTTAAATCCTCCAGACTGAATGCAATCTTGGCATATAGGGTAGAAGCAAATGCTAGAGAAGGCACAGCCACTGAGAAAAGCACAACTGTTTCTTTCTCTCTCTTCACTGGGAACTTCCCATTCATGGGTTTGGATGATGGTGCTTTCCTCCTCCCCTGACCAATATTACCATCCTCTACTTCGGTCTTCTGGGTTTCTGGGGTATGCCCTTTCCATTGCAACAATTGGGGAAGGGACATTCCTACACAGTCACTGGAAAGCCTTGAAGCCATCTGTTGACCCAACAAGTCTCTGTGGAGAAGGAGGAAGTCTGAGGAGTACCAATCAGAACCTGGGAAGGGGGATACTGAACCATCTGAGGGGGGAACTCCCTTTCCTGTCCCCTCTCAAATGTAATTCATATAAGTCCAACCACTTCACATGTTCACACTTCACATGTTCAGTACTCCAGGCAGTCCCATCACTTCACAGAACACACATTTGTTTCCAACATGAGCACAAACAATGGAAAGTCACTACTGATTGTGCTGTAGTGAAACAAATGCATTCAGTGACAACCAGCCCATGGGATTCATGGAACACCATTTCATCTGAGGCACAGCTACTGCACCTGTCTCCTCCAACTCTGCCCTAGAACAGCAAGAGGAAGGGATGCAATCCTGGTGGGGGGAGGGCGAATACAGACCATGGACCCTGGCAACAGGTTGCCACCATTCAGGTGTATGAGATGGGATGAAAAGGGTGTGTGAGGCCAACAATGCTTGAATGGGAAGCAGGAGAGATATGCCAACCCAGAATAATGATATGGGGATCAGAAGGGATGGAAACAGTCTCACTTTAAACTGGTATTGCAATAATTTTATGGAGGCCAGATCTTGGGAATCTGGCTGGATCAAAGGACTATAAATCTAGCAAACTCAAATGAATTAAAAACATGTACATTTCCAGTGAAGCTGTACTCCCTGCCATGCTCCAAAGGGCAGGAAAATGGCTTGTCCTTTCTTATCGAATAATAATAGTAAGAGTTGGTTTTTATATGCCAACTTTCTCTACCACTTAAAGGAAAATAAAATGGCTTACAATCACCTTCCCCTCCCCACAACAGACACCCTGTGAAGTAGGTGGGGCTGAGAGAGCTCTAAGAGAGCTGTGACTAGCCTAAGATCACCCAGCTGGCTTAATGTGTGGGAATGGGGAAACCAACCCGGTTCACCAGATTAGCCTCCGCTGCTCATGTGGAGGGGTGGGGAATCAAACCCGTGGTTCTCCAGATCAAACTCCACTGCTCCAAACCACTGCTCTTAACCACTACACCATGCTATCCAACCAAATCTATCAGAGGCGAGGATGGTTAGTGGCAGTACATCTGGTCTGCTGAAGACTCTCAGCTGCCTGTACATTCTGACATTACATTCTCACCTCAACTCAATTCAACCAGGAATACAAAAATGGGATTCG
Source organism: Euleptes europaea (assembly GCF_029931775.1). NCBI lineage: Eukaryota > Metazoa > Chordata > Lepidosauria > Squamata > Sphaerodactylidae > Euleptes > Euleptes europaea. The sequence goes on along the minus strand of NC_079316.1, from coordinate 28,142,906 downwards.
AGGAACAAAAACCATTTGGGAACTAACATTTGTCACTTTCTGTAGCCATATACCTTGACTAGGATTTTGCCTTTCAAACTCTGAGGACTTGGAAGCTGCTTGGAATCCCCCGTGCTCACAGAAGACAAGTCCAGTTTGTCACTGAAAATCTCCTTGAGGTACTGAGCAATTTTCTTTTGCTGTTGAATACTGCAGTGGTTTTCAATAGACAGTATAACTGGAAACCTAACGGTGGGAAAAAAGGTGTCAACAATTCACTGGTAACTTATAATTTTTACATAATAACAATTACTTGTGTGTGTTTATATAACAACTTCATTTCTACAATTCTTTAATGCCGTTATCATCTTTATGGGACTGGGAAACCTCCCAAGCAAGCATGAAAACTTGCTATTAGTTAAATAGCACATCTCTCTCAACAGAAGAAGAGTGAAAAATGGAAATTTAGTTTCGTGCTTCCACAAACTTCCTTATGCATATAGACTCTCCTCTGAATTCTATCACAGACGGACATTAGATCGCTCAGTAATTGTCCCAACCCTGTGGAACCTCCTTCTCACTGGAGGCCCTGCTGGCTTTATAATTTCAGTTTCCTAGAAGACAAGTAATAGCCTTTAATAGCTCTAACCTTTTTTTATGGCTTTGAATAGTTTTAATGAATTTTATTGGGCAGCTTGACATTAATTATCTTAATATGGGTTTCCTATGGTATTTCCCAATGCGAGGCTTTAATTGGCTAGCTTTTTACTTTAGGGGTTCATATGATATTGGTTTATTTTGTGATCTCTTTGATGGTTTTTACTGGGAAGAGAGGTTGCGAATTGTGTGTAAACTATACTGAGTAGCTTTTATATTAAATAAATAAAAATACAATCACTCTTCTCAAAATAAATGGGCCCTTTTTCCTGGGGTTGCAGACTATCTCCATGCTTGGAAGACAGAAACAGACCTGCATAATTACCCACCGTTCCCAAGGAGAAAGTAGCACAGTCTCAACTTCGCCGGTCTGCTTTCTCTCCTCTACAAGGGCTGAAGAAGAACTTGTTTCCGTTCAGCTTTAATGCCTGAATGTACTGAGGATCAAAAGACATCCTCCCAAGTCTCTAATGAGCATTCTGTTCTCTTGGCCCTATTCTTTCATTCTCTAGCCAGGCTTACTGCTGTACAATGAAGGGGGAGGGGGCGCGGACCACCCTGACTCACATAGCTAGGAGATGTCAAAATAACTCTGGCTGCCTTGGTCACTACTTCGCTTGAAGCAGCCATGGTGGTATGGCTAGAAAGGATACAGTGAAGAAACTCTTTCCTGGCTTCATTAGCCACTACTGCAGCTCAATCCATGGCCTTAACGTACAGCAGTGCCATTCTAGAAAAAGCTGTACTATTTAATTTTGGGGATGCAGCCTTAAACTTGCCTTCAAGCTTTTATGACAGCAATTCTATGCCAACTTACTAGAAAGTCCACCATAATTCAGTAGGGATGACTTCTGTGTAAGCATGCATAGGATCAGGCTACATGATGAGAAAGTTTTCAGGATACTTCACTTTCTCTGGACTGCTTCTTCAACCATACAGGCTGGTAGCCAATGAACTATGACTGGTGCAAAGTTCACAAAATGGTCATTCCCACTGTGCACCACTAAAATTTTGCTCCTTGGGATCAGGAGTATCCTCATGAATAGCCTGGGAGGGGACAAAGTCGGAAGAGGGAACCTGTAAAAATTACCCCCCACTGACCACAGGATAAAAGTCAATATCCATGTCTACTATCCAAATAAAAGATATGTGATTGTATCAACGGGGTACAATTTCCTTTTGCCTTGAAAGTATTTTTACAACCCCATATTTTTAAAATGGGAAATCTGACAACATAACCATAACACTGACCAAAAACTCACAGGATTTTGTATATTTTCAAGAAGCAACTATACTGATCTGCATAATCTGCTACATAGATCCAAGGTCCCGATTACACTTACTCGTTTTTGGTAAAGGCATTTTTGTTGATCACTTCCACAACATCTTTAAAGAGGATTTTGGAAGTGAGAGTATAACCATGGTGCACAACGGGCTCCCCATCTGGACCATCCCAGCAATCAACTGTCAAGACAGGAAGGCAGTAGATTAAACAAATATCGTTTTGAGGGACATAGTTGGCTTTTTTTTTTCCTAGAAAGGGAAGGCAGAGCTGTTCCAAGTGCTCGTAAGAAATCAGGTACGTGCAAGTCCTGCTGAGCAAATGGACATTCTCTTATTACATGTTAACAAGTCTCATCTTCCATAATGCACCATGCTCACGCTGGCAAAAGATTAAAGCTAAGCGTTATGCTATTATTACCATCTAGCGTAATTAGCAAGAGGGAAAGTATGACAAAAGGCTGAGCGAAAACCTAACCTGCCTTTTACTCAGCTGGAGATGATTTGGGGCTGTGTGCATTAAGGATTCATTTTTTTTTTTAAGTAAATGTGATGATTTTCCTACTGTTCGATAGCTGTCTCGGCCAATCTTAGCAGAATATACATGGAACAAAACTGCCCCTTGGACAATCCTGTCACTGGGCCTACCAAGGAGATCTGAGTTGTATAAAAATACTGTTAAACTGAGATGGAAGGAAAGCTATCTCCTTGACAACAACTGCTCTTCCCACTGCCCCAATTAAGGCAGTCTGATCTTCCAGCCAACCACTCCTTTGCACGTTTCTCTAAAAATTCTGTCTTCTAAGGTCTCAAGGGGCTACTGATTTTTATGTCCTCTTATCTGCCCCAGTAATACTTGTCCCACTAACTGCTTATTCAGTCAGACTATGTTCTTAGAAATTAAACATTTACCATGTTCAGCAACTACTAATCCTCTGAAAGATCTCATTACCCATGAAACTGCCATGCCCACTAGAGCTGCCCCATTCACTTCAATCTCAGAGTTTAAAAGATATATGCAGAAAGATGGTACCTCCAACAAAATGAATGATAAAGCTTTATCTGAACAGTGGAATAAAAATACAATTCTGAGCCATTTTGAAGCCACGTATGACCGTACACACACACACACACACACACAATTTTCTTTTCCTTTCCATCTGTGTTTTTGACTATGACTTATAGCATGTGTATGATTAATTAAATATATGATGGTCAGTGAAATGAAACCAGATTACCTGGTTGACATGAAGTCAATGGGTTTAGAAAGGGGTAACTGTGTAGAACTGTGCTGTGAGACAGCAGTACATGCAAATTGCAACAGTGACAGATTCCCAATTTTCTGCAATGGCAGAAAGCCAAGTCTGTGTATGACCGGGAGAGGGGGTGTTGATTGCCCAATACAATAAGACAATCTGCTTTGTAGGCAGAATTTTCAAGTCATTTTACTGTTGGATCTTGATTTCAAATCATCAGTATTATTGCTTAAATTGGTGAAATGGGAGAAGAATTTATCAAAAGCATATGAAAAGGCTCTTAAACCAATTTTGTTTCAGCTGATCTTGGAAAATGGTTCAGATTTGCATACAAGTGGTATGTACAGATGCTATTTTAAGAACTGTCTAGATGTAACCAAGCCCTTCATTAAATAATTGTAAAGCTTTATTTCGGTTTTTGCAATAGTCTTTGAATGCAAGATTGTTCAAGCAAGCCCTCTGAAGAATTACACTGCATTCTAAAGAAATGTATATTTTTAGATCGTGAGCCCTCTTGAAAGGGCGTTGTTTTTTGCCCCCTAATTGCAAAATGCCTAGCTGTAGATGTGATAATCAAGATTATATACAAAGTTTTGAAACGAAAGTAAATCTAAAAGCCCCTGCTCAAGGGAAAACTCTGTGACAATGGAGCCACCTGATTGGAGCTATGGCTCTAGAATAATCAATACGGTCAGTCATACTTTCTAGAGCATAGGGGAGAAAGTAGCGGTGAAGTAGTTCTTTTTACTATTTTGTCAAAATAATCTAATAGGTATTGCCTTCTCACATTCCTTCAGGGGACAGAGTAAAAAAGTGTTTCTTTTTCTCTCTGCCAGCTGCATCAATACTTAAAGAACTGCACCATATTTCCTTAAGTTTCTTTCTATGTCTATCCAGTGTTGTCAGCTATGAATGGTCCATCAAGTCCAGCATCCTGTTTCCCAAGCGGTCAATCAGGTACCCCAGAAGGCCTACAGGTGGGAGTCAGAGGCCAAAGACTCCCCTGTGTTGCTTCCAAGCAACTGGGAGTCCAAGATATGCTGCCTTTTCCAACTTACCCATAGCATTCACGGATGAAATATTAATAAATATACATCTATTTAAGTCTATCTATCAAAATGGAGGGAAATTGACAATGACTTACTACCTGGGGGATATAACTCAGTTTCACACCTCTGACAAAATCCACCCCAAAATAAGAGAAAAAGGACACCTTCAAGACACCGGCAGCCATCTTGTAAGACTCGAGCATACATCTCCACTTTGGATTGAGACAGAAGCTGGTCTCCAGTTAGATATGTGTTGTGAGAAGAAGCAATGTAATAATTGCAAAGAGGCTGATCCATATCCTGATGCACCTCACTGTGTAGTGGGTTAAACACATCACAGGCGGGACTGCGCATAAAGTTGGTAAAACCTTTAAGAAACAGCACAGAAGCATAATAAGTGAAAAATTGGATATTTTATAAACAGCAGGTTTCATTATTATTTTACTATACTTCATGCTACTCTTTCTCCAAGAAGCTTAGGATGGCATACAGGTTGAGTATCCCTTATCCAAAATGCTTGGGACCAGAAGCGTTTCAGATTCTGGATCATTTCAGATTTTGGAATATTTACACATACATAGAGATATCTTGAGAATGGAACCCAAGTCTAAACATGAAATTTGTTTATGTTTTATATATACCTTATACGCATAGCCTGAAGGTAATTTTATACAATATTTTTAATAATGTTATGCATGTGGGGCATCGTGGGGAACCTGCCATTGGTGCGACCAGCCTGCACACGTGCCATTTTATTTCCCTTTGGATTTTGGATCACTAACTGAATTCTAAAAGAAATTCGGTAACTTTAAAAAAAAATGGAAATGCTGATAAGTTTAAAAACACTTCCAGACCAACAAAAAAGGCAGTACAGCAAGAGGTCTGCCAAGTTGACCCACCTTTATCCCTAACTATAGTATGGGACTAACAGTGCAATCCTAAGGACAGGGAGGGGCTGTGGCTCAGTGGTAGAGCATCTGCTTGGCATGCAGAAAGTCCCGGGTTCAATCCCTGGCATCTCCAGTTAAAAGGACTAGGAAAGTAGGTGATGTGAAAGACCTCTGCCTGAGACCCTGGAGAGCTGCTGCCAGTCTGAGTAGACAATACTGACTTTGATGGACCAAGGGTCTGATTCAGTATAAGGCAGCTTCATGTATGTGTGTATGTACACACATACATGAAGCTGCCTTATACTGAATCACTGTGGTTAGACTGGAGTGACTCTGCATAGGATTGCACTGTAAACCACATACATGCCAATGACTCTCCTGAGGGTAATGAGATGCAAGAAAGCTAGCAATCCTTTATGAGTTTAGAAGCAGGAAGTTTTGCAAAACAGCCAGGATGAGAAGTATGCACCTATCACAGTATCTTCTTCCCAACAAAAAGAGACAGGGGCACATCCTCGTTTACTGGCATCACCCTTTCCCTTCCTTTCCTTTAAAAAAAAAAAAAAGGAAACCCAAACAACAAAGTAAAAATATTGATGATATGATGGCTACATCCCTTTTGTGGGTCTCGATTGTCCATCTGAAGACCAATGCCCTAGACATTAAGACTGCCCCCCAAACAAAGAAGAGATTCAAACAAAACAATACACGAAAATTTCTGTAATAAGTAAGTGACAAGGTAAACTACAAACTGCCCAGAACTTCCCAAGCCTATTTATTAAGCTTGTTTTCAGACTGTCTGCTTTCTTCAGGCTCTCAGGGAAGACGTCAGCAAGAAGAATTCTCTCCGACCCTAGAGAGCTCCACCGTGCCAATTCCAATGCGCAGATTGACGCAACACTGTCTAGCGCAGTTCCCATCAACAAAATCATTCTACTAGCAAACAGGACAACGAAGGTCATCAGCGCTGCTGTCGGGATGAACTAAATGACCATCCCGAAAACAATATTTCATATTTAACACGTCTGGGGTCTGAAAAACTATCCCGTTCCTCCAGATGCAACGTGGAGCTGTATGTGCAAGTTCTGTTCCATCAGCTAAGGCTGAGCACATGTTGCTATTAATAAGAAGCTGAAATCTGCTGTTTGGCAAGGAACAAGGAATTTAATCCAGTCCCACCCCTTCCCTACCTCCCAAACAGTTGATAGATAGGATTTCAGTGTTATATACAAAGCAATGTACATGACATCAGCTGTACATGTGCAAATTTAGAAGAAGAAGAGTTGGTTTTTATATGCCGACTTTCTCTACCACTTAAGGGATACTCAAACCTGCTTACGATCACCTTCCCCTCCTCACAGCAGACACCCTGTGAGGTAGGTGGGGCATAGAGGGTGTGACTAGCCCAAGGTCACCCAGCTGGCTTCATGTGTAGGAGTGGGGATACTAATCCAGTTCACCAGATTAGCCTCTGCTGCTCATGTGGAGGAGTGGGGAATCAAACCCAGTTCTCCAGATCAGAGTCCACCACTCCAAACCACCGCTCTTAACCACTACACCATGCTGGCTCTTGACCCTAAAATCCATAGCCGAATAAACCACTTCTATTGGTAGTAGTATTTATTTCTGGCCTATCCATATTCTCGACATACATTTAAAATGCCCAGAATTTTCAGCCATGAAAATGTTAACCAAGACTTTCCCCCCATAGGACAGCAATATAACCTGCAGTCTATACCAACTGACAGTGAAAGATGTTACCTTCTATGCCCAGAACGTTTTGACTCTTGTTTTCTTCTGAAACTTCAAACTTCCTTATGATGTCCAGACAATATTCCGTCGTCACATTATTCACCTGCACCAAAGACAACAACGATATACTTTTTCATCTTTCAAACTATGTGACCAACATGTCAAAAGCTACAGAAGGCCCCAGCATCTAGTTGGAAATCTCACGGCCACAGTCTGCACGCAGCCAACCATGAATACCACTGTCAGCAACAGTATTCTTCAGTGACCTTTTAAAAAGCTGGGGATTTGTGCTTTTGCTCAGCATCCTGAATTTCAAAATAGGGAGAACAACACTGCAGAGAATTAGCAATCACAACTAAAATCATATTTGATCTAAACAGCTACTTGGCTGTCAGGAAAGGGGGGGTTAGTAATAGTCCTCACTTTAATATTTCTTAGGGCTGAATCACACTGCTTTCCCATATACACTATCCCCCCTGGGTTGGATCTCATGGGTCTATTCCACTAGAAGACAGTGCTTTCTTCTGGTGCAAGGAGACTTCCACCAGTGCAAGAAGAGGAAGGCTCCTTGCTCTGGAGAAAGCTGCTACTGTTATTAGAACAGATCAACAAGATCCAATCCACTTTCCCCCTCCCTTCTAAAAACATAGCAGAGAGCTCTCCCAGTTCTCAGTTTCCATGTTGTATATGCAGTCCGGGTGTGTATGTGTGTGCAACTGCCTGATTTTACAGGAATAAGCGTTTAACTTTTACTCTCTTGCACTGTAACATGTAAAAAAAAACCATGTCTTTCTAGAGCCTTCTGTTTAGCTAGACTGAATGCTATCCCTTCTATGGTTATACAAGACAGAATTTTGAATATACCATATCCAGAAAGGACCTGTCCTTGCCCTTCTGGCTCTATTAATTCACTAGTTCATGCCCTTTTGGAATGCCGCTTTTATGAGGAACTTAGATCATGTTATATCTTTCCCCTTTTAATATATAAATCTAATGCCTCTGTGTCTGATATAATGCCTTTTTTATTAAGTGACAGGGATCCCAAGGCTACATTGTCAATGGCAAGGTTTATTTAAGCCCTTATATCCTTCAAACATTAGATTTAAAATTATGCTGCTCAAGATCAATGGATCAAGGAGCATCTAAGGGATAAAAGGAAAGGTAACATGTAAAAAGAATCCCTTATTGCATTTACTTACTGTCAGCACAAATATACACACCTATCATACTTTTGCTCTTCTATGCACTATTTATAATGAGTTTTTGGCAAAAGGCAACCAAATGTAACACGGAAATGCTTGTAAAGGGATGCAACAGGCCTGCAAGCAGAGAAGACTAGTTACAAGCTGATTGGTCATATGTGTGGTGTGTGCACACAATCAGTTATGTGGTATGAATATTATGCCCTTTTTTAGGAGAATGCCTGATGAAAGAGGAGTTTCTGGGTGCTCCAGTGCATATGGTATTCTGAATTGGGACAGTAACGTTTCTCATTTATTACTTCGATTTCAGGACATGAATGGATTCTCTGATGTCCCAGATGCTGTGTTTGCGGGGTGGGGGGTGAAAGTATTAACAAGATGACAATGGATAATAAAAACCATTAAGCCTTTTTTTGTGCCTGGCGTGTTTTTGTTTTGTTTTTAGGTATAGTACAGAGCATGTGACAGGGATCATTTATCTCAGCTTGATTTCAATGGCATTTTAATGCATGATGTTTATCACACAACTATGATGGATACTTGGGGGGGGAATCTCTTTTGCAAAAATCTCAGATTCCATAAACTAAAACTGACCTCATTTATAACATTCATTAAATCTCCTTTGTGCTTGCCTTCCTCTGTTTCCTGCTTGGGGCCGGAAATATCAGCATACTTTTCTATTTTTGAATTACCGGTACTTATTCCCTAGAAAGAAACTTCATACAAATGCTTACTATTAATACTATCTCCATATTAGCACACACAGCACGTCAATGAAGAACATTAGAACAGCAAAAGCATTCTGCCTGCCGGCTTGCATGTAAAAATACCTCCGTTAAAAGAATGGAGGGGGGCTTCTCTCTTTTTGTTTTTAGCCAAATGGAAATGACTATAGCAAACCCTGTCAGAAACTTCTAGAGTACTATAGTATCTTGCTGTTTTTGTTAAACATCAGGTGATAATGTATAAGTTTGGCTCACCTGTCATAGTAAAATACACTAGCCAGCCAAGATCAAGCAATGTGACCTTCTCACCCCTATGAAAGCCCAGGAAGGTGAGTGGGAGGAAGAAATTGGGTCACACAGGATTCATCAACAGGAACTCTGTTTTCCACACCAACATCAGGTCTTGTCAATACATACAGCAGAAATGAGGCGAGACAGGGGTGGAATAGACAGTACCACTTGAGAAGGAAGGTGAGAGAGTACACTTTTTAAAGATGCTCTACATTAACATCACTATGAATGGAAAACTAGTGTAGCATGTGAAGGGTTGGGGCATGTGATGACATTTTCCAGGAAGTTTTAACACAGGAGAGCATTTGAAATATGACCTCCCTGCCTGCAAACTGAAACGGCAGAGTATATTTTATCACCTCAGAAGTCTGGCATCTCATTCTGCTACCGGTATGTCTGTACAGCACTGCTTCCCACCCAGCCCCCGAGTTACTGTGCCCATTTATAGCCTCAGACAATATGGAAGGAATTAAAGAAGATAACTATGATAGTTGCAATCTCCACCATAGCCTTTACAAAAGACTGTTATGCAGCTGGATGGACCAAATTCTAACCCTCTGTTCCTTAATAATAAAGACAAAAACAGCCAGGTCCGATCCCTAGGTTTGTTCTGAACTTTTGTGAGTTGTCAGCCAAAGAACTACAAAAATACTCTGCCCATTCTTCCCCCCAGACAGTGACAATCCTGCTACGATTAGTTAGTGATTTTCCCCAGCCCCATATCTTGGATGCATCCCAAGCAACTGGCTGGATTATTTGGCCAGCTCTTCCAAAGATCTACAGATGGAGAAAGAGGAAGTATATCTAGAAAAAGTGTTCCTTTAAGTGCACTTCCAAGACCAATCAGGGCTTTAAAGAGTTGAACACACGAACACATGAAGCTGCCTTATAATGAAGCAGACCCTTGTCCATCAAAGTCAGTATTGTCTACTCCGACTGGCAGCGGCTCTCCAGGGTCTCAGGCTGAGGTCTTTCATATCACCTACTTGCCTAGTCCCTTCAACTGGAGATGCCGGGGATTGAACCTGGGACCTTCTGCAACATTATGACAACATTATGAATTGTGTCCAGAAGCCAACTAGTACCCAGGGCCATCCAGGAGTGTGTGTATGGATGGGGAACAAGGGAACAAATTTCTGGGAGTCTGTAGAGCTAGACAAGCCATTTAACATGTTTTCATATGAAGTTTGAGTTGGGTCTGGATGTATGAGGGCCCCCCCCCCAAAGGAATCCCCCAGATGGCTCGTTGCAGCTCTACTGCTCTTTTAAGTCCAGTCTCTCTGGCTTATTTTTTGTCATCTGGCTGCAGCATATTGAGCCAGTGGATGTTTCTGAACAGTCTCTGAAGACAGCCCCACAGGGAGCCCGCATTACGGTACCTGAATCAGTGACTGAAATAATTTTCACATTTGCACAGGGTATTTCTACGGTGTTGGGTTTTGTTTTGTTTTTCTAATTGCAGTGGGTTTGTGTGACAAACCCTTTCTTTAAATCAAGGCGATCGTATGATTTTTGGGTACCAAGTTGGTTTTGAGATATGAACCTTCCCCTCAGTTACAAGATGTTCTTATCGTAGCATGCGTAAAGGCTTTGGGTTTGCTACCATCAGGTAAGTTTTGTACTGAGCATGAAGAGCACAGAGATGACTGAAGCAGGAGATTCAACAAAACAACAAAGAAGATTTATCCTTTCCTGGAGGTTTTTAAGCAGAGGCTAGATGGCCATCTGTCAGCAATGCTGATTCTATGAACTTGGCCAGTTCATGGGAGGGGGAGCATCTTGGCCATCTTCTGGGCACTGGGGGTGTGGGGGGGAGGTAGTTGTGAGTTTCCTGCATTGTGCAGGCGGTTGGACTAGATGACCCTGGTGGTCTCTCCCAACTCTATGATTCTATTCTATGATTCTATTTATGTTCCTGTTATGTGGTGAGTTCTCTAACGCTTTCAGTTACAAACAGGCTTCCACTGACTAGCCAAGAGGTTGGATCCTTTCACACACACACATACACACTCTCATACACACACAGTATTCCACCCACACCAGCTTGCCCTTTCCTGAGAGTCATACTAAGTGGTACAAGGACTGCTCATCAGCAGAGACAAGTCTAACTATCAGGTACTCTATTCTCTCCCAGAGGTAAAACTAAACCACTCTGCCAAGTTACAAGGCACAGCTACCCTTCAAACTTATTTGCTGTCTTGCTGAGGCGGACCCAAACTATGACTGCGCTCTCCCGGAGGCAGACCTGAACTAACTTTCTCTGTGCTTCACTCTAATGTTCCATTCCCTCCTCTGAAAGGCGATCGGATGCTGGAGCAGCACTCCCATAAGCTCAGGTGTGAAACAACTGAGTGGTTGTTTTACCTCTCAGGGGCAGGAGAGCCTCCTGTCCATCACAGAAAAAGGATAGTTTGTGCAATCAAAATTCAGCTTTGGGTTTTCTATTTATCAAGAGCATCCTCTCTCACTTTATCAGTGCCTATTTATCAAATACCAAGGTTAAACACTGAACTTGTTTGGTGGCCCTTGCTTAATGAGCAGAACTCACATCTGCCTAGAAACCGTGGTCTCTTAAATCCATAATGACCATAATTAGAGCAAAGCACAGTCCAAATTGTGGCCACTGCATGTAATTGCTGCAGACTGATCTCCATAGTGCACATGCATTGACTGTAAAGACACAGGATTTCAGTGACCTAGTTTCACTGGCTTATGTCATCACACCACTTACTAGAATTAGCAAAGGTAGTCTTAAATTCAAGTACCATAACTGTAGTGAGACATGACAGCAGGTTCATAATGTGAAAGAATGAAATTTCATGAGGTACCCTGCTCAATAAATATTTGAATATTACATTAAAGAGGCTTGTTAATGTAACCTATTAACAATCTTATAGGAATAAGCAGAATCTGGCCAAAGTTCAACTCAGCTGAAATCCCATTGACTGAGCATAAGTTGACATTCTCCTCTGGAAATCAATGGGACTCAACAGTGCTCAACTTCACCTGAGTCATGGCCAACACTTCTGGATTTAAAAAAAAAAACAATCTGTTAATTTCTTCAGATACAATTATTCCCGTTTATTGAAACTGTACTAATCTTTTCTGGCCTCATTTCATGAGATGAGTATTGATGTGACAGCTTATTCCTTTTTAGACCGTTACAAATATAAATGCACAGGATATAGACAGAGTGAAACAGTAACTTCAGCAGTACACAGGTGCTGGAGCTAAACTGCATTCTCTGGAATTAGCCAGACATACTGGGTCAATCACTAAGGAGCAAGACCTGTAAATATAAGGAAAAAAAATTCAGCATCAGGTCCAATCACTTGTCTTTGCCTCAGCTTCGAAAGTCCAAAAATATTGTGTATTTCATCTACACACAGCAGGCAGTTAAGACTTATGGTAAGAGCAACAGACTGCATTCAGAAGTCTACAATTAACATAGAAGTCTAGAATTAACAATTTAAGGATAGGAACCAAACCAATCCCCACAATGAAAGCTGCCTCCAAAATTTTACCTGAAGTGAAATTACTAGCAAATTTGAAGGATACCTTTCAGACAAATGTTCTCAGAAAATTCTGTGGTAAGCCAAAAAGCCATCTTTGACAAGACTATCTGAATTTTTCCCACGGGATATTTTCCCCATATCTCCAGCTTGTTAGTTTATTTAAATTAAAGCAATGTTTGGACCAAGTGTGTAGGGTTTTTTTCACAGGCCAAGCATCTGAAGAATTTCAAGGGAGCCCAACAGAATTCTGGTAAGACCAGTAACATCTTTCAAAGTTTGGCAGAGTTGGTTCATAAAGTCTGTTCACAACAGTCCCCCCCAAACTGTATCCCAGAATCCTATGGTGCTCCAAAAGCTATATTCAGTATAACCAGTGACTTTGTACTGACAGTATCCTGCAAACTTTGCATTTGTGGGGCAGCTGTCAACTAAGCCCAAATGTCTTAAAATGTACAACTAGTTACGATTTGAGACAACTGCTATCACTGGATCTCCCAAATGGTATTTTTAAATACCATTTTTAAACTCAGGAGCCCCAATTTGCATCAGAGCTGTGGCTTAGAGAAAGAGGGGATGTAACCCATTCTCTAGTGTTATTTTCCCAGTAGAAACCAGTTTCCCAGAACTGCTATAAGACCTGGTAGAGGAAAAAGTACTCATCTTATACCTGTCTTTTTTTCCAGCAAGGGCAAACAGCAGCTAAGAGAGGGAACAATGGGTGAATGAGACTAGAGACCCCTTCCTCCCCTGGCTAAGATACAAGTTGGAACTCATCAACAATTCCTTTTAACTTTGTAATCATAGATCTCTCTGTCTCACATAGTTGCTCAGTAAATGCTATAGATTGGAGACCCCAGTAATATGTTGTGCTCAGAAAGAGCTATTTCGTTTTAGAAGAAGATGGCGGATGAAAGATGGATTGTGTACCACTTATATGGGAATAAACTAACTTGAGGACTTGAAGCGCAACTGTGTGGGATGGGAAGATGAATATGTCCCTTGATCCATTTTGGATTAGAGCAACTGCATTTAAAGTTCTGGATTTATAAATGCTGGGTTCACAAACTATGAAGCAATTCTTCAGTTCAGTAATTCAAGTGAAACATAAAATAGGGAGCTCTGTTTGTAGATCAGAGGCATAAAAAAACTTTTAAGCAAATTTAAGGAACCTATCGGCATCTCAAAGAATAACAGAAACGAGAGCTCCTCATTGGTGAAACACTGATTATCCTAGCTCAAGTGAAAGCTTCTGTTTGATTGTAATGCTATTTCTAGCAAATGCCTGTGTGGTACAAACTGGCTACGATTAACTTTTTTTCATTATTTCCTCAAGGCTTCTTGAAATCAGCATGATACAACATATGCCTGTGTGGCTGTCATCTAAATTCTAATCTGGTCCATGCCTACATCTGTTCACAGAAAAGCAGACTTCTGAGGCAGCTCTTCCAAGGAAGCTTTTCACATGCAACAGCAAAGGAAGGGTTCCCACGTTTCCAACATAGCTGACTTCGTATTTTCTGTAAGCCCACGGTGTTCTCCTGTTCCATTCAATTTACCTCCAATGAACCGACATCACTGTGCACTTATTTATCAATATTAACTGTTCCAAGATACTGCCGTGTATTTACGCCAGCTAGATTCAATGTGCTATCATCTGCACTGTTGACAGGAAGATACATCTAATTGTAGATTTTACTCCTGCTCTGATAACCAGATTGAATCACTGGTTCACGTGTTATTTCACCATAGATTTTATGTACATGCATACTTGTATTTATCGGAACCTGTGTTATCGGAGAAATCACGGTTCTCCGAGCAGAATACTCTCAAACTTTTATTGGTGGGAGTAGACCAAAGACTTATCTACAGTTAAGTTTCTGTTTTCTGCAATGAAAATAAGGGTTGAAATAACATCCTGTGTATAATTTACTCAAAATCTTATCCCTAAACTGAAATATACTAAGATGAATGATGTTAGACGTACTAAGATAAATGATGTTAGATAAATACTATCTGAAGAAAATCAGAGTATACTAAGATAAATGATGTACACAAAGATTTTATGTGCGTAATTAACTCTGCTTCTGTTTGGGTTGTGGGCTGAGTGACATCTTTTCTGTAATGCTTGAAAACAACTGTAGACATACTCTTGGATTCCAGCACAACTGTGGCAAAAGTGCAGGAATCTGTCTTTTTTATAACACGAGGAAGGCCCTAAAAATAGCTTCCGCAGAAGAATTTTGAAAAATTTCCTGTTGACATTATTCCAGAGGGGAGAACGCAAAAAAGCAACTATCTCCACTTATGGCAGAAAACAAGTGTACACAGAGCACTCAACTGTCACAGACCCTTTCAACAGCTGGGATTCTGACTCTGAGGAATATCGTCTCTGGCTGAGTGCACAAACCCAGGTACTGAATTGAAAGAAGTGAGAATAGAGGCTATACGTAGCCCTGCTGCATCCACAGCTCTGCAGATGAGGACAGCAGAAGAGGAAGCAAAAGAAGATGAAGAAGAGTGGATTTTTATACGCTGGTTTTTTCCTACCTTTTAAAAAGAATCAAACCGGCTTACAATCTCCTCCCCTTCCTCTCCCCACAACAGACACCCTGTGAGGTAGGTGGGGCTGAGAGAGTTCAGAGAGCTGTGACTAGCCCAAGGTCACCCAGCTGGCTTCATGTGTAGGAGTGGGGAAACAAAACTAGTTCACCAGATTAGAGTCCGCCGCTCATGTGGAGGAGTAGGGAATCAAACCCGGCTCTCCAGATTAGAGTCCACTGCTCTTAACCACTACACCATGCTGGTCTGTAGTAGAAGAGCTAGATTCGAGCCCAGAAGATGTAGAAGTCATTTTTATAACTCGCTTTTTCTCTACTCTCTCAAAGTGGTTTACGATCACAATTCCTTCCCCCACACACACACACACAACAGGCACCTTGTGAGGTAGGTGGGGCTGAGAGAGTTCGGAAAGAAATGTGACTACCCCAAGGTCACCCAGCAGGCTTCATGGGTTGGAGTGGGGAAACCAACCCAGTTCACCAGATAAGACTCCGCTGCTCATGTGGAAGAGTGGAGGAATCAAATCTAGTTTTCCAGATTCCACCACTCTCAACCACCACACTACTCTAGCAACCAGCATTGGACTCAGACACCCTGGGGCAAGTAACCAGACAATGCAAACACACAGTGGGCTGTCCACACGAGCCAACCCTCCATCTGCCCAGGAGGCCCTATCTTCGCCTCTTAAGCCTTGCCTGAGGTGCCAGAAGGCCTGTCAGATGACCACAGAATGCTGGAAAAGTCCTAGCTCCAGGCTAGAAAGCTACCTCCATTGTCGTCCCACTGGTCTCTAAGACACAAAGCGGTGGTCTCACATGGGTTGGGGCCATGGCTCAACAGTGCAGCATCTGCTTGGCATGAAGAAAGCCCCCTGTTTAATCCCTGGCATCGCCAGTCAAAAAATTATTAGGTAGTAGGTGGCTGAAAGGCCTCTACCTGAAATGCCAGAGAGCTGCCACAAGACTGAGTAGACAACACTGGAAAAGACAATCATGCTAGGAAAAGTGGAAGGCAGCAGGAAAAGAGGAAGACCCAACAAGAGATGGATTGACTCTATAAAGGAAGCCACAGCCCTCGGTTTGCAAGACCTGAGCAAGGCTGTTAAAGTTAGGAGATTTGGAGGACATTGATTCATAGGGTTGCCATAAGTTGGAAGAGACTTGACGGCACTTAATACACCACACACTCTTTCGTATTTGTCTATTTATATTATATTCTTCCATGTTTTTTTGTATTTTGGTCCCCACTGGGGAGAAATCTAAGCAAACAAACAATAGCTGCAACACTGCTAAATGAACAGAATGTTTTATCCAGCCTCCATCTCCTGACTCTAAACCCAAAACACAATCTTGTGACTGCTGCCAGCTGGAACTCTTCAGCCCATCCTGCCTTACAGCCTTTCCTAGACTAAATTGCGTTGGTGGTGTCAGCCGTCAAGCTCCAGTGACTTCTTATTACTGAAGAGCTTGCTTCGTCCCTCTTTTGTACTTCTCAGACATCTTCTGTTACTCATTGGCAGTACTTCAATGTCTGGTGAGCTCCCCGATCCCCTCGAACTCATTTTTGTCTCTGGAAGGCAGGTCACAATGCTGAGCATGCACACCGTTCTGTGAATGGATAGCAGGTGTTTCCAAAGCCACTGATCCAGGGTGAAGCAATGGATACGGCCAAAAAATAAAACCCTGTCTCACACGAGTCACTCAAAAAACCACCTACAGCACTGTGATTCTGTCAGACAGCGTGCCAGGGCAGCTGACCACTGACAAACGGCTGGTAATGAACAACAGATGACAAACTGGAATGAGTGTGAAACAAAATACCAATTATTTATAACAGGTGTGGGTAATGTGTCCATAGCCTGTGGCCCTGAAACATAGTTGTGAGGCGCTTAGCGAACCCCTCACAAACACGAAGTTACTCTCTCTTCTTGTTACAGAAAGCAGCCTGATTTATATGATGGAAATGCAAAAATATTTTCGAGACGGGTGTTTTTCCCCTTCGGTATTACAAATCCTTCAGTTTTCCCCTCCCCTGACACTTGCGATTAAAGTAGCTTCTTAAAAACTGCAAAAAGGCCCTTTCTTCCAATCACATGTCAAGTAGCCAGGCACTAGATTTTTACTTCCAGGGCCACTGCTTGGAGAAAGAAAGGCAGGTGGCCTGAGTGACACACAGCCCAGAATCATCCTGGCCTTGGGAATCAGGTGACCCAAGGAAGCTAACCCTGTGCCACATCTTGCTATAAAGCCTCAAGATCTACCACATTCCTCCATTCTGGGCAATTCATCACTGTGGAAGGCCAATAACTAGCCTTTTGTGCTTCAACTTTTAAAAAAAAGTGTCCGCTAGCATTCTGACATAAGCATCTAAAATGGCAACAGGATGAAGTCACCAGTGATAGAATAGTATCAGAGCAGTTGACTCCGATAAGAACCAGACAGTGATAATCTGAAGACAGATTGTGTTACCTGCCAACTTGCTTTGAATGTTTGACAAATAACGGCTAGAAACACTTTTGAAATCAAAGTAATTTTAAGATCTAAAATGCTCGGGATGCTGGCTATAAGCATGAAGTCTTCTAAAGATTCTGTCCCCCCACCTTTAAAAATGTCTACTGATGCTACAGTTAAATGTGTGTCAGCAGGAAATTAAGTACCTGAAAATCTGTAAAACAAACATGGAAAACAAATCCTGAAGCCAGAAGAGGACTTTTTCTGCTGTGCATCAGAACAAAACCAGTTCCTACATTTAATTTTCCTACCTTTTGCTCTACCCTGAGAAACTGAGCAAATTCCTCTACGGTGAGGTGATCCTTCTTATCGCTGTAGCTCAGAAGCAACAAGTAGAGGTCACGTCTTAATGACATCATCTTGTAAAACACGGAAAATTCTTCAAAGGTTAAAGTTCCCTGGTTCTCATCTGTGTCAGCCTCCTGAGGAACAAGCATAACCAAATATCTATGCTGGGTGAATGAGAATAAAGAAGCCGAGCAAAATACTTACTGCAGGAAATGATATTGGTGGACAGCCTCCAGTTGAGACATCTTACAAAGCTATCATTTGTACCAATTACACTTTACAGCCCAAAAGACATCTTGAGCTCCCAAACATACAGATCTGTCGTTGCTAATATGGTGTCACCTTCTATCCTCTGAGCTTCTTTGATTTTTCTCCAGCGTCTTGTTGGCAATTTGATTGGCACAAGTTTAGTTTGTTAATTCATAAATTATGCTGAATCCCTGATAGCAGAAACCATTTGCAGGCCACCTTTTTGGCGTTCCAAATCAGCAATGCTGATTGTTATGACCTTAAGCAGATGATGAGAGGGAGGGCATCTTGGCCAACTTCTGGGCATGGAGTAAGGGTCACTGGGTGTGTGGAGGGTAGGCAGTTGTGCATTTCCTGCATTGTGCAAGGGGTGGACTAGATGACCCTGGTAGTCCCTTCCAACTTTATGATTCTATGATTCTAAATCCATTCAGAGATCATGCCCAACCCTAGTGAAGCTTCCCTAACAGCTGGCATGGCATCTTAGTTGCATCAATGCTTCTCCATTCAAAAGCCACTCCACGCTTAGATTTGATCTCGTGGTTTATTTACTTACTTCATTTGCACCCCACTTTTCTCCATGCTGGGAACCCGAAATGGTTTACAACATTCTCAGTATTATCCTCACAACAACCCTGTGAAGTAGGTTAGGCTGAGAGTTTGTGACTGGCCCAAGGTCACCCAGCAAGCTTCTAAGGCAGTGTGGGGAGTGGAACCTGAGTCTCCCAGATCCTAATCTAACACTGCTACCCTTCCACATGCCAGCAATCCACATTTGTTTGTTTATATAGAAAATCTGTACATCACCTTTTCCAGACTTGCTCTAGACAGCTCATAATAAAACAAAACAAAGCAGAGACAATAAAAAAAAGTAGTGAAACAAAAGAGCATCACATGAAAATATATATATATATATCCCGAATCCCTGACCTTGTAGGCCATATAGAGACAATTCTACTTAAACTTCCTTTTTGAAAGAAAAAAGTGCAGTTGATACCATTCTCACTAGAAGCCTCTAAAGAGAATGCATGGTTTACCTTATGCCCAGGGAAAAACGGTTGTCCTGTGCATAGCATGCACTGCCAAAGGAAAAGTGGAAAGCTTAAGGGTCCACGAAAAAAATTCAATTTAAAACAGGGTTGTGTGTGTGTGTGTGTGTGTGTGCGCGTGTGTGTGTGTTAACTGCCATCAAGTCGCTTTCGACTCAGGGCGACCCTATGAATGAAAGTCATCCAAAATGTCCTATCTTTGACAGCCTTGCTCAGATCTTGCAAACTGAAGGCGGTGACTTCCTTTATTGAGTCAATCCATCTCTTGTTGGGTCTTCCTCTTTTCCAGCTGCCCTCAACTTTTCCTAGCATGACTGTCTTTTCCAGTGACTCTTGTTGTCTCATGACATGACCAAAATACGATAGCCTCAGTTTAGTCATTTTAGCTTCTAGGGTCAGTTCAGGCTTGATTTGATCTATAACCCACTGATTTGTTTTTTTGGCAGTCCATGGAATCCGTAACACTCTCCTCCAACACCACATTTCAAAGGAATCTATTTTCTTCCTATCAGCTTTCTTCACTGTCCAGCTTTCACACCCATACATAGTAATAGGGAATACGATTGCATGAATTAATCTAGTCTTGGTGGCCAGTGACACATCCTTACACTTCAAAAACAGGGTTACAGTTGCTAAAGTTAAAAAACGCATTGACCTAGAGCATGACCCTAACCATATCTGTGCAAGAGTAAATCTCAAAGAATAAGAGGTACTTCCAATTAAATGTGCTTAATGGTGCAGTCTTAAAGCCACACACTTCTCCCCTACTCCAATCAGCTTCAAGCACAGGAGGAGGCCAGCATAAGGCACTACGCCAACAGAGAAGCCATGCCGAGATCTACTGATTTCAATGAGAAGTCATGTCGGGGCTTCACTGGGTAGATTTCATAGCCCTGCAAACAGCATCTGGTTCCCTCCCAGTTATTTCATCCAAGGCCTAATTGGCTCATGATGAGAAATCAGCATAACAGAACAAGCTTGAATCTTCAGTCAACATGGAAAAAAAGCAGCCGCAGCCATTTCCTGTTGCCAAAGTGCTCCTGGAGACTGTGGCAAGACCGCAACAACAGCAGGACTTTGCGCAGACAAAATTTCGACTCTAAACTCAGTCTTGATTGCTGTTTGAGGCCGTCCTCGGGGAAGAAAGAGTACTTACTGTATGTTATTATGGGGTTTGCTTTTTTAAAAAAAAAAGCTCTGAGCATCTGCTTAAGAGGATTTGCTTGGGATTTACAAAACATTTCACAGCAGTTCTTCCAAAATACATTCTCTTTTATGTACGAAGGTTTCCGCAGTAACTGAGAGGAAGTCTGCTTGTTCTACTGAGGACTGAGTAGCTAAATGCAAGCCACTCAAAGAGGGGGAAAAATTAAATGCTAGTCCAGTAGCACCTTACAGAGCCAACAAGATTTTGGGGGGTATAGGCTTTTGAGAATCAAAGCTCTCTTTGTCAGATACCATTGACTCTCAAAAGCGTATTCCTTGAAAATCTTGTTGGTCTCTAAGGTGCTACAGGACTCAAATCTAGATCTTCTACTGAAGACCAACATGGCTACCCTCTGAAGCTATCAAAGACAAAGTCATCCATCTAGAAGTGCTAGATGTTAGTCCAGTAGCATCTTAGATAACCAACAAGATTCTTGGGGTATCAGCTTTCGAGAGTCAACACTCCCTTCATCAGAGCTTTGACCCTCGAAAGCTTATAGCCTGAAAATCTTGTCAGTCTCCAAGGTGCTACTGGACTCGAATCTAGCTCTTCTACTGCAGACCAATATGGCTACCCTTCTGGAACTACCTTCTAGAAGTAATACTTTTGACTCGTTCTAGCAAGGGGCTTGAGGGTTTTGGATTCACCTTTGACTTTAAACACAGATTCTACAAAAAAATACGAACCATTGCTGAAGCATTCTTGATATCTCCATTGCTGTATTTATTATATCTCTCAAAAAGTGCACCTTCTAGGGTTGAGCATTATTTGGTGGCACAGTTACCACATCAACAAATGAATCGTTTGGGCAGAAGCCTTTACCCATATCCAGACTGGTGATGGAGTAAATGTGAATGCACTGGTAACCACACCACTAGAATTATGTGAAAAAGCTGCTTTCAGAGTTGTGCAAAAGCAATCCTCTTTAAAGGAGACAGAGCCTGGCATTTTATTGGAGCCAAGGATGGAACTGTCCAGAGCTGTCAAGAGCATAATGAGCCAGCCTTTTTATTTGGTTCTAACTTATCTCCAAGGGGTTTTATATTATTGGAAATCCAAAGATTAGTTGGCAAGCACCGGGGGGTAAAAGGAGCAGCTCCAGTTTGCCAGGACAGAGAAAGATGCCTCTGGCTATACAAATGCTGTTAGTGCTGGTTAACAAGAACAGGCTTTTTCCCTGTGAGTGCTGTTAAATATAAAGGTGATATAAAAGTCTACCTTGCACTGTTACTAGTGTCACCTTTACACCCAAGGTGATGAGGCTCTCTTGCTACATGCAAAGCTCAGAATACTCAAGGAGAGAGCCAAATAAGATGCAGCAAAGTAGAACGGAGGCTGTGTACATCACTGTTTCGTGGATTTTCTGTCCAAAGATTTCAACTTGTCTGCGATGAACAAGTCTGCAAGGAAGCTTCTGACACTCCCAGCTGGCCATTTTGGTAGTAAATGGGATGAGCAGGAAGCTGTGGCCAGTACAACTATATATGTGCACACTCACACACTGCAGGATGAAGGATACACTGCAATCATGCAGACTGTGCCACTCATGTACAGCCTACAATTCGCCACAATCCCCTAATCTGTCAGTGCAGGGAGCATGTAGATGTCTATGGCTTGAAGGAAGTGACAACTCCAAGGTTTGGGGGAAGGGGATATTCCAGCAGAGATATCCTTGCTGGGCTCCCTTAGCATGGAAGCCAGAGGGAAGACAGATTAAACATTTCCCTCCACGTTTCCTCTGCTGGGTTTAAGTGCAATAGCAGGGTTATTGGGGTAGATGAACCCTTTGCCTGCTTAGCAAATGCCTGATCATGGCACTCTCTGGAGCCAGCCCTATAGAGGGATCCAATGTACAGGGACTAGTGAAAATCCTTGTGTGGTCGAGCCATAACGGATAAATGGAACATGACACTTCACTGAGTCAGACCCTTGGGTCTATCAAAGTCAATACAGTCTACTCAGACTGGCAGCAGCTCTCCAGAGTCTCAGGCAGCAGCCTTTCAGCTCACCTATTACCTGATCCTTTTAACTGGAGATGCCGGGGATTGAACATGGAACCTTCTGCCTCCAAAGCAGATGCGATCCCACTGAGACACAGCCCCTCCCCATGGGAACCTTACCAATTCATCCCTACGATCACTTGTAAATGCGATGTGTTTAATTTTAAATACTGCTTCTGAAGAAGATCAGTTAGCTTAAAAACGCATCAGGAGTTTTGGAATGTTTTTTTCAAGAAATCCTAATGTATCCCATTGACATCTGTGCTGGCCATATTATTGGAAAGTTGCTGGCTTCTGATTGCGCAATGACAGAAGGAAGCCAATTGCTTTCAGCAAAACAAATGGGGAAAGGGGCACAGCAAAACACAAACAAATGCTCAAAGAGGACTGGGCCTGACTGTGATTAAGCCTTGGCCTCATCACCAAGAGCACCATGATCTCAGTGTCCAGCCTGCGATTCATTAAACGTTATAAGTTCTTGTGGGAGGGACATTGCCAGATGTCAGCTGTCAGAGTCAGACACTGACACGACACGGCATGATTAGCCTGTCCTTGTTGCCTTCTTCTCTGGAAACACAATTAGGTGGAGGGGCGTGTCTACTCATTAATCTTGGTCTGTAGCTTCATATTCCTATTTCAACAGTCAGACAAATCGGGAAAGAACGGAAGCTCACCTGAAACATTTGTCTTACTTTTCGCCGGGGTAGGCTGACGTTCAGCTTATGCATCAACTGATGGATCTCTTCGATATTGAGCAAGCCGTCACCATTCTTGTCTGCTTCCTCAAAGGTCTGCTTCACCCAAGTGCACGTAAGTTAAGGAAAGGATAAACCACCTACATCATTAGGGTTGCCAACTTCCAGGTGCTAGCTGGAGATCTCCCGCTATTACATCTGATGATAGAAATCCAGGTGATAGAAATCAGTTCCCCTGGAGGAAATGGCCACTTTGGCAATTGGACTCTATGGCATTGAAGTCCCTCCCCTCTCCAAACCCCGTCCTCCTCAGACTCCACCCCCAAAATATCCAGGTATTTCCCAACCCGGAGTTGGCAACCCTATATATCACAGGTTTGTGGATCCACTTTTCAATTACTGAAAAATGCTAAGCAAGAATAAACTTTTTTAAAAAAATATGTGTGTGTATCTGTGTGTCAACTTACAACGTGTGATGTATTTCCCCAAAGATTCAAGTCTGCATTATTTATGTATAATATTTCTAGGCCACCACTTCAGAATCCTGCTTGAGGCTCCTTACAATTAGTTCTTCTTGCTCTACAAAAGCAAAACAAAGGGGAAGAGTGGGACATTTCTATGTTTTTTATTAAATTTACACTGGGTTTGATCCAAAGATCTTGTACCAGCAGAACTCTCTCATCCCTCCCATTGGTCTCCTCAAAATGCTACTCCTGTGGGGGGCTTATTAATAGTTTCAGGGGGCAAAATGGAGGTTTGCCACAGGAAGAGGGAACTGATGGATATTGCTTTTCATGTCACTGGCAGAAAACCTGTGGATCTAACCCACTTTTCACTTTCTCTGGAGCAATTTTTTAATGTATTAGGTCACCATGGTTTGGGTAGCTAAAGACTGGCCTTGATTTATTACAAATCAAAGCAGTATTTGCAGATGGCTGCATCCCACTCAATGAAGTTAGAGAAAGACTTAATTATTGCTGATTAAAATCAACTTCCTCTGCCTTTAAAATGGCTAGCTTGTTAGTCTCCACTAACCAGTTAGAGAGCAGTGTTACGCTTTGCTAGTACATCGATCTTGAATGTCTGAGGCAAAATTATGGCTCTCAACAAATGGGAGATGATGATTCAGCCTTGCTGAATCCCTCATCAGCCATAGATCACCACAGACTATTAAACAGAAACTCTGGATCATGTATTAGCCATTTTAAATCCACTCCCTCCTTCAGGCAAACCATTTTTGAAAAAGGAAGTGGCTGGAAATACCTAAGCTTATAATAAATCATGATTTAAAATGAAGTTGGAATGACACAATAGTCATCAGTAACGTGCCATTAGCATTCCTGTGTTTTACACACAAGGCCTCCTCAACTATGTCAATTCAACCATCTTGCTAGAGCATGCTAAGGGTCTAGCTAGAGCAGTATTCAGTTGACAATCATAATTAGATGGTTTAAGAAAAAAAGCAAACCCTCCCAGGATCCAGGAATCAGAGGTATGCCATCACTAACAAAAGGGGATCCATTTTAGCCAATGTCTAATGAAACCTTGTAGGAATGCATCCAATCCCTTTTCTAAAAATCATTTAAGTTACTGGCTTAAGTTACTGTGGGCATGTGCTCTGTTAGTGAATTATGTAAGTTAATGTCCATAGAAATGTTTGCTTTCATTCGGACTCTATGGCATTCAAGTCTCTCCCCTCTCCAAATCCCACCCTCCTCAGACTCCACCCCCAAAATCTCCAGATATTTGCTTTCATATGACCTGAATCTTTAGGTGCGCCTCTGAAGGGAGAGCCAGTGTGGTATAGTGGTTAAAAGCAGCAGACTCTAGGAGAACCGGGTTTGATTCCCTGCTTGTCCACATGCAGCCTGCTGGGTTACCTTGGGCTAGTCAGTTCTCTCAGGACTTTCTCAGCCTCATCTGCCTCACAAGGTGCCTGTTGTGGGGGGGATGGAATTTGTAAGCCACTTTGAGACTCCTTTTGGTAGACAAAAGCAAGGTATAAAAACTAACTCTTCTTCTCTTCTTCTGAAAAATTCTAATATCATACGAGAGAAAAATCCCAACTTCAACGGACACATGAAACTGCCTCATACGGTATCAGACCCTTGGTCCATCATCATCAGTACTGTATACTCATACTGGCAGCAGCTCTCCAGGGTCTCAGGATGAGATCTCTCATATCACATACAACATAATCCTTACTGGAGATGTCAGCGTATTTAACCTGAGACCTTCTGCACGCTGACCAGATGTTCCACCACTGAGCCACAGCCTCCTCTCTTCTTCTACACTATTTCAGAATATTCCTTGTGTTCTCTTGTTTGTTATCTCCCTCCCTACACTAAAAATCCAACCCTCTTTAGCCATGCCTCATAGAGAAAACAAGAGACACTGGAAAAGACAGTCATGCTAGGAAAAGTTGAGGGCAGCAGGAAAAGAGGAAGACCCAACAAGAGATGGACTGACTCGATAAAGGAAGCCACAGCCCTCAGTTTGCAAGATCTGAGCAAGGCTGTCAAAGACAGGACATTTTGGAGGACATTGATCCACAGGATCGCCATGAGTCGGAAATGACTTGACGGCACTTAACACATACACATAGAGAAGACTCTATCTCTTTGGTGGTTTTAATTGCTGTTTCTTCCTTGTTTAGCCCTACAGTTTTCCCACTCTCACTTTTCCTCTTCTTGTCAACCATCTAATTTCACAGAATCTCTGTCCTACTGGTCCCCCTTCTTTTTCTGACTTCAGCCGTCTAACAGATAAATCCCTCTTTGTGAATCGCTGTTCCCTGGTGGCTTCTGTTCTGCTCTCACTCCAACTGGAACTGTTACAGGGGCCCTTTCACCCTCCAGCCTCCCATCTGCCAGAACTGATAACGCAAACAAGGCTTGAAGGAATGTTTCAGCACAAATGAATGCATGGCAGCCACGTGCAGCCTCTCCAAAAAGTCAGGGATAAATATAGAAAGTGCAGAAGGAGTTTATGGAGCTTGTAATTTGCCGCAAAAGGTTTGTAAGTGTTTCTCTACCTTCTGACAGTTGGGAGCTGAATTATGGAAACTGGAATTAAGCACAAAGCAAAGTTCGCACTTTCTCAGTCTCTCTCCCACTCCCTCCCCAGCCCACTAAATCTAGGTCTGGGTGTGGGAACCAGGTTTCCCATGTCAGAAAAGTTTAAATTGAATTATGGCTGGGAAGCACCACAGCGAGGCAGAACTATTTTCACCCATGGAGTGTGACTTTCTCATCTCCCCTCTTCTGCTGTAGACCTAGTCCCCCAGTGCCCTTCCTGTGGGCCTGCTTCCCCCAGAAGCAGAGTTTGGGCACTTGGGGCTGCAGCAGGAGGGAGGAGGGAAGAAGGTCATGTTCCAGGGGCAGAAATCATTCTGTTGTGGAAACATTCTGGTGGATCCAAACCTCTTTGTAAAGTTGAAGAGGAAGAAGAAGAGTTGGTTTTTATATGCGGACTTTCTCTACCACTTAAGGAAGAATCAAACCGGCTTACAATCACTTTCCCTTCCCCTCCCCACAATGGACACCCTGTGAGGTGGGTGGCACTGAGAGAACTGTGACTAGTCCAAGGTCACCCAGCTGGCTTCATGTGGAGGAGAGGGGAAACAAACCCATTTCACCAGATCAGAGTCCACCGCTCCAAACCACAGCTCTTAACCACCACATCACACTGGCTCTCTGAAAAAAATCTTCAGTTTTGCAGTGTGTTTTGCCATGTGTGTTTCTTATCTTACAAGAGGCCAAAATGGTCGGTCCTTGCATTTTTTTCTATTTTTGTTATTTATTTATTTTTATTTTTGCCAGAGCAAAACTAGGCTATTTGTAACCCAGTGAACCCAGACCTAGCTTCAATTTGCTTCTTTGTTTAAAAGTTGAGTAGACTCAGATAGATTTCTTCACATCCCAGGACATTTTGTGACCGGAAATCCTAATTCCCCCCAACCACCCTTGTTTCTGGCAATAAAAATAATAACCAAATAACACTGGCCTAATGAAGGTCCCAATGTTAAGATACTGCTATTGAAATTCTCAGGAAATTCTGTCCACTCATCAGAGCATCAAGCTTTTATTCAAAAGCTATTTCCGAGTGTTTGAGGGATTAAAAAATGTAAAAATTAGCAAGCAGCCGAAGGATGCTCTGAGGGTTAAAACCCAACGGAGGGTTAAAACCCAACAAAACTGTTACGTTACTACATGAGAGGGCATTACTCATGGCCTCAATTAATCAGCAAATGAAAAGGCATACTTGAAAGTTCAAAAAAATCTGTATGTTATACATAGGTCAGAGTGGAAATTTTACCTCAAGAAACGCCTCCGCGCTAGAACAAAGAAAGCCAGCAAACGGAAAGCCAGAGCACAACCTGGAAAGGATATTGATCGTGCGTCCTCTGTCTTTTAGCAAGAGAGTCCTCGTCGCTTATCCCAGCCATCAGGTACTTCAGTCCAGTGATCCAGGTCCGAGCTTCCTCCGGATTAGAGGTGATCAGATCTAGAGACTCCATATGGTTCCCATGATAAATGGTAAAGCAGCAGCTTGGATCAAAGTGGCCTTCAGCATGGCGGTGGAATATTTCCGACTGCCGGCCTTCAGTGACTTTGTAAATGGAATCAATTACAACTGCAAAAGAGAAAGGCAGAAACCAGAAAAATAAAGAAGAAGAGTTGGTTTCTATACCCCGATTTTCTCTACCTTTAAGGAGTCTCAAACCGGTTTACAGCCGCCTTCCCTTACTCTCCTCACAACAGGCACCTTGTAAGGTAGGTGAGGCTGACAGAGTTGTTGTTTTTTGTATAAAAATTATTTTTAGATCTATAGAGTGCAAACTAAACATACAAAAGAGTTCTGAGAGAACTGTGACTGGCCCAAGGTCACCCAGCAGGCTTCATGTGGAGGAGCAGGGAAACTAAACCAGTTCTCCAGATTAGAGTCCATTGTTCCTAACCACTACACCACGGTGGCTCTTACAGTCAGGGAGCTCAGACAGTCCAGCTCTTTGCTTTCCAAGTCAACCCCCCCTTTTTAAATTGTAACTCATTCATTTCAGTATTTATCAAGAATACTCTAGGACCACAGATCTCAAACTTCAGCAACCCAAGGAGCCCCATTTCGATTTAAACATTTTCATGGACTCCCAAGACTCCCCCCCCCTTCCCTCACCAGTACATGTTTGAATGAGCATGTAGCAAGCCTCGCGTGCCTCTTGGGGGCTTATATTCTCTTCCATTCTCAAAACAATCCTGTGAGACCCTTACCAGTAAGACAAATGGTTTTTTTATTATCTGTACATGGACTATAAGGTCAGGACTCAGAGAGCTGCTGATGCTATAGGTCAACAACTCTGAAGGCCCTGACTCAAGCTCCAATATCAATCTCGCTCCTCGATTGGAAGACACTTTCAAAGGAGACAGCAAACATTTTTATTCGTTAAGAAGTTAGAAGAAAATGGGAGGTGGGAAGGGGCCTAGAGAAGCTTTCAGAACTGCCCACAGAAATAAAGAAGCAGTGTCCCATAAAATCTGAATTTCTCACAGCTGGTTGATAACTATTATCAGCCATGGATGCAGCATGGCATCTTAGCATCTCTGTGATTTTTTTTTTAATGTTCAATTTTATACCTGGGGACGGTTATCAGGACTGCACATGCTAGCCAGCTAATTAGGGCAGAGATACTGATGGGGTTGCTGGGAACCAATAGGTTTTTTCTGACTAGCTTTCTGAGGAAACTAGGTGACTGCAGACAGTGGCAATTGTAAAAGTTAAGATGAGGGAATCCAATTTTGTCCCCTTTTCCCTGAGGTGCAGAAACCCTACCCTCATCCTTAGAAACCTCAGAGGGTTCTGCTTTCATGTAAGCAAGAGAGGCACGAGAAAGAGCCTTGAATTGCTTACCGTGAAGGCTCCTTCTGCTCTGAGGTACGGAGGGTGTCTTTAGCTCGGGTTCTTTTCCTTTCATTGCTAGGGAGGCAGGAATCAAAAATATTTAGGCCTTCCTGTCTCCTGGAGGAAATGACCCCCTCCTTTCTGAGAGCTCCAGTAGTTGAAGAGCTAGATCCTAAGGTAGACAGAAAAACCCAATCGGAAGGAAACGGAACCTTCCTTGAATATTGTCGCAACTGTAACACAGAACAACGTGGGGTAGTCAACAACTCCCCTGAAAAAACTTGTATTACCAACAGGTAAGAACTGTAATAACTGTAAAAATAATTTTATTGATATTTCATGTGATTTGTTTGTTTTGCAGATATCTCATTTGTTTTGTTTTGTTTTGCAGGTACCATCGGGAGGGGAAGACGCCCTCCATACCTCAGAGCAGAAGGAGCCTTAGCGGTAAGTAATTCAAGGCTCTTTCTTGTGCCTCTCTTGCTTACATGAAAACAGAACCCTCTGAGGTTTCTAAGGATGAGGGTAGGGACTCTGCACTTTGGATACTGTGTCCAAAGTGGAATTGGCCAAAGAGGTAACTGCCTTTAATACTCTGGAAACACCCTCTAAGGCATTAGTATCATTATCAGGGATAAGTTGTTGCAGTTTATGTGTCCAGAAGATGGCCGCACGTGAGATTAGTGCTGATGTAATGGAGGCGCTAGCCACTAGGGAGGAGGCCTCATGAGCTCTCTTGAGAGCTAACTCCGCTTTCCTGTCTAGTGGATCCCTAATGGAGCCCATGCCACCACTGGCCACAAGATCAAAGTAGTGCAGGGCAGTGACCGGTGCCTCCACTACCGGGACTTGTAGTAATTGGCTGGAAGTGGGGGCCAGCGTGTAGAACTTTTTGGACCCGGCTATCATTTGTTTGGTCGCCAGACACTTCTCCCACTCAGATGTGATCACTGAGGAGAAGTAATTGGGGACAGGGATGGCTCTTGTGGGAACAGTGTGTCTAATATTGGGAGCTTTTTGTCTTCGCCCCCTTGTCCTCTTTAGTTTGCGCCCTCTTGCGCTTTGTCTCCTTAGCTTGAGGCAGGTGATGAGAAACTTGCCGGGACTGATCCGCGGCAGTAAGAAGCCCTGGGTCGAGATCCCTAGACGGAATAAACCCGTCATTAGAGAGCTCCAACAATTTTTTTATTTTTTTATTTTTGGCGGGAAATAATAAAATCTACCTAAAGGAGATGGGAGGCGACGAATAGAGGGACGGACAGGGGGGGGGGAATACAGCAGACTAAGACTATACTAAAAACTGAGAAAAAACTAGTTTCCTATTTCTTCCCTAACGAAGGCAGGAAACTAAACTGGAGCTTTTAGAAAGGAGGGGGTGATTTCCTCCAGGAGACAGGAAGGCCTAAATATTTTTGATTCCTGCCTCCCTAGCAATGAAAGGAAAAGAACCTGAGCTGAAGATGCCCTCCTGCCTCAGAGCGAGAAGAGATCACCATCTCAATGTACAAAGACCTCACAGCCCCCCTCAGAGTACACCTGCAGAAAGGGCCTGTACATGTGCTGTCTTGAGCAAGGGGACCTTACGGGCTCTGCAAGATCTCAGTCCTTCACGGCGTAGTGTGTTACCAACTGTTTTCATGGTGATTATGGTCCCAGCTGCCCTGAGATCATTGACAAGTTCCCCCCGTATAGTTCTGGGCTGCTTCATCACCGTTCTCATGATCATTGCAACTCCACGAGATGAGATCTTGCATGGAGCCCCAGACTGAGGGAGGTTGGGTTAGGGTTGACAGTTATTTTGTGTTTCTTCCATTTGTTTTTTGTTTATTTTGTTTATATCCAGCAAAATAGTTAAAAGTTTCAATTTGATACATGATTCTCTCTGCTGATTTCCTAGGTTGTTGACACATCAGTACAACATCGTCTGCATAGCTTCTAATCTTATATTCTTGGTCTTCAAATTTTAATCCTTGAATTTCTGGGTCCATTCTTATTTTGTTTGTCAACACTTCCATTGCTAAATTGAATAATAGGGGTGACAGGGGACAGCCTTGTCTTGTTCCTTTTTCAATATCAAATTGTGCAGATAGTGATCCATTTATTAATAACCTTGCTTTTTGTGAAGAGTAAATAGCATCCACTGCATTCCAAAATTGTTTTCCACAGTTCAAATACTTCATCGTATTCTTAAGAAAGGTCCATGATACGTTATCAAATGCCTTCTCTGCATCTAGAAATAACATTGCAGATTTCTTTTTATTAACTTGGATATTATTAATGGCTTCCAAGACTACTCTGAGATTATCTTTCAATTGTCTTTTAGGCATGAATCCAGTTTGATCAGGATGTATTATTTTCAAGATGTGTCTTTTTAGTCTTTCTGTCAGTATCGCCACCAGTAATTTATAATCCACATTTAATAGAGAAATCGGTCTGTAAGCTCTTGGCAAATGTTGTTCTCATCTGTCTTTTGGGATTAATGAAATATGAGCTTCTTTCCATGATTCAGATAGTTTCTCTTCTTGTAGCACTTTGTTGAAAGTTTTCTGTAGATATGGAATCAAAATGTGTTCCATTAATTTGTAGTAATTTGCTGAAAGTCCGTCTGGGCCTGGAGCCTTGTCTGGTTTTAGCTTTCTGATTGCATCTGCAACTTCTTGAGTTGTAATAGTCTGATTTAATGATTGTCTATCGTCATCAGAAAACTTATTTAAACCAGCTGATTGTATATACTTTTCTAAGTTGAATTGTTCAGTGTCATTATTTTGGTACAACTGTTTGTAATAGTTCACAAAAATTTCTTGAATATCTTCGTTTGTCATTTGACCATTCTTTTGAACTTCCAGGATCCTTCTTTTCTCTGATTCTTTCTTTAATAGATTTGATAATAATCTTCCAGGTTTATTCGACTGCTCAAAATATTTTTGTTTAACAAATTTTAGCTTCTTCTGCATCTCCTCTACTTCAATTCCCCCAATTTTGTGTTTTGTCTCTTGGATCTTTGTCAATATTTGTTTTTTACCTGACTTCTTATGTTCTTCCTCTAACTGCTGTAATTGTGACTTTAATTGTTCTAATTGTTGCTTTTGGTCTCTTTTGGTTTTTGATGTTATGGCTATAAATCTTCCTCTCACATATGCTTTACTTGCATCCCAGATTATGTTCTCTTCCACATCAGGTGTTGTATTTTGAACAAAGAATTCTTTAATTTCTTCTTGACATTGTTTGGTTATATCTTTCCTCAGCAATATTGCATCATTCATTCACCATCTTAGTCCTTTCCTCTCACTCCAGAATTTTAATTTCAAAGGGCTATGATCTGTGTATGTTGATGGTAAAATTGATACGTCTTCGATAGAGTTCAACAGAGATTTTGATGTAAGACATAGGTCAATTCTGGAGTATGAGTTATGTCTATTGGAAAAAAAGGAACAGTCTCTGTCTTTAGGATGTTTAAAACGCCAGGAGTCTAATATACCCCAATCTTCATGAATTGAAATACTGTCTTGGGTAGTTAGCTCCCTTTCAGGTGTGAAGTTTTGTCTAATTTGGGGTCTATTACTTCATTCATATCCCCTATAATCAAAATTTCTCCTTGATGTATATCCACTAAATCCTTTAAAAAAGTGTTTAAAAAATTTCTTTAGTATGATTCGGGACATATATATTTGCTATTGTTACAGTTCTCCCATTTGTGCCTTGTGTCACAGTTATCTGATACCTTCCTTTTTTGTCTTCAAAGGTATCTAACACGGTCAATTTGCTTCCCTTGATATAAGTCGCAACTCCTTTTTTTCTTTTTATCTAATGATGAAAGATAAACTTCCCCCAATTTTTTGCAATCTAAAAATTTCCCATGCATATTCTTAATGTGAGTTTCTTGGATGCAAATTATATCACATTCTTCTTTAGACAGTTTATGAAATATTTTCTTTCTTTTTGCCTAAAAGAGATTCTCTTAGTTCGAGAGTACATGGATCTCTTGAAGGACGCTCTATTTCTCCTCTGTGTGGTGTTCTTGGGTCTCCTGTTCTACTTCTTCTGGCTCTGATGTCAAATTCTGCCAACAATTGGTCAGCTTCTTCTCTGTTTCTAACAATCCTTCTCCCTTCTGGTAAAGAAATGTCTAATGTGTATGGTGCAATCCAACGAAATCTAATGTTCCACTTGATTTAGAATCAGAACTACAGAATCAGAACTTACTTCAAGAAACTTATAATTTAAAAGAAGAACTGCTTCAAATAGAAAAGATATTTAGAATCAACTCAGCTTACTCTACCAGATACAATACCCCACGAGAAATCCTAGTCAAATTTACTCATCAAAGGACCAGAGATGATATTCTATGCTTACAAAGAGAACAGCACCTCAAATGCGAAGGGAAAGACATCCGGGTGCTAGCGGACCTACCCCCAGCTGTGATTCAAAAAAGAAAACAATTTGATGGTCTAATATCAGTATTACACAAATGTTTCATTGGATCCTGTGTGGTACAGTGAACAGGGTGATGAAGCAGGATTCGAGGAACCCAGATTTAAATCCCCATTCTTCCAGGAATCTCACCAGTTAACCTGGGGTCAGTTATTTTCTCTGATCATACCCTACCTCACTATGTTGCTGCGATGAAATGAGGAAAGGAAGAATCATGTAGACCAGTCTGATATCCTTGGAGGTAGGGCAAGAGAAAAATATGACAACCCAACAGAGAGGATCCCACCCAATATGAACCGTAAGCTAACACCTGCCTAAAACCATTCTAACCAAAGTTAAGGCTGCAAAAGGGGAAGGAGATTGCTGGCAATATAACACATGCAGTATTCCCCGTGTCAAACAATGGAATCCAAACAGATATGAATAAAAACAAATACGAATAAAAAGACAGAACCTACTTTTTGCTTTTTCACTCTTCCTAGATGGCCTCCATCTGATGCAAGTCCTATGTTCATCAAGGTAGAAAAGACGCACAAGGCCTTTGGCTCCGTTCTTCAATTTAACCATCTGAGTCCCAGACTGCATTACACTCATACATCTTTCGACTGAAAAAGAAGATTAAAACAAATGAAAACAAAAAGATCTATCTTTTGCTCAGCTGTGCTTTTACTTAGGGTAACGGCTGGATTAATTGACAAAGTAACTATTACAAAATCCCCATCTGTTTTCACTTTAGGTGAAGGAAATATGGAGATTAATTAAGACAGTTACAACATTAGAATTAAAGTTATTGTAAAATTAATTATTATAAAATATTATAAAATTATATTTAATATACAGCGGATTCATTTCATTTTTCAAAATTTCAGAATATTCTTGCTGGGGCCTACATTGAACACTCAAGAACTGGATTTCATAACTGTAGATTCAAAACTTTATAGCGCTTTTAGAGTCCAGAAACCAGAGATATTTTAAATTTTAAGATCTGTTTTAAACTTTGGAAAATGCAGACCAGTTTTCAATACTAATGTATAAAAAATAGCATGCCTAAATAGCAATTCAACAAAATATTTTATGATAGTTTTCATTAATGTCAAATACTTAACATTTAAAACTTGGCAATTTGCCTGGATTATCAGTTAACTGGCACTTATACATTGTGCTATTTGTTTCGTATGTTTTGAACTGCCCTTGTGATTGTTTTATTGCATCTTTTCATTGCCCACTGAAGCTATCGAACTGCATTGTTCTGCTGCAATTTTATCTTTTAACCACCTGATAGAGTTATTTTGATGCAATTTAACACTGCATTTTTATATTATTTTTATTGTTTTTATCTTGTTTTATTGAATTTTTATTGCTTTAAATTGTTTGAGACATGTTTAGTACTTAAACATATTCATGTCTTTCTAACAAAAAACCAAAGGCATAATCCAGGTAAAATTAAGCCTCTTTCAGTACCATTGATTTCAGCAGCAATTTTTTTTAACATATTCTATCATATATTCAGTAAGACAAACAGACTGACAAATGCATCATCAAACTCAGTGAAATGAGAAAAAAACCCATTAATAGTCATAATTACTAAACAGTTAACTTTATCCCTGAAACATTCGTTCTTTAATCAATGCAGTCTTCACTAGAAATACTACTGCCTGCTTACCCAACAGTTCTAAAATACCTTACGGGCTGGATTCCATTAGACACTTTATGAACTATAAGAAACTGGCACACTTAATATACCAAAATTTTAATGTAGTTTCTTATCCCCAAAATAAAAAGGGCTTCCAGCTCTCTGAAAAGTAGTCTCAATTAGCTCTTTCATCTCTTAATTTAACAAATTCAGTAAACTTGGATAATCTGGCAATTTCTCAGACTTTAATTATCCAAGATTAAATATTTAGTCTCCACTTCCCCCCACACACACACACACACAATTTTCTGCTAATAACATTTTTGCTGCAGTCATAAAATCACAAACTGTTCCTTCGTGTCCTTTGACTCCTTTCTGAGCATCTTTTGGCAAAAGGCCAGTAATAAACATCTTGGATCATTTGCCAATGTGTACCCCGTTTCTTTAAGAATACCATTCAGAACATCTTTACAACTGAGCATGACTAGAAAACATGACCAAAATCTGCATCCTCATGGCTACATTTCCAGATTACAAATTAGACAAGTAAATAGACAAGTTTTTATTGCAGCATTGCCATTCTAAAAAGCTTAGTAAAACTATTTACATTTCGCAATTATAAATTAATCAAATTAGTAAATAGCACCTTTTTAAGTACGCAAGCTTTCTCCCACTGATATCAAAGTTTAATTTCATGCACAATAAGAAGGCACTGGCAAACCACCTCTGTTAGTCTCTTGCCGTGAAAACCCCCAAAAAGGGGTTGCCATAAGTCGGCTGCGACTTGAAGGCACTTTACACACACACACACACAGGCAGTGATACTTTTCTAGGCTGGATCCTTTTTCTAGGTTGGACCCTTTACTTGCCTAGCACATTCAGCTGGTAGCCAACCTATGGCGCTCGATTTGTACTGCATTGATCTTTTGCCAAGAGCTATCACACTCCCCTTCTGTCCCCCTCCACAGAATCTTAGAGTCCATTCTAGCTGGTAGGGATTAAGCAGGTGGGCAAAAACTGCTACCATATGTTCTATGGCTGTCATCTGAGAACTGCATGTAGGAGAGCACCAGTGCAGTATACTGCAGTGGTTAGAGAGTCGGACTAGGATATGGAAGAGTTGGGTTCAAATCCCCCAACCTGCCATGAAGCTCGCTGGGATGATCTCGGGATGGTCACTTTGTCTTGGCTTAAGCTACTCCACAGTGTTGTTGTAAGGATAAAACTAGACAGATGTACTAGATAGGGAAGCACAGCTTCAGACACAGATGGGTAAGTCTTTGCACCAGTCAAGAGCAGAATCTCCTTTTAAAACAAATTTCTGTACATGATCCAAATATAGATGGACTGATACCCATTTCTGCATGAGAAACACACTATGACTTTCCCAGCAAACTGAGCATATCTCAGTGGCTTCCCAGATGTAAAAGGGACAAATTTACATCTCAAGTTAAATCTGTGAGGCAAGGCTATAAAATTATTAGGCTCTTTTTGATGTCTGAGAATTGGCAGTAGCTGTGCTAACCCCAAAAATTCAGGTACTGATACCAGCCGTCTGAATTATAACAAATATGTAACGTGACATACTATGGTTCTTGTCTATGATTTCAGATTCTGTTCTCAGTTCACTTCTGTCCCTGTCAACGCTGCATATTAATTCTCAAAATATACACAGATCTGTTAAATGGCAGGATTTCCATCAGTATTAAGGAAGCATACGGAGATATTGTTTCAATAAACAAACAGGAGTATCTTAAAAAGTAAACTGAACTTCTATAGCTGACTCAGCCATGGCAATTTGTCACACGAATGTACTTGAACCTTGCGTCATAACAGAGAAAGTGTTTGCCAGCTGCAATAGACAAGTCAAATCAGTGACATTCCACTAGGCCAAACATCTTAAATTAAGTGGACTTTCATTCAAAATGATCCCTTTTTGCCTAGCCTTATAGCGGAGAAGTCAGCATGAGCTGAGTCGCGAGGGGTGGGGACTCATCGCACATCTTTCCAGGACTTCCTTCTAAAGAAGAGGTTGGCAGCCTTTTATAATTAAACAGCCAAACAATGTGAAAATTCAAAGCAACAAAAAGCCAGCATAAGAAAGTCCACTGGTGTAGCTGAAAATACACAGCGTCACATTACTTTTAATTCATTTGTTAATAAAAAGTTCCTACTGCCCAAACACAAGTTGTTGTCAGTCCTTTATTAGGAAGCTAAATGCTTAAGACTCTGTCAATGAGAAATAAAGGGTATTCTATTGTATTGTAATTTATTTATTTATTAGGAAGTGGCACCATCAAAGTGACAAGAAAGTAGTAAAAATACTCAGGAGCGCCCTACATTATTGTCTTAAGTCGGCATATAAAAACCAACTCTTCTTCTTCTTCTTCGGTCCTGGCATATATCTGTGAATGGTTCACACTGAGATTACTGGCAACTGTTCATTTCTCCTGGCCCCATTATAAAATCTTTGGCCTGCCATTCCTTTCACATTGTGGCATTCCACCTGCCTCTCCAATATACCTCAACCCAAAGATTTCATTTTCTTTTCTGAAGAGCCATATGTGGGTTCCATAGTGAGCCACATTTCCAGAGCCCTAGGCAGCAGATCCCTCCTAGAGAAAAACAATTCTCAAAACATCATTCTCCTCCTTTGCTTGAAGACACTTTTGAAAGGCTCAACCCTTTTTCTTGCAACCAAGTTTTGTTACAAACAGTGGGCTGTGATGGAGTGAGTGGCATGGTAAAGGTCAAACAGCATGCCAAACAAGAAAGAATTAGATTCTGCTCTAGTTGTTCCGGAACAGCTGCTGGGTTGCCCAAGAAGGGTCCTTCCTGTACCTTTCAATGTTACTTGGAAAAAACAATTCCATCAGGCATTACTTCACCCCTGAATACAGAACCAAACATGGGCACACTGGGACCATAACCATTTGTACTGAACTCCTAAAGGCTCAAGAGTCCGTTCAGGGTCTTGGATCAAGTAATATTTTACATTCACAAAATCACATAGCTCTCTGTATTGATCAGCCTGGAGTAACTACTAACCTACAGGGTTTAAAAAATCAATTAACTGACAGTGCATTCCTAAGGAGAGTTACTCCAGTCTAAACCCACTGAAATGAATGGGCTTAGATTGGAGTAACTCTCCTTAGGAATGCACTGTTAAACTAAAACACCCCCTTTATCCACAAGCATGAATAGAAAGGATGGCCAAATCCACCCTTTTACACCTTGTACCCTCAACAATATGTGTTAAATGAGAAAGCTGCGTGGGGAACCCATCCCCATTAAGCGATTTTAGGTACGTACTCCTAATCGGAACAATTTTCAAAGAGGATAAGGAAAACAGGAGAACAGCTGCCTGAAAGTGAGAGCGGAGCCTCTTTATAAACCCAAATTCAAAAGTGGGCATAAACTTTATGTATTTAATTAAACTTATATCCTGCCCTCCCCAGCAAAAGCCAGGCTCAGGGGACAATACAAAAGGCCCTTAGACCTTTAAACTGATCACTAATAACCTAGGAATGTTAATTGCTGCTTTTTACAGTCAAGCTGGTCATCTAAGACTAATAACAAACAACTAGTTCTAAAGCTTAGCTTCACTACTCTAAAGATTACTTGGTCAACAGCTTTGGGTGGGTGAGAAGGCTTACTGGTATGTATGCATTCTTTGGATGGAACTGGCCTAAGCGAACAACCAACCCTAAACAAACAGAAACAAGCCACTAGTCCATAAACAGGCTAGCTAATATAAAAATATAACTTTTAACTTTCAAAGAAAC
Source organism: Euleptes europaea (assembly GCF_029931775.1). NCBI lineage: Eukaryota > Metazoa > Chordata > Lepidosauria > Squamata > Sphaerodactylidae > Euleptes > Euleptes europaea. The sequence goes on along the minus strand of NC_079316.1, from coordinate 28,104,005 downwards.
AAAAAAGCAAGAGGTGCAGTCTAAAAGATACTGTGGCCATGGTGATCAAATGGATGTTGTTTTAAAACCGGAAATACTAATTATTTTTATAATAGATACTTTGGCACAATTAATGTTTAAATGGATATTAAACGTGCCTATAAAAACAAATGGTTTGCAGGAAGTTTGTGTGGAAACATACAGAGACCGACTAATTTGCACAAATGAATCTCAGCCGTCATAATGCAGGCAGTTATACGTTACACAATAGCTCACAGCCCACAAGTGTATTTACTATTGCTATCAAAACACTATAACCTCTCTCTCCGCCTCATATACACGTAGTTTATGACTATTTCTCTTGACCCTCCCTCCCAAAACTCATTTTATGTTTCATTCAGGTAATGGTAGAAAATGACTGAGAACCAAAACTGTGAACTAAAAATGACACTTTCCACAGGCTCAACAAAGCAAAACAAGGCTACAATCTTTGTTCTAGCTGTGCCTATAGATGTTTCCAGGTTAAGGATAAGCCGGTCTTTCAACTTTTGAGAAGTCTGCAACAATCCCTTTCATCTCCACTCTAGAAGTGCATTATCAAAAATGGCCAAAGTACAAACATCCTGTTCTACTTTCACAGAAAACTATTCTCTTCCTGTGGACTCACAACCCTCACCTTAACAACAAAGGCAAGAAATAAAACTGTTATCTTGTGCACTCCAAAGAGTGAGTCTCCTTCTGCTCAAAGCAGAACATGAGTCCAAATAAACATGCACACGGATTCACCACGCAGCTACCGACCTCTGTACATTTACCTCAGAGTAAGCTCTAGTGAACTCAGTGCGACATGTTTCCTAATAAACTTACGTAAGACCAGGCTGCCATCAGAAAAGCTACTTTGAATGACAGCTGAAATTAAAGGAGAATCCTGCCATTTAAAGATGAATTGCGCCAAAGCATCTGTTATAAAAATAATCAGTATTGCTATTTTAAAATGACATCCATTTGATGCCCATGCCTGCATTAATCAAAAAAGAATTACTCCGCCGCTTTCAAATAATCTCTTAACACAAAACAGATCAGATTGCCGGCAAAATTTCCCACATAACTAGCTCACATCCCGGCTGCAGTCTTCATTCCCAACACAGTCCCCGTCTTCTGGCTGCACCTTTAACAGAGAAAGACTTTGGGTCCAGATCTGTGAAACTGATACCAACCCATTTGGGCCAGGTGGCACCCCTGCGAAGTCGCTACACTTCCCATCACATGGTACACCTTCGATGCCAGGACGGAAGCCATTGGAGCATGAGAAGTCCAGATGTTGCTCAGAAGCTTACAGGCAGGCAATATTTATCCTTTCATCTCAGCTTCCCAGAGCTGAGTAAATCAAAGCTGCCAGACAGGGACCCCGAAGCTGCAAGACTGAATAGTAGCCACACGTGGGCCTTGCGTTCAAAAAGCACTCTAATCCATACAGCTGCAGCAGCCAATTCCACCTTCCATCTGTAATCCATCCTTTTGTACAATCAGGTCTTTAATGTCCCACTGCCTTGGGATGGACACTCAGTATTACGGAGTCATTCGGATAACATGCCTGTTGGCTGCACACTGACCCCTCCACAGCCATTTCCAGTGTAAGCCCCAGTTCTAAGCAGTTTATGCCTTCCTTTGAGTAACGCATAGCCTACGGTGTTTAAAAATAGGCACACTTGCAATTTATTAAGTGTGCAAGGGGATCATCCTAGGGCAGTAGCAAATAAGTCAAGTGAGGAGTGCCGTGGGGGTTTGGTGGCAGGCCGCTAAAAACAATGATTGGAAATGTCAAAAATACAGATTCCCTCAAAAACACATTTCTCACATCTCAGTGTGAAAGTATTTCAACAGCTACAAATGCATAGTGATCTTTAAAAGATCATTATTTCGGGGGGGGGGGCAGTAAATGCTTGTTTTCAAGTTTCCAGATTCATTTCCCAAGAACTGAACCAGTCAGCTGAGTACTACTTCAATCATCATGAGTCAGAGTGGCTAAAAAACAATCTGGGCTTTTTCCTAAAGGAGTCAAAAGGTGAATAGGTTTACCAAAATTACTAGTCACTCATTTAGGGCACCAAACAACATAAGAAAAGCCATGCTGGTTCAGACCAAGGCCCATCAAGTCCAGCAGTCTGTTCACACAGTGGCCAACCAGGTGCCTCTAAGAAGCTCACAAACAAGACGACTACAGCAGCATTGTCCTGCCTGTGTTCCACAACACCTAATATATTCAGCAGGCTCCTCTGATCCTGGAGAGAATAGGTATGCATCATGACTAGTGTTCGTTTTGCCTAGTAGCCATGGATAGCCCTATCCTCCGTGAACATGTCCACTCCCCTCTTAAAGCTTTTCAAGTTGGCAGCCATCACCACATCCTGGGGCAGGGAGTTCCACAATTTAATTATGTGCTGTGTAAAGAAATACTTCCATTTATCTATTTTGAATCTCTCAGCTCTCTCAAAACAAGGACAAGTATTCAAGTATACTGAATGATTTCATTTCATTCTCACCCCCAAGCTATATAAATAATTGTCATTCATCAGAGTAAGAAATCTACAGTGGAGAGCCATTAATATGAGTTATACAGCAGCCACGTCTTCCTTAGAGAAAAGAAGGTTTCCCACTAAAAAGAAAGAGCTGAGGGGGGGGGGGGACACTACGTGGAATAATCTTAACCTACTCTCTGTAGTGGTTTTATTTTTCCCCTCCCATCTGTGTGGCAAGCACCAGAGGAATATGTGAGATCTCTAAGAATTCTATTATTCTATAACTGTTCATGCCAAGAGATTTCTTAAGAATCACAGGAACAGCTGGGGAAGTGGGAAGAAAGACATTTCCAGCTCTCATGTTTGTAGATGAGCATTTGATGAACAGGAAGGGAGAGTTAACACATGCCAATGAGACACAGGAAAGAAAGGAACCCAACAATCCATACAGCGGGATTTTCTGATTCCAGAGAGCTCTAAAGTCGCTCAGACATGACTGCCAGGACGAATTTCATGCAAGTGCTTCACCTGTAGAATTATGGTACATGCTTTCAGCCATTTTCCCATCCAATATGGACAGTCTGAATCATTTTTAAGCTCCTGGTCAACACAATGTTGGGCATTTGGCTGATATAACTTATTTAGAAGAAGTGTTGGTTTTATATATGCCAACTTTCTCTACCACTTAATGAAGAATCAATCTGGCTTACAATCACCTTCCCTTCCCCTCCCCACAACAGACACCCTGTGAGGCAGGTGGGGCTGAAAGAGCTGTAAAAGAGCTAAGACTAGCCCAAGGTCACCCAGATGGCTTCAATTCATGTGTAGGAGTGGGGAAACCAACCCAGTTCTCCAGATTACAGTTCACTGCTTCAAACCACCATTCTTAACCACTACACCACTGCCTTTACACATCATGCCTCAGGGCAGCAGACAAAAGGGTTATCTGATTTGTAGGCTAGGTTGACAAATAGCACCTGGCCAAAAACATCCAGTAGCAGGGATATTAACCTAAGCCAAGTCTGACACTCTATTCCCTCCACTATTGTGGTCAAGCCACTGAAGAACGTACTCCCACCAGAGACTAGCAGGTTGCCCACCCCTTACCTGGCCAGCAGGGAGCTCCTCCCCAGCTCACCATGCTGAGCCTCAGAAGGGGCAAGTTGCTGGGGGGGGGGGAAGAGGAGAACAGGTCAAAGCTGATGACAGACACCCCAGGACAACCACCAGCAGCCATGCTGACTGCGGAAGTCTGGAGGGGAAGGAACCTGAGCCAGGAAGGTGGGGCCTTCAATCAGTATATAAGAAGGTACAGAGGACAAACTTGGCTCTCCCAAAGGCAGCAGCTTTTATATCTGAATTGCAGCCCATACTGGAGGCTCAAAGGTGCCACCAGACCTGGGGCCCTCGGAAACTCTGTGTATGGAATGGAGAAGGAAGTAGGACAAAATCCAACCAACCCCCTTGTAGTATCTGGACAACAACAGCCAAATAACTTGATATTTGGGGTGATGGGTAGGGAGCTAAGACAGTCTATCTGGGCTTCTAGCTGGTGACGTACATGGAGTTCATGGTACACACCCTGCAACAACTATGCTTGCTCTCAACTGTTTAGAGCAAGCATGGTGTAGTGGTTAAGAGCAGTGGTTTGGAGTGGTGGAGTCTGATCTGGAGAACCGGGTTTGATTCCCCACTCCTCCACAGGAGCGGTGGAGGCTAATCTGGTGAACTGGATTTGTTTCCCCACTCCTACACATGAAGCCAGCTGGGTGACCTTGGGCAAGTCACAGCTCTCTCAGCCTCACTTACCCCCAGGGTGTCTGTTGTAGGGCAGGGAAAGGAAGGTAATTGTAAGCCAGTTTGAGTCTCCATTAAGAGGTAGAGAAAGTCGGCATATAAAAAACCAACTCTTCTTCTTCTTTCAAATCTTAAATACTGGCACGTCTTCAGTGTGCTACACTCAGCTTATGGATAATGTAACAGGTCACAACAATAATCACAGTGTATAAATCTTTGTTTCATCAGGGACTATGGTTTGCATTAAGACCATCTCTCAGAACAAAAGAGAAACAGCTTTATCAGTTTCTTACTCATATGACCAGACTCGAGAATGTAACAGAAACTGTAAAATTATTTGTTGCATAATTACAACTAGAAATAAAATTGGATTTCACAAACTGATTAAAAATGCTCTTCTATTAAAGGCCTGTTTTACAGTGACTGGCTGTTATGAAATTGTTACAATCATCTGATTGAACGGAAGATTAGATAGTAATAAAAAGCACTACACAACAATACAAGTGTAATTATAAAAAGGGGGAGATAAACCGTACTTCTAAATTAAATATCTAAAAAAGTGGCATTAACAACCCAGATGAAGGCTAGAGGCACCAAAAAAAAAATCACAAAATGCAATACAAAATGTCAGACCGTCCGTAATCAGAACACGTAATCCAATGGCCACAGATTCCTGGAGGATAGTCGAGCTAATATGTTTACTTTCCATGTGACCTCTCCTGGTTCACATGATGCATACTTTCAAATGCTACTGATAAAGGAGGGGATCTAGATCTGGATAGCAGATCTGCAACTCCAACGAGTTGAACTGAGCCCACAGTGGAGCCTCTTTCCATCAGTGGGATATCAGTGGGATATTTTTACAAAAGGTGCTCTCTCACACCAGAGAAAGAAACGTCCCAGCTTTATAATGCTCCTCCTCTGCAATTGGTTATTTGTGCTGTCTGTTAGGTTGACGGCAGAGAGTCTTGTACCATGCACCGTTTAGGTGAGGGTTTTTTTTTTAATTGGGACTTTTTTGTAGTTCTCATTCGATGGATACATTTGACAGCCAGCATGGTGTAGTGGTTAGGAGTGGTGGTTTGGAGTGGTGGACTCTGATCTGGATAACCATTTTGATACCCAACTCCTCCACATGAGCGGCGGACTCTAATCTGGTGAACTGGATTTGCTTCCCCACTCCAAAACATGAAGCCAGCTGGGTGACCTTGGGCTAGTCACAGCTTTCTCAGCCCCACCTACCTAACGGGGTATCTGTTGTGGGAAGGGAAAGGGAAGGTGATAGTAAGCCGGTGTGATTCTTCCTTAAATGGTAGAGGAAGTCAGCATATAAAAACCAACTCTTCTTCTTCTTCCGAATAGGTCTGCCCACATTGTGACTCGCCAACCCAAACACAGACCATTTAGGCAGGTCTCATGGCTTGCCAGGAGCTTTCACCATCCTGTTTTGTCTCCTGCTTTGAACGGCAGAGCAGAAGTGCTGCCAAACTCGGAACACGTGGCCAGTGTGCTGCATTCACCTTGGCAGGTCGCAATTTGCATCAGCTTAAAAGGCACCAACTTTTTGAAGATTCTCGAGGGCATAATCCCTTGCAGTGATTTCTTCTCCAGTAGCGAAATGCTACTTGCTCTCCCAGCATTCCACAGTAAACCTTGTTTGCTTCTTTTGCTCATAAGAGGGCATTTGATCCAAATCCCTTTCGGGCAGCACTAATGTCTAGAATATAATTCATCTTACCACTCCTATCGTGAAATGGCTGGTTGATTTCTACCCCCCACCCCCTCCGCAAGCTTCTGACTTATTATGTAACAAAACTTAAAAGACCTTACCAATGTTCCCAGATGGAGTTTTACTTCTGAAAGCAAGGGCACAAGGCTGTCTTTTTGTGCGCATCCGTTTTTTGTTAATGATGCTTCAGTTATCCTATTGTTTGCATTCATTCTGTGTCACTTTACCGCAGCCTGGGATACAATATTTTAGTAATAGTGCAACCCTCAGCAGATTTACTCCAGTCTAAGTCCATTTACTTCTTATAAAAGGTATAACCAAGCATCTGAAGATGTCTGTGAAAGACATTTTCTCTTTTATTTCTGAGTTCATAGTCCCCCCCCCACACACATTCCCTCCCCCTACAAAGTCTAACAGGCTGCAATCCTAAGGATACCTTCCGGAAAGTAGGCCCCACTGAATAACATAACTTATTTCTGAGTAGACCTGCTTAAGGCTGCTCCTTTAAGTACAGGTTATAAAGCTCCTGCTCACCTAATGCTCTTTCCAGCACTACCTTGTCAGTTCTGAGTAAATCATGAACATATGGAACAAGCCATTGGTCCACCCAGCTCAGAACTGATTGCAGCGGCTCGCCAGAGCTTCAGGTAGAAAAAAAGACAGTTTCCACCACCTGGTATCCCATATCGTTTCACAAGGAGATACCATGGTTTGCATCTGGGAGCTTCTGCATACAAAGCACATGCTGTGCTACTGAGTCACAGTCCCTTCCATTCTATTTCAAGGGTTTGGTACAACAGTTTCCATCATCTTTGAACACTATGTTTACCTCGAAGCTAAGGACCACCTTGGAAGAAAATGCTTAGGAAGGTGTACTCTAAGTTCAGATTTCTTAGTTTTTTTGGTACAGAGGTTTCTCAGCTTTCCCCAGTACTCAATCCTCTTCAAGCTTCCTTGATACAATAGGCTTGAGAGCCAGCATTATATAGTGGTTAAGAGCGGTGGACTCTAATCTGGAGAACCGGGTTTGATTCCCCACTCCTCCTCATGGACAGTGGACCCTAATCTGGTGAATGGGGTTGGTTTCCCCACTCCTACACATTAAGCCAGCTGGGTGACCTTGGCCTAGTCACAGTTCTCACAGAACTCTCTCAGCCCCACCTACCTCACAAGGTATCTGTTGTAGGGAGGGGAAGGGAAGGAGATTGTAAACCAGTTTTGATTCCCTTAAAAAAGGTAGAGGAAGTTGGCATATAAAAACCAACTCTTCTTCTTTGCAAAAGTCCACTGATTCAAGCACGTATCTAAGGAAGGTATTTTTTTTTTTAATACTAAGAACACAAGAAAGGCCCTGCTGGATCAGACCAAGGCCCATCAAGTCCAGCAGTCTGTTCACACAGTGGCCAGCCAGGTGCCTCTAGGAAGCCACAAACAAGACAACTGCAGCAGCACCATCCTGCCTGTGTTCCACTGCACCCAATATAATAGGCATGCTCCTCTGATACTAGAGAGAATAGGTATGCAGCATGACTAGTATCCATACTAACTAACATCCATGAATACCCCTCTCCTCCATGAATATGTCCACTCCCCTCTTAAAGCCCTCCAAGCTGGCAGCCATCACCACATCCTGGGGCAGGGAGTTCCACAATTTAACTATGTGTGGTGTGAAAAAAATACTTCCTTTTATCTGTTTTGAATCTCTCACCCTCCAGCTTCAGCAGATGACCCCGTGTTCTAGTATTATGGGAGAGGGAGAAAAACCTCTCCCTGTCCACTCTCTCCAAACCATGCATAATTATATAGACCTCTATCAAGTCTCCCCTTAGACGCCTTCTTTCCAAGCTAAACAGCCCTAATCAAAGAAAAACTAATCAATGACAGAGGCCTGTCTTGCAAATAAAACCTACAAAAAAAGTAACTCCTAACTTCTCAACTGTGACTCTGCATTGATGGAAAGTGCAAAACTGGTACTTACACTTAAAAAGTTCATTGCATCGTCAACAGATTTACACACCTAGCACCATCCAGGACAGCGTCCCCTTTAAAGCATGCAATTTCTGACTACCACACTCCATTACAAAAACCTTCCTTTAAAAAAAAAAAAAAAGTTTTTTGGGATGTAAAATTTTTTTTGTAATGCTTGGCCAAGTCAGGACTAGGTAGCAGGTCTTAGTGTGACTTTCAGCTATCAGTCCCACCTGCAGGGACCTAAGCTTTGAAGTTAGCCCTTTTAATTAATGAAGGTAAATGGGGCAGCAAGAGAGAACTCTATCGTGAGAGAAATATTCCCTAACAACCTTTATTTCGCTAGCTCAACAGGCAAGCGAGGTGATGCCTTGTGGCAAATCTGCCTGATCAGGAAACTGAATGCTCAGTATGGCTCAAGGCAATATTTGAACCGGTTTTAATTTATAGATAGCTGGATATCAAAGGTGTGTCAAAAAATTAAATGTGCTTTCCATATCACAAAGAATATATTTTACCGATAAATCAAGTGTGTTTTTTTTTAAAAGAAGGGATCATACTTTCTCCGCTTACATGCAAATGGAAAATTGAAGACTTGCTGGGCTCACAGTTTGTTGCAACATCCAAGTACCAACACTGCTTTCTCCTCCTGATTTATAAACCGCATTTAGATCTTGGTTTAGAAGTTTACTTGGTAAGACCAGAGAACATACCAACATATTGTTTTGCCCGATTCAAGCATCACAGAAAACTGTGGGTAGTTCTGAACCAGGAAGTCCTCAACCATGCAGTAAGCCTGAGAACTTCTTAGCTCATTCGCACTGCAAGCAAACAAGTTTTGTTTCTGACATCTGAAAGCAGCTATTGTTGAAAACATTTTTTATTCATCCATAATGCAAAAGTTCTTTTTGTTCTTTTTTTTCTGTCAAGTCACAGCTGACTTATAGAGACAGCTTAAGATGTTCAAGACAAGTGATGCTCAGAGGTGATTTGCCATTGCTTGCTTCTGCGTCACGACCCTGGTATTTCTTGGCGGTCTCCCATCCAAATACTAGCAAGGACCAACCCTGCTCAGCTTCTGAGATCTGTCGAGATCGGGCTAACCTGGCCTATTTGGGTCAGGGCTAACTTCTATTTATACTACCTTAAAAATATCCATTAATACACCTGTTCTTCATAAGTTTGTCAAATCCTTTTTTAAAAGCTATCTGTGCTAGTGGTCACCAACCATTCTGCAACTGAATGAACAGGAGGCTGTTAAAACACAGAAGATTGCCTCCATCACCTACCAGGTTCAGCTTTCCCATCAGCACCACTGTATTCCAGCACAAATGCCAATTTCAAAGGTATAGTCATTAGCAAAATAAATATCTTGAACGTTCTATACTTGGAGTTTGATGGCTCCTTCCTTCAACCCTCTCCTTTCTGTCAGCTAAGAGTCTGCAGCTGGTTCCCTGCTCAAGGACAGAGTACTGTCGCAATAATTGAAATCCTGGGGTGAATTCTTGGGTATTTATCCATCCATACATGGTATTTGTCAGACAGGGATATTTATCATGTTGCTGCCTGCTCAGAACTTACCAGTTTAAATTACAACTCCCAGGCAGCAGTGCTAGAACATGCCATGTATTCAAGATCCAATTCCGAACACTCAATGAACACAAGCATAGTCAGCTTCAGGACGCAACACAAAATGGGCAAGCTAGAATAGCAGGGCAGCAAACTACACAACTTCCCCCATTCCAGCAAGCTCAAGACAACCAAGGAAAGTATGTCTTTTGTAAATTAATACAATTTTTTTTTGGCTGAGCAGATGACAGATACAGCAGAAGGAACAGCGGCAGGAAAAGCAACGAACGAGCATGATGTGAAAAACACTTGTGATGAAATTTAGAATCATTTCAAGCGTTCAGGGGAAAATGAACAATTCTTCCAGTATTGAAGGGTGCTGCACACAATCTGTGATAACGCTGCAATTCAAACAGAGGGGTGCTCGCTCCATTACTGCTTCTGCTCCAATGTTCATCCACCATTGTGGAGGCTTTCTTCCCTGCCAGCCTCCTCTTTTTTTCTAATAGCTAGAGTGGTTCCTTGGTGGAATAGGCTTCCTTGGGAGGTGGTAAGCTCTCCTTCCCTGGAGGTTTTTAAGAAGAAGTTAGATGGGCATCTGTCCGCAATGTTGATTCTGTGACCTTAAGCAAATGATGAGAGGGAGGGCATCTTGGCCATCTTCTGGGCATGGGGTAGGGGTTACTGGGGGTGTGGTGAGGGGAGGTAGTTGTGAATTTCCGGCATTGTGCAGGGGGTTGGACTAGATGACCCTGGTGGTCCCTTCCAACTCTATGATTCTTCAAGCTGGTACTTTGTATTCATTGCAGTACAATTTTTACTAAGCCGCCAACAGGAGTATTCCACTGGCGGAAGGCTCCTTGCACTTGTCTGCAAGGTTTTATCATCAGGTAATGAGAAGCCCCGTGGTGCAGAGTCGTAAGCTGCAGTACTGCATTCCAAACTCTGCTCACGACCTGCATTCGATCCCAACGGAAGTTGGTTTCAGGTAGCCGGCTGAAGGTTGACTCATCCTTCCATCCTTCCGAGGTCGGTCAAATGAGTACCCAGCTTGCTGGGGGTAAAGGGAAGATGACTGGGGAAGGCACTGGCAAACCACCCCGTAAACCAAGTCTGCCTAGTAAATGTCGGGATGTGACGTCACCCCATGGGTCAGGAATGACCCGGTGCTTGCACAGGGGACCTTTACCTTTATTGAAGGCAGAAGGCTGAGAGAATAATAGCTTTCCGAAGGCAGTTAAGATTGTAGCCAAAGTGAAATTTAAACTGTAGGACTTCCCTGGTCACAATCATGTGCTCTGCAGTTCTTGTGAGCTACCGGACACGCAATCCACAGATTGCATTCTAATACTGCAGGAAAACTTTTCTTTATCAGTAGCAAGCCTTTATCAAGTGCACAGGACACAAGCACTCAACACGAAACATGGCTAACTGCCAAGCCTTGTTGTAAGCACTCTGCTGCTTCATTATCCCAAGCAGAGTGTAGATATATTAAACAAACATGGCTAATGAGTTTACACAGCTTAATCACCACTAGGACAAGGGGAACAGCTTTTCAGTAGGGAACCTCTGCACCTCTGACATCTCCAGCGAGGGCGAACAAGTGCAGGAGGTAACATTTCAATCGGTTTGAGGATGCTAAACGTTCAAAGAGAACAGCGTTCAGCTTGTGGCCAGAGAGCCTGGAAGAACCCGCAAGTATGTTTTGCTGGCTGCTCTTCTCCAATTCCATTTGCCAGTCTCTCTAGGAATCTTTACCTTGGCAGTCTTCTAGGCCCCGTTCAGAGTACTGTTCTAAACCGAATGTCATCCGTTGTTGGCCCATTTTGGAATAAAGCGATATAAAAATGGGTGTTCATACAGCTCATTTCAATCTGTCTATGAGCCATCTCTAAAGCGCTGTGGCTAGTTCAAACAGCCCTGCGATTGTTTCCCCGCCTTTTTTGCCGGTGTGTTCTTTTCCGGCTTTAAAAAAAAATGTTCTGAGATTTGCATTATAGCACCCCCCCCCCAAAAGAAAAAAGCTGGAAAGGAATGCACCAGCAAAAAAGGTGGGGAAATAATCACGGTCCTTCCCAAAGCACTCCAGGCAGTTCAAACAGCACACTGAAGCGATTCAGAGGCACAAGGGAGAACTGAAAACAGTTGAAAGCAGTTTTCATAAAAACTGGCTCAGCCTCGCTTTGCAAATGGGACACAAGCATCTTTGGCTGTTACCGCACTAGGTATTCCCAGCGATGTATTAAGAGTTTGAAACTGTTATAAAAAACATCGCTTTAAAAGGGTTTTTGGATGCCACGGTTAAAAAATGGTTGGAAGACGTCTTCACAGCTAAAGGGGCCAAACAAAGTGCAAACAGTATTTTTTATAACAGTTTCAAACACTTAATACATCAGTGGGAATACACAGAAAGTGCGAACAGAATTTTTTATAACATTTCCAAACTCTTGATACATCGCTGGGAATACCTAGTGCCATAACAGCCTTTGTCTGGACAGATTAAAAAAAAAATCCGTTAGTAGCCAGGAGCCAGACCGGTTGTATCTGAACTGACACAAAAAATCCATTAGCAACCTGCTGCTCAAATGGATCATAAAGGCAGTTTGAACAGGCCCCTACAAAAGCCAAGTTCCCTTCCTATAGCTTGAAATAACTGCAGAGCTCCAAGCAGATTATTAAACAGGTTATAAATAACCATCAAACAGATTATAAATAAATAACGAGCGCCACTTGTTTTCAATTGTTTAATTGATTAGATACTGGGGACTGTTTTAACAACTTTAAAAGGATATTTATGGTTTTATTTGTATGCTCTGTTGATGTTAGCCGCCCTGAGCTCGGCCTTGGCTGGGGATTGAGGGTGGGGTATAAATTGAAATAATAAATAAATAAAATAAATCCTGTGCGCATTCTTAAAAGAACGATTTGCTTTATTAGAGACTGCCATTCCCCCAACTCTGGGGGAATATTAATTTGGATATCATGTGAGTTGCATGCTAATGAGGCAAACCAAACATTAATAGGGGCGCTTTTTACCAGCTATATTGGTTCTGTTACTGGTTCATGCTGCAAAAAAGTTAGGAAAGGAGCACTGGAAAGTTCTAACCATTTATTCCCCCTCCTGGAAGAGAAACCTCTCCTAACTGTTCAGCCTGCCATTCTTCTCTATGCTTGAAGAACTCTATGTTTCTTACAAAGCATATTACGCACAGACATAGCAGGGTGCCGTCTCCTACTGTCACACAATAGATGTGCTGCTCAACTAATGTGGGAACAGAAGCTCCAAATGAAAATGTACCAAACTGTATACTCCTATGGGCCAGCTACGCTCTCCAGGCAGCCTTCTCCTTGCAGTGCCCCTTCTTAGGATTGTTTGTTCAGCAACTGCAAGGTCATGGACTTCTTCTGTGGTAGGTCCAATCCTTTGGAACAGTCTACCGGAGAGGATGGAAAGGATGCCTTCACTGGCTACATTTTAGAAGGAAGAAGAAGAAGAAGAGTTGGTTTTTATATGCCGACTTTCTCTACCACTTAAGGAAGAATCAAACCGGCTTACAATCACCTTCCCTTCCCCTCCCCACAACAGATACCCTGTGAGGTAGGTGAGGCTGAGAGAGCTCTAAGAGCTGTGACTAGCCCAAGGTCACCAAGTTGGCGTAATGTGCAAGAGTGGGGGGGGGGGGGAATCCAGTTCACCAGGTTAGCGTCCACCACTCATATGGAAGAGTAGGGCATCAAACCTGGTTCTCCAGATCAGAGTCCACTGCTCCAAACCACTGCTCTTAACCAATACACCACACTGGATCTCATGCATGCACGACTGTTCTGATTCAGAGGGCATATGGTGGTGGATAAGCTTTCGGCAGATTTGGCTGTATATATTGATTTGATTTTGTTAAAAGAGTCACATTTTATACCTTTGCCACTCTTTCTTGCTCATTTAGTCAACTCATGTTTAAGGGGAAAAGGTGTGATAAAAATAAATTAAATAAATTAGGGGAGTTCATTGTCCCCCACACTCAAAAAAACTGTCTTCCTTAGTCATTGTGTACTAAATTCTCTTTCCTACCATGTACATTGCCTTGGAGTTCATAGGATCATCTAGTAGGTGATGTGAAAGACCTCGAACTGAGGCCTCAGAGCAAACAATACTTGATCTTGATCAACCAACAATCAAACTCACTATAATGGTTCAAAAGTATACACACAGATGGGTTATGCCTTAGTCAATAAGATATTCTAAGTATGTGCTCTTGCTCTGAAATTTTAACTCAACCATTGGAACTCAAGATTTCTAGTAAAAGTAGACCGCTCAAGTCAACCCCACCCATCCCTCCTGTAGGGGAGACTGATGCAGAGAAGACTTGAAGGATTTTCTCGGTTTTGTCGATCGTGCGAGAGACCAGGAACTTGCCCCAGAAAAAGAGAAGATACCCTAGGCATGCCACGTCACTCTTGTTCCATCTATACTAGTTCCCAATTTGCTTCCAGGCCCAATTCAAGGTGCTGATACTGACCTTTAAAGCCTTTTATGACTTGGGGCTAAATAACTTAAAGACTACCTCCTCCCATATGAACCTAACCATCTGTTCTGGACATCTTCAGAGGCGCTGGTTAGGGTGCCACAGCCATCTGAGGGAAGACGGGTGGCAACCCAAGAAAGAGACTTCTTGGTCGTGGCACCAAAACATTTGAACTCCCTCCCCAAGGAGATCTGTCTCTAATACTGTCTTCAGCAAGTAGGGACTTGGGAATATTTAGTCTAGAGAAGAGGAGATTGAGGGGGGACATGCTTGCTCTCTTTAAATATTTGAATGGCTGTCACTTGGAGGAGGGCAGGGAGCTGTTCCTGTTGGCAGCAGAGGATAGGACTCGCAATAATGGGTTTACATTGCAAGCAGAGAGGTACTGGCTGGATATTAGGGGAAAATTTTTTACAGTAAGAGTTGTTGGATAGCGGAATCAGCTACCTAGGGAGGTGATGAGCTCCCCCTCTCTGGCAGTCTTTAAGCAGAGGCTGGACAATCACTTGTCAGGGATACTCTAGGCTGATCCTGCATTGAGCAGGGGGTTGGACTAGATGGCCTGTATGGTCCCTTCCAACTCTATGATTCTATGATAAGTGGGATCCCACTGCCTTCATTAGATAACATGGAGGTGCCCAGTGCTGTTCTGCACAGTACATCACTTGGATTGCCAACTGACCAGAAACAACCAAGCATCCTGGCTTTTGCCTTTCCCTGTAACAGACAGCTGAACTGCATATCTCAGTGCTTAGCACCTTAGCTGGTGCTAAGGCAGATAAGAAACCAGCACCCACTAGTGTCTGCAGATCTAGCTGCTATTCATGACATCAGAACGGGAATCAGTAAAGCAGCTGGCAATCTAGTTAGCAAGACTGTTAAGTACATGTTCCTCTATCAACTTCTGCCAAGGTGAATCAGCCACCCAGAGCAGAACCTGAGATTTGTTGGGTGTCCTTAGACCAGTCAATCTTTCAGCCTAACCTACTTCAAAGGTGTGAGAGTAAAATGGAGGAGGGGAACTCCTTGGAGGATAGGTGGGATAAGAATTCAGTAAGTAAGAGAGGAAGAAGTTGCTATCTCCCACTCCTTAGGCAGCACAGTAACTGTAGAGTTCCTGCTTCGATATGCAGACAAGTGGGGGCACAGGGCCCCAGACCCCACACAGCATATTAAGAGAAATGAGGAAGCATTCCTTCCCAAGGAAAAGGCACACCGCACATGCTCAAAAGCACTCATTCCTAGGTGCCAGAAGGAGGAAGAAAGCCTACTCCTGTTTCAAAATTCTCCTATATCCATGACACTTTCTATAGCACAAACTGCAGCTTCAGAAAATCCTTTACATAACATTAAATTTGTTTGTTTGTTTGTTTTTTAAAAAAGATTTTGGCAGCATTGTGGCTGTATGCAGAAAGATCATTCACCTGCATATAGAGCAAAAAACCTCGGAATTTCATCACCCTCATGCATCATCTCGCAAATGTGCAGCCACCGCCTCATCGATGAAGAATATTCCTAAGGAACCTAGAAGAGTGGAGTAACTCGTTATTACGCCATCAACGAGGGAAGTCAAAAAATCTCTCCTGAGTTCTGCTAATTAAAAATATATTTTTTAAAAAAACACACATCAGTGACTTCATGATCTCAAGGACTGCTGACCTCATAAAAGTAGCAAAATTATAAGCATCTGTGCCACCAGAGAAGTTCTGTTAAAAGGGCACATAATACTCTGCTACTTGAGGATGCTTACAGGGAACGGTAACAAAACCCAGACATAGAAATAGACATCAGCTTTCCATCTTGAGTGCACTCCCCTGCAGGTGCTCTCAATGATTTAGATCCCTCGACAACAACAAAACTCTGGATTTTCCTGCATCAGCCTCTAACATTCACGTAAGCTCACTCGAGAGTGTTCAGGATTTTGATCCACAGCAGCAGCTCTTGGTTTATCAGGCACAGAATTGCCTTGTGCTAAGGTAACATTATAGGGTCAACATAACAGAAGAAGTATAGCTACTTGCCTAATTAAGAGGTTCAAATGCTGGGAGATGAATCTGGAGCTAAGATCTCTACGGGCTCAATTCACACAGGATCTGCTCTACTTCCAGCTTCTGCGGGCTTTGCGAGAGCCCCTGTGTAAGCAGGAAGTCCAGCCAGAGTGACGCAAGGTATTGGGAAGAGCTGCAGATTTCAGCATATATTATCCCTGACACTTTCTTCTTCTTTGGAAACAAACAGCGCTAAAAGCAAAAACACAACATCACACTTTCCAGTAAAATAAATCTCTGGCACTCCAACTCTCCTGGCAACTTAGGAAAATTACCCATTCCCTTACTTCAGCACACCAACAAATCCAGCAGAGCACACAAACCATTTTAATTTTTCCCTGTTCTGATTAAAAACCAACCCTCAAGTAGTCTGTTGATCAAAGTTACTAGGAGTACTCCTTCCTTAGGACTTCTTTCCATACAACTGCAGTAACACACAGACAGCCTTTGTGCAATGCTTAGGCAAGAGGCCATGGCACCTTGATAGAGCATTCACTTAGATGCCAATGGTCCCAGGTTCAATCTAGTTAAAAAGACCAGGTAGCAGGCAATATGAAAGACCACGGACGAGACTCCTGAGAGCTGCTACCAGTCAGAAAAGATCATGTTGACCTTGACAGACCAAGGGTCTGATTCAGTGTAAGGCAAATTGTTGTGTTGTGGAGTCACAAAGACAAACTACAAAGTAACATGGCCCTAATCCAGCCTGTAGTCCCTCTGCAATTCAAAGGCAATTCAGCATCTATCATGATTTTTGTGATACTAGATGTAGTTGCGAAGCCAACGTGGAAGAATAGTTACTACGCTTCTGCCACTAAGAATAAGCCAGTCCTAAGAAGGTCACGATCAAGAAATTAAGACTGATTTGGCAGGACCCCAAACTCAAGCTGCCAATTGAAATCTTGGGTTTAACCTTTCTGCATGGTATCCTCTTTGTAGCCAGATATTGCAACAGAAGCTGGTTGGTGTGCTCAGTTCTGCATTCAACATACAAACCAGATCAGGTCCCCATTATACCACAAGGCTGGTCGTGCTGCCATAGGCACAGCCGAATTGCCTGGAGCTGTTGCAAAGCTGAAAACAAATGCCCAATAAAAGGGACTCTCAAAGTGCTGTGCTCCAATTCCACCTCCAACCTGAATCGGTTTTGTTGACGGCAAAAGGCCTGTGGGAACGCTTCAGGCCTGCCCCTCTACACAGTGGCTCCACCCTCCACTGTCAACGAAAGGCATTTTGAAATGGTTGAAAAGCAGCAGACGAAATTCCATTAATTAATAAAGAAGCAGCTTTGCCAGTGGAGGAGGCAGGCAGTGGGCAAAACACCCAGGGGGAAGAAGCGAAAGCCTGAGGTTTAACCTGTGCTCAGTTCGCTGAGATGTCTGACAGTTCATTTTGAAGGTTGCCTCCAAGCGCTCTGAATGCGGTCCACCTTCTCTCATTTCATGGCACGTATGCCTTCACCCTAAACTGGCATGTTTCTAAATCACCATCTGAATCTTGAGGCAATTTAACTTCCTTTTCCTCACACATACATTCACACATTCTCTTTGTGAGAAATCTGACACAGAAGCCAACAAACCTTTCTTTGGGTTGGTAGCGTACCAGCCTTTCTACTGGTGTGCAGCAAAGAAGAAAGGTGGCCTTGCCCGATTGCTCTCTTCACTTCGGCCCCATCTCACGTGGCCTTTAGTCCCCATGGGTTTCATGAGCCCCAGCCTAACTTTTATGGGGATCAATAGCAGTCCTTTCTCCTCTTCAGACCAGCAGAAAAGCTGGTGGGATCCAGCCTTATGGACTTCCACCTTCTTAAATGTGGGCCTGCAAGACAGACTTCTCAAGCCTGCCTTATTCGCCATCTTGCTGGTCGCCAGTGACATGAGCCTAAAACAGGCCATACTGTCCCTAAACATGAACCCCAAAGAATGGAGTAAAAATAACAGGAATTTCGACCTAATAATATGCCTCCCTACCTAGCAGTTTTCCACTTTTAATGCATAATTCGTGTATAGCTCTTCTTCTTTCGCCATGGTATTGCTGACGGATTATGCAATTTATGATGGCCAGTTGTTAGATAATTGTTCCTCAGCTTGTCAAAGTCCCAAACCACATAGAAATCTCCAAACACACAAATCTGCCAGACAGGATCAATTGCAGACAGTATGGCAAGGATTTGAAAAATCAGGGTTCAAATCCCCAGACTGCCATCTGATGCATGACTTGGGGCCAGCTTGCAGCGTGTGTGCTGTCTAACTTCAGATTGTAGTAATAACAGGCATTACGTGGCTTTTGCTTTCGGGTTCTACTATGGACCAACGTGGCGACTTACATCTGTGGGGCCACTCACATTCCCCTCAGCCTAACCTACCTCACAGGGTCGTTGTGAGGATCAAATGGAGGATTGTACCTATGACATGCTAAAGAGATAAAGCATGCATAATAGTGGGGAGGGAGGGAGAGGAGGGCATCTTTCAGCCCTTGATTCCATATCTGCACTGGTTTTCCTAGGCATTCTTTTCATAATAATGCTCAAAGCGCCTCCACTGTGGCTCAGTGGCAGAAGAAGGGGGGAAATGACATTCTCGTCCACAAATAGAGCATGAAGGCTCTGCTCCAATCTAAGCAGCGCAAAACAGAAGAGTCGTTTAGAAGAGGAAAATGTTTGGTAATCGTTCTGAATGTCCCATTTCTCGAGCAGTCCCATCTGAAGGACACATCAGTTCTCAAAGTTTCCAATTCATAAAGCAGCACTAATAATAGCCTCCAAGAAGTCTATTTAGATTCCTTGCCGGCTAGAGGGGAAAAGTCCCAAGGAATCATTACAAGCAAAGGAAGCTGAAAGTACAGGGGCCCTGCCGACTGGAAGAAGGCCTCGCTTGAACTCCTTTCCCATTTCTCTCTCCCAATAGTCTCTTTGCCAATCGTCTCCAGGACTGTGTCTATATCAGAATAAGAAAGGCAGCTTGGGTGGTTTCATTTCTAGAAAGAAAAATGCAGAGCACAAAAATGCCCAGAAACCACCTTGAAGCCTTGTCCCTTTACCCTGCGAGCGTGCGTGGGAATGCAGTTCACTTGCTCGATGGCAAGGAGAAAGGCACTCTGCACATGCTGAGTGAGAGGCATAATTTCATGAAATGAACAGGATGTTTTAAAGGCTCCTTTACAGCGAATAGTACATCTGCTAAAGGCTTTGTTGTAGAGAAGAAAAGAACTAGCTTTATAAATTAAAAAAAAACCCACAGTTTGGGGCAAAGTCCTACGTTTTTATTTATTTCTATGTTTTTATTTATTTATTTGTACCCCATTTTTCTCCCCAACAGGGAGCCAATGGCTTGCATCGTTTTCCTCTTCGCCATTTGATCCTCACAACCACCCTATGAAGGCAGGTTACGCTGAGAGTATGACTGATCCAAGGTCATCCAGCAAGCTTCTATGGCGGAGAAGGAATTCGAACCTGAGTCTCTTAGAGCCTAGTCTGACACTAAACACTACAGCTCAGATTAAGCCTCCCTTGGTTTCAACGGTCACCAATTTCATCTCCACCATGAAGGTGAAAATCCAAGCATGTTGTCTTCTATGGAATCATAACTTCTGCCTCCATGCCTGGCCATAACAGATGCAAGCAACTGCCAACCATATATGGTGCATAACGTCTTGGGGTAAAAAAATGCCTATTGTGCCTGTTCTACCATACAAAAACCCCTTAGAGATACAAATGTCTCACCATGTATCAAGGAAATTCAGTAAACAGCTTTCTACATGCTTTCGCATGATTTTTTTTCTAGATTCATGAAGAGAAGAAGAGTTGTTTTTTTATACCCTGCTTTTCTCTACCAAAAGGAGTCTCAAAGTGGCTTACAATCACCTTCCCCTCCCCGCAACAGGCATCTTTTGAGGTTGGTGAGGCTGAGAATTCTGAGAGAACTGTGACTAGCCCCAGGTCACCCATCAGGCTTTGTGTGTAGGAGTGGGGAAATAAACCTGGTTCTCCTGATCAGAGTCCGCTACTCCATGTGCAAGAGTGGGGAATCAAACCTGATCCCCCAGATTAGAGTCCGCTGCTCTTAACCACTACACCACACTGTTCAGAGGAGCATTCATGAGCCTTTAATTTAATTGTCTATTCAACTAGTTGCCTTTGGCTTATTGCTGAAATTTGACTGGGGGGATCCCTAGGGTGAGGGTAAAATATAAAGTTAGTATACTGGTCACTTGATTACCTATTAATAGTCAGACTCTGTGTGAAGCCAACAATATCACTATGTAGGTAGAAATTTACATTTTCAATTTTATTGTAGTCTCATTAACTGAAAGGGTAGGAATGAGGACTTCTTGCCCCTTACCCAAGCAGCAGTCATGGACAACCCTAACAAGATAGGAGCCAGCGTGGTGTAGTGGTTAAGAGCAGTGGATTGGAGCAGTGGATTCTAATCTGGAAAAGCGGGGTTGATTCCCCACTCCTGCACATGAGTGGCAGACACTAATCTGGTGAACCGGGTTGGTTTCCCCACTCCTCCACATGAAGCCAGCTGGGTGACCTTGGGCTAGTCACAGCTCTCTTACAGCTCTCTCAGCCCCACCTACCTCACAGGGTGCCTGTTGTGGGGAGGGGACATAAAGGTGATTGTAAGTAGGTTCGA
This sequence comes from Euleptes europaea, assembly GCF_029931775.1. Lineage (NCBI taxonomy): Eukaryota > Metazoa > Chordata > Lepidosauria > Squamata > Sphaerodactylidae > Euleptes > Euleptes europaea. The sequence continues at coordinate 28,083,236 of NC_079316.1, read as the reverse complement.
TTCTTCCTTAAGTGGTAGAGAAAGTCGGCATATAAAAACCAACTCTTCTTCCTCCTCCTCCTCGTCACTTGCTGCAATTGCAGGAATTTGAACAATTGTACTACTTAGCAAAAAACTGAATTTCCCCAATAGTTTGTTGCTCTGTTTCATTGATGTTTTAATTTCATTTTTTAATTTTTTTTTAAAACAGACAGTTGGTTGACAGTGGTGTTCCATGACAGAAACAGAAAAGAACAGTTCTGTCATTCATACGTATAGGAAATTTAGTGACATTAAGTTAGAATTAAAGTTAATTTAATAGCTTGTTAAACCTGTTAAACACCAAAAGATCATTTTCAGCTGAACCAATGAAGTGATTGATTAAAAAAACCCACTGGTATTTGACCGTCAGTTGACGAAGCCCAATAAAATCTCTGAAAATTTCATCCAAATTTGATGGGGGGGGGGGGGAGTCAGCAAACAGAATAGCAAAAAATGAACACGAGTAATAAAGAATGGAACTAAAAAAAAAACACGAAAAGAGTTGTACATCCTCATGAAGCATACAGAATGCTATCAATTTGTTAACTAAAGCTACACCAACTCCAATTCAAGCCATGGTTCCCTAGTAAATGAGGGACTAAACACCTTGTCAGAATTGCATTTGCCACCCATGGTTCTGAGGGCACCTGGGATGAATTTGCCATTTGTGCATCATGGTTAAAAGGTTAATTCTGTCAGATCTGAGTATAAATTCACAGGACTTTTAAGGAGATTTGCAGATGAAACATTCAGAAAAATTGCATTAGAAAGCCACAGATTTTTCGCAGGTGCTCAAAATCTGCTATGCACCTTTACAGTGTCCAGGAGCATCTTCCCTGGCACTGCTGAGTTTGTATGGAGAACACAGAGCCAGCATGGTGTTTCCCCACTCCTACACACGAAGCCAGCTTGGTGACCTTGGGCTAGTCACACTCTCTCAGCCCCACCTACCTCACAGGGTGTCTGTTGTGGGGAGGGGAAGGGAAAGTGATTGTAAGCCATTTGATTCTTCCTTAAGTGGGAGGAAAGTTGGCATATAAAAACCAACTCTTCTTCTTAAATTGTCCCACTATCTGCACCGAAAATAGCTATGTTTAAAAACATCATAGGGCTACTGTGCCTTGCGGATGGACTTTCTACGTAGCTGACTGCTCAGCAAGGCAATTCCCACCTCCTTTCAAGTGCTGGCCTGCATTTTCAGTGCAATCAATGTTCCTCATACGTCAGTCCTCTGCAGATATCCTTTTTTATATGAAAGGAAAATCAGAAATGAAATTGCACTGCTGACTGTTCTTCAAACCAGACCTCCCAAATAACCTGGTTGCTCTGTATCTGATCCTTGTTCAGAGACCCAGCGTGGTGTAGTGGTTAAGAGCAGTGGTTAGGAGCAGCGGACTCTACTCTGGTGAACCAGGTTTGTTTCCCCACTCCTCCACATGAAGTCTGCTGGGTGACCTTGGTATAGTCACAGTTCTCTCAGCCCCACCTACCTCACAAGGTGTCTGTTGTGGGGAGGGGAAGGTGATTGTAAGCCGGTCTGATTCTTCCTTAAGTGGTAGAGAAAGTCAGCATATAAAAACCAACTCTTCTTCTTGAAGTAGTTGAGATCAGCTCCCAGTCCTGGCCATGTTAGCACATGTTCAGACCATTCCAGATGTTCAGATAAGAGTTACTTCATCTCACCAAAACCTGTGTCCTAGAATGGGGTTTCCCATCCCCAAACTCACAACTTCAAACCCCTGATCAACTCAGATGCTCACTGGATGGCACTCAGTCTCACCCTAGCCTAATTCACAGGGTTGTTATGAGGATGGAAGAGCAGAAAAGAGATGTGATTAAGTCCTAATGGAGCCTGCCTGGGGGAAAAAACCCTTTGATATCACCGGGATCTATTTTCAAGCACATTGGCTTTGGATTGCCACTTTTAATCCCTGTGCAGTTCACATTGAGAGAGAAATTAAAGGTTAGAGAGGATCAAGAGTAAAGACTATCCTGCAGTAGATTATACTGGTTGTATGAACAGGACAGAAACAGAGCCGGTTTTTCACTTTTCCAGCAAACAGTGTATAGCTGCTTCACCTTAGGAGGCAGAGGCAGTGTAGAGATGTATTTCCTGACCACAGCAAAATACAGTCCTCTTGGAGAAGTGGGCAGATAATAGATTTAAGTATGTCTGTTCTTCAAATGTGATCAAACATATATATGTCCTCAGCAAATGCTCCCCCCCCCAAAAAAATACTTCTTTTGTTCAAGCCTTTGCTTGCTTTCACTTGCTGTCCCCATTCCTTCACCACTCTAAAGTACTTTGCATTCATTATCTTGTTCAGTTCCTTACAAAACCTCTGTCAGGCCAGAATCACTACCCCAATGTTGCAGATAAGGAGACACCTGGTCTTTTCTGCTCTTCATCTCTTTTCTGCTCTTCCATCCTCATAACAACCCTGTGAATTAGGCTAGGGTGAGACTGAGTGCCATCCAGTGAGCATCTGAGTTGAGCAGGCACCTGGTTGGCCACTGTGTGAACAGACTGCTGGACTTGATGGGCCTTGGTCTGATCCAGCAGGGCCTTTCTTATGTTCTTATGAGACCCATGAGGCTATGAGAGAGTAGCTTGCCTGAGACCACTCTAACATGAGATTTCAACCTGGGGATTCCCATTCAATAATTCAAGCATCTTGGCAACTATTCTACACTAGCTCCCGAGGTGGCAGAGAAGATGTTACAGTTGTAAGTAGGATATATGATTTTTAATGCTTGTCCACATTTAAAAAAATAGAAATCTAGCATTTTCCCCTCCCCATCAAATCACAGCTGACTTATGGCGACCCCATAAGATTTTCAAGGCAAGAGACGTTCAGAGGTAATTTGCCATGGCCTGCCTCCGTGTCACCCTGACATTCCTTGGAGGTCTCCCATCCAAGTACTAGCCAGGGTCGGGGCTGAGAGTGTGTGACTGGTCCAAGGTCACCCAGTAAGCTTCCATGGCATGAGCAGGGATTTGAACCCAGGTCCCAGTCCAACACCTTAACCACTATACCATGCTAGCTCTCAAAATCGTGTGTGTGTGTGTGTTAAGTGCTGTCAAGTCGCTTCCGACTCATGGCAACCCTATGAATCAATGTCCTCCAAAATGTCCTATCTTTGACAGCCTTGCTCAGATCTTGCAAACTGAGGGCTGTGGCTTCCTTTATTGAGTCAATCTATCTCTTGTTGGGTCTTCCTCTTTTCCTGCTTTTCCTGCTTTTGGGTCTTCCTCTTTTCCTGCTGCCCTCAACTTTTCCTAGCATGACTGTCTTTTCCACTCTTGTCTTCTCATAATGTGACCAAAATACTATAGCCTCAGTCTAGTCATTTTAGCTTCTAGGGTCAGTTCAGGCTTGATTTGATCTGTAACCCACTGATTTGTTGTTGTTTTTTGGCAGTCCAGGGTATCCATAACATTCGCCTCCAACACCACATTTCAAAGGAATCTACTTTTTTCCTATCAGCTTTCTTCAATGTCCAGCTTTCACACCCATACATAGTAATAGGGAATATGATGGCACGAATTAACTTAATCTCGATGGCCAGTAACACATCCTTACACGTCAGAATCTTTTCTAGCTCTTTCATGGCTGCCCTTCCCAGTCTCAATCTCCTTGTGATTTCTTGGCAGTTGTCTCCTTTTTGGTTAATGATGGAGCCAAGGAATAGAAAATCTTCAACAATTTCAATTTCCTCATTGTCAACCTTAAAATCTTGCATACCAGAGTGAAATCCCATCACAGTCTTCTGCCTATTGCACCAGTTTTCTATACTTGCAGATAGTTATAAGGCATCAAATATAGCTCCCCACCATGTTTCTGAAGTAATAAAGCCCAGTCCTATATACTGAGCATCTATACTTGATTTTGGTACAGATTTGATATCAATCATTGTCTCAAGATAGTCCCTGGTTCTAGGACAACCAACAATAAAGGAATGCCACAGTAATTCCAGATATTTACTTGGTTTGAATTTCTGCAATCCAAATCCTACTACACTGCTTACTGGATGTCCCATCCTATTGGCTGCATTGACTTACACTGGGTAATCTGCCTTGAGCAGTAATGAAAAAGGAGCAATATAAATAATGTAAATAAAGAAATAATTGCTAACTGAAGACCTCCAGTCCCCAAAGGAACCTTGAATCACACCAAGGTTCCATCATCCAAGGGTCTGACACTCGCCCTAGAAAGGTCATGCAAGTTCAGGGCCTCCTAGAACATCCCAAAAAGAGAACATATCTAAATTCTGCAGCACACACAGCTTAAAGCTTGCTGGAGACACCTATAATGGAATACATGCTTCCTTGTTAGGAAATAAACACATGAACACAGTGTCTACTCAGACTGGCAGCAGCTCCCCAGGGTCGCAGGCAGAGGTCTTCCACATCACCTACCATATGTTCCTTTTTTAACTGGAGATGATGGAGACTGAAACTGGGACCTTCAGCATGGCCACATTTCAACGGCAGGCACATGGTTCTTCTCCCACTCCTCCATTTTATGATGGTACCCACTACCCTTTATCAAATTTCAAAAAGTGTCTGCAGGTTGAACATGCTCAAAATGGAGAGAATGATGTAAGCTGCTTTGGGCCCCTATTGGGGAGAAAGGTGGAGTATAAATGAGGTAAATATATAAATATGTTAGGGGAACCCTGGAAAAAGGTAAAGGTAAGGTAGCCCCCTGTGCAAGCACCGGCTCATACTGACCCATGGGGAGGAACTAGCAATTCTCTACAAAGGGTACCAATGCTACCATTTGATCAGGAGAAGCTATACCCAGACCCTTTCCAGTTCCTGTACAAGTGAAATAAAGTGCCATGCCCTTTTTGAAGGAACCATGAGGACCAGAAGAAAATAAAATTACTCACTGATAATTCTGATTTTCATACAAATCTGACAGACATCCCAGCCCTCGGATGTGATCAGAAGTGTATGTATTTCTTGATTATATTCATATGCAATTCAACAGATGCAGTTAAGTGGTGAACATTGTTCATCTCATCTCATTATCGTTTTAATGAAGGTTACGTGAGTGAAAGCTGTGGGATGGTCTGTGGTTGAGCAGAAGATGGATGGGGTGACTGAACAGCCTCTTGTTCTTAACAAGCAAAAAGTGAAAAGCCTTCCCATAACTAGAGCACTGACTGATTTATATATCATAGGGACATAAAGTTAGGCACTTGATGTTGTTATTTTTAATGAAAAGTAGATGTGAAATTCAGGGCAAATGGTTTCGCCTGAGAAATTCAGGGCAAATATTTTTGCCTGAGAAACGCTTATCAGAAGGCGCACATTTTAAAGCCACAAGCTCTGTTACATGCAAAAAGTTAACTCCAGTGGCTGAACCAATTTTGGGTATCTTCTCTGTTACTTTTAAGCACTTTAGAGAAGTTGCCCTTTGCACAGCTAACCCTGGTCAATTATTCAACTTTTATTCACATATTCGTTACCTTCCAAAATGCTGCACACGCAACAGATGGGCTGGCGTACTGCCTAATCTCCACATTCTGTATATAAAACACAGGTGACTTCCAAAAACCTAAGTAGGGTACTTGGAACTCTGAAAAACTAAATCCTTGGTGTATGTGCTTCCTTTCTAAAGGGCATATCGACAGAGATGTGTCCTTTCTGAGTCAGTGTTTCTGACTCTAGCCCTGAACTCACAATATATCTGTGTATGCATTGTATATGCTTGCCTCCTGTCCATAGATAGGTCATGTGTTCAGGGCTCAAGATTCCTTTTAAAATCGGAAAATATTTCCTAGAGTAATAAAACCCAAATACTTTCTTTCATGTTACTGTCCAGCCTTGCAACTAGATCTAAGAAAGTTAGTAGCCTACAAAAAAATTTTTTTACCAGCCCACTCACTGCAAAAAAGGACGCCATTTTTGCAAAGCTTTCTCAATTTGGCTAAGCAGAGACAATGGTTCCTCACCTCAGATGATCAAGGAAGTAGCTATTTTCAAGCTTATAGTCCTCAATTAGAAGGATGCATGTACATATATGGGCATATGCACCGGGGTACGAAGAGATTTTGTAAATTACACTACTGTCTATTTCAGTGCACCATTTCCTGTTATGACTGGCAATAGTTCTTGAGCACTGTTTGGAGATCTGCTACCCAAATCCTTCAACTAGAAATGCCAGGGATTAAACCTGGGGGCACAAAACTCGGTGCTTTACCACAGAGCTGCATGAGACACCCACCTTCACATGTTACATATTTAGTAACCGCAAGGAGTCCGTCCCACTGACCTGACTAGAAGAGGCAATGCACCCACTCTAATCTCAACAAAAGCTACAACAGAGACCATTAAAATAAGTCATCCCCCAAAAAGAAATTAACATCTGCATTCTGAAATCAACGTCCTCCATATAAGTTACACAGCTTGGTTAGAGCGACAGCAGTTTTTATAGGCAAGGGAGGAGCAAAGATGTTGACAAGTTGTTCTCAGCAAGCACCAGAAATTTCGCTGACATTCTGCACCAAGAGAAGCCAACTACCTGTGGAACCCAGAGCCTAATTCCGACTCTACCACAGTCAGTCAATGAGACGTTTAACCGCAGTGGAAATTATCTCTTATTGCACTAACTAAAAGTAAAATTGTGAATTGAACATTCATCTGCTCAATGTCTCATCTCACTGCTAATGAGCCGTAACATCCAATATGTATAATTAGGTAGAATCATTCTATATCAAATCATTAAACATTTCAGCTGCTCATCAGACACATCAACTGTTTCCCATCAAAAAATGCCCAGTTGATCAATTCACCAGACGAGTTCTTTTTGTCAACAAGTATCAGATCCTTCATTCAAGATGACATACCACGAAGTATTGATATGTTTGCACAGTCTATACAAGAGCAATCATTCTTAACTCTATATCAAATCAATAAGACCCCAGGATCACAGTGAATGGAAGGCATTTTCATTTTCACGTGTGTGTATTGGGGGGGGGGATGATTTTCCTCCAGGTTACAAACACTAATGCCATAGTGCAGACGGAAGCTCCCCAATCCCTCAGGGATAATTTTTAGGACAAACCTGGAGGGCACAGCAACACCCTCCTACTATGTGCGAGCACAGAGATCTTGCACCAAGATTCTACTATAGCAAGGAGAGAGAAAATATTCTTAACGGTTTATTTTGTCCCTGAAATATTAAATCACATCAATAACCATCTCACATCCTGCCTTTAAATGTCCAACACAAATGGTAACTTAATATTCATTAAGGTGACAAAAGTCTGAAATGCAACTCAACACACATGATGAAAACAGAGAATTAAGTATTCATGCCATTCCCCCAAAGACTTAAAAGATTTTCGTACCACCACCATTCGACAGTATACTTCTGACATTCATTACAAAATCCTTACCTTTTTCCGGGCTTAAATTTTTATATACTTTGAGATCTGCCATTAAATTTGTGACTGTGATGCATTATTGGCAAACGGAAAAGAAATCCTCCCTGGAGGAAAACCTGAATTCACTCGTGTCTCCAGGGATCATGTATTTTGCAATGCAATCCTTAGAAGTATCCAAGAACTTTGCCAGTCCTGACCATTATCACAGACCAATGAAGCCTCCGTTATCCAGCTTAGGAATCCAGGAAGATTGAAATGTATTTCAAAAATCCAAAAAGGTGATTCTGGGCAAGTTTGTTCCAGACCAGGAGGGGAGAAAAGAACACTGGTCTGAAGGGAAACCTGGAAGGCTCTGGCTGGTGCAGCTGCTATTGTGGAAATGCAGGAGCTGTGACCACTTTTGGAATGAGACATGCATGCACAGAGCAATGATTAAAACCCTCCAGGCACCGAATGTGCATGAAGCATTGTCGTTTTTTAAAAAGGGGGTCCTTAAGTCAAAGAGGAAAGCCTTTGCATCTCAGAAAAAGATAACCCCCTTTGCCACATTTTGCAGTTTTTTTAAAGGGAGAGTAACGCAAGCTGAATGCTGAAGATGAAAAGAAAACAGAATCCCACTTTAAAAAAAAACTCTCAGCATCTCCAACTGAGGGATTTTGTGAAGTGGAAGGAAACAGACAGGAACTACAGCTTACTCAGAGCTTTTTTACAGAGGTTCTTTACCACATGAGGCAAGCACTAGATGCCCTGGGAGGGTACTGAAAATATTTAACGAGCCATTGGTAATTTGGGAGTAAGATTACCTAACTTCCTTACAACCCAAAAAATTCAATCACAATTATAAACATATAGTTAGGTTCGTCATCCTTTTTATCTATGAGGCTCTGTGCTCTGAACAGGTAAAAATTCAATAGGTGTCACTACTTGGCAGAGATATAACAAGAGGGCAAGGTGAACAGGCAGAAATTCAGTGGGTATCTGGGAGAACCAGCTTTGAATCCTCACTTGTGCCATGGAAACGCACTGGGTGAATTTGGGCCAGTCGCAACACTCTCAGCCTAACCTACCTCACAGGGTTGTTGTGAGGATACAACAGAGGAGAAGAGAATGATGTGAGCCACATTGGGTCCTCATTAGGGGAGAAAGGTGGGGGTATAAATGAATTAAATAAATAAACACCCCTCACAAAAACACTTCATGATACAGACTCTCATAGTATCTCATACATGGATTCCCATTGCTAACCCAGTTCAGAAGAGAAATTTCTCAAAAGTCCTTTAGAGTGAGCACCACCAATTGAGCCCATTCCACAAACTTTGATTTTATCTAGAAGGAAGATTGTGCTGGGTCAGACCCATGTTCCACAGAGCCACATGTTCTGAATACAGTTATGGCCAAACCCATACGGACTTAGCATTTCTTGTTTTCTGCTCCTAGTCTCCACCATTTTAAGATACGTGAAACACTGTAGTGCATGGATGATATTCCAGAGAATCCTGCTTCACCCCTACTGTTTTGCCTATCTTCCATGAACTGCTTATAGGGGAAAAGAGTTATACAATTCATACATTTTGAATAATGATTTCAGAAGTGGTGACCTTTTGCTACTGTACCAAATGCTGGCCTTGGAAGAAGCTGTCAGAAGACAACTCTTAGATACTTTCTACTGAGTTTCTCTGAGCAACAGAGTAATTTTGTGGACCTATTTCTCAGTTTCCATGACTTTTCTGCTAACTCTTGCTTTCTTCTAACTCTTGCCAGATTCGTGCTTCCCTTCAGCTCTTCTGGTTCTCCCAGTGAAATCTCACCTTGTTTAGAAACCAGAGTGCTTCTGTTCTCTCTACATACTATCAATTAGTGACCAAAAACACAAGCATCTGTCGATGGAAAATTCCAACTTATATTAATAAATTCATACATACAAGTTTGTCTAAGATTTGGACCTTACCCAATGTAGCAGCGGCACAGAAAATGCTACACAGATTTAACCCTTAGCTGAATCTTGAATGAAACATATCTCTAACAGTAGGAAATAGTTCTCCTTGAGAGCTTTCAGAAACACCATCAGCGTAGACGGTAGGGGGCTAAGATGGAACATTCGAATCCGTATCGGGCAGGCTACATCCCTGACATAATGCACGCTCCTCCACGTTTCATTAACTAGCATTTATATAGATTTCAGTTTTCTGTACCAGAATCATCTGTCATGCCGAGCCACTGCCTACCTAGATATATTCCTCAATCTTTTAATGCAAGGGATAAATGAAAGAAAATAATCACAACAGTCATCGAGGATTAGGGAGGACAGAAACCAATAACTTCCAATAAAAATCAATGGACACATTGTTCTCTCTTCCCCCATTTGAACCTCACAATAACCTCGTGATGTAGGCTTGGCTCAAAGATTGGGGAGCGGCCCAAGGTCACCCAATAAGCTTCATGCCAAAGGGGGGGGGGTGAGAGCCTGCCTCCTCCCATATCGTAGCCTGACACACCAACCACTACACCACACTTGCTCTGAAGTTACCCCTAAATGAAATGTGAACATATGCTCTCTTAATACTGAGCCGGGAATTCTCAGAAACCTATGAACCTTTGTCAGTTGAAAAGAGCACATACTATACGATGACTATACGGGACTGGAAAGTCATCGTAGGTTTCATCCACTGATCCATCTGTGCAGCATTCTGCTCCTGTTTCATACCTAGGGGATATTCCTTTATTTCTGCAGTTGGCTCAATATTCCAATCATAAATAGTTATAATTCTACCCACTGATTAAAAAAACCAAAACCCTGAACATTTACCTTCCAACCTGAACAATGATCCAGCCAATAGCTACCAGCATCCCTTGCTTCACACCAATATTACTTTTTAACAGAATGTGACATGGCGGTTATAGGAAAAGGGGCAAAGAAAAATGAAAACCATGGGGGGGGGGGGAGAAGCACCTTTATTTCAACCAGCGCCTGTTTATCAAAGCCTACTGCGGCTGCAAAAAGAAACCCAACTGAGGCCATGAACTTTGCCTACAAATACACACACTGACTATTTTTATAGAAAAATATATAAAGTTTATTTTATTTCTTTAAAATGTTTCTAAGGCTGAAGAGTTTGGGACTTTTCAGGTTAGAAAAGAGATGATTAAGAGGGAAAACGATGGAGATTTTTTCTCCCTCTCCTGAAATAATAGAACCTGAGGTCATCCAATGAAGCTGATGGGTAGTAGATTCAAGATGGACAAAAGGAAATACTTCTTTATGCAACGAGTTATTAAAATGTGGAATTGGCTGCCAGAGAATGTAGTGATGGCTACAGGCATAGAAGGCTTTAAAAGGGGTTCTTGTAGGTTATCCGGGCTGTGTGACCGTGGTCTTGGTATTTTCTTTCCTGACGTTTCGCCAGAAGCTGTGGCAGGCATCTTCAGAGGAGTAACACTGAAGGACAGTGTCTCTCAGTGTCAAGTGTCTCTCAGTGTCAAGTGTATATAGTCAGAAGGGGGTTAGGTTTGAGCTGAGTCATTGTCCTGCAAAGTATTAAAGGTAGTGTGCTAATGTGCTAAGGACAATGATTAGCACATTACCTTTAATACTTTGCAGGACAATGACTCAGCTCAAACCCAATCCCCTTCTGACCAAGACCACGGTCACACAGCCCGGATAACCTACAAGAACCGATGAACTCTGACCGTGAAAGCCTTCGACAATACTTTAAAAGGGGGTTAGACAGATTCATGGAGGATAGGTCTGTCAGTGGCTACCAATCATAGTGACTAAAGGGAACCTCCACATTCAGAGGCAGTAAACCTCTGAGCACCAGTGGCAAGATCAGAGGAAGGCCTTGGCCTCTATGCTCTGTTGTTTGACCTCCAGAGGAACTGGTTGGCCACTGTGTGAGACCGGATGCTGGGCTAGATGGACCATGGTCTGATCCAGCAGGGCTGCTCTTATGTTCTTATGAGTTAATGAGGGAACACCAAACAAAACAAAGAAGTCTTTACCTGCTGAGAGAAGATAATTATAGCAGGAAAAAGATCAATCTCCCTAGCATCATGACCGAGAAGGCCATTTCTCAGATTGCCACCTGTCTAGCCTCAGAAGGCAGGGGCACCCAAAGCAGGACCTCTGAAGGGGACAGTGGTGGTCAGGTAGGTTCATAGGGGAACAGACAGCCCTTCCGATATGCCGGCCCCAAGTTCTAAAGGGCTTTAAAGGTCAATACCAGCACCTTGAATTGGGCCTAAAAGGAAACTTGAGAGCCAGTGTAGATGGAACCCGACTGGAGTGATAAGGTCCTTCCAACCCACTACAGCCAGCATTCTGGCTACAGCATTCTGTATGAAGTGTAGCTTCCATACAGTCATCAATGGCAGCCCCACAAAGAGCACATGGCAGTAATCTAATCTAGATGTTACCAGGGCATGTACAACAGTGTCAAGATCTTTCCTGCACAGGAAGGGCAGCAGCTGGCTCACCAGCCGAAGATGGTGAAAGGCACCGCTGGCCAAAGTGCCCACTGTTTATCCAACAGGAGGCCTGGGTCCAGGAGTACCCCCGAAGCTACGAACCTGCTCCTTTAGGGAGAGTGCCACCCCATCCAGAACAAGAACCATTCCAGTTCCTACGTCAAACCTTCCCCCACCAGTAGCACCTCCAGTGTGCCGGGATTAAGTTTCAGCTTGTTAGCACTCATCCATCCAGAACTACCTCCAGCCATCTATTCATGCTTGCCACTATTAAATATGTACGTAACTTAAACAACCTTGAATGGTAGTCTCTAAGGCTCTATTCAGCTCTAACTCAATAAGTTGTATGGTTACAGCAATCAATTTGTGTGCACGTTTTATTCTGGAAGCATCTCAAAATGTTCCATTGAAACATATAATTTCAGTTGATCCTTCTTTTTGGTGATTTAAATCAATTCACCCTGCTTGGTATACTTAGAGATGAACATTCCACCTGCTGCTACTTAGAATTCTTCTGTTGCAAAACCAGCTAGAGATTCCAAATCCCTTCCAGTGTTTTCCTTGCAGTCTTTCAAGCAACCCTGGAAAAGCTAAGAAAAGAAACCAGGTGGGTACACTGCACAAGAGATCTCCCCAGCATGTTGTCAGCTGGGCAGTCTGGCACTATGGAGCCATCCACTTCCCTTCCCTCAGTGGAGACAGACACCTGGCACACATCAAAGTGCCAACAAGGAGGAGTCCCTGCAGTCCCTCCAAAAGGTTACAGCTTGATGCAGAAGAGAAAGCAAGCCAGCCAGAAGTGAGGCTTGCCAGATCTGTACTTCACTACACCTATTCTGGGATTTTTTAAAAAAGGATCTTTTATGTAGGTTTTCATTTTGTATTATAAACAGCACCGTCAACGTGAACAATCCTTTTTCATTGCTCTTATGTCAACCCTGGCAGAGACATAACAGTGGACTTAATCAAGAGCCAGTGAGGTGTAGTGGTTAAGAGCTGTGGTTTGGAGCAGTGGACTCTAATCTGGAGAACGGGGTTGATTTCCCACACCTCCACATGAGCGGTGGATGCTAATCTGGTGAACCAGGTTTGATTCCCCACTCCTCCACACAAAGCCAGCTAGGTGACCTTGGGCTAGTCACGGCTCTCTTACAGCTCTCTCAGCCTCACCTACCTCACAGGGTGTCTGTTGTGGGGAGGGGAAGGGAAGGTGATTGTAAGCCGGTTTGATTCTTCCTTAAGTGGTAGAGAAAGTCGGCATATAAAAAACAACTCCTCTTCTTCAAGGCAACAGCTGAAGTTCAGTTCGATTCACAAGTCACCTTGTACAAGGCAGCTGTTATAGACTAGTGCTGCATTTCACAACCATAGTCCTGACCCAGAAGTGGATTGCGAAGCCTGTGAGAGTATGTCCCAGACTTTTGCTGTTTTATTGATTTGTGGATGTTCTACTATTTTTAAAAGGGTCAACATTTGGACTTGTGAGTTGCCTTACCAAAAAGGCTGAGAACCACTGGGCTAGTGATAGGCAGGAGAGGGTGGGGCAGCGGAAGTAGAAGACAACAGCAGCATCTCTTTGCCTTCTCAGTTCCCTCAGAGTCTAACCAGGTGAACACAACATTTACAAGCACTTGCGAGGGCACAAATGGAATGCATCATGTCTGGTTAGATCCTCAGCCACTTTCCTCCTAGTGTGAGTGACCAACAGCACATCACTATCCTTGCTATCTCACAGCAGCTGCTTATCCTTAGATAAACAAGAGTCAAATACCAGAACTTTCCTGGGATTGTTCCAACCCAGGCTGCAGGTAGAATACACTCTAGAGAGCTCCAAGAAGCACCAGCTGTCAATATGTTTTAGTTATTCACAGGAACAAACAGATGTATCCCACATGGACTCCGCTCCACGTAACAAATAAATAGGTCCCCGACTACCCAAGTTTTCATTCAGTCCTTGCGTTCTACGATGCATCAGACATGTGAAGTAGTACAATTAAACACCTTGGTGCTTTTTTTTTTTTTAATAAATTTTATTGGTTTTTTAAAACTATAAATTTTTCATAATTTTAACAATGTAAAAATAATATCAAAATCACAATTACATTAATTGTTATCTTGATTACCATTAAACATAAAAAATAAATCGACTTCCCCATCACCTCCATCTACCTCTTAATAAAATGTTATTATCCTTCGTTAACATATTCTGATCCTAGTATTAATCTCATTCTAAAGTTTCATGTTTTATAAAATTTTACATTCTGGATCAGAGTAAAAAGTGACCTTCCATTTTTCCCAGATCTTATACATTATCACAATGATTCCTTCAATTCTCCCCTTTTCCCTAATCTCTCCAACTCCACCAGTTCTAGCATTTAAATGATTTAATCCCTTTATTCTGAAACCTTTGTCCCTTTCCATTTGGCTGCATAAAATAATCTTGCAGCCATTATAACATAAATTTAATCATACTAAACAACATCCTCTCCAATATTTTAGGGATATTTCCTGTTTAATCGATCTTATTTCATTGTAAATCATATCCCAAATCCATATCACAAGTCCACCCCTTATAAAATTCCAGTATACCTTTATATCACATTGATAGTCTATATAAGGAGGACTTGTTTACATAATCCCAAAATGATGTCTAAATCTTAATTCCACTACATCGTTAATAGCCATGCCACCCATCCACACTGTCAAAGCCTTCCAATCCAGCAATCATATTTAAATCAGTCCTTTAACCATGGTCTAATACTTCTTTCTGCAACTGAAATAAGTCAGTCAGGTATGGGAACAGGATTTCTTTATTCTCTCTCATTTCCTCAGGCAGGCTGCGTATCCAAAAATAATTCTTTCTGGGCTTCATCTCCATCATGGCTTCAATCTGTTTTCCTTGACCTGCTCTCTTCTTCCTTATATCCACACGTCCTTCCATGACTTTTTTAGATGAAAAATCCATTTCTTGTATGTCTGATCTCTTTGTCACCAGCTGGTTACCTTCTTGGACTTCTGTCTTCTTCTTTGTATCCTTGTATTCTTCCATGACTTTTTGGACAGAAGAATCCATTACTTGTATGTCTGTATTTGTGGCCATCATTTGGATTTTCATGACTTTTATGTCTTCTGTAACCAGATCCAACTTCTGATTACATACCTGTGATGATTGGTCAAGAGTCATCATCATTGAAATCAGTTGAGCCATCTGTGTTGATATCTGTTTTAATTGTTTAATTGTTGCCTCAGAATGTTTAGCAAGCATGTCCTGTACTTTTTTTTCCATGGTTAAATTCTGTAAAGTTTCCTTTAATTTCATAAAGGCAGGGCTATGAATTTAGCCAGATCAGGGAGAGGTTCCAGATATTTACATATGTAACTTAGTTAAGAAATTGATGGTCATCTAGCAGGAGTCCATTACATATAGTTGATAGAGAATATTTCATTGACCAGCTTAATATCTTTTTCGGGTTGAAGAAATGAATATTTAGGCTTAAAATAACTTTTTAAAGTTGAAAATACCAACGAGTTTTACCCGACGCTCTAGATCGGCAGAACCAGGAAGTATTCCAGGAGTTGCCTCATCGCGGACCTTCTATCGTCTCTTCTCTATGGTTGTTACCTTCAGGAATGGTTTTGGTGTAACACGAGTAAGACGAATTTCCGGTCCTACGACCTTCTTCCTGTTGATTTGCTTGTAGAACAATAGAGAGGGATATTGAATGAAGCACAGAGTCTTCCGGTCAAGAAATCCTCTTTGTTGTAAAACGTGGCTGGAGGACCTTTTTTACCCTGAGCAAATTCTCAAAGGTTTCTCCCTCCCCTTCCTTTAAGAACGCGTCGAATTGGCAGATCTTACGTCAATCATTCAAGCTCGTTGTTTTAGTTTAAGTTGATCAGTTTGATAAGGCTCCTGCTGCTTTGTCTGATGGATCTCATGCAGCAAAATCATCCAGTTCAATTAAGGGAGGAAAACGGTTACCAGGAATGTTTTCTTCAACCCCCTGTTATTCGATAACGCCAGTGAAAAGCGAAGGATTCTTATCTACTCACTTGGGCGTCTGGAGGTGAGGTTTTAATCTTGATGTAGTCCTTATGATGTTTATAAGGTGCTGGAGGGTAGAGTCTAATGCCGAAGTTGCGCGCTGCCGATTTCAATCCCTTCGTGCCCACGGGATCAAACGTCTGAAACTCCGGGGGACTTAATAAAAGCTCCCTCGGAGTATTCAGGAGATCAAACCGCATATATGGCTGCAGGGAATTCCTGCTTCCCAGCCCACTTGCAAGGGCTGGATTGGGGTGCGGTAAAACACCCCTAATTACACGCAAACTTGGATTCCCCCCAGGAGCCCCTGGGAGGACGTAGCACTCAGCCCAGCATCAGCACCGGAAGTCAAACACCTTGGTGCTTTTGTCCTCTTTTGTAGTTTTGAGATATCCAGATTCTACTGAGTTACATACTAGTAGCCCACAATCTCAGCAAACCTTCATGTAGTTCTAACATATATCCTCTGTTCAGTATTCCTTATCACAGCTATATAAGGAAGAAAGATGCCTTGACCTTTCCCTCTATAGGAAAAATTGTCCTCGTTTTGTTCAGAGTGTGAAGAACATCTTCGATTTTTCTGAGTGAAGAACTATCTAGAATTCCCAACGTTACAGCAGAGTAAAATCTTCAGAATAACGTCAGTATTCAGAAGCCAAACCTCCTCACTAGCTGGGCCTTCCCTTGCATATGTGAGTACACACAGCTACATACTGTTGCTGTATACTTTCTTTGAGAAATGGACTGGTGTTAGATGTGTGTGGCAGCAATTCTGACAGGCTAGCAACAAAAGGGCTTTTAATGTAACTGGAAATAAACCCCTTTTGAACCCATGTTGGAGATCAGATGGATACATATAACCACCGACTATGCAGTGGCTATTTTACATTTTAAATTCTTTTTGTGACTGTTCATTGTAGCTGTTTAACTTTGAAGTAGACAGCGAAGAGTACAAGTAACAGCTGCAAAACGCTCATAACACAAAATTTATGCTGAAAATTATAGGAAATTTCTAAGTCACCAGAACTTTTAAGTTTTGAAACAGGCTACCCTGAACAGTCTCACCATAGGGTTTTCAAGGTAAAGGTTGGTCAGAAGTGGTTTACCAGTGCCTTCTTCTGCACAGTACTAACCAGGGTTAGGCGTAGTGGCACTACCGTTGTCTATGAAAGATCCTCCACCAGTGTCATCTTCCAGTACTGCTGCTGCCCAGTAGCTAACCTTCAAGGATCCCTCTGCATCACCATTTTGAGGACATTGATTCATAGGGTCGCCATGAGTAGGAAGCGACTTGACGGCACTTAACACACAGCCTGAACAGCATTGGAATCACAGAAAGTCGTACATAAAATTTGATCAGCTTTATCAGATCTTTATTCAATACCTCGCTTGTGTCCCTGTATTCAAGAGCAACATCACCCTCCCTGTGGTGCAACCAGGGGATTTTCCTCCTTCTTCTAAGTCATCAGGCCCAATTTTATGTCAAATTCTGAATTTTATACAAGATGCTGATGTCACATATTAATAGCACAGGTTATGAGATGGAAAGACCACATCATCCTACTGAAATCATGCAAGCGACACTTTCTCATCCAGGGCTGGCCTGGATAAAAACCAGTCCCTGTGTCTTTCTAGGTATCTCTGCTTGGTTGCCTGCCTGCCTATCCCTGGCATCCTTGCCAAACGGCTTTCCTCTCAATTTCCTTAGCCACTGAAGGAACTCCTGGATGCTGCTACAACCAACTCCTGCTACCCCATCTCTTCAGTTTCATTTGGAAAGCCACTGCTCTTTGGAATCTGATAGTATTTGGGCTCAGGAAAGATCACTTCCTAAAAATGGAGACTAGCAGCTGGCGACTTGAGTCTGCTCCACACTAGGAAGTCTTGACTGGCTGAAATCGCTAAAATAGTTTTCTTCCCCTACATGCACTTCCTATGTGTGTACCGTTCTCAATTGTGCAGGCTGATCCATGCAAGGCCAGTGAAGCCTGATGTGGCATGGTTTTGGCACCCAAGGGGTCGATACTTGAGGTACTGGAGAAAAAGCCTGTCTCTGCCATGCAGTTAGCATCATGAGGCAGATACTCTATTCATCATGGCATTTCTCAAAATCTACCCAAAGGGTGGGGGATAGAATTGCATATGGAGCCTCAGCCTCATATGTGATCATGTCTGCGCGGGAGGGGAAACTGGGATCTGCTGCCACACAAACTCAAGGCCAGCCCAGTTGTTACGATCCTAAGCCTGAGGCATGGAGCAGCGTATAGGGCTGAAGACAGCCTTTCCTTCACACATAGGCTCCAGGTCTCACTGCAAAATTTCCTCCAGGCCTACGTTTCCCAGGCAGCAGGAAAGTAGCAGGATGGGACTTACCCTAATAGTGTCCCACACCACCACTTCTGGCTGTGTGATATCACCACATCACAGGACATTCTAGAATTCACCTGAAATTATTTGGTAAAAACTAAAGTTTTGGATGAATCCTAGAGCATCCCTAGACGGAGGAGGAAGAGGAGAAGAGTTGGTTTTTATATGCCGACTTTCTCTACCACTTAAGGAAGAATCAAATCAGCTTACAATCACCTTCCCTTCCCCTCCCCACAAGCTGGGCAGCATGAGGATACTTCTGGAGGGAGTGGATTCCTTACCCTAAAATGAGTGTGAGTCTGACCCGAAGGGAATTGGTTATTAAAACAATGGCAGAAAACCAGTCAGTCATACTAGGGAAACTTTATTGCTTTCCAGCCAGTTTCTTTTCCTGGAGGGTTTTACCCTGTGTGTCTGTAACATATCCTGTGTCTGCTCTATCTATGGAACTGTTTTATTTCATCTGTTGTTTCTGTACTTCTTTTTTTTCATTCACTCTGTCTGGGTCCTTCACATTTCATATCCAGCCATAAAACGGGATGTGCCCTGACCAAAAAGGAAGTTGTCTGGGAGGTAGGGAATTAAAATACTGAAAAAAGATTCAAAGTACATATGCTGCCATTACAGGAGGAGGAAGGCTGGCAGCTTTTATTCATCTTGAAAGAGGAGGGGGACCCACAACCACCAAACACTGACATGTAAGATTTATGCAGAATCCTCAGGGCTGTCAATCAAAATAGGATATAAAGCAGCTGCCTCCACGCAGAAAGCTTCTAAGAGTCTACTTAGCCTGTCTAGAAAGGGGTGTGGGTGGGAGGATAAGAACAGCAATCCTGTTGTGCAACACCTTTCCAAGTGGGCAGCGCTTGCTTGCTTCAGCGTACTCTGTGTCTATGCTATCTCCCTCCTTCCAGGTTTTGCTCACTTTCTCTGAAATTGCTGTCAACAGCAGTGCACAGAGGAAGCTACTCAACAGAGACTGCCAAGCAGCCTTTAAGAACAGAAATATTTATCTTGGCAATTCAGCGCTGCATTAAAGCAAACCAAATATGTACCACAAATTTTGCAGCGATGATCCAAGTGACACACCATAGGCTGCCATTCCTATTTCTGTTCCGATATCATTAAAATAATTACCTTTGCCCCCTTGGCTGCTAGGAGACACCAATTACTAAAAATCAAACATTTCTTCCGACCCTCCATGTCCAAAGGTGTTATGGTGATGCTAACTGGATTAGCATTTTGGTGCAGGGTCCGCTGAATCAGATTTGGAGTTAAAGGCACACCCTGAGCTTTATGAGAAAGAAATTTAGGGGAGGCCATAAATGCACAGCCAGTAGCATTATTATTAATAATGGGGTAAGGTTTTACTACGAAGTATACAGCACTTGAGAGTGATCCACATGGAGGCAAAAGAGAGGTGACTAAAAGATCCTGAGCTTCCTTTGCAAGCAACCTTTTCACTTTTAATCAGCATCTTTAAATTGGCAGTGGATACCTCTGATGGTAAGCAAAAAGCTCTCAGCAAGCATCATAAAACAGATCACCAACCTAATATCATCAGTGGAGCAGCTGTGGTTGAGTCTGCCGCAGCAAAAGCAAACTAGAATCTTGTGGCACTTTAATGTATAACAAGATGTTATTCCAGCATAACCTTTGTAGCTTTGAGCCAACTTCTTCAACTATTAGGTAAAAATGAAGAAACTCTGACAGAGGACAAAGAGAAAGCAGAAAGGCTCAATGACTATTTTGCCTAAGTTTTCCCCCCTGAAGAAGAGAACAAGCCCATCTAGAGACGGTAGTAGGAAAGGCATGGCGTCCAGGTTGCTAGTTGACATGGACAGAGAGGTTGTTGTGTGAAGCAAGCACCTGGCTGCATTAGATGAGTACAGATCCCCCAGACCAGATGGTATGCATCTGAGAGTGCTCAAAGAACTTCCTAGGGACCGTTTGTCCATCAACTTCAAGACCTTTTGGAGGATAGAAGATGTGCCACAAGACTGGAAAAAGGCAAATATTATCCCAGTCTTCAAAAAAGGGAGGATGACCCAGGAAACTACAGGCCAATCAGTCTGACCTCGGTCCCAAGGAAGACACTGGATCAGATTTTAAAGGAGTCAATCTGTTAGCATCTGAAGGACAACTTGGTGATCCAGGGAAGTCAGCACGGATTTGTCCCCAACAGCTCCTGCCAGACCAACCTTGTTTCCTTCTTTGATCAAGTGACGGGTTTACTTGATCGTGGGAACACCACTGATGACGTTTACCGGGGTTTCAGTAAAGCTTTTGGCACAGTTCCCCATGATGTTCTCAAGGATAAACTGGAGCACTGCAGACTAGACTCTAGGATAGTTATGTGGACAGGGAACTGGTTGGAGAACCACACCCAAAGGGTAGCTATGAATGGCATTTCATTTGACTGGAGGGAGGTGTCCAGTGGGGTGCCATAGGCTTAGTTCTGGGCCCAGTACTTTTCAATGTTTTTATAAATGGTCTGGATGAGGGGATGGAGGGACTACTCATTAAATTTGCAGATGACAACCATTTGGAAGGAGTAGCAAACACCCCAGAAGATAGAGATAGAATTCAACAAGATCTAAATACAATGGAAAAATGGGCAGATGTGAACAAGATGCAGTCCAAAAAGGATAAGTGCAGAGTTCTACATCTGGGTAACACAAATGAGAAGCATGCATACTGGGTGGGGGATACAGTTCTGGGTAACAGTGCATGTGAACAAGATCTTGGGGTATAGATGGACTGGAAGTTAAATATGAGCAATCAGTTTGAAGCAGTGGCAAAAAAAGGCCAATGCGTTCTTGGGGTGCATCAACAGAGACATAACATCCAAATCGCAAAATGTTATAGTTCCACTGTACAATGCATTGGTCAGGCCGCACCTGGAGTATTGTGTGCAGTTCTGGAGGCCTCACTTCAAAAAGGATGTGGACAGAATGGAGTGGGTGCAGAGGAGAACAACGAGGAAGATCAGGGGCCTGGAGGACAAGCCCTACAAGAAATGTCTGAGGGACTTGGGAATGTTCAGTCTAGAAAAGAGGAGGTTGAGGGCAGACATGATTGCTCTCTTTTAAGTAACTGAAAGGCTGTCACTCAGAGGAGGACATGGAGCTGTTCCTGATGGTAGCAGAGGATAGGACTCGTATTAATGGGTATAAATTATGGGCGGAAAGGTATCAGCTGGATATTGGGAGAGGGGAACCAGTAAGAGTAGTTCAGCAGCGGAACTGGCTGCCTAGGGAGGTGATGAGCTCCCCCTCACTGGCAGTCTTCAAGCAGCGGCTGGATGAACACTTGTCAGGGATGCTTTCGGCTGATCCTGCACTGAGCAGAGGAGGTTGGTCTAGATGGCCCCTTCCAACTCAATGATTCTATGAAAAGGGCTCAAGCTCATGAAAGCGTATGCTGGAATAAAAATCTGTTAGTTTTTTAAGGTGCCCAAATACTCCTTACGTATTTTTGCAGCCTAACATTATGACTGTAGGAACGATGCCATCACCAAATGTTGCTTGCCTTGGATCTATATACCTTTCCCTCCCTCCCTCCCACTGCAGTCATTTGTGCCCCTTGAAAATGTGGACCTTCATGAACATGGGGAGGAGGAGAGACACAAAATAGGAGACTATAATGAGGAGGGGGATGACACACAAAATCATTGTCAAGGATATGGCCACAAATACAGGGGTATGCAAAACATAAATGCCCACGCATTGAATAAAGCTACAAGGAAATTGCTGAATTGCTATTGCTTGTTTTGAAAGTGTTTATTGGCTAATAGAATTAACTTGCTGAATGAGCCAGAGTGTTGTTATTTCCTTGTAGCACAAATACAGGGAAACAATTGCTGGACTTAACCAAAAAGATCATAGAAGTTGTTGTGGTACACATAGTCAGAACAAATCTGACCTCTCAGAGAAGCCTGCCAAGAAAGGAGTCTAGAGATCCAGAATACAATAGCCTTGATGATTAGTAAAAAGAAGTCAGAGCGGTAACAATTATATGGTCTTGTGTAGATTAGAAACCATCTTCTAACCCATTATCAACAGATAACAATTTGTTTAGGCCCAGGAGCAGAAGCATCTGAGAACTGCAAGAATGTCCATCTTCACAGAAGTGAAGATATGATTCAAGGATGGGAGCATTGGTTGAGGGCCAGAAGATATTCATATGAGAAACTTGTAATCATTATTTTAAAATAATGTTTTGTTAAGATAAAATGTAGTGAGAACAAACTAACATTCTTTACATTGCATTCTAAAAAGTTGTTTTAAATATAGATAAACTTGCATGGTGTTTGAAGTTATAAGATAATGATTTAGCCAAGAATGTGCACACTCATTAAGTGGGACATTTAGCTACTTTCAGGAAAGATTTTAAAATCCAATAAATAGCCGAAAGTTGTATTTATCGAGAGCTTCTTCTCAGAAGTGACTCCTTGCCTGTGACCTCCTTAATTTGGGGGTAAGAAACCTTTATAAACTACTCTACTTTAATTATCTATGTAACAAAGATGATGGATGGTATAATGCTTTGTTGGTTTTGTCTATGTTAAGAACGCAATAAGTATGCTTTAATAAAACAAACTTAGAATCTAAGCAAAGACTCTCTAATAGTATTTACTTGTGTACTATACCTGAATGAATCTATAGCATTACTAAGGTGTACCTTTGGCTAGAAGTTAAATGATCTGGTATAGGAACACTAACTAGATGCTAAGGTTTCTTAAATGCACACCTACACCTTAAATCAGGTCATCCAGAACACTGCTCTCCTCTTCCATAAGCATATACCTCCTGCAAGCAGTGCAGGAGCTTAGGATTCAAGCCCTAGTTTTTCAAGATTTTAACCCTAACTTGGGCTTCTAAGTAGCTACTTGTGTCATTGTTCATAGCGAAAAACCATTGGCTCTACATGACCAGGCAAGGAAGGTTTAGCAAACAACAGCAGCTTTTTTCTTTAGCATCAAACGAGTAACAAAGATATGTTAGTTGTGCGGTGGGAAAAAGTTTAGCGGACTAGTCACTGTTGTGGATTTGTCTGCTTGCCTGCCAGAGCAGCAGGCAAAAAAGTTTGAAATGCTGAGAAGATATTCTAAAAGCAGAAATTAGAAAACCACATGGTGTAACCTCTCTGATTACAGTTCTCCATTTATCACCAAACAGGAATGCCGCTTGTTAGCACTAAGACTTGCAGCCTCACAATAATTTTAATTTTCTGCTTCGCTAGCCCTTCTCTTTCATGGTCACAAAATCGGAGGGGGGGACCCTTTCACAACCTAATTTGGCTTAAGAGTCTGATTAACAGAGGGCAACACTTCTGCAAGAAATAACTGGAGAAGACAACAATATTTTATCACAGTGTACCACTTTAAGTACTCAATTTAGATTAAATTTATAACATGAGCCTGAGAAAAGGTCATATGATGATAGGCATGGCACCAGAAGCTTTTCTCCAGTCCCACAGACTGGAATATTTTTAGGCAAAGAGGGATAAGAAACAGAGACCAAGGCAGGGAAGTTTCTTGGTGCCTCTCCCCAGTTGAAGTGGATAGAGATCGACACAAAATTTGAATAACTGCAAACAAAGAGGAGGAGGAAGAAGAGTTATTTTTTACATGCCGACTTTCTCTACCTTTTAAGAGGAATCAAACCAGCTTACAATTTCCTTCCCTTCCTCTCCCCACAACTGACACCTTGTGAGATAGGTGAGGCTGAGACACTTCTGAGAGAACTGCAACTAGCCCAAAGGTCACCCAGCTGCCTTCATGCGGAGGAGTGGGGAAACCAACCCAGTTCACCAGATTAGAGTCCACTGCTCATGTGGAAGAGTGGGGAATCAAACCCAGCTCTCCAGATTAGAGTCCACTGCTCCTAACCACAACACCATGCTGGCTATGAGGTATGGAACCAGCAGATGTCAGCTGTTATGAGGAACATCCAGCGATGGGATTGCTTTGCACGGATACAACATCCAGCGATGAAGGGTTTGGGGGGCATTCCAAGGGAGGGGTTGGTACAGCATCATGGCTTAGAACCCAAGATACAGATTGGGATGGGAGGCATTCAGGGTGAATCTCACCTCTGCCATGAACTCAGCAATGGTCATAGGCATGATGGCGTTGTTAGTTTTGTTTGCCACCCTGTTTCCATGTGAACACAGCAGAGACTAGAATGGTTTATAAAAGTGCTATTTATTATACAGTGAATCAAAGTGCTTTGCCAGTATCCTTCTCCATACACCCCACACCTTTGTACAGGTATCATACAGTTATATACAATACTGACCCAGTCTATCAGCCAATCCACTGATAGCTGCCCAGCTCCCAAGTAAAACCTTCTCAGTCCAGTTTTCTTGCAGAGTCATGATGAGTTGGCATTAGTCATCACTTAGTCATGTGATCCCAGCTGTCACCTGGATCACCACAATCTGCTTACTGTTACTAGTCTAATATGCCAACAAAGCAAACCGTGCTCTCATCCTCCGCCTTTCATCGGCAACCCTGACCTACCTTACGGGAGAGCTGTAAAGATTACCAAGAGGATAGAAGCCCTTTGAGCACTCAAAAGTCTTGCATAAGTTCTGAGTGCTTATTAAACAGCCAAGATTTCCTGATGGAAAAGTACTGACTACAATTATGCGTTCTAATCAGAGTTCTCCTCTGGTTTTGATGTCCTCGCTCTCTATACACACACAGAAAGACACACACATCTACTCCATTCCTTTGTTAATGGGGAAGAAGACTGACATTTTTGGCTTCAGGGCATGCAGTCTCTCCCCAGAGTACCAGGCAATGTCAGCTACAGCCTGAACAGCTGCAAGTAGAAATTTCTGACTTAAGCAGATCAGAATATTAATCTCATGCAAATAGAGCTATTAACAGTTTCTCCTAATAACATCAGAAAGGACAAGGAACCCTCAGGCAGCTCTGGAGTCATGAAATACTTGAGTGTAACATGCTTCGAATGTTTATTTGCTGCATAAACAAGGTTTAAAACACAGCGGAAGGCTGCTTCCTACACACACATCAAGATGCCTGCTGGGACGTCCAGGAAGTACTTAGAAGTCCTCTATTGGTAGTTTTCCAACTGGGCTTAGATGGTATGGGGAGATCTTCATAGGTGACCCTCAAGGAGATCACCAATAACACCAGACAACGGAAGACAGATTGTCAGTCACTGCTACTGCTATCCTGCAAGGTGCAGGAAAATACTGTGCAATCCTCTCATAAGGGATAGAGAGGTCTAATAAATTTAGCCAGTGCCCCACATCGACTGATGGCACACCCTATGACATAGATCCTCTGCAGTGTGCAGGAAGTTCCAAAGGATATGCTCCAGCTTTCTTGATAATCAAGTAGATGTGAACAGTGTTACCTAAAAGGAGGAATAGTTGAAAAACACTAGGTATCCAACTTCCTATATAATCACTGTGCCACATTTGGGAAGTTTTGTGTACTCATGGACTGCACCTAAACTTCCCTCATGGGGCAAACCACACACCCCAGTGATTTTTCAGGTTGGAAAAGTGCCACAGTCCCAATCTCAATAGTCCCCCATGTGACTGGGAATTTTGTTCTGAGCGTGGAACTCATGCGGTACATCTAATGATCAGGACCTGGGGAAAAGCAGAGGAAAAGGTAACTTGTAGTTCAGCCCTGAGGAAATGATAGATCTAAGTGAATTTGGGGCTGTTCTGGGCAGATACCAAAGAGAGGGGAAAGCAGAATTTTTCCAAATGCCTGACTATAACACCAAATACATACAGGGTTCCTCTCAAAAACAATGATCAATAATCACAGCCCCTTTCCAATTAGATAAACCACACAACCATTCTTTAAACCAAAGAAATAAGTAAATAAGTTGTTACCTGCCCTGAGCCTGGCTTGAGCTGGGGAGAGTGGGATAGAAATTTAAAGTAACAACAACAACAAATCAGCCTCATATCTTTTACACCTCCTGGATCAGTGAGCGCTTGGGGCAGATGTATGTAACAGTCACATCTGCCCTCCCAGGAGGGCTTCAGGAGCTGTCTCTGTGCATGGAACACATTGCGATCAGGCACAATCTAACTCTCTTGTTTGGTACTCAGAGCACAATGGGAATAATAACAAAATAAAAACTATTCAAAGGAAACATTTTCAGAATTTAGTATCCATTCAAAGTAGCAGAGGACAGACCAACTGATACATCTCTGTACAGAGCTTCTTCCTGGCCACAGCTGTGCCCAATATCCTACTGTGAAATTTAAAAGCCGCACTCAGACCATCACTACAATGGGGAGGGGGAATGAAAAAGAGTTCTGCCTCACTTCTGCCAGTGTGCCCAGACAGTAACAGCCGGCTGGATCGAGTGGAACCTTTCTGCACAGGAGGGGAATGATTTTCACTTATCCCCCACCCCCCTCCGCAGCAGACCTCCAACTCCCCGCTCATGCTGGTCCTAGAAGACCCCACCCCCAGGAGTAGCATTTCAGAGGGGGTGTTCTGCTGCACTAAAAGGAAGCACGAGGAAGTCAGCTCTGCCGATGAAAACCCCCACCGAGGGACCCAAGCCGGGCCAGTATTTAAACAAAGTGCAGTAACGTCAACCACGAGCATGCTTGAAGTTTTGCGATATGTCACAGCTACAAGCTCATCCATTTAAAACTGAATATCGAGGGCAATGTCTGAAAATGGAACACTGAACTGTCAACAAATTCAGAACTCAAGAGGCTTGCGAAGAGAGGAAGAATAAAGTGACTTCTTTGAAAGTCAATCCGGTTAGGAGAGCAGTGGGGTTGCTTTGCACTGACACAACATCCAGAGATGAAGGAGTCTGGGGGCATTCCAAGGGAGGAGTTGGTACAGCATCCTGGCTTAGAACCCAAGATACAGATTGGGATGGGAGGCATTCAGGGTGAACCTCACCTCTGCCATGAACTCAGCAATGGTCATAGGCAAACCGTGCTCTCATCCTCCGCCTTTCGTCGGCAATACTGGCCTACCTTACAGGAGAGCTGAAAAGATTACCAAGAGGAGAGAAGCCCTTTGAGCACTCGAAAGTCTTGCATACGTTCTCAGTGTTCTTATTAAATAGCCAAGATTTCCTGGTGGAAAAGTACTGACTACAACTATGTGTTCTAATCAGAGTTCTGCTCTGGTTTTGATGTCCTCGCTCACTATACACACACAGACACACATCTACTCCATTCCTTTGTTAGTGGGGAAACGCAATCCGGTTAGGAGATTATATATATACACACACGCACATGTATATATTCCCCCACATTGCATTGATGATCTGTGCTGTGAATAACTGCCTTTACAGCCACTGAGTGCCTAAACATACAGGGAACATGCCACAGGTTGCATGCTCTGCATGCACATCCCCACCACCACCACCCCCAAAAAGATCCTTCATGCTGCAGCTTAAAACAGTGCAGTGCTGGGAAACCGGCCTCTAAAGACATTTGTCCTCCAAGCAAACGCCTCATATTCACAACTCCCTACTTACACTGTTCTTTAGGGGCATCTATATCTAGGAACTCTTAATAACAAGAAACAGGAGAGGCAGAAGAAACAAACATGCCTATCTTTGGTCAGGATACTTCTAGAAAAATACAGCCACTGAAGTGTGGTTTAATTCTCGGACTGAAACACAAAAGTACGCCTGCTGGAAGAGCACCTAAGGACAGAGGGGAGAGCTCTGTTCAGTGAACTGCAAACATTTCCTATTTTGCTCACAGTTTTTGACATCTGATAGTTATTTCCTTTAATATTCGTATCTCCAGCGTGGCGACTCTGCGCGCTTCCAAGCTGATAAGAATTTCAATTATTTCATGCTAATTGTAATGCTAGCTTCAGAAAAGAGAGAGGGAGAGAGAGAGAGTGAGAGAGAGAGAGAAGGGGAGACTGGGGTGTTGTTTTTTTAAGCCACTTCCACATTAGCATCAAAATTGGCATGAAAGCGAGCGTCTTCTGTGCAAAACAGGCGACAGGAAATGAAAATGAAATCCAAACCACCACTGTCTTTACCTCAGTGGAAACGCTTCAGTTAAACTGAGGAGCTCCTACTCCCAACAATGTGACACACACAGAGAGTCTGAAGTCTCATTTGGTCTCATGCTACACATGTCCAGCTCTACTACACAACTTCTCTGTCAAAGGAACTGAGTTGCTACCATTCCAGGGACAGGGAGAAGAGCAATCAAGTGTGCCGTACTGGTTATAGCATCAGACTAGGATCTGGGAGACCCAGGTTCCAATTTCCACACTGCCCTTAAGTTCACTGAAAGCCCTTGGGACAGCCATCGCCTCTCCGCTTAACCTACCTCACAAGGTTGTTGAGTAGATGAGATGAAGAAGAACCATGTACAGCACTTTGAGTTCCTTAAAGGGGTTGTGAAACTTAAAAAATGACCAGTAAAATAGAAGGTGGTTCCCCTGGATAGGAGCTTTGAAAATCAGCACTACAAATTAAGTACAGCTGCACATAGTTTTCAAGCTTTTTTTCTTCTTCTGGCAGCTACTTCTGCATTTTAAAAGCTTTAAAGCTTTTACTAAGAGCAATCACTGTCCAAGGTGCTGGTGGAAAGTGCCATCAAGTCACAGCTGAATTAAGGCAACCCAGTGGGGTTTTCAAGGCAAGAAATGTCCAGCGGTGGTTTGCCATTGCCTTCACCTGCATAGAGACCCTAGACTTTCTTGGTGTTCTCCCCTCCAAATACTAACCAGGGCTGCCCCAGGGCTTCTGAGATCTGACGCAATCGGGCTGGCCTATGCCAGGAAAAACATGAACTCAGCTGGGTGCAGCAGTTACAGGAATAATAAAGGGCTGAATAATTTGAGGGGGCCTATAGGAGAACTCTTAGGAGCCCCGTGGCGCAGAATGGTAAGCTGCAGTACTGCAGTCAAAAGCTCTGCTCACGACCTGAGTTCAATCCCCACGGAAGTCTGTTTCAGGTAGCTGGCTCAAGGTTGACGCAGCCTTCCATCCTTCTGAGGTCGGTAAAATGAGTACCCAGCTTGCTGGGGGTAAAGGGAAGATGACTGGGGAAGGCACTGGCAAACCACCCCGTAAACCAAGCTTGCCTAGTAAACGCTGGGATGTGATGTCACCCCATGGGTCAGGAATGACCCGGAGCTTGCACAGGGGACCTTTACCTTTTTTATAGGAGAACTGGGTTGGGTTCCCTGTTCACACGCTCTGTTATCAACATGTCCTCCCTTGACATCATCAGATTCCCCTCCTCCAGCTCCTTGTCTGGGGCCAGTGACATATTCATAACCACCAATTCAACTACTTTCTCACACAAGGACCAAGACTAAGGAAATGAGAACCATGGCTGCAGATGAAAGGGTGGAGGCAGAACAGAATGGTCTTAAAAAAAAAAAATTAAACTGAAGATGGTTTTCTCAGTTAAGATATACGTCATGCCTCTGATTCATAACCAAGATGTACAGTCAACAGATTCACCTATAATCTGGGGCATCTTTTTAGCATGGGAAGATACCAAGTTGGGGGGAGGAAACTGCACACACACCTTATAATTTCTGCATACCAAAGAGCTTTTGAACCCCATTTCATAGATATGTGGGGTTCAGGGTTCTCCCTCCTGCTATTCACTGTTCTCACCACTTCTGCTTCACCAGAAAAGGGCAGGAATAGGAGAACAAACTGCTGCAGATTCAAGGATAGGCAGACAACTCCAATCTAGTATAATCTCTCTCTGCCCCACAACTACCCACCGAGAGCCAGCTCTACACCCTACAAAAAGCTCATTCTCAAAACACTGCTAGCCCGTGAAAGAGTAATTGTAAAAGATAGGTCTCATTTCAGCGCCAGAAGCCGAAATACCATTTTGCAGCTTTCTGATTACTATTTTAAGTGCCGCAAAATTGTGACGTGCAGTGTTTAACAATGTCTCCAGACACAGAAATCTAATTATGTAACGTTTCTCACCGTTGTAAGCGGTGGGCTGAGAGGTACCCGAGAAATGAAGCGCCTGATTTGACGTCCTATACTGCCCCCTAGTGTACAATTTCAGCAGCACTCAAGAACTTGCAGAGAAAAAAGCTCATTCCCACTCCACTTGGTTTATTCCCTCCATATTTAGAAAGAGCCATTATTATATATCTCTCCACTGCAGAGTCCACACACGGACCTTGATTAACTCAAGCTGATTCCTGAAGAGGCACAAGCAGCTGATTTTTTAAGTTAAGTTAAGTTAATACCTGAAAACAAAATGTAAACATGACTGGCTCATACAGAGCTGTGAGAGCCAGCATGGTGTAGTGGTTAAGAGTGGTGGTTTGGGGCGGTGCAGTCTGATCTGGAGAACCGGGTTTGATTCCCCATTCCTCCACATGAGAGGCGGAGGCTAATCTGGTGAACTGGGTTTGTTTCCCCACTCCTACACACGAAGCCAGCTGGGTGACCTTGGGCTAGTCACAGCTCTCTCAGCCCCACTTACCTCACAGGGTGTCTGTTGTGGGGAGGGGAAGGGAAGGTGAGTGTAAGCCGGTTTGACTCTCCCTTAAGCGGTAGAGAAATTCGGCATATAAAAACCAACTCTTCTTCTTCTTCTTTATCTGACAGGTACATTACTCAGAAAGCTTGAATACGCTGCAACTTCATATTAAGTTTACACCGAGCAGCAAACTCAGGTGCAATGCTGTGCAATCTGCAAAACAGCCTCGACATAAAGCTTTATCTGTCGCAAGAACTCATCAAGTCTGACTGCCACAAAGTCCACTCCACCAAAATCCCTGCCAGCAGGTGAGGTTGGTGCAGGTTTCATCCACTCTCCAAAATCCCAGGGGTGTCACTTGCTACAGAAAAAGGGCCAGACAGCTCTTCCCCACTTGTTAATGCGGCTACTCGATGCTACTCGAGATGGGGTGGTGTAGGCCTCTGACTGGACAATCTCTCCTGAGGTAAAGCGCGACACATGGGCCCCAGTTGTCCCCAGCCCTTCCCACACAAGACTGCACAGTGTGGTGGGACTGTCCACTCCCAGCACCAGCATTAACACTTGAACTGTGACAACATGGCGGCACCAGAGAAAAAAAATCCAGGCACTTAAGCTTAGATGAGGCCCTAAATTCAGGATTCTGTGGCGCCTCCAAAATCTACAGTCCCATTTAGGGAGAAGAGAGGTGGATTCTTCCCTCATTATTGAAACTACAAGGGATTACCCATCAAGAACATCCATATCTCTAGTTATCAGGAAGGACAAAATCCTCATGACAAATACGTTTTAATATAGCTTCCTATTTTCATAATTTGAATCTTGAAAATATCCAAGTGTAGGCCTTCCAGTCAAATATCCCCCCCAAAAAAACTGCCAACCCGGCTTCCAGGGGTAGGACCTAGGCCAGGGGTCTCCAACAGGTATCTCCTGAGACATCAGGAGCTTGCCAACTGCTGTGCATCCTCGGGAAAACTAAGATCTACGCTAGGATTTTTTAAAAAATATTTTATTTCATAGAATTTTTCTCTGTGCTGCTTAGCAGATAGCTTTATTTTGGGTGATTTCCCTAGACAATGTTCTGTTTCTAGGCCAGAACAAAACTTGACAGGGGGCAAACAGTTCAGGATATTTTTCATTACTCAGAAGTAGCTCATATTAGAGAAACAATTGGTGCCCCATGGTTTAGGAAACCTAGCACAAGGTGACCACTTCAGTTGGCAGAGGATCAGAAAACTGTCTGCCACTTTGTGGATTTAAAACTGTGTTATTGCCTACTGACCTGGCTATCGCCAGTGAGAGAAAGATTTGAGGGTCAAGCAAAATCTGGATGCACAGCATGGGAACAGGTGCAAAAATGGCGATCCTAGAGTTATTCAACCCCTGGAATTCAATTTGATTTTTGAAATGTAAGGACACTGCCAGATACTGGGGGCAAGGACTTATGTATAGTTTCTGTGAGACCACTCGCACAACATAACCCTGGCATACAAGACCAGGCTGAAAGATGTCTTCGCTAGACTGCCTTTAGGCTAAATGACAACACTGGAAATCTGGATTGATGTTCCGGTTACCCACGTGTTGATTCTTGCTTTGAAATTAGGGCTGGGCTTTAAAGTGCTGCTGTCTGAATGACAGAAAGCAGATATTGGTGGTCCCAGGCCCAAAAAGTGTCCGGCTGTCCTCAACTATGGCCAGGGCTTTTTCAGCCCTAGCTCTGGCCTGGTGGAACTCTCTCTCCAGTGAGACTAGGATCTTGCGGGATCTAGAATAATAGAATCATAGAGCTGGAAGGGACCACCAGGGTCATCTAGTCCAACCCCCTGCACAATGCTGGAAATTCACAACTACCTCCCCCACACAACCCAGTGACCCCTACTCAATGCCCAGAAGATGGCCAAGATGTCCTCCCTCTCATCATCTGCTAAGGTCAATGCTGACAGATGGCCATCTAGCCTCTACTTAAAAACCTCCAGGAAAGGAGAGCTTACCCCCTCCCGAGAAAGCCTGTTCCATTGAGGAACCGCTCTAACTGTAAGAAAATTCTTCCTAATGTCTAGTCAGAAACTCTTTTGATCTGATTTCAACCCACTGGTGCTAGTCGAATCCCGCAGGGCCTGGGAGACCAAGATGTTCCGCCAGGCCTATAGTTGAGGGCAGCAATGGTTTTTCATCAGAGCTGGCCTCCCTACCCCTCTGGGCCATTATCCAACTTAAATTGGGAGCCCTGACTGCTTTCCCCAGGCCCACCATGGACCTATGCGCTACAAATGGGCACCAATTGATTAACTGATTAATAACAAAAAAACTGGTTTTAAAAATTGATTTATTAAAAATATTATTATTTACCTACTTGTGGTTTGTTTTATTCCACTGTACGGTATTTGATGATGTCAGCCACTCTGAGCCTGGCCTCAGTCAGGACAGAGAGCAGGATAAAAATCAAAATAAATAATAGTAAGTAATAATAAAATACTATCAATACAAGACTTTTCACCTTGGCAATAGATTTTGCCATAAACCTCACTATATTTCCATTAGAACTGCGCAAAGCGTAACAAATCGGTGAATGAAAGATTCACACCATCATACCAAAGTCTAGTTCTAAACTGGTTGTCTGCAGGTAGAATAAGTACCCCTAGGTTAGGAAGGCTCCAAATGTGTAATTTCAGCTGCATTCACAGGAAAAAAGGATCAGGACACTGCCAGAAACAGAAAAGATAATGCACAGCTTACCATGAAATACACCATTGTCTGCCAAGAAATGCCTGCAGTACTGCAGACAGCTTCTCTTATCCAGGTTCCAGGAACTCATTGTTAGGAGACTTTCTTCTCAGCATCAAAGACAATTACCCTGCAAAATTAAGGAGGAGATAATGTCGGTAATGAGAAAGTGGTCATTAAGTAGGAATGAAGAACAATCTAACGATATTATCCCCAATAAAGGGATTATTTCGTGTCCATCTTTCTACATAAAATCCTTAAAATCCTTCAGCAACTATTGTCGATGCATTAATCACCCCGGGGTCAACAATGAGTCCATCATCAAAGTTTGAAGGGCCACTTGGTGTAGCGGTGGACTCTAATCTGGAGAACTGGGTTTGATTCCCCACTTTTCCACATCAGCGGCAGACACTAATCTGGTGAACCAGGTTGGTTTCCCTGCTCCTACACATGAAGCCAGCTGGGTGACCTTGGGCTAGTCACAGCTCTCTTAGAGCTCTCTCAGCCTCACCTACCTCACAGGGTATCTGTTGTGGGGAGAGGAAGGCAAGGTGATTGTAAGCCTTGATTCTTCCTTTAGTGGTGGGGTCCACAGCTCCAAACCACTACATCATTCTTAACCATTACACCACACTGGCTCTCGTCAAGACAAGTTGCAACTGACTTATGGAAACCCCAGAAAGGAGCTTTCAAGGCGAGTGAACATAAGAAAGGAGCTTTCAAGGCAAGTGAACATAAGAAAGGCCATGCTGGATCAGACCAAGGTCCATCAAGTCCAGTAGTCCGTTCACACAGTGGCCAACCAGGTGCCTCTAGGAAGTCCACATACAAAACAACTGCAGCAGCATTATCCTCCTGCCTGTGTTCCAAAGCACCTCATAAAACAGGCATGCTCATCTGATCCTGGAGATAATAGGTATGCATCATGACTAGTATCCATTTTTACTAGTAGCCATGGATAACACTCTCCTCCATGAACACGTCCGCTCCCCTCTTAAAGCTTTCCAAGTGAGAAGAAGAGGTGGTCTGCCAGTGTTGTCCTCTGCAGAGTTTTCCTTGATGGTTTTCTATCCAAGTACCACCCCTGCTTAGCTTCCATGATTGGACAAGATCAGGCTATACCATACCCTTCAATTTCCCAAGGTGGACTATAGTTGAATAAAACTAAAAATAATAAACCGCAGACATGACTGTTACAGCAAATAGCCTTACCCTCCAGAAGAGAAATTTCTGAAACTTTTTGCAGAATAACAGATTCACCACCATTCAGTTTTGCTGAAGTCCGAGCAACAACTTTAAATGTATCCAGTTCCGTGGCATGGGGACCAAAATAATGAGCCAGGATGCAGAAGACCTGAGGAGCCACAGATTCACCAGATGACTCTGAACACATCTTTCTCTTAGCCTTTCCATTCTTTACCTGCATCTTAGTGGCACTGGTATCATGAACGTGCGCTTATAGACAAACTATACTCTGTATCATGAAACATTAATACTATGACAAAGGCTGTACTTAAGTTGAACTATTATATGTGTCACCCTATTGCTGTTCAAGACCAAGGCTACAAGAGACAAGGCCTTTTTTGCAGTCTTATCTTGCCTATGGGACTGCATTCCTGAAGCAAATTGCTCGGCACATTCTCTGAAATGTTAGGCATTAAGTGAAGAACACTCTTATTCTTCCAAGTGACAATAGTTAATGTTTGAAGAGCAAACCAGTACCTTTGCTGGCTATTCAATTTCATTTAGTTTATCTGTTTGCTGCTGCTGTTATTTAAGTATTCAGAATTTTTATTTATCTGTCTATGAACTGCTTCAGGAACCCTGGTTGACCTGAGATGTGATCCAGAAATATTTTACTCATATAACTGCAGGATGGCCAAGGTGTAGAAGGTTAAAATGCTACACAAATAATTATTGGTGGTGTATCATTTTAAAGGAGGAGGAGGAGGAGAAGAAGAAGAGTTGGTTTTTATGCGCCAACTTTCTCTGCCACTGAAGGTAGAATCAAACTGGCATACAATTACCTTCCCTTCCCCTCCTCACAACAGACACCCTGTGAGGTAGGTGAGGCTGAGAGAGCTCTATGAGCTGTGACTGGCCCAAGGTCACCCAGTAAGCTTCACGTGTAGGAGTGGGGAATCAAATCCAGTTCTCCAGATCAGAGTCCACCGCTCCAAACCACCGCTCTTAACCACTGCTCTTAACCACTACACCACGCTGGCTCTCAAAAGCAGTGACAAAAAGTGCCATCCATAAAGACCAAAGTCTCTACCTAACTCAAGATAATTCAAGTATGCAGAAAAAATATGGCATAGTAATTTAACTAAAAGAAATACCAGAAAACACCACCACCAACAGATTGCTGAGAATGGATTACGCTCCAGGTGGCACTGAAAGGTGAGAGCACAGCAGGGAAGAGTGAAACAATCTGCTTCTTCAAACCCCTGAGATCTTAAAAAATCGTGGACAGGACTTCTTGTGGGTAGAGACAGGATTC
This sequence comes from Euleptes europaea, assembly GCF_029931775.1. Taxonomy (NCBI): domain Eukaryota; kingdom Metazoa; phylum Chordata; class Lepidosauria; order Squamata; family Sphaerodactylidae; genus Euleptes; species Euleptes europaea. Next base: position 28,047,252 of record NC_079316.1, on the reverse strand, counting down.
CTCACAGAACCATAATGCATATAAAAGCTGTTCCCAATATCCATCACACTCTAGGATAACCAAGAGGAACGACCCAGTCTGTGTGTGTGTGGCACGTGTGTGCATAAGGGAGAGAAACTCCACTTGAGGACAGTATTGTAGTCACTAGTAACGCTAATCCTGGCAATGATGGCCCCCACCAAAAGGGATTTCCACTGGAACCCTTTTCATTCCTTTCTTGTCACCACACATACCAAGCAAGCACATGACATGTGATCAACTCAATACATGCCATCACCACTTTGTCTGAAAGTGTCAACCCTGGGTTCTCGTTCCCATGCACCAAAGCAGAAAATATACATGTCCTTTCAGGCAAAATGATAACCACACGTATTGGAAGTTTCAAACATATTGCAAGCTCCTATACATGCAGTTGTTAGGTTCCCAGTACATATGAACAGAAAAACATGTTACAATATATTTCTTCATTTAGAGCATCTGCAAGATCAAGCATCATCTACAGGTCTTTGCAATATACAATCCTTCTCTTCACTCACACCTTCTCTAGCACAGTGGAGAGGTTTTTCTTATTAACAATGTTAGCCAAAATGAATGTACACAATAAGCAAATTCACAAAGCCACAAAGTGAAAGATCTTTATGAAGTTGCAAATTCAACAGCCAATAATGAATAAGCTAAAGCTCCTTAAAAAACAATTAGCCCTTCAAAGTGTCTAGCAGTTTCTTGTATTGTGTGGCAACCAACTAAAAAAAAACAATGCAAGTGATTGTAACTTTTTTTCAGGGACTAGCATACAACTCATTAAGTAAGCTGATCATTAGATTTCTCTCCACAAGGCCCCCTTTGTTCACATTGTTTTATTCGATTTGCTTTCGAAGACTTTTTTCCTCATTAGAATAAGGCCTTGCAAAAACCCATTGCATTGTAAGCAGGAACTGTTAGGGAAGATTATCCTGAAGCCAAGCTGCAAAGATATACATTTCAGGGGATTCAGGTATCTGTCGAAAAGAGAGTTTTGTCAATAAAATATTCAAAGGACCGCCTACCTTCCAAAAGGAGAAGGTTTCTTAAAGAAAGACAAAGAGGCACGCATGAATTTTTTTTTTAATCAAGAATGATCAGCAATTTTCACAAAGGAAGTCTAATGTTTTTAGTCACATTTGAATTTTATTTATAATTTTTACACTGGGTTTGATACAGTTAGATTTGGCCCAACCTCCACTCAATCTCCTTACTACACTCCCCCTCATCCCACACGGCTTTTGTCCATGCAGGCCTTATGATCTCCAGCACCACCTTCTTTTGGTGGTCAAAATAGACCTCTGCTCCCTTTTACACCAGCTGAAAAAACTGGCTGGATCCAACCCTGGCTTGTTAACAAACGAAAACAAAAACCCTGAAGATATTTTTTTTAACCTGCAGAGGAAATAATAAAGGGAAACTACACTGATTTTTTAAGTGTCCATCTAGGGAGGGAAGAAAGTCAGCTCCCTTCCCGCCTCCACGTGATCATTCCCCAGGGCTATTCACATAACACTCCAAAGACCAGGATCCATTCACATTTCCACATATAACAATTTCTTATTCAGAGGACACATCTTGTGGAGGGGTGGGGAAGTGGGCGAGCAAAAGGCTCATTCCCACATGCATAATTTACATGGCTAGGTCACAGGGAAAACAGCCCAATGAAACGCCTAGTTGTAGGCATCTCACTCAGTGTGTCAAAACTATTTCTTTAATTACATTTTTGTCCAGCCCTTTCTCCAAGGAGTTCAACATAACACACGTGGCTCATCTCTTGTCCTCCTCTGTTTTACCCTCACAACAACCTCATGAGGTTGGTTAGGCTGGATGAGGGTGACTAGTCCAAGGTTACAAACAGTGCTTCATTGATCGGGGCCAATTTGAACCTGGGGCTCCCTGGCCCTAGCCTGACACACTGATCATTGCATCACACTGGGGCTGCATTCAGACACCACCGTTTTACGTATGCTTAATTCGTTGAACAAACTAGCTAGAGCAAGAGATGACTCCAGCTCAGAAAGCCTGGCCTGCTGCCAGCAAAAGCAGATTACGGAAGCACCAAGAGGGGGGTTTCTTTGCCACTCTGCAGGGTGGTTGCACTCTGGGTATGATGCAATTAAATGGGTTCTTTGTATTATCCACGCATACCCAAAAAAAAAGGAAGGAGGAGGAGTTGGACTTGGTTTTTGTATGCCGACTTTCTTTACCACTTAAGGGAGAATCAAACCGGCTTACAATCACCTTCCCTTCCTCTCCCCACAACAGACACCCTGCGAGGTGGGTGGGGCTGAGAGAGCTCGAAGATAGCTGTGACTAGCCCAAGGTCACCCAGCTGGCTTCATATGTAGGAGCAGGGAAACCAACCTGGTTCACCAGATTAGCGTCCACTGCTCATGTGGAGGAGTGGGGAATCAAACCCGGTTCTCCAGATTAGTCCACTGCTCCTAACCACCGCTCTTAACCACTACACCAAGCTAGCTCTCAAAAATAAAATCCTTATTTTTGTTTATTTCAGACATTTATACCCCACTTCTCTCTCCAGTGGGGACACAAAACAGCTTACAATGGTCTCCCCAGCTCCATGTTATCTTCGCAGCCAGCACCCGGGGAAGTAGGTTAGGCTGAAAGAAACTGCCTGACACAAGTTCTCCCCATGAGCTCCTATGGCAGAGCAGGACTCTTCCAGGTCCTAGTCTGATAACCAGAATAGTGTAGTGGTTAGGGTGATTTTGACCTTGCTGGTTTTATCAATAAACATATTAATAACTGCGTAGTTATTATGAGATATAAAAATCTAGCTAGAGCAAACAACCCGACGTAATTTTGTGATTAAACTGGGTGGGGGGGGTGTACCTAGACTTTGAATCTCGCTGGATATCTTTATGCACACCCCAAATTCTAAAATGCTACTGTAAGAAGTTACATCGATTTAAGACATCATATTTTCAAGTCTCCTTAGATGCTTACGCTGATTTGCACTCACATTTGGTGAATTTGTTACCCTAGATGGGATTTTTAAAAAATCTCCTCTAGGGAGGGAAGAAGGGCCATTGCCTCTCCTCCCCTGTGTGATTATTCCTCATATGAATATTATCATCTGAATCAACCCTCCCTTTTCCTACTCCCTAGAAAGCAGGCAGGTTTGAATGCTTAATCTTAGATGAAATTACTGCCAATTCAGTGGTGATTTCTCTAGACACCTCTTCGTGATCATACACAAAGAAAGCTAGAAGAAATATTGCAGTCATGTTACACATGCATTAAACTATGCTAAACTTTAACTACATCCATTGAAAGAGCTAACAGCTTTTGACAGCCTTGCCGTGCAAGAATAATAGAATTTACTACAAATGAACTCCAGGAGACATACATCTTCTCTTTGGAAGTAACAGAATTCTGTGGTGATCCCTCGACAGTAATCAAACACTGCAAGGAACTAGCTGGGAGACAGCGTGGTGTAGCATTAGGAGTGCCGGGCTATAATTTAGATGATCCAGATACAAATCAGCAACGGAGAAAAAAAATCACTGAGTGACCGATCAGTTTCTCTCTGCCTAACCTATCTTACAGGGCTGAAGGGGGATCGGTATGAACCACGTACAGTGGTCAGAGCTCCATGGAAGAAAGGTGGAATGCATGATTCTCCCCTTCTCAATTTCATCCTCACAACAACGCTGTGCATTAGGTTAGAAAGAAATAAAGGGACTGTGCCAAGGCCGCCCGGTGAGTTTCACAGCCAAGAGAGGACTTCAACCCAGGTCTCTGCAGGATTCATTAGCTGATCAACCGTCATTCATTGGATGGTGCGAATTTATGATATTGCTTACATCATGCCTCGATAAAGTAAATCAGTGATCCTTAACATGGTGTTTGCTGATCCCTAACATGGTGTCCACTTCCTCTTCCCTGAAAGTATATTGCTCAGAGCAAAAAGTCAGTACTATCTTTCATTCACTCCAGTGAAGCAGGAGATGTTTCAGAAGAGCCCAGTAGGCATCACCACTGGATCTGCAGGGAGATCCCATTTGAAAACAGCAACTTTGACAATAGGAAGATGCTTGGCTTGGAACATCACAACATTCCAAGACTGGACACAACCTCCACAGCAGGCCATTTTGTGATTGGTCCAATTCACACCATGGAAGCCATTTTCTATCTGCTCTCAAAAGTCCAAAAGTGCCTACAGGTTCAACAAGATCAGGGACCCATGCAGCAGACTCTCCATGAAGAACATGCAAACCCATCAATGCCATACATTAGGGGATTAAAAAGAGGTGTCTGTTCTAATTTAATTAATCTTTTATAAACTTATCAATGGATGGTGTAAATACATTAACTTCTGATCACAAGCATGGGTATTGTCTTGTAAATGACACTGCTTACTTAAGAGGGAGAATTTCTTTTCCTCTGTCATCTCAGCTGAATGTAAAATATTTGACATCTAAATGTCTATCTCTTGGAACTAATAATAAAAGCCTTCTGGTCAAGGACTGGCAACCATATAGCCAAGGCACTCAATAGTGTTCAGTCTTGTTTATACAACTGTGATTTAGAGGCTGCAGTGTCAAGGAAGTTGTAAGATTAGATTCCCCTGTTTTCAAGAATTCCAAAAGGTTTCATCCATAATCCCCTGCTGACCACCTTTAGTTATTCATGGGTTGCCATCTCTGCCCATCAAAGCAGCAATATTATAGGATGAAAAAAAGGTTAATCTTGCCTGGGGCTCTCTGCCCCTTTCTAAGTGATCACTAAAATACAATTTGTAATCCAGGGTCTCCAACAGATAGCTTACCAGCTACTGCAAAGTAGCTTTCTGCATCCCCTAGAAGACACATGAAAAGATCACAAAAAAGATATGCTCTAGGCTTTCTTTAAAAAAACGTTTCATAGGATTTTTCTCTTTGCTGCTTATCTGATCGCTTCATTGCCCATGTTCTGTTTCTAGGACAGAACAAAACTTGGTAACATGCTATGAGGTGGGGAGAGTAGCTTGGGGTGATTTTCATTACTCAGAAATAGCTCTCATTAAACAAAATGGTGGTCATCCCAGGTGTAAGTAAGCAATAATGCAATCCTGTACAGAGCTATCCCAGTCTAAATCCATTGAAATCAATGGCCTTAGAATGGAGTAAGCCTGCATTGGGGTGCCCTGGCAGAGACAGAAGTCACATTCAGCAATTGTTATCCCAAGACAAGCTCAAATGCAGACAAGCTCAAATTGCTCCTCCATTCATTTTTACCCAACAGAATGAAGCTTCATTCAATAACTTCCTTTATCAAGCTAGAGAAATACTAACAGTGTAGATTAATACGGCATCCAATTGGGCTAGATCAGCTCTTTATGAAACAGTTTCTGAGTGCAAAATGGCTTCTGAACAGGTTTGCCTCCACTCAATCCTGGTACTTTAATGTGATTACCGGATACCCATGTGCAAGTGTAATTTAACTTCTCTGTCCTGCAATTTGCCAAGAACTTTCTAGTCCAAGGGTCAAGATGAAACACAACCAGATTTACTCTAGCCACAATACCACAGCCTCTCCACAGAAGTCGGTGATTAAATTCTGAAGGCATCTGAGCTCATCTAATTAGCTTTTTTGCCATTCGGTAGATGGGGTAAGATGTCTGTAACAGAATGCCAGTGACCCTTGTCCATTGTACACAGAAAAGGAAAAGACAAATCATACAAGATACACAGCGACACCGACTTTTTTAGAACTGACATTTACCTACTAGCTCACCTATTCCATGAAAACTACCCTCAAGTGAAGAGTCTGCCATTTTCAGCTGTTATTGGTAAACAGCCAAAACTTGTACTTTCTGAAGATCTTACCGCTGTCCCAAGAAAAGGGGTCACACCTCAGACTGAGCTCCGTAAAGGTCTCCAAGCAATGCATCTAAGTTCCAGTACAATTGCAGAGATGAGGACCCCCTTCTTCCTGGTTCCAAAGTAGAAAAAAGGAGGCTCATCCCACTCCTATTAGGCTTGGAGGTCTTCAAAACCCTTGTAAGGCCTGAATGACTGAAATCCTTTTGATCATGTCAGCAGATGTCAAGGAGACATCTTCACACTGCTCTACATTTCTATAAACTCTCATCAGATTTTTTTTTAAAAAATATACTAGCTAGCCAATGATCAGCACAACTGCAGATCCCTTTCCTTCAATCTTCATATCCAACTAAAATCAAGTCCACTTCGCACGTCCTGCTCTCTGCACCCTTGCTGCAAAGGTGAAAAGAGTGGGGAAAAGAGAAAGGGCTTTTGCAGGGCTGGCCCCTCACCATTGGAATGCCCAATCCCCTTGAGGTTAGCTTGCAACTGTTCTTGGCTAACAGACAAATAGCCTTTTCATGAAGAAAGAAGCCAGGGTAATCATGTTCCTCACTACCATGGCCACACAATCTCTCCTGCTCCCAGGTCCAGGTGAGGCTGTGACAATAGATCATTCCCAGGTCTGGTTTTCCTGATATGGGCTGGAGGATGGACATAGGGATCTTCTGGGCTCCCATGGTGAAGCAGAAACAACAGGAATAAGGACATGGAGGGAAAAGAGACAATAATAACCCTTTACATTATGCTAAATTGCAACTTGCCATCAAAAACATACTTTCCCCATCATTACAGAACACTTTACCCTAGACACGGGAACAACACACCAGAGGTGTAGCATGCCATAATGCAACTAATGTCAGCACTGATAGCCCCTCAAAACAGCAAACACTGCTCAATACAGTTAGGGCATCTGCTAATGCCCACTTTACACCCATACAGAGCCACTGTGGAGATATGGTACATACCAGTGATCCCCAATGTGGTAGCTGTGGATGTAGGAGGGGCTGTGGCTTAGTGGTAGAGCATCTGCTTGGCATGCAGAAGGCCCCAGGTTCAATCCCCAGCATCTCCAGTTAAAGGGACTAGGCACATAAGTGATGTGAAAGACCTCAGCATGAGACCCTGGAGAGCCGCTGCCAGTCTGAGTAGACAATACTGACTTTGATGGACCCAGGGTCTGATTCAGTATAAGACAGCTTCATATGTTCATGTGATGGTATGATGCCCACCAATGGTTACCAGGTGTCCATATGTTGCTTTAATAAAGCATCTCTTCCCCAAAGCAAAGAGCCAGTACTGACTTTCCTCTGCCTTATTGTAATAGAGCCCTGCCTCATAAGAACTCAGAAGCTAAGCAGGGTCAGCCCTGATTAGCATTTGGATGGGAGACCACCAAGGAAGCGCAGGGTAGCTACACAGAGGCAGGCAATGGCAAATCACCTCTGAACCTCTCTTGCCTTGAAGACCCTATGAGGTCGTCACAAGTCCGTTGTGACTTGACAGCAAAAAAAAAAAAAAACTGCAGTAGAAGGTATTTCGGAAAAACCCAGGAGGCAGGGAATGCCTATTCACTTAATAGCTGCCTCCACTGTAAGAAGACTTTTGGCCTGGAACTTTTCCAGCATGCTGTTATTGGCCCCAGTACCCCATGACAGCCTTTTTTTATTGCTCTTTATGGCACCCATTTTGTGAAGGTGCCCACTCCACATTCTTAAAACTCAGAAAGTGCCGCATACAAGATAGGTAAGTCATGCAGCTTCCAAGTAGCAGACAGATTAATTTGCTTGTTTGCTTTAAGTTTGGACCTCCCTAAGTATAAAGAATGCAATACAACATCCGGTCGTTCAGCAACTTGGGTTTGTCTAAAAACGTGGAAACCTTTCAGTCACACCCATTTGCACTTTCAGACCAACAGAACAAAAAGGTATCATTCATTCCCAAAGACCAATATGCCATTAAACAACTACTAAGCTATTATGTTTGAAGTAAAAGGTATGCGGCGAACCCGCTGAGAGTGACAGGCTCATTAGCCCACTGAATGGTTTCAGGGAACCATCCATTTTTAGAAATGCTTGGCTGCAATACATAATCTCAAATATACTATAAACAAAGACTGGGGGGTGGGGGTGGTGACAGTCACCCAGAAGGTAGGAGACTCATAATATTCCCCCATCTCATCTGTTCACCAAGGATCAGAGAGTTAAACTGCATTAAAATAACAGGTTGACTGGATAAGGAGATAACAGATCTTCCTTGAACTCTCCCAGCCTTTTGTTTCAATTCTACCAGTCAAATCTATTGCCTGCCCAGCAGGGAATCCCATTGATTGGCACAGATGGCTGTTTACAGTTCCTTTCTCTTCCACGCCACTGTTTAAAGCCGGAGCCTGGATCGCCCAACTCACAATAACAAACAAAACAGCACACAGCATACACCCCATTGAGAATGGTTCACTTTTGGCCAGTAGTTTGTTTCTCAGAAGTTAGAGACCGCTAGTCCAAAAACAAGTAAGCAAACAGAAATAGTGCAAAGATCAAACAGTTAATGGACTGTGCAAGACGGATCTGTGAACCACAGTTTCTCAAGGAAGAAACTAACCATCTAAATCACGCACTGCTAGCAAACGGCTACTCCAAGAATGAAATCAGAAGGGCCATTGAACCAAACAAAAATCAGAAAACTCAAGAAAAACAGTCTCCCATAGGAAAGGTATTCTTGCCATTTATTAAAGGAGTCACTGATAGGATGGAGAAACTTTTGAAAAAACATAACCTACAAACAGTGTTTAAACCCACCAAGAAAATACAACAAATGCTACGATCAGCAAAAGACAAAAGAGACCCCCTCACCTCTGCAGGAGTATATCGTATACCTTGCAGCTGTGGAGAAGTTTACATCGGGACCACAAAACGCAGCATACAAACAAGGATAAAAGAACATGAAAGATACTGCAGACTTGGCCAACCTGAGAAATCAGCAGTGGCTGAACATGGACTGACACAAACAGGACACAGGGTCTTATTCCAAGACACTGAAAGACTGGACAATTCTACCAACTATTTTGTCAGATTGCACAGAGAAGCCATTGAAATTCATAAACATCAGCACAACTTTAACAGAAAAGAGGAGAGTTTAAGAATGAATAAGGCTTGGCTTCCTGCCCTGAAAAACCTCCAGACAAAGACAACATTCAACAATAGCCATACAGATTAGTTTTGGATTACACACATTAACAGATCACTTCAGGATACAATGGTTCCATATTAACATACCATACCCTCATTAGCACATTATCTTGATACTTACAGGACAATACTTTTGCAGGACAATACTCAGCTCAAACCCAACCCCTTTCTGACTATATATTACTCTTCCTACACCCTTGACACTGAGAGACACTGTCCTTCAGTGTTACTACTCTGAAGATGCCTGCCACAGTTGCTGGCGAAACGTCAGGAAAGAAAATTCCAAGACCACGGTTACACAGCCCGGATAACCTACAAGAACCAATCAAACAGTTAGTTCCCATGTTAGCCCCAGAAAGCAAAACAAGCCAAATCAGACGTTTTCACAGTAACCAAGCATGTCACCATGTCTATGTTATCATGGATATAAAAAGGACTACAATCACACAAAGCCTGACCACTGGTCACTAGCTTTATCAGACACCAACAGTTTGCTGTTCTGTCTCTATAGTAAAAGCTCTATTTACTTAAATGGCCTGCTACAGTGACAACCAATTAAAATTTAACACAAGGAAGTGACAATAATTGATGTGTTAGACTGCAGTGCCCTGATTCTGTCCCAATATGTTCTTTGAACGCCTGTTATCTTCACATCTTATATTGTTGATTATAATACACATCTGCTACACTCCCTCAACCCATGCACAGCCCAAAACACTGTGATAGTTTTGCCCAAGTCTTAACATTCAAAATTCCCCAACCATGACAAGTGACAATTACATTTCACCATGGGTCAGCCATGATCCGGTGCTTGCACAGGGGACCTTAACCTTTACCTTTTTGCATACAGAGAGCCTGTCACCAGAAACACATGGATTCAAAGTCACAGTCAAACTAGTTTCACTCCAATTTAAAGGCTTCATGATGTGAAAGGGAACACTGAAACAATTCAGCTGAATAGGCCATGCTACAGCTTCAAAAAGGGGCATCCATTTTCCTTAATGGATCAACGATATGAAAGATTTAGTAGTGTGATAAAACAGCTTATAACTCTGTTAATAATTAGCCATACATTATGCTTCAGCAATAATCAAATTATATCGTTAATGGCTCTATGGCATTACATTCTGCATAATACAATGTTCAACATGGCCTGTTAATATTTAAACTCCACATTTACTTCCTGCTGACTGTTAATGCAAGCTGCAAGACTCTTGTTAAATTACTTTGCAAAGAGCCACCATGTACTATTTTTTTTAAAAAAATTAAAAAAAACTTTGAAGGCTAGTAAGGGGCTCTGGCACAGTGGTAGGGTATCTTCCTTGCATGCAGAGGGTCCCAGATGAAATGGTATCACAACCAGTTTTTAAAAGATCAGGTATTAGGTGATGTGACAGACCTCTACCTGAAACCTTTAGGAGTTGCTGCTAGTCAGAGTAGACAATATAGACCTTAGTAGAAAAGGGCAAGAGTCCAGTAGCACCTTAAAGACTAACAAAAATATTTTCTGGTAGGGTATGAGCTTTCGTGAGCCACAGCTCACTTCTTCAGATACCTGAAAGCTCATACCCTACCAGAAAATATTTTTGTTAGTCTTTAAGGTGCTACTGGACTCTTGCCCTTTTCTACTACTGCAGACAGACTAACATGGCTACCCACTGTGAATATAGACCTTGACAGACCAATGGTCTGACTCAATTCAAAGCATTTTTGTGTGGTTATTGACCACAGAATTGGCTCTTAACTTGGGATGCAAACACCAATTTCATTGGGTTTTTGCAGTGTGGTTTTGAAAGGGGTAGCCATATTAGATCAGTGAACACGGCACAATGCTTTTCATTGCTGGGAAACCCATGCTGGTAAACATTACACGATTCGCTTGGCAACCCCACCAGACTACCCTAACACTAGACATGGACTTCAAAAACATTTTAGAAAAATACATAATGTCACTTTTTCGTATGTAGCTATTTGTGAGCTCACAAAAATATGTATAAAGTATCACAACCCTCAGTCTAAGTAAAAAAAAATCCTAAAAAGAACCTCTTAACTCACCTGAAAGCCCAGTGACAGTTTTGCAACTCTTTTAAAAAGCAGACAGGATTTCCTGCTCATCTGAGTATAGGGATGGCCGCTGGACATGTGTGTGTGTGTGTGTGTGTGTGTGTGTGTGTGTGTGTGTGTGTGTGTCATGTATTTTTGGTCATGTATTTTTAAAATATTAATTTATTTACTTTAAATATTTCTATACTGTTTATTTACTTTAAATATTTCTATGTTACTGTAAACCATCTTGAGTCCCACTCAAGATGGTTTACATTTAAAATAAGACAACAATACAAAATAATTAAAAACAAGCCACTGAATATAAATAGCATACAAATTATCCATAAACAGCAGATCTCAGACCAGAAGCAGACCAATTTAAAATGCTGGTGAGATAAAACTCCTCATTAAAACATGTTTCGGCCTGGCACCTAAAGGACAGCAAAGCAGATGCCAGTGCCAGATGAGAGGCAGCGTGGTGTAGTGGTTAAAGTGTTGGACTAGGAGCTGGACAAACCCAGGTTTGAATCCCCACTCGGCCATGGAAGTTTGCTGGGTGACCTTGGGCCAGTCACACACTCTAACTTACCCCACAGGGTTGTTGTGAGGATAACATATAGGAGAATGATGTAAGCTGCTTTGGGATCCCACTGAAGAGAACAGCAGGATATAAATAAAGTAAATAAATAAATGCCAGGTGAGCCTCAATGGGAAGGGCATTCCAAAGATGAGATGCCACCATAAAGAAGAAGAGTTGGTTTTTATATGCCCACATATATCTCTACCACTTAGGGAAGAATCAGACCGGCTTATAATCACCGTCCCTTCCCCTCCCAACAACAGACACCCTGTGAGGTAGGTGGAGCTGAGAGAGCTGTGACTAGCCCAAGGTCTCCCAGCTGGTTTCATGTGGACGAGTGGGGAAACAAACCCAGTTCACCAGGTTAGCCTCAACCGCTCTTGTGGAGGAGTGGGGAATCAAACCCGGTTCTCCAGATCAGACTCCACCGCTCCAAACTACCACTCTTAACCACTACACCATGCTGGCTCACAAAGATGAGATGTCCTGTCCTTAGTCGCCATCCAGAAGATCTTAACCAGTGGGCTGGATAGAATGGTAGAAGGTGTTCCTTCAGGTACCCTGGCCCCTAAAACTTTATTAGGTCTGCAAAACAAAATCCTTTGATTACCAAGAAATTTAGTGAATTGCTATTGCCAAAACAATGACTTGGATCATAAACCTGGCCTTTGTCCATTGCGGAGGTGATCATTCGCTATCCTAGCAGTGTGTTCCTGGGACACTAGGAACCTCGACTCAAGCCAGGCCAATGTCTTTTAATGAGCTCAAAGTGCCTAGTGCAGAAGGAACGGGTTCTGCAACAGGAGAAGGAAGTGCAAGAGGAAAGCAAAATGTAGCATCCAAGCCAATAAAGTTATATATTTATTAAAAAAAATTATAATCTTTAATAATGTGAGGTAAATGTTTATGGAAATGCAAATGCACAGTTTGTCTCTCTGGCTTTTATCTTGGAACATCCTGAATTTAGAGCACACTCAATTAAACAATAGAAATCTAGAACACAAAGATACTGTTAAAGTGCCGTCAAGTCAGACCCAGCTTATTGGTGACACTGGACGTTTTCAAGGAATGATACATTCAGAGATGGTTTGCCATTGTCTGTGTCGAAACCCTAGACTTCCTTGGCAGTCTCCCATCCAAATACTAACCAGAGCTGACCCTGCTTAGCTTTGTTCATTCTTTATTATTACAGTCCATGACCAGTAGGAAACATTAAATATAGAAATAAAAATTTATATACAAATGATCTTGATAGACACAGATAGACACAGATAGTCCTAATAGACACCAGCTAAAACTGCACATATCTGTCAACAATTTAACACTTCGATGTTCTTCAGGGCAAATACTAGAGATTTCCAGTCATCTCTGCCACTCTTCAGGATTAGCTTAATTTCTGAGATCCAATGAGATTGGGCTGGCCTGGGCCATCCAGACTATGTCATAGAAGACCATATGAAATATTAAGAAAATAAGAAACAACTGTTTCTAAAGGCAGAGTATAAACAGCCCACTTATACAGTGAACGTTTTGGCTTCATGAAATCTTCACTCATATTTCAACTTGGTCAAACAGGCGGTTTAATTGACAATATTTGTCCAGTCAGTTTATTGAAGCTGTGTAAAAACCTATCTCAACAGGAAGGTCATTCCATTGCACTGGGGCCACTGCAGATAAGGATCTTCTCCTAGTTGGAGGAGTTCTACTACAACAATGTAGGGGTATAGGAAGCAAGGCCTGATCTCCAGCAAAGGCAGTGGATGCCACTTACAGGAAAAGGCAACCCCTGTCCTCTGAATATCTGTAAAGGTTAACCAGCAACTGGAATGTCACGTATGGAAGCAAAAAGGCAGCCTCAGTAATTGCTAAATAATTGGATATGCTCAGCCCTCCCTACATTCATGAGTTTTTGACCAACTGGAGCTTCCAAGATGCCTTCAAGGGCAGCCCCAGAGACAGTGCTACATTCAGCCCCGGAAGATATAAAAGCTTAGATCAAAATGGTAAAGTCACTTGTTTTCTGGAAAAGGAGAGCAGCCTATACAACAGGTAGCACATAACCCAGACCACCACTGTGGCCTGATTATCCTAGGCTCCAAATCGCCTCAGACAGGGTTAACGTCCAAGGTTCTGAGGTGTTCTCCCAGCAACACCTCTTGTTTTGTCTGGATGCGTTTTTAATCTCTCAGTGCAACAGGAGGCAAGACGGAAGCAACCCCTCCCAACTATTCACCCACTCTTCATATACCCAATGTCACTTGCTGTAAACAGCACAACCAGTATGCTGCACTACAAAGGGGCAGGAGAACAAGAGGATAAGTCAGGAAAGCATCTGGAAATGCTTCTTGCCAACGTGATATGAGATTTAAAAGGTATGCATTCAGACATTCCAGTGTCCAGGTTGCACACTGGCCAATACTTAAGACATCTTTAACATGCAAAACTCAATTATGCGATGAACACATGAAGCTGCCTTATACTGAATCAGACCCTTGGCCCATCAAGGTCAATACTGTCTACTCAGGCCGGCAGCAGCTCTCCAGGGTCTCAGGCAAAGGTCTTTCACATCATCTACTTGCCTAGTCCCTTTAACTGGAGATGCCGGGGATTGAACCTGGGACCTTCTGCATGCCAAGCAGATGCTCTACCACTGAGCCACGGCCCCTCCTCTCTTCACTTATCAATGTAGACAAATCCTAAACAACAAATAGACAACTTCATAGTAGACAATTCCTAAACAACAAGCGCCAACTTGTTATTGTTAGCAAACACCTTCCAACAATAACACCAGTAACACCAATAGCACTGAACTATGGAGGCCACCCTCACAACAGTTTTAAGTACTCATCCCAGCACTCCACTGCTGCTGCTATTACTATTGCCATGCTCCCCACCACGGGCAATGCTTGTGCAAGCTCCAAACTGGCAGTAAAGATAGAGCCATGCACACAAGACCCATAAAACAGGACCACAGAGGTTATGTGCATCGTCCTATTTGTCTGCCTTTTCAAGAGGCAGAGCCCAGGCTGGAAGGAAGAACAAGCCACCGATGCCGTTCACATCAAGCAATGCAGGGGCATGGAGAATGCACGCGCAGTAGCTGTTGCCACAGAGTTGCCAGAGAGGAACAGCTGCTCAACACAGGCAACCAGAAGAATACTGAATTTATAAGACTGTGACGGCCGACAGCAGTGACCCTCATGCAACTAGACAGCATCAGAGTAATTTATTTCATGACATTTCCATCATGAGCACTGGTTTGCAGTATGTGGAGGCTAGCAGTGGAGAACATTTCTTTGCGCTGAGCCAAGACACTGGCAATGATGCTTTGTCTGCACCTGCAGAGAAGTAAAGGAAGGCTGCTTTAATACAGTGTGATTATACTACCTGGCTCCTGGGCAAAGTTTGCATGTCTAGTGGTAAGAGTCACATATTGACTACCGTTCAATGACCAGTTCTCAGATTATGAGGCTGGCCTCCTTACAGGGAGCACAGATGGTGGTGGTGGGTGGGAGGGAATCTCTCTTTTCCCTTCCGTGAGTCCTAACAGAACCAGCAGGCAAACACACAAAACACCCATCCCTATTAATATAACAGACAGTTGCGTATTCCTCCACCTTGCATTTGTAATCTTTTGCATCCCTGGGGATCCCTATCGCTCCACTGGGACCTTAAACCGTAGTGACAGGACATATGGCCAGCCTACTACTTCCTTTTATTGCTTGCCCCTGGGGTAAGGACAGAAGTGAACTCTCCCAGGCAAGCCATCTGTCTTTGTTTTCTCTTGGCTACCTTAGAAGAAGCTTAAATAACAGTTTTCTTATGACAGCCCCAATTTAATAGAATTTGTGAGGCTACCTTAATCTCTCGTTTAGTGTCTTCACGAATACAGCTATCGAGTGACTGGTGACCGGCAATGAAAGAGCTAGCTGGTTACTAAGGAGGAATCCATTTTTGAAAATAAGCTGTCCCACATTCCCCATAAGCCTCTTTGCCTGCCTGCTTTTTTAGCTTCCCTGTATCATTATATCCCTGCCTATCTGACTCCAATTCTCCAGTTTCCCACTTCTCTCTTGGTCTCCACTGCCCCTCTGGACCCTATGAATGGCATTTTTCAAAGTTTAGGTTCATTTATTAACCCACCTTTCCACCCAAAAGGAGCTCAAGGTGGTGTACAAAATTAAAAGTCATATAAAAAGATGTTATGAAAGCCTCCACACACCAGTGAAAAGACTAGATAGTATAAGACAAGAGGAAGCCACAAAGCAACCAACAAGTACTGTCCCTAATTTGTTCAATTTAAAGGCATTCCAGGCAAGAAACGTCTTTAATTCAGTCCAGAAGGCTGGAAGGAATGATGTGTCCTTCTTACTTCCTGGGGGAGTTCCATATACTTCCTGGGGGAGTTCCATAATCTGGAGGGGGTTGCTGGAAAAGGCCCTCTTGACTGGCCCAGACCAATCTGATGTCAGCTAAGGCCACTTTCCTCAGAGCAGTACAATGTGTAGATCACAGAACCTCAGTAGGCTGGAAATGTCTCCCCACTTCCCTTAGCCCCCTGCCTCCTCCGCCACTCTTTTCCTCAGATGCCCATATTCCCTGCCAAATGTCCCTCACTGTTCAAGAGTTGCCTAAGACTTTTGTGGCAAGTGGTCGATTCATTCATGACACTTTATTGGCTCATGGCAACAGCTATGCTGCCTGAATTCAAATTCTTGCATTATGAAACCCACACAATACATAATCCCATCAAAACATACACTCTGTGGAGTTTGGATTGGTTTACAGAACAGCTTAGTCTAAAAAGTGTGCTCCAGCAGATCCACGTTGCTCTTTGGGAACTAGATTCTAATGCAACAATTTACATTTTGTTGGGATAAAATACACAGCATTCAGCAATCATAGCTCAGTAGCCAAGCACAAACTGCATGCAAGTGGTCCCAAAGAGACCCTCCACACACACACGGTTACAGGACATTAAGCAGTAAGGCTGGAAAAGATCCTAAAAACCAGGAGAGCTTAGGTCAGCCACAGTAGCTCACAGTGACTTCAATGGGCCACTACAACAACATTAAAAGAAGCACGGATTTGGAAGGGGCCATACTGGCCATAGACCAACACCCCGCTCAGTGCAGGATCAGCCTAGAGGATCCCTGACAAGTGTTCGTTCAGCCTCTGCTTGAAGACTGCCAGTGAGGGGGAGCTCATCACCTCCCTAGGCAGCCAAACCCATGGCTGAACTACTTACTTAAAAAAATATATCCTACTGTCCTGCCGGTACCTTTCCACCTGTAATTTATACCCATTATTGCGAGTTCTATCCTCCGCTGCCACCAGGAACAGCTCCCTGCCCTCCTAAGTGACAGCCCCTCAAACCATGTCCCCCATCAACCTCCTCTCAACTGAACATTCTCAAGTCACTCAGTCTTTCCTCAAGGGCATGGGGGGGGGATTTGTATTCATCCAGTGCAGCCAAGTGCCTCTCAACAAGCCTCTCTATCCATGTCAACCAGCAGCCCAGACGCCATGCCTTGCCTACTACCATCTCTAGATGGGCATCTTCTCTTCTTCAGGGGAAAAACTGAGGCAAAATAGGCATGGAACCTTTCTGGTTTCTCGCGGCCCTCTGCCAGTGTTTCTCCATTTTACCCTACAGTGGGCCTATGGCCTTTTTTTACCTTGCATTGCTCCTCACATACCTGAAGAAGCTTTTCTTACTGTATGTAGTGAGTCTACCTGGCCAGCCTCCGCTTACTCTCTGCTTTGCCCTCTCTGATGACTGATCTATAGAGGCTAGCAACCCACAGATACTCTTCTTTAGAGATATGTATTTCCCTCCATTTTCTTTTTCTTCCTTAGCCCATCAGAGAGTTCTCTGTTCATCCACATTGGCTTCTTGGTCCCACTACCAGGTTTCTGTCCTGCTGGAATCAGGGTGGATAAAAACCAATTTAAGAAAAAAATTAAAAATGGATTTTTTAAATTTAAATCGGATTTTTTAATAAGTTTTTTTTAAAATAAAATGCTTTTTGAGGAAAAAGCTATTCTATTTAAGATACATTATAGTCCAAAGTTTATTCATCATGAAATAAGGATTCATTTTATGAGGCTTTATATTTATGCAATGTTTAAATTTTTTGATAAATGAATTCCATTAATCCATTCACAATGTCCTGCTCTTCCATAAGTTTCTGTAAAATTATTTTGGGCAATTTTGCAGTTCTCAGAACTGTGAATTTATGTCTGCAGAGATGCCTCTTCTTCACGGCACAAACATTATAAAATAAACATACAGAGTTGAGAAAAAGCCCTTAATCCCATTGCTCCTTTGCAAATCTATGTACACAGAATCAACCCCTTACCTCTTAAGTGCTGTTACACTCAGAGGAGTATCAACTATGTCAATGAAAGGTTAACATTTTCACATAGGATGATCATGTAGTCAATCTACACATTCAATATGTATCCCAGGGCTTAAAGTGAAATCCACAAGCTAATCAATGAAACTGTCAAGCATGTGCACTGCTCACTGACATTCAAAGAGGTCATTAATCTTAACTGATACTGGGGAGGGGGTTACATTTCAATCTACACAGGGTGATCTGCCATTTAAAAATATAAGAAAACATCATCATGAAGTGTAAAAATGTGATACTTAAGTTACTTTTGCAGGTCCTGCAGCCATCAAGCAAATGAAAAACTGGCCGGAACCTATGGTCATACAAAGCCTCTGGTCACTCTTCTACTACTTATTCCACAATATTGACAATCTAAAGATGAATACCACTTAGTTAAGAAGGGTTCTTTGTGTTTCTAGATCAATAATGGAAAGAAGACCGGTGCGCTCACATGAGTGGCAAAATAAATGTTTCTGGGTGATGACGGCCTTTCTGCTCAGATTTATAATAACGTTTGCTATTTTATGGCCTGGATATAAGCCCAATGGATCTCACGAGGAACAGACATTCAGCACCAGACAACTGAATCCATGAGCAACCAAATGGCTGAAGCACCAGATACCTCCAATTGGGAAGAAACTAGCCAAGATGTACTTGGCTATATACCAAAGCAACTTTGATATA
Organism: Euleptes europaea; assembly: GCF_029931775.1. NCBI lineage: Eukaryota > Metazoa > Chordata > Lepidosauria > Squamata > Sphaerodactylidae > Euleptes > Euleptes europaea. The sequence continues at coordinate 28,028,504 of NC_079316.1, read as the reverse complement.
TAAAATGTATGCTCAAAGCTCTTCTTGTCCTGCCTCTTCATCGGTCTCCATGACTTTTTCCTATACTAATCCAAAGCAACTTTGATATTATATAAAATGTATGCTCAAAAAAGGAGGGGTGTCTTTGTATCAGCTGTGAGAACACGAGACTTTGAGTGCTGGTTTGCTGCTCTGAAAATGGAGATAATGAAATGTATAGCGCAAGCTGATTTAAACCTGCTTTAAGTGTTTTTCACCAAGCCACCACACAACACCAGCGTAAGAGCAGTGGACTCTAATCTGGTGGACAGGGTTGGTTTCCCCACTCCTACACATGAAGCCAGCTGGGTGACCTTGAACTAGTCACAGCTCTCTCAGTCTCACCTACCTCACAAGGTGCCTGTTGCGGGAAGAGGATGGGAAGGAGATTGTAAACTGGTTTGATTCTCCTTAAAAGGTAGAGAAAATTGGCATATAAAAAAAAACCAACTCTTTCTTCTATCTTGAGCTAACGTATATGAAGTGCTAACAGTGCACTCCTATGCAGAGTTACTCTAGTCTAAGCCAATTGAAATGAATGGGTTTAGACTGCCGTAACTCTCTTTAGGACTGTAGTGCATACACATGCTTACTACCACCACCACATTGTAGACAGGTAATAAGAACAGTGGACCAAAGTTGATGCATTTTGTAAAGCCACCAAGGTGAGATTAGACACAGGAACACACACACCTATCTTAGTCAATAATTCTTATTCAAGCTTAAATGCTTAAAGACTGTGAACAGCCATCAGCCATAATGAATGCAGGACTCCTCTTCATGTTAAAATGCCTCAAGAGAGAAGTGGATTAACAGAATGGAATACACTATCACCCCCTTGGGCCACTGGATATTTGTTGCAAACAATCTAAGTTTATTGGCAATTTTGTAGACCTTTTTATTCTCCCCAAGGCCCATCCCCTGAGCCACCTCTTACAATAGAAGGGCCTAGAAACGTGCATGTCCTATAGCTTATTGATCAGTGCTCCGCAAAGTAAATATTGTATAAATATAGCTGAGTGGTACCGATATCTAACAAATGCCATCTTTAATCACATTATTTGTATCCCACAGTCTCCCTCCCTTCCCAGTTGGCCATTTATGTAAAAAACTATTCCATCACTCCGTGCTTGGATAACTTTCTACTATTACAGCCATTGTGGTTAAACCCATTGATATTCCTAGGAGACAGTACTCTTCCATACATGTGTGTGCACGCACGCACTTCCAACTTAGGTATATTTGGACCACAGTCGTCTTGGAACGTAGGCCTCAAAGGGGTGAAAGGACAGAGGCATTTTCTCTATTTCCTAGGCAACCTCTCAAGCTGAGTCGGCATTGTTCACATAATGACTCCTCCATGGTTAGACCCAGGGCCACCAGCAAATGCCATTTTTACAGAAAATGAGTAATGTGAAAAATGTGAAACGCTCTTTAATCAACCCCATCATTCTTCTTCCGTTTCATTTGTATTCTCTTGCCAAATCTCACTGTTGTTCTGCGGTACGTCCCATCTGTTTGACAGCGGATACATTCCCACTGGTTTCAACAAAGGGAATTTGGGCAGCATAAAAGCGAAGGAGTTAGAACCTGAGAAATCTTGAACCATTATTGCTCCTTTTGAACTCGGAGCATACAGTTCATTATTGAGATGGCTTTAACAAGATTCTTAGAAAAGTTCTGCAATTCCCAGACCTTCCTTCTTCAGAAGACAAAGTGAACTTTTGCATATGAAAAGCCAACTGGTGGAGGGGAGAGACTGGGAGCCTAATTGAGATATTCCAGTTTTGACCTAGTTCATAAAGAAAAGTGAAATAAAAACGATAAACATGCCGGTCAGCCCATACCACTTTTATTATATGCGGATGATGCAGTTTTGTTGGCGACATCAGAAGTGGGGCTGAGGTCCACTATCAATCTCTTCTTGGAATATTGTGATCAAGAAGCACTCACTGTGAATTACGCCAAGTCAAAGGTGCTTCGCTTTTCTGCCACCAAGAGAAGAGGCTCCCAGTTTTTCAAGGTCAAAAATGGACAACTCGAATGGGTTTCTACCTTCCGCTACTTGGGCATTGTCTTCAGTTACAACCTATCTTGGTCTGCCCATCTGGACCATGTGAAGAAGACAGCAAGATGCACCACTGTAATGGTAGAGAGGTTTTTTCAAAGCAAGGGGGCCAAGCACGTCTGCCATTGATGTCTTCAACGCGAAGGTGATTTCCCAGATTCTGTATGGAGCAGACATTTGGATTTCCGGTGTGGATGAGAAGCTAGACTGCCTTTTGAACAATTTTCTCAGGAGAATTACTGGAACTCCAAGGTGTGTTGCTGGGCCTGCCCTCCGTATGGAATTGGCCCAACCCTCGCTTGAGGCACGTGCGTGGGGGAGAGCAATTAAGCTTAGGTTTAAGTTGCCTGACGACTATCTCCCATCCCAGGCGGGGTTTCTCCATTTACTCTTAAGGACCCGGCCCCCAACCCCCGGCTGAATCTGTTAGCGGAAAAACTAAAAGTACTGGGACTCCCAATCTCTACTCCCTCTGACAATCTGGTTCCATCTCATTTAGCGGCAATCTTGAAGAGACTGAAGGAGTTAGATTGGGCCAGTACGGTTGGGAGGGCCAGAAGTACTTGCTCCGGTCTGGTCTTGGGACTCCCCCCACCAGAGAAGCTTCCAGAGTTCCACTCTACGGTTTCAATCTTCTCACATCGTCGGGCTCTCCTTTTAGCTCGTTTAAATGCCTTTCCATCCATGGTCATGTTGGGCAGATATACCGGGATACCTTTTCTGGACCGTCTCTGCCCATGTAACACGGGCAAAATTGAAACGTTGGACCATTTGATGCTCCGCTGTCCTTGCTGGTCTCAAGATAGAGATTCTCTTATTGCTCCAATCCTCACCAGCTTCAACCTCCCTCTACATGCCTGGGTGTTGCCTTTTTTGCTTGGCGACTGAACTAATGGTGCAGCCACATTGAATGTTGTCCACTTTTTGGCTGATCTTAAGAAGAAAGAACTCTCAAAGCCTACCTCTGGCAACTTTTAGTCAGTTCGCTCCGCCCCCAGTTTATTTTAGTTAGGGATTTTACTTATTGGGCTGACGCCTAATTTTTAGATTGTATTATACTATGTATTAACTTAAGATTGTATTATACTATGTATTATGCTTCCCATCCTCCCTCATCTTCCCCTCCCTTCCTTTCTTCCTCCCTTGGTCCAAGACTGTGGTCATAGACCTAATAATAAATTTAAAAATAATAATGAACACATCAACCACTAGATGTATTTTTTCTCTTTATCATCTATCTCCACTATAGAGTCTCATCTTTGCATTCAGTGTTAGCATTTCTTTTACTATAAAATGGAACCTTGGCTTTCCTGTGAAGGTTCCTTCTACACTGAGGGAGGAGTACATCTTCATCAGCGGGTTTTGTTGTTCCTATGCTCAGGGAGGCAGGATCCAAAAAACCTTTGCTTCCTGTCACATGTGCTAGGACTGCCCTCTGATATCCAGTTTGAGGACTTCTATAGCAGAATTTTTAAAAACAGACATATGTGCAGCCAAAAGAACAAGCAGCAGCCACTGCAAAAAACACAGCTTAAAACCAAGAATTAGTAACAAGTAGAACATGAAAATACTTTATTCTAATTCCCCTTATTTATTATTCCTATATATAACATATTGTTTTCCCATTTTTAATGGTTTTTTTAAATTCAGCTTTATCTGGACCCTTGACATTCTTCATCTTGATCCATTCTTCACCCTGGGCGGGCAAGAGGTACTCCTCCCTCAGTGTAGAAGGAAACTTCACAAGGAAGCCAAGGTTTCGTTCTCACACTGAGTTCGGAGTACATCTTCATCAGCGGGATCTTCAAAAGCTGACGTTCACTGGGAGGGACTCTTCATTGATCATTTGATACAACATTCTGGAGGACTCTCATGCTGAATGCCGCGTCGGATGAAAAATAGGCATTTATCTTGTAGTGTCTTATGAACGTAGAAGGGCTTGACCAGGTCGCAGCCTTACAGATTTCTTCCACGGATGCATGGCCATCAAATGCTGCTGAAATAGCGGCGCTGCGGACTGAGTGAGTGGTAATTCCTAACAGCACTGGTATGTTGCTAAGCTGATAGCACAGCTGGATACACTGTTTGATGCACTTGCTGATAGCTGCCTTTGACATTTTGCAACCTTTATTGGGTGATGAAATAGAAATGAATAAAGACTCCAAGCGCCGGAAAGGTTCCGTCCTTCTCAAAAAGATGCGTAAAGCTCTTTTCACGTCTAGAGTGTGCCAGTTCTTCTCCTTTGGATGAGAAGGGCGAGGGTAAAAGGATGGAAGATGGAGTTCCTGTTGTCTACGGAACTTAGAATTTACCTTCGGGATAAAGGCTGGATCTGGATGTAGTACTACTTTATCCGCGTGGAAGACGCAGAGGCTTTTTCTAGATGACAAAGCCGCCAGTTCCGACGCCCTTCTAGCTGATGTAACAGCCGTGAGGAAGAGAACTTTAATCCTAAGGTGACCCAGGGAAGCCTCCCGTAAGGGTTCAAATGGGTGTCGAGTCAGAGCCTGGAGTACCACATGAAGTCTCCAAGTCAGAAATCTATGAATTGTCGGAGGAGAGATGGCCGAGGCTCCTTTCAAGAAAGTGACTATTTGGGGATGCCTTGACGTTGGGTATGAAATAGAAACGTCACCTGTCGTTTGAGAGTAGATGCCTTCAGTCCTTGAGCTAATCCCTCCTGGAGAAAGTCAAGCAAGTTGCCAGTGGAAATGGTCACTGGATCAGTATGTTTTCTCCCGCACCATCTAGCGAAGGCCTTCCAGGAAAAATCGTATATGTGCCTGGAGGATTGTTTCCTGGCTTCCAACATGGTGTCGACGACCTCTGAGGTATAGCCCGTCTCTAGCAACCTAGAATCGCCCCCCAGCCTTCCAAGCTGGCATCGGTGAAAATCTGGATCATGGAGATTGGGAGATAGTTCTGGCCCTTGGCTAGGTTGTGGGACCTGGTCCACCACCTTAAGCTGTCCTTCACTTGTCTCGGAATGGTGAGGTGTGGGTTCCTCTTTTGAGTTATCTGCAGTTGAAGTGGCTTGAGAAACCATTGCAGGTCCCTCATGTGGAGGCGAGCCCATGGCACAATCGCTATGCATGCCACCATTTCCCCCTGCAGTCTGACTATGGACGACAGGCCAGAGGATTTGGAAAGAATCACTGTCCTTGTCAACTTGACAATGGAGAAAATCTTGTCTGGCGGAAGGAAGACTGCATTCTGGTTCATGTCTATGAACACCCCCAGGTGATGGATGAACTGGGACGGAGAGAGGGTGCTCTTGATCCGGTTTACCAGGAAACTGTGGAGTTCTAGAGCCCAGAGGATGATCGTGTGCTGTAAGGACAGTTGTTCTGAAGGAGCGCTCACCAGGATATCATCTAAATATGGGAAGACGAGGATCCCTACCTCTCTCAGGTGAGCCACAGTCACCAGGACCTGGGTAAAGACCCTCGAGGCTGATGAGAGACCAAACGGGAGGGCCCGAAACTGATAGTGATCGAGGTTGTACGCAAAGCGGAGAAACCTTAGGTTCTCGGGGTAGATGGGGATGTGTAAATACGCTTCCGTCAGGTCTAGCGACGTCAGAAACGCTTGGGGACGGAGTGCCTCTATGATGGACCTGAGTGTCTCCATCCTGAAATGTTTGAGCTGGATAAATTTGTTGACATGCTTTAGATTTAGGATTGTGCCAATCTCCGTTTCTCTTCGGCACCGTTCTGTCTGGGGGACTGGTTCGATTGCCCTGATTTGAAGCAGGTGGTCTATGGCTGCTTGATTGTGGGCTATCTTGTCCGGTTTGGAAGAGGAGGGGGAGAGAAAGAAGCGGTTTGGGGGGGGGGGATTTGCGTAGTTCTAGGCTGTATCCCTCATGAATAATCTTCTGCAACCAAGTGTCTGGGTGAAGGGAGTCCCAGGTATTGGCAAAAAGCTGAAGTCTTTCCCCCCCCCCCCCCACCGGACTGTCCCAGCAGTCATTGTTTCCCAGATTTCTCACTAAATCTGTTGGACTTGTCCAAGTGTTGTTGTGGCTGGAATCCCTTGTTAAACCTGGGCCCCTTGTGAAAGGATTCCCTTCCAGAATTCCAGTTGTTCCGTTGTCCGCTCTGCCCCTTGCCAGAGTGTGAGAGGTTCGGAAGGGACGAAAGGAAGAAGAGTAAGAGGTCTTACCTTATTTGGCAAGGCCTTTGTCTTGTCTTTTGTCTCGACTAGTATGTCCTCTAGTTTAGAGCCGAAGAACTGATCACCCTCAAATGGGTATCCCAACAGGATGAGTTTGGAGCCAAAGTCAGCTGACCAGGACTAGAGCCAAAGTGCCCTCCTAGAAATAGAGGAAACTGCCAGTGCCCTGGCCGACATAGTCATGGAATCAAGAGTGGCGTCCGCCATAAAATTTACTGCTTTCAGAACTCTGCTAAGACCACTCAGAACCCTTTTATTGTCTTGTGGAGTCAGGTCAATTATTTTTCTGATCCACATGATGGATGCCCGAGCCACCAATGCTGCTGTAGCCGATGCTTGTATGGATACTGCCGAAGTCTCATGGGCCTTTTTGATAGCATAATCAGCTTTTCTATCTAGAGGGCCCCTGATGTTGCCAGCCCCATCCTCAGAAAGTAAGCCGGTGGATTGCAGAGCGGCGACTGGTGCTTCAACTAAGGAAACCTGAAGGAGGTTAGAAGCTCGGGACTCTAGATTATACATTCTTCTAACAGCAGTGGGGAGCTGTCTGTTAGAGAGAGGCTTCTCCCATTCATTTTTGAGAAGGTCCTCAAAGTATTCAGGAAAAGGCACAGCCCGGGTGTGGGTCCTCAGTCTGGTGAAGAATTCCTTCATGCCCCTAAACTTAGCCTTACTTTTGGAAGCCTCTGAGTCCTCATCCTCATGAAGATCTAAGGCTGCCAACACCTTGCTCAGGAACGCCTGATAATCTTCCCCGGCAAATAACCGGGATTGTTGTTCCTGATTCTGAGTCTCCTCCCCATCCTTGTCTTTCCCTGAGGAGAACTCGCCCTCTTCTCTAACGCTAGAAGTGGGAGAAGGGGACCTGTTCCTGCTGGAAGAGGACAGTGGTGCCTTCCTTGCTGCCTTAGTTGGCCAGGCAGGCGTGTGTCGCTGGAGCATTCCCCACGTTCTGACTCAGAGTGGATGGAAGCCTGGAACCCGGGGATGAGGCTCTGGATCTTATGACGTCCCCACAAGAATGGTCGCTAATTTGGGCAAACTCCTCTCTTAATGCCTGCCGCATTAAATTTATCAGACTTAAGTTGCCCTCCCCCACTTCCGCAATTACAAAAATGAACGTTTTCAACATTACCCGGGGTAGTCCCAGTCGCATGAACTCCAGAGGAGCCGGCATCACTGGGATCAAGTTCGCCCTGGTAACCTCTAGAGGCCGAACGGGGAGTTGCAACGGCCATCTTGTCCGTGCGCGTCTTTTTCACGCCGTTTTGAACGTCTCCTGGCTGGAGGCTCCATTTTTGTGCCACCTCCTGCAAATCAGGCCGATTCGCCCGTTTTTCCCCTTCGCGGCTCTTGGACGTCGCTAGGGAAAGATGTCTGGGGCAGGGGTAGTCCTTCAACTTGTTCCTCGTCTCCTGACATTAATTCCTCTGAAGCCCTATCTCCACTCTCAGACATATTGTAAATGGAGGAGGGGGAGGGGAGGGGGAGACAGAGGCAAAGACAAGGGAAAACAGTAGATACAAGAGGAAAAGGCTGCTGGGTGCACACAGACCAAGATTAGGACTAAGAAAAAACACAGAAATAAAGTTAGACAGGAATAATTATTAAAGTGCAAAGGCTATGAAAGAAGGTTTGCTACAGAGCTAACCACAAATGCTGCTTCTCCCTCTAAGGCAGGAAGAGAACTGGATATCAGAGGGCGGTCCTAGCACATGTGACAGGAAGCAAAGGTTTTTTGGATCCTGCCTCCCTGAGCATAGGAACAACAAAACCCGCTGATGAAGATGTACTCCAAACTCAGTGGGAGAAAGCTATGTTTCCATAGTTACTCTCCACAATTCAAGAAATGGCATCCATCGAGGGATTTTTATCTTTATGCAATTTGCAATGACTCACAACTGATATAAACAGAACTGAACTATGCGCCAGAAAGTGATTATTTGAAGTAGTTTTGAACGAGGCAACAGAATGAATGAAACAGAACATGTAGGCATCTGACCAATAAAAGATTGATGTATTTCCTGGAAAACAATGTGTTACCTTAAGAATTTTAAAGTTGACTGCAATTCTAAACAGACTTGCTTACTTCAAGGAAGCATGCTTTAGAACTTGGCTCCACCTAAAGAACTTATTTCAACTGTCCAAATAAAAGGGTTTTTAAAAATATCTGAAATGGTACTACTGGATCCAGTGGTCTCTCCACAGCAGTTCAGCAGCCTACAAATTAGATATACTAAGTTCTCCACCCTTTGTTTCTGCAGTCCCCTCCCTTTCCCCACCTAATTATCTGACAAAGTAGTGACAATTTGTGCCACAAAATCAATTGCAATCCCAAAAAACTTTCAGGGTTCTCACTAAAGCTAGATATTTTGGATAATTTAATTCCATACCACATCGTGAAATGAAATGGCTTTGTCTAGCAGAGGGGAAAGAATTAATGATTTAATTGGAGTACAAAGCGTCCATGCCAAAAATGCTCTCCGATCCAACCCACAGCCGCTCCTGCAACTAAAAACGGTTGGGTTCTGCACCTCGCCACAAAGCCAGGAACCCCACAACCACCCACAACTCCCAACTACATTTGAAAACCCTGCAACGCTCATTTTGCACAACAGGGTATGGGGGTGGGGGGAAGACCACCAACAAAAGTTGGATACCTGATTGCCATACAAGCGCTTCAGGAGACTGCACCGGCTGAGCTCAAAAGCCTTGCAAAGACTGTTGACACAGGAACCTAAGGATATTGACCAGCGGCAAATGAAACTGTTGGCAAACGAGCCCTGCTTGCTGGGACCAAGACTCTGTTTTGAAAGTCAAGGAGACAGGGCCATTGCAACAGGCTGCCGGAGCCTTTAACTGTTCTCTGGAGGCAGCTTGCCAGAGCATTAAGGTGGCAGAGTGGTAAAGAGAGAAGGCCAACAGGAAAAGCAATCAGGCCCTCTTCAAAGAGTCACCTTTTGTTCTGACTTTCCCATACATCAACTCATCTGTTTAATACATAAGTGTATATCTCAGGAGGAAAGAATTTGGAAATGTACTCTTAAGAGTCTCCTTCAGCTATCTCTAGGAAAGAGGGCAACCCTGTTACACTTAGGGACTCATCTCTTTCCGGTTTTGTTTATGTATACCTTCAGTAATAGAAATTGAAGAGCTGAGAGAGCAACTTCTCAAATATTTCATTCTTGCCTGCACTGTCAGTGGAAAGATGAAAGAATTTAACCCCCCCAAAAAAGCCTGTTTTTTTATTCCACTCCCAGCCTGATTATATACATGCTTACTTAGAACTAATTCTTATTGCATGCCATAGGTTGTACATAGGATAAACAATCAAGCTGTTAGAACTACAAAACCAATGTTCAATTAATTTTGTCTTGATTCGCATAACGAACTTTTAAAAACTTAAGCTTGCGGTCCTATACTAATCAGGACTGCTTTGCACATCACCAGTTTCTAATGTAGGAGAAAAAATGACCCCCACCAAGTGTGCATTTAGCACACAGCCTATTTTGACACACACACCTGAGAAGAGGTAACGCCCACCAAGCATGCTTGCAGTTTCCTATATATAAACAATCTCCATATAAGAAAGTGACCATGAAGCAGCTCTTCAATACATTCATGAATCTTACAAAAACGCCTGCAATCTATACACGTGTAAATGATTTCAGACTGCACCCAAATTAGTAGGATTACTCAGGAGTAATATATACTAAGCATTGATGCATAATTGCTTTTAGGGGGAGCAGCACAGTCATGAATACCACTAATACTAATAATCCTTAGCATTTTTACAGCATTTTCAAGTATTCAGTGCATTTTACGCATGCTCTTGGAATCATTTTCTTAGAAGTTAATTCCCATCTAAATCAATGGGGCTTTCTCCTAAGCAGGTAGGATTAGATCGCATGCTATCCTTATAGGGAGCTTCCAAGTTTGCAAAGTACTTTACAACACTTACCATTAACCCTGTGATGTATATAACTAATTTCTTCCATTTTGCAGGTGTAAAAACTAAGAATGAGAGCCAGTGACTTCCCATGCCACTTTATAAAGCCACACAAAAGTTGGCAAACTGCCAACTGGGCCAATTTTTGAAATGAACAGAAAGCCTTCCATTCCAGGTCAGAAAAGGTTACGAGCATCTGTGGTCACATCGCAAAAAAAGGGCTATAACAGATCGCTTAAAACAGTCAACCAACTGATTTTGTTCCATCCATCAACCCCCCAAAAGGGCTCCTGATACCTGGGCAAAGATGCACACAAGTATTTATAAAAACTGCAGATAGCAATTGACGCTTTAAGAAAAGCACAGTTCTCATACACAGAGGAGGGAATACCTCTAAGAGGACACCCCCGATCTCCCCCACACCTAGTGCAACACTCTAACCACAACCCTACCCCAGGGATCAAGGAAGATGACAGTTTCGTGGGATGCATCGCAAAGTGAGGCTCTTGCTTGGCAGTCCCTTCCCACCCACCCCCTTCCTTGCCCCCGCAACACAAAGAGAAGCCTCCAACCGCTTGAGAGGCGAGGGGCCGCCGGGGGCCGCCCCAAACGAGAAGCTGGGGGGGGGAGGGGCGCGTTTCCATGGGGGGGGGTCGAGGGGCGGAAGGGAGGAGGCGATCCCTTGTCCCCAAGAGGCCACGCGATGCCCTTTCCCCGGCCAGAGCCCGGGACCGCCCGGGGCAACCGACAGACCGCCTCGACGCGCCTCCACTTGGCCGGCCGCCCCCTCGGGGTTTGTCCAAGGGGGTTGGAAAGCTCTCGCCGCAGCCAACCCCTCCTCGCTCCATCCCTGGGAAAGGCACAACGCCCCCCCTTCCCTCCCCATCCGAAAGGTCTCGGGGCTAGGCGTGCATGCACGCGTGCACGGAGCCCAGGTGAAGCCCGGGCGCTTCTGCTCTCCCGGGAGGTCTTCAGGCGGTGCGCGCCCCCTGCTCGGACAGGGGACCGCCCCGCCGACCCCCGGGCTCGCCCACTCACCTCCCGGATCTCCCGCTCCGGAGCCGCGTCCCGGGTCCTTGCCGGCCGCCGCCTCCTCCTCCCAGGCTCGCCCGGCACCCGCTCTGCCGCCACCAGCTGCTTTCTCATTCAAACGCCCAGCCAGCCGCCCCCGACGGCGCGGCGGCCGGCTGGCAAACCCGGAGTGGAGCCCGACGGACGGGAGTGCCTCGCGCTCGCTGCAGGGCCGGGATTTGGCTCTGGAATATGAATGGGGGGGAAGTGCATCCAAAGAGTGGCAACTCCAAGGCACAACCTTCCATGAATAAATGGCCGCAGGCCATTTATTCATGGAAGGTTGTGCCTTGGAGTTGCCACTCTTTAGATGCACTTTCCCCCCATTCTTATTCTCAAAACTCAACAAACCCCATGCAGAGTTGTGCCTTGGAGTTGCCACTCTTTAGATGCACTTTCCCCCCATTCTTATTCTCAAAACTCAACAAACCCCATGCAGAGTTGTGCCTTGGAGTTGCCACTCTTTAGATGCACTTTCCCCCCATTCTTATTCTCAAAACTCAACAAACCCCATGCAGAGTTGTGCCTTGGAGTTGCCACTCTTTAGATGCACTTTCCCCCCATTCATATTCTCAAAACTCAACAAACCCCATGCAGAGTTGTGCCTTGGAGTTGCCACTCTTTAGATGCACTTTCCCCCCATTCATATTCTCAAAACTCAACAAACCCCATGCAGAGTTGTGCCTTGGAGTTGCCACTCTTTAGATGCACTTTCCCCCCATTCATATTCTCAAAACTCAACAAGCCCCATGCAGAGTTGTGCCTTGGAGTTGCCACTCTTTAGATGCACTTTCCCCCCATTCATATTCTCAAAACTCAACAAACCCCATGCAGAGTTTTGACAATTCGGATAGGGGAAATGTGCATCTAGAGAGTGGCAAATCCAACGCAAAACCTTCCATGAATAAATGTGGGAGAGCCTCGCGGGGCTAGAGGGTCCCCATCTTGCCTTTTTCTTTCAAGGAGGCCTCGACGCCTCCCTGAAAGCCGCCGCCTCTCCCGGCAAGGCTTGGCTTCTGAGCCCACGCGCAAAGCTCGAGTGGGCTTGCTCAGCGGGGCAGCGAGTGCGCTCTGAACATGCTCGGGGGTGGGGTGGGAAGGGTTGCTCGCTTACTGCTTCGCGTATTTCAGAGCCCAGTTTAACTCAGTCGAGACCGGTTCAGTCTTAAATGAAGCTCCGCACCTCGTTTTCATTTTACACACACACACAGAGAGAGAGAGAATCACAGAGTTGGAAGGGACCCCCAGGGTCATCTAGTCCAACCCCCTGCACAATGCAGGAAATTCACAACTACCCCTCCCCATATACCCAGTGACCCCTACTCCATGTGCAGAAGAGGGCCAAGATGCCCTCCCTTTCATCATTTGTTAAGGTCATAGAATCAGCATTGCTCACACATGCACATTGAGACAGCACCCTACACTATATATATTGTGCAGATATTGTCAATAGTTAATAACTCCGCAGATGAGACAGACTGCTTTATGTCTGAAGCTTACTACAGGTGACATTAAATAAAAGTCAGTAAATTAAGGGCTGGGGAAGCAAGTGGGATACCTGTGGATACCATCCAATACTGCTTTTATTTATATTTATTTACTTACAACATTCCAACCCCGCCTGTCTGCTTTCATCAGGATCACCAAGGCAGCACACAAATTTAAAACAGACATAATAAAACACATCTTCAAAACCATTGAAACTAAACAAAAACACATAATAAAAACAAAGTTTTTAAAAAACACATACAAAAGCATAACCACCACCATTAAAACACAGGGCAGGAGGGAGGGATCACTGAGTGAACATCAGAAGAAAGAAACAAACAAAAAGGCTTTACCCGCTGGCGGACGTCAGAAGCACAAGGGCACAGGTGAGCCTCTCTGGGCAGGCAGTTCCAGGGATTTGATGACACAGTGAAGGGGGCCCTCTCCCAGGTGGCCACGGGGCCTAATGTTAGAAGGTGGGGGTACCTGAAGCAGGGCCTTTGATGATAACCATAGCAATGGGGGAGTAGGTGGCCCTAGGGTTACCCACCTTCAGGTGGGGCCTGGAGATCAGTTCCCTTAGAGGAAATGGCAACTTTGGAGGATGGCATTATACCCCACTCAGGTCCCTCCCCTCCCCAAACCCCACCCTACCCAGATTCCACCCCCAAATCTCCACAAATTTCTTAACCTGGAGTTGGCAACCCTACCTTCAGGTATGTTGGCGCTAGAGCCAGTATTGTGTAGTGGTTAAGAGCAGTGGACTCGAATCTGGAGAACCGGGTTTGATTCCCTACTCCTCCACATGAGCGGCGGAGTCTAATCTAGTGAATCGGGTAGGTTTCCCCACTCCACATGAAGCCTGCTGGGTGACCTTGGGCTAGTCACAGTTCTCTCTGAACTCTCAGCCTCACCTACCTCACAAGGTGCCTGTTGTGGGTAGATAGGGTTGCCAACCTCCAGGTACTAGCTGGAGATCTCCTGCTATTACAACTGATCTCCAGCCGATAGAGATCAGTTCACCTGGAGAAAATAGCCGCTTTGGCAATTGGACTCTATGGCATTGAAGACCCTCCCCACACCCCTCCCTCCTCAGGCTCCACCCCCAAAACCTCCCACTAGTGGCGAAGAGGAACCTGGCAACCATATGGGGAGAGGAAGGGAAGGTGATTGTAAGCCGCTTTGAGATTCCTTAAAAAAGTAGAGAAAATTGCCATATAAAAACCAACTCTTGTTCTTCTTTAAATGTCAACATCAGTGCCTTGAACTGTACCCAGAAGCAAACTGAGCACCAGTGTAGGCATGCCTGAGGAGGGCGGGATTTGGGGAGGGGAGGGACTATTACAACTGCTCTCCAGCCAATAGAGATCAGTTCACCTGGAGAAGACGGCCGCTTTGGCAATTGGCATTGAAGTTCCTCCCTTCCCCAAACACTGCCTTCCTCAGGCTCCGCCCCCAAAACCTCCCACTGGTGGCAATGAGGGACCTGGCAACCCTATTTATAGGTAATGGCCAACAAGAACCCAGAAGCTAGTTGATAACCAGTGGAGTATCTACAAACGAGTAGTATGCTCATTTTGCCTAGCTCCTGATCATAATTGAATGGTGGCATTATATACTAGATAAAGTTTCAGAGTTGTCTTCAGGGGTAGCCCCACAGAGAGCCCATTACAATACTCTAGCCTCAAGGCTATTAAGATCAGCTGGGTCAAGGCAGGGAGCCAACCTCCTTGCTAAGTGGGGATGGAAAAAAGTATTTTTTGCAGCTGAATTAGACTGTGTGTCCAGCAATGATGATAGGTCTAGTATAACCCCTCTATTCTTAGCAGTCGGTGAGGATCAGCTGAACCCCTTCCAATGTGGGAAGCCCAGTACCCTCTGTGACCTCATCCTCATCAACTAGCATCACCTCCATCTTGTTAGGATTCAGTTTCAGTTGGTTCACTGTTAGCCATTTGACCACAGAGCCAGACACTGGCTCACGACAGCTACAACAGCGTCAGGTGGTCTAGACAAAGAAAGATAGAGCTGGGTGTCATTGACATATTGAGGACACCCAACTCCAAAGCCGCAGATGATCTCTCCCAAGGGCTTTCTGCAAAGATTAAACAGCATAGGAGACAAGATTGGGTCCTGCAGAAACCCCATAGGACCAATCCTTCTCTGGTTAAAGCTAGTCTTGAACAGTAGCCCTCTAAATTTATTCTGTAAGGAATAGTTTATAAACCATTCCAAAGCACACCTCTGTTCAATGACATACATTTTCTACTGATACTCCCTGGTGAGGTGGTCGTCCACTCATTCCCGTGTTCTTCTTATGACCATCTCCAGGGGTAGCTGCATATCCATGACATTAATATTTCCCTACATCTTATTAATATGTCATCTAGATTTTATGCGTATATAATTGAACAGAACAAAGATTATCAGCCTAATTTCAGGCTTTCCATTGGACTTAAGAAACTTCTAAAACAATAATTAGCCACACCTATAAACGGCATAACTTTTTTTTTGTTTAGTTTAATAATAGAGCTGCAGGGATGTTCATATCAATTCTTTCAAGGCATCTTTTAAACTTCCTTGACATTAATTCATAAATACCGCTGACATAATTTCAGCTTCAAATAAAGAGAATGTCAGTGCTGAGTGAAATGCATAATAAAATCAGGAATGAATATTTATATTGGGATGATGAACACATTGACATAATTTGTCAAATGCAAATCCAAACTGTTCATTTAATTTGAGAGTTGTGCAAGCATTCATTTTCATTGCAGCGAGGATGCATTAAAAGAGGTTGTACAGGTTCCAGCATAAGAATGGAGATGCCCCAACTCCACCTACATAACAAACCATGCACCATTTCTTGAACCCCAGTAGACAGACAGCTATTTGCCTGCTCAGGCCACATACCTGAATCTCACCCTTGTCAATCTTACAGTTATGGTGACCTATCCACCTATCTCAGATCTTCCTTCCCCCTGCTCTTCCTGGAAAACAACCAATATGCAGACATACAGGGGAGGGTCTGTGGCTCACTGGCAGAGCATGCAGAAGGTCCCAGGTTCAATCCCTCCTCTCCAGTTAAAAAGGACCTGGTAGTAGGAGATGTGAAAGACCTCTGCCTGAAACCATGGAGAGCTGCTGCCAGTCTGAGTAAACAATACTGACCTTGATGGACCAAGGGTCTGATTCAGTATAAGTCAGAGCTTCATGTGTTCAATTACAGAAAGTACTCTCCAAGTGCTACTGCTGCAGAAGTGCTGAATTAGATGAGGATGCGGTGGTTAGGAGGAAAGGAATCCAGAGTAGTACCAGTCTGTTAACCCCTTGCAGTAAAAATAAACACAACTCTTGCAGCACCTTAAAGACAAGCAAGTTTATATTCCAGCATAACCTTTTGTGGAACAGAATCTAATAGACTCTAATAGATGAAAAGTGAAGCTGGAATAATTTGTTAGTATTTGAAGTGCTGGTTCGTACTTGGATGGGAAACCACCAAGGAATACCGAGGTCACTATGCAGAGGGAGGCAATGGCCAACCACCTCTGTTAGTCTCTTGCCTTGAAAATCCTACTGGGTTGCCGTAAGTCGGCTGCGGCTTGAGAGCACTTTACACACATTTGAAGCACTACAAGAGTCCTCTTTGGGGATCTTACACAATACTTACTAGAGCAGGAACATGGAAAGTTGTTTTTACTGAGCTGCCTGATTCTCTCCCTCATACTCTGGGTACTGTCTGTAGTAGAAGATTTAAGTATGCGCATTGCGCAACATACTTGAGCGTTCCATTTGACTCTATGCATCTTGGTGTCACCAGCCATTACAAGAACTCCACACCCTTGTAATAATGAACTTCCATGGATCATGCAGTGCATATTGGGACTGCATATTGCCTTGGGCTTAAAAGTGCTCAAGCTTACATGACACAGTCGCTATGCTTATATTTCACAATATTAATATCTCTGGGGGGAAATAGTGATCTGTACAGATCGTGTCACGCACACAGCTTCCTGCTTCCCCAAGTGGTCGAAAGTTCCAGATATGGTTGTTGCAGATCGTATGTAGAAGAAAAGACTGGAGATGTTTGTTTCCATCACCTTTAAGGGCTTTTCTATCGAAAGGCAAGATATTAATCCAGTCAGTTCCTATTGATTATATGAAAGCAGGCAAGGATGCAGGTAAATAGCACTATTCAGAAAGGCAGTCCTAGCCCCCAAAAAGGTGCTGTCCGAGACACCATCTTTCAGCCAGCTGCAAAAGGCAGGCTTCTGGCCACCTGCAACTTCCCATTTGTGTTTTGGTATAACCTTTCTGTTAAACTTGAAACAAAAAAAAGGTCATTTGTTCACATGACACAACAGCATTCCAGTTACATTTTCCAGTTACATTTTACATGTAAAAATGGAGCAGTGCCTCCCCTTTCTATAGCCGTATTTTGCCTTGAGAACTCCGGAGTTGCCTTTTGCAATCCAGCACCAGGAATTCCAGCATATTCTTGCTTCCGCCCCAATTCAACCTGCCTCTATTGTTTGCTCGTTCAAAGTCTGCTGGGAGAACGAAGCAGCTTTTCATTCACCTATTTCAAATTCTCCTCCAATAAGGAAGAGCTGGAAAAGTTTGGGGCACATTGTGACCAACTGCCACTTGGCGCAGAGAAATTAATTACACTGGGATCGGGCTATTGGGAAAGGCATCGCTTGGAAAGCTCTGTAAATTATCAACAGAAGAGAGTTCCTAGGAGCAGCCAGCTCACTCTTCTTTACAAACGTGCTGCGTAACTGTGGCAGTTTACTTGATGTGTTTTTGCAAATGAGTAAAACATAATACTTTTTAAATCTTGCGTATTTATAGAGGGCATTTTGAGTAGGATTCAAAACGTCTCATACATTGTCGCAGTAAACCTT
The DNA here is from genome assembly GCF_029931775.1 of Euleptes europaea. Lineage (NCBI taxonomy): Eukaryota > Metazoa > Chordata > Lepidosauria > Squamata > Sphaerodactylidae > Euleptes > Euleptes europaea. The sequence continues at coordinate 28,010,827 of NC_079316.1, read as the reverse complement.
AGAATACCCATATGAAATGGGACAATCGTTGCAGATATGTATTGGGGGGGGGGTGATCCCAAAAGTTTAGGGCTACATAAGACAGAATATAGTTACTCAGAGATAAGCCTCGCTGAGTTCAATTTGAGATGCCCTGCAATCCTAAGCATGTTTACTTCTAATAAGTCTAAGTTCAGTACAGCATTCCCTATTTAATTGATTTTTAAGCCTGCAAGAGCTAAAGAGATCACCACTGGCCCTTTCCTAAGGTGCCATCCCTGTGGCAATTTGCCTTGGTTAGCCCAGCCTTGTTTTAGTGTCAGGTGAAGAAAAACTTTTATTTACCCTGGCATCCTGTTAATTTGTTACTTGTGCCTTTTGTTTTGCTCTTCGATTTTGACAGTTGCCACTGAATACTTCCAGTACTTTTACACTGCTGTTTTATTTTGAATTCACTGATATTAACTTTTGGACAACATGCCTAAGAAGTATTCCACATTAAAAAAAACTGGTCCCCCAGCAAGCTTTATGGCAGACCAGGGAGCTGAGCAAGGGGTTTCCTGGTCCTAATTCGACACTTTTAACCACACTGGATCGCTACTAAGGATGCTTAGGATTGCAGCCATGAAGGATTTGTAGTTGGGATATCATTCAAAGTACACCCTCCCAACGCATGGGCTGCCAGCCCCAATGCTACGTCAGCGCTTGGTTAATAATGTGCAAGCAATCCTGAAAAATCCTAAGGAACTGTGAAGTTTTGAAGTACTTTGTGGTCTCTCTTCTTTCCTCTTGAGGCTGTGAAAGGGGATTCTTGTCAGTCTGATTTGTCAGCTTAGGAGACAGTGCTCAGGAGGGGAGTGGGGAGGGGGACTGTGACCTCTAGGAGCAACCAGCTTAAGTTTCACCTTTTCATCACTGTCCAGCCACGGATTGGCTGAAACCATAGAAACAAGCCATTGATGTCATTCAATTCAACCGAAGTGACTGCAATTTCATAGCAAAGCATCGTGGGCCCCCAGATGAAGAAACTTTATCCAAAGGTAATTGGATGTGACATGGTCGGGGAGTTGAACCCACCCACCCCCCACCCATAAATGCCAACAAAAGAGACAAGGAAAACAGTTCCCCACTGGAATTCTGTAGCATTATGATCTTAACAAAATTGTAAGACTTCCAGAGTACCTGCTACACACAAGGGTTGCCTATACCCCACAGAAGTAACTTGATCAGCTGTTATGGACCTTGGGCAACAATAATCAGTGGTCTTTCTGAATGAAATATGGTACTTTTTTTTGGAGCCCCAAAAGGAAAACTACCTTTTTTCTTTTTTCTTTTAAAGGAGACTAAAGTCCTGGAAATATGGAAATCAACTACGATTTGCCATGAGGTCAGGATTTCATTTCACTTTTAACGCATAAATCGTTCTTTAAGGCTGTGCCTAAAACAGAGCTGGACCATGAAAAATGAAATGCTATGACGTAATATAATGCAATCTGGTGTAGTATGGTAGCTACCAGAATGAGCTGCGATCTGGAAGGTTTCTGCTTAATAATTCAGCTCAGTTACGAATTTGTTAGGCAGCCCTAGTACCTGGAGGTTGGCAACCCTAGGTGGGGGGAAATAGTTAAGAGGGGGGAAAGGGCTGCCCCCGTGAACGTTGAGAGTCCCCACTTGTAATAATATTGACTTCATTACATTGCTGTTAAAAATTGTGTAATCACGTACATGAAGTACTTTGAAAACTGACAGCAGTAAGTAAATGTTTTTAAAAAACATTTCTCCCCTCATAGAATTCTGATTCTAGAAAACGTCTGCAATTCACCCATTTTAAAGCAAGGACTTTATATTGTGGGGGGAGAGAAACCTTACCTCCCTTGCCACTAGTCAAAATAAAGAGTGTGATATGCCTTGATATTCTCTGTTCAAAACCCTTCCAGCATGCTCCATTAGCTTCTGAACTTCCAAACAAGTTTTAAGCTCAGCTCCCCCTCACCTCCTGCCACTTGCTACAGGCCTGTGAGTAAGCTGTGTATTGTGATCCCATCCCAAATTTAGAAACACTATTTATATTTCCAAACAGTTATTTTTTTCAACATTTTTTTTTGTTTAGGCCCATGTTAAAAACATTCTGATTAACATAAACCTTCCCTCAAATTTCCCTCTGTAGTCAACAGAAACACAGATGTGATATGCCATCAGCACCATCCCACTTTGTGGGAAAGGGTCGCTCAAATTCAAATGGTATTAAATATCCGCCTGTAGCTTGTAAAGACAGACCAGCATATTCTTACACGTGTGATAATCTACTCCCCAAATTCCCATTCCAGATACGTTGAGAAAGGATGGTTTTGAAGATAAGCCATTAAACATTGATGATCAGGGATCTGCTTTCAACTCTGAAACTAGACATCTCTTTCCAGCTATACTTGGGAGCACAACTAGTATACAGCAGAGCATGGAATTGGGTTATATTCCTGGAAAACACAACAGAAGTTCAGTGGCACCTTCAAGACTGATAACATTTATTCCACCATGGGCTTTTGTGAGAAAGACTTCACTTCTTCAGATACAATGGGGAAAGTCTTTTATCTCATTGTTTGAGAAAAACTATGGGGAGGTGTAAAGTGAGGTACAAGATTCAGGTTTGTATCTGAAAAAGTGAGCTCTGCCTCACAAAAGTTCATACCGGAATAAATATCGCCCATCTTTAAGGGGCCACTGAATTTCTTTTTTTGTTTTGCTACAGACTAACACGGCTACCCCAGTAGTATTTCCCTGGAGCATTTTACATGTGTACTTCTACATGTATGACATTTAAAGCCTTATACGGTCTGGGACCTTCGTATCTCTGGGACCGCCTCTCCTGGTACACCCCCCCCCCAAAAAAGAGCATTATGATCTTTAAATAATAATCTTCTGGTGGTTCCCGACCCAAAGAGCATGAAGCTATTCTCAACCAGGGTTAGGGCTTTTTCAGTCCGGGCGGAGCGCCCTTTCTAATGAGACCAGAGAGGGCCCTTCAGGATATTAAAGCTTTCCAAAGGGCCTGTAAAATGGAGATATTTCCCCAGGCCTATGGTTGAGGACATCTATGGTGGCCTCTCTACCTCCCCCATTTTTACTGTTCGTTTGTTTACAAATTGATATACTGGGGGTCTCTGGCTATTCGCAGGCCCTGCAGTGGCCTTATGCTACAGAAGAGCGCCACTTATTATACTATTATCGTGTTAATTTGGATCAGTTTACACGAAGAGCCTATGCTCTCCTGTGCAAAGACCGATCAAGTCTACATGTGCTTTGCTTCAAGAGAGCGTACAGCTTTGACCATTCCCAGATCGATGAGAAACTTCAAATGGTTGACCTTAACCCGTCTGCGAACTTCATAAGACCAGTGTAAGGCAGGTCATGAGGCTTAACGGGTGTCAAGAAGACCTAAGGGGAAGGCTAGCTGTGGACTTAAAAGCAGGTGGACTCTGGAGAAATACAAAATGCTACTGGCCCCAGTTGACACTTCCGGGAAAGGTTGCTTTTGCCTTCAGGAAAGAATGGAATGCAAAGATGTTTTCTTTGGCAAAGCTGCAGGGGGGCTTCTAGCTTTTGTACCACGATTCTGCTCTAGCAGAAGAACCAGCCAACAGGGAACAATGGTAATGTGCTCCTTACTTCACCATATGGTAAGAAATCCAGAGGGTGAAGACTTTTTCATTTCATTTGGCATTTCCTTACTGATGCTCTTTTCTATTTGTGTTTCAAATGCTGCTTTTAAAAAAAAAGTATTTTTGTCATTTTAAAGGCTTGCCACCTCAAGGGCCCTAATTGGGTAGGAAAGCAGGATACAAATGTTTTAAACAAATAAATACTAGGCTTGGCTTCCTGTCCTGAAAACCTCCAGACTAACAAAGACTACAGTCCACAATAGCCATGTGGATTAGCCTTGGATTCCACATGTTAACAGATCACTTCAGGATACAATGGTTCCACATTAACATACCACACCCTCATTAGCACATTATCGTGATACTCACAGGACAATGATTAGCACATTACCTTTGATACTTTGCAGGACAATGACTCAGCTCAAACCCAACCCCCTTCTGACTATATATTACTCTTCCTTCACACTTGACACTAAGAGACACTGTCCTTCAGTGTTACTCCTCTGAAGATGCCTGCCACAGCTGCGGGCGAAACGTCAGGAAAGAAAATACCAAGACCACGGTCACACAGCCCAGATAACCTACAAGAACCAATGAAAGCCTTCGACAAAATAAATACTAGGTTTGGTTTCCTTTAGAGTACAGTATTAGAGTCTTACGGTGTATTTGTAGTCTGTATTTTATTTACAAACACACAAGCACAAGTTAGAGGAAACAAACAGACTGCAAAAGCACACAGTCTCAGTCCTGCAATAGGCCCCCGAAGACAGCAACTGCACCTCAAGAAGTACTGTGCAAAGCGACTCTTTGTCCAGCTTTCCTCCAGCTGAGCAGCACAGACCAGCTGCTGGGTAGAGGACAACTGCCCGACCCTTCCCAAGCAATGGATGTGGGAGTCCACTCCTCCCCACTCTCAACAGCAGCCATTTCCGTGAGCAGAAGGGGACATTCACTCATGGAAACCATCCCCTCCCCAGGGGGAAGCCCTAATTTTGCTGACAGACAGCTCAATCCTCCACTTGAAGCCACAAGGACGCCACAGTGGTGTGGGGTGCTCACAGGTGCTCACATACCTCCTGGCAGAGTGATTTAGTAAACTGTTCCACAAAATAAGCCCCCTGTTCTGGCTTTTGCCTGCAAACAGTGCAGTCTTAAGCAGAGTTATACCCTTCTAAGCCCACTGACTTCAAGGGCCTTAGAAGGTTGCAACTCTATTTAGGTTTGCGCTGTAACACAAGGAGGATAGGGCTGCCACGTCCCTCTTTGCCATCGACAGATTTTGGGGGCAGAGCCTAAGGAGGGTGGGGTTTGGAGAGGGGAGGGACTTCAATGCCATAGAGTTCAGTTGCCAAAGCAGCCATTTTCTCCAGGTGAACTTATCTCTATCAGCTGGAGATCAGTTGTAATAGCAGATCTCCAGCTAGTACCTGGAGGTTACAAGCAAAAGCAGTACTAATGACTAAATAGAAAATTCTAAAAGACACAGGTAAGTATAAATGTAACGTGCAAAATTCTATTGTACAAAGTATACACACACACACACACACATATTAATAAATCACAAAAATCACAAGCGTCTCAGAGTGCAATCAATAATGCAAGTCCCAGACTCTACATACAATCGATGCCTATGAAACACAAAAAGCGTATCTGACGCTCAAAAGTATTTTCAAATGGTACATGCCCAATACTGCTGAGAATGTAACAATAAACCATAAAGCATAACTCTGCTGTGTGTTCTCCCAATAACAGAACAGCAGTCTTAACAAGCCAAAAGGGGTTTCCGGTAAAGTCCCATTTCCCCACCAAGCTTTCTTCAGTCGCAAATTCTTCCATGCAGATCACATATGAGACGTCCGTCTGTGATGTAATGCAAAGTTCCTTAAAATTACAATTCATAATCTATACGGTACCTAATAACCACCACCCAAAAGAATACAAATGCGAACATACCACAGGACACGTATCTCAGGACACAATATTCTCCTAATCAGATGGATGGCATATTAGCCCGCCTTGAGCACTGTGTTGCCAAGACTTCACACTTATAGATGCTAATTGGATGCAGGTGTGTTCAGCTGCAAGCTTTTAAAGTCACAGTTTATAAGAAGCAAGCTAAATCAAAACTAGAATTGAGACTCTTTGGTGCCATCATATTAAATACAAAAAATAAATCTAGCCTCCTGCTGTAAAAGAATCTTTTCTATATTTTGTCTAGTGTATGGTTTGTTTTTAAATTGCAAAACTACAAAAGAATTGAATATCTGTATCAGAATGCTTCATTTGTCTGTAATGTGAAACCAAAGGTGCCTCAATAACTCCATTCCGAATTCTGGAGCGGTGCTCACCTATGCGGAGGTTGACAGGTCGAGATGTTTTGCCCACATAGAGTAAATTATCTTATAACATATATAACATTTTTGCTATTACAGTTACTGAATTGCCTCAATTTAAAAGAAAAACCTGTATACATTTAAATTTCTTGACTGGCAGTGAAAAAGGACAGGCTAAACATTCCCCACATCTGAAATGTCTGGCAGGCTTAGTTGATGTTTTCTTCTGTAACATGTCAGTGTGAGTTAACTTACCTCTGATGGAAAGGGTTCTTGTATAACCAAACCTGGGTGGCTGTAGGCAACCAGGTATGTTCCTAACGAGATGCCAATGTTTATGGATAATGTTTTGAATGTCTCTAATAAGTGAAGTATATTGTAATGAAGAGGTCACACTTATTGCGTCCTGAGATATGTGGTATGTTCACATTTGCATTCCTTTGGGTGGTGGCTATTAGATACCGTATAATTATGAATTGCAATTTTAATGACCTTTGCATTACATCACAGACGGACGCCTCATATGTGATCTGCACGGAAGAATTTGCGACTGAAGAAACCTTGGGGGTGAAATGGGACTTTACCGGAAACTCCTTTTGCTTTGCTATGCTGCTGTTCTGTCACCTTGTTAAGACTGCTGTTCTGTTATTGGGAGAACACACAGCAGAGTTATGCTTTACGGTTTATTGTTACATTCTCAGCAGTATTGGGCTGTGTACCATTTGAAAATATTTTTGAGCGTCAAATATCCTTTTTGTAGGCATCGAATGTATGTAGAGCCTGGGACTTGCATTATTGATTGCACTCTGAGACGCTTGTGATTTTTGTGATTTATTTATATATGTAGACTTTGTACAATAGAATTTTGCACATTACATTTATACTTACCTGTGTCTTTTAGAATTTTCCATTTAGTCATTAGTGCTGCTTTTGCTTTAACGTTTGTAATTCGGCACACTCTTTTTCTTTGAGTACCTGGAGGTTGGCAACTCTAATGGAGGAGTTGCCAGCAAGTGGGGGAGATAGGGTTACCAGGTCTCCCTCTGCCACCGGCGGGAGGTTTTTGGGGTGGACCCTGAGGTGGGTGGGGTTTAGGAAGGGGAGGGACTTTAATGCCGTAGAGTCCAATGACCGAAGCGGCCATTTTCTCCAGGTGAACTGATTTCTATTGGCTGGAGATCAATTGTAATAGCAGGAGATCTCCAGTTAGTACCTGGAGGCTGGCAATCTGGGGGGTGGGGGTTGTCTGCTAAAAGACATCACCTAGACAAGGGCTGGAAAGGATGATATGGCGACGGGCGTGTGCCAAAACAAGTCCCCTTAATAATGGCCTCTTTTGCCAAGGATCTGGCTCAGTGCATATAAGGATCCGGCTCAGTGCTCATATATATATATCATCAAAAACCTGATGATATTACATTCTGCCATTATTGCTTATAAGTTAAAATAATCAGTACTGTGTGTGTGTGTGTGTGTGTGTGTGTGTGTGTGTTTATACAGTACTGATTATTTTAACTTATAAGCAATAATGGCAGAATGTAATATCATCAGATTTCTGATACGTCCCCCTTGACAAGACAAAAGCCACAACACCGAGATCCAATGCTACTGATACAATCAGTATAATACGGGCACTCTTATTGTTGACAGTTTCATACTTTGCACGCTCACAGGAGCGCCATCTGCAATCATCCATGGATGCTCCTGGCACTAGGCAAACAAGCCATGTGCTTTCAGCTCTGATGATGCAACAAGAGCCACAAGAAACAAGTTATAGAATAAAAATTACAGTTAAGATTACCGAAAGACTAGTAATAAACAGAGCAGTCCTAAGCAGCGTTAAACAATCTAAGCCTAATGATTTCAAGGGTGAAGTTCTGTTTAGGGTTGCACTAATCTTTCAAACAATATATGGCACTTTGGAAGGGTCTAATTTGCAAAGATGACACAGAACATAAGCAGAAGGGCTGGAATGAGTTGCTTAAAAAAACATAAATTAATTTTCCATGCAAAATGTTTCTATCATCTAGATTTTTAGGCCTGATTATTGAAAGCGTAACCTTGTCATCAAGCTCCTGAGTTCCAGCTAAGCAATAAATAAATGCTTCAAAACACATAATGTTCTACTAAAGTAAACACAAATACCCGTGCTCAGATCTTGCGATTGGACCAATTAACCTTGGCAGGAGTACACTAGGCAGGCTACACTGAAACAAACTTATACCCCAGTGCAGTACACAGTGCCTTAGATGCAAGTGTTTGGTTTCAAGGGAGCTTGCTTCCAAGTATGTGTACTTTGGAAAGTTTTAATCTAAAATTAGTTTGTCCATAAATTGCATATCAGATGTACTTTCTCTGCAGCCTGTTCAGTCCCTTTGAAATTAGTAAGATTTACTTTGCACAGTCAGCAGCCAACATGGGTGCCACAGAAAACAGGAAGCTGTTTGAATGAAGTTTCTGCATATCGTGGGATAGATTTTCATCCATGGAATCACAACGCACAGCTTCCAGTACAGCTATATGAGAAATAAGCTTCAGACTAAGCAAAACATAAGCGCTGATACACACGTCATTACCCACTCCATTTCTTCTGGAAAAGTACTGGCAATAAACCCAGCAACATAACTGGGAATATCCAAGAGAAAGCAAGAACTGCAACTGACGTTCGCAGCTTCAGTATGGTACAACACACAAACTCTCGCAGCAACCTTGTGGCAGAGCCACAGCTAGGGTTGCCAACCTCCAGGTACTAGCTGGAGATCTCCTGCTATTACAGCTGATCTCCAGCCAATAGAGATCAGTTAATCTGGAGAAAATGGAGGCTTTGGCCATTGGACTCTATGGCATTGAAGTCCCTCCCCTCCCCAGGCTCCGCCCCAAAAACCTTCCCCCAGTGGCGAAGAGGGACCTGACAATCCTAGCCACAGCGCAAGAGGGCTGACCCACCCAACAATTTACTTACTTATTTTTTAAAATGTTCTAACCCGCCTTCCCAGGCAAGGGCCAGGCTCAGGGCGGGTAACAACATTAAAACCACAAATAACCATATAATAAAACATCTGAAAACCATAAATACAATCTTGCAGATTATTAAAACAGATGATCGCCAATTAATACAGTGCCCCCTGCGACATAATAGGCACCGAAACTGAGTCGGCAACCCACCCCCTATAACATCAGTTGTAGAAGTGTGGGGGGGGGGAGGCCAACATTGATGGCACCTGCGGCTGTCCTCAGTTACAGGCCCGGTGGAAAATCTCTGTCTTACAGGCCCTGCAGAACTCTTTTCAATCCTGATGTTACTAGGCAGAGCATTCCACCTGGCCAGGGCCGAAAAGGCCCGACGTCTTTCATGTAGAACGTTACTATCGTCTAGATTTTTTAGACAAGGTTATTAAAACCTGATCGTTTTCAACCCACGTCAGCTTAAAGCAAGGAGACTCTGCACATGCTGCTCCCACGTGCAGACCTTGCCGCGACGGGGTAACGACTTCCCGGGGTTAAGCACCACGAGTGACGACAGCATGTCCATTACCACCCAACCACAGGCCGATGCCATTAGAAGCAAGCCTATTAATTAATTTTATTAAAATATCTATACCCTGCCTTTCCTCGTGGTTCAAGGCAGCCCTATACATATAGCTGGCAAAAAAAAAAACAATACTGTGACTGCCACAAGCTAACAGGGTCAGATGCCCTGGGAGGTACGTGCAACCTTGCTTGGGATGAAGGTGTGCCCCATGCTCTGCTACCTATTCCAGGTTGCCCATGCTAATTTATTTAAAATATTCATATCCCATCTTTTCGCATTACCCAATAGAACAGAATTACTTCTTGCAACATTATTCTAAGCACTTTAGAGGACAGCCTTTTTTTTGTCCATCCTTGCCTACAAGGCAGCACTTTCCTTACTTTTAGACTGTTTTATTTTTTCATTTCTGTACAGTACCTAAAGATTTGTGGTGTTTTAGGCCATTTATTATCTCTCTCCTTCTCTCCCCCTCTGTTCAGTGAGACTTTTCTTCTCTCGCTGGGCCACTGCATAGCCTAGCCTAGCACTCTTTAAAAAAAAAAATCATATCCACACCAGATCAATCTGATACCTAACCAGATCTTGCTCTTCTGGCTCTATCGATTCATTAGCTCATGCCCTCTTGGAATGCCACTTTTACGAGGAACTTCGATCACATTATATCTCTCCCCTTCTAACATATAAATCTAATGCCTCTGTGTCTGACATAATGCCTTTTTTACTAAGTGACAGGGATCCCAAGGCTACATTGTCAGTGGCAAGATTTGTTTCAGTCCTTATATCCCTCAAACATTAGATATATGCTGCTCAAGATCAATGGATCAAGGAGCTTCTAAGGGATAAAGGAAAGGAAATCCTAACTAGATCATATGCCATCATTTCCCCCCAAGGAATGTTTCTGTGATATTTTCCATCCTCTTTTCCCATGAGACAGGAGCCACCAACAGACGGCCAGACATCAGCTTGGAATATTGTTGTGGCAGAAGGAAAACACGACAAGTTGGCTGCTTTGTCCATCTGGTGTCTTTTCTTTAAAAACAAAAAAAACCTTTGTGTTTCAGAGGCGGATTCTCAGCCAGGTTGCAAACTGTTTTAACTTCTGCATGTATTTGTTATTATTTATACGCTCTCTGAGTTTCTCAAGGAATGTTGCTTCTTTCCAGATCCCTTTGTTTCTCTTCACGGCCTTCAGTTCCGCTTGGAGCAGCCTCTTGTGAAGCTTCCAGTATATCCGGGATTCATGAGTCAGTCCTTCGACCCCAACAGTCCTGCCCAGCCCTTGTCTCAGGATCTCTTCATTCAGACAGATGCTCGAAAACCTGCCCTGTTCAGGAAGGACATCAGGAACATTCAGGCACATCTTAGGTGAACATTTTAGAAAGCAACAAGAAAAGCAAATCAGATTCAGAAACATTTAAGAACGTAAGAAAAGCCATGCTGGATAAGACCAAGGTCCATCAAGTCCAGCAGTCTGTTCACACAGTGGCCAACCAGGTGGTGACGGTGCAGGAGAAGGAGGAGGTGGAAGAGGAAGAAGAAGAAGAGTGGAACACCACTGTCAACCAACATCAACGAAGCAGAGCAACAAACTATTGGGAAAATTCAGCAATTGCAGCAAGTGACCAGGAGGAAGAAGAAGAGTTGGTTTTTATATGCCGATTTTCTCTACCACTCAAGGAAGAATCAAAGCGGCTTACAATCACCTTCCCTTTCCCTCCCCACAACAGACACCCTGTGAGGTAGGTGGGGCTGAGAGAGTGTGAATAGCCCAAGGTCATCCAGCTGGCTTCATGTGTAGGAGTGGGGAAACAAATCCAGTTCACAAGATTAGCCTCCACTGCCCATGTGGAGGAGTGGGGAATCAAACCCGGTTGTCCAGATCAGACTCCACCGCTCCAAACCACCACTCTTAACCACTACACCACGCTGGGAGGCCCACAAGCAAAATGACTGCAGCAGCATTGTCCTGCCTGGGTTCCATAGCACCAAATATAATAGGCATGCTCCTCTGATCCTGGAGAGAATAGGTATGCATCATGACAGAAATGAAAGACAGAAATGGAAGAATTATTAGCCATTGATCCTGTGTCTTACCTTATTGACTACCACAAGGCAATCAAGCATTGAATCCTTCCTTCCAAGAAGCTGGAACCACATCATTTGGGAGGGTTTTAACTCTTTTTTTAACCAGACTGTACCATCTGGTGTTAGCTCCACACCAGCGAGTCTGACTATCAGTAAACCATGTGTGAGCCCTAAGAAACAGAAAACAACGTGAAAAAATAATAATGAATTATTACAGACATTTTATTGACTTTATAGCTAAGAAGATGTACAGCAACTGGGTATCTCCTAGGTTTATATAGAAATTTTCAAATTTTTAGTGAAACCCATTGAACGTTCTTGGTTTTATAGTCTTATAAGTGAGATGTTTAAAAGAAAAAAAATTCTACAGCCTGTTGGAGCCAAGAACTACTTGGCAAATAATAGTATAATCAGCCCTATGCATTCGTTAGGATGAAAACAGTGTGTGTGTGTGGGGGGGGAGAAGAATCCTTCTTTTGAGTGGAGAGAGCCCCACTTGTGGGGGAAATATTCAGGCATTCGACTCACCATGTAAAGGCTGGGAAAACTCATGCATGATCCCACCCCAACCATATGCACACACTTTCATTGCAAAACAAGCTTAGTCTTAATCACGTCACAACAGGCTCAGGGCAATCCATAATGGGGTTTTCAAGGCAGGAGATGAGCAGAGGTGGTTTGCCATTTGCCTTACTCAGCACAACAACCCTGGACTTCCTTGACGGTTTCCCATCCAAGTACTAACCACAGCCAACACCCTGCTTAGATTCCAAGCTGTGGAACTCATGCTAGTCTGGGCTATTCAGGCTGCACAGTCTTACTCTGTTGCCAATATGAGAAGCAGAAACAGACCTCTCCTCTGAAGCCTAATCCAGTTTTCAAATGCAGTCAGAGGTTCTGAAGCAGTGAAACAGAAACCTCAGGGCTATTTTGCAGTTCACTATTTAAACCGGCACAAGTTATAGACCTGCAACGTATACCTGACAACACCGTAACACTTGAGGCTCATGCACATCTATTTTTTAACCTTGAGTACACTGTGGAAATCTACTACAAGCAGCAATTAGTAACATTACTTCCACAGCATGTTATATGGGGCATGAAAAAAGAAAAGAACACATAAACACACACACAAATTTTGTAGTGAGAGAGGCAGACCTCATTTAGGTGTTTAACATACAAAGGACAGTACTTCTGTCAATTAAGGAAAATGGTACAGGTGTTTCTGTAAGCTATTCCTTTACAGTTTGATATCTTAAAACCTATTTTAAATGAACCCCACTCTCAATTTTGTCATTACAGGTCTTAACCATCCCTTTCATCTTACTTACATCTCCTCTGCAGTGATGAAATTATCGGAAGGATAACAGGAACGTGTTCGATTTCTAATCCTTGCTCAGTTATCTGGTGTAACCGTCCCCGCAGCTTAACATTCTTCTCTATAAATTCTATTGGTATTTCCAGAGCATTTGTGAATTTGGTCGTCTATTCAGAGAAAAGGGAAGGAGATGTAACAATCAAAAGAGTTACAAAAATAAGTGCACAACTTTGTAACAGTAGCATAACTGTTGGGATGGGCTATGCATTTGAAATGAATAAAATCGTGCCCCAAGAAAACAGACCACATATCCTCTTCCTCTATCTTATTTAACTGGCCTATTTCACACATTATGTAGAGAAAATCTGGGTTGTCACCAAGAGAACATACACTCAACAGGGAACTAAACTATTTATGGACAGGGGTGAGGCTCAGTGTAGAGTTTCTGCTCAGCTTGCAGAAGGTTCCGAGTTCAATCCCTGGTATCTCCAGTTAAGAGGATGAAGTAGCAGGTGAGGTGAAAGACCTAAGAAGGAGACTCTGGACAGCAAGGGCTAGTCAGAATAGACGAGACTGACCTTGATAAACCAATGGCCTGAGGCAGTTTTATCTGTTTGCATGGCTCTACAACAATGCAAATCTGTTGTATGTGTCTGCAAATGTTTGTTGCATTCACAGCTTGCATTTTTAGGAGCAAACAGTTTTTAAAAATGTGAAATAGCTTGATGCACGGTCTGCCCCAAGGATAGCCAGCCCCTGGCACACATGGCTACAGGGCCAGATCTTCACCCAGGCAACTGAGGTGTTTACTGACAGCAGTGCTGGGGCCTGTAATGCAGCAAAAGGCAACAGGCATGCCTTATGTCCAGGATCACCTCCAATATCTGCACAGTTACCAACTCGGTCCAAGGCGAATCCCTGAGATGCCTGCATGACCACTGGGGCCCGGAGTGCTCCAAGCATATCTGGCCCAACATAACCCTTGTTTCCCCATCCCCAACAACACTACCAACATTTCCACAGGTAAATGGTGCATTACTTCCCCCCTTGATACTTGTGCCTATAAAGGTCAGCTAAGTGAGGTGGATGCTAAAACAGCTGGTCCTCACTCACCCCAGACTATCACAGAAATAAAAAGGTATATGTGTATGGGGGAGACAACGTGGTTCACAGTGTTATGGGAACCCAACTTTGAAACAACAGAATATAGAGGAGATGGAGAAGAGTTGGTTTTTATGTGCCAACTTTCTCTACCTTTTTAAGGAGAATCAAAGCAGCTTACAATTTCCTTCCCTTCCTCTCCCCACAACAGACACCTTGTGAGGTAGGTGGGGCTGAGAGAGTTCGGAGAGAACTGTGACTAGCCCAAGGTCACCCAGCTGGCTTCATGTGGAGGAGTGGGGAAACCAACCCGGTTCTCCAGATTAGAGTCCGCCACTCTGAACCACTACACCACCTCCAGGGAGAGTTTGTGGAACTGGAGCAGTAAGTGCAGCTTGCCATCATACTGCCCCACAGCTATGCCACATATATCATATCTAGTCTGTACTACTGGGAGGTTTAAGCCATTATTTAACTTTTTTAATGTGGTTCACAGGGTGGTTCACAATGGGAAGTTTAAGCCATGATTTAACTTTTTTACCAAACCTTCACTCCTGTTGCTTTGCAAGGTCTTTTCATAGACGTGCAAGGCCTTGCAAATAACGAGCCTGAAGGTCCTGTAAATAAGCAGAACAGAACAGGTCTGAGAACTGTGCTCAATCTGGCGCTTCAAGGACTAACCAACCAGCTGACATGTTTACGTGTGCTCATATGAAACCACTCTGATTAAACAATGCTTGCATCGGGTGCAAGTCATTTAGCATCCATTCGAATAAAGAGCGCCAAGACACACAACAATACTGAAGTCGATGCCGGGGTTTCACGTACCTCAGTAAAGGAAGCACTTGGCATTGTACGTCAAACAAAGAGATCCTCACAATCTAAGTGAGAGGAGCTGTATAAAGGAAGGCCAGTGAGATGCAGAAAATCAGAAGAAAGAAGCCAGTCACTAACCAGGCAGCTAAATACACCAACAGAAGGAACCAGGCATGTGGCAGGAAATAGAGGTTTCAATGGCAGAGGAGAGGCGGAGGAGGAGGAGAGTTGGTTTTTATATCCCACATTTTTCTACCTTTAAGGAATCTCAAAGCAGTTTACAATCGCCTTCCCTTCCTCTCCCCACAACAGATACCTTGTGGGGCTGAGAGAGTTTGGAGAGAACTGTGACGGACCCAAGGTCACCCAGCAGGCTTCATGTGGAGGAGTGGGGAATCGAACCCGGTTCTCCAGATTAGAGTCCACTGCTCTTAACTACAACACCACGCAGCAAGATAGAACAGAATTCAGCTAAAATGCACCTTCCTCCAAAACAAGCCTTCATTGGGTATGCAGGCCGCATTTTCACACCACAGTTAGCCTAAAGCTTCCCCTCATGCCAAGCTGTTTCTGCTGGCAGGAACACAGTCAAGCATAAAGGAGGGGAAGGTACACTCGACTAGAGCTCTGGCTGCAAGCCATTACCATGACAGGGTCTGCTGATGCCATGTCCGAAATAAAACTAATCAGGGTAGAGAGGGGTTTGGGAAACAGCATA
This sequence comes from Euleptes europaea, assembly GCF_029931775.1. Classification (NCBI taxonomy): domain Eukaryota; kingdom Metazoa; phylum Chordata; class Lepidosauria; order Squamata; family Sphaerodactylidae; genus Euleptes; species Euleptes europaea. Next base: position 27,995,289 of record NC_079316.1, on the reverse strand, counting down.
CTGAGAACAGGGACCAGGAAAGAGGACATTTACAGCATGATGCAATTTGTGAAAGCTCCAAAAAGTGTGCTCCGGTTTGGAAGCCAAGGTGAAGAAGAACCTCCATATGGAAGCAGTTTTCCTGCGCTGTGTTCCAATCAAACTGGAAGCCCCAATGATTGCTGTTTACTACACTGAAGTCCCGAGGATGGATCTTCCAGTGTCTCCTCTAGTTTAAGCTCCCTTGGAACCAGCTAGCTAGCCACAAGGTGCCAATTCAGACATTTGCGGCCATTTTGCAGTCAACCTCTTATTTAGGTTTTTAAAATGTACATAGGAAAAAGGGAAGTGGCAAGAGCCCTGTGATCACTACAAATAAAGGAGAAATCCTTCCAAGCTATTTCAACAATAATTTGATTAATAACTTGGTGTCGAGGAGAGGTCCTGTCACAGGATGGGAGAAGAGAGCATTTTACTAGCTGCAGAGGTCAGGCACACATACAGTGTTTCTACGAAACAATAATTCCCATACTGGTGCAAAATGCTCATCAGAACAACCATTTCCAAACTGCAGCCAGCTAATTATGTTTGGGTGGGGACGACTGTCTTAAGCAGTAAGCAACTATATACTTTATACCTGATTCTGTAGTATTGTATTGATTCCTCAGCTGTTTTTCCCTTTATGACCAGACGATCTGTAAAGTGGGTTCTTGAAAATAGATACAACCTCACCAATTGCCCAGATTGCTATTAATTATACTGTTGTGTAAACAAGTATAACTAAGTTCAGGAAATTTAATCCCTGTAGGCCTATTTAAACAGGAAGGTTTTACACTTTGTCTAAACACGAGTGACAAGCAGCTTTGGGAGGCCTCTTTTCAGGAGCCATTATGGAAAAGGCCCTGTCCTTTGTCTCAGCTAGTCATATCTGCCTACTACAGCACATCTGGACTGGCGGCATTTATGCATGGGAGCTTTACCTGGGGTTTGTTGCTTGCTGGACCCACACTTTTCTGTTGTGAATCCAAAATTTGCTATGCACCAGCAGTCAGTAAGCTCAAATCAGAAAGCATTTGAGTCCCCACCCCTTGAAACGCTGCTTTGTAATTGGCTGTAGTGCTTACTATGAGAGAAGTGTCCAGTTCCTCTCTCCCCACCCCCCGGAAACCCAAGTGCCGTGTTAAAAAGCATTTTTGAAGAAAAACAGGAGCTCTCTAAAAGGAATGGGGGGAGGAGAAACCCAAGCATCATTTTAAAATCCTTTCTTGTGAGTCTGCTCAGAAAGAACCCCGAGAAAGCAGGAAGCATTTGAGCCCCTGCTTCTTGAAACGTTGCTGTGTAACTGGCTGTGGTGCTTGCTGGGAGAAAAACATCACAACATCTCAGCAGTTGTGTAGATTGGCATATATGGAGAGAGCTGCTCACTAAGAGCTTAAGGACTAGTGGCCATTTAGAAAGCTGGAGCCTTTCTGCAAAGCAAGACTTCTTTAAGTCCACTGACTTTAAGTGGACAAGACAAAAGCTGTTAACAATCATTATTAACAATCATCATTAGGATTGATCTTGGTCTCCTCAGATCAGTGGATTCTATATTTTAGCTCACCTCAAGCTCTAGAGACTGGGCAGACTGGAAATCTAAATAATTATTCTGCTTGTAGCAACACACATGCTCTATTTTAACTTAAAAATGACAAGTAGAAAAAAACACAATTAAACTGCTCATTATGACTTATTTGTAGCACACAGCTTCTGTAGATGAAGACTACTAAAATTAATTTGCAACTTACCAACTTAACACTCTTTGCAAGTAAAATTACTCCAGCTATTGCCATTCCTGTGCTGATATTCTGTAGAAGAAAAAGTTCACAAGTCATTTAAATCTCTAGCCCACTACTTTCATTGTATTGCCTACATCTAAGCAAACAGCATCAGCAGCATGGTTCAGAAGAAATGCCAAATCATGATGTACCACTACATTAACAATCCTTTGGGAGCCTCAAATGCACACACTCCCTCCCTCAAGTGTCACAAACTAATTAGGTAGTTTCTGGTTTGGATGGAAAACTGTATCTGTCTGTCAAATCCAAAGCAATAAACTATGGTCTGTGCTTGCCCAGCAAACTACGAATAAATACAAATTATCCATCCATTTAGATCTTCATTCTAGGCCCTCTTCCTGATGACCTGAAGACACAACAAAGGACTTTTTCAATAGCTGCTTTCAGGCTTTGGAACTCCAAGATTTGTCTGGCTATATCGCTGTAGGCCTATGGTGAACACTATTGTCCCAGGAGACATTCAGTGTTATGGTTTGCTAATTGTGTTTGATACTGCCAATTTCACATCTGTCTGCTGTTTTGGGGTGTTTTAGGGAGATTGTTGAGAGCCAGCGTGGTGTAGTGGTCAAGGTGTCAGACTCTGCCATGGAAACTTGATGGGTGACCTTGGGCCGGTCACATACTCTCTGCCTCGACCCCAGCAAGTATTTGGATGGGAGACCTCCAAGGAATACCAGGGGTGTGACATGGAGACAAGCAATGGCTAACCACCTCTGAACAACTCTTGCATTGAAAACCCTATGGGGTCTCCGTAAATCAGCTGTGACTTGACGCCAAAAAAAGGGGAGATTGTCCTTGTTGGATTGCTTTTGTGTTTTAAAGGCTCTGGTTGTACAACTTACATTGCTGGTTGCCTTGATGCCTAGTGGCAGAAAGAGGGGTTGCATAATAGTTTGTTGCTTATGTAAACGTAACAACAAACAGTTTGCCCAACAACCAGGAGCTAAGATTCTCAGAGCACAAAGGAAAGAGGGAGCATACAAAATGACAACTCATCCAGAGTCATTCTCACAGAACCAAATTATGGTTTGATGAATCATGCCCATTTGGGGGCAGGGGAACCAGTTCACAACTATCAGCTAGTAATGGCTTGACTGTTTGGAAAAGATCATGGTTGTAATAAAATAGGGCGTCAAACAGCTGAAAGCTTTAACCTTCACGGGACCCCAATTGGCCCTCAAGGAAATGTAAAAATACATCTTTATTACCACCACTTATATATAAAATGAATTGAATAAATAAAAACTAGAGACAGACTACTCAAAATACAAGCAGAAACCGTGTGGTTAACAGCTTGGGGGGGGGAGGTGTCAAAATTTCTTCTTTAAGATAGGAACTTAAAAAAAAAACCCATAAACCTTAATGGGGTTTGTGCAGGTCAAAAACACTTAAGTGCATAATGTAAATTTCATGTAATGAAGAAATTTCCTCTAGAGAATTCTTTCTTCCAGTTGATTTTCTATAAAAACCTTTAAAAACTTACAGGCAGGCTCTTCATTTCTGTGTATGCATAGACTTATTCCCCAGGTATCTATAGGACTGTAGTTTTAAATTCCATGGGTTTGTGTATGTACGTGTAAATACCAATATTGCATTATATAATTTGATACTAACTGAGCTTGACTATAGCCCATTTTCTTCTGAAAATGCTAGTATTTAGGGAGTAACCGACTTGCTGTATTGCGAAGTGGGGGGGGGGGGAGTTTGCCTGACTGAAGAAAAATGTTTTTACAAGTCAATACGACAAAACCCCAGTAGGGCATCTGACTTTATTGCAACAAAGTTTTTCTTCAGCCAATACACAATCAGTACATCTTTCACTAACTGAAGCATAAAACATATGTGAAGACAGACATAAGGGAAAGCCCGCCAGCCCCAAAGTACACTTCGCCAATTACTCCATGCAGGGTTGGACGCTGCTGAGAACTAACCTTGTTCCCCAACCTTGTCACCAGCCCATTTTAGAACATTAAGGCTCAATATTGATACCCTGCCTTTCTGCATAAGAAAAGCCCTGCTGGATCAGACCAAGGCCCATCGACTCCAGCAGTCTGCTCACACAGCGGCCAACCAGGTGCCTCTAGGAAGCCCACAAACAAAGACTGCAGCAGCAGCATCCTCCCCAAGTTCCACAGCACCTAATATAATAAACATGCTCCTCTGATACTGTAGTAGAAAAGAGCAAGAGTCCAGTAGCACCTTAAAGACGAACAAAAATATTTTCTGGCAGGGTATGAGCTTTCGTGAGCCACAGCGCACAGCTGTGGCTCACGAAAGCTCATACCCTGCCAGAAAATATTTTTGTTTGTCTTTAAGGTGCTCCTGGACTCTTGCTCTTTTCTACTACTGCAGACAGACTAACACGGCTACCCACTGTGAATTATCCTCTGATACTGTAGAGAGTAGGTATACATCACGACTAACATTCAATTTGACTAGGAGCCATGGATAGCCCTCTCCTCCACGAACATGTGTCCACTCCCCTCTTAAAGCCTTCCAAGTTGCCAGCCATCATCATATCCTGGGGCAGGGAGTTCCACTATTTAACGATGCGCTGCGTGAAGAAATCCTTCCCTTTTTTTTTTTTATCGGTTTTGAATCTCTCACCCTTCCAGCTTCAGCAGATGACCCCGCAGTGTGGTGTTAAGAGAGAGGGAGCAAAGCTTCTCCCTGCCCACTCTCTCCATACCATGCATAATTTTGTAGACCTCTATCATGTCTCCCCCAAAGCAGGGCAACCCTGAAGCAATGCAACTAAAGAAGAGTGTGCCTCTGAGCGTGTCGAGAGTGCCCGCCCCTTAGCCCTGCCTCTTTAGTATTAGAAAAGGGCAAGAGTCCAGTAGCACCTTAAAGACTAACAAGACTATTTTCTGGCAGGGCGTGAGCTTTCGTGAGCCACAGCTCCCTTCTTCAGATACAGCTAGAATGTGAATCCATCTGTCTTTAAGCAGAGGAGAGTGAATTCAGACAAGCATTAGTATGTAAATGTTAACAATATGTAAATGTGAATAGCAGGCGTGATGGGATTAGGTGTGATATGCAGAAGAGTCTGTGATGTCCAGGGGAGAGATGGGTGTGGAGAAACCAGCACTGGTCATGAGCCATGAATGCAAGGTCTTTATCCAGCCCAGGTCAATGCCCTGGCTTTAGTTTGAATACCAACTGTCATTCAACTGCCTTTTTAGAGCGAGGAGGCAGGCCCGCGTGCTAATCAAGCCCCCGCAGCACAGAAGGGCTGCCTGCCTGCCTGCCTGCCTGCCTCTAGTACCCGCATTCCCTCCCCCGTGGGCGGGGAGGCAACGCCAAGCCGGCCGGCCAGACCCGGACCGACTCCCTCCTCTCCCCCGGCCCCCGCGACGTACCCGGACGAGGGAGAGATGCGCGTCTGCCCATTCCGACAGGCGCGCGATATAGTTGGCCGGCTCGCCGCCTCGCTGCCCCGCCATGGCCCTAAGCGCAGCCCCGCCCCTCCTTCTCCCCCCCCAGCGCCTACGTTCCGGCCAGGCCGCAGCGCCACCTACTGGCCGCTTGGGGGTGGCGGGTGGGGGTCACGCGGCAGCTGAGCCTGCTCAGGGCAAGCAGAGCTTTCCACCTGGGCAGAACCAGAGGGAGGCTGTGCTCTCTTCTCCCTCTTAACCAATCAGTCTTTATCAATAGAAAAGGGCAAGAGCCCAGTAGCACCTTCAAGACTAACAACAATATTTTCTGGTAGGGTAGGAGCTTTCTGTGGCTCACGAAAGCTCATACCCTGCCAGAAAATATTGTTGTTAGTCTTTAAGGTGCTACTGGACTCTTGCCCTTTTCTACTACTGCAGACAGACTAAAGCTCATACCCTACCAGAAAATATTGTTGTTAGTCTTGAAGGTGCTACTGGGCTCTTGCCCTTTTCTATTATCTGGAAAAGACAGTCATGCTAGGAAAAGTTGAGGGCAGCAGGAAAAAGAGGAAGACCCAACAAGAGATGGATGGACTCAATAAAGGAAGCCACGGCCCTCAATTTGCAAGATCTGAGCAAGGCTGTTCAGGATAGGACGCTTTGGAGGACATAGGGTCACCATGAGTCGGAAACGACTTGACGGCACTGAACACACACACACAATTTAGAAAAGGGCAAGAGTCCAGTAGTCACGAAAGCTCATGCCCTACCAGAAAATATTTTTTGTTAGTCTTTAAGGTGCTTTGTTAGTCTTTAAGGTGCTACTGGACTCTTGCCCCTTTCTACTACTGCAGACAGACTAACACGGCTACCCACTGTGAATCTTTATTAAAACAGTCATAGACCAGCACATCTCTTGACAATTTACCACTAAATCCTTAGTACTACACTCTGTGTGTGTGTGTGTGTGTGTGTGTGTTAAGTGCTGTCAAGTCGCTTCCGACTCATGGCAACCCTATGAATGAAAGTCCTCCAAAATGTCCTGTCTTTGACAGCCTTGCTCAGGTCTTGCAAACTGAGGGCGGTGGCTTCCTTTATTGAGTCAGTCCATCTCTTGTCGGGTCTTCCACGCTGTGGCTCACGAAAGCTCATACCCTACCAGAAAATATTGTTGTTAGTCTTTAAGGTGCTACTGGACTCTTGCCCCTTTCTACTACTGCAGACAGACTAACACGGCTACCCGCTGGGAATCTTTATTAAAACAGTCATAGACCAGCACATCTCTTGACAATTTACCACTAAATCCTTAGTACTACACTCTGTGTGTGTGTTAAGTGCCATCAAGTTGCTTCCGACTCATGGTGACTAATGAATGAAAGTCCTCCAAAACGCCCTCTCTTTGACAGCCTTGCTCAGGTCTTGCAAACTGAGGGCGGTGGCTTCCTTTATTGAGTCAGTCCATCTCTTGTCGGGTCTTCCTCTTTTCCTGCTGCCCTCCACTTTTCCTAGCATAAAGCTTACAAATACATAACAATGGCACAATGAACTGAAACATTACAAAAGGATACTCAAAAACAAAATAGAGACAAATGGAAATCTTTCTATGAATATATTAAAACCAAAAAATAACAATTAAACTCTATGAGCTACAGCAGGATTAAATTGGAGAGCAAATCCACTCTGCTAGTAAGTTAATGTATTACTATATTCTACAAGGGGGTAGTACTAGGCATATCAATGTTGAACAATATGTAATGTTTTTTCCCTTTTCCTTTTCTTCCTTCTGTACCCGTATTTATTATTGAAAATCAATAAAAATATTTATAAAAAAACTTTTCCTAGCATGACTGTCTTTTCCAGTGACTCTTGTCGTCTCATGACGTGACCAAAATACTATAGCCTCAGTTTAGTCATTTTAGCTTCTAGGGTCAGTTCAGGCTTTATTTGATCTATAACCCACTAATTTGTTTTTTTGGCAGTCCATGGAATCCATACTACACTCTACCCACAGGTTAATACAAATTGTAAAATAATTATTTACACAATTATAAATTATTTATGCTACCCATTAAAATTATTGGCATACCAGCTTTCTCAGCAGCGTCTGGACGGATTCTACAGGCTGCTGCACAAAACTTTGCTGTTCCTGATGTAAGCTGTGGATTTTCATCTATAAGCAGCATTTTAGTATAACCCAGATCTGAATATCCGGAATGCCTACTAAGCCAGGGGGAGATAAACTTAGAACGAGCCTCTTTGTATAGTGGACGGCGCAGCAGAACGTGCTCCGTTGTTTCGATTTCCCTTAAAGCACAGGGACATACCCTATCCTCCACGGGAACCATTCTATATCTCCCACCCCAAACCACTGAGGCCCTCTTAACCAAATAAAAGTGTTCAAATAGTGGATTCAGACCTCCACTCCCGTGGTTGCACCTAGTCGACGATAATGCACGAAAGGAATTTTGCAGATGATCAAAGGCACTTGTTGATTTAGGTATCCCAAAGCTGCTGGGTTTGGCCACCAGACAGAAGCACTGGCTCAATGTATGCCTTATCCAGAATCACTCCTGAGCCAGCAGTGTTTAAACAATGAGTGCCTGTGTCACAGAAACATTCGAAATAATTCTCAGAACAATTACTGTTCCCAGGACAAAAATAACCTTTCCACAAACGTGCCGTTTACACTGAGGAAGCGTTGGTGATTTGTGGACTGCAGTCGAGAGCAACATCAATGTCACCTGGCTGTCATCTCTCAGATCTTAACCGCATGCTTTGAAGAGTTGGGTTGCCAGCTGTGGGTTGGGAAATACTTGGAGATTTTGGGAGGTGGAGCCTGAGGAAAGCAGGTTTTGGGGAGGGGAGGGACTTCAATGGGGTAGAATGCCATAGAGTCCACCTTCCCAAGCATCCATTTTCTCCAGGTGAACTGATCTCTGTCGCCTGGAGATCAGTTGTAATAGCGGGAGATCTCCAGCCACCAACTGGAGGTTGGCAACCCTATTGAAGAGGGAAACTTCAAAAACACATATACGGGGAGGTAAGGTTAGGGCCCTCAATGGCAGCCATTTTGTGGGGGTGCCTATGGGCCTCTCTCAAAATCAAGATGTACTTACAAGCCACCACCCTGCAAGTTTTACTTTGGGGCATGCCCTAAAACTTCCATGAAACTAGTCTGAAGCACTTAATTTGTAAAGACTTGTGGTAGATTCACTAGGAGACTCTGCCATAAGAATGGTTTCACACACACACACACCAAACAAATATGGTGAGGAAGTGTTTTAACACTATTGCATGGGTTGGGCTGCTGATATGCGCAACAGCTGCTCTATGTATCTGGGAAAATAAATGCATGCCACACTTCTCATGTGATGAAAAATATGCCTTTTCTCCATAAGGAAAAGCAAATACTTTTCCTCTGTCTATCAAAATAGTCGATAAGACTTCAGTTTATCCACAATCACCAGCAGTTGCAGGCAAGGCCCGGGGCCTTCAAAATGGCATTCTAGTGCCCTCTGCTTAGCCACACTAGTTTAACAACAAAATTTTGGTTCATTAATTTCACATCTGTATCCTTAACTATATGTCTGTACAAGTCCTTCAATCCTCTTTCCAGTTCAACAGCACAAAGTAACTCAGATATTCCCAGTGAAATATCCTTCCTACCTCAGGCTGACATGAATGGTTTTGGAAGCACAGTGCTTGAGATAGAATGGAAGGAAGAAGAGGCACAGAAAAACCATAGAGCCTCTCTCGGATTCTCTGGATTGCTATTAGCAATCCAAGTGGTATCAAAGTGTAAATCCTTTTGAACAAGGTTGAGCGCATTCAACAAGACTTCTAAGAGAATACATGACACAAACAATTTAAATTGGAATATTGCTTTATTGAAACAAACTGGAGAACGTCCAAGATTTTTTAATAAGGCGTTTCCATGAACGTACCACTTTAAATAACAAAGAAACCATACTGTGCTCTGATAATTAACGGTACATAATATTTAAAGCTTTACATTGAAAAGTGGTGGAGAAAGCAAACACTTTTGGTAAAAGAGGATGTTAAACATGGTTATGTTGCCTGTTAGAAACTGGCCTTTCAATCATCAATGAACCAACAATTTTGTTCTGTTCTTTAGTATGATTCATTGCCACTTCAAAGTAAATGGAACTGCTTGTATTTTAAAATAGCAATGCTTTAATTTACAGCATATTGTAACAGATAAAAAAGTAACCAAACATATTCAAAAATAGTTCAGCATATACATTATACCTCTGTTCCCCTACTATATTACATTCAAAGTAATAATTCCAGAAAGTTCCTGGGCCAAAACTGAAGCATTTCTCAGCAAAGCTAATTTTTACATGGTCCATTTAAGCAAATATTATAACGCCTTTTTTCAAGTAGTACTTTATTTAGAAAATGCTATGAAATGAAGTTGATTGTATAATTAATTCATGTTAAGTAACTTGAGATTTAGTCTTCTTCAAAAGAAGGTAATAGTATATATTATTATACAATACCACTGTGGATATGTCTGATGAAACTTTGTAGATACAAATAGAATTCCCAAGGAATTAAAAAACCAGGAAAACGCAAACAGCATTCTCAAAAAATCAGCAACTTTACAGCTAAGCCAAGACCCAGAAACAGCAGCTAAGCTTTTTTAAAAATCCAACAAAGGTCGAGGTAATGTTTTTAAGTACAGCACTGGGTAATAAGGTTCAAGCTGAAGTTATCAAATAATACTCTTATCTCAGCTCAGCATGCCTTTCTCCTACACATAAGGAAACTATCATAATACACCAGTGGAACAAGATCATGTGTTTCACTTTTCATGAGGAAATTGTACTTGATTGCTGAAATGTTCCTAACTGCTATCTAGGATCTCTCTTTAACCTGACAAACAATTATGTGCTAAGACTACAATGCGTTATCATTTATTGCAATTATGTGAACACTTTTAAATCAGACCTCCGTGGAAGTCCTTCAGATTCTAATAAGAATTTCCCCCCCCCCGCCCACCAAACTTTACTACTTGTACCCTGGCTTGAAATATTAGCCCAATTCATTTGCACCTTCACATACCGCAGTCCAGACGACCTTCACCAACAGAATGTTTGCTCCTTTGGGTATATAGTGCAGAGAAAAACATACATTTTGGAAGAAATATTGTCACTTCAATATAGAACTATATTATGTTGCCTGATTATCTCTAGCTATATCTAAATAGGATTTAAAAAATAGTTTCTTTTGCCCGCAACTAGATTAAATAACGAACCACTATGTTTTTTAGAAAGTCATCTACCAGCTGAGATCAATCAATTGAAAAGGGATTAAGTCGAGGTGAAAGCAAACTACTACCCTCACATCACAATCCAACCCAAGTACATGGGTATGCCCTGTAGGTTTGTCTTTTTTTCCTTCTTTGTATAGCAGGGCCCCTCAGCCAAAAAGTTTTGTTTTAATATGCGGCGTGGCAGACTTATTTGAGAGAGACAAGCCTAAAGTTCCCTTGGGAATGCTGAGCCAAGTGTGCTTCTCTTTGGATAATAAATTTGGAACATTTCATTGCCTCGTAGACTTTCCGGATTGTGCTTTGCTATTGATTCTGGGTTTTAGTTTTAATGAGATATTCACGAATTTACTCTCATGTATCAGACATTTTTTTAAAAAATGAACAAACCTTTATTTATTTTGGCACGTCGTAGGAACAGTAATACAGAATTGTAAAATTTAAAAAGGCTAACCAGAAGTGTGTGCATATCCTGCAACCTAGATACCATTTTCTAGAAGTATCTTTCTCCAAATGCTGCCTAGATACCATTTTACATAAAGTAACACGCATTTTATCAATGCTGTGACACCACAAACAAACGGAACAGCAAACAAAAACACAGTGATGAACTAAAATTACTGTTATTTTACTTGTGCTTATCCAGCCTATGAGAAGAGATTAAGGCAGACAAAAATCAGCTTATTGTAAAGTAACTAGTAAAAATGAAAGTGTTTGAAGAGCACACTGAATTTTTCATTCAAGTAAACAGGATTATTTAAACTATTATGTGAACTATGTTACAAGATAAAAGCATTATTATATTGGAACGACATACTGAAAGGGAAAAACTAGACCCTCGAAGTCTGCTAAGGTTGATGAAGGAATCCAGCACCGCCCATTACCATGCCCTTACATCTACTTGATCTGTGAAAGAGAGCAAGTGATGCTTTTCACAGCATGGAAACAAGCATCATCACCTAATGCCTATAGATCACGCTGCTATTAAATGTATAGAAACAAGGGATCAGTAAAACTTGTTACCTAATTTTCTAGCAAACAAGACCAAATGAAGACTGTATGGTTCAACCAGTGCAACATACCTACATCTTCCAATCCCAAAGACTTTTGAGCAGCTTATGGTAATAGGACAACTCTGCTCCAAATACATCTAGACTGATGGCTGCAGTTAACACAGCAATGCTCTGACTGAATCACTTAACTTAAATTGGACTGTGTCCGGAAATTCATATTTAACTGTGTTTAGGTTACAAGTTGCTTAACCGTGAGCTGCTTCTTTGGTGTGCTCTTCAGATGAGATGTGGAAGATAAAAGGTGAGAAGAAGATTAGGCCAGGTGACGCTAAATTGGATTTTTTAAAAAAAATGTTGATAGTATTAGCACTCCGACACCCAAATTCTAAACCAGTTTCTTTGGAAACAAGCCCCAGTAATTTCAATGGAACTCATTCCCAAGTAAATGTACATAAGATGTGCACATGAGCTACCTCTTGTAAGGAGCTTAACCTTTACATACCTCTGAAGAGAAATGTAAAAGAAAATTATACTGTAAGAGACCCAGATTCACTTGAATCCGGAATATTCCAGCAAGAAGTCCCCTTTGGAAATAACCAGTGAAGCATCCACAGAACATACATATATTTCAGCATTTCATATCACCATCAGCAAGAGTCCCACACTAACCTGTCATACCTTTGGAAGGCATTTTAATATCTCAAAAGATGTATCTTTAATATCTCTTATATCCAACCAATTGCACGGTGCCCCCCTTACACCTGACATACAACATGCTGTACATCTTTAAGGCACCAAAGTGACCATTTCCTCTTAATAATGATCATGAAACAATCCCTTTATAGAAATTGTGTGGCACCAACTAGGAATGATGGAATGCCTGCCATATGTTATGTCGGATCCAAACAAATCTTTACTGAGTGAAACCCTTCCTTCGTCGGAGGAAGATACTCACTTACTGGAAGGGAGACTTGGGATCCAAATCCATCCTTGTTATCTTGCAAAAATCCTTTGTGAAAAGGACTTTTTTTTGCCTAGTGTTCTTTGGATTCTGCATACAAGCCACCGAAAGGTATGCTCACCTCTCGAGAAACTGTTCTCTCACACACATACTGAACACACTGACTTTACTCCCGCTTCTAATATTCTGGGAGCTGCTTCTTCAGTACTGCTTCATAAGATCCCTGCCTTATTACTGGTTATGATCATCATAATGCCCAGTAAACTTATTCTACCTCATAACAACTCTGCAATGAAGAAACCATTTCTACTTGAAACTCAAAGTGCCTTAAAATAAGTCTGTACGCGTTTCAAAAACTACATTTTCACCTTTATAAAAAATATTCCTCTTAGAAATCTTTAAAGCTTACAGAAGCCAGGAAATACACAAGAGAATCTTTGATACACAATTGGTTTCTCCCATATAAAGTACTAGAAGGGAATCATTTGTTTACCCCCTCGATAGCTTGTTTGCAGTAAACACTCAATGTTTATCTCATTGTAAGGTGAAAATGCATCAAATCTGCAGATTTGCACCAAGAGATAACATTGATTTCTTTAGACAACTGTTCACTTTTGGCCAAAACAGCTTCATGACAGCTTCTGAAAATGCTGTCTGAGTGTGATTTTTCTCACCTAAAGAATATTTTCGCATGGGGAGGGTGAACTATCACAGATCCATATATTACTTTCCTGGCTTTACTTTTTTTTTTTTTTTTTGCACAAAGTTATTTGGCATGTGTACATTGACTTACCCCACACACAGATAAGTTTGTTCTCTCATTAACTCATTTTAGGGAAGATGCCTTTGTCCCAGGACTAAGCCAAAACTGTGCTTGTGTTTCTGGTATGTGATTTCCATTAACTGGTTCTCCTGCATTTCCACGAAGCTGGTCTCTCATCCTGCAGCTTCTTAAATTTTGGTCCAAGAAAGAGCCACCAAGCAAAACCTAAAACAACACAGATTATGGATTCCACGTAATAACCATCAAGGGTAATTACGCAGGAGCCACCTTCTTTCGTACAAAGCTGCAAGAAAGGGGGAGAAAGAAAAGGTATTAAACATGCAGAACAGAAACAAGTTGCATTTTTCATTAAAAAGGCACCATCTTAAAAACTGGTTGCCCAGACATGACATGGCTTTCAACTACTCCGAACTGCCTAATACCCAGAGGCTTGCAGGAACATTTTCGACACTGCTGCCAAGTTAACTGATGAACACATGAAGCTGTCTTATACTGAATCAGTCCCTTGGTCCATCAAAGTCAGTATTGTCTACTCAGACTAGCAGCGGCTCTCCAAGGTCTCAGGCAGAGAAGGGTCTTTCACATCACCTACTTGCCTAGTCCCTTTAACTGGAGATGCCGGGGATTGAACCTGGGACTTTCTGCATGCCAAGCAGATGCTCTACCCCTGAGCCACAGTCCCTCCCCGAAAGGGATCAGAGAAAGAAATGCCAAACTAGTTGCTGAGAGCTTCAGTGGGTGCCCCCCACCCCACCCCATGGATTGGCCACCGAAGCTCCTGGTAGGCCGCTGCCCTGAGCTCGTCCCAGAGGCCCCACCCACCACTATTCCCCCTCCCATCACAGATCTCTCCCTCCCAGTGCAAGCAGCCTTCTCTAGTGTCACTGCCTCAGCCTGGCTCTTCCACTCTGCTGGGCTATAGCAGCCCTCCTCGGTTCATGCCAAGCACTTGTTCAGGAGCTGCAGTGGGTAGCTTTGTCATTATATGAGCCCCCCAGGATGCAACAGGGCCAGGCAATGTTATGCTGCTGCCAGAGGTGGTGGCAAAGCCAAAGCATGCCCCTTGCAAGCTCATGTGCCAGCAAAGTTGGGCTTTGCAGCTCCTGAGCAAGTCCTTGGTACAAGTCAGGGAGAGCTGCTGCAGCTTGGTGGAGGGGCAGAGCAAGAACCAGGTGGCACCAGCAATGGGAATGCAGCAAGCTACCAGGATTGGGATGAGAGCATGGAGGGAGTAGGGCATGCTTATGGGGGGAGCTCAGGGAAAGGGCTTCCCCGAATGCCCTCTGTCCTTTTCACTTGCTTTCCTTGGCACACAGCTGCAAGGTCTGGGCTTGTGCAGGGAGAAGGAGGAGGAGGCGGGAGAGGAAAGGATGGGGGCATGCCCACTGTGCCTCTCACTTCATGGTACCATATGTGGGGATGGGGGATGAGGGGAGCATGTCCCCTACCTGTGCCCATGCCATGTAGTATGATTAGACACCTTGAAGGAAACAGCTGGTGCATCCTCGGTCCTTTCTTCTCCCAACTCCCCTGTATCTATGAGCCCAGACCTCGCCACTAGACAGGAGGAGGAGGGAGAAAAGGGCAGAAGGGTGCATCCGCCGGTATCTCCAAGGCCACTGCTTGGCTCCATGGGACGGGTGATGACTACAGGCCGGTCTAATGCTTTCCTCCCCAATGCCATTCTGCCTCTGCTCTCCCTCCCCTCCATATGGTAAGATCAACGAAAGCTCCTGGACTGCATACAGAGTGGAAGCAGAGATTCTACCAAATTAATCCAGTCTCAAACTTTCTGGAAAAGTCCTGCAATTCTCTTGTGCACAGTGTTAACAGCAACATTTGAGACCAAGACGCATCACCAAGGTACTCAAGAGAATATTTAATTCTTAGCATTAATGCTCAGAATGCATTAAACTCCCAAAAGAATGCACAGAGCAAGGGGCCTGGGAGTCAATGAAGGTAGCACACCAGCTACAAAACAGACAACCTGTGAAGGAGGATCATATATTTCAACAATAAATCCAATCTAATATCCATTCCCAATAACATGGCCAGCCCCCCCAAATATCTAAAAGGGCTTATAAAGAAAGCCACTGTTAAAAATCCAATCTAATATCCATTCCCAGTAACATGGCCAGCCCCCACAAATATCTAAAAGGGCTTATAAAGAAAGCCACCCTATTTGAGCAGTCTAGCATTAGAATGAAAAGCCTCCCATTCCTCTAACTCACTTCGGCGGCGGCTGCAGTCCCACAGTTGTTCCCCTGAACTCCGACACACTCCTTCACTGTGAGTGGATCCACAAGCCAAAGAGCTACCGTGGCAGGCCAGTTTCCACCCAGATTCGATACTGTGTTCAGAAGCGTCATGTAAGTTCCACCAATGAGCGGGTCGCTCACTTTGGCATTGAAAGCCATTACAGCGACATACATGCTGTACAGTGTAATCTAGGAAAAGGACAACCAAGGGCACAAACAGAATAAAGACAGAATGCTTAAAAGGTAGACATGGTGAAATGCCTTACATCCCGGAATCTGCACATCCCAAAATGTGTATTAAGGTCTGTTATAACTGGGTGAGCACTCTGAACAGGCTCAGAGGTTACAAAGTGCCTTTTGCTGACTGGCAGGGAAAATGAGAAAGAGAAGACAATATGGTTCACCAACCAAGCATGAAACTATCTCAGTGCCATAGAAATACAAATGGCCCTGGCAGAAGCTGCAGAGCACACGTTGCTAAGACCTCAAAGGGAGAAGCCCCCAAACCACCGGAACAAGGCAATAGATTATTTCTCTGTGTGTAAAGTGCCGTCAAGTCACAGCTGACTTAGGCGACCCCATAGGGTTTTCAAGACAGGAGACTAACAGAAGTGGTTTGCCATTGCCTGCCTCTGCATAGCAAACCTGGACTTCCCTGGCGGTCTCCCAACCAAGTACTAATAAGGACCGACCCTGCTTAGCTTCTGAGATCTTACGAGATCAGGCTAGCCTGGGCCATCCAGGTCAGGGTAATGATTTCGAAATGCTTCCAATTCTAGCTGACACCCCAGCTATATCCAATAAGGCAATACTGCCAGCTGAAGAGGTTGACTTAGGCCACCTGTGCTTTCTCTCAGGGTGGGCGGGAGCGGGGGAGGAGAGAAGAGTGAGCCTTAGAGAAAATGGCTTGCCTATGACCACCTTTGACAAATGTCAAAGATAGGACATTTTGGAGGACTTTCATTCATAAGGTCGCCATGAGTCGGAAGCGACTTGACAGCACTTAACACACACATGACCACCTAGTGACTTTGTGGCAAAAGTGAGAGTTAAACTCGGGCTCTCCACAGCTCATTCTATTAGCTACTATGCTTCTCCTAGTTATAGTTTCAGTCTTTGGTTTGGGCATAATATGTGCAACATTAGGTTTTTTTTTAATCATGTATAATTTGTCCATTTAAATTATTTTTACAGAGCTCAACAAACAACATTATACCCAAACTCAAGAATTTATATGATACAATTCCTTTTGATGGCATGTTTTCTCTATTGTTGTCGGCAAAATCCATCTAATCATCTAGGTAAGCCTGGAATTAACAGCAACAATAAGAATGCACAAAGAACAGACTGGACATTATGCCTCCTTGAACAAAGCCCAATATATTGGCGGCATAAACAAAAAACTGCTGTGAAATTAGCCCAATTACACTGACACAGAAGAAGAATCTACACATGTGAAAGAAAAATTATAGTAACTTTACCTGATGCAATGCGTAACTCAGCAACAATACAATATAATAATAGATAGGAAATCCTCCTTCGTATTTTACTCTGGGAGTCCACCAAACCAAGAAGGCAAACTCCAGCCCAAGTAGTAACCTGTTGGGGGTGGGGGGAGAGGAATGAGGAAAAACATCCTGAGTCAATAAACTGAACTACGCTCCCGATATCACAGCGACAGGATCAAACAGGATTTACAATAAAATACATTGTCCGAGAACAGCATAACTATGGCCAACTGGACCATCTAGATCAGGGGTATCAAACTCAATTGTTACGGTGGCCGAATATGACATAAATGTCACTTGGTCAACCCAGATCGAGACTGGGTGAGGGATGGCTGCCTCATGGGCTGGATAAGAGATCTCAAGATTCGGCTGTATGTTTGACACCCCTGATCTAGTTCCTCCTGGTTGTTAGCAACATTAGCCTTGGTGGAACTTGATTTGATCCAGCCAAGCACGGTTTTTGTTCCCAAGAAAGGGTGCTTAGGTTATTCATTTATGCATGAACTGGTATGCATTCTTGCTTTGCAAATTTGGCACACTGGATTCTAGTTAAAAGATGAGAAGGATAAGAAATGCAAGACAAAGGTTAGCTCACCCCCATTTACACAAAGAGAACTTCTGCAGTCCAGAAAGAAATTTTGATAAGCTAACTTAGTCTCAATCACTGAACAGAATCGGCTTCATGGACCGATCAGAAAGTGTCCAGAAGTCCCAAGTTATTCCCAGCATAAATGTGAAAGGAAAGTTTATTTCAGCTGAAGATTGATGGTGAAAGTTGGAGGGGGAAAAGTACCGTCATCGGTGCATTTTGAATCAAGAAGAGTTCTTGTGAGATTTAATTAAGAAACACCACCTCGTTTCATGAGAAATTGAACAATGAACAGACGGAGGGATTTCAAGCCTGTAATCACTGCACAAGGCTTACCAATTAAAACCTTGACATGGCATCTCACAGCATTCAAAAGGCTGTAAAATTACAGTTTAATATTGACAGGTGATGTAAGGTATGAGCAAATGTAAACTCAAAGGCCTTTTCACCTGAACGGCATGGCTTTGTAAAATGTGTTCAGGGGTTGCGGGCCTGCTGTGTACTTGCTGATGATCAGAGGCAATATGATCTGCAGTGGAACCATTGGAACGGCAAGTAGAGCCAAGTGTTCTTTAGGTACTCCTTCTTCTACCAGCTTGAGTCCCGTAACCGCATCCGCTGCTGAGAAGCCAATCTGCAATACAGGAGCATGTAAAGTTAATACATCCATGAGTAAATTGGCTAATCCCTGTGTTGATAACAAATGCTACAAAACCAATGCACCCCACAGATATGGTTTCTATCTACTTGGGGAATTCCCCAGGTAAGCAAGAAATATGACTTTGTAAATTAACCCCCACCACCACCCCAGAAAATAAAGTGAGAAAAGTCTAAAAATCTGGCATGATGAAGACTGAAGACGCTCCAGAATAGATGGAATATTAAAAGGGGAGAAGGAAGAGAAGCTGACCCAAAGTAACCCAATGAGTTTCACAGCAGAGTGGGGATTTCAACCCAGGTCTCCTAGTAGTAGTAGTAGTAGTAACCACTTCACCAGGGTCCCCAAACTTTTTGAGCCTGTGGGCACCTTTGGAATTTTAAAAGGGGTCGCCATAGGTCGGCTGCGACTTGACGGCACTTTGCACACACACACAGTGTGCACTACTCCAAAATGGCCACCACAGGAAGCAGAGCCAGACCCAAAATGGCTGCCACAAGACACGGAGACAAACACAATACCTCTCTCCTGACTTTGCAAAAGAATTGCAGAATGTGAATAAAAAGAAACCAAAGGCAGCCCGGGGGGGGGGGGGGGGAGAGAGAGAGAGCGAGAAAGAATCATAAAAAAGGAAAGCCTGAGCATGTAATGGAATCACAGTCCTGGATGCTTACTAGTCCTGATCCTCCAGTGGAGACTGCTGCGGTTGGATGTCGGTTGCGGCTCCTTGGTTCACTTTCTCAGGTGAGGGTGGGAATGGGGGGGGAGGCAAGTGGGGGGGGCTTGGCTTGCCTCTCTTTCCCCCCTCTCTCAAAGTGGGGAGCCCCTGCGGTGAAGGAGGGGGAAACCCAGTTGTGCCTCATGGGTGCAGAGAAGGCCTGGAATTGAGGAAGGGGCTGCGCCCCCCCCCCGGGGGAAATTGGCCTGTTCTCCTCAGGGGAGGGGGATTTATGGGAAGGGGAGGAGTTACTTGAGTGCTTATATTTGGAGAAATCGCGTGGAGGGGGGGGGGTCCCTAACCTTTGGGGAGGGGCTGTGGCTCATTGGTAGAGCATCTGCTTCGCATGCAGAAGGTCCCAGGTTCAATCCCCGGCATCTCCAGTTAAAGGGACCAGGCAAGTAGGTGGTGTGAAAGACCTCTTGCCTGAGATGCTGGAGAGCCGCTGCCCGTCTGTGTAGACACTACTGACTTTGCTGGACTAAGGGTCTGATTCAGTATAAGGCAGCTTCATGTGTTCATGTGAATGAGGGCAGCCAATAACAAGCCCTGACTTACGAAGGCCCCGTCCACTTTCTGAAAAGTTCAGCGGGCGCTAGGGGAAGTACTGGCGGGCACCACAGTGCCTGCCGGTGTCACACTGGGGGACCCTGCTCTACACAGTACCACAAAGAAAAGTATGTGGGGAAGAAACAGGTTAGCTTACTCAAGCCGTTGAAAATACAGAGAACTGTGGAGGGTGACATTTTGGGGGACAGGGTGGGATTTC
Source organism: Euleptes europaea (assembly GCF_029931775.1). Classification (NCBI taxonomy): domain Eukaryota; kingdom Metazoa; phylum Chordata; class Lepidosauria; order Squamata; family Sphaerodactylidae; genus Euleptes; species Euleptes europaea. The sequence goes on along the minus strand of NC_079316.1, from coordinate 27,975,544 downwards.
CAAACTGTCCCCCTGTTCTCCTTATACTACAGCCTCTCCATCTAGAAGAAACGGCAAGCACTATGAAGAATGAGCATGAAACCTTCCCTCCCCCCCCCCCCCACAAAAAATCTGGGTGAAGGATGGTGAAGGATGACAAACAGCAGCAAACGCAGGCAGCCTCTTTGGATGAATTCAACATAGATAACCGGGCTTATATTCTTTGTCAAGGTCAAAGAAACACAAAGCCCAGAGTGTGGGGACATGCCACGTTCCACAGACATTACTCGTCACAGGCAAACAATTACTCGTATTAGTCATAGGCAAGTAATTATTCATACTATTCAGAGAAAGACTTCAATAGTATATTTCTCCTAATTACTGGGAAATGTTCTTTAGAAGCCATTCTAGCAGTTAAATCTACAAAACATGCCATCTGTATTTTAGCCCACAAGGATGTGTTTAGACTAGCAAGTCCCTACAAAAACTGAAGCGTTAAAACAGATGAAGAATGCTCTTACAAAATATGTGTAACGAAGAAGGCATATGCATTAACTGTATTAATTCAAAGGCCAGAGCTGTCCAGAGGCTTGACAAGTGAAGCCGTGCTCTGCTGCCCATCAACTGCAAATTCCCACTGTAAACGTCATTATCAAATAATAACTGGTCGGATGCACTCAAGGAGTGCTGTTCCCAACAAAGCAACAGTGGTCCAGGCAACCACACCATCATGACACCCTGAAAAACTCATCGAATCATAGAGTTGGAAGGGACCCCAAGGGTCATCTAGTCCAACCCCCTGCACAATGCAGGAAATTCATAACTACCTGCTCCCCCACACCCCCAGTGACCCCTACTCCACACCCAGAAGATGGCAAAAAACAAACAAAAAACCCTCCAGGATCCCTGGCCAATCTGGTTTGAAGGAAAATTGCTTCCTGACCCCAAAGTGGCAATCAGCACTATCCTGGGCATGCAGGAAAGGGCCATGATAGCCAAACACTGATGCAAACCTTCCTGCCCTCCCTCTCATGATCTGCCTAAGGTCACAGAATCAGCACTGCTGGCAGATGGCCATCTAGCCTCTGCTTAAAAACCTACAGGGAAGGAGAGCTTACCACCCCCGATGTAGCCTGTTTCACTGAGGAACCGCTATAATGGTTAGAAAACTCTTCCTAATGTCTAGACGGAAACTTTTAATTTTAATTTGTTGGTTCTGGTCCGACCTAGGGCAACAGAAAACAACTCAGCACCATCCTCTATATGACAGCCCTTCAAGTACTTGAACTTGAAGTATTTCAACTCATTACAACAGCACTATTTTGAAAGGTCCAAGTGCGCAGCACCCACAATGCCCCATTGTCACTATTTCCTTGCTGCTCATGGGACTGGTCCATAATGACAAACCTGTGAAGGCAGCCTACATCCACAACCCATTTTTACTCACTTTTGCCGTTAAAATCAGGACGCAGAACGTGAAGACTGCTGGCATCCTGACGATGGAGAACAGCAGTTTGTACGTATCCGTGATGCCTTTGGTTTCTTCTCTTGACGGGTTTACTTCCTTATTTTCCTTTTTCAAGAGGGCAACCAAGGTGGTGGTAATTAAGAAAACTGCACCCCAGAAAAACAGGAAATCTGAGGGGAGGAAAACCATTTACTTGAACTCACAATTCAATTTTTTTCTAATATAAAAGACACTTTCACTTGAAGTGAGCTGTAACACACAAAAGCTCATACACTGCCAGAAATTTTGTTAATTCTTTAAGGCGCTACTGGACTCTTGCTCTTTTCTACTGCTACAAGCAGACTAACACGGCTACACATCAATATCTATACACTTCTACTATACACTGATAGTACCATCCATCAACTGTAAGTCAGTCATTCTATCATCTAAACACAGAAAAACCTATTCACAAAAGATACTTATCTCCAGCTATGCTTCTGTTCTAAGCTGTAATCCACACACTGGTAACTCCAAAGCAGCTCAATAAACAAAGTAAAGAAAATGTATACAATGCCTTTTGAGAGAACTTCTCAAGAAGTGTCTCGAAGTACAAACAGTACAACCAAAATATAATTTAAAATTAAAATCAGCCACAGAACAAGCCAAAAACCTACCAGGGGCCATTAAAACCAGTATAAAAACAATATTCAGTAGCTTAAAATAGTATCCATAAAACAGACCTCAGGCTAGAACCAGATAATAAAAACTGCTTTAAAAAATAAAGAATGAATCCCTGTGTTAAAAAGAAATGTTTTGACCTTGTGATTTAAAAAAACAGCAAAGGGACTAAGCAAGCCTCAAGAGGAAAAGTACACCAAAGGTGAGGTGCCACCACTGATAAAACTGGTCACCATCTGCATCACCTGTTAGATGTGTCTGCCACCCAATGTAGAAGAAGAGCTGTTTTTTATACCCTCTTTTCTCTACCTTTAAGGAGTCTCAAAGCAGCTTACAATCACAATCCCTTCCTCTCCCCCCAACAGGCACCTTGTGAGGTAGGTGGGGTTGAAGATGCAGGCAAAGAGGGGAGATGCAGTGAATGGAACAGTGGACTTCACCAGGGATGCCTGTGTCAAAGCCTGGCTTAGCTCTGAACCTTATTTATTGGCCTTGATAGGGTCATATTCACTGTGTTGCTTTGAGGACAAAATGGGTTAACACTGTAGAAACCATCCTGAGCAACTTGGACAAAGGGTGAAATGTGTGTGTATTAAGTGCCATGAAGTCACTTCCAACTCATGGCGACCCTATGAATCACTGTCCTCCAAAATGCCCTATCGTTAACAGCATTGCAAACTGAGGGCTGTGGCTTCCTCTATTGAGTCAATCCATCTCTTGTTGGGTCTTCCTCCAGCAGCCATTACTTTTGTCTTCTTGTTGTTCAGCTGTAGTCCTGCTTTGGCACAACGTGGTGTAGTGATTAAGAGCAGCAGACTCTAATCTGGAGAACCAGGTTTGATCCCCCACTCCTCCACATAAGTGGTGGACTCTAATCTGGTGAACCGGGTTGGTTTCCCCACTCCTACACATGAAGCCAGCTGGGTGACCTTGGGCTAGTCACAGTTCTCTTCGAGCTCTCCCAGCCTCACCTACCTCACAAGGTGTCTGTTTTGGGGAAAGGAAGGCGATTGTAATACACATGTGGGAAATCCTGCAACAGTGACATAGTGGTAATAATGCCAAAGGGTCACAGAGTCAGTGCAGGTGCGCTGATACTGGGCAGATTTAGCAGGATTAAAACAAAGGTCAAACCCTCCACAATCTTATCAGGTCAATATTTACGGTTTTCAAAGGCCACAGGCGATAACATTAGATACAAGCTTAGCCAACTGAATTAAAGAGTATGAGGGAAAATATTGAAATTGCTAGCCGTACACACAGATCCCTTTAAGTAAGCAGATTAAGATACCACTACTAATAAAACAAGTACAGAAAGGAAGCTGACATATGGTTGCCTGGTCATTAGGAAGCCAGTTGATTTTGCTAGGGAAGGAGAGACTAAAACACATCAAGTTGCACAACAAGCCAAGATATATAATATTGAATTCCAAGGCTCTGGACCTAAGCATACTTAATAATAATTAAATGCCATCAAGTCTCAACTAACTTATGGCAACATCTCATGAGGCTTTCAAGGCAAGAGATGAGCACAGGTGGTTGCTACTGCCTGCCTTTGCATAATGATCCTGGACTTCTTTGGTGGTCTCCCATCCCAGTACTAACCAAAGCCGACCCTGTATAGCTTCTTGTGAGCTTGGGCTGCTCTGGGGTATTCAGGTGGCTGTCACCATTTACTTGGTTGTAAATGGCAACAGTTTGGCTTACTTCAGAATAAACCTGAGGAAGCTGTAAGAGGCAAAAACCATGCTGTTTTTGTAGTGATGAGCTAGTGATATAAATTCTACTGCTAAAGTCTGCCCAACATAACATATGACATAAGCCACTGCTCACATTTGTTGCGGACTATTTGAAAACCATCTATAAAAATATACAGCCACTTCCCAACTTTCTGGCACACGCTAGCCCGATTAATACAAAGCGGGGCTAAGCAGACAAGTACCAGCTTGGTTTTCAATACCTTCCATTCAGCTACAGCCTGAGACACAAAGAGGAAGAGGAAAAACAGGTTTCTCACTTGAAATACTAGAATAAGAATGAGGAAGAGATGCAGCTTCCGTCCCAGTAGAGTCACTGAGCCTTTACGTTTCCCTCAATCGGTGAATGGTTGTCATGAAATCATGTTGGCAAGTTGAAGTTCTACCACTTGGGAGACACCATTTTGGCAAGTGCAAAATAGATCTACCACCCTGATACTGACTGGCTTGGCCTCCATCAACTGGGACCACAAGGGCATGGGGGGGATGTGTCTCTTTAAGAGAGCTCCAGGGTTTTGAAAGATCCCCCCCCCCAATCAGAAGCCAGTTTTCGGAGGCACAGGGAAGGCAGAAATGTACACTGAGTGGGGGAACCATGTCTTGTTGTCTCTCTGAAGCTCAGTTTGGGACAATAGGATGCAGAGCCAACTTGGTAAAGCAGGCCAGGCTATATCCCTTCCTCTGCCTGATACAATGGTCCATATAATGAACAGAAAGTTAAAGAAGTAGAGGTGAGACATTGAGGAAAAGGACTGAACTCTTGACCCTACACCGCTACCTTTGAAAAATCACTTGACTTTAACTGGTTTCCAAATAAGTATTAGGTCTTTCTACGGCAGCACTATACTTCAACACTATTTGTTCATAGGTTTCACATTTTGATTTAACTGTCTAAACCTTATGCATCAGAAGTATTTTTCCTCTCTCATTAGCAATAAGTAAAGCAAGCTCAGACAAGAGCAATTACCTTATTTAGCTCCTTAATGAATATTTATCTATACAATATTACAGCAGCTTCAAAATAACACAAAGAAAAATAAGCAAATGCAGAGTTGCTGCCTTCCTAAGCAAAGCAAAAACCTTTTGGCTTCTATATAGCAAGAAGCAGAAGATGTCAAAAGTTCTGCAGTTACTTTCCATTCTCAACAGGTGTGTGCATTTTTTTTCTTTTTTGCTGTCAAGGCAAGAGACATTCAGATGTGGTTTGCCATTGCCTGCCTCCAAGCCATGGCCTTGGTATTCCTTGGAGGTCTCCCACCCAAATACTTGCCAGGGTCGACCTTGCTTAGCTTCTGAGATCTGGCGAGATCAGGCTAGCCTGGGGCTATCCAGGTCAGGGCAGGTGTGTGAATACAGTGACATAAATCCTTACAGGTTGTACATGCTAGCTTTTGATCACAAAGAACCTATTAAAAGGTCAGACTGCCTATGAACCTTCAAAGCTTGGATGGTATGACAGTCTTGAAGACTAAATTCTACACAATTATGTAGCCATTTTGTACTGTGAGCCTATTCAAAGCTACCCAAGTTAAAATGAACTCTCATCACTTCTCACAATTCTGCATATGACCACCATTTGACTGAGCTGACAGTGAAGCTCACAAAAGAGATATAAGGTACTCCCATGATATTTGCATTAAAAATGATACCTGAAAGCGTAACAATCCCACGTGGTTGAGGCTGAAAGCGCAAATATTTGTTACAAAAGGAAGCAGATTCAAGGGCCAAGAATAAGACATTCCCCAGGAAGTAACCAGCCGTCTGACCCACAGAGTTACAAGTGGAAGCATAGCCCACATTCTCCCTGGACAACATAGTCAATGCCCAGCCATCCACAGCTACATCTTGAGTGGCTGCCAGGAACTCAAATAAGAAGAAAGTCACAGTAAGCGCCACCACATCTGGGCTTTTGCCTTCTCCTTCCCCAAGTAGCGAGTCCACCTGCCGGGATAGGTACATCATAAAAAGGCCTAAGACGTACTGAGTGGGCACAAGCCAAGACTTGCGGCGACCAAATCTCTTGAAGTACACGGCATCCACCATGGGGGCCCAAAGCAGCTTAAGGCTGAAGGGCCAGAAAACAAAACTAAAAAAAGCCTGGTCTGTGTAGCTCACATTCTTGCTTTGTAAGATGAGGGGTATGCTGCCCGCAAGTCCCAAAGGAATACCCTGCAGCACGTAGAGGAAAAGGAGAAGCAAGATATTGCCCAGCTCTGCTCGATAGCCTCGGGGAGACCCAGCGGGTCTAGAACTTGGTCCCTGAAGCAGAGCTTCTCGGTTATCAGCACCAACGGTCTCAGCGTGGCCATCTTCATAGAGGTCCAAGGGTGGAGGGTCACTCTTCATCACATCCAGAGGATGCTGGTAGCTTCCAGGCCGGCGCTGCCGACTGCTGTCTTTGAGCGAGATAGTCGGTGACATGTCACACACGTAATCCGCCGTCGTTTTAGGGAGCAGACTGTCCTTCCCCAGTAGCTCCTTTACACCTGCAAAGCCCCAGGAGCAGTCAAGCCCTTAAGGGGGGCTCCCAACGAAAGGCAGGTCTCCTGAAAAGGGGTGGGGAACTGTCCATTGGGCAGCCTTTCCTGGTTCTACACTAGGCTCTGGCCCTTGTCATTTGAAAGAGACTCAGTCAGTCCTGAAAGGAGAAAGAATATGAGGCGGTGGGACGACGTCGGGGTTCCGCTGCTGGCTCAACCTCGCAGGTCGGAAGCGATCAGTCTCCCCCCCCCAAAAAAAAACCTCGGCCGGGAAACGGCCCCGCGCCAGAAGGACGAAGCGGCTTCTCCCTCGTTGCTCTCGCAAAACTTTCCTCGCCGCATCCGGGTCCCGACATCTAGTAACAAGACTTTTTCGTCCTCCCCCCCCCCTTACAAACCGGGTCAGTCCGTCCTCTAAAGCGTCCCCGTCGGAAACACGGACAGATCCACAAGTTCCGCCAAGCCTCCAAAAACCTCCAGGCAGCCGTGGTCCTATCCTACTGGCCGAAAGGGGATCTACGTCATGAGGACATTGCCCTATCGGAGAACAGTATTGGCCTGCTGAGGAAATAGGGCTCTGCCCGGCAAAAGGGTTACCGGATCAATGACTCACGCTTCCGGTTTCCAATTGAGCGAGGGGAGAGGGGGGGGGAAAAGAGATGCAGGGCACCATAGAGAGTTGGCGGCTAGAGAGGCTCTGCCCGTCTGTATCGTGCTCCAGTCAATGCAAAGTGAGTCAAGCACATGGAAACCGGAAGTGTAAGTTGTATGGTAAAGCTCATTCATCACTCTATGTGTGTCTGAAGGTATCTGAAGAAGGGAGCTGTGGCTCACGAAAGCTCATACCCTGCCAGAAAATATTTGTGTTCGTCTTTAAGGTGCTACTGGACTCTTGCCCTTTTCTACTTCTGCAGACCGACTAACTACTGCAGACAGACTAAAGCTCATACCTTGCCAGAAAATATTGATGTTAGTCTTTAAGGTGCTACTGGACTCTTGCCCTTTTCTACTACTGCAGACAGACTAACACGGCTACCCACTGGGAATTATCTATGTGTGTCTGTTTCACTCTTCTCTACTTAAGGACAGATGGGCTCACATTCTAGCTGTATCTGAAGAAGTGAGCTGTAGCTCACGGAAGCTCACACCCTGCCAGTCTTTAAGGTGCTGCTGGACTCTTCTACTGCTTTTGACAGACGAACACGGCTACTCATCATGATTAACTTCGATATAGTTTTCAGGAATGGGCAATTGACGTGCTTACGAGCGTTGCCTCTGGGATCTGGTGGGACAGCAGAAAGTGCCGGATGCGCAATGTCATCTGCCTCTTTGAGCAGCCGTCGCTCACATCGTTCTCTTATGCATGCATGGTTGGAAATTTTTGTTTTCCTTCCCCAAAAGCGAGTCCCACTTAGTGCTTATACCCAACTAACTGTGCCTGACCTTGCAACCTTTTTGTTGCCCTCTTGTAGGGATGCCCATTTGGGGCCTGGGGATCTCCCAGAATTACAGTTCATCTCCAGACTACAGTTCCCTTGGAGAAAATGGATGCTTTGGAGGCTGGAGTCTATGGTATTTTACCCCACTGAAATTTTTTTCCTCCCCAGGCCCGGGGTGCATTCAGAAGCTCCTAGGTTCAATCCCCTGGCATCTGCATTTAAAGTGATCAGGTAGGAAGTGATGTGAAAGATCTCTGCCTGAGACCCTGGAGAGCTGCTGCCAGTCAGAGTAGACAGTACTGACTATGATGGACCCATGCTCTGATTCAGTATAATTCAGCTTCATGTATCTCACCCAGATAACGCTTTTGGGTGGGACTGGGAAAGGACGTGATGTTGTTTTTCGTCTCTAGTAATGTTTATTGTCACATTTTTATCCTGCTCTTTCTCCAAAGATCTCAGGGTGGCAACACAATGGGTCGCATCTCAATTTATTCTCACAGTTGCCCTGTAAGGTAAAGTAGGCAAAGAGAAGACTGATCTAAGATCACCCTGTCAGCTTCATGGCTCTGTGCAAATCTGAACTCTAGCTTTCCAAGTCTAGCACTCTGATCACTACATTGTATTGATTTCAGTTAAACTTCTAGTTTAGAGTGCAGAGAAAGTTCAATCTGAAGTCAATATTATTTTGTAGCAAGTTCCCTTGATTTCAGAGGAGTATACTTCTAAGTATATGTTGGGTAAGATTGCAGTCACAAAGCCATTACTAACTTGCATGTAAGAACGCAAGAACAGCCCTGCTTGGTCAGACCAGTGGTCTAGTACAGCATCTTGTCTCACACAGTGGCCAACCAGTTCCTGTGGAGGTCCAGCAACAGGGCACAGAGGCCAAGGCCTTCCCCTGATGTTGCCTCCTGGCACTGGGATTCAGAGGTTGGCTGCCTATGAATGTGGAGTTTCCCTTTAGTCACAATGGCTAGTAACCACTGATAGACCTATCTGCCGCAAATCCATCTAATCCCCTTTTAAAGCTGTCTAAGTCTGTGGCCATTGCTACATCCTCTGGCAGCGAACTGCACATTTTAATCACTCACTGTGTAAAGTATTTCTTTTTGTCTGTCCTGGAATGACTGCCCATGTGCTTTATTGGATGCCCTTGAGTTCTAGTATTTTGGGAGCTGGAGAAAAAGTTCTCTTTGTCAACTGTCTCTACCCATGCATAATTTTGTAAACCTCTATCATGTCCCCCCTTTCTAAACTGAAATGTCTCAGACTCTGCAGTCTTTCCTCATCAGGAAGGTGCTCAAACCTCCTAATCATCTTGTTTGCCCTCTTCTGTATTTTTCCCAGCTCTGCGATGTCCTTTTTGTGATAGAGCAGAACTGTACAAAATATTCCAAATGAGGCCACTCCATTGATCTATGCAGCGGCATTATAATATTGGCTGTTTTATTTTCTATCCCTCTTCTAATAATCACTAACATAGAGTTTGCCTTTTTACTGTTGCAGCACACTGGGTTGACTCTTTCATTGAGCTATCTACCATGACCCCAAGATCTTTCCCCCTCTCAGTCTCAACAAGTTCAGACCCCATCAGCCTATACTTGAAATTGGGATTTGTTTTTTTTTTGTCCCAATGTGCATCACCTTACACTTACCAACACAACTTCATTTGCCACATTGTCACCCAATTTGTGGAGATCCTCCTGGGGCTTTGCACATTCATCCTTGGTTTTCACCATTCTGAATAATTTTGTCATCTGCAAACTTATACATCTGCTTTATCAAGCAGGAGTATGGTTGACAACAATTTTCCTGATAGACCCATATTTAATAAACAGGGTAAGGCATTCTCTGGATGTGGAAGTCATGACAGATAAAATGTCACTTGTTGCATTTTCTGTTAACGTGGTTTTTTTAAGGTACAGGAACCCTGCCAGAAAATAAACATGATAGTCTTACTCAGGAGGCTAGATTACTGTGATGGAGCAAAATAATGACGTGCCCATTCATGCACAGAAATAGGAGTTTTGTGGTGGATCCTATTGTTGTCCTATACAGAATATTTGTATCTGATTAAAGTTTCCCCCACATAGGATCTCACATACTCATAAGAACATAAGAAAAGCCATGCTGGATCAGACCAAGGCCCATCAAGTCCAACAGTCTGTTCACACAGTGGCCAACCAGGTGCCTCTAGGAACTCATTCATTTACTATGAAATACACCATTAAATTGTTCAGATAGATATCTTCTCTCTCCCTGCTCCCCCAAACATAGTTTATAAAGATGTTTTCCCATTCAAGATTCCCTTCTCAGGGAAAGATTTATAGCACTGAGCCACAACTAACCATGGATCTTGAAACAACTGAATTACTATCTATAATTTAACCATGGTTGTAAAACCGAGTAAAATTAATGAATTTTACTTCTAAGTAGTTATGAGAGCAAAAGTGGTGTAGTGGCTAGAGGGTTGTGCTAAGATCTGGGAGACCCAGGTTCAAATCCCCACTCTGCCATGGTAGCTCACTGGGTGACCTTTGGCCAGTCACACACTCTCAGCCTAACCTACTCCATAGGGCTGTTGTGAGGAAGCAGAGGACAGGAGAAGGATGTAAGCCACTTGAAATGGGGTATAAGTGAAATATATAAAACAATAAAATGTCTATAGTCATGACAATGTATAATATTAGAGACAGCTAACCCACCTCTACATATCAGTTTTTAGAAATCTGACATTCAGAAACAAGTTAACAATTTTTTTCGGAGGTAGTTGATTTATTCTTATCCCTCTCTTTCACCAAGGAGCTTTTGGTGATGCTCATTTCCCATGCTCCCCCCCTTTTATCCTCACAGAACCCCTATAATGGAGGGTAAGCTAAAAAGTAGATCTTCATGGCGGACAGGATACTTAAAGAAAGAGTTGGTTTTTATATGCTGACTTTCTGTTACCACTTAAGGAAGAATCAATCAAACCGGCTTACAATAACCTTCCCTTCCCCTCCCCAAAACAGACACCCTGTGAGGTAGGTGAGGCTGAGAGAGCTCTAAAAGAGCTGTGACTAGCCCAAGGTCACCCAGCTGGCTTCGTGTGTAGGAGTGGGGAAACCAATCCAGTTCACCAGATTACCATCTGCTGCTCATGTGGAGGAGTGGGGAATCAAACCCGGTTCTCCAGATTAGAGTCCACTGCTCCTAACTACCACTCTTAACCACTACACCATGCTGGCTCTAGCCTGGGTCTTGCGCCAGAGTTCAGCACTCCTAACTACCCCACCACGCTGGGTCCCATCGCGTTCTTTAACGTTAATGGAGTGTATCAAGAGTAAGTGCTTTGCAATACCATGTCTCAAGCTTCATATCCATTGGTTATAATTACCACAGAGTACATTGTGGGGGCAGAGCCTGGGAAGGTCCCAACTGCGTTCCCTTGGTGACTGCTGCTTTCCAGAATCCATCTCATCGGTGCCTTGCTGTGTGGGCAGTGCTAGGTATTCCTTGTTCTGAGAGATATTTAAGTACTGAGCTGTCCATCCGAGTTTCGGCGAAATCCTTGCCTGGCACTACAGCTTATAAAGCTGAGGAAACGGTGGGCTTGTATCGCAAGAGCCACGGGCACAATTTTCTGTGCTTGTCTCCGACCTTTCCGTGTAAACGCTGTTCCTCTCCCAGTCTCACTCAGAGGACAAGACATCAACGTTTATGACTCATTACTTAGAAAATGCATATGGCACCTCTCCAGTGACCTGCTCAAGGCGGCTAAATAGGCTCTAAAGGAAAGGTGGATAGGGCTGCTGTCCCTCTAACAGTTGTACAGAGACAGTTTGTCAGGGTGCATCTTGTCTTGTAGGGATGAGAAAAGTTGCACTTCCTGAAATTTCCCTTTGTGCAACTGTGGAATGTTCTGAAGCCCTACCCTCCTTTTCCTTTGCCTGCCCCACCAAAATCCCAAGTATACTTAGACTTTTGCTTAGCTCTTTTCAACCCTATGGTCTTATCCTTGGCCTTTATTCTGTCAACATGAACTGTTGCAGGCATAAAAAACCCACAAAACCCCACTTCAGCTACAGCCATGATTGTCCGGCCTCCATTTTGTTGGCCCCAGTCTCTGCCCTTGGCCTATAACCAGCTAGTGTCTAACAGTTGTTTACTGAAAGATGCGCACAAGACAAAGGAGGCTAGATTGACGGGAGAATAGGTATAACTGAATGTTAATCGTGGAACATAATGGCCAGCTATTTTGGCTGCGGAAAGGAGTAGTCGTGGCACAGAAAGACAGGCCTAGAGATAAATTATTCAGTTAGGCACAGTCAGCTCCGTGACTATTATTTTAAACATTTCAATCCAATCAGAGTACCATTTCTTGTTCTCTGGTCTTGCCAATCTAAAGGCTTCCGGTTTCATCTGGCCCTGTCTTGCCTCCCTCCAGCCCGTGAAAACCAAACCTTTGTTGTTTTGCGCTGCCCCTTTTAGCAAGATCTGCTCTGCTACTTAAGCTCTGCTTGCCTTCAGCTGTGTAATGTGTCCTAACTCACTTGTCATTCCTAGTCCTGTTCTACATACTCTCCCTTCTGGATCTCTGGGGATTACTACCAGAACCACTGCCCAGAAATCTTTGCTAGGCCCTTGCCAAGTGATCCCCTCTAGAATGCTAAACCCCTGGTTTGTCTGTAGTTGGATCTTTGGATCCAGAACACTATTAGCCACCCCATGCAGAAAAGGTAGTATCTCCTCCACACTCTGTGCTGTTCCATCTCTTTCTCCCTCAGCCCTGTGTGCTTTGAGTTACATGCTGCACAGTGCAGATACAATGTGAGTGTTGGGACTGGGTACAGGTGTCTGTGGGCTCCTTAGTATTTCTGTACTGCAACATAAGTGACTTTTGCTCTGTCCATGAGGTTGTACTTTGGTTTCCCCTCAAAGAACTTTCTTTAATGATTCTGTCTGGTGGACAAAGTCCAGGTTTGTAGCTGGGTGTTAAAACCCAAGCCAGCAGCTCCTGCCAGGACGAAGTGAGAGAGAATAGATGAGAGATTTCTCTCCCACGTTTGAATATTTTGTGTAGTTTTGAGTACAGTTTGGGAAGCGGGTTCAGCCACACAGGAAATATGTCCTAACATGCACACGTACACACAGAAATTGGGTCATTTTCATTTCTAGACAAAAAGCACCTGTCACTATCTGTGTGGGCCAGTCCTGCTGCTGATACGATTACAGAATCTTAAGACTCGTATTAGACATTAGTTACTGACCCGATAGTAGATTAGTCCTGAGTAAAATCGTGACAAATATGATTCTACCAATAGAGGTGTTCTAAAATAATCTGGATGGGGGGGTCAGATTCTGATTTTAGTGACTTAGGTAACATATGGAAAGTTGTTTGGCAGGTCTGTACCTAACTATTAAGTTTATAAGAACTTAAGTACAGGCTTCTAATGTGCCCACTGCGCTGTGTCAGAATCAGTTTGCAAGACGTAAGCAAGGCTGTTAGCGATAGGCCATTTTGGAGAACATTGAATCATAGGGTCAACTTGAGTTGGAAGCAACCTGACTTCAATCTGGATTCCACATTGTAGTATCCCTACATCTTGGAAAGCCAGGCCTTCTAACTTCCATTTGCAGTTGCTTCCTTCCTGCTTCTTTCCCCTTCTTCTGTTGGCACTCTTTTCTATAAATGGGCATTCAAGAGGGAATTTCAAGAGAGGCTTTTTCCATTGACTACTGAAAAGTCAGTCTTCATGTGAGCCCGGCTTCAGCTGGGATAGAGGATGGCATATAAATCCAATAAATAGATGATTACAAACAAAAAACAAAACAGTACTGGACATATCTGCAAAGACAAATCACTGCTGAGCCCCAAAGCTTACTAGGTAACCTTGCACCTGGCTCTCTCAGACTAGACTACCTCAGGAGATTGTTGTGAAGATAAATAAAAGGGAGGTGGAATGATGTATTCTGACTGAGCTCTTTTTTTGGAAGAAGGGCAAGGAAACAATACAAGAGGATTTTTTCCTATTTCTGAAAATAAGACAACCAGCAACCTCTAGTGAGTAGAACACAGAACTGCATGAATAGTATACATGCCTTAACCTGAAATGCCTTTAGTGCTTAGTCTCAAAGGAACCTTTTTGTAATTCCACATTTATAATCCAGAACAATATACATGATTAGCCATATTGCACTTAATTTATTGGAATGTTTTTCTCTGTACTCCCATTAGTAATGCCCCAGGATCCTAAGCAATTCCCAGGACCTAACTCCCCCCCCCAAATTAATCTTGGTCTATTAAGCATGTTCCCTTCACTCCTGAACTTGCTTCCAACTCTGCTGTTATTTTTGCAATAGAATGAAGTGTGTGAGTGATACAGTATCTACCTACACTGTTTTGATGGCTGATTGCAGACCATTTTGTACCAAAGTTACAACTTTAAGAAGTGCTAGATTCTAGTTCAGTAGTGTTGTGCCTAGAAACACTATCCAGATATATCTGATCAAGAATAGCGCACTGGAGGTCAGGAATTAGTTTTAACAGCTTGCTCTATTTAATGGTATTAAATTTAAACATACAAGCCGGGATCAAGTCTCTCCAACTGAGACCCCAGAGGGTCACACTGCAAAAAGAAATCACCATTCTGTGCTTCGAGCAGCACACTTTATACATTTTTAGCAAGAAAGATACTTTTCTTAAAATCACCCCATAGCTGTCATAAAGCTAGTGCAAAGCAGTTCTTTAGCTGAGACATGAATGTTCTTTTGCCTAGATAACAGGCTAACAGAGCAGAGAAAAACCACTGTGTTCGCGAAGTTGCAACATTGTGGGATGTTGTGCTTTATGCAGACTAAATAAATTGCAAGCAGAGAGGAAAGGGGGGGGGTGATTCTTGACACTTGTTTATCTACACGAGTGTTCTGTCTAAAAGGAGGATCCCTGTACCTCTTCATGTACACAGGGCAGTTCATAGTGCCCCAGGTAAAATACCTTTATTGTGGGCACTTCAGTAGCACCTTAGAGATCAACAAGATTTTCGGGGCATGAGTTTTCAAGAGTCAAAGCTCCCTTGGTCAGATATCTGTATCAGGTGGGGCTTTTGCCCAGTAAGGCTTCTGACTGGCCATTGGAGCAGCCATTTTGTGGCTGGCTCCACATCCTGCGGGAGCCGTTTTGTGGCTGCGCCCACTATGCTGTGTCAGAATTCCAAAGGTGCCCAGAGGCTCAAAAAGGTTGAGGGTCCTTATGTTAGTGGTTATAGTGATAGACTGGGATCTGGGTTCAAACTGCAACTCAGCCATAAAGCTTCTGGGTGACTTCAGGCCAGTCATTTCTCCTTGGTCTAATCTACCTGACAGGGTTGTCGTGAGGATAAAATGCGGACGGAGAAAACCACGCACACCACCTTGAGCTCCTCAAAGGAAAAGCAGGATTTACAATGCACTAAATAGACTAGATAATTATTAATAAACCATCACTTGTTGAATTTTCCTGACTTGTGTCATTTGTGACATAAGACACAGTCCTAACAGTTTTCCATTAACAGCAGCAGTGACTCAGTGATGAAGCACTTGCTTTGCATGCAAGAGGTTCCAGAATAAATCCTTAGTACCTCCAGTCAAAAAAAAAAAAAAAAATTCGGGTAGCAAATGTTGGGGAAAAGTCTTATCAGCCTGAGATGCTGGAAAGCTGTACTGAGCAACTGACT
Organism: Euleptes europaea; assembly: GCF_029931775.1. Lineage (NCBI taxonomy): Eukaryota > Metazoa > Chordata > Lepidosauria > Squamata > Sphaerodactylidae > Euleptes > Euleptes europaea. The sequence continues at coordinate 27,960,064 of NC_079316.1, read as the reverse complement.
CAGTAGAAGGCAGTTTCATATATTCATAAAATCAGATTAATTTTTCTTTTAAATCAGGCATTTGAAAGTATCTGGAAATTGAAGAAAAGTTAACAGAACAAAGCTTTCAGACAGGCTACAAAAATCCTTAACATGGTAAATTTCAGGCTGAAGCTTCTATCCAGAATCAGAAAACATTCCTGCTACTCACTCCAGGGCTCATGGAAAACCACATTCGTAACAACCAATAACGAAAGAGCCACGTGACTGCCATATATGGACTCTGCAGGGCAAAGATGGGTTAAGCCCTGTTTTTCCTTTGCAGAGCCCACTCACTTGGATCTGGCCGACAGCTGCCTGGTCTGCCTCAGGCTGGGGAGAGAGCAAGAAGAACAAGAAGAGTTAGTTTTTATACACTGGTTTTCTCTACCTTTTTAAGGAGACTCAAAGCGGCTTACAATCGCCTTCCCTTCCTCTCCCCACAACAGACACCTTGTGAGGTAGGCGGGGCTGAGAGTTCAGAGAACTGACTAGCCCAGGGTCACCCAGCTGGCTTCATGTGTAGGAGTGGGGAATCAAACCCAGTTCTCCAGATTAGAGTCCACCACTCTTAACCACTATACCATGCTGGCAGAGATGGAAGTAAAGGGTGCTCAGGCTTCCCACTTCAGGAACATGCTTGGGTCAGGCCAGTGAGCATTCTCCATGCCAGGGGGGAAAACTGCTACCACCCCACTGCTGGCCAGCTTGCTTTTGTCCTGACTGCTATGGTAGTGGTGGTGGTTTTACTCTTTTCTCTGCAGCCAGCCTGCTGTTCTCCTGGCAGATGTTTGGGTGCTGAGTTGAAAGCACAGAGGCTGTGGAGAATGGTGGGGGTTGTTAGAGAGAATAGGCCCTTTACTGCCATTCCTGGCATCAGGCTCATAGTTTACCCACCCTCCAATTCTTCCAGTGGAAAGCACCTGGCAGCCACAAGGCCCACTTAGCAATGGCCTTGCCTACATGGGTGGGTACAACATTAGGGAACAGTGCTAAGACAAGCCACAGATGACATGTGAAGGGGCTGTGGCTCAGTGATAGAGCATCTGCTTGGCATGCAGAAGGTCCCAGGTTCGATCCCCGGCATCTCTACCTAAAGGGACCAGGCAAGTAGGTGATGTGAAAGACCCCTGCCTGAGACCTTGGAAAGTCGCTGCCAGTCTGAGTAGACCATACTGACTTTGATGGACCAAGGGTCTGATTCAGTATAAGGCAGCTTCATGTGTTCATGTGTTATATGTGCTACACCAGTGGATGTGGGCTGGGAACATAACCCGAAGACTGGCTTTCAGAATCTAAAATCACTAATTAAAGACATTCTTGGGCATAGACAACATGGTAAGTGATTTGAAGAATCTGTGGATTATTTTGCTAAACAAGGCACAGAATGCAGAAATATGGGATCCTTGGAGATGAGCAGTTAATGTATCTACATTTATCAAAACATATGTACACAAAAAAATAAAATCTCTGGTATATGTGTGCAAGAAATTGCATTTATTCATTTATAAAAGATATATAGTGGCTAAAACTTATCTTAAATTATTGATTTCGATAGAAAAGACATCTAACAGACAAACCTCTGAGGTTGTTATACCAAATGCAGTTAATGACCTAACCATAGAATGCAACCCTAAGAAGGAGCTATTGATTGCAGATTATTATCCGGAGCTTTTGACAGAACAGAAAGACAAATTTACTCGGACAGATGCAGTCTTATTAATCCAATTCAAAAATTATTCCAGTTTTCAGTAAAATGTGCTCAGACATTTTATAGTACTGAAAATAAAGGTTATACACAGGTGATGCCCCTGCCGAAACCTCCTCCCGGCGCAAAAAATCTGTGCAACTCTTGGTTGCACAGGAGATACACCACCTAAAAGGTGACATATGTCTGCAAAAATAAAAAGGGGCATTCCCAGCCCGAAAGGGCTTTGGAGGCAGCCTAAAGACGGCCCTGCCCCCAGGCTGGCACCGGAACGCCCCGGGAACACCTCCCACGATGCCGGTGCGGCCTTTGACGGCGTTCGGACTGTGCCGCAAGGTCCCGCCAGCGTCCTAGGGTGCTGAGGCAGCGGCCAATAGAGTTGCCAGGTCCCTCTTTGCCACCGGTGGAAGATTTTGGGGCGGAGCCTGAGGAGGGTGGGGTTTGGGGGACTTCAATGCCATAGAGTCCAATTGCCAAAGCGGCCATTTTCTCCAGGGAAACTGATCTCTATCGGCTGGAGATCAGTTCTAATAGCAGGAGATCTCCAGCTAGTACCTGGAGGTTGGCAACCCTAGCTGCCAAAGACCGGCGTCCGGGCTCCGCCAGCGCCCGGGCCACTCACACTGGCGTAAGTGGCCTGGGCGCCGGCATGGGAGGTCCGGATGCCGGCACAGCCCATTCCTGGTCTCCTAAGGGCTTTCGCCCTTCAGGCTCTTCCTGATCACTCTCCCCATTACCGATATTGTTTGTGGGGGTGCTGTCTTTTATATATGGTAGGATTTTAAATGTTAACCTATATTTATATAGAGTATTCATTTTAATTGCATATTTTAACTGTTGTTTGCTGCCCTGAACTGAACTCCATTCGGGAAAGAGTGGGATTAAAATAAAATCAAAATAAATCTTGCAGTTAAAATACATTTTTGAGAAGCAGTCACAGACCTCTGGTGTTATGTGTGGTTTGATCTCCAAGTCATTATGTAATCCACTCCTTTTTTTTCTTTAGTACCGTGTCCATTAGACTTAGTGCGGTACCACATTTTTTGATATTGATTTTTATGCAGACACTGCCAATTCAGGGACTGTAAAAACATCCACAAAAAATAATGTTTGCAAATTTGTTCATACAAATTTGAAGCCATGGTTCCTCCTTTCTGGTGGTTGCTGGTGAGAGGCAGCATGATGTAGTGGTTAGGAGCAGCGAACTCTAATCTGGAGAACCAGGTTTGATTCCCCACTCCTCCGCATGAGTGGTGGTCTCTAATTTGGTGAGCCAGGCTTGTTTCCCCACTCCTACACATGAAGCCTGCTGGGGGACCTTGGGCTAATCACAATTCTCTCTGAACTATTTCAGCCTCACCTGCCTCACAAGATGTTTGTTGTTAGGAGGAGAAGGGAAGGTGATTGTAAGCTGCTTTAATCCTGTTTCTGGGGGCTAATGTACATTAAAAGACTTTTAAAACACCATCAGTATACACTAATGCATATAAATACCTGCATTAAAAAAACCCAGAACCTCTGGATATCTCTACTCGTGACCATTTTTTTAGCCTTCTGGGTGGCTTCCCAAAAGATCACCAAAAATGGGGTCGTGTTCTTCAATGAGCATAAAAATGCTTGCGAAACTCAACTGATGAGGCCACTTCAGCATAAATGGGATTGTAAGCCATTGTGGCAAGGACCAGTATATTCTTTTCTTTGAACAGCACTAATTCATATTTTAAACATTTTAAAATATTGCTAACAACAAACTGGAAAACTCTGGAGCAATATCAGGATCTTAGGATAAAAAAAAAATAGATTTAGACCTTAAACTGGTTTAAAAAGAAACTGCATTCTTATAAAACATTTAAAAAAGTGTAAAAGAACAGAAGGTTGCATTTGGTACAAAAGAAAATATGGAAGCCATGTTCCATCTTGGGCCTTCCCCCTTTTAATCTCATTTTCGGTAGGGGAAAGGCAGTGTTGGAAACATACTGTCACCTTTCCCAAGCATTCCCAGAGCTTTCCCACATAATATTTAGCATTTATACAGCATACGTCAAGAGCCCTGTGGCGCAGAGTGGTAAACTGCAGTACTGCAGTCAAAAGCTGTGCTCACAATCAGAGTTCGATTCCAATGGAAGTCAGACTCAACCTTCCAAGGTCAGCAAAACGAGTACCCAGCTTACGTAAAGTGTAGACGACTGGGGAAGGCAATGGCAAACCACCCCGTAAGATATTGTCTTCTTAGTAAACATCAAGATGTGACGTCACCCCATGGGTCAGTAATGACCCGGTGCTTGCACAGGAGACTACCTTTACCTATACAGAATACACATTATCTTGATGTAAAGACAGTATTATTATCCCCATATTGCAGGTGGGGAAGGCAGAAGTTGAGAGGGAGGGGCTTGCATAAGGTTACTTTGGAAGTTCCAGCCAGTGGTGATGATATTTGAACTGGGAACATCATAGATTACATCTATTAGGCTACACAGCATTAGCATAGCATAAAGACCTTAAGTCATGCTACAGTGTAAATGGAAAGGTCAGGGCCTAACAGGGCTGTTATTTTAGCAGATACTTCTTTTGCAGAAAAGAAAAGTAAAAACACAAGAAGAAGCTCTTATAGGCAATAAATAAAGATGCTTATGTACTGACTAATATCTTGTGGATGATATAAATTAGTAAACTCAAGCAGCTTTACTTATTATAAGTAGGAAATTATTTAGATAACTATAATTTCCTCTTCATTTATCTTTCTACATTTATTTTGAGTTGGTGTTCAGTTCTGTTGCTGCTGAGTCTGTTCCTCATACAATACGCAAAATATTTTTAATGTGGTTTAAAGCAGTTGCCAGGTTTATTGTTCTCTTTTCACTTTTCTTTTGCTAATCTATGAAAGCCTTTCTTAGAAAATACTTTTTTAAAAAAACACACACACTAAAGATGATCTCCTTGGAAAGGCATTCGCATATGAAACTCTGGCCAGATCAATTATAGGAGACCCTTGGTTCCTTCCCCATAACATATAGTTGTATAAAATGCATGACATACCACTATGTTGCAAAGTTCCATGCCCATACTTGGCAGCGAATAAAGGAGAGTAACAGTAGGGAACTTCACAATTCAATAACACATCACACATTTGGTAACATCATGAGGAGAGAAGTGATTTAGGGCTGCTGCTTTCAGTGGCAGCCAGGTGGCAGATGTGGATCAGCATCTGGAAAGGCACTGCATTTAAAACATTTGTAAACATGCCTTTTTTGCAATTTGCACCCTGAACAGCTTTCAATAAAAACAGTAACATAAAAAAATACAAAGTTTCTAAGTCAGGCGGTGATGATTTTGCTCAGTACTGTTTACTCTGACAGGAAGCGGTTCTCCAGCATCTTAAGCCGAGAAAGTTCTTGCTTAACACTTGCTGCCTGAGACTATTTTAATGCCCATTCCAGAACCTGGGACCTTTTACATACTAAAGTACTCTATCAATGAACCACAGCCCCTACCTTGTAAACAACAAAATAAATAGCAGCAACAAAAATACATTAGAAAGCAAATATCAGAATTTTTTTAAATTAAAAGGCCAATAGAGACAGAACAACAAAGCAAATTTATCCCTTGAGCATTCAAAGGAACTGCACTGCTTTCAAGTGGTGTTGCAAGAGACCAGTGATGGGATCAAGCAAACATGCTTTAGGAAGAATATTGCATCAATGGTCATCATAATAGAAAAGGCCTTTTCATGGTCATGATCAACATAATCTGATTGGGCAGAAGCACCCAAAGGTCCTTATAATATCTTAAAACAGTAGCAGGTTCATGCAGAAGATAGTCCAGATATTCTTGGCCTTAGCCAGCAGTCCCCAACATGGTTCCTGTGGGCACAGGTGGTGACCACTTGATGTGTTTCCCAGTTGCTTCTTCCCCAAATGATGACTTGCCTAAAGGTAAGAGCTAATCCTGAGTTTTCTTTTGGAAGTGCTTAAAAAAAGCCCATGATACATTCCCTCTGTGTCTGCAGTTTGGAAACAACTGCCTCAATTGTGGAACCTCCCAACATTTTGTGATGGGACCCAGTCCCCCACGGCAGCCATTTTCTTGTGGAAGTCAATATCTGTTCTCAAAATTCAAAAAAATCCCCATTATGGTAGTTCAGCAAGGTTGGCGGCCCCTGGCCAAGACCATTTAGTGATTTGAAGTTAAAAACTGTTTATATATATAAAAACTATATATATATTTTATATATATATATATATATATATATATATATATATATATATATATATATATATATATATATATATATATATATATATATATATATATATATATAATGAATATCAGAATGTGTTAAGAGAGTTCATAGAATCATAGAATTGGAAGGGACCAACAGGGTCATCTAGTCCAACCTCCTGCACAATGCAGGGAATTCACAACTACCTCCTCCCCACACCCCCAGTGACCCCTACTCCATGCCCAGAAGATGGCCAGGATGCCCTCCCTCTCATCATCTGCTTAAAGTCATAGAATCAGCATTGCTGACAGATGGCCATCTTACCTCTGCTTAAAAACCTCCAGGGAAGGAGAGCTCACCACCTCCTGAGGAAGCCTGTTCCACTGGGGAACCGATCTGTTAGAAAGTTCTCCCTAATATTTAGATGGAAACTCTTTTGATTTAATTTCAACCCGCTGGTTCTGGTCCGGCCTTCTGGGGCAACAGAAAACAATTCAGCACCATTCTCTATATGACAGCCCTTCAAGTACTTGAAGATGGTTATCATATCACCCCTCAGTTTTCTCCTCTAGGCTAAACATACCCAGCTCCTTCAACCTTTCAAAAGTTAGGGCTTTTGTTGTAATTGTTGGTAAAATAAACAGAGTTCGCAAGATCTTACTTGTTTAGTCTGGTGATCTAATTTTTCCTGCTCATGTCAAACAAATGAATTTTTACTTATGAAAACATGTGAAACATCCTTTTTCCCCTCTTCACTTTCCCTAAAGTTTAAGCTCTATAAAGGCACATGAAAAAGTAATCGGTTTGGATTAACCTTACAAAATGAAACAATTGGAGGTGACCAAACCAAAACCAGCCCAACACCTTACGCAAAGTCAAGGCTAACCCCAATCAATCAATCGATTGATTGACTAACCCCAATTTGTGAAAAAGTCCACTTTGTTAAGGTGCCTGAATTCAGAATAAATTGGAATCAGATGGAAGATTTTGGAAGATTTCATCAAGCAGGAAATCTTCAATCACAAGGGTATATTGGGGGAGAGAGAGCATATAAGCAGCAGGATTTAAGGCTTGCTCGCCTCACAAACAAATCACAATTTGTTTACACTGCCTGAATAGAGTGCCCCCCCAACCTCATAAAATAATACAGACTTTTCTAAGCTTAGAAGTGCTGTGTAGCCATTGTTCTCTGAGGACTGCCCACAGAACCTCGGGAAGACCTCAGATCATCGTCTTGGGAGCCTCAGGATTCTCTGCCTTTCCTATCAACTCCAAACAGCTAAAGCCAAAATGACATATGCATTGTAAAGCACAGAAAGGATGAAATGTAATTTTAAATCAACTTTTCTGCTTGGCCTATCAATTCAGAAAGCTGACACACCTACATTTTAGGACTGCTTTCCTGTTTTTCATATTTGCCTATCACACACACGCGAATTAATTCTGCATGGGATGGGGCTGTAACTACAGTAAGCATTTTCCCCTCAACACAATTTTTGCTGAGCTCGTGAATATTTTGAAAACAATGTCTGTCATGAGAGACCACCACTTCTGCAGCCAAATTGTCAGTATCACCATCATTTACAGATGTTTTGGATTACTGAGCCTGTTTCAAAAATATTGAAAAAATATCCTTAAAACAATCCTGTGGGGTAGGTCAATATTATTGTCCCCATATTGCTGATCAGAAATTCATAATGAGTAGATTACTTAAACTATCTGGTGAATCCATGGCAGGGGAGAAATTTGAAACAGGGATGTCTCGACCAAAGTTCAATCTCTTAGCTACTGTGCTTCATTCAGAAATAACCACCCACTAAATTCAGTGGACATACATTCCATTAAGAATGTTTAAGATTACAGCCTTAATATGAGTAAGTCTCTGTAATTGTGGCTATCACATTAGAATAATCCAGTGGATGATTATCCTGTTCCTGCGGAATCTAAACGGAATGTGCATAAACCTCCAATCACCATCTTTAGTGCTGGGAAGCAAAGCATCTAGCCTCTCATCCTAAGGGCACCACAGCCCCACCCTCCAACTCTCTCTTCCTTGAAGAGAGTGGTTGTGTTTTCTAATTCTGCTGGGATGAACGTTCGCACACAACCATTTTCAGCATGAACACAATGCTTTCAGGGAAGAAAAACTATTTCCCAGCAACTCATTTCTTTTTAGCTTGTGCTTGCTTTCTTCCCTGACCGCTGCTGCTAAGTACCTTTTTTTTCTAGACTGCATCTTACTCAGGGATCACATAATGAGCATGAGTGTGCTACAGCAGCATAAGAAGGTGTCATAAAACCAACTCAGAGCGAGAGCAATGCTTGTTGTAATACATTGCCTTCACTTTGAGTAAGCACCAGGGCAAGCCCACCGGCTACATAAATGGTGTTTGGGGGAGGACAACCTTGCTTCTGCCTGGGCTGCCATAATACTGATACTTCCTCACCTACAGTGTTGCAAAACTGACACTTCCTTATTTAAAGTGTCACCCCCTTTCAAGCCCCCCCTCCCCCCCCAGATCAAAAGTGTTTGTGAAGTTTCCACCCGCCCAGTTTAGACTCAAACTCCAGGAGCTTACTTCTCAAGCCCCACTAAATCAATAAACGATTATTTAAAACATGTGTTCCTTTCTCTGCTATAGTGGCTTGTGGCCTGCCAATCCTACATGCAGTTAATTCCAAAGGTTCGTATTTAAGTTTGAGCTCTCATGAAAGCAGCCAAATATTTCAGGATGATTTAGCTAGGACTTTGGCTTCAGGAACTGAAAGTATTCACAAGGAGCAATACCGCGACCTCATGGGTCCGCTTGAGGTTTAAGAGGCTGCTTGAAAGTATTTTCAGGACTGCAGCTGAAACATCCTATTTGCCTTCATTAAGTTCAGCTGTTTCTCAAAGTTATATTTTAGGTTTGATCGCTCAACGAACCCACCAACCAGCCAAATGAATCAAGCCTGGGTACTGTGTTAAAATTCAAACGAATGTAATCAAAGTGTTTCCCAAATAATTCAAGAATGCAAATAAAAATCTGATTTTTCATTAACTGAACATATCATTGCACATTATTTCCTCTTATCGTTCACAAGTACCACAAAAATATTGCAAGAAAACAAATATCCAAAACTACCCCTAAAATAAAGTTTTTATATTAAAACTCAAACATTCAGTTTCCCTGTAGCGTGGGTATATGCAGATATGAAGCTGTGAAAATGTTCAGGGGCAGCTGGTCTTCCAGGCTGAATGCTGTCTCCAAGAGCCATTTCAAGCCTGCCTCTCTCAGCAAGGAGAACATCTCCTGGCTAGGGCTGAGCTTCCTTATTTTATCTCCTTCAGCTGCCTTGCTTGAGAACTATCACTGAAGCAAGGATGTAGAGCAGACGTAGGAAAACAGAATTCACCCCATGGAAAGCAAGAGCAAAGGCTAAGCCTTGGGCCTTAGTGCTCCACTCTTCATTGCAGCTTAGCCTCCATTTCCAGACCCAGTTTGTAGCTGTTTGCCATAGAAGACAATGAACAAATTCTCCTTCCTGCCTCCTCATGCAAGCACCGAGAACCACTCAAGTTGAAGATGCCCTTCCCTCAGTGGAGAAGATCTTGTCTGTGTCATTTTTTCACACAGCCAGCCACGGCATTGCAGCTGGGCTCTCAGCTGCTACATATACAACTTTAGCAAGCCCTAAAGATTTCTGGTCAAAGCAGGCTCTGCACTGGCATGCCAAAGATGTATGTGTAGTAACATTGCCTGTATACTACCAGTGTTTACAGCTGTTCCCCTGAAGTGGGCCAATCAACATATCAAGTTGGGATTCTACCACCCCCTTCTCTTGCATTTGTTGGCCTTTAGCCCAATTTAAACCATTTAAGAAGTACAGTTCCGCTAATTGCCTTCTTGCATTTCAGACCTTAACATTATGGCCTGAAACATCTGTTGTCCACCCTTCTACCTTTTTAAATTTTGTAGCATCTAGCCTGATGAAGAGTTCTGGTGAGCTTGAAAGCTCACCCATTGTTTTGAGGCAATTTTGTTGGTCCCAATAAAAGGTATTATATGGATTTTGTGTGGACTGATGTGGATGTACAACTTTCCCCCCCAGTTTAAACGTGACATTGATTCGAAGACAAGAATTTACGCACGTGACACTGAACACCGCCAGCATGTCATTTTGACTTGCCCTCAGCCACTACTCATTCAAGGTTAGCACACCAAAGATTTGAAGTCCAAGTGGGTGCTGTGCTGGAAGGAAAACATTGTTCACCTTTTGGGCCAGTTTAAATGAGACCCTGAAAAGTGCAAAGGTTAACAAGCATGTTCTCCTTGCCCATCTATATCGGGTTTTTAACTACTGCCCAGACCTATGAATGCAAGGGAATGAGGTGGTAGAATCCTGTGAAAGTACCACTTCAGACTATAGCCAGGGAATACCATTACTAATGTTCTCCAAAAGTTAAAAAAGCCAACAACCCCCCACACTAATTCTTACCAATCTGAGCTGTAGCCCAATTTTCTTCCTGATATAGTAGTTTTCTGCTTGCAATGACTTTGAAAATACAAGGACTCATTAAAAACGGCCTCCTTCATTCAGAATCCCTGCTCTTAAGGACATCACTGGAGGGGAGGCAAAACCCCTGCTCTTATATTGGTAGCAGAAAAAATATGCTTTATCACTGATTGATGATATACACATCCATATGACACTGGAAATACATTAAAAAACTCTGTGTGAGCCAATTTAAATGGTGAAATATCCATGTTATACAACAAGTGACAACAGGCCGTTGGAAATTTTGATGTGTTGGCACGTGATTGGTCCGTCGCCCGTATTAATAAACTTGACTATAAGGTCATTGCTTTACAGCATACCTTTTACATGTATTTCTGGATGTGTCTCTATAATAATTGTAAATGTATATATGACCACTTAAGATGGCCACTTAGGCCGAAATACGTCTGGTTATTTATTGGTCATTTATATTAATTTTTATCATCAACTACCGGTATGTTGGAAAATTAGCAACTATTTTTATATACTCCTTTAATGGATCAGCCTGCATATAAGGCCCAGCGTTTTTACTTCTGTGTACCCCATACAATACCCTGACCTGGAAGGCCCAGGCTAGCCTGATCTCGTCAGATCTCAGCAGGGTCAGCCCTGGTTAGTATTTGGATGGGAGACCACCAAGGAACACCAGGGTTGCTGTGCAGAGGAAGGCACTGGCAAAACCACCTCTGTTAGTCTCTTGCCATGAAAACCCCAAAAAGGGGTCGCCATAAGTTGGCTGCGACTTGAAGGCACTTTACACACACACACACACCATATAATAAATATTATTATTTTATACTATCTATATTCTATTATAATCTAAAACTTTCAGCTCAACTTTTAGGCTCTTAAACTTTCTCTTGTAGTAGAAAAGGGCAAGAGTCCAGTAGCACCTTAAAGACTGACAAAAATATTTTCTGGTAGGGTATGAGCTTTCGTGAGTTACAGTTCACGCTGTGGCTCACGAAAGCTCCTACCCTACCAGAAAATATTGTTGTCAGTCTTGAAGGTGCTACTGGACTCTTGCCCTTTTCTACTACTGCAGACAGACTAACTACTGCAGACAGACTAAAGCTCCTACCCTACCAGAAAATATTTTTGTTAGTCTTTAAGGTGCTACTGGACTCTTGCCCCTTTCTACTACTGCAGACAGACTAACACAGCTACCCACTGTAAACTTTCTCTTGTTCTACCAGGGGATACCTAAGGCCAATACCGCCGAACTAAACGACTGAAAAGCACCCCTTTTCAGATTTTCAGCGGTCAGACAACCGCGGAGGACAAGCGGGGGTCGCGTCTGCGACCCTCGCCCCTGACCTCCCGCGCCAAACGCTTCTCCACGCGCGGGCGTCCAAGGCCGCGGTTCTCCACGCGCGACCCCCCGCGCCTCCTTCCACGCGCCGTCTGCCGGAACGTCTGAAAAGGGCCGTGAAACTCGGGACGGCCGCCACTCGAGACAGGCCGTTTCCACGGAGCGCTCGAGCCTCCCCTCCTTCGCGAGCATCCCAACGGCTTTTCTCTCAGCTTTTGCTTCCGGGGGGGGGGGTAGCGCCAAAATTCTCAGTCAGGGGAGGGAGCAGCACCCCCTCCCCTTTATTAACTTTACGGTTGCCCCCCCCCCCCCCGAGAGGAGAATTACCTCAACGGATTGCCACCCCGGCCCCTCTTTCCCCGTGAAGCAGATCCCCCCCCCGCCGTCCTCCCCCCCCCTCAGCCAGTCCCCCCTCAGCCAGTCCCCCCTCCGGCGGCCTCGCGGCGCCTCAGCCGGCCGTCAGTAGGCGGGCTCCGCGCGCGCCGCCGCCGCCGCCTTCCCCGCCCGTGGTGGGGCCCGCCGGAGAAGGCGGGCCCCCGCAACCCGGCTCCTCCTAGCGGGAGGCGCGTCTTGGCGGGGCGGGCGGCCGGATTAGCTCATCTCGGCGGCGGCAGCAGCGGCTCGTCCGCGCCAGCCCGCTTCTCCGCACCGCCTCGTCGCTTCGCAAGGCGCCCCTGCCGCTGAGTCGCCGCCGGCTGGCGAGCGAGCGAGCGCCCTCTCTCCCTCCCTCCCTCCGCCGCCCTGTTGTGTTTTTCCGGCTCTGATGGCTCTGTGCAATGGAGACGCCAAGGTCAGTGCCGCGCCGCCGGGAGGGACGGCGGGCGGGCAGGCGGAAAAGAGCCTCCTCGGAAGCGGCCGCGCCGCAACTCTCCCTTCGCGTCGCTTTTGCGGCCTGCCCGCTTCCTCCGGGGGGCTTTGTGTGTGTGTGTGTGTGTGTGTGTGTGTGTGTCTGCGCGCGAGTGCCGGGGGCGGGCGGGCCGTGGGGAGGGCGAATCTCGCCGCCCCCCCCCACCCCACCACCCACCCCACGGCCGCCCCTCAGGGTCCCCCCGCTGGTCTCGGCTGGCCGTAGCCCTCGCCGTCCTTCTCCTCTCCCTTCTTCGCGGGAGGAGGCTCCATGCCGGGCACATGGGAAGCGGGGGGTTGGGGGGGGAGGGTGACTGGCACGCGCCTCCCCCACCGCGGGCACCCGGGGAGGGAGAAGGCGGCGGGAGCGAGGCCCCGGAGCCCGCCGCGCCGTAGCCCCTCCCCTTCCCCTTCAGGCACATTCCCGCCGCCGCTGCTTGTCCCGCGTGGGGCTGCCGCGCTCTGCCTCGCCAGCCGGGGCCTTCGGGTTGCCTGCCCGGGGGGGGGGGGCGGGAGAGCGTCGGCCCACGGCCTGCACGGGGAGGAAGGGGGGGGTCTCTTGAAGTTCGGGTTGGGGCTTTTAAGGAGCTGTAGGAAGCCTCGCTTTGAATTCCTCCCATAAGCGGAAGAAAGCCTGGTGTTTGCTTATGTTTTAGTGGCCCCCTCCCGTGGGGGGGGGGAGTTGTTATGAATTTCCTGCATTGTGCAGGGGGTTGGACTAGATGACCCTGGGGGTCCCTTCCAACTCTATGATTCTTTTTTTAAAAAAGCGGTAGCTACTTCTTCCTGTATCTAGAAAAGTGGGTTTCTCTCTTTTTCTCTCTCTTGTTTAAATAACATCTTTCTTTTTTTTCTGGGGAGGCTAGAGCAGAGTGCACTGTTCCTTCCTCTGTGTTGTCCTCACGACAACCGTGTGAGGTAGGCTGAGAGTTACCAGTCCTAGGCAGATACTCCAGTCTAAGTCACTGAAAACTGAAATCAGTGGGCTTGGACCAGAATAATTCTGCATAGGGTTGCACTGCAGGTGACATTCGGGCAGAGAGGGGGATTTGAACCCAGCCCCGCAGTGCAAACCTATGCAGACTTATTCTAGTCTAAACCAATTGTTTTCATTTGGGTTTACGTTGGAGTAATTCTGTGTAGGTTTGCGTTGGTAGTCTGAGAACTGCATCATACAAGCTTCCTCCTTTAAATAACGTTTATGGTGAGCTTACTTCCACCTTGCCCCAAATAATGTTTTTTGAGTACTCTTGGGTGCACTGAGAACTTAACACCTCTTTTAACTGTGCTTGTCAAGATGGTAAAAGTATTTTCCTGCACTCGCTTCTGAGTACATTCTTGTGTGTGAAGTGTGGATTCTAGTCTATGAGCAGTTTCAGAGAGCAGGAGTGTTATAAAGGATGCTTGTTTTAAAAGAGAATGGTGTGGATATTGTGTCTGTACTGTGAGAGATTGCAGAGGACTTGCTTGCTTTTTTCCAGTGCTCTTTGAGCTTGGGATGTGGGTGGGACAAGAACAGGGATAACCATCATAATACACACTTGGACTGTTGGGTGTCAAGGAAGCTGCATGATCAAATTGCTTCTGTGCTTGCTTCCGTGGTGTCTAATAGCTAGCTTCTTCCACACAAAAGCTTAGCTGCACAGAATACTTCCTTCTATTAGCTACGAAGAACATTTTTTCTTAAATTTTAATAGTATGGTATTTGTGTGTGTGTTGCAGTATGTCACTTCTTAGCTCTCAAATACTGTGGTTTTTATTACTTTAAAGTTCTGTATGTTTGGACAAATTTAAATCTGATTAAAAAAATAAGGATAATATTCTGTCAACAGCGCAATGATATGCTTCAGAACCTACCAGTAGTTGTTGCACAGAAGAAAATAGCTGCTTGGGGTATTAAGCAGGTGGCATAACTGAGGCATAATGACAGCAGCACACAATAGCCTCCAAATTCTGCTCCTGGGGGAGGAAGGACCCCCTCCAGGCTTTCAGGGGGCATTTCAGGAAGCTGCGGGGAGCTGAGAAAGTCTGCTCATGTGTGGAAGTCCTTGGGCTGTAGACACACTGTGCTGGAACTGGCCCATGGTTTGTTTTTCATACAGGCTCTTTAACCTACTTTGGCAAACAGATTTTTTTTAAAGCTTTCACACACCTTAAGGATAAAGTGCAATCAAATCAGATCTAAACAGGTTTTGGAAAACCCAGTTTAAGGCTTCATTAACTGCAGGAGGACAGTATTCCAGAGTGGGTCAAAGAGCATGTATGAAAGGGACTGAAGGATTGTGGAGTGGTCCTCAGGCACAAGTGCTTGCTTACTCCTTCATCTCTTCTTGCACTATGTGACAATGAAAGGCTTTCATAGAAAGTCACAGTTTGTTGATGCATCTAAACCACTCTTCACAACAAACCAAGATTCCAAACCAGGAGGGCGTCCCTATTAGAACGTCTGGCTTGAATAGAAGGGAGTACACCATAGTTTGTGGTTCATGTATAATGAATGATCCACGAATTGCTGTGGAAGTAGAAATCTTGTTTATTATTGTGCCAGGTGAGAGAGTGTATGAGCTCATGAGTCCAAAGATAGCCCAAGGCTTGTTTGCCTAATCATTTGTCATATATTTCTGATTCAAGGTAATAATCATGGTATGGCCCCCCTCTCTCTAGTCGCACACTGCATGCGCTGACCTTGTATTCATGGAAGAAACATTATCTGTTTAATGTAGGGAGAAGTTTTTTTTTTTTTGTCCATTTCAAACTGAAGGATGCTTACCTTGTTTCATGGTGCACCCTTTTCAGGTTCTGAACCAGTGCATGTACATACATATACTGCATTATAGAATGGCATCTAGATCTGAATTGGCTAAAAGAGGTAACTACCTTAGTCTTTTCTGTAGAATTGGAAGGGATCCTATAGGCCATCTAGTCCAACCCCCTGCTTAATGCAGGATCAGCCTGAAGCATCCCTGACAGGTGTTCACCCAGCTGCTGCTTGAAGACTGCCAGTGAGGAGGAGTTCACACCTCCCTAGGCAGCCAGTTCTGCTGCTGAACTACTCTCACTGTAATTTTTTCCCCCTAATATCCATCCCTTACCTTTCCATCCATAACTTATACCCATTATTGTAAGTTCTATCATCTGCTACCAACAGGAACAGCTCTCTGCCTTCCTCACAGCCTTTCAGATATTTAAAGAGAGCAATCATGTCCCCACTCAGTCTCTTCTTTTCTAGGCTAAACATTCCCAAGTCCCTCAGCATTTCCTCGTAGGGCTTATCCTCCAGGCCTCGTCACTCTCCTCTGTACCCACTCCATTCTGTCCACATCCTTTTGGAAGTGATGCCTCCAGAACTGTGCACAGTACTCCAGGTGCAGCTTGACTAATGCGGTGTGCAGCGAGACTATGACATCTAGAAAATTGGATGTTATGCCTCTGTTGATACACGCCAAGATCGCATTAGCCTTTTTTGCTGCTGTATCATACTGGCTGCTCATATTGAGTTTACATTCCACCCGTACCCCAGAACTACCCAGTGTCCTGTGATGCTTGAAGAATTGCTGAAGGTTCTTTTCTTGCCTTTGTATTTTGATGTCCAAGAAATAAAGTTTAGGGACAAGATGAAGGAGATACCTATCCTTCAACTGGGGTTTTCTGTTACTTTTCTGTTACATTTTTGGGGTTTTCTGTTACTGCCTACTCAACTGGCAGCAGTAGTTCTGTATGTGCTGCTTTTATAGTGAGCACCAACAGTGGTCAAATGTTCAGTTGCCATAATTTGTTGCAGTAATTCAGCCCTACTTTTTTTGTTTCTCTACTCTTTCTGGGGGTAAAGTGTATATGACTGGGGAAGGCAATGGCAAACCACCATGTAAACATAGTCTGCCTAATAACCGTCATAATGTGATGTCGCCTCATGGATCAATAAAGACCTGGTGCTTGCACAAGGGACTACCTTTATCTTTACACAAACAATTGTTTAAAATGCTACCTTTCTAATTTCTCTCTTGCTTTACTCTTTGTTCTTGAGAATAGGCTGGTCAAGATAGTTCTCAATAAGTCTTGCAGCTTCATCCTAATTCTGAGAAGTTGTTCTTTAATTTTCAACCAGTTGTCACAAAACGACAGGTTTGTTTTAGTAGATTCATTCCCAGAGAATCTGTGTCTACACTCTTTATTAAAAGCATTTTAGTCCTGCCCTTACGTCTTCATATGGATTGCAGGTCCCAGTTTACTTAAAAATGTACAAATAAACAACTGTAAAATATGTGCAGCACAATAAACACAATATGTTCAAAAAAAGACAACCTATATGAAAAAGAAATATTGCAGTCCTGTGCTAAGTTACACACTTTTAAACCCCTAACACTGTTTAGGATGGCACTGGGGAAAAGTACAAGGATAAAAGAAAGCCAGCAAATCCAAATATAATGAACTCGGATGCCAGTAACAATCGGATTATAATTAGCCAGCAGAATGAATGAGTTTATAGTTAAAGACTCACTTTATAGTTAAAGCATCTTCAGCATGCACTAGAAAACCAAAAGGGACAGGGTGAGTGGGAAGGAGAAGGCTGTTGAGAAGGCTTTCTTAAATGTTATATTTCAGAAGGCCCATATGAAGGACCTTAGCATATTACATTAGTGGTCTGGATGGGATTATTGGGGAGATGTGATCCATACAGCATCATGACTCTTGACTGTCCTAGGGCAGGGGTTTCGAACTCAAATGTTATGAGGGCCAGATATGACATAAATGTCACTTGGTTGGGGTGGGCCATGCCCCGCCAGCCCAGATTGAGATTGGGTGTGTGTGTGGCTGGCTTGCGGGCCGGATAAGAGCTGTCAAGGGGCCGGATCCAGCCCTCGGGCCTTATGTTTGACACCCCTGGTCTCTGGCTTTAAAGGTCAGGACCCCAGCACTTTGAAATGGGCCCAGAACCTGACAGTCAGTCTAGATGGAACCGTCTCTATCAGCATTCTGTCAGTTGCATTTTGAATCAGCTGCCGTTTCTGAATGTTCTTTGGAGGCAGTTAGTTCCTGTAGAGTGTGTAACTGTATCCTAACCATGGTCAGCGTCCTCTGACTAGGATGGGGGCACAGCTGGTGAACTGAGGGTACACCTGAGCCTATTAAAACAAGAATCGTAGGCTTAAGGATTTGTAAAAAAAAAAACATTGTATGATTTTATGTACGCAGTATGTAACATTATAGTCAGTTGCTACCACTGCACCTAGGAACACTGGCATCTTTCGAAGACTGCGGATCAGGAGGAAAGACAGAAAAGGTATGACAGAGTGTGTCTTCTTCAAGCCATGTTTAATGATACTAGGAAATGCTATGAAGGGGAAAAGCTGAATTAATTCTTAAGGTGGTGGTGGGGGAATAAAATGTGTATTAAGAAGACCTGGCCAGCTGCTGGGTGTGGTGAAACTTCCTCTTGGATGCTTGGTGGAACAGGAAAATGAATGGGACACAGTTACTCCTGGATATAAATTCTATAGACGCGAGAGACATGTCGGGGGGGAGTGTTGCTCTCTATATCAAAGAGAACATAGAATTAGAAGCTAGAAAACATAAGAAGTATAAAGCTCCCCCACAGAATCACTATTGGCAGAGATAGTGGGGTTTAAGGGTTATTTAAAAGTGGGGGTGGCAGATCTCAAGATGGAGAGGGAAATAAGAGAGGTGAAAAATGTAATACTGGGTGCCTTCAGCTACCCTCACAGTGGCTGGGCAAATGTGTGCTCAAGTCATGTCATAGAGATGAAGTTTCTAGACATCGTAAATGGGTGTTGGAGCAGTTGGTCACAGGACCAATGAGAGATGCATCTCTCTGGACTGGGTTCTGAACTGGGCTTGAGACCTAGTGTGAGATGAAAATATTTTGTTGCACCAGTTTGGGAATAGTAGCCACACTGGTATTAATTTCAGCTTTCGTGTCAATGGAAAGTTGCCGCCAAAGTCCAAAACCATCACATTTGATTTCAAAAGAAAAAACTTTACAAAAGTGAGGGGATTAGTCAGAAGGAAGTTAAAAGGGAGAACTAAGAGTCAAATACCTCCAGGATGCCTGGAAACTACATAAAACTGCACTAATTGGGACCCAGATAGAATGCATACCTCAAGGCAGGAAAGGTATCACCAAGTCTAAAAAGATTCCTGTGTGGTTAAGGACCCAATTCAAGGAAACCATAAAAGGCAAAAAGGTTTCCTGTTAAAACTGGAAGGTGAACACCTCAGTGAGGTGAACAGAAAGGAGTACAGGTTTGGACAGTGCAAATGTAAGTTGACAATAAGGTGGGCAAAAAGATAATTTGACAAGTGGATTGCAGAAAACATTAATCAATAAACATTTCCTCAAACATACCAAGAGCAGGAAACAGGCCATGGTGGCAGTTAAGTCTTTGGATGACAAAATAATAAAAGGATTGCTTAAGGAAGACAGGGAGATTGCAGAGAGACTGAATGAATTATTTGCATCTGTTTTTGTTGTGGAAAACGGCACATCCACACCAGAGCTGCTGGTTTGGGAAGGGTATCTGAATAAATGAGTAAAATTGAAGTAATGAGAGATTAAGTTCTAGGACAACTAAGCAAACTGAAAACCAGAATGTCTTCAGGTCCAGATGGCATATACCCAGTGGTTTTTAATGAACTCAAATGTGAAATAGTTGATCTGCTAACCAATATGTAACTTGTCCCGCTTTGAGGCCAATTCTAACAACTCAAAAGTAGCAAATATCACACTGATTTTTAAAAAGTGGTCCAGGGATCTAGGGAATTACAGGCCAGTTAACCCAACATCTGTTCCAGTTAAATTAGTGGAAACTGTTATTAGCTAGATAATTATTAAGCACATAGAGGAAAAAAGCTTGGTGAAGGGAAACCATTATGGCTTCTGCAAAGGTAAGTCCTGCCTCGCCAGCCTTTTGGAGTTCATTGAATAGGTTAATGAGCATGTGGAAAAGGTTGGTCCAGAAGACATTATATACTTGGACTTCCAAAAGGCTTTTGACAAGGTACCTGACAAGACTCCTGAGTAAGCTTAGCAGTCACGGGATAAGAGGATGGGTCCTCTTATGGACTTAAAATTGGTTAAACAGGAAGGGGAGATTACGAATAAATGGACAGTTCTAGCAGTGGAGGGAAGTGAGCAGTGGTGTCCCACAAGGACTGGTAGTATTGATTTTTTAAATAAATGGTTTGGAATCGGGGTGAGCAGTGTAGCAGCCAAGTTTGCGGGTGATATCAAATAACACAGGATAGCGGAAACCAAGGTGGATGGTGAAGAGCTCCAGGAGGGTCCCTTTAAATTGGGGAAGTGGGCAAAAACATAGCAGATGAAGTTAAGTTTAGGTGAGTGTAAGGTGATACACCTTGAGACAAAAAATCCTAACTTTAAATGTGTGCTGATAGAGTCTGACTTGTAATGATACCTCAATGAAAATGTCAACTCAGTGTGCTGCTGCAGAGAAAAAGGCAAACTGCTGCAGAGAAAAAGGCAAATGGTGTGGATTATTAGGAAAATAAAACAGCCATTATTGTAATATTGTATAGATCGATAGTGCAGTCTGATTTGTAATACTGTATGCAGTTCAGGTTGCCATGTCTCAAAAAGGATAGTGTAAAACTGAAAAAAGTACAGAAGAGGGTAACCAAAATTATTAAGGGGGTTGATGACCTTTCCTGTGAGGAAAGGCTAAAGAGTCTGTGGCTTTCAATTTAAGAAAAAAGGGTGACTAAGGGAAGGGTAATGATAGAGATTTATAAAATTATGGGATGAAAAAAGTGTCTTTTCTTCTTCCATAAGGCAGAGGCACCCAATTAAGTTGATGGGTAATAGGTTCAGGAAAGACAAATGAAAATACTCCTTTTACTCAATGTGTAATTAAATTGTGGAATTCTTTGCAAACATGCATAATGATGGCCACAAGTATTGATGGCTTTGAAAGGGAATTAGATTCATGGAGATGTCCATCAAGGTCTACTAGCCATGGTTTTTAAAAGGAACATCAAATAAATGAAGCAAACATCTGAATACCAGTTCTAGGAGGAAGCATAAGGTGAAGGGCTTCTATACTGTTGGTTGGCCCTCCAGGGAAATTGGTTGGCTGCTGCATGAAACAGGATGCTAGACTAGATAGACTACTAGACTGATCCAGTAGGACTCTTCTTATGCTTCCTGGTCTTTTTTTTTAATGGACAAAGAACTTGAATGCCCAATCACTGCAGCACAACAAATGTTCTCTGTCCCTCATTTTACCCTGGTATCACCTTTAAGGAAGCTCAGATTTCATTGATCATCAGATTCTAAGGGGATTCTGGGGTCATTAGAAGAAAGAGGGACACACCTCTCTACTTGGGGAGACTTGTACATTATTTTCTTGACCGAGGACTTATTCCGATGCTCACATTTTATAAGGCAAAGTAATTGGGAGGTTATTTTACCTTGTAAACTCCACATTTTGGGCAAAATTTGTTATGAATAAACTTTGACAGGTTTGACAAGTTCCAGTCTTCCTGATGAGATAAGTACTGGTTGTCACTGTGGTAGGGACATAATCAGAAATATTCTCCAAAGTAAATTGATGGAATAAAATGATCTGGTGAATTTGCCATGCCAAAAGTGAATATGGGAATTGGGATTTGAAGAGGTGCATTAGGTAAAGAGAGCCAGTGTGGTGTAGCGGTTAAGAGCAGTGGACTCTAATCTGGAGAACCAGGTTTGATTCCCTACTCCTCCACATGAAGCCCGCTGGGTGACCTTGGGCCAGTCACAGTTCTCTCAGAACTCTCTCAGCCCACGCAGAGGGAGGCAACGGCAAACCACCTCCAGACGTCTCTTGCTGTAAAAATCCTACTGGGTCACCATAAGTCTGCTGTGACTTGATGGTGCACACACACACACATAAGGTGAATCACAGCTGATATGAGTAGTTTTCAATATCTTCCTTATATCCTTTGAACTAACACCTTGGGAAACTGATCTGAATGGAGAAACGTGGGTGCACATTATTACTGCTGAACCCAGAACAAGTCACTGGAGTGTACGAACAATCATAAGCCAGTCTACTCAGTATTAAGTATAGCTTTATTCAGTGGGCCTTGCTTCCATCAAAGTGTTCTTAGGATTGCAGCCTTTGATTACTGCTGGGAATGTGTTGCCTTGAACTGTTAATAAGTTCTGAGTACTGTAAAAAGCATATTGTGGGGGGGGGGATCTGAACCAACCAATCTATATCTGATCTTTAAATTTAGTGGCTGACGTTAAAGTAATTGAGAGTCAGTGTGTTGTAGTGGTTAAGAGTGTCAAACCAGTATCTGGAAGACCCGGGTTTGAATCCTCACTCACGCCATGGAAACTCACTGAGTGACGTTGTGCCAGTCACACTCTCTCAGCCTAACCTACCTCACAGGGTTGTTGTGGGGATAAAATGGAGGAGAGGAGAACTATGTAAGCCGCTTTGTGTTCCCCTTGGGGAGAAAGGCAAGGTATTAATGAAGCAAATAAATAAAATTCAAGTTTTCTCTCAGGCAGCTGTTATTTTACTTGCTGCTTTCACTTGTTGAACTTGGTAGCACAACAGATGATGTAGCATTGAAACATGGCACCCTTGTTCAGTACAGAGTGCTGAAGGCTACAACACAGGCATTATGAGGCTGCTTCCCCAATCCATGGAAGCCTCTGCACTTCTCCCTGCCTCTTGCTCAGGACGTTTCTGCCACAAAGTCATCTTCCCCCACTACATCAGTGCTGAAGGTTGCTTCTGCTGACCTAGCAGAGATGTTTCAGCACCAGAGCAAGGCAGATGTTCCCTTCTGCTTAAATTAACAGAGGATCTAATCTTTATTTCAGCTTTTAGTATTCAGGTTTCCTCAAATTTACACAGTTCTTAGAAATTGCCGGCAAAGCAAATCATGAGATTACTGTAAAATATTTTGTCATGTAATTGGTTTATTTGGTTGCTCAGCCACAGATTGCAGTATACTTCTCATGAATGAGCGGATTTCTTTCAGCGTACACTCTTGTGACTTAAATTAATGTACATGATCTGATAGCTTGAAAAGGGATGAAAAGTCCCTATTGTAATTTTACTCTGACCTCTTCCACCGCCATCATAATGTTCTTTCCTGAACGAAGGTTTCTGATTCGCATGCCAAAGAGCTCTTAGCTTGTTAATGATTTTCCTTTTACTTAATTTCAGTAGTATTTGAACGCTATTCATTACAAATCCTGCTGCACAAACTACTGCCCATGGTACTCTGTGAATGCACTTAGGATGCATTGATGTGATCAGCCAGATGACATGGTTTAAACATTTTCTGTGTGATGAACCAAAGCGGTGGATAAGTGCTTGATTTTGGCGACCCCCCGCCCTGCATTCCATGAAAAGAACCACATGTGGCAGTGGCTTCAAACAAGCAGTCCTATATAAGGAGCAAATGTTCCCAGACCCTTTGAATGAGAACATTCCCAAGCTAGTCAACCAACTTCTTCCCGCCATTGACATTTAAAACTCCATGGTGCACTGCTATAGGTGAGGGGGTTCTATATCTTAGACCTCTGAATTTAGTGTTGAAAGTTCTAAAATAATTCACTGTGATGCTGAAGCGAGACAACCAGTACAACATCCAGTGAGTTGAGGCAAACAGGAAAGAGAAAAGGTGATAGATTCAGATAAATGTTTTCTGGGGACCCAATGTAGCTTACATCGGTCCCCTTTCCTCTATCCCGACAATAACACAGTGAGTTAGGTTAGGCTGAGAGTGTGCGACTTGCCTGGACAAGCAGTAAAGCTTCCATGGCAGAGTGGGGATTTGAACCCCGGTCTGCCAGATTCTAGTGTCTCACCACTACACTAGTTCCTGGGTTCACAGATTTTAACTGGACTTTGTTGACACCAATCTATCCCATTGCCAAGAGGAAGTGATGGTTTTTTTTATCATTGATGTGATGATGGACTTCGAAGGCAGCAAAATAATTCCTTGCCCACTGGAGAGGATGAAGCTGTAGCAGCTCTGAGCTGGAGAGAGGAACAGGAAATCCTCATTCTCCTCAGAGGGGTAAAGTTACACTTGCAACGCTAACCGTGGCAAACAACTTTGTGGATGTTCATGTTCTCCTTCTCAACTTTTACTGGTTTCCTCCCCTTCCCCCAGGATGTTTATGAGAAAGGGCTCAGAGAGTTTGAGAGAAATAGCTCACATTTGTTTCCTAGGTAGTGGTCCCCTGTAGTGAACTCTGCCCCACCCCCCGCAGTTCTTTACTTTCTGAGGTTAGACATAGTTTAAACTTGGCACAAAACCTGGCAATAGCGAAACTGTTGTTTGTGCATGTGTTCTGTTCCCCCACCCCATTTAATGCCTGTCTCCATGGTTGTGGTGTCCACACGCCCAAGTTGCTTTTTAAACCTGGATGTTTAAAAAGGCAGTTTGAAGTTTCACCCTGTGGGGCTCTCCTAATTGGGATGTGTTTGATGGAGCCAAACTAGTCAAGACTATGATCAAATTGCCTGTATCTTTTCAACTTTTTAAAAATGATGTTTGTGGGGGCCCCAGAACTGCATCTGAATTGTGGAAGTGGACAAGAATGTCATTTAATTCATTTTCCCCTTCTCTCTTTTCTTTCATAGATTGGTCCTCCTAGTGGTGCTATTTACTCTAGGAGATAAACTATATATATATTTCAAACAGTTGTGCCTTTTATATGGCTTAGGAAATGGCCCAATGTGGGTTATTCCTCTTTTTCTACAATCACTTAATGTACAGTTGAGTTATCCTTACCATAGTAGTAAACTTTGACTGCCTTTGGAGGTAAAAATGCTGGGTTGCGTGTGATAAAGAAGGTAATACATCATTAGTTACCTGAAAGCCTACCTCTCCATGAATGAACCTGTGCAGCAGTTTCGGTCATTATAATGGAGTGGAGTCAGTTGCTTGATTTTAGGCTATTTCAGTTGCTGCCCTGATTGTCTGGAACAGATTCCATGAGCTCATGAGAGAGGCCTAAAAAGCTGAACATTTTAGAAGAACATTTGCGGTTTCATAGAGGGGCAGCAGGATGCAATTTTTAGATGGCAAACTGGTTTAGGAATTCTGTGGCTTCTAACCTAAGGCTGAATTGTATTTTTATTGTTTTAATTCTGTGTAATTTTGTTACCCTCCTTAGGGTTCTAGATTTCTAGGAGAAAGACAGGTTTATAACTATTTTAAATAAATGAGTAGAATCTTCTGCTCTCAACCAGAAGGTTTAAAATTTCATTATTAAAGAGTGAATAAAACATAGTACAACTCTAGCGGCTGAAAATGCCCTCTATGCTAAAGAGCCATATTGATCTTCTATTTGGTGCATAGACAAGTTCTAGAAGGCTTTGCAATACAGCTTTGGCGTGCTTTGAATCACAATTACATTTTTACTACATGGGTGGGGATTATGGAAATATGCACTTCCATCATTAAATGCTTAGTGGTGTAATGCGTGGGCAGGGTTCTGCATTTTTTGTAGCCTCATGAGGATGCAGGTATAGTCTGCCTGAGTTTTGGCCAAGCCTGGTTCCTGTAAATAAATCCACAAAGGTTTGCTAGGGCTGAACAACTAGTCTGCAAGACCTGAGCAAGGCTGTTAATGACAGGAAGTTTTGGAGGACGTTGATTCATAGGGTCACCATGAGTTGGAAGTGACTTGACAACATTGTCGAAGGCTTTCATGGTCAGAGTTCATCGGTTCTTGTAGGTCAGTGGTCGGCAAACTCATTAGTCAACAGAGCCAAATATCAACAGTACAACGATTGAGATTTCTTTTGAGAGCCAGATTTCTTAAACTTAAACTATATAAGTAGGTAGGTACACTGTTTATTAACTTAATAAACTTTAATTAAAGTTTTAAGTCTTAATTAAACTATAGGTACACTGAATAAAACTTGATATACTTAATAATTATTTTCTTTATTGGTTCTTGTAGGTTATCCGGGCTGTGTAACCGTGGTCTTGGTATTTTCTTTCCTGACGTTTCGCCAGCAGCTGTGGCAGGCATCTTCAGAGGAACTCCTCTGAAGATGGCTGCCACAGCTGCTGGCGAAACTTCAGGAAAGAAAATACCAAGATCACGGTTACACAGCCCGGATAACCTGCAAGAACCGATGAACTCTGACCATGAAAGCCTTCGACAATATCTTATTTATTGATAAAAATTAAATTGTAAGTAAGGTATCCATAAAATTAAATCATGACAATCAGTCCTCTCAGCCAACAGCCTCCCAACTCTCCCTCCCAGTCCTCCCGGAAACCCCTCCAGTCAAACCAAGGTATTTATAACGGTCCGCGACCAGGAAATACAGTAAAAACACACACACACAAATGGGAACCCCTCAAGTCCTGTCACGTTGCACGGAAGTCGGGGGGAAGCGGGAAGGAAGGGCCCAAAGGGCCGCCGGGCCCCTGCCCTTGACTCGACCCGGTAGAGAGCCCAGGAGGCAGCCCTGTTCCCTTACGCATGGGAGGTTTTGCCACTCTCTAGATGCACGTTGCCCACATCTGAAGGCTCAAAACTCTGCACGGGGGGCTTATTGTGGAGTTTGGAGGATTCGGATGGGCGGGGGGGAACGTGCCTCTAAAGAGCGGCTGACCCAAGGCGGAACCTCCCGTGCACACACGGCCCGGTTTTCCCGCGCAAAACCAAAGGGGCAAAAACAAGGCTCCACGGCTTCTGTCTCTCCCCCCCGCCCCCCCCGGCAGTACCTTCAGGCGCGGGTCGTTCCAAGTGGCGGTGCGGCTGTTGTGATCCACGAAGAAAGGCCAGCCGGTCTGTGGGCCTTTCTTCGTGGATCACAACAGCCGCACCACCACTTGGAATGACCCGCGCCTGCAAGAGGACTACCTGAAGGTACTGCCGGGGGGGGGGGCGGGAGACAGAAGCCGCGGGGCCTTGTTTTTCCCCTTTTGGCTTCACGCGGGAAAACCGGGCCGTGCGTGCACGGGAAGTTCCTCCTTGGGTCGGCCGCTCTTTAGAGGTACGTTTCCCCCCCCCATCCGAATCCTCCAAACTCCACAATAAGCCCCCAGTGCAGTTTTCTTCACCTCCCAGCCCGGCGGCAGGGGCTTGTGCTCGCCCCCGCCGCTCTGCGCCATGGACTGAGCGGCCGCACTCATGCTGCTGCTGCGCGCGAGGGCTGGGGCAGAGGCCGGCGTGAGAGGGAGAGAGCGATGGAGTGCCGGGAAGCAGCGCGCTGCCGCCAGCCGGGCCATGCACCGGGGAGTTGAGAGAGCCAGCCCTGCCAGGCCGAGCACCTTTATTGCTCGGCGGAAGGGAGGGGACACAGAAGGGGGTGGAAGTGTCTGGAAATAGCCAAAGAGGAGGGGAAGAGGGAGGAAAAAAAGAGGAGGAGGAGCCGCACTCAAGGGGCCAAAGAGCCGCATGCGGCTCGGGAGCCGTGGTTTGCCGACCGCTGTTGTAGGTTATCCGGGCTGTGTGACTGTGGTCTTGGTATTTTCTTTCCTGACGTTTCGCCCGCAGCTGTGGCAGGCATCTTCAGAGGAGTAACACTGAAGGACAGTGTCTCTTAGTGTCAAGTGTGAAGGAAGAGTAATATATAGTCAGAAGGGGGTTGGGTTTGAGCTTAGTCATTGTCCTGCAAAGTATCAAAGGTAATGTGCTAATCATTGTCCTGTGAGTATCACGATAATGTGCTAATGAGGGTGTGGTATGTTAATGTGGAACCATTGTATCCTGAAGTGATCTGTTAACATGTGGAATCCAAGGCTAATCCACATGGCTATTGTGGACTGTAGTCTTTGTTAGTCTGGAGGTTTTTCAGGGCAGGAAGCCAAGCCTTATTCATTCTTAAACTCTCTTCTTTTCTGTTAAAGTTGTGCTGATGTTTATGAATTTCAATGGCTTCTCTGTGTAGTCTGACAAAATAGCTGGTAGAATTGTCCAGTCTTTCAGTGTCTTGGAATAAGACCCTGTGTCCTGTTTGTGTCAGTCCATGTTCAGCCACTGCTGATTTCTCAGGTTGGCCAAATCTGAGAAAGATACTGCAAATTATTATTTTTGTAAGATGCCTTGGGCCCCCTCTAGCAGGAGGGAAAAGTGGTCTTAACAGTATTTTGTTAATAAATGCAATATACTCTTATTTATTTATTATTTAATTTATACCCCACACTTTTCCAACCGGAAACTTCCTCAGCTGTTTTTTTTGTTTGTTTGTTTGTTTGTTTGACGTCAAGTCACAGCTGGCTTATGGTGACCCCTGGAGGGGTTTTCAAGGCAAGAGATGTTGGGAGTTTGTTTGCCATTGTCTGCTTCCCCATCGAGACCCTGGTATTCCTTGGAGGTCTCCCATAAAAACACTAGCCAGGGTCAGGGGCTTAGTCGTTTGCCTAGAGGCAATTTTTACTTGCCAGAGGCTTGGCTATTTAGAAGCCTGTTCTCTGCTGCCCCTGCTTGTTCCTTTCTATGAGCATTTGTCATCTCTTCCTGTAGCAGTAAAACCAAACAAACCCACTACTGCTTGCAGGTTACAGGGATATTTTGACTGCTAAAGAGTTGTTAAGCAGGAAACTTCATTCTGACGGAATATTGTGAACCTCTAGCCTTTTACCAGCTGCTAAGAACACGTTGGAGCTGCTCTTCATGGTAGCGATAGCGGCTGATTCTGGCTTCATTGGTGGCTCTAGAACAGGGGTCCTCAAACTTTTTAAGCAGGGGGCCAGTTCACTGTCCCTCAAACACTGTTGGGGGCCGGACTATAGTTTGAAAAAAATATGAACAAATTCCTATTCACACTGCACATATTTTATTTGTAGTGCACAAAAAATAAGAGAAACAATGTAATATTTAAAATGAAGAATCATTTTAATCAACATAAACTTATAATATTTCAATGGGAAGTATGGGCCTGCTTTTGGATAATGAGATGGTCAATATCCGGTTCCATATTTGTCACTGCTAGTCATAGCAAGTGATACAAGTCCATTCTAACTAATAGCCATGAATACCCCTCTCCTCCATGAATATGTCCACTCCCCTCTTAAAGCCCTCCAAGCTGTCAGCCATCATCACATCCTGGGGCAGGGAGTTCCACCATTTAACTATGCGTTGTGCGAAAAAATACTTCCTTTTATCTGTTTTGAATCTTTGAATGTGGAATCTTTGAATGTGTTTTGAATCTTTGATGTGGAAGACCTCTGCCCAAGACCCTGGAGAGCCACCGCCAGCCTGAGTAGGCAATACTGAGGGGGACCAGGGGCGCCACCCTGAAATCTCTGTAGCCCTATAAAAGAGCAAAAATCCAGCAGTACCTGAGAGACCAACAGAATTTCTGGCAGGGAATGAGCTTTCGTGAGTCACAGCTCCCTTCTTCAGATACCAATCTCTGAAATCTCCGCAGAGGCTTAGCGGAGGAGTTTCGGCTGGGCGTGCTGAGGGTCTCAGGGCTAACCTCTGGCAGCATCTTTGGCTAAAAGGGCAGGGAGGAGGTGACAAGAAAGACCTCTGAGGCCTGAGACTCCAGAGAGCAGCTGCCAGTCTGAGTGGACGAGGCTGACTCTGACGGACCATCCCAGAGAAGGCGGCGTAACGCGACCCTCCGGCTTGCTCTACCCCTGCCCCAGGAGGGCAACCCCAGGCCCAGCATGGCGGTCAGAGCGGTTATCCAAGGGGTCAGTCCAAGACACCAGCTGCCCCCCCCCCATCCTGCTTTCCCAGAAAGAAGGCAGGGAGTTCCTGAGGACCGCGAGAAGTCAGTTAACAACAAGCTGCTCATGGTGGCCCCTTTGCCCTGGCACCGATCCTGGAGTAGGAGGAGGGGGGAGGTCGCTCTTTCTGGCACAAGGGGCCTGGGGCAGGACTGGCACAGAAAGGAGTTCCTTCAGATGAGTCCCATGGCATGGCATGGCATGGGACAAGCAGGAAGCGGGCACACAGGCTGCCCTCTGAGGTTCGCATCTGAAGATGGGTGTGAACTCAGACCAAGGGGAGGGGGGGAATTCCACCTCAGGATTCTGGGCAAGTCGGTTTCCCCCTGCAACTTCAGCTCCCTTTTCAGAAACCATATAACCAACCCTGCAAGGCAGTTGTGAAGGCACGCCAGGAAGCATCGTCAAAACACAGTCCGCATGCATGCGCACGAACACAACTCTCCCTCTTCTCCTCAAAGATCCGAATGCTCCAGCCCACCCCACCTCCTCGCAAAACCGCTCCCTAGGCACGTTGAGGGCTGGAAACGGGAGTCTGAAAAGTGTTTCCCCCCCCCCAACAGGCCGAGAGGGGGAAAGCTCCGCAGGGCGAGGCCTTTCCTCACCTGAAAAGTGTTTTCCCCCCGGGGGGGCGCTCGGGCTTCGCGGGGCTCGGCAAGGACGAAGGCCTTGGGCGAGGTGCACTCCTGGCGCCGGAGCCGGCCGGCCAGCAGTCACTAGAGGCCACCCTGCCGCTGGGGCCCGGCGTCCGGGCCATCGGGCAGAGCAGGTCGCGCTTGCTGGGGAAGGTGTGCAGGCAGGCGGCGGCAGCAGCGGCTCCCTCGCTGCAGGTGCGGCCATGCGCAGGAGCCCCAAGCCCAAGCGTGGCAGCTCCTGGCCCTGCCGCAGGCGGAAGCTGAAGCTCTTGTGCAGCGCACCCCAGCCCGCCCGGCCCTCTGCCGCCGTGCTCGCCCACGCCCAGCAGCAGCCGCCGCTGCCGGCATGCCCCAACCTGGCGCCGCAGCACCTGGCAAGCGCCCGCCTGCATCCTGCCCACGGGGAGTGGCGGCCCAGCAGCCCCGGGGCGGCACAGAGCAGGGGGACGGCTGGACCTGCATCCTCGCGGCTTGTCTCTCTTTCCTCTTCCCTCCCGTGTGTAGGGAGCTGGCTGCACTCTTTTAAAGGGGCCGGGTTCAGGACCCTGACGGGCCGGATCCGGCCCACGGGCCGTAGTTTGAGGACCCCTGCTCTAGAAGTTTGGCTTCCACAATATATTGTAGCAAGAACATATATAAGGGGAAATTTTCATTGTTTCCCATACTTTGCCTGTGAGGCAAAAACGATTCTTCAGACTTGCTGTGCACGACTTCCAGAAACACTAGGTGCGCTTTCCTTCCAGGGATAGTTTGGAGATAGTTTAAAGGCTTAGGGAAGGGCAAAAGGATTAAAATTTTTGTGTTTATTATTATTTGCAATAAATACTGCACTGAATTTTGCTAATTTACAATGATTTCTCATAAATTCACTAACTGCGTAGGGTGCTATAATTTATATTATTTATTGTTTTAAAAAGTTTGTTATAGACACTTCCAACATAATTAATAAAACATTGTAAACACTCAGTTGTTCACAGTGTTTTATTAATTATGTTGAAAGACTGTCTACACCAAGATAATTCACAGTGGGTAGCCGTGTTAGTCTGTCTGCAGTAGTAGAAAAGGGCAAGAGTCCAGTAGCACCTTAAAGACTAACAAAAATATTTTCTGGTAGGGTATGAGCTTTAAAAAAGTATCTGAAGAAGTGAGCTGTGGCTCACAAAAGCTCATACCCTACCAGAAAATATTTTTGTCAGTCTTTAAGGTGCTACTGGACTCTTGCCCTTTTCTACTGTCTACACCAAGACACTGTCTATACCAAGACACTGGCAAGCATCACTAATAATTAACTTCCAGCTAGCGCTCATTTTAAAATACTTGCTTTGATTTTCTGTCCTCCCTTTGCTCTGATAATCTGTTTATGATAAAGTGCTTATTTAAATATTGTTCACAGTTGGAGAATACTGGAGGAGATCTCAAGGATGGCCTCTGCCGTTACGACGGAGCTGTAGTCATACTTGATGCTGGAGCTCAGTATGGGAAAGTGATAGATCGCAGAGTCAGAGAACTGTTCGTCCAGTCGGAGATCTTCCCTTTGGAAACGCCAGCCTTTGCCATCAAAGAACAGGGATTCCGGTAAGATTTGTCATTGTGTTGACCTTTGTATTGACTTGGACAGCCCCTTTATGTACGGTAAACCATTAGGCCAGGAGTCCTCAATCTTTTTGAGCCTTTGGGTACCTTTGGAGATCTGACATAGTGGTGGCTGGAACCCCAAAATGGCTGGTACAGGAGGCAGAGCCACACTCATAGAGAAAGCCCATGAGTAGGGGAGAAGAGGGGTAATTAAAAAAATACACTGGAAAAGAGAAGAGAGAGAGAATAAAACAAACATGGTTGGGGCAGCTGCCACTGAATCAACATTATTTTAATCTGAATAGCCAATCAGAAGCCTTGTTGGGCAGCAGCCCCACCTACTTTTTAGAAACAGTGGGCACCAAGAAAGAGGTCAGTGGGTGCCATGGTACCCTTGGGCACCACATTGGGAACCCCTGCACTAGGCTGTCAAATTAGGTTTTTTTCCTAATCTCAGTTTATACTTTGGAACTCTTGAATGGTTTACATGTTACAGAGATACTAAAACCTTTTTCCAGAGTGACTCAACACTGGTTGCCATAATGTCCAAAGGAAAAGTTCTTACAGTTCTTCTGGAGGGTCCCAGGCTTTGTTAACAGGGAAGAGTTTACTGGTTTGGAGTTAACTACCATGGGCCTTTCCCACGTGCCTTTCTAAGCATAGGGGCACACTGATAGTAAACTTAAGGGAGTGGTCTAGGTCAGTGGTCGGCAAACTCATTAGTCAACAGAGCCAAATATCAACAGTACAACGATTGAGATTTCTTTTGAGAGCCAAATTTCTTAAACTTAAACAATATAGGTAGGTACACTGTTTATTAACTTAATAAACTTTAATTAAAGTTTTAAGTCTTAATTAAACTATAGGTACACTGAATAAAACTTGATATCATACTTAAAAAATAATCTTATTTATTGATAAAAATTAAATTGTAAGTAAGGTATCCATAAAATTAAATCATGACAATGACTGACAAACACTTAATGTGAACAATGGCCTTGCATCTCCCCAACCCCCACTGACGTCTTGGCGGCCGCCCTAGCGCATCCCGGCCGCCTCGGCCTCCCGCGCTTGCCTCTTGGCCTCCTCCTTGCTGCCGCCGCCTGGGCTCTTTCCTTCCTTCCCTCCCCGGCCGGCCTGCCGTCCGCCCCTCCTCAGCGCCTCGGCCTCCGAGGAGGAGGAAGGCGGAGGAGTGTCCTCCCCCCTCCCCTCTTGCTGGCATTCTCCAGCGGCGGAAGGGAAGGGCAGGCCACGAGAGCAATGCGCTGGAGCTTGCAGGTGAGGAAGGCGGGGGAGGAGGTGTGTATGCTGGATCGGGGCCTCCCTCCCTCTCCCCGGTGCTCGTGCCAGCACGTTGCAAAGATCCGCTCCCCCCCCAGGCGTGGCGGCGGCGGCTCTGGGCTGACGGAAAGGTGGAGAACTTTTGCGGGACTTCTGGTGCACGCAGAGCCCAACCGGGGCAGGGAAGGGACACCAGGCTCTCCTCCGCCGCGACATGCAGCCCCGATCCTCCGCCAAAAGAAGCCAGCCCTCCCCCCCCACCACGCCCTCCGCTCCCGGGGAAGGTGGCTTCTCTTGGGTGGGCGGCCGCGATCCTGCAGCCCAGAGCCGCACTCAAGGGGCCAAAGAGCCGCATGCGGCTCTCGAGCTGCAGTTTGCCTACCCCTGGTCTAGGTCAAAGTGAAAATCAGTGACAGGAAGCCTAGTTTTGGTCATTTCCTCATTTCTAGGTTGCAAGATATCTGCTGGTCATCTTCTCTGGAGCCACTTTCAGTCAGATTACTTGTCAGACAATTTAGTACCTGACTGTAGGCAGCATGGATACACAAGCTCCCTTTGTTATTTGCCACCATCTGTGAAAACTGCAGAACAGAACATTGGAAATAGTGTTCACAGGGGCAACGGGATTTCCCCCCCTCTGGAGCTGACGTTCTATGGGTGTCTTTTATAAAAAGCTATTCTGCAGTTAGTCTTTGGCTTTTCATATAAGTCAAGCACCACTTTTATTTTTGCTCTTTTTTCCATTAGTAGAAGGGCCTCCGCCAGTGAAGTGGCAGAAATGGAACATATAGGGGTGACCAATGTAGTCATACAGTCTACATTTCAGTGAGGCCATGAAAAAAATAGTAATGCAGTGAAAGTGTCTTCCGATGGATCTGAAATACAGACCTCTCTTGAGTCCTTAAAACAACTGTGTTCCCCCCCTTGGCCCCCCCTACTTTATTTAAGACATCCAGTCCACGCAGACGTTGTTGGCCTGTCAATGGAACAGGGACAAATTTCTGCAGAAAATAGGCTTGCCATCACAGCATTATTTCCTGTATCCTCGTCAATCTGTCCTTTGCCTGCCAAGAAGTCTTTTCTTCCTTTAAAACATGCCTACTTCTCTTCTTCAAGCTTGCATAACCTAACTGTTACCTTCACTTCTGATGCATATAAAGAAGAGATGATGTCTTTTATATCCTTTCTTCTAAGAGAAAATTGATATTGGTGTCCCAGTTTTATTAGGAATTCAAACAAATATATGTGTTGTGCACAACTTGAATTATGACTATATAAAAACACATTAGGGAAGCAAATTCAACTAACAGGGATTTAAAAGCAGCATGAGAGCCAGCGTGGCAGAGTGGTTACAGTGTCATACTAGAATCTGGGTTCGAATCCCCACCTGCCATGGAAGCTTGCTGGGTGACCTTGGGCCAGTCACACATTCTCAGCATGACCTATCTCACAGAGATGTTGTGAGGATAAAATGGAGGAGAGGAGAACACTGTGAGGCATTTTGGGTCCCCATTGGAGAGAAAGGCGAAGTATAAATGAAAACAAAACTTGACTTCATTGAATAATTTTTATAAATTTAATCACTGGTTATCCTATGGAACATTATAGAAAATAAGTGACCAGATATTGTGTATGATAAGAAATGAATAGTTTTTTCAGTGCTGGAATTTTTTTTTTAAAGAGCAAATGGTATTAAGGAATTTACCATGATTTCCTTATTAAATCATCACCAATCTATTCACTCATTTGATTTGCAACTTGCTGTATCACAAGAGTTCTTGATTCAGTTATCGTTTATATTAATATAAAGTGTGATTGTTCAGTGGGAAAATGTCTTTTGTGTTTTTTTTTAAGGAACAGTTTTCAAAATTGTGTCTCTTTAGCAACTTTTTAGGGGCAGGAGAGAGCCTATGCTCTCTGCCCTCATTATGTAATATTGTGCTGTATACATGAACACATGAAGCTGCCTTATACTGAATCAGACCCTTGGTCCATCAAAGTCAGTATCGTCTACTCAGACGCTCTCCAGGGTCTCAGGTAGAGGTCTTTTACATCACCTACTTGCCTAGTCCAAACTAAGCCACAGCCCCTTCCCCAATAGCAATATCTATTTCTATTCATGGCCAATGTGGTGTAGTGGTTAAGGTGTCTGACTAGGATCTGGGAAACCCAGGTTCGAATTATCACTCACAGGTGAACATTCAGCTTGGCTCTACCACCAGTAAACAAACATAGGAGTGAGAAGCAAACTAGAGAATACGAGCAAAAAGAAGAGCAAAAAACAATTACCTGTACAGCCTAACCACTTTCTGTCCACCTATTCTGGCTCCCTGGTTGGTTTCCATAAGGCTCGTTCATGTGGCACTTTCTTACATTCTTGGTCAAGGTTTGTAGTGAATCTTTTTAAAATTCCACCCTCAACCCATAGCTTGAAATGACACTGTTGGAGAAAAACTTCGCCATGTGATTGTATAAACTGAATATTTATATTTAATAGAAAGAATTTCTGTAGGTAGGAATGAGCTCAATAGGCAACAACTGTGGAATCATGAGTTTCCTAAGGGCATATCTAGAAGTCCCCAAGGGTGAGTTTATACAGTCAGGATACCCAAGTACTAAAATAAATAAATAAATAAATAAATTTGAGGACAGCAATAATTCAGGCTTCCAGGGAGTCAGGGAATGGCTGCTTCTTTGAGGCTAGCACATAAGAGAGACGGTAAGCTAGAACCCATCTCCCTGTTTTTGTTTGTACAGCATTACAGTGCCCCCCCCCCCCATGGGAGAGAATTCAAACCATGCAACTCCCCACATCCTGTCAGGGAAAAGCTTTGCTACTTGATTCAGCTCATTGTATAAATAGGCCCTTAGAGCCCTCAGGAAAGGCAGAATTCCTCTACTGTTCTCTGCAAAGCTCATTCCTACCCACTGAGATTTTCTCCTATTAAAGATAAGCTGGTACTGATCTCTTAGCTGCCTCAAGAATTGCATTGCAAGCCTGTGTAGATTCTGGTTTAAGTGAGACATCAGTCTCAAAATGAGCAGTGTGTGGACAATAGATCCATGTGCCTGCAGAGGCAGAGCACTGCTTGTTTTTGTTATTGAACATTGTAAGTACACTTCCCAGCAAATACAAGCTACGATATTTCATAAGCTGTTGAGTAACAGCCTGGTAAACCTGAAACCAATTGTGATAAATGTCAAAAAGGACAATAAAATATGATAATATCTTAAATAGGTCAAATCAGTAATTTTATTTTTTGAAAATATTTCTCTTTTGTTGGTTCTTGTAGGTTATCCGGGCTGTGTAACCGTGGTCTTGGAATTTTCTTTCCTGACGTTTCGCCAGCAACTGTGGCAGGCATCTTCAGAGTAGTAACACTGAAGGACAGTGTCTCTCAGTGTCAAGGGTGTAGGAAGAGTAATATATAGTCAGAAAGGGGTTGGGTTTGAGCTGAGTATTGTCCTGCAAAAGTATTGTCCTGTAAGTATCAAGATAATGTGCTAATGAGGGTATGGTATGTTAATATGGAACCATTGTATCCTGAAGTGATCTGTTAATGTGTGTAATCCAAAGCTAATCTGTATGGCTATTGTTGAATGTTGTCTTTGTCTGGAGGTTTTTCAGGGCAGGAAGCCAAGCCTTATTCATTCTTAAACTCTCCTCTTTTCTGTTAAAGTTATGCTGATGTTTATGAATTTCAATGGCTTCTCTGTGCAATCTGACAAAATAGTTGGTAGAATTGTCCAGTCTTTCAGTGTCTTGGAATAAGACCCTGTGTCCTGTTTGTGTCAGTCCATGTTCAGCCACTGCTGATTTCTCAGGTTGGCCAAGTCTGCAGTATCTTTCATGTTCTTTTATCCTTGTTTGTATGCTGCGTTTTGTGGTCCCGATGTAAACTTCTCCACAGCTGCAAGGTATACGATATACTCCTGCAGAGGTGAGGGGGTCTCTTTTGTCTTTTGCTGATCGTAGCATTTGTTGTATTTTCTTGGTGGGTTTAAACACTGTTTGTAGGTTATGTTTTTTCAAAAGTTTCTCCATCCTATCAGTGACTCCTTTAATAAATGGCAAGAATACCTTTCCTATGGGAGACTGTTTTTCTTGAGTTTTCTGATTTTTGTTTGGTTTAATGGCCCTTCTGATTTCATTCTTGGAGTAGCCGTTTGCTAGCAGTGCGTGATTTAGATGATTAGTTTCTTCCTTGAGAAACTGTGGTTCACAGATCCGTCTTGCACGGTCCATTAATGTTTTGATTATTCCTCTTTTCTGTCGGGGGTGGTGGTTGGAGTTTTTGTGTAAGTAGCGATCTGTGTGAGTTGGTTTCCGGTAGACCTTGTGACCTAACTGAAGGTTTGTTTTACGGATGACAAGGGTATCAAGAAATGGGAGTTTACCCTCAATTTCCTTTTCCATGGTAAACTGAATGTTTGGATGGATATTATTAAGATGGTTTAGAAAGTCCATTAATTTTTCTTCACCATGGCTCCAAATGGTAAATGTATCATCTACGAACCTGAACCAGACTGTAGGTTTGTAAGGTGCTGATTCTAATGCTGTCTTTTCAAAATATTCCATGTAAAAGTTTGCTATTACTGGACTGAGTGGACTTCCCATAGCTACTCCATCAATCTGTTCATAAAATTCTTGATCCCATAGGAAATAACTTGTTGTCAAACAATGGTGAAATAAGGCTGTTATATCTTCTGGAAAAATCTGGTTAATCAATGAGATTGTGTCTTTTACTGGAACCTTGGTAAAGAGGGATACAACATCAAAACTGATTAATATATCCTTTGGATTGAGTCTTAACGGACTGATTTTGTTGATGAAGTGAGTTGAATCTTTGATGTAAGAAGTGGTTTTTCCAATGTGGTCCTGTAGGAGGGTGGTCAAATATTTAGCTAATTCATATGTTGGGGAACCAATGGCACTCACGATGGGTCGGAGTGGAACGGAATCCTTATGAATTTTAGGTAGTCCATATAATCGTCGTGGTTGTGCTTCAGTCTTGCATAGTTTTCTGTGTGTGTCCGGATGAAGAGTGGAATTCTTGATCAGAATGCTAGTTTTCCTGG
Organism: Euleptes europaea; assembly: GCF_029931775.1. Lineage (NCBI taxonomy): Eukaryota > Metazoa > Chordata > Lepidosauria > Squamata > Sphaerodactylidae > Euleptes > Euleptes europaea. Next base: position 27,922,157 of record NC_079316.1, on the reverse strand, counting down.
TAATTTTGCAAGTTGGATCTCGTTTTAGTTTTTTCCAGAAGATATAACAGCCTTATTTCACCATTGTTTGACAACAAGTTATTTCCTATGGGATCAAGAATTTTATGAACAGATTGATGGAGTAGCTATGGGAAGTCCACTCAGTCCAGTAATAGCAAACTTTTACATGGAATATTTTGAAAAGACAGCATTAGAATCAGCACCTTACAAACCTACAGTCTGGTTCAGGTTCGTAGATGATACATTTACCATTTGGAGCCATGGTGAAGAAAAATTAATGGACTTTCTAAACCATCTTAATAATATCCATCCAAACATTCAGTTTACCATGGAAAAGGAAATTGAGGGTAAACTCCCATTTCTTGATACCCTTGTCATCCGTAAAACAAACCTTCAGTTAGGTCACAAGGTCTACCGGAAACCAACTCACACAGATCGCTACTTACACAAAAACTCCAACCACCACCCCCGACAGAAAAGAGGAATAATCAAAACATTAATGGACCGTGCAAGACGGATCTGTGAACCACAGTTTCTCAAGGAAGAAACTAATCATCTAAATCACGCACTGCTAGCAAACGGCTACTCCAAGAATGAAATCAGAAGGGCCATTAAACCAAACAAAAATCAGAAAACTCAAGAAAAACAGTCTCCCATAGGAAAGGTATTCTTGCCATTTATTAAAGGAGTCACTGATAGGATGGAGAAACTTTTGAAAAAACATAACCTACAAACAGTGTTTAAACCCACCAAGAAAATACAACAAATGCTACGATCAGCAAAAGACAAAAGAGACCCCCTCACCTCTGCAGGAGTATATCGTATACCTTGCAGCTGTGGAGAAGTTTACATCGGGACCACAAAACGCAGCATACAAACAAGGATAAAAGAACATGAAAGATACTGCAGACTTGGCCAACCTGAGAAATCAGCAGTGGCTGAACATGGACTGACACAAACAGGACACAGGGTCTTATTCCAAGACACTGAAAGACTGGACAATTCTACCAACTATTTTGTCAGATTGCACAGAGAAGCCATTGAAATTCATAAACATCAGCATAACTTTAACAGAAAAGAGGAGAGTTTAAGAATGAATAAGGCTTGGCTTCCTGCCCTGAAAAACCTCCAGACAAAGACAACATTCAACAATAGCCATACAGATTAGCTTTGGATTACACACATTAACAGATCACTTCAGGATACAATGGTTCCATATTAACATACCATACCCTCATTAGCACATTATCTTGATACTTACAGGACAATACTTTTGCAGGACAATACTCAGCTCAAACCCAACCCCTTTCTGACTATATATTACTCTTCCTACACCCTTGACACTGAGAGACACTGTCCTTCAGTGTTACTACTCTGAAGATGCCTGCCACAGTTGCTGGCGAAACGTCAGGAAAGAAAATTCCAAGACCACGGTTACACAGCCCGGATAACCTACAAGAACCAATGAACTCTGACCGTGAAAGCCTTCGACAATATTTCTCTTTTGCCTTATCTCCTTCGACTAAAGAGGGTTAATAAATGTGTCAAACAACTATTACTTGGTGTAGGATATTTTCACACTATTCCAAATTTTTAAAATCTTAAGAATGGGGGAGTTGGTGTGTGTTATCAGTTATGATCTTTTAGGTGAGGAGGGTTGTTTTTTAAAAAAAAATGTGGCATGTTATTGGCAAACATAAGCCCATTGGCCCATCTAGTTCAGCATCCTATTTCACACAGTGGCCAACCAGTTGCCTTGGAGATCGAACAAACAACAGGCCATAGAGGTTGAGACCTTCCTATATTGCCCCCTGACACTCATATTCAGTGGCTTACTACTTCTGAATATGAAAGTTTCCTTCAGTCACTGTGGCAAAGGATGCAGTGTTTTGTGCTACTATCTGTTGTAATGTTCCAGTTGTATATGAAGTGGTTAAATTTTTTAACATTTTTTGTAATCCAGCTTGAGTGTGTCTGAAGTGTGGAATATAAATCATATCCATTAATTAAATGTATATCTGAAGCTCTGTTTAAGCATAAATTGGAGGAGCATTGGTACTGCTGCCTTGGTGGACAGGGATATGTGCCTCCTGTCAGTGTCTAATGTGATCTGCACTGACCAAGTGGGTAGATGGTGTAATTTATACGTTCAGCATTAAGTGAGCAACCAGTAATCAATAGCAACTTTGCTTCTGTAGGTAATGTATAAACTGGGCATCAGTGAGGGTTGATGACTCTTTTGTCTTGTTTTTGAGGCTCTTCTACTGTGGGAGTCAAATAGTTGTGAAGGTACAGTTGAAGGCTATGGAGATCTCTGCAATCATCCTAATAACATGTTTGGCTAGAGTTCCAAGTAAATTAAACAAACAATCTCATTGCACTAAATGTACCAAAGGCCACCAGTAAAATGTACTTTGGAGCTCTGCAGTATGGTGTCAGAACCTCAGATTCTTGAAGCTACTAAAGTCCAAATGCTGTCTATACTTGACAAAGATTAATCTTTTTAAAAAAATATTGGAATCTAATATTGGTTCTCTGGATGCTGAAACAAAATTAGGAGAATTATGTGTTAGCTTGTTTTGAAACCCTGTGTTTTAAAGCCAATAGTTTGTACGGTGCCTTACATAAAGAACAAATTATGCAGATGAACTTTTTCTTTTTTGTGTGGACCATTTGTTATTGCAGTATGGTACAGCTTTCTCACTTTATCAATATAGATGTGAATATGCATACAAAGCTTGCTTGCCCTGTTGCCTTGATAAAAGTTTTCTGGAAGTGGTAGTTTAAAATTAAATTTGGTAAAGTGGTGTGTATTTGTTTTTAAAGAACTAATTCCTTTTAAACAATCTGTCCTTTGCAGGGCTATCATTATATCTGGAGGACCAAATTCTGTTTACGCAGAAGATGCACCCTGGTTCGACCCAGCAATATTTACAATAGGCAAACCGGTTCTTGGAATATGCTATGGCATGCAGGTGCTAGTTACAAATCTTCAAATATTTGTTTTAATGGCTCTGTCATTAATAGCGGCATAAGAACAAACTACTGGAATTGCTTTATTTTATGCGTAGCCTGGCTGTAGCAACAAAATGTGTGAAACTTGTGTTCTGGAAGTAGAAGTAAGCAGTTTGTTTTTGAAGAAACTGAGAAATTATGTATTAACTCATGTGCATATCATATGTAGTAGGTAGATTCTTCCTGTTCATTAACTCATTACTTTGGTCAAGCAAGGTGCAGTCTGTATATGGATACAAGGTTTCCGCAAAGGAGTCTGCTGTACTTTGTGCACAAATGTGTGCCGAGTGGCAATATATATGATGAATGTCTGAGCCGTGTGGCTATCCATCTGGAGGAAAACATACATAATTTTTGAAAAAGAGGTTATTGTGGCCTTTTGATGACATTAATTGGTTAGGTTTTAGTATTAAATTTAAGCTCTGGTATTTATTTGTTACAAAAGCCCTGTGGTACAGAGTGGTAAGCTGCATTACTGCAGTCAAAGCTCTGCTCACGACTTGAATTCGATCCTGACGCAAGTTAGTTTCAGGTAGCCAGCTCAAGGTTGATTCAGCCTTCCATCCTTCCGAGGTTGGTAAAATGAATATCCAGCTTGCTGGGGGGTAAAGTGTAGACGATTGGGGAAGGCAATGGCAAACCACCCAGTAAACATAGTCTGCCTAGTAAACGTCGTGATGTGACATTGCCCCATTGGTCAGTAATGACCCAGTGCTGACACAGAGGACTACCTTTACCTATTTGTTATCTAGAAATGGTCGGGAGCCCGGGCGGGAGGGCAACCTGGGGCAGGGGCGAGATCGTCCTCCCGCTCTAAAATGGCGGCCGCCATTTTAAAATGGCACCCGCCATGTTAGAGTGCTGTAGTATTGACCCTCGGCTTATACTCGGGTCAAAACATTATTAGAGCTTTTATTCAGAAATAAAATGTCGAGATAGAAAAAACAGGTTGGGCAGAAACAAATTTGGAAGAAAGGCAATTGACGCACTTGAAAAAGATGTCATTAAAGCCATTTGGGGATGAAAGAAGGAAAAGAAGCTGGGTGATAGCTTGAGAGGAGGTGGGGATCAAAAGAAGTACAGTATTTTAAAAACTGGAATGGGAATAGCTTGTTTAAAAGAAGAAGGTGGAACACTAGAAAACAGATAATGTGAGGGACGGAGGTAAGGGAGCAGTAAAATGGACAGAAAACCAAAAGGACAAGTGATGAGTTTAGCTGAAGAAAAAAAGATAACCAAGATCAAAGGCAGGCACTGGAGAAAAAGAGAAGAAATGGTGACAGGAATATTACAACCAGAAACAAGGGGGCTATAATGAAAGGTGAAGAACAGACATAAGTATTGAGGAGAATTGGAATTACACAGAGGATGAAAGAACAGGCAGGGTGGGACCAGAAAGAGGATTAAAGTGAGTGAATAAACAGTGACAGTGGAGGAGGCTGAATTGGGCATGTGATTTCATTGCAGAAAAATAAAAAAGTATATGAATAGGATGATAGCATGAATGTATAATGTGAAGTCACAAAGTTATTTAGCAGCTCTGCCACAAGAGCAAAGCTAGCATAAGAAGGGGACTACTTAAAGATAAAGAAGAGTAGTACAAAGAGAAAGAAAAATGGAAGCACATAAAAGTGTTAGGGTGCAGAACAAAAACATACTTGCAGCTGAATCAGGGCAAAAGGTGGAACTGGCAAGAAGATAAGCCACCTCTGTTCCCTGCGGGAAGAGGATGTTGGGGAAAGGTTAATGAACTGAAAGAGAGAGCAGTGGGGGTTTTGGTGTCTGCTGGAGAAATCCAGGTTTCTGGGAGAGCAAGGAGAAAGAAATGTCTGTATTCAGAAGTCACGACAAACCTCTTGTCTGTCCATAAAGGGCGCCGTCACATCTTGTTTGCCATGCTCCATCCCTCTTGCACGCAAGCCCAGAATTAGCCATTCCATAACTCTGCCTCTGTAAGTTTGCACATGACGGTGATGTGCCAGTTCTGTTAATCACTGCAAAATCAAACGCCACTGCTTCAAGTGTGTTGTAACAATGTGGAACCAGTCAAGCCTAATGAATGCCTCATCAAAACACAACTCCCTCAAATAGTAAGGCTTCGTGAGGGGATCAAATGCAGTATAGTGAGAAATAATAAAGTAAGCTTTTAAATTGCTAACTGTCACAGTCATGTTTATATGTGCAAAGAAATGTCTGTGAAGCTGGTAATGCAAGATAAAAAAACACTGGTTTACTGGTCTGAGTGGGATAGATAATCTTCCACTATGATGTGGTGGTGAAGGAATAATGAATGGTTTTTCTGCATCTGGATGAATACTATAATAAGAGAAATGGAACAGTGTCATCTGATTTCTTTATAATACAGCTCACTAAAGAACTGGGTTGCAGGAGCCAAGAACAATAATTGCTTGCATGTCAAATGCAGGCATATATCTACATTATTTTTATGACTAATTGGGCATGGGTATTCATTGATACTCCTAACTGTATCTGAGCTGCACCAGTTCAGATTGCAGGTGTGAGTTCACATGATAGTTTGCTTCTCCATGCAGGAGTTTCTTGTACTTAGAAAACATAAGAGCGAAGTATTGTAAGCTACCCTTCTAGTTCTGTGCACAGGGGTTGGCTTGTTTTTTAATATCGGAGTACATTCAGTGATGTGAATCCTCACCTGAATTCTGAAGTATTACAATCCAGAAAGAGGATTTCACTATTTGTGAAAACTAGACTTAAGTATATAGAAGCAAAAGTACCTAGCTTCAGTGGCTTTCAGTGATAATAAAAAATATGCACCAGGTGGTTTCCAGCGAGTTTCACTTAAAACTGCCCTCTTATAACCAGGGGAATTTAAAAGCGACTTGGGAATTTAATTGTTGTTCCTCCAGAGGAAATGCTCAGGAAATCTCCAGAGTATATGTGCCAGTGGATCAGACTACCCTGTTCAAATTGTAGCATGGAGCTAACTGTGGTGAAACACATATTAGGTTTATACGGTATTCCATCAGCACACATGAAAATAAGCTGCTTGACTACAATGACACCCTAGGATCAAATGTAAAAGAACTAATTAGGGCATAGAAAATTTCTAGGCATGCATTTGTTTGTGTTAACAAGCCTGCTGCCAATGATGAGGCCAGACAGTGTTACATAGCTCACCATACACTAATGTGAATTATCCCCACTATCTTGGGGAGGCTAATAAGGAGGAGGCTATGGACATTTCTCTTAAAAGATAATGCAAAATCTTACCGAGGCTATAAAAATTGTAGGTACTGGCCCTTTCAAGGTATCTGTGCAAGTTTGCTGAGTATTAAGATTTCTCTGAATTCAAGGAAGGTCTACTTTCAAATAAGTAAGCAAAAGATTGAAACTTCATTGTGGCCCTAAGAGTCTGTTCAAAATTTGTCTGCTGTTTGGATTTGGCTTTGATCATATAGTGTAGATGTTGATTTTTGATGTTCAGACATTTTTTATGATTCTGATATTTTAAAGTAAGGAAATGGTAAAGAAACCTTGTAATTGAGACTGCACAGGAATAACTAAACCAAAGCAAAGATGTCACGTTACTGAGAGTAGTCACCCTGGTGGAACTATTATTGGTAGTTATTTAAATAGACCTACTCTACAGAGACTTTTAGTGCAAATCAGATTTAAGGGGGGAAGACAGGAGCACAACACAACATTATAGAGGCTGCATACTTTGCATTCTCCTGCCTTTCTCTCTCTTCTCCTGCATCCTGCAGTTTTAAAGAGACAGGAACCTGTTTGAGGCTAGAAAGAATGTGAACTGAACTGCTGTCCCAGGAACAGGGAGAGAAGCTGTACAGATGAACAGAGCAAAGGCTGGGCAACCAACCTCATGCTGTTTGCAGTTCTGATACCAATTAGCTGCAGCTCTGCTGAATTCGTTGTCCCATTGCTGGCGAATGTTCACACAGCAATAGTTCAAACAGATAATATGAGCGTGGTAATCATAGTGGGGTGTGGTAATTCAATTAGCTTTTCTATTCTGACAGATGATGAACAAGGTATTTGGGGGTACGGTTCACAAAAAAGATGTTCGAGAAGATGGTGTCTTCAACATTACTCTGGATAACACCTGTTCACTGTTCAGGTACGCATATACTTGTAAGTACAAAACAGAAAGGGGGCTATTAAAATGGTGATGGTATTCAGAGTTAACCCTAACAGTGTTTAAACTGGGACACTTAGCTTGGCAAATATTTTCAACCTGTGGTGGTGGGGAGATTATTAATTGGGAAACAGAGGACTTGTTGCGAGCATAACGGTGCATGTTTACCACTTTTAGTTGATGGCTTACTTAATGATGCTGCTCTTGTATTTGGTGATCTTGTTCTCAGGGGGCTCCAGAAGGAAGAGGTTGTGCTCCTCACCCATGGAGATAGTGTAGATAAGGTAGCGGATGGATTCAAAGTTGTTGCACAGTCTGGAAATGTTATAGCAGGTATGTATTTTGTACACCATTACTATTTAATTTATGTCGACAGTATTTCCTTACAGGAGTGTGCTGATAAAAATCTGCAACACAAATGTAAACTCAGTAGTTCCAAACAAAATATGACTTTGAAAAACTTGAGTTTGCAACTCTCAGTTGCAGCTGAAAATGTGGGCATCATTTTAATTTTTAGTGATAAATTGCACAAATTTGAATTTTCAGTATTCGAGTAGACATGCCTTGTGCTTCTTGTTCCTCGGCAAGAATGTCAGATTCAAAACAGCTCTTGGGAAAAAAATTACGTGTGTGCATACATTGGAATCAGTATATTTGAAATGTGGTTTCACAATTGAGATCTTGATCAAATGTTTCAGTTACAGGAACTTTTGCAAAAGATAGTCACACAAACTGAATGTTGTGAATTTAGCTTTCAGAAAGCTTTATGGGTTTTTTAAATTAGTTTGTTTAAAAAATAAAATAGCTTTAAAAAACTTGATTTATTAAAGAAGTAAATGAAAATATTCAGCTTGTAGATTTCTGAAGTGTAATTTAAATTTAAAACTGTCTGTGATAGAACAGGGGGAAATATCCACTTGATTTTTAAAGCAGCAATTTAATCTACCACTCACAGAAGCACTTCTGTTGTTGTAGAATCTCGTATCCAGAGATTTTGTTCTGTATGTGTGAGCTAACTCTTGATCATAACTGGCAGCTTAATGGTTTAATGGTCTTAGATGAACAAATTTGAGCATTGCCGTGCTTATTTCCTTGTTTGTATGCCCAAGCAGTTATTTATCTTTAGTTTTGTGGCCTTTGGAATCTGTTTATTTGGGCATTTTATGCCTCTTTTCTCCCCAGAGAACTGAGAAAATGTAAACTGAGGGAGGTATTAAGGGAAACAGGCTGAAGATTAAATACCAGTTTGTTGTTTCAGCATTACAAAGAATCATTCTGATTACTTTCAACTGATTCTTTTTACCTGTTTTTGGTAGGATTTGATTTGTAAACTTTGGACAAGAGTACGCTTGCATACGGTTTTGCAAGAAGTGGATATGCATTTTATGAATAATTCTATAAATCCTTTGTAAAGGTTGAATTTACAGATGAAAGATTTTCTGATATGTATATAAAATCTCCCAGCGGTCTATACTGATATAATCCTTCTGTTTTTTAATACCTCCCCAGCCATAGCAAATGAGTCTAAAAAACTGTACGGAGCACAGTTCCATCCTGAAGTTAGCCTTACAGTGAATGGAAAAGCAATGCTGAAGAACTTCCTTTATGAAATTGCTGGTTGCAGTGGCACCTTCACAGTGCAGAACAGAGAACTGGAGTGCATTCAAGATATCAAAGACAAAGTGGGCTCGTCAAAGGTCCTGGTAAGGATGCTATTAAAGATACTGAAAAAATCCATCCACACTCGTTCCTGTTCATAACTGCAGTATTTGATACTTCCATTTGTTTTAAACAAGTGCAATAATCTCTTTTTAAAAAATAATGTTACTTTTAAATATGCTTATTTTAAAAAGAGGGTTGCTTTTCTTTCCTTGTTGCCTAGTGAGCTGAGCGTATCTGTGATTTTTGTGATGTTGCAGACTGCGAAAAGTAGCAATGCCAGTGAAATGCTGTGTTCATATTATGGGTTGGTCGTCTTTACTAAATACATGTGATGATTTCCCTTCTGTTTCAATCCTTGTAGGTTCTACTCAGTGGAGGTGTAGACTCCACAGTATGTACTGCTTTACTGAATCGTGCTTTGAACCAAGATCAGGTGATAGCCGTGCACATAGATAATGGATTTATGCGCAAGAGGGAGAGTCAGTCAGTCGAGGAGGCACTCAAGAAGTTGGGAATTCAAGTCAAAGGTACTGCATTATTCCTTCTGCCTTAATCTGAAAATTAAAAACAAAAATAATTATTTCATTAGCTGAGAATGAGCTTCATAATAGCACTTCAAATCCATGGATGGTCCATCTCCTTTTGATCTCTATATCTGGCTCCTCAAGAGGTGTTTTTGGTGGGGGGGTTTTGGAAAGTAAATGCCAGAAATTTACTGTTCCATGTACTCAAGTCTATTTACTAATGCTTACCTTTAAAATTTCTCATTAGCAGGATGCTTCTACCCTCTGCCACCTTTTCTCTTAAATAATTCCGTCGTTATTTCTGAAACTCTCTTCCAGAACACCTACTTGGTACCAACTCTTATCATCTCTCCAAACTCTTTTCAAAATCAACCTCTTTCATGAAACTGTTGACTTCACTGTGGGCCTTATCCCCAAGTGAAAGGAAGTCTGAGTACACATAACTATTTGCAGATACTTATCCCTAATTCTCTCCACGCCCCCATGTCCACATATATTGTAAGTCCTCCGTGTCAGGGTTGTGCCTTTTGATTCTTTTAACTCTTTAAAGTGCCATATATAATTATTGGAACATTGGCACAAGATCAAGGAAGAATAAAGGAGTCCTGTAATATCTCTATTATATTATGTGTAATGGCTAGTTACAGTTTAAATTGTTATATTACCATTTTGAATGTATAAGCAAGTTTGCAATTAACACAGATTTTGTTAACTGTCTTGCAGTTTTGTTTTCAAATTGTTTGGGATAAACTAATTTTTGATTTGGCTAGAATTTTTTTTTTTTTTGCAATACCAGATGCTGTTACAAGAAGAAGGGAACACCTGAGTGAATTATTTTCAGGGCATCTTGGAAATCTTCAGAATTTCTCTCATCAAAAATGCTCTTGTGTGTTTTGCAGTGGTAAATGCAGCTCATTCGTTCTACAATGGTACAACAACCCTCCCTATTTCCGAGGAAGACAGAACTCCACGAAAAAGGATCAGTAAAACATTAAATATGACTACTAGTCCTGAGGAAAAAAGAAAAATTATTGGTGACACCTTTGTGAAGGTATTTGTTTTAACAGTAACAATTTTAATTTAAATCTACCTGAATCCAATGTGTATAAACATTTTCAATTAATATAGATTCAGGACTCTATTTTTCATAAAGATTATATTAAATTGTGACCTTATTATGCCCTGACCTGGATGGCCTGCCCAAGCTAGCCCGATCTCATTGGATCACGGAAGTTAAGCAGGTCTGGTTAGTACTTGGATGGGAGACCACCAAGGAAGTCCAGGGCTGATGCACAGAGGCAAGCAATGGCAAACGACCTCTGTTCATCTCTTGCCTTGAAAACCCTAGGAGGTCAGTGTAATTTGGCTGCAACTTGATGGCGCTTTCTACCACCACCACCAATACCTTATTGTCAACTACTCTGAAGTGTGCTTGTGCCAAATTGCTTGTTGAGTGAAATAATAGCTTTTGATTCCAGATGTAAGTCTCTTGAATGCACAGTTTCAGTCTTCCAGTTGTCCCACCACTCCATCAGTTAAGATGCTGCTCACAAGCTCTGCTTTCTGTGCCCCTGGCTGCAGATATCAGGCAACCATAGAAGAGGCTTTTTTTTAGTGGTGGCAACCTCACCTGTGAAATTCCCTTCCCTTTGAGGCTCACCTGGCATCCATCTTACTCTTTCCTTTAGGTGACAGGCCAAACATTCTTTTTAGCCATTTTTTTAATGAATGGGGTTGATCTTTTAAAATTGTTATCACAGTCTGCTTCTAGGCTGAGGATTATTTCATGAAAGTCATTCCTGGCTTCTAGATGTTTTATGCTGATTGTATACTCTGGCTGGGTCTTTTAATGGTTTGTTAACTTTTAACTATTTTTATGCTGTTTTGTGTTTTTATTAGAACATTTTTATGTCACCTCTCCAAGAACCTGCCCAAGGCAGCTTACAAAATAAAAATAATAGAAACAAAATATTTATAAATATTAATTAAAATGCAGCATTAAAAAAGCCTCAGCCCAGCATTTGTACATATGAAGCTGCCTTACAGCAAATTAGACCCTTAGTCTATCAAGGTCAGTACTGTCTATTCAGACTAGTGGCGACTCTCCAGGGCCTCAGGCGGAGGTCTTTCACATCACCTACTCCCTGGTTCTTTTAACCGGAGATGCCAAGGATTGAACCTGGGACCTTCTGCCAGAAAATCAGATGCTCTTCCACTGAGCCGCAGCCCCCTCCCCAAAACATAAAAACATAGATTATAAAAACAGACTGTAGACTGCTTAAAAAAACAGTTTCTAGGCTAAAATAGTGTTAAAAGATCAACCTTTTCATTCAAGGTATAGGTCAGGGGTGGGGAACCTTTTTTCTGCCAAGGGCCATTTGGATATTTATAACATCGTTTGCGGGCCACACAAAATTATCAACTTAAAATTAGCCTGCTGTATTTGGTCAGACGTTTAGCCAAGAGGCACGACTGGAGGCGACTCTGAGTGTCTGCCACATAGAGCGACTCGCTTTTGAGCTCTGCTGTCCCCAGCTGGGGCTAAGAGATTCAGGCAGGGCAGCATCCTTCTGAGCTAGAGATCTGCCAGGACCCATGAAGGGCCAGACCAAATGATTTCGCGGGCCTTATACGGCCCCCGGGCCTGACGTTCCCCACCCCTGGTATAGGTGAATAGAAACATTTTGGCCTGGTGCATAAAAGAAAACAAAGTAGGCATCGGGTGAGCCTCAAGGAGAAGGACATTCCACAAGGTTCCGCTACTGAAAATGCCCTGTCATTGGTTGCCACTTGCTTCACTTCTGAAGGCAAGAGCACAGAAGAGCAGTGAGGTAGACCTTAACTGGTGAGCTGGACGCTTTATAATGTTTTATTTCGTAAGCGGTCTCTAGCAGGTTCTTTGGAAGTGCACCATATACGTTTGTGAATGTAAAGCACTGCTGTGATGTAAAATTCTAGTAGTTCCAAGTACTTCCTCTGAACATGAGACCCAAGATTACCCATGTCATGCTCAGACTTCTATGCTGCTGCTTAAGTAGAACAATTTTGACCCCCCCCCCCCATTCTAGCGGTGTCTGGGCTTGTGTTGCCTCATGGCAGTCATTTGAGAACACTGGGCCCAGAAGAGTGTGACTCCACATAGGATTACACTGTAAACCCAATATTGATTTCTGTATATTTACATGCTATCAGGAGCATTAGCTTTTTGATACTAGTTAACTAAAACGTGCTTTCAAGTAAGGTCCCCTGTTTTGTCCAGTAGGGGTCACCCACTATCCATGGTGTTTTGTAAACTCACAATAGCCCCTTGATAATCCAGTGGGAACAGCTAATCAGTAGTACTTGCAACATTTTCCTTTAGGCTTCTTTCTAACCCTGAACACATTTCAATTTGTTTCTTAAATAGCTGTAAATGACTGTGTACATCATTAGAAAGAGGTTTGTGTTGCAGCTGGAACAAATTCTTAAGGCACCCTTATTGCAATATCAGCTGAAAACGATGAGCAGATTAGCGCTAACAGTTCCGTGCAAATAGAAAATGTGATAGGGACGCAGTGAAGAAAATGCTAAACGTTCATCCCTATCCGTACATGAAGAAGAGAGGGCCTAAAGAAAAAATCCCCATTAGCATTAGAGATGGGTGAGCTTCCCACCTATTTTTTGGATTTAAGCTTCGACAAATCAAGCTATTTGAGGATAGCTCACATTATCCAAGCTCATTCAGAGCATTCGGAGCTTAGCTGGCTACCTTTCACATGTCAAATAATCCCTTTGGCTAGGCATAGGAAAGGTTTCCTGCTAGATGAAAGACAAACTGCAGGCACACTAGTGTGTGTCCCCCTCCCCAATTGAAAAATGGCTGCTTTAAACTTACAAGAGAAGTGCATTTGTGTAAGTGAAGCTCTCCTCATAATGTGTTCATGGATAAGGAGAAAGGTGGTTTTGAGATGAAGCGGTGAACTCCAGCAGAGCATCTCCCATTAGCATATCTTAGTAGTACAATATAGTGAAAAATTAATAAGACCGCACTGTCGTACAATGCATTGGCTTGCCTTTTAAGAACAGAGCGTGAACAGAGCAAAATTCTCAAGAGGGATCTTTTATTAGCTCCCACTTCAGACTGGAGTTCTCTGGGACTTACCCTAAATGCCACTGGTGAGGTTGGGGGCGGGGGGAGCCCCAAGGATGTGTCATGGAATATGGTGCAGTGAGGCTGCATCTGGAGGCTTAAGTCACTTCCCCTCACACACTTTTCTTCCTCCAGCTGCAGCCTCAAGGCCGTTCCCAAGGGTCTGGACTTCCAGCGGCTTTAGGTGGCTGCAGTAAGAAGGGATAGGCAGCAAAAATCCTTTCTGGGAACTCCCTCCAGCCAGTGTTGTGTAGTCCATGGCAAAATTCGTTGTTACGATAAGAGTAGGCTCAAACAGAGTGGATGTTTATGGAGTCAGATTAGGTTTGATTCCCCCCCCCCCATCTCCAAGGAATTACTGCAGACATCCCATCAGAGGAGTGAAGACTGCAGTTCATGGGGGCAGCAAAGCCTGCTCTATGCAGTACAAGTAGAGATGCCCAGGGACAGAACAGTATGCTTCCTCGTCTTCTTCCTCCTCCCTCTCCTCTGTTGCAGATTGCAAATGAAGTTATTGGAGAAATGAACCTGAAACCTGAAGAAGTCTTCCTTGCTCAGGGAACCTTAAGGCCGGATCTCATTGAAAGTGCTTCCATTGTTGCTAGTGGCAAAGCTGAGGTCATCAAGACTCATCACAATGACACGGAACTCATCAGAAAGCTGAGGGAAGAGGTAAAAAGAAAATAATTTTTCAGGCTCTCACAAAGGCCAATGGAATGTGGACAGCAGCACAGGAGTGGCTGCCTCTGCTGACATGCTGTGCAGCAGCTCCCCCCTGCCAAACTACATTGTCTTCGTAGTTCCCTCCCTGGCCAGGATATGGTCAGTGGCTGCGCAGACATTAACTTTTTCAGTCATGGCCCTGTACTCTGAAAGCCTCCCAGAGGCTGTAAAGGAGACTTTTGCCTTCTTATCCTCCCAGAAAGGATGCCAAACCAAGCTGTTTAGGACAGCATGTGGGGTCAGCTAAGTAATAGTTTGGGGTTTGAGAGCACAGAAGACTAAGTGTCCATGTTCTTGATGGTCCCTGCTGGTTATATATTACCGTTTTGTTAACTGTGTTTTACTTAGACCTCACCTAGAGTATTGTGGTCAGCTTTGGGCACCACAATTTAAGAAGGATGTAGATAAGCTGGAACGTGTCCAGAGGAAGGCAACAAAGATGGTGAGGGGTCTGGAGACCAAGTCCTATGAGGAAAGGTTGAAGGAGCTGTGTATGTTTAGCCTGGAGAGGAAAGGACTGAGAAGTGATATGATAACCAAGTACTTGAAGGGCTGTCATATAGAGGATGGTGCCGAGTTGTTTTCTGTTGCTCCAGAAGGTGGGACCAAAACCAATGGGTTGAAATTAAATCAAAAGAGTTTCCGTCTAAACGTTAAGAAGAACTTTTTAACAGCGGTTTCTCAGCGGAACAGGCTTCCTTGGGAGGTGGGGGCCTCTCCTTCCCTGGGGGTTTTTAAGCAGAGGTTAGATGGCCATCTGTCAGCAGTGCTCATTCTATGACCTTAGGCAGATCATGAGAGGGAGGGCAGGAAGATTTGCATCAGTGTTTGACTCTTGTGGTCCTTTCTTGCATGCCCAGAGTAGTGTTGATTGCCACTCTGGGGTCAGGAAGCAAATTTTCCTCCAGGCCAGATTTGCCAGGGATCCTGGAGGTTTTTTTTTTGGGAGGGGCATCTTCTGGGCATGGAGGAGGGGTCACTGGGGGTGTGGGGGAAGGTAGTTGTGAAATTCCTGCATTGTGCAGGGGGTTGGACTAGATGACCCTGGTGGTCCCTTCCAACTCTGATGGCTGTATTTTTAATGTATATATTGTTTCCTGCCTTGGGTGCAACCTGTGTCAGGAGAAAGGCAAGCTTAGAAATATTTTAAATAAATGAGTGCACCCAGGGATGGGCCACGCTTTATTTCTAGTCATGCATGTGTAATGTTGGGCATTTGGGACATCATGTTCAGAGTAATACATTTGTTGGCCCTTTTATGTCTACAGCCACACTTTGAAGACATTTTAGAGTGAATACATAAAAGGGTCTCTCCTGAAGGACAGGGTAAGGTTCAGTATTAAGTGCAGGCCAGAATTTGTTGTTGCCTGCCTAGGCACCTAGAGGCCAAAACAACTATTTGAATGCATTAATGTTGTGGAATGTATGCATATATATGTTTTCAAAAATCACATGACAGCAATTACTAAGCCTCCCTACTGAGTGCTTTGAATCACTTCATTGTTACCTTGGTTCCTGTGATATTTTATCAGGCTCACATTCAAAGCATGTTTTAAATTATAGCCTTAATAGTGGCTGCATTACATTAGAAGTTGTTTTGCTCATTAGGTAGCTTTTTGCTAGTTTTTGTAGCTGCTTCCAAGAGGGTTTTTGAATACAGATTGTTATTTCCCTTCCAGGGCAAAGTAATAGAACCACTGAAGGATTTTCACAAGGATGAAGTCAGGGTGCTTGGGAGAGAACTGGGTCTGCCTGAAGAGCTGGTCTCAAGACATCCCTTCCCAGGTAAAAGATCTGTCAGTGGCTACTAGCCATGATGACTCAAGGGAACCTCCTGGTCCAAAGGCAGCAAGCCTCTGAATACCGGTGCTAAGATACAACATCTGGAGGAGGCTGGATTAGGTGGACCACTGGCGTGACTCTCCTTAAGTTGTGTTCTTATGTAGGAAGGGTTAACAGCATTTGCTGATAGCAGTTGTGTTCTTCAGAGTTTTTTCTCTTCTGATCACTGTGTAAACTGGTAAGAGCCTGAGGTGTGAACACCACAGTTCAAACCTTGTTTCAGCCATGAGCTTGGGCAATGTCAGTCCCCCTCATCTGCAGTAAGGGGGTAATAATGATGGTAAGCCGTCAGGATTATGGTAAAGATAACCTGAACCACCCGATGTATACACTGTATAAAGTGCTATATATACACATACAAAATAGATAAATGTTTTTGACCTTCCCCCAGGGCATAAAAAGAACCAAACAATGTTAGGGCCTCTCATAACATATTAAGGCTTTGCCAGTTTTAGGATTAAAGATTAAACAAAGTAAAAGCAAAACATAACAGGGAAAATAGAGCAGTGCCTGAGCACTTACGAAAAGAAAGGCAGGAGAACTGCTGGGCTTAAACAATTGGGAGCTGAGTATTGTGCAGACATTCCAGGCTAACGGTGAGTAAGGAAATAGGGATTTCAGATGGGGCAGCAGAGTTGAGTATTTCAGCCCCTTCCTCTTTATATAATAAAAGCAGTCATGAAGGTCTTTTGATTTAGAGTGTAGGTCAGTGATGCCGACACTATCTTACAGCTTTCATTTCATCTGCTAAGCCAGTCACTACCAACTAGAATGGACATAGATTTCAATTATCTAGCTTGGTTGCAATTACTTAGCCTAGTTGAAATATAACTCATCATTTATGTATTGGTTACTGTTATGGGGTGCTGTATGATACTGTATTTCAGGTCCTGGCCTTGCAATTCGGGTAATATGTGCTGAAGAACCGTATGTTTGCAAAGACTTTCCCGAAACCAACAACATTTTGAAAATCATAGCAGATTTTTCTGCTAGTGTTAAAAAGGTAAGTAATAGTACTTGATTTTTAGAAAATGGGATAGTTAGGAATGAATTATTTGAAGGCTACACATTCACATTTGAATTGTGAACATACTAACGGTTATGGCAGAATTATCCTTTTGTTTCAGTTATTTAAAGGAATTGCTTCTATATTTTGCCATACTTGGTTAAAATAAAGTTCCTTAAGAAGGAGCACAGCAAGTGATATTGAATGTGTTTTCTGGGAAGGGGCTGTGACTCAGTGGCAGGTGGAGTAACTGCTTTGCCCACAGAAATTTTCCAGTTCAGTCCTTGGCATCTCCACTCAGCTCGCAGGGGCTTGGAAAGACCTTTTTTTACCCAAGACCCTGGAGAGCCGCTGCCAGTCAGGCAGTACAGAGTTAGATCAATCAGTGATGTGACTCAATATAAAGCTGCTTCATGTGTTCAATACAACTTGGTGAGATGCTGTTCTGCCCAATCCACCTGCCAGATGTACATGCAGCCTCTCTGAGAAAAGAGTAGGGCACCTTAAAGACTAACAAAATTTCTGGGAGGGTATGAGCTTTCGTGAGCCACAGCTCACTTCTTCAGATACCTGAGCTGTGGCTCACGAAAGCTCATAGCCTGCCAGAAATTTTGTTAGTCTTTAAGGTGCTACTGGACTCCTACTCTTTTCTACTGCTAGTGACAGACTAACATGGCTACTCATCGGTCTAAAACGCACGGTCACTTACTCCGGTTTCTGCCCAATCTCCTCCCTGTTTATTCCCTGTTTCACCCAGGATCAAATCCTCGCAAACGAACGGCACCTCAGTTGCTGCTGGCTGAGCGCTGTCTCGACCCAAAACGAACCCGGTTTTGCAATTGAGGACCCAAACCGTTACCCCTGGCTCGTTTCAGATTAACACGAGCCGAGTCCTCCGGCGTCACGACGTCCCGCCCGCCTCCAAACCCCTCCCCTCGCAACCTCACCGCCTTTTTTGCATAATTTTCCCCCCGATATACTGGAAGCGGGGCGTGGACACCAGAGCCATTACTCTCCTGCCCGCCAAATTTTCCCACTCTCACCCTCCTGCCCGTTATTCGGCATTCCTGCGTGCTCCCAGTCCTAGCCAAGGAAATGTCTGTCTCAAGCCGCCCAGTTGTGGTGAGGGGAGTCTAAGGAATGAGTTCCCATGCTCTCGTTCATCTCCATAGGGGAAAGCTCCCTCCCCAACATGCACTCACCGCAATCCTATGGATTTGCCGTTCTCTAGGTGCACATTTTCCCCATCTGAATTCTCAAAGCTCTGCATGGGGTGCATATTTTTGAGTTTTTGAGAATTCGGATGGGGAAAATGTGCATCTTCAGAGTGGCAAATCCAAGGCGAAACCTCCCAGGCATCAATCGCCCACGTCGATTTCAAGGAGCTTTTAATAAGACGCGGAAGAACTCTTCATAGGATCTGGCCCCGGCTGTACTGGAGGAAACTGTGCACAGGAGGTTTTGCCTTGGGTTTGTCGCTTTCTAGGTGCACATTTTCCCCATCCCAATTCTCAAAACTCAACAATAAGCCCCCCAGGCAGAGTTTTGAGAACTGGGATGGGGGAAATGTGCATCTGGAGAAAGGCACAGGCAAAACCTCCCGTGCATAAATGGCCTGGGTCCACTTCTATCCATAACCCTACCCACCACGTTACGGGTTCCTACGAGCCCCGTCTCTGGCGTGGGGCTCGTGGGACGCCCCCTCCCCCTGGAGCCACCGGACCCCCCCTTCCATCCCCCCAGCGAGGGGGCCTTCTGGGGCTTTATGCCCCGGCCCGATCCTGCGCGCAAGGCTATCATTGGTCAGTTTGAGTCAACCAATCACCAGGGGGAGGGGGCGTTGCTGAGGAAGTACGTGTCTCCCGCATTTTCTGTTTTGACGGACGGATCAGCACGCTGTTTCGCCACGGATCAACAAAGGTAATGCGCACAGATTCTCCCCCCACCCGGGTTCATTTAATCCTGGCTGGAACGGGGAGGAGACTGGGCAGAAGCCGGAGTAAGTGACCGTGCGTTTTAGACCATCGTGATCTACCTCTTTGAGAATCTCTTGTTTTCCAGGATCTGTGGGAAATATTGATAGAGAGACAATTCATGTAATATGCGAGCTAAGACTTAAAATGATCATGTAACATTTTCTGTTTTGTTATCCAGCCACATACTCTGTTGCAGAGAGTCAGAAGTTGTACGACTGATGAGGACCAGGAGAAACTGATGCAAATCACAAGTCTACATTCATTGAATGCCTTCTTGCTGCCAATTAAAACTGTGGGAGTCCAGGTTAGTGAAGAAATGCAGAATGACTTGAGGTAGAGTTGTTTGTACAGATGTAAAGGCTTTCAAATTTCTAAATAGTCCATTTGGAAATCTCATCTGAAGAGAGCTAGAACTGTGATACATTCTTAAGATTCAGTAATACCAGCCACGTTCCATTGGGTTCAGATAGGTAGATCAGAAGTAGCAGTGAAAGGCTGTTGGAAACTATTCCCTTACTCATTGCTGATGGAAGCTGATAGCATATGACAATGATATCTACATATATGATATCTTAATTCACCTTCGCCCAAGACACTCATGGGTAACACGCAGCCAGTTAAAGGCTAGGAACCCCATGCAATTCTAGGCCTAGAGCTTCATTTGGTTTAGATCAGATTGCAGTTAATATAGTTCCTAAATTTAGAATGCCATTCTGTAAATAATTTTTTAAAATTCATTTTTTATTAAACATTTCTCAACAGTTGACTTTTTCCCCCTGCTGTTTTCCAGGGCGATTGCCGTTCCTACAGCTACGTGTGTGGTATATCCAGTAAAGATGCTCCACACTGGGAGTCGCTTATGTTCTTAGCCAGACTCATACCACGCATGTGTCACAACATTAACCGGTATATGTACACTTAATATTTCAAAAAACAACTGCTGTTTAGTAATTCACCTGCCTTTTTTGGTGGGAGGGGGTTACATATAGGGATGTGAACTTGGAAAAAATTCAGAATATTTCAGATTTTGGGAAGATTATCCATACAATTATTCAGGTTTCCAATACTGGTTTTGAATTTCAATTTTTCAGAATCCTGAAATTTTTTGGATCTATTATTTTTTGAGGGGAGACTCTTTCCAGGGGCTGGAGTAGCTGTTTTTGAAGAAAGCGACACCAAAATTGTAGGGAATCTAGTCCTGTCTATCTACTGAAGAGCCCCAATTTTCAGGCAGCTTGGATCAAGGGATCAAATTTTATGGGCCCCTGAACAAGATGCCCTCACCCATCCTACTTGTCTCTATCGTTTCCTATGGGGAAATAATCCATCCAAGGCAAAGAAGCCAATAGCCCATCACACAAGAGACAAAAGCCTCTAAATGCAAACAGAACCAACAAGCCTAACAGAATCTGTGTCAACCACAGAGGCCAAGCAGAACCCAGGGCTAATGCAAGCCCAACAGAACCAAATTCAAACTGTAAAACCCTTTAAACCCTTTTAAAGACAGCACAAAACCAAACCAATAAAAACTATTTTTAAAATAACCAGAAAGGATTTTAAAAGGGTTTTCCCCCACTCCAACACCTTCAGCCAAAAACAAAAAAAACCTTTGAAATAATATTTTAAAACAGTTTCCCACTCCCATTGCCCAGGACACCTGTAAAATTGAAGAAAAACAAGCTTGGTAGCCTTAAAATGCTGGCTCTGAATGTTCCAGGAATTTTTTTACACCAGATTTCCAATATTCTAAAAAATTGTATATCACTCCCAATAGCCAAATAGATCCAAAAATACTGGATATTTCTGGTCGAAATATATATCCAAATATATATCAAAAAAAATTTGGATATATATTTGCACCAGAAATATCTAGGTGCACCTCCCTATTTACATACGAGAAGTAAACTCCAAAAGTAACAATATATTTATTTAAAAATACTATTTTATTTAAATATTTTAAATATTTAAAAATACTATTTAATATGCAAATGTTCCACTGTATGCTCTATGCTCATAGTTTGGTTCCAGAAATCAAGCCTTTTATTTGCAAATCTTTTCATGGGAGGGAATCAGTCCAATTTAAATATATTATACAGCGACATTATCCACTTCATGCTGTAGTAGGAGGGGAGCAAAATTGTGAGAACGTAAAAGGTGCTCTGTTGGATCAGACCAGAGGTCCATCTATACCTTGAGGACCCTGATTGGGTGTAAAAGTGGCATAGAAATATTCTAAACAAAATGAAATATACAAGCGTCCTGTTTCATGCAACGGCCAACCAATCGCTCCCTCGATAATGCCAAAACCCGTAATATATGCTGCAAGCACGAGCACGTTCATATTAAGGACTAAAGGGAGAGAGGGGTTTTTTTTTAAAAAAAAAATTGGAACAGAGTGGCTTCTCTCTCTCCTGAATGTTCGCAGTTTGACTTTTCAAAATGGGATGCCTATTTACAGCCCCTTCCCCCCCCCAAAAAAAACAAGTGCAGTCCTGTCAGTCTTAGATAGGCGTAACTATTTATAGGATTACACTGGAAGTAACAGATGCTTAGAAACAGTTAGATTTGAGTTCAGTACCACTTTAGAGACCAACAAGAATTTCAGGGTGTAAACTCTCCTTCGTTAGACACAGCATCGTCAGATGCTTAGAAAGCATGTCATGGTTCAGATGTGAGCGAGCTCTGTGCTTTTACACTCTTTCTGCCTCCTCCCCTCTCAAGTTGAGATTTAATTAGTGCCCACACACGTGCATTCTCTATTGTGGCTCCCATCCAGTGGAATGGCTTACCTGATGAAGCCAGGAAGACTCCCACGCCGCCGCTGTTTCTCAGAAAACATAACATGGAACTGCTCAGGAGGGCATTTTTATAAAGGGAATAGGGATGTGGAAAATCAGAATTCTTCAGAAAGGGCCCTTTCTATCGAGGTGACTGTGTTCTAATTTTAATTGCTTTTTACATTTTTAGGCAGTTCCCCCCTCCCCTATGCTTCAATATTCCTTTGAGGTATCATACTTTTTTCATTGTTCTCTAACTCTGCGATTCAATTTTATTGCATTTTATATTGTACTGGTATTTATCACATTGTTGTATAATTTTGTAATCTGCCTTGAGTCTCAGTGAGAAAGGTGGATGATAAATTAAGTAAAATAAATTAAATTAGTCAATAAAAATAGTGACCTGGTTTTCCAAAAAATCCGAGTTTGCCATATCCAAAATGATAGGAATCTGCCGTTTGTGTTGGTGTTACATCTGAAGCAGCCCAGGATACAGCTGAACAAATAGCAGTGTACCCCTGTGCATGGCTGATTTACTTCAAGAGTTTATATAATGCCATCTAATAGTCTAGTAGTCTCTTCAAATGCATTGCTCAAATAGAGAGACGGTCACTTGGGACAATGTTTTATTGATTTAGATATAAAGCAAACCATTCATTGTTCCATTTTCTTCTCTTCCTAGAGTTGTCTATGTCTTTGGCCCACCAGTCAAAGAACCTCCTACAGACGTTACGCCCACCTTCCTGACGACAGGAGTCCTTAGCACGTTGCGGCAAGCTGATTTTGAGGCTCACAATATTCTCAGGGAATCTGGTGAGTGTACTGCAATTAACCCATTTTGTCCTTAAGGTGCCGCAAAATGCTTTTATGATTTTTGCTGCACCAGGCTAGCACCAGTTTCCCCACTGGCATTGGTTGTGTATGCGTTTTGATTAGTATGACATGCAGTGTGTCGCTGGCAGGAAACTTGTTGCGTTCACAACTATTACAAGCAGTATTTGTATCGGTTCCATATTCTTCCAACAGCCAAACAAAGGTTAGCACAGCTGATCTTTATTGTACAGAAATCTGGCTTCTGAAGACTGCATTTCTTAGGATATGGCAATTTCATTATTAGCGGCAGAGAGTGTATGCTAGAGTGCAACGGCATGAATATTTTAAAATTCCATCCTTAATGTTGCATATTTTTCTCTGAACAAGGGCAGATTTTGTGTCATACTTGGAGCACAGTCTGTCCTGGCACTGTGTGACGCTTTATTAATTGTAGCTATCTTCCTCTTTTGCTAAAGGTTATGCTGGAAAAATCAGCCAGATGCCAGTCATCTTAACACCGTTGCATTTTGATCGAGATCCCCTACAGAAGCAGCCTTCCTGTCAAAGATCAGTTGTTGTTCGAACCTTTATAACTAGTGACTTCATGACTGGTATTGCAGCAACTCCTGGAAATGAGATACCAGAAGAGGTAAACTAAAAGAAATAAGATTAATGACTTCCCCCACCACCACCACCCTTCTTGTTCTTCCTGTGTTAATTTTAAATGCTTTGTCCCTTCCTTAGAGACATTGATTTTAAATTGGTAAAATTGTTTTTAACTTTGAAAGCAACCCCTTTTTGTGTAATAAGTTTTGAAAAGAGGCTGATTGAAGGTAGATCAATGGAGACTTGTTCATTTACAATGAAAAAAATATGAAGCTGAAAGCTGTTAAACATCATTGACTAAAATAATGCCTACAGGTTGAGAGTTCCACATGGGAAATGCCTTGTTCATTGATTACTAGATTTTGCCAATGAAGAATCTGCAGAGAAACCTTTGTAGAGAGCCAATGTAGTGTACTGGCTGCAGTATTGACCTAGGATTAGGGAGACCTACGTTCACATTCCCACTTGCCATCAAACTTACTAGGTGGCCTTGGGCCAGGCATTCTCTCTCAGTGTAACTTGCTTCACAGGATTGTTGTGAGTATAAAATGGAGGAGGGAAGGACCATTTTTGTTGCCCTGAGCTGCTTGAATGAGAGGCAGAATTCAGATGCCCTCAATAAATAAATACTCCATGTGTGAAAACATGTTTCTGCATACAGCACTGTTCCGGCATGAGCTCATTAAGCTTTCGCACTTGGCAAATAAAATATGCTACTTTTATATAACATAGTTTATAGAACAATCCAGACGTGATCCTCCCTGTTTTATAAATGGGGAACCTGTCATTCATCTCCCTGTTCTTTTTTTCTTTTTTGCTTGTTTCTAAACATAGGTTGTGCTGAAGATGGTGACAGAGATTAAGAAGATTCCTGGCATCTCCCGGGTGATGTATGACTTGACTTCAAAACCACCAGGAACAACTGAGTGGGAGTAATTATTTTTCCCCTCCTTAATGAAAGTACTGTATGCAGTTTTAAATTATATCAGAAAAAACCATTCCCAGTGTTGACATGCAGTACTGTGAAAAGAGTGACTGGAGCTGCTGCTACATCACATGTGATTTTTTTTTCTTCTCTCCTGGAAAATAATCTGCAAATTTAAGAGTGATGATGAGGGGGTGGGGTAGGGAATAAGGTAAGTGGGGCTGAGGATATGTACGGGTAATTAGGGCAGTGTTGCCTATGTGCAGATAGATTTCATACTGCTTTGCCTTTATTTTGGGTCTGTTTGTTTTGGTCTTATTGACTCTTCCTGTTTTTTTTTTCTCCCCCCCCCCCCCCGCCACGTGTTTTTACTATTACTGTCATTTTCGGTGTCTCTTTTTAATTTTTTTTTATGTATACTGTGTAAAAAGAGACAGTTTATTTACATTTACCAAAACCATTGTTAGAGCTTATTAATAATGTAAAATGGAGGTTAAAAGAAAGTGACCAACTGCTTTTGAAACAGATTTATTATAAATAAATATTTTGCCAAATGGAGTAGTGGGTATTGTTGAGTTGTGGAATTAATGTGTATTTGTTCACTGTGTATTGTAAATCCTGTTCCATATCATTTGGAAGTATTAAGCCCATGGCAATAAGTGTGGAAATTCTAAACAGCTCATTTAACAGCCACATTTCCCCTTCTTTTGCCCTTGTTTAAAAAACAAAAACAAATAGGTTTTGTTAAGAATGTAAAAGCATGCAGTTTCCCACCATCGAATGACATCTATATTTAATGTACATTAAAGAGAGGCAGATATGAATTATGTATACAATTGAAAAAGCGCCTTGTTGCTTAGACAAAATCTGAGTGGCGAGAAATCTGCTTTGCCGCCATCATAATCTTTGTGACCTTATTCCATTTTTGTTGTTTTTAATTCTTACCAGTTGTTTCTGCTATTCCTGTCAGTTTTGTTAGATGCTTAATAAAAGACATGGGAAAATTTGCTTTTATAAAATCCTTCACGAAGTGTATTAAAATATTTATGCCGATTGGCTAATCTGGGCCTGAAAGCCAATTTGAATATAAATTAGTTTTATCATCACTACTACTTAAGGGGTAGCTAACAAATAGCCTGCACTCACATTAAGCTGCTTCTAGCAGCATACTGTCAGTGTAGTGGGGTAGTAGAAAAGCACTTTTTTATTCCTAGATATTAACCCTACTCTAGGGATTCATGTTTCTACTGTCTCACATTCTGCATACTTCCCTACTTGCAGTGCAGTGGCAGATCAGTGTAATTTTAGTTGTCATGGTTTGTGATAAAGAGGTTAAGATGCCCAGTATAATTGCACTGGCTAGCTGAATACAGGCAACTATTTGCTATGCAAAGTTGCTTGTAAACTCACTGCAGGACATTTACAACCTAGCAAAGAGGTGATGGAAACAGCTGCTTCTACTTAATGCAAAATCATTCCAGTTCAAGATGGAGACTGCCATCCTTGTGAAAATTACAAAGTCTTGGCTGGATAAGAATATCTGGGCCAGCTTCTTCCTGGATGGTCTCCCTCACCCCACACACACCAGGGTAGCTGGTATATCATATGCTTAGAATTTGGAAGGGGGAGGGAGAAAGGAGGAGTGGCTTCAAATCCATTTTGGCCTATCTGAAATTTGCAGGGCTTCATGTATTTAATATGAAACATTTGTTCCTGGGGTTTTAAGAGGACTGGGAGAGGGGTGGGGTTTTCTCTTAGTGTATTGATTACTCTGCTGTGCCTTTCCTGATTTTGCAACCTGTGTTTGAGTGCTCTGGGCGAGCTGGTGTAGACATTTGGGAGTGAAGTAGGTGGATGATGTGCAGTTCTCCTTAGTACTCTTCACCCAGCTCATGGTGGGCAATGGGTGTGGTCCTGCTAACTGGGAAGTGTGAATTCAACATCTTAATGGTGTTCTGCTCCCTCTGGCCATTTAGGTACTGGGGATGCTCCTGGTCCATTTACCGTGCCTCAGATTTGAGGTCATGGTTGTTGACAGTAGCACTTGCTTAAGTTTAAAATGTTGCCTTTAAACTAGTGTTTGAGATTTATATAATGTATAACATCATTATTGTATGTGATGCAACAAAGAAAAGGGGAGTAATAATACATAACCATAGCAGCCAGAGGTTTAATTGCACAGTGCCACTGTGGACTGTAACGTTTGCAGCTGGAGTTTGAATACTGTTTTCACATTCGCAACGTCGGGTGCGTATGCAATAAAATCTTGATAGGATTTGCATTTTAACATTAGCAAATGTGCAAATTTGGTCTCCTCTGTATTGGTTTGCTTTTGTTTAAAACAGATTTGGTGAATATAAGAGTTTGGCAAAGGGTTCCAAATTTCATAAAGGAAATTATGGTACAACCAGAAGTAACTCTGTTGCACATAAGATGTCAGTACATTGTGAGTGAATTGTTAAACTTTAATTCAAATCCCAGTGTTGTAAGGAACAGGTTTTTCCATACATTGTCTCCTTGGTTTGGGAGGGAAGTAGAGCATACCTTTTGATTGCCATCTTTACAGTTTTTGAATGTATTCCATGGTGTTAATTCATATAATCTCAGCCAGATGCAGATACATAGACAATTGTCTTCTTGTGGTCCAGAAGGGAATGTAACATGTAGCTTATGAATGCAGTTGCTCTTGTTGTTCACCCTCTAGTCTTCAGTAAGACATGTCAACGTTTTCAAAGGAATTTGTATAGGGAATAATTCCTAGCATTCTCATTTTTTAAAAAAACAAAACAAAAAAACATTTTCTGCTTGTAAATGATAAAAGTACTGTGAGCCTTAATTTTTATCCACAAATAAAAGCGACCCATTTGGATACTTGTGTGATTTCTTTAAGCTGTTTTTTGCAACCCTTTATTTTTTCTGTGACTTCTTCCTCTCTGAAACCTTATTATAGAGTACGTAATGTACACAGAAGAACAAAATCGTAGAAGCCAGCGCAGACTATGACAGCAGACCTAAACAGGTCTACTCAGAATCCAGTTTAGGTCTGTGCAATTGGTCTTACTCCCAAGAAAATATTCTTAGGAGTAACGACATGTAGACTCGGTGGGAGGAGAATTCCAGGTAGTTGTCTAACCTCAGCCACCCCATCACATGGAGGATGTAACAACATAGACTGGTCCAAGAGAAAGATCGGACTGGAAACATTAGAGATGCAAGAATTTAATCTTCTGCTCCGAACCATCAGATTCCCCTTGGAGTTATTACCACAGGACAATTTTTGGGGCAGATTCTGTGGATTGGTGAAAGTAATCAGGCTTAAGAACATGGTGATACAGAACTAGCATTAACTGAAGATCCTAAGCAAATTCTCTTCCACAGAGTTTTAACATTTTCATAGTAATGAAATACTGCACTCCCCTCCCCCAACACTCCCACTGCAGTATCTTTACAAGTGCTAACTTCAGGAACAGACATTTGGACCATGCAAGAAATGTGTAACAAATGTCAGTTTTTGCTTAATAAACAGATTGTTTGGAAAGGTTCCTATCTTCACTTACTCCACCCCAGCCCTTTCCAGCCAACAATACACAAAGAAGTAATATGGTTTAAGCATTTTTTTAAACGTCAATTCTACTAATAAACTTTAAAATGTGCTATAAATTCAGACTGTAAAGCCCTAAATGTTGCATTTTGGAGATGCTCTGATGAAATTTTAAATTGCACTTTATATATACATTCTCACAGACACAGGCTTAAGTGATCCAGGTATCTTTGTATCTAATTTCTAAGTGTGGCTCCCACACGGATCAGGGCCACAATTACCCCAAACAGATGTTTCTGCAGACTTGGGGAACCCCTTAGGTCTACAGAAAAATCTGACATTAGAAAAAATTAAGGTGAATGGTGGGGGCCGGGAGCAGAGATGGGCCCATGGGCCTCCAGTTTGTAGCTATTTCTAATACTACAGCAGATGACCCCCATTACTAATCACAAAAGTGAAATTAGGATGCCCTCCGATAAATTAGGGGTCTGTATATATATATTTTGGCAGGGAGCATACAAGAAAGTAAATGCCTACAAGGGGAGAATATGAGGGGAGGGATGGGCTTTCCAAATGATAGCCCCCTCCTGTGGTTCCTCACAGGGCTCCCAGTTTGTTTAAATCTATTCCTTAATCAGAGCAGCTTTACAGTACCTTCAAAGAATGTTAAAATGTGTGGGGTGGTAATTACATGAATCTGTTACAAAGTGGATCGGGAGACAAAGAGGCTAGCAGAAGACTGGATGAATCAGGCAGAGCATGACCACAGAGCCTATTAGGTGGCAGTGATGGCTGCCACCATTGCATCAACAATCTCATCCAGCTCAATTGTTTAAAGTGGTTTGTGACTTGATGTTACCTAAATCCAACCCTGTCTGATAATTTGACTCCTACTTCTGATGTCACTGTGAGGTTCTTTGCTGATAAAATTTCTCCTACCATTCCAAGTTGAACACATGAAGCTGCCTTATACTGAATCAGACCCTTGGTCCATCAAAGACAGTATTATCTACTCAGACTGGCAGCTCCCCAGGGTCTCAGGCTGAGGTCTTTCACATCATCTACTTGCCTAGTCCCTTTAAATGGAGATGCCGGAGATTGAACCTGAGACCTTCTGCATGCCAAGCAGATACCACTGACCCACAGCCCTCCCCTAAGTTGAGAACAGATCGGGTACCTGACATGTCAGAAGCCCTGCATATCCTTTTGTTGCTGATGGATTCAGATGGATCCTGATAATGATGCTGACAGGGTCCTTGGAAGTGTGAGAGCTTTTGACCTGTGTGTGGCCTGGTTTCTAAAACAACACTGGCAAAAGGTATTAAAGCAATTTGGTTAAAATCGTTAGCACCTCGCTCACTGATGGAGCTCTCCGTAGAGGGTTGAAGGTGGCTATTAAACCTTTGCTTTAAAATCTTTTTATTTTATAGGTCAGTCTCCAGACATATGACGGCAGACCAGCTCCAGGTGTTCTTGGATGACAGGTCGTTTCCACATGGGGGTGAACTTGTATGTTTCCCACTGCTGGTGCAGCTGCCGATACAGGACTGCAAGCATTGGGCTTCCCCATAGGTTGCCCTGTCCCAGAACCCCACCAGCAATACACACCCTCAGGGTTCTGTTCTTCCATTTATGTTCTTCAATATCTATATGAAGTCATTGAATGAGATTGTGTGGAGCTCTGGGATTGAGTGTCATCAATGTGTGAATGGTACCCAGCTCCTAAGCCTCTAGAAGGGTCCACTGAACCAGTGCTTTGAGGCTGTGGTCAGGTGGCTGAATAAGCTGAAGTGGTTTTCATACGAGACAGCAGTGATGCTGATTGGGAAGGATGATCCTTTCGAAGGATTGGATCTACTTCTCTTAGAAGGAGTGGAGTTGGCTTCTGCACAGTGTGTTAAGAGCTTGGAGGTGCTCATGGACCTAGCCTTGCTGATTGAAAAGCAGATTGGCATAGTGGCCAAAAGTGCCTATCGTCATCTGTACTTGGCTTGCCAACCCTCACATGAACATATGAAGCTGCCTTATATTGAATCAGACCCTTGGTCCATCAAAGTCAGTATTGTCTACTCTGACCGGCAGCGGCTCTTCAGGGTGTCAGGCAGAGGTCTTTCACATCACCTACTTGCCTAGTCCCTTTAACTGGAGATGCCGGGGATTGAACCTGGGACCTTCTGCATGCCAAGCAGATGCTCTACCATTGAGCCACTGCCTCTCCTCTCTGAGATTTAGACTACCTGGCCTCATTGATCGATGCTTCTGTAATTCACAGTTGGATTACTGTAATGTGCTCTATGTTTAGCTGCCCTTGAGTATAACCCGGAAACTGCAGCTGGCTCAGAATGTGGCAGCCTGATTATTGTCAGGGACTAGCTGATGGCAACATACCTGGCCCACCTTAAAACAGCTACATTGCCTGCCAGTGTGTTCCTGAATCCAATTCAAGATGCTGGTTATGACCTTGAAAGCCTTTCACATCATAGGACCCAAATATCCAAAGGACCATCTCTGCCTTCCTCTATGTCCATGTGTGCCAACTATAGTTTCAGGCTGGCCTCTAGCGTCAGTTCCCCCACTCAAGCTGGCTCACCTGACACCAACCAGAGCTAGAAGTGTGCACTTCAAAAAAATTCATTTTGTTTTGATGTATCAGGAAGGGCATGATTTTCATTATCAGGAACTTTTGAGGAGTGTTAACATTCTAGAAATCCATTTTAGGAACATCATTGGGTTTGGGGATAGCAGCATCTGAAAATCATGGCCTTAAGAACACCCAAAATTAAAACACAAATCCCTCCCATATGCAGTAAGAGAGGAAGGAGGAAAGGGAGAGAGTGCCCCGTTGGGCTATGACATTGTCCTTAATGATCCACTTCAGCCACATCTATTGCACTGGATCTTTAAAG
Organism: Euleptes europaea; assembly: GCF_029931775.1. Classification (NCBI taxonomy): domain Eukaryota; kingdom Metazoa; phylum Chordata; class Lepidosauria; order Squamata; family Sphaerodactylidae; genus Euleptes; species Euleptes europaea. Next base: position 27,891,580 of record NC_079316.1, on the reverse strand, counting down.
TTTAATTTGGGGCGGGATTAAAGGGGCGCAGTCGATCTGGAGCTCTTTCCCCCTCCCCAATTTTGATGTTCCTGCTGCCTCTGCCAAACCTAAAACGATCCCAAAATTTCAGGAGATAAATTTGCATTACACCAAAAATGTTCAGTGTTTTGGGCCTTTCTGGATATCCCCAAACTGACCTGAGCAAAGTTCATGAGTAATTTCGGCGGGGGAATATCCAAGTGCACACCCCTAACCAGAGCTCATTGCTTTTCCATTGCAGCTTCGGCTTTGTGAAATGGATTTCCCAAGGAATTGAAGGGTGGTTGTGGCATCATTAGAAACCTCCAGAAAGCACTGCAAGCCCAATGGTCTCTGAAGAAGTGAGCTGTGACTCACAAAAGCTGATACCCTGCCAGAAATCTTGTTAGTCTTTAAGGTGCTATTGGACTCTTGCTTTTTTTCTACTGCAAGCCCATGGTATTCACCAGGGCTTTTAATGGGGTCTAAACTGTAGGTATCTTTTGTGAGGAGGGAATAACTTGGATTTTAATTCATTAGTTTTAAACTAACATTTCCACTGTGGCGTGTAAACTACCTTGAGCCACAAGGAAAGGTGGGATAAAAAATATTTAAATAAATAGCCGTCCAATCCAGGGGTGTCAAACATGAGGCCCGAGGGCTGGATCCGGCCCCTTAAGAGCTCTTATCTGGCCCACAAGCCAGCCGAGGTTCTGGGTTGGCGAGGCATGGCCCGGCCAGACCAAGTGACATTTATGTCATATCCGGCCTTTGTAACAATTGAGTTTGACACCAAAATACGCAGAGCTTTATTAGAGAATGATTGTTAGAATATTGTACAATTTTATTAATTTTAATGTGATAATTTTACCAGGGCTTGCTTTTATTGACCTTACACCTTTATATGTATGGGCAGTCTGATTCTGCGGTGCAAAACTATTGTGTCTGGAAATTTTGATGTGTTGGCACGTGATTGGTCAGTCGACCGTATTAATAAACTTGACTTGACTTGAGTTTGACACCCCTAGTCTAATATAACGTTTGCTGAAGGCCATGATTTACTTAGAAGAAAATACATTGAAATCAATCTGGTTTACTACCAAGTAAATATGTTTAGGCTCAGAAAAGGCTTACATATAAAGAAATGGTGTGGGGTGATCACAAGCTACAAGGTTAAAACAGTTTCAGTGGCTTCTATAGCACATTGGTTTGTAGGATTTTTCACCCCCATATTTCATTTCCCCTTGAGTCACGTGTGTCACATTGAAGAGGGGAGAATATCTAGTTAAATACTCTTGGTTGTCATGAGGATAACCACAAAATTAGATGTGCATTCCATGCTGTACCACCCTTTAAATTATAACAAATTTCAACCACAGCAAGAACATTACTCAACGTTCCATCTGATTATGTAATTGTCTCAGGGTATAAGCCTGAAAATTAACTAGGCGCATTAATAGAATTGCTGCTTGGTACTGTTCAAACAGTAAAGGGCATCTGTTTTTAACTACCTGCTGCTGTAAAAATGTATGGTTAATGTGCTTTGATAATTTAGAGTCAAAATCCCAAGTTCTCTTTATTGATCCCTTTTCTGGACATGGAGCAGTCAACAGGAAGTTTACCGTGTCGAGATATCTACCCCTTCCCCCAGCGGCTCACCATCTAAATCTCTGAGGGAATATATTAGTACTACAACCCTAAACAGAGTTACTCCATTCTAAGTCCACTAAAGTCAATAGGCTTAGAAAGTTGTACTCCTGGTCAAGATTAAAGTGTAAAGGACTTGAGAAACTGGGGAGTCCTAATAGTATTGAAATTAAGAATTGCGTTTTTTCAGTGCACACGATTTAAACAGATCAGGAGACCTTTCTCAGAGACTGAAGGAAGAAAACCACATTCCTCCGTGATAATTTCACACAAACTGGGCCCTGCACTTGATGCTTTGGATGGGAAGGCAGCTTTATGGCCCTGTGACCGTAGCGACATGTTTCCTTCTTAGTTAAGTTATCTGGTCAAGGCCTACTTTGTCATTCTCAGAGCCAGGTATACTTCATTTGCCCCACAGTTAAGAAGTACCATTAAATGCCAGCAGACAGACAATTCTTACACAGACCAGGCTGGTGATGAATTGTTCTGGTAAGCACAGCTGAGCTACTGGGTTGGATCCAATGGATGGAAACATGACTTTCCACAGATGGAAACATGACTTTCTCACATTTCGTCCCTCCTGCTACGGCTCAATTGCCCGCCCCCGCCCCCATGCTGCTCCTGGGGAATGGTGGCACTCCAAAGCCAGAAATTCTTTCATCTCCAGAAACACTCCTTTGGATCCAATCCGTAGCCTTGTTTGATGACTTTGGGGCAAACAACAGTGCAAGGGATGTGGCAACTGGGCAACTTGGCATGAAAGCTGACCACTATAAGGCCCTGGCTTGCTTTGGGTGGGGTGGGGGGAAACCAGTACTGCATATAGAGTGCAAAAAATAGCAAGTCTCTCTTGTCCTTCCAGAATGGCGTAGTGGTTAAGAGCGGTGGTTTGGAGTGGTGGAGTCTGATCTGGAGAACCGGGTTTGATTCCTCACTCCTCCACATGAGCGGCGGAGACTAATCTGGTGGACTGGGTTGGTTTCCCCACTCCTACACACAAAGCCAGCTGGGTGACCTTGGGCAAGTCACATTCTCTCAGCCTCACCTACCTCACAGGGTGTCTGTTGTGGGGAGGGGAAGGGAAGGTGATTGTAAACCGGGTTGAGTCTCCCTTAAGTGGTTGAGAAAGTCAGCATATAAAAACCAACTCTTCTTCTTCTTTCTCTGCTAACTATACCATTCCTTTGGCCCATCTTCCACCACCACTCCATCTATTGCTCACTGCAGCGGTGGACTCCCAAACCATTGTTCCTAGAGCCCAGTGTTATAGCAGCTGTTTAACTCCAGCTTATGAGGTACCAGTTCTTTAAAGCCTGAATGAAAGAAACATTATGTGTGCTTGTGTAGTGGTTAAGAGCAGTAGCCAGCATCGTGTAGTGGTTAAGAGTGGTGGACTCTAATCTAGAGCAGGGCTTCTTAAACTTTTTCCACTCACGACCCCTTTTCACTCCAGAAATTTTTATGCAACCCTGGGTATATAGGTATATAAAATAGGTGTACAAATCAAATATTTACGGATAATAAATCAAATTTTTCGCATCCCCCACATTCGCGACCCACCGTTTAAGAAGTTTTGATCTAGAGAACCGGGTTTGATTCCCCACTCCTCCACATGAGCTTCGGACTCTAATCTGGAGAACTGAGTTTGATTCCTGACTGCTCCACATGGAGCCAGCTGGGTGACCTTGGGCCAGTCACAATTCTCTTCGAACCGTCTCAGCCCCACCTACCTCACAGGGTGTCTGTTGTGGGGAGAGGAAGGGAAGGAGATTGTAAGCTGGTTTGATTCTCCTTAAAAGGTAAAGAAAATCAGCATACAAAAATCAACTCTTCTTCTATTCAGGCACTCCAACACTGAACTCCATTTCTTTGACTACGATTGAAAGCAGCGCTGGTAGCAGTGGTAGAGGAAGAGAAGCAGATTGGGAGAAAAGGGGGAGGGGAACATCCCTCCAGAAGTTCGTTGTGCCGCTTCATTAAAGCAGTTTATTAATAACTGAACTAACAAAATGTTATATTGAGTTTTCCATTGAGTGTTTTCCTCCCATCTTCAGAATGTTCTCAGTTACATTCAGCCCTGAAACTACTGTCCATGTAGTACATACGTAACTTGCGCATGATCATCACATGCTGGAGAAGAAGACGTGGCCCTTTTCAGAGTGTCTTGTTGAAAGATGTTGTAATTAGGTATGCTGCCTTTGAAAGATAAGGTTATGTGAGTACATTCTCTCCCAAATGTTATGTTATGTGAGTACATTCCCAAAGCTTACTCAGTCCTGGACTCCAAGCCAAATCTGTACTGTGAGCAAATATTCCCCATCCCTTTGCTTGATTCAGCTTTCCTAGAAGCCAACTTACTTTGTGATCCTAAGATTCTGGTGTCAACAAATAAGTTATCATGTGGCACATATCTTTGCCGCTCTAGCAGGCTGTTATGCCTGAGATGTAGGCAGATCTGTCATTGCCAACCTGATACAAGTTCAAGATTGGTGATTGATTCAGCATGGTGTCGTGGTCTGAGAGACTAGGAACTGGGAGATCCAGCTTTGAATTCGTGCTTTACTATGGAAGCTTGTTGGGTAATCAGAATGATGTTGTAAGCCACTTTAGTTCCCCACTGGGGAGAAAAGTGGGGTATAAACATCTAAATAAATACATGAGTTGACACCTCTCATTTGCAAAGGTAGACTTCAGATTTCCCTGTGGGGAAAATATAGTGGCATGTTAGTCAGTGGGTTAGAATAAAAAGGAAATGAAGTTGATTACAAATTAAAGGTTTTGTGGCAGCCCAGAGGGAAGGGTGGGGGAAAGCCGCATATGCTTCCCTGAGATCCTTGGAGGAAAAGCAGGATTAAGATGCATTAGATAGCTCTATCCTGTACATTTTAATCCTGCCCTTCCTCCAAGGAGTTAGGGAACATCACACGCAGAATGATACAGGAATCAGTCCAACACCATACAATAGTGACAACTGTTTTATATAATCAGATGTAATATATAAAGCCGCACCCCCCCCCCCATTTTTCTCCATATATCAAGTTAGGGTTTTACTGCCATCTTGTGCTCCAAATGAAGAATAGCGCTGCTTTTGACATGTCGTGTGTGTGTAAAGTGCCGTCAAGTCGCAGCCGACTTATGGCGACCCCTTTTGGGGGTTTTCATGGCAGGAGACTAACAGAGGTGGTTTGCCAGTGCCTTCCTCTGCACAGCAACCCTGGTATTCCTTGGGGGTCTCCCATCCAAATACTAACCAGGGCTGATCCTGCTTAGCTTCTGAGATCTGACGAGATCAGGCTAGCCTGGGCCATCCAGGTCAGGGCTTGACATGTCGTAGGCCTTTTTTTACTCTCTCTGTGCTTATGTTTGGCCTGGTAATTGTAGGTGAACAGTAAGGATATGCAAGTAGAAATGTACTAATCCAGGGGTGTAGATCTCATTTGTTAGGGGGACCTGGTATGACATAAATGTCACTTGGTCAGGCCAGGCCATGTGTACATAAATAAATAAATGGAGGGAGGGAGGGAGGGTAGAAAAGAAGGAAGGAAAGAAGGAAAGAGAGGGAGGGAAAGAAGGAAGGAAAGACGAGAGTGATGGAAAGAAGGGAGGAAAGAAAAAAGGAAAGGAGGAAAGAAAAAAGGAAAGAAGGAAAGAAGGAAAGAAGGAAAGAAGGAAGGAAAGAAAGAAAGAAAGAAAGAAAGAAAGAAAGAAAGAAAGAAAGAAAGAAAGAAAGAAAGAAAAGAGGGACAGTAAAAAAGGGAGAAAAGAGAGAGAGTGATAGAATGAAAGAGGGAGAGAAAGTGAGAAGAGAGAAAAAAAATAATGAAAGAGAGGAAGAGAAAGACAAAAAGGGAGGGGGAAGGATCTTGGCTGGGCTTGGGAAGCCCAGAAAGGGAAGGGGAAAGCTTCCCGGCTGGCATGCAGGGCTGCAGCACGTGGCCCGCGCACCCTGAGGAGGGGGAGGGAAAGCTTCCCGGCTGGCTCATGGGACTGTAACAGACAGCCCGCATGCCCTGGGGAGGAAGAGGGGAGGCTTCCTGGCTGGCACACGGGGCCGCAGTGGGTGGCCCGTGCGCCCCGGGGTGAGAGAGGGGAGGTTTTCTGGCTGGTGTGCAGGGCTGCAGCGCGGGGCCCGCAAGCCAGGGGGAAGGAGAGGGAAAGCTTCCTGTCTGGCGCGCAGGGCCACAGCGGCTCTGGGAAGCTCAGAAAATGTCAGGGGCGGAGGAAAGGGGGATTAGCTGCCTCAGCTCCGCAGTCCGGAGAAAAGCCCTCTGGGGGCCGGATCCGGCCCGCGGGCCGCATGTTTGACACCCCTGTACTAACCCATATCAGATTTGACCAATGCCTATATCGCGAGATATTATTAGTCAGATAATATTTCACCAGTGGAAGAATGGGAGGACTTCCTGATTCTGAATAAACTCCAGGTCTCGGTTGCTTGAGCTGTTCCATTAACTGGGCTCTGCTATTGTAGGGCAGGCAGAGGAAAGAGCTCTTCCAGCTGACAGACAGGCAGAGAAAATGGGTGGCCGTGGCTACAGCTGCCCCTCACCAATAGGTAGACAACCCATATTTCTAGGGAAATGTTTTCCTTATACTTACTGGCAGACTGGCAGGATAAATATAGGTAGCTATGGACAGAGGGACCTGGCTTCTATCAGATGGCAGACAGGGCTTCAGACGCTGGGGGTGAGGGAGCTACCACTACACTCCCAGGCTGTGCACCCCCTCCTGCAATAAATATTTAATTATTTAGTTAACATTGTTAACATACTACACTCAACAAAGTTCCCAAGGCAAAAGAAGCCAAACATCAGTGACAAGGAGATCAGATCAAGTGGGAAATAATAACAGATACAGGAGCTGAGATATCTCCATGGCTCCAATTTAATGTAAAGATACTAAGCAGCCATACATTCTTTTTTTTTCTTTTTCCATACATTCTTCTTGATACAAACACATGAACACATGAAGCTGCCTTATCCTGAATCAGACCCTTGGTCCATCGAAGTCAGTATTATCTACTCAGACCGGCAGCAGCTCTCCAAGGTCTCAGGTAGAGGTCTTTCACATCACCTACTTGCCTAGATCTTTTAACTGGAGATGCCGGGGACTGAACCTGGGACCTCCTACCAGTATTTCTCCCCAGTCACAATTACCCCAAATGTATGTGTGTGGGGGGGAAGAGAGAGAGGTAGTCCCTCACTTACATGTCAGGATAATTGGAGATGGGATAGGATATGTTTTCAACAAAACTGAAGCATGTAGATCGGGGTGCTAAACTCAGCTTAGCCTGCATCTTATTCCAGTGTCTGAGGCATGTTTTCTCCCAGCCAGTCACCAATACAGGAAGTTAACTGGAGGCAACATGCTGAAAGGAAATTAAGCACAGTGAAGTAAGGTGAGACGGGGCACGGGTTAGTCCCTTCACCTACGTGCTCCATTTTGAGAAAAGCTCACTCACACACTAATTGAGCCTCTCTGCAAGTGAACATTTTAATTGCCTCTAGAATGGGGATGTTCTGCTTGAATTCTGGAAGGGAGGATCCCTTGGGTGAGGGTTGAAGTACCTGAGAATTTCATCAGAAGGGGTGTGGATGTTTCATCTGGAAATATGGGTGCCCAGTGAAACCAACGGAAATTACTATCAAATTGATTTCCTAATAATTTTTGCCTTAATTCATATGTTAAAGCACTGGTTCCCAACCGGGGGTCCACGGACCCCCAGGGGTCCGCGAGAACTAAATTAAGGTCCGCGAAACAAAGTTATAAACCCATAATAAATTAATATTTTCAATTAAAAGTTCTCTATTATAAAAATATATATTCAAATATTACTCTAAGTTTAATGTTTAACAGTTATGATTAAAGTTTATTTTCAAATTCTCTGAATTTTTATTTTGAACCTTGGGGTCCCTGCACCGAACAAAAAAATCCTAGTAGTCCCTGGTCAAAAAAAGGTTGGGAACCACTGTGTTAAAGAATCCAACTCAAGCTCTGAAAACGATATACAGCCCACTTCTGATCCTGACTTTCTCTTTTGCACACCTCAGGAGAACAATCAAAAGTTACCTTTTCTCAAAGAAATATTTCGTTACAAACGTAACCCTCATTCTCTCCTATCTCCCACCGCTAGTTTTTTCCATTTTGCAACTTTAAAGAAGATCCAGTGCGACCATTCCAATAGCTTTATGACAAGATTTTGATTAACTGGTTTCAGAAAAGAAAACAAAAAGGTGAAAGAAAAATAAATAGGAACAACATTGGACAATTAGATCACTCTTAGTCTAAAGCCACCTTAGAACGTTTCACCAGGCATATCTACCTGAAATGCATCAAAAGGTTGTCATCTCAAAGGAATAAACCTTTAACTTAGGATCAAAGCAGTGAAGAGAAAAGAACACAGCCTTCTGCCTTCATTGGCTTAGTCCCCTGATACCTGTGACAGCTTTCGCAACCTTCTGGGTTCAGGTGTTTTGTGTTTCTAGAAGGTAAAGACAAGTAGTGGCAAGTCATATGGTGTTTATATAGTTTTATTTTTTGGTAAAAAAAAATCACAAACATAGACATACACCAATGATCTCAGGACAACACACAGCTCATTTATCTTCACAACAACCCAGTTAGGTAGGATAGACCGAAAGTAGCAATCTCCAGTCATTCTAAGCCCAGTTTCCAACAGGGATGTTTGAACAGCTGCTGGCTCAGCTCACAGATGTCTTGCAAGTCACGAGCGAATTTTTCATCAAACACGTTGGCTCGTGAAATGAAACTTTTTTGCTGCAGCTACCACACAACTGCAAAGCTGTTTGACAGTAGTTTGAGGCCAATAGTGGGCAAGTGAACAGATTCAAGATTCAGTTCATGGGCAACCGTGGCTACTGAACATGATATGTTCACCTATCAAACATGATCACCATAAAGTCGGCAGCATCCCCAGTTTCCAGTCCGATTATGTTGACCAGCAAAGTACTCATCTGAACCCAAATCCCTCCTACAAGCGGCTTCCTCAGAAGCAAAGTGAGGCCGAATCCATCCTTCCCCTCTGAATCCACCATGGGGAGGAAGAAGAGCACAACCATGAATTATTTTCTACAGAAGAGAAGTGCTTACACAGTACCATCAGTTTTAATGAATGAGATCTCCTGCCAGTGAGATTAGAGAAAGGTAGGGTTGCCAACCTCCAGGTGATAGCTGGAGATCTCCCACTATTACAACTGATCTCCAGGCAATAGAGATCAGTTCACCTGGAGAAAATGGCTGCTTTGGACAGTGGACTCTATGGCATTATAACCCATTGAAGTCCCTCCTCAGGCTCCACCCCCCAAAATCTCCAGGTATTTCCCAACCCAAGAGACAGGCAAAATCTGTTTGACAGTTGTCATCCTATTCAAAATTGTGATTTCTTGAATTTTAATTTCTTGCCTTTCATTTGAGCGACAACCCACAAATTCACCTAATTTTTGCTGTTATTATCAGGCAACTTACCTGTTATATTTTTATATTGTCTTTCTACACATGCATTCTCAAAGCCGTTTACATTTTGGGAAAAAAAATTAAACGAAAAACAAAAACAGCAAGTGTAGCGCTGGGTCCAGGCACAGAAAAAGAAAGGACAGGAAAGGAAAACGGAAAAAAAGAAGGCCAGGGGCACCTTGAAGCATTTATTCCAGCATGAACTTTTGAGAGTCAGAGCTCAGGAATCTATTTAAGAAAAAAAAAATTCTTCTGGATGTTTGTTTTGTTTTGCTACAATAGACTGACACGGCTGCTCCTCTAGAACTAGAATGGGGGAGAGGCTTATTCGTACCCTCCTTGGTTGCATTTGCAAACTGGAGAGAGGCGCTCCTTGTTTGGAGCTTTATAGCTTTATATTCCGGTAGAATAGTAATTGTTGTCGAGATGAAAATTGGCACACCGTCAGAATAAACAACAAATTACTAAAAACACCACCTACAGAACTTTGACTAAAATGTCTGTCATTTCTACTTTTACGTTTACTCAAAACATTGAGATACGGCTGATCAGTTTGACGCCTGGGAAACATATATAACCATTAAAATAAACACAGCATTAAAATATCAAATCTACCAAACACAAACTAGAAACAATAATACATGACAGCCAGAAATAACCTCCTCAGCTAATTGAGGTCTCCTTTGTGCCACATGGAGCTTTCTTGCAAACTGGGTTGTTTCGTTTGCTGCGGCATCATTGGGCCAGACACAGTTCTCTCAGAACTCTCAGCTCACACAGAGGCAGGCGATGGCAAACCGCCTTCAAAAGTCTCTTGCCTCGAAAACCCTACGGGGTCGCAATAAGTAGGGTTGCCAGGTCACTCTTCGCCACCAGTGGGAGGTTTCCGGAGCGCAGCCTGAAGAGGGCGGGGTTTGGAGAGAGGAAGGACTTCAATGCCATACAGTCCAATTGCCAAAGCGACCATTTTCTCCAGGTGAACTGATCTCTATCGGCTAGTACCTGGAGGCTGGCAACCCTAGCCATAAGTCAGCTGTGACTTGATGGAACGTTCCTCCACCACCTGTGCTCTCATCACATCTAGGTCAGACTACTGCAAAATACAGTCTGCCTTTGAAGACTGTTGCAGAGCTTCAGTTGGTGCAAAATTCAGCTGTACGATTGCTGATGGGATTGTGCTAACAGGAGAGCCAGCATGGAGTAGTCTGGAGAACCGGGTTTGATTCCCCACTCCTCCACATGAAGCCAGCTGGGTGACCTTGGGCTAGTCACAGCTCTCTTAGAGCTCTCTCAGTCCCACCTACCTCACTGGGTGTCTGTTGTGGGGAGAGGAAGGGAAGGAGATTGTAATTTGCTTTGAGACTCCTTAAAGGGAGAGAAAAGCAGGGTATTAAAAAAACCTCTTTTCCTTCTTCTATATCTCTTCAGTTTTAAAAAACACAACTGTGCTCTCTCATTACATTTTTCTTCTTTGAGGACAAAAGAAATGTTTTGGTCTGGTGCCTAAACATCAGTAAAGGAGTTGCCAGATGAATCTTGGAAGAGAAGGCATTCCAAAGGCAAGGTGTCATTAGGATAATTTGTCAACAGGCTTGGAGGGGGAAAAAGTCCTGTCCTGGTAATAGAAGCTTGATGTGTGAAGAAGGGCAACTGAAGCTTTTACAACAGCATCCCCTTAAGCATCTATTAATGGGGAAAGACAAGGGCAACCCCAGGTGCCACCACAGAAAAAGCCCTGTTTCTGGTTGCTACCTACCTCACTTCTGCAGGTGTGGGTCCAGAGAGCAGGGCTTGGGAAGAGGACCTTAACCGGAGATCCTTCAGCTGTCTGCCTTGCAAGGGAACTGTGTGCTCCAATTAACACTGAGAAGAAGGAAGTCTTTCAAGCCTCCTAGGCCCACGATATTTATGGCCTCAAAATTAAGAACCAGCATTTTGAATTGTGCCAGCAAATATAAAAGGGAGCCAATACAGATCTTTCAGCCAAATTGGACAACCAGTGCAGTAGTAGGGATTTGATGGACATCACCAACAGATAGAGGTATGGAATCAAAAGGGCACATGAAGATGCTGTTTGACTTCAAGAGGCAATTTTTATTTTCTAAGATTAAGTCAGGGCCAGATTGAGACATGCTGAATTTCTTAGCTATACCAAGTTTAAGAGGCCCCATAGCAGTGCCAAGAGCTAGCATGGTGTAGTAGTTCAGGTGTTGAACCTGGAAAACCCAGGTTCGAATCCCCACTCGTGTCATGGAAACTTGCTGGGTGACCTTGGGCCAGTTACACACTCTTAGCCTTGACCCTGGCAAATATTTGGATGGGAGATCTCCAAGGAATACCAGGATTGTGACACAGAGGCAGGCAATGGCAAACCACCCCTGAACCTTTCTTGCCTTGAAAACCCTAAAGGGTTGCTATAAATCAGGGTTGCTGTAAATCGAGCCCCCTGATAATCTGAGGCTCGAAACTGTACTGTACTTAAATCCAGCTCCATATTAACTTGATTAGCATGCTGAGAAGGATCCCTTTCAGTAAAGAATAAAGCAATTTTGCTGATACACAACACAATCAAGATGGAGGCTGAGAAGCATAATGATGAGGAAGAGGTTCTTTCATGTGCTGGCGTTTTGGATTTTAGTTGTCCCAGAAGCAAAATATTGTGACTCCTATGCAAGATTTAGCACTAGTTTTTTTTTTTTTAAGTATTGGGTTCCCCTCCCCTAGCTAACTGCTTTCTAGAACCTGTCCGATCAGATGATGTTGCCCGGCTGCATGACTTCTAGATCTTGGCTGCAAATACATGCAATAAAAGAGATTATAAGGCACTGAAGATGAATGGGAGTGAGAAGCGAAAGGGCCAATCTCCCTTTGAGAATATAAAGCCAGTTAATCAGATGTCTGCTCTGCACTAATTGGAACACACAGCTCCTCTTGCAAGGCACAGAGCAGAAGGAAAACATGATATTAACAAAGCTGTAGATCAATCTTAGGAGGCGCTATAGACAATATGTCAGTGCAAGCCAAGCTACAGGGTATTACTTAGTGCTTGCGGGAACTTTATAGTAGCCTCTGGTAATTCTTGAAATATGTTTTGCATGTAGTACCTTGTAATCCAATTAAGTCAGCAGCACAGCCTGCATTTTGTTTTAAGACTCTACAAACAGTGGACTCCATCAGACTCTGAAAGATATTTTTCTCTCTCTGCCCCCAACTCTTTCTTTCTTTCTTTCTTTCTTTCTTTCTTTCTTTCTTTCTTTCTTTCTTTCTTTCTTTCTTTCTTTCTTTCTTTCTTTCTTTCTTTCTTTCTTTCTTTCTTTCTTTCTTTCTGTTGAACATCAACCTGATAAAAAGGTGGGGGGGGGCTCCAAAGCTTGCATATCATTTTGTGATTTTTGGTTTGAATGTTTTATTTGTCTGGGGAATTTTTCTATGGGGCAACACAGCTACTTCCAATGTCTGACATACTACAAGTGAAGCACTTTAAAATGCTATATAAATTGAGAGATGGATAGAATTTTGTCTTCTATCTGACTCAATAGCCACCCAAGGAAATTGATACATAGATTCAGAACTAAAAAAGGAAATATTATCTCATACATATAGCACGAGGAATTGACAACTGGAGGACACAGTGATGGCTACAGCCACAGATTTTTTAAAAACAGAAATTAGCCATGATAGTGAAACTTATGAAGACTGTATAATAGGGTTGTCAACCTCCAGGTACTAGCTGGAGATCTCCTGCTATTACAACTGATCTCCAGCAGATAGAGATCAGTTCACCTTTAGAAAATGGCTGCTTTGGCAATTGGACTGTATGGCATTGAAGTCCCTCCCCTTCCCAAACCCCACCCTCCTCAGGCTCTGCCCCCAAAATATCCCACCAATGGCAAAGAACGACCTGGCAACCCTACTGTATAGCCTTGCATTCTACGCATTGCAGATGTTTAACTGGGGGGCGGATTGCTTTCCAGGGCAATCCCAAACAGAATTATATCCTTCTAAATCCATTGACTAGCTGGACCCTCACAGTCCATCCCTGAAGGGAGGACAGCTAGGCAGCAGCCGGGAGCGGCCAGCCACACCGCCTTCACAGAGGTTTCCCGGACGGGGAAAACAAACTAAAAGGAATTAAAAATATAAAAGAAGGAAAATGTCCCCACTGAAAACAGCGAGCCTACGCCACCCAAAAAGGTGGCATGGCAACGCTGCAGCACGAGGGGGTGTTCCCAGGGCCAAAGGGGTCAGGAAGCTTCCTAAAGCAGCTCTGCCCCCCGGAACGCCAAGGAATCCCAGTGTGGGGAGTTGCGCCACTGGAACGCCGGCTTTGCCCCCCTTTCAGTGTTGCAGCCTCAGTCTTAACCAGCACAGCTCATTGTTGGCTCTTAAATGATAGTTATTAGTAGCATTCTACATTTTTTTTGACCCTTTCTTTCACGCAAGCTATTGGGGTCCATCTTGATTGTTTGTTCATCCACTTCATTCTCCATTTCTTCCAGACATTCAACCCTGCCCGTCACGGGCCCTTAGTTAGTTCTAGAGCTTTATTTAAGTTTTCTGTAAATATCCCATATTTCCCCATTCCTTGATTTAATTCATTCTCTACCCTTATTCATTTTATATTTTTTATATTTTCAGTTCCCTCAGTCTCCATTAATGCTTTTAAATGAAATGCCTCATAATAGTGTTGTAGTTGTGGGAGACCCCAGCCCAACTCCTCCTGAGGCGCATGAATAATCTTCTTCATTACTCTTGCCTTCTTCCCTCCATATGTCCATTTCCTAATGGCTTCATCCCACGCACCCACTTGCCTTGAATTTAGTTGCACAGGGAGAGTCTGAAACCAATATATCATTTTTGGAATTATGAACATTTTAACTGCCCTAATTGTATTTAATATACTCAAACTTTTATTCCTCCATTCCTCCATTCTTTTACTTATCTTTTTCCATATCTCCTAGTAGCATTCTACATTTGATAGCAGGCCTAACTCACTGAACAACATGGAAAGGAAGTATTTTATCCCCTCTTTACGACAAAATGGACACATGTACAACAATATGGATGACTCTGCCTCTAACAAATTACTTGGCTGAGGAAGAAAATTGTGTGTGTGTGTGTGGGGGGGGAGACATGACAACATTCATAAATTTTAAAACATCAGGAGAATGTTTCCTGCCCTTTCCGTATTTCACAAATGAGATGCTCTCTTCCTGTCTTGACTACTGTGGAGCAGAGAAGTACTTTACATACATCCCCTGGGAACTCACCTGCTCCTTCACAAGCTGCTGAATAATAAACATGTGAGAGCCTTCATAAAAGGCTCCGGTCTTTTTTTTGAAACAGCAGTGATTAAAATGGCCCACACAAAGTTGTGGGTGCTCCTAGTATTATTTGTATGCACCCTGCAGTACTTGGCGGCTACGGAGGAAGAAAAACCCACCCCTGAAGGCGAAGAAGAGTGCAGGTTGCTTGGGAAATTCGATTTACGGGGCTACGTGGAAGCTGAAAACACCGATCATGTTATAGGAGGGATGTTTCCGATCCACTTCAGGACCATACTGGAAGAAGACCCCACTAGTACGCCACCAATGTCGCCACAGTGTGAGGGGTAAGTGACTTTTCCTCTTACACCATCAGTGCTGGGGAGACAATTGTGGTGTGGGAGCACATTATTAACAAGAAATGATGCAGCTGGAGCAAAATTGACAAAGAATGTTTTCTTAGGGTTGCCGCCCATAGAGTGGCAACGTTGTGCAAGAGAGTTTAAAGAGGGACAACACAAGCATCTTTTTTTATTTTTTGCGGAGCACACAGCATTGTTACCTCTGTTCAAACTGCTTTGGAAAGTTTTGGAGGTTCTCCAAACCCTGCAAACAGGTCCAACAGCGGGACAGGTGTGCACACCATGAGCAGTGATGTCTCTCCTACATCTCTAACTCCCTAAAACAATTTTTCTTACAGTCTGCAGTGTTAGATGTGCTATGGGGATTTCAGGTAAACTAAGTTATCAGTGAAAACAACACTGGTTGCCTTTATTTACCGAAGACAGTCCCAGTTTCCTAATGTCAGTCCCTGCTAAATCACTCTGTTTCATTCCAGTTTTTGTCCTTGGGGAACGCCCTGTTAATATTTTAATGGTGGGAGATCCTAGAGTTGTCATTGTTTAGGGTTCAGTCTTCTCTCTCCAGTTAAATGTCTGTCTGAATTGCGGATACATTTTGTCTCTAGTGTACCTGGAAATAAATTCATGCACATGGACAATGAAACCAAAACCATACATTTTTTTATTTACTTCATTTATACTGCACCTTTCTCCCTAGTGGGGACCCATAATGAGTTGCAACATTCTTCTCTATTTTATCTTTACAACAACCCTGTGAGGTTACACTGAGAGTGTGTGGCTGGCCTAAGGTCACCCAGCAAACCTCCACAGCAGACTGGGGATTCTAACCTGGGTCTCCCAAATCCCAGGCTGACATTCTAACCACTACACCATACCATACCTTCGAAATTAAAGTGCTGGAGGGGTTAAATGCTATTGCATGGCCAATTCTGCATAGACATTGTTTTGGAAACCTGGAACAAACACCAACACACCTGAAGAAGTCAGTGAATGCTTATGCAGACATAAAAAAGAATTAGTCTTTAAGGTGCAACAAGGCTCCTGTATATTTTAATATCAAAACCACACTCATGTCTTTCTTTCTCATGCTCATAAAATTTCTTTCGGTACTTTCACATGTGCACTTCAGTATGGGGGGAGGTCTGGAAAGAGTTAAATGGCATGCATGAATTCACCTAGGCAACACACAGAGGACAGCCTCCCATTTTACACATCTATTTTTATGTATTTATTTACTATATTTCTTACCCTACTATTGCTGAGGGATATTTTAAATTATTGATAGGGCAATGATTTTTTCTGATATAAAATGAATAAACACTGTCTCGGCTTTTATATCAGTAGAAGATGTGCTTGCCTCTTGCTCAGTAAATAAAGGCAACATAAGGCAGACAGGGTTAGAGGACATAGGGTTGCCAGCTTCCAGGTGGTGGTTGGCGATCTCCTAGGATTACAGTGTCCCTCCAGGTGACAGAGATCAGTTCCCCTGGAGAAAATGGCTGCTTTGGAAGGACTCTATGGCATTGTACCCTGCTGAAGTCCCTCCCTTCCCCAAACCCCACCTTCCCTAGACTTCACCCCCAAAATCTCCAGTGATCCTTGGCATGAAAATAGGGGTTTTAAGGGTGTCAGCTGGTCTCACTCATTTTGGAATACATTGGTAGAACCCTGCTCCAGACATGGCACAGTCACATAGGAATTGTGAGCGCTCCTCAATTCCTGTATGTGCAGCATCCATTTTTCTCCAGGGGAACTGATCTCTGTAGTCTGGAGATGAGTTATAACTCTGGGACACACGCACGCACACACATACAGACACACACAATAAACAGGGTTGCCAACTTCTGGTTGGGAAATACCTGGAGCATTTGGGGTGGAGCCTGAACAGGGCAAGGTTTGGGGAATGGAGGGATTTTAATGGAGTATAATGCCATAGAGATCACCTGCCAAAGTGGCCATTTTCTCCAGGGGAACTGATCTCTGTTGCTTGGAGATCAGTTGTATTAGCAGGAGATCTCCAGCCACCGCCTGGAGGTTGGCAACCCTAACAATAAATCATCAAATCTAAATTGACAAAATGCTGTCACAAACCAGATCTCCCAGGGTAACAGAAGTGGGATTTGCTTTGACAAATGAACATCACACATAGATACATGTGCTTAAGTTTCCTTACACACTATGGGAAGTTCCGGAGGGAGGTGGGTTGATTTTGCAGGCGGGGAACGACCATGCGTTTCGCCTTCGGAGATTTGCCACATTTGTGGGAGAAGCACAGGACAAAGTGGTCATGCATTTCCGACCTATGACTTTTATCCCAGTTTTTATCCATTGCTGCCCTGTATTTGTCTGATGCAATGTGGGAATTATGAGTCCAGACAGCATTTAAATCCATTTTGTAAGTGATTGTAAATAGTTATTTCCTTTTCAGACCTGAGTGTGAGGCTCAGCGATTTTTTTCTCACCCCATATTGCTGAAAGTCAAGGGTTTCTCATGGGGCTGCCAACTCTGGGTCAGGAAATTCCTGGAAGTTGGCCACCCTATTTCCCCTTCAGTCCATTCAGCATGCCATTTGAAGGCCTGTTCATTTCCTTCTCAGGAGACAGACTGCAAGACACCTTCTGTGACTGGAATTTAATTGTTGATCACGCCATTTCTCATTGCGTAGAAACGCGTTTCTACATCCCAACAAAAATGTCCGAATGGAAATAAAGGCAAGCGAAAGGAAAGGCAAAGCCTTCAAAAGCATGACAGACCTTTTAATTGACAGGCTGCTGTGACTCAGCAGTGTAGCAGCAACAACAAAACTCAGAGCAAAACAGGTTTTGAAAAACCTGGATTAAGGCTTCATTAATTGTGGGAGAACTTCAATTTGCCATAAAGGTGGTTTAAAAAAAATCAATTTGGCATCAGAAGCCAAAGCAGTTCAAAGAGCCTTGAGTCTCAGAGATATAGTAATATGGATTGCTTTTCGTGTCATACCTTGAAATTCTGTTTCTTGCCAATAATCAGGCTGCTGAAATGGAGGCTTTCTCCTACCACTTTAGTGCATTCTTATGTCAGAAGTGCTAAATGTCACTTCTTCTGACATTACCTTTAGCAGTGAAGGAGCAGCTCCAGAACAGGTGTTTCCTTGCTGCTCAGAATTCTGGAAATCTAGAGAACTTGGGAAGAATCCATATTGCAGCTCTGTGTCACACCAGTTCCCAGGACAATGCAGCTGGTGCCAGAGCATAGAAGGCACCAGAGCATAGAATAATCTCATGTGATCTTAGGCCAGGCCTACAGATGCTGCAGCATGAGGCAGTAGCATCTTGAAGTGAGTGGACCATACCCCTTCAGAGTGCAAGTCATTTATTTACTTTATTTATACCTTGCCTTTCTCCTTAGTGGGGATCCAAATGGCTTACACAGTTCTGCTGTCCTTCGTTTGATCCTCACTAGAATCATAGAATAATAGAGTTGGAAGGGACCACCAGGGCCATCAAGTCCAACCCACAATGCAGGAAATTCACAACTACCCCTCCACACCCCTAGTGACCAGAAGATGGCCAAGATGCCCTCCCTCTCATCGTCTGCCTAAGGTCACAGAATCAGCATTGCTGACAGATGGCCATCTAACCTCTTCTTAAAAACCTCCAGGGAAGGAGAGCTTACCACCTCCCGAGGAAGCCTGTTCCACTGAGGAACCGCTCTAACTGTTAGAAAATCCTTCCTAATGTCTAGACGGAAACTCTTCTGATTTAATTTCAACCCGTTGGTTCTGGTCCGACCTTCTTGAGCAACAGTAAACAACTCAGCACCCTCCTCTATATGACAGCCCTTCAAGTACTTGAACATGGTTATCATATAACCCTCTCAGTCTTCTCCTCTTCAGGCTAAACATACCCAGTTCCTTCAACCTTTCCTCATAGGACTTGGTCTCCAGACCCCTCACCATCTTTGCTGCCCTTCTCTGGACATGTTCCAGCTTGTCTACGTCTTTCTTAAATTGTGGTGCCCAAAACTGAACACAGTACTCTAGCTGAGGTCTAACCAGAGCAAAGCGATACCATCACTTTGCGTGATCTGGACACTATACTTCTGTTGATGCAGCCCAAGACTGCATTTGCCTTTTTAGTTACAGCATTTGCCTTTTTAGTTACTACAATCCTGTGTGGTAGGTTAGTAGGGTTGCCAACCTCCAGGTACTAGCTGGAGATCTGCTATTACAACTGATCTCCAGCTGATAGAGATCAGTTCACCTGGAGAAAATGGCCGCTTTGGCAATTGGACTCTATGGCATTGAAGTCCCTCCCCAAACCCCACCCTCCTCAGGCTCTGCCCCTAAAACCTCCCACCGGTTGCCAAGAGGGACCTGACAACCCTATAGGTTAGAGTGAGGGTATGTGATCGCTCCAAGCAAGCTTTCATGGCAGATTGAAGATTCAAACCTAGGTCTCCCAAATGGGAGTCCAACATTCAAACCACTATAACAATCCTCCATGTAAACAAACAACAACAACAAAACGAAAGCTCATACCCTGCCAGAAAATTTGTTCGTCTTTAAGGTGCTACTGGACACTTGCTCTTTTCAACAACAACAAAGACCCTGTTCACAAGCAAAAAATGAACCTATCAGGGAGGAAGGTCAAATTAATTATTTCCTCTGCTATGGTAATTTTCTATTTGCATGGAGTTCTTACACTGTTGTTGCGCAGATGAGAAGAAAATATTTAGCCCTAACTTCCTGTTAGAACTCTTTTGTAAAATTTCCAATAGGAGGGTCAGAAGGAAGGTGGAGGCTACTAGGGTTGCCAATTCTGGTTTGGGAAATTCCTGGAGATTTTTTGGAGTGAGACCTGGGGATGGCAGGGTTTGGGGAGGCAGTCGGGTTGCCAACCTCCAAGTACTTTTAAATATGACAGTTGCTGGCTATCACAAGGACAAAACAACCTTGTGCTAAATGAAATAAAGAGAGTATGAAATGAAGTCTTGTTTCATTATTTTTAGTTTTAAGGTTGTAGTTATTTTTCACTATAACAAATGTACATATTCATTCATATGTTCATTGCATAAGGGCGTGAAATAGCAACAAATATTGCTATTCGCTGTTTAGCATATATTACATAGAACAATAATATTCTGTTAATAAGAAGGCTGAAATTCGTTTGGTGGTGTTATAGGACGCCGGTAAGTGCCTGTAATAATTTCAGCCTTCTTATCAACCAAACGAATTTCAGCCTTCTTATTAACAGAATATTATTGTTCTGTGTAATATATGCTAAACAGCGAATTGCAATATTTGTTGATATTTCACACCCTTATGCAATGAACATATGAATGAATATGTACATTTGTTATAGCGAAAAATAACTACAACCTTAAAACTAAAAATAATGAAACAAGACTTCATTTTATTCTCTCTTTATTTCATTTAGCACAAAGTTGTTTTGTCCTTGTGATAGCCAACAACTGTCATATTTAAATATACTTCCTCACTACAGTTGTATTTTACTTTGTTTGAAAAACCTCCAAGTACTAGCTGGAGATCTTCTGCTATTACAACTGATTTCCAGCCGATAGAGATCAGTTCACCTGGAGAAAATGGCCGCTTTGGCAATTGGACTCTACAGCCTTGAAGTCTCTCCCCTCCCCAAACCCTGCCCTTTTCTGGCTCCTTCCCAAAAATCTCCAGGCATTTCCCAACCCAGAGCTGACAACCCTAGGAGGCAGCCATTTTCTGCAGCAGAACTGATCTCTTTCATATGGAGATCAGTGGCAATTCCCAGTAGGTTGGCAGCTATGGTTGGTAGCTCTGGGTTGGGAAATAGCTGGAGATTTTGGAGGTGGAGCCTGAGGGGAGGGTTGGGGGAAGGACTGCTATGACGTACAATATCATAGAGTCCACCTTCCGAAGCGGCCGTTTTCTCCAGGTGAACCGATCTTTCACCTGGAGATCAGTTATAGTCCCAGGAGATCTCCAGCCACCACCTGAAAGTTGTTAACAAAGTAAAATAGCACTACAGAGATGACTCAGCCAGCCATCCGCTTCTATGTAGAACAGTGGTTCCCAACCTTTTTTTGACCAGGGACCACTAGGACATTTTTGTTTGGTGCAGGGACCCCAAGGTTCAAAATAAAAATTCAGAGAATTTGAAAATAAACTTTAATCATAACTGTTAGTTAAACATTAAACTTAGAATAATATTTGAATATATATTTTTATAATAGAGAACTTTTAATTGAAAATATTAATTTATTATGGGTTTATAACTTTGTTTTGCGGACCTTAATTTAGCTCTCACGGACCCCCGGTTGGGAATCAGTGATGTAGAAGGTACACACCTTATGCTTGAGAATGAGTACATTTCAAGCTTTCTCATTGTCTCAGGATTTCCAAATTTGATGAAGCTGGAGTGAAATGGGATTTTTACCGGAAACCCAGCATTGTTTTTTGGAATCTGAGGACAGTTTAGAATACACAGTCTGATGATATTCAAAATATTTGTTGCTTCAACTGCGAGTTGAAATTGTCATTGTGTCAACTGTGAGTCATTCATTCTATATATTGTGTATTGAATGAACACTGATTGTGGTATAAATATTTACCAGCAACTACTGGGTTTGTGGCTGTAGTGCTTTTTTGCTTTGTTAACAACCCCATTTTGGCACTTCTTGTTGAAAATTTTGATTACCACCTGAAAGTTGGCAACCCTGTATCTCAACCATAGTAGTCAATTTATGTTATTACCAGATGTTTCTCTCATCCTCTCCAGACAGAATAACTATATACCACCTAGAACAGGACTCCTGTATTTTTAACAGATATGTAGAAAAGTGACTTTCAGCATGTCTGGCTTTCTCCAGCCCTGCAGGAGGAGCTCCACGCGTCAAAACTCCCTGACATATGCATTTGGTTACCTTGCTTCTGGGGCTGTGACTTGGGCTCGGCACCCCATGAGACGTAAAACAAAACAATCCTATCCCAGCCCATTTTGCTGAATTTCAGAGGACCTGATCCTAATGCTGCTTGTTCAGTTAATTATAATCACTGATTAGCAGCATAATGAGCAACCAGATCTGAAGGCAGAGAGGGCACATTTTAAAACAGTTACAAGAAACTGGTGACACTAAATCAGGGAAGCATCCAAAGGTGATGAAGTAGTAATAATGGGACATTTTCACTACCCTCCTATTGACTGGATAAATGCATGCTCCAGGCAAGCCAAAGGGATAAAATTTCTAGTCATCCTCAATGACTGTGCCCTCGAACAGTTGGTCATGGACCCAACCAGAGGGGAGGCGATTCTGGATTTAATACTCAGTGGTGCTGCTGGCGACTTCGTGCAGAATGTGGATGTGGTTAAGCCAATTGGCAACAGTGACCACAATGGCATCAAATTTATATGTATGTGAGAAAGTGCTTGAAAAATCTCACACAATTACATTTGACTTTAAAAGAGGAAACTTCTCTAAAATGAGAAACCTGGTAAAAAGGAGGTTGAAAGGAACAGTTACGAGGGTTAAATCTCTTGAAAAGGCTTGGGGGTTACTCAAGTTCTCAATACTAGAGGCTCAGCTAGATTGTATTCTACAGGTAAGGAAAGGCAGTGTAAAGTCCAAGAGGTCACCACCATGGCTAGAGGGAATGTGAAGGAAGCTATTAGAGAGAGAAAAGGCTTCCTTCACAACTGGAAGGTTTGCCCAAACGAGGCAAACTTGCACAAAGGAAATGCAAGCAAACAATTAGAGATGAGGGACATAGCGCTAAACACATCAAGACCAACAATATGAAATTCTTTAAGTACCATAGGAGCAGGAAACCAGCTAGGAAGCAGTCAGACCAGTGGAAGCCAATGGGGATAAAGGAACACTATGCGAGGATAAAGCAATTTGCTGAGAAACTAAATGAATTCTTCTCATCCGTCTTCACTGTTGAAAATTAAGGGCAGATACCTTTTCCTGAACAGATGTTTTGGGGAGGGGGAAATGAGGAACCAGGGCAAATAGTGGTAACAAGGCAGGAAACAAAGCAGGAAGTTCTAGAATGTATAAACAAACTGCAAACTAACAAGTCGCTGAGGCCAGACGGTATTCATCTCAGAGTTCTTCAAGAAATCAAATGGAAAATTGCTGAACTTCTAACAATGATATGTAATGTGTCCTTTAGATAGGGTTGCCAACCTCCAGGTACTAGCTGGAGATCTCCTGCTATTACAACTGATCTCCAGCCGATAGAGATCAGTTCACCTGGAGAAAATGGCTGCTTTGGTAATTGGACTCTATGGCCTTGAAGTCCCTCCCCTCCCCAAACCCCACTCTCCTCAGGCTCTGCCCAAAAGACCTCCCGCCGGTGGTGAAGAAGGACCTGGCAACCCGGCCCTCAGATCAGCCTCTGTACCAGAGGACTGGAGAATGGCCAATGTAACACCAATTTATAAAAAGGGTTCCTGGGGGGACCCAGAAAATTACAGGCCAGTTTGCTTAACGTCTGTTTCAGGTAAATTGATGGAAAGCATTATTAAAGATAGAATTGTCAAGCATATAGAAGTTTTTTGAAAGGGTTAATAAGCATGTGGACAGGGATGACCCTGTGGACACTGTGCATTTGTATGTCCAAAAGGCTTTTGACAAAGTCCCCCATCAAAGACTGCTAAGTACACTTCATAATCATGGGATAAGGGACAAGTCCTCTTATGGATTGAGAGCTGGCTAAAAAATAGGAAGCGGAGAGTAGGAATCAATGGTCAGTTCTTACAATGGTGGGATGTGAGCAGTGGGGTGCCTCAGGGATCTGTGTTGGGACTGGTGCTTTTCAACCTGTTCATCAATGACCTGGAGTTGGGGTTGAACAGCAAAAAAGCCAAGTTTGCAGATGACTCCAAATTATTTAGGGTGGTTAAAACAAAAATAGACTGTGAAGAGCTCCAAAAGGATCTCTCCAAACTGGAGGAATGGGCATTCAAACGACAAATGAGATTCAATGTAAGCCAGTGTAAAGTGATGCATATTTGGGCGAAAAACCCAGCTTCACATATACACTGATGGGAGCAAAATACCAAGAAAGGGATCTTGGAGTGGTAGTGGATCACTTGATGAAGATGTCAACCCAGTGTGTGGCTGCTGTAAAAAAGGCAAATTCCATGCTGGCCATAATTATACGAGGAATAGAGAATAAAACTGCTGATATCATACTGCCCTTGTACAAATCTATGGTGAGAACACACTTGGAATACTGTGTACAGTTCCGGTCACCACCCCTAAAAAAGGATATTGCAGACCTTGAGAAGGTGCAGAAAAGAGCAACCAAAATGATCGGGGCTAGAGCAACTTCCCTATGAGGAGCGGTTAAAACGCTTAGGGCTGTTTAACTTAAAAAGAAGGGGAGACATTAAACAGACTGTTTAACTTAGAAAGGAGAGACATAATAGAAATCTTTAAAATTATGTATGGCATGGAGAGAGTGGACACGAAGAAGCTTTTCTCCTTCTCTCATAATACCAGAATGTGGGGTCATCTGCTGAAGCTGGAGGGTGAGAGATTCAAAACAGATAAAAGGAAGTATTTCTTCCCACAACATGCAGTTGAACTGTGGAACTCCCTGCCCCAGGATGTGGTGATAGCTGCTAACTTGAAAGGCTTTAAGAGGAGAGTGGACACGTTCATAAAGGATAGGGCTATCCATGGCTACCAGTCAAAATGAATACTAGTCATGATGCATACCTATTCTCTGCAGTATCAGAGGACCATGTCTACTGTATTAGGTGCTGTGGAACACAGGCAGGATAATGCTGCTGTAGTTGCCTTGTTTGTGGGCTTCCTGGAGGCACCTGGTTGGCCACTGTGTGAACAGGCTGCTGGACTTGATGGGCCTTGGTCTGACCCAGCATGGCTTTTCTTATGTTGTTAATGCTTAAGGAAACTTAAACACTTCTTTTGACCTTGTTCAGAAAAGATGGGAGGGGCAAAGGAAGGGAGTCAAGAGGTGTGCTATTGTGTATGTGAGAGAAGGCTCTGCCAGGGGAATTGCACACCCGTTGCAACACTCTCCCACCTGTGACTCCAGCCATCAATGGGAGAGGAAGCAGGTGACCGGCAATGTAATCCTAAGCAGAGTTGCCCCCTTCTAAGCCCATTGTCAATGAACTTAGAATGCTATACCTCTGCTTAGATTGCACCGGGAGTCATCAAAGCAGAGTACGGGAGGAGAGAAGCTGAAGGTTGTACACTCGAAAGGAGCCTTTGCTTGGCTTAGGGATTCTTTACTCGTTTCAAAATGTTCTTCAGTACACTGGAGCTATTTTTGGATTGTGATATATGGCAAACCTTTGTTTCTATAGGAAAAGAGGCTTCAGGAGAAACAGCAAGTGGTGGTGGAAATTCAGCACGAGATCCTCTACCACTTCACTCCCTGCTGTCCCCTTCCTAAAGCCACTTTCCCTTTAAACCAACGTGTATTTCCATTTGCATGTAATGTATTCATGTGTGTTCAATGGGCAGTGCTCAAAAGGAGAAGGGGGGAAATCCTTAATAATACCCTGTTGCAGACAGGAACTGAAGTCAAGCAAGAGCCCGCCCTAGTGAGTTAATGACAGAGGGGAGATTCGCTGATACCTTGCAGATCACAGATCAATTGCTGTACTAGGCCAGTTTCCAGCAACGCCTGGAGACAAATGGCTGCTTTGGAAGGTGGATTCTCTTGCTTTATACCACACTGCAGTCCCTTCCCCGCAAACCCCACATTCCCCAGACTCCACCTGCAAATCTCTAGGAATTTCCCAATCTGGCATTGGCAGCTCTACTCTCCAGGGATAGGAGCATCACAGGTAGAACAAATTCTCTTGGTGCATTCCTGGTACCTGTAGTTGTAATCTCAATCAAACTTTACTCATGAACCTCTTTCTCCAGTTCCTTGAGAGTTTAACCTGGTTCACATGGTGTAGTACATGTATAGAACTTTTGCACACATTCAAGGGAACATGTGTAAACTGGTCCTTGCTTTCTTCCCTCCCTCCTCCATCCATTCAGTCTCCCTGGAATGTGCAGTTATGGTCACAGTGTTGGGAAATGTTTTCTGTCTCCCCCCACCCTTTGGTTAGGGTTGCCAACTCAGGATTGGGAACTCCCTGGAGATTTGGGGGCAGGTCTAGGGAGTACGGTTGCCAGCCTTCAGGTGGTGGCTGGAGATCTCCTGCTATTACAACTGATCTCCAGGTAACAGAGATCAGTTCACCTGGAGAAAATGGCCACTTTGGAAGGTGGACTCTATGGCATTATACCCCAATGAAACCCTTCCCCTCCCCGCCCTCCTCAGGATCCACCCCCAAAATATCCAGGTATTTCCCAACCCAGAGTTGGCAACCCTACTATGGCAGGTGGGGTTTGGGGAGGCAGCCAATCTCAGCAGGGATGTAGTGCAATAGAGTCCACACTCCAAGGCAGCCATTTTCTCCAGGGGAACTGACCTCTGTTGTCTGGAGATCGATTGTGATTCCAGGACATCTTCAGGGCTCACCTGGAGGTTGGTGAGCCTCCTTTTGGTGCATGCATTAAGTTTCTCACTTGGTCTAGGGCTTGAGAAGTGCTGAGAGCCAGCAACTCACAGAGTTTAAGTAATAAAACTTCTGGCACCAATGACTGTAAAAGAAACAGCAGCCATCTTGCGGTGCATCGCCAGATAATCTTGCATACATGCCAAATGCAAAACAGAATAAAAAATTATGTTTTTAGTCTTTCAACTGCCTGTTGTGTAAACTGGGAGAGCAGTAGATTTACTTTTGCTTCCTCCAGGGATTCCTTTGGCTGCTGAAGCAGTGGGTAGTGGATATTTAAACAGTATATTGCAATTACTGCCTGGGAGAGAGAGAGATGTCTGTGTTGTTCTGCTGCAATGTGATGAATAATTCATGGAGTACTGTTTATATGTTTGATTTCATCTCTCCCTTTTTTCTGGCGGATGAACTGTCTCAAATGTGTTTATTATTCAAATTGATTCAGTTTGAACAGGGCCTGGAAATTGCACATGAGAATTTCCTTATATGTCTGACTGTTTCAGAACAGAGTTCCTTTGTGTGTGTGTGTTGATTTCAAAGCACATAGCTTATGTACTCTTTCTTCCAGTCAGCGGAGGGTTACAGAAAGCTACTGCAGGCCTGTAGACTCCTTGTGAGCGCTGTCTCTCTAGGGTTGCCATCCACCAGGTACTAGCTAGAGATCTCCTGCTATTACAACCTGCAGGGATGGGTGGGGGGAGAACGACTTACTGACCACAAACTGAGGCCCAGGCCTCTATCACTGGCGATACATCAACGTCACTTCTGCTGAGTGCCAGAAGTGACATTGACACATCAATAACAACAGAGGCGTAGGCTTCAGTTTGCTGTTTTATGTCCCCCCGCCGGCTGGCTGAATGGCGCTGGAGTGAGGGGCCACAAAGCCCTGGCCCTAGTGGGGGTCTGGCAACTATACCATGAGTTTATGCTGACTGTTCTTTGTTGGGTTTGTAGTCTGGCACTCCTTCTCTGGTCTTGTAGTTGTACCCTGAGTCTTTTGTGCCTCTGCTCCAGTAACTTTGGCGGGGGGGGGGGCTCTCTGGTGACACTGCCAGTGGCTGGACCTCTGACACAGGTGAGTCCACTGCGCTGGGTGGCTGTAGACATGGGGAGGACCCATCTGCCTGAGTCTCCTCTGCCTGTGGCTGCTCAGCCTGCTGCTGATGCAGCTGCTCCCTTTCACTGCCTTCTGCTTCAAGGTCTTCTTCGTCTGAGGAACCCCAGCATGCTGACCCATGACACTGTTCCCCTAGTGTCCAACTGAAATCTACCCTACTGCAATATTAGACCAAGTCTTCCTTCTGAAGCAGCAGAAAACAAGTCTTTTCCCTCTTCTTTGTGACAGCTAGAAGTAAAGGCGGCATGGTAGAGCCCAATCTCATCAGATCTTGGAAGCTAAGCAGGGTCAGTCCTTGGAAAGGAGATCAACAAGGAAGACTCTGCAGAGGAAGACAATGGTTGCCATAAGTCGGCTGTGACTTAACATCCCTTTACACACACATCTGACAGCCCTTGAAGACACACTTTGCAATGATCCTGCAATTTCTTGTCCCCCGTTGAAGCCTAATCTCATCTGTGCTTCTCTAGAATAGCTGTACACCAATTCCATTATGACATGGTATTCTGGCTGCAATGATATCCAAACTTATTTGGGAGTAAACTAATTGAACTCAGTGAAATTTTCATCTGACTTGGGCAGATTAAATCAGTATCGTTATTTTTTATCATTCAAATGCTGTCAGATATCCAACAGTGTTACATGTCAGATGTTAAATATTCAACATTGTTGAATGCCAGCTACAAAATATTGTCAGTAGAGTCTATTCATGATGAACTGAATGCATCATTTGTATGGAATCTGGCAACTAGCAGAGCATCTGTATTCCTGCTTATTCTTGCTTTAGCCACCGCAGGATTTTGATTGTGCTGATTCAGTACTCAGGATTTTCATGGCACGCACAAACTCTCTGCTACTCCAAATGGCACACTGGGAGAGGGAATTACAGGTCAGCAACTCAGTCATTTCCCTTTACCCATATACTTCAATTGCTCCTCACCTAGAGCAAGCTCATACAATATTTTTTCCTGATCATGCAAAGAGTCCCTGTCTATGCATCCCCATGGAAAGCAGGTGAAAGCTGAGACTTGCTGGGTAAAGTCTCAGCTATGAACTGGGTAGCCTTAGGCAAGTCGCACTTAGCCCCACTCCGTCATCTACAACAAGGAAAAATAATCCTGGCCTGTTTTGCAGGGCTGCAGAATGGGTGTATGCTGTTATTTGTGTGTGTGTTAAGTGCCGTCAAGTCACTTCCAACTCATGGCAACCCTATGAATCATGTCCTCCAAAATGTCCTATTGTTAATAGCCTCACTCAGTTCTTGTAAACTGAAGGCCATTTGGGGTTGCCAACCTCCAGGAATTAGCTGGAGATCTCCTGCTATTACAAATGATCTCCTGCCAATAGAGATCAGTTCACCTGGAGAAAATGGCCACTTTGGCAATTGGACTCTATGGCACTGAAGCCCCTCCCCTCCCCAAACCCCACCCTCCTCAGGCTCTGCCCCAAAAACCTCCTGCTGGTGGCAAAGAGGGACCTGGCAACCCTAAGGCCATTGTCTTCCTTTATAGAGTCAATCCATCTCTTTTTGGGTCTTCCTTTTTTCCTGCTGCCTTCAACTTTTCCTAGCAGTATTGTCTTTTCCAGTGCATCTTGTCTTCTCATAATGTGACCAAAGTATGATAGCCTCTGACTTACTGATCCAGCAATTCCTATGTTTGAAAAAGTTGTTGAAAGTTGTTGAAAGTTCCTCAAGAACAAAAGAAAATGGCATAAACTTGTATTGCTTGGTTCACGCATCTATGTACATGCACACAACTGCATGCCTAAGGGACACCTTTGGAGCACGCTGTGTCTGGTTATGGGGTGTGAATTGGCCTGTATGAATAAGCTTTGATCATTGAGGGAAAATATGCATCATCGTGGGGAACAGTTCTGAATGCAATCATGTTCTTTTGCTTCTGCAGATTTAATTTTCGAGGTTACCGCTGGGTCAAAGCCATGATACATGCCATACATGATGTTAACAAAAACGCTGACATTCTACCAAACATTACTCTGGGCTACCAGATCTATGACACATGCTATACAATGTCCAAAACAGTTGAGAACTCTTTGGCTTTCCTTACCGGGCAGAATGAAACAACCCCTGTCTTCCGATGCAGTAGTGGCGCTCCTCTCGCGGCAGTCGTTGGAGCGGGTGGGTCAACCCTCTCCATCGCTTCCTCAAGAATCCTTGGGCTTTACTATTTCCCTCAGGTATTGTAAATCTCATCAAGTTTTAACTGTAAAAGAACAAGCAAGATGTCAGATGTGTTTTTAAAAAACGAGTATATGCTATGGCTAAGTTAGAAAATCTCCTGTGTTTGGTCTGAAGCCTAAGGCAAATGTACATGCAGATGAGTTAGGGAATTTATTTTCACGATTTAACTTCATGTGTATGGTATTTTAGACTCTCAAATGTAAGGACAAAGAAGTAACAAATTCTCATGGTTGAAAAATGATGTATATCAGATCTCTGCAGTCATACATGGTTTTGAACAATTTTGGAAACATCTGACCATGCCAGGACATAAGCAGCTGAACAGCCCTCTTCAGGTAACATATGCAGGGCAGCCTCAGTGCGTATTGGGAGCGAGCACACTGGCTCCTCCCTTGGCCTAACATGACAGACAGAACATGAGCATTATGCCTGTGCACATGCAAAGTTAAAGTTGCCAGTCCCGTGCTGGGAAATTTCAGGAGATTTTGGGGGTGCTTGCTTGGGGAGGGTGGAATTTTAGGGGAAAGTGACATCACATTCTCTATGCTGCCCTACATAATGGCCATCCCCCCCCTCCATGTTTTCTCCTGCTCCTCAAATTATCAAAGGCAGGGAACTGAGGGCACCAGAGGAAGACTGCCCACTGCTACTGGGCAAATGGTAACCCTTTCCAAAGTATACATGTGTAGGTTCCATCCCCATGATTGGGGAACTCTACTTTTGTTAACATTCCAGATAAAAGCTGCTCACATAGACTCTGAATGCATGCTGGTGCCATTAAAAAGTCAGGTAAAAAGATTTGTTACCAGAACCTATTCCTAGAATCACAGAATCATAGAGTTGGAAGGGGTCATACAGGCCATCTAGTCCAACCCCCTGCTCAATGCAGGATTAGCTTAAAGCATCTCTGAGAAGTGTTTGTCCAGCTGCTGCATGAAGACTGCCAGTGAAGGGGAGCTCACCAGCTCCCTAGGCATCCAATTCCACTGTTGAACTACTCTTATTGTCAAAAAATTTTTTCCTAATGTCCAGCTGGTACCTTTCCACCCATAATTTATACCCATTATTACAAATCCTATCCTACGCTGCCAACAGAAACAACTCCCTGCCATCCTTTAAGTGACAGCCTTCCAAATACTTAGCAATCATGTCCCCCCTCAACCTCTTTTCCAGGCTAAACATGTTATGCCTCTGTTGATATACCACAGGACTGCATTAGCCTTTCCCCCCACTGCAACACACCGAGGGCTCATATTGAGTTTACAGTTCACCCATACCCCAAGATCTTGCTCACACACACTGCTACCCAGAAGTGTATCCCCTGATGCAGTATGCGTGCTTCTCATTTTTGTTACCCAGATGTAGAACTCTGCATTTATCCTTGTTGAATTGCATATTGTTCACATCCACTTTTCCAGTGAATTCAGATCTTGTTCAGATCTCCAGTGGCACTGCGTTCCGTCTTGCTCAACACCTTGCAGTTTGTACTGTAGTGCTCACCGGAGGCTTATTAGGGAAGCCAACCACTCTGTTGTCCCTTTGACCAGTCTCCCCATTCCTATGCAGGGCCTCATGGCTTCTGTTAATGAAATCCTCCCCTTCCTTGATCTCATGAAGGCTACCAATCCTTTCCTCCAGCCTGCGAACATTCTCTTCTTAGAGCCCTATCAGCTTACACTTTTGACAAGTGAAGCCATTCTTCTCAGGGAGGAAAATAATCAAGGCACACTCCCTGCAGGTGACTGGAAATGGCCTTGAGCATTCCTCGTCACCTTCCAGGTAGATTCCTTAACCCTAGAATCCCCTTTGTCTGTTGATGTAACCTGGAACTTACAGGCCTGACCGAATGTCTACTGAAACCCCTAACACATATAGGATGTAAAAACTGCTTAGCTTCTTACAGGGCCCCCAGGCCCAATCCCCAGGCTAAGAGCCACAGGCCAAGAGCCTTTTGACCCTTGGCAAAGGCTCACACTTTGGATGAGGAGGAGCTGTAGAGTTCAAAGGCTTAACAGCAGCAGCAGAGGGCTATGTCGACTTTTTAAGGACAGTTGTTTTCTGTGTTCAGGTCCCTGGGCTTGTTTTAATGGCTTGTTGTTTTCCATTGATAATTTATTATTTTAATTGTAAGCTTCCTTAAACAGGACTCTGGACAGTCAACGTAGAAATCTCCTCAATAAATAAATATTAAACAAACTGTGCATAGATCAGGGTGGGGCTGGTGAACTTGTTCCCACTCCCCACTACGTGTGTTGAAAGCTATCTCCATATGTCATCTGAACAGGGCTATTAGGGAGACTTAGGAGTTATGCAGAAGTTACTATAATCTAGCTGTTGTCTTGACTAGACATGAACAGCGTCCACATATAATTTCTCTGGACTAAAGTTGCCAACCTCCAGGTAGTAGCTGGAGATCTCTTGCTATTACAACTGATCTCCTGCTGATAGAGATCAGTTCCCCTGGAGAAAATAGCCACTTTGGCAATTGGACTCTATGGGATTGAAGTCCTTCCCCTCCCCAAACCTCACCCTCTTCGGCTCCACCCCAAAAACCTACCGCCGGTGGTGAAGAGGGACCTGGCAACCCTACTCTGGACCCAGCACAGTCTTCTAACGTGGGCCACCCTCTCCAATTACAACGTATACATACATTCTTGAGAGTCACAAAAGAAAAAAACCCTATTATGTTATTTGCCAAATATCATGGGTAGAACATATTATAGGAACAGGCTTGCTGCCCCAACCAACCCCCATCCAAATCCTGGTCCCCCGTAAAATGTACTCATCCCTCCTCCATGCTTTGGCCCAGGCCCTGGAAGCATTTATAGCCACGCTAGCTCAGGGAGAACAAATGACTGCTTAGGGATAGGGACATGCTGGCACCTGGAGTAGGGTTACCAAGTCCCTATTCGCCACCGGTGGGAGTTTTTTTGGGCAGAGCCTGAGGAGGGCGGTGTTGGGAAGGGGAGGGATTTCAATGCTATAGAGTCCAATTGCCAAAGCGACCATTTTCCCCAGGTGAACTGATCGGTATCAGCTGGAGATCAGTTGTAATAGCAGATCTCCATCTAGTACCAGGAGGTTGGCAACCCTAACATGGAAGGACAATTCAATTTATTTTCCCTCTACTCTGCAGACTCAAGCTCAGCCCCAGTGGACTTCCTGAACTGAGTCTTGGCAAATCGGATACAATGAGCTATCCACTGCTCTCTACATTGCTTCCTGCCAATACAGCCACCTCTTATCCCTGTGTGGTGTTACTTCCTTCTCCGCCACCATCTCCACTGCTTTTATGAGAGCACAAATAAGTTAAAATTTTAAATTGTGGAACTCCCTGCCCCAGGATGTGGTGACAGCTGCCAACTTGGAAGGCTTTAAGAGGGGAGTGGACATGTTCATGGAGGAGAGGGCTATCCATGGCTACTAGTCAAAATGAATACCAGTCATGACGCATACCTATTCTCTCCAGTATCAGAGGAGCATGCCTATTATATTAAGTGCTGTGGAACACAGGCAGGATAACGCTGCTGCAGTCGTTGTTTTGGTCTTCCTGGAGGCACCTGGTTGGCCACTGTGTGAACAGACTGCTGGACTTGATGGGTCTTGGTCTGTTCCAGCATGGCTTTTCTTATGTTCTTATGTCCTCTGATGGCAGAGGATCCACAGAAATAAATAAAGAACATATGAGGTAGCAAAACTTGCTTCAATCCCTTTTTCTTTTTGCTTTTATTTTAGGTTGGCTACGCCTCATCTTCCTTACTTCTCTCTGACAAGTATCAGTTCCCTACTTATCTCCGCACCATCCCAAGTGATAATGTGCAATCTCAAGGGATGGCCATGTTAGTTAAGCATTTTGGCTGGAAATGGGTAGGAACGATTGCAGCGGATGACGACTACGGTAAATACGGTGTGAAAGCATTTAAAGAGAAGATCGATAAGATAAGCAAACCTGGAGAGATCTGCATAGCTTTCTCGGAGACGATTCCAAAAATCTACTCCAGGACAAAAATACAAACAGTAGTCGAAACTGTAAAACTAACAAATGCCACAGTCATTGTGGTCTACTCATCTGATATTGACTTTCATCCTCTATTGGAAGAGCTTATTATTAGCAATATCACTAGCAAAACGTGGATAGCCAGTGAGGCCTGGGTTACATCGGCCTTAATTGCAAGGCCTGAATACTTCCCTCTCCTTGGTGGGGCCATTGGCTTTGGAGTAAAAAGAGGTCATATCCCAGGTCTCAAAGAATTTCTTCTCGACGTACACCCGGGCAGAGATCCTGATGATGATCTGGCCATTGAATTTTGGCAGTCTGCATTCAACTGTACTTGGCCTAACGCCAGTATACCATACAACACAGACAACAGGAAAAATGTAACCGGTCATGAGAACAGAGTTAATTTTACTTCTGACCACTACTGCACTGGGAAGGAGAAACTTGAAGAACTTAACAATACCTACCTGGATGTTGAGGAACTTAGGATAACATATAATGTCTATAAAGCTGTCTTTGCTGTTGCCCATGGCCTCCATAAATTGAGCCTCTGTGATACCAATGTACGACCTGGACCATTTATTGGCACCCCTAGCTCCTGCGCCTCAATAGATGAATTTGAACCCTGGCAGGTATGCACTTATTTATTGCAAAGGGGTAGCCGTGCCAAAGCAAAATAAAACAAAAGTCCAGCAGCACCTTAAGGACTAACAACATGTATTTCCATATGAGCTTCCATGAGTCACAGCCCACTTCTTCAGATAGATATGTGATGGGGAAAACATACTGGGAGATCTTAGGGGAAAGGCTGGAGGGGAGCAAAGTCTTGGTATTAACTATATGAGTCTTTCAAGTGTAAATCTCAATCTAAGGGAGAAAGGGAGAAACAGATGTAGAAAGATTAGGTGCGAGTCCCATCATAAAGAGCCAGAGTGGTGTACTGGTTAAGACGAGCAGACTCTAATCTGGAGAACTAGGTGTGATTCCCCACTCCTCCACATGATGGGCGAACTCTAAAGTGGTGAACGGGGTTGGTTTCCCCACTCCTTCACATGAAGCCTGCTGGGTGACCTTGGGCCGGTCACAGTTCTCTCAGAACTCTCTCAGCCTCACCTACCTCACAGGTGCCTGTTGAGGGGGGAAGGGAAGGTGATTGTAAGCTGATTGGAGACTCCTTTCAGTAGAGAAAAGCAGGGTATAAAAACCAACTCTTCTTCTTAAGCAACAGAATTAGCAGTCACATATACTGGATGATAAGGGAGGTCAGAGGTTTGAACAGATAACCAAATAGTTTAAGTGAAAATTAACCGAAATTGGTACCTAGTTATAGTCTGATAACACATTGAGAACATGCAATTAAAATCTCTAAAAAGTGAATACAGTACAGCTGTTAGAGATTGTAGTGTCTGAGGAAATCCACGTCTTTGTTTAAAGCAGGACGACATGTAGGGTTTAATTGTTTGATGCGTTCTAATTCATTCATTTCACATTGTATGCTACCTCTGAATGTTTTCATAGAACAGTGTTTTGAGCCCCCTCCACAGAATACTGTTAGCCACATCAGGAAAAAGGATCTACCACATTTCCCTCTCTCAGTTCTGTGATCCTGATTAAGTTCTCCCTTTCCCCAGCTGCTTTTAAGTGCTGAAGAAACTAGTAATGAGAGATCTGACATGTAGTTTGGTCCTAAGTGACAGTTTGTAAGCAGTTTAATAGACCTATATGCAAATTATGCATTCCAAACACACACATTTTTTAAAAAAAATGCTTCCCCTGATTATATATTGAGGTGCAGGGCTATGTTAAAACCCTGGTCAGATGCAAAAAAGAAAATAATGAGAACAAATGCTCAAAAAGTATACAGTATTGGATTTTAATTTTGAATGCTTTAGACTGTCTTTCCCCTTTCACTTGACCAGAACTCTTTGGTTGGGGGGAACAAGTGGAGCAATTTGCCCCAAGCCTCTGGAAAATAATGACCCCTTCTCTTGGGTGTTTCTTTATAAACTTTCCAGCATGTGATCCCTCAGCCTTTGCACACACATGTGTGGGCCCTTGTAGGGTACAGCAGCAAGTTCCTCAACATCACACTTGCCCCCACGCCTCATAACCCCCCCGGACAGCCTCGTAACTGAACCACTCCCTTCCTTAATATGAAAAGATAACTCTGTTGACAGAGAACACTTCTGGTCCAAATTCTGATTGCTTTACGTAAAGTGTGAATGACTTTGACAGCCCATTCTTGAATCATATAATCATTGAATCATAGAGTTAGAAGGACCACCAGGGTCATCTAGTCTAACCCTCTGCACAATGCAGAGAATTCACAACTACTTCCCCCCACCACACACAGTGACCCCTATTCCATGCTCAGAAGATGACCAAGATGTCCTCCCTCTCATCATCTGCTTAAGGTCATAGAATCAGCATTGCTGACAGATGGCCATCTAACCTCTGCTTAAAAACCTCCAGGGAAGGAGAGCTTACCACCTCCCGAGGAAGCCTGTTCCACTGAGGAACCGCTCTAACTATTGGAAAATTCTTCCTAATGTCTAGACGGAAACGCTTTTGATTTAATTTCAACCCATTGGTTCTGGTCCGACCCTCTGGGGCAACAGAAAACAACACTGCACCATCCTCTATATGACAGCCTTTCAAGTACTTGAAGATTGTTATCGTATCCCCTCTCAGTCTTCTCCTCTTCAGGCTAAACATACCCATCTCCTTCAACCTTTCCTCATAGGACTTGGTCTCCAGACACCTCATCATCTTTGTTGCCCTCCTTTGGACACATTCCAGCTTGTCTACATTCTTCTTAAATTGTGGTGCCCAAAACTGAACACTAGGTGAGGTCTAACCAGAGCACAGTAAAGTGGTCAGGGATGGCATGGCCGCTGCACCACTGCAGTGCCTCCAATGAGGTTTTGCAGCTGCTGTGGGGGGGACGACAAAAAGGGGTTTTTATTTTTTAAAACCTCCAAATGAGGGGGGAAATCCCCATAGCAAACAGCGACGCTGCGTCACTAGGGTTGCCAGGTCCCTCTTCGCCATAGGCTTCAAAAAGGTCATGTCACCGATCTGAAGAGCACAAAACAGAACATACAATAAACAGTGCCAGATACAGATACTGCCCTTAAAACTCCAAGTCACTCTTCCCCCCTCATTTGTGGGTGACCACTTTATGTCCCAAATTAGCACCTACTTTCACCATTGAGAGAGAACTACCAAATATAATCAAAACTGCCCCACCAACCTCTGATACATATATAAGGATTTATTTATTTATTATTTTGGTCCACAGGGGAAAAAGAATCCCAAAAAGACAAATTGTGTAACACCTTTTTAAACTCAGAACACACACACTGTCAGAAAACTGCATTCCAGCTTCTGAGTTCTCCTGAGGAAGATTTCTGGAGAAAACTTCCACGCTGTTTGGTGACATTTTGCTTGCTTATCCCATTTCCCCACAATCACACAAGGTGACTTATAGCATTATTCAAGCATAGATACAAACCAAATCCAAGACAGCCAGTGTACATTGAACTAAGACAATGGATTGCAATATTTTCATTTTGAAGCTTTTCTCAGGTGTGTAAAAATGTCTTGTCTGTTCATGGCTCCAGCCTCTGGATTGAAGTAAGCACAGATGAG
Source organism: Euleptes europaea (assembly GCF_029931775.1). Lineage (NCBI taxonomy): Eukaryota > Metazoa > Chordata > Lepidosauria > Squamata > Sphaerodactylidae > Euleptes > Euleptes europaea. The sequence continues at coordinate 27,854,334 of NC_079316.1, read as the reverse complement.
ACCACGCTGAGAGTTAGGTACACTGATATATGTTTTTTCATTGAAGATCCATGTGTTCATCCCATTTTATGTCCTATTTAACTCTACGCCTCAGGCATAGTAAAAGCATACTATGACCATGTGATGAGTTTGTGGTAACCTCCTCATGTTTGCCTCACCTTTCGTAGTTAATGTACTACATGAAGAACGCGATGCAGTTCACAGTGCTGGATGATTTCGTAAACATAGATACCAAAGGAGACGTGTACACCCCCTACGACATTCTGAACTGGCAGATGAATGGCACAGGTGACATTGCCTTTGTGAATATTGGAAAGTTCAACTGCACTGGGGAGGAAAGTTTTGAGTTTATGGTATACAATGATTCTGTCTTCTGGAACAATCCGGCATCAGCAGTAAGTGATTTTTTTTTCTGTCGGTGTGCATGTCCTGAGGTAGACAGGCTGTGCCACCATGACCACCCATTTCACATTTTTGCATATCGCTTAGGGTTGCCAGGTCCCTCTTCGCCACCAGCGGGAGGTTTTGGGGGCAGAGCCTGAGGAGGGCAGGGTTTGGGGAGGGGAGGGACATCAATGCCATAAAGTCTGATTGCCAAGGCAGCCATTTTCTCCAGGTGAACATATCTCTATCGGCTGGAGATCAGTTGAAATAGCAGGAGATCGCCTGCTAGTACATGGAGGTTGGCAACCCTAATATCACTCGTATCATGTATAGGATTGCCACCAGTTCGTAATTTTCATGCAGTATGAATAAGGATGTGTGTTCATCTCTGCCTTGTGCCAGTACAAATGGGAATCCTCTCTTGAGAGCCACACTATGTTTTATTTTCAGAACCCACGTTCGACATGTAATGACAATTGCCAACCCGGTTATCGAAAAGGGATTCAGCAAGGAAAGCCCCCCTGTTGTTACGACTGCATAAAATGTGCAGAAGGACAGTTCAGTAACATAACAGGTAGGAATGACTTTACACATTTTAGCTGATGCCAAAAAGAAAGACTAAGCAGAGGTGCTCCAAGGGCTGTATCAGGATCTAATCAGCAGGAAGCCTTTATTATCTGAACATTGGACTAGATGAAACTAGAACGACATATTCCACAATACGATTTGTATTCTCTCGTTTTCTTCTTCTGCACCTTCACTTAAAGAAAAGTAGACATTTAAGTCATCTTGGCAACTGCAAGGGTAGCTTTTTGTACTTGCCCTAATATACTTCAATACCCTGTCAAGCAAGAAGGGCCCTTTTCAACATGTTCCTCTTTAAGATACTTAAATACTTGCTTAAAGACAAAAGCTTTGTTAAATTACTGCAAATCACCTCCAAAGCACACACACTAAGGCCATTTATGCAGAGCTGTTTCCCTCGCAGTCACCCTGCCGACTGCTTCAGGGCTTCCTTTTGATTATGCATGCCTTTTCCACTCGTCAGAGGTCACTTTGCTCTCCCCGCACATTTCTGTATGTTTTGCCCGTGTTTCCCCAAATCCAGAAAATGTGGGCAAAACGTGTGGAAATGCACAAGGAGCGCAAGGCGACCTCTGACAATCGGGAAAGGTATACATAATCAAAAGGAAGCCCCGAAGCAGGGGTGACCATGGGGAAACATCCCTGCACAAATGGCCTAAATCATGGCTGAATTTCCAGTTATTTCTCAGAACACAACAACTAAATGTGGAATGCCGTCCCCCTTGAGACTAACCTGTCATCTACTTCATTCTCTTTTAGGCACTAAGCCAAAATGTTAGGGATATGATCTTTTAAATTGCTCTTACAATCTACTTCTGGTCAGTTTAGAAACTTTAGAGGATCATTTAGGTTGCCAAACGTTTTATGCTCTGTGTTTTTATGCTGTTTTACGGTCTGGGTTTTTATTGGCTAGGTTTTTTTATGGTTTGTTAATTTTAATGGGTAAGAATTTTTGGTCACAGTCTGTGATCTTTTAAAATTAGGGGGGGGGAGATATTTATTCACTAGCAAGCAGTTCTGATTCCTAAGAATACAGAAATATAAGAAACTCATCACAACATTAGCAGGAATGTTATAGAAGCTGGTATAAAAAAAACAAAAGCCAAAGGCTAGCTAAGTTGTTAAAGTCACTGGTTTTACTTTGACATTCCATTTCAAGAAATGGACACAAGAAATGCTGGAACTTTGAAATAAAGCTGGTCAAGGCAGGCTTCGCTCCATTCCTTCCTGTTCTCCAGTCCTTGGCACAAAGTTGACAAAGTATATTAAAACTTTTAACTCCTTCCCTCCTATCTTATTGACCTGTCCTGATATGGGGCTCTGGAGAGGTCGCCCCTCCCCTCTCCATTGACAAGCATTAGCTGACTCGCAAAGGAACAAAGAATCTGACTCTTACCTTCCAATGCATGCCTATGGAGGTGGGAGGGGGCGACCTCTTCTAGATCCCATAACTTCAGACCCCCTGACCCAAACTTCATCAAACTTGGGTGTTCTTGCAAGGAGAGTCCCTGCAAGCTACCCTGAAAGTTTGGGGGCTCTATCCCCAAAAATGTTCCCCAGGGCCGAATTTTTTCAGGAAACCCGAAAATAAATTGAATTCCCATATTTACCAATATGGGAATTTGGCTTATTTCGGGTTTCCTCAAAAAATAGGGCCCAATAAACCCAAACCCGAATTTTACCAAAAAATGTTTTGCACACCCCTAGTGCTCTCAGAGGGCTGTCCAATTCCTGCAAAGATTGTTGGATATAAATATCCAAGTGAATATTGGATTATTAGGTACTCTGAGAACTGCCTCTCTTTATAAGCAGTTTCTTCCCCTCCCTTTAACCCTTCCAGTCTATTTTACTGATTTATCAGATTTTGAGTATAGAAAGGCCTTTACTAAGGCATGTCTGGTTACTCTACAGTCATTTTTTCACAGAGGTTTGCAGCGGTTTCACTTTTGTTTTGCCACACTGCTAATTTTTGATTTTTCATGACTGCTTCGAATTTGAGGAAAAACCCCGCTTCATCCCCACGTCAAGTCAAACCTGTTTTGGTCCATTCTTTTCTTTTGCTACGTGATCTCCATGAAAAACTCCCTGGAGTCGGATGTATTCTTCCCGCCCATGCAGGCAAATTTCTCCTCCCTCCCCGTGACTCTTTAGATGTACATTTCCCCATTCAAATTCTCAAAACTCTGCTTTGGGGGCTTATTGTTGAGTTTTGAGAATTCGGATGGGGAAAATGTGCATCCTGAGAGTGGCAAATCCAAGACAAAACTCCCTCCCATCACTCTTCTGAGGAGGGGCGGCCAGTCTGCTCTGGTTCTCCCTCCCCCCCCCCCATGCATCCTGTGCATCCCCAACCTGGTAAAAGAACAGAACAAAGGAACTATGGAAATCTTGGGAAAGTGTGCGGATCGGCATGCTGCAAAGGGAAGGGAAGGGAGAGTGTGCATCCAGAGAGCATCCAGAGAGCGGCAAATCAAAGGCAAAATTCCCCATACATTCGGTTGCAAGTGGAGTCGAGCGGTTTGGTCTCCTGAGTGCTTGCCACCAAGGCTCGCCCCCAAGGCTGCTAGCCCTCTTGGATGTAAGTTCCTGGCACTGGATGGCCAGAGCTGTACTGGGGTGGGGGCACAACGATGACCGTCTGTCAAAGTCTGGGAAAGGAGGGGAGTGTCGGCAAGTATGAGGGTGGGGGAAAATGGGGATCATGGTAAATAGAAAAATTATACAAGGAAACCAGAGGGACTGGTGCTTGTTTTTTTGCGCTGGGGCCATATCCACAGAGGTGAACAGCACAAGGTAATCCGCTGGGTGGAGTTGGGCAGAGTTGGGGGCGGACATAAACAATGAGCTTATCAGAAGGGGAGGGCTCCAGCAAAGGGGAAGACCAAACCATTGTAGAATACTGCCTGCTTTGTTCCCATGAAAAACCAAAACTACTTCGGGATTGATGGGGATGATCCGTGGCCATGAAAAAAAATTTTTTAATCAGTTTTTTTTTTTGCTCCATGGCAAGAGAGAAGCAAAATCTACTGTGAAAAGTTGGCCTACCATTGGCAATGGTAAGAGGTCATTATATTGAGGCCTCTTATAATGAGCGAGTCTGCTCTTGTGACCATAGGTCTATTGAGGGACAGGCTCATGCGATTCTTTGGTGCCCAAAATTTTCAGTACATCGTGAAAGATATCTTGGGAATATTTTATCATGAAGCTCATGGAGTTCAGACCAGAACAAACTCGTGATATTACTTGCAGATAGAGATAAATGGGCAACAATACAACTGGCAAAATTTGTGGCCCGGGTTATAAAGACACAGTCAAAACCCTCTCATGCAAGTTTGGTCCACTGGCTTTACCCTGGATCACTCATTATTATAGGAATAGTAAGCTATTGTTAATTCTGTTTCTTTCAGCTATAAAGCTTGTGTTTTAAATGCTTATTATATATTTTAATCTTCTAATGTAAATTTTATGGATTTTACTTGATACCGTGATTGTTTTATTTTGTTGTTTCCATTGTTTTGCAATTTTTTTTAGCTAATGCAATAAAACAAAGAGATGTCCAATTCCTGCATGTAGCTTCAGCATCTGGTTTAGAGTTGCAGAACTGATGTTACTGCACAATTCCCAAGCACCAGCAGCAAACCTTCTGATAGTAGCATCCTTATCAAAGCAGTCCATAGGGTTGCCAGGTTGCTGGAATTGGTGGGCAATGACTGCCCATCCAGCAGTCTGCTTGGAGCGGCCGCCACACGTGACATGCTTACATCACTTCTAGGTTTAGTCCTGGAAGCACTGCATCATGAAGGGGCCTTTTACCACTCAAACCCCAGGGACTAAACCTGGAAGTGACGTAAGCACATCATGCGCAGCTGCACACAACCACCTGCCCCAAAAAACCTCCCATCAGTGAAGAGGGAGGACCTGGCAACCCTAGCAGCCCACCAGTTCCTGGTTCTGCCCTCAAAATCTCCAGCCAGTGCTTACTTTCTAGAAATAGGGGTGCTGAGGGTCAGATCAGCTTAGTAATAACACACCCTGATCAGAGGAGTCCTTATCTCTAATCCCTGATGTGTGTACACTCTCTGTATCTACTTCACAACTATTCAGGGGCACTTTCCTCTATTCTCACTTCCAGGACTGAACACAGGAATTGAAAACATGCTGGAGCTGAACCTTAGCACATATTAAGCCTCATAACACTTACACATTTTCTGTTATTATTTTCCCTGCAGATGCAAGGGAATGTAACGCGTGTCCGGAGGATTACTGGTCCAATACCGACAGAAGTGGATGTGTACATAAACAGGTGGAATTTCTGGGTTATGATGAAGCTCTGGGAACCACATTAATTGTGCTGGCCATATTTGGGGCTTGTGTCGTTCTGGCAGTGACTGGTGTCTACATAAAGTACAGGAGCACGGCTCTCGTGAAAGCCAACGATCGAGAGCTGAGCTTCCTCATTCAGTTTTCTCTGGTCATAACCTTGATGACTTCCATCCTTTTTATTGGTAAGCCAGTAGACTGGTCATGTCAGTCCCGCCAGGTGTCCCTTGCTTTGGGCTTCTCCCTTTGTCTTTCCTGTGTCTTAGGAAAGACCGTTATGCTTCTCCTGACTCACCTGGCCAAAAATTCAAAAGTTGCCGAGAAAGCTCGAATGGTCTTCCGGCCAATTTTCCAAAAAATTATCGTTGTCCTCTCTGTACTCACTGAAGTGGGCATTTGTACTGCCTACCTCATAATTAAACCACCCCATATGTATAAAAACACCCAATTCCAAAACATTAGAATCATTTTCGAATGCAACGAGGGCTCTATAGTCTACTTGTGCGTCATGTTTGGGTTCGATGTGTTTCTGGCCCTGCAATGCTTTCTCACAGCCTTCATCGCTCGCAAGCTCCCCAACAACTTTAATGAAGCAAAGTTTGTCACCTTTGGGATGCTGGTCTTCTTCATCGTCTGGATCTCCTTTGTCCCGGCTTACTTAAGCACAAGAGGGAAGTTCAAGGTGGCCGTGGAGATATTTGCCATTCTGGCTTCCAGCTTTGGCTTGTTGGGCTGTATATTTGTGCCAAAATGTTACATCATTTTATTGAAACCTTTAAGGAACACAGAAGAGATAGTGCACGGCAAAGCCGCCACCAACGACAAGAGCGCGCCGCCAACCTCCGCATCATGTACCAGCGAAGTTAACAACACGACCGTCTCCACAGTTCTGGAGGATTAGACCCTTTTCTAGCTCTTGCCTGTTGCAAATTCCATTGGCTTTCTCGCATCTTTTCTTCCTCTGCGTTGACAGAAAACAGATACCTGGTTCCTATGGAAGTGGCATCTTCTGCTTCTTGCAGAATTGCACAGATACAGCATACCTAATTGCTTGCTGACAAAATAATGAACGGTACACCCCAAGGAGCTTTTTAATTTTCATAGTTGTTTATATCAATTCCGACTGTAATAGGCCAGCGGTCAAAAAATTTTTTTTCAAAAAGCAACCATCTCAACCTGTGACAACTAATAGTATGAGAGTGTCTGTAATATTTTACAATAAATTAAATTACTTACAGTTTCTTGTGGTATTTTTTGTCAATTTGGAGCTTCAATGGAAACATATCTTTTCAGCTGATTTATCTCTTTGCCAGTTCCTTGAACAAAGTTCACATACTTCTGGAGCAAATGCTGTGCAACCATCTCTTGAAGTGAACATATGTGAACACATGAAGCTGCCTCAGATTGAATCTGTCATCTGCCCAGATCCATCATCTGCCCAGGTTAGTGTTGTCTACTCTGACTAGCAAGGGCTCTCCAGGGTTTCAGGTGGAGGCTTTTCACATCACCTACTTCCTGGTCCCTTTTAATGCCAGGGATTGAACCTGAGGACTTCTGCATACAACGCAGATGCTCTACCATGGAGCCAAGGCCCCTACCATTCTCCTTCTTTGTGACCTGTTCTGGTCTGCATGAGATGTTCAGTGGTGACAGGCAGATGATCGTCCCACCATTGATCAGTGTTTGGACAAGATGCCCATTGGTTCCTCGAAGCTTTATGAAATACTATGTGCTTAATTTTCTGCCTGAGAACAACAGCTATCTTGTTAGGATGAAAAGAAGCTGACATGCTAGATCAGGCCAGTTATATACATCCTTAGGGCCAACACTGATACTGAAACTCATGCATCATGATGGGGGTTCAGTATATTCTTGCATTTTACAGCATTTCTCTAGCCAGTCTCAAGTCTCTACTGCTAGTATCCATGTCGGCCTGTTAAAATAGGATCAGGTCTTGTGATTAACCTATCTATAAATTAATGCAGAATTTGTAATCGAAGGCCTTATGCATAATGTGACCTGTGGGTCTCTCTTGATTGTGATGGTACTCTGGACAGCTTCTGGAAAGCCAGTGTGGTGTAGTGGTTAAAAGCGGGAGACTCTGATCTGGAGAACTGGGTTTGATTCCCCACTCCTCCACATGAGCAGCGGAGGCTAATCTGGTGAATTTGATTTGTTTCCCCACTCCTACACATGAAGCCAGCTGGGTGACCTTGGGCTGGTCTTGCTTTTTTTCTTTCACTTTTTTTCTGTCACCTCAAGTACCCCTAAGGTTGTCATCCTCTATTTGGGCTAGGACTTATATACCCCGAAAACAGGGCAATATTATGACATCTTTCATGTGAAAAGCTGCAAGGGACAGGAGAATAGCACCCTTGGGGGCTACTCCTAGTTTAGTATCCTAGGAATTACAGCACATCTTAGTCTAGTGGTATGCTGGAATAGGGACATATCTGAAACTATGCCTGGCCTACTTCTTGAGGAGTGCTGTGGTCCTAGCTTCAGTCTATGTGAATATGAAAGACCATTCTCTGCCTGAAACCATGAGGAATCACTGCTAGTTGGATTAGAAACCACGTTACTAGATGGACCAGTGGTCTGCCTATAAGGCTGATTTACACATTAATTTGTTTGCTCTGCTGGTACATAGGGTTGCCAGGTCCCCCCTCCCAATTGGTGGGAGATTTTAGGGGGTGGGGCTGCAGTGGCTGGGAGCACGCATGCGATGATGGCACTTCCGGTTTAACTTTCTGAAGTGCCGCCGTGGCCAATTTAACACTCAAAACTCCACATTTTGGCCAAGCCACCAACCCCGGCTTTGGAGCAGCTGGGTGGATTGGCGAGCAATTGCCCGCCATTATCCCCCACATGGCAACCCTACTGGTACAAGTGGGATCACCATGCATGCACATATTCAAGGTAAGCAATGAGTCAATGAAGACTGAGGAAGAATTCCCAAAAGGGATGAGCAAAATGTACTAAAAAAAAAAATGAAGGGGAAGGGGAGGCTTTTTGGTGAAGACTGCTTGTAAGTTTTGACAGGACAAACAGTAGCAGCTTTACCCTTGCTGGAATGGAACATTCCATCATCCTGCTATGGTTTCTGCAGTGCATCCCTGACACGGAGAAAACAGGTTTTCCCCAGCTCTATTTAAATCTGTTTCTGTTGATGTTACTACGGGGAAAAGAGTCAGTGAGATGCTGACATCGTTGAGAGCACAGTATATCTAATTCCTCATATGCTTTACATTGTATTCACCTTCAGTCGATTCAAACAGGGGGAAACAACTATTGATTTGTTTGTGAAAGGTCTTTCCTGGATGGCTTAATCGGTGGGAGCAAATTGCTTGGCAGCTGGAAGAGCAGTTCACCCATGCATCTTGTTATCAGGAATGTTGTTTTCCAAAGCTGGACAAAGGCCAAGAAGAAGAAGAGTTGGTTTTTATATGCCGACTTTCTCTACCACTTAAGGGAGACTCAAACTGGCTTACAATCACCTTCCCTTCCCCTCCCCACAACAGACACCCTGTGAGGTAGGTGGGGCTGAGAGAGTTCAGAGAGAATTGTGACTAGCCCAAGATCACCCAGCTGGCTTCATGTGTAGGAGTGGGGAAACCAACCCGGTTCACCAGATTAGTGTCCACTGCTCATGTGGAGGAGTGGAGAATCAAACCTGGTTCTCCAGATTAGAGTCTACCACTCCAAACCACCACTCTTAACTATACCATGCTGGCTCTCCAACCAAGGAGGTTACCTCAGCACAGAGGAAGAACCAGGACTTTCTTAGAAGTCTGCTTTGTGTTTGATTTACCAAGCTTGGCAAGCAGGGGCTGATTAAATGTCCACTTCGTTGGTCCTCTCCTCTCTCATTCATAAAGCCATCCATCATTGCCTACCAGCATGAATTTGTTAAGGCAGGCTTAGAGAAATGTAAGCCATCCACTGGATCCAGCTACTCATGATGGACATCCCAGCAGTATTCAATATTGTCTTCTAACTAGGTCACCACTCCCTGGTCTAGGTCACTGTAGGGCCATCCTGAAGAAAAATGGATCACAGTTGTAAGCTGAGGAAAACCTAGTTGAAGACCAAAAGCAGTTATGTCTTCAAACTGGGAAGCTCTAATTTTACTTAAAGCAGGAATCTCAGTTTCTCAACAGCCCCACACAGTAATTTATTTAGTAATTGCTAGCCCAGCCTGTGATGTGCCAAGTTTGTTTTCTTCCAGTGATGTAAACAAAGGACATTCTTCTATAATAAGAATTTGATTTCTGTACCTTTTCATTTATTTGAATTGTATTCTTAAGCTATTTTCTATGTTCAGAATTTCTATCTATATTAGTAGGAAATGAACTTGCACAAACTTTCCAGTTATTTCCAGTTTTTTTAAATTCCTTTCCTCAAAACTACCACACAAATATGAAACAAAAAACCCCAGTCCTCACAAGAAGGAAAAGGAAGACGAGGAGGAGGAGCTGGTTTTTATACCCCGCTTTTCTCTACCTTTAAGGAGTCTCAACCCGGCTTAAATCACCCTCCCTTCCACTCCTCACAACAAACACCTTGTAAAGTAGGTGGGGCTGAGAGAGTTTGGAGAGAACTGTGACTAGACCAAGGTCACCCAGCAGGCTTCACATGGAGGAGTGGGGAAACAAATCTGGTTCACCATATTAGAGTCTGCTACTCATGTGGAGGACTGACCATGGCTGGTATTTGGATGGGAGACCTCCACGGAGTAACAGGGTCATGACACGGAGATAGGCAATTAGGCAATGGCAAACCATCTTCTAACATCCCTTGCCTTGAAAACTCTATGGGGTCGCCATAAGTCAGCTGTGACTTGACAGCAAAAAAAAAATGTTACAATCTTTAAATTCTCATACTGCTGCATGGGAATATCTCCTTTGATAACGAGAATGTGTTTATGGGGCTCCAGATGGGGATTTGAAGATTCTTGCAAAATTGACATTATTCCATGGCTTATGTGTTTAGTTGGTAGTAAAAACCAAACTATGCCTCTCTAATAAGGTTGCCAACTCCAGGTTAGGCATTTCCTGGAGATTTTGTGGGGTGAACCCACATGAAGCTGCCTTATACTGAATCAGACCCTTGGTCCATCAAAGTCTACCCAGACTGGCAGTGACTCTCCAGGGTCTCAGGTAGAGGTCTTTTGCTTCACCTACTTGTCTGGTCCCCTTTAACTGGAGATGCTGGGGTTTGAACCTGGGACCTTCCGCATGCCAAGCAGATGCTCTCCCACTGAGCCACGGCCTCTCTCCATGGCTTTCCAGAGTCTCAGGCAGAGGTCTTTCACATAACCTACTTGCCTGGAGATGCTGGTGATTGAACTTCACTGGAGATGCTGGGGTGAAGTCTTGGGTGGGCAGGGTTTGGGAAGGGGATGGACCTCAGCCTGGTATAATGCCATAGAGTCCACCCTCCAAAGGAGCCTTTTTCTCTAGAAGGACAGATCTCTGTTGTCTGGAGATCAGTTGTAATTGCAGAAGTCTTCAGGGCCCACCTGGAGGTTGTCAATGCTAATCTCTAAGGAGTGGTGGCCCTTGCTGCTTCACAACTCTCAGTATCAGCTGGATAGTTTTTCCAGGGTCCTAAAAGTGGGTCTTGTTTTATGCTTATTGACTGAGACTTGGAAGAAGGGCGATCACGGCGACCCCTTTGCAGTGATCAAAGGCATGGGGCTATAGTGCTAAATGCAAGCCACTCAAACAATCAATGGGCATATCTCCCAATCCCCCACATATATAAAACTCAATTGCTGGTGTGAAATAGTTGCTTTGATAATCTGAACCAAAAACATTTTGCTGATCTCCTGTTTTCATTCCACTAACTCTACATGGCATAGCGAAGATAAGGTTTCTTTTTTTTAATCGGGTGGAAAATGAGAGGGTCTTGGATGCAATGCTTCTTTAAAGAAAGCTGTTGGCCCAGGTTAAAACCTGCTGCAATGCTTATGGACGAACATCTCTTTTGGTCCTGGGCCATAACCATACACAGAGGAAATCTGCTGACAGTATTGTAGAGCCTCGAGGGGCAGAGTATTGTTTCTTGACCTCAGGTACACCCAGCAATTTAACACTTGTTCTTAATCTCAGTGGAACACTGGCAAAGGAGCAACTCTGGTCTAGTATTTTCTTTCCAGGAGCATTCTCGGGGAACAAACTGGAGAGAGGCTCCAGGCTTTAAGCTCAACTGACATTTGTTTTGTCAAAACAATGTCTGACACCATCCAGGCCCTTTGTATTAAATATCACAGCATCCCCCTAAAGGGAACTGGTGTCTTTTATTAGGTAAGGATAATTACTACTTCAAAAATAATAAATCTTGAAGGTTTCTGTGCGATAACCTATACTGTGTGTGTGTGTAAAGTGCTGTCAAGTCGCAGCCAATTTATGGCAACCCATTAGGGTTTTCAAGGCAAGAAAATAACAAGGGTGGTTTGTCATTGTCTTCCTCTGCATAGTCTCCCTGGAATTCCTTGGAGGTCTCCCATCCAAGTACTAGCCAGGACTGACCTTGCTTAGCTTCTGAGATCTGATGAGATCAGGCTAGCCTGGGCCATCCAGGTCAGGGCAACCTATACCACACACATCCTTTAATAGGAATGTTCTTTTCCTCTTTGTGTATATTCAGGATGCCAACAGGGATGCCTATTCAGACAAGATCTAATCAAGATCTAACCCAAATAATACTCATTCTTTAATATCGTTACTATAACTAATTTGACTGTAGGCAGTGGAAAGGGCAATGAAGGGAGAAAATGCCTCAGCAAATATTTCCTTGACAGAAATCTCCCCCCACAGAAGAGTTTGTTACAGTGCAAACTGTATTATCCTAATTGGTGTTTCTCTGCACAGAATCCCCACTTTCTGCCCGTCATTGCACTGGCTTTGCAGGGATTCTGGTTCTGTATTAGCTACAAGAAGGGTCCTGTTGGCATGAACTATTTTATTCTCTGGGCTTCACCTGTTAGGCAAAGACAAAGCTTGGTAAAGACAGGGCTGTACAGACTGTGAGAGGATAGAGGCAGAGGCAGAAGATCCCCACACCCCACCACCAGCACTAGCCTGCCTTGAAGGCTTAGTAGCAGAAAGGAGTACAATAAATGTTTTTTTTTAAAAAAATGTAAATTAATTCTCACCCTGTGCACCTCAGGAGATCTGCTGTTGTGCTACAAATAAGCTAAAGGCTCCTGTCAGATCAGAGTCCCCAACCAAAAATGAGATTGTCCCCTGCATCTGTTTGATTTACTACTCTGCCTGTCTCCACCCAGTCAACTGCTGCTAAGGCAGATAATTCTGTCACGTTTCTGCAACAGGTGGGCTTAGCTCATTCAATCACTCCCAATGCAGTAAAGCACAGCATTATCTACTGCCTGTTGCATCTTGGTATGAGGCACAGCTCCGGCCTGGCTTGCCTCCGATCAGAAGGATATTGGGGTGGATCCTACGCCTATCCTACTAGTCCATTAGGGATGCCATGTCTCCCAGACTGTTAGGAAACTTCTGGCCAGTAGCCCTCTTTCCCCACTGCTGCTCAGTTGGGCAGCAAGGGGGAAATGGGAGGGGGATCACCATTGCTTGCAATGCAGTTGATGTCACTTCCTAAGTGACCCAGAAGTGACATCACCGCACCGGGGAACGCTGTAGCATTCACTCAAAATTCCATGTTTAAACCACAGATTTTTGCGTGAATTCTAGAGCATTGCCCCTATGCAATGATGTCATTTCTGGATTGTGCTCGAGGTGACTTCACTGGTAATATAATGACATCACTGGAGAGCCCCCCTCCCATGCCAGTAAGTTAGCTTTCCACCCAACAAAGTCTGAAGCTTTCCTCTAGCCTAAGGAACCTTCCACAATTTAAGAGGCCCTTCTGTTGGAGGAAGGCCCCTTAGGATGGAGGAAGGCTCCTTGGAGGATACATGGATCCACCCCATTTACATGCTAAAACACATAAGTGTCCTTGTCAGGTGGCAAGGTGAAGGCTGTCTCTGATTTCAACTCAGGAAAAAAGAGTGTTTCAGCTACCTGAGAAAGAATGTCAACAGGTATTTCAATAAGAATCTGAAAACTATTTTTAAAAAGTTCACCAGGAACTGCATTCAGTCCATAGGATGCAGTTGTTGACGTGGCCAGAGCCGACGCCACTGAAAATTCACTCATCAAATCCAGGTTCTTCAGTTAGGCCAAGGCGGGATCAAGCCCTAGCAAAGTTACAACAGATGCAATCCACTCAGCAGAGAACTTAATTCCCATCACTGTCTCTTAATTGAAAATTATTAATTTATTTACCCAGGAGCTTTGTAGCTGGCCACCTTCACTGTGGCATAAAAATAAAGGACTGGGGATTTATCCTGGGTCCTATTGGCTGGATTTAAAGCAATTAGCATATTATTCTTACTAAGGTCTCCACATTGGCTTCATGTAGAAGTGTGCTTTTCTTTTCTTTTTTTACACTCTGGGTTGCCGCTGATTGCATTGGTCTTGCTGCAAAGTGCCAGGCGCCCCATTGGGAGCTAGGCTACGGCAACAGCACAACAAATTGTAAATTGCTGTAATAATCAACCGAGCCAGCGGCTTTAATGAGCGTACTCGACTTCTCTAATTCCACGGGCCATCAAGAGAATTACTTGCGAGCGCTGCTCTTTGTCGTATGGCGCAATGTTCAGCCAAGGATCTGCACGGAAACAATAGCTCCCCCAACTCCTCTTTCCTTATCAAATTCAGGCGGTGTCCTAGAAAAGTCTTTGATTGGAACAGTGGTATCAGTCTGGGCAGGACTGGCTACAGTTTTAATGAGGGCCTGTGATCTTTAGGACTTTTAGACTACCATGCTTTTCCCTCTGTAGAAAGGGCAGCACAAAGCAAAACACACTGAGAGTCTCGGCAATGCTGAGAACAAAGAATCCCCCCCCCCACAATAATATACAGACCACACTGTATTAAGCTCTCCAGAGAACTATAACAAACAGCCATGCCAAAGAACTGGCATGGTAAACTTCCGCAACTCACTGCATGATTCATGCAACATTGATTTCTTTCTGACCCAAAGCCTCTGAGTGGGAACGGTGTAATGCTTGCCAGAAATCAAAACAAGAGGTATGAACAACAATATAAAGTAGTCTAAATGGGCAGAATACCAAGACAGGCAGCGTTTTTTTTGGCTTTCTGGGTCTGAATGCAGGATCACCCCCTCTGGAATAGACTGCCTTTTTATTCATGATGTCACGGTGGGCTGGCAACTGTGCATCCCCAAGGGAATCAATCCTCCTGTTCTTAGGGAAAGCTCACGGGAGTTGTCTAACTTAGAAACGTAGAAACACAGGGCTGGAAGGGACCCCAAGGGTCATCTAGTCCAACTACCTGCACAATGCAGGAAATTCACAGCTACCTCTCCCCCCACTCCCCCAGTGACCCCTGCTCTATGCCCAGAGGAAGGCAAAAAAGAAGAAAAACTCCAGGATGCCTGGGCCAATCTGGCCTGGAAGAAAATTCCTTCCTGACCCCAAAATGGTGATCAGAATTACCCTGGACACATAAGAAAGGGCCACAAGAGCCAAGCACTGACTCATCCCTCCTGCCCTCATGATCTGCATTCAGAATGTTCATGCTGCATACGCACAAGCTCGGTAACACCCGGCTGCCCCACACATTCACTGCAGGAAGGAGAGTGGGCTCAAGCAGGCTGGGCCCACCCCCTCCCTCTGCACAATCACCTGGACATAGGGTTACCAACCTCCTGGAAGTAGCTGGAGACCTCCTGCTATTACAGCTGATCTCCAGCCGATAGAGATCAATTCACCTGGAGAAAATGGCCGCTTTGTCAATTGGACTCTATGGCACTGAAGTCCCTCCCCAAACCCCACCATCCTCAGGCTCCGCCCCAAAAACCTCCTGCCAGTGGCGAAGAGGGACCTGGCAACCCTACCTGGACATCTGCAGGGTGTGACCGAGTGGAGGAAGTGGCTGTATGTATACCCCTTCCTGTGATCATCTATGTTGCTTTTCGACTGTTGCTTATCATGGGGAAGGAGAATTCTCATGGCTACTTCCTCTGCCAGGTTACCCCTGCAGACAATCAGGTGATCATGCAGAGGCAGGGACAGTATTCTCATGCCCACTCTTCCTCTCAACATGCTCAGTGAATGTATGGAACTGTTGTGTATACTAGGTAGGGTTGCCATCTCTGGGTTGGGAAATACCTGGAGATTTTAGAGATGGAGCCTGAGGATGGTGGGGTTTGGAGAGGGGAGGGACTTCACTGGGGTATGACGTACAGTTGCCAACATCCAGGTGGTGGCTGGCGATCTCCTGCCGATAGAAATCAGTCCCCCTGGAGAAAACGGCAGCTTTGGCAATTGGATTCTGTGCCAATGAAGTCCCTCCCCTCTCCAAACCCCACCCACCTCAGACTTCACCCCCAAAATCTCTAGGTATTTCCCAACCCGGAGCTGGCAACCCTAGTATGAAGCCATAGAGACCACCTTCCAAAGCGGACATTTTCTCCAGGTGAACTGATCTCTGTTGCCTGGAGATCAATAGCGAAGATCTCCAGCCACCAGTTGGAGGTTCAAGTAACAAAAGACCTATGTTGGAGGTTGGCAACCCTACTAGGCTACTGTATAAGGGAGTTCCTTAGGACTGGGGTTGTTCTAAGAAATGCAAGCACCTGATTTACACTGACTCAGTCCACTGGTTTATCAAGATCATGAATATTATCCGTTCTGACCAGGGTTGCCACCTCCGGCATGGGAAATTCCTGGAGATTTGGGGGGGGGGTGCCCGTGGAAAGAGGAATTTGGGGAAGGAAATCATCTAGAATCTATTGCATATCATAGAGTTTGCTCTCCAAGGCTGCCATCAGAAAAATGTAGTGTGGACATCAGTTATAATTCTGGGAGAATGATAAGCCCTGCCTGTACGGTGGAAACCCTGCAGTGCTTCCCCATTGATATGGACCCTGGAACCACAAAGACAGGAAATGGAAGCACTCTTACTGTTTCGTAGGAACACCTAAACTAGCATTGTGCAATCCTGGAGAAAATCTGTCATCTGAACTGAGCTTCAGAAATGATGTTTCTGTTAACCATGAATACAAATAGCATTACTGTATTGCTTGAAAACAAATCCAGGAGCATCCATCACCGGGAATGTTGTTTAAAAACAAAAACAAAAAGATTTGCAAGCAAATTCAATGTAAGAGAAAATGCTTGGGAATTTCTCTTTTAGTTCATTGCCGCTGTACTGCTTCTGATGGGCTTATGGCTCCCTTTTATTTATGTTTCTGGAAGAATATACATCTCCAGTGAAGAAAAATGACTATTGGTATAATTGGTTTACCACCTGTATTATTTTTTAAAATCTGTTTTCACCCAGCATTATATCATCCGTAAATGTGACAAGTTCACCTGCTCTCCATGCAC
This sequence comes from Euleptes europaea, assembly GCF_029931775.1. NCBI lineage: Eukaryota > Metazoa > Chordata > Lepidosauria > Squamata > Sphaerodactylidae > Euleptes > Euleptes europaea. The sequence goes on along the minus strand of NC_079316.1, from coordinate 27,837,602 downwards.
TCTTTCTCTCAGGCATTCCCCCAGCACAAACAACCAAACAAAAACTGTTCAACTGGTGATCTTTGGGGCATCCTCCTTCAGTGTTCCCCATTTCCAAGGGGGGAAAAAGTTCATGGGGAGTCTTTACAAGAGGAATGCTTCAGGCTCAAGGTTATTTATTTATTGCTAAAAACCAGTGTTTATAATGTTTCTGCTATGTCAGTGGCTTTGCTTCTCTGCACAGCTTCCATATGAGTAAGGAAGGGGTGGTTTTATGATTCCTCCTTCTGTGGCAACCTCTGATTCCCCCCTCATGCTGTTCCAAAGGGACCCCTGCCCCCAGGAATAGTATTTCAGGGGGCATTTTGAATGGCGGGGGAGAGGGAGAGCTGGCATGAGCATGCTAGACCCGACACCTGAGCCTCTATCTGGGGTAGGGTTTCCAGTTTCCTCTTCGCCACCGGCAGAAGGTTTTGGGGTGGAGCCTGAGGAGGGCGGGGTTTGGGGAGGGGAGGGACTTCAATGTAGCACTGCCAGCTTCCAGGAACGATTTGGAGATCTTCTGATATTACAGCTGATCTCCAGGCGATAGAGATCAGTTCATCTGGAGAAAATGGCTGCTTTGGACTCTATGGCATTGAAGTCCCACCCCTCCCCAAACCCCGCCTTCCTCAGGCTCTGCTCCAAAAACCTCCTGCCAGTGGCGAAGAGGGACCTGGCAACCCTACTTCAATGCCATAGAGTCCAATTGCCAAAGCAGCCATTTTCTTCAGGTGAACTGATCTCTATTGGCTGGAGATCAGTTGTAATAGCAGGAGCGCTCCAGCTAGTACCTGGAGGTTTGTGGTAAACAAAGGTTAGCGTGCTGTAGGATACTCAGCAAACTAGAAACAGCAGAGAATGTTAATAACAGCCAGCGTTGGTCCCTGAAGAAGGCGTTAATCGCTGAAACAGAAAGATCACCGGGCTTCTGTTGAGAACAACTGCACTACTGAATTGCTACTCTCAAGAAGCATATCTGTGGAAGAAAGGGAGGTTGGCACCCCCTTTCATGGACTTACCTATAATACTGTTATTTGTTTGTAACAAGGCATAGTCCTCTCTTTGGCGTTACTTTTCAGGCAATAATTAACAACACATGTTTTTGCCTACATACTATCAGTGGTGGATATGTTATTAAATACCACTACTTTATAATCATTGTGTCTAGCTTTGTGAAGTGCTGTTTCTAGTTTGCCGAGTACCTGGAGGTTGGCAACCCTAATCAGGGGTGTTGAACGCAATTGTTACGAGGGCTAGATATGACATAAATGTCACTTGGTTGGGCCAGGCCATATCTCGCCAGCCCAGATCGAAAGTGGCTCGCAGGCCAGATAGGAGCTCTTAAGGGGCTGGATCTGGCCCTCAGGCCTTATGTTTGACACCACTGTTCTTCATGACTTTTGGTGCTCACAAGCATCTGCCTGCTTGTGCCTGCGCGCTCTCTCTCTCTGTTCACTCAATGCTTGTCGGAGTGGTGTGTAGAGAGGCTTATATTGTGAGATATGTTAGTGTTATTGTCTCTTCCCTTGCAGAGGAGATAAGAGAATACATCTCAATCATGAACTATCAGGCTTTGCAGCTCAGATTTCTTAGACTTGACATGACACTCGATCTCAGGATATGGGGACTACTATACAACCTTTGGTGTCGCTTCCAAGTAGGGTTGCCAACCTCCAGGTACTAGCTGGAGATCTCCTGCTGTTACAACTGATCTCCAGCCGATAGAGATCAGCTCACCTGGAGAAAATGGCCACTTTGGCAATTGGATTCTATGGCATTGAAGTCCCTCCCCCTCCCTAAACCCTGTCCTCCCGAGGCTCCACCCCAAAAACCTCCCGCCAGTGGTGAAGAGGGACCTGGCAACCCTACTTCCAAGTCTTCAGTGGAAGCCAATTCCATGGCACAAGAATATATGCCCAGATAATTTTAAGGCTGCTATATTGAAAAATGTGAACCACACTCCACACATTGGAACTGTGTCAGAACCACTTGCCAAATACGACTGGCTGAGAAGATGAAGTGCAACATCTCTACTGAACAATTTAAACATACCAAGCAAGAAATGTTTTAAATACAACACAGAAGTGCTAAATCTAAAAACCTCTGCTTCCTATCAAGGTTTAGTACTGTTACACCCATGATGGACTGTCATACCACACTTCAGGTTGATAATAAGGGTAAATAAATCATATTTGTAAATTTTTCACTGCCATCTTTCCATTCCAGGAACTGAGCCAGTTTGAGGTCAGCTTGATTTATCAAGGCCCTTATTTATAAATGATCCTCACTAAACTCTGAAATCAAACTATGGAGGGAGGGGGGAGGACATTATTTACAGCTATGAGCGTAACCCAAGTGATAAAATGCTGCACTTGAAGAAACTTCAGAAGTTGTGTGGTGGTCTGGAATGAAAATGGCTTTGCAGTTCTTAGTGCCACTTAGATAAAACTGGCCATTGCTTTATTGGCAGTTAGGGTTGCCAGCTCCAGGTTAGGAAATACCTGGAGCCTGGGGAGAGCGGGGTTTGGGGAGGGGAGGGATTTCGATGGGATATATGCCACATAGTCTATCTTCCAAAGCAGCCATTTTCTCCAGAGAAACTGATCTCTGTCACCTGGAGATCTGTTGTAATAGGAGGAGATCTCCAGCCACCACCTGGAGGTTGGCAACCCTATTGGCAATAACTATGGTTCCATCCAGCAATAGATTTAATACTGGCTCAATGCAAATACTCTTACAGATTTCGTGTGAGCAGCAGATAATGTGTCAGGTGAATAGTAGTTGAACACCCTTCTACCACTACTGGCAGTAAAGACAGCTTATGATGCCAGTATTCCAGTCATGTATTTCATCACAACTCTAAAGAAATTAGCATTCAACTTAGGGTTGCTAGGTCCCTCTTTGCCACCGGCAGGAGATTGTGGGCATGGAGCCTGAGGAAGGCAGGGTTTGAGGAGGGGAGGGACTTCAATGCCATAGAGTTAGGGTTGCCAACCTCCAGGTACTAGCTGGAGATCTCCTGCTATTACCACTGATCTCCAGCTGATAGAGATCAGTTCACCTGGAGAAAATGGCCACTTTGTCAATTGGACTCTATGGCACTGAAGTCCCTCCCCAAACCCCACCCTCCTCAGGCTCCGCCCCAAAAACCTCCCGCCAGTAGCGAAGAGGGACCCGGCAACCCTACATAGAGTCTAATTGCCAAAGCAGCCATTTTCTCCAGGTGAACTGACCACGTCACTTCCAGGTTTCCCCAGAAATGATATCATACCATCCCCCTGATATCATACCATCCCCATGTCCCCACTCCCCTGGACTCCTGGTGGTTGACACACTGTTCCACTTCAGAACTACCAAGAGCCACCAAAGGCCACAACTATTCCCTCTGGGTCCCCCTCACTCCACCCGATGCAACCTAAACATCATCTGGAAGTAAATCATATAATATGTCCATCTCCAAGGGCCCATAGGGTCACAAGGGCCCCTGAATTTTGTCTCTCTAGTCCCCACTCTCTCAGCAGCCCTCTTCCAACTCATCTTGTCCAGTCTCGGGCACTCTGCATTAGTAGCTGCACTATGCTAAAATGGTAGTATACACAATCCCAGGAAGCAAAAGTAAAAGTAGACACTATCAGATCCTTAAATAGCTTCAAGCATTTCTCAGTTGAAAACAAACCTGGTAGTCTTCTCCTCAAATCAAGGATCACTAACTGAGCACCATCCACTCACTAATGTCCTTTCATTTTGACACACTGATGATACACTGTACTCCTTTACGCAAACATCGCCTGTCTCTGTACTGGCTTTTGAAGTTGGGTTGCTAACAAACCAAAGTAAAAGCATTCTTTAAAATGACAATGTTTAATCTCATCCTGGAGTTGATTGTATTTATTGTAGAATACCAGCAAAATGTGCTTGAGGAGTGAATAGAGATTCTGAAAGTATCAGAGGGCAACAGTAAGCAAGGACAATGTCTACAGCTCCCACTGTTTTGTGCAAAATATAATGCATAGCATTATGTTGTTTTTTTAATAGCCAATTACTGTAAAATCAATTTGCAGTGTAGAAAGTAAAGGGCTGGGATTAAGCATTAATGGCCCATTTTCCAACTTCACATTTAATAATGACAACATGACTCTTTATTTACATTATTACATATGTGGTTGAAAGCCAGGGATTACTAGACACCTGATTATGCGAAGTCTCAGAAAACCCTATGCACTAAAGGATTGGCTTGTCCATGATTTGCGTATAGGTGCAACATGAATCTAAAGCCATGTATACATTCCTAATGTTAACAAAATGTTTTTGAGAAACTTCTCAACATGCCCTTATTTTCAACATGTCCTGTCCCCCCATTTCCCATAACAATATCCTAGGCCTTTTATTCATGGCCGTTTCCCTCGCCGTCACCCCTTGGACAACTTCAGGTCTTTGCTTTGATTATGCATGCCATCTCAGAGACCGGTTTTATCTCACATTTGAAAATGTGGGCAAAATGCAGGGAAATGCAGAGGGAGAGGGAGGTGACCTCTGATTTTCAGAAACGGCATACATAATCAAAGCAAAGACCCTAAGTCATTGGAAGGGTGACCGTGAGGGAAACAGCCATGCATAAAAGGCCCTAGTGTTACAGAAATTTTGTGGTGTTTCAAAGATGGCCATCGTCAGTTTAAGCTGATTGCTTCCTAATAGTCAAAGAGCATATATTATGTTTCCTCAAGTGGAAGCTAATGGTTAGGAAGATTTTTTTTTTCTGAATAGACAACCTACCCAAGATGTGTGTGTGAAGTATTAATTTTAATTCAAGGAGAAATTGCTAAACTGGGCTCAATAGTTTCTCTTTGGGGAGCTGAGCAGGATTAGTAGCTCTGCTGCTGGCTTGTAGGAATCCATTTGCTTCCAATACATTCTGCTTGTATATTTGCAAATAAATATTACAAATACACCAAATACATCACTGCTCACTCATTATAAGGACACAGACCCTTAAAAAAAAAAAAAGAGACGCGTATGCCAACAGAATGCTTCCAAAGAGTGACTCTAGAAGCAACAGTCCTCCTTGCTCTGATTGCTGGAAGACGATTACAACCAGATGCTGTCTATTTAATTTGCTCAGTGCAGTTTGTGGCAAGAATAATACAGAAGTCAGTTCTCACAAGGGAGAAGGGAAATACTTGCTCAAGCTGTTAACAGTTAATAGCATGTGTTCCTCTGGGACTGCAGCTGAAACACCAACACATTGTTTGCTTCACCTTAATACTGGAACTCTCTCCTATCTTCCCTCCGTGCCAAACTCACCTCCTATCCGTCCATGTTATTGCCTCTTCTCTCTTGCGAAAATCATGTGGGTAAAACAAAAATGTTCATCCTGTCATGTAGCCCTTACCAAAACCTTGGGTTACACCTTTGGCTAAAACAGATAGATTCAGCTCCACGTATGCCACAGAGGGAGCATTCACACTTGCCTTGTTTTCTCAGAGTAACTATATCTGATCTTGCCATTCTAGTATTTTTCTTTGGTTTTGTTAATCTAGTGTGAATTCAGAACCAGACCAAGCACAGATCACCAGAGTTCCCTCTGGTTTAACCCTCCATACAAACTAGGCTGCAGTTTATGGGTTTGGAAACAATCCCTTTTCTTGCCAGGAATTATGATAACTCTAGCTGTAGTACTGGAGGACTAGGTAGTTGTTTTGAGACTCCTTGTCAGTAGAGGGCCAAATAACCTTAAAGAATCAATGAATACGAGGGACACGTTTCAAAGAGCCAAAAAGATTCAAGTTTGGATGCCTGTATGCCAATCACCCATTTGTAGTTTATTGTTAGATGGGCCTTACTTAAACCTACTGTGGCATCATAGATCTTAGATGAAAAAATGATTTCAGACAGGGGCAGTGAATGTTATCAATCTTCTAGACTTGAAGGATGTATTAAAAACACCCACTTCAGCTTTAGCATACAAGGAAAGCAATAAAGCAGGCAACAGCTCCTTCGGATGGATTTTATGAATTTGAAAGCTAGGGCGGGAGAGAGCACAGGTTTCCTTTGCTGAAGTAAGTATTTAAAGTTTTTTGAGGTTTTTATTCGTTTTGTTCCTGGGTCTTGAGATGGGAGATGACAAATTGGTCGGGGTTTTTTAAGGCAACAACCTTTTTCAAATCTGAAAACCTGAGAGAGTGAGAGAGAGCGAGAGAGCTAGGGCAGCAGCACACGCCACCTACCTTGGACACAAAGAGAAGTCAAATGTCATGGTAGAAATGGCAAGAGCCTGGGAGGCTAGAGAATGAGGGGAGAACAGAATGATTATGAAAGATGTTATACAGTATATCTCATCAAACCACCAAGTCATTAATTCATCCTCTTCTTTTCTCCCTAAGCAGCTTATATTATTCTCCCCTCCTCCATTTTATTTTATCTTCACAACCACCACCTGATAACATAGGTTAGGCTGAAGGAGAGCAACTGGCCCAGTGTCACACAGTAAGGTTCTTCCACAGAGTAGGTATGTAGGTGTCCCAGATTTAGGGTTCCCAAGTTCACCGGGCTGCTCACCAACCCTCAGCTGGTTGACGGGCAGAAGCAGGCCCAGTGGAAGGGGGCAGCTACCATAGAGTTTTTTGGAGGGAGTGCTAGGGCGTCCTGGTGCAAGGGACCCCTGTACTTTCAAAGACTCTGAAAAGGGAATCTGTGCCTTTTGTATTTGGATCTAACTTTCCAGAATATCTTGAATGGACAAATGGGAATGCTGAAACAATAATCCCAGGAATGTCTGTGTGTACATAATGCCTACAACCATTTCCAGGTTTCTAGTGTGCACCAGTAATACACTCAGCTCTGTTTTCTAGGAAAATCAGTATTGACAATTGTTATTGACAACCATTAGACTAACTGTAACATTTTAATCTGTACACCAGTAGAGGGCAATCCAAGCATTGTTTTCTAACACAACCCGCTCACAAAACCTCTATCAAATGACAATAAAAGCAAGGTGCAGCTGTTGTTTGTTCTTGGTCAATGCAAGAATTTGGTCTGTTGTGTCAGATTGTGCATAAACTATGGGTTGATGGAACAGCCCTTCTCCATGAGAACTGAGAAGGTGTGGAATTAATGGACTTTGCGTTGTAGTACTTGCTGCTGACAGCTTTAAAGACACATATAGGACTGAGAATAGATGGAATTTCAGATCCAGGCTGGAGAAGTTTAGCTCTCTTTTCCTCTAGGTGAAAAAGGATTTCAAAACATCTACAATGGTAACCAGGAGCCAGATATAAGCAGGCTGTAATCAAGAGATTTGAAAGGACTACTGCTGAAAGTTAAAAGAGAAAGTGCCAAAGCAAGACTACAGCTGAACATCAAGAAAACAAAACTAATGACTACAGGAGAATTACACAACTTTAAGGTTGACAATGAGGAAATTGAAATTGTTCAAGACTTTCTATTCCTTGGCTCCACAATCAACCAAAAGGGAGACTGCAGCCAAGAAATCAGAAGGAGATTGAGGCTGGGAAGGGCAGCCATGAAGGAGCTAGAAAATATTTTGAAGTGTAAGGATGTGTCACTGGCCACCAAGACTAGATTAATTCATGCCATCATATTCCCTATTACTATGTATGGGTGTGAAAGCTGGACAGTGAAAAAAGCTGATAGGAAGAAAATAGATTCCTTTGAAATGTGGTGTTGGAGGAGAGTGTTACGGATACTGTGGACTGCCAAAAAAAGAAATCAGTGGGTTATAGATTAAATCAAGCCTGAACTGATCTACAAGCTAAAATGACTAAACTGAGGCTATCGTATTTTGGTCACATCATGAGACGACAAGAGTCACTGGAAAAGACAGTCATGCTAGGAAAAGTTGAGGGCAGCAGAAAAAGAGGAAGACCCAACAAGAGATGGACTGACTCAATAAAGGAAGCCACAGCCCTCAATTTGCAAGATCTGAGCAAGGCTGTCAAAGATAGGACATTTTGGAGGACTTTCATTCATAGGGTCGCCATGAGTCGGAAGCAACTTGACGGCACTTAACACACACACACACAATCAAGAGATAAGCCTGCACACAATTTTATAGCCTACAAGAACGTTTATTACCCTGCCTTTCCACATACAACTTGTCTGATCATTGCAATATGTTGAAGGCCTTCACAGAAAATAAATACATTATTCTTATGTAGGGTAGCCAACAGGCCTAGAGAAAAATACCCTGTCCCTTTAACAGTGGCTTATAAAACAGAGATAGACAGCTGAAGTTTTTCATGGCATTGGGGTAAAAACAAATACCCCATGAAGTCTCTTTAAAAGGGATAGGACATTTCTTTCTCCAGGCAGTTGGCAGCCCCATATCTTATGCACATGTAAGATGTTACTTAGATGATGAAGAAGAAGAGTTGGTTTTTATATGCCGACTTTCTCTACCACTTGAGGGAGACTCAAACCGGTTTACAATCACCTTCCCTTCCTCTCCCCACAACAGACACCCTGTGAGGTAGGTGGGGCTGAGAGAGCCCTAACAGAGCTGTGACTAGCCCAAGGTCACCCAGCTGGTTTTGTGTGTAGGAGTGGGGAAACAAATCCAGTTCACCAGATTAGCCTCCGCCGCTCATGTGGAGGAGTGGGGAATCAAACTCGGCTCTCCAGATCAGAGTCCATCGCTCCAAACGACCGCTCTTAACCACTACACCACGCTGGCTCTCTTAGAAGTACAGTTGCCAACTTTGAGCCAACCCCTGTAGTTGTCCCTTTAACAGCTGGTTGCTCTGCAGTAATTAGCAACTGATGATGCTTAGCACCATCCGACGAAAACTTCTCAGCTGCTGGTTTCCATATATCAAATCTCTGTTTAACTGCACAGCAAAAGTCCAGTCTATTTTTGAGCTCATTTGAATCCACACGAGCAACCATGTTATTGTGCAACATCTATAGAGTCTTGTAGTTCAAGCTCTTGTTAGCGCTACAAGCCGGCACAAGATGTACCTGTCTTCAGGGTACAAGCTTTCATGAGTCAAAGCTGACTGGGCGAAGCCAGCTTTGACTCATGAAAGCTTATACCCTGGAAAACAATGTTGGTCTCTAAGGTGCTCCTGGACTCACATCATTATACTGTATCTCCTCTATCACATTTCTGAGGTACACCCTATAATCATCTGCTTTGTATTCAGCTTTGGCCTACTTAATTTCACCCATATGTTTCTTAAAAGCAAAGCACAGGATGACAAGATGGAAGGCAGGTTTTTTAAAAAGAAAATAGCTGGCTGCTGCCTTCACAGCAAACAAAAGAATATTACAATCAACCGACACCTATTGGCATTCAAGCCGGTTCTCGAATCTTGAGAATACAACGTCAATGGTTTGTTTTGTTTTTTTCCGCCTAAGTGAAGGCTGCATAATGCATCTCTTTTACCTTGAAAGAAGAGCTGGTCTCACACAACAGTTTTCCTTGCAAGGGCTCATCAGAAAGTTCAAGCAGTTGAGCAAGGTAACATTGGCAAGGTTCAAACTGGTAAAAGCTGAAATCCTTCCGTACTTGTTCTCTAAATAAGCAATGTTTAAAATACTAAAATTCAACACTCCTAATTTGTCTAAATAGACTATATAAAATAGTCAGAACCAGTCCTCAGGAAGAGATAAGAGCTCTCAAGGGGCCGGATCTGGCCCTCGGGCCGTATATTTGACACAAACCTCTTTTGGTACAGAGATCTGTCTTTCCCATTATATCTGTGGAACCAAAACAGCTAGAGACTTACTTTAAAAAAAAGGAAAGCTGGGAATTCAGAGAACCTGATACATAAATCATCATTAACATCATAACAGCATAACAATATTCAATTGCCTTTAAAAAAACAATGACAAAAGCCCCGGTGGTGAAGGGGAGAGGGGGCAGGGAAACCTGACATGTGGCAGCCCTGTTACCACTGTGCCGTCTTGGCATCATCATCAGCCAACAGAAGAAGCCTGTCCCTGTGTGGAAAATACCGCTGACAGTTTCACAGGGTTTCCATCCCTGTTCCTTTTGCTGTCTAATTAACATCCAGCCTGATGAAGAGTTCTGAAGAATTCAAAAGCTTGCATTCATCCTTGTTATCATTTTGGCTGGGCATAATAATGGCTATTACATTACTTTTGCTTTTGAAATCTGTGTGCAGCCTTTAATCTCTTGGCCTTTCATTTTGAGATAAGATATCCTTTTACATTGGTCATGAAGAATGTTACTACTTATTAAAGCTATGCAAGATCTACAGCTCTTAAAGATCATTCAAGAATAAACATAAAACACTGAGCTGTTATATCATGCTTGGAATCTGACAGCTAGGGTTGCCAAGTGCCTGGCGGTGGCGGGTAAAATCCCACCAATCTACTGGGCTGCCCGTCAACCAGCTGAGGGCCGGTGGGTACTGTGCACACGTGAGCGCACGCAGCGCGCACGACACTTTCGGCCAAGATCGCTAGAGCGTCCACGTCGCTTCCAGGTAAACCCAGAAGTGACATCGTGCACCTCAGCCGCGGCCCCACAAAGCTCCTGCTGGTGGAGCTATGGGGCCTGGCAAGCCTACTGACAGCCCATTCCTGACTTCTGAGGGTGAAAGTCCTCAGGAGGCCAGGAAGGGGCTGCGCTGGCGTTGGGACCCCATGAGCTGGTGCCCGGGCTACTTATGCTGCCGTGAGTGGCCCCAATGCCAGCGGGGATGCATCCCACCAGCACAAATCCTAGCGCTGGCGTTCCAGGGGGCATGCCAGCATTTCAGGGGCGTTCCTGGGGTGTACTGGGGGCAGAGCTGCCTGTAGGCAGCTTCCTGTCCCCATGTCAGCCCTTGGCCCACAGAACCAGAAATCACCACAAAGTCGTATAGAGTCCAAACAGATGGCTTTTACTGGTCAAATAGGCATACAGTGCAAACGAATAAAATGACAGCTATGAGAGACTCACTAGCTGGGAGATATTATAAGGCAGGAAAGGCGGGAGATTACACGCATAGGCTGAATACAGTTTCCCAGGAGCTGAGTTCCCAGGCCTAGGTATGCGACCTTGGGGGGCAGACAATACAGCGCAGAGACAGAGGCAATAACGAAACCGAGATAGCAGCCTGACATTCTGCTCCCCTTAAGGCCCCCTCCCAGTTCGCAAGGGGGCTGGTCTATCCGGGTAAGCAATGTGAAAGGCGTCGACGAGGTCGGGGGCGGAGACATCCCGTGCGCGCACCCATTCGTCATAGGCAGGGGGTCCGTAATGGGTAGAGCCACCTGGGTGAAGTTAGGGATGAATCCTCGATAGAAGTTTGCAAATCCCAGAAATTGCTGTACCTGCTTACGGTTGGTGGGGGGAGTCCAATCGAGGACGGCTTGGACTTTGGCGGGGTCCATGCGAAGACCTTGGTGGGAGATGATGTATCCCAAAAACGTGAGTTTGCTTTGGTGAAATTCGCACTTAGCTAGTTTTGCGAAAAGTTGATGGTTACGCAGGCGTTGCAGAACTTCCCTGACCAGAGCCACATGCTCGTTCATAGTTTTCGAATAAATGAGAATGTCATCTAAGTAGACCACCACCCCACGATATAGAAGGTCATGTAGGATTTCATTGATGAGTTGCATGAAGACCCCCGGGGCCCCTTTTAATCCGAACGGCATCACAAGGAATTCATACATTCCGAAACAGCTAGAGAAGGCAGTGAGGTGCTCATCCCCTTCACGGATACGGACTCGGTAGTAAGCTTCCACCAAGTCTAATTTAGAGAACACACGGCCTTCCTGTAATTGTCCCAAAATATCTGATATTAATGGGATAGGATAGGCGTTGGTCTGGGTAACCGCATTGAGCTTTCTGAAGTCAATGCACAGGCGAAGGTCGCCCTCTTTTTTCCGGACGAAAAACGCGGGGGCCGAGTTTGGGGCATTCGAAGGGCGAATGAACCCTCTGGCGAGGTTTTTGTCCAAAAAGTCCCGGAGGACAGTGCGCTCGGAAGCGCTCATAGGGTAAATCTTACTCTTGGTCAATGTGCAGTCCTTTACCACTTCAATCGCACAGTCTGAGGCCCGGTGGGGGGGTAAGGCATCACATTCCCTTAGGTCGAAGACATCTTCAAAGTCCCGATATACAACGGGTAGAGCCGGTGGTGTTGGGGCGGTAGAGGTTAATGCTGGAACGGGTGGATATAGCAAAGCAAAGTTTTGCCGATGCTGGTCGCAGGTGGGACTAGCGAAGGAGATAGTGTTTGTTTCCCAATTAATATTGGGACTATGTCCTTTAATCCAGTTAATTCCCAAGACCACTTCAAATCGGATAGGGGCTATAGTGAAGTCTATTTGTTCCCAGTGGGAACCAATTCCCATTGCCACCCCTATGGTGCGGTGATCAACTGGACCCCCCTGGAAATGGCTTCCGTCCATTTGGGCAAATTGGACGGGGGCGGGTAAAGCCTCAGAGTCGGCTCTGAGTGCAGCAAAAGTGGCTTCGCTTATGAGAGTGCGACAGCAACCGGAGTCAATGAGTGCTTTGACGGGGATTTGTGGGCCACCGTTAAGTTGTTGTAAAACTGCATCCACGTAGACGGTGGAGTCCACTTCTTTGATTTTGGTAGGAGCATTCGGTTTGATAGGAAGATCCTGAGAGGTCTGTGGAGACGCTCCATTCACCACAGACCGGAGCCGTTTTTTGACAAGTCGAGGGGAGATTCCAGGTTTAAGGCTGGAGAAATCCAAGGATTTTCCTCATCCGAAGAGGGAAAGTTGTCCCCCAATGGGGCACTTGTAATCCGAGACCCGGCGGGGTCGTTGGTAGTAGGCAGGGAGGCTGGGTCCCCGGCATGGAGTGCAGAGGATGTGGGTCTTCCCGGAGCTGCGCTGCGGGTGGCCGCGGTGCCTCTGCGTGGTGGACGACCTCGGGCGCGGGTTGTCGTGCTGGGACGAAATAATTCCTGGCGGCGCGGGCAAACGGCTGCAAAGTGGCCCATTTCTCCGCAAGTAAGACAGGCACCCCTCTGAAATCGGGCTTCACGTTCCTGGGGCGGACGTGGTGGATTTCGTGGGATGAGCAGTGGTGCCTTGGGTTGAGGCTTTTGGGTGCCTTTTTCCTTGTGCTTTTGACGGACGAGAGAAATAAAGCGTCGGCGGCTTTCCACTTCCTCGGCTAATAGGATCCAGTCTTCGAGGGTATCGGGATCGCCCCGCATGTAAGACCAGTTCAGAATGTCAGGATGCAAGGCTTCCCTGAAATGATGGATCAGGGTGGTCTCGGGCCAACCCACAATTTTACTTGCCAGTCGTTGAAATTCATCGGCAAATTCTCGTACTGTAGCAGAGCCTTGTTTTAATTGTAAGAGTTCCGTTTTGGCTCTTTCCCCCAGGAAGGGGTCCTCAAACCTTCTTCTCAGGGCAGTCATGAAGTTGTTGAGGGAACGAATAGCACGAGAGCGGGTGTCAAACTGGAGGACCATCCAGTCAGCCGCTTTACCTGTCAGAAGGGAAGCTACGTAACGCACCCGGCTATCTTCCGTGGGGAAAAGTTGTCCTTGTTCTCGCATATAACTGTCCACTTGATGCAAGAAACAAGGCAAAGTCTCGAGAGATCCGTCATACGTAGTCCTCAATTTGAGTTGCTTCCAAGGGCCGGGCGCAGGTTGACCCGGTTGCACGGGTGGTCCGGGCGGAGGAGCAACAGGAGCTCCAGGAGGCAGGGGTGGAGCAGGCACATTAGCGGGTGGTTGCACGGGTGGTCCGGGCGGAGGAGCAACCGGAGCTCCAGGAGGCAGGGGTGGAGCAGGCACATTAGCGGGTGGCTGTACAGGTACCCCCTGACCCGGTATCGGAACGGGCTGTCTCTGAGCTATCAGGGTTTGTTGTAATTGCCTGTTCTCCTGAAGCATACGTTCCATTACTTCCTGGAGTTGATCAACACGGTCGGAGAGCTCCCGATTCTGGGCTCGTAAGAGATGAACCTCCTCACTTGGGCCACCAGTAAGATGAGGCTTACTGGTCCGGAAGCTTGTGGCCCATTGAGAGCTATCCCCATATAAATCCTCATCTTCAGACTCTCCTGAGTCTCGACGTCGGTCAGCCAAACGGCGTGCGCGTTGGGTCGCGCGCGACGGGACAAACGCCGGGGAAAAGGACAGACCTGATAGCCCTAGTACATTGCCCTTAGGGCGTGTGTCCACGTTCGCCTGATTCCTAATCCTTGCTGCAGCCGCCCTGGCTGCTTCCGCAGCCTCTCTCTCTCTTGCGACCTTAGCCGCTTCGGCAGCTTGCTGATCCGCAAGAACTTTGGCGTTCTCAAGTCTCAGGGCAGTCTCTGCCGTAATGCGCGGCAAAAGTTCTGTCTCCAGGAGTGAGAGTATGGGGTCGGGTTCCCCGCCCAGCAGAGGTTGTACTCGAACCGCCAGTGCGGGTGCCTCGGCTCCAAAGGTCGAGGTCAAAACTTGAGCCAAGGTGGCTACCGGGGTGTCCTTTGTACATTCCACAAGGAGAAGAGCGGTGCTAATAGCGACTCGCTTGGCCTCAGCCTGACAGCTGGCTGCATCCGGGATCAGGGAAAAACCCTCCGGTGGGGCTCCCGCCATGGTAGAAAGGGTTTCTCGAGAAATAAGATTATCCAAGAGTCCAGTTAAAATTTGTAAATCCTCAGTCGCCAATCGGGCATCGTCCAGTAATTGATCCAAATCCTGAAGATCTAAACGAGCATCAGTATCCTCCGACGTTAACATCCAGAGACGTCCTGTAAGAGATTGCCACTGTTCCTGTACCAGTCCCCTCAAGCGGCAAACCTCTCGGGTCGTTCGGAAAAGTTCAGCGATTACGTCTTGTAACAGAGTAGGATCCTCAGAGAAGGGCTCCAGGGTAGTAGATCACCTGGAGAGCTGCACAGCTCCCATCCAAGTGGCAGGCGAACCCCCCTGGGCTCCAGCCTGGCTAGTAGAATGGTGAAGAGATAGCTGTCATAATGTCAGCCCTTGGCCCACAGAACCAGAAATCACCACAAAGTCGTATAGAGTCCAAACAGATGGCTTTTACTGGTCAAATAGGCATACAGTGCAAACGAATAAAATGACAGCTATGAGAGACTCACTAGCTGGGAGATATTATAAGGCAGGAAAGGCGGGAGATTACACGCATAGGCTGAATACAGTTTCCCAGGAGCTGAGTTCCCAGGCCTAGGTATGCGACCTTGGGGGGCAGACAATACAGCGCAGAGACAGAGGCAATAACGAAACCGAGATAGCAGCCTGACACCCCATTCGGTCCAGAATGCTGGCATCAAAAATGGTGTTGCTGCAACTGCTTTTTTAGGAGGTGCAGCATCGCTGTTCTCTATGGGGCAAAAAGCCCCATTAAAAAAAAAAAAAAACTTGTCCCCGGCCACTGAAAGCTCAGGAATGGACTGTGATTTTAAAGTTAGACTTTTAAAAATTGTGTCTAATGGGATCTCAAAAGACCTATGTGTACTTAGGGCTACCTCTACTGATATTTTTCTTTGGTATTTCATGCCCTTTACTATGTTTGAGTCACTGTACAAATGTGTGCTATGAACAAGCTTTTTAAAACACGCTACTAAAAGGTAAGCTCAAACTATTGCATAGCCAGCCTACATTTCACGGATTGGTATTTGTATTTGATTATGTCTATGATGTCTTCAGGGGGTTTAAATGTTGTTTTGTTCTAGGCACTACAAAACAAGCTTCAGAAAGTATATTGTATAATTATATTTAAGGTATCCCTTAGACAAAGAACTAAATGCTCAAAATGCACTGGGGCCTGTTTATGCTTAATAAAACTGCTTCTGGCAGATATTGAATCATTCTTGGGAATAATGTAACTGCACCAATAACTAGCATTAAATCTTGCCTCTTTTCTGTTAGCAGGAATTGTGCTATTTTATTCACAGGGAAGTTCAAGGCAGTTTCCCCCATCGTATTCCCAGCAGAGGATTGACATGAGGAATTGGCCACTATGGCAAATAGAATAGAAAATATGCTAAAATTCTCAGATTACTGTAGACCTTATTTGAGCTCTTTATTATCATGTCTTTCCATCCATTCCGGTCATGTCAGCTTTATTTCCATTCCGCAGATAAGTTTGCAGTTAGGGTTGGCAGGTCCCTCTTTGCCACTGGCAGGAGGTTTTTGGGGCAGACCCTGAGGAGGGCAGAGTTTGGGAAGGACTTCAATGTCATAGAGTCCAATTGCCATTTTCTCCAGGGGAACTGATTTCTATTGGCTGGAGATCAGTTGTAATAGCAGGAGGTTTCCAGCTAATACCTGGAGGTGTGATGCAAAATGCAAGTACAAAAAATATTCGCACTGTATAAATGACACGTCAATACAAAAGAACAGCACAGGCTCTTAATTTAGCAAAGAACAATGCTGTATTCTAGGACAATAGTATGGAATATAGAATCACACACTACTACAAATACAAAAAACAAACTGTATCATAGGCATATAGGCAAAAGCAACATATCTTAACAGATGAACAGATGAAAATCAACAATGCCTGTAGCTAAAAAGTTCATTCCCAAAGTTGGTAAGAGTGAAATCTTGTCCCATTTGAAACAATTGAAGTCAGAGATTAATGGGCATGCGCAATGCAGTGGCTGCCGGAGTGAAGTTGGTCATGCGCAGTAGAAAGATTGAGGGTAAGTGACTGCTGGAATAGGTCATGCGCAGTAGGCAAGCTCCGCAGGGAAGAATTAGCGCAACTTTCAAATGTTATAATAATTAGCTGCATAGAAATTCGAACTGTAGCCTTGGTACAGAAGACAAGGTGAACAGAACGTGGTCTCTAGATTATTAGTCACATTTCGCTGGAGGGCTTCATCAGCCTGGGAACGGGAGTGTGGGGAAAAAATCTTTTTGATTCTGAAAATCTTTGAGATTAGACTCCTTACTCCTTGATGGTGTGGCCTGTCATTCATATGATACAGCTGAATGTATCTATTGAAGACTTTGGCAACGTATTTCCATTTTGACAATCCTTGAGTTTATACTCCTTACTCTTTGAAGATGTGGAAACATGCCACGAATACCTGTTAACACCTGAAAGCAATTCACAGTGGCGGTTTCCACAACAGCCATCTGGTTGGCAAGCTGAAGAAGGTTTTTTCTGAAAAGCGTTCTTGCCACCTACCTGCTATTATTATACTAGCTAATTTGCCTCTTTCATCCTGGTTTTCAGTGATTATTCTGTGACTGCTGTCACAATTCATAAATAGTAGCCCTGCGTGGCTTATTGATAGATTGTAGCCCTGTGAGGCTTTTTGTAAACTTTTTTTGTGTAATTATGTGTGCTGTAACACATTACTCTTGAGTTACTTACTTCTGTCTTGTTGATGAGAATTAAGCCCTGCGTGGCATTATTCCTGAGTAAATTTTCTTTCTACTCTTTAGTAAATTTACGCCCTGTGGGGCAACTTTTTGTATGCTGCAATATATTACTCTCGAGTAAATTTCCTTTCTACTCCAGAGTAAATTTACTTTTTGCTTTGTTGATGAACGAAGTATACAATTTTGTTCTTATAATTATTGCTATATACATACATATATATACACACACACACACACACACATATATATATATATATAAAACTTTTCTTTGCAATTGAGCCTCATGCTGCCTTCTCTTTCAGTCTATATTATTTCAGCACAGGTTACCTATTTTCCTGAGTTCACCACCTAGAGGTTGGCAACCCTTGGCCCTGTATTAGGTATGCTAGCCTCCAGGTGCAACCTGGGGGTCCCCTGGAATTACAGTTCATCGCCAGACTACAGAGATCAGTTCCCCTGGAGAAAATGGATGCTTTGGAGGGTGGACTCTATGGCACTGTACCCCACTGAGGTCCCTGTCCTACCCAGGCTTCATCCCCAAATTTCCAGGAGTTTCCCAACCTGGATCTGGCAATGCTACCACCCCCCGATCCCCTGCCATTGTCCAGGAGGGACTTGGCAACCCTACAATTATCCTGGCCTGGTTCTGAACATTTGTGCTGGCCCAGCACTCCCACCTGTGACTAGTAGGCAAGTACAATATGTCCTATTGTCCTGCTTGCACTGAGGCCTTCTGGGACAGTGACTTAAAGAGGCAGTACACAACAGTTGCAACCAGCCCTAAACACAACATCCAATAAAATAGTAATCAAAAAAATAACCATGATATACGTAATAGGCTTGATTGTAAACGCCTTTGCGGATCACTTCTTTACCTGGCGTGGGGAGCAAGGCTGCAGCTATCCATCCACCTATAGCATGCCTGCTTCGCCCCCATACATGAACACATGAAGCTGCCTCTGAATCAGACCCTTGGTCCATCAAAGTCAGTATTGTCTACTCAGACCGGCAGCGGTTCTCCAGGGTCTCAGGCAGATGTCTTTCACATCATCTACTTCCCTAGTCCCTGGAGATGCCAGCGATTGAACCTGGGACCTTCTGCATGCAAAGCAGATGCTCTACCACTGAGCCATGGCCCCTCCCTGCGGGGGTACATACATCAATGCAGAGGTACAGAAGTATAAACAGTGTAATTGATTCTCAGTTTTTATTAGGAAACTGACCATGTGATGTGTTTGTAGACATTCAGTTTGGATGTTAAGCTCTCGTGATAGGGCAGGGTGGCTGGCAGGCACGCTCTAATTCCCTGTCCTGTTCAGGGGAAGTGAGCAGAGAAGATAACGCCCAATCCTGGAGATTGGAAGCAAATGCAAGCATGGTAACCTAATCACAAAACATTTAGTCCATGACTTGGCTTTGTGCCAGCATCAGTCATGCAAAACATGACTGAGAAAGAATGCTTGAAAGGAAAAGTGGTATCGAAATGTTATAAAGTGATCCTGCAAAGTGGAATGTGCCAGTTGATCCCCAAACATTCCAGTTCCCCAAAGATCCATGTTCTTGAGAAATACTTCTACCATATTAGCAAAGTCCCCCCCACATTTTCCATAAACCAATTGGGAGTTCAAGAATGCGATGCATCATTCTGTGTTTTCTGGGCTTGAGTGCAAACAGTTTGATTGACTGCCCAAGAGGAACCTGAACTGGTTATGGAAACACGGTGGAAGAATTCTGGTATCAATATTTAAAGATCATGAGATCACTATTCAGAGAGCAAAGTTATCTACAGTACCTCAATTCTACATTTTTCATAGACTGGTTTGGGATTACCTCAGGTGGCTGAGAGGATATTGCCACCTGGATGATGCTATAGAGTTACTCACCTAAACAGATACATGAAAGGAACATCTGCCTCGACAATGGTCTATTATCAAGTGAACAATTACTATTTAGGACTGAGACAAACTGTAGATGTATTTACCTTAGTGTTTTAAGCAGCAATCACTGCCTTTTAAAGTCGTCTGTGCATGTGGATGGTACCAGCATTCTTAATTTCGTAAAAGCTCTTTCACACGGAGTAAGGTCTCGTTGTATCTCAGAAGCTAAGCAGGGTCAGCCCTGGTTAGGACTTGGATGGGAGACCACCAAGGAAGTCCAGGGTTGCTATGCAGAGGTAGGTAATGGCAAACCACCTCTGAATGCCTCTTGACTTGACAACCCCGCGGGGTTGCAATAAGTCAGCTGTGACTTAATGGCACTTTCCACCACCACCACCAATAGAAGAAGAAGAGATGGTTTTTATATGCCGACTTGCTCTAACACTCAAGGAAGAATCAAACTGGCTTAAATCACCTTCCCTTCCCCTCCCCACAACAGACACCTTGTGAAGTAGGTGGGGCTGAGAGGATGTGACTAGCCCAAGGTCACCCAGCTGGCTTTGTGTGTAGGAGCAGGGAAACAAATTCAGTTCACCAGATTAGCCTCCGCCGCTCATATGTAGGAGTGGAGAATCAAGCCCAGTTCTCCAGATCAGTCCACAGCTCCAAACCACTGCTCTTAACCACTAAGCACAGGAAGGCTCCCATTAAAGTGGAGGCAGGCGCACAATGTTGTGCTTGTTCTAAGCCTGACTCGTGAGTGTCCTGGTCTATTCCCTTTAAACCAAATCTAAGAAACACCTCCTTTGATGTGGCTGAAAGGAGAAACTGCTGGGTAGCTGTGGCTGGACTATCCATCTGGACGCTCCACCAGCAGCCGGTATGAAGGGTGGAATGGAGCTGAGCCTCACAAAAAGCTATCAGAGAATCCAGGATTTTTCTCACCTTCCCCTGCTTCATCTTTGCTCCCATTGAGAGATAAAGCAGCCAGTCTAATAGGAAATTTAAAAAACCAAGGGAGCTTTAGAAAGCAAACAATGTAATATTATCAAAACAAAGAATTACTAACACAACTTGTTCTCGTTCCAGGGCAATTTAACAGATTGTGCCAAGATTTTAGTGCTTTGCAATGTGCCATTAACCCTTCTCTACTTTTTATCATGCTGGCTAATTAATTAGATTAGAGGTTGCCCAGATTTTAATCGGGCACTGATGGATAAGGGGAGGCATTCTTTTATTTGCAGATATTTACAACCCATAGTTAAGAGAACAACCTAAGGAAAGTAATTTCTTTTCCTTATAACAAAGTGCAACTAGGCCAATAATATAAATTCGGAATCTATGGGACAAGAGCATCTAAACAACTGTCACCCTTAGTGTGGCTTGGCAGGGGCCTCAGGCCAGGGTTCCTCTGCACCACTGGCGGGAGGTTTCTGGGGCAGAGCCTGAGGAGGGTGGGGTTTGGGGAGGGGAGGGACTTCAATGCCATAGAGTCCAATTGCCAAAGCAGTGCCATTTTCTCCAGGTGAAATTATCTCTGTTGGCTGGAGATCAGTTGTAATAGCAGGAGATCTCCAGCTAGTACCTGGAGGTTAGCAACCCTAATGGCATTATACCATGCTGAGGTTGCCTCACTCTCCCCCTGTGTTTTCCTGGGTTTTGCCTGTGCTTTCAAATTCAAGATAAAACAGGTCCCTCAAAACACAGACAAAACGCGGGGAAACGCAAGGGGAGAGAGAGGCGACCTCTGATGGTCGGAAACAGCATGCTTAATCAGCACAAAGACCCGAAGTCATCAGAGGGGTGAATGCGAGTGAAATAGCCACACATAAAATACCTAAGACAACTAACAAGCCCAAAGCACTACATTTTATACAATTTTACAGCAATTATTAATACTCAATACATAATTTTGGAGACTAGTATTTAGCTTCTGGTTATTCTGCATTAAATACCCTTCATCTCCCTGTAACCTTGCCACAAACTTTCTAGCTATGAGGCAGGGCTTTTCTCTCTCATGCCGTCCTGGGCTTAAATTTTGTGTTGGGGCTCGTGTGAACTCATTTTCCATACCAGGTCTGAGTCCTCGAATCTGGGTACTAATAAAGAAAAGTGCATCAGAGCATATGCAGAGTTCCTTACCTCTCAGCCCTGAGATGTGATCCTGCCTCTATCAAGGTTTAGGAGCAAGACTTAGAAAGGCAGATGCCGCAGCCTTAACTCTCTGGCACCTGTCGCTTTAGCACGTTTAAAGACGGGTGGCCGTCAAGTATTTCAGAAAGCGGAAAGCTGCTACCAGATGTGCCTAAGGAAAGGTTACCGTTCTGCTTTCTGGTTTAAGCCCTGTGGATGTGTATCTGATTACAGCTTTGTGATCAGGATAAGGTTATACAGAGACGAAAGTACCTGCCAGAGGGGGAAAAAATCAGTTTATATGACTTCAAACCAAAAGAGCAGTGTTTGCTCGATGCACGAGCAAAGCCCCCCAAAAAGATGTTTGCGGCTCGCAGTGGTGTGACGGTGAGGAAGAAGGTAAAGAAGCAATCGAAACTTCCAAAGGTTTCCTCGGAAAAAGACAACAGATATAATGTCTCGGGGCTGATGCAGCAGAGGGCCCGGAGGTTGGCCCTTTTGCAAGAACTGGAGATGAACTTTTACCTCAAGGCGTGTGAATTATCTTATGAATATACAGTTGCCTACACGAGCGGGATGCCTCACAGGTAAGCACTTTACACCTGTTATCTTCACATGTGTAAAACACACCTCTCAAACCTATAAATGAATACGAAATCGTTTTTTTGCACCAGCTGTGTTTTAACCCCTTTTGAAAGGTAATCATTTTCTTTCGGTCTCAGAGGCTTCCTATGCAGCGGTTGCCTTTTATCACCCGTTCTTGGATGTGTTGTGGGTTGTCTGCTTTGCCAGTGTGATTGAGGTTTGTTCCAAAAGGGTTGCTAGCAAACAAAGGGTACAGGAGAATGTTGGACTGCTGGGCTTGGCTTGGCGGGGTGCCTGTTTAGATTTAAGTGGACGAGTGTGCTCATGTGGAGGGGGGCTATAGAGCAGAAAGAGATTCAGCGAGGTGGATGCATTCAAGGCTAAATTCCAAATGGAGCAGACTACTTGAACACTATTCGTTGTGATTGTGATTGTGTGTGTGTGTGTGTGTGAGTGAGGAAGAAAGAGAGAGAGAGAGAGAGAGAGAGAGAGAGAGAGAGAGAGAGAGAGAGAGAGAGAGAGAGAGAGAGGTATAGTCATTAAAAACTAGGACCTGGGAAACCCACGTTCAAATCCCCACTCACGCCATGGAAGCTTGCTAGGTGACCTTGGGCCAGTCTAGGGTTGCCAACCTCCAGGTACTAGCTGGAGATCTCCTGCTATTACAACTGGTCTCCAGCCGATAGAGATCAGTTCCCCTGGAGAAAATAGCCTCTTTGGCAATTGGACTCTATGGCGTTGAAGTCCCTCCCCTCCCCTAACCCCACCCTCCTCAGGCCCTGCCCCCAAAACCTCCCACCAGTGGTGAAGAGGGATCTGGCAACCCTATTCTGATCCAAAGTCCCTGAGGCAGCCGCCACATGTTCACTACATGTATTTTGTAATGTGTGAATCAGCTGCAAGATTGCCAGAACAAGGAAATCCTTTTGAGTAGTGCAAAAGGTTTCATAATATAGGACCTACCATTTGTTTGATGTATCAAATTAAATACATCATTTGCAACCAAAATAATAACAACTGGAGCTTTAAAAAATCACAATACTCTTTAGAAAAATTATGTTTGGTTTCTCTTATACTTCCCAAGGAGAAGTTTTGAGTTTTGATAGCAGGCTACAAGTTCCCCTTGACTTAGATGCTACTTATTGGGCTTGACAGTTCCAGCTTAGAAATTCCTGGAGTTTGGGGGGGGGGGTAGGTCCTGGGAAAGGTGGAGTTTGGGGTGGAGTTTGGGGGGAGTGAGCTCAGCAAGTATGTCATGCCATAGGGTCCACCTTCCAAAGCTGCCATTTCCTCCAGGGGAACTCATCTCTGTAGTCTAGAGAACAGTTGTAACTCCAAGAGATCTTCAGGTCCCTCCTGGAGGCTGGCAAAACTACTACTTATCCACACATCTCTGGCTTCTGAAATGGCTTGTTGTGCTGTCTGCCTCCTCCCCCAGTCACAGGGGGAAGGTTTGGCCCTGATTCCAAATCCATAGAAGTTCTGATCAACACCGTTTTAGGCCTTTCTTGATTACATTAAGATTCCCAGTGTTGCATGGTCTGCTTTTTTGCTGACTTCATTCAAATTATTTTAGCTTGTGTAAGAGCCTCATAAATCACTTCACTTTAAGTAGGAACAATGTGGCTGGGACAACCCCACGCTGCAGAAGGTGCCTGCCGTGCAGACACAAGCCAGAGCTATCTGTGGTCTGCTGTGCAGATGGCTTGTGGGTCAGAAAGTGGTGACAGGAGAGATGTCACAGATCAAATCAGAAGCGGAGTGCGCACACAGTGTGAGCTTGACTGCTGCAACCTGCAAGGGATCAGGTTAAAGCTGGCCATTCGGTCAGTTGACGGGCCCAGTACCGAAACCATTAATTTAAAAGAGTTGCAATACAGAGAAGACATTAGGAAGAATTTTCTAACAGAGCGGTTCCTCAGTGGAACAGGCTTCCTTGGGAGGTGGTGAGCTCTCCTTCCCTGGAGGTTTTTTAAGCAGAGGCTAGATGGCCATCTGTCAGCAATGCTGATTCTGTGACCTTAGGCAGAAGATGAGAGGGAGGGCTTCTTGGCCATCTTCTGGTCACTAGGGGGGTAAGGTGGGAGGTACATGTTAATTTCCTGTATTGTGCAGGGGGTTGGACCTGATGACCCTGGTGGTCCCTTCCAACTCTATGATTCTATGAAGTTCTAAAATGCTGGTTAACCAGTGAAATGTAATTCTAAGTAGGGCTGTTGAATTTAAAAAAATTCGGTATAGTTCGGATTCGGCTGAATTCGGCCCGTTTAGATTCAGGATATGCCGAAGTCCGAACTCCCCCGCTTCGGGTCCGTGCAATTCGGCGGGAATTCAAAGTTCGGGAAAAAAATTCGGCCAATAAAGCCATTAAAAACACAACCACGCCTTTCCGTGGCTCTGGGGGGGCATTTTTGGGGGTAGAGGTCCCAAACTTTCAGAGGAGCTTCAAAGGACCCTTCTTGCCAGACCCCCCAAGTTTTGTAAAGATTGGGTCAGGGGGGGCTGAGATATGGGCCCCGAAAGGGGTCCCCCCCACCCTTAATGTGCATCTCTGGGCAGAGCTTGCCGCCCACCCACAAAGCTTCCAGCCCCGACAAACAGCTGATGAGAGCAAGGGCGGGGCAGGTGCTAAGAACTTTGCAAAGCAATACAACTGCAAAGCAACACCTTTGCAAACATGCAAAGGGCGGGGCAGGTGTGAAGAATTTTGCAAAACAATACAACTGCAAAGCAACACAAGCACGCAATGCAACAGTGCAAAGCAACACAATACAACTGCAAAGCAACACAAGCACGCAATGCAACAGTGCAAAGCAACACAAGCACCTTTGCAACAGTGCAAAGCAACACCTGACACCTGGGAGTTTGCAAACCATGGAAAGGGACAGAGGCAGCTAGCTATGCATAATGAGCAGGAGGGGGTGGAATTTCTCCTTTTGCATTGGACTTGGGACCAGGCAGATGCATTCTTTAAGTCACCATTTGAAAACCAGTTTTGAGCAAGCATCAAAATAACCTAACTGATCTTATGAATGAGGGAAAACCTGAAGACATAAAAATGAAACCCCCCCTCAAACCAGGGAGAGAGAGACTGGAGGGGGAACACACACCCCAGGCAGAACCCGCAAAAGCCCCCTTTGGCTTCCCCCACCCACCCACAGAAACTGCTCCCTCCCCACACACACACACAGACTCTGCTTTCCCCCCCACACACACAGAGAGAGAAAAGAAAAATTACAGATTAAAGCCCCCAAAGGGGTCTTACTGTGGCTGTCTTCTGTTCCATCAGGAGGGGCTGGGAGGCTGGGTAATCCAATATGATTCCATTTGTATCCAATATGAGATCCATATGTATGCATCTCTCAAGGGTGATCCATTCATCCCAATAGGGAAAAGGGGAAATCCCATATCTCGGGGGCCCCTGACCCAATGTTTACAAAACTTGGGTGGTCTCTTATGAAGCCTTGTCTGAAGCTCCGCTGAAAGTTTGGGATCGGCACACCCAAAAATGCGCCCCCTGCAGCCACTGAAAGAGAAAAGGGGGGGAGCCGATATTTCTGCCCCCACTGAACCCATCTTTACAAAACTTGGGTGGTCTCTTAAGAAGGTTTGTCTGAATATCCCCTGAAAGTTTGGGGTTTGTACCCCAAAAAATGCGCCCCCTGCAGCCACGGAAAGGAGCGAATGTGCACAAGCACCCCCGCACACACACACGAAGATTTCCCTCTCTCTCTCTCTCTCACTGGCCGGGCTGCACATCAGCTGATTCCTCCAGTACTCAATCCTGACTGATTGGCTAGAAGAAGACCCAGCTTGGCCACCGATTGGCTGGGGGAGGAGAATGCTGCTTACTGAAGGTTATGCTGCTTACTGACGGCCGAATTTGCCGGATTTATTCGTGAACTCCCGAACTCGCTGAATTCGGCCCCCCTGGTTGCCCGCCATTTTTGAGTTCGGTTCGTCCCGAACTAAAAACCACCGAATCAAGGGAAATTCGGCTGATTTTCAGTTCGGGCCGAACCGAATCAACAGCCCTAATTCTAAGCAACTGATGTCAATTCTTATTTAAAACTAGTAGAAAAACTATCTATGTAAATAGAAATTATGAGAATGATATTGCAGAGAATGAATTGTTCTTGACTTTTATTGCAAAGCCCCAGAGCCCAGTTACTATACTTTTAAACAATTAAACCAATAAAATATGTATTGGTCTATTTTTAAATATAATCACGGTTGTAGTAAGGCTTACCAGATTCCTGCTGAGAGTGGGGAATCCTGTTTCTTGCCACTGCTCCTGCAGCTGGTGGGAGAAAATAATGTTTAAAAAAATAGGTGTTGGCAATGGTGTGATGTCACTTCAGGGGAAAACCTGGAAGCTACCGTAGATTTTCCAGCAATTCCTAGAGAGACATGATGTCACGCCTGGGATTTTCCTGGAAGTGATATCATGGCATCGCCAGTGGCACCCCTTCATGCCCCCCAGACTCTCACCAGTTGCCCGGCTGTGCTTGGCTACCCTAGTTCACGTACAGGGCAGACTATATAAGTATTATAGGCACATTTCACAGTTTTAGAGGACAGCACTGTGTAGTGGTTAGCATGCTGGACTAAGGCTCCGGTTCAAATTCTTGCTCTGACATCAAGTTTGCAAGGCCAGTCGCTCAGTTTAAACTACCTGACAGGATTGTTGCAAGGATAAAAACAGAGGAAAGGGAGAACAAAGTTCTCTGCTCTAAACTCCAGGGCGGAAGGGAAGGGGGGGCAATGCACTAAATAAATAAATAGAAAACCATCTGACAGCTCAAGCAAATGCACATCTGGGATGAATAGGGTTACCAACCTCCAGGTAGTAGCTGGAGATCTCCTGCTATTACAACTGATCTCCAGCCGACAGAGATCAGTTCACCTGGAGAAAATGGCTGCTTTGGCAATTGGACTCTATAGCATTGAAGTCCCTCCCCTCCCCTAACCCCACCCTCCTCAGGCTCTGCCCCAAAAACCTCCCGCTAGTGGCAAAGAGGGACCTGGCAACCCTAGGGAGGAAAGAGTTAAATATTACAATCCCCAGAAACTAAGTTGTGATGACCTCTCACCTCCTAGAAAGGGCGGGGGAGAGCAGCTCTGTTGCTAAAGGACAAGCCCGAAAACAACGGCTCTGACCCCATTATGCTCTTGATCCCTTTACCATCATGAAATCCAGTTCAATCAATTTTGGAAGGTATGGTATGTTCCCCGTTTGCAGTTATAGTGCAGATTGGAATAACAGTTCAGTCCCCGGCACTTGGGATCTTCCCAACTACACTTATTGAAGGATGGCAGACAAAGACTTTCTGGCCGCTGTGAAAACATGTATCGGGTTTCTACAGCAGATATTAAAATAGGCTTTGACCTTTATAAATGATAATGGAGAATTGCTTAAATCTGGAGATAAGACCCTGATGAAGCCTTTTAACAACTGGTGCGCTGGCAAGGCCATACGAATTCCACAGGTCGTTGCTCCACCACTGCTTGCAGAGCAAGAATAACCCAGATGTCCCTGCCAGAAATCTTTCTTGCTGCCAAACAGAATCATCATCTTTTCAAAACATGTTCTCTTTGCAGATCAATCTTGGCTGATCTGCTTTTGAAAGATTTAAGGATTAGTTGAACCCATGAGACATCATCAGATGAGTTGATGATCTAATCATATTCTGTTTGATGGATTAGTGACTGATGGGAAGCCTTAGCGTTAGGGGTGGCTGCAACACAACTCTCCAAGACAAGGTTAGAACATCAGCCTCAGAAGTAGGGTTGCCAGCCTCCAGGTACTGTGGTAAACAAAGGTTAGCGTGCTGCGTTTGGCCAACGCAGAGAATGTTAATAACAGCCAGCGTTGGTCCCTGAAGAAGGCGTTAATCGCTGAAACAGAAAGATCACCGGGCTTCTGTTGAGAACAACTGCACTACTGAATTGCTACTCTCAAGAAGCATATCTGTGGAAGAAAGGGAGGTTGGCACCCCCTTTCATGGACTTACCTATAATACTGTTATTTGTTTGTAACAAGGCATAGTCCTCTCTTTGGTGTTACTTTTAAGGCAATAATTAACAACACATGTTTTTGCCTATACACTATCAGTGGTGGATATGTTATTAAATACCACTACTTTATAATCATTGTGTCTAGCTTGTGAAGTGCTGTTTCTAGTTTGCTGAGCCTTCAGGTACTAGCTGGAGATCTCCTGCTAGTACAACTGACCTCCAGCTGCTAGAGATCGGTTCACCTGGAGAAAATGGCCGCTTTGGCAATTGGACTCTATGGCCTTGAAGTCCCTCCCCTCCCCATACTCTGCCCTCCTCAGGCTCCACCCCAAAAACCTCCCGCTGGTAGCGAGGAGGGACCTGGCAACCCTATACAGAAAAGAGAGAGAGAGTTAATATGCCCTTTGGTTCATTGAGAAGGCAGCTGAGTTGCAGAATAAGAAATTTACATATTTATTTAAGTATTTTTATCCTGCTTGTCTCCCCACTGAGGTCCCGCTGGGTGGTTTACAGAAAACCCCAACAAAAATATAATTTAGACAAAGAAAAAAAGTACAACTGAAAGCCAATTCCTGGTCTGATCCTGGAACCACTCAGTCAGGGCCACAGGCTGTGAGCCACAGGCTACAAGTACAGTTGCCAACTCTGGGTTGGGAATTTCCTGGAGGTTTTGGGGATGGATAAAGTAGTATCAAAGCAAACAGATTTTTTTTTCTGGGGAGAGCTTGTCTCCTCTCTCATAATACTACAATGCGGGGTCATCTGCTGAAGCTGGAGGGTGACAGATTCAAAACTGATAGAAGGAAATATTTCTTCACACAACACATAGTTAAATTGTGGAACACCCTGCCCCAGGATGTGGTGATGGCTGCCAACTTGGAAGGCTTTGAGAGGGGAGTGGACATGTTCATGGAGGACAGGGCTATTCATGGCTACTAGTCAAAATGGATACTAGTCATGATGCATACCTATTATCTGCAAGATCAGATGAGCATGCCTATTATATTAGGTGGTTTGGAACACAGGCAGGACAATGCTGCTGCAGTCATCTTGCTTGTGGGCTTCCTAGAGACACCTGGTTGGCCACTGTGTAAACAGACTGCTTGACTTGATGGACCTTGGTCTGATCCAGCATGGCCTTTCTTATGTTCTTACGTTGGCCAATAGTAGACTTTGTTCACCTCATAATCCTTTGTATCCCTCTGAAACTTTTAAAATTGTGATTTCCTGAAGTTCAGTAAATTGTTTTTGTATTTCTTTATCTAAAATACACATTTTGTCTGAGAACTCCTTCTCTCCCATACTTGTTTTGATGTGATCTTTCAATTTTTTAAAATTTCTTGTTCTGTTTTAGAGCTTTCTACCATAGCTGTCTCCATCAATAAGGCCATCAGGTCCACTGGACTCTTGTTTAAGGCAGCGAACCAACAGTCCTTAAATTTTTCATTATGGGGAAACATCCCTGAGGTCTTTTTCATACAAAGGCCCCTAGGTATAATCTTGTTTCTACAGTAATCCCTTAATGTCCCTGGGGGTGGAGCCTGGAGAGGATCTCCCTTGGCAGCCAAAGAGATGTTCCAACTTTCCTCCCCCTTTGCCTGTAAAAGGGAGATCCATAGATGGAACGCTTTGCCAAATCAGGGCCAGTTCCAGGACGTGATCAGCCTCCCCTTCTGCCCACTACCAAGACCCCACCCCCTTTCTGCCCTCAACCATGGACCCCACATCTGTCTGTGCATCTTTTCCCTGCCTGCTCATGACCCCCCGGCCCTGCCATCTCCCATGCTCACTGCCACCCACATGCCATTTCCTCAGTGACACTGGGCAAAGTGTGTGGCTGGGAGTACCACGGCTGTGTGACCATAAGGGGCCCTGCTTGCACCACACACACTCATCCCTGGGGGGGGGGGCAACCCAGGTAGCCAGGAGCGTAGGAGGTGGAACGTTGGCAAGTGAGTGGGCAAGGGTGTACAGGCGGGGGTCAGTTTCAGTGGGCCCTGCCAGAATCCCTGGGTCCTGGCAGATGCCCCACCTCCAGGTATGCTGATGCCAGCCCTGGCCCAGTGTACCATCCAGAGAAGTGCATGCAAAGCATTTTGAGCACCCAAGAGAAGCCTCATTAGACTCACAGTTATCGCAAAGGCTTTCCTGCACGATCAGAAAAAGCAAGTCCAGCCGCATTTTAGTCCTAGATGTCAGTACATATCTAAAGTATCTGTTGTGTCATATGATATATCCAGGTTCCACGTATTGGTTGGAAAAGGGGTAGCCCTGCTCCAGAGGAGCTCCCATTTCTTTAATAAAAACAACATAGAAAGGGAGATGTTAGGGTTGCCGGCTCCGGGTTGGGAAATACCTGGAGATTTTTGGAGTGGAGCCTGAGGAGGGCGGGGTTTGGGGAGGGGAAGGATTTCAATGCCATAGAGTCCAATTGGCAAAGCAGCCATTTTCTCCAGGGGATCTGATCTCTGTCACCTGGTTACCAGTTATAATAGCGGGAGATCTCCAGCCACCACCTAGAGGCTGGCAACCCTACTCACTAATGATGTCACAGACACATTACGTGTTTACAAATATACCTCGGGGGGGGGGGAAATCCCTACACATTTTGCCCTTGGGCGAACCCTGTTAGTGAGGAACTGACATCACTATCACATCAATTCTCTTTCCTATTCGTTTTTCTAATTTTTGTAGGGAATTTTTATTCTGAGTGATAAAAAAAATCTTTTTACCTATTTTGCCCCATTGGCCTTGGCCTTATTTCCCCCCCCCCCTTGTTACTGGAGTGGCCTTTTTATTTCTTTTTACACATACACCTGACAATGGGTCCTTTAAGTGGTGTGTGGGGTCTTACATTTTTGCCCGCGACAAAATAGCGCAACTGGAGTGCTGAGAAAACACAAAATTCCTACAAAATAAGAGCTGCCCTGAGGGAAAGACATCTAGTCCTTTTGCAACAAAGAAGTAAAAACTGTACATGTGGGGGTTTTTTTTGGGGGGGGGATCTGGAATGGTACAATGAATCTAGCTTAAGGCTGTAAATAAACCCTGTGGGAGCACACAAACATCAGCCTTGGTTTGGATTCCAAACAAATACATTTTTTCTTTACCTAAATATAATTGTGTGAGAAACAGAGCTGGCATTCCATTCCCATGCCCCCTTTTATATTGGTCCATGATCATGTGAGGTTTGAACTAAATTAAAAAGGATCAAGGGCCATCTTAGACATAGACACAGTTAAAGTTAGCCAGTGGGCAGAAACTACACGGTGACTTACTGCGCTGCGTACTCTGTCTGGTTAGACTATTGGCATCTTCTTCTCATGGAACCATCGTGCTGACAAACCTCTAGAGAAGCCTGCGGAGGTGGCCATCTGAAATTTGAGAAACAGACTCCAGCTCTTGGTTCTTGCTTTGGAGCATGCATCTCTGTAAACCGGCTTGTACAGATATCCCACCACCCAAAACAAGCGTACAGAAGTCCAACGAAGCATCTTTAAAGTTTAAGCAACAAAGTATGGTTCCTCAGATTAGCTCTCCAGTAAAGTGCTGGCTTGAGGGATTAAGCAACCAACCTGAACAGAAGCTACTGGAGAAGTTTTTGGTCACACATGGACTCTCAATACAGCAAACCGTCAAAGCTGCCTCGGGAATGAGATACAGGTACCTTCCAATACGCCTGCAAAGGCTGTCTGTACAAAAGCTTGTGCAAGACTAAATTGGTGAGATGACTTCACTTGGATTCTAGCTGCTCAGTGATCCTTCCTGTCTTATTTGTCTATACTTATTTGAGGCAGTTTGCCATTTATTGGGTCAAAACTCATCTCAGGAGTCTGAATTTACAGACATGTTTATTCTCCAGGGTCGTAGAATTCTGACCTCATAAATCCAAATATTGATTGGGTAAATTTACCCAATCTCATTTGATCATTCATGCCAGTTGCATAGTTTGGTGTGTGTGTGTGAGTGTGAGAGAGTTTTTTTTTTCCCTTCAAAGAATGCCATATCTTTCCCATGGCCTGAGAAGAATGTTGCAACTTGTACAACTCTTTGAGAAGGGAGGGAATAGGATGAGGGTTGTAGAAGAGTCTCCGATCTTTGGGAAAGTTCTGTTATGGAGATGACTACATGTCTCACCAAAGGCACGTGGTATTGACATTTAGCAATAGCTGTATTACTAAATTTCTGTACTGTTTTTCATCCTTAATTCATGAGGACTTACTTTTTAACAGGAATCTGGGGATTTTATAATACCAGGATATACGTATAAATACATATACAAATGTATGCTTCTTACATTTGCCCACTGATCTACTGAGCGTTATATCTTGTCCTCTGCACATTAAGCCCTGATGCTTATGACTCACATTGACTTCATCGGCTCTGACACAAGTTAAAATAGATGAATGCATGACAGCCACATGGTGAAATCAACCTAGATTGGCTTTTGGCAATCAGCTGCAACTGCCATTGTCTCTTAGTATCTGTTTCTCACATTTTCATCATGCCCTTCCTTCAAGGATTCTTCCTGTTTTGCTCTCACGACAATCCTCCGTGAGCTAGGTTAGGCTGAGAGAAAGTGAGAAAGATCACCCAGTGAGCTTTATGAACAAGTGAGGATTTGAATCTCTGGGCCAACCCAGACGATACCCAAGTCTACCACAAGGACACCATGGTTTTATAGAGTGTGGATTTGTACTTTTCAAAATGCCACAGTTGGCCAATCCTGCTGGGGACTATGGTGTGTGAGGATGAGGCTGCCACCCCACCAGGTGTGCTGAGTTCAAGAACCAAAATAGCAGTCCAGCTCTTGAAATGTGTGTGTGTGTGTGAGAGAGAGAGGAGATCCTCACCTCCCTGCACTGTGGTCCCCAGCAGGATCATTTCCCTGCAGCATTTTGAAAAACACCAGTCCAGGCTCTAAAACAGTGCAACATCGCCATAGTAGCCTTGGAGGCATGGTATTATCTAGTTTGCCCCTTTGTGTCTCTTGTTAAATTCCATCTCTCTAAGCACTGTGCTATACGTCCCAGTGGTGTTAAAGACCTTAGCCTGAGACCCTGGACAGCGGCTGCCTGTTTGAGTAGATAATACTGACCTTGATGGACAGATGGTCTGATTCAGCAGAGGGCAGCTTCTTGTATTCACTATGTGTGTGTGTTAAGTGCCGTCAAGTCGTTTTTGACTCATGGCGACCCTATGAATGAAAGTCCTCCAAAATGTCCTATCTTTGACAGCCTTGCTCAGATCTTGCAAATTGAGGGCCGCGGCTTCCTTTATTGAGTCAGTCCATCTCTGGTTGGGTCTTCCTCTTTTCCTGCTGCCTTCAACTTTTCCTAGCATGACTGTCTTTTCCAGTATAGTATTCACTATACTGGATCCCAAAGCACAAAGATATTGAAGCACAAGAGAGAAAGTCAGATCAGTGCAGTGCTGCTGTATTGTTTCTCATTGAGTACTTTTGGATACAGTGGACCAAATTGGCCTTGTTTGATGCATCAAGGCAATTCTTATGGCTTAGTGGTACTTAAAGCCTACAGTGCTTGGAAAGGGCTATAGCTCATGGGTAGAGGGTTTGTCTGGCATGCAAAAGGTTCCAGGTTCAATCCCTGGCATCTTCAGTTAAAAGGATCAGGTAGAGAGTAATGTGAAAACCTCTTATATATTGGAGAGCCACTGCCAGGCTAGACAGACAATACTGACTTAGATGGATGAATAGTATGATTCAGTATAAGGCAGCTTCATATATTCAGCTATGTAGACCAGATCATGGGATTCTCCCACCTGATCCTTCACAGGCAATGGGGCATATGTGCACATCAATTTCCTTTTCAGTGCCTTTGGTCCAACTGTCCCACAGGTTTCCCCCCCTCACTTTGCTCATGAAAATAAAATATGAGAATAATGAATAATTTCACCTTTAAGGGTGCATTCAATAATTTCATGTTCATCAGCCACAAACACATCTCGTAACTTTCTTAAATATGAATTCAAAGGAACATGTAAGGATGTGGATTATATAGTTGCTAACTCTGTGTTGGTGTTGGAGGAGAGTGTTACGGATTCTGTGGACTGCCCAAAAAAACCAAAAACAAATCAGTAGGTTATAGATCAAATCAAGCCTGAACTGACCCTAGAAGCTAAAATGACTAAACTGAGGCTGTCGTATTTTGGTCACGTCATGAGACGACAAGGGTCACTGGAAAAGACAGTCATGCTAGGAAAAGTTGAGGGCAGCAGGAAAAGAGGAAGACCCAACAAGAGATGGATTGACTCAATAAAGGAAGCCACAGCCTTCATTGGTTCTTGTGGGTTATCCGGGCTGTGTAACCATGGTCTTGGTATTTTCTTTCCTGACGTTTCGCCAGCAGCTGTGGCAGGCATCTTCAGAGGAGTAACACTGAAGGACAGTGTCTCTCAGTGTCAAGTGTGTAGGAAGAGTAATATATAGTCAGAAAGCCTTCAATTTGCAAGATCTGAGCAAGGCTGTCAAAGATAGGACATTTTGGAGGACTTTCATTCATAGGGTGCCATGTCAGAAGCAACTTGATGGCACTTAACACACACACACAACTCTGTGTTGCAAAATGCCTGGAGATTTGGGGGCGGAACCTGGGGAGGGACCTCAGCCAGGGTATAATGCCACAGAGTCCACCCTCAAAAGCTGCCACTTCCTCCAGGGAAACTGATCTCTATAGCCTGGAGATCAGTTGTATCTGTTGTAATTGTGGGAGCTCGCTAGGTCCCACCTGTAAGTTGGCAACTACTGTGCAAGTAGTTGGAAAGTTCAAATTTTCTATGCATTTTTGTATTTTATGTATGTAGCCCCCTGCTCCAGGCATTTGTGGAAGCCATGAAACTGCATAACAACCCTGAAAGGTGGGGAAGGCTAACTATAACTGGCTGCCTATGTTTGAATTTCATCATCTTTACATGAAATCAAGCTGTAAAATTGTAGAATACAAGCAAAGTTGGAGGAATGACTGTTAGCACGAGTTCATTTTCAGATATTTGCCAGTAAACTGAATTACAACAGCATTTATTAATATTACACAAAGGGGAAAAAAAGAATCGTCGTAGAAATAAACCAGCTTATGAGTATTTAATGAGTGTTCCTTATTAACAATTCATTATTTTCCATACTAAATTAAGTAGCCTGTAATAACACATGGATTTTCTTACCACCCTTTACCTATGAAATAAACGTTCTTTTCGGTGTGAAAATTTCATCAATGGATGCAACAGAAGAACAAGCACACACTTAAGCAAGCAAACTTCCAAACTCAGCAGGAGCCTAGCAAGGAAAGTTCAGTTAAGTGGCAATCAATAAAGAATGGCAGCTTTAACAAAACAGCAAAAGTAAAATCCATTGTCAAAATGGTTGAATTTCCCCCATTCAGATTAAGAAGTCGGAGGAATGTATTACTTTCCCTTGCAAGTTATTTTGTTCCTGCGTAGCCTGTAATGAAGAAAACAGAGATGCTAACCATTCCCCCGTCCATCCCCATTAATCTACAACTCTCAGCTCCCTTGGTTGCTTTTCTTCCATTGATGCAGCTCAACTAAAATCGTGCATCTCCTGATGCATAACTGTGTTTGTTTAACATTGGGGCTCGCCACTTATCCACAGCCAGTGAAACAAATGCACAGTTATGCTTCAGAAGAGCATGGCTTTTGTCATTTATGTGGGCATACTGGATCGTGAGCTGGCGGCAGGCGATGCTCAATCAAGCTCCAATTACCAGCAGTGAAAACAGGCACAATCTTTTTCCAGCATCTACACAGTGCTGGGTATTGTTCTGTAGATTTTGCTCTTCAGCCTTTCATCCTGCCATCATTCATATCTAGGGTTGCCAGGTCCCTCTTCGCAACCGGCGGGAGATTTTTGGGGGCGGAGCCTGAAGAGGGCAGGGTTTGGGGAGGGACTTCAATGCCATAGAGTTCAATTGCCATAACGGCCATTTTTCTCCAGGTGATCTGATCTCTATCGGCTGGAGATCAGTTGAATTAGCAGGAGATCTTCTGCTACTACCTGGCAGTTGGCAACCCTATTCATATCAGATGTGTCATTTAGTTCTGACAGAGATCAAGAGTAGATTTTGATAGAGCGAGAAAGCCACACTCCCTCCAGATTGTCTTCTGTGTCTTCTGAAGGCAAGAGTTTTTTAGGCAGGGAAGCTCAGGCCCCTCCTGGTCTGGGTCTTGATTGGGCCATACTGCCCACATTGGTTTACTGCTTCCCTGAAGTGCCCTCCAAGTAGTTTACAATGCAATAAAATTAGAAATCAGAACCAAACAAAACAAACCAGAGGCTCTTGATCATCACTCCATCTGCAGGATTCCAAAAAGTCCTCAGTCCAACAATTTTCACTTGTGTCCTTTCAGTGCTCACTGGCCTGTTCCTAGGGTTGCCAACTCTGGGTTGAGAAATTTCTGGAGATTTTAGAGGTGGAGTCTGAGGAGGAGGAGTCTGTAGACGACTGGGTAAGGCAATGGCAAACCACCCCGTAAACATAGTCTGCCTAGTAAATGTTATGATGTGATGTCACCCCTGGTGCTTGTACAGGGGACTACTTTTACCTTTTTAGTATGAGAAGGGCAGGGTTTGAGGAAGGGGGGGACACCTCTGCAGAGTATAATGCCATCTGCATGAATTTCCCAACTTGCAATTAGCAACCCTAATACTTAACCTTTGTAATGCCATCCCCCTTAAGGCTTGCCTGGCACCTACTTTGCTGTCCTAGGCATTAGGCCAAAATATTTGTTTTTATCCAGGATTTTAATTAGTGGTTCCATATTTTTTTACCTTTTTATTATATGCTACTAGCCTGATAACTGTTTTATGAATACCTAGGGTTTCCAGGTCCCTCTTCACCACCGGAAGGAGATTTTGGGGGTGGAGCCTGAGGAGGGTGGGGTTTGGGGAGGGGAGGGACTTCAATGCCATAAAGTCCAATGGCCAAAGCGGTCATTTTTCCAGGTGAATTGATCTCTATCGGCTGTAGATCAGTTGTAATAGCAGGAGATCGTCTGCTATTACCTGGAGGTTGGCAACCCTAGGAATACCCTTTTAGGCTGCTGAATGTTTTCAGTGCTGTTTTTAATCCCCCTAGTTTGTCTGTATTACTTGTTTTTCATAATGTTTATGGTTTAAATAATAGTATTGTACTATTTTTACTTTCTTTGTACTCAATAGGGCGAGTGAGGGTGGGGGGGAATGATGTCCTTAGATGCTGCAATGTCACTTCCGGCTGCATAACTGGAAGTGACATCACTGCCTCGTGGGATGCTCTAGGATTCTCCCTGAAATTCTATGTTTTCAACCATAGACTTTCCAGAAAATTCTACAGGGTCCTGAAATATGGAGACATTTCCAGTTATGCAGCCAGAAGTGATGTTGTTGATATTGTGGTGAAGCAGGACAATGTTTGCATAAGTCTCTCCCTGCCCCAGTCTCCCAGAGGTTGCCCTATCTATGCAGAGGCAGCACAAACATTTTCTAAATAAATAAATACATTTGTGTCATATAAATGCTAATATCTTGGGCAGAGAGAGACACTTTTTTCACTAACTGAAACAACCAGCTGCATAATCAACATAGCTACTGAAAATATGCAGGCAAATACCTGCAGCAACTTCCCCTGGAAGAAAATAATGTATTTTATTCTTGATAGGAAATGCTTTTAAGGGAACTTTTCTAAGCAGATACAGCATCTTAGCCAGTGGTCACTCTTGAAGGGATAGTTGCCGAATACTGTTTCAAGCTCCTGGATTGCTTTGCTGACTTGCTTTAATACTGATAATTCTTATGTTGTTTTTTAGGATTGTATTGTATTAGTTTTACTTTGAACCACATCAAAGGTGAGTAACTGGGGAGGAAAATTTAAAAAACAGCCTCTCCTCAGAGCACTGGCCTTGATCCAAATCACCTCCCTGCAGCTTTTAGTCTTAAAAAAAAAAAAAAAACCCACAGGGGATCACAATTAAAAGATCTCCCAGGTCACATTTTGTTGGGCCCTTTAAAAAGTCTTAGCTTGACTTTTCTGTATCCAGACCCCAGGCTTCAAGAGCCCTTTTCCCAACACTTCACCGCAAATAAAACACAGCCGCCAGTCCTTTCGCCTGTAAGTG
This sequence comes from Euleptes europaea, assembly GCF_029931775.1. Classification (NCBI taxonomy): domain Eukaryota; kingdom Metazoa; phylum Chordata; class Lepidosauria; order Squamata; family Sphaerodactylidae; genus Euleptes; species Euleptes europaea. The sequence continues at coordinate 27,799,528 of NC_079316.1, read as the reverse complement.
TCTCAGTAGGACCATTTAAGTGAAATAGTATGCTTTAAAACTGGCTTTCACCATGGCAAATGCCCCTTCCTTCCCGGACAAAACAGTACCAAAATGCATATTGTTTTTATCCTTTTGACTAATTAAGCTAATTAAACGAAGGGTTATGCCTTGGTCAGCTAGCAGTGCTATATGAAGAACAGACTTTCTTGTACCCGGTAATTGCTTTATTAAGACAGTAAACTTCATAATCACCCATACAGTGACAAAACAGTATAGTGTTAAGCTGTAATTATCAAATATTTTATCATAAAAAGGCAGCTGTAAAGGATTTGTTCATTAGCACAGTGATGCTAATTCTGGCATGAGGATCCAGACCCAGGCACAGACAGAGCAACAGATGTTGGTTGTGTTGCACCAGAAGCTGTTTCTTCTTCTGAATATGGCCTAACTGCACTCCTTAAGGGTAACTGTGAGTTACAAGGTCACAGATGTGCCACAGGGTAGAACAAAGGAGATGCATCCAGGTCAGCGGACCCTTTCAGGGAGGTTGTATTGTCTCCATGGTAGTGACTGAAGCAGAGGGAGCCTGTACAAACGCAGGTCCATAGGAAATCTGCTTCAGACACACACTAAGCTTGCCCTAGGCCATGGGTAAACATTAATTTAGCTACCCTGAGGAATAGGGTTGCCAAGTCCCTCTTCGCCACCGGCGAGAGGTTTTTGGGGCGGAGCCTGAGGAGCCCAGCCAATTGGGTTTGCCAACTTCTTGCTTTTACAACTGATCTCCAGATTAAAGAGGCCAGTTCCCCTGGAGAACATGGCTACTTTAGAGGGTGGTCTCTATGGAATTTAGGGTTGCCAGGTCCCTCTTCACCACCAGTGGGAGGTTTTTGAGGGAGAGCCCCAATTGCCAAAGTGGCCATTTTCTCCAGGTGAATTATCTATATCGGCTGGAGATCAGTTGTAATAGTAGGATATCTCCAGCTAGTACCTGGAGGATGGCAACCCTACTGAGGAAGAAAACTTGATGTCTTATTCCAGGGATTTCCAACCTTTTTGAGCCTATGAGAACCTATGGAATTCTGAAACAGGATGGTGGGCACAGCCACAAAATGGCTGCCGTGGGAAGTGGAGCCAACCACAAATATGGCCACTGCAGCAGGCAGAGCCACACCCAGAGGAAGCCCAAGTGCAGGGGATAAGAGCATACACTGCAAAAGCGGAATGTGAGAGAGAATAAAAACAACACTGGTGGAGTGGTGGAATCAAACCTGGTTCTCCAGATTAGAGTCCACCACTCCAAACTACCACTTAACCATTACACCACGCTAGTTACACCATGGAGGCCTCTGTCCTCTTGTGTCCTCAAAACAATTCACAGAGAGACACATTAGCTACCCTTTAATAGGAAGTTTGGGAGGGAAGGCGGCATGGTCTAGCCCCATCTCATCAGATCTCGGAAGCTAAGCAGCGTCTGTTCTTGGAAGGGAGACCTCCAAGGAAGGCTCTGCAAGGAAGGCAATGGCAAACCACCTCTGCTTCTCACTTGCCTTGAAAGCCCTTTGCTGGGGTCGCCATAAGTCGGCTGCAACTTGACACCACTTTACATACGCACAATGGGAAGTTTAAGTACAATGTTCATACTGTACATGGCCTTCTAGGTCAGGTCTCAGGAGGCAAATCATTCTATAGGGCCATGACTCAAAAGGCCCTGACTGAAATCAATTTCACCCTTTGAAGAGAGTGTACACCAAGGGTCCCCAAAGTGCTGCCCATGGGCACCATGGTACCCACTGACACCTTTTCTGGTGCTTGCCAAGTGTTTTTAGGAATTGGATGAAGCCAGGTAGGGCTTTTGTGGTTTATTTCAATTATATAGAACATGCTTACCATGAACAGGGCAAAATCCCCTTTTCCCTTTTCCACACAACAGTAATTATTGGTTTATTTTATCACCTGTTCTCTGTACTAAATATAATGGATGCATCCAGGTTTCTCAGTGGCAGTATTCTTGTTTCCTGAAATGATTTTAATTTGTCTAGCTGGTCCATTTTATTCTTCTACTCCCCAATGTAAGTATGGAAGATATTGCCTTATTCAATATGGTTGACATCAACAGCCTTAAATTCATTCCTAGAATGATGGTCTTGTCTCTGCATGGAAGGATGTATGTAATAAATTCCATGTTTATTGGGGAATACATTGATACAAATCAATTATATTTTGGGTGTTCTTATCTTACTATACCTGACTCTAATACAGAGCAATATGTAGGTTTTAAAAAATAAGACAAATGGATAGGTAACACAGACTGAAGGTATCAGTAAATTAAGTTTTCTGATTAGATTTCACTAGGAGGAGCTCTTTGCAGCTGTGTGCACTGAACCTGAGCAACAGCAGTGAAAGCCAAACTCTGTGTAGAAAGGGTCTGTGAGAATTTCTAAGGCAGAGAAGGGCCTTTGTCTTTAGAATGCTAAGGGCAGTCGATGGTGTCAGATGAACCCAGGCTGAGGTCCAAACATTTTAGCTGTGCTTCCCCTCTATAGCATTGGTAGCAAATAGGGTGATCAACCTCCAGGTTGTGGCTGGAGATCTCCAACTATTACATCTGCTCACCAGGCAACAGTAGGGTTGCCAGCCTCCAGGTGTTAGTACAATAATACAAAATGTGTATATTGTGTTTCAAAACATTTCAACAAGTACAATGGACTACAACAAGTGACAATAAACGATAGGTACAAAATATACAAAACGTGTTTGATGCAGTCTATGAATAGTACAGTCTATAAATAGTAGAATCTTCTTAGTATATAGAAAAGTATTTTAAAAAGTCCATCAGGTACATGTATACCATCATGCTTAATGAAGATTTTGTGATCATTTATACATGTACCTGATGGACTTTTTAAAATACTTTTCTATATACTAAGAAGATTCTACTATTTATAGACTGTACTATTCATAGACTGCATCAAACACGTTTTGTATATTTTGTACCTATCGTTTATTGTCACTTGTTGTAGTCCATTGTGCTTGTTGAAATGTTTTGAAACACAAGTCCATTGTACTTGTTGAAATGTTTTGAAACACAATATACACATTTTGTATTATTGTACTGATTTCTTCCCGTGCCAATTTCCAAACCTGACGGTATTAGCACGGAGGTGCTCTTTTCTTGTTTAGCCTCCAGGTGTTAGCTGGAGATCTCCTGCTATTACAACTGATCTCCATATGGCACTTTGGCATCGAAGTCCCTCCTCAAACCCCCCTCTCCTCAGGCTCCGCCCCAAAAACCTCCTGCCGGTGGTGAAGAGGGACCTGGCAACCCTAGCCAACAGAGATCAATTCACCTGGAGAAAATAGCCGCTTTGAAAGATGGACTCTCTGCCATACCATTGAAGTCCTCCCCTCCCCAAACCCCACTCTCCTCAGGCTCCACCCTATATCACTGTATAGATCCATAACAAGTCCAAACCACAATTTGGATTGTATTTCCCAACCTGGAGCTGGCAACCCTAGTAGCAAATGTTAGGCACAAACCTGAGGCCCAACATTAGGGTTGCCAACTGCCAGGTAGTAGCAGGAGATCTCCTGCTAATTCAACCGATCTCCAGCCGATAGAGATCAGATCACCTGGAGAAAAAATGGCCGCTTTGGCAATTGGACTCTTTGGCATTGAAGTCCCTCCCCTCCCCAAACCCTGCCCTCTTCAGGCTCCGCCCCCAAAATCTCCCGCCGGTTGCGAAGAGGGACCTGGCAACCCTACCCAGCATGGGGGCAGATGTTCTCCAGAGTCCTCCCACCCTCAGTCATCCATGTATGCCTGCCCTCAACTATTCTGATGCCACTGTTGGTATTTCTTGTATGACTGACTGAGATAGTGCTGGTGGCAGGGGAAGCTGGTGCTTTTGTTAGAGCTTCTACTGCACTTGGGTGGCTTAAAATCTTTCCGCAGCTAATGTAATAGTAAAAAAATCATCAAGGCAAGAAGTAATTTTTGGCACTGAACACTATTGTGAGGTAATCGCTCTATAGTTTTCTTCTTAATCATGTTTAATATAACTTGCTCAGCCACTTGGACTTTTATAAAATGGAATCTATCTGAAAGATGAACTGTCCCCTTGAGAATGGGAGTGCTGCTTTCAATATGTTTTGATACCGAGCGGGGGAGGGACAGTCAAATCCAGCTTAGATAAAACAGCTGCAAATCTTTTGGAAGTGACAGAACTTAATTGAACAGCAATATTATTGGAGGTATTAGGTTTTAGGCTGACAAGGATCAGAGCAAGTTAAGAAACACTGTCACTTAAAGCTGATTTTGGTTTAAATAAGCAGACGCCCCTGAATGCACATTCTTCTTTCTACTCAAAACTGGCTAATTTCAGTTTATATTAGTTTGCTAGCAAAGAGAATGAAACAGAATTTCGGAACAACTGGGCCAATCAGAGAGCTAGAGCTAACTTCGATCTAGTCAAGATGTTTGTTTATCTTAAGATCCTGAGCTTAATAACTGGCTGTATATCAAAAATAATTTTTACAGAGATAAATTAACATGTTCATGTATCTAACAAACCTAGGAAAGATGCAGAAATTGAGCTGTGACAATGCTGACTAATGTTTAAACAGCAGGAAGGGGGCTGTTGAGTTAGAAAATAAAATTCAGGCTAGATCCTACCAACTCTTCTGCTAGCACTAGAGGAAGGCTCTTCAACCTCTGAAAAATGTATGCTATGGATTATGGTTAGGGTTGCCAGCTCTGGGTTGGGAAATACCTGGAGATTTTGGGGGTGGAGCCTGAGGAAGGTGGGATTTGGAGAGGGGGGGGGACTTCAATGCCATAGAGTCCAATTGCCCAGGCGGTCATTTTCTCCAGGTGAACTGATCTCTTATCTGAAGATCAGTTGTAATAGCACCACCTGGAGGCTGGCAACCCTATGGGACCCATGCAACAAGAAACCCTCCTCATGTGTGATTGGGGTGCCATGTAGAGGGGAATCTGGGAATATGGCTTCTTCTGGTGCCAAGAAAAAAAAGGTGGTTATATCACACTCCTGGTGTGTTGTGTGCAGACAATCATTAACCAGGCAGAGCGGAATAGTCTTTACAAGGAAAAAGCAGAAACAGAGGTCTAGCTTTGTGCTGCAGCACTTTAGAATTGCTTCTCTGTTGGGAGTTTAGTGTGTTATTATCTTATTATGATTTTATTGTTTTATTGAGTTGTATAGAGGATTTTAATATATTAACTTTTGATACGGTTTATATGCTGTAAGCTTCCTTTAGAGACTCACTACGCCGAACATTTGATATTTGGAACAGCCACCAGAAAGCAAATTTTAAGCTAATGAGGGGGATATCATATTTAGCATGCATGAATAATAAATATGAACTAAATTAATAATAGTGTTTTAACTGACTGGTACTCAATAATCTAGTTTTGCTGGTTGAATTAGGTTACAAAAATTCAGGAAAATATCTAGCAAGAAACTCCAACTGGAAAATTATAAACGTACAGAACTACACTATAAGGCTGTGGCTGAAGATCTCCCATTATTACATCTGTTTTCCATGCAACAGAGATCAGTTCACCTGGAGAAAATGGCTGCTTTGAAAGATGAACTCTATGGAATTATACTCTGGTGAAGTCCCTCGCTTCCCCAAACCCCACCCTCCCCAGGCTCCACCCACAAATCTCCAGGAATTTTCCAACCAGAGTTGGCAACCGTATCTGAGTGTGGAGAAAAAAATGCATGTAACTGCCATATCTGAAGTGAACACACGCATGAACACATGAAGCTGCCTTAAATGGAATCAGACCATTGGTAGTATGCAACTACACACAAACAAGTAGCTGACCAAATTTCTCTCATAATATCAAATTGATAAGCCTCTTAAAAGACTGAGACCAGAGAAAAAACATGGTAGTCATGATAGTGACATGATTCATTTTAGAAGATGTGCTAGGTAAAGGGACAGTATGGACACTGAACTGGATAATATTATCTAGTGCTGAGGTAGGGCAAGAAGGCCCATAAACAATGGGCTGGATCCAGCAGTGTTCCTGCAGATCAAGGACTAGGGTTGCCAAACTCCAGGTGGGGCCTGGAGATCTCCCAGAATTACAACTGATCTCCCGACTTCAGAGATCAGTTCCCCTGGAGAAAGTGGCTGCTTTGGAGAGTAGACTCTATGGCATTATACCCCTCTGAGGTCCCTCCCCTCCCTAAACTCCGCCCTCTGCAGGCTCCACCCCAAATCTCCAGGAAGTTCCTAACCTGGAGTTGGCAACCCTACCCTACTCAGGACTTTCTCATCCTTTCTGCATGTCCCCTTTCCCCCAGGAGCACAAGCAGTACACTAGATCCAGCCCAGTGTCTGTTCCCATGTAAACAAAATGCAGCATAACGCCAGGGGCTGGAGGGACAAACGGAAATCAGGCAAAAACACAGAAAAGATCTGCAGGTCTTGTGTTCATGTATCAGTAGGGTTGCCAACCTCCAGGTACTAGCTGGAGATCTGCAATTACAACTAGGGTTGCCAGCCTCCAGGTACTAGCTGGAGATCTCCTGCTATTACAACTGATCTCCAGCCGATAGAGATCAGTTCACCTGGAGAAAAATGGCCGCTTTGGTAACTGGACTCTATCTATGGCACTGAAGTCCCTCCCCTCCCCAAACCCCACCCTCCCCAGACTCCACCCAAAAAACGTCCCGCCAGTGACAAAGAGGGACCTGGCAACTCTATGTATCAGTGGATTCAACCCTCTGCTTTTAATTAATTTTTTTTAAAAAAACTTTTACATTCTCCCCATAAAGAGGCCTAATAAATAGATAAGCCTTGTTGTGGTTTTATTTCTTGTTCTCCACCAATTTACTGTTATCCTCAAGCAAACAAGACCTAAGGAACTGACACAATTTGCATAACGCAGAAGCTATTTTTGAACTTCCTCTTGCGCCACTGTAATGGCTCTCTACACAATGCTGAGAGAGGTTGTCTCAGAATTAGAGAGAAACTAATCGAGAAAACAAAACTGTGTGGCACATATGTGGAGTGTCTAAAAAGAGGTGTGCATATCTGGATTTTAAAAAACGAAATCCACATTATTTGGCAGAGGGGGAGCTGGGCAAAGGAGCACCCATTTTGATGAAAAGAAAAGCATTGGTTCTTTGAGTAGGCTTATAAGTTCAAGGCTCTTTTACGGAACACAGAGATTTCTCTTTGCAGTTCCCCACTCATGCAGCTTGACAATGTGATAACTATGGGAACAAAGTGTTTAGCTGCGGGAAGCAAAGGTTATGATTAATATTTGGTAGCTTGTGAAATGAAACCAGAGGTGTAGAAAAAAAATGCAAAAAACAACGAAACCAACCTTCTGTTATATCTGCTGATACACTCTGTACCGCTGTGATAGGGTTGCCAGGTCCCTCTTCACTACCGGCGGGAGGTTTTTGGGGCGGAACCTGAGAAGGGTTTGGGGATGGGAGGGACCTCAATGCCATAGAGTCCAGAGAACCAGAGTGATGTAGTGGTTAAGAGCGGTGGTTTGGAGCGGTGGACTCTAATCTGGAGATCCTGGTTTGATTCCCCACTCCTCCACATGAGCGGCGGATGCTAATCTGGTGAACCAGGTTGGTTTCCCCACTCCTCCACATGAAGCCAGCTGGATGACCTTGGGCTAGTCACAGCTCTCTTAGAGCTCTCTCAGCCCCACCTACCTCACAGGGTGTTTGTTGTGGGGAGGGGAAAGGAAGGTGATTGTAAGCCGGTTTGATTCTCCCTTAAGAGGTAGAGAAAGTCAGCATATAAAAATTAACTCTTCTTCTTCCAATTGCCAAAGTGGCCACTGGCCATTTTCTCCAGATGAACTGATCTGTATCTACTGGAGATCAGTTGTAATAGCAGGAGATCTCCAGCTAGTACCTGGAGGTTGGCAGCCCTACGCTGTGATAATATTTTGGTGGGATCCAGCTGACCCACTGGCAAGGGAAGAGGGCAAATTTTACTCTCTATTCTTTACTTTTTTAAAATATCGAAATAAATGTTAGGCTACCAATTGGTTACTGGTCTATCCATGAAAAGCCCCCTAAACAGCCTCATTCCAGGATAGCAAGAGAACCAGCTGCTACCATATGAATCTAACTGCAGTTAAGATCTTCCTCTGTGGCCCTTTTCCAGGAGAGGTTACAGCTGAGCTGTGGAGAAGGCATGCAGAACGTTCCAGGTTCAATCTCTGGCATCTTGGTGTAAAAAGGATCAGGTAGTAGGTGATGTGAAAGACCTCTGGCTAAGACCTTGGAGACGGCCGCCAGTCTGAGCAGACAACAGTGACCTCAATGGACCAAGGGTCTGATTCAGTATAAGGCGGGTTCAAGGGTTCACTTCCATTGGCTGTGTAAAGGGGAGAGTTTAAAAGGTTCCCTGGAAGACAAATTGTGAGGCACATTGTTCCCCTCACAACGGAATAATTCATTGGCTGCATCCATATATTGTGAGATTTTTAGCTGTCATTGTGCTGTAGTGATCCTATGGAACTGGATTTTCCCCTGTGGACAAGACAATCCAGTCACCAATTCCAGTGTCAATGGTTCTGTTCACCACAAAAGTACCCCAAAGGCACTGATTTTGTTTGCCCCATGAGAGTGAAGATTTGGATGTGGGTGGAAACAAAATTTCTCTCACTGAAGTGAGCTGTGACTCACAAAAGCTCATACCCAGACAGAAATTTTGTTAGTCTTTAAGGTTCTACTTAGCCTGATCTCGTCAGATCTCAGAAGCTAAGCAGGGTCAGCCCTGGTTAGTATTTGGATGGGAGACCACCAAGGAATACCAGGGTTGTTGTGCAGAGGAAGGCACTGGCAAACCACCTCTATTAGTCTCTTGCCATGAAAACCCCCCAAAAGGGTCGCCATAAATCAGCTGCGACTTGACGGCACTTCACACACACACAAGGTGCTACTGGCCTCTTGCTCTTTTCCATTGTATATTTCTGTCTATGATTTTGAATTGACAGTATATGTGGAAAAAACTAGATTGAATTTGGGTGGTGGAATCATGGTCAATGGAGCCTAACAGGGTTGAGTTGATGGAGCTGTAACTGTTTTGTAGTTTATTTGTATAGCAGTTCTTTATGCAAAAGAAAACCAAAAATAAGTAACGAGTACAGGAATCAAAGGATGCCTACTTGAATGAAGGAAATGCTCACCTACCTCAACGCCAACCTGAAAAAGTACAAAGTTGTTTAATGAGTCCTGAACAATAGATGTGAAACACTCTGGCTCATTTCCAGTTCCTCATTATCGTCAGTGTAAAACTCTTGACGAGAAATGTATTTACAAATGAACAGGTGCTATTGGAAATGGGTGGATTCTCCTACTGAGTTTCCACAATTCATTGCTAGCCTATATCATATCATATATTTTATCGCGGTCAGTTGACCAGTTCCATATAAAATTCAGAGATCTACTACAATCACGCTTTGCTAGCCTATAAAACAACTTCAAATACAATATCTCCTCTGACTTCTTTTTTTCTTTTTTGGGTCTTCAGAGCCAAATATGTCACAATTGAGGCAACAACTAATCACTGATGAGAAAAGGTTTCAGAGGGTAGTTTAATGTTTGATCTGTTTTATAACAAATCATTATGTTCTGGTTTATACTGTAATTGCCGCAGCAATTAATTTGTTGAATTTATGTTTTTCATTAGTTTGAAACATCTGGTGGTATCCTCGTGTGTGCGGTTTTTTTAAAGTTATCAATTGAGTAACAGGAGAAGGCACTGACTGATGTTTCTTACATATAACTGATTGGATTCCTAATTAATTTTTGCTTATTTGCATAACAGCAAGTGATGTTGTACCTCAGAGAATGCCATTAAGAAGGCTGACAGATGGGAATGAATCCGTACATCTGATCAATAACAGTATAATACCAAAGAGAGATGGCATGTGACGTCACATAAAGAGCACCTCTGAAGCACTTTGGCATTGTTTATGCGCACCTGTGAATGTTGCTACTGCAAATCAGAAAGCGAACAAGATTAATTTTTTTTGTTTCCTTGCTTCAGTAGATAGTGATTGTGGGCCAAACGACACATTATACATATATGTGTGTGTATCTTTTCTCCATCACTTTCTGATTTTAATCATGAGAAGTTTTAAAAGATTGCAATGACCTGTGGAGAATGGGGGGGGGGGAGCCAGAAGTAAAGAAGGATTACATTTCTGGTGGTTTTTTAACTTTCAAAATTACAACCCTGTCTGGTTTTCTCCCTGCTGGGGAAAAAATATGGTTACTTTTCCATGTGATGAAAAACAGCTTGGGAGAGGCAATGCTGATCAGAAACATGCCAAGGAAAATATACATCCATCAACGGGTACTAGCCATAATGAGTAAATGAACCACCACATTCAGAGGCAGTAAACCTCTGAAATCCAGTGCAAGGAGACGACATCAGGGCTTTGGACGCTATGCCCTTTTTGTTGGCCTTCCAGAGTAGCTGGTTGGCCACTGTGAGAAACAGAATGCTGGTCTAAATGGAGGCAGAGATAAAGTGATGGAATGGGTTCAGATCCCCAGTATGTTGTGATGCTTACTGCATGATCTTGGGTCAGTCACTTTTTTGTCAATTTATCCTACTTCCAATTAGGGTTGCCAACCTCCAGGTACTAGCTGGAGATCTCCTGCTATTACAACTGATCTCCAGCCGATAGAGATCAGCTCACCTGGAGAAAATGGCCGCTTTGACAATTGGACTCTATGGCATTGAAGTCCCTCCCCTCCCCAAACCCTGCCCTCCTCAGACTCAGCCCCCAAAACCTCCAGGTATTTCCCAATCCGGAGCTGGCAACCCTAAATCCAATCTATATGGCACTCTACACAAGATGACCTAGGTAGAATCAGAACTGAAGGAAGTGACAATGAGGTTGTAGGCAGACAGACAATAAAGCAAACAGTAGTGGAGAGAATCAAAGTAAATGTCTGAGAGAACTGAGGTTAGGAACCAGCCTGCCCAAAGAACAGAAGTAGCAGGTGGGAAGCAGGGGGAACAGGCTGGTAAATTGGGTTGCTTCTGTGCAGAGCCAGGCAAAGAGCCTGGCCTAGATATATTTCCAGGGGAAATCAGTGAGAGGCATACAGTTGCCAACCTACAAGTGAAGAACAGTGGACTCTTAATCTGGTCCTCCAGATTAGATTTCCCACTCCTCCACATGAAGCCAGCTGGGTGACCTTGGGCTAGTCACAGTTCTCTCAGAACTCTCTCAGCCCCATCCTACCTCACAAGATGCCTGTAAAGGGGGGGAAGGTTGTTGTAAACTGCTTTGAGTCTCCTTTCAGTAGAGAAAAGTGACGTATAAATACCAACTCTATTTCCATTGTGTCTGTTGTGGGGAGAGGAAGAGAAGGAGACTGTAAACCTTAAAAGGTAAAGAAAATCGGCATATAATAATCAACTCTTCTTCTTCTTCTTCTTCTTCTTCTTCTTCTTCTTCTTCTTCACAAAATGTGAAGTATGTTATTAGAAATAACAAAATTGGAGCTAAATCCCACCACAGGGCAGAGAATGAATAATTTTGGAATTCCTCCCCCCGTAGCCACATCCAAATCTTCCCCTGCACAAGTCCTTAAGCTCTTGAAGACTTAAGCAGGCCAATTTCCTCAGCTCTCTCTAACTTTCCCCCCTCCCTTTGACTAACTCTTTCCTGCACTCATCATTCCATGCCTCCTGGAATATGCTTAGTCCTCACTGGGCCCAGAAGGATCCTTTTTTCTTTGAGTTAATTTATAAAATCCTATTTTTCAGCATATCTGGGGTGTCCCTGAGTATGAGCCCTGCCAAGCAGGCAGCAACCCTTACCTTGCCTTTGGGTGGACTGCTTTTGCTGTCCCCAAAAGACGCACTTTGGCACTAGCTATAATAATAAAATAACAATAATGATGGTTCTAGGAGAGTGGAGATAAACAAACCATGGATTTACAGCTCAATCCCTCATGTAACTGAATATGTAAATTGTGTACTGGAACACAGAAGAAAAGTGGATGATTCTAGGCAAGCATACTGGAAACAGTGCAAGCCACCTCTCTCCCCCCCCCCCCAAAAAAAAAACCTAGGGAATAATGTTCCCCGTTGAATATTTCATTAGAATCCATATTCTCCTGTACTTACTTCTTACCAGCATGTGATAATTTGACTGAAATGCAAGTCTGTGCCGATGATTAGTGTCAAAAAGTCACGACAATCAGGCATAATGGATACACCAGCTAAGTGTCAAGACAACAGCATAACCACACAAGAGTGAGTCAAATGGAGACATAAGATACTATCCCAGGTTTCTTGAGATGTAGTCTAACAGTTAATGATGACAGCAAAATGGATGTGAAATTGCAGAACTCTTCTCTCCTTTTTTGGACGTTACATAATGCTTAAAGGGGAAAAAATGAGGCATAACATCGTCACTCATTTGCTAGTGAAAGAACGATGATTTGGCTATGTTCCTAGTGCCCAATGTTTGGAGTAGTGGTTATGTCAACTTGCTGGCAATTTGTATCTCATCATAGGCATAGCACAAATAGCGCTCAACAGTGCTGCTGGACTTCCAAACATGGCCTGCCCCACAGCCACCTAGGGTTGCCAACTCTGGGTTGGGAAATACTGGAGATTTGAGGTGAAGCCCAAGAGGGTGGGGTTGAGGGAAAGGAAGGAACTCGGTGGGGTATAATGCCATAAAGCTCACTTCCAAAGCAGCCATTTTCACCAGAAGTGGAATAAATGTTTTAGATAAATAAACAAGTGATCTGTGTAATCTGGAGATCAGCTGTAATTCTGGGAGAACTCCAGCCCCCACCTGGAGCTTGGCAACTGTACATCCACCATATTGTGCCTTATACAAACTCAGACGAGTTTGTATAAGGCACAAAACATTATCTTTTGGGCTCAGAACCAGCCCTGCCAAGCAGTCAGATCAGACAGTGATTTCCCAAATCATAGTGGGAACTGTGTGTTACTGTACTATTTCCATCTGTAGGTTCATTCCCATAGTGCATCCAAGCCCATTTTGAACCTTGGGGGTAACCAGGCCAGTAGGCGTGGACTCGGACACTTCCTTAGAATCATGGGATCATACAATCATAGAGTTGGAAGGGGCCATCTTGTCCAACCCTTTGCTTAATGCAGGATCAGCCTAGAGGATCCCTGACAAGTGTTTGTCCAGCCTCTACTTAAAGACTGCCAGTGAGGGGGAGCTCACCACCTCTCTAGGTAGCCGATTCCACTGTCGAATGACTTATTGTAAACAATAAAATTCCTAATATCCAGCTTGTACCTTTCCGCCCATAATTTAAACCCATTATTGTGAGTCTTATCCTCTGTTGCCAACAGGAACAGCTCCCTGCCCTCCTCTAAGTTACAGCCCTTCAAATACCTAAAGAGAGCAATCATGTCCCCCCTCAACCTCCTCTTCTCCAAACTAAACATTCCCAAGAAATTAAAGGAAGCTCGGCAGTGGCCGACCAGGGGAGTGCAACAATGTCATAGAGGAGTGCTACAATTCCCCTGTGGTGTGTTCAATGTGGATGGAAAACCATGACAGTACAGACCCCAGAATGAGTGTGTGTGTCTTTCATTGAGATCAATGGGAAATAATAGTGACACAGAATTATAAAAATGAAATAACAATAACCAGGGGGCATAGTTCATGGTAGAGCATCTGCTTTGCATGTCGAAGGCCCCAGGTTCAATGAGTTAAAGGATCAGACAGCAGATGATGTCCAAGAACTCTGCCTGAGACCCGGGAGAGCTGCTGCTGGTCTGAGTAGACGATACTGACAGTGATGACTCAGTCGTCTGAGTTTGTATAAGGCAGCTTCGCATGTTCTTGTGAAAGAAACAATAATGAAACAAAATAGAAGAAGAAGAAGAGTTGGTTTTTATATGCCGACTTTCTCTACCACTTAAGGGAGACTCAAACCTTCCCTTCCCCTCCCCAGAACAGACACCCTGTGAAGTAGGTGGGGCTGAGAGAGCTCTAAGAGAGCTGTGACCAAGGTCATCCAGCTGGCTTCATGTGAAGGAGTGGGGAAACCAACTTGGTTCACCAGATTAGCCTCCGCCGCTCATGTGGAGGAGTGGGGACTCAAACCCGGTTCTCCAGATCAGATTCCACTGCTGCAAACCTCACAGTAGGACAGTGGAACCTTTTGGTCAAGGAACCCTGTTGGGGTCTATCAGAATAAGACAAATGAGGTAACTTACCTTGGAGTTCAGATACAACTGAAGAAGCAACGTATATGCGAAACGAATACCAACCTGGGGTATCGTCTTGCCATCAACTGCCATCCTGCTTTCAGCAGAAACAGGACTGCCATTATCTCCTTTGCATTTCGTTTGGATTAATTGGGTGCAGTAACCATATTTTTGTTGACAGAATCATAAGGAATTTGGACTCTGCAATATTTTTCCTATATACTTTGGACTGTTTTGTACCCCTATACGGGTATTATTAGGTGGTTTACCTAATTATTAGGTGGTTTACCTAATTCTTACGTTGTTATTGAATTGATTTATTTGTATTGCTGTGGAGAAACAGTGTTATTTACTTACCTTATTCTGAAGGAGATTATAGTTTTTGTTAGTACCTGGAAGTTGGCAACCCTACCTCTCCAACAAACAAACTTTAGTAGACTTCCAACTGGAACCTTCTTAGGAGATGGAATCAACCTTTGATCCAGAGCCACAGAAGTGTTTCAGTGAAAGAGTGAAGGGTGTGTTGGGAAGGGACTGATAATACACATCAGAAACCAGTAGGTTTGTGAAAAAAGGAAAGATTTCATGCCCTGCTGATTCCAGACATATTTCCAAATGCAACTTCTTTCTCAGTCTAAGATCAGTCCATTTTATTTCTGCATTAACTTCTATGTGAACAGCAAATGTAAGCACAGTGTGATTCTCCTGTCCATTCATCTATTAAATAAGTGTATGAACTATGGAATATCTTGGAGGATCACAAATCTGATTAGAATGCTATTTTAAATATCATTTGTTTTTACTTCACCCCAAGGAAAAACACATATGTTTGTTACACATTGGCAATCTTCTTGGCATTAATTTATTTTATTCACTCAAGTGGTTTTTGCTATCTGCATCTTGAAGTCTACAATGAGAAATAAAGAGATTTCAACACATAAATCCAAATCATGTCTAGAAACTGCTGGCAGGAAGAAATCTTGTGACGCTCCCCATAAATTAGTTGGATCAATAGTTTGACCCATTGATGCATCTCTTCTGCCAAGTGCCTTATACTGAATTCCCAATGTGGTGTGGTGGTTAGAGTGCTAGACTAAAATCTAGGAGACCCGGATTCAAATTCCCACTCTGCCATAGAACTTATTGAATAGATGAATGGACAGGAAAATCATACTGTGCTTGCATTTGCTGTTCACATAAAAGTTGGTGCAGAAAAAACTACATATGCACATCATTTCTCCAGTCTGGGCTCTTATTTGGCCTGCCATCCTGGATCTTTTCATGAAGATACAATGCTGTACCTAGCAACAGTCGTCGTTACTGGTGAAATAATGCTGACTCATGCCATTTTAGTTGGTACAGGGGCTCAATTGGTGACTGCATTATTTCCATAGCATTTCGTGTGCTTCTACAAACTGATTGTGGCATCAGGCCATCACGACAGATTGGTTTATAGGTGGCTTATTCAGAAGAAGAGGCTTAAATATTCATTGCAAAGAGAAGCAGAGTACCCTCTCCTTAATTACGATGTCATCGCTTGATAGATTTGGGAAATTTTAAACAGTGTGCAAGTTTTAAAAAAATGCATTTAGGAATCCTTTTTGAAATGTGAAATCTTGGATCTTAAATTCTCTGCGATTAAATTCTCTGTGATTCTCTGTGACTGTAATTTCAGTCAAGAAGACATTACAGAGATGAATACACTTTTCGTTTGGTCCATCAAGATTCATGACAGTTAGCTGATCCAATTAAACTGTGCTGAAACCATGCAAGAACTGCTCTATTCCATGGTTTGAACCACATTTTAATATTGAGCTCAAAAGCAGCTGCTATAACCATTTCTTACCTGTGACATCAACATTTTTCACTCGCTCTCCCTTCTCCCCCACCCTGCAGCATGAGCGATATGTGCTCTGTCTGTCCTAATTTTAAGGGATTCATCTGTCTGTCACTTCAAACCCTGACAACTCTGCTAGGACTGCCTATTACCTCTCCTTAAAGGGCACAGAAGAAGACACGCCAGGGCGGCAATAAAAAGCAGATGGCTGGTTCCTAGGTCTCTAATACAGACAATCAAATAAATACTGACCTGGAGGGGATGAAGAAGCCCTCTGCCTCCTCATCTCATCAAGATGGCTACAAAACCCAAGAGGTGCTGGGTGGAGCTGGCTGCCTCTCTTAGTTGTGCCACTTCAGAGAGGCGCTGTTAAGAACTGTGAATCTAGACCAGGGGTGTCAGACGCAATTGTTATGAGGGCCGGATATGACCTAAATGTCACTTGGTTGGGCTGCGCCATGCCTCGCCAGCCCAGATCGAAAGTGGGGAGGGTAGCTGCGACGGCTGGCTCAAGGGCCAGATAAGAGCTCTCAAGGGGCCGGATCCGGCCCCCGGGCCTTATGTCTGACACCCCTGATCTAGACTAATTTGCTACCTAAACTAAAACAGGTCTCCTTAGAGGCATATTAGCCAAAGGTGTAGTGTTGGCCCCTAGTATAGTATACAGTATCTTGGTATTCATACACAAATCTCTGCTGTTGTAGGGAGAGGGGAAAAACCAATTGAATAAGTGATAAGTAGAGCTGACAAGACAGGTTGGGGCAGACCGTATATCACAGTTGCTCACGTCTAACGCATTGTGAATTCCAAACAGCATCCTCCTCTTGGGTGTACAGGCAGGGAGGACCCTGCTGCAAATTGTCTTCTCCTGACTGCCAAAAACTCAGTACAATGAGGTAGCTGATTTACATTCTATGGCAGTACAAGACATGTGGCTCTTGATGTATGTAAGAGACCAGATGTGATGGAATTTCAAATTGCTTCCCAGTAAAATGTCATGATCCTTCAAAAGATTTCTTCTGCGATACCCTCCTTGAGACATGGTATGTATGATTTAGCAAGTTGCTAAAACCTGCCTCCAGTTCTTTTTGGAGAAAGGTGGGAGTGTCATAAATAAATAAATAAACACATTTTGGAAAGGAGGAATCAACCAAACATATGTTATTTCTAGTCTGGGAGATGGCTCAGGTCTCCTGTTTAATATCATGGGTAGTGAATGTAACAATGGTTTTAGTACATGTGTATGTGATTTTGCCATCAAGTCACAACTGACTTATGGTGACCCCATAGGGTTTTCAAAGCAAAAGATGTTCAGAGGTAATTGGCCATTGCCTGCCTCTGCGTGGGCTGAGAGAGTTCTGACAGTGGACTCTATGGTCTTATACCCTACTGAAGTCCTCCTCCTCTCCAAATCTTGCCCTCCTCAGGCCCCCCTCAAAATCTCCAGGTATTTCCCAACCCAGAACTGGCAACCCCACCCTGTCCCTTTCCTTGGAGGCCAGGACAAGCAGAGGCAATTCAATATACCAAATACCCCTTGGACCTTCAGATAAGCTTTGCAGTGGTAGGACCATTACACTGTATAGTGGATTTGCCTGTAAAATACAAACTGCTGTTGGGAGAATAGCTACTATGCCTGCTAGTATTTGGAAAAAATAACAATAGTACTGTATTTTTTCTTAGGTAGACAAAGAGATGTCTTGAGTGTACTGGCACAAATAAGCCTTGGAAAGAAGAGCCCTCATGTCCATTCTAAACAACAACAACAAAAGAATGCCCTCCTTTTCAAAGTGTATTTTTTTGAATGGAGGAAAATAAAATTAAATCAAGCATCATCACAATGCCAGGCATTATCCCAGGCAGCTAGGTTGGAAAATCCTGTTTGTTCCAGCTTGCAGTCAACAGAAAATATATTTTTTTCCAAGTCATCTATGATTCTCTTGTACATCTGAGAAGGAGCATTAGTCACAGTTGTATCCTGGCCCTTCTTCAGGTGTGTTGTGGGTGTACATTTCCCTTAACTCATGTGGAACTGGCAGATCAAAAAAAAAATCAAGCCACAGAGAAGAACGACTTCAAAAGCTCAACAGTTGGCATCTGATCACTTCTTGGGGATTGAATAAAGCATTTTCTATTCAAGTCCTCATTCCGTCACTGTAGTTACCTTAGTGCCTTCTGCTAGAGCAGCTGTTATCACAATGAGGGGGCATCGCCTTTGGAAATACTGTAGTTTTATTCTCTGAACATCCAGAGGACCTGCATAGTTAAGAATAGTTTCATTTTTTTTCCTCAGTAGGTTTCGTTCAAGAGATTTAGGCCTAGTTCCTATGGGTTGGATTCAGCCAGCTTTTCCACTGAATTTCCCCCAATTCTTCTCCTTACTACAGCCCTGGTCCTGTATGTTTTTGTCAGTCCAGGTCCCATGATCCCAGCATCGCAGTTTTGGGTGGACAAATTTGTCCCTTCCTCTATTGTTCTCCAGTTCAAAAGTTGATGGGATCTAACCCTATGTACTGAATTTTCCTCTTGATATGCCCCCATGAATGCAGCCATGTGCAGACAGTAATGTATGGGAGCCTATGCAGCTTCCCAGTGATGCTTGTAAAGGAGGGAAGGGGGGAGCACCCTTTTACTATTTGGATAGATTATGGGGAAATATTAACTCTCACATGAACACACATGAAGCTGCCTTATACTGAATCAGACCCTTGGTCCATCCAAGTCAGTATTGATATCTCTCCAGGGTCTCAGGCAGAGACCACGGCAGTGACTCTCCAGGGTCTCAGGCTGAGGTCTTTCACATCACCTACTTGCCTAGTCTCTTTGACTGGAGATGCCGCAGATTGAACCTGGGACCTTCTGCATGCCAAGCGGATGTTCTACAAACTGAGCAACGGCCCCTCCGCTTCCTTTCCCTCCCTTCTGTGCATAATATTAATGAAGGTTTGCTGCTGTGCTACTCTTGAACACATTCTAAGTTGCCAGCAAGGAGTGTCAGCCCTGATCCTGTGGTGACTCAAGCTCACAGGCAGAGGTTGACCAGTGCTGGGCTGCCAACTGTGTGCTGCAGCACTGGTTCTCCGCCTTCCTCCAGGCCCATCTTCTCCTGCATCCAAAGGGCTCTGGCAACCCTGGGGGGTGAGGCTGGCAGCCGCAGCACTTTGACTTCAGTTTCAGATCTCAGGCTGCAGGACTGAGGGTGTGGCACCCTGACTTCAGCCTGAGACTCTCCCTCTGCACCTGATGGAGTCACTGCCTGGTCCGGCAGATCTTCCTGCAGCAGTGGCAGACCCACAGCATTTCTTTTCCTGATTCCCCACAGTATCATGGAGCAGTCGTGCAGCTTCTGAGTTTCCCTGGGCCATTCTCCAATCTTCCCCAAACCTTCTTTGCTGTGAAGTTTTGGGAAAGATTGCAGCGAAGCCTGGATGTCTGCCATGTGGGAAGGAAACTCCAGCTTTTCCAGTACCATCAGCGTGGTGGTCATTTTTCCTTCCCGTCTCTACTGTGGCCATTTTTATTTTAAACTGACCTCTCTTATGTTGAAGAATGGTGTCTCAAGTCAGCAGAAGAATGGTCCGATTTGCATCACTGGTCTTTTATGCATAGCTGTCACACTCACTGTCACCCCTCTGATGACTTCAGGACTTTGTGTTGATTATGCATGCCTTTTCTAGCCATCAGAGGTCACCTCGCTCTCCCCCTGCGTTTCCCTGCGTTTTGCCCGCGTTTTCAGAAACCTGTTTTATCTTGAATTTGAAAACATGGGCAAAACGCAGGGAAACGCAGGGGGAGAGCGAGGCGACCTCTGAAGTCATTGGAGGGGTGATGGTGACTGAAACAGACACGCATAAAAGACGATGAACTGCCACACTATTGTGGATTTTAAATTTGGGTACCAGAAATTTAGAGCTGTGTGTAATCCTAGTCATTTTTATCTCCATGGCTTAAGCAGGCAAACAGGCAAGACCTGGAACAGGGATTCGGGGTAGGTGTTTGGTTTCTGGAAAAGGTTATCAGCAGTGCTGGTCCTCCGGGGGAAACAACCTTGCTTTCCAGCACAGTTGAAAAGGTGTGTTATGCTGTGACCTTGCCCCTGGATTTTCCACTCCTTCCTCTCTTTTCTCCAACTCTACACCGTAGAGACTGTGTTCAGTGTGATAAGCACAGCATCATGCATAACAAAAGATCCATAATTATAGCAGTTGCAGGAATGGAAAAATGGAACATTGGGAGATATAAATAGTTAGAGAACAACTTACAGATTCCTCCTTCTGAACTTGCTGGCTACGGTTGGTTCTTGCCGATGAACATATTTTAAGTTTGTTTAACCCTGGCAGTCCCTTCCCACTCTATGATTCAATATTGGTGTACAAAGAAGGTTTGTGTGTGTGTGTGTGTGTGTGTTTGGTCCCTTGGTAAGAAGGTTAAGGCAGAATCTTAATCTGAGCCTGAATGTTTGGAATACCATCTTTGAATCACAGCACCTGCCTGCCTTAAGGACTGTAGGGGGGTTTCTGTGATTTCACACAAGGTGCTTTTTTACAGGAAAGGAACTGTGAACATTTGTTGCCAAGGGTGCAGTAGGTCCCTGTTTCTTTTAAGATATCCTTGCTCTGGTGATCTTGAATTAGAGACTTAAATGTCTCGCTCATGTGTAAAGCTTGGGAATATGTCCAGAAAGAAAGAATCGAACCAGTTTATCTGTAGCGCAGGCACATCTTAAGAAAGTGTTGTCTGACTGTGTTTTGTGTTGTTTTCCAAAAGAGGCACATCGTGCTTGTGACAATATTACACTGTTGGGCACTCCTTTTATGCTGTGCAGATGTTTTGCAGACAGTTGTTTTATATAGGATCCGATTATTAACTCACTGTCTGTCGATCCCAGCCATGCTGATTATACTGACTGCGTCTTGTACTGGATAAATTGAATTTGTGTTGAAGAGAAGGATGCTGTTATTGCATTCACTGTTCAAGTGTCTCTGGTTCCATACCACTGAGATTCTACTCTAATCCTGTCCTGAATAGAGGGGATTGCAGATGCAAATATCTTTTGTGCTTCTGAATCCCCACTAACAATAGAATGTGTTTGTACTGTAATTCTGGCGGTTATCTTTTTAAAGGGGATTTAGAAGCATAAATTCGTCTTGCATCTTCCAGCCAATGGAATGTCCCAATTACCCCTTTGAGTTGGTCACTCCAGGCCTTAAAGACCCATTTCTGAAATGCTATTCTGCATACAATCTGTGATTCTTTACAAGTGTAAAAAAAAATCACTTAAAATCCATATTGGGCAACATCCTGGGAACCTCCAATTTCATTTTTTTAAAATCAAGCAAGTTTCTAGCTCTTAAGAAGATGGTGATAGGCTTGCAGGTATACAAACAGCACCTAGTAAAATGATCAAAGGCAGAACATTCTACAGGGTGTTTACACCGGGGGATTCCCCTCCCCCCATGGACAGCAGGAGTAAAGGGGAATAGCCAGGTGATGTCATGCCCTATGAGAGCACAAGTTGCTTGGCTTCACTCTTTGTCCCCTTTACTCTGAAGAAAATATAAACCTCATTTTCTCTGAAGCATGGTGGAAACTGTGAGCAGGCTGTGGGGCAGAGATTCCACTTGGACACTCCCCCACGGCTACCAGGGGAGGGTGGAGCTTTGAATAGGGTTGAATAGGCCATAGGTTGAAGTGGGTGGTAGACAGGGGTCGTGATCCTCTAAAAAGTTGCCATTTTTACTGCCTTTTATGGGGGGTGGGGGCCTGTTGCTAATGCGCATGCATAGGGAGCAAGGATGCCATGTCTCTTGTTTCTATTTGTACACATGCTGAGAGGAGCCATAGGCAAAGTCACTCAGTTGTGGACAGAATTCCTCCAGAGCTCTTCTTAACCTTGGCTTGATCCTCATTCCAATTCATCTCCTGGTGCTCAGACCATGTTTTTTGTCCCTGGTTCTCTTGGTGAGCCAGTGTGGTGGTGTGGTTAAGAGCTGTGGACTCTAATCTGGCGAACTGGGTTTGAGTCTCCACTCCTACACATGAGTGGCGGCTTCTAATCTGGTCAACCGGGTTGGTTTCCCCACTCCTCCACCTGAAGCCAGCTGGGTGACCTTGGGCTAGTCACCATTCTGAACTCTCTCAGCCCCACCTACCTCATAGGGTGTCTGTTGTGGGGAGAGGAAGGGAAGATGATTTTAAAATGGCTTGATTCTCCTTAAAAGGTAGAGAAAATCAATTCTTCTTCTTCTTCTTGGTCTGCTGCCCAAGGTCCTACCCTTGAAGCAGGCGAGGTTGTAATCCTTCCCCTTTCTTCCTGTCCCATAGCTCTGATATCACATAATTACCTATCATGTGCTTGTATCTCAGTGAATCCCAAGTCCAAAAGGGTGGAAGACCACTGTGGTAGAGCACATAGACAACATTTGGAAGGTGCCAGGTTCAATCCCTGGCATCTCCCTCGACAAGATTTCAGTTAGCAGGCGCTCGGAAGAGGCCCTCTGTTCTAGACCTTGGAAAACCTGCAGATTCTACTGAGTTCAGCGGTCACGTTCTGAGGTAGTATAAGGCAGTTTTACATACCCAGATGCTTCTCATGTCATTCACCCATGACTATTCCTTGGTGGTGGAAAGTGCTGTCAAGTCATAGCTGACTTACGGCAACCCCATTGGGTTTTCAAGGCAAGTGACATTCAGAGGTGGTTTGCCATTGCCTGCCTCCGCGTGGGCTGAGAGAGTTCTGAGAGAACCGTGACTGGCCCAAGGTCACCCAGCAAGCTTCACGTGGTGGAGTGGGGAATCGAACCCACACCTCCAGATTAGAGTCTGCTGCTTTTAACCGCTACACCACGCCGGCTCTCTAACTATTCCTTAGCCCTCCAAAATTTCCAGCAGCTGCCTGCTTCTTCACATCTCAGCGCTGCTTTCGGAGGCCCTGCTGCTAGATCCTCCCACTCTTCAGCACTCTCAACAAGCCCTTTGTTATCACTTACAGCTTTTCTCTGCATTTATCTGACGGGGCTTACTCCTTCAAAAACTGCTTCCTCAGACATTCTGTCAGGAACTGTTGTGGTGGATGAGTGACGGTATCAGTGGTGTTGGGTTGACTGTCCGTTTCACATGGCTGAGGCAGTTTCGTATTTAGACGCTGCCTCTTTTGAACACTCAGAAAGTTCATGGATAAGTTCCCCCCCCAAGCAAATATGCCCCTTTCATTTAAAATTTTTAGGAAAGCATCTGCATTTCTGACACAGAATGCTGGCGAAGGGCATCATCTTCATCCTACGCTTTTATTTTGGGCCCTTGTGACGAAACCCGCTCCGAGCTGGCGCTGTTCCAGGTTTCTTGGACATATTTTATGATATTCAAGGATACTGGAGACTGGGTTCTGAGGGGGGCAACGGAGTTCACACTCTTCTGTGGAAAAAAAGAAGACAGCCGCTCCCTCATTACCAAACATAAGCTTCCCTCAGTGTTCCTTGGATTCATGTGTCACAAAACTGGGCTTGGGAGCCAATTACGGTGTGTAATCTAGTGACACATGAAAGTATTAGGACTGTGTTAATAATTACGCCAAAAATAAATCAAAAGCTGCTTGTCAAGGTGGCCATCCACAGACAAGCAAGAAGAGTTGGTACAGTTTAACAAACTACTTTTAAGAAGTATGTAGTACTCTTTAACTCTTATACTTCTCATTCAACCCAGTTCATCCTTGGCAGATTTAATGGTGGTAATCTCAAACAAGAAAACAAAAACTTTTCCTTGGTCATTTTACAATTGTAATGTGCCCCTCCAAACATGCAATTAGGTGGCTGGGGGGTGCATTTACTTATCTTTTCCCTCACTACAGAATTAATTGCAGATTTCAGTGGGTATTTTAAATCAAGGCACGGAGATGGTAGAAAAGGGTTAAAATCCTCCCACTTAGCAATAGGGTTGCTAGGTCTCTCTTCCCTACCGGTGGGAGGTTTTTGGGGTGGAGCCTAAGGAGGGTGTCATTTTCCTGACTTGAAATGGCCCCAAGGAGTTGCTGTATAGGGAAACGTATCTGTAGTCATCAATGCACATAAGTTTCCCAACTTGGTTTCCGAGGGGTGTTTCAGGTCAGGAAAATTGCATGGAGGAAGGCCAGAAGCCTTTTTTTCACATGCATAGAAGTTCTGATCTGAATTGGGCCTAGGCCTGGAACTCCCAGCATATGTGATCAAAAGATTTCACTGGCAGCCACTAGGACTGTAATGTGTGAATCAGCCCTTACAATTTCAATGGGTGTGGTGAACTAGGGTTGCCACCCTCCAGGTTGTGGCCGGAGATCTCCTGCTATTACATCTGAACTCCAGGCGACAGAGATCAGTTCACCTGGAGAAAATGGCCACTTTGAAAGGTGGACTTTATGGCATTATACCTCACTGAAGTTTCTCCTCTCCCCAAACCCCACCCTCTTCAGGCTCCATCCTGAAAATCTCCAGGTATTTCCCAAACAGGAGCTTGCAACCCTAATCAGAGCTACTGATACCAGTGTGGAAGTTAAGTATGTGATCCCAGAAATCCCTGTGATTGCACCTTCCTATGTTCCTGAAACAATGTGGACCTCAACCATGGAGAAGCAAGTGGTAAGCTGCAGTGCTACAGTCAAAGCTCTCTGCTCATGACCTGAGTTTGATCCCAACAGAAGTTGGTTTCAGGTAGCCGGCTCAAGGTTGACTCAGCCTTCCATCCTTCTAAGGTCAGAAAATGAGCACCTAGCTTGCTAGGGGTAAAGTGTAGATGACTGGGGAAGGCAATGGCAAAGCACTCCAGAAAGATAGTCTGCTTAGTAAACATCGTGATGTGATGTCACCCCATGGGTCAGTAATCAATTGGTGCTTGCACAGAGGACTACCTTTACCTTTAAGAGATAAGATAAGGAAGCAAAATAACAAACACTTAATTAAAACACAATCCTGTTTTAACTCCTGCACAGTTTCTTCATATGAATGTTGCAAGAATAAGGAGACAGGTCAACTCTTTTGCTCCCCAGTGTGACCCTGTCCACTACACAGAACATGGATTCTTGCACTGTAGTAGACTTGTGCACACACACACACACAAAAATTCGGTAAATTTCAGGTTTGGGTTTATTGGGCCTGAATTTTTTCAGCTTATTTTCGGCTTGGGTTTACCAAATTGCACAAGTCTACACTGTAGACAGCAAGGCAGTAAGACTTCTGATACATCTGCATATGAATACGGAGCAATTAATGAAAAAAGCCCAGCATTGTATATTCCTGTTTCCAAGACATGTGCGAAAGATGCAGAAACATGACATTCATCTGAGCGATCTCTGCAGAAAGACCAAGCACTGTGTGTTTACATTCACATAAAGGCTGCCACTTAACAGGAACAGCCTAACACAGCAGTTGGCCAGGTTTGAAAGTTTGTGCTGGAACATACATCTGAAAAAAAGGCCCCATACTCCTCCTTAAGGGAGGCTCTGGCCACTCTTCTAATGATACGCTGGCCATGCTGACTCCACAGCCACCACCAGTTTTACAAATGTCCTGATCGGCACACGTCCAGGGAGGAAATCAGCATGTGCCAAAGCTCCAGGCACTTTAGGAACTGGACGTGCCTTTTTTGTCTTATTTGGACACAGTAATCCTGAGCCAACCTTGCCATAAACGTCTGGCATCAGTTTGGGCAGCAGGGACTAAAGGGAGTGTCGATTTCTTTCAGCCACAGTGCATCTTAAAATGTTATGGGAGAAACAAGCCAGAAAACTGCAAGAGCGTAGCCTTCTGGGTCCAGCTCCAAACAGCTTTTCCACAATGTGGTGTGAAAATTATATTTTATTATTTATAAAACATCTGAAGTGCTGGGCATCATTCAAGGTTTATATGAAAAATGAACAACTTTTGCCTGCAGGGTTACAACCTACGCGACAACTGAGCATCAGTTTGCACAGAGCTGTTTCCGTATCACAGCAAGCATTTGGGGAAGCTTTTTTTTCCCCCTGGGGCAACTGTGGTGGGCATGCCAAAAGCTGAGCACTGTGCCTAGTTGCAGCTGCACGCGTGCGGCAGGGAGCCAGAGCATGCAGAGTTTTCAAAGAGATTTTCCGACACCTCCCATGTGCCCGACAATCGTGTGAATCGGACCCAGTTTGCCACCTTTCGTCACTCCTGAGGTCCGATCTGATTTTATAGCAAGTTGCAAGACATTCAGACTCCAGGCAGGCAGAAGGCATCTGGGTTTAGCAGAGAATGTGTCTGTGCAGAGCAGAGATTAACCCTGGCACTGCCGACAATGCGCGGGGCTTGAAGGCTGGGGTTTAGCATGCCACGCTCAAGGAAGTAATGAGTTAATTTGACAGCGCGCGGTAGAATAGTCATTCTCCCCTCTCTGGACACTTAGGGCCATTAGCATGCTTTAACATCAATTTGTCCAGTCGGGATGAGGCGTCTTCTGTGTGTTTCGCAGCGCTGCCGATTATTGGGATCGCCGGAGTCCATTGAAGTGCCTTCCTTTATGCTGCACACAAAGGAAGCAAGGCAAGCGAGCCGCTCACACTTTCTCCAGGCTTCTTAAAGGGAGCACCCTACGGTCCACTGTACAGCTCCATCGCTGATATCAGCACAGCTTTTACCTCTGCCCAGGCTTTTGAGCTGCCAGGAGGAGGAGGGGGGAAGAGGGGATACCGATGAGGCAGAGCTTTTTTTCCCACAGGCGCTGACAAAGTCTACATGGATATCTTTGGTCTTCTGAGACTCGCTTGCGACTAGCTGTTCCTGGGGCTCCCAAGCTTTGCCTGTTCAGCATTTCATGGTCCAGAGGGTGTTCGAGATGCATCGTGCAGCATGCCTGCATTGATTTAAATCCAGCAACCGGAGAGGCGAGCCAGCGTGAAGACCGGGCGGATGCTCCGCTCCTTTGGGTTAACTGCAAAGATGCAGGTCCTGCATTCCTGAAAGCAAATTGACTGAATGGATGGCTCTGTCTAAGTACTGGGGGAACCCCTGACAAAGGAAATTTGGTTTTGCAAAAGCCAGTGGTCTGCTCTTTTCCTTTTGTTTTGGTTTGGCTCTCTCCTGGTATTACCAGGGGCTGTCTTAGTCACTACTGTCCTGCGCCAGGTCCAGGTACTTCTGCCGGAGCGCGGTTTTGAAGAGCTGCATTGAGGACTGACCACCATCAGCTCACCTCAGTCCTAGTCTCCGGTCCTGTGGAAGTTCTCTGTTGTGTAAAGAAAGGCTCAGGGAGGGAGAAATGCAAGTCTCCATTGCATGCACAGAGCATAACCTCAAGAATCGGAATGGAGAAGATAGACTTATCAGCAAACAGAATACCACAAACCCAAACACGGTCAATGCAGCCCGGGCCAAATTTCGGACGGTGGCGATTATCGCTCGCAGTTTGGGAACGTTCACCCCTCACCACCATATTTCCTTAAAAGAGTCCACCGCCAAGCAGACTGGCATGAAATACAGGTATGGGAAAAATATTTATTCTTCACAATGCTTCCGTGACTTATCTCTGCAGCTCTGAAAACTCATCTTCTAACAAAGGTCCCTCTTGCCCAAACAGAGCCAAAAAATGAGAGAATCCTTTTGCAGAAATGCAGTAACCAAGGAAAGTTTTGTAGAGTGAAACTCTGGTGCTATTCAGGTGGTGATCTTTTTTGCAGTCTTATATATTGAACGTCGACAGTGTTTGGTACTTCGTATCTTACAGAATAACCATGTGAGTGACATTCAAAGGAATGTTTGGTGGAGAGAGAGAGAGAGAGAGAGAGAGAGAGAGAGAGAGAGAATCAGCATCTGTTAAACTAAGTGAGGTGCCCTTTTATATACTAATTACCACTCTCAGGATTCTAATTGGACTGTCTCTCTAAGGATAGGGAAGGGATTTACTTTAAGTGGGATTTCCTTTAAGTTAGAAGTCTGTTCCTAGAAGTCTGTTCTTCATTCATTGCACTAAATTACCTCTTTCACAAAGAAAAGCTAAGAGGGTGATATTTATAAGACAATCGCCAAGCTGACCATTTATCATGATAAAGAATTTACTACAGGGTGGGTGCTTGATAAATTAACCCAGTTCAATTAATCTAGCACACTTGGCTTCCAAACGTGTCTGTTCTACCACCTTGTTCATCTGCAGTTCATCTTCTGAGCAGAGTTACACCTTTCTAAGACCAATGAAGTCAGTGAGTTTAGAAGGATGTGATTGCTCTTACAATCTCTTCTTTTGGAGAGTGATGCATTCTAACTTTGATAGTACAATCCTAGCAAAATTGTACCTTAACATTTGGTCTTAAGCAGAGTGACACCCTTCTAAGGCCGTTGAAGTCAATAGACTAAAGGGCATAACTTTGCTTAGGTTCACACTGTTGGTCCTTAAATATGCCACTGAAACTTCGGCAGCTATGTGATGGATAGAGGGCTGGACTTTGGATCCAGGAGTCAGGGGTTCAAATTGCAGGACTCATTGTGTGGTTTACATAAAGTCTGTCTCGGTTATCTGGCTGTACAATATTAATCAATAAAGAGGAGATAGTAATTTTTGAGAATGAACAAGGCAAAGGTAGTAAAAACACTTTAAAAATGTTTCATGAGTTAATGGGATGGATTCAGACTAGCAGTACAGTCCTAAACAGAGACAGCATGGTGTAGTGGTTAAGTTCGGAAGACTCTAATCTGGAGAAGCAGGTTTGATTCCCCACTCCTCCATATGAGCTGTGGACTCTAATCTGGTGAACTGGGTTGGTTTCCCCACTCCTCCACATGAAGCCAGCTGGGTGACCTTGCGCCAGTCACAGTTCCCTCAGAACTCTCTCAGCCCCACCTACCTCACAAGGGAAAGAGATTATAAGTCGCTTTGAGACTCCTTAGAAAAAAGTGAAGTATAAAAACTCTTCTTCTTCTCCTCCCATTGACTTCAATGGATTTAGAAGGGTGTAACTCTGCTTAGGATAGTTCTGTAAATTGTTTTTGCTAATGGATGGATCTTCCATCAACTGAAAAGAACATTCCTACCCTCCCCTTCCCACTGTGGCCCACTGACCTCCCCAAAAAATTGCTCCTGGGGGACAAGGAACCCTCAGGAGTAGCATGAGGGGGGGTCAAATAGAAGTCTGAAGCAGGAGCGGGACATCAGCAGAAAGTCCCCCCTTTCCATTAGCATAAAATTTAGTCCAGATCCAACCCAATGGGATTTAAATGATTTTAAGATGGGAAGAATGAACCATCAAAGTTAATGGCAACTTTCGGTTTTGCAGAAAAAGATCTGTAGATCATTAGGGTCACACCTTGTCATTTAAAGGTACAATAAAAACAGAGGTCCCTAAATTAGTCCCGAGTAACACCTACAGAAGACATTCCATGTCTTTAAAAAAAAAATCAATGTAGTTCTGAATTATTTCTGCATAAAGTTTTTTATTGCTGTTCCAGCTTTTGTAAAGAACTAGCAATTAGACCCAGCATGACATTTTTATTTACTTGGTAGGAAGCAGCATAGCGGACCTCATGTACTACAAGACCCCTGGGACACTCTTTGGCACAACATTGGAGTTTGGGCTAACCCTATTCCTTTCATTATGATATCACTTTCTTGAACAGGAGATCCAAAGTCTTGCTATGTAGTGCTTAGTGGAAGGCATTGAGAACAGAGCCCACCCCTATTCTACAGGGAGGGGCTGTGGCTCAGTGGTAGAGCATCTGCTTGGCATGCAGAAGGTCCCAGGTTCAATCCCCGGCATCTCCAGTTAAAAGGACCAGGCAAGTAGGTGATGTGAAAGACCTCTGCCTGAGACCCTGGAGAGCCACTGTCAGCCTGAGCAGACAATACTGGCCTTGATGGACCAAGGGTCTGATTCAGTATAAGGCAGCTTCATGTGTTCATGTGTACAGGGCTCTACCACTGTGTAGCCCTAATCAGGGTTCTATACTTTGGTCACAGTGCAGTGTAAGAAAGAGATGGAACTGGTAAATTGTCTGTAGAAGAAGAAATGTTGGCTTTTATATGCCGACTTTCTCTACCTTTTAAGGAAAATCAAACTGGCTTACAATTTCCTTCCCTTCCTCTCCCCACAACAGACACCTTGTGAGGTAGGAGAGACTGAGAGAGTTAGAAGAGAACAGTGACTAGTCCAAGATCACCCAGCTGGCTTCATGTGGAGGAATGGGAAATCTGGTTCTTCAGATTACAGTCCATCACTTTTAACCACTACACTATGCTGGCTCTCTTTATCTTAAATGTTAAGATAAATGTTATCTTAAATGCTATCTTAAGATGTTATCTTAAATGGAGAAGCAACAGCTGTCTCAAAATGCAAGTGGCACAGTTGGTACCTTCGTTGGTACCTTATTTATTTATTATTAAATTTATTTATTAAAATATTTATATCCCCCACAAAAACTCTTAGCACAAGGCTTCCAAGGCAGCTTCCAAAACAATACACAATTAAATCACAATTAAATCAAAAATTTGCAAATTATAAGAGTAGCAACAGATCTAAGTTTTTTTTTTTTAAAAAAATGAGGAATCCATAGATATCAATAAAAAAACTGAATTGCCAAATTTTGAAAAAAAGCCATATTAAATTATCAATACTTTCTGTAAAAGAATGTAATCAGACTATGAATAGTAAAGTTAAATAGCGCCTCTGCCATGGTTTTTAAAGGAAAACGTCAGGGAGGGAGGGTCACATAGAAACAGAGGCATGGCAAATACTGGATTCTTCCACACTGTTTCCCTGCCCTGTAACCTAATCTTAAAATTTAATCATGTAGCATTTGTATCTCTAAATCCCTTTCCCAGAATTGACTTCAATTGGTACATTGTATCTTGGATTATCATTTTGGTGTAGCAAATAACAGGAGATTCACTCCCTGCAAATCGAGCGCATGCATGCTGAAACTTCTCACACTGATGAGAGAGCGCAATGTAGAGTCAGAGGCAGTGCTGTCCTGGTAAGCCTAATGCCAGAGAGGTTCAGAGAGACTCTGTAACCTGTAGACACTGACAGCAAAGAGGAGCTCGGTATCTGGGGAATGCACCTGTCATCTCTGTCAAGTGAACAATTCCACATGAATGATATTGTAACAGAGTACAGTATAAATTTATATAGTGGTGATGTTGTACATAGTACAGATGGGCCCTTAATTTTTGTTTTGTTTTGTGGGCTAATACCAGAAGAAACACATTTGAGAGATCATAGAATCATAGAGTTGGAAGGGAACCTTAGGGTCATCTAGTCCAACCCCTTGAACAAAGCAGGAAATTCATAACTACCTCCTCCCCACACCCCCAGTGTCCCCTACTCCTTGCCCAGAAGATGGCCAAGATGCCCTCCCTCTCATGATCTGCGTAAGGTCATAGAATCAGCATTGCTGACAGATGGCTGACAATGCTGATTCTATGACCTTAGGCAGATCATGAGAGGGAGGACATCTTGGCCATCTTCTGGGCAAGGAGTAGGGGTCCTCACAGCTTTGATGGGCAAATGCAATGCCAGTCAGGTCCTTTCCATTCACTAAAGGGGAGGGGCTGTTGCTCAGTGCTAGAACACCTGCTTGCATGCAGACGTTCCCAGGTTCAATCACCAGTATCTTTAGTTAAACAGATCAGACAGTAGGTAATATGAAAAAACTATGCTTGAGACCCGGAAGAGCTTCTGTCATTCACAGTAGACAATACTAATCTAGATAGAGCCATGGTCAGACTCAGTATAATGCAACTTCATGTGTTCATCTGAATTTATGCACAGTTCCTTAGCAGAGGGTATGTTGGGTCCTGGTAGGATCTTGTATGCCATCTCTGACGGGTGTTCCTGCAGTCTGTCCCCACATTCTATTCACCTAGTATCCACTGGAGAATAGACCTTTTAAGAACATAAGAAAAGGCATGCTGGTTCAGACCAAAGGTCCATCTAGTCCATCATTCTGTTCGCACAGAGCTACCTCTAGCAAGCCCACAACAGGAGGTCTGCAACAGAAGCATCCTGCCTGTGCTCCCCAGCAACTGATTTAAAGAGGCATACTACCTCTGGTAGTGGAGGGACAAGATATCTGTTATGATAAGCAGCCATTGATAGCCCAGTCCTCCATGAATGTGTCCACTCCCCTTTTAAATCCCTCCAAGTTGGTGGCCATGACCACATCCTGTGGAAGTGAGTTCCGCAAATTAACTGTATACTGTGTGAAGAAATACTTCATTTTGTCTGTGCTCCTTCCCCATCCTTCAGTTTCAGTAGATGACGCCGGGTTCTAGTATTATGAGAGAGGGAGAAAAGTTTCTCCCTGTCCACTCTCTCCACACTATGCACAATTTTATAAACTTCTATCATATCTCACCTTGCTCACTTTTCCCCCCACACTAAACAGCCCTAAATGCTTTAACTGATCCTCATAGGGCAACTGCTCTACCCACCTGATCATTTAGTTGCTCTTTTCTGCACCTTTTCAAGGTCTACAATGTCCCTTTTCAAGTGTGGTGACCTGAACTGTACACAATATTCCAAGTGTGGTCTCACCATAGATTTGTACAAGGGCGGTATGATAGCAAAAGTTTTATTCTTTATTCCTGTTCTAATTATGGCCAGCAGGGAATTTGCCTTTTTCACAGCAGCTGCACACTGAGGCAACATTTTCATCAAGCTAACCACTACCACCCCAAGGTGCCTTTCTTGGTCTGTTGCTGCCAGCTTTTCTTGGGTTGCCCCAGCTCTCTGTAATGGCCTGACTGAGACTATACAGCAAGCCCTATCCATGCTTTCCCTTAGAAGGGCTTTTCTTTTTCAAAGGGCTTTTTGTTGATGCTGAGGGTAATTAATTGTTCACTTGTTTAGTGATACTGATTTTGCATTTAATATTTCAGCAGAGAATTGTTTGCTGTTTTTGATGAATTGTATAAATTTCATTTCATTTGATTAATTAGCTTATTTAAGTCATTTGGGGGATGAATGTTTTAAAACAAGTAAGTACAAAGGATTGGATCACTTGATGTGTTTGGATGCTCCTAGCAAATGGACACTATCATAGTAATTTTGACATAGCTGCAGGCTTTTGAAATTAAACTTTTATTAATCATGGTAACATATTCAGAACTTTGGCAGCATGATAATGTCAAACTTACTGTAATCCAACACCTTGTTTACATTCTAGTTGAGGACCCTCGCGAGAACACCTGAGTGTTTTTACTCAAAGTTCGAATTGAATGCAATGCTTAACAGCTTTGCAGCAGCACAGTACAGCTCTTGTGCTACAGGACCATGGACAGGTCCTCCCTTGGTAAATAAGCTATTTGTAGCTTTAGGTCGGCGAACTAAATTTTCTGGACTGCAGAGAAACATAGAAACATAGAGCTGGAAGGAACCTCAAGGGTCATCTTGTCCAACCCCCCTGAAGGTATCTCCCTTAGACACGGTTGGGTCCTTGAAGTGGCTTAGTTGTTGAGCATAGAATCACTTGCAGTCTACCTGACTTGCGGTCTGTGCTTATGCAGTCAGGTTTATTAATTAAGTGGGCGACTGATGGCACTGAATTAAGATGTGCCTTCTGCAGCTCTCCGCAAGATAAGTTATTATTAATTAAGTGACCTACAATGGTTGATTTCCTGTGCTTTGCACCTGCACTGTTAGCAACATGTTGCTGCCTGGTCAGAGCTGGTCAGAGACTGAGAAATGGCAACTCATCCTTGTAACTAGATCTGACAGTCCAATCCTATTCCTAAACAGGGTTACAGTCTGCTGCAGTCAGTGGGTTTTGAAGGGTGTAATTTGGCTTAGCAGTGCGCTGGAAGTTGCCTTAATTCATGAATGGGCCACTCTCCTGAGCAACCAACGTATCCATTCAAAAGAAAACGTATGGCATGAATACAGTGGTAAAACACATTGGTGTATTATGCATGGTTGTTTTAACCTCCTTAATTCCCCGTTTAGCCAGGATCAAATTTTTCAGTAAGCACGATACCTTATTCCTTGGAAGTTCAACGCTGTTTCAATGCAAAATGAACCCGGCTTTTCCCATTCCTCTTCTGGCACAAATTAAACCTTTCATCCTGGCTCATTCCGGAGTCACAGAGCATGCATATTCTGTTCTTGGGTTGAGCTTCCCCTCGCCATCACGCCTCACCCTTTTCCAATTCCTTTTTCAAAGCAGCATGCAGGCGAAAACAGAAGATTGGCTTCTCTTACAGCCAATCACAAAGCAGTGTGTAAAGGTGGGGATTCAAGTGCTTCCTGCTACCACAGAGCTCTTTCTGAGCAAAAGAAAGGCTTTTTAAAAATGAGGCTTGGATTTCTCCCCCCCCCTTCTTTCAGATAGCTCTGTTTTTTGTTATTTGGTCTTAAAATGTTTTTTTATGCGGCAGTTGGGTTTGGGGGGAAGGAAATCTTCTCTGTGAGGTAAGCCAATTACAGAGCAGCATTTAAAGGGGTGGGACTTGATTTGAGCTTGGGAGACTGTTTTTCTGTATTCATGGTTCCATTAGCACACAGTTTCATCCCTGATCAGTCAAGCCAATGCATACAGTTTCCCCCAACCTGGGTTACTTTAACGTGCAATGAACCCAGGTCCAAGCAGGGAGATCCAGCCCATGCATAAAAGACCATTAACACATGAAGTTGCCATATACTGAATCAGACCCTTGATCCATCAAAGTCTCCAGGGTCTCAGGCTTTCACATCACCTACTTGCCTAGTCTCTTTAACTAGAGATGTTGGAGATTGAACCTGGGACCTTCTGCATGCCAAGCAGATGCTCTACCGCTGAGCCATGGCCCCTCCCCCAAGTATATCCTTTTTACCAGTATAAAAGTTTGAAGCGGTAAAAAGCGGTAAAGCCAGGGATTAATTTGATTGGTCAGCTGAATAGTAGCCATCCAATGGGAAGGCATAATGAAGGGGCTATATAAGCAAACCTCACCCCTTCCTTGCAGGCTCTTGCTGACTGCTGCTAACCCGCCCGCTCTCCCTGGAATATTGTGGGAGTAGCTGTTTGCCATCTGGGGCCAAGCAAAAATTGGCAGTGAGGAGAGCCTTTTTTCGCCTGCTTTGCGGTGTTCAGGTGAGGAGGGGAAATTTTGTATATTGGCCCTACGTGTCCATTAGCTAATGCTATTCCATTTCTAACTAAAAGTTCTTCTCTTCTATTGTGTCTAATAATTCAAATTATTTGGGCCTCATCTGAATGCTTTAGATGGAGAGCAGTATGCCAGTTTGCCTACAGAAGGTTCCAGGCTGAATTCCCACTATTATCACAAGAGCTTAACTTCCACCATCCCCAGTTAAAAAGATTATCAGGTAACTAGGTCACAGAGATTAATAAAACTAGAGGAGTGCTGAGGAATGGCTCTCTCCATAAGAGGGAAAGTTTGATGCTGATCACTTTGAATCTAAGTTATTTGATGAAATGTGCTACTTGTCCTTCAGTAGACATGGGTGCTTCTGCTCACACCAACAGTGCAATCCTAAGCAGAGTCCCACTCTTCTAAGCCTATTGACTTGCATGGATTTAGAAGGCTGTGACTCTGGTTAGGACCATAAGCATTCCAACATTTCACATAGGTGAGAAGAAGAAGAGTTGGTTTTTATATGCCGACTTTTTCTACCACTTAAGGGAGACTCAAACCGGCTTACAATCACCTTCTTTTCCCCTCCCCACAACAGACACCCTGTGAGGTGGGTGGGACTGAGAGAACGTGACTTGCCCAAGGTCACCCAGCTGGCTTCATATGTAGGAGGGGGGAAACAAATCCAGTTTACTAGATTAGCCTCCGCCGCTCATGTGGAGGAGTGGGGAATCAAACCCGGTTCTTCAGATCAGACTTCACCGCTCCAAACCACTGTTCTTAACCACTATACCATGCTAGCTCCCCACCAGAGGACCAAGCATGGACTAAACACAAGACTGTGTGTTTTCCGCAATTAAGGTTCTAGCTCTTGTGATAATAGACTTGAAGATGCTTGGTCTATGCCCTGTGGAATATCCAGTTAGGGGGTGGGTGGTTGAGCAGAATTCCATAAATTCAGAAGTTTGGGCTTTTGTCTCTACTTTGCAAAACAGGTTATATTGAACAAGCAAATATATGACACTTCCATCAGCTGCTGTTCTGCAGTGGAGAGGGACAGAGAGGGCTGGTCATTCTCTTGGTCTGCTGACCCAACTGCTTTCCATTGGCTGGTGGCTTAGTCTGCAAGAGAGAGAGGGAGAAACAGCAGGGCTGCTTCCACTGGCCTGCTTTCGCCTTCTGTATTTTACAGTTCTTTGTTAGTTTTCCCGGGTTTTCTTTTGAAAAAAGAAAGGCAGGACATAAATACAGTAAATAATGGATTGAGAGTCAGTTCAGGTGAGGAGGCTTATCACGTACCCAAGGCTGGGATACGGGAAGCTGACAATGAAAGTTGTGTATTGAACCTTTGTTATTATTGAAAGTTCTTATTTGTCCTCCTTTCTCTTTGGTTTTTATTTATTTATGGAAATATCCCAGCTTTCCCTTTGTGGCTCAAGGTGGCTTATAATTCGTAATGAAAACAACAGTGTAAATCTATTAAAAAAAAAAAAAAAACCTGTTAAAACTCCAGAAAATGCCCATAGCTCAAACTCTATTACATGCCCTAGCAAATAAAAAAGACTTACAATGCATTCCTAAGGAGAATTACCCCAGTCTAAGCCCATTCATTTCAATGGGCTTAGACTGGAGTAAGTCTCCTTAGGAATGCTCTGTTAGAGTGACTCCTGCAAAGGATAACAGCCTCTTTACTTCCTTAGGGAGCCTTTTCCATAAATCGGGAGCCACTACTGAGAAGGAGTGGAAGAGGAGATGCCAAGCAAAGAAACCTAAGCAGGGGGACAACCAGAAGGTGGCAACCAGAGGACTCTAAATGGGGACTTATGGAAAGAAATGGTCCTTCAGATATATGGGGTCCTAGGTGATAAAGGGCTTTAAAGGTTATAAGAAGCCCCTCAGATTGAACTCAGAAACCAATTAGCAGCCAAAGGAGCTTTTTAAAAATAGACAGGACGTGGTCATGTGAACCAGCCCCAATAATAATCAGACTATGGCCTTGTTAACCTGTTGAAGTTTCGAGATTGTCTTCAAGGGTAGCCCCACCTTTAGTGCCCTTTAGTTGTTTTACCATTAATTAGAAAATTTAAATGCTCTTTAGAATGATGTTTTTGATTACAGGCTCCTCAAAGCAGGGAGCTTTCTTCTCATTGCTATTTTGTAAAGTGCGAGGCGTGTTGATGTGTATTACTGTTAAGTAAAAAAAAAAATTAACAGGAATGAGGAGTTCTCTAGTTAAGTCAAATATAACAAGATGGCATTTAAAGGAATTTGCTAATTGCTGCAATACTTATCAAAAGCTTTCTAGGAATTCAGTATTGGCCTCATAAGCATAAGATATTGAACCCTGCTCATGGCTGCCATTTTTTAAAATGGTGGCCAGAGGCCAAGGTTAGAGCAGTAACTTCAGACTAAATTTTATCAGGCACCTCAAAAATGATTTGCAGTCATAAAGTCCCTTAAAACACATGGACTTTATGCATCTGATTGGACTATTGTTCCCTGCTAAAGATAAATTCCTCCTCTCTTGTCAGTCTTCAAAGTATCTAGGCACGGGTGTTTTGCAACATGCTTTTCTAATGTTTCATTTTAACATTTCTTTTTCTTTCACAGTAGTTTACCTCCTACGTCTGGTAGGCAGCTTTTCAACGAATGCACTTCTGTCAGGAGTGTATATAAAGGCAATGAGGGAGTGAGAGAATGAATACGCGTGACGCAAAACTGAGCAGAGAGGGGGAAATGGAGAGGGGACATTGTGTACATGAGAAAATTTTAAGATTCATTCCAGAGCAAAGATCAGATTTAGACTTAAAAGGGGGAAATTCTACTAATAATAAGGGGAGCAAACCACTTCCTACAGGTGACGATGAACACACACATGAACACATGAAGCTGCCTTATACTGAATCAGACCCTTGGTCCATCAAAGTCAGCATTGTCTACTCAGACCAGCAGCAGCTCTCCAGGGTCTCAGGCAGGGGTCTTCCACATCACCTACTTGCCACATCACCTACTTTTGATGGCAAAAACCTTTAGATTCAATCTGAATGGAGTGCGTGGTTACCCTCCAAATGTGAGAATCTATGTAGCAATTAAAAGCAGTTGGGTTTACACTTGATTACATTTCTTGTGTGTGTTTGTGAATGTGGAATATATCTGTTCATGGTGGTGGTGAGCCATCATATAATTTAAGCTAAGATGGTCTTTCTCCAAATTTTGTCCTCCAAGTTCTCATTAGCAAATTTTGAAAATAAATATTCTCCCACGACATGCTGAGTTCTCAAGCTATTTGCCAAATAGTTTATATCTGCATTTCACACATAGTGATATTTGTTTCAATAACTGATACCTGGCAGTTGATATTGTGCATTATTTCAGAATGGTTTGCCACAGTACATAGTCACTGATGGCTGATATGTGATATCTTGGAGTGGTTTTTAAACATTCTGCATTCAGGGAACACTTTTCACATCAGCATCTGGTGAGGAGCCTCTGTGTTTCTGCCACAGAACCTCTACATGCTGCAGAGGATTGTGGGGCATGTTTTAGGTATAAACTAAGTTCTGATCCCTCCTGTAGAATGTATAATGGTCTGCCATGGAATGGGGTACCATCTTTTTCTGGAGAATGTTAAGCTATCTAGCTTCTTTTCAACATCTTGTTTTGTTACATAGAGCAGCTGAATGAACTACAGGGCTTGGCTGGCCTATTCTGAAATCAAGCCATCCCAATTCCTTTGAGCACTGGTTCATATTGACCTATTGTGAATTAAGAGTACACTCTAATACCCAACATTCCCTTGCAGTGATACATGGCAAAGAAAGATCAATGGTTTGGATCCAGTGACGGACAAGGTGAAACATAAATGGAATTATAGTATGGTTCTGCTTGTTCATAATCTTTTGTAACACATAACAGTTTCTTCCCTGTATATTGTAGTTCCCAGAAATTGGCAGTACCTTGCATGAATGGAAATGCAAGTGAGGATATAATAAGTCTGACTTAGCATAAACAGCTGTGTGCTGTTTGCACTCTCCCTCAGTGAGCATGATGGAGTGTTCCCCAGTAGCCAGTGTGCTTTCACATTTCAAACCAACAAGGAGATATTGTAAAAGCTACCAGAGTCACCTGTATTTTGACTCTAGAGCAGGACTTGGGGCTGCATTGAAAGCAGGATGGGTAAGCTCACCACCTACCCACTGCAGGTTAGGGAATTCCACATGAAGTGGGAGGCCTCCTTACACAACTACCTCCAGAGCTCTTCCAGTCTTACAACTGTGCATTAAAAAGAAATGATAGTACATTTTTAAATCTCTCTCCAAGCTAAGTATTGGTAGGGTTTCCAAGTGCCAGGTGGTGGCAGGCAACCCCCCGCCAATCCACCTGGCTGCCTGCCAATCTGCTGAGGGTCGGCAGGCAACGCATGCATGCACGCCTGCCCACGGTGACACGCCGCTTCCAGTTTACACCCGGAAGCGCTGCACCGCAAGGGGCCGGTTACCACTCAAACTCCCAGTTTGAGTGGTAAAAGGCCCCTTGTGATGTGGTGCTTCCGGGTGTAAACCGTAAGTGATGCAGCACTTCCGAGGGCGTGCAACCCCCCCCCCAATCCAGTCCAAAAAACCTCCCACCGAAGGAGCAGGGGGACCTGGTCAGCCTAAGTATTGCTGGGAC
Organism: Euleptes europaea; assembly: GCF_029931775.1. Classification (NCBI taxonomy): domain Eukaryota; kingdom Metazoa; phylum Chordata; class Lepidosauria; order Squamata; family Sphaerodactylidae; genus Euleptes; species Euleptes europaea. Next base: position 27,759,759 of record NC_079316.1, on the reverse strand, counting down.
CTTAGGTGACAATGGAAGCAGGAATAAAGATTGTGCCTAACGGTCACAAAAACTGAGGATGAGTAAAAAGATTCTAATTTGCTAGAACTCTGCATTGCATGTACGACATGTCTGATAAGTAGGCAGACCCAGCAAAGAAGACACTGGCAGAGGCTGCATTTAAAAATATTCTCAGCCCAGGAAGAAACCCTGTGCTTGAACAGTTTCAGTTCTCGCAACATCCCTGTGAGGAGAGTGGAGACATCATTTCTTTGACACAGCTGTCAGAGACTCATCTCAGCACTGTGAATTGGGGGCCTCTGCAGACCTAATGCTAAGATACAAGATTGTCTTTAGCATTTCAGACAGCAAGCTTAAGGAAGGCCTCCTGGGACACTCTAGCCTCAGCATCTGCAGAGCAAAGACCTGCGGCAGGGCTCAATTTTGAGGACCACAGAACCTAAACTCCATTCCGTTGAGTACAGGAATGAGAAACTCCAAAAGAGAGGTGAGCCACTGGGGCAGTTTTCTTCAACGAAGGTCCTCATAGCTGCAAAGAGCAGTTACTGAAGAAGATTTGCTCATGTTCCCTGGCTCAGGCAGTGCTCATCTTTTGGAGAAACCTGCAATAAGTGAGCTGGGAGGAATCACTTGAGTAAAATGTGCAATGCACAGCACTTGCTTTCTCATCTAGCCAAAAACAGGAAGCTGTATTCATGGAAACAAAGGTCTTTTATGCATGGGAACTTTGACTTACTTTCTCTGCTGGTACAACTCAGTTTTTTGTTGGGTTTATGCACGGGTTTTCTGTCTCTTAGAGATGACCTCGCGCCCAGCCCACACAATGTCCGGATCTTCCAGATCCTATCATAACACGATTCTTTGATCTCCCTTGAGATCAGCTCGGGTCAAATCATCCCCATTTCATAAGCCAAAGCATGGGAGAGGGGAGCCAGGTGTGTGAGGGTTTTTTTTGTGTGTGTGTCACAGTAAGCACTACAGCCAATTCCAAAATGGTGTTTTCAAGGGGTGGGGACTCAGACGCTTCTGGATTTCTGCAGTACTCTGGAAACCCCAGGACTTTCTCTGGGGCAAACAACCACATGCATAGCATTTTTAGGATTCAGAAGAGAAAAGTGTGGGTCAAGAGAGCCTCGTACCCCAGGTAAAATTCCCATTAAATAAAAGACCAAAGACTACTTAAGCATCTGAGGAACTCCGATGCCTAGTATAGATCCATTCTGGCTGCTTTACCAATCCCTTTTAAGCTAGACACTGGAGCTGAGGTCAGTACTAATTGGTTGATGAATGATTGGCTGATTGAGGAAATTTGTATGCTAATTCCCCCAACCTGCCCGAGGCAGCTGATAAATAAAACAAAACCACTCAAGACAATAAAGTCAATAAAACAAACCACATAATAAATCAAGTCAATAAAACAGCCAAACCAATAGAATAAAGAAATAAAAATAATCCATTAAAAATGTAACAATCCAATACATTTCCCCCAGGATATTGCAAATGCCTGCAAGGGAAAGTGAACAGGACAGGGACAAACATAATGCTAATTGCCTTCAGAGTTGCAAGGATCAAACCGTCACAGCTCATTGCAAGAACGGCTCCACCACATCCGATGTAAACTTCTGTATCACAGACAAGGGATAGCCACCATTACTGTGCAAGTCGGCAATACATTCCCCTTACTTTGACCCAGGGCACAGATGGGACAGCTTTGCATTCTCCAACATCTTCCAATGTTATACTGATGGTTTTGAGAACCTTGAGTGCTTGCCAGATGTGCATCCAATTTATGTGCCCCCCACAGTTGTTTGCTTCCTATGTCTGGCAGACAGCAACCTCAGCATGCTTTCAATCTGGGGTACCCCCAATCCAATGGGCAGGCAGAGCGAGCCATTCTGTCAAGAACATGCTCCAAAAAGCATCGCAAGATGGTGCAGACCTTCACCTTGTGCTGCTAAGCCTAAGGAATTCTCCCTACATAGGATTAGATTCCCTTTGATCCAGCTGCTAACAGGAAGGTCATTGGAGTGTCCCTTACATACCACAGACCTGGTTGGCCATTGGGGGCACACAGCACCTCAGAACTGCAATGCTAGCAAAAGTGCCCAGCACAATAGGAATACAGAATGTATTGTTGTTTTTATGTCTTGATATGCATTTTAGCTATGGTTGGAATTGTTTTAGTGATGGGTTCTTTTGGTTGGTTTAATGCTTTTTAAAATGTGGTTTTATTATGTGTGTTGTAATTTATTAGCTGTCTTGCGAGGGCAGAAAGGTGAAATGTCAATATTTTAAAAACAAAAGAAAAACCAAATCCGTTCCTTCGCAAGCAGGGAAAGGCCACCAATGGCCGCGGCTTGGATGCCATAAACGAAGGAGGAGGAGGAGGCTTTTATATGCCGATTTTCTCCACCACGTAAGGGAGAATCAAACTGGCTCACAATCACCTTCCCTTCCCCTCCCCACAACAGACACCCTGTGAGGTAGGTGGGGCTGAGAGAGCTCTAAGAGAGCTGTGAGTAGCCTAAGGTCTCCCAGCTGGCTTCACGTGAAGGAGTGGGGAAACCAACCCAGTTCACCAGATTAGCCTCCACCACTCATGTGGAGGAGTGGGGAATCAAACCCGGTTCTCCAGATCAGAGTCCACCACTCCAAACCACTGCTCTTAACCACTACACCACACTGACTCCCCAAGTCACACTTGAGTGTGGTCAATATTCCTTAAGGCCACATCTATGGAAGCAGCAGGATGATCCTTCGGAAAGACTGTTCTCTGTCCCCCTCTCCCCCAGTGATCCGTTTATAGCAGCTCAAGAATCTGCAGCGGTAGTGCACCCCTCCCTTCAGAAATGGGACCTCAGCGGGAGCAGCTTCTTCCTGGCAATAGCCGAGGAGACAGATTTAATTAGACCAGAGTGGTTGATGTCAGCCAGTGAGAGGACGGGTATTTTCAGTAGTCACTCCACAATTGAGGAATGGATTGCCAAGAAGAAATCCAGAAGCTCCTGACTCTGTTGGCTTTTAGAAAGGCCTGGCTTTTTAAATTTGCCTTTGGATAGCTCTAAAGAGGAAAACAAGATGTGCTTTAGTGGAGTTATATTTGGAAGGAGTAGTTAATAGGAGAGGTGATTATGATTTTTTAATTGAATTGGTTTTCAATTTTGTATTGGCTGTATTTATGTGAGCTACTCTGAGCTCTGGAGAAGCAGGACATGACTATTTTAAAATAGAAAAAATAAAAAAAAAATAGGCATGGCCCTGATGTGATCAGATAAAGGCTGATCCCCAAGGGTGAGTCAAGTACTAGAGATCTTTGACCCTTCATTCTGAAGTGGTTGTGTGAAGGTTATGAAGAGTGACACTGAGCTGATAAGGAGAGTTTCTGCCTGAAGAAGGGAAATACGACGCATGCATATCTGTATAGCCTGCAAGAGTGACTTTTCCCTTTGAGGTCTGTATGGGGGGGGGGGGGGTGTCAGTTTTCTCTTGTGTTTGGCGCTGACTCTAAATAAAAATATTTTATTTAGTTTTCTTGAGCATAAGCCTTGGAAAACCAATTTAGCTCTTCTGAGCATGTATTTTTGAACATTGACTGATGTGAACTGGGTGACTTGAGAAACTAATCGAGGCTGATGAAGCCTTAGGTGAAACGCAATGAATACCATGGATCTGCGTTCCTTCCTCTGATCTGGTCCTGAACAATTTGGATTCAGTTGTGGTCCCCACCGGACATTTGGCATTACCCTTTTAAGGGAATATCAAGAAACAGATGAAGCCGGGTGCTCTATTTTGAGTCTACGGACTCTATTAGTATCAGTAAGCTGAATAGCTTGATGGATGTATCTGGTGGTGACTATTTGTTGTAAATATTGCATATAGAACACTTTTGTTGTTCAGCACCATTGTTTATGTGTATAGTCCTTGTCTGTGGATTGTTGTTTTGAATACACTTGATACTGTTTGATTAATATTGAGCCTATTGTTGTAATTTGTATTGAACTATTTCAGCACAACTAGGAGTAATTTTGTTTTGGTGGAACCTCCAGGTAGTAGCTGGAGATCTCCTGCTATTACAACTGATCTCCAGCTGATAGAGATAAGTTCACATGGAGAAAATGGCCTCTTTGGCAATTGGACTCTATGGCATTGAAGTCCCTCCCCTCCCCAAACCTCACCCTCCTCAGGCTCCGCCCCCAAACCTACCACTGGTGGCAACCTGGCAACCCTAAGATCAGAGTCCACCACTCCAAACCACCGCTCTTAACCACCATGCTGGCTCTATTACACCACACTGGAGGGAATCAGTGAGAAGGAATCCAACCCATGTGTTTGCCCTTATAAATACATACCTAAAACCTGGGGTATGGGGGTGGGGGGGACAGCTGCAATGATCTTGAGTGCAAAAATAGTAGGTAGTAAAAGGGTTAAGCACTCCCTTACCCACCACTTCTCCCCTATAATTCCCCCCCCCAAAAGCTTCTTTGTTTTAAAAAAGGCATCGAAGCTCTGCTGCATCAAAGCATGTGACACGCAGCTAGCTACTTAGTGTAAGAGAATCCTTCCAAAATGCTGTTCGAGAGGGTCAGCCCAACGGCATGTGCTTTTAGAGGTCTCAGTGAAACAGCTGGCGATGTGTGTGGAGCTGAATGCCAAACACCCGAGCTCTGTTGCGAAAGATACCAGGTGCAATGGTGATGGTATTTCTCAGTGGTATCTGGAAATACGGGGGTGGGGGGACAGGACATTTTGTTGCCCTTTAAGGCGCTCCTGGACTCAAATTTTGTTTGGGTGCAGTGCTTGGCTTTCATGGACTTTTGTGTGCAGTCTACAAGAGGGATCTTGGATTGCACCACCTGGAAAACGTTCAGCAAAGTGCCCATGCCCTGGCCTTGCCCACGGAGGCCGATCTTGCGTGGGGACCGTCTCAGAGGTTCTCTGCTTGGACAGGTGAGTCAACTCCTTGGCTGCACAGACAGATGGCATTTAAGAATGAATCAGTTCTAGGCACAATGCCTCCTTTCAGATCACCACGTTACCTTGTCTAAAGTGGCAATAAAGCGTGCAGGGGACTCAAATTTTACCCTGCGTGAGATGGCAGTAACCTGACAAGTTAGTGAAAATATTTTCACTCCCTGTAACTCCATTCTGATTATGGTTCATTAACTCTGTGGCCCAGAACTGGTCCATATGCTCAAACGCTGTTCTACCAGGTGCTGCAAATCTTGGGGAAAAAAGATGTTGGTTGAAATGCCTGGTAAGGAAAAATAAAGAGTCTCTGATCTCCCACAGTAGGTTTAAAAGTAAGTACAATAAATCTTCTCTCATTCAGACTCTAATTAGGAGCTAGTTTAAATATTCTGAGCGTATGCGTCCGACAAGTTGCCAACAATCTGAAGAAGTGAGCTGTGGCTCACAAAAGCTCATACCCTACCAGAAATTTTGTTAGTCTTTAAGGTGCTACTCTTGCTCTTGTCTACTGCTAGTGACAGACTAACACGGTTACCCATCGTGATCTATCAATAAGTTGCCTGTTTCCTACACTACAGAGTACACTAAGCAGGTCTCTGCATTCTATAGAAGGACATCTGTTTGGACACATGAAGCTGCCCTATACTGAATCAGACCACTGGTATGTCATCAATTGTCTATTTTGACTAGCAGTCACTCTCCAAGGTCTCAGGTAGAAGTCAGCTATGTCACCTCTTACCTGATCCCTTTAATGGAAATGCCTGGGATTGATCCTGGGACCTTCTGCAAGCAAAGCAGATGCTCTACCTTGGAGGCTATGGCTCTTCTCAAACATCACTAATCAAAATCTGAGCTAACTAGGGTTGCCAACCTCCAGGTGGGGCCTAGAGCTGTCTTAAAACTTACAACTGACCATTCAGGCTGCAGATATCGATTATACTGGATAAAATGGCAGCTTCGAGCAGTGGACTCTATGAGGGTGGTTAAAAGCAGTGGTTTGGAGCAGTGGTTTGGAGTGGTTTTAACCACTATGTAGTGGTTAAAAGCAGTGGTTTGGAGCGGTGGACTCTCATAGAGAGTCCACCGCTCCAAACCACTGCTTTTAACTCTCATAGAGAGTCCACCGCTCTCTATGAGAGTCCACTGCTCCAAACTACTGCTTTTAACCACTACACCATGCTGGCTCTCCACAGCAACAAAAGGGTAACACACACACACACACACACACACACAGAGAGAGAGAGAGAGAGAGAGAGAGAGAGAGAGAGAGAGAGAGAGAGAGAGAGAGAGAGAGAGAGAGAGAGAGAGAGAGAGAGAGAGAGAATTGGCAAAGAGAGAGAAGGACCAGATCTCTCTATATATATCTGGAAAATGTTCTCCTTGTCTAAAAGCACAGCGGAGGTGCCTGATGAGGCTTGAGTTGACATGGAAAGCAGGTGGGATGAGGAAAATAAAGAAAATAAAGGAAAATAAAGAGTCTGGATCTTTTCAGTTTAGAAAATTGAATAAGGTAGGCATGATAGAAGTTTATAAAATTAGGCATGAGGTGAAGAATGTAGACAGAGAGAACTTTTCCTTCCTCTGTTAAGGTAACCTCCACAGTCAGAGGCAGTAAACCTCAGAATACTAGTGCTTGGAGAAGAAAGTCAGGGGAAGGTCTTGAACTCTATGTCCTGTCTCTTGGCCCTCCAGGGCAACTGGTTGGCTGCTGTGTGAAACAGGATGTTGGAACAGATGGACCACTGGTCCAATCCAGCAGGGCACCTCTTAAATTATTATGTGGCTACTTTTTTTAAAAAAGCAGAGTGTGCAAGCAATGGGAGGCGTACCTCTCCACTTACCTTGCTGCCTTCAGCTTTTTGAAGTGTTTTTCCCCCTCCCATCCTGGTCTGCAACTGAACATATGTACCTAAGAAGAGCTCTTGCTGGATCAGTCCAATGGTTCATCTAGTTCAGCATCCTGTTTCACATAGTGGCCATCTGCCTCTAGAGCAGAGAGGTTTTGTTTTCCATTTCTGACCCTATTATTTGCTGTATCACCCATCCTCTACCCGGCCTCATTTTCTCACTTTCCATAGTGAAGATCCAATATGAGATGAATAGACTCTATAAAGGAAGCCACGGCCCTCAGTTTGCAAGACACGAGCAAGGTTGTTAACGATAGGACATTTGGGAGGGCATTGATTCATAGGGTCACCATGAGTCGGAAGCGACTTGACGGCACTTAACACACATGGTAACCCCAGAGGAGATGCAACCCCCAGTGGCCCTTTGCAGAGGTCAGTCAAGTGACCCTCCTTCTATCAACTCCATTCACTAAGATGCTCCTCCTCTCCTTTTTGCTTTTGCATATGGAGTCCAATAAATGTTTGATTAGGCTCCATTACTGTTGTTAGATCCAGACAAGCATTCTTATTTCTGCCTCTGACCCAACCCGCATCCAAGCACGTAATGAGATCCCAGGCTGTTTGCCAGCCTTTGGCGCTCTGCCAGGGGACTTCATTACATGAGCACCAGTCTCAAACTGAGTAATAAAATCCTATAAATTAATCTTTATCCCTGTGGCACACTGAGAGATTTACTAGCCACTTACAGGGTTAGCTTTTCAGAAGGCCTTATACCAAAAAGAATTAATAGGGAGAAATAGGAAGTGTTCTTCAAGTACAGGAGAAAGCCCACCCACTAGTGAAATGTTCAGAATAATATAAAGGAGCCATAGGGAGCTGTGCACCAATCAGCAAAAAGGGAACTGGGGGAAAAAAGCCCTTCCCTCCACAGCAGTACACAGTTTGTTTTTGAATTATAAAACCAAATTTTGACAGAGAAAACCAGCAGGGACTAACCAATCTTTTGGACTGGGGGTTTAACTAGATGTGAAGCCTTAACCAGCAGGGAGGGAAAGAGTGGAGGAACACCTTTACCAGCTGTACCATCTTGCTGACGATTTTTCCCTCCTGTTACAGTAACGCTGAAGCTTGGGCGTGGCCAAAGACACAAGCCCTTGGGTGTGAGCTGAAAGGCAAGAGTCAAAGGGCTTTGCCTCTTTGTTCTTAGTCTTGGCTTGCAGCCCAGGTATTCTAGGGAGCTGGCAAATAAGTCCAGGACCAACCCAAGAAGTAGTCTGCTGTTGTGCTGCTGTTTTGTTATTTACTGGTTTGTGTGTAGTTTCTTTTCCAATTGTAAGCCGCTTGGAGCCCCAACCGGAGTACAAATCCTTAAATAAATGTGTGTGATATTTTCCATTTGTGTACTTACAAGTAACTCAGAATGTTTTAATTTATGTTTCTGTGTTATACACACCCGCCACATTTTAGTTTTAGAAGCAGGCACTGGAAAACCACCTCCGTTTATCTCTTGCCTTGAAAATTCGAGAGCGTCTCGCTAAGTCGGCTGTGATTTGATGGCTGTGTCCATCTCCATTTTAGTTTTAACTCCTTTTCATGATGTGTTTTTATATGGCTCTGTTGTTAGCCACCTTGGTTTGATTCCCTGCCCTTCTACATGAAGCCTGCTGGTGACCTTGGGCTAGTCACAGTTCTCTCAGAACTCTCTCAGCTCCACCTACCCCACAAGACGCTTGTTGGGGGAGGGGGGAGGCGATTGTAAGCTGCTTTGAGACTCCTTATGGTAGAGAAAAGCAGGGTATGAAAACTAACTCTTCTTTTTCTTATTCTAAACAAACAAATAAACAAATAAGGGTCATGTCTGTCCGGCTAGGTGGCCACTCAACATGGAGCTCATTGCTCCTCTGGCCTGGAAGGAAATAGGTTTGTAAAAACTTTTAGTTTAGCTTATGCATTGTTCTTCTTTCTATCCCTTGCCACTTCCTCCCTTTTCCGCCCCTCCTGTCTCATTTCGTTATCTGCCCAGAGAGTCACTTTGTATGGTTATCTGTTGAAGGTGTATGATGGGCACAGTGAACTAGGGAACAAGTTTGTTGATTGGGACTAACATAGCCAAACTATAGAAACATTTTTGCATCTTCTCTAGGCGCTTGGGATCATTTTCTTCGGCTCTGGCTCCTTGGAGATAATGTAGTGAGCATTGGGAAAAGGAATTTCATCCGTTTCCACCCCTACACTGTGCAGACAGAGTGTCTGGGAAATGGCTGCATCATATGTCAATGCCTAGGGTTTCCAGGTCCCTCTTAGCTACTGGCAGGAGGTTTTTGGGGTGGAGCCTGAGGAGGGCGGGGTTTGGGGATGGGATCGACTTTGATGCCCCAGAGTCCTATTACCAAAGCGGCCATTTTCTCCAGGTGAACTGATCTCTATCAGCTGGAGATCAGTTGTAATAGCAGGAGATCGCCAGGTAGTACCTGGAGGTTGGCAACCCTAAGTCTAACCCCCTGCACAATGCAGGAAATTCACAAGTACCTCTTTCTTTCTACCGCTCAAGGAAAGAAGAAACAATATAACTTTTGACTTTTGTAAAGACAACATTCTGTCCCTCGCTGTAGTTGAACAGTATTAAAATCCCAGGCCGTTAGAAAGGGTGTTTGCATTGCATGGCTTCCCTATAGAGATATGACTCAAAGCCAGCTGCTCTCGTGGCTCCAGGGAAAAGAAAGCTGACTTTGTGGTGCCCTCTTGGGCTTAGGCTGTACTTGTTTATGATGCATTGGGATGAAAGCTCTTGTCAACTTTCTGCTTTATCAGTACACATCCGTGCCTAGGCCACGGCCACAAACCTGCCTGCAAAACTGGACTCGGATAATATAACATTTGCCCATAGCTACCTGTACAGAAACTTTACCCTGTGGAAAGTGCTTGGAAGCTAAACCATACTTCGTGACACAAGGTTTGCAGACACAGGTCAAAGCAAAAGTACAACTAAAAACAAAAGTGTGGTGTATGTGTGGGGGGGTCGCTTCTACCAATAAAGGGCAATCCTGTTGCCCCTTCCATTTTGCCTAAAACATTAAGCAATGCTTCAAATACATATGAATTGATGAAAAGTGCAGGCATGTGAACACCTTTAGTTTCCATTTGTTGCACTAAAGCCTTGCCCAAAGGTGTCATTTTATGGGGATAATGCATTTTCAGTGCCCTTGAAACAAAAGTAGGAGGAGGATGACGTGGTTTTTATATGCTTTCTCTACCTTTTAAGGAGAATCAAACCGGCTTACAATCTCCTTCCCTTCCTCTCCCCACAGCAGACACCCTGTGAGCTAGGTGGGGCTGAGAGAGTTCAGAGAGAACTATGACTAGTCCAAGGTCACCCAGCAGGCTTTGTGTGGATGACTGGGGAAATAAACCCGGTTCACCAGATTAGAGTCCACCACTCTTAACCACTGCACCATGCTGGTTCTCAAAAGACTGTGTACATGGCAAATGAGATGCTTCCTCCTGCTAATATATTCCTTGTGGTTGTGTATGGAATGAGGCTGCATAGGTGTGTAAGCCTCCAGTTGTCTATCTATGGGATGGTGTTTGTGTTCTTGTTAGTATGGAGCAATGCAGCTCTGAGTTGTAAGAGGTTTGGGCATGGCTTCTAATCATCCCAGAAGCTGTGAGCTGGGGGACATAATACTCTGAACTCCCCCACTCCCGATTCCAAGTTTTGGCAGCGTCACCATGGGCTGCTCTTCCTAGCCATACATTGTACTGATGGCCTGTTTCCTTGAGCAGTGCCTCTTTTGATTTCTAGCTTTCTGCCCACCCATTTCAAGTTTCTTTGCCTAAAGAGGGATGACAGGAAACTTCAGAAAGACAAAAACAAAACAGCACAATGACTTATTCTACATTTGTGTAGCAATTGCACAGATCGATAGATGTCTTGTGATATGGACCTTTGGTTTCATCCCCATTTCTAAAATGGCATGCAGCAATTTTGTAAAGGTTGGGTTCCAAATACCAATCGAATCCATGGACTGGTTCAAAATAAAAATCTTTATTAAAAGTTGAATTCACTCTAGAACTTTGATGGACTGTTCTAACATTTTTGGCAGCCTGTTGTCATTGTTACTTGATGTGTTATGAAATCTTCCCCACAGTAAACATTCTCTGAATAAAATGAATGTTGTTTTTGGGCTCAGACTCTACAGTCTCCTGAAATAATAGTTTGGATTGTAGAAAGTCACGTAAGCACACAGATGATCCTCATATCAGGTAACTGAATGGTTTATTGGGCTCCTAATGGATTTCAGAAGATTTGCCAGTAATTTTCTTTAATCCCTTGCAATTTCCACACAGTGAATTAAAGAGAGGTTGGAGCAGACATCACAGACTAGGTCATACACAGTCCCCTACCTCAGGCATTGACTGAGAAAATGTCCGCTTTGGCAATTGAACTCTATGGCATTGAAGACCCTCCCCTCCCCAAACCCCACCCTCCTCAGGCTCTGCCCCAAAAACCTCCCACCGATGGTGAAGAGGGATCTGGCAATCCTAGTTAGACTAGATGACCCTGGAGGTCCCATCCAACTATTTTTCTATGATTCTATTATTCTAAGAAGCCTTTAAGAGGGTATTTTTCCCCCTGGTGAAAAAAAAAGCACAGACTTAATGGTGATTTGGAAATATCTGTTGATTTACAAATATGCAAACTGAGAATGGGGGGAGCAGTAGGATTGCCAGCTCCAGGGTTAGGAAATTCCTGGAGATTTGGAGGTGGAACATGGGAAGGGCAGGGTTTGAGAAGGGGAGGGAGCTCAACAGGGTAGAGTCCTCCCTCCAAAGCAGCCAGTTTCTCCACAGGAACTGATCCAGGTAGTCTGGAGATCAGTTCTAATTCCAGGCAATCTCCAGGCCTCACCTGTAGGCTGGCAGCCCTAGAAAGTAGTAGGGTTACCAACCTCCAGGTACTAGCTGGAGATCTCCTGCTATTACAACTGGTCTCCAGTTGATAGAGATCAATTCACCTGGAGAAAATGTCCGCTTTGGCAATTGGACTCTATGGCATTGAAGACCCTCCCCAGGCTCCACCCCCAAAACCTCCCGCCAGTGGCAAAGTGGAACCTGGCAACCCTAGGGAGTAGGTAGGCTGGGGTTTTTGTTTGTTTGTTTGTTTTTGGTAAAGCAGCACCAATTCCTCAAAGTAGCATGACCTCCAAGCCCAGCTGGATTCTTTCTTGTCCACCAGCTGTAAATGTTAAACTGGTTTCTTTGGCTGGGTCTTTTCCAACAGCCAAATTGTTTCTAACTTAGGTAGAGTGTGTCCAGTAAGCCAGTAGTCACCAGCCATGTAGAGCTGCCTTATACTGAATCAGACCATCAGTCCATCAAGGTCAGTACTGTCTGACTTATAGTGGCTCTCCATGGCTCCAGGCGGAGGTATTTCACAACACCTGCTACTTGATCCTTTTGGCTTCCAGGTGAGATAGGAAAGAAAGGTCTCTGTCCACGTGCAGCAATGAATGCTCCCCACAGCATTCCTTTGGTATCGTCACAGGTGTAAAAGTGGACGGCCTGGCAAGATTCCAACCTGACGAACCACATTTTGGCCCACTTAAATCCCATCTGTGGCTCTGAATGGCTAGGATGTCTTCTCTTCACTGCTTACTCCCCCACCCCAACTGCTGGCTGAATCTGCTGTGAATTTCTAAACAGATGTTGTTTTCCGTTGTGCTATGAAATTGCATCTTTCCGGCATTTGAAGTGTGTTCTCTATTAAGCATATAAAGTATGTGAGTCTTTAAGGCACTGCTTTTCATCGCATGCCATAAGAACCTAGAATACAGAATAGAAGCACTGAGATGTTTAAAAGGCCAACAAAATGAACACATCTCTAGGGGCTCCACTAGGGTTGCCAATTCCAGGTTGGGAAATTCCTGGAGATTTGGGATGGAGCCTGAGGAAGGCAGGGTCTAGGGATGGGAGGGTATGATGCAATAGAGTCCACCCTCCAAAGCAGCCAGTTTCTTCAGGAGACCTTATCGCTGGAGTTTGGAGTCTGAAATTCCGGGAAGTCTCCAGGTACACCTGCAGGTTGCCCCCCCCCCAGGCCCCAAGACCAATGGAAAACAGATCATTGGTTAACAGTTTCATGGATGGTGTTGACAAGACCAAGAAACCACAGCTCAGGTTTTTTTCCAGCTTGCAATGTACAATTAAAGGCATTGCCGTGTGTTTGTGAACCGTCAGTCACATCTCAATTCCATAATCATTGTCCTAGGAAAAATGTGTTTTTTAATCCAGACAAAATTGACTAATCAATATCTAATCTCTGTTCTGTTTTAAAAAGGCTACAATCAATGAATCCGGTTACTTTTTTACCCTTCTCAATGGAATAACTGAAATAATAGAACTTGGCATTGCTATGGGAGCGATGATAAATGTTGTGTGTCAAACTAAGGAAAGGCGAAATATTTCATAAGAGGAAAAAGTTCTTCTAAAGACAGCACATACTGTGAATAATCATGCCAACCCCCTGGATTTGAAGGTCAGAGTGGATTTACATTTGCTGACTTTTTATGAGGTTGCCACCATCACAACATCATTAAAAACTTCCATCTTATGTCTGATCTCACAGCCTTTTCATCATGTGCGATAGATAATCCTCTGGGGAGGAAAGGTAAAAACATGGTGAACTTTTTGAATCATAATTACTGCATGGTCTGGATGTATGAATCTAACTATAATTTTTTACAGTATGCAGAACTATTCCAGTCTAAGTCCATTGAACTCGATGAGTAACTCTGCATAGGAATGCAGTGTAAGACAATTAGCTTGGTTCCTCCTCCTCCCATTACTCATGAATGGGTTGTGCAGGTACTTGAACTATTCGTTAACAATGCTAGATGGCCCTCCACATTGTAGCACTGTACAAAGGGCTGTATGTATTTTTAATCCACTCGTTTATGTTGGTCTCTCCTTGATAGAAAAGCACCCCAAAGCAGCCTCTACAAATATGTGGACTTCTCGAGATCCTTTTAAATGTGCCAAATGCATCTAGGATTGAACATTCAAAAAGCTTAGGAATACCCACTTTTCACTCACACCCCAAATGCTACTTACTGGACTTCATTGATTTGGAGAAACAAAAGCTTGAATATATAGAAAATATACCATATGGTTGAAAAAAATGGGAAAACAGGTAAAAATAACTGTAGCCCTTTTCAGATGTTCTGCGGGAACGAAATTAATGCATGTGTCCGTAAGCTCTGTCCTCAATATGTAAATATAGAGCTTAGCCAGGTAAACACGTACACTTTTCCCGAACAATTAAAAACCTACTTTTTCCAGGGTATGACTGCATGCACAGAGCTCTGTGCTTGTAGGCACTTCAGCTCCCTGGTAAGTTCCTTTAAACACGTATCAATTGGAGCTTACTTCTGTAATACCCTCCCCTCAAACCATGCGTTCATTGTACCTAGTAATGCTCAAACACCTGTCAGTTCAGTTCACATCCTGTTTGCCCGTGATTAATAGGGAGATAAGATCATAAGAACATAAGAAAGGCCCTGCTGGATCAGACCAAGGTCCATCAAGTCTAGCAGTCTGTTCACACAGTGGCCAACCAGGAACAGATTCTAAGAAGCCCACAAACAAGACAACTGCAGCAGCATTATCCTGCCTGTGTTCCAATGCACCTAATATAATATAATTAACAAGTCCACTCCCCTCTTAAAGCTTTCCCAAGTTGGCAGCCATCACCACATCTTGGGGCAGGGAGTTACACAATTTAACTATGCACCAAGTGAAGAACTACTTCCTTTTATCTGTTTTGAATCACTCACCCTCCAGCTTCAGCAGATGACCCCGCGTTCTAGTATTATGAGAGAGGGAGATTTTCTCCCTGTCCACTGTCTCCATACCAGGAATAATTTTATAGACCTCTAGCATGTCCCCCCCCCCCCCAACCGCCTTCTTTCCAAGCAAAACAGCCCGAAGTGTTTTAGCCGCTCCTCATAGGGCAGTTTCTCTAGTCCCCTAATCATTTTGGTTGCTCTTTTCTATACCTTCTCAAGCTCTACAATTTTTCGACAGACCATTTATCTGTCTGTGTCAACCCACTGCTTCACCATATTCCTTTCTAGCAGTTCAAAACAATACAACTGGCTTTTCACATATGCGCATTCTCACACAGCCTGATTAAGACCTTGCTGTGCTGATGCCCCACTCAGCATGCAATAATCAGACACAAATCATGGAAATCAATCATAAATAAACACTGTGCTTTTAAAACATCCTGCCATTCAGTGTTTGTCTGAATAGTTAGAGAATTTAATAGCTGCTGTTTGGATTGGCAATGTTTTCTCGCATACACAGTGTTGGGGGGAAATGATGTAAACTTTTAGTCAGTTTGGCAGGACTTTGAGTCACTTGGTGTTGAACCGATCATTGGCTAGTGTCTCTGATCATCACAATCACACTACACCACGAGAGCCAGCATGGTGTAGTGGTTAAGAGTGATGGTTTGGAGCGGTGGAGTCTGATCTGGAGAACCGGGTTTGATTCCCCACTCCTTCGCATGAGCGGTGGAGGCTAATCTAGTGAACTGGATTTGTTTCCCCACTCCTACACACGAAGCCAGCTGGGTGACCTTGGGCAAGTTACAGCTCTGTTAAAGCTCTCTCAGCCCCACCCACCTCACAGGGTGTCTGTTGTGGGGAAGGGAAGGTGATTGTAAGCTGGTTTGAGTCTTCCTTAAGTGGTAGAGAAAGTCGGCATATAAAAACCAACTCTTCTTCTTCCCTGGTAAATCCCACTGTCATGAAAAATCTGCAGCATCTCTAATTCTACCCATACTGAATGTCTGGAAAGGGCTTCAGTGAAATCAGAAAGCTAATGACAATAGACTTTTGGTGCCTAGCGGCTCTTGGATCCTTTCCAACCTTTGCAGCCAGATGCCGGGCATATTTATTTGGTGCCCAATTGGACTTACTCCTGAGTAAGTGTGCCTAGGCTTGTCTCCCTTGCATTCTGGGACTCTTCTGTCCCAAACAGATGTGTATGCAAGTGCTCAGGTGTGGAATACTCTGCCTGAAGTTTTTGTCAGAGTGGATTAATTGCCTCTGTGCTCATTGCTTCAACAAATAACTTTGTACACCTGACAGCCCAGCTGGGCCCATAGGATCCCTACAATGTGGCTCCTTTTATGTCTTTGGCTGCTAGCTAGAATTTATAAGCTGAGGGTTTTATAAGAAGAAGGCTGGGGGAAGCTTCGATATGGCTGACATTCCAGTTGTTTTTATTTAAATGCACAATATAAACAGAAGCATTTGTCATTTTTTGGAAATGCCAACAACTTGCACATTGTAACCTAGGTCTTTTATGCAGGGACATTTCCTTGCAGTCACCCCCGCCGACTGCTTCGTGGCTTCCTTTTGATTATGCATGCCTTTTCCGCCCGTCAGAGGTTGCCTCGCTCTCCCTGCGGGTTTTGCCAGATGCTGTTTTAGCCAGAATCTGGAAAAGGCAGGCAAAACGTGTGGGTAGTGTAGTGGTGTAGTGGTTAAGAGGGGTGGTTTGGAGTGGTGAAGTCCACCAGTTTGATTCCCCACTCCTCCACATGAGCTGCGGAGGCTAATCTGGTGAACTCGATTTGTTTCCCCACTCCTACACATGAAGCCAGCTGGGTGACCTTGAGCAAGTCACATTCTCTCAGCTTCACCTACCTCACAGGGTGTCTGTTGTGGAGAGGGGAAGGGATGGTGATTGTAAGCCGGTTTGAGTCTCCCTTAAGTGGTAGAGAAAGTCGGCATATTCTTCTTCTTCTATAGTTCCTCCTCCCATCTATGAAATGAGGTGGTAGTGATAATCTTCCTTCTGTGGTTATTACCAAGAGGCAATTCATGTGAAGTAGTTTGAGTGCTTTGGACAATCACTATTATATGAATCAGAGATGGTGGCTTAAGACTGGGAAGCATAGGACACTGAAAAGGACTGGGAAGTCTGCTGTGTGAAAAGAAAACATCCTGCCTGGCACTATTCTATTTGTATGGGTTTGTCTGATATTTTCTTCACGCTTTCAGAGTTTTCTTGCAGCCATCCTATGTGTGGGGGATTCGTGTTGCTGTTGATTAATCTGGGAAAAGCTCAGGCTGAAATTGTCTTTCTGTTTCAAAGAACCCTTGGAATTGCATAGATTCTCTCACTGTTCTCGCCACAAGCTCAGCACACCTTCTTTCCCATTTAGTCAGTCCTCGAGGGCACTAAACGTATGGCACCAAATGGCTTCTCCATTGCATACCAGGTCTGCCTGCCTCCCTGAGTCAATGGAAGCTGCTTGCCTGACGGTAGACCTTTGCTATCCTTTTCTACTGCTTAGGGCTTAGCTAACAAGAGGTGCAGAGCTGCTGTTGAAGACAAGGCACCACCTGTTCCATCTACCTCAACATTGTGAGGAAGAGGGAGCACAAAGATATGGAGAGGTCACTGTTAACATGTCTTTTGTTGTATCTCACTATGATCTTATTCGAAGAGAAGGTTTTCACACCCCAATTTTCTCTACGTTAAGGAGTCTCAAGTAGGTTTATAATCATTGCCTTCCCTTCCTCTCCCCACAACAGGCACCTTGTGAGGCAGGTGGGGCTGTAAAAAGGTAAAGGTCCTCTGTGCAAGCACCGGGTCATTCCTGACCCATGGGGTGACGTCACATCCCGAAGTTTCCTAGGCAGACTTTGTTTGTGGGGTGGTTTGCCAGTGCCTTCCCCAGACATCTTCCCTTTACCCCCAGCAAGCTGGGTACTCACTTTACCGACCTCGGAAGGATGGAAGGCTGAGTCAACCTTGAGCCGGCAACCTGAAACCAACTTCTGTCGAGATTGAACTCAGGTTGTGAGCAGAGCTTGGACTGCAGTACTGCAGCTTATCACTCTGTGCCATGGGGCTCCTAGATGGGGCTGAAAGAGTTCTAAAAGAACTGTGACTAGCCCAAGGTCACCCAGCAGGCTTCATGTGGAGTAGTGGGGAATCGAACCCAGTTCTTCAGATTAGAGTCCGCTGCTCTTAACCATTACACTACACTGGCAACAAAGGCTGGTGTTAAAGTACAGCAGAAAAAAAAACACTGAAGGACTTGGAGCTGAAGGACAGAGTACCAGGATGCGACTTGTTTTTCACGAAGACTGACTGGACTCTTCACCAAGGCTCCCTTTGAACTCTGTGTTGATCAACTGCAAAACAGTATGCTACAGCAGCCCTGGCCCCTCCTGTCTGTGAGACCATCTTTCCTCCATGTTCTACCCTTAACAGCTTTGCTCATCTGAGCAGGATCTTCTGCAGGTGCCAACCTGCGAATGGGCAAAATTAACAACTGCCCGTACATGTGCCTTCTATGTTGTGGCCCCCATCTTGTGGAATGGCCAGCCCGAGGAGGTCAAGAGAGCTCCCACTCTCCTGGCTTTCCACAAACTATGCAAAACTGAATTATTTCAGAGGGCTTTTCTAAATGGGTGTTAGGGTAGCATTGTACAAAAAACGTCACAAAGTTACCAGAATAAATGATTGGGGACTGTGGTCTGTACTACTGTGTATAGTTGGATCCTGTGGGTTGGATCCTGTTGTGTAATTCTGCATCATTTAACATGTCATGTTAACACTTACGTCTTGCTTGAGTTCTGTTTTTAGACTTCTGGTTGGATCTACAACTCACATCCTATTTCATTGTTTTGTCCCATCTTGTTGATTGTATTGACTCCCTCTGTGTAATCCATCTTGAGTCCAAGCGAGAAAGGCGGACTATAAATAACGAGAATAAAATAAAAAACGCACCATGCTTTCCCCCCTCTATACCTGTAGCTCTATTCCCCATTTTCTTGATACCTGTCCCTCCATTCTGTTTTAGAGTAGTCTCCCTGGATTGTATTGCACTGAGTGAAAATTGTGGCTAAATTAAAAGATGGGGTGTCCTGAATGCCACTCCATCACTTGGTGGAACTTATTTAATAATTTAAAGTTTAAAAACCCAGCTTTAAATTATCTCTCTATCTCTGTTTAAAGGTCGTTACAGAACAGTACACTTTCTCCTTCTCTCAGTTCTGCATTTTCTGTCCTATGCCTCTCAGGCAAGACAGCCTTAATTTCACACTACAGTGCAAATAACTTTTCATTAACTTCCCGCTGTTCTTCTAAGGATTCAGAGATGCGTATACAGACTTAAAAAATCAACCAAACCTCCCATCCATGTACTGGTCAATTCCAGATTGTCTTACTTTCTAAAAGGCAATTACTTGAAGCACTTTCAAATTATACGATTCTAGTAGGTCAGAGCACTCCCAGGGTTGAGGGTTATGCTGAGCTTACCCCAAAATTATAAGAAGGAAGTGGTTAGCGCAGTACATAAGTAAAGGAGATTTTCCACAAGTTGTCAAGCACCTATGAAGCAGAATCAGCATCATGGTTGGAATCTACAGGACCAAAGACAGCTCCCAGCTAGGAGACAACTTGCTCCAATTAATTCCAGAAACTTTATGGTTCCATACCAGCTCTACTGGCATTGCTGGAAACGATTCCTGCTGATTGTAATGTTTTCCAAACAAGCAGTCCTTAGACCACCGTTTTATTATTTTAAACATTTTTACCCCACCTTTAAAAAAAGTCCAAGGATGTCAATGGCCAATCTTTAATATTTTAAGAATAACTAAACATTGAAAATGGGGATTCGAATTCCTTTGAATGTAATGTCTACTTTCATTGTTCACCACAACTTTTAAATGCTGGATCCATTCTCCCTACTAAAAATGTACAAAATCCAGTTTTTTTATAGAATCTGCTAGACACACTTAACAGAGGGTCTTCCTCTGTCTTCCCGCTTCTGGCAGAAACATGACAACAGGGATTTCTACAACTATATTTAATTAAAAGGCAGCATGGACAAAAGTGTGGTGATGAAATGTGATACTCCATTTACAGCCCATTACTGAGATTCGGCACGAATCTCTTTAGGAGGCAGTCTGACCTCCCCGCCAGCATAAGTGCATGTAATCACACTCTTACACTGGTGGGGAGGGCAGTTCCGCCAGCGCCCAAGCGCCGTGGACCTGCACCGCACCCTGCCGCCAGCGCAGCCTCTCCATGGCGAAGGCCATGGCGTACAATGGCCGCGCTGGCACGGGGGGGCATTCTTGGGGTGGGGCAGGGGGAGGAGCCACCGGATAGGCTGCTTCTTGTCCCCATTCGTGCCAGTATGCTGGCGCCGGGAACAGCATTGCTGCACCTGCTTTTTAGCAGGCACAGCCTCACTGTTCTCGATGGAGCGAAAGGCCCCGTTTAAAGGTGGTTATGCCTCTTCCCCACCATCCGCGTACGCTCAGGAATCGGCTGTTAGAGTACTCTTATTGGAATGTATTGCACTGAGTGTCCCAAAGCTGCTGGAAGTAGCCAAATGCAGCTAAATTTCTGTTTCTCAGCTTGATCATAGGCTTAAAAAATATGCTTATCTCATTCAAATTGTTAAGGGAATTAGCACATTAGTGCAATCTTTAGAAGAATCGTTGTAGACAGTGGTATATCCAAATCAATTGTGGCAGCTTCTTCCCTTGCAACTGGGTAGGGAGCTGGTATGGGAACTAATCATGTCATAGGTACCATGCACATTGTTCCTTCATGCATACAGTATCATGTGGATATGGTAGCCTATAATGTTCATTTACATGGGCAGGAGAATCATGCCATGTTCCCATTTCCTTGAATTTCTGACCAGAAGGGATAACAGTTGTACGTAAATTTCAGGGGGTCACCATCTTGGTCTGAAGTAGAAAAAATAGATTTGAATCCAGTAGCACCTTAGAGACGAATAAAATTTTCAGGGTATAAGCTTTTGAGACACAAAAGAATATACCACGAAAATTTTGTTGGTCTCTAAAGTGCTATTGGACTCAAATTTAGTGGTAAGTAACATTGTTCTCACCATGTTCCTTGATGCTACAGACAACCAGACCCAATGAGGTTGTAGTCAAGTTTATCACTTATCAGGAAAATGTCCTTGCATGTATTCATTGTTAGCTACTCAAGCCTACATTTGAAGGTACAGCACATATGGAAGTCTTCATTTTTATGTTACAGTTTGCAAGTTGTTAAAAACTTTTCATGGCTTATCTCCTCCTAATTTCTCTATTTTACACCTGATTATCTTTCTTTACCAGTTTGCAGCTGTGATATGTACAACATTTATTTGAAATGCTTAAATGACTGCAAATTGTACTAATATAATTACTGGAGCAGTAACAGTTTTGAGTTCATGTCAGATGTATTTTAATGGATTAGCATATCTGTTGCAACAAAGTCATGTCTCGGTTTTAAACCCATTTGGTTTTTTTTCCCCTGCTGTCAAGAAGTGGTATTATTAAAGCAATATTGGAAAGGAAAAATAATATTTCAGATAGGCTCCGTGATTTGATTTACAGCAGGACTATGTTTTTTAAAAAAATCTGCAGTCTTTGTAATAGTAGGGAATATCATGATTAGATGTAAAAGAGACTCCAATTCAAAAGTATACCAGCTAGTGATCTACTTGGAGCACTGTGATGATTTGGGGTGAAAATTCAGTCCCTGTGGTCCTCTGCTTCCCCAGTGGTCCCATCATTTCTCTTCCCCTCTGGGCCACAGTATTGCACTGTCTGTCATCTTATTAAGCTACTGTTTTCTAAGCCTCAACACTATCTGCAATCTTGGGGATAATAATGCATCTATATATCTAAATCCAAAGTGTTTCCCCTACCTGTGAATATTTAAATCCACAGATGGGGGCACATTCACCCCAACAGGTTTTTCTGCACACTTAGGGAACTCCCCTAGGTTAAGAGTGGTGGTTTGGAGCGGTGGACTCTGATCTGGATAACCGGTTTGATTCCTCACTCCTCCACATGAGCGGAGGAGGCTATTCTGATGAACTGGATTTGTGTCCCCACTCCTACACATGAAGCCAGCTGGGTAACCTTGGGCAAGTCACGTTCTCTCAGCTTCACCTACCTCACAGGGTGTCTGTTGTGGGGAAGGGAAGGGAAGGTGATTGTAACCCAGTTTGAGTCTCCCTTAAATGGTAGAGAAAGTTGGCATATAAAAACCAACTCTTCTTCTTCTTCTAGGTCTGCAGAAAAATCTGAAATCTAAAATCTGAAACTTAAAAAAATGGGGGGTTTAAATCCCCCAGATTTTATAACAGACTCAGCATGGTGTAGTGGTTAAGAGCGGTGGACTCTAATCTGGAGAATCGGGTTTGATTCCCCGCTCCTCCATGTGAGCGGAGGACTATAATCAGGTGAACCAGGTTGGTTTCCCCACTCCTCCACATCAAGCCAGCTGGGGGACCTTGGGCTAGTCAATTCTGAAATCAGCAGGAACATGTATAACAGCTTCACTCCTCCCAGTGGTTTTTGCTGGCTGTTCCATCAGGTAGAATTGTAAGTTCATCCTTTTAGAAAACATTGCAAAATGGTTCTTTTTCAGGAAGCTTTTTGTGGAACGAGTGTGATATGCTGTTTATATTTTGTTCCATAATTGGGTTGGTGATCATTTTTGGCAAACAATTATGAGTTAACAGGTACTGGTTTGTATGCCAATAAAGGTTTGATTGATTGACTGATTGATTGACTGACTGATGTACTGGTTTTACATAGTTTGAAGAGCTGTTCTTGTTTTATTATTTTATCAATTTATTATTTTATTTGTTCTGCATATATGCCCCTTTGGGCCCATTTTCAGGTGGAAAGGTGGGATCTCCAGTTAAAAGGACTAGGCAAGTAGGTGATGTGAAGGACCGCTGCCTGAGACCTTGGAGAGCAGCTGCTGGTCTGAGTAGACAATACTGACTTTGATGGACCAAGGGTCTGGTTCAGTAGAATGCAGCTTCATGTGTTCATGTGATCCTTTAATGATGGAATTAATGAAGTTAGTATGGAGCTGTATGGACTTTGTGAGAGACGGGGGGGTCTCTGGACCCATTCAAAGGTCATAGCATTTAAGAGTACAATCCTGTACTTACTTGACAGGTAAGCTCTATCAAGATGTGTTTAGGAGTAAACTCACACAGAATGAGGCCACACTAATATCTCTTCTGAGAACTTAAAGAGCTATGGATGTCTAGTTTATTGCCATGGGAACAAAAATAACAACTTAATTTTTGGTTTCATCCCTGAAAGGTATATTTTAAATATGCGTGCATCCTACTGTGAGATGTCATTTTACAGATTATTTCACCATGTTCTTTTGTGTTAAAATGACAGACTCGCTGATTAAAGTCTAAAGAATGGTAATTATTTGCCTGCTTTTTAACTACAAACTAGACCCGCTTAAGGTTGGAAAATCTTCCTGCCAAATTGGGCACATTCCAGCTTTCTTCCACAAATACAAGCACTTATTGCAAAATCATACATTTCTTTGACACGGGGACATTAAAGACATTCTAGATTCCAAAAGACTGGAGATGTGGGAATACTGCTTACTAGCTCATCTGCCATGAATTAGTTGTTGAGTTCGAGACAACTAAGATCCTAGCTATCTTAGTTGTCTCGAACTCAGTTATACATTTATGGCAGATGGTGAATAACCTGAATTTCTACAGAGTTCTACCAGAATTCTTAGCTTTTCAGGATGGTCCTGAGAATAAAACCACATATAATAAAGAAAGCAGGGCTGCTAACCACAATGGCACTAGTACTATGTCACATTTCTTTCTTTCCCTTGGTAACATCTAATTTAACTTAGCTAGCACCTTGACATCTTCACAACTATAACGGAGTTTTAACTTTATTTAGTTACTGGATTTTAAGTTTTTTCTCCTTGTTCCTGTTTTGAAGAAAGCGTTTTTTAAAAACAACAACTATAACTGAGTTCATAGATGGATGCACAATAAATGCATGTTGTAATGCCATTGGGAGACAAGATCAATTGAACTAGACTATTGTATATAATGCTCTCACAACACACTTTGTCCCTGTTCGTTAGATGGGTTTTCTTTTATAGGAGTCTCTCCACTTGTAATGAAATTATTACTCTGTTTGCAATTAAAATGAGATGTATTTTGAGCCTGAGGGGCAGACCCATGGCATAGCGTGGAGCAAGGCACCATGGTGAACATTGCTAGGTTACTTAAGTAGCACCACCATAACACTTCCCAGGTGGTAATCTGAGAAATCATAAGTACATAAAGGAAAAAGCCTGCCATTTTAGAACTCTTGATAGATTTTTTTTAAAGCATTCCGAGATGCTGTATGTCACTGGCAACCCAATTAGGATTTGAGCCATGGGAATTTTCACATCCCTCTTTTTAGCCCATCCAGTCGGTCCATGAGAATTTTGGATAACAGTTTTAACCTTCTTTTGAAATACCAAGGTGTCCTGGATTTCTTCTTGGCAAATCCTCAAAATCCCAATCACAAATTTATTGAAGGATTACTTCAGAAGAATAAAGGTCAGTTTCTGTGTAATGCCATTTTCTTGGCTATTCTTGGAAAATATACCATCCTTTCATTTTGATCTGTCTGTCCTCAAAAGGCTTTTTTATTTAGGTTTCTTAGCCATGAGCCACTGCAACCATTTAACTTTTAATTTGGCACTGAAAGCATTATTGGCTCTAGACAAAAGATGGGAGAAATGTCTTCCTCATCCAAAGATGGTCTGCAGCTGACAAAGTTTTCTAGACAAATTCCAAAAATGCCCTTTTTTCTTTTTGTGCAAAGATTGCAAACATGTCTGGAATGGTCTAAGTGAAAAGCCTGTTGGACCAAGGTGGAAGTACAGGGCAATCTCTTGTTCTGTAAAAGTTAGGAGGATGGAGTAGGGGTAATATATCCTCATAATGGAACACCTAGAAATATGAAAGCTTTTGTGGTTCAGGAACAGCTATGCTGAAGACATTGCTTTGAAGGGTATCATTGGAGGAAAAGGAGGAAATGGCTTGGTTATGGGGAAGAAAGGTGATAGTACAGGAATCAGCATAGCAAAAACATAAGGTGGGTCTGGAGGAAGTGAAAAAAATGATTAACAAAAAGGAAAGTAGACTGGTGACACTAGCCAAGTCCAAAATGTAAGAGAACACTATTCTAACATATTATGTATGTTAAGTGTGGTCCCAAGAGCCTTTTCTTTAAGTTACTCAGCCTGAATATATGGGATGGGCTGTGGCTCAGTGGCAGAACATCTGCTTTGCATGCAGAAGGTCCCAGATTCAATCCCTGGCATCTCCATCTCAGTTTGTGCATGAGGGAAGAGAGAGAGGAGAATGTGCATACAACAACAACAAGTTGCATTCATGCCTATAATGAAAAACGGAGGTGTGTCATGATCTTCAAATGCAGCCTAAGCCTTAATTTGTGGTGGTACACACTGGTGGAGTTGTCAATATGCTCAGTTCTACACACGTAGGTCAACTTCATGCATAATGTAACGGTAAACAGTGGTGCTGCCAAGTGGACATTTAACCAGAAATCAAGATCCATGAGTTTATCATGATCACACATTACATAGGTAAAGGTAAAGGTAGTCCTCTGTGAAAGCACTGGGTCATTACTGACCCATGGGGTAATGTCACATCCCGATGTTTACTAGGCAGACTGTGTTTATGGGGTGGTTTGCCATTGCCTTCCCCAGTCTTCTACACTTTACCCCCAGCAAGCTGGGTACTCATTTTACCAACCTTGGAAGGATGAAAGGCTGAGTCAACATTGAGCCGTATACCTTAACCCGACTTCCGTCAGGATCAAACTCAGGCCGTGAGCAGAGCTTCTGACTGCAGTACTGCAGCTTACCACTCTGCACCACGGGGCCCTACACATTAAATAGGTCATGGTAAATAAAACATTTTATGGGGCCATATTTAACACATTAGGTATGAAGCCGATTGTGTGTGTGCAAAGTGCCTTCAAGTCACAGCCGACTTATGGCGACCCCTTTTTGGGGTTTTCATGGCAAGAGACTAACAGACATGACTGGCTTGTCAATCAGAGACACCAGGGTTGCCAGTGCCTTCCTTGGCATAGCAACCCTAGTATTCCTTGGTGGTCTCCCATCCAAATACTAACCAGGGCAGACTCTGCTTAGCTTCTGAGATCTGATGAGATCAGGCTAGCCTGGGCCATCCAGGTCAGGGCCGATTGTATGGGCTGACATAAGACCAGTTTGTATTTGGGTCACAAGAGCATAGCTTTCACCCCATTCACTGTTCATAACGATTGTCCCATCCAGATATGAACACCCTGTTTCTTTCACTTTATCCAAGAATGTCAGTGGGTGAGGGCTTGTGTTGTCCCTTTCTTACATGTCTGGTTTCATGACCTACATTTCTAGTAGTTTTCAAATGCTTCCTCCTGGTGCCTCTGATTGACAAGCCAGTCATGTCTGCATGAAAAAACTATTTTTTTTCTCATCGCTCCCATTTGTACTCATCCAGCATTTCATTTGTAACAGCATCTCATAAGATATTTGTTCCCAGAATCCTTTCAATCGATGATCATGATGCCATTCGGATTATGTAATAATCCCACATTTTCAACAAAAGCTCCAGTGAAGAATGCTTAGCTCCCTCATTGCATCTGTGTGGCTTTGTGTGTGTGCATTACGTAACAGACCATCTTCTCCTGGTTTGTCTTATAAACAAACACATTGACATTTTCAACTAGAAACCAACCGGCTGCTTGTGAGCATAGGCAATAGTCACCTCTGCATTGAACAAACCCTGAAAGGTAGAAAGGTCAAATCGGTAGCTTCCAAAGGAATGTGACTAGTAGTTGTATGTTATGGCTGCTGCTAGTTCTAATAACGGCACAAAAATAGAAAATGTAGTTGCCCCGGCAACCAAGCTAATCAGCAACATCCACTGAAAATCTAATGATCTGACAAATCTTTCAAGGAGAACCACTTTTCAATGCTGGCCTGCAACATGCACATGATGCTCTTCTTGGAAACTAAAGCACAAATGGAAGAAGAAGAGGAGGAGTTGGCTTTTATACCCCACTTTTCTCTACCTTTAAGAAGTTTCAAAGCAGCTTACAGTCACATTCCCTTCCCTTCCTCACAACAAACACCTTGTGAGGGAGGTGGGACTGACAGGGTTCAAAGAGAACTGTGACTAGTCTAAGGTCACCCAGCAGGCTTCATGTGGAGGAGTAGGGAAACAAACCTGGTTCGCCAGATTAGTCCGTGTCTCATGTGGAGGAGTGGGGAATCAAACCCAGTTCTCCAGATTAAAGTCCACCACTCTTAACCACTACGCCACTCTGGCTCTTGTTACACAATAAAAGAGCCACACCAGAAAGAGAACCGAGCTCCTCAAAATATATTAGGGCAGTTATGGTATACTCTTAATCAGACCCCACAATTACAGGAATGTAGAAAGGCTTTTTTGTTTAGGTTTGGTTTTGCTTGCTTGAGAAGACAACCAATCTGGATACGATGCCTACTTCATGTAAAGGGCTATGGAGTCTTGTTTATGACTTAATTACAAAGTGCCGATCAAATCATGGGCTGTGTTTACTTCCACCTGCAAAAATGGCTGCTTCTGAGTGGAAACATACAATCAGGCTGCAAACACTGTTTAAGCAGAGGTAGAGTTGCTGCTGAAATCTTGGAAGTAGAACTTGAGATAAATTTGTGGGCTCCTCAAAAGTAAAACATGCAAGGAACACTGATGGCAACCAAAACCTGCCTATCTATTGAAAATGTCTGGAAAGGCCCGCCGCTAGTGCTCTTGCCTTCTGAGATGAGGCAGGTAGTGATTGGGTAGAGAGCCTTCTTAGTGATGGCACCATCTCTTTCCCCTTTGAGATTTACCTAGCACCTTCTCTTTGTTCAGGTGCTAGCTAAAGAGTTTGTTGTGTGGGCTGTGATTTCGCTGTGTTACCTTGTTGAACGTTTGGTTCCTCTTGCTGGCTTTTGTTTGAAATTGCTGCTACATTGGGCTGCTTTAAATATGTTCGTAGGCTGCTTTGAACATGAGATAATAAAGTCTTTCAATAATAGTTATTACTATTGTAGAAATCATATGGCTTCTATGGATAATTGGTGTGGTCTAGCTATTAGAATGTTAGGATAGAATCAGAGACACCCAGGTTCAAATACTCAGCCATGAAGCCTCCTAGGAAATCTCGGGCCAGTCATTTTCTCTGAGTCTATGCTACCTCACAGGAGAGTTTAAAAAGGTAAAGGTCCCCTGTGCAAGCACCAGGTCATTCCTGACCCATGGGGTGACGTCACATCCCAATGTTTACTAGGCAGACTTTGTTTTATGGGGTGGTTTGCCAGTGCCTTCCCCAGTCATCTTCCCTTTACCCCAGCAAGTTGGGTACTCATTTTACCAACCTCGGAAGGATGGAAGACTGAGTCAACCTTGAGCCGGTTACCTGAAACCAACTTCCATCGGGATCGAACCCAGGTTGTGGACAGAGTTTGGAATGCAGTACTGCAGCTTACCACTCTGCGCCACGGGGCTCTTCCACACAGGAAAGTTTAGAGGAGAAAAAAGAGAGAACAGTTATCCTTGAAGAACAATTAGAATAATGTGATAATAAATATACATTTTCAAGGGGTTCTGCACACTTCCAACATTGTCACCAGATTTTGACTAAATTTGAAGGCAATTGAGATTCCTTTTCAGGCAAAACATCTGAGAAATTCTGAGGGAAGCTAAAATAATTTCAACATTTAACATTTCTGAAGTTGCCTCTTCTGATAGGTTTTCTCTGTATGCCTTGACCAGATTAAGTCATTGAGGCCTTGCAAAAACTAGAAGCAGCTGAGCACCAATATGAGAACTCCAGGTTGGGAAATACCTGGAGATTTGGGGGGTGGAGTCTGAGGAGGGCGGGGTTTGGAGGGGAGGGACTTCAATGCCCTAGAGTCCAAATGCCAAAGTGGCAATTTTCTCCAGGGAAACTGATTTCTATTGCCTGGAGATCCGTTTTAATAGTGGTAGATCTCCAACCTCCACCTGGAGGTTGGCAATCCTAATGAGAACCCTCATGCAGGCTGCCATTTTCGTTAACATACTTTGTTTGACTTTGTTAAGAACATCTACATTAGACAAACGTGCAGGTTTAGGTATATATGTAATCCAATGAAGTGGCTGCTTAGTGTAATACTTGACAATGCTATAGTTACCTCCAGACTAGAATATCCCAATGCAGTTTACAGGGACCTGCCCTTAAAATCAACTCAGATATTCCCGTTGGTATAGAACACAGCAGCCTGGTGACTGTCAGGAGCTAGGCAACACTCCCATTCTGCAGTCACTCCATCAGTTACCAATCAGTTACCTGGTTCAGATCAAGGTGGACAAAGCCCATAATGGCCACGGACCCACAGACTTGAAGGCCTGCCTCTCTAGCTATGAGCAAAGCCTTCTGAGGGTGCCACCCTACAAATAGGTAAGATCGGAAAACGCCTGTTCACACACATTCTCTGAGGAGGTTCCCACCAAGTGGGGCAGCCTCCATTATGAACAGAATAAGTCTTAAGATGTCTGATCCAATTTTTTAATATATATATTGTAATCTGTTTTGAGTCTCAGCAAGAAAGGTGGGCTGTAAGTCAAGTAAATAAACAAATAAATAAAATTTACCAGAAACCTCTTCGGAGTCTGTGACTGGATGCCCCTAGTTGCTAGCAGTATATAAATTGGAACTGGACTCCACAAATAAATATTTGATTAAAAGATAAGGTCTTTTTAAAAACCCTGTAGAAATAACTGCTTAGATTTTTACAGCCCATGTTTTGTAGAAAACCAGTTCACTCTCTTGACCCTTTTGCTTTTATATATAATATTTGGAAACAAGATTGGTTCATTTTTTTCTCTCCCTGTTTCCGGCAAAAAGCACACAGCCCAATATAGAAAGGGGAAATAGCTTCTCCGTTTATTTCTTTTTACTGGAGGCTTGCCAAAATGAGAAACTGGCCCTTGTCAGAGCTGGAGATCCATCTTCTCCCCGTTGGCACTCACTACGCAATGAGCAAAAACGTTGCCGCTCTCACAAGCACAGTCTCATGAGGAACTTCAGTTGACTGAGATCCAGTGTTCTACCCAGGATCATTCTGGGCATTCATCTTGTGCTGACAAGAAATACTGCCGGGGAAACTGGCAGATGAGCAAAACAGTCCTTCATCCCAGCTGCTGCCTGCTGTTGGTTTTGGCTCATTTATGTCACTTCCTCTGCATTTTAGTGGCACCTATGACTTTCTTGAGAAGAGAGCCAAAATACAAAATGAGCTGCAGGAACCTGTGGTGAAAATTTTCTATTTCCTTAGGCCTCTGCTTCGGAATATCACAGAGAGGGTTGTTGCCAACTCTGGGTTGGGAAATTCCTGGGGGTGGAGTCAGGGGATGAAGGAGAGGGTATAAGGCCATAGAGTCCACCCTCCAAAGCAGCCTTTTCCTCCAGGGTAACTGACCTCTGTCGTCCATAGAGCAGTTAAAGTTCTGGGAGATCTCCAGGTCCCACCTGGAGGATGGCAAACCCAAGATTCAAAGATGGTTTTGAAAAGTCTTTTTGAGCCATAAATCATTTTTGTACTTAACCTGCAACTTGACATCCACTTTAATCCTTTGATTGTATATGATTGTACCCAAATAATCACATTTTGACTGGTGGAGTCTTTATGGAAGTACACTCACCATGTTCTTTTTTCACAGTTCAATCTTCTCCCCAGTCAAGGGAGAAATGGGCTTTATATTGTTTGGGACTGAAGCAGGCTTACCACTGTATTGATTGACTGACATGAATCAGAATCCCTCCCTCCCTCTCCACAGGAAGAGGAAGCTATGTCTGTAGGGTTGCCAGCTCCAGGTTGGGAAATACCTGGAGAGTTTGGATGTGGATTCGGGGGAGGGCGGGAGAGAAAGAGAGAAAGGGGGGGAGGTACTTCAATGCCATAGAGTCCAATTGCCAAAGTAGCCATTTTCTCTAAGAAAATTGATTTCTATCGCCTGGAGATCAGTTGTGATAGTGGGAGATCTCCAGCTACCACCTGGAGGTTGAAAACCCTTTATGTCTGGCAAGGGAGCCAAGGAGGACTCCAAGGACTCAAATGCCCTTGGGTGGATAGTTCTCTTCCCATGCCCTGCCTGCTGGGCAGTGTCCATTGTTGCATACTTAGAGAGACAATTTTTCAACTCTTTGAAAAGTATTTTTTTAAATGAAACAAAATACCTCACAAATATTAAATTGGAAACATTAACAAGTTGTGCCTTAAAAAAAATAAAGATGGACATTCTAGTAGATGCTGGTAGGGAAGGGGAGGTGCAAAGCAAATGACTCAGTCGGGGGTCTGCTGAGAACCATTTCTGTCACAAGCACTGCAAACACAAAGAGATACTAGGTTTGCTCAATGAAAGGCAAATGTGACATGGTTATATGCTCCCTACATGCTGACGCAGCAGTAGCGGTTAAGAGAGGTGGTTTGGAGCGGTGCACTCTAATCTGGAGAACCGGGTCTGATTCCCTACTCCTCCACATGGGCGGTGGAGGCTAATCTGGTGAACTGGATTTGTTCCCCTGCTCTTACACATGAAGCCAGCTGGGTGACTTTGAGCTAGTCACACTCTCTCAGCCTCACCTACCTCACAGGGCGTCTGTTGTGGGGAGGGGCAGGGAAGGTGATTGTAAGCCAGCCTGACTCTTCCTTAAATGGTAGAGAAAATTGGCATATAAAAACCAACTCTTCTTCTTCTGCAACAACATCTTTGTAGATCCTGACCTAGCAGCTGAATATCTATGATTCAGAACAATATATCAGTCAGGCCAATTAGGTGACACTTTGGGCCTCTTGGCATCACTTGTTAATTAACAGGCATAAAGATCAATGCATGGAAAAGTCAATAATGCTAGGAAAATTTGAAGGTATTAGGAAAAGAGGAAGACCCGACATGAGATGGAAGCCATGGCCTTCAGCTTGCAAGACCTGAGCAAGACTGTTAATGACAGGGCTGGATCTTGGGGGGGAATCTGGTGGGGGCACTTGCCCCAGGCGCAAGGAGAGTGAGGGTGCCAGCGCAGGCATGGGGAAAAGAAGTTCTTCTTCTTCTTCTTCTTCTTCTTCTTCTTCTTCTTCTTCTTCCTCCTTGCTTCCTTGCTTCCTTGCTTGCTTGCTATTTGTACCTGCACATTCATCGTCATGCAGCATGCTGGCACATATGCAGAACTGATTACAAGACTTGCAATGGAACTCATCTCTGTGACTAACAGTTGCGAAGGTTCATGGTGGGTTATGCACTTTTGTTCAAAGTACTCTCTTGAGCAACCTACCACTCGCCTCAAAAGAAAAAGAACCAAAACATTAAATAGCTCTGCATTCTGTCCATGACAACCACCAAAAAGGTATTTGAAAAAGTTCTGTTGTTTTAAAATACCAACTGTTACAAAACACTATGTATTCGTTCATGCACAGTTGTGTTGTTTCCTCAAACAAACACGCTCAAGCGATTCAGACACAGCCAAACATCGTGTTGAATGTTTGGTTCCATTTATCATTTCATGATTCAAGCTGAACGGCCAGGTGATCAAACATCCTTCTCTCTGTCTACTTAAACTGATTTAATGTTGATTTCCACTTCAAGGAACCCTGACAGCTGAAGCCCTACAAGGGGCTGGGGATTGCTAACAGAGAATTCTTGGCATCCTCACCGAGCCATAATTCCCAGGTTTCATGGGGAAGCCATGACCATTAAACAAATATATTTGTGTCAAAAAATTCAATACAAAATGTTTACTGATTATTGTTGCAGTTGGATGTAAGATCCTCAAGTTGTCAAAATAAATAGGAAAACAGAGGAGAAAACATTAAAAAAGAGGAAGGGCCTTAGACTTGGAAGAATGTATTCAGGGGTATAATATTAATATGAAAAGATCTCTATAGAAATTGCAGTTCTGTTGATTCATAACTGCCTTACAATTGAAGCAGCATGTGTTTGCATGAGAGAGACTGAGAGTATGTATGTGTGCATATGTATACATGATGGCTGGGGATATCAGTGACCAAATAACTGACTTTCCACATATATTTTGGACTTGTATGTTCATGGCCTTTTGCAAACAGATTTTAGTAATAATTAAAGCTGTGCCAATTGATGCTATCATTCCTGTAATAATCCAGGGGTTGGTTCTATGCCAGTCATTAGAGTACAAAATGGGACCCCTCTCACATAAAAAAGAAACCTTTGCATACCCCATGGAATCCCCAAGTATACAAGATGTTCCCCCTTCAGGTCACAAAGAGGGAGGAGGAACCCTTATAAAACAGCCCCAGTGAGAACATGAGGACATGCATGCTGCTCTCATGTTGCCATGGAGCCCTGGCAGTCGTGAGAACTGAGCCTTGGCACCAGCCCTCGTTCTGCTTGGTGACAAGTAGGCTAAATGAAAGCAAGCAGCTTGCTGTTTGCAGCTATTCGGCCTACAGGCGAACTGGGAAAGGACAATTTCTCCATAGCGATGCTGGCAAGATAGATAGGTAAGCAGCTTGATCTTCACTGGCCCAGTTCCCGAATGACAGCAATGGAGGGGAACTTCCCTGTACAGTTTTGGTCTCTGGCTGCGCCAGCTGCCCTTCCCAAGATCCTTTACTCAGAAAGGCAGCCCTGTGTAGAGAAATCTCCAGCTTGCGTTGAAGAGCAAGCTCCTAACTTTCTCTTCAGTTCAAACACTGCTGTGCAATTACTCTGTTGGGGTTTAGCAGAGAGCTTTTAAGCAACAAGTTGCCATTCCCCAGTTTGAGAAAAGCCTAGTGTCTTGAACCTTTGAAATACTAGGCTATAGACTTATAGAGACATTGCCCCATAACGCTGAAACTGGAGTGCAGGCAAGGCACATTAGCTCAAAACACTCAGTAACCTTTTGTCCCCCCCTTCCTCCCCCTTTTAATTCCACTCAGTAACCTTTTGTCCCCCCCTTCCTCCCCCCTTTTAATTCCCACTTGTGGGGGCTACTTGGGACTTTGTTCTGATAACGCTACTGTGCTTTGGTATAGCATTTCCATTGGACCAAGTGTTTTATGTATATTACTCAAGTAAACCTTCCAACATTCCTAGAAGGTAGATATTATTTTTATCCCCAAATTGCAGATGGTAAACTGATACTGACATGGGGAGAGAGTGTCTTGCCTAAGGCCATTGAGAGAGTTTGTGACTGAGATAGGATTTGAATCAGTGACCTCCCAAATTGCAGCTGGCTCTTTTAGCCATTATGGTAAACTGGTTCCAACCTCTAAAAGATCCCAAAAGATTAACTTGGCATCAGCAAAAAATGAGTATTCCTTTTCACTGAAAATTACCCATTGTACCTCCAAATGATACATTTACTTAAGGAGAGCCATAGAATGCATGCAACTAAATAGATGGATTTCATTAAGGTGTCCGTGGGATAATAACGATCAAGATGAATTTTGAGCTATAGGCATTAGTTTCTCTTTTGTAATGGAAAAAAATGTAATATATTTAAATTTTAAAAAATATACATTTGCAGTGCATTCCCAGGGTATTTAAAAGTGAAAGCTAGGACTCTCCAACAACCATGAAATCATAGGAACAGCATGCTTTACAAATCCCCACCCAAATATCCTTGGGGCTTGTCATAAAACATGATGGTTGCCAACCCTCAGCTTGCCAAGAAATTACCAAAAGCCTCGCGTATTGCTTCCTGTCACTCCTCCTGATACCATTTGTCACAGTTCTCATCACATTAGTTAGCTACCGAAACAGCTACTCATTTTAAAATACAAATATCCATATGCAGGACAGCCCTGGCGGCCCCAAAGATAATTGGGACAAAAATACATAGGGACATAGCATTGAGAGAAGTGAGGAAAAGAGGCAATGAGGGGGGAGTCTGGCAATAAAGTAGCTTAATCACAGCAAAGAGTATTAAAAGTAGATGATACAATCTCCTCCAGTAATAAATGGGTTATGGTAAATCACTGCTTCGTGATCCCATTAGTAGTTCATCGGTAGTGACCTATATCAAAGGCATTGTTGTGGATGTGTTTAAAAATAAACTGCAAAAGAAAGAAAGGGGAAGCTGCGCTACACTGGGAAAGCAATTTTATTAAAAGAGAAATTGGCGGGGGGCGGGGGTAGCTAGCAGCCCTTCTTTCCAGACAGCACCTTACGAGCACATTTATCAGGGGAGTCAAGTCTGCCAGGAAAAGCAACTCAAGAAATGAATTTACAAGTGGAGATGGAGCTTCTGACAGCGAAGCTAAACGCTGGGAGCCGGAGGACTCGCCGGCAACCTTAAACGGATACATGAAATTCAGCCTCACTCTGCTTCGCTGTCGATTGAAACGTGCGGCCCTCTCTTGCTTCACACGTGTGGGAGAATGAGGTGGTAGAACGAGGGTTTCCAGGTCCCTCTGTGCCATCGGCGGGAGGTGTTGGGGGGCAGAGCCTGAGGAGGGCGGGGTTTGGGGGAGGGGAAGGACTTCAATGCCCTAGAGTCCAATTGCCAAAGAGGCCATTTTCTCCAGGTGAACTGATCTCTATCGGTTGGAGATCAGTTGCAATAGTGGGAGATCTCCAACCGCCCCCTGGATGTCAATGAGTGCCATGGTGCCCATCAAGTGTTTCTAGAAAGTCCAGGTGAGGCTTTTGACCAGCAAGGCTTCTGATAGGACACTGGAGGTCTGATTTTTTTTAAAAAAATTATTTCAGTAGCATCTGCCAACATACCACAAGGATCTTCACTGCATGACGGAAGATAAGCTGTGCAAATGCCGGACACCATATGTTCATTTTAAAAGGCATCCTGTTAAACACAGCTTCTGCCTGAAACATTGAAGAGTTACTATTATCGTTATGCATGACCTCACTCCCTGCCATGTTGTGATTGGCTCTGCCTCCTCTGGCAGCCATTTTGTAGTTTTGCCCACCACCCTCTGCCAGAATTCCAGCGGTGCCTGGAGGCACAGTCGATATGACAAGTCTCTACCTGGAGAGCATGAGTCCAAATCCTCTGCTCCAACTTCCACAAGCCCCACTGGTGTCTTTCCAGCTCTCACTGGAGAGAGGTTTTTCCCCTCCCTGGAGATCTGAGGGTTTCCCCTCAGATCTCTGCCTTCTCCGTTGGCTCCCTTTTCCTCTCAGCACTCCCTCAGAAAAAAAGGCAACAACTATTTCTTAAGTCAGGGTCAGTGCTGTTGGGAAATGAAGTCCCTCCATAATTCCATTGCATGATCATTTGCCCCTGGATTTCCCTGTGTGGACAAACCAGTTGCCAGCGATCTCTGCAGGGCAACAACGGTACTTATCCAGTGATTTATGGATGCATCTCTGGTTATTGCAATGCATCTAAAGCAGTGGTTCCCAGCCTTTTTTTGACCAGGGACCACTAGGACTTTTTTGTTCGGTGCAGGGACCCCAAGGTTCAAAATAAAAATTCAGAGTATTTGAAAATAAACTTTAATAATAACTGTTAGTTAAACATTAAACTTAGAATAATATTTGAATATATATTTTATAATAGAGAACTTTCAATTGAAAAGATTAATTTATTATGGGTTTATAACTTTGTTTCGCGGACCTTAATTTAGTTCTCGCGGACCCCTGGGGGTCCACGGACCCCTGGTTGGGAACCAGTGATCTAAAGTGACTAAGTTGTGCATAGGGTTGCCAACCTCCAGGCACTAGCTGGAGATCGCCTGCTATTATGACTGCTCTCCAGCCGATAGAAATCAGTTCCCCTGGAGAAAATGGCCACTTTGGCAATCGGACTCTATGGCATTGAAGTCCCTCCCCTCCCCAAACCCCGCCCTCCTCAGGTTCCGCCCCAAACAATCTCCCGCCGGTATCAAGGAGGTACCTGGCAACCCTAGCAGTGGAATATGACTCCTCAAGTGGATCTTAGGGTTCGGTTCATGTCCCCAGTTCTTCATACTAAAATGCCTTTCCTGCCCTTGTTTCTATTCTCTATGCCTGCTTTTTGCCTCTCTTTGAAAATCAAACACATCACATTCTGAATCAGTTCCCACCTCCACCACATCTCTTCCTCCTCTCACAGCCTTCAGTAGCCTAGTTGTAGGCTCCCTTCTCTCACATACTCACTTGTGTGGTCACGATGCAGCTGTAGTAATCTCATTGTGAGGCAAACAATGCCTCCCATTTGGGCAGCCCTTCTGCCTCCTTCTCTTTGGTGTCTCCTGTGTAAGGGTATTTTCTCCCCGTGGCTATATTTTGTTGAGCTTCATTAAACATGGCGATTCATTCCTAGTAGGAAGTCTTAGTCTTGTGATTCAAAGCGAGGCTCCCCATCGAACAAGATCTGAGAGGTTGCTGGATTGGGGGCAGAATCTCTATCCAGCCATTGGGGGATTTTATAAATAGCTCATTTTAACAGCATTGGCAATACTGTATGTGATGCTTGTGGGCACTGTTTTCCCAAACAGTGCAAGTTACATATCATAACTCATTAGGTTTCCGAAAGTGACTTAGAAAAACAACTTTTACAGTAGGAAAACAAAGCTGTCTGTAGAAAAATGGGATTTGACTGCAGTCCTTTGAAGATATAACATGCTTCTGTGATTTCATATGACTCCTTATACATCCACTGAGATTTGGTTTATTTCATGCATCATTCTTGAACGAATCTCATGATATGAGACCTGGCTGTTTATAAAAGTTTGTTTATTAAATTAGTATCCCACTTTTTCTTTGAGAAGCTCAGATTAGCTTTAAGGGGGGGGAGGGCTTGGTGAAGACTGCTGAGGGAGTCTAATGGCCAAGAAGGACTTGGACTTCCCACATCCAAGTCTCTTGAATTCTAACCCCCCTCGGTAGCCTGTGGCAAACCATTTTCTCTTCTCTTAACTTTAATAGTGCCTTCCTAAACACACCCTCCTGAGTACATTGGCTTAG
This sequence comes from Euleptes europaea, assembly GCF_029931775.1. NCBI lineage: Eukaryota > Metazoa > Chordata > Lepidosauria > Squamata > Sphaerodactylidae > Euleptes > Euleptes europaea. The sequence continues at coordinate 27,722,076 of NC_079316.1, read as the reverse complement.
GACAGCACTGCTAGTTGTCTTTACCTACTATTACAGCTGCCAGGTGTCCCCCCCTCCTCCGGCAGGAAATTTTTGGGGAAGAGCTGAGGGGATCACGCAGGAGCGTCACTTCCGGTTTACAACTGGAAGTGCCGCCTTGTGAGGGGCCTTATACCACTCAAACTCCCAGTTTGAGTGGTAAAGGGCCGCTTGCGATGTGGCACTTCTGGGTGTAAACGCATTGCAAGGGGCCTTTTACCACTCAAACTGGGAGTTGTAAACCAGACGTGACATGACGTGCCGTGATGTGTATGCGCGTGCATGTTTGCCCTCCGACCCTCAGCTGGTCGGCGGGCAGAGGAGTGAATTGCCGGGGGTTTGCCCGCCACCACCGGGCACCTGGCAACCCTAGCTACTATACTACTATTAAGTAAATTCTAAGTTGCCAAGCAGGATAGGGATGAGAAGGAGTTGAGACCAAGACTTGAAAATAAGAGCAGGGGGATACGGAAAAATTAGGTGGAGGGAGAAATGAATGAGAAAAGTGTGGAAAAGAGGAAGACAAAATTAAGGAAAAGAGAGGGAAAGGTTGTTTTATCTTACTGCAACACATTAATTACTGCTTTGCAAGATTTGGCTGGGCAGGCAAACTATGGAGCTGTGAGGAAAGGAAGAGGCAAAGGATAGACTGCTGGAGACAGTGACCTTGTTAGCAAGCTGCAGGCTGGCTATTACTGTAGTGGCCATTAGCCGTGCTGGCTTGTCTTGCTCCAATACTGGCTTGGTTGATGGGCCCAGCATGATCTGTTAGGCAAGTTTGCTGCAGCCTTGCAGAAAGGTGAGTCTAGCCAATAGTCAGAGTGCCTTTTACTATGCTCAGGCTTCCCTGTGCCACTGGCGGCTGAGGCCAGAGCTCCATTAAAAGTAAAATAAATAGAAAGGCATTTGGATGCAGAATGATGCTGGCTTCAGGGACCCTCCAGCTGACTTGGGTCCTGGGAATTTTGTCTGTTCAGTCCCCCCTCTCAGCAGCCCTGTCTGTCCCCCCCTTCAACTATATATTATTTCATTTGTACCTTGCCTTTCTCCACTATGGGGACCCAAAGCAGCTTATATAATTTTCCTCTTCTCAATTTATCCTCACAGCAAACCTGTCAGGTAGGTTAGGCTGAGAGTGACTGATCCAAGGTCACCCAGTGAACTTCTATGGCAGATAGAGTTGCCAACTGCCACATAGTAGCAGGAGATCTGCTAATTCAACTGATCTCCAGACTCCAGCCGATAGAGATCAGATCACCTGGAGAAAAATGGCCGCTTTGGCAATTGAACTCTATGGCATTGAAGTTCCTCCCCTCCCCAAACCCCACCCTCTTCAGGCTCCGCCCCCCAAATCTCCTGTTGGTTGCAAAGAGGGACCTGGCAACCCTAATGGCAGAGTAGTAATTCGAACCCGGGTCTCCCAGATTGTAGCGTGAAACTCTAACCACTGTGCCACACCAGCTTTTGTGGGGCAGTTGCTGCTGAACAGTAGCAAGCAGCTGGCCCTGGTAAGTCATGGAAGTCACGTTGTAGAAAGTCGCCCATTGGTTGATGCCAGGCCTGGCAACGATTTCTCCTCCTAGAATGGATTGGCCATTACGAAAAGCAGGACATACTCCTCCCCACCTGGCCCAGGCCAGCCCTGTGGCAGAAGGTTTGTAGAAACATCTGTCCTGTCTGTCCATGGTCCCCATCTTGGGGTTTAAGCATCCACAGATGGGACCATGTTGAAAATTAGATAAACTGATATCAGTAGATCTGACTTTCCCAAAGGGATGGAACAATGTTGTTAATTTGGCTTTAAGATTCATTTGGCTTTAAGATAAATTCCATTTTTCAAAAACTTTTAGTAAGATATTTGGTAACCCATTTACAAGTACATACAGCATGGATTAACTACAAGAGTTGAATATTCTATTCAGAAGTTTAACTCCCACCTTGCACCATCTCCTGGTTGTCATAGAAACAGTGTATTACCAACCATTCTACATGGGTTGCTGGAGTTAACTTCTCAAGCGTCATCCTGGTTACCATGGTACTCCCTTGCCTCATTAATTGATTTTATGTGTGGGTTTCTGTTGTTGTTTCTAATTTCACTGAATTGAAATTATTGTTGAATTTTTATTTTTGTTCCTCTTCTGGTTTAGCAGTTTCCTAATATTGGCCAAGGATGTCAGTTAGAAGTGTGCAGCATGTACTTCCTGCCAGTCAGTTTTCAGAAACTTCTCTTGTGTATACGGTGGTTTGGATCTAGGGTTGCCAGGTCCCTCTTCGCAATAGGCAGGAAATTTTGGGGGCGGAGCCTGAAGAGGCCGGGGTTTGGGGAGGAGAGGGACTTCAATTCCATAGAGTTCAATTGCCAAAGTGGCCGTTTTTCTCCAGGTGATCTGATCTCTATCGGCTGGAGATCAGTTGAAGTAGCAGAAGATCTCGTGCTACTACCTGGCAGTTGACAACCCTATTTGGATCCTGTAAGGGAGGGTATTCTGTAGTCTAGTAAAGGCTGCTTTTTGCTTGCCTGTGGTGCGAGGTGAGTTTTGAACTGCCAATCAAGAAAATTTATTCTTTGTGGGAGCAAACAGCCACACCCTGACACTTCTGCCATTCGAAAGGTGACCTCATTGATGGGAACAAAAGTCAGCCCACACTTCCAGTATTAGTTGAATAGGGCTCTGCTACTGCTATAGTGGAGGCCATTTCAGCATAACTACTTTCCAGATAGCAAATGTAAGGGGGGAAATGTTCCTGACAAGCAAAGTTAAGCTTTTCAGTGCTGGGAAATGCCTTTGGACACATGAAGCTGCTTTATAGTGAATCAGACTGTTGGTATATCATCAATATTATCTGCTTTGCATGGCAGCAGATCTCCAGGGTCTCAGGCAGTGATTATCCATGTCACTTCCTATCTAGCGTGCTACCCCACTTCCTACCCAGAGAGCCAGCGTGGTGTAGTGGTTAAGAGCAGTGGTTTGGAGCAGTGGAGTCTGATCTGGAGAATCGGGTTTGTTTCCCCATTCCTACACACGAAGCCAGCTGGGTGACCTTGGGCAAGTCACGCTCACTCAGCCTCACCTACCTCACAGGGTGTCAGTTGTGGGGAGGGGAAGGGAAGGTGATTCTAAGCCGGTTTGATTCTGCCTTAAGTGGTAGAGAAAGTCAGCATATAAAAACCTACTCTTCTTCTTCAGTCCTTTCAATGGAGATGCCAAGGATTGAACCTGGGACTTTCTGCATGCAAAGCAGATGCTTTACCATGGAGGCCATGGCCCCTCCCAAACATAACGAAGCTAAATATGAGCTAAGTACTGTTGCCAACCTCTAGGTGAGGCCTGGAAGTCTCTCAGAGTACAGAGATCAGTTCCCTTGGAGAAAATGGCTGCTTTGGAGGGTGGCACCCCCCCACACAGATGTCCTTCCCAAATCCCACCAGCCCCAAGATCTACCCCCAAATCTCCAGGAATTTCCCAATTTGGAGTTGGCAACCATAAAGAAGAGGGATAGGTAGGGTTGCCAGGTGGGTAGGGTTTGAGTGATAAATCGGCCGTGGCGATGCCGCACTACCGAAAATAAAACCAGAAGTGATGTTATTGTGTGCGCTCACGTATGCAACCACCCCAGCCCTGCCCCCTAAAACCTCTTGCCAATCTGGAGGGGGGACCTGGCAACCCTAGGGATAGGTGTTTATATGTATAATCCACAGCTAATAAATGCACTGGGGGGGACATGCCTGAAAAGACCATTTCAACTGAATTTGTAACCATTCACATTTTTTAAAGGTTGTGAAAGATATGAGATGCATTTAAAGCCTTTGCATAGCATTTCAGTTTTTACCATAGTCATTTAAAACAGTACTGAAGCTTTTCCACAAATAGAATCTAGCAGGAGTGGACTAGGAAGGGAAGATGGCCCTCTTACGGCACTACAAGCCGGCGTTGCAGGGCCCACTCAGCTCAGCACTGCCAGCAGTGGGCATTAGCTCATCCATTGCTTCCTCTTTCAAGTTGACAGCAGGCCAGGAGACAATGGGAAAATTCCTGCCGGCAGCCCTCTCTTCCTACTGCGGCTCAATGTGGCCCCAAGAGAAAAACAAACAAAAAATGCCGTTGTGCATCACATCACTCTCTAGGACTAAAACAGCAACAACCCAACCAGTGTGGGAGGGTATCTAAGACAGAATTTCTCTCTGTGGGCTTGGCAGCCTCTCTCTGTGGCCCTACAGGCAGCAAATGCTTCCCTGCCTTTGGACGCTGAAACCAAACAGCATCTCTTCCCCACATAAATTAGCCCTTCATGACCCCGTGACAGTGGCTGGCTCCACCCCCATATCAATTTTGTGGTGGTGCCCCTAGCTCTAAATTCCAAAGGTGGCTACAAACTCAACAAGGGAGGGAGGGGGTCCCTTGGGGGTCTTCACTTACTGGCACTGAATCTCCAAAATCTGGAGCTTTCCATGCTTTGGCTTTTGGGGTTTTTTATTGATAATGTTTTAATATGTTTGGGTGGGATGCCTCACACCGGCATTTTTAAGCTGCCTTTAGCCTAACTTCAAGGCGGGGAGGCAGAGTAAGATGTTTTGAATAAATAAATGCATGCAAATATTTGTAGGGTTTCCAGTTGGGTGGTTTCGGCGGTCAATTGCCTGCCAATCCACCCAGCTGCTCTGGAGTGTGGATTGTGTGTGAGCGTGGCTGTGCGCAGCACAATTATGTCACTTCCGGGTTTACCCCCGGAAGCACCTCATCTTTCTTCCCCCCCCCCCCTGTTCTTAGGCCGAGGTCTTGAACAATAAAACCATAAAACTTAAATAAGACCCATCTCTAAAAACACCTCCCTTCGTCTCTTCTCTGTGGAAGTGTCTCATCACTGCGGCCACTTTAGCACTCACATGCTGGGGTTTGAGGGCTAAAGCAGCAGCGGCAATGTGGGGCTTCCAAGGGTAAACCCGGAAGTAGGGTTGCCAGGTCCCTCTTTGCCACCAGTGGGAGGTTTTGGGGGTGGAGCCTGAGGAGGGCGGGGTTTGGGGAGGGGAGAGACTTCAATGCCACAGAGTCCAATGGCCAAAGCGGTCATTTTCTCCAGGTGAACTGATCTCTATCACCCGGAGATCAGTTGTAATAGCGGGAGCTCTCCAGCTAGTACTGGAGGTTGGCAACCCTACCCGGAAGTGATATAATCGCACTGTGCACGATCACCCCAGCCTTGCCCCCTAAAACCTCCTGCTGATGGAGAGGGGGGACCTGGCAACCCTAATACATTCAGCTCAAAGCCTACTCTATAGCAATATCAGTATAAATGTTTATTTAGGCCCTTCAATGTAATGTGTTGGGGGAAGCATTTTTTCCAGTGTGTTTCATTTATGACCAACATAGTGTCATTACCATCACAATTGCTGACAAGCACCTCTAAATCACAACTCCACTGTGTCACTTATGTTAAGTTACACAGACATCATAACCTTAAAATAACTATACTATGCAGCAACCCGATGGCAGCACATTGCTGTTACCTGGAGACAGCTCTAAATTTAAGCTCCAGTCATTCGCAGGTTGTTTTACTGATTCAAATTCTTTTGAATTAATTAAAAATGAATAATTGCCCCTCATCTCCAAAAGCCTGACTCTCTGGAGACATCTAAATGCCACCTCTGCCATATATTACGAAATAGCGGCACAGCTGGCTAATATGCAGTTCAAGTTCTTCTACCCAATAACAGAGTTGTTCGACGAGATTATGAAGAGGGACCCAGTTTGAGTGGTAGAGCATCTCCTTGGAATGCACGAGTTCCCCTGATGGACATTATCAACCTGTCCCTGAGCACAGGGGTCTTTCCAGGGAAGCTCAAGGAGGCAGTGGTGGGACCACTCTTAAAGAAACCATCATTGTATCCTTCTGCCCTTGCCAACTACCACCCAGTGTCTAATCTATCATTAGGGTTGCCAGGTGGTGGCGGGTAAACCCCCACCAATCCACCTGGCTGCCTGTCGACCAGCGTAGGATGCAACATGATGCTGGCTTCAGTGGCCTTCCCGCCGCGCCATGCCACTTCTGGTTTACACCCTGAAGCGCTTCATCACAACAGGCCTTTTACCATTCAAACTCCCAGTTTGAGTGGTAAAAGGCCCCTTGCGATGTGATCACGTCCATGTGCTGTGTGATCTTTGCCTCACCTCTGCCCAAAAACATCCCACCGGAGGGACCTGGCAACCCTATCTGTCATTCCTGGGGAAGGTAGTTGAGAGAGTGGTCGCGGAACAGCTCCAGACCTTTCTGGAGGACCCATCGGATCTGGACCCATTTCAGTCCGGCTTCCAGCCTGGCCATGGGATGGAGGCAGTGCTGGTCGCCCTCACAGATGATCTCTGCAGGCAGATGGATCGAGGTGGGTCAGCACTGCTGGTATTATTAGACCTTACAGCAGCATTTGATATGGTTGATTATGTTCTGCTGACCCACTGCCTCCCCATTACTAGAATATGTGGGACAGCCCTTCAATGGCTGCTCTCATTTCTCCAGGATCAGGGACAGAGGGTGGCACTAGAGGAGAGGATTTTATCGTGACACCCCTTGGTGTGCTGGGTCCCCAAGGGGCAATTCTCTCCTCAATGTCATTTAACATCTATATGTGCCCCCTTGCCCAGCTAGTCCGGCGATTCGGGCTGGGCTGTCACCAGCATGCTGATGACGCCCAGCTGTACCTGTTGATGGGTGGCTAGCGGGATGCCATCCCGGATACCTTGGCCAGTTGCCTGGAGGCCGGGGTGAGATGGCTGAAGCAAAGCTGGCTGAAATTAAATCCATCAAAGATGGAGGTCGTATGAAGGACCAGAGATGGGGCACCAGCTCCCGACTGTTGATGGGGTGTAATTAACACCGGCACCTACAGTCAAGAGTCTGGGTGTGACATTGGATTCCTCCTTGTCAATGGAGGCCCAGGTCACAAATATAGCCAGAACTGTGTTACTCCATCTGTGCTAGGCTAAGCAGCTGGTGTTCTACCTTTCCTGCCCTGGCCTAGCTATGGTGATCCATGCAATGGTCGTCTCCAAGCTAGACTATTTCAACTTGCTCTATGCAGGGCTGCCCTTAAGGCTGATTTGGAAGCCCCAACTGGTCCAGAATGCGAGGGTCTTTACGGGGGACCCCTTGGAAAGCACATATCCAACCAGTGCTCTGCCAGCTGCACTGGTTCCAGGTTGAGTACTGGATCAGGTGTAAAGTTCTGGTACTGAGACCTTCAAAGCCCTAAATGGCCTGGGACCATTGTACCTGCAGGACCACCTCTCCCAATATGCCCCTCACAGAGCGTCACACTCCTCTGATGCCAACTTACTAGTGGTCCCTGGCCTAAGAAGTGTCTGGCTGTCCTTGACCAGGGCCAGGACTTTCTCGGCCCTGACTCTGGCCTGGTGGAACTCTTTGTCAAACGAGGCCCAGGCCCTGCAGGATTTGGCTCAATTATGCAGGGCCTGCAAGATGGAGACATTCCGCCAGGCCTATGGTTGAGGGCAGCGACAGTTTCATCATCACTGACCTCCCTGTTCCACTTTGTTCCTGCTTTCCACCTTCTCACCTGGCTGGCCTGCCACCGCCACTAATAGTTATATAGCTGCCATCAGGATTTTTTATTTTATGCTGATTAAGTGGATAGTGGATTTTATTCCAAGTTTTAATTGTGATTTATAATATTATGTATTATGGTATTGTATTGTAATTGAATGTATTGTGGCTGTTATTGATGTGAGCCTCCCTGAGCCCAGCCTTGGCCAGGAAAGGGTGGATAAAAGTCTAATAACATAAAAACAAAACAAATAAAATAATGCCGCCAGCTCTCTCATGTCTGATCACTTATTGGAGTAACACTGCCATATATATTCCTTGTGCTTCAGTGAATTGTCTTTTCCCTGCTACTCCTGTTTCCCCAATTAACTTATAATATGTACTGTGTACAGCTGAGTAATCTGCAGCTCATTAAAAAGGTTCACCTAGTTTGTGATAAGAAAAAGCTTCGTTAAGTAGCGAAAAGAATTGTGAAAAATGTGCTGCTGTTAGCTCAAATGAAAGGCTTGTAAGCCTGGCAACTACATGAACCTCATTTATCATCTGGGCTTATTTTAGGATCTAGGAAATAACGCTCGATGCCATTTGCACAAAATGGATCGCTGCTGCACTTGTGCGATTGCTAGGATTTTAATTATGGCTTCGGCGCTTAGTCAAAGTGCTGGCAAAGCAGAAACCACAGAATGAAGTGTTTCTGGTGACAGTTCCTTGCCCTAAAACAGACAGCATGACCAATTCTCAATTATAGCCAGGTAAACCGAGGAATATTCTATTGAGGTTAATGGACTTGCAATAGCATTATGTCCAGAATTAGGTCATAAATTGAAGGGTTGAACAGCGCAAGAAAACTCCTGCAGAATGATTGAATAGCATATTGTGGATGAAACGGAACATCTCGTAGTACTTCCAAGATCCTTGTGGTTTAATTTCAATAGGAAATGGTAGGAAGAGAAGGAGCCACAGTTCAGTGGGAGAGCACATGCTGAGCATGACATAGGTTAGCTAGCCAAGAGGTGGTGGTGGAAAGTGCTGGCAAGTAATTGCTGCTGATTTATGGCAATCCTATAGGGTTTTCAAGGCAAGAGGTTTGCCAGTGCCTGCCTCTGCATAGCGACTCTGGACTTCCTTGGAGGTCTCCCATCCAAATAGTAACCAGGGCTGACCCTGCTTATCTTCCAAGATCTGACAAGATCAGGCTAGCCTGGCCTATCTAGGTCAGGGCTACCCCTGTCATTCCAGAAGATAAATTATTATGATTGGATCTGTAAATATGTATTTCTGCCCATCATTCATAAACATTTGCTTGAATTTGATACTGGCTAATCTTGTGATCATTTAACCAGCTATTGATATCACAAATCACTGCACATGTATGCCATTTGAATGGGTGCTGAAGTTGTCACAAATCAGGTAAAAGAATGGTAGCAGAACACTGATAATACATTTCAGGATTGTAAGCCTTACAAATAAAGATGAAAAAAATTGTACTTTTTCTTTCAGTATTTGAGGGAACTTAGTAGATATATGGCTCACCAGGATGTAGGGTTGCCAAGCTTCACATGGGGCCTGGAGATCTCCCGGTATTCCAAGTGATCTCCAGCTGACAGAGCTTAGTTCCCCTGGAGAAAATGGCTGATTTGAAGGGTGGTCTCTCTGGCACTATACCCCATTGAGTTTCCTCCCATCCCCAAACCCTGCCCTCCCCAGTAGAGTTGCCAGGCCCGGTGTGGGAAATACCTGGAGATTTTTGGGGCAGAGCCTGAGGAGGGCGGGGTTTGGGGAGGGGAGGGACTTCAGTGCCATAGAGTCCAATTTCCAAAGTGGCCATTTTCTCCAGGGGAACTGATCTCTATCGGCTGGAGATCAGTTGTAATAGCAGGAGGTCTCCAGCTAGTACCTGGAGGTTATACTAAACAATTGTTACGTATGCTGAAAAACGTTAGTTAGGGAGAATAAACAGCACCACAGCTCAAATACTTAATAGTATGCAATACAATTTTTACAGTTAGTAGAATTTAACTAATGAACAACCAAATGCAGAGAGACAAGTTCCGGAACTAATTTAATGCAAAACAATATATATATATATATATGGCTTAAAATAAATATAAGCCTAGAATTAATTAAGGAGTCCAACAGAAAACTGGTTGAAATTCACCAAAAAAAACTGTCCAATAAAGCTGGTTAACAACAAAACGCCACTTCCGGAGTCTGTGTACGTTTCGCAAAGCTTGCTTCATCAGTTGTACATTTGTTTGTTTAAGAACTATATTCCCACGGGTGCAAAGACCTCTGAAAGAAAAACGTTACATGAAAGAAACAACAATCGCGGAAAGAGCTCAATATTTATACTTTAAAGTATAAATATTGAGCTCTTTCCGCGATTGTTGTTTCTTTCATGTAACGTTTTGTTGTTCGTTACTCTTTACATTCGTATTTATTTCATATGAACTTTCTATGATTGACCTTGGAGCCTTGGAACCTGATTATTTAGACTCAAGAACTGGAAAAACAACTGAGTTGCCAGAAGGTTTTGTTGGTGAATGTTAACCAGCTTTATTGGACAGTTTTTTGGGGTGAATTTCAACCAGTTTTCTGTTGGACTCCTTAATTAATTCTAGGCTTATATTTATTTTAAGCCATATATATATATATTGTTTTGCATTAAATTAGTTCCGGAACTTGTCTCTCTGCATTTGGTTGTTCATTAGTTAAATTCTACTAACTGTAAAAATTGTATTGCATACTATTAAGTATTTGAGCTGTGGTGCTGTTTATTCTCCCTAAGTACCTGGAGGTTGGCAAGTCTACTCCCCAGTCACCTGGCTTGCCTGCCCCAAAATGCAGCCCTTTCTACACTACAGGTTTTAACTTGGATAGCAGTCCAAGAATCCAGATTCCAGAAGTCATCCCTTGTAGAATGGTAGGCTGCCACCCTGCTTGGTATTATCCAGAAGGCTAAACTGAACGGTACCTTTGTGAACCCTGTGTATTTCTCAGCACAGAGCCATTTTTTTTACATTGCGCTTGTGATAGTAATTGGGTTTCCAAGGAGCCCTTCATGAATAAGCGTCCCCACTGTTGTGATTCATGGCTCCACTTGTGAGTGACAAGCCTGACATTCCAACCTGGCAAAGATCACAGTATCACAGTTACTTCCACCATGTGGTCTGTGGGATGTGTCCTTGCGGCTTGCTCACATTTAGAATGCAAAGCCGTCACTCATCAGTGGCTTTTCTAGCTGATAGTGTGGATGTAAAAGGCATGTGGTCGTTTGATATTGTCTTTACCAAAAAATTTAAAAAACGAATTTAAGAACAGCTGATTGATTCTCCTTTGAGTTATTTTTGGTTAATTTTGATATCCCACTTTTCCTAGGGTTGCCAGGTCCCTCTTTGCAACTGGCGGGAGGTTTTTGGGGTGGAGCCTGAGGAGGCTGAGGTTTGGGGAGGGACTTCAGTGCCAGAGTCCAAGTGCCAAAGCAGCCATTTTCTCCAGGTGAACTGATCTCTATCGGCTGGAGATCATTTGTAACAGCAGGAGGTCTCTAGCTAGTACATGGTGGTTGTACTACACTTCCCCCCCCCCAAAGGGTCCAAAAGAAATTACACAACCAAACAAAAACTACAAACTGTCTTGAGCTGATTGGGGAATAATAGTAGCTGGCTTGTCGAAATGCAATAGCTAGGAGCCACACGCTAAGAGCCAAGAACCAAGAGCCCTCTGGCTCATGCCCAAGCATTAAAGACAGAAATGAGCACATTGTGTTCAGGGCAGGGGAATCAGTGGAAACTACTAATTCACTCTGGATCCAATCCTATGTTTTTAGGGGTGCATCTATGATATTTTAAGTGTTTTATCTAGAAATAGTTCTGTAATCTCTATAAATTGCACTTTGACTTATCAAAATCAAGACCATTTTTAAAAGAGTAAGAAGTACAGCACCGTTTTTTTTTTAAATGCTAGTTGCATAAGAAACCATTTTAATTAACTTCTTTAAAGTTATTGTACAGAAGAGCCCAGGCACTTTGTCATAGGAGGACAAAGAGCTGGTTTTATTTTACTGTATTGTATTATGTATTTTAACTGCGCATAATGAGACTACAACAATAGCAGAAACCCCTTTTAAATGCCTAGTAAGATCCCCCCCCCCTTTTCTTTTTCACATGTATAATGAATTGCACCTAGCAAACAAAGCATTTGGCCCAAAACACTCAGGTAAAAATATGTAAAAGACACGCCGTTCCTAGCACAGATAAAATAGCAAGAATAATTAACGCTTTGAAAGGAATCCATCATTTTCAAGCTAGTAATTTGCTCGTACTGCTTCTGGCTCTGCTCTTTCAGAACTGGAATTAAATAATAAAAGCAACCCAAAAGGGGAAAGGTAATCACTTCCATAATCTGAGGCAATATCTGTTTTGTCTTCAAGCTCTTCCAGATGACTCTAATTTTAGGGGGGTTGGAAGCCAACACAGATTGGTCCCAGCTGTGCTGTTGGCACAACTGACTAGCACTCAGTGCTGCCCCAGGGACAGGTTTACCAGGGAAATGAATCTGCTGTACTCCAGGTTAATCCCTGGAGTGAATTACCGGGAGAATGAGAATTTTCAACCTTCATCAAGCTTCTAATAGCCAGTAGTAGACTGTGTTGACTAAGAATTCCAGGCAACCAGGCAGAGAAGCCATTGCAAATTTGATAAGAGCTAGTTCTCTTTTCTGATTGTCATTTGTGGTCAGGCAGACCAGAGAGGGGGAAATGGTGGCTGGTAGTAACCTTTGTGGAACTCAAAACCTTGCGCACTGTTTGGGGTCATTGGGATTGATCTTAATACATGGCTTTTGTTTTTGGACTGTTCTCTGGACCAACAGCAGTGTGTGTGCACGCTAGGGTTGCCAGTCTCCCGGTGCTAGCTGGAGATCTCCTGCTATTACAACTGATCTCCAGCCGATAGAGATCAGTTCACCTGGAGAAGTCAATCTATGCGTCTCCGATTCTGGACTCTCCAGACTTCGCAGTGATACATTCATCCTTCATTAGTTTAAATGAGTTTTAAAATAATGTATAATTTTAAAGGCATTAAAGGAAGATTTATTCTATTCCTGGTAGAAGCGCAAGGGGCAGTAATAATACCCACCACTGCTGCTGCCTTTTTATCTGGGTGGAAAGGGAAATCCTCATGTCCTGGGATAAAAAGTAGACTTGCATCCCGTTCCTGTTGATGGAGAGTCAAATCTGGCTGGTCTCTGAATGCATCAAGCAGAACGGTGTCCTCATCAATCTCAATTACAAATGTGCTGGGCATTTTTCTTGGGATGCAGTTTTTATTTCAAGGCGATGCTAATTAGCTCATTTAGCACCTTTATCAACAAAATGTACAACTTGAGCAGCCCAATTCAAGAGCTTCTGCTGTCTGCCAAAGCACACCTCGTGAGCTGAAATGAAAATAGATTTTATCTCATCAGTCATTTTTGCATGGTCAATGTTGATGCTCGCTCAATGCTCTTTTTTAAAATATGACTTTAAAAATGCCTTTTCGTGGTCCCAACACAAAAGGAGAAGTTCCACTCCCCCCACTCGCCTGCTCATTTGTTCCTGATTGCATAGCCATTAGCATATGCATAGCTAACGCGCTTCTGTTGTTTTGCCTTGTTCCTTGAGGGTGACTCTTCGCGGCAAACACCAAAGGTCGGGTTAAATCAGCTCTTTGGTAATGCGAAGCAGGTAAGCGCCGGCTTCGCAGTCACTTCCGGAATTACCGTTCAGCATGCAAAATTCAAAAAAATATGCGGGGCAATTCAGCCTGGAACATGATGCTAATCACCATGCAAAAATGGCCATCAAGACCTGTACAGTCATCCTGCCTGTTGTTATATTTACACTATGAAGTTTTGTCTATTATGACCCTTTTTATACTTAGCAACTAGGGTTATTATGGATGCCAGGTAGCAAATATTTTAACCCTCAGATTCAATATCAGGTATTTTGGTGAAGAAACTAACTGGGGGGGAGGGGTTCAAACATTTGAGAGCCAGTGTGGTGTAGTGGTTAGAGCATCTGAGTAGGGACTGGAAGACCAAGGTCTGAATCCCTACTCTGCCATGGAAGCTCACTGGGTGACCTTGGGAGAGTCACACACTAAGAGTAACCTACCTCACAGGGTTGTTGTGAGGATAAAATGGAGGAGAGGAGAACAATGTGAGCCACTTTGGGTCCTCACTGGAGTGAAAAGCAGGTCAGAAATAAAGTAAATAAATAAATGTAACATTAACTGGATAGTTAAAAAATGTTTTTTTCTATTGACCCCCCTTTAGGGTTGCCAGGACCCTCTTCACAACCGGTGGGAGGTTTTTGGGGCAGAGTTTGTGGAGGGTAGGGACTTCAATGCCATAGAGTCCAATTGCCAAGGCGGCCATTTTCTCCAGGTGAACTGATCTCTATCAGTTGGAGATCAATTGTAATAACAGGAGATCTCCAGCAAGTACCTGTAGGTTGGCAACCCGACCCCCTCTTTCCACCAGCCTCTACCTCATGGTCCATCCTTCAAGAATGTTGCACATTTTCCTTGCAAAAATGAACTATAAACTTACTCAAATCTGCAATTTTGGGGAATTTGTACAAATGGTCTGATGGAAGCAATTTCAACCATCCAGAAAAATAAGAGAGCAACCAGTTACCCTAGTCTCTCCCCTCCACTTAACTATTTCAAGATAAGCCAATGCATTGATGTCTTTGTTCTGCTGCTGGTTACTCCATTTAAAATTTTAACTTAAAAAAAAATCATTTTGCTGGGTGTCTACATGCAAGCATAAGTGTGCATTCACACTGTACCAACAAGAGGCAGCTCTTTGCATGGCCAGGCCAATATAGTTTAAACATCCAGAGTAGGGTTGCCAGGTCCCTCTTCGCCACTGGTGGGAGGTTTTTGTGGCGCAGCCTGAGAAGGGTGGGGTTTGGGGAGTATCTTCAATGCCATAGAGTTTAATTACCAAAGCGGCCATTTTTCTCCAGGCGATCTGATCTCTATCGGCTGGAGATCAGTTGAATTAGCAGGAGATCTCCTGCTACTACCTGGCAGTTGGCAACCCTAATCCAGAGACTGCAGAGCACCCACTGTCTTGACTGACTTCCTGTCTTCCTGTCTTTCTTGGGGCCAACGCAAGGCCACCCACATGTCAAACTCCATGGCAGCCCTATTGGGGATGGGGAACGACAAGCCCATGGATACTGATGCTGCCACTCTCTATACTTGCTGCTGTTGCTCGACTAGGGTTGCCAGGTCCCTCTTCCCCACTGGCAGGTTTTTTTGGGGGCTGAGCCTAAAGAGGGTGGGGCTTGGGGAGGGGAGTCCAATTGCCAAAGCAACCATTTTCTCCAGGTGAACTGACTTCTATCAGCTGCAGATCAGTTGTAATAGCAGGAGATCTCCAGCTAGTACCTGGAGGCTGGCAACCCTAATAGGCAACATTCAGCCCTTTCACTTGCCTGCTAGCCAGCTTGCCTGCCCTGCACCACTGTGCCTTCTGCAGACTTTGGGGGTGGGGTGTGGGGTGCAGCTGAATAGGCAGAAATCTGCAGAGGGGCAGCCATAGCAGTGAGTACAATGATGCATTTCCTGTGTAAATTAAGGAGGCTGCCCCCCACCCGAGGTGGATGGATACAAGACAGGGTGTGAATGTGGGAGAACATGGGACTGTGTTGACATGCACATGTTTATATTTGGAGTGATGGGTTCGGTTTAAGTGACCGGCCTCTGTGCTTATTTGTCAGCCTCCATTTCCTCCTGCGGTAAAAGAGGACCGGTGTTGAGAAAGGAGTGTTTACTTTTGAGTTGGGAGTTTTCTGCCATTGGGTTTCCTATTTGTCTTTGCCATTAGTAGATGGGTGAAAACACATTGTTGCTTTAGCCTCCTTTATTCCATGTTTCAGCCAGGATTTAGCCAGGATCGAACGCACGTTCGGCGAAACGCATGCGTTCGATCCTGGCTGAATAAAGGAGGCTAAAGCGACCATGCGTTTTTGCCCGATATTTCTCAAATGCCGTCTCAAAAATTAATTGACCACTTGATGCATACATGCGGCTTGATTTTGCAGCCTTTGGCTCACTTCCTTAACAAATCTGCCTTAAATGCATATTTGTTCTGATTGCACCGGCATAGTCACCATTGTAGCCTGGGTTGGGTTAGGTCGGAACTGCAGTGATCTACATCAAGTGTGGCCAGAATCAGTTGGAGCAAGGGTGCCTGGAAGAACATGCAATCAATACATCTCTTAGGGTGAAGGCAGACATAATATTTTAAGTGTGATGGGAGTGACTGGAGTACACGTTTGCTGCTTTCTGAAACAGTTGTTTCAGGGAAGAGAATGTGTTTTTTCATTTCCACCATGCTTTGAAAACCTGGCTACATCCTTATATAACCAGACAGCATGTGCGCCAGATTTTACCCTAATCTCCCCCCACACAGACTCAAGAGCTGATGAGACACACTGTGACACTTGTGGCAGGTATTTTACAGAGAGCAAACTTCTTGCTGTATCTCTGGAAAAAAGACTTTCATCTTTACGCTTTTGCATCTCTTACGGACACATCCCTTCTGGACTCTGTCATATCTTATTTGAAAAGCTTTAATTATCTCTAAGAGATTCTTCAGACATTTGATAGGTTCAGGTATGTAGCCATGTTAGTCTTTAGTAGTAGGGAAAAAAATGAGTCCTGTAGTAAAGACCAACAAAATTTTCTAGGATATTAGCTTTTGTGAAGCTCACTTCATCAGATACAAACAGAATGAAGGTGCACCAGCCCTTATATCTAGGTCAGGACATGGGAGGGCTGTCGCAAAGAAAGGTCAGCTGGAGTCAGGATGCAGGAATACAATGCAGAACATAATCAGCTTGATTAGAGCTAGGTGATAGGCACAGAGGTGGGAAATGCAGAAAATCAACCTCTGTAATGAGATAAGAATCATATGTCCCTATTCAGCCCTGGGGTCCATTGTCCTGAACTTGTAAATGAATTCAAGTTCAGCAATCTCACATTGTAAGCTACCTTTGATGCATCTCTGTGGGAGAACTGCCACATGTCACCAATGGAATGAACATTTGTCTTTGGAATGGACAAATGTCTTTGGACAGTTGAGAATCTGCATTTTACTGTAATTCCCTAGACGCTTAGTCTGAAGTTGTCCCACTAAAGTTAATTGGATAGTTTTAGGCAGAATGGGGAACTGTAGCTTTCTCATTTCCTTTTCCCTCTGCACAGAAAACCACTCTATCTTCCAAAGATGCCTTGCAGATCCATGTAGACATCCCACTTATTTTAATAGGTGCTAAAACGAGGCACTGTTTCTCTTCACATATCTATTTTTGCCTCATTAAACACTCTGCAATCCTGGTTAATTCCAATGCATTGTGGGAGCAGAAATGAACGGAAGAATAGCAGAGGTGACAAGAATGGGGGGTGGAAAGTGCTCCAGGTATACGACAGAGGCCCTGAGTCTTGGCTTTAGTTATATCAGGAATTCCCAGATAGATTAGCAAGATTTAGAAGCGTAACTGACAAATGGAAGCCATTTATGGATAACAATCACATTTTCAAATCTTGCCACCAAATCATTGTGTTCAGCCCCCTTGGGAAAACTCCTTTGCAAATGGTTTTTATCACACTTGATTAATTTCTTGGAGAATTGTGACATGGCATTGTGTGACTTCTCATCACACAGTATTTTCAGCTCACTTTGTATTTGGATTGAAAAAGGTGTCCCTAATTTGCTAGTCACGGTGTAATTTCTGTTCTCCCGCCGGGCTGTTTCATTCAATGATTTCACGTGTTTCAGTTGGCAGTTTCATTTATTAAATACTTGTCAGGACTTCGTCTTTCGAATCTTGTGAAATTAAAGTACAGTCTGTACAACTGGCATGAAGTTGGGTTCTAGATCAGCATCAAATGTGATTCTTTGTGCATCTCTGACCCTAGATGCCATACCTAGATGCTTCATGCCTCTTAGATGTTTTTGAGGGTTTATTTGACACAGAATGAGAGTTGCCAGTATCCAGGTGGGGCCTGGAGATCCCCCAAAATTACAACTGATCTCCAGACTACAGAGATTAGTTCCCCTAGAGAAAATGGATGCTTTAGAAGGTAGACTCTATAGCACTGTACCCTACTGAGAGCTCTCCCCACCCAAAACCTTGCCATACCTAGGCTCCACACACCCCAATTTCCAGTAATTTCCCAATCTGGAGTTGGCAATGCTAGGTGAGATCTCAAAAACACCACTATAATGTTGTTACACCAAAAATCATTGGTATAAAGCTGTTCCCCATGTGATTGTGGCAGGGGTACCATTTACAAAGGGAAGCCATTTCCTCATCCCCCATTTATAAGGTTGCTAGGTTGCTTGGATTGGTTATGGAAATAAACAGCACTTATGGCATACACTGAATCATAATCAAGTTTTTAGTTAACCAATACTTAAATATTTTTTCAGACTATAACAAGCATGTAACATTTGAATATAATGCTTCTGATACAGCTCATAAGAACATCAAGTTACACTTTGACTGTATAAATTTCCAAAGTGCCGGATTGGCTCCAAGTTCTCAAGATATCAAAGTTCTCCAAATATATGAAGATTCTTCCACGGATGCCAAAAAATAGGTTTCCAAAAGGTAGTCCTATTTCGCAAGGCTTTTTCAATTTCGGCAGTCCCGCACAGTTAAACTTGAGCCATTTGGAACATTTGTTCTAAAATACATGATTTTAGGTAAACAATCACCCAGTACATAAGTCAAACTAACATATACAATTCAATCATTATACATAGCAGAAAGGAAAATTATACATACCAAAAACCGGTGGCGTGTAGCCTCATTTTGCAAGCGGATGGCGATACTATCCAAGGTTGCTTGGATTGGCGGGCAATTATCAATTATTGAGCAGGGATTGAACGGGCACCCAACGTGATTACGCCACTTCCGGGTTTACCCCTGGAAATGTCCCGTCTCGATGCGGCACTTCTGGGGTAAACCTGGAAGTGACGTGACCATGTTGCAAGTGGCTGCACATGTGGAATCGTCAACCCATCCCTGCCCCCAAAACCTCCCACCAGAGGAGAGGTGGGACCTGGCAACCCTACCCATTTGTGTGTGTTAAGTGCCGTCAAGTCGCTTCTGACTCATGGCGACCCTATGAATGAAAGTCCTCCAAAATGTCCTATCTTTGACAGCCTTGCTCAGATCTTGCAAATTGAAGGCTGTGGCTTCCTTTATTGAGTCAATCCATCTCTTGTTGGGTCTTCCTCTTTTCCTGCTGCCCTCAGCTTTTCCTAGCATGACTGTCTTTTCCAGTGACTTTTGTCGTCTCATGACGTGACCAAAATACGATAGCCTCAGTTTAGTCATTTTAGCTTCTAGGGTCAGTTCAGACTTGATTTGATCTATAACCCACTGATTTGTTTTTTTGGCAGTCCACGGTATCCTTAACACTCACCTCCAACACCACATTTCAAAGGAATCTATTTTCTTCCTATCAGCTTTCTTCACTGTCCATATTTCACACCCATACATAGTAATAGGGAATACAATGGCATGAATTAATCTAGT
This sequence comes from Euleptes europaea, assembly GCF_029931775.1. Classification (NCBI taxonomy): domain Eukaryota; kingdom Metazoa; phylum Chordata; class Lepidosauria; order Squamata; family Sphaerodactylidae; genus Euleptes; species Euleptes europaea. The sequence continues at coordinate 27,702,899 of NC_079316.1, read as the reverse complement.
CTTGGTGGCCAGTGACACATCCTTACACTTCAAAATCTTTTCTAGCTCCTTCATGGCTGCCCTTCCCAGTCTCAATCTCCTTCTGACTTCTTGGCTGCATTCTCCCTTTTGGTTGATGGTGGAACCAAGGAATAGAAAGTCTTGAACAATTTCAATTTCCTCATTGTCAACCTTAAAGTTGTGTAATTCTCCTGTAGTCATTACTTTTGTTTTCTTGATGTTCAGCTGTAGTCCTGCTTTGGCACTTTCTCTTTTTTACTTTCAGCAGTAGTCGTTTCAAATCTTCACTATTTTCTGCCAATAATGTAGTGTTATCAGCATATCTCAAATTATTAATGTTCCTCCCTCCAATTTTCACCCCACCTTCATCTAAATCTAATCCAGCTTTCCTAATTATATGTTCTGCATATAGATTGAAGAGATAGGGAGATAAAATACATCCTTGTCTGACACCTTTGCCTACCCATTTAAGACAATGTAAACAATTTTCTTAGGTAAATTATACCTTTCTGATTATTATACAGCAGTGATTCCCAAAGTGGGCAGTACCACCCCCTGGAGGACGATGGGATTACCTAGGGGGGCACTAAGAGGCAAGAGGGCAGCAGGGGGCGCTAGAGGTGGGCCCCTTCAACGGTGTTGTTCACTGATTTACAATAGATCAAGCTATGGCACCATGCTGGCAAATTTGGAGGAAACTATCAGAATTTTTTTCCAGACTTTGAAGAGCTGGTTCCACTGGATCAAGTTCATCAGTTTTGTTGAATAAATTTCAACTAAAAAGTTTTAATTTGATTTTGAACAGATGTGCAATTAATTGTTACTGTTTTAAAATGTTATTGTCATTATCTACTTTAGTGAGTCATGCAAACCCCTGTTTTGAATAATGCTTTTTATAGGACAGGGTAGGGGGTGCTGGGGTTAAGTTTGTGGAACCAAGGGGGCGGCGGCCCAAAACGTTTGGGAACCACTGTTATACAGGATAAGCAGTAATTACCACAGATGTTCTTAAAATAAATTGCCCTTTCATCATAACTGAGTGTATCCAAGAACAGGCTGAACTTCACAGTGACTCTTCACTACCCCCTTACTATGCACAAAAGGGTACAGTAGAATGTGAAACGTGTTCTGGAAACTTTCACTGCTCCACGGAAAACCCCTTATCCCGATCCAAGATTTGGCTATTAAATAGCACAGTCTAATTAAAGATGATTCTAGACATTGGTCCCCAACACGTGTCCGCCAAGCGTTTTTAGAAAGTGAGTGGGGCCAGGTGGGGCTTTTGTCCAGCAGAGATTCTGAGTGGCTGCTGAAGATCTGATTGGCTGTGTGTGTTTTAAAAAAATTGCTTTGGCAGCAGCTGCCACCATGGCACAAGGATCTTCACTGCATGACTGAAGATGAGCTGTGTGTATGCAAGCAAATATTTTTAAACAATATGTTCATTCTAAAAGGCATTCTGTTAAATAGAGCTTCTGCCCGAAATGTTGAAGAGTTATTATTAGAATTATGCATAACCTCCCTCATTCCCTGACATTTTTTTTTGTTTGGCTCTGCCTCCAGTGGCAGTCATTTTGTTCTTGACTCCGCCTCCTGTGACAGCCATTTTGTTGCTGTGCCCACCAACCTGCGTTAGAATTCCAAAGAGAAAAAAAGGGGGAAATGGGGAAAGGATGGTAAGTTTAACAAATCTTGCTGTGTCGGCATTTATGACGCACCCTTCAACTCTATCCCATTGTTCTTAAGTATTAAATATCAAGCCTTATATTTCTATATTTTAACATCTATTTGCATAGTTTAACTGCATCTTGTAATTATTCTGAACTATAATAGTGAACTTGTACTATTTCTATCCTAAATTCACAGTGTATCTATCGTAAAATGGTTGCCATCTCTGTTCATGCTCTTCCGACGATTTCTTCTTCAACAAGTTCGAAAGTCTTGCCATGTCTGCATATTCATACATTTTCGTAATCCATTCTTGTAGTGATGGTGTTTTCTTATCTTTCCAGTATTTTGCATAGAGTGTTCTTGCTGCAGTTGTCCCATATAAAAAGAGTTCCTTATTTGAAGGTTTTGACTGTGGTGGATAAATTCCTAACAAGAAATATTTTGCTTGCAAGTCAAAGTTCACTTGAAGTATAGCCTGTAATTCCTTAAAACCTAATAAAATATTTTTTTTAAAAAATAAAATTGCTCTGTCCCCTGGCTTTTCTTCACAACCCACATTGGAAGACACTGACGTGCAGCGGTGACGTTTACCTCTCAGCAGCTGGTTTGGGTCGAGAAAAGCAGCATTCCATGCTATTAGGCCCGGCTTCTCTCTTCCTCTCCCGCCCCTTGGAATGACTGACTTGGTTAAGTATACACTGAGCCATTTTAGTGACTAATGCTCAGGAAGTCTGAGATTTCTGACAGTTCTTATTGTATGAAAAACGAGCAGCCTGCCGTTTGCTTAATTTTTAATCTATGGCGAAATAATCTTTGAAGTTTACTTTCTGTTGCGTATTTCAAATCAGTATGGATGAGTTTTGCCTGCACTGCTGAGGCAATACTAATCTTCACCTGTAAAATAAATCCTGCCCCTGAAAAGCTTGCAATGCATCCATTCTATAGCTGATGATAAAAATGTATGTCTTTGTTAAGAGTGTATAATCTGTCAGATCCTCTGTGGGTAGCCTATAAGTGAAAAGCATAAAAATCAGGCAACAAGAGAAAGTAAAGGACATCTGCTCCTTTAGAGTATCTAGGAAGTGGATCTCAATGCTCACAAAAGTGTGTTTTGGATAGAAAGTAATTACATTTCCATTTTCTTGTGGTGAGCAATAACAGTACATCGCTTGTCAAGTTCATGTTCCAACAATTGGTCATCCAAAATGACACTGCTCGATATTTGGGAAAGAGCAACATGATGGTTGAGACCAGGGATTGTGTGTGTGTGTGTAAAGCGCTCAGCTGATTTATGGAGACTCCATAGGGATTTCAAGTCAAGAAATGTTCAGAGGTGGTTTGCCATTGCTTGCCTCTGCATAGCAACTCTGCACTTCTCTGGTGGTCTCCCATCCAAGTATTAACAAGGGCCATCCCCGTGGTGTAGAGTGGTAAACTGCAGTAGTGCAGTCCAAGCTCTGCTCACGACCTGAGTTCAATCTCAACAGAAGTTGGTTTCGGGTAGCCGGCTCAAGGTTGACTCAGCCTTCCATCCTTCCAAGGTCGGTAAAATGAGTACCCAACTTGCTGGGGGTAAAGGAAAGATGACTGGGGAAGGCACTGGCAAACCACCCTGTAAACATCGGGATGTGATGTCACCCCATGGGTCAGGAATGACTCGGTGCTTGCACAGGGACCTTTACCTTACCTTAACCCTGCTTCTGATGAGATCAGGTTAGCCTGGGCCATCCAGGTCAGGGACCAAGGATTACCATTTTTTTGTCAGATTCTCATCCCACATGAGCCCCCTTTTTACCACACAAGGCCTCCACTTACCACATAGCCGAGTCCTGAGGGATTATTACTCTCACGTGTCCACTCAGTCATACATTTTAGCTCCATCCTAGAATCATAGAATCATAGAGTTGGAAGGGACCACCAGGGCCATCAAGTCCAACCCCCTGCACAATGCAGGAAATTCACAACTACCTCCCCCCTCCACACCCCTAGTGACCAGAAGATGGCCAAGATGCCCTCCCTCTCATCATTTGCCTAAGGTCACAGAATCAGCATTGCTGACAGATGGCCATCTAACCTCTTCTTAAAAACCTCCAGGGAAGGAGAGCTTACCACCTCCTGAGGAAGCCTGTTCCACTGAGGAACCGCTCTAACTGTTAGAAAATTCTTCCTAATGTCTAGACGGAAACTCTTTTGATTTAATTTCAACCCGTCGGTTCTGGTCCGACCTTCTTGAGCAACAGAAAACAACTCGGCACCCTCCTCTATATGACAGCCCTTCAAATACTTGAACATGGTTATCATATCCCCTCTCAGTCTTCTCCTCTTCAGGCTAAACATACCCAGCTCCTTCAACCTTTCCTCATAGGACTTGCTCTCCAGACCCCTCACCATCTTTGTTGCCCTTCTCTGGACAGTTCCAGCTTGTCTACATCTTTCTTAAATTGTGGTGCCCAAAACTGAACACAGTACTCTAGTTGAGGTCTAACCAGGGCAGAGTAAAGCGATACCATCACTTCACGTGATCTGGACACTATACTTCTGTTGATGCAGCCCAAGACTGCATTTGCCTTTTTAGTTACAGCATCACACTGCTGACTCATGTTCAGTGTTTGGTCTACTAAGACCCCAAGATCCTTTTCACACTACTGCTCAAACAAGTCTCCCCCATCCTATAATTATGCATTTGATTTTTCCTACCTAAATGCAGAACTTTACATTTGTCATTGTTGAAGTGCATTTTATTAGTTCTAGCCCATTTCTCCAGCCTGTCAAGATCATCCTGCATCTTGGCTCTGTCTTCTACCGTATTTGCTACCCCTCCCAATTTAGTATAATCTGCAAATTTAATAAGCATCCCCTCTATTCCTGAAAGTATTAACATATTAAAACAGCCTAATAAATTAAACTACGTTAACATTGATATTCAACTATAAACAGTGATGATATATGACTCTTCATCCAAGTATCCACGGAAGAATTTTCCACTTTGCTTTGTGAAGGCTGGGTTTACATTCTGTAAATACTCAGTGGTTAAGCTCGTACTGCCATTTCAAGCAGCCTGGTAAAAAATGGAGAGCTGCTTTCCACTCTGAAGAAAGAGGCCAGAAAACCATCAGCAAAGTAATTAATGAATGCTACCCAGGAAGACAAAGTGGCAGGATGCTGGCCTGGACACATAGACAAGGGTAGCCAACTAATTTTAACCTCTCCTTTTCTCACCATGGCGTATTTTCACAAGGGGGATTGTGGGGCAAATGAGGTTCTCCCTTTGAAAGGGGCTGGTAGTCATTCTTTAGGAGTCATTCAGGGAAAGCCATACTTCAAGACAGACATGCTTTAGAGCAAAGCTTCTTAAACTATGGGTCATGACCCCATATGGGGTCGTGAAACTAAATGTGGGGGGGGTCGCAATTTTTTTAAATTTTTTAAAAATAAATTTCTTTATGATTTATTATCAGTAAATGTTTGATTTGTATACCTATTTTATATACCTATATACCTGGGGTAGCATAAACATTTCTCAGGTGAAAAGGGGTTGTAAGTGGAAAAAGTTTATGAAGCCCTGCTTTAGAGAGTCTTGAGGAGGACATACAAAGAGAAGAGGCTTTCTTTAGAGAAGAGTCATACCAGATGCAGAAATCTTAAATTAACAGAGCTGCACAGCAAACCTGGAACCAGTAAGAAATTTCTTCCTTTCTCTTTAACATCACAGAGATAAATTTAGATCTAGTGTTAGAGGACTGCATGTTTTTGCTTACTTGATTATTCTTTGATAAAATGTTGTAGTTGCTTTTCAATGGTACTTTTTCCCTTTTGTTTCTGTGTAGGGGCTGACAACTCTGTTTAGGAGAATAAGGGCTACTCAGTGTGAGTTTTAAGCTTTCCATGTAGAAGGTCTCAGGCTCTCCGTCTCCAGTTAAAGGATCTTAGGCGATTTAAATAAGCAGGGGGATATGGGTTAGCTTAGGTAGCATGTACAGTAAATAATCTTAGAAAGCAGGTTCTTGGAAAGACTTTGCTCTGTGTAAGATAGCGGATGGAGGGAAGGTGGCATGGAGTACCCCCATCTCATCAGATCTTGGAAGCTAAGCAGGGTTGGTATTTAGAAGGGAGACCACCAAGGAAGAATCTGCAGAGGAAGGAACTTGCAAACCACCTCTGCTTCTCACTTGCTTTGAAACCTTGCTGGGGTCACTTGCTGGGGTTGTGACTTGATGGACTTTACACACAGAAGTTATTGGAGAGCCATGGCCATCAAGACTGGACAATATTGAACTAGAGGGTCCAATGATTAGACTCAGTTTAAGGCAGCTTCAGAGGATATTCCCAATTTTGTGTTTCAAACCACGTGTGATTATTTCTCTAAAGCTAGTTTTGGGGGGCAATTCAATGGCTCTTCACATTGGCTGCTTTCAGATGTCAAGGACGAACCAAAGTAGGCAGCTTACATTCTTAAAACCATTAAGCTGCAGGCAGAGCTGTGGTGGCTTAGTGGCAGAGCATTCACTTTGCTTGCAGACAGTCACAGGTTCAATCCCCAGCATCTCCAGTCAAAAGAATGAGGTTTTAGGTGATGAGAAAGATCACTACTTGAGCTGGTCAGAGTAGACAAGACTGACCTTGACAAACAGATGTTCTGACTGAATATAAGGCAGCTTCATATGTAAACTGTGGCCCAATGTGGAGGACAAAGAGATTTCAGACAAAAGGAACATTCTCCACAGTTCCCCTGCTCCTTAATATATTTAATATTAAATTGTCCCCCCAAAAAACCAGCATTGCTTTTCAAGAACATTTGGATAGGTATTTTTTATACTAGATAATTAGAACAATGTTATGGACACAAGACAAATGAGGATTGACCACAGGCCTGGGGAAAAATATCTTGTTTAGTACCTATGCTGGCCTCCCAAATTGATCAGAGGTGATTATAATAGTCCCTTGACTGATTTTCCAGATAATTCCATATTCATGACTCACTGATATTTCCTTCAAATTCTTAGTGGCACCCATGTTACCAACTATCTCAGTCAAAATGTTGGAGCCTCAATTTCCTCCCCCCTCCCCTGGTGATACCTATCCATACAGTCATGTATCTGTATAAGCTGACAGCCATAACATTTTGTTCTCTGCAGCCACCCACAAGATACTGACTCTTTTAGTTGCATGTCTTCTATGGCATCTTGCAGAGATAATAAGATTTCACGCAGTGTTACTTGTCTCCATCCCCTTCCCACAGCCCCATTAAGCAAAGGCAAATTTGAATGGCCCAAGTTGCTTCCCCACTGAGTTTTTTTTTTTTTTTTTTTGCAATATTAAAAGATTGCTTTTTTACAAAAAGCTGCAAGTAAAATGTGGGTTCTATAGAACATTTAGTGTTACATTCCTCATGAAGATCCAAAGAGGACAGCAGTGTTTCAAGTCTCCCCCCCCCAAAAGGAGCTAATTAAAAAGGAACTAATTCAGAAGCAGAAAGAAGAAGAAAGTAATTAGTTAAGCTAAGAGGAGGAAGCTGCTTCAAAGCAACAGAGGCAAGGAGGAAATTTTTTTAAAGAGGCAGTTACTATGTGAAGACTCAAGAGCACTTTGTTAATGCACCCATGGAGAGCAATCTGGAAAAAAGGCAGGAAACATCAGAATGCAATGGATTTACAGGGACACTGGCTGGATTCTCTGTGAAAATAGAGAGGACAATTCTAAATTACGAATGTGCAAGCAACCCAAGTCAAAAGGAAACCAGTGTTGCATTTCAGACCTAAAAATTCTGCGTTTAACCTATCCACAGTATGACCATAAATATTTGAGCATCTTCGTTGGCATCAAGTTTCACATGCAAAAACTGAAGTTTGTATGTCAGCGCTTCATTGCTAGCACTCGACTATGGAAGAATTCCAGTCCATTCTTCTCCATTCTGACTGAAACGTAGCAATTTTGAACACGGAAAATTAAAATGCCTGACTATAACAGTTTGCTTGGGCAGTATAACAGATATGCAGACTAGAACTGAGAACCAGTGTGGTGTAGTGGGTAGAGAACTAGGCTAGGATCTGGGAGACCCGGGTCACATAGCTTAATCTACCTCACTGGGCTGTCATGAGGATAAAATGGAGAAGAGAAGAATGATGGGTCTCCACTTGGGAGAAAGATGGGGTATACATTAAGTAAATAAATAATGGGAAGGTGCATTTTAAAGGGTACTGGACATCAGTGAGAACCTGTAATGGGGTTGTCCTCAATCATCACACTGGGGCCCTTGTAGGGTTGGTAATTCTGGGTTGGAAAATACCTGGAGATTTTGGTGTTGGAGCCTGGGGAGGGCAGGGTTTATGGAGGGGAGGGACCTCATCAGAGTATAATGCCATAGAATCCACCCTCCAAAGCAGCCATTTTCTCCAGAGGAATTGTAATAGTGGGAGATCTCCAGGTGCCACCTGGAGGCTGGCAACCCTAGGTCCCTGTAGGAACAGTTTATGCCTGTCTGGTTAGTCTTTAAGGTGCTACTGGACTCTTGCTCTTTTCACCTGTCAGCAGTTAAAGATTTGCTTTAGTACAGAAAGGTCTGAAGCAGAGAGGCGTCCTGCTCTAAAGTTCCACATGAAGCTTTTCTCAGGGTACATCTGTATGATACATGTGATGTGGGTCAAAAATCCTGCAATCTGTCACATATACTATTGGGGACATATCTTTAAAAACTTCCTGGTCACTCAGGAGAGGAGGGCTTTTGGCTTTTCTGTATGCAATATTTTCCCTAGTAAAAATGGCTTTGGGGGCTGTTTGCCCCTTCCTTGGGCTCCATGTGTCCTGGGATCATGTGACTGAAGACACATGGAGCCCAAGGAAGGGGTACATAGGCCCCCCACAGTTGTTTTCACTAAGGAAACAGCATGGTAGGGAAGGCAGAAGCCTTTCTCCCTGCCCCATAGCCCTTGGAACTGTGCCAAGCAACAGTGCCGTTTATTAAGGTGTGACTCCCGTATGAGTGACTGCGAGGCAGATCAGGGGACCTCCAACTTAGCTTACATCACATGCATTGTACAGATGTGCCTTCATTCACTTCAGCATCTGGGACAGCTCTACACATATATTATCAAGCTGTATGTACAAATCTGTATGATAGTTTCACTCTTTTAATACGGAGCTCCAAAAGGGACCATATCAGTTCCAGTCTGGAAGAAACAATTTACCTTACTCCTTAACCTCTCATTCAGGATAAGCCTATCAACCACCTGGGGTGCCCTGCTGCCGTTGCTCTCAATAATGTACCTGTCCTGGAAAGACACCACATGAGGAGCTGATATATATCAAGACTGAAGTACTGGGGAAAGGGGAGATTTAACCCTTGTTCTCCAGTGTCCCCTTTCCCTGATCTGAAAATGCATCCTCCAGCTGCAATTAGTCCCAGAAGGGAAAATATTGGTGCAAGTATCTTCATGCTGGAATTAAAAGCATCCTATGGGAGGGCTATTTTTGATGGTAGGAACAACTCAGGGAAAGAGTGAATTCTTCCCTATCTTCTGCAGCTTGGCCCCCCAATCCATATTAGTCCTTCCTGCAGCTGCCTTTTGCAGCTGACGTACCCAACTGAGGATCCATTCATGTTTAGTGTGAACACATGAAGCTGTCCTATATTGAATCAGACCCTTGGTTCATCAAAGTCAGTATTGTCTACTCAGATCGGCAGCTGCTCTCCAGAGTGTCAGGCAGAGGTCTTTCCCATCACCTACTTGCTTAGTCCCTTTAACTGGAGATGCCGGGGATTGAACCTGGGACCTTCTGCATGCCAAGCAGATGCTCTACCACTGAGATACAGCCCGTTAAATGTTGATGTGGTGAGAACATGTAAGTGGTCACCCTCCTCTACCATGCAAAAAGGGGTTTTGGTCAGATAAGCAGGAGAACAGCCAGTCCTAGGTGTTAGCTGTAGGAAATGCATCTGAAGAAGTGGGCTGTAGTCTTTGGAAACTTGGACTGTCTCTAGAATGAAATTTTGCCATAGTGCAATCCAGAACAGTGTCACACCTTTCTAAGCCCAGTGATTTCAATGGATTTAGAAGGTTGTAACTCTGTTTAGGATTACACTGTTAGTCTTTAAGGTGCTACAAGATTTCTGTTTATTTTTGCTAGAGAAAATGGGGGGGGGGGATTTCCCCAGGAGGAAAAACATTAACTAATTATGTGAATGGCCCTTAGCTAACTTCAGAGCTACGAATGAATGCTGGCAAATTCACAGTGGTGCAAATACATTTCACTCCTTTCCTGCCATGCAAACTCACCCAAGAAAGGTGAAAATTGTTTGCTGCTCAAATGGTAATTCTGCTTTATGGTTTCAGCATTCAGAGTTTTTAACCAGCTGCTCTAAACAACGTGGAAGGCCAAAGTCTTTGTTTCGTCTTCGGAGGCCTTGAATTTCTCTCTTAATGCCGACAGGTTGCTCAAATTGCTTTCCTCCGTGTACTCCCAATACACTTTTTAATAAACTAGTGTTATTTCTTCTACACTGTTTGCACTGAGGAAAAGAAATACAGTTGCAAACGCTGGGCTCAGGCCAACGGGGCATGATTTGTGAGAGATACTGAGTCTCCACAGCCCTGAGGGGAAAAAAAGAGAGAAGTGAGTTTGTGGCTAAGGTCTAAGATTGTCAGTGCAATCCTATACAGCATTACTCTATATTGGTTTCAACTCTGCATAGGACTGCACTATGACACTTGCCCAGTTCTCGAAATTTCCAGTATAACATCGAGCTGCTGACAAATGAGCCTGAAAAATAACCCATTTGTTTTTAATTTTGTTTTTATCTATAATCTGCTTTTCTCCACAATGGGAACCCAAAGCATCATTGCCCCCTCCTCGACCTTATCATCTCTTCAACACTGTGAGTTAGGGTTGCCAGCCTCCAGGTACTAGCTGGGGATCTCCTGCTAGTACAACTGATCTCCAGCTGATAGAGATCAGTTCACCTGGAGAAAATGGCTGCTTTGGCAACTGGGCTCTATGGCATTGAAGTCCCTCTCCTCCCCAAACCCTGCCCTCATCAGGCTCCGCCCCCAAAACCTCCCACCGGTGGCAAAGAGGGACCTGACAACCCTACTGCGAGTAGGGTTTCCATTTCTGCTGCAGCAAATGCTGTGAAATTGTTTGGGTGGTGTCTAAGGAGGGTGGATTTTGGGGTGTGGGTGATGCCACTTCCTCTGTGCTGCTCTAGGAGATCTCCCAATCATTATGGTTTTTACCACTGAGATAAGGAGAAATTCCTACAGCTTCACCATAGGTGCTGCCCCCTCCATTTTTCCCCTGCTTCTAAAATTAGTGAGGGGCGGCAGGTCTTGAGGGCGGGAGATTGCCCACTGCCACCAGGAAAATGGCAACACTAACTGCAAGGCAGGTGAGGTTGAGAGAGTGTGGCAGGCTCAGGGTCACCCAGCAAGCTTCAATGGCAGAGCAGGGATTTGAACCCAGTTCTCTTAGGTCCTAGTTGAATTCTCTAACCACTTATGTGACATCAGGTCTCTTTTTCCCCTCTTTTAAATTTTCAAACAGTTCTTGTTTTGCTATTTTGCCTTTGAATTCACACCAAATGGTGTGATATGCTTTGTTTTGTTTCTAACCAAAACAGCTGGGAATATCTTAACACAATTCCCAACATTCCCACGTGTTCAAGAGCAGAACCCAGATGGGGTTACGTAGCTTAAAGTTAGAAGAAAGCTTGGCTAGTTTGACTGCAAAGCATAGAAAGATATGCACAGAAGAAGCCTGAACTCTCAATGGCTAGGAGTAAAGAGCATGTTTACCTTCTACCTCAATAGCATTACTAGGGTCCCCAACCTCCAGGTGGTGCATGGAGATCTCCTGGGATTACAACTGATCTCCAGGTGACAGAGATCAATTCCCCTGGAGAAAATGGCTGCTTTGGAAGGTGGACTCTATGGTATTATACACCATTGAAGTCCCTCCCCTCGCCAAACCCAGCCCTCCTCAGGCTCCACCCCCAAAATCTCCAGGTATTTCCCAACCAAGAACTGCCCCCCCCCCCAAGCATTACTCCAATACTGGATAGCTTGGTCTCCATTGCCAGGAACCTTATAGAGAAATGAATCTCCTGGGAACACAAAGCCTAGAAGGCTTTAAAATATGCAGGCACTCACTCCAACAACCACACATGTCCTGTCATTATTTTACTGGTAAATGAGTGATTACAACATTCAGTTATTATTAAATTTTCAAGATGAAAATGGTGACTTTCGAGCACAACAACAAAAATCCTTTATAAATGTCCTAAAAGGCAATCAGAATCGGAGGTCCCTAGAGAGCACGTTGTAGTGGGTGGGACACTTCATAAAGAAGTACAGAGATTGCTATCATCCCATGAGATCAGTCATGTTCTTTCATGTCAGAAAATGTTTCATCTCTATTTCTAATCCACCTCGACAATCATTACAGTGAAACGTTTTAAATACTGCACTTGCTAATTGATGACTAGTTTTTTCTTTAAAAAAAAAACATGCAGTGTCATTTGTTAACTAATTTCAGGTTTGAATTTCTGTAGTTTAAAATTTTATCCTAATCACCTTGCCTTAATATATAGTGCTAGCATAAAGGCATATTCTGATATAGTGCCTGCCTTTTATTTAGTACAGAATATAGAGCATCCAGACTAAAATCAAAATCACATGCATTTTTAAGCACAGGAAGGTTAAAATACAATTTATGAATCCTATATAGCCAACAATCCATTCAGATACTTATTACAAGCACATTTTAAAATCAGTGGGTCTAATTCTCAAAATGACCAAATCTGTGGATACTTAAATCCATACTTTGGAGCCATGAACAGACAAGACAGTTCTTTCTACAAATCTAAAAAATGTCCTAAGTTTTCAGAATAATCTGAAATCTAAAACAGAGGGAAAGTTAGCCCCCCTCCCAAATAATAGAAACTGCACCTGTAGCTTTAAGAAACAAATGACTGCAGTGGCCATTGCTAGTCAAGTCGCACTATCACTAGCCTTCAAGCCTTGGTTTCCATCAGTAAAATGGAGGAGGTAGGACCTTTTCCACAGGTGTTTTGGGCCTTGAGGGAAGACTAATCCAAGGCTAGGCCTGGCTGCAACTTGGTATTGTATGGTTTACATTACTTACTCAGGACTGGCTGCTTGCTATTGTTCAAAGTGCACCCCTCCCCCATGGGCCTGCAGAGCAGCACTCTTCTTTTGGCACTTAATAAGGTGCGGGGGGGGGGGGACACACACAAGAGGATCAGACTCTCATGGCATTTTAAAATCATTTTAAAATGATGATGGCATCCCCATGGCAGCCACAGGGTTGCCATCACATCTACTTTGGCCCTCAGGGAAGGAAGGTGGAATACCAGGACCAGAGATATGGTCATAGTCAGGACTTGAGATCAAGTACAACACAGTAAACTATAGGTCCAGAGGTAGGAAGAATAATCATAGGCAGGCAGGGATCCGAGTCCACAAAGCAACAGGTACAAAGAAGCAGGTGAACCAGATCAAGGTCTTTCAAATGCAGACTAGCTACTAAGATTGAGGAGCCAAGTCAGAGGCATATAAACTCTGTTCTCACTGGCACCCTCAGCGGCATGTTTCTGCTGGGATGGTCCAAGCTACAGTGCCTCAAGTGACCCAGCTTTACTTCAGGACTAGGTTGGTTGGTTGGGTTGCTTGGAAATGAGGTGGTAATGGACGCAAAGTGCCAGACCTTGGTTTCCAGGGATCTGTATTCAAGACTCCCCAGTTCTTATACAACTGTACCTTCACCTGTTCCAGAACTGTAAAAAAGGAAAGAATGACACAGGGTGGGGAGATGTCAACCCTACCTAGATATGAGTATCAAATAGCATCTGGATAGGATGGGCCTGATTTGCTCAGTTTGCTCTTTTCAGATGGATTGGGGACCAATTGGGGCAGACTTTTTAAAAAGAAAAGATCTGTCCAGCCTGAATAGACCTGTGCAGCAATTTATTGGTCAGAGCAATTCACCCACAAATTGAAGATGCCTTTGCATCTGCACTGAGCTGCGTCATGCCTTGGCCGTGCCTGTAACTATGTGGGTTCCAAAAGAAATAAGCCATCTAAGTTAACTGCTTGACTTTCAAATTGCTCGCAGCTGCACATAAATGCTCAGAGATATTGTTTAAAGACTAAGGCTGCTGAAGGATTCTGGAGTAAAAGGTGGATAGATTGTTGACAAATTATACCTTTTTAGCTTTGCAAAACCAAGCCAAAAAAGCATTGCTGCTGGTAAAGTTAATAATGCTAAGTGCTAGCATCGAAAGGTATAATTAAAAGGGAGTTCTGTGCTGCATTGATCACTTGGAACCAGAGTCCATGTTTAATGCAGCATGCTCATTAGCCACACAGATAATGATCTTTCCTGACATCTGGCTTTATTGCTTCTATTGTCTTTCTAGTAAGTTCTCTAGCGAGAACAAAAATCACAGATGCTGCTCTGCTATCTCAAACGCTTAATTCCAAAAGAACTATAAGTTACCATGGTGCTGTTTCACACTTGGAAGCCGTAACTTGATGCCGTAAGACAACAGCAATGAGTGATTGTTATTTGTATTTATTTAAAACATATATATTCTGCGTTTCTCTTGGCCAGGGCTAAGAAGTTATAAACAAGGTGCAACACGTACATGTTTGAAAACTCGCTAAGAAAAGCTAGATGCCAATTTAAAAGTTACATTGGGGGCCCATGATCAGACATGGAATATTGGTAAGGTTGCCAGGTCCTTCTTCGCCACTGGCGGGAGGTTTTTGGAGTGGAGCCTGGGGAGGAGAGGGAAGGGTTTGGGGAGGAGAGGGACTTCAGTGCCATAGAGTCTAATTGCCAAGGCTGCCATTTTCTCCAAGTGAACTGATCTCTATCGGCTGGAGATCAGTTGTAATAGCAGGAGATCTCCAGCTAGTACCTGGAGGTTGGCAACCCTAAATATTGGAAAAGATCAAATATATTAATGGCTCTTCCCCCCTGTTCCTTCTAAATACAGGTAACTTACACACTCCACAGCCATATGACTTGAGTCCCTAAACAGGACTGAGATATCAGCTCAGGTCTCATTCATATGTAACTGGGACAGTATGAGGGTTGCCAGCCTCCAGGTACTAGCTGGAGATCTCTTGCTATTACAACTGATCTCCAGTCGATAGAGATCAGTTCCCCTGGAGAAAATGGCCGCTTTGGCAATTGGACTCTATGGCATTGAAGTCCCTCCCCTCCCCAAACCCTGCCCTCCTCAGGCTCTGCCCCCAAAACCTCCCACCGGTGGCAAAGAGGGACCTGGCAACCCTAGACAGTGTGGTTCCCCTGGCTAGATGCCACAGCCAGTGGCAGACTGCTGAGAGCCACTATGGCCTCTCACACAAGGATTTCCTCTGGGCATCCTCAAACCAGGCATATCCAACCAAGCATTATATGAAAAAATCACATCACTTTCTCCACTCGATGGGCCCCCAGAGTGACTTTGGCTTCCAGAATTTTGTAAGCCTAGTTCCTCCTTAGGTTGCCAGACCTTGGGAGCATGATGGGGCGGGGGGGGGGAACGTAGAAACCAGCATTGCATGGTGCTGTGATGTCACTTCCAGTTGCATACCCAGAAGTGACATCACAGTAGGGTAGTCATCCTCTAGGTGGTAGCTGGAAATCTCCTGCTATTACAACTGATCTCCAGCCAATAGAGGTCAGTTCACCTGGAGAAAATGGCTGCTTTGGCAATTGGACTCTATGGCATTGATTTCCCTCCCCTCCCCAAACCCTGCCCTCCTCAGGCTCCGCCCCCAAAAACCTCTTGCCAATGGCGAAGAGAGACCTGGCAACCCTATGCTTCAGCAAGCAGCAATAGGAGCCTGGAGAATGGGCAGTCATGGTTGCCGGCCTGGCAGCTCTTGTTCCTCCCCTCTTGACAGCCCCTGTGGTATATCTATTGTACACATTACTATTGTACACGGAATGGCTTGTTTCTCCTCTGCTCTTTGTGTGAGTTGGTTTAGTTATATGGGGTCAAATCCTCGCTTAGTTCTCTTTGTTAGCCATAACCACAGACTGCGTGAGCTCCTTTGTTCTGACACAAGTTGACGCCATCCCTGTAGCTCCTTGTTAATAAACTGATGTTGTTTTGAGAACACCGTTCCCTGCTGTATGAACCAGGACCCTGAGTGAGCACCTTAATCCCGACTACAAGGCAAAGCCCTGGGGCCAGCAACGGCTGCTGGATAAAAGAGTTGTGTGGGTTGGCCAGGTCACAAAGAAAGTAATAACATCGCAACGCGCAGGGCAACACTAGCGTTCCAGCTTCAGATCTGGATGCAAACTAGTTGCAGAAAGCAGCCATTCCTCAGACCTTGCCGTATCAAAGGAGAGCATCAGCTCGCGCCAGCCCGAGAACCGCAGTGTGAGCTCGGTTCCGTGCCTGGAAGTACATTTTTGAAACTGCCACTGTTTGGCAGCACAGTGTGTACCTTTCTTTTCAGAAACGCATCAGATGACTTCGGTTGTTGTTATGATGGATCTGTATATTTTGGGGAAACGGGGAGGTGACGGGAGAAAGTGAAAACATTTTTCTTATAAGTACTGCAAGCGCATTAATCATTGTTACTACAATGAATGCGAAATGATAGCCGAAATAGCTCAAAATGAAGACATGCGGCATGCCACACTTCAGAGCACACACCTCTAAATATATCCTCTTTATTTTTATTCCAGCTACAAAGCGTAACTTCTTGAGAAGCCTCTTTGTTCAGGAAACATGATATGGCCTTCCTGAAAGGGTCTAACTTAACAGACCTGTGCAACAGTGTCTCCAATTACAATATCATTCAGACTTACTGAGACACATAATTCCTCTTTTGCTTACACATGGCGCTGTTCCTATTTGCATAGTAAGGTGTCATTTGATATTGCTTCCTTTTTAGCACCTCTGGTAATTTCCATTGTGAAAGTGTGTGTGGGAGGTTAATGTTCTAACAGTCTATTGCCATGATGATTTCTGAATTTCCAGGCTTCGGGTTTTGTCCTCTCTAGCCCTTTTCTTTGCCAAGTTATAAGGGGAAAAGAGCAATGCACATATCTCCTTACAATTCAGCAAGGAAAAGGTCAAGAGAATGTTACTGCACATTTTTGCAATATTAGTTACTGATTTTTTTAAAAGGTCCTCATAAAACCCTCCAGAGTAATGGCAGGGAAAATAGTATCCACGGTTGAGGAAAAGTTGATTGTGCTATACTGTGCCGTTAGGAAGAAATACGGAGAAGCTGACTGCCAAGCAGCAGCAAACAGGTCAATGAACCAAACAATCTAAAAATCGGCTCCATGTTCATGACCAGTGAACAGGGCATAAGCCGAACTACTGGATTTTTGCGTACCCCAAGTCAGGACATAAGTTGTACTTACCAGACTAATTGCTATTTGATACTACAATTGTGTTCTTATTTTAATTCTAGAAACCTTGGGAAATCTGGACTAAGAGTTTCGTGTATGGGGCTAGGTAAGTTTTGTTTTTTATCGTTGTGTGTGTGTTGTTGTATATTATACTTAATTGCATGATTTGGTTGATGTTGGTATGGGTACTCATGGCTGGGGTTCCCCAAATCTGTTCTGTGGCTCTGTAGCTGCGGCTCTTTCCTCTGGTGCAGTTTGGGGTATGTGTATTCCAAATACCAAATTCCAAATACAATATTTGGCCATACACATGTTTATGCATTTATTTCATTGCACTGTGTATGTTTGGGTTAATGTTGCATCCAGCTCATAGTTCATCGACAAAGACCTTTAATACTACTTTTTGGAACAATTTTGCCCTTTGAGCTCTGAAGCTGTAAGAGTAAACGCTGCTGGATCCCTTGGACATTCAGGCCTTAGCCAAGGATTATTTGTGCTGTTGAGTAAGGGATTTATTTAACCTTTTGGGAGCCACATGCCAGGACTGGTTCACACACGGAAGAGAATGAAAGGGGGATAAAGGAACAGCGCAATCCTAAAGAGAGTTATGCCAATCTAAGCCCATTCATTTCAATAGGTTTAGACTGGAGTAACTTTCCTTAGGGTTGTACTGAAATTGCTTAAGTCATATACTGGGCTGTACCACATCAGCCAGAACATTCCCTATTCAAAAACTTCCCTGCAAATAGAAATCCAGAGTGATTTACCCTGGAAGTGATGTTATTGTGCTGATCCCTCCCCCCCCCGCCTCAGACCCACCACTACAAAGCTCCCGCCAATGGCAAGGGGGCACCTGGCAACCCTAGTGATAGCAGATATTAGAGCAGAGGGGTTGGGAGTCGCTCAGGACTGCAGTTGTGCTTCCTTCATCCCCCACTGGAAGGGGGAGAGGTTATCCCAGCGTGGCAGGCACTGCACTAACAGAACAGCATATCTGCACCCCCCCTTTCTGTGCTGTTCTTCCAACAACTCTTGAAGGAGGCAAGGTTGTTGCGGCAGTGCCTGCAGAGGCACGAGGAAATAGTTGCGGCAGTCACTGTTTGAGGCAGGGATTCCACCTCTCTTGAGGAGTAGAAGCTTTGGTGTCTGTGTCTTTGAGGTGGAGAACCCTGCAATAGATCTGAGCACAGCGGTGTTAGCAATATAGTGTGAACAACGTTGGTTCTTTTCTTTACCTGCTTGTGCAAAGTGCCCTTCCTTTGGAGTTCCCAGGATCAAAGCCCCCCCCCCCCCGCATGTCCCCCCTCTCCATTGATGGGAGGTTTTTTGGGGCAGGGCAGCCGAGCACAACACGATCATGTCACTTCCAGATTTACCCCTGGAAGCTCCACATCGCCAATGCCGCTTTAGCACTTAAACCTCCAAAAAGCTGATCTTTATAACTACACTTTAGATGCATGTCCTTTCCATAATGGTACCCCGTCTACATCATTTACTCACAATTTACTCACTGTGTCAAAATCTAATAGCATTTGAAATTCACATGTCTGCTGTGTGCCTTTCATATGGCTTAGTTATGAAAATCTCCAGTGTGGAATCTGGCACTGCTTAGATACCTCTCTGTGTTGCTATGAGACATAAGCTTGCAAGGGGATGAAAGGGCTCTTTTCTTCTCCACACTCCTTGCCCTAGAAGACTTGGGGATAGGGTTGCCAACCTCCAGGTAGCAGCTGGATATCTCCTGCTATTACAACTGATCTCCAGCAGATAGAGATCAGTTCCCTTCGAGAAAATGGCCGCTTTGGCAATTGGACTCTATGGCATTGAAGTCCCTCCCCTCCCCAAACCCCTCCCTCCTCAGGCTTCATCCCAAAAACCTCCCACCGGTGAAAAAGAGGGACCTGGCAACCCTAGTTCCACAGCACCTAATATAATAGGCATGCTTCTCTGATACTAGAGAGAATAGGTATGCATCATGACTAGTATTCATTTTGACTAGTAGCCATGGATAGCCCTGTCCTCTGTGAATATGTCCACTCCCCTCTTAAAGCCTTCCAAGTCGGCAGCCATCACCACATCCTGGGGCGGGGAGTTCCACAATTTAACTATGTGTTGTGTGAAGAAATACTTCCTTTTATCAGTCTTGAATCTCTCACCCTCCACCTTCAGCAGATGACCCTGCATTTTGGTATTATGAAAGAGGGAGAAAAGCTTCTCCCTGTCCACCCTCTCCATACCATGCATAATTTTATAGGCCTCTATCATATTTCCCCTTAACTGCCTTCTTTCCAAGCTAAACAGCTCTAAGCATTTTAATCGCTCCTCATGAGCAGTTGCTCTAGTCCCCTAATTGAACAGGCTTCCTCGGGAGGTGGTAAGCTCTCCATCCCTGGAGGTTTTTAAGAAGAGGTTAGATGGCCATCTGTCAGCAATGCTGATTCTGTGACCTTAGGCAGATGGTGAGAGGGAGGGCATCTTGGCCATCTTCTGGTCACTAGGTGTGTGTGTGTGTGTGGGGGAGGTAGTTGTGAATTTCCTGCATTGTGCGGGGGTTTGGACTTGATGACCCTGGTGGTCCCTTCCAACTCTATGATTCTATGATTCTAATTGTACTATTACTTTTTGGCAGTGGGCTTTTAACTTCATCATCATACAGTTTAACAACAATATAGAATCAGTTTTATAGTCTGCCCCCTTGATATACTACCATTTAAAAAACAGAATCCACATGAAGCAGGGAAATACTATTGCAGTGCTAGAATCCTGTGCGGTGTTTTATTTCTTTTGTGGGAGGAAACGTCTCTGTCCTCACACCCTTTTACCTACAGCTAGGGTTGCCATCCTCTCAGGGGAAGCTGGGAAGCTCCCACCCCTAGGCCCCACTGGTTAGGGTTGCCAACCTCCAGGTACTAGCTGGAGATCTCCTGCTATTTCATCTGATCTCCAGCCGATAAAGATAGAGATCAGTTCCCCTGGAGAAAATGGCCGCTTTGGCAATTGGACTCTATGGCATTGAAGTCCCTCCTCTCCCCAAACCCTGTCCTCCTCAGGCTCTGCCCCCAAAACCTCCCGCCGGTGATGAAAAGGGACCTGGCAACCCTACCGCTGGTCCTCTTTGCTCCAGTGGGAGCAAGGGGCAGAGTGCCCTCAGATGACTAGAGCGTAGCTAGAGACAAACACATGACAAGGGGGCAGGAACTCTTTATATAACCCAATTGAAGGCTAGGGTTGCCAGGTCCCTCTTTGCCACCGGCGGGAGGTTTTTGGGGCGGAGCCTGAGGAAGGCGGGGTTTGGGGAGGGGAGGGACTTCAATGCCATAGAGTTCAATTGCCAAAGCGGCCATTTTTCTCCAGGTGATCTGATCTCTATCAGTTGAATTAGCAGGAGCTCTCCTGCTACTACCTGGCAGTTGGCAACCCTATTGAAGGCCTATGAGGTGGCAATGAAAGCGGCAAAGCATTCCGACTTCTCTGCCTCCATTGTGTCTGCTAGTTCGCGTCCAGCACAATTGTTTAGGATAGTTTGGCAGTTGACCTCACCTAACGTGGGTCCCCCAAATTATAGTAATTTGGCCATTAGCTGTGACAAATTTGTGGACTTGTTTGCAGATAAAATCCTGCACCTCTGGTCCAATTTTAGACCACTATCGTCTCCTCTCCGTTGCAAATGTGGACAAGATCTTGGTGTCTGTGTAGACAACAACCTGCTGTTTGGATCCCTGCCCCTCGTGTCTGGTTAAGACCTCCCTCAATGTGGTAGGAGGCCCCCTGACTGAAATTGTTAATCTTTCTTTTTCCTGGGTCATTGATGGAAGCCACTGTTAGGCCCCTTCTGAAAAAAACCACCATTTATTTACTGTGTCCACTGCTTATTTTATATTATGAAACTAATACTGTTAACTGATCTATTTCAGTAAAACAAAGCAGACATTAGTACAGGTAGTGCTTGCACATGTTTGATTCATAGGGTTGCCAGGTTCCTCTTTTCCTCCGGTGGGAGGCTTTCGCGTTTGCGTGTGTGCGCGTGCTCGCTGATGCACGCACGGCACTTTCAGTTTAGAACCGGAAGTGCCGACTCGCAAAGGGCCTTTACCTCTTAGTTTGAGTGGTAAAGCGGCCCTTTACCACTCAAACTAAGAGGTATAAGGCCCCTTGCGAGGCGGAACCTCCGGTTCTAAACCGGAAGTGCCGCACGTGGTATGCACGTGTGTGTGCACGTTTGCCCTCAGGTGGTCGGCAGTCAGAGGGGGCAATTGCCGGGGGTTTGCCCGCCACCAGGGGGCACCTGGCAACCCTATTGATTCATAAAATCCCTTCTACTCTCAATAGCTGCTTAAAAAAATAGCACAACATATATTCCTCTGCCTATGAGGCAAATCACCAAAAGAACAGAATAGCAAGCAAACAGAAGCTGCTTGTATAGTCTTTAATCATACGTAGACTTCTCCCAAGTAAAAAATGGTGTAAACAACATTTGGAAATACAGATCTATCAGCAAAATCTTCTCAAATTACAAGATCTTTCTGCTGATCAGTACATTTCCTCATCTGTTACATATCTCCTGGGAGTTTTCACCTGTCCCCCCCTCCCTGTGACCTACTTGGACTCTAGCAGTGCCATCCTAAGCAGAGTTATACCCTTCCATGTCCGTTGAAGTAAAAGGGCTTAGCATGGTGTAACTTTGCTTAGGAGGCCTGAGTAAGGCTGCAGCCTTAAGAACGCTTTTCTGAGAGCTAGGTTGCCATGGCAGGGACAAGATTTCAACCAGGGACTTCCTGATGTACGCCTCAGTTTCTTAGTGGCCGTGCTACAGGAGCTCTCACCTGATGCACAACTTTCTATGTAAGGACCGTTCAAATAAAGTAGATGATATAAACAGAAATGTGTACTAAGGTCAAATGATCCACAATTAAGTGGCACAATAGGAAGGTGAAAATTAATTTGGTTGGGTCAGTAGCAGAGTTATGAAATTGCTATGTTACTGCAGTATTTAATTTTTAGCCACAGATGTAACTACGGATCAGCTCTGCTGTGCAGTTGAATATTAGTGTAAACAGGGTGTTTCGCATTCGTGGTATGAATTTGCCTGAAGCTATTATCCATTGCTAGAGTAAACAGAAAACAAAGACAGAGACTGTATGCACTGGGAATGTGCAGTTGAAACACTTTCTATGCTAATGCTAATATCTGTATTCTTAGTATTTTAGCATTTGGCTTTCTCCTTCTCCTGTCCTCAGTGAGGGTGAGCATTCACTTATATGTGTATTCTTATCTTAAATTCAGAAAAAGGAATCTGAATCAACACAGTGCTTCCAATATTTCTCTCCCGCTCCCCCACTTGTAGGATTGCCAACCTCCAGGTAATAGCTAAAGATCTCCCACTATTACAACTGATCTCCAGCCAATAGAGATCAGTTCACCTGGAGAAAATGGCCGCTTTGGAAATTGGACTCTATGGCATTGAAGTCCTTCCCCTCCCCAAACCCCATCCTCCTCAGGCTCCGCTCCAAAAATCTCCAGGTATTGATAAGCCTGTCGTATTGTATCAATATTCAATCACAATAAAACAGTCGGAAGTTGATGATTCAAAGCAGTTTGTTTTTATTGGCCAATACACAAAAAGCTGGTGAAAATTGCCTAAAGCGCAGAGCAATTTCCACACACATCAAAGGGTTGCAAGCATGGATATAGACTTCGATAATGGGTGGTTACAGAGGCGTAATACACACGTAAGGCCCAACTGCCCAATACTTTGGACGTCTAAATTAGAATAGCCTATAACAGCATTGAAGGCGTTGCAGAGAAAGTTATGATCTCATGTCCACTAATGAGCAAGAAGAATTTTCAGTGTCAGGTGCTGCTATGTTTTGATCCTAAGCTACTGAAGTTCTTATCTTGGATCCTCACACTTGCCAAAGCTAACTAAGGGAGTGTTCCTAGCTGGCCCGAAGAGGAAAGGGGGGCCCCAGCTTATGAGAGTATACTAAGATCTTCTATAGCTTCTCTAATTAACTTCTAACAAGCAAAGCTGGGCCTCTTATACTCAAGGCCTTTAACATATGTGTGCTTGGTGTGACTTTATAATGGATGCCAACTCTTATATGCTGAGTCTGGCATATTCATAAGTGCAGATTATACTTTATTGATTACAAGAATATATTTCAAATCAAAGAATCCATTTCTAATACATTTCCCATAGAATATAATGATTTCAGGCATTACAGTATTTCCCAACCTGGAGCTGGCAACACTACCCACTTGGCATCCAAACATTAAATTATGCTGGGATGTGTTAAAAATTTAGACATAAATTAGGGGAGCAGTCTCAAGATTTCTTTGCAAAGTTACATACAGTTTTCATTCACTGATTTATTGAACTACACAGATTGAATCAGGGAGTTATGTCCCTGAATATTTTTATTTTATCTTCATGTTTTTTATCTTTCATTTAGTCCCTATTTTTGTGTTGTAAAGAAGCACACAGAAAGTCATCCTGGTTCCAAAGAAATCTGTAATAATATGCAGAAAAGTGATAAGAGGGAAGGAAAATATTACATTTTCCTAATGAAAAACTGATATACAGGGAGATGGTTGTTTGGCCAGCGTTAAACAGGAAGTAAGCTACAGACAGGAAATCAGTCCAGACAGGAAGTACATTACAGACAGGAAGTGAGTTTCCTGAGTCTGGGCCCAGCGTTCCATTGGATACTCCCTATGACATCAATGTTGATGAAACCCCTGAAGTAGGCAGGGTTATGCAGAAGCCATGGAAGCCATGCCAGCCACCCCTGTATTTGTAAAAGAGAAAGAAGGGTTGCCTGTAGTGCTAGAGACATTGTACCCCCCCATGCAACGAAATGATCCAATGAATGCAAGATGGAGTTGTCTAATGACACTATCGCTGTGATTTAGGGTAACTGTGCTGAAAATGTCTGATATTCTGGCTTTCTGAATGGTAATAATAAGATCAGGAAGAGTGTGATTTAACAGGAAATTGCACAGAATGGGAACTGATCGTAAAATGGGAGCACCTTTTATGAACCTTGAGTTCCAACTGTCTATTGGTACATAGCAGCATCCAAATGTCCTCACACGATGAGCCACTAAATTTCTTTCCTGGGCTGCGATTAAGAATAACAATCCCTATGCAGCACATTGGGATGTGGAATGCTATAGTACAGCCTGATCTTGTTAGATCTCAGAAGCTCAACAGTGTCCGTACTTGGATGGGAGACCACCAAGGAAGACTTTGCAGAGGAAGGCAATGGCAAACCACCTCTGCTTAATCACTTGCCTTGAAAACCCTATGGGGTCACCAGACGTCAGCTGCAACTTGACGGCACTTTACACAGAGAGAGAGCAGATTTTTTCCAGGTATTTACTTTATGAGCTGGATCTAGTGCTCTGCTTGTGCTAGAGTTCTTGTGCAAGTGGACAGACAGCAAAGAAAAAGACCATGCTAGCTGCTAAGTCAGTTTTATTATATACCCACTTGTGTTTTCTCTTATACAAGATCTTATGCAACCAATTTCTGTGTACTAATGGGAGAAATGTGCTAGGTGTTGTGAAAGATCTTGTATAAGTGGAACTGTGCTAAGTCCATTTACGTTGCCACATGCACGTTGCTGGATCCAAGCCTATGTCCTTACAAATGCTTACAGGCAACGGACACTATAATTCTCCGACATAAAAGTGATCATCTGGGTGTACATTTAGGCTCAGTGTCATTTGGTTGGACAATGAGTATGGGCAGAATATGCTACAGGGTGTACCTCTGCTTCAGATGCTCAGCTGTTGCATGATTCTTCATAAAATAGAGAAGAATTGATAAGCAAAGGAATATGTTGTAAGAATAAAACTGAAATGATAAATGCAATGTTGGTTTGCAGTGCTGTATCTTTATGGCCAGAGAATCACACAAGCAACACACTAGCCTATTAACACACACACACACTTCTCAATACAGTAAGAGGGTTGTCTACTAATGGTGGCAACACACCGGGAAAATTTAGGGGAGGGTACAGTTTTCTCAGTGTTGAGCCGATGTGTGATATCACTTCTGGTGAAAACCAGAAGTGACATCATTGAGCCAGTGGGAGGTTCTTGGGTTCTAGAGCAGGGGTATCAAACTCATTTGTTATAAGGGCTAGATATGACATAAATCTCACTTGGTCGGGCCGGATCATGCGTACCATAAAATTTAATGCCAGGTATCGGAGATACAAACTTTATAGAAGATACAGGCAAAGCCAATTAATGATATTATTTTTACATCATTTTTTTTACTTAAATTACAAACATGCTTAAAACAATAACCCTCTTACAGTATTTTCTTCCATTTAATAGTCTTCGATCATTGACACCTCGGGACTCAGGGGGTGGCTGCCTAGGCTGGTGAGCCCGCTGTGGGCTCACCAGCCCAGATCAGAAGTAGGGGGGCGGCTACCTTGACTGGCCAGTCCATAGGGAGCTCACCAGCCCAGATCGGGAGCGGGGGGCAGCTGCCTCAGGTGGCTCACAGGCTGGATAGGAGCTCTCAAGGGGTTAGATTTGGCCCCCAGGCCTTATGTCTGACACCCCTGCTCTAGAGCATCTAGGGTGGTGTGCTAGAGTTTTGGGTGAATCCAGGAACATCACCCCAGCGCAGTGATGTCACTTCTGGTTTTTCACCAGAAGTGACAGAGTGTGTTGGCACAATGCCAAAGAACACCTCGCCCGCCCCCTCCGGATTGTCCCCCTGCAGGCCTATTAAGCAGCGGTGGGGAACAGGGGCCCTGGCTGGAAGATTGCTTGTTACAGCAGGAGACCTGCCCCCCATATGCTAAGTTTGTGATTATTTTGTAATTGTGACTAAGTCAAAGTGATTTGCAATGCCGTCCTAAGCAGAATTGCACCTTTCTTAGCCCATTGACTTTGATGGACTTAGAAGCATGTAATTCTGCTTTGGATTGCACTGTTGGTAACTAGGTAACAAAGAGCTAAGGATGATTTTGTATAATTCCCATTTTTCACACTTCCACAATCTGCTCTCCACATTATAATGTGTAAACTCAAATGGTGAGGATAGAAACAAAGATTGTTCAAGCTTTTACTAATTAATCAACAGACTATGATACGGATAAAGGGCAACATGTTTTTTTTTCTACTGACACAGTTACTAGTATATTGCAAATCTGTTCTTTTAAAAAGGAAAATTTACCTTCTTTAACAAATGACTAGAGTATAGTCTGGGCAACTTTAGAACACAATTCATGACTGCAAATGTGCCCTGAATGTCAAAATCTTGAAATGATTATTCTTGTGCCAAGAAATTGGCATGGCACAATTAAAACAAAATCCTGGTTTGTATGTAGGAATACTGGGCTGGATTCTAACCATGTTTTCCACTAGGACTGGCACACATTAGGAACACTGCGAGGAAAGGCTAACGCAGGGTTCCCCAACATGGTGCCCATGGCTGCCTTTGCACCCATGGACACCTTTCCTGGTGCCCGCCAAGTATTTTTAGAAAGTGGGTACAGCCAGATGGGCTTTTTGGCCAGCAAGGCTTCTGAATAGGCATTGGTGATTGGATTGGCTGTTCAGATTTTTTTTTAAATGTTGCTTTGGCAGCGACTACCATCACAACAAAGGATTTTCACTGTGTAGCTGAAGGGAAGCTGCAGACAGTAGCCCTTTTGTGACTGGCTCCACCTCCCAGGGCAGTCTTTTTTTTTTGCAGCTATTTTGTGGCTGCGGCCGCCATACTGTGCCAGAATTCCAAAGGTGCTCACATAGGTTTGTCAGGTCCCTCTTCGCTACCGACAGGATGTTTTTGGGGCAGAGCCTGAGGAGGGCGGAGTTTGGGGAGGGACTCCAACGCCATAGAGTCCAATGGCCAATGCGGCCATTTTTTCTGGGTGAACTGATCTCTATCGGCTGGAGATCAGTTGTAGTAGCAGGAGATATCCAGCTAGTACCTAGCAGTTGGCAACCCTATGCTCACAGGTTCAAAAAGGTTGGGGACCTCTAGGCTAAAGATTCTGGCACTTTTCAGTTTGGGAAAAAAAGATGACTAAGGAGGGTACGATAGAGGTGTATATAGTTATACACAGGATAGAACGAGTGGACAGAGGGGTCTTTTTCTCCCTCTCCCCTAATTCTAGAACTCAGGCATACCCAATGAAGTTGATGGGCAATAGATTCAGGATAGACAAATGAAAATACCTCTATATTCAATAAGTAATTGCACTGTGAGATTCAGAGCCAGTGGACATAGTGATGGCCCCTGGGCATAGATGGCTTTAAAAGGGGGCTAGAAAGATGCGTGGAAAGATGCATCCATCAGTAGCTACTAGCCATGGTGACTAAAGGGAAATTTCCACAAGTGGAGGCAACACACCATTAAATACCAGTGTTATCGGGCAACATCAAGAAAGGCCTTAGCTTCTTTGACCTGTTTGTTGGCCCTCTAGGGCAACTGTATGGCCACTGCGTGAAACAGGATGCTGGACTAGTTGGACCACTGGTCTGATCCATCAAGGCTCCTCTTAGGTTGTTAGGGTGACGAATCATGCATTGAAAGAGTGGGAAGCTCTCTCTCTTTACCTCTCATTACTCTGACTGCATGAACAGAAGGGCAATCAATTGAGGTATGTTGTAAGGGGTAACTAAACTGAATCAAGCGATATGGACTGTGGAATTAAGCGATAAGGAATTAAGCGATAAGGTTGCCAGCTCCAGGTTGGGAAATACCTAGAGATTTTTGGGGTGGAGCCTGAGGAGGGAGGGGTTTGGGGACTTCAATGCCATAGAGTCCAATTGCCAAAGCAGCCATTTTCTCCAGGTGGACTGATCTCTATCACCCGGAGATCAGTTATAATAGCAGGAGATCTCTAGCTACTACCTGGAGGTTGGCAATCCTTTTCACGGCCTATCATACATTGTGCACGGAGCAGTTCATGTGGGAAATGTCTTTTCTCTTTGCATTTTTGTAACCTGTCCAATAAGATCTTACGTCAAGCTCTTTCAGTGCACCAGGTTATTTTCATGCTGATTTATCCGTGGCTAATTGCTAACAAGAGTAGTGCATCCACTGACAGTAATCTCTTTCCATTGAGATGTGTCATCAGTGTCTCGTTCAGGAGGGAGACATCTCTACCTAGTTATGACAAAGCTTTTTAAACAACAAAAGGATGGCCTCTGTAGTTTGTCAGCCAATTAAACTGAAAGCAGTCTGAGTCCTCCGTGTACATTCTCATTAGAAAAAGGTTGATCGAGAAAATCGGTCTTAGGAGATTCCCTAAGGGAAAACAACCTAATTATATTGTGTTTTGTATATTAAGGAAAACCCTACAGAGTAACAAATAATTGTGTTTCTTTCTAGGGACATGGGTCACATTTGGAGGTCAGATTTCAGATGAGGTAAGCAATGTTATTTCATTTAACTAATTCGCAAGCAGGATTTGGTTCCTTTTTATTTTAATTAGAAGTCAAGTCACAGATGACAGAATGAACCGAGTCTATTCCTGTCACAGGAAATGGCAAGGAATTATCACCCATGGAAGAAAATATTTTGCACTTCTGGTACATTTCTGAGCATCCTAACAATTTTAAGAACTTGGTGTTTAATGTACAGCATCTCCTGCGTTAAAATGTACCCAATGCCTCTTCTGGGTCCTGCTTCAGGCAGCTTACAATTAGAAACCAAAGCATAAAAAAACAAAAGTATAAAAAAATCCTTTATGTATTTATTTACAAAATGTATATCTCAGCTTTCTGAAAGTGACTAACCCAAGATCACTCATGATAGGGTCTCCCAGGGCCTAGTCCAATATTCTAGCCACTACATCACACTGGCTGTTAGCAGAGCTCCCAAGTGCCCAGTGGCGCCCATTGTCCACTGTTGCTTGTATAGGGGTGCCAGGTCATTCTTCGCCACCAGTGGGAGGTTGTTGGGGTGGAGCCTGAGGAGGGCGGGAGGGGAGGGACTTCAAAGAGAAAGAAGATGGCCAAAGCAGCCATCTTCTCCAGCTGAACTGATCTCTATTGGCTGGAGATCCAGCTTGTACTGGAGGTTGGGAACTCTATGCTTGTGTGGTTAGGGTTGCTAACTCCGGGTTGGGAAACACCTGGAGATTCTTGGGATGGAGCCTGAGGATGGCAAGTTTTGGGGAGGGGAGGGACTTCAATGGGATATAATTAGGGTTGCCAACCTCCAGTTGGGGACTGGAGATCTCCCGCTATTACAACTGATCTCCAGGCCACAGAGATCAGTTCCCCTGGAAAAAAATGGCCGCTTGGCCTCTGTGGCATTGCAGTCCCACCCCTCTCCAAACCCCGCCTTTTCAGGCTCCATCCCCAAAATCTCCAGGTATTTCCCAACCCGGAGCTGGCAACCCTAGGTATAATGCCAACCTGGCCGCCAAGCTGAACCTAGAGTTTGTAGCCCTGCCTGTTCTGGATGCTTCCTGGTGGGGCTGCTGCAGCTACCAGTTGTGTATGGCTCATTTCAGCCAAGGTAAGTTGCCCCTGCAAGTCCAGGGCAGGTCCTATTTGTTGGAGACTGTATTCACAACTGATGCCTACAACAGTGTTTGTAGTGGCTATGCAAAATGGCCCCTTGGGACTTTGTATAATCTGGTCCAGTTACAGATTAGTCAAGTCCTGAGGGTTTTTGTGGACTGAATGTGGACAGAATAGGGAAAAGAGACTCCTAATTCAATCCTATGCAGCGTTACTCTAGTCTAAGACAACTGAAGTCAATAGGCTTAGATTTGAGTAATTCTGCATGAAGTGGCATGCTAGAAAAACCTGTTGAGAAGTCAAGCAAGATGTAGCTTGACAGTTTTGCAAAGATGCAGAATTGTTATTCCTTGGGGACTACATACAGGCACTTTTCTGCTCAGCCAGAAAAGTGACCAATATACAGTTCATTTGGCCAATATACAGTTCATTTAAAAATACATGAGTCCCCATACAACCTTCTTGTAAAGAAACTGACACTATAAAAAGCAGCCCCAGAAACTTCTAACGGAGTTTAGGCCCTTCTAAAAAAAATTAAGTTAGTGGGTTTAGAAGGGTGGTACTTAGTTTAGGATTGCACTGTTAGCCGTGTGTTGCTTATGACTTGAAGCCCCGTCTCCAACTCTTCAGATTCTTCTGGGCTGTGTCCATAACCCGAGAGGTCCTGTTCCACCCTTTATCAGCTGGTGTCTGACCAGGGCCATGTCCGCACTGCACTTTTGCAGCTCCGAATTCTGCGGGCTTTCCCTGCATGTTCCCACTTCAACTCACCCGAAGGATTCCGAGGACGTCTCCAGAGCGCAATTTCGCCGCGTTAAGCCCATCCGCTTATACGGCGAATTAAAAAAACAAAGCGTCCTCCACACCCGGTGCCTTTAAGTGGGAACATGCAATGCTTGTTCCATCCACTTCCTGCTGCCAGCCCACTTCCTGCTGCCAGCCAACCCCCGCGCACCACCCGCCTACCTTACTAACGCAGGACCAATCGCCGTCCTTGCTTGGAGCGCCGACTGGGCATGCGTGGAGAGAGTGCCGGTCTGGGCTTACCAAATGCAGCAGAGAAAGGCGGCGCGTTGGGAAAAGAAATTTAAACTCGTCTTGGATGCTTTCGTACTGGACGCGTGTAAATTGCGAGGTAAGTTGCTGGTGCGTTCACGGGCCTGGTTCTTTGTTCCCTATCTCAGCCCCTGACCCCATCTTTAAAGACCAATCTTTTTCATAACAGCAATTGGTGCTGCTGCTCATGGCTTCTGGGATGATGGGTATGATCAACCATCAGAACACATTAAGATCTTTTCCAAAATTATATTTCAAGGAGCCAAAATTGATGGAAAAGAACGTATTAAATATGGCATTTGCCTACTAGCTTTTCTTTATGACCCTGTGTGCCATTATGCATAAGAAACTTCACTCTCCTTCAGAGTTTTCAAAATAGCATATGTGTATTGTCTAGTTTTCAGTTGATCAGTCAGTTAATTAGTTGCCTGATAGTATGGGTGAAAATGCATGGTCGCTTTAGCCTCCTTTATTCCCTGTTTCAGCCAGGATTCAGCCAGGATTGAACACATGCGTTTCGCCAAACGTGTGTTCAATCCTGGCTGAGTCCTGGCTGAAACAGGGAATAAAGAAGGCTAAAGTGACCATGCATTTTCGCCCAATGAATCATAGAGTTGGAAGGGACCACGAGGGTCATCTAGTCCAACCCCCTGCACAATGCAGGAAATTCACAACTATCTCCCCCCCACACCCCCAGTGACCCCTACTCCAGGCCCAGAAGATGGCCAAGATGCCCTCCCTCCCATCATCTGTTTAAAGTCATAGAATCAGCATTGCTGACAGATGGCCATCTAACCTCTTCTTAAAAACCTCCAGGGAAGGAGAGCTTACCACCTCCCGAGGAAGCCTGTTCCACTGAGGAACAGAGTCATTGTCATTATCAATTGAAAGACCAGTTTAAAATACCAGTTTGAGACAAAAGAAGCCTCCATATGAAGGAAACGTTATGTGATCAATATTTTACATTTCTTAAGAAAAAGTGAAATATAAGTCGGGCAACATGAAAGCACCTTCAGAAGAACAAATCATGAGAATGGCAACCAGAGGGGGTCACTACATGGAGATTTTTGTTTTGTTTTTCTTTCTGAAATTGCCCTTGTTTTACTCACAGGTGTGATAGAATAAGAGTAGAGAGGTACAGCTGAGTATTTTTGGAACATTGAAGAGAAAGACAGTTACTGATTATAGGAATAGGCAAATGAACAGTATGACAAGAGGAGCCATTACAGAGAATGTAATAAGTGCCAAAATTCCGGCCAGTCTCAAGTGGATTGCCTAGGTAATCTATATCCAGCCATCAGTTTCTAAGTTTTGAGAGTCAGGCATTAAATTAGGGTTCTCAGATCCAGGCTGAGAAACGCCTGGAGTCTGGGGGATGGAGCCTGGGGACGACTAGGGCCACAAAGGGGTACAATGACATAGAATCCACCCCAAAGCATCCATTTTCTCCAGGGGAGCGCATCTCTGTAGTCTGGAGATGAGCTGCCTCACCCTGCCTCCTGGTATAGCTGGCCCTGTAGACTAGCCAGCACAATTTGTAAGCCACCAAGCTAATGCTTGTCTGCATTGTCTGCACAAGCTGGCAAATTGTTTTTTGTTTGGTTTTGCTTTGTGGCTCCAGGCAGGCAGCATCACTAGGTTCATTAATCCTTTAGTGGGCAGATGGCTTGGCCAAAATTCATGCAGGCCAATTCTAATGTAGCGATGGAGACAGAAGGCACTAAATGTGAAATCTGAGTTAAAATAGTCTGTCTAGGAAATGCTTTTGTCTTTTAGTGGTTGTCTTATTGAATCTGCCCTGCTGGAGAAGCAATTGAGAATTAACAATGGTGAAATATTATATATTGGGTTAATATAATTTGGCCATGTTGATTACCGTACATTCCAAGGTTCTCTTCACTGCAAAATGGGGGTTTAACTAGGCTTGCCAACCTCCAGATACTAGCTGGAGACCTCCTGCGATTGCAACTGATCTCCAGGCGACAGAAATCAGTCCCCTTGGAAAAAATAGCTGCTTTGGCAATTGGACTCTATGGCATTAAAGTCCCTCCCCTCCCCAAACCCTGCCCTCCTCAGGCTCCACTCCAAATCCTCCAGTATTTCCCAACCAGGAGCTGGCAACCCTAGGTATAACTGAAAGCTGAGGGCTTGAGCAAACTGGGTCCCAAAGAACAGTTGAATCAAAGTGGCTGACAGAGAGAAACAACCCTGCCTGTTTTCAGAGATGACCCTTTCAGTTCATGCTGTGGTCAGTGCAAAACATGCTAAAACTTCAGAGCCGTAATCTGCACACACCATTCTATGTAAACATGGGTCACTTGATAGGGCAGGTTTTTATAATACTTGCCAGTTTGGAAGGTGGACTCTATGGCATTATTCCCCATTGAAGTCCCTCCCCTCCCCAAACCCTGCCCTCCTCAGGCTCCAGCCCCCAAATCTCCAGGTGTTTCCCAACCTGGAGCTGGCAACCCTATAGAAAACGGAAGGGGAGGACTCAGATAGTAATCCTTCCTATGTGTTACAAACATGTCCCTATTTTTGTCTGTGAAATGTTGGCCGAGTATGTATACCCATTCGTGTCTATGTTTTACAGTGTAATCCTAAAAAGAGTTATATCCTTCTAAGCCCATTGCTTTCAACGGACTAGAGGGATATAACTTCTTAAGGCAGCACGGTAAGTGTGTTTCCATGATGACTGACCCCCAAGTTGGAAGCCTGCGTGCCTGCCTCTCTGAAACTTCTGACATGGCTTGCAGATTGTTTTTATACATGCAAGAAAATGCTATCTTATTTCAGCCGTAGAAAAGGCAAAAATAAGATAAAGAGCCATGTCAAAGAAATAAAACAAGTTTTCATCATTTTCTTTTTGGCCAAGTCTTCTTTTTTCTTAAAATAACCGTTTTACCATCCTCACGGAATTGAATTTCATATTATAGCAATACTGACTCAGCAGTGCTCCCTGGCATTATAACATAATAAGGCCACTTCCAAAATTAGTCATAACTGCTTGTGACATCAGCAGTTACCACAGTGGCAACCAATTGTTGAGTTTTCAAATGTGTTGGGTCATCAGAAATTGTTGGCTGCCCGTCAAGGTACCATGTCAATAGCGGTGGCTCACTAAGAGCTATTTTTGGTTTGCAGCGGAAGTCAAATTCACCTGTGTGCTGGTTAGGGCTGTTGAAAAAAAATGGTATAGTTTGGATTCGGCCGAATTCAGCCCGTCTGGATTTGGGATATGCCGAAGTCCGAACTCCCCTACTTCAGGTCCGTGCAATTCGGCGCTAATTCAAAGTTCGGGGAAAAAATTCAGCCGAATAAAGCCATTAAAAACACAACCGCGCCTTTCTGTGGCTCCGGGGGGGCATTTTTGGGGGTAGAGGTCCCAAACTTTCAGCGGAGCTTCAAAGGACCCTTCTTGCAAGACCCCCCAAGTTTTGTAAATATTGGGTCAGGGGGGGCTGAGAAACGGGCCCGAAAGGGGTCCCCCCACCCTTAATGTGCATCTCTGAGCAGAGCTTGCCGCCCACACACAAAGCTCCCAGCCCCGACAAACAGCTGAGCTGCGGGGAGCAAGGGCGGGGCAGGTGCAAAGCAACACAACTGCAAAGCAACACAACCATGCAAAGTGTCGCGAAAGCAACACGTTTGCAACCATGAAAAGCAACACCTGACACCTGGGAGTTTGCAAACCATGGAAAGGGACAGAGGCAGCTAGCTATGCATAATGAGCAGGAGGGGGTGGAATTTCCCCTTTTGCATCAGACTCGAGTCGGGACCAGGCAAATGCATTCTTTAAGTCACCATTTGAAAACCAGTTTTGAGCAAGCATCAAAATAGACCTAACCGATCTTATGATGGACACACAACTGAAGCCCCCCCTCAAACCAGGGAGAGAGAGACTCAAGGGGGCACACACACCCCAGGCAGAATGGGCGAAAGCCCCCTTTGGCTTCCCCACCCACCCACAGAAACTGCTCCCTCCCCCCCACACACACACACAGGAAAAAAATTATAGATTAAAGCCCCCAAAGGGGTCTTACTGTGGCTGTCTTCTGTTCCATCAGGAGGGGCTGGGAGGACTGGGTAATCCAATACGATTCTATTTAAGCACGGGAGGTTTTGCCTTGGGTTTGCCACTCTGGAGATGCATACAGGATCGGGTGATCCATTCATCCCAATAGGGAAAAGGGGAAAGTCCATATCTCGGGACCCCCTGACCCAATGTTTACAAAACTTGGGGGGTCTCTTAAGAAGGCTCGTCTGAAGCTATGCTGAATGTTTGGGGGCTGCACCCCCAAAAATGCGCCCCCTGCAGCCATGGAAAGAGAAAAAGGGGGGAGCCCATATTTCTGCCCCCACTGAACCATCTTTACAAAGCTTGGGGGGTCTCTTAAGAAGGCTTGTCTGAAGCTATCCTGAAAGTTTGGTGGCTGCACCCCAAAAAAGCGCCCCCTGCAGCCACGGAAATGGAAAAGGGAGGAGGGAAAAGGGGTGGAGCCCATATCTCGGGACCCCCTGACCCAATGTTTACAAAACTTGGGGGGTCTCTTAAGAAGGCTCGTCTGAAGCTCTGCTGAAAGTTTGGGGTCTCTACCCCCAAAAATGCACCCCCTGCAGCCACAGAAAGGAGCGAATGTGCACATGCACCCCCCCACGAGGATTTCTCTCTCTTTCTCTCCCTGGCCGGGCCGCGCAGCAGCTGATTCCTCCAGTACTCAATCCTGACTGATTGGCCAGAAGAAGACCCAGTTGGCCACCGATTGGCCGGGGGAGAATGCTGCTTACTGACGGTTATGCTGCTGCGCCCCGAATTTGCCAAATTTATTCGTGAACTCCCGAATTCGCTGAATTCGGCTCCCCCATTCTCCCGCCATTTTTGAGTTTGGTTCGTCCCGAACTAAAAACCGCCGAATCAGGGGAAATTCGGCTGTTTTTCGGTTCGGGCTGAACCAAATCGACAGCCCTAGTGCTGGTTACTTAGGATCCTATTATAAAAAATGGTCCATTTCTTTTTGCATCTGTTGCTCAAAACCAAACTATGCTAAGAACATAAGCAGAACTTTGGAAAGGCCCCATGTGTGTGTTGTGTGTTAAGTGTCATCAAGTCGCTTCCGACTCAAGGCGACCCTATGAATGAAAGTCCTCCAAAATGTCCTGTCTTTGACAGCCTTGCTCAGATCTTGCAAATTGAAGGCTGTGGCTTTCTTTATTGAGTCAATCCATCTCTTGTTGGGTCTTCCTCTTTTCCTGCTGCCCTCAACTTTTCCTAACATGACTGTCTTTTCCAGTGACTCTTGTCATCTCATGACATGACCAAAAGGCAGTTTTATTCATTGCATCTTTTGTGTATGCTGCAGGCATTTTATTGTTTCTGTTTTTACAATTTACTCGGTTAGGATGATTTGTTTTGGAGGTTTTATTGTCGTTGGATGTTCTAATTGTGTATTGTAAGCCGCCTCGAGCAAGGGGAAAGATGAAGTATAGCTGTTTTAATAAATCAATAGAATCTATACTCAAACTGTGTATAGTCTGCACTAAAACACACTAAAGCTCACTATATGAACTTTTAAAATGATGACAATAACAATATCACTTTAGTGTAGAGCTTTAGATACAATCGTTGCTCATTTTCCCCCACACACACTCCCCAAACCCACCCCCACAAAAATTCTGTACAAAGATTTTAGCAAATGCTTTGCTAAAATAGAGCCGAGTTTAGAAAATTAACAGTGCAATCCTAAATAGAGTTATAGCTTTCGTGCAATCCTGGGAACACTTCCCTTGGACTAAGCTTTATTGGATGGACCTGAGTATGATTTTGAGTAGACCTTGTGCTATTAGGCTATAATCCTATGTATGCTTACTTGGGGATTAGACCCACTAAATTCAGTGGCAGTTTCTTCTGAGTAAACATTCGTCAGATCAGTCCCGGAGTGTATTTGAAAGGCACATCATGCATCTTTCTTGCTGAAGTGAGGCAGATCTGGGCCTGGAGGGGAGACCGCCTACGAGCTCTGTGTACACAGAAGAAAGGCAGAATATAATTTTAATAAATCTGCATATGTTTGTTTTGGTGGCTCTAAGGAAAGGCCTACAACCATGCAGACAACCAAAGCTCTGCTTCTGAGCAATGGGAGTTCTGCTTACCCAACCCACTCCAGTTTCTAAGATTTCACCAGGTCTTTCCTACATTTTTTCAAGCTGTCTTTCATTGCCAGAGGGTCTAGAAATTTGTTTTCTATTCTTAGCTGAAAGCAGGCGTTCTCCTGGTGCTGCATTTTGCTTTCTAGTGCTTACACAGTATGAGTAAGTATGCTTACACAGTACAGAGTCAATGCACAGTATGGGCTAGGGGTCTCAAAAAACACTTTGCTGGAGTCCTAAACACTGCAAACTGGGGATTCTACTGCAAATCGTGGTGAAACTCAACTGTAGGTAACAGGACTACCGCTGAAAATGGCAGTCTTGAGTCATGTTCTCATAACCCTTGGCTTCATTTCACTTGGTGTTGTTTGCTAGCACTAACAGGTGGTGTGAAGCTATTCTTTAGGAGGAGACAGAGGAGCATGTAACACAGGGATGCTGTTTTAGGCAACAGCCCTGGTTCTGCTGTCATGTGCAGCTTCAACCTAAAAGTAATTCTTTTTTTTTTTATAATTTTTTTATTGATTTTTATAATAAATCCAAAAAAGAAAAAAGAAAAAAAGTAATTCTGACCATCTAACCTGTGGCATGAGCACTGAAAATTCCTGTGAATCAGGGCAAGACTAGACGGAAGATGTGTTAGACGGAGATGTGTTATTAGGATCTTTTGGAGCAGGGATCAGCAACCTTTTATCATTAAAGTGCCAAAATACATCAGAATTTCACACCAAGAGATCAACAAACCGTTGGCGTAAGAAAGCCCATTTGCACAACTGAACTGTACAGTTTAATAACCAGTGCAATTATTTTGGTGCTCTGCCATAAATCTGCACGTTGTTCTCATTGGATTACAGGCAACCGTTCACCTCAATCATTTCCTCTTCCTGTAATGCATCTCCAGGAAACCCTTTAGTCCCATAAAAATCTTTGCCTGCCATTCCCTCCATATATTGGTTATTCTATCATCCCATCTGCCCCTCCATATACATTAACTAATTTTCTTTTTAAGAGAACCAGATTTGCTTCCGTTCTGAGCCACATTTGGTTCTAGAGCCATAGACTGCAGACCCCCACCCCAGTCGGGAGTTTTATTTTTATTAATTGGCAGCCCCCTGCAAGCTGTTCTAAAGATGGGGGAAGGTGCTTTACAAGAGAGGGAGAGGAAGGAGGAGGAGTTGGTTTTTATATGCTGACTTTCTCTACCACTTAATAAAGAATCAAAACAGCTTACAATCACCTTCCCTTCCCCTCCCCACTACAGACACCCTGTGAGGTAGGCAGGGCTGAGAGAGCTCTAAATAGGGTTGCCAACCTCCAGGTACTAGCTGGAGATCTCCTGTTATTGCAACAGCTCTGAATAGGGCTGCCAACCTCCAGGTACTAGCTGGAGATCTCCTGTTATTGCAACTGATCTCCAGCCGATAGTGATCAGTACACCAGGAAAAAATGGCTGCTTTTGGCAATTGGACTCTATGGCACAGAAGTCCTTCCCCTCCCCAAACCCCAACCTCCCTCAGGCTCCACCCCAAAAGCCTCCCACCGGTGGCAAAGAGGGACCTGGCAACCTTAGCTCTAAGAGAGCTGTGACTAGCCCAAGGTCACCCAGCTGGCTTCATATGGAGGAATGGGGAAACCAACCCAGTTCACCAGATTAGCCTCCGCTGCTCATGTGGAGGAGTGGGGAATCAAACCCGGCTCTCCAGATTAGAGTCCACTGTTCCAAACCACCACTCTTAACCACTATACCACACTCTCCTCCTAGGCCATCTCTCCAAGGCAAACTGTCCCCCAGCGCAGCAGTTGGCTCCATAAAAGGAAAGAGAGGTATAACATCTATGCCTGTATTTCTCCCCTACAGAACAGTTTGGGGAAACTGGATTAGATCAGGGAACCAGCACAGGCAGAAAGGTTGCAGCACCATCTCTCCCATCCCAGCTTCCCTGATACTAAAAACAGCTGTGTGGAGCTGACAGTATCAAACTATGGGATGTCCTGCATATCTCTTGTGTATCATGTGGTTGACCCCTCTGTAGGGTTGCCAACCTCCAGGTACTAGCTGGAGATCTCCTGCTCTTACAACTCTATGGCACTGAAGTCCCTCCCCTCCCCAAACCCTGCTCTCCTCAGGCTCCACCCCAAAACCTCCCACAGGTGGCGAAGAGGGACCTGGTGACCCTACCCCTCCATATAGCACAATATCACTGTACCAAATTGTATTGCTGGAATAAAGGCATACATTGGAGTATCCTACCACAGAAATGTCCATGGACCCTTCACAAATTGGATCCTGGTGGTGTTTCTTAAATCTGTCTAATCTCCTAATCCACACAGTTAAAACAACAACAAGCATGAAAGGGAAGAGTTCCTTGACTTTGGTTTGTTGTGTCTGTTTTATTCTAAATTGGTCCTGATGGGTTGTAGAAGGAGAATTTCATATTATCTTGAAGGAGAATTACATATTATCTTGACTAATTTTGTATCTGTTTCTCAAAGGTCGCCGAGCAGCTAATGACCATTGCATACGAAAGCGGAGTGAATCTATTTGACACAGCTGAGGTGTATGCTGCTGGCAAGTAAGTATCTGCATATCCTTTGCTAGAGGCAGGTCTGTGAAAGCACCTGGGTAGAAAATAAGCCCTTAGTGCATCTATGTGCATGAGCAACATTGCCCCTAGATTGTTCCAACTGTGGCCAATTTTGTCCCGTGCATGTTAGGCAGTGATATGAAGCACTTTAGCAAAAAGAATTGGAGATGAAGTTCACTATTCCTCTGTCCATTTTCCTCCCCGGACACTTATTAGAAGTGGGATGAAATTGGCCTTCTTATCTGGCTGATCCCCTGCTAATTTCTTCCACATGCTTATTTCTCAGATGCATATTTGTGTGAGCTCTTATAAAAATAAGAGTGATGACAGATTAACATTTCAGCGGTGGTCACAGCAGGTCCTTCTACTTGCTGTGTACTGCTAGCTTTGCAGCTTGCTTTATACATGTGCATACTGAAAAGTAAAATGCTGGCTCAGCTGTCAGTCTTGTCCTCTCCTCATGCTTTAGGGTTTGAAAAAAAATTATGTGATGTGCTGGTGATTATGTCTTCATCCTTCAAAGTATTGAACATTCAAACAGCAAAACTGCTGGGGGGGGGTAGGGAGTATTGATGATGGCATGGGCATTAGCCTGTCCCTACTGACTTCTCCTAGTTCAAAGTAAAAACTTGCAGAACTGGTTTCTCAGAGCTCTGTTGGCATTTTTAGAGATTGAGTTTCCAAATTTTCAGGGTAGCTTCAAGGGATTCTCCTTTCATGAACCCTGAAGTCTAGTAAAGTTTGGGACAGGGAGTCCAATTTTATGAGCCCCAAAGGGGTCGCCCCCTTCTCCATAGCAAAGCATTGTGAATAAGGTTGCCAGGTCCCTCTTTGCCACCGGCAGTAGGTTTTTGGGGTGGAGCCAAAGGAGGGTGGGGTTTGGGGGAGGAGAGGAACTGCAATGCCATAGAGTCCAATTGCCAAGGCAGCCATTTTCTCCATGTGAACTGATCTCTATCGTCTGGAGATCAGTTGTAATAGCAGGAGATCTCCAGATAGTACCCGGAGGTTGGCAACCCTAATTATGAACCTGGAAGTAACGTAATCACGTCGAGTGCGGGATCGCCACCCCAGCCCCACCCCCAAAACCTCCTACTGGTGGAGGGGGGGCTGGCAACCCTGCTTATCCATAAAGCTTACTGTGTGACTTTGGGCCAGTCACGTACTCTTAGCAGAACCTACCTCATAGGGTAGTTGTGAGGGAAAGAGAGAGGTAGGAAGTATTTCCTTTCATACAAAAATGAACTATCTAATTGTCTCAGTGAAGGAGTTCATGCCATCTTTCCTCTCATCTTACCGAGTATTCTTTCTTTGATTGAGATTCAGACTATGACAAGTGAAAAAAATGTTTTTTAAAACCACATGATTAATTGTTGATGGGGAGGGTTGGAAATATAAATAATTTCAAAATGAAATAATTTCGTATAGATTACTAAGTATGGCTCTGGGCCAGGTTCAGCCCTGTGCTACTCCCACCCTGGGGAAATTGAGGCGTCTGTTCCTGCCCCTAGATCATATTGCAAACCTTAGTTTTCTGTACCTGACTAATCCCAAGTGGCTGACTCTGTGCTCCAGCCTCATCATAAGCTATTGAACTTTCTACCAGGTTTTACACATCAGTAGTCTTGGGATAATTCTATGGGTCGCCTTTGTACAGAGGGGATTGGTTTCCTCTCCCAACAACCCAGTTTTATTGGGTTCACTGTAATCTTTTCCAAAATGTTCTCACACTGTAGTGGAACCATAAGGATATGAACACCGCTGGAGGAACTGCGGCTTACAAAATATCTCCCATGACTGTCATCATTTTGGGCATCCTCTTCAGGACTGCCAACATACAGTTGTAGTTGGACCATTATACTGAGCCTGGGGCTCAGAGATGAGAGGGGTGAAACACCAGCCAAACCAAAAGCATCACAAAAGAGACAGACTGCCCTGACTGATACCACACAAAGTGAAACAAAATGCACCCTGTATTCTTTACCATAGCTCAGAGGCCTTTCTGTACCCCCTCAGTTTGCATGAGCTACTTCAGATGTCTCCTGCCTTCCAACCCCCTTTTGCTTGCTCTAAAAAATTCTTTTGGGTGTCATGATACTCATCCATTATTTATCTGGGCTCCTTGGGTTTCTGTAGATCTTGACTCTGCAGCTCTCCCTGCACCTGCCGCTGGGTGTATTTAGGGGAATCTCAGAAGTGGTTTCAAATGCAAGAGCGATTGCTCAGTAGTCAGTACACAATCTGAACTCAGTTTTTGGACCCAAAGTCTATTTTTTCAGTGTCAGAATTCACCACTAGAATATCTGAAGAAGAAAAGTAAAGAAAAATTCCTCTTAGCTTATTATTTTCTTCATTTATTTTTATTTATATCGCATTTGTGGGGACCCAAAACAGCCAAAAAATATCACATTATTCTTCCCTCCTCTACCTCATGCTCACAAAAACAACCCGGTGAGGTATGTGAGGCTGAGAACATGACAGGCCTGGCAGGTTTCCATGGCAGTAGTGATTTGAACCCAGTCGTCTCAGGTCCTAGTCCAACAAACTAGTCAGTACACCACACACCAGCATTTTTCCTCCTCTGACACATAACTATAGCTAGTCTACAGTTGCCTGCTCCAGGTTGGGAAATACCAGTATTTTGGGTGCGGAGCTTGAGAAGGGTGGGATTTGGGGAGGGGAGGGACTTCAATGGGGTATAACGCCATAGAGTTCACCTTCCAAGGTGGCCATTTTCTCCAGGTGAACTGATCTCTATAGCCTCGAGATCAGTTGTAACCCCAGGAGATCTCCAGCCACCATCTGGAGGTTGGCAATCCTAAACCAGTCCAGTCAGTTCTGGGGTGGCTAAAGCAAAGAGAGGAAAGGGTGTTTGAACTTGCTGGCATTCAGGAAAAAATGATTCTCTCGACTGAGGCCCTGTGTTATGTGGTCAGATTATTTAGATGACATTTTCTGGCTAAACCGAAATAGTGCTGCTGTCTGAGAGTGCAGACTTTGTACTGACATTTGCAGGGGGTTGGGCATAATTAAAAAGAAGAAGAAGCCATTGACTTACAATTGGCTTAATAAGGGTGACATTTAAGTTGTTTCACTTCCCTGGCTGAATTTCTGAACTAAAACCTATTGTCTCATAACAGCAACATGGAAATGGCATAACCTGATCTGTAAGGACATCTTCAACTGTGTGGCAAAGGCAAGAAAATGCCAGACTGGCATAGGTTGATGATGTCTTACATGGTTTCCTACATGTTAGGATTGCCATCCTCTAGACTGGGAATTACAAGTTATCTCCAGATGACAGAGATAAAATAGCTGCTTTGGAATGTGGACTGTATAATAGTATGCCCCACTGAGGTCCCTCCCCTGCCCAAACCCTGCCCCACAGGCTCCACCCCCCAAATCTCCAGTTTCCCAACCCAGAGTTGGCAACCTACTACATGTATACTGGGATGGGAGTAGTGGTCCATTCAAGGAGACTTTCAAATGCTTATGGTTTTTATTACATTGTGCAGATAACTAAATATTTACTGTTATGAATGCAACAATGAATCTTTTTAAACCTATTTTTTAAAGTGAATCTTGATCAAAAAGCTCAGTCCCTTACTTTTACATTCAAAACATTTATTGATATATATGTATATATTTATTCATACAGAGCAGAAGTCATTCTGGGGAACATCATAAAAAAGAAGTGCTGGAGGTAATGTAAAGATTTAACATTCAATTCTTGGCATGCACTTTATAATGATGATAGATTTGTAAGTGTTTGGTTCAGATCCACACAACACACCTGACATTTTGTTTCCTGCTCACGAGGGCTCTGCAAAATTGACCTCAAATCTAGGCCAACTAACAGGTGAGTACTGAAAATTTTCAGGAAGTAGCACTGCTTGATTTCCGCACTAGTTACTTACTACTGATTGGAAACACTTTTGATTTTTTTTGTCCGCACATCTCTTCTTTGAGAACGTTTCACTCTGTCCACTCTTTCCCGACAAAAATGATTT
This sequence comes from Euleptes europaea, assembly GCF_029931775.1. Lineage (NCBI taxonomy): Eukaryota > Metazoa > Chordata > Lepidosauria > Squamata > Sphaerodactylidae > Euleptes > Euleptes europaea. The sequence continues at coordinate 27,659,527 of NC_079316.1, read as the reverse complement.
TCTTTCCTGTGGTGCCCTTTCTTATTGATATCTGTGGTTTATGTCCACTGGACAGATGATAGTTTTTTCTTTTTCAAAACCGTAAACCAGTGATCAAACATACGTTATTTTAATTAATATGAATGGGCATGGAAGTCAGTCGTAAGATGCAAATACACTGCCCCTGCATCAGTTATCAGTTCTTTTTAAACACACATTATACAGTGTGGTACAAACTCTGCAAAGTGCTGTACACAGCATTCTCTATAGACCCAATTTTGATGGCAGAGCCTTCTGTTAAGATGGTAGAATTTATTTATTTGTGGTCTGATTAATGGATAAATTTAAAGAACCACAACTTTAGAACCAATGCAGTTAACTTTTTTAAGGGGCTTTTCCCCATTCTTGGCTTACTTGTGAATTAACTGTCAAGAAAATCACAAGCATTGGAATCGGTTTTGGGACAGTTCTTCCACATGTCTGCCCTCCCTCTGCATTTCACAGTTGTGGAGTCAGTTTATTTTATTCCGCACGTGCCTTAAATAATCCGGGCATCCCCACTGGCATCTTCGGTGGATCACAGCACCCTCTTTTTTATTTTTTGCACATGCTTATATCCATATATTGATATCATGGCTGCATTAAAAAAAACCTGCAGTAAAATATCATTATATTGATATTCTGCTGTAATGATAGATCAAGCAGGTTCTCTGAATTCCCAGTTTTCTTTTTCTTTTTTTACAGTCTCTCATCCTTCCCCTTGTGAAGATATAAGGGAAAAGGCATAGTACCACAAGTGAAGGAGCTAGAGACTTACTTTAAAAAAGAAAGCAAGCTGGGAATCTGGAGAACTGACCTACCATTACAATGGTATATCAATATATCAATGTTTTAGTGCCTTAAAAAAACAACACTTGTCATCAGGGCAGGAGAGAATGAGAGGGAGTGGTTTGACAATAACAGTCCATTCATCGAAAAGTGGGCTGGAGGTGGGTGGGAGTGGGTGGGACAAAGAAAACCAACAGAAACATTACACATGAGGAAACAGGCAACTCAAAATCGGCTTCCAGAAAAAGATCAGGGTAAAAGTGGTCTCAAAAGAAATGGAGAAAAAACGGGGAGGGGGAGCAACATGGCAAACGAAAAAGAATCAAAAACGAAAGGCACAAAGATGTGTTTGGAAAACAGGGGATTAAACCAAAGCAGTATGGAGCAAGAACTGATGAAAACAACCAATGCAGAAAAGCCCAAAGAAAGTCGTTTTTACGATGTAGCTTGTTTTGAAACAATACGATGACTGAAATGCATTCTGTTTTTTTAGGAGGTCGAGTCTGGTCATTACAACAAAACTCTACTGGGGAGGAAAGTAAGTTTATTCTCAGCTGTTGTTTTGAAGCAATTTCCTTTACTGTTGCACCATATGTTATATGGTGGTTGATCATTGCTTTGTTCAGTTAATGGCTCTGAATGGTCAGCTAATATTCTCTCATTGGACCCTGATTGTTAGGAGATGGTTCCTCAGTGGTTCCTCTCTTGAAGCGCCCCTAATGGCTTGAAAAGTTAACCTCTCCCAGCTGAAGGCAGGGGACAGGGGAGGGTCCATGGGTTAGTCATAGAGAGCATGGTTTACTAATCTATATTCTGTGGTATCTCCTGGTCTGAAATAGCAGATGATTAGGAAATCTTTTCTCTGCCACAGATCCTGGAAAGCTGCTGCCAGTCCAAGTAGGTGGTAGTGAGCTAGATGGACCAATAGTATGCCTTGATATAGGTTAGCTTCATGTTCACTTCTATGTTCATATATTTCTGTGGCCATTTACACATGGGAGGTTTTGCCTTGGGTTTGCCACTCAGTAGATGCACATTTTTTCCCATCCAAATTCTCAAAGCTCAAAAATAAAGCCCCTGTGCAGAGTTTTGAGAATTCAGATGCGGAAAATGTGCGTCCAGAGAGGCAAAACCTTCCATGCATAAATGGCCAAAGGGTGAAAAGAAGGTAGTTTGTGTCTAGCAGACATATCATATACCAATGATTCAGTAAAGCGCTCATTCATACTTGCTAGTGTCCATGAGATACACTTGGGGCCACAGCCAGGCAGCCCACTTAGTTGTGTGAACCGCCACCTTTGCCTGGGGTGGGTTGTAGGAAGGTGGTGTCCTCCTTACCCAGCCTATCTGTGCCAGAACTTCTGTGTGCAGGAATGGTGAGGATGGATTCTTATCCCTGCTCCTAAGAGTAAAAGAGCAGACCCAAGGCAGGTGTGGGTGTGCTGGTGTGTGTAGGGTACAGGGTCTTACACATATCAAGCTGTGCCTGTCAAATTAACAGGCACTTATCTAGTTTATAGATATTGGCTGTAATCATTCCCTACATTGGTATATCTTAAATACCATGGCAGTTATTTGGGTTTATTTATTTAAATATTTATACTAGGGCTGTTGAATTAAAAGAAATTCGGTATAGTTCGGATTCGGCTGAATTCGGCCCGTTTAGATTCGGCATATGCCGAAGTCTGAACTCCCCCACTTCGGGTCCGTGCAATTCGGCGGGAATTCAAAGTTCGGAAAAAAATTCGGCCGAATAAAGCCATTAAAAACACAACCGCGCCTTTCTGCGGCTCTGAGGGGGGCATTTTTGGGGGTAGAGGTCCCAAACTTTCAGCAGAGCTTCAAAGGACGTTTCTTGAAAGACCCCCCAAGTTTTGTAAAGATTGGGTCAGGGGGGCTGAGATATGGGCCCCGAAAGGGGTCCCCCCCACCCTTAATGTGCATCTCTGAGCAGAGCTTGCCGCCCACGCACAAAGCTCCCAGCCCCGACAATCAGCTGAGACGTTTTTTATGAATGAGGGAAAACCTGAAGACACACAACTGAAACCCCCCCTCAAACCATGGAGAGAGAGACTCGAGGGGGAACACACACCCCAGGCAGAACCGGCAAAAGCCCCCTTTGGCTTCCCCCCACCCACAGAAACTGCTCCCTCCCCACACACACACAGACTCTGCTTCCCCCCCACACACACACACACAGGAGAAAAATTATAGATTAAAGCCCCCAAAGGGGTCTTACTGTGGCTGTCTTCTGTTCCATCAGGAGGGGATGGGGAGGACTGGGTAATCCAAGACGTTTCCATTTAGGCACGGGATGTTTTGCTCTGGTGGAGATGCATACAGGATCCCATTCATCCCAATAGGGAAAAGGGGAAAGCCCATATCTCGGGACCCCCTGACCCAATGTTTACAAAACTTGGGTGGTCTCTTAAGAAGGCTTGCCTGAAGCTCCGCTCAAAGTTTGGGATCTGCACCCCCAAAAATGCGCCCCCTGCAGCCACGGAAAGAGAAAAGGGGGGAGCCAATATTTCTGCCCCCACTTAACCCATCTTTACAAAGCTTGGGTGGTATCTTAAGAAGGATTGTATGAAGCTATGCTGAAAGTTTGGGGGCTGTATCCCCCAAAAAGTGCCCCCTGCAGCCACGGAAATGGAAAAGGGGGGAGGGAAAAGGAGTGGAGCCCATATCTCGAGACCCCCTGACCCAATGTTTACAAAACATGGGGGGTATCTTAAGAAGGCTCATCTGAAGCTCCACTGAAAGTTTGGGGTCTGTAACCCCAAAAATGTGTCCCCTGCAGCCATGGAAAGAAAAAAGGGGGAGCCCATATCTCGGGACCCCCTGACCCAATGTTTACAAAACCTGGGTGGTCACTTAAGAAAGCTTGTCTGAATCTCTGCTGAAAGTTTTGTGTCTGTACCCCAAAAAATATGCTCCCTGCAGCCACAGAAAGGAGCGAATGTGCACAAGCACACACCCCCACACACAGGAAGATTTCCCTCTCTCTCTCTCTCTCTCTCTCCCCGGCCGGGCCGCACATCAGCTGATTCCTCCAGTACTCAATCCTGACTGATTGGCCAGAAGAAGACCCAGCTTGGCCACCGATTGGCCGGGGGAGGAGAATGCTGCTTACTGACGGTTATGCTGCTTACTGACGGCCCCGAATTTGCCGGATTTATTCGTGATCTCCCAAACTCGCTGAATTCGCCCCCCCCCCCCGGTTGCCCACCATTTTTGAGTTCGGTTCGTCCCGAACTAAAAACCACCGAATCAGGGGAAATTTGGCTATTTTTCAGTTCTGGCCGAACCGAATCAATAGCCCTAATTTATACCACACCTTTCCCTTGTGTCTCAAAGTGGCTTACAATTCAAACTGAAGTGGGCTTTCAAACCCAGGTTTCCTAGATCCTCTAGTCCAGGGATGACAGACCTGCACCTGAGCACTGTGGCAATTGATTGGGGGTGGGGCTTAGGAGGGGGAAGTATTGCTGATGCGCTAGCGTTGCTTTCGGGGTGAAGACACAGAAATGACATCATTGCCACCCTCCTAACACTCTAGGAGTCCCCAAAACTCTGTGGTACCATAGAGATTGGGTCATGTCCTAAAGCGCTGGGGGAGGGGGGTGAGCAGTGACGCCTCTTCCGGGTCTTTACTTGGAAGTGAAATCAAAACGTCAAGGCAACATTTTCCTCCCGTTGCTCACCGGAGCAAGAGTGGGCAATGGATGGTAGGGGCAGCCTGACTATAGCGGGCACCTGGTAACCTACCCTCATCTAACACTATAAACCACTATTCCACGTTGGCTGGTTATTACTTCTAGGAGGGAAAAGAGAAAGTTCTCTCTTTGTCCTGCTTTTCTCTCATTCTGGGTTAATAGCAGCAGTGTGTGTGTGTGTGTGTGTGTGTGTGTGTGTGTGTGTGTAAGGTTAGAACAACAAAACAGTGCAGGAGGGAAGAGTTGAACATATGAACACATGAAGCTGCCTTATACTGAATTAGACCCTTGGTCCATCAAAGTCAGTACTGTCTGCTCAGACCGGCAGCAGCTCTCCAGGGTGTCAGGCAGAGGTCTTTCACATCACCTACTTGCCTAGTCCCTTTAACTGAAGATGCTGGGGATTGAACCTGGGACCTTCTGCATGCCAAGCAGATGCTTTAACACTGAGCCACGGCCCCTCTTCCCCCCTCCCCCACCAGGTCTGGCCACACTATAGCAGCTGTCCAAATCAGGATCTTGCACAGCTTCTACCATCTTTCCAAAAATGCTGGAAAGATCTGATCCTGGATCTTCTGGCTACAAATCAAACTGGATTTCAGGATTACAGCTGTAATAAATAAACCTTGGCTTCTCTAACTTACTGGTTCTCAAAACATGGGTAAAGTAGAGCATGCTGCATGATACTCGGCAGGAGGGGAGGGGGGAAAGTAATACTCTTTGCCAAAATCTCAGTATTTGGTTTAGTGTAGAGAGTTAAAAATACCTGTTTGACCCATGGGCATGTGTTTGGATTGTTCCCTGCAGTGAGACCAGATCAAAAAGACCATCCTGTTTAAAATAAAACGGGGCCATCACCATCTCCATGTCAGACTAAATGAAAGAGAATGTTCTCTCTCCCTTTCTCTGTCATAGGAATGCTGGACAGGTTTTGCTGACTAAAAAATACCTCTGATGTGCTGAAACCAGCCTTTGAACTGGAGGCTAAATTACTCGGTGGCTTTGCCTTAAAAAGTCTTCACTCTTGGGGGAGGGCGGAGAATCTGTACCCAGAATACACTCTATCTTTCTTCATTTTATCTGGGCCATTTTTATTTCATCCTTTCCTTTTTTGCAGCCACCAGTGTGGCTAGCAGTATGTAATTGAAAGCTGTAAAACAGCAAAACTAATAAAAATTAAATTTTAAAATCATCAGGAAAGCATTAAAATCACAAAATGGACAGGTGATATAGACAGCCAGCAAATGCTATTTTAATTCTATTTTAATTCTATTCATGTCAAGCTTCCAGAGCTGAAATGCCTTCGGCTTGTTGCGGAAGGCCTATAGGGATGCTGCCAATCTCACCTCCTGTGGGAGGGAATTCTACAGTTGAGAGGTGGCTGCCAAAAAACAACTACACCCCTCCTGTGGATTCCCATCAATCTCATTCTAGTCCCCACAGAAAGACACCATCCATTAGTCTCAGAACTCAGGCATGTTGACATAGGCAGGGGAGATAATTCAGATACTCTGAACCCAAACCTTTCAGGACTTTATCAGTGCCATCCTAAGCCTAGTTACAGCCTTCTAAGTCCATTGAAACCACATAAACACATGAAGCTGCCTCATACTGCGTCAGACCCTTGGTCCATCAAAGTCAGTATTATCTACTCAGACCAGCAGCGGCTCTGCAGGGTCTCAAGCAGAGGTTTTTCACATCACCTACTTGCCTGGTCCTTTTAACTGGAGATGCCAGGGATTGAACCAAGATGCTCTACCATAGAGCCAGGGCCCCACCCAATGTATATGCATATCTGATACTATTAGGGTTGCTAACTTCCAGGAAGCACCTGGAGATCTACTGCTATAACAACTGATTTCCAGCTGATCAATAACCTTTCCCCTGGAGAAAATTGCTGCTTTGGGGGTGGATTCTATGGCATTATACCCTGCTGAGGTCCCTCAACTCCCCAAACCTTGCCATCCCCAGGCTCCCTCCCCAAAATCTCCAGGTATTTCCCAACCCAGAGTGGCAATCCTAGATACTATCAAACTTGGACTCGTGTTATTCCTCCTTTCAGATTTCTGCATACTGTTTAAAATTGATCAGTTGTTGGGAATGGATCACATACTGTTTAGACTCGATCTTGCTTTCAACATGGTCGTGTCATTATCTTCATGCAGTATATGAAGCTGCCTTATACTGAGTCAGCCCACTATATCAAGGTCAGAATTGAATACTCTGACTGGCAGTGGTTCTCCAACGTGTCAGTAAGGGACTTTCGCATCACCTACTACCTGATCCTTTTGGCTGGAGATGTTGAGTATTGAACCTAGGATCTTCTGTATGCAAAGCAGATGCTTTGTTACTCCTCTTCTTTTTTCTTCTCTTTCTGCCTCTTCCAACCCATAATACGTTTTTTTAACTGGATGAGGATAAAACAGGGCTGGCCATAGCAGAAGGGAGCTCTGGACCCAGACTTGGTAGTCAGAAGAAAAGGGACGTCACATGCCTGCTCCTTCCCTGTAGACCTCAGTTTATAAGGCCTCTGCCAAAGCAATAATAATTCAAATTAGACGCCTGTTTATAGCACAGGGCACAAACTCGACTGTTGCTGTATGTCTTTCAGCTGCAGCATCCATGCTGGGGAAGAAAATTAGCACAAGCAAAAAAAAAGCAAAAGGGAACATCTCCAATGCATACTAATGAAGACAAAACCATTCAATTTTATTTTATTTTAATTTTTTGCGTTTTTAAAACAGCCTTTAGGGAGCTGATCTCCTAGGAAAACAATAACCGCGTGGGATTTTTTGTGGTCAGGTGAGAGCTTTGAAAGAATTCAGTTTCTCAGAGGTGATAAACAGAGGAGAAAATGCTTTTTTATGCACAGCTCATTAGTTTGAAGAGGTGGCGGGTCTCATGAAGCAAGCAAAAAATATAGCTTGGAACACAGCCTACACAGCAAACATCTTTGAATTAGCCTTGTCGAGTTGTAAGTCAGGCTATCTCCTAATTTGCTGTTTGGACCAAACTAGATGAGATGCAGGAAGGACCATATGCTTTCTCCAGAGGGGCAAACAAGCAGCAGCTGGAAAACAACTGTACTAGAAGGGGGGGAAACAGCTCATGGGGAAAGAATTTCTTAAAAAACCCTCCCCCACTGGCATAGCTCTGATCCAAAGAGGACTGTTCCATATATATATATATTCAGACACTCTCTACAAATAGCGTTGCCAACCTCCAGGTACTAGCTGGAGATACCCTGCTATTACAGCTGATCTCCAGCCGATAGAGATCAGTTCACCTGGAGAAAATGGTCGCTTTGGCAATTGGACTCTATAGCATTGAAGTCCCTCCCCTGTGAGTTGGCTTCTGATCCACTCACTCTCCGCCCAGCATGTGGGAGAGTAATCTGATCCCCTCACCCGAGATGGGAGGGAGCAATTTGCTTCCTATCTGCCTACTTTCAAGCGGGGATGTAAAATGCTGGTCACTTCTGTTCCTTCCCTCTGTGCCTTGCCGGGGGTGGGGGAGTGGGGAGGAGAAGCAGCTGGCTTGACAGCTCCTCACCTCAAGCAAGGAGATGAGAAGCTGGTTGCTAATATTCTCCCTTCCCCCCCAACCCCCAGCAAGGCAAAGAATCCAGGAGAAACTGCGGGGGAGATTGATCAGCTGAGCATAGGCTTCTCTTCTCCCCTCCAAGCTTCTTCCTGAGTGCCTGCAAGGCTGGGATACAATGAGAAGTTTCCTGTCCATGCCAAACTGGCACAAAAATGAACATCCATCGAACAATTGCCTTCCTGATCACTTCTGGTGATCAGAATGTGAGCCAAACTGGGGGGGAGAGGGGTGTTCGAACATTCCTAATTGTAACCCAATGAAATTTTAAAGAAAGCTATGAATATTACAGAGAGTTCAGTTGCAAGTTCAAGTTGCTTGCTGTGATGGTGGCGGAGGAAAGTGTGGTCAAGTTGTGCCCGAGTTATGGCAACCCTGTAGGGCTTTCAAGGCAGAGGTGGTTCAGAGGTGGTGGTTTGCCGTTGCCTGCCTCTGCGTAATGACCCTAGCCTTCCTCGGTGGTCTCCCAGGTTGCTGTAGTACAGCTTAATTTTTGCTTTGAAAGTTACAGGAATATACTCATGTTTCTGTGGGTGGAAGGATTTTTGCCTGCAGAGTGCCTCCCCTCCAAAATGCACCCTGAAATACTGCACCAGCATGGGAAGGAGCAATTTAAGTTACAGTGGCTGAGGTGAGGTGAGAAAGTCACTCTCCATGGATGGAAAATCGTCCACAGAAATACTTTGGTAGATCCAAGTCATGATTCCTATAAAAGGAGAATATTGATAGGACTTAAGCTTGTAGAGAAGGGCTCCAAGCAACAGGTTTTTTAGGAACGTTTTTGATTGTTAAAGCTAACACTTCATTTTAAAGTAACAGTTAATCACTAAACTATATGGATATTTTAACGCAAAAAAAAATTATAAGCAAAAAATAAAATTGTTTGGAAAGTAACCCTGATATACCAGTAGATGGTATGGGTTTGGGATATTTGTCCAGGTTATTTGAGTACCCCCTTGGGATGCCCTGGCCCCTGTGAGATTGAATAACTCTGTTCTCTTTTTTTTTTCCTCTTTGCAGAGCTGAAACAGAAAGAGGACTTTCAAGAAAGCACATTATTGAAGGTGCGTGCTGGGGATAGAACTGTGTTAATTAGACCCAATTAATATAACAGCAACAATAATAGTATTTAGCGCATGTATTTTAGCACATACAGAACGTTCAAAGTGCTTCACATTTGCTTAGCATTACAGTATTTCATCAGCCTTGTAAGGTGAGTAACTAAAGTTATAGTGCAAGTGAAGGATAGAGATGAGAGATGGAGACCCTGACAAACACTTATCAGGGATGCTCTACGCTGGTCCTACCTTAAGCAGGGGTGTGGACTAGATGGCCTGTATGGCCCCGTCCAACCGTATGATTCTATGACTTTAGGCCATCTAGTCCTGTGATCCTCAACATGGCACCTGTGGGTACCAAGGTGCCTGCTTATGTGTTTCCCTTGCCCAGTTCCTTATCCCTCAAAGATGGTGCCTCCTGAGCTCTTCTGAAATATCTCCTGCTCCAGTGAGGTAGATGAAAGCCGAGACTGGCTCTTTGCTTTGGGGGAAAGATGCACACGAAGGTCCATATTGTTTACTCAGACTGGCCCCAGCTCTCCAGTGTCTCAAGCAGAGATCTTTCACATCACCTGCTGCCTGATCCTTTTAGCTGAAGATGCTGGGGATTGAACCTATGATGTTCTGTGTGGAAAGCTAATGCTGTTTGTCCTGTGTGATTAATAATGTGTTAGGAGCCTTGAATTGGCAATGAGATTTCAACTGAAGCGGGTCGTGCTGTTCAGATGACAGGCTCTTAGAATGTATTACTTACTGAGAAGTGAAGTTATCTTATTCAGCCAGTCATCGAGTAAGCAGGACTCAACTTTACCTGCTTTTAAAAAGCAAGTCTCTTTATTGATATACTTCTAGTAAAATATGTGTAAATGCAGATTATCAAGTCTTTAATACTTCTATAAAAACTGTTGTCAAAGTACAATGTATGTATTTACAATGTATGAAGTAAAAGCAAGCAAGTCTTACATACTATTCAGTTTCAAAATCCAACTTCTAAAATATAACAGTCAAATTATTCTGATTCAGTTCAAAGTATCTAATTCATAAAGTCTAGAGTAATGTATTTAAGGCATACATACCAGTCAGCCTTTTCTTGAGAGCCTTTGGAAGGTTCTGATTCTCTGGGCTTACTGTGGCTGTATTTATACTGTTTCAGACTCATTAAGAGTGTTGATTTTACCATCAGGAGGGATATCTTCCTCCCCACTTTCAGATAACATGAGCAGTGCAATAATGTACAGTTGCAGCTGCTCAGGTTATTAGCTTCTCCCCATGACCAAATATGGGCTTCCTTTCCTTTCAGTCTATTTTGCTTAAAGTATAAACAATCATTTCTGCGCTCCATGATCACTCCATATACTAAATTTTCATACCATTCTCATCTTCAGTACAATATGCATTAAATGAGACTATTTAGAAATCTACAATACAATATATAACTATATAAATCATAAAACACAATTATTGCTCACATTGTAACATGTAACCATCTGGTCAGTAGGAAACATAGCCTTCAGCAAGGTTATAGAAAGCAAGAAGCTTACTGCACTTATAGCCTTGAGGTCTTTGAGTAGACCTTCTCAAGGTTTGAGGATAGCAGGACTTTTCTGCTCTTGAGATATGAGCAGCTGGCAGCTGGCAGCTGAATCAGGAAGGGTATTTTCAGATACACCTTTCTGGCAGATAGTGAAGAATGACTCTGTTCTTCTCCCTTCAAGGACAAGAACAGGGTAAGTTAGTTAGCTCTTGAAAGAATTCAGACCTTGAGAGAATTCAGTCAGCCTGTTCTAAGGACATTTGCATTTTGCAAGCTGTTGCCAGGCTTTTCATTACACAAACCTCTGCAGTTTGTGGTTCAGTTTGTATGTTGTGTTCAAACTCTACATGGAATTAATTCTGCACATGTACACAAAATACCATAATTATGTCAGAGACCGTGACAATGAGTACATGAAGAAAGACAGAGATGTCACATTACATCTTTACAGATTGTGGTGTACACTTGTGTAAGACATATACGTGTGAAATGTCCCTCTGTGCAAAAAATATCCCTTAATGCCTTCTTAATGAAAGTTCTGGAATTACTGATATAAAGCCACATTTTCATGCAGTTGGATTTTCTGCCCCACATTCAATGCTGTTGGGAAGCAGGTTTTTAAATCTCTATGGCTAGTAGCCACTGACAGATCTATCCTTCATGAAACTCTCTAATATTTATATTAATATTGTTATAATGGTATAACTATAGCATAATATTCAATAGCGGATTTTTTAAAAAATATATATAATATAACTCCAGATATTACAGAGTGGACCAATACACTCTTAGACTTTGCTTTGATGGCTAAATTAATTCAATTGGTCAACAAGAAACCAATGGAAGAATTCAAGTTGAAATGGCAGCCTTGTTATGATTATTGCTCAAATAGCTTATAAATAATCTAAAATATCAGAAAGCAATTTAGTAGAGAATCCGTAGTGATATATAAAGAATAGGTATGTTTAGATATTTGATAGCGTTCCAAGACGTTCTAGGGTCAAAGATTAAGGACAGAACTTCTGACAATACTTTTATTTTTTTCCCTTTTAAACACAAACTATGTTAAAGCTTGGAGGATAAAGTATGTTTCGTTTTATTTCCCCCCTTCCCTCCCTTTCTTTTTTCTGTATCCTCAATTTACAAAATAAAATTTAAGAAATTGAAAAAGCCCTGGTGGTTTGGTGGAGATGTGGATGGTTGCTGCCAGAGGAGGGGCTCAGGAAACTGGGAGGAAACCTGCCATGCGGAAGCACAGTTGCTGCAGCTCTTATCAGCAGCTGCACCAACAATGGGGAAACTACACAGGCTTGTTCCCATCTGGAAAACATCCCTTTTCCTTGAAAGGGCTAATAACAGTGCGGGAAGCCCTGTTTCTGTTACTGAAACTGTGTGGACCCAGAAGAGTGAAACCACATCTCTTCTCCCTTCACAACCCCAAAGCCATAGGAATACGACAGGCTGTTAAGATTCGCCTTCTATGGGGTTTCATTTCCAGTGGACCCCTGATTGGTAGGGCTTAATTGCGGGGAACAATACCAATGCACTTGTGTATGGGGGTGGTTTGGCAACCAGTTCACTTAGACATGATTTTGATTAGATGTACTTGGAATCAAAATTTGTGCTCTGAACTCTGTCCCCAAAGGTTACAGTTTGACAGGCGCATCAGGATGCGGTTGTTAAATGCTTGTCTGCTCCAATCCCAATTGCAATATAAAAACCTTGTGGAAGGTCATGAATTCTGCATGAACCTATATTTTGATTTTTTTTTTAATGGTGTACCCTCATCTATCCACCAATACACTCAAACATGGCTCAATCCAATGATATTTCTGATCCATCAGAATGTATTCCACACTTTGTTTTTTACCGGTACATTTTCTAATGCTGCAGTTGGGTTGTTTTTTTAAATCTCTCCCATCTTTTTTTTTTTACTTCTAGGATTAAAAGCTTCCCTCCAGAGACTGCAGCTGGAATATGTGGATGTAGTCTTTGCAAATCGACCAGACAATAATACCCCGATGGAAGGTTAGTGAAAGATTTAATAAAAGCTTTTTTCTTGATTGATCCTGGCTTACAGGCTTAAATGAATCATGGCATGGTACAAAAAATTTTAGGTGGAGCAAATTACATGCAAAACATCTCCATTTTGGTTCCTTGGAGTCTTTCATATTTCCACTTTTAAGTAAATGTGTGTGCTGAGGTCTGTGGAGGTTCCGTATCTATAACCCCACGGCCCTTGTTAAGGGTCCCTGGAGGAGCTTTGCTACCATTTGCTCCCTGTGTGTAAAAATTTCCTTTTGCTTGATTTAATCAAGCAAATTGAAATTGGCATAGAGTTTGAACTTAATTTCACAATTTTATTTCAGCTTGAACACATGACCACATGAAGCTGCCTTATACTGAATCAGACCCTTTGTCCATGGAAGTCAGTATTGTCTGCTCAGACTGGCAGACTTGCCTAGTCCCTTTAACTGGAGATGCCAGGGATTGAACCTGGGACCTTCTACATGCCAAGCACATAGTCTACCAATGAGCCACAGCCCCTCCCCTAAGTATAAGCTTCAATCCCCATACAGTCCTCAGCCCATCACTGAGGCTAATGCTATCTCTTACATTTTTATTCTGCTCTCCCTCTAAGGAGCTCAAGGTAATCACATGGCTCTTCTGCCCTCAGTTTTATCCTCACAGCAACCCAAAGAGTTAGTTTAGATGGACAGATAATGACTGGCCAAGGCCATCCAAGGAGTTCCATGGGCAGAGCAGGGATTTGAACCTGGATCTCCCTAGTTTTAGTCTGACTGACACTCTAACTACTACACCACACTGGCTGTCTGCTTAGGACCAGTTGTGTGGCTTTCATCAAAACCAGCAGTCCTGCATCTCCTGTTCTCTGGTACATTTAGTAAACAGAGCTATGTGATGTGACATCCATGGCATTGAGAGCTAAGCCATGTGATTAATGACTATGGAGAAACTCATCTTCAGATAAAGTTCTCCACACCCCGCCAGTGGCTTCAATATCCTGTGGGAGTGTCTCGCCCCTGAAAAACTGTCTTTGACCGCAGCATTCCCACCCAGCCACTCAAGCAGAAGCCCAGGAAATCTGGAAGCGACACCTGGAAGCGACACCGATGCTCTAGCAATCTCGGACGAAACCATAGAGTTTTGACAGAGATTGCTAGAGCGTCCGTGTCCCGCGCCCCCAGCCATGACCCTGTCAAAGCTCCTGCCGGTGGAGCAGAGGGACCTGGCAACCCTAAAAATGCATGAAACCAAAGGGGACTATTTTTCCAGCTCAATTGGTATTCATTTTGAAACAAATGCACATCCTTACTCTAATCCACCAGATTATGATACAACCCTTGTAAACTTTTTAGCAGACAGGCTTTCCTCTGCTGAAAGACCAAACAATGAGTTTGATGGACCATTGCTCAGGCCCAGCTTGACTTTTCTCAAGTCTAGTCTTTGCACTGTGGCTGTTTCCACAGAAGATTTGTTCTGCCCTGTCAAAATAGAGCACAGTTTTTCAGGGTATCCCCTCATTCACCTTCAATCTTCCGCCACAGTTTCCTCAAGTTTGCCCTGACAGGACCCTGACCGGCTTTGGTCTGATTTGTCTGCTAAGGCTGGAATTAAAGCAGGTTTGCCTTCAGCGAGGAAGGGAAAGTGTGGACTTGTGGATCCAAAAGAGAAGAAAAATAGGGCTACACTAAGCAACATGTTGGCAAACCACTCAATTGCTGTGGAAAGGTTCAGTGAAAAGAACTCTGATCCCCCTGATGAAGCTTAGATAGATAGATAGATAGATAGATAGATAGATAGATAGATAGATAGATAGATAGATAGATAGATAGATAGATAGTTTATTGGCGGCCCTTGGCCAGATAAAACAAGATACATGGACTAAAATGGTCTTATCAACAAAGGTTTACAGTCCGAGTCTTAACTCACTTTAAAAAAATAATAACAACATCCAAGTTACATCTGCCATTTGGACTAAGAGACTACTCTGTGGCAATGAATTTTCATTGCAGCCTTCCAAAATTTGGAAGAGGTGATTGAGAGATTATCTCCTTGTAGGAGCTTTTCTATCTTTTCTCTTTCCTTGTCGGGTCCCATTCTCAGTATGAGGGGCTCAAAAAGTTACAGTTCAGGAGAACATGTTCAGTGGTTTCTAAATCCCTGGATTTGCAGGGACATAGTCTCTCTGCCCTGGGTATCCTGATGAAGCTTAAACAGTGAAATGTGTAGGGGCTGTACATGACAATACAGCAAGTCACCTTGCTTCTTTCTTTTTTGGTTTGCTGATTTGTGGATCCATCACCATTTTCCTTGTATGTCCCCTCCCCTGCCTCCGGCGGACTTTTGGCCAGCATACTTTAAAAATTGGTAATATGTATATCAGTATGCCCTAACCTGGATAGCCCAGGCTAGCCTGATCTCGTCATCAGATCTCAGAAGCTAAGCAGGGTCGACCCTGGCACATGTTTGGATGGGAGACCTCCGAAGAATACCAAGGCCGTAATGCAGAGGCAGGCAATGGCAAACCAGCTCTGAATGTCTCTTGCCTTGAAAACCCCACCAGGGGCTGCCATAAATCAGCTGTGACTTGACAGAAAAAAGAAAGAAAAAAAAAACCCTATAGCTTTGTAACACTATAGCAATATACTTGCTACTAATTTTTTTTTAAGCCAGCAAAAATCACTCAGGCAGGTATGGCAAAAGTAATGACAATGGATTGTGTGGCAATCCATTACCATTGTGAATGCCTCTGCCAGCGTGGTGTAGTGGTTAAGAGTGGTGGTTTGGAGCGGTGGGCTCTGATCTGGAGAACCGGGTTTGATTCCCCACTCCTCCACATGAGCGGCGGAGGCTAATCTGGTGAACTGGATTTGTTTCCCCACCCCTACACATGAAGCCATTTGAGAGAGTTCTGAGAGATCTCTGACTAGCCCAAGGTCACCCAGCAGGCTTCATGTGGAGGAGCGGGGAAACCGACCCAGTTCTCCAGATTAGAGACCACCATTCTTAACCAGTGCACCACACTGGCTCTCATAAGAACTTGTGAGGGGGAGAAGAGTTGGTTTTTATACCCCACCTTTTCTCTACCATTAAGGAGTCTCAAAACAGGTTAACAACCACCTTCCGGTCCTCTCCCCACAGCAGACACCTTGTGAGGTAGGTGGGGCTGAGAGAGTTCTGAGAGAACTGTGACTAGCCCAGGGTCATCCAGCTGGCTTCATGTGGAGGAGTGGGGAAACCAGCCCAGTTCTCCAGATTAGAGTCCACCGCTCTTAACCACCACACCACGCTGGCTTTCTTATTAGGAACGAGGCACCTTCAACTAACAGCTTTGTCTTTATACCCAAAGACACGCTTGGGGGGGGGGGGAAATCACAAGTTTGCAGTCCCTTTTGCTGACAGTGATTACTAAAATAAAACAGTGTCTATTGTATCGCTTATGTTTTCTGGGACCTCAGCCTCCACAGCAGTAATATCATGCCAAGTTACTGAGAATTCATTGATTTTTTTCCCCAAAAGCAAATGGGAATATTTAATATCATGCCAAGTTACTGTGAATTCATTGATTTTTTCCCCAAAAGCAAAGGGGAATATTTATTTCTTAGAGCTATTTATCTGTTATCATTTCCTACAAGGAGACTGATCTGCTTCGAGTGAGCGTGTAAACTGTAACAAATGATGTCTTTTTTCCCCTAATTTGAGCACATGTATTGGGGAACTTCCCCCCCCCCAATAATGATAAAATATGGTATAGCCCTCTAGTGTTAATCTGAGCAAACACCAAGATCAATTTCTGAAGGGCTGTGCTGTTGTGACTTTTGCTGACAAAGCCCTCCAGTTACAGGGTTTGAGAGGTTTTGCTGGAGACGGAGACTTGCACAAATTTGCCCGCACTTCATGAGGTCAACGAACATGACAAATCTTGTATCTTGGAGGGAGAAATAACCTTTTTTCCTAGTCAGTTGCAATATAATGAAAGATGAAGGGAAGAAAAGACAGCGCCTGCGATCCAGCATGGAGTTAGGTAGCTCCAAGCCTAAATAGTTATAATAAATAGCAGAATAATAGCAGAATAATAATAGAAGTCAGTGGGGTTAAAGCCCTCTGACATTTTGCAAGATTGCAGCCCGTACTGTGTATAAACCACATGCCCATATGTGCAGCTCGCTCTGGCAACTTTGCCGAGATGGCTTTCTAAATTACAGTTTCTGTTGGCAATTGTATGGGAATAAAAAACATGGATATAACTCAAGCAATGCCAGACCCAGCTCCCTGTTTAGGGAAATGCAAAATGATCAGTTGGTCAGACCAGCATGCAAGCCTCAACAGAAGCCAGTGAAGACTATTTTTAGAATAAAGGGATGCATTTATTTATTTATAGCAGTGCCTGGTCTTTCTTCGCCGCCGCCGGGAGGTTTTTGGGGTGAAGCCTGAGGAGGGTGGGGTTTGGGGAGGGGAGGGACTTCAATGCCATAGAGTCCAATTGCCAAAGCGGCCATTTTCTCCAGGGGAACTGATCTCTGTCAGCTGGAGATCAGTTCTAATGGCAGGAGATCTCCAGCTAGTACCTGGAGGCTGGCGACCCTGTTTATTTACTTCGTTTATCCTGCCTTTCTCTCCAATGGGAACCAAGGTGGCTTCATCATTCTCTTCTCCTCCATTTTATCCTCACAACAAACCTGTGAAGTAGGATAGGCAAAGAGAGTGTGGCTGGCCCAAGGTGACGCCATTGCAGCACCATTTTCCTTGCATGTCACCTCCTATGTCTCCAGCAGGCTTTGGGCAGCTTTTTTAAAAAACTGGTAGTATGTATGGGAACGGGTGTCTGCAGGTATCCACCCAAAGGGAATGTGCTTTTCTATTACTAAAATTGTATGCAGGCTTATTTCAGAATAAGCTCATTGGCCTTAATCAGATTGTCTTCTGGGGGACATAGGCTGTGTCTTCTGGGTCCTGGGCTGTGTGAATGAAGTAGATAATATGGTGGATCCTGAATCTTCAACACACAGAAGAGGAGGGCGTTTTGGGAATACAGCTTGGTTTGTGAGAAACGAAGAAAGCTACATCTGCTGACAGGCTATTTATTAAACAATTATGATGGTTTATAAAATTCTAAATTACAGACCCATAAAGTAATGAAGAAAATGAGGAGAGACATTTTCTTTTCTGTCTCCCTTCTAGAACTGTGGGTCACTCATCATTGGCAGTAGGTTTAGGAAAGCCAAAAGGAAGTACTACGTTACATAATGTATGGAATTAACTAATGTAAGATATGATGGCCACTGGTTTACATGGCTTTAAAATAGAATATGACAAATTTGTGAAAGGGGAGAGGTCCATCAGTGGCTGTTAGCTATGATGGCCGAATAGAAGAATAATAATTGGTTTTTATATGCCGACTTTCTCTACCACTTAAGGAAGAATCAAACTGGTTTACAATCACCTTCCCTTCCCCTCCCACAACAGACACCTTGGGAGGTAGGTGGGGCTGAGAAAGTTCCAAGAGAACTGTGACTAGCCCAAGGTCACCCAGCTGGCTTCATGTGTAGGAGTGGGGAAACCAAACCGGTTCTCCAGATTAGAGTCTGCCGTTCATGTGGAAGAGTGGGGAATCAAACCCAGTTCTCCAGTTGTTGGGTCAATTGTGGGGGAAGACTGTTCACCCTCCCTCTAGGGGCAGGCTTCACTTTAATCATGTAGCTGATAGGAAATAGGATGTTTTACTAGACAGACCTTTGGTTTGATCCAGAAGGGCCTTTAGTTTATTCCTGTCAATGATACAACGTATTACCATAATAATAATACTTCAAAGGGGTTTAATTCAGTTATACTCTTGCTTTCTCTGCATATTTATGTGCAGACTGTCTTATGTTCATCACATAAATTATAGAGGGGTGCGAAGAAACTGGCATAATATAAGCTCTTTTAAATGAGTTTGCTAGATTTTTATTCCCCTTCTGAACTTGCTTTCCAGAAACTTCCATGTTAAATGCAAATTAGATACATTTAAGATTGGCTACTTGCATCTTCATCCCACAACAGAAGCTTCTAGGGATGGGAAACAGAGTAGAATCAGGTTTGGGATAGGGAAAGAGCTCTGTTCAAATATCTAAGCACACTTTAATAATTGATAAAGCATTAAAATCAACCTTCTGCGTTGGTAAGTTGTTTTGAAAAATACATCTTTATATGGCTGGAATAGGGGAAACCTATTTCATCAGGTGCATGGTATGAATCCTTCGTCAGTGCACATACTATATTCAAGAGTGGGAAACATGAATATTTTGGGTTCAATGGCCACGAAATGCAAGAGCTATATTTTGTGACATTTCTATGTAAAACTTAAAAAGTACAAGATACTTCACAATGCCCATAATGGTATTTGTTTAAGCCCTAGTTAGTACAATAACATTGTTAAATTCTAATTCAGCCATTATTTATGCAGTAATTACCTATGCTACAATAAATCTGAAAAGCAGCAGTTGTGACACCCATTAAAATACATTCTGTCATGGAGCTATGATCCCTTGCAATGAATTAATCAGTATTACATATAATGCTTCAGAAATTAAAAAATGAAAGAAAATTTTATCCCAGAATACCTAAGGTTATTTTCCAAGAAACTGCATTGGAAACCATTTGGGAACTAAAGGGACCAGGTTTGCATCTTGCTTGGAGTGGTAAAATACTTTGAATCAGCCCTGCAAAGCAGTGGTTTTCACAGCGGCCGTTTATGCTGGGTAATTAGCAGCACGTTCCAGGCTGAAGTGCCCCGCATATTTTTAAAAAATTTCTTCACCCTGAACTGTTATTCCAAAGATGTCACTGCAAAGCCAGCGCATACTTGCTTCGCATTTCTTTTTTTATATATATAATTTTTTTATTGTTTTTCCATACTGATTAAACACAATATTCAACAATCAATGTAAATAAGCATCAAGGTGTAGATTCCAATAAAAATTGTTGAAAATACATATATATATAAATAAAATATGAAGACTTCCCCTACACCTCCCTCAATCTTGTCATTTATTTGTAATCTTTGTTTAAAATTCTAATCCTAATATTATCACAAACATTTATAAGAAATTATTCTTTATTTCTCATAATCTAAGTGATCACTATTTCGTTTATAACAATTTTCTATATTCAAGCAAAGAGAAAAAAATAAGAAAGAAAAAATAGAAAAAGCACTATTTTATAATAAAAAAGATGGATTAGATAATAGGTATCATTTTTTAACTTCCTTTAAAAATAGGTATCATTATAACTCCTCCATTTCTCCCAGACATCTAATAAGTATCTATTATGTTAATGTCATTAATTATTCTGTTTTTGACAAAGCCAAGCCATTAATCAGTCCCTTTTAGTTAAATCCCAAGAAATCTAGATCCTTTGAACCAGTCTCTTTATCCTGAATTTCCAACATCTTCCTCTTTTTCTCAGTAGCTTTAAACGTCGAAAAGCATCCTTGGAAACTGTTAGTACAGTTCCCTCTTCAGAAACTGGCGAGTGATAGTCAATCTGCAGTGTGGTTTCTTCTATCCCTAAGGCGAAGAGAAAGATCCCGGTGTTTCAAGCTTTTCACCCTTTTAAGTTCTCCCAGTTAACATTGAAGAATTCATCTGGTAGATTATACAAACAAAAGTCAAAGTCTCTTACATTCAAATCCATTGTTGTCAACTGGATTGGTTCAATTTCTTCTTGCAGATGTATATCCTTTGGTTGTCCATTGTGGCTCTCCAGTTCCTTAGTAGAATTTAATTCTTCTTTTGATGGCTTGTCGTTTGGAGAGCTTTCTTCTCTCATCTCTGATCTCAATGTAGTAACTTGGTCTTTTATATCCTTGAGATCTTCCAAAATTACATCCAGTTTCCGGTTGAAAAGTTCGTAGATATTGTTTGTCAGAGAGAGTAGTTGATCCATCTGTTTAATCACACTTTCCATGGTTGCTGCTTCTAATAGTTCTGTTGAAATTTAATTGGTAAAGTCCAGACAGGTATATCACTAGTTCCTATGTTGTGGGTAGTAAAGAAATGTTGCGGGGGGCAGGATATAAAGTCGCAAGCCTGCCATTACTTCCTTTTGCCTAGGAACTTGGGAGATATTTGCCAGTTACACAGTAATGCCACACTTCCGGTCTCAAATCCTGTGATGTTCTCGCGGTAGCAGACGGTAGCAGATGCTTCTGGATAAGACGTGGCTTGAAGACTTGTTTACTCAGAAAAGCGTCTTCCCGGAAATGGGGGGGAATCTCCTCCTCCCTCCCCTTTGCACATCTCAGTCTCTGATTGGTGGCTGTAACGTCATTCAAAGAGTCCCGATTATTATGTCTACCCACCGATCAATTTGATAAAAATCCTGCCTGTTTATCCAGTGTTTTTAATTTTCAAAGAGTCATCCAAACATCTGATGGGGAGATACAGATTCAATAGGTATTTTTTCGCTCCTTCAAGACTTCCAGATCTAGGTAAATCAAAAGAATTCTTGTAAGTTACTCAGATTTTAGAAGAGTAGGTATTCTTGCTTCTGTATTGATGCTTAGATGGTAATAGATAGGGGAGATCTGAGCCTAATTCCAAAGAGACGTTAGCGGCAATGGTTTCCTCTCAGGCCGGCGGGACCTCGTCCAGGATTCCAAGAGTCGTCCGAAGGCTCTCTCAGCAAATCTGGGGGTCAAAACCGCACTTAAAAGGCAGCAGGGGTAGTCCTGCTCCCCGGTCCACTGTTTAGGATCGGGTAGGGGTGCAGGATTGCACCCCAGATTCGAACGATTCTTGGTTCCCTCGGGAGCCCCCGAGAGACGTGGTGCTCAGATCAGTGTCCCTAGTAGAAGTCCTCTTCGCATTTCTTAAGGGCCCCTTTAACGTTACCTTTTGTATTTGCTCCACCCCTGCATCGAAGCATTCACTGAAGGAAGCATGCAGAATCCCAGCTTCGGCTAAGCTATGCAAACAACCATTGCTAATGGCTATGCAAATGGAGCAGGCGAGTGGGGGGTGGAATTTGTTTGACTTTCTCCTCTTGTATCAGGACCGCGAATAGTCATTTTAAAGGTCAGATTAAAAAAATTAGCATTGAGCGAGGAGCAGAATCGACTCTGCATAAATGGCCAGTGTCTTTTTGACATCTTTGTCCCCATTTGCTTCCACAGGCGGTTCCGTCACCTAGTTGAACACAGGCACACATGCAGCAAAAGACCTTCCTGACTCGGCACATTGTTTTTCTGGAGGGCAAATACATAGCAGAGAGCAGATGACTGAGTCGGATTATCAGTTGACACCAAACAGTTTATAGTTCCCACTTTAGCAAAAGCAGCTGTCAAATGTTTCTGCATCTTCATACGGAAAGTACTTTCATTTAAGTCACTGAAGGTGGGTTGAAATATGGAATTGCGGCACTCCCAAGGGCCTTTTGTGTGACCTTGAAGTAAGAAGTGAGAATAATCCCACAAGAGCCTTATGAACAGTTCTGTCCTCCCACTTCATCTTCACAGTTTACCTAGGAAGGCTGTTCCTACCATATAAATGCCATATGTTCAAGTCAGTGCAATATACTTGGTAGCAAGTGCATTGCACTTCCTTGAGAAAACAGACCTCATTTCTTCCTCCCTCCGGTGACAGCGTCTTTTCCCCGGGAGCTTTTAATGGCTGATTCACAAGCAAACGCTGCTCTTCTCTGCTTGCCAGTTTTGACAAAGAGCGGAGAAACGCTTTGAACAAATAGCAAGAGGCTTTTTATGTTGCATAGTTATGAAGAAATGCACATGGATGACAATGATGTGCAACTCTTAAATGTTACAGCGTTGTGTCGGGTCATCAGCAGCATCCTTTGCATGCTGTTCCCCTAAGCAACTCTAGCACTGAAAGTTCGATAGTACAGTTTTCTCTTAGAATCCCCAGAGTGACAGCCTGCAGAAAGGCAAGGCACTCTATAAAATATAAGCCTGGGAGGCAAAGCATTCTCAAGGCATTCATTCCTTTTGAAATGAGTACTGGCCAGCGTTAGAAGTGCAAGTTGTGAGTAAACGATATTATTATTTGAGGGGTAGCCAGTACAGACAGAGGGAAGTATATCTGGTGTCGCCTTAAAGCGAGCAAAAGCAGGCTTTGACTTGCCGCTCATTGGGAGTTCAGAGTCAGTATTATTATGAATGTGTCTGCTTTGATTTCAGTGACTGTGCCTGTTGCTGTACAACTAATAAGCGGTCAGACACTTAACAAAAGGACATGAATGTTTCTTGGTAGATGAATAATTCTCTCCGTTGCCTTTGAAAAGCTGCAGCCTTCAGCAAGAGGGAGGGGAAGAGAAACGGCTTGTAGCCAGTTCGAATGGACCCACAAGGAAAGAGCAGAGAGGTTTCAGTTGGAGTTATTGAAACACAAACTATCTTTGGGGTGCAGCTTCTCTTTGGTAATCTGAAGCAGGACACGCATTCTGCTCCCAGTTCTGAGACTCCACTTACCTCCAACAGGCTCTGCTTGATTATTTGTAAATGAAAAGAAGAAGGAGGAGGGGAGGGGGAGGAGAAGGAGAGTTGGTTTTTATATGCCAACTTTCTCCACCATTTAAGGGAGAATCAAACCGGCTTACAATCACCTTCCCTTCCCCTTCCCACAACTGACACCCTGTGAGGTAGGTGGGGCTGAGAGATAGGGTTGCCAGGTCCCTTTTCTCCACCTGTGGAAGGTTTTTGGGAGCCTGAGTTTGGGGTTTGGGGCAGGGAGGGACTTCAATGCCATAGAGTCCAATTGCCAAAGCAGCCATTTTCTTCAGGTGAACTGATCTCTTTCGGATGGAGATCAGTTGCAATAGCAGGAGATCTCCAGCTAGTACCTGAAGGTTGGCAACCCTACTGAGAGAGCTCTAAGAGAGCTGTGACTAGCCCAAGGTCACCCAGCTGGCTTCATGCAGAGGAGTGGGGAGACCAACCCAGTTCACCAGATTAGAGTCCACCGCTCATGTGGAGGAGTGGGGAATCAAACCTGGTTCTGCAGATTAGAGTCCACCTCTCTCAACCACTACACCATGCTAGATAATACAAAGGTACCATTAAGCTCCCAGAGCCCTCGTTTCCAAAATAAAATAAATCTTGTAGCACGGCCCTTGGACATCTCACCACTTGGGGATGTGGGAGACATATACCAGATTATCTATGATTATGGCTAACAAGATGATTCAGAATTATAAAGCCTGTAAAAGGAGGCTGCTTGCCGGTAAAGGGCTTATCTACATGAGATGTGTTATGTGAGTTGGATTGAGAGTCCCTGATCTGACTTGCAGTCACACATAGGGGCTCACCTTAGAAAGTGCTCCACTGCTTGATGCAGCTCAGAAGTGCTTCTGCCTTCCCTTCCGTGATGTTTTCTAGTGCAGAAATGGCTGCTGGAGGGCTCTGTTTGACTTTATCTCAGGACCCCTGGGACCTGGGATGATGTGATCAAGGACACATGGAGCCCAAGATAGGGGCCAACAGGACCTCCCTAAAACTGTTTACGGTCTGGAAAACAGCACAAGAGGGAAGGCAGAAAGCCCCCATCATATAGTGCTCCCGAGCCACATACAGTGACAGAGCACTTTCCTAGGTGAGTTCCGTGATGGTATATGTGACTGCAAGTTGAGTCAGGGGACTTGTGTAGATGATCCCTTAGACTACATTTCCATGGACATTTATGCTAGTGCTTGATATTCCTGAAGGCATTTAGCACCAGCACAGAAACTGTCTATGCAGTCCTGTACATCCATGTGTCAGATGTGACAACCTCAGCAAGGAGAGTTGCTAAACCTTATTCCTCTGCCTTGGGGGACTACAGTAACATGAGGACCAGTTCTTAAGAACTCATGAAAGTACTATTTCTATGGGTCAGTCTACATGTTACCTTCATGTTCTCGTGTGATGGTTCCTCTACCCCAATGTTTAGTGTGGTTCGTCTTGCTCTTTTTTCATCTGGTGCTGGGGTTTCCGTTCCAGCACTGCACATCAACAGCAGATGCAGGTGAGGAAAATGCCATGTCACATAGAAGAAGGGCATGATGTGCCACCGTCCATAGTGGGTGGTGGCAGTGTGAAAAACCAGGGACCTTTCTAGCCTCCTACAGCATAATTTAGGTAACTGTTGACAGGCCTAAGTAATGCTGTTGACAGGTAACTGTTGACAGGCCTAAGTGTATAATTACAAGGTTGACCTGACCTGAATGGCCCAGGCTAGCCTGATCTCGTCAGATCTCGGAAGCGAAGCAGGGTCAGCCCTGGTTAGTAGTACTTGGATGGGAGATCATCAAGGAAGTCCAAGGTTGTTATGCAGAGGAAGGCAATGGCAAACAACCTCAGTTTGCCTCCTGTCTTGAAAACTATGGGGTCACCATAAATCAGTTGAGACTTGATGGCACTTTCCACCACCACCACCGCCACACAAATACAAAAAAGCATAGGTTATGGAGTAGATCTTTATTTCATGGGACTTGGGCTTCCTTTTGTTGCCCAGCTCATCTGAAATTACAAAGATGTGTCTCTGTCCATTATCCAGCCACATCCCTAATCATATTTTGAAGAGCAGGATGCCAAATGTGTCTGAATCTCATAGTTGGACAGCTATGCTTCCTTACTGACCAAGCCACATGTTTCTGCCACATGCACAGTTTTTCAAGATTTTCTTTCAAATCCACCACAAGGAACAGTAAGATTAGCATATCTCCCATTCAGTTCCGCTGGACTTTCATAGGAAATGAGATTTGGTGTGTACTGATGACTTCTGCTCATTTATTATAGACCAAAATATCCAAGACCACTTCCTACAACAACTTCTTTTCCAGACTTTAAGGATGAACAGACCTATTATGTTCTCAAACAACTTATTGATTTTTCTCTCCATTTTGTCTCACCATTTTGGTGGGGACAGCATGTCTTTGACTTGAATTTATTAAGGCATTTAACTTGCATCTCGGTGTCTTTGAGAGAAAAAAAACAAGATATTTCATTAAAAAGGTGACAGAATTACGTAGGCTTTTGATCATTCTTAACCCTCTGCCCTTCATTTTCTGTGCTTGATTTATTGTCAAGCAACTCTTTACCCGCCCACTCTCCGCCTCATCATGCTCAACCTGGTGACTCACAGAAGGGATTTCTGCTGAGGTAACTGAGGACCTGTTTGGACAGTTCATTTGTAGGAAATGTCTTCTGTGTGTGTTGGATGGAGGAAGGTTAGGGCAAAGGTTGCATCCCTGGGGGATGACTGGTTAATAGGGAGCACACATCTTTGTTCACAGAAATGACTGAGAGGTAAGCAGCTGTGAGAAGTTTTGCCGCCCGGCCTCCCACACTCACTCACTCACTCATATTAAGGCTATACAGAAGTGAAAACAAAGAACTCGACACATTGTTTGTGATAATTACGCCCCGTGTACCCTTGTCTGTTGGAAATGCTATTACCAGTAGCTGCTCATGAGATTTGAGTGTCATGCCGAAAGCAATCATTGCTATGATTCACTGACAGTGGAGAGGCACTTCTGGGCAAGTTTTTTATTTTCCACCATGCAAAAGAAAATTTTTATGGAACATTAATTGATGCTGATGTTTTGTTTGGTTTTTTGACGCCATTCTTCAGTAGTTATCAGGTTGCCGCAACTGGGGTCAACCCAGCCCTGAAGAGCTGCCTTTGAGTTTTTGGATAGTCTCCTTCCTCCAACAAATAAAATAGAAGTCTAGCAGCACCTCAAAGACTAACAATTTAGTCCAGCATAAAGTTTGTCATTGCTTGCTTGTTGATTAACAATGTTGTATAGTGGTTAGTGTGTCAGGCTGGTTTTAATTGCTTTAATGATGGAGATTTTTTCTAATGGTTTTTAAAATGTGATTTTATTATGTATGTTTTTAATCTGTTAGCAACCTCGGGAACTACATTCTATCTATCCTATCCAGAAATGGAGTTCCATTTATTATAGGAACTCAGTTTCTGGATAGGATAGGTAGAATATAATTCCCTAATCTAATCTAGCGAACTAGGATGGAGGGAGATACAGGATTTGCGTTCTTCCCTCATAGCAGCAAGATGGAGAAGTGTGTATGCATGTGGAGTGGAGGTGAGGTGAGGAAGAAGCAGGAAGGAAGGAAGTTCAGAGCAGTAGAGAAAGGATACCCAGTGTCTTGACCCACCTATCTCTCTGACTCTCTAGTCTAGTCCACCTCTGAAGTCTGAGGTTAAGAGACAGTGCAAAGTCCTTCACTTCCAACATGGAGGTTAGATTCTATGGCATCACATCCTTGCTGAGCTCTCTCCCTTCCTCACTCTCCTCAGGCTCTGCCCCCAAATCTCCAGGAAATTTTCAAACTAGAGTTGGCAACCGTAAGTTGTCTGCTGCCCTGAAATCCTTGGAGGCAGGGCAGGATAAAAATATGATGGATAACACAAACTTATCAGACCTTTGAAAGTCTCAACATAATCTACATAGTAGTGCCTGGCGTGTGATTGATCCCACTAGAAAACGAGAGCCTTCAAGAAACCAATGGCCCATTTAATTCTATTTCATGCTACTGATGGTTACATGGGTGCTTTGTTTCCTTCCCTTCCTCCAAGGAGTTCAGGGAAATACCCACCGTGTTATTTCACATTATGCTCCCAAGACAACCTGGTAGCTTTGCCGGTTGAGCAGTAATTTGAACCCAGGTCATCATGGCCCATATTAAGCTTTCAGTTTGCATTCAGCCTTTCTCACATATTCAACTAGTGTAGCGTTAATATTAATAAGCTTCCTCAAGGCAGGCTGTCTTAGTCCATCAACATGATAAATAGCCTTGGTTGTGCTTTTAACTATTACGGTAGGTAGATTAACAATCCATCAAACATATTTGAGGCTTCAGCCTAAATCAACTTTTATTTTCTACCTGCAGGCATATAAAGGAAGCTGTCAGATCCTGCTATATGTCTGGTATAATCAGTTCTGTACAGATAATAAAGGGCAAGATATTAGGAATATTTAACATGAATCTAATCTTGGTAAAAAAAATTGGTTCCCATTTATCTGTTATGTTTTCTAACCCCACCCTTCCTCCAAAAAACTCAGGATAGAATACATGGCTTCCCTCTTCATTTTATCTTCACAATAACTCTGAGCGTTAGGTTAGGCTGAGAAAGAGTTAGAGTTGCCAGGTCCCTCTTCACCACCGGCGGGAGATTTTGGGGGTGGAGCCTGAGGAGGGTGGGGTTTGGGGAGGGGAGGGACTTCAATGACATAGAGTCCACTTGCCAAAGTGGCCATTTTCTCCAGGTGAACTGATCTCTATTGGCTGGAGATCAGTTGTAATAGCAGGAAATCTCCAGCTAGTACCTTGAGGTTAAGTAAGCTAAAATAAACCTCTGCACTAATACCAATGGTAAGAAAGACAGTGCAGGAATTCAAGGCAACAATAAATACTGACTAAACTAATGAAACATCAAAGTGTATTAAGTGCATTTCAAAGTGAAAGAGGACTAACAAATATATACAATTATTTACAAAAAATCAAGTAGTCCACAAGGGTACACTGATCCAAGGTAAACTCTATAGGCTGGTTACATGAACTCAGCAAGCATGTAGATAAATAGTAGTAGGTAGGAAGACGATCGTTTCTTTCTTCTTCATCAGTTCCGTTCCTATATACAAAAATTTTATTCATTAAAAAATGTAATACTTCTCATATATAAAAAGGATCAATATTTAAAAGTCAATGTACTTACAGTCAATGTAATTAAACATGCACACTATCATATCCAAATGTGATTTATACCATCACATGCCAGCAATGCCCTTCCACAATCTACATTGGACAAACAGGTCAGTCTCTTAAACAAAGATTAAATGGACATAAGGCTGACATCAGAAACCACAATATTCAAAAACCAGTGGGTGAACATTTCAACCTTCCAGGACATTCTGTTGCAGATTTAAGAGAAGCAGTTCTCTTACAAAGGAATTTTAAAGGGAGATTGGAAAGAGAAACTGCTGAATTACAGTTGATATTCAAACTAAAGTCAATGCATTTACCTGGGCTGAATAAAGACCTTGCATTCATGGCCAATGCTGATTTCTCCACACCCATCTCTCCCCTGGACATCACAGACTCTTCTGCATATCACACCTAATCCCATCAAGCCTGCTATTCACATTTACATACTGTTCCTCTACTTAAAGACCGATGGATTCACATTCTAGCTGTATCTGAAGAAGTGAGCTGTGGCTCACGAAAGCTCATACCCTACCAGAAAATATTTTTGTTAGTCTTTAAGGTGCTACTGGACTCTTGCCCTTTTTGACATATCCAAACCGTATTGCTCCTTCCCTTTAGGATAGGTTCTCCAACTATATCTGTTTACAGCTGCTGCATTCTATAACAAGTTTCATGTTTGAAATTTTTGTATATTGGAACGGAACTGATGAAGAAGAAAGAAACGATCGTCTTCCTACCTACTACTATTTATCTACATGTTTGCTGAGTTCATGTAACCAGCCTATAGAGTTTACCTTGGATCAGTGTACCCTTGTGGACTACTTGATTTTTTGTAAATAATTGTATATATTTGTTAGTCCTCTTTCACTTTGAAATACACTTAATACACTTTGATGTTTCATTAGTTTAGTCAGTATTTATTGTTGCCTTGAATTCCTGCACAGTACCTTGAGGTTGACAACTCTAGAAAGAGTAATTGGCTCAAGGTCACGTGTCCCATATGTGGTGGGTCAGCTGATATAGTCTGGGGCTTCTGTGCTTGGAACTAAATTCCCAGGCATCTGTAGGCCAAATTCAGGTTGGGACTTTATTGTGTGCTGAGAAGGTACTTATGCCCCACCCCCAACATTGTCCTGAGCAGAAATGGCCCCAGGGAATTGCTCTTTGCCCCATTGGGGAAATGTAGGGGAACTGTAGCTATCACTACTTGTAAAGTTCCTTTACAGAGCAAAAAGTGGGGCCACTTTCCTTGTGCACCACAGTTTCAATCCAGATCAGGCCTATAGACTCCTGGGAATTAAGTTCTGAACATGGGACTCCTATCTGATCACCTGAACCTGCAGTGGCTAGGGGTGTGGTGGTGAAATACCTGTAAAATTTGGATTTGGATCTAATGGAACTGAATTTTTTCAGGAATCCTGGATATTTCTGAACCACCATATTGGAAAATCTAGGATTCCCAAAAAAAATCATGCCCATAAGACCTGAATTTGAATTTTATACCTCCCATCTCTACCCTCCCCCCCTTCCTCTACCCTCCCCCCTACCTGAACTTCAGTGGTGGGGATGGCTGCCTCCAAGACCCACATGGAACCCGGAGGCTATGGCGGTGGAGTTCTGCGCAGAGCTGCGAGCCCAGCTTGGCTGGGCTGAACTGGGCTTGCAGTTCTACCTCACCGTGGCCTCTTAGTCCCACATGGAACCTGGAGGCCATGGCAATGGAACTGTCTCTCCCCAGTCTAACATGCTAATGACTACACCATATTAATAGGGTTGCCAGGTTCCTCTTCACCACCGGCAGGAGATTTTGGGGGCAGAACATGAGGAGGGTGGGGTTTGGGGAGGGGAGGGATTTCAATGCCATAGAGTCCAATTGCCAAAGCTGCCATTTTCTCCAGGGGGAACTGATCTCTATCGGCTGGAGATCAGTTGTAATAGCAGATCTCCAGCTAGTACCTGGAGAATGGCAACCCTACATATTAGAGAGAGAGAGAGCACTGAGGCCATACTAGACATACACAGTGGCAACCTGAGAGCTTCAGTGCCTGTATACATGGCTTTGGGGAAGGACATACTTTGTACGTGATTTTCAGAAATGTGAAGGATGCCAAATCACAGTTGACAGACACACTCCACTCACTGTGTAATGCACCTTTTATGCTCAAGTGGTCATAGCCTCAGCCCTCAACAACGAGAGCAAAAAGATTATGCTTTGGAAATCATAAGGATGTTCTTTTTACTTGTTAAGCCATCGAGGTTTAAGAAAAGGGATTGTTTAACTCATAAGTGTGGCCACTTCGGAAAAGCTGCTGAATTTTCGTTTTGTTTCCTTTGTCATCTGCAGTCGGCTACATGTAACTGGTGGTTCTGTGGTCTTTCCTCCTGACTTTTGGGGATGCTGAAATTGGCCATAGACAACTGGGGGGAGGGAGTTGCTCAATCCTTTCCCTTCATATCATTTTTCTTCTAAAAATTTCTACCCCCTCCCACCTCCTTGTTGCTTTTTCTAGTTTTGGAAATCCTGATTATGATTGGCCAACTGTCATATTACCCATCTCCTTTATCCATCTCGAATCTGGAATATCTTCATTATGCTAGAAAAATTTACATTTTTCTCCAGCTGACCATTTCATAAATAGCCTTTGGTTTACGGCCTTCTCTGTTGTGGAACTCAGATCTCCTTTTTTACATGGACACCTGGCAACAACAGCCTCACTTTCTTTCTTTAATAGAAGTTTAGCAATTAAGCTTTCCTTACACACTTACTCTGAAGTAAGTCCTGTTACAGTCAGTGGAAATTATTTCCAAGGAAACATGCCTAAGATCGGCCTGTTGGAGGTGGTTTGTTGGCATCCCATTATCTGTGCCGTTTCCATGACGATCGTACACATTATGCCTCTCTGAACTGCTCATTTTGCACACACAAACACAGGCCCATGGTTGCATCCATTGGGGATAAAAACTGCCTTCTGGCTTGTTCTTTCTTTCCTTTCTTTCTTTCTAAATTCAAGCTTTGCAATTAAGATTGAATGATACATCTCAGCCAAAAGAGCTGCTATGCCCAAGTTCAGTTCAGACACAATTATCAAAGGCACCAGATGTTGAATTAACAAATATAATGATTCTGAAAAATCAACAGCAACTCATGGGTCTGAACGGGTGTGGGACGGAGATGGCAAGAGAGTTGAATTCCTGGTGCCAGCACAGTTGGCACAGTGGTTCTCGAGCTGTACAGGGGGATCTGGCATTCCTTCAAGATCATATTGGTTTTGTCTGCCCTTCTACCACATCTCTGAAGTAAAGTCTAGCCAACAAAGCTGCAAACATAAAAAACAATATAGCAGTCAATCGACAAGATAAAAACCACACAATCGTGTTGTTTGGATATTTATGCCCTGTTTTTCTATCCAATGGAGATGCAAATCGGTTTACAATATTGATCTTCCTTTTTTTGTTGTTTTTATCCTTACAACAACCCTGTGAGGTGGCTGAGAAAGAGAGAGAGTGATGGGCCACAGATGACCCAATGAGCTCCCATGGTAGAATGGGGTGGTTCTTCCTTACTATGGTGCTTGGTTAGGGTTGCCAGCCTTCATGTGGTATATATCAAAAGGCAGATTGAAGGCTCAATATTAAGTATGCAACAAATTCAGTATTTATTCCTAAACCATTAACATTATATGTCAATGATTTAGGAATAAGTATTGAATTGGTTGCATACTTAATATTGAGCCTTTGTGTTGCCTTTTGATTATAACCTCCAGGTGGTGGCTGGAGATCTCCCGCTATTACAACTGATCTCCAGGTGACAGAGATCACTTCCCCTGGAGAAAATGGCCACCTTGGCAATTGGATTGAATGGCATTGAAGTCCCTCCCCTCTCCAAACCCCGCCCTCCTCAGGCTGCACCCCCAAAAGCTCCAGGTATTTCCCAGCCTGGAGCTGGCAACCCTGTGCTTGGTTACAGTGTGGGGTTTGAAGAAAGAATGGTAATGTTCCCCTCACAGCTATGAACAGTCCACTATGAATGGTACCACATGAATGGTTAATTCACCTGCAGGACTGGGGGTCTGAAATGCATGCTGGGCAGGATGTTTGTGAGAACCCACAGTTTAACCACTTATGACTGCAAGCTTCCTTTCATGGCCTGCATTACATGAGGAGGGGGGCATATCAGCCCACCCGGTGAGGATGGAGGGGGGAAAACAATGGTCTTAGGATGGAGGCCTAAGCAGATAGAAAGGGGTTGATTTTTGAAAGCCTTGTATCAAAATTAATCGACTGACCAGAGGAGAGAATAAATTCTACAGTGAAAAATTCCTGGAGGCGTTAAGTTCTAATGCAATCGTTCCCTGTGCTGTTAACCAGTAGATTGATGACTAAGTGATGCAGCTAAGAAACTAACACAGTTCACCCATATGTTTTATTTATTATTTGTTTATTTAAAATGAAGATGGTTTTCTGGTCGCTGGTTCCTCATCTCAGTGAGGTTATAGGAAAATGCACGATTTTAAACAAAGGTTGCACTGGTTAACAGGCCTATTCCAGAACCAAAAGTTGCATAGTCTCTTTTATAAGGACCGACCTAAATATCATACAACAGTGTGCCAGCTTTCAAAGTTGCTAGAACTCTTCACCTGGCATGGGGGAGGGAGAAAACATGAATTTTGTTTCAGGACACAGGGGTTTCAGGGTTGGATTCCACATATACTTTCTGCTAGCAGAGGGGCTTTTTTCAGACTTCTCCTAAGATGCCGCCGAGATTTTTGCATCAAGGAAAGGCTCCTTCTGCTAGAACACTGGTTCCCAAACGGGGGTCCGTGGACCCCCAGGGGTCCACGAGAACTAAATTAAGGTCCGCAAAACAAAATTATAAACCCATAATAAATTAATATTTTCAATTAAAAGTTCTCTATTATAAAAGTATATATTCAAATATTATTCTAAGTTTAATGTTAAACTAACAGTTATGATTAAAGTTTATTTTCAAATTCTCAGAATTTTTAGTTTGAACCTTGGGGTCCCTGCACCGAACAAAAAAGTCCTAGTGGTCCCTGGTCAAAAAAAGGTTGGGAACCACTGTGCTAGAGGAAAAGCTCTCTGATAGCAGAACTTACTTTACTTTTTATTGCATTGACTCAAATTGATAGCAAACAACAAACACAGAATCATAAAATCACAGCACAGACAGTTACGTTGCCAGTTATAGTATAAAATTCACAACCATAATAACAGATTGATTTCATAATATCTTCCATATAAATAAAATACATCATAACAAAACTTACGGTACTTATCATAATAAAACTATTCATCAGTCAGACTCACATCAAGAGGTCTTAACTGTATCTTAGTCTTAGCAACCATAGCAATAAACTTTGCCATTTGCAACATTATCCATTTATTTCTCTCTGCCAATAGCATTATAAGTTTATTCAAATCTGATCTCCCTGACAATTGTAATAAGATATTTCCAAGACATCTTTCCTGATCCACTATAAACCTTGGGAGCCAAAAATGTTCTGCATGATCCAACCAAAAAGTCTGTCATATTAAACTCTACTTTCAGGAAATTATAAATAGCTCAGAAGGCTAGATGCTAAGGCTACTTCCACAAAAAGATAATTCTTTGTGTAGCTGTTATTGCTATTGCAAATACAGAGGCATTCATGATGGCAATGGAGAATCCACATAGCGGTTTTCCTCATACTTTCCTTGCATCAGCTCCCTTCCCCCAGCCATCACTCTTTCCACTTCTACTGGAGGGCTTTTTAAAACCAGGAATTGCTAGATCCCAATAGAATCACAACATAATGATCTATTGCAAAAAATGTACTAAATCTTAGCTTTCATTTTTTTAAAGGAAGTCTCCAAGCCTTTTCTTTGTGGCATTATAAGGGAAGATGTGCAGCCTGCACCTTTCTCTTTATAATTCTGCAATGAAAAGGATTAGAGACTCCCCCCCCCCTTTTTTTAAGTGAAAGTTGGGAACTAGTAAATTGTGGCAATTGATTGTTGTAACATCATAATGCTGTAGGGATTTAGTAATCTGAGAACAGGCCCCCAAGCCACGTCAGAGTATTTGAATGGCTTGGCAGCACATCAGTCATTTCTAATGACAGAGCAGACGTTCACCCCCCCCCCCAAATGGTTATGTGGCTCTGCCTGTTGAAATTATGTAAGTACTTAATGCATATATATCCATGCTTTTCTCCAGCAATCTCATGATAGCATCTGTGGGGTATCTAGGTGTTAACTAAAGTCATACCTGCTTCAGTAAATTTTCTGCCTTTGGCTGAAATCAAAGGGAGTTCAGCAAAAGCAGGCTTGAACACTTTGCCCTCGGTTTAGTAAGCTTCCTCGTGCTTCTGAAGTTGGTTCAATCCACTTTTAAGTAGTTTCCTTTTAAAAAATATATACCCAGGCTGTTCGATGTCTCTTTCTATAAGGGTGCCCTCTTGTGTAAAAATTGTAAAAAAGAAAAGTCATGAACAGATTTTGGCAGGGTTATATGTCGCTTCATAGGAAAGCACTCAATCCACATGCAAAGGTCCAGGTTATTGTTTCCACAGGCATGTGAAATGTAACTTTCTCGCCTGCTGCAGCCCGAACATACCCCTTCTCAAATCCTGTTCCTAGAGAACAGGGCGCTCCAGAACAGGGTTTCAAGTGATGATTGGGGCTGCTGCAGGCGGGTGGGAAATTTTCGCTGCGGGAAGAAAACCTGCCCCAGCAGAAACTCTAGGTTGGATCCAAGCCTCAGAATAATTGGTTTTCTCTTCAAACAGATATAAGTTACACTTCCATCACTCTCCCAGAGTTAAGATAAAATAGAGATGATCATCATGGTGACCGTAAGGTTACGAGGTGGCAGTCGGCTTGCTAGTGCTGTTCGGTCCCAGACTGTGTAGCCCTGGCAGCCGTGCCCGCGTGGCCTGTGCCTTGGCTCGGTTTGCTTTTGGTCACCAGCAGCTCTCCAGGGCAGCAGCCTGCTGGGAACTTCCCCAGTCAAAGGACCTATCTGCCCCCACTGAGACATTGTCTGAATTTGTGCCAGATGGCTTGTGTTCGCTCGGCTGTTGTAAACATCTGCTTTCTTTCTGTTTTAGAAATTGTCCGTGCAATGACGCACGTGATAAACCAGGGCATGGCGATGTATTGGGGAACCTCCCGATGGAGCGCCATGGAGATCATGGTAAGAGAGCTTCTCATAACGGGACAGTCGAGGTTAAGCTACCAATATAGACAGGCCATTTTTCTCACTAGTTTATAGACTGTGTACGTTCTGGGCTAAAAACAAATCCCAGTTCCTTACCAAGGTAATCCACATTCTGCTCCAACTGATGCCAAATTCCTTGACTTCTATAAACCATACAAATGAATAGAATCGGAGAATCATGTAGCTGGAAGGGGCCACAAAGGCCATCTAGTCCAATGCCCTGCTTGATGCAGGATCAGCCTAGAGCATCCCTAACAAGTGCTTGTCCAGCCTCTGCTTAAAGACTGCCAGTGAGGGAGAGCTCACCACCTCCCTAAGTAGCTGATTCCACTGTCGAACAGCTCTTACTGTAAAAATATTTTCCTCAGATCCAGCCGGTACCTTTCTGCCAGCAAATAAAAACCCATTATTGTGAGTCCTATCCTCTGCTGCCAACAGGAACAGCTCCCTGCCCTCCTCTAAGTGACAGCCCTTCAAATACTTAAAGAGAGCAATCATGTCCCCCCTCAACCTCCTCTTTTCCAGACTAAACATTCCCAACTCCCTCAGCCTTTCCTCATAGGGCTTGGTATCTTGCATACATTAAGCTGAAGCATACATTATGCTTTTCTTCTTGTGGGGAGAGGCGTAAGAAGCTTAACCTTCCACTCAATGGAAATCTCCTCAGACTTCCATGTCACTATCAATTACTGAGATTTCGTTAGTCATTGTCAATACACTTTCAGCTCTGGGTTTGCAGTCTTGAGGACGAGAGATCTGAGGGAATATGAACGGTTATATGACTGAGCTATCAGGATATTGAATGTTGTGCTCAGTACTGGCTGCAGGGTGAGATCATAGATTAGTGTAATGCATTCAGCCCAGCTTTGCCGGTTCTCTGACCTCAGGAGCAAGGAGCCCTAAATTTCTTCTGGGCTAATTGAGACAATCTGGAGATAGACTTTGTCACTACAGGGGTGGTTTTGCAGTGGTACTCGGAGAGCAGCATACTCTCCTTCCGTTGTCTTCAGCATGCCAAAAAGTTAAGTCAAAGACCAGAAAGATTTCTCCACTGAGACTTGTGAATTGCTGGCTCCATGCATTATATTCCAAAGGGACAGCCATGTTAGTCTCTTGCAGCGAAATTGCACAGGAGTCAAGTGGCACCTTAAAGGCTCACAACATTTATTTCACCATAAGCTGTTGTGAGTTTGAGCTCACTTCTTCAGATACAATGTAATACATACATTATACCGTTGTTACTAGTAGAGGCAAGCACCATTCTTTTCTTTTTTTTCTGGATCACCTCCTGAAATATCTTCCTTGATGATGTTGCCACAAACAGGATCTCAGGGGGGTTATAATGCCATATAGTTCACCCTCCAAAGCAGCCATTTTCTGCATGGAAACTGATCTCGGTGTCTGTAGATCAGTTGTAATCCTGGGAGATCTCCAGGGCCCACCTGGAGGTGGAGAATCCTATCTATGGACAGTTTTCTACACTATGTAATAAATAATGAAATGAGCTTCCGTACTGGGTATGCAGCCCCAAAGGCATAGGATTAAACCAATTGGAGATATTTGGTTAATATAGTAGAGTTCAACCAGCCATAGAAGTGTGATATTGCTTGCAGTAAAATAAAACTCCCAAGAAGTATATTGCAAAAGTAAAAGTTACGTTTATCCAAGTAGATTCAGTTCACATTCAGGTTGAATGGAGAGAGAGAAGCCTAATCTGAAGAAAGAAAGAGAGAAACCTAATCAAAAGAATACTATCCCTATCACAAGTGGCCAGATAATCCGGCATCATGTATGTGGGAGTATGAGGGCCTTGTTTCTACAGGAGAGACTCTGTGAAGAGCCATGTGAAGAATGGTATAGAACAAAGGGCACAGGTCAAGAAGAGGGGTCAGAGAGCAGCTCCCAGGTTAAGAACAAAGAGAGGCATCTCATTCAAGGAGGTAATACTTATATACACTTAGCATAATCTAGCACCCCTCAATGTCCAGGCATGCTGAGTCTCTTAACGCCAACAAAACCAGTTTAGAATCCCTATAAATGGACTTTAATGATGTCTGAAGCCAGGAAGTCTTCAAGCCTATTATGTATCCAAGGAAAGGAGGAGGAAGGGAAGGAGTATACCTGTGCAGAAGCTTGACACCAAACCAGGATCCTGTCCATCATGAACAAATTTCACTCTTTATTACCTTTGCAAAATCTGGGGGGGGGGGGGGGCATCCACTACAGATATTGACTAGTTTAGCATAACTAATGATTAGTCTCTGTGTTTTTCTAGATTGGGTTTAAATTTTACATAATTACTCTGTATTTCCTGCATTTCGTGGTCATTTGAATCTGCTGTTTGTTAAGGGGTTTGTTCATGCAACTGTATAAAATGAAGCTTTCAGAAGTACTGGTGGTTTCTTTTTCAAATATTAACATCTGTCCAATTCATTGGGATCACTCTTTTAGGCAAGCACTGTTTTTAATAATCAATTTATCAATAATAATAACACCAAATTTGTCCATTGACTGAAGACAGAGAAGGCCTGGTTTCATGTGATTAGATGTCCCAGGAGAGTTCACAGCTAACGTGCTTTCCTTTTGCTACTGACTTTCAACAGGAAGCTTATTCGGTAGCAAGACAGTTTAATATGATCCCACCAGTGTGCGAACAAGCAGAATACCACCTGTTCCAAAGAGAAAAAGTGGAGGTCCAGTTGCCGGAATTATATCACAAGATAGGTAATGCCTGCACTGTTAATATTCATAAGAGAATGTGAAAGAACTCATTTTAATACAAAGAGTGTGTATACTCTGAATTTTTTAATAGTCCCTGCTGATCAGTAATTATCAAGGGTT
Organism: Euleptes europaea; assembly: GCF_029931775.1. Lineage (NCBI taxonomy): Eukaryota > Metazoa > Chordata > Lepidosauria > Squamata > Sphaerodactylidae > Euleptes > Euleptes europaea. The sequence continues at coordinate 27,621,024 of NC_079316.1, read as the reverse complement.
CAAATAGTCCTTGGTCCAGAGCAGTTTTCCTTATGCAAGGTAACAGGACTATACCTCTTCCAGGATGGCACAATGACTGTTTCCATTGATTTATTATTATTGTAGTTGTTGTTGTTGTTTTATATAGCACCATGATTGCATATGGAAAGACCAGCATGGTCCTTTTTCCAATCCATGGCAAGGTCCTCGTAATTCTAGTGTGGCTTCTTTAAGGCATGAGAGGCAGCATATGTGTTAACGTCCATGCACTAAAAAGTGTAGGTAAAAGGTAAAGGTCCCCTGTGCAAGCACCGGGTCATTTCTGACGGGTGACGTCACATCCCGACATTTTCTAGGCAGACTTTGTTTATGGGGTGGTTTGCCAGTGCCTTCCCCAGTCATCTTCCCTTTAGCCCCAGAAAGCTGGGTACTCATTTTATCGACCTCGGAAAGATGGAAGGCTGAGTCAACCTTGAGCTGGCTACCTGAAACCAACTTCTGTTAGGATCAAACTCAGGTCGTGAGCAGAGCTTAGACTGCAGTACTGCAGCTTACCACTCTGCACCATGTGTAACTCATAGTTAAATTGCAGAACTCCCTGCCCCAGGATGTGGTGATGGCTGCCAACTTGGAAGGCTTTAAGAGGGGAGTGGACATGTTCGTGGAGGAGAGGGCTATTCATAGCTACTAGTAAAAATAAATACTAGTCATGGATACTATTCTCTCCAGGATCAGAGGAGCATGCCAAATATATTTGGTGCTGTGGAACACAGGCAGGATGGTGCTGCTGCAGATGTCTTGTTTGTGGGCTTCCTAGAGGCACCTGGTTGGCCACTGTGTGAACAGACTGCTGGACTTGATGGGCCTTGGTCTGATCCAGCATGGCCTCTCTTATTTTCTTATGCCTACTACCACAGTTGCTTTTTTTTTTTGCTCTGTCACTGTTGGCAAAGCAATCCCCTCTCCACTGCCATGCCATGCACTGCCTCCCACTGTATTCTGAGCTACGGAGCATTTTTGAAGGACCCCTGAACAAGAAGGTCATTTTATACCTACTTAAAGATCATTATGCTACCACTGAAATCTCTCTCCTTGGTGTACCTGTTATGATAGTTAATCTAACCCTGTGTGAGAGTCGTTGTATTTATTTCACCTGTACTTTCAAGCTCCTCCCATTTTCCTGACTCATGTACTTACAGTCTAAAAGCATGTTAAAACAACTAATTTTATTATTAGCAACTTAACACAGGCCACTGAAAGCCCAAGTATAAATATCTTGCAATGCTGTTGAAAGAGGCTCAGGCTGGGACTTCAGTGTATCTCCACAAAGAGGAAGTTTCCTATCTGTAGGATAGCCACTGAGGATGCCCTTGCGACTTGATCCCAATAGGAGCCATTCATAATGAAGACAATATGCCTGATGTTGTTGTTAATGTGTGTCTTTAATGACTGTCATCAATATGCTTTACGAAGTGCAAGAAATGGCATTCCTCCCCGCTTTTTTGGACTAAAGCAATGTTGATGTTTTAAAAACAAAGTATTCCTACCATTAGGGTGTGATTGATTAGAATAATTATTCACAGTACCTTCCGCTTGTTTATGGAATGGGTTGGATCCTGTGGGTCCGTTCTGCTGACAGCATGCTTTCCTCCAACCCACATTCCTCCCGGTTTGTTCGCCCTCCTGGGCAACAGTGTAGGACAAGATGCTGGACTAGATGGGCCAGTGGTCTGATCCAGCAGGGCTCCTCTTATGTTCTCATGTCCCTCGATGCAAGAAGTTCTTCCAGTAGTGGAAAAGCCTCTTGCACCAGAGGAAAGCACCACTGTTAGTGGAACAGATCTCCACAATTCATCCCATTATATAAAGCAAGTGTGTGTGAGTGTAGGCATGCACATGTAAGTAAATGCGATAAATGACATTTATGATATGTCAGTTTATCACTGCGTTACCACCTTGTCTTGTCTGTTGTTCTGTAGGAGTTGGAGCGATGACATGGTCTCCGCTTGCTTGTGGGATCATCTCAGGGAAATATGCCAATGGGATTCCTGAAACTTCAAGGGCTTCACTAAAGGTATTTTGCTTCTGTTCAAGAGAAAAAAAGAGTCTGACCTTTCCTCAGTAGAAGGAAAAGGCGGCGTCTTGAAAGAAAGCAATAAGCAGAGTCCATGTACCAAAGGTCTCATGAGACACATGAATAAAAAACTAGCTGTGTTGTTTTGGGCAGGGGAATATTTATCCCAAGCAGGCTGAGTAATTGCAGGCTTAGTCCCCAGTATGGCTAAACAGAAAAGGGGCAGATGCCTCTCGCTCATGAACAGGAAAGAGTCTGAACTGGAAAGGGGTCAGGAACCTATATCCCATGAAGAATGTTTGGGGTGCTTTGCCCCAGAACAGCTTATAAGCAAACTGTGGTCAGGGAATGATTTTCATTACAGGCTTTTCTTAAGTACTCCTGACTGATGCTTTTCAGATCCCCCCCACCCCCAAGGCAGAAGTAGCATTGTTTAGAAATGACTGGGTGAATGAATTTGCTTTCAGTGCAGTGTGTGGGCGGGGGACACTTTTAGGTAATAGATTTACAATGTATTGCAGGTTGCTGGGTTAAAAACAAACGAACATTCAGATTTACTTGTACCTGAGAATCCATTTGCCGTATGGTAAAATTACTCTTCTTTATGGGATAAGGTTACCGGGAAGAAAAAAAAAACCATTTGGGATTACTTGGGAGAATCAGACTTTATATCTTAAAGTAGTTCATATGTGCAGTGAACACTAGCCAGAAAGCTAAGGGCTCAGATATTTTAAAGTAACACCTTTTACAACAAAGAGGACAAAATGAATGGGCTTTTGCATATCAAATTAAAAGGAAAGCGTTTCTTGATTGCAGGGCTTGGCGTTAACATCCAAAACCCTGTTGATGCTGCCAGGCGGCTCTTGGGCAACCGCTGAGATGATCCTAATAAAAATCTAAATGTGTCTTTTGCAATGGAAAATAAAGCAATAACTTTACCTGGTTGGCCACTGTGTGAACAGACTGCTGGATTTGATGGGACCAGGTCTGATCCAGCATGGCCTCTGTTATGTTCTTACCTGAATTTTTTTGTGCATCTGGGTAAAACAGAGGTAGATTTTCTGCCTTCATTATATATTCTGTTGGAACAGCCTATTGTTCCGTTACTTGATCCTTTCTCCCCGCCCCCCCCAAAAAATCCTCATTTCTTCTTGCTCCCTGTTGATTGGATTTAAGGTGTTAGGGCTAGATAAGAATATATGACGGGGCTTTCTCAAATGAAGAAGCAGAGGAAGGCTGTGGGAATGTTTTAGCATCCAGTAATTATGCAGTAGCACCTCGTTGCACGAGATCTGGATGCAATTAGACACTTGGTCAGCAGAAGGCCGCTACATAATTGATTACTATCCAGGATAGTATGTGGCCACATTGTTTCTCAAGGTAATTGGGTCACATTTTCAATTTGCTGTACTGTTTCTGAGAATCTTACAGAAAGGTCTATAAAGTGTCTATAATTTCAGTTGAGATACCATAGGCTTAAGTTGTTTTGAGTTAATAAAGGAACGGCCAGTTAACTCAGCCACACACCTTTTATGGCTGTTTCCCTCGTCGTCATCCCTCCGATGACTCGGGTATTTGTTTTGATTATGCATGCCGTTTCCAACTGTCAGAGGTTGCCTTGTTCTCCCCCTCTGCTTCCCCATGTTTTGCCTACATTTTCAAATTCGAGATAAAACAAGTCCTTGAAAAAGCGGGCAAAATGCAGGGAAACACAGGGGGAAGAAGAGTTGGTTTTTATATGCTGACTTTCTCTCTCTTTTTAAAGGAGAATCAAACTGGCTTACAATCACCTTCCCTTCCTCTCCCCACAACAGACACCCTGTAAGGTAGGTGGGGCTGAGAGAGCTCTTAAGAGAGCTGTGACTCACCCAAGGTCACCCAGCTGGCTTCATGTGTAGGAGTGGGGAAACCAACCCAGTTCACCAGATTAGAGTCCGCTGCTCATGTGGAGAAGCGGGGAATCAAACCCGCTTATCCAGATTAGAGTCCACCCCTCTTAACCATTACACCACCCTGGGGTATAAAAACCAACTCTTCTTCTTCCTCTGTTTTACCCTCGCAACAACATCCCTGGTGAAGTAGTTAGGTTGAGAGAGAGTGACCAGGCCAAGATCACCTAGCAAGCTGCCATGGCAGGGTGGGGATTTGAATTTGGGTCTTTCTAATCCTCGCTTGGCACTCCAACCACTGCACCACACTGGTTTTAAAGGGTAACAGTTGCCCCTCACCAGCCTGTAGCTTGCTTTAAAGCTCCTTTTGTTGCCTCTTTAATTGAATCAAGCTGACACACCATCCGCAAATGGTATCCAGAGTTGCTGTTAGGCATTTTTAAGAGACTCTTAACAAGGTCATATTGACACATGCAGGCCAGACATTTTTATTGCCTTCTGCTATAGCCTGTTTAGTATTGCTTGATGTCTGTAACACACTGTTAGAGCTGTGTATCCACACTCGTCCACCGCAACATTTTGAAGAATGGCAGAAGTCTAAATCATCGGGGCTATGCCTGAAAGCTGTCGCCAGCACTCTCAACCATTTTTTCAAACCTTAAGAAAAAAGAATTTATCCAGTGCAAAAGAGCCAACGGTTTTGTTTCTTCAGTCAAACTCAAGTATGTGAGCTAAACAAATTAGCTACATTCCAGCAAAGAGCTGGATCTGTCAGTGGAATTATGTACCACTAGCTCTGTGCCAGAATTTGCCCCGCTGATGGCGAACTGTTTAGTCCACCACTTTAATAACAAAACCCCCACTTCCCTTCTTATCCCGAGCCTATCAGTAGGCTGTAAACTGGGGCCATTTATGCAGGGCTGTTTGCCCGCAGTCACCCCCGTTGACTGCTCCGGTGCTTTGTTTTGATTATGCATGCCTTTCCCAACAGTCAGCAGTTGCCTCGCTCTCCCTGCACGTTTCTGCGCGGTTTGCCTGCATTTTCCAGATTCCAAAAAACACAGGCAAAATGCATGGGGACAGTGAGGCGACTTCTGATAGTTGGGAAAGGCATGCATAATCAAAACAAAGCACCAGAACAGTCAGCAGGGGTGACCACGGGGAAACAGCCCTGCATAAATGGCCTGGGTAGCAAAGAATTAGTTTGCTCAGTGAGGCTCTTAATATAGTCTTATTAAGCAAATACTTGACTGAGAAGATGCTTTTCTGAGCTGGTTTGTGTCACGCCTGCCACAGGCATCATCCTCTCTGTAGTCATTTTCCACTACAGTACAACTTATCACATGAGACAGGTTGATCATGCGATCTGTGTTGCTTCTCCCACCAAGGCATCCCTTTGTCCCATTGCCATGGGTCATGACCGGCTGGGGGGGGGGTTGGGGGATGGGGAGGGAATGTACATGCACAGAATATAAAGTTCTCCCACTTTCCTCTCTGTTCCAACAGCCCCTTCCAAGCCTCTGAAAGGCCATTCCCAGAGTCACAGGAACTGCATGTAGAAACATCTGTGGGGGGTCAGGGGGCTAGGGTAGGGAGGAACATGGGGTGAAGTTGATCCTCCTCCCTCCTCTGCAAGCGCTGTGGTTTGTTCCTCTTGCCCCTCTTCACTCCAGTTCCCCAACCAACACAGCTGTTCTTCCGCATGGGTCCCAGTACCCCAGTAATGATCTTACTGAGTGATTGGAAAGGGTTACAGAAATGAGGGAAACGGAGGAAAATTCAGTGTGCCTTCCATGCATGGATGGTTGGATATGAATCGATGTCCCCAACTTGTCTCAGCAAATTGTGGTAAATGATGTGGCTGGTGGGAAATTTGACACAGCAAATATTGATTCCTGTGGCAAGCAGAACCCAACGCCCTGCTAACACTCTGAAAGCACAAGGAGGCAAGAGTTTAGGGCTATAATTTGGGAATAATTTAAATGATAATGCTCTAGGCTTTTGTGCTAATTTTAACATTCCATTGTGTCTGATTGCCAGTGCTATCAGTGGCTAAAGGAGAAGATTGTGAGCGAAGAAGGAAGGAAACAACAAACAAAGCTGAAAGATCTCTTCCCGATTGCTGAACGACTGGGATGCACACTACCTCAGCTCGCAGTGGGTGAGGAATTCTGGAAAATCGTATATTTCTCCATTACCTGAGGGGTGAGGGGTCCGGAGACCAAGTCTTATGAGGAAAGGTTGAAGGAGCTGGGTATGTTAAGCCTGAAGAGGAGAAGACTGAGAGGGGATATGATAACCTTCTTCAAGTACTTGAAGGGCTGTCATATAGAGGATGGTGGGGAGTTGTTTTCTGTTGCCCCAGAAGGTTGGACCAGAACCAACGGGTTGAAATTAAATCAAAAAGAGTTTCCGTCTAGACATGAGGAAGAATTTTCTAACTCTAGGTTGGGAAATATCTGGAAATTTTGAGGGTAGAGCCTGAGGAGGGTGGTGTTTGGGGAGGGGTGGTACTTCAGTGCCATAGATTCCACCTTCCAAAGTGGCTATTTTCTCCAGGTGAATTGATCTCTGTTGCCTGGAGATCAGTTGTAATTGCGGGAGATCTCCAGCCACCACTTGGAGGTTGGCAACCCTAGGTATGAACCTAGTACTTTCAGGCCAGTAGCTGCTCATTGATTCTTGGTATAATAGTTTTGAGATTCAGTGGTGGTGTGCTTACATAGAACACCAGTGGCGACACAAGGAAAATCTTCAGATAACACTGAGTTATATCACAACCACTTTTCTTCCATTTCTTCCACTGATTGAAGCATAACTCAAACAATACATTCCCTCGGGAAAACACAGCATATGCCAAAGGGGACCTCCAAAGTGACAGCACACAGTGTCGCTTTCCACTTTTGGGAACTGTGACTTCATTTAAGCGACCATCTAGGTGAAGGCATCTCATCATCAGTGTAACAGAGGTATGAAAAATAAGAGCCCCGGACATTCTGAAAAATCGGACAATTGGCCCTGCTGCTTTATGGAGAACCTTGCTCTGAAAAGAATACACGATGCAGCTATAAATAGAGTTGCCCTGAAGTATTTTGAGCCTGAACAAAAAAACATTAAAGGCTCCCACTGTAACCTCTGTGGCGCTTTCTCAACTGTATTGGATTTTATTCCTTGGCCCGTTTGCCTGCATGCTTTGGAATCACATGAACACATGAAGCTGCCTTATATTGAATCAGATGCGTGGTCCATCAAAGTCAGTATTGTCTACTCAGACCGGCAGCGGCTCTCCAGGGTCTCAGGAAGAGTTTTTTTTCACATACCCTACCTGCCTAGTCCCTTTAACTGGAGATGCCGGGGATTGAACCTGGGACCTTCTGCATGCCAAGCAGAGGCTCTGCCACTGAGCCACAGCCCCTAATCTTAGATATGGAGCAGAAGCTGGCACCCGTGGGGCAGATCTGGCCCTCTGTTGGGGTGGCATCATCCGTCGCAACTGAAAACAAAAGAGATATGGATGAGAAGGCCATCATGGAAGGCCCTTGGGCCACCGTCCCAGACTCCCCTTCTCAAAGTAATTCCTGGCCGGCAACCTAGTAATAACAGCCTCTGAATGGATTTCAGGTTCTGAATTGTTATCTCACTACCGATTCTAACTTTCTGACCCCAAGCGTTTCCCCTCTACTCTAGTCAAGCTGAACTCAGTATACAATGTACCTCTTTATCCTTTACAAGCCATCTTTGCAACACTCCTCCCACCTCCTGGCTAGGATGACAGGATTCAGATCTCCACCTGTCCTACTGTGTCTGCAAAGGGAGCTTTGACTTTCGAACGTTTACAGCCTGAAACTCTTCCTGGTCTCTAAGGTGCTACTGGACTCGAATCTAACTGTTCCACAGCAGCATGGTTACGCTCTGAAACCATGCAGAAGACTGTTTGCTCTGGGATTTTTACATGCTGTTGATCTGCGTGCTCTCTGTGTGTGTGTTTGCTGTCAAGTCACAGCTGACTTATGATGATCCCTCGAAGTTTTCAAGGCAAAAGACGTTTAGGGGTGGTTTGCCATTGCCTGCCTCTGCATGCTCTACCCCTATTTATTTATTTAGATAACTACACCCTACTTTTCCCCCAATGGGGACCCAAAGTGGCTTACAATATCATTCTCCCCTCCATTTTATCCTCACAACAACCCTGTGAGGTAGGTTAGCCTTTGAGAGTGGCTCAGGCTAACCAAGCAAGTTTCCACGGCAGAGCTTTTATGAAGCTGCTTTTTAATGAATCAGAACCTTGGTCCATCAAAGTCAGTATTGTCTTTTCAGACTGGCAGCGACTCTCCAGGGTCTCAGACAGAGGTCTTTCACACCAAATACTTGCCTAGTCCCTTTAACTGGAGATGCCGGGGACTGAACCTGGGACCTTCTGCATGCCAAGCAGATGCTCTACCACTGAGCCACAGCCCCTCCCTAACCTGGGTCTCCTAGATCCTAGTCCACCATGCTGGCTTTCTCTGCCTTATCTATTTCTATCCCATTGCTGCTGCAGCAAAAAAAAAAAAAAAAGTGACTTTCCTAAAGTGTTGGAACCACAAAGCAAATAATTCTATGCATTTATATCTAATGTTTTCAAACCACCACGCTGAATACTATCTATCTATCTATCTATCTATCTATCTATCTATCTATCTATCTATCTATCTATCTATCTATCTATCTATCTATCTATATAAAAACTAATGACTACTTCAGCTTTATGCATAAACAATATCCATTTTTATGGACAACAGCAACAAATTTGATGATTACTGTGAAATAATCATGAACCGTATTTTTTTTTTATGAAGTCTTCCACCTGTAACAGAGTTGCTTCCTAACAGCTGTGCCTTGATTGGCTCAGGCTGTTCCAATATAGCTAACACAGCACAGAAATTCAAGAGAGGCCATTCATCATTTTAAACTGTGCCATCTTCTCCTTGCGGTGCTGAAGACACCATTTAAATATTGCATGCAGATGACAGAACGAGAGATAAATGATCCCATACAGTTCAAAGAACCTTTGGGACATTACTCCTGGCCCTGACAGGTAGTTTTTTGTAAATAACAACAACAACAACCCACAAATGCAGCATGCAAGAACATACATAAGAAATCAGATTATGCAGGCCAGGGAGCCTATTTATCGGTTTTGCAAACCATTGAAGAGAGAAATTTAACCTAATCTGCAATCCAGGGAAAAAATTGAACTTGATGATGGAGAAAGTTTCACAGATAGTGCCAGTCTCGGAAACAAACTGCAGAGAAGAGGTGTTAATTTACCTTTCTCACCTCCAGGGTCCCAGCTTGTGTTGCTGTTGTTGCAGTTGTTTAACTTGCTTAGATTCCTAACCAAGTCTTCCAAGGCTCAGAGCAGGTGACAACATTTCAAAGAAATAACACGGTTCACAAATAGAGGGTGAAGAACCCCAAGGCTGTTTTTTTTGCTGGCAGAGATCACTTCTAACAGCAGAAGGGTACTTTCTCGCTTCTCCTGTCCTGCTGCTTAGGATTGCTCTGTTAAACCCCTAGAGAAAGGCAGATCCTAAGGTGGGGATAGCTACTAAAAATGCCTCCCATATGAGACCTGACGATAGTAAGATCCCAAACCAAGGGGTCTGGAGACCAAGTCAAAGAATCATAGAATTGGAAGGGGCCATACAGGCCATCTAGTCCAACCCCCTGCTCAGTGCAGGATCAGCCTAGAGCATCTCTGACAAGTGTTTGTCCAGCCTCTGCTTAAAGACTGCCAGTGAGGGGGAGCTCACCACCTCCCTAGGTAGCTGATTCCACTGTCGAACAACTCTTACTGTAAAACAATTTTTTCCCTAATATCCAGCTGGTACCTTTCCGCCCGCAATTTAAATCTGTTATTGCGAGTCCTATCCTCTGCTGCCAACAGAAACAACTCCCTGTCTTCCTCTAAGTGATAACCCTTCAAATACTTAAAGAGAGAAATCATGTCCCCCCTCAACCTCCTCATCTCCAGTCTAAACATTCCCAACTCCCTCAGCCTTTCCTCATAGGGCTTGGTCTCCAGGCCCCTGATCATCCTCGTTCTCTCCTCTGCACCTGCTCCATTCTCTCCACGTCATATAGAAGAGCTGTTATATAGAGGATGGTGCTGAGTTTTTTTCTGTTGCCCCGTAAGGTTGACCAGAACCAACAGTTTGAAATTAAATCCAGCTAAACATTAGGAAGAATTTTCTGACAGTTAGAGCAGTTCCTCAGAGGAACAGGCTTCCTCGGGAGGTGGTGGACTCTCCTTCTTTGGAGGTTTTTAAGCAGAGGCTAGATGTCCATCTGTCAGCAATGCTGATTCTATGACCTTAGGCAGATCATGAGAGGGAAGGCAGGAAGATTTGCATCAGTGTTTGGCTCTCCTGGCCTTTTCTTGCATGCTCAGGGTTGTGCCAATCGCCACTTTGGGATAAGGAAGCAATTTTCCTGCAAGTCAGATTGGCCAGGGATCCTGGAGGATTTTTTTTTTTTTGCCATCTTCTGGGCATGGAGTAGGGGTCACTGGGGGTGTGGGGGGAGAGGTAGTTGTGAATTTCCTGCATTGTGCAGGGTGTTGGACTAGATGACCCTGGTGGTTCCTTCCCACTTTATCATTCTATGATTAGGAGACCATGCTCAAAAGATGGAAGATATGCAGTGGGACATAAGAAAATTAGAATATTTCTTCAATGCACATGGTGCAATTTAGACCCAAGCCACACCTGAGGCTACAGGGGGAGGGGCAATATGGGTTGGGATCACAGCACTAGGGAAAGCGGGTTAACTCTCCTCCTACACAGTTCCTGATGGAAAAGTCTCCCTTCCCTGGCTGTTTTAAGTAGGGGGACAAGAGAGGTGTCCACATTTCCCCTACTGAGGCTTAAAGGATGTGTATATTGGTCCTGCAGATTTTTTATTTTGGACATCATCACAGCAAAGCTGGAAGGCTTCAAATGGTTTTCATGTGTCCACAGTACTGATGCGTCCAGCTCCCTCCCTCCAGAACTGTCCATCACCAAGAATTCACCACTGGGGGCAACAGGACATTGAACTGTGTGTTTCTCTGATGTCCGGCAATGACCCTAACAGCAGTGCCCATTCTGTTTTTTCCCCAGCGTGGTGTCTACGCAATGAGGGCGTGAGTTCAGTTCTTTTAGGATCTTCCAACCCGGAGCAACTAATAGAGAACCTTGGTGCCATACAGGCAAGTACAAACCCACTCTGGATTGACTAACAGTCAGAGAATTAAGAAACCCTAGAGCAGTGATGGCGAACCTTTTAGAGACTGAGTGCCCAAACTGCAACCGAAAACCCACTTATTTATCGCCGAGTGCCAATGCGACAATTTAGCCTGAATACCACCCCCAGAGGGGGCCCAGAGGGAGAGGCTAGGTTTGCCAAGTTCCTCTTCGCCATGAGTGGGAGGTTTTTGGGGTGGCGCCTGAGGAGGGTGGGGTTTGGGGAAGGACTTCAGTGCCATAGAGTCCAATTGCAAAAGTGGCAATTTTTTCCAGGGGAACTGATCTCTATTGGTTGGAGATCACTTGTAATAGCAGGAGATCTCCAGCTAGTACCTGGAGATTGGCAACTAGTTCCTTAGTGTTTTCTCTCTACATATCAAGACAAATGGAAAGGTGTTTGGAGGATGGCTTGTGGGCACTTCAAAGGTGGAATAGGACTGCACACCTCTCTGCCCGCACAGACCCAGAAGGTGCCGGAGAAGCTACTGGAGGGAAAGAAAGAAGGAAGGAAGGAAGGAAAGAAGGGAGGGAGGAAGGGGAGAAAGAAAGAAAAAGAGAGAGAAAGGGAGAAAGAAATGGAGCGTGGGAGAGAAAGAAAAGTAGGGAAAGAAAAGGACAGAGGGAGACCATTTATGCATGGGAGTTTTTGCCTTGGATTTGCCGCTCTCCAGATGTACATTTTCCCCATCCGGATTCTCAAAACTCTGCACGGGGACTTACAGATGAGTTTTGAGAATTTGGATGGGGAAAATGTGCATCTACAGAGTGGCAAATCCAAGGCAAAACCTCCCATGCTTGAATGGCCAGAGACAGAAAAGCCTTCCTTTTCTCTCTCTCTCTCTCTCTCTCTCTCTTGCTCACACACACACACACACACACACACACACACAGCCCCCGCCTCCTCCCCCAGCAGAGAAGTGGGAAGCGCGCACACAGAACAGCCCGCAGCGCACAGGGCGCTGGGAGACCCTTCCCTTCTCGCAGAGGCTCGGGGTCCTGCCCCGCTCCTACACACCCATGGAGGGCTGGGGCAGGTCCTGGGTGAGGGAGAAGGAGCTGGGAGAGGAAGGGTGAAGGGGCAGGAGAGGCAGAGCAGCCCAAGGAAGGCCAACAATGCGGCGGTGTGGCTCAGGCCCACCAGCCAGCTGGGCGGCGCGCAGGAAGGCATGCAAGGAGAGAAGGGGGGAATGGACAAGGGCCCAGAAGCCTTCCACAATCAGGCACCAGCTGCGAAGGGGGAAGAAGGGAAGGGGGACAAGAAGGGGAAAAGAAAAAAGAAAAAAATCCTGCCCCGCTGCCAGCGAGGGGGGGAGGGAGGAGCCCCAGAGACTCCGCCTGACTTCTCGCCCTGCGGCTCACCAGCCACCAGCCCTGCCGCTGCACCCTTTGCCTATGGACGGAGCTGGGTCCTGCCACCACCCACGTGCCAGGGGCGAGCAGCAGGAGGAGGAGGATTCCCCGCCCAGCTGGGCCTCGCCGCCACCACCTCCACCCACCCCTTTCAGAGTGGAGCTCCAGCGGAAAGGAGGCCCGTCTGGCGCGGAGGGAAGGAAGGAGGGAGGGAGCCCAGCCTAGCTCAGCGCCCCTCTCTGCCTGCCTGGCTTGCCCAGGCCCCTAAGCCCCCCGCCCAGAGGGGATCTCCCACCCACCCGGCCTGCCCCGAGGGGGGGATGTGGCTGTGGGGCGCGGCGGCAGCAGGCTTGTGAGAGGCGAGCAGGGTGGGCAGAGGGCACCTCCTTTGCTCCCACTGGCCAGCCACGCCCCTCCGCCCGCACAGGCCCAGAGGGCGCCGGAGAAGCCGCAGGCCATGTTCCCCGCTCTCCCACCCACCTGGCCGGCCGCGCACGCTCCAGCGGCAGCAATGGCGGCGGCTTCTGTGGGAGAGTTCGGGGGCCACCGCCAATGATGTCGGAGGTTCCCCATCCCTGGCTACAGCCTCCCCCATCCGGGGCAGAGCCGGAAAGGCCAGCAGCTTGGAGGAACCGCGCGTGCCGGCAGAGAGGGCTACGCGTGCCACCATAGGTTCGCCAACACGGCCCTAGAGTGCAAATCTGTTCAGATATGTTTAATTTACACTTTGGAAATATATCACAAAACTCAGCTTCTGTTAGGCAGATATCTGCGGGGGGGGGGGCATTTTTGCCAGTTCCCACCCCATTATGGCAAACTTCAGTCTCCCCCTCATGCCATTCCTGGGGGTTGCCTGTCTCCCAGAAGCAGAATTCTGGGCTGAAGCAGGAGGAAAGGAGGTGGGAAATGTGGATATAAATCCTTCCTTCCGCAGAGATTTGGGGCAGCACAGAAGCCTTCCTTGGAACAACTTTTTTAAAATCCTCAGTACAACACATGCCGCCCTGAACTGGGTGGCCCAGGCTAGCCTGATCTCATTAGATCTCAGAATCAGACGTGGTTAGTACCTGGATGGAAGTCCAGAGTTGAACGCATGAAGCTGCTTTATACTGAATCAGATTGTTGGTCCATCAAAGTCAGTATTGTCTACTCAGACAGGCAGCGGCTCTCCAGGGTCTCAGGTAGGGGTCTTTCACATCACCTACTTGCCTAATCCCTTTAGAGGAGATGCCGGGGATTGAACCTGGGACCTTCTGTCTGCCAAGCAGAGGCTCTGCCACTGGGCTATGGCCCTTGCTGTCTCCCAGAAACAGAATTCTGGGCTACACAGAGGCAGGGAATGGCAAACACCTCTGTTCACCTCTAGGCTTGAAAACCCTACGGGGGTGGGGGGGCTCTATGGGTCAGCTGTGACTGGGTGGTACTTTCCACCCAAAGTAGATGCCTTTGGTTTTGTCTCCACAGGTACTTCCGAAGATGACCTCCCACATTGTGAATGAAATCGATAACATTTTGGGGAACAAACCTTACAGCAAGAAGGATTACCGATCCTAATGCATTGCATGACTGAACTGGCCTGCATGGCTAAAATCGCGCTCTGTACGTAGTACGGTACTCAGGCAGTACTAATTATCCTGTTATAATTAGAATTTATTCAGCAGTCCCTCTAGTTCCCTGGATTCTTCAGGGGGGAGTGTGCTGTGCCCAAATGCAGAAGCACAGCTGATCTCTGGTCACCTGAGGTAGACGTAGCTCTTTTCTTTTGACTCAAGTCCTCAGAGTTTTGACTCAACTCCAGCTCAAGCCAAAGGCCGCCACCCAGAGGGAAGGGCTAATGCGCAAGCCCCATTGAGATGAATGAGATATGCACAGCAGCGCTGCCATTCAATGTAGTGGTGCAGGATCCCCCTGATCGTGCTCCATTGACTCTCCCTCTTGCCACTTCTAATTTATGCAGTTGAAAATACACATGTAAAGAAAACAATAAAGATTTCCAAGCTTTAGGTACTTGGAAATTCAAAGAAGGATGTACAGATATATTTTTTCAATGAACAAAAGCCAGATACAGGTAAAGGCTTTGGATAAAAGACATGCTGTTTTCAAGTGTAAAGATTTTCGTTACCTTAAGAATGAGCAAATTCAGAATTTTTTTCATTTGCCTTTTTTTAAATGCTGAAGTGAGTGTTAGCTTTGGGCTTCAGCTTGTAAGGGCTAACTGTTTAAAGTCGGAAAATTAATTATGGTATTATACAGGCTGACGTCTGGGTCAGTTTTAGGATTTTAGATTGTACTTGGCAATGCCACCTTCTTGAAGAAAACTGGACACATTCCAGCACGTGGTTTACTCTCCCCTTGATATCGACAGCACTTAAAAGTGACTGGGTGGTAGAACACCCCCTTTGCATTCAGAAAGTCCCAGGTTCTAGTTCCGACCACCACGTTAAAATAATGTAGTAGGTGACATGAAAGATCTGTACCGGAGAGCTGCTGCCAGTCAGAGTAGACACTACTGCCCTGGGTAGAGCAATGAGCTGACTAAGGCAGCTTTCAACATACCCCTTTGACTGGATTGTACACATTACTTTTATTACAAATCAGAAAAGTAAAAAGGTTGATGACCTCAAGTGATAGCAGTAAATCCCATGGAACGTGATACGACATTTACCAAACTTGGTAAAATGGGACCTGCGGTTACTTGTTTCTGGTAAGGAGGATGTGACACCCACGGCTTAAGCTGCTAGACCTCAATGAGTTCACCTCTACAGCTTCATTCTTCACTGCCCCTCCCCCCTGCACAACTAGGATTATGCTTTGCTGCCATCACCAGGCCATTTGCCTGATAGCTGGGCCCCTAACAGTCCAGTCCTAAGCAGAGTTTGCATTCTTCTAAGACCATTGTGTAACTCTGCTTTGGAGCGAACTGTGAACAAATATGGTTGGGATCAGGCTGGAAGAACACCTGATTATTAGCTAGGCAACTCAAGTCAATATTTTTTAATAATGCAGAAATGAAAACCAGAAACTCACATGTAAAAGCTCCCGTTCTTTGATTAACGCCTGCTTTCCTTTTGGTAGCTTGTAGACATAGCTACTGCAAATTTTATTACTTGATATAAATGTATAATAAATGTACATAACGTGCAGAGCTGTTGTACAATTTTCTGAAGACCAGCTATCCATGTAGGTGAAAGGTTTTCCTTTTCCCTTCTTCATGCTGGCACCATATTCAACATGGTTGGGTGTTTTCTTCCAGAACGCTCAGTGCAATTTGTGAGCAGTCCATTATAATTTAGCACCCCAGTCCATGTTATAGATTCCCCAATCCCTCTGCCTGGATCGTACATCTTATTTCAGCAGGGGCTTGTGCTCACACCCCTCTCTGTACATTGGCTGCCATGGCTCTCAGTACTCCTGTGCGGCTTAGCACTCACCCTTGCCAAGCATGGCCCATACCAGTGGTGTGTGAAATCTGTGCAGACAGGACAGTGCCATGCCACAAGCAGCAGTGTGGCTAGACGTCAGCATGAGCTGACAGAAAACAGCAGCCAAGAATTCATGTGTACATCACAGAGAGGAAGAGTCACGCAACTCTACACTTCCAGTCAATACAAAGTAGATGGGAAGATTGGCTGTATCACCCTCATCTCTATGGTTTCCCGCCACTAGTCACATGGATATGTTTGAGTGGTGACTGGCCTACAGACTCCATTACTATGCACCTCTTTGCATCTCTATGGTGTCTATTCCATAACACCTCCCCATTCCATGCTGGAAGGTATGGGTTGGTCCAGGGCAGTACCACTGACAAGCACTAGTCATGCTACCATCTAGTGAGGTTGTGCAGCCATGGACCACTAAAGTCATCTCTTGTTTTGGTCTGAGGGCCACACAGATCTTCTCGGGGCTTTTTCCCGACTGAAACGGAGCTTGTACTAACTCAGCAGTATTTTGCTTGCCTGTCTCACTATTCTGGAAGTTTATTTATTAGGAAATTATTGTTCTAGTTGCATAGTCGTGGCCACTCCCTACAGCTGACAGGGCTTTGGTAAGATTATCCCAGTTCCTCAGCTAGTACCTAGATGACCAACCACTTCCTAAGGGCAAAAAAAGAATACGATGGGAAGGGAACACAAAAGGAACTTGTCAAGAAAGGTGCATCAAACCTCTCCCCCACCCACACTCCCTTTCTTGCTCCATTGCCCCAAGCAGTTCTCTCTGTTCTTGGCTCCCCCAGCTCCCATTCTTACATAGGAAAAGGAGGATATATTCATGCACCCAAGACAGTAAAGAAAAGTTGGTTTTTATATGCCGACTTTCTCTACCACTTAAGGGAGACTCAAACCGGCTTACACTTTCCCTTCCCCTCCCCACAACAGACACCCTGTAAGGTAGGTGGGGCTGGGAGAGCTCTAAGAGAGCTGTGACTTGCCCAAGGTTGCCCAGCTGGCTTCGTGTGGAGGAGCGGGGAAACAAATCTAGTTCACCAGATCAGTCTCCGCCGCTCTTGTGGAGGAGTGGGAAATCAAACCCGGTTCTCCAGATCAGAGTCCACCACTCCAATGCTGACCTATTGTTGAGCATTCCACTCCCTTTTTCAACAGATGTTGCAGAATGCATCAGAACATGTGTCACTGCTAGCCAATCAGATTACCTGTTGCAGAGAAAAAGGAACCTCTCCCACCAATCAGGTGATTTGCACATCCCTTTTGCATCGATGGGGACTGGATTCAGAAGCTAAGAAGAACCTTTACTTGCACACCAATTGCCTTGACTGGCTCAGGGCACATGACTGTAGCACAGAACCCCATCTACACAAAGGCAGCTTTGCTGTAAACACTCTCTACTTAGAAATGAACCTGGCATTATGAGCAAGGGCCCCACACTGGTCATAAGAGTGAGTGCTGGAGCTCTGGTACACACACAGAGCCACGCCTCTGCCTGGGACAGGTCTATTTCACTAGAACTAGCCAATCCATATGTTCATTCCTTCACCTACACAGATTTGCTCCTAGGATTAAAAAACCAAAATCCATATAATAGGTTTAGAATCATAGAGTTGGAAGGGACCACCAGGACTATCTAGTCCAACCCCCTGCACAATGCAGGAAACTCACAACTACCTCCCCCACACACACCAGTGACCCCTAGAAAATGGCCAAGATTACACCATTATCATGATTGCATGGGTTTTGGATTTTGCTATGGACCAACACAGCTACTAATGCTTTTAGGGCCTTAGGACTGCAGTGAACAGAGCAAGCCATAGGGACAGTAAATGAGTGTTTTCTTTCTCACAGAAGGAAAAAGGGGGGAACCTCTGCCCCCAGAATTTACTGGATCAGAACTTCTCTATCCAGCATGTCCCTTCCTTTTGAACCCAACCTCCGAAAAACATCTGAACAGAGTTTAACTACAGCAGGTATTTTAAAATGGAAGATACTTTTTTCTTTTTCATGTTTAACCAAGTCACTGGCCTGTATAAATGAATTCAAACTGCTGTATAGTAGCAACTGCTTTCCGCCTTTGATTTCTGCTTGGACATAATAAAGGCATTTTGCGCACCTGACTCGATCACGACTTGGATCCATTCATTTGCAGAGAGGGGGGGAAGCCTGCATTAATGGGATTTAAAATAGCATTGTGTCTTATGATTCACTGTGTGCAAAATAAATTCACTTGACTTTTTTCCCCTCTCCCAGGGGAGAAAATCACATTACACAAAATCCATGCCGGAAAAGAAAAACAAGCAACCTAGCAATTGGTTGCTAAAAACAAATTTTAGAAAGCCTCATAATGAGACATCCAGCAGACAGCCTTTCACCAATGGCTATTAACATACTGCCAGCTGAAGCATACAACACAGGAAAAAAACAAATTGGTTTCTTTACCAAAAAATCCACTCCCTTTAAGTTTTTAATTGAAGGTTTGTTTCCAATATCGAAGGTTGTGTTCTAAGACAGATTCCCAGCGAAATGAGAGCACACAGAGGAAGAGCGGGGAGGGGAGAAATACATATTTACTAAGCTATGTAGGGTTGGCCATGGTCTATACATGGATGGGAGATCAAGGAAAACTGGGGTTGCTATGCAGAGGAAGGAGGTGGCAAACCACCTCTGCTCATCTCTTGCCTTGAACACCCCAGGGTTGAGGTCCCCATTAGTCAGTCAAGACAGCACATTCATTCAAGGCAGGCTATGTGCCACTATCTATACATGGAAAAGCTTAATAGGCTATACGTCTTCGAAATTCTTTTATTCAAACATGGTTACAAAATGTTAAGAGGTCTGGTCATTGCTTACAGCAAAACAAGGCTCCTTCTACTGACAGGTAACAAAATATTTGTTCCACGTACTCCTCTCGCAGAACTCCGGGCGCGGTTCTTGTGATGGTCACTTGATATTCTTGGATTCCACCTAAATTTTAACCCTCAAAAGCTTTTTGTAATATCCAATCTAGCAATTTTTGTTGCATCGGTTATTTTGGGGAAACTGAACGTACATTTCCTCCATATCCATGCTTAAAAAAAAATTCTCATGCTTTGAAGCTGCACAAAGGCAACACACCGCCTTTTATGCCTTTGTGGGAGTGGATAGGATCTACCCACCCAAACTCTTCCATCTACTTAGAGCCAGTAGAGAGCAGAGCGATCAGTCCAGATGAAAAGCTGATGGAAAGAATGTAATTTCTGAAAAGGAAGGCATGTCAAGGATGAAAAAAACCCAACAACACACCTGAAGGGACACGAATATCTTCCTAAACTCACTACCTATTAAGATTGCTGAACCCTTACAAGAGGGACCTATAAGTGGCACCCCAGAGCTAAACCCAGTCTCTGAAACATTAGCATCCACCAATACTCCTTGTGGACAAGAATTTTCCTATGGGGGGAGGATTTCCACCAACTTCCCCACTCCTACAGCAGACCTCTAACTCCCTCCCTATGCTTTTTTTGAGGATCCCCCACCAAAAGCAGTGCTTCACAGGTCATTTTAGACAGCAGCAGGAGGCAGAAAAGTCCCATCCCATGGACAGAGATCCCTTCCATCGGCAGAAACCACTTGGTGGACCCAAACCCCTATATGAAAGAAGAGGAAGCTGCAGAAGAGGACTGACCAGCGATCTCGTTTTGAGAAGATGGGCCACCCACCCGCTGCCCCCTTCCTCCTTTGCTGGCTCTCCCATAACCAGCCGCTATCCAGCACCTTACAGCCCAGTCGCACAGGGCCAATTCAGCAATGCACCTCCGCAGTTGAAACGCAGGCTCTCCCTGCCAGGGAACCCACCAACAGCCTCCCTTACCAATGATAATGGGCTGATAGGAACTGAGAAGGGCCACATGAAGCCCCACCTGGAATGAGAATGGTGTGTCTGTGCAAGCTTGGTTATTAAAAGATGCAGAAAACCGAGTTACTGGGGAGTGGACACGTTCATGGAAGATCCATGGCTATCCATGGCTACTAGTCAAAATGGATACTGGGCATGATGCATACCTATTCCCTCCAGGACCAGAGGAGCATGCCTATTATATTAGGTGCTTTGGAACACAGGCAGGACAATGCTGCTGCAGTTGTCTTGTTCGTGGGCTTCCTAGAGGCACCTGGTTGGCCAGTGTGAACAGACTGCTGGACTTGATGGGCCTTGGTCTGCTCCAGCATGGCTCTTCTTATGTTCTTATACATTACAGTGAGAAGAGCCATGTAAGATCCTAGCCCAGAGCAGCTGTGCCATCATGCAAAGGTGGGGGTGGGGGTTAAGCAGCAGTGCCTTTAAAAGGTAGCTGCTCTGCTCAGGCTTGGCACCCATGTAAGGGGAATCACTGCCTTCTTGCAGCAATTCCAGCTCTGCTATAGAGGAGCTTTGTGAAAGGTTTGCCCCCACATAGAAAATTTCACACGCGTTGGATGCTGTTTCTTTCTATGACTGGAGCTAAGATTTTGACAGGGCAATCCAATCCATTCACTGTTCCTTTGCCCATTTTCATGAACAGGAGCACAGCAACCGGGCAAAACAAACCAGGCAGGTGGCTCTTTTAAATACCCTGCGCTGTGACCGCCGCCAAATATTTGGCCACCTGTACAGTGACTCGGTTTTCTGCATCTCTTAATAACCAAGAAATTTTCTCATCCAGGGAATCAGAGCCAGCTCCAAGTAACTGGAGAATTAGCTTTGATCTTAAGCTTGAAAAAACAGGGCAATCTCCAAGCACAGCTACGCCCTTCTGAGCCCACTAACGTCAGCAACTTAGAAGGGTGTTAATTCTGCTTGGGACTGCAACCGAACTTTAAAATATTTTATTTAAGGTATTTGTGGGGCGGTGGGGCCACATTCCCACGTGACAGCCACCCTCAGTGTTCACAGCAATGGCAATTTGTAATCCACTACTTAGCTTCAAATTGAGGTAAGAAGTCTTCCTGCTCTGCTGCCCCTGGGGAGGGGCCGTGGCTCAGTGGTAGAGCCTCTGCTTGGCACGCAGGGCCCAGGTTCAATCCCTGGCATCTCCAGTTGAAGGGACTGGGCAAGTAGGTGACGTGAAAGACCTCTACCTGAGCCCCTGGAGAGCCGCTGCCGGTCTGAGTAGATAATACTGACTTTGATGGACCAAGGGTCTGATTCAGTATAAGGCAGCTGCATGTGTTCACATATAGTCCACAATTCCCAGTTGCCACTACCTGGTGCAAAAGGCCCCTTTTCGATGCCAGCTCTGCTTCTGTTTGGTCCCTTCCTCCAAGTAGCTCCAGTCGGCACAGACCCTATTCATTAGGGGACTGCCGCTGGCTGCACAAGGGCAGAAAGCACTTCTGAAAAACTACCCAGCTGCAGCAGCTGCAATTTATTTCCGGGAAAATAAGGCCAGAAACGTGAGGACTAGGAACGTGAATTTCCTAAAGTACCTTGGGTTACTGAACTGATACCTTCCATTCCTAATGGACTGCAATTGGAAAGTTCTTTCCTTCTCCTTTTCCCCATAGGAGGCAGCCCGGTTCACTGGCCAAGGCCTCCCAGAGCCAATGTTGTATAATTTCTATGACAAGGGCAACCTTCTTTCCCCTAGAGTGGGCTGAGTCAGCCTGTGCTGGCATTATAAGGGTTATGGGGCCTGCAGTTCTGTGCATTACAAGAATCTGGAGAGGCCATACAAGCCTTATGTGACCATTGTAAGAGTTCCTGCACATCGCCCCAAAAAAAGGATACACGGTGGGATTGAAGTTCTTCAACACAAAGAATGAGGCGATGACAACCAAGACCAGAAAGAGAGTATTGTTGTAGAAGATGGAGAAAGTGGTTGCCTCGTAATCTGCCACTTCGTTCTTCTTCCACAAAATTCTGCAAACGAAAGAGGCATCTTCAACCATTTCCAGACTAATAACAAATGAGATGTGTGGCGATTCTGCGCCACTGGGAATCGCTTCCCATTTCCAGCCAGAACAAAAAGATACAGATACATATCCCTGATGATCAAAGTTTAATACACTTAAATTGGATTTTCTGTGCAGCTGGACCCTAGTTCAGCAGCAGGAAACAGATAAGATTATTCTAGAGTTTGCTGAGAATGCAGGCAAAGGCCTCCAACAGTGCCATGCTATGCAGAGTTACTCCAGTGAAAGCCTAATGGTTTCAATGGGCTCAGGCTGGAGCAACTCTGCACAGGGATAGCCCTGTTACAGCCCCCATCCCCACCTCGGCTCCTGAGATCCACCGGAGAAAGGTGGGCAGATAAACCTTTCAAATGAATAAATCCGAGCAGAGCTATATCCTTCTAAGAGATAGCCAGCACGATGTAGTGGCTTGTAGCGGTGGACTCTGATCTGGAGAACCGGGTTTGACTCCCCACTTGTCCACATGAGCGGGGGAGGCTGATCTGGTGAACTGGGTTTGTTTCCCCACTCCTCCACCAAAGCCAGCTGGGAGACCTTGGGCTAGTCACAGCTCTCTCAGCCCCACCCTACCTCACAGGATGTCTGTTGTGGTGAGGGGAAGGGAAGGTGACTGTAAACCAGTTTGGTTCTGCCTTAAGTGGTAGAGAAAGTCGGCATATAAAAACCAACTCTTCTTCTTCTAAGGGAGTAACTCTGCTTAGGCTGGCACTGTTACTCATCACCAAACCGCCACTTACATGGATCACAGGGGCAAGCTCACACAGCCCAAGATTTTTACCAGCTGCCATTTACTGAAAGCTGACCAGCAGCGGAGCCGAGTTCCCAAAGCAAACAGACTGTGTTGCTCTTCTGAGGATTCTGTTACGCGCCGCTAGGTCCATTATCATTTTTCAAAGAGGCACAAACCCCAGTTTTAATAAAGTAAGATAAAGCTTTGTGCTACCAACGACAGGCATTCATGAAGAATGAGGAGCTTAGCTTTGAGGGGTGATGACCGGCCTCGAGTCAGCGGGGATTAGCGAGGCATGCTGACGAGAAAACCCTTTAGACACAACAATCGCTTCAAAAAAATGTATTTTTAATGCAGCAAACTTTACAAAATGGGGGATGAGCGAAAAGCCTCTGTGAGTACTGCTTTTCGGGTTCACACCAAGCTGTTTTAAAAACCAACAAGAAGAAGGTTGCCGCACAAATTATGGCCCAAGTGACAATGAAAACACTGCTGGGCTAAGGTGACAGACACACACCCCCCCGCCCCGTCCCAAGCCAGGTAAGCACAAGAAGGTGGAAATCAACAAATCCGCTATAAGCCAACACAAAACCATCACGAAGAGAGGGATGGTGTTTAGATACCCCACGAGACAGGCCAAGGACATTACCTCTCGTCTTTCTCCTTCCGTGACATCTTCCTGTTGTCTGCCTCAGACAGCTTGCGGGTGACTTCTTTGGAAACAGCATCTTCCCTCTTCTGAGCTACTCTGCAAAAGAAGGGATTTACACGCCCTGTTTTAGGGGAAATAACCAGCTTCCAGAGCTGCCGCTGATTCCATTAAAGGGGTTCCTGCGGCACCAAGATGATTACCACAGAAGTGCCTTGCCATGTACCGTAAGTAAGCTACAAGTATTGCAGAGATACAAAAGCATTGAGCCCAAACTCACAGTTCCTGCCACTGTGCTACATGGACTCACACAGAAGTGAACAGCATACTCCAAATTATTAACTAGATTTGTTTAGATTCACTCTTCCTCTAAGGGTTTACGGCCACACGCCTGGTTCCCCCACCCCCCATTTAATCCTCACAACTCCAATAATAGGTTAGGCCAAGAGAGACTACCAAGGTCACCCAGTGGTTAGAGTGGTTCCTCAATGAAACAGGCTTCCTCGGGAGGTGGTAAGTGCTCCTCCCCTGGAGATTTTTAAGCAGAGGCTAGGTGGCCACCTGTCAGCAATGCTGATTCTATAACCTTAAGCAGATAATGAGAAGGAGGGCATGTTGGCCATCTTCTGGGCATGGAGTAGGGGTCACTGGGGATGTGGGGGGAGGTAGTTATGAATTTCCTGCATTGTGCAGGGGGTTGGACTAGATGACCCTGGTGGTCCCTTCCAACTCTATGATTCTATGAGGTGTATAGTCAAATGGGAAGTTGAACCGAGATCCACCCAAGCCTAGTTCAACATTTCAGCCCAAGGGTAAGCAACCCCAGCATATGTGCCAAACAGGGGCATGCCAGAACATTTTGCTTGGCATACAGGGAAGTCTCTCTATATAAGCGCTAGGCAAGCCCCAAGGTACTTGACACTAGAGCAGGTGGCACAAGAGAGAATGCTGGGCATGGCCGATGCCCATCTCTGCCAGTCCTGCCCATGTCTGAGGCAAGCCCTTGAGGCACCAGTTGGCTGTTGGAGCTATCCAGTTGGCTGTTGAAGCACAATCCACGTAACTCTCTCCATCCCCCACCCCATACGTGTAAAGCATCATCCTCACTGGCTACTGCTTACTTCTAGAGCTGACTGTCTTTGCAGACCCACTAAAGAGAAAGCCTGAGAATCTCACTCAAATACGCAAAGATATTTGGGAGGTGGCTTTCAAAAACCAGCCTGAAAGTACTACTAATAGGTAGATAAATCTGGAGGATGTGAGCACATTTCTAATTTTTAGTAAATTTTAGAGGAACAGCATTCTCACCTGCTCTGAGGGCTAAGGAAAAGTGAACAAGTTATCGAACTGCTTACTTGTGCTTAAGAACAAACTTTACATTCTTGTAGGCAAAAGCAACCAGGTATGTACTGACGAGGGTCATTACGCTGTACAGGACTGCAGACTGAACCAGGTCCATATGCCAGATCCGCCAGTACAACCCTATGGAAAGAACAATAGAAAATGTTACCATTTCCAATTAATTCAATACAGGAAAGGTTAGCAAAATCAGACATCTCTGATCTGTGTAGTGCTCTCTTCAAGTTTTCTCCAAGTTCTACAAAAATAACATATTCAGTAATTATACACTTTAGCATACACAAGTTCCTACAGTCCTGGGCTTCAACAAGCTAATGAGAAATTAAGGAGATGTAATTATCTCAAGATGCAAAAAATGGGTGGTTTTAAAAAACTTCAGTAATGTAACGCCATGTTCATCACAAGTATGCCACAACTTTGCTCTTCTGTGGGCTGCTTCCCAAATGTTAAAACTGGTTCCAGCTCTGTAGAGCAGGGTTCCCCAATATGGTGCCCATGGACACCTCTTCTAGTGCCCACCAAGTGTTTTTGGGAAATGGGCGGGACCAGGTAGGGCTTTTGCCCAGCGCGGCTTCTGATTGGCTGTGCACAAGGATCTGCGCTGAGTTCCTGAAGTTAAGCTGTGGCTATCATTTTGTGGTTAGCTCCACCTCCTGCAGCAGCCATTTTGTGGCATACATTTTGCTGCATGCCATGTCAGAAGGTTGGGGACCCCCTGCCGTAGGGAGTGTCTGAACAGTCCATCCAGCTCAGACAGCAAAGCAACAGTCATTATAAAAGTGACAGCAGCAGAAAAAAAAGCACCCTTGTGAATGGTTGAACCCATGGATAGATTCCTGGATTCTTTGCTGTGAAAGAACACATGCATTATCTATATCCATACCAAGCTCCATGCTAAAATGGTTCCCTGGGGAGGCTTACAACACTGTTTTAAATCCTTATATAAAATCAAAAAGTGCATAAAAGAAGTCATAATGAACAGCTTCTTAATACAATAAACTAAGCAGCAGGTTTATTATTTATTTAGTACATTTTCCATCTGTGTTGCCTCCAAGCAGCTCAGAGTGGCATACTTCACACTGCCCTTCTCCATTCTCTCTCACGACCACCCTGTGAGGTAGGTTAGTGTGAGAGTGTCTGGCTGGTCACCCAGCTAGCTTTTACAGCGTTGCGGAGTTTTGAACTCAGTTCTCCCAGATCATCATCCAACATATACCGGTCACCTCCCAAAAGCCTTCTGAAACAATACCACCTTAGCTCTGCTGTGAAACTCCTTCCTGACAGTGCCATAAACTACAGTTGTTGCCATAAACTAAGCAGCTGAAAATTGTGCTCTTCTATGTAACCTCCACCATTCCTGAGATGATGGAGAACACAGAGGAAGGCCTTTGAGGAGCAGCTCAACAGGCCCATATAGAGAAAGCTATTCTTAAGACAACCCATCCCAGACCATTTCAGGATCCATAAGGTGAGATCACTGCTTTGAATTTGATTTGGAACCAGATGAGAACCAACTAAGATGACTTAAGATCAGAGTGATGCTCAATCTGGCAGCCATATTCTGAACAAGTTCCAACAGTTCCTGAGCAGTCTCAAAATAAACCTTTTTACAGCCATCTAATCTGAAAGCCACTAAGGCAAGAGCAACTTCACCCAGATCCCCATTGCTTAGGAAAGGGTAGCACCACATGTGCACCAGCCGAAGCTGGGGCGGGGGGCTGGCTCAGTAGTAGAGCCTCTGCTTGGCATGCAGAAGGTCCCTGGTTCCATCCCCGGCATCTCCAGTTAAAGTAGGTGATGTGAAAGACCTCTGCCTGAGACCCTGGACAGCCGCTGAAGGTCAGAGTAGACAATACTGATTTTGATGGACCAAGGGTCTGATTCAGTATAAGGCAGCTTCCTGTGTTCATGTGAAACTGGCAACAAGCACTCCCAGCCATGGCTAACTGGACCTCCAAGAGTAACATCAGATCCAGGTGCTTCCCAAAACAGTAAACCTGAGTCTTAAAGGGGAGTACAACCCCATTCCAAACCAGGAAATACACGTACATTTCATGGACAAGAAGGTTCACACATAATGGGAAGGGGCCCGTGCTCTCTCTGCATATGGAGAGTTATTACCTACCACAATAAACCATCCTGAACTTCATGGTCCAGTGGTCCAATCCAGCGAGAGAGGCTGTGTGCCACAGCCATACATAATGAACGCAGCTGATTTAGACTTTTTTAGAAGCAAACTACAATTGAGAGCCAGAGTGATATAGTGATTAAGAGCAGCGAACGCTAGTTTGGAAAACCGGGTTCAATTCCCCATGAAGCCTGCTGAGTTCTCTCAGAACTCTCTCAGGCCACCCAGAGGCAGGCAATTGCAAACCACCTCTGAATGTCTCTTGCCCTGAAAACCATAAGTCAGCTGTGACTTGAGGGCACACACACAAACTACAATCAACTTACACTGTAAAGCATAACAGAAGAATAGCAATGCCATCTAGTGGTGTGTTAGAGAATTCATTTCCCTCTTTTTGTACAACTTTTAAGCATCACTGTGCAAGAGATGGATCAAGTTACACCACAACATTTTTTCCACTTTCAAAATGCTATTGTATTAATTTATACAAACACATCAGCCAAAAAAAATGATAAGCTTCAACACCACTGAACCACAACGCACCATTTCTGCTTTTCCAGAAATAACACACTTCTTTCCCGCTTTTGTGTTAAAATACAGATGCTGGGAGATGAACCTCCAATGCACATTTTCCCCAAAGTTACTCTGACACAGAAACCCATGGGAAGGCCCGTATTTCAAAACAAGAGCATGCATTCTAAATGTATGCGGTCGCAGGATCAACCTTTGGTATGTCCAGTTAAAAGTATCTCAGAGAAGAGGGCTGGAAAAGTCTCTGCTGCAAACACTTCAGACAGTATTTGGCTAGCAAAATACTTCCTATCTCCATGTGAGACACTTAAAAGGGCTCTGAATAGAAGGGGATGTCAGATTATACATATACAGCATATGATCTGCTACTAGATCCAGAGACAACCAGTGCAGTGTAGTGGTTAGGCTGTTGGATTAGGATCTGGGAGACCCAGATTCAAATCACAGCTCTGCCAAGGAAGCTCACTGAGCAACCTTGGCCCAGCAACATCCTCTCAGTTTGATCTACCTCACAGGGTTGGTGTAAGATTCAAACAAAGGAAAGTAGAACCGCATACGCCACTTCAGGTCACCATTGGGGAGAAAGTCAGGGTGTAAATTATGTAAAAATAAGTGCCCCCTAAGCAGCACAACATACAAATGAGATCCGGCAATCCTCACAAAACTCAGGGAAATGAGATGTACGGTAGGCCTCTGAATCCACAAACATGCATTTAACTGCTCCATCAACCGGGGCCTTCTGCAAACAAACTAGAGGTTTGCCACTGAGGCCTTCCCTTCATAATAATCACATAATGGGATGGAAAGACACACTGGATCTATAGATAGCTTTGTGACCTGGTAATAACATACCATTGTGGCATAGTGGTTAAAAGCAGCCGGTTCTAATTTATAGAGCCGGGTCTGACTCCCCACATGCAGCCTGCTTGGTGACCTTGGGCTAGTCGCAGTTCTCTCAGAACTTTCTTAGCCTACCTCACAAGGTGCTTGTTGTGGGGAGGGGAAGGCAACTGTAAGACACTTTGAGACTCCTTAAGGGTAGAGAAAAGCAGGTTGTAAAAACCAATTCTTCTTCTTCATCCAATACAAAGGGGACAACAAAAGCCCTCAAGCGGGAACAAGACCTAAAATTTTATCCAATAATTGCACGTTAATTGAATTCATTTTGAGTCCTTCTAGTTGCTGTGTAGGTATGGATATAGCTAAAACAGTACAGGAGGAATGGGGCTAGTGAACCCATCAAACTACCTTACACCGAGCAAGAGTCTTGATCGGGTCAAAGTCTCCCACATCACCTGTTTACTGGGTCTTATTAACTGGAGATGCTGGTGATTGAAGCTGGAACCGTTTACAGTACAAGAACGCCTTCCTCGAGGTAAGCCCCGCTGGATAACGTGAGTAGCATTCTGAGTAGACCTTCTTAGGATTCTCTCCAGGATCAGAGGAGCATGCCTATTATCTTGGGTGCGGTGGAACACAGGCAGGACGGTGCTGCTGCAGTCGTCTTGTTTGGGGGCTTCTTAGAGGCCCCTGTGCGAACAGACTGCTGGACTTGATGGGCCTTGGTCTGATCCAGCAGGGCCTTTCTTATGTTCTTATGATTGCTCTGTAAATTTGCAAAAGAGGTGCCCTACCCCTGAGCCAAATCGTACCATATGGCCAAAAAAAAAAAAAAAGAGAGAGAGAAGGGGACAGGTGACTGGACCTCTCCCATTCATTCATTCATTCATTCCTTCTTCCTGCCCAGCCTGCTCCCCCTGCCTACTCACAGATCGGGATAGCAGAGACGATGAAGGCGTTGCCGAAGAACAGCGCCGAAGACTTGGCCGAGAGGTTGCGGCTGAAGTCCTGCAGGAGCAGCTCCTCCTCGGACTGCTGCCGAGCCCCGCCGCTGCCGCTGCCGCCCTTGGGAGCCATCGCGCCCGCCGCCTACTGCCGCTGCTGCTGCTGCTTTCCCCACGGGCCCAGAACACGAGAGAGACAGAGACTCGGGCTGACCCCGCGCGGCTTCCGTACGAGCCAGCCCGCGTACACGCAGCACCGAGCATGAAGACAGGACTTCCGGCGACCCGCTCCACGTGTACTTCCGGTGTCTAGACACTCCGCCCTGCTCTTTTTCCTATGCGCAGGCGGTATCTGTATCTGCGAACATCGGCTTTACGATCGCTAGAATTTTTTTTAAAGCGGCTTAAAAAAAAAAACTTTGGTGGATAAGAAGACGCTCATCTGAACGTATAACTTCCGGGTCAGCAGATTTCTGTTGACGTGTCCTAGGATTAGAAGGAAGGGGGTGGGGCTTGTCTCATAGACGCAGTTTGAAGGGGGCGGAAGTGGCGTCAGAGAAGAGGGTTGACGTGTCTCGGTCTTCAGTTCGAAACTCCACGTGGTTGAATAAGTGGCTTTACCGTTAGATGAAGAAGAAGAGCTGGTTTTTCTATGCCGACTTTCTCTACCGTTTAAGGGAGACTCAAACCGGCTTACAATCGCCTTCCCTTCCCCACAACAGACACCCTGTGAGGTAGGTGGGGCTGAGAGAGCTGTGACTTGCCCAAGATCACCCAGCTGGCTTCGTGTGTAGGAGTGGGGAAACAAATCCAGTTCACCAGATTCGCCTCCACCGCTCATATGGAGGAGTGGGGAATCAAACCCGGTTCTCCAGATCAGACTCCACCGCTCCAAACCACCGCTCTTAACTACTACACCACGCTGGCTCACATTAGGCAAGAATGTGGCTGTTTGCTCCCCCCCCCCTTTAGCATTTCTTATGGCTGCTGAGAAGTCAGTTTGCGCTCTCTAACCTGACCTTCGTGCTTGTTTCCTCTGGAGTAAGTCTGAGTGAGATCAGTATTTGGGATTATGTTGCAAAAGGGTGTGGGGTTGGCATATCAGGGTAGTTTGTTGCTTTTTATTTGGAAGGGGTAGGTTTTCCCAGAATATCACGGCCACCCCCAGTACCATACTTTTCAAGTGCCCTTCATTTATGAAAAAGATATCAAGCAGTGATAGGATTGTCAACCTCCAAGTGGGGCCTCAGGATCTCCCGGAATTATAGCTTTTGCCCAGTTGAGACAGAGACCAGTTGAACGCATGAAGTTGCCTTATGTTACTCTTGGAGGTCCAGTTAGCCATGGCTGGGAGTGCTTGTTGCCAGCTTCACATGAACACATGAAGCTGCCTTAGACTGAATCAGACCTTTGGTCCATCAAAGTCAGTATTGTCTACTCTGACCTTCAGCGGCTGTCCAGGGTCTCAGGCAGAGGTGTTTCACATCACCTACTTGCCTAGTCCTTTTAACTGGAGATGCCGGGGATTGAACCAGGGACCTTCTGAATGCCAATCAGATGCTCTCCCACTGAGCCACGGCCCCTCCAGTTCCCCTGGAGAACTGCTTTGAAGGGTGGACTCTTGCATTATGCCCTGCTGAGGTCTATCCCTTCCCCCAAACCCCACCCTCTCCAGGCTTCTCAGCCCCATAATCTCATTATTTCCCAACCCTGAGTTGGAAACCCTAGGTAGTTAATATGAATGCATCAGTATGACACTAACTATTGGGCTCACATTCCAAAAGGTTTCAGGGGAGAAAGTCTTATCTCAGTCTTTATTGAGCCCCCAGTGAGATAGTGTCAAGCTTCCTGATAAATTCTAATTCAGTGATTAGCAATTGGGATGCTTGACCCTACCCCATTTAGGCCTCAATAAAGACAGTGGGTTCCTATCATGTGGCAGGTGTTACATTAGCTTAGTATAGTTAGTAATATTGCATTATCACCTAATGCTGTTGTTCTGAATCGTCATTCTCCATATGTTAAATGTAACTAAGCATGGTGTAGAGCATCAGACTGTAGCTTTTGCCTTTCAATTTACAGCTGTTTTCTTTCTGTGCTTCAGGGAGAGACTTTGGATATGTATAGTCTGAAAGTTTATGCCACAATACGTCCATTAATCTTTAAGAGGCCATAAGATGGGCAGCCCATTCCTGAAGGCGGGGTAGATAGATGAAGGCCGGGGACCGTGCAGCTGCTTCACCTCTTGAGATGCTTCCTAGCCAGAAAAAAAAGTTTAAAATGCATTTCTTTTAAAACCCCATGGTACTCCCCTATTGAATTCATAAGGCTACACCAGCTATTTTGCAGGTGTAACTTGACATCTGCAAAATGGCACATTCCCAGGGGCTAAAGAGCTTTGGAGGCTGCCTAAAGGCAGCTCAGCCTCTGGGAATGCTCCTTCAAGATGCCAATGCAAGCGCTTCCGCTGGAAAAATGCTGCCAGGGACGCAGTGCCAGCACAGGAGGTTTGCGCCAGAGCCAGCATAATTTGCCCTGCACCGTCATCCATGCCACTTTGGACGGCACAAGTAACACGGACACCAGCACTGGTGTCATGCTAGCTCCTAAGTGTCTCTGCCCCCCCCCCTTCAGGATTGTGCAGTTATTTTTGTTTTTACTTGCCATGTGAGAATGAGCATCTGGGAAAGGAAGAAGACTAAGAATTCTTTGGTATTTTAGAGGTATCATGTTTTGAGGGATTCACAGCACAATGCTAATCAGAGGTATATACCCTTCTTAACCCACTGAAGTCAGAAGATTCAGAAGGGCACAATTCTGTTTACTGACCCCAGTGTGGACTGAGACCAATGCTGCTTTGTGATTTCCCCCACTGTGTTTTGCCATAGATGATTAGTGTGAGATTGAGCTATGCCAGGGTTAGGTGCTAATTCTCAGACCCGTACATGCCAGGTATGTTTTATTTTAGTAAAGCGTGTATATCCAGGTTTTCTGTGAGGATGCAAGGCAGCTCACAATATGCTCATGTTATGTCACAAGAGCCTCCTGGATCAGAACAGCGGTCCATCCGGTCTCACACAGTGGCCACCTGGTTGCTCGGTAGGGCCAACAAACAGTCCAAGGCTTTCCCCTGATGTTTCCCCCTGCACTGGCATTCAGAGGTGATGCTTCTGATTGTGGAGTTTCCCTTTAGTCACTATGGCTAGTAGCCATTGATGGACCTGTCCTCTATGTTTGTGAGAGACCATTCAAGCTTTTTAAATACAAAAACAAACATTGTCCATTGGGTGGTGCTATATAATTGCTCTTATACTAAACTCTCAGGGAGAATATGAATATTTATCTTTAAGAAATTCCAGCCACCTTTGCCTGTTCTGATTCTTAAAACTAGCAAATATGTATACGTTTTGTGAAGCTGAAATAAATCCCCTCCCTCATCAGAATTCGTCTCAGAATGTTGTTGAAGTTATACTAAATGTTTTCTGGATCTTTAGCTACTTCTCAAATGTTTGCCAAATATTGGCATGTAATCTTACCTTATGTTGGAGGATCCTCTTCCAGCCTAAGTGAGTTGTCTGTTGGTGAAGGAACCACTTCAGTTGGAGGAATGTTGCTCCGAGGAGTCATAGGATACATGTCATTATACATTGGCATTTGATATCTGGTAATATTTTAGTTTATTACTAGATATTTGATTATTTTATAGCTGATGTGATGGGTATGTGCAATACTAGGAATCTTCCTAGTATTGGAGGGGCTCAAACTTCATCCAGAGGTATACGTTATGACTTTAATTGTGTTCTCAGACCCAAGGTGTGGGTAGCATGATGTGCTCTGTATGAAAGAGGGCTTATAAGCCATAGAAGAAACAGCTGTATGGGCTACCTTGTGGTCAGCCATGAATTATAACTGGTGCTGGAATTCCTCCATAATTCCAGCCTGTAGAAAGAACAACAAATGTGCCTTCATAATCAGCAAGAGATTTGTTTTTCTTCTTTCCAGTGGGTGGTTCTTGCTAGATCTGGTGTCACTGTCCTAAGGCATTTGTTTTGTACTGAGAGGAGCGCGTTTTAACTGTGGGAAAATGAGTCACGATGAACTTGCTTTACCAGAGAGTTCTCCAGAAGCAGTCTAACATTCTTCTGAAGGATGACCTAGACTCTGCTGTCTTAGTTCAGTTACATGTAGTGGTTACCATCAGTACATAGCCAAATGGGGTTCTTTCTCACCCTGTAAATACTACAGGCGGCTTCGAACCCCATGAAAGTTTGTCAGCACTCAGTTAATAAGCTAATTCTTGTTGCATGGCAAGTCCCTGTAACTCCCCATTGGGAGAGGCTGTGGCTCAGTGGTAGAGCATCTGCTTGGCATGCAGAAGGTCTCAGGTTCAATCCCCAGCATCTCCACTTAAAGCAGCAGTTCTCAACCTGGGGGTCGAACGACCCTTTCACATATTTCCGATGGTCTTAGGAACCAAGACACCGCTCCTCTATCCGTCTCCAGGCGGGTCCGCCCACATGCAGATACGGCCACATATGAGCTTCGGGAGCCCCTCCGCACAAAGCGCCGTGACTCGGAGACGAGCTCCCGGCGCTGGTTCCGGGGCGGTGTTTGGGGCGGGAGGCACCGCTGTGCGCCGCCTTAGATTTGTGCCGCGAGAAGGAAAAGTTGCCTGCGAAGCTCGGTGGGCAGTAACAGCTTCGGGAGGGCAGGGGGGCAGGCGACTGGCCTGAGCTTTTGCAGAGGTACAGGAGAGTCGTTATGCGAGCAATCCTAAAGCGGTCTACTTAGAAGTAAGTCCTAGTCTCGTCAGTGTTTCTCCCAGGAAGCTGGTTTTAGGATTGCAGCCTTTACGTTTCTTCAAAACCACTTGTTTTCCTTTGGGCACCTGTGCTTTTGAGTAAGACATGGTAGCACAATGCACTTGGTGGCATGTTTGAGAGAAATTGCCCTTCCTTTAGCGAAGGGGCATGAGCCACAAGAGCTGAGATTAACAGGGAGACGGTGGTGCTTTCAGCCCAAGATCTTGCCAGAGGCAGGGGCTTCCAGCCACGGAAGAGTGCATGGCCGCGCAATCCCAATGCACAACCTCTCCGAAGTGAGGGGTGATAATTCTCAGTTTTGAAAAACATTCCCTAATTCAAAACAAGTTTAGTTGATTAAGCTGATTGATGTATTCAGATAGCTTTTACCCAAACAATTTACTTGAATAAATATGTCTGTATTTTTTACTTATACATTTCCTCTCCCCTTAAATTACTCAAGACAATGTATATAATAAGCCCCCAACCTGCAAAATCAGTTTGCATACTAGTGTGTTAATAATATTTTACCAGTACTTTACAGTTGTGCATTGGCTACCGATCTGTTTCCTTGCACAATTTAAAGAGCTGGTGTTAAACGTTAAAGCTCTCAGCAGCTCAGGGAACAAAGTATTTGAAGCACTCACTTCGGATCTTGTCCACACATGAAGGTCTTTTGCTAGTGCCTTTCTCTATATACAAGGTGATCTCAGCAAATGAGCCTACTCTGTGATGGTACCCATGTATTGGAGCTCCCCCCTGTTTTATTTGGCACGGGCAATATTTTGACACCAGTTAAAAAAAATAAAACTTTGGGTTGACACCAGGTAGATTGGGTGGTCAGGCTATGTTTTCTCTGTGTAGCAATTAGCTCTGGTTTTCTGCCTTTCATGATTTTTAAGTTGCCTTCATTATCAAAACTGCCTCAAACTGCTGCTGTGTTGGAAAGAAACTAGCAAACAAACAAATAGTATTATTCAATTCCTCACAGGTGCCTGTTTGGGGGTATTGAAGGAAATGAGAGATAAAGTTGATGTGAATACTGCCCCCATGTGATAGTAACAGGTATGTAAAAACAACAACTCAGAGAATGGTAAATCATAGGAAACCTTAATGAACTGTATTGACTGAACTATGCCATGTATCATCTTTTGTATTATTAAAGCTATTGTTATATATAATTTTCATTAGCAAACCATCCCATGACAATGGATCGTGTAGAGAAGAACGTTAAGAAAAGAAAATATAGTGAGGATACCAACTATTTTAGAAGCAAAGCTGATGGACTCAAGAAAGCCAGACTTGACACTGGTGGCAAGTACCACAAACAAAACGTAGCAGCCGTTGAAGCTTCATATTTGGCAGCACTCAGAATCGCCAGAGCTATGAAACCTCACACTATTGCTGAGGATTTACTGTTGCCAGCGGCCAAAGACATTGTTAGAGTTATGATTGGAGACGAATTTGTTAAGAAATTGAGTGCAATTTCCTTACCTAATGACACTGTCCGCAGAAGAATAGATGACATGTCTGCTGATATTCTTGATCAGGTAATCCAGGAAATTAAATCTGCTCCACTTCCAATATTTAGTATCCAGCTTGATGAATCTACAGACGTTGCAAACTGTGCACAGTTACTGGTTTACGTGAGGTATATTAATGATGGCGACTTTAAAGATGAGTTTCTTTTTTGCAAACCTCTTGAAACGACAACTACTGCACGTGATGTATTTGACACAGTTGGTTCATTTCTGAAAGAGCATAAGATCTCTTGGGAAAAGGTTTGTGGTGTTTGCACAGATGGTGCTCCAGTTATGCTAGGATGTCGATCTGGATTTCAACGTTTGGTACTGAAGGAGTCACCAAAAGTCATCGGAATTCACTGTATGATTCATCGGCAAATATTAGCAATGAAGACTCTGCCACAAGAGTTACAAGAAGTAATGAAAAGCGTCATAAGTTCTGTCAATTTTGTAAAGGCGAGCACTTTAAACAGTCGACTGTTTTTGCAACTGTGCAACGAGTTGGATGCGCCGAACAATGCTCTGCTATTTCACACTGAAGTGAGATGGTTGTCGAGAGGAAAAGTTTTAAAACGTGTTTTTGAGCTTCGTGATGAACTCAAAACATTTTTTAATCAGAAAGCAAGACCACAGTTCGAAGTACTTTTCAGCGATAAAAGTGAACTGCAGAAAATAGCTTACTTGTTTGACATCTTTGCCATCTTGAATGAGTTAAATTTATCACTGCAAGGACCAAATGCAACATGCCTCGATTTGTCTGAAAACATCCGATCATTCCAAATGAAACTTCAGCTTTGTGTTAGCCGAATTGCTCCTTTATATGGGGAAATTAGCTGAGCAATCGGTAACTATGTATTTTTATAGCGATCTCGCACTCAACTATACCAGAATCCGTTTAATGAGACGTTTGAATAAAGACAGAGACTAGGAGTTCCAAATTAAACAGTGTTTATGTATTCACGCATTCAAATG
The DNA here is from genome assembly GCF_029931775.1 of Euleptes europaea. NCBI lineage: Eukaryota > Metazoa > Chordata > Lepidosauria > Squamata > Sphaerodactylidae > Euleptes > Euleptes europaea. The sequence continues at coordinate 27,584,609 of NC_079316.1, read as the reverse complement.
GTGCATTACAAGCATACAAGAAGCTAGTAAATAAAGGCAGTAGTACAGAGAAATTTGCCAATTTGGCAGGATATCGTAGACCCAATATATTTACCTTATCTAGATGAGGTGTTGTCCAACTCACGCAGACTATAAACAGATTGAAAAGGAAGACCGAGATGGGGGTAGGGGTTCCCGTGGGCTTGACCAGCAAGGCGGGAGGGAGCGTGGTAAGGCTCGCGAAACCAAACCAACAGAGTAACGGCAAAGGTGCCAGGAAAGACCTAAGGTGCTATGAATGGGCCAGGGGTATCCTAATTATACTGTTTTCTGGGGGCGGGAAGAGGGGGTTTGACCCCTCCCAGGTTCCCAGGTGGCAAAAAGGTGGACAAAAGGATTAAGCTGTGTCTACCGGGGCATGATAGTGAGAATTTGGAAATCTATTATAATTCCAATGGCTTTCACAACCCGAGATGGTCAAGAATCTTTCTGTTGATGGGATTTACATTCCGGAACAATAGGTGCGATCTGTGCAAATGTCCTGGGGTCTCTGCAGCTGGACAGGAGGGATGACTCATCTGGATATCAGGATTACTGCTAACGACTCATTGAGCAACGGAGGAAGTTGGGAGGGGGGGAGCAGCTCGCATTGGGTACGTGGCTGTCAGCTCTCTGCGAAATGGCTGCTTCTAAAACAGGGATGTACAGGAACATGGCTCCTCTCAGGTTCACAAGAGACAGCCCTTTGCATCTGGTTCCTAGTAGCTGGTTGCCCGGGCTGGCAAGAGCAGCTGTGTCAGTTTCAAATGAGTCGCGCCGCGACTGCCCAGTAGCGTTTGAGGCAGGCGTGCGGCTAGAAAGCAGTCTGTGCGCTTGCATACCGGGTTGCCAGGTCCAGTCCTGGAGATTTAGGCAGGCCCGTATGCTATCAATTCCCCTCCTTGCCGCCTGAAGACAACGTCTGAAATGGCGGCACACCTAACACGTGTTGATTGAAGTCTTGATTGGAGACACCGGGGTCGGGTTGCATTGGCCAATGGAGTTTTGGGAACCATTTGTCCTATACTAAAACCTTAGATTAAAAACGGGGCCGCCTAGTGAAGTTGGACAACCTCTCAAGAAGGGTGCATTGTTAAATTTGCAAGCATATTTCAGGGCGGATGCATTGCATGTATCAAAGCATCCGGTTCATCTTACAGTACAAAATAAAACATTGTTTTCTAAACTCAAGCTTACATTGCTAAACTAACAAACTGAAAACATATACATTGAGTCATAACAGTATACATAGGATACAAAGAAAAAACCTTAGGCAAAACTGCCGGATGTAAAAAGGAAAAACTTTGTACCCTTTTTAAAGTTACAGATAGACAAAGATAGAAAGACATACCGCTGGTTTACAAGCATTCGTTTTAGGATCTGGAAAATCTCGTTCCCCTCCTAGTAGAAGGGTGAAGGTACACATAAACACAATGGTTTCCAGTTCGCTCCTCCCCATGGTAAAGAGAGGGGGGGGGAGCTAATTAAGAAAAAAAAAGATCTTCTTTGCCTCTTCCGTTGGCAATCGGCTGGGCTCGGCTATCTTCGTGCTGCTTCGGTAGCATTCTTCGGGGCCTCGCCTGTCTCGGGGTTGGTATGGGATGGCCTGACTAAGGGGGCGTGGGGTGATTTACATACAGCCTTGCAAGGCATTCTGGTCAGATCTAGGGCCATGCTAGGGGCACAATAAGATTACTATACCATTTTACTCTGGCACCTCTGCCTGTCATCAAGGGGTCAAGTGGTCTGGGACCCTTCCTGCGCACTGGTTTTGTGCCCACTATATCCTTTTAGGGTTGATCTATTGTAGTGGATGCCCTCGCCTTCCATAGCCATCCATCAATCATGAAGACTCGCGCTTGCGCGGTCTTCACTATGGTACCTCTCGGGGGTGGCGCCTATCTAGCGGGTCACCAAAGGTGACCTCGTTGGCTTACACTCGCGCCATTCTGGTTTCGGACCGGATGATCCCGCCGTGCGGGTTAATCCGGGCGAACCGTCGAGGCTCTGACTAACGAAGCGATTCCATTTGGTCAGGCTGGAATCGCTTCCTCGGGAAGGGCCTCAATACTCTTGGTAAAAGACAGATCAGACAAAATATACACACAACACACGCATTAAAACATATATGCATAACTAGAGCCTTAGGGTTGGAGGGGCGGTCGTATGCAAATGGCAGGCATACTGGCATGTTGGGTAGGGGCACCTGTGGGGGCCCCTAGTGCGGCTACACACCGGGTGCTCCGTTTGGAGACCTGTAGGGGCATGTGCGGGGGATTAGGTCTGTCTTTGACCTTCCTAGTATGGGCTTTTTGCAATTTTGAGTCGGTCGCCATGCTATGTGCGTCTACAGCTGTCGTGGACCCGGAGGACTTTCTAGCCTCTACTCTTTACCGAGCCGGGCTAGTGCTGGCCGTGGGCTGGTGGTCCAAAACCGGCCCGACAATAACTGGCATTGGCTTCCAAGGCATAGGCCAGATCAGACAGTTCCATTCCCGCGAGTACCATAGTGAAACTGCCATCAAATTCCTGACTGTTCCCAGCCAATTTTTCCAAAGGGGCAAGCCGAAAAGGGGTAGCCCCGCCTATGGTCAAAGAACAGACTTAACAGATGGGGGAAAGAGCCCGGATGCGGTCCTATCGGCAAAGGCCGGCCTTTCTCGGATTTCTCCGTAAGGGAAAGGTGTCAATCATTCCTAGTCTCGCGGCCTTTCGAGCTGCGGACCTTCGCTTTACTGATATCACGTTGGAGGCGATTTTGGGGGAGGAGAGGCATTTTGCATAAAGCGCAGGGTATTATGGTACACAATACATTTACACATTTCCTAATAAAACCTTTGCAATAACATTTCTATATCCAGGTGTCTGTAAGGCCTTTCCTGGTTTCCTATTCTCATACATATGAGAAAAATACTAGATGAGAGGTTTAGCTGGACACAGTTTGCAGAAGGTAACCGGGGCTAGGGGACCAAGTTAGACCGAGGCGCAATCCATTAGCTCTAAGCTAATTTTCCCTGGTGGCATGTCCCCACACCCACCAGTAAATGCGGTCCTTTACCACTAGGCCCAGGTGGGCCTTCTGGATTGCACGCGGATCATTCTGGTTTTGGATAGTCAGCCCACTGAGCGGGCTAACTATGTAACCAGGACCTTGAGGTCTCTTCCTAACAGGGCGACTCTACAGGAGCCGGAGTCGCCTTCTCGGGGGGAGACCTCTCCCATACTGGTAAAAGATAGAATTCTAACTAAACAAAGCAGCATATACAACAACATTTCCATACTTGACTTGGTATGCTCCAAGGGGAGGGGGCGAGGGGACTTCATGCTAAAACTGCGCAGACTCGGTCTGCACCAAAGGGTCCGGCTTATGCAAATTTTTGAGTCCAGGGGCTTGATGGGTAACTGACTGCTCCTGGTGTTCAGACAGGTATTCAGCCTAGGTGCTGTCCGTCAAAGAGACAGCAGCAGGTTTTTGACACAGAGAAGGGTGCTGGCTTTCCAGGGGAATGTTTGTTTTTCGGTGGGAGGGGGCCCCTGTGATTTTAAGGCGGGTGTCTTTAGGAGACCATGCGGTGGCAGTGGAGGCCTTCCTGCATTGGTGGGTGGGCCGTCCAAAACCAGGATGGCCCGAGTGTTTGCACACCCCACCGTTGTAAGGTTCTATTGGTTTTCCCCAGGGTTTTTCTTCTGCTCCAGCAATTGGTGTGTCTCTCCTTCAACAGCCTGAAATCGGTAGTTGCACGGAGGTTCCCGCCTTTACGGTGGGTGTGATGACACGCCACTAGCGGAGCCAACTTTAGAGAAAAACCTTTTCAATTTTTGTGCCCGGGGTTTGGCCAATAACAACCCCACTCTAAATGTTAAAGAATAGATCTTGCATTGATGGAAGGGGGAGTGTTCCGTCCTTTTCACTTATGGGTGCTTTGTGATGCTGGGGGTTCTTTCTTTGGGGGGGGGCTGTCTCACCTTCCCTGGTGAGGACTAAACTTCATAACATTCACATGATGCAAACAACAATATGACATTCATCTAGGTGTGCGCGCACAGCATGCTTTGATCTTGGCAGACCTCCGGAGGTGGGGAGGCCTCTGCACTTAGCACTAGGCATTACAATCATTCATATTTACACCTTTGCAAAATTAAAACCTTTAAAACTTAATTCATCACCTTTTCCATTTGAGTGGCATATCTGTGTCACACACTTTTACTTGCCACAATAATAATAATAAAATTGCTAGACGAGCCAGAGAGAGAGAGAGAGAGAGAGAGGGGGGGGGGAGTGGAGAAATGGAGGGTTCCATCTCCTCCCCTCCTCCCTTTCTTTTACAGCGGCTTATATGCTAGTTGGGTGGTGCGATTGACAATCTCCAGCTTGCTGAGCTGCCGTTTCACCCAGCACCCAAGAAAAAGAATCAGCACAGTTAAGCAGGCTTGTGTTACCAGGATCTGATGCTTAATTGGCTGCACCTTTCAGTGGTTTAGGCTGGAGGAACTACTTTGTTCTGATGGTTAGATCACAATAGTATAAAACATATGGGGGAGTTCATAGACTTAAACATACAGGACATCATGGCTCCAAGGGGCTGGCCCTTGCAACCTGTATTGTACATATTGAAGAATACACATATGAAAATCACCCCTCTCCCTCTTTGGCGAGAGCCCCTGAAGCAGCAGCGGCTGGATCAGTTGTCAGATATCTTCTTTGGGGATGTTCGGGTCTGACCAGGAGGTTGGCAAAAGGGGAGCCCTGGATATAAATATCAGTGCGGGGTCCCACTTGAACCAGTTACCTTAGTGCATAGATACTAGGGTTGTACAGACTTGAATGCAACCCTGGCTATACTGGAGGGTGATGCACTTATTTTTAAAGCAGAAATCCAGTTTCTAATTATGCCCTGTCAGCAAGGAAAGATTTCTTAGTTGTTCCCTTCCCTGTGCATTCTCGCAAGCCCATTGTTGACTACCCTCCCTCCTTTGGCGACCTTTGGGGCACCTTGCCAGCAGGCTGGCTTGCAGCAGGATTGTTGCTGACCAGGAGTCTCCTGCCTGGAGGTGGCATAGAGGAACAAAGGAGCATACAGCAGGGAGTTCCAGCAGTAGTTGCGGGTGCCCGGGAGTAGAGGCTTGCATACTTAACAATATTACTTAGACACATTGATGGCTTGGGGGGGTGCTTTGCATTTGCATTGCACCTTAAGGCAAGGCAAACAATCAAACAAAAACACTGAGGCGGAGAGAGCTGAATGCAGTCAGCTCTTCTGGTAGAAGGGTCCTTGCAGGGAGAAATCTAGCAAAAAAAAAGGCTAGCAGGCATGTATATAACTAGCATTGGTTGCTGAGAGCAGAGTTGCAAGGCTAAAATAGAGCATTAAGACTTTTTGTTCCTCTTCCTCTTGTTTCCCAAGGGGAGGAAGTACCTGGTTGTTTATTAAGTTCTTACAAAGCAGGCAGGTATTCATATGATAGAGACAAGTGGCGTTTGAGCAAGTTAGATCAGGGAGCAGCCTTATGCAGGCTGCCATTAATAATCAAAGACAGTACACATTGTAATATGCATAAAGCATTGAAGTTTCTTAAAGGAGAGAAAGTTGAACACTGTAAACAGAACAGAATTGGTGGGGGGTTACTCTTCTTCCCGGTTCTCCTGGTTGGTTGGCATGGATCAGGAAACAAGACTGTTAATGAATGCCAGGTAATTGTATTACAAGATCACAAGAGGGGAAGGAAGAGACCCTTCCAGTGGCGGTTTGCTTCTCCACCCCCCCCCTTCATATCCCTGATAGCCTTGTTAGCATGCCAGGGAATGAAGAAGCTAGGTTGAAACAAACAAAAATCAGGACTTTTTCAAGATTTTCAAAAATAAATTGAAAAGAAAATGAACCCAGCTCAAAATCTGATATTTCTCTCTTCAAAAAAAAGGTCCAAATTCAAAACTTCAAATCAACTTCAAATCGAGTAAAAACTTCAACTCGACTTCAACATTAAAAAAAATTGATTATATTTCTTTCCTTTAAAGAGTTCCAAATTCAAAAATAGCAGTGGTTCAAAGATAAAAGTAGATTGGATATCTTCTCCCCCCCTCCTTTCCTCTGAATACATGAGGAGGAAAGGATTGTTTCCATGCGGTGCACCCCATGCCAGAAGGCTGTGTGGCACCACTGGGCATATGCAGAGTGCACTTTGGAAGCCGGGGTGGGTTCCAGTTTGTCTAAAGAGCGAGGGGAGGGAGAGCAATGGGGCTTTCCCTGTTCCTAATGAGATTTTGGTGAGTCTTGATACTCCGGGGTTATCCACACAAAAATCAAATTCCAAACTGTTTACCAAATTAAAGCAAAAATCCATCTTTTAAAAATAGAGCACCTGGGTTTTACGTTTAGTGAGGTCCTGGTGTGAGTTTGCTAAAACTGAGCAAATCACAAGGTTCTTACAGAGCTTAAGTTGCAAGCAAGCATGAGAGCTTCCTCCTGAGGAAGGATCAAGGGTGAGAACTAAAGGTTACCAAAAGGGACTGTATCTCTGTGCACGTGCAGAGTGCACGATGTACATTGAGCTGCATTAATGGGATCTGCCATGACAGGCAAGAACCAAAATGTGCAACTAGAATGAGAGCTTGGGGGTTGCTTCAGGGGGCTAGAGAGCCCAGGTTGCTGTTTTCCTGAAACAACCCTAACATTTTGGAGGAACAAAAAGATAAAAATGGGGGGGGGGAATCCTATTGCTTGGATTACAGATTATTACCATGTTGGATGAACTCATTCAGCTGCTGCATCATTTAGGATTGCAGCCCCACCTTATTTTTAGTTACCACTCTCGAGACCATCTTATTCATGTACACTTCAAAACTCTTCACTGACCTTCTTATAACAATACAATCCTTTTTGGCCGCTGCTTATGGGCTGCAGTCCCAAAGCATTAGCCATACCATTCTTTTATCTTTTATATTCTAAACACCTTCTTTCCTCACACCATGTCAACATACTTTCACCTTCATGTTTCTCCAACACAGTAATAATAGCTATAAAACCGAATGAAGAGGGGCTGGGAGCTGTGGGGGGAGGTTGTGGGGGGGGGAGGGGCAGAGCACACGGGGCTCTCCCCTTCATTATTCACTTTTCACATATTTACACAGACAGCATCGAGGTTGACAAATATACTATTATGTAAGACTTTTACTGCGCAGTAAAATTAACTTTATATTTATTCTACGAGCACATGGAGATAATTTCCTCTTACTTTCCCAGGTACCTTGGGAAAGCATTCATACAGACACACATGCTAGTTTCACTTGCAAACATACAGGCACTTGGGGGAGCGCACTCCCTTGCATATTTCCATTTGGTGCCCCATGCCAATTTTGCGCAAACCGCATTGTACTTTTGGGGAACCTAGGCAGATGTTTCTGTGAGATTGGCCGGATCTTCACAAAAGCATGTACCCTGAATATCGATTTATCATATTTATCACACACACAACTCTATTTCCTGTAGGAGAAAAACATGTTATATCATTATCCTTTTCCTGTGCCAGATAGACTTCTCTGACCCAGGGAGGCTTTATTACAACTGCACATCATGGCTACTTTTTACACATATTCAGCATTACATTAGAAAGACCAGGAGATAAAGAGTTCTCCCTGAGGAGGCTTGCTTTCCTTTATTAACCTGCGGAGAAAGGGTTAAACTTGGGCTGGTGCTGGTGCCCTTCTATTCCCTACAGAGGGAGCAAAAATGATTTACTTTACCATTCCCTTAGGATGGGGAGGCAGCATTTTCTTTGAACATGGTCTGGACTTCTTAATTCTTACTCAAAATATAGGGGGGGAAACATTCACACATGCATTCACTCACACAAGGGGGAGAAAAGGAGGGATACTCAAGAAGCTTGGAATATCCCAAGTTAGTTCCAGCGGCTGCTTGGAACAGCATTTTCCTTTAGCATGAAATTCAATGGTGTCTGATCGTACTTTCAAAGCTACTTGAGCTCAGCCTTGCATTCTGGTGTTCCTGGGGCTGTAGGTCAGTTAGTAACTTTGCAGCGAGCTCTTCTCAGTTGGGGAAGAGGCTGCTGGTTCCCTTTGTCAATTGAGGGAATGGTGATCCTCTGCTGTCTGGTCATTTTTTTGGGGGGGCAGACAGTAAGGTTTTAATAATTTTGTCTTCAGTAAGGTTTTAATAATTTTGTCGGGTCAGAAGCTTCTGCTGGAGAGACTGAATTTTGGCTCCTGAATGGTCTAGTTCCTGTTGCAGGGAGGTGATCCTGCTTAGAGCAGCAATCAGCACTCCTTTTACCTGATTTAATTCTTTTTGTGTTTCGAGGAGAGCATGAGATAACTCATTCCTCTCTTTTTCTAGTTCATTTTCTACTGATTTTAGTTTTTCATTTTCTTGTGTGCTGGTTCCTGATTTCTCACACATTTCCTGGTACTTAGGTTGAGAGGTTTCACAGCGCTTACTAAAAGCACCAGTTTCCCGGGATCTAACTGGGTTGCTGTTGCCGATACTGCACCCCAAAAGACCACCACGGGACCCACCCAATTTTGGCAGCCATTTCTTTAATTTGTTGTGGCTGGGGTCACTGTTCAATTTCTCTGCCATGGTAAACTATAGCTCAGGGAAGGGCAGGATCACTCTGGCTGATCCGTGTAAGGCAAAAAACAATGCTTCTCAGTGGAGAAAAGGAGGGGGGGGTTGAGCCTGAATTGATCTCTTTGGATTAAAATGCCCCCTGTGGGTTTTGCAGGATGGCGGGGGATTTGGCAACAAGTTGCCCTTTTTATTTTCACCGCAAAGGAAGTGGGTTTGAGTCAATCAGGGCTCCTTGGATTTTCTAAATCGCTGGCTGTGGGTTAGCAGCTCAGCACGGAAGGAGGGTTCAAGGATTCAAACTGAGCTACACTTTAACTTAGAGAGAGAGCAGGCGCTGCCACCGCCTTTTCTCCTTACGCTGGGGGTGATTTTGCTGGGACTTGGCTCTAATATTCCCTTTTAAGGAGGGTGAGCCTGCCTTAATAGGGGAGATGTTACCTTGCAGATCCTCTAAGGAGAACTTGCTTTTTTCCTTTTTCCAATGTGGTCATGGTAGACCTTGCACTAACTTTCTGGCAGATATCCTAAGGGAAACTGCTGGTTTCAAAACTGGGAAACGCTCCTGGCTGTCCCTCTAAGGAAGGAGAGCGCGTTTCTGTGCTTACGGGAGAAGGTTCCGGCTCGCTTCCCAAGGGAAACGGGCTCCTCTCAGCACATTTGATTGGTGCTTGCGGGAGACGGTTCAGGCTCTCTCCTAAGGGAAACGGGCTCGTCTCAGCACATGGGGACAACCTTTATCAGAGGAATGTCCTTCAGTCGCGGCAGCGCTCCTGGCACTCTCCTAAGGGACGAGTGCACGCTCCACTCGGGAACCCTTCTGTCGTGGGAACGCTCTTGGCACACTCCTAAAGGACGGGTGCACGTTCCACTTGGGGACCCTGTATTAGTGGCAACGCTCCTGGCACGCTCCTAAGGGACTGGTGCGCGTTCCACTTGGGGATACTCCTGGCAGAACTCCTAAGGGAAAACTGCATATCCCAGCCTAGCGGGAGTGGCCACTCCTCCGTCCTAGGTCTTTCTGGGTGATTTCAACCCTATGCTGGGGCGCTTCTACTCGCCCAATAACCTCACTCCGCGTCCGGGGTGAGTGAAATAATATTCAGCAGGCAACGCCTGGTAAGGGTGACTTGAGAGGGGAGAGGAGAGATCGTTTCCTCTCGGGGGATTTCTCCAGGAGGGGGGGGAAATATTATATTGGCCTACGTGTAGGTGCAGATGTCTACGTGCAACCCTACTCTGCAACACCCAACCCAGACAGCCGTTCAAATGGGGAGTCTCCGAAGAGAGGTGGTTCCCAGGGCAAAGCCTTTCAGTCTCCTTGCTTTGCTGAGAAGATAGCTCAGCTGGCGGCTAGACTTAGGGCTGAAAGAATGAAGGGGGGAGAAGCCAACCCACAAGATAGCGCTCACTAGAGCCACACACTCAGGCACACACACACTGTCGTTTTACGTGACAATTGATTTTTTTGTGAAAAACTGGTCAAAATTCAAAGCGTCTCAAAAACTTTTTCCTACGTCAACACGCTAAATACACACGTGCCGACTCGCATGTATTCAGACGTGCAGGAGTGCCCGCATTCCTCCACCAGTAATCTGTTAGCCGAATTGCTCCTTTATATGGGGAAATTAGCTGAGCAATCGGTAACTATGTATTTTTATAGCGATCTCGCACTCAACTATACCAGAATCCGTTTAATGAGACGTTTGAATAAAGATAGAGACTAGGAGTTCCAAATTAAACAGTGTTTATGTATTCACGCATTCAAATGGTGCATTACAAGCATACAAGAAGCTAGTAAATAAAGGCAGTAGTACAGAGAAATTTGCCAATTTGGCAGGATATCGTAGACCCAATATATTTACCTTATCTAGATGAGGTGTTGTCCAACTCACGCAGACTATAAACAGATTGAAAAGGAAGACCGAGATGGGGGTAGGGGTTCCCGTGGGCTTGACCAGCAAGGCGGGAGGGAGCGTGGTAAGGCTCGCGAAACCAAACCAACAGAGTAACGGCAAAGGTGCCAGGAAAGACCTAAGGTGCTATGAATGGGCCAGGGGTATCCTAATTATACTGTTTTCTGGGGGCGGGAAGAGGGGGTTTGACCCCTCCCAGGTTCCCAGGTGGCAAAAAGGTGGACAAAAGGATTAAGCTGTGTCTACCGGGGCATGATAGTGAGAATTTGGAAATCTATTATAATTCCAATGGCTTTCACAACCCGAGATGGTCAAGAATCTTTCTGTTGATGGGATTTACATTCCGGAACAATAGGTGCGATCTGTGCAAATGTCCTGGGGTCTCTGCAGCTGGACAGGAGGGATGACTCATCTGGATATCAGGATTACTGCTAACGACTCATTGAGCAACGGAGGAAGTTGGGAGGGGGGGAGCAGCTCGCATTGGGTACGTGGCTGTCAGCTCTCTGCGAAATGGCTGCTTCTAAAACAGGGATGTACAGGAACATGGCTCCTCTCAGGTTCACAAGAGACAGCCCTTTGCATCTGGTTCCTAGTAGCTGGTTGCCCGGGCTGGCAAGAGCAGCTGTGTCAGTTTCAAATGAGTCGCGCCGCGACTGCCCAGTAGCGTTTGAGGCAGGCGTGCGGCTAGAAAGCAGTCTGTGCGCTTGCATACCGGGTTGCCAGGTCCAGTCCTGGAGATTTAGGCAGGCCCGTATGCTATCAATTGGCAAAAAAAATTGGATGAAAAGAAAATTTACATGTTGCCTACCTTATCTGCTTTCTTTGAGGAACATGACATTGAACCAGACAAAAGGATTACGATGATAATTTCTGTGAAAGAACACTTGCACATGCTTGCAGACGAAATTTCATCGTACTTTCCAAATCTACCTGACATCCCATTTGCACTTGCCAGAAGCCCATTCACAGTCAAAGTTGAAGATGTTCCTGAGACAGCACAAGAGGAGTTCATTGAACTTATTAACAGCGATGCAGCGAAAACTGATTTCTCTACAATGCCAGTTACAAAATTCTGGATCAAGTGTTTGCAGTCATATCCTGTTCTGTCTGAGACTGTGTTGCGCCTCCTTCTTCCATTTCCAACAACATATCTTTGTGAAACAGGGTTTTCCAGCTTGTTGGTTATCAAGTCTAAATACAGAAGTAGACTTGTGGAAGATGATCTTCGTTGTGCTCTTGCGAAGACTGCCCCGAGAATTTCTGATCTGGTGAGAAAGAAGCAATCTCAACCTTCGCACTGACGTTAGCTTTTACGCATACTGTCGCAAAATGTAGCAATGTAGTTTACTGTTGTTATATTAAGACTGTTACCCATGCTACACCATGCTTCAAGACAAAATTTCATTTATTTGTAATTAGAAATAAATATTTCACAATATATAATTACATATTGTTTTGTGATTAATCACTATGCTTTAATTATGTTCAATTTGTAACAATGAAAATACATCCTGCATATCAGATATTTACATTATGATTCATAACAGTAGCAAAATTACAGGTATGAAGTAGCAACGAAAATAATTTTATGGTTGGGGGTCACCACAACATGAGGAACTGTATTAAAGGGTCGCTGTATTAAGGTTGAGAACCACTGACTTAAGGGGACTGGCAAGTAGGTGATGTGAAAGACCTTGCTTGAGACCCTGGAGAGCTGCTGCCGGTCAGAGTAGACAATGCTGACTTTGATGGACCAAGGGTCTGATTCAGTACAAGGCAGCTTCATGTGTATTCAACATAGTTGCCTCACACATGTAGCAGTGTGAGTTTTGTGTGGCACTTGGGTAATGTAGCTTGCCACAAGTGAATCCAACCATTTTAGCAGACAAATCAGTCTATAATGAGAAACTCCATATGGCAGTAGAGCTATTAATATCTATAGCCTGAGGCCAAAGACTGACATTGTCTAGTGTTCAGAACTAGCAATCTCGCCACATGAAGGACATGTTACATAAGCTATGTGCACATTTAGGGCAGATGTGGCCTGAGACATTTTGGAGAGGCTAAAGATGTAAAATTTCCATAAATGTTGAAGCCATGCGGTGGGGGGCACTACTTTTTCCTGGATTATTGTCTTCAGGGGAACAAAATGGAAATTTGGGAAATTGACATACATGCAATACTTTCCTGTCAAACCTAAACTTCTTTTACTGATTTAATAACATAAAACACATCTTTTATAACTTATCGTATAAAAACTGTACTATTTGGTATGTTTATGCAATTTAAAAATATAAATATCTTCATTTTCTGAAAGAAAAATTGCAAGTACACCCAGCGCTTGAGAAACAGTTGCAAACTGCTGCACTCTACGCTGGCGTGGCAGGTGTATATTTTAATTTTTGCCATCTGAGAGGTAGGAAAACAAAAGTTGAAGGTACAAAACAAACTGTAATAGACAAAAGAAAATGTATTGTTTGGATAGAAATTCAGTCATAGTTGCAATAGTTAGGACAGCTAACACATTTGGATATTAAACACATTTGCATATTAAAGCAAAACATCGTAACATTGAAAACACTGAACTCTTTAATAATGTATTATCATTAAACACATTATAGCATATTAAGAGCCCATTCCTGGGATGGAGGAGCTCCTTAGGAGATGGCGTGACCTCGCGCCAGCGTCCAGGAGCCGCCGGCCCCCACCACCAGCATAGCCACGCCAGCAGGGTTTCCCCAAAAGGGAACGCCCATGCCAGCGTTGGGGGGGGTGGTTCACGGGGCATTCCTGGGGGAGAAGCTGCCATTAGGCTGCTTCCTCACCCCTTTCGCCCTGGGAACACCCCCTCATGCTGTGGCAGTGCTGCAGCACCTTTTTTTGGTGGCACAGCCCCACTGGAGGCAATGGAGGATTCCCCCCCCTTTTTTTTGTTTTTTATTCTTTAAGTTTTTTGTTTTGTTTTGTTTTTGCCTCTGTGGCATCCAGGAAGTCTCAGGAGCAGATTCATGTATCTGCCCCCCCCCCTTTCAGGATCGGACTGCTCTTGCCAAAATTATTTACATTTAAACTGAAACAATTTTTGAAAATATTTTATATGTCTATAGTATAGGATTTTTTTTCAGCATTCCCCCCCCCCCCAATTTTCTGATTTTTCCATTGGAAGAGTTGAGTGAGTCCTCAGATGTTTTTATACTGTACATTTGGAATGAATGAAATGCTTTCTAAGACCAGGTTTTTCTCACTCCAAAAGAGCAGATATTTCGTAGGAGGCTTTTTCAGTGATCTCCAACATTTTCCAGTCTTTCCATTATGGGAAAAAATTGGAAAAGCTTAGAAAGTCCTCAGACCTTTTCATGCTGTATGTTTTGAGCGTGAGAAACCCTCACTAAGAAACATTTTACTCATTCTAAAAAAAGGGAGTCTTTCATAGGAGTTTCTTTTCAATGCTCACCCAAATTTTCCATTTATTCCATTGGAAAAATTGAAAAAAAGGCCTAGGTGGAATGGGGTGTGGCAGTTTCCTCCCCAAAATGTTTTCTGTTTTTTTTCCCTTGGGCCCTTGTATTTCTAGGTGTGACAAAATATCCAAATGTTGCCCACAAATGGAAAAATAGTAAACAGCTATTTTTGTTTGTTAATCTGCCTGAAACAAGCTCTCCCTGTCTACAGGCAGGGAGCTCCTGTCCTAGGGAATAGATGCCTTAATAGGTGAGCAGACCAAGATAAAAGGAGAAACTAGCGTCACCCCACACTTTGCAAGGAATCTGTCATATATCGGTTGCGTGGGTAGGGTCCACATAACGAGGGGGGGGGGAGAAGAGTTCACCCAACCTTCTCTGGCCTGACTGTCCTCTGCAACCTCACTGCCAGGAAGGGATACTTGGGCAGCTCAGTTAGTTAGCAATTCACAGTTAGTTATTTTCAGCTGTGAATTGTTTATAAGCTTCTACCCAAATGCACCACCATCAGATCTTCTTGGTCTGTTTTTGCGTTTAATTGCATCTATCTAATGGATTTTTATCCCACCCTTTCCCCAAGGTGTTCAGGGTGGTGTCAGTGGTTTTCCCTTCCCTGTGTTAACGTTTGCCACAACCTCGTGAGGTAGGTGAGGCTGACAGAGTGTGACTGGCCCAGGATCACGCAGCAAGCTTTCAGGATAGTAAGGCAGTTTGAACCTGGTTCTCCCAGTTCCTGTTCCATCATTCTAATCACTGTCCCACCCTGGCAAACATACAGAGCAAAGGCAGTAAAAGAGTTATCACTTCTTACGTTCCCACTTTAAGTAGTGTTGTCTAAGCTGGAGTTTTGTAAATGTGTGTCTTGCTTTGATTCCCCCTCCCTCCTTGTTGAATTGGATTCTACTTGTGAATGGTTATAGGGGATTGAAGCATCTGGGAATTGTGTTTTATTTATTTTTTGCCTACGGGCCCCTTCCTCCCCACATTAGGAAGTGGAGGCCAGCACGGTGTAGGGGTGGACTCTGATCTGGAGAACCGGCTTTTATTCCCCACTCGTCCTCATGAACAGCAGACTCTAAACAGGTGAACCAGGTTGGTTTCCCCACTCCTACACATGAAGCCAGCTGGGTGACCTTGGGCAAGTCACAGTTCTCTCAGAACTCTCCCAGCCTCACCTACCTCACAAGGTGTCTGTTGTGGGGAGAGAAAGGGAAGGAGATTGTAAGCCGGTTTGAGTCTCCCTTAAGTGGTAGAGAAAGTCGGCATATAAAAACCAAATCTTCCTCCTTCTCCTCCTTCCTTCTTCCTCCTTCTCCTTCCTTCTCCCCCCCCCCCCCCATTAATAAACACAGGTTACGTAATTTCTTCTCTAAGCTGGGGTTGGAGGGAGAAACTATCTTTGCATATGTATATATAATTGTACAATTGCTGCACATTTTGAAAAACGAATTACTTTCTGGTAGTCTGGTTGATCTCCCTCAACTGAGAGATTTCCAGTTCCCCCCCAACCTCGGTTTTCTTAAAACTGAAAGCACTAAGAATATTTTGGGGCCTGTGCTATTTCCCATGCTAGGTTGTTTTGTCTCTTCAGTTGTTTGTATTTGGCTGAGTTCAGGGTGGGCAAAGGCACAGTTGTGACTCTAGTTGTGACTCTAGTTGTGACCTACGACTGAGAACAAATGGAGCTCTTATTTGAAAGAGCTCACTTTTACCTGTCTCTTAATGTGAATCTTCTGTGTTTTTGTATTCGGTTGTCGCTATAGCCACTGCTGTCTTTATCAGTCTTGAAAGAATCCCTCCGTTTTTAGGGGAAATGTGATTATACACATGGTAGAGTGCATGACTCCCCAAGTACTGTAGTCCAGGCAGCCACTGTGCAGAAGAAAGTACAAGACCAAGCATCTTTGAAGCACATCTGGGGTGCAGCTTGCCTTCCTCATGCTCTTGGAAGACCAAATTCTAGCCTGGAGGTTTTCAAACTTTTCCTCTTCAGGAAGCCATATACACTCCCGTGAACCACTGTGCGTCGGAGAGGAACCTGAGACACATGCCAGGGCTCCCACTGTCGTTCATATTGTATGTCTTTTCCCTGCTGTATTTTTTGTTAATGTTGTAAGACACTTGAGGTGCCTTCAAGGAGAAAAGCAGTGGAAAAATATTAAGAAAGTTTCACACAGGGTGCCGGCAATCTTGGTCTGTGTGGTTGTGCTGTGAGAACTGTGTCTTCTAGAATACAGCCAGCCTTTCAGGAAAGATTGATGGTGGGCCAGCTTCTGAGGAAGTCCAGAGCCTTCAGGCCTGTTTTAGCTTTTCATGGCTGGGATCCTGTGGAGTGTTCTGAAAACAAAGGGAATTTTAGGCCGGGCTTTCTGTACTTGTGAAATGGGTTTCTGTTTGACACCTTCCTTTGCCGCTCTCAGTTCCTCCTTCTTGTAATATAACAAGTTCAGCAATTCTAGTTTAATCTGAATAAATTATTCTGGTCATATTCTGTTGGCATACCTTGGTACAGAACTCGGTGTTCTTTGGCTAGGATCCTAAGCACACCTGCATATAAGGGGTTAGCTCTGAAATCAGTTGGGTTAATCAGTTACTTCCAGGTAACTGGATTTCAGATAGAGGTGTTAAAGAGCATATGGGAAGGAGGAACTCTGAAGTTTCCCAGACATAGGAATTAATTGGATAACATGCCCTTTGGAGGAGATCATATAGTGATGGTTTCTGTGGCTGGCCAAGCAAGTTAAATATCACACATTCTGCCTTGCGAGCATCTTGCGCCAGCTTGTGTAATGTTTTATTCATCCAGATGCACTCAAATGTTGTAGAGGGATAACAGGCTCCTCTGTTCTTCCATCTTAATTCAAACTCTAGTTTTCCAGCAGTCATGGAAGAGTCTTTGAGATTAACCGCTTCTGCAAAGGGTTTTTTTGTTTTTTGTTTTTTTGTTTTTGCAGCTGAACGAAGCAAGTAGGATGGTTTTTGGAGGCTCCTGGCTTTCAGTGCTCTGCTCTGTTATTTCTGGGCTTCAAGGAGCCTATTGTGCCACTGTGCACTTACTCGGTAAGAGCTGTTACCTTGCATAAAGGCATACTCGTGCTTAAAATTGTATCGGTTAAAAACTCATTCAACTAGGTGACATTGTCGCAGTTTAAGAGTGTTTCACATGGGTCACTAAAAGCACTTTTGACCTTTCTGGTGTTATGAGTGTTGCAGTGGCGGACTTACATTTTTGGGGGCCTGAAGCTTGAACTGTTATGGGGGCCCCTTCGCAACCAGCAACAATAGGGCAACATCCAACAAGGTCCAGAGGGCCTTGCTGCCCTTGCAAGGACCTCGAGGCCCAAATGCTGGAGAACAGGGTGGTGGGGTGGAGTCGTTGAAAATGGGCCATACAGTGATGAAATAAAACCACAGAACTATTAAGCCGTGCACCGACAAAGGATTTGAGGATCCCACTTCCAAAATGTAGGCTGTGAATAGATTCTGGCGAGCTCAGTGAGCCCTTACAGCTGGAGGTTCGAGCGCTGCAAACCCCCGAGAAAATTTTGAAATTTGACCAATTACAGGGACATTTTCAGGCCATATGAAATGGGTATTAGAGCATATTCTAAAGTCAATATTAAGTACTTCAACCCATTGGCTTATGATTCTATCCCTAAAAAACTCCCATTGATTTTGTTGTGAAATTAACTCATTAAAAAAAGTTGCTTCTGGGGGCCCCTCCAGGATTAGGGGCCCTGAAGCTTAAGCTTCATTAGTTTCACAGTAGATCCGCCTCTGGAGTGTTGGCAGAGTATGCTAAGTATGCAGTGAAGGGTCAGTCTCACTGATTAAAGATAAAGTTGCCTTTATTGAGGGGACTACATTTTAGGATAGGAAAGCTGAGAGACAGAGCCTCTAGCTGTCTGTCCAGCTAAGGAGGGAGAGAGAGGGTAGAATGACTTCCAAGAAGAAGGAGGAAATTGTCCCCTAAGAATCTCAGTCTAAAGACGGACAAGAGGTGTGAAAAAAGGGTGGAAAAGTCTCTAACCGTACAGCCCTAACTAGCTGACCCCTTGCTCGCCCCCTGCTGGGTCTTCTTCGCAGTTCCTTTGCACGCTAGACATTGCAACTCTTTCAACAGTGAGAGCCCACATGGTGCAGTGGTTAGCATGCCAGACCAGGACCTGGGAGACCCAGGTTCGTATCCCCATTCCGCCATGGATGCTCACTGGGTGACCATGGGCCAGTTCATTTTCAGCCTGATCTACCTCACAGGGTGGTGGTTATGAGGATAAAATGGAGGAAGGGAGAATGACGTCGTAAGCCACTTTGGGTCCCCGTTGGTGGGGAAAGCGGGTAGGAGTATGTAACTAAATGTGTGCAAACTTTAGCTTTCAGTCTGTATATGACACTCCTGTGACCTCTACCCAAAGCTAGCTTTATTCTGTATGTATTTAAAGTGTTTTTTACCCAGTGATCTCCATAGTCATATGCTCAAAGCAGCTGTTAGCTTCTAGCTGTTTACTTTCTGTCCTAAGTAAGGGAGGGAGGGACTCCCAGATCACCCGGTGAAAGGGAACATGGTGGCCTTTGCAGCGGGAGGAGTCTGGCTTGATAAAAGAGGTGCTGCAAATCCACTGGAGCGATAGTGACACTATCAAAGATTAGAAGGTGTTGATTAAAGAGCCACTTGTCAGTGTCAGCACCTTAATTGTAATAACCATGTTGAAACAAAAGATGGAAGTCTGGATAGCAGAGCTGTGTTTAATTTTTAAAAAATCAGCCTCAAGCTTCTAAGCCATATAGATGGAAGGAAGACTTTATGAACAGTTCCAAACCTTAACAGAGTATCAGGACAACGGTGGCCTCTGTGTCGGTGGTCCCCAGTGTGGTACCCGCTTGCTTCTTCCCCAAAGGAAAGAGCCAATCCTGCCTTTCTCCGCTTCATTAGAGCAGGAGGGGGTATACCAGAAAGGATCGCCTTTGGGCCTGCAGGGGAGCGCCCATTTGGAAGCAGCTGCTCCCATTTCAGGAGGGTGCTTGGGCCAGAACTTCACAACCTTTTGTAGTAGCCCCCCTTGGCAGCCGTTCTGTGGTGGTGCCCGCTTCCCTTTCTCAAAACTCCAGAGTGCCCACAGGCTCAACAAAGCTGGGAGTGCCTGCTTTAAATAAGTAGTAAGGGGTAAAGGGAAGATGACTGGGGAAGGCACTGGCAAACCACCCCGTAAACAAAGTCTGCCTAGGAAACGTCAAGATGTGACGTCACCCCATGGGTCAGGAATGATCCGGTGCTTGCACAGGGGACCTTTACCTTTTACAATATCTAAACCTGTTTAAATACATTTCTTAAATAAGTTTGTTCAAATTAATTCAAATGGTAATACATTTTTTTAAAAAACATATCCAGTGCACAGCGGACTTTAGTGGGGTTTTCAGGGCAAGAGACATTCAAAGGTGGTTTGCCATTGCCTGCCTCTGCATTTGGCCCCTGGTATTCCTTGGAGTTCTCCCATCCAAATACTTGCCAAGGTCGAGGCTGAGAGTGTGTGACTGGCCCAAGGTCACCCAGCAAGTTTCCATGGCAGAGTGGGGATTCGAACCTGGGTTTCCCAGATCCTAGTCTGACAGCCACTACACCATGCTGGCTCTCTACTGTGATGGGTAGTTAACATGTATGTAGTTAATTGTAGACAATATTATGTATCACATGATGGGGCCTGGTTTGGTTTTCTTAAATCTGTTCTATGCTTGCAGTGCTGTTAAGACACTTTTTGCTCCTTTCAGTAGGTTGAAAAGATCTTCAGGAGCTGCACTTGATGAAGCTATTCCTGAAGCTTTGGCCCTTATTTAACATGGGGATCACCCCACCAAACTGGAACCCTTTACATTTCATTCCATACAAAAGTAAACCAATCTTTAGTCAAAATATACTGTCGGGTATAAGCTTCTTGGTAGCCCCTTTTGAAGCTCTCTGTAGCTGTAAGCGAATGACTTGTTGACACATGAAACAAAATGTGTTTTCAAAGCAATATTTATAATTCTTAGATGTGTTTTCCAATTACTTGAACAACAAACCTTAAGAATGTCTCTGTTCTGTTGAAACAACTACCTACTTTCAGGAAGGAACTTGTGGTAGCTGAAAACTTGATTGTAATTCCTGTCATCTTGTAGAACCAGTATATTAAATCAAGGATGCTAATCAATTGTGGACAAGTTTACATCGGGACCACAAAACGCAGCATACAAACAAGGATAAAAGAACATGAAAGATACTGCAGACTTGGCCAACCTGAGAAATCAGCAGTGGCTGAACATGGACTGACACAAACAGGACACAGGGTCTTATTCCAAGACACTGAAAGACTGGACAATTCTACCAACTATTTTGTCAGATTGCACAGAGAAGCCATTGAAATTCATAAACATCAGCACAACTTTAACAGAAAAGAAGAGAGTTTAAGAATGAATAAGCCTTGGCTTCCTGTCCTGAAAACCTCCAGACTAACAAAGACTACAGTCCACAATAGCTATGCGGATTAGCCTTGGATTCCACATGTTAACAGATCACTTCAGGATACAATGGTTCCATATTAACATACCACACCCTCATTAGCACATTATCTTGATACTTACAGGACAATGATTAGCACATTACCTTTGATACTTTTTGCAGGACAATGATTCAGCTCAAACCCAACCCCTTTCTGACTATATATTACTCTTCCAACACACACTTGACACTGAGAAACACTGTCCTTCAGTGTTACTCCTCTGAAGATGCCGGCCACAGCTGCTGGCGAAACGTCAGGAAAGAAAATACCAAGGCCACGGTCACACAGCCCGGATAACTACAAGAACCAATGAACTCTGACCGTGAAAGCCTTCAACATTATTTCTGCTAGAGTTTACATTTATCTGAGTAAGTTCAACTAGTCCAAACAGATATGGACTGGCTTCGGTTACTCGTTAATAGAGGAACGGTCTTCTGCACGAGATTAGGGGTGGTCTCCTCTTCCTCCTACTTTTGTTTGGATAATGCATATGCTGTCTCTGTGAACAAGACCCACACAAGACAGCTCACAGGAATTAAAACAAATAACATAATGTTATTCATTAGAAACTCCATAAAACTCCGCAGTGCAAAGATAAGACCCAGAGATGGCATGAAATCCCATTTAAAGGCCTTCTGGGACAGCTGTGTCTTTAAAGGCCACCAAAGACAGAGCTCATGGAGGAAGGAGTTCCACAGTTGAATGGTGGCCTTTCTGGTGCTGCCTGTTGTTGTCTCTGCTGCCAGGCCTCCATTTTGTTGGCCTTGTTCTCCTTCCTCTCCATCTCGGTTCTGTGACTATCTTGTTCTGGATCTCAGTTTCTTTCCAAATTTGCCTTGTCATAGATCCCTAAAAATAGTGTTTTGGTCTGAATCTGGATTTGGACATATTTCTATAGCCAGATAATTGAGCTCCTGTTAAGATAGAAGTGGGGGTTGGCAGGTTTCTCTTCTACACTAGGTAATAATTTTGTGTGTGAAGTTGAGGTTTGGTTTGTGAGGCATTTGCTTAGAACTCATTTCTAACATATATGTGCATAAACTGATCACGGTGACACTGTAGTTCCTGTAACAGAGCCACCTCAGGTGACTTCAGAGCTAGGGCAGGAATATACAGGTGGAGGTGATCCTTCAGGTTTTTTAAACCCAGACTCTTTAAGGCTTTAATGGTTAAGTCCAGCACTTTTGAGTTGAACCAAGAAACAAATGGGAAGTCAATGTAGTAAGTGCACAGTTGGTTTAATGTACCCATTTGCAGCGAGCCCCAGTTAACATTGGAGCTGCTGCATTCTGAACCGGTTGAAGTTTCTGGACTGCCTTCAAAGGCAGCCCCATGAAAAGCACATGACAGTAGTCCAATCTATATGTCACCGTGATATGTGTTGACAGTGGCCAGGTCAGCTTTATCTGGGAGCAACTGCACCTGGCTAACTAATCTAGGAGTACTCTCAGACTGCAAACCTACTGTTCCTGGAGAAGTACAACCACATCCATAAAAGGCTGTACATCTGTCCCTGCAACACCCATAATGCTTCTGTTATCTGGATTCAGTTTGTTTACCCTCATCCAGTCCTTTGTCACCTCCAGATGCTAGTTTAGCATGCCCACTTCCTCGCTGGAAATAAATGAAACCAACAAATAGAACTGAGTACCGTCTATTTAGCGCTGATAACATATTCCAGATCTCAGGATGGTCTCTCTCTCAGCAATTTCATGTAGATTTTAAACAGCATGGAAAGCAAGAAGTGATCCTGCAGGACCGATAGGTCAATTGACAGAGGTTGGAGCAGAAACCCTTAGCACCATATATTGTTACCTGCCTTCCAGAAAGGAGGGGAATGAACATAAATTGGGCGCTTCCGAAGCCCTGAAGGATACCATCTCGATCATATGAAAGTTGCTGAAAAGTTCAGGAGGACAAACAGGCATGTGCGGCCCCTGTCAGGCAGCCAAGGCAGCTCCAGTGCCCTGCCTAGGACAAAAACCAGATTGAAAAGGTTCTGCCTCATCCAGAAATAACTCGAATTGAGAAGCCGCTACTTTTTCCAAGAACTTAGAGATGACAAACCTAACACCGGCTGGAAACCTTTCAAGTCTGTTTGGTTAGAAATGATTCACGTCCGTTATGTCCAGAGATTACTTTTTCAAAAGCAGTCCTACCAGTGCCTTTCTTAACGCCAGAGACTCTGAGGCTTCTGTTAGTGTTTAGTAATATTCATCATCCACCGACGTTCCATTTTAACAGGACCAGCACAGATCCAGCAATAGGGTTGCCAGCTCCAAGCTGAGAAATACCTGGAGATTTGGGGGGCAGTGCCTGAGGAGGGTGGGGTTTTGAGAGGGGAGGGACTTCAGTGCCATAGAGTCCACTTGCCAAAGCGGCCATTTTCTCGAGGGGAACTGATCTAAGTTGGCAACCCTATCCAGCAAGCAAGTGGTGGGAATCCAAACTCCAGGTATTATGTCAACATCCTCAGGTTGCACCGTCTGAAAGAGACCCATAGAAACCTGACCAACGGAAGCCTGAGAAATGTTCAAAGACTCTGTAATTGCTGTGGTGTCCAAGTCAAATTCAATACTTAAATTGCATTCATCCACAAAGAGGCAAATAGGTGACAACAAGCTATTTCCTATTGAGGCCAAGATGTAGCAGGCCTCTTATACTTGGATGCAGCGACAGAGGGGGGCATAAAAGATTTCTTTGCCACCTCGGAGTACTTCTAAAATGGGCCCTAGTTTGTGTTTGATCAGATTCAGTGCCAGTCTTTCTCTAGGGTTGCTGTAGCCCAGCAGTTTCAATTCTCTCCATTCCTCTGAGAACCAAAAGGCTAACATGTGAGAAATGGCACTTGCAAGAACTTGCAGCTTTCTGCTTCTAGAAGCGTACCAATTCATTGACACGCTTGGCAACTATTCCCTCTGGAAAATCCACTAAGGCTGTCAGAAAACCATTTGGATCCATTTCAGCAGGTGAGGACCATTCTAATTGGTTCCCCACCTCTGCAGGGCCTCTGTGCTACTGCTGCTCTAAATCTTACCACACAGCGATCTGTCCAAGACAAGAGTTGCATGGAGCTACCCCCACCTTCAGATGGCTAATCTCCTGCTCTACATAGAAATCCGTGCATTTCCTGTGATTATGCATAGCCAAATTCACCGACAGTATATATTTGTAAACATTCATGCAAGAAAGACATTGCTACAGTTACTTCATGGTGACGTTCACCATAAACACCATTTATATTCCCACACATGGGAATAAGCTTCACTGAAATCCACACGACATCCAAGTGAGGTGGATCTCCACCCATATTCTACCTCTCCACTGAGAAGCTACCATTTATTTGTTCAATCGTTTAAATATTTGTACCCTTCTGCCTCAAGTTTGAAGCCTTTTTCCAATCTAAGAAGCCTTCCTCCCAATTAAGCCTTCTTCCATAAGAAGACGAGTCATTTAAGTTAGAGGATGGTTGGCTCCACCCCAGTAAGTGTAAATAGCATTCTGTTTCAGTGACTCCTACTCCATGCCCAGAAGATGCCCCCCCCCAAAAAAACCCTCCAGGATCCCTGGCCAATCTGGCCTGGAGGAAAATTGCTTCCTGACCCCAAAGTGGCAATCAGTACTACCCTGAGCATGCAAGAAAGGGCCACAAGAGCCAAACACTGATGCAAATCTTCCTGATCTCCCTCTCATGATCTGCCTAATAGAATCAGCATTGCTGACAGATGGCCATCTAGCCTCTGCTTAAAAACCTCCAGGGAAGGACAGCCTACCATCTCCCGAGGAAGCCTGTTCCATTGAGGAACTGCTCTAACTGTTAGAAAGTTCTTCCTAATGTTGTATACTGGTTTAACTATCTTGGATTCCCCCACCCCGAGTCCTGGGAATTATAGTTTGGGGAGGTGCTGAGAGCTGCGTAATCATGTGCATATATGAGTTCAGTGGATTTACTCCTTAGTAAGTGTGAATATGATTGCACCCTTAGTTCCTTCACCAAAACTACAATTCCTAGGGTTCCATAAGGAGAGGGGAAGGCCAAGATTGTGCTGTGGATATGCCCTCTGATGTTGAACATATTTGGCAGCAATCCTGAAGGCATTTTCCTGGGAGTAAGCCCCACTGAATAACATACTTCTGAGTGGACCCCTTCAGGATTGCTCTCTTCATGATCTAAGTCCAGGGGGTCACTTAAGAAAGCTCTCTAGTGGGGCCTTTTGGACTACCTGCTGTAGGGACAATGCCTGGTAGGTTCCTCCTTTGCCTGGGCCAAAAAAGTACAGTGTCAGGCTGCAACATCAGCCATGTTGATTTGGGGTTTAGAAAGTGTGTGCCTTCTGCACGGGAGACATGGTCCGGTCAGAACAAAGGAGTTAACAGATTTGGTTGAGCAAGCATATTCAATCAATCAATCTTTATTAAAAACAGTCATAGACCAGCATCTCTTCACAATTTACCAGCAAGCATATTCATATTATTCTCTTTGAGTCAATACATACCGCACTTAACCTACAACCTGATGAAATTCCAGTTGCTCCTTGCTGAGTGCCGAACAATGTCTTTAAGTGTCTCTGTGATTCATGATGAAACTCGGCAAGAGTCCAAGACTGTAACGTGTTTTAGAAGGCATAATCAGATGAGAGTTCGGCCTGTGTTTCTAGGGCGCTTTAACACTGTCAGAAGATTAACGTGATCCTTACAAAAGGGAACAGCATCGCTGGGTCACGTACCTCACATGAGATTCTCAAGCCTCTGTAAACGGCATAGACTTCATAAGGAAAAATATTCATCTTTGATATGGCTGTGCTAATACTCAAGCGCTAAAAGGCTTCAAAGTAAAGATCAAAGAGTCTTTCGCATGGTATATTTGCATACAGCGTAAAGATTAAAGTGACGGTCATTGCCAACATCTCGTAGGCATTTCTCCCTTACATCTAAGCTTTGTGAGCATCGCATGCATGAGCCGATTAAGAACCAGATTTATTTATGTATAAGAAATCTGCAGGTGTGCTTTTCTTTTTTTGAATGCCTGGGTAATATCTTGTATTTGGCTGTTCTCTTTTGCACGTATAGTGGTACCATCCTGAGGATAAAGAAGCTAATACACCAAGTAAACAGACAATATTAAAGCATGGGAAACCTCGGGGGGGAGGGGGTTGCAACTTTTGAAAATAATTATATTATCGTTATGCAGGGGAAATGTTTGCTGCACCTTGATACAAATTTGGTAGAGCCTCCAGGGGAGCTCTTGACACAGTGTACCCTGTAGCCTTTTAAAAAATGAAATGCTAATTCTGCGTCAAGGAAAACAAATCCATAAATTATGCAGAGAAAGAAGCCAACATTTGCTTGTTTAATTTATTCTGCTTCTGAGAGTGCTTGAGAGGAAGAAGGAGTTATTCAGAGCAGTAAAGCCCCAGCCCTAGTCATTGGAAGTCTACTTAGTACTTTATACAACATTTTCAGCTGTTTACGCATCTCTAGGGAAGGCGAGCCTTGAACTGGATGGTCCAGGCTAGCCTGATCTCATCAGTTCTCAGAAGCTAAGCAGGGTCGGCCCTGGTTAGTACTTGGATGAGAGACCACCAAGGAATACCAGGGTCTGCTGTGCAGAGGAAGGCAATGGCAAACCACCTCTGTTAGTCTCCTGTCTTGAAAATCCTACTGGCTTGCCATTACTCGGTTGTGACTTGACATCACTTTACACACACAGGGAAGGGGGAAAGAGTTTAATTCTGTATCTGGTGCCAGATTTTGCACTTGTAGGATTTGCTTGCAGTGATTGACATACAGACCTTATAGAGGTGATCCTGTAGGGTTTTCAAGGCAAATGACATTTGGGGGTGGTTTGCCATTGCCTGCCTCCACATGGGCTGAGAGAGTCCTGAGAGAACCGTGACTGGCCCAAGGTCACCCAGCAGGTTTCACGTGGAGGAGTGGGGAATCGAACCTGGTCCTCCAGATTAGAGTTCACCCCTCTTAACCACTTCCCCACGCTGGCTCTCTCATGACATCCTTAGTGTATGGTAACTGAGAGCAGTATCATGATGCTGCTATAAACAGTTGTACCCCTCTCTCATGTGTGCTGAATGTATGTATGTATGGTTCAGATGCCCAGAAATCTAGCTTTTCATGTATCTTTTAATGTACATTTTAATTTGTTGTGGACTTTTGGTATGACCTGTGATTGGATTTGCTTCAACCGTATTGGAGTACTGGGCTCCATCCAACCTTGTTAGCAGAGGATTGTATAAAAAAACAGGCCTGGGCCGGTGTGTGGGGATGTGCTCTCTTGGAGAAGGTTTCTTCAGGAGAAGGTTTATGGGGCCACTGAAAGCAGAAGGCATCTCTCTGAATGTGGGTGAGCTTGAGCTCCCAATGACCCTGGTGACAAGGTCACCTTTAAGGAATGTGTGAAAGGACCACAGAAAGGAAGATGGAGCGAGACTCCAGTTCTACCTTACTGTGTTCCCCGTTATAAGTAAACTTATCCTTCTTTTCCGAAAGCTCAGACGTAGGGATCCCAGCAGCTTCCTGTCCCAGTACTGATTGGAGCCATGTCTCCCTAGGGCCACAGTAAACCTCATGGGGACAGACATTCACAGGTCTGCTCCATTCAGATATAAAGCAGACGGGATGGATGGTCTGGCTTTGTTTTCTTTTTTAGACACTAAAAGGAGTCTGTAGCTGATGAGAGCCAAGCCCACCCCTTCCCACCTCTCCCTGCCAGGATCCATTTCTTTACACACATTTCTTCCCAGTCTATCTCACCGAAGAATGCTTCATGCACAGTGAGCTAAAGGGGGGGGGGCTTTGTTCACCTTCCCCATGTGCTACTTTTCTGTGCTTTTTATGTAAACTCATTATATGTAAATGCAGCAGCAGACACATGAATAAATACAGCTGGCTGCTCTGTCACTCTAGTTTAGGCCTTACATTCCCAAGTGCTATGGGGTTAGGTGCTCCTTGACCTATTTATCTTTCTGTTTGTTTATTTAGGGGGTTGCTGCACCTTTGCCATCACAGCTTCTATTTGGCACAAGAATGCCGAGTTCTGTTCCCCTGTAACATGCTAAGCCGTACAAGAACAAAATCCTATAAATGTGTAGGTATGTCAATCATTAAAATATGTGGGGGGGGAAAGACTTACACGCCTGTGTGAGTTGTGGAACTTCTACTAGTGCAGTGATAGGAAAGGGTTGTACGGTTTCCTCCAAAGAGAACATGGTTTGGGGGTGGACCGAGATATGAACAGTTGAGTTGACTTTCCTTCTAACTCAGCTATGTTTCTAACCTCTCCATCAATAATTCCATGTTAGACTGTTGTAGCAAAATTAAATGAGAGTCCAGTTGCACTTAAAAGACCTAACAATATTTATAATCAGCTTTTGGGAGTCTGAACTCACTCCATCAAGATGCCTGGGAATATGCATCCAGAGTTTAAATTTAGCTGCTTTGGATGGTCACTCCAGTTCATCTGAGTGAGTTCTGACTCACGAAAGCTCATGCTGGAATTAATCATGGTCTTCAAAGTGCTTCTGGACTCCTGTTTAATCTTGCTATTTCTATTGCAGCTTTTCACAAGGTAAGGCAATACTGTTTCGGTTTCCATTTGACATCCCTCCCAACTGTTGGTTTATGTTGTTACCATCACAGTTTCTGTTCTGGGTCTTGACTAAAGATCAAAGATAAGGCCATACTGTTTTGGTTTCCTGAATATTTGATCATTGGTTAGGTGCCTTTGAGGAAGAATTGGTGACTTGCAGTACACAGGAAGTTTGAATTTTTTTTGGTCACCAGATGGTGCCAAAGCTAAAGTTAGTACCCAGTTACAAACACAACTATACAGTCTGTGGGGTTTTTTCCTCTGAAGTAAAACTCTGCTGTAGCTAATGAGCCCACCATTTTATTGCCCTTATGTAAGGCTGCACACAACGTAATTGGGAAGAAGGCAGCATGGGATGTTGATTTTTTTGTTTTAAAGAGAGTGTTTCAGGGAAAGGCATTTAAAGGCAGGAAAGTTCCAGAATATATTCATAAATGAAATAATGACTGAAAGGGCTGTTAGAATGCACCTATAAGAAAATACTTCCTCAGAAATACTGAACATTCACTGGAATATATACAAGTACTGACTGTTGACAATCATAACATAATGTTGAGGAGAGGGGCCGTGGCTCAGTGGTAGAGCCTCTGCTTGGCATGCAGAAGGTCCCAGGTTCAATCCCCGGCATCTCTACTTAAAGGGACTAGGCAAGTGGGCGATGTGAAAGACCTCCGCCTGAGACCCTGGAGAGCCGCTGCCGGTCTGAGTAGACAGTACTGATTTTAATGGACCAAGGGTCTGATTCAGTATAAGGAAGCTTCATGTGTTCATGTTGACAGTCCCTCACATCTGGGGGGAAAGCCACCGTTAATGGATTGCGAATGTTGGACAATTAATGTTGGCGTTCCCTGGTATATCTGCATTTTAGGACATTCACCAGATGCCGGAAGGATTCTTGATATTTCCTTGTGACTGCCAATGGTCTCTGCATTTAGAATATTCTTTGTGACCTTAATAGCAAGCTCTGAACATTCTGTCTGTATGTCACTCTCAAAGTGGATCAAAGAGACAGGATGCCAGGAACCGTTTAGTGGAAGGGTTGATGGGAAATGAAGATATATTTTTTTCTTTTCTTTTTTGCTGTGTACCTGGGAACCGGCTTTATCTCTTTTCCCCTCCAGAGCGATTTCCTAGGCTGGGGTAGGTGAGGTTCACCAGAAAGAGAAGCTGTGAGAATAGGTTATGAATGAGAAAGGAGTGGGTGGGTGATAGGGAAGAAGGTAAGGGATGGGAAAGGATGAGCTTTTCCCTTTGAAATATCCTTAGTCCAAATCTTGCGAGCATTTACTAGCTGTATAGTTGCAGTATAGTTGCAAGAAATCTAGGTAAACAAACATAGCACCTCTCACCAATTTTATGTATTGAAATAGATAGCAGTTCACTTGCTTTCTGCCTGCTTTAATATCGCTTTACCCTAGGAACTGGAGTTGCTAAAAATACCAAAGCTAGAACTCTGTAAGAATTGTCAATTTTTCTGTTATTACAGTATTGTTTTTCCTTTACTCCGAGGAACTCAACAGCAAGCATGGAATGTTCCCTCCCCACTTGACCCTCACAACAGTCTTATCGGCTAGGTTAGGCTAAGAAATAGGGTTGCCAACCTCCAGGTAGTAGCTGGAGATCTCTTGCTATTACAACTGATTTCCAGCCGGTAGAGATCCGTCCACCTAGAAAAAATGGCCGCTTTGGCAATTGGACTCTGTGGCATTGAAGTCCCTCCCCTCCCCAAACCCCACCCTCCTCAGGCTCCGCCCCAAAAACCTCCCACTGGTGGCAAAGAGGGACCTGGCAACCCTACTCAACACCCCCACCCCAAGGAACCAGAGAAGTCACTGCTTGGTATAACAAGCCACATATGCCCAATAGGGCTTCCCAAACTGTTCCAAGCCCTATCAGACATGTGCAACTTGCACTGTGTTTCCGAACACTTGGGGACTGAAGAAGGAAGGAGCATTAACTCCTCGGGCTCAAAGAAGGCTCAACACTTGGGGACTGAAGAAGGAAGGAGCATTAAC
The DNA here is from genome assembly GCF_029931775.1 of Euleptes europaea. Taxonomy (NCBI): domain Eukaryota; kingdom Metazoa; phylum Chordata; class Lepidosauria; order Squamata; family Sphaerodactylidae; genus Euleptes; species Euleptes europaea. Next base: position 27,554,478 of record NC_079316.1, on the reverse strand, counting down.
TCCTCGGGCTCAAAGAAGGGGGGTAGAGAGAGGCTGCCATTCCCAAAATCTGCTGCCTGAGGACACAGCCTTGCCACACCTTGTAGAGAGCTAACCCTACAAGTGAAAGATCTTCCTCTTCTTCCAGGTTTTTTTAACAAGGGACAATGAAGAAAGCTGACAAGAAGAAAGTAGATTCCTTTGAAATGTTGTGTTGGGGGGGTTACAAATACTGTGGACCACTAAAAAGACAAATAAGTGGACAAATAAGTAGATCAAATCTAGCCTGAACTGTCCTTACAAGCTAAAATGACTACATTGAGGCTATTGAACTTCGGTCACATTATGAGAAGACAAGACTCGTTGGAAAAGACAATTATGCTAGGAAAACTTGAAGGGAGCAGTAAAAGAGGAAGACCCAACATAAAATGGATTGACTCTATAAATGAAGCCACGGCCCTCAGTTTGCAAGGCTGAGAAAGGGCAGGACGTTTGGGGGGACATTGATTCATAGGTAGGGTTGCCAGATTCCTCTTTGCCATCAGCGGGAGATTTTCGGGGCGGAGCCTGAGAAGGGCGGGGTTTGGGGAGGGACTTCAATGCCATAGAGTTCAATTGCCAAAGCAGCCATTTTTCTCCAGATGATCTGATCTCTATTGGCTGGAGATCAGTTGAATTAGCAGGAGATCTCCTGCTACTACCTGGCAGTTGGCAACCCTATGCATAGGGTCGCTGTGAGTTGGAAGCGACTTGACGGCACTTAAAACACACAATACACATGGGTTACCACGCTTGTATTCCCAGCGATGTATTAAGAGTTTGAAAATGTTATAAAAAATATTGTTCGCACTTTCTATGTATTCCCACCAATGTATTAAAGAGTTTGAAAACGTTATAAAAAATACTGTTCGCACCTTGTTTGGCCCCTTTAGCTGTGAAGACGTCTTCCAACCATTTATAAGCCGTGGTATCCAAAAAACCTTTTAAAGCGATGTTTTTTATAACATTTTCAAACTCTTAATACATCGCTGGCAATACAAAGGGCGGTAACCCCGAACTCTCATATAGTCCTTCTGGCTTCCAGGTAATATCTTCCCTCATCTGACTCTTTAAGTGGTTTCATTATGCTTTGGGACTTCTTTCACACCAAACACTTCCTGTCTGATTTGCAACTCTTTGGGCTCAATTCATTGCTCACCTTGAGTTCCCTATTGTGTTTCCTCATGGTGCTCTCCCTCCAGGTTCTTCTTCCTTTGTGGGGGATAATGAATTTTCCCAGCCTTGAAACACAATATGTTGTCCCTGAGAAAATGACCCTTCATACTCAGTGATGCCAAGGTGTGGCAAGTGACATCACCTGGCGGCATGCTTGGGGGCTTAAGGTGGAGATCAGAGCCAAAGTTCTGGAGCAAAATGGTCTCACTCGCTCTTTACTTAATTGCCCTCCCATAACAGAGTCTGCCGCACAGAACCTTTATCTTGTTCCTTGATGCAGGACAGACAGACAAAGATGGGCCTGCCCTGAATATATGCCAGATACGGTGGGGGAAATTTAATTTCCAATATTGAGTAGAATGATTAGAAATATAAAATAAGGATTACTATTTATTTGAAGTATAATATAATAATGAACATGGTGTATTTAAGCTATATTATTTTGTAACTCATTTTAATATACTGGTGAATATAAATACTGTGGTTTCTAAGTGTCAAACAAAGAATTTTATGATAATGATGTTAGGATAATTGTTAATTAATGGTGTCTATTATCTTATTAAATATTGCTTATAACTGCCTTTATGTTTAACACTATTATTGATATATTTTTCCTTTCCTTTTGGTATAATTGTTTTAACCATCTTAATTGTAAATGAGATCATGATATGATTCCTTCCTGTATTAATCCCAGTTTTTTTCTCATGTTTTGTTATTATTATTATTATTTAGAAGATGGGCCTGCCCTCTGTCTCTTGCCCCTCAGCTGATATCTTACTACTGTTCCTTGAGATCCCAAGAAGGAAACTAAAATCTTTCAGGGCACAGCCCCTGCAGCCTTAAATGCTGCTTCATATATTACTCAGAAAAGAAACCTAAATGTACAGTCAACAGAAAGTTATTTGATTAGCTGCTGACTTTTACATTCTCAAAGGGAAAGTGCCTTTTTTTTTTTGGCTTCTTTTTTCCCAGCAGCATTTGGTGCAATTGAAAACCTGTTTTAGACTCAGCATCACCTAATCCAATTAAGGTGGCAACACATCCTCTTTCTGTTTTAAGATTCTATATATTTTGGCAACACCGTGTTTTAGCATAGCACTGGATGGAAGGACAGATATATGTGACATCTCACAATTACATGCCTATGTTCGTTTCCCCAGAGAATAATAATTTTGGGAAGAACTTCTGTGCCTAATGCAGTTGAATGGTCAAACAAAAGGAAAACCCTTTTCACTCTTCTTCTTTTTTGCTGAGAATAACTTGCTCTAAGCAAAGCTAGCATCTGTGTGTACAGAGTCAGTGTGATGTAGCAATTAAAGTAATGGGTGAGGATCGGTGACACCCAGGTTCGAATCTCTGCTTGCCATGGAACGCCTTGGGTGAGTTTGGGCCATTCATTCTCTCTCAGCCTAACTACCTCATATGTGAGGATAAAATGGAGGAGAGGCGAACTACGTGTTGCCCTGAGCTCTTTGGTGGAAGGACAGAATAAAAATGTACTAAGCAGAGATAGTTCACCAGTTATGCAAAGAAGGAGAATGGATTGATTAGTTTGATAAGTAAACGGAAGGAAATATTAGAAACTCACCATGTTTTGCTGCAGCATGGTGTAGTGGTTGAGAGCAGTGGACTCTAATCTCGAAAACCGGGTTCAATTCCCCACTCCTCCACACAAAGCTCGCTGGGTAACCTTGGGCCAGTCACAGTTCTCTCAGAACTCTCTCTGCCCACGCGGAGGCAGGCAATGGCAAACCACCTCTGAACATCTCTTGCCTTGAAAACCCTACGGGGTCGCCATAAGTCAGCTGTGACTTGACAGCACATTCACGCACACATTAAGATGCAGTTGTGGGTAAAGTAAAATATTGTGGAATGAAAAATACTTTGTGACTGTTTGTAAAGGTGATCAGTACTGTTGTTTCAATGAATCACTGGAAGTTTACTGGGAAAGTATGAGACAGAGTATGGTGACCTAGTGATACAGAATGATGTGGGGTGGCTGTCTCATGACAGAGCCCTGTTCGGGTGGTCTTCTTCACATTTATGAATTTCTCGAAAGCAAGCAGAAAGAAGAGGACCACTTAGGAAAACCCATAGTGGATGATTGAGCTGGCTTTTTTGACTGGTATCACTCGTCACTTGAACAGGCTAAATCCCCAGTAGCAAGGGAAATAGAAAGTTCCCTGTAACACGTTGCAAGCCGTAACCCCTTTTCTAAGCAAGATTTTGACAGTATTCCTTCTCAAGGTTTATTCACTTTCCTGATCTCAGAGAAGTCACCTCAGAAAATATCAAACTTTTAAAACATTTCAATTACAGTTCATTTTGTACAAGCGCTTTGAAGAATTTAAACTGTGGAATTCAGGGAAGTGACATCATGAAACCTGAACTTAAAACCAAGGTGGTAGGGAGTGAGCTACATTGGTCCGTAGAAGAACCAAAACTCACATAATACTTTTTATTACGGAAAAACCAAAGTGACACAAAGTGGTGTCTCAGCAAAAAAAAAAAGGCGGACTATAAGTAACCAGGTAGTAATAATAATAGTGTACAAGCTTTGGAGTTCTCCAGAACTCTTTATCAGGCTGGACATTTAGCCAAATGAACAGTTCTGGAGAAACTGGAGTTCTGGAGAAAACTTGCACAGTATTTTGTGTCATCTTGTTTGATCCTAATAAAAGGTATTATGTGACTTTGGTTTATGGACTGAACTTAAGGCAGGTGTTTATCATTTCTGGGACATGGTCCCAGATGCACAATACCCTTCTCTAAAACACTGTGAGCAAAAAATGCTGTAGGGTTTGTTTGTTTTGTCAGTATGCACACTGACAACCTTATGTTTTCAACATTGAATATTGTGAAAGGAAAACAGGAACACATTTGCCAACGAACATTTGGACTGGTTTACTAGGTTGTAATGATATTCTATGAATACTGCCATGAACAAAGTTCAGTTCTCCTCTGAGGCTCCGGCGTCTTGAGCTGTGGGTTATTTCCCTCCATCTTCAGGGTAGGCGGGACTAATATTTTTCTAACTTCTTGTCTACCCTTGGCGGGAAATAGCCTGCAAAACCTCAGTTCCATCCTGCCTCAAGGGGTAGCAGGTCGCAGAAATAGCTCCGTGCTCCTGCAATACTGTTTAGAAACTTGTCCTTCATTTTTCATCTTTGTAAGTCTATCTTAACTTTGTGTGCCCTCTTTGTCCTTCGTGTCCCTCTCCCAATTGTCCTGTGTGTGCTGTGCCTAATTGTTTTTTTTTCCGGAGTTCCCCTCCGGAGGTTTTTCAACGTGGCAGACTCCATTTTGGAAAGGGAGGACGACCTTCTTTCCGAACAGGACTATCGCCGGGGGCTGGTCCAATCCGCCCAAAAGAGCCCGCTTCTCCCAACGACTGCAATTGTGGATCATTAGGGAGAAAGCAACAGGAGGGCTCTCCGCAGAGTGAGGGAAAGGCTCCGGCTGCGCCAAAAGTAAAAAAGGCGCGAAAAGCCGCGGTGCCGCTTCTAGCCGCGAAAATACGAAAGTGCAGCTCCAAGCCTGACGCAGGGGCAAGAGACAGGAAGAAACCACCCGCCTTCTCACCGCAGGTCTGCAGCGCGGCTCCAACGGCCCCCACAGTACCATCCATGGAAGCCGGTTCTTCTCTCCAGTTGGGAGCTGGTAACTACACCCCCCCCCCACTTCGACGGCGGGCGGCTCTTAACCCAGGAGGAGGATGGCTGGGTAAACCTGGCCCTCCAGCGACAATGGCAGGCCTTTCAGGCCTTTCAGAGGAGGATTCCACCCTTTTCCTGGGGGGTCCTACTGAGTCCCCACACTCCTCATCAGCCCATTCCAACGTCTTTGGGGAGGGAGAGAGTTCCCCTGTAATCCCGGGACCTTCCTCTTCTGGCCACTGGTCGACTAAGGCTGCCTTGAAAGCAGGAACTGGCGAGACCATCCCCAGTGAGCCCCATAATTCCACCCTGGATTCTGAGGACAAAAGAGAAGAGGGGGAGTTTGACTCAGAAGACGAGTCTGCTCCTCCTGAGGAATCACAGAACCGCTTATTTAATGGGGAGGATTACCAAGGCTTACTAGCAAAAGCCATTCTGGCCCTTGACCTGAATGAAGAGGACATGGCAGCCTCTGAGGTTCCAATGTCCAAGCTTAAACAAGGGGTGGCAGAATGTTTTCCTAGGAAACACTCCCACAACCACCTAGTTCCCTTTCCTGAGTTCTTCCTCAGGGCAGTTCAGGAAGAATGGGACAACCCAGCCTCTAACAGGCAAACACCACCTAACATCAAAAAATTGTATAATGTTGCTCCCCATGCCATGTCTGCTTAAAATACCTCTAGTTGATGCCCCAGTAGTGGATCTTCAGTCCCCAGGCCTCGTCCCTGAGGATGGCATGGGATCTCTGAGAGATCAGTTAGACCGGAAATGTGAAGCCTTGACCAGAAAGGCCCATGAGTCGTCAGCGCTGGCAATACAAGCGAGCGCAACCACATCCATATTTGCAAGAGCTTCTTACTTGTGGGTAAAGAAGCTCATTCAGTTGGTCCCACCAGAGAATCGTAGAGTAGTAGGAGGTCTAGACAGAGTTCTGAGCGCCGTCACCATGATGGTGGATGCTTCATTGGACACTATGTCCCTGATCGCACGTTCCATGGCCTCTGTCACGTCTGTGAGAAGGGCATTGTGGCTGAGAGCGTGGCCCGCAGACTTTAGGGCAAAAACCACATTAATGTCTTACCCTATTCAGGAGGACAGACTTTTTGGGGAGAAAATGGACAAAATCTTTATCGAGACTAAGGATAAGAAGCAGGCCCTGCCCAAGCAGATGAAAAAGGAGTCACTACTTCCTTCATACCCATCCTCCTTTCGGTTCTCAAGGGCCCCATTTAGATACCGGAATACAGAAGGGGATCATGGAATTCCTCCCGGCCCTTTCGGAGGGGTGGAGGCGGTAGATTCCAAAGGTCAACTAACCAGCAGTTCCGCCCCGAAAAAGGGGATAAATTTCCCAAAAATAATCCCCAATGACAACTGCACACTAGAAGTGGGAGGAAGGCTCCAACACTTCCAGGACAAATGGGCTTCCTTAAATCAGGACCAATGGGTACAAAAAAATTATATCACAGGGATACCTACTGGAATTCTCATCACAGCCAAGGGATCGATTCATTCGCTCCCCCATCTCCTTCAAACGGGAAAAACAAAGCAGAACGATTGTGCCATTCAGCATTTCTTAAAAATCAAAGCCATAGAGCCAGTTCCCCACCTAGAGAAACGCCAGGGAATCTATTCAATCTTTTTTACAGTCCCCAAAAAGAACGTGGACTGGAGGGCCTTCCTCAACTTAAAATATCTAAATAGACGGATGGCCCACAAACACTTCTGGATGGAAACCTTCAAATCCATTGTAGAATCCCTACATCTGGGCACATTTATGACGGCAGTGGATTTGACGGAGGCATACCTCCATGTGCCCATCCATCCCTCACACAGGCGTTTTCTTCACTTTGCATATGGCCACTCACATTTCCAATTCAGGGCGCTTCCCTTCGGCCTAACATCGTCCCTGAGGGTGTTTACAAAAATTTTGGTTTCAGTCATAGTGGCACTCAGACAAGAGTGTGTCCAGATACACCTGTACCTGGACAACATTCTGATTTGCGCAAAATCCAGACAACAGTCCAAGCTACACACAACACGAGTGATCCAGGTCCTCCAGGACCATGGCTACTTAATAAATTACAACAAAAGCAATCTCATACCTTCCCAGTCCATCATCCACCTAGGGGTTCGGATAGACTCAAAACACAACTCCCTATCCCTCCCCCCAGAATGCATACAAAAGATTACAGACCTAGCCTCCACCATGGCCAGATCACGAACAGCCAAACTCATGTCATTAGCAAGACTGCTAGGACTCATGATTGCATGCATAGTCGTGGTTCCCTGGGCCCGCTTTCACTCCAGACCACTTCAGTGGCAACTCCGACCATTTCAAACAAATATAGCAAAGAAAAGGGACAGGGTTGTTACACTCTCCCTCAAAACCAAGAAGAGTTTCTGCTGGTGGTCTCTTCAGCCAAACCTTCACAAACACACTCACTACATTCACGAAGAGCCAGTACAGATCTTTACAGACGCCAGTCTGGAGGGGTGGAGAGCCTCCCTCAACTTACACATGACACAGGGTCGCTGGTCACCACAAGAAGCTGCTCTACACATCAATCTGTTAGAGCTGAGAGCAGTAAAACTTGCTCTACTAGCCTTTGCACCACTACTCCGGAGTTTGCACATCCTCGTGAGAACAGACAACATTTCAACCAAGGCCTACATAAACAAGCGGGGGGGGGGGGGGTCGAGGTCATCAACCCTCCACCACGAGACAGAGCAAATTTTCCTATGGGCCCAAACCAACCTCAAATCTATCCAGGCAGAGCACATCAAAGGAACTCTTAACATCCAAGCAGACCAACTAAGCCGCCACTTCGTAGACAGAGAGTGGTCCTTGGATCCGGAAGTCTTTCGGAAAAATTACCATCAAGTTTGGCGTTCCCTTAGTAGACTTGTTCGCCTCCGCAGAAAACTTCAAACTGCCAAGGTTCTTCTCGAGGTTTCACTATCCCGCAGCAGAGGGCATAGACACCCTTCTGAGCCCTTGGCCATGGGGACTGTTTTATGCTTTTTCCCCATTGCCCATTATGCCCAAGGTCCTTTGAAAGATCCAGAATGAACGGGCCAATGTCCTCTTGATAACACCATTCTGCCCACGCCGGCCCTGGTTTGCGACCCTTCGCCAACTGTCATGCTAGGACCCATGGAGAATTCCATCTCAATGGGGAACTCTCTGCCAGGGTCTCCTAGTTCACGCAGACCCCCAATGGTTCTGCTTGACCATCTGGCACTTGAGAGGAGATCTCTACTAGATAGGGGGTACTCCACGGAGGTAGTAGACACCATACTAGAGGCCTGTAGACCAGCTACCAAACACATTTATAACACTTCATGGAAGGCGTTCGTGCACTGGGCAAGAAGAAAGAAGGTTGACCCACTTAGACCGGGGGCACAAAAACTCCTGGAGTTTCTCCAGGAGGGTGTGCGGCTTAAACTCTCAGCCTCCACACTACGCAGGCAGGTTGCAGCAATCACCACAGTAATCCCCTTAATAGAAGGGGTGCCACCGTCTAGACACCAACACGTCATCTCCTTCTTGAAAGGGGTCAAACAAAGTCAGCCCCCTGTCATACACCATTTTCCAGGCTGGAACCTCACCCTAGTGCTCAAGGCACTTACAAAATCACCGTTCGAGCCTCTTCGTACAGTTCCCTTAAAATATCTTCGCATGAAGGTCTTTTTCCTGATTGCAATTACCTCTGCCAGACGGGTTTCCGAGTTAGGGCTCTATCTATACGTAAGGGTCTTTGTGTTTTCCACAAGGATAAAGTGGTCCTTACACCTGACCCTACCTTTACTCCAAAGGTAAACTCGCCTTTCCATAGGTCACAAGAGATCAATCTCCCATCCTTTTGTCCTAGACCATCATGTCCCAAGGAGCGATCCTGGCATTCCCTGGATCTACGCAGAGCCTTACGCATTTTCATAAATTGAACCACTGAATTTAGAAAAACAGACTACATGTTCATTGGGATTACCAATCCCAACAAATGGAAAAGAATGTCTACTGCTACAGTTAGCAATACTCTAAAACTCTGCATATCAGAGGCCTACAAGGCCTCGGGAATCCCTGCTCCTGAGGGTATCACCGCCCATTTGCTACGTAGTGCGGCCTCCACAGCGGCATTCGATAGGCAGGCTCCGGTAGAGGAGATCTGCCGGGCCGCAACCTGGGCATCAGTGTTAACCTTTATAAAGCATTACAAAATAAATACCTGGTCATCTGCCCAGGTGGCTTTCGGCCGCAGAGTGTTGCAACAGGTGGCCGAGGAAGGTTCATAACCCACCCATTATGGGAGCTCTTGTAGGTCCCACAGCTCAAGACGCCGGAGCCTCAGAGGAGAATGGAGATTACTTACCGTGATGGCTCCTTCTCTTCTGAGGCGAAGGCGTCTTGCCCACCCGGGACACAATCTACAAACATGAACCTTACAGTCTCAATTCTGAGGTGGTTTTAGTTACAGAATATCTAGAATTCTGTCACACATCCCAGGTAAATCGATATGTTTACCCTAGGGGGAGTTATTAAAACAAAGTTGTTGAAACAAATCCTTTGGTTAAAAGTTTTTTCCACTGTTGATGTTGTCAATGTTCTATCTTTTATGTTTTCTACCAAGTAAATTTTCACTCCTGTCATAGTAGCTAGGCAAGACTGTAACTGAGGTTTTGCAGGCTATTTCCCACCAAGGGTAGACAGGAAGTTAGAAAAATATTAGTCCTGCCTACCCTGAAGATGTAGGGAAATAACCCACAGCTCAAAGACGCCTTCGCCTCAGAAGAGAAGGAGCCGTCACGGTAAGTAATCAAGGCTCCATTCTTTCACTCATCCAGTTTGTAAAGTATGTTTTACAGTTCTCTCCTCTTTACTTGCATAGGTGTCTTAACATTTTATGTTTCCCTTTTAATATAAAAAAGTATTTTACTGTACAAGTAGACTTTGTTTACACACATGGAGCCAGCATGGTGTAGTGGTTAAGAGCAGTGGTTTGGAGCGGTGGAGTCTGATCTGGAGAACCGGGTTTGATTCCCCACTCCTACACATGAGCGGCGGAGGCTAATCTGGTGAACGGGATTAGTGTCCCCACTCCTACACATGAAGCCAGCTGGGTGACCTTGGGCTAGTCACAGCTCTCTCAGCCCTACCTACCTCACAGGGTGTCTGTTGTGGGGAGGGGAAGGGAAGGTGATTGTAAGCCAGTTTGAGTCTCACTTAAGTGGGAGAGAAAGTCGGTATATAAAAGCCAACTGTCCTTCTTCTTCTTTAAAATACCATAATGGAGTAGTAAGGGGCTGTGGCTCTCTGGTAGAGCCTCTGCTTTGCATGCAGAAGGTCCCACGTACAATACCCAGCATCTCCAGTGAAAAGGATCAGGTAGTGGATGATGTACTTGGGGCCTCTCCATTATGACCTAAAACACCTTTTTATGTCTTTTCAGCTTTCCTTCCTTGTGTGTGTGTGTGTGGGGGGGGGAGAGATTGTTGAAAACCCACCCTGATGAAGAGTTCTGAGGTACCTGAAAGCTTGCATACTGTTTTGTGAAGTTTGGGTTGGTTCTAATAAAAATGTACTGTATTACACAACTTCTGTGTCTGGATTTCTCCCCCCCCCCCCTTGTGTACACCGCATCTAACCGCAATCTTCATCCATTTGATTGTCACATTCACACTTCTAAATTTACAGTTTTTAAAAAGCTTTGTAGATACCTAAAAGCATCTTGTGTGAAGCGGTCTGAATATTTTGCACTTTCTAGCTGTACTGTTTCAGCATAGGTATTTTGGGTTTTCTTGGAAAAATGAACAGTGGAAATGCTAGCCATCAGGGGAATGACCTATCATTTTGTCAGCCTTTCTGGCTTTTAAAAAATTATTTTAAGGCTTTCTCACCTTATCTCCCCTACATAAGCGCATATGACTAGCCAGATTTTGTTTGAAAAAGGAGGCTTGGACTAAGCTGAACCCCCCCCCCCTTCAGATCTAATATCACTCTGTGTGTTATCCTTGGAAAGGGACCTTGCTGGTTAAAGCTAAAAACTCAGTTGGGACGTGCTTTGTATGATCAGGCCAAAAGGCCGCTTTGTCTCAGCTGGTGTTTCCAGGGAGATGCCTGGTGATCACAGGGCAAGTGGGTGTGATGTCAGGGAGGGGAAGGGGGCCTGGAGGGGCTAAGCTTGAGGGGAAATTCCATGGGATTGGAAAAGAACAAAGGAAACTGCTGGAACTCTTTAAAGGCCAGGGTGGGGAGTCACCTCAGGGACAGCCCATAAAAATATGGTCATAAGAAGGGGGGTATTTTTGTTATGCAGCTGCAGTTGATAGTTGCAACCACTTCGTGCTTTGACCACACACTGGGAAGAGTGAATTCTATGGTACAGATTTATGAACACCTACAAAAAGTTTGGGGTGGCTTTTCTCGCCTCTTCAAAGCCTGCTTTTGCCTCAGCGGTATTTCGGTGTGCAGGGGGTGGTGGTGTTATATCAGGTAAATTATCTTTTGGAAGTGAACTTTGTGCTTTCTCTTAGCCTCAGACTTCAGAGGAGGACTGCAGAGAGACAGAGAGACAGATAGGTCAGGGCCCTGAACATCCTTTCTTCTACTGCTCTCATGCTATCCCTTTGATGTGTAGATTGCTACTCTCAGGGAATCTTCCTTCCCTCTGGCTGACACTTCTCCCCACACTTTTCCATCTTAACACCATGAGGGCAGGACATGCTGCCTACATCTCTATCCATCCTAGCTTAGACTAGATTAGAACCCTGTCTCTATCCGGTCTAGAAGGGAGTTCCTCACAATAAAGGACATATTAGTTTTGCAAAGATAAAGAGACTCCGTGTGTAACTTTGTTTCTTAGCAGCACACACAAACCGGATAGCTCCTGCTGTGTTATGTGCCGTGAGCACTCGGCTAACCTAATGATTCCTTCACTATCAGGGCTTCCCCCAAAGGATCTTGGGAAGTATAGTTTGGTTAGGGCTCAGCTGGAAATCCTCACCGAACTCTCATTCCTTGGATACTCCAAGGAGAGGGAAATGACTGTTAAATCAGCAGCGCACCCCTGAAGCTGAGATATTTCAAAACAAGCAACAAAAATGTTCTGTTGGGCCATCAATTTTCTTCTTTATAGGCACTCTGGTGACAAAACGATAGGCCCTCTTTGGTGGTATTTTTAAAAAGTTTTGTCATTTTTTTTTTCTTACTACAGAAGCACTGTGGGTGCTCTGAACTGCTTAACTATGATGGGGGAATGGCTTGGATCCCACCCAAAATTCCCATGGATGGAAGGGGGCCTATTTTGCCAATTCCTCTGTTCCATGGCAGGCCTCCAACTCCCCCCTCCCCCAGCTATTCCTGGAGATCCCTTAGAAGTTGCATTTCAGGGTTGTTTTGGACTGTAGCAGGAAAGGGTGTTTGTGTGCAGGTCAGATTGCCAATGGTAACTGGCCCGTGGAAATTTTAGGCAGGATAAGAGCCTTGTTTTCACTGAATCATTGCTACTTAACCCAAACCTGTGTGTGTAAGTAAGTGCAGCAGGTAAACAAATGTCCTCCTACAGAAAATGACTGGTGCCGTCTTATAGAGGACCTGAAAAACAGCAACATTTAAGAGACAGCATTCCTGAAAGGAATGCCTGCGCCAGGCTTAGGAGGCAACCCAGTGGCGTTGCCTCCTAAAGAGGTTTCGGCACCAAAAACCTGTGCAAGGGTTGCATGGGAGACACACCAGCAAAAAGCTGGTGTATCTTTGCAAAAACAAAAAGGAGCGTTCCCGAGATGAAACGGCTCGGGAGGCTGACTAACGTTGGCGGTGCTGGAACACCCCAGGAACGACTCCCAGGGCGCCAGAACGCTTCCTGGCTCGGTACCACAGCCGGAGGCCGGAGGCCGGCAGGAAGCTGCAACCGTGTCTGGGCCCAGCGCTGCGGCGGCGGCCAGGGGCTGGCGGCCAGGCCTGCACACCGGTGCTGGGGCCACTCACGCTGGTGTGTGCCTTCCGGGCGCCGGCGGTGTGGGCCCTTGTGCCGGCGGAGGCCTTCATTGGCCTCCTAAGGCCTTTGGGTCGGGCCGCCAGTGGATTTCAGGAATGGGCTGTTAGTCTTTACTAAGTTTTCCCATTATCCTATGCAATAACATGGACAATTAAAAAAAAAAAACAATGTGTAACCAGTCTAAAAGAAGATGCTGAAGAGAACAGTAAATTCGTTTTGACAGCTGCTGTATAGCGAGACCAGTAAAAAGAACTTTGGAACCATAAATGAGAGGTGTGCACACAAATGAAAGTGCTTATCAGATGCGCCGCCCAGTTCTATCTATGCTTAGTTGAAATGGAGATTTGGCGTGCTCAGTGGGATATCATTGGAAGTAAGTGTACAGAGGATGGCAGGTATAATCTTGCAGAAGTTCTGTGTAGTTACTCCACAAGGCTACATGAGTCTGGGGTTTCTTTTGAACTGAGCCATGGAATCTTGGCCCAAGGTGGAATCTTCAGAGCATGCGTTAGCTGGGATTTCTTCTCTCGGTACAGATGCAGGGTGCCCTTTCCCCACCAATGAATCACCACACCACTCCTCTCTGCTTCTTGGGCTAGGGAGGTAAGGGAATGTTTCCCCTTCTCTCTTCTTTTTAACCGAATAAACAGGATTGGTGCCTGGCTTTGAAGCAGCCGCTGGTTCCTGTTGGAATAACTAAACAGCGTTTCACTCCCAATTATCGCATTGTGGTTTCAGTTTGGGCAGGAGCCTTGCTATACATGCCCGGTTTGCATAGTGGTGACCTTGCCCCCAACTTTATCTGAAGGAGGAGGTGGGACCAAGCGCTGAGATAAATGCCCTGCAACAGCCTGAGTCATTTAAAATCCATTCCTTTCAGTAGACTCAAAGTTCAACTATCTGTGTTTGAGAAAATGCAAATGCAAACACGCTTATGTTTCAGGCATCTGACTAAAAGACCAAAGCAGCTGGCTGGGCTCCTAATTTCACCGGAATGTACTGCTAAGTAAGATTGCTTGCAACCAGTGCCTTAATAGGCAAGGTCTCCTTTTCACCTTGCAAAGGTCTTTTTCATATATATGTGTGCGTGTGTATGAAATATACATATAAATATCATATATATTTCATACACACAGCTCACTTCTTCAGATACAGCTAGAATCTGAATATATCTGTTTCTGAATCTGTATCTGAAGAAGTGAGCAGTGGCTCACGAAAGCTCATACCCTGCCAGAAATGTTGTTAGTCCTTTAAGGTGCTGCTGGCTCACGAAAGCTCATACCCTGCCAGAAATGTTGTTAGTCCTTTAAGGTGCTGCTGGACCATTGCTCTTTTTTCCTGAAAGTGACAGACTAACACGGCTACCCATCATAGCCTTTTAAAAGTATATGCTTTATTTACAGATATGCAAGAAGAGCACAGGTAGAAGCAAAGAAGTACTCCTTCAGGGCAGCACATCTGCTATCCCACATCAGAACCTTGGAGAGAAAGAGAGAATCTGCACCTCCCAGATCCTTCAACCAACTCACAGCAGTCTCAAAATTGCTTCCACCCCCCTCCAGTGACGCACATGCATGCTCACGTACCTGGCCCCTTCTTTGAACTGCAGGGGGCAGTTTCCCCAAGTTCTGAAGAGCACTTCCACAGCGCCATTAATAGACTGCAATTAATCTCCCATTTAGAAAACATCCACAGCAGTTAAAGAACATTAACATTCCTTAATTTCAGGGCTTGGCTCCAGACCCCTTAGGCCAAACTCATTACAATATTAAGGAACAAGTAGGTAAAACAAAATAAAGCTACTGAAAAACAAGATATTTCCAAAATTCAAGTTCTCCATGGAACATGGTGAGAGCCAACGTGGTGTAGTGGTTAAGAGCAGCGGACTGTAAGCTGGAGAACCGAGTTCGATTCCCCACTCCTCCAAATGAAGCTTGCTGGGTGACTTTGGGACAGTCACTGTTGTCTCAGAACTCTCTCAGCCCATGCAGAGGCAAGCAGTGGCAAACCACCTCTGAACATCTCTTGCCTTGAAAACCCCACGGGGCCACCATAAGTAGAAGAAAAGTTGGGTTTTATATGCTGACTTTCTCTACCATTTAAGGGAGACTCAAACCAGCTTACAATCACCTTCTCTTCCCCTCTCCACAACAGACACCCTGTGAGGTAGGTGGGGCTGAGAGAGCTCTAATAGAGCTGTGACTGGCCCAAGGTCTCCCAGTTGGCTTCGTGTGTAGGAGTGGGGAAACAAATCCCGTTCACCAGATTAGCCTCCACAGCTCATGTGGAGGAGTAGGGAATCAAACCCGGTTCTCCAGATCAGACTCCACCGCTCCAAACCACCACTCTTAACCACTACACCACGCTGGCTGTGACTTGACGGCACACACATATGGAACATGCCCACTGATAGAACTACAGTTCCAGGTGGGTAGCTGTGTTAGTGTATATTAGTATGTAGCAGCAGAACAAAATCTGGACACCTGAAAATACCAACTGAGCTGGAACCTTTGTTTACCAGGCACATGGTATACATGTGGTCAGCTTATGAGCCTCCACAGGCCGGAGGTTGGAGGCTAGACTAGATGGGAGTTCAGTCTGATCTGGAAAGGCAGTTCTTACCATCTAATATTAAGTAGAGAAATATTACACACTTGTAAGGGGCTGATATCACATGTTTTCCTTTTAAGGCAAGAAATCTACAGCCGTACCAATTTTAGCACGCTTCCTGCTGAATTTCCTCTATTCGTACCAAGCAATGGGACACTATCAAATAACGGCCACTTTAAAAACAAAAAAACAACAATAGAGGCAAAAGAGATGCTTAGTTTAATCCTGGCATTTACTGAACTGGTTCTCATGCCATCTCCTCCTCCCAGCTGTTCATAATTGTTCATTCAGGTTTCCAGAGAATCTGGTGGGCAGGAAGAAATTCAGCAGAAGACACTGAGCATAATCTCTAGTTAGTTATACAGGAAGGTCATTTTGTAAAAGGAATGGAAGATGATGGATCAGCTTCACCCCTGCCACCCACGTCCTGTTGTCAACGTGATCGTTTCTTCCATATCCACTGTCCCTTCCTCTGGTTTAGCAACTAGAGGGCTAGCTGGGACTTCTCTAAAGGGGTGTTAGGCACTGGAGTCTCTAGTTTCTGACCCCTGGTTGGTTCAAAACCTACTCAGCATTCAGTGGTCCTGAGCAGGTGGCTACCTCTGAGTTATGCAGCACGCTTATGAAGATGAGTCCTGTTGAGGACAGGTGCTCAACTGATTTCCAGATAAGTTCACAGAATTGCAGTCTTAATTATCAGCAAAATGGGAATGATGACCCTGGCTTGTATCTAACCCCATGGATAAGAAAACACCAGCTTCCTTGATAGAGGATGCCAATTTCTGCCAGTTCCCCTTCCCACTGCAGCCCACTGAATTTTGCTCCTGGGGTTTAATGGATGCTCAAGAAAGGGGTAGTAGAAAGGAGGAATTGACAGAAATCGCTACACCCTCCTAAAGAAAACGGTAAGCGCTCTTAAGTCTTCAGTAGGGGGTTGGATACAGGCTAGTGACTAATTTGCCTATCAACGTTAGGAAGTTTTGCAAACAGGTAGTGGGATATCTTTAAAACCTTGAATGCCATCAAGAAAATATTGGTATATATTTGAAGAAAACACACGTTACTTTAAAAGATTACATCCAGCATTTCATACGTTAGCCTGTCCAGTTATTTCTTCATTTATTGCTTGTGGTTCTCAGGAAAATGCACGTGGGGTTATCCCATGTGATCCTCACAACAGCCCTCTTAGGTAAGTTAGGTTGAGGAATAAGAACGGGCTCAAGGTGAACTTCAAGGCAGAGGAGGAATTTGACCTAAGCACTCCTATCTGCTGTTCCAGACCACCCCTCGCCATAAAAGCTTTCCATTCTGTGACATGAAATTTGGGGTGTCATTCAATTTGTTTAAAAAAATTATTTGCCAAAGGTGACTCCTTTCTCCTCCCTCCCACAGCATATCATTAGGAAGCATGCAGACGTCAGCACATGTTTTTCTTAAAGAAAAAGACTTGGGCAGAAAACCATCTTGTCTGACCCAAAATGGAAATGAAGGATGTTTGCTGACCACTTGTAACCTGGATGCCTGAATTGTAAATGGCTGCACGCGCTCTGGTGCAGTTTGCTATCGGAAAAGAGTTAATTAAAGCTCAGGGTGAGGGCACCGCAAACATGTATTTAGGAATGAGATCATGCCTTCATGGTGGTCATGGCTGCTGCCTGTATGTGTGGCATAGCCTCAGAAGGAGCTTTGTAATCCTTCGGTTGGTGTCACGACATAGCATCTTAAATTACATGGCTGCCTAATGAAAATACAAACACATTTGGCTTCTACGCGGCTATTCATAGCCACTGGGAACTGAGGTTTGTCTGCGTGAGCGCCTTAATTTGACGCAATTACATCAGAAGTATGTTGTGCCTTCACAAGTGCCATTCGCTGCCCAGGCTCAGCAGCTGAAGGCCAGGGTCATTTAGGTTTATATATTTATATTCATCTAGTTGAAAAGACAAAGGGTTTTATTATAGTAATATAACTCCATAGTAAGCCTTCTTCATGCAGCATATAATTAATTTATGGAACTTCCTAAGCCCATTGATGTTGTCATGGCCACCTGTATTTAGCTAGTGTCAACACAGCAGCTAAGAGAGTAGAATATAAATCAGGAGGTTCCCAGTTTATCTTTCCTCCAAGGAGCCCAGGGGAGCATGCATGGTTTTCCAGTCCTCTATTTTATCCTTACAACAACTCTGTAGGCTAGCTGGAGAGAGAACAACTAGGAAGGAGGAGGAGGAGAGTTGGTTTTTATACCCCGATTTTTTCTACCTTTAAGAAGATTCAAACCAGCTTACAATCGTCTTCCCTTCCTCGCCCCACAGCAGACACCTTGTGAGGTAGGTGGAGCTGAAAGAGTTCGGAGAGAACTATGACTAGCCCAAGGTCACCCAGCTGGCTTCATGTGGAGGAGTGGGGAATCGAACCCGGTTCTCCAGATTAGAGTCCACCACTCTTAACCACTACACCATGATAGGCCAATGTCACCTAGTGAGTTTTGTGTGTGTGTGTGTGTGTGTGTGAAGTGCCATCAAGGCACAGCCGACTTATGGCAATGCCAGCAAGGGGCTTTCAAGGCACGTGAGAAGCAGAGGTGGTTTGCCATTGCCTTCCTCTGCAGAGTCTTCCTTGGTGGTCTCCCTTCAAAGTACTGACCCTTCTTAGCTTCCGAGATCTGACAAGATCAGCCTACCCCATGCCGCCTTCCCTAACCGTGAGTTTCTTAGTGAGTGGCAGTTTGAACCCGAGCCTCTCCTGTCCTAATCCAACACCCTAACCCCTATACCATATGGTTCAAATCTCAATTTAGAGCACAATCCTAAGGGGTGGGGGACTAAGAAGCGCTTGGGGATGGTGCAGCCCGCCGCCTCTTGAGCAGCTTCCCAGCCCAAAAAGGAAGGCAAAAAGGTAAGTTCAACAAAACCCAAACCCAGTGAAACTCCTCCATAGGGTTTCACGGGCTACGCCTGCCTTTTTGCAGGCGTAATTCGGCATTAGGGCTGTTGGGAAAAAAAATTCGGTAAAATTCGGATTCGGCAAAATGTGGCCCTGAATTTGCCAAATTTATTCACCAAACACCCCGAACTCGCTGAATTCGGCTCCCCATTTTCCCGCCTTTTTTGTGTTTGGTTCCATCCGAACTAAAAACCGCCGAATCAGGGGAAATTCGGCTGTTTTTTCGGTTCGGGACGAACCGAATCAACAGCCCTATTCTGCATTGGCTAAAGGGGCCATTCCTGGGCCGGAAGGGCTAAAGTCAGGTCCACCCCCGGAAACGCCCCCTTTGATGCCAGTGCGAGCCTGTGAGCTGGGAAAACCCTGCTGGCAAGGCTGCGCCGGTGTTTGCAGCTTGCCCTGCTGCATGGCTCCCCAAAGCCACCGTAACTGGGCCCAGCGCCAGTGTTGGTGCCGGTCGAGCTGGTGCAGGTGGTGCTAGTGCCAGCTCTGGGGTCATGTCAGTTCCTAAGCTACTTTTGGGGGGCGGCATTAGGATTGGGCTGCCTGCCAGGAGTTCAGGGCTTTCGGTGAGTTCTCTTTTTCAGCCTCCCCCTGAAGTCTGTAAAAGGGGGGAGGGCTGAGAAAGATATATTGTGGATTTTTTTATTTTTTAGAGTATTATATTAGAGCATATGAGTTGGATCCAGCCAATTTTTCTTTTGGTGTAAAAGGGAAGAGGGGGGTCCACTGTGTCCACCAAAAAGGCCATTCTTGGTGATCATGGAACCTGCAGGGACAAAAAACCACACAGGATGGGAACTGTAATGCAAAGCAGACCTGAGCACGACTGAGTGAAAAAAGTGGCTGAATCCTACCAGTTCATTCCAAGATCTTTCCCTGTGTTAAAAATGAAGTATACCTCTGGCACCAGACTGGAATGACAGAACAAACACCAATGGATGGTTCCATTTGTAATGTCTTTATAAATCCAGAGACATTTGGTCAGTCACTATTACAGACAAAATTGTTGAAGAAGAAGAATTGGTTTTTATACGCCGACTTTCCCTGCCACTTAAGGAAGAATCAAATCTCCTTCCCTTCCCCTCCCCACAACAGACACCCTGTAAGGTAGGTGGAGCTGAGAGATCTCTAAGAGAGCTGTGACTAGTCCAAGGTCACCCAGCTGGCTTCATGTGTAGGAGTGGGGAAACAAACCCGGTTCACCAGATTAGCCTCCGCAGCTCATGTGGAGGAGTAGGGAATCAAACCCGGTTCTCCAGATCAGAGTCCACCGCTCCAAATGATTTGTTGGACTATGGACCCCTGGCCTAATCTAGCAAAGCAGTTACTAAGCAGTTTGGAAATAAGAAAGTGGTGGCGTGAGTCATGTATTTGGATCATTTGCTGGCCACGTCTCTATTAAATATGCATGTTGGCTTACAATCAAGTCAATGAAACCTCTAAAATACATTAAAACACTTTTGACAGGCTCAGATGCCTAACCCAGATTCTATATTTACACTGTATGATGTTTTTTCTCTATGGAACATTTTTTCCACAAAAGCCTATGTTCGTCTTCCAGATTCTTGTCATTTGCACATTGCGTTTCTTAAAACTGAGTCATACTCTATAGCGCATATTGCCATTGACCTCAGGTCAATATTGCCATTGACCTCAGGTTCACCTTATTACACACTGATTCATCTCTTTGCAAACACAGGGATGGCTCCATCCGGCTTTTCGGCTGGTGGAAAAAGAAAGGGGGCAGGTTCTCCTTTGATCACCAAAAATGGCTATGATGGAGAGGATGGTATGGATCTATATGGATAAAAGCCATGTGGAATAGGAGCTGTAGTAAGGAGTTGAATTGGGCAGGACTGAGTGAAAAAGCTGACAGAATACAACCTATAGAGAGTCACTATGGTGTAATGGTAGAGTTTCAGACGAGGTTCTGGGAGTCCTGGGCTCAAATCCCCACTCTGCTATGGATGCTTACTTGGTGACCTTAGCCCAGTTACTAACACTAAGGTTGCCAGATTTTGGGGGCGGAGCCTGAGGAGGGCAGGGTTTGGGGAGGGGAGGCATTTCAATGCCATAGAGTCCAATTGCCAAAGCAGCCATTTTCTCCAGGGGAACTGATCTCTGTCAGCTGGAGATCAGTTGTAATAGCAGGAGATCTCCAGCTAATACCTGGAGGTTGGCAATCCTAACTATCCCTCAAACCTAACCTACTTCACAGGGTTGTTGTGAAGATAAAGTGAAGGAGAGGGAAATTATGTAAACTGCTTTGGATATTCCATTGGGGGAACATTGGGGAATAAAGGAAGTAAATAAATAATTATTAGTTTCACAAAAAGTAAAGCACAGTCCCACATAATACAAATTCCTGCATAACTGTTTGGCTTCCAGCACTGAGTAACCACAGAGCAGGAAGAAACGTTAAGCATCAATGTGAAACTTCACTGGTTTCAGACTGAACGCTCCAGTTAATAACAATAAAGGAAGTTTTGCTGTGATGTAACTTCAAATATAAGATCTCCTTCATCCCCACCCCGATTTTCACACGGTTCTTTGTACATCCACAGCTCTTTCTAAAATGCTTATAGACAAGACCCACATTACACATGTAAGTGGTTCTCCTGTGAAAGATACTCTGCATCATCGTTATCAACCACTGGAATTCCACTTGATATCTTGCACAGCTAGGAGAGCACCCATGGATTCTAAGTGGATACCAAACTCTCTTCACAACATGCTGAAGACACAGTTGACAGAATGAACAATGAACCCACAGATTAAGAATTTTTTTCCAGATATGTCCAAACATACATATCTGTGGAAAGCCATGACTTCACATTCTTCTCACATTATTTCCCATGAGAATGCAACCTCAAAGGTTACATTCAAACAGGCTGTGTGTGTGCATGCGCATATGCATAAATACAGTGTTGTCATCCTCTCTGCTGAGTTCAGGCTGATGCTTTTCTCTTTTTCAAGGCTAGGAGGAATTGAATACATCTCTCCCTCCCCTAGACCCCCCCCTTCCTAAACAATGGCCGGAGTCTGTGCCTGCCTGCTCTATTTCATCTGATATCTTGAAGGGCCTCTTCACACAGAACATTTTTAGGCTCAAGACTAAGATCTTTTTAAGTGTGCATGATTTAAGACAAAAGAGCATGAAAGCAACAGATGTGTTTGCAAACATGTATCATACAGGTGTAACTTTGCAATCAGAGAGACAGACATGCTATCCAGTACCATTTTCCAGTAATGAGGAAGTACTTAAGTATTTCTTCCTGGGCATAATGGCATATGGAGTAGGGGGAGTAGGCGTGGATAAATTAGCATTGGTAATGAGACAAGAATTCCACATCTCTGTTCAATCCAGGAGAATGCATTGTCTTGAGCTTCATTATTATTTGTAATTCAGCAACCTCTCTTTCTTTTCTCCCTTTGAAATTCTTTTGTAAGAGAACTGCTAGTCTTAAATCAACAACTGAATGGCCTGGAAGGTTAAAATGTCCCCCCACTGGTTTCTGAATGTTGTGGTTTTTCACGTCAGACTTATGTCCATTTAATCTTTGTTGCAGGGACTAGCCTATTTGTCCAATGCAAAAGGTGAAAGGGCATTGTCGGCATGTGATGGCATAAATCATGTTAAAAGATGAACATGAGTATGAACCTGAGGTAGTATGGCTGACGTTGCAGGGCCCATTGATGGTGTTGCTAGGGTCTATATGAGAGCAAAGTTGGCACCTTGGTTTGTTGCGGGCCTTGGTACCAGAGTCCATGCTACTGTTAAGTAGTTTATCATTGCTGGTGAGAAGTTGTTTTAGGTTAGCAGGCTATCTGTAAGCAAGAAAGGGTCGGGCCCCCAGTACCTTAGCGAGGGAAGTGTCACGATTCAGCACTGGTTGTAGGGTAATAATACATTGGACTGGTTTGAGTTGGATTTCAAAGGGAGATTAGAAAGAAAGACTGCTGAATTACAAATCATAATGAAGCTCAAGACAATGCATTTTCCTGGATTGAACAGAGATCTGAGATTCCTGTCTCATTAGCAATGCTAATTTATCCACACCTACTACCCCTCTGAATATCACACCTAATCCAATCATGCCTGCTAATGTCATTTACTTGCTTTTGACATTTACATTGCCATTGTGTGTCTAATTCACTCTTCTCTGTTTACGGATAGATGGACTCACATTCTAGTTGTATCAGAAGATGTGAGCTGTGAGTCAGAAAAGCTCATATCATGCCAGAAATGGTTAGTCTTTAAGGTGCTACTGGACTCTTGCTCTTTTCTACTGCTACTGACAGACTAACACGGCTACTCATCGTATATATAGCAATCCCAGTCTTTCTTGGTGGTCTCCCATCCAAGTACTAACAAGACAGGGGGTACCAGGAGCAAACTATGAGCCTTGGAATGGGTCCTGCCCCCTGGCCCCACCTCCCATAGAGCTGAAAGGAAGAAGGAAAAGCAGACTACTAGGGCCTCCCTCCCACCTTTCATGGGCCAGAGGCCACCAGCTTGCAAAGGAGACTCACACCCACCTCACACAAGACAGCAGCTGCTGACTCACAACAGCAGCAACTCAACAGCTGCCTCACATGAGGCGGCCAGCTGCTTGTGATGTCTCCCGCCCACCTTGCAAAAAGCAAGGACTGCCGCCTCGCATCAGGGGTGGCTCTCTCACCCACCACATGCTGGGACCCCCCAGGGTTTGGAAATGGGCAGGTGAAGCTTTTCATGGCCTGGAGGTAAATAACATCGTCTGGTAAGTGATATCCCATTCAGCCTCTATTAAAGCGGTGGGGCATTTTTCTTCAGTCCAGTTGACAACTCTAAACTATGCCTAAGGCTTAGGGTTGCCAGGTCCCTCTTCACCACCGGCAGGAGGTTTTGGGGGCGGAGCCTGAGGAGGAAGGGTTTGGGGAGGGGAGGGACTTCAATGCCATAGAGTCCAATTGCCAAGCGGCCATTTTCTCCAGGGGAACTGATCTCTACCGGCTGGAGATCAACTGTAATAGCAGGAGATCTCCAGCTACTACCTGGAAGTTACTCACAAGAAATAACAGCACGTAGCCCAAACTTATCTCTATATTTCACAAAACAGACATGCAATATATACAAGATAAACAAAAGCACCTCACTATAACTATCTAATTACACAATACAAAATCAATTGTACAAATACAACAATACAATGTGCACAGTTATAGTGAGGTGCTTTTGTTTATCTTGTATATATTGCATGTCTGTTTTGTGAAATATAGAGATAAGTTTGGGCTACGTGCTGTTATTTCTTGTGAGTAGTTCTCATTACAGCATAGGGTTTTGTTGTATTTAGTACCTGGAAGTTGGCAACCCGACCAAGGCTGCAGCAGTAAAGTTGCCAGCTCCAAGCTGGGAAATCCCTGAAGATCGGGGGGGGGGGGGGGCAGAACCTAGCCTAGGGAGAGCAGGGTTTGGTGAGGGGAGGGGCCTTAGCAGGGTGTAAGGCCATAGAGTACAGCCTCCAAAGCAGCCATTTTCTCCAGGGCAACTGATCTCAACTCTGGAAATCCATTGTAATTCCAGGAGATCTCCAGATTCCGCCTGGAGGCCCTAAGGTCATCCCACCCCATCAGTCCATTGGTCCTGTCACTCAAACATCTGCTCCTTAAAAATTTTTTAGAATACATTTAGAGTCCTGCTAGCCAGTGCAGCTCGGTAAATTGAATGAGCAAAGGGTCCTGCAGTGGAACTGAGCAGAAGGCACTATTTAAAGTGGGGAGGGGCTGTGGCTCAGTGGTAGAGCATCTGCTTGGCATGCAGAAGGTCCCAGGTTCAGTCCCCGGCAAGTAGGTGATGTGAAAGACCCCTGCCTGAGACCCTGGAGAGCCGCTGCCAGTATGAGTAGACAATATGGACTGAGGGTAGACTGTGATGGACTGTAGACTTTGATGGACTGAGGGTCTGATTCAGTAGAAGGCAGCTTTATGTGTTTATATGTGTTTATATAAAGATATCAGTAACCATAATCATGGCTCAGATAAGCCCTTTGTATAACAACCGTTCAAAACATTGTCATGACCTAGGCTTACAACCTTTGCTAACACTTTCGGTGCACCGTCGTGCATTTCCTTGCAGCTAAATTTCCTGTCGCAATAACTGGCAAGGGAGCGTGTCATGTGACCACCTTTCTGTGCTTTATTAGTCAGTTCAGCACAATTGACTCATTTGAGGGTGTTAATTACTGAGATGAACCAAATTACGCTACTCTCGGCTCACTTAAAATTGATGGACGTGGAGCCTCACCTTCCTCTGAAACCCACTAATCAAATATAAGTACATGACTCACACAGAGAAACATCTCCGCCAATGGCACCGACACACTTAATTGACCTGCCGTGTTCTGGCACGCACGCACAGAGGGCAGCAGCGAAGAAGACAGCATGGTTAACCAGCAGCTGTTGCACCAAAGCTAAATTAATAGCAGTTTCTTTAAAACCACACACATATCTATGTTTATGCACAGGCACAATCTGTGATGGAAACATTTCCCCCCCTGAAATATGCCAAAAGATGAATAAATGCAACTTTTGTGTGTTATAAATGTGTGTTATAAATGCAACTTTTGTGTTTTGACGAGCCAGCGTGGTGTAGTGGTTAAGAGTTGCGGACTCTAATCTGGAGAACCGGGTTCAGTTCCCCACTCCTCCACATGACATCTGCTGGGTAACCTTGGGCTAGTCACAGTTCTCTCAGCCCATAGAGTCAGGCAATGGCAAACCACCTTCGAACATCTCTTGCCTTGAAAACCTTATGGGATTGCTGTAAGTCAGCTGTGACTTGATGGCACTTTACAGACATACACACGCACAAACCATGTGCACACCTGAGCAGCTGTATAAGTAGCAATGCAGAAGATATAAGGACTGCTTGAAACGTGATTCAGGCAATGCTAAAGAATTCACCTGTGGTACTTTGCACTTATACAGAGAAAAGCCAGCATGATGTCTAGAGGCTATTATGTTGGACTAGGAGGACCACCCAGGATTGAATCCACACAGTGCCCTAGAAGTGCCCTGCTAAGGGACTAATGTTGCCATGAGGCCTGGAAAAATATGCCCTGGCCCTTTAATGGAGAGTTATTGGGCTACTATTTACCATGTGATGTTATGTACTTCCCTTCCCAGCCATGAGAATAAGCCCATTTTTCACACACCACCACACGCATGAACTCATTATTGTTATTAAATTTTAGTCCACCTTTCCTCTAAGGCAGTCAAGGTACAACTCCGTTTTATTATCTGAACAACCCTGAGAAATACATTAGGCTAAGAGAGAGTGACTGGCCCAAGGCCTTCCAGTGTTTCATAGAAATGTGGGAATTTGCATCCAAGCGTCAACTGTGCTAGTCTAACTGCTACACCATTCTGACTCTCACATGTTGCCTCCATACCCTGCATGTACCTTTCCAGAGACATCTGTAGGGTTGCCAGCTCCAGGTTGAGAAATACCTGGAGATTTTTTGGGTGGAGCCTGAGGAGGGTGGAGTTTGTGGAAGGGAGGGACTTCAACGTCATAGAGTCCAATTGCCAACGGGGCTGCTTTCTCCAGGTGAACTGATCTCTATCGGCTGGAGATCAGTTGTAATAGCGGAAGATCTCCAGCTAGTACCTGGAGGTTGGCAACCCTAGACATCAGGTTGGTCACTGCTGGAAACAGGATGCTGGACTAGGATGGTGTAGTATAGTGGTTAAAGGGTCAGACTAAGATCCAAGAGACCAGGTTCAAATCTCCACTCTGCCATGGAAGCTTGTTGGGTGACCTTGGGCCGGTCACACACTCGCAGCCTAACCTACCTCACAGGGTTATTGTGAGGACGAAACACAGAAGGGGAGAATGTTGTAAACCTCTTTGGGTGCCCATTGGGGAGAAAAGTAGGATATACATGAAGTAAATAAAAACAAATAAAATAACCCTTGGTCTGATCCAGCAGTCCAGATTGTGCCCTTATATAAAGCCGCAATGCCCTTATTATCCGCACAGGAGTAAGAGCCAGAACAGAAAGACTTTATTGTAAATGGCTTTGAGGAGCAAGGAATAGTAGTATTGAAATATATAGGGTTGCCAACCTCCAGGTACTAGCTGGAGATCTCCTGCTATTACAACTTATCTCCAGCTGATAGAGATCAATTCATCTGGAGAAAAATGGCCACTTTGGCAATTGGACTCTATGGCATTGAAGTCCCTCCCCTCTCCAAACCCCGCCCTCCTCAGGCTCCTGCTGATGGCGAAGAGGGATCTGGCAACCCTAGAAATATAGTATATAAACAAATATTTCCTCTCTTTATTTCTTCGTCAGGCTGCAAGCTGTTGAACTAGGGGCCCCGTAGCTATCCCTTTCACATGAGTTTGACATGGAGGCATTAGCAGTTATGTCTCAGTGGTAGAGCATCCTCTTTGCCCATAGAAGGTCCCAGGTTTGATCCCCAAGGGGGAGAAACAGGCAGGGTTTTTTCTTTTCTTTTTTTCTAATCAGCAGCCCACCTCCAATCCACATGTCTTGATATGCTTTTCTACGGACCGTCTTGGGAAGGAACATCAAAGTGTTCAACCCTGTGTGAATTGGGCAAGCGGGTCACATTGTAAATTCAGACTCTCACAGGAATAGATTGTGCTCAAGCCCTGCCTGCAAAGTAGGCCCAGGGCCCATCCCCTGGAACAGTAAGACATGTGTCCTCAGAGACAGACCTTAAGGCAAAGGTGTGTTAAAGCACAGTGTACTGTTGTTATCTTGCAAACAACCAGAACGTCTCACTCCTAATCAGGGTCTAGAAGGGAGATTTTCTGGATAATCCAGCTTTGCAAAAGAACAGTAGGTAGAAGGATATCTGTTACAGAGGAATGTGTCCAGGGATAATAATCATAAAAAGAAATGGGAATTTCTGCACATGTGCTGTGTCTGCTAAACTTCATAAGACACTGAGTATTGTTGTCATGCGCTGTGTCTGCTAAACTCCATAAGACATTGAGTATTGTTGACTTTTCATGCAACAATTGATGTAGTTGATCCCAAGAGTCCACCGTAGACTTGAGGAAGGGTTGGTTCACTGTGGGTAGGGTTACCAGTTCTGGAATCAATGGAAACTGCAGCTTGAGTCCAACCCTGTATGTTTTTCCCCCCATTGCAAAGGTTTTACTGCTGTCTTTCCAGTGTGAACCCTGTTTGTTTTTTAAAGGCATCGTCAGGTTTACCAACCCCGCCCTTCTGTGTTCTTCTCCTAGTGTGACTGATGTACTTGATAGTGACTTTTGAATTAATCTTTCAAACCTGCTCTGCGTTCCACCCTCATGAAAATATTCAGCTGTCATTATCTGTGAAGCGTGTGTGTGCTGTCCTTCTTAATCATTTTCCCAATCTACTCCCTTGTAACTGTTCAGCAGACAGGGCTTTTTTGAGGCTCAGAGGCAGACAGAAGAGAGGTTGCTCATTCCCCCGTGCTTTTGTTCTGCCCTGCACTGTAGAGGGTCGTCTTGCTATTAATCACGACCAGTATATGATGAGTATACGATAAATCATTTGCAAGCTGAAGCAGGTCTCTGAACTAAGGATGTACAAATGTACATTTGGCTCATTATGTTAAAGAGAGTCCCATGGTGCAGAACAGTAAGCTGCGGTCAAAGCTTTGCTTCCCAACAGAAGTACATTTCAGGTAGCCGCCTCAAGGTTGACTCAGCCTTCCATCCTTCCGAGGTTGGTAAAATGAGCACTCAGCTTGCTGGGGGTAAAGTGTATATGATTGGGGAAGGCAATAGCAAACCACCCCATAAATAAAGTCTGCCTAGTAAATGGTGCGATGTGACTTCACCCCATGGGTCAGTAATGATTCAGTGTTTGCACAGGGACTCTTACCATTTACCCATTGTGTTAAAGACAAAAAAAAAACTTAGTTCAGATGGTTTGATATTGCTATGGCATGACTTCGGATGACTTAATTGGTACTTTCTATTTGCTTTCAGTGGGAAACTAACTCCCACTTCTGATACTATTGCCTCCCAGGCAACTGAGATGAAACGCTCAGGGATTTGTACCCATCTCCTGTGTCCAAATTTTAGGTAGACAGGAGAAAGCATCTTCATTTTAGACAACTATAATTCTCGCTTGCAGGCTGGGAAAGGAGAAAATGCTTCAAACAACCAAGTACTCGGTGCAGAATAATTGGGGAGGGGGGTGCAGGGCTTGCCTTCTGTTGCTTCCATGCATTGCTCTTGCAAAAGATAGATCTCACTTTATTAAGACATTTTTGTCTTACTCTTCATCCAAGGTGGTGGGGGGTAGTAGACATCATTCTCCTCTCCTCCATTTTATCCTCAAAACAACCCTGCAGATTAAGTTAAACTGGGAGCATGTGACTGGCCCAAGGTCACCCAGCGAGGTTCCATGGCAAAGTGGGGCTTTTCCAGGTCCTAGTCTGACAGAGGGACCATGACATCACACAAAAGCACAAGCTGCTTTTAAATAACTAGAGAAACAGCGGGTCCTTTTCTCATCTTACGCAGGATCGGTGTGTTTTAGTGCTAGAGGATGGAATCCTTAGTATCTTCTCTGCAAAGCGGTGTGTGTGTGTGGGGGGGGGGGGCTGTCAATAAGGAAGGGACAGCAAGGAGCCCAGGAAGTTTGGCCTCCTCCTCCGCCAGCAGTAGGGCAACCCTTCCACCTTACAGAGATGCCTCTTTCCCTGAAAGCACCAGGTGATGAACTGGAAACTGGATAAAACTGAAACCTCTGTCTCTACCCACCCTCCCCCTTTCCCAATGCGTACAAGGGAACAAACTGCCCTCTTCCACAATCAGGCCCAACAGCTTTTCACCTCAGTGACTCTGTATACTTCCAATTTTTCCTTGACTTCAGTCTGGACTGCCTCTTTGAATCTCACCACTCCTAATTCCTTACAGAAAGCTGAGTGCTCCTGGTTTGTTACAGATGGGTCAAAACTAGGGTTGCCAAGTCCCTCTTCACAACCGGCAGGAGGTTTTAGGGCAGAGCCTTGGGAGGGGAGGGACTTCACTGCCATAGAATCCAATTGCCAAAGCAGTCATTTTCTCCAGGTAGGGTTGCCAACCTCCAGATAGTAGCAGGAGATCTCCTGGTATTTCAACTGATCTCCAGCAGATTAAGATCAGTTCACCTGGAGAAAATGGCTGCTTTGGCAATTGAACTCTATGGCACTCCCCAAACTACACCCTCCTCAGGCTCCGCCAAAAAAACCTCCTGCTGGTTGCAAAGAGGGACCTTGCAACCCCATTTACAAGGTGAAATGACCTCTATCGGCTGGAGATCAGCTGTAACAGCAGGAGATCTCCAGCTAGTACCTGGTGGTTGGCAAAACCTCTGCTGATAATCTGTTCTGCCACTACCCTGCTTCTCCCAGCAGATGCAAGCAAAGCAATTACCCACTCATGCAGTTAGGTAAACTCCCAAACGCTGCAAGGCCTCAGTCCAAGAGCACTCCAGTTTACACAGAATGAGAGGTCTCCCCAAGCCAGTGAGTCAGCAATGTGACCTGCTGGGGGAAAGGAGGGGGAATGCTGTGCACAGAAATACCAATCAGGGATGATGGTGTGTGGTGTCAGCATGAGCTAAGTGTTCTGGTTGGACAGGATGCCTGGCAAGCCCATGTCTACTGAATCCTGCTCTCCCCTTGCTGCTCCTCCCCTACTCTTTGGCCCCCTCCTCCAGTCTGGGAAATGGAAACCTAAGGATGGTGCGAAGAAATGGAAACAGAACATAGGCACAAAAACACACGTACACGCACAACAGCAACAAAAAATCGGTTTGTGTCCGTACGTCACAGGAAATTTCAGTTGGAACTGACTGCCCCCCGTTGAGATTAACAAACAAGACACGTTTGGGCCAGATATTGATTACTTTCCAAACGCAAGTCCCTGTCACTAACAGCCGTCTGTGAAAAGCTGTGTGTTAACACAGCCTTTTCAGGAGGGGGTTGTGGTAGACAGGTCTGTGATAGGAGGCCCTTATTGTAATCTGAGGACTGCTGATATATCTCCCTCCTGCCATTCCACAGGCTCCTCTTTCTCCATGAACATCTCAACATAAGAACATAAGTCCAGCAGTCTGTTCACACAGTGGCCAACCAGGTGCCTTTAGGAAGCCACCAACAAGACGAGTGCAGCAGCACCATCCTGCCTGTGTTCCACCGCACCCAAAATAATAGGCAAGCTCCTCTGATACTAGAGAGAATAGGTATATCTCAAGGGGGCCAAAACCACAAAATAACATTTACAAGGGCAAAAACCTGCTTTTTCTACCAAATCACAACCCCAAAGGGCTTATCACATCATTCTCCCCTCCTCTATTTTATTCCCACAACATCCACCTTGTGTGGTAGGTGAGGTTGTGACCAGGCCCAGGGGTCACCCAGCGAGCTTCCACAGCACAGCAGGGATTCAGACCCAGTTGTCCCAGATGCTAGCCTAATATTCTGAACAGTGTGCCATGCCAGTTTTAAGAGATGTTTGTCCCCCAAGCAGTTTATGGGGTACCCACACACACAAGTAAGCGCATACTCTCTATTCTTCCTTGCCACCCACCCCAAAGGTGAAGAAGCAATTGTTTCAAATCAACCTGCAACTTCTACTTCTGTAATTCTTGTTATGATCCCTACATAGAGGGGAGGGGCCGTGGCTCAGTGGTAGAGCATCTGCTTGGCATGCAGAAGGTCCCAGGTTCAATCCCCGGCATCTCCAGTTAAAGGGACTAGGCAAGTAGGTGATGTGAAACACCTCTGCCCTGAGACCCTGGAGAGTCGCTGCCAGTCTGAATAGACAATACTGACTTAGATGGACCAAGGGTCCATCTATAAGGCAGCTTCATGTGTTCATGTGAGCCAGTCATACTAATCTGTTACCACAGTGGTTGTTTCTCCTCTAGAAATTTCCTCCTGCTAGAGCCCTATTTAGAGGCAGGCCATGGCAAACCACCTCTGAATGTCTCTTGCCTTGAAAACCCCACGGGGTTGCCATAAGTCGACTGCAGCTTGATGGGGGGTGGGAGGAGAACCCAAACAACCCCAGAAACGTCCTCCTGCTAGAGCCCTATTTACCTCAGAGAATAAATGGAAAACCAGTTTGCTATAGATGCCAAAGTATTTACACCCCATATTCAAAAATGCTTTTGGGTAATCCTTACAACCGCACTGTAAGACAATATTGTTATCTCCACGGTGCAGGTGGAGAGGTCACACCTTGCCGAATGCTGGGGCAAGATTTGAGCCATGATCTATTCACAGCTGACAGGTCACACTCTTTGCCATTGCGCTACAGTGGGTCATAGAGGAAGTTCTGTAAACCACTGGTGTATTACTAAACCAATAAACACTACATGTTCCTTTTCCCGCAGAGAGACTGTGTGTTTTCCCCCTACAGGATTTACTGGCGAGGGCGGGGGAGCCCAAGGACAGTGTGAAGTTCCCTTTCCCTGTACGCTATTGTCATTTTGTTTCACAAGTTAAGAGGATGCAGGTATTCCTTGCAGAAACTGCCTGGTTGTTGAGGGAAGTTGTTCACCCAAACCTACCTAAGCCAAAGGCAGTTCCTCTGCCGACTGATCACTGCAGGCAGAGGGAATGGACAGATCGCCTGAGAAACTAGGGCCAAAGCATCACTTCCAGTACAAACCGGTATCATGCCTGCCCCCTCCAATCACATCCCACAAATGAGTAATGGCTACTGAGTTTCTAAAGTAACAGAAATAGACTCTTACTGCAACAGAGGACGTGGGAGCTCAGGCTAGGCTCCCCCGATCCCATGGCCGTGCTAAAGTGTACCCCTTTCAGCCCCCTCTCCATGTTCATTCAGTCCCTTTCTGAAATCTCCGAAAGGGCTGGTGGTTTCCACACTTCTTGACAGAGAACAGAGAGGGTTTCCCAACTCCATGTCAAACACACAAACAGGCGTTGCTGTACAGCTGTCACTCTCCCAGGCTTATAGGCGAGCTACTTTTCCAAAAGCTGGATACCTACCATTAGGATTGCCAGCCTCCAGGTAGTAGCTGGAGATCTCCTGCTATTACAACAGATCTCCAGCCGATAAAGAGATAAGTTCACCTGGAGAAAATGGCCGCTTTGGCAATTGGACTCTATGGCATTGAAGTCCCTCCCATTCCCAAACCCCGCCCTCCTCAGGCCCCGCCCCCAGAAACCTCCCACCGGTGGCAAAGAAGGACCTGGTAACCCTACCTACCATCCACAATGTACTTGACAGAGATATTTGAATGAACTCCCCAAGTATTATTGCTTTCCACCCCTCACGGCCTGTCAGTTCATAAGACTGGAACGCTGCGTTGATCTGACATGCCCATTGAAATGTCACTGTCATGTACACAGAGGGTGTTAGAAGCACCAAGAGAGAAGCTCATCAGCGTCCACAGAGGAACAGGATAGAAAGGGAGCAGTGAAGGAAAATGGCAAAGTATGCATGCGGCCTGGTAAGTTCTGTCGAATTTGAAAGCTTGCATACTGTTTTTTGTCATTCGGGCCCTAAAAAAGGTTGTGGTTTTTAGTTCTGGATCTTGCTTTGGACCAGTATAGCCCCCTGCAGCCACTTTGGCTTTCATTGGAAAACATGTGTTTCATTGAAAGGGGTAGAGATAAATATGCATTTTGTTTTTTGTTTTTGGTGCTAAGATGCTCAAGGGCCTCATGGTGGTGATAGTGAGCAAGGCAAAGATCATACAGGCCTCCCATGCCCGGCCAAAGATGTTTTGAAATATTGGCTTGCAAATATTATTTCTAACAGTCCACAGCGTACTTTTGCATTTGGAGGAATGTTTTCCCAAAAAAGTTTATTGTTGGGCTACATTCCTGCAGTGCCATAATATTTGGACTTTCAAAATTCTAACGCACTCAACAAAAGTCACGAGATTAAATTTCTAACCATAGTAATGTTTTTTGTTTTGTTTTTTTACTCAGAAGCAATTCTCTGAAACAGAAGTACTTCAGCCTCCTGGATATTTCATATTAGGCTTAAAAGGGGCAGTATTTCAGAAGGAGGAAGACTCTTGAGAGAGAGAGATTCAAGTCCAGTAGCATCTTAAAGACCAACAAGACTTTCAGGGTATAAGCTTTTGACATCTGACAAAGGAAACTTTGACTCTCAAAAGATAATACCCCATAAGAACATAAGAAAAGCCCTGCTGGATCAGACCAGTGGTCCATCTAGAGCAGCATCCTGTCTCACACAGTGGCCAACACATTCCTCTGGAGGTCCAACAACAGGGCAGAGAGGCCGAGGCCTTCCTGGCAGTGGCAGTAGCCACCGGTGGGCATATCCTTCATGGATCTGTCGAACCCTCTTTTAAAGCCGTCTATGCCCCAAAATCTTGTTCGTCTTTAAGCTGCTATGGGGCTTGAATGTAGCTCTTCTACTGCAGACCAACATGGCTAAACCCTCTGAAACTATCTCCAGAAAGAGTTGGAATTGAAAAGCAGATTTGATACGATCAGCCTGGGAATTAACAGGTACTTGGGATGGTTAGCTCGTTCCAAAAAGTAATTGTTCCTCCTCCTTACAGTTTATGTGCACTAGTCAGATTCATTAGCAGTTGGGAGTAGTCCACAACCATCCTGAGTCGATCTTTGACTCTTTGATTGGATCTTGTTTTTGTTTGCACTCTCCAAGGTAACACACCTTGTCCAGATAAAATCAAGCCTCTGGCTGAATTAGTAATAACCCCCTCCCTTTTGTCTTTTATCCCCAAAATCCATGCATAGGATATGCATGGGCTCTGGCTCAAGGAAGTTTATATCACAACAAATCTGTAAGTTGTTAAGGTGCAACAAGACTCTTTGTCATTTTGATTTTTGACTATCACAAAAAAATTCAGACTCCCCCCCCCCATTCTTTCCTTCTTCAGGGACATATTTTATCTACACCACACTAATTTTAGCAGGTTGATTAGGCTCAATGAGAGTGATCGGCTTAAGTTTCCTCAAGGAGCGACAGGACTGACCAGAGATTGAAACCTACATCTCCCTGGACTTAGTCTGAGGCAGAATGAGGCGGTATTGAGCAGACAGTGTCTGAGGAAGTAGAAAGGGCTGTTCCACTTCAGACTGCAATGGAGGAACTATATGTTTTTAAGTTCCCTTACATTAATTCCCCACAGGTGGGAAACCAGCACAGCATGCAAAGCGCTAGGTAAGAACCTTTCTCTATGATGTGCATGGAGGTCCCCCCCCCTCCCCATGGGTAGCAATAAAAATGTTATTTACTCTACCTGCAGTCTTTAGTGGTATAGCAGTGTCGCCTCATGATTCTACCCCTTACTGCTGCTAGCAGGGGAGACCACGCTTGAGACTCTAGCCCAGGGGTCCCCAACATTTTTGAGCCCATGGGCACCTTTGGAATTTTGACAGGTGGTCATGGTGGGACCACCCCAAAAATGAGTGTTGCAGGAGGCACAGCCAAATACAATAACTTTTGCTTTGTAAAAGCACTGTGTGGCAACCTCGCTTGAAAACACAAAGAGAAAGGAAAAAGAGAAGGGTGAATAGAAAGAAGGAAAGCCTGAAGGTGGAATGGGACCACACACTGACTTGAGAAAAGTCTGGGTGCGTCCCAACCCTCCTGATCCTCCAGTGGCTCTGGTTGCTGTTTCAGCCCATAGAAAACCCTTTCATCAGACTGAGGACAGCCAGTCCTTCCTTGCAACAGCTTAGTGGGCACCAAAGTAGGTAATGGCAGCCACCAAGGTCCCCACAGGCACCATTTGGAGATTCCTGTTCTAACCATCACACCACACTGACTTATAGACACAAGACTGATAATGGAAAAGGTAATACAGTGTTATTTTCACAGTTCCCAAATGTGCAAGCGCATCTCTCATTTTCACTAATTGTGGAACTCCCTGCCCCAGGATGTGGTGATAGCTGCCAACTTGAAAGGTTTTAAGAGGACAGTGGATACGTCCATGGAGGATAGTGCTAACCATGGCTATTTGTCAAAATGGATACTAGTCATGATGCATTCCTATTTTCTACAGTATCAGAGGAGCATGCCTATTATATTAGGTGCTGTGGAACACAGGCAGGATAATACTGCTGCTGTTGTCTTGTTTGTGGGCTTCCTAGAGGCACCTGGTTGGCCACTGTGTGACTGCTGGACTTGATGGGCCTTGGTCTGATCTAGCATGGCTTTTCTTATGCTCTTATGTTCTTAACTCAGGCTAAGCATTATACTGTGAGCTACCATGGCCTCAATATTATTATTTTTTCCTGTTTCCAAACTTCTCTTGACTCAGGTAGGTCCAATCAGAGGGTAGATCAAGAGGGCTGAAAGGGCGACTCCCGCTTATCAGTGGTGGAAAGTGCATAAGTCACAGACGACTTATGGCAACCCCATAGGGTTTTCAAGGCAAGAGCAGAACTGAGGTGGTTTGTCATTGCCTGCCTCTACATAACAACCTCAGACTTCCTTGGTGGTCTCCCATCCAAGTATTAACCAGGGCTGACCCTGCTTAGTTTCCAAGATCTAACGTGGGATCAGGCTAGGCTGGGCCATCCAGGTGAGTGAGAGCTACCCCTATTAATTTTTGGCATTTGATCAAGTTTCACCAACACATCTGGCCAAAATGTTATACATTTTCCTAGCTCAAGAGCTGCAACTTGAAGCAAATAAGAAATGTGATTTGGTAAAAGGCATTTTTTTTTGGTTATTGTTAACGGAGGCCATTTGTGCATGGAGGTGTTACCTTGGATTTGTCACTCTCTAGATAAACATTTTTCCCCATCCAAATTCTCAAAACTCTGCATGGGGGCTGATTGTTGAATTTCGAGAATTTGGATGGGGGAAATGTGCATCTAGAGAGCGGCAAATCCAAGGCAAAACCTCCCAGGCATAAATGGCACAGATCTGTCATATTAAACAGGAGCCTCCACAGCTAGAAGCGTCCGAAAGCTAGACCGCCACAGCCTCCGTTTCCTCGCATGTAAAACGGGAGGGTGAGTATTGCCAGGGCCGGTGCTACCATTAGGCGAACTAGGCGGTAGCCTAAGGCACAGACTTCAGAGGGGTGCAGAACTGGCCGGAGGGGCCCAGTTTTTAACAAATTAGTTTCTTGGGGGAGGGGGGAATGCAGCTGACAATTTATAAATTTTTTGTTTTGAGATAAGTACCGAAACAGTGCTATGGAACAGAATTAGTTATAACATCTTCTAAAACTTGGTTGTTGTAGGTTATCTGGGCTGGGTGACCGTGGTCTTGGTATTTTCTTTCCCGACGTTTCGCCCGCAGCTGTGGCCGGCATCTTCAGAGGAGTAACACGGAAGGACAGTGTCTCTCAGTGTCAAGTGTGTTGGAAGAGTAATATATATAGTCAGAAGGGGGTTGGGTTTGAGCTTCTGACTGTATATATTACTCTTCCAACACACTTGACACTGAGAGACACTGTCCTTCCGCGTTACTCCTCTGAAGATGCCGGCCACAGCTGCGGGCGAAACGTCAGGAGAGAAAAATACCAAGACCACGGTCACCCAGCC
This sequence comes from Euleptes europaea, assembly GCF_029931775.1. Lineage (NCBI taxonomy): Eukaryota > Metazoa > Chordata > Lepidosauria > Squamata > Sphaerodactylidae > Euleptes > Euleptes europaea. The sequence goes on along the minus strand of NC_079316.1, from coordinate 27,517,541 downwards.
CGGATAACCTACAAGAACCAACGAACTCTGGCCGTGAAAGCCTTCGACAATACCTCCTGAAACGTTTTGTGCTTTTCTTTCGTTCCGACAAGAGATCTGTTTTCCAAAATTGGTTAGCGGTGGGGGTGGAGGGGGGGGGGCATCAGCAGTTAGCCTTGCCCAGGGCGCAAAAATCCGGCCCCGGGTCCCGAGCATGGCCGGCAAACGCGCAGCCAGGGGAATAAAAGGGGCCAGGCCGCTTGGCAAAGGCAAAAGCCAACCCACCCGACCCGGCCACGGACCAGATCGCGAACGCGAGAGGGGCAGAGGAGCGGGGGGGGGGGCGTCAAGAGGTAGGAAGCGGCCTCCCCGCCCCGCCACCCGCCCGCTCCGACTTTCGTCCCCGCCCCCTTTTTGGTTTTTGGGCTCGAGTTTCTCGCTCGTCTCTTTCCCCAAAACGAGACAGGCTGCATCGCGAAGCCTCGAGGGGGGAAAGGGCGAGGGCGCGCGCTTCGTTTCCCGGCCAGCTGGCACCCGCAACCCCCCGCTTACCCCCCTCCTCCCCCCCCACCCCGATCGCTCTCCGGTTCCCATTTCCTCCCTCCCAGCCCGAAACCGAAACCGATGCGGCTCGCGTTGGGCCCGAAGTGTCCCCCCCCTCCCGGGGCTGCTGCTGGCGTTGCGCAAAACCCCGGCGGGAGACCGCCCCGTCCGCGCCCCGTTCCCCCGGGCTGGTTTGTTTCAAGGGCGCTGCGGGTCCAACTCGGAGCCGGCCAGAAAGAGAGTTGGGCGCAAGCGCACGGGCGCTGGAGCCTCCTTTCTTCCCTGTTCCAGCCAGGAGGCAGCCAGGCTCGAGCCTGGCTGCCTCCTGGCTGGAACAGGGAAGAAAGGAGGCTCCAGCGGCCGGGCGCTTGCGCCCCTTGTTCTTTTCCTCCCCCCCTATCCCGAAACTCGCATTGTCCAGGGAGAAAGTCCTCCTCCTCCTCCCCCCCCTTGCAACCGCGTCGTCCTCGCCGCCCGCGGAGCAAGGTCACCCCCTTTGCAACCGGGGGGTCTCGATGAGCCCAAGCGGCGCGCCAAGGCGCCGGCTCCCAGCTGTGCCAGGCCTCCCCCCCCCCCGGGAGCGCCCTCCCTGCAGGCCTTTCCGGGCTTGGGCGGCGAAGGAGGGGTGGGGGAGCGCGGGCGGGGCTTGCCTGGGAACGGGCGGCGGAGCCTGCCCGGGCCTCGGCCCCGCCCCGCATCGTGCCGCAGCTGGCCCCGGGCGGCCCAGGAAGCGCTATTTAAAAGCGCCCCGGCGGATCGTGCGAGGGGCTCGGCGGCGGAGCGCGCGGCGGTAGTGGCGGGTGGGCTGCGGGGCAGGACAGGACAGGACATGGGCGCTTCGTCACGGGCGGGGCGGCGAGCGGGACCGAGACCCCTTCCCGGGCTCCGCTTCGCATTGGGGGAAGCTGCTTGCGTCCTGGCGGCGGCGGCGGACTCGGGTAACTTCTCGGCGCGTCTCTTTGCAGCGTTTGAAAGGGTGCACGCGTGAAAACGAGCGGGGTTTGTATTCTTTTATCTTTATTTTTATTTATTTTTTATTTTTTTGCAACGCCCGGCCTTCCTGGGGCGCGCTTACCCGGAGAGCCGAGCCCCGTTGCTTTCGATGGAGCCAACCTGCCTCGGCTTGGGCTACGGAGCAAGCCGGCGCCGGGTTTCCCGTCGAGGGAGGGATCTCTCCCCACCCGGCTTTTTGTGTCGGTCAGGCTAAGCTTTTGGCTTGATGCGAAGCCTCTCGACGCTCCGAGCCTGCCCGGTCGCGTTGGCCCTTTATGCTTGGGAGGGTCTTGCCTCGGGTTGGCCGCTCTCCCGAGGCACATTTTCCCCATCCACATTCTCCAAACTCCGCAATCAGCCCCCGTGCAGAGTTTTGCGCGTTCGGGTGGGGGAAATGCGCCTCGGGAGAGCGGCCAATCCGAGGCAAAACCTCCCCTGCATAAATGGTGGTGGACTCCAGAGAGTATCTGCTTTTGACGCGGGTGGCCAGTGGACTGAGCGGAGGCGCGTTTCCTCCGGAGCCAAGCCCCAGGGAGCCGGAGCAGGCTGGCTTCCCGGTGAGCGTGCCCTGCCGCCGCCGTCTTTGGCCGGTCTGGCCGCCCTTCCCCAAAGGACGGGCCGCAGTCAGCTGGAAGGCGCAGCTCGGGGGGAGGGGAAGGGAGTCTTATCCGTATCGTCCGAAGGCCTGGAAAGTTGCGGGCTGGCCGGCCTCACCCCCAAAACACTAAAATTCCCCGGTGCAGTCTAGCTGCACTGAACCAATGCCTTAAGCAGGTTGCATCCTCTTTGAATGAGATACCCCCCCTGAAAGTCCTCTTTTCATATTTCCACCCCCCCCCACCCCCAAGCATTATACAAGTTTCAGGAAGCGTGATGCATGATGAATGTATGGAATGTGGCTTAGGAGTTAGTGATCCTGTTCCCTCCTTGTTCCTGGAACGAGTCATCCTTCTATTGAATAATCTTGTGTCCCGCACAGGATGTTTGCCTGGGGTTGGGGGGAGAATGCAGTTTAGGCGGCTGTTTCTCCGTTTCTTTGCTGGCTGCCTACTTAAGGGAACATTCCTGGATGTGGAATCAATCTATCTGCCCTTTGGAATAAGTCCCTAATGGTATGTCTTATGACTGGGGAGAAACATGCTGTTCAGTCGAGAGGACGTCAAATAATAAAGATGAGCTCCTGCATGACAATGTACAATACTGGCCCTGATATTTAAGGGGGGCTGTTTGAAATATATTTAGTACTGCTGAGTTTGTTTTCATGACGAGTGAAGTCATAAAGACAGTTCTTAAAGAAAAGCAGCTTTATGGAGTTTTGTGCGGGGGGGGCAAGCAGGGTTTAGAAACTAAACCCAATAAACAATATTTACAAAATCATTAATTCTTGATGCAGAACTAGGCTTATCTTTTCCACCACATGACTTTGGAGATATTTCTAGCTAGGCAAACATTCTCAAACCAGGGAAGACTTGTCTGTGTGGCAATTGACATTTTAATTTGTCCCTCGGGACGGTATTGTTGGCAGGGGGGTGGATTTGGAAAGCAGTTTGACCCCCAAGTTTGCCTCTCTTTTCTGTCCACTCCTTTAGAGTGCTGCTGTAGCTATCTAGGCCTGTGGGGGGCAGGCTAGTTCATGCGCTGAGGCACTCGGAAACCACTGATTGGGGTGCGTGATTCTGACTGAATGACAGCGGGTGGAAATGCGAAACCAAAGGCTTGAAAGGAGGGGTGACTAAGCAGTTTTGAGACTTGCCAAGTCATATCTGCAATGGCCGGGTTCCAACTTTATCTGCCCATTTAAGGAACCCAGTGTTCGAACTGCCTAATTCACTACTAGTCTGAGCGTCTTCAGACGGGCGCCACCTTCCCTTGTGCTCTTGGTCATTCCGTTTTGGGCACTGAGAAAGAATCCTGGGTGTAGGAGCGCAGGAGAATTTTCCTGCATGGAAAGGTGGGGTGAAATGTAGAAGAAGGAGGGAAGAGTGCGGTCAGGGGGTGGTGGGAGTGATGCGCCCAGTGACATGAGTTCCCAGAGGAGAGTACGAGCAACTAAGGTGTGTATGCATACAGGGGACTGCAAAAGATCCAGTCAAATACCGTAAATGGAAACATAAGAAGAGGCAGCTGTCATCTGTAAAGACCATATATGTGAGAAAAGGCTGAACCTGTGTTCTGGGAATTAATAAGTGTGGGTTTTAGCCGACCTCATGTGCTTTGGGGCTACCCACAAAACCAGTAAGAAAGGAAGTGGGGGTTGCTTCTCTGTGTGTAGCTGGGGAAGGGCTTGGGTTTTTTTCCCCATGTCAATCTTGTGCAATCGTAGATATTAATGGCCATTTCCCCCTTAGTCTTGCCCTAGGTTGGCGACTGCAGGACTGTAGGAACTTGGGAAGCGAACGAGGGAGGGGAGGCACCTTGGAAGCCGATGGAGACGGAGCAGCCCGTGTGTGTCGCGCAGCAGCCTCACTGCCAGGAGATGCAGTGCTCTCCTTCGGAGGTCTTTGCTCCACCGCTGAGGATTCCAGAGAAGATCCCGCCCATCAAACCTTGCTTTAAAAAAAAAACACAAGTGCAGAAGAGGCTGGATACGGACACGCTGAGGGCTTTGCGGCCCATCTTCACCAGTTTGCTTGGGGCTGGTACCCTGGATGGGATCTTTGTGCCACGGGGGCAGAACGGCGTCCATGGCAACTTGTGCGAACCTGTTTCCCAAAAGGCCGTGGGGGTCACTACCCCGTGCCCACAACCGGACAACAGCGTAGCTGTGTTGCTGCCAGGAACTCCCGATGTTCAGGGACAGATATCCGATGGGCAGGATGCCCAGGCTGGGGAGCAGGTCTTCCCCTCGGCCACCTCTCCGGTGAGCGAGCCTTTCCAGGATCGCTCTTCGCATGCTGCCTCCAGTGATGCTGCTGCTGCCTTTCTTTCCAGCCCTGAGAAGATACTTGAAGGTTACCCTCCTGGGGTGCCCCAGGACAGTAGCATCTCCCTGGTCCCGTGCGACTCGAAGCCTACTGATAGATTCGGAGCTGGGCTCTTCCAGGACAAAAGCGAGGAGGCTTCTCTCGACCTCGTGTTTGAACTCTTGAACCAGCTGCAGTATCACACCCATCAGAAGGACGGGGTCGACATCTGTGTGGATTTTCTACAAGGGGTTTGTGTTTTGGGTGGCGACTGTCCCCAGCATCACACAGTCCTTCCCTATCACTGGCAGGTCAGGAGGACCGCTAGCCAGTTGTGGCAGAGCGTGACCAACGACTCACAGGAACATCTGGAGAGACTGTACTGCAATCCGGACAACGACAAGGTCAAAGTCAGATATCGGTAAGTGATACATAGGCCAAGGTGGAAATGGAAATCTAATTGCTCAGAGATGAAACAGAGTTTCTCAAATGCATGTGTACTTGCATGGTTTCTCTGACCCGGGGCTACATCTTTGCCCTTTTGCCTACTTCAGGTAGTAGCTCTTCAGGGGGAGGGCTTTCCCTTTCTTTTCCAAAGTATCTGTTCAATATCAGGTAGACCTAAACCGATCAAGTAAAAAGGAATTCTGCAAACATAAAACCTGTGCTAGAAATCACTGAAACAATTGCAGTGGGAGGCAACTAAATTGTGTTGATTGATGTAATCTTCAAGCTTTTGAGTTCAGTCCCAGTCAGGCTTGTTGGCAGTGATTGTTGACAGCAATTGGCTAGGAAAGGCCAAGTCACACCTTGATGCTGGGCGTTGCTTCATTCATGGGATATCCCATTCACATACCCAGGGCCAAACTTGGTGGATATAAATGGAAACTGTCCAGCTAATTCAAGGGGGTGTTACAGAACTGCAGTATCCTGTTTTTTGTGTGTTTTGAAAGTAAATGCTGTAACCCCTGGGTTAATGTGTAACATGACATATGTACATATGACGCTGCCTTATACCGAGTCAGACCATGGGTCCATCAAGGTCACTATTGTCTACTCAAGACAGGCAGTGGCTTTCCAGGGTCTCAGGCAGAGGTCTTTCATATCACTTCCTACTTGATTCTTTTAACTGGAGAGGCGGGGGATTGAACCTGGGACCTTCTGCATTTCAAGAAGATGCTCTCCCACTGAGTCACAGTCCCCCTCTCTGACAGATTTGGGGGCTGGATTAAGGGAAGGCAAGTGGGAAAGGGCTTTGTGTGGCGCTTGTGTGTGTTAAGTGCTGTCAAGTCGCTTCCGACTCATGGCGACCCTATGAATGAAAGTCCTCCAAAATGTCCTATCTTTGACAGCCTTGCTCAGATCTTGCAAATTGAGGACTGTGGCTTCCTTTATTGAGTCAATCCATCTCTTGTTGGGTCTTCCTCTTTCCTGCTGCCCTCAACTTTTCCTAGCATGACTGTCTTTTCCAGTGACTCTTGTTGTCTGTGTTTGGTTTACTAAAGCTTTGACGATATAAAAGTCTGCTTAGCTGTGTGAACAGAGCGTTGTATAAATAGGATGGACCTTTCATGCTAGGCTTTAAATACTTAATGCTTTTATTTATTTTTATTTACTTCACTTACATAATTCTCCATGTTATCCTCACGACAACCCTGTGAGGTAGGTTAGCCTGAGAGTATATGACTGGCCCACAGTCAAGCTTCCATGGCAGAGTGAGGATTCAAAGCAGGGTCTTCCAGATCCTAGTCCGATACTCTAACCACTACATTACACTGGCTCCCCAGAGCATGTACCGTGTCTAGTTTCCACACTTATCACTGCTAAAATGAACTCTGTATGGAAAAGATACTGAGAAGGGAAAGATGTCCACCTCATGGGGTGTTGCAGGGAGAGTAAAGGGCGTAGGGGGTTGACGATGAATCCACATTAAGTGATATAAATGCATGTTCACCTAGACTGCCCTGCTACTTGAGTCTAAGCAGTGCATGATCAAAAGCCTAGCCGATTCCCACAGAGATGGTGATCAGCACAAGCCACTCTTTGCCAGTGCAGTAAATGGGGGGGGGTGCCTGTTGCAGGGCTCTGGGGTCAAGGCAGTCCCAGGGTGAATGGCCCCAATGCCTGCTGAATACCCACTGGGAGGGGCAGTCACTCCACAGGTTTGAGGAGTGACTGGCACAGGGCATGTTTGGAAACGGAAGGTAAACATTTCTTGGATTCTTCTCTTTGTGTGCCAGTTGTTGGGTAGGATGGGGGGGGGAACAGAATGTCAATGTATCAGCATTTCCCCCCTCCTTCTCACAGCTGAAAGAGAAATGGAATGTCTCTTTCTAGCCAGTTGGCAGAGGATGCCAAGAGAAACCCCTTCAAGCTAAACGAGCGTCAGCTCTCATTTTCCTCAAACGTGTTTTCTTCTGCTACTGCTGCCGTCTCCCTGTCAGAGCAGCAGTGCTGTTTGTTCTGGGGGCCGTGTTTGTCCCCCTTCCCTTAAATTCAGAATTGGGTGCTAGTGCAGAACAGACGGATTCACTGGCTCTGAATTGTGCGTGGGGAACAGATGCTTTCTTTGGCCCCTTTGGAAGATGTTTGGCACAAGCCCAGGACATCTGGCTACCCCAAATAACTGCATTGTATGACCCCCCCACAAAAGCTGCATCCTGAAATTCACTGCGACTTCACAATGGATGTTGTATTGCACACTACTGCTTTGGTGCCGCCTCCTTGAGCCGATGCAGGAACTGCTTCTGTAGTTGAGCGTTTGTCCTACAGGCTAGTGAGTAGATCTGAGAATCTTGGCATGGGCAGCTGAGCAAAAGTGGCAAAGGAAATCTCACGGCACCGTGTTTTTATTTGGCAAGAGGGAGCTGTGGTTTCCAGTTGCAGCAATGCAGAGGAGGTTTTTTGAGATGGGAGGGAAAGAAGGCCTATAATAGCTGGAACAGCTGGTTGACTGAATAGTTGCCTGAGGATGTTGTGGAACCTTGTTTTACGCGTGCCCCCCCCCACACACACACATTTGGGAGAAGCTGAATGAACATCTGGTGCAGATGGTTGAGATCTGGAGAATCTACCAATGTGGATGCAGGAAATGAGGATCCCGGTGGTTTCTTACGTCTCCCTAGTCCCAAGTCTGCACTGTTGGCTACGATAGCCCTGACAGACGATTCAAATAGCAACTTTTTGTTTGTGTTTTTAAGAGTTTTGGTTTGGTTTTTGGTTTTGAAAGCAAGCCAATACCAGAAGGGGAAAGAGGGAGTGTGTGTGTATGTCTTTTCCTCCACGTCACACTGATCTCTCAAGTTCTGCATCCACACACATGAGGTAGTTCTGCCTCCGGGTAAGGCCTCGTTTAAACGCAGTGGGCTTATTCCAGTTACAGAATGTGGTTGTTGACACAAATGTGCAGATTTTGTTGGACACAAAAGACACCACATCAGATGTTAAACTTTTCCTATACAGGAAGTACTTGTGCTCAGGGGGAAAAACAAAAAAGCCACATGTGGACAGATGTTACATGTGAACCACTATAGGTCATCACCATGTTGAGGAGAACGTAGTTATCATGCATTCTCTTTGTCAAAATTCTTTCCATGTAGGAAAACTTTGTAGGAAAGCGATCCTAAAATGCAGCATTTTGTGCTGTGTTCTACAACACTTAACAGTGTCTACCTATGCAGAGTTCTTCCAGTCTAAGCCCGTTGATTTCAGTAGGGTTAAACTGGAGTAACTGTACAGGATTATAAATGTCCGTCATCTGTACTTGGAGTTCCTGTCTGGTTAAACATTTCGTGGGAAGACATTGGCCCCACCCCAAAATGTGATCTTTATACAATCTAAGCCATATAGAACATCTTGTCATATTGCCCTAAAACAGGGGTGGGGAACGTCAGGCCCGGGGGCCGTATAAGGCCCGCGAAATCATTTGGTCTGGCCCTTTGTGGGTCCTGGCAGATCTCTAGCTCAGAAGGATCTAAAACTGGCGATCCACCCCCTCCCACGGACAGGAATAGCCTCTAGTCAAGGCGGATGTGAGTTTGTTTTGCCGAGAAAAGAAACCTTCTTTCCCCCTTGCAGAAGAGTCATTAGCTATGGAGCTGCTAGCCCAAGAAACTGTTTTAACCCTTTCCCACCCAGGGCGTGGAGAAACGTATTCCCTCTGTACTACAAGAGGGCTGGGGACGGAAGTGGCGACAATGGAGGGGTTATAGGGGGCAGGGCCAGAATGCGCAGCCCGCGAATGATGTTTTAAATATCCAAATGGCCCTTGGCAGAAAAAAGGTTCTCCACCCCTGCCCTAAAACATAGCTGAATAATGAACAGATTTCCAGATAGGTGGAATAATAAAATTTAAACCTAGTGGGTGCAAACTTATTCATTTTAAAAGTCTTGCGGAAGGCGCCAGGTAGATACAACTGCTTGTACTTATGAACTCAGAACTGCATATTTGTCCTATAGAATCATGGGGAACTCTTGTGCACGTGGAGGAGAAAACTCTGAAGCAGAGTTGCAGCTGTCGAGAACATAAGCAGTCCTGACTCCAGTGAGGCTGGCGAATGAATGCAAGAGGCCTGGTAAAGTTTGGCCACATTGCATAGATGCTTCTTAAGTTCCCCAAAACATCTAAAGCTTAAGAACTCCCAATTCTAGAAGCCATCCAGTCACCTGGTGCATCTAGCAAGGCATGACTCATCCTAAGGTGAAATGAAAGGGCCGTGTGTCCCCCCTCCCTTCTGTGTTGGGATGCATGCCGGGTTCTTTCTCGTAGTGGGTTTGGCCTTCTCCAGCAAAGCTGCTCAGGGTTGTCTTCTGGAGTGGGCAGAAGTTCCAACTTCCAAATACTTTCAGCTGTGAAGATTCTAGGGGTCCCCCCCCCTTTTTTTTTTTTTTTTTTTTTGCTGTCTTCTCCTCCAACACCTTTATTTATTTCATTTATTTTTGGCCTTTCTCATTGATACTCGAGGAGACTTACAGGCCTTGGCTATTTGCAGTCTGGTGACTGGGCAAGCCCTCCCATGGAGAAACATCTTGTAGAAGTCCCCCAGAGCTTAATCAACCCTGGGGATCTTGCTTGAAAGTACCTAATGTGTGTCAAGTTGACTTATTCCTGTCAAAATAGTTGTGAATTCTGAGCTTTTGGATGTGGAGCTGTCTTGGTCCAATGCAGCTCTTTATGGCGTTGGACCAGTGGTCACCGCAACCTGGGTTTGCCTTTTCTTGCAAGGCAGTGCTGTGTTTCCTGGCAACAAGAAGCAGATGGCCTCCAGTCCCAACATGCTGCTATGAATGGTTTGAGGGTGTTGTGCCTCCTGGTTTGCATGGTTACCACTCCTATTTGGCTAAAGCCATTCATTTCTTTTGGTCAGACTAGCTTCAGAAGTCTATCTGTATAAGACTGCATGCAACGAGGAAACGTCACTTCCAGCAGTTGGGACACGCCAAGAATAGACAAGCAGAAGCCAGCTTTGTATGGCAACCAGCAGGGGGTATCTGTTTGTTTCGCCTTTGTTTTGAGTATAGCTTGCGTGGCACGGTGACCCATCCTTGCGTTCTTCAGCCATAAAATCTTCATTGTTCTGTCCTTCCAATATGTTCACAGTTCTGGGCCACTGGCCCAACTGGTGACTAAAGAATGTCAACTGTGTGGTCTGCAAATAGTTCCTCTCGCTGCTGTTGTGTTCTAAAGTTAGGTATGCATTTATGGAAGATATATGTGACTCCTTCCTTCTCTCCTTTCTAATTCAGGATTTTGTTCCCTTTTCATTTTGAGCCCGATGACAATAATAAATAGAGGTTGAGCAGCTGTATAACTCATATGGGATTAACTTGTTTCCATAATGTGTTTACAAGAAGAGATCTTGCTAAATTGCATTCTGGTCATTGTCGTGAGGGTTCATAACATCAGTCACTACTGTTTTAGCTGGCAGCCAAATATACTTTATTTCTTGTATCTGTGCTTGTGTAGGTCAGTGATTACTCATTCACACGGCATGGGTCCATCAGCGGGCTCCAAACACATAAGTATTCAGACTATCTATGACATATGGAGCAGCCCACTCTCCCCTAACTCAGTGTCTATGGCATCAGCTGATGTGTTTCCTGGTTTGTTTTTTCCCCAAACCAAAGAGCCAGTCCTGGCTTTCTTCCACTCCCATCGGAGTTGCTTCAGAAGAAACTAGAAGACTTCACCTTTGTTGCAGGGAAATGGCTCCCTCCATCACAGGAAGATGCCTGGAACCATGTGGAACTCTGTGTTTTGTGACTGGGCCAACCATTTTGTCATGGTGCACCGAATTCTCAAAATTTCCAAAATGACCACAGGTTCAGAAGGGTTGAGGATACCTAGCCCAGTGCTCTCCTTGCTACTGTCTCTCTACCGCCCCCATCACTCTTGGGACCCTCCGGCCTTATTGTGAGTGCCCCGTAAATAATTTGTTGCTCTATAACAGGGACTTCAAAGGCCCTGTACTAATCGGCTTTTCATAGCTAAATGTAGTAATTCCATTTTCTGGCAACATAAAACCCAGACAGACACTCCCGTTGAGACGGTGATGCTTAGCCGCAAGCATTCTGATGGCTCCCTCAGAAAGGCCGCCTCGTTCACGGTGGAATTTCTCTGTAAAGGACTATCAAATTGAAGACTCCGAGTGGAATTGTCTTCCCTTTGACTTCTCCTTCTTCCTCCTCCGCCCATGGGACTCGGCCTGTATCACCAGAAACGTCTCTCCCCCCCCAATGTATATCTGGCTTAAAGGATAGAAGTGTACACTTTAATCCTGTAAGAAATGCTTTTTAAAATTCCAGATGCAAGTTTTTCACTTCTTCCCACACCTTCCTGGACTTCAGAGATGCTGCCCCCCCCCCCAGTAGTCCCAAGGTGACTTGCCCAGGTGTTTCTGCAAAGGAAAGAACCCATTTATATGTTTTTTTTAAAAATGAATTCCTGTCTTGTGACTGACTAGCTTGGCAGTTCTCAAAATCCACTCAGCTGGGTAATTCTTAAGATCTGAGCTTTCAGAATTTTTCCCCCTCCTCAGCACAAAGAATGTGAAAGGATAGCTGATGTGTTTCAGCAGATTCTTGGTTCCCCCTTTATGCACTCCCATTTACATATGAAACAAAACTAATTGCCTTTATCTGCTGTGCAGATCTAGGAAAGTTGAGAGAGGCATGTGTAGAGGGGTTGCATGAATTTTCAACAGGGCTCTTCTTTATTCCTGTTACTATGTAGATAAGACCCAAGGAAGCAGCTGTCACCTGGTTTCAGGTCTAGGTCAGCTTGTTCCCTGTAATAAAACATGCCTTTTGAATGGGAAGCGATATAGGTAAATCTGGCAATTTAATTGAACTGTTATAAAGAGCTCTCCACCCCAGGCAGTCTCAATAGCATGTTTGCTGACTGTATTTTACTGCTTTTAAAAAATAGTAATAAATGCCAGAGTCATACTGCTTAATCCAAGAGTCAAGCTGTATGGGATGGCAGATGTTCCATATGGTTAAATGCAAAACTGCCTAGGAGCATTAAAAGGTCTGGCTTAACAAAGTGATGGTTGGATCCTCCCTATGCCTGCAGTTTATCTGTGCGTAGCTGTCCAAGGACTTTTTGCCTAGCTAGGGTCATTTGTGGTAGCTGAACTCTGCTCTGGAGGGTGCAGCAATTTTAGGGTTGCCAGCTCTGGGTTGGGAGATTCTGGTGATTTTATGGGTGGGGATTGGGGAAGGGACCTAAGTGGAGTATAATCCCATCGAGTCCACCTTCCAAACCAGCCATTTGAGAATTGATCTCTGTAACCTGGAGGCCAGTTGTAATTCTGGGAGATCTCTTGCTACCACCTGGAGAATAGCGACCCTATGCCGCATGTAGGAAGGGAAGCTAGAGGAAAATAAGCACAGGTTGGCACAGGGGTCTGCATCCAGCTTTGGCGTATAAAATTGGACCTTAAGCTTCCGCTTTCTAACCTTTACGGTGGTTCTGAGAGTACTAGTTATTTTATTGCTCTGTATTGCAATATGTCTTGTTATCTTAGTTTTCACCTTGGATATACAAAATAGTGGGCATGTGCATCTCTTAAATAAAATCTGGCTTCTATAGCAGGCCATTTTTTGTGTGTAAAGTGCCGTCAAGTCACAGCTGAGTTAGGGCGACCCCGTATGGTTTTCAAGGCAAGAGATGTTTAGAGGGGGTTTGCCGTTGGTTGTCTCTGCGTCATGACCCTGGTATTCCTTGGAGGTTGTCCATCCAAATACTAACTAGGGCCGACCCTGCTTAGCTTCTGAGATCTGATGAGATCAGGCTAGCCTGAGGCTATCCAGATCAGGGCACACAGCAGGTTATACATAGTAAAATGTATATCCTACTGATCATGGTGGCCTATATATGTCATGGTGACCTAATACATGCTATCTAGAGGTGAACATGACATCCTAGAGCAAAGAACCAACTGCAGCATCTCTACCCTGAAACAGCTCTTCATAGGTGCAATCAAATGCCTTCCGGTTGAAAACATTATCTGCCTTCTCTAATCCAACCTGAATATTGAATGGTAACTAAAACTGGTAGTCCAGTTAGTTGCAGTGGGGTTTAGTGGAGTCAGTGTTTGGCTGTCTCGTTTGCATTCTATTTACGAATAATACCTTACAACAGCAGCTGTGAACTTCCACAGATTGGAATTAATCAATCAGTCTTTATTAAAATTAGTTGTAGACCAGCACCAGATTGGAATTACTGTTGTGCTACTAATGCCACTGTTTTTATGGAGCCCGAAGCTTTAAAATAAAGATTGGTAATGCAGAGCTCTTTGCTTGTAGAGAACAGGCTTCCTCAGGAGGTGATAAGCGCTCCTTTCCTGGGGGGTTTCAAGAAGAGATTAGATGGCCATCTGTCAGCAATGCTGATTCTATGACCTTAAGCAGATGATGAGAAGGAAGGCATCTTGGCCATCTTCTGGGCATGGAGTAGGGGTCACTGGGGGTGGGGGGGTAGTTGTGAATTTCCTGCATTGTGCAGGGGGTTGGACTAGATGACTCTGGTGGTCCCTTCCAACTCTTATGATTCTATCCAAACCAGAAAGATCAGAGCTTCTGTAGTCTTTTTGTTTTGCTGGACATATCAAGTATTGCAAGCCCAGAGCTGGTAGAAGCTGGGCTATTAGGCGTTCAGTTCACTGACTTGGAAGCATAGGCGTGACAAGTATTTTGGTACTGAAGTCTGCTGATAGTTCCACGCTAGAGGACCATAGGCTGCCTGCTCACAGTGCCTTGGAAAGTAGATAGGGCTTATAACTCTCTCCACCCCCACGCCCATCCCTCCCGGTGATTCCCTATTGAATGATAAGTTTGTAGACGGGGAGTACACTGGTTGAGAAGCTGGTTTGTATTGCCTGTATACATAGCTACCGTTGCCAGGGCACAAAGGTTAGGCAAAAGGGGAACAAAGGGCTTTGTCTTCCAGTTTCCAAGAGTGAGTAAGCAAAAACTTACTTCAAATGGTGTCCCCCCCACTTTCTTCCTAACTTCAGTCTCTTCCTGGGTACACGCCTCTTGACCAGGGCTGACGAATCAATGCACAGTCAGGGATGTGAGAGCTCAGGTTTCAGACCACAGCTGAGGGGCGAGGTGCCCTTCTGGCCTGCAGAAGCCGGTGAATCAGAAGCATTCCAGCCATCACAAGGTGGTGAGATGTTGCAAGTGCCTAGCCGCCTGTTTGACGGGGGGGGGGGGGGGCTGGTTCTGCAATCTGTTCCCACAGGGTGTGGAGTACAAATTTCACACCCTAACCCCTGGGCAGAGTACAGGAATACAGTTCACTGAAGCTGCCTTACCCTGAGTCAGACCATTGGTCTATCAAGATCACTGTTTACTCAGCCTGGCAGTGCCCCTCCTGGGTATCTCGTAGAGGCCTTTCGTATCACCGACCACCTGATCCTTTTAGCTGGAGATGCCGGGGATTGAACCCGAGACCTTTTGCGTGCCAAGCAGATGCTCTACCACTGAGCCACAGCCTCTCCAAAGACACACACCCGGCCCACCCTCCATTGTTTAGGTTGCATCTGCAAGTGGGCTTTAGCGCTGGCTCTCCTGTTGTACTCTTTCACACTGAGCCCGTGCTTTATGGCAGTAACCCTATGAAAGCCCTGTATGGTCAGGGCACCACGTCAATAGCTAGGGAAACCAAGGCCACAGTCAGACATCAGAATAAACCTCTGTATGTTTGCTTGCTCTTGGTCTCCCTCTTTCTCCCCTTCATGTGAAGAGTGCACTTGAAAGCTTCCTGGTTTAGGAAGCCTTCCATGAAATGCAAATTTTGGGGATTCCAAATGCAACCTGGGAAAGCTGAATGGAAGTGAGGCCGTGGCTCTGCTGTAGATAGGGTTGTCAGGTCTCCCGTTGTAACGCGAGACCTTGCACCACTAGGATTCAGTGGAAACAGTTAGGGTTACCACACCTGAATTCCCAGCGATGTATTAAGAGTTTGAAAACATTATAAAAAATACTGTTCGCACTTTGGCCCCTTTAGCTGTGAAGACGTTTTCCAACCATTTATAAGCCGTAGTATCCAAATACTCTTTTAAAGCGATGTTTTTTATAACATTTTCAAACTCTTAATAAATCGCTGGAAATACAAAGTGCAGTAACCCCCTCTGTGCTGGCATAATCCTAGAGTGACATAATGTCACATCTGGGTTTGCCCCAGAAATGGTGCCACATCATTGTGACAATGCCCCCCCTCCACCCATAGGAGTGCTATGTTCTAAAAGAGCTGCTTCCACTCTTCTGTGCCATTGCCAAGTGCATTCAGAATCATTGCCCTTTCAGTAAACTACGGCTTTTCAGGTGGTCTCAACTAACAAGGAGCTAGTGAGGACAGGAGAGGGTCTCTGCAAGAATCTTGGGGTTTTCAAGAGATCCTCTCCGCTCCAAACCAGCTGAGGACAAGGTCTGCCTTCAAGCCGCTGTGGACCCTTGGAAGCAGAGAACAGCAGGAAGCCATGAAATCTGTGGGGGCCACATGGAAACAATCTGCCTGCCACGTGCTTCCTTTGGCCTGGAGCCTGAGGAGGAGGATTTGAATTGAGAGGGCATACATTGTCTGTCTTCTTTCCCACACATACACACCATGCTTTCTTAGGTTGCAAGGTGGGGGAGGAGAAAACCCTTGCAGCTGAAAGGGTGTATCTGTCATACTTCTATCCGAGCTGTCCTCCACAGAGTCAGGCTGGCGCATGTGGCTCGCCCTTAATTTATCCTTATAACAACCAAGAGGTATGTTAGACTTAGAGAAGACGTGGCTTGGCTAAGAACTTCCAGTGAGCCTCGCGGCTGAGTTGGGGACACCAAGCTTCAAATACCCCAATCCTAGTTTGATAACCTACCTCCTGCGGTTCAGGAGAGAGAGAGAGACAAAGTGGACAGGACTGTGAGAACACATGCTATTAGACGGGCTTCCTCTGGGCCCATTTTCTCCCAAAGGATCCTTTAAAATACTGCATGTAACAGTCGTCTGGCCTGAAGTGTGCTCAGCGTGGCCAGATCAGATGTCTCCAAACAGGGAGTCGGCTGGCGTCCTACCCAACAGCGCAATCCCAAGCAGGTCTGCTTAATGGGGCTTACTCATTGGAAACATTCTTTTAGGATTGTACGGCAAGTGACCTTGGAACAAAGCCTTTTATGTCACAGCCACCTGTTTCCCAGCAGCAGACCAGGACCCAACAAGGCTTGTGGGCTCTTAACAGCCGTCCACCAAAAGTCGCGCTCCATCTGTGGTAAGAGAGAACAATCCCCTGTACAACAGCAGCATCCTGGGCCACCACAGATCAAGAAGAAGAAGAGTTGGTTAATATATGCCGACTTTCTCTACCACTTAAGGAAGAATGAAACGGGCTGACAATCACCTTCCCTTCCCCTCCCCACAACAGACACCCTGTGAGGTAGGTGGGGCTGAGAGAGCTCTAAGAGAGCTGTGACTAGCCCAAGGTCACCCAGCTGGCTTCATGTGGAGGAGTGGGGAAACCAACCCGGTTCACCAGATTAGAGTCCGCCGCTCATGTGGAGGAGTGGGGAATCAAACCCAGTTCTCCAGATTAGAGCCCACTGCTCCAAACCACCACTCTTAACCACTACACCACGCTGAGATTGTGGCCCATGGGTTATAGCTTGATGGGAAATTGCAAAACTGTATCATCACTGCAGAAGAAAAAGGAAGTCAATCCTTTTGTCTCTTCAAATGCACTTTGTCTTTTTTTGGGGGGGGGTGTCAAATGCCTTGACAGTAACTCTCCTGTTTGTAACCAATCTTGTTCGTCCTAATTTAGCTCTCTTCATAAAAATAGGCGCTATGTGTTGGCCTTGGCTACCCCCAAAATAGGTGGTCCAGCTTGCTGGTTTTCTAAGATTGATTTACTGTGTTTGTTTTTAGTCCTCAAGCAGCTGGGAGGCCTCTTGTGGGTTGAAAAGTGGGCCCTGCCTTTGAACAAATGAATAAACAGAACACCGGAATCGGTTAAATACCTAGTTTAGCTTCACAGCGACTCCAGTAGAGCCTGTTCATCTAATCTTGCCCTTCCACTGTCTAAACCAGAAGGTCTAGTGGAGACATTCTCTGGGTCTTTTGTCTTACCACGCTTATCTAAGTCCCTTGGATGTCTCTAAAGTACTTGGGAAATTCTGCTCAAGGCAGTTGAACCAAAAGTCACAACTCCAGTGGATTGGAATGGTAGGTGAGCTCATAAAGTGTCTGATGCATTTCTTATGACATTATGGAAAAATTTTTAGAGGAGGAAAAAACTCCCTGGAGATGGAAGCATAAATTGCAAGAGTACAATAAAAGCTGCAGTTGTTCCCTTGGAATGTGCAAGCGGATCAATATTTATCAAGTCTCTCTAATGCAGTTGTCAGATTAAATTCTTGAATATCCCATTCAACACGCAGTGGCTTCATAAAATATGTAGACTTCAGCTATTTCTATGCTGGCTGCCAGCAAATGGAAAAATAAAATCTTTTGTACGCTTTCTGTTTGCAGTGTTCCAAGTGGCTTTTGCTGGGTTTATGAGCACATCATACTGAAGTTAGCATGAAAGTAATTTTGCAAAGGCA
Source organism: Euleptes europaea (assembly GCF_029931775.1). Lineage (NCBI taxonomy): Eukaryota > Metazoa > Chordata > Lepidosauria > Squamata > Sphaerodactylidae > Euleptes > Euleptes europaea. Next base: position 27,500,031 of record NC_079316.1, on the reverse strand, counting down.
AGGATCTACTGTGTTGTTGTTTTTAAGTTAAGATATTAAAAGCTATGTGACTTCATATTATGGAAGCAGCTTTATAGTAGCACTGAGAATGGAACTCTTCTCTTGTTTGCTCTGTAAAAGAACACAGACTTATAAATAACTGTTTGCTTGTGGCAATTAAGGCTAATTATTAAGCTGAGCAGGCAGGGACCCTTTTGAAGCTGGACGCGATCTGTGTTTATCAGGGTGTTGCTTTGAGACTGATGGCAAGCACAGGCAAATATGTGCTGGTGAGCTGGCAACAAAAAGCTTTCAACATTGCAGAGTTGAAATAAAGATTTAAGGTGGCAAGTGTTGCCTGTTTTATTGTCTTATCGCTGACATCCAACTCTTACTTGGATTTAATTTAACAAAAAAGACCGACACTGTAGCTAATCTTGGAAGAGCTCACTTGGGTACTCAAACCAGTGTGAATGCAATAAGCTCTCAAGCAATTTCGCAGCATGTCAATAGGCTCAGATGTGCATAATATGTATATCGCAGATGTGAATTGATTAGGTTATGAGACATGGAGCAAACTTTTTACTGTCTCTCTTAGTAACAGCTACAACAACAAACATTCCAGGCAAGCCCTGTTTTATGAACATGAGTGTGGCTGCCTTTTTTCTGGTGAGAACTATGGAATGAATTCGGTTTATGGTGTCATCGGGTCAACATAAAAACTAGCCATAAAATCTGGTGGTAATTCTAAGAACCCTTTGTGTTTGCATGTTATACGTGCAGGATTGTGATAGTGCTGCTCATACAATATTTGGTTTAGATCTAGGATTGACAACCTCCAAGTACTAGCTGGAGATCTACTACTATTACAACTAATCTCCAGCTGATAGAGATCAGTTCACCTGGAGAAAATGGCCGCTTCGGCAGTTGGACTCTGTGGCATTGAAGTCCCTCCCTTCCCCAAACCCTGCCCTCCTCAGGCTCTGCCCCAAAAACCTCCCACTGGTGGTGAAGAGGGTCCTGGCAACCCTATTTATATCTGTTAAGAAGATGCTCCATTACACATATATGGGCCTGGATTCCCACCAGCTTTTTCTTTTTGGCTTAACCTTGCCAGTTTCCCACCTTACTACAGCCCTCAGCCCATATGGATGGGTGGTTCTTTGGTGGTCAAACAATTCCCTCCTCCCTCCCAGTGGGAAAAGCTGGTTAGATCTAACCCATGTTCTCCCAGATCTGTGGTTGCTGCTAATATGTTAGAGATAATTCTTTAGTGATAGGTAGCACTTCAGATTCCATAAAGTGAGGGCCAAACTCCCTTATTGTGATTACACTTATAGCTGGTTTATAAGTAGGAACAACTTCTATAAAACTGGCCCTACTTGGAAGCAGCTTAAACAACATATCTGACCTAGATAATAGGATCTCAACTTTTGAAAGGCCTTGTTTTTGGTGGCTGCAGTATAATGCTTCACACCTCCAGACTTTCTGTGAATGATTGTTTAAAATCTGGATAAATGAGAACTTGTAACGTATGGGGCTCAGTCATTCTGTACCGTCTTCAAAAGCTCTCTTGTAACTGGAATTTGGCTTTTTATTTTTTAAAATCTGCGATCCTTCTGAAAGATCAGCCCCCCCTGGTTTAAATAAAAGGATGACATGGAACACGTACAGTGAAAAGTTGCCAGTGGTTATTGAGAAGCAAATGAAGGTCACTGCCCCAGCCCTCCTGTATGCCTTGGAAAATTTCAGTGTGAAAAGTTCGTTGAACTCTTGGTAGTCCCAGTGTGAAATTGGTATGGCAGTCCCATTTGCCCAGTCCCATGAGATTTGTTCAACAATACAAAAACGAGGAGGTACAGCTTGCATTTCTCAACACTTGACACTAAACCAAACCTCGGCTGAAGCTGCTTTTTGCATTTTGTTCCTGAATTAACTGGAGAACAGGTGCTCTAGACTACTTCATGCTTGTACCAAAGGGGAAGGGTTGGAAGATGTTTGGCTAGCAAACAGAACCCTTTTTAAACCAAAGAGGTTTAAATGTCACAGGTGGAGAAAATCAATAGCCCTTTTTGAATTTTGCCAGGGGGTTATCATCTTTTCCCTGTGCATGTGGAGAAAGGTACATTTTAACACATGGGTCAGCTGCGTGGCACCTAATTCAGCCACACTTGCATCTCCCCTCTTGCAAAAGACCACGTCTTACAAAAGAGAACCTTTTCAGTCAAGTTAAGCTGTCTCATCAAGCACAGGCATACCAGAAAATGAGGTTTGCAGATAGCACTGGGTCACATATTAATGGGACGGCCAGATGATATGGCTGTCAGTAGACCTACGGACGGTACCCCCTTCTGTCCTGGATGGGCACAGACCTGTTTCAGCTTGAGACAGTGTTCTGTTTTGGAAAGGCTGCATTTGTTTGACAGGGTCTCTGGCTCTGTGAATCAGAGGAAGCAGGTGGTCGCTGGAACACCACATGCCATAATAGGGACCAACACTATTTACTCCTGATCCCAATTTGTGAAAACCTAGGGAGGTTCAGAGTGAAGAACATCTGCTTTGCAAGCAGAAGGTCCCAGGTTCAATTCCTGACATCTCTCAGTTAGAAACTGAGGCATTGGGGAAGAACTGTCTCTGACTGAGACCCTGTCTAACGCCGACCAACGTTATAAGGAATGGTCATAGAGGGATACCCATCCTCTCTTTTACTTTCTTTGAGTTAGCTTGAATCACTAGCCACTTAATGACTTATTCAGAATGAACTGTCCTCTTATACCAAAGTGCATGTTAGAATCCAATCTCCCCCCCCCCCACTTCAGCACTGTGAAAACATGAAGCTGCCTTATGGTGAAGCAGATCGTTGGTCTACCAAGAGCAGTATTGTCTACTGTGACTGGCAGCAGCTCTTCTGGATCTCAGGCGGAAGTCTTCCACATCACCTACCACTTAATCCTTTTAGCTGGAGGTCCTGGGGATTGAACCTAGGACCTTCTACAGGCCAAGCAGATGCTCTAACACTGAGCCACAGCCCCTTGTCCTTACTGTTGACAAATAAGTGCTTGAGCTGTTGCAGTGACAGTGGGGCAGCAACATGCAACTCTGGTTCACTTCCCTGTACAAAACCACCAACCATTTACACAAGGTGATGAGTGAGCGGGGTCAAATATCTGTGGGGCAGCTCTGGTACATAGTGTCAGGAATGCATTCTTTGCCAGCATGGTTGTAGTGGTTTGGAGCGGTGGACTCTGATCTGGAGAACTGGGTTTGATTCCCCACTCCTCCACATGAGCAGCGGAGGCTAATCTGATGAACTGGATTTGTTTCCCCACTCCTACACACGAAGCCAGCTGGGTGACCTTGGGCTAGTCACAGCTCTCTTGGAGCTCTCTCAGCCCCACCTACCTCCCAGGATGTCTGTTGTGGGGAGGGGAGGGGAGGGGAGGGGAAGGTGATTGTAAGCTGGTTTGAGTCTCCCTTAAGTGGGAGAGAAAGTCGGCATATAAAAACCAACTCTTCTTCTGATGTGAAATAAAAGACTTGGCTATTAACGCTTGGAGTTCACGTTCTCCCTCTCCCTCCCTTCCCCTGCCAAAAAAAAAAGGATGGCTTAATAAATGAGCTCTTTCAGCTCATGGAGGTTGGTGGGGACTTGTACACCTGGTTCCTGTCTAATTAGTACTTTGCCTGACGGATAACTAGACAACACAAGGGCAGCTCTGAGTCTCAGTGGAATTTCTACATGACTGCAGGGCAGAGGGACCGTGGTGTAATACCAGAGCAGGCTGTGAATGAGAACTGACAGGGAAGGAATGTATTAATCTAGGACAGTTCTCCCTGGTGTATTTTCCAAAGAAGGAAGCTGCTCAGTCTAGACCTGGAAAAAAGCATTTCTTGTCAGGGTTATGCCAGTTCTCCACATGAAGCCTGCTAGGTAGCCTTGGGGCAGTCACAGTTCTCTCAAAACTCTCTCAGCCCATGTGGAGGCAGGCAATGGCAAACCACCTATGAATGTCTCTTGCCTTGAAAAACCCCCGGGGTCACCATAAGAAGAAAAAGAGTTGGCTTTTATATCCCTCTTTGCTCTAACTTTAAGGAGTCTCAAAGCGGCTTACAATCACCTTCCCTTCCCACAACAAGACACCTTGTGAGATAGGTGGGGCTGAGAGAGTTCTGAAAGAACTGTGACTAGCCCAAAGTCACCCAGCAGGCATCACGTGGAGGAGTGGGGAATCAAACCTGGTTCTCCAGATTAGAGTCCGCCGCTCTTAACCACTACACCACACTGGCTATGGTGATTTGATGGCACTTTCCACCACCACTGTCTTGTTAGTTGTATTTTAGCCTAGTCTGTGTTCATTTCTCCCTATCATTGGCTGTTCGGTTTTCCTGCCTCTCTCCCTACCTCAAAACCTTGTCACTTGCAATATGCAGAAGGCTGAATTGGTAAATCTGTTCTTGAATGGACGGGTGAAAATACATGAATTTTGTACTTCTTTTTCTTCCCCAGACGACATGAGTTTTTAGTAGACTTGAATGCTATGAAGCTTTACGATACAGCGGAATTCGACCAACTAAGGAGACTGTCTACACCTTTGTGTACAGATGCCAGCTCCAATTTCAGCTACTATACAGTCTGGAAATACTTCTGTAGGGATCATTTCGGCTGGAGAGAATATTCAGAGGTAGCGTGGTTTGCAATTTATTTCTTGAAATGTTTTCCCGCATATGGGGTGTGATGTTGGGGACACCTAAATGGGAAGCCTTAGTTCAAATGTCCATCCCACTTGGGTGATCTAGGTTGGGTTCCCTTATTAATGGGCCTGAACCACCTTGCAAAGTTGTGGTGAGGATGAATGGAAAGGGTTGATTATAAAGTGTTTTGTCCATTGAAAAGTGACATAGGCGAGTGTGTTCCCTCCTCACCCAAAGTTCTTACTTTAAAAATAGACCATAGGGCTGCCGTTAAAGACATTGCTGATTATTTCCAATGAGTGTATAAACAGCAGTCTGTTGTTCCTCTCTGCAGTCCCAGATCATGCGCTGTTTTCATCTCTACCCATTTTCTCTCTGAATTTCTTCCCTGTTTGGATAATTCCTCCTTCCAGTTCTCTTCCCTTGGAACATACATAGAAACATGAAGCTGGAAGGGACCTCAAGGATCATCTAGTCCAACCCCCTGCACAATGCAAAAAAATCACAACTACCTCGTCCTTCCACTCCCCTAGTGACCTGCTCTATGCCAGAGGAAGGCAAAACACCTCCAGGATCTCTGACCAATCTGGCCTGAAGGAACATTCCTTCCTGACCCCAAAGTGGTGATCGGCATTACCCTGGGCATGTAAGAAAGGGTCATGAGAACTGAGCACTGGCTCATCTCTTCCGGCCCTCCCTCTCGTGACCTGTCTAAGTTCACAGCATCAGCGCTGCAGTCAGATGCCCATCTAGCCTCGGTTTAAAAACCTCCAAGGAAGGATACCTTCACAGTCCTCTGCTGTCTCCTTTCCTAGATTCAGCTTGCGTAATCTTCCCCTCTAGGACTTGAGGAGGTATGCCAATGGCAGCCAGAAGGCCTTCTACCTGCTTTCCCCCTTATGACATTGTGGTGGTTGAACCCATCACTGCCAAAACTTTCTTTACAAAACCCTGTAGCGTATTACAGTATGACAAGGTGGATGGAAGGATTGCGGCAAAAACCACATAAGCCTAAAAAGTGTCTCCGCAGAAGCAGGGCATTGTGCTGTTGTACACAGATGGCACTTTAAGAAACATACATTAATGATGGAAATTGATTTTTCATGAAAGATGTAAACATATATGTAGTCTGTGGAGAGGGCCCCCTATATTTAGCATCGGGAAGCCAAAGGCTAGAAAGACCTCTTAATCCATTTTTGTCAAGATCGTTTGAGGAAAAGCAATTGCAGGTCAGACGCTTGCAGGGTTATGTGTAGATCAGGGCCTCACATCCCCTGCAGGGAAGAGTGGCTGTATTTTCACACGCGCACCCTGACCAAAGCCGCTGAAAATCAGCCTTATTTGCACCGGTCAAATGGATTGTCCTTTTTCTTGTTTAAAACAGCCTGTGGTGAGATTGATAGAAGAGGCCAACTGCCGAGGCCTGCAGGAAGTTCGGTTTGTCACCTGGCACAACCGTTACATTCTGAACATCAAAGATGGCTTTCAGCAAAACTCGTGCATTCGAAGAGAAATCAAGAAGAGGCCGCTCTTCCGCTCCTGCGTGATCCTCATGCCATACTTGCAGTAAGTAACGAGAGCCACTGTATATGATGGGGAGGTCTAGTAATTACGACGGGACGATAACGGAGGATAATCTTCACTGTGACCGAGTACCATGAGAGCCAGCATGGTGTAGTGGGTAGAGTGTTGGACTAAGATCTGGGAGACCCAGATTTGCATCTCCGCTCATGCCGTGAAAGCTTGACGGGTGACCTTGAGCCGGTCACACAGTCTCGGCCTAATCTACCTCACAGGGTTGTTGTGAGGATAAAACGCAGGAAAGGAAAACCATGTAAGCTGCTTTGGGTCCCTATTGGGGAGAAAGGCAGGATATAAATAAAGTAAATAAATAAATAAAATTATACTGTCATTGGGAGGGGCCGTGGCTCAGAAGTAGAGCATCTGCTTGGCATGCACAAGGTCCCAGGTTCAATCCCCGACATCTCCAATTAAAAGGACTAGGCAAGGTGGTGATGCGAAAGGCCTCTGCCTGAGACCCTGGAGAGCTTCCGGTCTGAGTAGACAATACTGACTTTGATGGACCCAGGGTCTGATTCAGTATAAGGCAGCTTCATGTGTGTTCATGTGTGAACTCTCTTGGATTTATCCAGATGTTAATGAATGGTTCCATAGTGACCTTTGTATCTTCCAAGGCTGCGTGTTCAGAACCATGTTTTATCCAACATCTCTGTAGCTAGCTCTTCACTGCTTACTGTGCCCTCAGCTCTGCGCCCCAGTTTTATTGAAAAGGTTCTCATTGTTTGCTCCACAGCTATACATGGGCACACTGTGTAGTATTTGCAAACAACATATGGGGGAAGATTGTTACCAAAGGCAACCAAGATAATGCAGTAATTCTGTATCTGGAATGCCATAGAAAGGCCTTTTTGTGTTTGTGTAATCGAGCCAACACAGCTGGAAATATCAGAATCCTGTAGTTGGGATCATATTGTCCTCTTAGCTTGACACCCTTAGCTAAGCAGGGGATTCCAGGCCTTTTAATTTAAGGGTCAAAATGCCCATTTGTCCCCTTGGCAACAGGGCTGCTAGGGAGGACTCTAGGCCGATGACCATTACAACACTGCAATAATATTGCAAGCTAAGAGAAGTGGCCTTTTAAAAGACAGCCTTCAAGCAAAAAAAAGGATTTCCTTCTCTCTCCCTCACCACACTACTGTGAAAGTGCATTGGGGAAAGCAAAAATTAGCAATGTTAAGTCTAGTTTTTTAAAGCCCAAGAATTTGGGGACAATTAGAATTTTCCTCCATAGTCCACTCCCCCGCCCCAACTCTACAGCAAGCTCCACTTTCAAAAGTGCCTTTGTCCCATGGGGGGAGAATTGCTTTGGCTTTACTGCTCACTGGGGCAGGGGGAGACCATAAAAACACAAAACCATAAATGCTTAAACTGGGCTTGGAGACATTCCTTACATGAAAAGAGCATTACGTTGTGGGTGTAAATCTGCATCCACAAATGGCTTAAGCGGCAGTTGAGTTGAGTCAGCTTCAGGCATTGCCTCTTATCTCTTACGTTGCTGACTTGCCCGGGTGCTGACAGTCAGGGGTCAGTGTGGTGAGCCGCTTTACAACAGTCTGATTAATTGGGGGGGGGGGGGGTAATAACAGCAAAAATGTCAACTGCACTTTTAGCACTGGGTAATTTGCCAGGTCTTGCTGGGTTTCCTGTGCCTAAGAGAGCTACTGAAGATGATCGTAGTTTCCCCCATTGCAGCGCTACACTGATGGCAAACCCCCTCTGCTTATCACTTGCCTCGTAATCTCCTTGCTGTGGCCACCATGAATCGGTTGTGGCTTCATGACACGTACATACAGACATAGTACTATATTGAGGGGAGAAGCTACCCTGGGTAGAGTTTCCCTTTTGTGAAAAGGTCAAGGTAGCAGGAGTCTTCTTGGGCTTAAATTGGCAGCCCTAGTAGCTAGTTGCCCTGACCAGGATGGGCCAGGCTAGCCTGATCTTGTCAGAAGGAAAACTTGGGCGGGGGGGAGGAATGTTGGGAAACATTTAAACCTGCAATACTTTCCTAAAAGCAATCGTTTATAAAGTAGCATAAAATTATACCATTTGTCATTTTCGGCATTTAAATATATATATGCCTTAGCTTTCTCTAAGCAAAATTTCAAATATTCCCAGTATTTGATTCAGGAAGCGCCAAACTGGTGCACTCCATGTTACCACAGTACATGTATCATTTTTCCCCATCTGAGAGGTAAAGGGGGGGAGTTGAAATTAGAGTACACTGTAGTAAACAGAAGAGTTTACTCTGGGCAGAAACGGTTCCAGTCAAAATAAGTTGATGTCTTCTGAATACAGTACATGCAAACATTTAGATTATTTTTTATCATTGATTCCTTTCTCTTTCCTTTCTCCCCCCCCAAAAAAAATTTTTTTCTCACCAAACCAGGACTCTTGGTGGCAACGCTTCCATCCCTCCGCCATCCACAGAGTCCATTTCTTCGCAAATCTTATCGCCAGCGGCTGCTCTTACCTCTCCAAACTTCTATCCCGAAACGTGGATTAACATGGATCCAGTACAAGACTTCATTCAAGTGCCTGTCTCGAAGGAAGACAAAAGCTACAGAACCATTTATAATCTCTTTCATAAAACTGTGCCGGAGACCAAATACAGAATTCTGAAAATCCTGCGAGTTCAAAACCAGTTTTTATGGGAGAAATACAAGAGGTGAGCCAACATAAACGCCTTATTAACTGTAATGCTTTCTCTTCTTGGGAGAGGAAGCAGTGGTGTCCAGCTGGCAAATGAGACAGTAAAGCATGCACTTGAGAGAACCCTTTTCTTAGATAAGTGCACTTATCGTACCAAGTAACTCCTAATCTTTTGTGGAAGCTTATGTTTTGTGTTGGTTCGTGGAAAAGAAATATTGGAATAAGCTCAGAACACCCTGTAAGAATGCAAAGAACTCTCTCTAAGTTCTGACAGTGTTTCACTTAACTTATTTATTTATTTATTTTAAACATTTGTATGCCATCTTCCCGCCCGATTAGGGCCGTCCGTAAAAAATACATTAACATCCACTTAAAAACGATACGCAAACCTGCAAGTAAAACAAACTGGAACGCCAAATGAAACAAAGGATGGAAGAAAGTGATAGTGGGGTACAGATGAATCGAAATTCCACAGTTTTGGTGCCACATCCGAGAAGGCCCCTTCGGCTCACCACCCATCCAGCATCAGATGACTGGGCCCCTGAAGCAGGGCCCCCAATGATCTGCAGTGGTCGGGTACTTTAATGTGGGTGTAGACAGTACTTAGGTTTTGCTGATAAGATGTCCTGTTGTTGGACAAGTACTACAATTTGACTGGCAGTGGTTTCCTTCGGTTGAGTCTGCAAACTTGAAAAACTATCCCAGTAGTCAATTAGCATTAAGTATACCAGCCAAAATGCTGAGCAGGGCTGCTGACAGGCCATAGAGCATGAGCACTTGTTCATGAAGCTGCCTTATACTGAATCAGACCCTTGGTCCATCAAAGGTCAGTATCGTCTACTCAGACCGGCAGCGGTTCTCTCAAGGTCTCAGGCAGAGAGGTCTTTCACATCACCTCCTCGCCTAGTCCCTTTAACTGGAGATGCCGGGGATTGAACCTGGGACCTTCTGCGTGCCAAGCAGATGCTGTACCACTGAGCTTCAGCTCAGTGACTCAGTGGTAGAGCCTGTGACTCAGTGGTAGAGCCTCTGCTTGACACGCAGAAAGTGCCAGGTTCAGTCCCTGGCATCTCCAGTGAAAGGGAACAAGTAGTATGTGATGTGAAAGACCCCTACCTGAGTCCCTGGAGAGCCCCTGCCAGTCTTGAGTAGACAATATTGGCTTTGATGGACCAATGGCCTGATCCATTATAAGGCATTTTCATGTGATCTCGTGTACAAGTCTTCTCAACAAGAGTTTTAACATTTTGGGGAGTTTAACCTGTTTTCATTTTGGTATTTTTGTTTCCAGAAAAAAAGAATACATGTCTAAAAAAATGACAGGAGTTGACAGGATAATGAACGAGAGACATTTATTCCATGGGACCTCCCAGGACGTCGTTGACGGGATCTGCAAGCACAATTTCGACCCGCGGGTGTGTGGGAAGCATGCCACCATGTTCGGGCAAGGCAGTTACTTTGCCCGGAAAGCAAGCTACTCGCACAATTTCTCCAAGCGCTCAGCCAAAGGGATTCATTACATGTTTCTGGCTAAAGTACTGACCGGAAAATACACAGTAGGCAACCATACCATGAGGAGACCCCCTCCAGTGAACCCCGGCAGCATCACGAGTGACCTGTATGACTCATGCGTGGACAATTACTTCGAACCTCAGATCTTTGTCATTTTTAACGATGACCAGAGCTACCCCTATTTTGTTATCCAGTATGAAGAAGTTAGCAACGCTGTCGTAATCTGAAAGTATTTCATGTTGGTAAATTATTTGTCATGACGAACCTAAGCCGACATTTGTAGAACAGACTATGTTGCAGGAAGGGGAGGGGAAATTGTGAAACTTTTAAATAAAAAGTTTTGGGAAGTGGAATAAAGAGATGATTTTTAAAAAAAGAAAAAAAAGACCAATTGTGCACTTGCTATTTTATGTGCAAATTGTAAATATTTTCCATTGTTTATAGCTGAAAAAAGCCTGTGCCTTTTGTTATAAACACTATTTATGTTAGTAAACTAAATGTTTAAAAAAACACATTTGCCATTTGATCTCAGTGTTGCTTTGGATGTTTGCTGTCGGGTTGCCTGAATACCAAATTTACTTCTTCCCAGGGTTGCTGATTTGTTTCCCAGTCTCTGCCTGCTATGTGTGTAAAAAGTAGCTTTATCTGCAGGTGTTAATATGGATTATTGCTTTTAATCCAGATGCAAAAGGAAAAGTATCATTCTGTTTTGTGTAGGTAGAGCTGGAAAAGTATCATTCTGGGGGGTTTTTTCCAGGTCACTGAGCAATTCTACATCATTCATTGGGTTCTATGCAACCCTAAAATGTCTGCTTTGGTAACCCCTTTCATAGGAAGGAAAACCCCCATGTGCAAATGGTTTGAAAAACCAGCCTTTCCAGGAAGCCAAGCTCAGACCAGAAATATTCTTCTGCTTCCCTGATGCTGACTCCAAGCCACCATTCTCTTTTACCATCATACAATGCTTGTTGGGGCTGGTGGCTGGTTACACAATTTTCCACCCTCGAGAAACTGAGGAGCAGGAGAAAAAAATGACCTCCATAGTGAGTAGGTGAAAATCATAAAAATGTCCCCATATCGTTGTGGTGAAGACCACAGGTACTATGGGATACAGCCTAGAGCGTCACCTGGAAGTGATATCACATTGTCACCAAACTCATTCTTCTCAGGCACCACCCTCAATATCTCCTAGCATTTGCAGAGGCCGTGTTGGGAACTCTAATGATACCTGCGTGGGTGATTGCAGAGTGTATAGTCACAGAGTGAAATAATCCCTGCTTGGTTGCATTTGAAAAACCACGTTCCAGTGCACACAGTCTGGTCAAGGCAGTAAAGGGTGGAGGGAGGTGGGGTGTAAAGCGTTCTTTTATCGGGAAGAGTCTGGTGACAGAAGGGTGAAGAAGTTCCCATGATGCCTTGGGTTTAAACTGCAGCGTTTTGTTTGGAATGTAATCTTGGGCTTGTGTTTATGACCGAGAACCACTGGCCAAGAGCCAAAGGCAATAATATTAAATGCTAGGAGAAAGACATTTACACTGGGAAGTATTTGGTTTTTCTCTATTGGCCCTTAAGCTGTTAAATGCCACCTTGCAGTTGCGTGCGTCGGTTGGGAAATCACAAACTTTGGGGACTGCTGTTTGCAGACTTCTGATAGTGAGAACCTGAGTCCAGGAATGAGGAGTCAAGGGCACAGCTTGCACGCAGGAGAAATGCACTTCACTCCAAGGACAACTGGTGCTTTAATTAGGCTTTTATTTTCCCACGTTATAATCTTGATATGGACTCCTTGTTTAGACTGCATTAGTTGTTTCCAGTATGCTTTGGGATGTCTCCCAGAAGTGGAAGAAGAAGAGTTGGTTTTTAAATGCCGACTTTCTCTACCACTTAAGAAAGAATCAAACCAGCTTACAATCACCTTCCCTTCCCCACAACAGACCCCCTGTGAGGTAGGTGGGACTGAAGAGAGCTCTAACAGAGCTGTGACTTGCCCAAGGTCACCCAGCTGGCTTCATGTGGAGGAATGGGGAATCAAACCCAGTTCTCCATATCAGAGTCCACCATTGGCTGTCCACATACTCCATTTCTATTTCATCAAAACGGTACTAAGGCTTTTTGCTCTCACAACAGAAATCTATTTATTGCACAAGAGTGTGATGTTACATGCAGCTAAAATGCAAATGCAGTGCCTGCCTCATTGAAAATGTGTAAGTAAATGCCATTCAAATCTTTGCAAAAAACAAACCAACTATGGCTAGAGAATTTCTTACTTGGCCACACCTTCTGTTTTTTGAGCCCATTAGATCTAGGAATGGGAACTATTTCATCATCCAGGTTCAAGTCGGTAACTCTAAAAATACAGAGTTGAAAGTATGAGGTGGCATTTAGCTGCCTTCTTTTACTTGTTCTAAAAGTCTTTGTTGGGCTATGGTACCTTCAGGTTGCTTGATAATATTCCTAGTGCCGCAAAAGGAGTCAGCTAGTCAGCATTGTAGAAGCTAGAACATGTACCCCAGCTGAGTAATGTGCTTGCTCTATGCTGTAATTAGCAGTTCTGCACTGTTTTTGTGGCCTTGCTGTTTCATGGAGCGATCTCATTTAAGTAGGGTTGCCAACCTCCAGATGGTGGCCGGACATCTCCTGCTATTACAACTGATCTCAAGATCAGTTCACCTGGAGAAAATGGCTGCTTTGGCAATTGGACTCTGGCACTGAAGTCCCTTCCCTCTCCAAACCTCACCCTCCTCAGACTGCCCCCAAAATCTATTTTCCAACCTGGAGCTGGCAACCCTACATTTCAGCAATGCTGAAAGTTACATAGGGATTAATGCATAGAAAGCATTTCTCAACCCATGAGGACTAATGTACTAGGACTAGCCATGTCCTTGGCTGTATTGCAGACTACTGTGTGCATGCCCCTGACCTGGATGGCCCAGACTAGCCTGATCTAGTCAGATCTCAGAAGCTAAGCAGGGTCAGCCCTGGTTAGTAATTGAATGGGAGACCACCAAGGGATGCCAGGGTTGTTGTGCAGAGGCAGGCAATGGCAAACCACCTCAGAATGTCTCTTGGCTTGAAAACCCTACAGGGGTGCCATAAGTTGGCTGCTACTTGACGCCACTTTATACACACATGCAGACACCCCATGTGCATACCGGAGCAGCTGTATAAGTAGCAGTGCAGAAGACATAAACATTGCTTGAAATGTGATTCTGGCAATGCCAAAGAATTCACCTGTGGGACTTTGTACTCACACAGAGAAGGGCCAATATGACAGCTAGAGGTTGGACTAGGATCTGGGACCACCTAGGATGGAATCAACACTGTGCCCTAGAAAGTCGCTAGAAAACGAGTGTTGCCAAGAGGCCTGGAAAAAGATGCCCTGGCCCTTTAATGGAAAGTTAATGGGCAACTATTTACCAGGTGGTGTTATGTACTTCCCTGCCCTGAGAATAAGCCCATTTTCACACATTAAGCCTTTATTAAAGGAACAGGGCATCCCCCCCAGGCCTCTTGGCAACCCCGGCAAGAGCCCAGGAGGTTGTTGTGCTGGCATGCAATTTAGCAGATCACTGGAGTAGTGGCAGCGGAACCTTAGCAATAAGTATAAGTAGCAGGCAAGCGGGCTGCCTAAATGAGAAGCTATGCAAATACAGAAGTCCCATGGGTGGTTTTTACATGAGCATACATGAAGCTGCCTTGTCCTGAATCACACCACTGGTCCATCAAGGCCAGTATTGTCTGCTCAGGCTGGCAGTGGCTCTCCAGGGTCTCAGGCAGAGGTCTTTCACATCACCTACTTGCCTGGTCCTTTTAACTGGAGATCTCCAGGACTGATTGAACCTGGGACCTTCTGCATGGCTAGCAGATGCTCTTCCACCTTTAAATTGGTCCCATGAACACAGGGTTGCACTGAAAGTGTTCAACCCCAAGCCTTGAAAAACAAACCACTACATCATTCTCTCCACTCCACCTTTGCCCACAATATTTATTATGGCTATTCACATGGCAAACTTCCCTAACTGTTAGCGCCAGGTATAAGAGGAAGTGGCCTCCCGTACAGATAACATCTCTAGTGAACGATTTAAAAGAATATGCTATAAACTGGGAAGTCCCCAGTGACTCTCAGCTTCGTTGTAAAACCCTTGGCTAGTTTTAGGCAATTGACTTACTCTGCTTCAACCCCTTCATCTGGGATTAGGAACAACACTTCAGGGTGGCCTACCTCGTAAATTTGTTGTAATGCACAAGAATCTCTGGCAAAGCTCAGGGATGGCAAGGGTGTTTATTGGCAAAATGGAAACGCTGTACCCGAGTGGTCCAAATATTTCATGCCTGTTCGGAGAGGCTGCTTCCTGGATCCAGACTGACTGGGGGGAGTGGATTAAGAAAAGAGCCAATTTACTTTCATTTACTCATTGGCCCAGGGTTAGATTTTCACAGCAGCAGGAGGGGAGTCCTGTTGTGGTTGTGGAACCTGGGGTGAACAAAGAACAAAGAGAACAAAGCACCAACAACCATTTAGGGTTATTTAACTGTTGAGAGAGCTGGGAGCTATATGTGTGGGAAGCAGCGGGCCCCTCCAGGAGCTCATTAAGCAATCCACATTGTGGTGCCCATTGCTGTGTCTCCTGCTGCCCACCTGTTTCCTCTCCTGACTTCAATCCTGAGACTCTTCTCCTGAGAGTCGATCCTGACTTCCTTCTACCTCACTGGTGCCTCAAGGCAGAAGGCCTAACCTTTGGTTCTGCAGGGAGCACCAAGTCTGAAATAGCTGCCCCCATCATAGGAGGACGCTTGCCTTAGAATGCCTTGTCTTGGCTCACAGGGCAGCCATTTTGTGCTTGATCCCTCCTGCCAAGGCAGCCATTTTGTCAGGGGGTCCCCCTGCCCTTCCTCGACATTCTAAATGCATCAACAAGCTCAACAAGCTTGGGGGTTTCGGACTATGAGCTCCGTATGTGCACACCGGGAGGACCTAGTTGCTGCCTTGAGTGAAGGAGATGATGAAAGAGGATGCATAGAAGTGCAATGTGTCCAGGTAAAATGGATGAAATTGGGCTGCCAGGAGCAGTGAACCATCTTATGATTTCATCTTAGGACACCCCCCCCCCCAAGTACTAATTAAAGGCTCGAGACAAGGTTGCTGGCTCTTGGAAATCAGAAATTCTGGTACTTGTTGAGGTCTGGGAAGCAGCCCTGTAGTCCAGAGAGGGGTGGGGCTGCCAGCTGTGGGTTGGGAAATTCCTGCAGATTTTGGAGGTGGAGTCTGCGGATGGCAGGGTTTAGGGAGGGGAAGGACTTCAGCTGGGTATGCTGCCATAGAGTCATAAGAACATAAGAAAGGCCCTGCTGGATCAGAGCAAGGCCCATCAAGTCCAGCAGGCTGTTCACACAGTGGCCAACCAGGTGCCTCTAGGAAGCCACAAACAAGACGACTGCAGCAGCACCATCCTGCCTGTGTTCCACCGCACCCAAGATAATAGGCATGCTCCTCTGATACTAGAGAGAATAGGTATGCAGCATGACTAGTATCCATTCTAACTAATAGCCATGAATACCCCTTAGAAGAACACCATCCAAGAGTCCACCATCCAACGCAAGCATTTTCTCCAGGGGAACTGATCTCTGCCACTTGGAGATCAGTTGAAATCCCAGGAGATTTCCAGCCATTTCCTAGAAGTTTGCAACCTTAGATAGATCCAGGGTTGAGTCTAGTAGTTTGGGCTGGTCCAGCAAGAAAGTCCCACAAAAATGTAATCTACAGTTATTGTTGTTTTTAAGTGTTCAGTTGACCTTGCCTTTCGTATTGGTAGCAATTTGCTAGGGCAGTGTTTTATGTTCTGATTGGTTGTGAATACTTCCTGGTCTTAGTTGAGCACAGTAATTGGGTAATAAGAACATAAGAACATTAGAAAGGCCCTGCTAGACCAGACCAAGGCCCATCAAGTCCAGCAGTCTGTTCACACAGTGGCCAACCAGGTGCCTCTAGGAAGCCCCCAAACAAGACGACTGCAGCAGCACCATCCTGCCTGTGTTCCACCGCACCCAAAATAATAGGCACGCTCCTCTGATACTAGAGAGAATAGGTATGCAGCATGACTAGTATCCATTTTAACTAATAGCCATGAATACCCCTCTCCTCCATGAACATGTCCACTCCCCCTCTTAAAGACTTCCAATTTGGCAGCCATCACCACATCCTGGGACAGGGAATTCCACAATTTAACTATGTGTTGTGTGAAAAAATACTTCCTTTTATCTGTTTTGAATCTGTCACCCTCCAGCTTCAACAGATGACCTCGGGTTCTAGTATTAATGATTGATGACATGTAGGACATACCACGGAGAGGAGGAACTAGAGCACCCCCTTCATCAGTATCTGCCTCCCCTCCCAAAGTGGTTTCAAATGAGAGCCAGAGCCTGTACGTCACTGACTTTAGAGTCTTAACAGCTCACCAGTCTCTTAGGAATTGTGTACGTCACACAAACAAGCAGCATTATTGCCATCTGTTTGTCTGTTTCTTAGGGAGTGTTGAGACAGCAGCTTCCAGTACAGCTATAGCACTGAGGAAGCTAGTTTAAATAATAATATTAATAATAAAATAACAGCAACAATGCAAAAAAGTGTATACTATCACTATGTATATACTATTTTGAGCAATGTGCAAAAAAGTGTATACTATCACTAAGCTTGTATTTTGAGCAATGTACAAAGAAACATCTGGACTTACTACACATATCTGTTGATGTGGATAGTGGTGGGAGAGCCAGTGTGGTGTAGTGGTAAAGAGCGGTGTTTTGGAGCGGTGGACTCTGATCTGGAGAACCGGGTTTGATTCCCCACTCCTCCACATGAGCGGAGGAGGCTAATCTGGTGGACCAGGTTGGTTTCCCCACTCCTACACATCAGGCCAGCTGGGTGACCTTGGGCTAGTCACAACTCTCTTAGAGCTCTCTCAGCCACACCTACCTCACAGGGTGTCTGTTGTGGGGAGGGGAAGGGAAGGCGATTGTCAGCCGATTTGATTCTTCCTTAAGTGGTAGAGAAATTCGGTATATACAAACCAACTCCTCCTCCTCCTCCTCCTCTTCTTCTTCTTCTTGGCTGCTAGCTCAGGAGAGCTGGACCAGGGCCATTTTCTATATGTTGTTTCCCATCAAGCACACATGCATTGTTCGACTGTGTTAGCAATCATCCACATTCTGCCACACCATTCCAGTACCTAGAGAACTTCACACATGCACACAAGCCAATTGTTGCTCATTCTTATTACCTGTAATGTATTTGTTACCTATGCTTTACTTAACAATTGTACTTGTTCCTTAACGTTGGGGAAACTGACTTGAAATTATTTTTTCTGAGAACAGTCCCTCCCAGGCATAATATGTATGTAGTATTCATTGCCGAACACCTGGCTTATAGTTCATCGAGCGTGTGTGTTTTTCAGTCCATTTCACTCTTCTTTGCTTCACCTGAACTATAGGACTCTATTTCCTCAGTACAGAAAACACCGTGTGATTGATGGGTAAACCACCATCTGTAATGATTCTTATCTTCATTTCCTGCACACAAAGGGCATGCTCTACGTCTAGAAGAGGAAACAACTGTTCACAGGGCGTGATTTCTGCAAATGCGAGAGATAAGGGAAGAGAGCTAGACCTTTGCGGGGAAAATATTTATCCTAGCAAAGATTGTCAAAGGTTTAAGGGGAATTTAACTCTTATAAAACTCTTTTTAAAAATTTAATAAAGCACTGTGCTGAATCTGGCTATGAAAAAAAAACTGTATCAGGAGAAAAGACCAAAAGACAGCTGCCCTGGGAACAGAGCTTATGTACAACTCTGAATTTAATAGAACCACTGTGGTGTAGCGGGTAGACAGTTGATCTGGGATCGGAGGGACCAGGACTCCAATCCCTCCTCAGCGATGAAAATGAACAGGTGTCCTTTGACCAGTTAGCCACGCTCAGCTGTTATGCTTTTGGCTCTCCAAACGCATGTAATTTATTTACGTCATTTATGGGAGAGCATGCGACCTGAACCCTCCCAATATGTGCAGCTGCCATTTTGTTCAAATAGGGCAACATCTAGGGTTGCCAGTCTCCAGGTGGTGACTGGAGATCTCCTGGAATTACAACTGGTCTCCAGGTGACAGAGATTGGTTCCCCTGGAGAAAACGGCTGCTTTGGAAGGTGGACTCTATGGCATTATATCCCACTGAGGTATAGTGATCAGATTGTAATATCAATATAGGATCTGATTTTTCATGTAACCTTATTTAGCCACAGTGCTATGGCTTTGCTATCTTCCTATTTTTGGGCATGAAGTTTTCTTCTTTCTTGGTCACTATGCAGTGGCAGGCAATGGCAAACCATTTCTGAACGTCTCTTGCCTTGGAAAACCTACAGGGTTGCCATATATTGGCCGTGACTTGACACCCCTTTCTACCACCACCGTACCAATTCAGAAATAGGGGACTGAGTGGCAGGCACATATACTGTCATGTGCCTAGGGTTGCCAACTGCCAGGTAGTTGTAATAAAGAATAGTAAGGGGCTCTCAATGGTATTACAAAATCACAAGTATTCAATTTAACATATAACAGTTTACTGTGTCATCATTACAACACTAAGACAACAAAGTGCTAAGTGATTCTATGGGTTACAAACAATCAACATTCAAGAACATACTGCCAGGTAGTAGCAGGAGATCTTCTGCTAATTCAACTGATCTCCAGCCGATAGAGATCAGATCACCTGGAGAAAAATGGCCGCTTTGGCAATTGAACTCTATGGCATTGAAGTCCCTCTCCTCCCCAAACCCTGGCCTCTTCAGGCTCCGCCCCCAAAATCTCCCGCCGGTTGAGAAGAGGGACCTGGCAACCCTACATAAGAACATAAGAAAGGCCCTGCTGGATCAGACCAAGGCCCATCAAGTCCAGCAGTCTGTGCACAAAGTGCCCAACCAGGTGCCTCTAGGAAGCCACAAATAAGACGACTGCAGCAGCACCATCCTGCCGGTGTTCCACCACACCCAAAATAATAGGCGTGCTCCTCTGATACTAGAGAGAACAGGTATGCAGCATGACTAGTATCCATTCTAACTAATAGCCATGAATACCCCTCTCCTCCATGAATATGTCCACTCCCCTCTTAAACCCCTCCAAGCTGGCAGCCATCACCACATCCTGGGGCAGGGAGTTCCACAATTTAAGTATGCGTTGTGTTAAAAAATACTTCCTTTTATCTGTTTTGAATCTCTCATTCAAAACAGTGCCCTACATGTGCCCTGGAAATCCAAATACTGATTGGGGGCTGGCAGAGAAGAAAAAGAGAATCTTTGTTGTGTATGTATATAGTTGGGGAGTGAGCAAGGGAGACTTAGGAGCTTCAGTTCTGCACGAAGGATCCTAAACCCTGCTCACCCTATTGGTCAAGCAAATGGACCCCATTGGCTCTAAGCCAATATATACCATTGGTCACCGGGAAGGGCATGTCCCCCATCACAGATTAAGGGGGGAGTGGCCGCAGGCGGCCAAGGGGGCATATAAACAGGGGTTGCTCATTGTGTTAACCAGTTCTGTTCCTGTAATCAATAAACACGGTTGTTGTTGAACTCCGTCTCCGACCTCGTGAATCCTTCCCACGCGGACTTAACAGTGGCAACGAAGACTGGAGAGTGACCCGGCTGACCTGCTGAATCACTCCCGCTCCGCCGTTTCACAGTGACCAGTAGGCAGCCTGATCCGCATTGCTGATTCACACACCGGCTGTCCCAAAGCTACCGCCTCGCTCCGAGACCTTGCTGTGTCCAGTAGGCAGCCCGGCCCGACTGCTGATTCACTTGGATTCTCGGGAGAGACGAACACACCACACTCATGGCCACCACCGGGTCATTGGAAGCTTTCGACATCTCCAACCCCGGCGACTGGGAGAGCTATGCTTCCCGTGTCTCGTTCTTCATGGTCGCGAACAAGTTCATGGACGCCGTGCAGAAGCGGGGGGTGTTCCTCAGCGTCTGCGGACCCTGGACTTTCCAGCTGGCCCAGACCCTCGTGGCCCCCGCAAAGCTCGAGGAGACCGACCTCGACGCCATCATGAAGGCTCTGGGCAGCCATTTCACTCCGCAGCCCCGCCCTGCACAAGGTCCACGGCGTTGACAAGCTCTCAACCACCGTTTTCATTGAGGGGACGCCCTGCAAGATGGAAGTGGATTCCGGGTCCGCCATCATATCTACGGACACCTTCCGGATCCTGACCGAGCGTGCCCCAATGCCCAAGCTACAGCCCTCCAGCCTCATCATTATGAACTTCCAATGCCACCGCGTTCAGGTCGAGGGTGTCACCCACGTGAACGTGCGCTACGGGTCCCGTACGAGCCGCCTGTGCCTCGTCGTCGTCGAGGGGCCCCGCGCCAGCCTCCTGGGGTTTGAGTGGTTCAAGGCCCTCGAACTGCAAATCACAGGCCTGCACCACCTCAACAGAGCGTCCCTCGAGTCCGTGTGGGCCGAGTACGAGGATGTTTGGCCCCTTGGGCTGCTACAAGGGGCCACCTGTCCGCCTCCTCATTGACCCCGCCACCACCCCATCCGACTGAAGCCCTGCCACGTCCCCTTTGCGCTCAAGGACCGGATCGACACAGAGCTCGATCGCCTCATCGCCCAAGGCGTCCTGGTTCCGGTACCCAACGCGACGTGGGAAACCCCGATCGTCACGCCGCTGAAGCCGAACGGGGACGTCTGCATGCTGAACCGGGCCCTGCAGACTCATGCCTACCTCGTGCCGGTTGTGAGCCACCTTCTTGTCTCCCTCACCGGGGGATGGGTCTTTGCCAAACTAGACCTGGCCCAGGCATATCAGCAGCTGCCGGTGGACGAGGCCTCGGCGGAGGCGCAGACCATCGTCACTCACCGGGGTGCATTCCGGGTGACCCGTCTGCAGTTTGGGGTCAGCACGGCCCCGGGGATCTTCCAGAACATCATGGAGGACCTCCTTAAAGGCCTGCCTGGTGTTGTCCCGTACTTCGATGAAGTCCTGATTGCAGCTGCCTCCGAGGGGGAACTCTTGGACCACGTCCGCCAGGTGCTCGACCGTTTCAGAACCACGGGCCTCACCGTCAAGCGCGAGAAGTGCCAGCTGGGCCTTCAGAAGGTGGCGTTCCTGGGCTACCTCATCGATGCTGCTGGGATCCACCCGACCCCATCGAAAGTCATGGCGATCCACAGCGCCCCTCCGCCCAAGTGCAAGCAGGAGCTCCAGGCATTCTTGGGCTTTTAAATTTCTATCACACCTTTCTGCCCAACAAGGCGTTGGTCGCCGAGCCCCTCTACTGCCTCCTGGACAAGTCTGCTCCATGGTCATGGAGCAAGCCGCAGCAGCAAGCCTTCGATGCCGCTAAGGGCCTCCTCTCCTCGTCCAGCCTGCTCGTCCACTTCAACGAGAAGTTGCCGGTGGTGCTGACCTGCAATGCTTCCCCGTACGGTGTTGGCGTGGTCCTGCAGCACCGGTTGCCTGATGGTCGGGAAGCCCCGATTGCTTTTTACTCCAGGACTCTCATGCCGGCCGAGCGGAACTATGCGCAGATCGACCAGGAGGCCCTCGCCATCGTGGCCAGCGTCAAGAAGTTCCACGACTTCGTCTACGGCCGCTGGTTCACGATTGTGACTGACCACAAGCCGCTCTTGGGGTTGTTCATTCCAGCTCACCAGACGCCACAGATCCTGTCACCCCGGATGCTCCGCTGGTCCATTTTTATGAACGCCTATGAGTTCCAGCTCGCCCATTGGCCCGGGAAGTCCATCGGCAATGCCGACGCCCTCAGCCGCCTGCTGCTGGAGGTCTGCGATCCGGACCCATTTCCCGACAACGACATCATGCTGCTGGAGTTGCTGCCGGAATCCCCTCTCCACGCATTGGACATCGCCGCGCACATGGCTAAGGATCTCACCCTCGCCTGGGTTCTCAACTGGGTGGGGAAGGGGTGGCTGGCCGCCAAGCCGGATGGGGAATTCAAGCTGCTGGAGTTGCTGCCGGAATCCCCTCTCCAAGCATTGGACATCGCCGCGCACATGGCTAAGGATCTCACCCTCGCCTGGGTTCTCAACTGGGTTGGGAAGGGGTGGCTGGCTGCCAAGCCGGATGGGGAATTCAAGCCACTTGCCACGCGCAAACACGAGCTATCACTCAACAAGGGGTGCCTGCTCTGGGGGAACCGCATGGTGATTCTGGCGAAGCTGCACACAAGGGTCCTGGAGACTCTACACGTCTGCCACCCAGGAATCGTGCGCATGAAGGCCCTAACGAGGAGCTACGTGTGGTGGCCAGGCATCGATGCTGCTGTCGAGGAGTGGGTGAGCCGTTGCTGACCTTGCCAGGAGTCACGCCCTGAGATGCCGCGTGCCCCGACCCAGCACTGGGAGTCCACACACACACACCCTGGTCCCACATCCACATAGACTTTGCGGGACCCTTCCAGGGTAAGACTTTTCTGATTATTGTGGACTCCTACTCTAAATGGCTGGAGGTGGTCGATGTCGGCTCTATGACCTCGCGTACGGTCATCCGAGAGCTGCGCAAGGTCTTCGCGACCCCCGGCTTGCCGGACAGCGTGGTCTCCAACAACGGGGCCCAATTTACATCCTCCGAGTTCAAGGAGTTCCTGGCCAAGAACTTGATACACCATGCAACCTCGGCTCCATTCCACCCCTCCACCAACGGGCAGGCGGAACGGATGGTCTGGACTACCAAGGATGCGTTGCGGCGCACCGACTGTTGTGACTGGGACAGGGGGCTGGTGGATTTCCTCTTAGCACAGCACACCACGCCCAACTCCGTGACCGGGAAGAGCCCCGCGGAACTCCTCATGGGTCGCCGGCCGAAAACTGCTCGACCGGCTGCACCCCGACTTGGCGCCTGAGTACCCGGGCCGCAAGGACTCGACCGCCACTCCAAGGGTCGTTGAGCAGGACGACCCTGTGTTCACCCGAAACTATGGAGCAGGCCCCGCCTGGATTCCAGCCATGGTCCAGGACGCCACCAGCTTGGTATCCTATCGGGTCACCACCCCGGAGGGGCCGTCCTGCGGCACCACATTGATTAGCTACGCTGCCATCCCGCCGACTTGCCGGAAGCAGCCACGGTGCCAGCACCGCTGCTGATTCCTGTCACCAGGAAGCCGGAACAACCGGAGCGACTAGAGCAAACGTTGCTGCTGCCAGCGCCGGACTCCTCCAGCAGCCCGGCGGATGACAACTCAGCCACCGAGGGTGAGTCTGATCCGGCAACGACAGATCGCCCGACGTCCCCCATCCCAGCACCGCACCGTTCCCAGCGGAATCAATCATGGCCGAGCTACCTACAGGACTGTGTGCTCCCAGTACACAGTGAGGGTCACTCGGACTTAGGGGGAGGGGTGTTGTGTATGTATATAGTTGGGGAGTGAGCAAGGGAGACTTAGGAGCTTGAGTTCTGCACGAAGGATCCTAAACCCTGCTCACCCTATTGGTCAAGCAAACGGACCCCATTGGCTCTAAGCCAATATATACCATTGGTCACCAGGAAGGGCATGTCCCCCTATCACGGATGAAGGGGAGAGTGGCCGCAGGCAGCCAAGGGGGCATATAAACAGGGGTTGCTCATTGTGTTAACTAGTTCTGTTCCTGTAATCAATAAACGCGGTTGTTGTTGAACTCCGATTCCGACCTTGTGAATCCTTCCCACGCAGACTTAACAATCTTTACTGCCAGGTTGCTGTGACCAGATATGGGAACAACATCCTTATGCAAAACTCATGGTTACAAACTCCGTCCATACATCTCTTTAAGTATATGGACAATTTCTTCATTTATTGTAAATCACAGTTAATATATAGTTCTCCTCAATCTCAAGTATCTGTGGCTTTGGTTTGTTTTTTTAAAATGTCCCTTTTTAGTTATAGGAGTGGCTAGACCCAGTGCAAAAGCACTGCAAAATAGTGGCAGTATTTGTGTTGTTTCCATACCAACCGCCCTGGAATGCACGGAGCATCTTGCAAACTGCTATCAAATTAGCAACTCGTACCATATGGCAACCAAGTTCCACCCCTGCGTTCAAGTACAGAGATGAAGTTGCCTCTTGCATTGACAGTAAGCGACAAATTTACCCTGGTGTGGATTGGAGCCTACACAACTTCAACCATAAAACTTTGGTACTCTTCACTCTTGTGATTTCATTGGAAAATCTGGTTGACAAAATTATTAGCGTACTCCAAATTGTCTCTACATATAGCTGGTCAGCAATTAATGGAAGGTCCCAGGTAGGAGAAGAGTGCCTCCAATTATTTGCTCTTGAAGAACCGCATTTCAGCTCTCTAGAACTTCAGTGTGTTGTGTATAGGGTTTCCTCGTCGCAACCAGCGGGAGGTTTTTGGGGCAGAGCCTGAGGAGGGCAGGGTTTGGGGTGGGGAGGGACTTCAATGCCATAGAGTCCAATTGCCAAAGCAGCCATTTTCTCTAAGTGAACTGATCTCTATCAGCTGGAGATCAGTTGTAATAGCAGGAGATCTCCAGCTAGTACCTGGAGGTTGGCAACCCTAGTTGTGGAACACTGCAGAGTTTGAGATGGGATCTAGATCAACGGATTCATCTTCAAAAGGATACAGTGTAATCTGCAAGGGGAGAGAGAGAGGATTGCTATTCGAATGACATGTATTCAACCAATTCTCAGTGGCTGCTGACCAGCAGTTGCTAATGGCGGTTTCCAACTAGCCTCTTGCACACCGTAATATTCAACAGGGCTCTCCAATTTTGCTGATACTGTGGGAACTTTTAAATAGGAAGAGCAGTAGACCCTAATGCAGAATGCCTGCCATGTGCAAAGGGCCAAACACAAAATATTGTTAAGAGGTCTCAGGCCAAGCATCAACCTATAGTGGAGGCAGCACCATCCAAATGGGAGCTTCCTGCAGATGCAAATAAGGTTCCTTCTGTGCTCTTCAAGCACCTCTTGAACTGAGGAGGGGGAGGATACCTGGGATTGGCTCTTTGCTTTAGCAATGGTTCTTGTTTGGTTTCAGTTTCCAAAGAGAGGGTGGAGTTGCAGTACTTTCTGAATTTGTAATCTTTTATTGCAGTGTTGATTGTATGTAGAGCCAGCATGGTGTAGTGGTTAAGGTGTCAGACTAGGTTCTGGGAGACCCAGGTTTGAATCCCCACTCTGCCATGGAAACTTGCTGGGTGACCTTGGGCCAGTTGCATACTTTTAGCCTCAACCCTAGCAAGTATTTGGATGGGAGACCTCCAAGGCATACCAGGGGCGTGACACAGAGACAGGCAATGGCAAACCACCTCTGAATGTCTAGTGCCTTTTTTGACGGCAAAATAAATTGCATGGTAAATTGCACGGTATGTCTTTTTTGACAGCAAAATAAATTGCATGGTATGTATTATGGTTAGCGTTGCCAACCTGCCAATTGGGACTGAAGATCCCCTGAAATTACAACTGATCTGCAGACTACAGAGAGGATGTGATGTCACTCTAGAACTTCTGCTTCTTCTAGTCTCTAAGGTATACTATAGAGTTCACCCTCTGAAGGTGCTATTTCCTCCAGGGCATAGGGTTGCTAACCTCCAGGTACTAGCTGGAGATCTGCTATTACAACTGGTCTCCAGCCGATAGAGATTAGTTCACCTGGAGAAAATGGCTGCTTTGGCAATTGGATTCTATGGCATTGAAGTCCCTCCCCTCCCCAAACCCCGCCCTCCTCTGGCTCCGCCCCCCAAACCTTCCAATGGTGGCAAAGAGGGACCTGGCAACCCTACCAGGGGAACTAATTTCTGTAGTCTGGAGATCAGTTGTAATTTTGGGAGGATTCCAGGCCCCACATGGAGATTGGTAACCCTAGCAAGCACTCGGCAGCAGAAGGAGGGATCAGTCCAGAGCACACAGGGTGAAAAGGTTTCCTGCATGTTCTGAAGTGAATCCTTTGGACTTTCTTTTTTTTATTTTAGTAGGATTTGCTTCTGATCAGGGAACCTTTTCAGAAGGGCGCTAAAGATCCTGTGTTTGCAAAGGCTGCTGTGTTCATAGCCCATATGTCTCAGTTATACATGTGGTTGTTCTTTAGAAAACCTGCCATCTTGGACATTTTATTCCTTGAAGCAGCATCCCAGTTGCCGGACCCAGCCACACAGGACTTTGTTGTTTCTTGACTTGAACCGTCATCTCCAGTTCTCCACTGGGAAGAACTTAGGAGAGACATCTGTGTAGCCAGGGATTTGCTGGACTACTTTTTGCATTGAGACATCAGTCAGTTATTGTTTTGCAATATAGTTTTAAATAAGAGATCTAAATAATAACTTGTTCATTAATAAGAGTGTGAAAAAGAACCCTTCCTATCCAGCATCTAGTTGGTATCCAGAAATCTATTTATGGCAGGTTATAAGGACTTTGGCAGTATTTGTTGGGTAGTGCTCTGACTTCAGCAAATCCTCCCTTTCACTTGCCCCGCGCAGCAGTTACAACAGTGTGATTGCCCCATGGAGAGTTTGTAACATCACAATCAGTTTTATTGGATGATCCTGGTATTGTATTTTGCCTTAGAACTGTGCTGATCAAAAACAAGATCTGGCCCATGAACGCACCAGCAACTTACCTCACTATTTACACGCGTCCAGCACGAAAGCATCCAAAACGAGTTTAAATTTCTGTTCCCACCCCGCCGCCTTTGTCCGCTGCTTTTGATAAGCCCAGACCGGTATGCTCCCACGCATGCCCAGTCGGCTTCTCCAAGCAAGGACGGTGATTGGTCCAGCGTGAGTAAGGGAGGCGGGGGGAGCGCGGGGGTTGGCTGGCAGCAGGAAGTGGGCTGGCAGCAGGAAATGGATCGAACACAGTTTGCATGTTCCCAATGTAAGGCACTGGGTGTGGAGGACGTTTAATTTTTTAAATTTGCCGTATAAGCAGATGCGCTTAACGCGGCGAAATTGTGCTCTGGAGACATCCTCGGAATCCTTCGGGTGAGTTGCAGTGGGAACATGCAAGGAAAGCCCGCGGAAGCCGGCGCCGCAAATGGTAAGTGCGGACATGGCCCTGCACAGTTAAGATATCCACAATTGCCAAAGACATTGGCTCCAGTGGACTTAATTAAAAAAAACAACAACCAACCTTTTACTATCTGAGGAAGCCAATGCTTATCCTGCTTGTGGGCTTCCTAGAGGCAGGTGTTCTGCCACTGGGTCAACAGAATGATGGACTTGGTGGGCCCTGATCTAGCATGGCCTTTCTTATGTTCTTATGCAATGAAATTATTAGAGAGCCAGCGTGGTATAGTGGTTAAGAGCGGTGGTTTGGAGGGGTGGAGTCTGATCTGGAGAATCAGGTTTGATTCCCCATTCCTCCACATGAGTGGCAGACGCTAATCTGATGACCCCCGTTGGTTTCCACAACTCCTACACATGAAGCCAGCAGGGTGACCCTGGGGCTTGTCACAGCTCTTAGAGCTCACTCAGCTCCACCTACCTCACAGGGTGTCTGTTGTGGGGAGGGGAAGGGAAGGTGCTTGCAAGCTGGTTTGATTCTTCTTCTTCTTCTTTGATTCTTGAAAGAGATCATCCTTTCATGCTTCAGTGTAATAAGCCTGTGCTCATGTAAGTTAGCCTTCAATAGCTATTTCCAGCATTGTGGGAAACTTTGAAAGAAACGAAGAACTCTGTGTATACTTGCCAGAGGCTTGGTCCCAGGAGAACTTGAGTGAATGTCAGTTTGATGGGGCCATCCTGCGTATCGAGGAGCTGGGGATGATGCCATTGGGTTGGTGTTTTGGCTTTCCTTTTTAGGAAAACCATGATTGAAAGCCTAATTTTAGGATGACGAGTAAATGCCTATCTGAAGGGCTATGCTAGCACGTTTGTGCAACCCATGCAAAATTGATACCACATTCCCAGTAACATAAAAGAATGACACAATTCATGGGGAATTTGTTTTCCTGTTACTAATCCCAGTCAAACTTACTGTGTGTAAAGACAAGCTACATTCTTAGAAGCCAACCTGAAGAAGATATAACCACAAGAAGTATGTGCTTTAATAAAGGGAATGGGACTGAGGACGACACTGTGAAATAGTATATATGTTCTCCGTATGCTTTATTTTGCTTTCACTACATTGTTAACTGTATAATTGCATTTTTCAGCATTGTTAACATATCCTCTCTAATACCCTTTGTTTCAGATTTCTGTAATCCTTGCCCTATCACTTTGCTTATCAGATGCCTTATTCTTTTGATTGCACTGATTTACATTGTGTAATCAGTTTTTGAGTCTCAATGAGAAATGTGGACATAATAAGTTAGAAGTATGAATACTATTTCTTCCCCCATCAGAGCTTAGAAGCTAAGCAAAGTTGGGCAACGTTAGTACTTGGATGGGTGGGTGACCCCCCAAGGAGGACTGGGGGTGGCTATGCAGAGGAAGGCCATGGCAAACCACCTCTGCTCACCTCTTGCCTTAAAAACCCCACTGCACAGGGTTCACCATAAGTCAGTTGCTACTTGATGGCACAGTTATTATTATTAATATGAATTTAAAATGTTATCCTTTACTAAGAGGCTAAAGAGGACAGAATAGATAACAGTTGTGTTGAGCACGAACCTAAGCAGTTGGACAAAGCAACACCATGAAACATGAACCAACTGTAGAGGTTCTCCTTTATACTCCCACAGTAAGAATCATTCTGAAAGCCAACATTTTTTCATTAGATGGGCAATAGATTCTGGATGAACAAAAGGAAGTACTTCTCCATTCAACAAATAATTAAAATTATGGAATATGTTGCCAGTGGATATAGCCATGGCCACTAGCATAGATGGTATGCGCAAAGAAGTTTTTCCTGTTGTCAGTCCTAAACTTTCACATCACCTACTTCTTGGCCTTGTTAAACTGGAGACATCAGGGATTGAACCTCACACCTTCTGCGTGCAAAGAAGAGGCTCTTCCACTGAGCCCCAGCCTCTCCCTGTCTAGTCAAACTCATTGGGTGACTGACGGTGCAATCATAAGAGGAGCCACGCACTTCTAAGTCAGTAGAAGCCAATGAGCTTAGAAGGATGTAACCCTGTTTAGCTTTGCACTGCAAGACTTCTTGAACAGGAGAGAGGGAGGAAATGTTCCTTTTTATAACAAAACTGTAGATTTTGTTCAAGGCAAGTAAGTTGGACAATCCATTTATTCACAGTTCTAGCTGTAATTCTAGTGTTTCCTCCCCCCTCTTCCCACTTTCTCTTTTCCTTTCTCCAGAAAGTGGTGGTCATAGTAAAAGACCCGTAACCTTGAAGTCAAAGAACAAGTACAACAAAATCTTTGCAAGTAGGGATTTTGCTAGAATTGCCAGGTCCCTCTTTGCCACTGGCGGGAGATTTTTGGGGTGGAGCCTGAAGAGGGCAGGGTTTGAAGAGGGGAGGGACTTCAATGCCATAGAGTCCAATTGCCAAAGCGGCCATTTTCTCCAGGTGAACTGATTTCTATCAGCTGGAGATCAGTTGTAATAGCAGGAGATCTCCAGCTAGTATCTGGAGGTTGGCAACCCTACTGCCGCCCCTCAGCTGGCCAGTGGGAGAAACAGGCCAGCTAAAGGGTGGCACAATAACATCTATCCAAAGGCAAACCTGGAAGTGCCTGGGACGCTCTAGCACATCCCTCAAAAAAATGATGAAAACCGTCGAATTTTTGGAGGAATATGTTGGAGCGGCCCCATCTCTTTTGAGTTTGACGGGGGCACTCAAGCACATTCCTCCATAACCTCTGTGGTTTCCATTGAATTTTAAAGGACATGCTAGAGCATCCCTGTCTCTTCCAGCTTTACCCCGGAAGGGACAGTATTGTGCGTGAATGCGATGTGCTCGCAAATCGCCCCCCTGCTAAAGCTCCCGTAGATGACAAGGGGGGACCTGGCAACCATATCTGTGATGCATGTTGGGGTTAATGGTGGGTCTTAGCACTGGTGAAGCTGAAGGCCTCACTTAGGGTTACCAACTCTCAGTGGGAAAATTTCTGGAGATTTGGTGGAGGAGCCTGGAGAGTTTGGGAAAGGGAGGGAGCTCAAGAGGAATGTGATGCCATAGAGTCAACTCTCCAAAGCCGCCATTTCTTCCAGGGGAACTGATCTCTGTAGTCTGGAGATCAGTTGTAATTCCAGGAAAATCCCAAACCCCTCCTGGAGGTTGGCAACCCCACTTCTGCTGGACGTTTGTGACATACTGTGGGACTGATTTGTTAAGGGTCATGCGACCTTCTTCATTTAACCTACGTAGGTGTCTGTCTGATCTGTTCCAGTCCTAAGATCCTACTGCTAAGGTAGGGTTGTCAGGTCTCCCCTCCCAATCGGTGGGAGGTTTTAGGGGGCGGGTCTGGGGCAGCTGTGTATGCCCCCAGGGTTTGAGTGCAAAAGCAGCCACAGCGATGCTGCCCTTTTGGAAGTAAAACTGGAAGTGCTGTCATCGCATGCGCGCGCCCGCTCACACATGCAGCTACGGCTCCAGAGTGGCTGGGTGGATTGGCGGGCAACTGCCCGCCAATACCACCCACCTGGCAACCCTAAGCTAAGTGTAATATTGAAGTGTTTTTATCTCCCCATTGGAACTCAGCCTCACTTTAGAATAGGTTGTTCAGAGCTCCTAATGATACCCAAGAACACCAGTGATCCAATAGTGATCCAATAGTGATCCAATGCCAAATCCATCTAAAACTTGCTGGATACCCACTGTGCCAGATTAATTTACTCCTACCTAGCAATGCCAATACCCATTAAAAACAATGGTGTGTATCCAACTGCACTCTGAAGACTGAAGGACATTTAAGTTCCCTTAGGAGGGGTGGCAATTTCTGCCAATTCTCCCCTCCCATTGCAGACGCCCAGTGTGCTGTTCATGAGGGTCCCCCAGCCCTAGGTTTGCCAGGTCCCCCCTTGCCATTGGCAGAAGCATTGGGGGGGGGTGGCGATTTGTGAGCACCCGGTGCACACAAACAATAATGTCCCTTCTGGGGGGTAAACCTGGAAGTGTCAGAGGATGTTCTAGCATGTCCCTAGCCCGTCCATAGAATTTTTTGAAGGACGTGCTAGAGTGTCCCCACTGCTTCCGGGCTTACCTTGGAAGGGACGTATTGTGCCACCCTTTAGCTGGCCTGTTTCCCCTGCTGGCCAGCTGAGGGGTGACAGGCAGGCCTGTTAATTGGCAGGCAATTGCCCCACCTTTAACAGGCACCTGGCAACCCTAACCAACCCCCCAGGAATAAAATTTGAAGGGAGGGGCAACAGGTGGCTGCAGAAGGGGGTATAATGGTGAAAACTGCTACCCCCTCTCAAGAATAGGGCCCTTAGGTTTTCATAACTGCATAATGGAATACAGGTCGGTGATGACATCTCTCTTATTTATTTATTTATTTATTTATAATAATTATATCCCACCTTACTTCCTAGGACTCAAGGTAGCTAACAGTGCAACAAGTATGCAAAACTTCCTACGCCCATTAACTAGAACAAGTATCACACAGATTAAAAACACACAGAATGTGCCAATGTCTCACAAAGAGGGTCTACTGAGGAAGCGCCTTTAAACCCTGGGCCAGCAATATGGGTCCCAGGGATGGTTGTGTCACACGAGCAGACAAGTGGAAGAGAATGTAATCTTGGCAAACAGAACAATGAGTCTGGTAGAAGACTCTGGAACTAAACAACCTGTTCTATTAAATGCACAGCTTAACACGACTCTTTGGTGTAAGTATTTTGACACTGTGTGGTCTCTATTATCTTGTCAGCAGAAAGAACTGAGCGGGCAGGGTAGCTGAGCACAAAGAACACACAGATCCAATAAATACCGGGTTTTAAAACCTCCACCCACTGTTGCTAAGGTAACTTATAATTTCAGAGAATGATGTCAGAGCAAAAGGTTATGACAAAACCACTTGCTGGTGTGTTTGTAGCAAAAATGGTAAGTTGCTAAGGCGTCTCCATTTCTGCCATGATTTCCTTCTAGAATCTTCCAGAAAAGTACGGAAAAAAAGACTCAAACAGCAGCATCAAGTAGCGGTTTGTGCTACCCCGAAAATGAGATTCTTAAAGGGAGTGAGGGACTGTCTCTGGTTCTGGTACTCATACGACTTACAGTGTTTTGCCAAAATAATGGGAACATGTGGAACTTCTTTACACTGAACATTGGTCCAGTTCTGTCCTCTTTGACTGGCAGCAGCTATGCAAGGGTGCAGATCTGTCACAACCCTGCTCGAAATCCATTTAAATGGAGATACCAGGGCCCTTCTGCATGCACACACCCATGTTCTGCCACAGAGCTCTGGCCCTTCCCCTTCCTTATTAGTTGCTAGATCAGTCCGAGCCCTTCTGTTGGCCCCTCAGAAAAAGAACTGGGAGGGGGGTAATCCATACGCAGGATAGAGTTACCATTCCAGGTTAGGAAATTCCTGGAGATTTGGGGGAGAGACTGGGGAGGGCAGGGTTTGGGGAGGGGACAGACCTCACCATGGAATAATGCCATAGAGGGAGCCCCACCCTCCAGGGGAACTGATCTCTGTCATCTGGAGATTATTTATAGTTCCAGGAGCTCCAGGGCCCCACTTGGACGTTGGCATTGGCAACCCTGCTTTATGCATAGGCTGTTCAAAGCAAAATAGAATATAGAATACAAATTCATGGTTTTTAAATCATAGCCCGGTAGATTTCTGTACCCCCTGGCTAGTGTGCTCCCCTCTTTTCTAAAGCATGTATTCAAAAGGAATTTGATAAGCTACCTGGTGTGGGGAACTCCTTGTCAATGAGATATGCATTTATATCCATGTGGGAAACATGTACCATTCTTCCCCCACATAATGTGTGGGTATTTTCTGTGCCAGAAATGCTAGGTTGGATCCATATAGCTTTTCTGAGGGTGAAACAGGGAAAAGGAGTCTCCTTTGAACACCCAAAAATGCTGTGCTGGGGGTTATGGGATCTCCATGGACAGAAGTAGGGTTGCCAACCTTCAGTTAGTGGCTGGAGATCTCTTGCTATTATAACTGATCTCCAGATAATAGAGATCTGTTTGTGTGGAGAAAATGGCCACTTTGGATGGTGGACTCTATGGCATTATACCCCACTGAAGTCCCTCCTCTCCCCAAATCCCACCTTCCTTAGGATCCTCCCCCCAAATCTCCAGGTCTTTCCCAAACTGGAGCTGGCAGTCCTAGACAGGAGCCATATGAGGTGGGATGGGGCTATTATAAGAAGAAAAAATGTGTGAGATGGGACAGGCAGCAGCAAAGTGACTGAATGTGTAGGAAGAACAAATTCTTGATTTTTCAAATAGAGTCTTATGCGTTTTTCAAGAGGAGGCACATCTACTTTTTGGAAAAGAGTAACTGGCCGTAGCTGAATGGGCTCATTCTATCAAAGCATACCATTTGCTTTCTAGGGATCTGGGTTTCAATGTTTGGAAGGTCAATGAATTTTCATAGCTCGTTGTACTGGAGCATAATTCCAAGACAATGAGAAGAACAAGCCTAGTCTTTCTGAGTTTTTAAAAAACTCATCCTCTCTAATTACATTTTTAATTCCTTAGCCTGAATAATGTTAGGCGTTTATATTGAAAGGAGTCTAGACAATCCGGTTCTTATAGCAACTTTAAAGGCAGTTTACCTTTGGCAAAGGTCAGCAAAGAGCTGAGAAAACTGTTTTACCCTCTGCAACCCACCACTTACAAATCTAGCACTGATAGTAACTGATTGTACCTATTCATGATGGGATTTTAATCAGTTTACTCCTTTTGTCCAGCCTTTTCCAAGAGAATTCAGTGCATCAGCAAGTAGCCTCTTTAGCAATCCATAGATTAATATTAAAGTGCTGTCAAGTTGCAGCTGATTTATGGCAACCCCATAGGGTATTCAGGGCAAATGATTCCATCGACGTGGTTTGCCATTTCCCTCCTCTGCAGAGTCTACCCATCCAAGTACTGACCCTGCTTAGCTTCTGAGATCTGACAAGATTGGGCTACACTATACCATTGCACATCCCAGTTATTTATTACTTATTTCATTTATCCCTGCCTTTCTCTCAAGTGGGGACTCAAAGCTTCATTTGAGCCAAAGTTAAAATCGGAGCTCAGCCTGGAATCTGTTTCCAATGCTGAATCCTAAAACTTGGGATGTGACAGAAGAAGAAGGAGAAGAAGCAGAAGAAGAAGAAGAAGAGGAGTAGGAGGAGTAGGAGCTGGTTTTTATATGCTGACTTTCTCTCCCACTTAAGAAAGACTCAAACTGGTTTGCAATCACCTTCCCTTCCCCTCCCCACACAGACACCCTGTGAGGTAGGTGGGGCTGAGAGAGCTCTAACAGAGCTGTAACTTGCCCAAGGTCACCCAGCTGGCTTCGTGTGCAGAAGTGGGGAAACAAATCTAGTTCACCAGATTAGATTCTGCCACACATGTGGAGGACTGGGGAATCAAACCCAGTTCTCCAGATCAGAGTCCACCGCTCCAAACCACCGCTCTTAACCACCACCCCACGCTGGGAAGCCTTGATTCTTTTTATCAGCAAAACCTAGGGAAAGGCCATACAGGCTTCTCAAGGGCCCCTCACTGTGATAGTCCTCTTTATTTAGACGATCAAGATTATTGCAAAGCCCCCTGGTGCCCAAGACATGTGCGCGTAAAGCACCATCAAATCGCAGCCGACCTATGGCAACCCAATAGGGTTTTCAAGGCAAGAGACTGACAGAGGTGGTCTGCCATTGCTTTCCTCTACATAGTGACCCTGGTATTCCTTGGTGGTCTCCCATCCAAGTACAAACCAGGGCTGACCCTACTTAGCTTCTGAGATCTGACACATGCTTTCCCAAACACCTGCAGGCACCCAAACTGGAAGGAACTAGTCAGGAGCCGTTCCTGCTCCTGTAAATAGCTACTTTGTAGAGATCTCAGGCAGAACGAACCTGTTCCACGGTGAGTGATGCTGGTTGCATCCTGAGCCGTTGCGTGTGGGGAAAGAAAAAGGAGTAAGTGAGTGAGGGCTGCCTGCCAGCAACGCTTGATAAAAGTCAGTGATCCCCTCGAAGCCTGGAGGTCAACAGCCTGTGAGTGACTCATGCCAAGAAGTTGTCAGGAACAAATCCACCTTGCGGTCGGAGTACCTGCGCCAAGCTGAGAGAAGAATGTCAAGATCATCTTGACCTATTCCCACAGTTTAGGTCTTTAGGCAGCGGGAGTAGCCCGAGGCGCCAGTTAAACCATTTGAAGCCTGACACAAAAAAACAAGGGCTAGGCATGTTAAATGTTTGATTTTGAACACCCACTTTAATTATGTAAGAACATCCTCCCTTTGGTAACTTTGTGACGTCAGCTTGTTTCAGGTCATCATGCTCTGCCAACTCTTAATGACAGTCTAACTTAATCCTGGTTGCAGTATTTACATAGCTCCACATTCTTCCTTTTGTCATGACCCGTCCTATGGTTGTGCGAAGCAACGCGGTTAGAGAGTCAGACTAGGATCTGGGAGACCCAGGATTTAATTCCCCACTTTGCTAGCAAGCTGCTCAGGTGACCACAGGCCACTCCCTCTCTTTCAGACTAACCTACTCTATGGGTAAGGTTGCCAACCTCCAGGTAATAGCTGGAGATCTCCTACTATTACAACTGATCTCCAGCCGATAGAGATCAGTTCACCTGGAGAAAAATGGCCGCTTTGGCAGTTGGACTCCATGGCATTGAAGTCCCTCCCCAACCCAAACCCAAACCCCGCCCTCCTCAGGCTCCACCCCAAAAAACCTCCTGCCGGTGCCGAAGAGAACCTGGCAACCCTACTCATGGGGGTTGTTTTGAGGATAAAAATGGAAGAGGGGAGCGTGCCATATATATATATAGTCAATAAAAATGAATTCTGTCTTGAGAAACCATTTGTCCAAAGGACTTAGGAAAAAAGCAGCATACAACTGAATGCTTGGGAAGTCCCCCAGGATGTGGTGATGGCTGCCAACTTTCTCCCCAAACCGCACCCTTCTCAGGCTCCACCCCGAAAATCTCCAGGTATTTCCCAACTTGGAGCTGGCAGCCGTACATCACCATGAGCCATTGTTTTGAGTTTTTGCAGAGAAAACACAATGATTCCTGGGATTTTAACTGGTTATGGAGGCCATATGTTTCACACAGTCCCTCATAAGGCCTACTTGTTTTGAATCCAACTAATTAGCACTAGGGCTGTCGATTCGGTTCATCCCGAACTGAAAAACAGCCGAATTTCCCCCGATTCAGCGGTTTTTAGTTCAGGACGAACCAAACTCAAAAAAAGGCAGGAAATGGGGGAGCCGAATTCGCCTACTTCGGGGTGTTTGGCGAATAAATTCAGCAAATTCAGGGTTCGCCCCCCCCCCGTGCACCTTCAAGGGCTTCTCCATGAAGGCGTGCGGGGGCTCTTTAAACAGATCTGCGCCTTCCAGCTGGAAGGCGCAGATCTGTTCCCCCCCTCACGCCTTCAGGGCGCTCTTTAAAGAGATCTGCGCCTCTCAGTTGGAAGGCGTAGATCTGATCCCCCCCCCCGAGCCTTCAGGGGCTTCCCTGAAGCCGGGCGGGGGGTGCTTTAAACAGATCTGCGCCTCCCAGCTGGGAGGCGCAGATCTCTTTAAAGAGCCCCCCGCGCACCTTCAGGGGGCTTCCCTGAAGGCGCATGGGGGGCTCTTTAAAGAGATCTGCGCCTTCCAGCGGGAAGGCACAGATCTGTTTAAAGGCCCCCCCGCACACCTTCATGGAAGCCCCATGAAGGCCCGCGGGGCCCCCTAATTTTCCCCTGAACTCCGGATCTCGTGCCGAAGTTTGCGGATCCAAAGCGGGGGAGTTCGGCCTTCGGCACGTCCTGAATTTAAAAGGGCCGAATTTTGCCGAAGCCGAACTTTTCCGATTTTTTTTTTCAACAGCCCTAATTAGCACACTGCCCTTGATTCTTAATAAAATCATACTTGGACAGACATGAAACTACCTTATCCTGAGTCAGACCATTGGTGTATCAAGGTCAGCATTGTCTGCTCTGACAGGCAGTGCCTCTTTAGGGTCTCAAGTTCAGGCCTTTCACATCACCTTCTTTCAGATCCATTTAGCGGGATATGCCAGGGATTGAACCTGGGGGCTACAGTGTACGAATCAGATGTTGTACTACTAAGCCACGGCTCTTCTCCTTAAAAATTAGCTGTAATGTTTAATTTCTGTGTCAAACTCTAACATGATCGAGAAATGGAATCCTGGGGTGAAAACGCATGGTTGCTAGAGGGCGAAAACGCACGGTCTCTTTAGCCTCCTTTATTCCCGGTTTCAGCCAGGATTCAGCCAAGATTCACGTTCGGCGAAACGCTTGCATTTGATCCTGGCTGAAACGGGGAATAAAGGAGGATAAAGCGACCATGCGTTTTCACTCTGTGCCTCCTTTATTCCCTGTTTCAGCCAAGATTCAGTCAGGATTGAACACATGCGTTTTTGCCAAATGTGTGTTCGATCCTGGCTGAATCCTGGCTGAAACAGGGAATAAAGGAAGCTAAAGTGACCACGTGTTTTCACCCTAGGTCTCAGAGAGATACTCTGTGTGTGTCCCTTCAATTTATTGTAATTCTGTTATGTCTCTAGAGATGTTGGAAAGTATCCTAACCTTTGCATCCCAGGGAGTCACTTGATAAACCAAATTAGGAGGTCCCTAGTTGCTCCAATTTTACCACTGGGATAAAGCCATCCTGAAACAATCCAGAAATAGTTGCTACTTCAAACTGGATTATAGAGTAACAGAACTCTTCAGTATTATGGGGAAAAGACCCCATAGGGATACCAGAATTACAGCTCTCTCCGTTTCCAGCCTCCAACCACTCACTTCCTCTAAAGGGCTGGCATCCACTTCCTCATTAACTTGGCAAAAAGGATTAAGGCATTAATGCAGAGCAAGATAAGATTAGGTATTTATTTATTTAGTACATTTTTATCCTGCCTTTCATCCAAGTTGCTCAGGGTAGTATACATTGTCCTCTCTTCCTGGATTTTATCATCACAACAATCCAGGGAAGGTAGGTTAAGCTGAGAGAGAGAGAGAGAGCTACTGGCCCTTCACAGGAGCCAGTGTGGTGTAGTGGTTAGAGCATCAGACTAGGATTTGGCAGACCCAGGTTCAAATCCCCAATCTGCTATGGAAGCTTGCTGGGTGACCTTGGGCCAGTTGTACACTCTCAGCCTAACCTACCCCACAGGTTTGTTGTGAGGATAAAATGGAGGAGGGGACAATGTAAGCTGCTTTGGGTCCCCATTGGGGTGAACAGTGGAGTATAAATGAAAGTTTTTTTAAAAAAAAGTCCTTCCCCAGTAAGAAAACACAGCCTTACTTTAACAACAGAATCAATTTTTAACAAAATACAAGGAACAGAGTTGCAGTAAAGGAAATAAAAAGAGCAGGATGTTGGTTCTAGTTTCAGGCATCACCTGGAGTACTGTGTGCAGCTCTGGATGCCTCACTTCAAAAAGGATGTGGACAGAACAGAGTGGCTACAGAGGAGAGCAAGGAGGATGATCGGGGCCTGGAAACCAAGTCCTACCAGGAAAGGCTGAGGGAGTTGGAAATGTTTTGAGGTTGAGGTGGGACATAGAATCATAGAATAGAATCATAGAATTGGAAGGGACCACCAGGGACATCAAGTCCAACCCCCTGCACAATGCAGGAAATTCACAACTACCTCCCCCCTCCACACCCCTAGTGACGAGAAGATGGCCAAGATGCCCTCCCTCCCATCATCTGCCTAAGGTCACAGAATCAGCATTGCTGACAGATGGCCATCTAACCTCTTCTTAAAAACCTCCAGGGAAGGAGAGCTTACCACCTCTAGAAGAAGCCTGTTCCACTGAGGAACAGTGGAACATTCTTCCTAATGTCTAGACGGAAACTCTTTTGATTTAATTTCAACCCGTTGGTTCTGGTCCGACCTTCTTGACATGATTACTCTCTATATGTATTTGAAAGGCTGTAACTTGGAGGAGGGCAGGGAACTGATTCTGTTGGCAGCAGAGGATAGGACTCCCTATAATGGGTAGAACTTAAGGGGGAAAGGTTCAGGCTGGATATTATGATTTATTTTTTTTACAGTGAGGGTGGTTCAGCAGTTGAATCAGCTGCTTAGGGAGGTGGTGAGCTTCCCCTCTCTGGCAGTTTCAAGCAGCAGCTGGACAAACACTTGTCAGGGATGCTCTAGGCTGATCCTGCATTGAGCAGGTGTTTGGACTAGATGGCCTGTATGGCCCCTTCCAACTCTATGAATCTATGGAAAACCATCAATAAAAATAAGCCAACCGCATAAAATCCCCACTCATGTCATGGATGCTCGCTGGGTGACCCTGGGCCAGGTGCTTCTTTGCCACTGGCAGGAGGTTTTTGGGGTGGAGCCTGAGGAGGTTGGGGTTTGGGGAAGGGCGGGACTTCAATGCCATAGACCCCAATTGCCACAGCAGCCATTTTTTCCATGTGAACTGATCTCCATCGGCTGGAGATCAGTTGTAATTGCAGGAAATCTCTAGCTAGTGCCTAGAGGTTGGCAACCCTAGGTCAAGGGAATGTTGGTAAGCCTGTAGAGCGAACCCCCATTTCAGGATAGATCAGAGGGAAACTGTCCTAGCAGGGAGAGAAAGAGGCTTAACACACTTTGTGAAGGTGCAAGCCAAGAACTGTGGAACAGGGAGAAATGG
The DNA here is from genome assembly GCF_029931775.1 of Euleptes europaea. NCBI lineage: Eukaryota > Metazoa > Chordata > Lepidosauria > Squamata > Sphaerodactylidae > Euleptes > Euleptes europaea. The sequence continues at coordinate 27,459,910 of NC_079316.1, read as the reverse complement.
AGTGAAGTCTGCCTTGACCAGCCTCTCTTTCAAAGTTCCAGCTTTGCTTGTGTCCATTCCTTTGTGGGGAATGTCAAGATAAAACCAGTGACCCCACCACATGGTTTGCCTGCTTATATTTATTATTTGACAACTCCTCGTCTTTCTAGAGCTTTCTGTTTAGCTAGACTGAATGCTAACCACTCTATGGTTATGTAGGGCAGAATTTTGAATATACCATACCAGACAGGACCTGTCCTTGCTCTTCTGGCTCTATCGATTCACTAGCTCATGCCCTCTTGGAATGCCGCTTTTATGAGGAACTTCAATCACATTATATCCTTCCCCTTTTAACATATAAATCTAATGCCTCTGTGTCTGACATAATGCCTTTTTTACTGACAGGGATCCCAAGGCTACATTGTCAATGGCAAGATTTGTTTCAGTCCTTATATCCCTCAAACATTAGATATATGCTGCTCAAGATCAATGGATCAAGGAGCTTCTAAGAAATAAAGGAAATGAAACCAGTGACTTGTATAACCTAGTTAGCTTCTTTTGTCACTTTTTATGAAGTTTGTGTAACACTTCTGCTAATGTTCTGATGCCAGTTTCTTAATCCTGTGTTACTAATGCAGAGTTCCCCACAAGGTTCCCAGACAGTGACTGCATTAATATGTGTGTGTGTGTGTGTGTGTGTGTGTTTGCACTATAAATTGTTGGCTTCAAGCACTGATTGACTTATTTGTTATTACGGCCACAGTGCTGTGTCTTTTATTGTAACCACCTGGAGGTTGGCAATCCTAATAATTTACCAGGCAATATTCGTAACTCTCCATCACATTGCACTTGCTACAATGGCAGGTGTTTTGTTGATCTTGTAATATTGGCCACTTGGAACAACAGAGCCAAGTCTGTTTTTAATGTTTCCTAATTAAATCAACTATGAGATGTGTTAATGTCATTTTAACATAATGCTCTTTCAGTGATTGTTTTATTGATGACATTTTTCCTGGTAAGATTTTACATATATATACACCTATGCTTTCTGAACTTTCATTTAAGCCATTAAAATTCCAAGGCTAATAAAAGTCCATTCACCAAAGTTGCCTGTTGAGACGACTTGCTCAAAAACCCCAGAATGACTTTATTGGCCTATGAAAGAAATGTTGACTTTCAAAATCTCTCTTTCATTTAAGAAAACCGAGGCCTATGTTTACCCATCTGTGTTTAATATCACTGTGACAACCTAACACCATAATTTTGCTAGCAATTTATGTGACTTCTTTTAAGATAAACTTGGCATCTCTTGCTTTGTGGGCTGATCACCTTTGACACACAGAACATACAAACAGGAAACAAAACTATTCAGAACCAAAGGTCTGTTGGAAGCTGTAGAAACATCTGACTTCAAAACTGCAAGCTTCAAAGATACCTTTATTTTAAACAGAGCCTTGATTAAGAAGTCATATTGAAAACATACTTATATACTGTAAAACTTATTTTTTTCATTATATGACATTTTACAAAGATCTAATTTAAAAATAACTCCTGTTTCATTTGGAGCTAGGGTAGTCAAGCAAACAATAAAAAAGTTCAGTTAATTTCATTCTACAGCACTTATATTTTTCTAGAAAGCTTCAATAACTCAGCTTTTGGCAAGCTCAAAAATGAACTCACCATGCATAATTAACCTATGAAATTAATTCTAGCAAAGTGCAGTGATGGCCCTTACCACAGAATAACTTTTGAAAGAACTGGATACTTTTAAGAGGTTACATCTGTGGGAGCTTCTAGGCCAAACAGACAGAAATGAAATCTTGCTAGGATCACTTTTGCTGCATTCCTAAGACAAATACATTTGTTTTGTTTTGTTGCCATCATGTCACATCTGACTTAGGGTGACCCTGTAGGGTTTTGGAGACATTTGGAGGTGGTTGGCCATTGCCTGCCTCCCCATCACGACCCTGATATTCCTTGGAGGTCTCCCACCCAAATACTAACCAGGGCCAACCCTGCTTAGCTTCCAAGATTTAACAAGATCAGGCTAACCTGGAGCTATCCAGGTCAGGTCAATGCCAACATGCTGGACACTGCTACTGTTAGGTGGATTGGTAATTGGTTGACCAAAGGGTTCTCATTAATGGCACAACTTCATCCTGGAGAGGTACCAGTGGGGTACCACAGGGGTCTGTCCTGGGACCAGTACTATTTAATATTTTTATAAATGACTTGGATGATGGAATAGAGAGCATGCTAATCAAATTTGCAGATGACACCAAGTTAGGAGGGGTAGTTAATACCCAGGAGGGTAGGGTCAGAGTTCAGAATGACCTTGATAGACTGGAGAGCTGGGCCATAAGCAATGAAATGGATTTCAATAGGGTGAAGTGTAAAGTACTTCACCTAGGCAGAAACAACATAAGGCACAGGTACAGGATGGGAGATAGTTGGCTTGACAACACTACATGTGAAAGAGATCTGAGTCAACAGTGTGATATGGCGGCTAAGAAGGCCAATGCAATTCTGGGCTGCATCAATAGGAGTATTGTGTCTAGATCAAGGGAAGTAATACTACCACTGTATTCTGCATTGGTCAGACCTCACTTGGAATACTGTGTCCAGTTTTGGGCTCCACAATTTAAGAAGGATGTTGGCAAGTTGGAGCGTGTCCAGAGGAGGGTGACCAGAATGATCAAAGGTCTGAAATCCATTCCCTATGAGGAGAGACTTAGGGAGTTGGGTTGGTTTAGTCTGGAGAAGGTTGAGGGGAGACATGATAGCCATGTTTAAATATTTGAAGGGATGTCATGCTGATGAGGGAACTAGCTTGTTCTCTGTTGCTCCAGAGACTAGGACATGGAGTAATGGATTTAAACTAATAGAAAAGTGATTCCACCTAAACATTAGGAAGAACTTTCTGACAGTGAGGGCTGTTCGATGGTGGAATGAACTGCCTTAGAGGGTGGTGGAGTCCTTGTTTTTGGAGGTCTTTAAGCAGAGGCTGGATGTCCATCTGTTGGGAGTGCTTTGATTGTGGGATCCTGCATGGTGGGGGGAGGGTTGGGGGTCACTGGGAATGTGGGGGGGAGGTAGTTGTTAATTTCCTGCATTGTGCAGGGGGCTGGACTAGATGACCCTGGTGGTCCCTTCTAACTCTATGATTCTATGATTCTATGCTCTTCTTTTGATCTTACTTGGGCACCTGGGAAGCAGCTATGGAGACAGGATATAGAATGCTTATTCACACTATGTATAGAGACTAGTTTAATTGTCAGTCCTTCTCCCCATTTTTTAAAATGTATTTACATTATTTATAGTCTGCCTTTCTCATAGGAACTCAAGGCAGATTACATATAGTGAGTCAGTGCAATCAACAAAATGGGACATTCAGTAACCAATGCATCAGGATTTTAGAAGTGTGGAACCACCGGAGAGAACATAGCATAAATATTAAAAGGTAAAGGTCCCCTGTGCAAGCACCGGGTCATTCCTGACCCATGGGGTGATGTCACATCCCGATGTTTACTAGGCAGACTATGTTTACGGGGTGGTTTGCCAGTGCCTTCCCCAGTCGTCTACACTTTACCCCCAGCAAGCTGGGTACTCATTTTACCTACCTCGGAAGGATGGAAGGCTGAGTCAACCTTGAGCCAGCTACCTGGAACCAACTTCTGTCGGGATCGAACTCAGGTCGTGAGCAGAGCTTTTGACTGCAGTACAGCAGCTTACCACTCTGAGCCACAGGGCTCTATTAGCATGGGACATTAAGTGGTCTTACATAATAGGGTTGTACTCACATTCAGGCACGCACAGCAGTATAGACCACAGTCCCAATCATTTATCCAAGTAAGTCTGAGAACCATTTCGTACAGTGCAGCCCTTTTAACCTGTGCAAAAAGCCCTCTTGAGAAGTTCAGTTTTGCATAGTTTGTGGAAAGCCAGGAGATTGGGAGTTCTCTTGAACCTCCTTGGGCTGGCCATTCCACAAGGCGGGCACCACAACAGAGAAAGCACATGTACGGGCAGTCGATTTTGCCCTTTGGCAGGTTGGCACCCACAGAAGCCCCCGGTGACAAGAGCGAAGTTGTGGTGGTGGAGCATAGGGAGAGATGCGATCCCATGTATAAGAGGAGCCAAGACCATGAAGGGCTTTGTATGTGATAGCCATAGTCCTCATGGACTCTTGGAAACTCTGAGATGGGCTGGGGATCTGTAATAGACCCCCCCCTTGCAAAAATACCATTTTCAGGACGGGACTGAAAGCAAGTGTGGCTTAGTGGCCAGAGTGTTGGTTGGACTAGAACCTAGGAGACGCTGAGTGGGAATCCCCACTCTGCCATGGAAGCTTGCTGGGAGACCATTAGGGTTGCCAACCTCCAGGTAGTAGCTGGAGATCTCCTGCTGTTACAACTGATCTCCAGCCGATAGAGATCAGTTCCCCTGGAGAAAAGGGCTGCTTTGGCCATTGGACTCTATGGCATTGATGTCCCTCCCCAAACCCTGCCCTCCTCAGGCTCCGCCCCAAAACCTCCCACTGGTGGCAAAGAGGGACCTGGCAACCCTAGAGACCATGGACCAGTTACTCTCTTTCTCAGCCTTCACAGGGTTGCTGATGTGAGGATAACATTGAGAAATGAAGAATATTATAAGCTGCTTTGGCCCCTGATGGAGAGAAAAGCAGTGTATAGATAAATATTCATTACAGTTAATGTATTGTAGATAGACCATGGGCCTTACTCTTATTGACATTGTTTTATTCTTTATACTAATTGCTGGAATATTTGGGGAGAAGGGAAGGGAAATAATCTCATTTGGTGGGAGAATATGCATCCTCATGGCACTTTCTAGCAATGGTACACCCTTTGACAAATTTAAGCATTTTTTCCCCTCCTGCTTTTCCCCTTGTACTGAAAAATTCCTAATGTAATCAGCAGGAGCTGAGAACATTTTAATTAGTGAAATTGCCTTATGAAATCCTATCTCTGTTCTTCATGCATATCTAAGTCACTTAATGGCCATTAATGGTGTCTATCTTTTGGGCAGTAACATGAAAGATTCCAGAAAGGAGGTGAGGCGCGAGATTCTTCTTTGCAAATTTTATGAGTTTATATGACCGCATTTTTTCCGACAAATTGAGGCACTTGGTGTGAGCCACTATGCCGAGCTTTAAGCATGTTTAAACATGATCATCAACAAAAGAAATGGCATTTTCTCTAGGCTGTTCTTTAGTTAAAAAGGTAAATATATCTCCCCAATAGATATTGACCATTTAACTTGTTCTTCTCCAACCATTTCCCCCCCACTCAAAATCCACCCTAAATCCTATGGAGGGCAAAGAAATTATGTTTTATTTATTTAGATATTTATACCATGATTTTCTCACCAGTCAGGACCCAAAGCAGTGTACAGCATATTTTGTCCCTTCTTCATTTTATCTGCAACAGCCCTGTGAGGTAGGCTAGGCAGAGAGTACTTAACTGGCTCAAGGTAACCCAGCAAGCTTGTATGGCAACCTGGGTCTCCAAGATCCTACTCTAACATTATAATCAGTACTCCATGCTTTCTAAGAGAGTTGCGGTTGCCTCTCTGAAGCAGTAACATGGGAAGAGAATCATGCATGTTGCCCTGACCTCCATGGAAGAAAAATATCTTTTTACCCATGGGTAAAGCTGCCAAAAGGCCTGGAAAAAATGTCCTGCTCCAGAACAGATATAGACATTATCAATGTGGCTGCCTGCTTCATATCTAGTTTGGTCCTGATAGACAAATTTAGCAGATGAAGGTGTACAGGGCAGGCATAAAGCCTGTGGAGGCTGGGGGAGGGAGAGAGCAAGATAGGGTTGCCAACCTCCAGGTGGTAGCAGGAGATCTCCTGCTATTACAGCTGATCTCCAGCCAATAGAGATCAGCTCCCCTGGAGAAAATGGCCACTTTGGCAATTGGACTCTATGGCATTGAAGTCCCTCCCCTCCCCAAACCCCTCCCTACTCATCCTTCACCTCAAAAACCTCCCGCCGGTGGCAAAGAGGCCGTGGCAACCCTCGAGAGAGACCTGTTACCTAATCTGCATAATCTTAAAGGCGTTGGAGCAGGATTAGTTTAAACAAGCAGAAAATATGGCAACCCTAATACCATGAGGTCCCTGTTCAATTCACTCTCCCTCACAACACAGACTATGGACTACTAAGATCCACTATTTTTTGTCAACGTGCTGCTAAAAGCATAGGAATTGGACTAATAATAAAAACAGATGGCAACCCTGATAAAAATTGCACTATTACAAATATCTTAGATGTAAAATGATTTTGATTTGAGGGCTTAAAAAGCCAACAGCATTACTGGAGTATTACTAACAACCAGAAAAGACAGGAAATGCTGGCTCTCACATTAGCCACGGCAGTTTTGAGAACTTGGAAAGAACTTTTACCTTGCGTCATATTCTCTCTGGAAGAAAACAGTTCATTGGGCTTTGACATATCTTTGGGGAACTTTCTCAAGTACCTCCCTGTTCAGACTGGGTCAGGTTGACATGACATGTAAGACAACCTTTCGAGAAGCTGTTTACAATGTACTCTGTCAGATTCCATGGGCACATTTGGGTGTCTCCAACATAATTGCACCTCATTAGGCATGTGTTTCTGATTTTGTAAGGGCTGGACCCTATATTCTGTCCCCACCCTTGTTAAGACTCAGGGCTCCTCTGGAATTTTAAGAGAGGGTAGCGAGTGCCATAGGGTTGCCAACCTCCAGGTGGTGGCAGGAGATCTCCTGCCATTACAACTGATCTCCAGCCGATAGAAATCAGTTCACCTGGAGAAAATGGCCACTTTGGCAACTGGACTCTATGGCACTGAAGTCCTTCCCCTCCCAAAACCCCACCCTCCTCAGGCTCCGCCCGAAAAATCTCCAGGTATTTTCCAACCCAGAGCTGGCAACCCTAGACTGCCACCACAAAATGGCTGCCCTGGGGGGGTCCCTTCAGTATTTTTATGTCTCCAGAGCAGTAGGAATATACTAGTTAAATATATTTGAGCTTACATCTGGGGGTAGATGGGTGCTGGATTTTTCTAGTCGCCTAACCCCTACATATTTTTCAATAAAATTTCGATTAAATAGACGGTATCAGTTTTTGTAAGGGGCTAAGAAAACTTTTAGATAGTAGTGTAGCTGTCTGTTATTACTAATATTAATCCAGTTGTGGTGGGTTGGCTTAGTTACCATCTGTATGCTCTTATGGGTTCTGATGGGGGGTCTGATAGGGCAATCTAGTTTAAACCAACAGTAGGAAGGCCATACCCCTGTACACGGTGGTGTGTTACTTGAGGTGTATGTAGCAGATGGTAGGAGAGTGGGCTGGGTTTCCCTGGTTATTAATCCTGTATTCAAATCCCAGGTCAATTGTGTTTACTTTCTCATGGTGATGGTCCTCTCATCCATCCTACCTTGTTATTGTTATGGCAAAGTAGTTTCAAGCAAACATGTCTCCCCCCCAAATTAAGGTAAACAACCAAGCTCAGGTGCCCAATGCACTTTAAAATGAGACTGTTACCCAGATCTGGAGTTTAGCTTTCTTATTTCCCTCTCTCACCATCTTTACCACACTTCAAAGTAGGGTTGTCAGGTCCCTCTTCACCATCAGCGGGAGGTTTTTGGGGTGCAGCCTGATGAGGGCAGGGTTTGGGGAGAGGAGGGACTGAAATGCCATAGAGTCCGATTGCCAAAGTGGTCATTTTCTCCAGGTGCACTGATCTATATCAGCTGGAGGTCAGTTGTAATAGCAGGAGATCTTCTACTATTACCTGGAAGTTGGCAACCCTACTTCAAAGCCAACTGGAGTAGTGGCATGGGGTGAAGGGCAGAAAGACTCAAGAGAGTGTGGTGGTGAAGGAGACAACAGTGCAAAAGGAAGGGATAGTGAATAGGGCAAGGAAGAACAAAGAGAAGAAAGGAACATGAAAAGAGATATGGAACAAATGTGGAAGTGCTCTTAGAAATACGAGAGCAGAGCCCATAGCACAACTGAGTGCCAAACTAGAGCTGACCTCTTTTCCAGGTTGAGATCTGGGTTCCCTCAATTAAGGAGACCAGGTTACCCACTGTGGTGCAATGTCCTGGCCTATGGACTCCCAATACTGCTTGGTGCATACCTGGAAGTGACATCATGGTGTCATGGAATGCTCTATGAATTCCCCAGATCTTTATGGTAAAAAACATAGAGACTTAGAAAATTCCTAGAACATTGCCTGATGTTGTGACATCATTTTTGGGTATAAGTGATGGTGTAGCATTGCCCAACATCAGTTGCCTCTGTCTCTCCTCCTTGAAGCTACCCTTGACCCAACTCTGTGCAGCCCCCAAAAGGGGCCATTTGGGTTGGGAAAACAGCATGGGGGGGGAGTCCGAAGCCTCTTTTCCCCTCACACTGTAGTACCCTACAGAATTGAACCCCTGCAGTGCTTGGGAAGTTATTTCCAGCAGTTGATATCTGACTGATGGGAATGAGTCAAGTCAGGGAAACTCAGATCCAAATGGGCAGATAGATGTGAATCACATCTAGTTTGGCCCTCAGTGATCATGTATCGTCTGACTTTTGCTACTCTTTTTATTTGTCTTGTTCCTTTAGCTGCAGCTTGATACCGAGAAATTCAAAGTGCAGAAGCTTTTCTGGGTATGCAGGTAAATAAATGGATCATACACACACACATACACACTAGGGCTGTCGATTCGGTTCGTCCCGAACCAAAAAATAGCCGAATTTCCCCCAATTCGGCGGTTTTCAGTTTGGATGGAACCGAATTCAAAAAAAGGCAAGAAAACAACGAGCTGAATTCGGCGAGTAAAATTCAGCAAATTTGGGGGCTCCGAATCAGCAGCATAACAGTTAGTAAGCAACTAGCAGCATTCTCCCACGGCCAATGGTGGCCAAGCCCGGTCTTCTTCTGGCCAATCAGTCACGGTTGAGTGCATGAGCCCAGCTGCTGTGTGGCTCAGGGAGAGAAAGAGAGAGTGTCTGTTTGTGTGTGAGAGAGATCCCGGGGTGTGTGTGCGTGTGCACATTCGTGCCTTTCCGCGGCTCTGGGGGGGCATGTTTGGAGGTAGAGGTCCCAAACCTTCAGTGTAGCTTGAGGGGACCCTTCTTGCAAGAACCCCCACGTTTTGTTAAGATTGGGTCAGGGGTCCCCAAGTTATGGGGCCAAGAAGGGGGTCCCCCCATCTGCCCATTGGAATAAAGCCATTAAAAACACATTTGCGGCTTTCCACGGCTCTGAGGGGGGGCATTTTTGGAGGTAGAGGTCCCAAGCTTTCAGTGTAGCTTGAGGGGACCCTTCTTGCAAGAACCCCCAATTTTTATGAAGATTGGGTCATGGGGCCTCCCAAGATATGGGGCCCAGAAGGGGTACCCCCAATCTGCCCATTGCAATAAAGCCTTTAAAAACACATTCGCATTGAGCCGTACCATTACCCCGGCCCGGGGGTCTGGTTGCCTCGGATGTTGGGCCGTACCATTACCCCGGCCCGGGGGTCTGACTAAAAGGCAATTCGTCCTGAGTTATGGGGTCCCCCCCATCCACCCATTGGAATGAATGGGAGCAGGCAATCCTTAATGTGCATCTAGACAGCGGCAAATCCAAGGCAAAACCTCTCATGCATAAAATGGCCAGAGAGTATGTGTGTGTGAGTCTGCTAGAATCGTACTGGATTACTCCTGAGTCCTGACTCCCAGTCCCTGCTCCTGATGGAAGAGAAGATGACATCCACAGTAAGACCCATTTGGGGGCTTTTCTCTATAATTCTCTATAATTTTTTTCCTGTGTGTGTGTATGTGGGGGGTGGGAGATTCTGTGTGTGTGTGAGAGAGAGGGGGGAAGCCAAAGGGGGGTTTACCTGTTCTGCTGGGGGGTGGGCTTGATTGCCTCTGTGTGGGACTGTGCTTTCTACTGTTTTCACCGGTTGCCAACTTTGTGTAGAGTTAACTGGGTCAGCGAGTCTCTCTCGCTGGTTCCTATTGTTTCCAATGGGCTGTGCAGCCGCTCCTGTTGTTTTGAATGGGCTAGCCTGTCATTCGTTTTAGTAAATCCCCTGTAATGTATTTCAGTGAATGCAAGTCAACTGACATTCCCCTCTCCCATTATCTTCAATGGGCTGGGCAGCCTCTCCCAATGCTTCCAATGGGCTGACTTGTCATTCGTTTTAGTACATCCCTTTTAATGGCTTTATTCCAATGGGCAGATGGGGGGACCCCTTCCGGGCCCCATATCTCAAGGCCCCCTTACCCAATCTTCACAAAACTTGGGGGTTCTTGCAAGACAGGTCCCGTCAAGCTACACTGAAAGTTTGGGACCTCTATCTCCAAACATGCCCCCTTCGGAGCCGCAGAAAGGCGCGAATGTGTTTGTAATGGCTTTATTACAATGGGCAGATTGGGGGGACCCCTTCCGGGCCCCATATCTCAAGGCCCCCTAACCCAATCTTCACAAAGCTTGGGGTTTTTTGCAAGACAGGTCCCGTCAAGCTACCTCTACCTCCAAACATGCCCCCCCGGAGCCGCGGAAAGGCGCGGATGTGTTTTTAATGGCTTTATTCGGCCGAATTTTTTTCCCGAACTCTGAACTTAGTGGCGAATTCCACGGATCCGAATCAGGGGAGTTCGGACTTCGGCATTTCCTGAACCAAAGCAGGCCAAATGTTGCCGAATCCGAATTTTACTGAATTTTTTTTCAACAGCCCTAATACACACATACATACATGAAGAGCCAGCATGGCGAAGTGGTTAAGGTGTCTGACTAGGACCTGGGAAACCCAGGTTCAAATCTCCACTCATGCCATGGAAGATTACTGGATGACCTTGGGCCAGTCACACACTCTCAGCCCTGACCCTGGTTAGTATTTGGATGGGAATACCAGAGTGACTCAGAGGCAGGCAACAGCAAACCACCTCCAAAGGTATCTTGCCTTAAAAACCCACCAGGAGTCACTATAGGTCAGCTGTGGCTTGATGGCAAAAAAAAAAAAAAAGTAAATAAAATTGCAAATGATTCCCTTGATAAATTTCACTGCTAAAGATGTAAGTGCAATGTCAGAAAAAAAGAACTGGCTGCCCAAGACAGAAGTGGTAAAGTTATAAATATGCTACATAGCGGAATTTAAAATTGACTTGAGAGCTTAATAGTATCCAGCCTTTTTGGCATATTATTAGCAACTGGAAAAGACTGGCTTTCACATTAACCAGGGAGGTTTGCAGATTTGGAAAGAGCTTCTACCTTGCAGGCATATCTTCTCCCAAAGAAAACAGCTGTTTGGGCTTGGACATATCCTTAGAGAACTTTCTCATGTGCCTTCCTACTCAGGCTAGGTCACGCTGACATGAGCTGCAATACAACCATTTGAGGAGTTGCTCCACGCTCCCTCAGATTCTGTGCTGAGGTTGCATCTCCACCTTTAATGCATCTCATTTGGCGCATATGCCAAAAAACCACCCCTGAAAATGCAACTAAGATCCTGCATAATCTACAAGGAAGCAAGTCCAAAATTTAAATATCTGTTAATCCAAGGCATTGGCGACTGTTTGCCCCCTACATGACTACATCAGGAACATACTAGGCGTATATGTTTAGTGTAAGATAGAAAGCATGAGAGCCAGGCCATTTATGCACGGGAGGTTTTGCCTTGGATTTGCCACTCTCTAGATGCCCATTTTTCTCATCCAGTTTCTCCAAACTCTCCATGGGGCTTATTTTTGAGTTTGAGAATTCAGATGGGGGGAAATGTGCATCCAGAGTGGCAAATCCAAGGCAAACCCTCCCAAGCATAAATGGCCCCGGGCCCAGTGTGGTGTAATGCTTAGAGTGTCAGGCTAGGATCTGGGCAACCCAGGTTTGAATTCCCCATTCTGCCATGGAAGCTTGCTAGGTGACCTCGGGCCAGTCACACAAACTCAGTCTAAGCCACCTCACAGGGTGTGGTCAGGATAAAATGGGGAAGAGGCGAACAATATAAGCCACTTTGGGTCCCCTTTGGGAAGAAAGGTGAGATATGTAAATGAAGTAAAGAAATAATGTATTATGATAGGAAATCTTTCTCTAATGTAATCTGGAGAACAGGAAGAGTATATTTGAGATGCTGGAGGAGGCCAGAAAGATGGCTTCCAGTCCAGAGCCATATTTGGGGAGGGGAGGGACTTCAATGCCATAGAGTCCAATTGCCAAGTGGCCATTTTCTCCAGGTGAACTGATCTCTATTGGCTGGAGATCTGTTGTAATAGCAGGAGATCTCCAGTTAGTACCTGGAGGTTGGCAACCCAATATGGGCTCCTTTTCTACATGAAAACTTAATATTCCTCACTTCTGTTTGAATAGTCTGCAGATGCTCCAACAGTGGTAGCAAGAAGATCAAAACACAGATTGTGCTTTCAACACCGAACAAGTAAAAACTTTATCTTTCTTTATATATGTGTTGTACATTTCTCATGTTAGGTGCAATGCATGAGCCTGCGTGATGTAGTGTTTAAGAGCGGTGGACTCTAATCTGGAGAACTGGGTTTGATTCCCCACTCCTCCACATGAAGCCTGCTGGGTGACCTTGGGCTAATCACAGTTCTCTCAGAACTCTCTCAGCCTCACCTACCTCACAAGGTATCTGTTGTGGGAAGAAGAAGGCAAGGCAATCGTATGCCGGTTTGAGACTGCTTAAAGGTGGAGTAAAATGGAGTATAAAAACCAACTCTTCTTCTTACACTCCACATTTATCCAAGTATAGGTCCCCGCTTTCATGTGTAAAGTGAAATGCACATTGTCTTTGTTACAAACAGATGTACGTATGTACAGGCAGCGTGTGTATGTGCTGACTGTATCAGTAATATGAACAGGGCTATTACTGTCCAGCTTTCTCATGCTGCCACATGTTCCTTTAAATACTCCTGATGGTGAGAGATTCAGCAGGCAGTGTTCGCCCTCTGCATATCAGTCAGGGAAGGGGTTAGAAGAGGGACCATGGACAAACGAGCAGGGAGATATTGAGGCTGATGAATCTCCCACACCATCCACTGGGATTTAAAGGTGGTAGAATCTCACTAGTTGCAAGTTCGCAAGTTTACATGTTGCTTAGATTATCAATCTTGCGGATCAGAGTTCCACTTGCCTGCCGTCCTCCAGGTAGAACCTGGCCTTTGGACTCCCCCCGCCCCCGACTCCATGCAGTCTGGCTCCTGGACAAGATGCCCTAAATGAACTCTTCATCAGGTTGTGTCTGATGTCTGCCTGATCAGCGGAGCAGAGCCTCCTTCCCTGTTTAGAATCTTCAAATTGCTAAATCTCACAGGTGGTCTTTTAGTTTGGCATTGCTGGGACTGCTCCAGAGGAAGCAGCGTGAGGACCGCTGCCTTCTATATCCAGCAGCAGCTCTCGTGCTGTTTCAGAGAGGAAGTCATGACAGCTGAACAAAGCCCAGAGTGGAGCGGTAGAAATACATCAGAGCATTTACACCAGAAATTGCAGGTGTGCAGACTGTAATTTTATCCAGCTGGAGGCAGAAATAATGCATATGAATGTCTCTCAACCTCAAAGCTGTTGTGACAACTCTTTGCTAATACGGTATCCCGTTTCAGTTTTGCTGTGTATGCACTGTTCAGCAAACTATTTATAGGCCAGTAAACAATGCATCATGTGCGATCTGCCAGGGAACAATTAGAGTCAAAAGTAGTTTGACGGCCTTCATTGTGTAATCCATTCCCCCCCCTCAGCCCCTTCCTAGCTGGTTCCCATATATAACAAACACAGCTGGAAGAGGGAAAGGGAGGGCCAGTCCATGGCAGGGGTGTGAGCCTAGGAAATTGGCAAGCCAGCTCTACATTTTGTCTCCCATTGGTTTCTTCTGCGGCCTTAGACAAAAGAGTCATCCCTCTAGGGGCAGCAGGTGTCCCTTCTTGTTAAACGTAGGGTTGCCAGGTCCCTCTTCACTATTGGCGGGAGATTTTGGGGACGGAGCCTGAGGAGGGGAGGGGTTGGGGTGGGGAGGGACTTCAATGCCATAGAGTTCAATTGCCAAAGCGGCCATTTTTCTCCAGGTGATCTGATCTCTTTCGGCTGGAGATCAGTTGTATTAGCAGGAGATCTACTGCTACTACCTGGCAGTTGGCAACCCTAGTTAAACAGTGGGATGATAGCATTGGTTTAAACTTGCACTGGGAAATGAATGCATTTGGGGCCATGAGGGCGTTAACCTCTAAAGGCTGAAACGGAGGAGGAGGAAGAGGAGGAGGAAGGAGACGAGGAAGAAGAGTTGGTTTTAATATGACAACTTTCTCTACCACTTAAGGAAGAATCAAACTAGCTTCCAATCACCTTCCCTTTCCTCCCCACAACAGACCCCCTGTGAGGTAGGTGGGGCTGAGAGAGCTCTAAGAGAGCTGTGACTAGCCCAAAGTCACCCATAGGGTTGCCAGGTCCCCCCTCTCCTCCAGCGAGAGGGTTTTGGGGCGGAGGTGAGGCACAGAATGCATGCGCACAGCTGCATCGATAGGGTTGCCAGGTCCCTCTTCACCACTGGCAGGAGATTTTTGGGGCGGAGCCTGAGGAGGGAGGGGTTTGGGGAGGGGAGGGACTTCAATGCCATAGTGTCCAGTTGCCAAAGTGGCCATTTTCTCCAGGTGAACTGATCTCTATCGGCTGGAGATCAGTTGTAATAGCAGGAGATCTCCAGTCACTACCTGCAGGTTGGCAACCCTACACATAGATGCAGTCGCATCACTTCCGGTTTACACCCGGAAGCGCCGCATCACAATGGGCCTTTTACCACTCCAAACCACCACTCTTAACCACTACACCACGCTGGCTCTCCTTTTTTATTCCATTTTTAATCCAGAAATCTTAGAGCATGCAATATCGACTCCAAGACATATATTCAGGGAGCATGAAGCTGGAATGCTTGAGAAGTGATTCACTTCTGACCGCTAGAGTTGCCACTCGCTCATAGCCAGGAATAGAGTTGCCTACTGGCCAGGAAATAAATCTTTTCCCTGCAATAGAATGACATGGTAAATAGAATGGTAAATTAAACCTTTTCATGGCATGGAGCTAAATAATGTGACCTGATAATTACTGCCTGTCAACTTTATTTCTGGTACAGCTCTTGCACTTTTAATGTTCGAGTGGCAAGCAGAACTAGCAACTCACAGGTAAATGGGAAGTAACTAATTAAACAGAGTAGGATACTATAAAATGGAGGCACAAAAGTATGGCCCTGAGAAACCTCAATAGTGCTTTGCCTATTCGGACTGGTGCTACAGTTAGGGGTGCCAAACTACCGCTTGCCACCCATGACAGCTTTGGGGGTTGGCATCAACATCACATCTGGTTGAAAACAAAGACATGATGTCAGCACAATAGCCAATGCTCTGGAAACTCCATGGTATTACCATAGAGTTTCCAGAGTTTCAGCTGACGTTCTTATGTCACATCTGGGCTTACACCTGGAAACTCCATCCAAACTGAGTAAACAAGTAATTTCTATTCTAGATTAAACTACAAGTGTGAAAATAGCCAGTGGATCACAAACCCATCACAAATGCCATATTGATTTCGTACAGAGCATAAAGAGAGGAAAATCATATGAGGGAAGATAAGAACATGTGAATCAGAAGTGAAGGATAGTTTCAAATCTAGAACCTCAACATTGTTGTAAAGTATGTGCATATGAGAGTGTCAGAGATTATTAACAGGGCCATGAATGTAAGGAAGAGGAAAGTTTGCCACTGCAGTGTTTCACATGCTGAGTTTCCTTTAACCACCACGCTGTTCAAAGTACAAAAGTAATTTTTTTATTTCCAACTTCAGCACAAAACATCTGCTTGTTTTTGCTGATTTACATTCTGAGAATCTGCACTGATTCGTGCTTGATGCTTAAGCCTGAAGGGGGGAAAAGTTAATCCCTTTAATCGTAAAAACATGAGAAAGTTATGGAACGTGTATCGTTCTGCAAATGGCCAGGACAGAGGAAGGTGGTACTGCACCTGCTGGTGTAACTGGCACACTTTTTGTGAAGTTCTTCT
This sequence comes from Euleptes europaea, assembly GCF_029931775.1. Classification (NCBI taxonomy): domain Eukaryota; kingdom Metazoa; phylum Chordata; class Lepidosauria; order Squamata; family Sphaerodactylidae; genus Euleptes; species Euleptes europaea. The sequence goes on along the minus strand of NC_079316.1, from coordinate 27,443,883 downwards.
CTCTAAGGGAAAAAAGACTGTAGGCATCCGTGTGCTGTGAAGCAGATGTCATTGATTTCCTGCAGAATCTTGTCAGCTCTTCTCCGCAGGAGGTAGGTTTTCTTTCTTTGGAAAAGCTGCTTCCCTATACCACAAGAGATGCAGCCCCACAGCGCGCCATCACTTCCTGGGGCAGTCAGAGTTTGAATTTTCCAGTCTACTAATGTGTCCTTTCTTGTTGCGTTTCCCAGCACCCTCTAACTATGAAAAGCAGTCAGATATCCCTTGCTCTTCAGAGATGGGAGAGGTCTCAGCACATTCACGCTTTCTAACATGACGAAAAGCCTTCTTTGCTTGCCACCGATACATCCCAGACGTGTGACATGCATCGCATTGTTTGAAAAACAATTCCCTTCTGTGTCGTGTAAGTTGCCAAAGGTAGTTTGGAGGGGGGGAATATTAGCTGCTCAGCAAACTGGTCCTAAGCACAGGGATAATTAAGACGGCAGTGTCTGTTCCATTTGCAGTTTCATATTAATTGTTACTCGTCTAGTCTGATGGAACAGATGGTGTCCATGATAGAGGAAAAAAAACAGTTTTTAAAAAAACCGAATGCTTCCTTCAGAAGTAAAGCTTACTTGCTTTGCTCACATGAGTAAGCACATTGAAACAAATAGCTTTTCTTCTAAGCAAAAATAAGTAGCATGTCAGAATAAGATAAGGACAAAATTCGTACTGTTTATTGGTTGCTATCTCAAGATGCTTTGGAAATGTTGAGCATCGCACCAAACTGATTTTAGTACAATCTCAATTTAGTGGGAGATTTAGGTGAAGAAGAACAAGAAGAGTTGGTTTTTATATGCTGACTTTCTTCACCACTTAAGGAAGAATCAAACCGGCTTACAATCACCTTCCCCTCCCCACAACAGACACCCTGTGAGGTAGGTGAGGCTGAGAGAGAGTGACTAGCCCAAAGTCACCCAGCTGGCTTCGTGTGTAGGAGTGGGGAAACCAACCTGGTTCACCAGATTAGCCTCCGCCGCTCATGTGGAGGAGCAGGGAATCAAACCTGGTTCTCCAGATCAGACTCTACCACTCCAAACCACCGCTCTTAACCACTTCACAACGCAGGTACAGTGAAATGCTTCTTATATAGTGGGTCCCACAGGACATGTCCTGGCTCATCTAGACATTCTAGCTGGTCAGCTTTTCTTCTTAGCTGTGGCTGCCGTTTTGAGGTAAAAGAAAGGAAGAGGATCAGGAATTATCTCACAACCAACTGAAACTTCCAACAATCCACTCAGTAATCAGCTACATTACCTTAGTGCCTGTAACTTGTAAGTATCAGAACCACCTACATTGGATAAGAATGGCAGCATGGTATAGCCTGATCTCATCAGATCTCGGAAGCTAAACAGGGTCAGTACTTAGAAGGGAGACCACCAAGGAAGACTCTGCAGAGGAAGGCAATGGCAAACCACCTCTGATTAATTTCTTGCCTTGAAAGCCCCTTGCTGGGGTCACCATAAGTTTGCTGTGACTTGATAGCACTTTGCACACACACACACACACACACACACACAAGAATGGCTTGTTTTTAAGCTTAGAAGCTTTTGCCTGCATGTAAATGACATCTTCCTTAAATAAATAATAACTTTAAGCATCCAGGCATGCTCAAAGAAGCGAAAAAGGGTTACTTTTCAGAGTCCCTTTAAAATAAGCATTGAGCAACATCCTGGGGCGCCTGGATTCTACAGATCTAATCCATTTAGCTGACAAGGTGCTCACTAGGAATTGTATCGCAAGACTTCTATAATTGCTCAGAGTGCTAGTAATATCTGTAGAATTGGCAGGTCCCTCTTCGCCACTGGCGGGAGGTTTTGGGGCAGAGCCTGAGGAGGGCGGGGTTTGGGGAGGGGAGGGACTTCAATGCCATAGAGTCCAATTGCCAAAGCGGCCATTTTCTCCAGGTGAACTGATATCTGTCGGCTGGAGATCAGTTGCAATAGCAGGAGATCGCCAGCTAGTACCTGGAGGTTGGCAACCCTAAATATCTGTATTGGTAATGCAGAACTGTGAGGAAGATGTGAGGGCATAGGGGCAAAGGCCATTCTGCTTGTCCATTGGAGAACGTCATCCAATGGCTGCACATAAAACCTGGATGCCCCAGGGGTGTAATTGCTCCCCTGTCCTTTTCGACCCCTTCCATCCCCCAGTCATTTTTGGGCTCTTCCAAGATCTTTTTAAAAAGAGGCTGTCCCTGTATTTCATTACACACTTCCACCTGTGTGATTCACGACTGAAGAATTCAAATGTCAATGGTAAAAGCATGCACTGGCGTTTTTGGTGTATGACTAAGAAACTCAGAAGATAGGAAGGCCCTCATCTGAAAGTAATTGGCGGCAATTACAGAAACTCCCTCTGATTTGAGAGCAAAAGCCCCCCCAAAAATATATATATATAAAAGTGGAGTGAACAGGCCCGTTCTTTCTTTCGTGACTAATAATAGCACTCCAAGCTAAAAGGCCCTCATTGTCTGAAAGGACTCGTACAGTTTTTATTACCCCTGCCAAATCCAGTAATTCTTCTATAAAGAAGGGGAGTAATTTGCTGGTGTTGAGAAATGTTGTCATAGGAAACGGCTGCATTTTGCCAGTTTCACAAAGGTGTCTGCCTTTCCTTATCCTGTCATCACACCTGTCCTCGTTTACTCAATGCATTGTTTAATCAGACTACTCAGTACGGAAAGCCGGCTGATAACGGTTCGGAGCAGGATGAGTTTCATGCCAAGAGTCGCGTACTTAGGACAGGGAATGCGTTTTCATGACACTCTGCGTACGTTATTTAAGGCGGCCAGCAGATGTATCCTGTGTTAAGTGCTGATAAATTTGCTCAAGTCACAAGTGTTTTCATGGTTCTTTAAAATGAATACATATGTGTTGAACAATGCCATCCTAAGCAGAGTTACACCCTTCTGAGTTCATTTAGGAAGGTGCAACTCTGCTTAGGATGGCACAATAACTATTCCTTATCTGGTGAAGGAATGAGGGTCGAAACCAAGGCATGCCAGTGAAATAGGGTTGCCAACCTCCAGGTAGTAGCTGGAGATCTCCTGCTGTAACAGCGGATCTCCAGCCGAACAGAGATCAGTTCACTGGGAGAAAATGGCTGCTTTGGCAATTGGACTCTATGGCATTGAAGTCCCTCCCCTCCCCAAGACCCACCCTCCTCAGGATCCGCCCAAAAAACCTCCCGCCGGTTGTGAAGAGGGACCTGGATACCCTACAGTGAAATAAGTTTTTTTTTTTTTTATGGCCATGCACTTAAGTCTCCATCTGTCTCTGAGCTTTTGAGATATGCAAAATGGCAATGAGAAAGAAAGGAAATCAGCAGCTGGGACTCTTGGGGTGGGGTGGGGGTAGAGTAAACAGTCTGGCCGTTGAAGAGGCCTACTGTAGCCAGATAGAGATCCCTTGTAGTAGTACCGTTATCTAAGACCACATTTACGGAAGAGTACAGTGACATATCGCCCTTCTTGTGCTAAGCATCTTGTCAGGTTTAGCATAGCATCTGCCTTGTAATCCTTTAATCTACTGCCAACCTGCTTAGCCTCTGAGATCTGATGAGACTGGGCTAGCCTGGGCCATCCAAGTCATGACAGAAGCCACCTACCTGTGGGTTTTTCCCCTAAGGGCAGTCATGATAGTGTTTTTGAAAAGCAGGTTGACGTGATTTTTGACATGTTTGCTAAGTCAAAATTGCTTGACTTCCTTTGGATATTTGGCTTCCTTTGGCTTGCCGGGAACGAGGGCAAGATATAAATGTGAGGAAATAAATAAATATTTCCTCTGTGCATTTCACAGGAATGTTTTGTGAGGCTGCAAGTGGTCTCCTCCAGAGTTACAAGCTAAGTAACAGAGGTCCTGATCAGTATGGGGTAAAAAGGCATCTCGTGAAAACCCAGCATGCCGCAGGAAGTAATGTTCATAATTCTATAAGTACAGAACAGTCATTCCAGTATTAAACTAACGTAGGGTACAAGGAGTAGTTAGTTACATAAAACTGAACTGCTTGTAAACACTAATGACTCTTGCAGAGAAGAAGCTGTTAAGAAGGAATGCCCTGGCTAAATCCATTATGTTTTGTTCACTGCCTGCCTACCTCAAGTTCTTACTGTTACCGGAAGGCTCGCCAGGGAGTGGATGGTGGGTGGACTTCGTACTGCTTAAGTGCCACTCTTTTCTTTTTGAGGGCCTCTTAACCTGAATTGTTAGCCAGAAACGTTGGAGAAAATTAACCAGGAAGAGTTTCTTTCCTCAGCCTCTCTATTCCCCATATCTAAATAAAAGGCTTGTTCAGAGGCTTCTCGATATCTCCCCCCTTGACAGATTCTTATCTCGAATAAGCTTGCTACTATCTCTGAGTTGCCTGGCTCAGCAACCACCTCAGATGTGCAACAGAAACATGCATATGGAACAGCTGTGGTTTCCACAGATTCCCATTGCACCTGGTGGAGGGAGGGAAGGGCAGGTTCCATGCTTGTTGGTTGGCACTGGATGTTGTTGACACAAATACATGTAGAGTAGGTGTGATGAGACAGGGAACCAGATGTCCGGGCCATGTATCCAGTGTGATCCCTACCACTCCTCTACAGTGCCCATGAAGGTGCGCCTTCCCACCAATCTTTCTTCCAACATCTCACAGATGAAAAGAAGGACATATTGTAATATTCCATAGTTATGTTAAGGACCGCTGCTAACCCCCAATTATTGAGTCAGAGTGGTGTCATAGTTTCAGACAAGGGCTTGAAAGACCTGGGTTAAAAGTTTCATTCAGTCATGGCGCTCATTGGGTAACCTGTCCCAGCCCACAGGATTAAAGGAAGGAGGGAAGACCCACGTACATTACCATGAGGTCTTTTTCAGAGATGCACCAGGATAAGCATTAGATGGGTAAGCTGCACATTACTGAAGAGCTCTGCTCATTCCCAAGTTATGTGTATTCATGTACCTTGCAAAAGCACTGCTTGAACAGCCTAGTGTAGTGGTTAAGAGCGGTGGTTTGGAGCAGTGGAGTCTGATCTAGATAACCGGGTTTCATACCCCACTCCTCCACATGAGTGGCGGATGCTAATCTGGTAAACTGGATTTGTTTCCCCACGTCTGTCTGTCTATCTATCGATTGTGTGGTGTAGTGGTTAAGAGCAGTGGTTTGGAATGGTGGACTCTGATCTGGCGAACTGGTCTTGATTCCCCACTCCGCCACATGACCGGTGGAGGCTAATCTGGTAAACTGGATTTGTTTCCCCACTCCTATACACAAAGCCAGCTGGGCAAGTTACAGCTCTGTTAAAGCTCTCTCAGCCCCACCCACCTCACAGGGTGTCTGTTGTGGGGAGGGGAAGGGAAGGTGATTGTAAGCTGGTTTGAGTCTCCCTTAAGTGGTAGAGAAAGTCGGCATATAAAAACCAACTCTTCTTCTTCTTCTTCTTCAATGGGTAAAAAATATGCAGACACACCTTGGAGATATTATGGGTTCGGTTCCAGACCACTGCAATAAAGCGAATATCACAATAAAGTAAGTCTCACTAATTTTTGGGTTTCCCAGTGCTTATAAAAGTTATGTTGACACTATACTGTAGTCTATTAAGTGTGCAATAGAATTATGTCTAAAAATGTACATACCTTGATTAAAAAAAAACCACTTTATTGCTAAAAATGTGACACAGAGACACGGAGCACATGCTGTTGGGAAAATGGCACCAATATACTTGCTTGACGCAGGGTTGCCACAAACCTTCAATCTGTAAAAAAAAAAAAAAATGCAATATCTGTGAAGTGTAATAAAACAAGGTATGCCTGTATTAGAAAACTGTAATTGCCTTTCAGTCAATCTTTTCCAGCTATAGGACATGAAATGGCAAGCTGTGTACTACGTGGGGTCTTATGGTTCATGCATGTGCATTTGTGTGCATGCGCACTAATGACACGATATCTCTCTCTCCCTCTCCCTCTGTTACAGAAGGGACAAAAATTACCAGGGACAAAATGCAGTGGAGCAGCCACGCTAGTTTGTCACAGCCAGCAGCAGCCTTGAGGTATCCACTTAAGGAACCCATTGTCGTTCCAGGAACTAGATTGGAGCTCACTTCATCACATGTATGAGGCAAATCCTCTATCAGCAGATGGAGAAAAGTAACTGTAAATAGGGTCAAAGTGCCATGAGCCCAGAATGCCACATTATGATGTAAAATTCAAATCTAGTCAAGAAAAGTGCAGGGACAATTCACACTGGCAGTAGTGTTGCCTGCTCCGGGTTGGGAAATGCCTGGAGATATCAATTAAAACCCATCATTAAAAACCCAGCCCACATAAGAACAAAGACCATAAAAACAAACTTCTGACAGCTTAAAATAAGTTTCCCCAAATTGCACAATTATAAAGGCCTTTATTCAACTTCAAATCCCAAGTCCAAAAATCAAGAAGGGGATTCCATCCATTATTTTCCAGTCCCTGTTTTCTTAAACCTGTCTGATACTGTATTCTCTATCAAAAGAGCTTCCAAGGGAGAATTCCAGATGAAAGCTGTCAAATTAGAATTCATCCAGAAATGTGATTGCATTTCCTAAGATCAAACACTTGGATTCCTTGGCCATTACAGGCAATATTCAGATAACAGAAGTAGAGACTGTGGTCAATTACTGCTAGGATTGCCAACCTCCAACTCTATGGCATTGAACCTCCTCTCCCCAACCCCCCCTCCTCAGGCTCCACCCCAAAAGCCTCCCACCAGTGGTGAAGTAGGACCTAGCAACCCTAGCTATCTCCCATTTTATTTTATTTGTAAATGCAAGAAATAGCATGGTTATGACCTTCACAGCAAAACAATTTCTTCCCTGGCCCAGTCCATTATATGGGAATATGATAAAGCTACTGACTCTGCATGTGAGGGTTTGCAAGAATATTGAGCAAATCAGGAAACGGCATGTCAACTTCTGCTGCCGTGAGGCCTGAGTCCAGGACTGTCTTGCCCTACAGCAGGTGGAAGTGAAGGACTTTGCGCTGTCTCTTAACCTCAGACTCCAGAAGGGGACAAGACTAGTAAGTCAGAGAGATGGAGGGGACAAGACACTGGGGCGTCCTTTCTCTACTGCTCTGATCTATCCCTTTGATGTGTAGATTGCTACTCTTAGGGAAACATCCTTCCTTCCTGTTTCTTCCTCACCTCCTCACACACACTGGCACCTCTTCTCCATCTTGCCACCATGAGGGAAGGACGCACGTCCTGGATCTCCCTCCATCCTAGTTAGTTAGAAAAGTTAGGAAACTATATTTTACTCTATCCTATCCAGAAATGGATTTCCTACAATTAGGGTTGCCAGGTCCCTCTAAGCCACCAGCGGGAGGTTTTTGGGGTGGAGCCTGAGGAGTTTGGGGAGGGGAGGGACTTCAGTGCCATAGAGTCCAATTGCCAAAGCAGCCATTTTCTCCCAGTGAACTGATCTCTATCAGCTGGAGATCAGTTGTAATAGCAGGAGCTCTCCAGCTAATACCTGGAGACTGGCAAACCTACCTACAATAAATGCAGTACATTAGTTAAATAGACAAAAGGCTCATAGCAGTTTTGTTCCTGGTACACACAGAGATTTGGATGAGCTTCTTTGAGCACAACGGCCTTTGTGCCCTCTGCTAATTTAACAAGGATTTGGGCATAACGAAGCCCTCATAATCCAACACCAGGGTTGCTTTTAGTTGGGCAACTACCCCAGGATAGGGCCTCAGAATAGAGCAAGAGGAGGGAGTTCCTTTTCACCCAATTTCCCCACTCTGCACTGCCATCTACCTATTCCCAACTGCTTTGGAATGGATCCAGCACTTCCTCCCTGGTTGTTGCTGTGCACATGCTTTAAATGCTTCCCCAAGAGAGGGCCAACCCTGGGCTCAGCCAATCCAGCCAATCCCAAGAGAGGGCCAACCCTGGGCTCAGCAATCCAGGAGTGAAAAGCCCCTGGGCCGATGGATACTTGCCTTGGAAGTGCCCTCGGACTTCTTTTACTAGTTGGCTGCCTCACCCAACCTCCTCTAAGAAGGTCAGTGCTGCTGAGCCTGCTGCTGAGAGCTGGCCGGGCTCCTTTGAGCTGGCTGACTCCTGAGTAGACTCTGCCAAGGCCAGGCCCTGATGCAACCTGACAGGCACTTTCCCCAGCTGTGGGTCTTGCTGACACAGGGTACCTTTAGTGGGGCTTGCAGTCTCCTGGGGTAAGTGCGGGGATGGAGATATTGTCCCCAGACATGGTGTTAGAACATGTATTTTAAAAATAGATGTGGAAATGCTACACCCTTCCACAGCCAGTGTGGTATAGTGGTTAAGAGCGGTCCTTTGGAGTGGTGGACTCAAATCTGGAGAACCGGGTTTGATTCCCCACTCCTCCACATGAGCAGCAGACACTAATCTGGTGAACCAGGTTGGTTTCCCCACTCCTACACATGAAGCCAGCTGGGTGACTTTGGGGTGTCTGTTGTGGGGAGGGGAAGGGAAAGTGATCGTAAGCCGGTTTGATTCTACCTTAAGTGGTAGAGAAAGTAGACATATAAAAACCAATTCCTCCTCCTCCTCCTTCTTCTCCCCCCTCTTCTGCTTTCATCAAGCCCTGTTAGTTCAAGAGTCAGCACAGTATAGTGGCTAGAATGTCAGATTAGGATCTTGAAGATCCCGGTTCAAATCCCAGCTCAGTCATGGAAGCAGGGACTCTGTACTAGTCCCTCTCAGTCAGTCTCACAGTAGGGTTGCCAGCTCCAAGTTGGGAAATACCTGGAGATTTTAGGGGTGGAGCCAGAGGAAGGAAGGGCTTGGAGAGGGGAGGGACTTCAGTGGGGCATCACCTGGAGGTTGGCAACCCTGCTTCATAGGGTTAGTGTTGTGAGGATAAAGTGGAGTGGGGAGAACAATGTTGTAAGCTGCTTTGGGTCCCCGTTCTGGGATACAAGTATCTAAAGAGGTAAAGTAAGGGTTAGTTTGTTGCATCTTCCAAAGATGTTGCACTGTCAGCAGAAGAAATGGACCGCCTTTTGAAATGTGGATCTTTTCCCAAGTCACAGCCTGCAGTGATTCTGCTTCCCCCCACCCTTCCCTGGTCTCTAACCAAGACTGTTTCTGTATTGAAAACACATTCCAAAATGTACTGTCATTGTGGGACAGGATGACAGCACCAGTAGCCACTTTAAACAGTTTGCAACAAGGGTTGGCTGACCAAGCTTATGGTCACCATCTGCACTTGCCCTGATCTGTTCTCGCTTGTTTTGATCGCTTTGGAGTTCTCTAAAACGCTGATCACAGCTAAACAAGGGCAGGATCGTTTCACAAACTTGATTTATCCTTTGAGTACAACTCCCACTTGAGCTGACCCCATGAGCTTTGGCTGCCCTCCAAGAAAAGTCAACTAATTCCTCTGATATCATGTCTGCTCAAGGAGTGCCTGCATTTTGTAGTAAAAGGTTCCTTGCAGGGATAAGCCAGTGTCTTTCTTTCGCCAGCAACTAGTCTGGACTAGCTTTTGCTAATCAAGCAAGCTCCCAATGGACTGTATGACTGAGCACCAGTGAAGGGAGTTTTATATCAGCCGGAGCAGCAAGAAAACATAAGAGCCAGTGTGGTGTAGCGGTCAAAGTGTCGATCACTTGGATCTGTGAGACCCAGGTTCGCATCCACACTCTGCTACGGAAACACACTGGTTGACTTGGGCCAATCACTCTCAGCCTAACCTCCCTCACAGGGTTGTTGTTAAGATAAAATAGCAGAGAGGAGACTGGTGTAAACTGTTTTGAGTCCTCATTGGGGAGAAAAGCAGGGTACCAATAGCTAAATAAAAAAGCAGTAGTCATGGATTGGGCTGCTAAGAGAAGAGTGTGTGTGTAAAGTGCCGTCAAGTCGCAGCCGACTTATGGCGACCCCTTTTTGGGGTTTTCATGGCAAGAGACTAACAAAGGTGGTTTGCCAGTGCCTTCCTCTGCACAGCAACCCTGGTATTCCTTGGTGGTCTCCCATCCAAATACTAACCAGGGCTGACCAAGAGAAGAGTAGAAGGCTTTTTTACAAACCATTTCCCTGCTCATGACTGTAGGGTTTTAGGGCTGCCAACTCTAGACTGGGAAATTCCTGGAGATTTGGGAATGGAGCCGGTGAGGGACTTCAGCAGGGTATAATGCCATATCATCCAACCTCCAAAGCAGTTATTTTCCCTGTGGGAACTAGTTAGGGTTACCAACCTCCAGGTAGTGGCTGGAGATCGCCCGCTGTTTCAACTGATCTCCAGGTGATAGAAATCAGTTCCCCTGGAGAAAATGGGCACTTTGGCAATTGGACTCTATGGCATTGAAGTCCCTCCTCTCTCCATCCCTGCCATCCTCAGGATCCACCCCCCAAAATCTCCAGGTATTTCCCAACTCGGAGCTGACAACCCTAGAACTAACCTAGAGTTGCCAACCTTCAGATACTAGCTGGAGATCTATTACAACTGATCTCCAACTGATAGAGATCAGCTCACCTGGAGAAAATGGCTGCTTTGACAATTGGACTCTATGGCATTGAAGTCCCTCCCCTCCCCAAACCCCGCCCTTCTCAGACTCCGCCCCAAAAACCTCCCGCCGGTGGTGAACAGGGACCTGGCAACCCTACCTATATAGTCTGAAGATGAACTGTAATTCCAGGGGATCTCCAGGCTCCATCTGGTGGTTGGCAACCCTATTTCATACAAAGGCAGGTAGGTGGGATCCCCTGCTTGTACATGAGATAAGCAGTGTTATTTGAACATCCTAGTATTGTATGATGCAAAAGTCTGACAAAGTGATGATAAAGCAAGGAGATATGCAGAAGGTTGTAGCCACAGTTGTAGCCACAGTTGACATATAGTTGGATTCTGATCACAGTGGCTCACCCTCTCGTACACAACAAAGGGAACATCATGTGGTTGAATGGCCCCTAATTGTTGGAAATGGCACTGGGCATGTACCCATCAGGTTTGGAGGAGGTGTCCTTCCTGCCTAGGTGGGAGGAGAGCAGATTGGCCTGTGTGAAAAGAAAACCGCTAGGAGCAGCTGTGTGCTGCTAGGAGACAGACAGACAGCCACTACTGGAATGAGCTGAAGCACCTAGGTGTATAGAAGCTCTCTGGCATAGCAAATCTGCTGCCCTGTAGGAGAACCAGTGTTCTTCTACCTGGATATTGGTAAATACAGCAAAGACTGCAAAGACTTGCCTTAACCTGGATAGCCCAGACTAGCCCAACCTTGTCAGCTCTTGGAAGCTAAGCAGGGTGGGCCCTGGTTAGTGCTTGGGTGGGAGACCACCAACAAAGTCCATGGTTGCTATGCAGAGGAAGGCAGTGGCCAACCACCTCTGAATGTCTTATGAGGTTGCAGTGACTTGACAGCATAAAAACAGAAACAAAGTCTCTATAAGACTCCATCCACCCTGACCTGGGTAGCCCAGACTAGCCTGATCTCATCAGATCTCGGAAGCTAAGCAGGGTCGGCCCTGCTCAGTATTCAGATGGAAGCCACCAAGGAGGGGCTGTGGCTCACGGGAGGGGCTGTGGCTCAGTGGTAGAGCATCTGCTTGGCATGCAGAAGGTCCCAGGTTCAATCCCCAGCATCTCCAGTTAAAGGGACTAGGCAGGTAGGTGATGTGAAAGACCCCTGCCTGAGACCCTGGAGAGCCGCTGCTGGTCTGAGTAGACAATACTGACTTGGATGGACCGAGGGTCTGATTCAGTATAAGGCAGCTTCATGTGTTCATGTGACTATCTGGGGCGCTATGCAAAGGCAAGCTATCTCTGAACATCTCTTGCCTTGAAAACCCTATGGGGTTGCCTTCAGTCAACTACGACTTGACGGAAAAGAAAATTAAGACCCCAGAGCTGGCTGTCTCCTCCAAAGGGAATCAGCCTGGGTTAAGTGCTAGCCCTGGCCATTTTCAGTGTGTGGAAAAGTGGGGGATGTGCAACTGTATTATTGTCATGGGTCATGGCTCAGTAGTAGAGCACATGCTGTGAATTCAGAAGGTCCCAGGTTTCAGACTTTGGCATCTTCAGCGAAAAGATCACAGGTCCTAATTCTGACCTGCAAACTTAATCCCAGGTACACATACGTTTGAACATAAGAACATAAGAAAGGCCTGCTGGATCAGATCAAGTCCAGCAGTCTGTTCACACAGTGGCCAACCAGGTGCCTCTAGGAAGCCACAAACAAGACGAGTGCAGCAGCACCATCCTGCCTGTATTCCACCGCACCCAAAATAATAGGCATGCTCCTCTGATACTAGAGAGAATAGGTATGCAGCATGACTAGTATCCATTCTAATAGCCATGAATACCCCTTTCCTCCATGAATATGTCCACTCCCCTCTTAAAGCCCTCCAAACTGGCAGCCATCACCTCATCCTGGGGCAGGGAGTTCCACAATTTAAATATGTGTTGTGTGAAAAAATACTTCCTTTTATCTGTTTTGAGTCTCTCACCCTCCAGCTTCAGCAGATGACACCGTGTTCTAGTATTATGGGAGAGGGAGAAAAACTTCTCCCTGTCCACTCTCTTCAAACCATGCATAATTTTATAGACCTCTATCATGTCTCCCTTTAGCCGCCTTCTTTCCAAGCTAAACAGCCCTAAGCATCTTAACCGCTCCCCATAGGACAGTAGCTCTAGTCCCCTAATCATTTTGGTTGCTCTTTTCTGCACCTTCTCAAGCTCTGTAATATCCATTTTTAGGTGTGGTGACCAGAACTGTACACAGTATTCCAAGTGTGGTCTTACCATAGATTTGTACAAGGGCAGTATGATATCAGCAGTTTTATTCTCTATTCCTCGTCTAATTATGGCCAGCATGGAATTTGCCTTTTTTACAGCAGCCACACACTGGGTTGACATCTTCATTGAGCTATCCACTACCACCCCAAGATCCCTTTCTTGGTCTGTCGCTGCCAGCACAGATCCCATCAGTGTACATGTGAAGTTGGGATTTTTTGCCCCAATATGCATCACTTTACACTTACTCACATTGAATTTCATTTGCCATTTTAATGCCCATTCTTCCAGTATGTAGAGATCCTTTTGGAGCTCTTCACAGTCCGATTTTGTAACCACCGTAAATAATTTGGTGTCATCTGCAAACTTGGCTACTTCGCTGTTCAATCCCAACTCCAGGTCATTGATGAACAGGTTGAAAAGCACCGGTCCCAACACAGATCCCTGAGGCACCCCACTGCTCCCATCCTGCCATTGGGAGAACTGACCATTGATTCCTACTCTCTGCTTCCTATTTTGCAGCCAGCTCTCAATCCATAAGAGGACTTGTCCTCTTATCCCATGACAATGAAGTTGTAAAGGAAGAGAGAGCTTTGGCCTTCCCCCTATGCTATTTTCCCACTGTTACACAGCTAGGGAGGGCTACTATTTAACCCACTGAGAGCACCGTGGGCACCGATGAAGTACACCTCAGTTTTCCTAATGGAACAAATAGCACCCCCAGGAACACTGCAGGTCAGGAAACCATCAGGGAGGAAGGCATATGGGCATTTCCTTATGCCCATGCTCCCAGTGTAAATTGGATCTAAATGTGTTCAGATTAAGTTCTCAGCATGGAACTTGCAGTGCATGTTTGATCATGCAACCCCCTTGGCGGATCCAGAGGAAAAAGTAGTATATTTAGGCCTCAAGTACCAGATGTTGGGAGACACTTTTCTTTGCCTGAGTCTTTGGAGAGCTGCTGCCAGCTAGGGTAGGCAACACCCTGTGATATGGCTCAGTAAACGGCAACTTTGTACGTCCAGATTACCACTATGCAGAAAGTGGGGCAGTTTGCAGACAGCAAGAGCCCAGATTAATTTTCTTTGTAGAATTCTGAGGATAATAGCTAGATCTGACTCCTCCGCCTGCATTTTAAATAATGGCATCTATAAAATGTTGTCAACTGCCATGCGGATATTATGACCTGGCTTCTGAGGTACAGAGGGGAAGATAAGCGGAAGGCAGAGGCAGGAACAGCAAAGAGGGAAAATGGACTGAGGGGGAAGGGGGAACGTTCTGATGTGTATTTCCTTGTTCAAGAATAGGGACAAAACCACAGTGTGCTGGCTGTTTGTATGTGGTAAACTCACACTACACCAGCTGGGCATTATTCCTTTAATCTCTGCAAGAGATCATAAAAGAAGGTTTGGGGTGGCATGCTGCACCGTGCTGTGTAGTGAGCCACTGCACATGAACAACTTGCGAGGGGGAAGCATCCAAATTTAAAGCACCATTCACATTATAGCTGCAATGTTTAACTGTTCCCTAGAGGGCCGGCATGATAGTGGTTAGGGTGTCAGACTAGGACCCAGAAGAGCCAGGATCAGATCTACACTCTGGCATGTAACTTGCCAGTTGATTCTGGGGCCAGTCCCTTCCTCTCAGCTAGTTGTAAGGATAAAGTGGAAGAGGAGAAAAATGCTACCCTGAGCACCTTAGACCAGAGGTTCCCAAACATTTTCAGTCATGGAGCATTTTCAGGAGAGAAATTCATCACGGAGCACTAATTTTCACCTAGCACCTATATACGAAACCGAATGACAGTAGTATTTTACTTTCCAGTCTCTTCACAGAGCACTAGGAGATGTTTCGCAGAGCACCAAGTGCTCCATGGAGCACAGTTTGGGAACCTCTGGCTTAGAGGAAGGGTGGTATAAAATTGTAAACCATCAAGTAATGGTAATTTTTAGTAAGCTGTGAGAGAACCATCCAAGATGAATGCAACTTCCCTTGTGTCTCATGTGAAAAGCTGCTTATCTGGAGACAAGGTACTATGTTTTAAATACTTCTAAATCCCATAATCTAGACATGAAGGGTACCTCAGCTCATGCTGTTTCCTTGCCAGCCAACATAACTGAGAAAACCTGCACTGTGGCAGTGAAAGTAGGGCTTGCTCCTGACTATAAGTATGACAGATATTCCTTGAAGAAAATGCCTGCCTTATTCCAGCACATTTCCCACAGTCTCAGTGACAAGCTACATATTAGGTTGAAGATCCGTGTAAGGGTTGGAGGGCACATGGTCCTTTAAGAGTGCACCAGTGTCTCTCCTATAGTATCACGATGGGTTAGTCTGTCACTAGCAGTAGAAAAGAGTAGGAGTCCAGTATCACCTTAAAGACTAACAAAATTTCTGGCAGGGTATGAGCTTTCGTGAGCCACAGCTCACTTCTTCAGATACCAAGAAGTGAAGATACTGAAGAAGTGAGCTGTGGCTCACAAAAACTCATATCCTGCCAGAAATTTTGTTAGTCTTTAAGGTGCTACTGGACTCCTACTCTTTTCTTCTCCTATACTGTGTGTGTGTGCGCGCGTGCGCATGCGCACTTGGAGAATTTGTATGCCACCTCTCCAGTCCTGCTTAAGTCAGCTCACAACTAAAACAAAATATATAAACGACTTGGCCATGCTTTCAGAAAACAGTGCCTTTGAGTTGATTAAACAGAGGCTTATTGATATTGAGTTACAAGAACTGAAAAGCCTTACCTCTGGTCGCTACTCCCCAATGCTTTGCAGTTTTTCACCGGGGCCGTGCTTCCCGAATATTTTTCTTGCTTGATTGACCCTCCCTTACGTAGGGCATACATGCTCGTTCGTTTTAATGTTCATCCCTCTAGGGTGCTATACGGGAGATTTGAGAAAATCCCTTATACAGAAAGATTGTGCCCATGTGGGATGAACACAGTTTATACTGTAAACTTTATAATGATCTTCGAGTTACTCTTCTTCAAACTATTTTGCAATTGCTTGAGGGGCAATCAGATTCTGCCAAAGTCTGCAAATTTATTGTAACACGGAATAGGAATACAATTGAATCGGTAGCAAAATTTCTCTATTATGCTACTAGGAGGAGATATGTTTTTGACCACTGACTTGTATGTAATTTATGACGTTATTATGCCAATAAAGGTAAAGACTGACTGTCAACTAAAACAATACAACAAAATCAAGAAATCCGACAATAAATCCAAGTCAATAAAAACAAAATTGTGCCAATAAAAACCAATAAATAAAAACAGCCAAGTCAATTTTAGCAGCCTTGTGTGGTAGGAAGAAGGATATAAAAACTGGAAGAAAAATATAAAAACTGGGGAAAGCTGCTGTCCATCTCTTAAAAAAATTTTTTTTTTAAAAAAAGAACTGTGGATCATCCTCCCAAAGAATAAGGCCACAGTGAGAACACAAGTTATTTTGTTATCACCCAGCCGGGCACAGTGCATACAAGTACAGTACAATGTGGTTTCTCCAAGCCAGCATGGAAGTTCCCTTTCAGTGGAATGAAGATAACCATCTTGCTAAGGGTAAGGAGGGATAATTAGGCTTCACAAAACCCCTCCCCCTGGGGCTGGAGTGTTCAGAAGAGTTTTAAGGGGTGGGCTGCTCTCTTCCAGCTGCCCCCTTTTCAGTTAACCGTAGTAGTCTCTCACACAAAGAAAATGAAGGTGGTGTCGGCTCCACAATCTCTTCCATGAGCATGCTCGTTTTCCTGGAGCTGCTGGAGGCTTCACTAAAGTCATGAGAAGGTGAACCAGCAACGCGTCGAGTAATCTTGAAAAATATTAGGAACGTTTTGTTCTCCCAAGTCAGGGCAGATGTGAATAAGGGCATGTCTTCACCAACAGCAATTTGAGACTCCTCATGATCTTGTTGCGAGGGAGGCTGAAGCAGTGTTTTCCTGCCTGAAGAAGGGATGGCGTGATGTGAGGGTATCGCCCCATGTTGCCTTTGCCCCTGGGGACACACAGATGTGGCTCAGAGCGCCAGAGCGCAGATCAGGAGTAAAGTGAAGTGCGGATTGTGTGCTTGAGATAGGTGGAAGGATCTACCCCATGACTATAGTAACAACAATACCCTTTGAGACTCTGAACAAAAGCTGTACACTGTTGTTTGTTTCTGGAAGGGTGCATCCAGACTCAGATTTATATATAATAATTATTATTTATTAGATTTTTAAC
The DNA here is from genome assembly GCF_029931775.1 of Euleptes europaea. Taxonomy (NCBI): domain Eukaryota; kingdom Metazoa; phylum Chordata; class Lepidosauria; order Squamata; family Sphaerodactylidae; genus Euleptes; species Euleptes europaea. The sequence goes on along the minus strand of NC_079316.1, from coordinate 27,426,889 downwards.
CTGCCTTTCCCCGACCATAATCATACAAGGAGCACTGGTTTTAAATGTGTCTGTGCAGTCCTAGGAGTTTTAAATGAAATAAAACTGTTCAAATATTAAAACGAATCATATAAAAATGAAGGATAAGTCTCCCAAGATGGGATATCCTGGCTGGACAGAGTTGTTGGCAGGATTTCTCAGTCCCTGACCACCAGTATGAATCCCTTAACAAATATAGCACACAATCTCTTGGGCCATATTTATAACGCTTATCCTCAAATGACACATATTGTTTGCTATAGGTCTTTCGTTACATAGAAAATGGATCTAACTTATTTCCCTCTACGGGGCAAATAGCTCTGAGAAAGGGAATAATTGAGGGCAGAAAAAAGGTGAAGGGGAAAGGCTTAATTGCCTTGTCTGCCTTGCCTCACTCGATATGGGACCATCAAAAGCTATTTACTTTGTAGGAAACTGCAGGATGAATGTTCATACATCACCCAACACTGTATATGCTGTGGCTGTCAATGCGTGTGACCCATATTCTGGGATTTCCTTTTAAAGGATTATAAACATAGGCTCCACCCCAACATTTCTTTTTAAATTTACATTCAGATTTCATTTTAAACCAGGCCATCTTTTTACGTGAAGAGGGATGTAATTGGTTTGGGTTTTTTGTGTTGTTTTTTAAAATCAATTAGAAATTTAAAAAAATCATTTGTTGACAATGCATATCAAAGACTCAGTTTCTTCTACTGGTATTTCCTTTCTTACAACTCAGTGACAAACAATTATCAGCGCTAGGGCAGAATTTTTTTAAATTAATTATTCATTTATTTTACAGCATTCAGGGTCTCCCTTTCTCAAAAAGACTCAAGATTTTTAAACTGGCCAAAACAAATAAGTGTTCTAGCTAGAAATACATACCTCTTTGTTAAAATGCCTGCAATGCTTTTCATGCTGTTTGTAAACAACGCAGAGATCTATGGGCCTTCTATGAAATCTGAGCACTTTTTTTTTTGGTTGCTGATAACGATGGAGTGGGATTGCACCATATACTTAACATAGATTTGCCGTATTTTCTTTTAAAGGGCAATAACATTAATTCAAAAATAGTTGTTTTTTTTCCTCTTTGCCATCCTGCCCCTCCGAATATGCAGTTCACTCTTTAGTTCCATATGAGATCCATGAAACTGTGCTGCTCAGCCCCTCTTAATCCTAGATTCTGCCTTTTATACAGGTCGCTTATATGCAGGGGCTATTCTCTATTTTTACTCTAATTCCTTCTGCAAATGCAGAAACATCCTCAGCAGCAATGGTGCCTCCACGTGGGATACCCCTCTTGTACCTGCCATTTCCCCACCTCTACTGGTGGGCTTTGTGCCAGGTTTTTAAAAATCAGTACTAGGAATATTGTAGGTAGTAGGCATATAGGCCAAATTAGGATGCTATAGTGATATATCTACTACCAATTAAAAAATAAAACAGCTAAAGGCCTGCCAGTGGCTGGTGGGGAAATTACAAGCACAAAGGGAAAGGGGAGGCACAAGATGCAAGTGGGGAAGTGTGGAAATCAGCACCTTCCCGTCCACACAGACCCCTAGCCCAATTTCTGCAGTCTTTCTAAAAAGATCATAGCAAACCAGGTTTGGGGAAAGCTGCACTGAAGCTTGGAAAAATGTGGAAGGAGGACAACTGCGCTACAGTATCATGCAGAAGCTCCTCCCACAAATGCTTCTTTTAAACTGCTTTATTACATATTAAATTACAGTACATTTTAATATAGTATCTATCTTGCTTCCAGCTTTCTTGAAGTACACTGGCCTTAAAATTAAATACGAAAGGTGAAGAAGGATACAGGGGTGTGGAGAAAGCTCTACGGAGAATAGTTTCATAGGGGCTCCCTCAAATGTTGAGGTTGTGGGAATGCTGAGCTAAACCTCCACATGGAGGCAACAACAGATTCCCTCTTCTATATCGCTTTGCACCAAGCATAGCTGCGATACTGGCATCGCATGTAGCCTGCCTACCTGCTCTGGAACATAGAGACAGGATGCAGGTTTGTCATCTATTATATGCACACATGATTGATGGCTTCACCTCTTTCTCCTTGTCCTAGCTCTGCCTTCTCTTGACTTGTTAGATCCTGCTTTCCCTGTCTATGGACTCCTTCTTTCTGTTGCAGACAAGATTTTATGACATGGAGTGTAGACAGCAGGGTCCTGATTAATGGATGCTAATAGGCAGTGATCAGTCTTGTAAACTTGGGGTGGGGGAGGAATCTCTCTTTAAAAAAAAAAACAATGTTGGGGCAATTGCCCCAAAAGCAAAACCTTTAAAAATATTTACAATACAATTGTTTAGCTGATAAAAATAATGTGCACTGGTTTTATACTACTGTCCAACGCAGCTGCTACAACGATCGGAGTTGTGTCTGTGCTAAGCATCACTGATTAATCAACACATATGTCTGACAAACCAGATATGGCTGCAATTGAGAAATTTGGTCAGTCTAAGGTGAAGAAGACAGAAATGCAAGAGAAGAACCCTCTGCCTTCTAAAGGAACAGGAGACACAAGTGGGTGAAATCGTAATGAAATCGGTCCTTCCAAATTATGCACTGTACATTCCACAAGCACCGCCTTCTTATTTTACTTCTTTTAGCTGTTTTAACTTGGTAAGATGCAAAGAGGCTGGATAAAGCTTAAATTACTGTACTTCCCCTTTCACATCCTCCCCCCAAAAAAGAGGGGGGGGGGAGGAGGAGGAGAACTACTACTGCTGCTACTGCTACTGATGCTGCATGAAGGCGCTGCCCCTTCCATCCGCCTGTCCAGCTTTAGTCCTGGTGCCACCAAAGAGCTTGCATGTTTCCTGAAAGAAGATCCTGGGTGGGACTACAGTAATCGAGTAACACATAAATACATGCAAAGCTGTACCGAGCTGTTAAATGCACATAACCGAGTGCCATTTTTTGGCCCAAATTATTTTAATCATTCGAATGCACAATTTTAAAAATATGCAAATAAAATATTTTAAAACCTGGGAAGAAATTATGTGCATTACATGAGTATATAAGCATGTGCATTTATACCTGCTGGCCCTGCAACAAGTCATATACGCATATAACTCTACAGTTTGCATACGTGATTGAAACAGGGCTTTTTTTTTTTTTTTTTTTTTGCTGTACTCTACATGCACATTGCATACTCAGGTATCCTTAAAGGGCTTGAAGCAGATGTTCAGTTAGGATATTTGAGAGTCCGGCAAGCAGGGGATTGCCATTTGCCAACCTCCAGCTGGGGCCTGGAGATCAGGAATTACAGTTGATTTGTAGAATACGGAGATAAGTTCTCCTGGAGAAAATGGCTCCTTTGGATTCTATGGCATGATGCCCCACTGAGGTCCCTCCCCAATCCCCACCCTCCCCACATTTCACCGTCAAATCTCCAGGAATTTCTATCTCTCCTGATACACCTCCCAGAGAGCTCAACACTCTACAAATAATAATCTACTGGTAGTCTCTGGCCCAAAAAGTATTTGGCTGTCTTTAAGTAGGGCTTTCTCAGCCGTGGCCTGGTGGCTTTACCATAGGGTTGCCAGGTCCCTCTTTGCCACCAGCGGGAGGTGTTTGGGGCGGAGCCTGAGGAGGGCGGGGCTTGGGGAGGGACTTCAGTGTCATAGAGTCCGATTGTCAAAGCAGCCATTTTCTCTAGGTGAACTGACCTCTATCGGCTGGAGATCAGTTGTAATAGCAGGAGATCTCCTGCTAGTACCTGGAGGTTGGCAACCCTACTTTACCAACTCCTTTACCAATGAGACCAGGGCTCTGTGGGACCTTAAAGAATTCCGCAGGGCCTGCAAAATGGAGATTTCCCACTAGGTGTATAGTTGAGGGCAGCAACAGGTTGTCATTAGAGCAGGCCTCCCTTACCCCCCACCTAGGGATGCCAGGTCCCTCTTTGGTGGGAGGTTTTTGGGGTGGAGTCTGAGGAGGGTGGGGTTTGGGGAGGGGAGGGACTTCAGTGCCATAGAGTTCAATCGCCAAAGCAGCCATTTTTCTCCAGGTGACCTGATCTCTATCGGCTGGAGATCAGTTGTATTAGCAGGAGATCTCCTGCTTCTACCTAGCAGTTGGCAACCCTACCCCCACCCCACCGCCTTCTTTTCTCTTTTGTCAAATTACATCTGGGAGTTCTGCCTGCTTCCCAGGCTACTATGGCCCTGTACATTGTCATAAGCACCTCTTGTGTTAACTATTAAGTGACTCAGGAACTAGGATACTTTTTAAAAATGGTTTGAAAGTTATAGTTATGGTTTTATTACATTTATATCATACTGCCTATTGCTGTTATCCACTCAGAGCCTGGTCTCAGCCGGTGGATTGAGGATGGGGTATAAATCGAAACATAAAAAATAAATAAACCAGAAGTTGGCAGCCCTAGCCGGCCGGTGTGATTCCCCCTCCCACTATACGTGGATATTGACTCTGATTTTGAAAGCCGAGCGCTCCAGCTGTGCCGAAAACAGAATCTGCCTCCTGGCTCACCTAAAAACCGCTGCGCTTCTGCCCCTCCCTCACCCGTTCTGGCTCCCATTAGTGGGCCAGAGGGGCTTTTCTCACAGGCCGCTCCCGGGTACCAGAACAATTTCAAGCTCTGGCAGTACTACAAGTGAATATGAGCCATAATCCCGATGAGACAGTTGTGGGTGGAATCTTGCGGCTAACGCTGTGAGAAAAGACGAGGAATTTAATTTATGTTGGGTTCAGGTTAAAGGATGAGAACCTGAGGTGAAAAGGAGGGCCTCAACCACAGGCTCCCCCCCACACACACACACGCACACATTTGCTTCTTCTACTCCTCCACTCCACTCGCCTATCCAGATATCTTTCAGCATGAAAGAGCTCACACCCTTCCCTCAGCGCCTCTGGAGGATGAATAGTAGACACAATAGCATTTCAACCTGCCCCTGGTGGGGGTGGAGTCCAAAAAGAGAGAAGAGGCCCCTGAAGATTCAGGATTGCCCGCTTCTTGTCTCAACTGGCCTGAGAATTAAAAACAAGCACCGACTTTTCTCAGGCTGTGTTGCAAATCTGGGTGACATTTCAGCAAACTGTAGCTGGCCCTTCCCTCTCTGTACTAGTTTCCCCACACACACACACACACACAAAAGCAACCACCATGTGCTTAAATTGAACCAGGGAGCATTTTTCTCCGTGTGAAGCAGCGGTAAGCAGCAGCCTTCCACAGGATGTGAGTCTAGCCGCAGCAAATCTGTACATGTTTTGCAAGAGGAGAAAGATAGGAAGAACGAATATTTACCCGGTGGCATCAATTTCCTGTTTAATGCTCTCCAAAAGGCAGTTGGAAAAAATGCCCCAGAGCGCCGATGAATGTATATAGTATTGACATCCTGTTTGGGTGGAAAAGAAAATCCAGGGACTGTTGGAGAGGAGATGGTTTGGCTTTTTTCAGAATGGCAAATGTGGTGTTGGGGTACTGTGTTCAGTTTAGTTTGAAGAGCAAAGGGGATACATATCTATTTTCACAGAGAGCAAAAAGCTGCTCGGGGAGGGCAGTTTTGATAGGTGGAGGATTGCTTAAGAACATAAGAAAAGCCCTGCTGGATCAGACCAAGGTCCATCAAGTCCAGCAGTCTGTTCACACAGTGGCCAACCAGGGGCCTCTAGGAAGCCCATGAACAAAGATGACTGCAGCAGCATTGTCCTGCCTATGTTCCAAAGCACCTAAAATAATAGGCATGCTCCTCTGATCCTGGAGAGAACACGTATGCATCATGACTAGTATCCTTTTTTACTAGTAGCCATGAATAGCCCTATCCTCCATGAACAGGTCCACTCCCCTCTTAAAGCCTTCAAAGTTGGCAGTCATCATCACATCCTGGGGCAGGGAGTTCCACAATTTAACTATGCTTGGAAAGAGAAGTTCTGATGGGAAAAATCTGTCAGCCAAATCTATCTCACATGGTTGTTGTGAGGATAAATGTAAGTCAGTTGGGTCCTTACTGGAAAGAAAGGTGGGATATAAATAAAATAAGCCAATCAATAACAAATTAAAGTGTAAGAATTGCACCCCCTCATGTGACACTACACCTGCCTGCCTCTTCTTGTTGGGGGTGGGACCACTAGTGAGAAACCTAGTAATGAAGCTCAACATGATGAGAACCAACACCAGCTGCTCTGATTTAACCAGAGCAGTCTCTTGAAAGTAATCTTAGCACCCTGTACGTATGAAATAAATGTATCCAGTACTTTCAGGATAAGGAAATGATGGTTTTTCAAAGATGTATACAGAGAAAGAAACACACAGTGCTTGAACCCTTTGGAAGCATACTCTCTGTACTTCAGACACAGCACACTCCCTGCTTGCAGCTGGCCTGCGTCCTTTTCACATGCATGCTTGTATACTTTACAGTCAGTTGCCACATCCTTTGCTCTGAGATAATCTGGTACATTGAGGAGGGGCACTGAAGAGACCTGACTGTCCACAAACTGAAATCCTGTTTCAAACTAATGGTTGCCTTTGGTGCAGAATACATTTCTGCCCCCTGTGTTTTTTGCCTCTCTTTGAAATCTGTAGGCTGAACCAGATTGGATCCATTTAGAGATAAGTAGCCATTATAGGATACTCCTGGTTGTCACCGAACTGCATGGACCCCACGTGTCTCTTCATTCATCTAGTAAAAGAACAGCATCACAGTTTTCCTAACCCCCATTGCAACACACCAGCTGCCTCTTGCAGGAGGTTAAAAAGTGCTGAATGGGATGACTTTACTTGTTTCTTTTTCAAGCTACTACTTGAAGTATAGGAGAGAAGTGGGTCAGTGTTGGTGGCCAGGAGTCACCCCTGATGTCTAATTATGAGTTTGGAGTTCTTGTATGGAAGGAACACTTAAAATTGATGCCATCAGTGATGTGCTTTACAGAGGACAGAAAGCCTGCCCAAGAAAGCTGTCCTCTGCGTATGTATGGTCAAACAACATCTGAAAGGGGCTGCTATAATAAGAAGAGAGGGTGGTGGAGACAAGGATAGGCGGGTTCATTCTGCTTACATGTGTTTTAGAATAAGATTTAGTAGGGGAGGGGTACTAAGGTGTGTCAAAGGGCCAAACAATACATTACATCATCTCTAGTTTGGTCACAATGATATTTAGTCAAAGTGTGTTTTGCAAGATCACAATGGGTAGCCATGTTAGTCTTTCTGTTGCAGCAGAAAAGAGCAAGAATCCAGGAGCACCTTAAAGACTAACAAAATTTCTGACAGGGTATGAGTTCGCTTCTTCAGATTCAGCTAGAATGTGAGTCCATCTCTCCTTAAGTAGAGAACACAACTGGGAACACAACTCTGAGATGCATCGGGCCTGATTTGGATTGGGGCCATGGTGCACAGGGAGAGGGGAGATCTCTGCCCTGCACTATTTTGCCTATCTGCAGACACCCCAGGAAGGTACAATTTACCCTGTTGGGGGCTGTACATGTAGTATATCAGAACACATAGTACAAATAGCTCCCCCAGGGTGGGAAGGCTTAAATCCCCTCTACTTGCACACCATGGTTCTAATTCAGATCAGCCCCCTTGCACCTAAAAGCGGCATTTCCAGTAGGAATCTGCTAAACAGTGTCTAAGGAAACATCCTCATGGCTGTCCCAGGGACAACATAACATGTACTTCAGGTCAAGGATTTAATAGAAAAGGAGGGTTCTGAAAACAGTTTTTTTTAAAAAAAGCTGCCATTGTGTAGGTGTTTCAAGGAAGGAAGAAAAGAAGGAAGAAGATTAACAAAGCAGGAGACCTTCAGATCGATGAGACTGGTGGAGTTGGAGGAGTGATAGTTAAGGAGGTGGATAAGAAGCCAACTTGAAGGCTAAGGAAGACATCGCAGGGTCAGAACCACAAGATAAAGTGGATTTTCTTGCATCAGCAGTTTGACAGTGGAAGACCAAAGGTGAGGATATAACAGTCATCCAGGTGAAAGATGGCTAGTGAATCAACAAGAGTTTCGTCAAGTGGTTAGCTGGGAAGGGCCACATGTGTACAAGGTTGTAGAGGATGGATTGATTGCCTGAATATGAGAAGCAACCGAAACAAAGAGGAGTCAGAGATAAAGCTAGTGGCCTTAGTGTCCTATTTTGCCCATTGTCACAATACTGGAGATCCAGCTTGGTGTAGTAGTAGATAGAATGTCAGACTAGGATCTGGGAGACCCAGGTCCAAATCCTCACTTTGCCAGGAAAGCTTGCTGGGTGACCTTGGGCTAGGTACATACTCTCAACCTAGCCCACCTTGTGAAGATAAAGTGGAGGAGAAGAAAATGATGTAAGCCACTTTGGGTCTCTGTTGGGGAGAAATGAATAAATAATATAATGAATAATATATCCCCAAATTTTGGTGGTTACTGTGAATGAGTGCTAGAAATGGGATTCCTTAATTTATCAGGAAACGTGTAGTTGTTGGGCTTTGACACAAGCGGGCACACAGAGGATTAAATAATTAATGTTTATGATAGCACTGACACTAATGCAGCTCTTTTGAACATCATCTTCCCATTTCAATTACTCCCACCTTAGGCTACAAGACAGTCTCCTTGGAAGTGCCCCATTTGTTTAGATAGTGCTAATGCATCCGCCCTTGTGACTCTTGTTTCTCCTTTGTGGGGTATTCTTCACGGAGATTTGCTGCTGTTTCGATGCTGATTTGCATCGGAGTCAAATTTTGGTTATTCACTGCAGATCCGTGGTTTCCCCCCCTTAGCAAAATAAGCCGGGTTAAAAGAGAGGCAATCCAAACCACTTTTGAAGCGATCTTTCCTGTGGACACGTGTTTTCTTGCGCGGATGCCCATGAAAAAATGTTTGCTTCGCTCCCCGGGACGTCTCCTTTCTCCTCCCCCAAGAACGGTGATTGGCTGGGGGAGTTTTGCGCTCGGACAAGAATACCGCCCCTTTGGCTGCCTGCCTGCCTGCCTAGAATCCTGGCACTTCTCTCCCTCCGTCCCTGCACGCCTTCCCTGCCCCTCGCCCGGGATGGGTCTTGGAGCTGGGCCCACACCTCCAAGCCCAGGGGGACGTTGGACGGATGGCTCCAGGGGAAGACTGGCGGGGCCACGCCATGTGCTCCTCGCGTGCTGGGGGTGGTGGTGGTGGCAGCTCAGTCTAGGGCAGTGGGGGGGATCTTCAAGAGAAGGGGCTGATGGCCCTTCTGCCCCAAAGGGGAGGGGGCATTTTTGAGAAATCGGATGGGGAAAATGTGCATCCTGAGAGCGGAAAACCCAAGTCAAAACTCCCTCCCATCACTTTTCTGAAAAGGGGCGGCCAGCCTCCTCTTATCTCCCTCCTCTCTCTCGATGCACTGTGGCCGGATCATGGCCACCGCGCAATCCAGGGGCCTTCTTTCCTCTCCCCCCCTCGCCATGCACACTGGCTGGATCGGGGCTGGCACGCAAGCTAGGAGCCCTCCTGTCTCTCACAATGCGATGTGGCCGGATCATGGCCAGCGCGCAATCCAGGGGCCTTTCCTCTCCCCCCCCTCACCATGCACACTGGCTGGATCGGGGCTGGCATGCAAGCTAGGAGCCCTCCTGTCTCTCACGATGCGATGTGGCCGGATCATGGCCAGCGCGCAATCCAGGGGCCTTTTTTCCTCTCCCCCCCTCGCCATGCACACTGGCTGGATCGGGGCTGGCATGCAAGCTAGGAGCCCTCCTGTCTCTCACGATGCAATGTGGCCGGATCATGGCCAGCGCGCAATCCAGGGGCCTTCTTTCCTCTCCCCCCCTCGCCATGCACACTGGCTGGATAGGGGCTGGCATGCAAGCTAGGAGCCCTCCTGTCTTTCACGATGCAATGTGGCTGGATCATGGCCAGCGCGCAATCCAGGGGCCTTCTTTCCTCTCCCCCAACCCCCCATTCCCACTTTCAGCTAAACATTTCTCTGGGCACATGGATTCCCTGCCCCCCCCCCAATCCTGTCTATCATTAAAGGGCAATGGGTTCCACACCTATAGAAAATAGAGGGAAGCTTTGAGGAAAGCGCTGCCTCCCCCCCCCCCCAATTTGGAATCTGACTGTTCCCAAAGCAGAACAGAGCAAGGGTGGAAGAAAAATGGAGGAGACCAGAGGGACTGGTGCTTGTTTTTTGCGCTGGGGCTGGTGAACCGCACGAGGTATTCTGCTGGGCGGAGTTGGGGCGGAGCTGGGGGCAGGCATAAACAATGAGCCTGTTGGAAGGGGAGGGCTCCTGCAAAAGGGACAGACCAAACCGTTGTCAAATACAGCATGCTTTGTTCCCATGAAAAACCAAAACTACAGATAACTGATGGGGATAAATCGCAGCCATGAAAAAAACATTTAAATCGTGTTTTTCTTTAGTCCATGGCAAAACAGAAGCAAAATCTACCGTGAAGAATGCCCGTGACTTTCTATTTCCCTTCATTCAACTCCACTACTACTTTTCACACAGAAACTCACCATGACTTATATATCCAACTAGTGTAGCACTGAGGGAAAGAAAACTGTTTTGTTGATGTCTGGAAAATCCCAAACTCTCCACACCACAAGATGTTTCCACATAAGAAGCAGCCTTACTGGGGAGGAGTAGAAAGTCACCACAGAGAAATGGCTACCATGCTGACCTGGCCTGTTTACTTAGGATTACAGTACAGTGCCTTGTTTATTTTTACCCACAGTGATGAGTAAAAGCATGAATTTAGTGTGTGGGATCAGGGTAGCCTTTCCACAACATTCTGGGTTGTCTAGGCTAATAAATTCTACCAGGTCTCCTCAAAATGCCTTTGTATTTTTGTACATTTTAACTACCGTACTTCCTTGCAGGTATGTGTGTGTGTGTTCCTGCAAGCTACAACAGGCCAGATTGTGCCTCTGATGTTTTTCAGTTCAAGGGTTGGAGACTTATGCAAGTTCTGGCCACAGCGATCCATGTTCTTACCACATCTCGATAAGATGACTGTAACGTACTCTGCTGGGACAGCCTTTGAAGACTGCTTTAAAGTTAGTTCAAAATGCATTAGCAAGATTCCTTACTGTCATTATCATATCTAAGTAGTGCTTAGATTAATTTCCATGCACAATTCAGGTTGATCGTTCTTACATTCGGGACTGCCCTTGAAGAATGTCTGGAAGCTACAGTTAGTACAGAATTCTGCAACCCGAATGCTGACTGGAGTGGGTAATAGGTGGGACCATATCACTCCAATCTTGTTCCACCTACACAGGCCACCAGTGTGCTTCTTTACCCAATTCAAGGTGCTGTTTTTGACCTCTACAGCATACCTTAAGGACTGCCTACTCCCATATGAACCTTTCCAACCACTACAGTAATCATTGGAGGCCCCTGGTTCCGATGCCCCCACTGTCTGAGGCTAGACACATGTTAACTGAAGAAAGGTCATGCCATGAAGCTGTGGAACACTCTCCCCAGGGAGATTTTTCTGTTGTTGTCTTCTGCCAGCCTGTGAAGACTTCTTCATTTTGTTTGGCATTCCCTCACTAACGCTCATTGGCCATCTTCTAGGGTTGCCAATCTCCAGGTAATGGCTGGAGATCTCCTGTTATTACAACTGATCTCCAGCCGATAGAGATCCGTTCACCAGGAGAAAATGGCTACTTTGGCAATTGGACTCTATGGCATTGAACTCCCTCCTCTCCCCAAACCCTGCTCTCCTCAGGTTCCGCCCCCAAAATCTCCAGGTATTCCTCAACCCAGAGCTGGCAACCCTACCATCTTCCCTGTTTGCATGTCTCTGTGTTTATTTGTTTTATTTGTTTTAAACATTTTATGTATATTTATCTGTATTTTAAATGCTAATTTAATGTTTTGATTGTTTGCTGCCATAGGGACCCTAAGTTGGGTGGAAATACAATGGCATACAAACGCTTTCAGTAAATAAATACATAATTGCAATGCCATCCTAAGCAAAGTTATGACCTTCTAAAACTGCTGGAGTCAATGGGCTTGGAAAGATGTGACAGTTTAAGGTAGCACCCTTAAAGCCTTGAACGTTGTGGGACCAGGGTACCTGCCTATCCATCAGTTAAGATCATCCTCATAAGCTCTGCTCCATGTACCTTTGGAAGTGCTGCTGGAGGCTGTTGTGGCATCTCTTTTTAAAAAAAATAATTTTTATTATTTTTTTAAATCCATTATACATATACATTTCTAAAAAGACACACATTCTATTGTTATTGAAAGTATATCCAATATAAAAAGAAAAAGGGAAAAAAAGAAAAAAAAGAAAGACTTCCCCTACATCTTCCTCCATCTATAATAAACCTAGATACTCTTTAATATAGGTAATTCTAATCCTAATATTTTTAATTTTATTCTTTAAACTAAATCACATGCAATTTTAAAGATAAAACATTGAATATATTCATTAAAATTTTTAATTAATACTCACACAGAATTTTTTAAATAAATCTCATTAATAGTAGATAGATTAGAATAATAGGTAACATTTAATACCTCCTTTAAAAGTCAATTTTTCTGTAAACCCTCCATGTCTCCCAATCACCCATAATTGCAAATCATCTTTCTAAAATATTAATATAAGACATTATTCCATTTTCCCCACAACTAAACCTTTTGACCAGATCCCTTTTTTTTGTTCCAGAAAAACTAAACTCTTTTAACCAGTCCCTTTGTCCGGAATTTCCAGCGCCTTCCACTTTTTCTTTAACAGCAAACATCGAGGAGCATCCTTGGAAATTGTTCGTAAAGTTCCCTCTGCAGACATTGGGTCCTCATAGTGAATCTGCATCGCAATTTCTTCCATCCCAAAGTCGCAGAAAGAAATCCCAGTGATTCCAGCCTTTTCACCCTTCAAGTCCTCCAAGCTGACATTGAAAAGTTCTACAGGCAGATTATAAAGACTAAAATCAAAGTCTCTCACATTTAGATCCATTGTAGCCAGATAATCCTTTGCCACTTCTTCTTGAAGGTATGCAGCTTCTGGTTGTTGATCATGGCTTTCCAGTTCCTTTATAGGATTTTCCTGTTCTTCAGCCGTCTTCTCAGTTGGAAAATCCACTGCTCCCGCATCTGGCTTCATTGTAGTAGCTTGGTTCTTTACGTCTTTAAGTTCGTCTAAGATAACATCCAATTTTTGTTTGATAGATTGATATTGAAAGTTTATCACAGCAATTAGATGATCAAGCTGATTAATCACACGTTCCATGGTTGCTGCTTTTGGAGAATTATATTAAGACTCAGTTGGTAAAGTCCAGACAAATACACCGAAAAAGAAAAAGAAAATTTGTAGATAATTTGGCAGGATTCTTGTATTGTGGGTAGTACTTTAGAATTAAAATACCATCGAGTTGGAAGCACTCTAGCACGGAGATGTTGCAGGAAACATAGTGTGCACTGGGAATTTCAAAGTCGCGGACCTTCCGTTACCTCCTCTTGATATCCAGGAACTTGGGAGATATTTGCCAGTTGCACAACGGAGACACACTTCCGGCCCTACGATCGATGATGCTATGATGGTAGTAAACCCCTTAGAGAACAACAAGTTGACTGTCTTACGGTTCTCCAAGACAGGTCGCTCCCAGGGAAAACGTGGCTGGAGGACCTACTTAAGTCGGAAAGACGTCATCTCTAGGGTGGGGGGTGTCTCATCCTCCCTCCCCTTTCTGTGTCGCAATATCTAATTGGTAGTTATAGCGTCTTTCAAAAGATCCTGTTTGTTATGTCTACCCACCAATCAAATTGATAAGGTTCCTGCCGGTTTATCAGATATTTTCTTGTTTTCAAAGAGTCATTTATACATTAGGTGGGGAGACGTGGGTTTAATAGTTGTTTTTAACAATCCTCCAAAGCTTCCAAATCCAGGTAAAACGAAAGAGATCTTGTAACTTACTCAGATTTTAGAAGAGTAGGTATTCTTGCTTCCATATAGTTGCTTAGATGGTAATAGACAGAGGAGATCTGAGCCTATTTCAAGAAAACGTTTGCAGCAATGTATTTCCCTTATGCCGGCGGGACCGCGCCCAATGTTCCCGAGAGACTTCTTCCTCTCTGAAAAAAGGGGGTCAAACCGCTCTTCATGGCTGCAGGGGTGGTCCTGCTTCCCAGTCCACTATTTAGGAACCTGGGGGGGGGGGTGCTGGGTGCACCCCAAATTCGAATTTCTTGGGTCCCCCGGGAGCTCCCGAGGAACGTGGCGCTCAGATCAGCGTCTCTACCGGAAGTCCTGTTGTGGCATCTCTTGTTGGAACTTCCCTCCCTGAGTTTCTATGGCCAGTTCTGATTTCCCCAGGCATTAGTAAACGGTTAATGTTGTTTTGGATTCACACTGCTTCCCCTCACTTCTGGGTCTGTCTGTTTCTTTGTTTTTAAAGTTATTTTAGCTTTTTAAAAACACTAGGCTGTTGATTTGTGTGTGTGTGTGTGAGGGTTGCCAGGTCCCTCTTCACTACCAGTGGAAGGTTTTTTTGGGGGGAGCCTGAGGAGGGGAGGGTTTGGAGAGAGGAGGGACTTCGATGCCATAGAATCCAATTGCCAAAGCAGCCATTTTCTCCAGGTGAACTGCTGGAGAGCAGTTGTAATAGCAGGAGATCTCCAGCCACCACCTGGAGGTTGGCAACCTTATTGTGTGTAAAATGCTGTCAAGTCACAGCCAACTTATGGTGACCCCATAGGGTTTTCAAGTGATTAAGCAGAGGTGGTTTGCCATTGCCTTCCTCTGCAAAGTCTTCCTTGGTACTTGTAGGTTATCCGGGCTGTGTGACCGTGGTCTTGCTATTTTCTTTCCTGATGTTTCGCCGGCAGCTGTGGCAGGCATTCTCAGAGGAGTAACACTGAAGGACACACAGCCCGGATAACCTACAAGAACCAATGAACTCTGACCGTGAAAGCCTTCGACAATATCTTCCTTGGTAGTCTCCAATCCAAATACTGACTCTTCTTAACTTCCGAGATCTGACGAGATGGGGCTGTACTATACCATTTCACATCATTGATTTGTGGCTTGGTTTGTTGTTTCACCTTTGTGGAATAATTGTTGTTCTATGCTGTGGGTCTTTTGTTAATTTCACGCTAGTGGCACTATCTTTTTGTTTTGTTTGCTTTTCAATCTATTATTTTGCCATCGGTGTAAGCCACCTTGTGAGTTTTTTAAATGAAAGTATGACTAAAAGTGTTTTAAATGAAATAGATAATGCCTGAGAGGAATTTGTGCACTCAACCTGAACTTAACAGCTCCATTCTGCTCATGGTTCAGTGTGAATGAAAATAGAAATAAGGCCCAGTGATGGGCTGTAGAGACTATTATAGTTGCCATGAGGTGATCTGTGGACCAATCATGGCTTAGCCATTTGTTGAGGGCATGATTCTGGAACAAGCTGAGGCCCTTAGCCTCAGTTCCCCATAAATAATAGAAACGGAGTAGCAATCTGTATCACATAGATGGTGTCACGGCATGCATGAAATTTGATTACGAAATTCACCATGTGGAGAATTTCCGCGACTGTTTGTTTAAACAAGCAAATATCTGTGAGATAAACAAATGGGCGAGTGGTGGTGAAATTTCAGAAGCAGAGGGAAACAGGAGTTGACTACAGTGTGTAGGGCAGGAAGCAGAGCACGGTGACCTGAGGAGCTTCTGCCGACTTATTTGGATCTCTGATTAAAAGGGAGGGTTTTACATTCCATTATCTGCCACCTTCCTTTTCTAGGATGAGTTTGGCTGCTGCGGCTGCAGATTCTCCCCAGCCCTTTTACAATTTTGGCCTTAAATAATCCTGCAGTAGGCCTGACACACAGAGGCTACATCCACAAATCATTGGATAGTAGGGTTGCCAGCTACGGGTTGGAAATATCTGGAGATTTTGGGGGTGGACCCTGAGGAGGGCGGGGTTTGGGGAGGGGAGGGACTTCAATGGGGTATGAAGCCATAGAGTCCACCTTCCAAAGCAGCCATTTTCTCCAGGTGAACTGTTCTCTGTCGCTTGGAGAACAGTTGTAATAGCAGGAGATCTCCAGCCACCACCTAGGCTTCAATACAAATTTAGCCTGTTGTCACGTAGGTGGTGAACAATAAACAACAGAAAGGCAAAACCACAAATAGTATGCAAAAAGTGAACATTGTTATCAAAATATCAAAAAGTGTGTCAACTTCAAAGTGCAGGAGTATATAACAATATACAGCTTATATGCAAAATACAAAGATGTCCAAGATAAATAGTCCTTTTAGATCATAACATGAATCTTGTAAGGGTGCCATGCGTTCTTGGACATATAGTGCTGTTTTTGGGTTCCCTTGACCTGTATCAAGAGTGTAAGCAAACAGGGATCCGGTAATCTTCCTGTTTCAATGGTTAATCTTCCACAGACCAGGACATGGACCACTCAGTGGCTGGCTCACATGTCAGAATGAGAGAAAGGCTGGCAAATATATTTTGCTATTGTGCTATAGAAATCATCTGCATCTGCTTTATCTTGTCAGGACAAGACAATATAGTTGGGACCTCCACAATGCAAGTAAATGGTGGCTTAATTTTTCCAATGGTGGCTTAATTTTTCCAGGCACGCTTCAGCATCTTACAGTTGCAGAACACTAGAGTGCCCAGTAAAACGTAATATCCAACAATGTGTGATTGTAGCCTGGCTTTGCTCTTGCTTCTGTGTGGGATTATCAGCCTCACGGTGGGGCTTGGAGTTCCCCCAGAATTAACTGGCTGTATAGTATACCATACAGATTAGGAGACAGACTGTCACCTGTAAAGACACTAAAGGCCAGAGGCTGGTTGGGGATTGAGAGGGGGATGGAACAGTTGTTGGCTGGACTCCTCCTGTGGGTCTTCATAGCTGATTTTTCTCCTTAACACTGAGAAACCTGAAAAAGATTTTAAGACATTCTGTAGGTTGTGTGGAACATGATTGGACAGCAGCCAATTAATTATACTAACACAAACATTTAAGATTACAGGGTTAATATGACACACAGTTCAAGTCAGGAGCGAGGAAAAAGGAAGATGATATGAGGCATAACATTTAAAATTTTAATTTTGGTGGGAGGAGGTGATCTCGCGGGAAGGAAAAGTTGGAGGAGCTGACCTTTGATGTGGATATGATATCACATGATGTGATATCACATCCCCACTGAGCTCCCTCACCTTCCCAGGAATTTCCCAAGTCAGATTTTGCAGCCCTACTGCTGTAGAACCTAGGGTTGCCAGGTCCCTCTTCGCAACTGGCAAAAGGTTTTTGGGGCAGAGCCTGAGGAGGGCGGGGTTTGGGGATCGGAGGGGGACTTCAATTGCCAAAGAGGCCATTTTCTCCAGGTGAACTGATCTCTATCGGCTGGAGATCAGTTGTAGTAGCAGGAGATCGCCAGCTAGTACCTGGAGGATGGCAACCCTACTATTGATTAGGTTTAGGTTGCCAAACTCCAGGTGGTGATCTCCTGGAATTAAAACTGATCTCCAGACTATAGAGATCATTTTCCCTGAAGAAAATGGGTGCTTTGGAGGGTGGAATCTGTGGCTTTATACCCTGCTGAAGTCCCTATCTTCCCCTAGCCCCACCTCCCCAAGCTTCCTCCAGATCTCCAGGGACTTCCTAACCCAGAGCTGGCAACCCTATTTACAAGGCTTGGGTTCCTTGCATAGCTTCTCGACTCTTTCCATGATCAGCAGAAGCAATAAATTATGCGTTGTGTCACTTACTGGAGGATGAAAACTCATCAGGCCCAAACCTGACACTATATGAAGATATATATGCAAATCTGCTTCATTTTCATATTTTGTACAGGGTGTACAATCAAGGTAGCCTTGGTGCAGGATTTTCTCTCTCTATTTTGTTAATATTGCAAGAACTGATAAGGAAACATTGCTGCATGATGTGACTTACATATATTAACTGAGCATTTACAAAGCACATCCTTTCTTAGGAAATGCACATGTTTTTGCATCTGTATGAACTTGCTTGTCTCTGCTCCTGAGCTTAGTTTGATAATGTATATCATTTGCCCAACCTTGGGGTTTTTATTATGGGCAAATTTGATACAACCAAAGCATATGCTGAACCTTCAGTTGGTTTATAATTAACTACATCACATAGTTTAGATTTTAGGTGGCAATTCTAAAGAAACTATAGAGCTGGCTGGTTTCCAAAAGTTACTGACTTTTTGCTGTTTCACGGAAAGCAAGCAAAAGAGAAAACATGCTCATTCTACAAACAGGAAGTACAGCTGCGCTGGTCCCTTCCCCCTATGTGCAGTCAGACCTCTCTTGGTTGTGCATGGATGAATTATATGTCATTCTGAAAGCCACACATGCCAACAGAAGAAGAGTACATTTCCTAACCTAAAATGGAAATGCATCTTTCTCATCTGGATTTATTAATTAAAGATTCCTCTTGTTCCACAGGAAATATAAGTTAACCAATGTCATGTTTGTTTCTCTTCACAAGTTGCTGCACAGATGCGGGGCTCCATCGAACTAAAGCAAAGTCCTTTTAAATCCTGCTGATTTCAGTAGGCAAGCTGAGCATGAACTGAAATCTTTTCCGCTAAGAAAATCAATGGGATTTTAAAAGGGCTTTGCTTAGATTGGGCCTTTGATTAACGCACAGTGGTTTTCTTTCTCTTAAATGAATTAAAAATATTGCAGTTCTAAGAGTCTTTCTGCTATGCAGTTTGTACCTTGCCTTCCAACTGCACAGTCTAATTAGCGGGTCCAAGTTCTTCCTGGATTGGCTGGCGTGGCATGTCAACATTGATGCTTCGCCCACAGCCACCATGTACTTCCTCCTCTGAGCTAGTTGTAAGGAGGCTTCCTTTGATCTGGCTCAAAGAAGAAAGCCCTGGGAGCCCCACAAGTCATGCTTGGAAATAGCAGTACGTAGGGTTAAAAGACACCCCCCCAAAATGTGAGGGGATCCCCCTGTCCATGTAGGGGGACATCCCTGCGTGGAAGAAGTCTTTGCTGTGATGTCCAAATTGAGGTGCATCAACAAACTGGAGTGTGTTTCATGCACACAAACCAGGATTCTAAACCAATCAAATATGAGAAGTCTTCAAATTCCATACATAAGGCACACAAGAGAAAGAAGCCCAACAACAAACCAGACTCATTTTTCTCTCACAAAAGAAACACAATTTATCTGTGACAGCTGAAAACAGCCCGTGGTTCATGGTGGCATGGTTGGATGCTATATGAATAAGCCTGATGCTCACACACTGCCTTCTCCTTCCTCCTATTCACGTACAGCAATTCCATAAATTACATCCGGGGTAGTACAAATCATGATAGTTTGCCCATTCATTCCAGACTGTCAAACTATGTTTTTCAAAAACTATGTTTTTGAAAAAACATAACCTACAAACAGTGTTTAAACCCACCAAGAAAATACAACAGATGCTACGATCAGCAAAAGACAAAAGAGACCCCCTCACCTCTGCAGGAGTATATCGTATACCTTGCAGTTGTGGACAAGTTTACATCGGGACCACACAACGCAGCATACAAACAAGGATAAAAGAACATGAAAGATACTGCAGACTTGGCCAACCTGAGAAATCAGCAGTGGCTGAACATGGACTGACACAAACAGGACACAGGGTCTTATTCCAAGACACTGAAATACTGGACAATTCTACCAACTATTTTGTCAGATTGCACAGAGAAGCCATTGAAATTCATAAACATCAGCACAACTTTAACAGAAAAGAAGAGAGTTTAAGAATGAATTAGACTTGGCTTCCTGTCCTGAAAACCTCCAGACTAACAAAGACTACAGTCCACAATAGCCATGCGGATTAGCTTTGGATTTCACACATTAACAGATCACTTCAGGATACAATAGTTCCATATTAACATACCACACCCTCATTAGCACATTATCTTGATACTTACAGGACAATGATTAGCACATTACCTTTGATACTTTTTGCAGGACAATGATTCAGCTCAAACCCAACCCCTTTCTGACTATATATTACTCTTCCTACACACTTGACACTGAGAGACACTGTCCTTCAGTGTTACTCCTCTGAAGATGCCTGCCACAGCTGCTGGCGAAACGTCAGGAAAGAAAATACCAAGACCACGGTCACACAGCCCGGATAACCTACAAGAACCAATGTCAAACTATGGCTTGCCCTCTGAACTGGGACTGCAAATTAGCTTAGAATGATGGTTTGCAAGCCCCAGAATTGTCCATGTAGCCCTTTCAGCATTATGCATGAACTAACCCATAGTGGTTTTACAAAACTGAGACTGTGTTGAAATGTTGACAGAAACTGGAAACATCTATAGACACCTGTTTAAAAAACTTACTGGAAATGACACGGAAGAGACCACTATAGTGTGAAAATGATGACTGAAAATAGTTTCCTGCCATGCGCCCTTCAACCAGAGCTGAAGTTCTTTTACCATAAACTGAGGCCCAGTTGATGTAATTTCATTAACATTGGGAATTTAGTAGGGAGTGGGGGGAAGCTACCTGGACATATTTTTGAGGTTTGGTGGAGGGGCTGGTTGCATTTCCCCTTCCTCAGGCTATTTCCCCTTCCTCAGCTGTGCATAGGGTTGTCAGGTCCCTCTTTGCCACTGGTGGGCAGTTTTTAGGGCAGAGCCTGAGGAGGGAGGGGTTTGGGGAGGGGAGGGACTTCAATGCCATAGAGTCCAATTGCCAAAGCAGCCATTTTCTCCAAGTGAACTGATCTCTATCCGCTGGAGATCAGTTGTAATAGCAGGAGATCTCCAGCTACTACCTGGAGGTTGGCAACCCTACAATTACTCCAAAGACCTGCTGGTAGCCAAGAACAAGCTCAGCCAAGCCCCCTGTGCTAGGGATGCCAGCCTCCTGGTAGGACCTGGAGATCTCCTGGAATTACAGCTCATCTCCAGATTACAGAGATCAGCTCCCCTGGAGAAAATTGATGCTTTGGAGGGTGGACTCTGGCATTGCACCCCTCTGAGGTCTCTGTCCTTCCCATGTTCCACCCCCAAATCTCCAGGGGTTTCCCAAGCTGGATTTGACAACCCTAGTAACCCCCCATCCCCTGCCAGTAGCTAGAGGGGACTTGGCAACCCTACCGTGTGCTCAGCTTGAATTTGGCCAGTAGCAGTGTGGGAAGAGGCAACAAGAGAGCCTGCCTCCATCCCTATGGCCTCCTCTGGCTGGATCCAAGCCAAACGGCCCCTGTAGCTCTTTCAGTGACGCAGGGACTCCTCTGCTCCTCTTGCTCCCAGACCATTTTCATGTTCTGGTCTATGCCTGCTTGTACTGAATGTTGGTGCCTGGAATGTAAGAAGAGATCAGATCACTAGGGTATATAAATTCTGCCCTGTTAACCACCTTAACAAAACGCCCACTGACAGAAAATGAAGGAGGCCTATGTATAAGTAGGGCAAGTCTTGACCCTTATAAATCCACTTAATTCTTCCCTTTATCACACATAAAAGCTCTTTGAGCAATGCATTATCTGAGAGACTATAATAGATTTATGTTATTCAGAATCTTCTGCTCTATTAAGCAGCTTCCCTCCCCCTCCATGGATCTTTCTTTCTTTCTTTCTTTCTTTCTTTCTTTCTTTCTTTCTTTCTTTCTTTCTTTCTTTCTTTCTTTCTTTTTCTTTCTTTCTTTCTTTCTTTCTTTCTTTCTTTCTTTCTCTCTTGATCAATTTTACAGGATGTCTCTGGGGTTTTTTGGCTTGTTCCGTGAAGCATTTTTTCATTCTTAAATTTACTGCTGTACATTCCGATGCATCCTTGTGATAATATGACCATTAAAATATTTTGTGGTTAGATTATGCACCCTACAACGTACCCATTTATCAAGTAAATCTTTATTATCATTAAAAGATATTTTCAGGTGTCACATAAATCAGTGATGTATTCATCCAACTTAGAAAGCCCTTGGGATGGAGTTAACAGTATGCACATGCCCCTTGCTCAAAGTTAAAGCACTTGCATTTCTATCCAATACTGCACTGAAGACCTTTGATCTTCCATAACAGTTGCACTACAAATAGTTGATTAATTAAAAAATTACCAGTCTTTATTTTCAGTAATTTAGTAGCACCCCCCCACACACAAATACCCCTTCTGAGCACATCAAAAGGGGAGGAGATCTGAACAATGACCAATTTTGACTTTATTTGCAAGGTATATAAACTTCCATAGGTTCAGCTGTTTTTCTTACAATATGAAATGTATATTCATAAGTAAAGAATAAATGCCAAGGTCCCTCTGCGAGAAAAGGCTATGTTCCTGTGCTGCTGGACAAGTAGAAACTGTGGCTCATGTATTGCTAAGCTGTGAGCTTGGCTCACCCTTACGGGAACAGATCATTGAACCCCCTCTTGAAAGATTGCCCTGGTTGCACTGATAAGGAGCTAGTCAGGTTTCTTTTAAATGACAACTATCCTCAGGTTACTGCAGGGGTTGCTAGCTTCTTGGGACTTATTTTTTAAAAAAATATACCTCGTAAATGATCTAAGGAAGAGACTTGTTCCAAATTTTAAAACCTCCTTTTAACCTCAATATGTATTTATTTATTTATTATGCCAATAAAGGTCTGATTTAATTTGATTTGAAGTAAAGAATAAGATCCTTTGCAATCAGTTGAATGTTTTCCCACAGTTGAACATGACTTTGTCCTGGGAACTTGTTCAAAGCATGTGCCCTACCATGGAGCCATGGCCCTATGGATTAAAGGGACTGAATGACATGTCTGTGGAAGGAATACCAAATGACAGAAGGAAATAAGACCTGGGCAGGGGTCACAGCTCCATAGTAGAGCATTGGCTTTGCACACAGACGGTCCCAGGTTCTGTCTCTAGCATCTCCAGTTAAAAGGATCAGCAGGTGAGGTGAAAGGCCTCTGTCTGGTACTCTGGACAACTGCCGCCAGTCAGACTAAACAATACTAACCTTGATAGACCAATGGTCTGACTCTGTAGAAGGCAGCTTTAGATGTGTTCACCCTGTTAGAAAACAGGTTACCATGTCTACAGACCAAAGAGGGGGCACATGCTGGCAGGGGCCAGTGATAGAGCGCCCTGCACACGTAGAGAACATATACATGACTGTAGATTCAATCTGTGACCTTTCCAGTTAAAGGATGGGGAACACCTGTGTCTCAGATCTTAGAGAGTCAATGGCCTTTTTGTGCTTGGCTGTTTCCCTCACAGTCACCCCTCCGACAACTTCAGGTCTTTGTGTGGATTAGGTCTGTGTATCAATTATGCATGCAGTTTCCGACCATCAGAAGCCACCTGACTCTCCCCCTGTGTTTCCCCGCATTTCGCCCACGTTTTCAGAGACAGGTTTTGTCTCAAATTTGAAGGCGACCTCTGATGGTCGGAAACGGCATGCATAATCAAAACAAAGATCCGAAGTCATTGGAGGGGTGACCATGAGGGAAACAGACAAGCATAAAAGGTCAACGCTAATACCAAGCAGGGTGAATAGT
Organism: Euleptes europaea; assembly: GCF_029931775.1. Lineage (NCBI taxonomy): Eukaryota > Metazoa > Chordata > Lepidosauria > Squamata > Sphaerodactylidae > Euleptes > Euleptes europaea. The sequence continues at coordinate 27,403,449 of NC_079316.1, read as the reverse complement.
TTGAGGACCTAACCAGATGGAACATTTTCCACATGTGCACCTGGTGTGCCTCGGCTTCCTTACGAGAGCTACACAGAGACTCATCCCCATGTGGAAGCAGCCCTGGTTAGACCCCTTTCAGAGGTCAACATCCACAATCCATCTAAACTCCAGGAAATGGCACTGCCTTGCCTAACAGAGCACCTTCCAACTCAAATTGATGCAACTGTGCTCAGCCTGCTTTTCTTTGTGAGCTGCTGGGACTCCAGCCTGATTCTCCCTCATCCCTAGCACAGGCCCAGGGGACAACCAAGGAAGGAAGAGCTCCCTGGCGCTTTGCGGCCTCTCCACACCCTGTGGTCTGGTCATGGCTCGGAAGGCAACAATGGCCTTTCTGGGGTTAGCCTCTATTGCGAAAGGGAAAGGTGTGAACCTGCTGTGGAAGAGGCCTGCCAGAGAATTCTCCCTTCCTTGGGCATCTCCTGAGCCCCAGCAGCTTATGGAAGCAAGCAAGCTGAATGCTTTGGCCAAGGTGGTGGGGTTCTAGTGGTAGCAATTTGAGCCAGAAAGGATGCCCTCCAAAGCACTGCAACACAATTTTTGTCAGAGCTTAGATGAATGATGGATCTGGACCCTTGAAGAGGTCTGCTCTCAGATGTAAGTGTACACATGGAAAATACCATGTCTTGTTAAGCCTTGACTTAGTATAAGGAAGATCCTTTACAGGAAGGAATTCACATTTCCCTTGCTAACAATGAGAACCCTTGTGTGGGCATAACAAAGTATAATTAAATGCACCCCAAAATAGAGGTGAAGGAGTCCCCCCACCCAGTCATATCCCCTTCTGCTTGTTATTCTTTTTACAGACTTGTCATTCAGTCCCATTACCAACGCGAATTGAATAAGGGTGTGTGGGTTGGCATAATTTCCGGAGCCATGTGCCAATCTCTTAAACTTGTCAATGAACATGAGCGATTCGAAGAGACAAGCAGCCAATGGGGGGGGGGGGGATGAACGCGGCAGCCGACTTCCCACACATCTTGCACCTTTCCTTGGAGCTGTTTTCCTGATATAGATCAGCTCTTCTGCTTTCCTGGGATGAAAATTATAGCCACCTACACGATGCCAGCCCACAGTGATTTACTGCCATAATGTCGCATTCACCATTTGTCACCTTTGAATTTCAGCCCAGACAGCTAATTCAACTGTCTCCTGTTATAAAACACAGGAATATTTTAAGGCGGGGGAGGGGACATCCAGCATGTCTTCTAAATTTAAAACCCTGAATCTTCGCATTCTGCCAGTAATAACTCTGTACTGATACTTTTTTGAAAAATATTCTTTGTAGTTTGGTGGTGTGTTTTTGTTAGTCTTTTCAACTTAATTTTAGAATAAACTTTTTATGCATTAGCAGCTGTGTATCTGGTCAAATTAGAGGACGGGTATTTGGTAGAAGAATTTAGAAGAAGAAGAGTTGGTTTTTATATGCCGACTTTCTCTACCTTTTAAGGAGAATCAAATTGGCTTACAATCTCCTTCTCTTCCCCTCCCCACAACAGGCACCTTGTGAGGTAGGTGGGGCTGAGAGCGTTTCGAGAGAACGGTGATTAGCCCAAGATCACCCAGCTGGCTTCATGTGGAGGAGTGGGGAATCAAACCCGGTTCTCCAGATTAAAGTCTGCTGCTCTTAACCGCTACACCATGCTGGCTCTCAGCTTAATGAAAAGATAACTCAACTAAAGACTTGGTTAATTAATCTGTGGGGACCAACTGTAATAATAGAAGGCAAGCTCTGAAAACGAGTTAAAACAGATTTGTTTACTTTTGGCAGCTATAGTGGCTCTCGGAAGCTATTTGAAAAAGGAGGAGAAAAGGGAAGATAAAGGCCTTGGCTTTCCTTTTCATTTGTTTATTTAGAAAATGTATATGGCGCCTCTCCAGAGATCTGCTGGAGGTGGTTTTACAGTGTCGTATATTACAAAGTTCATATGTCCCTCGCATAGCCTGTTGAGTAATAATGACACTCAAAATAATGACACTCAGAGAATTACTTTTGCTTTTCAACACACACATTTATTTGGAAGAATTAGCGATATAATAAAAAAACACTGACATTTATTAAAGGGAATACCCGGATGTAAAAATCTACCGCAATTTGGATATAGACGAACAACATCTATTAAGGATAAATTGGTACATGCCGATATTGTGAATACTCTGGAAAATAGTGATAGATGTAGAGGGCATTACAAATGCCATGGATGTTTAGCCTGTCAACTTAGCTTGGAGGTCAAAGAATTTAAACAGACGGATACACACTTTACATTCACACTTTAAAAATTTACAAATTGTAAAACTAAAAACTCTGTTTATTGCCTTAGATGCCCCTGCAGATTATTGTACATTGGGTCTAGCATTAGACCAGTTAAAAATAGAATTTTAGAACATAGGGCGCACATACGCGCACAAATTTCTAGCGCTCCGGTTGTGGATCACTTCCTGGAAGCCTGCCATTCAGAGAATGATCTCTGTTTTTTTGTCATATGGAACTTGAAGGGCAAACGGTTCGATAGAAGGGACACAGAAAGAATCTTAAGGCAGAAAGAGACATTCTTCATACATCTCTTTGACACAATAAAACCTAAGGGCATGAACTTAGATAATGATTTTTCGTGTTATATATAAACTGAAGGGTATATGGTAGCCATGTGGATAGGCTCTCGTAGTAGGCAGTATACGGTAACTCTGAGCTATGTGTGTTGAGCTCCTTGCCAACACCTGTTTTAAATATAGCATACAGTAAGGTAACCTAGGACTCTGCTACACTTTGGAGTATCCTTTGGGGAACCGTGAACTGAGTGAAAGATTTGACAATTGAGTTTACCTTTGGAAACGGAATTTTGTAAGTATAGTTGCTGACTATTGCATGTTAGGAATTCTTTCTTGGTATTTATGTTAGAAACAACAATATATGTGACATTTAATATAGGATTGGGGCTGAAGAAAAGACTTGAAATGGCCATCCCCCAATTTCTCCCAAAAAGCGACTCTTTTGGGATCATTGTACCTCTTATAGGACTCAATGAAGAAAAAAGAAATATATACCTAGAACAAATTACTATGTTGCATAGAGACTGCACTAAAAATTTATACTGTATATATTGTATATATCTTCAAGGGTTTTTCACTCTGTTCTGTCATTGTCATTTGTGTGTAAGCACTAATAAGATTTTTTGCAACCTCCAGGTACTAGCTGGAGATCTTGTTACAGGCTTTGACATATTGGAGCACATGAACATGGTATTAATGTTGTACATATGCAGAATTATTCAGAATATAACACAACTACACATACAAACTGCAAAAGATATATAAAGAGGTTTATTTTCCTTTTAAAAGGGAGAGGAATATTCTTTACAAGAGACTTCTATTACTCTATCAGAGGCGTCAGTAATTTTCCAGCAACATTCTTTTCTATTATTACCAAAGACTTTCCCAGATGAGAAACAGTTTCTCGTGTCCTATATAGTTATTGAAAAGCAGAAACTGAATGTCAGATTCCAATAACTTCACATGCAGATATGCTTTCTATCTACTCATGTGATACTGATAATGTTGTAATGTAAACTATAATTTATTTTATGATTAAAACATGAATGCTAGATCCTAAAACTTAATGAATGGGTTCAAATGAAATGTATTTTTCTGTAGATGAGAATGATACTAAAATTGAATACATAGAATGATGATAAAGCTTTAAACTGATTGTTTATAGTTAGTATAATAGTCTCCTGAAAGAGGAAATCCAAATAAGGTAATGGAATAGGAGGCTACTGAGCATGTGCAGTAAAACCGTTTCTTGATTACATTGAGAAACGGTTTCACATACCTTGAGAAATGGTTTCACATCCATAAGGTGACTGAAACAGTATAAATACAGGCACAGAAAGGCCAGTACTTCAGACCTCTCTCAGAGGGTCTCAAGAAGAGGCTGTTGGTATGTATGGCTTTACAAATATATTATTCTAGAGTGTGAATTAGCTACTTTGAACTAAATTAGACTTATTTGACTGTTATATTTTAAGCGTTGGATTTTAAAACTGAATAGTATGTAGAACTTGCTTGCTTTACAGTATACATTGTAACCATACATTGTTACTGAACATTAAGACTTTGTAACTTGCATATACATATATTTACTGGAAGTACATCAATAAAAAGACTTGCTTTTTTAAGTGAGTAGAGTAGTTGAGTCCTGCTTAGTAGGTGACTAGCTGAATAAGATAACATACCACTTCTCAGGAAGGGGTCAATTCTAAGAGCTTAGTCACTCGAAAGGCACTGACCCGCATCAATCTCCTGCTATTACAACTAATCTCCAGCCGATAGAGATCAGTTCACCTGGAGAAAAGGGTCGCTTTGGCAATTGGACTCTATGGCATTGAAGTCCCTCGCCTCCCCAAACCCCACCCTTCTCAGGCTCCACCTCAAAAACATCTCGCCAGTGGCAAAGAGGGACCTGGCAACCCTAACATCTCAGTATTTTAGGGGAGAATATATTTTTACCTAATTATTCACACAATGTATGAGGCATTATTCAGAATTATGTAAGTTGCGTCTTGATATGTTGATCCTTCTTTTTGCCTCTTGCTCTGTGCCAGCTGCTTTCAGAACATCCTGTCAACGTGATGCCTGTTTCATAAGTTAGCCATATGAATACCCCCACCTCCATTCCCCCTACCCCTGGCCTATTTCACCTCCCCCTCCACAAGCTTTAGGCCATCCTGAAGCAATTAATGAAAACAAACAAACGAATTTGTCCTTGGCCCTTTGTAAATCCCAAGGCTGTCTTGAAAACAGTTGAGTCTTGAGGTTATTTCGCTCCTAGCAGTGGGGAGTCAGAAGCTGGGTCTGCCAGGATGAGAAGGCTTTGACGAGATGATGCATAAGTGAGCTGTATTTCCATAGCTTCAGTTACAGGATGTCCCAAGGATCCAGCTCACAGTTGGATGCTGCAATTATACTGCTTTATGAGAGACCCTGTCTGGACTGGGAGACCAGAAGAAGCAGCCTCAGTCTGCGGCTGGGACTTAGCTGCATGAGGCCAGGACACTGAGTCCTGTTGTAGGGCTGAAGGGGATGTGAAACATTGGCCCAGACAATGCAAAACTTCTCGATAGACCAGGCCTGGTATTAGGGTTGCCAACCTCCAGGTGGTGGGGAGAAAAAAGGCACCTCTGTACTAATACCATGAGGTTAGGAAAACAGTACAGGATAATATATATACACAAAGTGCAAATTTTATGAACTACTGAGATGAAACAAGGACCATATACATAACACATGTGTATAAAGTCCATATAATCATTGAGGATTGTGGCTTTATATGGACTTTATACACAAAGATTACAATACTAATACTTACCTGGTACTCTGTTGAGACCTTTGGAATCATTTCTGCTTTATGCAGATTGTATATATTGTATATATTTGTGCTTTGTATGTGTTATGTATATGGTCCTTGTTTCATCTCAGTAGCTCAAAAAATTTGCACTTTGTGTATATATATTATCCTGTACTAACCTCCAGGTGGTGGCTGGAGATCTCCTTGGTTTGGTTTTGACACATTACCTGCACAATCCCAGAAGTATTCAAATGAGAGTAGGGTTGGCAGGCCTGGAGATCTCCCAGAATTACAGCTGATCTCCAGATAACAGGGATCCCCCGAGTAAACTGCTGCATTGGAGTGTGAATATGGCATTATGCCCCACTAGATCCTTTCCCTTCCCAAATCCTGCCCTCCTCAGGCTCTCCCCCGAATCTCTAGGAACTTCCCAGTATGGAGTTGGCAACCCTAAACAAGAGACAGCATGGTGTAGTGGTTAGAGTATCAGACTAGGATCTGGGAGAACCAGGTTTATATGTGCCATGAAGCTCCCTGGGTGACCTTGGCCAGTCTCTCTTTCTCAGCCTACAGGGCTGTTGCTTTGTGAGGATGAAATGGAGCAGTGGAGAACAATAATGTAAGCCACTGTGGGTCTCCATGGGGAAGAGTGGGATATAATTATCTAAATAAATGTCATATGTGCCAATGGATTCAGCTTAGCCCTTGCTCCCTTTCATCCCAGTGCATCCTGAAAGACAGGGAACTCTCTGGGAAGGAGATGCTCTCACAGTGCTTCCTGTGCCTGCAACGTGAGGTGAAATTTCTCTGGAGCTTCTTGCCAAGTGTCACTTTGGCAGCCAGTTTAAAAGCAAACAGCCGGTGAGGAGGCTCTCTTCGCTCTGACATGAGCAGGCGGAGCCAGGGAGCTCATCCGAAGACAGGCCCCGCACTTCATAAATTTCATCTGCTTTAATTGCCTTGCTTCTCAGTTCACAGGCCACATAACCCTGCCATAAACATCAAAGAGACGATGGGTCAGATCTGCCCCTTGGGTGTTCTGTCAAAGGAGGTAAAAACAATAGAATTACACTGAGCATGAAATTGGCTTACAGCTGTGACTTGTTGTTGTTGGCTATTGGAGAGGCCAAGAAAGACATTGTTTTCTGACGACTGGGATTTAAAAAATGAGTTGGCAAAAAGCCGATGATTATATAGCAGTTTGTTGCGGTTTTAAATGTACGGTACAGTATCTTTGGAGTACATCCTTTGGGAGAGCTGGCATGGCATAGTGGTTAGAGCAGGGGTGTCAAACATAAGGCCTGGGGGCCGGATCCGGCCCTTTGAGAGCTCTTATCCAGCCTGCGAGCCAACCGAGGCAGCTACCCTCCCCACTTTCGATCTGGGCTGGGGAGGCATGGTGCGGCCCAACCAAGTGACATTTATGTCATATCTGGCCCTCGTAACAATTGAGTTCGACACCCCTGGGTTAGAGTGTCGGACTAGGAGCTGGAAGACCCAGGTTGAAATCCCCACTCTTCCATGGAAGCTTAATGGGTGACCTCGGGCCAGTCACACACTCTCAGCCTTACCTACCTCACAGTGTTGTGATGATAAAATGGAGGAGGGAAAAACAATGCTGTAAGCTGCTTTGGGTCCCCACAGGAGAGAAAAGTAGAGTACTAATAAAAAAATTAAAAGAATATCTTTTGCTTACGGGGGGGGGGCAGTCTTTGCAATAGGGTTGTCAACCTCCAGGTACTAGCTGGTGATCTCCTGCTACTACAACTGATCTCCAGGCAATAGAGATCAGTTCCCCTGGAGAAAATGGCTGCTTTGGCAATTGGACTTTATGGCATTGAAGTCCCTCCCCTCCCCAAACTCCACCCTCCTCAGGCTCTGCCTCAAAAACTTCCCACCGGTGGCAAAGAGGGACCTGGCAACCCTAATTTGCAAGGAGACCTTAGACATGTGTGTTGGATGTTAAGTGCCGTCAAGTGGCTTTTGACTTATGGTGACCCTAGAAATTAATGAGCTCCAAAATGTCCTGAGAGCCAGAGTGGTGTAGTGGCTATGAGTGGCAGACTCTAATCTGGAGAACTGAATTCGATACCCCACTCCTCCACATGACGCCTGCTGGGTGACCTTGGGCCAGTCACAGTTCTCTCAGAACTCTCAGCCCACGCAGAGGCAGGCAATGGCAAACCACCTCTAAACATCTCTTAGCTTGAAAACCCAATGGAGTCGCCATAAATAAGCTGTGAGTTGACGGCACACACTCACAAAATGCCCTATTGCTAACAGCCTTGCCCAGGTCTTGCATACGCCTAAGACATAGAATAGTATATTAAGATGGCAACAGGATTTGTGGTGTACCTATAGGAGCACACAGGTAGAAATGATCTAAATAAACGAGGTTGTATATATGAAATTAGCCCTGCACCGTCTATTATTATTTCTGTTTTGGAGCTGTTCTTCCCCAATTAATTAATGCATAATTAATTAATGCATATATGACCCTGAGCCAGGCCACCTTGTTACAGCTATTTGCAATTCCATTAGACCAGGGATGGGGAACCTCAGGCTCGGGGGCCGTATGCGGCCCCCGAGGACATTTTCCGTGGCCCTCGGTAGCTCCGGGGCCAGGGATGTGTGTGTGGGGGAGGCTTGGAGGCTGGGGCCTGGTTGCGAGGGGCCGGCGTGAGTGTGTGTGTGTGGGGGGGGGAAGGCTTTTCTTTCTTCCTCTTTTTCCGTCACTCTCCTTTCTCTCCCTCTCTCCCTCTTTTTCTGTCTCTTTGTCTGTCTCCCTCCATCCTTTTTTCTTTCTTCCCCTCCCTCCATTTCTTTCTCCCTTTCTCTCTTTTCCCCTCCCTCTTCCTCTTTCTCTGTTTTCTTTCCTTCCTCCCTTCCTTCCCTGTGGATCAGCTGTGGGCTGCGCCCCCCTGGAGCCTCGTTTGCTTGAGCCCACTGCTGGCTGCCCTCCCACCTGGGAGGGGGGAGCGGTGGTGCCCTCCAGACCTTCTCTGTGTGGCCTCCCCTGGGGTTGCCAACCTCCAGGTGATGGCTGGAGACCGGGCAACCCTAGCCTCCCCCCCGCCGGGAGATCTACACCTGGTTATGGCCCCCAAATGATGTTATAAATGTGCAAATGGCCCTTGGCAGGAAAAAGGTTCCCCACCCCTGCATTAGACCATTGCTTTCGTTCTGCAAAGCGAAGCTCCTGCGTTTACTTTCTTTTTTTAGAGCAGCAAGAAGCTAAATTCAGCTTTGAAAAATTTATATCTTAAAGTGTCCAAATGAATGCACTACTCTACAGGAGTCTCCAGGCTACCCTATCAAGACAACTTCCTAAATATAACACTGTTGGGTTGGTGTTTACCACTGTAAATATGTGCATCTTCAGACACGCCAGATATGTGGCAGGGGGAGCAGGCAACTGTGGCATCCCACCTTGCCCAGTGCTTTAAGGATCTGTGTATCCTAAGTACACTGTTTTGTGTTTACTATGGCAAATGCCAGTAGAGCTGGGATGCTGCATAGCAATCGGGTAGCATCTCTTGAGTCTCACAGACTTTATCTGAGCTTGAAAAAAAATTCTCAGGTTCCTGGGAATCAGTATCAAGACTTGATTGTTGCCTACCTTAGTCTCCTTTACACACCAGACCCAAACTACTTTTTACCCTGACTTTTAACCCAGGGATTCCATCTTGTGTAGTTGCTTTTATGGTCAGCTTCTATCTAGAGGACTGTTTTATGAACGTAATTGTAGGCTTCTCTCTGTTTGTTTGGGGATGTGGAATGGTATAGTATAGCCCAATCTCATCAAATCTCAGAAGCTAAGCAGGGTCAGCACTTGGATGCAAGACCGCCAAGGAAGACTTTCCAGAGGAAGGCAATGGCAACCCACCTCTGTGTAATCACGTGCTTGAAAACTCTGTGGGGTTGCCATAAGTTGGCTGCAGCTTTACAGCACTTCACACACACACACACACACACACACACACACACACACACACACACACACACAGAGAGAGAGAGAGAGAGAGAGAGAGAGAGAGAGAGAGAGAGAGAGAGAGAGAGAGAGATTGTTTTACGCTGTTTTTAATGCCTCTGGCTCGTTTGTTATTGAACATTCCTGTGTGGTTGTTTTTATTATTTTATTCTGTTGTTTTTCCTCTGTGAACCACCTGGAGTGGGTCTCTGGAGAAGTGGCATATACATTCTCTAAATAAATAAAGCACAAATCTGTCTGGCCTCCCTTTACCATATCTTGAAGCATAAACGGGGACGGTCTTTGTTTAAAATGTTAACCAGGAACTTTTGGTGGCTCTGAAAGAGCTGCTGTCTCTAGGCCACAACCTTTCCTATAATAAGCCATTGTACGAAGGGTTGCCAGGTTCCTCTTCGCCACTGGCGGGAGATTTTGGGGCTGGAGCCTGAGAAGGGTGGGGTTTGGGGAGGGGAGGGACTTCAATGCCATAGAGTTCAATTGCCAAAGCGGCCATTTTTCTCCAGGTGATCTGATCTCTATTGGCTGGAGATCAGTTGAATTAGCAGGAGATCTCCTGCTACTACCTGGCAGTTGGCAGCCCTAATTGTACGTGCTGTGTGCTGTGCAACATTTGGATCTAAAGCAGGTTTTTAGATAGTTCTGTCACTGATTACAGTGTCCCTGAAGTCTCATTAGAAGTTTGAACAAAGAGGTTCAAGCTAAATCTCCCGAGTCTATCTGGAAATCAGTTGTTATGTACCAGAAACGTACACTGCATGTTATTATGACAGTAAGCGTACTGTAGGGTTTGGACTCTGGCAGAGACGACCTAATCCCCACTCTGCCATGTAGTTCTCTGTTCTGCTGGGAACAGCATTGCACCAGCTGTATGAGATCTGGGCTCAGCTGCTGTTCCTCCTCTATTGCAGCTGATGCCTGGGTGGCCAGAGGAAGGAGCCTTTGGTGCAGGCTGAAGGGTGGGGGCAAAGGGTTTGGCTCCTAGGTTATGGCTTGCAGCTTGTAAGGCTCCCTGCGGATCCAGGATCCCAGGACCTGAAGCCATGTATATATTTGTTTTTGTTTCCTTAAATTATATTTTCCAGGTTTCTTCTTTTGAAAGTTGTGCTGAGTGCATACAGAAGAGAAAAGCAGGGTGTAAATATCTAAATACAAACCTTGGGCTTGTCACCATGAACACACCTGAAGCTGCCTTATACTGAATCAGACCCTTGGTGCATCAAAGTCAGTATTGTCTACTCAGACTGGCAACAGCTCTCCAGGGTCTAGGCAAAAGATCTTTCACATCACCTACTTGCCTAGTCCCTTTAACTGGAGATGCCGGGGATTGAACCTGGTTTGAGTTGCTGTGTTACATACAAGGTTCAGAATTACATCCATAGTAGAATCCTAGAATCATAGAGTTGGAAGGGGCAATACAGGCCATCTAGTCCAACCCCCTGCTCAATACAGGATCAGCCCAGAGCATCCCTGACAAGTGTTTGTCCAGCCACTGCTTGAAGACTGCCAGTGAGGCAGTACTCACCACCTCTCTAGTCAAGAGAGATATTGTATTTCCCAAAAGGAAGACTAGTTTTTCCACCCATGTGCCATCAAGAAAAAGAGGAGTCGTCTTAAATTAAAACACAAGTTACAGCAATGTACTGTAAAATGAAAATTTTGTGCTTATATATTTATAGGGGTTATCTTACATTCAGAAGTTTTCTTCCTTTTGGGTAAATACAGTCTGCCTGAATGATCACACATCTCTTGTGCTGACAGGAGAACAAGCATGCATGATAATGCCACAATTATGTGCTTCATGAGTATAAATGGTTCATAGAATGTCATGAAAATGGCTATTGCCTGCTCTTACCCCTTCCACATCCCTGCCCTGTCAGCATGAATGTCAGGGTCAAGTTCCATAAAAGAACAGCTCAGTCCTATGATTCGATCCACTGCCTCTGTGGCAGTCCTTAAACAGAGAAGCTTCAAGGGGTGAGACTGCTGAACTTGCATTCATACAGAAATTCAGAACAATGGACTCCCCAGGGCTGATTAGGGACATACGATTCTTATCTCACTAGAGATTGAACACATGAAGCTGCCTTCTACTGAATCAGACCCTTGGTCCATCAAAGTCAGTATTGTCTACTCAGACCGGCATCTCCAGGGTCTCAGGGCAGAGGTCTTTCACATCACCTACTTGCCTAGTCCCTTTGAGCCTGGGACCTGGGACCTTCTGCATGCCAAGCAGATGTTCTACCACTGAGCCACTGCCCTTCCCCAATGCTAATTTTCTGCCTCCTAAGTATTTCTATCCCTGCTCTAATCAAGTGACGATATCTTGCATTGTACCTTTGCTTTGCAACGCCCTTCCTACCTTCTGACTGGGATATAAGGGCTCTGGGATCTCCGTCCCTACTTTATCTGACGAAGGGAGCTTTGACTCTCAAAAGCTTATACCCCAAACACCCTGTTAGTCTCTAAGGTGCTACTTGAATCTGGCTCTTCTATGGCGGACCAGTGCAGCTACCCTCTGAAACTGCCTCTGTGTGGGAACCCAAAGACTTGGGCTCCCCGTATCACCCCTGCTGCTTTATATGCAGGAGGGTGGCTGGTGAGGCTGAAGCCCACAATGGGTCGCTTTCTTTCTCAAGACGATTACGAGAATCCTGTCTGGCAAGTGGATGAAAACAACACAGGCAGTTCCAGCAGCCAAGCAAATCGTGCATCTCCTCATGTACCTCTGGCAACGCTATACGTGCCGAGGTCAGGCACCAGCCAGAAAAAGCTTTATTAAGAAATCAAAACCCGTTGCTCGACAAACAGGTTCCCCGGAGGTTAATGGAATCAGGTTGATTATGCTGGCACCAATGACTGAGCATTCTTTCCCTCAACACTGTTTTTTTTTTTTTTTTTTGCCAATGATGGGAACGCTGGCAAATAAACAGGCCAAAGGGGGGTGGATAGTCAAAGCTACAAATGAGCCGGAGGTAGAACATGCAGGAGTCTATGCACAGAACTGAGACACCCTGCCTTCTGCATCTTTAACTCTATCCCAAGCTACCTCTCTTGGTGCTATTTCCACAGCCACGATCAGATTGCAAGATACGTCTCTTCATGCTCAGGGTTGCCAACCTCCAGGTACTAGCTGGAGATCTGCTATTACAACTGATCTCCAGCTGACAGAGGTCGGTTCACCTGGATGAAATGGCCGCTTTGGCAATTGGACTCTATGGCATTTAAGTCCCTCCCCTCCCCAAACCCTCTCCTCCTCAGGCTCCGCCCCTAAAACCTCCCACGCGTGGCGAAGAGGGACCTGGCAACCCTATGCTCAGTTGTGCTCTGGGCCCCATAACTCAGGCCCGTAGCCCATCATTTCCCACTAATTTGAAGGCAAGAGCTGGCTGGAGAAGGGAACGGCTCCAGTTTATCCTGACTCAAGCTGGTTCTGCTTGGCAAGGATTCCCTGAGTTGCTTTCGTCGCTGCTGCAAGTGCAGAGGCATGGGTGTTGGTGACGTAGTTTCTATCCATGGGAGTTCTCTGCAAATTTTCTCGGTTTTTCCCCTCACCTTTTCCCTTCCACACATGCTTTGCAGCGACTCCGGTTTGGCTCACCTACCTTGCAGGGTTGTTGTAAGGATACAGGAGGGAGATCATTCATGCTGCCCTTATTATAAATCTGAAAACAAACCACACTGTGCCAAAACACTTCACCGAAGTATCCCCCAAGTTGTCCATGATCCTCCTTCTCTTTAAATGTCATATATACAGTAGACTCCCTCCCTCCTATAACACCCATGTTTCATAAACAGCCATCCCACCCACAGATTAAGTATGATCTCCTGGTGCTCCACCACAGTGATGACTTCTATAAACACTAGGGCTGTTGCAAGCCATATTTCCAGCTACTCCTATACCATTCCTGCCATACTTGGCATTTGAATTTGTGGTCAGTAATTTCTAACAAGCCCTGACCTGGATGGCCCAGGCTAGTCCGATCTCATCAGATCTCAGAAGCTAAGCAGGGTCGGCCCTGGTAATTATTCGGATGGGAGATCACCGAGGAATTCCAGGGTCGCTATGGAGAGGAAGGCAATGGCAAACCTATTTTGTTAGTCTCTTGCCTTGAAAATTCTATGGGGTCGCCATAAGTCAGCTGTGACTTGACCGGCACTTTACACACACACACACACACACACACACACAGAGAGTTCTAACAATGACATGGTCATCATGGATGGTGGGAATTAACAATTAGGCTGCATTCAGAGGTCATAACAAAATGTGGTTTATATCCTCCTATTTCATCAAGCAGTTGTGACACCCAATTACAGAGGGCCCCACAAACTAGGGATTATTAGTTGGCACCAAACCTGGATTTCAAACTAGGGTTTGTAGCTGGTTTCTTAGCCACATATGGGACTGTGATTCCTTGTGACCTCTGAATTCACAAGCAGCCTCTTTAGTTCACGTAGCTACAAAGATGGCACATGAGTGAAGATGTCCTCACTGTAGGGAGGGAGGAGAGACAAGAAACAGACAAAGAGGGGTTTATATATAAACTGAGATTTCAGTGGCACCTTAAAGACTATCAGCATTGATTCAGGCATGAGTCAGAGCTCACTGCATCAGATGATTCACGGAAGCTCACACTGGAATAAATGTTGTCAGTCTTTAAAGGTGCCACTGTAGTTCTGTTTAATTTTGCTGCACCAGACTAACCCAGGTATCCCTATGGGATTTATAACCTGAGATTTGTTACTTACGTCTGTTAGATTAACCTGATTTTATTGCATAAATGACAGTTTAAACAAATCAAGGTTTACTATGACATCTAAACGGAGATTGAGACTAGAAGGGCAGCCATGAAGGAGCTAGAAAAGATTTTGAAGTGTAAGGATGTATCACTGGCCACCAAGACTAGATTAATTCATGCCATCGTATTTCCTATTACTATGTATGGGTGTGAAAGCTGGCAGTGAAGAAAGCTGATAGGAAGAAAATAGATTCCTTTGAAATGTGGTGTTGGAGGAGAGTGTTACGGATTCCGTGGACTGCAAAAAAACAAATCAGTGGGTTATAGATCAAGTCAAGCCTGAACTGACCCTAGAAGTTAAAATGACTAAACTGAGGCTATTGTATTTTGGTCACATCATGAGACGACAAGAGTCACTGGAAAAGACAGTCATGCTAGGAAAAGTTGAGGGCAGCAGGAAAAGAGGAAGACCCAACAAGAGATGGACTGACTCAATAAAGGAAGCCACAGCCCTCAATTTGCAAGATCTGAGCAAGGCTGTCAAAGATAGGACATTTTGGAGGACTTTCATTCACAGGGTCGCCATGAGTCGGAAGCGACTTGATGGCACACACACAGTGTGGTGTAGTGGTTAGGAGCCGTGGACTCTAATCTGGAGAACTGGGTTTGATTCCCCACTCCTCCACTAGAGTGGCAGACTCTAATATGGAGAACCGGGTTTGATTCCCCACTCATACACATGAAGCTAGTTGGGTGACCTTGGGCTAGTCACAGCTCTCTTAGAGCTCTCCCAGCTTCACCTACCTCACAAGGTGTCTGTTGTGGGGAGAGGAAGGGAAGAAGATTGTAAGCTAGTTTGATTCTCCTTAAAAGGTAGAGAAAATCAGCATCTAAAAACCAACTCTTCTTCTTCTTCTAAATGTGACCTAAAAATCATGAAACTGAGTTCAATAGCACTACTTTAGATTTAAATTTAACACACAAGACTATGTTGAGCTAGAGATGATATTCAAATCAGGTTGCATTCATTCTGCTTTGTATATGACAGCAGATTAGTAGAACGTCAAGATATATTTGTAAGTTGACTTGTTTTCTGTACTTGAGCGAGAAATCAATGAGTATAAATAAGACATTGTAGACCATTGAGTGTAGGCTGTGTTCATCTACCAAGTTTTCCTGTGGCAATGGTCACAGTTAATCCCAAATGACAGCAATTTGCTGGGGGCCTTCTTCTTCTACTGGTGCAGCTGTGGACTTGGCAGTACTTACAATGAAGGGAGACATTAAGAATTCCATTGGGAAAATAAAGAGGACAAAGCAAAAAAAACTAGTCAACAAAATGTGGGACAAAACGATGAACAGAAGAGGAAGAAGAGTTGGTTTTTATATGCTGACTTTCTCTACCACTTAAGGAAGAATCAAACTGGCTTACAATCACCTTCCCTTCCCCTCCCCACAACAGACACTCTGTGAGGTGGGTGGGGCTGAGAGAGCTTGAAGAGAGATGTGACTACCCCAAGGTCACCCATCAGGCTTCATGTGTAGGAGTGGGGAAACAAATCCAGTTCACCAGATTAGCTTCCGCTGCTCATGTGGAGGAGTGGGGAATCAAACCCAGTTCTCCAGATTAGAATCCACCGCTCTTAACCACTACACCACACTGGCTCTCAACAGCCAGCAATTATGAGGGGCTGAAACAGAACATGTAAATGATTGCTGAGTGGCCATGTAGGCAAAAAAGCCTGCTTCCTGTGTTCCTTCCCTTGCAACTGCAAATACAGAAGCTTTTGCAACAGTAATGGCATGTCCACACTTTCTTTGCCTCAGTGGCCACCATTTCGTTCTCCCCATACAACGGAGGAGCTTGTTCTGGCTAAAAAAAACCCTGACACATCGCAACAGCATTAAAATGTTACTGGATATGTCAACTGAAGCCCAGAAAAAGCTCTGAGGTGAAGTGGAGGCAGGGAAACAGCAGTCATTGGGGGGGGGGGGATTGGGGTGAGAAAAGGTGGCGCAAAACACACACACTTTCCCTTCCACACTGTGTACAAAGGTCCTTTAACCGTTATCTTCCCCAAAATGTTGCACCAGGTTTGAGAAAGATCCCAACAAAGGGGGAGGGGACAGAAGCAAGATGGAAAGAGGACGATGTCATGTGAATGTTCCTGAAAACAAGACTGTGATAAGGAAGCCAAGGCAGAGCAAAACATCCCTGTGGAGGCAGCCTTGGACTTAGGACACACAGGTTAGAATCTCCACTCAGCCTAAACCTCACTGGTTGACATTTGGGCAGGGTCCACCCATACTTCTCAACCCTAACCTATTTTAAGAGACAGTTGAGAGGATAAAGGGGGGGCAGTGTATGGCTCACCTCCTTGTCATGCTTCTTGTGTACCCAATAATTGCTATGCAAGTTATCAGAAACAATAAAATCACCATCTCTGCTACATAATCCTCATACTCTGTAAAGAGTTAGTAGAAGGAAAGAGAGGATGTTCCATGCGATACTGAAATGTACAATACAAAAGAACACAGCAGTACTTTGTTCAATATTGAGTCATATAACAGTCAAGGGCGGGTGCCCTTGTTAGCAATCACTCCTGACTTTAGAACTCTTTCCTTTGATGGGTGTTCACCGCTGGCTGTTGGAAAAGAGCAAAACCGAAATGATTACCCGCTCCTTACTCAGTACAGGGAACTGAAAGCTAACTTTGTAGAGAGATCTATTCTGTTACTGCTTTATCCCCTATCCCTCAGTCCTGAAGAGCCCAAGGCAGCGTACATGGTTATTTTCACTTCCATTTTCTGTGGTAATTTATCCTGTACTTATAGTTGTTGTGGTTAAAAAGGTTTTGTGATCATTCATTTCAACCTATTCTACCACGAAGAACATAATGGGTTACCACAACATATCCCTTTCCTGAGAGAATGAGGGGTGAAGAGGAGGTTGCCATTCATGGGATTTCTTTCTCAGTTTTTAAAATTTGTCCTGCACTCTCAACTCATGAACACATGAAGCTGCCTTATACCTAATCAGACCCTTGGTCTATCAAAGTCAGTATTGTCTACTCAGACCGGCAGCGGCTCTCCAGGCTCTCAGGTAGAGGTCTTTCATATCACCTACTTGCCTAGTCCCCTTTAACTGGAGATGCTGCTGGGGACTGAACCTGGGACCTTCTGCATGCCAAGCAGATGCTCTGCCACTGAGCCACAGCCCCTCTTGTGAACTCACATGGGTTCAAGGGGCATTTCACAATTATATTTTTAAAAACCCAATACTGAACAACAAAAGATGGACTGATGTAATAATTGATTCAATAGCAGTAGGGCAACCAATGGAAAATCCCAGCTGGTGGATATACATCCCCCTATTTATCCACTCAATTAAACCTCAGTAAAAAGCCTGGGCAAAAAAAGCAATATTTTGACCTGATCCCTCAAACTATCAAGGTTAGGATTGTTATGGTCTCACAGACCATGCCTTTTACAGAATAATATAAGAGTTTGCGTACCCCATCACAGGATCCAGGCAAAAGTCCACTTGGAGGGGGTTTCTTAAACAAGAGTGCCACCATGGAAAAGGCTCTTTCCACTGTAGCTACCAAGCTTGCTTTGGAACAGGGGACATGTGGGGAAGGGCCTGGTCAGAAGATACTAATGATT
Source organism: Euleptes europaea (assembly GCF_029931775.1). Lineage (NCBI taxonomy): Eukaryota > Metazoa > Chordata > Lepidosauria > Squamata > Sphaerodactylidae > Euleptes > Euleptes europaea. The sequence goes on along the minus strand of NC_079316.1, from coordinate 27,385,670 downwards.
GGTAAGGGACGTTGGGGCCTTGGTTTCTGTGTCCTGTTTGTTGACCCTCCAGGACAAATGTTTGGCCACTCTGTGAAACAGGATGCTGGACTAGAGGGAACCCTGGTCTGACTGAGTAGGTAAGGTTGCCAACCTCCAGGTGGTCAAATACTCAAAAAGTGTAATAAGCATAAGTAAAAATCACATAATATACAGTAGCTATCAATCCAAGGTAAGTGTCTACAAGAGAGTAACAATCAATCCAAAGGTGAGTGTCTACAAAAGAGTAACAGTCACAGTCAATCCAGCTTGGAAGTCTTCAAAAGAAGAGAAGGTAAACAGGGATACGATCGTTTAAAGTCTTCCTCAGTCCCGTTTCTATATACAAAAAAATTAAAATATATAGAACAACCAAGTCCAATTATATACAATATTTCATAAATATTAAACAGTGATTTACTTACAGTTTGAGTCTTAACAAGTACACTTAAGAACATAAGAATTTGTTTCATAAGAACATAAGAACTTGTTTCAATACAAGCTTTCAAAGCCAGAGGTACTGTATATTATGTGATTTTTGCTTATGCTTATTACACTTTTTGAGTATTTGGCTATAGTGATTTGTTCTGTACTTATTTTCTAACCTACTACTAGTACAGAGGCGTTAATCTTTGATTACTTAACCTCCAGGTGGTGGCAGGAGATCTCCTGCTATTACAACTGATCTCCAGCCGATAGGGATCAGTTCCCCTGGAGAAAATGGCCGCTTTGGCCAGTGGACTCTATGGCGTCAAAGTCCCTCCCCTCCCCAAACCCTGCCTTCCTCAGGCTCTGCCCCAAAAACCTCCTGCTGGTGGCAAAGAGGGACCTGGCAACACTATGAGTAGGGCTCCTCCTGTGTTCTTACAGTAGAAGGCACCCCTTAGTATCCTGATCCCAGGCAGCTTAGGTTTAAAGGAAATTATCAGCATTAGGCCCTGAGGCAATAAGCAGCTAATTAAATTATTTCTGAATTGGCATATCATACGATCTTTGTAGTCAGCCTCAGATAATAATTTGGCTGTTGCATTTTGTGCCAGCTGAAGCTTCTGAACCAGTTTCGATCTGGATACAAACAGTGTGGTAAATTGGGGCCACATCATCTCTTGTTTACTTGCTTCAGGTATACCCAGTGTGGTGTGGTCAGCTGTCACACTGAATATTTATCTTTAATTTTCACATTCTCTTGTTCTCTGAAAAGCATTTTTTGTTTTCAGAAAACCGAGACCAAGTTATTAGCATTTGATTATTAGTAGTCCCAGAAAAAAAATTAAGCAAATTACACTCAGGATCTCCTCCTGCAGTCGCTCAAAATCAGTGGGAGTTTTGCCACCGAGGTAAACGGGAGCCAAATTACAACAGGCCCATTCTTATTAGGCAATATTTATTTCCAGCTGTGAAGCAGAAGGTCACAATTAAGACAGGAACACACAATAAAAAGCACACCCTGTCCTGTCCTGAAGGGTTGCCACCTGTTTCGATTTGTCTGGTTGAAGCACAACACTGCAACATTATCATTTTGGCTATCAAGATGGGTCAGCAATTTTGAGTCATTATGAACAGAATGTCATGAGGAGAAGAGTGAAAACACATTCAGGAGTGGTTGCTTCAGCCCCCAGAGAAACACAGAAGATGGCTACGAGCCTAAAACAGCAACCAGATGATCTAAAGTTAGCCGCTGCTAGCATTCGCCCATAACAGCACCTTTACAGATTCAGGGGCAGGGGTTAAATATTGTTGGGAGAGGTTATTATTTATTTATCATTACAACTGTATCCCACCCATTTTATACTTCAACCAGCCCTGTGAGATGTGGGGCCCGCAGCAGGTATGCAACTTCTAGTAAGGCAAAGGGGCTCTTGAATGTTTCTCATAACCCCCTCACCATGAAACCTGAAATCCCAGAGACCAAATACAAACTCTTCACCTTGACACCTGTAAAACCCATTTGCAGGTGTATAAATGCCCCTTGGCAGAAAATAGTAAAGATTTAAAACGACTACTGCTGAAAGTTAAAAGAGAAAGTGCCAAAGCAGGGCTACAGCTGAACATCAAGAAAACAAAAGTATTGACTACAGGAGAATTACACAACTTTAAGGTTGACAATGAGGAAATTGAAATTGTTCAAGACTTTCTATTCCTTGGCTCCACCATCAACCAAAAGGGAGACTGCAGCCAAGAAATCAGAAGGAGATTGAGACTGGGAAGGGCAGCCATGAAGGAGCTAGAAAATATTTTGAAGTGTAAGGATGTGTCACTGGCCACCACGACTAGATTAATTCATGCCATCGTATTCCCTATGTATGGGTGTGAAAGCTGGACAGTGAAGAAAGCTGATAGGAAGAAAATAGATTCCTTTGAAATGTGGCGTTGGAGGAGAGTGTGATGGATTCCGTGGACTGCCAAAAAAACAAATCAGTGGGTTGTAGATCAAATCAAGCCTGAACTGACCCTAGAAGCTAAAATGACTAAACTGAAGCTGTCGTATTTTGGTCATGTCATGAGACGACAAGAGTCACTGGAAAAGACAGTCATGCTAGGAAAGGTTGAGGGCAGCACTACAGGAAAAGAGGAAGATCCAACAAGAGATGGATTGACTCAATAAAGGAAGCCACAGCTTTCAATTAGCAAGATCTGAACAAGGCTGTCAAAGATAGGACATTTTGGAGGACTTTCATTCATAGGGTCGCCATGAGTCGGAAGCGACTTAACGACACTTAACACACACACACACACACACACAAATGCCCCTTCTCCCCAATGGCCTCTGCTCATGCATTAGTACTACCATGTCAAGTTCCATCTGTCCAGCTTCCTTCCTCAGCGTCAGTTCTGTAGAAAGGCAATGGGAGAAGGAAAGAAAGCAGGAAAAAATTAACAAAATTGGCTGTAAAACACCTCAGTGAATAAGAACCCATCTCTTTTGATTTTTTGTTTTGTTTTGCTGTTTACCATCAGGACTTCTTAGCTGAGCACTGCTGCTCCTCACTTCGGGGAAGATGGCGGCAACCTCTGCTTACCAGAGCACTGCAGCCATTTCTGTGCTTTCAGCCTCGTCCATTCTTCTCAGGCCTGATTCCCACATAAATGTTCCTCACTTGATGACTGATCACTGGCTAATTCATTTCTCTGTGACTCACAACTGAACATGAGTCAGCACTTCCACATTCAGAGGCAGTAAACCTCTAAATACCAGTGCCAGGAGGCAACACGAGGAGAAGGCTTCAGACTCTATACCGTTGGTAGCCCTCCGGAGGAAGTGGTTGGCCACTGAGACAGGATACTGGACTAGATGGACCATTGATCTAATTAAGGTTGCCAGGTCCCTCTTCACAACCGGCGGGAGGTTTTTGGGGCGGAGCCTGAGGAGGGCATGGTTTGGAAGGGGAGAGACTTCAATGCCATAGAGTCCAATGGCCAAAGCGACCATTTTCTCCAGGTGAACTGATCTCTGTCGGCTGGAGATCAGTTGAAATAGCAGATCTCCTGCTACTACCTGCAGGTTGGCAACCCTAGATCTGATCCAGATCAGTGTTGTGTTCTTACACTTATGTTGTGACAATGGGTATGTGGACTCTGGCGAGGAAAAAGGACACTTGCACTTAAGGGCTTTTCATAATACTCCTCTCAATGAACTTGAGTGATAAACATGCATATATGTAAATCAGGAGCAGAACCACAGAAGGGTGCTCATTATCACCACCTTGCTTAAAGTTCAGGCACTGTTGCCAGGCTCTGGGAAAGGTGTAAACAACATCTTTGTCCTGTTCTCACAGACGGGGAGGAGAAGAGGCACAAAAACATGCCTTCCTTTAAAGTCCATCCCCCAGTCTCTGTGCAGAAATTATCAACTTGACAAAACAAAAGATTCAGAGAATACTAAGGGGAAAGGTTAAAGAAGAGTTCAGTAGAACCTTAAAGACTAACCAAATTTATTCTAGCACGAGCTTTTGTGAGTCAGAGCTTCCTTCATCAGATGCGGGAGGCTGCTGATGGAACACACACACACCTTTATTTATTCATACCTTTATTTATGAGGACCCAAGCAGCTTATCACATCATTCTCCCCTTCTCTCCCCTCTCCTCGCAACAACCACCCTGTGAGTTAGGCTGAGAGAGTGTGGTGGGCTCAAGGTCACCCAGTGAATTTCCATGACAGAAGATTCAACCCCAGTTGTCCCAGATCCTAGTCTGACACTCTAACCCTGGAGTCCCCGACTTTTTTGAGCCTGAGGGCACCTTTGGAATTCTGACACAAGGCGGTGGGCACAACCACAAAATGTCAGCCTTGGGAGGCAGAGCCAACCACGAAATGTCATGGAGTGAGGTTATATATAACTCGAATAATAACTCTTCGACATTTCAAGTAGAAGCTCCATTTAGCAGTATGGATGCCTTTTAATCTGCATAGTCAACCAGAAGCCCTGCTGGGCAAATGCCCCACCTAGTCCCCCCGCAGTCTAAAAGCACTTGGTGGGCACCAGGAAATATGTCGGCAGGCACCATGTTGGGGACCCCCACTCTAACCACTATGCCACACCAGCACACATATCTGTACATCCCCTTCTGGTGATCTCAGCTGAGGAAACAGAAGTGCCGGAATACCCTTGTAAATGTGCTTATGACCAAAGTACATGGTTATGGGCATGCCATGAAGTTCAGTTCACACCCGCATGTTTCCCCCTTTATTTTAATTATTTGTGTCTTACAGTGAGTTTCCTTTTTTATATATATACTTCCTCCAACTGCATATGAAAACTTCGGAGCAGGACATGCACAAGCTACATCAGGTGATGGCTTGCACACGTCAGTGAACCAGAGTTCATAGCTCAAACACCATGGACCAACCTCCTATCACTCAACACAGCATCATTCCCAGAATTTTTGAAGTCCTGGCAATCTGTAGATTCAGCTATGAGTCACTGAGTGATGCAAACAAATGCATGGTTGAATCTGAAAGGTTGGCTTCTCCTCAACAAGCCTGCCCATCAATTAAAGCTGGGGTCCAACTTTGTCAAACACCCTCCTAAGATGGAGGCAGCTGTTCCCAAATGAGCACTCGCTGCAGACACAGAGTTGATGCCTCATGGGCTCTTCTGAAGCACTTTTTGCGTCAGTAAGGTGGAGGAAAGCCAAGACTGGCTGTTCCCTTTGGGGCAGAAAAAGGGTGTGCCAAGAAACACATGTCAATAGGTGCCACAGTGGGGAATCACTGAATTAAAGTCTTCAAATGCGGAGTCTTAAGACATGACCAGAGGCATGGCCTTTTCTGTGGTGACACCCTGATAGTGGAATGCTCTCCCCAAAGACACCAACGTGTTGCCTACTTTGCTCACATATACAGAGGTGTCCGGTTAAGATATTTTTATTCTAACAGGCTTTTAATGATTCATTTGTTTTATGTCTCTTTTGCTCATACTGCTGCCGTTTCTGTTTTTCATTGGATTGATTTTATTCGTGTTTTGATATTTTAAATCATTGGTTAGGCATCTTAAAAATTCGTTTAGCGGAAAGTGGGAAAAACATTGTGATGTAAAGCTTAAAATATTAGACCTTGGGAGACCCAGGTTCAAATCCCATCTCTGCCCTGGGAGCTCTCTGGGTGACCTTAGGCTAGTCATTCAGTCTCAGAATACCCTACCTCACTGGGTTGTTGTGAGGAAAAAATGGAGAAAGGAAGAGTCATGTATGCTGTACTGAGCTCCTTGGAGAAAGAGTTGGTTAAAACTGTACAAAATAAACAAATGCTTTAAACAAAACACATAAATCAACGGCTGACAGTTATAAACACTGGTAGAATAAACAGTGTAATTCCTTTTAGCAGGGGCAGGACTTACAGTGATCTTCTGACACCAGATGTCACTTCTATCTATGTAACCAGAAAGGACATCACAATGTCAGAAGATTGCTATGTTGCCTAACGGGTTGCCAAACTCCCAGACTGGTCATGGCAACCCCAATATATGAGCACACGGCTATTCCAAGCCGTGCGCCTAGCCCCAAAAAGCTACAGGGAAGGCTCCCGCGCACCAGTGAAACTGACACGAAAACCGTGGAACCGGCAGCTGAGAAACCGAGGCCAGGTCAGCCTCTCCAGTGAACAAAAGAGACTCCATTTCCTGTGGGTGCCTCTGTTCCAGCAGAAGTCATTTCACAGAGAGCTGACAAGCACGTAGCCGTCGCCAACACCCCCCTCCCCAGCTTCATCAGCATGATTGATGACCCATCAGAAGACATCCTGATATCAGCAATGAGTCGTTCCTCCAGCTATGCAAAGTGACAAGCCCCGGACGCAGCGATATCGCGCCTTTGTATTAGATCATTAAGCCAATCTTCGAGAGACTCCCGGTTTCTCCCAGTTTGCACGAATCACTGGAATTAGAATAGTTTTCCCAAATTGTCCTCACCCCACCCCGGCAGCCGATCGTTAGGATCTTTTGTCATAACGGGAACCACAGTCCATAATTTACCTTAGGTCTTTCCCTGGCATATTTGCCGTCTCTCTGTGAGTTGGGTTTTGCGCAGCCTGGTCAAGCTCTCCCCTCCAGCCTCGCTGGCCGAGTCCACGGGAACCCCTACTCCTTGTCCCTCTCTCCTTGAACCTTAGCCTATGGAACCCAGGACATCTCCCCTACAGGAAAGGTGCAGTATAGCCCATCAATGTATGCGTGCCACACTGGCAATTCTCTCTCTATTCCTCTGATTCCTAGATTTTCTGTGTATGTTTGTGTTGCCACATTGAATGCGTGAAAAACATAAACTCTCTTAATTTGGACTCCCTTGCCTCTGTCATTATTCTAAGGTCACAGATCCACACTGTGGTATATATTGGTTGCATCCCGCTATATAAATATTAAAGTTACCGTATGCGTGCTAATTCCCCAAATTGAGGCGCATTTTGGCTAACAGCTACCCCACCCCACCCCGTTTTTCCCATCGACCCACTGAGTGGCAGCAGATGAGAGGGTTCCCTCAAGGGTTACCAGCCTGCAGGTGGTGGCTAGAGATCTCTCACTATTACAACAGATCTCCAGGCAACAGAGACCATTTCACCTGGAGAAAATAGCCACTTTGGAAGGTGGACTATATGGCCTTATACCCCATTTGAAGTCCCTCCCCTCCCCAAACCCCACCCTCATCAGGCTCCATCCCCAAACTCTCCAGGTATTTCCCAAACCGGTGCTGGCAACCCTAGTTCCCCCACCGGCAGGCAAATGGCAACTCCACTGCTTAGGAGGCCTAGAGAAACAGCATCATGCCTGAGAAACAACAACAGGAATGCCATTCAGAACTGCTTCCCCCCTCCCAAAATGCCATTCCCCCACCTCCTTTGCCCTCACAGTCTCTTCCCTGAAATCCCTTCATATTAATCCTCTTGCTTTCACCTTTACAACCCCTACAATCCCCTCTTCCATCTGCACTAAAAAGCCTTGTCTGTGAGCTTGTCCATTCCTGCATAGACCTCCTCCCCACTGGCCTTTAGAAAAAACCTTTCTTGTCCCCTTCTCAGCTGCTTACCAGCCCCCTCCCCACCACTGGCAGGGAATGGGGAGGGGGTAAGGTTGCCAGATCCAGCTGGGGAAACTCCTGGAGATTTGGGGATGGAGCCTGGGGAGGACATGGACCTCAATACCAAGTCCACCCTCCAAAGCATCCATTATATCCAGGTGAACTGATCTCTGTAGTCTAGAGAGGAGGTGTAATTCTGGGGGATCCCCAGGTGCCACCTAGAGGCTGGCATCCCCAGAGCCCACCCAATGCATCTTTTACACTTGTCATTCTGGCCTTCCCTTCCAAGCCACTTTGTCTGCATTACAGCCCCTTGTGCACGAAATGCAATCTCTTTGTCTGTGTTTCCAGTGCCCTCCCCTCCCCTCCTTCTTTGTGGTATGGTGCCAAATCCCAGAGGACTACCACACACCAACTAATCTAGTGAGTTTGAGCCCATGATATGGTCTAAAAAACACATTATCTAGGACTGGACCAGTTCCATGTTTAGAAGGGCTCTGGGCAGGGAGTTCCCAGGGCCTTCCTCTCCTCTTTGACTCGTAACCAAGTACCCACACATGCCCTCCTTCCTTCTGTCCACTTGTGAGCTCTCCCACTGCTGATGCTTATCACTTCCTTTCAGCCTTTCTCCGAGAGCCACTGGGTTGTGAGTGTAGCAGGGACCATGGTGGAGCACTAGGAAATAAGTGAGTGTGGGGGAGGGGAGTTGACAGCAGTACGCCCTGCCAGAAGCCCTCAGCCCTGGCAGCAGCCCCAGCTCAGAGTATGCTGGTGCCAGCCCTGATCCAGGGCCTCCTTGCTGAAGCGAAACTGGTCTGGGTTTGGTTAGTGCCTGGATAGGGAACTTCTTGAATTCACGAAGGAAGAAAGGCAGGCTATAAAAAAAACTGAAACAATGCATTATAAAACTATGCTAAGCTCATGCATGGTAAGAAAGCTCACCTAATCGACTATGCTAGGGTAACACGGCAAATCTTTTCCTATATACTGGCTTTGTTAACAGGAGGAAAATAACTATTCGCCCCCTTCACTATGAAGTTCAAAAGCTTCCACTCTCTTCTACCAACGCAGATTGGTATGATAAAAAAGCTCTCATCTTATCTTCGTTTTCCTTCTCATATGTCAGGGACCAACGTGACAACAACACTCCACGGCAAATCTATTTCTCGCTGGACAAGGGGATTGCTTCGTGAAGGCAAGCCCCATTACAAGGAGAAAAAGAACACCCATAAAAGATGTGAAACAGTTCTGAATGAGGTCTCTTAGCACCTAGTCCCTGATTTTTATTAGCTTGATTCCTAGAAGCACACTCCAAGACTGCCTGTTCTTCTGCTTCGTGATGCCTTAAGTGCTGTGGGAAGCCTCACGTGTGTGTTTTAACTCTGAGTCAATCTAAAGCTTCCCTTGGAGGAAAACAACGGAGAGGGGAAAAGATGGTAACCGTACGCCTTTCCAAACCAGGTTGTTCCCAGAGCCACTTTAGACATTATATTTTTAAAACTGTGCTTGTAAAAGGTTTGATGTGTACATGTAAAAATGTACTGTGTGAACATGACAAAAAAAAGTCATGTGGGGATTGACTGCAGTTCTCTCACAACTGGAACGTTCAGCAGCAAGCATAATGTTGCTGACACCCGTATTACCTTAGGGATATTTCACCCGTTACACAGAGGCTGTATCTACGGGTGGGGGGCACAAAAAATCCCCCCCCCATGGTAGCAGCCAGCAGTTTAGGAATGGCATCCATACGCTGCAAGCTGCCTTCCTAACCCTCCCCTGTCAAATCTGTGCAAAAGCGTAGACATGACAGGGATTTCACTGGAACTCCAGAGGCCAAGAAATGCCCTCTTTCTCCTTCAATCGTGATGACCGTTCTTTGTAAAGAAAAATAGTTTTGGGAGGCGGATAGTTTCAGTGGAAAAGCAGCAGGGGAGGTGTAGAGATGATAAACCTTTTCCTCATTCACTCTTTTTCTACTCTAAATCCCCCCCCACACACACACACACATACTGCTTTTCCTCTCAGGAAGTTCCAGAGAAATGTTTGTAAGGGCAAAATACACCTTGGTGGGGGGGGGGAGAGGGGAGACTGGGTTTGGAGAGGAAAAAACCAAGTTGCCAGGGAAAGAGCTGAGCACCGCTTGCCCGCCCACCCTGCATTGTTTCTTCACTCAACCCCACCTCTTTAAGCGTGAAAGAAGAGCCCATCAGAACTCTCTATATGACATATCTTTAATGCCACATAACCCAATCTGTTGTCTGTTCAGAAAAAGCAGCCTAGTCAGTTCAACGGGGTTTGTTTCCCAGTCAGTGTCCCTGAGGTTTTGTTCCAGTTCTTTCACAAACAGAAGCAGCTGTCCTCCCTTCAAAGTTGTGACAGAGAATACATCAAACAGGCGGCGGCGGGGAAAGCAAACCTAACCAACCTCCTGGTGGGGCCTGGAGATCTCCTGGAATTTCAACTGATCCACCTGAGATTTTCAACACCAATTTTTTTTTAGCTATTCCAGTTCAATTCCACTTTCAATTCCACTATAATTACATGATGAAACCGGGGCATTATAAAAAAAAATACTGGGAAACAACTACCCTATCAGTGTGGCTCAGTTTTGAGAAGAGCTGACTGAGCTGAAAGTGAACTATGCCCACCAAGAAGGCACAGTATCCCTGGAATTTTAGAGACAAGTATCTGGATACCAGAAACGTCCTGAAATTTCTGGCTATGTGGCCAAACTATGAGCAGTGTTTGGGTCCACCTGGCTCTGTGAAATTCTCTTTCACAAAACTGCTGAAATTGAAGTTGACAGCCACCGTGAAGTCAGAACTGAGATGCGCTGAGCATAAGACAGAACTGAGTATAAGACATCTCAAGCAAATGAAGTTGATGGCAGTACGTACACGTGTGTTGGACTTTTGTATTACTACTAGAAAATCCACATTTTTGAAAAGCTGACAGGCTGTACTTCACCATTGCTATCAATAAAAAATTCATATGGCCAGCACACATATGGATTTCTGTGGCCTGCTCTTGAAAAAACCTGGACGGTCCAGGTGCTTGAAGCTTCTTTGCAGACTTAGCTCCACTCGATCACACAAGCCCAGCCAAGAGAATTTCCACACACAGCAATGGCCGGACATTTCCTGTTCCTCAGCTGGTAATGGAAAGCTTCAGGTCAGAATGGGCCGCCCCATACCTGCCTTACCAGCTTTTATCAGCTCTAGCACAGGAAGGAAAAACAAGGCCTACGACCTCTGCAATGCGTACGTGAGTTCTTCAAAGATCCTGTTTCCACTGTTTTTGTTTGCTGTCATCCTTCTTGACTGAACGGGAGACAAACTGAACACTTCAACTTGTAGTTCTAATATACAGCCCTTTTATTTAGTACATTTTAGATCCTGCCCTTCCACCAAAAAAACTCAGGGCGAGGTACAGTGGTCTCTTTTTCTCTATTTTATGTTCACAACAATCCTGTCAGGCAAGTTAGGTTGAAATTATATGACTGGCCCAAATTACCCAGCAAGCTTCACATGTCCCAGCAGTTTGTCCAACACTCTAACCACTACTACATCCTGTCTCTTCCTTAGGGCAGATAACCTTTACAGAAATATTATTAAACAGATCTATTAGTTTTTTTAAAAAGTAGATTAAAAGATTGTGAGTACAATCCATAAAGTTGATTGGTTGAAATCAATGGGACTTAGCCATTTGCTAAAACAGCTAAAACAAAACGTTGCCAAAACAACTTGTTTTATTTCCAGTTCAGGGACGTCTTTGGAAGATACTCTGATCTGGACTTTGGTAAATGTAAACCTCAAGAAGAGCTTCAAAGGAGAGGAGGAACTGATAAGGACACCTCATCACCTGCCCTACTTTTTTGGATTGGGTCAGTGCGCTTAAGTGTGGCTGTAAATGGATCAAAGGGTAGTAGGCAGGGTAGAGGCAATAACACGGAGGACCCAAGCTTGTTTAAAAGGGCTCTTCCTCATATCAGAACATCAGACCATCCTGATGCGGAGATGCCAACATGTTGCTAACTCAGAAGGTGGAAGAGAACCCAAATGTCCTTGGCATTGGCAGGCATGAGGTTAGAAGCAGGGCTTAATGTAGAAGTCACAGCCTCAGATTTTAAAAGTACTCTTTCTTAACCCTAGATACCTGTTTTCCTATTATCCAAGGTTGCCAACCTCCAGATACGGCCTGGGGATCTTCTGGAATTACAACCAATCTCGGGCCAACAGAGATCCGTCTCCTGGTAAAAAAAATGGCTGATTTGCAGGCTGGACTCTGTGGTGTTATACCTTGCAGATGTCCTCCCTTCCCCAACCCCATCCTCCACCCTAAATCTCTAGGAATTTCCCAACCCGGAATTGGCAAACCTACAGACAGGAAGCCAGGATCAGAGGAGTATGCCGAATATATTAGGTGCTGTGGAATACAGGCAGGATGGTGCTGCCGCCCCCGTCATCTTGTTTGTGGGCTTCCTAGAGGCACCTGGTTGGCCACTGTGTGAGCAGACTGCTGGACTTGACGGGCCTTGGTCTGATCCAGCAGGGCCTTTCTGATGTTCACACCCTGCAACCAGATGTTCAAGGGCTGCCTCTGGCCAGGTTCCGCAGCACCAGCTAAGGATTGAGAGGAAACGCACTCTGCACATGCTCGTTAGCCTTCCATTGAGAAGACGTGTCGCAAAGGGACAGCTGGAGAGTAGGAAGTCCTACTCTTCAGCCAGGCCGAGGTGCATTTCTAAGCATCACGGGCAGGTGCAGCCGCGGTTATTTCTGGGGCCGCATTCTGGTTCAGCGAGCATTGCCTGTTGCCTGATTTGGAAGAAGGGTGAAAGGGGGGGAGAGGAAGAGAAGAAACCCCCATTTTCCTTTTTTTTAAAAAAAACCTTTTTATTATTATTTTCAAATTGATTTACAATCTTAGTTATTTTTCAATTCACAAAGTACATAATATAAAAGATTTCTATCTTATCTCTAAGCAAATATATATATTTAACTTCCCCTCTCCCCTCCTCAGTCCATTTAATATCCATGTTTCTCTCTTTGTATTCAATTCTAATTCATTATAATAAACCAGATCTGTCAATCCTAGAATACATTTTTTAACTTTGGTAGTTTAGTTACTCTTAACATTTTGAATTAGATTAATTCATATCCCTTAATATTTCCCAATTTAAGTTCAGTTGCACAATATGTTGTCAATGCCTCCCATTCTTGCAAAAATTCAGTATTTTCTTTTTGATTTATTAATGCAGTCAATTTTGCCATTTCGGCCAGTTCCATCATTTTGTCTATCCAAACGGTCTTATCTGCTATCTCAGAGGTTTTCCATTTCATTGCATAAACCAGTCTTGCAGCAGTGGTGGCATGTATCAAAAATGTCCTCTGAGTCACTATAGAGTCTGGTATTATGCTTAACAACATCATTTCCAGTGGTTCTTGTAGGTTATCCGGGCTGTGTAACCGTGGTCTTGGAATTTTCTTTCCTGACGTTTCGCCAGCAACTGTGGCAGGCATCTTCAGAGTAGTAACACTGAAGGACAGTGTCTCTCTCTTCAGTGTTACTACTCTGAAGATGCCTGCCACAGTTGCTGGCGAAACGTCAGGAAAGAAAATTCCAAGACCACGGTTACACAGCCCGGATAACCTACAAGAACCAATGAACTCTGACCGTGAAAGCCTTCGACAATATCATTTCCAGTGTTTTAGGTATATTCCGTTGTATTATCAACTTTGTGTGTGTGTGTGTTAAGTGCCGTCAAGTCGCTTCCGACTCATGGCGACCCTATGAATGAAAGTCCTCCAAAATGTCCTCTCTTTGACAGCCCTGCTCAGATCCTGCAAATTGAAGGCCGTGGCTTCCTTTATTGAGTCAATCCATCTCTTGTCCGGTCTTCCTCTATTCCTGCTGCCCTCAACTTTTCCTAGCATGACTGTCTTTTCCAGTGACTCTTGTCGTCTCATGACGTGACCAAAATACGACAGCCTCAGTTTAGTCATTTTAGCTTCTAGGGTCAGTTCAGGCTTGATTTGATCTATAACCCACTGGTTTGTTTTTTTGGCAGTCCACGGAATCCGTCACACTCTCCTCCTCGCCACATTTCAAAGGAATCTATTTTCTTCCTATCAGCTTTCTTCACTGTCCAGCTTTCACGCCCATACATAGTAACAGGGAATACGATGGCATGAATTAATCTAGTCTTGGCGGCCAGTGACACATCCTTACACTTCAAAATCTTTTCTCGCTCCTTCATGGCTGCCCTTCCCAGTCTCAACCTTAGTTCCTTGCAAATCACGTCCCAAAAATATTTTGCCTTTTCGCAAAGTATGATGAAAGGAACCAACTTCTTCTTGACATTGCCAACATTTTGGTGACACCGATCCATACGTTTCGGCTACCTTCTTAGGTGTCAAATACCATCAGAACCCCCCATTTTCCAGCCACACAAAGGCTGGAGGCGGCGCCTGCGGGCACCTTCCTCCTGGCGCGCATTGTGCGCGTGTAGATGCGTGTCTGGCCTTTCCTCGCCCGCCCCTTCCCCCCCAACCGATGCCTTCTCCCCCGCTCCGCCCTTTCAGCCTCTCACGCTTTAAACTCTGCTCTATACCGACCTCCGAAGATAGGCGAGCGCCTGTGAGTCACCCTCCCCCTGGCTCGCTTGCTTTCTTTTGCAAAAGGGAAGCAGCGCGCTCGCGCGTAATTGGCGACAGCCCTCCAAGCAGGGCGGCGGGAGAGGGAGGCGGCGGTGGCACTTCGGGGGGAGAGACCCCCCCCCCGGCCTCGCCTCCTCCTCCTCCTCCTCCTCCGCCAGCCTTTCCCGGCTGGCAGCTGCGTGACTCCTCGGTTTAATCCGATCGCGCCGCCCCTCCGCACGACGACCCTGCGCCTGAAACCTGACCCGGCGAGGGGAGCGTGGGAAGAGCGCGGGGGCCGCTCGGAAGGGACCCCGCCCCCGGCCCTTCTCCCGCCCCGCTGCCCCCGCCTGCAGCCCCCTCTCCGGACCCCCTTCCAGCGAGCCGCTCCCCGGAGGCGCGTCTGTTCAAAGGGCGAAATCAAACGCCGAGAAGGAGCAGCCTTTGGGCGAAAGCGCACGGGCGCTGGAGCCTCCTTTCTTCCCTGTTCCAGCCAGGATGCAGCCAGGCTCGAACGCACGGCCGTGCGTTCGAGCCTGGCTGCATCCTGGCTGGAACAGGGAAGAAAGGAGGCTCCAGCGCCCGTGCGCTTTCGCCCTTTGCTTTCGGCGGCTGATCAAAGGGCCCGGCTCCTCCTCCCCTCCGCCATTCGTACAGCGCTCGGAATTGAACTCTCCAGTGGTGGCAACAATAAGGTTTAATTCAGGCTGCCGGCGTCTTTGCACGCAACCCCGGCTAACAGCCGCGTTGCGGGCCCGAAAGGCATGATTCCAATTAGTGGTAGGTTACTACGGTCGTTGTAAAGGGAAAAAAAAATGCTTTCCCCCACCCCCTACTTTGCCCCGAAGTTGTTTGGAGAAGAATGGCCCAGTTATAGCTAGTGCAGCTGTTTGAAATGTTCACTATTAAGGGGGGCAGGAATAATTTCAGGGGGGGGGGAGAAATTCGTGGCGCCTTGATATATTTATTTTGGCATAATTCCAGGTGGGTAGCCACCCTGTTCGTATCCTGGCATACGTTTTTGAAGGCTAGATCACACTTCCCCAAATGCATCAAGTGTTACCCGCAGAAGGGAAATAAATTGTAAACAGCACAACGTGTTCTCTGTAGCCATGTATTTCTGCGGGTTGAGGACGCGGCAGGCGGCTGATGGAGAGGCCAGGAGTCAACTCACGCTTAAAATAAAGTTGTGCGTTTTCAAGGGGACACAACTTCTTTTGAATGCGGTGTGGCAGACTGAACTTCATGTTTAGTATGATTTTGCCAAACGTCTGTTGTGTGGGAGATTGGCGATTGGTTTATTTATTATCTGTTTGTTGTTAGAGTGTTGGACTAGGATGCAGGAGGCCCAGCTTCGAATTCCCACCTATTTGGGGCCAATCCGTCTCTCACGGTTGTTGTCTGAATAAAATGGAGGAGGGAGGAAGACCGATGAATGTACCCTGAGCTCATTGGCAGGAAGGGTGGGAGAAGAATGTACTGAATAAATGAAATATTTATCCTGTGCTGCTTTATCACCATGTTCCCAAGAGCTGCTTAGACTAAAATCATAGAACTATTAAAAAAACATACAAACAAATGACACATAATGATCACGACAAACAGCTCAAAACAGCCAACAATCAACCGGCTCTCCAGAGCAGCCTATTTTAAATCGGGCCTTCAAAAAAAAAAAAAAAAGCCTTACATAATTTCCAAAACCTCAGGATGCAGCGTGTGCTACGTGCCTCTCCTTGCTGTCCATTCCATACAGCTGATGCTGCTACAGAGAGCACCCACACATGGAAGACCGTACCTGTCTAAATGAAGGCACCGAAGGGTGCATTTGCTCTGAGGACATCGTGTGGTGGATGAACACGTATTTTCTTGAATATTAAAAAGCAGCTGGGGGAGCTTGATTTGGATCAGAGACTCAGTCCTTGAAGGGGGGGGTTAACTCTTGCCCTCTTTTTCTGATAGAAGTTGCTTCTTTAGAGCTGCTATTAGTCACAAGAGGTGGAAAAGACAGGTAAGATGCAGCTGTTTTGCACAAAAGAACATAGTGATGTGGAATGTGTTTCCATGTTAGAACCAGAAGGCACCTTGAGCACAGATAATCACATACAAATGAAGTGCACAAACCACATATTGACATGTATAGACATGAATTGGATTGGCCTCAGAGGGCCAATGGATGTATGTTACATGTACATACAAAGCAATACCTTGTGTGTGTGTGAAAGTTACGTTCTCCATATAGGTTGCCTGCTATTTTCTACATGGCATTTGTTTTCTTTTGCACATAGTGGCTCATGACCCCAAGTAAAAACAGATCTTAGGCCTTTCCTAAGATCAACTATACTTTCATGCAAGCTTTCAAACAGAATCACTGCTTCAAAAGGAGAGCTGTATAATGTGAAAACCTGTAACACACACACAACATTTTGCTGCAGACATGAATCCCCCTCAATGCATCCTACTGCTAACATCTAATAAACATGTGGAGGTAGAAAGTACCATCAAGTCACAGCTGACATTTGCTGGCTAGGGTTGCCAACCTCCAGATAGCTAGCAAACAAAGAAACAGCTTCAAACTGCAAAACAATACAAGTTTGTATTAAACAACAAATAATCATGCACCGTACATATGGTACAACAAACAACCTCCAGATAGCAGCAGATCTCCCGCTATTACAACTGATCTCCAGCCGACAGAGATCAGTTCACCCGAAGAAAATGGCCGCTTTGGCAATTGGACTCTGGCATTGAAGTCCCTCCCCAAACCCCACCATCCTCAGACTCCACCCCCCACCCAAAACCTCCTGCTGGTGGCAGAGAGGGACCTGGCAACCCTAATGGTGGCCTTGTAGGATTTTGAAGGCAAGAGACGTTCAGATGTGGTTTGCCATTGCCTGCCTCCACGTAGTGACCCTGGTATTCCTTGGAGGTCTCCCATACAAATACTTCCTGGGGTGGAGGCTGAGAGTGTGTGACTGGCCCAAGGTCACCCAGCAAGTTTCCATGGCAGAGTGGGGATTCAAACCTGGGTTTCCCAGATCCTAGTCCGACACCTTGGGTGATGTCAAATCATTACAGTTAGGATCCCCCCTGCTCCAATTCACTGATTGCCACTTGCAAGATGTAGGAAGGGGGGGATGCTCTTTGCCATCATGTCACACAATTCTCTTACTTAACCTTACTGGGAAGCTGCCTGTTACCTAGTTAGTGCATGGAGATCATCTGCATGCCCTCCAACGTTTTACAGGTGAGAATGGGGACATACATGAAACAACAGCATTCTTCTCATAGCAAAGAGAACTGCCAAAGTTGCCCCCTTTCCAGTCACACATTGGTGAAGGGTTTGTTCCATCTGCTGTGTGCTATATACATTTATTCCAAATTATGCTTCCTGTACTATTTTAAAAACAAGAGCATGTGAGGTTAAAGATTCATGCACACGCACACCTTTAAATAGAATTCTTACAGTCTGTTATCAACAGTTCAAAATGAGCCTCCTCAGCAGATGAAATGGCAGGTTGTAAACTCTGGTATCTTACTGGCCATGTGTATACACACTTATAAACATGTGCATTATAGACAAGATACACCCACTTACCTACTCCTGGATTTACCTTTTAGAGAACTTGGGGAGGGAGCTGAACTGTGAAGAATCACAGCTTTAACAACTCTCATTACTAGGGTTGCCAGGTCCCTCTTCACCGCCGGTGGGAGGTTTTGGGGGCAGAGCCTGAAGAGGGTGGGGTTTGGGGAGGGACTTCAATGCCATAGAGTCCAATTGCTGAAGCAGCCATTTTCTCCAGGTGAAATGATCTTTATTGGCTGGAGGCCAGTTGTTAAAGCAGGAGATCTCCAGCTAGTACCTGGAGGTTGGCAACCCTACTCATTACCAACATTTTAACAACAACAAAATAGGGACAGTGATTTAGCAGGAACAGGGACCAAAAAATAAGGCTGTTGATGGTGAAGAGCATACAAATCTCTGGGGCATAAAACGTACACTGCAGCTTCTGTGTTGTATGGTGTCAGGCTAGTACATGGGAGACCCAGGTTTGAATCCTCACTCATGCTATGGAAGCTCACTGGGTGACCTTGAGCCTAACCTACCTCACAGGGTTCTTGTGGGGATAAAATGGAGGAGAGGAGAATCATGTAAGCTGCCTTTGGGCTATGGGGCTGTGGCTCAGTTTGTAGAGCATCTGCTTGGCATGCAGAAGGTCCCAGCTTCAATCGCCAGCATCTCCAGTTCAAGGGACCAGGCAAGTAGGTGATGTGAAAGACCTCTGCCTGAGACCCTGGAGAGTCGCTGCGGGTCTGAGTAGACAATACTGACTTTGGACCAAGGATTCAGTATAAGGCAGCGCCATGTGTTCATGTGCCTTGGGTCCCCATTAGGGAGAACAGCGGGGTATAAATGAATTAAATAAAAATGAATAAATACTATTTCACGTACAACAAAATTAACACACAGGAAGAATGTCACACGTGAAAGAGCCCTGCTGATCCAATAAAAAAAGTTTAATCCATTTTGGATCCTATCTTAATACTCTACTGATGTCGGTGTGCTTACTTTTAATTACAGTATCTTTATAATTAAAGAATTCTAAAGAAAACTCCAGTGAATACAATTTGGGTCCGAGCAGGCAGGATAGACTACTACTCCAACTCTTTCAGTTAGCATGGGGGGGCGGGGGGCGGGAATGTTTCAAGCAGTTGATTTTGACCTTTGAACATATGGCCCTCCTGCGTGACAGCACACAATTAGTCTGCAAGGAGTTTTCACCTTGTAAAATGCGATAGGAGTGCTAAGGAGCTCACTGAGGTGATGGTTTATTAAAAGGTCCTGCAAACTGGGGGAGAAGGGAAACTGGAAACACAGCCATTCATTGGGAGCTTGCAGACTGATCATGTGATCCTTGCTTCTGATGGTACCCCTCAGACTGCTGGGGAGGGGAGCCCATTTTAAATCCCCAGCATGGTGTAGTGGTTAAGAGTGGTGGTTTGGAGCGGTGGACTCTGATCTGGAGAACCGGGTTTGATTCCCCACTCCTCCACATGAGCGGTGGAGGCTAATCTGGTGAACTGGATTTGTTTTCCCACTCCTATACATGAAGCCAGCTGGTGACCTTGGGCTAGTCACAGTTCTCTTAGAGCTCTCTCAGCCCCACATACCTCACAGGGTGTATGTTGTGGGGAGGGGAGGGGAAGGTAATTGTAAGCCGGTTTGAGTCTCCCTTAAGTGGTAGAGAAAGTCGGCATATAAAATCTAACTCTTCTTCTACTTCTTGAAAGAGAGAAGAATTTTAGCCCAGGCTTTTCCCTTTCCCTAGAATTCTGTATCATATGATTTATCTGCAAGCATAGATGGACTCTACCTGGAATTTCAGACAGAACCTCCCTTTTTCTTAAAAAGGGAACAGGCATACATGTGTGTGTGGGGTTACGACCTTTTGATCTTTGCTTGTTGTGCAAGTCAAGTGAGCCTGTATGGTGTAGTGGACTGCTATACCACACTCCCTCACTTGTGGCAAGAATGTTGGACTAGGATCTGGAAGACCCAGGTTCGAATCCCCACTCTGCCATGAAAGCTTGCTGGGTAATTTTGAGCCAGTCACACACTCTCAGCCTAACCTACCTCAGCAGGATGTTGTGAGGATGAAGCAGAGGAGAGGATGACGATGTACATCACTTTGGATCTCCACTGGGGAGAAATGAAGTAAATGCACCTAAGTGCTGGCTAGAGGCAATGGAGTAAAAATCGGTGTGTGGATGGACAAATGGTAATATTGCACTAGGCAAAATTTAAAATGCTGTAGAAATGTAAGGCGTTTGCAAGACTCATCTTCTCTGTGTTCTCCCACAAAGCACTTCTGGCCTGTGGTAGACCTCAAGCTTTGCATACAGATGGTCACAGCGCAATCGCTGGCAGCTCTAGGCCCTAGCATTTTCTCTGCCTGAGACCCTGGATAGCTGCTGCCAGTCAGACAATGCTGATATAGGCAGGCCAACGGTTTGATTTCAAACTCAGGTAGCTTCACACATTGTGAACATCTAGATTCCACATAGCCGGGTCAGAGACACCACAGTAATAACTGACAAGAATGGTGAAAGTCCACTCTGGTTTTTACTAGTCTTTAGCCATGCTGACAATGGGGGTTACAGCACTTTGTATTCCCAGCAATGTATTAAGAGTTTGAAAATGTTATAAAAAACATTGCTTTAAAATGGTTTTTGGATACCACGGCTTATAAATGGTTGGAAGACGCCTTCACAGCTAAAGGGGCCAAACAAAGTGCGAACAGTATTTTTTATAAAGTTTTCAAACTCTTAAGACATCAGTGGGAATACATAGAAAATGCGAACAGTGTTTTTTATAACATTTTCAAACTCTTAATACATCGCTGGGAATACAAGTGTGGTAACCCCCAAAGTTATAAAAAACATTGCTTTAAAAGGGGTTTTGGATACTGCAGCTTATAAATGGTTGGAAGACGCCTTCACAGCTAAAGGGGCCAAACAGTATGTTTTATAACGTTTTCAAACCCTTAATACATCGGTGGGAATACACAGAAAATGTGAACAGTATTTTTTATAACATTTTCAAACTCTTAATACATCGCTGGGAATACAAGTGCAGCAACCCCCAATGTATCCTTCGCATCGGTACCCTTGTGCACAAAGACAAGAAGAAGCGTTGGTTTTTATATGACGACTTTCTCTGCCACTTAAGGAAGAATCAAATCTCCTTCCCTTCTCCTCCCCACAACAGACACCCTGTGAGGTAGATGGAGCTGAGAGTTTGGAGAGAACTGTGACTGGCCCAAGGTCACCCAGCTGGCTTCATGTGCAGGAGTGGGGAAACAAATCTAGTTCACCAGATTAGCCTCTGCTGCTCATGCGAAGAGGGACCTGGCAACCCTAATCTGCTGGGAACTCCTGACATCTCCAGTTAAAAAAATCAGGCAGTGAGTGATATGAAAGACCATGACCTAAGACCCCCCCCAGACAGCTGCTGCCGATCAGAGTAGACAACACTGGCCTCATCTGTACTGCACATTTGTACAATTAGTTCATAAGACTTGTTCTGTCTGACCTACTTTTCTAAGTGCTAATGAATTATCAGCAAATCTTGTGTTTATACTGCGGCAGGCTAACCCGTGCCAAACAAACTGCCCCAGGGCTTTGTTTGTGTCGTTTTTTTAAAAAAAAAGAACACTGGGGGGGGACACGTTTAAGTGATTTGTGGAGCAGGCATGGCGAAATCGAGCAGAGAAACGTGCAGTTCTGCAAAAACTCTCCCCTCCACCCAAAGCAAACTGGTTGGAAAAGGCCTCGCTCTGTTTTGTGTCAGGCAGCGTGTCCGCAGAAGGGCCCGGAGAATTGTCTGCCGGAATGTGAAAGAGTTCCTTCTGTTGATGTGAAGCAGGTCTTGTTTTGTAACCTGCCCGGATGGGAGACTGTGGGAACCACACACCAGCTGCTCTCAGCTCTCGGGTGAAGGGCAGGAGAGAAGCATAATAAATATTGTTGTGCTGTGGGCAGTAGCACTCCAATCAGAGATGCCGCCGTGCTTCATTAAGAGCTAGTTGTCTGCAAAAACTCTCTCTCTCTCTCTCTCTCTCTCTCTGGAGGATTCAGAACAAAACTGAAACTTACTGCACCAACAAAAACAGAACACTGATCTTAACTCCAGCTTGTTTTGTATCTGCCCAGCTCCTTCTCTAAATAAGAAGAGAGAGAAAAACACAACTGGCAGAAAGCAGCGTGCATCTGGAGGAATGCCAAGTGCTGCAAAACTGCACAGTGCTAAAAATGCCACAAGGCGCTGGAAAATTAGAACAGCCCTGGAGGAAGCTGAGCTAAGTGTCCCGTGTGGGGCTGGCCAGGCTGAAGAGGCCGTCTGGTACAGGCCTGATCTGCAGTGATGATGAGAAGAGTCGTGGGCTCACCTGATCCGAGGCCCCTGCCAGCACCACAGGGACGCTTGGCTGGCTCAGTTTCTTCTTCTGGCAGTGGCCTTCCAGACCAGTAAGTTAAAAGGCCTGCAACAAGGAGAACGACTAGGGAGAGCAGGACAGTCAATGGACAGCCACAGAGGGTGGGATGGGCATGTGCGCTGACTTGGTCTGACTTGGATAGTCCAGGCTAGCCCGCTCTTGTCAGATCTCAAAAGCTAAGCAGGGTCAGTATTTGGACGGGAGACCACCAAGGAATACCAGGGTCGCTATGCAGAGGCAGGCAATGGTAAACCACCTAAGAACATAAGAAAAGCCATGCTGGATCAGACCATGGCCCATCAAGTCCAGCAGTCTGTTCACACAGTGGCCAACCAGGAGCCGCTAAGAAGCCCACAAACAAAGTGACTGCAGCAGCATTATCCTGCCTGTGTTCCACAGCAGCTAATATAACATGCATGCTCCTCTGATCCTGGAGAGAATAGGTATGCATCATAACTAGTATTCATTTTGACTAGTAGCCATGGATAGCCCTCTCCTCCATGAACATGTCCACTCCCCACTTAAAGCCTTCCAAGTTGGCAGCCATCACTACATCCTGGGGCAGGGAGTTCCACAGTTTAACTATGTGTTGTATGAAGAAATACTCCCTTTTATCTGTTTTGAAGCTGTCACCCTCCAGCTTCAGCAAATGACCCCGCGTTCTGGTATTATGGGAGAGGGAGAAAAGCTTCTCCCTGCCCACTCTCTCCATACCATGCATAATTTTATAGACCTCTATCATGCCTCCCCTTAATAGCCTCTTAATGTCTCTTGCCTTGATAAATCCTATCAGGTTGCTAAGTTGTTTGCGACTTGACGGCACTTTCCACCACGATCACAGTTTTATTGGGCATTCATGACATATCATTTCCTATTTTAGGGTTTAGCTCATCTGTAACGTAATCACAGCAAGAAGGGGTGGAAGAAGGAGGCTCAAGGAGTGCCTCTGCCACATATCTAGCCTCTGATGCCTTCTTCTGATCCTCCAGTTCCTTGACTGGAAACCCAGACTTGAGAGGCAGTATGTGAAGCGGTTAGATTGTCAGACTAGGGAGACCCAGGTTTGAGTCCTACTCATCCATAGAAGCTTGATTGGTTGCCTAGGGACAGTCACATTCTCAGCCTAACCTACCTCACAGGGTGGTTGTTGTGAGGGTAACATGTAGGCATCCACAGCAATGTGAGCTGCTTTGGGTCCCTGTTGGGGAGAAAAGGGGGGTCACAGATGAAGTCCATAAATGTTACTCTCCACAGAAAATTAAGTTTAGACGTGGAAGCAATTCATTGGGTACTGCAAAAGTGGTATCTTTTGTCCCCGAATCACCTTTCCTCAATCGTAAAAATGTGAATAGTGAAGGATGTTCTGCATCTGGGCATGCATATAGCAGGAGCTCAGGGAAAGACACTCTGCACATGCTCAGTGTCACTGCCTTTCATATAACTTTGCATAGGTAGATGTTCCCAGGGTCAGCCCTCTGGCCCTGAAACAAGTTCAGGAGTTAAACTTCGCTAAATCCTCCTCCAGATGAAAGCCAGTACTCAGCAGAATGTGATGTGCATGCCTGCACACAAACACACACAGATTCTGACACCCCAGCTCTCATGTGTTCATATTTAAAGGGGAGCATTCACTGTCTCTGTATTCACCCTCCCCCTCAGCATTGTGAAGGCAGGCATGCCTAATTGGGCCAGCGTCAGCACACACTGAGGCAGGGCAGCTGCCAGGATTGCTGGCAGGGACCACTGCCCTCAAACCCCATCCTTTATCCCACCAACCTGCAAACCACGTGTGCTCCTGGCCCCGCATGCAGTCCAGCACCACCAGGGAAGGGCACGCAGGTGGTGTGGGGAGCTGTGGTCATGCTCAGTATGTCAGTGGGAGGATGCATGAACAGAACATACAGGGTGGTGGTGTCAATGGTGGGCAGAAGGGGGGGCGGTGGTGGGCAGAAGAGGGAAAGGGGACCCTTGGGCATTCTCAGTCAAGGGACCCCAAAACCTGGAACTGATCACCTGGAGATTCTGCAATACAATTTCACTGTGATGTTTGGATAGGGAGTAGGGGGAGTGTCAACAGATAAAAGGAAGTATTTCTTCAAACAACACATAGTTAAATTGTGGAATACCCTGCCACAGGATGTGGTGATGGCTGCCAACTTGGAAGGTTTTAAGAGGGGAGTGGACATATCCATGGACGAGAGGGCTATTCATGGCCAGTCTTAGGGTTGCCAGCTCCGGGCTGGGGAATACCTGGAGATTTTGGGGGTGGAGCCTGAGGAGGGGAGGGTTTGGGGGAGGGGAGGGACTTCAATGGGATGTAATGCATAGAGTCCACCTTCCAAAGTGGCCATTTCCTCCAGGTGAATTGTTCTCTGTCGTCTGGAGATCAGTTGTAATAGAGGGGCTCTCCAGCCACCTCCTGGAGCTTGAGAACTCAAAGTTTGCCTTGGGCTGAAAATACTGAAGTACTGCAAAGAGTGATCCACTGTCCAATATGCTGTTATTCCAATATACCAGCTATGTAAAGGTCAATAAAGAATTATTTGTCTAAATAGTAACTTTTCAAATGAGTGTTTTTATATAACACTGTTGCTTTAACGGCATCAGTACAATAATGTTGG
This sequence comes from Euleptes europaea, assembly GCF_029931775.1. Classification (NCBI taxonomy): domain Eukaryota; kingdom Metazoa; phylum Chordata; class Lepidosauria; order Squamata; family Sphaerodactylidae; genus Euleptes; species Euleptes europaea. The sequence continues at coordinate 27,360,890 of NC_079316.1, read as the reverse complement.
ATACAGAAATGGCAGTTGAAAGTCCAGTTCCTTAATAGGATACACAATTGTATCAATCTTCACTTATACATATATTTGTTCATTGCACCATTGATGCCGCTGGATTCCATAAGAAGATGGGCTTCCGGTATTTATACCCATTTCACCCATTCAGGCTTCATCAATCCAAGAAATCCTTGGGTGGCTGCAGGACAAGGTGCTTTATCGAGACAGGAGGAGTATACCTCACTTATTCAAATGGATGGCACTCCTGGAGGTTGGCAACCCCACCTGGCCCCCAGCGTTGCCACTTGCACGTCTGGGGCAGCGCTGGCTGCCAGGCGATTAGAAGCTTTCCTCGGGAGATCAAAGGGCTCTTCTCGCCAAGCTCCGGATTAGCGAGGCAGCCCAGTTTTGAGGTCGGCACGCAAAGCTCCCAGCAGCGCGTCTGCAAACCGACCCCAGCTCAGCCGCTCAGCCGCGCAGCTGAAAAAAGAAAGTGGCGGCGGTTGCAAGCCGGGAGGGCTGGCTGGAGAGGGGAGCCGATGAAGCGGGCAGAAGGGAAGCGGGCCTGGGAATCCAGACGGATCACCTACTTTTGGCCAGCTAACCTACAGTTTGGACACGGATGCAATAAACTGTGGGGAGGAGGTGCTGCTAAAGTGATCTCTTGTGTCCCCAGTCCCTGGGGTTGCCAACCTCCAGGTACTAGTTGGAGATCTCCTGCTATTACAACTGATCTCCAGCCGATAATAGATCAGTTCACCTGGAGAAAATGGCCACTTTGGCAATTGGACTCTATGGCACTGAAGTCCTTTTCCTCCCCAAACCCCGCCCTCCTCAGGCTCTGCCCCCAAAACCTTTTACCAGTGGTGAAGAGGGACCTGGCAACCCTAATTACTACTGATCTCCAGGTGATAGAGATCAGTTCACCTGGAGAAAATGGCAGCTTTGGCAATTGGACTCTATGGCATTGAAGCCCCGCCCCTCTCCAAACCCCACCCTTATCAGGCTCCACCCCAAAAACCTCCCGCCGGTGGGGGACCTGGCAACCCTACCAGTCCCCGTCTTTCGAGCAATAAAAAAAATGTTAGTAGGGATACTAGCGCAGGACGCTCTGTGTATGCTTGGAAGCACTCTTTCCCTATGCAACGTACTGCAGCCTGCAGAGCGGGTGACCTGAATTTATGTGACATGTAGGCTAATGCATGTCATCTTGCAACCCCCCGCTCTGGGCCTCTACCTTGGCCGGAGGCCGAGATGAATCAGTGAGGGTTTTCCTCTGTACAGGCCTTTCATAATCTGCGTCCTCCCCCATTCCCGTCGCGCCTTCAAATGTCAGCCGGCTCCCTAGGGCTGCACGTGACCTCCGCATTCACACACATCCAGTGACTTAATTGAATTAATCTGAAACCAGGCCTCAGTCCCGGCGCTTCTTTTCAGGCAACAGGGAATGATTGAAGCCCACGTGCAGAAGCGGGTAATCGCAGCCAGCCCACACATCTTGCAGGATATCAGCCGCTTGCCCTCTTTTCTTTCGGAAGAGCTCGTTTGGAGTCCCCCACCCCAACAGGCGGAAATACAACAGGTGCCACCCCTCCTATGGAGATGCCGGGGTGGGAAACCATCACACGTGGAACCTCCGCCTGCCATGGGGCGGCCTCGCTGGGTCGGGAGGCTTGGGGCGGCTTCCTGTTCAAAACCCGCAGATTCCCGTCAGGAACGAGGGCCATTTATGCAGGGGAGGTTTTGCCGCTCTCCAGATGCACATTTTCCCCACCCGAATGCTCCAAACTCTGCACGGGGGCTGATTGTTGAATTCGGATGGGGAACATGTGCATCTGCAAATCCAAGCCAAGACCTCCGCTGCAGGACACGCACACCCCGGAGATTTAGGAAACAGGTCCGGCGCTGAGGCTGCCCCCCTTCACCGCCTGCATCTTGCGCGCTGCTGTGCCAATTCCCCCACCTCCCCTCGTGCCTTGCAACTAGACTTGCCAGCTCCAGGTTGGGAAATACCTGGAGATTTTGGGGGCGGAGCCTGAAGAGGGCGGGGGTTGGGGAAGGGAGGGACTTCAGTTCCCTGGAGTCCAATTGCCGAAGCAGCTCTTTTCTCCAGGGGAACTGACCTCGATCGGCTGGAGACAAGTTGTAACAGCGGGAGATCTCCAGCGACTACCTGGAGGTTGGCAACCCTACTTGCAACGTTACCAAAATTACCCCCCACCCCCGCATCACGCCTTACAGTGGTTCCCACCCGCCTGGTCGGCTGCACGGAAGCCAAGTCCCTGGGGAAGAGCGGTCCGGAAAGCGCCCCTGCTCCGTTGCAGCAGCGGCTGCTGCTCCCCTGCTGGGTCCGGCCTTGCAGTGGTCAGCCAGGCAGGGCGGGAGGAGAGAGCGCGACGGAGCGCCGGCCCGGGGAAGAGGGAGGGAGGGAGGGAGGGGGCGGCGGCCCTGGGTGTCCCTTGCGTGCAAGGCTTGCCGTGCCGGGCTCTGCCTTGTGCAGCGGCTTGCGTGCGCGCCTGGCACGCAAGGCCAGCTGGCTCTGCCTGCTGGGCTCCGGGCGTTGCGTGCGGCGGCGGCGGGGATCAGCGGGCTGGCAGCCGGGCGCGCACGCACTGGCCGCGCCTCCTCGCCCCACTGACCCCGCCGCCCTCTGCCCGCTGCCGCCGCCGCCCTGGCTTGCAGGTGCCGCCCTGACTCCCGCTTCCCGGACGGAGCTTTGCTTCCCCTTCGATGCTTGGCAATGGAGCTGGCCAGGATCTGCCCCCTAGTTAATGCAGGGGAGGTTTCGCCTTGGTTTTGCTGCTCTTTGGGTGCAGATTTCCCCCATCCGAATTCTCTAATCTGGAGAGCCGGTAGCCGTGTTAGTCTGTTTGCAGTAGTCAAAAAGGGCAAGAGTCCAGTAGCACCTTAAAGACTAACAAAAATATTTTCTGGTAGGGTATGAGCTTTCGTGAGCCACAGCTCACTTCTTCAAGTACCTGAAAGCTCATACCCTACCAGAAAATATTTTTGTTAGTCTTTAAGGTGCTACTGGACTCTTGCCCTTTTTGACTACTGGAGAGCCGGGTTTGATTTCCAGCTCCTCCACACGAGCGGCAGAGGCTGATCTGGTGAACTGGATTTGTTTCCCCACTCCTACACGCGAAGCCAGCTGGGTGACCTTGGGCAAGTCACACTCTCTCAGCCCCACCTACCTCACAGGGTGTCTGTCGTGGGGAGGGGAAGGGAAGGTGATTGTAAGCCGGCTTGAATCTCCCTTAAGTGGTAGAGAAAGTCTGCATATAGAAACCAACTCTTCTTCAGAGCTCAAAAATAAACCCCCATGCAGAGTTTTGAGAACTGGGATCGCAAAAAATGTGCATCGAGAGAGCGGCAAATGCAAGGCAACCCCGCCCCCCATGCATAACCAGCTAGTCTTCGAGTCTCTCAACGGGGTGTGTGTGTGTGAAAGGGTTTCCAGTGTGAGAAACGGGCATTATTTTGTTAACGCATTTACAGGCCCGCCATTCTTCCACAAAGCTGGAACTCAAGGCGAGCAATGTCTCATAAAATCAATGTCTCAACCTCAAACAAAGGGCGGCAATGCTGAATTAAATTGTAGTTCAAAATTTGGAAATGGGGAGGGGGCTCGTTAACCCCACCCTCTCAGCTCCTCCAAATTTGCAAGCTTTGCCTTTGAAGTAGACGGTGGGGGGGGGGGAAGGAAGTGCTGTCAAGTCGCAGCAGACTTAGGGTGGCTTTTCGGGGGTTGAGATGTTCAGAGGTGGGTTGCCATTGCCTGCCTCTTCGGCCGGGGACCTTGGACTTCCTTGGTGCTCTCTCATCCAAATGCTAACCAGGCCCGTCCCCTGGTTTCAAGATCTAATGAGATCGGGCCCCTCCAGGGCTTGAAATATATAGGCATCTGCATAGATGAAAAGGAGGGTGTGTGTGGCTGCAGGGTTATGTCATAGCTTATTAACGTTTACATTTATTCCTTCCCCCTAAAGGGCAGGCAGGTTGGAGTTTGCAGACGCCCGGGCCCAGCTTGGAAATGAGGGGAGCCTACTTTATGTGCTGCAATGTGATGTCCTCTGTCTGTAGGGACTCTTGCGCATTCTTGCTGTGTGATGTTTTATTGATTCCAGTTTGTTCCTGTAAGGCAGTTATGCAAGCCGAGCTTTGAATGGTGGCTCGTTCTGTCCCTTATATTCTCAGTGCCTGGAGAACGTGCGGCAGAGTATCACAGTGGGACACTTATTTATTTTTATTGCATTTTTGCCCCACTTTCCTTCAGCCAGAGAACTCAAGGCAGCTCACGTGGCAGGGGCGGGAGGTCTAGCACTCACTGCACCCAGACCTGCTTAGTTGCTGAATCATGTGCCTGCAGACGCTTGAAGGAAACATTTGACTTCCAAGCATGTCAGACAGGCCTTTGGCTCTGCTCTCTCTTCCCCGACCCCTGCATCTTTCACATATGAAGCTGCCTTATACTGAATCAGACCCTTGGTTCATCACAGTCAGTATTGCCTACTCAGACCGGCAGTGGCTCTCTAGGGTCTCAGGCAGAGGTGTTTCACATCACCTACCTGCCTAGTCCCTTTAACTAGAGATGCCGGGGATTGAACCTGGGACCTTCTGCACACCAAGCAGATGCTCTACCACTGAGCCACAGCCCCTCCCTGCATGGCCAATGCATATAGTCCACCAGCTTTGCTGGTCTGTGGACACCTTTGCCTCCCCTTCTCACATTCCCCTCCTTTCCTTTTGAGTCATGCTTCTGTCTTGGCCTTGCCAAGTCTGGGAGAAGTTCATTGGGGTGCTTTGGCGGCTACAGCCGTTAACTCAGATTATTTCCAGGCTGGCTTGTTGGCTTGCCCCTTTCAGGAGTTCTTCAAGTAGGGTTGCAGCTCTGGGTTGGGAAATTCCTGGAGATTTGGGAGTGGAAAAAAGAGAAGGGGAGTGAGACCCAAATTGAAAAACAGAAGCTGGGTACCCAAGGCTGGGTGGGATAAATAAAACAAATAGATAAAGAAAATATAATCTAAGGCTCTATGTCAGGATAAAAATTATTTTAAAATAATGTTAAAACAGCACAATAGCATATCCTAGGTTAATATACTGTAACCACATGCCAGACGCGTTTCGGCCTGTTTGGCTTTCCTCAGTGGTCAGATACCCATGTAAAACATACACACATATTTACAGATATATATACACATATACAGACAATTATATATCAGACCAGGCATGTAAGTAGGTTGTATAGTATATTTCCAATCATACAAACATCTGGTTAGATTGTCTACAAGTTGTTATACTGGGCTGTATATGTCTCCCATATAAAATGTGTGTGCAATTATCAACCAGGTAAAACAGTGTCACATTTGGGAGTGGAGCCTGGGGAGGGCAAGATTTGGGGGGCGGAGGACCAAATCGAGGTATAATGCCATAGAATCCATCCTCCAAAGCAGCCATTTTCTCCAGGGCAACTGATCTGCTGTAGGTCAGAGATCGGTTGTAATTCTGGGAGGTCTCGAGGCCCCACCCTTGCTGTGAGAGGCTGCCAACTCTTATCTTCATCAAAACAGACTCGTGTTTGTAACAAGCACTATTTTCAGAGGTTGGGGGGGCAGGGAGTCCTCAATGTTTTTCAGACTACAAATGATATTTCTCAGGCTCATCACCTTCTGCACACAGGACTTTTGTTCAAGACATGAAATGGACCTGTGTACTAGGTCTGACTGCTAAAGATATTAATACCTTTTGCGGGAGCCAGCATGGTGTACTGGTTAAGAGCGGTGGTTTGCAGTGGTGGACTCTGATTTGGAGAACCGGGTTTGATTCCCCACTCCTCCACATGAGCAGTGGAGGCTAATCTGGTGAACTGGATTTTTTCCCCCACTCCTACACATAAGGCCAGCTAGGTGACCTTGGGCTAGTCACAGCTCTCTCTTAACTCAGCCCCACCTACCTCAGAGGGTGTCTGTTGTGGGAAGGGAAGGTGATTGTAAAGGCTTTGATTCTGGTTTGATTCTCCCTTAACTGGTAGAGAAAGTCGGCATATAAAAAGCAACTCTGCTTCTTCTATGCCTTTATTAATTACTGTGAAATGGGGTTACTTAGCATGTCAAAAATAAATCTCGAATACTGGTGTTAGGAGATAATAGGTAGAAGGGGGAATCCTTGGAGGGTGCAGGGAATGGAGTTTGAGCAAGTGTATTCTTATAAATATCTGGGTATCCATTTTGAGCCCTGACCTGGGTGGCCCAGGCTAGCCAGATCTCGTCAGATCTCAGAAGATAAGCAGGGTCAGTCCTGCTTAGTATTTGGATGGGAGACCACCAAGGAATACCAGGGTTGACTGTGCAGAGGAAGGCACTGGCAAACCACCTCTGTTAGTCTCTTGCCATGAAAACCCCCAAAAAGGGGTCGCCATAAGTCGGCTGCGACTTGACGACACTTTACACACACACATTCATTTTGATGCATATGACATGGAAAATCCATTTAAAATATATTAAAAATTTCCATGTAGACAGCTCCTGTCTACATGGAAATTTTATTTTACAAAAGGTGTACAGTCTTTTCCAGCACTGCTCAAATTTTATAAATCTAAGTTATCTGCAACCTTGTGTGGGGCTCCGTTATAGCAGCACGTGATTGTTAAAGATCTTGAGAGATTGCAAATGAGTCCCCCCCACCCTGAATTATATTGGGATTTCCCAATTGTGTAATTACGGTAGATGAGAAACTGAATTGTGTTCCCCACAATCAATTACGTGGAAATATGCTATCAAGATGTGGTTAAAAATATTGTTGCTAGAACCTCCTAGTCAATTAGTTTGTCTTATAAGGCAAGACTCATTCTTATCATCAAGTCTTAATGCTTGTCTTGGTAAATTGTGTGAGTTGGGATTTTCGACAGATGATAACTTAATTATTACTCTGATTGCTTACTGAATACAATAAGCGAAGCTATTTTATTGCAAGATGTTCTGGGGTGCTTACTGATTTGTATAGGAAGTGTTCTCCTCTGTATTATGGGTATATTCCCACTATTTGTTTTACAGTTGCCAACTATTCGATCATTATGCCAAACCCTAAATATAGAGGCTTAATTTTATTAGCAAGATGAAATTCATTTCCAACAGCCAAATATATTGGAAGACTTAAAGCCATTCCTGGGTGGAAAGGAAGGGTTCTTGTGCTTCTGGAGCAATAGAAACTGTCTCACATGTGTTGTTACATTGCCCCTTGTTTGTTATAAAGCCAGGCGTGATACTATTGGGAGCTTTTGTTAATTCGGACTTTCAGTGTTCTAGTAATTATATTATCTTGAAGTCATTGTTTTTTAATGATATATGGATTGGTTGGAAGCTGCTGCCAAATTTCTGGCACATGTTTTTAAATAGGTGGAATATTCAATGATTCATTGGCCTGTTTTTCCCCCAAATCCAACCAACCTATTATCCAGTATTGACAACACTTCAGTAGTTATTGTGAGCTATCAAATAACTGCACTTAATATATATTCTTCTTCTTTTTTTTTTGCACAAATCAATAAAGCCGTAAAATCTAATGACCTGCTTTCATAGGCTTCATGACTGCATTTTGATTCAGGACCCACAAGTTGAGAAATGCTGGGATAAAATATACTCTTCGAAATCCTCATACCCTATTCCTCTGTGCGTAGGGCATACTGAAGATTGCACTGAAGAGAGCCAGTGTGGTTTAGTGGTTAAGAGTGCCAGACTAGTATTTGGGAGACCCGGGTTCAAATCCCCACTTGTGCCATGGAAGCTCATTGGATAATCTTGGGCCAGTCATACATTCTCAGCCTACCCTACCTCACAGGTTTGTTGTGAGATTAAAATGGAGGAGAGGAGAACAGTGTAAGCCACTTTGGGTCCTCATTGGGGAGAAAGGTGGGGTACAAATGAATTAAATAAATAAGGTGAGAAAATGTCAGCTTAAAGACATTTTTGCTGGGTATGGCTCCCAAATGTATGTTGATCACGACTGCAACAATTGCACAATGGGCATGTCTGAATGGGTTATTTAACAAATGCTCTAGATAGGACTTCTCATCACCTCAAATGATCTTGATTTATGTTTGTATCCTGCTTTTTGACCAGAGTCCCCAAAGCAGCTTACAACATTTGTAATATGGCAATAACATTCCATTAAAAAAGAAGAAACATCTTTCAGTTTAAAAATTAAAGCAATACAATTAATTCAGTGGTGAAGAGAAAGATGCAGGAAGTTAAAGGACTACAGGTTGAAAACTGAACTTTAAAAAAATCCCTAAAACAAAATCTGAAGATGCAATATCAAAATCCTCATATGTATGGAGAATGTTTTAGTTCCTCTGAGTGTGGAGGATGATGCTTCCCACTGGAATCTGTGCATGGATGCAAAGCAGCCTCCATTGTGCTTCCACATGGAGAGGTTTGCAGTGGTTTGGCATCCAAACTCAAGCGTTGTGGATTTTTTTTTTAGCATCCTTATGAAGTTGCCCCCTAATTGTCTGATTTCTGTGATTTCCCATGCTTTGATGCAATCTTTTCCAAACCTGGTTGATGCAATCTTTTTGGAAAGTCTGCAAAGTGCCTTTGCATGCATTATGGAGGGGAAGGGGCATGTTTTTGAAGATTCTGCCCACTTTGGTGCCATTTTTCTTGCCTTACCTCCCCTCTTCTGACCACCATATCCCTCTGTACCACCTGACGGCCTTTTAAAATTGGCAGTTTATTTATTAATTTCATTAATACTCTGTCTTTAACTTACACTACCCTCTTGCATTTTATCCTAACAACCATGTGAGGTAGGTTAGGCTGAGAGTGTGTGACTGGCCCAAGGTCACCCAGCAAGCTTCCATTCCACAAGTGGGGATCTGAACCTGGGTCTTCCAGACACTAGTCCAACACTCTTAACCACTACACCACACTGGCTCTTGGTTTCTAGACCATCAACGCACAAATAGCATTATAACGCATTCACACATTAACAGATCACTTCAGGATACAATGGTTCCATATTAACATACCACACCCTCATTAGCACATTATCTTGATACTTACAGGACAATGATTAGCACATTACCTTTGATACTTTTTGCAGGACAATGACTCAGCTCAAACCCAACCCCCTTCTGACTATATATTACTCTTCCTTCACACTTGACACTGAGAGACACTGTCCTTGAGTGTTACTCATCTGAAGACGCCTGCCACAGCTGCTGGCGAAACGTCAGGAAAGAAAATACCAAGACCACGGTCACCCAGCCCGGATAACCTACAAGAACCAGCATTATAACGATCTATTGCCATGATAAAATCGCTCCTCTGAATTAAAAAAGGTTATTCCCTAGCCCTTTTAGTTGTGGATCTTTGAAATAAAAGGGCTAGAGTTGATCCTTTTTTAAACAAAGTGCTCTGCTTATGCAAATGGACGTTATGGGGCGGGGGGGGGGAACGCATGATCTGTGAGGAGGAGGCATGCTGTAATTGTAAGGCCAAGGTACATATCTGACATAAATCTCAGAAGTATAAAACACACAAAACTAAGTTTAAATGGGAGCGTACAACCCTGTTATGTCCAAATTGGGCAAGTCACAGGAATCTTGACCTGAGTAGGGTTCGATAGAGTGAACACCGAGAATGACAACAAAGACTAAGCAGATGAGTGGAATTAATTCCACTAGGATGGAATCGTAACAAACGCCTACTCTGCGGATCACCTCATTTATTAGTCCGTTTTCCTTTTGTTGCAGGCTGCCTGGAAAAAAAAAGCTTTCATCCAGGGCTGGCAGAGCAAAGGCAGTTCAAGTAGAGGGTAAACAGATGTCCTGGTTTAAAGGGATTGACCTGGGCTTAAGGGACTGCTTTGGGTCACAGAGAATTCTAGTGAAATCCGGACTGTGCTTTGGTTTCTCTATCAGGCGGTTCCTCATTTGACTGGCCCCTTCCTCCTCTTGGGCCTTGAATGTGCTGTGCTGTTTGTGTAACCCACCGGTCGCTAATTTTAACACGGGGGGGGGGGCTAACAGGCTGCGGATGCTGCCATCTGTCACGCAGCAGCACCAAATCCGCTGTGAAATCAGAAGAGAGACAGCAGCGCGCACAGGCAAAGGGTTCATAGGAGCCAAGAGCAAAACGCTACAGCGGTCCCATTCTGCAGCTTGCAGGTTCACCGCAGTTCAAACCTTGCACAGCAGTTGAGCGGCACCAGCTGGCCTGGGGGCATTATGTTACTAGAAACAACTAAGAGGAGATCTGGGATGTCTCTCCGCCGGCATTTTTTTTTTTTTCTCCTTTCCACGAGCTGTGTCCCAGAACGTTCTGTGAACAGCTGGTACAGACTCAGCCAGCGCCTCGTTCTGGAGAGGTGCCCCAATTGGGACACTGCTTCTGGATGTTGCCCTAGGAAAATTAGTACCTGATTAGAATCTTATTTTCCTGCAAGCTTCCTAGGGTGTCATAAAGGTCAAGGTAAAGGTCCCCCTGTGCAAGCACCTGGTCATTCCTGACCCATGGGGTGACGTCACATCCCGACGTTTCCTAGGCAGACTTTGTTTGTGGGGTGGTTTGCCAGTGCCTTCCCCAGTCATCTTCCCTTTACCCCCAGCAAGCTGGGTACTCATTTCACCGACCTCAGAAGGATGGAAGGCTGAGTCAACCTTGAGCCGGCTACCTGAAACTGACTTCCGTCGGGATCGAACTCAGGTCATGAGCAGAGCTTTTGACTGCAGTACTGCAGCTTACCACTCTGCGCCACGGGGCTCCGTGTCATACAGCTATGGAAAAAGAAAACTGAAGCAGTCGCTGTCAAATTGTCTTCTCGGGAGCCCTGGGATTTCTTGGGAACTGATCAGGTGCTCCTCCGTGAGATCTGCAGTGATGCTGAAGCTTGCCCATAAGACAGCTTGGTAAATGGCTGTCACACAGAGGATGGTGCCGAGTTGTTTTCTGTTGCCCCAGAAGGTCGGACCAGAACCAACGGGTTAAAATTAAAAGAGTTTCCGCAATAGATGCAGGAAGAGTTTCCTGAAGTTCGACATATTGATGTATTTAGATATTCATACCCTTCTTTCCTCACCAGCAGGGACCCAAAGCAGCGTTGTTCTTTCCTCCATTTTATCATCACGACATCCCTGTGAGGTAGTTTAGGCTGAGAGTGTGACTGGCCCAAGGTCACCTAGCAAGCGTTCATGGCAGAATGGGGCTTCTAATGTGGATCTCCCAGATCCTAGGCCAACTGTAACCATGCCAGCGTGCTCATGTTAAAATGTACAGAAGCTGGTCTCCCTGTTCTTCTCTAGACACTGTTTCTGTTAATTGTGCTAAGAAATTATTTGTATGCTATGCTCAACTGATACAAGGGACTTTTTGTTATACCAGCACATAATGTAAAGTGAGAAGCAGGCTACAGAAAGGGAGGCTGGAGTCAGGCAAATGGGGCCCCCTCTGAAAGCTGTTGCCCAGAGAGACGGCGTTATCTTCCTTCTTGCTAAGGCCAGCCCCACACAGTGCTGAGCGACTGCTAAATTGACTTGACTGACAGCCCTTCGGTGAGCTGGCTGCCCTTCAAGTCAGAGTTCCTGAGACAGCTCTAATTTTGTGTTTTGGCATTTCTTGCCCCCGTATGCCATGTTTCAGCTTGTGCTAATTCTTGCCGCTCTGCACAAGTGACAGGGACTGGCATGAAATCAACTCAAGCTCTGTACTGATGACGTCTTGTGCTCTCGATGGGGTGATACCAAAGGAAAAGGCCCCACCGGTGTTGCTATTTCAATGAGTCTGGTGTTTTACAAAGAACAAGAGCAGCCGACTGTCTTTCCTCATGGCCTGGGATGCACGGAACGTTGTCAACACCAGAAGCACAGAAAATGTTCCTGGGGACGAACCCTTAGTTATACAATGGGGCAAGCTGTCTCTCGCATGCCTCTTGAAAGCTCAAAATCTTGCTTTTCATGCAGGCTGCAACACTGAAATTAAGAAGAAAGGTTGGTTTTTATATGCTGATTTTCTCTACCTTTTAAGGAGAATCAAACTGGTTTACAATCTCCTTCCCTTCCTCTCCCCACAACAGACACCTTGTGAGGTAGGTGGGGCTGAGAGAGAACTGTTCTGAGAGAACTGTGACTAGCCCAAGGTCCCCCAGCTGGCTTCATATGTAGGAATGGGGAAACCAACATGGTTCACCAGATTAGAGTCCGTCGCTCATGTGGAGGAGTGGGGAATCAAACCTGGTTCTCCAGATTAGAGTCCGTCGCTCATGTGGAGGAGTGGGGAATCAAACCTGGTTCTCCAGATTAGAGTCCACTACTTGTAGTGTGGTGTAGTGTTTCAATTATGCTTGTACAGTGCAACAGGGCAGTTGACCACATTACTGCTTGACAGCAGTGTGGATAGCATGTAAGGATGCATAGTCATATTAAAATATTTATGTTTTGCTTTTTTCCACGATGCGGACCTAATGCAGTTTACAAGATCATTCTCCCTGCCTCCATTTTTTCCTCATAAAAACAACACTGTGAGGTAAGTTTGGTAGAGTGGGTGACTGGTCCAAGGTCACCCAGAGAGCTTCCATGGTAGAGTCGGGATTTGAACCTGGGTCTCCCAGATCCTAGTATGTCACTCTAACTGCTACATCTCATATTATACATTTGTTTATAATATATCAGCCAATACATGCCAATGTAAATACTAATGCTGTAAAAGAGGTGGTAAAGGTCCCCTGTGCAAGCACTGGGTCATTCCTAACCCATGGGGTGACATCACATCCTGACGTTTACTAGGCAGACTTGGTTTACGGGGTGGTTTGCCAGTGCCTTCCCCAGTCATCTTCCCTTTACCCCCAGCAAGCTGCTGTACATTAATATTAATTGGCTAACAATATCAACAAATCAAAATACGCATTGATAACTCAGATACACAAACGTGAAAGGTTGTTGTTGTTTTTTTGCAATGTAATCCCAAATAGGTCTAGTCAGAAATTAACCCTGCAGAGTTCAATAGGACTTACTCCCAGGTAAGTGTGCAGAGGATTGAGGCCCAAGGCATGCCTGTGGGCTTTCTCATGCACAGGGCTTTTCATACTCCCTTTAAAGTTTTAAAAAAGGCTTCAAAAATACTTGGCGTGTGTGTTTCTGTTGGGTCTTCTTTTCCAAGAATTAAATATATTAAGAGCCCCGCATGGGGCGATAACAGTATGTTAAAATAATATAGTTGCATTTATAAAACTCCTCAAGCATAGGAGGCACTTGCCAACAAAGATTTTAATGCGAAATGTTAGAAATGTCATAATACAGATGCAACATTTTATCATATGTGGTGGACATTTAAGAAAACAAGAAATATCGGATGTTACATGATGAAATCCAAAGGATATTAAAAATCAGGTTTCTGAAAAGCTTTAAGGCTTGAAAGCTTATACCTTGGGAAAATCTTGTTGATATTTACCGTGCTACTGGACTCGAATCTTGCTTTTCTTAACAACTCCCCTATCACCCGAAATACATTAGCGGCCTCATTGGGGTCTACAAAACCCCACTGTATTCATGTTTATTCAGAGGGGCCGTGGCTCAGTTTGTAGAGCCTCTGCTTGGCATGCAGAAGGTCCCAGGTTCAATCCGGCATCTCCAGTTAAAGGGGCCAGGCAGAGTAGGTGATGTGAAAGACTATCTGCGAGGCTGGAGAGCCACTTCTGGTCTGAATAAATACTGACTTCGATGGTCCAAGGGTCTGCTTCAGTATAAGGCAGCTTCATGTGTACATGTGAACTCAGCCCCATTGGCGCCAACTGCATTCACCAGCAGGTGCGCATCCTGCAACCAAACACGAAGCAGGCATTCTTCCAGAGGATGAGTCCCATGTAACTCAGTAGGATACCGTACGGTTAGGTTGCGCACGATTACAGCCCTATGCATTTATTTGGAAACAGTCTCAGCTGAACTCGGTCGGACTCTCCTTCGAGTAAACATTCATAAACTAGGGTTGAGATACCATGGAGATGGGGGGAGGGGAGTTTACTGTTTTGTTCTCTTCCATGCAATGCAGGCAACAAGCTGCTCATGCCTGATACGGCCTTAAGAAGCCAGAGGAGCGACTTCCGCCCTTAGTTCCCGGGTTCTTCCCAAGCGAGAGGGGCCGGTTGCCCGGGCAACCAGGAAGCGGCGCGTCTCAAGGCCGCGTGTCTGCGGGTCTCACCGCTCTCTTTGCCTCCTGCAGAGCTCGGCTGATCTTCCTCTCGAGTGAGTAAAGGGGGTGGGGGCTGGGCCACCGAGGAGGCTTGCCGCCCTCTTGCAATCTTTCCCATCGGCTCTGTTGTGTCCAGGCAGTGGAAGCCGCGGAAGTAGCACAACCGGATGCCCTAAGCAGGAGCTGCTGGGGGGCATGTCACAAAATGTACTTCGGCGACATGTAGGAGATGTTGGCTGCAAGCCTGCGGGCGTGAATCTGGGAGTAACACCCCCACCCCCGGGCTTGAACGCAGTGGTCCTTCTGAGTAAATATGGATCGGTTTGCTGTGACAGCGTCCCACGAGCAAAGCAAAACCAAGGCGTCTGTGCCACGTGGTCCCCCCCAAACGGGCAGATGTAAGGGTGCAGTATGGGTGCAGGCAGTTGCTTTATAGTGATATTTATGTATTTTAATACCCCCCTTTCTGAGAGAAGCTGGGTCGTGATCCACTCCTCCGTTTTATCCTTACAACAGCCTTGCGAGGTAGATTTGGCCGAGTAAGGAATGACTCGCCCAAGGGTTTTACGGAGAACTGAAAAGCTTGCGTACCATTTTGAGTCGCTTCAGGTGGTCTTGATAAGAAGTGCTGCATCGCTTTCGTTTTGGGATATTGCTTTGGACCCATGGGGTTAACATGCAGCCTCTTTTTACTACGAGGATAGCTGAATTTAGTCAGTAAAGAGAAGGATTTGTCAAGTAGAGAAAAATTAATCTGGGGAAAGACTGGGTTTATCCCCATCCCCACCCCAACAGAAAGTAACACTGTCCAGTTTGGCTTCCATTGATTCTTTTTGTTTTGTGCATTAATTAAAATTAATCTCCAGTATAGCAGCTGCAGTGACTAGGATAGTCTCCCTCAGCTGTCAGGAACTTGTGTGTTTCATTTGGTGCTAGAGGCACATTTTTTTGTTTTCAGTTGACCTGACCTCTTAAGGAGTAAGAGGCTGAACGGTAGCAAGAGACCCCCTTCAGCTCCTTCTTCGTCTTTGAGTTTGTAAGATGCTTCCAAGTGAAATTGCTAGGAGCAATCGGCTCCCGTGAAGAGTACTCAGGAGGGAAAGTGTAAATTCGTGAAGACATACAGCTCCATTGTATCTCTGTCTCCTTAGAAATAAGTCCTACTGTGTTCAGTGGATCTTCAAAACAGAAGTAGGCATGGGATTGTATTCTTAGGCTTGTATTGGGTTACTTAAAATTTTTCTATCTCAGCCATTCATATAAAATTTTCAAGGCTTGCAATAACATATAGCAGAGGTTCCCAAACTGTTCTCCATGGAGCACGTGGTCCTCCACGAAACATCTCCTAGTGCTTCATGAAGAGATTGGAAAGAAAAATACTACTGTCATTCGGTTTAGTAGATAGGTGCTAGGTGAAAATTAGTGCTCCATGACGAATTTCTCTCCTGAAAAGTGCTCCATGACTCAAGTTTGGGGAAACTGACATATAGCATTGAATAAATAACTGCTAATAATAAAAATAAAAACCCATTAATCATAAAACATGCCATTAAAACAGCAGTGCCACCATTAGCTGCAAAAATCACCTCAGTTACTATTATTTTTTTAACCGAAGTGGTTATGTTAATAAAATCGTTTTGACTTTATTTATTTGGAAAATTTTGATGCTACCTTTCCACCCAGTTCAGCAAGCAGTTCATGTTAAAACGTATTTAAAAATTTATATAAAACAATGGAAACAGTGTAACAAAACATAAACACATGGACACCGGTGCAGAAACACATAAACAGGAAGGAGGGAATGCCAAACAAAACAGCAAAGTCTTCACCTGCTAGCAGAAGACAGTGATAGAAGGGGACAAGCAAATCTGCTCTGGGAGGGAATTCCATAATTTTGGTGCCACAATGGAGATGCCATGTTTTATTTCATTCATTCATTTGTATCCTGTCATTCTCCCCAATGGGGACCCAAAATGGCTTACATCATTCTCCATTTTATCCTCACAGCAACCCTGTGAGCTGGGTCAGGCTGAGAGAGTGTAAGTAGTCCAAGGTAACCCAGCAAGCTTCCATGGCCTGAGTGGGGATTTGAACCCAGGTCTCCCAGATACTAGTCCGACACTTAACCATCACACTGGTTCTCAGGCTGCCCTATGTCTAACCTGAGTTACTAGAGGCACTCAAAGCAGGGCCTCTGAAAATAACAATACCGGTCAGGTAGGTTCATATGGCAGTAGGCTGTTCTTAAGGTATGTGTGTGTGTGTTAAGTGCCGTCAAGTCTCTTCCGACTCATGGCGACCCTATGAATGAAAGTCCTCCAAAATGTCCTGTCTTTGACAGCCTTGCTCAGATCTTGCAAATTGAAGGCTGTGGCTTCCTTTATTGAGTCAATCCATCTCTTGTTGGGTCTTCCTCTTTTCCTGCTGCCCTCAACTTTTCCTATCATGACGGTCTTTTCCAGTGACTCTTGTGGTCTCATGACGTGACCAAAATACGATAGCCTCAGTTTAGTCATTTTAGCTTCTAGGGCCAGTTCAGGCTTGATTTGATCTATAACCCACTGATTTGTTTTTTTGGCAATCCACGGAATCTGTAACACTCTCCTCCAACACCACATTTCAAAGGAATCTATTTTCTTCCTATCAGCTTTCTTCACTGTCCAGCTTTCACACCCATACACAGTAATAGGGAATACGATAGCATGAATTAATCTAGTCTTGGTGGCCAGATTCACATCCTTACACTTCAAAATATTTTCTAGCTCCTTCATGGCTGCCCTTCCCAGTCTCAATCTCCTTCTAATTTCTTGGCTGCAGTCTCCCTTTTGGTTGATGGTGGAGCCAAGGAATAGAAAGTCTTGAACAATTTCAATTTCCTCATTGTCAACCTTAAAGTTGTGTAATTCTCCTGTAGTCATTACTTTTGTTTTCTTGATGTTCAGGTGTAGTCCTGCTTTGGCACTTTCTCTTTTAACTTTCAGCAGTAGTTGTTTCAAATCTTCACTATTTTCTGCCAATAATGTAGTGTCGTCAGCATATCTCAAATTATTAATGTTCCTCCCTCCAATTTTCACTCCACCTTCATCTAAATCTAATCCAGTTTTCCTAATTATATGTTCTGCATATAGATTGAAGAGATAGGGAGATAAAATACATCCTTGTCTGACACCTTTGCCAATTGGAAACCATTCCGTTTCTCCATATTCTGTTCTAACTGTGGCCTCTTGTCCAGAGTACAGGTTGCGCATCAAAATGTTCAGATGTAGTGGCACACCCATTTCCTTTAAAACCAGCCATAGTTTTTCATGATCCACACAGTCAAAAGCTTTGCTGTAATCTATGAAACACAAGCTGATTTTCTTCTGAAATTCTCTCATACGCTCCAGTAACCAGCGTATATTTGCAATATGATCTCTAGTGCCTCTTCCTTTTCTGAAACCAGCTTGAACATCAGGCATTTCTCGTTCCATATATGGTAACAGCCTTTGCTGTAAGATATTGAGCATCACTTTACTTGCATGAGAAATTAATGCAATGGTCCGATAGTTGTTGCAATCTTTGATGTCTCCTTTCTTGGGAAGTGGAATGTAAATTGATCGTTTCCAGTCTGTGGGCCATTGTTTTGTTTTCCATATCTGTTGGCATATTCTTGTCAAGATTTTGATGGACTCCGTTTCTGTGGCTTGGAATAGCTCTATTGATATCTCATCTGCTCCTGGTGATTTGTTTCTCCCGATTGCTCTCAATGCAGCTTTCACTTCACTTTCTAAAACTGTAGGTTCTTCTTCAAAAGATTCTTCTTGGAAAGAATCTTTTATCCTTTCATCTCTTCTGAATAGTTCTTCAGTGTATTGTTCCCACCTTTTCTTTATTTTGTCCTGTTCAGTTAATGTATTTCCATGCTGATCTTTCAGCATGCCTAACCATGCTTTAAATTTCCCTTTGATTTCTTGGATCTTGTGGAACAGATCTCTTGTTCTTCCTTTTTTGTTGTTCTCTTCCATTTCTTTACACTGGTTATTATAATAGGTCTCTTTGTCTCTACGTGCTAGTCGCTGGAACGTTGCACTTAGACTTTTGATTGTATTTCTGTCACCTTCTACTTTTGCTTCTCGTCTATCTCTGGCAATTTTAAGGTATGCTGGCCCCAAATCGTATAGGGCTTTAAAGGTCAATCCCAGCACCTTGATTTGGGCCTAAGAGCAAATTGGGAGTGAGTGTAAGTAGAACAGGACTGGAGTGCTATTGTTTCTACACACACTCCACTCAGCATTCTGGCTGCAGCATTTTGTACCATTTGTAGTTTCTGAACACTGTTTTAGAGAACCTTATGCGGAGTAATCTAACGTAGATGTTACCAGGGCATGCACCAGAGTAGCAAGATCTTTGACTTAGAACCTATAGGAGAATAAAGGTGGTGCCAAGGAAGGGAATTTCACAACTGAGGCTCCATCACAGAAAAAGGCCTGCCTCCAACATCCCCACAACTAAAGGAAGGGGAAAATCCAGAGAAGGAGGATAATCTCAGGAAGGAATGGTTTCGCAGCAGGGAGCCAGAGGCCCAGTACCAATTACCTTTAGGTGGGTAGTGGTGGGGGTACCCAGACCCAATTTAGTTGCTGTCTCCCCTTCATCTAACAAAAGTCAGTTGTGAATATGTAGGCTCCAGAGCTCGCACTTTGGTCGTTTATGCATGGGAGTTTCACCTGAGGTTCGTTGCTCGCTGGACCCACACTTTCCTGTTGGGAATCTCTGCACCAGCAGTCTCCAATTCAAATCAAGTCCCCACCCATTTAAATGCTGCTTTGTAATTGGCTTACTTTGTAGAGCTTACTGTGAGAGGAAACCCCCCCCCCCCAAAAAAAACCAATTGCTGCATAAAAAAGCACTTTAAGAACAAAGAACGAAGCAATCTGAAAGGGGGGAAGGAAAAAATCCAGTCTTCAGTTTTACAAAGCCTTTCTTCTGCTCGGAAAGAGCTCCCAGGAAGCAGGAAGCATTTGACTTCCCGCCCCATTACACGCTGCTTTGTAATTGTCTGTGAGAGAAACCAAGCTTGTAGGTCCCATGTTTTGCCTTATGCACGGGGATTTTACCCGGGCTGAGCTCAAGGGAGAGGGAAGAATCGGATTAACAGAGAAACAGGAAGTCCCGGGATTTGTGAAGGTTGGCAGCGAGGTCATCTGTAATGGACAGAAAACTCATGCATAACTCCAAGGAACAACCAAGACAGACCGGGGGCAAACGTGAGTGAAAGTACCCCTGCATAAATCATCTTGTTTTATAATATGTATGAATTTTAAGGTATTTTTAATATAGATGTTTTAATATAGATCTTAATTGATGGTTTTATATTGTGTTGTGAGCCGCCCTGATCCCCGGCTTGCCGGGAATGAGGGCGGGATATAAATGCAAATAATAAATAAATAAACAACATGTGTCTCTCTGTTGGAATACTGAGATTGACCTCCCCTACCTCTGGAAAAAGTCATTCCCCACTTTTGTGGGCTGGAGGTTGGGTGTGGGCTTCTTGCCCTTGCCCCTGTCATATATGGTTGCGATCGCTGGATTGGTCTGACGGAGTTGGAAGAACAGGCTATTTAGATTGCTCGGTTAGCAGCCAAGATGTTATAAGTATATTACTTCCCCCCTCCCCATTTCAGCTAATTTTGTCAATTTGAAATCTCTTAATGTTTCTGTTTGGCAGCGGTGTTCCAATTTAAGTCCCAGAAGACCATGGACCGACATGTTCCTGTGCATCCATTACCGGAGGAATTACAGAAGGTATGCTACAGTGGAAAAACCCGATGTCTTCCTGCTTTTCATACTAACACAATAAGTGTAATTGCACTGACATCAGTTGCTGGTTTTTTTGCAGTTTATTGATGTACCTAATAGACTGCATTTGACTTCATTTGACAATATTCTCAAACTGAAAGCTGAAAATGCCACCCTCTTTCTCCTATTATTTTTATATTTATTGTTAATAATAATTTGAGTAGATTCTCAGTTTAAAAATAATTCAGTTTGTCATATGTTCA
The DNA here is from genome assembly GCF_029931775.1 of Euleptes europaea. Classification (NCBI taxonomy): domain Eukaryota; kingdom Metazoa; phylum Chordata; class Lepidosauria; order Squamata; family Sphaerodactylidae; genus Euleptes; species Euleptes europaea. Next base: position 27,340,681 of record NC_079316.1, on the reverse strand, counting down.
ATAAAAGCATAGGCGGTTGTGTCCCTCTGCGGATCCATTCCCTCATGTACATATATCCTCACAGCAATAAACCTGTGAGGTAGGGTACGCTGAGAGCGACTGGCCCAATGTCACTTAGAGTTTCTATGGCCTTTTATTCATGGGTGTTTCACTCGCCGTCACCCCGCCGACAGCTTCGGGTCTTTGTTTGGATTATGCATGCGTCAGAGGTTGCCTCACTCTCCTCCTGAAAGACCTGTTTTGAAAGACCTGTTTTATCTTGAATTTCAAATCACGGGGACCTGAGAGAAGACCTGAGAGCCAGGATGGTGTAGTGGTTAAGAGCGGTGGTTTGGAGCAGTGGACTCTGATCTGGAGAACCGGGTTTTATTCCCCACTCCTCCACATGAGTGGCAGAGGCTAATCTGGTGAACTGGGTTGGTTTCCCCACTCCTACACATGAAGCCAGCTGGGTGACCTTGGGCTATTCACACTTTCTCAGCCCCACCTACCTCACAGGGTGTCTGTTGTGGGGAGGGGAAGGGAAAGAGATTGTAAGCCAGTTTGATTCTTCCTTAAGTGGTAGAGAAAGACGGCATAATAGAACCAACTCCTTTTCTTCTTCTATAACAGAGTATGAATTCAAACCTGGGTCTCTCAGATCCTAGTCTCACTGATTGGTTATATAAGATGGAAATGATTAAATATTGTTCTTTGTTATTTAGATGACAAAAACAGAAATTCAGTCAAACCTGAGTAGATTCTTTATAAGGTCTGTTCCTGTTCAGGGTTAAAATATAATGCATTCAGATTAACTGCAGGTTGATGCTATTGAATTGTCTGCTATGTTGTCAAAAATTTGAAGTATTCTATATTGGGGGGTTATACCGTATATACTCGTGTATAAGCCGACCCACATATAAGCCGAGGTGCCTAATTTCACCCCAAAAATGGGGAAAAATTAGGCACCCGCGTATAAGCCGAGGGTCGGCTTATACAACGGGTCGCCCTCCCGCCCGGCCTCCCGGGCCCTCCAGACCAACCCCAGTGCCACCTCCTCCCGGGCCCTCCAGACCCACCCCGACCCCAGCGCCACCCTGGGGGGGGGGAGGGGGAAGAGCCCCTGAACCCCCAACTTACCGGGAGAGGTGGGAGGAGGAGGCCCGCTGATCAGCTGGAGGCGGCAGCGGAGCCCTTCCAGCGCTGGAGCCGGTGGCGGCGGGGCCCTGCCCGAGCGCAGGCAGGCCCCGCTGGCCGCTTCCAGGCGCCCAGAGAGCGCGCGAGCCGGTGGCGGGGGCGGCGGCGGGGCCCTGCCTGCGAGCAGGCAGGCCCCGCTGGCCGCTTCCAGGCGCCCAGAGAGCGCACGAGCCGGCGGCGGAGGCGGCGGCGGGGCCCTGCCTGCGCGCAGGCAGGCCCCGCTGGCCGCTTCCAGGCGCCCAGAGAGCGCGCGAGCCGGCGGCGGGGCCCTGCCTGCGAGCAGGCAGGCCCCGCTGGCCGCTTCCAGGCGCCCAGAGAGCGCACAAGCCGGCGGCGGGGGCGGCGGCGGGGCCCTGCCTGCGCGCAGGCAGGCCCCGCTGGCCGCTTCCAGGCCGCCCAGAAGTCATGCGGGCCAGCGGTGGCGGTAAGTTCCTCTTCCCTCCTTCCCCCCTCCCCCCCTCCTACCATATTGACCCGCGTATAAGCCGAGTTTGGTTTTTTCAGCCCTTTTTTTGGGCTGAAAAACTCGGCTTATACACAAGTATATACGGTAGTACAATAATTATGGACTAATACATTTTTGCATGAAAGGCTTTTAAAAACAAAAGAAAATTACACTAAATCCTACCTGAAAAGTGTCTCACAATAACCATTTTTATAGTTTGACAGTAGGCACAATTAAGTTTGCAATCCTATGCATACTTAACTGGAAAGCAACATCCCTTTGAACTCAGTGGGATTTACCTGCCTGTTAAATACACCGAGGAGTATACTTTCCATCTTGTATATCTCTTTTAAAAGACATTGAAATTTATCTTTGGAAAGCTAATTGGCTGCACTTCAACGGAATCATTAATAATGTTCATGATACTTTTTAAAAATAGCTACATTATTTATACCGTGTAATTAGAGGGGAATTGTGTGTGTGTTGAAGTCTGGGCAGAGATGCCAGTTTGCGTTGGGGACCATGACTGGATGGAAAGGCGGCATTAAAATATTTTAAATAAAGAGGTAATTTTTCTTTTGATTCCTCTGACTGGTAGAGTTCTGTTCTTAGGAAGAACTGAAAGATGGCTTGAAGAACCTGAACAAAAATAAGGACAACAGGAGGTGGGATGGACTGGATGTGTTTGAGTTGTGTGTGTGTGTGTGTACTACACATCATTTCACCCTTTGCTTCCTAATCCTTTTTTTGTGGGGGAGGGGGTTGCATTCTTTTGAGAAAATATCGTATTTGGCCATTTGGCCATTGACATATTTAAATAATTAATACATTTCATTAAAAGCTAGACTATTTCATTTTCTTTGTTATAGAGTCATGTCTGAATTTTTAATAGCCTTATGAAACTGAAGAATTATACTTCTGTCCAGTAAAATGAGAACATTTCAATACATTGCAACTGTTTTTCTGTTAGAGCTGCCTGTATACCTGATTGTGGACCTTTGGGGAAAGAGAGATGAGAAGCTAGGCAAGAGATCAAGGGCACAGAAGAGATTTGAGTAATACATAAATAAATAGTTGTGCCATAGACCTATTCCCATTCATTTATTATGCATGGACAAAAAAGTTCTCACAATAAACCTGACCTCCTTGGCTCTGTGTTGGAGAAGCTTATATAACTCCTCACAGTCCCCGCAAATCCCTCCCTCTTTCTCTGGTTTGTGGGGAACCAGCCAATCCTTTGTGTTGCCTCCCATCCCTGAAAAAGGTTTGGGAATGGTTTGTGCCCCCTTTAGGTCTACCAATCTCCCACACACACACACCAGATGCCATCCCCTGCTGCCAATCAGCTGGTCTGCCAATCTCCCCCCACCAGGCTGCAACATGCAGGTTCCCTTGCTGGATCAGAATGTGCACCCAGTCAGCATGGGCATGGTGCCTGGCACTGGACCAGGGACTGGGCAGGCAGGGAATGGAACAGGCAATCAAAGCTGTGGGTCATCTGGAGAGCACACTGTCATTCATTGGTGGAGGAGGACAAGGTGTACCAGAGTGGTGGCTCTTTGTGACAAGGGATGAAGCACCAGCTGAAATGGGATATCTCATTTGCTTCTTTAGCCCAAACATTTATTTATGTATTTATCCGCTTCATTTATACACCTCCTTTCCCCACAGTGGAGACCCAAAAATAGCTTACAGCATTTTCCCCTTTTCCATTTTATTCTCACAACAGCCCAGTGAGGTAGGTTAGGCTGAGGGCATGCAACTCGCCCAAGGTCACCCAGCCAGCTTCCACGGTGGAGAGGGGATTTGAACCTGGGTCTCCCAGATCCTAGTCCAACCACTATACCAGTCTGGCTCTTCACTGCCTCCTTACTTGGTCCTTCCTTTCCCTGTGCCCCCTTTATATATGAACTCTCTTTCAAATTAAATGTTGTGCCTGCTGTTCCCTCTTTTCCTATTTGCTGCCCCTATGTCTGAATTACTTTTGATGCCTTTCCACTGCCCTTAGGTGTCCCTTACCCTTCTCAGCTGTTCGGTCCCTCTTAAATATGAGAGTCTGTAAATATATAGAAGTTCATTTGCAGCTTCACCATAAGAAATGCTGCTTCTGGAAAACTTCTATTATAGCTTGATTAGATCACTTTTTAAAAGGATTACACAAATTCGTGGAAGAGAGGTCTGTCAATAGTTGTTAGCCCTGATAGATAAAGGAACCTCCATAACAGAGGCAGCGTACATCTGAACGCTGGGTAGAGCTAATAAGGAGGATTAGAAGTAGGTCATTCTCTTGCTCCATGCTTACTTCTGCTCTCCATATGAGCAATATACTTTTGAACAACTGTGAAGGGCTGGTCACAGTTCTCGCAGAGCTCTCTGAGCCCCACCTACCACACAAGGTGCCTGTTGTGTGTGTGTGTGTGGGATTGTGATTGTAAGCCGCTTTGAGACTCCTTACAGTAGGGAAAAAGCAGTATAAAAAACAACTCTTCTTCCTCTTCCTCTTCTAAAGAACATAAGAACATAAGAAAGGCCCTGCTGGATCAGACCAAGGCCCATCAAGTCCAGCAGTCTGTTCACACAGTGGCCAACCAGGTGCCTCCAGGAAGCCACAAACAAGACGAGTGCAGCAGCACCATCCTGCCTATGTTCCACCGCACCCAAAATAATAGGCATGCTCCTCTGATACTAGAGAGAATAGGTATGCAGCATGACTAGTATCCATTCTAACTAACAGCCATGAATACCCCTCTCCTCCATGAATATGTCCACTCCCCTCTTAAAGCCCTCCAAGCTGGCAGCCATCACCACATCCTGGGGCAGGGAGTTCCACAATTTAACTATGCGTTATGTGAAAAAATACTTCCTTTTATCTGTTTTGAATCTATCACCCTCCAGCTTTAGCAGATGACCCCGTGTTCTAGTATTATGGGAGAGGGAGAAAAACTTCTCCCTGTCCACTCTCTCCAAACCATGCATAATTTTATAGACCTCTATCATGTCTCCCCTCAGCCGCCTGCTTTCCAAACTAAACAGCCCTAAGCGTCTTTACCGCTCCCCATAGGACAGTTGCTCTAGTCCCCTAATCATTTTGGTTGCTCTTTTCTGCACCTTCTCAAGCTCTGTAATATCCTTTTTTAGGTGTGGTGACCAGAACTGTACACAGTATTCCAAGTGTGTTCTCACCATAGATTTGTACAAGGGCAGTATGATATCAGCAGTTTTATTCTCTATTCCTCGTCTAATTTTGGCCAGCATGGAATTTGCCTTTTTTACAGCAGCCGCACACTGGGTTCTACTACAGACCAGCACGGCTACCCTCCTGAAACAATCTCAATGCATGTTGTTGATGAAGAAATTAACAACTGTCACATTTTCAGATAGATGCTGAACCGATTTCTCCCCCTTCCTCCTCAGGACATAAAGTGAAATGTCTATAACTGTTCATTTTGAAGGATAGAAGTGGCAGTGCTGTAAGGCATCACGGTGTTCTTTCAAGATAACAGGCCCTCCCTTCCCGTCACATTACAGCTCAGTTTGTCCCCATTCAATAAGTAATTTCAGTATTTTAGAACCTTATGGTATTTATTCTGAATAACAGTTTCATATTTTCAAGCACAAGTTGTAACTGCCAGGAAAAATAAAATTAATTTTTCATTTCCTTCAGAGCCACCGTAGCTATGATCAGGCTTCATAAAGCGGAAAAAAGAAGGATTGGGATAAATAGAGCTTGGTGGAGAAAGGCCTCGAACAGAAGTTTGGGACCTGGCTTTGTCAAAGGGTAGTGAAAATGCATAGTGTTGAGGCATGCCGTTGACATCCTTCATCTGGGTGTGGTTTCACTGTGAAGCCATTTCTTGTTTTGGTTGCAGCAGAACCATTTTTAAAAATCTCTCTTGCTCTTTTGCTTATGTTTGAATGTTTTCTTCTTCTTCTTCTCAAAGTAAGTTTTTCTTTTGCTGATCTCTCTCATACCTGCTCCTGTTGGTCCCTCCTAATCTTTCTCGGTCACAGTGTTAAAATAACCATGCCATATTAATGGAAACGTGATAGATTATTTCTGACCGGAGCCCTGTGGGTCTGCAGTAGAAGAGCTAGATTTGAGTCCCCTTGCACTTTAGACACCAACAAGATTTTGGAGTAGAAAAGAGCAAGAGTCCAGTAGCACCTTAAAGACATAAAAAAAAATTCTGTCATGGTGTGAGCTTTAGTGAGTCACAGCTCACCCCTTCAGATTTCTTCAGATTTTTCGGTTCAAGCTTTCGAGTGTCAAAGCTCACTTAATCTCTTCCTATATGACAAAGAGTGCATGGTGGATTATGTATCTCTTGTGCTTTCTTTGATACAGATGTGATGACGATGGCCCCGTTTCTACATGGGCTTATGGGGGGGGGGGAATTCACATAGCTGATTTCAGCTGAATAAAGCACTCAAAGCTTTAATTCCTGTTGCATGAGTAATTAAATTGTGGAATTCACTGCCAGTGGAAGCAGCAATGGCCTCTAGCATGGAGGTTTTAAAAGGGGATTAGATGGATAGAGGATAGGCCCAACAGAGGCTACTAGCCATGGTAACCCAAGGAACCTTCCATATTCTGAATACCAGTGCTGGAAGGTAACATCAGGAGAAGGTTGGGGCTTCTATGCCCTGTTTGTTGGCTCTGCTGGGCAACTGGATTGCCATTTTATAAAACAGGATGCTGGACTAGATTGACCATTGGTCTGATCCAGCAGGGCACCTCTTATGTTCTTATGATAATTTAGAGATTATATATTGCCCCATAATGGCTCCTTGTAATCTCAGAGAGTACTTTGTCGGTGTGGTATATTTGACCAGATTGTTTTGGTAGAAGGCCATGGCTGAGTTCACGTTACTGCTTGTTCTCCTTTCTCTCTCCCTGTGCCTTTCCCTATGTCCTGACTGAGGAGTCCTCTCGTTTTTGTTCCAGACAGCCTTTTCTTCCAGCCATCCAGATCCCTTTGTGCCACATTGCCGGACTCCTGTCTGCCAATGCTGTGACTGTGCATGTAGCGGAGTGTACTTCCTGATAGCTGAAAAGTATCCTGTGGTTGTTTCTGTGGCTTCATGATACTAATAATGATACCTAAATGGGACCTCAATATTCAGAGGCACCTTACTTCTGAGTACCAAATGTTAATGGGAACCATCAGGGAAGACCATCACACATCATGTCGTGCGTGTGAGGGGCTAGAGATTCGATTCAGCAAGTTCTTCACTTGAAGAAATGACCATGTCAGTGTCCCTGTGTTTATCTCTACAAAACTAAAGTGTAGAAGCGTACTAGCATTATATAGTTGGGATTCTGGAAAGCGTCTTGAGATCTGAGAGAGATCTGGAAAGCATCAGAGATCCTGTATACGCGCCTAGATTATTTGAGTGTCCAGAGGGCTTTGGGGATGTCACCTTATGGCTGTAACTCCTGCAGTAATCAGCTTCAAAACATTCTCCAATGGCTGGTGGAGGTTGTGGAGGGGCATGAGAAAGCTGCTGGGAGCCCTGGAACATGTGCAGAACTTGCAGGCACGTGTGGTCCATGTAGCAGTTTGATTCCTGCTGTTGTCTTCAAGATAGAATTTTCAGTCTCCCTCACAGGGCTGGGCTAACCCTTCTGGCTTAAGTAATACCGGGTTGGATCCAGCCTGTTTTTTCACCCTATTCCCCGCCATACTACAGCCCCCTATCCCTCATGGGTTTTGTATACGCCGGTTACATGATTCCCAGTATAGTTTTTCTGAGTGATTGAAAAAGCTGTCTCCCTCATTTTTCACCTGCTGAAAAGCATGTTGGGTCCAACTTACTCTTTCAGCATTTGTGGTGTTGTACAAGCATGATCTCCCTTCCTTGCATAGCTCTGCTGTTGTATGAAGGCCGTACTTAATCATTTTATTTTATTTATACGCCACCCTTTCCCATTAAGGCTGAGGGGCTGGTGACCTTGGAAAGGAACAGGTTTCCTCCCCGGGGTAGTTTATTTGCTGCTATGCAGGCAGGAACAATGAAAGCAGTGGAGTTTTGCTAAGGCAAATGACCAAAATATAAAAAACTTTAAAAAGTTTGTTGGGTTCTCAATGAAGCGTGATGTCTGGTTTGTGAGGATTCTTAAATGCACCCAAATATGGAGCTGTGTGCTGAAGTATATCCTGTGTAGATGAGGAGCAATTTCGCACCTGTCAAATTTAGTCGTTTCTGTATGACTCAGAAGTCCCATGTACAGTAGATCATGTGATGCTTTCTATGAACTCTACCCCACTCATGGTTTTGGGTGGACCACAAATGCGGTATCGTCAAGCTGTCTTACTGCCTGCAAAAGAGTCAGTGATAATTTCTTTGGAGTGCTTTTCAAGGGTAGCAAGTTACAAACATAAATGGAGAGTCCTCCACGGAGGAGGACAATGCGGAACCATGAATGAAATAAGGCTGTTGAAATTTAGAAAAAGTCTTATTAAGGTTTGTGCTGCCTGTGGAAAATCTGAAACAAAATTCTCATAGCTCTCAGTAGCTTCAGTGGAGGACTAGAGATTGTAACGACAGCTATCTCCTGTCAGCCTCCCCATTGACCACAGCAATTAACAGATGGCAGAGCAGATCAGAAGGAGGTAAGGCAGTCTGGCATAGCCTGATCTCTCCAGATCTTGGAAGTTAAGCAGGATTGGCCCCAGTCAGAACTTGGATGGGAGACCACCAGGGAAGGCTGGGGTTGCTCTGAAAAGAAAGCACTGGCAAAACCACCTCTGCTCTCCACCCTTGAAAGTCCCTTGCTGGGGTCGCCACAAGTCAGTGGCAACTTGACACAGTTATGTACATAAACAGAACACAGCAGCACTGGGTAGAAGAAGCCATTCCCCTTGCAGAAAACAATTTTGTGATCCCGGTGGCTCTGTTGCACACATTCTTTCCACCTTTCCCTTTGGGTTACAACCTTCTGCTGATATTTATTAATTTATGTGATGTATGTGCCACCTTTCAGGCTTGGCTACCAAGGCAGTTCACAATATAAAGAAATTCACTTAGCGCAATAAAAAACCTCTACAACTGAAGCCATTAAAAATGCATTAGAATAAATCCACAAAAGTAAATGGATTGGAGAAGGTTGGAGCACCTTTCCTATGAGGAAAAGTTGAAGAGTCTGGGACTTTCCAGTTTAGAAAAGAGATGTCTAAGAGGTTTATAAAATTATGCATGGGGTGGAGAGAGCTAACAGAGAGAACGTTTTCTCCTGCTCCCAAAAAACTAGAACTCAAGGGTATCCAATAAAGCAGATGGGCAGTCATTTCAGGATGGGAAAAAGGAAATATTTCTTCACACAGTGAGTGATTAAAATGTGGAATTCAATGCTAGAGGATGTAGTGCTGGCCACAGGCATAAACAGCTTTAAAAGAGGATTAGACAGATTCATGGGAGATAGGTCTATCAGTGGCTACTAGCCATAGTGATTAAAAGGAACCTCTACATTCAGAGGCATTAAACTTCTGAATTCCAGTGCCAGGAGGCAACATTAGGGGAAGGCCTCTGCGCCCTGCTGGTGGACCTCCAGAGGAACTTGTTGGGCATTGTGTGAGAGAGGATGCTGGACTAGATGATCCAGCAGGGCTCTTCTTATGTTCTTAAGTGCAGCTCTCTACGGCCTGGTAGAATTAAAATATGTCTTGAACTGCATCTGAAAGGAGCCAGATGTATCTCTTAAGAGGCATTCCATAAAACTGGAATAACCACCAAACTCCGGATTGCTGAAGAGGCCCTATATTAAATGAAAAGGGGAGCAGGAGAAACTTTCAAAACTGAGGTCCTTCTAAAAAGAGCAGAAACACTGTCTAAGGTCTGCTTCAGGCCTTGACTTCTGTGGTGGTGTTTTGTTTGCTAGCATTATCAAGGTTGTGTTAAGGGCAGCAGGGGGAGCTCAGTGTTGTCCAGTTGTTTCTATGCTTTCCTTTGAGGCTGCTGTATCCAATTAATTTGAGATTATCTTAGAATCATGGAGCTGGAAGGGCCTAGTTTAACCTTCTGCAGGATATCCAAACCAGAGCATTTTGTTCTTATGATTAAGAAATTTCTCCTGATGTTGGACTTCCGGTGGTGCCGCTGGGGCGAGTGCCACGTTTCCCCAGGCTGTCCTGGGGGAAATCCAAGTTTGCGTTAATTTTGGGATGCTATATGCACCCCAACCCGACCCTTGCAAGTGGGTCAGATAGCAGGAACTCCCTGCAGCCCGCAAACGCAGTTTGACCTCCCAAATACTCCGAGGGAGCGTCTATAAGTCCCCCGGAGTTTTGGACGCAGGTCCTGCGAGGGCACCAAGGGAAGAAATCGCCAAAACGCAACTTCGGCACAAGGCTCTCCCCTCCACCACCTTATAACCAACATAAGGACTATTTTAAGAGAAGAACCTCACCTCCAGACGCTCAAGTGAGTACACAAGAATCCTTCGTCTTTTACTGACGTTACCGAATAACCGGGGGGTAGATGAGAAGATTTCCAGTACCCTTGTCCCTCCCTTAATTGAATTGGATAAATTTGACTCAGAAAATCCATCAGGATTAGAGGCAGGAGCCTTATCAAGTTGATCAGCTTAAATCAAAACAAACAGTTAGAAGGACGTGCATAAGATGGACTAAAATCTCTACCAATGAGAAGCACCCTTGAGGGAAGGGGAGGGTGAAATATCTTCTTTCCGGTGGAAAAAGAAAAGAAAAGAAAAAAGGGAGTCCTCCTGCCACATTTGCAGCAAGGAATTTCCCAAACCGGAAGACCCTCTACATCACCCTCTCTATCATCGGGCATACAACAACAGGAAGCAAGCCGCAGGACCGGATACACGTCGCACTCGAGCAACACAGAAATAGTTCCTGAAGGAAACAACCATCGAGAAGAGGCGGTAGAAGGTCCACGGCGAAATTAACTTCCGGAATACTTCCTGATCGACCCGACCTAGAGCGGCCGGCAAAACTTGTTGGTATTTTAAAACTTTAATATGCTGTACTAAGTATGATACCTGATGACCTGTCAACACAAAGAAACTTTTTGATTTATGCTACAACAGCTGCAAGATTGCTCTATGCAGCAAAATGGAAAGGGGCAGATATTCCTGGGGAAAAAAGACTGGATTATGAAAATGTTTGAACTGGTGGAAATGGCAAAACTTACAGCTACTATAAATCAAAAAGACAATGTTCAACTTATGGGGGAATGGGAGGCTTGGATGAAATATTGTGAATATGAATTAAAACTGGGAAAAATGGAAGAATACCTTTTAATCTGATCTAGATGACATTATTAATACTAAGAATTATAACCATTTATATCAATAGAGTATGTTATATGAAAGTTAAATGAAATTTAAATGAGTTTAAGAATAATTAAGATCAGACCATATTACGTTGGGATCAAAATACTTTATTAAGAGGCGGACAGAGGTGATGGGGAAGTCAAAGAAATTTCCTTTATCTTTTTTCTCTTTTTTGTAATGTTTATATGTTCTTAGTTATCATGGAAAATTTCTATTATAAAAACCAATAAAAATTTTAATAAAAAAAAAGAAAGAAATTTCTCCTGATGTTCAGTTGGAAACTACATTACGCCCTTTGGAGCATAAGCATGCTAGCATGTCTCCCCATAGTCTTCTCTTCTGCAGACTAAATGTGCCCAATCTTTCCTTGCAAGATTTGTCTTCCAGATCCACGACTGTCCCTGGCCTCCTCTGAACCTGTTGCAGTTTGGTTTACGTTTTTATTGAAATGCAGCTGCCAGAACTGGTCTTGGTACACCAGCTGAGATCTGACTAGCATGGAATACAGTGCAATGGTTACTTCTCTTCACTTAGATATGATGCATTTTGTTAATTCACCCTGAATTTCTATTACCCTTTCTGCAGCCATGTCACGCTACTGATCTATGATCAGCTTGCGATTGACTGCAATCCTGAGATCTTTTCCTGTGTACTATTGCTAGGCCACATATGCTATTGTCCCCTGTCCTGTACTTGTGCATTTGATCCTTTTTTTACCTAAATGCAGAAATTTGCTTTTGTTTCTGCTGAATTTTGTTTTGTTGATTTCAGCCCAGCTTTACAACCTAGCGAGGTTATTTTGTATACATGAAACTTCCTTATATTGAATCGGACCATTGGTCCACCAAGTCTTGAGCCAACATGAAAAGCGGGGTACAAATATTTTAATAAGCAAGTCAGTATTGTCTACTTGGACTGGCAGTGACTGTCCAAAGTCTCAGAGGTTTTTGATATCGCCTCTGACCTGATCCTTGACAATGCTGGGGATTGAACCTGGGACCTTCTGCATGCGAAACAGATTTTCATAGAGTGTTGTCCTAGGAACAAAACAAAACAGATTCTCTACCACTCAGCCATGGCACTTCTGTTGTATTTTTACTGCCTATTCAGATGTTAGCTATCCTTCCCTGTTTTTGTATTGTCTGCAGTTTTGGCAAGAGACCACCTCTTCATCCAAGTCACTGATAAAAACTCTGAAGAGTTCCAAGCACTTTTTCTTTCAATATATTCCCTCATGTTGTTGCCTACTATTTCTTCTAGATGCCCCGGGATGAGACAGTGTGTAAATACTGCGGAGTCAGCTATTTGATCCTTCATGAGTTTAAAATGTTGGAAGAGAAAGTTAAAGCGATGGAAGAGAAGGTGAAGTTTTACGAGGGAAGCGTGGAGCGGGAGAAACGGCTTCAAGAAAAGCTACAGCGCCTGAGTCACGATTTTGACCATTGCACAGCAGCCAGTGAATCAAAAACAGAAAGGTTGGCGCATGGTATTCATTTCAAATTAATATCCTCATTAATGTAATTAGAGGAGAGCAGGCTCTGGCTGTCTTGCCAGACAGCTTGCATCAAGTATAATTGTCAGCTGAATTCACGTTAATGAAATGTTGTCATTTGAATCGTTCTTTAGAGACCAGTGCTTGTTACTTGAATTGTTGAGCATCAGTTTGATAATGTAGTGGAAAGCAAAATGAAAAGTTGTTTTAAAGTCTGCCATCACCAGAAAGATAATTCACAGCCATGTTAGTCTGTCTGCAGTAGTAGAAAAGAGCAAAAGTCCAGTAGCACCTTAAAGACTAACAAAAATATTTTCTGGCAGGGTATGAGCTCATACCCTGCCAGAAAATATTTTTGTTAGTCTTTAAGGTGCTACTGGACTCTTGCTCTTTTCTACATCACCAGAAAGTGAAACTTAACTTTTCATTCACTCGTTTCCTGACTCCTGGAAGGTTTGCCTTGTTACTGTCAGCGACGTCATGCTGTTTCCCTCCCATGTGTGGCCTGTGTGAATTGCTCTCATGCTTGCCATTCAGCCAGACTTAATATTGCCTCCCTATAAACACTATAAACACTGCCCTGACCTGGATGGCCCAGGCTAGCCTGATCTCATCAAATCTCAGAAGCTAAGCAGGGTCAGCCCTGGTTAGTATTTGGATGGGAGACCACCAGGGAATACCAGGGTTGCTGTGCAGAGGAAGGCACTGGCAAACCACCTCTGTTAGTCTCTTGCCATGAAAACCCCAAAAGGGGTCACCATAAGTTGGCTGCAACTTGACGGCACTTTACACACGCACACATAAACACTACAGAATGGCTATTATTGGAATCAAAGTGTGAATGTCACACCCATTCAGTAGACATTCCATTGGTTACTAATAAGTTACAGGGTTCATTTCTGGTTGTCACCAACAAAACCCTTAATGGCCTTGGATCCACATACCACCACCTGTCCTGCTATGCCCCATATCGGTAGCTGTGCTGAGCTGAGCAAAGCCTTTTGAAGACGCCTCCCTGCAAATGGGTAAAATTGGCAACAGCTTGTTCTCGCACATTCTCTGTGTTGGCTTCCACCTTGTGGAATGGCCTGCCTGAGGTGGTCAGAAAAGCGCCCACACTTCTGTCGTTTCACAGAACGTGCAAAATAGAACGTGCAAGAAGGCATTTCTAGAAAGGGACTAGAATGGTAACAGTCTGGAAAGTTGCTTCTAGAATGAATAGTAATGTAGTCCTTTGCCCTGTTTATTGCAGAGGTCCCCAGTGTGGTGCCCGTGGATACCTTTCCTGGTGCCTGCCAAGGGTTTTTAGAAGCGGGCAGTATCTGGTGGGGCTTTTGCCCAGCAGGGCTTCTGATTAGCCATTGGAGATTAGCCATAGGTCTGCCTGAGACCCTGGAGAGCCGCTGCTGGTCTGAGTAGACAATACTGAGTTTGATGGACCAAGGGTCTGATTCGGTATAAGGCAGCTTCATGTGTGTTCATGTGAGATCTCATTGGCTGTGCAGATTTTGAAAAAGTTGTTTCGGCAGCAGCTGCCACCACAATACAAACATCTTACTGTCAGTCGTGCAGTGAAGTTGTGCATATGCAAGGAAGTATTTTTAAAACATTTAAAGTATTTTTAAACATTTAACTATTTTAAAAGGCATACTGTTAAACAGAGCTTCTGCCTGAAATGTTGAAAAGTTACTATTATAGTTATGCATGACCTCCCTCCCTGACATATTGTGATTGCCTTTGCCTCTTCTGGCAGCCATTTTCTCACTGGCTCCGCCTCCTGCAGCAGCCATTTTGTGGTTGCGTGCACCACGCTGTGTCAGAATTCCAAAGGTGACACAGGCTCAAAAAGGTTGAGGACACTAGGTTTATTGTATGTACCACTCCCTTTTTTTTAATGCAATATTGTCTACCTTAGTAGACAATACTACCCTTTCTTCCTTATGGTATGTCATACCTTAGACCTGTTTTCATTTGCATTGTTTTCCCAGTATTGTAATCCTAGTCCTACTGCATGGTTTATTGGAAGCCCTTGCTGTCTGATTGAATTGTTTCTCGTATTTTGTAATCTGCCTTGAGTCTCAGTGAAAGATGGGCTATTCTATTACTACTATTATTTAATAATACATTGCAGATTGGGAGAAAATGATGCCCTTCCCTCACCTCTACCGCATAAATTCTCCCCTTTGTCAACTTTAATCACTGATGTCTGGTTGTTTATCATGAATGGTGATGCCATTAGTTTTGGAATACAAATCCTGATCCAGATAACATTCCTGGTTTGCAGCAGACATGCATTATAATGAGAGATTAAAGCAGATTACTACCAGGAATGGAAATTTAAGTTTTTGCTCTTTGGCCCACAGACAAGGTATGGCAAGGGTCTTCAGCCTATGGCTCTAGAGCTGAATGTGTAGGGTTGCCAGGTCCCTCTTTGCCACCGGTAGGAGATTTTTGGGGCGAAACCTGAGGAGGGCGGGCTTTGGGAAGGGGAGGGACTTCAATGCCTTACAGTTCAATTGCCAAAGCGGCCATTTTTCTCCAGGTGATCTGATCTCTATCGGCTGGCGATCAGTTGAATTAGCAGGAGATCTCCTGCTAATACCTGGCAGTTGGCAACCCTATGCATGTGGCTCAGTGACAAACCAAATATGGTGCTTTGAAAAAGAAATCTTTAAGTTAAGATACATCAGAGGGATAGGTGGAATGTGCAGGCAAAAAAATCTTTTTTATGGCACAAAAGGGCTCCTTGGATGCTTTATTGAAAGGGAAGCAATAGAAGTCAACAGTTGCCAGTAATCAAGTGCAAACCATGCACAAATTTATGCTAGAGCACTAAAACAATCACACGGGGTGCTCGTTACTTATTGCAAGATCTTGTGTGTGTCACTTCCAAATAAAGGCTTCTCAACAACCAGTGTTTGGGCTGCAGAAAATTTATGGATTATTAACATATCAATTATCAGCAGTGTTATGTTTCAATTGTACAAATGGACTTTCTTATACTGCCTGTGTGTTGATCTCTTCCTCTGAATTAATCTGGTTCTTTGTATTATAAAAATTTGTATTATAATAATTTGCTGACTCCTGAGGTATGGCATGAACAGCCGCAACTATCGTAATATTCATATGTTTCACTTATATCACTTATACCGGGTTTTTTTGGAGGATTCAAAGCACTTCAGTTATATTATCTCAGTAATCCTTCTGACAGCTGTGTAAAGCAGGATGGTAGTATGATGGACAAATTCCTGCGGATTCGCAGTTGTGGGAATTCTTTTCATTGTGCGACCACCCGGTCACTAGTCTCGTCCTCACAGTTGTCTTGTTACAAGTTGCTGAATATTTTTCCCCCCTTGTGGCTTTGGCCTTCTTACTGCTGGGGCCGGTAAACACCTCTTGTCCTCTTGAGGCAGGGAATGCGAGTTACCCTACTTCCCTCAAAGGGAGCTTTTTGTAAGATCTGGCAAATGTGCATATCAGAGACTTTGCTGTTTGGCAGCCAAGGCAGCAACAGCAGGCCATAAAAGCTCAAAGGGGGAAAGGTTACAAAGAAAAGAGCTGGGGCCCTGGCTGGACATTTGAGGAAGTGCCTTGTGTGCACAAGATAAAGCATTATTGATCTGGTCTCTTGAATACACGGCTTTCAGAGTCCAGGTGTTCCCAGATAATTGAGCAATGGCCTTTTCTCCAGTTTTACGAAGGCAGGGTGCAAACGTTGATGTTTGTACCAGCTGAAGTCTGCCTGAGTACAGAGCTCGCTAATCACTAGAGCAGGGGTGTCAAACTCATTTGTTACGATGGCTGGATATGACATAAATGTCACTTGGTCAGGCCAGGCGATGTGTACCATAAAAGTTAATGCCAGGTACCAGAGATAAAACTTTATAGAACACACAGGCAAAGTCAGTTAATGATATTATTTTTACTTTATTTTTTACTTAAAATACAAACCTGCTAAAAGCAGTAACACTCCTATTTTCTTTTATTTAACCGTCTTTGATAATTGACACCTCGGGACTAGGGGGGAGGTTGCCGGCTAGCTAGCCAGCAGCAGGCTGGCCAGCCCAGATTGGGAGTGGGTGGCTGCCTCGGCTGGGTTGCTGGCCGGATAAGAGTTCTCAAGGGGCCAGATCCAGCCTGCAGACCATATGTTTGACATCCATGCATTAGAGGGTCCCTTATTTGAGAACTCCCAAGGTTTCCTATGCAAGCACATGGTGCAGCGTTGTCATTCATATTGGGTGACGTTTGCAATGAAATACTTTTGAATGGAACTGTTGAACACATGAACACATGAAGCTGCCTTACGCTGAAACAGACCCTTGGTCCATCCAAGTCAGTATTGTCTATCTACTCAGACTGGCAGTGGCTCTCCAGGGTCTCAGGCAGAGGTCTTTCACATCACCTGCTTGCGTAGTCCCTTTTAACTGGAGATGCCTTTTAACTGGACTGAACCTGGGACCTTCTGCATGTCAAGCAGATGCTCTACCACTGAGCCACAGCCCCTCCCCTTCATTGTTACCACCTTCAGAAATGTGTGAGGCTAGCATCCACTGACCAGGTGTGTTATCTTTGTGGAGTGCAGATGTGGCTTTCCATCCCTTTAATGTTCATGTTATGCTTGCCATCAAAGGCCTGTGTGACTCCTTTTACTTGGACGGCCTTTTAGTGCGGCTCAAAGGCTGATGTCGAAGTTTGAATCGAGCACACAAGAGCCTATTGTCTGAATTAATTAGATTTTTTAAAAAAATATATTGAGGAGTAGTGTTTGCTGAAGAAAGATCATTCTGGCTGTGCTTGCAGAAGTTCTTGTGAAGAAACCCAAAGGTTTTCTGAGGTCATGTACTGAGCAAAGATATGTTTCTGGAAACACAACGTATAATAGGGCTGTTCTAATTAAATTAGCCTTTCCGAGTTTCCCACTACAGCCTCAAGTTTAATAAGCCTTTGCATATGCTACTTAGCTAACTAACTGGTTAGCAGAAAGCACCGCTCAGGTTTCTTCCTCATGGAAAATAACCACTGTATTGAGGTATGACAGAGGTGGTTATTTCAAATAATAAGATGGTCAGAAATATATGGCACTCAAGAGGCTTTTTGAAATAAAACTTTAAAAAGATTATATTTGTCTCTGCTCAGGGTATGGTATAGATTAGGTTAATGAAGTGTCATAAAATATATTTGGCTTGTATCAGAAAAACAAGGATGAGGAACTTCTTATTAATATATACAAGAGATATTTTGTAATTCAAGATATAACGAAGATGTTTCATCTACAAGTATTTAAACTTTGATTTTCTACTGAGAGGGCTTTCTCTTGTCAGTCTCTTGTTTGTTTTTTAACTTAATTTTCTTTTTCACAGTTTTTCTTTACTTGTAGGAGTTAGGAACCTTAACCTACTTCCCCAGTTTCTTTCTTTAACTGGCCTGGGACCACTCCTTTCACCAGAGCTATCTCCCATTAAACTCTTAGGAGTTTATAACTAGTTGTGGATCCTGACCTGATCCAACAACCCAAAATGTGTTCCTTTTTGACTCCTGAGGAGAAAGCCTCCACCAGACAGCTTATAGCTTGCCCAGCTGTTTCCAAGCTCTGTCTCTTCACCTCCCCCGCCCACCCCGCTCTCAGTCAACACCCCGGTTCCCAACTGTCATAGCTCCAACTGCCACTCTCAGAATTCCACCCCTGTCAATCCCGGAGCTTCACGACCAGGACGGTTCCCGGAATGCAGCTGTCCATCACATGAGGCATCAGCTTCTGTGAGCTACGGGCAATTTTGTCGTGAGCGTGAAGCATGACCTACTGTTCTCGTTGGTTGTAGCCCTGGCGGCACAATCCAGTCCATGAAAAAAAGTGTGCCACAATACATCTAGTAGTTTTAATACACCGCGAGGCTGGTTGGTGTTGTAGCTGAAATTGACTTTATGCAATTGCCGCTCCAGAGTGTTTGTTGTTCGCAAATTGTTGTTTTGTGACATTATCGTTTCCTGCCGGCTCACGTCTGTAATTTTAATGTGTAACGTGAGAGCTGGCTTTGGTATTCGAAGCCAGGGCAGAAGCTGGTGCTAGAGATATGGAAGAGAGTCCCATGTCTTCCTCCTTAGTGTTTCACTTTGAATAAAGTTATCCAAGCTTTATTTGAACCGAATGGTTTCCGTCAGTAGGCTTGTCTGGCCTTCCATAAGGAGAGAATCCTCTGCCTATGACTTGGAGCTGCCTCAGGAGTGTGAGAACATATCATTGCATAACATAATAAATTGGTTCAGAGCATGCACAAATCCCACACCCATCTTGTTCTGAATAATCACTAAAAAAAAAAGTCAGGAGTGATTTACTGTGCGATCCTAAACATTGACTTTAGAAGGTTGTAGCTCTGCAGAAGATTGCACTGTTAATGTCTAGAAAGAAACCAGCAATAGATGGCTTGAATGTTGAGAGGAAGATTGCAAAGCTTGCAGCGTAAGGACTGGATCCCACCTTGCCTTGAATTGAGAGAGTTTGCAGAAGGGATCCTTGGCTGCCGCCTTCTCCCTAGTGCTGGCCCCCTGTATACCCCTGTCTCAGTGCAGTTGAGGGATTCTCAGGAGCAGCATCAGAAGAGACTCAGAGGGCTTCAGTAAAAAAAAAAAAAGGGGAAATCACCAGAAATCTCTCTCTCACCCCGCATTCTGTCACATTCGAGTGTATATGTGTGGGTGAGTGTATGATTTCTGCTAATTTTCCTTTCTTACTGCAGTTGTGTGTGCATGTCCCACACGGTTCCTGAAAATGCATGGATGTCAAACATATGGTCTGCAGGCTGGATCTGGCCCCTTGAGAGCTCTTATCTGGCCCGCAAACCAGCCGAGGCAGCCACCCACTCCCCACTCCCAATCTAGGCTGGCCAGCCTGCTGCTGGCTAGCCAGCCGGCAACCTCCCCCCTAGTCCCGAGGTGTCAATTATCAAAGACTGTTAAATAAAAGAAAATAGGAGTGTTACTGCTTTTAGCAGGTTTGTATTTTAAGTAAAAAATAAAGTAAAAATAATATCATTAACTGGCTTTGCCTGTGTGTTCTATAAAGTTTTATCTCTGGTACCTGGCATTAACTTTTATGACGGGCGGGCTGTGACTGCGCACGCGCGGGGGGAGCGGAGCCCCGAGCGGGAGCGGCGGTGCCTGCGCAGAGGAGTCTCGGAGGAGGAGGAGGGAGGGGCGGCCGCCGGCCGGCCGTCACAACAACAGGAGAAGCGCTGGCAGGAACCGCAGGCGCCCGGGCCCCGGGGGAGACTAAGCAGCAGGCATGGCGCCCAGGGGCAGAGCCGCACCCAAGGGGCAAAGAGCCGCATGCGGCTTGCGAGTCGCGGTTTGCCGACTACTGACCTAAGGCAATAGCTATGTGCTGTACTGGTTCTTTGTCTACTCTGGGTCCTGTTGAACCAGATGTGCCCTGGGAGTTTTTTGTCTGGAGCTCCCAGTGATGTATGAAACTTAATTCTCAGGGCTGATTCAGATTGGGAGTGCGAACTTCTGTGTAGCTTGTCAGTCCACGTAAACTTCTCCGGGGGGAAAACTGTGGCTTTGCAGGGCCGTTCTAGGTTGCCACAGTCCCAATCTGAATAGGGTCACTGCCCTCATAGGCCTGAGGATTAAGTCTGAATGTGGAATTCTCAGCATGCATGTCTGGTTTGAGAGAACTGGGGTAGGCCAGGTGCCGTGTAATATAAAATCTGATAGTTACAGGCTTTTTGAAAAAAAATTATTTTTCTATACTAATTAGACAAAGTATTCAACAATCAATATAGGTAAACATCAGAGTATAAATTCTAATAAACAGTTGTTGAAAATACATACATATATAGATAAAAAATAAAATATAAAGACTTCCCCTACACCTCCCTCAATCTTGTCATTTATTTGTAATCTCCTTTGTTTAAGATTCTAATCCTAATATTGTTACAAATGTTTATACGATATTTTTTGTTTATTTAACATTACTCATAATCTAAGTATTTGCTATTTCATTTATCTATATTCAAATAAAGAGAAAATAAAAATAAAAAAGAAAGAACAGAAATAAAAAGCACTATTTTTATAATAAAAAATGGATTAGATAATAAGTATCATTTTTAACTTCCTTTAAGAATGAATATCATTATGATTCCTCCATTTCTCCCACATATCTAATAAGTATCAGTTATGTTAATGCCATTGATTATTCTGTTTTTGTCAGAGCCAAGCCATTTAATCAGTCCTTTTTAATTAAATCCCGAGAAAGACTAAATCCTTTGACCCAGTCTCTTTATCTTAAACTTCCAGCATCTTCCTCTTTTTCCCAGTAGCTTTAAATGTCGAAGGGCATCCATGGAGGCTGTTAGTGCAATTCCCTCTGTGAAAATTGGTAGGGGATAGTAAGTCTGCAGCATGTTTTCTTCCATCCCTAAGGCGAGAAGAAAAATCCCGGTATTTCCAGCTTTTTGCCCTTTTAAATTCTCCCAGTTGACTTTGAAAAGTTCATCAGGTAAATCATACAAACAAAAGTCAAAATCTCTTACGTTCATATCCATGGTTGTCAATTGGGTTGGTTCAATTTCTTCTTGCAGATGTATATCCTTTGGTAGTTCTTCAAAGCTCTCTCTTTTTTTAAAAAAATTTTTTTAATTAAATTTTTAAACACAAAGAAAAAAACAATACAAACAACAACAAATACAAAAGAAAAAAGTATAACAATATAGAGAACTACATAATAAGAATGATATATCTATAAAAAGGTTTAAAAAAGAGATTCAAAATACAATCATTACATTCTTATAACAATCATCTTACCCATTTTGTTCCCACCTCCCTCCACCAGTGTACCCTTAATCCCTCCCACCACCGTGTTGAACTTCCGGAGAAGTGTCTAAACAGTTTATTAATAGATTATTTTAACAATAATTTATATTACCAAATTGTATCTACAACTTGTTCACTATATCAATAAAATTCATTTTTGCCAGCTTATCCCAATATGCAAAGGCTTTTAACCACATAATTTTAAATTCTTCCACATCCTTCCCGTGCAGGGAATCTGTTAATTTAGCCATCCACATATATAACCATATATAACCATAGTCCTTCATAGCTCTCCATCTCCTTTGCAGAATTTAATTCTTCTTTTAATGGTTTGTCGTTTGGGGAGCTTCCTTCTCTCATCTCTGATCTCATTGTCATAATTCGGTCTTTTATATCCTTGAGATCGCCCGAAATTACATCCAGTTTCCGATTGACAAGTTCATAGATATTGTTTGTCAGAGAGACTAGTCGATCCATGAATTTAGTCTCACTTTCCATGGTTGCTACTTCTGGTAGTTTGTTGAGGTTTAATTTGTAAAATCCAGACAGGTATACGTTGTGAGTTGTAAAGTGGTGTTACGGGGGACAGGATATAAGGTCACACGCATGCCATTCCTTCCTTTTGCCTAGGAACTTGGGAAGTATTTGCCAGTTACACAGTAGTGCCACACATCCGGTCTCAAATCCCGTAGTATTCTCGCGATGGCAGACGATAGCTGATGCTTCCGGATAAGACGTGGCTTGAAAATTTGTTTACTCAGAAAAGCCTCCTCCCGGAAGTGGGGGGGGGAAATCTGCTCATCCCTCCCCTTTACACTTCTGAGTTTCTGATTGGTGGCTATAACGTCATTCAAAAGGTCCCAATTGTTATGTCTATCCACCGATCAATTTGATTAAAATCCTGCCGGCTTATCCAATGTTTTTAAATGTCAAAGAGTCATCCAAATCTCAGATGGGGAGATACGGATTCTATAGATATTTTTCCACTCCTTCGGAACTTCCAATTCCAGGTAAAACAAAAGAGTTCTTGTTACTTACTCAGATTTTAGAAGAGTAGGTATTCTTGCTTATGTATCGTTGCTTAGATGGTAGTAGGTAGGGGAGAGCTGAGCCTAATTCCAGAGAGACGTTCGCGGCAATGGTTTCCCCTCAGGCCAGGCGGGACCTCATCCAGAATTCCGAGAGTCGTCCGATGGCTCTCTCAGCAAAACTGGGGGTCAAACCGCACTTCGTGGGCAGCAGGGGAAGTCCTGTTTCCCAATCCACTATTTAGGATCGGGTAGGGGTGCAGGATTACACCCCAGATTCGAATGAATCTTGGTTCCCTTGGGAGCCCCCAAGAGACGTGGTGCTCAGCTCAGCGTCCCTAGCGGAAGTCTGATAGTTAAAGGCTTTATTGCCTCTGAACATGGAGGCTCATTTTAATTATTGTGGCTAAAAGCTGATAGCCCTATCTGTTAATTTGTTTGATCTCCCTTTAAAGCACCTCAGCTAGTGGCCATTGACACACCTTGCAGCCGCAAATTCCATAAGTTAATAATATGTACAGTGTAATTACATAGGTTTTATGTCCTAAATCAATCAGTTTCGATATGCTCCAACTTCTTGTATTATAAGGGAGGGTTGTTCTCTCTGTCCAGTTTCTCCAAACAATGCATAATTTTATAAACTTATGTCATCCCCCACTTATTGTCTCCCCCCACAAGATCACAAAAGGTGCAGAAAAGAGAAATT
Organism: Euleptes europaea; assembly: GCF_029931775.1. Classification (NCBI taxonomy): domain Eukaryota; kingdom Metazoa; phylum Chordata; class Lepidosauria; order Squamata; family Sphaerodactylidae; genus Euleptes; species Euleptes europaea. The sequence continues at coordinate 27,317,719 of NC_079316.1, read as the reverse complement.
AAAATTAAGATCATTTTAATTTCTCTTTTCTGCACCTTTTCCTGCTCTATAATACTCTTTTCGAGGTGGAACGACAGTGACTTTACATTATTCTAGATGCAGCCACACATACATTTAAGTAAAGACCCTGCAATATCAGCAGTTGTATTTTCAGTCAAACCTAATACTGCCTGGAATGGGGATTTACCACTACATGCCAATTTAATATTTTCTACTGACCTATCCAAAACTTCATTCTTGCTCTGTCACTTTTAGTTCAAAACTCATCAGTTAGGGTATTTTGTCACATTGTGCAAGAGCCAGTATGGTTTACTGGTGAAAGTTATCTGACTAAGATCTGTGAGACACAGGTTCGAATTCATAAGAACATAAGAAAAGCCATGCTGGATCAGACCAGGGCCCATCAAGCCCAGCAGTCTGTTCACACAGTTGCCAGCCAGGTGCCTCTAGGAAGCCCACAAACAAGGTGACTGCAGCAGCATCCTGTCTGTGTTCCACAGCACTTAATATAATAGGCATGCTCCTCTGATCCTGGAGAGAATAGGTATGCATCATGACTATTATTCATTTTGACTAGTTGCTGTGGATAGCCCTATCCTCCATGAACATGTCTACTCCCCTCTTAAAGCCTTCCAAGTTGGCAGCCATCACCACATCCTGGAGAAGGAAGTCCCACAATTTAACTATGTGTTGTGTGAAGAAATGCTTCCTTTTATCTATTTTGAATCTCTCACCCTCCACCTTCAGCAGATGACCCCGCATTCTGGTATTATGAGAGAGGGAGAAAAGCTTCTCCCTGTCCACTCTCTCCAAACCATGCATAATTTTATAGAGCTCTATCATGTCTCTCCTCAACCGCCTTCTTTCTAAGCTAAGCAGCTCTAAGCATTTTGACATCTACTCATGAGGCAATTGCTCTAGCCCCCTGATCATTTTGGTTGCTCTTTTCTGTACCTTCTCAAGCTCTGCAATATCCTTTTTTAGGTGCGTTGACTAGAATGGTGCACAGTATTCCAAGTGTGGTCTCACCATAGATTTGTAGAGGGCAGTATGGTAGCAGCAGTTTTATTCTCTATTCCTTGTCTAAATATGGCCAGCATGGAATTTGCCTTTTTCACAGCAGCTGCACACTAGGTTGACATCTTCATTGAGCTATCCACTACCACCCCAAGATCCCTTTCTTGGTCTGTTGCTGCCAGCACAGATACCATCAGTGTATATGTGAAGTTGCGGTTTTTTGCCCCAATATGCATCACTTTACACTTGCTCTCATTTGCCATTTGAATGCCCTCCAGTTTGGAGAGATTCTTTTGGAGCTCTTCACAGCCTGTTTTTGATTTAACCACCCTAAATAATTGGTGTCATCTGCAAACTTGGCCACCTCACTGTTTACCCCCAGCTCCAGGTCACTGATGAACAGGTAGAAAAGCACCAGTCCTAACACAGATCTCTGAGTGACCCCACTGCTCATATCCCTTCATTTTGAGAACTGACCATTGATTCCTACTCTCAGCTTCCTACTTTTCAGCCAGCTCTCAATCCATAAGAGAACTTGTTCTCTTATCCCATGACTATGAAGTTTGCTTAGCACTCTTTGGTGGGGGACTTCGTCAGAAACATTTTGAAAATCCAAATACAGATCGTCTACAGGCTCGTTCCTGTCCACATGCTTATTGACACTTTAAAATAAACTCTAAAAGGTTAAAAAGGGCAAGAGTCCAGTAGCACCTTAAAGACTAACAAAAATATTTTCTGGTAGGGTATGAGCTTTCGTGAGCCACAGCTCACTTCTTCAGATACACAGTGTATCTGAAGAAGTGAGCTGTGGCTCACGAAAGCTCATACCCTACCAGAAAATATTTTTGTTAGTCTTTAAGGTGCTACTGGACTCTTGCCCTTTTTGACTACTGCAAACAGACTAACACGGCTACCCACTGTGAATTATCTAAAAGGTTAGTGAGACAGGACATACCTTTGCAGAAGCCATGCTGATTTTTTGCTCAGCAGGGCTTACCCTTCTATATGCTTGACAATTCTATCTTTAATAATGCTGTCCATTAATTTACCTGAAACAGACATTAAGCTAACTGGCCAGTAATTTTCTGGGTCCCCCCTGGAAACCTTTTTATAAATGGGCGTTACACTGGCCATTCTCCAGTCCTCTGGTACAGAGGCTGATCTAAGGGACATGTTACATATCATCCTACTTGGCCACAAAAGCTTACTGAGTGACCTTGGGCCAGTCGCACCCTCTCAGCCTAACTTACCTCGCAGAGTTGTTGTGAGGATAAAATGGAGGAGGGGAGAACGATGTAAGCTGTATTGGGTCTCCATTGGGGAGAAAAGCGGGGTATAAATGAATTAACCTACCGTTCATACTCCCATAGCATCATCCCATTTTATTCTGTCAATATGCCTGCTTAGCACTTCTTTTCTTTCTCATTCTACCCTCCCTGTCAGTGGTCGTTGTCAAGATGTCACAGTGTTGCTCCCTCTCTTTGCAAATTTCTCCTAGTTTCAGTATAACCATATCCTGGCTGTGATAGCAAGATGTTCAGTTTCACAGATTATGTGAAATGTACAAGTGCAGAAAAGATCACCATGTTCTTAGTGGTTTCTTTTTTCAGTGCCAGGAGTAAATGATCCATGGAGCTTTGGATAATTTTCATCATTTCTCATGCTAAGTGTTGCCATAATGGCAAAAGTCATTCTCTGTAGTATGATTTTTTAATAAGGAAAAAGTGCTATAAGTAAGCATTTGGTTATAGTGCCAATTTGAGCAAAGGGGCTCCCATCACAAACTTCAGGAATGCTGAAGTTAATTTATGGTACTTACTTCACCCATGAATAACTGTTTGATATACAAATTTCAGCCATATTGATGAAGGCCTTCCCTCCGCCCCATTTCAAGTTTTTTCTAAGTGATATTCATTGCCCAGTGCTAAACAAAACAGAAAAATTACTTTTCAGAGAAAATATGATGTATGCTGGCAGTTTATTCTTATAAGAGGGAGAGAGAAGGTAACATGACCTGTTTTGTTGTAGGAAGACATTGCTGAAATGCGCATTACTTCATAAGGATCAATTAGCTCAGTTGAAGAAAATTTTTGTCTTCAAAACCTACCAGCCATTGATTTTCCTAAAGGACTTTCATTGGCAGAAATTGCTGGTTTGTATATTATTGTGTAACCCCTGTCTTTCATCTTATGTTTTAGACCAACTTGTACGATGTTGTCTTCCTTTTGTTTTGTTTTGCATTTGCCTTAAAAACCCCATAAGGGGTCGCCATAAGTTGGCCACACACACACACGGATTACTTGGAAGCTCTCTACCTTTACTGGTAAAAGTCTTGCAGGGAAAAAAACTTTTAAAATAAACTACACTGATTTGTTAAATGATACATATGTTATATTACTTCTTACAGAATAAAAAAAATACACCTGGAGCTGGAACAGATGCAAGATGTAATACAAAATCTAAATGAACAGTTGAGATGCCTCCAAAAAGAGAAAGACGCTTCAAATAGGCAGGCACAACTGTTGAGGTAAGAAAAGTCACTCACGGGCAAAATATAGGATATCTGATTCCCCCCACTCCCCACCACATAGTGATTAGATATATTTGAGGAAATTATAGGTAGCATGGCTGTTTCTGTGTGATACACTGATACCTGTGTATGCTGTTCCTATCAGTGGGTTTGTTCGTTGAAATCACGGAGTTGTACTGCAGGAACGTCCCCCAGAATAATTAAATCTGTCTTTGGTTTGAAGGACAGCTCATCCGGGTGTTTAGGTGCATTTGTCTCACCAATTATATTTATTTATATCCTGCTTTTCTCCCCAATGGCAACCCAAAGCAACGTCAACGTTGTCCTTGCCTTCTCCATTTTACCCTTACAACAACCCTGTGAGGTAGGTCAGGATGGGAGACAGTAACTGGCCCAAGGTGACCTAGTGAGTTAACTGGCCCAAGGTGACCTAGTGAGTTTGTATGGCAGAGTATGGATTAGACCCTGTGTGTGTGTAAAGTGCCATCAAGTCGCAGCCGACTTATGGCGATCCCTTTTTTGGGGTTTTCATGGCAAGAGACTAACAGAGGTGGTTTGCCAGTGCCTTCCTCTGCACAGCAACCCTGGTATTCCTTGGTGGTCTCCCATCCAAATACTAACCAGGGCTGACCCTGCTTAGCTTCTGAGATCTGACGAGATCAGGCTAGCCTGGGCCATCCAGGTCAGGGCATTAGACCCTGGCTGTCCCAAATTCTAGTCTGACTCTCTAACCACTACACCATGCTGGCTCCACAGAGAATGAATGTACCGTATAGATTAGTTAACGAACGTTGTGCATGATAATCCTGTTTTATTACTGAAAGACAGGGATCTGTTGTTTAATTATACCAGGGATTCACAGATTCTTCCCCCCTCCCATGTGAATTGCAGTGGTTCCTTCCGTCCTTTGTGCCAGTCCTTTTAAGCTCTCCCTAGTGGCTGCTTCTCAGGGAAGAAAGTAAAAAGACCACTTAGATTAGCCTGCGTGTATTACTGGACTGGAATGTGGTGAATTCTTTTTGTTCCCATGTACGCACACAAAATGTACTGCTGGGATAGCGTCCTTTGTTACTGAGTGTTCTTGTTTTAAAATCTTCTAAGTATCTTAAATCGTCAGTGTGCCTAAAGGTTTCTGTATCCAAGGACCACAAAATAATCCTACAGCTAATTCCAACGTGCATAGGTTGCAACCCTAAAGACGATGGGAGCAATCCTAAGCAGGTCTACTCAGAAGTAAGATCAACTTTATTCACTAGGGCTCCTGAATATACCTGCTTAGGATTGCTCCCATCATCTTTGATTTCTGGCCCTGTCCTGCTCTAGCAGCCTGACTTTGCCGCTGTTGTTCCCCGGTGCCTTTTCCATCCCCCAGTTTATAGCTCTTGCTGCTTCTGTTCTTCCCTCTCCTTCCCATAAACCAACTTGCTCTTCCTTCCAGCCAGTTTAGTATACAGTTTTCGGAAACTTCCAGCCTTGGAGCCATGCAGATCCCAAGAGTATTGCCTCCCCTTCTTGTCCCTTGTTCCTTACATACCTGGGATTGAAAGGGGGAGTAGAATGGGGCTCATCCTTGTTGAAAACCCTAGCACAGATAGGAAGGACATTAAATACTTCTTCATCCATCTTCATCCTCTTGCTTGAATTGCTTGCAAGTTGTACTTCATAAGTCGATATTTGCTCATATCTGCTATAAACTAAGCTTTTTGAAAGACTTGTTTTAAGAAAACTCACTGAAATGCAAGAGACATACCAGCTGTTGTTCTGCATTCACAGTGCATTCTAGAGAGATACTGCCTTGACTAGATACTAGTATGCAGTAAGGTCCTTTCATTAGCAACTTGCTACAGAATTTATGCTCATAAGGACTACTGCAATAACCACAGGTTCCCTTGAAGAAGGCCCTTGGGTGAAACATGTAGGAAATTTTTATTCTGAGTAATAAAAAATCTTTTTACCTATTTTGCATCATTGGCCTTGGCCTTATTTTTATTTCCTGTTACTGGTTATTTCTTTTTTGCTATTAGAAGGTGCCGCAGAGCAATTCTCTTCCAGAGGACTTTTGTTGAAGAAGTATGATTGTGATGGGCTGTGGATATTTCCTTTCTCAGTAATGAATTGATAGTGTGGGGCAAGGACTGATGGGGTAAGATAGACTTGAGGGTTGCCGTTCTATTGCTTTTGGTTATATTATGCATATAGGTTTGTGCCATGACCTGGATAGCCCAGGCTAGCCTGATCTCATCAGATCTCAGAAGCTAAGCAGGGTCGACCCTGTATTTGGATGGGAGACCACCAAGGAATACCAGGGTCGCTATGCAGAGGTAGGCAATGGCAAACCACCTCTGTTAGTCTCTTGCCCTTGAAAACCCCACCAGGGGTCGCCATAAGTCAGCTGTTACTTGGTGTAAAAAATATTTTAAATACATAAATAACATATTTTAAAAATCAATGACCAATTAATTGTTGTCTCTCCCACGTTTATCACCCACGTTTTTACAGGAAAGCAGTGACACAGCATCAGTCAGCCCTAACAAAAGCCTTTGCGCTTCTTCCCTTCGTCAGAGGAGAGTTTAAAAGTATCAAGGCAGAGCTGTTTGGCAGTCTCAACAAATGGACAGCGCTAAAAGGACAGACTTTTTTACAGATCAAAAACATGAGTAAGGCAGCATTTGCTGGTGAGTTTACCAGTTTGCAGCTTCTCCCAGTGTCTTACACTTCTAGTGTGGCCTAGTGGTTAGAGTGTCAGCCTAGAGTCTGTGAGACCCCCCCCCCCGGTCTGGAATCCCCACTCTGCCGTGGAAGCTCGCTGAGTGACGTTGGGCCAGTCACATAAGTCTCAGCCTAGCCTACCTCATAGGGTTGTAGTGAGGATAAAATGGAGGAGACAATGTAAGTCAGTTTAGGTTCCCATTAGGGAGAAAGGGGGTGTAAATGATAATGACAATAATAATAATAATAGAAATAATATTAGCCACCTTGAGTCTAAGGAGGTAAGATGGGATAAATTTTCATGGGCCGTAGAATGTAGAGTTTGTAAAAGACATTGTCATCACTGGGGAGGTATTTTACTTCCTTACTTGCAACCTGTTTGGTTTGCCTTTCTTCCAGTGTTGGTAATCAAGGTAGTTTGCAGAAGGTTGGATGCTGAGCTCTACCCTTGCTGGATCACTTGCAAAATGCAACTTCCCTCCCTCTTTCTGCAGCCTGCTATGCTTGATGAAATCTTGCAACTGAGCATATGTCGTTTGAAAGACAGAGCATAAATTAATACTGGTGGACCCTTGAGAGCAGAATGGGGAACCTGTAGGGGGCCTTCAATTGGGGGAGGGGAGAAACTGGAATAAATTTGGGGCAAGAGGAAGTGCTGTCTGCATGAGAGGAACAAAGCATAGGCTCCAGATCAGAGTTTTTCTTTTTTCCATTCTTTATATTGTATGCTTGATTTGTTTCTGTTGGTTTCCACCTTGTATTTGCTTTCTACTTACTTGGGATCAAGTGTTCAGGAATCACTCCACTCCCAAAGGATTGTCTATTCCCCTTCATCTTGGTACATCAAGCAGGGAAGCTGCTGTCAACTTTTTTGGCGGGGCACAGTATAGCCTCTGCCTCTACCATCTCCTTTCCCTCTTCCCTGATTATATGCAACTCTGCCTGGCAGATTGTACAAGCAAAGTGTTTGCCTTGGTCTAAAAGTCCTGCACTTTCTCTTCACCACATAGTTTTTCCCATCAGACATAGCTGACTGCAGTGTGTGACTGCTGGCTTTTTTTGTTTGTTTAGTGGGTTATGGTGTGAAATAACTTGAACAAAATCCAGCAGAGGGGATTTTCTGCATCACAAAAATCACAACTGGCACCTTTCCCCTTCAGCCGCAGAGGACAAAGATGAGTAGTTGTGGAATCCAGAATCTCCAAAGATGCCTAAAGGGGGTAGACGTCTGCTCTGGGAGAACTTAATCTTAAAGGGCAAGGGAAAGACATGTTGGCAGGCTGCTGCTTTCTATGCTTCCATGTTCCACCCGAGGTGACATCACGTCCCTGCACGATCATTCAACTCGCTACAGCATTTTAGGCCAAAGACAGAATAGCCGCCTGCTGCAGGAATGTGATCTGAGTTATTCTGACATTGCATGTGTGTAGAAAGTCCTACAAAATCAGATGTGTAGTAGGAAAATACATACAAAGATATTGGGTTGGATCCAGTGGTGTGGAAGCATAAATGGACAGCCCAGTTCTGCTGACACAAATTCTTGCTCAACACAAAGCACTTTATTCCCTGTGTAATATAGTGTCCAGAAATGGTTTGCTCAAGATCCTACGCAAGCAGAGATAAATAAGTTTGACTTAGCCGAGTGGCCACCGCAGTCTGTTCGTTGCCTTTCTACTTGCACAAGTGCTGCAGTGCAAGCAGAAATGTTGTGCTGGATCCCTTTGCAATGATTCTCTTGTTTTTGGATCCCTTTGCAATGATTCTCTTGTTTTTGAAGCACAAAGTGAAGCTATAGTATACCAGTTTTTCCCCCCTGGTAATTTTCAAAAATCTGTACTTCAACTGATCCATTCACGCTTTTACTTTGATTAATTATTCTAGGAGACTTCTGCAAATGTTGGTAGCTGTCCTGTTCCACTCACATTTCTTGCTAAACGCGATCCTTGTCTCTGCCTTTTTGAGCAGATGGTGTAAGGCTATTCCAAATATCTTCTGTAATGTGAAATTATACACATTCCTCTCTTTCTTTCTCTAAGAAGCACGAGTAGAAGAAATCTCATTTTAAAACTGTCTCTCGTTAACACAGAGATTGGGCAGAGGAAATTGAAGCTTGAACAACCGAGTAACGTTGTGACCTCCAGCCTGAATTGCCACTTTTGAACTGTGTTTTGCTGTTTCTGCACTTGGCAAGTCAAACCTTGCTTATAATTACATTCCATTTTAGTCATTCAGCCCTTACTTGTCATGATTAATGAAACTTCTGACAGCAACTGACGTAACATTTTCGTGCTTAGGAAAGGAAAACTGAATTTTGGATCCTAACCTTTATTTGAACAGGAAGGTCACTTGTCAAATACTTTGTACAAATCAACAATTAAGTCCATATTGCGCTGTAAATCATGTGTGTTTATAAATACATTTGTTGTGGTGGAACCTTTGTAACTAGAGAGGTGAAAAACATTATTATGGAACATATTTTGTTTGCTTTTTCCCTTAACATGCTCACAAATTGCATTTTAATGTACATAGGCCCTGATTCAGAGATATAAGAGGGTAGCAGAATAGTCAGAGCATCCCTTTCTCAGCGATTGATACCTCTGAGAATTCTGATCACTTTTGGGAAAACGAAGTAGGGAAGCAGGGGCCGGAATGAAATGGATCTTCATAAGTGCAGGAATCTGTATCTCTCAATCCCACATGTGCCCCCTGCCCGCAGATACTTAAATTTACAGATAGGGGGCACACTTCCCTCCCAACAGGTTTTTCTGAAGACTCGAGGGACCCCCTAAGTCTGCAGAAAAACCCAAAAGGTTTTTTTTTAAATAAATGGGGGGGGGGTTAAATCCCCCAAAAGTTAATAAAGAATCCGCATGTGTGCAGACACTTATCACCTTAGAGCCCGGTAGCAGTGGCAGAGGAGCCGATCCTCGACGGCTGGCACAGGGATCCATGCTGGGCTCAGTTGCCACAGCCGAGCACCACAGGGATCCTCAGTGGAGCCTGGTTGCCAGTGGCGGAGCCTGTCCATGGCAGAGCCTGGGAGTGCGGCACTGGAGCCTGTCCACAGGGGAGGGGCCGTGGTTCAGAGGTAGAGCATCTGCTTGGCATGCAGAAGGTCCCAGGTTCAATCCCCGGCATCTCCAGTTAAAGGGACTAGGCGAGTAGGCGATGTGAAAGACCTCTGCCTGAGACCCTGGAGAGCCACTGCCAGTCTGAGTAGACAATACTGACTTTGATGGACTAAGGGTCTGATTCAGTATAAGGTAGCTTCATGTGTGTTCACAACGGGGGAGCCTGGGTGGCTGAGCCCAGCAGCCATTGGCTGTAAGGTAAGCAATGGGAGGGGGAGGGGGGAGATGAGATTTCTCCCTTCCCCAAGAGAGCCCCCACTTGTAGATATAAACTTTGCTTTTTAATTTGGGAGTCTCTGTAATGAGCCCCAAAGCATGTTCACAGCCCCTCACTGCTGGATGTTGAGAATTTTCTGTTTGTATACATATTAATTCATGGTCCAGTAGAAAACAAAGCGCACAAGATGCACAGATATAAATCAGCTGATTTTCATAGGGGGAAAGGGTGGCTGGGGTGGGGGGAGTGGTATTCTGCAGTTGTGGATTTATTTGACTAGGAAACTTTTGAATCAAAACACATTAAGCTTGTTTATCTTGTCTGAGACATAACTATCCTAGTAAAAACATGCAGGAGGCTATTTATTGGGTCTAGGACAGTTTAAAGCAGAGATTTACATCTGTTTCTGAGAAAGTGCCCATACCAAGAAGAAGTCTGCCAAACCAGCTTGACTTCTTCCAAGCCTTAATCTATGCGTAATTTCCTCTGTTACCAGAGTAGCCCACACAACATCCACCCATTGGTCTTCAAAGACAAGGGCCTCTGCTTTCCTGTGCCTCTCAGTTGCTGTCTTGGCCCCCATTAAATACAGACATTAGATTCTTAGGGCTTGCATAGGGCTGATTTTATCTCCTGTGTATGCAACAGGGAGAATCCAAAGGCAGAAACTTGTTTTGCAGGTATGCATTGGGGCACCAATGAATGGACTGAGAAACACTGAGCAGTTTCACTGCTAAGAAGCGTTTGTGAGTGATAGGAATGTTATGCCAGGAAGACGGCAAAATGGATTGTGGGTTGTGTGCGAGCCTTGGGGTCACCAAAGTAAGCATGAGGTCTAGTCTACTCCCCAATGACCTGGCTTCGGTCAGAGTACCTGCTCCATAGCTGTATAAAGCACTGACAGAACCATTGTTCTGCATTATATAATCGCTTGTGTGACTCTCTGAAGGGGAGATAAAACTATACTGAAAATGACATTGTTCCTTTACCATTAAATTAGTACTCCCATGTGTATATTTGAAAATAGGCTGTATGTACAAATATCGCTTTGGATTTCTTTAGATCTAGAGGTGCTTGTGTTTCCCCATTTGTATCTATGACCTGGATGGCCCAGGCTAGCCTGATCTCGTCAGATCTCAGAAGCAAAGCAGGGTCAGCCCTGGTTAGTATTTGGATGGGAGACCACCAAGGAATACCAGGGTTGCTGTGCAGAGGAAGGCACTGGCAAACCACCTCTGTTAGTCTTTTGCCATGAAAACCCCAAAAAAGGGGTTGCCATAAGTCGCTGCGACTTGACGGCACTTTACACACACAAGGAGACTAAAGAATAATCTTTAGCAGGGCTTAACTCTGCTTAGGACTGCACTGTGAGGCTTGTAAAAAAAAAATCCAGCGTGTTAAAGCGTACTGTATTCCACCCAAAGTGGTTGGAAGTAACAACTGTACACTTGTGAATGGAGCCACAGTTTTCTAGAGTAATGTAGATAACATCCCTTTTTTGGTGTTCAAACCTACCCATGCTATAGAGAGAGTCACTGGATCACACTATGTGAGTTGGCCCTTTCACACACAGGCTTCAATCTCACACATAAGCAAAGCAATAACAAAACGTTTAATTCATTTTAGGAGCAAGCTTCTCCTACTTTACATGAGACGTTGACGTCATTGTGTCGAATGATAGGGCTTGACTGGGCATTAGCTTCTTCTTAAGGGCTTTCACAGAGCTATGTGGTTGTATACCCTGGAGGATTTCCTCAGGTGAGAGAGATTTCCATTCACGGAGGACAGTTTTGGTGTCTCCTGCCTCCCACTGCAGCCCCAAATGTGCCACATTAAATGATGCTTCTGGGGGAGAAGATCCCCAGAAAACAGCATCAGGAGGGGGGAATTGGCTTGTGCCCCCCCCCTACACTCATGAAAACTCTATGGGATCCACATAGTCACTCTGAGCCCGACCTTCGGGTTGGGGAGAGCGGGGTAGAAATGTAATAAATAAATAAATAAGCCATTATTTCCTCCACAACAGTTCAGTTTTGTTATGTGGACCCATTTGGGGACTAGAAACGGAGCTGCAGGATGAGCGAAAGAAAGTGGTATTAAGAGAAATGCCAGACATACTGGCAATGTATACCCTAATGTAGATCTTTCCAGTAATTAAATATGACCAGTTGTAAAAGTTAAGAGCAAATTTGAATAATTAACAGGTTTAAATGTTGTTTGTTATATCAATCTACAGCTGAACAAAGCTGCTTCTAAAAGGTTATGTGTTTCTTCCTGGTTTTGGTTATGCTTGCAGGCATCAATCTGCATACTGCTTTCCCACTAAAAATCAGTTATGGATCCAAAAATCCCATCAGTGTGCGCAAGAGGACACTTCGATTTCCACGGATTTGTCTCAAAACTGCAATACCCCACCCATCCCACAACATTCCCTAGGAGCCCCCCTGAACCCCAGGATCAGCTTTAGGGGCCACAGAAGACAGTGGGAAGTTGCAGGATCTGCTCTGCTGGTGCAACTTTGGCTCCATTACATTTCACGCTTAATACTTAAATAACCAGCATAGATTAACTGAGAGTAGTCACCTCCACTTTTAGATTTCTGCTGTCACAAACCGATATCTTATATGCCGTGATTGATTTGGACAAATTCCAAATCTCTAACAGAGCACAAGATTTTTTTAAATCTACATCTGTGTGCCACAATTTTTATGCACTTTTCAGAAATTTCCAGTTTGAACCAAAGCTTAGCCGAATGCCAAAGAGAAAACGTTCTCCTCCAGGAGGAGGTGAAGCAGTCACGGTTGACGTCCAAGGTGGCTGAAGCAGAAATCGAGCAGCTTCAAGCTTCTCTGCTGCAAGAGGGTGAACTACAAAACAGATGCCATGAACTGCAAAAGAAGACCCAAGGTAAGGTGGGCATCAAGTTTAAAACCAGCCAGAAGGCAACATTTTTCAAAAGTGTGTTCGCTTGCATCCTGCAGTGGTGGGCCACTCTCCAGGTGCATCCAGACATCATCACATTTTTTAGTTCATTGTCGGTGTCTATATGTGCTTCCTCCTCTGGAATTTTCAGCCATCAGGATGTTTTATTTCCTGAATAAGCACAATTTTGTTTGCGTGATTGCACCCCTGCACCTGCATAACCCTTGCTGGATTTGATGTAATACCACCAAGAAAAAGGGGGGCAGGGAACCAAGGGTGTGAAACAAGGTTGTAAAAGAACAAAGTGATGGATTTGCACCATAACTAGGTTTCAATGAAATGTGTAGAAACATGAGCAAGGGAAGAACTAGCGTCGTACATTCAACAAGTCTTTGGCTATTTATGCAGGGTCGATTCTGCTCCTTGCTCAATGCTGATTTTTTAAATCCAACCTTTAAAATGACTATTCACGATCCCGAGGCAAGAGGAGAAAGTCAATCAAATCCCCTCACTCACTTTCTCCTTTGTTTGCATAGCCATTAGCAATAGTTGTTTGCATAGCTAAGCTGCGGCTGCGATTCTGCATGCTTCCTTCAGGGAATGCTTCGATGCAGGGGTGGAGCAAATACAAACGGTTGTGTTAAAGGGGCTCTTAAAAAATGTGAAGCAGGTATGCGTCGGCTTCGCAGTGATGTCTGGAATGAAGGTTCAGCAAGAAGAACTCAAAAAAATGTGTGGGGCAGTTCAGCCTGGAATGTGCTGCTAATTACCAAGCATAAACGGCATTTGAGAATCACACTTGTCACATTTCTGCTGCAAAGCAGCAAGGGAGGGTTTTGCACGGAAGAGGTGCCCTTTTTCTCCCTTTCCCTGCCCTCTTCTTTTCATCTGTACCTTCCCTTGCCTGGACTCTTTTCCCTACTCAACACTGCTAATGTACTTTTGGGGCTCCATCTGGGATGAGGGTTGCCGCAGGATACAACTGTTGAGGAAAGAATTAACATGGCCATGCACGCTTTCTTCTCTGCAAATGTCTTCTACAAAACTTTCCCAAAAATATATGGAAAGCCAGGAGCAGGGCTTCTTAAACTTTTTCCACTCACGACCCCTTTTGCCCAAGAATTTTTTGCACAACCCTGGGTATATAGGTATATAAAATAGATATACAGATCAAACATTTACTGATAATAAATCATAAAGAAATTTATTTTATAACAGTCCTTTGGTATGCATGTAATTTTATCATTTACTGTTGCCAAATTTTTCGCGACCCCCACATTCAGTTACATGACTCCATATGGGATCGCGACCCACAGTTTAAGAAGCTTTGACCTAGAGCAATTAGTGTCATTTGTCCCCGGAAGTCCACATTTGTGCTGCTGAAGAACCTACATTTATTTACTGGTTAGCTTATTTTTAGGCCAAACACCTGCAGCCCAGCTCAGGTCAACTTCTAGACGACTTGCTGTTATTGAACCATAGAGTCCATGGTGGCGTAAACACTCTGTTCTGCCATATTCTGTTCTGCCATCTCTCTTGCAAGTCATTTGAACACATGAAGCTGCCTTATACTGAATCAGACTCTTGGTCCATCCAAGTCAGTATTGTCTACTCAGACAGGCAGCGGCTCTCCAGGGTATCAGGTAGAGGTCTTTCACATCACCTACTTGCCTAGTCTCTTTAACTGGAGATGGAGATGCCGGGGATTGAACCTGGGACCTTCTGCATGCCAAGCGGATGCTCTACTACTGGCACAAATGGAGATTCACAAGTCTCTTGCCCTCTCCCTACCCTCTCTGTTATCTGATTGCATCTCATATGGCAGGTTCTCCCTCTCTTGTGTTATTCCACTGACATAATTATTTTGGATTATTTATTTAAAACATTTGAATGCTGCCTTTCCACCTAAATAGGGTTGGTTTTTTTTAAAAAAAGATTTTTAATAGGAAATAACCTCCCCAGATAACCAGGCACATTTTTAATGAAGCCGCCGTGTAGTTCTGTATGTAGGCTCAGGATTAGTTGTTTCGCTCAAGTGGCAAATGTATCAAGTAACTGTCGGGGCAGCATCATGGCTGCGAGGCCCCCAAATCAGCTCGTTAATAAATTCATGCTTTGTTCTTACAGCAGTAATTTGAAAATATTCATGCTTTGAAATGCTTGTTTTCCCCCTCCTAATCTTCTTTCTCTTTCTGGAGGTCATTATGACCAGCAAATTAGTAAACTGCATTCCTGTTTTCCCCAAGAAGGTATGGAGTGCTCTCCTGCTTTCAGTAAAACAGAAGCACTTTATGACTAGTCATGGTGCAAAAAATAAAAGAAAGAATTGTAAATTGAATTCACATTTTCTCCAAGCAGGACTTTAAAAAGCAGGAATGCACTTTGACTAGTCTTGGAACAGTTATATTCTCCCCACCCCCACCCCGTAAATCATCATATTTTGTTTATCGTGTCTAGCATTCAAAGTGATCTATTCCCTCCAGGAGCACTAGGAAGGCTAAAATGTGTTTGCAGAAAGCTTTTTGTTCTATGGAGGTGCATACCAAATGGCACAGGGACCACCACAGCTTCTCTCTCCTGACTAATACTAATGTCGGGAGTAAAGGATTACGGTTTGGAGAAAACAAATTTATATTAACAAAACAGAAAGGAAAATGGCACCATTTCTCCTGATGCACATATTTTGCTTTGCCTGTATTCGCCAATAGAACACTAATCTGATATCTGAAGTCCCAGCCCTGCATCCTTTCCATGTTAATTTATGGGAAGTGGTGTGGATCTTTTAGTACTAGTGTTGAAGAAGGAATCTCAGAACATTCAACCAATTCATACCTTAATGCAGTCAGGGAGGAAAGAAGCGCCTGCAAAAAATCCCCTCTTCTGCACAAATTTGAAAGACACGGGAGCACCTGATCATCCTAATGGTACCATTTGCTTCCCCCCACCCCGGATGAAATTTTGCAAATCTCAGGGCTCTCCCATTTTTCTATAACTCTCTTGTCTTGCCAGAGATCCATATATTCCGATTTGTGCTGGGAAAACAACTGCTTAACTGCTGGGGTTGATAACTGCCTATCCGTCTTGGTAATTAATGCATCCCAAAAACTGTTTTGTGAATCTGATTAAGTCCGCAACACATCCTCTATTCCATTTTAGGATTGTGCAGTCTGCAGATAAAGTTTTTTTCATGATGTCCTGAAACAACTTTTTCTCTTCTTTTTTTATGAGCTGAAAATTCCACCAGAATCTGGAAAACACAGTCAAAATGCGCGGGGAGAGCGAGGCAACCTCTGACGGGCAGGGAAGGCATACATAATTAAAAGGAAGCCCCGGAGCAGTCAGTGGGGTGACTGCAGGGAAACATGCCTGTATCAAAGGCCCTGCAAAGAATAGCCATAGGATAGCGATAAAGAAATACAAATACAAATGATTTTAAAAATCTGGAACATATTGGACTCCACAGCTTTTCCTTTTCTGTTCTGTTCCCTTATTCAAGACATTTTATTGTGCTTTTGAAAAAATGAACAATTATGTTGCATATGTTGTACTTATCATTGTCATGTTTGCACCAGGGGAGATTAGATTCCAAAGAACAGTACAAGTTGAGATAAAAGAACATTAACCTCTCTTCTCAAAGGTGTTCTGTTTAAAGTCTGTGTTGTGCTTGTATAGCTTGTTCTGACAAAACATCATGGGGGGGGGAGGCAAAGCTAATTTCCCATGTGTATTTTGTTTCAGCATACTGTAAGGAATAGCCTGACTTGCAGAGGAAATGCCTGTCTTGGACCTTGACCTGTCCTCTAAAAATGCTCACATGCACACATAATCATTTGGCATTTCCTACCCTAGCTTGACTTAGGAGAAAGATTTGGCCCAACAGACCAATTGGTTTCAACAGGCAAACCAATTTGTTAATGTCCTTTATGGGTCAATCAGGGCTCATCCATATATCACGGCTTATATGCAAGATGATGTTGAAAACGTTTTTGCTTTGTGACAGGGGCTCTGTTAGGGTTGCCAGCCTCCAGGTAGTAGCAGGAGATCTCCTGCTATTTCAACTGATTTCCAGCCAATAGAGATCAGTTCACCTGGAGAAAATTGGCGCTTTGGCAATTAGACTCTATAGCATTGAAGTCCCTCCCCTCCCCAAACTCCGCCCTCCTCAGGATTCACCCCCAAATCCTCCCGCTGGTGGCAAAGAGGGACCTGACAACCCTAGGCTCTGTGCAGAGGCTATCATGTGTGAGAGATGTTTACCATCTAGATCAAACTTATTATAAAGTTAAATAGCATTCAGTTATCATGAACCAACTCCGGTTTGTTTATGAAGAGGAGGAGTTTAGGAAGCCCATGGGCTCCTCATGTGCCAAGCCAAGAATGAAGACTTTATTTTATTTATTTATTTTATATCCTGTTCTATCCCTGCCAAAGCAGGGCTCAGAGTGGGTTACATCATCATAAAAACAATGTATCTCATTAAAATACATAAATAATTTAGACTTAAAAACTTCTGGTTCTAATCAGTACTAAAACCCGACGGCACTATTCCAGTTACATACTGGTAGCTGCCACCCTAGAAGAAAAGCGGTCAAAGACAAGAAATTGAAATTAGATAGGTAAGGGGAAAGGGAGGCTAGCTACAATGGAAACCATTGCTGCCCTCAACCATAGACCTGGCTGAATATCTTAGTCATACAGGCCCTGCGAAATTACATCAGATCCCACAGGTCCCTGGTCTCACTAGACAGAGAGTTCTGCCCTGGTTTACAGCCAGACATTTTTTGGGCAAGTTGTTGTTGTTTGCTGAATGTAACGTTCTTGGGGGGGGGGGGTCGTAAGAAGCTGCAGTTTGTTGTGATTTCCAGATTGGGTGAAGCAGCAAACGCTAGTTTTGTTTTAGTGCTACAAAGCAGGATTCCAAACCCTAGTTTAATCCTGGTTTGGAATCTGGGTTTGTAGCAAGACCTCAAGTGAGAGTTTATTGCTTTGCCCAATCCAGGCATCACAACAAACTGAAGTTTCTTAAAAACTAGGAAGTCTTAAGCTTTGCAAGAGGAAAAGACAAGGAAGCATGTGAACCTCAGGACAACCTGGCTCATTCTTATCACAAACCAGAGTTAGGGATGTCCCGACAGCCAGAAAGTATGTTTTTAGCAGTAGCTGGTATTCTCATGGAGACTCTCCATAAAACAGGGCTGATTAATGAAATGAATGGCTTACAGATATTATTGAGTCCATGCAGAAATTGCCTGATATGTGTTTCCAGTGCTTCATGTGTGGAATTGGTAAGATAAGAACTGTCACTTAGATTTTAGGTTACTTACAGTGCAGTCCTATGCAGAGTTACTTCGGTGTAAGCCCACTAAAATCAATGAACTTAGACTGGAGTAGCTGTGCATAGGATTAATCTCTTTGTAGTTCAAACAGCGCATTCCTGAGCCTGAAGGGCAAAAGCCCTTAGGAGGACAGGAAGGCTCTGCGCCAGCGTTCAGGCCCCCCACACCGGCGTCTGGGCTACTTATGATGGCGTTAGTGGCCCGAATGCTGGTGGGAAGTCCTGCACCAGCGTCCTGGCATCCCAGAAGGTGTTCCCAGGGTGGGCCGGGAGGAGGAGCTGCCGTTAGGCAGCTTCCTGTCCCCTTTGGCGGCGGGAACACCAGCGTCGAGAAGAGCAAGGCTGTGCCTTCTTTTCTCTATGGGGCGAAAAGGCCATGTTTCACACACAAAAAAGCCTCTAAAATGCTTTTTTGTTTTGTTTTACGGGTTGCGGGGAACCGTTCACACACGCTGCAGCTCAGGAATGCGCTGAAAATTTGTTATTAATTTTGGTACCGAGGCCTGACAACCTTATTATATTAAGCAAGCTGTATTTCTCTGATGCTTCTTTTCTCAGACAAACCTCTTTTGGCCCATTGATACTTCCTTGTTGTGTGTGTGTTAAGTGCCTTCAAGTCACTTCCGACCCTATGAATGAAAGTCCTCCAAAATATCCTATCTTTGACAGCCTTGCTCAGATCTTGCTGATTGAAAGCTGTGGCTTCCTTTATTGAGTCAATCCATCTCTTGTTGGGTCTTCCTCTTTTCCTGCTGCCCTCAACCTTTCCTAGCATGACTGTCTTTTCCAGTGACTCTTGTCGTCTCATGCGTGACCAAAATACGATAGCCTCAGTTTAGTCATTTTAGCTTCTAGGGTCAGTTCAGGCTTGATTTGATCTATAACCCACTGATTTGTTTTTTTGGCAGTCCACGAATCCGTAACACTCTCCTCCAACACCACATTTCAAAGGAATCTATTTTCTTCCTATCAGCTTTCTTCACTGTCCAGCTTTCACACCCATACATGATGGCATGAATATGATGGCATGAATATGATGGCATGAATTAATCTAGTCTTGGTGGCCAGTGACACATCCTTACACTTCAAAATATTTTCTAGCTCCTTCATGGCTGCCCTTCCCAGTCTCAATCTCCTTCTGATTTCTTGGCTGCAGTCTCCCTTTTGGTTGATAGTGGAGCCAAGGAATAGAAAGTCTTGAACAATTTCAATTTCCTCATTGTCAACCTTAAAGTTGTGTAATTCTCCTGTAGTCATTACTTTTGTTTTCTTGATGTTCAGCTGTAGTCCTGCTTTGGCACTTTCTCTTTTAACTTTTAGCAGTAGTCGTTTCAAATCTTCACTATTTTCTGCCAATAATGTAGTGTCATCAGCATATCTCAAATTATTAATGTTCCTCTCTTCCTTGTTACTGCATAGAAATATTTGTTGCAACTGCAATGGAAGTATTTTGGATGTAACAGCTCTTCCACTTGTTACGTATAATTTTGTTCTCCCTCTTGGTAAATTAGATTTATTGAGAAGATTTTTTTTTTTAATGTAAAAGGTTTGGTTAAAGTTATCTCAACATTTAGTGCAATTGTGTGGAATCTTTAATATCTCTGCAATGCCTAGCTTGTAACAGAAGGGTCATTGTGACCAGTTCTGTTATAGCTGTTGACAATAGCATTTTGACATAACACTAGATTGTGGAGGTTTTTTTTGTCCTGGTCAGATGTTTCCCATGTTGTATCTGAACAGCAATATAAAAAATGTTCTGGGAGGGGGGAAATTAAGATAAAGAAAGTATTCTGAATACAAACAATTTAAAAATTCTGGCTCATATCATTGAAGAAGCAAACTTTTACCAGTTACGTGGAACTATGGCAGCTGCTAGTGTTTTTATGGAGGAGTTTGGAGCAGAGATAGGAGCCCCGTGGGGCAAAGTGGTAAGCTGCAGTACTGCAGTCCAATCTCTGCTCACAACCTGAGTTCGATCCCGACGGAAGTTGGTTTGAGGTAGCCGGCTCAAGGTTGACTAAGCCTTCCATCTTTCTGAGGTCAGTAAAACGAGTACCCAGCTTGCTGGGGGTAAAGGGAAGATGACTGGGGAAGGCACTGGCAAACCACCCTGCAAACAAAGTCTGCCTAGCAAACGTCAGGATGTGATGTCCCCCCATGGGTCAGGAATGACCCGGTGCTTGCACAGGGGACCTTTACCTTTTACCTTGGAGCAGAGAAGCTATAGAGATGGGATGGGAGAGACCCATGCGTTCACACAAACTTGCACCGGGGAGTGCAGTCTAATGCAAAATCTGCTTTGCCCTAGGTCTTATCCTGAAAACCTTTCAGAATGGCACCTGGTGTTCACCAACAAATCACCACTTGTGTGCCCTTAGACTTTTAGACATGGAACAGAGTGGTGTGGGGCCCTTGCTATTCATCTTGATATATGAGATGAGTGTTACTTGGCTGGTTGTGTGCTATGACTAGCTGTAAGGTTAATCAGAATCCTATCCTGTGTTGAGACAGGGTAGAGACAGGGGAGCATTAATCTGGTGCTCTCTGCTGACTAAAGTGGAAGTGTCTGTAGTTAAATTACCTCTTTGGCAGGGATAATGTTACTTCACTGTCAAGGACAAGTGAACATATTATTGTAGTTTGGGCATGCTTTTCTGCTGTACAGGCCCCAACTTTGCCCAGTTTCTATGTGCTGGCAGAGGTTTGGTGAGTGATAGGTTCCCACATGTGCCATCTGTGTCACTATTTTCTGCTGGTTGCATTCCACTGGCACAATGGGTGGTCTTGTGTTACCTGTCTAAAACTCTCAGGAACAAAGTGGTACCTCAGTGAATTATTGACCCACAGAGTCACTGAAATGCCAGCAAAAGTGCATGTCACAATAAACTAATCAATTTCTGAGGTAGTTATTAGCCAGTTGTTAATTTATTTACAATATTTATATGCCACCTTTCAATGGAATGGTCTCAAGGCAGCAGCCATTTTATCTGGTTGCCTCAGGGAGAGAGGAAGGGCTGCAACTAGTCTCTCCCTCCACTGACCCGCCTCAGACCAGCTGCCACTGGTTCCTCTCTCCCCTGAATTGTCTCCTGCAGCGGCCATTCTGTCTGGTCATTATGGAACAGTTATACTGGTTACCTAACAGAATCTGAATTTTTTTCTACTTACTGTAGGCAGTTATTTAGAAGACCACCTTGAAAGACGCAGAGATGCATTAGATAAACGTATCTAATTAATTAATATTCTTGGAGCACTGAATATGGCTAGCATGTACCCATTGTGAGCAATACATTTCTTTCTTTTTTGCAAATTTTCTTAAATTTATTGTTAACAAAATTACATCAAGACTATAAACAAAAGAAAAAGGAAAGAAAGGGGAAAAATAAAAATACAAACACAGAAACAAAAAGTTTAAAAAATTGTATATGTAGCTAGAGAACAGGTTGTAATTTCTTAATTAGATTTATATTCGATACAAACGAACATGGAAGTATCTTTTTGTCTCTGTTTGCATTTTTATTTTTTTCCTTTCCTTTTTCTTCTGTTTATTTTCTTGATGTAATTTTGTTAACAATAAATTTAAGAAAATTTATATTTCTGAGTACCTCTGATGAAGGCGGATGCTTGTTGGGGTACCATGCAGTGCGGGAAGGGGCTTGACCTAGGACCCTCCCCTCCCTTGCTTCCCTGTGTCAGATGACCTGTCCTTGCATCCTGAGTGGGAGGAGTATTGGATCCCGTTGAGTGTTTGTGTCCTGAGCCGAAGTAGCTGGAAGAGTTGTGAGCGGAACGGTATTAGCCAAATGCTGTGGCAAGGTTTGTTGTTCTTACTGTGTGTTTCTACAAAGCGCGCAGTGCTCTTTCATCCTCCGTGACTCTTTAAGTACGATCTTTAAGTATGATCAACATGAGACCATGGTTAGGGACCATGACTTAGAGGTGGGGCATCTGCTCGGCACGCAGAAGGTCCCAGGTTCAGTCCCTGGCATGTCTAGTTAAAATGATCAGGGTAGAAGTTGATGTGAAAGACCTCTGCCTAAGACACTGGAGAGCTGCTACCAGTCTGAGTAGACAGTACTGACCTTGATGGACCCATGGTCTGATTCAATAAAAGGCAGCTTCATATGTACTTATAGATGTAGCCCCATGGATCATGTAGCCTGATCATCTAATCCTGTCTAGAGTTTTGATCATGGCTGAGAGAACTGTACTTGGCGGCAGACTTAATTGGTTCCTAAGCTGTATTGTGACTTGATAGCAGAGTTCAATAGTAGTGCTTACATCTTCTTTTTCACTTCTGTAACATTGTACGAGCACCAAGGGTGAAGCCGATGGGACTAAGGATCCCAACTAAGTCCCACTCCCCTCCTGACACTGCCCAATTTTGGCCTCTACATCTACATTAGGTTCAACCAGCATAGCAGCATAGTTGCCATTCTAAGCCGTTTTCAGAATGGCTTTAGGAGTCTGCCTTGTATATTATTATGCATGCAGCTAAGCCTATCAGTCTGCAAGGAAACAGCTACTTCACACATTATGATACATTGCCCCTTGTGGGTGCAGGTGAACAAGTGACTCCCACATCCTCAAAGATGTCAAAAATGAATCAACCTCCACTAAGTTAATAGTTCATTCCTGAACTAAAATAGTTACCCGAATATTACTGTTTTCCAATATACTAATGCTTAGAAATGTTCCCAGGAACAGTTAAAGTATATTGTAATTTGTAATGCGATCAGACTGGAGCAGCACAAAAAGAACAGTAGGAATCTGTTCAGCTTTTGTGGCCTCTGTACAGGGCCACTTTGGGAACTGTGCATAAGTTGGCCCATGGTATGTACCATTGTGGGGCTGTACAGAAAACCACCTGATGGATATCAGTTATAAGTAAGTGAAGCCTTGGTTTTCTGAATTGATTTTATAGAATTGTTAATGTGTAGGCTTCATATTCAAACAGAATAAAAATATTCCTTTAATATCATATGCGGTTCTAAAAAGCAGTTCAAAATATACAGTAAAGAATAATGGTTTTAAATTAAGAATGTATGTATTACTCGTAATGTAGACACTATTGGAATACTGATTCCTATTGTTTCTGTTGTTTAGCTATTTTTTTATGACATATCCATACCAGGAGAACATTATATTCTTGTGTTTTCTTAGGGAAATTTTTCTTATTAATACTGCAAAATCTTGCCAAATTTGTGTTTAACATCTGAAGTGTGTTCACTACAGATCATGAAAAGAGGCAATTAAAGAAGTCAGTTGCCAAGATATAAGTCACACTATAAAAGTCTATCTGCTGTATTATTGGTGAACTACCTTGGAGGAGGGGGTAGCAGGATTGAATTAATAATAATAGTAACTTTTTTATTTTTCAGATTTAACAAGTCAAGTAGAGACAACAGAACACAAATTCCAGAAAGCGACTGCCGAAATGGGCTATTATAAAGAGCTATTCACGTAAGACATCTAATTTTATTCTTATCGGGTATAGTTCTTTCTGACTGATTCCTCTGTAATTATGTACTAAAATATAATGAATAAATTAATAACAGTGTTCAAATCCATAATGGTGATTTGAGAAGCAGAGATTGTTATTGTAAAGTTTATGACCCATGGGGAAAGGTTTTATTATGTATGGGCTGACATTAGTACACTGTACATTATGTTGCAACCAGAGTTTACATGCATGAAATCTTTTTGAATGAGTAAAGAAATTGTAAAAATAGAACAGTAGACATTGAAAATCTTTTATCCCATATGAAAACAGGGAGAAGTATATTTCATAACATCACAAAATTTTAGTTGATTAAAAAATAAGCTTAATTCACCTTTTCTTGCTATAGAATATGGATTATCTTGGCATACAGGATTGGAGCCCATCGAATAGATCCACAGGAATGGGATGAGCATGATTATCTCTGACTTTCTTGCCGTTCTCTTCCCACACTACCCTCCAGCTTCCCCCTTATGCTGTTGCTGGGGTTTCATGTCCCCCCCCCCAAAGTATCATTTGGGGCTGCAGTTGGGTGGGGGTGAAGGCAAAAAAGTCATGCTCTATGGGAGGAAATCCCACAGTAAATTTCAGTGGGATCTAAGCCAACAGTTTTCATCTATTATAGTGCAGAATATAAATTATATTCAGTCCTACCTGTAGTAAGCAACAAGAAAGAAGCCAAGCAGACCAACACGTTTCTGAGAACCCAAAGGAGGGCTGAGCCTGTCAATCAAAAGGCAGATTTTGGATGTGCAGAGTGTGTAGTCATAAGGTGTCAAGAGGAGAGCTACACAAGGGCTGATGGAACAAGTTCAAAGGAGACAGAGTATATTATCCAGGGCTTTACCTACCTCACAGTTGCTCAATCAGTAGACAGCAGACATACAGGCCAACTGGCCATGGCACATCAGGAAGTACTGCCAGATATATTGCTGATTGCTCGAGGGCACAGTGAGACTTACAGCATGTCTTATGTACAGTTGCCAGCTCCGGCTTGGGAAATACCTGGAGATTTTGGGGGTGGAATATGAGGAGGGTGGGGTTTGAGGAAGGGAAGGATTTCAGTGCCATAGAGTCCAATTGCCAAAGTGGCCATTTTCTCCAGGGGAACTGACCTCTGTTGCCTGAAGATCAGTTGTAATAGCAGGAGATCTCCAGCTACTACCTGGAAGTTGGCAACCCTAGATCTTAAGAAAGCTTTTATTTTATATTTGGGCTTTTACTATATCAAAGTGTAACCTGCCTTGAACCACAAACGGAAAGGTGGGATTTAGATGTTTTCAAAAAAGTTTTTTTGTAAGGTTAGGTAATAAGTCTTCTGGAGGGAAGGCAGCATGGTACATCCCAATCTCGTCAGATCTCGGAAGCTAAGCAGGGTCAGCCCTGGTTAGTATTTGGATGGGAGACCACCAAGGAATACCAGGGTTGCTATGCAGAAGAAGGCACTGGCAAACCACCTCTGTTAGTCTCTTGCCATGAAAACCCCATAAGGGGTCGGCATAAGTCACCTGCGACTTGGCGGCACTTTACATACACACAATAAGCCTTCGAGTATTTCATTAAGTCTGCAGTCTGTAGCTAGGGATTTGACCTCACAAAAGGGAATGCTGACCGCGGAGGCAAATGAATTCATGAATTATCTTCTCACACCGAAACCTCCTTGGTTTGATGATTTTGCTTGACTTTGAAAGTGAAATGTGCTGTGATTAAAAACTGCCCATGAGACAAGGATTACATGCTCAGGCATCAAGGCAGCCGTTATGACACCGGTAGGAATTGCCATCATTTTCTGTGGCAGCAATGAGCCGAGAATAGCAGTGGTCATGAAGAAAGCATAGAGAAGGATCCTGGGAAAAATAAGAGCTGAGGCCTAATGTGGCCATTTTACTTTTACTGTGGAGGACTAGAAAACACAAAACACTGTTGCATCTACAATAAGACCTTTTCCACATGGGAAAATAAGACCTTTTCCACAGCATTGTGGTGCATTTGTGCACCTTCCAAGGTTTCTCTCACTGTTCTCTGATCTTTCACAAACCTAAATTGCTGCAAAGGCTTGGGAAAGATCCCTGCAAAACCTGAGTAGCTGCTACATAGATGGGAACATTTGGATTTTCCCGCTCGCGCCCATGAGGCAGCCGACGCAAGGGGTGCTGTGGCGTAGTAGTTAGAATGTCAGACAAGGACCTGGGACAACCGGGTTCGAATCCTCCACTCAGCCATGGAAGTTTGCCAGGTGACCTTGGGCTTGTCACAATCTCTCCGCCTAACTGACCCTAACAAGGTGGTTGTTATTATTGTGGAGGAGGGGGGAACAACTTGAAAAGCTGCTTTGGGTCCCTGATCAGGGAGAAAAGTGGGATATAAATAAGCAAACCGAAGACGCTGTCCAACACTGAGTATGGACATAGCACATGGCCCACATTAGCGCCTCACCCAGATGCTACTTGCCAATATCCCTATTATATATGCGTGGGCAATACACGAGGCCGGAGACGGAGTTCCAACAGCAACTGCTTTATTAGGTGAACAAGAACAGAACTAGAGAACTGTGCAACAAACCCCTGCTTATATGCCCACTCGGCCACCCGGGGCCACACACCCCAGTCCGTGATTGGGCGGCTGCAACCCCTAGAGCCAATGAGAACACACAAGCGCAGGAGCCTGGAGAGGCTCCAAGCTCAACAAGCTCATGCAGCTTCCTGCTGCAAACATAACAATCCCATTTCACTGATGCAAGGTAACCCTCTGGATATGGAAAGAAGCAAACAGGCAAGGCACTTGACACTGATGAAAAATAGGTAAAGTTGGCATGTCAGAAGCATAAGGGATATGCAGTGGCACACAAGGTCCAAGACAAAAGCCCCAGTCCAGATCCAGCTTTTCAATACAAAAAGTCTGGCATTGCAGCAATAAGAAACAGCTTCACCCCCCCCATGATATAGTATTCAGCAGCTACAAAGAAAACAGGAAATCCATTACAACCAGAGAAGGGCTGATTGAGAGACTTGGGAGGGGGGGGACGGACAGATGCTATCCTGGAAACACCTGCACCAACCTAAAGTCCAGGCAGAACCCATAAATCTCATGTAGACACATACACAGAAAAGGCTGTTGAGGAGCAGGGGTGCAGCAAGCATTGTAACAGCTTGGCTGGCTCAGACCAGACCACAGTTTGCAGGAGTGAGACATGTCTGACCCCCTGGCCCTGCACAATAGGGTCTGACTGCTGAACACCACACGTGGATATTGTCTGTTTTGTGGCAGGTATCTGGGTGGTAGTGGTAACAATGGGTAAACTAGTTGAAAAACCATGTTCACAGTTCTAGTCCCAGCCAAACCAAATCTGACTTGCTCATCTGTCTCCCATTGTTTTTTTTTTGTTTTTTTTAAAAAAAACAAGTTGCTGGGCCTTGTGCACGGGGACTTTTTGACCTCTCCCACCACAGCCCTTTGCAAACCCAGAAGCGCTCACTGCAAAGTCAAGGAACCCTCTGGAGGAGCATTCCATAAATGGTTGCTGCTACAAGGAGAAATCAGCTGCTCTCTTCTCCATGCACTGTGGAAAGGCTTCATGTGCATGCAGGCCTCACTGGATTCCAGTCAAGATTGGTGTAGTGGTCAGTGTCAGATTTGGATCTGGGAGAGCCAGGTTCAAATTCCCGCAACGGGATTCCTAGCAGCGCTTTCATAAAGTATAATCTTCAACCGCAACAAGTTCAGAAGTGAGACATATATATATATAAAAAAATTTTCATGGAGTTCCTTGAATATCAAAGAAGGTTCCCTTTTTTAGAATGTACACTGCAATTCCCGCATTCACATTTTTTATCAGAACTGCAAATACTCTGTTGCTAAGCATTCCAAATATTTTAACAGTAATGTAAATGAAAAGAACAGCATGCCCCATGTACGTAAATATACAGCAGTGACTTTCCAAATATAATTTTGAGATGTGGATATAATCTTGGTCTAATTTAGCAAAGTAATTTCTTCTGTTTCAGTTTAAATGTAAATATGATTAACTAAGTGTATTAATAGCATCTCAAGTTAATGTAATGTTATTATGATGTAATGATGAGAAATTTCTCCCAAGTATTCAGCCCGAACGATTATTTGAACTGTTTGACTGCGTGACCATTTCATTTCCATTATACTGGAAATAACAGGCACTGCAAATTCAGTGTTTTGTGGTTGCTACAGTAAATGATCACATATTAGGTTTGAACTACACTGAGAACATACGTTGCTGAAGTTTAAAATGTCAAGCAGCAGATCGCTCTCTTGTAAGGCATGCCTGCCAACTTTTAAAAACCCCAAGGGAGACTGGGGCTGTGCCCCTGAACTTTTAAGCCTTATCCGTCCTGTTCATTCACCTATAAACAACAATCACAAGAAAGACCAGGTCATAATGACAACGACAAGAAAGATCACAAACGTGATTTAAGAACACATGAAAGATAGCTAGTGTTTCAAAAATGAGCAGTGGGCCCATTCAGCCATTGGAATGAATCAGTTTTTCAGTGTGTGTGTGTGTGTGTGTGTGTTAGGTACTGTCAAGTCACTTCCGACTCATGGAGACCCTATGAATCAAAGTTCTCCAAAATGTCCTATCTTTAACAGCATTGCTCAGGTCATGCAAATTGAGTGCTGTGGCTTCCTTTATAGAGTCAATCCATCTCTTGTTGGGTCTTCCTCTTTTCCTGCTGCCCTCAACTTTTCCTAGCATGGTTGTCTTTTCCAGTGACCAAAGTATGATAGTGTTTTTCAGTAGGAAGCATTAATCCACCTTTCATGCTCCCTTCCCCTCACGTGTGGAGTGCAATTAAATGTTTCTTTGCTTGAGAAGTCTTGAAATAATCTCCGGTTTTCCACATTGCATGAATGCCTGCACTCAGATAAACTGAAGTTCATTTCTTCCCTGTGCATTGGGATCTGAAAGTTCAGAATCCCAGTTGGAGACTAAGGTTACCAGTCTCAAGATAGGGCCCAGAGTTCTTCTGAGAATTCAGAATGCATGTGATCCATTCCCCTGGTGGAAGTGGCAGCTTCTGAAGGCCAGCTTTATGGCAACTCATCCCTTCTGAGCTCCCTCCCACTCCAGGCACCCCCACCCCAATTTCCCAAGACAGAGTTTCCAACCCTCGTTTGTGGGAAGGAAATGAACTCCATTTTGCCCAGGTGCCCTGGCTGCAAACTGGCGAATGTTGGAAGACTTCACAAATCAGGAAGCCTTCAGTTGCTCTGTGCCTGTGAGGAGACAGTGGCATGTGCGGGTACAAGCACAAGGTGCATTGGTGCCCGTAAGGTTTGTCATGATTAATACAGCTGTAAAACATTAATTATTGTAGCCTTCTGTCTGTCTGCTTGCTACTGCACTTCTCTTCTGCTAAAATATGAAGAAGAAGAAGAGTTGGTTCTTATATGCCGACTTTCTCTACCACTTAAGGGACTCAAACCGGCTTACAATCCCCTTCCCCTCCCCACAATAGACACCCTGTGAGGTGGGTGGGGCTGAGAGAGCTCTTAATAGAACTGTAATTTGCCCAAGGTCACCCAGCTGGCTTTGTGTGTAGGAGCGGGGAAACAAACCCAGTTCACCAGATCAGCGTCCGCCGCTCATGGGGAGGAGTGGGGAATCAAACCCGGTTCTTCAGATCAGACTCCACCACTCCAAACCACCGCTCTTAACCACTACACCACGCTGGCTTTCTAGTTATAGAAAGCGAGGCCCTTTGTCCACCTAGCTCAGTGTGGTCTACTGGCCCTGGAAGAGAAGGGTCTTCCCAGTGTGAAGTATTTGAAGTCCTTTAAGTGGAAATGCCAGGGACTGATCATTCTGTGTGAAAATCATGAGCTCTGCCACTGAGCTTTAAGCTGCACGTAAGGCACCTCTAGACCGCTTACGTTATTATTTGGGCCTCAGGCTTCCACTGGGGCTAAGGGCAGAAGCAGGCCTTGAGCACTCATTCATTCCTGCTCCCCTCTCCAGCGCAATTTCCTCCTTATGGGGACCCACCTCAGAGAGTCAACAAAGTTCCTTGTTCAAGTAAATGCAGTGCTCTCTGGAGGCATGCTCTGCCTCTGGTAGGTTCTGATGATCACTGCTAAGCAGGGCTTTCCCACCAGAGTCAACATCACCCAAAGGGGTGGCGCCATTTGGAAAGTGTGTTCCCGGAATACTATGTTAAATTGTTCCTTTCCTCCTACTTCATTTTCCAAAACTCTTCTTCCACTACCATCCCCTGATTTCCACCTGTAAGAACAGAAAATTTCATTATGTGGGACATCCATAGTAGAGGACAAAAAAATAGCCAAGGATGTGTGCGGTTTGAAATTATCATCCAGCTGCAAAGTAGTAGTTCCAATTCTTGTTGATAACTTCACTTCATGCCACTACAACAATATATTTCTTATAGTATGTGTGGGAGGGGCATGGATAATTTTTGTATCATATAAGGTGTTTGAATCTCAAGGAGTCGCTTTAATTTATCTGCCTAGTACTGAATATTAAGAATTACGTTGATTAATCCATTTTATACATTTCCCTATTTTCTTAAGTGATTTCATGCACAAGCTTGGTGAGTTAGTACCAAAAGTATACCATGCCACACAATATTTCAGCAACCTACCCAGCTCCCCACCTGTACCTGTGTGACAAAAGGCAATTTGGATGAAGCATCGAAAATGCTTAGTGCCCGAAAGGAATAGCTTCCTGTCCTGTTGAGTGCCTAACAAGTGTATTCAAATAGTTTTTCTAAAACAGTGCTCACAAGAGTGTGTGGCTAGTCGCAGATAATGAATTTGCATTGGTTGTTTCTGAAGAGGGGCTGTGGGATAATGGTAGAGCACTGATACCTCCAGTTAAAAGGTCTTTGGTGGCACATGCTAGGAAATACCTTTCTCTGAGACCCTAAAGAACTACACATTTTGAGTGTATCCAAAAAAGCGATATAGAAGTATTTAAAATTATTAAATGAACAGAACGGAGTTTGGTGGAGCAGTGGTATGGATATGGGTTGGATGCAGCCAATGTTTTAACAAACCCTTGCCTACTTCCCCTCCTTATTACACCCCCTCATTCCACATGGCTTTTGTCCATGTAGGTCCCAGGATCCCTGGCATAGCCTTATTTGGTGGCTGGTGGGGGATTCCACTTTACCTGTTCACCAGTTGAAAAGCTGATTGGAACTAACCCTGTATGCTCATATAACTTAAACAGCAACACGTTTGACTCTACTGAAATTCAGCATGCATTATACTTCATGATATCAGTTCTGATGCTTAGAATTAGGTGCTTTTAGTCTGTGATTACAATTGCATTATAAGTGTGATGTCTGTTACATTGTTCTGGATTTTCTTCTTGAGTATTTGTGCAATGTTACAAAGAATATCCACATTTTTCAGAGGAATACCTACCAGTGACACTGGCAAGCTAACCCACGTTTTATATGGCATGTACAAATGTTCTTTTGAATGTAATACTTTAATTCAACAGTTACATAAATCATAGTGACAGCCAGTTCTGGAAATCATTGGACATGACAAATTTCAAAGAAATTCTTTAGACTTAAAGGTCTTCATACATTCTTCAACAAATGTTTCTACTTTCTTGTGGCAATTATTTAATGATAATTATGCAAATAAATCATTGAACAGTTGACTAATTATCTTTGACTTCTTAAAATGGGAAGAAATGAAACAGATGAAAGGGAGTTTAGAAATTCTGTCTGTTTAAAAGAAACCCACCAGTCAGCATAATATATTATCACTGACTGCAGGTTTGCACTAAAACTGTACTATTTCAGCACCAAATTAATTAGTTTGACACCTCCAAAGGTAAAACTGTATGCAGTTGCACTGATATTTCCTGCACTACTTTTTTTCAGTGAAAAGTAGCCAGGAGGCTATAATCTTGAACCCAGGACCAGCACTGGGGATGGTTGCTTAACAGTGTCTCCATGGACCATTGTCACCCTCAAAATTGTCTGCTCTCTGCTTTTCTTCCTACATGGAAAAAAGATCCAAGGACCTGTAGATAGTTCACTACCAGTTTGGCAAGAATCACATGACAGAAGGAGCCAATAGGGTCCCACCTGATCCTATAAAAGAGGTGACTCAGACTAAGAGGTTTCTCAGTCTAAGCAAGTTGTTCCTCCAGTACAGGCCGAGCTGCTTTGGACTGTCCTTCCCTTCTCCCTCTTGCCCATGTGCTTCTTGGTTCAATTTGTCTTCAGAGAGTACCATAGAAAAGGGATCATGGACTGAAGGTTCATGGGATAACATGCGTTTGCAGTGGGAAGTGAATGTAAATTGGACTGAAGACTCATCAACACGTGGAGCTGTGTCACACTGAGTCAAACCACTGGTCTGTCAAGGCCAGTATTGTCTACTCTGTCCGGCAGGTGCTTTCCAGGGTCTCAGGTAGAGGTTTTTTGCATCCCTTGCTACCTGATCCTTTTAAATGAACATGTGAGAGATTGAGCCTAGAACCTTCTGCATTCAAAGCAGATGATTTATCACTGAACTATAGTGCCACAAGTCCTTACCTGCTATTTCCAGAAGCTAATCTCCTGGCACACAGCATAACAGAATCTCCTATAGCTTCCCCCCACCCCACAAAGACAGCATCCATCATTCCTTGGTAGCTGTGATATCCAGTTCTAAACTCCAAATCAGTTACCTTTTTCCAAGTGCTGGTGTTTCGCATTGGTCTCCTGCTTGAGCTTGTTTGAAATATATATATAGGTGACTTTTATGTCTGGTTCGTCATGTTCTGTGCTTGGTAATGTTTTCACTCGAAAGAAGACAGCTGGGCGTGCTTTCTTTTTCATCCTTTTTTTCTCTCCTCCACCCCTGTGTTGTTGTTGTTTTCCTCTTATACTGGAAAGCTTCTTTCCAAAGGCAATTCCATGGTTCAGATAGAATTCCAAACCACAGTTTGACATTTATTTAAATATGCATTGGGTTTGTGTGCCTTTCCTCTGATTGCGGTTTCTGATTCCAGGGTGCCAACCTAGGCACAAACTCTAGCTTGCAGGTTTGGTTGGAGGTAAGGCAAAGCTGTGGTTTGCTGCAAAAAAGAAGGGATTGGAGCCCACAAGGAAAGGGGTGAGGAGGTGGATGATGGAACATGTCACAAGGATTGCTCATATAATGCCAAATGCAGCCTGGGTAGTTCTACATGGGAACTCGGCGAATTAGTCCCTTCCCGAGTCAAAAATACAGGCAACGTCTCAATGATTAGCTATGAAAACACACCCTTAATGCGCGAGGATAAAGCCGTCAGTTCACACCTGGTTCTTTGTCCACCCTTTAGACCGGCTAGTGCCTGGTTCATTCTAGTCGCTCACCCCCAGCCTTAGGTGCGTCGCTTTTGCATCTATAATGTGTCCCCCCACCAGCAGTTGGAATCAAAGTGGCCAGTAAGATTCAAACTTTTTGGCTCCAAGCCAATCCTGGCTTTGGAACCCACTTGCTACTCACCGTCCAACATTTTTACGGTATAAATCTAGCCCCCAGAACTTTGGACTTCCTCACTACTGCCCCTGTGTAGTTTGAACACAGGATCCTCAGAGATCTGGAGTCAACTTCAATCTCTGTCCTGCTTCTTCCTTCTTCACTCTCCTTCTATGCAGGACTTCCTCATTATGTCAGACAAGCTTGAATATTTTCATTTGTCCCCCCTTTATTGTATGCTTTTATTGCTTAGGTGTTGTGTTGTCTAGGGTTAAGGTGTGTCGCGTGTGTGAGTAAGAGCCTGCAGCCGCCTCCTGTTTTTCTTCATCTATATTTCAAAATAAAGATTTAGACTCAAATTCTATTTTCTGCCTGCTTTGTTTCTGGGAACCTTCTCATTCCCAAAGCGAGGCGTTACTACCAAATTTCTAGACCCCAATATACATAGGCAGTAGGTGAAAGGTAAAGGTAGTTCCCTGTGCAAGCACCGGGTCATTCCTGACCCATGGGGTGACGTCACATCCCGACGTTTACTAGGCAGACTTTGTTTACGGGGTGGTTTGCCAGTGCCTTCCCCAGTCATCTTCCCTTTACCCCCAGCAAGCTGGGTACTCATTTTACCGACCTCGGAAGGATGGAAGGCTAAGTCAACCTTGAGGCGGCTACTTGAAATGGACTCGCATCGGGATCGAAGTCAGGTTGTGAGCAGAGCTTTTGACTGCAGTATTGCAGCTTACCACTCTGCGCCACGGGGCTCTTGTGCACATAGGCAGTAGTTCCTAATTTAATGTAACCGAGGTACATGTTTGTGTGCTCTTAACCTGCAAAGGGGGGGGGGTTGTCACACACAGGCCTCTTGAGTAACACTTTGGGCCTTTAGTTTGACACATCTGCACAGACCAAGAACATTACATGTCAAATGTTAGCAGTGGGGGCTTTTTGCAAGCGAATGTCCAGCTGAAACAAGCGCAGAGGTTTTTTTCATAGTAAAATTCTATCTTCTTGAATACAACATCATTGAAAGTATAAGCCCCACTCATATGGAAAAAAATCTTGAATTTTCCCATCACCTGATATGATGATTTTCTTTTTCTGGATAAGAGGTTTGACATTCAATCTTCGTCGTGCCTTGTCTGTCAGAAAGGGATGCCAGGTCTGTTTACATTTTTTAAGATACTGAGTCAGGAGGCCTGAACCACCCTGATTTAAACTAGTCCATGCAGAGACAGCCCTGACCTAGATAGCCCAAGCTTGCCTGACCTCATCAGATCTCAGAAACTAAGCGGGGTCAGCCCTGGTTACTACTTGGGTGGGAGATCACCAAGGAAGTCCAGGGCTGCTGCACAGAGGCAGGCAATGACAAACCACCTCTGAACATCTCTTGCCTTGAAAACCCTATGGGGTCACCATTGTTGGGCAGCAATTTGACATCAAAATAATAATAATAATCCAGAGAAGAGCTCGGTGCAGATTCTTTGCCTTCCCTCCCTCCCCACATATGCATTTGGAAGATCAATATAATGCAGAAAGACATACTCTAGAACCGTGGTTCCCATCCTGTTTATGTATGAGAACCCAACCTCAACACAATAGCAGTTATACTATTAGTATCCATTGATTGAGAAAATACACAATGACAAAAAGCTACTGTGAATTCAGTAGTGCTTTTAAATGAATTTGTATTTTATTAATTACAACAGCATCTACATACATTTGAAAAACAGTAATACTACATATGCGTGTGAGACATTATTTATTCAGTCTACAGTAGATAGGTTTTCTTATTTATTATGCTGAGTCATTTAAAGAGATGGCTGTTTTGCAGCTTCAGTCTGGTTGAAGGGTAAGCTGTACAGGGCCCAGTGACTTGGCACAGTGTAAGAAAGCTTTATGTGTTTGTATAGTTTGGAGTTAACTGGTGTCGCTGTCTCGAATGACCCCATTTGCTTACAGTTAAGCTGCACACATGGGAATTCACTTGGATGCACAATGAGCTTTCATTCCTTGACAGAACAATTGGTGGATGCTTATTTATTTTTATTTTAACCGTGCTTTTCAGTGGTAAGTTAGCTCCCAGAGGAGCACACAGGTATCAGAGTCTAACGCAGATAATGATCAAAATGTTTCTTGTGAAGTGAATTCTCAGTTGTGCTGGATCCAGGCATCGTCAAGAGACACCTGGCTGCTCCACCCCCAGAGTCCCTAGCAATGGCACTTGGGTTGGAAGAAGGGGGACCTCATCACCCAAATACGCTGTCAGATCTCACGGTCACATGTGTTGAGCAGCAGGACTTTTCCACAGCTGGTAGTATAGTGATTACTAGTCTAGGTGGCCAAATAAACGAGAAATCCAGTGGGACCTTACCCAGCGACAAAATTTGCTCCAGCATAAACGTTCTTGAGTCAGAGCTCACTTTAGGCGAGGCTGAAGTGAGCACTTAAATTCAAATTCAAATTCAAAAACCTTTATTGGCATAACAAATCGTACAAGGTATTCCAGAATTTGGCAAATGATAAAACATCAATATCGCAATCTGTAGCAATAGATATGAATAAAATGAGGTATGCCGGAGTACAGTGAATATAAGGTATATATAGAAAACTAGTGTCTGCGGAGGGAAGGATAACTTAGAAAGTAGAAGTAATCCTGGAGGAGTCCAAAATTGGCAGAAAGACCCAATTTGGATGAAGAACAAGATAAAGGAGTTGCAGGCAGGATTGTTTGTCTTTCATGGTCAAGTAGTCTTTGCTTAATAGCTCGGAAAATGGTTTGGCTGTCCAGCATCAATAAGTTGTCTATATCTAATCCCAAGGTTTTCAGTTTGTGTGGGATAAGCGTGAACCACTCTGTATCTGCAGCTTCTTTTAATAAAAAGGGAGTAAGACGATTTTCATTTGGAGAAAAATGAATCTTAATCCAGTATTTAAAAATTGAGTGCCAAGCTTTGGTCTCTAAAGTCATCATTCCAGTTTCACTAAGGATAGATTGGAATGGGACGCAACTAGGAAGTCCTAGTATTTGGCGGAGGAAGGAAGTCTGTACAGCTTCCAAATTTTTATTCAATGCTTCTATCCAGACAGGTATTCCATACAGTAGTTGCGCCAAAATCTTAACTGTAAAAACATGAATAGCTGCAGGTACATATTGGTTCCCTTTTAAGTAAAAAAATTGTTTAATCTGTGATACTGAATATTTAGCTAAGTTGATGACATTATTTCTGTGATTTGTCCAAGTTAAATTGTAGTTAAAAGTGAGACCCAAATATTTAAAAGTCTTGACCTGCTCTATTGGTACATTGTCGATGGACCATTTTGAAAGATGCCAGCTTTTGGTGAAAACTAGAATTTTGGTTTTGGCATAATTAATTTGCAATTTGCTATGTTTACAATAATCAGCAAACAGTTGTAGGTGTCTTAATAAGCCAACCCTTGTAAAAGATAAAATAGCGGCGTCATCGGCGTAAAGTAACAGTGGAATTTTAAGGTTTCCAATCTTAGAGAATGACCATCAATTGAGTTAAAAATCTTTGGAAGATCAGCTAAAAATAGATTAAAAAGATGCGGGGCTAAAACGCAGCCTTGTTTCACTCCTTTTGAGGTAGGAATTTTGGGTGTTTAAGTGGCCTTCATCCGAGAATTTGACCTGGCAAAAGGTACCTGTGTGGAGTTGTTTAATGAGATATAAAAGGCGGGGGTGTATGTTCAGGGACTCTAATTTGTTCCAGAGAAGGTTCCGATCAATTCAATCAAAAGCTCCTTTTAAATCTATAAAGGCAACATATAACTTTTTTGTGCCCGATTTCATATATTTTTTTGTTAGACAAGATAAAAGGAGACAGTGGTCCACTGTGGAACATCCTTTTATAAATCCAATTTGTTCAGGGCCAATGATTTTATTATCCTGTGTCCATTTAACTAGTCGTTGTTCTAGATATTTAGCATTGATTTTAGATATAATGTTCAAGAGGCTGATTGGGCGATAATTTTCAGGACGGTCTAATTCTCCTTTTTTATAGATTGGTATTATTATTGCATTTAGCCAATCTTCAGGAATAGAGCCAGAATTGTTGATGGGAAGTGAGCACTTACCAGGCTACCAGAGAGCCAGCGTGGTTTAGTGGTTAAGAGCAATGGTTTCGAGTGATGACCTGGAGAACCAGGTTTGAGTCCCCACTCCTCCACATGAGCAGCTGAGGCTAATCTGGTGAACTGGATTAGTTTCCCCACTCCTACACATGAAGCCAGCTAGGTGCCTTTGGACTAGTCACACTCTCTCAGCCTCACCTACCTCACAGGGTGTTTGTTGTGGAGAGGGGAAGGGAAAGCGATTGTAAGCCATACCCAGCCCACCAGAAGATTTTTGCCTGTGTCCCCATAGCACTCTCCTGAGCTGCTGCCTGGTCGCTCTATCCAGCGGCCCCAAGGCCCCCACCCCATCCGAGTTCTCCCACCTGCCTGTCACACACTGTTCTAGAAAAATGCAACCCTCTGGAGTTCTGGCTGGCTGCTTTATGCAGTTTTCCCTTCTGAATCTTGTTTCATAAGAAAAGCCCTGCTGGTTCAGACCAAGGCCCATCAAGTCCAGCAGTCTGTTCACACAGTGGCCAACCAGGTGCCTCTAGGAAGCCCACAAACAAGCCGACTGCAGCAGCATTGTCCTGCCTGTGTTCCACAGCACCGCAGTTTCTTTTCCAACCCCTTCCGTGTAGCAACACTTTTCAGTTTCTTTGTATTTCTGCTTAGCTAACCAGTCACCAAAACAGTATTCAGGACAAAACAGCAGTGACACAAATTTTCCACAGCCAGTAGTATGGACCGGTCATCTCATTGCTCGAATGCTATGGGTTGCTTCTAGCCAGCCTTTCACTCAGTCTCACCCAATTCCTATCACATTTAGAGCCCTCCTACCATATGGTTTTTGTACATGCAGGTCCCATGATCCCCAGCATAGCCTTTTTTGGTGGTTAGACAGATCCTCTCCTTCCTTTCCCACCAGTGGAAAAATGTACCCTCATTCCCATATCTTTTTTTTTTTTTGCATTGGGAGAGGGGAGGAAAGAGAATTGCCAGCAATTTATTCTGGTCTTAATGACAGTGAAAATTATGTGGAATTAAATCACTTGTGCTGTGGGGGCAATACATAAACAGAGTGGGGGTAATTTGGGGGTGGGCAGACTGAAAATGAGATACAGTTTGTTTGCATTCTTGATGCAGATACAAAGGAAAAACAAATACAGTTTTTAACACCCCTGTTAAACTTCAATAGCAAAAAAGGGAATGAAACTCACTTTGATATTTCGTTACTACAGGATAAAACAAATTCTTCTGGAGTGCATTAAAATTTTGCCAAATGAAAGTGTATTTATTCAGAATTTTTTTATGCTGCCTCTCCAGGGAACCTTATTACTACATGGTAAGTTTATAGAGATTTTATATGCAAAAAACTTAGTAATGTGAAATTTTATTTTCTAGAAAGGCATCAAAAGAAGTCCAGGACTATCAAAGAGAACTGCAGAAACTGGAATCTGATATTGGAAGATCAGAATCTCGGTACAAGTTTCCGTTGGTTATAATTGGAGACAAATGCAAAGATAGTGCTGAAGTCTGGAAAATCATATCCTTTAAAAAAAAAAAATAATAACTGTTCTGCTGACTCTTTTAATCGCCATTTCCCCTTGTTATCTGCGCTTCTTGTGCTTGTGTTATTTTTCTATTTTTTAAAATTTCCACATCATCGTCTCCTCTTATTGTGTCATCTTCGTTTTCTGAAAATTTCTGTCTTTTATAAATTGTGAGCCTGCGGGCAAGGCCTGTCTTTTCTTTTTTTACTTTTGGTAAAGCACTAAAGAAGCCTTGTGACGCAGAGTGGTAAACTGCAGTACTGCAGTCCAAGCTCTGCTCACGACCTGAGTTTAATCCCAACGGAAGTCGGTTTCAGGTAGTCGGCTCAAGGTTAACTCAGCCTTCCATCCTTCCGAGGTCGGTAAAATGAGTACCCAGCTTGCTGGGAGTAAAGGGAAGATGACTGGGGAAGGCACTGGCAAACCATCCCGCAAAACAAAGACTGCCTAGTAAACGTTGGGATGTGACATCACCCCATGGGTCGGGAATGACCCAGTGCTTGCACAGGGGACCTTTACCTTAAAGAACTAAAGGGTTACAAGCCGTGCCCTTCTGCTGATTCTAAATCCCCCACACACACACACACACATATTGCATATACCCTCCTTGCCCATCATCCTGTTTCTGAGGTTCCACTGACCCCTGTGAAGAACATTTCAAGGAGCCCAGCAGATTGTAGAGGGAATGGGGAAGCAGGAAATTTCCATTCCATAAGCACAACTGTGTTCTCAGTAAATAGGATTCAACCCTTAATTTTTTTTTCAGGTACTGTATAAAACATCACAATAATAACTGTATCCTAATTTTGTTCCTGTTACCCTTTCATATGCTTCATCTGTATCATATACTTCAGTTCACATTAGGGTTGCCAGCCTCCAGGCGGTGGCTGGAGATCTCCCGCTATTAGAAGAAGAGCTGGTTTTTATATGCTGACTTTCTCTGCCACTTAAGGGAGAATCAAACCAGCTTACAATCACCTTCCCTTCCCCTCCCCACAACAGACACCCTGTGAGGTAGGTGGGGCTGAGAGAGAACGACTTGCCCAAGGTCACCCAGCTGGCTCCTGTGTAGGAGTGGGGAAACAAATCCAGTTCACAAATCCAAATATTAAAACTGATATCCAGCCGACAGATCAGTTCACATGGAGAAAATGGCCACTTTGGAAGGTGGACTCTATGGCATTGAAGTCCCTCTCCTCCCCAAATCCCACCCTCCTTAGGCTTCACCCCCCAAATACTCACGTATTTCCCAACCCAGAGCTGGCAACCCTGATGAAACTACATTGTTTCAATACAGAAATGTTCTTTTCATAATGTTCCTGTTTACTGGAAGGGCCATATAAAAAACATTTTATATATGGTTCTGGATGTTTCACTGATGACATTTGGTTTTGTTTCTCCACCCCCCACCCCCCCAGATTCAGTAATATTCTGAAAGAACAAGAACAATCTTTGCTTGCCTGCCAACAAGTATGCAAACGGTTACAGGAAGAAGTGGTTGAGAAAGAAAGGGAAGAAGGAGGTCTGAAAAAAAGAACCAGCCATTTGGAGAGTGAACTGGAAACAATTAAGAATCATCTCAGGCAGCGAGAGGAAGAAGTGGTAATGCTTAAGCAAGAAAGGTAATCAGAAATGACTTGTCATGCGTAGCCTTACAGGACAGGATGTTCTGCCCAGGATTTTTTTCTGAGAATGTCATCGAACTAAAAGTCCCCTGCAAGTTGACTTTTTGTGGTTCTTCACACCCAGAATAAATCATTTTGAAGCACAGCATATGACTGCACAGCGAAAGGAGTGATATTTTAACATAAGAAGAGAGAAACAGTGTTTAGGGGAAGAAGAGTTGGTTTTTATTTGCCAACTTTCTCTGCCACTTAAGGGAGACTCAAACCGGCTTACAATCACCTTCCCTTCCCCTCTCCCCACAGACACCCTGTGAGGTAGGTGGGGCTGGGAGAGCTCTGAGAGAGTTGTAACTTGCCCAAGGTCACCCAGCTGGCTTCTTGTGTAGGAGCAGGGAAACAAATCCAGTTCACCAGATTAGCCTCCGCTGCTCATGTGGAGGAGTGGGGAATCAAACCCGGTTCTCCAGATCAGACTCCACTGCTCCAAACCACCACTCTTAACCACTACACCATGCTGGCTATATTTAACAATATAGCAGTAATGAGAGCGACCGGATTTAGAGAAATTTAGTTAAGTTCCATGCAAATTTAAGTGTAACTTGCTGAAATCTCATTGTTTTCAGTCATGCTTAGGCGTGACTAACATTTCTTATGATTGGAATCAGTAGCAATAAGCCTTTAAATGTGCAAAGCACTTTTCATAGGTTACCTTTGCAGCAACAT
Organism: Euleptes europaea; assembly: GCF_029931775.1. Lineage (NCBI taxonomy): Eukaryota > Metazoa > Chordata > Lepidosauria > Squamata > Sphaerodactylidae > Euleptes > Euleptes europaea. Next base: position 27,276,930 of record NC_079316.1, on the reverse strand, counting down.
GCAGCAGTGCCAGTGGGGGGTTGGCAGACAGAGGTCCTGTCACTCCCAAACGGAAATCTAGGGAGAGACATCCTTCCCGGCAAATGTTGCTGGAAGGCAGCAGAGGCCAGGAGCATCATGATAAGCACATTGCTCGGTGAATGGCCAGCAGCACCCGGAATGGCAGCTGTGGTGAGCATCATGGGCCATTTATAGCTGTGGTGTCTCAGTGCGTCCTGTGCCACCCCCTGCAGCTGCTGCCAGCAAGGACGTGCAGCCCCATTTCCTTGGCCTTTGCTTTTCTGCACCTATCGCATGGTTCAGTATTGCTAGTCCCGGATTGCTGACAGGCGTGCCAAGAACATGAGATAGTATCTTACCTAACGTGCGTTCATGACTAACGTGAGATTTGCGCTCAGGCCTTCCACTCAGGGCCTGTTCCAGGTTTTTGTAGGCTCTGGGCAAGAGGCTATAACCAGGCCCCCTTTCTCACTTAACTTTGAGTCCCTGAGAGTAGCAGAAATGTTGTGGGACTGGAATGACAGCCCCAGTGATTGAAATCAGTGCTCCTGTAATCACAAACCTTAGAGTGGAATGAAATAGCTTACACTGATTTCAATCACAGGGGCCATCATTTCCACACTCAGAACACATCTGCTACTCCTGGGGCTGTCCACTCTGGGGGCTGTCATTCCAGTCCCAGAATGCTCATGCTGCTCCCTTAGGGATGCCAGCCTCCAGGTGGGACCTGGGGATCCCCCAGAATTAGAGTTCCTCTCCAGACTACAGGGTTTCCCTGGAGAAAATGGATGCTTTGGAGGGATAGTTCTGTGGCATTGTGCCCCATTGAGGTGCCTGACCTCACTAGGCTGCTTCCCTAAATCTCCAGAAGTTTCCCAACCTGGATCTGGCAACCCTACCTACTGGTGACCAGGGGACCTGGCAACCCTGTACTCCCAGGGTCTGCCATTCCTGGGGTTGCCAACCTCCAGGTACTAGCTGGAGATCTCCTGCTGTTACAACTGACCTCCAGCTGATAGAGATCAGTTCCCCTGGAGAAAATGGCCGCTTTGGCAATTGGACTCTATGGCATTGAAGGCTCTCCCCTCCCCAAACCCCACCCTCCTCAGGCTGCACCCCAAAAACCTCCCGCCGGTTGCAAAGAGGGACCTGGCAACCCTAGCCATTCCACTCTTGTAGTTGTCATTCCCATCCCAGAGCACTTCTGCTTCTGTCAGGGACTGTCATTCCACTGCGGGGGGCGCCATGCCAGTCCCAAAACACTTCTGCTACTCCTGGGGACCATCATTCCACTCTGGGGCTGTCATTCCAGACCCAGAACATCTCTGCTACTCCCAGGGGCCATGATTCTGGTCTGGGGGCTCTCATTCCAGTCCCAGGACACTTCTGCTACTCCCAGGGGCTGTTATTCCACTCTCCGGGCCGTCATCCCAGTCCCAGAGCAGTCTATCTGGGCCCAGAGACCGTCATCCAAAATCCGTTCTGCATTTTCATTGCAACTTTTTGTTGTGCTGTAACGTATTTCAACGGAGCCCATGCAAGTCAGCTGGCATTCCTGGCTCCCATTATACCCAATGGGCCTTCAAGCAGCTGCCATTGTTCCCAACAGACAATCCTGCCCTGTCATGGATCAGTTTCAGGGCACCTTCCTTTTTAGAACATCCCGCAGCAAATGCACCAAATTCCCCACAAGCAGCGTGCAGGAGCAAATGCTGTGCACTGAAAGCAGACTGTAAGGGGAAAGCTGCGGAGAGGGGAGGGAGGTAGGAAGGGGTAGAGGGAAGCTGGGAAGGAGGCGACCTGTCCCCCGCATTCAGCCGATTCCTCCAGATGCCCTCCTTCACTAGCAAGAAGCCACCACTGTGAATGGGCCTTCTGGCAGCTGTTATTGGTTGGCAAATGACCACCTAGGTCTCCCCTGTGACACCAGCTGTGCTTCAGCTTTACAACTTGCACAGTGAGCCAGTAACATTCTGTCGGTTCTCTGCTGTCCTGTACACTGATAAGTTGTGACAATTGTGTTGATCTCATTAAAAAACAACAACAACCCTACAGCTTATACAGTTTTTTTCCCCCTACCTGTTCTAAACATGCTGTCCTGTGAGGGGAGCTTGCTGTTACTTCCCGGTAAGTGGCAACATAGCATTTGAAGTAGCATTTACTGACAAAGGCGGCAGGTGCCTCTGTTTTGGTCATATGATGCTCTGAGGCTGCAAGTAAATAATAAGCAATATAATTATTTGGGTAAGCTCTCAGGAGTTGCAACATTAGAACATGCTTGTTTTTTCTAGCTCTCTGCTTTAAAGTCATCCCCCCCCTATATTGGGGAGGTTGTATTGATGTAGTGGGAATGTGCATGAAGGGCTGTCTCTAACTTTGCTCTGGCAGATATTGGAGCTCCATGTGGGTACTGACGCTTCCACATCCACAAGCAACCTCTGCATGGAAATGATGGAGCCCTGATTTCTTCACGCTCTAAGGCCGTGAGGCGTTTTCCTGAATGAAGCACGTGGTGTGCTGCCTTCAGAAAGCAATTAGCATTCTTCATACATTCATCTACAAGACAGATTTCAACAGAACCTTTTTCTTTCAAAAAAGAATACTTATGTGGCAGCCTCCACGGAGATTATGCATTCTGGTGCAGTATATATTCTTCTGAGGAAAACTGTTAACACTGGGACCAGGCCGTAGCAACAGCATTTAATTCAGCTGAAGTATATAACATGGCACTGTTAAAAGTTGTTGTAGTTAACGCGTAAGCCTTATTAAAACAAGAGCCATCCTGATATACGTTCTCAGTGGGTTCTGGATAGTCCCCAAAAGGTGCTTTAGTTCAAGGATCCTTAGTTTGTTAAGGTTTTCAGACTGTGTCCCAGTCAGGTGATATTGCTAACTTATATAGCACAGGAGGCTTTTACCATTTATACTTAAAAAAAACACACACACATATACACCACTCTTCTGCTCCGAAACGACTCTCAAGGTGATTCACAATGTAGGTTAAACAGGGTGGATTTAGCCCGCCTGTTCTTTTCTACTGAAAGTTGACTTTCAGTCATTTAGTGGTGCAGAAAGAGGTTTGACCTACAATGGAGTCCACAGCCATCGTTCACTGGACAAATTTGATCCGAGGCACCTGCCCAAATAAAAGCTGCGGGGTTTTTTGTTTTGTTTCCTGGAGTGCTTTCTGCTTGATTCGTGCCATCCAGTATGAAGAAAACATTGGACTTTCAGATCTGTTCCCACTACTAGATGACTAAAAATGTCAAGGCTGTAGAAGAAAAAATTGTCTGAATTTGAGCCCTTAGAAATTATGATGTAGAAGTTAAAGTTATACATAATGTTTTGCCAGCTCCTACTCTGAAGGAGATCTTTAAGAGAGTCTTGATAGTAAAGGGTTCAGCAAGTGCAGATCCTTTCTTCATGGGGGAAAGCTGCAAGTAGCATGCTAAGTTTCTTCTACGCAGAACCCCTTTCAGGTCAGGAGTTGGAAAACTTTGGCCTGGCTGATCTGCCACAGATCACATCTAATTTAGATCTCCCTTTAAAAAAAAGATTAATCGCAGGATTGTCCTTGTGATTTTTATGATTAATCCACAGGCTGTTCTGTTCTCAGAAAAGCTTTTTTGTTATTATTTAAAACTGATTTACCAATAAGCTTCTCAGTTGAAATGGATGAGCACGCAATTGAATAAGGTATCATTGTGGGAAATGGTTTGTATGGCCAAAGTTCATCCTTCCCCCGATGTACATTAGGATCCCTTGTCTTTTATTCGATAAGAGGCCTTTAGTGGGGCTAGATAGGAATGGGTGGCCCCTGTAGAGCAGTTCCAGAGGCTGCCTCCGGTGCAGTCACAGCTTTAAGTAACAGAGCCCTCTTCAGATGACATATCCAGAGAAGCAACACATGTAGAAAAGTTGTGCTGGCCGTCTCCCCTCTGCTACACATGAACGTGAGCATGGCACCTCCTATATGTGTCCCTGGGATCAGGAGAGCAGTCCACACCAAGGCCCTGTGCTAGGATTGCCAACCTCCAGGTAGTAGCAGGAGATCTCTTGCTATTTCAGCTGATCTCCAGCCGATTGAGATCAGTTCCCCTGGAGAAAATGGCCACTTTGGCAATTGGACTCTATGGCATTGAAGTCCCTCCCCTCCCCAAACCCTGCCCACCTCTGGCTCCGCCCCCAAAACCTCCCACCGGTGGCAAAGAGGGACCTGGCAACCCTACCCTGTGCTCATATTGTAGCAATTGAACAGGTGGAAGAGGGATGGTTGTGCCAGTGTGATCCATCAAGAGCTGGGGTGGGGGTGGGGGGTGGAGCCAATGCACTCCTTCCCATTCTCCCTCTGCTTGTGTCACATGAACACATGAAGCTGCCTTGTACTGAATCAGACACTTGGTCCATCAAAGTCAGTATTGTCTACGCAGGCAGGCAGCTGCTCTCCAGGGTCTCAGGCAGAGGTCTTTCACATCATCTACTTGCCTGGTCCCTTTAACTGGAAATGCTGGGGATTGAACCTGGGACCTTCTGCATGCCAAACAGATGCTCTACCACTGAGCCACAGCCCCTCCCATCGTTTCCTCCCTGGATATGTCATCTGAAGTAATGTAGCTGTTGGGTAGTGGTTAGAGTATCAACTCCGGTTGAAATCCTCACTCTTTTGTGAAGGTCACTGGGTGACTCTGGGCCTAACCTGCTTACCCGGGCTGTTCTGAGATTTAAAATGGGGAAGAGAAATGCTGCCTGGAGTTCCTTGGAGGAAGGATGGGATAAAAAGATATGTAGATGGAAAAAGCGCTTGCCTCCTTCTCTGTTTGGTACTGTGCATTAAAGGATTAACATCCATTCTTGCAACTCTATGCAATGCGGATCCTGCCTTTGAATCACAGCTGCATTTTTCTTGCAGTGTTTCAGTGTTTCAAGGGGATTAGACAGATTCATGGAGGACAGGTCTATCAGTGGCTACCAGCCCTGGTGACGAAAAGGAAACTCCACATTCAGAGGCAGTAAACCTCTGAATGCCTGAGGCAAGATGCAACATCAAGGAAAGGCCTTGGCCTCTGTGCCCTGTTGTTTTATTTAAATCAGGGGAAACCTCTTCCAGAGTAACACACCCACAAAGCCTTGCAGGTCACAGAATGCTCCCAGTTCTAAACATAAAGGTGAGGAAGTTAACGATAAACATTTCCTTCTTCCTGACATGACAGATTGCCTTTGAGAGGTATTAGTATGAGAGCTAAATTGTATCCAAATTACTACTTTCTTTGAACTAATTGAGATTGGGCATGTTGGCGCTTGGCCTGCGTGTCTTGTGAGAACAATGAAGTAGGAGCAATGAAGACGTTGAAGCCGGGGCTGAATTGTGTGACCAGTTCTGGGTGTGGTAGCTTTGTCTAGTGGATAAAGTTCTGCCCTGTGGGTTGTACTTCTGCAGGTGCAGCCACACAACGAATCTTTTGCACACAGTGTCCAAAATGCATCCCCTCCCTCTCTGAGCGACGCATGCTAGTAGTTGGCGTCCCCTGCCCTTTCTAAAAATGCACCATACCAGAATGGCTGCACTGTAATACTGTGGTCAGCGTGGCAAGATGAAAAGCATCCATCTCTTACAGTGTCCATGATCCCGGCTGGACGCTGTAGTATAGATTGCTATTTGAGCCTGTGCTATAGTCCCACAATCAAATGAGCAGGTACCCAGACAGGATGGAACTTGGCCAACCCTCGAACTTAATAATGCTTAGCATTTGCTTGGGGCTTCAAGACACTTCACATTATGTCAGTAATTCTTACAACAGCCTGAAACGTATATTATTTGCATGTGGTACACGAAACATATATTATTTGCATGTAGTACACGGTGGGGGTAGGGTGAGCAGTAGTGTGGCTAAGGGCCATCTTGTTAGTTCACAGCTGAAGTGAGATTTGAACCGGAATGGCAGTTTCTACACATGCCAGAGCCATCATGTGACCACTTCTGTATGTGCTAAACTGCTGACCTTCTGAGACGTTCGGAGAGGCTTGGACCGTTTCCAGCCGTTTGAGCTTCCTAGCCATAATAAAAGTTAAAATGACTACACATTTGAATAAAATAAGGCATCAAAAAAGAGTGTTGCGAAACTTACCAAATGCCAAAAAATTATCAAATGTCTAAATCTGAGGCATCCTTTGAGCTTGAGGCCCAGGGCAAATGGCCCTCCTCCCTCCTGTGCCCTGATTGTCCCTGGTTCTGAATGACAGCTGTCTTATCATCCTTCAGACAAAATATTATGAACTCATTATAGGTCCTAATTTTAAAATGTGACAAAATTACTACAGGATTGTCCTGTATTGAACACTAATAATTATTTCTATTTGTCGTGCAAATTTTTATTCAGTCATGAACTGAAAATCATCACTAACAAATGAAAGTTATCCATATAGAAAACTACACATGTGTAATACTAATGGAATATGCAGGCCCTGACAGGATTACTTGCAACCAAAATCAGTGAAAAAGAGAGCGGCATGCATTATATCTAAACTGCAAGATAAAGGAGAAATCTCATATCTAGCACAGCATTTCTGCAGCTGGGGTCTACAGACAATTGGGCGTCCATGAAAATACTCCATGGGGTCTCCAAATTGTCTCTGACTGACTTGCTCAAATGTGTGGAGAGGAAGGATCCACTCGCTTTTAAGATGCCACCTGCTACAATAGACAGTACACAATAGTTGGCCTGAGATGCCCAGGACAGTGGCTGAGGCAACCAACATGGGACGTCTGCGACTTGCCATGTGCACTTTGAAAAGGGCTGGGAGGTGGCTAAGGAGGACACACTTTGCCTCACATCTGGACAAGCGGTAGATAGGGAAGAAAGGAAGGTGAAGGGGCGGTTATGGAGATGGCTGTGTAGTGTGTGTCAAGGCACTAGTGGGGAAGAGGCAGAAGTAAAGGGGTCTATGAGGCCCAAGAAACAATCTAAATCAAAAGGTATCTCCTTAGACTGCTAAAGTTTGAGAACCGCAGATGTGGCTCGGTAGTTCCCTACCCCCTTGGATAAAATATATGTTGGTTATATGCTGTTAATGGATATTTGTCACGTTTAGGGAGTCCCATCAGAGCAGAATGAAGCAGCTACAGGAAACATTCAGGCAGAAGGTGACGAAGGAAAAGAACTGGCAGGAAAAGGTAATAATGAATTTCCAGTCATCACTAGTTTATTTGTTTTCTTTCACTTCAGTCAAGTAGTCAGGCAAATGCATCCGGCAGCAGTTTCTCAACAGCTTCTGTTCTACTATGCTTTAGGATTCTTTGTACAAAATTAAGGGTAGTCAACAAGAGAACATTTATTTATTTATTTGTGACAGTTTATTCTGGATATGTGGCACTACAGACACTCAGGACAGTGAATAATATTAAACAGTAAACATTACGTTGAACAATTAAAAGCAGTTTAAAAATAACCTATGAAACACGTTAAAAACAGATTACCGTATTTATTGGCAATAATCAGAACAAGCATCGCCAAGGTGAAAAAAAATACACAATAAATGTTTTTTCAATGATGGACTTCAAATGGCAGATGGAATAAAAAGGTGTTCATCAATTTTGGTAAAACTGAAACCTGAAATGGTAACACCACTTTTGATTAATCATTCCTCATAGAGCTACCTAATGAGGCTGTTCACGAACAAGATTTTGGATGTACCTGCTTCCAGGAAATGCACTTGAGAAACAAGCAGTTTCTTTCCCATCCCTTGAATTATGCTATTAATACAATCTGCAATAGCAACAAGGGAAATAAGTCAGAATGACTGCAGCTGTTCTCAGGTCGTGGGTTAGGCTAGGTAATCCAGAAATCTCTAAAAAAAGGGGGGGGGTGGAAACCACTTAACCTAAATAAAAAGCTTAGAGTCAGCACACATATACAAATGTCAGAACTGTCCTCAGAACTTCTGAAATGTCTAGATAGAAAAAGAAGAAAGGTTAGGACATAATGATTTTAACTATTTTAATGTTAATTAAATTCCGCAAACTTCGTTTAATAGCTTGTAACACTAGCTCATGATGACCTGTGCAGGGAAATCTTGAATTCAGATACAGCAAAGGGAAATTTACTCTTCTGTACTCCTGTCATGGCGAAGAGGATACATTTGGTGTCTCCCCCCTCCCCCCTTCTGTATATAGCTAAACAAGGTCCCTTAACCATTTTGAGGACTTTTGCAGCAGTGCTCACCCTCATTATGGAGCCACAGGAGTGGTTCCTTTTATTATGGCACATCGGTTGCCCAGATTTATGCCCTTATAAAGTGTGAACACTCTGTTCATTACAAAACCCAAACAACTGGTCCTATCTGCCTGAAATCTGGCATAAACAGTCAGATCTGGACTGGTGTAATCTGTCCAGATTTCTAAAATAAATTTTAAAATGACTCAAGTGTAGAAGTTTCCCCCCCCCCCTCCAATTACCTTGAGCTTGAAGCGTCTGGTTGAAGTGACTGGTTTTTTTTCTCTCCCTTTCACAGCCCAAATGTATCTTTAATTCTCCTTTTCCTAGTTTTCTTTTCCTATCCAAATTCAAAAACATACCAGGGGTTGTGCCTTAACTGGTTAGAGGAAAGGATTTACGAGGTGGCAGAGTTCCCCATTTAGAACTTTCATTGAAGTAAGGATGAGTTATTTACACAAGCATGGTTGGTGAACTTAGCTTTCTGGAAAGTCATCAACAAAGAAAAATAACCACAGAATGGGAAGCCCCAGCTGTCATAGCAGAGCTGCTGATCTGGGGAATGAGATCCTGAAGGAGAGAAGCTGCATAATGTAAAACTTTGTTTGAGGCATGGAGTTATTTTAAAGGGCTTCTGTTCATATGGTTTGTGGCATCATGCCCGGGCAGAGTGATCATGCAAATGGCCACAGACTGGATGGTGCTATCCAGACGGGCAGTGAATTTCTTTAAAAAATCCAAATGTTAGGGAAGTTTGAGTAAGAAGGTGATAATGGTGGCAGGCCTCTCCTTCTTCTGTGATGTCATCACAGCAAGCAGGCTATGAAGCTGGGATGGGCCTGGGAGAAACGGCCCATGAAGATGGGCATGAGAGTAGCTTTCCCTCCAGGCCTTGCTATTAAATTCTATCTGACACATTTATAAAAGGTCCAGTCCTACACACACACACCATTTTTGGAGGGACTGTGGCTCAGAGGTAGAGCATCTGCTTGACATGCGGAAGGCCCCAGGTTCAATCCCCAGCATCTCCAGTTTAAAAGGATCAGTAGGTGAAGTGAAAGACCTCTGAGGCCCAGGAGAGCTGCTGCCAGTTTAAGTAGACAATACTGACTTTGATGGACCAAGGGTCTGATTCAGTACAAGGCATCTTCATGTGTACTTTGTCAGGCATGACCTTGAGCTAGTCACAGCTCTCTTAGAGCTCTCTCAGCCCCACCTACCTCACAGGTTGTCTATTGTGGGGAGGGGAAGGGGAGGTGATTGAAAGCCGGTTTGATTCTTCCTTAAGTGGTAGAGAAAGTCGGCATATAAAAACCAACTCTTCTTCTAATACATAACCATCACCACAGCAACAAGCATAGTGAATGTCCAGACAGAAATGTTACAGGTGCAACTTCCCCCAAAAAATCTCCCCAAACCCAAAACTAGCTCTACCAGTCCTCAATTCTTTTCCTGTCCACTTATTTGTACAATCAAATCCATACATCACCTCACTGAGACAGACCTTGTGTATATTTTCAATGCACATCAAGATGCATTATGCACTCATGTTCAAAACCGTGTCCTAAAATATTGACTGTGGGTTGCTGCATGAATAAACATATATATGTCAGCATTCATGCATAACATAAGAGGCATACTTGGGTCGGATCCTACCTGCTTTTTTTGCTGGTGCAAGAGGAAAGAGAGATGATGTTGCCTGACTCTCTTCCTCATGGCAACCCTGTTGCATGGTTCCATGGTGGGGAGGGGGTCTAAAGGAGCCCCCGTTTCCTCTTGCATCAGTGAAAAATGTGACAAGTTCCAGCTCTGTCTGTTAACAGGGATTGCTAGATTGGCAAAATTCGGCTGATTTTTCCATCTCTTAGGCATCTCACATGAACAATATTACACGGGAGCTGGGGGATGAGGCATGAGCCTGTGGCAATTGTGCGATTCACCAACCACTCTCCTGACCACTTAAGTAATAAATATCTAAGCCGTGACTCGCTGAAGTACTTCATTGAAGCACTTAAATGCATACTATATTTGTTAGTATGATGGAGAATAGCTGTGCCTTGTATGGATGAATCAGGCAGAAATAGGTGAGGATTTCTGCTCGGAGGATCACTTGTTGTCACTTAGAAAGTGCATACATTTTTGTAGGCTCTTACATAATCGAACGATGTTGAACTCCTGGGCAAACTGGCATATTCTGACAGGGAAAAAGATATTATATCTGACTTCCCTTAAGTACAGAGGAAATCCGTACATACAGATAACTGCAGAAAACCACATCTTTTCTTCAAGAATAAAGGAAAGAAAGCACATTTGTGTAGAGTTTTCACTGAGATTTCACAAATCTGTGACATGCTGATTTGTAAGCCTTGGTGGGCTATTCACACATGTAAATGGAACCCATGAGTACTTACAGTTTCATTACTCGTCATTTGATGACTTCCAGCTTGGACGTGCAAACTGATTTCACCTGACCATGTCATGTTGGAGGATGTTATGTTCTGCCTGTGGTGTTTGACCAGCAATAGTTTGTTCATGGATGCGCATCACGATTGGATGCTGTTTCCATCAGGTGACGTCTATGAATGTGTGAACCATCTTTCTGTGCCTTCTGTGCTGGGGGGACTAGAATGACGGGTCTTCACTTCTGTTTTAAAAATCTTTCATGTATCAAAAGACTACTTTTACTGTTTACTTACAATCATTAAGCCTCAATTTTCAGTGTCTGGCTCTTAGACATTCAGACCTTTCCTTTCATAGATTATACTTGTCATGACATAATTTTAGGCTTTTACTAATACATAGATCAAGCTGTCTTAAACAACTAAATTTCTCACATGTAGGATATAATTTTAGCATGAGGTCAGTCTGTTTGCACAATCAGAATCTGTTGTGCAGCTTGACATTTAAACAGGAGAAAGAACTAATAGAAATAGGAGACAGCAGTTACATATTTGCTAACAGCTATTAAAATGTGCTGAATGTCAAGTGTTCTGAAAATGCTCTCATCAGAGCAAAGAGATGTTGTCGCCTTTTTCTTGGGTCACTGTGCCATTACATAGGCATACAATGTTCTCTCTTTAAAAAAAAAAAAAATCTTTCCGTCCATGTGTTTGTTAAATTGGGGGAGGGGGTCTTTCAAAATTGAGTTGTTTAAAGTGGTGTTCTGGCATTAAATACATTTTGGTTATTAAAATGTTTTACAAAAAAAAAAAAAGAAATCAATAGTTGCTATGCAACTCGAATTGGATTAAAGGAGAAGTATCTTTCAGGATGTTCATTATTCTGGTTTATTAGTTACCCTGATTTCAGACATTAGCTAAATGGGACACGTTTTCATCCACAGGGTAGCTTCCAGAGATGTCAGTACTGTCAAAATTAATTTCAGCCCCATTTGTCAAAGAATTCTGTTTGCAAACTAGGCTGGCCGTTATAAACACTTCGGGCTACTTCTTGACCCAAGACTCAAGGCAAAATAAAACTTGCTCCACGCTTCACTGGTTATGGTGAAAGCTATTTTTGTCCTACATTGAGATGATGTCCAGGTAGGAAAAAACACTTTTGGTGCATTCCTAAGGAGAGTTACTCCAGTCTAAGGCCATTCATTTCAATGGGCTTAGACTGGAGTAACTCGCCTTAGGAATGCAGTGATTGTCCCCAGTGGATAAGAGGAAGCATGTGCAAACTGGCTCTCCACAAATATTTTCCCAGGCTAAAAAGAAACCCTACTTAGAAGCTGGAGCTGGGGTCCTGACTGCCCTTTCTGCCCTTCCTGTGAAGAGTTAATCTATAGTCCCCAGTTGGCATTGCATCTCCTGAATTGAGCTCCTAGTCCAGCTGAGCACACTCTTCTTCCTATCACTTAAGGGCATATATATTTGACCCCATACATGCTTTCTGCCAAAGAAACCTACAATACTTACAGGTTTTTGACAAACCCAGTTACCAACTTTGACCTCGCATTACCACAGTTACCACGCATCGACACAGTTGCCAACCTTTTTGTCTCCTTGGGGGATACCAGAATTTAGTAGCTGAAGAAAGGGGCATTTTAAATGTAGGGGAAAGAAACTGGGAAAGGACTCCTGTCTGACGTCAGAGAGACAGTTGACCAGCTACGGATTGATATATTTTTCAGCTCAGCAGCTTCCATTTCTGCTTCTACCCAGCATGCCAGGGGCATAACCTGATGCCAGTAGGCACACACACACACTGGTCCATTGAAATCAGCTAAGCATCCTGCACATGATGTAGACAGAGAAGCCTGAAAAAATGTGTGTTTTTTCTCCCCACCCCACCCTTTTAACATTCAGCCTGATGAAGAGTTCTGGAAAAAGATTGCACAATGCCATTTTGATTGGTTTTGATTTTGGATAAAAGCATAATACATTCCTAGGTTTCCAGGGTATGACAATACTTCACATAGAACCCAAGCCTTAATGAGTTGCAGATTATAAAGCTCAGACTAATTTTGTAAACACTGGCTGATATTGATCAGTGTATGTACAGCCCATGATGCTTGGGGGAAGATAGCAAGGTGATCCCTGAATTGGAGGAACCCAGGGTTGAGAGCACAGAAGAAGTACCCCAGCAGGCCCAGGCAGAAGTCCTGAGGCAACCATGGTGGCTGATGGGCCAAATTTGGCCAGGAGCTAGCAATTTTGGATGATGATGGCTAGCCTTCTTGGCTGCTATAGGAGGGGACAGGTATTCCTTTGGGATTGCGTTGGGGGCTTGGCCAGCATGGAGGAAAAGGTCTGCCTATGAGGGAAGGGCCTTAAAGGAGGTAGCCAGGCAGAGTCTGAGCCTGGATTAGGCAGAGGAGATTCCATGGAGGACTGTTTCAAAAGGAAAGCAGTGAAGGAACTGTTCCTCTGAAGGTACTCCAAGGAAGAGAGACCCAAGCATTTGAATATTGAGACCCAAGCATTTGAATAAGAGATCTGTTAAAACCTGGACTGTCTCTGGAGAGTCTGTAAACAAGTCCCCCCCCCCAAGACTGTTGCCCCCTCTTATGCTCACAGTGTGGTTCTGGCTTTGGCATCCCAAACCATCTTTTCCAATTCCTAGCATAGTTTCAGCAGAGTTATTTCATGCAGCTAACTAGATATGGCAAAATGTGGTTTATAAAAGAACTGGGCTTTAAAAAAAAAAAAATCAGAATTGGGTGATTAATATTTATGTTGGAGAAAGTGCATTTGCAATCATGCCTATAACAATATATGTTTAAATTCCTTGAGAGCTTGAGAATATACCAAAGCGTCAACCTTCGGTCAGAAACCTGCTGTAAGGAGATGGCAATTTTGTCTGCACTCCATTAATTTTAGTAACTCACCTTTTGAGATACAATCCAAGAAAACCATTTAAAGCAATTAAGCATTCTGAACATATATTATTGAATACTCTCTCCTTCTCTGAGTGGTGAGCCAATTGGAGAGTAACACTACAAACTTCAGTTTCTACTGGATGATTGAGCACTGGGAATTTAACTACATTTGCAGTATTTGATTTATTGACATAGCAGAAGTTTACAGATATTTCCATGAGGCAAACCTATTAATCCAGCATCAGATTTCCAGAGAGCTCCTGTACCCCAAGATGCTTCACCAGTCATCTCATAGTTCCAAACCCCAAAAAGGGGTCGCCATAAATCGGCTGGCACTTTACACACACACACAATTGAGGGCCTTGCTAAAATCAAACTGGGAGCATGTTCCCTTGAACTTGATGGGACTTACTTCTGAGTAAACTTATGTTGCACCCAGCTCCTCCCATCTTGACTAATTTAAAAGTCTGATTGTTTCTACAGCTAACGTAGGCTGGATTGTGCACTGGGCAATCCATGTAGAGATTATGTAAAGTTGAATAGAGACTTACTGGCAGCCAAATTATTTTCCCTTCTAGATTGAAGCTGATCGAGAAAAAGAAGAAGCCCATCACAAAGAAGAGATTCTGAGAATCAAGGAAGAAGCTAGAATGGAATTAGACATCGAGAAACAAAAGCATCAGGAATTGACAGCAAAATATCAGAGAGATCAGGATGAGCTGCTACACAAAAAGGTTTTAGCAACTGAGTATAAACTGCTTTCTTTATACACAGTGACTTGCAGAATAGCCTTGGTAAATTACTTGGTGCAAGAAATTTGTCAAAGGTTTACAGATGCCATGTCTTGCATATATGATTTCATTAACATTAGACACATATTCTGTACAATCTCTGAAGGAGCATTTCTCAAACATAGGGTGGTTTTATTTTCAAATTAGAATCAGACGCAGGCTCCTTACAGACAGAGAATTAAATCGGCAACGTGTAGAAGTATGTCTCACCCACCCTTAGAGGAGCCCGCTGTGCTTCTGCATAAGTCCCTGCCCTGAGCAAGCCCAAGGCAGGGACATCTAGAGTGACACTTGGCACACACACACCCCAGTGAGGCAAGCCTGCTCAATTTCTTCAACGGGAAGAAATTGGTGATCCAATCAATCACTCAAAATTAGCTGCTCCCAGTGGAGCCTGTTTATGCTTCTGCTTTGTTTCAGGTCATTTCACCTGCTTCAGGCTTCAGTTCTGCTTCAGATTTCTGCTAACCAAGCACTCTGTTGCACTGTTTTATTGGCTATCCCATAACTGTTGATTGTTTTTGATTTACACTATGTAATCTGCCTTGAATCCCAGTGAGAAAGGCAGACTGTAAATCAGGGGTGTCAAACATCAGACCTGCGGGCCAGATCCAGCCCCTTGAGAGCTCTTATCTGGCCCGCAAGCCAACCAAGGCAGCCACCCCTCCCCCCTAAATCTGGGCTGGCGAGGCATGGCTCAGCCCAACCAAGCGGCATGTCATATCCGTCCTTCATAACAAATGAGTTCGACACCCCTGCTATAAATGAATAAATATACCATACGGGGAAACATCAGTTAGACCAGTGGTTCTCAGCCATTTTTGCTCCATTCCCCGCTTTCACCTTTGTTCAGAATATAATTCCCCCTTCCCAAGATAGTCATAAACTTTATTGAATGTCGCAGATTAAATTAAAAACAAACTACCGTATATACCCATGTATAAGCCGACCCGCGTATAAGCCGAGGTGCCTAATTTCTCCCCAAAAATGGGGAAAAATTAGGCACCCGCGTATAAGCCGAGGGTCGGCTTATAACCCCTCCCCCCCCCCCGCAGGCTTACCTGACAGGGCTCTCCAGCGGCGAGGGTCCGGCGGCGGTGCTGCCGGGGGGGCCTGGGCAGCCTTCCTGCGGCTGCAGGAGGCTGCCCAAGGCCCCTCCCGCCCAGGAAAAATGGCGGCGGGGGCCGGGAAGGGCCAGGGTAGCCTTCCTGCGGCTGCAGGAGGCTGCCCCAGGCCGCTCCCGGCGGCAGGAAGCGGCACGGGCGCGGCGGTGGCGACGGCGGTAAGTTTTCCCCCTCCCTCCTCCCTCCCCCCTCCCCCCCGTATTGACCTGCGTATAAGCCGAGGCCGGCTTTTTCAGCCCATTTTTGGGGCTGAAAAACTCGGCTTATACGCGAGTATATACGGTACAATTTTACTGATTGTACATAATTTACAGGACATCACACTTTGCTGAATAGTGATCCCAATTTCCCCTCTGGAAACCTAAAATTCCCCCCCAGGGGGGGGAATTCCCCCCTTGTTGAGAACCCATGAGTTAGACTTATCTGTGGGTGGGCTCTGAAAGTCTTTAATTAACCATTTCTTTCGCACCGCAGGTGTGTGCGTCCTGGAACCGTTTAAATATTACCACTCTACAGCTCACTTAAAGGAGGATAATCTGAAATAACACCCCCCTGAGTTTGAGACTCATGAGGCCCAGTTCCTATTTGGCCATTTCAAATGCTTCTCTGACCTTGGACAGTTTGGTCACTCCCTGTTTTATTTCTGTAAAACATCTTTTATACCATTCATTTTTGACAAGTGCAAAGCACCATTAGTGCTACACATCCTTTCTCTTGCAAGATTCAAGTCCAGTAGCATCTTAGAGACCAACAAGATTTTGGGGGTATAAGCATTAGAGAGTCAAAGCATCCTTCATCAGAGGCATCAGAGACCTTTGACTCTTGAAAGCTTATACCCCAAAAGTGTTGTTGGTCTCTAAGGTGCTACTGTATTTGAATCTAGCTCTTTCACTGCGGATCAACATGGCTACCCTCTTGAAATTTTCTCTTGCAAAAACCTCCTAGACGTATTTTAAATCTGTTTAATCGAATTGCAATTTTGAATGGCAAGCTTGATAAGTATAGTTATATTGAGTTTATGTTTTAATGTCTTAGACATATTTTAAATATGTTTAATTGAACTGCATTTATGAATGGCAAGCTTGATATATATTATTATATTGAGTTTATGTTTTAATGTTTTAATGTGGTTGTTTGTGTTTGTCAAAATAAAATTGTGTTAAAAATCTGCTTAATCAAGTAAAGTCTTGCAAACAAATGACTGTCAGATGTGTTTTTCCAGGTACCTTTATTAATACACAGTGCTATTAATAATCTGAAAATGGAAATGGAAACCCTTGAAAAGGAGCTCCATGAAGCCCAGACCAAACTCACAGAGAAAAACAAAGAGGAAGAAGAAGAGCGGCGAAGCCTTGAAAAGCAGGTGGCATACTATGAGGTCAAGCTATCAGAAGAGCAGAATACCCATCTTGCAGTCACAGAAGACATGACAGAAGAAATAAAAAAGAAGTCCCACGAGCTGGAGAAGATAACCCACCAGCAATCGCAGTTGATCCAGAATTTGCATCAAGTTCAAGAAGAGGTGAGGGTTCATAGAATCATAGAGTTGGAAGGGACCACCAGGGTCAACTAGTCCAACCCCCGCAAAATGCAAGAAATTCACAACTACCTCCCCCACACAGCTCCAGTGACCACCACTCCATGCCCAGAAGATGGCCAAGATGCCCTCCCTCTCATGATCTGCCTAAGGTCATAGAATCTGCATTGCTGACAGATGGCCATCTAACCTACTTTGACTGTGATCCTTCAGAAGGGTTGTTATTAGTGCAGGTTTAGGAAAGATTGCGGTGAAGCAGGGGAAAACCGAGAAGGAGGGTGATTGTCACACTGCCACCCTTCTCAATTTTCCCCTGCTTCACCGCAATCTTTCCTAAACCTGCACTGATAACAGTCCTTCTGAAGGATCATAGTCATATGAACTCATCAAAGACCCAACTGCTTCAGTTTGGAAGGCAAGGCAGAGCAAAATGTCCATGTGAATTAGCCACTTAGAGCATTCTTGGCATTAGTAGTCATTAATGTCATAGGATATTTCATCTCTGCACAGGAGCCTTAGCTGTGGTTCTTCTCTGTAACCAAAGAACCTAAAGAGTCCTACTCCTTTTGAATGTTGCCTGCTATCTTCAGGCAAAATCCCAGATATAGGAGAGCCACCCCCTTTCCCTCCACATGGGTATTAACTTTCCCAAGTTCAATCAGCCTGTTATGGCCTTGAATCTTGCTTGATGTAGTAATTGCAGTTTATAGGTCATAACAATAAAATAAAGTGTTGAAAATTGAATGTAATCCAAACAACAAAGGTTCGGACCAACATCACAGGCCCATTATCAGAAGAAGACAATCCAAACCAGACATGTAAATTGTTCCCCTGACAATAGTTTAAGTATCATGGCATGAAATCACACCATATGTTAACAGAAAGAACTGCAAACTGAGTAACCTTATCCTCAGTTTCTTGCAAAATGTTGTGAATTTCTTTCTGGTTATGGGAGTTTGTGTATGATATCCATGAAAATACTACTACTGTCATCATCAATTCCTGTTTATAAATCATTTACAAATCTCCCAAATGCAGTGCAAGAACTAAAGCAAGAAAAGGGTCCTATCTATGGACAGACCTGACATAAAAGCGGATAGGGAAGAGAATGGAAAAAGCACAATTAAACAGTAGGCTATGAACTGCGTAGAAAGACCATTAGCCAAGAAACTTTATATAAATAAAGGGAACAGAGTTCAGGAAGGAAATGGAAAAGAAAAATGAACGTTTTAAGGTTTGTGGGCCGGAGTGGGGGGAGGAATGGAGAGAAATGAATATCCTAGAGGAGAGAGATCCAAGATTAAAGAGCAGGTTTCTGTCATTTGTGATGAAAAATTGAGCGCCTTCGCTAAATGTTAGAGATCCAAGCATTAACCCTTTGTTTTCAGGCGGATGAAATTGTAGCACCAAAAGCATTCATCTCCAGTGTAGTGCTGTGGGCACCACACTATCTTCTGATGTGTTTCTTGGCTTCCTCCATGATAAGAGAAGGCTTGGTTTTCAACCTGCTAATATTGTAGTCCCTGGGATTGGAAGTTGCAACTGAAGAAAGTTCTGTTTTCAAACTTAAAAAATCCTTGATTATCTTTTGTTTTTTATCATTGGAGGTTAGCCACTATTGGGCTGTGGATAATTCCAGCCTTTAAATTTGCTATTTCCTCATGTGCTTTGGGAGAAAGAATGTTTGTGGGGGTGGGGGGTGTAAAAGTGATTGAATTGCAGTGATTTAATTTCTTGCATAAGGTCTCTGTTCAAATTCAGCACTAATCAAATCAAAATTACTGAGGTCATAATTTAGATCCTTCCTTAGGTCCTTATCTCTGTGTTTTATGTGTGTGTTCTTAATTCGTCCTTATAAAATGCAAACACATCTAACATTTTCCCAGGTCTTCATGTCCACTGATTATTGATGCAGTGCAGGCAGGACATTTATTTCCCATTATTTACATTTTTATCCTGCTCCATTTAAGTTCATGGGGGGGATGCAGCAACCTCTAACTTGCTGGAATGATGTTGTCTGGGAAAACATGTATATTATCAGTGAATCACCTAGCATTCAAACTGCTAAATGGAATTACTGGGGAAAGCCTTCAGCTTCTATGTCTTGCAAAGGAGTTTCTGCATGAGAATTTCTCACTGGGTATATATGTTCAGTGTTGAAAGGCATATGATGGCTTTCTCTCTCAATGGGGCCATCAAAGTGGCTTACGGCACGTAAAAACCTAAACACTGATATGAAAACCAATAAAATAAAAACCAATAAAAAGCAGTTGCAATAAAGACAGCAGTAAAACCAAAATGAGAAAGAACTGAAGTCCTGGGTGGGAGCCGGTGCAGGAGGGAAAAGTTGCAAATGACAAAGGGGACCTACTTTGCCCAGTGCCTAAAAGATAATAGAGATGGTACCAGGTTAAGAGAGAGTTCCATAGGAGAGGACAACCACCAAAAAGACCCTTTCTTTTGGTAGACACCTGCCTAAGCTGAGACCACCTGGAGAAGTGGGGTTGTCATGTGCCAGCCCCCAGTGGGGTTTGCCCACCAGAAGTCCAGTGGCCAGCACAGAAAATAAATATATATGTTTAAAAATCATCACCACTGATGGCATGACATCACTTTCAAGGGAAACCCAGATGTGACATCAGTCCTCTCCGGGAATTGTCAAATCCTTTGTGGTTTTACCACAATTTTTCTGGCAATTCCTAGAGAGGACTGATGTCACATCAGAGTTTTCCCGAGAAATGACATCATGGTGTTACTGACAGCCACCCCACCCAGTCTCCCGCTGGCTAACAGGCCAGGCCTCCCAACCCTATGGAGAAAGGCCTTAATGACCTCAACTGATGAATGAGTTCTGAGAATCATACTGTGTGACTAGAAAATGAGTACTGCTCTGTTATTAACTAATTAAGTGCAATACTAGACACTCCAGTGGTAATAAAATAATTAATACTAGTGTGAATATCTAGTATTGCAGTGGAAGCTTGGAACATTAACTTCTTCAAAGCTGTTGACAAGATTGCTTCTCGTTGACCTCTCCTGGCCTTGGGGCAGAAGCCAGCCTCGTGGTTTTCTGGCTTAGTCATGTAAAGAGTGCCAGAAGACGTTTTGAAAGACACTGGCAGAAAACTCATACTGAATCAGACAGAACAAGCTATAAAAGCCATTGGAAGAGCTATGAAGCAGTGGTGATAGCGGCAAGGAAATGTTATTTCTTTGCGACCATTGTATCAGCTATTTCACATTCATCCCAGTTGTTTAGGTATCTCGACATCCCTTAACTCCTAAATCTGAGCCTTTATTGTCTCAGGAACAGATAATTAACTGTGATACCTTCACAGAGTTATTGTTGTTTTGCTGATAGAATAATACAAATACTCTGTAATCTGGATGCTGCCTTTAATGTAGGCCAACCAAAATGAAAAAGGCTAGGTACTGTAGGATGATAGAAATTTTAAGAAACTGAACCCAAATGCAATAATTGCAAGGAAATACAAAATTGTAATGACAAAACTGGCAAATGTCTCAGGACCTCAAAAGGTTCTAATCTGGATCTCAGAAGCGGATAACATGGATAGAATCTAAAAGATTAAGTAGAAGGTCACAGGTGAGCTCAATTGACTAGCAATGCAAAGTACCTGAACCCAAAAAGAATTCATTGCTGTAGTCTTAAAGGGGCAGAAGTAATTTGGGAAGAAAATTAGTAAAAATTGTTTTATATTATTATTGTTATAGCAGGTCATGCCATCTTGTTGAGGCACTTGGAAGCATAATTAGAGGATGTGCCTTGGACTAGTTTAAATTGTTCCTCATGGACCAGACTCAAATGGTTGCCATTGAAGACTAGCTATCTTCACTGTGGGAGCTGTCGGGGGGTGGGGGGAGTTCAGTGTAAAGGTTTATAATTTGTAGCTTTGGAACTGGACGTCATCAATATGGTGTGACACCCAGTTCATATATCTCTCTATCCAAATCCGCTGGTAGAAGTCTTGAGCCAGTGTGGTGTAGTGGTTAAGAGCTGTGGTTTGAAGCGGTGAAGTCTGATCTGGAGAACCGGGTTTGATTCCCCACTCCTCCACATGAGCGGCGGAGGCTAATCTGGTGAACTGGATTTTCCTACACACAAAGCCAGCTGGGTGACCTTGGGCTAGTCATAGCTCTCTCAGCCCCACCTACCTCACAGGGTGTCATGAGGAGGGGAAAGGAAGGTGATTGTAAGCCGGTTTGATTCTTCCTTAAGTGGTGGAGAAAGTCAGCATATAAAAATCAACTCTTCTTCTTCTACTTGACTGCTGTGGTCAAATAACCTAAAGTGAACAAACGGACGCTAACAAATGGGAGTGATGCTCATTGGGAAGGCTCATGAGCATGGAACTTTGAATCGCAAAATTGTGGTCGGATGAAATTGTAATTATCTGAAGAAGCAGAAATCCAGCGAAACAAGGCATAACCAGTTGCTTGTCATATTATCATTGCATTAGCCTGCATATATTCACTATAGTGGATACTGAGTATGGATTGTTAAACGGCTGTGCAAAAGAGGAATCCTATTGGTCAGCTTGTCAGCTGACTTTTAGAAGACATATTGCAAGACGACACTGTGCAGCAAGATATCTGTAATTTCTCTTTGAGGACTTGGATTGCAGGACATTGCGGACAATTTATCTTGTCTATGGTGGTTTAGTATTGTAAATCATGTTATGAAATGGTATTTAAAGAGATACTAAGCATGGGAAAAATATAAAAATAACAAAAGAATTGGAAGTGGCTGTGTGTTGGGATATTTTTCCTTAACAGGAGATTAGCCAGCCTCTATATACAACACACTCTTACTTAATTGTTAAATAATTTGTCAGGCTGAACCTTAGATGTGCTCAGTGATCTTTCCATCCTGAGTCTCATCCACAAATGACGACTTCATATTTTCAAGCATTTCAAATATGAGATTTATTTATTTATTTATTTTTGTATTTCTAGCCCTCCCTCCCCCGGCAAAGCCTTATATCCTTATGTTTCAGAAGCAAAAAAAAAAGGCTGTTATTATTATTTATATTTCTATACCACCCTTCCCGACTAAAACAGGGCTCAGGGTGGCTAACAGTATAAAATTATTATAGTTAAAGCCCCCCCACACACACACACACAATTAAACATTAAATTATTTGTGATGTGGCCATTCAAGGCAAAGGAGTTAAAAGGCCCTCTCACAGTACCTCTAAAATAATGCTTTTGATGTCAGCTGTGGGGTTATTTTCTGCGCCTAATGCAACAAAATGCAGTAACCAAAACTTTAATAAAGTAGAAATAGTTTGTCGAAGGCATGCTGAGAGCCTTCCAGTGCATCACAGGCCTGCCTGTGCCCTCTTGTTTCCCGAGCACTGAAAAGTGAAGAAACCACCCAAACATTTATGAGCCTCCTTTTATCTTTAATTTTTCATAGCATTTGATGAAATATGCCTCTCTGTCTGCTTGCAGAACGCTCTTCTCCAGGACACGGTGCGCAGGGAGTGTGAGGAACGCTATGAGCTCACCGAAGCTTTGGGCCATGCCAGGGAACAAGTCGCGGAGCTCAAGAAGCTCGGTGGGAATTTCCCACTGTCACAGTGTTCCCTCAGTCAGGGCAGCCTCACCTCCTGCGCTGGGCTGGTCAATGGCCACGGTCCGAAAAGCTCAAATCGTGGGAGAGGGAGGACGCCCCCGGGACTCTGCGGCGTTTCGAGAACCACCAAAGTACCATCCTGCTGTTGGTACAAGAGCAGCAGCCACCCAAGTGGGCCTGGCCTTCCCGCACTGCAGCCGCCTAGCGGAAGAGTATCTTCTCTAGATGAATCCAGGAGGAGGATGGCGGCGGCTATAACAAGGCAGCTGAGTCAGCAGTGATGCTTCCAGGACTGTACTCCGGTCATGCAGAGCAGGGGGGGAAGAAACCTGGAGCAGGTCTTTGGACAGGCCATATCAGACAACTATTACCAGAGAAACGTGGGGTTTCTTCCCAGCAATTAGCACACTTCTAGGAATTTTTTTTTATACAGATAACATCAAATTAAGCTAAAGGTCATGTAAGAAAAATTGCTCAAATGTTTGTTTTACAGCGCAATCATGAATCAGCGTTTTGGTCAGTAGTGATGGTGTCTTAAGTCTCATTCTCTCATCAAAGCACTTGATCCCTGTGTAGGTTCTTCCCTGGTTTTTCTTTTGAATGCTAACTTGCAGCTCATGGCAGCTGCTCTGAAGACCAGGGGAAAGTCACTGCGCAAAGATGCTGTTTAACCCTTTTCTCCCATAACAGTGATACGTTGTGGAACACTGCTCCCAAAATTGAAATTGGTGTTGGTGGGAAAAGACACTCAGACCTGTATATTTTCCCATGGCAGCCAATCACTGAAGTGATCAATCTGTGTCTGGAGTGTACCAGTTCAGTTTCACATGACTGAAATGTCTTCCATGCCAAAAAGACTTAAAAATATCACAGAAAGTTAACTTGTCAGGGAGAAGGGACATTTCGTCTTACTTGAGGGGGAATTTTTATACAGAGGAGCATTCAATCACCTACCATCTAAAGTGGCCAACACACAGGTTTACCACCTCAGTGAGAACTAAATGCAGTGTTTGTGTGTATAAAATCTGGTACATAAATTGAAGCACTTCACGCACACTCACACAGAGTAGCATTTTCATCTCACTTGTTTCAATGGTAGTTAAAATGTAAGTAAAATATGTAGATTTTATTTTCAGAACCTCTGGGGTTCTCTTTTTTCTTGCAGTATGGGTTAGTTACTTTCATAAAATACATGATTACAGACCTTATTTTCTTGTTCCCTTGTCTGATCCCAGTTTATCACATGGAAGAAAACATTAGTGTGTTTTTCTAAGGAATGAGCAAGCCGCTTAATGGGACAGAGGAAACTACCACCCATTTTTATTAGCATCAGGCTGTGTGGAAGGTAAACCATTTGACAAAGGAGTGATCCAGCAACAGTTCTCAATGGTCCTCAGTTTTATAAAAGTCCATGTCAATGTGTATGTGCCAATTTCTTTCCCTGTGGACCAGTTCAGACATCATATGAAGTCCACTGAAAATGGTTTCCTTGTGGCACCATTCCACCTGGGCTATGTAACATTTTAAGCCTACTACAGATGGAGAATCTTCATTGCTATGCTGCTCACAGACCATATGTGGAGACTTTAGTGCTTCTGGCCAATGGACTTGGAGCAGCTGCCATACAGAAGGGAAAGTTGTCTTAGACTTGAACGAATTGTCTTCCCCCTGCACCCCCATACAAGTATTATAATTATATTTTAACATATATTTTCTCTGAATTATAATCAGATTTCTAGCCATAAGGAATTCACACTTCCTAAAAAGAGTCAGTGGATCTGCACTTGTGGGCTGAAATTGACTTCCTTTGGGAAATGGCTCTGGCTGCAGAACCCCACTTACCATCTATAAGAACATAAGAAAGGCCCTGCTGGATCAGACCAAGGCCCATCAAGTCCAGCAGTCTGTTCACACAGTGGCCAACCAGGTGCCTCTAGGAAGCCACTAACAAGACGAGTGCAGAAGCACTATCCTGCCTGTGTTCCACCACACCCAAAATAATAAGCATGCTCCTCTGATACTAGAGAGAATACAGTAGGTATGCAGCATGACTAGTATCCATTCTAACTAATAGCCATGAATACCCCTCTCCTCCATGAATATGTTCACTCCCCTCTTAAAGCCCTCCAAGCTGGCAGCCATCACCACATCCTGGGGCAGGGAGTTCCACAATTTAACTATGCGTTGTGTGAAAAAATATTTCCTTTTATCTGTTTTGAATCTCTCACCCTCCAGCTTTAGCAGATGACCCCGTGTTCTAGTATTATGGGAGAGGGAGAAAAACCTCTCCCTGTCCACTCTCTCCAAACCACGCATAATTTTATAGACCTCTATCATGTCTCCCTTCATGCCTTCTTTCCAAGCTAAACAGCCCTAAGCGTCTTAACCGCTACCCATAGGACAGTTGCTGTAGTCCCCTAATCATTTTGGTTGCTCTTTTCTGCACCTTCTCAAGCTCTGTAATATCCTTTTTTAATGGTGACCAGAACTGTACACAGTATTCCAAGTGTGGTCTCACCATAGATTTGTACAAGGGCAGTATGATATCAGCAGTTTTATTCTCTATTCCTCGTCTCATTATGGCCAGCATGGAATTTGCCTTTTTTACAGCAGCCACACACTGGGTTGACATCTTCATTGAGCTATCCACTACCACCCCAAGATCCCTTTCTTGGTCTGTTGCTGCCAGCACAGATCCCATCAGTGTATATGTGAAGTTGGGATTTTTTGCTCCAATATGCATCACTTTACACTTACTCACATTGAATCTCATTTGCCATTTTAATGCCCATTCTTCCAGTATGCAGAGATCCTTCTGGAGCTCTTCACAGTCCGATTTTGTTTTAACCACCCTAAATAATTTGGTGTCATCTGCAAACTTGGCTACTTCACTGTTTAACCCCAACTCCAGGTCATTGATGAACAGGTTGAAAAGCACAGGTCCCAACCTGTTACTGTCCCAATCTACTGTTACTGGAGTGCTGCTTTGAGAAGGGATTGGGAAGTTGCAACTTCCACACATGCACAGAGATATAAGCTTCCTTCTAACAGACAGATCACAATGGGTAGCCGTGTTAGTCTGTCACTAAAAGTAGAAAAGAGCAAGAGTCCAGTAGCATCTTAAAGACTAACAAACGTTTTGGCAGGGTATGAGCTTTTGTGAGCCACAACTCACTTCTTTTGCAGTAATAGTTCCCTCGTCCTCAAGCGCTGCTGCTGAGATATCTTTTTAAATCATACACATCCAGACCCTCTTGACTTTCTGAGTCATGAGCACAAAGTTGAGAAAGTGCAACAGAGGTTCTCTACCATTAGAACAAACTTTTGGTCCCAGTGAGCTCAGTGGAACAAATCAGGAATGGTTCCATTTGTTTCCATCGTGCTGTGCTGGAACACCGCAGTGCAGCCAAGTTGGCAAGAAGGCCTGAAGTATTCTGTGAGGGGTAGAAGTACAAGGTAGATCTAAATGAGATTCTGAAATGATTGCAAGGAACTTTCCTTCCAGTGCAGAGCACACCCACTCACTACATTATTCGAGTGCAAACCGTTAACTGTGATTCTTTGGGAAATACAAAAACCTGACCCACAAACCTGGAAAGCTGGGTGAAATAAATTTAATTTATTGTGATTTAGGCCATGAGGCCACCTCACGTTAAATAAGACAGGAGGGTGGTGACACCTTAAAGCCTAACAAACTTATTCCACGATGGGTAGCCGTGCTAGTCTGTCAATAGCGGTAGAAAAGAGCAAGAGTCCAGTAGTGCCTTAAAGATTAACAAAATTTCTGGCAGGGTCTGAGCTTTCGTGAGCCACAGCTCACTTCTTCACGTATCTGAAGAAGGTATCTGAAGAAGTTAGCTGTGGCTCACGAAAGCTCATAATCTGCCAAAAACTTATTCCAGTACGAGCTTTTGTGAATCTGAGTTCACTTCATCCGATGCCTGGAAGTACAAATCCATCAGACCTGCTGCTGCAGTCTAACATGGCTCCCCACAGAACAAGCTGAGGGCACATTTCCTCAAAACTATGTATTGTGACAGGGTAATTATACTTTTCTGCTACTGAACGTTTTATTTAGCACAAACATGTATGGTAACACACTATCTAGTGTGACATTGCTTAAGGCTTGTAAGCTAAATGAGCATTATCATTAAAGTATTGGAACACACCGTATATAGTAGTAAGACAAAGGCAGGATTGGAGATTGACCAAAAACAAGGCTGGTGTTACAAGGGATCTCTAAACTGTTGGTCTCTGCATGTACAGGTGTAGACACACAATCCCTTTCTGCCAAATGGGCAACCCTACAAAAGGCACAATCCCTAGTAGGGTGCCCAAAGCTGATGCAGATAACTTTGCATGCATGTTGACTGCCTTCAGACCTCCAGTTGGATATGTGGTGGTGAGGAACGGGAGCTAGTCCAGAGCAATAGCACCAAGCCACTTTCCTCTTTCATGTCTGTGTTTGGGCTACCTTTAGACCATGTTTTCGTTATTATCGTTCACCTTGTAGTAGTAGCGGTCATGATCTGAAAAACTTTTGTAGTTAATTTTTAAGCTCTTCTTAAAAGTGCTCTGCAAAAGACATGTGCATGAAATATTTTAGCAGCAGAGATCTGATTTGTGAGGAAGAAAATCAGTGCCCCGCAATACTGAAAATAAATATTTCCAAGGAGACTCAAGTGTTTTTCCCCAGCAAAGTTATCTCAGGCTGGTCCTCAAGAGATACCCTTCTGTCCACGGAGCACAAAGAAGAGGAGAAACGTTCCATCGTTAAGAGCTTTCCATCCGGAACTTTGTATTTGTCATGAATGTAAAGCGCTGCCAGGATATGAATGACCCTGCATTCCTAACAAATAAAAGGAGGATCTCTCTGTACCCACAAGGCAGCAAATATTCTGTTAATAGAGAGTTACACAGAGTTCTTGACACTAAAATATGCAAGAGAAACAACTAAATTGCCTTTATTATTAAAACAAGGGGGGGAAGTGACATGTAAGGAAAGGAAACGCTGATTTAATTTACTGTAATTTTGCCGGTGTTTAAGTAAAGTGAGCGGGCATCCATTAAAGACTAATTTGGTATTAACCATGGTGCAGTAGATGCAAGGAGTTAAACATATTTCATGGGGCTCTTTAAAACAAAAATCCTTAAGGGAAAATGACTGACTGTAACACAAGTCTCAGAACAAAAACCCAGTGTTACTAGCGAATGTTCTGTACCTATTGCAGGACAGAATGTTTTTGCATAGGTTCCCAAAACTCTTGACCCCTAAGGGTTAGTAATACAGCACAACCTATCCAAAGAGACACCTAGTTCTGGACTGCATCAGTTTGAAGATCACAGCGTACTGCATTATTAACACAACTTGTTTCACACACAAAAATGCTGGCCGTTGTTGCCTGAAAACTTGCTTCGAGTCAGTTAAATTGTGTGTGGGGGGGTCTCCTTTTGCCCTGGTCATCTGAGATGCTGGAGTCTGACAAAATGTGAAATGACAGCATTTTTGTTAGATATTGGACATCTTTTTAAAGCTGCTCAACGTCCTGTCCCATTTAAATACTAAATATTTTTTTTTTTTTAAGGAACTTGACAATCAAAACCTTGCTTTTTGACTCTCTTGCTTTTAAAACTTGAAAATGCTGTTGAACATGCCGGAATTAGGATTCCCATCAGCAAAGGACTGTGGAGCTATCAACATTTAACACAATCAAGATTTCTTTGATCACTACTAATATGTATTCATTAACCTGATTAGCATTTTCTCCTAAGTCTATCAATACCGAAATTTTGGAATGTAGTTAATGTCTTGTTCTAGCTTCAGTAAAGATGAACAAATGCCCTTGGCTTCATTTTGTCCTTTCTCTGATTACTTACACGTAGGTATTCTATTCCTTTGATCTTCCCTTCAGATTTTTTTATTTGAGGGATTTGACCTTGAAACACATATTTGGATGCATATTTTATTTTACCATTGAATAGAACAGCATTTTATGTGTATCTGATTTAATGAATACTGTGCTCATACTGCAGTGTTGAATGTCTGTGGAATGGCTTGTTTGGGGTGAGGGAGTTGGGAAACAGGAAACATTGGTCAGCAACTGTTTACCAGGCTGCGTAACCTGTGGGCTTCTTTGTGTGTGGTCTCACAAGAGAAAATTGAAGCCTGTGATATAAATAAATATGTAAGAAGGAAACTGTAAATTATCATTTCATTGGCAGAAATTCAGGGGAGTGGGGGAAAGTTTGGTCCATTCCAGTGTGCTCTGCCAGTGAATGGACAACTCAGTTATATTGTTTATTTATTTATTTAATTTATAGCCTGCCCTCCCCAGCCAGAGGCCAGGTTCATATAGAAACATCCTAACCATTTTGTATCGCTGGCAGTGACGATCTTCACGACATCATATCCTTTATTCCGCATACTGCATCTTGCATTTTTGGTGTTAACTAAAACCAGTCCCTGCGTCAGGACAGGCATGTGAAAAGCATTCTCTACATGTGTATATGGAGAACATGGATTTTTATTTTATTATTCATTCTTCTATGCTGCTCTCCCCTACGAAGCCGGGTTCTGGGGCAGGTATTGTTTGAGTCCAGTGTATATACAAGTTCCCAGTCTAATGCAATAAGTCTCCCAGGGAAGGACTAAAGAAGAGTGGAACAGATGCTTAACCAGGTTAGGTTTTATTGACCTAACCAAGACACAGAACAGAAAAGGAGAAGCAGAACAGTAGCTGCAGGAGAAAGCAAGACTGAACCATTTAAACAAAAACCATCCAGAGCAATTTACTTGAAGCCAACCAATCAAAATATTTTGATATCAAGGCAGGGTCAAAATACAGCCTCATCCAAGCCTCTGACAAGGATTTTGGGATGCAAAAGGACATGGGTCTGGCTGGCGGTCATGGGAGCAACACTGGTGTTGACAACAGATTACCAGACTGGAAGCTAAAGTAACATCTGAGTTGAAATAGCAGAATATGTCCTGCTAAGACTGTTTTCCAAAATCATGTTTATAACAACAAAATGGAAACATCTGTGAAATATATTCTGCTCAGACCAACTAATGCACTGCGAGACCATTTTATTTGCCAGGGCTTTTAATGGGGTAGAGAATGCAAGTATCTTTTGGCATAGAGGGTTTCTTTGGGTTTTAGTCTAATCTGCATGCTTTAAATTGTGGTTTCTAAGCTGCCTTAAACCATGAGAAAAGGCAGGAGATTAATATTTTAATAAATTTAATTACCTAAATAAAACTCTTCCTATGTGACTTTTGGCAAAGGCGTTTATTTAGAAAAATTGTATGCCACCTGTCCAGAACCAACTGAAGACAGCTCACAACTAAAATGTTACTAACAAGTAAATAAAAACAAACCAAGCTAATAAAAACAGGTTGATAAAACATGTCAGGGCATAAAAGTATCATATGACCTGTGCGCGCGCATGCTAGTGAATTATTTCAAGCAAGAACAGAAAAGAGCCCTGCTGGATAAGACCAAAAATATATTTTCTCCAACATTCTCACAGTGGTTAGCCAGATGCACCCAGAAGGCTTCAAGCAGGGCATGAAGACCATGATCTCCCCCTGCTGTTCTCCCAACTACTGGTATTAAAGTACACTGCCTCTGAATACAATGATATAATTAGCTATCATGACTGACAGCAACTGATTGCCCTATCCTACATCAGTTTGTCTACTTCCCCTTTAAAGATCAGATAGAAACTTGAAATGGACCAGAAATCACCTGGTGGTCTGATTTGTTTCTATAGTGCCACTTTGATTGACCTATGGAATGGCGGAGTATACATTTTGAAAGAAAGAGGGTTTCACATTCAGCTTCATCTGAAAACATGAGAGTTTCGGGTTCTTGTCTGCCTGCTCGTGACTACAACATGGATTCTCAAAAAATTAAAATGAAAAAAGAGAGACATTCAGATACGGCAAACTTGTTTTGCATGATTGGGTTTCTGTGTGCGTACCACAAACCTGTCTTCAAGGCAGCCTCGATGTTATATCTGGTTCAGGAGTTGCAGTCGGGCACCTGTTCTAGAGAGTTAAAGAGCATTATGTTTCCAAGTCACACTACAGTAGCCTACTTGGTTCGTTGTTCAGTTTATCTGCAAACATCCCTTTAGTGTAATGCTTTAAAAGCTGCATAGGGCATTCAGTCTTCTAATGAAAAAAAAAATCAATTACTTGAGGACCATCCCTAATGTCAAGTTGCTGACGGCGTGTCCAAAAAAAAACAGATGACATCATGCAGCCATAAACATGTCTCTCTCCCTCATAGTGCTTCTTAACGTATTAGTTTTAAGCAGATTACTAAAATATTTTTTTAAAAACTAGACCACATCTGAACGACTGCAAAAATAAATCACACATGCATAAAATTTCGCTACTGAAAGAGTGAAAGGTCTACTATTATCTTCCAATAAAAGAAGTAATGTCTCCACACAAGCTATATTTTGGAGCAAAGAAAACAGTAAAGGTTTTCTAGCCTCAGTAAAATAGTTGCAGTCAAAAGTCAAGTGATACAGACTACCTACCTGCACCGCAGTAACATACTCTATCAAAGTACGCTATCTTAAAATACTTCCCTTGAAAAGCTCTAGATGGTAAGGCATTTAGGCACGCCGACATAAAGACACACCTATACCGAGGAACAGTCAAATATGAACAGCCGTCGGGAAGCTGGCCAGATGGAAAAATATCGACAAATTGGGCAGAACAAACACGTTGTGCTCTACAGATCGAATTGTCGTAATCATACCTATATAAACGGTTCTTAATAGTGCTCATACCTTCCTGTTTGGTGACTGATTGAAGGGAATCCAAGGAAAGATTAGGACCTGAAGTCGTTGCTCTACAAGTTTATCCCAGTGGGGAACACAGGAATCCTCCCTGATCAGTCTGAGGTGGCCCTCTTGGGAGTCGGAGTGTACAATTTTAACTTTTAAGAGAAAGGGCCTTCAACCAAGCCTGAGCTTCAAGAGATGATTGTCCTAATTCTGCTCGGAGATGGAATGTAGGAATTTAAGAAGAAGTGAATCAGACGAATCCCCTATTCTGTCAATCCAGATACCAGCCCCATATAAACTTAATGCAGCCACCTTGGCATTGAACAGTTTAATGGCAGTTGGGATATATTGAGCCCCAGATAAATAAAAGAAATGACAAATTATATTTGTTGCTGCTATAGTCAATCTTTGAACATAAGTGGCTCATACTAACCAAGTTAATCTCTGGTCAAACCGAACCCCTAGGTATTTAAAATAGGGAACCTCCTCGATATCACTACCATCAATTTGACACTTATGGTGCACATGAGATTTTTTTTGCCAAAAACAACAATAAAGCGACCAGCACACACCCCTGACATACTCCCTTCTGTAGGGAAATTACATTGGAAAGTTGTCCATCTAACCCATAGAGGACTTGTGCAGTTTGATTAGAATGCAGAATCACAATCAGAGCCAACAGTCTCTTGTCAATAGATGTTAATTTTAACTTGTGCCACAGTTTGTAGGGTTGCCAGCTCTGGGTTGGGAAATACCTGGTGATTTGGGGGGGTGGAGCCTGAGGAGGGCGGGGTTTGGAGAGGGGGGACCTCAATGCCATAGAGTCCAATTGCCAAAGCGGCCATTTTGTCCAGGTGAACTGATCTCTATTGGCTGGAGATCAGTTGTAATAGCAGAAGATCTCCTGCCGCCACCTGGAGGTTGGCAACCCTATCTGGAGGCCTAGATGGACTGCCGTCCAAGGAAGTAGACAGCCCCTTCTGCATTTTCCAAGATGATGTGAGTGGCAGATGCTTGTCAAAAGGTCCTGTTTTATTTATATAAGGTGTGGGGCAGCATCAGGGTTTACAGCTGGAGATATTTCAGAGCTTTTGAAGACTTCAATTGCGGTAAAAGTTGAAGAACAATTTACCATAAATAGGCATTTGATTACATTGAGCACATTCAAAATAAAAAGGCCAGCTGCAGCAAACAGCCTGCTGAAAAAGGTCTTTTAAAACTCGCCTTGGACATAGTTCCTAAAGGAAAATTGGGTACAAAAGTCAAGAGCAGAAGAAAAAGACTGATTTTGAAAGAAGTACCCACCTGCGCTGTTTCAGAGGCCTAGTTTTGGCACCTGCGGCTGTTTGATAACAACAAATGGTACCCCATAGTTGAGCAGGCAATTTCTTTGTGTTCTTTACTGTGACGATCAAGCATGCTCCCACACATTAATTTCCATTGACCATTTTCATACTGTACATATTCCCTATAAGTCTTACAATGAGGGTCCATATTTGGACGTCTTCTTGAAAAAGCCTCCAGGGGTCTAAGCCATCCTGGAGTTTTGAATTCAAAGCCTCTCTTGTATCTCTTCCAAACTTGTAATAAACTCGCCCTTATAATATCATGCTTAAAATCTTTATTCACCCTATCTTTATCATACCATATATACCCGTGCCAACCAAATCTCAATTATATCCTTCTAAATCTAATAATCTGGGGTTATCTAATGTAATCCATTGTTTTAACCAGACAAAACAAGTCGCTTCATAACACCATCTTAACACCCCCTCTATCTTTGGCATCTATAAGATTTTTATAAGAGATTCTGCATCTACTATTGCCCCAGATGAAATTTACCCCAGTTGAGCAGGCAATTTCTTTGTGTACCTTACTGTGACGATCAAGCACACTCATACACACATGCTCAACTTTTATACATAAGCCTTGAAAATGTTGGTATTGCAAGAAGAGAAGCACATGTGGAAGTGGGTAAATAGAGTTGCCAACCTCCAGGTACTAGCTGGAGATCTCCTGCTATTACAACTGATCCCCAGCCAATAAGAGATCAGTTCCCCTGGAGAAAAGGGCTGCTTTGGCAATTGGACTCTATGGCATTGAAGGATGAGGGGGCGTGGCTGGGGGCGGGGGAGCCCCCTCATCCTACGTAATTTTATTGGTATCTATTTTTATTTTGAAATTTACCAGTAACTGCTGCATTTCCCACCCTAGGCTTATACTCGAGTCAATAAGTTTTCCCAGTTTTTTGTGGTAAAATTAGGTGCCTCGGCTTATATTCGGGTCGGCTTATTCGGGTCGTTTTTCATTTTAGACACTTCCTAAGGAGTATCTAACCCACATATTATCTCTTAAACAGCTGTCTCCAAGGTAAAATGCTATTTAAGCAATATATAGCTGTATACAACAATGATTTATGACAGATGGCATTACTTTGCTTAATACGTGCGATCGTCATTACATGACCTGAAATTTGTCCTAGACATCAAACTGAACAGACTTTGAGAATAAGCTCTGGTGGTGATCTAATGGACAGTTCCAGGGTAAGTAATTTTTGGAGTGCAGCCTTGTAGTGATTTTCAAAGCAGAATTAAACTGTAGGTCTTTCAGTTGCATCTCAGCTGGAGAGCACACTCCACTCATTTCAGTGGTGTGGTTCCTTCCCTCAAGACACCAATTGGATGGCTTGGAATTAGTGGCTTCAAAGACAATAGGCAAAGCACTTGCTTGCGTGTTGCATAAACAGACGTTTATGGTTAGCTCAGCTGCCATGCCATTTGGCCCACAATCCCCCCATCCTCGAAGAAGCTTCGGCATTTCCCCTTGAATGTTGGCCCCAAATATTTCCTTTGCCACAAATGTAATATGAGATTGCCTCATTAATTGTAGGGTTGCCACCTCCAGTTGGTGGCTGGTAGGGTTGCCAGGTCCCTTTTTGCCACCGGCGGGAGGTTTTTGGGGCAGAGCCTGAGGAGGGTGGGGTTTGGGGAGGGGAGGGACTTCAATGCCATGGAGTCCATTTGGCAAAGCGGCCATTTGCTCCAGGTGAACTGATCTCTATCGGCTGGAGGTCAGTTGTAATAGCAGGAGAACTTCAGCTACTACCTGGAGGTTGGGACCCCTAGTGGCTGGAGATCTCCCGCTATTACAACTGATCTCCAAAAGTTGCCTACCTCCAGGTGGCACCTGGAGATCTCCCACTATTACAATTGATCTCCAGACCACCAACATCAATTCCCCTGGAGAAAATGGCTGCTTTGGAGGGTGTGGTCTTTATGGCATATGCTGTGGTCCCTCCCCTCCCCAGGCTCCACCCCTAAAATCTCTGGGTTTCCAACCAACCCAGAGCTGGCAACCCTAGAACCAACCCAGGTAAGTATTAGCCCCTGGAATGTTTTACCACTGAGAGAAGTGTGGTGTGCATAACTCTGTATCACTGCTAGGATGATACTAGCTACTTGGAAAATTGAGGGTGGAGACTATGAGGTTTAGGAAGGGGAGGGAACTCAGTAGGGTATAATACCATACTGTCCACCTTCCAAAACAGGTACCGTATATACTCGAGTATAAGCCGACCCGAATATAAGCCGAGGCACCTAATTTTACCACAAAAAAACTGGGAAAACTTATTGACTCGAGTATAAGCCTAGGGTGGGAAATGCAGCAGCTACTGGTAAATTTCAAAATAAAAATAGATACCAATAAAATTACATTACGTAGGATGAGGGGGCTCCCCCGCCCCCAGCCACGCCCCCTCATCCTACGCCGTGCGCGCGCTCCCCCTCGGCGTCGGGCGCCTCCATTCTTCCCCCTCCTCTTCCTCCTCCTCTTCCATCCTTGCCGCTCCGTCTTTTTTTACCCGTGGCGGCCGCCGCCGAAACTCTCTGAGGAGGAGGGGGGTCGGAGGCGCCCTTCCCCCCACACTGCTTTCCCGCCTCATAACCGCCGAAGCCCCCCTTCCCAGCCGCCCTCACTTAGGGGGGGGCCGCCAGTCTGCCCTCCCTCTCCCCCGAGGGACCCTCCCGTGCCCCCTTGCTTCCCCCCCACCTGTGAGGCGGGCTCACGGCGCATGCGCGGAAGATATCAGCAGTCATCGGACCACCTACAGAGGCTGCAGGCGCCCGCAGATGAGCGGGAGAGACTGCAGAACACCCGCACTGCACCAGAGAACAGGTAAGTGGGACCCTCATTCAACTATAAGCCGAGGGGGGCTTTTTCAGCATAAAAAATGTGCTGAAAAACTCGGCTTATACACGAGTATATACGGTATTTTCTCCAGGAGAAGAAGAATAAATGTGTTAGATAAATAAATAATAAACAAACAATCTATGTAGTCTGGAGATCAGTTGTAATTCTGGGAGATCTCCACTCCTCATGTGGGGTGGGCAACCCTAGTCACTGCCCTGCCCTTGATTAAAATCAGAGGAAGACTCAGGAAGTACTACTAGTAAATGAGTTGGAGGGTGAGGGAGACCAAGACTAACAAAGGCCCAAGGCTACTTGAGGCCCAAGCCTCTTAACTGGTGAACTGGGATGGTGGGGGAGAGAGACTCTGAGGTAAAGGTATAGAAGCATTCAGCAAGGCCCTGTATTGTAACTATAGAAACCCTGCTTTGCCATTAATTCTACCATTAATGCAACTTGGAAGCAATTTGTAGGTTAAGCAATGCTTATAAATCCTAGGGTAAGTTTACATATTTCTATTTTTCAAGATAAATGTCACTGCAAAACAGCTGAGTAATCCATTTTGGCTGGTTGTTTACTTGTTCTAATAAAAGTGCTCCTCAACATGCTGAATTATGAGGATTTATTACTTATCTGCAAAGTCACCCTCTCCTTAACCCCCCCTCAAAAAAACAACAACTCTTGAACACTAAGCCAGCCAACCAGGATTACAAATAACAGATTTTTGAATTAATTAATTGTTCAGATTGGATTAATTATCATTAATCTCCGTGAGCAAACACAGCATCTCTGGGGTTTTGTTAAGGCAATACCTACATGTACATTCCTACATCACATCCCATTTTGCAATGTTCCAGCCACACTAACATTTTGTGTAGATTTATTTCTCAGGCTTTAACAGATTTAAAAAAAAAAAAAAGACTGGGTGTGAATCTCCCTCAGAATATCAAGGGAGCTAAGAGCCTGTGTTTCTAACAGCTCTGAAGGATCCATTACTGTTGTTAAGGTCAGTAGTATACTTACTGACGATATTACTCAGCAAGAACATAGCTGTGTTGAATGGGCTGGAGAGTCTCTGAGGAGTCATTACCAAGCAAAATCATCGATGTTATAACTGACCAGGGAACAACTCCTGCTGAATCTCAAGTTCTCTTTGGTGCATGGGGCTGCTGTTGTTTTTTGACATGGTGGAGTGGGGAAGCTCCTGAGAGAAGAGGAGGGCTCTTCTGTTTAGTTTTACAGCAGTGTTCCCCACAGCTGTTTTCTTATCTTTTCAGTGATTCTTCAACAGCTCTCCATTTTATGGATGTTTTTTCTTTCAGTCATACAAAGGGTAAAGAGAGACACATTTGTTAGAGTAACTCTTACCAATCTTATTACTGTTTTTGCACAACAAGCCATTTCACACACAGTGTGGAAGTCCGATGCCTTTAAATTCAGCAGCTGCCTGTAACTAATAGTGGCTGCCAAATTAATATATCCATGGGCTGCATCCACACGGTGAGGCTTTTCCATTTTGCATCCATCGCTACTGCAAATGCAAATGCACTAGTCTGATTCAGTATAAGACAGCTTCATGGGTCAAAGACAGTGAGGAAATATTCCTCCCCCCCTCAGGTTTTGGGGAGGGGCTGTGGCTTAGTGGTAGAGCATCTGCTCAACATGCAGAAGGTCCCAGGTTCAATCCCCAGCATCTCCAGTTAAAGGGACCAGGCAAGTAGGTGGTGTGAAAGACCTCTGCCTGAGACCCTGGAGAGCCGCTGCCGGTCTGAGGAGACAATACTGACTTTGATGGACCAAGAGTCTGATTCAGTATAAGGCAGCTTCATGTGTTCATGTGTCTTTGTGAGGGCTTTTAAAAAGTATAGTGGTAACAGGTAGAAACAATAGACCAAGAACAATACTATTCATCCTTCCAGTAAAAATAGCCTCATCAATAAAAACAGGCCTACCAATAAAACAGTCCCCGAATCCTCTAGGGTCCTGTTTGTTTGTTTTTTGCCTCGTATCTTTTTCTCTCCCACTTGCGAGTGATGTAAATGTGTAATTTAAGACTATACTTAGTACCATTATTTTCTCCTAATTATATTTCCAATGAAAACTCTCTTCAAAGCTCTATTTTTCTTCCATGCTCCTTTCATGCTTTCCCCTTCTGTCCAATGCTCCTCATCATGCAGAAGGGTGCATGGAAATGCCACGTGTTACTATAGTAACATGAGTCTATCTCTGGTACATAAAAGCAACCACTTTTCACTGATGTAGCAGGCTGAAGGGTGTTGTGTGATAATATATAGTGTGGATCCCCCCCATACTCCCATGCCATTTTTCTGTGTTGAACTCCTCACCACAAAAATGCGGGGGATGTACACTATATATTATCATAAAGAATGTTAAAAGGAACATCCAAATCTGGATATACATATTCCTGTTTGTTGGGGGAAGGCTACATAGAGAGCCAAGGCATCGTTAATAGGGTTGCCAACCTCCAGGTACTAGCTGGAGATCTCCTGCTTTTACAACTGATCTCCAGCTGATAGCTTACCTGGAGAAAATGGCTGCTTTGCCAATTGGACTCTATGGCATTGAAGTCCCTCCCCTCCCCAAACCCTGCCTTCCTCAGGCTCTGCCCCAAAAACCTCCCGTCAGTGGTGGAGAGGGACCTGGCAACCCTAATCATTAATCAGGCCACTAGCTGTTGGATGATGGTGATCTCCTTTCTGCTCAACATTTCCAGAGCTTTCTACCTTGGACCCTGATCCTAAGCCAGTTTATGCAATCTGCATCCCAGCTTGCTGTAGCATGCAAATGTGTTGCAGAGTAGGGCTGTTGAAAAAACAATTCGGAAAAATTCGGATCCGGCAAAATTCGGCCAATTTTTATTCAGGAAATGCCAAAGTCCGAACTCCCCTGATTCGGATCAGTGAAATTCAGCATGCAATTCGGATTTCACGAATAAATTCGGCCATTTAAAGCCATTAAAAACACATTTGTGCCTTCTTGCAAGAACCCCCAAGTTTTGTGAAGATTGGGTTAGGGGGTCCCGAGATATGCGGTGTCCCCCCCCATCTACCCATTGGAATGAATGGGAGCAGGCGATCCTTAATGTGCATCTAGAGAGCGGCAAATCCAAGGCAAAACCTTCCGTGCATAAATGGCAAGAGAGAGTCTGTGTGTGTGAGTCTGCTAGAATCGTATTGGATTACTCCTGAGTCCTGACTCCCAGTCCCTGCTCCTGATGGAAGAGAAGAAGACATCCACAGTATGACCCATTTTGGGGCTTTTCTCTATAACTTTTTTCCTGTGTGTGTGCATGTGTGTGTGTGGGGGGGGAGATTCTGTGAGTGTGTGTGTGTGTGTGTGTGTGTGTGTGTGTGTGTGTGTGTGTGTGAGGGGGGAAGCCAAAGGGGGTGGGTTGACCTGTTCTGCTGGGTGGTGGGTTTGATTGCCTCTGTGTGGGAATGTGCTTTCTGCTGTTTTCACCGGTTGCCAACTCTGTCTGGAGTTAACTGTGGAGTTAACTGTGAGTCTCTCTCTTGCTGGCTCCTATTGTTTCCAATGGGCTGTGCAGCCGCTCCTGTTGTTTATAATGGGCTAGCCTGTCATTCATTTTAGTACATCCCATGTGAGTCTCTCTCTGTCTGGCCCGTTCTTCTCCTTCATTTGGAATGCGTCTTCTGGTTCGGGGGGGCTGTTCTGCTGGGGGGGGCTTGATTGCCTCTGTGGAGTGTGATTGTTGCTGTGGAAGATTTGAATCCAGCAGCATGAAATCTATCAATACTGAAGATACGCAGGTCGCACTTATGCAAGTAGCGTTATAAGATGCATTTTGGCTGTGTTGAAATGAAAAGATACGTACGTTACCCATGCTAGTTACGCTGTTTACTTACGCTTTGAGCGGGATGCACTTTCGGCATAGTTACACTGGCTCTTAGAAGCCACGGACTGGTTTCTACTGTGTGTGGGGGGGAAGCCAAAGGGGGGGTGACCTGTCCTGGGGGGGGGCTTGATCTCTTTGCGAGTGTGATTGTTGCTGTTTTCACTGGTTGCCACCTTCGCCTGGAGGTCAGTGTGGGTCAGTGGTGAGTCTCTCTCTGGCTGCCCCAGAAACAATGGGAGGTTTTGCCTTGAATTTGACGCTCTCTAGATGCACATTACGGATGGCCTGCTCCCATTCATTCCAATTTGTGGATGGAGGGGACCGCATATCTCGGGACCCCCTGACCCAATCTTCACAAAAATTGGGGGTTCTTGCAAGAAGGGTCCCCTCAAGCTACACTGAAAGTTTGGGACCTCTACCTCCAAAAATGCCTCCCCCCGGAGCCATGAAAACCACGAATGTGCACCCCCCCCCACAGGGATCTCTCTCTCACACAAACAGACACTCCCAGTCTCTCCTTCTCTCCCCGGGCCGCACAGCGGCCGGGGTCACACACTCATCCATGACTGATTGGCCAGAAGAAGACCCAGCTTGGCCACCGATTGGCCACGGGAGAATCCTGCTTTGGGGCACCGAACTTGTACGAATTT
This sequence comes from Euleptes europaea, assembly GCF_029931775.1. Lineage (NCBI taxonomy): Eukaryota > Metazoa > Chordata > Lepidosauria > Squamata > Sphaerodactylidae > Euleptes > Euleptes europaea. Next base: position 27,236,835 of record NC_079316.1, on the reverse strand, counting down.
ATCTGGCATCTGCCCGAATTCGCCAAATTCGGTTCGTCATTTTCCTGCCTTTTTTGACTTCGGTTCTATCCGAAGTAGAAACCGCCGAATCAGGGAAAATTCGGCTGTTTTTCTTGTTGGATGGAACCGAATCGACAGCCCTAGTTGCAGAGACATGCTGGTGGCAGCAAATAACTCAAGGAAATGAGTAAAACCCACACAGTACAAAGAAAGGTTCAAAAATCTCCAAGGGAATCCAGTTTGCTCTTGGGGAAAATTCTTTCCCAAGCCCAAATATAACAATTAGTCTGAGCTGAAGTCTGAGCATGAGCAAAAGCTCTCCAGCCTTCCTACAGACCACTAAACAAAATACATAACAATTGTCTTTTATGCATGCCTGTTTCACTCGCCGGCACCCCTCCGACGATTTCAGGTCTGTGTTTGGATTATGCATGCCATTTCCAACCGTCAGAGGTCGCCTTGCTCTTCCCCGCATTTCCCTGTGTTTCACCCACGTTTTCAAATTTGAGATAAATCACTCTCTGAAAATGTAGGCAAACTGTGGGGAAACTCAAGGGGAGGCGACCTCTGATGTAGGGTTGCCTGGTCCCTCTTCACAACTGGCGGGAGGTTTTTGGGGTGGAGCCTGAGGAGGGCGGGGTTTGGGGAGGGGAAGGACTTCAATGCCATGGAGTCCAATGGCTAAAGCAGCCACTTTCTCCAGGTGAACTGATCTCTATCAGCAGGAGATCAGTTGTAATAGCAGGAGATCTCCTGCCACCACATGGAGGTTGGTAATCTTACTCTGATGGTTGGAAATGGCATGCATAATCCAAACAAAGACCCAAAGTTGTTGGAAGGGTGATGGTGAGTGATACAGCCATGCATAAAAGACCAGTGTCTCCTCTCATGTGTACCACAGTACTTGCGAAGTCTCCTGTGGCTTGGAGTAGCCTTACCTCCTGTCCCTTCAGACCAGGAAGCTGGCAATAGGGCAGTGCAAGAGATACAGTAAGAACCGAGTCCTTACTCGGTGTCACTGCCAAGAGGACGGGCCCTCTCTCTTGTGGCATCTGTTCTGTTTGGACGCCCTTGGAAAACAAAAATCGCCCTGTTCCCTGGAATAGTGAAAGAGACCAGAGTTTTACGTGAGGAACTGAAACGGCTTTGTAAAATGAAAGAAGTCTTTATGTTGACCCTGTCTAATTTTATGGTGCCCGGGGAATAACACTGACCACTACCACGACACCCACCCCCAGGGCTTTCTATCCATACTATGAAATGTTGCTTCACAGCCTGGCACATTCTGTCAAAGTTCAGTCAGCAGAAGGCCTCAGACCTTGAACAACAACTGGCTTTGGTTTTCTTTTTGAGTTATGGAAGGAGAGAGAGAGGGCAAAAGGATAGCCTCCTGTGCGTGTCTTTCAACCAGTCCCTTAGGTCAACTGAAAATACAGCCTGACAGCTGGGCCGTGTTATTGCATTTCAATTACTTAAAGGGGGCCGCTTGTTTCCCAGTGACACATTTCATGGACTTAACAGCCCATTAAAAATGTGCAAGGAGACATTTGCACCTCACTGGGTGTAAAGGGCGTAGCCACTGCAAACACGCACTCAGCAGACATCAAATAGGCCCACCAAAGCCTGAGCAAATCCCAAAGACGCTGGGAGAGGCAGCACACAGGAGCAGCAGCAGGATCTTCTCAAAAATGTATCCAGGCAACAGTACAGTGAATACAATACAGTGAATATCTGAGAAGGCCAACGACAAAGTAGGAAGCTGGGTGAAGAGCAAATCAGTGACAGGAAATGAACGATGAAGTGAAGTTTAAAGCCGAAATGAAGCAGGAAAAGCCAGTCAAAAGTCTTGACGGTTAACTATATGTGATGGTGGAGTTCTGTGACTGGATCTGCCAATCTGGGATGTGTAGGGTTGTCAACCTCCAGGTGGTGGCTGGAGATCTCCTGCTATTACAACTGATCTCTAGCCTATAGAGATCAGTTCACCTGGATAAAATGGCCGCTTTGACAATTGGGCTCTCTGGCATTGAAATCCCTCCCCAAACCCCGCCCCCCCCAGGTTCCACCCCAAAATCTCCAGGTATTTCCCAACCCGGAGCTGGCAACCCTAGGGATGTGTATCTTTGTGTATATACCCCATATACTGCTTCCCTATACTTGGGGGATATACTTGTGGGGGGCATCTCATTTTCCCACTCCCTCACTATGTCCTCTGTCCCTTTCCTGAAAGCCCCCATATCCTCTCCCTCTTTTCTGCTTCCTTTTATCCTTTCCACCCACCAGCCAACCTACCCATATCTGCCCCCGTTCAGCTTTTCTTCCTTCTCTTTCCTGGCAGCCCCTCCCCAGTAAAACTATGGCTGAGTTGTGTGGTGCCAGATAAGCCAGGCCCAGTTGCTTTGCTGGGAACCTGCGTGGACTTGCTGGGGATATTTCACTTTCTCCTGTATCCACCCCCCCCCACGTTATGTCTTCTTTCCTCCCTCCTGGCAGCCCTCTTCTCCTTATCTTTCTCCACTTCCTTCTTTCCTTTCCAACCAACCTGTTCCCTGAGTGCCAAGAACTCCATGCATCAAGCACACACCCATGGTTTTTCCCAGTGGTTGCCACTTCTACTCTCCCTTTCGTACATGCCATGGCCCCTGACTAGGGTTGCCAATTCTGGGATGGGAAATTTCTGGAAATTTGAGGGGGGAGGTTGGGGAGGACGGAGTTTAGGGAGGCGAGTAGGGTTGCCAGGTCCGTCTATGCAACCGATGGGAGGTTTTTGAGGCAGATCCTGAGGAGGGTGGGGTTTGGGGAGTGGAGGGGCTTCAATGCCATAAAGTCCAATTGCCAAAGTGGCCATTTTCTCCAGGGGAACTGATCTCTATCAGCTGGAGATCAGCTGAAATAGCAGGAGATCTTCAGCTAGTACCTGGTGGTTGGCAACCCTAGAGGTGAGGGATCTTACCAAGGTATAATGCCATACAGTCCACCTAGGGCTGCCAGGTCCCTCTTTGCCACTGGTCGGAGGTTTCTGGGGCAGAGCTTGAGGAGGGTGGGGTTTGGGGAGGGGAGGGACTTCAATGCCATAGAGTCCAATTGCCAAAGCGGCCATTTTCTCCAGGGGAACTGATCTCTATTGGCTGGAGATCAGTTGTAATAGCAGGATATCTCCAGCTAGTACCTGGAGGTTGGCAACCCTAAGTCCATCTCAAAACCAGCCATTTTTTTCAGGGGAACTGGTATCTGTTGTCTAGGCAGCCGCTGTAATTCCAGGAGATCTCCAGGTCCCTCCTGGAGGATGGCAACCCTACCCCTGATCGGATTGGACCCCCCCCCTCTCTCTCTCTCTCTCTCTCTCTCTCTCTGAAACTTTTCTTCATCTGTATTCTGGGAGATCCAGTCATGAATCTCCAAGGTGATGTATAGTTCAGCACTATAGTTAGTGGTAGCTTTCCAAGAATTTGACACACCTGGAAGAGTTATGAGAGAAAAGGACATTATAGAGAATAAGAAGGGGAGGGGGCTGCTGCTTTTTTTCATTAGCTACTTTTGTTTGATTACTATAGAACCTTCTTTTTGACTTAGAGAAGCAATACCGTGATGACTCCTGGCATAGCTAGCTAATATTTTTTGTGGTTTGAAAGCAGCCTCCACATTTAAGCATTCACCAGGGCAGTGGGAAAGGGTGGGAAAAGGAAGGCTGCTCTGCCATGGGAGGATGGAGATATCTTATGGCATCTCCATCCACCCTTTCTTGCAAATCTGTTTCTAACCAGAGCAGCCACTGTGAACAGGGCAAATTGTAAGAGGCTAGACTTAGTGCAATCTGCTGGCACTCAAGGCAGGGGGGAGGCCAGAGGGCCGCCCCCCCCACCAGTTGCTCTAGTGACAAAAGCGAACCTGTGTGGAAGCAAGTGTGAGGGAGCCAGCCTTTAAGCTTCTTTTCTAAACAACTCTGTGGGTGGCTGGGGCTTTTTTTTAATGGAAAGGAAGCTTGACCTTCTTCAGGGAAGGGGGTCGGGGCAAAGGGCGTTGTTTGTCCTCCAAGTGTCAAGCTTATCAGAGAGGCACGTTTTCAAAGACACAAAAGGGGAGACATCTTGGGGCTCTTCTCAAACAAAGACCGGTGGATGTCTGTCTGCTGAAAGACCGAGTTAATAAATCCCTCTGCGTTGGTCCAGATTGCTTTTATTGCAAGCTCAGGAAAACTAAATAGCTTGTGTGGAAGGTTAGATTTGCAGTTGCTTTGTGAGGGGTACACACTCATGAAGAGAATGGACTTTGAGCATTCCACTTTTATGGTGGCATTAAAAAAAACAGATAAAAGCTGAAATCCTAAATAGGAGAAGAGGAAGAAGAAGAAGAAGAGTTGGTTTTTATATGCTGACTTTCCCACTTAAGAAGAATCAAACTGGCTTACAATCACCTTCCCTTCCCTTCCCACAACAAACACCCTGTGAAGTAGGTGGGGCACTCTAAGAGAGCTGTGACTAGCCCAAGGTCACCCAGCCGGTTTCATGTGTAGGAGTGGGGAAACAAATCCAGTTGACCAGATTAGCGTCCGCTGATCATGTGGAGGAGTGGGGAATCGAACCCAGTTCTCCAGATCAGAGTCCACCGCTCCAAATACATTTTCTAGGGAGCAAGTCCCCACAAAAGAACTGTGGACTCGCTTCTACGGTAATAATTGGTGGTCCTAAGCAAGTACAGTAAAACCCAGGGGTGGTGGTTCTTCTACTCAGGGCTACTTTATATGGCAACTTCTTTTCATCATATTTGCTGCTGCTGTAAACAAATAAAGTGTGACTGGGAGACACAAAGCGGATGTGCCGCAGAACAGTGAGGGTGACTGACCCCGCCATTGTGTGTCTACCGCGTGTCCTTGAGTGACTCTCATATGATGGTTGTTTACCTCAGCAAATCCTGGTTGTTTAGTCACTGCACTTAACTGCTGCTTTGGTTCAGGCCTTGGGAACAAAAATACCAACAGGAAATGATGGGTAAAGGATGGGGCTCTCAAGGCCACCATCGATGTGTGTATGTGTCTATGGGCACAAAATTCCACAAATGGCAGTCATTCTGGGCACCCAGAAAACTAGGCGAGGTGCCCCTTCTTTTGAAGGGGGGAGGCTGTGCTTCAGGAAATGTTTACCTGTGGGCCCATAGTGGCTTTCAGCAGTCCTAGAACCCTTGGCTACTTTAAGATGCCTGAGGAGGGCCTTGAAAGAAAACAAGCAATAGCAAAAAAAAATTGTTCATTGGATCTCAATGAACAGTGATGTTCACACAAGCCTCAGGGTTCACACAACTGCAGTGTCTCAGAACTAGGGTTGCTAACCTCTAGGTACTGACACAAACAATTACCTATGCTGAAATAGTTAACTCTGGAAATAAACAGCAGCACGAGGGCTCTAAATTTAAAATACCAAGAACTGTGAAAGAATGTAAACAATGTAATAACAACCAAATCTGTTTGTCCAAGGTAGGTATATTATAAACATACACCAAGTAAGACTCAAAACTCATAAACATATACAAGATATTAACACATTCAAAAATAATACAGGTTGCTTCACCTCAGAGACTAATATAACTGTAGTCTCTAATAATAATGCAGGTTGCTTCACCTCAAATAAATAATGTAACTGTAGTCTCAGCAGAAAACACTTAGGTTGGATCACCCTAGAAAAGTATATATAATATCTATTCAAACAAAAGAGAAGGCAGTGTATTTTGTTAACCAGTCAGGTTTCCATTTTCTTCAAAGCAACAACAAATAAATTCTTTAGCAGCACCCGAGATGATCCTCTCAAGATGGTAGCCCATAAATTCATTCACAGCATCAAGAACAAAAGACGACACCTCCGGATTGGTGAATGTTTCGCTTAAGAACAGCTTCTTCAGTTATGTTCAGGGCAATGCCTCTGTGAACAATATTTAGATTATGTAAAAGCTGTGTGATTTCGCGGAAAATTGTCATAAAATATTAATAAAGAATCAGTCTTACCGATTTAATGATTAACTTCTATCCTATGCGAGTATAACAAAAATTCTGTAGATGGGCATAAAAGCCTCTATAATGAAAAATATATAATGAGTAAGAGATCTAAGCATAGATTAGTCATGAATAGCTAATAATATTAAGGAAGCAGAGAGACAGAGAAACAGGATAACAGCTTACCCGAGTAGAAAGAAAGACGACCCAACGGGTTCTCCTGATTTCAATTGAATACTGAATCTACTGGAAGACTAGTAGTAATTTAAGGAGCAAAGGTAAAGAATCCCAGCTGAATGAAATGATCTGCAGACCTCGCCTCAATGTAGTAAGGGAGCAGAGTAGTAAAGACTTAGAGAAAACAGCCCAGGTCGAATTTGTTGTTGAGACCGGCAGGGGCCAGGGTTTTGAATAAGAATATCATTTTCATCTCCTGCCTGTGCAACACAGTGGAGATGTCTTCCTTCTGATAAGGTTTGGAAGAGTACTTCCATAAGACAAAAAAATAATAAATCATCCTTTGTGTGATCCTTCTTCAGAAAATGCTCCGTTAAAGGAGCGTAAAGTACGCGTGCGCGTATTCGCGTTCTATGTTCAGCAATGCGCACTTTTAATTGTCTAGACGTGGAGCCTATATATAAAAGAGAACAGGGACATTTGACCGCATAAATTACGTTTTGGGATAAACAATTGCTAAATTGTTTGATCTGATAATTAAATCTGAAGGCGGTAGAACTGACTTCCTTAACGGGTAAACAAAACTTGCACATCGCGCATGTGCCACATTTAAAATGGCCATGCGGTTTAGATTTCAATTTCTTAGGAAGACAGTCCGTTTTAACTAAACAATTTTTCAATGAGTGTGTTCTCCTTTGACCTAATAGCGGTATTTCCTGACAACCTGGCACTCTCTGTAATAAGTGCCAATGACGAAGAATTATTTTCCTAATATCTCCTGACAGATGGGTAAACTGTAAAGAGGCATACACTCTAGATGTTGACTCCCGAGGTTCTTTACTAGATAGTAATTCTTTTCGTGTTTTGTCTGCCACCTTCATTATTGCTTGAGAGGTAACTAGATCATCATATCCTCTCGTTTTTAATCTATTAATCAGACGTTCTGCAGCTTGGTGATAATCTCCTTCCAAAGTGGAATTTCTTTTTAATCTTAACAAGTGACTGAAGGGAAGGTTGCGTTTTAAGTGAACGGGATGATGTGACTGGAAATGTAATCCAGCCCCCAAATCCGTAGGCTTGTGAAAAGGCTTGACAGCTGCTGTATTCTGTGCGGTCCTAAAGACCGTCACATCAAGATAAGCAAGGGCAGTGGTACTACAATTGCCTGTGAATTTTAGATGCGGATCCAATGAATTAATCCAAGTAAGTAAGAGCTCAAAATTAGAAACGGAATCTATAATAAGAAACAAATCATCTATATATCTAAAATAAGTGGTGATGTGATGATGAAAAAATTCACTACCGAACAAGTGCTTTTCCTCGAATGGCTGCTTTGGCCATTGGACTCTATGGCATTGAAGCCCCTCCCCGCCCTCCTAAGGTTGTGTCCCAAAAATCTCCAGGTATTTCCCAACCCGGAGCTGGCAACCCTACCCAGAATGTTTGGTGGGCTTATAGCTCAGTTAACAATTATACAAATGGGAATAGAAGTCCAAGAAAAGTCACCCTGCAGCTACATTTGTGAGGTCTTTTTTTGAATGTTGTGGGCTGTAGGATTAGGGTTGCCAACCTCCAGGTAGTAACTAGAGATCTCTTGCTATTACAACTGCTCTCCAGCCGACAGAGATCAGATCCCTTGGAGAAAATGGCCGCTTAGGCAATTGGACTCTATGGCACTGAAGGCCCTCCCCTCCCCAAACCATGCCCTTCTCAGGCTCCACCCCAAAAACCTCCCACCGGTGGCAAAGAGGGACCTGGCAACCCTATGTAGGATCCAGCTAGCCATAAACCTGTAGCCCACAAACACATCTTTTACTGGCTCATCCCCTCCTCTTGGCAAACTGTGGCAGCCATGCAATAAGGGGATTCCAATCAAAGCACTCTATTTTGGCGTTCTAAGGAAAAGACTCTTAATTCTGGTGCCACTCTGATCCTCTTCCAGAAACCAGAAGTGCCTCCCTGTGGCAGACAGTGGACTCAGCTAATCTCAGAGGAGCATGCCTATTGTATTAGGTTCTCTCTCTCTCTCTCTCTCTCTCTCTGGATCTCATAGGATAGCAGAGTGCCTCTTTGTCTCGGCATGTACATTTGTAAAATAAATGAAAGCAAATATTGAAAAATGCCACAAATCTCCAGTGTTCTCCCCTCCAAGGGAAACCCAGCCTAGCTGCCACCAGAAACTTCTCCTGGTTCAGAAAAGTGGCTAGCACGTAACAGCACATTACTTCAGTAATACCAGCAACCTAAAAAGTCGCCTTCTATTGTTGTCTCTGTGTTGCTGATACAAGAATGAGGCTCAGAGACAGTGACCTGTCAAAGCCCACGCATAAGGTCCTGGCTGAACTGCACTGAGTCAGGGTGTGCTGAATTACGGTCTTCCTGGCTCATAGCATGTGTCCTTCTCTGCTTTTCTATGACATTCTCATTTGAATTGCTCACCTGAAAGAAGGCCACCTATTTTCTTCTGTCTAGTGAGGAGGACATTGATTCATAAGGTTGCCATTAGTCGGAAGCGACTTGACGGCACTTAACACACACAGTGAGGAGGATGTCTAAGCAGAGCTTTATTGAGAACATAAACTCCAGTGTTGACCTGGATGCCAAAGAACAGGCATGCTTTTTAACTAATGGCACTGTCACATTGACATTTTTCGGCCTTGGTGAAGCTGTAGCTGCCTTCTGTTGTATTGTGCTTGCAGTGACAAAGCATTGCCATGCGCAGCGTGCGCATGGGAGAGAGCACGAGTTAGCTAGCCAGTGTGACAGGGGAGAGAGAAGAGATAGCGGAAGTTGATGCATCACAAATCACATGGCCTCAGCTGTAGGTTAACCAGGAGGCAGATAAGCCTCTGTATTTTATCTGTGCTGGTAATTATTCAACATTTATTGCTGCATTGGTGAACTTAATTTACAAAATAACAGAAAACAATGTAAAAATACAAAGCACCCCAGTAATAGTGATAAAACAGTCATAAAAAGGGCCGGGAGAAGGACCCACAACTTGGCTAGGTCATACCTATACCTTATAGTTATAATTCACAGGAAACAGCATTGCTTTCCTCTAAAGCTGCTCTAGCTAGGTTCATGAACACATGAAGCTGCCTTATACTGAATCAGACCCTTGGTCCATCAAAATCAGTATTGTCTACTCAGACCGGCAGCGGCTCTGCAGGGTCTCAGGCAGAGAGGTCTTTCACATCACCTACTTGCCTAGTTGCTTTATCTGGAGATTGAACCTGGGACCTTCTGCATGCCTAGCAGATGCTCTACCACTGAGCCACGCCCCCCCACCATCATTCTAGTTCATAGGCTGGTTTTCTCCACTAAGAAGCGCTTCTTCAGAAACAGGCCAGTAATGATTTCAAGGCCACTCTGTGTACTGTTCCTTACACAGGCGAAGTGCAAAACCCCAAACTGGAAGTAACCTTTAGCTAAGGAAAGTTTGGGCAGACAAAATGTGGGAGAAATGGCCTCATGCGAGATCTCTACTATTCTGTCCTATAGTTAACAGAGTGCTGGAAACTTCAGTGCTTGCTTGGGAAGGAAAAATCCATGGAAAATATTCTCTGAAGAACCTTTGTACATTGGGACAGCAATGCGTTAGGTGGGCCGGAACATTTTCTCCACATTTCTCAGTCCCTAAAATAGCCACAGTTATTTGTTTCTGTTTATCTCACTGTCATGAAAAATGATGGGTCTTTAGGTCCTGGGATAGATTTTTCCTTTGGATTGTCAAAGAGGGTAAAGGTGGGAAGGTGAGGGAGAGGCTACACATTTTTGTCATGTTCCAATGCTCTTGACTATCGATATTTTCCGCAAGCCCCCTGAGAGAGAGATAGACCTGGGGGGAAAATCATTAATAATAAATGCATTAGCTTCTCTTGACATATGAGATCACTATTGCCCTAGGCCTGGGCTAGCTAAGAGGCCTTTCACTGGCAGCAAACAACATGGGTGGGGGAGTTTTTGAAGATTACGTTCCATAAACGCAGCGTGCCTCTGTTACAATGCGAACCGAAAACCAGGGGCTGACCTTAAGAGCAATACAAAAATAAACATGGGACATCCACAAATTCAAAGAACTGAATGCTTTGCTGCAAGAGAGACAGGATTTATATACAGTTCAAGATGTAAAATCTGTGGAAATGTTGAAGCCATAGGGGACTTTTCTGTAGGATTTTTTCCAGAGCCCGCCCCCCAATGCTGGGAAAAATGGAAATATATGCAGTGCTTGTTTTTTATCTCTGCTTTTATTTTAACAACATAAAATAGCCATTGTTGTTTTTTAATTAGTCATTTATTATACAATGCCATAGAAACAATATACAGCAAAATACATGTAACAAAAACATGTATAAAATACAGCAAGAACTGGGCCCCATAAAATAGCCGTTATTGGAGCTGCAAATTGCTGTAGCCAATGCTACATTACCACATGCTGCAGGAAAACATACAAGTTGAAAAGAGAAAGCAAAAATGTTGTTGCAACCATACTAAAATGTGTTATTTGAAAAAGAATAGTCTTATACAGTCACAATAAGGCTAGCGGTATGACTGTATATCATGCACAACTGTATAACACTGGGAACACTGAAGGATTCAATAGTGTTTTATCATCACATTTCAGTTATGAACAAAATTAATCACACTTGAGCTGTAAACATATCCTTGAAAATGTGTTGTATATGCCTACACAGTATATACATTCTCCTCAAAACTACACTGTGATGCCATTGGAATGTGCAGAGCTTCTACAACTTTTGGATGTACAGTTACAGTTTCTGTACTCCAAACATAACTCTTGGGCCTTGGAGCAGTATTTCACCTAGGGTTGCCAGGTCCCTCTTCTCCTCCGGGGGAAGGCTTTTGTGTGTAAGTGTCGCCTTGCAAAGGGCCTTTGCCTCTTAGTTTGAGTGGTAAAGTGGCCCTTTACCCCTCAAACTAAGAGGTATAAGGCCCCTCGCGAGGCGGAACTTCTGGTTCTAAACCGGAAGTGACGCGCGCAGTATGCACGTGCGCACGTTTGCCCGCCAACCCTCAGGTGGTCAGCGGGCAAAGGGGTCAATTGCCTGGGGTTTGCCCGCCAGCAGCGGGCACCTGGCAACCCTAATTCACCACAGTTCTAAATTTTCAGCAGGCCAAAGACTAGAGAGCTCACCTTTTCTCCCACTATTGCCTGTTCTGTCCTTCAAGGTCCCTTAACTAGTGGCTCATGCAATGTCTGCAGCAGAAGCAAATGAAGAAGAAAGAGGCAGCTCGTTACCAGTGTAATCTCACCACCGTTTTTAAACAAGCCCTCGACTCACTGGTTTCACACCACTTTGCCAATCCGAGGTGATAATGTGACTTGACACAAAATAAGAGAACTGAACATGGATTCCTATGAACTGATTCCCTCAGCCACAGTTAAAATCACATGTGTGTCAACAGCTATGTCATCAGCTATGCAGCAGCCCAAGGTAAATTGATTTCCTTCTAGATAATGTCAACTCACCCTTACCTGGATAGAACAATCTCGGAAGCTAAGCAGGTTAGTGTTTGGATGGTTAGTGTTTGGATGGGAGACCACCAAGGAATGCCAGGGTTGCAGTGTGGAGGCAGGCAATGGCAAACCATCTCCGAACCCCTCTTGCCCTGAAAACCTTACGGGGTCGCCATACGTCAGCTGTGACTTGATGGCAACATATGTACTCCCTGTTAACACTTCTGAGGATGTGACTGTTCCTGGAAGAAGGAGTAACTGGTGCTTCTTCTGCAATTCCATTAGAATGTTTGGGTTACCAAACAGAACACTATCTCCCCCCCCCCCTTTAATGATCCTTTTCCAGTCCTTTGTATGAACTCTTCCTCAATGCCAGATGCTTTTGGTTGGCAGGAATTAGAGTATTACAGATATTCTGAATCTCATTCTTTTGCCTTTAAGCAAACTCCCATCAAGGACATCCTAGGACTGAAACTTCACAATAGGCTACAAGGTCCTCAATCATACAGTGATCTTTTACTGTTAGGGTGCTTCCATGAGGCTTTCTTGCTCCATCATGGCTTTCAAACAGAAGTGGTCTGTTTCCCGGTGTCCTCACAGCATTGCTGTGCATTTTGTGCCCCTTCCACCTTTCCCCTTGTTTTGATATGATCGTTCCTAAACGTGTTTTGGGGTGACCTTTTGGAAAAGATCACAGCCCAAGCATGTTAGCTCCAGTGTGGCTGGGAAGGTGTGATTTTTTTTTTTTTACAGGTCCCATCTATTTTGGCACCATTTTCCTTGCCCTGTAGCTGCTGTAGCAGTCTCTGACATGATCATGGTATCTTATGAACATGTGCAGAATTAATTCCATATAGAGCTTAAACACATCATACAAATACAGAGGTTTGTGTAATGTATAAATGAAAGTCTGTGTCATGCTGACAGGCAACTCTGTGTCGGGCTGACTGACTACTCTCAAGGTTAGCTCTATCAAAGCTAACTACTAAAGTTACTCTGGCTTTGTCCTTGAAGGGGCAGTGTAAAAGTCACCTTTCTGACTCAGCTGCCAGATGTCAGAATCTTAAATGGCCTTTTCAAGATATCTTAATATACTAAGAGTACATTAATAGCTGAAATTGTGCTTAAAATATAGCCTAAAGACATTATAGTTCTCTAAAGATAAGAGTAACAAGCTTTCTTGCCTTTTGTAATCTGCCCAAGGCTGTCAGTTACTAAAAGATGTTACAAGTGACAAATGTAAACAATAATTGTGTTTCATGAGTTATATAGTTAAACGTTGTGCTACAGATTTCTAAGTAGTCTCATTTAATGCGTATAGTCCTAACGAAGAGGATGGTATAGAAATTAAATATGTAATGTGATCATGTAACTCAGAAATAAGTATTTATACTTTAGGCACAGAGGACTGAAAGAAAAGGAAATCCATATAAGGACATAAGACAGGAAAAGAAACCACTAAGCTCCTGGTATTGGATAAGAAAGGAAAAATAAAAGTACCCTTTTGAGGGCTAAGGAAGAGGGGAAAAGGAACAATCTTCACTCTTAATGGGTCTAGAAATAGTATAAATACCAGCCACAGTCCAGCTTGTATTTTAGAATGCTATGACTGGCAGACTGCAGCTGTCTGATGTAGCACTTCTCCATCTCAAAAGGCTTGAGATGTAAAACATTGAAACTCTGATCCTTGCGTGGACAGAAGTTCTCAGATATCTTGAAATATCAAGATCTGGATATTTCAACATATCTTACTTACAGTCTTCTTGTGAGACTGCTCTATTCCTAGAAGAGGATAGAGACCCTTAGAATTCCTATTCTTTGAATGGGAATCTAAGTGCAGTGATCTTTCCATGTATTGGAACACTGAGAGTCCATCAGATTTATGGATTCTTACAAACTAAGCCTATTTGGCTTACCAATGCTAAGAAGCATCCTGAACACAGGGCTAATAGCTAGACCTCTGGGATTGTGTCAGAACGTCCTCTACTTAACAGAGGGACTTCTGAACCTCCTCAGAGCAAGAGACCAGAGAAGTTCCTGAAGGGAAGGGAGATTCTCTGTACTCTGTGAGATATGCACAATGCACATACACAGATTGGCACAGTCAAAGAGACTGTAAACAGCTTTAAGCTAACACATAGTATTTATATATTCAGCATTGCTGTCTAAAACTAGAAAGACCATGCATAGCATGAACATACACAATGCCTGATCTTAATGATGATCAGTTAAGAATATTAATAGAAGTCTTTAAAGGACTCCAGGTGACACAGATGACACAGCAAGGTATAGTGTGTCTTCTGTACAGAAATGTTATGATGTTTTGAATGATTTAAGTTAGGATGCTTCTAACCAAATCTTTCTCTAAAGAATTAACCATATTTTGACAGGATTTCTGTAACCTTATATTCTGAATGAAGGTGCATTGCACTAAGGATACTTTATGAGTATATTCTGACTAAGATACTCCTTTATGGAGGCATAGAGAATGTGAATGATTACTTGCTACATAAACATGTTTAAGACTAATGATGTCTATCCTTATATGATATTTTAAGGCTTTGCAACCAAAAAGCATATATTGTATAATGTAAATAAATGTGTTTTTTATATACTTCTACTCTTGTCCATTATTATAAATTTATTGGCGTGTTCAAGAGATGTCCTAGAAGCAATAACAAGTTTCTAGGAACCGTTGATTCCGGTCTAGTGGTGTCTCACTGAATAAGATAACTCCATTTCTCAGTAAATGGTACATTCTAAGAGTGCAGGCACTTAACGGCCCGAACCGCGACAGTTGGCGACCGCGGCAGGACAGAGCGAAGGGTTTGAATCCAGACGTGGGTTCGAATTCATTGTGTTTTGCAAGCACACAATTTAAACCATTGGTATTTATTCCTGCAGGATCCTAAAGCACGGCTTAGGAGATTTTGGCTCTATATATTTGCAAAGCTTGTAGAAGTGACTACAATGACAATACCACAGTCAGGACTTGACTGACTTCATAAGGTGAAGGTAAAGGTAACATTACTTTGCAATCTACTGCCCTTTGTATACTGTACATTGAGCCAGGGCACAACTAAACCAATGGGCATTTCTCTAAGTACTTATAGAGAAATGAAGGCTACTATACTGTACTAGCCTTTTCAATAACAGCCTACAAGTGGCTGAGCAAGTAAGCAACTCTATGTGATAACTGTATGATATGCAGTCAGATATATTAAGATACATTAAGATGTATTGATGATTGTACTAAGGTACATAAGGTTTTGAATGTATTGATATGTTGAATTGAAGTACTAAGGTACACATACAATGCTATATGCCAGATTAGAAAATATCTGGAATTTCTGAAACATGTATTTATATAAGAGAATGTAAAACATGATGAATACAAATGAATATTAATGAAATGGAATGTATGTTTCTTTACTTGGTTCTTAACCCACGAGTGTTCAGGTGGTTGAAGGGATGTCTGCTACTCACTTTTCTGTTTCTCATTATGCTATTATGAGATTATTGTACTAAGGACAAACAGTTGTCTGCTGGATAGACAAACTGAAACCTGGGCAGTTATGATCATAAATACAGGAGCGTTTGTCACACCCTAAGTAGTGGGTAAGTGGAGCGAAAAAAGGACAGAATGACATGCAGTATGATTGAACTCCTATTTGTTCCCCAATGTGTAATTACTAAGTAAATATCATGCATTATAAATATGATGGAAAGAAAATATACAATGATTCATTGTAAAAATATTTCGTTTTTATCTCCAAATAGAGTAAAAGGAATCTTGGTGTCTAGGAATTTGGATAAGGTTCAGCTGATGTTACTCAGACCAATGATAATGTTCAGAAACATGAAGATATTTTATATAAGTATATGTTATACTTTTCAGAAAGTACAAGTGTTCTAGATCTTACTTTCCAGCAGATGTGAAAGAAGAATTTGGTGAAATGCCATCACCAGACTGAGGTCATCTGAGAATAATGGACCATATATGTTTGAAGAAAATAATTGAACAATGATCTGAAGAGAATATTTTGAAGAGTTGTGAAAACCACATAGTGGAACATAATATGATGGAACACAGCCCAAAGGGATCATTGTTAAAGAAGTAAGTAAAACTGTATTTACTCCACAGCTATAAACAACAGACAGATGTATAAGGCCTACTGATGTGCCAAAAGAAGTACACAGAGATGTATGAGGCCTACTGTATCTGAACTGTATTGGAATCCATCTGCTACATAAGATGTGCAGCTGAAGAAGAGAATATACAGAGACTAACCTGATGAGTCTCTGATTGAATTGGCAGAAAAAGTCACCCCCCAGACTAAGTGACTAACTCTGATCTGGAACCTACCCCTGCTTGGTGACTCAACAATGGTTATCCATACTAACCATCAGAAGCAGGTATTGATGTCTGAAAAATGATGTGATATATGTTATTCGTGAAAATAAATGTTTATCCATCCAACCCATTTATATACTCAGAAGCAAGTATACCACTAAGCTTGTGAGCAATTGATGTTTTGGGATACCACCCAGTAGGTGTACATCGGATTGCAGCAAGTCAAAACCCCTGCATAGAGGACCTTTTGAAATAAGGACTCTCATGATAGACCTTTATGAGTTTGAGGCAAACTCCTCAGAGACTGTCTAATATGCAAACTTATATGGGCTGGAGGAACTGATGATACTATAAATGTGATGAATCAATATTCATGTCAGAAGAAATATGGAAGAAACAACCATATCAACCATATTCGTCATTCAACAAAGGATTGAAGACAGCCTTGATAAAGGTACAGTGAACTTTTTTATATACTTTGCATCCAAGAAGAAAATGCAAGACTAGCATAAATGCTTTATGATCAGGAAGCAAGAAATACTTATGCTTCAGTATATTACAGTATATTCCAATGCCATTGGAAAAAGAATTAAAGATCAGTGAGTCTGTATTATGGAAGCTCCATATACAAGAGAAGCTGGAAGCTTTAACCTCATTCTATCCTAAGGAGAGGGACTTCAGTTTAGGAAGTCCAAGATATGTAGCTATGTAAACGGGACATTGAGACTCTTTTTTGTGTGTTATTCCTCTTGGAGAAAACTTCGTGAATGGCCCACAAAAGAGTTCATTGCGGATGATTATCCAAGACTAAACAGCACAACAAGAAGAATTGTATTATGATGATCAGAATGAGAAATAATATTTTTTACAAAATGATACAGAAAGAAAGAAACTGTAATCTTATTCTTCCTGAAGATAAACTTAAAGTGGAAGATCATAGAAAACCACAACAAAGTTGTAGGTTTATGCTCCAAAGAAGCTTTGGTGATAAGAAGAAATAGTCAAACAAGACTGTATAGATTTCTATATACTGATGTTCATATGCTGGCTAACATAGCTGAGAAAAGCTCACAGTTCAGCAAAATATGACTACAAGCAAGTAAAGTGCTTCAAAGAAGATATGTATCCAGAGATGGAAATAATATGGTCTCGAGTTTTGAAAGCTGAATACAAAAAGATTACGCCAAGGGTGTAAACAAGAATATTTCCTAGAGTATTTCATGGCACCAGGTAATTGGAGGTAAAAATGATATGTTTCCCACAGGGAATGTATGGCATAATTGATTATATGCCTAATTAAATGTAATAAATATACAATGTAATGTGAGGTATTGCCTATACTTGTATATTAAGAATGTGAAAGCTTCTCACATTTACATTTTACAAACATAAATTGTTCACCCATAATGAGTGCTGCCCACTAAGGGAGACACAAGTTCCTGGTCTCTGCAGTGAGCAGGTCTTAAGATTTATGGGTGTGTGAGTATATTATAAATATACTATTCATGTTTGTTACAATTCAGAATGTATTAGTATTATACAGAATTGAACTATAACTGTAAGGATGTCATGTTTACTTGTGTCATAGAATACAAGATTACATAATGACACAACTGACACACAGTTACAGTGACAGTGACATGTAAGAGTTTGTGTTAAATGATTTTAATGATCTCTTAGAATTAGCTAATTCTGCATTAAAACTCATGTTGAAAGATATGGGCCCACATAGCAGTACACTCTGCTCCAATTTAATTGTGGGTTCTCACAATGAGATGACCAGGAAACATAGTTTCTGGCACTTCTGAAGGGAAGAGCCCAGAACATATATTTGTAGATATTGCAATGTTAAACTTGCAACTCCAATTTGTTTGAGACAAACGTTTGGCCATGCTTTTAAACCAAAAGCCAAAAAGACCAATTCTGGAATGGGTTTAATGCAACCCTACGAAATCATACATAACTTGAGGGCTCATCTCAATCTACATGAGATTAACCTTTTTTAACAACGAACGAACGTTCTATCATTTACAGTACATTTTAAAACGACCACTTTTTTCCTGTGCCGAGGCTTGACTTTGGAAAAAATGAGGAGAGCTGTGTCTGGGCTTAGAGCCAACAGCTCCAGATAAGATATGAGTAAACTCCCTACTCTCTCTCGTTCACTGAATAAGCTTTTGTGAAACCGAGGTTTCCTATGCAGTTATAACCATTGCTAACAGGGATGCATATATGCCACAATTTGTATGTATCAAGCATAGAATGCTTAAACTATATATTGTCAAGGATTTTCATGGTCAAAGTTCTTGTAAATTATATGGGCTATATGACCCTGGTCTTGGTGTTTTCAGAGAAGTAACACTAAAGGACTATATGATTGCAGTTGCACTTATGAGCTTAGTTAAGCTTTAACGCTGGTTTGAAAAGTAAAGCTACTGTTAAATGCTTTGGAATTATAATTAACAGATTGTTTTTAAATATTTTCCTCCACTGAGGTAGGAAGAACTATGGATTTACAGATGCAAATGTTTGAAGACAACTGATTAAAGAAGACATTATATTATGGCATGAAGACTTATGTAAAGGCATCTCCTTCATTGTACTTCATTGTTATTTTGTAATAGCCTACATGTAATGGCTTTGCTGTATAACAGTTTGATTTGTATTGTTATATCCTAGTGATACTGTTTCTCACTGCTACTTAATTTTGGTGATTGATTCTATGGTATTCCATGAGCATGGGGGGGATTCATGAGGCATGCTATGCTCATGGATTCCCATATCATATTCTTAAATGTATAAAATGAAGTAGAATACTGTGTATTCAATACTTGGTTTCAGTACTTCTCTGAAATGTGCAGAGAAGCTTTATACAAAATTAAGTTCTTTTACTGTCTTGGACCCTTTAACTAAGGGTCTCTCTCTCCTTTAAGCCTTGGAGTGAGAACAGATAAGAAGATTTGCTTATGGACTATTTCCTAATGAACAAATGGATAAAAATGGAGGATTCAAAAAAATTGGAATGACAGATCCAAGAAATTTGAAAGACTCTACAACTTAATGAATGTACCTAAGTTGTGTTTTTATATTTCTGTGACATGTTGAATATTTTGCGGGAATAAATGCTGCAAATGTTCATAGGAGAGGGTGTAGCAGTCTCTGACATGATCATGGTATCTTATGAACATGTGCAGAATTAATTCCATATAGAGCTTAAACACATCATACAAATACAGAGGTTTGTGTAATGTATAAATGAAAGTCTGTGTCATGCTGACAGGCAACTCTGTGTCGGGCTGACTGACTACTCTCAAGGTTAGCTCTATCAAAGCTAACTACTAAAGTTACTCTGGCTTTGTCCTTGAAGGGGCAGTGTAAAAGTCACCTTTCTGACTCAGCTGCCAGATGTCAGAATCTTAAATGGCCTTTTCAAGATATCTTAATATACTAAGAGTACATTAATAGCTGAAATTGTGCTTAAAATATAGCCTAAAGACATTATAGTTCTCTAAAGATAAGAGTAACAAGCTTTCTTGCCTTTTGTAATCTGCCCAAGGCTGTCAGTTACTAAAAGATGTTACAAGTGACAAATGTAAACAATAATTGTGTTTCATGAGTTATATAGTTAAACGTTGTGCTACAGATTTCTAAGTAGTCTCATTTAATGCGTATAGTCCTAACGAAGAGGATGGTATAGAAATTAAATATGTAATGTGATCATGTAACTCAGAAATAAGTATTTATACTTTAGGCACAGAGGACTGAAAGAAAAGGAAATCCATATAAGGACATAAGACAGGAAAAGAAACCACTAAGCTCCTGGTATTGGATAAGAAAGGAAAAATAAAAGTACCCTTTTGAGGGCTAAGGAAGAGGGGAAAAGGAACAATCTTCACTCTTAATGGGTCTAGAAATAGTATAAATACCAGCCACAGTCCAGCTTGTATTTTAGAATGCTATGACTGGCAGACTGCAGCTGTCTGATGTAGCACTTCTCCATCTCAAAAGGCTTGAGATGTAAAACATTGAAACTCTGATCCTTGCGTGGACAGAAGTTCTCAGATATCTTGAAATATCAAGATCTGGATATTTCAACATATCTTACTTACAGTCTTCTTGTGAGACTGCTCTATTCCTAGAAGAGGATAGAGACCCTTAGAATTCCTATTCTTTGAATGGGAATCTAAGTGCAGTGATCTTTCCATGTATTGGAACACTGAGAGTCCATCAGATTTATGGATTCTTACAAACTAAGCCTATTTGGCTTACCAATGCTAAGAAGCATCCTGAACACAGGGCTAATAGCTAGACCTCTGGGATTGTGTCAGAACGTCCTCTACTTAACAGAGGGACTTCTGAACCTCCTCAGAGCAAGAGACCAGAGAAGTTCCTGAAGGGAAGGGAGATTCTCTGTACTCTGTGAGATATGCACAATGCACATACACAGATTGGCACAGTCAAAGAGACTGTAAACAGCTTTAAGCTAACACATAGTATTTATATATTCAGCATTGCTGTCTAAAACTAGAAAGACCATGCATAGCATGAACATACACAATGCCTGATCTTAATGATGATCAGTTAAGAATATTAATAGAAGTCTTTAAAGGACTCCAGGTGACACAGATGACACAGCAAGGTATAGTGTGTCTTCTGTACAGAAATGTTATGATGTTTTGAATGATTTAAGTTAGGATGCTTCTAACCAAATCTTTCTCTAAAGAATTAACCATATTTTGACAGGATTTCTGTAACCTTATATTCTGAATGAAGGTGCATTGCACTAAGGATACTTTATGAGTATATTCTGACTAAGATACTCCTTTATGGAGGCATAGAGAATGTGAATGATTACTTGCTACATAAACATGTTTAAGACTAATGATGTCTATCCTTATATGATATTTTAAGGCTTTGCAACCAAAAAGCATATATTGTATAATGTAAATAAATGTGTTTTTTATATACTTCTACTCTTGTCCATTATTATAAATTTATTGGCGTGTTCAAGAGATGTCCTAGAAGCAATAACAAGTTTCTAGGAACCGTTGATTCCGGTCTAGTGGTGTCTCACTGAATAAGATAACTCCATTTCTCAGTAAATGGTACATTCTAAGAGTGCAGGCACTTAACAGCCCGAACCGCGACACTGCCATTCTCTTGTCTCTCTCTGGAGAGCTTTTTTAGGGTTAAAATGAAAACTGCAATTGACAAATTGCTATAGCATTATAATGCTACAGTGATATGTTATAATGCAGCTTTGGCAATTCGACGTCGCTCCCCAAACCCCGCCCTCCTCAGGCTCCGCCCCAAAACCTCCCGCTGGTGGCGAGGAGGGACCTGGCAACCCTACTGAGGTGGTAGAACGGATTGCACCACTTCAGGCTGCATGTGGGGGTATTATGGAGGTTCACATATTTTAGTACTCCCCAGTGTAAAAAAAGAAAGGAAGGAAGCGGAAACACCCTGAAAACAGAAAATCAACCAGTAAACAAAAAGGCTGAATAAAAACATTCTTCCTGGTACATTAGTTTCCTATTTGAATTGAGCTTTTTTAGCTGAAGGAACATTAAAAGCTGGAATTCGTCCCCTGCAGTCGAAAACTGAGCTCTTCATTCGAGCATCTATCCCATTCTTTGGCAAGTGTCAAACCAGGCCTTAGTTTATTGAATGATGCCATGTTTCTGAACAGTGGCATGCCTAGATTGTGGCCTGCTTTGGAAACCCCTTTTTAAACTGGTTCGCCACTCCATTGTTTCCTGGAGCAGCTGTGCACCTGCTGCAAATGTTATTGTTCAGATTCCAAGGTCTGAATGGAAGCTGCCATTGTGTGATGTTTCCAACAAAGGACAGCATGTGTTTGGCAGGGGGAGGCCAAACCTTAAGCAGACACTCCATAAAGTACAATTTCCAGAGAAAGGTCAAAAGTCAACTGAAACAGGCTGATTCTCTGGGTGTGGTGGCCAGTTGCCACTTTTAACTCTCCCTTTTGGACGGCTGATGTTTGTTTTCACACATGATTCTAAAAATAGTTACCCTTCTTCTTTAGGAGATGGCGTTGTAATTGACTGAAGAGAGACTGTGAATGTAATCAAGCTATCCAGCTTTCTTGATTTGCTTTCGGACACAATTCCAGATGACTTTTTTAAAGACCGCTAAATTCCTTGAGCTTAAGGGACTAATCCCTCCCTGTCAAACCAATCGGTAGTTTAAAGGTCAAGGCAAGTTATGGCAACTCTGGGCAAGGTGGGATTCATCTTGCACAGATGA
The DNA here is from genome assembly GCF_029931775.1 of Euleptes europaea. Lineage (NCBI taxonomy): Eukaryota > Metazoa > Chordata > Lepidosauria > Squamata > Sphaerodactylidae > Euleptes > Euleptes europaea. Next base: position 27,214,569 of record NC_079316.1, on the reverse strand, counting down.
GATGGGGGTGAAAATGTAATTGGCAGCTGCTGGATTCTTTCTATCAGATTTTTTATCCCACCCTTTCATCAAGGCGTTTAGGCAGTGTACATAAGGATACCTCACTCCATTTTATCCTCACAGGGACCCCGGGAAGCAAGTTACACTGAGAGATAATGTTTGCCTCAAAGTCATCCCAAGGGTGGTCTTTAGGGTTGCCGACATCCAGTTGGGGCCTGGAGATCTCCTGGAATTACAACTGATCTCCGGACTACAGAGATCAGCTCCCCTGGAGAAAATGGCAACTTTGGAGGGCGGACTATGGCATTATACCCCACTGAGTTCCCTCCCCAAACCCTTCCTTCCCCAAGGTCTATCCACCAAATCTCCAGGAATTTCCCAACCCAGTGGTGTAGTGGTTAAGAGCAGTGGACTCTAATCTGGAGAACCAGGTTTTATTCCCCACTCCTACACATGAAGCAGCTGGTAACCTTGGGCTAGTCAAAGTTCTCTCCGAACTCTCTCAGCCCCACCTACCTCACAAGGTGTCTGTTGAGGGGAGAGGAAGGGAAGGCGATTGTAAGCTGCTTTGAGACCCCTTAAAAGGTACAGAAAGTCGGCATATAAAAAACAACTCTTCTTCTTCTAAGTTGCCTAGCAGTCATGGTGATTCCAGGATGGGACCTCAGAATCCCTGCTTCCCCACTAGAGCCACCCAGTCTCCAAGCAATGTGTAGCCTGAGTCCCCCATGGAGCAGGTGGCCCAAGCCCTGAATGGAGTGGGCAGGACCTAGCTGCTGTAGTGAGCGAGTGGGTAGGCGGGTAGATGCAAGCAGCCACTGTGGGCCATGCCTGCCTGCCCCGCCTTCCCAATCTTGAGGCAGTTGAACCAATTGTGCAGCGTCACCTTGACCTAGGGTTGCCAACCACCAGGAGGTAGCTGGAGATCTCCTGCTATTACAACTGATCTCCAGGCGGCAGAGATCAGTTCACCTGGAGAAAACAGACACTTTGGAAGGTGGACTCTATGGCATTATACCCCATTGAAGTCCCTCCCCTCCTCAAGCCCCACCCTTCTCAGGCTGCACCCCCAAAATCTCCAGGTATTTCACAACCCGGAGCTAGCAACCCTACCTTGACCCACAGCAGCAGGTCCTTGAGCAGCTCCTACTTCTGGAAAGGACAGAGTCCAAGCACATTAGCAAGTGGTCTGGACATGAAGGGGTGCATTTTCAAAGGTTCCACCACCATTGGTGCCATTTCCCTTGCCATGTTTCCCAAACTGGACCCCCTGTTGCTTTTCTGTCTTGCTCGGAAGAAAACAAGTAAGCAGTAGGAAAGGTCTGCCGTTGTTTAGTTGAGTCTTGGGTGATTTGTGAGGGCCAGTTTGAAACATCTGTTTGTTACATGGTATGTGAACCTGGCGCCCCTTCCAGCTGGTAGTTTGTCATACAGTGATCCAGATTTCCACAGGCAAATTCAATATTCATAAGTATTTGGCAAACCATTTGGCTGAATCATTTTGTCAGGCAATGGGGTATTCACAGAACAATTTGCTAGATGCCCGACTGGTTCCTTTTCTCCACTCTGCTTCCTTTACTGAAGAATATACACGACTGATTCCTTTTCTCTGCACTGCTTCCTTTTCTGAAGAATATACCACTGTAAACAGGAGATGAGTGTTTATTTTTTGTTTTGGACAGATTTCCAGAATGATCACTTTTAGCTCCCAACTTTATTACTAGACTTCGGAGGCCTAACTTTCAGCAATACTTGGCAAGTAACCAAGATACTACTCAGTAAGAAATATTATTGCCCTGTGAATCATAAGGAAGTGGCTTTGGTGTTGTTATGATTGATACCCATTATACACCAAAGTACGGAGTAATCAGCTCCTGGATGATGCCGCTCCTAGATTTATTAGGGCTACACAATGTACCTATGATGTTTGGCCCCAAACACTGGGTCTAATTTGAATCTGGATCATGGCGCACAAGGAGAGGAGACTTAAGTCTCTGATCTCTCCAGGATCAGAGGAGCATGCCTATTATCTTAGGTGCTGTGGAACACAGGCAGGATGGTGCTGCTGCAGTCGTCTTTTTTGTGGGCTTTCTAGAGGCACCTGGCTGGCCACTGTGTGAACAGACTCCTGGACTTGATGGGCCTTGGTCTGATCCAGCAGGGCTTTTCTTATGTTCTTATGTTCTTAAGCCTTCCCCTGTGCCATTTTCCTGACATAAACATCAGCCTGGGATTTGCTGTTGGTTCCACTGGGGAACCTAGGTGTACATGAAGCCCCCCAAAGTGTACATCATTAAGCCCTCCCATCAGTGTACATGAAGCCACCCAAAGGAGCAAATAGCACCCCCTGGGGCTATTTCAGGTTGGAAAAATGATGCAGGGGGAGACTAATGCCCCCTCTCCTTGTCTACCACAGTCCTTACCTGAATTGGGACCCTATGTGTCTGGATTGAAATTTGTCACACAGACACGTTGCATCATGTGGGCCCCAAAAGGGGAAAACGTACCAGGGGAAAATGTAATGTATAGTTAGGCCCTCAGTGTGGAATGGTATAGTATAGCTCGATCTCAGAAGGTAAGCTGGGTCTGTACTTGGAAGGAAGACCTCCAAGGAAGACAATGACAAACCACATCTGCTTAATCACTTGCCCTGAAAACCCCACTAGGGGTTGCTATAAGTCAGCTGTGACTTGATGGCACTTTTAGGTCCCTCCTTGACACTGGCGGGTGTTTCGGTGGTAGGGCAATTCGCAAGTGCTCAGTGTGTGTATGCAATAATGTCCCTTTTGGGGTAAACCTGGAAGCCACAGAGTTTTTGGAGGAATGTGCTAGAATACCCCATCAAACCTGGAAGTGACAGGGATGCTCTAGCACATTCCTCCCAAAATTCCATGGTTTCCATAGAGTTTTTTGAGGGATGTACTAGCATGTCCCTGTTGCTTCCGGGTTTACCCCAGAATGGACATTATCATGCTGGGCACCGCTGCACGCACATGTAAATCATCTCCCCCCAACCGCTTGAATACATGAACACATGAAGTTGCCTTATACTGAATCAGACCCTTTGTCCATCAAAGTCAGTATTGTCTACTCAGATCGGCAGCGGCTCTCCAGGGTCTCAGACAGAGGTCTTTCACATCACCTACTTGCCTAGTCCCTTTAACTGGAGATGCCGGGGAATGAACCTAGGACTTTCTGCATGCCAAGCACATGCTCTACCACTGAACCACAGCCCCCCACCCCCAGCCAGCTGAAGGATGGCAAGCAAGCCTGTTAATTGGCAGGCACCTGCCCACCATTAAGAGGAATCTGGCTACCCTAAGCACTTCACACACACACACACAGTAGGCCCTCAGTGTAACCAATGTCATAAGGTTCTTTTGAGACTATTGTAAGAATGGAGGGACTGAATATGGTAATGTATTATAGGAGTGTTATTTTTTTCTATGAAGTAAATAAGAGTCTCTGTAATAAAAAAGATAACCACACTTTGATTTTCAGGCATATGATTAGAACCAGACTGTGGCTGAGTTTATTCCTCCTTGGTTATCTAAATATAAATTGCCAGTGAAGTGTTTTAATTCAGCATCCTTTATGACTGTTCCACTAGACTAGTGTATAGAGTTTCAGCTATTACATAAACACAATCAGATCCATTCTAAGATTCAATATTCTGTAGTGTTTATTTAAAAAAAACTTTGGGTCACTTTACTAACAGCGTATTGTGGCAGCGAACATGTAACAGGGGAGTAAGGTTGTCCAATGGTTCTTACTATGAACACAGATTGGCCCTACATTCATCTGCAAAATGTTGAAGAACATGGAGGTGTGATCTGCACTCCTGGCGCTGGAAATATTGATAATTTAACTCAGCATCTTCAGCTATCAAGCTACAGCGAAATTTCGCTCAACTCTGCATAACTAATCAAAATGCCCAATAACGATATCATGTTTTTACTTCCCCCCATTCCCAGTAATGAAAATTGCAAGGATTGTGATACAGGGTTTACTTCCCTGGAGTCATATGGTAATATGGTAATATTTGTTTTATTTACTATTATGTAAGTGGACCATAGAGGAAGCAAATAGGCTCCTAAAGCAGACAGCGAAGTGGCTAATGGTGCCTCAGATTCCTGAAAAACAATGTTTAAAACCGCTGCAGTCCCTCCAGCATAACTCAGCACTCTAAACTCTCAGCAATCTGTGTGCCTAAATTCAAACTCAAAAGCTTTATTTTCTTCCACCTCTGCTTTTGCCCCCACCCCGATATCTGATACCAATCAGGCAAGAAAATTGCCCACACTGGAAAAGATCCCCCAATCATTACCTGCCATTGAGAAAGTACCAACTGAACACCCCTGAATTTTTGCAAACAATCAGTTTAACAAAAAAAAAAAAGTCATTTGACAGTAAGAGGCAATCTCTCTGCTGGGGTATAGATGCTCTGTGGAACCTCTGGAATTGTTATTGATTAGCCTATTTATTCATAACCTGCTTTTCTACCAAACTGGCTCCCAAAGCAGCTTACAATTCAAGCCTTTGACAATATATAATTCACTGAAACAACTTGCAAAAAACTCTGTCTGACTCTTGGAGCTCTATAGGTTTTCTTGCAGAGGGAAGAGAACCCTTGACTATACTGGAGAGAGTCAACTGATGTACTGGAAACGAAGCTCTAATGTTTAAAATACTGCCACCTCCCCTCTCTTTCCAGGCCTGAAAGATTCAGTTTTATTCCTCTCCTCAACACTCATGCTGACCTGGCTGCTATTGCTGCTGCTACTGTTTTGCTTACTCCTCCACAGATGTTGGCAGCTGGGAGAGGGAGGTGGGGCTTCCTCACAGGCCCAGCTGTTGACTGGTGTCTTGGGATCTCTCCTCTCCCTTTTTGTCCTGACAACAGCAAAGATGTTTGGGAAAGCAATAAAGCGGGGGGGGGGGACTAAAGTCTCCTCCCCAAGGCTCCTGCTGATCCAGCTGCTGTCAATACAGCTGCTGCTCTTTCTACAAGATTGCAGTTCTTCATTGGCTACCCCAAGCCCCGCTGTATCACTCTGTACACTTTCCCTTTTCATTTCCTCTAGCTTTCCCTTCTTTAATTGACAGTTATACTTGTGCTTACGTGAGTCTCGTCATGCTTTAGCTGAGAGGCAGTGTTTGACCCAAAACAACTTTTGCAGGGAAAACAACGTTGCAGTTTTCAAAGAAATGCCTTATGCATGATGCATTGTAGGCTGAAAATATCAGACAGCAAACCCTTCCCTTAAATACACACAGAAACCGGTCATGGTTTGCAGCTCTGCCCAAGTTCTCCCCTGCCAAACTGAAAATAATAGCTGAAAATATCCATATGGTTTATAGCACCCCACCTCAACTATCTCTAATGTGTGTGCCTTTTTCTTTGCAAAGATTTCACATCCTATAAATGTGCATGGACTAGGGTTGTCAGGTCCCTCTTGGCAACTGGCGGGAGGTTTTTGGGGCGGTGCCTGAGGAGGGCGGGGTTTGGGGAGGGGAGGGACTTCAATGCCATAGAGTCCAATTGCCAAAGGTGGCCATTTTCTCCGGGTGAAGTGATCTCTATCGGCTGGAGATCAGTTGTAATAGCAGGAGATTACCAGCTATTATCTGGAGGTTGGCAACCCTAGCATGGACGGAAGAATACTGTGTTATTACACCATATATGTATATTTTTTAAAAGACATTAGCTTTTCTTCTCTGTTTCAGGGGGCTTTTTACTCTTTTGCCTCTTTCTGATCATGATGCCAAGCATAATGTGATCTGAGTGGCTTTTAAAGATCTGAACAATCCAGAAAAAGATGTGGGGGGGAGGAACCCTCTAAAACTATCAAATAAAAATAAGATTGATTTTTGGCTAACATGATTTCAGGCAAATAAAAAAAAACCCAGATAAAAAGGAGTATTCTAATACGTCCTTCCATTCAGCACACGTGTTAAATACTATCGCTCACATGCCAGGCTTAGAATTATGAGGAATCTGCCAAATGCCTAGCCTTACTCAGATGTAGATTCCACCGAATTTAATGAGGCTCAATCCCATGTAAATGTGCATAGAATTACAGCAAAACAGTGCAACCCTTAAAAGAGACACACCTTTCTAAACCTATGACCTTCAATGGACTTGAAAGGGTGGAGCTTTGTTTAAGAGTTACCTGAACAAGCAGTTTAGGATACCAGTGGATCTACTAGTATACTAAATACAATAAGTTGTGCAAACAAATGAAGGTAATTCCCACAACGAGCTTCTGTAAAGCCAAACAAGGAAGTCGTTTTTCCACCCTTTTTCTTTTTTTCTTGGAGCTTGGATGAGCCAGCAAATGTCAACAAACATGTGCTGTCTTGGTAACAAACGCAGGTGGTTATGAGTAGGAAGGAAACACAATCGGACTAGCTGAAACACCTCACTAGGGCAATTCACATAAATCCCCATCCTGGCTTGCACTGTTTGGAAAACAAGGAGTCCATATTTATATCAGAAGTTCTTCTGGAAATAAATAATAATAATAAAAAAACAGATGGTGCAGACTTCGAACCTCATTCACATACAATTTTAGGGTAAGACACCAATAAACACCATTCACTTAGAGCTGGAACTCATTTTTGAAAAATTAGAAATGTGTTAAAATGGTGTTGGAAAGTGTCGTCAGGCAGCAGCCAATCCCGTAGGGTTTTCAAGGCAAGAGAAGAACAGAGGTGGCTTGCCATTCCCTGCCTCTGTGTAACATCCTTGGATTTCCTTGGTGGTCTCCCATCTAAGTGCAATAACCAGGGCCGACCCTGCTTAGCTTCTCACGTCTGATGAGACTGGGGTAGGCTAGGCCATGTAGGTCAGGGTTAAAATAGGTTAAAATTAATTACTTGACCTCCAAATCCCTCGGAATTAACTCTGACCTGAAACTGAACGGGAGTTGGTATTTGCCCTGTGGGGGAAATTTACATGTGCTGATGGGCTTCGTAGGGTTGCCAGGTCCCTCTACACCACCAATGGGAGGTTTTTTGGGGTGGAGCTTGAGAGGGGCGGGGTTTGGGGAGGGGAGGGACTTCAATGCCATAGAGTCCAATTGCCAAAGCGGCCATTTTCTCCAGGTGAACTGATTTCTGTTGGCTGGAGATCAGTTGTAATAGCAGGAGATCTCCAGCCATTACCTGGAGGTTGGCAACCCTATTCATAGAAGAAGAAGAGACTGAAGAAGAAGAAGAACAAGAAGAGTTGGTTTTTATATGCTGACTTTCTCTACCACTTAAGGAAGAATCAAACTGGCTTACCATTTCCTTCCCTTTCTTTCCCCACAACAGACTCTTTGAGGTAGGTGGGGTTGAGAGAGCTCTAAGAGAACTGTGACTAGCCCAAGGCCACCCAGCTGGCTTCATGCATAGGAGTGGGGAAACCAACCTAGTTCACCAGATTAGCCTCTGCCACTCATGTGGAGGAGTGGGGAATCAAACCCGGTTCTCCAGATCAGAGTCCACCGCTCCAAACTGTCACTCTTAACTACTACACCATGCTGGTAAGTTTCCTCAGTGGGGCAAATGGCTACCTGTGGTCATTTCAGGTAGGGGAAAAGGCACAGGGGAGGAAGGCTGAAGGCCTTGGTTGTCCCAGTCCCAGTCCAAAGTGGTCGTGCACACACTATGGAATTAAGAAGAAGGTTGGTTTTTATATGCCAACTTTCTCTATCACTTAAGGAAGAATCAAACCGGCTTACACTCTCCTTCCCTTCCCCTCCACACAACAGACACTCAGTTGTAATAGCAGATCTCCAGCTAGTACCTGGAGGTTGGCAACACTACTCAAGCTCCTTCCTTCTCACACACACACATACTACTCAGCACTAACTCTCACACAAAGTTTATCTCTGAACAAAACAGTCAAATCTGCCCCCTGGAGACACAACTACCATCCAATCATAACACACTTTACTCACCCATCCAGCCCCCCTCTTTCTTACTCTACAGACCTACATTTTAGATCATAGCTACATACAGTTAAAACTCCACAATAAAGCATAGAAATAAAACACACACACAGTATTTACATGGCAAAACACCACAGGGCACAATAATGATCTTCTTGTGTGAGTAAACCTGATCAGTGTTAACAGTGAAACTCATGAGACTAATTCCCGTAATGTAAGTTTTGCATTTTGTAATATGTTGAGAAATGTAATTGTAAACTTTGTGCTGTTTTTCTATGGAAATGCTTAGTAACCAGGATCTGCAGAGCAGAGCTGCTTTAATTGGCAGTTTGGAATAGAATTACCATTAATCCTACAGGCTGTTCAGCCAAGACAGCAGCATGGAGCGCTGAAAGTGAAACAGATGATTAAAAAGAAAGAAAGAAAGCAGAAGTGAATGAGTCTTAATTAATTTTCAATTTCTGAGCTCAGGGAAATGCAAAATGAAAAAGGACACACGTTGGGATTTTAAAATTGGGTTTAAAAAAAAAGAGAGAGATCCTTTGCTGATTAGTCCCAAAGTGATTAAATGTGTTCATCAGTGATCTGGAGGAAGACAAAAATCACTGCTGGCCCTTGCAAATCAGGAGAAATGGTAAACAGTGATGATGAGAACAAACGGAGGCAGCTGGTTTGCTTGTTTGGTTTCTGCCCGTTCCAATGCTGTGTTGCAATGCAACCAAATGCAAAGTCACATAATACAAGCGACTTTTAGGTCAGGCAGCAGAATGAAAGCCAACGTGTTGTGACTGTGGAGACCAGGGTTCAAATCCCAGTGTTGGTCATGGGTAGGGTTCCCAGGTCCCTCTTTGCAACCGGAGGGAGAGTTTGGGGGCGGAGCCTGAAGAGGGCGGGGTTTGGGGAGGGGAGGGACTTCAATGCCATAGAGTTCAATTGCCAAAGCGGCCATTTTTCTCCAGGTGAACTGATCTCTATCGACTGGAGATCAGTTGAATTAGCAGGAGATCTCCTGCTACTACCTGGAGGTTGGCAACCCTAGTCATGGAGGGACATAGTTGTTTTCCCTTAGGGCCTAACTTCATGTTGTTTTTCCCAGTGTCCTCCCTTGATCCGCCACGAGGATTTTCACTCTGTTGAGATTTCCCTACTGGGAACTCCTACACTTTTAATCATTCTGCAAAATATGTAAAACGGAATTGTTCAAGATTTTTTTTTAAAAGGAAACAGAGTTGTGACTTTAATGTCTGTGAAAAACTTGAGTGATTCTCACTGTATGGTTTACTTGCATTACGCAGGATTTTTTGGTTGGTGAATTATTTTCCAATTTTGTAATCCAGATGTATTGCGCTGTGTGATATTGTATTAAACTGTGTTGTTCTTTAATTTTGTAATCCATTGTTTGCCCTGTTATATGTATTGTATTGCAACGGTTTATTAATTGTGTGACCCACCCTAATCTTCAGCAAGAAAGCCTGCAATGAACAAACAAATAAATAAATGCTGTTCCAAAGTATGCAGGGGGGCCTCATTCAGATTGGAATTGTGGTGTGTAAGAAAAAGGGAAATAAGCAGATTAAACTGAATTTTTTAATCAATATCTCTATTACAGCCACCCTTGGACTTGTGGTCAGTATCGGAGGTCAGAGCTTCCTTCTTCTCATGTTTCCCATCCCTGGGAAAGTTTTCAGTTGAGCAGAAAGTTCTTTTTGGCAGAGATGGGGGAGGTCAATTAGGGAAACTCTGGTCTGCAGTGAAATAGTAATGATGTCATTTGGGTTCTTTGTTAAAACTGGGTGGGTGAATGATGTTTATATCTGACTACATGATCAATGTAGAAGCCACCATAAACACACCCTCATTTCCTGGAGCTCCCTTCTCACAGACAGCAAAAATCTATTATCTAGATACTAGAAGAACAGTGGGTTACCTTTGCTTCACTCACCAGATTGTGTTGGTGTGTAGCAGACGTTTGGTAATCAGTAAAAAACACCAGAACTAAGTTTGCTGAAAGGCAGGGAATGTTCATGTTCTTGGGATATAGCCAGTTTGCAAACTGCAATGAGCTAGATTAAATTGCTCAGCCAAAAACCTCTGATGATAATTTGTGAGGCATATGAGCATTACTTTCACCACATCATCAGCATCTGGAATTAAGCAGGAAAAACATAGAAGAGCTACGGGAGTGAAGGCGGCATGGTCTAGTCCAATCTCATCAGATCTCAGAAGCTAAGCAGGGTTGGTACTTGGAAGGGAGACCACCAGGGAAGACTCTGTACAGGAAGGCAATGGCAAACCACCTCTGCTTCTCATTTGCTTTGAAAGCCCCTTGCTGGGGTCTCAATTAAGCCAGCTGTGACTTGAAGGCACTTTACACACACAAAAGAGCGAGGGAACCAGGAGAAATTTTTGTTGAGAAAATTTTGTTAATAAATTCTTCAAAATGGCTTTGTTGAAATTACAAAATGTAACATTGTTTGGAGACTAATCATTCAGTAAATAAGAAAATGTGAACTGAATAATACATTTTTGCTGTGGATTTATTTTTAAGGAAGCAGTGATTATGTTGAATGCTGAATGAATGTGTAATCCCTGTGGGGATTTTTATGAGCAGCCATTTGAAGACATCCCCTAAAGATAACATTACTAGCAATCAATAACCCTTCCTTCAATGGCCTTTTAAAAACTGAACGATTTCCAGCAGTGCTTCAGAAGGAACTAATGGATACCAATAGTCATTCATTTTCACTCATTCATCAGTTTCATGTGGTGTCCATCCAAGGAGTTCATGGTAGTATAAATGAATGGGTTGCCCCTTTTATTTCTTCCAACAACTCCATGATGGAGGTTTGGATTAGAGAGACTGACTGGTCTAAGATCACCCCATGACCTTCATGCCCCAAGCAGGGGATTGAACCTGGATTTCCCCAGTCAATGTTCACCACAGTAATGATTACATAACACTGGCTCCTCAAAGACATTTTTCAGTCTGCTGGTTGTGCAGACTTGCAAAAGACATAGGGTTGCCAGCTCCAGGTTGGAAAATAACTGGATATTTTGGGAGCAGAGCCTGAGGAGGGCGGGGTTTGGAGAGCAGCTATTTTCTCCAGGTGAACTGATCTCTATTGGCTGGAGAGCAGTTGTAATAGCAGGAGAGCTCCAGTTACCACCTGGAGGTTGGCAACCCTAAAGAGACACCATGCAGAACAAAAACACACCTGCATCAAAGTTGAAACCTACAACATACATAGATATGGATACATATATACACATGGATGTAGATAGCAGATTACTCACATATGGTAACTTTGTCTGGTAAATGTTTTTCTGCCACACATTATGTGTAGTAAAGGTTAAGATCAGTACCAAGGAGAAACACTTCCCCATATTTATCATGTATTCATTTACATAGTAATGTTTTGAAGGTTTCTTTTATTTATGGAGGAGAGAAGAAAGAAGTAAGCCACTTTGGTTCCTCACTAGGGAAGCAGGTGGGATATAAAGGAAGTAAATAATACATTATATTGTTAGGTAGGTTTTGCTCTTTAAAAAAAGATGCCTTCCACTCACAATCTCCCTGAAATTAACAACAAAAGTAAAGGAGGGGAAAAAATCCCCAGTTCACACATTAAAATCAAAATGCTCCCCATTCTGAGCGTGTTGCCTGGACATACACATGTTGTATGTATGGGGCTACTAACAAAGCATGGAACCACAGCAGCCATAGATAGGGTTGCCAACCTCCAGGTGGTAGCTGGAGATCTCCCGCTATTACAACTGCTCTCTAGCCAATGGAGATCAGTTCCCCTGGAGAAAATGGCTGCTTTGGCAACTGGACTCTATGGCACTGAAGTCCCACCCTCTCTCCCCAAACTCCGCCCCACTCAGGCTTGGCCCCCAAAATCTCCAGGTATTTCCCAACCCGGAGCTGGCAACCCTAGCCACAGAACATTGCAAAGACATTCTACGTTCCTCAGTATAACACTCAAGCACACATATCCAAAAAGGGAGTGATCTTCTCCACATTTTCCCCAGAGTAAAGCTGCTCACTTACCCTCAGATGCAACAGTAGCATTTTCAGTTGGTAAACAGTAATTACATATTTTAATTTGGGGTGGGGCTTCTTGAGGAATCCCTTTTTGATTTTGTCTGCCGTACAAATTGATTTACTAGTGCGCGGGTGGGGGAGGGGAGAGCTGATTCTGCCATGATGTCTTCTGATCCAGGTCACGAATCTACAACAATTTATCAGAATGGGCATTTCAGTACATTTTGTCTGTTCATTTCCTCTCCTCTCTGCTCAAACGTCCTGTTTGTGAAATGGCTTGCGAGAATTTTGTTTTGTTTGGAAAGCTTGTGAAATCAGGAGGACTGTTTCAGTAGACATTCGCTTCTCTGTGCTTTACTCCTTGTTTCAATCAACCAGACGGAGAGTGTGCACGGCCTGTTCAACGCGAAACACGTAATGTTTCATAGGATCAGATCGGTCTCCCCCTCTCCCTGTTTTTGTACAAACAATGTTCACTCAAACCTAAATTAGCACATTCTGGACCTTGGCTTTCCTAGTATACTTTCTGTTTCTGATTAACAATAACAAAATAGAGTTGTCAAGACCTTTTTTTTCCAATTGTTGTGGTTATTATTGGAATGAAGCCAGTGCTTCTTAGCTGCCTTTGTATTTGTGTATACAAGGAGTGTGTATTATGCACTGGGGCGTGTGTGCTTTGTTGAGTTACCATTGTAATTAATTTGGCAGTTGCTTGGGTAACTATGGTTAGCTGGCAAACAAACAGCCTGAAGTTTTCGTGTGTCAGGTCCTCTGTTGCTTAACTAGATGTATTTCTGCAATATGCAAGACAGACAGTATCTTTTATTTGTTGCTTTCAGTTTCCTTGATAGCAAAATCATGTTCTGTAATATTAGTCTAAAAAATATTCACCCATGTAGGAATATTATCTACGAAAGGATGTTCAGAAGGGATTCAAGGAGCAAGCAGTCTTTAGAGATGTCATCACAGTCAAGATGCAGAAGGAAGGAGGAGTGAGTTAAAGGGGACGCACTGTCCGTTTCTGAAGCACACTTCTGTCTTGTAAACAGGTTACTGAGTGCAGAGTACTGAAAGGAAACTGTTTTGTCTTCCTATATTTTCCAGCAATCTCTTTTTATTACAACTTCACAGCAGCTTTGCACCATTGTGATTCATTAAGAGTAGGGTTGCCAACCTCCAGGTACTAGCTGGAGATCTCCTGCTATTACAGCTGATCTCCAGCCAACAGAGATCAGTTCATCTGGATAAAATGGCTGCCTTGGCAATTGGACTCCATGGCATTGAAGTCCCTCCCCTCTCCTGTAATGCCCAGATATAAGGGCTGGTATAAAATACTATGCACACACATGGAAGCTTTGGGAATGTTGGCATCCACAACTGTGGATGTAAACTGTGGATTGCCACCAGTTTACACTTGCTTGCCTGGTACTGCCTCGTACCAGTAGAGAGCTCTGAATTACCTCAATCCTCAGGAGTGTGGTTTCTGGTTACTAAGGTCACAAGATCAAGCACTCACTTAGTGACGCCTTCGGGCAATATCTATAGGCTATGCTAATTATTGTGGAGTAGACACCTAATGTGTATTGGTGCTTTTGTGTATCAATCTGCTTGTCAGCAGCTATGGGCCTGCCCCGTCCGAATGCATAAATGATAGTGACTTTCCTTTGTTCATTGGTGAGTAACCCTGCATTTTATCTGTGGTTATTTCACCCCAGGTCTGTGTTTCGCTAAATAAAGAACTGTTGCTTTTAACTTAACCTCCTCCTTGTTGTCTATCATTGGACACTATAAGACAACCAGGCATTTCACTCCAAACCCCACCTTTTTCAGGCTCCGCCCCAAAACCTCCCGCCCGTGGCAAAGAGGGCCGTGGCAACCCAATCCCAGCTCCAGTCACCAGATTTAATTATCCTTAGATTTGGCCTTTTTTGCTATTAGTGTATAGATTACCCAGTGTTTACTTCTTGGCTGAAGGATTTATGGGTTATTATTTGCTGATTGAAGTCTATTTGGTTTCTCACATAGAAGTCACTTCCATGTAGTACACAGGATTGCCAGCTCCAACTGGGGAAATTCCTGGAGATTTGGGGGGGGGGGTGTGCTGGGGAGGGTGGAGTTCAGGGAGGGAGTTTAGTGGGATGTAATGTCTGCTCCCTGAAGCTGCCATGAAGAAGTAATCTCTGTCGTTTGCAATTATAACTCTGAAAGAACTCTAATCCAAACCCCACCTGGAGACAGGTAACTTTAGCAACAATTGCCTAAACTGCATGTGCAAAAAAAGGGGGGGATGACTCGTCCTTATCTATGTGTATACAGAGCTAAATAACCCCTGTAGGATTAATGTGACTAAAGCTATAGAAATAAAGAGCCAACTAGTACCAAAAAAAAAAAAAAAAAGCTTGTGATTTATCAGCTGGAGAAAAATCTGTTTTTCCTTCAGATCCTTGGCACCAAACCAACTGCCATAATTTCACAAGAAATCTCTTATTAAAATGTCTCCTTTTTATTAATACAGTAATTAAGAATGATTGCAAATATTTCACTTAGTCATAGAGGAATGAAGGGGTAAGAAAAAATGTCTGTAGTTTATTTTTAAAGGAAGCTTACGTTAATCTGCTGCGGCAGGTTTTTTTAAAAAAACCAGCTTGAATGTTTTGGGAATGTTTTGGGCTTTTTAAATGAGAAAAACAGTTTAGAAATGAACTGGTTACCTGTTTACTGTGATGAGTATGGTATTACAGATACTCATACATCTGCCACTGTGACTATTATTGATTCCTTTATTTTTATTATTCCTTTTATTATTATTATTCCTCCTTTAAAGCTGAACTTGCATATTTCCTTTATTCTCTTTAAGGACCCCACCAATTTCTTTTCCTATATTTTGTATGGGGCAGAAGAGGGTTGCTCATGACTTTATACAAACATAACTACTTCACAGCCCAGTGGATATTGTCTCAATGTCACTCCCATTTTCCACATTATATCAATCTTCTGTTGTGTGCAAATGAACTCACGACTCATGATGAACACTGGATCATGTCTTTGATGAAGAAAAGGCTGGTCCAGCAATCCTAAACAGGCCTACTCAGAATCCTACCCAGGTCTATTCACTAAGGTTTACTCCCAGGAAAGTGTTCTTAGGACTGCACTGTGGAACTTTTTAACTTTAGAAAAACTCCAAAGGGGAAGACTTAATAGAAATGTATAAAATGATTAATGGTGTGGACTCCACATAGGGTTGCCAGCTCTGGGTTGGGAAATACCTGGAAATCTTTGGGGGTGGAGCCTGGATAGGGTGGGATTTAGGGAGGGACCGAAGCACGGCACAATGACATCAAGTCCACTCTCCAAAGCAGCCATTTTCTCCAGCGGACTGATCTCTGTAGTCTGGAGACCAGCTGTAAAAACGGGAGATCTCCAGGCCCCACCTGGAGGTTGGCAATCCTATTCCACAAATACAGAGAAAACATTCTCATTCAAAACTTGTGAATGTAGGGTCATCTAATGAAACTGGTTGCCAGTAGAATTAAGCATTGCAATTTTTTTTTCATGCACTGTTTAATTAACCTGTGGACTTGATTACCAGAACAGGTGGTGACTTTAAAAAAAAAGAATTGGAGGGATTTGTCAATGGCTATTAGCCATGATAGGAGCCCCATGGCGCAGAGTGTTAAGCTGTAGTACTGCAGTCAAAAGCTGTGCTCACGACCTGAGTTCGATCCCAACGGAAGTCGGTTTCAGGTAGCCGGCTCAAGGTTGACTCAGCCTTCAATCCTTCCGAGGTCGGTGAAATGAGTACCCAGCTTGCTGAGGGTAAAGGGAAGATGACTGGGGAAGGCACTGACAAACCACCCTGCAAACAAAGTCTGCCTTGGAAACGTCAGGATGTGACGTCACCCCATAGGTCAGGATTGACCCGGTGCTTGCACAGAGGACCTTTACCTTTACCTTTTTATTAGCCATGAGAGTTGAAAATGGAACCTCCACATTCAAAGGCACGATATCTTTTTTTTAAAACCAGATGCTGGGGATACACAACTGGGGATAGCCGTCACCTTTGTGGGTTGCTCGTGAACTTCGCAGAGACATGCTGGATATAGCATGTTGAACTAAGTGAACTTTCATCTAAGCAGACCGATTATTTTCCCATGTGGGATAATTAACGAGAGACAGATGGAAGAATGCAGAAAGGGGTTCTGGTTCAGTCATATCTTTATGCTCAGTGCTCTAAATACTGCAATCTGTTTATCATCTGCTTCTTGTTATACTCACTAGAACAGCATTCCAAGCCCCGTTGAATATACTTTTTCTCCTCCGCGAGAGAGTGGGTGCAGGCTGGCCATAGAATTTATTCCTCTCCGTTTCTTCTGTAGGCTGCTGGCCTAGCCACGTCAATGTAGCTGCAACTACTGTCAGGGCCCAATCAGATTTCATCATGTTCACCGTGAATAATAAATGCAGGTATTTGTGCTTTCAGCTGCAGCCTCGGCTGAACTCACTGTGGTTATTTGAGCAATCATACGGTATCTTCTTTTCCACCAGACATTAAAGAGGCCTCTGAGTTCCGCTCTCCGGATAAATTACACCTTGCTGTGTCTTGTGCTTCGGTTTACTGTGGACACATTATTTTTTCTGTTGACCTGACCCTCTTCCTACTCCCTCACAAGTGGAGATATTCTTCCTTTTAAAAATATTATTCAAGCCTTCTAATACTTCAGGTTTTTTAAGAAAACAAACAAAAAAAAATCTCAATGGCTTCTGAAGTACCACTCGCTCAGTTCTGAAGACGTGATTTTGGAGGACAGCTGATACATCTTGTTTGCCTTCTTAACTCCTCTTCCTGCCTCAGGCAGGCAGGCAATGTGCCAATTGTTCAGAATCTGAAGCTGCCTTATAGGAACTCAGATCATTGGTTCATCTAGTTCAATATTGTCCACTCTGACTGGCATAAGCTCCCTACGGTCTTTCCTAACACCTCCTACCCCTTTTAACTGAAGACGCACTAGACAGAACTTGGGGCCTTTTACCTGCAAAGCAGATGCCATACCGCTGACCCATGACTTCCATTCTCCTCTCTCTGACAGGGTGTCAAGAAGTATCAGCAACCCAAGAACTATCTGGGTATAGGGTGGATGGAGGAGTTGGAATAGAACATGGGGCAGAAGCTGAGGAATGGGGATAATAAGTAGAGGGTAACTGAAGGTAGGGCTCTCGAGAGCCATCACACATATGGTTGCCAGTTCTGGTTTGGGAAATACCTGAAGATTTTGGGGGTGGAGCCTGAGGACGGTGGGGTTTGGGGAGGGGAGGAACTTCAATGGGGTATAATGCCATAGAGTCCACTTCCAAAGCGACCATTTTCTCCAGATGAACTTATCTTTATTGGCTGGAGATCAGCTGTAATCCCAGGAAATCTCCAGCCACCACCTGGGGGTTTGCAACCCTAATCACACACAACCAGATAAAGATTCCTTCTGCGGTTCTCCTGGCATCCCTCAAACCCCATCCAAAAGTCCAACTGCACCAAGAAACATGACTTGTCTGGCTTCGTGGGCCCCAGAATTTTGTCCTCCTATCTCCCCTCTTTCAGCTGCCTGGGTTGGGAATAAATGCAAAAGCAAGAGATGTGCAGAGAGCCCGCCCTGCCACTTTTTCGTGGTCCTTTAGCTAAGTGTCCATGTATGTATATATGTATGTATGTATGTATGTATAGTCTACATTTCTCCCCAGTGGGGACCCAGTGTAGCTTACTACATTGTCCTCCCCTGCATTTTACGAACACAGCTTCACAGGATTGTTAGGTTAGGTTGAGAGAGAATGACTGGCCCAAGGCCACTCAGCAAGTTTCTGTCCTCCTCTTCTCCATTTTAGGCTGAGAGTACGTCACTGGCCCTAGGTCACCCAGCAAGCTTCCGTGACAGAGTGGGAATTCAAACCTGGATCTCCCATATTCTAGTCCAACACTCTGACCGCTTCACCATACTGGTTCTCCCTCTTCTGTTAGCAACTGCCTCATGATCACCCAGATCACCTAGGTAGCAACTGCCTCATGATCACCCAGTCAACTTCTCAAGAGAGTGGAGATTTCAACTCAGGTCCCTAGTACTAGCAGAGCACTCTAACCAGTACACCCCACTCCCAGTACCAGTAAGAAAAGCAGTAAGGGTTTGAGGAACTGGGTCTGATTTTTGTCATGAAGCAAACAGGGAGGGGGTGATTGCTAATTTTCGATCCTCTCGTGCCTCAAAAGGAAATTCAGAGGCACCCTGAAGTGGGAATGCTGAATAAGAAGCACGTGCTCTTAGCTCCGTGCTTGTTAGAAACAAAAAGACTGGCCACACCTCACAGCGGATGGAATGTACAATGGAAGATTAATGTGCTGAAAGGGGAACAGACAACCACAGGGAGTTTCTTTCCCTGTGTTCCCATTGCATTCATGACTCTGGCCTGGGAGCCACGCTGTTCTGGGAGGCAGGGTGTCCAAGCCCTGGTTTTCCTATTATTACTGAATGCATCATTCACAGGCACACAGGCAGGCTTTGTAAATTCTCCGCTTTGCTAATCTGATCACTCCTCTGTTCTTTCAGTGCATGCCGATCCCAGATGCTTCATCCGGACACCACGCCTGCTTCCAAGATTTATTTGGGTGTGTTTATCCTTTGAGGTTATTTGTTTTTTTTACAAATGCAAGCTTTTCGTCGAGTCAAATGCATCTCTTTTAGTTTGGATTCCTTTGTGTTTATTCCTGGATCTGTCTTTAGGAAATCTGACACCTCCAAGCTATTTCTCCCACAGCTGGATGCAAATTGTAGACCTACCAGGAGCTGAGCTCCTCAAGCCTGTTCAGTTGTAGGGCAGTCATGAGCCTTCTGGTGCCCAAGGAGTGTTATGAGCCTTTTGCCTGGCTCCACCCATCCCTGTTGCGATTGGTCCTTGTCCTTGCCCTTCCTTCTAGAACTTCCTTTACAGGCCAGCAGACTTTCAGACCATACAGGTGATGGTTAGTCCAGGCGTTCTTCAATACTCTAGTGCCTCTTAGGTGGTTAACCCCTGCTGTCTACTGATATGGTCAACCAAACTGCTCCAGCCAGGGTTGCCAACCTCCAGGTCCTAGCTGGAGATCTCCTGCTGTTACAACTGGCCTCCAGCTGATAGAGATCAGTTCACCTAGAGAAAATGGCCGCTTTGGCAATTGGACTCTATGGCATTGAAGTCCCTCCCCTCCCCAAACCCCACCCTCCTCAAGCTCCGTCCCCAAACCTCCCACTGGTGGTGAAGAGGGACCTGGCAACCCTAGCTCCAGCCAACCCCAGGGAAACATGTTTATCTGGACAGACTCAGTGTCAGTACAATAAGGCGGATTATATACTCTGTTCCTTGATATCTCCATGTGTGATCATGCTAGTCCCATGAGTACAGTTGCCAACCTCCAGGTACTAGCTGGAGATCTGCTATTACAACTGACCTCCAGCTGATAGAGATCAGTTCACCTGGAGGAAGTGGCTGCTTTGGTAAATGGACTCTATGGCATTGAAGTCCCTCCCCCAACCCCGCTCTCCTAAGGCTCCGCCCCAAAAATCTCCAGGTATGTCCCAAATAGGAGCTGGCAACCCTACCCATGAGGTGTTCCTTGTCTTGCTGGCCACATTCTGGGGGTTGATCTTGGCCTGTTTCTCTGATCAATACTTTCCCCTTGCCCTTTTGCTGGATTCCTTGGGCCAGCCCTCCTGGAAGGGTAGCTTTGCATGCAGAAACGCCTGTCTCTGGATGCTGCACCAGCTGTGCAAAAATAGGTAGCACATTTCTTCTCCTTTTATGATTCAGCAACATGCAGATCTGTCCATAAAGGGATAGGAATCAAGTATGAGTAATCTATTTATGTTATGTTCATGGCTAATATTTAGGGTTGCCAGCTCCAGGTTGGGTAATACCTGAAGATTTTGGGGGTGGAACTTGGGGAGGGGAGGGTTTGGGGAGGGGAGGGGCTTCAATGGGGTATAATGGCATAGAGTCCACCTTCCAAAGCAGCCATTTTCTCCAGGTGAACTGATCTCTGTCGCCTGTAGAACAGTTGTAATAGGGGGAGATCTCCAGCCACCACCTGGGGGTTGGCGACCCTGCTAATATCATACTTCAACGTTAGAGATTCTGGAAATCAAAGAATGCATTCAGACTAGGGTTGCCAGGTGCCTGTTGGTGGCGGGCAAACCCCTGTAATTCACCCCTCTGCCCACCGACCACCTGAGGGTCGGTGGGCAAACGTGCACACGTGTGTACACACCGTGCGCACGGCACTTCCAGTTTACTACCGGAAGTGCCGCCTCGCAAGGGGCCTTTTCCTCTTAGTTTGAGTGGTACAGGGCTGCTTTAGACTAAGAGGAAAAGGCCCCTCGCGAGGCAGCACTAACCGGAAGTGACTCACACACACACGCGCAATCCCAACCTCAGCCCTATAGCCTCCCGCCAGAGGAGAGGGGGGATCTGGCAGCCCTAATTCAGACAGTAAGGGTTGGGTCCCTTGGAGGATGAACTTGTGGTGCAAGCGCCGCTGTGCTGGCAATTAGGCCCTGTAACTGGTAAGGACACTTCCTTCAAGTAGCAAGTGGCGCATCCTATTTGCTGTATTGCACCATGAGTGGCTGGCATGGGGCAAAACACACGCTGCCGTCATCCTTGAGGGCCAGTGACACACTGTGCTGCCTGGGAAGACCCCTGCAGAAAAACCCAGAGGTAGGCCCAAGCAGCCCAGTCGAAGTATCTTGAACTTGCAGGAACAGGTGAACTTGAAGCATTTCTTTCACTCATCCCTGTGTTACCTGAATTAGATTGTCTCCGCTTTAGTTGGGGTAATTAGCATTGGAAACTGAGCTTTATATACACAGCTGTCCCTTGGAAAACTCTTAATAAAGAGGCAGTTTGTAAAATAAAATGGGGTTTTATTATAAAATAATTTCAAGCACTCAATATAAACACGTACACAATTCACACAAGAGCCAAAGAAAGTAAAAGGGTGGAGGGGTGGGAAATAGAATTAGGTTTGGGGTAAGTCTGGCCTTGGCAGACCAATGGTCTGACTCAGTATAAGGCAGCTTCGTGGGTTCATGCCCAGTTCCCCTTCCTCCATGAAGCCCTGTTCTGGTGGCTTTTTGCCTACAGGGGTCCTTTGAATCCTGGCTGTGCCTTTTGAGAGAAGTCACATAGAGCTTCTGTGGGAAGGGGAAAGGGAGGGAAAGATCAACCACCGTAAGTGCCTTACACCTGTGCAACCACCTGTGATGAAATTTGCACATTCAGAAGAGTGATTACTCTCTCCTAGCCTTTGTGGTGGTGCCACCTATCACAGAAGTGCTTCAAGGTCAGGGAAAAGATTCTGGACTTTAGGAGGCACCTCATCAAATGCCATGAAACCTCCACTGATTCACTGTGGATGAAAGCACAATAGAGATACACTATCTTCCAGAGGAGAACTTCAGTCTTCATCTGGAGTACTGTGCCCAGTTGAGTGTCACGATTTTAGACAAACTGGAATGAGTTCAGAGAAGGGCAATGAAAATGCTTGTGTGTGTGTTTAGGAAACCTTTGAAGAAATGTTGAAGGCACTTACTATCTATCATGTCTCCTCCATAGAAGACAATGGAGAGACATGATAGATATCTGAAGGGCTGTCACATAGAACAGGGCAAAGGCTAGATCTAAAGGGCGAGACTAGATCTAATGGGCTTGAGTTATAGGAGGGTAGATTTCCATTGAGCATTGGGAGAAATGTCCTAATGATAACAGCAATTTGACAATGGAACTACCGACCTAGGGAATGGGTGGGATTTCCCTCATTGGAAGTTTTCAGACAGAGGTTGGAGAGCCATTATTGGGAATGCTCTGGTTTTGGATTTCCTGAATTAAGAGTAGGGCTTGATGAGCGGTAAGACTCTTTCCACCTCTACTAGTGCAGGCCTAAGCAAAATGACAACCTTCTAAGCCCAGTGACCTCAGTGAATTGCATGTAACTCTGCTTCAGATGGTACTGCTGTTACCCTAAGTAGGCAGTCTCCATTTTAAGTTGGGCGAATTAGCTGAGGAGACAGAGTGAGAGCAGGTAACTGGGATTGATAACCAATGGGTACCAAGATAGTCCTGGGCGAAAACTCTTAAATGAGCAGGCGGTTGTACAATTAAAATATAGAATAAATAATTGTAAAATAAGTAATTGTAAAACTATGAATATACTTTAACCAATGAACGTGCACACATAAGCCATACAAGAGCAAACTGAGAGGAAGTTGGATAGGGTTTCAGGGATGGGTGATAGTTACCAATCTTGAAGAGACGTCTAGGGAAAGCAGCGCTGAAGAGGAAAATGACCAGTGTTTCCAGGAGCAAAGGAAGAGCCCAAGTGGGGGTGCATGCACGGATCCAAGACACGCACATACACTATGGTCATTTTTTCACGGAGGTTTGCAGCGGTTTCACTTTTGTTTCGCCACACTGCTAATTTTTGATTTTTCATGACTGCTTCGAATTTGAGGGGAAAAAACCACTTCATCCCCGTGTCAAGTCAAACCTGTTTTGGGCCATTCTTTTCTTCTGCTAGGCGGTTTTTGGCGCAGATCTCCATGAAAAACTCCCTGGAGTCGGATGTATTCTCCCTGCCCATGCAGGCAAATTTCTCCTCCCTCCCCGTGACTTGTCACGCACACGAACGGTGATTGGACAAGGGGAGTTTTATGCTCTGACAAGTATCGCAGGCCGCCATTCCACCTCCGCAGAAGTCTTCTGGCCAAAGATGTGTGCGTTTCCTCTTTATAGGAGTGCTGGGTGCGCATAGCAACTGCAGATCGCGCTCTTTGTTCTTCTGAGAGTGAATACCGTGGCTTTGCTTGCTGGGGTGGGGGGGTCTGTTTAGGAGATCGAGCCCGAGGGACAGCCTCCCTTCAAGGCAGGATGGATCGGCATGCTGCGAAGGGAAGGGAGAGTGTTTGGCCATTTATGCATGGGAGGTTTTGCCTTGGGTTTGCCACTCTTTTGATGTACATTTCCCCATTCAAATTCTCAAAACTCTGCTTTGGGGGCTTATTGTTGAGTTTTGAGAATTCGGATGGGGAAAATGTGCATCCTGAGAGTGGCAAATCCAAGGCAAAACTCCCTCCCATCACCCTTCTGAGGAGGGGCGGCCAGTCTTCTCTGGGTCTCCCTCCTCTTCCCCCCCCCCATGCATCCTGTGCATCCCCAACCTGGTAAAAGAACAGAACAAAGGAACTATGGAAATCTTGGGAAAGTGTGCGGATCGGCATGCTGCAAAGGGAACGGAAGGGAGAGTGTGCATCCAGAGAGCAGCAAATCCAAGGCAACACTCCCCATACATTTGGTTGCATGAATGTGGAGTTGAGCGGTTTGGTCTCCTGAGCGCTCGGCACCAAGGCTCGCCCCCAAGGCTGCCAGCCCTCTTGGATGGAAGTTCCTGGCACTGGACGGCCGGAGCTGTACTGGGGGGGGGCACATCGATGACCGTCTGTCAAAGTCTGGGAAAGGGGGGGAGCATCGCCAAGTATGATGGTGGGGGGAAACGGGGAGCATGTAAATAGAAAAATTATATAAGGAAACCAGAGGGACTGGTGCTTGTTTTTTTGCACTGGGGTAAACCACACAAGGTAATCAGCTGGGTGGAGTTGGAGCGGAGTTGGGGGCGGGCATAAACAATGAGCTTACCAGAAGGGGAGGGCTCCAGCAAAGGGGCAGACCAAACCGTTGTAGAATACTGCCTGCTTTGTTCCCATGAAAAACCAAAACTACTTTGGGATTGACAAGGATGATCCGCGGCCATTAAAACATTTTTTTTTTTTGCTCCACGGCAAGATAGAAGCAAAATCTACCGTGAAAAGTTGGCCTATGAATGGCCCCAGGACCAGTATTTATACCCTAAAACGGCTCCTAAGGCAGTATGAGGTAAGCTGGCAGGAAAGCCAGAGACAAAGAATTGATTGCTTTATTGGGGTCTGAACTAAAAGATAGGAGAGGTTTGATGAGTCGTCAGGACCGAAGAGAATGCCTGGATTGATTTCTTGAATACTGATTGATTAATGGGATGGGTGCAGATAAGTAATGGCCTGCTCAGAGTGCTGATTAAATCACCTTAGGGTGACACAGTGGAGATTAGCTAGCTCTATTGTCCAGCCAGGCACACCTTAGGGCCAGGGGAAAAGTACAGCTGCCAACCTCCTTCCCACCCAAGTTTGACACACAAGATGGATCCCAAAACTCTCTAAGAGGCATCCATTGTGTGGGGAGCCGTGTCTTGCCCTTATCCCAGTCCCCCGCCCCCCCGGGCCTTCAGGGCACCCTTTAGCGGGAGGAGTGGTCTAACTGCTTACACTGTAGGATTCTAGAACTTGAGCATTTCCAAACGTGAAAAAAATGAATTGGCTTCTGTACGCTGTTAAGACCTTTTCATCGGTAATATTCCTCGTTCATTCCTTCCTCATGTAGGAAAAAGTGTGTGCGTACAAGGCCAATAAGAGTTGTTATTTTGATGCGCGTTAAGGAGTCCCATCAGCTGAAGCTGCAAAAGAAATTCTCCCCCCCCCACACACACACACACTTCTCATAGGACAACATATGCCCTTTTCCTATGCTGAGACTGTTGCCGTGCAAGCATAAAATGTCACATGTGAAGCAACTCCAAGAGCACGGCAAAACAAAGGCAATTGCCCTAGCACAAGGTGAGTGTGCTGTGTCTGGTACTGCTTCTACAGTTACTGTTTACTCCTGTTACCCAGAGGACAATTACAGTCACTCCAAAGCCAACACGGGCAGAAAATTGTTTCAGTGTTGCTTGCTGTCGTGATTGAGGTCACACTGGTTGCGCACGGTCTGCTTGTATCTGATTCTGAATGGGATGTTCCAGACAGTGTTCAGTGTAAGTGAAATAGACACCAGCAATCAGCACGCACAGAAAGCAAACAGGCACTGTCCCTGTTAAGTAAACAGGCACCACTGGATTTCAGCACGTTCAGGAACATACAGATGAGCTGGAATGAGTGTCTTTGCATGTATTACAGGCAGGAAGAAGGGAAACGCACAAGAGAGTGGGCTGCACACAGGGGAAGAAATGAGTGGAATCCCGAGGATCTGTTCCACTGACGATACTGCTTTCCTCTGAAGCAAGGAGCCTTTCCCCTTGAGAGTCAGCATGGTATAGTGGTTAAGAGCGGTGGTTTGGAACGGTGAAGTCCGATCTGGAGAACCGGGTTTGATTCCCCACTCCTCCACATGAGCGGCGGAGGCTAATCTGGTGAACTGGATTTGTTTCCCCACTTCTACACACGAAGCCAGCTGGGTGACTTTGGGCAAGTCATGCTTTCTCAGCCTCACCTACCTCACAGGATGTCTGTTGTGGGGAGGGGAAAGGAAGGTGACTGTAAGCCGGTTTGATTCTCCCTTAAGTGGCAGAGAAAGTTGGCATATAAAAACTAACTTCTTCTTGTCTTCTTCTTCAGGCCTTTTGAACCAGGGGGAAGAAGAGTTGGTTTTTTATATGCCAGTTTTATCTACTTTTTAAGGAGAATCAAACTGGCTTACCAACTCCTTCCCTTGTGAGGTAGGTGGGGCTGAGAGAGTTCAGAGAGAACTGTGACTAGCCCAAGGTCACCCCGCTGGCTTCATGTGTAGGAGTGGGGAAACCAACCCAGTCCACCAGATTAGAATCTGCCGCTCATGTGGAGGAGTGAGGAATCAAACCCAGTTCTCCAGATCAGAGTCCACCGCTCCTAACCACTAAACCACGCTTCTTGCACTGGAGGAAATCACCACAGTTCAAAGAACAGATCTACAGGATCCAACCCATGGCTAAGGTTGAATGATGTAGCCACAAGGCTTTGAAACCCTGGCAAGGACTCAGGGTCCATCCTGTATAACTGGCAACCTGCCAGGTCAGCCACATGCCCATCAGAAGCTCCCAGGGGCCTTCAAAAACAAGGGGCTGCCAAGTTCCTATGAACGTATGTGCCATCAAGTCATAACTGACTTATGACAACCCCAGCAACGGCCTTTCAAGGCCAGTGAGAAGCAGAGGTGGTTTGTCATTGCCTTCCTCTGCATGAGGGGAGACCTCAAGCCCGTTCCTTCATTGCTTGTTTTGAGAAATGCAATACCTCAGACTGCTTTACAAAACTGCCACCTACCGGCCCAAACTCAGAATTACATAGAGATTGAAGCAGATCTTTTCACCCAATTCGTGCTCAAGCTGCTCTCCGCACGCAACTCGTGTTATGCTGAAGTTGGGCAGAAGAGCCAAATGTTAAATTGAGATCCCTTTTCCTTCTCTCTTTACCCAGTGTCAATGTTTATCTCAAAAAACATCTATGTTTGACGTCTATATGGTAAGCTTTGTGTCTTAAAAATTGAAAGGCCAATACACCTTCTATTGGATCTGCTTGCAGCGTTCAGCACTCCTTTGGCAAATGGGACCTCACTTTAGTGGAACTGAAAACCAGTATGATGTATTGGCTAGAGCAGGGGTTCCCAAATTGTGCTCCATAAAGCACTTGGTGCTCCGCAAAGCATCTCCTAGTGCTCCATGAAGAGTTTGGAACGAAAAATACTACTGTCATTCAGTTTAGTATATAGGTGCTAGGTGAAAATTAGTGCTCCATGTCGAATTTCTCTCCTAAAAAGTGCTCCATGACTCAAAAAGTTTGGGAACTTCTAGCTGGGCTAGAGGGTTGGCCTAAGATCTGGGAGAACCATGTCCAAAAATCCCCACTCTGCCATGGAATCTGTCAAGAATAAACAAGCATGCTGTATTATTTTGACAGGACAGCTGAAAAGGAGCTGTCAGTAAGAGAATAGATCCACTTAATCTTGCTGATGCAGGTTGTAGTAATGACTTGCCCCAGCAGAGTGGACTGGAGAGAACTGGATGGAACCGGTGGTATGGTGCAATACCTACAGGTGGCCAGGCAACTAACTATGCATGAGATATGTATATAAGGAGCACAGCCTCTAGGGTTTAGTGTTGGGCTGAATATACTACTAAGCCGGAGGCTCTGCTGGAATTTGCAAATAGAGCATACTAACTGCACTGTGAATAAAGGAGCACTTTTGTATAAGCTGCCGTCTGGAGGAGTTTCTTGGGCATCTGATTAATTCCGCTGAACTTGCTGAACTTGCTGGGTGACCTTGGGCCGGAGACACATTCTCAGCCTAATCTGCCTTACAGGATAGTTGTGAGGATAAAATGGAGGAGAAGACAATGTAAGCCGCTCTGGGTCCCTATTGGGGAGAAAGGTGGGGTATAAATGAAATAAATCAATTATTTTGAATAATAGTTAGCAACGCGGCACATTAGGACCGTGAGTTGAGCCAGCAAGTCTTCCTTGCTACTACATACCATCAAAGATGGCTCCATCTCCCCATTCCCAATTCAAGCTATCATCCAAGCCATTCGTCTACCAGGGGATGAAGGGGAGCGGAGGAAGGGGAAGGAAAGGAGTTAATAGGCTACATATTGATTAAATTTACAGTTCAAACTGGACAAAAAGAGCTGATCAATCTACAGGGAGGGGAGGAAAGCCACATACACCAGTAAACAAAGCAAGGGAAGTATCAAATTACTCCTGATCCAGGGGTTTAATTTTTTTCAGTTACCACTGTTACTGCCTTGGACGGGAAAAAGTCAGATTATTTCAAACACTGGAGCATACTACCATTGGTCAAGGCTGAAGTTTCCACACATGAGACCCAGAGCAATTTCTCCTATTCCCCACCTCAACGGGTCTGAATAACGAACATATGGCAGCCCAGCTGGATCAGATGAAAAAGCCAACTAGTCCAGCACTACATCTGCCCTGTCATTTATTACCTGCAACTCTCCATCCTTAGCTTGGAGGTTTCTAGCATTAGAATATAAACACCTGTACCTTCTCTTTGTCCAAGTTCCCTCAGAGTCCACAGGTACTCCTAAAGCCCTTTGGTCTCTTTCAATGGCTGCCGTATCCTGAGGGACTCTCAGGGTGTACCCTATCCTCATCTAGAACATTTATCCCACCATCCCTTAGGGATGAGTTGTCCTGAATCAGATGCTTCCCAGTTCCTGTTGGCTTTACCTGAGGAGTTTGTTTTAAAGCTGCGCTGTGAGCTTCTTGATATTAAGTGCCATCAGTCTGTTTCCATTTTGGTTCATGTGGAGACTGTCTCTTACGTTTAGGGTCTTCTTATCCCAAAATGTTTCTCAGCCTAACAAATTTAAACCTTTCTTGCTGGTGCTATCATTTAACCACACACTGAGATGCCAAACTTCCACCTAGGTACCTGGCGCTATTCATGGAACAAGCAGCATCTCTAAGAATGTTCCCCGAGATGGCTTTAAGAAAATGTACAGTCCAATCTGAAGAGGTAGCCTAGGCGGCAACAATCTGAAAGGAGTTCTGGGCTGCTGAAGCAAACAGGTATTCCACCTGATGGGGGAAGACCACAGCTTAATGGTAGAACATTTGCTTTGCATGCAGCAGGTTCAATCCCCAGCAAACATGTCCATTTAAAAGGATCAGATAGTAGGTGATGTGAAAGACTTCTCTCTGAGACTCTGGGGAGATGCTGTCATTCAGGATAAACAATACTGAATGAATAAGGCTTGGCTTCCTGTCTTGAAAACCTCCAGACTAACAAAGACTACAGTCAACAATAGCCATGCAGATTAGCTTTGGATTACACACATTAACAGATCACTTCAGGATACAATGGTTCCATATTAACATACCACACCCTCATCAGCACATTATCTTGATACTTACAGGACAATGGTTAGCACATTACCTTTGTTACTTTTTGCAGGACAATGATTTAGCTCAAACCCAACCCCTTTCTGACTATATATTACTCTTCCTACACACTTGACACTGAGAGACACTGTCCTTCAGTGTTACTCCTCTGAAGATGCCTGCCACAGCTGCTGGCGAAACGTCAGGAAAGAAAATACCAAGACCACGGTCACACAGCCCGGATAACCTACAAGAACCAATGAACTCTGACCGTGAAAGCCTTCGACAATATTTTTAATACTGATCTTGATAGATCTGGCTCAGTATAAGGCAGGTTCATGTGTCCATGTGTTGGTGATTAAGACAAAGACTGAAGTTCAATCCTGGTTTAAGAACAAACCAGAGCTTGTGATTTGGATGAAACAATGAACCGTGACTTGGATCCCATGGAGGATTTGCATGGATAGCAGAGTAACAGCGCATTCCTGAGATGCGGCGTGGGGGAACGGTGGGGAGGAGGCACAGCTACGCCACCTCCTAAAGCCATTCCCCACATGCTGAAAAACAAAAAAAGCCTTTAAGCGTTTTTTTTTTTTTTTTGTAAAACAGGGCCTTTTCGCCCCATAAAAGCGAGGCTGCGCTGGCATTCACGGGGCAAAAGGGGCGTATAAGCCGAGGCCGGGTTTTTCAGCCCTTTTTTTGGGCTGAAAAACTCGGCTTATACGCGAGTATATATGGTATATCTCTGGAAATATCTGGTGGGTCCAAGATTTATTTCTGAGCTGTGCACAAGGGAAAGAGCAAGGGGAGAGGGACTGTGTAAATCTGAGAATTATAAAGGTTCGTTCCCTAATGACAAATCATCATGTATGAATCCCGTCATTAAGATTCTTACACAGACATAGGAATTCACATAAGCGGCATATTCATATCTGTTCTCCCCACAAATTATGGTGTCAAATGCCAGTCCTCCAGCTAACTGGCAAACTCGCTTTATTGCTCCCCTGAACTTATTAAAGCTAAACCCAAAAGGACATATCAACATGGAACTGGAGATACTGGAACTATCAAGAGAAGTAAATCAGGTTTGACACAGTGACACAAGGCAGGCCTGGGAGTTCAAGGCAACACCCTCAAGGGTGTTCTGGTTGTCCCAGATCCAACAGTCCAAATGTTAACAACAAAACCTATCCCTGCAGAAAGAAGAGGGTGACCCAGAACAATAACTGAAAAGAACATTTCAAGCGATCACCCTGAGCTTCTTGCTTCCCCACCCCAAACACGCAGCATTAGATAAACTTTGAAACTGTCCGTGTAAAAGGAAGCTTGTGTTCTATTAGGCAATGTCCTTTTAAAAATCTTGGCATCCCAGTGACATGGTGGTCCCTCAGCCCAGTGCCCTCCCATGTACCTTTTTAAAAGGTACACCATGTAACCAACGCTAACTGCATCACATTTTGCAGCTAGCAAAGAGCGGTCACACTGATTTTAAACTACATCTTTCCCTGCAGTGCCACAAGGATAATTTGTTTCCTTAACTGGAGCTACACTGAGAAGTAGGGATGGGGGGGGGGGGGGAGAAGGTTTGCAGATATTTCCCTCCACAATAACTCTTCATTCTCTTCCCAGATTTATGAGCCACAGCACATTTCTAGGTGATGGATGCTTCCTTTATGTATTCCTTTCTCTATGATTCATTATGTTACAGCTATCTGCTCTGAAATACCAAGCTGGCTGTGGACATGACTAGATTGTTATGTATCTCTGCAAAATGAGCCATGATTCACAGATAACAAGGTTGGTAGCTACGCCATAAAAGGCAGTGGAGGGAACCAACAATACAGCTTTACCTGTAGTGCCAGCGTGGTGTAGTGGTGAAGAGTGGTGGTTTGGAGCGGTGGAGTCTGATCTGGAGAACCGGGTTTGTTTCCCCACTCCTACACATGAAGCCAGCTGGGTGACCTCAGGCTAGTGACACTCTCTCAGCTCCACCTACCTCACAGAGTGTCTGTTGTGGGGAGGGGAAGGGAAGGTGATTGTAAGCCGGTAGAGAAAGTCGGCATATAAAAACCAACTCTTCTTCTTCTACCTGTGTTGGGTAAGCTTGCATTACCCCTTAAGACCTAGGTTTGCAGGCTGGTGGTGCTCTTCAGTCCAGCATTGGTCTTGGAAACCCAGGAGGCAGCTGTAGCCAAGAGTGCCTTTTACCAATTAAAACTGGTTTGCCAGCTGCACAAAGTGTAGTCTCATGAGTTCTTTGTGGCTTACTTTTCTTAAAGCAGCAGCCATTGCTTCTGATTCCCACCCCCCTCCGGTAAATCTGGGGCTTCCCCTGGCTTGAAGAGCACCCCCCTCCATTCTGTTCCTGGCCCCATTGTGTGGATTTTTTGACTTATACTCTAGGGCCCAATTCAGAATTAGATATAAAAATGATAGACAAAGCTGTTTAAGGAGGCACCTGGTTGGCCACTGTGTGAACAGACTGCTGGCCTTGATGGGCCTTGGTCTGATCCAGCGGGGCTTTTCTTAAGTTCTTAAGAGTGGTTAAGAGTCTAGCTTTATCACTGGATCAGTCGGTTGTTTCTGTGTTGTACATTTGTTTTATGATATTCATTATTTTCAGCTTTGTTGGTTAAGTTGTGTTTTGAACTTGCTCTTTTTGCGAGTGGCATTGAGCCATTAAATTGATAAATATAGGTATTAGGAACCACCATCTCCCCAAGAAAACTACTCCAAGTGTAAGATTGTTTTCCTAGGCACTGTGGCATATGCCCCCTTCCCCACTGTCTGAGGTGTATTGGGTGATCAGACCTTTTCAGCCATTGCACCAAAATGATGGAAACTCCATCTCTACAGAAATTCACTTGACCTTCTCATTAATGGGAGACTATGAGTGACTATAAAGTCAGTGCTCATCCACACAGCATTAGTTTGCAGATTTAGCTACAGCGGATTCCATACTGTCCTTTTGTTTTGCTGCCTTCCTGAGCTAAACAATCTGATTGTAATTGTTCTTTCTTTCTTTCTTTCTTTCTTTCTTTCTTTCTTTCTTTCTTTCTTTCTTTCTTTCTTTCTTTCTTTCTTTCTTTCTTTCTTTCTTTCTTTCTTCTTGTTTTGCAGTGTTGATGTGAATTTGAAGACAGCCAAGGTAGAAGTGTTTTGATACAACAATATAATGATCTAACGAAGACTTTACTAGTAATGGATTATTGAATTGTAGGTTTATGGGGAGTTGGTGTGAACTTACTAACCTATCTTATTAGACCCATGATAAGAGAAACTGGTTTCATTTATTTTGAACTATGTTTTAAAATTACTCCTATCACACTTTGAATCATCACTTTGAATTCAAAACTGGCATCAATTGCCACTGTAATTTGAGTCATTCTCTGTGAAAGTCTGATATATAAACTACAACGTGGATTTTAACATTATTATTTTTTTGCCAGGCAGGGCAGGCCAGAGTATGCCAGGGTAAGACCCTAAACCTAGGTCAAGTTTACAAGGCCCCATAGCATTATAAAAAATGTGTGTATTATTCCAACATTGAAATTTAGTAATATTTTGTGTTTAGAGATTCCTCATAAGCTAAGACCTTACCTGTAGCTTAGCTCAGTTGACACATTCTGGTTTACTGTAAATTGTGTCAGAAGCACCATTTCAGATTTTAAGGGAACAAAGATATTATATTAGAGGGACAAGACATATATTCCACATTAATTTGCATTGATAAAAAGCAAGAGGTTGTGTTGTGGATACTTCTTTTAAAAAATCTTCATTATTACTATAGTGGTGTTATTTTTTTTCAAACCCGTACCTTTTAATGCAAGGGAATGGATGCTTTTGTCATGCATGTTGGAATCTGGATCCAGGGGTGTATTGACAGATGGTTTTCTTTCACCAGGATTAGAAGCTGTTGACCCCCAAACCTCTTGGGATTCAAGGTTAATGAAAACAGAAATACAAAGAGATGGATAGGCAGAAAAGCCCCTGCATGGATAGGTGCATTTAAAAGGGGGGGGGGTTTACTGAGTGACATTCTCAGGGAGGAATGAGCACTGTAAACTCGAGTTCTTATCCTGAGGGCTGTATCCTGAAGCTGGGGCAAAGATCAGCTAGCAAAGGGAAATAAGACCTTCTTGGCATTCCCCCACACCCGGCTGTTACTGTTTGCTTCTATTGTATTTTTTTGAGAAAAGGGTGATATATTAATTCTCCCTAAAGGGTCAGTCTTGTACCATTGTGGGAGTCAGTCATATTGAGTGTCTAGCCTAGAGGCTCTTAGCCACAGGAGGCAATTCCAGGGTGGGGATTCAGAACTTTGGGGGAAATTCTGGATTTTTGGCAGCTCCTTTCCCCAGTTTATAACAGTCCATGGAGGAGCATTGCTTTATCCCGTGCACTTAGGATAAAATCCCAGGTCCTAAATTCTTCCCCTGCTCTTTAAAAAGAAAAAAGAAAAGAAAAAAGCAAGTTTCCAAAAAGAAAACAGAGGGTGCATTGTAATAGATACAAAGTAGGGGTGTGACCATCCCCCCCTTTTCCCATGGTAGTTTTCGGATTTGGGTTTATTGGAACTGATAATTTTCTGAAAAGCCAAAAAAAGCTGAATATTCATACTGATAAAAGGGTTTTTTTTTTGGCTTTGAATTCAAGTCTATGGGGAATGGGGGGGGGCTTAGGGGCTGTTTTCCAAGACTTTTTAAAGTAGAGGCACCAAATTTGCAGCATAGCTGCAGGTGACAGAAGACCCCCCCAGTTTGGGTCAGGGGGTCCAATTCTATCTGTCCCCAAAGGGGGGGGCATCTATCCAAGGGAGTTCTGAATTGTTTCCAGCAGAAGATAGGGGGCACCCCCTTTTTATGCTCTTTTACACATCAGACCTCCTTTTTGTGCTCTTTGGCCAAGCACAGAAAATGTGAACAGGCAAAAATCACCTTCTGTGACTGGCCAAAGAACAGTGTTGTCCCTAACCTGAAATCCTATTGGCCACTCTTTCTTCCCACTCTTTCTTCCCCCACTTCCACTCTCCTCTCTCTATAGGTTGTTGTAATCCACATTAGGACTGCAGCAGCCTAGCAAAAATGCAATGCAAAATTCACTGCAGCCATTGGCCAAATAGGAAAGCTCCAGTTTGTACACTGGGATGGAGGAAGAAAAATGAAAGGCAAGAAATAAGCCTGGTTTTGGAAAATCCTGGTTTTGGCCTCTTCGCCTTTATCATAATTGGACAATTTCCCCGCATTGTGTGGTGGTGAACAGCGGCGGACTCTAATCTGGAGAACTGGGTTTGATTCCCCACTCCTCCACATGCAGCCTGCTGGGTGACCTTGGGCTAGTCACAGTTCTCACAGAACTCTCTCAGCTTCACCTACCTCACAAGATGCCTGTTGTGGTGGGGGGAGGGAGGAAGGGAAGGTGATTGTAAGCCGCTCTGAGACTCCTTTCGGTAGAGAAAAGCGGGGTATAAAAAAACCAACTCTTCTTCTTTGAGTGTTTTGTTGTTGTCAAGCAATGGCCCTGTAATTTTGTTTCCTGTGTTGTTTTGGATTAGATAATCCTTCCGTACATGACTGGTATTGCTAAATCTCCAACTTCTGGAAAGAAGGTACTTTTTGTTTTTGTTTTACTGTGACTATTAGCAGGATGTGTGATCGTGGCTGTGACCTCTTGCACTGACTGTGCAAAGAATATAGACTACTGAGCCAGTGAACTCATTGACTGCTGGTAATGTGTGATTGCAATTGACGTTTTTCATTTCTGGGAATTTACCTTACTATGGGCTGTTAACTGCAAAAAACAGAACAAAGCTGTGAGATCTCTGGCTCAATGTCATGTTACACAAGGGCAAGTCTCTCTCTTTTTTGGTCAATATTAAGCCAGATATGGGGGGGGGGGACACCATCACAGACTTGTTGAAGTGTTAGGCACAGTGTATTTGTAAAACTTAATTTATGGAAATGTACACTGCTTACATCTGCAATGGCTGAAGTACAGTATGGACTGTGACTGTGAAAGTGCATTATTTCTTTTTTTAAAAAAGGTAAACAGTGCAGCAGCTAACAGAGCGACAGAGCATTAAAATCCTTCAGGTTTTCTTAGTCCAAATCCTCTGAATTGTTGGTTGATTAGAAGCCAGCCTGATGGATTTTTCTGCCAATAGGGTAGAGGCTCTGCCTTAGTGAAAGAGCACCTATTTTGCCTAGGGTCAGTCTCTGGGACCTCTACCTAAAAGGACCTAAGGCCACAAGTGTTGGAAAGTCCTTTCAATGTCTGTGACCCTGAAAAGCAGCATTATTTAGCAATACACTATTATATATTCAAGACTGGTGAGCAAGTTTCATATACTAATGAGCAATGGTCCTTCCCTTCCCCAGTGAGGTTGGTTCCTCCACACTACCCACAGCAGAATGACATAACTAACTGTTGCTGGACCAGACCACAGAGGCCCTGGGAAGCTCAGAAATGAGGGTTATTGAGGGAGCTTTAAATGAACTTGTGGCGGTGTGACGGCAACAGGAGAGCCACTGGCTACCTCACAAATAGAGAAACTTTTAGAAAATTCCTCCAAGCATGTGGCTAACCCAACACCAAACAGAACAGTAGCTCTGAGCTTTAGTTCCTGGAAAGCAGGCCTTAATTTGGCCTCCGTTAACACCTTTCTCGGAAGCTAAGCAGGGTCAGTACTTGGAAGGGAGACCTCCAAAGAAGACTCTGCAGAGGAAGGCAGTGGCAAACCACCTCTGCTTCTCACTTGCCTTGAAAGCCCCTTGCTGGGGTCGCCATAAGTCAGCTGTGACTTGATGGCACTTTACACACACACACATACACACACACACAAGCACCTTTCAGCCCTGACTTGGATGGCCCAGGCTAGCCTGATCTCATCAGATCTCAGAAGCTAAACAGGGTCGGCCCTGGTTTATATTTTAATGGGTGTCCTCCAAGGAATATGTACTTTTAGGACTCAGTTCTCAATGAGCATGGTTGCTAGCTGTGTTCCCATAAACAAAGGCATTTACTACTTGGGCTGTACACTTCTGCTGGGCTTGCAGCAGCATGAATTGCCATGAGTGTAGGAGAACGTGGCCATTTTCTGGTTTAGGTCGGTGGTACAGTGAAGCTGACTTTGGACTTTACCGAGGCTCTGTCTTTGGGTGGTTGAGTGCTTTTCTTTACTTCGAATGTGCAGAAGCACTCCTCTGTCTTTACACTATGGTCTACGTCAGGCGCATCAAACATGGGGGCTAGATTCACCCCCTTGAGAGCTTTTATCTGGCCAGCTGAGGCAGCCACCTCCCCCAATCCCAAAGTGTCAATGATCAAAGACTGTTAAATAAAATACTGTAAGAATCCTAGAGTTGGAAGGGACCACCACAGTCATCTAGCCCAACCCCCTGCGCAATGCAGGACATGCATAACTACCTCCCCCCACACCCCCAGTGACCCATACTCCATGCCCAGAAGATGCCCAAGACGCCCTCGCTCTCATCATCTGCTTAAGGTCATAGAATCAGCATTGCTGACAGATGGCCATCTAGCCTCTTCTTAAAAACCTCCAGGGAAGGAGAGCTTACCACCTCCCGAGGAAGCCTGTTTCACTGAGGAACTGTTCTGTTAGAAAATTCTTCCTAATGTCTACACGGAAACTCTTGCAATTTAATTTCAACCCGTTGGTTCTGGTCCGACCTTCTGGGGCAACAGAAAACAACTTGGCACCCTCCTCTATATGACAGCCCTTCAAGTACTTCCATGTATTTTAAGTAAAAATAAAGTAAAAAGATAATATTAATTGGCTTTGCCTGTGTCTTCGATAAAGTTTGTATCTCTAGTACCTGGCATTAAATTTTATGGTACACATGGCCCAGCCCCACCAAGTGACATTTTTGTCGTATCCGGCCCTCGTAACAAATGAGTTTGACCCCCCCTGGTTTATGTGATCCTGTGCATATTCATTCAGTGGTAAGTCCCAACATGTTCAACAAGGCTTAGTTAAAAAGATTACTAACAACCAAGAGATGGCAAGCTTCACAAAAAGATATGGGAAATAAGAGACCAGAGGGGAAAAAAACACACATAGACACCCCTTCCCTGCCTCCACCTGTCTACTCCCCTAGTATGTGGCCTCTCCTGTGTCATGGGGCAGCTGCATGCACCCAATATTCACTCATCTGACAGATGTTTTCCCCATCAATCACAGTCTCACAGGAGTGGCAGAGAAGCATACCCCACCTGCTTGTCCAGTCCTGCCCACTCCCGCTGGCTCCAACCCATTCTCTCCTCTGATCAATCAAAGAACTGTGATTCACCTCTGACCAGAGCACCCCAGCAAAGGAGATGCAAACACCAGGCAGCTGCTGCTAGCCTATGCTAGTTACAGCTTGTGTGTTTGAGTGCCCCTTGCTGCACTGGGGCTCCAAAGTCCAGCAGTGATGGTGTAGATGGTTATGAAGTAGTAAACAGGTTAACAGCCAATGCCTACAAATATCTGTCGTGACACCTTTCATCTCTAGAAAGTCAGGGCTCATAAAACAGTGCAAGTCCAATTATGCAAACCAGAAGGAATTACACCTGGACAGGCCTAAACTGCACTGTATTCTTAGAAATGTTGTTTACAGAGCTTACCTATAAAACCAGTTAACTCCTTAAGTGGCTTCCACATGAGTTAACTGAGGAATGAAAAGCATAACTCCAAGAATCACAAACACATTATCTATTTTTGGAATTAATGCAATGCAAGTTGCATTTGTTTCCATCAACACACCTCACTGCAACCCGTACGATATCGAAAAAGGCCACCATGCAGTGTGGAAGCTTTTAAATTACCCAGACCTTTCCTTCAGGCAGAATTTTCTAAACAAAAGTAGGCGGGGATGTTTCAGTCTGTGCTGTTGTCTTCTGTTTGCATCTTGTACAGGATATACTGCAGACCCGATTACATTAAGGGAGGGTTCGTATCAAGTTGCAGCTTTCCCTTCATCCCAGACCAAGTAATTTTGTAATGTTAATAAATACACAAGTTTATTGCTGCAGGTAAATGCGGCAGACAGAATTCCATACGAGTGTCCTGAGACCACAAATGGCGAGTTATGATAAAACAATGTGGAATTCTCAAGAATATATAACAAGAGTAGGTCTATTAGATTTCTTGTAAACCAATCTTTATAGTGTTCTTTGTGAGGAAGACAGACAGCTGTAGATTAACTTAATAAGATCCTTTGTTTTTGTGAAAATAAACCTACAGGAGTTATGTTGCCTGCCTCCTTGAACTGGCCTATTTTTCATCTCTTTAGAGACTTCCGGCTTTCATAAAGCCATTCTGGAAACTTTCAGAAGGATAAAGCAGCTGTGTGGTTAGATTGCCATCCCTATGCTGTTACACATTAGCTGTCTAGTGATGTTCTTGGACAAAGACTCTTTAATTTCATCATAGGCTCTGCAGGACATTTAAATAAGCTCATCAAGAGAATCAGAGAAAAGATTGGTGGCATCGCAATACCTTCAAGATGTTTTAGTAACATTTAAATCAAGGCTTCCACTCCTCAGCGGATTCAACGCTCAAGCATTCTTTGAAGCTGAATAGGAAGGATATATTACTGGTTTAATTTATTTGTCATGAAAACCCAACATTTTGGCATAAAATAGTTTAATGAGGTATTCAGCAGGGTAGTAAAAACAGTTGTATATTTTATTTTTTTGTAAAAAAAGACTTTTTTTTACACATGCAGACTAAAACCAGTGTAAGAAAGTATCCACCATTATTTTAAACAAATAACTATACTTAAATAGAAGTGTCTGCAATATGTTTTGTATAAAAATAAGGTACGTTTGTACAGAAACAATTCTCCAGTTTTCATACGGATACACAACTCTAACACATACAATTTAACCTGATCAACGTTTTTAAATCAGTCAGATACTGCTAAGGTGTTTGATGTGCAAAAATTCAACAGTTCTTCAAAAAGAAAAACAAACAAACCAATAATGTCCTACACATTGAAGATGTTGGGCTTCAAATCAAATCCTAATTGACTTCAAGTTTCAAACAGTCTCATACGTAGTATAATATGCAAGCACGACTAAGGCAGTTTTGCTTCACAGTCAACGCCTGTGCCGGCTGTGTCCTGAACGGCTGCCACTGTGGTGTTTGCCTTTATGCGACCGCTCAAACGAGCGAGACCGTTCGTGCCTGTCCCTGTGGTGTCCCCGTTCGTGCCGGTGTTTCTTGGCCACATCCGAATGGTCCCTGGATTTACTTTGGGAGCGGGAACGAGACTTTTTCCGCTTGTGCCCGTGTCTGTTTGCACCCTTCAACTCTTCCCTGCTATGCTTCGGTTTCAGGTGGGGAGATCCATGATTATGATGCCTCCGGGGACTGCCGCTGTGGCTCCGCGATCTGCTTCTCGATCGGGAGCTGTAGGTTCCGGACAGGCTCCGCCTATTGTTGTAACTTAAGACACAAAACTACCCATTACAATCTTTACGTGTCATGGCTACTTAAAAAAATTCAAATGAGCTAAAGTGATCTATTCTTGACTTCTATTAAATCAAATCCCCATCACTGAGGCAAACTACCAGTAAATCAGGTCCACTCCTTTCAAATTCAATTGTTTGCCTAAAGGAGAACCCATGCACACTTCTATATGATTCACTTGGGAGCCCCCACTTCTGGAAATAGAGCAGTTACAACTGCCTTGAGTCTTGAAAAGGAGAAATGTGACCGATAAAAAAGATTTACTGTTTTTAGATGTTTTGGATTTCTTTTAAACTGTTTGCAGTTTGTTAGCTTCATCGAACCCACCATTGTACTTATGGAACAAATTCACAAGAACAGATCTTCATGCAATATTTTACATACGATAGGAAGAGTTAAGCAACACTGGCCCAGTGTTAGCTTGGCCACACTGCACATTCCATCTCTAGAGAGTCTTCTATTTATAGCAGCTGTTACACTACTTTTGAACTATACTCTAGTGCTATAGGCTTTCAAGAGATTATAGAATGTACCCATCTTGGGTTATTTCATGGTAATAAAATACTTGGCAACCTTAGTGATTTTAACAGCAAGATCACATTTCACTTGCTTTTCAGATTACAATTCATGAAATCACCTTAAGGCATTCATCATGTTTTATGCTCATGCCACTGATTTTCTTTAGAGTAATATGTAGGAAAATGAGAGTATGATGGTATATTGTCCAAGTAAAGGTTAACAGCTTCACTCACTGTCTCCTTGCAGAATGGGATCTAGATCGTGACTTTGTTCTCGACTTTGATCGACTGGCACTTCGGCTGCTTCTGCTTCTCTTGCTTTCTTTTCTCATACTTGAGGGGAACAGAAAAAATAATAATGTAAGCACCAGATCAGTTACTTGGATATTCAAGAGCAGATAAAAGGCCTAGACTGAACTGCATAAGCAAACATCTGGCTATCTGTAGTGAGATTTCTGCTTACCCATTGTAAGGGCTCTTGGAAACCACTTGTCTATCTTCCGGTTCCTTTTTGATCGTTTTTGCATTGATACACACTGGAGACTTCTCTTCCGCTTTTATTTCTCTTGGAGAACCTAAGAATCAAAACAGTTACATATTCTCATGTGACAAAACCTTTACTGTATTTGCTGATATAATTTACCACAAGCATGTGATGACCAGGCTCTGAGTATCAAATGGCTACACTAAATTAAATCTAAAATAGTACCCTATATTTTCATATGTGTATTTTCTACTGCCAATTTCCACTGCAGATAGCTCCATAATACAGCTGGCATGCAGAAGGTCCCATGTAAAATGCCTGGCACCTGGAGTTAAGGATCAGCTTATAGGTGATGTGAAAGATCTCTGCCTGAGCCCCTGGGGAACTGCTTCAAGACTATGTAGACAGTACTGATTTTGACCAATGGTCTGATTCAGTATAAGGCGGCTTGGTTTATATTTTCATATATGCATTGAACACTTACGGGAAAGAACTGTTCTTTAGGGTTGTGCATATCGGGTTAACTGACCTGAATATAAATCTGAAAAAGGCTTTGCCCAGGTTTATTTGGGGCCAAATATTGAAATAGAGAATAAAGCCTAAGCTGGATAGCCAATCGCCAAGTCAGCCGAATAGATATTTGGCCTTCGGCTTTCCTCTATGGGAATTTTTTAGGAGCTCGATGTGTGTGTGCATTTTTAGAGGTAGTTACCAAATTTTCAGGGTAGCTGCAAGGGACTCTCGTTGCATGAACCCCAAAGTTCGGTGAAGTTTGAAGCAGGGGGTCTGATTTTATGAGCCTCCAAAGGAGTCGCCTCCTTCTC
This sequence comes from Euleptes europaea, assembly GCF_029931775.1. Classification (NCBI taxonomy): domain Eukaryota; kingdom Metazoa; phylum Chordata; class Lepidosauria; order Squamata; family Sphaerodactylidae; genus Euleptes; species Euleptes europaea. The sequence continues at coordinate 27,173,533 of NC_079316.1, read as the reverse complement.
AATAGAAAAGCATTGTAAACTTCAACCTGAAATTAACTGATTTGAGCCCTACTGTTCTCTTAACTTGTAAAAACACTTATTAAGTTAAGCTCAAAATGTTGCCAAACCTGTCATTTTAAATAAAAGTGAAGTTGAAACACTCTTAAGCAGTGTAATACACATAAAACTATTTTCCATATGAAGCACTGTAACATTCCATTCCTATCATATGGCAGCATTAAAGCCATGAAGAAAATGTACGTCGTACCCAATCTTTAGGGCAAAGGTGCTACTAACCCAGTCCAAAACAGGTGACTAATAGTGCTACACATATTTACTCATGCCTAAGTCCCACCATATTCTATAGGGCTTACTCTCAGAGAAGTGTGCCTCAGACTATTCCTGTACCGCTTAATGGACACTGCACCAGACATATGTCCAGTACTACCCAATCCTTATTCTTAGGTCTGATAGCAGGACAGCACAGGAAAGAGGACGTGTAAATTTGTTACGGACAGAATAGTGGGATCTTCAGCATGCTTGCACGCCTCAGACCGGGCTTCCATAATATAACTATTTCAATAAAGGCTACACCCTTTGACCTGGTTGACTTTAAAGAATCTGGAAGGGGTGTAATTCAGTTTAGGGCTGCACTGTCAATACTGAGGGACTCCTGCTCTTTTTTGCCTTGAAATGGAAAATGCAGCAGGCTCATACAAGGGATAAAGAAACAGGCTAAGGCCTAAAAACTCCCAGTCATAAAGTTATCCAAGTTAGTCATGACAGTTAAAAATTAATTCATGTAGGACAATTCCTCCAAGTCAGTGTTGGAACAATACCCAATTGCATAAACTACCCCTTTAAAAAACTCATAGCATATTTGATGCACTAGGTTAACAGAAACATTTATTTATTTTTTAAATCACAAACAAAAAACTTACAGGGCTTAGAAGCAGGTGAAAAACCTCCCAGTGTTGAAAGAGCCGGTGTCCCATCAGGGTTTAATCCTTTTGCTTTAAGTTTAGCTTCCTGTAGTGCCATTTTCCTCTTTTCTACTTCCTTATCAAGCAATTCATAGTTGGGCTACAAGGAAACACAAGTATTTGAAAATCAGATTATGTGACACCACAGAACCATTTCACATTCTCTTCCATACATCTGCATGTATTATTCAGCTAGGCAACTTACCTTCTTTCTCGTGTACAGCTTAAGAGTTGTTAAGCATATCTCCTGAACATCTTCCTCAGTAATGCCAAAAAGCAAGAACCAATGAGGACGATTAGGCAAAGGAATCTAGAAGACAAAATATTGCAAGTTTAATAAATCTGAACATAAATTTCACTTTGGGTTTTTAGAAAGTACAGGTTGGATCCAAACTAAGTAGGCAATTTATGCCACTTCCCCCTTCCAGTCACTTGGGCTCCCCTATACTCCCAGGAGCATTTCATGGAGATCAGCAGGCCACAGTGGGAAGGGGAAGGCAAGAAATTATTTTGAACAGGAATATTAAGTCTGGATCCAACCCAGTATGTCTATGAATTACGTATAAATAGTTACCTGAAGAGCTCTAGCAGCAAGGTAAATACAAGCACACGCTATTGTCTCTGGCTGAAATCGGACAAACACATTGGTTCGAAGGCTGTCATTCATGTAATTCCTGTAAAATATGAGTTTTAATTTATCTCAAGTTCTAAAGTCTACTATGAGAGCAAACAAACCAAGTTGGAGACTCAATCTACTTCATTATTTTTTCTTCATTTCAATAATTTAGACTTCAATGAGCCAAATTATATTCCCCAAATGCCCCAGGACCTCTGCAATGATCACGCTGTCTCATCTCTCTAAAACCCCAACAGCACAAGATGAATTTTACTTTTACATCTCTATTATTATTACAATGGGGTGTGAGTCAATCCAATGGCTTTCAAAGCACAACTATTATCTATGTATCTATAAATATGTTATGAAGTGTCCATCAACTAAGATTTCATTTAACTTACAAAATAATTTGTTTGGGAGGAGAGAGTAGCTCCCCCCCCCCCCACAGTGAACCCTCATAGCAAGTTAAAACATTTAAAAGTTAATGCATCCCTGCAACAATCAGATTCATAAACACCTTCTGTAACACATTTGCAAATGTCTAAATGTATCCCTCATGCTACATTATAAGCAAAACCTACATGGCATAATGCAGACACAGTTTAGCACTTTCCATCTGACTGATTTTAAGAGAATGGTTCAAGGTCATATTTAACTGTCTTACTAAAGACAACAGAGTATGTAACTGCTCAACTTTAAAAACATTATGCCCCAGACATTTTATCAACAATTTACTGACTGCAGGGTTACAGCTGCTAGATGTTGGCACTACTTTGCAAAATGAATGACAATATACCAACCTGAAGTACAGATAACTGCAACATACACATGGTAGAGCCACGAGCTAACAAGCATTCTTTCCCATCCAATATGGTGTTTACTGAAAACTGCAATTATTTTAGAATTTAGTAATAACGTTTCAATTAGAAAAGGATGTGGGTGGAAACCTTCAAACATGCCAATTGACCTACAGTGGATATTTGCTATATAGAAAACTATGCTCAATATACAGACAGTAAATAGATATGTGCGAGCCTTTTGCATGCACCAAAATTCTTTAAAATCCAAAATTTAGATAAAACTGGAAATACAAGGTAATTAAGAATTCAGGCTGGTGAGAACCAGAGTCTATCCAGTTTACGTCAATAGGTCATGCCATAGAGCTACAATAACCAGGAAAACAAATATACATTTCATGACATGTATGTTGAACAGAGGTACTTCTAGAAGCAAATATACAAATCCTTTCGACACCCCGACAGAACTAGAAGATGCTGCCAGATGGACATGGACCACTTCAGTAAATCTCAGATGAGAGCTTGCACTGGATTGGCTGGAGAGAGAGGCAGCCAATCAGGCCATCCTTGGGTCATGAGCTGTGGTGCAGAGAGCAGAGTTCTATGACTTACCATCAGGGGCTACCCTTTAATCAAAGAGTAGAAAAAAGGACAAAGTTAAATTGAGTTCTCCAAGAAAATATTTTATGAGAGCCATGAAAATAGTAAGCAAAAAACAAGCAACAACATTTTTGCAAGGCACTGTTTTAACTTACACTTCATTGTTTGACTTATGAGACATCAAGCTTGTTTTTTTCTGTTACTATTTTCCTGGCTAAGAGAGACATAAGAGAATAACTTACCAGGCTGTCTGGACGAGAGTTTGGTTACGTTCACATTCTAACACTTGCAAATACATAACAATGATCTAAAGAAAAAAGAGAGAACAATCTTCAGTATTAACAACTACAAAGTACTTAAGAAGAAAAAGAGTTGGGTTTTTATATGCCGACTTTCTCAACCACTTAAGGAAGAATCAAACCGGCTTACAATCACCTTCCCTTCCCCACAACAGACACTCTGTGAGGTAGGTGGGGCTGAGAAAGTGTCACTAGCTCAAGGTCACCCAGCTGGCTTCATGTGGAGTGGGGAAACAAATCCAGTTCACCAGATTAGCCTCCGCCGCTCATGTGGAGGAATGGGGAATCAAACCTGGGTCTCCAGATCAGAGTCCACCTCTCCAAACCACCCCTCTTAACCACACCACACTGGCTAAGTAATGTATTCTTTCTTCATCCATCTGGAGCATAAGCCAACGCACAGTCAAAAATTTCTCATCTTTCAACCCATCCTTTCCACTCAGCCCAAAGTCAAATTTTCACACAAAATGTGTAACTTATAATTATGGATGCTACATGGTTCACACTCCCACATTTACATATTTGGGCTTATTTTACCTCAGTTCTTACCAAGACGCACACAGTTCAATACAGTAGAAAAACCAACTTACCTTATGAGGATGCTTGACATGAACACAAAATCCCAATTCCTTCAGCACCCTCCTTTCTGCTTTGATTACTTGATTTTTGGTGTTTATGTAGTTCTGATCAAGTATCAATGGGCTTGGAGTCCTACAGTTTGTAAGAAATAGAGTCAAAACTGTTTTGCATATACTGAAGACTACGCCTTCTCTGTTTTCCCTTCCAACCAACTAATGGCAACAGAAACCAGATTTTAAACTCCTGCAAACAAGTGTAAGCTTTAATCTTGTGCTGTCCAAGTTAAGCTAATTTACTAGCTACAACTATGTTAACTTGTTAAGAGCGAAAACAAGAGGCAGCTGACCTAAAAAGCTGAATCCCAAGAAACTTTAACTGGTCTCTTATGGGAAGATTCCATTCCCAGTAAAGGAACCCAGTGGTGCATTTATCTTCAATGACCAATACTAATTTTTACACCTGTAATTTTTACACCTGTAAAAAAAAAATGCATTATGCACAAGATATTGAATAAAATCAGGCACAGAACCGCCAATTTAAAATAATCCCCCAAGCATATATGAAGGCAGCAAATTCTCAAACAGACCCACCCCCCTTTTAAAAAAGCCAAGAAAACAAAGGTATCATCTCAGGTTCTATTAACGAAAGCTCAAGTAGATATGCCTGCCTTGTCCCATCCATGTAGCACAAACCGAGTAGAAGACCAGACAGTTGTGTAATACTTCCATCTGTTTTGCAAATCAAAACAGCAGCAACTTATACTCTTAGAAATTAAATTTGTTTAATTGATGGGAAACTATAATGCTAAGGAATGGTTTAGTGTGCAAAAAGAAAATGTTTTAGAGGCTGCCAGTAGTCAGCATAACCACCTTCACCAAGATACTAAGATACATGAAGAAAATGCCTTGGCTTTCTCAATAGAAGTTTATTCCTCACCTCTGCTGCTTATCCCATTTGAAGTTCAGAGCCTTACTTAAGAGGACTAAAATTCAGTGGCTCTCAAAAGGACTAAGGTTACCATACTTTCTATACTGGATAGGCTAAATGACACTCTTATTTATGTCCGCCTTTCTCACAGAGACTCTTGGCGGATTACACAGCGTAGGTCAAATTCAATCAGAGCATATTTAGATTCAGCAAATACTTCAGCTCCTGTTCCATAGGAAAATATCTGTTTACAGAGCATTCCTTGTAAAAGCGCATTTAACTGGACTGGGAGAAGAATAACTGAGAACATGACACATTTACAGTGCAATTCTTACCCTAAGCAGTTCTAGAGCCAGTGAAGGCCACAGGCTTAGAAGGGTACAACTACTAAGGATTGCACAACAGCTTTAAGGTAAGGTGACATCTCTCAGCCACCAAGTCTTCACAAAACAACTTGAAAAGGAAGTTCAGTGGAGACAATTACACACTACTGAATTTCAGTGGAGACAATTACACACTACTGAATCAAGGGCAACTTAACCTCAATAAATCACTTGTCCCTTCGAGAATATTACAGGAAAACAGAAAGACTAACCTAAAAAGAACACTCTAATATTAGGCATTAAATAGAAATAATTATACTTGGAGGGATTATAAATATTCTGTGAGATTCTAGACTGAAAACCAATAAAAATTGGTCTTGTGCTCAAGCTACAATACAGCAGTTAGGTTATGAATTCCTGCTGGTATACCAAACTAAGAACACCTACGTCTTAAATGATATTCCAGTTGGTTAACTGAAACTTCACTATGCATTTTCCATAGCAAGGAAAAAGCCATACAGTTCTGAATGTCAAACGTGCCATAATGTTTTATACTTGTGGATACCGACACATTCAACTACTCTTCACTTTCACAAAGTGAAAGTTACCAATAATCTGAAGAGGCATTTATTTTTTTCTGGGGTGTCATTAATGTGTTCCATACATATATAACTGATCAGATTTACTTAGAAATTTATTTTTTAGTTCCTTATTGAAGGCCTCCAACTTTGAGAAAGGAAACATCACACAAGTGACTTATTCCACCTTGCTTATTTTCCAGCAAAATTCAATGGCAAACCACCTCAACGTCTCTTGCATTGAAAACCTTACGGGTCGCCATAAGTTGCCTGTGACTTGATGGCAGTTAAAAAAAATACTTATAGCTGTGGTGTTTTATTAAGAGGATTTTGTCACAAAAAAGCATGGCAGATGCCACCCCTAGAATAGATTAAAAAAACTCCTAGAAAGGTGAACATCAAGAGAAATATCAGCCTTGGCTTATCTAGAATCTTTTCAGATAGCTTAAACACTCTCTTTTTCATTAAAACCATGCCATATTACTGTTCATACTTTTTGCTAGCTTAGTATACTCAAATCTGCTGGTAATTCTGTGTGTAACCAAAGGCTTCTAGATATTATTAAATAGGATTAGCATACAGATGCCTCTCATAACAAGTTCCTGTCAGCACATACATTTACAACAGAGCTAAAAAGGAGCTCTGCTTGCACATTACGCACATGCCACAGAATGAATACTAAAGTTAATTTTAATTGAGCTTTTGTAATATAAACGCATGACTTTCCATTTTAAGGTGCCAAAAATAAGACACAATCCAAAGATCCCTGTTCTGAGGCAACAAAGAATTGCCCAAATCTCCTTTTCCAATGAGTTCAAAATCTGATTAACAGTGAAAAGTCATGCAAACTAGAGTCTACCAATAACTAAGTTGATGATAGATATGCAACACTCTAATCGTATAAATGTCTACTTAGAAGCCAGTCTTTAAGTGCTCGCTGGGATGCATTGACTTGGGAGTAAATCTCACCCTCAGTGGGCCTTATGACCAAATAAATCATGCACAGAACTGAACTGTAAGCCTGTTCAGTACAGGAAACTCACCTTTAAAATCACAAACTAAAACGAACAGTACAACATACTGTGAGGGAATAATAGCACTGATTTGGAAAGGGAAGGATGTAGGTATCTGTCTGCTGCTCCCACTCAACCAGCATCTGCCTGGATTAACGTTGTATGTATTCTTGGCAAGCTGTATTAATAGTTACAGAAATCTGTTCTATGAATTCTGATCAAGACCACATCTATTCTGCATCCCACTTTTTTTGCCCCACTTATGGTGGTGTTTTCAAGGCAAGAGACGTTCAGGCAATGGTTTGCCATTGCCTTCCTCTGCGTCATGCCCTTGGTATTCCTTGGACGTCTCCCAACCAAATACATAACAGGGTCAACCCTTCTTAGCTTCTGAGGTATGACGAAATCAAGCTAGCCTGGGCTATCCAAGTCAGGGCTGCAGCTGCGTAAAACATTAGTTTTCCATGCTCTGTGATGTTAAACTGAGCAGCTGGTGAGCAGCATGTATTTGCTGGCAGAGTATTATCTGTGGACTAAGTTTTATGTACAGCCATCTATAAAGCATAAGTTATTGTAACATGGATTCATGGTTTCTCAGTCCAGTTATGGGCTCAAAATAGGTGGCTGAGTCTCTAGGAAAGCCACTTGCAGCACATGTTTGTTTTTAAAGTTGTGACATTTCAACTTTGTGCCTAGTAGTGGAACTACATATGACACAAGCATATAAAAACAAAATGTATTGAAGCCCTCACTGAAACTCACTTTCTTTATCGTACAGTGGTTTTAAAAATTATGAGACAGGTGTCTCATAATATGCAATTATTACAGTTGTGAAGAAGTCAGTTGATACTAAAAAAGGTACACAGTGTAAACCAAATTACCTTTTCAATCATAACGCATCTGTAAATTCTAAAAAAGGATGCTTTTGAATTTACTATTTCAGAGTAATAGTAAATTATTCTTAAAACATCCTGGATAACAATTTCATCTCATGAACTATTTATCTGCAATGATTAGACAACAGTATCTGAAATTTTGATTAATTGACTCCCCATACGAATTCAAACAGATTGGATTGTTTGTGATAGAACAAAGAATTAATGAGCATTTAAAATTTTAACATACATATTTAGCTAGTTTCCAAAACCCTGGACAGCAAAGATAAAAGCTTAACACAAGATACAGGAGTTCTTCGAAACGGTTCACCAATGGCCAACCTGTCAGTCCCCGATTCCAGTGACCTATTCTCAGAGCACTGGCTTCTCCTTGGGGATTTTCGATACTTCACTCACTGTTGCCATGACGACAGCTTCATCTCTATGAACCACTCCACATCACCCAGGCTTTGGTAAATGTAGCTGGTCGCTGTATAGTCGGTTGCAAGGGAAAAAAGAGCTAAAGTTAATAACATGTACAATTTATTTACTTGTAAAACTGTAACACGCATAGAAAAAGCTTACATCCCGTTTGTTTTTAAACTGAACCCATCTGACCGGTATTAAGACTTCTTCATATTACAGAAATTTCTCAAACACTTACTTTTAGGTTAATGACAAATAAAGCCCAAACCCCGTATTTGCTTGTGATATTGCTCACATAGTACATGTACATCTGGCATGCCAATTTGTTTTTAATGAGAAAAAGTTGTATTCCGTAAGATTTCCTTAGCGGACAGTGCTTCTGATTCAACCTAGAAAACCTGATATTATCCTGACTTGCCAAGAAATATTTACAAGGTATCAGTTAACTGAAAGCGTGATTTGAATTTGCATTCTTAAGTCAATAGGCCCTGGTTATAATGGTTTAATTGAAATGATAAAGATAAACAGAGACTCGAATACGTGTTCTCTGTACTGAATACACATTTCTGAACAAATAAATACTAAACCCAAAGAAGCAAAGGTATGGAATTTAAGATAACCCATCAGTCCACAAGGTGTGACAAAAAAACACTAGCAAGCTTCTACAGATTTATTAAGAGCTCCCTGAAATGAGGTCCATGTTTATTGATCCAAATACAGCTTCATGTAACTATAACCCAAGAAGGCAGCAACGAAGCACCTTTAAAAAAAACTATGCCTGATTTAAGACTCTTGTGCAAGTATTCCTTCTTCAATCTTTCCATCACCCAATGCCTTATCTTATCTAAGCTCCTACACCCACCCCCCTACCAAAAGCTTTACATAGCCACAACTGATAACTCTACAAGGGCCATTAAAAACACACACAAAATCGAGACTCATCTGATTTAGATAATCAAGCTGTATGAAAAAGTGCTGTTCCTGTAACTCTAGTTGAATACAGTTTTCCAGGATCCTCCTTATATTCTTGAAGATGCTAAAAGAGGTACATATTGTAAACCAAACCATACTATCAGCTTTCCTACTACAAGTGGACATGGTAAGAACCAACTGTTATTTCTCAAATAGTTAACATCGAGCACACATGTGATTCAATGCAAAAAGTAAGAGCTAAATATATAAAAAAGCCTTCCAGTACCAACACAGGTCTAAAACTTCCCAGCCACCAAGCTCAATATCTACTCAGTCACAGAGAAATTTCGTGCAATAATCACTTGTACACATTAACACAACAATAACAAAACTGATCAGAGTTGGCTTCAGAGCACTCACTGTCCACGCACAGCTCAAAGATCACTCCACTCAACCTACTGAGGAAAGACTACTGAGTCAGGACCTCGACAGCCTTTTTGAGTTACATCACAATGAAAAGTGCACGTGTCGAAAACAGAGCAGACCTTACCTTTTAACTCTCAACTGCCGCAAGTGGTGGAAAACATTGATCACATCTCTTATGCGACGAGGCGCCTCTTCGATTTTGGACGCAAGATTGATGCAGGCCATAGCAACAATCTGAAAAGAAGCCCATTCCCATGAAAAGGCAGTCCTCTTAGGAACAGGGACAACACATCATTACATGGCTGGAGAAAATAAAAACGGCCAAGCCCCAAGGAGGGCTGAGAGAAGAGACTCTCTTGGCCCTGGCTGTGCATCCTGGAAATGCCTGAGCGAGACACATGTCGGGCAGCAGCTCTCTTCCCAAGATAAAAAGGTAAAGGTCCCCTGTGCAAGCACCGGGTCATTCCTGACCCATGGGGTGGTGTCACATCCCGACTTGATTAGGCAGACTATGGGTGAAAACGCATGGTCGCTTTATCCTCCTTTAATCCCTGTTTCAGCCAGGATTCAGCCCGGATCGAACGCCTAATGTGCGTTCGATCCCGGCTAAAACAGGGATTAAAGGAGGCTAAAGCCACCATGCGTTTCCGCCCTATGTTTACCGGGTGGTTTGCCAGGGCCTTCCCCAGTCATCTACACTTTACCCCCCAGCAAGCTGGGCACTTCCCAAGATAGGAAACTAAAGAAAGCGGGTATGTCCTCCTTCCCCCCCCCCGCCACCCCAAAAACCGTTCACCCAGAACTCACCTCGAAACTGTGCTTGACGAAGGACTTGGAATAGAAGAAGCGATGGAACAGCACCTGCCCGGTCGCCATCGCCACCTGCGAAGAGGAAACCCCCGCAACGGGGGAAGGGAGAAGGATGAGCGAGGTCAAGGCGGCGTCGGGGGTTCGCGCAGGCGCAGAAAACCCCATCGGGCGAACCCCTCCCCCTCCCGGAAGCGGCGCCGACCGCCGGGCCTGTCAAGCTAGGCCGAAGCCTGCGGGCCCGCCGCCATTTTGTGCCCAGCGCTCGCTCGCCGCTCCCCGTTTCGGCCCTCGCGTCCTTCCGCGCCGCCGGCCTCTGGAGCCTCGTCTCCGGCTCTCCCTTCTAGGCCGCGGCGGAGGAGTTAAGGCCTCGGGCCTGCGCCGAGCGCCGGCGGGGAGAGGGCCCAACCTCCCGCGCCAGGCCGGGCCCCGCGCTCCCGCTGACCTGCGGCAGGCGAAGGATGATCCCCGCGGCCTGGATGAGCTCGCAGCCCAGGATGCGCAGGTCGGTCTCGGCCTGGAGGTCCAGCCCGTCCTGCATGGAAGGGGTGGGCGAGAGCCGCTCCTCGGGGATGAGCGAGTGGTCGATGGTCAGCGAGACCTCCGAGTACAGCCGGTCCCCGATCAGGATCCCCGCCGCGGGGGGCGGAGGAGGCGGCGGCGGCGCCGAGCCCAGGGCGGCGGCGGCAGCGGCCGGGGAAGGATGAGTCCCTGCGGAGGCCATGACCAACGGCCGCTCAGCGCACGTCCGACCGCGCCCGGAGCCGGCCACGCAGAGAAGAACCCGTCTTCGCCCGGTGACGCAGCCCGGCGCGGTGCGTGATGGGAAAAGAGTCCTGGCCCCTCCCCTTCCCCGAAGCGACCAGCACGTTCTGTACTCCTCACTCCACCCTCCCTTCGCGTGACGTATCTGGCGGCTAAAGGGGAACGGAAGGGGGGGGAAACCCCTGGTTGCGACGGGAGTGCGCGCGCAGGTAGTAACTTCCAGATAGGGCTTGTTGGTGAAAGAGACGGAGGTGGTACCATTTCAGAGCACGGGCAGGAGGATGACATCTTTTATTTTTTTTATAATATTTTTTTTTATTTTCTTCATTTAACCTATCAACAGAAACGATATCCGATACTAAAAATAATAGTAATAATAAAAAGAAAAACAAGTAGCGTCACTAATTTAACAATAAGATGACTTCCCCCTCCCATCTTAAAATGAATTGCATAAACTTTTGCTAACGGATTAATTTAATTAACCTGTTCTTATCCTATCCAACATTATTAAATCAAAACCAAATATAAAATTAATACAAAGTATAAATAAGGGATTAGATCAAAGAGTATCTTTTAAATGGTCCCATTGAAAATTGATTTTCACAGTGGGAGGGTGACATCTTTTGAGGGCTTCCCTTCAAGGGATGCCAGCCTCCAGGTGGGACCTGGGCATCCCCCGGAATCACAGCTCAGTTCCCCTGGAGAAAATGGATGGTTTGGAGGGTGGACTCTGGGGCATTGTACCCACTGAGGTCCCTGCCCTCCCCAGGCTCCATCCCCACATCTCCAGGAGTTTCCCTACCTGGATCTGGCAACCCTACCTTCCCTGTAATTAAAAAGCTGCTTTCTCAGTGTCAAAGGTCACATGGACACTGAATCAGACCCTTGGTCCATCGATGTCAGTATTGTCTGCTCAGACTGGCAGGGCTCTCCAGGGTCTCAGGCAGAGGTCTTTCACATCATCTGCTTGAAATCACCTACTGAATTCAGCTCAGTGCCCTCTGCTAGTTTACCATTTGCAGGGAAGGTGTTGTTGTTTTAAAACCACATCCTGGTTCTCGGCCGTAGTACAAGTCTAAGGTCACCCAGCAAGCTTCCACGTGGGGATTCCATCCTAGTCTGATACCGCAGCCATTACTCCTACACTTTCTAACCCCAAATATGCATATACCGGTATTTAGTTTTCAATTAATATGCTGGCCTTCCACTTGCCCATAAAATTCATAATATGCAAAAAAAGTGCCTTAAGCAGTTAGCTTGCATGTTGGTCAATTATGGGATGTTTACACCTCTGCCCTCCTACTCACCTTTACAAGACGGAAAAGGATATACCTCAAGACCTGCCAGATCAGTTTGGTGTGGAAAAGTATACTTTGGTTAAACTGTTTGTTCACTCATGATTCATGTGTGAGAACATGAAGCAATTATAATTAAACACAGCCTGCTCAACTCTGATCAGTTGGTGCCAGATAAGCTCTGTATTGCTTTCACTCAGAAAATGCATTAAGAAAATACAATTTAAAAACTTTATAGAAACATTGGGCTGCCTTGTAAGGGTCCTTAAAAGCTCTGTCGTCCAATCTGCGGCTCATAGTGCCATACTGAACTGAGTTACACCCCTATAATCCCATTTACTTCAGTTGTCTTGGAAGGGTGTAACTCGTCTTTGAACTGCACTATCACTGTAGGAAATCCAAAATTAGATCATCCCAGGCAGAGATGGCTTTGTGGTTAGAGAGAGGCCTTTGCCCTGGCAACTGGTTCCATTGTTGAACTACTGTTATTGTGAAAAAGATCTTCCCAAGGTTCACCTGAAATCTGCTCTGTAATTTAAACCTACTAGGTCATATATAATTAAATATGGAATTTATGTGTGACACCGATTTCATAATGGTATTGCTTCTTACAATACGACCATGCCCCAGAAACCTAAATACGGATAACAACGATCTTATACCATGCTATTTAGTACCTGTATGAAGCTACTGGGCGAGGTTATCAGGAGCTGTTATGTCACCAATATGTGGACGATACCCAACTCCTCCTTAGTTTTCCACCTAACTCTGAGGATGCTGTTAATGTTCTGAACTGGTGCTTGGAGTTAGTAATGGGTTGGATGAGGATGAACAAACTGAAATTTGAACCAGATAAAACAGGTTCTCTGGGTTAGTAGAAAGGCAGAAAGCTGGGTACCCAAGGTTGCATGGAGAAAGAAACATTATATAATAGAAAAATATTTTTATTTTAAGGTGCTTCTATCAGGGTTAAAAACATTAAAAATGATAAACGAAGGCACAATGGCTACTCATAAGGTTGATAGACTTAAACCACACACTATTTGCATTTCGGCCTATAGGCCTTCATCAGTGGTCAAATAAAAACCCATATAATATGTACACAATATACAAATGTATCACCATATATAGATATCTTTATACAAGCCCAGGCATGCGAACAGGATGTATAATAAATTTCAAATTAGAAATCCCTCTAGGTAGAATACCTGTAAGTCTATCAACCTTATAAATATAAATCTAAGTAATAAAGTCTATAATATAGATGTTAAACTGTTATTCGTATGACGTAATGCTAATAAAATCATTAAAAAAAAAATCCCCAATGTCCTTCCACTTTCTGCATTATTGTAGGTGTTAAAGATCATGAATTTGGGACTTCCCACCTATTACATGTGTTAATTAGATCAGCAAAACCAGTCTCTACTTTTCTTGATTGGATTAGGTTTGATTAGGTTTGAGTTTACATTCATCCTACTTTGCCATTTCATCTACAGTTGGGAGTGGTCCACACCCACTCTAATGGGTTCCTGTACTCTTTTGACTGTGTTTTATTTTCATCTGCGCCTTGCCAATGTAATGCCTTGCTCCTTTCTCTCCTACCTACTGTTGTTTATAGCTTTGGGTATAAATGTATCTGCCAACTGAACATACACTTCATGCATCTGACACAGTGAGCTCTGACTCACCAAAGCTCATGGTGGAATCCTTTTTGTGTGTCTTTAAGTTGCCACTGGTCTCCTGTTTCATGTTGTTGTCTCTGGGGGCTGTAAGAATAAAAGCAGGGCAGGGCATCAGGAGCCCCATAGCGCAGAGTGGTAAGCTGCAGTCCAAGCTCTGCTCACGACCTGAGTTCGATCCCGACAGAAGTTGGTTTCAGGTAGCCGGCTCAAGGTTGACTCAGCTGTCTATCCTTCCGAGGTTGGTAAAATGAGTACCCAGCTTGCTGGGGGTAAAGGGAAGATGACTGGGGAAGGCACTGGCAAACCATCCCATAAACAAAATCTGCCTAGGAAACATTGGGATGTGACGTCACCCCATGGGTCAGGAATGACCCGGTGCTTGCACAGGGGACCTTTACCTAGGGTACCAGGTATGCTGACCAGAGCTCTTTGGAGCAATGAGAGAATTAACGAAATGTTATGCAAAGGTACACAGCAAGCCAAGAGATGGTTGTGTAACATTAAGCAGCATTAAAACAAGATCCAGACAAAAGGATAAAGGATCTCGTTAAGACTGGTATGGACTACTGCCAACAGCTGATGAATCTGTAAAGTAGATGAACTTGAGAACAAATTCTTTCCCTGGAGGCTGGCCATACCCAGATCTTACTAAGTCAATGTACCAAATCTGCAAATGAATGACAGTTCAGCAACTCTTTGAGGCTCTTCTGCTAAGGCTCTGCAACTTTTTAATTTTGTTGGCTGTCTATTGGTTGAAACAATTGATCAGTAAACATTGTTTGAAACAACTGACCAGTAAAAGCTGAAATAGTCAGTTTCTGATTGTTTCCATTATACATGTCTGATTTGTGACCATTTATGGAATAAAGTCGGTTCAGCTAGACCAACGAGTATCGCTTGGGACAACACTGGCTGTAGTTATAACCAACTCTTGAAGTCTGAACTTTTCATTTCCCAAACATTCTTCTTTCAAACAATGGTTAAAATAACCCCTTTCCTCTATTAACTCCTACCAGTGTTTTATTTTTATTTTTTTTAAGAACAGAAAGGACAAGATTTCTGGCAAGCCAAGCCTGGGAAATTCCCGGGAGACCCAGCAGCGAGAAAAGGCTCGCTGCTTATGCTCAGAAGCCCATTCTTTCGCTTGCCCATCCCAGCCAATGAGCCCTACATGAAGCCTTGACTTTTCGCTCAGCGGGCTGTTGCAAGAGACTTACCGCTTCGCGGACGTAGCCTCTGCCCTGCAAACGTCACTCAAGCCGCCCCCTCCCCTCCTCCCTCTCTCTAGTCTTTCGCAACCCGCCGAGCAACGCGGCTCGCACGTGGGAAAGTCCCCAACATAGCAGCCAATTTTCGCAACCGGCGTTCTTTAATTAGCCCAGATCCTTCCGCCACCTCCAGGGCGAGCCGGCTCCTCTTTCCGCACCTGCCGGGTGAAACCAGCAGACGGAGCGGATGGCGAAGCGAACGGGAGGGCGGCTGACCCTTCCAGCCGGCTTAAGCGTTGCACGCCGACCGGTTTATGGCCAGCGGCTGCAGGCTGGCTGCGGTGAATGAGCGGGCGACGTCCCGCTTCTTGCAACCTGCGCAGTTTCCGGAGCTGCGAGCTCTCCTCTTGATTCCTGCGTGCTGCCCCGCTTACAGACTGCCCCGCTGTTGAAGGCGTTTTATAAAAAAAGCATGCTGGGATTGAGAAAAATGCAACCGGGAAGGGTAGGGGTTGCTTTTTTAAAACATTTTTTAATTGTTTTTTTATAGTACAGTAGTTTTTATAGTACAGTAGACCCAACAAGAGATGGATTGGCTCAATAACGGAAGCCACAGCCTTCAATTTGCAAGATCTGAGCAAGGCTGTCAAAGATAGGACATTTTGGAGGACTTTCATTCATAGGGTCGCCATGAGTCGGAAGCGACTTGACGGCACTTAACACGCACACACACAGTTTTCATCATTCATTGAAATAATTATATAGTATAATTATATAGTATAAGCAATATTTCTCTGGTGGGGGGCTTGACTATCGGAAAGAAAAAACGGAAGTATTTCTTCACACAAGGCATAGTTCAGTTGTGGAACTCCCCGCCTCAGGATGTGGTGATGGCTGCCAACTTGGAAGGCTTAAAGAGTGGAGTGGACATGTTCATGGAGGAGAGGGTTATCCATGGAAAATGAATACTAGTCATGATGCATACGTGTTCTCTCCAGGATCAGAGGAGCATGCCTATTAGGTGCTGTGGAGCACAGGCAGGACGGTGCTGCTGCAGTCGTCTTGTTTTGTGGGCTTCCTAGAGGCACCTGGCTGGCCACTGAGTGAACAGACTGCTGGACTTGATGGACCTTGGTCTGATCCAGCAGGGCCTTTCTTATGTTCTTTTGTACCTAAAAGCTGGAAAGATCCCGTGCCTGGTCAGTATAGCCAACAAAGCAGTCCAAAGGTAGGGTGGCACAGTTCATTACAGGGAAAACTGAACGTAAGTTTAAGCACAAGCATATATGAAGCTAATTATTTTGAACGGGCAGGATTTTCTAAAGTATACAAAAGGGAAGGAGTTAGTGCAATCTCAAGGGCCTTAACTGGTGCCGTGTGACATCAAATGTCACTCACAGGGCAGGGAATGTGATTCTTGACTAGGGAGAAGAAACAAAACTGATAGTGGATCCGCGGGAGCTCCAATTTTGCGCTGCTTCCAACAGCAACAAAAAACAAGGCAGGACTGTAGAGGTAAAGGGCAGGGTTGCAGGAATCTCCCCCAACCTCACTTCTCCACACAGGTAGCACAGGTTGAAGTAGCGGCTGTCCTCATATCCGGAGATGGGCGGAAAAGCAGCAGAAGACATTGAGAAGCCACCCAAGTGCCATCAAGTCGCAGCTGACTTACGATGACCCTGTAGGGTTTTCAAGGCCATTGCCTTCCTCTGCATAGTGACCCTGGAATTCCTTGATGGTCTCCCATCCAAATACTTACCAGGGCCAACCTGCTTAGTTTCTGAGATTTGATGAGATCGGGCTAGCCTAGGCCATCCAGGTCATATTGTTTTTAATTGTTTTTATTGTTAATTACTTTCTGCTATTTGGATTTGAAGATACTTTAGTTTTTATATTTGTACATAAATAAATAATGATTGATTTGGCTTGGTTTTAATGGATTTTGTGAGAGGCTCTTCGAACTAGTCTTGTGCTGAGGGGTGAGATATAAATGTTTATAATAATAGCAACAAGACCCACATCACAGTGAAACCAACATGTAACCGATTGCTTCTTATAGAATTTATTTTTCTGTATTATCAGCCAATCATTGTTTGCCATCTGGTGGCAATTCTTGGTTTTGCAAACAATTCTTAAAATTGAAAAATAACTCTTACACAAAGCTGATAGGTACTACGTCAAAGGAAAGAAGGAATCACTTCAAATACACTTCAGATCCTGATCCCACAAATTTGGGGGGTAGGGAATCTCTTACAACGTATGTATTTTATTGACACCCATTAATGGTATTATATAACAAATTTAATGTCAATCATAACTACATCGATGTGGATATTAAACAATGGCTCAGCTGCACATATCCTTAGAGAGACAGAATGGTGTAGTGGTTAAAGTGTCATACTATGATCTACGAAATCCAGATTTGAATCTCCAATCTGCCGTTGAAGCTTGCTGGGTGACTTAGGGTTAGTCATACTCTCACAACCTCCCCTACTTCCAAGGGTGGTTGTGACAGTAGAATGGAGGAGAGGTGAATAATATAAGTTCCTTTGGGTCCTCATTGGAGAGAAAGATGGGGTATAACCAAGTAAACAAACAATATGTAACTGACTTGTAAATATAGTCTGCCTAGTAAATGTCGGGATGTGACGTCATTCCATGGGTCAGTAATGACCCGGTGCTTGCACAGGGGACTTCCTTTAATTGACTCACATGATTTGTATCAGCCTGGTGTTTCCACACGGTGGCAGGCTTCTGTACCTTCCCTGTTGCTGCTGGGTTTATGCATACAGTGCAGCAGCAACAGGGCTTCCACATAACTGGCTACCCTGTAGTTGCCCTGCCTCAGACCCACAGCTGTGGCCATTCCTACCCCCCCATACCATCAGGGCTTTTTCAGCCCCCCTCCAAATCAGCAGTTGAATATCATTATAACATTTTTAACGGTCTGTGGCTCATGTTCTCTGAATTACCAGCTTGTACTTTACAAAAAGCAAATCTCTAACCCCATTTATTTCAGATATGCCTTTTCTGTTATAACTCTGTAACAAAAGGGGCTAAAAATAAAAGCTGGGAATTCAGAAAGCGTCACCACAGATGTGATCTAACAATATTCACTTACCAATTAAAGTAAATGAGCCCCCACAACGGCAGAGGAAGGAAATGGCTGCCATGCAGGTGGGACTGGAAAAATTCTAACTTTCCTACTTACATGGCAGCCATCCAAGATTTGCTGTAATCTTTCCTAAAACTTCACAGGAAAGCATGTTTGGGGAAGATTGGAGGTGGAATGATGATGGAAGGACAGCTCTGTTAGTGGTGGAGGAGAAGAGGGCTGTTTTTACTTTTTGACCCATTTCATAGAATCATAGAGTTGGAAGGGGCCATACAGGCCATCTAGTAGTCCAACCTCCTGCTTACTGCAGGATAAGCCCAGAGCATTGCTAACAAGTGCTTGTCCAGCCTCTGCTTAAAGACTGCCAGTGAGGGGGAGCTCACCACCTCCCTAGGTAGCTGATTCCACTGTCAAACAATTCCTACTGTAAACATTTTTTTCCTAATATCCAGCCAGTACCTTTCCTCCCGCAATTCAAACCTATTATTGCAAATCATATCCTCTGCTGCCCACAGGAACAGCTCCCTGCCCTCGTCCAAGTGACAGCCCTTCAAATACTTAGAGCAATCATGTCCCCCCTCAACCTCCTCTTCTCCAGACTAAACATTCCCAACTCCCTCAGCCTTTCCTCGTAGCGCTTGTTCTCCCGGCCCCTGATCATCCTTGTTGCTCTCCTCTGCACCCACTCCATTCTGTCCACATCCTTTTTGAAGCGAGGCCTCCAGAACTGCACACAATACTCCAGGTGCGGCCTGACCAATGCAGTGTACAGCGGAACTGTGACATCTTGTGATCTGGATGTTATGCCTCTGTTGATGCACCCCAAGATTACATTAGCTTTTTCTGTCGCTGCATCACACTGGCTGCTCATATTTAACGTATGGTCCACCCGTACCCCAAAATCTTGTTCACACATACTGCTGCCCAGAAGTGTATCCCCCATCCAGTATGCATGTCCCTCATTTCTGTTACCCAGATGTAGAACTCGGCATTTATCCTTGTTGAATTTCACTGCAGACCCTGAGCCTTAACGCACCAACAATTTAAAGCAGAGTATCATCGTGCTCGGTGTGTGTGTTTTGGATGCGTATTCTTCATTTCCGATCGCACAGTGCCTGTGAAGACTGCTCCCAAGACGGTTTATTGTCATATCGTCATATTGTTATCGCACCGTTGAGAGGACACGAGTCTCGTGCAGCCGCAGCCCCGGGGCGAAAGCAAGGTCTTTTTTTTGGGGGGGAGGGTCTTAGCGAGTCCCTGGGGCTTCACGCCCCTGTGCGCTCTCCTGTCTGGCTCCAGGCGCTCACGTGGCCGGGGGTGAGCGCCTCTCCCGCAGCTGCTGCTGCTGCGTCTGCAGGGCTCTGCCCGGCTAGCAGCGGGGCAGCCGTGGAGCACCCGCCCTGAGGCGGAGCGCCCCGGCCAGCCCGGCCCAGCCCAGCCACCCAGCTGCCGAGACATGTGGAGCGGCGTGGTGGGGAGCGGGATGAGCAGCAGGCAGCGGCTGGCCCTGCGCAGCCCGGGGCCCTGGGGCTTCCCCCTGGTGGACAGCAAGGACTTCGAGCAGCCCCTCACTCCAGTGTAATCTGCAGGGAGACCCCCACCCTGCCCCGCAGGGGCACGCCGCCTCGTACCCCCCTCCGCTCTGCCACCTTGCTGCTGGGGGGACCCAGCAAGAGGCTGCAAGAGACACCCCGGCTGGACTCGACCTCTCCTGGGGGCCCAGAAGCCTGCTGCAGGGGGGGGGGCGCCCAGTACAGGACGCCATAAGGGGGGCACTTCCTTGCTCTTGACCCCCCCCAGTTGCAAATGCCAGGCTTCGGCTTTGTGGGGGGAGTGTCTCCAGGGATCCTTTTTCCTGTTTTGAAACGACATAAGGAAATACATCGTGATATAGGCGTTTTGGGAAAAAACAGATGTCTGGCACTTCCAAAGCATTTCCAAGCTGAAACGGGAGGTCTGAGGTGCGATCTAACCGGGATAACACTTTTTTTAAACGTAGTATATACTGAGTGCGTTAGGCCCCCCTCACTTTGCCCTGTATACTCAGTGAACTGAGTTGGAAAAGCCCCCTTCTGCTTGCAGATCTTGTAGGATACAAGCCATGATTCTTCATGATATGGAGATTAAGCATCTCTGAAAAAGCCTGTTTGTTGTATGGTAGCATGACAGTATTCAAGGCAGCTGTGTGTACCGGGTGTCAGTCTGGTGGGTCCAGGCAAGACTCCTTTGGTACAGTGGTTGCCTTTCCTGATGTTACTCAGAAGTGATCATACCCGTTTGGCAAACCTATGCATTTGGAGGCATGACTGCATGAGAATTTCCATCTCTTGTCGGGCCAGCCCTTGGTTGCTAAACTGGAAGTTCAGGAAGCGGGCCCTGCAGATTGATGGCACGTGGAGCTTTACGCAATATTCCACTTTTGGACTTTTCCACCTTGGCTGGCCTTGAAAATTTCCTCTCATCTCTACATGGCGTGATGGCATCAGCCAGATTGTGTACAGTGTGATTTGTGGGTTTGAGAGGTGCTGTGAAGCATTTGTTTTCATCAGAGAAGCATCTGATGAAAATACATGCCTTGAGCCAACTTGCCTTTCTTTTGGCTTGTCTGTTTCTCTCAAAGCATTTATTTTTTAAAGAAAAGAAAAACGTCTGCAAGCTGTCATATATCTCAAGGTACATAGCTAAAGCATGGGAACAGCTAGACTAGACACTTCCCAGTTCTGGAGATTGGTGTCAGATTGTCCTAAAAGAACTTACTCTTCCTTTACAAACTTACCAGAAATATGGAAGACACATTTCAAGGAGCTCTATGCATCCCTAGCCTTGGAGGATTCACATTTAGGAAATGCTGATAATATTTATAATATTCCAACATGGCCACCAATCGAACAATCAGAGATAAGAAACCTCATTGGATCCTTGAGGTTAGGGAAGACACCAGGAATAGATTTACGGTAATACCTCCAGATTTAATTAAGGGAAGCATTGATTGGTGGGCCCCAGTTTTGACTACTTTATTTACAACAATAGATAAAACTGGAAGGATCCTGAAAGGGTGGGAGGTAGCAATAGAGTGTGTATGTGTGTGTGTGTTAAGTGCCGTCAAGTCGCTTCCGACTCATGGCGACCCTATGAATGAAAGTCCTCCAAAATGTCCTATCTATGACAGCCTTGCTCAGATCTTGCAAATTGAAGGCTGCTGCTTCCTTTATTGAGTCAATCCATCTTTTGTTGGGTCTTCCTCTTTTCCTGCTGCCCTCAACTTTTCCTAGCATGACTGTCTTTTCCAGTGACTCTTGTCGTCTCATGACATGACCAAAATACGACAGCCTCAGTTTAGTCATTTTAGCTTCTAGGTTCAGGCTTGATTTGATCTATAACCCACTGATTTGTTTTTTTGGCAGTCCACGGAATCCGTAACACTCTCCTCCAACGCCACATTTCAAAGGAATCTATTTTCTTCCTGTCAGCTTTCTTCACTGTCCAGCTTTCACACCCATACATAGTAATAGGGAATACGATGGCATGAATTAATCTAGTCTTGGTGGCCAGTGACACATCCTTACACTTCAAAATATTTTCTAGCTCCTTCATGGCTGCCTTTCCCAGTCTCAATCTCCTTCTGATTTCTTGGCTGCAGTCTCCCTTTTGGTTGATGGTGGAGCCAAGGAATTGAAAGTCTTGAACAATTTCAATTTCCTCATTGTCTACCTTAAAGTTGTGTAATTCTCCTGTAGTCATTACTTTTGTTTTCTTGATGTTCAGCTGTAGTCCTGCTTTGGCACTTTCTCTTTTAAAAAGCAATAGTAGCTCCCATATATAAGAAGGGTAATAAAAACGATCCAGCTAACTATAGGCCAATACGTTTATTAAGTACAGTAAGTAAGCTGTATGCAAAACACCTGCAATGGAAGCTTAAGGAATGGCTGGAACAAGGTAAATATTTAGCAGAAGAGCAAGGAGGGTTTAGAGAGGGGAGATCGACCATAGATCAGTGTGCAATATTAGACCATCTAATAGCTAAATATTCTTCTAACTCCACTGTATCCTTGTATGCTGCCTTTATAGATTTCAAACCTGCCTTTGACTCAATCTCAAGACCTATACTTTTGGGGAAAAACTAGGGAAGACATCCATAGATAAACAACTCCTTTTCCTAATCTGTGCCTTGTATGAAAATATGATCATCAGGGTAAAGTGTAACTCGCAGGGTCATCTTACAGACCCCATAAAAATAGAGAAGGGGGTCAAACAGGGTTGCATATTAGCACCTCAGCTGTTTAATATTTATATTAATGACATAACAACTTGTCTTGGGAATATGGATTTCCCCCCTCCAAAATTAGCGGACAAACACATTTCTTTACTGTTGTATGCAGATGACCTAGTCCACCTTTCAAGGACCCCTATTGGGTTAAGAAGGGCATTGCATTCCTTAGCGGAATATTGTTGTGAGAATCAGCTAGAAATTAATCACATGAAGACAAAAGTTATGGTCTTCGGGAACAAACCTAAGAAACAAACTTGGTATCTCAACGAGGCCTGCATCGAGCAGGTTTATCCGTATATCTCAAGGCAGCTGCTAAATAATCTGATTTGCAAAGGTACTGACTTGCTTACTTTCCAGAGGAGAGAAGGGCCTTCACTCTGGCTAAGAAGACACATCCAGCCCAATCCCAAACTCATTTATGCAGAAGCAAGTCTAAGAGAGTTTTGTTGTATGTATTGTGTACAGAACTGAAGCCCTGATTATTAATACAATAAATGAACCAATTTTTTTTGCAAGGGCATTATTTTTTGAGGAGGAGCTTTAATTTCAGGATAAAATTCAGTGACAAGAAAAGCTCACTTTGTTCACGAGAAGGTCGGACTTAGTTCACTACCATGATTCAGTATATACATGCCTGCTAGTTGTCCCTGTATGTTCATATCTGTCTGTACTTGGTTGTTCTGAACTAGATTTTTGCAGTGATGCAAAGCATTGACTGGCATTCCCCATGATGTGTAAGTGAGTCACCTCACTTTGACGTTTTTGGTAAATAATCCCTTCTATATCTGGTGATAACATGTAATAGTACTTTATGCCTCGAACTCCTGTCCGGGTCTCCGGAATGAAACCCAGTTTCCTTGCAGTGTTCCTTTCTGTCCAGCAGGAGGCAACATCTCACTGGAACTGGTTTTTTTAACCTTGTAATGAGAAAGGGGAATGAAAACTCAGCAATTGTATAATTTATTTCCAATAAATTTTGCTATAACATTCCATATTGTGTATAATTAATTGTTTATATAACTATCTTATCCTGCAAGAAAATACTGAATGCAACATGTGGCATATTAGTACAAATCTTGAGAATCTGGGATTACCCAGCCTTGTTGCAATCTTTTGAACACATCAGGAGTATCCCCACAGTGAATGCATATAAGGCCAGGCCCTAATGGTTGTTCAGTGGAAGAGCACATGCTTTGCGCATAAAAGGCTGTTGATTCGTTCTCTACCATTCTCAGTGGTACTCAGCACGACTGGAAAAAAAAATCTTGGCATGCAACCTGGGGAGCTCCTGCTATTCATGGGGAGAGGGTACCTAATGAACTGGAGCCCATTTCAGTCATTACAAATTTTGGTGCTCTTTCATGTACTGGGAGAGTGTGCGATCCTCTCAGTAGGTGCAGTCACCATTTTGTGTGACTAGAGAAACACATGCATTTTTCACATGGAATGAAACATTTAAAAAATGTGCAGCCTTAAGTTTCTCCCCTTATAGATGCTGTGTACCCAAACAGAGAGGCATCTGCCCTGTTTCTGTGTTAGAGTGCAACTTTCCTTATTGAAAGAAGTGTTTTCCTAATAAAGTTTAAAAGAAGATAAAGAATTTACAAAAGAAACAATCTATTTTTCTTCTATGTTGGATACTTCATCTGTAACAGGCATCTCTTGGTTCACTGTGATTTGGGAACTCCGTTGATATTCATCAGATCTCCCTGAAGTGAGGGAAAAAAGGGCACAGTAAGGAGGGTGAGTCCAGTGTGATTGGTGATTCAGGCTTCACACTTAGTTGGGCAAGGGCACTGCTTAGGGTTGCCAACCGGCAGGTACTTGCTGGAGATCTCCTGCTATTGCAATGGATCTCCAGGTGATAGAGATCAAGAAGAAGAAGAGTTGGTTTTTATATGCCAACTTTCTCTGCCACTTAAGGGAGACTCAAACCAGTTTACATATCAGGAAAGCAGAGTCAGAACAAGTAATTTGGGTCCCTAGAGCAGCTGAATCCAAATGGCACCCTCATGGGATAAGACCATAAATAATAAAATGAGCAATTGGTAATTATCTGCCTTTTGTGGTACCTCCACATTTACTGTGTGAGGTGAGCTGGGTAGCTTAAGCAGAGCAATATAACAAGACGTAGGAAGAAATGTGCCTTGTGGTAAATCATTACAACCTTGCCATTGGTTCAGAAGAACATCTGACTAGGTGCCATAAACAATGATGAAGGATAATTGCAGTGCTTTACTGCTGGTTTATGTTGAGTTAAACCCGATAACTAAAAGCAGCCATTCTGGAGAAATAATTGGCGCATCTTACCCTGTTTTAAAAATTGGCACACCGTACCCTGTTTAAACTTTACAGCTCTCTCAGCCCTAGAAGATGTCTCCTGCTTGGAGTATGTCGACCCTCCAGAATGGCTCTGTGGGGAGCCATCCTAACAAGTTAGCATAGCAATGTAAACATTATCTCAGCAAGTTACTATGGGGCAAGTGACAGGACATGAAAACACCAGAACTAGAATTATGGGACTTTTGTCCCAGTGAAACCTGAAAGACAAAGCGGCTATTCCTAGCTTTGAACAAGCAAACTGAGTTACAAGCAAATTTATTTGTGACCTGTAGACCTTTAGCTGGAATTGTGAAAGAATGTTGCTCTTTGGACAGAGAGAACATTGTTCAAAACTATTCTGAGAATTAGTTGTGGTTGCATAAAGTAATTACCAGTACAGGTCAAATGAATCTTAACAAGTCCAGGTATGTTGAGGGCAACAAAACTGATAAGGTCCAGTCAAACTTTTGCCTTTACCACGTTTACCGTGTTGTTCACCATGTTGAACTTCTTGGTAAACAAGTAGAGATCCAAACAGAAACTGAGTGGAAATTAGCAACATTTACAACTAGTAAAGTAAGTAAAGGTTTTTTTGGGGGGTGGGGATTTAAAACTAGGTTTTCATGTATTTATTTACTTAATTTATATTCCACCTTTCTTGTGGAGACTCAAGATGGATTTCAGAATTAAAAAACAACAACAATAATACAGCACCAGACATCCAATGAACAATGTAATTGGGTTAGGATTACAGGATTAGTGGACAATGCGAACCACAACTGCCTAAGCAAAGTGTGGCGGAATTACAAAAGTAGAAGACAAGATAATCACTAGAATGATCACTGCAATGGACTACAATCTTGCTCTATTATCAAGTCGCCCTCCATATGCCCTCCTGAACATCTGTTTTGCATAGGGTTGCCAACCTCCAGGTAATAGCAGAAGATCTCCTGCTATTACAACTGATCTCCAGCTGATAGAGATCAGTTCCCCTGGAGAAAATGACTGCTTTGGCCATTGGACTCTATGGCACTGAAGTCCCTCCCCTCCACAAACCTCGCCCTCTTCAGACTCCGCCCCCAAAATCCCCCTCCGATGGTGAACCCTAGTTTTGCACATTCTGTGGAATGATGGGCGTGTGGTAGCCTTCCAGACCTCCTCAGGCAGGCTGTTCCACAAGATGGGAACCACCAAGGAGAATGCACTTGCCCTTTTACAGGGTTGCCACTGTTGTTGAGTCTCCCACCGTTCTGACAGTCCCGTGCTCTGTATCCCCATCCTTATTTTTACTGATCCTCTGTCCTTTTCGTTTTCCTCGATGCTTTTGGCTGATTGGCTCAGATGTCACAGTGGGCCTTTTTGTGCTATGATTAGAGATGGGAAGGCCTGGAAAAAAAACGGAAACATTGGGGAAAAACAGTTTTTTTCTGTTTTTTTCCTTTTTTTCCAAAGGTGTTTTTTTTCCGGGGGGAAACGGCTTTGGAAAAAAAACGGGGGGAAATGGAAAAAAACTGTTCCCCCCCAATTTTTCATTCCCCCCCCCAGGCCTTTACATCTCTAGCTATGATACATTCACGAAACAAATGAGCTGACCAGTCTTTTGCTAGCAACTGCAAGTAATAGGTATTGCTGCTTATATGGTAGTATTAATGTGGAAAGGGGGACGGCATGGTGATTGAGGCAAGAACCAGAATGATGCTGGAGAGGGAGGCTGAGTTAGGTTCACTCTGGCTAGAATGTGCATCATGCTTTGTGTCATGTGTCATCCACACACAGAATCCTCCCTTGCCCACTGTTGTGTCTTTACCCATTGGGCAAAGGGGTTGTGACTGTACCCTTCCTTCCCCACTGTTGTCTAGCATTTAGAAGGGCAGGGAAACAAATGAATCACAGTAGTGTAGGAGGCCCTAGCTAACTGATGTCACCCAGCATGCCGGCACGTCATTTTTTGATCCTTCCAGTTCAAAGTAAAAAGATAACGTAGGCTGATTGGAGTAACTCTTGCTACTCCAGTTCAGCTCTTGTGAAACACAGCAAATGATTAAGCATAGTTGTGGTTAAAATTAATTTCTCAACCACACTCAGTTTTTATCAAGTTCAACAGTGCATGCCAAATCAGATGTCACAGCATGTTCTTCCCAACCGTGGTATGAAGTAGGGCTGTCGATTCGGTTCGTCCCGAACTGAAAAACAGCTGAATTTTCCCTGATTTGGCAGTTTCTAGTTTGGATGGAACTGAATTTGAAAAAGGCGGGAAAATGACGAGCTGAATTCGGCGAGTTCGGGCGGATGCCGAATAAATTCGGTGCCCCCAAAGGAGCATTCTCCCGCGGCCAATCGGTGGCCAAGCTGTGTCTTCTTCTGGCCTATCAGTCATGGTTGAGTGCGTGAGCCCAGCTGCTGCACGGCCCGGGGAGAGAAAGAGAGAGTGTCTGTTTGTGTGAGAGAGATCCCCGTGGGGGAGGTGCGTGTGCACATTCGCTCCTTTCCACGGCTCTGGGGGGGCATGTTTGGAGGTAGAGGTCCCAAACTTTCAGTGTGGCTTGAGAGGACCCTTCTTGCAAGAACCCCCAAGTTTTGTGAAGATTGGGTCAGGGGCCCATGAGTTATGGGGCCCGGAAGGGGTCCGCCCATCCTTAATGTGCATCTTTGTTCCATTTACAGCACAGTCGCGGATTTCCATGGCTCGGGGGGCATGTTTGGAGGTAGAGGTCCCAAAGTTTCAGTGTAGCTTGAGGGAACCCTTCTTGCAAGAACCCCCAAGTTTTGTTAAGATTGGGTCAGGGGGTCCCGACTTATGGGGCCTGGAAGGGTTCCCCCCCCAATCTGCCCATTGGAATAAAGCGATCAAGAACACATTCGCGGCTTTCCACGGCTCCAGGGGGGCATTTTTGGAGGTAGAGGACTCAGACTGTCCGCATTTCCGCTGGTGATTTATTCATGGCATAAATTTACTCCACTACTCCTGGAATTTCTTTGGGGCAAAAAGCCCCCATGAATAGCATTTTGAGAATTCAAATCGGAAAACTGGGCAGCTAGAGAGCAGCAAAACCAAGGCAAACTCCCTCTGCTTAAATGGCCTTAGTTTCAGGTGGGTAGTTGTGTTAGTCTGAGTCTAGCAGCACTTTAAAGACCAACACGATGACCAGTGTATAATCTTTCGAAAGTATCTGAAGAAGGCAGCGTTATCTCTCAAAGTCTCTATACCCTGGAAATCTTGTTGATCTTTAAGGTGCTACTGGGCTCGAATCTTGCTGTCATAATCTTGCAAATGCCGCACTCAACCTGCTGTCCCACAGCTACTCCTATTGGCTGCAGCATGGAAAACCTAAAAGTTGAACTAACCCAAATCCTTTCCCATTAGGCCTTGGAAGTACTGATGTACTTGGCTCATAGTCTGGCCCTTGAGCTTTCCTTTAGCCCTGCGTGTCATTCCATTTACAGCTTTGCTCGCTTGAATACTGCAATGGGGGAAAAATGACCTTCCTTTGCTTATGTAAAACATATGCTTAGACATGTGTTCCCAGGTTTGGCCATGTCAGCACTGACGTTTTGAAAAATCCCTTCCTAAATTCTGAAACGTTGCTACTAAAGAGGAAATTAATGGGGTGTCATCCTCATGTCTTCTTTGATTTAATGGCATGGCTGTTATTTAGACTAACAGATTATGGGTTTTGGAAAGGAAGGGAGAAGGAATCTTGTCTCCTGAAAGGATAATCTGGATTAAAACAATCATCTTTTAAAAAACGAAACAAAAAACCCTCATAATCAATTCCATTACATGGAGCACTCTAGAGGATTGAGGAGGAAAACTGGGAAATAGAATATGGGGGAGATCATGTATAAGAAAGTGCGGTGGAAAGGAATTTTATTTATTTATTTATTTAACTTCTAGCCCACCCTCCCCGGCCAAGGCCAGGCTCAATTAAATATATAATGTGATATATATATATCACATTCAAATATTTAAAACAATAAAATATAGCAACATTCCAAACATTCAAACCAAAGATGGTGCACAGTACTTACAGCACCTGCTGTGTCAAACAGGAAGACAGGTCACTCCCTCCAGCATAATTGTACTAAATACCAGAAAAAAGATGGGGGGGGGGGGAGGTAGGGAGGCCAGCATTGATAACGCCTGTGACTGTCCTCAGTTGTAGGCCTGGTAGAATAGCTCTTTCTTACAGGCCCTGTGAAACTCTTTAAGGTCCTGCAGGGCCCTGATGTCACTAGGCAGAGCATTCCACCTTGTTGAGGACAGCCGCACACTCTTAGGATTGGGGACCACCAACAAATTATTATCCACAGATCTTAATGTCCTTCAGGGGGTATACCAGGAGAGGCGATCCCGAAGATACGAGTGTCTAGGGGTGCCAACCTCCAGGTACTGGCTGGAGATCTCTTGCTATTACCACTGATCTCCAGCCGATAGAGATCAGTTCCCCTGGAGAAAATGGAGAAAATGGCCACTTTGGCAGTTGGACTCTATGGCATTGAAGTCCCTTCCCTCCCCAAACCCTTCCCTCCTCAGGCTCCACCCCAAAAACCTCCCGCCGGTGGCAAAGAGGGACCTGGCAACCCTATCAGGGTCCCAGACTGTGTAAGGCTTTAAAGGTCAAAACCAGCACCTTAAACCTGACCCGGTATTCCAGCTGGAGCCAGTGCAGATGACGGAGAACTGGCTATATGTGTTCTCAGAGCGAATTCCCCATGAGGAGCCTCACCGTCACATTTTGTACCAGAATATACTGCCTTTCATTTTTATTCTTTTGTTTGAAGACTGTGACATAAACTATGCTCGAAAGGATGCAGCTTTTAGCATGTATAACCAAAGCATGCAGCTGAAGTTAGAACTAAATATTATGACAGATGGGTTGGAAGGCCAGAATATGGTTTGAAGGCATGTGAGGGAACAAATGTTGAAGCCAAGCAGCTCTGGGTCTGGTCAGTGCCCTCATGGGAGACCTCCTGAGAGGCCTAGGCTAGGGTTGCCAGGTCCCTCTTTGCCCCTGGCGGGAGGTTGTTGGGGCGGAGCCTGAGGAGGGTGGGGTTTGGGAAGGAGAGGGACTTCAATGCCGTAGAGTCCAATTGCCAAAGCAGCCATTTTCTCCAGGTGAACTGATCTCGATCAGTTGGAGATCAGCTGTAATAGCAGGAGTTCTCCAGCTAGTACCTGGAGATTGGCAACCCTAGTTATGAGGGTCTGATATGACATAAATGTCACTTGGTCAGGCCGGGCTATGCTTTGCCAGCTCAGATCAAGAGTAGGGGTTATGAGGGTGGTTGCCTCGGCTGGCTCGCAGGCTGGATAAAAGCTCTCATGGGGCTGGATCCGGCCCACTGTCCTTAAGTTTGACACCCCTGGGCTAGAGGCTTGATTTTTTTAAAAGCAAGCTGGAGAGTCAAAGGAGCTAGCGGATACATCATTGTAATGTATAAGCCAATTGCCATTTTTGGTATCATGAGGAAATGGTGGCAGGGGAGGGGGCAAGGAAAATAGGGCCAGTGTGGGGTGGAACCTGCAAAAATGCACACGTTCCTATCCACACACCATACACACATGCACTGACTGCTACCCTTCCAAAAAGACTGTGCCGAACCAGGTTTGGAAAAGAGTGCAGCAAAGTGGTGGTGGGGAACAGAAAGTGGATGATTAGAGGATGATGTCATGCAGATGCTAAAAAAAAAAAATCTCTGCTCTGGTCTGGACACCAAACTGGAGCAGAAACTCCATGTGGACGAAACCAGAGATGTGTAGCTCTCCCTTTGCTCACTGATTCACCCCTGCAAATTTTGTTTCACACAGGGGAAACATATTCTTTTTTCCAAAGCCGGGCTTTGAAACTACAAGTAAGCCTAGTTGGAAGAAAATCAACCAAGGGGAGGCATTTACTAGGAAGAATTGGTGGGCTCAGGAGGGGATAAGCATTTCTCCCTCCTTCTCCATTTCCTATTTTCTCCTGCAAATGTCCACACACCTCACAGTTGAAGTATTTTGGCAAACACCGGGTTGGGAACACATGTTTGCTCAAATATCTAGTTCTGCCCTACAACTAGTTCTGAATGTGTGTGTCTGCACTGAATTTTGTGGAAGGCACATTTTTAATGTTTTTTTTTTATTTATGTCTCTATGATTTTACAACTGATTATGGCGGCAAGGATCAAGCTACAGAACAATCTCCTGCATTTTCCAAAATGTAAATAGCAATCACAAGAAGCTCAGTCCAGATTGGGATCCAGGAACATATGGTGGGAGTCTTAACCGTTTCCTGCCCAACTGGAACCAGTTGTAGGTTTGCAATAGCTCTTCTCACGAAGTACATGGCAACTCCTTGGACCAACAGTGAATTACAGCCCGTAAAGGACAGAAGAGGGCATCAAGGAGGGGGCTCTTGAAGCTCCTTGGGTCAAGTATTTCTGGAAAGCTTCTTATCTTACCTCCCAAAGGATCCAAGTTCAAGGTCCTTGTTGCCAGCAGCAACACATTTCCCCCTCTCTTCAGGCTGATTTATACATGTATCTCCAACCTTTGATCTCGGCAGCATCAAAGGAGGGTGCCCAGGTGTGAACGAGCTATCATGGATCACAGAACCACAGCTGGATCTTTCATATCAGTTTTCTTTAAACAAAACACATGTCAACAGGAGCCAGACTCATGTAATGTGAGTCAACGAGAGCTGGGAAACCCAATGATAGATGCGCCTGAGAGAACTACACGCATAGCCCTTAATGTATGTAAACAGAACTACATTTCATAATCAAGATTAACACCTATTCAGGCTAGAGGGGTGCCGTGGGGTTCATGTAATCAAGGTATTTTAGTGTGCCGGGGTGGAATGAGTGTCATATTAATAACCGAACATTCCCAATCATCTTAATGGCCCCATGGGCTGAGCCGAGCCCTATTTTGTTTCTTTCCTCAGCTAATTAGATGATAGGGAGATTTATGATGTAATAGAGTCGCCCCAATGTTTTCTTTAATTTGACATCTAATTCATCAATGCCCATTGCCTCTGCAGGTGTGATTTAAATTCTTCTATACTGAGGCGCAGCATTTTCTAATTATCGAAGGAGGTGCATTTGTTTCCCTTTGTCTCCCTGACATTTTTTTCCTAGACCACATTGTATCATGCATTTGTGACAAAGTATAGCAATTTAATTTTCATAGGATTCTGAAAACATTTCTGAGGGAGACAGCAGCTGTTTTGACAGGTGTATGTGCACCCCCCCCACCCCGATGAAGAGTAATCCCAGGTGAATTGCTTTTGGAACTCAAGTGGACCAGGTCTGCTTAAACGTATCATGGATTAAGGCCACGTCTTCCACAGGGCGATAGTTCTTGATAGTCTTCTCGCTGTGGTGCAGCTGCTGATTTAGCGCAACACGGGGGTTTCCACATGGCGGGTTGCCCCTCATTTCCCTGCCTGAAATCCTGGCCATAGCCCAGCTCCCCTTCTCGTGCTGGTGGGGTCCTTTTCAGGGTTGATTGTGTTTTTTTGTTTTTTTTGTTTTTTTTACCTCAACCAATAATTGACAAATGATATCAGAGGCACTTTGGGAGGAAAGGCTTTACACATTTCTTAAGTAGGCTTGCCGATTTCCAGGTACTAGCTGGAGATCTCCTGCTATTACAACTGATCTCCAGCCGAAAGAAATCAGTTCACCTGGAGAAAATGGCTGCTTTGGCAATTGGACTCTATGGCATTGAAGTCCCTCCCCTCCCCAAACCCCACACTCCTCAGGCTCCTCCCCAAAAACCTCCCGCTAGTGGCGAAGAGAGACCTGGAAACCCTATTCTTAAGTGATATGGGATCAGCTGCAGAAGTGTCAGTAACTACATGGCCGTGAAATATCGGTACAAGGAAGAACAGAGAGCTTTGAATGTTATATCAGAGTAGACTCCATTAGTTTCATAAAGGCTTTCAAGCACAGAACTGCTCATTCTAGATGTATTAGTCAATGTAGTAGGGTATCCCCAAAAGAAGAATAAAGGCTAGCATCTATGGCTTGAATTAACCATGATTCCAAACTCAAACTTAATTTTGAAAAGTCAACTGGGGAAGATTTTTGGGGAAGAGATGATGTGGTATTTCAGAACTATTCTTATTCTGAAGCACAGAGGAGGCAAGATCTACACTAGCCAATGTGGAAAGCCAATGTTGTTTGCTGTGCGGCCTTCATGGTATCATATAATTAATTTTGAGCAGTGGTTGCTTGAGACGTATTGAGTGTGTCATATGGACATGAGAGGCTCCATTAATAAGGACAGCTGTAAAATAGCTACCGTTGTATCAGTCTTATATTTCAGTGTTTAATCGGTGCTGCAATCCTGGCTGTCCCTGTTACAAAACTTTGACTTCTGCTTTGCCAAGTCTTCTCCCTTTCCAGACCTCAGAGTGTTCCTCCCCTAGTCATGGGGGGGGGGGTCTGTTGTCTTGTAGCATCCGGAGGGAGATGACGTTTATATTCCACCCCTATTGCAGTGGATTTGTCAGTGCTTGCTAAAGAGGTGTGAACCAATCACCATCATTGCCAAGGGCATCGTATGTTTCCATTTTGTCAGCCAGCTAAGCCAGAAGGGACTGTCATTGCCACTTCTCATTAAGGGAGTAAGAAGAACTACAGCAGATGTGACAACATATGATTTTGCTAATGTGGTGCAAAAAGACACACAGAGAGGAGCTACACAGAGAGAAATGTGCTGGGTGGTACCTGAGTGGTATACAATTTGATCCTTGGTTATAAATGTGAAAGCAAATGTCATTATGGATTGGTAGGGTTGATAGCTTTTAAACTGGTCTCTCTAGCTGTCTCTTTAATATCAGTTTGATCTGCAGCAGTTATCAGACGGTGCTAGCTCCATGCCAACAAAAGCTTCCACTGAAGATTTCTGCATATTAAACGTGCACAGCAAAGGGACAGGTCTTCCCCCCCTTAATTTGGGGGTTAATCTCCTTCAGAAATATCCAGGCACAGAGATTTTGAAGAGGGGAGAGAGGTGGAGAAAGATTCAATTGACCTGTTGCTGCCTAACCTCTGACCTACCAATACCCACCCTCTGAGCAGCTGAGATGTTCAGTTTTCACCAATTATCTCAGAATCCTTCCATATTTCTGAGAACTTGTTTCTGTTCTGCTCTAGGCTTCATGAAATAACCTTGGCAGGCTCTTGGAAGACACGGTGAGAGGAGTTTTGAATTCAAGGGACTTTGGCATGCTACTCATCTACTCGTCCCATTACATTTCCCTCAGTACAGAGGAAATAATACAGTTGCTTGCAGCCAAACAGAAGTAGAGTTAAGGAGCCAGAAATGTTGCATAACAATCCCAGTGCTTTTCCTATTTGTGGCATAGGGCGTGTAGTTTACCCCAGAGTGATGTTACTATCAGCACTGCTGAGTGATTAGCTACTCTAGCAGCCTGGTACCAACCCAACAGAGGAGGGTTGGGGGCTACCACCAGAGGGCTGCCATCACCACCACCTTCCAGAATCATGGTTTTCTGCTGTTAATGGTTGGGGAATATCTCCCACTTGCCACCAGCAGAAATATGTGGAGAGGCACCCTTATACTGAATAGAAGGTTCTGCTACAGGGGTTCCCAAGCTTTTTGAGCCTGAGGGACCCTTTGGAATTCGGACACAGCATGGTGGCCGCAGCCACAAAACGGCTGCCACAGCTTACCTTCAGTTACACAGTAAAGATGCTTGTGTTGTGGTGTCAGCTGCTGCCAAAGCAACATTTTTAAATGTCTGCACAACCAATGAAATCTCCAATGGCCAATCAGAAGCCCTGCTGGGCAAAAGCCCCATCTGGCCCCACCCACTTTCTAAAACCACTTAACGGTTACCAGGAAAGGTGTTGGTGAGCACCATGGCACCTACAGACACCACACTATGAACCTCAAGCCCATCATCGGGCTGCAGATTTATTTATTTATTTACTTATTTTGTACCTCACCTTTCTCTCCAACGGGGACTCAAAATGGCTTACATTGTTCTCCTGGCCTCCATTTTATCCTCACAGCAACCCTGTGAGGAAGGTTAGGCTGAGAGAGTGTGACTGGCCCAAGGTCACCCAGTGAGCCGCCTTGGCATGGCTGGGGATTCAAATTCAGGTATCCCAGGTCCTGGTCTGACACTCTTAACCACTACACCGGCTCTCTTTCTCATGCACAATCACCCAGTGGGGTCTAAGGACAACACAGTTCATTTAGATGCCCCCTCTCTGGAGACCTGCTCGAGGGGACTTACACCGACCAAAAAAATCACAGCGAAGAAAGAAAGCACATAATAAAGAGAAAAATTCACAAATACCACAAATATATTAGTGTAACCATCAGCTCAAAGTCCTGACAAGCACATGTAAACTTAGTGTAACAATCAAAACAGAGTCCTGACAACCATATATAAACAGGTAATTGAAATACAGTGCCCCAGCAACATATATATGACCAACCAAAAAAGTCAATCAAAAAAACATAATCAATGTTTCAATAAAAAAATGTGTTGTTTGTATGGATTATTATTATGAACTAATGTTCAAAGAAAAAAATAAAAATATTCACAGCTGAAGGGGCACATTATTTCCAGATAAGACCTTTGAGGTGACTAACAATCAATAAAAACAATAACCCTTAATTATTCACAAAGCCATCAGAAAAATGGCACAGAGAATCCCTCCAACCCTCCCCAAAACTAACTTGAATGATAGGCAAAAAGCAAAATGTAACCGATGCTCTAGCCGAAAGCACACCA
This sequence comes from Euleptes europaea, assembly GCF_029931775.1. Lineage (NCBI taxonomy): Eukaryota > Metazoa > Chordata > Lepidosauria > Squamata > Sphaerodactylidae > Euleptes > Euleptes europaea. The sequence continues at coordinate 27,137,979 of NC_079316.1, read as the reverse complement.
AATTCACCTGACATCCAAAAGAGAACAACAAGGGATCCAGTGGGACTTATCTGGGTCAGAGTTTCAAAGCAGAGAAAGCCCTGCCCCACCTATCGACTTGCCATAATCTGGTCAGGTATTGAAACCAGAGCAGGGCATCTGAAAAAGTGAACTGAGAGTGGGGAGGCCAAATCTCCTTCCTTCAGGAAATGTAATAAAAGGCATGCTTTGATTCGTTAAAACATGATTTCTCTTCAGGATAAGGAGAACTGAATTTAGTGGTGTTGAACTCTTTTGTATTCCTTCTACAAAAGGAGAACCACAGCAAGCTTGACGGAAAATTTTGTGGTGGCTTCAGTTTCTTGGCTTCAGAGGGAGATTGTTCTGGTAAACCAGTAGGCATTTTATAACATCCTGCATGAATTTTTGTTTTGTTTTGTTCCAGATACCACAAGTGAATCCCTATGAAGGATTTCTCCATTTAATATTTAAAAGAGAAGGAAAATAAAACCAAACATCCAGATAATTTTTACTTATGTTAATGAAAGTTAAATTGTAGAGTTTGTTCAGTGATGAGTTGCCAAGACAGATGAAGAATGGTTTGCTGGGACATGCTGCCTTTGTGCATCCAACCAAGGGTTGCTTCCATTCCAAATAGAGTTGCCAACCTCCAGGTGGTGGCTGGGAATCTCCCTCTATTACAACTGATCTCCAGGCAACAGAGATAAGTTCACCTGGAGAAAATGGCTACTTCGGAAGGCGAACTCTATGGCTTTGAAGTCCCACCCCTCCCAAACCCTCCCCTCCTCAGGCTCCACCCCAAAAATCTCCAGATATCTCCTAACCTGGAGCTGGCAATCCTAGTCCCAAACAATCTGTGAAGTGGAGGCTTTTTCTGATCTTGAGTGGGGCTGCTACCATCTATAGGAATAAGGTTGGGATCAATAATAGAAAAACAAAGAAATATCAACACATAATGCCATTTCAAATCTTAGAAACTATTCTAGTTCAGTGAACTTTGGAGACTATACTTCTTGAGGAACTTGACCCTTTCTAGCTTGGATCCTTTGCTTGGCAAGGGAGTAACAAGTGTAAGTAATATTTTGGACATTTACTGTGTAGCAGTTGTTTCGATGGTGCTTTTCCTTTAAGTGGTTTTCACAGTTTTAATAACTATGGTTACAATCCTTCCCAGGCCTTATGAGCATAGAAGCACTTTTCTGGGGGTGGGGGCATCAAGTCATAGCTGACTTATTGCAACTCTATCGGGTTTTCAAGGCAAGAGATGTTCAGAAGTGGTTTGCCATTGCCTGCCTCTGCGTAGTAACCCCTGACTTCCTTGGTAGTCTCCCATCCAAATACCAGGGGCGATCCTGTTTAGCTTCCGAGATGACAAGTTTGAGCTAGCTTGGGCTATCCAGGCCAGGGCATAGAAGCACGTGCAGCACTGTAAAGGAAACCAAAGTCTTACCCATCAGCAACAGGAAACAGGCGGTTAGATTAAGCCTTCTGGTGCTTTTCTGTTCTTGGCAAACAGCTGACTTTTTTTGACAATCACTGTGCATGCAATTTCTTCTGTGCCCAGAAAACATGGAAAGAATCGTGCCCTGCATGTTTATGTGTGCATACTTTTGAGACTTCCTTGGTCTAACAAGTTCAGTATTGTCTGTTCCAACTGGTAGTGGTTCTCCAGGCTCTCAGGTGGAGGTCTTCCACATCACCTACTACTGACCCCTTTAAGTGGAGATGCTAGGGATTGAACTTGGGATCTTCTGCATACAGAGAAAATACCCCAACACTAAGCCACAGCCCCTCATGTGCTCTTCCAAACTTGGACCAATGCTAGGCAGTATCAGTGGGTGCTGCTTTTCAAAACAGATAAAATGCGAGCTTGCTATTTAGGGATCAATTGAATCCTCACCATATGTAGGACTGCCAGCAGCCTGGAGGGAAACAAGTCTGCCTCTTTAACAAAAGCTTAGTGGGCAAATGGACAGTTGAAGCTTTTCATGGCAAGGAGAAAAATAAAGCCTTTATCAAAGGGGCAGAACAGTTTTCCCAGGTTCTTGGCAACCCAAAATCCAGCTCCCTTCCCCATCCTCCCTTTCTCCTTCCACTTGTATTGCACCCCTCCCTGGCTGAAATATCATGTTCAGAGAAGGTAAAGGTAGTTCCCTGTGCAGTATTGGGTCATTACTGATCTATGGGGTGATGTCACATCACGGCGTTTACTAGGCAGGCTATGTTTGCGGGTGATTTGTCATTGCCTCCCCCAGTCATCTACATTTTACCCCCAGCAAGCTGGGTACTCATTTTGCCAACCTTGGAAGCATGGAAGGCTGAGTCAACCTTGAGCTGGCTATCCAATACAGGATGGTCCTCCCAGGTCTCTCCCCAATGCCATTCCAAGAAGTTGGCTACAGCTGTGTCAGTCCAAAAGTAAAATCCAAAATCTAAGAACACAGTCCATTTAGTGTCTTTTATTAGGACCAACACAATGACAAATAACAATGTTCAAGCTTTAGAGTTCACCAGAATTCTTCTTCAGGCTGGTTGTTACAAAAAAATGGTTAAAAAGAGTTTTAAGAAGGAAGAATTCCCCAGGAAATGGTGTTAATGATGTTAAACAGGGGTGGTTTCAAGTTACTCCAGGCAAGAGGCAATACATTCGGTTATACTCCACAGGAAAAACAAAGTCCAACAATTTTTCCAGAGCATCAGTGCTAGCTAGGATTGCCATCAGCCTGGAGAAAAAAAATACCCTGCCCCTTTAATAGAAGTTTAATAGGATGTGCTTTACTAGGTGATGTTATTTACCTATGATAAAGGCTTAATGGAATGTTATTTATCTCCATACCATGAAAAGCTTCAACTGCCCATTTCCACACATCAAGTCTTTTATTAAAGGGGTAGAGCATATTTTTCCTCCAGGCTGTTGGCAACCTTAATGCTAGCCAGTATCAGATAGACTCTGCTTTTCAAACTAGATAAAATACAAGTTTGCTTTCTATCAGCCTCCTGGGAAGGGTTGTGCATATCGATAAACCCGAACTGAAAATAAACCCAAAATTAGCCGTTTCAGCAATATTCGAGTTTTGGATTTATCAAATACCAAAACCTGGGGATCTCCCTGAAGCCGAATAGGATATTCTCCAAAAAGCAAAATAAATAACTATTCGGCTTTTTCAGGTTCGGCTATTTGCCTTTGCTCAGGTGCATGGCTCTGTGCTTTCTCCCATTTTTCTATCTTTTTTTGACTGGTTTTGTTGGGGCCCCATAGTTGGGATCCTTTTGAGGTAGGGGTCATGTAATGGGCGCCAACTTGGTCTGACCAACCATCCAACCACACAACCATCCATCCACCACCATTCAGTGGGTTAATTTGGATAAAGCATAAGGGTTGTTTAAAAGACGGGGCTCCCCAGTCCCATCCGGAGGGATAGACCTTCCAACTAAAAAATGCCAGCTTCGAGTGCTGCAACCACCAGGCTTCTGAAGGAGACTTCCTCACCCATGTGGATGAGCAATCTCCTTCAGACAGCCCCTGTGATCAAGACTTCAGCTGGCTCCAATATCACCCCACCCCCTGAAAACCTGGTCTGAAACTGAAGGTCACCCCAAGTAGAGATTTTTGATGACTATAATAAAGGACTGTTCACAGGATGTCATTTGCCACCAAAAGTAATGTTTTCTATGCCTTATTTTTTCTTGCATTTAAAGCTTTCCCCTCGGTTTGGAGGCTAATTTGCATGGACATCATGCTATGTGCCCCAGATACGAAGGGAGCCGCCAGACTTTGAGGCACCAGCCTGTCAATTGGCTCTTTCCACCAGTCCTTGGCAGTGCTGAACTTGTGAACCTGAAAACCGATGGACAGCTTGGCTCGCAAATGCCTGGAGGATGGGGGGGCAACCCCTTTGTGGACCCATAAAATAAGATCCCCTGTCCCAAAGTTCACCAAACTGCAGTGACCATATAAGGAGAGTCCCTTGCAGCCGTGCTGCAAATTTGGGGACTCTACCTCCAAAAATGCCCCACAGAGCTTTGAAAAAATCCCCATAGACTGTAATGGGCCCGGCTTTTTAGGTAAACCTGGAAATAAAGCCATAATTTCCTGCCATCCGGGTAAAAATAGGACTCTTCTTTTAGTAATGCTAGCAGATAATCAAGAGATCACTTTGAAGATTGCCAAATTTGGATGGATAGCCTATTAGATTAGGAAAACTTATGTAAACCATATATAGGCTTTTTAGCTATACGTTTTATAAGATAATGTATAATTCTGTGAATTTATAATTTTAAATCTTTTTTTCTCATGAGTTATTTGATATTATGGAAGTTTGAATTATTGTATTGATTTTATTTTTATTGGTCTTGGACTGTATTAAATAAATTTGATTTGAAAGATGAAATACACATTTAACGGTATGGGTATTCGACTTATTCCAGGTTTACCGAAAAAATCGGGCCCAATAAACCCGATCCTGCAATTTACCAAAAAATTTTTTTGCACAACCCTACTCCTGGGCAAAGAGAGCCCTAGTCATAGTAGGGTGTGATGTAGTGGTTAGAGTGTCAGACTAGGATCTGAGGGACCCGGGTTTGTATCCCTACTTTGCCATGGAAGCTTGCTGGGTAACATACTCCCCACCTAAACCACCTCACATAGTTGTTGTGATGATAAAATGGAGGAAAGGAGATGATGTAAGCTGCTTTGTGGCCCCATTGTGGAGAAAGGAAGGGTATCAATGAAGTAAATAAATAAATAAAGTATGCCTAATGATGTACATAGTCAAAGGAGTGGATTGGGCCTCAGTTGAGAGTAATAACTGTTATTATTCCTGCTGATAAAGGAGGGAACCTTAATTTCAATGCTGGTACTACGCCAGCTGGGTGACCTTGGGCTAGTCACAACTCTGATAGAGCTCTCTCAGCCCCACCTACCTCACAGGGTATCTGTTGTGGGGAGGGGAAGGGAAGGTGATTGTAAGCCGGTTTTAGTCTCCCTTAAGTGGTAGAGAGCCCTGACCTGGGTGGCCCAGGCTAGCCTGATCTCGTCAGATCTCAGAAGCTAAGCAGGGTCAGCCCTGGTTAGTACTTGGATGGGAGACCACCAAGGAATACCAGGGTTGCTGTGCAGAGGAAGGCACTGGCAAACCATCTCTGTTAGTCTCTTGCCATGAAAACCCCCAAAAGGAGTCGCCATAAGTTGGCTGCGACTTGACGGCACTTTACACACACACATTATGCCTTCACCTCTCAGAATATATCAACACAACAGGCTTCAACTATTTTAAAAATAATTTGTTCTTTCTGCAAAGATCCTGTGAGAGATACCATTGGAATCTCTAACAGAAAATTTTCTGTACTCTCACCAAACTACATTTCCCAGGATTCTTTGGGGGGTGCCATGACTGGTACAAAACAAAGATGTAGGATTAATTGGTTGTAGAATCCTCTTCTGCTCCTGGTACAATATAAATGATTGAATGTATACTACATTAAATAAGACCATGTGAGCTCAGTTTGCCCACTGCAGGGTAAGAGGGGATGTTGTGTTGAATGTCATGTTGAAATACAAAACTTTGTGAAAGTTTGATTGGCAGTCTGAAGTAGCAAATGTATAGCAGTGGGAGACATTGTTTTCCATGACAATTCCCTCTGTATTCTGGACAATGCCTTCTACTTGTCTTTTGCTAAAACAGCAACTAAAAAGAATGCCAGTGAAGTTTTCCTTTTAATGTATTCCAAAGAATAATCGGCTACAGGAAAACCAAACTTGTGCTCTTCAGCTGAGGCAATTAACGCTTGGCTCCAAAGCACGGCTCTCTTTCATTCCACAGTTCCATATTGTTTCAATAATGTTGGGATTGAAGGGTTGGTTTTAAGACAGCTAAGAAAATAATTGGTTGCAAAACTGCAGTGCCATACAGTCTGCCCTTCAAAGAGGCCATTTGCTGTGGCTGAGCTGATCTCGGTCACCTGGAGATCTGTTGTAATCCCAGGAGATCTCCAGCCACCACCTGGAGGTTGGCAACCCAAAGTACAATGAATGCTCTCATTCCAAAATATTGCTGAAGTTTTAAAAAAGGAAGCAGTCTGGCTCTGTAGGGCTGAATACGCTTGGCAATGATTTACCACGCTGCTTTTATGGCTGCTACAAATAGTTGCTCAACAAAAAAAAAGGTGCTCCAATTTGAAAGCAAAGGTTAACCACAAAAGGTGGAGGGTTTTAAATTATTTCAAATATTGCATTTTAAAGGTTGCATTTCAGCCTTGGCCCTCCAAACCTGATGTCATTAAGACCATGGGCTGATTCCTCCATCACCCCTGATGGGCCTGCGGCAGGCCTAGAACAGGAGAGGACACATCCCACACCTCCATTGTGCAAATGGTGTAGGGTTGCCAACCTCCAGGTGGTGGCTGGAGATCTCCCGCTATTACAACTGATCTCCGAGCAACAGAGATCTGTTCACCTGGAGAAAATGGCCGCTTTGGAAAGTGGACTCCACAACATTATACCCCATTGAAGTCCCTCCCCAAACCCCACCCTCCTCAGGCTCCACCCCCAAAATCTCCTGGTATTTCCCTACCTGGAGCTGGCAATACCCTAAAATGGTCCCATGTGTGATGTTTCTGATTTACCTGATCTCCTGACTTCTTTTTTTCTGGAGGAGAAAGAATCACCTGCACTGGGCACTTACCTGAATAAGTGTCAGCTTGGAGTGTTGTCCTCATGCAGTTATCTGCATGATGGCCAGGAACAGACATGCCCGTGAATAGAAGCACTGCTTCCAGTAATCTATGAACTAGAGCAATGATTGTAGGCCATAAGGGTCTCTGCGGAATGGTCTCTTTTGTCCTCTACAGTAATTCTAGGGCTTCAATACTTCAATTGAATAACTGCAGAATTTAAGGCAAAGCCTTAACCTAGTTAAGTTAACCAAGAACCTAGTCCTGCATGTTGGCATTCCATGTTTAGGATTATCAGGGTTACAATCTGAAGTTGAATCAGACTTCCAGACAACTAAGATTCCCAGATTGGTTGGAGGTGCCAAGATGCAGCAATCCAGCTGATGCAAAGCAGGTTTGGGTCTGGCCAGTATCTTGAAGGAAGAAATCCTGGGAACTCCAACTGTGTTATCACGAATTCCACAAAGGAAGGAAAGTGGGCTATAAATGCAAGAAATAAACTTGCAACTAAACATTGTCGAAGGCTTTCACGGTCAGAGTTCATCTGTTCTTGCAACTTCTCCCACACATGGTCATATCCCCCTTCATGTTTACTTTGCAGCATATGTGGAATCCTGCTACAGCTGGTGGAGGATGGAAGAAGAAAGTACGTGGATGGGGTGGTTGGAGAAGACATGTCTGCCTCATCTCCTAAGTTACCCACTGGTTCCCAAGTAAAGAGGAACTCTCTCAGAAGCTATTCAATAACACAAATGTTGATACTGCAGTTCAAGGGGGAAAAGAGTTGTCCTCAGAATATGCATGTTTTCTGATGCCAATTCCTCCTTCCTTTCCACCCATCCTTCGGGGGTCCTTTGAAGTAATTTTGTGCTGTGTGAATTGGCTCTTTGTATGGACAGTGCCACTATCTTCAACCCTTCTCTCATTTACAGCTTTCCAGATGGTGGCCTTTCAGTTTCAGACATCTGAAGTTAGCTATCGTATCGGGAAAGATGACTTAATATTTATTTTTCTTTCCCCAGAAAGAGTTAAGGTGTTATACTTGTTTTTTTGCTAGTGTGTTTATTACTGGGATGGCTGATAACTCTGCTTTTATCAAGGATACCACAAAATCCTCAGCAAGGATTCTCTGTTCTTGCTAGAATCAGCCAAATTCAATGTTGATTTATGCCCATTGATGTCAGCAGCAGTGAAGGGAAGGGACTAGTCGCAGAACACTTCCCTACCTAGGGAGCTTAATTTTTTTCTATAGTTATTCCAAGATCCTTAACATTTCAGAATTTTCTCTAGGCTGTGAGAGCTGCCAAGGCAGTCTGGATCTGGTTAAAAAAATTATTGTGGTTCCTTGTCGGATTTCCCTCTCCCCTACCCCACACTGTTAGGGCCATTGTTGAGTTTATCTCTTTGTTATATCTAAATATCCTGTTGGTATGAAAGTTCTCCCAATTTTCACTTTATGTGGGAGCGCTTCTTAAGGAGTTTTGTTCTCAGTCACATACCGTGTGACATGATTTAGGCATGATTTCCTTTTCTAATTAGAGTGTGAAGACTGGGATTAAGATATAGTGTCTGTCTGAGGAAGGCCTGGCCAACCTTTCTGAAGGGGGAAGCCAAGTCTATAATTTGAAATGCTTTGAGGCATGTGTTTCATGTTTTGTGTTTAGTGTGTCAGTAGGACCATGGCTAAAGAAACCCAGAGGAATAATGTGTGTATGGGTCTGGGTCTGTCAAATTTCTCAAGGAACTTTGTCAAAGTAAACATTGAGTAGGAATAGTGTCAACCGAGCAAAATAAACACAAGCATAGAAGGAACATGAACGAGGAATCACTACTAGATCTTGTTCTGCTTTCTGTTCAGATGAATCTTATCAGTTGGGAGAGAAAGTATTTGAGGCATGAGAAGAGAGAAGAAAGCAAGAGAAGCAAGGGTCAGCAAGACATACCTTTTAAGAATCCCTTAAAAATGGCCACATATGTGTTGCATGAAAAACACTTACTTTTGTTTGTTCACAGGTTTTAGATATTGGAAAGAACATTTTTAGACCTCCATAAACATCTTCTTTAGAGATGTGCATTTAAACGCTGAGCTCTCAAGGGCTATACCAGGGGACCCCAACCTTTCTGAGCCTATGCGCACCTTTGGAGTTCTGACAGAGGGTGGTGGGCGTGACCTCAAAATGGCTACTCCTGGAGGCGGACCCGACCTCAAAATGTCAGGGAGTGAAGTTACGCAAAAATCAAATAGTAACTCTCCAACATTTCATGAAGAAGCTCTAACAGGATGCCCTTTAAAATTAACATATATATATTTAAAAATAATGTCTTTCCTACACACAGCTTACCTTCAGTCATACAATGAGGAATCTTGTGCTGTGGTAGCAGCTGCTGCTGAAGCATTTTTTAAAAATCTGCACAGCCAATCAATCAGATCTCCAATAGCCAATCAAAAGCCCTGCTGGGCAAAAGCCCCATGGCCCCCACTCACTTTCTCAAAACACTTGGTGGGCACCGGGGAAGGTGTCGATGGGCACTTTGGCACCCACAGGCACCATGTTGGGGACCCCTGATCTATATAGTTCTTACTCGTCCAGCTGCTGTTACCACAGTAGTAGGGTTGCCAGGTCTCTCTTTGCCAACGGAGGGAGGTTTGGGGGGCGGTTTTTGGGACATTTTCTCCAGGTGAACTGACCTCTATTGGCTGGAGATCAGTTGTAATAGCGGGAGATACTCCAGCTAGTACCTGGAGGTTGGCAAACCTACATGCGAGATTCTGTGCCAGGGCATGTGTAATAAGGCAGAAGAAGCTGTCATAATGTCTTTTATGTTAAACAGACCATTTTATCAAGAGTTGTTGTAACTAAATTTTTGTTTTACCTGATCAAATATTAGACATTTTAAAATTATTTATGATATTTCTTTTTGTGTAAGCTGGTCTTTGACCATAATAAATAAATGATGATGATGATGGCAACCCTACATAGTAGTCAGGTTTTGTCTAGGAGGCCTGTCCCTTCTGGGGCCCCAGAAAATAACAGCACCAGCTCTTTGGCCAAGGATGATCATAATTAGGCCGGAGATATTTTCGAAAAACAGGCAGTGGTCACTGGGCTACCTGACCAGCACGGACTGAAGGTGTGGGATGAGGCTAAAGAATATTAACATACAACTCGTAGAAACCAGAGATGAAATTCCTAGATTTTAATTTCAACATTATTTTCTAAAACACATTCTGTTAAAAGAACAATACTATGGAAAATGTGGCAGTGTTAGAGGTATACAATCAGAGCAGTCATAACTTCCCAAACCTAAATCTTTTCATTTGCAAGACCATCGTAAAGCTATCCGTGCTATACTAATGGAGTAGAACTGCTGAGTGATCTAGAGTGAAATCCTTAGCCCAGTTACACCCTTCAAAGCCCATTCAAATCAATGAACAGAGAAAGGTGTAACTTTGCTTAGGACTGCACTGTTGGATGGATAACAAGCACTTGACAAGTATAAGATGTATATCACATAGACACAAATTTACTGATTTTCTTTAAATGAGTTAAATCTCCCCCTCCCCACCAAAAAAAGTAATGAAAGAAAACAGGCAGTCGTGAGCATATCTATCCATTAGGCACTCCATGGTATATAAAAACTCCCAAATTATTTGATGCCGGTCTCCTCATCCACCTGGGCATCAGTATAATGCTGCATAAATTCCATAACTGACAATCCTATTTTATTGGAGCATCGTTTTGGTTGTCCTCCAAACCACTTTGGTAAATGAGGTGGTTCACACAAGTGTCCATCCCAACGTTAAAATTGTACCTATATGAATGGACCCTATATTTCCCAACAGCTGTTTTCCTCCATCGTATTCAATGTATGGCCTTCAAGATGGCACAAGAAGTATTTGAAATAACTTTTGGAATATAAAGCATCTTTAAACTGCTAATTTAAAAACAAGCAACAACAAAAAAATAAAAGTAGCGGCAGAATATCAGTTCTGACTTCAACTAAAAGCTTGGCAGGACAGAACCTTTCTATACTCCAAATGAGACCAGGCCTTGCTGGGGAACCAAGATACTGGAATGGAGTTTTACAGACACACAGCATTGACTTATTGGGCAGTTTGATGGGGCTAAAAAGACAGCTGCTGCAGAGCAGAAGGTCAAGGGGAACGGGACCTCATCAGAGGGTGCTGTGAGACAGAGACGGAAGTGTGGGTCACAGCCGCCGAGGGGCCAGCAGTGCCCAGTGCTGGTGTGGGTCCTAATGTCAGTAGCCTACTGTGGGGCACTGCTAGGTATTTAGTGATCAGACACCTAAACAGGGATAAGCCTGCAGCCTCCATGCTTCTGCTGCTGTCTCACAGGTGCTATCTGGTAACAGCATAAGAACATAAGAACATAAGAAAGGCCCTGCTGGATCAGACCAAGGCCCATCAAGTCCAGCAGTCTGTTCACACAGTGGCAACCAGATGCCTCTAGGAAGCCACTAACAACAGCATCAGGTCTTCTTTCCCCTCAATTGCTATTCAGGTTTTTTTTTTTTAAACCTTCAAGAAGGCCATGCCCTGTATTCTTATTAGATTAGCACCCAGCATCAAAGGAACAAGGCCTTTAAAATATATATCAGTGCATGGGCTGTATGATGCGTATGTCATACTCAGATTGTTTATTTATTTACGTTATTTAGAGCCCACCTTTGTTGCTGAGACTCAAAAAAGCCAGTGTGGCATAGTGGTTAAAAGCGGTGTTTTGGAGCAGTGGACTCTGATCTGGAGAACCGGGTTTGATTCCCCACTCCTCCACATGAGCAGTGGAGGCTAATCTGGTGAACTGGGTTGGTTTCCCCACTCCTCCACATGAAGCCAGCTGGGTGACCTTGGGCTAGTCACAGTTCTGTCTGAACTCTCTCAGCCCCACCTTCCTCTCAAGGTGTCTGTTGTGGGGAGGGAAAGGGAAGGTGATTGTAAGCCGGTTTGATTCTTCCATAAGTGGTAGAGAAAGTCGGCATATAAAAACCTCATTCTTCTTCAAGGTGGATTACAGCTAGACCTGCAAGACCCATGTTCGGGTCCCATCTCAACCATGGATTCACCAGTCACCTTCAGCCTGATTTCCCACTAGATAAGTGAGACTACCTTTGGTCTCTCTTACATACTGTTACCTGTCTTCAAGCTTCAGGAATAGGATGAGATGTAAACCTCCAATATTTTGAAATGCTGACAAGTTGCTCCAGCAGTCTATTTTCATTAGGGCCAGAGCAGCAAGGTGGTCCTAGGATTGCGTTGGGTGTGAACAAGATGGCAGGCAGGAAGCACTACATTGTGGTAAGGCAAATATAGCGGCTTCGCTATTCAGTGTCTACGTACGAAGGAACCCTGAGTGAGCCCTAAACCTACCCAAAATGCAATCAAATGATGTTAGAAAAACTATGCACATCTGTATGTACCAATTCTGGAAGGATGAGAAGGGCCATAGGTACAATCTAATCCTTTCCAAAGCAAAATGTGGTAGGCAGTTGGCAGTAACGTTGAACAAGTTGTCTTATGATGTTTAGAAGGGAGGGTTGCCATCAGGCTGGACTTTTCCCTTGCTAAGCAACTAGTGCAGATTCTGTAAAATGGGCCCAGTCACTCTGTCACTCAGCAAGAATACAGAAGTCTTAATCACATGCTAAGTTGTATTCACAAGGTGAATAACAAATAATGTTAGTACATCTTTAAGTATTATTCCGGAATGAGATTCTTGGTTCTGTTGTGTTCACGCATAACTGTACACAATCTGCGCATTCTCCACTTTTTGTCTGCTTAATGAGGGGCACGTTCCTTGAATTCATGCAAGGATAACTCTAGTTGCTTTCTACACAGGATCATAGTTCTGTAGTCTATGGTGGGCAGAGAGATCCCGAGAACAAGTGTAGTGGGCACTATACTGGTACAGGTTCCATGAACAAACACCGTAGAATTAGAGGACAGGCGTTAATGGGGTTATTTCTTAAAACTGGAGCGAACACAGTGCTAGTGTGAACACGACGCATCACTCCAGCCCTTCTTGCAAATGAGGAATGTGGTCCAGCTGATAGCCACCATCACTGAGATATGAAAGTATCTCTCTTTCTTTTTGAATAACGGGACGCTTTGACAGAATGGCACGAACAGGCCCATAGTTATTCACAAGTATGTAGTTGCCTCTCTGCTTTCCCTTTCCTTGGCTTGTGCCACTGCGACATTAATGCACTGGAGCCACTCCTCTGCATTCTTTTCGTCTTTGGCCTTGAAAACGTAAGTCTTACTGTCCGTGAAGATTTCAAAGGCCCTGGGAAGGCTGCGGTCTCTGCGTTTCTTGGCCACGACTTTGACGCTCTGGACCTTACTGAGCTCAATGGGGCAGTCATCTGGGTCGTCTTTCTAGAACAGAGAAAGAGATGAAGCAGGGGAGACCTCAGCATTGGTTTCGACCATACATTTGGTTATCAATAGGGTTGCCAACTGCCAGGTAGTTAGAAACAAAGAGGATAACCTATGCTGGAACTAGTGGAGACTGTTGGAGAAGGCAGCACATGGCTCAATAGTAAAACTAAAGTAAACCCAAATTGGGATTTATGTATGAAAATAACTGCAAGGGTGACTAATTCTAAACCAAAACAATATTAATACACCAACATCAAATAATTAGCATACATCAAATAATGCACAGGCGCTTGAGGGAGGTCATATAATCTGTGTTGGAATGCACACGGAAACCTCAAACTACAAACAAGGCAAATAAGGATATGATGTATACAATGTTACAATGTATAAGCCTCAAACAAACTGAAAAAAATGGATACAGTAAAGAAAAGTTGAAACAAGCCTCATAATTGGTGCAAAAGCTCAAAGTCATAGTCCATAATTCAACACAAAGAAAACCTGGGCCAGTACCCACCTGTTCATCCACTGGCTCAGGTTTTCTTTGTGTTGAATTATGGACGATGACTTTGAGCTTTTGCACCAATTATTTTATTTGTTCTTTATAATAACAGCCCTGTTAGGCTTCAGCCCGGTGAGGCTTTTGTTTCCACCTTTAAATACATTGTATATAAGCCTGGTGAGGCTTGTTTCAACTTTTCTTTACTGTATCCATTTTTTCAGTTTGTTTGAGGCTTATACATTGTAACATTATATCCTTATTCGCCTTGTTTGTAGTTTGAGGTTTCCCTGTGCATTCCAACACAGATTATATGACCTCCCTCAAGCTCCTGTGCATTATTTGATGTATGCTAATTATTTGATGTTGGTGTATTAATATTGTTTTGTTTTCGAATTAATCACCCTTGCAGTTCTTTTCATACATATATCCCAATTTGGGTTTACTTTAGTTTTACTATTGAGCCACGTGCTGCCTTCTCCAACAACTGCCAGGTAGTAGCAGGAGATCTCCTGCTAATTCAGCTGATCTCCAGCCGATAGAGATCAGTTCACCTGGAGAAAAATGGCCGCTTTGGCAATTGGACTCTGTGGCATTGAAGTCTCTCCCCTCCCCAAACCCCACCCTCTTCAGGCTCTGCCCCCAAAATCTCCCACCGGTTGCGAAGAGGGACCTGGGAACCCTAGTTATCAAGCCCTAAAGAGCATAAGCATTTTTTTACTCACATATGACTGTTCGTTATTGTAGCTCCCAGAGATCTTTGGAACTAGAGTCCTTGCAAAGAAAATACTCGGGATTCTTCCAAACTAGTTTTTAACAGTGCCATCCTAAGATGAGTTATACGCTTCTAAATGGACTTATAATGGTAGAATTCTGTTCAGCATTGCACTGTAAGAGACTTTGATGGAAGTGCTGATTAGGGTTGCCAGGTCCCTCTTCACCACCGACAGGAAGTTTTTGGGTTGGAGCCTGAGGAGGGCAGGGTTTGGAGAGGGGAGTGCCATAGGGTCCAATTGCCTGTAAATGTGCCCTGGGGGAGACTGAAAGTATTGACCATATGCTCTTGTATTGTCCATTTTATTGTGAAATTCGTGTGGTCCTTTTAGATCCCTTTTTCTCAAATCATGTAGATCAAGCTGATGATAGTAAGATCAAATTGTTGTTATCCTCCCGAGATTCTGAGACTATTGAATCTGTGTCTAATTTTTTTGATGAAATTGTTAAGAGGCGGAGGTTAAATGATGTTTAGAGGGTTGGTTTTATTTGATCGACTGCTAGATGGTATGCCAATACAGGTATTGAAATTTGAGTCCAATTGCCAAAGTGGCCAATCTCTCCAGGTGAACTGATCTCTATTGGCTGGATAGAGCGGGAGATCTTCAGCTGTTACCTGGAGGTTGGCAATCCTAGTGCTGATAGTTAAATTGTTATAAAGCCATTATAAGTTTGAAGCATAGATATACCTTCAACACCCTGTGGAGAAAAAACCCTCCATTTTGAATGCATACTCCCAGTGGAGTTTATTTTTAAGGAGATGATGTCTCCTAGGTCATCAATAAATTTTGCATAGCTTAATGCATGATTCCTCTTCTCCTTTGCGCTTGGTTCTCCTCTGTGTGTGAGGCTCTGCCTCCTGTGGCAACCATGTTGTAGTTGCGCTCACCACCCTTCTCAGAATTCCAAAGATTGGGGACCTCTTCCATAGATGGTGCAGGCCTCTATAGATTATCTTAATAGACAGTGTGGCATACTGGTTGGACTAAGACTGGGGAAACCCAGGCTGAGATCCCCACTTGCCATAATACTTACTGGCTGAGAGTGCCAGTCATTCTTCCTCAGCCTATGGTTCCAACCTCTAGGTGGGGGCTACAGTTCTCCTGGTATTTCAACTGATCTCCAGACCAAAGAGATCAGTTCCCTTGGAGAAAATGGCAGCTTTGGAAGATAGACTCTGTGGCATCACATCCTAGCTGAGCAACCTCTCCTCCCAAAACTCCACCCTCTCAAGGCTCCACCCCCCAACTCTCCAGGAATTTTCCAACCCAGCATTAGCAACCCTATTAACCTACATCACAGGGCTGTTGTGAAGATAAAATGGAAGAGAGGAGAACCATGTGGACCCTCTTAGAGGAAAGGCAGGATAAAAATGAACTAAGTAAATAAAGAAGGGTAAGTGGTGGCACATTTGGGAGGAGACGTTCCTTCAAATGTTCAAGGCCTAGATGGTTCAGGGCCTCAAAGAACAAAACTAGCAACTGTCTTCAGAAAGCAACTAATAAGCAGTGCAACTGAAGACGCTGCCTTTAAGTGACGGCCATATATCATCCTCATAAGCCTTCCCAACCATTTCAAAGGAGTGATTGTAGAAGACTTACTAAATATAAAGGATCTTTCTGCTCACTTACTGATTTTCCTTTGCGAAAGAGAAGCTGATTGCCAGCAAGAGTGAAATAGCGGGTCTTCCACCTTTTGATGAATTTCCATCGGACTTGCTTTTCTTTCAGCTTGCCTTCAATCAGGGGTTGGCCATCTTGATTCACAACTGGGGAGATTTAAAAATGTAATACTTTCATTAATTTTTGTTGTTTCTACTGTAGATTTTACAACCACATCAGAAATCAGCCACTCAGAAAATTGCATTCTTATAGGCCAGTTGGCCACATTTCTGAGAATTAAAAAGCTGAAATAACAGACAGTGTTACTAGTTTAGAACAATCTTTTTCAGGCAAAGTTTGTACTTTACTGCCTATATAACAGAGTCAAACCCAGTATCTGCCTTACTGAGCCAGAGTGGTGTAGTGGTTAGAGTGCCAGATTAGCAGACCCAGGTTCAAATTGTCATTATACCATGGAAACCTGGTCCCTCTTTGGGGAGAAAAGTGAGATAAAAATATATCATAGAAACATAGCATTGTAAGGGGCTTCTGGGGTCATCTATTCCAACCCCCTACACAATGCAGGAAATTCACACCTACCTCCTCCCCCTACACTCCATGACCAGAAGATGGCAAAAAAACAAAACAACCCTCCAGGATCCCTGGCCAATAAATCCTTACAATTTTTGGTTAATATAAGATTGTTTTCTTATGCCTCTGTCCAGCTGTTGCTACCCAATGCCCTAGAAAGAGAATATATCAAAAACTGACATGCCAGTAAGTAAATTTAGACAAATTGCTTAGTTTATTCCAGTTAGAGTTTGGGAATCCTGTTTACAGGAATACATTGGTACACGTATATTTTCCCTACTGGGGAAAATAGCTGACCTGGGCAATGAGGCAACATGTTCAATAATTTCTCCCCAGCACCAGAATCTGAATTCAATGCCTCCACCAGAGGTGTGAAATGAAAATTATCAGATCATGTAGTTGCACCCTCGTAAGATGGTATTACACTGGAAATGTTAATATGTATTTTAGGCTTATGGTGGTCACAGACAAATCTCCAAATGGTAGCTTTTGCTGTGTATATTTGGATAATATCCTCAGGTCGACAGAGATGTCAGTTTTAAAGGGCTCCCCAAGTGAAGAGAAGCCAGCATGTCTGAGGGGGCGAATCAAAAGAGAGAAGTTCAAAGAGGGTCACAATGAACTAATATTCCAAATACTTTAGAGCTCTTTGTAACATATTTTGTTTGCAATTAAGCTGTCTAAGCATGTGCACTTTGGTACAGTGACCTCGTGATTCATCTTATTACTTTAATGGAAACAACCTCCTTTTGCGGGATGTCGGCCACTTGGGTACTTGTTTCTGAAGTGTTTTTTGTCTGAGCCAGAGCAGCTTCTTATCTCAGTATGTAAGATTAAAAGTCAGTGGCATCGTTTTGTTGATCAAAGCAAAACTGGATTCTGAGTCAGCGCCCTCCTAAATAGGGTTGCCAATCTTCAGGTGTGGCCTGGAGATCTCCCAGAATTATAACTGATCTCCAGATGACAGGGAAAAGTTCCCCTTGGAGAAAATGGCGGCCTTGGAGTGTGGATTCTATGCCAAACCCTGCCTCTTCCCCCCAGGCCACTCCCAAATCTCCGAGAATTTCCCATCGAAGAAGAAGAAGAGTTGGTTTTTATACGCTGACTTTCTCTACCACTTAAGGCATAATCAAACCGGCTTGCAATCACCTTCCCTTCCCCTCTCACAGCAGACACCCTGTGAGGTAGGTGTGGCTGAGAGAGTGTGACTAGCCCAAGGTCACCCAGCTGGCTTTGTGTGTAGGAGTGGGGAAACAAATCCAGTTCACCAGATTAGCCTACGCTGCTCCTGTGGAGGAGTGGGGAATCAAACCCGGTTCTCCAGATCAGAGTCCACCGCTCAAGACCACCGCTCAAGACCACTACACCACACTGGCTCTCAATGGCAACCCTGCTCCTAAAAAGAAGAGGAACAGTTGGTTTTAATACCCTTCTTTTCTCTATCTTTAGGAGTCACAAAGAGGATTACAATCACCTTCCCTTCCCCTCCCCACAACAGACACTCTGAGAGGTAGGTGAGGCTGAGAGAGCTTGAAGAGAGAACTGTGACTAGCACAAGGTCACCCAGCGGGCTTCATGTGGAGGAGTGGGGAAACAAACCCGGTTCACCAGAATAGAGTATGCCATTCTTAACCACCACACCATGCTGGCTCTTGTGTAAATATTTTTGGATAATAACATTCAGCAAAACCTTTTCACAGGGTGACAAGTCTGGGAGCTCTGGCACAGGAACCTGTCTATAAAAGCTGCCTGCATTGAACAACAATGCAAAATAAGTCGCTAAAAGGCCTTCTTCAGTCATCCACAATTGCCAGCTCTATCCCCGCTCAGCGAGACTAGGCGAAACATCCAGCCACTTTTTAACTGAGCCTGCACTTTTTATTTCTTTGGGGAAATTTTTTTTGGCAACCTGCCAAAAAAGCAAAAAAAGAAGAAGCCCAACCAGCTTTAAATATGTATATATGTTCATTAAACATTCAAAAGGGGACAGCACCTCCTTTTCTTTGAAGAAAAAAAAAAGCAACCCAAAGTGAGAGAGTCTATGGGCAAAAACGCATGGTCGCTTTAGCCTCCTTTATTCCCTGTTTCAGCCAGGATTCAGCCAGGATCGAACGCATGCGTTTTCGCCGAACGTGCTTTCGATCCTGGCTGAATCCTGGCTGAAACAGGGAATAAAAAAGGCTAAAGCGACCATCCCCTTCTGGATGCACACCTTAACATGGTGAGGGGGTTTGTGTGTGTCAGGGAAGCTGAGAGCAATACCGTAAGGGGTCTAGACTCTATCAAGAGACTAAACTCCTAGCAGAGTCACTCAAGATGGAATGGTCACAGCTGAGACACCAGACGAAGATGCATCCACCCCCTTAAGGGATCAATGGCCACATCTGCAGAAGAGAACAGGCAGTTCCAATGGGGATGGGGGCAGAGGAATCCCTGAAGGTTAGCTACTGGGCAGCAGCAGTGGAAGGTGACACTGGTGGAGGATCTTTTGTAGACAACGGCAGTGCCACTACAGCTAACCCTGGTTAGTACTGCGCAGAAGAAGGCACTGGTAAACCACTTCTGACCAACCTTTACCTTGAAAACCCTATGATGAGACAATCCAAAATGAAAAAAGATATCGTGCTGGAAGATGGGACCCCCAGGTTGGATGGCACTCAATCTGCTACTGGGGTAGAGCTGAGGACAAGTATTAGTAGCACTGTTCTTAATGATGCGATTGGACTAAAGCCGAAAGGACATTCAGTGGTTGACATGAATAGATGCAAAAGGAAAGTCCGAAGCTGTTTGACGCATATAACAGGAACATGGAATGTGAAAAGCAGGAATCAGGGTAAGCTTAAAATTGTTAAACAAGAAATGGAACGTATGGACATTTCAGTCCTGGGAGTAAGTGAATTAAAGTGGACTGCATTAGGACATTTTCAATCAGAAAATTACAAAGTGTTTTATTCAGGGAATGACAAAAAGAGAAGAAACGGAGTTGCTTTAATAGTGAGGCAAGATGTAGCAAAGGCAGTCAGGAGCTTTAATACAAAGTCTGACTGAATAATATCAATCAGACTTCAGGGAAAGCCTATCAACCCCCTGACCCAATCTTTACAAAACTTGGGGGTTCTTGCAAGAAGGGTCCCCTCAAGCTACGCTGAAATTTTGGGACCTCTACCTCCAAAAATGCACCCCCCCTGGAGCCGCGGAAAGGCACGAATGGGTTTTTAATGGCTTTATTCGGCCGAATTTTTCCCCGAACTCGGAACTTGGCGCCGAATTCCACGGATCCGAATCGGGGGAGTTCGGACTTCGGCATTTGCCAAATCCGAGTTTTACCGAATTTTTTTTCCAACAGCCCTATATGCAGGAGATGAAGAAAGGCAGCTTACAATTGCCTGCCTCTGCGCTTAGCAACCCATCCAAGTACTAACCAGGGCTGAAACTGCTTAGCTTCTGAGATCTAATGAGATTAGGCTAGCCTGTACTTGCAGTGATTTTTTTTTGTCATCAAGTCACAGCTGACTTATGGTGACCCCGTAGGGTTTTCAAGGCAAGAGACGTTCAGAGGTGGTTAGCCATTGCTTTTCTCCATGTCACACCCCTGATATTCCTTGGAGGTCTCCCATCCAAATACTAGCCAAGGTCAGGGCTGAGGGTGTGTGACTGGCCCAAAGGTCACAGAGGTCACCCAGCAAGCTTCCATGGCATGAGTGGGGATTTGAATCTGGGTTCCTTACGTCCTAATTCGACATCTTTACCACTACACCACACTGGCTACAGAGGTGATAACTGATATATGGGTTGTATATTATTTTGAACATGTATTGATTATTGCTAATATTTTGATCCACTTTCTAAGTTCCTGAAACCATTGCTATTTGTGACTATAATGAAATTTCCATACAAATATCCTCTAAGCTTATATTTATGTAGAAAGGATTCAAGAGAGCAAATGTTTAAATATCTGACTTAACTGGGAAGTAAACATTTTTTCATGGTATGTGACTTCTTTGGAATCCCACAACAATGCTAAAAATGTTGGCTAAAACTTAAATGAACAAAACTATCATATACACAAGAAATCACTTCCATGCCGGGCTCACAATGCATCAGTATAAGATGGAAGCAAAGCGGCAGAATGCTGGAATGCTAAAATGGACTCTACCACTTCAGGTTACCACAAGACATAACACTTTTGAATGCTTCCACATTTAAGAACCTTGCATATATAAAATGAACTCTTCAAGGAGAAAGATTCTACGCTAAGCTGTGGCCTGCTGAGCTACTCTCCCATGGTAGAGAGTATGGTTTCACAAAGAGGTTTGAGCCTCAGCACTTCTGATTCTAAAAATTAAACACTGCACTAAAGAAGAAGAGTTGGTTTTTATGTGCCAACTTTCTCTACCTTTTAAGGAGAATCAAATTGGCTTACAATCTCCTTCCTCTCCCCACAACAGACACTTTGAGAGGAAGGTGGGGCTGAGAGAGTTCCGAGAGAACTGTGACTAGCTCAAGGTAACCCATCTGGCTTCATGTGTAGGATTGGGGAAACCAACCTGGTGCACCTGATTAGAGAAATGTTTTTACTGATAAAAGATAGCACAGAACAGACAAGCTTACAGTTAACAGTTTGGAATGTTTTGGAATATCAAGATTTGCTACAATCAATCTAGGTGGGAATGAGAAGATGTGTGATCTCAATTTATTTGCTCATGTTGCAATTATAATGAATTCTATCTTTTCTTCATAAGTGTTTTCTTTTAAAAGGAACTGGTTTACAGTGTTTGTTAATCATCACTACCCAGTAATAGGTATAATTTGTCCTTAAACAGGAATGTCACTATAAGCTTTGAAAGAGAAGATGCTTTACTCAGAGGTGCAATTTAAACAAAAGCGATGAGTGGTGACAACAGAAAGAAAGTAAAGATAGCTTGAGGAATGGCCCTATTTTACAAAGAACAATTTTATGTGATAACAAGTGAGTGACCTACAAGGACTTGGCGGAGCACATCATTTTACCCTCCTTCACTATTTCCTCTTTCCCTTCCCTGGCAGCCCCCATAGCCTCACCCCTTTTCCTACTTCTTTCTCCCTACTCCAACTCACCAGCTAACCTACCTTTATGTGACCCCCTGTCTTTAGCTTTCCCTCTGTCCCTCCCCCTGGCAGCCTCTACTTAGGAAAACTCTAGCCACATTGTGTGATGCTGGCTGAGCTAGGCCCAGCTGAACAGTGGGGAACATGCAAAGACTTGCGGGAGATACCTCACTTTTTCCTGTATCCCCTCCCCACACTATTTCCTCTTTCCTTGCTCCTGGCAGCCCCCATATTCTCAGCTTTCCCTGCTTCCTTCTCTTCTGCCCACTCACCAACCAACCTACCTTTTGTCTGCTCCCCATCTTCAGCTATATTTATTATTTCATTTATATTCTGCCTTTTTCCACAATGGGAGAAAGCAGCTTACATCATTTTCCTCTCCTCAATTTTGCCCTCACAACAACCCTGCAAGGTAGCTTAGGCAGAGAGCGTATGACTGACCAAAAGTCACCCAGTGAACTTCCACAGAGTTGGGATTCAAACCTGTGTCTCCTAGATCCTAGTCTGAAACTCTAACCACTACACTACATTGGCTTTCATAGGGTGTCCACTGTTGAACAGTACCAAACAGTCAGGCCTGGGTGAGTCATGCAAGTCTGGTGGTAGCAAGTTGCCCAGTGGCTGCTGTTAAGTCTGGCTGCAACAAGTCCACTCTCAAAGGCTGAAACTGCCCTTGAAAGGGCCCTAACCCCACCTGCCTTTTAATGACAGTAACCAAGTCTTGAAGGCTGGCAGTACTATTGTGGTTGCCTAGCAACGGCCACTGAGGGCATTTGTTTATAAAAGCTGCAGGCGCTTCTTTTATCGTTGGGGGTTAACTCTCTTCTTTTCTTTTTTCTTTTTTAGATTTCAGATTTTTCTGCAAGCCTGGGGTTTTTGTCACATTTGTAGAAAGATCTGTCGTGTCTATCTATGGCCCCAGTCTTTGGATTTAAGTATACATAGGTTTGGCCATGGTGAGAATAAGATATATTGATGATGACCAATCAGAATGTGATTTAGGAACTATACTTCTTCAATAATATGATGAAGTGAAGCAGCCATTGGTCTACCTTAGTTAGGGTTGCCAGCTCCAGGTTGGGAAATACCTGGAGATTTTTGAGGTGGAGCCTGAGGAAGGTTGGGGTTGTGGGAGGGGGGGGTCTTCAGTGGGGTATAATGCCATAGAGTTGACCTTCCAAAGTGGCCATTTTCTCCAGGAGAACTAATTTCTGTCGCCTGGAGATCAGTTGTAATAGCGGGATATCTCCAGCTACCACCTGGAGGTTCAACCCTAAAAAACGGCACACTTGCTCTTGAGAATAATGTTACTACTATGAAAAAATCAACATAGACCCTATTGAATGCCTCAATTGTAATGAATTCATATGATTCACGTAATTCATTACAATTGAGACATTCAATAGGGTCTATGTTGATTTTTTCATAGTAGTAACATTATTCTCAAGAGCAAGTGTGGTGTTTTTTAAGGTTGAATATCATTCTATTCCAGCACTACTCTTGTATTTTTTTGTAGATAATCCAATATTACCACCTGGAGGTTGGCAACCCTAACCTTAGTTGAAAATTATTGCCAAGGATGAAAAAAAATCCCATCTACCATGCAAAACTAGGGGCTTGCAATGGTTTGAGCACTGGGGGGAAAAAAGTTAAGACCACATTTAGGAGGACATGTGTTTATAGTGCTTGCCTTGCCATGGCTGCCTGCCTTCAGCAGTGTATTTACATGGTGCTTTAGGGTATTCAAAAGTCTCCACAAACACTATCTTAATATGACGGTGAAATGCAGTGCAGTATTGTTATCCCCAGATTAACTTCCCTGCCTAGGAAGGTCTTCGACAGGAAAGGGGCCCTTCTCCAGTGGCCTGCGCTGCGTGAAGGTGACGTCACCAGCAGGGAGCCTGGCCTTTGCTGCTGCAGTCCTGAAAATGTGGTCCAATCAGAGGCTCGTTTGAGTACATCCTCCTCTTGGTCTTTAGGAAAGGATGCAAAACACTGATTTAAAAACATTTCTGTCAGAGGGTCTCGTGCCAGGGAATTAAGCTTGTGTATTTGGCTACAGGGTTCGGTTGGGACAAACGTTTTTGTGCCGCTGATGGTTTTGATTGGTTTCATTAATGTGAAACACTGAATCCCTAATAAATGCATAGCACAACAAATGTTTTTCATTAACACAATATTTTAATTGTACTAAAGACCTTCATAACTTTTTTTATTGGGGGAGGTGTTGTTTACAAGGTTGCTTTCCCCCATATTTTGGAAATAGTGGACAGTATTATATTGGCTTGTGTAAGTGACAAGGGAAATCTTTTTTTTTAATAAATCTGTACAAGCCTAGCAACAGCCTTTGGGCTGGGGAGGGCGGGGTAAAAACGTACTAAAATGAACAAATAAATAAGCTTGAGACATTTGTTTCATTTACACTTACTAATCACTATTCTTAGTCACACCCATCAAGTTGCAACCCCAGCAAGGGGCTCTCAAGGCAAGTGATTAAGTGGATTAAGTGGATTAACCTCCAGGTACTAGCTGGAGATTTCTTGCTATTACAACTGATCTCCAGCTGATAGAGATCAGTTCACCTGGAAAAAATGGCCGCTTTGGCAATTGGACTCTATGGCACTGAAGTCCCTCCCCTCCCAAACCCCACCCTCCCCAGGCTATGCCCCAAAAATCTCCAGTTATTTCCTAACCCAGAGCTGGCAACCCTAGGCTATACCCTGCCACCTTCCCTTCCAATATATTTAAAAGAACATATATATTGCAGGCTCTATTAAATATTTAAGGGGGACTCATATTCCATCATTATCTGGGAGTTCTGGGCTGGATCCAAATATTACGTGAATGGAAGGCCAATTAATTCTGCTTGTGCAAGAAGGGAGATATTTGCTGGAGCTTCCTTTGTGTTACAGCCCCTGTGCCCCCATCCCAGGCTGTTCATAAGGCCCCCCCAAACTGCTTTTTGAAAGGCAGGGGTGATTTCCCCATGAGGGTCCATTATGATTTGTTTAAAAAAGAGGGGGGGGGATGAGATGTTCAGAGAATAAATTAGAATTCTTATCACAACTTGGAATAAGGTTAGATATGAACGCAAGATATTTTTTTCTGCCATGCCTGCTTTCTTTAATAAAAATTTTTAAATTGTAGTCTCTGTTGGAGAATTCAGATGCATGGAAAAGAAATGGCTTTAATAAGACAGACCTTATCATAGACAGAAGGGGTGTGCAATAGTTTTTCAGATAATGGGAGCTGTTAGACCCTACCTCCAACGCTTATGTTTCAAGTTTTTCAAACAGAACATTTTTAAAATGTGTTGATAAGGAATGATCATGAGAACAGGAAGTTGGCTCCATTCAAAAGACTTTTATTAGTTAAGGAAGTTCTGTCCCCAATTTATGATATCTCAGCGCAGGAAGAAAAGCAAGAGAAAGAATTCAGAGCTGAAAACTCACAGGATCAAGGAATGCAGAGAGTTAATAGCAAAGGCTATGCAGAAAAGTATCTTATCTGCATCTTTTCCTTACAAAGGAGCCTTAGGCAAGCCACTCTCTCTCAGCCCCCCCCCCCCAATAAATAACTAAACAAATATAGGGACAGTAATTCAGGCCTACCTTGCAAGGTTGTTGCAAGGATGTATTCACATGGAATACTGAAGGCACTATAAAAACATTAAGTATTATTAATAAGTGTTCCCTAATACATGCTGTGGTCAGACCACTGTGATAATAATTACATTTGAAGTGAAGGTGTTGGAAAATTTCAAGTTCTTAGAAGGAAGTAATAGCAACTATGCCCACTTGCTCCTTTCACCAATAAGGATATGTTTGGGTTTTACTCAACAAGAATAAAGGAGGCAGTAAGTGCAAAATGATGAAGAGATTTTAAACTTTCATGCCCTGACTTGCTTTTATTGGCTGTGTTTTATTGGCATGCTTTTATTGACTTGGTCAATAAAAGTCTTTATTAGTTATTTTATTGATTTGTTTTTTTGTGGTTCTTATTGTCCTGTTTGCTTCATTTTGTTTTACTATTTTAATTGTGAGCTGCCTCGAACAGGTTTGGAAAGGAGGCATACACCTCTTTGAAATAAACGGATAAAGTTGTAATCAATTAAGTATTTATTGTCCAACTCATTCATTTGGTGAGAATAATGATAAGATTAAGATATTTTATGAATGCTGCAAGCAATTTATAAATTATGATATTTAATTAAAATATCTCCTGCCAGGAACTAGCTGGAGATCTCTCGCTATTACAACTGATCTCCAGCCGATAGAGATCAGTTCCCCTGGAGAAAATGGCCACTTTGGCAATTGGACTCTATAGCATTGAAGTCCCTCCCCTCCCCAAACCCTGCCCTCCTCAGGCTCCACCCCAAAAATCTCCAGGTATTTCCCAACCCAGAGTTGGCAACCCTAGCCAGCAGCCATTAGCAGCACCTGGGAGTGGGGGGGGGGGGCAACAAGTCAGCCAAGCCAGGATGCTTGTTAAGACAGGGCTTAAAAGCAGCAGACAGGGGGATCTCTGGGGAAAGCTGATGGAGTAGTCAGGGGAACTTGCAAGCCATAAGACAGGAAGGGAGTTGTCAACTACTTCCTTGCTCTGTATGCCTGAAGGCCTGAATAAACAACTGGCTGAACTGACTGGAGAGTCCTGCGTGTGCTTGGGGGAATGGGATCCATGGACTCAAGCCCCTTACCCAGATGGCTATGGGCTGCCCAGGAGACACCCAGTCCTGCCAAAGAGGTATAAAGTGATTGAGACCAGAGATGCTGTGAGTGGAAAGGGGTGCTCAATCCTCACCCTACTTACTTTTTCCCAACTCTCCATCATGGTAAGCCACTTTTGCTTGCCAGTGCACATTTTAAAACTGGGGGGAGTGGACTGCTTGGGGGGCAGTAATATAGATCGGGGAAATGGAAAGGGGAAAAGCTGCCCCCCTGCATCTTTCCCACTCTTGCTTGCCCCTGCAAAACTGTTTTTTTTCCCCATACAAAAAAAAAAAAATCGCTTCAGGGCTTCAATAAGTGCATTTGTGCATAATCAGTTGTGCACTTCAATACCTTCCTAGAGAATTAATTGATTGAAAAGGTTGCATGCTTATTGAAGCCAACTGTTAAATCAGAGCAGATTATGTTGAAACAGGTCTGTTGCAAGCCAGGTTTTTGAACAACAAAGCCTGAATTGTTTCTCAAGTGACTCATTTGTTGATAACCAAATATTGTTTATGAAATAATGTACCAATTCTCAGTGAAGAAGTGCAATTTTGCCTTGGAGCATATACCAGGTTCAGCTGTGCTGTGACTCCTCACCCTCTTCCCATACTTTTGATTGCCTGCAAGTATGTTTAGGGTACCCACAGGTTCATTATCAGGCATGGATTGGGTGGACATGCTGGTTATATGAACTCCATGGGAGGCTATACAGATGGCTGTTATGATATGTCTGATTGTGGTAGCTATTTTCAGAGCCACAAGAACAGTATAGATATTGATGGACACATATGTCCTGTAGAGAGGGGCCCGTTCACACAGTTGGTGAGGAACCATGCAGGCTTGGTAAGGATTTGAACCTGAGAGCTGGTTTAGGGCTGATGTATATGCATCAGTCGATGACTGTAACATTATGTGTTGCTAATTCACAGTGTTGCTGTCATGTGTGAATACGTTATCACACCTGTAACACCACAACTAGGAAGTTCACATCACCCAATGATGACTCCATAGAAAAGTGCTGGGTTTGGTGTAATATATACATTCTGAGAGTCACCAAGTGTAGAATAATCAAGTAGTGTGGCTGTATAAGTCCGTGGGCATATCTATACTCACATTCTATGGAAGCTCTTATATTATCAAGTGGTTTGAAAATGGCAGGAGGTTGGAATACTCTACTCTGGTTTCCAGTTGATTCTAAGGTGTTTTGGTCCTTTCACCCATCTTGGATGATCTACACTTTGAGCATCTCCTCCTTGGGTCCAAAAATAAAATTGTTGGAAAATCTTAAATTAAGCGAATTCTATGAAATTAATTCTATGGAAGTTTTTTACTTTTTTTGGGGGGGGGGAGAAACTTTGAGAGATCACCGTATCCGTGGATATGATCCCATTAATGTAAGTAGAGATTACACCAGGCTAAGGTTTCATTGAATGGCTCTTTCGGTATCAGAGTTTGAAGCAATGGATGGGATCCAGGCGAATGTTTCTGTGAGAACAAGGACTTCTGCATTCAGAAAGTGCCACTTTCCTGCCTCCTGCTTCTGCAGCAGCTGAAAATGCTCCCCCAAACCCTGTTTCTCAGGAACAGGATTTCAGGGGGGCATTTGGGCTGCTGCAGGAGGGGAAAGGCATCAAGCTCCATTGGCCTTCCACTTGCAGAAATGTTAGTTTGGATCCAAGCCATTGGAAGAAAAAATTATCTCATTTAATCTCAGAAGCAAGTACCGCAGGCTCTTCCACTAGAACCACTTGTGTCGCTAGCAGTAAAGTCACTATGATGGTAAAAAGGGTCTAGATATTCATTTTAGTTTCTCAGTCAATTTCTAGCTGTGCTTAAGGCAATAGACATGTCAGAACTTGTACATGATGGCATGGTATATCCCAATCCCGTCAGATCTCGGAAGCTAAGCAGCGCCAGTACTTGGAAAGGAAACCTCCAAGGAAGACTGCAGAGGAAGGCAATGTCAAACCACCTCTGCTTAATCACATGCCTTGAAAGACCCTTGCTGGGGTTGTCATAAGTCGGCTACGACTTGACAACACTTTTCACACCCACACACATACACCCACACCCACACCCACCCATACCCACACACGGGGTATTCACATAGTCAAAGGGAACTGTATACTTTAAAATGATCAATAATGATAATTTCTTACAGGATTGAGCCCACCAGAATAGTTTTGCATATATATATTTAGTATTTGTAAGGCACAGAGAATAATTGAAATCAGGGAGTTCCCTCCTCAACAGAATGGAACCAACCTTTTTACCCTCTTCAAAATACAATAGGCATTGAGAATTTCCAAGCTTCCCAGCTGTAATTACTGTCATAGATACAGAATGTCCTGAATTGTTTTTCAGGTCACCCTTTAATTTTTCTAGCTCCCCAGTTGCATCAGACCAAATTCTTCTCCATTGTGTCCTTGGCAGTTCAGGGTGGTATATATAGACTTACTGGAAGGTAGAGCTAGCATTAATGAGAAACAAAATCAGTCCTTGGCTGGTTGAGTTTTTATTCCATGATGGGCATAGCTGGGGGCTTGTTTAGATCAGTCATCAAACGGATCAGACATGGACGAAGACTGAAGATTTTCTATCAGTGATTATATTGCTTATAGGTTGTTGTGAGGATAACTTTTGGAGGAGTGGAGAATAATGCAAGCCACCTGGAGTCCTCTTTGGGGAGAAAGACTGGGTATAAATGTATGAATATGTAGGTAGGTAGGTAGGTAGGTAAGCTTGCTGGGGGTAAAATGTAGACAACTGGGGAAGGCAATCGCAAACCACCCCTCAAACAGTCTTCCTAGTAAACGTTGTGATGTGACGTCACCCCATGGGTCAGTAATGACCCGGTGCTTGCACAGGGGACTACCTTTATCTTTAAATAAATAAAGGATGGATCCCACAATCTGTCAGTAGAAGGCACTGGTGCTTGTTGATCTCTCAGGCTTTCCTCTCTCCTCCTGCAGCCACTTCTGACTCCAAGAAAGTTTATTCCCAAAGTCATGGGACTGCATGGAGTAATAGCCACATGACTTGGGAGGCTGCACAGGAAAGGGGGAAGGAGGTGAAACTGTTCCCTTTTCCCTCTTTTGTATATTGTCTTTCTCCTTTTCTATTTTTCCCTTTGTATTTTTCCTTCTTCTACTTTTGCTTTTCCTCTTCATCTTTCTCCTTCTCTTAAAACAATCTTAAACAAACAAAGATATAGTGGTGGTCACTAGTGTGACCCACCTTAGGTTGGGTCAGGACCCCCCTCCCTCCGGACCAACAGTCTAATGGGTATCAATAGTCTCCAGCATGCCTATTTCCAGGGCTAGGAGTCCAGCTGTCTGTAACATAATATGCTCCCCATCTGGCAGAGGACTACACACATACAACCCCCCCACTTTTCATTTTTTTGCTATGACAGCAGGAAATGAACAAAGAAAGCCCCAAATATAGTGAGGTTTCTAATGTCAAACAGTTTGATTCAATATATTCTACAGTATAGAATTGGACCCAATATATTTCCAGTGGCTACATTTAAATTATAACAAAGAAAGACAGGCACTAGCGCAATCATATTCTCAAGTTTTTTTTAATAAGACAGTTAATGTCTTTTTATATGAACAATTTTTCCTAAGAACTGTCAAAAGCAGACACAGCATCACATTTAGGAAATTCAAGATGTTAGCAGTCTGCTCGAATATTATGAATGCAGACTTTTAAAGATCTTTCTTTGATGCCAAAGTTGTAACTTTGAATTTTTCATATATTTATCTGGAGCTTCTTCTAACAACCTATTTATGAAGCAAAATCTAGATGCTTATTTGCTATCCACTCTCCTCTAATTCAAAAACAGGTTTGTGGGAAATGCATTTCTAATGGTGATATTTGCTCTGAAAATAGCACATCAATACAGCCAAATAAATTTGGGATTTCTTTTAGTTTAGATAAAGATAACTAAGGGTGGGGATATATTAGAAGTTTAGCAACTTATGAATAGTACATAGAAAGGGGATCGAGCGCACTTTTCCCTCTCTCATAATACTAGAACTTGGGGTCATTCATAGTGCAATGTTAAGTCTGACTTCAAATTACTTAGAAAGGGGTAACTTGACTTAGTTTATGAAATTGCTGGACAATAGATCTAGGACAGACAAAACAAATACCTCTTTCTATAATGCATAATTAAACAGAGGCTAGATGGCCATCTGTCAGCAATACTGATTCTATGACCTTTGGCAGATCACGAGAGGGAGGGCATCTTGGCCATCTTCTGGGCATGGTGTAGGGGTCACTGGGTGTGTGTGTGTGGGGTAGTTGTGAATTTCCTACATTGTGCAGAGGGTTGGACTAGACGACCCTGGTGGTCCCTTCCAACTCTATGATTCTGAACTATGCCACAACAAGTACTGGTATCCACTAACATAGGTGGCTTTAAAAGAAGCCTAAAGAAATGTAAGGAGGGTTGCTGCATCAACACCTATCATCATAGCAAAATGGAATCTCCTTGTTCATAGGCAGTCTACCTCAGAATATCAGTTTCTGAAGGGCAAACATGGGAAGGGTACCATATTCAGTTAATTTATTTCCTTTAAATATTTATAAACCTGGAGTTGATAACGCAGTAACATTAATACATCCTAAAGCCATTAAATATAAAAACCCATCCAATCAGCCATCAATAGCATTTTTTTATGTCTAAGCAGTTCCCCTTGAAAGTCAAACACTCCTTCGGTAAACCATTCTTTCTTTCTTCCCCCGTTCTTAGACCAAGGTCTTGAACAAGAAAACCATAAAACATAGATAAGACCCATCTCTAAAAACACCTCCCTTCGACTCTTCCCTGCAGCCTCCAAAAAACAAGCAACAAAATAAGTACACTGACTGTGAGAGTCCTCTAAGAGGAACTGAATCTTTTGCTCTAAAGTTGCTCGAGAAAACCCCGCCCTCCCCAGTATCCACTCCCATTTGTTAAAACACCTTCTGTAAACCAAAAGCCCTTCTAACTAGTTCAGCCTTACATCACTTCTGAACTTGCAGAAGGGTCTTAAATGTAAAGGGATCATCTGTAGTTTGCCGGAAGACTGTTCACGATATCTGAACAGCTCCCACAAAAGCCATGAACAGGCAGTCACGGCTTGTACTCTTGGAGGTACCAGGCTAGCCACAGAAAACTGGGCTAGATGGAATTTTGGTGCCAGCAGGGATTCCTCTCTTACATTTTTAAATGACTGAAAATAATAAGCCCCATTTCGAACATTTGGATTGTTTCAATAGGCCGATTTGACTGTTGCTGCTGCGCATTGCCCTTTTTGTTATTTTCTTTGCTCAAACTGTTTGTGGGCCTTACCAGCACACACTGCTGTTTAATCTGATGGCTCCTGATGATCATCACGATTTTGTTGAGCATTCATGATACTGGGGAGAGGCTGTGGCTCAGTGGTAGAGCATCTACTTGGCATACAGAAGGTCCCAGGTTCAAACCCTGGCACCTCCAGTTAAAGGGACTAGGCGAGTAGGTGATGTGAAAGACCTCTGCCTGAGACCTGGGAGAGCCGCTGCCGGTCTGAGTAGACCACACTGACTTTGATGGACCAAGGGTCTGATTCAATATAAGGCAGCTTCATGTGTTCACTGTTGTTTTGGTCATATTGTCTTGCCATTGTTGACAAAACTCACATGGTGGGCAAATCCAATAGGTCAGCGTAGGCATACAAAGCCAAGGGTAGCGATAGCACAGAAGGACAACATTTCCAAGAAGAACAATATGGAAACAAGATGAGCGTATTTGTATCTAGTGTCAAAAATTACAAAAAAACAGAACGCTCTTCTTGTTCACGAAAATGAATGCAAAACAATGTATTTCCCCCATCGGCCCTAATTTCTAGCTTCTCTGTCTAACTATTTAGATAATAATTTCTTTAACAGCAGGAATTAAAAGTGGTTTTGCTTTAACACTACAGTTTTATACACATTTAAACTGAGTCCAACATGCCAGGGCTACTGGCTGGCATCCAGAAAACCACTTAGACTCATGTCTGTGAGCTCATGGAACTAGTTGTGCAATTATTTGGAATCTGGCTATCCTCTTTGAATACACAATCTGTGTACCAAGTTTGTATTGCATATAGAGGCATTCCTGGGGGGCTGCCTTACTGGAATCTTCTTTTCCCGGAATAGGAATTTTGTCTTATTTGGGATAAATTTTGATGGCTGAAGCTACTGGAGCAGGGTTTGAATAACTCTGTTTTATACTTATATTTTAATTAGGATTTTATGGCTGCAACCCTAAGGCCACTTTCCTGGGGTAAACCCCATTGAATAACCTGAGACACCTATGAGTAGACCGGCTTCAGCTATTGCTCCTTCCATATTATCATGTATCATTCTTGTAACCTGAAAATTCAGAATGGGTTGTGCAAGAAATGGAAGCATATCTCTACACGTGAAAGTGAGCCTTACTGATTTCAACAGAACCTTTTTTTTTATAAAAAATAAAATAATTGCTTAGTTGATTGGGTTAAGCAATTGCATAGGAACTGCTTAAGCAAGCTACGTCCGAATCTCATCATTGAACACATGTGTTTCTAGATAAAATGAATCCAATTTTGTTTTTAAAATACCACAGGCTTCACTTGACTTGTGAAAAACCTGAGCTGAGTGAAAAACTACTCCAAAATCCCTCTGATGTTAGTGGACATTTTGAAAGTCTTGTGTAATTGCCAACAGTCAGTATTAGAAAGCCATCCAAACTCCCTAATTACCAGGTGTTTCCATCCTGTTATATGGTTTCAATTGCTTTGCCTACAGTTGTCATTTCTCAGATGGCAACTCATTTTCGTTGGCATCTGTTTCCGTCTCATGTCTCCATCTGGGTAAAACAATGAGCTATGTCCAGCATAAACAGACTTGCCCAAATGAATAACTGGCAAAACTCTATTTAACAAACCTATACACAGAAGAAACCAACATAAACTAATAAAACAACTCCACTGAGGCTACAGAATCTACAGTTTACCAATAGCTTCAAAATAACGTAGTTTTGCTTTGCTGGGTGGTCATGCCTATTTCTGTTAAGGAATCTTTTCCTTCAAGTAATAGTTAAATCAGAATTTTAAAAGTATCTGAATAGTTTCTGTTGGAGGCATCTGTTTCTTTAAATACATATAATTTTGTCAAATTATAAATTCTTAAGCTTTCAGCAGCCCTATGTATTGGAAGCTTTATGGACACCTTAGAGACCAGCATAAACCTGACCACATAAGCTCAAGGGCTGCTGCAAAAACAGGGGTTGTAAATAAGAAAATAACAAGTCAATCCAAAACAGAATTACACTTGTCTCAGTCTACTGAAGTCAATAAGTTTAGAAAGGTGTAACTCACTTTACATTGTGGAGAACACAATTACCAGGTGAACACACCATGCTTAGCCTATATGCGAGTTGAGTCTTGGATCAGCGTATTTCATCTTTACTATGAGCTGCTCGACTAACAGCACATTCCTGACTTCTGAGGACGAAAGTCCTCAGGAGGCCCGGAAGGGGCTGCCCTGGCACTGGGGCCTCCCGAGCCTATGTCCAGGCTACTTATGCTGCCGTAAGTGGCCCCAACGTCAGCAGGGAGGCTCAGACACCACTCTCCCAGTGTTGCTGTGGCAGCGCTACCCTGGAACACCAGCTTGGTTTTCCGCCAGCATCCCACCGGCATTCCAGGGGGTGTCCCGGGGGGCGTTTCCAGCACATGCCTGAAGGCAGCTGCTCCTTCTCCCCTTTCGGCCCTGGACACTGGTGCCGAGAATGGCGGTGCTGCACCTGCTATTTTGCAGCCTTTTGCCGGCTTTTTGTGTGTGTAAAAACGGGGCTTTTCACCCCATAGAGAATAGCAAGGCTGTGCAGGTGCAGCCTCACTATTCTCTATAGGGTGAAAAGCCCCATTTTTACAAAAAAACCAAAAAACAGCAAAAGGCTTTTAAAAATCTTTTGGCGGCTGTGAAACAGCTTTAGAGGCGCAGCGGCGGAGCCTCAGCCACGCTGTCCCCAGGCACCGAAAGGTGAGGAATGCACTGTAAAATACCAAGCTGGGCAGCTTTTGGTTGTATTTATTTAGGCTACTTAATGTTATTTTTGATGGCTGATCGATCATTTTATGGTAATGGTTTTTAATGATTTTACTGCATTTGTTTGTACTTTGTGACCTGGTCCAGGCAAGACTCTGGTTAGGCAGCATAAAATTTTATAAATAAATAAAATAATATTGAGCAACATGCTAAATGCTTCACTAAAACGGTCAAATACTGAATAGCGTTGGAGGGAAGGTGGCATGGTGTAGCCCGATCTTGTCAGATCTCAGAAGCTAAGCAGAGTTGGTACTTGGATGGGAGACCACCAAGGAAGACTGCAAAGGAAGGCAATGGCAAAGCACCTCTGCTTCTCACTTGCCTTGAAAGCCCCTTGCTGGGGTCGCCATAAGTCGGTTGCAATTTGATAGCATGTACGTACATAAATAGCACTGAATATCAGCAATCAAATACCGCCAAATGTAAAATATTGAAATCAAATCATTAAGTCAAATATAAAATATTGAAATATGTTGAATATTTGAATATGCCGAGGATATCCCCTAAAAGGAATTTCATAAAGTGAAATTGGAGAAGAATGTTCTGGAGTAAATCCATTGGGCTGAATGTTCCATGCAAGGTATCCTTCCTTTTTGATACTTATTCCACAGAGAGGTTCAATGATATATCCAAGCTGTTCCCACTATGCAGCTCTAACACCTCTATGATGTGGCAGGTCGATTTGTGGTTAGGCCTTTCCATCAGGAAGGAGTGGCTTGCTGTCATGGTGAATTTCCACCCAACATTCAGCGGAGATGCAACACTTAGGAAAATATCAGTTTGCACATATTCCGTTAGAGACTCTTGAAGCATTAGCTTGCATGATTTATGTCACCTGCGCAGAATAGCCCTTCAGCTCTGTCAGAATCCATACTTTACTACTTGTCTCAGTAGAACTTGAAAAATTCCCTTACCTGTTGCCTTT
The DNA here is from genome assembly GCF_029931775.1 of Euleptes europaea. Lineage (NCBI taxonomy): Eukaryota > Metazoa > Chordata > Lepidosauria > Squamata > Sphaerodactylidae > Euleptes > Euleptes europaea. The sequence continues at coordinate 27,102,608 of NC_079316.1, read as the reverse complement.
TCAGGATTATTACACATGAAACATTGCCAAGCCCCCGCTTCCTCGCTGTAACCAAATAAATCAAAGAACCTCACTTCTTCCAGCTGTATCTGTACATGCTCCAGATCCTAGGCAAGCAACAAAACAAGACTAAACAAAAACACCAGGATCTGACATGACTGATAAGCAATTTATTGGCTGCAACATTAAAATAAGGTTGAACGCTTCTTAGGCATGCAGTGCAATCCCTAAGCAGACTTAACTCTTCGAAATCCATTGACTTCAATGGATTCAGAAGGGCCTAATTCTGTTTAGGATTACACTGATGGAAACTGAAAGTGAAAATTTATAAGCACAGTTCCAGAGGGTTCTTAACTTTGCACGATCATTCTTCTGTGGCTTGTATCCTACAATATCCACAAGAGCAGGGTTTCCCTTGGCTCCCCTGTGCACCGAGCACCCCAAATTCTGCTGTGGGGGAGTCAGGGGACCCTGAACACCACAGGACAAAAGGCAGAGTCTGTAGTGGGAACAGGAGATCAATGGAAATCCCTTCCCAAAGAAAGTGTCCTTTCATCATCAGAAACAAGGGTCTAAACCTGCTTGCTGTTTTGTTTAATACCACATTAGTCAAACACATTTTTAGTAACTGAAACCAAAGGAATATAAATGAAGCTTTCTTGTACTGACCTTACTTTACTACTAGACCAGTCTAATCCATTCTGACTGGAAGTGGCTCTCCAAGGTATCTGAGAGATTACCAGCACTGCTACATGCAATCCTTCATGTTGGAAGCGCCAGGCCTTTGGTATGGAAATAATCTCTGCTTCCAGTGAACTATGCCCCCCTCAGTACTTTGTGTTCAGAAAGAGAGATGCTTGCTGGGAACTCATGCCCACTTTATTACCGCTTAACAGTTCTATAACATTTCTTTTACCGTGCAACTTTCTTTCTAATCCTTATCTAATGCAGCTTTACATAGTTCTATCAAACACACAATTAATAATATTTAAGGCAAGGGGCTAGAAGCATTATTATCCAATTAATTCACGTATAAGAGGAAATTTGAACGGTAACCTGTGTGGTTTAGTTCTGAATGGCTTCCTTTGAAAGAGAACTGCTCTACAAGTGAACTAGCGGGAAACTCTATGGGAATAATTTTAAATTAGAAAGTCTCTTTATAGTGGAGAACTGAATGACTCTCAAAATGAGGGTTGCCAACCTCCAGGTAGCACCTGGAGATTTCCTGTTATTACAGCTGTCTCCAGGTGACCAAGATCAGTTTCCCTGGAGAAAATGGCTGCTTTGGAAGGTGGACCCTTCCCAAACCCCACCCTCCCCAGTATCCACTCCCAAAATCTCCAGGTATTTCCCAACCCAGACCTGGCAAACCTACTGTGTTGACAACTAAACCTGCTATAATGAAATTCATTGTACTACTTCCAGACTTCAGAGCAGCCATGATCTTGTTTTCTGGGTTTTTTCATCGAGGTGACAAACATGTTCTAAAACCTGATCGGAATAATTAAAATAGAGACTAACAGTAAAGAAATTCTAGATAATTTAGAACAGTTCCCCCCACCCCCAGTGTTGTACCCTTGGACACCAGGATGGCCACCAATGACTTTTACTGGTAATCACTTGCTTCTTCCCCACATTGTCACCTTGCTAAACCAAAGAGCCAATCCTGGCTTTCTTCCAAGTCATTGGAGCAGGGGGTGCTTTAGAAAACCCCTGGAGGCATGATTTTGGGGAGCACCCCTTTGGAAGTGTTGCCCCCATCATAGCAGAATGTGTGAGTTCAAATATCCCAACATTTTATTACTCCCCCCCCCGATGGCAGCCATTTTGTGACTCGTTTTACCTGCCCTGGCTGCCATTCTGTGGTTGGCGACCACTACCCTTTTTCAGAATTCCAAAGGTGCCCACAGGCTCAACTAGTTTGGAAACCCTGATTTAGAGAAAGACCTCGAAGACTGCAGTGCACAGTAACAAAAATGGAATGGCCACGATCTCTTCCACAAGGCATCTGTCTACAGTTTTTCCCGATTTAGCATAAGAAAAAGGTAGTTAGATAGACTTTGTAAACATGTAAAAGTACACAAGAGTAATTCTTCGCTGCGGTGTGACAGCACAAGCAAACACAATGGATTTTACAACGGGCTGTTAGGTAGGCTGCTGTGTTCATTTGTTTTTTCCCCCAAAATATAACTTAACCTATGTCCTTTGATAAATATCTGAGAAGCAATTGACCGGAAATCTGTGAGGAAACAAACACATCTGGAAACATTTTACTTCCTAGCAAATTTGAACAATGTTGTAAAAATATTTTCCGTGGCACGAATATGCTGGAGATCACAAAATGACATTGCTTGCAAATGGATTTTACAAAGAAATGGACCCCTGCGCACCAAATCTGCAGTCTATTACAATTATGCAAATTATAAACCCTTCCACTGAAGTCACCAGGGCCTATTCACTTTTTAAGACAACTTGCTGACTTATCACAGTTACCTCATATTTACATAAGTGGAGGAAACAACAGAATTTAGCAATTTAAAAAATGAACACCTGTGTAAGAGGCAGCCCCTTCCTAGGCTGGTTAGGCCTTCCTTGCTAAAGTATTCTTTGCAGCAGGCATAAAATCCTTGTGGATTTGAAAGGGTTCTGATTCGATTCTATGTAAGTACAAGCACACCTCATTTTATTGCGTTTGGCTTTATTGTGCTTGCTTGCAGATATTGTGTCTTTATACAAATGGAAGGTTTGGGGCAACCCTGCATCGAGCCATCTATTGGTGCCATTTTTCCAACAGCATGTGCTCACTTCGTGTGTCTCACATTTTTAGCAAAAACTATTTTTTAAATTAAGGTATGTACATTTTTTTAGACATAATGCTATTGCACTACAGTAATCTATCTTTTATATGCACTGGGAAACAAAAAAAATCACGTGACTCGCTTTATTGCAATATTTGCTTTATTGCTGTGGTCTGGAACCAAACCCACAGTATTTGCAAGGTATGCCTATACTATGTTCCTTGTTGGCTTGCTATTCTGGTCTCTCTAGTGCAGCCACCGTCAGTCAGAGTAGATACATGAACACATGATGCTGCCTTATACTGAATCACACCCTTGGTCGATCAAAGTCAGTATTGTCTACTCCGGTTAATTCATGCCATCATATTCCCTATTACTATGTATGGGTGTGAGAGCTGGACAATGAAGAAAGCTGATAGGCAGAAAGTAGATTCCTTTGAAATGTGGTGTTGGAGGAGAGTGTTACGGATACCCTGGACTGCCAAAAAAACAAATCAGTGGGTTTTAGATCAACTCAAGCCTGAATTGACCCTAGAAGCTAAAATGACAAAACTGAAGCTTTGGACATATTATGAGAAGACAAGAGTCACTGGAAAAGACAATCATGTTAGGAAAAGTTGAAGGCAGCCGGAAAAGAGGAAGGCCCAACAAGAGATGGATTGACTCTATAAAGGAAGCCATGGCCCTCAATTTGCAAGATCTGAGCAAGGCTGTTAACGATAGGACACTTTGGAGGACGTTAATTCATAGGGTAGCCATGAGTCGGAAACAACTTGACGGCACTTAACACACACACACATTATCTACTCAGACAGCCAGTGGTTCTCCAGGGTCTCTGGCAGAGGACTTTCACATCACCTACTCGCCTAGTCCCTTTAACTGGAGATGCCAGGGATTGAACCTGGGACCTTTTGCATGCCAAGCAGATGCTCCACAAACTGAGCCACTGCCCCTCTTGAAAGATCAATGATTTTACTCATGGCCAAACTACACAGTATATTTTTTATTGAGTTGTGTCTAGGTTCCCATGCTGCATGTGCTGCTCCAAACTGGGGCAAATTACTCCCTCTGAGGCCTTTGGCTTAGGAAAACAGTGCCGGGGGAGCCCCTCCTCCTCCCGTGGCATGGTCCCAAATTGAATCAGTCCCCTGCAGACTTGTAAAACAATGGCTATGTGGCTACAAGGGAAGCGAGTTGGGGTGACCTTGAACCTGACTTGTTAAAAAACAAGAGCCAGGGTGGTGTCGTGATTAAGAGCGGTGGACTCTAATATGGAGAACCGAGTTTGATTCCCCACGCCTCCACATGAGCGGCGGACTCTAATCTGGTGAAATGGGTTGGTTTCCCCATGCCTACACATAAGCCAGCTGGGTGACCTTGGGCTGGTCACAGCTCTCTCAGAACTCTCTCAGCCCCACCTACCTCACAAGGTGTCTGTTGTGGGGAGAGGAAGGAAAGGAGATTGTTAGCTGGTTTGATTCTCCTAAAAAGACATACAAAAACCAACTCTTCTTTTTTAAAAATATATAAAGTTGCCACAAGCTTAGCAAGATTGGGGACTGCTGAGACAGTCAATAGGACCAGGGTTAAGTGTTAAGTCCGGGACCTTTGTCTTGTCCATGCCATTTTCGGTGTTGTTCTCACTGTCTTGTCCTCACACTAATCTTTGCAAGGTTGCCACACACACACACACACATATATATATATATTTATATATTTATTTATTTATTTTCAGACTTATAACTTGCCCTCCCCAGCAAGCCGGCTCAGGTCAGGTAACACCATTTAAAAACATAAAAACATTCAATACATATAATCATTAATAAAAGCAAATGATAAGACTTTAAAACCCCCAACATGATGGCGCACTGATTCCCAACTATACTGTAAGCACCACACAGGTGGCACCCCTTCAGTCCACATTCTGCACACTCAGAGGAATCTCACTTTGCCATCCCTTGCTTGTCCTAAATTGCAGAAGACGCCCCTGCAGTGCGGTACAGAACAAAAAGGTAGCTGGCTTCGGCAGGGCCAAGACTGGAATCTATTTATTTATATATTTCGTTACAGTATCTGTGGGCTGCTTTTCTCCCCAGCAGGACCCAAAGTGGTTCACAGACAGGTACCAACATCTGAATCAACAAATTATACAGTTAAGAAACAAAACAAACAGATCTTGAGCTGGCCTTGTGTGATGAGGCTGCCTAACATGGGTCCCAGTCTAAGAGCTCTCTGGTTCTTGCCCAAGGCCTCGTGCCTCTGATCTTACCCAAGCTTCAACTACCCGCCAGAAGAGGAAGGAAAACTTAGTCTAGATGGAACTCAGCTGCTTCTTTTTCACTGTCCCCCCCAACGAGAGAGACAGTATAGTGTAGCGATTAGATGTGGGTGGGGATGTCGAATGGTATGGTATATCTGATAGGAAGAAAGTAGATTCCTTTGAAATGTGGTGTTGGAGAAGAGTGTTACAGATACCGTGGACTGCCAGTGGATCAAATCAAGCCTGAACTGGCTCTAGAAGCTAAAATGACTAAACTGAGGCTGTCATACTTTGGTCACATTATGAGAAGACAAGAGTCGCTGGAAAAGACAATCACACTAGGAAACGTTGAAGGCAGCAGGGAAAGAGGAAGACCCAACAAGAGATGGATTGACTCTATAAAGGAAGCCACAGCCCTTAATTTGCAAGACCTGAGCAAGACTGTTAAAGATAAGACATTTTGGAGGACATTGATTCATAGGGTCACCATGAGTTGGAGGTGACTTGACAGCACTTAACACACACATGGTATAGCCTGATCTCTTCAGCTCTTGGAAGCTAAGCAGGGCCGGAACGTGGAAGGGAGACCACCAAGGAAGACTCTGCAGAGGACGGCAATGGCACACCACCTCTGCTTAACCACTTGCCTTGAAAGCCCCTTGCTGGGGTCATCATCAGTCGGTTGCAACTCGCTGGGACATATACACATAGGATGGGGGAAACCCAGGTTCACATCTTTTCTCTGTCATGGAAACTGTCTGGGTGACCTTAGGCCAGTCACGCTCTCTCAGCCTAACCTACCTCGCAGGGTTGTTGTGAGGATACAATGGTGGAGGGAACGATGTAAGCTGCTTTGGGTCCCCGTTGGGGAGAAAGTCAAGGTATAAATGAAGTAAAGAAATAAATTAAAAACAGGCTAGGATAGAACTGGTGGAGCGGCAATCCTTTCCAACTGCACTCCCAACAATCTCTTGCCCAAAGTGAAATGCAATAAACTGCTATTTTAACAGCTCCATGTGCATTTTGAACTGTTCAGCAAAGACTGGAATGGGTCCAGGCAGCAGGAACTATGCCAAGGAACTGATAGACAGAATGGATAAGGTCTTCCTTACCTCCTGAGTAGTTGTGACAAATGTTTAAAAATGCTATTTCAGTTGGCTAGGGAAAAGTGAAGCTCCCCGCCCTCCCCAAAATTAGAACCCCAACAAAGACTGGTTTCCATGTTCAGACTGTCAGGCATTCTGAATTTTTCAAATGATATAAAACATCTGGTTGTCTCTAAAGAAATGTAGCAAAGAAGTGTAATTGACATATTTTATTATGATAGAATGGGCCAGTTGTAAATTAAAGAAAAAACAGATTTATTAAATCACCACCAGCAAGGGAAAACTCGTTTCCTTGCTGTTTATCCATCTGCCCCTTTTTATGGTCAGGATTTTTTTTTATTAGAGATCGTTCCCCATTAAAATTTTGCCTAAGCTACATGTCCAGCTGTAGAGTAACATGCTTCTACTGAAACCAATAGAGTAAGACTGATTTATGTCATACATCTGGCAGTCTGCCTGATTATGTAGATTTGCTGCCAAAGACAGCTACATGGACTAGTAAGGTGTTTCTGTACCAGCACTCGGTGTCGTCCCCCCCCCCATTTTGTTTCACTAGGAGGAGAAGCAAGCGTGATGTAGTGGTTAAGGTGTCAGACTACGACCTGGGAGACCCAGGTTCAAATCACCACTCACACCATGAATACTTGCTGGGTGGCCTTGGGCCAGTCACACACTCTGAGCCCTGACCCTGGCTAGTATTTGGATGGGAGACCTCCAAGGAATACCAGGGTTGTGACGCGGGGGCAGGCAACGGCAAACCACCTCCAAACTGTGACTTGGCAGCAGGAACCAAAAAAGGAGGAGGAGAAGTAAGTGGCTTCTGGGAGCAGAAATGACGTGGCATTGGAGAAACTTCAACTTTAACACTGGCAAGCAAACAGCACCCGTAAGGTTGCCAACTAGAATGAGAATAAAATGCCCTGCCCCTTTAATAGAGGTTTAATATGTGGAAATAGGTGGTTTGACCGTTTTCATGGCCTAAAGTTAGATCGCGTCACCTGATAATTGTTCTCAGATCAAACTGATATTAAAGAGACTGCTAGTGGGACCAGTTTAAAAGCTGGCAGCCCTCTAACGCATGTCATGTGGCTTGCATGAGTTGGGTGTCCTGTCAGGCATCAGAGCAAGCTGCAAACAGATGCTGAACAGACGACACAGCCAGATTCATACACACGTGCATCTGACGCAGTTTCAAACTCCGCAACGATCATTGCACAAATGCTCATTAGAAACTTGTACGGGAATTGGCTCCTCTCACCGCACCCAAAGTTTCTTTGGGCCTTTTTATTAACATAAGTCACTTCCGCCCAGGCCTGGTTATTAACGGTGCAAAAAGTAAATTGGTTAAGCCCCTGTTCTTGCACTTAAGCTAGCAGAGGACCCTTATAATCAAGGAGATAAAGGTTACAGTAGTTACTTGGAAGAAAGTCCCAGTAAAATCCATGGGATTTTTGTGCAGCTCACTGTGATTGCACCTAGTCTGCTAGTTGCCTTGAGTGCATGACAGTGGCTTTTCTCCTCATAACCCTGAGGATTATGGGCTGGGTCCAGCACAGTACCGGGATGAAAACTTCAGCCCACCGAGTGTGACTTTCTCAGCTCCTTCTTCCCGTAGGTCCCCAAAATACCCCCTGAAATCCTGCTCCTGGGGGAGAGGGGACCCCCAACAACAGGATTCGGAGGACCATTGTGCCCATGGAAACAGAGCACTCAGTTCAACCTTGTAATTGGTACCATTTCACATCTATGTACAACAGCATAATGTAGAGTCTGGTATAGTTTGGCTTTCTATAGGTCTAGGCAAGGATTCCCCAATGTGGCGCCCGCCAGTACTTCCCATGGCACCCAGGAAGCTTTTCAGAAAGTGTGCTGGGCCATTGTAAGGCAGGGCTTGTTTTGGGTCATCCTCATTCAAATGAACGGGTTTTCCACTAGAGACTGAGAAGGATTGGTAAACACTTGGGCTTTCCATAGTCAGTATGTTGTTCCATTAGCCCCTCAGGTTTTCTTTTGTCCCAGGAAGTGTGAGGAGGGAGGTATTCACCTGAGCTCTGCCTCCTGAGGCAGCCATTTTGGGTTTGGCTCCACCTCCTGTGGCAGCCATTGTGTGGCGTCGGTCACCACCCCCTCTTAAAACTCCAGACAGACATCAGTTCCCCTGGAGAAAATGGCCACTTGGGAAGGTGGACTCTATGGCATAAAACCCCATTGAAATACCTCCTCTATCCAAACCCTGCCCTCCTCAGGATTCGGCCCCCAAATCTCCAGGTATTTTCCAATCCGGAGCTGGCGACCCTACCTCTGATACTGGAATGAGCCCAGCTGCAAGAAAAGGAGCTGTGGGGAGACAGGCAGGGAGCCTAGGGAGGGTCAGCACTCCTAGGGTTGCCAGGTCCCTCCTTGCCACTGGTGGATTTTGGGGGTGGAGCCTGAGGAGGGCGGGGTTTGGGGAGGAGAGGGACTTCAATGCCATAGAGTCCAATTGCCAAAGTGGCCATTTTCTCTAGGTGAACTGATCTCTATCGGCTGGAGACCCCATAAAGACCTCTAAAGGTGTCAAACAGGGCTGCATATTAGCCCCTACACTGTTCAATTTTTACATCAACGATATAATTAAATGTTTTCAAGTTCCTGATCTACATCCACCAACCTTGGCTCAATGCCCAATCCCTATACTGCTTTATGCAGACGATGTGGTCCTCCTTTCCAGAACCCCGATAGGACTTAGGCGAGCGCTAAGGAAACTGGCCACTTATTGTGCCAGGGAACTCCTCGAGATAAATTACCAAAAGACCAAGGTCATGGTCTTTGGTAAGCGTCCCAAAGTTAGAACCTGGAAAACAAATGACCAGCAAATTGAACAGGTTACTAAGTTTAAGTATTTAGGATTGATTATCCAATCATCTGGATCTAGGAGTGCCCACTGCAAGCATGCGGCCGAGCAGAGCCAAAGATCCGGCAACTCCATACTTAAATTTCACCGATCCAAGGGTGGGCAATTTATACCAGCTGCTTTGAAACTATTCACTGCAAAGACCTTGGCCCAACTTATGTATGGCTCGCTCCTAGGGATACCTGAAACATGCATACCCTCCTTAGAGAGGGTTCAATCTAAATTTTTAAGGACCATTCTCCAGCTTCCCCGATGTGTTTCTAATTCTATGCTTCGCTTGAAAACAGGGATGCTTAGAGGGGAGGATAGGATCTGCATGGCATCCATTACAAAGTGGCTCAAACTTAACAAAAACTCTCAGGGATTGTCGTCATTGATATTACACGACAAGTTTCAGTCGTCATGGCTTGCAAGTGTCCAAAATAAATTAGCACATCTAGGTTTTTCTACCTACTCTATATTAGAGCTAAGCTTAGATCAGGCTATAACATCAGTTAAACAGAGAGTTAAGGACATTGGACGACAATTAGACTTGACTAGAACACCATCCTTTATTGCCTCAGCCACAACTAGATACCTGATGGCACCAGCCACATATTTGCTTTCCCTTGAAGCAAATAGACATAGAAGAGCATTCACACTTGCCAGATGCTCAACATTGCCCTCAGCCTTACTAGGTAAAAAGGTAAAGGTCCCCTGTGCAAGTACCAGGTCATTCTTGACCCATGGGGTGACATCACATCCTGACATTTCCAAGGCAGACTTTGTTTGCGGGGGAAACTTTGTGCCGGCACTGGAGAGCCCTGACTTTTGTGTGTGTGCGTGTGTGCGCGCATGCGGGCGGGCGCTCTCTCTATTCCTCAGTCTCTCTCCCTTCCTCCTCGTGCTGCTTCCCCCTCCGCCGCTGGCAGCAATTTTGCTTCTTTCCCAGCCCTCACCCTCCTCTGCACAAGCACTTATGGGGGAGGGGATTTAGTAGCAGTAAAGATTGGTGGATGCAAACGGGAGGTGAGGGGGAAGGTGGTGGGAGGAGAAAGGCTTTTCATTGGGTGTTGCGAAAAGAGGGGAGGAGAACAGAAAAGCGTTTGTAATTGAACGCACCCCTTGGCTTGCTGGTTTTGAAACGACATAAGGAAATACGTCGTGGTATAGGCGTTTTCGGAAAAAATAAATGTCTGGTGCTTCCAAAGCATTTCCAAGCTGAAACGGGAGGTCTGTGGTGCGTGGGGGAAAGAATGTAACGTTTTTAAAGGGTTTGAGAGACGTTTCCCAGACTAGGTGCGATAAGCCTCAGGGTCACGAAATTGTTAAGCGGCGAGAACCCTCAGGTTACAACTCAGGTTGCCAAATTCTGTGCTGTCTCTATGAAGCTTCATAGACTATTGCTAGAATGATGCTGTTGGTACTTGTTGCATTTTTTTCTACTCCATCCACTTTTATGTAAAGTGTTCTTAAAATTTATATAAATATGTCTCATTTTTAATGCTCTTGTATATTGTCGAAGGCTTTCACGGTCAGAGTTCATTGGTTCTTGTAGGTTATCCGGGTTGTGTAACCGTGGTCTTGGAATTTTCTTTCCTGACGTTTCGCCAGCAACTGTGGCAGGCATCTTCAGAGTAGTAACACTGAAGGACAGTGTCTCTCAGTGTCAAGGGTGTAGGAAGAGTAATATATAGTCAGAAAGGGGTTGGGTTTGAGCTGAGTATTGTCCTGCAAAAGTATTGTCCTGTAAGTATCAAGATAATGTGCTAATGAGGGTATGGTATGTTAATATGGAACCATTGTATCCTGAAGTGATCTGTTAATGTGTGTAATCCAAAACTAATCTGTATGGCTATTGTTGAATGTTGTCTTTGTCTGGAGGTTTTTCAGGGCAGGAAGCCAAGCCTTATTCATTCTTAAACTCTCCTCTTTTCTGTTAAAGTTGTGCTGATGTTTATGAATTTCAATGGCTTCTCTGTGCAATCTGACAAAATAGTTGGTAGAATTGTCCAGTCTTTCAGTGTCTTGGAATAAGACCCTGTGTCCTGTTTGTGTCAGTCCATGTTCAGCCACTGCTGATTTCTCAGGTTGGCCAAGTCTGCAGTATCTTTCATGTTCTTTTATCCTTGTTTGTATGCTGCGTTTTGTGGTCCCGATGTAAACTTCTCCACAGCTGCAAGGTATACGATATACTCCTGCAGAGGTGAGGGGGTCTCTTTTGTCTTTTGCTGATCGTAGCATTTGTTGTATTTTCTTGGTGGGTTTAAACACTGTTTGTAGGTTATGTTTTTTCAAAAGTTTCTCCATCCTATCAGTGACTCCTTTAATAAATGGCAAGAATACCTTTCCTATGGGAGACTGTTTTTCTTGAGTTTTCTGATTTTTGTTTGGTTCAATGGCCCTTCTGATTTCATTCTTGGAGTAGCCGTTTGCTAGCAGTGCGTGATTTAGATGGTTAGTTTCTTCCTTGAGAAACTGTGGTTCACAGATCCGTCTTGCACGGTCCATTAATGTTTTGATTATTCCTCTTTTCTGTCGGGGGTGGTGGTTGGAGTTTTTGTGTAAGTAGCGATCTGTGTGAGTTGGTTTCCGGTAGACCTTGTGACCTAACTGAAGGTTTGATTTACGGATGACAAGGGTATCAAGAAATGGGAGTTTACCCTCAATTTCCAAAGGAAATTGAGGGTAAACTCCCATTTCTTGATACCCTTGTCATCCGTAAATCAAACCTTCAGTTAGGTCACAAGGTCTACCGGAAACCAACTCACACAGATCGCTACTTACACAAAAACTCCAACCACCACCCCCGACAGAAAAGAGGAATAATCAAAACATTAATGGACCGTGCAAGACGGATCTGTGAACCACAGTTTCTCAAGGAAGAAACTAACCATCTAAATCACGCACTGCTAGCAAACGGCTACTCCAAGAATGAAATCAGAAGGGCCATTGAACCAAACAAAAATCAGAAAACTCAAGAAAAACAGTCTCCCATAGGAAAGGTATTCTTGCCATTTATTAAAGGAGTCACTGATAGGATGGAGAAACTTTTGAAAAAACATAACCTACAAACAGTGTTTAAACCCACCAAGAAAATACAACAAATGCTACGATCAGCAAAAGACAAAAGAGACCCCCTCACCTCTGCAGGAGTATATCGTATACCTTGCAGCTGTGGAGAAGTTTACATCGGGACCACAAAACGCAGCATACAAACAAGGATAAAAGAACATGAAAGATACTGCAGACTTGGCCAACCTGAGAAATCAGCAGTGGCTGAACATGGACTGACACAAACAGGACACAGGGTCTTATTCCAAGACACTGAAAGACTGGACAATTCTACCAACTATTTTGTCAGATTGCACAGAGAAGCCATTGAAATTCATAAACATCAGCACAACTTTAACAGAAAAGAGGAGAGTTTAAGAATGAATAAGGCTTGGCTTCCTGCCCTGAAAAACCTCCAGACAAAGACAACATTCAACAATAGCCATACAGATTAGTTTTGGATTACACACATTAACAGATCACTTCAGGATACAATGGTTCCATATTAACATACCATACCCTCATTAGCACATTATCTTGATACTTACAGGACAATACTTTTGCAGGACAATACTCAGCTCAAACCCAACCCCTTTCTGACTATATATTACTCTTCCTACACCCTTGACACTGAGAGACACTGTCCTTCAGTGTTACTACTCTGAAGATGCCTGCCACAGTTGCTGGCGAAACGTCAGGAAAGAAAATTCCAAGACCACGGTTACACAACCCGGATAACCTACAAGAACTCTTGTATATTGTTCATGTGAGGTTATTGTTGTATAGTTTTTACTGGTCTGATTGACTGTACCAATAAATATTGAGTGTATCGTCTGGAGAACAGTTGTAATAGCAGGAGATCTCCAGCTAGTACCTGGAGGTTGGCAACCCTAAGCACTCCTGTTTGCACTTGCTTGTTAAATCTGACTTCCCATGGCCTACTTTGGGGCTCCAATTGCACGTGTAAAGGCAGATCTGCTACTATCATATTTAGTTTGGCCCACAGGATGGGTTGATGTAACTGCTTTAAATGGTAGCCAGAATGTGGGAAGTTTCTTCCCTTTGTTACAGTTGAAACCTGCCAGCATCAGTATGGGGGGGGGGGGGGGAACCTTTGTAAGCTTTGCTGGCTAATACAGAGGATTGTGCAATTCTAGAAATGCTGGGTGTCCCTGAAGTCCTGTTTTCTACCAGGAATTAGAATGCATCAAGTTTATGAAATAATGCAGCTGTTCTCCGATAGGGAGACTTTGCTGATGGTGCTTTGCATAACAGGCCTGCAAGCGGTAAGAACCATCACCCAAAGAATAATACATGCAATGGCATTCTTTTGAGAGTTATTAGTGTTTGTGCTCTTGCTGCATATTTCATGTACTTGGGAAATTTTATATGACCTATTAGACAAAGAATGAAGATTTTCTCTTTCCTCAGCACTTCCCTCTCCCTTGGTGGTTTCCCCAGTCTAGCATTGTCTTCCAGAGGCTCACGCTACACACAACACAAAATGTCTGGGGTTTTTCCCCCCTCTGCATTTTTTTAAAAGCCAAAATCAGCTCAGTCAGGCTGCAAGTCGGGGCAGAGGAAGAGCAGATATAGAGAGGCTGCTCTGGTCATTTCCAGCTCAAAATCACCCCCCCCCCATTCCAGCATGTTCTGTTATCAACAAAGGAAAAGTTATGAGGAAAGATGTTGGGACCTTACACCTTTCCCCCAGAGGTGAAAAAGCAGCTTGGAGAGAGGGATTTGGAGCAGGGGAAAAAATTACAGGAAGGATTGAATAGTTACTCTCTTAGTGTAGCCTTCTTGTGCTGAGAGACGACCCTCTCTAGTTTCGTGCTACTCCACAGAATGCATCACTTGAGCCTCAGGAAGACAAGATGGCAAAGAGAACAAGGGATGATTGTTGCTCAGATTTTCAAAGGCACTTAAAAACTGATCAGTAACTTAGGTCTTTTATGCATGGGCACTTTGACTTGTTTCCTCCCTGGTCCGACTTCATTTTCATTGGGGTTATGCATGAGTTTTCTGTCCCTTAGAGATGACCTCACGCCCAGCCCACACACTGTCTGGGTCTTCCTGATCCTTTTGTAACACGATTCTTCAATCTCCCCTGAGATCAGTCCAGGTTAAATCATCCCCATTTCCATGCATAAGCCAAAGCGCGGGAGAAGGGAGCCAGGGTATGTGTGTGAGAGAGACGTTTTTCTCACCGTAAGCACTACAGCCAATTACAAAGTGGTGTTTTCAAGGGGCGGAGACTCAGGCGCTTCCGGATTTCTGCTAGTGATTCTGCAGTACTCCAGAAACCCCAGGACTTTCACCAGGGCAAACAACAACATGCACAGCATTTTTAGGATTAGGATTCGGAATAGAAACATGTGGGTCAAGAGAGCTTAGTCCCATGAAAGTCTTGCCAGTTCTTTGAAATACATGTCTGGGCACAAAAACAGAAACATCTTTTTGGAAATCGTGTTTCTCTCAAACACAACATTCAATCGATGCTGGCACATTTTGCCTATAATTCAGATTTTTAATATAACCCCTTCCCAATTAACTCCTGCTGATTTCAGTGATAGCCACAGAGTTTCTGGTTAGTAAATACTGAATAAACACAGTCAGCTCTTTGGATGCATGGTTTCTGAAACAATGGCTATGCCTATGCCCCATGGGAAGCTGCTTATGAAAATGAAGGTATTTTCAAAAGCTGTTTGCACTATGCATGAGACTGTCTGCTTAGTGTGGTGTAATGGTTAGAGTGTCAGACTGGGAGAGCCAGGTTTGCATCCAACTCAGCCATGGAAGCTCACTTTGTGACCTTTGGCCAGTTTCTCACTCTCTCAACTGTTGTTGTGAGGATAAAATGAAGGAGGGGATAACGATGTTATAAGCCGTTTTGGGTTCCCATTGAATAAAAAAGTAAGGTATAAATAAAAATAAATAAACTACCGGTTTAGACGGCTGTCACAGAAGATCAGACAAATTAGATAAATTGATGGATAGGTCTACCAGTGGCTATTAAGAAATTCTCATGTTATAGCCAGGAATATAGGGGAACAGAGGCTGGCCTTGATTATGTAAGATGGTCCTGTACACCAGAGACAGAGCGGGCTTAGCCCCTCAGCTAAACATGCCAAAAGGGAGCATAGAGACTCACAGCGCATTCCTGAGATTCGGCGTGCGTGGACGGCGGGGAGGCGCTACCGCGCCTCCTTCTAAAGCAGTTCCCCACACACCGAAAAACACACACAAAAAAAAGGCTTTTAGAGGCTTTTTTGTGTGAAACGGGGCCTTTTTGCCCCATAGAGAAAAGTGAGGCTGCGCCTGCTAAAAATCAGGTGCAGCCTCACTCTTCTTCGTGCCAGCGTTCACAGGACAAAAGGGGACAGGAAGCTGCCTAACGGCAGCTCCTCCCTCCGGCCCACCCTGGGAACACCTTCCGGGATGCTGGAACGCCTCCCGGGATGCCGGCGTGGGCCTTTATGCTGGTGGGACGCCAGTGGAAGGCCCCGTCGGTGTCCTGGGGTGGTGATGTTGTGGTGGCACCCAGCACCTGGCATCCGGGTCTTTCCGCTGACGTTGAGGCCACTAATGCGGGTGTAAGTTGCCCAGACACTGGCGCAGGGGCCCCAAATGCCAGCACATCGCCTTCCTGGCCTCCTAAGGGCTTTTGCCCTTCAGGCTCAGAAATGTGCTGTCAGAATAGAATAGTCTTGGAGATAAGCAAGAAACAAAGAAATACCACAATTATATGGCCTTGAGGAGATTAGAAGCCACCCAGTCCATATCAATAGATATTACGTGTTGAGGCCGAGGTGCAGAAGCATCTGAGAATGGCAAGAATGTCCACCTTCACAGAAACTAACATATAGTTTAAAGATGAGGTGTGTTGGCTGAGGGTCAAAAGATATTCATATGTGTGACCAGGGAATGCTGTTTAGGTAGCTGGTTAGCTAGCATAGCTCTTCTCTAACTTATGGATTTTGTGGATGTGTTTTCCCTATCAGTCAAAATGTCAGTGGAGGTTTTTTAAAAAAGCTTTCTTCTCTTTGTTTCAATTATGCAATTTGAAGTTGATTGTGTACTTTTTTTTTAAAGGTAATTGTAGGCAGTCAAGCCCTACCTCAAATATGTTTTTGTTTTAAATAAATTCCATGGTGGTCACTTGCAGGAACCTCCAATTAAAGATTAATAACTTTGACCAGAAATCTGTGCTCTGCTTTGAAACAGTATTCTTTACAATCTTTGAAAATGTAATTGCTTTGAAACAGTAATCTCTTCAGAGGGCAAAGGTTGAGAGAACTGAGAATGCCCAAGTCGTTAACCCTCCTGGAGTCCATGCCATGGCCCACAACTATGCACAATTGCATAAGGCATCTAAACAATTCATTATGAACAGCTTCCTCTTAGCCTGGTGCTTCAAACTATTCGCTTCTCAGCCCTCTTTTTATAAATAAGAAAAAACACCACATACCATTTGCAGTTTCCATCTAGATATCTAAAGCATGTGTGCAGGATTAGGAGCAAAACCCAAAGACCTTTCAAAGCACAATACAGATGACATTGGTGGAGGAACTGCAGTGCTTGGATTCCTAATTCTTGCTAACTTCTCAACTGCTGTCCTCCAGTCCTGGGAGATATGCTTATTAATACTTGTCAGCCATGATAGCTAGTTTAGAGAGGAGGTATATCTCAGGGAGTAAACCCAAACTACTCAATTTGTTAATACAATTATTGAAGGACCAGAGTGGTATAGTGGTTAAGAGTGGTGGCTTGGAGTGGTGGACTCTGATCTGGAGAACCGGGTTTGATTCCCCACTCCTCCACATGAGCAGTGGAGGCAAATATGGTGAACTGGATTTGTTTCCCCACTCCTACACACGAAGCCAGCTGGGTGACCTTGGGCTAGTCACAGCTCTCTTAGAGCTCTCTCAGCCCCACCTACCTCACAGGGTGTTTGTTGTGGGGAGGGGAAGGTGATTGTAAGCTGGTTTGATTCTGCCTTAAGTGGTAGAGAAAGACAGCATATAAAAACCAACTCTTCTTCTTCTTCTACAAGTAAGGGACTTGCAAGGACTTATGGGGGAAATCTCATTCCTCACTGGCCCCCTCTTTCATACTGTTATGTATGCATGGGTGTGTGTTATTGAATCAAGGGAATAACGATCCTTGTTGTTATGTATGCATGGGTGTGTGTGATTGAATCAAGGGAATAACGATCCTTGTAACTGCATCAGGGGAAACCTGGGCAGCTTGGTGTTCCCCAAGGCTCCTGAACTGTATGTTCCCATTGGCTACTGGGGTTTCCCCCCCCAATCACGGACTGGGGGGGAGTGGCCGCAGGTGGCCAGGGGGGCATATAAGCAGGGGTCTGGTCACTTTAAGTTAGTTCTGTTCTCGTTCACCTAATAAAGCGGTTGCTGTTGGAACTCCGTCTCTGTTGCTCTTAACCACTACACCACACTGTGATCCTATATAAGCACAGAGGCTTCCTTTGCTTACTATTTTGCTCTGTGCCTACTACCCATAGGCCCAAATGTATTGCTTGTACATGACATAAAAGCAGACACCGCTGCAGATTGTTCCTATGTGTAGACTAATGTTATAACTGCTGGACACCAGGAAGGATCTGATCTTCTTTCTTAGTGCATGGCATGGGACACATGAGACAGACAGACACAGACTTAGAGCCAAACCAAGGAAACATAAGACTAAAAATGTACATTTTGAAGTGACCATGGGTTGGGGTAAAGCACTTGCTTTGCATGCAGAAGGCAGGAG
Source organism: Euleptes europaea (assembly GCF_029931775.1). NCBI lineage: Eukaryota > Metazoa > Chordata > Lepidosauria > Squamata > Sphaerodactylidae > Euleptes > Euleptes europaea. The sequence continues at coordinate 27,084,740 of NC_079316.1, read as the reverse complement.
ATCTCCGGCTACTGCCTGGAGGTTGGCAACCCTAAGGTAGTGGGAAATAACTTTTTCTGCCTGAAAATCTGGAGATCCTTTGCTAGTCAGACAACCCTGAACCAGTTGATAAACAGTCCTTTTTAGAACAAAGCAGCTTCTTATGTTCATTATAAATACAGGATCTAACCAAAGCCCTTAAGGAGAGCATTGTTTTTACCCCAATATCAAGATTTGGTGGTGACTCCATTGAGTTTCATGCGGTGATTTTGTTGCCATATAAATGTTTTAGGAGTCTCACTACAAAGGAAAAAAATATTTACCTTCTGGAGTGGAAACGTAGACTGAACCATTGCGGTTTCAAAGCTGTGTGTTCCCTTCAGCTGGGTTTTCTCCCACAAGGCTTTCAGGGCTTGCACAGAATTATTTTGCATGGACAAAGGTTCTGGGAACAGGTTCTGTTGGACAAGATTGAAATAAATATTTTTCACGTACAGTGGTTTCCATTAGGCTGAGTCATGCACAAGTTCAGCTAAATGCTATTTCCAACTTGATAATATCTAGATAAAATCTATGCATGAAAATCGAATGAAAATATTTATTCTGTATGTTTTGAACACTCCAAGAGTCTTTCGAGATGTTCTCATTCTGCATCACACACACACCCAATTCGGCAAAATCCGCAAGGTCCCACTATGATCAAAATTATGCAGCTAAATTTGCATAGCTGAAATCTGTTTTGAATGCAAAATTTGAAAGGGTTTATTATACAAGGAGGTTTCATTGAGGCCAATTCCATCAGCAACTACTGAGAATCTTGCTACCACCCGACTTACATGTCTCACCTAGGCCTGGCTACTTCTTACTGTTCAACAGCAGCCATCGCACAAAAGCTAGTGTGGTGTAGTGATTTGAATTTCATACTAGTCCCCCCATTCAAATTCCCACTCTGTCATGGAAGCTCACTGATTGGGTTGCCAGGTCCTTCTTTGCCACCGGTGGGAGGTTTTTGGGGCACAAACTGAGGAGGATGGGGTTTGGAGAGGGGAGGGACATCAATGCCATAGAGTCTAATTGCCAAAGTGGCCATTTTCTCCAGGTGAATTGTTCTCTTTCAGCTGGAGATCAGTTGTAATAGCAGGAGATCTCCAGCTCATACCTGGAGGTTGGCAACCCTACTGAATGACTTTGAGTCAATCGCACACTTTCGGCCTAACCCACCTCACAGGGTTGATGTAAAAATAAGCAGAGGAGAGAAGAATGATATAAGCTGTGTCGGGTCCCCATTGTGCAGAAAGTCAGGGTATAAATGAAGGAAATAATAAATATAGCTGGACATGGGGGGTAGATAAATGGCTGGTGGGATGGTGAGAAGGAGAAAAGGAAGCAGGGAAACCATATGGAAGCTGTAAGGAGGAGAAAAAGAGGTGATAGTGGAGAGGAGGATACAGGGGGAAATGAGTTGACCCTCACAAGTCTTTATGGGTTTCCCATCATGCAACTGTGCCTGGCCTATTGCTTCTCAGCAACAGGGGATCTTGGAAGAGACTGATTTTCTGAATCTATTTCAATCTGGCTTCAGGCCAGGATTTGGAACAGAGACTGCTTTGGTTGCCTTGGTTGATGACTTCTATTGAGAACTAGACAGGGGGAATTTGGCCCTGCTAATTCTGCTGGATCTCTCAGCGGCCAATGTTACCATCAACCATAGTATACTACTGAGCCGCCTCTCAGCGCTGAGACTAAGGGGCACCATATTGCAATAGTCTGAGTCCTATCTGGGGAGTTGGTCTCAGAAGATAGTGTTGGGAGATTTCTGCTCTGCCCCATGGCCATTGACCTCTGGGGTGCCGCAGGGTTCCATCTTATCTACCATGCTATTTAATATCTATATGAAGCCACTGGTAGAGGTCATTAGGCAGAGTGGGCTGTGATGCTACCAATATGAGGATAATATCCAGCTCTACCTTTGAACACATGAAGCTGCCTTATACTGAATCAGACCTTTGGTCCATCAAAGTCAGTATTGCCTACTCAGACCAGCAGTGGCTCTCCAGGGTCTCAGGTAGAGGTCTTTCACATCATCTACTTGACTAGTCCCTTTAACTAGAGATGCCAGGGACTGAACCTGGGACCTTCTGCATGCCAAGCAGATGCTCTACCACAGAGCCACAGCCCCTCCCCTTTTCCACCTAATTCCATGGATGCTGTTGATGTTCTGAACTGGTGCTTGGAGTCAGTAATGGATAAATGAGGATAAATAAGCTGAAATTTAATCCAGACAAGACAGGTTCCTCAGTTAGCAAAAGGGCAGACTAGGGATTTCAGATCTCCTCTTGTCTTGGATGGGGTTATAATCCCCTTGAAAAGCCAGGTTCACAGCTTGGAAGTGCTGCTTGACACACATCATAGAAAACCAGGCAGCTGCTAAGATCACCAGCTAGTACCTGGAGGTTGGCAACCCTAAGTGGCCAGCATCATGCAACTGTGCCTGGCCTGCTGACCAGCAACTAGAATCGTGCAGAGTTTTCCCAGGGAGAGACTTCCAGGGGGTGGGAAGGAGGGAAAGCTAAAGATGGCAGATAAAAGGTAGGTTGGCTGGTAGATGTGAAACAGAGAAGGAAGCAGTACAAGGGGAGAGGCTGTAGGGGCTTTTAGGGAAGGGAAAGAAGAAATAGTGGAGGAAAGGAAAATTAAATCCCCTCTGCAAGTCCTTCCGGATCTCCCACTTGTTACTATTACTTCAGTATAAGCTGTATTAACAGTGCCAGTAATACTGTCAGCATTTTTCAAATCAGAGAGTGGGAAAAATGAAACATGACACACTAGACATGAAGTGGAATTGGAGTATATTAGTAATTCAAATGATTAGATGTATGGATAAATACTGAATCTGAAACTATATTATGTCTGAAACAGACTGAAACAGAGGTGAAAAAATATCCATTCATTTTTTAAAAGATACAATTTTAATGTCAAAAGTTACAGAGACACGTGGACTACATTGCTGTTATTCTACTCTACTAGAAGCATTTTTTCCTGATACTTAACAGTTAATTTTAACTTTACAAAAAATATTATGGGTTTTTAATGTCGTTGGCCTCTTTTGAGTATTGTCCTTACTTCCTTAATACTTGCTTTGCTTATCTATTTCCCTTGCTGCTGATTTCCAATTGTGTAATTATTTTTCTGATCATTGCTCCATGATCAGACTTCAGCCTCATTCCTCAAGGCATTTATTTTTGCATGTTCAGCTTTGTATTTGCTTCTTGCATTTTTTTCATTAAATCTTCTTTTCATTAAACCTTTCCATTAAACTTTCTTCTACCCTTGATTCCTTAGCCCCCCCCCCCCGTTCTATTCAGGTTTGCTGAGGTCTTTTAGACTCCCCCCCCCCCGCCCCAGTAAGTTTCCTGCCATTTGGGGTTTCAGTGGGAAAGTGGCAATGAGATTCCAGTGGATAAATGGGGTGGGAGTAACACAATAAGTTTCAAGGGCTACCGGTATATTAAAGATCACATTGTCAAAATAGCAGGGTGGCTGAAAAACATTTGATGTAGTAATTTTTTTTAATACCAAGACATAAGTACTTGTGAGGAATGCCATCTCCAAGCAGCAAAGACAGCAACTATTGCCCCCTTCAACCTTCCTAAATGGCGCCCTGGCATCTCAATCACTCATCTATTCCCTGAATTAGGATCTGCATGAACAAAATTAATTTTGACAGCACTGAAATTGAGCTAGATTCCTGGAACAACGGGCATATTGAGTCTCTGGTTGTTTGCTCCTAGATTTCCCATTAGTGGAAATGAAACAGTGAAACTGAACCATGCCTCGCAGTCCATTTGAGCTGTCCGTTATTCAAAGTGTATTTAGACTATTGTGTAGGTAGGAGTCAAAATACCACGAGGGATGGATTCCTCACATGATGAAAAGAAAAAAACATCCACCAAGAAAACATGGACTTTGTGTTAACATGGATTATATTCTTTGTGCCATTGTAGCCTGCACATGAAGCAACCTCATCAGTCTTTCCCTTCTTCAACATGATTGCAAAATTATAGAAATATTTTGTGGTGACCACCCCACAATTTTACAAGAAAGGTTAAACAGCATGAGTATTTATAGAAAATCACTGCAGTCACAATCCTGGACCCAAGGCAAATGCAGATGTGAAGCTGGATACCAACAATCCATGGTTTGCATTGTCAGGGGTCAAGCTTGGGAACATGTTCCCTCCAAAGATCAAATTCCTCCTTCAGCATTACCACAGTTTAGAGTTACACGCTACCTTAATGGTAACCAGGTTCTCTCATAACCACAATTTACTGAAGAAGAAGAGTTGTTTTTTATATGCCGACTTTCTCCACCACTTTAAGAAGACTCAAACCGGCTTACAATCACCTTCCCTTCCCCTCCCCACAACAGACTCCCTGGGAGGTAGGTGGGGCTGAGAGAGCTCTAAGAGAGCTGTGACTAGCCCAAGGTCACCCAGCCATCTTCATGTGTAGGAGTGGGGAAACCAACCCAGTTCACCAGATTAACGTCTGCCACTCATGTGGAGGAGAGGGGAATCAAACCCAGTTCTCCAGATCAGAGTCCACTGCTCTAAATCACCGCACTTAACCACTATACCATGCTGGCTGTCTCCAATTGTGTTTTCAAAGCCTGATTTATAAGGAAACCATGGTCAGCCATGGTTTGGAGTCATATGTGCACTGGTGCTAACCATGGTTAGCATAAACTATCAGTCATGTCAGTATACTTGTCATTTGGTCACTGTTAGCCATGGATTAATGGAAGAGACGAGGGAATCTGAAGAAGGGAGGAGGAAAGGGGAGGGACTGCATGTTCCCAGGACTGGCTCCCCATTTCTCAGTAATGGTTTCCAGCAAGTCAGTCTGACATCCACATCAAGTCATATGATTGCTTGATGTTCAGCCTAGAGGTCAGAATTTGATTATAATTTGCATTGTGCTTGTTAGAACGGACATTTATTTCATTTAGATCTGTTAGCATAACAAAGGCAATGTTAAACAGTAATTAAAAACGTGGATTTTGTCAAATTAATAATTAGCTTCAGCAGTGAGAAAACGAAAATGATTATATCCAGTACACTTGGCTGCAGCAAAATTCCCTAATAAGGGTAAACATGTTTGTCTTCTATTGAGACCTATAGGACCATTTCCTCCAGCTAACCAATCATGGGGGTAGGCTTAGATCTTAATGTTAGTGTCTACGATCCAGTGATTCAGCTCTCCTTTCTTTATAATGGCAAAAGAAAGCATCCTATGGACTAGACATCTCTGAAATAGGCAGCCAGAGTTGTGGGTCAGGGTCGACATAACTCTGTCTGCATTAAAAACCTTGTGGAAACCAAATAAATGGGAACTGAATTTGCAGCTGCATTGTTTATATCGTTAGCCTGTTCTTTTCAGGTAAATGCAACATCACTATGTAAAAACGTATGACATCATGTCACTACAGCTAAGGAGAAGAAGAGTTGGTTTTTATATGCCGACTTTCTCTACCATTTAAGGAAGAATCAAACCGGCTTACAATCACCTTCCCTTCCCCTCCCCACAACAGACACCCTGTGAGGTAGGTGGGACTGAGAGAGTGTGACTAGCCCAAGGTCACCCAGCTGGCTTCACGTGTAGGAATGGGGAAACAAATCCAGTTCACCAGATTAGCCTCCGCCGCTCATGTGGAGGAGCAGGGAATTAAAAACCGGTTCTCCAGAACAGAGTCTAAAGCAAATGGAATTACACAACCCCGATTCCACTACTCACCTCCCAGCATGGATACAAGGACTTGCAACAACAGTGATAAAGTTCAACATCTCACAAAAAGATTACAGTTAAAGCACTGACTTTAATTCACAAAGAGTGACACGATCAAGGTGCCACCATTTACATGTTCATATTTCACACACCTGCTGAAAGAGAAACATGATATGGATCCAAAGCTGAGGCTGTCGGCTGATGAGAGTAAAGCTGGATTTACTGTACAGGCAGTAATGGCCTTTCAGGGGGCAGCTGAAGAACAGTTTTGCTACAGAACTTCTAACAGTATCTAGAAACAAATATACATATTAATAACATCAGATACTTTAGTGCAAATCAGACTAGTCATTATACTTTCATACTAAACTCTATGCAGGCTTAAGGATACCTGGTACCGTACTGCTACTGTCCACTTAGGGTTGCCAACCTCCAGGTATTAGCTGGAGCTCTCCTGCTAATACAACGGATCTCCAGCCAATAGAGATCAGTTCACCTGGAGGAAATGGCCGCTTTGGCCATTGAACTCTATGGCATTGAAGTCCCTCCCCTCCCCAAACCCTGCCCTCGTCAGGCTCTGCCCCAAAAACCTCCCACCGGTGGTGAAGAGGGACCTGCAACCCTATGTCTACTGCATAAAATGTCATCCTATATGTGGAGTGGGTGATTCCTCCATATACAGCTGCAAGGGAGCGTCTGCTGTCCAAGGCAATGTTATGGATTTGAACCTGACCCACACAATAGTGTTTGGTTCTTGCTGGTAAGATGCAACATTCCATCCGCCTAACAAGAAATGTTAATAAATGCCCAGATATTTCTTAAATGGATATGAAAAGGAAAGTCTAGGGGATCTAGGCTTGGATCCAACAAAGAGCTTCTACAGGAGGAAGGGTTTGATCAGTAGAGCGTTACCTTCTCACCTCTTCTTCCCGCTGCAGCCTAATATGCTCTTTGAACTTTTACAGGGGATTTTTTGGGCTGCAGTTGCAGGGGGAGGCAAGAAAGTCACACTCTGCAGACAGAAATAATCTCTTTTGCACCAACGCTTTGTTGGACCCCAGCCTTACACTGCACCCTATGCTTGTTAAAAAATGAAAGCGGTTTTAAATGTTTATTTTAAAAGTTTACTTTAAAAGTTTATTGCTGCATACAAGCAAAACAATTTCCACTGCTTCATAGTAAACATCAGCAATGTAGATGCCTGCTGGGATATTCTTAACCCTATCTAAATTTCTAGCCATTCAAATCACATCACTCCTCTTCTGGAATAACTCATCAGAAACTGTGTTTGTCTATAATGCCCTGTGTGGTAAACCATCGAGCAATACTCTACTGAAACCCTGAACCTGAGACTACAACTGGCACACCAGAATCTTTTCATTGCAGCTGTGCCAAGGAGTGCTAAGTTTTAAATTACTTGTATTTAAAGATTTGAGCAATATAAGTTAAACATGTTGTTTTGGTTGTTTTTTTTTTTAACATTGTGCTTTTTGCTGTTGTTGTTCTTACAGATGTGGGGCTGGGGCTGTTAAAAGAAACTGGATGTCACTGTGACCTTTTCCTAGGGTTGCCAGGTCCCTCTTCACCACCGGCGGGAGGTTTTTGGGGCGGAGCCTGAGGAGGGTGGGGTTTGGGGAGGAAAGGGACTTCAGTGCCATAGAGTCCAATTGCCAAAGCGGCCATTTTCTCCAGGGGAACTGCACGGAAGAAAAAAAATCTAGGGGAACTGATCTAGATCGGCTGGAGATCAGTTGTAATAGAGGGAAATCACCAGCTAGTACCTGAAGTTTGGCAACCCTACCTTTTCCGCACACTGGAATTACTCCTTATTTTCTTGGGAGTCGATCCACAAGCACTGAATTGGTTTGGGCAGGGTTCTTCCTTATGTCTGCCCTCCCTGTGCATTTTGGTAGTTGTGGAGTCAATTTATTTTCTTCTGTGCATAGCTTAAATAATGAGGATTTTCAAGGGAGGGTGCTGTTGTCATCAGTGTTGTTATCGGTGGCGTCACAACACCCCCCTTACTAGGGTTGCCAACCTCCAGGTTGCCAACTCAACTCCAATAGCTTCTTTACTGCGCATGACCAAACAACTCCCGTTGCCAACTGTTTTCTACGGGATAAGTCATCGTGCTTACCAACTTTGGGAATGAACATTTTAGTCATTCATTACCTACCTTTTTGACTTCCATCCTTTTAGCTGTATATAAGAACCTTTGCTTTTTTCATATGCCTATGGTACAGTTTGTGCTTTTATTGTAGTAGTGTGTTGATTGTATATTTATTGTCCTAAATATAGCATTGTACTTTTCTAAATTAAGAGCTAGTGCTGTTGTTTTGTATTAACCTCCAGGTAGTAGCTGGAGATCTCCTGCTATTACAACTGATCTCCACCTGATAGAGATCAGCTCACCTGGAGAAAATGGCCGCTTTGACAATTGGACTCTATGGCATTGAAGTTCCTCCTCTCCCCAAACCCCGTCCTTCTCAGACTCCATCCCCAAAACCTCCTGCTGGTGGTGGAGAGGGACCTGGCAACCCTATCCCTTACTTTAAAAAAATGCCCTAAAATATTTATAATGCCATAGTGTTGCAGTGATAGTTTAAACAGGTTCTCTGAATTCCCAGCTTGCCTTTAAAAAGTAAGTCTCAAGAAAAAGGAATATCTCCATGAGAGGAAATAAGACTTACTTTTTTTAAAAAAAGCTGGGAATTCAGATAACCTCTTAAATTATCAATACAACACTATAGCGTTATATCGATATTTTAGGGCTTTTAAAGAAAAACTGAAATCACTAGTCTGTGGCGGGGAGAGGGAGTAGTTTAATGATGATGATACTCGGGTCATTGAAAAGTGGGTGGGAGGTGGGTGGGACAAAGGAAACTGATAGAAACATTACACACTAGGAAAAAGCTGAGTTGAAATTGGTTTCCAGAAAAACATTGGGGTAAAGGTGGCCTCAAAAGAGCCAGAACCACACACCCCAGGAGGGGAGGGGGAAGAAAAAAACCCCGAAGTGACACCTAAAGGCACAAAAGGGCATGTGGAAATCAGGGGGAAAACTGAAGCAGTATGGGGCCAGAACCAAAGGGAAAAAATTACGCGGCACAGCCCTTAGACACTTTAAGCAGCGATGTTCTCAAACGAGCTCCCCACCACACATTCAAATTTAAGGCTAAGTTACTTTGATGAATGTGGACATCCACATGCATATATTCCGACCAGCTTTCAGCTTTCTAAGGCTCATTTACATTTTTAACTAACACAAAATGTAAAACAGACAAGCCTTCAGTGTGCACCGTCTGTTGCTTTCATTACAAAATATTCTATTGCATTATATTTACAGACAGAGTTCTGCTTATTAAAATATGCATGCACAATAAGCCACTCTTCGCTGTTGATAATTGCCAGCAATGAGTTCCTTGATTAAAAAGCTTCCCAGCTTATGGCAGCTGAAACACACGTTGGGTCCTCAAATGCATCTTTCAATGTTCAGGTTGTTCACTAAGACATGAGTCAATCATCGAGGGCCAGAGAATTCATTCTTAAGTAGACTGTTTCTCACTGCAAGGATGAGCTTTCCATTTATGAACCACATTGCAATTGAACTTGCAGGGAGAAGCAAAAACATGTTATCTACTTTGTGATATTAACTCTATAATGCCCATCATGAAAGGTTAAACAAAACCGTCCACATGTACCAATGTAGAAATCATGAGCCAGAAACTCTCAAATCTTAAAACTTTGATTTAAAAAAGACATAGCATTGCTTTGTAAAAAATATAAACACCACAAAACATTTGGCACTCACTTGCATTTCTCTTTTGATTTACAATGTTAATTTACACCAATGGAGTTGAATGCAAAGGTGCCCTTCTGAAAAGAAAAGGCACCTCTGCTCACGTCAGCAGGCATGTGTCTGGGACTTCTTTGTATTTCCCATTTGAGCTGCAGCCCCCTGGCCTGGTTCTCAAAGAGAGAACACCAGTGTCTTTGCTGCCAACTCCTAACACCCTTTGCCAGGGCTGGTTCAAGGTTTTGGGCAGACTGTGCCTAACCTCACCATGCCTACTACTAGGCCCCCATTTCTTGCCCACTGATGCATGTGCCCCTATCTGCCTGTGTACCCTCTGCTCACTTGCAAGCTCTCCATAGCCTGCAGGCACAGCTGCCCCTACTGCCTGCACCATCTTTTACTGATGGTGCTGGGTGGTGGGTGCAGCTACGAGTGCCACTACCATGGCCACCAGGAACACTGATGTTTTGTGCACCACCCACATGGCCTTCTCCAGCAGTGCAAGGCAGCATATGCAGCTGGAAGCGCAAGTGACAAAGCAGACATTGGAAGGGTGTGAGTGAAGCCATCAGAGGAGATGTGTGAGTAATAAGTTAGCAGCAGTGAGCCCCACCAGAATCCATGGGCTCTGGCAGCTGCCTCTCCTCATGGTATTGAACACATGAACACATGAAGCTGCCTTATACTGAATCAGAACCTTGGTTCATCAAAGTCAGTATTGTCTACTCAGACAGGCAGTGGCTCTCCAGGGTCTCAGGCTGTGGTCTTTCACATCACCTACTTGTCTAGTCCCTTTAATTGGAGATGCCAGGGACTGAACCTGGGACCTTCTGCATGCCAAGCAGATGCTCTACCACAGAGCCACAGCCCCTCCCCTTTTCCACCTAATTCCATGGATGCTGTTGATGTTCTGAACTGGTGCTTGGAGTCAGTAATGGGATAGATGAGGATAAATAAGCTGAAATTTAATCCAGACAAGACAGGTATTTCACATCACCTACTTGCCTAGCCCCTTTAACTGGAGATGCCAGGGATTGAACCTGGGATCTTCTGCATGCCAAGCAGATGCTCTACCACTGAGCCACAGCCCCTCCCCTATTCTGATGCTGGCCCTGGCCTTTACTAAAGGCACCAAACTCTCCGACTGCCTTTCATGGATGTTGCAGAAATTGGTAGTCCTCCAGTGACCTGCCACAAATTAACTCAGATACGTGAAGAAAAAGGAAGGAAGGAATGTCTTTGGCCTCTGGAAGGCGGGGTGGTGAGGGTGAGGGGTGCGGGTAGCTGATCCCCCCCCCCAACATCCATCACCTTAAGGCAATCACCTCACCAAGCTTCACTGTAGAGTCAGCCACACATGTGCCATGAGGAGATGCACAAGGCAAGGAACCATAAAACCAGACCATTTGTGGCTTATATACCCTTCGCATTCCAAAGACTCTCTCAGTTGTTGTGTAATCCCTTTTCCTCGCTGGATTCCATTCATTCTGCTGGTCTGTGGCTTTGACCCTTGGGAAGTTCACAGATGGCCAGCTGCCAGCATGGTAATCAAATATGTATGTGATCAATGACCACAAAATGTAATAGTTTTCAGCACTTTCCCTCACCACTTTAAAGACAGAACTGCAAAACGCCGATCATAGCTTTGATTAAACTTCATTTGATAATATTTTAAACCAGGCAAATCAGAAATCTAGCCAAGATGGAACCGTAATATATTTGGCTATGGGAAAAAGGGAGTGAAGCAAGCAAATGTCTTTGGAATCAAAGATCAAGGCAGGAAGTTGGATTAAATGGCCTTCAAGGCCCTTCCATTCCTCAATGCCTAGGCCACATTTATATGTGCAGAAAACCTCAATGTTTCATATCATTTAAATAACAGATTAATGCTGAATTGACTTCATTAAACCAGCACATTTCCTAGAAACCCTTCACTTCAATGTTTCTCAAACTGGTTAGAACCCCAAAGTGGGCCATGACTCTTTTACAGGTGGCTCATGAGGCTGGGGGGGGGGGGCAGGAACAGGTAGAGATGGGTAAAAAGGAGGAAAAAGCAGGCACTCTGGTTCCTGCTCTTTGTCTGACTCTACTAGTTGGGGACAAGAGTCCAGGAGGGGATCACCTTCCAGCTTCTCTTTTTCCAGTGTACCTGTGAGCAATGTCTCAGCAATGGAGGGGATGGGTGTTCCTTCACCCTAGTTCCCTCTCTCCCTGGCCTCTGCATACCCTCTGGCTCCCAGCTTCTTTCCTCCTTGGCTATCTCCAGGAAGGCCTTATAAAGCTGTACCTGGGACAGGTCTTCCCTGTGCTCCCGCCAATGTGTCCCAAGCCCCTTTAGCGGCTGGCCTCCTGGTCAGTGGGTTGATATCCCTCCACCCTGTCCAGCCTACCATTTTCCCTCCAAGTCTTTATAACCCTTTCTTAGCCCCTCCTCCTCAACAACTGTGGATTACCAACCTCCAGGTACTAGCTGGAGATCTCCTGCTATTACAACTGATCTCCAGCCGATAGAGAACAATTCACCTGGACTCTATGGCATTGAAGTCCCTCCCCTCCTCAAACCCCGCCCTCCTCAGGATCCACACCTAAAACCTCCCACCGGTTGCCAAGAGGGACCTGGCAACCCTACCCCTTCCCAATAATACATGTAGTACCTGTAGCTTTAATAAACAAATGTTGCCAGTGGCTGTTGCTAGGCAACCACAATAGTATTGCCAGTCTTCCAGCCTTGGTTTCTGTCAGTAAAAGGAGGGGGCATGGTCCTTTCCAGGGCTGTTTTGGTGAAGATTCATCATGGGAAGACTCATCGGGGCCAGGCCCACCAGCAGCCACTGGACTACTTGCCTCTGCCAGACTTGCATGCCTTGCCCAAGCCTGGTTGCTTGCTATTGTTCAGCCAGCCCACAAAAGCCAGTGTGGAGTAGTGGCTACTACCATCTGGGAGACCCAGATGCAAATCCCCACTGTGCTGTGAAATCTCACTGGGTGACCGTGGGTCAGTCACACACTCTCAGCCCAACCTACCTTACAGGGTTGTTATGAGGGCTGTTTTGGTTCCCCACTGGGGAGAAAGACGGGAGATATATGAAGTAAATAAATATAGCTGAAGTTGGGAGCATATAAAAGGTAGGTTGGCTGGTGGGTGGGTGAGGAGGCGAGAAGGAAGAAGGAAAAGGGGAGAGGCTATGGGAGCTTTGAGGGAAGGGAAAGAAGAAATAGCGAGGGAGTGGGAATAAGATGACTCCTGCAAGTCCCTGTTTATCCCCGGTTTGTATATTTATAAATGCTAAAAATGAAACAAAAACAAAAACTTCAGTACTAGGTAACAGATTCTTGCACTTCATGCTAAGGAGAAACACAGTGCTAATTTACAAGTGGGTCCAAAGAGATAGAGGAAGTAGATCCCGCTTCAAAAAGTTGGAAAATGAACCAAGCTTGCAAGCACAGGGAATATTGAAGGGGCACATTTGTACATTTGTACATTGAAGGGGCACATTTGTACATTTGTGCATCTCCTTTGTACATTCTGAGGTGGAATAGCTCTATATTTAACAGGTTAACTGACATAGACAAGGTAGGGACTGTGAATGCATCATCCAACCTGAGACCCTGGTTTATTCCATTCCATTCCATTTTTTTTTAAATGGATGTTTTAATTTGTGACATGAAAGCTTTCACTAAAGGACAAGAATTTGTTTTTTAGAATAGGAAGTTATTTGATTACCCCCCAAAAATCTGTGGTATCCAGTGCCCAGAAAAATGATAGTACTTCTCCTGACCTCTGAACATCCAAGATGGATGGATTTTTTAAGCTCCCCTATCCTGAAAAATTCTCTGAGTGTGGCAAGGTGTGTGTGTGAGAAAGGATAAATCAAAGACGTTGATTACAAACCAAGTGTGTAAAAGTTTCCAGGCTTAAAATAGTGTTTTTATTCAAAAGTATACCTTTCTGCCACTAAAATACCCATTGACATTGGGGTTTGGCAGCAGGGTTCTAGTAGTTTTGATTGCCTAAGGGGAAATCTTTTTCCATTCATGTCTTTGAAGCCCTACCAGGTAACCGGATAGTGCCACTTAGCGAGAAAGACTAGATATGGCTCTAACGTAAAGAAAGCAACACCCCTCGGTGAGAGGCAGAATCCAAAACATTTCCTCCATTCCTATTCATCAACCTTCACCTCCTCTGAATGGGATTTCTGACAACTTGTCTTCATGACTCCATCAAACTGAACACATGTTGGATTAGATGGTTGCCACATCCAAGAGGAAGCGATTATAACAAATAGCTCTTCAAAATATCCCCAGTGGCCTCATATGCTCTCCCCACCAAAAAAAGAATCCAAGTTGTATATTTTATAGGACTTTATGGGAGAAACCAGTCAAACAGACTCACGGACACATGGGGCATTACTATAGTTTTTTGATGTATGAAATCCACCTTGAAATCTTTGGAAACAGGTGGGATACAATAAATATTAAAATCCAGAAGGATTGTGAGGAGCATATCCCACAAACCATACTTTAAGCAGTATATATGTTTAAAAGGGCCCATCATACCATGAAATATGGGGAAATTCCCTACATTAACAACATCTGGGGACCTTAGTTAGTATCCAGTTCTGTATTTCTTTTATTATGGCACCGAGCAAGAACATTTCTTCTGAACAAATGCTACCTTTGCAAGTCAACAAAGCTCTGAAGATATGAAAAGACAAAAGTGAATAAGCAGAGATCCAAAGCTATAGGGGAATGTGGCTGAACTGATGCATTTAGATTAAGAGCATAGGAGAAATGCCTATATTGTTGTTATTTTTAACCTTTTTAAGCACATCTTTGTTTTTTAAGTGGCTGAAAGTTAGGAAAAGGGGGTGGTGGAAGAGAAAATCAGAAGTGGAGTCATTTCTATCTAGATAAAATGGTTGCAGGCTTAGAACTTATCTTTGGAAATCCTGTCTAAGTCTGTGCTCAGAAGCAATCTCTTTAGGGTTGGCAGGTCCTTCTTCGCCACCGGCGGAACGTTTTTGGGGCAGAGCCTGAGGAGGGCGGGGTTTGGGGAGGGGAATGCCATAGAGTCCAATTGCCAAAGTGGCCATTTTCTCCAGGGGAACTGATATCTATCAGCTGGAGATCAGTTGTAATAGCAGGAGATCTCCAGCTAGTACCTGGAGGCTGGCAACCCTAAATCTCTTCCGGAATTAAATATGTGGTGAGGCAGGACATCTTATGTCAATTTGGCACATTTCAGATGCTGATGTGTATAAATGTTGAAATTAATGTGCTGTTCTTCAGTATTGGAAAGAAGAATTACAATATCTAAATCTTCCCAAAACCATTTGATCTGTATTTAATTTTGGATTAGCAACTGTTTCATTTCTAGCTTAATTCCCACAGGATCACTTTTAACTTGTTTTCTTTCGAAAATATCACCAGCTTTGTCACTTAACTTTTTGTTTCTTTAAGAAAAACAAAGCATCTGTATTTCTCCAGATGTTTTGTGATCTTCCTTCTTATCAGTGTTAGGAATTTCGCTTACTATAAATATAAATTTGTTTACTACAAATACAAAAATAATTTTCTGAAGAACCAGTTCTTTTGTTAAAGTTAGTTTTATGTTATCTTGGATTTCCAGCCAATACTGTCTATATATCTAGCATGAGAGGACACTCTGCCTGTCTTATTATATGGCCTTAGAAATATTGATTACTTTGACCCATCATGAAAACACTCCCAGACTTCCACCACACAGGAGATCTTTAGAGTTAGTATCATGACCTTTAAAAACAATCAACAGTAAATTAGATAGAAAAGACAGGAAGAATTTATTGCTGAAGTCACAGATGATTTTCAGCAGCAATCTTAGACATCAATTCCTGATCTGATTGGTGTTACACCATTTTTTCTGTGTCTTAGCATCACAGCCCCAGTTCAAGATGGTACACTAGCCCTATGCATAGTCAGGAACTGGGGGAAAGGAAAAGCCTACGGGGTACTCTGGCCCTTCCTCTAACACCAGTGGGTTTAATATATGAATGGGTACAAATCTAAAAAAGACTTCCTACGTGCAGTTGAAATCCTATATCTAATGTAGGAGATGTATATGGAACCCATGCACATTCAGAATCTATCATGGGGGGGTGTAGGAGGAGCATTTGGCCTGAGCCTCACATTCACGGATGGCCTCAAATTTAGTTTTTTTGTCGTTATCTACAAATGAGGTTATACATACAGTCACAGAGATACACTGACAGGATTGAAAGAAGGTGTTCATCACACAACTTTAAACTTGGGTCCCATTACCGCCTGTACCAGGAGCCTCAAAAAAGGGAAGTGGCCAGAGCCTCTCTCAACCTCTGAAGGCTCCTGTGCATATTGGATTTTGCCATCAGACATTATGCCATCTCTGGAAATAGGGCCAGCACACCAGGTGGGAGGCAGATAAGGCATGCTGCCCCCCCCCCACTGCTCCTCACTGTACCTTGGGCAGGAGTGGCATCTGGACTGACTCATGAATTCAGTCCTAAGAGCCATCTGTTGGGCTAATCTGATAGGGTTGCCAGGTCCTCCCTCTTCACCAGTGGGAGGTTTTAAGGGGTGGGTGGTCACTCTCGCAGCCGCACATGACATGCTTACATCACTTCTGGGTATAGTCCCAGAAGTGCCGCATCACGAAGGGGCCCTTTATCACTCAAACCTCCATTTTGTGATGTGGCGCTTCCAGGACTAGTAAATATGTGGTACTTCTGGGACTACTAGTAAAAATGGATACTAATCATGATGCACACCTATTCTCTCCAGGATCAGAGGAGCATGTCTATTATATTAGGTGGAACACAGGCAGGAAAATACTGCTGCAGTCGTTTGTGGGCTTCCTAGAGGCACCTGGTTGGCCACTGTGTGAACAGACTGTTGGACTTGATGGACCTTGGTCTGATCCAGCATGGCCTTTCTTATGATCTTATGTAAGTATGTCATGTGCAGCCGCTGCTCCAAGCAGGATGCTGGATTGGCGGGCAATTACCTGCTGGTTCCAGCAACCTGGCAACCCTATAATTTGGGCAGAAATTTAGCAATGTGTTTAGGACTGGTTCACACATCACCTGATTGATCAGTACTTGACTAGTGGCCTCTGAATGTATGGATGGACACTCTTGAAAAGTACTACAATTAAAATGCCCATTTCCACCTGTGGATGTTAAGTTTGCAATAGTTCTTTCAGACCCACAAACCAGCCCTCAATGTAGGTTGTGTCACTTTCCGTAGGTAGTCATGTACATGCTCATTATAATTAAACCAGGAAGAAACGAATTGGTACAATAACTGCAAAATTCCATCTCAGCTCTGCCAGTGTTGAATTGTTTCTCATTGTTAGTTCTCTAGGATAAACCTTTACCAGCAAAAACTTGATTGAAAGTACAACAGAATTCCCCTTAAAAGGGGGGAAGGGGGCTAGAGCGCCCTCGGCCTGAATTTGGTTGGTGTTATGTTTTATGCTGTACTGTGAGATAATTAGTACCATATGATGGAAATAGATGGAAAAGATCACTGCTCCCCTGCAGTGCTTGCTTCTGGAACCTTTTTGATACATTTAGGCATGGCATGAGCCAAAGAGTGATTGAAGACACATGGGCCCCTGCTAGCTCAGTACAACCACAAACTTGCAGAGATGAAGACCAGCGTTTCTAGAAATCAGTTGGGTTTTAGCTATGCAAAAAGGGGGCAAAAAGGGAAAAAAGAAAAAGGGTGGATTCTTCTTCTTATTATTATTACTATCATTATTAAAGCTCTAGACCAGGGGTGTCAAACTAATTTGTTACAAGGGCCAAATATGACATAGATGTCACTTGGTTGGGCCGGGCCATGCCTCACCAGCCCAGATCGAGAATGGAGGGGGTGGTTGCCTCGGCTGGCTCGCGGGCCAGATAAGAGCTCTCTAGGGGCTGGATCTGGCCCATGGGCCTTATGTCTGACACCCCTGCTCTAGACATAAAAGTCCAGTTCACATTCTGAGGCAAAGGTCACACACACTAACAGGCTGGCTTTTCTGATTTTGGCACCAGTGGCAACGCAACTGATAACGAAAGTGCTAATCCACCACTCTGAAAATGAGGAAGGTAGGCAAATTAATAGCCTTTCCATATTTTCCTATCTAGGGAGGGATTAATTTAGCCCTCAATGGCTAAGCGCTGAGGGAGTCTCACCTTGTAACTGGGGGCTCCCTACGGAGCTTTCTGTTGTGAAAGGAGAAGGAGTTTTGGCTTCGTTTCTGGGAGGTGGTTTGGATTGGATCAAGAATTTGGTGGGTGGGTGGGTGGAGAGACACTGATGTAAATAGTCTCTGCATAGCTTGAAACTTTATCCTGCTGCCAGCCAGACACCATAAATTGCATTCCATAGCTATTTCTTGATGTTTTTTGGTAAATCATAAACTACTGGGAGAAACTATGGGCTTGTTTTCAATAATACAGTTCACCTAGTGTTACCTTTCGAAACGGGAAAAGTATGCACATGTATATACATGTACATGCAGATCTTTAGTTTTGCCAGTCAGCATGGAAGAAATCTTCATGGATATGCCACATGGTTGCTTTTAATAGAAACTGCATTCTGTGATATTGGTCATATAGACTGCTCATGATCTGGTTGAATCAGTTCCTTGTAAATCTGATTACCACCTAGTTTGGGTCACATTTATTTGATCAGCACATTCTGAATTAATATGCAGTGATGTAAAGTTGTTTTAAAGTCTGGTGATATCGCCTCAGAGTTGTGGATATAGGAAGAATCAATGCACCACTTCAACAGGTATTGTAACAAAATACGTTCAAACATGGATACATGTAGAAAGAGGGACAGGGACAGTTCAAGGTGAGAGCAATCCTAAACAGATCTACTCAGAATCCTGGGTCTGTTCAATGAAATCTTATTCAGTTCCACTCAAAGTAAAAGATTCTGGAGGCCAAATCTACCATCTATTAGTCAGAGAAACCACCTCAGCTGATTGGTGGCTAATCTGCCCTTTAAACTTAAAATGACCAGTATTTTCAATTAGGAAATTAATGGCCCTTTGAAGTTTAAAGGGCAGAGGTACCCTACCTTTCCTCTAGTCCAACCCCCTGCACACTGCAGGAAATTCACAACTACCTCCCCACACACCCCCAGTGACCCCTACTCCATGCCCACAAGATGGCCAAGATGCCCTCCCTCTCATGAGCTGCCTAAGGTCATAGAATCAGCCTTACTGACCGATGGCCATCTAGCCTCTGCTTAAAAACCTCCAGGGAAGGAGAGCTCACCACCTCCGGAGGAAGCCTGTTCCAATGAGGAACCGCTCTGTTAGAAAATTCTTCCTAATGTCTAGACAGAAACTCTTTTGATTTAATTTCAACCCATTGGTTCTGGTCCGACCTTCTGGGGCAACAGAAAACAACTCAGCACCCTCCTCTCTATGACAGCCCTTCAAGTACTTGAAGATGGTTATCAGATCCCCTCTCAGTCTTCTCCTCTTCAGGCTAAACATACCCAGCTCCTTCAACCTTTCCTCATAGGACTTGGTCTCCAGACCCCTCACCATCTTTATTGCCCTCCTCTGGACACGTTCCAGCTTGTCTATATCTTTCTTAAATTGCGGTGCCCAAAACTGAACACAATACTCTAAGTGAGGTCTGACCAGTAGAGCTTCACTGCCAACTGCCATGGTGCAAAGCAACAGCCCCCTCCCCCAACTACTTTCTGGAATTGAACTGCAAGGCAAAAACATTTTGGAATCCAACTCCCAACTTTGCTAAGTGATCCTGAAAGAATCAGATACTACAGTTAATGACAGGAAACTGCTGAAAGATCTGGGAGAATTAGCAGGCATTTGTGAGAACTCCTCGCACTTATTAATTGTACACTGCAATACAGACATGTTGCAACATACCGATTTGTGATTCAAAAGAAGTATACCTTCAAGCTGTTTAAAGAATGCCCTTTTCACTTTACTCTTTATTACTAATCAAATCTTAACAAAATCCAGTTTAGAAACCAGCTGTGTATTCATGGCAAGAACTTATAAGCAAGCTCTTAGAATATAAGAAAAAATGTGTAACTCCTGCTATGCCAATGCAGAAATTATATGAGGTTGAATTACTGCCATGTTTCAGAATAAGTGGTTTATGGAGTATCTGAAATATTAACTAGCTGTATCCCATGTGTAATCGGCATGAGTGCACTTTTGTGAATGCATGAAGAATGAGTCACATCAATCTTACAATGTGTCCATGCTCTGGGAATTTGTCTGAAGAATTTTTCTACAGGAATTTCCAGGAAATCGCATCAGGAAAAGTGAATTTTGCAATAATGACATGGTTAAAATGATTACCATACTAGGGATGTTAAGTTTATTTTGGCACCAGAAAGAAGCAAGGGACTATGTGTTAAGTATTCACTATATGAAAAGGGACACTAAAGATAGATTATTTGCAAATGCTTAATAGGATGATTATCATGTTACAGTTTCAAGCATCTTCAGACAATTGCATTGACTAATGGCAATCAAGTTCTCTAATAAAATGTGTGAAATCTCTAAATAAAAAAGTCATGCGAGTCTTGAATCTTGCAAATATATTCTCCTGAGCCACAGGTACATCTGAACATTCTTGAAACATCAGTAACACATCATCTCATCCTATGGTACCAAGAGAGGAACATAATAGAGGCTTCTGAAATGTTCTGAGCATTTCCTAATGGCCTTACCAGAGTCAGGTCTGCCTAAGACCTGGTCTACACTATGTAGCTCCTTATGTTCCAAGTTGGTAATGTGACATCTGGCATATTCACTTGCTGTGTGTGTTGAATGCGCAAGCATTAATCCATATTGCATAATATAAAGGATTTCTTTTTAAAAAAACTTCCCCATGGCAGTAGGTTTCCCTGCATCCCTTCTCTCAGAGCTCTGGAGGTTTCTTATTCCTTAAGTCACCGAAAGCTGTCTAGACTCTGGAGGAAGTTGAAGATGTCGGCTCTTTCAAAGAACATAGACATAAAGACAGCTAGATAGTCTTCATTCTTTCAGATGGTTTGGAATCAGAACTCTACAAGTGGGGGCCCCCGCAAGGACTTGCAAGGGGCCTCTTATTTCCCCCTTTCACACAACTTCCTCTACACCTTTTCTGATAGCCCTTATAGCTTTATAGTTTCCCCCCCTTTCCTGCTTCCTTCTCTCCTTCCCATCCACCAGCCAACTTAACTTTATCTGCTCTCTGTCTTCAGCTTTCCTTCCCTTTCTTCCAACTGGTAGCCTCTCCCTGGGAAAACTCTGCTAGGTTCAAGCCACTGGGCTGGGCCCAATTGGGTGGTGCTGGACAAGGAGCCAGTTGGGCAGTGAGGAACCTGCAAGGACTTGGGGGGGGGGCACCACAGTTTCCATGGTATCCCCCTCCCCCTACTATTTCCTGTGACTGCTGCTAGGCCTAGCTCCAATGAATCCTCCCTCAAAGGTCAAAACAGCACTGCAAAGGGTCCTCCCTCCTTCCACCCTTTCCTGACAGAAACCAAGGCTGGAAGGCTAGCAATATGGCTGCGGTTGCCCAGCAATGGCCACTGAGAGCATTAGTTTCTTAAATCTACAACCACTGCTTCTATTATTTTGGGGGTGTTTTAACCCCTCCCCAATATATTTTGTTCCAGATTTTTCTGGGGCTTTTCTCTGGTTTGTAGAAAGATCTTTCTTGTCTGGCCATGGCTCCAATTTTTGGATTTAAAAATTTCACAGATGGGGCCATGCTGAGAATTAGATATATTGATGGCCAGCAGCAATTTCCCTGGAGTATAATGCAAAGTTCAGAAAGCCTCGAACCAGAAAGACCATGGGAAATCATCATGGAATTCTTGAGGTGGATTCCTCAAGTGGCAAGCTACCAACTCAAACACTCCAAATGCACATAGTAACCCTTAAAAATTAACAAATACATGTTGTGAAAAACGAGATCTCCTTGTGGTGACAGTATCAGCTGGAATACACCTAATTACATACTGCAAATAACTTGGAGGAATAAAGTACTGATTTCTAATGAGATAAAAATGAATGACTTTGGATCCCAGTTTCTCATAACCACTCTTTTTTCCCATCGTTCAAAACAGATGCACTCTCCCCTTGGCAGGACAGGAACATTGCTGCTTTGGGCTCTCCAGCAGCTCTACACCACAGCCAACCCAGCCGAAAGAAAAGACTCCCAAGCTGGCCTGGAAGTGACATGGTGCCACTAATGCACATTTGTTTTTGTTTTTTGTCCAAGAACACACTAAGGTGTAGGACAAACGTTTCTCTGGAAGGGAGGAAGGTAAAGACGGGTAATACAAAAAATATATATCTGTAAATTTCGGGGTCAGGTTTATCTGGCCGGATTTTTTTCGGCAAACCGGGAATAAACCGAATGAGAATGAGGTGCCTGAGAAAAAGCAACCACGATGCTCTAAGGATAGACCTGTTAACCTGATACTTTCTTAACCCAAATCAGAGTCAGAGTTCTGACTTGGAGTTCTGCAGAGATGGGCACCATCTGACGATGTTCTAATCTAGAATGTGTGGCCTCAGAGGTCTTAAGGGCTGCTGTCAGATGAAATCCATATGCCTTCCAAGGTCCACCACCAGGCACCTGATACCCCAGACAACTTGACTGAATAACTTGTCTGCACTGCTGAGTACACACCTTAGCTATTTTTTTAAACCCTAATAGATAACTATGGTTCTAAAGATAGCAGAATTGGGGACTAAAGTTTTCCTTGGAATATCCTTACACCAAAAAGCCTTTTGTCACTGCCTCCAGCATTGCTTGAGAGTGCTCTCCCCTCCCAATGATATCAGAAGAAGAAGAGTTGGTTTTTATATGCCCACTTTCTCTACCACTCAAGGAAGAATCAAACCAGCTTACCATCTCCTTCCCTTCCCCTCCCCACAACAGACACCCTGTGAGATAGATGGGGCTGAGAGACCTCAAAGACAGCTGTGACTAGACCAAGGTCACCCAGCTGGCTTCAAGTCTAGGAGTGGGGAAACCGACCCGGTTCACCAGATTAGTGTCCGCCACTCATGTGGAGGAGTAGGGACTCAAATCCGGTTCTCCAGAGTCCACCGCTCCAATCCACCACTCTTAACCACTACACCACGCTGGCTCAGTCTTAACACAGACTACAAAGTTGAACTTCTTCTTTTGGACATCTTTATGTATCATTACCCTTAAGGCTGCAGCAGTCAGTAACTTCTAAGAGACCTGAAAAGGTGTGACAACAGGGTAACACACTGTCCCAGGGCTGCCTCTGGTGAACCAGGGTTTGCAGGATTTAAGAACAATACAAAAATCTATGAAACCTGTTCACCAGAGAAAAAAGTAAGTGACAAGTGATAAGCAGTGACCCCCATCCCCCCCTTTAAAGCCACCTTCAGCTCACTGGGAAGAAAAAAAAAACTCATCTCTTTCTAGCTCCAGTGTAATGTGCTGATGAATGCACAAGGGACATCAAAAGGATTCCAAGGCCTTTGAGCACACTTAGTACATCCTTCGATATTACTGAGAGATTACAGCCAGCATGCAAGGGCAGCAAATAGGTCTTCTAGGGGACAAAACACAGTGAAGAATAGAAACAACAGAGCAGCAAAAGGAAATCTCAAAGCAATGCCTTTTAAGGTGACATCATTATGGGAATACATGTTTCAACCGGTGTAAAGAGCTTTTGCTTGGAGGAGACTGGTTGACAGCTTATATGAGAGCCCTAAAATGTTTTTAATACTTCCATTATTTCAAAGGTTCGGGCCTCTTACCTTCAATAACACATTCATCTGGGAGTGGAATTTTCCTCCCCATCTCCAGGACATATGCTTTCACTTTGGAGAGATTTTCCTTTAAGTGAAAGTAAAGCTTATCTTGATATTCCACAGGTTGCTTTGTTGTCTTCGGGTTCCCTTCACGGCAGTTTTCTTTAACAGGTTCTGGCGGATTCTCTGATTCGATACGTTTGATACTTGGGTGTGAAAGTAAAGCGTTTTCCAGCTGCGGCTCTTCAGTGCTTGCAGTTGAAGGCAATTTGCCACTTTCCTGGCTCAAGTAGATATCTGTGAAAGAAATGCCGGCTGTAATGTCTCTGCTCTCCATCTCTTGCCCGTTGTCTGAATGAACACTCTTCATCTGAACAGCATGGAAAGCCAGGCTTTTGGACCTGCAGTGAGAAAGGCAGGGACAAATTGGTTGGGCAAGAGACAGAATAGTCCAGGATGTACATGTGTGTAAGAAAAGCCATGCTGGATCAGACCAAGGTCCATCAAATCCAGCTGTCTGTTCACACAGTGGCCAACCAGGTGCCTCTAGGAAGCCCACAAACAAGATGACTGCAGCAGCATTGTCCTGCCTGTGCTCCACAGTGCCTAATTCAATAGGCATGCTCCTCTGATACTGAAGAAAATAGGTATGCATCACAACTAGTATCCATTTTTACTAGTAGCCATGGATAGCCCTCTCCTCCATGAATATGTCCACTCCCCTCTTAAAGCCTTACAAGTTGGCAGCCATCACCACATCTTGGGGCAGTGAGTTCCACAGTTTAACTATGTAGGGGTGTAGGGGTGTGTAGGACATTCAGATCTTTGGGCCAGATCGTGTTCTCTGCAGTATCTGAAGCTGCTCTGAGAATTATAGGAATGGTGATCCAAATGTGTTGCCCTGTCACCTACAAAGAAGAATGCTCCAAAAGCCACCAGCAACATGTACAATTGCTGGGGGCAGCTTACAGGTCAGAAACAGAAAACTTTCAAAGGGTGGGGACACTTCTTGACTCCACTGCTCTATCACAATTGTTACTAGTAAAGGTAAGAATCCCACTCACCCCTCTCTCGATCACCCCACAGTTGAAGCTGGTCCTTCCCACTAGCAGACCACATCCCTAGCTTGCTGGTGCATAGAAGGAACCTTTCACAAGCACCATACAAAACAACAGTTTAAATCATATCGGGTCTCAGCTCTATGCTTTATGCTCATTAGTTGCTGCCAAATATGGGGAGTAAAAGGGAGGCAGCTGAGATGCCTGTTGGACAGGCTGTTATCTCTGAAGAATTCCGATAGAATTACTTTCATTCAAGTCCCCTACAGCACTGAGAAAACAAGAAAACTCTATTTTGCCTCTGAGCCGAGGCACACATACCCGTCCGTTTTCGTCCCCACCAGAACAGGAAGTATTGTTTAAATCATATCTATTTCAACTATTATTTTCTAAAGCATTAATTCTATGTCTGATGGCATGTTAACTAAGGATTATCAATCATCGTATTAGGCTGCTGCTATGCATTATCCAGCTGTTTATCGCAAACACTGTCTGGCACGTTTTATTAACCAATAAAAAGGATTTCAGTCTAAATGCGAAATCCTCTCCAACTTCCTCTGCCTCCCGGATTAATGAAGAAATTATCCATTTTCCCTCAACGGTGAGAAGATGTCCCTACCTGCCTCTACTAACAAATCATTTATACCAACTGTACTTTCCAAATCTTCATCTTGCAGCTAAGTAATTTAATAATTAGTCCCATACAGGGGGAATTCTTTTTTTGCTGTTCTCATTTTACCTCAATCAACAAGTTTATTTTCCAATTTATTCTTGAACTCTATCATTCCATATATAGCTTGGTTTCCTGACAATCTTTTTGTCAATGCAAACTTTAGACACAAATATTTATATATATATTTCAAATGTAATTGTTATTAGTGCGTTTGGGATCAGTCCAGACTTATATTTAGATTGACCAGCTATTTAGTTGGAAAACTAAACTGGGATTTTAGCATCCTTTCTTTCTGCCATAAATGATTACACAGTGCCATCCTAAGGGGAGTAGCACCTTCCTAAACCCATAAACTTCAATGGTTTTAGGAGGGTGCACCTTTGTGTAGGACTGCATTGCTAAACTAGCTAATTAAATGAAACAACCAAATACAATTCATTATGCCATCAATCATTCAACAACAGCTGGATTAACGTATGCACCCAACCCAAATAATAAAAAATTAACCTGTAATTCAGAACACATTCAACTAATTAGACTTAACAAAGTTAAATACACTCCCATCACTGCAAATTAAAGGTTTCAAGCACACCAAAAGTTCAGGAAAGCACATGGGTGCTATTATAAACTAATCAGGTGTGTAGCCCTTTTGGTCTGCAATAGTAGAACAAAGTTTGAGTCCAGTAGCATCTTTAAAACCAGCAAAGTTTTCTAAGGTATAAGCTTTCATGAGTCAAAGCTCACTTACAGCGCATTCCTGAGAGGAATGCCCACGTTGGGCGTTGGAGGCAAACTAGCGGCGCTGCCTTCTAAAGAGGCTGCCCAGCGCCAAAAACCCGATACGCCAGCTAAACGATAAAAACTGGCGTATCTTTGCAAAAATAAAAAGGGGCGTTCCCGAGCTGAAAGTGCTCGGGAGGCTGACTAATGTCGGCCCCGTCCCACGGCTGGCGCCGTTATGCCCTGGGAAAAAGCTACTTTGAGACTCTTTATGGTATAGAAAAAGTGGGGTATAAAAACCAATGTTTCTTCTTCTTCTTCTTCGCAAGGGTATGTGGGCTGCAGGGAGAGGGGGGAATCAAGAAAGTATTTTTCCACTGGTGGAAGTGTTTCCATCAGCAATTAATGACTGTTGAATTCAGCCTTCTATGTAACATCACATATAATCTTAGTAGAACACCATTTATAAAAACATAATAGCTTCAACTCATCTTAACAATGTGTACAGTTGATTAAAGGGTGTTTTGCTGTCAGAACTCTTTTCAAGCAATCTTTCCATGTGGGGAATACAGGTCTGAACTCCAATTTTGCCTTCCTGTATTGCTTGTTTAATGTAAAACTTTAAAATTGCTAAGTATTCATGTAATGCTGGGTTAGTGCTAACTAACTATTTGATGCATTTGTGCCATATGTTCGTTTTCTCTGAATTGACTATATATTTATGTATGACTGCATACTCATTTTTCATTCTTTGTCAGGGCAAATAAACCATGTTTTAAGGAGGGAAATGAAAGAAAAAAAGAGGAAAGAAATTGCTGTGGCCAAGTCTATAATATTGATAGAAGTCTTTAAAAATGTCTATTGGAGAAGGAATTGTTACTAAGTACATTTAGGGAAAGCAATTTTCATTTTCTAAGGTTTTCAAATCCACAACAATATTTTTTCTGCATCTCCCACTGCACTCTGGGGTACAGGATAGGTTAAACAAATAGCTCATAGAGATCTTATCCAGCTCTCAGAGTTATTGACAAGACGCCTGGATACAATTAAATGCCTGATGCCCACAGGTACTATGTAATTTGGCTGTTCACCTTAATGTTTTGCTAGATCAGTATAGGAAAACTGATCAGCATGCAAAATCACTGACACATTTCATGGAACTATACCTGTTAAATCTCATGTCTTTCCTTTCTTCTTTAGAAACCTGGCCGAGACTATACCTGTGCACAGAGCCAGGCGTACTGTTGTCAAGATTTATTTTCTCTTCAAAAGCCTGTATTTTAACCTGAAGCTTTTCTTCCTCTTCGTTTCCACTCACAATGGATTTTAAATCATCCAGCTGTGAAGGAGATTCTGTTTCAGCAACATCTTCTACTCTAGAGAGGCAAAAACCAGTGAGTTAGAAGCAGCAGTTTTGTATTTTGTGGTTTTAAAAAATGTGTCTAAGGATTTGTATACATGCTAACTTTTATTCCATGCCCATCTATGGTCATATTCATTCAAATAATAATAGCATATCTCCTCCCACACCATTGAGCAAAGTTAGAAGCCTTCCTTCAGCCTAAGAAGGCTTCCTTCAACTCAAGTGGCTCTTCCATTGGAGGGATCCTAAGGCTTCATCCAGCCTGAGGGGCTCTCCTCAAGCCCAAGGAACCTTCCTTCAAGTAGGTCTGTAATTGGAGGAAGAGCTATTTACAATGGAGGAAAGCTCCTTGGGCTAGAGGAACTTCCTCCAGCCAAAGGTAGGATATGTGCCAATAATTCCCATCGGTCCTGTATCTTTTAAACTTTTCTCTTCTCTATCTATTTATCATCTTACAGCTTCCAAAATCTATTGAATTGTTTCTTGGGCACTTACATAAGAACATAAGAAAGGCCATGCTGGATCAGACCAAGGCCCATCAAGTCCAGCAGTCTGTTCACACAGTGGCCAGCCACGTGCCTCTAAGAAGCCCACAAACAAGACGACTGCAGCAGCACCGTCCTGCCTGTGTTCCACTGCACCCAAGATAATAGGCATGCTCCTCTGATACTGTTGAAAATAGGTATGCATCATGACTAGCATTCATTCTGACTAGTAGCCATGGATAGCCCTATCCTCCGTGAACCTGTCCACTCCCCTTTTAAAGCCTTCCCAGTTGGCAGCCATCACCACATCCTGGGGCAGGGAGTTCCACAATTTAACTGTGCATTGTGTGAAGAAATACTTCCCTTTATTTGTTTTGAAACTCTCACTCTTCTTAGCCTGAAATAATTGTTTCTCCTTCAATATATTTTAACTACAACTTCTTCCGAGGAAATCACCTCAGATGGACTCAGCTTCAGCCATGTACCACAAGAAGCAATGCCTGCTGAGGACCTATGAAGGTCTACAAAGTTGATCCATTACCACTTGTACTGTAACCCAATAATGGGGTGAAAATAACTTTATTAACTCCACTAAAGAAGAGCTCAGACAACTAAAGAACCCTGGTGCAGTTTGTGATGGTTAATTTGGATTTTTTGCACACTTGAGGGATGAACTTTAGAAACAGCTGTGGCTCAGTGACAGTCAGAGCATCTTCTTGCATGCTGGGAGTTCCAGGTTTAACCCCTGCGATCTGCCGTTAAAAGGATCAGATAGTAGGTGACATGAAAGACCCCGGAGAGTTGCTGTTAGAGTACATATTTTATTTTACTTTTATTGTATTAAATTTAATAAATTTTATATACTCTAATATGTTAGAGTACATATTTTATTTTATTTTAATTAAATTTATGTCCCGCCCACCCCAGCAACGCCGGAGTCAGGGTGGTGCACAACATATTTAAAACATCATTTTATAGTTGAACCATTCTTAAATAAAAATTTGCCCAGAAAAAACTCATTTTGGCACACTTTGTGGCATAGACTACAGTAGATAATCAGCTAACACCCCCCAAGAAATTGGGGGTCGGTTTGGGAGGCTGGTGCTAGATGGAGAACTGTAGCTGACCTCAACCACAGACCTGTGATCTTGATAGGAAAATGGTCTGAGTCAGTATAACGCAGCTTCATGTGTTCAATGTTTACCATGTAGCTTTAAACAAATAAATTAAAACTATTATAAGCAGTTGAGGAAGGGAAGCTGCAAGAAAGCTGAAGCTTTCAGCTATCCAATTCACTTCTATCTGCTCTCTTCAAACACGTTTTCTTCCAGGGCACTTTACTTCTTTCTTGTTTCTCTTCTTTTTTACCATTTGTAGTAACAAGTGAGAATATTGGGCAGAAAACTGGAGTGAGATTTATACTGTTTCGGGGTTGCCTCCTTTGTTTACAGTGGGGAATTGCTTCAGAAGGTGGGGCCATCAAAGCAGAGGCAGAAACAAAAAAAAATAATTATCTCCAATTTATCTCATCCACATATCTATTTTTAATATATAGCTGAAAGTCACCCTGTTGCACCTTGCATGTGTGAAAGAATGTGTGCCTCTGAGCATGTGCAGAATGCATTTTATCCACTAACAAACAAACGCCTTCTGGTTGTATCTAATGAGGCTTGGGGTTTGAGATTATGGGCACCTGGCAAATTTAATCTTATGTCCTCTAACCATAATATTTCTGGTTATGGGACCGGGTAACTACTTACCTTACCCTGAGATGGCACAGCAGTAAAAGTAATAGCAGCATTTTTTTGTGTTTCACACAAGATACAATGGATTGAGGAATATTCCCAGCCTGAAACTTATTCATCTACTATACTGGAGGGTGGGAAAGGAAGGCAAGTGGGAGAGACTCCTGGAGTTCCACAACACAGTTAATGTTGTAATGGTAGCAGTAGCTAAAAAATGGAGCCAATAGTGTAGCCTTATAAGACACGTCTTTCATTAACACCCCAAAGATCGCTGCAGGTCTAGAAGGGCTGGATCTATTGGCCTCAAAATGTGAGAAATATGGCTCTGCTAACCCCACAGTTCTCTTTTTGATTCTGTGAAAGGGCCTCAAAAGTATGGGAAGGCAGAGTTAATGCACATCTGAAGATGTGGTTGACTGATCGCTGGAAGAGTAGAGCCTCTTGAGCATCAGCTTCCTTTGGCTACAAACATTCACTCACAGACCATCCACTACCAGCTACCCAATACAAGTGATTGTGAAGTGGAGATTCAGTCAGGACACAAGCTATGCTGGCAAGCAGAAACCAGGTGTGGCAATG
Source organism: Euleptes europaea (assembly GCF_029931775.1). Classification (NCBI taxonomy): domain Eukaryota; kingdom Metazoa; phylum Chordata; class Lepidosauria; order Squamata; family Sphaerodactylidae; genus Euleptes; species Euleptes europaea. Next base: position 27,054,767 of record NC_079316.1, on the reverse strand, counting down.
GCCAATAGGCTGCAGAACATGACCCAGAGAAAGCTTTGACAGCTTAATAATTGCCCCCCAAAAGGCAAATATGAAAAAGGATCAAAACTCTAACATCAACATAAACTGCTGCAATACCAGCCATGAGATACTGAACACTGTGTATCAAGCAAATAGTATTACACAATCCCATGTTTTGCATGCATTACCCTTACTTAAATGTTGTAAACTAGTACTGTTATTTTGTAAAACCGCAGTGCTGTGTTTGGTTTCACATCAACACAGTCTCTTTGTCTTACCTACGCAGTCTCTTTCTCTGACCAATTAAAACAAACCGTCCTGCAAAGCTTGGCAAGTTTTCGTTTGTGGGGTCCTGCTTCCATTCACACTCATGCATGGAACCCTGACTCAGGGTTTACAGAACGCAAGGGGCAGCCCACCATCGTTGTCAATGGACTGGCCAAAGAAGGAAGTGTTTTTAAGAGCCAGTTACTTTTAAGGGGACATTTTGTTCTACGCTTGAATCTACATTGTTCGCTGTGGCTCATATACATATTACTTGGCTCAGGCTCTGTGAGTTAGCTAATATTACACACATGGGATTCTCAGCATGGCAAGTTTTACATTTTCTTGCTAAAGCCAAACAAAACCAAACAAACAAAAATCTTATCCCTGGAGATGCTGTTCAGGGGGTACATTGTTTTTGACTTGTCTGTTTCCAGGATCACCTCTCCAAGACTGTGGCTTTCTTGGCAAAGAGTCCTTCTTGGTAAGCACAACTGATGGAACGAGAGTGAAATGCTTCATACTGAGCACAGCTAGGAAACCTGTTTTCTTTGCAGGCTCCTTCAGTAACGAGAGGAGCCAATAAAATTAACTACTGGTGGGAATTAGGGATGAATGAAACCACTGGTTTCCAATGGATTCTGCTAGACCAAAACTCTAGAGTGAACTGCGACATCTGGGAGAGGTTCCACCATTACTCCTGGCAGGCAGCAAGTAGGCACCAAGTGCAGAGGCCAGGAATCTATACAACAAAATTGAAAAGTAGACCATATTGCAAATGGAAGTTAGAGTCAATGATAGCTCCGTTCAGCTAGTCTAAAATGATAAATATTATTACTCTGCTTTAGGAGTACTGCCTGATTATTGTTGACATTCTGCCATCCTGAAAAGAGTGAGGACTTAAAGAGGAGTGATAAGAGAACCTCTGTTCACAGCTGTTTCTTTTATTGTGAACATATTGTAATCAGTTGGGGAAAGTTGCTTGGTGAACACTAATAAGAATCTTACCAAGGAAGTATGGCCCTGTTAAAGAAGCACTGTCAAGGCCCTGTTTAAAAACAACAACAAAAAACAACAACCAACATAAGGGCTTTAAGTGCCAGATCGTTAATGCCACATCGAGCTTCTCTTGTTAAGAGAAGAAATAATTTTTTGTCCAGCTGCTAAGTAAAATAAATAAGAAAAGATACAATCAAAATTGCGCGCCTTGTTATTCTCAAGAATGGTGGCTGGGATGTTTCAATAGATCTGCATTTTCTCTTTGTTAAGTTGGCCATGTAAGATTACTAAGATGAAATCACTATACATTAACATTCCCCATTCATTTAAAAAAAGTAAGCTCTGTGGGCTGAATGACCTACATCTTTGGGATAAGCTGGGGGCAACGGTATTTCAAATACTGAATGTTTTTAATTATGTGTAAATGAGATACATGTAAAATTCCCCATGTCAAATGATTCAGGTCAACCATTACTATTTGAAAAGTCTTTTTCCTGCACTATAGAACACTGATGAAGCCAAAGTCTTTAAGAAGTTTGTAGTACAGATTCACTCGGTTCCGAACCTTTCAGGGAAATTATAAACCAGATCCAACACTTTTTTAAAAAAAGTTTGGACTCAGTTCATAACTAGCTTGCTGCTGTTCTCAGCACTAGCCATCCCCTCAGTTACGGCTAGCTTTCCCCTTTTCCCAGTGGAACTTACCTATGACTGGTTGTGAGAACTATTGTTTCAGTCTTCATTAGGTAGTGTCAGCAGTATCCATCTACCTGGGAAACTACAGTTCCCAGGGAACCTGGCACCTGGGACTTTACTGCTGCATCCACAGCCTAATGAAAGCTGCAATCCTTATGGTTGTCATTTGTGTCACCATGTGGTAAATTTTGTGGAAGAGGCAGCAAGACACTGGGAAGCTTCCAGGCACTTTTGGGGTTTTTCAATGACTTCACTAGGAGCATGACAAAATGTTTAATGGGACTGAATTTAAAATGTGCTAATTCAGGCTCAGTCTGAATACAGCCCAAATGAACTTGCTTTTAGGGATACCTCTTGTTAACTTCCAGACCATGGAAACTCCTGAAAAAAATTCTGATTAATGATGCTTGAATTTGGTTTCAGGAGAACATCAAAGTTTGTAAAATTTCAAGCTGGAAAGCAGTTGCATTTACCAATTGCCTTCAAGCCACATGAGTGCACATCACTGCATGCACATGATGAAAACACATGCACTAAAGGGCATAGCCAGTTGCAGCTTCCAAGTACATGTGCATTTATTGTACATCACACATACAAGTTTGTGTACAAATTCCTCCTTACATAGTAGGGAGAAACAAAGATCAAAACTGTGGCCTCCTTTCATTAATTTTGTGGTGTGAGAACTGCTTTATCATTGCAAAGGCAGTGTGAGCATCTCTGGGCCATGCTGAAAGATCCCACACTAAAGTACCTCCTCCCACACCAGTACTGCCCAGTCTGGAAACTTAGACAATGCTGATGTGGTTCTTCTCTCATGTGGCCCAGGGCTTCTAATGATCTTCCAAGTAAGGCAAAGACCTACACTGCAGCAGCTTTCATGCCATGAAGGTAACACCAGTGGGTACCTCTGATGGCAGGATGAAAACGAAGAGACTGAGATGGAGAAATACCATTCCACTGTGGTGTCTCTAGTAAAAAGCAGCATTGACTTCAATGTTGCTTAATTTACTTCCCTCTCTCCTTTCCAGGAAAGAACATGAGACTTCACTGTCTCTGTCAAAAAGCAATGTACATTTCCAATACAGTCCTAAACTATAGAATTTCTTTATACCACTCTCACACCATCTATTCTTGGAAATCAGTCAGTATTCTAGTTCATACCAGTGATGTCAGCTGGAGGGACGTGCTTGAAGCACAGGCATAAACTGCACCCATCAGATGGAGGAGAATGGACTGAAGCCATAATGAATATTGGAAGACCAAGTACCAGAAGGGAATAGTAACACATGGGAAAGTGATCCTCTTGTTAAAGAAATAAGGCCCGTATCACTGGCTGAACTGGCTCTGTGTATATCACAAACACGTCTCCAGCAGGAAACACCAACTCACTTTAGCTACAACTTTCTATCACTATACCTTTTCATACCACAGGAATCAGTTGTCTTGGGCCAACAGGATTTGTCTCATCATCAACACTGTGTACAGGCCAATTTCTTAAGAGGGGAGATTTACCCAAATCAAGGGAAGATTATTTTATAGGTCCCTGCATTAAAATGGGAGCCTTACCACAGAGCCTACCCTGGAATCCTGCCCTTGAGTCCAAATCCCACTTTTACTTCTGAAATAATTGCAGGAAAACAGAACAAAACTGCAGTAATGTAATACTTGCCCCCAGTTCCACATAGGCCCCTTTCAAATACTGTGTGTGTTCCACTTCCCTCCAGCCATTCCACTTGCTCTTTAGCTATTTTTGAAACAGAAATCATTGGGCTCAAATTATAGAGGGTAGGGGCTGCCCTTAATGAAATCAACTGTCCTGAGCCCTGACTTCTCAATGTTAGCTCCATCTACTGGTATTGATAAGTCACACACCCCAGTCCCGTTCCTATATACAATTATTCATATAATTCTGCGAGCAAAACAATCAAGAAAGTGCTTGGAATCCTATGTCCAGTTCTGACTACAAACTATATCAAGACCAACAGCCTGCTACTCATGCAATTAGAGAATTCAAGGGCATTATTTTGGGGTCCCTGTTACTGAAACAAACAAAACACCCTAGTACCTGCTGCGATAACCCTTTCCTCCTTCATTCTCACTTTGCTTGTAGGGTCCAGGAAGGGGAATAGCTTCAATGCAGGGCATGTTTAAAAGAAGCTGTTTCCACATGGGGATTTTTCTTCAGGTGGCACAACGCATGCCCCTCCACTTTATTTGGGAGCTTCTACATAACACCATGTCTTTCCTGAGCATGGTTTCTGCTGCTTTCTCTTTTAAGCCAGGGCAATGGAAAAACCTCCTTTCCTCCAACTTAAAGGGGAAATGGGGTTAGGGTTGCCAGGTCCCTCTTTGCCACCAGTGGGAAGTGTTTGGGGCGGAGCCTGAGGAGGGAGGGGTTCGGGGAGGGAAGGGACTTCAATGCCATAGAGCCCAACTGCCAAAGTGGCCATTTTCTCAAGGTGAACTGATCTCTATCGGCTGGAAATCAGTTGTAATAGCAGATCTCCAGCTAGTACCTGGAGGTTGGCAACCCTAAACAGGGTGCTGTCTGCAGGTAGAGCCTCAGTGAGAAAGCGTTGCTCACAGCCAATCTGTGGAGGCCATGGAGCTTAGCACCACCTTCAAAAGGGTGGTAAACATCTCTGGTATTCCTTCCCCCTTTAACAGGGTTTTTATTTCCTAACTGGAGCTGCCTCCCAGCTTTGGTGGGGAGGGGGATTGCTGGACTGTGTGTAGGATTCTTGCTTGGTCAGTGCTTCTGTGCTGATTGATGAGCAGGAAAGGAGTTCAGTACTAGTCTCCTCGGGGTCAGAATCCTTTTTGATCCAAACACTGCCTCAGCTGTAAGGGAAGTTTTGAAGCAGTTTATTTGTCTGGAAGGTCTCCTCAGACACTATATGCAATGTTCTCAGAGACCATCAGAATAAAAGATTTACCTCAAGTGGTGACTGTCATGTGTGAATGAACCACTACAGGAACACCACAAATGCTGTCCCCCTGCCATGTTCTTGGTTTGATCATAAACTCCCTGTTGTCAATCAGAGTCTGTAGCCATGCCCCAAGATTTCCGACTACTTGTCTTAAATTCCTAGTTTTGACACATTGTCTACATGAAGAACCTGACACCATACCAGGCATAGATATTCATGACCTGATTACTGGAAGATCAAGTGGTGACTCTCATATATGACTAGTGATACACACCCAGTGGCTGCAGAGCCACAAGTGGCTCTTGGATGTGTCACCTGTGGCTTTTCTGAGCACCATTTCCCAGTGTGGCACCTGCCTCATGGTAAGTGGGCAAGGTCTTGCCCCGTGGGGCTTGTGGTTGGCAGCTGTTTCCTACATTGAAACAGCTGCTGTCAGAGGAATGGGTACATTATGAGCCTCCCTGAGGTGCAGTCACCATTACAGGGACAGAAGTAGATGTGGCTCCTTTGGTTGATGGCAATTGTGAATGCGGCTCTCTGTGAGCCACAGAGTGAGCATTACCACCACAGACTTTCAAATGACACCCAACACAACTGTTTGGATCCTATGCTGCAAGAGCACAGCAGTGCTCACAGAAGTTTTCCAATTTCCTCATCCTTGATGTCTCCATCATACCCTAAAATTAGGATTGCCAACCTCCAGGTACTAGCTACAAATCTCCTACTATTACAACTGATCTCCAGCCGATAGGGATCAGTTCACCTGGAGAAAATGGCCGCTTTGGCAACTGGACTCTATGGCACTGAAGTCCCTCCCCTCCCCAAACCCTGGCCACCTCAGGCTCTGCCGAAAAACCTCCCACCAGTGGTGAAGAGGGACCTGGCAACCCTACCTAAAATTCTGCTCTTGGGGTAGGTGGACCCCCTAGGAACAGCATAGGAGAAAACAGGGGGTCTGTAGTCAGAAGAAGGAAATAGCAGCAATCATTCCCTCCTCTTCCGCTAGTGGAAGTGCCTTCTACCAGTGGAAAACACAGTTAGGATCCAAATAAAGGGTTTCCAGTGGAATCACATCACACATTCAGGTGGGCACTGAAACAAGGAAACAGTTCACTGTCCGCTTCCTCTTTCCTCACTTGCCACCACCAGTATACCCACGGTTGGCTGAGGTAAAAATTCAAAACTTATTGGCTGTTATTGTTGTTTTAACCTGGGGAGGGGAAGTAAGGAAAATACAGGTAACACAGCCTTGGCTTTTTAGCAGCTTCTCTGTCTGCAGAAAGCCTGCTATGAGGAAACTGCCTGGCAAGAAAAAGGCAGTTTTTAGTCACTAGAAGGACTCTGCAGAGTAGAGGCCCAACTACAGGCTATACCAAATCCAGATTTGAACACTGGTAGCCTGTTGCCTGTCCCTGAATCATAAAACATCAAATATGATCGCTATTATGATAAAGAACTTACAAAGGAGTGATAATATCAAAAGAGACCATGTTTGAAATCAGCCCTACATCCAGCACTGAACAGCAATGGTGGCCAGAAAATATCCTGTCAGAATAATATTTGAACTAAGCATGTTTTCCAGGTTAGTTTGTATAAATGTTTCACAATTTAATTCACTAAGATTTTACTACATTTCTTTTTAATATTATCCAGTGTGCTGGCGCCTACTCACAATGTTACTCTAATGCAGCTTTTCATATTTATAAGCTTGGCAACATCTGTGTTGAGTTTTATTATGTGCGTAATTTCTCATCTCCTCTTCTTGACCATTTATACTTCACTCAGCTGTAATTATAAGGTTTTCATTTAATTTAAAAGGGACTACTGTTCATTAGCAGCATATGTCAGTAAATATCATTTGGCCTGAACTCATTAGGACACATGTTACATATGTAAAGTACGTCAGACAAATCTGCAATGTCTTAGACAGAAAGTCCTTTTATGCATGGGTTGGATCTCCCTGCTTGGACCTGGGTTCACCGCACATTAAAGTAACCCGGGTTGGGGGAAACTGTATGCATTGGCTTGAAACTGTGTGCTAATCAATGAAACTGTGTGCTAATCGAACCATGAATACAAAAAAACAGTCTCCCAAGCTCAAATCAAGTCCCACCATTTTAAATGCTGCTCTGTAACTGCCTTACTTCGCAGTGCTCCCTGTGAGAGAAGATTTGCTTCCCCCCAAACCCAACTGCCCCATAAAAAAGCATTTTAAGAACAACAACAACAAAAAAAAACAGAGCAATCTGAAAGGGGGGGGAATCCAAGCCTCGTTTTTAAAACGCCTTTCTTTTGCTCAGAAAGAGCTCCAAGGTAGCAGGAAGCACTTGAATCCCCGTCTCTTTACACACTGCTTTGTGATTGGCTGTGAGAGAAGCCAATCTTCTGTTTTCCCATTTAACCATCGGCATGCTGCTTTGAGGAGGGGGTTGGAAAAGGGTGGGGAGTGATGGCGCAGGGAAGCTCAACCTGAGAACGGAGTATGCACACTCTGTGACTCCGGAATGAGCCAGGATGAACGGTTTAATTCGGGCAGGAAGAGGAATGGGAAAAGCCGTGTTCGTTTTGCGCCGAAACAGCATTGAGCTTCCAAGGAAAGAGATATCATGCATACTGAAAAAAATGATCATGGCTGAAACGGGAATAAAGGAGGTTAAAGCGACCATGCATAAAACACCAGCGTGCAATCCTAAACAGAAGCTACATCTTTCTAAGTCCACTGAAGTCAATGAGTTTTGAAGGGAGTAGTTCTGCTTAGGATGGCACTGAAAAGGACTGAACTCACTTTACACAGCACTTATTTGTGAGTATTTGTAGGATAGGTGTGATTAGGGTTCCCAACTGTTTGGTTGTGGTGGGCATTTGCCTGCCAATCAACCAGGCTGCTTGCTGACGGCGGAAGCAGGAAGGGGAGAGCAATCCTCTAAGCATGCTCCCAGCACAATACTGCCGCTTCTGGGTTTACCCCCAAAGTTCTAGCATTGCGTGGGATGCTCTAGCCATAACCTCCAAAAACTCTATGGTTTCCGGCACTGCCGGAAACAAACTCCTGCAGAAAGTAGAGGGGACCTGGAAACCCTGGGTGTGATTAAAGGAGACTTGCATGCCTTAAATTTTATATTTACCACCATACTGAAATTTTTTGAACACTAGGTGTGACTCAGCCAAAGGTGCGCACACCACATCCCACTGATTTAATTTAAGAAGGTCACATTCCCATGCCCACAAGTTCCACTGAAGTTAATAGAATTTACTTCTGAGCAAACATTCAGAGTACCAGGCTGTGTGGATGTTTAAGATTTCAATTCTAAAAACCCTTTCCTAGGAGTAAACCCCACTTAATGAAATGAAATTTGCTTCTGAGTAGCCCTATTCAGGTTCTCTTATATTTAAATCAATGGGACTTAAAAGTTCTTAATTTTTATAGGATTTTTGCCTATTTTTTTACCGATCTCTTCCAACATTATAGCACACTCAAATACTTTATTTTTGTGCTTTAGTATTTTAAATGGTTATTTGCACTCAGCAAGAGACATGAGGGCTTTTTAGAAGTTCAATAATCCGTAGCCATTTAAAGAGTAGGCCATATGAAATTATTTAAAACTTTGGAGATCAAGTACAGCGACGTGTTTATGAAGTTAAGCTGTATAGTTAATAGCAAGGGTATTTGAAAAACAGCTGGGCACATAATATGATTGAAAAGATACTCCAGTAGAAAGTGAAATGAGAAGTTTGCTGGGATTTTGAAGTATTAGATGTGAGACAGGAAGACTGGAGGTTGTTGTTTTACTTATAGATGTTTGAATAGGCTTTTCTGAGACATTTGTAATCCAAATATTTAGGCCAAGCTACTACGTACTAAGGGTCTGAGGAAGACACATCTTTTCCAATAATCTGCTGTGTGAAAAAATGTAGCATGTAGATGTCATACCAGGATGGCTACAGACCAGCATTATTCTCCTTGTTACCTTCAGCTCTCCAGGGTGTCCATCTGTACTTTTGCCCCCCTTCAAAATAAAAAAAAATGTAGATCCGGACCTGATCCCTGTGTCTAAATTCGAGGCCTCCTTTGAGCTTGAGGGGCAAGCCAAATGTCACTCCTGACCACCCATCCGATGGGCTTTGGTCTTCCCAGCTCCTTGTCATTTCAACCGCTACTCCACATTGGAACCAGTCATCCTCTAGAGTTGTTCAAGGGAAAAAATATCTTTGGTAGGCATGTGTTAGATCAGGACTCAATGGCTAAGGAGGCTGCAGGTATCTGGATGCAAAGAAGATGGACCAGGGTTGCCAGGAAACTGGCAACTAGTGAGATCTTCAGAGACACTGAAGGGCATGCATCGTCATGTGCACCATGATGTCACTTATAGGAAAACCTGGAAGTGACATTGGGTAGCTCTAGGAATCATTGGAAACCATAGAGTTTCCAGCAATTCCTAGAGCTATCACTGAGTTTCCAGCAGTTCCAAGAGCTACCCAATGTGGCTTCCACTTTTCCCTGGAAGTGACATTGCAGCACACCCAACACCACTTGGAGTGGCAGTGGGCAACGAAGGCTGCCATCGGGAGGCCTGGCAGCCCCTAAGCAGACCAGAATGGAGTTTGAATTCAGACCAATGCTACAATGAGATTAAAAGACATGGTTAGTTTGAGAGATAGAAAAAGGAAGCAGGGGGTGGGGTGGGGGGACAGATAGCCTAGTGGTTTTGCTAAGAAATAAGTAGCACAGATTAAGGGAGTCCAGCAGACCTTAGATGGCAGTGGCATGGGACTGGGCCCATGAAATCACCTGATTCCCAATATCAGAAGGATTTTCTGTGGTGTTTTTATCCTGTCTTGAATGACTTGCAATTCTTTCCTCCAACCAGCTATAGCGCAAAAGTATTGTATTGACAATCTCCCATTTGTCTATCAGAGATTCCGTCATCAGGTACCGGTTCATACCAATCAATATAATTTGTCCTTAGTCATTAATGTTTGCAGTCACTGAACCAAATGACTATTCATCAGTCAATGAGAAAATACTATTGAATATGACGGTAGATGTCTGCCACACCCGCACATTCAAGTCATTCAAATAAAGGCATGAGAACATTGGTTTTACCTGCTGTCAGTGGTAGTGTCATTTTCCAGCTGTTGAATGAGAAGTTTAGCTATGGCAGTGAAACTGTTACTCATACGATAAATGTCTCTGCTCTGGATGCCCAAGATATTGGAGAAGGTGTCTGTGATGTGCTTAATCTCCAGCAGAAGGATATGATGGAATGAATGTTCCATGTTAGCCAGTTGATTAACCAAGTAGAACAGGCATATTCGGGCTCTCTCCTAAGTATTAAGAAGGGACAGTGTTGAAAGCAGAAGTCATTATTTTAAAATGCACATCAATTGCGATCACATTACTAAAAGAAAGTTACAAATCACAACATTGCTACAGTATTTGTTTTAGGACCACTAGGAACATTTCATTTTTAAGGGCACTCATGCAAAAAAAATATTTACAGGTGCAGCCAGGACATAAAATTTCTTGAGATGTAGGCAAAATAATTCTTTAAATAACAAAAGAAACCCAGTTACAAAATGGGGTGGGTCTGCATGGACTCCATTTAATTCAGCCATATCTCATCTGCCATACAGATACTAAATAAAATGGGAAAATGCAAAGTGACTGGAAGTGACCCATTTTGCAATACAATTTGAGTGGAAACTGGCCCTTTGCAATGCAGCACTTCTGGGTGTAATTGCCCACCGACCTTCAGCTGGTCAGCGGGCGGCCAGGTGGATTGGCGGTGGTTTGCCCTCCACCACCTGGCACTTGGCAACCCTAGGACCACTAGGACCCTAGGACCACCACTCAGGACACAAATGAAAGAAATACAGTAAAGGAATGTTATTTTTTTTTAAAAAAAAACATAGAATAGGGACTTTTATGCATGGTTGTTTCACTCGCTGTCACCCCTCCAAACTACTTCGGGTCTTTATTTTGATTCCAATCCTCAGAGGTCGCCTCGCTCTCCCCACACATTTCCCTGCATATTTGACCTACATTCAACCTATAAATCAGGAAAGACACCTTATTATGGATACAGTGTGCAGTACTGGTATAGCCATGTTGTGTATTGGTTAGAGTGTTGGCCTAGGCCTGGGGAGGCTCCGTCTCAAATCCTAGCTCAACATGAAACTCAGTGGGTGACCTTGGGCAAGTCAGGGTTGTAGGAAGGATAACATAATGGATGGGGGAGAACCTTGTATGTCACCCTGAGCTCTTGGAGGAAAGGTTTGATACAAGTGGATTCTAGGAAGATGGGCAAAACATGTGGAGCTGCTGCCATTCAGTCCTTGGAAACAATGACATAGTATAGTGATTCTGAATTACGTGCAGGCAGGAGAATCCTTGCATCTAGAAGGCAGCTAACACATATGGAAAGTCATGACTGTATCCTCCCTCCTCTCATTTTTACTTAAGGCTAGGCAGATTAAGATGTAAACAAGGGCTTAATTGGCATTTACAGAAGAATCCTGTTTCCCAAACAAAAAATAGCTGTAGATACAAATGGGAAAAGAAGTTTCTACCAGACTTTTCCAACTTTTGATCCATCTGGCAGGAATCCATAAGTGCAGAAATTTTGCTACTCATCTAGAATATTGTCAAGGAATAATAAACTGTGGTGTCATAGGATATGTGGCTAATATGCAAAAAGAAAAAGATGCCAAACCAAAACCCCAAGCCCTTCTAGCAACACCCACCCCCTTCATTTAAAAGCAATAATTATCTTTGGTAAAACTAAGATCAAAAGTTTCTGGAGAAAGTGTTCTCTTGCATTTTTACCATTGTTATTGTAGGCTGGGAGAGGTTGTATATTTATGTTCCATATGGGCAATAGCTTTTCATTTTTATGGTATACAAATATATTTGTTGACAGGGGAACAATGTTAACATAAAGAGTTGCAACAGCTTAAAATATTTTATTTTGCTGCATCAAAAAGTGTAAGGAAACAGCAAAAGAAAATATGGAGTGATTCTAGATTTATCTTGGCAAAGGGATCATTTGTATCAAGGTAAATAATCAGCACATTATAAAGGGCTTCTGATTTTACTTTGGGGAAGTTATTTAACAGACGCAGCATTGTGTTAAAATTTCTGCAAGAGACTCCTTCAAAAGTCAGTCAGAAGTGTGCTCTTAGCCTAGGAGCAAAAACTGAGCCAAAACAGGCACAAAGGATCTTTTTTTTCTTTTTGCCAGATTGCTTGCCTTTTTGAAAGGGTCAACCCAAGGCCAGCTATATTGCATAAGCATGGAAACCAAGGTTGCAGGCAATTTGACAGTTGTGCTCAGCATCCCTGGCAAAGGATTCTGTGGCACTCTTCTTAGATCATCCAGCACAACTTCATAGAATAGAAAAGTGGGGTTGCCAGGTCCCTCTTCACCACCGGTGGGAGGTTTTGGGGGCGAAGCCTGAGAAGGGTGGGGTTTGGGGAGGGAAGGGACTAATTGGGGCTAATTCCATCAGCAGCTACTGGGAGTTTATCATGCCATTAAAGGTGACTGAAACTGAACTACTGGGCATCTTGCTACCACCCAACTTACATATCTCACCTAGGCCTAGCTACTTCCTACTGTTCAACAGCAGCCATACCACAAAAGCTAGTGTGGTGTAGTGATTTGAATTTCATACTAGGGCCCCCATTCAGATTTCCACTCTGTCATGGAAGCTCACTGACAGGGTTGCCAGGTCCCTCTTTGCCACCAGCGGGAGGTTTTTGGGCAGAGACTGAGGAGGGTGGGGTTTGGCGAGGGGAGGGACTTCAATGCCATAGAGTCCAATTGCCAAAGCGGCCATTTTCTCCAGGTGAACTGCTCTCAATCGGCTGGAGATCTGTTGTAATAGCAGGAGATCTCCAACTATACCTCGAGGTTGGCAACCCTACAGAAAACCATCTTAGGCTATGCCAGGGTCAAGTTATAGCTTGCAGGGCAAAAAATAAATGTTCTTTTAAAAAAAAATACAATATTTTTATTTTTCTAATCTATTAAACACATTATTTCATCAAATACAAATAAACAATAAACATCAGAATAGATAAATTTTTTTTGCCAAGATTGTTACATTCAATCTTAGGTTAACTTCCCCTACACCCTCCTCCATCTCAAAATATATTTGTATAGTCTTTTGCATAGAGTTTCTAATCCTAATATTTATTTCCATTATTTATCTATCCCTTACTATAACAAAAAAGAAAACAAAAAGAAACAAGAAAAAAGGTTTAGTAATTAATTCTATCTTATAATATAATAAAATAAAAAAAGACAATAATAATAAAAGGATTAGTAGAACAGAGTAACATTAATTACTTCCATTAAGAAATTTAACTTATTTTAAATTCTCCCTTCCTCCCTAACACCAATTCAATGAAATACTTCAAGTAAATTTAATATCAAATACAGTCCATATCCATAAAGCCTGTCCTTTTAAACAATTCCATTTGTTAATCTTCACCACACAAGACGCTAAAGCCAGTTAAGCTAGTCCCTTTATCCGGGTTTTCCAACGTCTCCTTCTTGTCATCATTTTCATAAAACACCGAAGATGATCCTTGAAAGTTGTTAGCAAGCTCTCTTCCACAAATGAGTAGTCTTCAAGGCGTATCTTAGTTGCAGTGTTTTCCGCATCCAGTTCTAAGAGGAAGATCCCAACAGGTCGAATTTTCCTGTCCAAGTAGGTATTGAACCATTCATCAAACAAATTGAAGAAATCACTTACATTCAGTTCCATTGGTATCAGCAAAGCTATTGGAGTTTGGTCTGTTGTGTGTTCTTTCTCTTGTTCCTCAGCTAGAGAGCTCTCTAGCATTGCAGTATTTGGGAATACATCTTCAAAATCTTCTATGAATTCATTCCTGTTTTGGGTTGCTGGCAGGGTGGAGATATTAAATTTGGTCATCATCTGCTCCAGCAGTGCTGACATCTGCTTTTGTTGATTTATCAGTTGTTCATAGAACCTTGCAGTTGTCTCATTTTGTAGATTGAACATATCCTGAATTAAGTTTTCCATGGCAGTTTCTTGCCAGAATGCCCTTCTTAACAGCGATTTTGGCAGGTCCAAGATCAAAGATTGTAATGAGTGTGGGTAAATTAGTAAGCTTTGTTAAAGATAGCCACCAAGAATTTTTTCCAAAAAGTCCTTAATTTGAAGTAGAAATAGAGGTTTGAAAATTTTCTGAAAAAACCAACAAGTTTTTTGCAGACGCTCTAGATCGGCAGTAAACAGGCAGTAGGAAGTTGACAGGAAACAGCATAGCCACGGACTTTCCGACGTCCCCTGTTTTGTAGTTTTTCAAAGAGACGCCTTTAGATGGTGCACCGAGGGGATGTCTTTCAGTCCTGCACACTTCTTTCACTTCCCTTCTCCCCTCAATCGGCAAACATGGTTCTGCAGATCACGGCAATTCCTAGATGTCTTCCGGTTCTTGAAAACGAAACTTAAGGACATGGATGGAGGACCTTCCCCAGCCGGGAAAAGGTAGCATAGCCGAGAAAAGGGAGGGTTTTAATTCTCCTTTCCCCTCAAACATCACAGAAGCTGATTGGTCCCTTTCACATCAATCAGGAAGTTCGATTGTTTTGTCTACCCACAGATCAGTTTGATAAAGTCCTTGTCACTTTATCTGATGATTTATCTTAACAAAAAAGGCTTTATACGATGGAGGGAAGGCATGCGGAGTTCCCAGTAGTTGCTTTCAGCCTGGTTAATTTTCTGTACCCGGTAAGATCAAAAGAATTCTTGTACTCGCTTAGACTTCGGAGAGTGAGGTATTTTTCCTTTAAATGTTTCTTAAGATGGTAATAGGTGCTGGAGGTCTCGGCCGGTAGCCAAAGAAAACGCTCGAGGCGATGCCTTCTCCCCTCAGTGCCAAAGCAGGACTGCAACCACACCTCCGGGGGACTTAAAAAAGCTGAAAGTCCATAATTTCTTTTCTATATAGGAAGGGCAAATATGAAGTGAAAGACAATGATACTCGAGGGCACATAAAAGCAGAAGTAGGATTCTCAAGTCCCAAACTCTGCAGAAAAGGCAAGGCTGCGATAGCCTAAGAAAGGGGGCTGCGAAATTCTATGGGAACTATAAGTATCAGTTAGAGGCCTGTTTAATGGTTTATCTCAGTCTATTTTCAGGTCTTCACTTATAATTGGCATCATGATCAACTCCTGGATTATGTGAAGAAATATTAAAGGGAAAGAGAGCATTAAAGGGAAGTTTGAATGGTAAAAGGCCCCTTGCGATGCGTTTACACCTGGAAGTGCCACCTTGCAAGGGGCCCTTTACCACTCAAACTCACAGGTTGAGTGGTATAAGGCCCCTCGTGATGCGGTGCCTCCAGGTGTAAACCGGAAGTGACGTGCATGTGCACTGGTGCAGCCGCGCGATCCCATCAGCCCTGCCCCAGAAGCCTCCCACCGGAGGAGAGGGGTAACCTGGCAACCCGATTCATGTGTTCATGTGTGTCAGTGGGCCTGGATGTTTGGATGATCAACTAAATATAGTTATTTAACTGAACCGTGGCTTTGAATGATGTCTGAACCAAGCCTTAATATTTACATATTTATAGTAGTCCTTAGTATTAGCATGCAGGATGATGTACGAATAAGACCTTGTCATTGATTTTATAAACAATGGTCTGTTTGGAGAAGGATGTGGATTCTCCAGACAGGGTGACTCACTGTGCTGATTGTAAAGATAAGGGAAAGGTAAAATGAGTGTATATATAATAAAGCTCTTTATTGCCTGTATTTCTGAAGCCGTCATCACAATAGCAAAAATGAGGCTATTGCCTCTTGTGCTTTCCTGAAATGTTTATAAGCATATAGCTATGCTTGCGTTAGTCTATTATTTTTAATAGATATCCTGATTATTTCTTTTTTTGGAAACAGTTTTAATAGTGGGGTTTCTGCTTATTTAATCTTGAAGTTCATTTTCTTCTGAGTAGTAAATTACATTAAAAAGGCACACATTCCTGGACTTCTTTTCAAATAAAAGTGGTTTTGGTTTATTTTCATTTTAGAAAGGATAGATCTATACAGTTTTAAGTTATTAAAAGCTACAGCATTTTTAATGAAAGATATGAAGAACTACTGGTACCATCTATCCTGAAATCTGCGAAGAAAAACAACCAAACATTAAATTTAAAGTTGAAACCTGGAAGGCAAAAAAGGAGAGCAATCTGAATGTCACCTTCTGATAGTTCATGTTTCCCACAGGTGTGTTTGAAACTTACAGGAGAGATATCACTGTGCAGTTGTTTCCTGACCCTGACCACAGGGTTTATTGTCGGGGATGTGTGCCACCGTGGTGTAGTGGTTAATAGCGGTGGTTTGGAGTCTAATCTGGAAAACCGGATTTGATTCCCCACTCTTCCACATGAGCAGTGAACACTAATCTGTTGAACTGGATTGGTTTCTCCACTCCTACAGATGAAGCCAGCTGGGTGACCTTGGGTTAGTTACACTCTCTCAGCCCCACCTACCTCACAGGGTGTCTGTTGTGGAGAGAGGAAGGGAAGGTGATTGTAAGCCGGTTTTATTCTTCCTTAAGTGGTAGAGAAAGTTGGCATATAAAAACCAACTCTTCTTCTTCTTCTGGTCAGTTTCAGTTGCTGGACAATGCATTCAATATAAACTGGCAGAAAGGCCTGGGGATTTTTTGTGCCTCCATGTTTCACTCACAATGCTATGTAGGTTTCGTAGCTGCAGCCGTACAAATGCTTTTTCTCAACCATGTGTGTTTAAGTCACAACAATGAAGGTCTTTAGAGTCATGAAAAAGTGAAAAATACTGTGAGAACACAGTTAGCTTAGTTCTCAGGCACTCTTATTTTGCTTGCCATAATAAAAATGGTCTGGATTGAAATAGTTAGAATATAAAGAACAGACGTTGCTTGTTCATGACTCAAAACTAATTTCATTGAAAACACTGTGGATTTGGCAAAGACCACCACAGTTTTTGGATATGGCTTCATAAGTGCTAGAATGACAATATTCATCCCAAATTCTATTCCACTCGCTTTTCCCATGGTCTTTCCCCCCATTCTTTCAAAGATATGTAAATGCTTTCACAGTTGTACCTGATAACACTAAATTGCAGTGTCTACCACTCCTGAGGGGAGGAAATATATTCCCAATGCTGCTTGATATTTTAACTTCATCTGTATGTATAATATTAATACAGAGCTAAAACAAATTGGAGGCAGGGAACCTCCCAGGCCTGCCAGGGGTTTGTTCCAAAGTGGTGGTTCAGGCAGATGCCCAGAAACCTGTACTTTTAAAGAGCTCCTTGGAAAACACCTGTCTGGTGGCAGCTTTAGAGGAGGAAGTTCTTGGCTTTGACCACTGACTGTCAGGGGAAAGAAATATCTGTGAGAGGTCTGGGCCAGTCAGAGGAAATATTCAGCCTGTCAGGCCACCTTTCCAAACCGTTGGTAGTGGATCAACACATTATTTGATTTTGCCTCAATGTCAAAGTTAACTCATTTGATGAAAAGGAACACAATTGATGACTTTAAGCTGAAATGGCAACCACTATATGATAAATTTTCATTTGTTTTAAATTCTTCTGATTTTTTGGGGGCCATAAAGATAGAATGTCAAACACTTAGTACCTGAAGATTAAAGTTTTAGCTTACTGATAGAGTAAAGGGCACAAACTAATAATAATGTAATAGTTTTTATTTGATTAGTAATTATTTATTAGCGTTCTAAACTTTTATGTAATATATTTCGTAGGAGGATAGCATGCCAGTATTAGCACTATTTACCATCAGTATTTGAATTCAATAAGGTGAGATCAGAGTAGATGATGGTCTATGCTTGTATTATTATATTGAAGCTTGGGCACAGACATCTTTCTTTATTTGATTTTTCTTCTTCCCCTCTCACTATTTTTTCCTGCTGTATCCCAATATATATATTAAAAACCCTAAAACAACAACAACAATTGGGGGTGGGCTGATAAGGACAGCACCCAGCTACCCTCCAAAGGCAGCAAGTAAGGAAGCTGGAACAAGGAGGAAGAAAAAGGCACTGGAAAGCCCTTTTCATTCTGATTCTAAGGCAGTTGGGGGTTGTCCTTGGGTGAAGTCAAGAGGAAGACCAATAAAGGGGTGGACCTCAGATGTCCCCCACACACAAACATCACCCCAATATTTAAAAAGCAATGAAAATAGTAAGTCTCAGGCAACCAAAACTTTAAAATGTGCATATTTTAAATAAAGCCCAAAGAACATGGCACACAGCCAGCAACAGCCAACAACATTTGCTGTACTACCACTAGTATTTCCAACCCATTAGCCATTTGGATTAAGTATGAGAGTGACTTTTTGAATTGCAAAGTAGAAAGTCGCAAATGCTGAAACCAAGCCGGCAAGTTCACCATTGCTGTTCTTCTCCTGTCACTTCCATAAATATTTTTAAACCGTCTAGTGAAAGGTCTTTCCGGTTGTCACTGAAACTGGAGCTAGTTAGGAAAAAAATCCCAACATATGTCATCCCTTCAAATAAATATTGTTCCTGATGGCACAGCCAGCTGTAACCAAACACACTGCTAAGTCAGCATGTCAGAATGGCTTAAGAGAAATGAGAAAGGCAACAGGATATAATGTCAGTTGCTAAACACTTAAGCAGATACATTAGGAGGAAGTATCACAGGTATATGGTCTAGACACAGGCTGTGATGAGCTTAGTAATTGTGGTGGGGTAAAAATGAGCCTCATCACTGTATGATACGTACCTCCTGAATTTGACATTACCACTACTTGGGCATACTAATTCCATTACTAATACCATTATTTTGTCCTCTACTTCCTTCAACTTTACTCTCTACTAAATATTTGTGTGAGCACACAGATATGAATTTGTGCCTTACTGTCTGGCTCCAAACCTTTTTGATTCAGGTTGATCTGTACATCTGCCTGTCAAAGTCAAATATAATGTGTTTCAAAAAAAACAATACTCAGGGTGACATACAATAATACAGAGTACATGTGTGGAGAAATATTATTTCCTCAGGTAGTATCTTGAAAATAGCAAATTGACAGATTTCCTTCCAGAACAACTCCGCGCACTTAAATTACAAATGCATATTAATCTTGCTTCATAGTATGGAAGTAACATCCGTAAGGCACAAATAACTAATTTGAAGCAATTTAGGACATTACTTACACAAAACAGGAAGGCAGGTAGAATGTAACATTTTAAAATAAACACATACAAATCAGATGGAAGAATGAATGGTAGATGGAAATATGCACAACGGCTTTATATTATGTGATATATTTATTATTTATGTATTATAATATTTATATCTCACCTTGATCCCAGTCCCAAAATGGTGCAGAGTGGAAGTATCTTCACTTTGACTGGTTCCACTAAGGTAAAGGTAAAGGTCCCCCGTGCAATCACTGGGTCATTCCTGACCGATGGGGTGATGTCACATCCCAACGTTTACTAGGAAGACTTTGTTTACAGGGTGGTTTGCCAGTGCCTTCCCCAGTCATCTTCCCTTTACCCCCAGCAAGCTGGGTACTAATTTTGCCGACCTCGGAAGGATGGAAGGATGAGTCAACCTTGAGCCGGCTACCTGAAACCAACTTCCGTCGGGATTGAACTCAGGTTGTGAACAGAGCTTGGATTGCAGTACTGCAGTTTACCACTCTGCACCATGGGGCTCCTTGGCTGGTTCTACTAGGGGTCTTGAAATTGTACCCCAACAGTGGAAGCAGCAGCAAGCAAATTGCAGGCCGTCAGGGACAGCATTCATAGGCCTCTGTTCCCATACTGTTCCCTGATGGCACCACCCTTCTCCACCCCCTTCTCCCTGTTGCACGGGCACAGAGGCACCAACCCAATGAGAATATTGTCTCCTGCAGCTCAGCAATCCCCCCTTCCTACCTATTGGCTGAGAGGCGGCTCACAGATGAACTGCCCCTCACCTGTTAAAGAAAAAAAAAAGCCCTGTTAAAGGGCTAAGGGGAGGGACACTAGAGCTGAGAGTCACTATTTTGAAGGTGGCTCGAAATTTCCCCCTCCTGCACAGAGGCTCATGCTGCAGACAGAGCTATTTCCCCTTTAAACTGAAGCAAATGAGGTCTTCCTTTGATCCAGCTGAAAAAAGGAAGGCTGGGAGCCACACAATTCATGTTTGGAAACAGCACAGGATTGTGTGGAAACTCCCAAATAAAGTAGCGGCATGCTGTGTTCCACCCAGAGGGAAATCCTTATGTGGAAACCGACCCTGCCTATCACAACTTATTGTTGCTACCATCATTGGGAAAAGAGGTTTCCTTCTCCTTCCCAGGTGAGTGTCTCTGGGATCCCAATGAGCCATCCTCCTGCTCTTCTGGATAATGGAGAGCCAGGACCCTTCTGCCTTCACTGCCATTAATGGGCACTCTCCAGTCATCAGATGAATCTTCTGCTAGGGAAACAATGGCAAAAGCCAGATCTTATTTTGAGCCTTTTAAGATTTGGGTCGGAGTTCCCTTCCTCCCAACCTCCCCTCCTTTCTCTGGAAGGAAGCAAATGGAGGCTAATGACTCAGGGATCTTGGCAAATAGCCCACTGACTGTCACGCATACCAGATTAAAGCTTCTTCCTAAGATCTGGGAGAAGCCAGACTCAGTCCTTGGCTGGAAACCTGACTGGCTAGTTATCAAGATGGGACTGCAACCAAACAAAATATTACATTTGCAGGAGTAGAAATAGTATCTCGTATGACGTAAATAGCTCGCTGGGTCCTGTGACATATATTCTGGGCTTACTAGGAGAAACTGGACAAATATGGTAGATGGGAACAAAAAAAATATGGCTGATACCACCTCAATATTTAAACAAACCAACAGAAATTGTTCTGGAACAACAGAAGTGCATAATACATATTATGAGAGCAGCTGTGCTTTTGGAACGCAGACAGTTAATTCTGCATTCAAAAATGACTGAATATGAGGAGTTAGCTTAAAGATTCAGTGCGGAATCAGTGGATGGCTTGCAGAATCAGTGCAAAACCATGCGGGGGCACAAATTACAACTACTACTACTGATATTATAGGGGGGGCAGATAACTGATCCAGTTCAATCTGGTTTGCCTTGATGTCAGCATCTCTTGCTGCAGCATGCACTATATTATATTGTGACCATCTTTTAAATAATTTCAGGAACAGTTTTGTGGTTTTAAATGTTTTATTGTTATATTTGTGTTTTTAGTGTTGTTACCCGCCCTGAGCCCGGCTTTGCCCGGGAGGGTGGGTCAGAAATCTGAAAAATAAATAAAATAAAAATTCACTCAGAACTGGATTCTACCGACATTTTACCGGAAGAAGTGGATCTTTCTCTGCCTTTCCCTTCTCCCCACAGCCTCCTATGATTCCTGAAAATGCCATTGTTGGGTCTGGGAGGTGGGTGTCAGAGTGCCCTCACAAACAACAAGGCATAGAAGTTTGCAGTCAGGAGAGAATCAGGTGTGCAGTGGTTAAGAGTGGTGGTTTGGAGCAGTGGACTCTGATCTGGAGAACCAGGTTTAATTCCCCACTCCTCCACATGAGCAGCGGAGGCTAATCTGGTGAACTGGATTTGTTCCCCCACTCCTACACACGAAGCCAGCTGGGTGACCTTGGGCTAGTCACAGTTCTCTTAGAGCTCTCCCAGCCTCACCTACCTCACAGCGTCAGAAAAAGCATCTGACAGACTTCCGGGTCGGACGGCCCCCCCGCCGCAAGCGCGAAGCCGCGCTCTTGCTGCCTCGTTGCCGAGGGGCATGTAATCGCCCCTTAAAAGATCCGGCACGGCACCCCTCGGTGTAAGAGGGGGTGCAGACTCGGGTGCCGGTGGCGGACCCGTCATTCGAGCGATAGCCGCCTTGAAATCGGCGGCAGTCGCTCTGACGGGGCTCTGCTGAATGGCCGGCGCCATCTTCAGGAGCAGCAAGAAGCAAGCGAGGTGGGATCCGACTTTCTTCTAAAAATTTTTTTAAAATAAATTTTCACATTTAAAGAATTAATTTGGGGTGTGTGGCAGTATTTTTTTTCAAAGACTTCATTTAGAACAATCTATAGTTCAGTTACGCTTGGCTTTGAGACTTTTGGCTTTTTGCCAGTTGTGTGACGTACTTTAAAAAGTTTCTCATCAAACTAAGAACTTGGAAGTAAAAACCAAGAGTTGGAGAGCAATCAAGTGACATGGAATAATATCAAGTGAGATGTCATGGTGATTGTTTTCTCTAATATGGATTCTTCCATCTGAAATAATTTTTCTGCAATGAGATAAAAGAAAATTTCTGCCCCCCCCATCCTCCTCTATTCCTTTGGATTACAAATACCAGCTGTTTTGTCTTCAGCCTTCAGCCTTTACAGTTTACCAATGGGAGAAAAAGAGAAACATACTAAAGACATTCTTAAAGATGTAAAGTTGGCTGTACCACTGCCTCCCAGAAGACCTTCAATAACTCAAATTCCAGCCAAACAGACAACATCTCCAGTTACTTCAACATCTGTCAGTGCCAAGATGCCTCCTAAAGTGAAACCTGAAGTAACACTGACTTCTGTCTTTGAACTTTTAACTAAGACCCATCAGGATGTTATAGAAATGAAGCAGGAGTTATCCCAGAATACAGTAACAACATCTCAAAATTCTGCTGCAATAGCTACCTTGCAAGACACAATTTCATCCCTGACTATCAGGCAAGATAGAGTGGAAACCAAGCTTAAGAAAAATACACAGGAAATTAAAGAAACTAAGAAGAAGGTGGACACTCTTGAGATGGCAATAGCATCCTCATCTGAAAGGGACGACAGACAACAAGACCAGATGGCTATGATTGAACTTAAGATAAAAGAATCTTCGCTGCGCATACGTGGTTTGAAAGAAAAAGTGGAAAATAAGGATTTACGTGGATACCTATCAACTCTGCTGGCTGACTTTTTACAGGAAACTGAAGAAGTAACTGCTGGGATGATTGTGACAGCCTATAGAATCAACTCTGCATATGCAACCAGAAATAAGGTACCTAGGGATTGCCTGCTTCAACTATTTTCAAGGAGTCATCGGGATTTGATACTAAATACACACTACAAGACTCCATTAAAAATTGAAGATGAACCTTTGAGATTGATGAAAGAAATACCGGCAAGACTATTGAAGAAAAGGAAAGATTTTATGGAGATTGTTCAATGTTTAAGACTTAGTGGAATCCAATTCAGATGGGAATTCCCACAGGGTATTTCCTTTACTTTCAAGGCAAAAAGGTTCAAGTATACAGAAGTGGATAAGGCGGAGCAGTTTCTGAGAAGATATGAGGCAGACCTGGTAAAACCTACTAAATCAGCCAAGCAAGTTCCAACTAGAGAATCTACAGAAGAAGAAAAGGCATCTGAAGCAGCTGGAGGTGGAGATTTACCAATAGACTCCTCTGAGGACTCCACAACTGACGACTGAAGACTGCAGAATTGGGGGAGGGGGGGCAATAACTGACATGGTTGTTTATGTTGAATGGGGAAAATTATGGGAATTAATTGATCTTTGATATGTTACAGGTCCTATCTTGGAATATTAACGGACTGAATTCTCCTAATAAAAGAAGAAAAATATTTCACCATCTACTCAAAAGTAATGCTAACATTATTTGTTTACAGGAAACGCATATACTCCCAAAGGATATATTCAGACTGGAACATGTAAGATTAGGTACACTCTTCACGGCTTGTAATAGGGTTAAAAAGACTAATGGATAGCTATGTATATACCTGTCTCATTCGAACCAAGAGTTGTTTATCAAGATATGGAGGGAAGAGTTTTGATGATTGAAATAACATCTGGATTTCAGAAGATAATGCTTGTGGGAATATATGCTCCTAATATAAATCAAAAAATGTTTTATGATAAATTAGCAATTTTATTAGCTGAATATGCCATAGAAAAGATGATTTGGATGGGGGATTTTAATGGTGTTATATTACCTAAGGTAGATAGATCTGGGAAAAAGAAAAAAGCGCTTAATGAAGGAAAGTTACCAGGGGTTTTTGACACTCTTATTGATCAATGGAACATGTTTGATGTTTGGAGATTGGCACATGGAAATAAAAAAGGTTATACTTTCTTTTCACAAAGACACCTAACATGTTCCAGAATAGACATGTTGTGGCTTTCGCAAGGCCTAACAGAGAAATCAGAAAACCCAGAAATTTTACCCAGAGTTCTGTCCGATCACAATGCTGTCTCAGTTAAAATTCAAGTGGGAAATAGAGGGTATAAACCCTGGAGAATTAATGATTTACTTTTAAAAAATTCTAAAATAGTTGCTAAATTGAAGATAGAAATACAGAATTATTTTAAAGAAAATATAGATAAGGGTACTCGCCAAGATATAGTTTGGGATGCCGGTAAGGCAGTAATTAGAGGATTATTAGTTCAACAAAATACAAGATGGTATAGGGAAAGAGAGAATAAGAGAAAACATATTTTAGATGAAATAAAACAAGGAGAAAGACATTTAAGTAGGTTGCAAGATAAAGCAAGTAGATATGAACAACAGGTGAAGATTAGAAATTTGCAACAGCAATATGAGTTTTTAATTGCAGAAGAAATTGAAAGAAAACTTATGTTTAATAAACAAAGATTTTTTGAACATGCAAATAAACCGGGAAAAATGTTAGCATGGCAACTTAAGCAGAAGGAGAAAAAAATACCAATAACTCAAATTAAAAGGAAGGGTAAAATCACAAGAATAAAAGAGGAGATACTAGAAACATTTGTAGAATTTTATACAAATTTATATAGCAAAAAGACACCTTCAGAGGTAGAAATGGAGATGTATTTTACTAAAGGAGACTGGGGGAAAATAACACAAGAAAATAAAGATTTTCTGGATTTGCCAATAACTAAAGAAGAGTTGGAAGAGGCAATAAAGAAAAGTAAATTAAACAAATCTCCCGGGCCAGACGGATTTAATGCATCCTATTACAAAATATTTAAAGACCAATTAACCCCTTATCTGTTGGAAGTAATGAATTTAGGATTGACAGAAGGGATTATCCCTCAAACTTGGAAACAGGCAAATATAGTATTAATACCAAAGGCAAATTCGGATACATCGGAAGTTAAAAATTTTAGACCAATATCATTATTAAATACTGATTATAAACTATTTGTAACAGTCTTAGCTACAAGATTAAAAAGAGTATTAAATCAAGTAATACATGAGGATCAAGCTGGTTTTTTACCAGGAAGGTTGATGAGTCAGAATGTGAGGGTAGTAATTGATCTTTTAGAATATGCAGAGCAGGATACAACACCATTAGCTTTGATATTTTTGGACGCTGAAAAAGCCTTTGATAATGTTAATTGGCAGTTTATGTTTAAGGTATTAGATTCTATGGATTTTGGTGAGAATTTTAAAACAGCTATAAAAGGTATATATACACAACAATCTGCTAATCTGATTATAAATGGGTCATTATCACCCAAAATAGAAATTCAAAGGGGAACGAGACAGGGATGTCCTCTTTCCCCTTTACTGTTTATTTTAGTATTAGAATTATTATTGCATAATTTTAGAAATAGTGATGTAGTTGGTGTACGAATAAGTAGAAATCATTATATGTTTAAAGCATATGCGGACGATGTAGTATGTTTTTTGACTGATCCGATTGAACAAATTGACAGATGGAATAAAATTTTGGAGGTTTATGGAAAGCTTTCAGGGTTTAAAGTTAACAAAATTAAAACTAAGATTATAACTAAGAATATGACTCTCTCACAACAACAAATATTAGTAAAAAAGACGGGGTTTAATATTGAAAATAAAGTTAAATATTTAGGTATATGGTTATCAAATAATAACCTTAATTTATTTCAAGATAATTATGTGAACCAATGGCAACAGATAAAAAAGGATTTGATAAGTTGGGAAAAACTGCCATTATCGTTATGGGGAAGAATTTCAGTAGTAAAAATGATGCTATTACCTAAAATGCTCTTTTTGTTTCAAAATCTCCCAATAATTAAGGGTGTACAGATATTTGATGTTTGGAAAAAAGATATTATGAGTTTTCTCTGGAGTAAAGAAAGACATAGAATTGCATACAATAACCTAATTGAGCAAAAAGATACGGGTGGATTTGGATTACCAGATTTGAAATTGTATTATCAAGCAGCATGTTTCACCTGGATTAGAAACTGGATTCTCTTAGAGAATCCGAAATTATTAGAATTAGAAGGTTTTAAATTGAGATTCGGGTGGCATGCTTACTTGTGGTATGATAAAGAGAAAGTAAATAAAGAATTTAACTCTCATATTATTAGGAAAAATTTACTGCAAATCTGGAATAAATATAAAGAAGTTTTTGAAAGTAAAACACCTGGTTGGATTAATCCTATAGAAGCATTTATGAGAAGAGGTGCACATTTAAATTTGGATTGTGATAATTATAGAGAAATAATAGAATATAAAGATGGTATATGGGAACTGAAATCAAAAGAAGAAATTTTGATTAAAGATTGGTTTATGTATTATAAATTAAGAGATGTTTTTAATAAAGATAATAGGTTAGGTTTTAATCAAACCAAATCAAAATTTGAGGTTATACTATTTAAGGGTAATAAAGGATTGATAGGTAGGATTTATAAATTACTTATAGAGACAAATTTAGAACAAGAAAGGATTAAGTTAGTGATGCTGAAATGGATGAGAGATTTAGGTTATAATATAGATTTGGAAATTTGGGAAAAGTTATGGAAAAAAGAATTTAAGTTTACAATTTCAAATGAAATAAGAGAGAATTTGTATAAAATGTTTTACAGATGGCATATAACTCCTGTATTATTAAGTAAAATGAAGAAAGATGAGGAAAATATATGTTGGAAATGTGGTACAGAAATAGGTACATTTATGCATGTTTGGTGGTTTTGCAAAAAAATAAGGAGGTTTTGGAGATTAGTTTTGAACGAAACGAATGATTTGATTAAATTAAAAATTAAGAAAGACCCCGCTTTTTGTTTATTGGGAATACCAAAAAAAGATTTGGATAAAGGTGACAGAGTCATATGCCAATATAGTTTTGCTGCAGCAAGAATTATAATTGCTAAAAAATGGAAGCAGTCAAATAAACCTTCAATTAAAGAGTGGCGAGAGAAATTATGGATGTATATGCGGATGGCCAAAATTACAGCATTTCTATATGATAAAGATATGGAGGAATTTAAAGCTACGTGGGCAAAGGCCACCGCATATTGGGATAAAGTGGCAAAAACGGATTTTAAAAGTATAGTTAACGAATTATAGTATAAGATGATTTTTAATATGATATAATAATAGCTTTTTCTTTTTATATGCCATAACACTTCATCGGAAGTCCAATGGTGGAGGGCACTGGTGGGCGGAGGGGTTTTGTATTCGGGGCACATGTTTTATAAAATGATTTGAATACTGTAATAATGGATAAATTGTGTCCTGATTATGTAACTTTTGTTTTTCTTTTTATGTACATGTAATTTTTATTTTATTTTTTGTTTTTTATTTTTTTTTATTTTTGTGTGTTTATTATGAAAATAATAAAAAAATTTATAAAAAGAGAAAAAGCATCTGAAAAAACCTCTTGGTCCCCTGCCGCCACCAAAAGTCTCTCTCTGCAACCAAGTAGATAAGCAGCGAGCAACACTTAAAAACATGAGTAACCAAATTTCCTTCAGGATTTTCTTTTCAGTATACAGTGTGTTTTTGTCACACCGCAGCTTCTGGAGCACAAGAGGCTTTGGAACATGAAATCAATTGCCTCTTTTTTAATTATTCAGAATTAGAATTAAACTGCTTTAGAATTAAAAAGTATTTATTTAAAAAGGAAGATGCAATAAAGTTTTGGCACAGACTTAGCAAAAGCACCTTTTTTGGTGGCTCAGCCCCATTGGAGGCAATGGGGGATTTCCCCCTTTTTTTCTATTTTTATTTTTAAAGCCTTTTTTTTGACTCTGCGGCAGCCAGGAAGCCTCTGAGGAAGCAATGTGGTTGTGCCGCTCCTGCCACCCGGCAGATTTGCCCCCCCCTTCAGGATTGGGCTGCCAGTCTACTACACACTGGCTCTCTCTTAGTCTTTAAATTACAAACTCTTGGAATGGCATTAAAAAAATCAAAATCAATGACGTAAAACCATATTTTCAGCATAAAGTTCGTCACTGTTGATGTGCTCCTTCTAGAGTGGCTACCTCTGCCATACCAGATACTGAGTCTAACACAACCTACAATAATTTGGTAAAGTTTTTTTGAATTATTCCAGGGTAGTCTCTTGGCTCAGCCATCTGAACCAGGCCTTCAATTCTGAAGGCAGGTCATTTATCAGAGAGCCTGCAATCTGTCTCCTTGCACTGCCAATGGCTACATTCTCATAAGGTAAGATTTATTACTTGTAGGTGCTGTCAGCATGCCACCATAAGACAAGTCTGCAGAAGAAAGCATCATAGTTCATTCTGCAGGATGTTGAAGAAATATTATGGGGTGAAACAAGTTAGATAAAAAGAGAAGTAATATCGTCCCAAGGCACTCAGTTCAAATCCAAAATCACAATAATAAACAAAGGTCATGTTTCAAGAGACTCAGATCATAAAGTCTACAGTGTCAGTTGTTACCTCAGGTGGTTGAGTTGCGGGTGGGGGGGAGCTTGTTGGAACAGCAACCTCCCATCCCATCAACCTGTGCCAGCCACCCATCACCTCCACCTCTGTAACATTCAATTGGGAGTTAGAGCAGCTAATTCTCCTTGTCATTTCTCCTCCAGAACTTTTTAAAAACAGTTTGGGAAGTCATGCATGCTACCTAGTGTTTCCTGATGTTACCATGGCGCTGATCCAGTGGCCAAATCAGTCGAGACAGACTGGGGGGGCATTTTCTGGGCCAAACAAAGTTGGAAAAATTGATTTTGTGCTGCAGCATTAACTTGCTTTTCCGGCAGTAATGCAGGGTCCCATATAACTGTAGGCTTTTAGCTTAGTCAACAAGGGTCAGCCGAACCCCATCACAAGTGGGATGCACAATGTTGTTCAAGACCTCAGGCTTCACAGCCAACATTACTTCTGTCCTATCTAGATTCAGTTTTAATTTGTTCACCAGGAGATTTGAATAGAAAGATACAGAGCTGGGTGTCATTACCGTACTGATCAGAAAGAAGTCAGGTTCACACCAGCGGTAACAAGCAGAAGAAAAGTATCAAGGTGTTGAATAAATCCTTTATTGTTATTTCCTGATCCCGATGCATTTCACCTGTGGCTTCATCAGGGGATCTATCATAGCATAAGTCTCCAGTCTCATCTTGAGCAATTAATAACAATAAAGGGTTTATTCAACACCTTCTTTTCTTCTGCTTGCTCTCAGCGTATTGATGACATCCATTTCTAAAGTTACGAATGATTTTTCCTAAAGGCCTGTAGGACTGAGATCATTTACTGCTGAATTAGAGTGCTCTTGGATAAATGTTTATGATTTTCATAATAGCCAGAAAATGAGTAGAACATAGCAAACGTAAACCTTTTAAGAAACATGAAGACACTGTCCACATTACAACATACAGAATAGTTTGTTTTGGGTTCTGAATTCTCAAGACATTCATAGCATTAGTTTTACTAGTTACTTCAAAAAATAATAGAAATGATGGCAACTCATGCTAGAACTCCAGAAACTGGCCTCAACTATTCTGTTCCCCAGATTTAATTGATCTGTTTTACCATAGCCATTTGTTAATAAATTCGGGGGTTCCTGAGAAAAGAATTCTACTTGTTTTTACAAATAAAACTAAGGCAGTGTTTTGCTGTAAGACTGTTTACTCCAGTTACTCTGGATGTCTTGTCATGAGATTTGTTTATCTATACATTTGCAACCACATACAGAGGAATGAACTGGAGAACTGCATTGTAGAAATATTGAAACGTTAGTAGGAAGACATACATTGAGATTTCTGTAATAACCCTAATTCCTGTGGCTACATGTATATTATTATAAAATATACTGTGTAGGTACATTCAAGTCCATACCTAATTCATGATGTAGGCTGCTTCCACACAGGGTTGGGAATAGTCACCCCTCCCCAGCGTGGAAGCAGAAGCAAGCAGTGTGGAGGCATGCAAGGATGACGTCAGCATGCCCTGTCCCCCATGCCATTCACTGCTGTCTCTGCATTGCCCCCTTACCCTTGGTTGAATTGGCACAGAAGAATCAATGCAACGAGGATCTTATTGGGGGGGGGTGTCGCTCAACAATCCCCCTCTCTCCTTTCCCTTAACAGTGGATCTGCAGCTCAGCCACTAAATTAAAAAGCTGAAAGCCAGAGGCAATAAAAGGGAACCTCAACTCCAACGTTTTGAAGGGGGAGCTCAGCTCTTTCCTCTCCCCAGGTTGGCTCTGAGCTGGGAATCCACACATGTGCTCACTTGGGGCCACCAGTGTTTCCCTTTTGAGCCACAGTGGTGTGTGTGTGTGTGTGGGGGGGGGTTCTTTGCCCTAGCCCAAAAGGTAAAACCCTGGGAGCTGGTATATGACCCGTGTGGGTCATAAACTGATGTTATTATCAACCTGCTTAATATTCCTATGATACACATTTAAAATTAAATGCCCCTTTTCACCTTATGGTGAACACAAGATGGCTCTTACCCTCATTAAACAGATGACCAGCTGCCGCAGCAGACTAAGAGCCAATGCTTATGGGTCTAAGAAATGGCAACATAACAAAATTAAGAACATAAGAACATAAGAAAGGCCTGCTGGATCAGTCCAAGGCCCATCAAGTCCAGCAGTCTGTTCACACAGTGGCCAACCAGGTGCCTCTAGGAAGCCACAAACAAGACAACTGCAGCAGCACCATCCTGCCTGTGTTCCACCACATCCAAAATAATAGGCGTGCTCCTCTGATACTAGAGAGAATAGGTATGCAACATGACTGGTATCCATTCTAACTAATAGCCATGAATACCCCTCTTCTCCATGCATATGTCCACTCCCCTCTTAAAGCCCTCCAAGCTGGCAGCCATCACCACATCCTGGGGCAGGGAGTTCCACAATTTAACTATGCGTTGTGTGAAAAAATACTTCCTTTTATCTGTTTTGAATCTCTCACCCTCCAGCTTTAGCAGATGACCCCGTGTTCTAGTATTATGGGAGAGGGAGAAAAACTTCTCCCTGTCCACTCTCTCCAAACTATGCATAATTTTATAGACCTCTATCATGTCTCCCCACAGCCTAGCAATCAAAATTTGGATTCCAAGACCTCCGGACTACATTTCCCCACGTCGTTGGTGCCAACATGCACCATAACCACTGGCTCCTCCCCAGCACTATCTACCAGACTACCTATATGATGGGTAATGTCCGCAACCTTCGCACCAGGCAGGCAAGTCACCATGCGGTCCATGCACCCGCCAGAAATCCAGCTATCTACATTCCTAAGGATTGAATCCCCCACTACAAGAAGCCCCCCTCTCCTCTGAGGCATATCCTCGGTATGATAGGGTATCTGTTCATCCACCAAGGAAGAGGTCCCTTCTAAGGTACCACATCCCCCTACCTCAGTGAGATGGCCTCCTTCCCCAAGGGCTCCATCATCCATGACTGGCGGGTTGCTGTCACCTTGGGCCTGGGATGTGTCTATTTCATCCCCGGAGTCCTGAGTCACCTCTCTCTCTGCCTGCCTCAGCTCATCCAGTTGAGCTACCTTGGCCTCAAGGAAGTGAACTCGCTTCCTGAGAGCCAGGAGCTCCCTGCACCGAGCACACACCCACGACTTCTGTCCAGGAGGCAGATAATCATACATGTGACACTCCGGGAAGCACACTGGACAGCCCCCCGACCCCTCCTGGCTTTCTACCTTCATAACTGGTATTTAATTAATTAATTAATTATATTATATTATTCTTTGGTGTTGTAACCCTGCTCTTTACTCTCTTGCACTCTTCCTGTACCAAATAAGAACTGAGTGCCGAAGTTCCTTGCCCTGCAGCTATCTGCTGCTAATTCACATAGATATTCAAGTTGCTCGGTACTCCAACTGGATGGAGAGAGTTACTCTTCCAAGATAATAATATTTTATACTCACCCTACAGATCCCCAGTCATGATCCACAGGCTAAGAGCAGGAGCCTTAGAATTTAAATGCTCACAGCCCCCACCTCTCTCACGCAAAATTGGGGTGGGGGGAGGTTGCAAAGATACATGGCAAAGTTGACCATGAGGCAGCAACTGGGAAAGAGAAATACCCCTCTGGCAGCAAACACCCCAAAAGCAAACTGGCAAAAATTCACACACCCACACCCTAAAACTCCTCTCCCATGCACTACCAATTAGAAGAAGAGCTGGTTTGTATACCCCAGTTTTCTGTAGTCACAAACCAGCTTACAATTGCCTTCCCTTCCTCTCCCCACAACAGATACCTTGTGAAATAAGTGGGGCTGAGAGAGTTCAGAGAGAGAGAACTGTGACTGGCCCAAGGTGACCCAGCAGGCTGCATATGGAGGAATGGAGGAATCAAAAACAGTTCTTTAGATTAGAGTCTCCTGCTCTTAACCTTATGAATCAGAACTACACTATGCTGGCTCTCTTTACTGTACCACTTGCTTGTACCACTTTACTATACCACTCTCTTTACTGTACCACTTGCCTCACTCCCGTGCAGCCAACTTATCCACTCCAAATTGGTACAGCAAAACAGCGACACTGTCTCCTTCCTCTTGAGCAGCACAAGGCAAATGCCTGAGTGGGAGGGGTAGAGATCACTTATGTAGCCCAGAAACTTTCCCTCTGATTTGCTGGTGTGTCTCCTGCTAGGGTTGGCAACTCCAAGCTGGGGTGGAGACTGGTCTGGAAGGGTGGCATTTGAAATTTGGCATTTCAGTTAGTTTAAGGCAGCTGTATATGTCTATCCTACCCTATGGGGGGAAGGGCTCTGTGAGTGAGATGTTTCCCCTGTGCTCATCGAACTCTGGATTAGGGCCAGAGCCATGCACAAAACTGAGAGAGGTGGATACAATATTGTACAATTACCATTGCCCACACAGCATGCATCCATATTTTTGTACACCCTTTTATTCTCTGTGCTTGAACTGATTTTTCACTGCTTCACTCTCCAAGAGAAGCTGAAATTAGTCCACAAAAGTATTGTTATGACCTGCTACAGTAGACTGTTGTGTAATATAGTTTGATTGTTATAGGCATCAGTTAGGGTTGCCAGCCTTGCACTGGCAAATTCCAGGAAATTTTGGGGGTAGTACCTGGGAAAGAGGTGTTTCAAGGGCTGTGACATCACATTCTCTTTGATGCTCTAGGAATTTCCCCAATCCCTATGGTAAAGACCATAGAGACTGGTGAAATTCCTAGAGTGTAACAAAGGATGTAACATTACCTCCTGGTGGAGAGTTGGAGGATGTGACATAACTTCCAGGTGATACTCTAGGAATTCTCCCAAGACCATAGAGATCAGCGAAATTCCTACAATGTCACCATCAACACTATTTTCCCTGCCATTTTTTCCTCCTGCTCCATGGCCATGTGGGTTTCTAACCTGGGTCTCTCAAATCCTAGACACCCTGACCACTACACACACTGTCTCTCAGTTCCCAAAATATCCAGTGGTTTGGAATAGCAATCCACCGTTAGAAACCATTAAGGAAGCGCCTTCTTCTATCAAGCTGAACACAATGCAGTCCTTTTGTATATCGAAAGACAATGTTTGCAACAGTATGACTATCCATTTATAGCATTCCTCCAAAGAAGCCATAGAAGTATTGAAAGAGATTAACGGTGCAATCCTATAAGGACTTCCTCCAGTCTAAACTCATGGATTTCAAAGGTCTTAAAACAATTTACAGCTCAAGTCTACGTAAAATCACTCCAGTCTAACAGCTTTGAAGAGGTTGCTCAAGGGGCTTTCACATTATTAGGCACAACTTGTGCCTAAAGTAACTTGCAATGTTCCTGACTTGTAAATGACACAGTGGGCATTTCCATAAAAATCCCCCTCAGAGCGTTACATAAAGCTCACAGTTCTAG
This sequence comes from Euleptes europaea, assembly GCF_029931775.1. Classification (NCBI taxonomy): domain Eukaryota; kingdom Metazoa; phylum Chordata; class Lepidosauria; order Squamata; family Sphaerodactylidae; genus Euleptes; species Euleptes europaea. Next base: position 27,020,822 of record NC_079316.1, on the reverse strand, counting down.
CTCACAGATGCCAGGAAAAGCACAGTATAGCAATAAGCATATTGCACTTCCCCCGACACAGGTCAACCCTGGGTCAGAGCTGCTTCCTGAAGTGCCTTGATTAGGATACTCGAGAGAACTCTACATGAATGTGCAACACAGCACTTTGCTGTCTGAGGTTGGAATGCAAATTACTTTAATCTGGTCCCAGGTGGACTGTGTGAAACAGCCCCATAACATGCATTCTTATGCACAACAATGTGGTGCTCCTTGATGAAATTTCCTAGATGGAATTTCCACAGTATAGTTAAATGATCGCACACTCATCACAAGTAAGCTTTTATACCACTGATGGGCACATGTGTTGAAAATGGGGAGATAACTATCACACAAAGGACATTTTAAATTTTTGGGTTATCTGCAGGATTTCAAATTAGGAGACACGGTTGTCATGCCTTCAGCATTCTTTGCGGCTTTTCACCAAGGAACAGGCCTATGTTCAGTAAATAGTTATGCAAAAAAAAAGAATCTTGATACAATCATACAATCCAATCAAGATTGCCTTTTTGCAGTGTTTTATTGCAAAACTTACCTTTTTTAAAATGTCAGGTCACAGATGACTTATGGTGACCCCATGGGTTTTCAAGGCAAGAGACTAACAGAGGTCGTTTGCCATTGCCTGCCTCTGCATAGCAACCCTGGTATTCCTTAGTGGTTTCCCATCCAAATACTAATCAGGGCCAAGCCTGCTGAGCTTCTGAAATATGAGATCAGGCTAGCTTGGGCCATCCAGGTCCGGGTAAAGCAGAGTTATACCTTTCTAAGTCCACTAAGGTCAACTCTGCTTAGGATGCACTATTGATAACTCATCTAGCCTCTCATCTAACCTCACCCATTTGAGGAAAGCCTTCTGAAGGTGCCACTCTGCAAAAGGGTAAGAACAACAGCTGCCAATACCAGAACATCTCTGTTTTGGCTCCCACTGGGTAGAGTGGCCTGCCTGATGAAAAAGCAGGGGGCCCCCACATTTATTGTTTTGCAGAATTTGTAAAATAGAGTGTTTTAGTAGGGAATTTTTATAAAGGGAATAGGCTCGTTGTTTAAACATCTGTGAAAAAAACTGTAAGCAGGTTTATCGTATTTCATATTCCATTGTATATGGGATGTATTCACTATTTTTTTAATTTCACTGTTCCTCTATGTAATCTAGATTTATTGCTATGCTTATTGTATATATTTTACTGGCCTTTATTGCTTTGTTTCGCAATTCTGTAATCCACCTTGAGTTTCAACAAGAAAGCCGTGGTGGACCTACATTTTTGGGACCCTGAAGCTTGAACTCTTACGGGGGCCACTCTGCAACCAGCAACAATAGGGCAACATCCAACAAGTTCCAAAGGGCCTTGCTGCCCTTGCAAGGACCTCGAGGCCCAAATGGTGGAGAACAGGTTGGTGGGGTGGAGTCCTTGAAAATGGGCCATACAGTGAGCCCCTTCCCACCAGCAACGAGGTCTGGGTAACCGCTGTTATCTTCTTCAATGGGGTTGTTCTATGGCAGATGTATTGGTTCATTCTCTAATAGAAAGGTAGAAGGTCATCAGAAGGGGCTCGTTAGGATAAAGAGGTGAACATCTGATTTTTGGTGTTAAAATGCAGTCTAGCCTAAGGGTTGAGGTACAGAACTATTAAGCCGTGCACCAATGAAGGATTCAAGGATCCAGCTGCCCAAATGTAGGCTATGAATAGATTCTGGCGAACTCAGCGAGCCCATACAGCTGGGGGTTCAGGTGCTCCAAGCCCCCGAGAAAATTTTGAAATGTGACCAATTACAGGGACATTTTGAGGCCATATGAAATGGTTATTAGAGCATATTCTAAAGTCAATATTAAGTACTCCAACCCATTGGTTTATGATTCGATCACTAAAATAGCCTTATTTTAATAATAAACACTTTAAAAAACTCCATCACTTTTTGTTGAAAAATTCACTCATTAAAAAAAAAGTTGCTTCAGGGCCCCTCCGGGATTAGGGTGGCCATTCTGGTATTAACTGGCTCTGGCTCTGTGGAAGGGGCTCCCTAAAGAGGTGAGAGGAGGGCCCTCCTTGGAGATCTCCACGAGGCACAGTAAGGCCTGCCTGTTTGCCAGGGCTTTTGAGGGGGTTTGAAAAGTAGGCATCTTTTAAAGAGGGATTACTATTTTATTTTTGGTTTTAACTGACAATATTTTAACTATTATTATAAGCTATCTTGAACCATGGGGAAAGGTGGGATATAAATGTGTTAATAAATAAATAAATAAATAACTGAAGTAAATAAATCAATGTCGCCTTTCCTCCAAGTAAATCAAGGTTTCTCTCCCCCATTTTATCCTCACAATAACAGCCTTGTGTGGTAAGTTAGTTTAAGAGAAAATGACTGGCCCTAGGTCATCCAGGAGGCTTCATGGCAAACAGGGATTTGAACCCATGTCTCACCAATCCCAGCCCAGTATTCCAAGCACTACACCATACTGTCTCCCCCCTTGATTTCTTCCATTATTTAAGTAGACTGCAGTGCAATAGGCTCTTGGCCACAGTTGTAAAAGCCACTAACATTTACCTTTAGGAGATGTTCAAAGTGGATACCACTCATACTGTCTTTACTCTTAGTTCCTGTAGCTACTGAAGGGAGAACCTTTATGTTAGGACTGTTGGCCAGGCAGATTATATTATTATAAATAATTATTCTCAGTGTATGACAGTTTCCATACCTCATCAATGAGTCCAACAGCTCCATAGATCTTTGCTGTTTGTCCAATCAGACATGGGAAACTATCTCCAATCTCTTTCAGTGTAGGAAGCAAATTGGCCAGTACTTCTGGTTCATACCCTGATATTTCTATCAGTATATTTAGGATGATGTCATTATTATTGGGATCTCTTAGGTGACTAATTAGAGAGGGAATACATTCTTGAAGCACCTAAAAAAATAAAGGAAGAAGGTAGAGATTAATCACTGATAATCTATAGAGTTTTAGAATGCTAATTCGTTTTTTTCAAAACATTCCTACTATCATTATCCTTAAATGAAAATCTTGAAAAGAAGTCAATGCAAGTTTACTTTCACACAAAGCATATGAGTAGCCTTGGGTTATAAATGCATAGAGTCAGCATTTCATAATTAAGGAAATTCTTCAACATACAACCCCCCACCCTATGAAATTCTCAAGTTTCTCCCTTTAGAGTAGTATGAAATTGTATTGATTTTAAAAATGTGTCAGTTAAAGTCTCCAATGGCATAGTGAATTAAAGAATAACAGGAGTCCCCCCCATCATCCCCAAAGAAGGTCTGAAATCCCAGGCGTGATAGCTAGAGCAAAGAATTAAATTTGGGATACAGATTGCCAGCTGTTTTAAATCAGTGTCAGTCCATGAACTGCAAAGTGGCAGGGAACTGGGCCCTTGACAATGTCAATCAATCAATCAATTTTATTATTGCAATCCTAGATTGGCCGAGCCTCGACAATGTGAAAAATAAGCATCACATGGCTGTAATATCCATAAAGACAGTACACGCTTTTGTAATACAATTCTTTCATCTAATGCCCTAGGGAACCTCCTAAAAAAATTGAAATCTTGGGCAACTAGGCATGTTTATGGAACTACACTGGCAATTTACACTGGCACATATTAATTTGTAAAAAGTGGCTTCTTGGAAATCAGGGATTATTATAGTTAGCAATATATTAGGATTATTTATCTAATGCTTCTAGATTTAGACATCTATATAATCCCGATTTTCTGACTTCAAAATTCATGTATATATCCCAGTTCATTGTGCACTTCTTCCCAATTTAATATGGAGAATTTCCTTGCAGATATTTCCTTGCAAAGTTCTCATTAAAACCTCTAAAATGCCTCCTTTTTCTTACAGATCTCCACTAATTCATCCTGCTAAAGAATCTTTCAATCTGGGAACGTCTAACATGCTTTTTAAATTAATTTAATTCTAATGCAAACATGTCAGTCAATACAAAGTTATTTTGAACAGTTCCACGTATACATTTATTCTTTCCCACTGTACTCACAACTCCAACCCACACAAGTTCCTTCCTATTAATGACACTAAAAACTGTGCTATTGAGTCGCAACCAACTCATGGTTTGAAAACCATACGGTTTTCAAGGCAAGAGATGAGCAGAGGTGGTTTGCCATTGCCTTCCTCTACGCAATAACTCCAGTCTTCCTTTCTGGTCTCCCATCCAATAACCTATTGCAAATCCTTTCAACCATGTATTTGTGTGTTCGGTAAATATGGTTAGCATTTATTTATCACATTTTTATCCTACCCTTCCCCAAAGGAACTGATGGCAGCATATGTCAGCATTTTCAGTCTTCAAAGCAACCCTGTGAAGCAGGCCAGGATGAAAGGTAGTGATTTGGTTGTGTGTGTGTGTAAAGTGCTGTCAAGTTGCAGCCGACTTATGGCAACCCTGTAGGGTTTTTAAGGCAAGAGACATTTAGAGGTGGTTTGCCAATGCCTGCCCCAGTGTAGCAACCCTGGACTTCCTTGGTAGTCTCCCATCCAAATACTAACCCCGAGCCAACCTTGCTTAGCTTTCGAGATCTGATGAAATCAGGCTAGCCTGGGCTATCCAGGTCAGGGTAGCTTAAGCATGTCAGGTCAGTGACTTGCTTAAGTTTCCCCCTAAAGTGCTCTCTCTCTCTCCGTCGGAACACATTTTACAGAGCACAACAGAGACCTAATGGTACAGCAAAGTGATATTAACAAGACAATGAAAATTAGGCTGAAAAGCTGTCATATGACTCAGGCACCAAAGAAAGACTAAAATGCCTCATCAGACTGATAAATCTTTTTCATAGCCGTAGTTATAGATCCTCTGCAATTGTATATTTTAATACGGGTCCCCTTGACTGAACTGAAAGATGGATATTAAGTTTCTGTTGATTTTTTTATGAAGACTGCTGAAATTTATACTCTATAAATAAGGCATCTTTGTACCCTGTAATAATGTCCCATGCCTCATAAACATCCTGCTTGTGTAACAGTGTGAAACTCTACATGAAATGAGATATTTCTACTGGCTCCCCCTGCCCCCCATTCCTACTTTGGCAGTTATTCCTTATAACTCAGCTTTTAAAACTCCAAAAACCTTTAAAATATCTTTACAGAAGGAAAGAGAATAATGGTATGCAATATTTCAGGCGTAATTAAGTTAAGTCCAAAATGGCAGGAAGTTTTGGTTTGAAGATGACTTTATCACGGCTGGTAGTCCTGTAACTCTGTCCCCCATACTACTGTTTTTGGTTATTTCCCCAAAACAGGCTCTGAGTGGCTAGCAATCAGTTTGAAGGCCACTGTAGCCTTTTTCAGTAACAATGCTTCATCTTATTAATCCTCTCTTGATATACTAACTACTTTAACCCTTCATTTACATCACTTGAAATAAATGGTATTTTTCCTTGTCATGTTGGGCAATTGATTAAAAATAATATTTGTTGAGCATTTGATTGAAATACTATCCAACTACGTCAAGCAAACTTGATGTAGGAATACCAAGGTTGTTATGCAGAGGCAGGCAAGGGCTAACCACCTCTCTTAGTCGCTTGCCTTGAAAACTCTACTGGGTTGCCATAAGTCGGCTGAGACTCGATGACACTTCACACACACAATACATATAGAGGCTGATTGGGGTATTGTGAATTGGTTCACACAATATATAGACACACATGGCTCTCTCTCTCAGCACATGCTAACTTCCAGTCAAATGAAACAACCATATTGGAAAGCTATTATGTTTGAGTTGAAACTGGATCATGAAAATTCTGTTTGGAATGGCCCATTCATAAACATCAGTAGTTAACTGATGAATGATGAACGTTCACATTTCCTAAGGGAAAGCCACTTGGCAAAGGGGAATCTTCTGTTTTATTATGCTGTGGGCTGCACCACTGAGTTGAAGCACCTAGCACAGTGTCCAAGGTGCTGTTCCTGATTCTTTTAATCACAGCTAGCTTGCTGGAGCACTTAAGAACTCATCCCTACCCTGGAGTAGCAACAAAAAAGAACCAGAGAACCCAGCGAGGGAGATCTGGAAATGCCCATGTGAAGATGTGTTTGTATTAGGGATGCTGTGAATTTCTCAGTGAAGTTACCCAGTTTGACACTTATGATTAGACTGTAATCTGATCAGGGATATCTTTAGATTGCATTGAGCAACTGAAACAGCTACCAAACAAGTGTGCAGTTGCCTGTTGGTCAGAAGTTGACTCCCTGCTGCTTGGGGGATCAGCTGGGTTCTTATTAACCCCCCGCCCCCAGCAAAACAACTACACCGTGGAGTTGCAAAAGGGAGAGAAGAAAGAGCTAGTTTATCTCCTTTTCTCTGCAACCCAAGACAACAACAAGAGAAGAGAAATCAGATGGGTTTTTCATCACCCCCCCCCCCACAGCTAGATCTGCTACATTTCAGCAAATCTGGGAGCCAGGCAGCAATGTTTCCAGGGTGGGAGGTCAAAAAAACCTGACTTCCAGATGATCAGCTGGGAGTCAGCTCTAGATCCCCCTCCCACAAAAAGCTTTTTTGGGTATAGAACATAAACCTTCTAGCAGGAGATCAGAAGCCAGCTCCCAGCTGATCCCTCATCAGCTGGGAATCAGCTCCCGATGGTTGCAAGAAGCTTGTTCCTGAGATCACATATAAACATGCTGCAAACAATCAAATGGTCCACTGATAAATTAGTTGCCTGATCACCACTGGGGAAGGAAAGTGAGCCAAACTGGCAGGTATTTAAGTGTCCCTTGTTCCTATAACATGCTGCAGTGCTGCCAGAGTATGCACACAAGGAGACGGGGTTGTTGTTTTTTTGCAGTTCCTCTTTGAGGCATATTATTTCTAATCCCCAAAGTGCTTCTTGAATTCAGCAAAGATTAAAAGTTGAAAGGTTCATGAAGGAAATAAATTGGAGGTGCAAAGAGAACATTTGCACACACAGCATCCAGATCCTAGTCAGTGGGGCCACATGAGAAACCTTACTGTATCAAGAGCTGCTTTATCAAAATAATAGACCCTTTCAAGATTTAACAGGGAATTAAAACATCTTACCTCTGGCTGCTTTTTCTTAGCAACTATCAGCAAAAGTTGTAAAAGATGATGCTGTTCTGGTTGTTCCAGGTGAGACATCAGCGCAACCAGATCTCTCAGGTGGCCGTTAATTGGCTGTGATTGCTTTTCATACAAAGTCGGCAATACACGGAGCAACATGGAATTCCCTATCAAGAGAAAGAAAGTACAGTCCCATTTTTTTTAAAAGGTTCCAAACCTTTTGCCTTTCCATTCACTCTTTCATGCTGCAATATCTTTATCGCTGAAGCGATAAAGCGACACAGAGTCAGGATGTTATTGCCAGAGATTTCTGGGAATATTTGTGGGAAATGATGTTTGTGCAGAAACATATGGCACAACAAAAGAAAAATACACGGAGCACAAAGAAATGAAAATATTATCTACCGAGGAATGCGACTGAGAGAGACAATATAGACCTGCCTATGAACCAGAACTGTCTGAGTTGTCAAAAATTTGGATATCTAATTGAGCGCTGAACCACACGGGCAGAGCGAACTGCTCAATGAACATGAAAAGGAAGGCGAACCAATGGATTTTAACTACTCCTCCCCCCTTCTGAGTTTCAGAAATCTGAATTAAACAGAAATCTGGAAATAATATTTTTTTTAAAAAGAGTAGAATTAGCATAAAGATATATCCAGTTAGATGCAATTTCTAGGGACTGCAGAACCAGTGAAGCAGAGAGACAAAAGAGAGTAAGCAGAACAAAATATTCTCACACATTTTTGAGAGTGTGTTTGAAGATGTGCGTGCACAATTTAATTCAAAACCAGGCTTCAGAGAGAAATCTATAACATGAAACACTGTACTAACTGGCCTTGGAGTGATTGAAGTTCCATGCTGACAACATATGGAAAACATCTGCCTATCGATATATTACAGAGTTTCACTCTCTAAATCTTCTAACATAGTTAAAACCTCTATGGATTCACTTTCCACCAAAAAAAGAAAAGAAAAAGTGCATGCTGGTCTCTTCTTGCTGTCTTAACATGGAAGTCAACCAGGTCACTCATTAGTTGTATCACAGCTAATAAGGTAGCACAGCTTCAGATAGTCTTGTAGAACCAGCCGCTGTTTTTCCCCTCCAGCAATCAGCATCTGAAGCATATGTATATGTTTCAACATTGCCTAAGAAAACTATATCATAACTGACCCAAAGGAAAAGAACGTGCCGTTGAGTAGAAACCAACCTATCCACAGGGTGTCCCAGGCCCTTGGCCCACAGAACCAGAAATCACCACAAAGTCGTATAGAGTCCAAACAGGTGGATTTTACTGATCAAATAGGCATACAGTGCAAACGAATAAAATGACAGCTATGAAAGGCTCACTAGCTGGGAGATATTATAAGGCAGGAAAGGCGGGAGATTACACGCAGGAATACAGTTTCCCAGGAGCTGAGTTCCCAGGCTTAGGCTTAGGCATGCGACCTTGGGGGGCAGACAATACAGCACAGAGACAGAGGCAATAACGAAACCGAGATAGCAGCCTGACATTCTGCTCCCCTCAAGGCCCCCTCCCAGTTCGCAAGGGGGCTGGCCTGTTCGGGTAAGCAATGTGAAAGGCGTCAATGAGGTCGGGGGCGGAGACATCCCGTGCGCGCACCCATTCGTCATAGGCAGGGGGGAAATGTTTCCAACGAACTAGATACTGGAGAGTACCATGGTGAATACGGGAGTCAAGGATCTTGGAGACTTCGAAGTGTTCTTCCCCCCCCACCATGATGGGTTGCGCAGGCGGTGGGTCCGGATGCCACCGTGGAGAAGCAACATGGGGTTTGAGGAGGCTTATGTGGAAAACAGGATGCACACGCCTCAAAGATTTGGGGAGAGCCAGTTCCACTGTGACAGGGTTTATGACCCGAGTAATGGGGAAAGGGCCAATGAATTTGGCGCTGAGTTTATGGCACGGTTGGGTGGACCGGAGGTTTTTGGTGGAAAGGTAAACCAAAGCACCCACTTGCAGATCACCCCCGGGGGAGCGATGTTTGTCAGCTTGCGCTTTGTATTTACGTTTGGCCCGGTCGAGGTTGCTAACGAGCCAGGGCCAAGTGGTACGGAGGGCGTGTGCCCAGGAGGCAATGTCGGGGTTCCCCTCCCCCTCTACATCATCTGTAGGAACGATGGGACTGAAATCTTGTCCATACACAGCAAAAAACGGGCTAAAACCTGTGGATTGATGCATGGCATTATTGTAGGCATATTCTGCTAAAGGTAGCAGTTCCACCCAGTTATCCTGGTGGTAGTTAACATAACAACGCAAATAACATTCGAGTACAGCATTGACACGTTCAGTTTGACCATCAGTTTGAGGATGGTATGCACTAGACAATCCCTGTTCCACCCCCACCAACTTGAGGAAAGCTTTCCAAAACTTAGAAACGAAACCACTTCCGCGGTCACAAATTATTTTACGCGGAAACGAATGTAAACGAAATATATGCGTCACGAAGAGGCGGGCTAGTTTCTGAGCAGAGGGGATCCCTGCACATGGAATCAAATGTATTTGCTTAGAAAACAAATCAGTAACAACCCACAACACAGTTTTACCCCCACTGAGAGGGAGATCAGTCATGAAGTCCATAGCGATCACTTCCCAAGGTTTGCTGGGCGTTTCAAGAGGTTGTAGCAGTCCCGGGGGTTTGCCCTGCGATCGTTTCGCAGCGGCACAAACGGGACAGCTGCGGATGAAGGAGTCAATGTCGGAACGCATTCCCCCCCACCAGAACTGTCTGCGCAATAAGTGAAGGGTCTTCAGAAACCCAAAGTGCCCAGCTGTTTTGGCTCCATGAGCTAAATGTAAAACGTCCTTCCGGAGAGCTTTGGGTACATACAATTTTGAGTCTTTGTACCAGGATCCCCCTTGTTCCAAAACACCAGGAGGTAGGGTATGAGCGGAACGTTCTAAAAGGCACTGGTCCCGAAGGACAGTTAAAAAGGATTCGGAGATGGGGAGTTTGGAGGGAGCCCCCCCGTCGGTTCTGGAGATCTGAGAAATAGTTATAGGGCTAGTGCTTACGTGTGGCGGCGCGCAGACTGCAGGCGGCTGAGCGGTCGGAGGGGTAGGAGGGGCGGGAACTCCGGTCTGTTGCGGTGGCGGCTGGGCAGCCGGTTGGGCTGGCGGAGCTTGCGAGGTGTGTTGATGCTGGGATCGGGTTTGCACAGCCAGCATAGGTAGGGCCCCACGTTGTATAGGGGTGAACAGAGAGTTGGTGGGTCTTTCGAGTTTTACCGGATATTGTGGTAAACGGGAGAGGGCATCCGCGAGAACGTTCTGCTTCCCAGGGACGTGCTTCAGGGTGAAACGGAACTGAGCAAAGAACTCCGCCCACCGTTGTTGTTTCGCCGATAGCTTATGGGACCCCGTGAGGGCAGCTAGATTTTTGTGATCGGTCCAAACTTCAAAGGGTATTTTAGACCCTTCCAAGAATTGCCGCCATAAAGTCAGTGCATGATGAACTGCAGAGGCCTCTTTCTCCCAGATGGGCCAGTTTAATTGAGCGTGCGCAAATTTTTTTGAAAAGTAAGCGCAAGGGTGAAGAAGACCGTCCGGTCCTTGCTGGAGGAGAGCCCCTCCCATGGCTACATCGGAAGCATCGACTTGCACAATGAACATTTGATTTGGGTCTGGGTGCCGTAGCACCGGCTCCGAAGTGAAGAGGCGTTTGAGGGCCAGAAAGGCGGCTTGGCATTGCTCAGTCCATAGGATCTTTGCGGAGGGCAAGGCAGCCGAGCTTACTTTTCCTTTAGTTTTCAGCAGGTCCGTAATGGGTAGAGCCACTTGGGCGAAGTTAGGGATGAATCCCCGATAGAAGTTTGCAAATCCCAGAAATTGCTGTACTTGCTTACGGTTGGTGGGGGGAGTCCAATCGAGGACGGCTTGGACTTTGGCGGGGTCCATGCGAAGACCTTGGTGGGAGATGATGTATCCCAAAAACGTGAGTTTGCTTTGGTGAAATTCACACTTAGCTAGTTTAGCGAACAGTTGATGGTTACGCAGGCGTTGTAGAACTTCTCTGACCAGAGTCACATGCTCGTCCATAGTTTTCGAATAAATGAGAATGTCATCTAAGTAGACCACCACCCCACGATATAGAAGGTCATGTAGGATTTCATTGATGAGTTGCATGAAGACCCCCGGGGCCCCTTTTAATCCGAACGGCATTACAAGGAATTCATACATTCCGAAACAGCTAGAGAAGGCAGTGAGGTGTTCATCTCCTTCGCGGATACGGACTCGGTAGTAGGCTTCCACCAAGTCTAATTTAGAGAACACACGGCCTTCCTGTAATTGTCCCAAAATATCCGATATTAATGGGATAGGATAGGCGTTGGTCTGGGTAACCGCATTGAGCTTTCTGAAGTCAATGCACAGGCGAAGGTCGCCCTCTTTTTTCCGGACGAAAAACGCGGGGGCCGAGTTTGGGGCATTCGAAGGGCGAATGAACCCTCTGGCGAGGTTTTTGTCCAAAAAGTCCCGGAGGACAGTGCGCTCGGAAGCGCTCATAGGGTAAATCTTACTTTTGGTTAATGTGCAGTCCTTTACTACTTCAATCGCACAGTCTGAGGCCCGGTGGGGGGGTAAGGCATCACATTCCTTAAGGTCGAAGACATCTTCAAAGTCCCGGTATACAGCGGGTAGAGCCGGTGGTACTGGGGCAGTAGAGGTTAACGCTGGAACGGGCGGAAATGGCAGAGCAAAGTTTTGCCGATGCTGGTCGCAGGTGGGACTAGCGAAAGAAATAGTGTCTGTTTCCCAATCAATACTGGGACTATGTCCTTTAATCCAGTTAATTCCCAAGACCACTTCAAATCGGATAGGGGCTATAGTGAAGTCTATTTGTTCCCAGTGGGAACCAATTCCCATTGCCACCCCTATGGTGCGATGATCAACTGGGCCCCCCTGGAATTGGCTCCCGTCCATTTGAGCAAATTGGACGGGGGCGGGTAAAGCCTCTGAGTCGGCTCTGAGGGCAGCAAACGTGGCTTCGCTTATGAGAGTGCGACAGCAACCGGAGTCAATTAGTGCTTTGACGGGGATTTGTGGACCTCCGTTAAGTTGTTGTAAAACTGCATCTACGTAGACGGTGGAGTCCACTTCTTTGATTTTGGTAGGAGCATTCGGTTTGATAGGAAGATCCTGAGAGGTCTGTGGAGATGCTCCATTCACCACAGACCGAAGCCGTTTTTTGATAAGTCGAGGGGAGATTCCAGGTTTAAGGCTGGAGAAATCCAAGGGTTTTCCTCATCCGAAGAGGGAAAGCTGTCCCCCAATGGGGCACTTGTAATCCGAGACCCGGCGGGGTCGTTGGAAGCAGGCAGGGAGGCTGGGTCCCCGGCATGGAGTGCAGAGGGTGTGGGCCTTCCCGGAGCTGCGCTGCGGGTGGCCGCGGTGCCTCTGCGTGGTGGACGACCTCGGGCGCGGGTTGTCGTGCTGGGACGAAATAATTCCTGGCGGCGTGGGCAAACGGCTGCAAAGTGGCCCATTTCTCCGCATGTAAGACAGGCACCCCTCTGAAATCGGACTTCACGTTCCTGGAGCGGACGTGGGGGATTTCGTGGGACGAGCAGTGGTGCCTTGGGTTGAGGCTTTTGGGTGCCCTTCTCCTTGTGCTTTTGACGGACGAGAGAAATAAAGCGGCGGCGGCTTTCCACTTCCTCGGCTAATAGGATCCAGCCTTCGAGGGTATCGGGATCGCCCCGCATGTAAGACCAGTTCAGAATGTCAGGATGCAAGGCTTCCCTGAAATGATGGATTAGGGTGGTCTCGGGCCAACCTACAATTTTACTTGCCAGTCGCTGAAATTCATCGGCAAATTCCCGAACTGTAGCAGAGCCTTGTTTTAATTGTAAAAGTTCCGTTTTGGCTCTTTCTCCCAGGAAGGGGTCCTCAAACCTCCTTCTCAGGGCAGTCATGAAGTTGTTGAGGGAACGAATCGCACGAGAGCGGGTGTCAAACTGGAGGACCATCCAGTCAGCCGCTTTGCCTGTCAGGAGGGAAGCTACGTACCGCACCCGGCTATCTTCCGTGGGGAAAAGTTGACCTTGTTCTCGCATATAACTGTCCACTTGATGCAAGAAACAAGGCAAAGTCTCAAGAGATCCGTCATACGTAGTCCTCAATTTGAGTTGCTTCCAAGGGCCGGGCGCGGGCTGACCCGGTTGCACGGGTGGTCCGGGCGGAGGAGCAACAGGAGCTCCAGGAGGCAAGGGTGGAGCAGGCACATTAGCAGGTGGTTGCACGGGTGGTCGGAGCGGAGGAGCAACAGGAGCTCCAGGAGGTAAGGGTGGAGCAGGCACATTAGCGGGTGGTTGTACGGGTACCGCCTGACCCGGTATCGGAACGGGCTGTCTCTGAGCTATCAGGGTTTGTTGTAATTGCCTGTTCTCGTGAAGCATAAGTTCCATTACTTCTTGGAGTTGATCCACACGGTCGGAGAGCTCCCGATTCTGGGCTCGTAAAAGATGAACCTCCTCACTTGGGCCCCCAGTAAGATGAGGCTTACTGGTTCGGAAGCTCGTGGCCCATTGAGAGCTATCCCAATATAAATCCTCGTCTTCAGACTCATCTGAGTCTCGACGTCGGTCAGCCAAACGGCGTGCGCGTTGGGTCGTACGCGACGGGACAAACGCCGGGGAAAAGGTGAGACCTGATAGTCCCAGTACATAGTCCTTGGGGCGCGTGTCCACGTTCGCCTGATTCCTTGCTGCAGCCGCCCTGGCTGCTTCCGCCGCCTCTCTCTCTCTTGCGACCCTAGCCGCTTCGGCGGCTTGCTGATCCGCAAGAACTTTGGCGTTCTCAAGTCTTAGGGCAGCCTCTGCCGTAATGCGCGGCAAAAGTTCTGTCTCGAGGAGCAAGAGTATGGGGTCAGGTTCCCCGCCCAGCAGAGGTTGTACTCGAACCGCCAGTGCGGATGCCTCGGCTCCAAACGTCGGGGTCAAAACTTGAGCCAAGGTGGCTACCGGGGTGTCCTTTGTACATTCCACAAGGAGAAGAGCGGTGCTAATAGCGACTCGCTTGGCCTCAGCCTGGCAGCTGGCCGCATCCGGGATCAGGGAAAAACCCTCCGGTGGGGCTCCCGCCATGGTAGAAAGAGTTTGTCGAGAAATAAGATTATCCAGAAGTCCAGTTAATATTTGTAAATCCTCAGTCGCCAATCGGGCATCGTCCAGTAATTGATCCAAGTCCTGAAGATCTAAACGAGCATCAGTATCCTCCGATGTTAACATCCAGAGACGTCCTGTAAGAGATTGCCACTGCGCGTGTACCAGTCCCCTCAAGCGGCAAACCTCTCGGTTCGTCCGGAAAAGTTCAGCAATTAAGTCCTGTAACAGAGTAGGGTCCTCTGAGAAGGGCTCCAGGGTAGTAGATCACCTGGAGAGCTGCACAGCTCCCATCCAAGTGGCAGGCGAACCCCCCTGGGCTCCAGCCTGGCTAGGAGAACGGTGAAGATGTGGGAGAACGGTGAAGATGTGAGATAGCTGTCATAATGTCAGCCCTTGGCCCACAGAACCAGAAATCACCACAAAGTCGTATAGAGTCCAAACAGGTGGATTTTACTGATCAAATAGGCATACAGTGCAAACGAATAAAATGACAGCTATGAAAGGCTCACTAGCTGGGAGATATTATAAGGCAGGAAAGGCGGGAGATTACACGCAGGAATACAGTTTCCCAGGAGCTGAGTTCCCAGGCTTAGGCTTAGGCATGCGACCTTGGGGGGCAGACAATACAGCACAGAGACAGAGGCAATAACGAAACCGAGATAGCAGCCTGACACAGAGGTGGTTTGCCGTTCCCTTCCTCCGTGTAGCAACCTCAGTCTTCCTTGGTGATCTCCTATCCAAGTACTGGCTGCAGCCAACACTGCTTAGCTGTCCAGCTCTGATAAGATGGGTTATTCAAGCTGCTAAATGACCCCAAAAGGTATCCCAGGGCTAGGATAGGATCAGAGTTACATTTAACAAAATATCCATCCCTTAATCCTTATATTTCCTAAAATAGTTGGAAAAGTTATTTCAACAAGAAATGCTTGGCGTCTTTCAAATTTTGTGTGTTTTGTCTGCCACTTTCTGATTCAGGATGTTGGAGCAACACCCGCCAGTTTAATTTACAATCTGCTGGCTGCTGGTTTGAGATCACTTTACTGTTGGTTTGGTTAGTTTTACTTGGGTGGGTTGTTTTACTTTTATTTGTAAGTTGCCTCTGGAGAAGCATAGACTTTTCTTTAAAAAAAATAAGCAATTGTTCTCATCTCCCCCTTCCCCGCCCCCGCCCGTCTGAATAGAAGGCCTGCTAGAATTGGGAGCATGGAAAAACAATGATCAACAACCAGCAACGTGTTTCTTTAAGAATGTGTCTGTTTAGAAGAACAGGATAATGCAAACCCATCAGATCATTTGAGTTAAATAGTGCACATCTAACGGGGAAAGTATATCAGTGGATATTATACATGATAGCTAAACAGATCCTCCATGTTCATAATAAGAGTGCTTCTGAACACCTGTTGCCCAGGAGGGGAGAGCATGTAACCAGTTATCGCCTTCAAAGCTTACTTGTTGGTTTCCTGGATAGCTGTACTGAAAACAGAATATTCAAGTAAATGAATCTTTTGTTTGATTCATCAAGGGCTTTTACAATGTTCTTGTATTCATAACTACAATTTAAATTAAAGCTGACTGTTTCATATGTTGCATCATCATATCAATGTTGTTCAGGCATTGCGAACACAAATGTATATTTTACCTCATTTTGAAACTCTGAGGCAATTCAAGCATTAATTGAACTTTCTCCTCTCCCCCATGCCCCAGAGCTGTCATGGAAGTACGGCATCATCAACTGTTTTGTCTAGGAATGTTTGAGTCAGGGGCCGACTGGGAAGGTTTGCCTCATAGACCTGACCTGATGCTTCCCAGACCTTTCCTCATTGCTGCAAGTCAAACACCAATACCGGCACTGACTTGGACCAGACACAGGATGCTGCTGATGAAGTAACAGTCAGGAGGCTCCTAGACAGACAGCCCTATATTTTAGTCCTTTGATTAAAGAACTCTGCTTGCCACATCAGGCCTCTTTAAACCAGTCCATTCTTGCTTTGAATATCCAAATAAGGCATCTTTCAGTTCTTCTTCACACTGCCCAAATAATACAGAGGTGCTCCCTAGGGGCTGTGACCTGAAGTTATCATTATTCACCCTTCTTTCTTAAAGCCTTCATGATAATTTAGAACTAATGGCGTATATGTCATATCTACTGCTAATAAAGTTAGTATCAGCCTAGGATTTCCATTTTCACTTCTTCAATAGTATGTGCATTGATGTTTATTCTTAAACACAGAGACACTTTCTAATATACAGTTTATGAAACCATTGGGTCATTGTGAATGAAAAAGTGTGAGGTGAAAGTTGGCTAATGGATGTTTCCAGTGGCAAAATGTTCAATGGATGAGTTATTCCAATGTAACGAAAAGAAAAACACCCAATTCTAGATCTCCTTATCCAAATCTCCTGGTGATGCAGTAGAAGTCCTGAATTGCTGCCTGCCTGCTGTAGTTAAATAGCTAAGAGTGAACAAACTGAAACTAAATCCTGACAAGTCACAGGTAAGGCTGGCTGGGATGGCAGAGATCTTGAAGGACACTGTGTCTCCCACTTTCATTGGGGTTCAGCTGATCCTTGCTGACTCAGTCAAGAGCTTAGGGGTTAAACTGGATCCAGCATTACTACTGGAGAAGCACGTTAATGCAGCTACAAAAAAATCCTTTCTACCAAATTGGTTTAGGTTGGAAGATGACCCTCTACATGGCTGATCTGTAATGCACTTTACAAACGTCTACCCTCAAAGTCAACTTGGAGATCTTAGTTGGTGCAGAATGCCACAGCTTGGTTATTACCAGGAGCTAGGCAGACCATGCATATTATCACCATTCTGTAGTCCCTCCTCTGGTTGCCCATCAGTTACTGTGTTCAATTCAAGATTGTTTCAGAGGGTAGCTGTGTTAATCAGCAGTAGAACAGCTAGATTTGAGTCCACTAGCCCCTTAGGGACCAAAAGGATTTTCAGGGTATATGCTTTCAAGAGTCAAAGCTCCCTTTGTCAGGTACCTGGTGAAGGTATTTGGCAAAGGGAGCTTTGACTCTCAAAAGTGTATACCCTGAAAATCTTGTTGGTCTCTGATGTACTACCGGACTCAATCTGTGTTCAGTTCAAGTTATTGGTTATCACATACAAAGCCCTTCATGGACTTGGGCCCTTGTATCTGCAGGACCACCTCTTCTGCTCTGCCACACCAGCTGAGCAGAGCCTTCAGGCAGGTGCCACCCTGCAAATGGGCAAGATCAAAACCTACCCACACAAGTGCAGTATATGCTGTGGCCCTCACCTAATGGAATGGCCTGCTTAATGAGGTTAGGAAAGCTCCCACTCTCCCGGCATTTCGCGAACAATGCAAAACAGAATTATTCAGGAGGGCATTTTTACAAAGGCAACCGGGTTTAATTATAACAGAGTTGGTTCAGGAAGAACGCTTTAATAAAGAGAAAGAGACTGTGGACTGTACTATTGTGTGTAGTATATGCAATCTGTTGCTCTATGATTATCCTATTATCTAACTTCTGCATTGTTTAATATGGTATGTTAACAATTTCACTTTGTTTCCAGGTTGTTGACCTGGCTTTAATTTCCTCATGCCAATCCCTATTACTGCTTATTGACTATCCCATCCTATTGACTGCCTTCACCTACACTGTCTAATCCCCCTTGAGTCTCAGTGAGAAAGAAGAATGATAAACAGCGTAAACAAACAAAAAGTATATCATACCTGACTAATCCACTCAAACCACAACTGAAACAGTCTTGATTGCCCGCCTGGTTGAACTCTGAATCTGATAGTGGACTGTATCACTATTCTTAGTGGCTTTTGATTCTATCAACTATGGTTTCCTTCAAAAATCTGTAGCTGGGATGGACTTCAGTGTTACTCATTTGAAGTCTTTTTTGTTGGATAGTTTCCAGAAGGTAGTGCTTGGCCTATATGATTTGACAGGGTTCCATCTTGTCTCCCATGCTATTTACCATCTATAAGAAACTGGTGGAAGAGGTTACCCCGGCATTTGTAATACAGTGTAATACCCAACCCTAATTCTCCTTTCTAATTCTAGAGATAAAGTGGAAACATGTTTGAAGGTGGTGAAGGGCTATGGGCAGATAAACTGAAGCTTAAACTACTACACAAGACAGTACACTGTTAGTTGGAAGTAGAGATGAACTGTGTAGGTTTACAATTAGTTCTGGATGGAACTGTCCTCCTCCAGAAGAATTAAATTCACAATCTGGGGATACTTAAGGATCTGGTTCTGCTGCTTGAGATGCAGAGGTTTCCACGACTGCGTTCCACCTGTTTATATTTGCTCACTTGTTGGGGGCATTCCTAGAGAAGGCAATTTGATCACATTTACTCATGCCTTGGTGACACCAGGATTGGATCACTGCAACATGTTTTATATATCCAGGATGGACTCTGAAGAATGTTGGAAGACTAACTGGTATCAAAAGCAACCAAGGGTTTTTAATTGGGCTCCCCTGCAGAGATCACATTTTACCAGTATTGGGCCAAGTGTACTGGCTGCCAGCCTGTTTCTTGATCCAATTTAAAAATTTTGGAACTCCCCGCTCCAGAAAAATTGTCTTGCTCCAAAATATGATCACTGCTACCACTGATGTTCAAATTCCTACCATTTGTATTTTGACAAGATGATACTCAAGCACTAGATGGGTTATCAATACCGATATGTTTTTGCAAGTAGCCTTGTTTGAACTGTGGAAATTCAGAATTGAATGAAATATATTTTATAACAGATGGGACTAAGTGTTGTGGGGAAATTGCTCTCTTTTTGGAGTCAGTGTGAGAGCCACTTCTCACCTGACTTTCCCCAGCAATCCAAATGAAAAATGGGTTGTTGTGATCCTTTCCTGCATGCGCCACTTCCATGCATCTTGCCAAGTAAAGCAACATTTAAATATACTTGCACAATTCCAAACTGACGTGATGGATATTTTGTATTCATGTATACTTACTAGAGAAGAAAACATGCGAGAAGTTCTCCTGAGATTTCCCTCTCAGCAGGAGTTCTGTCCAAAGACGACTAACAAACGATGTTCTGAAAATGTTGTTTTTGCAGCAAACAAAACCCACATCCATCCAACACTGAACCAATTCTCCACAACACTTATAGCAGACTCGCCCAACTTGTGACAGGCCAAATTGAACACGTCCCACCAGCCATCTATGGCAACTTTAAAAGGTCTTACGAAACCTTCTGTTTTATTGCCTCCTGCCGAGTGCCTCTCTTGCACAATACATGGCTATGTGTAGTATTTGTGTTGGTGAATTAGAAGTTGAGCAAGCGTCATTTACAGAATGCCTGAGGTGTGTAATAATGCTGGAATATCTCAAACTGGAACTAGTTTCCATTAGCAGGTATCAGATGCGTCATTCATGTTAGGGATGCGTCATTCATGTTATGGATGAACTGATGCAGCCTTTCAGTTTATTTTATTTATTTTATTTCTATCCCACCCCCTCCCCCAGGGCAGCTAACAACGTATAACATATATGATTAAAATCCAATAAATAATAAAATTAACATCAGATTAAAATTAACATAATATAATATAATCTTAAAACCCCCAAGGTAACACAAATGTTGCCATCACCATTTTTATCCTGAATATTGCCATCATCATTGGTTTGGGTCTTATTTTTGTTGCTGTCACTGGTGATTTTGTTTTGTTTTTCTTGTGGCATTTTAATGCCATTTATAAGCAACTATGCAATTGATGCGGGATGTGGAATGGTATAGTGTAGCCCAATTGCATCAGATCTCAGAAGCTAAGCTGGGTCAGTTCTTGGAAGAGAGACCTCCAAGGAAAACTCTGCAGAGGAAGACAATAGCAAACTACCTTTGCTTAATCACTTGCCTTGAAAACCCCACCTGGGATCACTATAAATCAGCTGTGACTTGATGACGCTTTACACACGCAGTTGATACACAAAAACACATACATTTTAGAGGAAAACAGAAAATAAAAATGTTCTGGGTTTGTTTCTCACAAGGGTAGCGCTAACTCAAAAAGGGAATATTCACATTGAACTAGTAAATTTGTGAACTTTGGTGTCCTTCCTAATTTACATGTGGACTGTTGGGGTTTAAGAAGATGAATACCCTGCTTTGAACTCTGAGATTGGCATAGGAAAAATAAATAAAAGACAGGATTATTTAACTCTGCAGAACCAGGGTTAAAAACAGCCATTCGGTCCCACACTCTCGTAATCCTTGACTATTGAATCAGAGGGCTAATTGTAAATGTTACTTCAGTATCAGGATGATTGATGAAAATCTCTTTTGCATGGCAGCACATGTGTAAGGATCTGGTTGCCACGTGGATCACACAGACTGTTTAGATGGCACTCACGTCATGCCATAACTAGACGTAGCATGACACACACGTCCCCCGCAGAAAACAGCAGCATCACATCTCCTCTATCTGTTGCTCCTCAGACAATATCTAGACAGAGGAGTGGGAGGGGGGAGATTCAGATTTGCAGTTTTCAGTGGCAGC
This sequence comes from Euleptes europaea, assembly GCF_029931775.1. Lineage (NCBI taxonomy): Eukaryota > Metazoa > Chordata > Lepidosauria > Squamata > Sphaerodactylidae > Euleptes > Euleptes europaea. The sequence continues at coordinate 27,000,097 of NC_079316.1, read as the reverse complement.
AGCAAGGCACAGTGCCCTTCTGAAACGGCCTGTTCCTCACAGAACTCACAGGAGAAATTTCTTCAGTACATTACACAAGTATATGTGGGCACTGAACAGATTTTTGTTTAATTTACGTCATTTATACCCTGACTTCTTCTCCACTGAGGACCCAAAGTGGCTTACATAATTCTACTCTTCTCCATTTTATCCTCACAACAACCCTGTCAGGCTGACAGTATGTGACTAACTCAAGGCCACCCAGCATGCTTCCATGGCAGAACAAGGATTTGAATCTGGGTCTCTCAGATCCTAGTCCAACACTATGACCACTTCACCATGCTGGTGTAGTGAACCAAGAACAAAGTGTAGGTTGAAATGAGCTATCAAAAACAGCCTGCTCTTTTACCTGTGAAGTGTTTCACAACAGTGGAACAAATCTTAGAAGAACATAAGAAAAGCCATGCTGGATCAGACCAAGGCCCATCAAGTCCAGCAGTCTGTTCGCACAGTGGCCAGCCAAATATGAAGTTGATGATTTTGAGCAAGTCACTTCCGTGAGCCTTTGTCATCTCATCTGTAAAATGGGGACTACACTGATCCATCTTTCAGGATTGCTGTGAATGTAAGCAAGACAAGGGATGCTCTGGGCTAACATGGCCTCTCTCTGTGCAGGAGCAGGCTTCCATAAGCTGATTTCCTGCATGACTGAGGTCCAAGGGTACAAAAGGGTGCTGCATGTGAGCTAAAAAATTGCATCCAGCATCTGGAACTTTGTGAACAGTGGCCTTCCCTGGATCACACCTATAATTAGGTAATCACCAGTTTTAGGGAAATGTGGAATATGTTCAACCGGTGGTTGGCTGAAAGCACTGACTGGTGTTTTTTTTTTAATCTGGCCATCCTACTGCAAATGGGGCCTCTTTGCAATATACAGGACTGTTCTTCACCCCACTCATCATTTTAGCGGGCATTTTCCTAGTAAATGACAATACGTTTGATAACACAACACATTGAAAATTACCACACTGTAAGCTCTGAGGACATTTAATTTTGGAACCTAACATTCATACAAAAATTACAACAGTTTGGTATGTGCTATAAGATTATTCCAAAAGAAGACTTGAAAATTTTGCAATTTATTTATTCACTCTGCTTTTTATCCCTTAGGATGACCAATGGGTGATTATTATTTTAAAAAAATCTTGTCTCAAAAGAGTTTTGCAATACACAAGAACAGTTTTCCATTGTTTCTCCAGTCAATTTCCTAGTTAATCCGCCCATCGGTTCAAACTTTTAAGGTTTGGGATTGTGCAACCTCCACGCCTCCCCCTCCTCACAACTCCCATCCAAAAAAAATTAATAATAACCAGAAGCACTCCTATTACAGCACCAGCACTAGCATTACTCATTCATTCAAATTCAGGCGCTCTCACAGTTATATTTAAGGGCTTCTGTAACTCCGTCTTATAGAATCCTCTCTGCTTGGGACTCAGTAGAGACCTTTCATTCGAGGAGAGGCTGAAAATTCCAAGGAAACTGCTCATGAATCCTACTACAAACAAAATGTTTTCCTTTCTATTTATATTTTTCTCTCTCTGGTCTTTCTCATCCCAGAATGAAGACGACTACAACGATGTCTTCTACCTAGATTTTGACAATGTAATAGAAATTCCTCCAACAGAAGAAAGTAAGTAGGAGTTGTGGGTTTGTTTGTTTTTTGCCTATTTCTTACAGTCTTTAAGTACAAGTTAGCTGTTTGTCTAGCAGCAAAAGAAAGAGCATTCAGAGACTGCAATATCTGTTCTTTCTCTGTTGTAAAAACCGTAGCCAGCAGATACAAAAATAGAGGGGTTAGTGTAACAAGACCCTCACTTAGCCCAGCAGATTCCTCAGCTCGTTCCTCCCTTTTTTAATGCAGAGGTTGAAATAACAATTGCTGCTTTTTCAACAAGTCATACCTTTCTCTTACTTTCTGGGGAAATCACTGGTGCTTTGGGAGTTTGCAGACGGTTTGAGAAACACATATCCTTTGAAGCTGCGCTATTGCTTAAAGCAAACAATCAAGCAGAGAAATGTGGTATAACTGCTGCTATATGTTCTACTCTAGCCGTTTCCTGCGATTGTCAACGAGAACACACGGAATGGGACAAGCTGTTCATTATGCTTGAGAACTCGCAGATGAGAGAGAGCATGCTGCTCCACTCCCTGGATGAAATCCTTAAGGTGGAGTTGCAGAAACTGAGAGGTGAAATGCTCCAGTTTGTGGAAAACATTTCTAGCCTTTGCATCGCGTCCACTGAGCAAGCCACCTCCCAGATTTCAAACCAAGTGGACCGGATGCTGGCGAGGAAGAATGAAGAAGCTGAGGACCTCTCTGGGATGCTCCATGAATCAGAGCAAGGCAAAGTCCTCCAAGAAATTCTACAGCTGAGTCGAAACGTGTCCAACCGACTCAGCAATCTGGAGCGTGCTTGGCAGAGGAAAACAGAGCTGGATATTCAGCAGAGGGGCTTGACCGAGAAAGACTACATGACAAGAGGAGACAATTTCATTCTGAACTCACTCTGGCAAAAACTGCAGGAAACAAAAGCTGAACTGAAAGAATCCCACAAAAAGAAAACACAGAGGTTGCTGCCAATTGGTAAGTTAAAAACTCTGTTTGACACGGTCAGGGCTACTAATGCATTTTACATCTGTTCCCAAACAGCTCTGTTCAGAAATTGGGTGAAAGGCTCTCACCTGGTGCCTTGATTATACAAGATATATACATTACTGCAAAGACTGAGTGGGAACAGTCTTTACAAAAAGACAAGCCCAAGTTATACAATATGGTAGCCAAAGAGGTACACACAATACAAAAACAAGCTAAACCACGGCATGGTTAGGACTAGATGTTGAAGGAAACCTCTGCTTGTGTTTGTCTGTGTAAAGAAAGGTTCCTGAACTGGTCCAAACACATTTGGAAGCCCTTAAAGAATTGTTGAACATATTTGCAACATCTTGTTGTCTGCCATGTGCATAGCCGCAGATTTACACACTTATTCATACTTTGCAAGAAACAAAACAAAATGTCGACCCTGTTTCTTTTCAGTCCTGCCTTTTCTCCCCTCCTACTAACCTGCCTCCCTCACCGCATTCCTTGGAGGCTGCTTATGTGCAGAATGTGACCCTGTGAGCCTACTGATTATGTCAACAGGCTATTCATCAACTCTCATGCTTCAGGGCATAAATGGATTCTCCACAGGGGTTCAGGAAGGCAAAATAGCTTTCACCCTGTGTAGTAAAAACTGGGTAGTGGATACATCACAAGGATTTTCTACCTCTCTCCTTGGAAAGACCACTGCTTTGATATCCCAACTCCAGCAATCATTCATAGGTGACATTTTAGATGTTATGATTCAAGCTACAAATTAATGAAATGACTAATACCTTTGAATTTCAGCCTTATTTCCCCCCCCACACACACACACACACTTGTTGCAAAACCGGGACTTATAAGATGACTGTAGGTTAGGGTTGCCAGGACCGAATTTGCCACTGGCGGGAGGTTTTTGGGGCGGAGCGTGAGGAGGGCGGGGTTTGGGGAGGGGAGGGACTTCAATGCCATAGAGTCCAATTGCCAAAGGCAGCCATTTTCTCCAGGTGAACTGATCTCTGTTGCCTGGAGATAGGGTTGCCAGGTCCCTCTTCACCACTGGCGGGAGGTTTTGGGGATGGAGTCTGAGGAGGGCGGGGTTCGGGAGGGGAGGGACTTCAATGCCATAGAGTCCAATTGCCAAAGCAGCCATTTTCTCCAGGGGAACTGATCTCTATCGGTTGGAGATCAGTTGTAATAGCAGGAGATCTCCAGCTAGTACCTGGAGGTTGGCAACCCTACCTGGAGATCAGTTGTAATAGCAGGAGATCTCCAGCTAGTAACTGGAGGTTGGCAACCCTACTGTAGGTTAGTATGGTCCCTGACTGAAGAAATCCAGAAACATTACTTAAAAAAAAGCAATGCAGCAGAAACATTAGTGTAATAGGGCCTTTTAGACTTAACCACACGAAATGTGCAAAAGCTAAACTCCGCCTGCTCTGTGACGTTAATGCTGCAACTGAAGGAAGTTTTAGCTTAGCAATGCCTGTCTTTGGTCTCCGAAGGAATAGCTGCCTGTGATGCTGCAACTTAAAAGCTGCTTTTATTTTATTTCAGCTTCATTAGGGCTGAAATGTAGGCAGATGGCTAAATATCCTGTGTCATTTCTTATGCATGACCACATCTCACTAGGTGAAAACTCACTGCATTTTTTAAAAACATGGTATAATAGACTCCTGCACATCCAACCAAAAAGGTATGCATGGACTACCATCAACACTTAAAATCCTTTCAAATGTATTAGACTGGAGAAAAAGTTCAGCTTTATTAAGCATTCTACGTTTTGTCTTTCTGTTGTAATTTCTGGTGCAAAACTTATTTCCATTACAACAGGATATAAACATGCACATCTGTGGTCAGGTGGAAAGATGTGCTCGCTAACTTCGGCAGTGCTAATAGCGACACAATAATCATCCTGTGCTCTTTCCCACCATTCTTATGATCTTTTGAGAAATTATTCACACCCCTCTAATTATTTTAATAAGGTACAAGAAATTATTAGTGGCTCGCTTCTGTTGTTTAGAGCTTGTCTTACTAAAAATGGAAACATCAAGTTAACACTCCGTTGTAGCCCTCTCTCTTTTTAGGATACATTCATGAAACAAAAGAGAAAGAAATTCATGTCGATCCCAGCTGTGCACATTTGTACAATAATAAATGGTATGATCCAACCAAAGGTAAACCAGATTCACTCAGGGATTGCAATGGGAGAATTATGGCATAAATGGATATTGTGGACGATGTGTGGCTGCAGCTGGAAGCAGCAACTCCATGTCTTCTCATACTCTCATCCCTGTAATATTTAGTAATGCAAAACATGACATCATCCCATTGGAAGTTTCCCCACCCCCACCAGATTTCATTGACTACCTCATGAGTAGAGAGAAAAATCACAACACAGTGATGTCATCATGTCACATGTTTTGCAGCTCTAGATATTGTTGGGGGGAGACAGGAGGAGGAGTTGTGGGAAACACACACCGGCTGTAATGTACAGCTCCAGCCTTAGATAAATACTTACATTTTTTTCCACTGAAGTCAAAATGTTTAATTTTGGTTGGATTTGTGCTCTACGGAATAACGCCACTGACTTCACAGAACCTGTTCTTAATCCACAACAGAATCATTTGGTTTCATATATTTTGATGGGGGGGGGGGAGTCATGATTTAATTATGAACAAGAAGAGCAGATTTTTAAAATACTCCATAAATCCCTGTGGAAATCTTTTCTAAAAAGAATTTTCAGCAACTGGTTTTGATTTCTCACATAACCTGGATTCCTGCCAGGTTGACTCAGAAAGGGTTTTCTAATTATATTGTTACTGGTCTCTTATGAAGCTGGTTTTGATTTTGCTTACTCCTTGATAATAAAGATAGAAATTCTGCTAATTAAAAAGTCATTTATACATAGAGCTCTTTGCTCTTTAAACAAGCACCCCTGCTGAACCACCTCTCTCTGTCTAGCTCTAAATGCTCAAAATTACTTAAAACATTCAGAGAAGTTCAAAACTTAACAGCCTGTGACCAGCACAATAAGCAGCCCAATAAGTAACTGAGAGTGGTGTAGTCACTCCCCCCATTATATCCCCATTATATCCTTACACCAAGCCTGTGAGGCAGACTGAGATGATGACTGTCCTGAATTTGTATGGTTACATTCATGGCTGATGCCTTGAACCTAGGTCTACCCATCCTTGGTCTCCCATTCTGCATCATGCTAATCGAAAAGGAATTGTTCTTTGGTGCTAATATACCCATAAGATCCAGTCCTTATGGCAAAAGTCACCATTATCCTGTGAAGATTATAAATAGATGATTATTACCTGTCTTTTTCTGTGTCATAAGGAAGCCTAGTAATAATTCCACCAAGAAGTAAAACTGCAAGGGAGCCTAATAATATTTTCATCAAGAAGAAAATCTGTAAGGAAGCCTAGTAATAAGACAAACAAAAAATCCTACCATTTATCAGGCCATGAAAATGTATAGTTTTATTGCATAGAAGGCAGCCTCATAAAAACTCCTTACTCACTTTAAAATAATGGGGGGCGGTGAGTTCCCTTACTATGTCAAAAGTAGTCATAGGAATCTGGCAAAAAACTCTCATAACTTGACTAATGTACTGACCATAAGTACTAATGTACTGACCATAAGTACTAATGTACTGACCTAAGAACTAACACCACCAATAGTGTAGATCTACCCCCTTTCCCATTGATTGGGCTGCAATTGCCTTGTTTCCCCTTTGTAAATCTGTAGTTATAGGTAACTGGTAATGTTTTTTAGGCCACACTGCATATTTGGGACATTATCTAACAATATGTAACAGCTTGCATTTATGTTTATAATGAATTTCATCTGTGATCAAACTGGATTTCCCAAGCTATGGCAGAATACTCTAACCATTACATGAGGCCAAATGGCACATGTGGAAGTTAATCAACTCTTTTTCTGTTAACAGCGGTATCACTGTGTTTGTTTTTTTCTTGATACAATATTCCATGAGAGGAGAACATTTACAATAAAAAAGGTCATAGAGCTGTAATTAAAAATTGTTTCTGGTCCAAATGCTTTTAATTGCAAAAAAAATTATGAGAGCTGCTTTGGAAGGCTCTTTGGTGCATTGAGTATTATATTGTGTATATATTTAAATAAATATATAAACAGTTTCCACAGGATTTCTGCAAAGCCAGTGAGGTAAATGTAGGAATAACATGGGAGTCTGGGCTTGGGTTGACTACTTAAGTTGGCGGTACAGAGGAAAGATTAGGGATAACTTTGAGGCTGGGTGGGGAGGGTTAAATGTAGAGTGTGGGAACAAGCATAGAGTTGGAAAATGCTTGGGTAGCATATGCCCTTTGATTTCCAGTTTGATTTTGGAAATTCATTGGTCTCTGCCTGATCTGCCTCCTAGGTGGGAAGTAGGGTTGCCAACCTCCAGGTAGTAGCTGGAGATCTCCCACTATTACAACTGACCTCCAGCTGATAGAGATCAGTTCACCTGGAGAAAATGGCCGCTTTGGCAATTGGACTCTATGGCATTGAAGTCCTTCCCCTCTCCAAACCCCACCTTCCTTAGGCTCCACCCCCAAAATCTCAAGGTATTTCCCAACCTGGAGCTGGCAACCCTAGTGGGAAGGGGGCCAACCTTGCTCACAGCAGCAAAAAAAAGTGCCATGATATGGTGGGAGGGGCTATCCAGGATTGGTGGTGAATGCTGGAAATATGGCAGTGCAAGGGAACATGGTGATCCCTTGGTGAGCACTATTGATACTGTGCCTACATATGGAATATTTAAATACTTAGATGCCCATGCTCTTTCGGTTTCTGCTTAAATCTGCAGGTAGTAGAATCCTTAAGTCAAGCTTAGTTTGCCAACCCTATGCATTAATGAACAATGTGCATCAAATTGCTTATTTGTCCTATAAACTGTGTATCTAAGACTTTTGCTGATTGGAAACAGAGGTTCCTAGAACCATGTGAACAAATTATACTGCCCTACAGTTATCTGAGATTCACATGAGACTTGTAAACAATGTAAGGGGTTGATGATGTCTTCTTTCTTTCCTTCTTTTTTTTGGCAGGTTGTGAGACAGCTCTTTTATTCCCAATGCGTTCCAAAAAGATCTTTGCGAGTGTTCATCCAACAGTTGGAATGATGCTCTCTTCCTTTACTGCCTGCATGTGGGTCAAAGTGACTGAAATGCTCGACAAAACTATTGTTTTCTCATATGGAACCAAAATAAATCCCTATGAGATCCAGCTTTATCTTAGCTATGATTCCGCAGTTCTGGCTGTGAGTAGCGACTTGAACAAGATAGCTGCCCAAAATGTCATTTCCTCTGGACAGTGGACTCACTTTTGTGGCATTTGGAATTCAGTTAACGGTAATGCATCATTGTGGGCAAATGGAAAGCTGGTCAAGGCCTCCTCAGATATAGCCAAGGAACACATCATTCCAGACGGTGGAATTCTGCAGATTGGCCAAGAAAAGAACGGCTGCTGTGTTGGAGGTGGTTTCAATGAATCTTTAGCTTTCTCTGGAAAAATAACTGGCTTTAATATTTGGAACAGGGTCCTAAGCGAAAAAGAGATATCAAGGCAGAGTGAAGAAGAAACATGCAACATCCGTGGTGACGTAGTTGGTTGGGGGGTTACAGAGATTCTGCCTCATGGAGGAGCTCAGTATGTTTTCAGTTTCTGAACAAATGGAAAAAGTTATCCTTCAAGACTACATGGACATATCAAGCACACAGTGTCTAGCAAACCAGAATATATACAAATCTGAGGGCTGATATACATAATATGGCCTCTACAAAGGGGTTGCTCTAAAGCTCAAAGTTTTGTGTTGCTTGTGGGAAATTGCCTGATCCATGAGGTGAACCAGGGCATACCATGAGCTGCCACTCAACCATGGTTCACAAAGAAATTCCTAAATGAGATTCTTCTTGGTGAATGTAGCAGAAAGCAGCCACAGCTACCTTACTACAGGTTCTCTGTTTATTTGTGCTATTCAAATGACCCAAGTGATGCCAGAAGGAAGAGCCGAATGAGTGAGTGGATGGGTAAACAGTGTTGAAAGATGGTTAGAAAGGAGCTTTCGGCAGATGACAGTAGCAGCTATCAGAACAACCAACAGTTGCTGGGAGCCTTCTCAGCATTTCAAACCTTATTCATGGGCTCCCAGATAAACCAGAGTGAAGAACAACAGCCCCTGGGAACAATTTAAAATGGCTTCTCTGTGGCAGCAGTATTGTGAGCATTGGCGCTTACGTATATTTTGAGACGAGCCAGTACATGCAGTTCTAAATTGAGGTATGGATCCAAACACTGTCTTAGCAAAAAAATTAAAAAATTAAAAAATTGAAACTTACTCAAAGGTGCTTTTGAACATACTGAAGAAATACATTGGAACAGTCATTTTTAATACAGAGACTGCTATTACTCTAAACTGGTTCTATAGACATCTGAGATTAGATTTTTGTTTAAGAACATTCATCAATCAAATAACTATACAAAAATGGCTAGAACTTTTATCTGCAGAGCAAATGTTATACCAATTTCTGGGGAATCCCATTTGTACATGTTATATAACTAATGTGAATTTTACAGAAGAGTCATGAAGTAATAGGTTTGGTTTGGTTCATTGTTCCTGGTATGCACACCTGAATAAAGCTAGTACTTTGTCCAAGATATTATTTATGCTGGAGTCAACCTAGCTTTCAGATAATTAGAGTTTTTCTGCTGTGTCGTTCTTTGAAGAGGATACAGCTGTATTATATTGTAAATTGATTTTGTACTAATTTTATTGAAATTATTTTTATAAAATTGTACCATAAATAAAAAATTCTTTATGAAAATTGCATTTTCTGGTGGGTTTTTCTTTCAAGGTTTGAATTTGAAAGCAAGACCAGCATTTCCCTTTTGCACTGTGTTCCTCCCCCCTCCCTACATATTCTTCACTAATTGCAGAAACATTTCTCAAAAACAGATCTTTTAAATCTGGGGGCTGAGAAGTGGATAATGCTTTGTGGCCACATTTCAACATAAGAATTAACCACAGCAAGCATACTGAAATCAATGGGATTAAACATGCTTAACTCACCGTGCAATCCTGAAGGGGGGGTGAATGCCCATGGGGGCCGGCGTGACCCTTACACTGGCGTCCAAGCCACTTGCATTGTGCCAATTGGCACAGATGCTGGCATTAGGCCAACTTATGCTGGCCTTCCTGGACTGCGGTGACAGTGTGGCCCTTGGACACCGGTGCAGTCTCCTGCCAGCATTTGCCCAGCATAACTCCCCACAGCAGCATCCTGGAAGGCATTCCCCAGGCGTTCCTGGGGGCGGAGCTGCCTTTGGGCAGCTTCCTAACCCCTTTCACCCCGGGGAATGCTCTCTCACACTGTGGCATTGCTATGTTGCTATTTTGCTGGCGTAGCCTCGCTAAAGGCAATGGGGCAATTTTTCTATGTCTTCTTTTTAAATGGAATTTATTTACCTTTCTTCTGGCTGGGAAACCTCACAGGAGCGGCATGGCTGCGCCGTCCATGGCCACCGCATATCCACCACCCCTTAGGATTGGGCTGCCCATGTTAGATTGTAGCCAATCCTGTTACTGAATCTTTGGCCATCCCAGCCAAACTTACCCTGTGAAAATACAGGAAGCATCAGGGCCCCCTGCAGGTCCCATGCAGGGGCTTTCCCTTCAAAGGAATAGGTAGTATTCTCTAAGTCACTTCTGCATTTGACTAGGATGAATTCAACAACGTCTGAAGTTACTCATAGTTAAGTAAGGCTAAAGACAAAGTGATCTCCAACACTTATCTCCTTAGGTGGTTTAAGATGGAAACCAAATAGTGCAATCCTATCCCACAATGGTTTATGCATCACAGGAAAATACTAATATGCTAGCATCCTCAACTATTGCTTCAAAAGCAGCAAGGATAACATCTGCTCAAGGGCAGGTTGCCAAGCCTGAGCAGCAACTGGGGGAAAGTAACAACCCACCCTGCAATGGAGGCTGCAGCATCATGTCACTTCCAGTTTTACCATAAAGTTTCCCATGATTCCTAGAGCTACCTGTGCTACCTCCATTTTTTTTATTGGAAGTGACATGATGCCACAGCCTTCCCCATATTCCCACCCACAGCCTCTCTGCTGGTTGCCAGGCACCCATAAAGGCAGCACACACAAAAGCCCAGCTCTACAAGCTGCTTTGCCAATCCTTTCATTTTAATAGGACCTTACTGGGTTGTGCAACTCTCTGGTCTTAATCATACTGTTGCAGCTCTCAGGACCACACATGGAACCCAGTTAGAAAATAAACCATTGAGCGACGATACAAGTATTTACTGAAGAGAAGCAGATGACAGATCTGAATCCAGTTTTCCTCTTCATCCCAGACAATTGATTAGCACAATCATCCATCAGTGGTTCTGTGCATTCCAAGCTGGAATCCAATACACAGAATCCAATACACAGAATTTGCACAGAAGGTTTCTTATCTAGGGATACATGCATGGAGGACTACTGCTCCTAGATGGATCAGGGTGATGGATCATATACATAAAAGTCAGCAGATTTCTTCCCCCTTTTATTACTCTCCTTTTGTTCTTAAAGTGAACCCAAACATTTCTGTTTCCTAAACCTTACCAGATCATTGTGAAACTAATAATTTCTGGAATTCCTTTCTCAGGCATCCAGAGCAACATCTGGTGGTAGAATAATGTAAATGCAATGATAATGTAAATGCAAGGAAATATAGGAAAGAATTAAATAGAATTAAGAGCTCTGAACTACTTTTAATGAAACATTAGATTACTAACTGTGCTATAATTACATCTAAATAATTTCAAGGATGCCCCATCCAGTTGACTGCAATGACTTCTACTGTGTAATCTACCTTGAGTCTCAGTGAGAAAGGTAAACTATAAATAATGTTCATAAATAAATAAGTAGAGAAATGTATGAAAAATTATTCAGTACTGTTTAGCGATGATAAACCAAAATAGAATAAATCTGCTTTACCTTACCTTGCATGACACTTTTTACAATTGTTTCTGTGTGCTCAGCCAGTAGATCTGCTTGGCTGATGGCTGCCAGGGAAAGATAACTCGACATATTCCTGCACAGCTCTTTGTTACCCCTTTGCAGGAATTTCACCGCCACTGGGACAGCCAGGGCCATAATGGGAGGACGGTTGTAATTCTGCTGGGGGAAATGGTGGCACCAAAAAAAAGGGGGGGGGGGAGAAAAGAAACTAGCAAGTGAAGAAAGTAGTTATTACAAACTATCGCACCAGACTGGGGACTGTCCAACCATTTGGCTTGGGCTGTGCAGCTTCTATGCTCGCCCTTGTTCTTTTAGGCCAAGCACAGGGCTTGTATAGCTCTTAAACATGGTGTTCCAGGCATGTCTCTTTAGTACTGAGTCCTCATGTTTTATCACAAGGGGCTACAGAACAAAGGGAAGGGACTTCAGTGGGGTATAATGCCATCGAATCCACCTTCTAAAGTAGCCATTTTCTCCAGGGGAATGTATCCCTGTTGCCTGGAGATCAGTTGTAATCCCAGGAGATCTCCAGTTGCTACCTGGAAGTTGGCAGCCTTATCCCAGGGGTAACTCCATTCCTTTCCAACCAGGGCTGGTTCATATCACAAAATTTGGGGCTACTTGGGGCTTTGTGAGGACAAGAGCATCACTTTTGCAAGTTCCTCTGCATTCTCAGCAGCAACATGAGCCATACAGGCAATAGTCTCTGTATGGAAGCAGCTTTTGTTGAGTATTCTCACTTCTAACTGAAATAAAACTAACCCTAAAGCTTCAACATCAATATATCATCCATCCACTGTATCATTGGCTGTCACTAGCAGGGATGGGAAAATTCACAAAGGAATGATGTCAAGTCATAATGTAAGTTTTACAATATGTAACAAAAAGACATAGGAATGCCATTTTGGGTACCAAGCTTATATTTCTTAAAACATGCAGTTTTTTCGCTCTGACTTTTCTAATAACTTTTCAAAATGCTCTTACCTGCAAAATGCAGCTCATAATATCAGATGCAATTTTTGCATGCGGTGTGTCTTCATCTTTTCCTGAAGGTTTCAGGTTGTGCTCCAAGCACGACTCCCAAAGAGCAACAAGGGATTTTCCATGTTTCTCTATGGATTCTGTCTCCCTGATAGCTGTGGTGATTCGAGTGATACAGATTTCCACGACTGCCTGGTCATTGTCGTTGGTTTGGTAGTCCTGTTTGAGACAAAGCAATTTGTACTCAGGCAGCATCAGAATTAATCAATAGACCCTTCACACTTATTATAAACTTACAGTTTTAAGGAGAACTTTCTATTTTCTTTCTGGAATTTATGGAGCCAATTAGAACAACCAAACTTTTTTCTGCAGACCATTTCTGTAGTGTTCATTCCGAAGTGTCAAGCCAAGTGTCAAGTGTCATATGGCAGATGTGGCTGCCATACCTAAACCTAGATCTGATGGTACGCTTTCCAGCACTGGTTTCCTGGAATCAATTTGTCTGTCTATATAAGGCAAACCTTGTTTTATTGCGCTTCACTTTATTGCGCTTCACAGATATTGCATTTTTTAACAAGTCTATTGATGCCATTTTTCCAATAGCATGTGCTCACTTTGTGTCTCGGTGTCATTTTGGTAATTCTTGCACTATTTCAATCTTTTTCATTATTATTACAGTACCTTTTTTAGACCTAATGCTCTTGCACACTTAATAGACTACATTATAGTGTAAACATAACTTTATATGCACAGGGAAACCAACAAAATTGTGTGACTCACTTTATTCTGATATTCACTTTATTGCAGTGGTCTGGAACCAAACCCAAAATATCTCAGAGGTATGCTTGTAGAACATTTTATCCCAAGGAGTTCAGGGTGGTGTATTTAGTTCTCCCTGCCCCATTTAACCCTCAGAACAATCTTGCGAGATAGAGCCGGTGACTATCCCATGACATGCAGTGAAATTCACGGAAGTGTGATGATTTCGGCCTCCCTGATTCTAGTCTGATTCTCTAAGCACTACAGCCCACTTGCTGAAACTGAAGTTCCAGGGCTAAATGGATGCAGCAGGCACCGTTCTATTACCCAAACAGGGAAGGATGACTCCTAATATATCAGATCTGGCTAATCTCAAAGCTTCATAATGCCTGCCAACTGGTACAGCACATGTAAATTTACACAGGGATACGATAGAAGCAGCACCTGTAGCTTTAAGAAATGGATACCCTCTGATATCTCAGTGCCTATTGTGGGGGTTGCTCTGACCTGGATGGCCCAGACTAGCCAGATCTCATCAGATCTCAGAAGCTAAGCAAGGTCGACCCTAGCTAGTACTTGGATGGGAGACCACCAAGGAATACCAGGGTTGCTATGCAGTGGAAGGCAATGGCAAACTGCCTCAGCTAGTCTCTTGCCTTGAAAACCCTACTGGGTTGCCATAAGTTGGCTGTGACTTGACGGCACTTCACACACACACACACACACACATTGTGGGGGTTGCTAGGCAACCACAACAATGTTGCCAGCTTTCAAGGGGGAGGGGGGCCTTCACAGTTCAGTTTTGGCCTGCGGGCCACCACTGCTCCTCTCCCTCCTGTCCTGGACAGAGGACACATCGGGGCCTGATCTGGCAGCAACCCTCAGGCGACTCACTACCACACAACTTCCTTGACTTACCTGGGCCCTCTCATGCCACCTGGCAACTCACTACTGTTCAACAGCGGCCATTGCATGCAAGACAGTGTTCTGGAATGGTGAGGGTATCAGAATAGAATCTGGGAGAACGAAATTTGAATCCCCACCCTGCCATAAATGGGTATGTTGGACCAATCACTCACTCTTGGCGTAATCTATCTCACAGGGTTATTGTGAAGATAAAATGGAGGAGCGAATGATATATAAGCTTCCCCACTGGGGAAGAAAGGGCAATGTCTAAATGAATTAAATAAATAATAAATAACACGGATGACTAGAGGTAGGAGAGAAGGCTGGTGGATGGGAATGAGAGAAGGAAGCTGGGAAAGGGGAGAAGATTTGGGGGCTGCCAGGAGAAAGGAAGAGGAAATACTGTCAGGTGGGGGAACACAGGGAGAAATGAGGTGCCCTCTTCCAAGTTCTTGTAAGTCCCCTACTTATCAATATATCTCATTTTCATCATGGTCCCATCTGCAGATACTTACATCTGCACATCAGGGCCATACAGAAAAAAGGGATTTTTGCGGGGGGGGGGGGACGACAAAACTAGGGAACACCCAGGTTGGCAGAAAAATCTGAAAAGTTAAAAAAAATGGAGAGGATAACACTCCCAAACAAAGGAACCACTGTCTGCATTTGCATAGGCAATATACACTTACCATGAGCAGGAAGGGAAGGACCTCATGTACCCAAAGGCAGCTGAGGTACTGGCTCAAGCACCATCACCTCTCCACTCCAGGTCGGTGGTGGGGGAGGAGGACTAGGAGCTGCTACCACCCTCCCACCACTTGTGCCAGGTTGGTGGGGTAAGGGGTCTGGCATCCACTGCGAGAGCTGCAGCATTCCCTCTGCTACCACCACGTGAGCAGAGGAAGCAGTGGCCACACTGAAGCCATGCAGTGCAAGTAGCCAGCACTAATATAGGAACTTGGCAAGTTCTTGCCTGTCAATCACAGAGGAATTTCCAACACTTTTTCTAGCCCTGACCAGATTTAAGCTCTATGAAAGAACCAGAAGAAAGAACTGTGAAGGAGGGCAGGAGAGAAAATTAACACAAGCCAAAGCTCATCATGGATATATGAGCAATCTCTTCTATATATTTAATTCCCAAGTGTGCCCCCTGCCTGCGGACACCGGGAGCACAGTGACCCCAACAGGTTTTTCTGTAGACTTGGGGAGCCCCCTGAGTGTGCAGAAAAATCCAAAAAGTTTTATGAAAATAAACAGGGGGGTTAAATCCCCCCCAAACTAAATAACGCATGCAGATATCAACAATTTTCTAAGGCACCTTTGGGCCAGAGATAATGCTTGCATCTTCCAGCATCTGAATAAGAAAATTTGTGAAATCATAGTCCACACCAATTATGTATCGCTGCTGCCCTCTAGTGGAAATTAACTTGTAAAAGTTATTTTCAAAAATCCATTCATAAGAGCTTTTTATTTAGTCACGTTTTCGAAATGCTTGCTAACCCAGACTGAGGGCCAAACGTGATGAGATCTATGAATAGATCTTCCAAATCTAGGTAAGGCCATTGTGGGAAGAGGAGGTCCCCTTTCCCCTATGCTGTTTTGTCCCAGCTCAGAGTGGGGCAAATAGCAGATCCAAGAGTCTTAGGTCAGGAAAAAAACAGTGCTAAGGAAGTGTGTAAATCCTTATTCACCCATGCTGCAGTATCAGTCTGAACTGGCCTTTCATGAATGTCTAGTTTGGTTCTGTGAATGGATGCAGTGTACAGAGAAAATCTGTTAGAGATGGTACAGACAGTAGCTAAATTGGAAGCATGGCAATCTAAGTGCTGTACTAATTCTATTAGGCATCTAATCCTTTTCATAGACTGGGCAGCATCAGCTGATACCTCCTTGGGGAGGAAGGTCCTTCAATAGGTTCTAACAGAGTAAAATAATTAGTTTGAGAGTGGTGGAGTGTAATGGGTATTGCTAGCAGGCACCTATCTTTTATAGCTACTGTGGTTTTATTTCTGCTATTTAAATTCTTAAGAGCAAGAGATTTTTTATTATTATTTTTTTAACACAGGGTTCATTTCCCCCCCTGAGCAACTGTTCTTTGAGCTGATAAAAAACAGTAAACCTTTCAGCAAAATTAGAATGTTGTTCCCAGGTAGGAAAGAGTACATTTTAGTGTTACTGTACTGAGAAACATTTATGTCACAATCCAATGTCACAACAGACCCCTGTTTGTTTGTGATGGCCATGAACTTGACTTGTTCGCTGTGCACACCCTCTTCGTCCCTCCTTCTCTCCCCTACTTTGCCTTGCTTACAGAAGCCTTCAATTTGCTATACATTCTAAACTACAATGTAAGACCAGTTTAGAATCCCAGTTTACGGGGAGGGGATCAAGCTGTAGTTTGCCCAGTCACCTGCATTCAGATATCATGGTAAACTGGAAGCTGAACAAAGGTTCAGGAAGTTTTCAATCATGCTCAATGTTCAAGGGGAGAACCGAGGATGGGAATGTGCGAGCTCAACAAAAAAGCTGAGTCTGAACCAATAGTGAAGATCGCTGTGACATCTGAATTCGGTCCATTTTAATATGAGTGACTGTTTTTGAGTTTGTATATCCAAAAGCAAGTGCGTCTTTGAAGAAAAGTATCCCATAAAATAAAAGCAGAATTTTAATGAATTGGGTTGAGCACAAGAAGTTGCCAGGACTTCCGCTAGGGACGCTGATCTGAGCACCACATCTCTCGGGGGCTCCCGAGGGAACCAAGAATCGTTCAAATCTGGGGTGCAATCCTGCACCCCTACCCGATCCTAAACAGTGGACCGGGAAGTAGGATTACCCCTGCTGCCTTTAAGTGTGGTTTTGACCCTCAGTTTTGCTGAGAGAGCCTTCGGACAACTCTCGGAATCCTGGATGAGGTCCCGCCGGCCTGAGGGGAAAACATTGCCACGAACGTCTCTTTGGAATTAGGCTCACATCTCCCCTATCTATTACCATCTAAGCAACAATACAGAAGCAAGAATACCTACTCTTCTAGTAAGTTACAATCTGAGTAAGTTACAAGAATCCTTTTGTTTTACCTGGATCTGGAAGTCTTGAAGGAGCGAAAAAATACCTATTGAATCCGTATCTCCCCATCTGATGTTTGGATGACTCTTTGAAAATTAAAAACACTGGATAAACCGACAGGATTTTTATCAAATTGATTGGTGGGTAGACATAACAATCGGGACTCTCTGAATGACGTTACAGCCACCAATCAGAGACTGAGATGTGCAAAGGGGAGGGAGGAGGAGATTCCCCCCCATTTCCGGGAAGACACTTTTCTGAGTAAACAAGTCTTCAAGCCACGTCTTATCCGGAAGCGTCTGCTACCGTCTGCTACCACGAGAACACCACGGTATTTGAGACCAGAAGTGTGGCATTACTGTGTAACTGGCAAATATCTCCCAAGTTCCTGGGCAAAAGGAAGTAAGGCAGGCTTGTGACTTTATATCCTGCCTCCCGCAACATTTCTTCACTACCCACAACATAGGAACTAGTGATATACCTATCTGGACTTTACCAATTAAATTTCAACAGAACTATGAGAAGCAGCAACCATGGAAAGTGTGACTAAACAGATGGATCGACTACTCTCTCTGACAAACAATATCTACAAACTTTTCAATCGGAAACTGGATGAATTTTGGAAGATCTCAAGGATATAAAAGACCAAGTTACTACATTGAGATCCGAGATGGGAGAAGAAAGCTCTCCAAATGACAAGCCATCAAAAGAAGAATTAAATTCTGCTAAGGAGTTGGAGAGCCACAATGGACAACCAAAGGCTATACATCTGCAAGAAGAAATTGAACCAATCCAGTTGACAACCATGGATTTGAACGTAAGAGACTTTGACTTTTGTTTGTATAATCTACCAGATGAATTCTTCAATGTTAACTGGGAGAACTTAAAAGGGCGATAAGCTGGAAGCACCGGGATCTTTTTCCTCGCCTTAGGGATGGAAGAAACCACACTGAAGATTGTCTATCACTCGTCAATTTCTGCAGAAGGAACTGCACTAACAATTTCCAAGGATGCTCTTCGACGTTTAAAGCTACTGAGAAAAAGAGGAAGATGTTAGAAATTCAGAATAAAGAGACTGGTTCAAAGGGTCTAGATTTTTTGGGATTTAACTAAAAGGGACTGATTAATGGCTTGGCTTTGACAAAAACAGAATAATTATTGTCATTAACATAATAGATACTTATTAGATGTCTGGGAGAAATGGAGGAGTTATAATGATACCTATTTTTAAAGGAAGTAAAAAAATGATACCTATTATCTAATCCATCTTTTTTATTATAAAATAGTGCTTTTTTCTATTTTCTCTTTCTCTTATTTTTTTCTCTTTACTTGAATATCGAAAATTGTTAAAATCGAAATAATGATTATTTAGATTGAGTAATTTTAAATAAAGAATAATTTCTTATAAATGTTTGTAATAATATTAGGATTAGAATTTTAAACAAAGGAGATTACAAATAAATGACAAGATTGAGGGAGGTGTAGGGGAAGTCATCATATTTTATTTATATATATGTATTTTCAACAATTTTTTATTGGAATCTACACCTTGATGCTTATTTACATTGATTGTTGAATACTGTGTTTAATCATTATGGGAAAACAATAAAAAAATTATATTAAAAAAAAGAACACAAGAAGCTGCCTTATACTGAATCAGACCTTTGGTCCATCAAAGTCAGTATTGTCTACTCAGACTGGCATCGCCCCTCCAGGGTCTCAGGCAGCGGTCCTTCACATCACCTACTTACCTAGTCCCTTTAACTGGAGATGCCAGGGATTGAACCTGGGACCTTCTCCATGCCAAGCAGATGCTCTGCCACTGAGCCACAGCCCCTCCCCAAATACTTTAATAAATTCTAGTTTCCATCCAAACACACCCCTCTTTTGATTACTGGATTTCTCCGTTGTTACTACCCTCCTTTGTCATCGCACAGATAGCCTCCATGATTCTTATTAATAAGTAGGCAGTTCAAAAGAATTTTTAAACAAGTATTAAATGGATACAAGATTGCAGGGGTGGGGAGAGTGAGTCTGTTATTGTTACCAACTAATGTGATTTGTATTTAGCATTTAATGGTCGTTTATTCTCACACTGTTCCTGGAAGGTCAACCATCCCTGTTCACATTTAACAGATTGGGAACTGATGCTGAGTTCTTGTATTAACAGTGCATGCATATGATTGCAAACTCTTTCGTGCTGTTGTTTTTTTAATCCTTATCCTACATTTCGTCTCGTGCACAAAAAAGGAATGTGGAATGTTTTACTTACTGGTGAAGAACTGATTATTTTTATTTGATCGAGAGCTTCTGATAGACATCCTTCTATTTCGGAATCGTCTAAGGAGAAGAGGTCCCCTGCACGTGAAAGGTCCTTTTGTCCCAAAACAACTCCAAAGAGATGATGCATTGTGGATGTGTACAGCCGGCCAGCCAGGTACCACGTGCTTTAATCAAGCCAGGTAATGCATAACCCAAACAGCATCCCTTTTCTCTGAAGAATATATCGTTCACTTATTTTTGACCCCTCTTCCATCACAACCTGAAAGGAGAGGGGATGAGGAAATTAATCAAAATATGTGGATGTCACCTCATAAGCTATTATGTGTTTTTAACAAAAAGGTAATAGTTTATTCAATACACAGCATTCAATGCTGTATTGTAGTCATGGCAAAAATATTTTGAAAATACACTTAACTATGAACCATGTACATTCTGGAGATGTTAATCTTCTGCAACGGAAACATCGAGTGCATCAGTAAAAGCTAACATATGGATTGGGGTATAACCTTTCTTGGGCTAGAGCCAACTTTACAGATGCATGTGATGAAATGAGCTCTGGCCTGTAAGAACATTTGTTGTAATATCTCAGGGGCAGCGCAATCCTGAAGGGAGGGCAGTTAGGCAGCAGCCAAGAGCAGAGCAACTGTGCTGCCTCCTCCAAGGCCCCCCAGCTGCCGTGGAGGGAAACAGAGCAGTTTAAAATAATAAAAAACAAAAGGGGGGGATGACCCATTGAATCAAACATAGCTGCACCACCAAAAAAGGTGGCACAGCCACACTGCAGCTCAAGGGGGTGTTCCTGGGGTGAACGGGGTAGGAAGCTGCCCAAAGGCAGCTCTGCCCCCGGGAATGCCCTGGGAATGCCTCCCCCATGCCAGCGTGGGCATTCTCTTCTGGGATTTAGTTCCTGGAGTGGCTGCGCTGACGGCGGGGGAAGGCGGAACTCCATGGCTCCCGGACGCCGGCGTGTTTGCCCCCGTGCTGGCGTAGATGCCTCTTTATCATGGAATAAAGTTGCACCTGCGCCTGCTCACACCAGCTCCTAAGAAGATTCAGACCACTCCTTCAGGATTGCAGCCTTAGTCCTTAAGGTGCTACAACATCTGCCTCTTAGTAGTTGGTAACATAAATAGAGTGGTTCTTTGTTGTTAACATACAATATATGAGCTCTGACATTTTAACAGACTCACTCAATTCAAAAAACCCAAAACACCATCCATGTAATACATTTGTTTTGACCAATCCAGTAACACGTAACAGTGGGCAAGCTTTTGAGTTCCCCAGAATTCTTCAGGCCAGATGTTACAAAATAAAAAAAGAGAGGAAAAAGAGCAGATTTCAGGTTTACCAGCACCTGGCATAAGAAGGTCTTAAGATCATGATGATCTGGAATCTGCTTTATTCCCCTTTTTTACTCTTTAACATCTGACCTGTTGAAGAGTTCTGAGAAACTTGAAAGTTTGCACACTGTCATGTTACATGTCATAGCTCACTGGGTTGGTTGTAATAAATGGTATTACATGGATGGTGTTCTTGGCTTTTACCTTTGGACTAACATGGCTGCAAACAATTTTTTTCGCTCTTTCAGCCATTCTTGTTCGTAAAAGTATTTATTTATTTAGATATTTATACACTACTCCCCCACCAGTGAGGACCTAAAGGTTGCAATCCTAAGAACACTTTGATGGGAGTAAGCCCCATTTAATAAAATGGGACTTACTTCTTAGTAGACCTGCTTAGGATTGTTCCTAAGTGGCTTATAACATTGTTCTCCCCCTTCATCACTGCATCCCTACAACAACCCTTGGAAATAGGTTAGGCTGGAGAGTGGTCCAGAGTCACCCAATGAGCTTCGTGGCTGAGTGGGGATTTGAACCAGTTTCCCAGATCCTAACCACTACACCACGTTTTTATGAACATGTTGTCACATTAATTTTGGCCAGTTTTCTGACACATAGGTGTGGTTTACTCATTTAAATAAGCCAAGAAAATTTCCTCATATAGAAAATTAGGAAGAAGAAGAAACAAGAATATTCTGTCAAATGCTAGTTTTCTTTCTGTGGTGCATTTTTGTTTATATGATGGGGCATCCTTAAATATAAACTCTTCCCAGCACCAGCATTTAGAGATCTGACAGCCAAGGAATGACTTTACCATAGATGTCTTTGATCATGTAGATCAGCCCTAAATTGTAATGAATTCAAAGGCAGTTACTTCCACACAAGTATTATTACAGGTTTCTTGTCTGATTGCTGTGAACACTATAATTTGGCATCTGACAAAAGTCAAGGCCTTTAACAAAATAATGCTCTTTAATAGAGGCGAATGTTTTCTCAATGGGAGCTAAGTGTTAGCAGATGGTCCCTTAGTAGCTCTGTGTGCTTGAATATGAAGCCCATCAGAGTTTGGGGAAGCATCATCACTTCAGATGAGGATAGTGAAAAGGTATGTGTAAAGGAACAGATGGTTTTCAACTTGGAAGAGAGAGCTGAAAGAGGGCTGTAAGGTGTTTGAAAGTGAGGCCCCCTGTGGTACAGGGCTTGCTTCCTTCCCCCCCCCCCCCCGTGTCTCTCTCTCTATGAGTAGAACCTGTGTCAAAACAGTTTTGGCCTTCCTCCTATACTTCCCCAAATGCTGCTAGTAAATAGTACAACAGCCATTTATGCATGGCTGTTTCCTTGCGGTCACCCCGCAGACTACTTTGGGGCTTTGTTCAGATTTTCCATCAGAGGTCACCTCGCTCTCCCCGTGCATTTCCATGCGTTCTGCCCACATTTTCTGGATTCATGTTTAGCCAGCATCCAGAAATTGCAGGGGAAACGTGCCAAAATGTGCCAGGAGAACAAGGCGACCTCTGATGGACGGAAAATGCAAGCATAATCAAAGCAAAGCCCTGAAATAGTCGGTGGGGTGACCACGAGGAAACAGCCATGCATAATGGCCGATATATTTAAAAACATGAAATATCCACATAATAATGCATTATCTTTTTGTAATGTATTATAGCAAACTTTAACACAGCAATAAGAGATACATTTTCCACATGCTTGTTATATAAGCAAGTGAAACAAGAATAAATCTCAGGGAATATAAAGTAGATGTACAAGCAGTTGTAAGAAATATGCAGTGCTGAGCCATGTGACTCATTATAAAAGAAATGCACTGAGAACAAAAAAGGACACTTAAGTTGTTAAGTGATTGGCAAAATGCCAGAAGATAAGAACATTTCTCAACAGAAACACATATTTTTCTTAAATCGATAATACATGCAAGACGAGGAAAATATGTTTCAGGGTCTGTGCATACCTCTCATCCCAACATACGCATAAAAGTCTTAAAACCCAATTGAGCCCAACACAGGGAGCAAAAAGAGGAAAGGACTAGATTCCAAATAAGAAGAATCTTGCTGGATCACACCCAGGATCATCTCAGTCCAGCATCCTGTTTCCCCAGTGGGCAACTAGTTGCCCCAGAACACTAATAGTGGGGACACAAAGGCCAAAAAACCCCTCTGTTGTTGCCTCCATCAATTGGCATTCAGGGTTTTTGTTTTTGGGTTTTTTGCCATCAAGTCAACGTAAGGTGACCCAACAGGATTTTCAAGGAAAGCAACGTTAAGAGGTGGTTTGCCATTGTCTGCCTCTACATAGCAACTCTGGTATTCCTTGGTCATCTTACATCCAAATACTAACTGGGCCCTGCTTAGCTTCTGAGATCTGACAAGATTGGACTAGCCTGGGCAATTCGGGCCAGGGCATTCCGAGGTATTCTGACTCTAAGTATGATCTTATTTAAGCCTATTAACCTGATGGAACTGTCCTTCGCAATTTTGTCAGATCCACTTAAACAGTGACCACTGTGTCCTGTGGCAGTGAGTTTCATATGTTAGTTATACTTTTTATATAGAAATTCTTTTGTCTAGCCTGAATCTACCCATAAACAACTTAATCTGAGTTTGGGAGCAGGAAAAAAAATTGTTCTTTCTGTCTTCTTTTCTCCACACCACTCACAATTTTATACATCTCTATAGTGTTCCCTCCCTCTTGCTTGTTGGAAGCATTAGAACTGCTGGGAGGATGTTGTCTGGTTATTGTGAATGCCTCTATCCCTATGGCTTTGCCTCAGGCATCTCAGGATGGCAGTCAGAACTGTAACATTCTATAATGGCGGAGGACATTTCCCTGAAAGGACAATTCATCCGCTGAGTGGGATCTGAGACGAGCGGCCTGAAAGGTGTTGTATGACTTTGAGTGCGTGTGAGAGTCTTGAGCTTAGAGACATGATATGGAAGAGACCGGAGCTCAGAGTCAGATAGTATACTTGGCATGTAGAAGGCCACTGTTTCCGTACCCAGCACCTCAGGATTCAGGACTGTGAAGAATGTGTGGACTCAACTCCATGAGATGCCGGGAGTTCTGTGAACAGTGCACCCAGGATTGTTTCCTTGACAAATAATATGGAAGGGAGAGGCAATTCTGATCAGGACCACAACATGAGGGGAGAGGGTTAAATTTCCATCTGCCCCATTCCGCCCAAATAATACAGCCCTGGGTATCCTATCTGTTTCCACAGTGGGCAAATAGACTTTTGAGAGCTACCGCAAGACACAGTAGAAAAACACTGGGTTTGAGGAACTAGTTTTGTAACTCAATAGAAGGCAGCTTCATACCCAAATCGGAAACAATAATACTTTTGATAACAGCAATAATCCATAATACTTTGGTAATGATTAAGTGAACGTTCCCTAGCATTTTGACAGTACAGATCCGTATAGAGCTTTCTGGAACCGCATTCCTCCCTTGGGTTGATAGTTTTACTTAGTGACCTCTAGAACTTGTTGCTGGACCTGTTTCCTCAGGCTTTCTTGAGGGGGGGAAGAAATGTGTGTGACTGGGTATTTGTTTTATCAGAGAATAAGGGTGCTTATGTGAACATTCAGAGCAAGATTGGGTGTGTTGTTGAGTGTAAACATATATCGAGCCTAGTGTGAAGCATGTCGTAGAAGTGGAAAAGAAAAGCTGACAGAGCAAGACAGAAAAGGTCTAACAAATCAGGATATATTAACAGGCATCCTCACGGCGGAGTATAAAATATTAAATATTAAAGCTGCTTAACCATTTTAAAGAATAATATACCTACATTTCGTCAGGTACTATACATACGTTTTCACATATGTTTATGACTAACAGAATGGCAATAGATTAATTAGGGCAGATCAAAAGTTTAATCACAGTTTGCATTAAACACAACAGTTCGGTTACGTGAACCTCAGGCAAAGAGGTAGGGCACTTTCTGTACTCCCAAAGAATCTACAATGGCATGTAATCAGGGTTGCCAGCTCCAGGTTGGGAAATATCTGGATATTTTGGGGATGGAGCCTGAGGAGGGTGGGGTTTGGAGAGGGGAGGGACTTCAATGCCATAGAGTCCAATTGCCAAAGTGGCCATTTTCTCCAGGTGAACTGATGTCTTTTGGCTGGAGATCAGTTGTAATAGCAGGAGATCTCCAGCCACCACCTGGAGGCTGGCAACCCTACATTTAATGGATTTTCCAACCAGTTCCTCCTTGATCTTTCCACCAGCTGAAACATGTAGGAGGCAGAGACCTACAGATGCCAAACCAAGACTTGGGCCAGTGTAGTATGGAAAAGTATGGATATATCACAAGGTATGGATACAGATTGACATGCAGAGTTCATGGGGGATTCTTGTGAAAGCAGAATAGTCTCTGCACATCAGAATACTATAATCTGGTTGCTTGAGGATTAAGTGCTAAGAGCACTTAGATTTGCTCTTAGAAAAGAAACAGAAGTTCTTTATTGTAAGAGAACACCATATTAGACAGAAAAGGCAAAGTTTTCTAGCTATCTAAGCTAGGGTGGAGATTGTAGAAAGCATGTCCAGCCCTTACAGTGGACAGAGGACGAGAGAGAGAAGGGAAGTGACTAGAAGGAAGGAACTCCTGTGAGTAGCATTCTGGGTAACAAAAGGACAGCAGCTGGAGTGGACAGAGGAAAAGATCAGAGAGCACCCTATGTACCCCTGTATTAACTCTCTACTGTCCTTTCCTGAGACTCCAAAATCTGTGCTAGAATTAGGCAACATTGCTAGGGTTGCCATCCTCCAGGTACTAGCTGGAAATCTCCTGCTGTTACAAGTGATCTCCTGCCAATAGAGATCAGTTCACCTGAAGAAAATGGCCACTTTGGCAATTGGACTCTATGGCACTGACGTCCCTCCCTCCCCACACTCCGCCCTGCTCAGGCTCCTCCCCAAAAATCTCCAGGTATTTCCCAACCCGGAGGTGGCAACCCTAAACATTGCACATGCCATTCCTTCCAACATATTGGTGCTGAGTACAGTAGTAATGCCCTCATATTGAGCTACAGTGTTCCTCATTTGAAGTACTAGGTATAGCTCTGGTCACTGTATCACGACAAGGATACTGCAGAGCTGTTAGGAGCCGTAGAAGAGAGAATGACCAAACTGATTAAGGAGTTGGAGCACCATTTTTATGAGGAAAGGCTAAAGAGTCTGGGTCTTTTCTGTCCAAGAAAAAGACATAACAAATTTATTTGTTTGTTTGTTTGTTTACTGGATTTCTATTGTGCCCTTTCCCAAGACCAAAGGGACAACCATTCCAAAGGACAGATACTTGGATATATCCTCTAATGTTCACTGCAATGGCACTACTGCATACACCACTAGGGTTGCAGGTCCCTTCTTCTTACTGGCAAGATGTTTCTTCTTTTGTGCTTTGGGAAGTGTTTTGTGCATGCGTGCTCCTGGAGCCCTACAGTCACTTCCGGGTTTACCCCAGAAGTAGGGCTGTTGAAAATAAAAAAATTCGGTATAGTTCGGATTCGGCCGAATTCGGCCCGTCTGGATTCAGTACACGCCGAAGTCCGAACTCCCCCGATTCGGATCCGTTAAATTCAGCGAGAAATTAAAGTTCAGCAAAATATTCGGCCGAATATTGCCATTTAAATTTTAAACAATCACTCTTGGCCTCCCGTGGCTGCGGGGGGGGGGGGGTTAGAGCTGGACGTTCAAAACTTTCATCATTGCTTCTTGTGACCCTTATTGAAAGGACCGCCAATTTTGGTGACGATGGGGTCCTAGGGGGGCGAGATATGGATCCTGGAAGCCCTCCCCCAATTGCCCATCGCAAAGCATAGACCGTCCGTGACTCGGCTCGGCTGCATTTGCACATTCAAGCAAATGATGCAATGCAATACACTGGACTGAGAGAGCCCACGCAATTCACAAACTGCATGCCAGGGTGAAGCGCGAAATATAAGCATTGCACCCATGGCAGCTCCGCGGGCTGGAGGAAGTAATTAATTGACCACCCAACTCTCTTACAAAAAGTGGCTGGAGGAAGGAAAAGACATATGCCCCCCTTCTTTTTCTCAGAGAGTCTTTTCCAGTGTAATGTATATCTTCCACTTTGAGGTGTGGCTGCCCAGCGGCTTTTGGCAATCCCCGGTTGCAAAGATTAGAGGGGGTCTGGGGCGAAAGGTGCGCGGGACTCACGACCACCGTAAACGCGACATCCTGTCTTTCCTAATGAGGTCCGTGGTTGCCTAAGCTGTTTGATGGAGAAGATGGAGCACTGGCTGCAAGCGCTCCAGCTCGCTGTCCACGTTTCGGACAGCCTACTAACTGAGTGAAGAAGCTGTGATAGGTGATAGGCACCCCCCCAAAAAAAGACGGACATTCGCCTCAAAGGCCAAACTTCTCTTTTGTTCTGAAAACCAGGTGCCATCCGCTTAAGTTAAAGCAACCTTGATTGACACCTGTCAAATCGCCGGGCGTGGCCAGAAACCGATCATGCTCCCGGGAGTGAAATTTGCAAGTGCCAAACCCTCTGGTGCAGACCGGTGTTCGGGACAGTTCTGTGTGTGGCGAGTGGCGACTGGCGAGGCAGACGTACCCTCCACCTAGTTACAGTCTACTTAAAAGAGACCCCCTGATGCTTTTTAAATGTTGGCTGGCCCTAGTCTACTAAGAGGCTGACCGGCTCTGCCGCTATGGTTGTTTGGCGAGGTCCCTAGGCCAGACAATGTCAAAAGTCTCTTATTAATGCCAGTAAGCCAGTGAGGAGACACACCTTAAGCCCAACCTTATAACCAGTGAATGGCGAGCTGACACACACCAGGCAAGGGTGGCAAAGGCAGTAACAGGGACTAGGCCCCCTTCGCCCTTCTCAAGCCAACCTGGGGGGGAGGGCTAGCCAGGACCGTGGGACCCCAAGTAAAGCAACCACCCGCACAACTCAAAGACCACAAGACAACCAAAAGCCAAAAGCGCTGGATGAACTCAAGTGGCACCCAAGCACCAGGGGGGTGGGGGGTGGGATGGGAACACGGGAGCCCCGGCGTCGAGAGGGTCCTCCTCGCACCTCCGCACGGAGACCGCTCACCCTTCTCAAGCCAACTTGGGGGGGGAGGCTAGGCCGGACCGTGGAACCCCAAGCAAAGCAACCACCCGCACAACTCAAAGACCACAAGACAACCAAAAGCCAAAAGCGCTGGATGAACTCAAGTGGCACCCAAGCACCGGGGGGTGGGGGGTGGGATGGGAACGCGGGAGCCCCGGCGGCGAGAGGGTCCTCCTCGCACCTCCGCACGGAGACCGCTCGCCCTTCTCAAGCCAACCTGGGGGGGGGGAGGCTAGGTCGGACCATGGAACCCCAAGCAAAGCAACCACCCGCACAACTCAAAGACCACAAGACAACCAAAAGCCAAAAGCGCTGGATGAACTCAAGTGGCACCCAAGCACCGGGGGGTGGGGGGTGGGATAGGAACGCGGGAGCCCCGGCAGCGAGAGGGTCCTCCTCGCACCTCCGCACGGAGACCGCTCGCCCTTCTCAAGCCAACCTGGGGGGGGGAGACTAGGCCGGACTGTGGAACCCCAAGCAAAGCAACCACCCGCACAACACAAAAACCACAAAACACCCTCAAACCAGTTCCAACTGATGAACTCGGGTGGATCTCTCAACCGCACCAATTCTGCTGGCTGGATCTCTCGCCACCAAAATGGAAGACAGTGGGGAAGGGAGGGATGGGCGGGCATTTTAAACTTTCTCTTGGCCAGTTCAAAACTTCAAATCAATGCTCTGATTGGCCATGAGAAGAATCTGCTGGGCTACCATTGGCCGTGGGAGAAAGCAGATTGCCAACGGGCGGATCAGCTCCTGCGCATGCGTCTCTGCCGAACCACCGAATTCGCTGAATTTACTCGCCGAACTCGCCGAACATGAAGAGTTCGGCCTCCCGGATTTCTCCCATTTTGGAGTTCGGATCCGTCCGAACAGAAAAGCGCTGAATCGAGGAAAATTCGGTTGATTTTCAGTTCGGGCCGAACTGAATCGACAGCCCTACCCAGAAGTGCCAGTGTCATGCAGGGACACTCTAACTAATTCCTCCAAAAAGGAACTGGCTAGAGAGGAACTGGCTAGATAGTCCCACGTGACGTAAAGCCGGAAGTGACTGTATCACGCCAGGAGCACATGCCTTCCTCCTTCTGCCTGCCGGCCACTAGCTAACCAGTGGGCAGCCCAGATGATTAGTGGGCAATTTCCTGCCACAACCGGGCAGTTGGGAACCCTATACCTCACACTTAGGGTTGCCAGCTC
This sequence comes from Euleptes europaea, assembly GCF_029931775.1. Classification (NCBI taxonomy): domain Eukaryota; kingdom Metazoa; phylum Chordata; class Lepidosauria; order Squamata; family Sphaerodactylidae; genus Euleptes; species Euleptes europaea. Next base: position 26,970,798 of record NC_079316.1, on the reverse strand, counting down.
TGCATTGGGAAATATCTGGAGATTTTGGTGGTGCAGCCTGAGGAGGGTGGGGTTCTAGGAAGCGAGGGACTTCAATGGGGTATAATGCCATAGAGTCTAGCTGCCAAAGTGACCATTTTCTCCAGAGGAACTGCTCTCTGTCGCCTGGAGATCAGTTGTAATCACAGGAGATTTTCAGCCGCCACCTGGAGGTTGGCAACCCTAATCACACTTGAGGTCAGTACTGAACGAGTTAAACCAATAATAAAAATCACCTCACCTCTTCTGTCAGTGAATTCACACTTGCAGCAAAAGACAGCTCTAAACATTCACTCTTAAGTCTTTTTTTTAGTAGTACTCATATAATGTGGTCAGACAAAGCACACAAACACATCTTGTTTCACTGTCGTACTTTTTTTTTTTACACTCCTTAAGAAAAGAAGCCCCTTTCCTGTTTATGGTAGCCAAAGCATAATGTAGGACATATGATCACATGTTGCACAATGCAGATGTTGCGCAATGATGCCATCAGTGCTTATTTTGCTTTCCCCCTAAGTGCCAGTACTCATATTTGCGTTCGCCATAGTTTAAGTGTTGTGCTTTTCTCTATTTTAATGTATTAGCTTTTGTGATTTTACGTCTTATATTATTAATGCTGTTTTATCCTGTTGAAAACCACCCTGAGCCCTGCTGTGGTAAGGGGAGGGCAGCATATAAATAACATATTTATTATTGTTGTTGTTATATAAGGTTGCATTAATTTCCACCAGTTCCCCCCTCAGGACTTGGGAGAGCCCTGAAAAAAGGTGCAGGTAGTCAATACTGATGAGTACCATCACACACAAAAAAGTCCTGGATGACATTAAACCGTTACTATGGCTGGCAGTTTGAAACTTGCATGAATTCTGACAGGAATGTAGAATGAATGGGTCCTGTCCAGTGCATATCACACACTGTCAAAATCCCCTTCAGTCCAGGTATAAAATGTGCTCACTGATTCTAAGCAAGAGGCATATTCAGACTTCTTTCCCACAGCACTTCCACTGAAAACATCTCATTTGGGATGCCAGTCTGAATTTTCACTGCAAAGTTATACAAATGAATCATGCGTACCGGACCAGTTCCTGGCATTCCTCTTAGTGACCCTCATTTAATGCCATTCATCATCCACAGTAATTTATTTAAAAAATCACACCGAGCACAATACACTATAATGACTACAAATGCTTCTGATGTTTTTTCCCACCCATAAAAATGGACACCTGTCATTGACCTCCTTAAAATGAACATCAAAGAATTATCTGAAAACAATCATACATCTTACTTACAAAAAAAATCTAGCCTAAAACGGGACAGGTCAGATTCTCTCTCCGCTGCAGCAGAGCAGGTGAGAATGTCCTGAAACTAAACATTACCATGGAACAAGAAGAATCCAGGCTCAGTGTTGGGGCTTTTCTGGTATAAAGTAATCTCTGATGAGCAGACAAACGCAAAGCATCGCTTTACCTGGACATGACTCCACAACAGCCTTCACAGAGGGCATTCGCAGCTGCCAAGTTGTGTATTTTGAGACTTGGGTTGCCACGGTGGTGCGGGTTCGCCTGTTTGCAGCGGTTCAGCATCCCAGGGCACAACAAGTGGAAAGTTATGGAATCTACGGTTAACGCAGTGAACCTGAAGCTGCTAATTGCAGGGCCAGGAATCAGGAATTTGAGGAATGCAGACTAAAGCAGCCTAAAAAGTTACCAAGGGCTCGGTCAGGTGACCAGAAAGTACCAAAAAGCGGAGTGGCCTTATCTCTGAATGAAAGCTTCTGTTTCTGGGGCAAAATACAAAAAAGCCTGTTTAGCCAGTTGTTGGGTTTTTTTGTGCGAAAGAGAGAGCTCTCTGTTGGTGGAAAACTATCCTCTCTTGGGGAGAGACCCCAGTGAGCCGGTTTCTCCCCCCTCCTTTCTTTGAAAGAGAGAAAATGAATGGTGCTACTATGGAGAAGCCATTCTTTCCCCCAAAGAATAAAACTGCTCATGAATATAAAGCACGAGGCCAGAAGCTGTCTTCAGCTTTCCATTTCATAAACACCTTGTCAATATTTTTGCGCCCCTGACCAAGAACATTGCATGAGTGAGAAATGAAGTAAGTCTCTGCTTTGTGGTCTAAGCCATTCCCTCTCTACCAGGGAAACTTTGGGACCTGTAATTCTGTGCAGGGTTACACTGGGTCTCTAACAGCAGATTAAAATTCTCAGGAGTCTTTGGGAAAGCCAGGGCAATACTAATGGAAGTTTTTAAAGTGAAGATGGACCCAAACTGCGTTGTTCCCTGTTTGTTCTAACTTTACTTTTCTGACTATTTCGAAACATCAAGTTCTTATTTACAGCAATAAGGTTCTGGGTTAGGGTGTCCAAAAATTCTGGTACCCAGTTGAAGCAAAGCTTGATGAGAAGAGAACATAACAGCCAAAGCTTCTAGCAGAAATTATGAGTTGTTTATCCATGGTGATCCATGCTCTGGTCACATCCAAGTTAGATTACTGTAATGCGCACTATGTGGAGAGGCCTTACAAAATGGTCTGGAAACTTCAGTTGGTCCAAAAGGCCAATCTGTTGGCAGAGACTGGTTACAAGGATCATGGTGCTGAAACATTTGCACTGGCTACCCATCTGTTTTTGGGTACAATTCAAAGTGCTGGTTCTTACCTTTAAGGCCCTAAATAGCTTGGGACCAGGGTTCCTGAAGGACCATCTCCTGCCATACTATGCAGTTAAGATCTGCCTTTCTGTTCTATATGCCCCTGCCTTCAGAGATGAGGTGGGTGGCGACCAATAGGGTTGCCAGGTCTGGATTGCGAAATCCCTGAAGATTTGGGAGGTGGAGCCTGAGGAGGGCTGGGTTTGGGAGGGGGGATCTCAACAGGGTATAATGCCATAGAGACCAACTTCCAAAACAGCCATTTTCTTGAGGGGAACCTTTCTCTGTTGTGGGGAGACCTGTTGTAATTCTGGGAGATTTCAAGGCCCCACCTGGAGGTGGCAGCCCTATAGTATTAAAAACTGCAATAACAAAAAAAATTACTAAGGATTTTTTCCTTAAGCTGTTTTATGGTCTGCTTCTAGCTGGTCAATATTTTATCTATTTATGTATTTAGATATTTGCACCCTGCATATTTGCCCAATGTTGACCTCAAGAGACTTAAAGCATCATTCTGCCCTCCTCCATTTTATCATCACAACAACCCTGCTGGGTAGGTTAGGATGAGAGTGTGTGTCTGGCCCAAGCTCACCCACTAATCTTCCATGGCAGAGTAAGGATCTGAACTTGTGTCCCTTACAGCCCATTCCTGAGGGGGGGGGGCGAAACCTCTTAGGAGGTGGCCTGACACCGCCAGCAGGGAGGGCGGCTCCACCAGTGCCCAAGCACCACGGAGCCGCGCCTCTCTCCTCCACCAGCGCGGCCTCTCCGGGGCGCCGGCAACAGCATAGAGAGGCCACGTAGGCGTGGGGGGCGTTCTGGGGGTGGGCCGGGGGAGGAGCTGCCGGTTAGGTGGCTTCCTACCCCCTTTCGACCACTTGCGCCAGTGGCTGGAACAACGTTGCTGCGCCTGCTATTTTGCAGGCGCAGCCTCGTTGTTTTCAATGGGGCGAAAAGCCCCAGTTATACAAAAAAAGCTGCGAAACGGCTTTTTTTTGTTTTTGTTTGTTTGTTTGTTTAACGGTGCGCATATTCAGAGATGCCTGCCGACTCCGCACGCCGTATTTTCCGGAATTGGCTGTTAGATTCCAATCAGGCGCTCTAACCTCTGCGCCATGCTAGGCTGCTCAGCTACGGCTTTCTTTAAATGGCCTTATATCATTGTTTTAGTTATACGCTGCCTTGAGCTGATCTCTACAAAGACAGAATTTAATATTTATTATGTGGTTATTTGGGTTATTTGTATGCCACCTTATCAGAGTCCTGCTCGAGGCAGGTTACAATTAAAATAACGTTAACAGTATAAAAGCAACACTATCCATAAAACAGACCTCAGACCAGAGCAGAGAATTAAAAAGCTGGAAATATGAAAACCTCAAAAGCCTGGGTATAAAGATACATTTTGGCTTGGTTCCTAGAAGACAGTAAAGTAGGCACCAGGTGAGCCTCAAGGAGGAAGATGTTCCAAAATAGTTGCCTCCACAGAAAAGGCCCAGTCTCTAATTGCTAGGGTGGCCAACCTCCAGGTGGGGACTGGAGATCTCCCAGAATTACAACTGAATTCCAGACTACAGTTTCCCTGAAGAAAATGACTCCTTTGGAAGGAAGCCACTATTGTATCACCTCCCTTCTGAGTTCCTTCACCTTCCTAAACTGCACTCTTCAAGGCTCCAGCCCCAAATCTCCCAGAATTTCCCATCTTGGACTTGACAAACCTAGCCATACATCAATTTTGAAGCTGCGAAATTACTATAAAATTGACGTTTTGGGGGTTTGAGTGGTAAAGCGGTCCGTAGCGATGCGGCACTCCTGGGTGTAAACCAGAAGTGATGTAATCGCTTCGCGTGCATTCACACATGCGATCCCCACTCCTGAGCCAGCCGATGGACTGGTGGGCAAGTGCCCGCCAATCCAAGCTCTGTTTGGTGGTGGGATTCAGTGGAGTTGCTACACACTCGTACAATTGCTATGCTCTCTACACATTGCCATGAGACCTTCCATTTCTTTATGCTTCCTCTGTGGAGTGGTCACAGGATACCAACTAGCAGCATCATGCCAGCGTCAGTGATACACCAATGTCAGGGTTTTAAGATAGGGCTGTTAGTGTTGTATTTTGTTGTAGAGTTTACAGCGCATTCCTGAAAGGAATACCTGCGCTGGGCTTAGGAGGCAACCCAGCGGCATTGCCTCCTAAGGAGGTTTTGGCAGTGCCGAAACCTCCACCCGCTGCAGAAAAACCATGCAACCCTATGAGGGTTGCACGCTGGCGTATCTCTGCAAAAAAAAAGGGGACGTTCCTGAGCCCAAACGACTCAGGAGGCTGACTAACATCGCGTCCACCCCCCACCCAGCCCCGTTACACCCCGGGAACGCCTCCAGGGGCGCCGGAACACCTCTGGGTCTCCGCCGCGGTCTGTGCTGGCGGCCGGATGCCAGCAGGAGGCTGTGGTGGCATCCGGGCCCAGCATTTCTGCGGCAGCATCCGGGGACCGGCATCCAGGCCTGCACGCCAGCACTGGAGCCACTAACACCGGCGGGCGCCTTCAGGGCGCTGGTGGTGTGGGCCCTTGCGCCGGTGGAGGCCTTCGTCGGCCTTCTAAGGTCTTCGGGTCGGGCCGCCGCCGTATTTGAGGAATGGGCTGTAAGTGTTATAATTTAATAATCAAGATAAGATATGTATTACACCTATTTGTAAACATGCTAAACACTCCAAATCGAAACAAATTAATTTCTGACATTCAGAAACTCGCCGTGGGGGGGACCTTTGATCTTATTGTTATTCTGGTGCTTTGCTGTCTGATTTTATTTTTCTGAGAATTGGAAGGTGGGAGGGACTGTGAGGGGGGGGAATAACTCAACATACATAAACCTGACTAGCATGACATCCACCGCAATATGCTCACCAAACAGGATTATCCTGATGTGCATTTTTGTATGCAACATTTCATCTAAGTAGGCATCTCACTAACTTTGGAAGCATTTCCAGATTTTATATAAATGCAAGGTTTGTGTTGGTGTGAACTATTTCATTATCTGGCTGCACCTGCTATGTTTTTTGGTGGGGATACAAGTATTTGAATAAATAAAATCCAGGCAGGCACAGACTTTGCATGTATAGACTGAAATGCGGGCAGGACCCAAAGCAGCTTACAGCATTCTCGTCTCCTCCATTTTATTGTCACAACAACCCTGTGTATGACTGGCCCAAAGTTACCCAGTGAGCTTCCACAGCAGCGTGAGGATTCGAACCTGGGTCTCCCTGATCCTAGTCTGAAATTCTAACCACTTCACTACACTGGCATTAGTGGGGAGGCTGCTGTTGAATTGGATCATCCACTCAGGCCTGGGTGAGTCATGCAAACCACATGGTAGCAAGTCTTGTGGTGGTTGCTGCTGGGCCTGGCCATAATGAGTTCTTTCTCAGAGGCCAAAATAGCCCTGGAAAGGGCCCTGATCCCTCCCCTTGCTTTTTATTGTCAGAAACCAAGCCTTGAAGGCTGGCAATACTGTAGTGATTGCCTAGCAACAGCCACTGAAGGCATCTGTTTCTTAAATCTACATCTGCTCCTTTTATTATTGGGGGGGGGTTAACCCCCCAATGGTTATTTTGAAGACATCAGATTTTTCTGCAAATCTGGGCCCTTTCTCAGTTTTGTAGAAAGACCTGTCTTGTTTGTTTCAACTGCAGAGTTAGGAAGTGCCTGTGCAGCTGCTATGCTGTGAGTTTTAAACTAGCTGCCCGGTCAAGATTATTGGCCCAAGATACTTGACTATCTGAATCCACCGAGAAAAAGAACTAGTGGCATGAGCAATTAATTAAAGGTGACCTATTTGACTTAATGTTGACATCATCTGTGAGTGCCTACCCCAACAACTTCACAATTTATGAATCCCAGATCCTCTATCCTCTTTACCGAAACAGACATTCACACTCTTTTGCAACTCTTTTCAGTTCAACGGCTATGTTCACCAATTTCAACAGTGACCCAATTTTGGCTGTAATCCATGAACTAGCTAACTTTTTACCAAGTATTTTGCTTAGATTAACAGTGCAACCCTTAAGCGACACCCCCAGATTTACCTGGGGCCAATGCAATCCTTAATAGAGTTACACTTTTCTGTACTCATTGACTTAATCGATCTAGTAGGGTGTAGCTCAGTTCAGGATTGCGCTGAAAATATAGACTGGCTGTAATCTGAGGGCTTCATCATAAATATGTGTATTAATCTTAATATCAGTATCTTAAATATTTGCCAAATCATAGTTTGGGATACCAGAAGCTTATTTCATCATTCTGAACACAGCTGCTGAATACATTTTCATCCTGATTTTCTTTAGCACTGTCGACATTTATACCATCTTTATTCTGCAATAGTAGTTGCTATTTGGAAATATACATTTGGTCTACCATTTAGAATATTATTTTTGTTTATTAGTGAAGAATTTAAAAAGCATCTCCTTACTTTCTTTTCAACAGAATTTCACAGAGGTTTTTTCCCCTCCCTAGTGAAAGAAAAGGATTAAAGATTATTCCGATCAGCATCTTTTTAAAACAGCATGTATGGTCTAGTGCAGTTCCCATGGGCTCAGACGCATACATTTAAACCCGAGCCACAAAACTGCTATTGTTTCTCACATGCCTCTCAGTTTCTTTTTGTCAGGACTAAATGAAAAGTTTGTAGCTTGCATGCAGGACACATGACCAAAGAAAGATATCTGTTTTAGTAAAAGTACAAGTAACTTCTTAACAGTTTAGTTTGTTACTTTGCAGAATTATATTTTGTATTGGTAAATAGACATTTGCACTCACATATGTTAAGGGTAGTAATGTATCTTTGGAAACCAAGATCAAGTTAATTCATGCCATTGTATTCCCCATTACTATGTATGAGTTTGAAAATTGGACAATGAAGAAAGCTGTCAGGAAGACAGTTGATTTCTTTGAAATGCGGTGTTGGAGGAGAGTTTTACAGATACCGTGGACAGCCAAAAAGACAAATAAGTGGATTCTAGATCAAATCAACCCTGAACTGACCCTAGAAACTAAAATGACTAAACTGAGGCTATCATACTTTGGTCACATTATGAGACGGCAAGAGTCACTGCAAAAGACAATTATGCTAGGAAAAGTTGAAGGCAGCAGGAAAAGAGGAAGACCCAACATGAGATGGGTTGACTCTATAAAGGAAGCCACGGCCCTCAGTGAAAAGGTAGACCTGGTGGGTTTAGGGAATAAAACCCTCTGGATTTGGTGATGGAGCCAAATGGAGTGAGAGGGCTTCTTCCTCAGCAATCCTTCCCATATTTCAGCCACCTGACTGGTACCTTTTTTATTTTTCTACATGATGTCATACTATATTTGCGCGCAGACCATTAGCAGCCCATTCTTTCCATATCCAAAAGCTTTATTTTAAACCTCTAAAAACAGTATTTCCTGGGCAGAATGTGGGCAAAATGCTATCAGCAGAAGCAGTTTCTGGTGTCGGAAGGGGAAACAGCTCAATTTCAGGACTTCGGTGAAAAGACATTAGTTGATGAACACAAGGGGCCAGTCCCTGGCAACAATAAGCATAACAAAAGAGAATTGTCTGCCTTTTAAACTGAGGGGAGGGGATAGTCAGAGGCTCTTCAAGTACAAGAAGGTTCTTTTTAAGGTTGTTACAGGTACTGCATTATTTCTATCCAGCATTACTCATAATCTTAAAAAAAAAAACCAGAAGAGAATCATCCATAGCTCAGCCTTCTTTTTAGGGAAGGAGGAGGGGATCGTTGGAGGTGTCTGAAAATATATGGAGGTTTTAAAAAAAGTTTTAAAAAGGGTGCCGTGTTATTTCTGTGCAGCACTGCGTAACCTGACCTGGGCTCTGTCTGGCTTGGGAGTGCGGAATAGGAATTTAATAAATAAATAAATAACTCATTCTCCTCAAAATAAAAGAAATAAAACGGTGGTCAAGTCCTGAGGGTCAAATCCTATGAGGAAAGGTTGAAGAAGCTGGGTATGTTTCGCCTGAAGAGGAGAAGACTGAGAGGGGTTATGATAACCATCTTCAAGTACTTGAAGGGCTGTCATATAGAGGATGGGGCTGAGTTGTTTTCTGTTGCCCCAGGAGGTCGGACCAGAACCAACGGGTTGAAATTACATCAAAAGAGTTTCTGCCTAGACATTAAGAAGAATTTTCTAACAGAGCAGTTTCTCAGTAGAACAGGCTTTCTCGGAAGGTGGTAAGCTCTCCTTCCTTGGAGGTTTTTAAAAAGAGGTTAGATGGCCATCTGTCAGTAATGCTGATTCTATCACCTTAAGCAGATGATGAGAGGTAGGGCATCTTGGCCATCTTCTGGGTATGGGGTAAGGGTCACTGGGGGTGTGGGGGGAGGTAGTTGTGAATTTCCTGCATTGTGCAGGGGGTTGGACTAGATGACCCTTTCAACTCTATGATTCTATGTGAGAACACAGCAGGGAGCTTATTTGCACATCAGGGGTGAAACCAGACTACCATGGAAAAACACCCTGGTGAGGAAGTAGCCCTGTGCCAGGAGATAGCATCTTCCAGTAAAGGGGTATAGCCTGTATATCTGATGTTATAGCCCAATGTTAAAGGGGTAGAACTCAGATGTGAAGGCCAAGACCCAGAGAAAATGCTCTGTTCATCAATTGGGTATAACTATTTCATGTGCTTACAAGTCCCTGTCACCAAACAATACATGCCTAGAAAATATCCAACCAAAACACATCAACCAAACAGAATCCAGTTGTCAAGTATGTCACAAGGAAAAAACAAGAACAGAAAAATACATAACTCAAGCAGGTGAGTTCATCTGTAAACTACACAACAAATCACATATTATTAAGGAGTTTTGAAGGCACAGTAGAGTTCAGTTGCCCATTTTACAGATGGGAAATCTAAGAGTTTCTAATCTGGAGTCAATTAGTGAATCCATAGGAAGGAACTCAAAACTCACTCCAAACATAAACCGATCATATCACTCATGAAAGTGAACCAATTTAGCAACACATTACAGATAATCTTAACATCAGTTCTTAGATAAAAGAAACATCTAAAAACTATTTTTTCAATGCACATCACCCCGTCTGAAATCTTAAGATACTTTCATGTGAGCCTCTAATGCACTTCTTGTGCCTATGGTTAGGGATGGGGGGAAACCCTGACAAACTGTAGAAGCACTATTCCTAATCCCAATCAACAGTTTAGTTTCAAGCACCTTCTAGGATTGCTAAATTACCCTCAATGAAAGATGGGGAACAGAGCCAGGATTGAATCTGACAGGGGTGACGGCGGGGCTGGAAGTGGTGGGTGAGATCTTAAGTTTAAAGGCTTTTTAGACCCAGCATTTGTTATTCAACAGAATACTGGTTGATACAATTGGTAAATTATGGATTAATTGGACCCTTGCCCATTCCTGTATCACCCAGCTTCAGTTATTTTTTGAATAACTGCACTAAATATTTGGTCAACACAAGACTCCAGGTACTGTTGGACTTTGTCCACTTAGTGTTATCCAACTGACTTCCAAGATGCTATATAATTGTATGTAGTCATGTTATTATCCCCCTCGCAGTTATCTGAGCAGCGTTGCTTCAAATGATGATAGAGAAATGTGACCCAGTTTAATATTAACTGAGTTTATTAAATACTGTCCTGACTTTTAAAACCATTTCAGGCAACTTAATAATAGGAGTACAGATACCATAATGATAGTTTATAATTTTACAGTGCTTCCACATCACACCTTTATAGTCATTGATCTATAAATTTAGGTCATTGGGGATTTCAGCATTGACAAAACTTTGTAAGCAAATTAGTTATTTATTATCATAATACTTAGGGCATTAGCAGCAGGCTATGCTGATGGTGACTATCTGGTTATCTTAGGGTTGCCAACCTCCAGGTACTAGTTGGAGATCTCCTGTTATTATGACTGATCTCCAGCCAATAGAGATCAGTTCACCTGGATAAAATCGCCGCTTTGGCCATTGGACTCCATAGCATTGAAGTCCCTCCCCTCCCCAAACCCCACTCTCTTCAGGCTGTGCCACAAAAACCTCCCGCTGGTAGTGAAGAGGGACCTGGCAACCTTAGGTCATCTGCTAAAACTGAGAGACAGACAGCTAAGACAGGTGTTAATCAAGTATCCTAGAGAAGTCTGAACTCCAAAGTCCACTAAGAATATGACGTTTAGTTCAAATATTCAGATCAATAGACTGTTACCCTCAAAACTAAATATGAGTTCCATAGCATTCTAGTATGAGTTCCATAGCATTCCCCCAATGCTCTTTAGTTCTGTCTCAGTATAAGTCAACCAGGCAACTGTTAAAAGAAATTGTGCAACAAGCCAATATCTTTGTTCCCCTTTGCCATCCCCCCACCAACTAAGGCTGCAATGGGAGATAAGTCTGTAAATGAGGGTGGTGAGAGATAAATACGTTGCCCTGGAGCCCTGAGGAGAAATTAAGAACAATGAAATATTAATCTATGTGCTGTGAAACGTCATGTTCTCTGCAGACCCTGCTTCCCCTTTTAGAAACGTATGAAACTAATTCCCCACACATCCCTCACATATAAAATAGTAATGCACTTAAAGCTCCAGGCCCACAAACAACTGTAGCATACCCATCGTTAACATAATCTCCCAAACAATTACAACTTTTAAGGTTACATTTTAATGCCGCTTCAGAAATCCACTTTAGTCTTTCGCCATGCAGCCATTCAAGACTATTCCCCTCCCCGCACATACAATCAATTATTCATTGCTGAAAAAGCTAATATGAATGCATATTGGTTTAACTTAATAGTTATTCATTACCTCACCGAAAGGGGGGGAAACCCCTCAGAAGAGCATTAATAATGGAAGACAAAATAGTCAGCCTTTGCAGAAATTCTGATAAAATCCATTACAAGTGTCAGAGTCCCCCTGCAAGCCCCCCTTCTCTCTGGTATGCACGGCTGCTGGCTCCGTGTACTTGCCCTGTCAAACCAACCGTACAGTCTGTTCAGTTACCCTGGAGTTGTCATGTGGAATCAAGCAAACAAATATCTTCTCTCCACCCCACCCCCTAACTCTGGCACTCAAAAACTGGATAATTGGGGTTGCGAAACTAGTGGGCCTGAGTGAAGGAAAAAAAGGCACCACACTTGATTTACAAATATGAATCCTTACGGTCATGATCATTTCTATTTTGCTTTATAAAAGGGGGTGAGTAGTTCTAGATGATTAATGAATAATCTGCTAGTGGCATTTAGAAGTTAATATCAGAAACAAAAGTTGGAGGGCACAACTTTCTTTTTTGGAATACAAGAATGTGAAGAGGAGGAGGAGGAGGAGGAGAAGAAGGAGAAGAAGAAGAAGAAGAAGAAGAAGAAGAAGAAGAAGAAGAAGAAGAAGAAGAAGAAGAGTTGGTTTTAATATGCCAACGTTCTCTACCACTTAAGGAAGAATCAAACCGGCTTACAATCACCTTCCCTTCCCCTCCCCACAACAGACACCTTGTGAGGTAGGTGAGGCTGACAGAGTTCAGAGTGAACTGTGACTAGCCCAAGGTCACTCATCTGGCTTCATGTGGAAGAGTGGGGAAACCAACCCGGTTCATCAAATTAAGAGTCTGCTGCTCATGTGGAGGAGTGGGGAATAAACCCGATTCTCTAGAGTCTACTGCTCCTAACCACTGCTCTTAACCACTATACACCATGCTGTGTTGTACCACCTCTTTGAACACATGAAGCTGCCTTATACTGAATCACACCCTTTGTCCATCAAAGTCAGTATTGTCTACTCAGACCGGTAGCGGCTCTCCAGGGTTTCAGGCAGAGGTCTTTCACATCACCCACTTGCCTAGTCCTTTTAACTGGAGATGCTGGGGATTGAACCTGGGACCTTCTGCATGCCAAGCAGACGTTCTCCCACTGAGCCACGGCCCCTCCTTAATTTAGAATTGTAAATATTAAGCCCTGGTGTGCCAATTGTTTCTTTAGAATTGTAAATATTATATAGATTTGTAAAAACACGTCTCTATCCCTGTTTTATCACAATGGTATGGTTCCAGAAGGTATCAAGTTTGGGCAATTTCAGGGACCTCAATATTGGCCAAGGGCCCACCCCTTCAACTGTGCTAGCATTTTTACATTGCATGGGGGACCTAAGAAAGTGACAGGGCCTGTGAGGAAATTTGTGGTCACGATCAGAGCCCTCGGTTCTTCCAGATTAAACAGCAGACAGAGGTGGCCCCGCCCACATGCTCCGAAACCTTGATCCCTGATTTAGAGCCCTCTGAGACTCAAACCAGATGTATTGCTATTAAGAGTTCAGTTTGTGGGCCGGTGTCTCCAACCCTACCCCACATCTTTGGGTTTGTAACCAACCAGTCTTTTGCCATACTCAAGAGTCTGTAATCCTAGTTTCGGGCCATTTGCAGAAAAACAGGAGGCAAATTTGCAGAATGTAGGAACCTCACTGCATCATAATCAATGGCCAGTCTGTGAGGTGCCTGACCAACTCAGAAAGAAGGTGCTCGGTACAATGGGAGTCCAAGAAGAAAACTAATTCAATTGGGCACTGATGGCCTCTTAAACTACTATTCAAAGTATTTCAGTTCAATCAAGGTGCTCTGCTAGGGTTGCCAATCTCCAGGTACTAGTTGGAGCTCTCCTGCTATTACAACTGATCTCCAGCCAATAGTGGTCAATTCCCCTGGTGAAAATGGCTGCTTTGGCAATTAGACTCTATAGCACGGGTCTGCAAACTGCGGCTCCCAAGCCGCATGCGGCTCTTTGGCCCTTTGAGTGCAGCTCTTCGAACTTGGTTCAGAGCCCCTGCTCTCGCGCCGCTCGCGCCAGCAGCCGGGCTGCGGAGCCAGCACGCCTGAGAGAGAGAGAGCGCGAGAGAGAGCAGGCGAGCGGGCGCGCTGTCTCCCCCCCCCCCCCGCCATGGAGAATGGCCAGGTCCCCCTTTCCCTTGCCCTCAATGGTTGGGAGGCTAAAGCCTCCCCTCCCCTCTAGCCGCGCGATTGCTGGGCGGGCAGCTCAGCGGTTCCTGCCCCCCCCGCCCATCAGCTGTTGCGCGGGGTTGGCTTCCTTTGGTAGACCTAGCCTCTGGCTGAGTCCCATTGGGAGGCCATGTCTACCCACTGGCTTTTTTGGCGGTAGACCTGGACTCCGAGGAGGGGAAAAAGTCCCCCTTCAGAGGCCAGGTCTACCAATTGGCTTCTATGGGCCTCCAGAGGCCAGGTCTACTGCCAAGAAAGCCAATGGGTAGACCTGGCCTCCCAATGGGACTCAGCCGGAGGCCAGGTCTACCAATAGGCTTTTTTGGCGGTAGACCAGGCCTCCAGACGAGGACTCCAGGCGGGGAGGGGGAAATGGCAGGCACTTACAATTTAATTTTTATCAATAAATAAGATTACTATTAAGTATGATATCAAGTTTTATTCAGTGTACCTATAGTTTAATTAAGACTTAAAATTTTAATTAAAGTTTATTAAGTTAATAAACAGTGTACCTACCTATATAGTTTAAGTTTAAGAAATTTGGCTCTCAAAAGAAATCTCAATCATTGTACTGTTGATATTTGGCTCTTTTGACTAATGAGTTTGCCAACCCCTGCTCTATAGCATTGAAGTCCCTCCCCAAACCCCGCCCTCCTCAGTTTCTCCCCCAAAACCTCACGCCGGTGGCAAAGAGGGACCTGGCAACCCTATGTTCTGTTGTCTTACCGTGGTCAAGGCAGTGGTCATGGCTCACAAGTAGAACATCTGGTATGCCGAAGGCCCCACCTTCAGTCTCTGCCACCTCCAGTTAAAAGCACCAGGTACAAGGTGATGTGAAGGGCAGACAGTACTGACCTTGATGGAACAATGATCTGATTCACTAGAAGACAGTTTCATATGCTGCTTTCTAACAAAAGTGGCACGACTCTTTAACCAAACATCCCAACAAAATGCAGCATGACACAAACCGCTTATCATTTCTGGATGCAAATTTCAAAAGCTTATTCCAGTATGATTCCACAAGAATCAGTTTAGGGACATACTTTAGTAAATGCCCTGTGGAATACGGCTTGCCCAATGTTTTGTGTACACTTTACATTTCTGCTGTAGTTTTCTTGGAGCAATTTCTTGGAGCAATGGCAGAAGCTGTTTTTACCATAGAGTTTTGTCCAAATACCAGAGTGTCTCCTATGTCATCAGCAATGTGATGACATCACTTCAGGAAGTGAAATCAACATGCCAACTGCATCAAGGCCTGGGCCTCATTGTGCATCTGATAAGACCCCCACCCACCAGCTGAACAGTGCCGGGAGAGAGGGCCAAAAGCAGGGGATCCCCCACCCTTGGCGGGAGTCTGGCAATCCTATTGCTGACAGCCACCCACATGTCCCCCCTGGTCTCCCACTGGTTGCTAGGCCAAAAGTGGCAACCCTAAGCTGAGATTGTGTGACTGACCCATGGTCACACAGTAAGCTTCCATGGTAGAATAGGATTGCCAGGCCCTGCTCTGGGAAGGGGAACCCCTGCTCTGGGGCCCCTCCCCTAGTGCCAATCAGCTGGCCAGCAGGTGACTTACTGGCAGCAAAAGAAAATCTAGGCCTGCATGCACCGGAAGTGACCTCATCACATTCCCAGCGATGCAGGGATGCTCTGGTATTTGGTCAAAAACTCTATGGTAAAAATTAGTTCTACCATAGAGCTTTTGCCCAAATGCCAGAGTACCCTACACTGCCAACAATGTGATGATATCACTACTGGTGCACGCTGTAAGTGACATTACTGCATTGCTCCCAGTAAGTCCCCTGCCCCCACTGGTTGCAGGGGGCACCAGCAACCTTATGGCAGAGTGAGGATTCAAACTTGGCTCTTTCAGATCCTAATCTGGCATTCTAACAACTACACCCTAACAGTACACTATTATTAAAATGCCCTTTCTGAAGAATTCTGTTTGATCATATACCTGTTGCATTTATTAAAAACGCCTCCCCTGAACAGTTAGGTCAGCCGTGTTAGTCTGTTGCAGCAGAAACAAAAAAAGACTCTTGTGAAAGACAAACAGATTTTTTGAAGTATGAGCTCAGCTGGGCTAGAGCCCACTTCACCACATGTTATGAATTCACCTCCCTGTATTAAATACATATTAGAAGTTTTAATAAGTAGATTTAGATTGGGACAAAATTCTTTTAACAAATGATTTTAATACAAGTCTCTGTTGTTTGGAAAAGAACAGCTATATGATTGATTGAATAGGTAGGCTTGAACTCAGTTTATAATCTTGGGGAAGAGTTGGGGAAGGGGCTTGTTAAATGTTGGACATTAGGTAGCGAGCTTTGTTACATGTCAGACAGTCAAAGGTTAATAATGATTGTATAGATGCTGACCATTTCAAGGAAATGATGTAATGTGTTAATTAGCTAAGTGGTCAGAGAGTATCCATTGCAAACGTGTTTGTTTGTCACATACACATGCAATCTGCATTTACTGCTTTCCTTTTTCCTTTGTGTAGAAGTGAAAGCAGTATCCAGAGTTAGTTTTGATACCAGCCTGAGAGGATGGAGAGGCAACTTACTCCTTTAAGAATGCCTCGCGTGTAAGCTTAGTACCTGCCAGGAATATCTGGCAAGGTTAGGAAACTTAGCTATGTAGAAAGGATTATTTGTTTTAATCTCCCAGTGAACCCATCCTTTGATTATAGTAAGTAAAGATTGTTTTGTTGCTAAACGATATTGTCTCTTTTGTGCGTGTGTGTAACTTACTTTACTTTCATTAAGCCATAACCAACAATCCTATCCCTCTGAAATCGGTAGCAGATAAATAAGTAATAAGTCAGTTCCAACATTAAATCCTGAAAAGCAGAGAGTGATAAAGCTAGGGAGTATGAAAGGGGAAGTTTTTTTTTTCTTTTCAGTTAAAACATTGTAGAGAACTTTGAAATGTGGTGTTGGAGGAGAGTGTTACGGATACCGTGGACTGCCAAAAAAACAAATTGGTGGGTTATAGAGCAAATCAAGTCTGAACTGACCCTAGAAGCTAAAATGACTAAACTGAGGCTATCGTATTTTGGTCACATTATGAGATGACAAGAGTCACCTGGAAAAGACAGTCATGCTAGGAAAAGTTGAGGGCAGCGGGAAAAGAGGAAGACCCAACAAGAGATGGACTGACTCAATAAAGGAAGCCACAGCCCTCAGTTTGCAAGATCTGAGCAAGGCTGTCAAAGATAGGACATTTTGGAGGACATTCATTTTTAGGGTTGCCATGCGTCGGAAGCGACTTGACGGCACTTAACACACAGAGAGAGAACAGAAAGGGTTACAATTAGCAGTTCAGAATTTGTTAGAATATCATGATGTATTTAAATTAATCTAATTGAAGACGGAGTAGCTGGTAGAGGTGGGTGTGACTGGGGGTGGAGAAGGAAAATCTGGGGGGTGGAATTTTTCTATTTTGCAGCAGGGGGGAAAGAGGAAGCACTGAAAACACACACCCTTCTATGCAGTATTTTTGAGTGAGTGGGATGCTTTTTACAGAAAGTTTTACTCACTCAAAATGTGCAATGTAAAGATTTGTCAGATCAGAGGAGGTTCCTCACTACTTGTATTGTACATTAGGGAATGATCCCCCAAAGTTAAGCAGAAGTTTCATTTCCACTGAAAACAATGAACTTTAACTTCGGCTGAATTGTGCCTGTGTAGCTAAACATAGCAACAATCTGTTGGCCTCGTTTTTATACAATAACTCCTTTGTTTCAACTATTAGAATTAGAATACTTGCTAGCAGGCAAATTATAATAATTACTTGGTCTGTTGCATCCTTTGCCTGAGTAGCTAGCAAAACGGGGGGACAATCTGTGAACATTAATGCAATGTTAAATTAACTCTGAATCCTGCTGAAATGCTGCTCCTGAGAATATTAGGATTATGAAACACTTCATTACACCTGACTAACTAGAAAGAATATTTTGTTATGGCATATATAGTAGCAGAGCTGGAAAAGGAGTATGAAATGGCAGCAAAAATGATCAAGGGGTTTACTTTTCAATCCTAAAAACAATTTCCTGGGTGTAAGCTCTATTGAATAGACCTATGTAGGATTTTGAGTAGACCTGCTTAGGATTGCTGTCTGAGTGTCCTTCCTTATGAGTAAAGGCTCCAAGCATTTAAAACTTTTTAGTTTAGAAAAAAAAGCGATTAAAGTGATACATGATAAACTTAAGGACATAACGGTTAATATTTATTTATTTACTTTATTAAATTTATACCCCACCATCCCCAGCCGAGGATGGACTCAGAGCAGCTCATAAAACAGATTAAGATAAAATAGAGCAAAAACCCCATTAAAACATCAATTTTAAAAGCCCTATGAAATCAGTAAACAGAGAACAAAGTGTCCGATGGCGCCCTCAAGTGTACCATGCAGTTACAGCCAGGCAAGCAGATGGATGAGTCCCCACAGTGATAGCAAAAAGGGGAGGGAGGGGTCAGGGGTAGAAGTTAGGGAGGTCAGCATTTATAGAGAAAGGAACCGTAGCTGGCCTCAACCATAAGCCTGGCGGAATAGCTCTGTCTTACAGGCCCTGCGGAACTCTCCAAAGTCTCGCAGGGCCCTGGTCTCACTGAAGAGGCTATTCCACCAGGCAGGGGCCAGGGCCAAAAAAGCCCTGGCCATAGACAAGGCCAGCTGGACACTCTTTGGGCTGAAGACCACCAGCAGATTGGTATTCGATGAACAAAGAGTTCTCTGGGGAACATACCAGGATAGCCATCAAATCAAGCCTGAACTCTTCCTAGAAGATAAAATGATGAAACAGAGGCTATCATACTTTGGTCACATTATGAAAAGACAAAGACTCACTGAAAAAGACAATAATGCTAGGATAGGTTGAAGGCAGGAGGAAAAGAGGAAGACCCAACATGAGATGGATTGACTCAGTAAAGGAAGCCAAGGCTCTCCATTTGCCAGGCCTGATCAAGGCTGTTAACAATTTGACTTTTGGAGGTCATTAACTAATAGGGTTGCCATAAGTTGGAAGCAACAACAACACTGAATACACACACACACCTGTGGGAAAGGTGTCATATCATCACAGTGCTTTAAAGAAGCTGTAAACAGCCATACTGATCCACACAAAATCCACAAACAAGTACAAGATCTGTGTTTTGCCTTTTATTATGTCCAACCAAACTGACAAAAATATTGTGCATTGCATGATTAGTGCCAATTTGGTTGGTCCTAAGAAAGTATTACATGTATTTTTGTTCTTATCTTTGGAAACCTACAAGAACTGTGACTGTGTAAGGGTCCTATGAGCCTTCCTTCCCCAGCTTATCTGGACTGTGTAACCCACAATTCACTTTCTTTCTATAAGAAAGACTACGCCAATGAAAAGTATGAGCAAGGTCTTATTCATGATGATTCCCTGCAGGTGTGAAAAAGAACGTCCCTTTCAGGAAATCGTTACATTTTAAAAACCGTTACATTTTGAGGGGGGGATTTAATTGGCTGTTTTATTCTGGCTTTTATTACACATCCGTATTGTGAATTTTGTTTTGTTTGGGTGGGTAATTGTCAGTTATGGCTGGAGAACATTTTGAGTGTGGGATAAAGAAAGGTTAAAAGGTGTAAAGAAATATAATTAGAATCAATTCATCTGATTGAGTGTCATGGCATTTAAAATTGTCACAATATGCTATTTGAATTATGTTGTAGTTTTACATGATTTATTCCTATTTATTAATAAGTGTTGACTGGAGTGAGTTGTAGGCACCATATCACTCCAGTCTTGTTCCATCTACACTGGCTTCCAATTTGCTTCCAAGCTCAATTCAAGGTGCTGGTATTGACATTTCAAGCCCTGTACAGCCTGGGACCAACATAACTTAAGGACCCCCTTCCTGTTCACTTGGCCATCTTCAGAGGCTCTTCTTCAGTTGCCCCCACCAGTGGCGACCCGAGAAAGGGCTTTCTCGGTTGTGGCACCAAAACTTTAGAACTCCCTCCCTAGGGAGTGTCATCTGTCTCCATCTATCAGTCTCCTCCACCAGCAGGTGAAGACATTTTTGCTTCATTTGGCATGCCCCCAACAACTGTTATCGGCCCTCCTCCCTAGTTCTGGTTGTTTTGTATTGAATTATGTTATAATTTTTAATGTTTTTAATTGTTTTAATGTTTTTGTATGTGCTGCCTTGAGCACCCTGGTGGTGGTGGTGGTGGTGGTGGTAGTAGTAGTAGTAGTAGTAGTAGTAGTAATAGAAGAAGAAGAAGAAGAAGAGGAAGAGAAAGAGTTGGTTTTTAATATGCCAACTTTCTCTACCACTTAAGGAAGAATCAAACTGGCTTACAATCACCTTCACTTCCCCTCCCCACAACAGACACCCTGTGAGGTAGGTGGGCTGAGAGAGCTCTAAGAGAACTGTGACTAGCCCAAGGTCACCCAGCTGGCTTCATGTGTACGAGTGGGAAAACAAATCCAGTTCACCAGATTAGCGTCCTCTGCTCATGTGGAGGAGTAGGGAATCAAACCCAGCTCTCCAGATCAGAGTCCACCACTCCAAACCACTGCTCTTAACCACTACACCACACTGGGTGGAAAGGTGGCATAAAATGTTTTAAATAAAATATATAAAGAAATCTTGAGGGAAGTTTCAAAAACAGAGAAAGATACAATTGTATGTAGTTGGACCTTTGGGGCCCCAAGTGATGAAGGTGGACAAGAGTGACCATTCAGTGCATTTAACCTAAAAGAGACATTTTTACTACTTCTCAGTGAAAGCATTTTAATTTTAATAAGGACAGCACTGACAGTTGCAATAATGTTCTTACTGGAACTGAGCTCTAAATAATTAACCATTGTCTAACAAAACTTCTTAAAACAATTTCAACAAAATAAGTTAATATCAACACAACAAGAATCATACTGGAAATACATAACTTTGAAAAAATACATAAATTAATGTGCTGCTTGGGAAGGAAACACAATAAGAACAGGACTGTTATATTTTTATACCCTGCATGTAAGGTCCAAACAAAAAGAATCTCTTATTATAAGAGCAAACAAAATCTACAGCCCTCGCAGTTGGAACGTGGGGTTAGAAACTGCAGTACTGTGATTTAAACCAATTTGGTGCAATTGTCTGCAATGAGAATAAATTGGTTTAACTGCAAGTTGAAGTACTGAATGATGGATCAAATTGCTGAATGGGCAATTTGGTGATTACATCAAAGTGGGAACAATGACAAACAATAAATATGTAAATTTGTAGCGTGCCTGGCAAAATCTCGGGCCATATTTGCATACTTGAACTCTGACACAAGAGAAACTCAAGGTCTCCCTACAGGTTACATACATTTGGAACCCACTGAGGACAAAGAAGTTAATTTCAAGGAGTGAAAATGTGAATTATAGAGATGGCATAAGGCGAAAAGGATTAAGCACACTCTCTCCTTGTCACTCTACATTTAACTGCCCTCTCCTCCAGTTCCCCTTGAACCGGAGGGGCTGTGGCTCAGTGGTAGAGCATCTGCTTGGCATGCAGAAGGTCCCAGGTTCAATCCCTGGCATCTCCAGTTAAAGGGACTAGGCAAGTAGGTGATGTGAAAGACCTCTACATGAGACCCTGGAGAGCCGCTGCCGGTCTGAGTAGACAATACTGACTTTGATGGACTAAGAGTAGGGTTGCCAGGTCCTTCTTCGCCACCAGCGGGAGGTTTTTGGGGCAGAGCCTGAGGAGGGCAGGGTTTGGGGAGGGGAAGGACTTCAATGCCATAGAGTCCAATGGCCAAAGCAGCTACTCTTAAATCTGCAACATTTAATTAATTTAATTAAGATTAAATGGCCATAAGTCTGACATCAGAAACCACAATATTAAAAAACCAGTGGGTGAACATTTCAACCTTCCAGGACATTCTGTTGCAGATTTAAGAGTAGCAGTTCTCTTACAAAGGAATTTTAAAGGGAGATTGGAAAGAGAAACTGCTGAATTACAGTTGATATTCAAACTAAAGTCAATGCATTTACCTGGGCTGAATAAAGACCTTGCATTCATGGCCCATTACCAATGCTGATTTCTCCACACCCATCTCTTCCCTGGACATCACAGACATCTTCTGCATATCACACCTAATCCCATCAAGCCTGCTATTCACATTTACATACTGTTCCTCTACTTAAAGACCGATGGATTCACATTCTAGCTGTATCTAGCTGTATCTGAAGAAGTGAGCTGTGGCTCACGAAAGCTCATACCCTACCAGAAAATATTTTTGTTAGTCTTTAAGGTGCTACTGGACTCTTGCCCTTTTTGACTACTGCAAACAGACTAACACGGCTACCCACTGTGAATTAAAATTGCACTGTTTATTTAAAAAATCATTTTAAGTTCATTTGAAAAACAAAATGAAAGCAGGAAAAATGTTTCCTGAAAACAGGAAAACAGAAAAAACAGGAAAAATGCCTCCTGATTTTTCCTCTTCAGACAGCTGCGTATGTAAATTTTTAAAATGCTCTTCAATACAAAAAGTTCCCTGTGAATATACTAAAACAGCACTAGCAGCAACCTCTCTCTGATGTTCTAGGAAACTTTTTTAGATAGATAGGTATTTCTTAGATGCTGTCTTTGGGCATTTGAGACACCACACAGCATTTCAATTTACAATAAATCTTGAGAATTGTTCCATAAAACAGACTTAAAAACATGATTCAATAACTGTGTTTCTAAATAATGATTACCCACCTTTAATTTGATACAGTGCAATCCAGAATTCTGTCAGCTTGCTCTTTGTAACGCACAGATCAGCTCCAAGTAAGCCAAACACTTAGGCAAGAAAAGTAGCATTTCCCCCCCAGTGTGTGATGATGGTGAAATGCCAAAACTATACAAGTGTCACATTTGCCTTGTGGAGTTGCTTACAACTAGTGCATAAAAATGACAGCTCCTGTTGTTAACGGACAGACTGAAAAAGTTAACTAGTCATTTTTGTTCCTTTAGTTTGGCAGAACAAGTTACATATTTTAATTATCAACCTGACTTAGGTTGCTAATCGAAATGCATACTTTATTTTCCAGGAGAAATGCATTTCATGCCACTGTTGTTACCAATCTAGGGAGCTTTGCTGATTGAGTTGCATGCTTGATGAACTTGGAAACACTCTGTGCTAATTGAACTACACAACTCATATGCTGAGCTTCTAAACTCTGCTTTGAACTCAGGGCAGTAGGAGGACCAGTTGGCATTGTGTCATTTCAGATACATACTTCCCTACCTGAATACTTGATCAGTTCACATATATGAGCAACAGGGTGGATACAGGAGAAGGCATGTGGCTGTGGCTCAGTGGTAGAGCATCTACTTGGCATGCAGAAGGTCCCAGGTTCAATCCCTGGCATCGCCAGTTAAAGGGGCCAGGCAAGTAGGTGATGTGAAAGACCTCTGCCTGAGACCCTGGAGAGCCGCTGCCGGTCTGAGTAGACAATACTGACTTTGATGGACCAAGGGTCTGATTCATTATAAGGCAGCTTCATGTGTTCATGTGTTCAAGAATGTTGCACACATTCCTTAAAGTACTGGAGAAGCTTCAGAAGTTGCACTGTAGATCACCTGTCTTAAGGAAATACATACATCTAAAGTACGCAATACAATGAATTCTGAAAGGAATGCTGCCTCTGCTGTATTAATTAATTGTTCCTGATGAAGGCACTCAGTGTCCAATTAAATCTACATACAAGAATTTTACAAAAAAGATACCCAAAGTATCCTTAACCATGAGGTGGAGAAGGTGGGCCGTGCAGTAAATGCATCTGAGGCACAATGCCTGTGCTGCTGCCCTAATGTTTGTGCTGCCATCGGTCACCATGGAGGCCATGGAGATGTCCATGGCTACCTACCCCGCTGTTTCTCGATGTTGTCTTCCCTGTGCACCTCGTCAAGAACCTCGACATGGAGCAGAGCCTGGCGGTAGCCCCTTCCTCCTGTTGCCCGGGAAACCTCCAAAGGTGGGGAAGGGGCTACTTTGTGGCCCTTTTAACCGCAGCTACTCGGCATTCCTGAATAATCCCCAAAATTCTTGAATTGGGTGTGTGTGTCAGGATTGAGATAATCAATTACATTGGGGGGGTTCACTGAAGTGTATTCATCTGAAGAAATACCCAAAAATACCAGTAAGGTATTTTTCTGGTATTTTTTTCAGCTCAGATGCACCCAAATGCAAATTACTAACACTGGGGGGTGGGGGTCGTGATTAAAAATTGGTTTTTCTTTATTAACTTCAGGAGTATTATTAATGATAGATTGCTGAAGATCAGTGATTCGTTTTAAAGCAACAATGTTAAGCTTCTGTTGCAAAATTCAATACTTCTGCCCTGGCCCATATGTGTGAAGATACAATTCTCGAAGAAGAAGAAGAGTTGGTTTTTATTAGGGCTGTTGAATTTTAAAAAATTCAGTATAGTTTGGATTCGGCTGAATTCGGCCCGTTTAGATTCGGGATATGCCGAAGTTCGAACTCCCCCACTTCGGGTCCGTTCAATTCAGCGGGAATTCAAAGTTCGGGGAAAAAAATCGGCCGAATAAAGCCATTAAAAACACAATCGCGCCTTTCTGCGGCTCTGGGGGGGCATTTTGGGGTTAGAGGTCCCAAACTTTCAGCAGAGCTTCAAAGGACGTTTATTGAAAGACTCCCCAAGTTTTGTAAAGATTGGGTCAGGGGGGGCTGAGATATGGGCCCTGAAAGGGGTCCCCCCCACCCTTAATGTGCATCTCTCAGCAGAGCTTGCCGCCCACGCACAAAGCTCCCAGCCCCGACAACAGCTGAGAAGTTTGCAAAGCAACTGCAAAGCAACACAACCTTGTAAAACAACACCTTTGCAACAGGGAAAACCAGAAGACACACAACTGAAACCTCCCCCCTCAAACCAGGGAGCGAGAGACTCGAGGGGGAACACACACCCCAGGCAGAACCGATGAAAGCCCCCTTTGGCTTCCCACCCCAGAAACTGCTCCCTCCCCACACACACACAGACTCTGCTTTCCCCCCACACACACACATACACAGGAGAAAAATTATAGATTAAAGCCCCCAAAGGGGTCTTACTGTGGCTGTCTTCTGTTCCATCAGGAGGGGTTGGGGAGGACTTGTAATCCAAGATGATTCCAATTAGGCACGGGACGTTTTGCTCTGGAGATGCACACAGGATCGGCTGATCCATTCATCCCAATAGGGGAAAGGGGAAAGGGGAAAGGGGAAAGCCCATATCTCGGGACCCCCTGACCCAATGTTCACAAAACTTGGGTGGTCTCTTAAGAACACTTGTCTGAAACTCCGCTCAAAGTTTGGGATCTGCACCCCCAAAAATGTGCCCCCTGCAGCCACGGAAAGAGAAAAGGGGGGGAGGCGATATTTCTGCCCCCACTGAACCCATCTTTACAAAACTTGGGTGGTATCTTAAGAATGATTGTCTGAAGCAATGCTGAAAGTTTGGGGGCTATATCCCCAAAAAAGCGCCCCCTGAAGCCTCATAAATGGAAAAGGGGGGGAGGGAAAAGGGGGAGAGCCCATATCTCGAGACCCCCTGACCCAATGTTTACAAAACTTGGGGGGTATCTTAAGAAGCTTCATCTGAAGCTCCACTGAAAGTTTGGGGTCTGTACCCCCAAAAATGCGCCCCCTGCAGCCATGGAAAGAAAAAGGGGGGAGCCCATATCTTGGGACCCCCTGACCCAATGTTTACAAAACTTGGGGGGTATCTTAAGAAGCTTCATCTGAAGCTCCACTGAAAGCTTTGTGTCTGTACCCAAAAAAATACGCCCCCTGCAGCCACAGAAAGGAGCGAATGTGCACAAGCACCCCCCCCACACACACACACGAGGATTTCGCTGTCTCTCTCTCTCTCCCTGGCCGGGCCGCACATCAGCTGATTCCTCCAGTACTCAATCCTGACTGATTGGCCAGAAGAAGACCCAGCTTGGCCACCGATTGGCCGGGGGAGGAGAATGCTGCTTACTGACGGTTATGCTGCTTACTGACGGCCCCGAATTTGCCGGATTTATTCGTGAACTCCCGAACTCGCTGAATTCGGCTCCCCGGTTGCCCACCAGTTTTGAGTTCGGTTCCTCCCGAACTAAAAACCACCGAATCAGGGGAAATTCGGCTGATTTTCAGTTCGGGCCAAACCGAATCAACAGCCCTAGTTTTTATACCCCGATTTTCTCTACCTTTTAAAGTAGATTCAAACTGGCATACAATTGCCTTGCCTTCTTCTCCCCACAACAGACACCTTGTGAGGTAGGTGAGGCTGAGAGAGTTCTGAGAGAACTGTTAATAGCCCAAGGTCACCCACCAGGCTTCATGTGGAGGAGTGGGGAATCCAACCCAGTTCTCCAGATTAAAGTCCACCTCTCTTAACCAATACACCTCGCTGGCTCTCTCAAGTGGTAGATGGCTACAGCAAAGGGAAGACTATCTTTGAATCCAAGCCATATTGGTTGTTACTATTTTGATCTTTGTCCTGTGGCTCTGTCACTTGATATAAATAAAAAAAAACTCTGAGGAAGTTCAATATTATCTCCCAAGAAAGAAGACATTATTTTAAAATAATACACAAGTACCAGTAAGCACTTGAAGACTCTCACTAACCTTCTACAGTATATTGTAGAAAATCGATTTTTTTTCTCATAAGGTTAAAAAATTTAAACCAATAATCTCTATTATATAAGTCAACAGATGGTCCTTCGTGTTCACAATATAACTTGGTTGGGCTGTCCCCAAGGTTTGTATTTATCAAGTGCCCAAGCATACACATTGCATAAAAATTGAGAAACTGAAAATTGAACATTGGCCTTTCGGGCCCAGCTCAGTAGTAAAAGCGATTGAATTTTTTTTCCTGTCGAGTACATTAGGGAGAAAGATGGCAAAATGGAGATAAATCAGATTAACGCTTTAAAAGATAAATGGTATTCTGGCCAAGTTTAATCTCAGTTTTGAAATGTGCAAACTCATCATAAGTCTTTATTGTACATAAAAAAATAACAACACAGGGCCTTTCAACTCACTATAGGACGCTTATAAGCATTCTCTAATTGTGTTAAGGACTTCTTTTTTCCAGCCAACTTCATGGGGCTGTGCAAAAAAACAAAAAACAAAAAAACCCAATTCTCTGGATTTGAGAAACCAATAGTCACAAATAAATGTCTTTCCCCTCTCTCTTCCCTTTTCTGTATGCTGCTTTTCCAGTTATGTATTTTCAAGTCTCTCTTCCATTCATTACTTTTCACTATTGTGATCACTCCACTGTAACTACTTGATGATAAATGAACTGTAAAATCCCCAAAATGATACAATGGCTTTCACAAATATATATATTTTTTTAAAAAAAACACATATACATGAAATTTGTTTCCAAGTCCTAGAGAGAAAAGTTTCAGTGAAGTTGTTAAATTAACTACTCGTGGAGTGAACAGACTATATAGACTGAGTAAAAACAGAGTAAGGCTCCCAGGAATTCTGAAATGACAAATCTGCTCTGGACACCTCAACTGAGGTGGGGGGAAAAGGAAAGGATCAGTGGCATATATAAAACTTAGGTGAGTAGGGTTGCCAACTTCCAGGTACTAGCTGGAGATCTCCTGCTATTACAACTGATCTCCAGCAGATAGAGTTCAGTTCACCTGGAGAAAATGGCCGCTTTGGCAATTGGACTTTATGGCATTGAAGTCCATCCCCTTCCCAAACTCCACCTTCCTCAGGCTCCACCCCAAAAACCTCCTGCTGGTGGCAAAGAGGGGCCTGGCAACCCTATAGTTGAGCACCCTGAGGCATCATTGAATAGGGTGAAGGGGCAATCCTCAGGCCAGAAACATGGGCCTTTGGTACCTTCATAGAGATGGGGTAGGAACTGCTTGAGCGGTGCCATTATCATCGACCCATACATCTTGTGGCTAGGGAAAATGGACATGACACACCTCCCTCAAGCGCTAGCAAATGCTTGGCAAGGAGGAGTCTGGTCAGCATACAGTTTGAAAGCTTGGAGCCAGGGTGGACTCTCACCTGAAAACCAGGGAGGCACAGACAGAGGAGGCCTGACTCTTCTGCACCCCATTGGTAGCCTGTACTGGGTATGGAATGTGTTTTGCCCTGGGGGATTGCTGCAGAACCTTAGAAACTTTTGCAGGAGCTACCCAGCAAATGGGCAAGACCAACAACTGCTGATAGACGTGCATTTTCGGTTGTGGCCGTATACTGTGGAATGGAGGTTAGGAAGGCTCCCACTATGTAATTCTGCAAACTACCGTATATACTCGCGTATAAGCCGAGTTTTTTCAGCCCCAAAAATGGGGCCTCGGCCTCGGCTTATACGCGGGTCAATATGGAGAGAGGGAGGGAAGGAGGGAGGGGGAAACTTACCACCGCCGCCGCCGGGAGGGGCCTTGGGCCGCCTCCTGCAGCCGCAGGAAGGCTGCCCCGGGTCCCTCCGGGCCGCGCCGCCATTTTTCCCGACCGGGACGGGCCTTGGGCAGCCTCCTGCAGCCACAGGAAGGCTGCCCCGGCCCTCCCCGGCCCCCGCTGCCATTTTTCCCGGCCGGGAGGGGCCTTGGGCCGCCTCCTGCAGCGGCAGGAAGGCTGCCCCGGGTCCCTCCGGGCCGCGCCGCCATTTTTTCCAGCCGGGAGGGGCCTTGGGCAGCCTCCTGCAGCCGCAGGAAGGCTGCCCCGGCCCTCCCCGGCCCCCGCTGCCATTTTTCCCGGCCGGGAGGGGCCTTGGGCCGCCTCCTGCAGCCGCAGGAAGGCTGCCCCGGCCCTCCCCGGCCCCCGCCACCATTTTTCCTGGCCGGGAGGGGCCATGGGAAGCCTCCTGCAGCTGCAGGAAGGCTGCCCCGGCCCTCCCCGGCCCCCGCCACCATTTTTCCTGGCTGGGAGGGGCCATGGGAAGCCTCCTGCAGCTGCAGGAAGGCTGCTCCGGGTCCCCCTGGGGCTCGCCGCCGCTTCCTCCCACCGGGAGCGGCCTGGGGCAGCCTCCTGCATCCGCAGGAAGGCTGCTCCGGGACCACCTGGGCCTCGCCGCCATTTTTCCCGGCTGGGAGGGACCTTGGGCCACCTCCTGCAGCCACAGAAAGGCTGCCCCGGGTCCCTCCGGGCCGCGCCGCCATTTTTCCCGGCCGGGACGGGCCTTGGGCCGCCTCCTGCAGCCGCAGGAAGGCTGCCCCGGGTCCCTCCGGGCCTCGCCGCCATTTTTCTCGGCTGGGAGGGGCCATGGGAAGCCTCCTGCAGGCGCAGGAAGGCTGCTCCGGGTCCCCCTGGGCCTCGCCGCCATTTTTCTCGGCTGGGAGGGGCCATGGGAAGCCTCCTGCAGGCGCAGGAAGGCTGCTCCGGGTCCCCCTGGGCCTCGCCGCCGCCGCTTCCTCCCGCCGGGAGCGGCCTGGGGCAACAGGAAGGCTGCCTAGGCCCCCCCGGGCCGCAGGAAGGCTGCCCCGGGTTCCTCCGGGCCTCGCCGCCATTTTTCCCGGCCGGGACGGGCCTTGGGCAGCCTCCTGCAGCCGCAGGAAGGCTGCTCCGGGTCACCCTGGGCCTCGCCGCCATTTTTCTCGGCTGGGAGGGGCCATGGGAAGCCTCCTGCAGGCGCAGGAAGGCTGCTCCGGTTCCCCCTGGGCCTCGCCACCGCCGCTTCCTCCCGCCGGGAGCGGCCTGGGGCAGCAGGAAGGCTGCCTAGGCCCCCCCGGGCCGCGCCGCCGCCGGACCCTCACCGCTGGAGAACCCTGTCAGGTAAGCCTGCGGGGGGGGGAGGGGTTATAAGCCGACCCTCGGCTTATACGCGGGTGCCTAATTTTTCCCCATTTTTGGGGAGAAATTAGGCACCTTGGCTTATACACGGGTTGGCTTATACATGGGTATATACGGTATATAAAGCAGGATTGTTTGTGTGTGTGTAAAGTGTCATCAAGTTGCAGGGGATTAAGTGTCATCAAGTTGCAGGGGATTAAGGTGACCCCAGCAAGGGGCTTTCAAGGCAAGTGACTAAGAAGAGATGGTTTGCCATTGCCTTCCACTGCAGAGTCTTCCTTTCAAGTCTCCCTTCCAAGTACCGACTGAAAGAGGGAGAGGGTCTTCAATGTCATAGAATCCAATTGCCAAAGTGGCCATTTTCTCCAGGGGAACTGATCTCTGTCGCTCAGTTGTATAGCAGGAGATCTGGAGGTTGGCATCCCTACTAAGGTTGATCTGGAGGTTGGCATCCCTACTAAGACAGTGACATTTTCTCTCTCATGAAGCACATTTGGCGCTATTTTTGTGGGCTTTTTATAACCGCATGAAGGCTTTTGTTTAAAAATCTCAGCAGGCTTTCATAGATGGCAGCTCCCAGGGCCAGTTTGCAACCCAAACTGCCACTTCGGGTACCAAATCAGTGAAGGGCAACAATACAGGAAAGGCAATGGGTGTGGCTTCCCCTTTGCTGCCTCCCAAATATGTGCCATTTCCTGGGTCCAAGGTGCTCTACAGAGACACACCTGCTGGAACTCACCAAGGGTGGCATGGGACATATGGACATACGGAGTAGGAAAAGCTTTGAACTGGCCCTGGTGACTCCTGAGTGGATAGTCCGCAATGGGTGATGATAGGTTGAAAATCTGAATTTTACTTTAAAATATTTGCAAAAGGAAAACTGTCATTCCCGGGGGTGGGGGTGGGGGTGGGGACAGGAACCACAAGTACATCACGTAGACAGAACTACCATAAGGTTGTTGCAAGATTTGCCGGCAAAAGAGGCAATAGGTTCAACTTCCAAGTCAATGGATAAATCCTGGGGGAAAGGCAGAGGAAACAAAATTGCATTGCTTGGTCCCCTGAACAAACTATGGGAAACAACCACAGTAAAGAGTATAACCGGCCAAGCACAGTTACACCTTCCTAAATCCATTGGGCTTAGATGGATATAACTTTACTTAGGATTGTGCTAAAAGTCAACCACCTTTCAGTTCCTGAATCACTGGAAGCAACGGAAAGACAATTACCTGGGAATCCAGAGATGCCAGGAAAGGTCACAACAGCATTCTGAACTCATAGCAACCCAGCAAGGCCTCAATAAATGCAGGCTTCTCTTTTTAAACGAGGATACAGCACTGGCAAAACAGTTCGGGTTGACGGCACTGCTAAGAGAAACAAAAAAATCCTTTGTTTCTTCATAGGGCAGCACAAGCACGCCCGATATTTGGTAAGATCTTAATAAATTATTCCTGTAGTTAAAAGGAACGCAGTCTGCATTTTCCATATAACCTATTCATGCCAGGTTTTGACCTACAGCTTATAGGAATTAAGAGGGCTCAGTTTTCAGACATTGCTGGTTCTTTGTGATACATAAGAACAGTAAAGTGGGCAGCTGTTTGCTTTAACTGGATTCGCACTCTTTACTCCAAATGCAAGTAAAGTAAATGGAAGTACATTCTACTGGTTTTCACAGAAGGACATTAAACTTTGGTGTTAAATCTCCAAGCAGTCGTCTGAAGTTCTCTTTTGTATTCCTTACCTTACTAACAGGGTTGCCAGCTTTTGCGCTGGTCCCTCTAGCTGCCTCGCTAGTATTGATACCCAAATTGGGGTTCAGGTTTGTCTGCCTGGTGCTGTTTTGAGACCAATTACAACACACACTTAGTGAAAGGAAAGGAAAGTTTATTCGTGGCCATGAACGAACTGACGCAAGGGAGCCACAAAATCACACAAGGTTGGAAGAGACCACAAGGGCCATCCAGTCCAACCCCCTGCCATGCAGGATCCCACAATCAAAGCGCTCCCAACAGATGGCCATCCAGCCTCTGCTTAAAGACCTCCTCCAAAGACGGGGACTCCACCCCCCCACCCCCCGAGGCAGAGCATTCCACCATCGAACCGCCCTCACCGTCAGAAAGTTCTTCCTAATGTTTAGGTGGAATCGTTTTTCTCTTAGTTTAAATCCATTACTCTGTGTCCTAGTCTCTGAAGCAACAGAGAACAAGCTAGTTCCCTCATTAACATGGCATCCCTTCAAATATTTAAACATGGCTATCATGTCACCCCTTAACCTTCTCTTCTCCAGACTAAACAAACCCAGCTCCTTAAGTCTCTCCTCATAGGGCATGGATTCCAGACCTTTGACCATTCTTGTCGCTCTCCTCTGGACACGCTCCAACTTGTCAACAAACTGTGGAGCCCAAAACTGGACACAGTATTCCAAGTCATCTCATTTGGAGTCATCTCCAAAGCTTGCGTAAGGAGACATTAGATGTGCATTCAGTTTTATACCTTGATCAATTTGCCATTTCATTGGTTTGACAACACATAACATCTCATTTCCAACACACCTCTTAATCCATAGTTGGTCATCAGTTCCGCTTATTTACTTGGTCTCCAACTTCTGTGTCTTTTCAACTTTGTTATCTGCCTGGCTGACACATTCCCTTTGAAGTACCCATTACAGTAACAGGTACTCATTTCTTCTTGGGCCCTCTCTCAGCTACCTAAGCAGCCGTGTTTGGCTGCCAATACTGTACAACTTGGACATCATTTTCCCGGGTAGAGGATGCTGGGGAGGAAAGAAGAAAAGCTGAAGATAAAGGGCAGAGACAGGTAGTTCGGCTGGTGGGTGGGAAGGAGAGAAGAAAACAGGAAAAGGCTATAGGGACTTTCAGGGAATGGAAAGAGGAAATATTGGGTAGAGGAAAAGGAGATGCCCTTGCAAGTCCTTCGCTTGTTATAATATAAACTTACCCAGGATTCATAGAAACATCAATTAATCAAACCACTGTTATTACATATACATAAAAACTAGCTGCAGCACAAGCAAAAACATCAGTGAACATCAGAATGTATAGCATCCACCCAATTCTAAAGGTCCTCCAGAATAAACAAGTTTGGCAAAATAGTGAAAGTGAATGGCCTAGATAAACCTCATCAGGCAAGGAGTTCATCATTTGGGAGCAGTAACCAAGAAGACCCTGTCTCTTCTGACAGTGAGTAAAGACTCCTGATTTGAAATGAATGGTGGTTCCATGAGAAATAAATTTGTTTACTCCTTACAAGTACAGTTTAACATTTCAGTTTGTGAGCAGGAAATGAATCTGACAAGTGAAGAGGAAGTAATTAAGTGAAGAAGGAAGCAGCTGCAGAAAAAATTTAAAAGGATGGTACTCCTGAGAAATCTTAATGGTGCTTTCAATAAAATTGGACCAGCTACTGCTACAATTAAATTTCAAGAAAAAAAATCACCACAAATCAGGT
The DNA here is from genome assembly GCF_029931775.1 of Euleptes europaea. Taxonomy (NCBI): domain Eukaryota; kingdom Metazoa; phylum Chordata; class Lepidosauria; order Squamata; family Sphaerodactylidae; genus Euleptes; species Euleptes europaea. The sequence continues at coordinate 26,937,896 of NC_079316.1, read as the reverse complement.
CTGAAAAAAGACAGAAGGGCAACAGGAAAACCTGGGAATGAAATAGATTAGCAATAATTATTGTCTTAATCGCCATAAAAGAATAACTAAAAGACTAGGGCAAAATCAACCCACATCTTATTGTAGTTTATAAAGCTTTATACAAGTCATTCTTCTAGAACCATTATTACATTTATAGACTATCTGTGAACTCAAGAATGATACTGTGGGGAGGGAATGCTTGTTTGGGAATGGCAAATGCATTGGAATGCATCCGATAAATGCTTTGATCAGCAGCAGTGTACTGTCACTGTGTCTTCTGAATCAGGGCCTAAGCAGCAGCAACGTTTCTGAGAGGATGTACATCATTCAAGAATTTTTGTTCCTGAGCCATTGCCTCTTAAATCTATCCCTGGTACCGGATAGAAGCCTGCTTTTAAAAACTGGCATCTGCTTCCATGTTGCTCAGGGTTTTTATAATAAATCATAGTGAAGATAGATTAGTAAGAAAACTGCAGGTGAGGCAATTAGTGGTTTATAGTAAATGTAATTCATCACAAGATGTTGGTATTTAATCACAACTGATGAGATCACAGCTAGATATACTAGGTCAGCGAATCGTATGTCCAGTAGAGGGCAGTAGTGTGTAAATAGAAGAAGCAATTTCTTCAGTTTCACTCACATGCTAACTACCGTTTTTCATTCTGTATAATTTTCACACTATGTGTACTAACAACTGGATGGTCAAAGCCACTCTGAAACAATCCTCCAACGCATACTTTGGATTTAAGTATTCATTTTAAAATGTTTTGAGAAAATGTTAAAAGTCCAGTGCATTGTAAAACAGAAAGTATCTAAGAACATAAGAATGTAAGAAAAGCCATGCTGGATCAGACCAAGGCCCATCCAGTCCAGCGGTCTGTTCACACAGTGGCCAGCCAGGTGCCTCTAGGAAGCCCACAAAGAAGATGACTGCAGCAGCATTATCCTGCCTGTGTTCCCCAGCAACTAATATAATAGGCATGCTCCCCTGATACTAGAGAGAATAGGTATGCATCATGACTAGTATTCATTGTGACTAGTAGCCATGGATAGCCTGTCCTCCATGAACATGTCCACTCCCCTCTTAAAGCCTTCCAAGCTGGCAGCCATCACTAGGGTTGCCAATCTCCAGGTAATAGGTGGAGATCTGCTATTACAACTGATCTCCAGCCGATAGAGATCAGATCCCCTGGAGAAAATGGCGGCTTTGGCCATTTGACTCGATGGTATTGAAGTCCCTCCCTCCCCAAACCCCACCCTCCTCAGGCTCCACTCCAAAAACCTCCAGCCGGTGGCGAAGAGCAACCTTGCAACCCTAGCCATTACCGCATCCTAGGGCAGGGTGTTCCACTATTTAACCATGTGTTGTGTGAAGAAATACTTCCTTTTTTCTGTTTTGAATCTCTCACCTTCCAGATTCAGCAGATGACCCTGAGTTCTAGTATTATGAGAAAGGGAGAAAAGCTTCTCCCTGTCCACTCTCTCCATAAAGGTAAGGTAAAGGTCCCCTGTGCAAGCACTGGGTCATTCTTGACCCATGGGGTGATGTCACATCCCGACACTTTCTAGGCAGACTTTGTTTACTGGGTGGTTTGCCAGTGCCTTCCCCAGTCATCTTCCCTTTACCCCCAGCAAGCAGGGTACTCATTTTACCGACCTCGGAAGGATGGAAGGCTGAGTCAACCTTGAGCCAGCTACCTGAAACCAACTTCCGTTGGGATCAAACTCAGGTACCATGCATAATTTCATAGACCTCTATCAGGTCTCCCCTTAACCACCTTCTTTCCAAGCTAAACAGCCCTAAACGTTGGCTATAATTATTTTTAAATAATTTTAAGTCTCTTCATTTCCAGACAGAGAAGCCACAGACTAAATACAACATGATATTTAATAGTCGTAAGATTTATAGTGCTGTATTTAATCGTGGTAAGATCTGTAGCTGCCCATGCTCATGCATTCTCCGTTGTGGCCGCCACCTTTTGGAATGGCCTGCCTGATGAGGTTCAGAAGGTTCCCACTCTCCTGGCTTTTGACAAACTATGCAAAACAGAATTATCCAAGAGGATTTTTTTGCACAGGTAATACAAATGTTACAAGTGTTACGGATACCCTGGACCGCCAAAAAAACAAATCAGTGGGTTTTAGAACAAATCAAGCCTGAACTGACCCTAGAAGCTAAAATGACTAAACTGAGGCTGTCGTACTTTGGACATATTATGAGAAGACAAGAGTCAGTGGAAAATACTGTCATGCTAGGAAAAGTTGAGGGCAGCAAGAAAAGAGGAAGACCCAACCAGAGATGGATTGACTCTATAAAGGAAGCCATGGCCCTCAATTTGCAAGATCTGAGCAAGGCTGTTAAGGAAAAGGACAGTTTGGAGGACATTGATTCATAGGGTCACCATGAGTCGGAAACGACTTGACGGCACTTAACACACACACACACAAAAAAAATAAGAATGTACTGTAATATAATAGTCAGAAAGTTGCACTGGTAAAGGGATAAGGCCTATACTTCTGTATTGCTGCCTATCCCCGCAAGGATGCTCCAACTATGTATCTACACCATTTAACATGTCACGTTTAAATGCTTATGCTTTGATTCAGCTCTGTTTTAGATTTCTTCTTGTTTTCAGATTTCTGTAGTCCAAACCCTATGATTCTATGATTCTATTTCATTGTTAATTGGATGTCCCATCCTGTTGATTATATTTGACTTACATTATATAATCTGCCTTCAGTCTCAATGACAAAAGTGGACTATAAATAAAGTAAATTAAAAATAATAAAAATAAAGGGAACAGGATTGTAGTTCTATGGTACTGTGCATGATATGTATTATCTGTTTATTGTACTATTATCCTGCTCTTGCTTCATCGTTTTCTACTTGTGTAATTCTCTTTTCTACATTATTTGACATATTGCCTCTGATACTTTTATGCATCGTTTCTAATTTTTGTGATCCTAGTTCTATTGCATTGCTTCTTAGGTCTCCCATGCTATTTAATTGCATGGTTTTATACCATATACTCTGCCTTGAGCCTTGGTAAGAAAAGTGGGCTATAAATTAAATAAGACAAATAGATAAATAAAATAGACCAGGAGATTTTAGCAGATAGCGTTTGCCACTTGGAGTAAAGGAAGTGTAAAAGGCACAGTTGCTCTGCTTCTGACCACCCAATTTACAAGACATCCAAAGTGTTTAAGAAGCATAACATATATAAAAACAATCCCAATTAAATATACATAAAAGGAAAGCTCTAGCTATTAAAATGGGAAAAAACCCTCAGCTATTACAGAACAGCAAAACATGCAGCTGTCCTAGGAAAGTCTGTGGGGAAAAACATTTTAAAGTAGCTTCTTAAACAGTTGTGTCACAGGACTCAGGCACACTTCTTTTGACAGAGAGTTTTTGGCTAACAGCCTTTAACACATCCACCAGTCACGATTTTGTCTAATCCTTTTAAAAAGCAATCTAAACCAGCAGACACTGTCACTTAGCAGTCCTACAAAAAGCAGCACTGTAGAAATTTCAACTGGAACTGTCACCAGAAATAGGTAGGAAAGCTCCTCTGAGACCAATCTACAGAAATTATATATCTCTTGAAGCCAGCCAGAAAGTGGATCTGTGCCTTTATAGTGGAAACTGCCAGGTAGCTTTTTCAGATCAACTTTTCAGATAGAAAAAAACCCGGTCAGGCTATGAGACAGTCTGTTCTCAGCGCTGCGAGCTGGTCGAAGAAGCGGCAAGAAAAGGTGAGGGCTGTTAGGTCAGAAATCCTATGTACAGTTTTGAGAGAGTAAATCCAATTCAACCCTGAGTAAATATGCTTGTAATGGGGATGAAATATTTCCCTGCAGCTCCACAATGCCCCCTGTCTGTTGCCTGCTTTTCCACAGGAAATATGTATCCCACTGTTAAGGAACTTAAAACCTCAAATTTAAGACAAGGAGATGAAAAACAAAACAATACGCACCTATTTCAGTTACCTCTACATGGAATTTCTGTATTCTCTTTTACAATAGGGGAATCCGGCAATCAATCCTGGAGAGTCCTTGCTTGATTACCCTTGTGTAGGTGGGACCCATAGATCACACATACTGCACATCGATTCTATGTGCAACCCCTGCACACCTGTTTGTTTATAGCCAAAACCCAAAACATGCTTGCTGCTGAAATCAATGGGGCATCAAATCCAGGTAAATATATTTAGGACCCAAATGTAAACGGTACAAAACAGGGACGATGCGAAGAGCTGGAGTTGTTTGAAGGAAAGTGCACATGAGGAGAAAGAATTGCAACCCCCCCCCCCCGCCGCCACTTGGAGGTTTTCTGTGGTGGTATCCCACATTGCAGGCATCACGCTTGAGAGTTACTTATCCTACATTCTGGAACCAAACTATGCTGCATCTATACACCAGCACAGCACATCTCTGACAGCAGCGGCAGCTGGTGCGCTGGTAGGGAACGCTATACTCCATATTACACAGCTCCAGGTGAGACTTTCGTAAAACTTTCCTAGAATACAAAGGCAGTCTGTAATAATGGTTAGAGGGTGAGACTAACATCTGGAGACCCACATTGTAACCCTCGGCCGTGGAAGTTTTCAGGTGACCTGGGGACAGTCTATCAGCCTAACTTACCCCACAGGCTTGCTGTGTGGGGATCAAATGGAAGGAAGGAAGGAAATTAATCACACTTAGCTCCTGGAAGGCAGGGCAGAATGAAACGGTGCCAAATAAATAAGCAGAGTATCATCGAAGGCTTTCACGGTCAGAGTTCGTTGGTCCTTGTAGGTTATCCGGGCTGGGTGACCGTGGTCTTGGTCTTTTTCTCTCCTGAAAGAAAGAAAAGGAAAGGACATTCCAAGACCACGGTCACCCAGCCCGGATAACCTGCAAGGACCAAATAAGCAAGAGGGCGCTCTGAAAGACTGCAGCTTTCCTTGCAGTGGGGTGGGGAGGAAAACGGGCTCCGAAGCAGCATGTTTAAAACGACCGAAAGCTCCGTTTCGCTTCTGCAGTGGGACAGACCGTCTGGAAATGCACCCGCACCCGCCCTGTTCCCTTGCAAAGAGGAAATGCACGCCGACTCGGGAGGAGACCCCGCGCCGCAGGGCTTCGTTCTGGGGACGGCGGCTTTGGATGGGGCGCTTTTGGGCGGCAGGCCGCCAGCAGAGGGCGCTGCAGACCAGGCAGGCGGCCGCTTCTTCGGCTTCGCTCGGCCGGTCCGCGTTAGGCGAAGGAAGCCGCCTCGGGGCGAAAGCGCACGGCCGCTCGAGCCGCCTTTCTTCCCTGTTCCAGCCAGGATGCAGCCAGGCTCGAACGCACGGCCGTGCGTTCGAGCCTGGCTGCATCCTGGCTGGAACAGGGAAGAAAGGAGGCTCCAGCGGCCGTGCGCTTTCGCCCCTCCTGGCCTCTAACGAGCCTCTCTGTTGCTCCTGCTATAATGGGTACCCTTATGTGCATTGCTGGGGGGGCTTGAAGGAGAGAAGGGAGCTCGGGCGTTGTGGCTGGCTGGTTCTTGTTTGGGGCTAAGGGTATTTCGGGATGTGGGGAAGAGTAAGGAAAGTCGAGGGATGGGGAAGAAGAAGAAGAAGAAGAAGAAGAAGAAGAAGAAGAACAACAACAACAACAACAACAACAACAACAACAACACTTTCTCCACCACTTAAGGAAGAATCAAAGCGGCTGACAGTCACCTTTCCTTCCCCTCCCCACATCAGACACCCTGCGAGGTGGGTGGGGCGGAGGGAGCTCAAAGAGAGCGGTGACTAGCCCAGGGTCCCTCCGCTGGCTTCATGTGGAGGAGTGGGGAAACCAACCCGGTTCACCAGATTAGCGTCCGCCGCTCATTATGGAGGGGTGGGGAATCGAACCTGGTTCTTCAGATTAGAGTCCGCCGCTCTTAACCCCTACTCAACACTGGTTCTGGAGCGTCTCTTTCTCCACTGTGTGTAATAATTGGAGGGGGAAAGGGAGGTTAGGGTCAAAGCGGCCTTTTCTTCTTTGCACTAAGACCGCTATCCCTGAATGAGAAAGAAAAGATTTTTCCCTTCTTTGAACTTCGGTTACCAACTTCTTCTTCTTTTTTGAAGGTGGCTTCCTGCTGCATGCAAAACTCCAGCAACCACCTTTTATCTTTCTTGCCAACTCTGTGCCTGGTTAAAAGTTTACCCGTGGAGTTTTGGCAGGCACTCATCTGAGAACCGGTGTGGGGGCTTTGAACCTAATACCCTCAAGTCAAGTTTTTTTCCTTCTGCCAGGCATGGGCCAGGCAGGCAGCTCAGGGTCTCTCTCTGTCCCTCTCCCCAGTCTGTAACATGGGGTGACAATACTGTTCTGCCTCACAAGGTTATTACTAAGAAGAAGGAACAAAAATAATGTGAAGTGTTTTGACTTCCTTGCTTAATTTACTTAACTATTTTATTTATCTACAAAGTGTCTATCCTTTCTGCTCAATCAGGGCCAGAAAGGTGGCCGACAATTAAAAGCAAAGCGTTATAAAAGCACATGATAAAACCAATGGAAATTACCAAATGTAGGTAAACACACAAGCCAAAAAAAAGAAAAGAAAAAAGGATCTAGGTAGGAAGGTCATTGGGATCAGTGACGGATCATTTCTGCATTTCTACCTGTAGGGATCCAAAGTAGCTTGAAAATATTTAAATAAAATATCATCTAAAAACCAGCTATATTTTGGGCCAGCCCTGAAGAAGAAAAAGAGCTGGTTTTTATACCCCACTTTTCTCTATCTTTAAGGAGTCTCAAAGTGGCTTATAATTGTCTTCCCTTCCTCTTCCCACAACAGACACCTTGAGAGAGAGAGAGTTCAGAGAGAACTGTGACTAGCCCAAGGTCACCCTTCTGCCAGGCATGGTGGCTTCATGTGGTGGAGTGGGGAAACCAACCTGGCTCTCCAGATTAGAGTCCGCCGCTCATATGGGGGAGTGGGGAATCAAACCCGGTTCTCCGGATTGGAGTCCACCACTCTTAACCACAACACCATGCTGGCTCTCCAATGGTCCATCTTCTCCATGGCCATGAGCTAAGGGACAACAGTCCTTTGGCTTATGCCCAAGGGCACATGCCTCTGACCATGCCCCACCTTTATACCTGGAAACAGAAAACCAAAGCAAAAGCTCAGGTGTTAACAGCTGGCAGCAGTGGCCCTCCAAAGATTCCCCACTGCTTCTGAACATTACAAAGCCCCATATTAATGGTAAATATTATGATTGTTACTCTAAATTACAGGATCTCCTTGGGTAAGGAAAAGCTGCCTACTCTTGGGAGTAGTTAACTCTTTACATGTGTCATCCATCACAATCTGAGCAGTTAAGAAGAGGTGGGATGATTATCATGGGTCAGTTTTTACTAAGTGGTTAATTTTGGTAAAGGTTAATATGGTGCTGTCTGCTCTTGAAAGAAGAAATCCCCTCTTCCATGCAGGGCCCTTTCATTTCATCAACTGGAGGGTCCACGTTTAAGCAGCTGTGCTTAAGTTGCTTCCATCTAAAATAAGAAATCTTGAAACTCCAACCTGCCTGGAAGGCAAGCCTTCTGCCTGAGAAGGTCGTCCCATGTGAGTGAGGGCTAGACCTTGACAGAAAACTTCCAGATGTTTTAGCCATGAGAACAACTGACAGGTTTTCCATGAAAAGCTTTTAGCAATACTAAGCGTACTGCCTGACAATAGTTAGTGTTGCATGACTGTTAACTAGCAAATAGACAACAGAATAACATGCATGAAAGGAGTTGTTTTACAGTGAGAGGCCAAAGGTTAGCCCTTGGGCCTCAGGAGGATTGCAAACTTACCTGTACAATCCTTCTGCCCTTTGAACTGCTTCCTTGCTTTGTGCTTGTTAACATCAGGTTAAACGTTAAAAAAAAATCACTAGCAAAGAGGACTGCAGATATTCAGCTCAATAAGTATTGCACACTCCCATCATCAAGGCATTCATCTAACTACACAAAAATGTATACTTTTTTCCAGCCACATGATGCTAATTCCCACTGTTATCAGCTGCCAGTGTGATGTTCCACCGTGTACCACATTATGTTGTTAGAGCTACCACAGAGGCCTCCCAGGAACATACAGGCCCTGAGGTAATGAAGTGAGTTCTACTTCAATAATGCATTGCATTGATTTTTTTTTCACTATGTAGTATTTTACTTTTCATAGCTGTTATCTTGGTTTTTTTTTTTTTTTTGACAATTCGCTTTCTTTGTGTTGGTTTCACATTCTAAAAAGGGCTGAGGAAGGAGTTTGTTTTTAAGAAGTGACTGTCAGGGTCTTTAATGGGTTGCAGGGAAAGGAACTAACTTAACAAAGGTGAAGCAGAAAAGGAATATGTAATAACTGTTGGGTTTGTATATAGAAAACATATATAGTTGCGCCTTTAGTCTAAAAGCAACGTTTACCTCATGTGTGTGTAAAATGCCGTCAAGTCAGACCTGACTTATCACGACCCCGGTGGGGTTTTCAGGGAAAGAGACTAACAAAGGTGGTTTGCCATTGCCTTCCTCTACATAATGACCCTGGTATTCCTTGGTGGTTTCCCACCCAAGTACTAACAGGGCTAACCCTTTTTAGCTTCTGAGATCTGATGAGATCAGGCAAGGCTGGACCATCCAGGTAAGAGTGTTTACCATACAGGTGAAGCCAAATATATGAAGTTACTTTGTATCGAATCAGACCATTGGTCCATCTAGCTCAGTGCCGTCTTCTCTGGCTGGCTGTGGCTTTCCATGAACTCAGATTGAGGAAGGTCTTCTTCAACGCTTGCTTCCTGAACTTCTTTAACTGGCGAATGTCAAGGATCGAACATACTTTAAGGACTGCCTACACCTATATGAACTTACTTGACCACTGTAGTCATCTTCAGTGCCCTTCTTTTGGGTTCCCTCACATTCTGAGGCTAAATGGGTGGCAACCATAGAAAGGGCCTTCTCAGTCACTAAACTGAAGTTATAGAATCCCTCCCCAGGGAGATTTACCTGTACCGCTCTATCATTGCCTTCCTTCCACTGGCAGGTAAAAATGTATCTGTTTCATCTGGCATTCCATCACTGATCCTCCTTCTTGTGTAAGTGTTTTAGCTGTGTTGTCATCATTGTACTGCAGTCCCATCCACAGTGGTCTAAAGAATAGAACCAGGCATTCTAGGTAGGGTTGCCAGGTTCCTCTTTGTCACCAGTGGGAGGTTTTTAGGGCGGAGCCTGAGGAGGGGGGGTTTCAATGTCAAAGAGTCCAATGGCCAAAGCGGCCATTTTCTCCAGGTGAACTGATCTCTATTGGCTGGAGATCAATTGCAATAGCAGGAGATCTCCAGCTATTACCTGGTGGCTGGCAACCCTAATTCTAGGTAAGGAGCTTGCAAAACAAACTACTCTGTATGATCTAAGGATATGAACCATATACTCTAGAGATGTATGTTGTATAGGAACTTGTTTTATCCCATGATCAGCTAATACCTTGAGATCTGTTTCTTTCTCAGTGATTTCTTGGTAGGGAGCTCAATTCAGTAACAGAAATGCCTCTTGATTTCCCCCATGTGATTTCCCCCTTTCACTTAGTCCTATTGAAGTTCATAACTATCTAGTTCATTATGTTTAGTTTTCCCTCTTTGCATGGTATATTCTCTAAAATATTTCTCATAGGACAGTAGGGGACAAAACAGCTCCTGAGACTGATCCCTGAGCAAAGGAACTTGATTGGTTACTTCTCACTACTAGAAAGGCTTGCGTGGGAGCCAGCGTGGTGTAGTGGTTAAGAGTGGTGGTTTGGAGCTGTGGACTCTGATCTGGAGAACCGGGTTTGATTCCCCACTCCTCCACATGAGCGGCGGAGGCTAATCGGATGAACTGGATTTGTTTCCCCGCTCCTACACACAAAGCCAGCTGGGTGACCTTGGGACAGTAACAGCTCTCTCAGCCCCACCTACCTCACAGGGTGTCTGTTGTGGGGAGGGGAAGGGAAGGTGATTGTAAGCCGGTTTGATTCTCCCGTAAGTGGTAGAGAAAGTTGGCATATAAAAACCAACTCTTCTTCTTCTCTTGAAGTAAAATGCAGCGTCTTGCTTCAGTCAGTCCTACCTGTCTTACATTATGTGTATTGATTCCTATCTCTCTTAGTCTGAGTAATAACTTCTATGTGGTTTTAGCTGTTTTGCTAAAATCCAATAGATTAGTTCTGCTACACTTTGGTTGGTTAGAAAGCCAGTTGTCTGATTGAAAAGACATGCTAGACTCATCTATTGGTGTGTTTTAATCCAGACGGAGTTTTCTTAGCTAGTGTTATACAATCTGAGAGGATAATTCTCTCTTGGCATCCTTCCTTCCTCTTCTCTAAATGCTGTTCTGCATATAATTGCCCATTTCCCCTTTTCATCTGGTCCTTCTTCCTATAAATGCAGGCACATTTCTGCTCTCGGGGTACAATTAGGATTTTCCCATATTGTTGTAACATTTTCCCCTTTCCTAGAAAGGGAAAGAACTGAATTCAGGAAAGTGGATTTTGGAGTGCACCAGCTATGTACTTTCCAAATCACCATCGTATTTCATTAATATGATTTTTGAACTCTGGAGAGCTCTAGATTTTTGAACTCTAGATCAAACTTTGGCTTTAATCAACAGTACAAATTAGTCACCTAGGATGGATTCATGGATCATGTAACAAGGATTATTGCTCTTTTAAAGTCCCTTAACCACTTTGTACTTACAGTTGTGCTGCTGCAATTTCAGCTGTGAATTTTAAACCATGTCTGTTATTTCAAGTATGGAGCCAACAGTCAAGGGTTCAGATTAATTAGTATGGAGCAGTAATATGATCATTTGTATGAGATACAGCGGATCCACTAAACTGAATGTTTGTTTGTATGCTTAATATGTTAATATGTTTTTCTATAATAAATTAATTTCTGCTTTTAATATTTAATAGAATCATATGGCCCTGACTTGGATAGCCCCAGGCTAGCCTGATCATGTCAGATCTCAGAAGCTAAGCAGGGACAACCCTGGCAAGTATTTGGATAGGAAACCACCAAGGAATACCAGGGCCGTGACGCAGAGGCAGGTAATGGCAAACCACTTCTGAGCATCTCTTGCCTTGAAAACTCCACCAGTGGTCACCATAAGTCAGCTGTGTCTTGATAGCCAAAAAAAAAAAAAAAATCATATGAGAAAAACAGTGTGGCTTCAAGCAGGGATGGTTGGATGTAGGCAACATTTTTGCTGCCAGGCAGATCCTTGCCAAGTGATGGGTGGGTGCCCTGTTGGCTGCATGGGTGCCGTTTCCCTATGGGCTGTGGGAGGGACTGCTCAGGGTCTTTTTGCCCTTTCTTCTGGTTCTCCATGGGGGAGAGTGGCATCAAGAGGCAGTGGCCAGATCAGTAGTCAGTGATTGGCTGCACCTGTGGGTGCCACTCAGAGGGGCGTCATCAGCCGCTGCTGCCAGGTGGGTGGGTACAGCTGGGGCTGCCATGGACTCGGGTGCGCTTGCTGCACAGTATGCACCTCACACAGGGGCACATGTTATTTTTTCCCCTTGTGGAAGGTCCACAGGGAATGGCTCACTGGTATCCAGAAGCCGGATCAGGGGATTGCTTTGCCTGTGAATTGGGTTAAGGAATTTTGTTTGTTTGTTTTATCATGATTATGTATCTAACTCTAAAATTGGTCCCAGAGTGTAGATTTTTTTAAAAGCTGCACAACGAAGTGTCACATACATGAACACATGAAGCTGCCTTATACTGAACCAAACCCTTGGTCCATCAAAGTCAGTATTGTCTACTCAGACCGGCAGCAGCTCTCCAGGTTCTCAGCAGAGGTCATGTATGGATAGAAGAGATGTGTCTTTAAAAAATCTGGACAACCCCCAGGTTTGCAGGAAAATCTTACTTTAAAAAAATGGGTAAAAGAAATGCTGAGATCTTTCAAGATTACCTCAGGATATCTAAGCAGCCATTTTTGATTGCCTGGGCAGCTGCAGACAGCATTACTGATGTTGTCTGTGGTTGCTTAGGTAAACCTAAATAGCTAGTGCAGTTTCATTTTGAAAAAGTGAGTAATGTGGGGGAGGCCCTGACCTGGATGGCCCAGGCTAGCCTGATCTTGTCAGATCTCAGAAGCTAAGCAGGGTCAGCCCTGGTTAGTATTTGGATGGGAGAGCACCAAGGAATACCAGGGTTGCTGTGCAGAGGAAGGCACTGGCAAACCACCTCTGTTAGTCTCTTGCCATGAAAACCCCAAAAAGGGGTTGGCATAAGTCGGCTGCAACTTGACGGCACTTCATACACAATGTGGGGGGAGATAGCATGGTATAGCCCATTCTTGTCAGATCTTGGAAGCTAACCAGGGTCAGTGCTTGGAAGGGAGACCTCCTAGGAAGACTCTGTGGAGGAAGGCAATGGCAAACCACCTCTGCTTCTTACTTGCCTTGAAAGCCCCTCTCTAGGGTCACCATAAGATGGCTGCAACTTTAAGGCACTTTACATACACAAAATTGGAGCAGCAAGAAAGAAGAAAAAAGTTATATCAGAATTAAAATGGGAGAAGGGGAAATGGGGATGGTACAAGGAAAGGGGGAAACCATAGTGACTGCAAGAAGTAAAGAATGAGGAAAAGTGGAGATACCTTGGGAGGAAGAGACCAGGAAGGGGAATGGTTACGAGGGGCGGATTCTAATCTGGATTCCACACTCTGCCACATGAAGCCTGCTGGGTGACCTTGGGCCAGTCACAGTTCTCTCAGAACTCTCTCAGCCCACGCAGAGGCAGGCAATGGCAAACCACCTCCGAATGTCTCTTGCCTTGAAAATCCTACGGGGTTGCCTTAAGTCAGCTGTGACTTGACAGAATGTACACACCCACAAGTATTCATGAGTGCCCTATTTGTAGAAATACATTCCGTATGTGAATTTGACATATAGTTGTAGTTGTGGTAATGTTAATTAGACTTTTGTCATGGTGGCTATTTCATTAACTACAAATGTATTAATGTGTTGACTGCTTGTGGAAGAGATCATCTTTTTTCTGGAAAGTAAATCTTTCCAACTCTTCTGTTCCGCTATACAAAGCCGGTCAGTTGTGACCAGGGTAGAAATAGTCCAATGGTTACTGGGTTAATGCCTATATTTTAAATGTTCATTTTTTGGCTTTGGCTTCGTCTTTCATATGTGTCCAGATAGAATAATTAGCTGGATTTGTCTTTTAATTTGATGCATTCATCCTAGATGTGTTCTATTTCTATGAATTTGGCAGGCCCTTCCCTGAGACTGGAAACAAATTGTTGTACCAAGTAATCCATCTGGATATGAGAGCTTTGAGGGCGGGGGGGAGAGAGTATTCAGAATTGGTAAATGGATTTGCATGGGATTCAGAATGGAGCCAACTTCTGAAATAATATCCCTGAACTTGAATAGATGGCTCTTCAGCTGCATCCACATGCTTTTAATGTCTCCCCAGTGGAGGATAGGAGATTGTGTCTAAATGGAACACCCTGGATTTGGCATCTACTTGAAGAATGTGTCGGGAATGCATGGAAGTACTGGAGTGTTGTCACAGGACTGATCTCCATTGTCTGCTTTCTATTTGCTGCACTACCGTGAGTTTAAAATCTTTAAGCACTTTTCAGATTCAAACATGAGTAATCTTGCCTGAAGCTCTTCTTGGAAGCTGCCTTTTTGGTTTGTCCTTTGATGCATTCCTTTCCCTAACTGCATAGTATAAATAGGATAGGCCAGAGCAGCATGTTTCTTTATTTTAAAGCAGTGTTTGATGGTTGACAAATTAACTTGCTATATTCTACTGTTGCAGGGACTTGACGCTAATCTATGCTATTTGGAACACATAAGAGCACATCACCCCTTCTCCTTTGATCTCTCTATCATTAAACACATGGGTGTACAAGCGCACTCATTCACACACTTAACCAAGGTGCGCAGAACTGCATCTGGGCTGCATATCAACAGATTCTCTAGGAGGAATCGAAAGTCGAAAGACAAGTCATGGTGTCTTGGTTGCCTTACATCTGTCTACATGGAGACAGCCCCAAATAGCAGAGGAACGTAGTGGTATTTAGCAGTTCACTAAATGGGCAAAAACTAAAGATCCTGTATCAAGTGAACCATTTCACTTGATGAGCTAAACATGAACAAGAACCCACACCCAGCTGCTTGTACAATAGCTACCACAGAGCTGCTTGTACAATAGCTACCACAGAGCCAGCATGGTGTAGTGGTTAAGAGTGGCAGACTTTGGAGAACCACATGAAGCCTGCTGGGTAACCTTGGGCTACTCATAGTTCTCTCAGAACTCTCTCAGCCCCACCTACATCACAAGGTGCCTGTTGTGGGGAGGTAAAGGCAATTGTAAGCCACTTTGAGACTCCTTATGGTAGAGAAAAATGGAGTATAAAAACCCAACTCTTCTTCAGTTTGTCATTTGAGGCCAGCCTGTATTCTGTTAGCAATTGCCCAGGTTGATTATGAGCAACACTGGTGTCTTTTTTTCCCCTGAGATCTGATGAGATCCGGCTATACCATGCCACCTTCCCTAAACTACTCAAGATGCTGTACTGTTATGAAAAGCATTTTTGTTTCCTTTTTAGAAGAAGAAGAATTGGTTTTTATATGCCAACTTTCTCTAACACTTAAGGGAGACTCAAACTGGCTTACAATCACCTTCCCTTCCCCTCCCCACAACAGACACCCTGTGAGGTTGATGAAGCTGAGAGAATGTGACTTGCTCAAGGTCACCCAGCTGGCTTTGTGTGTAGGAGTGGGGAAACAAATCCAGTTCACAAGATTAGCCTCTGCCACTCATGTGGAGGAGTGGGGAATCAAACCCGGTTCTCCAGATCAGAGTCCACCGCTCCAAACCACTGCTCTTAACCACTATACCACGCTGGCTTAATTCAGTTTTCATGTATTTTCCCTTTGTTCCATCTCCACCTCTCTGTTTCTTTCACAATATGCTCTCTTCTTTTTTCTTTGCACCCCTAGCTCTTTGCCCCCCCCCCATGTGAGAAGCATGAGATTCAATATCCTTGCATTCCTAGATCAGTGTATGACCCACCCAAAGATAAGCCCTTTAAGGCATGCTCTTAAATCTCCCCAGTAGGAAGCAGTAGAACTTTAAAAGACATAACTTTTGATGGATCATGCCTTGACATCTCATATAACTAGCTCATTCATGTCACAGAAGAAAAACATGATTAAAATGCATGTGTGTTTTTTCCTGTTATACAGCTCTCTATCAAATCCGTATTCAGACTGATTATGAAAGACAAAACAGAAAATCATTATAGCCTTTAAATCATACTAGAAATTGGTAGTGTAATAGCTGCTTTAACATAACAACGGTGCTTTATGCTATGCTGCTGGTTGCCAGATAACGTTACGTTACGAGCCTATAAAGCGATCTGCAAAATGAGGTGATGTGCTCCAGATGAAAAACTGCTCACTAAATTGTAAAAATGCTGATTGATTTCACATTTCTTTACATCTGTAATTTTCTCTCTCTCTCTAATTTAGAAAGGAATTACTTCAGATAACCCTTAAATTTTTCTCAGGGAAGCATATTTTCATTGCCGCTAACTTTCCAGGTTGTTCATACTAAGGCAATCGACTAGACTGTAATATTGCTTTTCCTTGATATAGAAATGTATGTGTATAGAGAAACAGCAAGGGATTTATTTAAATCCAGATGAAGAACATCATTGAATTCCCCCCTTATCCACTTCTTAGTGTTTAATATGCACACAAGAACTAATTTCAGCAATGTTATATAACAGCATTTGCTTACATCTTGGTAATTTGCCTTAACTGAGTTTTATATTATGTTATAGCCATCTGCTATCACTAACAACACTGGTTCTAATTGTTTGCAGTCTGGGTGTTTTATTTTCCTTCTGTTTTAAAATTGACGTGACCAAAGGCTACACAAATAAGCCAGTATCACATTTTAGTATGCTGTTTGAGTTGTTGGCATGGTAAACTAGCCAGAGAAGCAGTCGGGCCTTTGGATGACCAAGGAACAAAGGGATTGCTGAAGGAAGATGGGGAGATGGCAGAGAAACTCAATGAATTTTTTCTCTGTGTTCACTGTGGAATGCGTGAGACATTACCCATGCTACAGCCACTATTTTCAGGAAGGGAGCCTGAAGAAGTTGCTGTTGAGGTGTTGTCTTCATAGTCTGCAAACAGTAGTCTGACATCCTTTAGTTTAAGAGAAAAGACAAGGGAAAGGCAAATTGCATGTATAAGGTGCCAACAGGTTGCAGCTGACTTACAGCGAACCCATAGGGTTTTCAAGGCAAGAGATGAACAGAGGTGGTTCGCCATTGCATAACGACCCTGGTATTCCTTGGTGGTCTCCCATCCAAATACTAACCAGGGCTGACCCTGCTTAGCTTCTGAGATCTGATGAGATCAGGCTATCCTGGGCCATCCAAAGGCAGGATACAAATATTCATTTGTACATTTTAGGAATTTTCCTTCTCTCTGAATTAAATTGGAGGCTGATTGTGCTGACATGTATTTGTAATGACATAGGGAGCTGACGTTTGAGAGGCCTAAACACAGAGACATGTACAAGACTTTATGAAATTAATGCATCAGCAGCGACTGGCTATTTACCAAACTTCAGCTGAAACTTGACTCACACGAACTTTTGAAAATGATGTTGACCTTTCAAACATAGATCAAGAACCAGTTGTCTCACCAACAGGGTGGCTGCAATATTAATGGGATAATGGTCAAATTAATTTATGTGTTAAATTTTACAACTAAGGACAAGGACTCCTACGGTAAGTAAATATCAACTCACAAAAGCTGGTTTAATAGACTAGTTATGAAACTCGATATTCAAAATTGTTAAAGTGTGATTTAAATTATTAAAAGCTATCTTGTGGTTTTCACACTCGAAAGAGCAATCTCAGGCAATGAAGTCAGTCAACTGATTATACCTAGTACAGCTCATTTCTCTGGAGAGAGCAATGCATGGCTATCACTGCTGTCCTGGTAATTATGACTTCTGGCCAAATCTCAACATAATCAGGCAGAATCTCTAATGTACCTGGGAATTCTGTTTTTTCTGACTTGAACATCTATTATCTTCTGAACTGTCTGGCAAGAATATTCAATCAATTTCCTTTTTATGTTAAGACTCACAAACATCTCTTATTTGAATAATTTATCTTTTAGTTTCATTGAACCATGTTCATGTTTGAAACATTGTTCATCTCTATTTACTAAAATAATTTACAATATTACATGTTTTTTCCTGGGCCAGTTAATCTTCTGTTGAGGTAGTAGTAGAAGGAGGAGGAGGAGGGTTGGTTTTTGTACCCCAATTTTCTCTACCTTTAAGGAGTCTCAAACCAGCTTACAATCACCTTCTTTTCACCAGCTTAGAGTCCACCTCTTATGTGGAGAAGTGGGGAATCAAACCCACTTCTCCAGATTAGAGTCCACCGCTCCTAACCACTACACCACGCTGGCTGTCACACTAAGCCAATCACACTATGAACTTGTGCTAGGGGAGAATCTCCCCAAATTCTTGCAGCAATCTTATTAGCCAACAGAACAGCTGTGGTGTGGTTCTACACAGTGAAGGCAACACGAGAAACTCCGTTTACATGGGCAAGTCCAGAATAAGTCACCCAGGGCAAAACGCTGCTGTATATCAGAATGTGAGACAGTCACTTTTTTGTTAGGCAGCCACAATTTTGACAGTAAAAAAGTTCACTAAGGAATTCATTTATGTATTTATATTCTGTCTTCCTGCTAAAGACTTAAATCATCTTACAAAACCCAGAAAAATACAAAAGGTCAGTCCATATCTCATTCAGCTGTCCTGAAGATGTTCCCTAACGTCACATCTTGCTAGTTGTAAATGTTGAGGTGTTTGTTTAATCCACTCTCCCATTATATTTGTTTGTCACTAATTAAGACGCTTCACCATACCTCAGAGGGTATACAGCTTCTTCATTATTTAGAGGTTAGGGATGTGGATTGTAACTTGCTATACCCCAGTGAATGGGATGCAGCCCATAATATCACCCATTAATCAGCAAAACCACACCATGTATGTTGTTTCATGATTCCACTGAAGTGTAGCAAAGAGACAGGATCTACGACTTCAGTTTATTTATGTATGTATATGTGGAAATGACATATGGGGTACACTGTGATCAGAGCAAATTCAGTTGAGGGCTTGTGTTGACATCTTATATATTTATTTTAAATGCTGAACAATGCATGATTTACCTTACAATTCCTCTGACACATCTTTAATAATTTCACTGTGAACCAAGGATGCTGTAATAATTGGTAACCATTATATCTGATGAACCATAATGATTTGGCATATCAACTTGTAAGCCTTGCATTAATTTCCCTGGTCCAGCAAATGTTGACACATGTTGAAGTAAACTTGCCTTCCCTGTGGATTTAATTTTCTTTTGTAGATTCCCGTAAGCATAATAACTGTCATGAAATCTGGCAGTTGGGCACTGGGATAGTTTTAAGTCTCTGGTTTCAGGCAAAATTCCTAGAAAGGATCAGATACCATTATCTCAAACCAACTGAAAAGCAAGAGCCCTCATTATTGCAAAAATGACTGTTGTACATTACCTGTGCATTCTGGTTTATGAGTATTTCCCACCAGTTCTTTTGACATTTAATGTATTAATAGGTCTCTGCGTAACTAGAAAAGGTAACTGTGTTGAGTGTTAGTGATAATGCAGAATTTTCATGAATAATAATTATTATCTTTCATACGTAGTTCCAGCAAATTAAGGGACACATGTTATGACCCAACAGTCCACAAGGAACCCTTTTTTTTAATGTCTGTTTTTTTTAGTTACCGGTCTGTATTAATAAACTTTGCTGAGGTCACTAATTGCCAGGATTCTGCTCCATAGAACTTATGTAATTGAATGTCACTTATTCCCAAATAAATGTTTTTGTTAATTTTTTGTAAGATCCTGTAGGAAACCAACAAGTTTTTGTTCCAGTGTGCATCACCTTACACTTACCAACACTGAACTTCATCTGCCACACTGTTGCCCACTCATCCAGTTTGTGGAGATCCTCCAGGAGCTCTTCGCAGTCATACCTGGTTTTCACCATCCTGAATAATTTTGTGTCATCCTCAAAATTAGTTGTTTTTATCTGCTTGTGTGAGCACCGAACAGTGTCTTTTTGGAGGATGTACTCATAGAAGATCACAGGAGTGACTGCTATGAATAGGATGACTGGAAAATAGAGGTCACTTTAAAAATAAGTCCACCTGATAGAAATGCACCAGCGGACCAGTTGCTGGTTGGTATTACACTCTTCCCAATCCTGGTCAGGCAGTCTTAAAATTAAAGTTCTTTCTATCACAAATGCAAGGCAACTGTTGTAAACTAGCTTAGGGTTTTTTCTAGTTTTGTACATAAACATGGCTTCAGCTAGTTGTATCTTTTTTTAAAGGGAAAGCTTAGATTTCTAACATCTGCTTCTTCAAGCACAGAACCCACAATTAATCTAACTTTTAAAAGAAAGCATAACAACATACACATACTAACAATTTGCCTTTGTGGAGCACATCCTAGCATCTATGGAGTCCTCTCTGTCTATGCACTGACTCAGTGGTTCCCAAACTTTTTGAGTCATGGAGCACTTTTCAGGAGAGAAATTCATCACGGAGCACTAATTTTCACCTAGCACCTATATACTAAACTGAATGACAATAGTATTTTTCTTTCCAATCTTTTCACGGAGCACTAGGAGATGTTTTGTGGAGCACCAAGTGCTCGGTGGAGCACAGTTTGGGAACCATTGAACTGGCTGATACTTCAGTCAGTGTTTTGCCAGTTGATCTGTACAGTATTCCTTTCCTGAGTGTACAGCATTCCTTTCCTGGAAGCTTTCAGTTTCTCTTTTAAGGTATGTTTTCTTATTTACCCCTCTTTTGGCAACATGCTCTAGTTTTCTCCTATTAAGTCCCCAGATATGCTGGCCAGAAGTTATTGCATCACATGAACACTTGCCTTTAGACCCTAGCATACATACATACATATGCAGCTTCAATTTCTCGTAAACATTTGTCATAATATGTTCTTTTTAAAAACTTTATGCGCTGCCTTTGGGACAGGAAGCAAAAACCCATATTTAAACAAATGTTCTGCTCTTTTATAGGCACCCAAATTCTTTTTCAGAGCCACACCCATTACATTTGCAAGCCAGCTCCTTTGTTTCCTGTATTTTCGCTGGAAGCTTTCTATGGACAAAATGATACCTTGAAGATTCCTTTTTTTTTTTACTAGCTTGACCCTCTGTGGCAGCAGAGCTGCCTCACTTTCCCGGCACAGAGGTGCCTACAGGAGATGCAGTTCTGCTGCCCTCTCTGCATGCCACAGGGGAGGCGGCTGCCCTCCTCGCCACCCCCCCCCCAATTTTGACCCTGATCACCATGACCCACGTGAAGGTCCCAACCCTTGGGATGAATGTAACCACTGCTCCAAAACATGTCATTTTGCATCACTATGGGCATTAACAAGCTATTATTCCTGAATTTTAAAGATAGATATGCTTTAAATTGAAAATAGGAGGCAAGGATATAGTGACCTGGCCAAGTGATATACTGCTTGTGTAGTGTAATGCCATTTGTTGTGGCATCTGCAAATTCTTGCCGCATTTTTTTTCTTATTCTAAGTAGCTTTTCTGTATCAAAATGACATAAATAATGGTAAAGAAGGACAATCAAAGTATGTGTGTTTTGCTAAATTTTGATTGATTAAAGGCATTAAAAAGATAACTGCCTGCCCAAAACCAGTTTAAACTCGTAGTTCTGCTCTTTAGATTTAGAACTGGTTCTGCGTTGGGACATAAATTGTCCTTATTAAAGGCACAGCCAATTTTTCCAATAGTTAGGAACACACATTCTGTGAATTCCTTAAAAAAAGTATATCTCCCAAAGTATGGTGACAAAGATTATATGGTGCCTCTACAAGAACTGATGTTGTGCTTGTTAGTGCACAGATTTCCTGCTTCAGAACACTTGTTCTTTGTTAAGATGCTCCTCCAGTTTGGACTGATTTCAATAACATCGTCACATTTTTTGTTTTTGTTCAACCCTCCTAGCTACAGACTTTCAAATGGTTGAATTGTTTTGGGGATCCCAAGTCAGAACTCTGCATTATGAGGCAAAGAGAGGTCACCCAACCATACTGTGAACATGACTGAGGGGGGGCAATGGCATCTGTAAATGGGAATCAGTGAGTAGGAAAGGGATTCTTATCCCTTTCGGTATCAGCTGGTTCTACCGTGCCAATGTCCTGGATTGGGAACGCCCATTTTTTGCAGTAATGGATAGTTTGGCCTTTTGGTATTGTATCAGCATGCAAACATACAGTCAGACATTTTAAGATTCTTCTTTGATTTCCTTTAATTTTTCTAAGATGTAAAAAAAATGTATCTAGTAGTAATGGAAACAAACAAGAGATTCTCTTTTCTTGCTTGCTCTTTTCAACATCTGTCAGTAAATCAATATTTTAAGGTTCTCTACATTCCATTAGATTTACAAAAGGCAAAATAATCATTTAAACTAGAAAAAAGTAAGCTTTTTGGGTTATCAGCAGATCTGACATATTGAAAATACCTCCACATGCTACTGAGCCGACTTGTTGAAATTTTGGCAGATGAACTTTACAGTAATGGAATGTCTGTTTTGATATTGCCTTTGAAAGAGGTGTGCATAACTTAAATCTTTTGAGTTTGCTCAGTAAGGATGGGAAACGTCAGGGATAGTTTGCAGACACCCTACATGAGTGTAATGAACTTAATTGGGATTCAATCACTATAAGCTCTTCAATGAGAATATTGCTGATTTTTCATGTGACCAATACTTTTCCTCTTCTCTTTAATTCCTGGTATTTGGTTAATAAGGAGCTTACAATAACTGCTAAAGCATTTATTTACCTTGGACCATTCATATGATCTGTCATATTTATCATATCTGGTCTTATGTATCTGTTTAACAATACTTATTTTCTAACCTGGTTAACAGTTTACCTGGTGTCTACCAAATTTACAAGAAATCCTAAGAATCCTCAGATAAATTTTTTATCTATGCTATTATTCCAACATGATCTAGTACTTCAGGGAAGAAGGAGGAGGAGGAGGACGAGGAGGAGGAGGAGAAGAGTCCGTTTTTATATGCTGACTTTCTCTACCACTTAAGAAAGAATCAAACCGGCTTGCAGTCACCTTCCCTTCTCCTCCCCACAACAGACACCCTGTGAGGTAGGTGGGGCTGAGAGAGCTCCAAGAGAGCTGTGACTAGCCCAATGTGACCTAGCTTGCTTCATGTGTAGGAGTGGGGAAACCAGCCCAGTTCACCAGATTACCATCCACTTCTCATGCGGAGGAGTGGGGAATCAAACCCGGTTCTCCAGATTAGAATACACCACTCCAAACCACCACTCTTAACCACTACACCATGCTGACGTCACAGATTGCAGTAGTAATATTGCTATTTGGGGAAAGTCTAGTCTGCATCCCACTAGATCCTTTGAATCAAGAGTTCATAAAAAAGATCCATCTTAAATTAAGCACATTAACATTCAGCTAATTGTTAAAGATGGCCAAGCCAAAAGATTGTTAGTCACTTTTCATGAATATTTTCAGAGACTCAAAGAGCATCCAACCTTTTGGTAACTGCACTGAAAGGTGGTTAACATGGATGCCTACATAGAGAGGTGTGGTTGTTAGGAAGCGTTGTCCTGTCTCTTGATTTGCGTAATTTCAGTGACCAAAGGCAAGGAACAAATGGTGCAGAGGGAAAGAATTCTTTAATGGTTTTTGCAACCTTGTGCATGCAGCTTTGTCCGTTACTGAAAAGAATCGGAAAGATTCCCCCTGACGAAGATGCACGCGCAACGCATCGGGGTTGCAAACATCATTAAATAATTAATTTCCCTCTGCGCCATTGGTTCCTTTGGTTTGCCTTGGTGCAGACCCCTTCTCTTCTTCAGTAATTTCAGTGACACCATGACATCACCAGGAGATCTATATAGTGCTGTGATGTTATATTTACTGTGTAACCCTTGATTTTCTGGGATAAGTCTGGGAAGAAAACCTAACGAGGAAAAAAATTGCATAAAAGCAGGGAAAGAGAAATGAACAACAGCGAACAGGCTACAAAACGTGGCAATTGAAGAGGCTTTGGAAAATATCTCCTCCATCCAAAAAAACAATAGGCTATTGTCAGGGTTTGGTTACAGGGATTTGTTAGCCCTGTGTTGAAAGATCTTCACTGGCTGCCCATTTCAGGGCACACTGCCCATTTCAAAGTGCTGTTTCAGCAGCAAAATCATTGGCTAATACTGATCCAAATGTAACCCTCGCTGTAGCAAAAATTTTATCTATGGCTTTTAATGATACTTCCTTGTAACTGTATATTCTGGATTTTGTATTTCTGTATGTTCGCTTATCTCTGTATTACCAAGTTTATTGAATTTGTTTTGCTCATGACCTGTTAGTCTGCGAGCATAAAGGACAGAAATAAAGGAAAAGGAACCCTGTTTTATTTTGCTGCTACAGACAAAATAAAGGAAAGTTCTGTTTCTTAACTTAACTCTCTGGCTTAGAGACAGAGTACTTGAAGGACCTCGTCCCCTACTGTCCATCCCATCAGTCAAGATCATTTAAGATCTCCCACAGCCTGCTCTCCATGCCAGAGCCTGCAGTGATGGCACCACTGTAGAATTCCCTCCCCACTGAGGTTCTCCATACACTGACTGTATTTATTCCCTTTCAGGCACCAGAATAAAACATTCCTTTTCACCCAGGCTTTTAATTAGTGGTTGATCTTGCAAAACGGTTTTACAGTCTGCTTAAGTCTGTTTTGAGACTTTTAAAAGGTGTTGACTGTTTTATTCTGCATTTGCACACTTCATTTTAAAAAAATGATCTGTTAGTAGTCTGTTAACTAATAATTTTTTAAAAACATTTACTGTTGTTGTTTATCCCAGTTCACTTGTAAGTTGCCTCAAGCAGGTTCTGGTGAGGTGGCATAGGAATCTTCTAAATAATTAAACAGTTCTTTCAGGCACAACATTAATTGTCCAAACCATTGGTTCCCAAACTTTTTGAGTCATGGAGCACTTTTCAAGAGAGAAATTCATCACAGAGCACTAATTTTCACCTAGCACCTATATGCTAAACCGAATGACAGTAGTATTGACAATGGAAGGTAGTTTAAGCATCTGGACATGTTAAACATCAAGTTATATTTCATGCAAAAAAATTATTTTCTCCACTAATCTCACTACATACAAAAAACAACAATAAACATAAATAGGGCCAATATGATGGGCGACAGACAGCAAACTTTGAGTTTGGCGCAATGAACGCTGACTAGCCCTTTATAGTTACTGCTTCACAGCACACTGCAGGAGCTAAATAATTTCTGCTCAATATATACCTACACACAGTTTATGGCCACAAAAATTAACAGTTTTGAGATCTTGTCACATTTATTTTATTTATTTTTCTTTCCAATCTCTTCATGGAGCACTAGGAGATGTTTCGTGGAGCACCATGTGCTCTGTGGAGAACAGTTTGGGAATTGCTGTTCTAAATTATAAATGTTCTTATCATATTCATCAGTTATACTCACAATTTTCTGGCACCTGCTAAATTTGCACATAATATATCACTTACTTATAACAAAGATGGCTAACCGGTCTAACAAAATTTAGAATATGTTTATTATGCAAAGCCTACTTGAACACTTGAAGGCTAAAATTAATGCCATTGGGATCAAGCTAGCTAGTGAAAAGTCACCTGAAAATCCTGCATATACCAGCTCCCAGTCATTCACAATGCACTGACCCCCACACACCTCAGGGAACTGAGAGTAAGCGTGGTGTAGTGATTAAGAGTGGCGGACTCTAATCTGGAGAACCAGGTTTGATTCCTCGCTCTTCCACATGAGCAGCGGACTCTAATCTGGTGAACCGGGCTTGTTTCCCCACTCCTACATATGAAACCTGCTGGGTGACCTTAAGCTAGTCACAGTTCTCTCCAAAGTCTCTCAGCCCCACCTACCTCACAAGGTGTCTATTGTGAGAAGGGGAAAGGAAGGTGATTGTAAGCTGCTTTGAGACTCCTTAAAGGCAGAGAAAAAGCAGGGTATAAAAACAATTCTTCTGCTTTAAGCTCCATTGGGAAAAGCTACAAGTACACCATCAGTAAATGTTTAGCCACACAGCCCATGTGTGCTGTATGGTCTAGATCTGAATGAGTTCCCCATGCACGTGAAAATTAAGGTTCAAAAATTGCTGGGACTTCCATGGGGCTGGAACATCTGGTCAGTACCTAGGGCAGACCCAGTACCAATGTTGTGTGTAAGGTCCTAAACTAGATTTTCTTTCATTATTGACTAACAATCTACGCCTAAGCTGTATTGACTAAATGAAGACTGCCATTAAATTCAGATAATAGACAAGTCACTCTGCTCTCCAAACAGTTCTAATTAAGGAACAACTTTTTCATCCATTCTTCTCTAGTGCTATGTCAGCTTCTTTGAAACTTTTAGAATATCAGTTAAGTGGTGTCATAGCTAACATCTTATCTGCATGAAGTTTTGCATGATAGTTGTCAAACTCCTTCTCTTTCTATACCAGATGCCATTTCAAATATGCCTCCGTGAAATTCTTACATCATATTTTGATTTGCTTTTTTAAACAAGTTGCCCATTGTATCTGAGAGCTTACCTCCTCTCTGTATGCACCTGACAATCTTGCACTGGAGCATTCACTAATGTTGCATATGTTCTGTTTGTGCTGTTCTTTCCCAACCTCGAAGGCAAATAAAATTCTGAAAGGATAGAGGAATAAGAAGCAGCAGGCTACAGTGCAGGATTTCAAAAGTTGTCTATGTAACAATCTTGTCAACAGAACTAATACGTCGCTTCGCATGGTTCCAGTATCTGTGTCCATCTGTTTGACTGCTTCTGCAGAAAGCTTCTGATGTCTTGTTTGAGAACAGATACCGAATCTGACTTTCAAGCCTGTGAAATACAATTTTCAGTTCTCCACTTTGTGGTTAAACTGTCTTTGACTTCTGACCATTTCCCTGGATAGTTATTTCTTAGCTGTCTATCATCGTTTTCAGTCTGCCGGGGATGGAATTACTGGCATTGAGACTATGCGGACCTGAGCTTGAAAATGTTCCTTATATCCCTCTGGACAGGATAGGGGATCTAATATGCTGTATTATTCCTTTGCGACCTGTAAACCAGGGATATACCAAAACCCTTGATAGCACAGATCTCACAAATTATTATTGTGACCACAGAAATTTCCACAGAGAGAGTTAATAATGACAGCTTGTATGACTGGGATTTACAAATGGGGAGGAGAACAATGTACGGTAATTGGGCTGCTCTGGGCGGCCAGTAGAAGGCGTGGTACCAAAGACATCAGGGGTGAAGAAAGTGATCTCTAGGTAAGTGTTTGTCACCTCCTGGGAAGTACGGTAGCTTAATTCTTTGGATCAAAAGGGGGAAATGAACTGGGGACTGGAATTTTGAAAAGAAAAGAAAAAGGATGAGTTTGGCAATTTAACTGCTGGCCAGCTGACAAGAGTTGAGGGTTGTTAGATTATGGTTAGAGAAGAAGAAGAAGAGTTGGTTTTTATACCCTGCTTTTTCTCTACCTTTAAGGAGTCTCAAAGCGGCTTACAATTGCCTCTCCCACACGCAGCAGGCAGCTTGTGATGTAGGTGGGGCTGAGAGAGGTCTGAGAGAATTGTGACTAGCCAATGGTCACCCAGCAGGCTTCATGTGGAGGAGTGGGGAATCAAACCCAGTCCTCCAGATTAGAGTCTGCCACTCTTTACTACTACACCATGCTGGTTTAGGAGGTCTGCTCGTTAGGCAGGGATTCCATTCTGGACTTAAGGTATTTTGAAGATCGGTAGGGTTTGGGTGTTGTTCTTGTCAAAACAAGTTAATAGTTAAAAACTGCTGCCTTTCTGTTCCACATTATAAGTCTGGATTAGTCAAACAAGGCATCTGTTTTCCAGCTGTTAAGCTTTTTCAGGTCCCAGCTCTCCAGTAACTTTGTTACTGTAATATAGAGAAGGCTGGAGAAAAGGAAAACAAAACAGCCAAGCCGCACATACCACTGAAATACACCTGCTTTCTTAGTTGTTTTCATCAAGCCTGCTGGGTGATTCCTTCAAGCCTACAGTCTCCTCATAATAGGCCAGCAGAATGCCGGGTAGCCCCCTGAGTCCAGGCATTGTCCTCATTGAGAACTAAAAGAATAAATAGTCCTCAAAGCCTCAATTACAAAGTACATTTTAAAAAAGAAGTTTGTGTGTATATATCTTTATATCAGGCTGAGGAAGCTACTTTTTGTAGTGAAAACGCTGGAATACGCCCGGAGCCGCGTTACCATCTGTATCTCCATTGCCTGAAGACACATTGACATTGATATTGACTAAAATATGACTCTATGTCTTACATGAACTTTTTTGCACTTATTATCAGCAACTCCAGCTGATTTTTTTCTTGACATTGTTATTTCCTTGCTTTGTAATCCTTGTTGCTTAGCTTCATTTGTACATTTATTTCTTTGTAATATAGTTACAGCCTTCGCTGTTTTGCTGCCTGCTATCCATTGCTTATTGTCTCATTCAATTTTGCCTACTACTGTTTTATTTGCATCATTACTATTTACAGTAGAGTGAGTTATTGGCATAACTTCCAGGTACCAGCTGGAGATCTCCTGCTATTACAACTGATCTCCAGCTGATAGAGATCAGTTCACCTGGAGAAAATGGCTGCTTTGGCAATTGGACTCTATTGTATTGAAGCCCCTCCCCAAACCCCGCCCTCCTCAGGCTCCACCCCAAAAACCTCCCACAGGTGGCAAAGAGGGACCTGGCAACCCTACTATGGCAATCTAAGGATTAACCTCCTACTCCCCAATATAATAATCTCCAGCAAACTGTATCTGGGCTCTGCTCCTAACAATAAATAAATAAATACATTCTCCTTGTAAACTAGATCTGGCTTACAACTATACTGTTTTGCATTGCTGTGTCAGGGTTTCCTCCTAAAATCTGTGCATGTGCAGTTTTTGCTATTAACTTGGGCTTATCCTAAATTAATTTTAAAAAATACAACATGGGGATTCTCTCAGATTTGCAGAACCATAACTCATAGCTGTAGCTCACCTCATTTTGCAGCTTTGCAAAATCTACACATGAGCAAATCTTTGGCTCTTAGATACAGGGTTCACTAGCCACCTCCTTACTTGTGTGTATTGATGATCCTGGATTAAAATCATCACACTGCATATGGTATGTGATAAATATGTTGAAGCACTTTCGAAGGCAATTGCTACAGCTAACTAAATCTGTCACAATATCGGAAGTACTTAATGTCTCTTATATTTATGTAGGAAATGTTAAAAGTATGCTACATATCTGTGGGGGGTGGGGATAGACATAGCTGTCCCTGGCTAAATCAAACAGTGGAACTAGAAAACATAATGCAAATTTTTTTTCTGATGATTGCACCAAATTGGAAGATTGACATGGTGTTTTTATCCCAGTGTATACAAAAATGAGACTGCTGTTTAAAATTATGGATTAAAAAAAACATTACTGCAAAAAAAATCAACGGGCAATAACTGTTAAGAAATGAAGACCTATTATTTTTGAAGAAGAAAATGAGGAGCCACTAGATGGAGCACTTGTGATTCTGAAATGAAATATCAGGCCATAAAGAGCTTAAAAGACATGGGGTGGGGGCTATTTTGCCTATCAGTCTCCGGATATATTAAAAAGAAGGACCCCATATGCCCTGAAGACTGTCCCTTTTCTTCTTTTCCTTGATATATTTCTCTAGTTCCTCTTGGGCGAGGTCATTCCTGCCATCCCGCATACTTGGGGAAGTTGCTACCTAGCTAAGGTCTTTTAGGCTTGCCACATTTTAGCATCTGTTAATATTAATTTGACTGTGTAATAGACATCTTGATGATTCATATGAAGCTGCTGACTGCATCATTATGATAAGACCCACCCCCCAACATTCAGTAAGCAACCTAGAGAAGACGTATGCACAAGGGTAGCCATGTTAGTTTATCGTGGCAAAATAAAAGTCCAGTGGCACCTCAAAGACTAATAACATATATTTCAAAGTGAGCTTTCCTGAGTAACAGACCACATCATCTGATAGACATGTGAAGGGAAATCATGCTGGGAAATCTTATGGGAAGTTTGGGGGGAGGGGAGACAAGGCTTGATGTGAATTACATCATGAGTCTTTCAAGTGTAAATCCCAATGTAAGGGGAAAAGGAGGAGCTAGGGTTGCCAGGTCCCTTCCTGCCATCAGCGGGAGGTTTTTGGGGCGGAGCCTGAGGAGGGTGGGGTTTGGGAGAGGGACTTCAGTGCCATAGAGTCCAATTGACAAAGCGGCCATTTTCTCCAGGTGAACTGATCTCTGTTGGCTGGAAATCAACTGTAATAGCAGGAGATCTCCAGCTAGTACCTGGAGGTTGGCAACCTTAGGAGGAGCCGATGTAGGAAATCTAGATGTGTGTCCTGTAAAAGTAGCCCCTATGCTTGGCACAACTGCCACAGCCTCATGTTATTCTTCTCCCTTCCCTGTAATTTTTGTCATACTTACGCAAACGCAAACTGAAATAATACATCATCGGAAAACACACTGTGATGACGTCACAACAGGTTTGGGAGCTGCCACCAAAATAGAGACTTTCAGTCTACATTTAATGGGCTACCTGATTGGCGTTATAGCCAGGCTACATAGAAAGCATTTCAAAACATATGAAAAGAGTGGGCAGGAATAAAACTGGACCTACTAAATAGTCCAGGCACTTCCCCTGCGGCCCTCCTCAGAATGACACATATCATTTAATTTACAATGGCAGTAATTAACCCTTGTCAATTACAGTGTAGTTAGTCAGTGACTGAGTGTCTAATTGACATTGATAATTAACTTTTCACACCATTAAGTAAGATGTGATTTAGTTTTTCTGCACACCACTGAATAAGTCATTTGACCCAAAGTGGACAGAGCAATCAGTTTATAACATGTTTATTTAATAACGGTAGTACAATAACTGAATGATATATAACTATTCATCTTTTTTTGAAAAAATGTTAATGTGTGGGACAGGTAATGAAAGTCTACTATGACTGTTGTCTGCAGGAGCAGATTGGGTTTTTTTCCAAATACGCCTGTTAGTATTCCTGATGTTGAAAATGAATCTCAAAGGTACACCACAGATTATCTTATTTGTGAGAAGCTACGAAGCTACTGAAGGATGGGTTCATCAGAAATGATGCTTCTTTGAGAACATTCTACGTTTTCTTCTTCAGTTGCTGCTGCTTCACTGTGGGAGGAAGAGGGACAAGGAGAAAGAAAGTACTTTGGATTGGATCTCACTGAAAATCACCTCTTCCTCCAACTGCAACCCCAAATGTCCTCCCACATGCTGCTCCGGGGGGGGGGGATCCACAGGAACAGTATCAGGTCTGCGGAGAGAGGGGAGAATCAGCCAAAACGGCCAGTCCCCTCCTTCAGTAAAAATCATCAGGATTCAGCCAAGAAGCTGAAGTTTTAATAGATAAGTAGAGCCCAGCTGAGTCAAACTAGCTGTCCATCTAGTTCAACATACTGTTTCACACAGTGGCCAACCAGTTGCCCTGAACAGGTAGCAAACAGGGCATAGAGGCCTTCTCCTGATGCTGCCTCCTAGCACTGGTATTCAGAGGTTTGCTGCCTCTGCAAATGGAGGTTTCCTTAACTCACCACAGCTAGTAGCCATTGATGGACTTCTCCATGAATCTGTTCCTTTTAAAGGCATCTGTGCTCATGGCCATCACTACCTCCACTGGCAGTGAATTCCACAGTTTAATTACTCACTGAGTAAAGAAATATTTCCTTTTGTCTATCCTAAACCTACTACCCATTAACTTCATTGGGTGCCCCTGACTTCTAGTATTATGGGAGAAGGGAGAAAAAGCTCTCTCTATCCACTTTTTTTATCCCATGCATACTTTATAAACCTTTATCATGTCCCCCACCATCTTTTTTCTAGACTGAAAAGTCCCAGCTGCTCCAGCCTTTCCTAATAGTGCTGCAGCCCCTTGATCATCTTGGTTGCCCTCTTCTGTATTGTTTCCAGCTCTGCAATATCCTTTGTGAGATATTGCAACCAAAATTGCCCACAGTACTCCAAAAGTGTACCTGGCACCGATAGTTTTTTGCAACTTGTACAGAGGGCAGTTTCAAAATCTGATCAGGGATCACATCTAGCTGTCAGCCGGAGACCCTGTTTTGTTGCTGCCCCCAAGCTGCAGTTTCATGTGCCCTTCTCAGGGAGATTTGCAACATCATTTCATAACAAAGCCCTATCCAGTGCCTTATTGGAGCCATCAGATGGAAGCAGCCATTAAAAAAAAGCACCCATTGTGTTAATAGTAATCAAAGTGAATGGAAGCCGTACCTGCATGGAAAATCCACATATTGGCCAAATCACACAATATGGCAACCAGTTGTATCAGCTGCATTGGGGGAACCCACACATTGCTGATATGCACAGCTGGTAAGCTCCTGCTCCACTTGAATGGAATAGCAATGTAACATCTGCAGGAGGCTAGAGTTAAGCCGATTAATATAATCATTCCCTTTCCTTGGGGTATTCTGGGAAGAGTAATACGGTATGATGAACTAGGGATTGTTCAAAAGAACTCTCGGGACCTCCCACCTAACTAACATTCCCATGATTCTTTGGAGAAATTGCTAGTAAACTGATATAAGTTAGCCAGTGACTAATATCTCCTTAGTGGATAGCAAGGGACATTAAGAATGTGCATCTGTATAGCAAAAGCTGTTCCAAATCAGAATGTAATCAGTGTAGTCAGGTAAATGTCTTCTACCTGTAAGGAAAATTGGAGAGATTAAGTTATTTGCAAGCCACAGCCTTTTTGCCACATAAGCAAACAAAATGGCTTGCTGCCAGTAATAGAATTGTGGCCAACCACCATAATACATGTCACTATATTATAAAGATTCTTTTAACCTCCCTTGGAAATCCTGTAAATGTTATGCCCCTGGTCCATCTAGCTGTGTTTCTCACAATGGCTAACCCAGTGGTACCCACCTGTACTAGTGGCCAGTGATACATTATGTGGCAGTCAGAGCTAGACTGTCCAGTAGGCATGCCTAGGCATGCCATACAAGTCAGTTGTTGTGGAAAGGGTCAGCACAAAGGAACTCTGATCCCCCTGACAAAGCTTGTACAGCAAAATGCAAAGAGATTTTATGAAACTATAAAGCTGTCACCTGGCATCTTTTTTTTCCCTTTTTTGGATTGCTGGCACATTGCTAGGTTAGCCCTATTTTTCTTTCACTTATGCCTAGGCAATCACTATTCTGTCCCAGAGCTGTAAGGGCACTAAGAAGAAGAAGAAGAGTTGGTTTTTATTTGCCGACTTTCTCCACCACTTAAGGGAGACTCAAACCGGCTTTCAATCACCTTCCCTTCCCCTCCCCACAACAGACACCCTGTGAAGTAGGTGAAGCTGTGACTTGCTCAAGGTCACCCAGCTGGCTTTGTGTGTAGGAGTGGGGAAACAAATCCAGTTCACCAGATTAGCCTCTGCCACTCATGGGGAGGAGTGGGGAATCAAACCCGGTTCTCCAGATCAGACTCCACCGCTCCAAACCACCACTCTTAACCACTACACCACGCTGGCTCCCAGCCTTCCTGTGGCATCACAGTATCACCCTCATTTGGCAGACTAAAGTGAGCCACCTGGGTGGCAGGCAGGGCCCAGGGCCCCTTAACAGACCCAGGGCAGGACCAGGAAGCATGGTACCGCCACACCAGGCTGATACTTGCAGGCAGTGAGTGGGGCCATCCCCTGTTCATAGAATCATAGAGTTGGAAGGGACCACCAGGGTAATCAACCGCCTGCACAATGCAGGAAATTCACAACTATCTCCCCCCCCACACACACACACACAGTGACCCCTACCCCATGCCCAGAAGCTGGCAAAGATGCCCTCCCTCTCATGATCTGCCTAAGGTCATAGAATCAGTATTGCTGACAGATGGCCATCTAGCCTCCACTTAAAAACCTCCAGGGAAGGAGAGCTTACCACCTCCCGAAGAAGCCTGTTCCACTGAGGAACTGCTCTAACTGTTAGAAAACTCTTCCTAATGTCTAGATGGAAACTCTCTTGATTTAATTTCAACCCGTTGATTCTGATCCGACCTTCTGGGGCAACAGAAAACAACTTGGCACCATCCTCTACATGACAGGACCAGACTCAACATTGTGAAGAAGTGTTTTCTTTTGTTCATTCTGAGAGTTATGTCTTGTTGGGAGCCAACATCCAATAAATGTTGTGTCTCTATGAGTTATATGTATCCTATCACTTAGCTCACACCACATCGGTATTAGAACAACAGGATGGGCATCAAATTATTCATTTCATATAAAATCCTGGCCTGCTTCATCGCAAATATTTCATCTCCATAAGGAACAATGAATGTAAATCTAGTTTGGATTGAGATCTGATTTTTAAATATATCAAATATTATGAGATTTTGGCTAGTTCCTTTGGGAGAAGCCAAACTTTGAGAACATTCATATGCTATAATCTCCTGGTTTAGAGACTGATTTAGTAGAATCAGCATATGGAAAAGGAACAAAAGTCAGTGCAACCCAGTCTCCTGACTCTTGGCAACCAATTCACCTTCTCCCATTATAGGTCTAAGGCTGCAATACTGAAGGGGGGGCTGAAGGTCTTCAGGAGCCAGCATGACCCCATGCTGGCATAGGGGCCATCTTATCATGGAATAAAGTGGCACCTACTCCTGCAAAGGGGCAAACACGCCAGTGCCCAGGATCCACGCCACTGGGCAGAGCTCCGCTTCTGGCACTGTGATGCCAGCAGCGAAATCCTGGAAGTGGGAGCCTGCACCACCATGGGGGGGGGGCATTCCTGGGGGGTGGAGCTGCCATTAGGCAACTTCCTAACCTCTTTGGACCCATGGACATCCCCTTGAGCTGTAGCATGGCTACGCCACCTCGCTCCTTTCAATGGGGGCAGTTTCCCTTTTTTCCAATTTAAATGTCTTTTGCTTTATTTTCAGCAGCTGGGAAGCCTCTGTGGAGGCGGCGTGGCTGGTTGCTTCCAGCCTCTGCCTAATGGCGCCTTCAGGAATGGGTTGTACAACTCCCATTGAACTCTATGGTATAGGTAAATGGTATGCAATTGAGGACACAGTTCAGAGTGGGACTCCTACCTGTGGCATCTTCTGTGTACTGGCTAGAGTGTCAGAATAGGTTTAGAGCAGTGGTTCCCAACCTTTTTTTGACCAGGGACCACTAGGACTTTTTTGTTTGGTGCAGGGACCCCAAGGTTCAAAATAAAAATTCTGAGAATTTGAAAATAAACTTTAATCATAACTGTTAGTTAAACATTAAACTTAGAATAATATTTGAATATATATTTTTATAATAGAGAACTTTTAATTGAAAATATTAATTTATTATGGGTTTATAACTTTGTTTCGCAGACCTTAATTTAGTTCTCACAGACCCCTGGGGGTCCACGGACCCCTGGTTGGGAACCAGTGGTTTAGAGAGACCCAGGTTTAAATCTCACCTTCTTTAGAATCCATTAGGTAACCCAGTATCAGTTATTTTCCCTCAACCTGACCTGTTCCACGTGGTTGTTCTGAGGATAAAATGGAAGCAGAAAGAACCATGAGTGCTGCTCAGAGCTTCTTGGAGGAAGAATAGGATTTTAATATTACATGAATAAATATTCCTGGTTTAAATCCCATCTTCCAATAGAGTTGCCAACTCTGGATTGGGAAATTCCTGAAGATTCGGGGGCAGAGTCTGAGGAAGGCAGAATTTAGGATGGAGCTCAGCAGAGATGTATTTCCATTAAGCCCACCCAGGGAAACAGATCTCTGTAGCATGGAGATCAGTTGTAATTCCGGGAGAACTCCAGGCCCCATCTGGAGGTTGGTAACCCTATCTTCCAAAGCTGCTGCTTGCCCCATGAAAGGGAACGATGTGCCTCTGTATGCTAAACGCATAAAGATGCATTGCATCACTTCCGTAGTTGCTGCAAAATACCTGGCTTCTTCTCTAGTCATAATGACAGGCATTTTTTCCTTTAGTTGTAGTTTATATTCCACTCGAAGGGCTTACTTTATAACACCTCTTATTGCCAAGTTTCCTGCCGCATGATTTTCACCTTTTATTTCTGTTGGCTGGTAGCAATAAGGGAGTTACACTCTCTGTAGTTAAATTTATTCTTTCTGCTCTTAAATACCCGGGGATTGAACATTTTAAATTAATTAATTAATTTGTTAATTTTAATAGTTAATAATTTAGGACTTGTTTTTTGATTCACCCAAGTGCTTTGGCACATAGACGCTCAAATTTCTGAACAGAAGCAGGACAGGCATTTTAAAGAATATATAATTAGGGTTTGTGTGTATGTATATAACCCTAATTATTTTATATATATATAAACTGGTTTTACAAAGCAGTGAATACTGTACTTTCCTGCCTCATATTCAGGCTGATTTTTTCCTTCATCCCCGAAAAGGATCTCTTTAAGATATAGAAATAGCATCTGAGATGACCTGCCAGTTTTCTGAACTGCTGTAATGGTTATATTCTAAAGAAACTCTTGACAATGATGAATAACCTCTGAAACTTCAGAATCGCAGGCTTTGTTTATTTTGCCATCTTGTTGCATTTATGTCAAGTTTTTCACTTGGGGCTACACTTATTCTTTGAAAGCTGAACTGATTCTCTGTCATTCAGAATTCTCTCTCCCTCCTCCCCCTCTTCCCCCAGCCCACCCCCACCTTCCTTGTCTGAGGCATTACATGGTAAAATGATGGCTTAAGATGTTGCAATTTCCAATTTGGACTCGAACATTGATTACCCATGGCTTTGAAAAAGCATGGTCCAGGCCCCATTTTCTTCAGGGCTTTTCTCCAAATAGTTTCCAAGGGTAGAGGGGCTGTTCAGCTCAGTATGTGTGTGTATTGGAAATTTCTCTTCTGCATTGCTAGGCTGAAACTGTTTCTTTTTCGATTGTTATTACCCTCTAACCATAGAAAACGTATTGTTCTTTGTTTAGCAATGATGGCTCGCATTTGTTCAAAATGTTCTCTACCCCCCCACCCCTGGGCATGGCATTGTTGGTTTTGTGCACTGTGCCCACAAGACTTCAAAGTTACCCATAGTCCTACAGCTTACTCTACACTACTGTGTCAGTCACAGGAAAGGTTCAATCAACTCAGCTGTTCCATTCTGACTTCAGTCTGTGTTTAGTTTGAGCAAAGGCTCTCAAGTGTGGTTTTTATGCCAGGGTCAGCCCTGGAATATTATATAATCAGAATTTAAAAGAGGATATATCTGATCATGCACAGAATACGCTCACTTGGATCCCAGAGTAAATCTCAGCTAACTAAAAGCATTTCCATCAGTGGAATGGCACTTCCTTACATCTTCCCTCCTGCTATAGCCCAGAGTGATCCCCAAAATACTTCTCCTGGGAGACCCCATAAGAAGAGAATTCAAGATCTGTTGCAGGAAAGTGTGTGTGTAAAGTGCTGTCAAGTCACAGCTGAATTATGGCGACCCCCGCAAGGGGCTTTCAAGGCAAGTGATTAAGCAGAGGTGGCTTGCCATTGTCTTCTTCTGCTGAGTCTTCCTTGGTGGTTTCCCTTCCAAGTACCGGTCCTGCTTAGCTTCCGAGATCTGATGAGATCGGGTTATACTATGCTGCCTTCCCTCCTGCAGGAAAGGGTAATCAACAAAAATTGCCCACTCTCCCTTTAGTGACAATTTACCTTTGTTTGTTTTAAACTGCCACTTACTTTTGATTTTCCTGGCAGGGGGATGCATGTGAGGACAATCATGCTGGCAGCAGGTTAGCAGCAGATGAGTTCCATCTGGGCTAACTTTGTTTTCCTCTCCCTGCAGATAACTGTACAGTTTGGATGTGTCCAGAGATGTGGCCAGCATTTGGGTGCAAGTCAAAGTCCTAGCCCCGGCACTCAGCTGGCACATTGGATAAGCCATCTATTGAATCTCAGCAAACTCAAGACATAGTTGTTTTATCTGTTTGTTTGGCATATTTATATTATATTTTTTCTTATGTTGTTATAAGCCACTATGAGCCTTCCGCAAGGAAAGCAGGATATAAATATTCTAAATAAAGTACAGTAAAAACTTTGTTAATCAGCATCCACAAGGAATTCAGGTTGTCTGTCAACCAAATACACCAGTTAACAAAGCTTTTAGCCATCATACAGGCCAGTGACTTAGGCAGCCTGCTGTTAAGTCATTGGACTGGCCAGCATGCTAGTTAATTGAGCTGTCCGGTTAAGGAGGTGCTGCTTATCAAAGCTTTTACTGTCGATAATTGTTAGAAGAAAAGGCCCTTTAATATTGCTCCTTCCATTTCCTCCTGTATGGCAACCTTCTGTATTTAGCATCAAGCTAAAAATAATCTCTCAGCCCCCACCCCCCCAAATTAAAACTGGTTCACACCGGGAACAGACTGGGAAGTAAAGATGTCCCCCCCCCCCGGAGCGAGCCAAGTGGCTCCTGTAGCACTACAAGCCAGCACTGCAGGGGCTTCTGAACTCAGTCCTGGCTTTCTGTATCACCAGTGTAGCAGCAGTGCAAGATCCCTATCATTGGTCTCTCTGGTCAGTTCCGGAAAGGCAATCGAGTTAGTCTATTGTAGCAAAAGAAAATGGAAATCTAGTGGTACTGTAAAGACTGACAGCATGGTTTTCATGAGTTGGAGCTCACTTCCTCAGACAGCCCTGGCCAGGTCTGAGCTCAGGGGCTTCTGTCAGTGTTGACGTGGTTTCTGGGGCTTGGTTCTGCCTGCTTTTGGCTGCCAGAAGCCATCCAGGGCAATTGCCCACTGGGAACTTTCCCTGGAAGGTAAATGGCCAGTCCTCCCCTGCTCTGCACTGATTAATCAACCGGCTTTCATTGATTGATTTGCTAAGTAAAAATTGCCACATTGGGTTGGATCCAGTGCAGAGTTTCCACCGGCACAAGGTCTTTTGCATGCAGAAAATGACTTTTTTTAATCCTCCTTTCAGCAGCAGCCTGAAACGCCCCCCCTCCCCAAATCCTGCTCTTTGGGGAGAGGGGACTGCAAGAACAGGATTTGGGAAGGAGCCTTTTGGACTACCATGGGATGGGGGCAAGCAGGAAAGTTGCATTCTGCAGGCAAAGTTCCTTGCACCTGTGAAAATGCTGTGCTGGATCCAGCCCCTAAATTGCAAAGCTTCTGAGGGACAGTAGTAAATTATATCCAGATTGTTCGTGCATCTGTACAGCACTGAAGAATAAAGGATGGTTTCCCGCAAGGCATTTTAGACTGCTCTGTTTTACATGATTTTATGGCTCAACTTGCTTTTAGAGGTTGTTTTTATTGGTATGTTTTTATTGTTTTGGATGGTTTTGTTACATTTTTATAGTTATGATTTATATTATTGTCTTTGTTGTATTCTTTTTTCTGCTTGCTTTATTGTCGTCAGCTCCCTTGAATAGTTCTGGAGAGGCAGTATACACATTTTATCAGTAAATAAATAATGTATTTATGCCCAGTTTGGATAATTTAATGCATGTGTGATATCAGCCATTGTCTAGAATCATTTTTGTCCTAAAACAAATCAAATTGACTGAAAAATATACCCAGCCTTCAGCATATTACAAAAAATAAATAAATGCTTGCCTATGTTTTTTCCTAAGGCTTTGGTTAAGGTTTCACTCAGTTACGCACACACTTGTTAGTTAAAAAATTAAGAACATGTTACCTCATTCCAGCTAGAAAAACACTGCAGTGAAATGGGCTGAAGATGCAGATCAAGTACCTGGATGTGGCATGCTGAGATGCAAGAAAGTTGGTCTTTGAATTGCAGTTGGCTGTGAGGCAACAACTTTCACTCATCCACCCAGAACAAACAAAGATGCGCTGTGTGTGTAAATCTGGAGCCAAATTGCATGGCCTTGACAGTAAACCCAGAGGGCGAATGGCATAGCAACTTAAAATTAAACAAAACTGGATTTGAGACTCCAACCAAAGGACTAATAGCCTCTTCTGATACAATGGTGGTAATTAATACCTTGGTGGTTTATGACGAGGACCTCTTCTCTTGCTCTGCATGCTTACAGGGTGTGACTAGTGACCCTGAGCGCTTTGTGGAGCGGTTTGATTTTTGGTGTCTGAGGAACGGATGATTCAGAAACTCTAAGGAGTTTCCAAGACAAAGGCAATTTGGCCTCTCACCTTGATGAAGGCAGAATCCCCTGGTGGGTGAGTGTCAGATGGAATTCATGTTTGAGGTCTCATAGTCTCAGAGAGATCAAGCACAGGTACTGGCATACGATCAGTACAATATGTGGCAACTGGGAAGGGCTGTGATTTTTTGCAACAGTGAGCCTGTTATTGCAGTCAAGAGATTCTTGACTGGGTTTGATCCAGTTAACTAAAGGCAGCCAATAACATATTTCCATGCCTTTATGTATTTGCTTAATTATTTTAAGTATTAGCTCACAATATTTTAAATATTTGAGGCTGCAAACTTTACAAGTGATACAGTCAGGAGAAGGGAACAGGCAACAAACAAACTCGACCTGATCCTGTGCAAATTCTACGAGGTTATATAAAGGTTATATATAAAATTACTGGGTATTCCCCAGAATGACAACCCCCTCCATCTGTACATATTTGGGGCACTTTAGTTCTCACTATCCATCTCTACCATTACAGTGTCAGTCATGGGACCCATCGTCACTTACTAAACAGAGTTACACCCTTATAAATTAACCAGATGGGCTTAGAAGGGTGTAACTCACTGTTAGTATTAGCCTCCCATACCAACACTAGCTATATTTTGAGCCTGCAGTGATGAATCTATAACTCTGGAGATCAGGAGTCATAAGCAGGGAAGGGAATCTGGAAATAAGGTTGCCAGGTGTATAACATCAAGCCTGAGCTTTTGTTTTCCTTCCTGCCTGCAGGTATAAAGCCTGGGTGGGGGCAGAGGCACAAGGGCAAGAGCCAAAGGTCTTGGCCCTTGGCTTGTAGCCCATGGCACCTGAACAAACCTCCCCACTGGATCCAGAATCTGATTAGGATGTGGTTTGGTGTCATTTTTGTTTGTTTGAATAGCACTTTATTTGTTAAAATTGTTTATTTATAGCGATCGGACTTAGTTGTGTTTGTAAGTCCCACAGGGAAGAAAAGCAGGGTAATGAATTTCCTAAAGAAGTAAATATACAAGCTGGTTAAAATGCCCCACGTGAGTTAGCTGCTTTATGTGGCACTGTGTCCAGTGCCCATCAGTCATGGTGAGATGCATTAAAGCAATGGCTCTCAGCCTATGGCTCTCAATGTTTAGGGTGCTGTAACCATAATGACTGCCTCCTCCTTATAAATGGAAGGAGAAAATAAGGAAAAGAAGAGCAGAAATATATCTTATTTTCAGCATTTGTTCATTTCACTGATTCATATAAATATAGTATTCCCTTTGCTAAATAAAGCTGAATAAATCTTATGATCAGATACATGAAAAGCAGGTGGAGGTATTACTGTGATGGCCGACACTCTTCTTGATGAGCTGTGAAATGCAAGGCACTGTCACAACTAGAGCACATCTCAGGTCATGCGTAAGGGCTAAACTAGATAAGCCAGTGTCCTCAAGTTCACCCCAGGGATGAATCCTCAGGAACTCTGGGGGAACTCCTTTTAACAGCATTTCAGGGACCTGATTCTGGTTGGGACCATTGTGGTCTGGAAAGAGAGGCTCCCGTATCCCCCCCCCCCACAACTGCATATGCTGTTTTTCCAGCATAAACTGGCATGGGGGCATTATTTGCCAATACCCTTGGAGGCATTTTGGGTCAAAAAAAATGGTGCAGGGAAGACAGAAGCCCCTCCTTCTCTGCACCACAGTGGTCTTGATCAGAATTGGGCCCCACCAGGAGTCCCCTGGTGGGAACTCATTCTACGAGGTGAACTTGGGAACACCATCTCATTTAGTTGAGCCCTAAGATTGATTGTACCCCTTGCCTTAAGTTTTAGAGATAACCATTTTAGAAAACGTAACCTCACAGGAATCCATTATAGTAAATGGGATGAGGACTGTGAGGGAACTGAGTATTCACCATCAGCTTTCAAATCAAATGATTCCTAGATCAAAGTCATGGAAGTCTGCTTTCAGTGTGGTATCTTTTTGCAAAACAAGAACCTCTACTTTTTTAAGGATATGGCTTCTTCCTGAAAAGGGTCTCAGAGTCCAGGCATGCACCTCGGTGCTCTAGATGAGAGACATATCCATGTGTCATGGAAAGTAAGTGCTGAAGATATAATCAACAAATGATATTTCTCTTTGGTCACCTCAAGTAGTATTATTAGTACTCAGAAAATGGAGACATCATCACCATGAGCTCTATATTGGTAAAGCTGGAGATTGCACCAGAAGCTGGCAACCTTGTTTTGAGCTAGCAGAAAATGCACTATATTTCCTTGTAGTGAATGTTTCACCTGACTGGTCCCTGCAG
The DNA here is from genome assembly GCF_029931775.1 of Euleptes europaea. NCBI lineage: Eukaryota > Metazoa > Chordata > Lepidosauria > Squamata > Sphaerodactylidae > Euleptes > Euleptes europaea. The sequence continues at coordinate 26,896,206 of NC_079316.1, read as the reverse complement.
AAGAACCTGTGAGATAGGCCACCATGGTCTTTTATGCATGGCTATTTCACTCGCTGTCACCTCTCCGACAACTTTGGGTCTTTGTGTTGATTATGCATGCCATTTCCAACCATCAGAGGTTGCCTCGCTCTGCCCCTGAGTTTCTCCGTATTTTGCCTGCGTTTTCAAATTTGAGATAAAACAGGTCTCTGAAAACGTGGGCAAAATGCAGGGAAATGCAGGGGGAGAGCGAGGCAACCTCTGGCAGTCAGAAATGGCATGCATAATCAACACAAAGACCCAAAGTCATTGGAGGGGTGATGGCCAGTGAAACAGCCATGCATAAAAGACCCATGAGGGAAAAAAAATACATGGCTCAATATCTTCACATGAAATTCTTGGTGTTCAGCCGTTCTTCCCTTTTCTACATAGTGATTTCTTCTCTCAGTTACAAACAGATGGTTTAAGAATTTCCTCCCACAATAACAGCCCACCTAATAAGGGCATAAATCCCGAGGTTAAGCTCGGCAATAAACTTGGGTGCCAACTCTTTCCTCATTTCCACTCAGGCAATGATCTTTCACCTGCTCACCCTTCAACACAATGAGTTGGATCCCATAGAGGATTTCTGTTGATGGGAGGGAGAGGGAGATTTTAGCCAATTCCCCCTTCCCATAGCCGACCTCTAAGTCCCCCCTTCATGCTATTCTGAGGAGGGAGGTCCCCTCACTCCTAGGAGCAGCATTTTGAGAGGAAGCTTAAGCTGCAGCAGGAGAGAGAGAGATGAGGAAGTCACACTCTGTTAACCTAAATCCTTCCATCAGCAGATATTTTCACCAGGATCCAAGCAATTCTGTGCCATGGTATGCTACCAATGCCCTTTTCAGAACAATCTCTACCAGGGCTAGGCTTTGTATGTATGCCAGACATTGGCATGCCAGACCATCTTGTGAATCCAAGTGGCTGAGGTGAGCCCCGAGGCACTGGCAGAACTGTTGGGGCTCACCTTGCTCCTAGTGGCGGAGGTGAGTACAATCGTCATCTCTTCCCCACCTCCCCAGCACACTAGCCTCTTCACATGTAGACACTGCAGGGCAAAATGGGTTTCCTACCCATTCTACAGAAAAGAACAATGGTTACAACACTGGGAAGAGGGGAAGCAGTCTCCTGGGACACCGTACTGTTTACTTGAAAGTCACCCTTATTCAGCAAAAGAATTTCCAAGGGACACTCCAGCATGGTGCTGCTGAATTAGAAATGATCAGGAACTTCAATATTATCTATAAAGGGCACAGTTGTGCTACTGGTTTCCTTCCACACTGCAAAACGATGTAACCACCAGTTGCAGCTGTTAAGGATGGACATACACCTTTCAGTCCACAAGCCCTTGTGCCATAATAAACCTGTTAGACTTCAAAGTGTTACAAGACTCTTTCTTGTTGCCTTCAAAGGCAAATAGGGCTTAGAACAGTGGCTCTTGTATGTGTGTGTAAAGTGCCGCCAAATTGCAGCTGACTTACAGCGACGCCATAGAGTTTTCAAGGCGAGGGATTAAGCAGAGGCGGTTTGCCATTGCCTTCCTCTGCAAAGTCATCCTTGGTGGTCTTCCATCCAATACCAAGTCTGTTTAACTTCTGAGATCTGATGAGATTGGGCTATACTATACCATTCCACATCCCTCAGTGGCTCTTGGTGGTGAAGAGTGCTGTTAAGCCACAGCTGACTTATGGCAACCCGACAAAGTTTCAAGGCAAGAGGCATTCAGAGGTGGTTTGCCATTGCCTGCCACTGTGTAGTGACCCTAGATTTCCTCGGTGGTCTCCCATCCAAATACCAGAGCTGACTCTGTTTAGCTTCTGAGGTCAAACAAGATCGGGCTAGCCTGGGCCATCCAGGTAGGGCCAGTGGTTCCTACAGCGCATTCCTGAGGGGGGCGTGCAAACTGCGGCAGCCAGGATGGCGCAGCTGAGAAGCCTCATCAGAGGCTTCCCAGCCACCACGAAGGGGGAAAAAGCCTTTTTTCCGAAATAAAAAAAGGAAAAAAGCCTTTTCTCCCCCATAGGGGAAAGTGGGCTTGCACCACCTCAAAAGGTGGCACAGGACTGCCGCCATCCTGGGTGGTGTTTCTGAGGTGAAAGCTGTTTGGAAGCTGCCTAACAGCAGCTCCATGCCCCAGAACACCCCAGGAACACCTTCCAGAACGTCAGCGTGGGGACTTCTGCTGGGAGAACACCAGAGGGGCCTCCGTGATCCCGGGGGGCTAGTGTAAGTGCCCCAATGCTGGCGTCCATGCCAGTTTGCATGGCACAAGTAGCACAGATGCCAGCATAGGGGTCACACTGGCTCCTAAGAGCATTTGTCCCCCCCTTCAGGAATGCACTGTTACTTTCAAGTACAGATGCTGTTTCAGCTCAGGTATGATGTTAGAAATAGGAAATGAATCTTTTGAATGTATGTGTGTAAAGTGCCTTCACGTCGCAGCCGACTTAAGGCGACCCCTTTTGGGGTTTTCATGGCAAGAGACTAACAGAGATGGTTTGCCAGTGCCTTCCTCTGCACAGCAACCCTGGTATTCCTTGGTGGTTTCCCATCCAAATACTAACCAGGGCTGACCCTGCTTAGCTTCTGAGATCTGGCGAGATCAGGTTAGCCCGGACCATCCAGGTCAGGGCAATCTTTTGAATATCCGTCTAAAATTGAGAAAAATAAGAAAGCATAAATATGTACATAGTAAGTCAATACAGTTTAAGTGGTATGATCTACATCTAATGGTAGGAGTTCGGAGGTCATCTCAACATACTCTCTTGGAAGAAAATCTGCTTAGTTTCTGTTGATTTAGTTCCAGGTAAGAATGGTTAGAAGAACCACTACTTCAATACAGAAAGTATTTTAAATACAATAGTCTTGTTGTCCAGTTTATCATGCTTCTCATTCCGTGTATTTTATCTCATCTACGCAAATAGGTTTTCTTCCATTATAAATTCTAGATGCCAGTTTTTTGGTACCAGCCATTTTTGTTTCCCATTTTGTTTTTAAAATAAAAAATGAAGGAAATTCTGATAAGGTCAGGTAAATTGCCCAAGTCTATGTCTAATTAATAGTAATATTTATATTTTAAAGAATCAATAGTGGTGCTTGACCTCAGTGTACAATTTAAGCTATTACTACATCACTAAATATGAAATGAACGGTAATACATTTGAGAGGCAAACCACTTATATCGAACCCAGTTAATACAGATGAGGATCTTTTATTATACCAAATGAAAGCGGTGTGGTTCAATTTAAATACTACAAATAATGAAGGGTACGTTGAAAGATTTTTCCGTAGTTAATTTACTGAAGAGCACTGAGGAGGCTAACCGGGGCCTTCAAGATGCATTATCCCTTCCCAAGGAAGAAAAACGAACGTTTCCAAGAGAGAGACTGTGCAATTTGAACTTATGATGAAAATAGATCACTAATGTATTCCAAATATAGCACATATAGCATATACAGGGCACTATGAATTGGGGTGGGAGAATAAAAGCAGCCTACAAAGCACAATAAAAGGAATTTTATTTCAGCTGCAGGACGCCAGCCGGTATCTGTATTGCAAGCACAGGGATCTTAACATGGAGCATGCTAAACATTCAAAGGCTACTGTTTGCTCAAGGGTATGAGATGACCTTTTGACTCATGGATTCCCCCTTACCCTCACATATGCTAACATACAATTGGAGCTGTTCTATTGATTGGACTGGGGTTACTTCTGAGTAACTCTTCTTGTGAGAGAAGAATGAAGCTAAATAGTGCAATTCATTTCAATGGGCTTGTTTGTGTGTGTGTGTGTGTGCTGTCAAGGAACAGCTGATTTATAGTAACCCCATAGGGTTTTCAAGGCAAGAGACATTCAGAGGTGGTTTGCCATTTCCTGCCTCTGCATGGGCTGAGAAAGTTCTGAAAGCACTGTGACCGGCCCGAGCAGGCTTCATGTGGAAGAGTGGGGAATGAACCTGGTTCTCCAGATGAGAGTCCACCGCTCTTAACCCCTACACCATGCTGAGCTTAGACTGGAATAACTGCATAGGATTGCACTGTAATTTTTTGAAAATCCAGAATTTCTCCACTACCGTCTTTCAGCTGGTAAATGAGTTGCAGTTGGATGTATGAGGATACTCCAACTATCCCAACCTTCATACATTCACCAGAAATTCCTGTCTTCTTATTTATTTCTGTCCCATAACTCTAAAAACCTTTTGCAATGCAGCTAATGAAATACTCCAGTTAGTTTCAAAAAATTATAAAAGGATTGATAGAATTCCAACAAAATTCTCAGCAGTAAGACAATCCATAAAATTGTCAGTAAAAGAAATCCAGAGGGCATGCCATAGAGTGGGGGTAAAACATTATCTAAAAGCCTGGGTAAAGAGAAAATTTCTCACCTGGCACCAAAAAGCCAAGAAGATAGGCGCCATGCAAATAGGGTTACCAACCTCCAGGTACTAGCTGGAGATCTCCTGCTATTACAACTGATCTCCAGATGATAAAGATCAGTTCACTTGGAGAAAATGGCTCCTTTGGCAATTGGACTCTATGGCATTGAAGTCCCTCCCCTCCCCAAACCCCACCCTCCTCAGGCTCCACCCCCAAAACATCCCACCGGTGGCGAAGAGGGACCTGGCAACCCTACTCACGAACTTCAAGGGGAAGGGCATTTCATATCCAAGGAGCCACTGCTGAGAAAGTTTGTGATTAATATTTTAGTTGGTGAGCAGGAAAGGACAGGAGAACATGGTCCTTCAGGTACCCTGGCCCTCAGCACTTTGGGGCTTTAAAGATAAGCACCGGCACTAGTGAAAGACAGGAAGCCAGTACAGATCTTACAGCACAGGAGTGATATGACCCTGTATCTGATCCCAACAGCAATCTGGCTGACTCATGTTGGACAAACAGACGTTTCTGCACAGTCTTCAAAGGCACAAACACAGCTCCAGGTATTGTCTTCAGCTTAGTGTATCTTTTCATCTTTCTAAAAAGGATTTTGTGGGATTAATTCCTGATCATTAATCTTTTTCTGGTTTCCAATTTGGATTTGTACATGAGATGCTTTCTATACTGGTTCCATTGTCTTCAGAGTCAGCCTTACAAGAATGGTTAAGCTAGCGATGATGGTTCCTAAGAAGGGTCTGCGAAGACAGGAGGAAAATCCATGCCAGACGTTAGTTTCATGTTCTCAAGAATGTTCCCTGTATTGTTGGTTTGGTGGCAGTGGTGTAAATTATCCTATATAAGTAGAAGATGACTTATGGACCACTCTGAGCATCTAACACTCTGCCACGCCTTAAGGAATTTGTACTTTTTTTTAGTTTAAACCTATTGCATTATTAATTGGTTCATTTTTATTATTTTTTAGTTATGTATGTTATTTATTGTCCACCTTTCTCAGTGAGACACAGTGTAAGTCAATGAGATCATTAAGGTCTCATGCTGTCTGATTGCATTGTTTTTTATCCTGTAATCTACCTTGAATCTCAGCAAGCATATAACTAAAATAAAATAATGTAAAACGAACAAACAAATGTGCTGATGCCAGAAGCCTGGGTAATTCCTTCTTTTCAGAGTGCACATGAATACTGGATTATAACTGATTTTTCCTCCCCTTACAAAGGACTTCTGCAGCACACATGCCTTGGGTGTCCCATTTTGCAATGGAGCTCTACATACTGAACACATGAACACATGAAGCTGCCTTATACTGAATCAGACCCCTGGTCCCTCAAAGTCAGTATTGTCTGCTCAGACTGGCAGTGGCTCTCCAGGGTCTCAGACAGACGTCTTTCACATAACCAACTTGCCTTGTCCCTTTAACTGGAGATGCCAGGGATTGAACCTGGGATTTTTTACATGCCAAGCAGATGCTCTACCATTGAGCCACAGTCCCCCCCCCCCATACTGCCTTATGTTGAGGAAAGTTTTGGTTGCTGGAGGGGCTGTGCGTGAGCAGAGTAAACTGGGCAGCCCTTAGAATAAACAGCTAGTAGACGGAGCCATGCCAGGAGCCCAGCTGGAAACGAAGGGAAAGGAGGGAAAATATACACTACAGAAGAGGGACTAGAAGATAAAAGTGCCGGTGAGCAAAATGGGCAGTGGATGTCAGTTGGAAGATGAGGGTTCTGTAGTGTGTTACCCTCTTTCAGATAACTCCTCTGCTTTCTACCTGTGGAAAATTTCTTTCTCTCCAGCATCCCTCCAGAGTTGGTTTTCCATATACTGCCATAAGGAATGGTGTATGTCCTTGGGACAGAGTGCTTGAATTGTGACAGTGATGATCAAAGGGTCCAAAACAATCATTAATTCAGTGGGCACCATGGGCTAGATCCAACCACTAACTATTCTTCTGGTGAAAACAGAAAGGACCACCAAAGGATCACCTTTTGGTCACCAAAGAAGGCTTCTCTGATCACCAGCCTTTGCTCCAGCTGGTGTCTTCCAGGAGGAAGGCCTTCCACGTCCCAGACAAACACTAAAGACTATCTCCCCTTCATTGTTTTTACATACATTGTAGTAGTTTTACAGATGATGATCATGCGGTAAACAGTCATCTCTTTTTGAGAACTCCATTGCTAACTCAAGCTCCCATGGTTCTAATAACTATAACATGTTACATTATTAGATGTTTACCTAAGACCAGATCAATGTGTTATTTGTCCAAGTTGTCTTTTCAAAACCCCAATATCTACTTCCACTCTACAAAGTCACTTTACTTCTGTGTAGTGTGTAAAACGGCGGGTTATTGAGTATTAAGTCTTTTCATCACCACCACTATCATTGTGGGATATTTCCAACAACTCATTTCTATGGGCTGTTACAGAACGAGGGGTTGGTGGAGGGAAAATAGGGACATTCCACCATTAAATAGGTGGATTTGAGAATGTGGTTAATACCAGGGGTGGGGGAGATAAATAGAAACTAGAAATAGAAAAGTATCCATTTGTTAATAAACCTGGGTTACTTCTGTGTGGTGTATGAAAGGACTCAATGAAGACATTTGGGAGTTTTTATAAATATTACCTTGAGTAGTAAAAACAGGCATCCACATAAGACATTATTTATCATTCAAGCTTGCCTTTAGTCATAGTTAGCTTGACCATAATAATAACTTTTGTGGTAAGCATAAGCATTGTAATGAGATCTTGTTCCTAATAAGAAGCCAAAGAACCCATTGTTGAGAAATGATCTAAAGAACAATTGACAAACAAAGTAATTTCATCTCCTCCTCTAATGCACTCAGCGTTTGCCATCAATAACATACTCCTAATTAACTGTAAGTTTAAAAGTTTTTTTTTCTCTTACCACATGGGTAAGCAATCTCTTGGAGTAATATAAGGGTTGTCAATTATTCTTTTATGTTCAAAACCCCCTATATTGTACTGTAGGTCAATGAGAAGCCACAAAAGGTGAAGATTGTTCAATACTCATGGCCTAAGGTCTGCAGAAATTTCCATAATATAAAAATGGATTCTACCGGGACAAGAATGCTAAACTGCAATACTACTCCAGGCTATCAGTATTATGTTGCCTTGTGTGCCATAAACATTTCTAATGAAATTTTTTTCAAGAGGGGTGTTTTGAAAAGGAAAACAAACACTACTGTTGTTGTCACAAAAGCGTTATCACTGCAACAGAACTCCTGCCATGAAATTACCCACATATATCTTATCATGTATTTTCATGATGGGAAGAAGGAGCAGTTTTTGGTATTTACATGTAATGTATTTTTTAAATGAAATACAAGTGAAGGAAAGGTTTATCCTACCAGCTTGCCATGTTAGGATGGGGGGTTCTCAGCAAGCTGCAAAGGCCTGATATTGGATATATTGCAAAAAAGTAGTGAACTTTAGCATTAGTTGTGACTATTTTTATACCTCATAATACTAGAAGATGCAGGCATTGGGGAGGGGGGAGGTCATGCTAGATATGGACCAGGAAGTTCAGGAGCCTTCTGCCTTCATAAATTATATATACTACCCATTGCCTAATCCATGAAGATGGTTCCTTTCAGTATTTTTCATTTTAGCTTCTGGTAGGTAATGGTAGTCCCCTGTGCAAGCACCGAGTCATTATTGACCCATGGGGTGACATCATATCCCAATGTTTACTAGGCAGACTATGTTTATGGGGTGGTTTGCCATCGCCTTCCACAGTCATCTACACTTTGCCCCCAGCAAGCTGGGTACTCATTTTACTGACCTCGGAAGGATGGAAGGCTGAGTCAACCTTGAGCTGGCTACCTGAAACCGAATTCTGTGGGGATCGAACTCAGGTTGTGAGCAGAGCTTGGACTGCAGTACTGCAGCTTACCACTCTGCCCCACAGGGCTCTCTGGTAGCTTCTGGTATTAGAGAATAAATTCTTCTTTATTTCCATGGTGGGTTTCCCCCCCCCCTGTTTTCATCGTCATTTGTTCATTCACCATTATGCATCATGGCTTTTGCCAAATCTTTGCTTCTCTCTGTGATCACGAGTAGAATTGGTTTATATTTATCAACAGCAAACCAGTAGGAGCACCTCTGCGGCCCCGCCAGCCAACTAAACGTGAACACAGATGCACGAGAATATAGTGCCATTTGTGTCAGTGTAGAAGTAGCCCTCTGGTCTTTCCAGGGAGACTTATAAAAACAATGTGAAGCAGGAAGGGAAGGGAAGAAAGCTCCATGGCATGGACCGAAACAAGCCTGCCATAGAATAGAAACTCTGTTTCTGTTTGGAGAGGGAGAGAACTCCACCAGTAGAAAAGGATACATTTGATGGGGCTGCAGGGAATAGGGCAACTCTCTTGAAGGCAACCCAAAGTTGCATGGCAACAGGACAACAGTTGGCAGTTTTTTTGTAAAATTCCTTCCATTATAGCCACCATTCTGCAGATAGACCTCCTTATATGAACTTACTGGCTCTACCCAGTGGTGGACTTCTCCTTAAAGGCAAAAATAAAGTATTTACAACTGATGAGGAGGTCAATCCTCAGTGCACTTCATTTGCCGGTAGAGGCATGACCCAGGTGTCTCTTTCCTAGGGATCAGACTTCACTTTCTGAGACTCCTTAAATCCTATGTTTTGTATAGTGTTCTTTTGGGGATAATGGGAAGTTGTCAGGACTTGCAGGAAGTATCCTTGGATATCAAAGCTGGGAAAGAAATCTACATGGAGATTATGTAAGTCTTCTACCAGCAGTGGATGAGATGAGACAGTGTTGTGGCTTTGGGTAAGGCAACTTATATGGTCTACTATATACTTAACTCCTCTAAATTCATCTAGTTCAGCACCAAGGATTTCAATATTTCCTAGAACTTGTAGTTTTCTTTAAACCTATTATGTGTTGCTTTATATTCCGTGCAGAATTTATGAAGACTCAGCATCACTGTTTGTACCATTTGATTTTTCAGAAGGCAGGTTACCTTCCAGAAGTTTTTTTATTGTTGTTAGCGGTCTAAGCAGAATGCTTGGGAAGTTCAAATTCTGGGAGGAATCTCCCTACCAGTGGTGCCTACGGATACCATAAAAGTAGAGGGAGCTAGTCAGATGGTAAGACATAATGCAGACCAGGCTGCCGTGTTTCCATCTTTGGAATAAGTGGAGAGTCATCACATGACCTTTACATCTGGTGATACAGTGAATCATCTTCTACTTTGCAGGTTGAAGGTGTGACCTTTTGAAGAAGGTCTTGGTAATAAAAGTTCCAGAGCCCCTTCTTTAGACTTGAGAAATGTTAGAATATTTCACATTAGAATAACAAAATCTAAGGAAGGAAGAAGGGGGGATAACAAATGCATCTGAACTTGTGGATGGAACTAGCTTCCAAATAGCAGAGCATTTGGAAAATATCACTTTCTTTTTCCCGTAAAGTTGACAAGGACATATCTGCTTTGCAGATTAATTTGTTTCTTTATGATGTGATTTCATAATATAAACGCCTTTATATTGAATACCCATTCTTCCACTACTCCCCTTTTGGAAATGAATGATATGACTGTATTTTAGTTTGTTAAGAGGCAGTAGAGATATTCCTGGAAATAGTACAGGATCCTGTTTTTACAAAGCATCAGGAATGAATTAATAATTGGGGATGCAATGGTGTAGTGACTCTACCTGCTTATTGATTTTAAAATACATAGCACTTGTCCACTTGATTGTCCAAAGCAGCTTTCAATCAGGAATAATAAATAATAAAATCATTTTAAAAAAACCTAATTTACACCATACAGCTGAGTTTTGACAAACAAATTACAGAGATTCTGTCTAATGACAACATGAATAAATAAATCACAATCACCACCAACAAACAGTATCAATCAAATGTGTCTTTTGTATTTTCTAGCTTGGACTCTATTAAAATTGGGTTCAGTGGCACCCAGAAATTGTTACATCACTGCAGTTCAACTGTCCTGAGACCTTCCATTGGACATTACGCATTAATTTGCCCACCCAGAAAGACATTTACCATCTGGAGATAGATTTCATAGAAAAAAACTTGGCTTTAAAAAAAAATCAAAGAGTAACCCAGGTGTTGAAACAGGTAACACAAAACAAAAGACGATAACCCTTTAAATGGATGAGAATACAGAGAACCTCCCCAGTCAGTAAGCAGAGTGTCATACCAGCAATTTAAGACAGATGCAGTATCTTTTCTCCCCAGGCCAGCCTTATCTTTCCAAGCCTTTCTCTTTCTCTGCCTGCTGTATAAATGAGGATTTTTTTTCATATACGGTCCCAAAGGAAAGGTTGTTACTGAATGCTGATCATTCCTCTTTACCTTAAATTAATTAAATGACACAGTTATCTATTGTATGAAATAAATGGGAATCATTTTACATCATATATTGTATAGAGTGATTAGAACGTGTGATCTTTCTGGAGGAATATTGGAAAACAATGTACTTGAGCTTGCTGGAACATGCCTTAAGAGCATACAGGAATGTCTTGCAAGGCCTCATTAATAGGAAGGGCACTGCAATCCATCTTGGCTTAATAACAAACATGACAAAAATATAATCTGGAGTCATGTACAACATTGTAAGTGAATTCATATGTGACTAATATTTCATGGGAACCACGTGTTGGGGCCAACATGGGTGTAGCATGTTAAAAAGAAATTCTGACCTAGTGCCAAGGGTAACATTTATGAATTGTCAATTGAACTATATAACTTTGTTCATGTGTTCAGTCTGGACTGAGTTAATTGTACAGTAACAGTTCTTACATGATATGAAGTCCATTAACAATTTGGGGTAAAAAATTGCAACAGTGCTAATAAATGCTATCTTTTTCAAGTCAGTTTTTTTTTGGTACACTTTGCAAATGCCTTCCCTCCATTATTTAAATCCCTGTTGCTTGACTTCAGGATGCAGCCAAATCCAGTTGGTAATATAGAGTCGTACATCATCCTGTATACATGATCCCTGATGACCAAGAAGGAAAGAGAAGCAGCACCTCGCAGAATGCATTGATTTCAAAGAAGCAGCAGCCATGGGAAATAATGGCACAAGGCAGGTTTAATTTTTAAAAGGTGGATATTCACATAGTCCAAATATTTTTTCTTCCCCACAAAAATCACTAGTTCCATTCTGAAAATTGAAAGAGGAGCTGATTCATTACTAGGGTTGCCAACTCCGGGTTGGGAAATACCTGGAGATTTGGGGGGCAGTGCCTGAGGAGGGCGAGGTTTGGAGAGGGGAGGGACTTCAATGCCATAGAGTCCAGTTGCCAAAGCGGCCATTTTCTCCAGATAAACTGATCTCTATTGGTTGGTGATCAGTTGTAATAGCAGAAGATCTCCAGCTACCACCTGGAGGTTGGCAACCCTATTCATTACATATATTATTCTTTCTAACGCTTTCTCCCCTAAACTCTTGTTGATGGGTTGCCTTACTGTTTAAACTCTGATATGATATTCTAATACAATGTTCTCCAATATGGCGCCATGGCACCTGGCAATGGGTTTCCCTGTGACCATTGCTTCTTTGACAAAACATCACTTCTGGAAAGCAAGAGCCAATCCTGGCTTTTCTCCAATAACTGGAACAGGAGGTGCCCAGAGGCTTCACCTTTATGGCCACAGGGAGCATCAATTCAGAAACAGCTGCCTCCATCACAAGAGAATGCTTAACTTCCATTATTTTGTGATTAGTCCCAGTACCCAATGGCAGCCATTTTGTGATTGACTATTGTGGCAGCCATTTTGTAGGGGTGCCATTCCCTTTTCTCGAAATTCTAGCAGCACTCACAGGCTCATCACCATCCCTAGTCCACTGCTACATCCGTCTTCCCGTATTCGTGACAGATAATGAATGCCATTTGTTGGGGAGGGGAGACAAATACTGTCCACCAAATGGCATCATCAGTGTCTCCTGTCAGTCCATACCTATGGAAAACGTGATCCAGAGCTCTATTATTTAGTATATACAGGGAACTCCACTATTAGTGAGTTACTCATCCATTGTTATGTGTGCAGTAGCACTTAGAAAAGGATGTGTAAGTATTACTACCCATCATAGAAATGAATAAGGAAGCGCATAGCAAACGGAAATCTTCATGTGTGCAGCAATTGCACCTGCATGAAAATATCAAGTTTCCTCCTCAAAGCTTCCTGTAAATATCCTGGAGAAGCTATATGAAGAATCAAATTTGCCTAGCATCTGCGTCCCCCTCTTGAACTCACAGGAGGAAGCTGGAGGCTGCTGATACATGTGGGTTGCAGAAGATTTGCTGAATGATGTATGGACTGTCCCTACTGCTTGATCTTGACCCACTTAGGGTGAACTTATTTTAACTTTCATTTTTCACGAGTTTAAGCCACAAAGCAGAGAGAGGGAAATAGACTAGCTCATTGCGGCCTGGAATCATTATGTCATGGCACTAGTATGAGGCTATGTGGATACTTCAAGAAGCTCATAGTACCATTTTTCATTATGAGACATCAAACAACATTTTAGAGACTTGATATTTTATGTCATTTAGTTGAGTTTCCCACCATTTTGTTATGTACATACTATTAAGTCAAAATTGTAATGTTATGCATTCTTCAGAGTAAACTCTGAGTGCACAGAAACACATGAAACCGCCTTATACTCAGTCAGATCATTGGTCTATCTAGGTCAGTATTGCCTAATCTGACTGCAGTGGCTCTCTGAGAGTCTCAGGCAGAACTCTTTTTAACACCCATACCTGATCCTTTTAACTGGAGATGCCAGCTGAAATGTTCCCCATGCAAAGCAGATGCTCTACCACCGAAGCATGGCAGCACCCTAATAGGACTTGCTTTCAAATAAACAAGTAAAGGATTCCAGTGACCTGGCCCTACCCAAAACTTACCTTGAGGCAGAAAGGGGGGGGAGGGAAAAAAACCCCCAATTATATCAATTTGATATATAGTCCAATTTGATTTGGTGGCTTTTGTAGGCAGAATTTTAAAAGGCACCACTCTGCATTTTATATGTCCTAACTTTGGCAGATAATTTCTGAGGTAGTAGATCTAGATCCAGCTGTTGTAAAATCATTTGGACGACAAGAGAGGTAGAAAAATCAATAGAATTATTCAGCCAACATGGAAGCATTTTTGAAGAAGCAAAGTTTGGCTCTAGAAACATTCCAAGAGCTTTATACATGACTATAAATAATAGAGTAGCCTTTGTGAAAAACTGAATCAACAGATTAGCAAATATAATATGTCATGCATCTTCCATAAAGCCAAAAACAGCTCTGAGCTTCTTCCAGAAGCAGTGGATGACTTTTTAAAAATATCACTTTGCTTTTGTTGGCATGGGATGAAGTGTTATGGAGGTAGAATTTTAACATCTGTAAGGCTTTACCTTGTAATTTGTTATATATAACATATTACCCGCTCTAGAATGAAGAGTTGATTCAGGCAGGCCACTCACAGAATAAATACAGCCTACGTATTATCGTTGGGATCCTATGAACTGTGACCAGAAGGAGCTTGTGGAAGGAGAACTTTCCTGCCTTCTCCTTCTCTCAATAGCCTCCTGTGACCTTACAAAAAAATCAGTGGAGGTCACAGGAAAGTCACTGACGAAATGCCATGTAGCAGAAGGGGTTGCAGGACAAAAGGGGAATCAGTCATGCCCTTTCCTCTCACTGAAGAGAAGAAGAAGAGAAGCGGGGGTTTTATACCCTGCTTTTCTCTTCCTTTAAGGAGTCTCAAAGCAGCTTACAATCACCTTCCTTTCCCCTCTTCACAGCAGACACTGTCACGGTCTCTGACATAATTATGGTATTTTTTTGTGTACATGTGCAGAATTAATTCCATATAATTCCATATGTAAAGCCTGAACATATTACAAAACTACAGAGGTTTGTAATAAAAGCCTGTGTAAATGTCCTCCGAACAGCTTGCAAACTGCTGACAGTATTTTCTCAAGATTAGAATTCTTCAAGAGCAGCACTAACTTAACTTAATTTGTCCTTGAAGAAAACAAGCAGTGCACATTTATTTACCATACACAGTATGATGTAACTACAATTACATGTCAACTGCCAGCTGAACCTTGAAGGATACCTGCAGTCCTTTCTTGCTTTCTGTAAACCTTGCTCAAAGCTATGTACTGACCAACTGTCAGTAACTAAATGATTACAAAGTGACAATGTAAGCAATTATTGTGTTTTATGAGTTATACAGTTAAATATTGTGCTACAGACTTCTAAGTAGTCCCATTTAATGTGTATTGTTCTAACAATGAAGAAGGTATAAAATTAAGTATATAATGTAATCCTGAAACTTAGAAATGATTGTTTATACTGTAAACAAATAGACTGAGAGTACAGGATGTCCATATATGGTTATGGATAACTAAACAGCAGCAGCTAAAACATTACTGCACTGCCATGTTCCTTGTAAGAGGGGATGGAAATCTCCCTGCACTCTTAAGGGTTTGAAACAGTATAAATTCAGCTAGAGTTCAGCCAGAAATTTAGAACCTTCCAAAGGCTCTCAGAAAAAGGCTGACTGGTATGTATAGTTTACCTTACTCTAGACTTTGTGAATTAGATACTTTGAACTGAATCAGAATAATTTGACTGTTATATTTTATAAGTTGGATTTTGAAACTGAATAGTATGTAAGACTTGCTTGCTTTTACTGCATACATTGTTAATACATACATTGTACTTTGACAAGAGTTTTTATAGAAGTGTTAAAGACTTGATAATCTGCATTTATACATATTTTACTAGAAGTATTTCAATAAAAAGACTTGCTTTTTAAAAGTAAGTGAAACATTCTAAGAGCCTGTCATTTGAACAGCACGACCCGCTTCAACACCTTGTGAGGTAGGTGGGGCTGAGAGACTTTGGAGAGAACTATGACTTGCCCAAGGTCACCAAACAGGCTTCATGTGCAGGAGTGGGGAAACAAACCTGGTTCACCCAATTAGAGTCCACTGCTCATGTGGAAGAGCGAGGAATCAAACCCAGTTCTCCAGTCCACAGCTTTTAACCTCTACACCATGCTGGCCCTCATTGAGTGGAAACCTTATTCCAACAAGCTTCCCCAGCTGCCAGTGGAGGCAAGTATGGAGAGTTTAATCCAATTTCCTCTCCTTATTGCAACACCCGCATGATATTTCACACGTGAGGTTTACCCAACCCATTACATCAGTTTTTGGGGTGGATCCCAAGTCGCTGTTGGAGGATGGGGAAACATAGGAACAGTCTGTTCGCACAAGCACCTTGCATTTGCTGTTTATAGGATGCAACTCAACCATCTTTATTGATTAATCAGAATCAGTTCTGTCCTGTGATAACGTGGCTCACACGGTTCAGTGAACTTGGTATTAGTTCAAAGTTGATGTTCCTTATAGGCCTTTTATGCATAGGTTGGATCTCCCTGGTTGGACCTGGGTTCATTGCACATTAATATAACCCGATTTGGGGGAAACTGTATGCATTGGCTTGAATGATCAGGGACGAAACTGTGTGCTAATCGAGGCATGAAAACAGAAAAGCAGTCTCCCAAGCACAAATCAAGTCCCACCCCTTTACATGCTGCTCTGTATTTGGTTTACTTTGCAGTGCTCACTGTGATTTCCTTCCCCCCAAACCCAACTGCCATATAAAAAAGCATTTTAAGAACAAAAAAAAAAAAACAAAAATCAGAGCAATCTGAAAGAAGAGGGGGAGAGAAATCCAAGCCTTGTTTTTAAAAAGCCTTTCTTCTGCTCCGAAAGAGCTCCGAGGTAGCAGGAAGCACTTGAATCCCCACCTCTTTACACACTGCTTCATGATTGGCTGTGAGAGAAGCCAATTTTTTGTGTTTCTCCCTGTTTAGTCATCTGCACACTGCTTTGAGCCGGGATGAGCTCAGGGGAGAGGGAAAAGTCGGATTAACAGAGGAACAGGAAGACCCGGGTTGGTTTCGCGTCGAAACAGCATCGAGCTACCAAGGAATAGGATATCATGCATACTGAAAAGTTAGATCCTGGCTGAAACAGGGAATAAAGGAGGTTACAGCGACCATGCATAAATGACCATAGTGATATTTTTGCCAGGCTGGACCTCTTCAGGCTGCCAGTAGGGGGCCTGCATGTTCACATGTTCCCTCGTATTAAAAAACAACCCCCTGCACATAGAAAACGGTACGCCACCCAGAAGCCTCTACTGACACTGTGTGCACAAATGTCTTGCTGTGCTACATGCAAGCCTGTGTCTCTCTGAGGTCAGCCACCTCTGTTCACTCTGATCATTAAATCCTTGGCAATTACTCCAGTATGGAATTGCTGTCCACAACAGAAGTCTTATTGACTTGCGTGAGAGAGGGATCCATGGCATCGAGCACATCATGCCAAAGTGTATGCTGTTTTAACACAGAATGTAGTGCACTAAGCATTTGTGCTCTGTAAACAGAATGTGGAAAAACCTTGTTAACATCTCCTTGATTTTCTTCAGAATAACAGATTTGGGTTGCACACAGTAAAGCAGAATGACTCCCAGCTGAGAATGCCTGCTGTGTGTTGGCATATAAACACACAGGCCATCCACATTTCTCTGCTTACTGCTGTATTTATTATAAATGCTTGATTTTCACGCCTCTTCTATTTGCCTCCAATACAGGGCTTCTTGTATTTACTATATGAATTTCCCCCTCCGTAGCTCTTCAGCAAATGGAATGGGTAATCGTTCAAAGATTTTGCTGTGAATATTCTTGCCATCTCATCAGTGTTTGCCAAATAATGTTTTTAAAATTTATTTTATATCAAGGGAAAAAATTTATAAGCTGTTTTAAGATGGCATATGCTGGAGAGACAGCATAACAATTTCCTAAATAAATAAATCCATATGGTTCTACACTACCAGAAATTTTTGTGCTGCAATAAACCAAATACAGATTATTGTCGAAGGCTTTCACGGTCAGAGTTCATTGGTTCTTGTGGGTCATCCGGGCTGTGTAACCGTGGTCTTGGTATTTTCTTTCCTGATGTTTCGCCAGCAGCTGTGGCAGGCATCTTCAGAGGAGTAACACTGAAGGACAGTGTCTCTCAGTGTCAAGTGTGTAGGAAGAGTAATATATAGTCAGAAAGGGGTTGGGCTGAGCTGAATCATTGTCCTGCAAAAAGTATCAAAGGTAATGTGCTAATCATTGTCCTGTAAGTATCAAGATAATGTGATTATCTTGATACTTACAGGACAATGATTAGCACATTACCTTTGAAACTTTTTGCAGGACAATGATTCAGCTCAGCCCAACCCCTTTCTGACTATATATTACTCTTCCTACACACTTGACACTGAGAGACACTGTCCTTCAGTGTTACTCCTCTGAAGATGCCTCCCACAGCTGCTGGCGAAGCGTCAGGAAAGAAAATACCAAGACCACGGTTACACAGCCCGGATAACCCACAAGAACCAACAAATACAGATTGTTCTTACAAATCTATTTGAGCTTGTCTTAATTCCCTTTTATAATAAATCAGTATGGTCAAAATGCCCATAGCCCAGATCCTTTATTTATTAATTTACAATATTTTTATGCTGCCTTTCCACCCAATCAGAGTCCACAAGGTAGTGAACATAAAAACATTTAAACAATTAAAATACAGTTAAAATTATAACATTCAATTAAAAACAAACAAGCAAACAACACTTGAAGGAGGGCCAATAGCCATTATTGGCAGTATGCCAGATGAAACAAAAAAGTCTTTACCTGCTGGGGAAAGATATCGAAAGAGGAAGACAGATGAGTTCGTAACTTGGAGGTAGTTCCTGGAACCAGGACTACTGTTGGATAAACAGGTGGCAGTGGTGGCCGGGGTGCCTTTCAGCAGCTTTGGCTGGTGAGCCAGCTGCAGCCCTTCCTGGCCAGGAAAGATCTGGCCATGTGGTGCATGTCTTAGTGATATCTAGATTACTACAATGCACACTATGTGGGGCTGCCCTTGAAGACTGGCTGGAAGCTGCAGTTGGTTCAAAATGCTGTAGCTAGAGTATTGACTGGAGTGGGTCGTAGGGACCATATCACTCTAGACTTGTTTCACCTACACTGGCTTCCAATTGCTTCCTGGTTCAATTCAAGGTGCTGATATTGACCTTGAAAGCCCTATATGGCTTGGGACCAACATACCTTAAGGACTGCCATCTCCCTTACAAACCTTCCTGCTCACATCGATTGGTCACACTTGGAGGCTCTGCTTCAGTTGCCCCCAGTATCTGAGGCTAGACAGGTAGCATCCCATCTAGTACCACTTTCGTACGAATCCATTATTAATTGTGGCTTCCTTAATTTCCAGACAGTAACAATAGAAATTCTCGCTTCAGTCAAGAATTGCATATCATCAGATCGACTAAAATTCTTTAGAAAACCCAGAAAGAGTACTTTATGATTCACTGGTAGTTAATGCCTCATGATATCCTTAATCACTAACTGCATTTGCTCCCCAAAGGGTATATTTGCCAATTAGTTTTATCCTGCTCTAAGCGTTGAGGCCAGGGCCATAGCTATAGGAGTCCCATTTTGGGCCTGGCTCCCTCAGGAATATTTCAGGCCCTTTCCCTGATTCAAGTTTCATTTTTTTTTAAAAAGGTCTTTCCTATTTACCTTAACCCAATGATTAGCAGAGAATTAAAGCTTCCCCATCTTCCAGTATTCTCGCTAACAATTACAACAGTGCTGAGATAATGACAAGCATCAGGGTTGGCCTCCCGCTGATCATCGCCATTGCCTGCCACTGCTCTGAGCAGTAGTGTGAGAAAAAAATAAAGAAAAAATCACTGCTGGCCTCTGCCCCAGTATGTCACTTCTGGGTATAACCAGGTACAGCCTAGAACTGACAATGGGTAGCTGTAAGAATTGCCAGAAATTAGGGTTGTCAGGTTCCCCCCTGGTTTCCGGCTGGGGATGGGGGAGTAGGGTTATCAGATTCAGGCTGGGAAACTCCTGAATAGAGTTGTGCATATAGATGTACCTGAACCAAAAATAAACCCGAAATTAGCCGTTTCGGCAATATTTGGGTTTTGAGTCAACCAAATGCCAAAACCTGGGAATCTGCCCGAAGTTTTTTTGGGTTTCGGCTATTCGCCTTTGCTCAGTTGCACAGCTCTGTGCTTTCTCCCATTTTTCTATCTTCAACTGGTTTTGTTAGGGCCCCATAGTTGGGGCCCTTTTAAGGTATGGGTCGTGTAATCGGAGTCAACTTGGTCTGACCAAACTATCTGTCACCATGCAGTGGAGTGATCTGGGTCAGGATAGTCTGGAGGCAGAAGGGTCATTTAAAAGAAGGGGCTCACCCAGTCCCATCCAGAGGGATATACCCTCCAACTAAAAAGCACCAGGTTCAACAGCTGCTGAACAGGCTTCGTTCTGAAGAAGATTCCTCACCCACACAGATGAGCAATCTCCTTCACAAGAGCTGCCTTGGTCATGACGTCGGCTGGCTCTGATATCAACCCTCCCCCCATGAAAACCGGCTGTCAAACTGAAGTTTGCCCCGAGTAGAGGCTTTGTTTCCCCGCACTGTGACCATCTTTTGAAATTAGATTTTTGATTACTATAATAAAGGACTGTTTGCAGGATGTCATTTACCACCAAAAGAAATGTTTTCTGTGCCTTATTTTTCTTGCATTTAAGCCGTTTTCAGTTTGGAAGCTAATCTGCATGGACAGCATGCTATGTGCCCCAGATATGAAGGGAGCCCCCAGACTTTGAGGCGCCAGCCTGGCAATCAGCTCTTTCTGCCAGTCCTCGGCAATGCTGAACTTCTGAATGCTGAACAAGTACTAAGCTTTTATTTTTAATTTTTATTTTAAAATGTTAAGTTATTAATATGTAATATAATTAAACCACTGCACACTTTTGATTGCCTGTGTTTATGTTCTGATTGTTTTACATCTGTCCCCAACTCTGTTATTCTCACTTGTTACAAAGCTGACTTTGAGTTTTAAATTGATAAGGCTGATAAAATAGCCACGGAAAGGCCAATCTAGTCTGCATTAAATTTTCGACATTAACCGAGTTGAATCTTACCCCTGTCCTACTACTCCAACCATCAAAGTTTGAAGCCTTCCTCAACCCTCAGGAGCCTTCCTCCAACTTAAGTAGCTCTTCCGTTGGAGGAAAACCCACAAGTTGGCTCCTTAGGCTGGAGGAAGACTCCTTGGAGGATGGTTGTGTCCACCCTACCATCTGAGGCCAGCACAGTTATTCCTGCCTTATATATATACCCTGCCAGTTCTCCATCCCATTTGATTATAAAAGCCTCATGAGGTTAGGATCAAGGAGCATGGCTTGGCATTTGGTCCAGGCTAGTAAATTAAACAAGGGTCCCTTGCCCAAGATGTCTGCCCACCATTGCAGCCAGACCAGCAAAACCTAAGCAATACTTTCTTCTCATAGCCCAGTTGTCTTCTAGGTATTTGTCATCTACCAGGTTATTGTATCCAGAATCTGTCTGTGAACTACAAAAACAGATCAATGTTGTAATCACATTCTTTAAAAATCATTCTTTCATCTCATATAATTTCTTTCACACAGTAACATTTTAATTTGTATTGAAAAATTCTGGGTAGCATTTCATAATCCTGTTACTTTTTGGAACTGTTGCTCACTGATAATCCATGCTGCTCACAACACTCCATGATCAATGAAGGAAAAGGTCTAAGACTCTAAAGTACCAAAATTACACTCTAAATGTTAACGTTATTTAAAAGCTACCATAGTAATTCACAGAAGGACAGCATATTCACACACCTATTGATGCATGGTCAAAGAAGTTTATACACTGTCAGCCTAATCCAGCAAGAAAGATCTGTGTGCAGAAAGAAGCAGGCTTCTTATGCACAGCTGTTGAACATGTGGCTGTGCTCTGCATTGTTTTGCTTATCCAGGCCCCTTTTCACTTGCTGGACACACCTTTTAGTGCGCATTTCCATCTGTGACTGGTTGCTAAAAGAGACTGCGGTGTAACTCACATTAAGGTGGTAAAACTCAGCCTGGGCTGTGTTACTTCACCTTACAGATTGGGTCTCTCATGGCAGGATGCTCTTCCATACAAAGAAAAATACCCTTCACAAATGCCCTTCACAGAGTTCTAGTCTTGTCCTTTATACACTATTTCTTTATGTGCACAGTTTAATTGTTGCAACAATCATGTGAGCCCCAACCTAAAGTGGTTGAACAAAGACACATCTGTGAAATGTTGGGTCCAGGGTCACCATCCTGTGTCATGTGTAACATGACTGTACATTAGGGATGCCAACCTCCAGGTACTAGCTGGAGATCTCCCACTATTACAACTGACCTCCAGCCGATAGAGATCAGTTCACCTGGAAAAAATGTCGGCTTTGGCCATTGGACTCTTATGGTATTGAAGTCCCTCCCCTCCCCAAACCCTCCCCTCCTGAGGCTCTGCCCCAAAAACCTCCTGCCAGTGGTGAAGAGGAACCTGGCAACCCTACTGTACATGTAGGTTATCCAAGGGGTCAAATAGAGCTCCCCTGGACAGTTTCAAGTCAACACAATGGTGCAGGAGGGAAGGCTGCAGTTCCATCTGAATGTGCACTGCAGCCGCTATCTGAATTGGGCACCACACTCATAGGAAATGAAGAATTGACTGTTATAGGACACAAGGTTGGGAGCTCAGACCTAAGCTGTGTAGCCATAATATATGAAGTTCCATGCAGCAACAGCAGGATTGGGAACTCCCCCCCCCAAAAAAAACCCCCAAATTTCTTGGTTTCAATCATAGGGTATCTTCAGGGTCATACTCAATGAGCAGGGTTGCCAGGTCCCTCTTTGCTACCAGCGGGAGGTTTTGGGGGCAGAGCTGAGGAGGGCAGGGTTTGGGAGGGACTGCAATGCCATAGAGTCCAATTGCCAATGCCGCCATTTTCTCCAGGTGAACTCATCTCTATCGGCTGGAGATCAGTTGTAAGAGCAGGAGATCTCCAGCTAGTACCTGGAAGTTGGCAACCCTATCAATGAGATGGAGATAGTGGATTTACATTAGTCTTTTAAAGGCAAATTATAGCAGCACATGGCCCTGATTTGGATCAGAGTCATATGGAACAGGGAGATGGGGTTTAAGTCCTTGACCTTGCACAGATTTGCTATTTGACTCTGGGTCTCCCAACACCGTTGAAAAAAGATGGGTACTTGTCTTTGCCCACCTGTATTTTTTTTTAGAGGAATGAAACAATGGGGGTGTTCAAACTGCAAAGCCATGCAGGGGGGTTAAAGTGTTGAATGCCCTCTCCAAAATCCACAGAGCTCCAGTCTGAACTGGGATTCTGTACAGCTGTTGTTGAGCACACGTATGCATCAGTGTGTGTCTGTGTTTGATTCTATAGGATGGATCGGTAAGGCATTTTAACAAAAAGCATCACAGACAGCCATCAGCACTTATTTACGCACTGATATCCCCTTAGAAAGTTTATTGTATATGGTCTGCAAGTTAAATGTGTTTTCAAAAGGTATGTTGAAATAAAAAAAAAAGGATGGAAGGATAAAATATTCTTCCCATTTTTTTTCCCGGGCATAACGTTGCATTAAAAATGAGCTGAAATCCTAGTAAAGGGCTAATATTGAACCTTGTAAGCAAAAGCAGTGGATTCAGTCAATGTAAATAGGGCTCATGCGACATGTTTCAAATGAATATGAGTTGATGAATCCTTTGCTGCTGACCTGTTCGAAAGAGCCTCAGTTGCAAATGAATGGACTGTTTCTCCAAGAGAGGTAGACACTAGTTGCAGCCTGGGGAAAGAGGAAAGCACATAAAAGCAAATCTAGATTTGCCTTGCAATGACAGCTGCATATTAATCTAAAGAATTTCTCAAAAATCAAAAAGACATTTTTTCAGCAAAATACACCCCTAGAGCCTCCATCATAAAGCAGGGGAATAAACTTGAAACGGGATTGATTTCATCTTAAAGGGAATCTCGCTTTGAAATGCTACCAACTGCAGTTGTCTTATTTGGTTTTCAATACTATAACAAAATTGTGCCATATTGTGTCAAATAAGGAGATAATATAACAGCTTTAAACAAATTTCTGTAATTATGGGATCAGTCAAAAATGAATTAAATTTGTATGCATTAGGTAAGTTACGTCGCTGCATATTGAATAGATCCCAACACCAACTTTTGTTTCTTCTCCTGCTTTTGAAGCCCTGTCATTTTCAATGTGGGCTTTTAGACACAGAAGGACAACTATAAAAGTGGGGGGGGAGGGGGGAGACATGCAAATTTACACAGCAATGATGCTCAATGCAATCTTTTACCAAAAGATCACAACAAAACCTTTTTTGGGGGGGTTATTACAAAGAAAAGGAATTATTGAACATGATTGGTACAAAAAAAAATTCCAAACAGTTCTCATTCTTGTACATTCTAACATGCAGTTTCCTTGGATGTAGTTGCCAGCATAGTGGTATGTGGGCTTTGAATTTCCTCTACTCAGCTGCATTCTGGGTAGCATCTTGATTGGGGATTAGACCACTTTGTCCAAAACACTCAGTTCAGATCATCTGACACATCCTCTTTTCTCTCAGTGTTTGGAATAGAATTTTCACGTCTGATGGACAAGTTGTCTCTGTGTTTGGACAGAATGTGTTAGATCCAGCCAGCTTTTTCATTCATTCTGGCCCAATTCTCTTCTATTACAGTCCTGGTCTTACATGGCTTTTATACTTACAGGTTTCAGGACTGCCAGCATCTCTGTTTTTGGGGACTGAAGGAACCCTTCCTGTTTCACCAGGTCAAAAGTTGGCTGGATCCAACCTAAGGATGCCATCCCCCACAGTGGGAGGTGGGAGCAGAAGCAGGAGAAAAATAGGTCTGTGGGGCCTATGCTGTGACATAACTTCCGGATTTTCCTCAGAATGACATTATGCCTCTCTTGGAACTGTCAGAAACTGTACGGTGATTCCTCGAGAGAGCTGGCATCACTTCTGGGGGAACGTTTCTGAGGGTTTTACCATAGATTTTCTGGCAATCCCTAGAGAGGCATGATATCAGTTCCAAGTTTCCTCTGGATGTGACATCAAGCCATTGCTGATGGCTACCCACCACGTCCTCACCCCCCCGGTCTCCTGCTGGTTGCCCAGCAACTCTTATCCAACCCTGTGTGTGTCCCAAGTCTAGGACAGCTGAAAGTTCAGATTTGAGACAGAGGTGTGGAAGATGGAAGTGTGAGCGGCAGTGTAATGTAGCTGTTTAGGGGTTACATTAGAATTCAAATCTCCACCTCTCCCTGGTGACCTGAATTAGTCACTTTCTCTTGGTCTAACCTACGTCTATGGGTTGTTGTGAGGATAAAATGCAAAGAAGTGAACTACATATACTTGAGCACTTTGGACAAAGGGCAGGATAAAAACATAAGAGGTACTTATTCTCGCAGCTCCTTCTACAACAACATTATGTCCAAAGTGGTTCTGAGATACTGGGATTAACCAGAATTGAAGCATTAGTTTCTAAAAGGATCTCAGACAAAACCACACAGTCTGTTTTCAACTAACAAGCACTTACCTTAGGCTGTATGAATGCTGAAAAACTTCATCTTTGGACTACATCAGAACTACAAACGTCCTTAACACAAATAACTTGCTGTTAACTATGTAGTCATACTGTAAAGAGATAGATATTCTGCACACACAAAAAGCAGTTTGGCTGAAAAAGAGAGTAAGAGATAACACCCTCGTTCTCTTAATAGTAAAGTAAACGACACAGTATACCCTAGTATCTGTGGCAAACTTGCTGTTAACTATGTAGTCATACTGTGAGTAATACTCTGCTCAGATAAATATTCTGCAAAAAAGCAGTTTGGCTGAAAAAGATAGTGGGAGATAACACCCATGTTTTCCTAACAGTAAAGTAAATGGCACAGTATACCTAGTATCTCTTGCTTCTCCTTCCCCTTAGAGAAAGCTCATGCCTTTCTGAACCAAATGGATTTTGTCCTGATGTGCACACTGTTCTTGGGTCCTTTCAACTTGGAAGTCCTTTGGTAGAATTCAGTAACCTCTTATTTTCAAATTGTCACCTTGTTTAATCTACAAAGTCACACTTGGGCACAGTACAAACAGAATTTTAATAAGACCCACGAGGGATTCTCTTTATTTCCCATTTACTGTTGAAAAAGGAAAGAGTAAAAAATCCAGGTGGTTTCCATAGGGCCAGAGTCAGATCAGGACTGAGTTTATCGGAGAATTCCAGCTGTGGCTCAAGAGGCAATAAAGACTTCCGTGGGTACTGAACTAGGAAATAATTAATTCCCATCTCCTTTCTCCAATTTCTTCCAACAACCTTTCAAACAATATCAGG
Source organism: Euleptes europaea (assembly GCF_029931775.1). Lineage (NCBI taxonomy): Eukaryota > Metazoa > Chordata > Lepidosauria > Squamata > Sphaerodactylidae > Euleptes > Euleptes europaea. The sequence goes on along the minus strand of NC_079316.1, from coordinate 26,870,428 downwards.
GGTGTATTTCAGCACACCATTAACCACCTCCATATCTTTCATTTGATTTACACACACAGAGAGGGGGGACACACCACATTTTTTGAAAGGCAAAATACTGTGATTTCAGATTTTATGGGCAAATCACACACACACACACACATACCACCCTGGCAATTAGTTTAAAAGGTTGATTTGGATGGGTTATGAGGAATCTAATGTGCATTAAATGGTCTGGGGCATGTACCCAAACTGAAGAAGAAACAGCACCCTCAGAATTGTTTTCAACCTGGACAGAGACAGTATTTTGTGGGCTAAAGGAATATTCATGTATATGTTTTGCTTGCCAAACTCTAAGGCCTCTAGATGGATAACAAGAGATGTGATCCAGTAAAAGGTGTGCTAATGCAAGGTGGCTGTGCCAGTAATGGACTGAGTCCAACATGTTTAAAAATTAACACAAATTCACAACAGAAATACAATCTGTTTAACAACCTTCACTAACCTCTGTCAAAATATACCAGTCCCAATAAGGGTTGTAAGCATGCCTCTGAAAGATGGACAGGCTCTGCCTTTAACATGTCAGGGAGGGGAGATCCAGAATACCGGCTGTTAGGTCTGGAGCCAGCCAAGCAGGGGGCAGTGGAGCTGGGCTGGCCACCCAGAGAAGCCGTGATGGCTATTCCGCTATACCACCGAATAGAGAGGGGCTTTTCTGGGTTTCCCAGCAAAAAGCTGAAGTCCTGGAGGGGTGGTGGTGGAAGAGGCCAAGCAGAGGGTGGGATAATTTAGAGGGAGATGGGAGGAGCCAGTTGTGGGGAGGAGCATGCTGCAGGGAACCCTTTTACTTGGTGGAGAGCTGCGGAGAGAGGAGGACCCTTGCTAAGAGCAGGCATGGTGGCAGCGTAGGGTTGCCAGGTCCCTCTTTGCCACCAGCGGGAGGTTCTTTGGGTGGACCCTGAGGAGGGAAGGGTTTGAGGAGGGAAGGGTTTGGGGAGGGGAGGGACTTCAGTGCCTTAGAGTCCAATTGCCAAAGCAGCCATTTTCTCCAGGTGAACTGATCTCTATCTCCAGGTGAACTGATCTCTGGAGATCAGTTGTACTAGCAGGAGATCTCCAGCTAGTACCTGGAGGTTGGCAACCCTATGGCAGTGCCTCCTTAGGAATGGGGGACCCTGCACCCATCCTTTGCATGCATAGTTTAGTATGCAATACAGAACAGATTACACTTTTACGAAATATGCTAGAGTAAATTAACTAAGTTAACACAATATGTTTAATATCACACACAAACAGAAGAAATCTTACCCCTTTTGTAGGCTGCTGTGCTCCTCCCGCAGCCAGGATCTGAGACAGACTGCAAGCCTGTGTTGCCAGGAATGCTCCAATTTATTTGTTTAGCACATTTTTATCCCAACTTTCCTCCAAGGAACTCAGGGAATCTTACATCATTTTCATCCGTCATTTTATTTTCACAACAACCCTGGAAGGTTAGCCAACAAGCTCCATTTTGGAGTGAGGATTTCCTCTGGGTCACCTCGATCCTAGTCTGACATCCTAACCACTACACCACTAGGGTTGCCAGGTCCCTCTTTGCCACCGGTGGAAGGTTTTGGGGGGCAGAGCCTGAGGAAGGTGGAGTTTGGGGAGGGGAGGGACTTCAATGCCATAGAGTCCAATTGTCAAAGTGGCCATTTTCTCCAGGTGAACTGATCTCTATTGGCTGGAGATCAGTTGTAATAGCGGGAGATCTCCAGCTACTACCTGGAGGTTGGCAACCCTATACACCACACTGGCTTCAGCTGCTAGCTGGCGTTCTAGCTCTGGCTGCTCTTAGTCTCCTGTCTGTCCTCTGAATCAGCCAGTGCTGGATACACAGCACTCCCTGTGGTGAGGAAGAGTCATTGCAGGGTGGGGCTACAAATATACTAACAAGAATCTGTAATTTGAGCAGGTGTGTCACACTAAAAAAGTCTAGTGGATAGCTGAAGGTTGTAATAGCCACCATGTTAGGGGAAAGCCCTCACGTGTCTCAGAGCATTAGCTCCATCTTTGCTTCTGGGCACCATTGACTACTGATTCCAGTTGCCTGTGTTTCTTTTTGATATCCAAAGGTCACTTGCGATTCAAGACATCATTATTCTCTTACTTTTCAGTGTCCGAGACCAGTCTTTGCACAGTTAACTTCCTCTGATTTCGCCCCAGACATATTTTCAGATGCTTTGAGGGGAAGGATGTCCATTCTTTCTACGCTGTGTCTCTGCTATAGTCATTCCGCTTTCCTTTTCTATCACTGCCCAAATTCTTTTTGAGAGGCTTCGGTGCTGTGATTTCCTCCTGCAGGTGACTTTGTGTTTAAGCGGCACTGCTGTCTTCAATGCATCGAACAGTTTGAATTCTCCCCTCGCTCGGTCGCTGAGATTTCTACACTTGTCGTCTAGCTTTGCCTTTTTTATTGCCTAAAGAGATAAAGGAACTGAGCATGCAAGCTTTAAGACACAGTTTGCCAGACTTCACCAAACACAGAGGTTGAACACCTCCCTGTAGCTGTGATAATAGTCTTGTATCGAGTTGGAAAGAAAAGGATAATGGGTTTTGCATAGAGTAAAATTACATCTCGTTACAGCAAATGTAGTCACCGGTATTATCTACAGCATGCATTCCGAATAAGCAAGCTGACTCCTATTGAAAGGTATGCCAAAACTCTGAATTTGAAGGGGGAAAAAATACAACTATCCAGGCAATAAAATGAATAGGAAAGCATCTCAACTAAGTGTCAGAGTTTTTTTTTTAAATTTATAAACACACCAGCTTCAGGCCAGAGAGAGACCAACACAAAACCTATAAGTGCTCTCGCATGTAGCATAGACGATAGAGGAAATCAATGGTACACAATGGAATAAGACAAAGCAAAAAAAAAAAATCATTGTCAGAAAAGGAATGAACTTCACAGGCATTCCTGGCAGAGAAGAACAAAGCCCCAAATAGCCACGTCTTTTCTACCCCATGTTTACTTAAACAGCATTAACCTCCACGCTGAGGTTATTTGAAGCTAAAATTACTGGAGAAAACCAGCAGAATATTTACTGGTAGAACAAATGACCCTCCAGAGAGGAAAAAGGAGGATCAGCAGACATGTTTCTGAAACATTGGGAGAAAATATATAAAAAGGATCTTTCAAGTTTGTAGTTTCTGTCTGTTGATTTGATGAGGTTTGTGGAGGAAATGAACCAGAAAGAATCCAGCATTGTGTTTTTAATATATGTTTTTTTTATCTGAATGCACTAGGTAAAAATCCATTATCATCCTTTGGCAAACACGAAGAGTCATAATAGCTTAAAATATCAGCAGAAAGAAGCATTCCCTTTGTTTCTCCTTTACTGTGTATATATTTCTGTAGTCTTTTTCAGTATGTAGGATGTTTACAGTGGCTGAAGTCACTGCAGGAAGAGTCTTTCAGTTCTACCATTTTCACAGGAGCCATTAACAGCCAACCATTCCATCCTGGGCTGTTGAACAGAAGTGACATTATGTTAGGGTTCCCGCACACACATACTCTCTCTCTCTCTCTCTCTCTCTCCTTGGTAAATTGTTTTGGGGGCCTTTTCTAGTTGCATTTAGATAAATTAATAAATAATCCTCTGTGCCTGAGTGTGGGGCTGTGGGTGACGACATGAAGACACTCATGAAGAAGATGATATGGGATCATCTGGCCTATTTTTGAAGTGTTACATGAGACTTAAGAGTATCAGGTTGCTGACCTCTAGGTGGGCCTGGAGTAGGGTTGTCAAGCTCCAGGTACTAGCTGGTAGGGCTGTCGATTTGGTTCCATCCGAACTGAAAAACAGCTGAATTTTCCCCGATTCGGCGGTTTTCAGTTCGGATGGAACCAAATTTTAAAAAAGGCGGGAAAACAATGAGCCAAATTCGGCGAGTTTGGGCGATCGCCAAATAAATTCGGCAAATTCGGGGGGCTTCGAATCAGCAGCATAACCGTCAGTTAGTAAGCAACTAGCAGCATTCTCCCGCGGCCAATGGTGGCCAAGCTGGGTCTTCTCCTGGCCAATCAGAACAAGGATTGGCCAGGAGAAGAGTATAAAAACTCCCGTCCTCCCGTCCCGTCCTGAATCTGGAACTCATTTCCTTCCATTTTGGTGGTGCTGCTCCTGACTCTGAGAGATCCCGATTCCTGCTTACTGGAATAGGACTGGATTGGATTTACTTCTCCTCCCTGCTCCTGCTGGAAGACATCCACACAGTTTGATTTTTGGGGTTTTCCTCTATACCTTTTCTCCTGTGTGTGTGTGTGTGGGGGGGGGAAAGCAAATTCTCTGTGTGTGTGGGGGAGCAGTTTCTGTGGGTGGAGGGAAGCCAAAGGGGGGGTTGCTTGTTCTGCCGTGTGTTTGTGCTTGCTCGCCTCTGCGGGAGTTTACGTTCTGCTTTTTTTCTGCCCGTGGCCTGGCCACCCTCGTCTGGAGTTGAGTCCATGCGGCAGTGCGTGCATGTGAGTCTCTCCCTCTGCACGCCAACCGCCCCGCCTCCTTCTTGGGTTGTTTGTAGGTGGTTGAGCCAAGCCTTACTTGCTTGAGGGGGGGATTTGGTGCCCGCTCGCCTTTATTTGGGGTTGAGCCGAGCAGTACTGGTTTGAGGAGGAGGGGTTTGCCAGTTCTGACGTATAAGCGCCTGAAAGTAAAAAGATTTTAACCAGGAAAAGATTATGTTTTCTGCACCATTGTACTATTACCATCATGCCTTGCAGCGTTATGTAAAATCGCTCCCACCCACTCAGACTGTCCTTAGCTTTTAAAGTATGCAAAGTTTTTTTTCCCGGCCGGCATTCATGCCCAAGGTTTTTTTTTCTACCCTTAAGGTGGGACCTCAACCTCCAAAAATGCACCCCCCGAGCCGTGGAAAGCCGCGAATGTGTTTGTAATGGCTTTATTGCAATGGGCAGATGGAGGGGCCCTTCCGGGCCCCATAACTCAGGACCCACTGACCCAATCTTCACAAAACTTGGGGGTTCTTGCAAGAAGGGTCCCCTCAAGCTACACTGAAAGTGTGGGACCTCAACCTCCAAAAATGCCCCCCCGAGCCACGGAAAGCCGCAAATGTGTTTGTAACGACTTTATTGCAATGGGCAGATGGGGGACCCCTTCCGGGCCCCATAACTCTGGACCCACTGACCCAATCTTCACAAAACTTGGGGGTTCTTGCAATAAGGGTCCCCTCAAGCTACACTGAAGGTTTGGGACCTCTACCTCCAAAAATGCCCCCGGAGCCGCAGAAAGGCGTTAATGTGTTTTTAATGGCTTTAAATGGCTGAATTTATTTGCGAACTCCAACTTAGTGCCAAATTCCACGGATCCAAATCGGGGGAGTTCAGACTTTGGCATTTCCCGAATAAAAACAGGCTGAATTTTGCCGAATCTGAATTTTACAGATTTTTTTTTCAACATCCCTACTAGCTGGAGATCTTTCGCTATTACAACTGATCTGCAGTTGATAGACATCAGTTCACCTGGAGGAAATGGCCGCTTTGGCAACTGGACTCTGTGGCACTGAAGTCCCTCCCCTCCCCAAACCCCACCCTCTTCAGGCTCCGCCCCAAAAATATCCCACCAGTGGTGAAGAGGGACCTGGCAACCCTAGCCTGGAGATCTGGTATTACAACTAATCTCTAAATAACAGATATCAGTTTCCCTGGAGAAAATGGCTGCTTGGGAGGGTGGACTCTGTAGCATTATAGCATTATAATGACCCCCACTGAGGTCCCTCCTCTCTCCAAACCCAACCCTCCTCAGGCTCCACCCCCAAATTTCCAGGAATTTCCCAACCAAGAGTTGGCAACCCTAAAGAGTTGACTATTACTAAAGAGTAAGAATTACTAGGTAAAAAGATAAAGATCCCCTGTGCAAGCACCAGGTCATTCCTGACCCATGGGGTGACGTCACATCCCGACGTTTACTAGGCAGATTTTGTTTACGGGGTGGTTTGCCATTGCCTTCCCCAGTCATCTTCCCTTTACCCCCAGCAAGCTGGGTATTCATTTTGCCAACCTCAGAAGGTTGGAAGGCTGATTCAACCTTGAGCCAGCTATCTGAAACCAACTTCCGTTGGGATCGAACTCAGGTTGTGAGCAGAGCTTGGACTGCAGTACTGCAGCTTACCACACTGCGCCACGGGGCTCTTAAGAATTACTAAGGCAACAGTAAATACTAAATTAAATTTAAGATTAAGCTGTCTGTTATTTTACTGGTTGTATCAGTAAAGCTGTGTGCCAGCAAATAAATAATCATTATTTCCACACAGAGAGAAGGAGCCCTGTGGCATAGAGTGGTAAGCTGCAGTACTGTAGTCAAAAGCTCTGCTCTTGACCTGAGTTCGATCCTGACAGATGTTGGTTTCAGGTAGCCAACTCAAAGTTGACTCAGCCTTTCATCCTTCTGAGGTTGGTAAAATGAGTATCCAGCTTGCTGGGGGTAAAGTGTAGATGACTGGGGAAGGCAATGGCAAACCACACCATAAACATAGTTTGCCTAGTAAACATCAAGATGTGATGTCACCCCATGGATCAATAATGACCCGGTGCTTGCACAGGGGACTACCTTTACCTTTACCTACCTACCTATTTCCACAGAAGTCTGAAATGGCAGTAATCTTCAGAGCTGGCCCAACAGATTAAAAAAATAGGCTTCACCCCAGATGTATCATGGCCCTCCACATCCAGCTCTGACTCAAATCCTTGTGTCTTTCACCAGTTCAGCAATAAATTCCTTCTTGTGGCCTCAGACAGAAAGCTAATAATTTTACAGCAATGCCAGTAGCAGATTCCTGAATTACCTCCACATGAGCAGTGGACTCTAATCTGATGAACTGGATTTGTTTCCCCACTCCTACACATGAAGCCTGCTGTGTGACCTTGGGATAGTCACAGATCTCTCAGCCCCACCTACTCACATGGTGTCTGTTGTGGGGAGAGGAGGGGAAGGTGATTGTAAGCCAGTTTGATTCTTCCTTAAGTGGTAGAGAAAGTCGGCATATAAAAACCAAACCTTCTTCTTCTTCCACCAGCCCGCTGCAGTGGTTACCTTGCTTTCTCCCTCTCATAACTCAGTGCTGCTACTTTGCAGGCTGCAGAACCCCCAGTTGGAGCTAAGTATTAAATAAACATTAATCCAAGCAGAGGTGCCAGTGCAAACAATCCTTTAGATTAGACAGGCTTCAAAGTTCATGAAATGTTAGACAAAGAGAGATGACCTTTAATTGATCTATGTCTCTATTTCACTATACAACTCCCAAATTTAAACAGAAGTATTCAGTGGTCAAATTGATGGCCCCGGAAAGCTTCTCTCTTCTCTAATTATCCCTGACATTCTAAGGAGTTAGAGACTAGAAGGGTGAGGCTCAGCTATGGGTAAGACCTTCATTTGAGAACCTGGAATTTCATTCAGCTTTTTACACAGCCAAGGAGCAGCTGAGAAGTTCAGTGGTGTCCATAGTTCAAAGCAATCCAGGCTTTTTGTAATTCAAGTTCATTCCTAATTTGTAACCAAAGTGATTTCTGCTGACCCGACATTTACTGGAATTTTATATCAAGTCAGTATTCATGCAATCCATGTGCCACTTTTATTCTCTGTTGCTCAAGTAAAATGAAGAACTAAAAAGCCTCAACCTGGTTCCTGCTTCTTATGTGCCTTTACAGGAGTTATGGAGTCCTTTGCTCATGCACAGGAACCAAGAAGTTCTGGGATCTAAATATCTTACATGCATCCCTTTGTCAATGCCATCTCCTGCTCCAGTTACTGGAGGGAGACTTTTAAATCTCATGATGCAGAGGAGACAGAAGGCTAAAGCTTCGATCACCTGTTCATTCTTCAGCTGTTGTCCATCTCCGTAACTCTCAGTCATCTCCTCTCTAGGCTAAAGATACCCAGCTCCTTCAGCCTCTCCTCACAGGACTTGGTCTCAAGACCCCACACCATCTTCGTTGCCCTCCTCTGGAAACGTTCCACCTTGTCTACAACCTTCTTAAATTGTGGTGCCTAAAACTAAACACAATACTCTAGGTGAGGTCTAACCAGAGCAGAGTAAAGTGGTACCATCACTTCGCGTGATCTGGACACTATACTTCTATACTTGATAGCCAGCATGGTGTAGTGGTTAAGAATGGTGGTTTGGAGCGGTGAGTTATTGAGAAGTGATATGATAACCATCTTCAAGTATTGGAAGGGCTGTCATATAGAGGGTGGTGTGGAGTTGTTTTCTGTTGCCCCAGAAGGTCGGATCAGAACCATCAGGTTGAAATTAAATTAAAAGAGTTTCTGGCTAAACATTAGGAAGAACTGTCTAACAGTAAGAGCGGTTCCTCAGTGGAACAGGCTTCCTTGGGAGGTGGTGGGCTCTCCTTCCCTGGAGGTATTTAAGCAGAGGCTAGGTGGCCATCTGTCAGCAATGCTGATTTTTGACCTTAAGCAGATCATGAGAGGGAGGGCAGGAAGGTTTGCATCAGTGTTTAGCTGTTGTGGCCCTTTCTTGCATGCCTAGGGTAGTACTGATCGCCACTTTGGGGTCAGGAAACAATTTTCTTCCAGACCAGATTGGCCAGGGATCTTGGAGAGTTATTTTTTTTTTTGCCATCTCCTGGGCATGGAGAAGGGGTCACTGGGGGTGTGGGGCGGAGGTAGATGTGAATTTCCTGCGTTGTGCAGGGGGTTGACTAGATGAACCTGGTCGTCCCTTCCAACTCTCTGATTCTCTGATTCTTGCTTTGAAAACCCTACTGGGTTGCCATAAGTCAGCTTTGATTTGACGGCACTTTATACACACACATGTATGTGACATGGGGGTTACCAGCTCAGGGTTGGGAAATACATGAAGATTTTGGGGGTGGAGGGAGGGAAGGGGATGGATCTCAGCAGAATCTACCCTCCTAAGCAGCCATTTTCTCCAGGGGAACCAATCTTGGTCATTGGGAGATTAATTGTAATAGCGAGAGATCTGTAGGTGCCACCTGGAGTTGGCAACCATAGTATGTACTTCCATCCATGCAAAGAAGACCAGAAGAATTACTTGTTCGTATGCACACACAGGAAAGTGTGCTGGGCTTTAGTGTTCCACGCACTAGCTTTACAATCCGCCAATGTGCTAAGTAAAAGCGATTTCTCCATTGTTTGTTCTTTACATCTTCCACTGACTTCTAGACACATTTTGCTTCACCTTAGATAAGCGCTACTTTTTCTGTGTTGTGGTGTCTCCTACGTCCCAGCAAGACAGGAGATAAATATATATAGGCTGTTATGTATATATACACAACATTTCTCGGTTCAAGTGCAAAGGAAAACATTCTAATCAGTTGATTTCCTTTCACTTAAACTTAATTAGTTTGACATAAGCATCCTGAATAGAAAAAGTATTGGGTACTTAGTAATCATTAGGAGAAAGACAAATCACACACAGCGCTTGGCAAACAAAAGATTAAGGAGGAGAACATTTATAATTTTTTACATATGACCCACTCGCTAGAATGCACGTGTGATCTCCCCAAGGAAGTCTCAGACAACCTTGGAATAAAGTAAAGGAAAAATAAAAGAAACTATGCACATTTTCATTTTAATGAGCTTCTGAAATGTTGTTTCTCTATTTATAAACAAATTTAATGGGGTTCCATGCTGTTAGCAATTCTGTGATTAAATTTAGATAATCTGCCTTCTCATTGGTACAAAATCTAAAGCAAGGGAGAGAAAAAAAATACCCTCTTCACAAATATACCCAGCACCCAACACATTAACATTTATATTATATTTGGTATACATTTCACCAGTACTGGCTACCGTAGAATTTCTAGCTGTCTAATCTCTTTTTGAAAATACGTTTTGCAAATAGCGTGATGAGAGCTTCTCTTCTCCTGAGTCACACAATTAATGACCTGGGGGAAATGGATGGACAAGGCTGGTTTTACCAGTTAGATTTCCCTTTGTGGATTCTTCCTTTGCCGGAAGCTGCCTAATGCACACAGGTTGCAGGCAACATCAGCATCTGTCTAGGGTCCAAGTATTGCCAAAGGGCTCAGAGATCCCTATTAGGTTATCCCCAGCCACCCTTATCTCCTCATGTAAGACATTTGCCCTGTTTCTGTATCCATCTATGTATAAATAAATGCATGGAAGGAGGAGGGTAATCAAATCTGCAAGCTACACTGTCATGCATTGAAAATGGGTGTGCGCACAGAAGCTATGCATGTGCACCCAAATACGTATTGGCTCCTATAAGTACAATCCATACCATGAATAAACAGATGGAGTTGACCTTGGCTGCAAGAGTCATTATTATGGGCACCATAATTGGGCCCTAAAAAGATGGCAGATGCTACTGAGAACAGGTCAAAGTCTGCTTAACTGGTTCCAGTAGTGACAGGAATGGGAGAAAAAAATAGTTTCTGGAGGAATTAGTCATGTGGGCTCTTGGGAAAGGCATGCCCGTTGGATTGTTGAATTTGGGCCTTGCAAAGAACACTTGTTTTGTACTATGAATTCACCAGGCATGCCACAGTGGAACTAGGGGTAGAGGGCAGGGCCTAAGAGGGGTTCAAAAATTCTACAACCAAGTTGGCACTTGATGAAGGAATTAAACGCTCCAAAGTTACAGCTGAGAAAAAGAAGATTTCCAACTGTGAAGAAGGCCCTCAGATTAGGAAGATTTGCTGCCTTATGGTTCAAATAGACAGAGCCAGACTGGAAGACCCTCTGGTATGTATCTGAAAGCAAGTGATAACCGAATTTAAGAAATCTGTGGTACAACTAGCCAAGCTCCCTAAGGGTCTCTCTACAGTGCCAGAGGGGCATGACTATTATATTAGGTGCTGTGGAACTCAGGCAGGATGCTGCCGCAGTAGTTGTTTCTGGGCTTCCTAGAGGCACCTGGTTGGCCACTGTGTGAGCAGACTGCTGGACTTGATGGACCTTGGTCTGATCCAGCATGGCTTTTCTTATGTTCTTATTTTCTCGTGAATGTTTTTACTTTTTAGCCACACACTTTTCTAGTAGCTTACTTTTCGGTGGAACAAATATAGCTTTAGAGCCCACTTCTAATATATTTTTCTTCATACAGATTTAAAATTTCATTTTGACTCTGCTTTTAGGAAGATGAGGAGACAACAGTCAATCAATCTATCAATCTATCAATTGACCTTTATTGGCATGTAGTCAGAAACATAGCATAGACAACAGTCTAGGATAATCCCTGATGCCAATCAAATTCGCACATACAAAGGATGTTGTTCTGTAATTTACAGCTTCCCAAAGCATGCCAACCTATTGAGTCTTTTAGGTACAAAACTTAGTTTTCACAATATAGTAGAATAGTATTTATTTATTTTATTCAAAACATTTTTATGCTGCCTCTCCAACTGATCAGAGTTCCCAAGGTGGCTCACATAAATAGACTAAAAAAGGTTCGAACAATTAAAAAAAACACGAACAGATTAAACAATTCAATAAAAACACACATACAAACAATACCATAACCAGGGAGGAGGGCCAATAATGATTATTAGGTGTATGCCAAGTCTTTACCCGTGATATGTAGAAAATGTGCTCTACACACATCTAGTCTATTTTATTAGCATTTTGCACGGGGACTGGATTTTGAAATTCTCAAAGCATTAATATTGGGAGAAATGAAATGTATAAAAAAATTAAATGTACAACAGTGTGGTGGAGTGGTTAAGAGCAGTGGACTCTGGAGAACCAGGTGTGATTCCACGCTGGAGAACCAGGTGTTATTCCACACTGGAGAACCAGGTGTGATTCCACGCTCCTCCACATGAAGCCTGCTGGGTAAACACGATGCATTCAAGAGAGATAGCTTTGTTAGCGCTTTGTGGTTACAGTGGACTGTACAACCATCCCCAAGCCTGTATGGATAAGTTTTAACATCTTGTTTCCTGGACTTTGATGAGGAGACATGGACACATGCAAAATCTCAGGAAAGCTGTTCCATTTCACTTAGCACTGAGCACCAGCTCAGGGAAAGAAGTATCAACAGCTATGAAATAATGAGTGGCCTCCTTTCTCACTATAAGTGGTCAGGGAAGTAGGCAAAATGTCCTTCTCTATCCTATGAAAACTTAAGGCTGCCTCTGAAGTGCCATGAGATGCATTGTTGCTGGGTTTGTATCAACAAACGAACAAAGGAATTTGTGGGGAGTAGGGTTGCCAACCTCCAGGTACTAGCTGGAAAACTCTTGCTATTACAACTGATCTCAAGCCGATAGATATTAGTTCACCTGGAGAAAATGGCCGCTTTGGTCATTGGACTCTATGACATTGAAGTCCCTCCCCTCCCCAAACCAGCCCTCCTCAGGCTCCGCCCCAAAAATCTCTTGCTGGTGGCAAAGAGGGACCTGGCAACCCTAGTGGAGAGGGGGCGTGGCTTAGTGGCAAAGCCTCTGTTCGGTGTGCAGAAGGTCCCAGATTCAATGGGATCTGGCATCTCTAGTTCAAAGGTTCAGGTAATAGGTCAGAGACCCTGGAGAGTTGCAGCCAGTCAGAGTAGACAATACTGACCTTGACAGACCAATGGTCTGACTCAGTAGAAGGCAGCTCCATGTGTTACAGCAAAGGGATGTGTACTGCAGTCTTGGAAGCCCTGTGCAACTGTAATGCGTTGAGAATGGAGAAAACTTTCAGAACTTTGCAGGATTGGTTCCCTAGAACATAAAATACTTGAATGTAATGCTTGATATAAGATTACCTTGCACTGACATTGGCATATATTTTTTATAATCAGTGGCTCCTCTTCTGCTATTGTGGAGCTACACGCAAAGTTTCCTCTTAGGTACATATTCAGCTTTTCGTGTTACGCAGGTGTGATGCAGAGCAGAATCCCATTTTTGCGTCACACACTCAAGTATTCCATAGGGCTGACGCACACTCCGTGGTGTTATATCCTTTGCAGCATGAGCTGTTTGAAAAATCAAGGTGGGAATTGTCATTTGGCTGTGTTTTTTTTTAAATTACATCTTGAACATATTCCCTTAAGCTCTTGAATATTTCTAAGATTGAAAAGTTTCCTTTAATAGGAATATAAATTAGGATATTTTACTTAAATGTCTCTCCTGAGTTTAAAAAAAAATACGGCTAGAATGAATGTTATTCAAAGTGGGGGGGGGGCTTAAATTTATGGTCCAAATGAAAGATGACAATGAAAACATCCCATGGTCAGAATACATCTTTGACTGCTCATTATCCTGTTGAATATTATATGGCCTTGAAGAAGAAAACTAACAAGCAGCGACCCTCTTCGGCAAGTGGGCATCTCGGCTTCTTACAGAGCTTCCAGAAAATACATCTCAGTTCTGGTAAATAAAGCCCCACCATCAGCACTGCATTAGCTCCAGCTTGTTAACCAATTAATGTTTTGTGAATGTGCCAAGAATAGCATTCGTTTTCCAAACGCTTCCCATCCATTTTGCCCTGGCTGTCAGTCTTCATCAGGAACGCACCTGCTTGAAGGAAGCAGAGCCAAATCAGCATTAATAGGAGTTTGTATAGAGGGCAGAGATCAGATTTATTAAATCAGTGTTATCCACTTGTCCATCATCTAATTGTCAATTTAACCCCATGCCAACTGAATTCACACATAATAAAATCAACCCTGGGAGCCAATGTGTTGAATTTTTTTTGTGTGCTACCGTGGAAAGTGCACTTAGATACATATTTCAGTATGGAACTTGCTGTCTGAACATTTAAAAATGAATATGCAAACAGCAAACCCATTCCAAACTAGGGATGCTTCTGAAAACAGGGGGCTAGAATGTACTAAGAGGAAGGCCTGTGGCTCATCTGCTTCATTTAGAAAGTCTCCGGTTTATTTTATTTAGATATTTATACCCTGCTTTTCTCCCCTGTAGGGACCGGACATTCTATTTTATTTATTCCATTCCCTGTGAGGTACGTTAGGCTGAGAGACAGAGTGACTGGCTCAAGTTATCCAGCAAGCCTAGAGTTTAGGAAATCCAGCCGATATCAGTCCTGGAATAAGAATCATGTTTGTTGGAATAAAAAGTAAAGTATTTTTCTTTAGGATGTTTGTATCTCCAAGCATCTGTTAAATTCCAATCTTCAAAGAATTGAAAAGCAATCTTTGGTAATTTGCCTACTTTGGATTTCCTGGATTTATCTAATTTGGTATCCATTAGTCCGTTCATGTCACCCAGGATTACTATTTCCCCTTGATGGAAATCTCGTAAAGTATCAAAAAAAAATCTTTTAAAACTTTTCTTTCGCATTGTTGGGAGCATATATGTTAGCAATAGTTAACTGTTCTCCATTCGCATCTTGTGTTAGCACGATATCTTCCTTTTTCATCTTTTGTAGTATCCAGAACCCATTCCAAACTAGGGATGTTTGTAAAAACAGGGGACTAGAATGTACCAAGAGGAAGGCCTGTGGCCCATCTGCTTCATTCAGAAAGTCTCAGGTTTATTTTATTTAGACATTTATACCCTGCTTTTCTCCCCTGTAGGGACCGAACATTCTATTTTATTTATTCCATTCCCTGTGAGATACATTAGGCTGAGAGACAGAGTGACTGGCTCACGTTATCCAGCAAGCTTCCATGGTATAGTGGGAATTCAAACCTGAGTTTCCCAGATATTAGTCTAACATTCTAGCCACTATGCCATGCTGGCTGTCTAATCCCTAGCATCTCCACTTTAAAAAATCAGGCAGTAGGTGATGTGAAAGGCCTCTGCGTGAGATCCTGGAGAGCTGCTGCCAGTCAGAGTAGACAATACTGCCCCTGATATACTAGTGGTCTGAGCCCATATATGGCACCTTCCTCTGCTCATTATATATGGAACATAATTCCACTAAATCAGAGAAAGTAAGATATATGACTGAATGTTATCCTTAATGTATCATTTTAAATATTTATAAATGAAACCCATCTTTCCCACCACTAATATTAGTATATTAATTGCTGTGGAACACAGGCAGAATAATGCTGCAGCAGTTGCCTTCTTTGTGGGCTTCCTAGAGGCACATGGTTGGCCAATGTGTGAACAGATTGCTGGACTTGATGGACCTTAGTCTGATCCAGCATGGCTTTTCTTAAGTCCTTAGTAAAAATATAAAAGGCCACCATCCATACTTTTTGAAGCCATTACTTCCAATAGGGCAAATAGTATCCCCCCAGGGTCATTTCAGATCAGGAAAATGGTTCAGGCAGAAGACTTAACCTCCCTTCTCACATGTGCTTGAATTTTAAAATTTAATTTCTCATATCACATGTACTTGAGCCCTGAACTTAAACCTTTGTTTCCTTTCTTATACACCTCAAGTCTCTTTATGTATCTGAATTGTTATTGTTAGGGTTGCCAGCTCCAGGTTGGGAGATACCTGGAGATTTGGAGGGTGGAGCCTGAGGAGAGCGGAGTTTGGAGAGGGGAGGGACTTCAATACCATTGAGTCCAATTACCAAAGTGGCCATTTTCTCCAGGTGAACTGATCTCTGTCATCTGGAGATCCGTTATAATAGGAGCAGATCTCCAGCCACCACCTGGAGGCTGGCAACCCTAGTTATTGTCAAAGGTTCTGTAATCATAACAGAGAATACTGGGACAGCAAGCATTAGGGTTGCCAGGTCCCTCTTCACTACCGTCAAGAGGTTTTTGGGGTGGAGCCTGAGGAGGGCGGTGTTTGGGGAGGAGAGTGACTTCAATGCCATAGAGTCCAAAGCAGCCATTTTCTCCAGATGATCTGATCTCTATTGGCTGGAGATCAGTTGTAATAACAGGAGATCTCCAGCTATTACCTGGAGGCTGGCAACCCTAGCAAGCATCCATGCCACAATTTTATATGTAGCTTAATTACTTCTGATTAAAAAATATTGACCAATAGTGCTTGGATCCCTCCCTAGACATTAATGGAATCCAGCATACAAAGTTTCTTCTTAAATCGCAGCTCCTGTGTCATCAACAGCATAAATTCATCAGGAAAAACTTCCCCAAGCATCAAGACAAAACATGGAGGAAATCTTTACCTACAGAACTGTAGTGCAGCCACAAAAGGCACAATAGTCCCGCTAGCAAAAGTGTTGCCCCCCTGAATGTTTGTTTAAGTGACATTTGTTCCTGCATGCTACAGGTGTTAATGCATGATATCAGGACAGTCCGTTTGAGCTCTGAGATGCTTCCGCATGGGATGCAAATTCCACTCTGCAGCAGCAAGCCACGTAGAAATGGGTAGGAATTTCATCCCCGTGTCCTGCTCCTACACTACTCACTGCCTTTGCTGCTCCACAAGCATGCCTCATTGGGCTTTCCCAGCACATGTTTTCCTCCTGCTCCACTGCTCCACTAAGTTGTGGCAGGAGCTTGAAGTGCAGGGGCTGGATGTTCCCTACCACAGCCCTAACCTTGTCGACTTTATCAAATCTCTTATCCATAACTTCAGTTGATTAACTGCTTGTACAGTAGGGCTGTCAATTCGGTTCGGCCCGAACTGAAAATCAGCCGAATTTCCCCTGATTCGGTGGTTTTTAGTTCGGGAGGAACCGAACTCAAAACTGGCAGGCAACCGGGGGGGCCGAATTCAGCGAGTTCGGGAGTTAGTGAATAAATTCGGCAAATTCGGCCATCAGTAAGCAGCATAACCATCAGTAAGCAGCATTCTCCTCCCCCGGCCAATCGGTGGCCAAGCTGGGTCTTCTTCTGGCCAATCAGTCAGGATTGAGTACTGGAGGAATCAGCTGATGTGCGGCCCGGCCAGGGAGAGAGAGAGAGAGAGCGAAATCCTCGTGTGTGTGTGTGTGGGGTGCTTGTGCACATTCGCTCCTTTCTGTGGCTGCAGGGGGTGTATTTTTTGGGGTACAGACACAAAACTTTCACTGGAGCTTCAGATGAAGCTTCTTAAGATACCCCCCCAAGTTTTGTAAACATTGGGTCAGGGGGTCCCGAGATATGGGCTCCCCCCTTTTTCTTTCCATGGCTGCAGGGGGCGCATTTTTGGGGGTACAGATCCCAAACTTTGAGCGGAGTTTCAGACCAGTGTTCTTAAGATACCCCCCAAGTTTTGTAAACATTGGGTCAGGGGGTCTCGAGATATGGGCTCTCCCCCTTTTCCCTCCCCCCTTTTTCCATTTATGTGGCTGCAGGGGGCGCTTTTTTGGGGATATAGCCCCCAAACATTTAGCATAGCTTCAGTCAATTATTCTTAAGATACTACCCAAGTTTTGTAAAGATGGGTTCAGTGGGGGCAGAAATATCGCCTCCCCCCTTTTCTCTTTCCATGGCTGCAGGGGGCGCATTTTTGGGGGTGCAGATCCCAAACTTTGAGCGGAGTTTCAGACCAGTGTTGTTAAGATACCCCCCATGTTTTGTGAACATTGGGTCAGGGGGTCCCGAGATATGGGCTTTCCCCTTTCCCCTTTCCCCTTTCCCCTTTCCCCTTTCCCCTTTCCCCTTTCCCCTTTTGGGATGAATGGATCAGCGAGCCGATCCTGTGTGCATCTTCTCCAGAGAAAACCTCCCGTGCCTAATTGGAATCATCTTGGATTACAAGTCCTCTTCAGCCCCTCTTGATGGAACAGAAGACAGCCACAGTAAGACCCCTTTGGGGGCTTTAATCTATAATTTTTCTCCTGTGTATGTGTGTGTGTGTGGGGGGAAGCAGAGTCTGTGTGTGTATGGGGAGGGAGCAGTTTCTGTGGGTGGGGGGGAAGCCAAAGGGGGCTTTCGTCGGTTCTGCCTGGGGTGTGTGTTCCCCCTCGAGTCTCTCGCTCCCTGGTTTGAGGGGGGAGGTTTCAGTTGTGTGTCTTCTGGTTTTTCCCTGTTGCAAAGGTGTTGTTTTACAAGTTGAGTTGCTTTGCAAACTGTTGTCGGGGCTGGGAGCTTTGTGCGTGGGCGGCAAGATCTGCTGAGAGATGCACATTAAGGGTGGGGGGGACCCCTTTCAGGGCCCATATCTCAGCCCCCCCTGACCCAATCTTTACAAAACTTGGGGAGTCTTTCAATATACGTCCTTTGAAGCTCTGCTGAAAGTTTGGGACCTCTAAGCCCAAAAATGTCCCCCCCAGAGCTGCTGAAAGGCACGATTGTGTTTTTAATGGCTTTATTCGGCCGAATTTTTTTTCCGAACTTTGAATTCCCGCCGAATTGAACGGATCCGAAGTGGGGGAGTTCAGACTTCGGCACGTACCGAACCCACAAGGGCCAAATTCGGCCGAATCCGAACTGTACCGAATTTTTTTTTTGACAGCCCTATTGTACAGTATCCTGCTCTCATGCGTCTTCCACTATTTCCTCCTCCTATAGCTTAGCGGGATGAGCAAATCTTCAGTTGAATAACACATGGAGGGATCTATTTTGATTAATAGTGGGGCATCAAGACAGGCTTTTAAAAGGTTGTTTTGGTTCTGGTTTGCTACTGTATTATGCAAAGAAACAAAATATGAATGGTTACATTTCTGAGCTGCTCTTGCTGGGCATATCGGTAGGTTGGGTGGGCATAGAATGTCAGCAGTAAAATAAAAACCCTCTGAAATAAGTAGAACGTCTGCTTTCATATGCAACATGAAACCATGGTTAAGGCTCACTGTGGTAAGTAAATCAGCTTCAGAACCTGGCTTCAAATATTGGTTTTATAGATGCTCATTAGCCCTACTTAGTAAAATGGTCAACATGTGAATGGGTTTCTGTTATCTACAATTCAAAACCTCGCTCCTCTCCCATCTACCTGTTGCCCAATAAGCTTCAACTTGGTACATTCTAGAGGGAACTGGACAGACTACAGTGAAGGGGTGTAAATTAGAAAGTCTATCCTTCGTAGCCACATGCCTTTAAAAACTTTTGTGAGCATGGGTAATTAAAACCTCATCTTAGCATATACTTTCCTGATTTGATTTTCACAAGTCCCGCCTCTTGCATTCTCCGTGGCTGAATGAAGACTACTAGCTTGCCAGGAGGGAAAAAAATGTAAAGTTCTCTTGTTCTTAAATGTGTGGCAGTACTGCGGTAGATATGACTGTGGCTGATTATGAAATATGGTCACTGTTGCTCCATTCCTTATTACTGGGGTGGAGCCAACCATCCTCCAAGAAGCCTTCCTCCAACTTAAGTGGCTTAAGTGGCTCCAATGTAAGAGCCGCTTAAGTTGGAGGAAGGTGCCTAAAGGAAGGCTTCAAACTTTGCTCACTGGAGTGGGAGGATGGGAGTAGATCCACCCCATCACTAGTTCTATGCAATACACCCCTACCACTAGTTCTATGCAATAAAAATGTTAATTCTGCCTTCTCTCCATACCCTGTTTCTGTTTTATTTACAGACTTAGATATCTGGATGGGGGTTAAAATCAAGTCCTTATTGTCGACAGTGTAAATAATTGATACACAGTCTTTACGTGCATCCTTTACTCAAGCACATTTTGCTGTTTTAAAATTTTTGCATCATTTAATTTATTTTATGAATTCTAAGAGTCATAATTGCCTAAGAATTATTTTATTGGAGATACAAGGACACCGTGCTAGGCACCAAAAAGAACATAACTGCTTCTCCCATTTTGGGGAGCAGAAGCAAGCAAATACTGTTGCCTTTGCCATCATCTTGAATTTTAACAAAGAAGCCTGAATGTCCTTGTCTAAGAGAATGGTAAGATTCCTTGGTGGCCATCAGTTCCCCCCACGGCCTTCCAAAAACAAATAGTAGTTTTCTACTTAAGTGCTGTATTCTTTTAAAAAATTATTTACTACATGTATACTCTATCTTTCTCCCCCGATGGGGAGAAAAAGAAGCTTACATTGTTCTCTTCACCTCCATTTTATGCTGACAACAGGTAGGTCAAGCTGAGAGAGAGAGACTGTACCAAGGTAATCTAATGAGTTTCCAATGGCAGAGTGGGTTTTTGAATTTAGGTCTCCAAGATCCTAGTCCAACCACTACACTACACCAGCTCTATCATGACATATCTCACACTATCTTCAGTATGGAAACAGCAACTATATTGATGTTTGACTTTGAGTAGTAGGCAATGCATTTAAACCTAATCAATGTATCTATCAATTTGTTATTTGAAAGGCCTATGATCAATCAATAGGGTTGCCAGGTCCCTCTTTGCCACCTGTCGGAGGTTTTTGGGGTGGAGACTGAGGAGGGCGTGGTTTGGGGAGGAGAGGGACTTCAATGCCATAGAGTCCAATTGGCAAAGCGGCCATTTTCTCCAGGTGAACTGATCTCTATGAGCTGGAGATCAGTTGTAATAGCAGGAGATCTCCAGCTATTGCCTGGAGGTTGGCAACCCTATCAATCAACTACAAATTATTTAACCTTTGCCTTAGTGAATGAACTTGGTGGCATAAGCCAGGGCTTTGAAATGCTTTGAAATCAGTGCTAAACATCCTTTTACTTTAATGAAACTGTTCATGTGGCCAATTTGGCTTTGAACAATGTCACACTGAGACTTCAAAAAAAAAGTGGGGGGGGGGGAGAAACTATCTAAATAACCCATAAGGAAATTAGTATTTTTTAATCTTAATGAACTGGGAAAGAAATTTGGTGACTGCCAATGTAGTATTAAAATCTACCTCTGCTAAAAGAACCCCAGATTATCCAGTTTAGAGACAGATTCCTGAATTAATATCTTTATCCATCTGTCTCTAGCCTCGTTGAGCAAGTCACAGCTAAACAAGGAATGCTGAAGAGTGTCTATTTGGCCAGAACCACATTGACATACTCTCTCACAGTATGGTACCCTATTTAAATGACCTATTAACTCCCCTGATGGGATGGCATTCAGTCTAACCAACATAAATAATCATCTGTATTGCGGGATTATCAGAAAATCAAAGTACATTGGTAGGGATTGTGGCAAATTTAGACCTAGCTATAGAGGTGGGCACACCCTACGTGCTCTTATTGTAGTACGTCCGGAATCCAGTTTTTGCAAGTAGCTCAAGATGGAAGAAAGAGCTGCTGATGACCCATGCTCTTTTAGGTCAGAAAGAGAGATTCCTAAAGACTGGATACAACATTCAACCAGTTTACTCCACGGGGTCTGGTAGGAATAAGCTTGAACCATCCTCTTACTGCTAGTCAGCTACAAATTGCCAATTAAAAGTAACCTGCACTTTTAAAATTCATTTCAATGGGTAATAATGCTGGTGATTGTGAAAATATCAATAATAAAATAATATTGGGGGGTGGGGCTTTGGAACTAGACTCGCTAAATGATGTCCAAGACAATTTGTGTTATTAGTGCAAAAGAAGACTCCCATTGTGATCTGGTTGCAGCGATGTGCATTTCCCCAAGAAAAGCGTTATGCATCTGTAATTAGAACTCAGCCTTTTGTTGTTAGCAATAACCCCGCCAAAGTATTCTATGGGCTGGGAATGGGGGGGGGGGACTAACACTCCTTGCCGAGGCTAGGATGCACAGTTACCTTGTCTTCCAACCTGCATCTGGTCAAATGAATAGTTTTGCAGCTTGTTGTATAAATAGAATGTTTGTTCTACATAACGGATTTTGGTGTGATATGGTAAATATCGACTCCCGGGTGGGCTAAAATGCATAATTCATTGTGCAGCACATTCCAGCCACTCTGTGTCTTGCATGATTAACATGCAATACATTTTACTTTGCGGGGAGGTTAGAACTAGCACAGAAAGTTGCACAGATGAATACCAAGTGTTCAGCTGTGTTGCAGAAAATTACCCAGCTCCACTGCTGGATATCTTCAAGCCACCTCTGTGGCTTCCGTACATTATCATTAAGGCAAAATGGTGATTTCCAGGCTTCTGAGACTGAATGTGCTTGGGTCTGACCACCCTAATATTGTTATCTTGGCCATGCTGCACACATTGCTCTCTGTGGTATACATGAGTAAGTTAAGGCAATGCCTTCTAGGCTGCATTTGACAAGAAAAAAGGGGGTTTAGAAATCAACAAATAATGTACGTGTGAACCTACAGTGAAAGAGTTATTTCCAAATGACTGGATGTTCCCCTAGGAGGACGATTTGGAGCTCAGTCAACAGGGACTTCTGGAACAGAAATCTGGTGTTCATAGCTCCCCAGAATACTTAATCAGTAATTCATTTGTAGGGCATGTCTACATTACAAATTTGGAGGGTCTCATAACAATTTGGCTTCCTCAAAGGATCTCAGAGAATTCTCTACTAGCAGTCCTTAATGTCACACAGAACTTCAGCTGCAACCGTGAGTCATGAATCAGGAATCAGTCTATGGTGTAGATCTGTGGTATGGCTTCCCTGAGACCCATGAGCTTCCTAGCCTCCAGCCTTCTTTATGTGAGTTTTTAATAAAATCCAAAGAAACAATGCTCTCTCTAGGGTTACCAAACTCCAGGTGGTGGCTGGAGATCTCCTTAAATTACAGTCGATCTCCAGGTGACAGAGATCAGTTCACCTGGAGAAAACAGCCACTTTGGAATGTGGACTCTATGGCATTATACCCCATTGAAATCCCTCCCTTCTCCAAACCCCACTCTCCTCAGGCTCCACCCCCAAAATGTCCAGGCATTTCCCAACCCAGAGCTGGCAACCTAATTCCCTCCTGACAGGAGATGTGAACTACTTAGTTCTCTGAACCAAATGGTTGTTCCATGCTGGTTCTCTCAAAAACACATGGAAGTTAGAGGGTTGGATTAGCAGACACTATCCTGGTTCTCCTCCATGCATGAATTTTACAAAGGATTGTCATCTGCGTAATATAATATGAAATAAAATAGCCATGAAGTGCATGTAGATTTTACTAAGATATCTATTGCCTCGTTTAGAAGCGGAAAGATCCATTTATCTCTGTTTTATACTTGACAGACAAAAGCAGATACTGAGAGCTCCAAACTACCGGATTAGAAAACAGCATTGATCCTCATTTACCTGTGTAAGACCTACATCAAAAGCCCAAAGAAGTCTTGACTTTGTGCCTTTTGAAACGTTTGATGCATGTCATAATTAATCAAGCTTTTGCTTAACAACCTATAGATTTCTTTAGAATTGTCACTGTCCATCTTTGCTGAAAATCCTAATTCACAAAATCAGGGACTCTACCGACTGCCAAGTTTCACTCATTGAGGGGCAATCACCGTGCTCTTGTGAGTTCAGTAAAGGTCCAAATAGACCTTTGCAATAAGTGCTCCCTCCACACAAGCATCCATAACTGACAGTAGAGGATAGTTAACTTTTTCCAGGAGAGAAGCCAATCTTCTGTGTTTCCCCCTGTTTGGTCATCTGCACGCTGCTTTGAGCCGGGCTGAGGTTGGGGAGAGGGAAAAGTCGGATTAACAGAGGAACAGGAATACGCGGGTTGGTTTTGTATCGAAACAGCATTGAGCTACCAAGAAATGGGATATCGTGCATACTGAAAAGTTAGATCCTGGATGAAACAGGGAATAAAGGAGGTTACATCAACCATGCATAAATGACCAGGGAGAATTTTACTGTATCATGCATACTTGGATGTGTGGTACAATATGTAATAAAATAATAGTGTATATGGGATTCTTGTTCTTCTTGAATGGCATTTGCTTCCCTCTCCTCCATCTTATGGGAAACTGCTTTAGAAATCAAGAAGAATTTTAAAAGCAGTTTCTGATGTGATGTTTGTATCAGCTGCTCAAAAGTAAAACAATACATTGGGCCAATGCAAGCCACTCCTGTGAGTGTAAGTGACTTTTTGGCTTCCTAAAGCATTTTTGTGGCATTATAACTAACCTGTTGTCCATCTTATGTGAAATTAGATTTATGCCAAGGTTAATCTCTGTGTTTCTGGGCATTTGCTTCTTTTCTTAAACGTTGCCTCTCTGTTTTTTACGTTTGCTCCCATGTAATGGCAGCATAACAAAAAATCCGTCTTGGTAAATGAAAGACGTGACATTCGGCAATGCAATTTAAGGCCTTGATAAGTTGGATGTTAAACACCTGAGGGGTACAGTCTCCTTTTAATGTCAGCACTGTTCCCATTAACATTAATGGGGGTTATACGGGTGCTTCAAACGGAGAACGTGCACCTCAAATTGCAAATGATCACTTACAGACTCCACTGATAAATTATTAATGCATATCATTAAAGCCAAGCCACACCCCCGCTGTCATTAGGCCGTGGCAAAATCTGCACAGCTACATCTGCCTCACAGTTTGTTCTTTAGAACTGGAGCAAAGAGACCCTTTAGCACCCAGAATAAATTGGGTGTAAATATTGATTCACTGCCTTCCACGTTCATGTTACCGCATGCAATTTTAAGAAGATACTATACCTTTCACACTATAAAAAGTTTTCATTTCAGGATATCATTCTGCAAAGAGTTTGTTGTTCAGGGGGGGGGTTAAGCCTTTTGGAAAATATTTGCATTGCTGGCATAACATACTTATGTTTTGAATCCTAATAAGTGCATTGCCTTGCTGGGAAGAAATTACAAATTTGTACTTCATCATAAAGGGTTATTGTACCCCCCACACACACAGATGTTCAAATGATGACTTGCCTACTTCATCATATAATGAGTAGGGTTGCCAGGTCTCTCTTCGCCAACAGTGGGAGGTTTTTGGGGTGGAGCCTAAGGAGGGCGGGATTTGGGAGTGGAGGGACTTCAATGCCATAGAGTCCAATTGCCAAAGCAGCCATTTTCTCCAGGTGAACTGATCTCTACCAGCTGGGGATCAATTGTAATAGCGGGAGATATCCAGCTAGTACCTGGTGGTTGGCAACCCTACTCCAGCCCCACCTAGAGGTCAGCAACCTGATACTCTTAAGTCTCATGTAACACTTCAAAAATAGGCCAGATCTCCAGCTAGTACCTGGTAATGAGGTATAAGGGGGAAGCAATTGTTTCTTACCGGGTTGCCACTGTGAATGAACTAAGGCCAACTACGCAATACTTTTTTCATGAGTTGCTTTCCCAGCAGCTGCACAGCAGCTACAGGGAACATTGTTTTTGAAGAACGTGAGGCCCCAATTCAGCTCAGAATGTGCAGCTCTAAACTTCTGCAAATAATTCCCCAAGGGTCTGTTTCAGTTTGGGGAAATGGAGGGGAGGCAGGAGCCCCTCCTTTCCTGCTGTGGTGATGAAGCAAAATAGGGTTTAAACCCCAGCAGGGTTTAAAAACAAGATTCCCCACAGCTGCTGTGCAGCTGCAGAGAAAGTGAATTGGGTCTGAAGATCCCAGATCCAACTTGATTATATATCATGTAGTTTGACCCTGAAACCTACAACAATAATTGTGGCTGGATTTTCCCCAGTCAAGTTACCTGTAAAGTCCATGATCCAGAAAAGTAATGCCCTCTATAAAACATGGTAGATGTTTTGTCAGAGTGGAGGGCTGCTAAAGCCAAAAGAATTGGGGAGGGTTAATGCAAAGTTTTTGCACTATTGTAATTAAGATTCATAGTCATAGGACTGATTCCAGAATAAGTACACTTACAGCCCATTCCTGAGGATTGGGTTGAAAGTGGTCTGGAGGTGGTGTGACCCCGCCGCCAGCATAAGTGTCCTTTTATCACAGAATAAGAGGCATTTACGCTGGCGGCGGGGGCAGTTCCGATGGCACCTGGGCGCCATGGAGCTGCATGGTGCTCCTCTGACTCAGCAGCCTCTCTGGGACCTAAATCCCAGAAGAGAAATGCAGCGCCAGCATGGAGGGGGCAATGTTCTCAGGGGTGGAGCTGAATTTAGTCAGCATCTTAAGCCCCTCCAGCCAGGGAACGCCACTTTCAGCAACAGTGTTGCTGTGCCAGGTTTGTCTTGGCGCATCATCGTTGTTTTCAATGGGGCTCCCCCCCCCCCATGTTTGATTTTTTTGTTTTGTTTTAAATAACTCTTTTTTAGCCTTGTAGCAGCCAGGAAACCTTTTTGGAGGCACCGTGGCAGCGCCTCAGCCACGATGTCCCCGGCTGCTGCAAGGCTCAGGAATGGGCTGTGAGGGCGCAATACTAAGCAGTTCTACTCAGAATAAGTCACATTTTATTCAGTGCTGCCAACTTCCAGGGAAGTGTTCTTAGGACTGCAGTCTTAAGTCCCATGTATCAGACTCTGAAGATGAACATGGAACCGTGGTCTTGGTATTTTCACACAGCCCGTATAACCTACAAGAACCAATGAACTCTGGCCGTGAAAGCCTTCGACAATATTATGAACATGGAAGTTTCACAAAATTTAAATCTCTAATGTGCAATCTATAAGCATAACATCTAAGTGCTATGAAATCAACAGTTGTGGCCTTCCTTTAGTTATTCGGGTGGTACGGGAGCCAGAGCCACATAGCTCCTTCCTATTGCTCTGCAATAATGGCAGAAGACTCAAGTCACATGGGAACCTACTGTGGCTCCTTCAGAAGCCAACATCATGCTCCAAAAAGGTGGAGTAATACTGCCTTTGAAAACAACCACAGGATAGGCTTCTCATGGATAGCTGAGGATTTCTGAAATTATCCTGCTATTACAACTGATCTCCAGCTGATAGAGATCAGTTCACCTGGAGAAAATGGCAATTAGACTCTATGGCATTGAAGTCCATCCCCAAATCCCGTCCTCCTCAGGCTCCGCCCCCAAAACATCCCACCAGTGGCGAAGAGGGACCTGGCAACCCTATGTCTGACCCAATGTGCTAGGCAAGACACTTCCATGGGAGTGAACTATTTTCTTTGGCAGTAGGTTACCCCCAAAGGGGCGACACCTAAGGGGATCATCACTTTTGGGTTGGAGTGAAAGTAGTGAACCCATGTTTTTATTCATTACTCTGTGCGTGATCATTATTACCTTATCATGCCTTTGTGTTATTTTTCTCGTATTGTTAGGTGCCTTGGAGACTTGTTGTCAGGCTGACAGACAGCATATGAATATTTTAAATAAATAAATAGGCAGTTGTTAAATGAATATGTTTCTTATTTGTATCTTATTTTCTGAATGCCTGATCATTAATATTTGCCATAAGCCCAACAACCCTTCCAGCAGGAACCTCAGTAGCTGACGTCATTTGACAAATGCATGCTTTTAAAGCGCCCTCAGTTTTTCTAACTTGAAAGGGAACAGGAGTTGAGTATGCAGCTCTTTCATTCCCTACTGTAGCTCCAGAAGAAGGTAAAATTTCACTGCAGTGGCAATGGTAATAGTAGCATGTATAATTTATATGGCAGTGCTTGATGCATAGTGCTATGCAGTTTTTATCTCATTCACCTGAAGCTAATATAATTTAGACCTAACTCCAAAGTTCAGGAAAACGGCATTGAATGCTGTGCACTGAATGCTCCCCAACAATAATCCCCCCGCCCATGGAAGACTAACAAACCAGTGAAAAAACTAAGCCAAAACGTTTCTCCTTGATATGCTACCTTTCTGTGTTCGGGAAGGTTTTGGCATAGGATGACTGAACCCTGTGTTTTTTCCTGCATATTCAGTTCAGTTATGTATTGATCTGAATAAAGTTCAAATAATAAATTGCACACGACCTTTCTGGGTAATTTGGGCAAGTTATTCACTATATGTGTGCCCAAGTTCCCCACCTGTTTGTCACTGGCAAGAGCAGAGCAGGCCCTGTGAAATATAAGCTTCTTGAAGGAAAGGTGAGATGAAATTTAGATTGATAGGTCAAAATCTGTACCCAGCCCTGAATACAGATCTATGGGTCAACTGTACATAGACCCCAGTTGTTTGTGTAAAGTGCTGTCAAGTCGCAGCCAATTCATGGCAACCCCAGCAAGGGGCTTTCAAGGCATGTGAGAAGCAGAGGTGGTTTGCCATTGCCATCCTCTGCAGAATCTTCCTTGGTGGTCTCCCTTCCAAGTTCTGACCCAGCTTAGCTTCCAAGATCTCACAAGATCGGGCTATACCATGCTGCCTTCCCTCCCCACATGGGTACTGTTAGTCTTCAGTCTAAGCTACAGTTAAATAAATGCCCACATGCTAAACCCTAGTTACCAAACACGTTACCTGACCGTGCTTCACCAAAAAATACAGCTGACATGACACTTCTGTGACAAGCAGCAATTCCATAAACTCCCATCCAGGTCTTTAAATCTGAATTAAACTCATCCCCTCTCTAGAAGCTCTTCATCTGTTGTGAAACTCATTAGAGCTTCAGGACAGCTTTTAATTATTGTGCAGATTAAGTTTAATAAACAACCAACAAGAACTACACTTCTTTTAAACCCATGATACTAAAAATGTTATCCCCCTAATAGAAAGTTATTAATTAGGGAATGTTGACCTAATGAGCTCTGTTCATTTGGCGGATGATGAACGTTGCTTTTAATCAGACCTTTTACAAGCCACTGATTGTTAACTTAGGGTTGTTAATTATTCACACCTTTAAATGTTAAGATGGTTCGAATATTTCATGAATGCTCTCTTTTTAATAAAAAGTGACACTGGGTTTTATGAGCTTGGAATCACACTTACTAATTTACAGTCATTTTGCACTTCAGTGCCAGTCGTTTATAATTAACTCTCTCTTTAAAAATAATAAATGACCTCTGGCTCACTATTGTCTGTCATAATTAGCATACTGTGTTTTAAAGAGGAAAGTGTGTTTTCTCTTCATTAACAGTAATACTACCTAGGCAGACAATCAGTAAGTCCGTGATCTGGAAACCGCCATGGACGCCAAATTACCCTCTCTACCAGGACAAAATCAATTAACACCACAAGGGATGTCATTATTGTCACATTATGTCACCTGATATCCTCCAGGGTAAATAAATGATTTGTGGAATTTTTAATGCTATGACTCTGAAGAACAAACATGGGAACTTTGACTGAATAATGCATGCTTTATTATTTGCTAGTGCATTATATGCCAGAAACTGTGAATATCCTTTGCCCTGTTGCTGAGGTGGACAATCCCATTTCACAGAGTGTGCAACAGTGAAAGTGGTATACATTGTCTTGCCTCCAGGATCTCCCTTCCATCATATTAATATTTTAGCAGGTATCCTTTAAATGATTTTCTATACGTAACTTAAAGCAGCCATATCATCTGGGTTAGACAGATATGCTTATCTCTATACCAATGTTCCTGCCGTTGATTTGAACCCCATACAGGATGCTGTATATTGTACATTATTAATATTATGTCTTTATCTTCCCCGGTAAAAACAAACTTGGACTAGAATCCAGCACATTGTTGAAGATGCTGGTAAGCCATGGACTTCAATAAGTTTTAAAGTAACATGGTACCACTTCAGGGCCTACTGAAAAGAAGTTAACCTTCTCCTAAATGGTCGTCTTCTTTCTCTAGTCAGGATGGGATTTCTTTCTATGTTAGGCAGAGCCATAATGTATCTGCTATGAGACACAACCCTCCATTCTGAATCCTAGAGGCTGCATCCAAGAACAGAAATGGTCCAAATTTTAAGCATAATGTGACACAGTAATCAGAAGAATGAATATCAATTTTATTTAATCTCATTGCAGAGTATTCATTGTTCCCTTTCTTTTGCACATTTGGCTTTAGTGGTTGGGATAATTTTATTTTTAAATAATAACAACACATTTTAGTTGTTGCTCTTGTTGTTGGGTATATATTTTTGCTTCCCAGCTACATTTCATAACACGGGCATCTCTTTTAAAAAAAAGCATACACAACTTCTATATTTTGGGCCTACATCAGGGGGTATTTAATTAAGTCTATTCTGTCTAACATGATCTGATGTCATTGTACAAGGATATGTTCATTGTTAGCAGCGCTCTTAGTTTCAGACTCCTCTGTGTATTTGAAACCATGGTAACAGAACAGTAAGCTAAGGCCAATGAGATAATGAGATATTCTCATTGTAATTGTGTTTCATGAGGGCACACAATCCCATGGGTGGTATCTGACTGTCTTTACAACTGCTAACAGAATTTAAGAAACAGGCATATATTAGTACGGTACAATTTTTCACAACAGTAAACACTTCTGACACGGCATTTTTTTTTTTTTGGGTTGTTTCCAACATGTTGAAGTCCATAATCTGGCTTTATGTCACAGGAAGCCATTCCATTAATGAATATCAATATTTTAAAATCCTCAGAACTTCAAGGAACTTCAGGTCTGAACTGCATTAATGAGGCTCCATGATGCTGTTTTGCATTATAATTATTATCTGGGTCCTAGCTAGCGCCAGGCAGAAAAGCCATGGAGGCAAAAAAAAAAAAAAAAAAGCTAGGGAGCGGGGTAAATGAATTTAAACTCCCTCAACTCTTGAACATAAGGAGATGTTTAATTCAGAATTTAGCTTCTATAAAACAGAGCTCGAGCCGTCTCCTATTTCATTATCCCACTGTTCATGCTGTAATCATAAAGTTTGACAAGCCTTTTAATTGTAGAACTTTGAGGGAGTAGGTCATAATAAACATGTTGGTGGGTGTTTTTTTTAGTTTCCATTGACTGTTCAGAGAAACAAAAAATGACAGAATTAGGTCTGAAATATTTGAAGTTTATCCACAGTCCCCTGGCCCCTGGCCCCTTCTTTTGAAGTAAAGAAAGAGGTTGCTATGTTTTATTCCCAGGAGCATCTCAGGACACTCTAATCCCGATTATGCTACTGGCCCTGTATGACTTTTCATCCTTTAATCAATAATTTAAAATTATTTTAAAAAATATATTCAGAGATGATAAGAAAACAGCTGGATGAATTAAGCAGGGCTCCAACTTGTATCCTTCAACAAAAGGGGTGAATTGTAATGTCACCAGAGCCACTTGCAACCTCGTGTTTGTCCTTGCACAAGCAAAAGGGCTTAAGGACCTGCATTACAAGGGCTCTGAAATATTTATGTGAATGTTACCCATCTAACGTTGAATCCGAAGGCGGGACTTTTATGCAGACTTTTATGTCTCATTTTCATTTTTAAAGATTATTTCACCATGAGGATCTTCACATTCTAAGTGAGCACAAACATAAGGCTGTGCCTCAACTGCATTTAATAGGGTTGCCAGCTCCGGGATGGGATATACCTGGATATTTTGGGGGCAGAGCCTGAGGAGGGCGGGGTTTGGGGAGGGGAGGGACTTCAATGCCATAGAGTCCAATTGCCAAAGCGGCCATTTTCTCCAGGGGAACTGATCTCTAACAGCTGGAGATCAGTTGTAATAGCAAGAGATCTCCAGCTAGTACCTGGAGGTTAGAACCTTAGGATATAATGTTGAATGACAAATTAACTAGCCACTAGTCTGCATGATCCTAAACAAGAGAGTCAGGCTTTGGCTTGGCTTTCTTTTGTAATTTTCAGCATTATGCAAACAGTTTCTTTTTCTTCTGTTTTCTTTTTCTTCAGTTTTCTAACAATCTCAGCACACTCGATAGAGTGTGTCCCCTCCATGTGTAACTAATATTTGGTAAGCAGCAGGATCACAGTGATGGGAAAATTAGTAAAGTGGTAGTGAATTTTCTGAGTTTCATTTTGTTGGACCAAGATGTGTAGTTTTGGATGGTGCAAAGTGTTGCCTAAAAATAGCATTGTTTAGAAAAAGTCTCTTAATTCCTCTTTATCAAATTCCCACTGAAATCCAACAATCCATTTCTTGTCCTCTTTTTAGAAATTTGAAGTCTGATTCAAATCAATTTCTTTTTGATCAAAAGAGAAATTTGATGCAAAGAGGAGCAGTAAGGGGGTTCTGTCGAATTTCAGAATTCCACTCTGCAGATGGTAAGGAGAGGGCAGTGCTTTCAAAAACCTTAATGTCCTCCTGCTTGAGCACTACTTTCTAGCAAATAACTTAAAAAAAAAAAACCTGAAAGGGCTGAATTTACACAAGAGCCTTATGATGGAATTGTGTTGGTCCTGACCACTGATAAGCTGATAGATGCCCTATCACCCACTGGCCATCTGCAGTGATAGTGCTGAAGGACAGCAGAACAAGCTTTTTGGCAAGCCTCAGTTCCACAGAAAGTTCAGTTCCTGGCTTATGTGGACGGACCTCTGTTGTCTAACACCGATTACACTCCAGTTGGGCAGCTCTTGCAAACCTTTATAGTGGTGTAGTAAACTGGGACAGGTGTAACCAGATACTTTTTTTTTTTTACATGAGGGGATTGTCCCCATCTGCCCCACCCTCACTGTTCCACTTTTCATGCTACTTCAACCAATTAGACTAAATTGCCCCATTTCCATTGCCTGAAAGTCCTATGACGATTTAGGGGATTTCCACTTAACACAAACACTAATTCCTCATTTCAGTGATGTTTCAATAGATGTGCTTAGTAAATTACATGTTAGATTAATAAAAAGACAGGATCACGTTTTGTTTATTATTCTGCCTGTTATAACTGTGTTCAGAAATAATTATTAAGCTGAGCATTCATTAACAGGATTGTTCCCAGAGGATGATTAATCAGTTAGTCTAATTTTCTTAATTAAGTGCATCGAGGCTTTCTGAATGCCCAGGGCAGAAATTCTTTTTTTCCTGTAGCTGTGAATACAGGCAAACCTTACAAAGTGTGACTTTCTCCTTACTGGTATTGCTACTATAAAGATTGTCATGCAGTAGAGACGTCTCAGGCCCTTCTATAGGATCCAAGCATCTCAAGCAAAGATGGGAAGGTTGAGACAAAGTATGTAACTGAGGGGTAAAGCAAATCCTGGTGTGGGACTGGCTAGCCAAAATGATTTCCCAAAAGGCAGTCCAAATTTTGCAGGTATAGAAAGAACAGGTAGTAGGAGTAGCTGAGGAACCGGAGTGTAGCAGAAACAGGGGCAGAACAGGGGAGAAAGTGTTTGGTGATCTGCACATCTGAAGTTATTTATTGTCTGCTGACAGGGAGAAGAACATGCCATCAAGTTGCAACTGACTCGTGGTAACCCCTTCAGTGGGGTGTTCCAGGCTTGTGATGAGCAGAGGTGGTTTGCCTTTGCCTTCCTCTGCTGAGCAACCCCAGTGTTCCTTGGTATTCTCCCATCCAAGTACTGACCATGGCTGACCTGGCTGACCTTCCA
The DNA here is from genome assembly GCF_029931775.1 of Euleptes europaea. Taxonomy (NCBI): domain Eukaryota; kingdom Metazoa; phylum Chordata; class Lepidosauria; order Squamata; family Sphaerodactylidae; genus Euleptes; species Euleptes europaea. The sequence goes on along the minus strand of NC_079316.1, from coordinate 26,837,533 downwards.
AGCCCTGATGAACTTGGGCCAAACTGGGCTAATCAGCCAGTTTTAGAAGGAGTCCACCAGAATTCGGTTCCTGTGGGTCAGGGGAGTCTCGCCAACAATGTGGGAAGTAAAGATGACAGCGAGAGACTGGAATTGGGAAACTGCTCCCTCTTCCACCAATGGAAGTGCAGTTCACAGGCCTAAGTGCCATCATACCAGCAGAAGAGCACCTTTCTATCCAACCTAGGACTTAAGAACCATTCATCAATGTCCCATCCTTTAGCATTGAAGCTGGTTGCATCATTCTAAGCAGTAAAGTGAAGGTCCCACCTAACAATGACAGAAGCCTGTGTTTGCTTGTTTTTCTAGCGTGGTCTAGTTTTCCTGTGAAGATTTTGTTCTGCAGGAAGATGTAAATGGGAGAGATATTTTTATCTGATGCCCCAATCAGTCTTTAATTCTAGACCTTTCTGTTTTAAACTATTTATAAATAACTTAACAGCCAAGACCATTTCAAAACAAAAGCTTTTTTTTTACTCTTACAATCTTAAGCTATCTGTCTTGTTAAGACGCACCCCCCAAGCGTGTTATTACAGCTGAGGATCATAGTTCAGTGCTTGTAACATAAATCTGTTATCGTAGCTTGCATATAATTAGTTCTAAATGTCTGTGGTTTTATTTTTCAATATCAGGGTGTGCATTAGGCATCAGAAACATTTAAGAGCTTGGCTATCACTGCACTTCATGATTCGGCCATTCATTGAGCTGAAGCAACAAACATCTAATGTGACAGCGATGTGAAATTATGGCTCATCCGATTTTTTTGTTGAATGAAAAATAATCAACTTGTTTAGCAATTTGCATTACATGATGCAATAACAAGGCTTACATGTTTACCATCATGTAATTCATCTCGTTTGCGAGGGCTTGATTGACAAAACGCTGATTTCCTATAGCAAGTATCATGCTAGCAAAACTGAATGGTAAATAACGAACTTCATGGGAAATTATTATATGGAAATGCGTATAATGATTTCCCAGTTGACTTCTACTGGTAGAAGCAGATTTTGAAGGCTATAATTTGGATTGGGGTGGGGGGGAGGAAGAGATTATTTAACCCTTGCACTGCCAACAATTTTCCACTTCCACTTCCCTCCCCAGTCTGTTTTTCTCTCCATACTATCATATACAGCAGGGGTGTCAAACATACGACCCATGGGCCATATCTGACCCCTTGGAAGCTCTTATCTGGCCTGTGAGCCAGCCGAGGCAGCCATTGCCCCCCCAACTCTCAATCTGGGCTGGCAAGGCATGGCCCGGCATGGCCAAATGACATTTATGTCCTATCTGGCCCTCGTAACAATTGAGTTTGACACCCCTGATATACAGGATGCATTTCTCCCAGATATGCATTTGGAACCACACAAAGAGGCAATTTGTAGTAGGAAAATAGTCAGCAGGGGAAGAGATACACTTCTTCTTCCTCCCTGTCATTTCTCCCCTTCCAAATCACAGCTTCATTTTTCCTGAGCCAAAAAAGAGACGGGGGCAGGGTTGCACAAACTTGTGTACAATGTGAAGTTAGTCCTCACAATTATTGCTGTAAAAACATGGAAAAAGGCTTTTGGGGCCTAAAGTACCTCTGCTGTCATTAAAGGCTATGTTAAAGAACACTGGACTTTTTATTTTTGTTGTCTGTCTATGATCCAAAAGAGGAAATAAGCTTTCATAGCTACAATACAATCTTGAAGGATAGAATACTTTTGAGGCTCACCTACATAGCAAATATATACCAAATACATGCTCATTCAATCTTGCCACGGTTCCAAACATTCCATCTACAGCTGTGTCCAGATAGATCTCATACAAACATGTGCAACTACTTTATACTGAGTCAGACCATTTTTTTTTCCAGCTTGCTCAGTATTGCCTATTCTGACATGCAACTGCACTCAAGGGTCTCTGGCAGAGAAAGGTCTTCCCCAACATCTGCTGTGTAGGTGTGTAAAGTGCCATCAAGTTGCAGCCAACTTATGGTGATCCCAGCAAGGGCCTTTCCAGGCGAGTGAGAAGCAGAGGGCCATTGCCTTCCTCTGTAGTCTTCCTTGGTGGTCTTCTTTCCAAGTATCAACACTGCTTAGCTTCTGAGATCTGAAGAGAGAGGGCTATACCTTCCCTTCGCCAGTATTTGCTACCTGAAGAAATTTAAGTGAGGTCTGAACCAGGAAGCTTATACATACAAGCCACATGCCTATTACTATGCCTTGGTCCCTCCCCATTTATTTTTTTATTTTGCTGTCAAGTCACGTTTGACTTGTGGCAACCCCTGGTGGGGCTTTCAAGGCAAGAGATGTTCAGAGATGGTTTACCATTGCCTGCCTCCATGTGATGACCCTGGTATTCCTTGGAGATCTCCTATCCAAATACTAGCCAGGGTCAGGGCTGAGAATGTGTGACTGGCCCAAGGTCACCCAGCAAGTTTCCATGGCATGAGTGGGGATTTGACACCAGGTTTCCTAGGTCCTAGTCCTACACCTTAACCACTACACCATCCTGGCTCTCAAAAAAGGGTGGCTAAAGCCTAGCTAGCTTACTGGCTCTCCCCTCGCCCGTATCCCCCTTGTTTTCTGGTATCTTCCTTCAGCATCTTTGTTCTATTTGGAGATGGACTGTAACATCAATGTATGTCAGAAATGGCTTATATTGTGCAGGTAAAATGATAGGATTTAACCCCAAATAGAGTGAATCCTTCATCATTCCATGGGGAGAAGAGTTTGTGGTTCTCTTAAGAACATAAGAACATAAGAAAGGCCCTGCTGCATCAGACCAAGGCCCATCAAGTCCAGCAGTCTGTTCACACAGTGGCCAACCTCTTATCTCCTTGCATCACCTTAATTCCTCTGTTTGCAGGGGACATTCAAAACTGATGTCATCCAACCTGGAGTTTGAAGTCCGACTACAGTCCACATCAGGATTCTACCACCTTATTCTGATACACGTCAGATTAAGACTGATCTGAGTATGTGAATGGAATTCCTACAAGCCAACATTCCATGCCAGGCGTCACTTTATGTTCTGTAATGAGCAAAACTTGGTTTCCAGTGTTTTGACCAATAGATATAAATAGTCTCATTTTCATAATTTTCTAGTAATCTATTTCTGGTAAAATAGGACCCAAATGTCTAACAGTGGAGCATCTGCTTTAGGTGAATAAGCCTAATGGTAGCTATAGTGGAATTCTTTGAGGGCCTCCTTTTGATGGGTCCAGATGATGAAGGTGTCGTTGAAATGTCTCACGAAGAGAAGAAATGGGCAAGATGGTGAAATTTCTCATTGGTCCAGATGAAGACATTGTTGATACATCAAATGTTGTTTTACAGATATCTTAATTTGGTTGCTTGGGTCAAACGTGAATTCTAAAAATGTATATGTACATGGCATATACAGGTGGTGAATTCAGATAATCAAAATAAGAGGAAATCTTTTGTGTTAAATTACAAGAAGGCCAAGGGGGTGTTATGAAAATGTAAACACCCTAGAAATTGAAGTTTGCTTCTTTGCTACCCTAGGTTGCTAATAGTTTTGAACATACAAGAAAAAAGCCACAGGGTGTGGGAGAAGAGTCCCTGTAGATGTTGACTACAAATGAAATAGCACAAAGTACTTTTGCTCCTTAAATCCTTCATTGTTCCTTGCTATTATTGTTACAGATTAAAAGATAAAAGAGCACGGAACTGCAAACTCCATTAAGTGCCCTGGATTTTATTGAAAAGCACTCCTGGTAAAAGGGTTATGAACATTCCTCAAGGAGTTTTATACCCCTATTACTCTTTGGAATTAGTTCCATGCTCTTGTGGAAATTTTAAGCTTCAGCATCGACGACTATGTTCATTTTTTTTATTGACACCGTTGTGTCTCAATATGGCCAGGCTGCTTTAGCAAGAGCTTCATAAACTGCATTTTGTGGTTTCAGATTGTGGGTGAGGTCACTCACTGGTGACTCAGATACGCTGACCTGAAGGTATTTATGTGATCACCACAGTCAGCAGGAAAAGCTGCCCTTTCACAGCAAGGCAAATATATTCCCATTCTGGATGGCTCTGGGCTCCGAGATGGGGGCTGCCCTGACAGCCATTGTCCTCGGGGAGAAATAAAGGATACTGGCTATATGCATGCTATGTCCATAGATTTCTACTCATCTGCTGTTAGAAAATTCAGCAGAGACAATGATGATAAAAAGCTCGGGTTTCTGGTGCTGCAGTGGGAAAGACAGGAATGGTAACATGTACAAGATCTTAGCTTCAGCATTCCAAACACAAAAGCACATCAGAAGAGCATGTAATGTAGCAAAATGCCGTTAACTAGAGGAAATGCTTCTACTATTCCAAACTATCAATGGATGTTTGTCTGAATGCATATTTACAACATCTGCTCCCCATGTGGTTTACATTTGGATGGCAATCCACCAACCATATTGCCTAAAGTTTTGGAGTCTCTTTTTTCCCCCAGCTGTCTATGTCAATTGTCCCTAATCCAATATCATCTTTTCAGATGTTTACAGATGCACTGAGAGGGAAGATTATTTTAGAAATCATTCAAAAGAATGCCAACCCAAAAGAAATCTGAACCAAATGCTAATGTAAATTTTTCTTTCAGTTTTTTTAAAAAAAGACATATTAAAATGAAAAGATCCTTCTGACTGCAAATTTAACAAACAAAACCTTTCCATCTTTTTACAGTGTCCATACAGGAAACCAAAGTTACACTGTGTCTTTTTTAAATTTAAACAATATACACAAATCAAGTGCATTTATTAAATCAATGTTTAGCCTTTTTTTTTTTACAAGGAAGTGCAATTTAAAGAGCCGACATAAAAGATTTTCATCATAATGATACAGATCTCTTTTGCGAAAAGTTATTTCAGGGGTCCACAATGATTTCTTCTTGAAGAAAACTAAAGCTAACTGGGAGGGGGAAACGGTTCTGGATAGCCAGGACTACGGTACAAACCACCAGCTATTGACACTGAAAGTTGACGCAGTTCTCAACAACACTACGGTTTCTCAGTTTTATGTACTTTTTTAATTTCCTCTGTGGAAAATCTGTTCTTCATAAAAGGGCTGCAAAAGAAAATGTGGAAAAAGTTGATTCATTCCATATTTGCATTCTTGCTAGTACCTGGAAATTTACCAATTACCAACATGAGCCAACAAAGAAGTCAGACAATCAGGGCTGGCTATACCAGGATGCAGGGCCAAGCAGGAAGCTTTGGGTTGTAGAGTGAGAGGGATGGCAGATTTAGGGTTGCTGAGCAACTAGAATTGTGGGGAGAGGTGATTTCTTTTATTTTGATGTCTTTTTTTTAATTTGATATTTAGGTACAATACACAGATTGAGTAGGAAAGGCAACAAGCTTCTGTACACAAAGCCTGAAATGGTTGTTGTGGGCCTCTTCACTCATGAATAGGGTTACCAAGTCCCTCTTCGCCACCGGCGGGAGGTTTTTGAGGTGGAGCCTGAGGAGGGCAGGGTTTGGGGAGGGGAGGGACTTCAGTGCCATAGAGTCCAATTGACAAAGCAGCCACTTTCTCCAGGTGAACTGATCTCTATCGGCTAGAGATAAATTGTAATAGCAGGAGATCTCCAGCCAGTACCTGGAGGTTGGCAGCCCTACTCATGAACTCTTTGGGCGAAAACGTATGGTCGCTTTATCCTCCTTTAATCTCTGTTTTAGCCAGGATCGGACGCACATTAGGTGAAACGCATGCGTTCGATCCTGGCAGAATCCTGGCTGAAACAGGGATTAAAGGAGGATAAAGTGACCAAGGGCGAAAACGCATGGTCACTTTAGCCTCCTTTCTTCCCTGTTCCAGACAGGATTCAGCCAGGCTCGAACGCACGTTCGTGCGTTCGATCCTGGCTGAATCCTGGCTGGAACAGGGAAGAAAGGAGGCTAAAGCGACCGTGCGTTTTCGCCCCGTGTTTTCTCCCTTTTCTCTTTCCTTTTTAGATCAGGGGAGAGACCAAGGCTATGTGACAGGGCATGTGCATTCCATACAGAAGGGCCCAGGTTCAGTTTTGAGCACCTCTAGTTGAAGGATTACAGGAATTCAGAGTTGGGAAATATAGATGTCTTGTGGCCCCCTTATATACCTGTTTTGTGTGTTTGTTTTCCATTCTGGCATAAACCTCTGCTGACAAGAGCCCACTCCGCCAGAGGGGAAATACCATTCTCTGCCTGGAAGACTGAAGAGCTGCTGCCTATCAGAACAGGCAACACTGAACTACATTGACCAATGGCCTGACTTGGTATAAGGCAGCTTCATTTTTTACCACAATAGTGCTTCTAGCATAAATTGAAAAGCAACGTATTTGTTGGGAAAATAACAGCTCCTTTGTCTGCACAGCTGAAGAAAAAAGGCAGCTAATCAGACTTTCCAAGTTACAGAAGTGCTACTGCTAGAATGGTTAAGAGCAATGGACTCTAATCTGGAGAACCAAGTTTGATTCCCCGCTCCTCCACATGAAGCCAGCTGGATGACCTTGTGCCAGCCGCTTTGAGACTCCTTAAGGTAGAGAAAAGTGGGGTGTAAAAGCCTGCTCTTCTTCTTACTGTTATTATTTATTCTATCATTGTTTATATAGAACCCCAAAATGGGGTAAACTTTGTACAAGATGCAGAAGTGGAGTGATCCTACCACTCCCGCCCATCCACAGTAGACAGTAGAGGGAGATCTATGGAGATACACAATGTAGATAGAATGGACTGTTGAGAGTGAGACAGCAATAAAGCAGCAGGAAAGGTGAGGCTTGGACATAAGTGCAGGTAATGGTAAGTAGAGATGAAATACAGATAATGGAAGGGGGATTCTGCTCTGATTTCCATGCATTGCTTACAAATGAAAATACATCCCCATAAAAAGTATCTTATGCAACTTAATTATACCATCCAGGTATTGTACTACATCAACAGAATTTCTATTATAACAATAAGGGAAATGCATTAAGGATAAAAAAATTGCAATTCAGCAAAATTTATTAGGGTGCATAAATTATGCACTCTGTGTTTATTTAATTATGCAACTTTGTGTATCTTCAGTTAAGTTAATCCATTCCTAAATTATGCCTTCTGCATATTGGTAGGGGAGGCTGACAGTGCACATTAGGTTAGCAGGGATGTTGGGTTCTTCCGCTTCCCCCCCTCCCCCGGCCCTCTCTGTAATGTTGGTCTACAGTGCAGAAAAGAAAAGGAGACCTTGCTCATGGCTTTGCTACAGGCCTGGATGAGGCTGAATGAAGTAGGAGCAATCAAGGTCGGCTGCATATTTTGGGGGTCCTGGGCAGAGACCTGTCCCTCCTCTGCCCACCACCAGGCCCTCCACTCAGGCCTTTCTTGCCACCCACCAGCCCACACACCCGTGCATCCTTCCCCCACCCCCTAGCAAGCCCTCTTGCCAGCCACTCTCACAGATGCCTCCACCATCTGCATGCTAAGGTTGCCTACTCCTGCTAGGGAAATACCTAGAGATTTTGTGGGGGAGCCTAGAAAGGGTGGGGTTTGGGGAAGGGAGGGGCCTCAACGAGTCATAATGCCATAGAGTCCACCCTCCAAAGCAGCCATTTTCTCCAGGGGAACTGATCTCAGTCGTCTGGAGTTTTAATCCCAGGAGATCTCCAGCTCCCATCTGGAAGTTGGCAACCCTACTGCATGCCCTTTCCATGATAACACTGGGTGGTATATATGTAGGGTTTCCCACTCCAGGTTGGGGAATACCTGGAGATTTTTGGGGCGGAGCCTGAGAAGGGCAGGGTTTCGGGAGGGGAGGGATTTCAATGCCATTGAGTCCAATTGCCAAAACAGCCATTTTCTCTGGTGAACTGATCTCTATCGCCTGGAGATCTGCTGTAATAGCAGGGGATCTCCAGCTACTACCTGGAAGTTGGCAACCCTATGTATATGGCTGAGAACATGGATGGCAGTGTTTACATGCATACAGATGGAGGAAAGGTGGGCTGGTGGGAATCAGGGAGTCAGGGTAGTAGGCAAGCTGGTAGCCATGGGCCCTGTCAGAATCCCTGAGCCCTGGCAGCTGCCCCACCTCAGGGTATGCTGATGCCAGCCCTAGGAACAATTCACAGATATGTAGGGTTGCCAATTTCCAGGTAACACCTGGAGATCTCCTGCTATTACAACTGATCTCCAGTTGATAGAGATCAATTCACCTGGAGAAAATGGCCGCTTTGGCAATTGAACTCTATGGCATTGAAGTCCCTCCCCTCCCCAAACCCCACCCTCCTCAGGCTCCACCCCAAAAACCTCCCACCGGTGACAAAGAGGGACATCGCAACCCTACAGATATGGTGTTCGGGGGGAAACATTCCATACTGAGCTAAGAGTCACTTCAGATATCCCAGGTACAACTTACCTGGTCAGAGATTGTTGGTTTTTTCCCCTTAAAGCCAAACAAGGTTTTTAGAAAAGTGAGTAGCACTGTGGTCAGTAACTGAAGCAATTAGCACATCTAATGATGGGGATCAAGGGCATAACTCCACTAAATTTGTGCCACTTTAAATTGTCACAGGTTTCTCAAAGGACCTTGAGGATCACAATTTGCAAAGTGTGCTCATCAAATATCCCCCATCCCAAATTGCAGTTCTTGGGCTTTTCTGCATAAGGGAATTAATATTTAATTAGTAAGTTCATAGTATAGATGTGACCCATCTGTTCTCTTCCTTCCTGTTCAGCCTGGGTTATTCCACTCTGAAAGCCACACAGGGAACAGCAATGAAATGTAAGTTTTACAGCGTGTCGCCATCTCTAACTCCTTGCTTAAGGAGTTGCTGGCTTAGGTCTTGTGTGTGTGTGTTAAGTGCCGTCAAGTCGCTTCTGACTCATGGTGACTCATGAATGAAAGTCCTCCAAAATGTCCTATCTTTGACAGCCTTGCTCAAATCTTGTAAATTGAAGGCTGTGGCTTCCTTTATTGAGTCAATCCATCTCTTGTTGGGTCTTCCTCTTTTCCTGCTGCCCTCAACTTTTCCTAGCATGACTGTCTTTTCCAGTGACTCTTGTCGTCTCATGACGTGACCAAAATACAACAGTCTCAGTTTAATCATTTTAGCTTCTATGGTCAGTTCAGGTTTGATTTGATCTATAACCCACTGATTTGTTTTTTTGGCAGTCCATGGAATCCATAACACTCTCCTCCAACACCACATTTCAAAGGAATCTATTTTCTTCCTATCATCTTTCTTCACTGTCCAGCTTTCACACCCATACATAGTAATAGGGAATACGATGGCATGAATTAATCTAGTCTTGGTGGCCAGTGACACATCCTTACACTTCAAAATCTTTTCTAGCTCCTTCATGGCTGCCCTTCCCAGTCTCAATCTCCTTCTGATTTCTTGGCTGTAGTCTCCCTTTTGGTTGATGGTGGAGCCAAGAAATAGAAAGTCTTGAACAATTTCAATTTCCTCATTGGCAACCTTAAAGTTGTGTAATTCTCCTGTAGTCATTACTTTTGTTTTCTTGATGTTCAGCTATAGTCCTGCTTTGGCACTTTCTCTTTTAACTTTTAGCAGTAGTTGTTGGCTAAAAGAAGCCCTTAGTTTTAGACAGTAATCCACATACTAGTGTTCACGAACTGTGACTAAGTGGAGAAACACCACTACAGTTTTATTTTTAAAAAATACAAAGACCCAGGCATAATAACATCAGAAATTAGATTTAATAAAGGGACTAACAAAATCTCAGGACAGGGGAATAATCAGATCTTACGCAATAATTATTATTTTTGCTGTCAAATCCAGGCCGACTCATGGCAACTCCACAAAGCTTTAAAGGCAAGAGACATTCAGCGATGGTTGCCATTTCCTGCCTCTGTGTAGCAACTCTGATTTCCTTGGTGGTCTCCCATCTAAATACTAACCAGGGATGACCCCGCTTAGCTTCTGAGATCTGACAAGATTGGGTGAGCCTGGGCCATCCAGGTCAGGGTAATAACAATAATACCAGTCTGTAATATCCAGTACCTTCTAAAGAAGAAGTTACTCATCTCAGGTGAGGAAGAGAGGAGGCAGGAGAGCAAGAGGAGGAGAGAAGGATGTGATTAGAGAAAAAGGTTTTTAGATATTAATCTTCAAGTCCAACAAGCTCCAATACAAAGGCAGAGATCTGCTGCTGCTGGGAATCACATAATCTAAAAGTGGAAAGAACAGGAGAATGTGTATCAGCCAGGACCCCAAGTAGGGCTCTTGGGGCAGGCCAGAATGCACTCATAAAAGAATGGTGCTTGGGAATTGAAGGCAGCAAGGTATGTGTCTGGGCATATGGTTCATGCATACAAACAGGGTGAAGTTGGGAAGGCTCTGGAAGGATAGTAGGAATGTAAAGGTGTGTGTGGAGGGAAACAGGTAACAGAATGGAGGAAACTGGTCCGAATGTGCACTTGAATAGCGAGGAAGGAAATTGGAGCTGTAATAGCGACAGTTCTATAGTAGTACTAAAACTAAGGAGAAAGCTTAAGGAGGAAGCCACTGACTTCCATTTTGTTTCTCCTTAGCCTCAAGAGTGCTGTGATGCTAGAAGCTCCCAGACTAGTCACCATCCATGGCAAGAGGACACTTCATACACCATTATGAGAGCCAGCATGGTGTGGTGGTTAAGAGCAGCAGACTCTGATCTGGAGAACCGGGTTTGATTCCCTGCTCCTCCACATAAAGCCTGCTGGGTGACCCTGGGCTACTCACAGTTCTTTAAGCCCCACCTACCTCACAAGGGGCCTGTTTGGGGGGGGAGAAGGGAAGGCGGTTGTAAGCTGCTTTGAGACTCCTTGCGGTAAAGAAAAGCAGGGCATTATGGAAGTTAACTGTTTAGATATTGAGCTAATCAACAGCAACTGGTTTTGATCAATCAAACATATAATCTGATCTTCCTTTAGAAAACTGAGAGCATTTTACATGCAAATCCCTCTGGGCACCCATTCTGCCCAATCATCTTCTATTTCAACAGAATCATACCATCCCAAGCCATTCATTGGACCAATATATGGGGAACATTAAGAGAGATTTTATGCATCTCAATTATAGCATGGAATTAGCTCAGGGAATGTGTAATGAGTGGACTGAAAGAGCTGATGATGTAGCACCACTAAATCTAAGAGCATCTGATTGGTGTCTGACTTACAGTGCAATCCTATGCAGAGTTACTCCAGTCTAAGTCCATTGAAATGAATGGGTTCAGACTGGAATAACTCTCCTTAGGATTGCACTGCCAGTAGGAATTCAGTGTAAACCCATTTTGAGCTTTTCAAGGGAAGAATGATATATAGGTATAATAAATAAGCTTGGTACTAATGGATAGGTTCAATAACTAGCACAAATAAAGAGTATTTGAAGATGCATTATAGCGCATCTGATCATTGGTTCATGTAGCACAGTATAGTCGGCCCTGGTTGGTAGCGGCTCTCCAAGATATCAGTAGGAAAGGCCTCTTGCTTTCCTTGCCTTTTTATTACCACAAACTGAACTGCACAGAAAGCTATAGGCGCTTCTTTAGAAGTTCAGAAAAGTTTGCATAGGGATCCCAGTAGATTCCCTCTTAGTTCACATCAGGTCTTCAGTTTTAACAATGATCAGCTGCTGTCATTCTGTCACTGGGCCAATATGTGGACTACATAACAATAATAGCATCATGATAAATACAATTATTAACCAAAGTGTTTTTTAAAAAATTAAAATACATTTGCAAGTGGAACATGCAAGATCCCATTACATTCCTCATAAGAACATTGTAACATTATAACTACTGTAATCATTATATCTAATTGGGGGGGTTTTGTTTTTGTTTTGTTTTTTAATTTTAGGATATATTTGGATAAAAGTGTGAGGCTATTTGCAGAAAATAATAAGGCGTGACCTCTTTATTCATTGCAGATAAACTAGAATCCAGCCGTCACAAGGTCAATATCAATGCAATCTTCAGACACTGCACTTTCCTCGAGCTGAGCCTGCTTTCCATGCTGACATCTTCGGTTATTATTTTGATGGAAATTAGCAGAACAATTCTGATATTTCAAGCATCACTCACTCAGCTGGCAGTCCAGCGGCTCTAATCACCGCCTGGGAAACCTGCATTTGGTCACTAATGCATTTGAGCATTGCTAATGACACGGAGGTATGACAAGATAAGCGCAGCCTCATAATGAATGACTGCACCCAAGCAAAGTGGCAAAAGTAATTATAGAATCACATGGACTGGCGGCCCGAAATTGTCAGAGACATCAAATTCCATGTACCGCTAAAGCAACGTTGAGATAACCTTATGTTCTGGAAAAAGGAGCAGTCATAGCCTGTATGTAATTCAGCTGACATTTGCTTCTGCCTCATGCTAAACAATGGAGCAGCAATGGGGGGATGTTAATTTCCCTTTTGTTAATTAGACAAATTAATTGAAATCAGCCTTCAATGCTCCGAATATATTTTTTGTATTCAACAATAGGGTGCTGCAGAGATACTGTTAAATGGTTCAAAGGAGGCTTATTAACCCCAGACTGAATTCTGTTGTATGAAAGCACAAACTTCAAGTGCATTGAGACAGAAAGAAGCTTTTCAAATCAGATAGGAGAGCTACAAAAATGCAGGGCATTATCATAATCTGGCAAGTGTTTAATTTAACACTGTTATGTCAAGAAACTGGTTAAAAAGAACAAGCAAAGAGTCTGATAAAAAATGTACTTAAGGCATGACAATCTTTATTACCATTTAATTTTATCTCTTCTTCTCTCTTCTAAAGGAAAAGGCCCTCCTGTCTGAAAACAAATAAGATTACTTTAATTCCATCGGCTGTGAAAATATCAAACATTGTCTTCCTTTACCTACGGGGCAGAAAGAATATTCTATTATATTTGCATTAACGGGGTATTATCATTTTCATTCAACTCAGTATAGCATCACTATTGCAAACCTACCTTTTATCACTCCATGTATATCTAATTTAATTATCTCAGTTGGCTCTGATAAAGCAGTGATTACTTGGACCACAACGATCAACCTTGCTAAGTTCTCCTGTGTTTAAGCCTCACCCCCCCCCCATCAGCAACATCATATATTCTTGAAAGAAAGCACTGGCTGACATAAGCATCAGCGTCAGTACTGAATGTGTGAAATAACTGCATTGGAAAACTCTGGGTGGAAAAGCGCCTTTCACTCCTGCAAAGGGCAGCCTCTGATTTTTACTGTTTCCTCCTTCCAAATTCTGTACCACATCCTCTACCATTCCAGAGTGTCCCAGACAGCATGTTTTTCTGGGATGCCACAGGTGTTGAAGCAGGAAGGTGCATTAGGGAAAGCCTTATTGTATCAAGAGAGTTCTGCTCATGGTTTTTTGGATACCACTTTTTTTAAAAAAAATGATAAATGTAGCACTAGATCTATGATGGCTCATACATTGAAGTTTTAATTTTTCTCCTTAGTCCCCTTTACTTATTTTACCTCAGTAGAAATAAGTAAAGGAGACTAAGGAGAAAAATTAAAACTCCAAGCAAACATTTTGATAAGTAGTCTCTCTCTCTCCCCCTCAGCACGCACATGGGGGGGTCGTGATAGAAGGCAAAAAACTTACTGGAGAGAAACTGAGAGTGCTCTTAGCAGGCACTGAACACATGGCCACTTTGGCTGTTGCAAAGTTTTTTCCCCACAAGTTATAGCAAGATATAATAATATGAATAACTAAATAAGTCCAAGTCTGGAGCCAGGCTATTAGGATTGTTTTAAATGTTAACAGTGTGATACTGCTCGAGGCCATTGGGTTGAAAGAGTGGTTCAATATAAGTAGTAAATATAAGAATACAAGAACTTGGATGAATCAGGCCGACAATCCATCTACTACTATTTCCGGCATTCACCAAATGGGTGCATTCAAAAAGCAGAGTATGAAGGCAACAGTCCTCTCCAGATGTTTGTCCCCAACACCTGGTATTCCAGTGATCTCATACTGCAACAAAGTGACAAACTGGCATATATAAACCAGCTAGAGCTATAAGGAAAAATGTCTGTTTCCAGATGTGTGCAGCTTTTTGAGAAGGTGGCAGATACATATATACACAGGGACACACATTGCCACAGGTGCACATGGGTTGAAGTACACAAAAGAGGAATAAGTAGTCATTCTATATAATTATATTCTTTATTATATATGTAGTCACCCAAAGATACGTTCCAACAGAGCCACTATGTTAATCTGAAAATACACTTGCTATACAACATCATTTTACTTACCTCCAGCATAAAGCCCCCAACAGCAGTTCCCACACTACAGTTTAATTGCCCCACAGACTTGGTCAATGACACATAGCTGTCTCAATCCATGATTGGTAACGCTGTTTCCAAATACTGGGTTTATCAATGGTTTTACATCTCCTACTTTCAAGCCCTTGCCAAAGAAGGGATTAAGGTTTCAGGGGCTTGGAACTGAGGAGTCCTACACTCTTTAACTGGATTTTCAGGAACCAGAGCTGTGACACCACTGAAAATTATTTAAGGACAATCAACCAAACAATGGTTGTTTTTGTAGGAGAATTCTCTTATTTCAGCATTTCCAGTATTTCCAGAAGTTGGTCTATAGGGAAACCTCCCTGTCAATTTGAACAATATAAGTGCTTGGGTTCCGTGTCCCAGGTGCAGACCAAGCCCTCAAGGGTACAATATTAATTCAACAGTAATTGGACCATAACCATTAAAGCTGGCCTCTGCAGTAATGTACCTAAAGGCAGGGTGATTTGGAATGCAGGAACCAGGTTATGTGTAGCTTTGCTGCGACAAAGAACATCCATTGCCCCATCTCCTCTCTCCATTCACACATTGTGTTTATTTATGGGGCTAATGGGTGTCAGAGACAGGAAGGGAAGAGGAAGCACTGGAAAGAGCATCCTTAACTAAAGGGTTTCTTTTGACTTCATTAAATGTTCTGGGCTTGATTCAAGGAATGAGCAATAGTTTCAAAAACTACTCAGTCTACTTAATCTGTTTCATCTAGCTCCGCTGGTAGTTCATCATCTGCAAGACTCTTTCCCGGTCACTTTAGTGGGATTTATTATGAACAAAATGTACTATAAAGTATATAATAAGAAAATAAATCCCACCCACCTCCTACTTAACTGTCACTTCTTCCTTCTCTAATCACAGAGTTTATAGGAATTAGATATAAAATATCATAAGGCAACATATTTAATTTGTTTGTCCTTAGAAAAACTGGACTTCGAAACCCTTCTCAGAAATTTCCCAGCATGCTCAGTGACTGCAGCCTAAAATGCAGCCTACCTAGTTGCTGCTAGGTAGTTGCTGTAAGATGCCCCTATGTGGCACATATTTGGTGGAAGAGTTTCTATTTAACAACTATCAAATATTTATTAGGAAATAATCATTTATTGGGGAATACTTTCTTGTACCACATTTCAAGTTATGTCCGGCATTTCCAGTTATAAAGAACTTAGCTAGTAAGGCGGGCAGCAACCACTGCCTACCTTAGGAGACCTTCTAAACAGACCAATGGTCTGGTATAAGTCTACTTCATATGTAACATTCAATTGTTTTCAACAAACAGAGAATAATTTAAAATTCTAGATCCATGAGATTTTTCACATTCCACCTAAGATTTAAAAACATTTTAATTAATAAATAAATAAGTGGGCTAGAATGAAATGGTAATGTTGCCTAATGCTATTGGAAAGCTATCAGATAACATTCCCAATAAACCAGAGTGAATTCCGGATGACAAATCAGCATGGCAGGAGAGGAGACAATGCAACAGTATTTTATCCCGCGCTGTTTCTGTCGATTCATTACATAAATCCATTCAAATCAGTATGAAGTTGTTTGGTTTGACCAATACCTTTAGTTCTTAAGTGATTTAATCTGAAGTAATGATCCACGCAAGAAATAATCCTCACAGGACACAACAACTGCCTTTGCTGGAGCAGACCAAGATCCAACCAGTAAGGCTGCCACATTCTGTTCCCAGCAGTGGCTATTCAGAAACATTTCAGAAGCTCACAAGGGAGTGTTGCTTGTCTATTGATCAGATGATCAACAGTATCAGAGGAGTATGCTTATCATATCGGGTGCTGTAGAACACAGGCAGGATAATGCTGCTGCAGTCGTCTTGTTTGTGAGCTTCCTAGAGGCACCTGGTTGACCATTGTGTGAACAGACTGCTGGACTTGATGGACCTTGGTCTGATCCAGCATGGCTTTTCTTATGTTCTTATGAACGCTACCTCTGTCCAGGAGCTTCTCCTTTCACATCAGATTCCCAAATCCAAACCAACTTGCCCATTTAATTATCAAGGCCATACAAAACGTTTCCTTGATCAACAGGACCATTCCCTGACAACGTATGGACAGAAGTTTATCTATAACTCTGTATTGCATACTTCTATCCCACTATTCCTCCTGGGAGCACAAGGCAGCAAAGGTAATGTGTCCCCGACCCATTAAATCCTCACAACCTTCCTGTAAACCAGCTTGGGCTGAGAGTAACCACCTCAAAGTTGCCCAGCAAACTTCATTGAACCCAAGTCATCATAGTTGTATTCCAAGACTGTAATTACTACACCACACTAGTTCTCAGTAGAGGGGAGGGCTCAAACTACAATGAACATCATGTTTAGGGATCCTGAAAAAAACAAACACCTTTCCTACTTAAATCCATTCTTTTTGCTTGTTGTAGAGCCAAAAACTGTTCATGTCCTACACCCCAAATATCCTCTCTCCATTTCAAAGCAACTAGGGGAGATGATATTTGAAACAGAGAGCAGGATCCCCATTAAAATGAATGAGAACTGATTGCACAAGAACAGTCCCATGCAGATCCCATACATTTCAATGGAGGTTGTGCAAGAACCGTTTCTGGAGGATCATGCCCTTAATTACTAATTTATTACTCCACTTTCCTATGACCACATCTGGATTTAAATTTTAATAATAACCTCTCCAGACTAAAAAGCAGGTGTAGGGAAATTGAATTAATTTATTACATTTCAAAGCCTTTTCCTCCAAGATTTTGAAGTGGGATTTCTGCCTTGACTTAAATTTAACCCACACAACACTCTTGCAGGGAAGGTAAATATTATCATACTCATTTTATAGCTTGGCTAAGCGAGCCAGACATGTATGTTCAGGCACTGAGCCTCCGCAGACCATTTCTAACTTTGCTGTGAAATGTGGTTTTTAAATGACACCAAATATATTATTTCCTACTGGCTTCTATAAAGAGCAAAGTAAAAATGTGTTGAATATTTTCCTTGCACATGTTACCAATCCCTGTTTTTAATTCCTCTTTCCCCATCCGAGTATGTGATGAAATGAGGAAATAAATCTTTACTTTCTTAGAAAAGTATCTCAGTTGTGATTACTGGCATTACCAAAAATGTCTCCAGATAAAAGCGGTCATTTTCTGGGTTGCTTTTTTGGGAAAAGAAACATACAAATAAGCAGCACATTGAAGAACATGGATATTTCTGAAGATAAGCTCACTCAATGGCATAATTGTATGACACAAGTCAAGGAAGCTATAAAAAGTAAAGAGGCTTCTTTTAATAAGTGGAATGTTTGCCCCCAAAGAATTGAACAGAAGGGACCACAAGCTCTGGCAAAAGAAATGTAAGTCAATAATTAGGAATGCAAAAAGAGAATTTGAGGAGCAGGTTGCTAAAAGCATCAAGACAAACAATAAATATTTATTTAAATATATCCAGAGCAGGAAACTAGCTAAAGAAGCAAATGGGCCTTTGGATGACCTAGGAATAAAGGGATTGCTTAAGGAAGATGGAGAGATGGCAGAGAAGCTTGATGAATTTTTTGCTTCTGTGTTTACTGTGGTAGGTGTGGGGCATGTACCCATGCCACAGTCACCGTTTTCTGGAAGGGAGTCCGAACAACTACATCAAATTGAGGTGACAAGAGATGAAGCCCTAGACCTATTGGGGAAATTAAAAACCGATAAGTCTCCAGTTCCTGGTGGCATACACTTGAAAGTTCTTAGGGAACTCAAATAGATAGTTGATCTACCAACCCGTATATATAATCTACCACAAAATTCAGCTGCTGTACCAGAAGTACTGCCGTACCACTCATTCTTACATTATAAGGAAGGATAGACATTCTTCATCCAGTGCATGAGCTTTAGTCTCCTTATCACTCCTTTTCTCTGTTATTTCAAAATTAACATTAGCCTTTCTCTGAGTATGGAATCTGGTTCATACTCCCAGTCATGTTGCCTCTCTCTGAATGTTCTCTGTTTCCATCATATCATTTTTGAAAATGATGCAGTAAATGTGAACTCTGTGTCAAAGGGTTAATCACCAAGTTGTGGCCATCTGCCATTTTGTTGTTATGCAGAAATGTGTGCCATGGCCTGCACATGATGCAAATCCAGAATGGTTCTTCTACTATTGGTCTTTTCTCTTCCCTTCTCCAACTCCCACCTTTGGGACTCCTGCAATGCCACTCTGCAGCCTTTTCTTTTTAAGCCTATTTCTTCCACAATGACTTCCAAGAATCCTGAACTGATCTCTTCTGCACAGTGCATGCTATGAGCCCCCCGCTACTCATTATTGTATTTCCTTTATCAAATGCTGCCCTCTCTCTTCACCTTTGCCCTTCCAACTTAAATGGTTTTTCCTTATATTATTAGTGCTAAATCTTAATTAGTAGCGGCAGTTGTGCCATTTTTTTCCTCAGACAGAGGAGGAACGGAACTGGTCATACACAAAAGATTTTGAATCCCCGATTGGGACAGACCCAAATGTAATTTGTTCGTACTACGCTTCTCTGGTTACTTATGGGTCACATCTTTATTTCTCAGCATTTTCAGGTCAACCTTCATCCCTTTCTATTTTCATTTTTTCCTCTTTCTCCTCCTTACCTTTGAGAAATCATCAGATAGATGCATTTAAATGTTTCCTGAAGTTTGACACAAAACATTGGCAAACATCAAAACTAAGGTTTCTGTGAATTTTGCAGTAAACATGCTATTTTTGGCAGCCATGATCATTCATGAGGCATGCCTCAGATCTCCTACCTTACCATGGTCCAATCTCAGTGCCATGTCGAACAGCTTCACAATTGGGGAGCACAACAATTTGAAAAGTACTTGAACATCCCTAATCAAAACACTACACACTATTGTTGCTGTTGTTGTTATCTTAAGTTGTAGCCCACTTTTCTGAGACTCAAGTCAGATGACAAAATACAAGTCTGCCCATTCACTCCAGTCACCTTTGTAAGCCCGGTTTCGGTTGCCCCTGAGGCTAGGTGGGTAGAAACATGAGAAAGGGCTTTCTTGTTCATGGCACCAAAACTCTGAAACTTCCTCCCCACAGAGATTCATTCAAATGTTTTAATGTTACAAGTCAGATTGCCAGCGTGAGAAGAAAAAGAGAAGGAGCATGAAGAGCTATGGAAGAAACTGGAGGATTTGGAAGTAAAAAGGTGTCTCAGACGCGATGGAATAATTCCAACTTAACGAAAAGAAAAGCATCAGCGTTAATGATCCTGTGGAGTCACACATGTATGTAGTAGAAGATGGAGCAACAGTTTTCTGTATTGTGCAACTTTACAGTAGATTTCACATTTGTTTCATTATTACAACAGCACTGTATATATCTGTCTCTAAGTAAATGGGGGGAAAATAAGGACTACAATCCAAAGTTTGGACAACGGATGGACTTTCTGAGAACTTTGCAAAATAATCATTGTTTTAACCCTTCTTTAAACCGGTCTTCAAAAGATCCGTTGACGAAAATTGCTATGTCCAAATTCCATTGTCAGGACCTGTTCCTTATTTATCATTAGCAGAGAGTGATACAACTTCAAATGTAAACAATCTTAAATTTAGCTTGTCTTTCTGCTTAAAAAAAATGTTTTAATGTTTTCTTGTTTAATGTTTGTTCCCTTGGGGACCCTAATCAGGTAGAAAAGTAGCATTAAAGTGTTTTAAATAAATAAAAAAATATGATTTAGAAAAGTTCAATCAAACAGCAAAAACCTCTAATGAGCAGCCAAAAAATTTAATAAACTTAAGACTGCATACGTATCTGAACATAAGCTTCACTGAACATATTGCAACTTACTTTCCAGTAACTCGCATATGCTTAAGCTGCCCATATCTAAGCATTAGTTTGACTTTTGGATGTTTGGCATTTCCCCCCCCCCCCCCCGCAAAAAAAAATCCTTTATTTTTTTGACAATCTGAATGTTGCGGTTTCAAATTCCAAAATCACTTCCTCTTCTCTATATGAAATGCCTTGCTCTATATCAAATCCATTTATTAAAACAAATATTTTGGGAGACCTTCTCAGTCCTCAGGCCAGCCTGTTAACATCTCCTCCTTCACACTTGCTCCACCAGACAGCAATCCTTTCCATGGAAATATAGCTGTAAAGTTATATATATAACTAGTAAATTAAAGTTTGCTGTAGTTGGTCCAGCTGGATGGCTTTATGTTTAATAATACATCACTGAGGTGTCATACCCCGGGGTTGACATTTTGCTCAGCAACCCAACACCGTTAAGAAAGGCTGGAAAGAATATGTGTTGCATCGTGGCACAATGATCTAGTTTTAATTCGATATTCTATCCTTTCTTCAGATAGAATGTTTGAAACTGTAATCTAACTAGTTTAGCAAGTGTCGGTGATAACATGTCAACAGATAGGAAGGAAGACATTCTTAAGAATTGTATTTTACTGTGGTGGAGGAACGTCAACTGTAGCAAATGGCTGAAAGTGAAGCTAAATTGACCTTTCATTTCTGAAAGTGTTGAGGCTTTCTTGGGAAACCTCAGCCCTGGAACAGCCCAGGCTATAATCTCAAACCAGAAATACAGTACCTGAAAGGGCTCAGTTAGTGCTGATAAGAGGTGGTAATGGACAGGAGAAACAAGAGTGAAGGATCAGTATGTGGAAGGTTTCCTATTGATGTGCACTTTACTTATTTTTATGGGCCTAGTAGGGTTACTTTTCTCTCCATATATGAAAAGATTCATGAATTGCATGTGAAAGAGTTAAGTCTGTTATTTTGCAGTGAACAGAATAATGAGAACTGAATTGCATCCCCCAACAAAATGCCTCTTAATACTTCACTATAATATCTATTGATATTACAATTTCCATCCAACCCCTCTTCCAAAGAACTCAGGACACATAATTCTTCTCTCCCCCATAATGTATTTTGTTTTAACAATATTGATACCCCACCTTTCTGCCCTCATAAGGGCCAGCAAGGCAACTAACAGATTAAAACATACATAACAAAAGCAAACCTTAAAAACCATTAAATCCAACAAAAAGGATATAAAAACAATTAAAACATTAGGAAGGATGGAAGGTATGTTTGTTACTATCATTCTTTTCACTCAGATAGCTCAGGGGAGTGCATATCAAGGTATACAACACCCTCATTACAACACCCTCATGACTAAATACAGATTCAAATGCACGTTTCTCCAGTCCAGATCTGATGTATTACCCACTATACTGGTGGTTTTTAAATTGTGGGTTGTGGCTCTTTTGAAGGAGTACTGAAAGGCTCAGGATTCAATCTTAAGAACCCTTTCCTGGGAGTAAACCCCATTGAATCAAATGGCACTTACTCCTAAGTAGACACACTTAAGGTTGCTCTGTCAAGCACCTAAACTGGGAGAGGGGGCTCACTCACAATGTCATTGTCCTTCCTTTCCCCCCTCCTTCTCCATCTACTCCCATTCATTCCCAAAGGTCCAGATCATTTCTAGCTACAAACGGACATAGCTGTCCTAAGCAGAGTTACACCATTCTAAGCTCACTGACTTCAAAGGACTTAGAAGGGTATAACAACATTGCATTCAGGATTGTCATTGACTTTGATGACAATCACAAGAAACAAACAGATTCGTGAAAGAAACTACCAGTTTGCCTCACACACAAAAATAAAATTCTAGAGTGGAGTGATGCAGCGCCTACTGTCAGATTAGCACCAAGGAATCCTGCGTTCAAATCCCCACTTTTCCCTGGAACTCACTAGGTCAGTTACCTGATCTACTTCATAGAGTTGTTGTGAGGATAAAATGGAGAGGGTGAGACCATCTATTCTGCTCAGAGCTCCTTGGAGGCAGAGCAGAATAAAAATTCAGTACATGAATAACACAGTTAACTTTGGCTTGCATGGAACCCTTTGCCCTCACTCGTTAGACCTAGGTTCAGAAAGAAAAGAAAAATAGATCAGCCATCTCCAACTAAGTGTGGAGGTGGTTTGCAAAAATGAATGGAAGAATCTATTCCATAGTGATATCTTTTATTAATATATTTGCTCCTCTGTTCTACCGCTAACTCCCAGTAGAGCAATTTCTTACTTGATGGCATCTCTGCGGGCAAGCGGCTGCACTCTTTTGTTTTTTCACAGCCCGGGAGCTGAAACCTGGTTTCACTGCTTCTGCATTTGATAAAAAAAAGCTGCCTGTATGCTCGGATCATGTCTTTTAAAAGGCCTGAACTGTAGCAAACTGTAGTCTTCCCCTCCTGCTGTTCTATCAAACTGGGGCATTGGTTGAGATATATATATATAGAGAGAGAGATATGCCTGAGACTTCTGTTTCAAAGGTAGGCATGGACAGAGAGCTCACTTTTGGTAAAGGTTTGTAAGATGAGAAAAAAATGCACTGGCCTATAAATGAAGCATAAATGAAGTTCACTACAGGTTGTGTCAGGGTAATTTCCTCTAAAAGCTCTTTCACAGCTCTTCTGTGTTATACAATTACTTATAGTCATGTCTACTACCACACACTATTGGGATGCAAGATGAATTGTTTTTCTAAAGCATACTGCAGTGTTAGACTCTGGTATTCTCACGTTTCTCTCCTCTCTTGGCTCACGAGCCATCTAGCTCTGCACCACCATACAATGAACCAGAGCTTTTCTGTCTGAGCCTTCTTTATACCGCTTTGGCTGCAATCCTGAGGGGGAGTGCAAATCTCCATAGGAGCCGGCGTGACCCCACGCTGATGTAGGTGCCACTTTATCATGTGATATAGTGGCAAACACACCGGCATGGGGGCATACATGCCCGCGTCCAGGAGTAACGGAGCTTCGCCGCCCCCAATGCAGCCAGTCCGGGAACTAAATCCTGGAAGACAACTGCTACGCCAGCATGGGGGAGGCATTCCCGGGGCGGTCCCAGGGGTGGAGTTGCTTTTAGGTGGTGCAACCTTTTTTGGCGATGCAACCTCACTTTTTTCAATGGGGATTTTCCCCTCATTTTCCCTTATTTTATTTTTTAAAGGCTCTTTTTTTCTCTGTGGTGGCCAGGAAGGCTAAGAGGAGGAGGCGCAGCTCCGCCACTCCCAGTCACCACAAATCTACCCCCCCTTTTGGAATGGGTTGTACAAGTAGAACTTCCACATTGTACCTGTTTCTGAATTCTTCTTCCTCTGGATTTTAGTCTCTCTACCCCTCTATGAAGGCTGTTGTGAACATCTTTCTCTATTAAGTCTGGTTCCAAAATCTTTGAACATCTGAACAGTCTCATTGCCACCAAAATCATTCCCTTTACAGGCTGTATGGGGCAACTTGAACTACACCAGAATTATACCGAATTGGACTTGACAGGTTTGGATTTTGTGAAGAATGAGACTGCGAGGAGTTCTCTGTTGAGCTGTCCTTGAAAACTGCTCCAAGTCTTCTGCTGGGCCAGAATACAATGGACCACCTCCTTTTGGTGGTCACCAGTGTTGCTGGGTGCAGATGACAACAATGATCACAAATTGCATTGTGCTCTAAAAGCTATCCAAAGAGAATTCAGTGTTATACAAAATGGGGTATTCATCACACAACTTCCTAATAGCTGTTTTTAAAGAAAGCACTGTCCTGCATTACAATGTTAATCAGGTTTGTGAAGAGAGACTTAAAAGCATGTGGACAAAAACTAGTGCAGGCTCAGTAAACAGAGGGATGGATTAGGAGCTAGTAGTCAGAAGAAGGACTTCAGTACACTGCGTAACTATTGTGTCACTTATGCAGTGTCACTTATTTCTTTCTTTAGGGAATTCATATGCCACCTCTCAAGCGATCTGCTCGAGTCCTTATGACACCTGTGTGTTGAAAACAGTTGAGCAAGAAGTATAAAAATAACTGCGGTCGCAGAAATAAGAGAAATTTTTGCAAATGTCAATAGTCTCAGGTCACAGAATCCAGCTGTTCTGGAAGTGGTGCAGATTCTGAGTCCTCTGAGAGATTTGTTCATTCATTCACTCAAGAACAGGTTTTGACAGAAGTTATGACGAGTAAATCTGCTTGGTCTTCAGGGATTCTAATGTCGGGGGCTTTTAGAGGGGAAAGATGGGTGATTGTTTCAGGGGCTCAGCTAAAATGCATCCTTGAAAATGCACCTTGATAGAGTTAACTTCTGCCTTTTTGCATCTTCAGAATCAGTCTCACCAGATTGATGCATTGTGTTTAAGCCAACGAAGGAAACATGAGTAAAGCAAGAAAGATTTGGTTCTTAATAAGCATGTCAGCTGAATTGAATTACTTAATATTTACTTATAGTAAATACATATCACAAACACAAACAGCATTTCCTAAGGAAATTGGTCCTTGTTGACATGGATCACCATCATGTAATCACAGATCCCCCACCAAGCAAAAGCCCCATCCCCAAAAACAATTCCATATGGGAATAATTTTACTGAACTGAATGTTCCCACTGGACAAAGAAAGTACATGTTTCTCTGGCTATTTTCAGACATTGTATTTACTTCCTAGGCAAGCAGTGGCAAATCTCATTTGGGTGACAGGATGATGTCACCTGGCCATTTGCAGTGCTCCCATTGAAATGGTGGTCGGCCACTGAAGCTGTCAATGAGAAGTTGACAGTGTAATCCTAAATATGGTTGCACCCTTCTGGAGCCCACTGACTTCAACGAATCTAGAACTCTGCATAGGACTGCACTGATGGAAAGCTTTTGAAAATATTTTCTGCAGAATCTGGAATATACTGGAATCCATCCTGAACCTTCGGCATATGGTGAGATACCAACAGAAATCAAATATAGTGAACAATGGTGTGATAGAACTGCATCCTTTGGAGATGCAAACCTATCAAAGGATACAGACCTTTTTGGAAGTCTGTGCTCTTTCCCACCTACACAATCTAGCAATAAAGTGTAGTAGCAGATGCAGAATGTGAAACTATACAGTTTGGAAAGCAGCAACGACTTCCACAGATGCAAATACAAAAGAATATGCTTGGTACTGAAAAATAGGGAGGGAAGGCAGCATGGAATAGCCTGATCTCATCAGCTCTCAAAAGCTAAGAAGGGTCAGTACTTGGAAGAGAGACCACCAAGACAGACTCTGCAGAGGAAGGCAATGGCAAACCACCTCTGCCCCCACTGGCCTTGAAAGCCCCTTGCTAGGGTCACCATATGTTGGCTGTAACTTGACAGCACTTTGCTCACACATGTGCTCAAAACAGTGTGCCAATAACATTTGTTTTGAGTTCCCACTTTCATATTGGTTTTTGTCAATACCACAGTGGCATTTTTTGGTTCCTTATCTAAAATGATCTTGTGTATATCTCTGGTATACTTCCAATCTTTCCCTCTCAGATGGAAAGAGGGGGGGGACACGGAAGAGAGATTCAGTCCTCAACATGCTTCTATGGTGGCATCTATGTCTTCTAAAAAGCTAAAAGGGTGGCTACCTTGAGTTCTTCAGAATCAGCTCTCCTGAACTTCTTTTGCAAATACAGAGCAGAACACTTACACCCACCTTGAAAATCAACCATGAGAACTGCAGCATGTTCCTCGACTGTCAGCACAGTGCTTTCCATCTTCTTTTTTCTTGATAGCTGAAGTGGTCAGGGGATAAGAAAGACTTGGGAAGCCTGAAACAATTAAAGCCTTAAAAAAATTCTTGGAGATTTCTCCCTGTGGACTCTCTTGAGACTCAGGAGCAGCAAGGGTTGGTTGTTAGCTAAACGGCTTGCTCAGAGAACAAGTACTATTCCCTTTCTCTTACAAAACCACCAAGGATGAGCTTTTGTGTGTGCACAGTTTTATTATAGTGATCACTTTCATGCATCTGAGTTTACATTGTCTTTGTAAAATAGTCTCCCATCAGGATAGCACTTTGCATTTTCTTCCATTGGCTTTCAACGGAAATCATTCTTCTGCTTTAAAAAGAACACTTTTCACTGGTGTTTTTCAATGGAAATCCAATGAACAAGGAGAAATTTACCTAATGGCAAGTTTTTTTTGGATGTAAAGGCTTTATTTTAATTTGGTGAAGAAAGAAGACTCTGGACTTCTGCTGTCTACTTTGCCATGTTGGTACTAATTCACTAGTGAAACCACTGGCCATTATTTCAGTATTTACACATTAATAAAACAACATCAGTTCATGTGGGAATATCTCTAAACCACAAATGTAGAAACAACAGTTGCATTAAACTGCAGTCATACATATATAATATTTCATTATTTCCATTAATTAGCTTACCTTAAATGAATAAGTGTTTATTATATATATATATATATATATATAACTCAAATATATGTTTTGTTTGCAAATGCTATCAAATACATCACACCATTAACAGAATATCTGTAGCTGCAGCACAAATGGGTTGTTATTATCAGCAAATTATTTTGTTTCTCATTGTTCTTTAATTTTTTTGTAATAACTCATGGTCTTTGATAGCTTTTTTTAAATCTAAAGTTGTACCTGGGCAAATTTGTCAAAAACCACCACACTGTTGGTTTGGTCATTAATTAAATCAAATAAATTTTGCAAATATTAAAAGGTCATATTTGCTATCCTTTGGATATAGTTCTTTTACTGTGGCAGAATTTCCCCTCCTCACGTAAGGTTTCAGTGCTGTTTCATACCTACATTTGTTGGTTGGTAACTTACTTCCACTAATTCATCTCAGCCGAATGATCTAATATGACTGAAGAAACACAATGTGGGGGACAGGGTTCACATTTTGCCAACATTCCTAAAAGGTGGGTCCTACCTGTAATTCAGCTTTAGCTCCTAGCAGAGTTAGCCTGTAGCCTTTTGTTACTTTGTTTTGAATCTGAAATTGACTAGGTGTGTCCATGCTAAACACCCAGCTCCTGTGGAGTTAAGGTGATGAGGTGAACCTGTAAGTGATGAAATGTACCTGGGTAGCATTCTGTTCATAAGGAAAATAATTCTTACATTAGCCAAAAAGACAGTTAATGAATTAAAACTGGTTTTTCTGGATAATGGAAATGAGATTTGGGGGAATTGTTAGGCAGAGAATTGAAGGTAGAAGAAAGAATGTGCTTGATTGACATAGGCTATGCCCAGGCCAGGGCATTGATCAAACAGAATATAATTGACACAGAACGTCAAATAGATCTGGCCAAAACACCTGTCTTCATCATTAGTGAATCCAGGAGGTATCTTACTACTCCTATGGAGTATTTAACCAGTCTGGAAATTCCTAAACACCGAAAAGCCTTTACCTTGCCCACATGTCAAGCCCTCCCTTCAGCCATTCAAGAAGGCTGGTTCAAGAAGATCCCATATGAGGAGAGGAAATGTCCCTGTGGTTCCAGATCCATAGAAACTTTAGAACATGTCTTGTTTTATTGACAACATTATACAGCTATTCGAGAAAGGTTTATCTCACCAATAATTCACAAATTCTCTGGCTATGAAGGATATTCCTACATTCTGACTCTGTTAAAGGTAAAGGTAAAGGTCCCCTGTGCAAGCACCGGGTCATTCCTGACCCATGGGGTGACGTCACATCCCGACGTTTCCAAGGCAGACTTTGTTTGCGGGGTGGTTTGCCAGTGCCTTCCCCAGTCATCTCCCCTTTACCCCCAGCAAGCTGGGTACTCGTTTTACCGACCTCGGAAGGATGGAAGGCTGAGTCAACTTTGAGCCGGCTACCTGAAACTGACTTCCGTTGGGCTCGAACTCAGGTCGTGAGCAGAGCTTTTGACTGCTGTACTGCAGCTTAACACTGCGCCACGGGGCTCCGACTCTGTTACAAGACGTAAACTCCGATATAACATACTCAGTGGCTAGATTTTGTGCTGCTGCAATGGATGCACGGCGGAGGTGGGTCCGCACCAATCCACAGTCCTGAAATGAGGAGTGACAGCCCTAATGATATGTGTTCCCCTTTTACTGAAGTGATTTTATTCATGTTAATAAGTGAATCAGCATGTTTTATTCTGATATTCAGATATTCTATATTTATGTAAACTGATGCTTTTAAAGGGTTACTTGAGCTGGTCATTGTCCGTAATAAAGATTATCTATCTGTGTTTGATTGTGCAATCACACTGTTAACACTATGCTAATATACTGTATATTAGTAGTTTCAGAAGGTAGCTGTGTTGGCCTGCAGTAAAAAAATTGCATTCGAGACCAGTAGCACCGTATAGTAGGGTTCCTCTTTGCCACCGGCAGGAGGTTTTTGGGGCGGAGCCTCGGGAGGGCAGGGTTTAGGGAGGGGGGAGGGACTTCAATGCCACAGAGTCCAATTGCCAAAGCAGCCATTTTCTCCAGGTGAACTGATCTCTATTGGCTGGAGATCAGTTGTAATAGCAGGAGAACTTCAGCTGCTACCTGGCAGTTGGCAACCCTACCTTAGAGACCAACAAGATGTTTGGGGTATAAACTTTCAAGAATCAAAGCTCCCTTTGTCAGACATTTATACCCCCAAAATATT
This sequence comes from Euleptes europaea, assembly GCF_029931775.1. NCBI lineage: Eukaryota > Metazoa > Chordata > Lepidosauria > Squamata > Sphaerodactylidae > Euleptes > Euleptes europaea. The sequence continues at coordinate 26,808,807 of NC_079316.1, read as the reverse complement.
GTTGTCTCTGCTACTGGACTTGAATCTGGCTGTATATTAGCAATAATACTTACCTTAGAGCCAACTGCAAATGGAAGGGAGTCCCCTCTGGCTACTGGCAAAATTCAGATTGGGAAACTCCTGGAGATTTGGGGATGAAGCCTGGGGAGGACAGGGGCATCAGTGGTGTACAATGCCATAGGCTCCGCCCTCCAAAGCATCCATTTTCTCCAGAGGAACTGATCTTTATAGTCTGTAGATGAGCTGTAATTCCAGGGGATCCCCAGGCCCCACCTAGAGGTTGGCATCCAGACATTAAAAGGATATCTAGCAATCCCACCTTCCCACATCAGTAGGGTTGCCAACCTCCAGGTACTAGCTGGAGATCTCCTGCTATTACAACTGATCTCCAGCCAACAGAGATCAGTTCACCTGGAGAAAATGGCTGCTTTGGCAATTGGACTCTATGGCATTGAAGTCCCTCCCCAAACCCTACCCTCCTCAGGCTCTGCCCTAAAAATCTCCAGGTATTTTCCAACCTGGAGCTGGGAAACCCTACACATCAGTCACCTCATGCACCATGCAGTTCTGCAATAGTGGGAAGTTGCAGTGTGAAGTGCGAATGGGTAGAAATCAGCTTCTTCACTGTTTGCACAAGAGCTTGTGCAAGAAAATACCTTCTATACCTTAGGCAGATGATGAGAGGGAGGGCATCTTGGCCATCTTCTGGTCACTAGGGGTGTGGAGGGGGGAGGTAGTTGTGAATTTCCTGCATTGTGCAGGGGGTTGGACTTGATGGCCCTGGTGGTCCCTTCCAACTCTATGATTCTATGAAAAGGGGGACAACTGACAGGCTTTCCCCTTTCCACTGTAGCCCCCTCCCAAGCTCCATCACATACAATTCACCAGACTCTCTCAGCCTCAGGAGTCCTGAGTGATGCAAGCTATAGAGAAGACAGGAGAGATCAGAAAAACTCTGCTCCATTAACTCCTTCTCTTCATGGTTACTTGGGTTCAAGTCATAGGGCTGGATTTTACAGAACATTTCTGTTGACAGAATGATTTCTGTCAGTGAAGTTGTTTGACTCCCTCCTCCTATTGCAGCTCAGAAGGCCCACTCAGGTTGCCAACCTCCAAGAGGAGATCTCCTGCTATTCCAACTGATCTCCAGCCGATAAGTTCACCTGGAGAAAATGGCTGCTTTGGTCATTGGACTCTATGGCATTGAAGTCCCTCCCCTCTCCAAACCCCACCCTCCTCAGGCTCTGCCCCCAAAATCTCCAGGTATTTCCCAACCCGAAGGCAGCAACCCTAAGGCCCACCCATGGTGTCCCTGGGCAGCAGCATTTGGGGTGGCATTTTGGACCGCTGCAGGAGGCGGGAGATAAGGAAGTCACTCTCTGCTGATGGAAATCATTCCTTCAAGTGGAAATGTGGTGTGAGGTCCAATCCATATTTATTTCCAAAGTAATCTATTAACCCAGTGCATTTATAGCAATCCTCTAAAGTAGGGCAGAATTATTGTTCCTGCCAGTGAAGAGGGCAGAGCATTGGTGGAAAGATAGCGGCTTGGTTTAAGACTGCTAGACTGAGGACATAATGAACTGAGTTGAAATTGCTTTAGCTACAGTAGTATACTAGACCAATTTAGTAGAAATACTAGTAGCAGGAGTAGTGCTGGCACAGCAGGAGGAACGTAGATTGTGACATCCAAAAGAGGCTTCGTTTAACAATCAAGCATAGCAGGAGCCTTCCAACTGCACATAGATGTTCTCAATACATGTGGTCACCATGTTGTTTGAACAGGAAAACATGCTTATTTCCTAGAAACGTACAACTCTAGCACGGGCACATTGATCATTGGGTTTTTCAGGGTCCATGTTCACAGGTACTGAAGCTGTATGTGTATAGTAAATACATGCATTGTCCTTGGTCACAAGATAGCAACTACATGTATCAGGTGGATTGCAAGCAGCATACATTCCCAATACATCCAGTTGGTAGTCTTCGGTAAATAAATGGTAATTGTAAATGGTGAATTGTAAACTAAATGGTAATAGAGGGGTAAGTACATAGAGAATGTATATTTTATGTTATTTTAATGTTTTGTATGGTGGATTGTGATGGCCTTTGGCCACAGAGAATGTATGTATAAAAAGAGCCCTTTTCAGAGTTCACAATCATGTGTCCTGGGAGCCTACCATAGAATCACAGAGTTGGAAGGGACCACCAAGGTCATCTAGTCCATCCCCCTGCACAATGCAAGAAATTCACAACTAAGTCCCACCCACATTCCCAGTGACCCATACTTCATCTTCTTGGCATGGAGTAAGGTCACTGGGAGTGGAGGAGAGTTGTGAATTTTCTGCATCATGCAGGGAGTTGGAATAGATGACCCTGGTGATTCCTTCCAACTCTATGATTCTGTGGTAGGTTCCCAGGACACATGATTGTGCACTCTGAAAAGGGCTCTAATTCTCAATGTACTTACCCCTCCATTACCATATCGTTTACAATACACCATTTATAATTACCATTTATTTACCAAAACCTGCTGTTTGGCTCCCTGCATCTTTTCAGGCATTGGGGGCCTAAGCACCTTGGAAACTCATCACAATGAATGGGGGTTCAAAAACTGCAATCCTTAGTGGATTGCGCCCCTTGAGTATTTAATGTAACTGAAGTCTTTGAAACAGCTGAATTAAATTATGTTTATGCTGCATAACCTTATTGTGACCTTACCAAATTAAAGCTTTCTTTCTCGAGCATGTTTCCCTGTGCACCACAGACAGCGAATGCAAAAAATCAGAATAATAAACTTTTTTCTCCTCCTCCCCATTTTCTATGTACTCCTTACCCTTGTGTTTAAGTCCTGCTGGCCCTCCAAGAATCATTTGCGAATAGAACACTAATTGCATTATAGATAATCCATTTAGTCAACAGTTTATTCTCTCACCTCGAAGATGAAACTGGATGTCAATGTTGAAGATAACACTGACATGAACTTATGTATCGGGCAAGATGACAAATACCAGAATAATCATTTTTAATCCTTTAAAGCTGTGACTGAGATGTGGCATTTGGCCTGGATTTAAATTTGGTATTGGCCAAGAAAAGATTAAGTACCACAGCAAGCCATGAGAGGAAGTTCCCGCAGAAGAAATTACAACTATCGTACTTGACTTTATGAAAAATAGCCTTACGGCACTAAATGATAAACAGCCTAATAACAGAGATATACAAATATTTCCAATTTTTTTTTATATGCCCTGATATTTTTGTGAACACTTTCCATTCTTCTCCCTTTCCCCAGTTGATTTTGTAGATTCATTTGTATTTTGTGCCCATTTTGGATGGTTTTTGTACTCAGTTTATGCCTGGGATCCTGCCAAAAAAGACCATTGACAGAAGGATTTCTGTCTGCAATGTTTGACATTCTTGCCTCCCCCTTCCTGCTGCATATTCGAATGCCCCCCCAAATGTTGCTTCTATGGCAGGGCCTCCCAGGAACAGGGCCAGACTGAAACGTGCTGAGCCCTTAAACTATGTCAAGTTTAGGCTGAATAGCATTACAAAAAAAATGGTAATAAGTCTTTCGGTACCGTATATACTCGTGTATAAGCCGAGTTTTTCAGCCTAAAAAAAAGGCTGAAAAATCCCAACTCGGCTTATACACGGGTCAATACTGTAATTGGGCGGTTTCTCCTTCGGAGCCGCCTGAATCACGCTCCCGCCGGCCAGCTGATTCCCCCCACCCACCCCAGCGCGCTCCCGCCGGCCAGCTGATTCCCCCCCACCCCAGCATGCTCCTGCCGCCCAGCAGATTCCCCCCCACCCCCCAGCACGCTCCTGCTGGCCAGCGCCTTCTGCTGTGCGGCCGCAGCGGAAGTTTCTTCCCCCCCACCCCCCCGGGCTGGTCCTCCCGCTCTACAGCTGATCCGCAGGCCTCCAGCTGATCCGCGGGCCTCCTCCGGGCCACTTCCTCCCACTCTAAAATGGCGGCCACCATTTTAGAGTGCCGATTCGCCGCCTCTCCCGGTGAGTAGGGGGTTCAGGGGCTCTTCCCCCTCCCCCCCCCTTGGATGGCACTGGGGTCGGGGTGGGTCTGGAGGGCCCGGGAGGCCGGTGGGAGGGCGAGACCGGTAAAGGGAATTTCTTATTGACCTTCAGCTTATACGCGGGTCAATAAGAAATTCCGTTTTCTGGCCTCAAATTTGGGGGGTCGGCTTATATTCGGGTCGGCTTATACCCGAGTATATACGGTATTTAGAGGCCTAAATCCAGCTTTGCCCAAAAACAGCATGGATGGAGAGTCAGGGGTCTGAAAAGGGGAAAATACACCTCCCTTCATGAAAATGTTAAGCAGGATCCAACCCAGAATGTATAATGCATGTCATTACAGCGCAATCCTAAACTAGGGTTTCCAACCTCCAGGAGGTGGCTGGAGTTTTCCTGCTATTACAACTGATCTCCAGGCGCAGAGATCAGTTCACCTGGAGAAAATGGCCGCTTTGGCAATTGAACTCTATGGTATTGAAGTCCCTCCCCTTCCCTCTATGGTATTGAAGTCCCACCCCTTCTACTATATCAAGCTTAATAAAACTCGGGCAAACATCTACTGTTGACATTCCAGTCTTAATTACATTTACTTGGGAGTAAGCCCTAAATGTTAGGGTTCTACTGAAAGCTGACGCTGTATAATGTTGTATGTGGGTAGAAGGTCAGCCTGACATGAAAATGTTATTGTCCTTGGACAGGATTCACATAGGGAAATTCAATCTGTTTCACGCAGTCCCCACCATTCTTTCATATCACAGGAACAGATACACATCCCACATTACAGGGCCACCAAGAACTATCATAGACCCCTATATTGGGCTGTATCATGCTACAGCTACAAGTAGGAGGAAGGTTCCTTAGGCTGGAGGAAAGCTTCCAGTTTGGCCAATGATTCCTTTGGACCCCACTCTAGGGAAATCATCCCCCACCTCTGGTCCCTTGCTACTGCCTGGTGTAGCAGTGGGAGAAATGAGGAGGGTGACATTGCAGAAATACTGTGCTGCCCCTTCTGGTCATGTAACTGGAAGTGATGTCATATGTCACTACAATGTAAAACCATAGAGTCTGGGGGGCTGTGCTATACAGCCACACAGTGACATCGCCTCCAGTTGTGCAGTTGGAACTGACATTGCAGCATCGCCCAATTCCACTGGACACTGACACACACACACACACCCCAAAAAATATATCTATCCCATCCTTGGTGGTGGTGGAAAGTGCCATCAAGTTGCAGTAGACTTGTGGTGATGCTGGAGGCATTCAGAGGTGGATTGCCATTGCCTGTCTCTGTGTAGCGACACTGGACTTCCTTGGTGGTCTCCTATCCAAGTTCTAACCAGGGTTGATCTAGCCTGGGCTATCCAGGTCACGGCACTCCATCCGTACATCACCAAATGTCATATGAAAACAAATCACATGACTTGCTTGGTTCCATGACCAGCCAGGGTAACAACAGCCCCCAGAATTTTGTTCCCTTGTCTCCCCCCTTCAGTAAACCTGCCCATGTTCATGGAGGAGAGGGGTATTCATGGCTACTAGTCAAAATGAATACTAGTCATGATGCATACATATTCTCTACAGTATCAGAGGAGCATGCCTATCATCTTGGGTGCTGTGGAACACAGGCAGGATGGTGCTGCTGCAGTCGTCTTTGTTGTGGGCCTCCTAGAGGCACCTGGCTGGCCACTGTGTAAACAGACTGCTGGACTTGATGGGCCTTGGTCTGATCCAGCAGGGCTTTTCTTATGTTCTTATGTTCTTATCTTGCTCTTGTCAAGGACAGGACTGTGTATTGTTAGATGTAACAGTGAGCTGGTTTTCCCTGGAAGTTGCCAGCCGCATGCAGTTCCATTATGAATAACTCCCTCAAAGCCTTACAGCCCCATCCTACATGTATTAAAGCCATGCGGATTAGCTTTGGATTCCACATGTTAACAGATCACTTCAGGATACAATGGTTCCACATTAACATACCACACCCTCATTAGCACATTATCTTGATACTTACAGGACAATGATTAGCACATTACCTTCAATACTTTACAGGACAATGACTCAGCTCAAACCCAACCCCCTTCTGACTATATATTGCTCTTCCTACACACTTGACACTGAGAGACACTGTCCTTCAGTGTTACTCCTCTGAAGATGCCTGCCACAGCTGTGGGCGAAACGTCAGGAAAGAAAATACCAAGACCACAGTCACACAACCCGGATAACCTACAAGAACCTATATGTATTTGTTTGGAAGTTAAGCCCCACAACCTTCAGTGGAGCAGCTTTCAAATAAAGTGTACACAGGATTCCACCCTTGGTCTCTTTAGAAATAAACCAGCCAGATGCTTTTCAATCAACTTCAAATGCTACTAAATAATGTGCCTAATCTTTTTTCATTAGTAGAACTGCATAGCTTATTAACAACAGACTGTTGTTCTACATGACCTTGAATTAATATTGCTTTTTATTTCTGTAATAAAATGACAAGCATTAAAAAAGCTGTGTGAGTAAAACTCTTGACTGCCAAGTCTCCCTTTTTAAAAAAACGTGAATTATGTTCTGTTCAGTTGCCCTTCCTGAATTTAGTGCTCAAGTATTTCCAAGTTCTTAAATCTGTTCTGGAGACATAATAAATACTTGGTCCTCTCTCACAAATTTCCACTAGGAAATTACTAATTATGTTCTAACATGGCGAGCAGTGTTTATTGCCTTTGCTTGCTGCATAATGCAGTGTACATCAAGCAAAGATTTAGAAATGATTTTTTTTAAGAATTGGCAGCATTTTAATTTGTTGAAACAGGCAGCAAAAAATATAATGACTCTGCATGCCTTTCAAACTTTAAGGACAATTTTCAAGGATACAGCTGTGGCATAAATTCTTATTTTGCATTAATATGTAGCGAGAATGAGCATATTGCTTTACCGTTAGGTCTGTAGTTTTCCTGCTCAAATAGGGCAATCTTGCAAAAGTCTTGCTGGTAATTGCAAATGTAGCATAGTGGTTAGAGTGTTGGTCTAGGATCTGAGAGATGCAGGTTCAAATCCCTATTCTGCTTGGAAACTCATTTGGACCAGTTACTTACTTCTCTCTCTCTCTCTCTCTCTCTCTCTCTCTCTCTCTCTCTCTCTCTCTCTCTCTCTCTCAGCTTAAACTTACCTCTCAGGGTCATTGTTATGATAAAATGAAGAAGCGGAGAACAATGTTCAGCCACTTTGGGTGCCCATTGTGGAGTATAAATCAATATATTTTAATCAATTTGTCTATTCATCTAAAAATTTAACACCAATTCTCTTTGCCTAGCAAAGTATTGCATTTACATAGCAATTTTTTGTGCTATCAAGTCACAGCTGATTTATGCCAACCCCATAGGGTTTTCAAGGCAAGAGACGTGGGAGGTGGTTTGCCATTGCTTGGCTCTGCTACACATCCCTGATATTCTTTGGAGGTTGCCCATCCAAATACTAACCAGGGTCAGCCCTGCTTAGCATCTGAGATCTGAAAGATCAGGCTAACCTGGGCCTATCCAGGTCAGTGAGACATACCATGGAGGTGGTGGAAAGTGTCGTCAAGTCACAGCTGACTTATGGTGACCCTGTAGGGTTTTCAAGGCAAGAGATGCTTGGAGGTGGTTTGCCATTGCCTGCCCCCACATGGGCGGAGAGAGTTCTGAGAGAACTGTGACTGGCCCAAGGTCACCCAGCAGGCTTCATGTGGGGCAGTGGGGAATCAAACCCAATCCTCCAGATTAGAGCCTGCAGCTCTTCACCACTGCACCACGCTGGCACATACCATAGCCAGTTGTAAATGCAAGTAAAAAGGAGAAGGAAAAGCAGAGCAGCACGGAAAGAACATTTGACAAGTGGCTATCAGGATACGCTATATTCACGGGAGTTGTAGCTTTGGCCTACCCAGACCGTGGTTGGCATTTGCCCAACCACTTGGCCAATGTGCTTCGGGCCCGTTCTTTGGCCGGCGATGCTGCGGCTATTGAATACAACGAGGCCTTTAGGAAATGTGCCTCTCAAAATAGCGGGAATAGATGGGATATTCTTAAAGATAAATTATGGCTGATAACTGTAGGGCCTAATATCAAGCCAAGGAGTGACAGCAGGAAGAGTGACAGATGGTTTGGTCCACGTCGGGGGGTCTATAGGCGGGTCTGTTGGGAGTTTAATCAGGGCAAATGCCTGAGGGCAAAGTGCCGTTTTGAACACGTTTGTGAGAACTGTTTTGGCTCCCATGCCAGACTTAGTTGTTCCAAAGAAGGGGCAGGCAGTAATTCCTTTCGAGGAAATAGGCAAGCGGCTCCCGGACCCCGCAAGGATGTGTCAGCCCCCAGTAGCAGCAACGCTGGGGGCAAGCAGTGAGCGCCATCTGTTCACACTCGCACATACCCCAATTCAGTTGACAGCATTGACCCCCTGGCTTATCAATTATCCAGATAAAAGGGTGGCACGTTATCTATGGGAGGGGTTTTCTAAGGGATTTCACATTCCTTTCTTTAAGCCACGGCATCCCATGTTCGCAGGTAACTTAAAATCAGCACGGGAGATGCCTCACATTGTCAGGGAGAAAATAGCCAAGGAATGCCGGGCAGGTAGGGTGGCTGTCCCCATTAGTTCACCCCCAATGGTCAACCTTTGGGTTTCCCCATTGGGGGGTGCCTAAAAAGGCCCCTGGAGAGTTTCGGCTCATCCACCACCTGTCATATCCTAAAGGGGCTTCAGTTAATGACGCCATCCCCCCGGAGCTCTGCTCTGTACGGTATCAGTCATTTGACCATGCGGTGGCCATTGTCAGATCCTGTGGCCCTGGCGCTTTGATGGCAAAGTGCCATATACAGTCCGCCTTCTGCTTACTGCCAGTTCATCCAGCGGACTTCTGCCTCTCAGGGTTCCATTTTGAGGGCACATGGTATGTAGACAAAGCAATGCCAATGGGGTGCTCCGTGGCATGTGCGGCATTTGAGACTTTCAGTTCCTTTTAGGAATGGGCCGTCATACAATGGACAGGTTGCAAGCAGGTTACCCATTATTTGGATGATTTTCTGATGGTGGGCCCGGCTGGGTCTGCCATTTGTGTTACCCTGTTGACAGCCTTCACTGATTTAACAAGGGAGTTGGGCGTGCCTTTGGCCATAGACAAGACGGAAGGTCCTGCCCCTTGCTTGAAGTACCTGGGCATTGCATTGGATACATTGTCGGGCACTTCTAAATTGCCCGCCGACAAACTGCTGGCGCTACGGGCACTACTGTCCTTGCTGTTAAGAAAGAAGTGTACCTTGCGGGAAATGCAATCGATTTTGGGGCACCTTAATTTTGCATGCAAAGTGGTGGCGCCGGGGAGGGCCTTTTGTGCCCGCATGTACAGGGCCACGGTAGGCATTAGGGCCCCCTACCATCGCATCAGAGTTTCCCGTGAGTTGAAGGAGGATGCCAGAACTTGGCTTCAGTTTCTGGACCAGTTTAATGGTGTTTCCATGTGGCAAGAAAGCTGGGCGCTGGGATCTGAGTTACAGGTGCAGTCCAATGCGTCAGGGAGTATTGGCTTCGGAGTTTATTTTCAAGGGAAATGGTGCGCACAGCCATGGCCAGCTCATTGGTCTGATGCAGAGGTGGTAAGGGATCTTACTTTCCTGGAACTATTCCCGATAGTGGTAGCAGTGACAATTTGGCAAGCTCAGTTCTGTAACAAGTACATCACGTTTTGGTGCAATAACCTGTCAGTTGTCCACGTGGTCAATCAGCAATCTTCAAAATCTCCCCGGGGAATGCGGTTAGTCCGGGCCTTTGTGTTAACCTGTTTACATGCTAACATCTCTTTTCGTGCATTACATGTTCCTGGTGTTAATAATGGCATCTCAGATGCTTTATCTCGCCAACAGTGGGACAGATTTCGGGCCCTGGCACCGGAGGCAGAACCGAGTCCAGAAGCCTTCCTGGAGGACCTATGGGGACTTGAAGGCGTACTCTGATTCGCGGGATTTACTTATCAGTGGCACCCACTACTTTTCGGGCCTATGCAGCAGCGGCCAGGAGATTCCTTGAGTATTCGGCGCTCAGGGGAGGGCCGGAGCACTGGCCGGCTCTGGATGAATGGATACTGAGATATGTGGCCCATTTGAAAGAAAGTGGAGCAGCAGCAAAAACTATCAGTGTTCACCTAGCAGCGCTGACTTTCTTTAATAGGGCACATGGGGGTGAGGTGAGGGGCGCCTTGTATATGGCGCGCAGGGCCATTGTGGGGTGGAAAAGGGGAACCCCTCACATGCCGGACCAGCGACGTCCCATATCAGTTGGTATTTTGTCAGATTTAATCCATAGCTTAGGGCACATTTGTTGCTCTGATTTTGAGGTTGTTTTGTTCGCAGCCACCTTCACGTTGGCTTTTTACGGAGCTCTTCGTATTAGCAAGTTGGTGCCCAATGCAAAAGGCGATACTTCCAACAGGGCAGTCCAATTAGCTGACGTGGGGTCTCGGGGTGCCCAGCTGGTAGTCACCATTCGGCTGTCCAAAACAGACCAACAAGGGCATGGGGCGCTCATTAGGCTGAATACGGCTATTGGGGCTGGCCCGTGCCCTGTTTCAGCCATGAGACATTACCTTAGACTGCGGCCGCTGTGCACAGGACCATTGTTCATCCATTCCGATGGCGCCTTTCTGACTCGTTATCAATTTATCCAGGTTTTCAGGCGATGCCTTGGATGGTTGGGTCTACCAGTCATGGAGTTTGGCGCTCATTCGTTCCATATTGGGGTGGCCACGATGGCCGCTCAAGGGTTTTTTCCTGAAGCACAGATCAGACAAATTGGCAGGTGGCACTCTGCAGCTTGCAGGGAATATATCCGCCCTCAGTTAAGCTTATATTAACATTATGTTTTGAGTTGCAGCTGGGCGTATCAAGCAAGTGTGGCTGGTTGGACACAGCTGGGTGCGGCGAGCTTACCAGTACGTCAAGTCTTCCGGCTGGGGGACGAATTTGGGCCTGGATGAACGAATCCAGATTATATGGATGGGACAAAGCGGAATGCGGTGGGCAGCATTCTTTCCCACCCTGTTGGCTGCAACCCAGCAGTATGGGGCGCCGGATGCACTCGTCGTCCACTTGGGCGGTAATGATCTGACGACCCGGAAAGGAAAGGACGTTTCCGAGGAGGCGTCTGCAGACTTCCGGAGAATGGCGGCCGATTTTCCAGACATGCTGATTTGCTGGTCGGACATGACTGAGCGGCTAATTTGGCATGGGGCTATTAAACCCCATAAGGTGGATTTGTCCAGAAGAAAGGCCACCAAAGCCATTGGGAAAACGGTCCGGTCCCTTGGGGGCCTGGTGTTTCACCATGATGATATTTCATATAAGCAACCGGCCTTATTCCAACGTGATGGTGTTCACCTCTCTGATTGGGGTACAGACCTTTGGCTGTTAAGTATCAGGCATGGCCTGATGGCTTGGTTGCAGTGGTGAGGCATTGGCGGTAGCGGGGGGGGGGAGAGGCCAATGGGATCACTGGCGGCAGGAGCCATACAAGCCACATTGGGGTTGACTTTTGTTGCGGATCAGCCCAGAATGCCATGCCAATGCTTCACGGCTGGGGTGGTGGTGGCCAATATATTTCCAAAGTTTAAGAAATTCACAATATTTCCAAAAAGTTGTTGTATAGCCTATTGTTATAAGTAAAGTTTCTTTGAATTTATTTGGGTATTGTCTTCTTTTGCAATCTTCCCCAAGTTATTACCCTGGATCAGCAATCCCTCTATATATGGCTGACTGCCAATTGCAGGAACTAATGAAACACATCCGTGTTTGCTTGTGTATCTAAAGGGGGCTCTTAAGCCTAAGCAGATGGAGTTGGATCTAACTCAGTCTCACCCAGTTCCCCTTCTTATTACAGCCCCTGTCCCACATGGCTTTTGCGTATATGGGTCACATTATTGTCAGCTCGACTTTTTTCTACGATCAAAGGGGGACGTTCTTCCTTTTCCACCAGCAGAAAAACTGGTTGGATTGACCCATGGTAGCTTGCAAGTCCAATCTATGATAACTCCTAGCCTCTGACCTTCAAGAACCTGTTTTAAACCTTGTAGTCCTTGACAGTGGGAGACATCAGATACGCTTAGATGGTTGGTGATGTCCAGCATGACTTTTGACTTCTTTACTTAGACCAGCACACACTCCTGTTACGATTTTTACTCTGTGTTTGAGATATAATCTTCCCAATAACCCTCCTAATACATATCTGAAAAATGTCTTCACTATGATCATCTCTTTCATTTATTATATGCTTATCCTGGCTTTCATCCAAAGAACATATCTAGTGTGTGCCTCTCTTCCATTTTATGAGTAGATTAGGTTGACGGAAAGTAACTTGCACCAGCTTATTGAATGAATTTTGAATGACTGGTTTTGGAGTTGATTCTGGGGCTCCAAAGTAAGTCCTACTCCAGAACATCGCACCACATTGTGCTTCCAGCCTCACCTAATGACTATTGTTACAGAGTTGCAGCAAGTTGGTCACTATAAATATTTGCTAAAAAAATTATAATAGTAGAAAGTAGAAGTGTTCTAATAGGTTCCATACAGCTTTCCCCATATTTAATGTGATTCTGTCCTTTTTTACTCAGAAGCAAGTCCCACTTTATTCAGTGGGACTTACTCCTAGATCAGTTTGCCTTAGCCATGGATGACACTTTTGGGGAAAGTGTCCGTGTAATAAATATATAAAATATATAAAAGAGAGTCTTCCAAGCTGCAGCATAAAGATGTGAGAATTTGATACCACGATAGGGAGCCATACTTCATTGTGAAAAGCAGGAAGGGTTATAGAAGTTATTAGTTCAGCTAAAATCAACACTACCCTGTCATCAATATTCATATAATTCAGACAAAACATCTCATACTGTAGCTGCTCATAAATCAAATAGGGGAGAAAATGGAGAAGGAAAAAAAAGAAAGGGATTGATATAAAGGAAGGAAGAGCATGGGGACGAGGTGATCGCAAGAGGGGACTCCATTCATTCAGCCTAGCATCTGCTGTGTCTGAAGTGGAACCACCTGTTAGTTTATTAAATTGTACAATTAATTTGTGTGGAAGGAAGGGAAGACCTTATCTCATCAAAATCTTCCATTTTATCCTCATCATCTAAAAATAAGCCTTTTAAAGGCCAGCAATTTATGCAGTCATGATGGTGGAGCTCTCTTTTATATCTGAAATTATGGAATCCTTCCAGAGGCTCAGTGAAATCTGTTTATTACCCAGCAGAGTGCTTGTGGTCCATTTATTTTGTGTTGCAGAAGATGCATCCTCCGAGTGCCATTCTTATCATCGTAAAGTTGCGGGGTTAGTTTGCATATATCCTGTGTTATTTACCTACTTACAGGGAGAGCAAGAATTATGTCGCCAAGCCCCATGGTAGTTTCTTTTGAAATTATTTGTATTTCATTTTCTAGCTGTGCCCAAAAAAAATTCTGAAGGCCAACTTTTTGATAAAAAAAATATACATTAGAAGTTCTTTCTTGGCCTGAAAGTATCTGAAGTTACAGATAAAATTACAAAACATAAATACTATTTAATTAGGCCCTTGTTTATTCCCAAACTGGTCATAGTCCCTGCATGAGAAAGATTTATATGGTGCTTAATAAAGCTCTGTTTCTCCCTGCCACACCACCCTGCCGTTGGGTGAATGCACATAGGTGCACATGTAGGCTGCCTACAGGGCCATTGCCACAAACAGAAATTGCATTCTCACTTCTTGCATTCCTCTCCAACCCTCCCTCCATGCATCATGCAAGTTACTTCTGCTCCAAAGCTGGCTAGATTGATGATGTCTAGGATTGCCAACCTCCAGGTGATAGCTGGAGATCTCCAGCTATTACAACTGATCTCCAGGCAACAGAAATAAGTTCACCTGGAGAAAAATGCCCACTTTGGAAGGTAGACTGTATGGCATTATACCCCACTGAAGTCTCTCCCCTGCCCAAACCCCGCCCTCTTCAGGCTCCAGCCCCAAAATCTCCAGATATTTCCCAACCTGGAGCTGGCAACTCTAATGATGGCTGTGGGACAGATTTCTAAGACAATTTCTTTTCAAACTGGGCAACTGCCCAAACTCAGAAGGCTTTTCCTGATCTGTGACAGGAATTGCTGGTTGTTTCTTCTGTTCCAATACCTATAAGAACAGAGAAAGGAGGGAGAGCAATAGCTTCTAAAGAAAGACTGGTTTCACAATAATTTCAACTCATGTTTAAGTACACTACACTGAAGGGACTTTTACATATTACCGTAGTTGCTGCTTTTCTAAGTAACATACTTAACTATAGGGGTGGGGCATTGATTCTGAAGTTGTAACCAATACGACTGGACCTGTCCCTGTGGTTTGGATTATTTAAACATTTCATCATCTGAACAAGAACAACTCATGGAAAAGTGGCTTCTATTCAACTAGAGTAATGTTTAAAGGGCCCCTAAGATAACTCTCATTGTACAGCAGCGACTCTTCTTCTGAATACTGAGTCTCTGTTCTACAATGTGGGTTATCTTGTGTGTGTGTGTAAAGTGCCGTCAAGTCGCAGCTGACTTATCGAGACCCCTTTTTGGGGTTTTCATGGCAAGAGACTAACAGAGGTGGTTTGCCAGTGCCTTCCTCTGCACAGCAACCCTGGACTTCCTTGGTGGTCTCCCATCCAAATATTAACCAGGGCCAACCCTGCTTAGCTTCTGAGATCTGATGAGATCAGGCTAGCCTGGGCCATTCAGGTCAGGGCGTGGGTTATCTTAGGGGCCTTTTAAACAATATACACTAGTTAACATGGTGCCACGTACATTTTCACTTGTGGTTCTTGCTCAAACAGTGAAATATTTAAATGATTCCAACTATGAGGGTAGGTCTAATCATGTGGATCACAACTTCAGCTGTGAATATTTTTGTTGTATTTCTTTGCTGTCAGTCTAAACAGTAGCTAAACAAAATATATATTTAAATGTATAACTGGGTATAGTTATAAAAATTACCTGGATCTTTCTTTTTCCAAACAAATTTGCTCAAAGCAGCTAACAATCAAAACATCACTGAAAAACACATTAAACAATGAAAATATAGCAAAGTAAAATGTGACAGGATTAAATTCACATGCATATAAGTTAAACAATCCAACAGGCTGACTAGAAGAAGACAGGGTCAGGAAATAAAATGGTATATAGCTGGCATCTGAGGGTCAGCATCAAAACACAAGTTTATTTCTTTAATATAGGAAAGCCAGGTAGTAAATGCACTAGCTTGATGCACCATACATGTATTGTGTGATGCTTTTTCCAGAGTCAGATTAAGAACTTTTATTGTTCATCTAGCAAAGGTTCAAATGAATCTTTTGGAAGCTGAACTTTTAAGAGGAGAAAAAAAAGAAGAATCATACCTAGTTTGGTGTGAGCCATTCCCCCCCCCCCCGCATTGCCTGTCATAAAATGTTCAACATTTTTTCAATTCCCCAACATCCTATTTAATGGTCTGTACTACACAATAAATGAAGGAACAGGTTGATGGGCTAACTTGTTCGTTTGGTCGACCTTTCCTTGCACCTGTAGCATATCTTCTCTTCCGCATTGTGTCATAAACAATAAGTTGCTATTATATGTTCCTATCAGTGGGGGTCTCTTTGTCACTGCAGGAGGCCCTTCCTCTCACTGGTTTATTGAGTTATATTCTATGATATCCAAGATCAAGGGATGGACATTGGGACTGGAGTATCCATGTGGTTGTAAGTTACCTTTAGAAGTTGTTGCTATGGGTGCTATTGTGGTTGCCTTTACCCCCTCTCACGATGTCTAATCTGCTCTTAGCTTTTTGACAAAGTGAACAATGACGTTAACTCTCTGTGCACCCATGTCCTGCATAGGCCCCTTTCCCCCCCCACACACACACACCATTTTTAAAAACCATTTAATTCCTTGAATCACATCACGAATTAAAGAGCTTCACCGTCCAGCCGCACTATTCATCCTTCAGCCAAATTCTATTGAGTCAGATTGGTTCTTATATTACTAATTGACCGGTTTTTACATCAATAGCTTTTAAAGATCTACCTACTGCTAAGGAAAATTGTCAAAGGGAGGGACAAATGAGTAGGATGGCTTTTTATTAGTAAAACCTCAGTTATGACTGGTTTGGAAGCTCAGTCCTAGACGATACTGAATCTTCTGGCACTCTTATCATGTACTACACTCAGTATGACTTAACTGGCCACAGATGGGCATGTTTTATAATGTTTAGGAAAACCACTTGGCTCTTATAGGAAAGATTGATGCTACTTGTGGGTTACTGCCTTGGATCCCCATGGAGCCCATCTTCAAGCAAGAGCACCATGGGAGAGCTCATTCCCCCATCCACGAGGTTCAGCCAGCATGATGCTACCCCTTTTGCACCAACCAACTGGTACTATGTCCTTGGAGCCTGGTGCTTTTTTTTTTTTTTTTTTTGCCATCAAATCAGGATCTATATGAACATATGAAATTACCTTATACAAAATCAGAAATTGTTCAGCTATCCCAGTCACCAGCCCAAACCACGTCCTATGACTGGCAGTGACTCTTCAGGATCTCAGGCAAAAAAGTGTCTTTCCCATCACCTACTTTCTGAAATACTTTAGCTGGAGATGCCAGGGATTAAAACTGGGATCCTTAGTGTGTAAACTGCTCTTTCATAAGTCACAGTCTTCTCAAAAGACCACGGCACCATCATTTTCATGGCAGCGCTGATCTTCCTCAATACAGGTGATTTTGCCATGAAAAGAAAACATATCATTCACCCCACCTGTTTATTGTTTCTTGAAAGCCAGCGTAGTGTAATGGTCAAGACAGAGTGGTGGACTCTAATCTGATGAACCGGGTTTGTTTCCTCACTCCTCCACAAGCAGCCTGCTGGGTGACCTTGGGCTAGTCACAGTTCTCTCAGAACTTTCTCAGACTCACCTACCTCACAAGGTGCCTGTTGTGAGGAGGGAAGGGAAGGCAATTGTAAGCCACTTTAAGACTCTTATGGTAGAGAAAAACAGGGTATAAAAACTAGCTCTTCTTCTTCTTTACCAATGATACCAGAGCAAGATGCCACTAGAACTTGAAGAAAACGGCTCTCACACTACTGAGATAATACACAACTTAAGCCTAAAACCAATGTTGTGAATTACTGATCAAGGTGGACTTGAACATGGGAGGCTGTGCAGCCTTATCAATATTTCAGCCATGGATTTAGTGTGCAAAATCTCTTGGTTTAGTCACAAAAACAACTTGTGCGAGGAATAATTTGCCTCAGCCACCTCAAAGGCAACAGCCTCAGATTAAAACATTCCACTGGGGAACCCGACATTTGCATAAACTGCATTTGTTTGATGGACAAGAGGGAAGCAGGATTCGATGATGGGCTAGATTAACAGTTACCTTTTACTAGCTAGAGGTACATTTGTGCGATTATTATAAGTTTAAAAAACACATTATGATAAAGAGGAAAGGGTTATATCAGTTTGATTTTTTTAAAGACCTCACATAAATTGACTGCTGAACTAACATGCCAGCCAGTGTGGTTCTTACTTAAAACAAATGTTTAAGATTCAAATAATTCTAATTAGATGGATGTCAAGAAAATGTTTCTGCTTGAAAGGCACAGACTCCCGTCACATCTTTATCCAATGACATACTGCATCAACAAATGTGCAATGAACTAATGCCCTGGGCGATTTTTGAAAAATTGAAACATTATGGCCCTAATTCCAAAGCACATCTCGCTTACGAGTAAATACCAGACTAAAGTATGCTTTTCAAAAAACTAAAATGTTTGTATGTGTGCATTTGAGGCTGCACAAATCTACTAAGAAGTAAGTTCCATTGAAATCAATGCCTATGTAGTTGTCAAGTTGATCATTAATAACCCCTGCTTAGGATATAGGACGATTGTTTTTTATTTCTTCTGTGTGGCTTTTCTGTTTACATCTTCATGCATTTAAATCACTCGTTCACCATCTCAGACTAGGATGATGCACAGAAATGTCAGTTGAATGCCTCTTCCTTTCATCGGGGCAATTTGCAGCCAAACATCTCTGGAAACTTGAGATTCTTACTGCAGCAAAATGATGTAGCAGGAGAAAAGAAGGGGGTGGGGGATGAAAGGTATATGTGATAACATTCTAGGGAGGTCTTGAAATTCCATTATACTTTTCCAAAAGAAATACAAGAAGACTTGAAACCAGTACTGCTTCCTCAATCTAACCCATTTCGTTTAACATATCATTAGTATTTTTAGACAGGATCCTCTGGGGCCCTGGCACTTGGCTTGTTGGCCAAGTCAGAAAGCAGGAGCAGGTTAGCACATATCCAAGGAAAATGATCCCCCTCCCCTCCCTTCCAGCCTGCTGTTCCAGTTACCTGCTATAATGCAATTATCATGTAGTGGAGCAATTTTCAGGGAAATGACTTGACAAGAAGAACCCTGTCATTTTGTAAACAAGCCTTAAATGTTGTAATTGGATCTTAATTACACAATTCTCCAGGAGGTTATTTTTATTTTCTGTGTTTGTTCATGCAATTATTTAGCTTCCCTATTTTAGCCTTGACCTTGCAGGAAGAGGGTATTTTCCAGTCAGCATAATGCTTTATCTTTGAAAGCTACAATCAATAAGGATAATTAATGATCCCTGCTGCAGTGATAGCCTCAGCAATCATTATCCCACATTAATCCCTGCAGTCAGACTGGGTCAAGGCCATCTAAATCATTCACCTAGGGGTGGAGAAATTCAAATAATTTACCAGTTTAAATCCTGAGAAACAAATCCAACTCTCATTTTTCAAAGCAATTCAAATGCACTTCCTGTGCCTTTTCTTCCCCCAGCTTATAGCGGTCTGTGCCTCATTAACTCTTTTTACATAGCATTAAATGTGTCATGGCTGTGTATGTGTGTGTGCGTATTTAAAGAACCTGCCTTGAATGTTGTACTCAGGTTTCCATTGCAAAAAAAAAAAAGCTTGTAATCACTTATAGTCCAATCCTCTGAGCTGCCTGGCATAAGAAATAGATTTGGTATAGTGGTTTATATTTTCTAAATGTACCTTTTCAGATATAAATGGGGAGGATTTCTGTAAAGCACGGGGGGGAGACTTAGCAAGGTTTACAGAATAAATTTCAAACCAAAAAAAGCAGTGTGTTCTAAAAGCATTTGTAGTGGTTACTTTTTTATGCTTCGCAGCAACATTACCAACAAATGGTAATTTGTTCTTTGTTTTTGCATCATTTGCATATGTACCCAGTATATAGACCCATTTTACTAGTTCTAAGAATTCCGTGTCAAAGTGGTCAGATATCCTTCACAGAAGTATGATGCAAGGACACATGTGTGAGTGATGTGACCAGTCTAGGGTTGCCAGGTCCCTCTTCGCCACCGGCAGGAAATTTTTGGGGTGGAGCCTGAGGAGGGCGGGGTTTGGGGAGGGAAGGGATTTCAATGCCATACAGTCCAATTGCCAAAGCGGCCATTTTCTCCAGGTGAACTGATCTCTATCAGTTAGAGATCAGTTGTAATATACTCCTGGAGTATATTGGGAATCCCTGTTATAATTATTGACCTTAGCGTTGCCAACCTCCAGGTGGTGGCTGGAGATCTCCTGCTATTACAACTGATCTCCAGCCGATAGAGGTCAGTTCCTCTGGAGAAAATGGCCGCTTTGGCAATTGGACTCTAGGGCATTGAATTCCCTCCCCTCTCCAAACCCTTCCCTCCTCAGGCTCCTCCCCAAAAATCTCCAGATATTTCCCAACCCGGAGCTGGCAACCGTACCCTGTTGATACAGGAGTACACTGTTGATACAGGAAAATCCAGAGGTGAGTTATTATTATTGCAGTGCCATGATACCACAATATTGAACAATGTGCAGATTCTCTGTACATTATCATTGTTATTATCATCTATTTCAATCCTTGCCATTTGCTGCTTTTTATTATTCTTTTGTTTTGTGTGATTCTTTTATGCCCTTTTATTTTATTTTCACTCTATTTTTATGCAATACAAATAACATTGAAAAATGCATACATCATAACATCAAAAATTCAGCAAAAGGGGATAGAAAATGGAACTGAAAAAAGTTTCACAGTCTGTTCCTCTCAAGGGAAAGGAAATTGAAACAAAGATGTTCAAACTGAACCAGAAAGCTTGCAAAATTCATTCTCGTGCCTAATGCAGCCTATCCATATTGTCAGTCCCTACCCTTAGCAGCACTTCACAATGCTTCTTGCTCTTTTCTAACTAGCCAAAGCACCCACAGGTTCCTGACCAGGTCTGGTTTATTCCCCATTCTCCCTTCTTTTGAAATGATCCTTTCTTGTCCTGGAAATCCAGGGAAAGGCCCATTGTTTAGGCGAGTTCTTTATCAAAACCCATATGTATCTTGGGAAGTTTCAGGGACTCTACAAGTGCATCTTTCAAATTAATCTAATGCCCAGGCCTCATTGTGGCACAAAGCACACACACATGTTCTGTTGTACCCATATACCTTACAATGATACTGAGAAATCATTAATAATATTGAAGTTTCCCACTTTATACAGGTATTTTCTGTGATACTGCCAATTCAGTATTCATAAAATGAAAAACACTTGTCAATATGAATTCCCACACTGTTCAAGCATTCTTCCTATCTACCTCTCCAATGATTCCAGTTTCCTTAATCACCTTTGCCTTTGCCTCATGATCTCTATGTACATAGCAAACACTCACATACACCACTCAGATGCTCCCTGCACTGTCCTCTCATTAGATAATCAGGTGGACCGATCAATTCAAAAGCGCGACTCGGTGACCTCAGTTTATTCACACAGAAGCTGATCTGGCAGGAACAACAGGGCCCTAAGTGAGACTAAGTAGGACATGTCGATGAATTACTTCAGATCTCAGAGGAATCAGCATGGCCTCACCAAGCTCTTTGAATTTTTTGAATGACAACAAGCATGTAGACAGGAGGGACTCCGTAAATGTTGTATACTGGGACTTCCAAAAAGCATTTGACACAGTACCTTACCAAAGACTCCTGAGTGAAATTAAAAGTCGTGGAAAATGTCCTTTCATGGATTGGTAGATGGTATAAAGAGAGGAAGGAGTGAATGGGAATAAATGGACAGGTTTCACAGTGGAGGGAGATGAGAAGCAGAATCCCTCAGGGATCTGTGTTGGGACTTCCACTAGGGACGCTGATCTGAGCGCCACGTTTCTCGGGGGCTCCCAAGAGAATCAAGAAACGTTTGAACTTGGGGGCAAATTTTTGCACCCCACCCCGGTTCTAATTAGTGGACCGAGGAACAGGAACACCCCTGCTGCCTTCAAGAGCGGTCTGACCCCCAGTTTTGCTGAGAGAGTCTTCAGACGACTCTCGGAATCCTGGGAGGTCCCGCCGGCCTGAGGGGGAAACACTGCCGAAAACGTCTCTTTGGAATTAGGCTCAGATCTCCCCTATCTATCACCATCTAAGCAACTACACAGAAGCAAGAATACCTACTCTCCTAAAATCTGAGTAAGTTAAAAGAACTCTTTTGTTTTACCTGGATCTGGAAGCACTGGGAGATTGCTAAATACATCTGCCGAATCTGTCTCTCCCCACTTAATGTTTAAATGACTCTTTGAAAACAAGAAAAGATCAGATAAATCGGCAGGAATCTTATCAATTTGATCGGTGGGAAGACACAACTAAGATTTTTTGAAAGACGTCTCTGCTACCAATCAGAAACTATGACGTATAAAGAGGAGGGAGGAGGAGTAATCCCCCCACATCGCGAGGTGTCGTCTTTCTAACTACACTAAGTCTTCCTGCCACGTCCTTCCTGGAAATAATCTATCATTGCGAGAGTAGCAGAGAACTTGGAATCGGAAGTGTGGCATCATCGTGCAATTGACAAATACCTCCCAAGTTCCTGAACAAAAGGAAGACGGAAGGTTTACGACACTGATTCCTGCAGCACCTCTCTGCTATTTATAACACCGGTCTTTGTTGGGACTTTACCAACTAAGTCTCAACGAAAATTTCAGAAGTAGCAACCATGGAGTGTTTGATTAAACAGCTGGATCAATTTTCTGCTTTGATGAACCAAAAACTGGATTTTATCTTAGATGACCTTAAAGATATAAAAATTCAAATCATCCCAATGAGGTCGGAGGTGAGATCAGAGGGTTCTTCAGATGACAAGAAAGACAAAGAACAGAAGAACCTTGCAAAGGAAATGGAGAATGACAACAAACAAACTGCAATAGTCCAGCTGGCAACAATGGATCTGAATGTGAGCAACTTAGATCTTTGTTTTTATAATCTGCCTGAGGAACTTTTTAACACCAGTTTGGAGGACTTAAAGGGTAGAAAAACTGGAGCTATGGGGATCTCCTTTATTGGCTTTGAGATGGAAGAAACTGCAATGCAGATCAGCTATGAAGATCATTCACCAGCAGAAGAAATCTTACCAACAACTTCCAAGGATGCTCTTTGATGTCTAGTCTTAATGAAGAAAAGAAAAAAATGCTGGAAATTCCGAACAAAGGAACTGATTTAAAAGAGTCTGGCTTGACTTTTGGAAGGGATTAAACAGGAATTGGTTAAAAAGCTTGGTTTTAATGGAAATGAAATAACATAAGATATCAATATACTAGAAATATAATTTATATTAAAATGAGTTTTTGGGAGAAATGGAGGGTTTACAAAATAATTAATTTTTAATGAAAACAACTAAATGTTTCCTATTGTTCTAATCCATTTATTATTAGTGAGATTTACTAATTTTTTTCTTTTCTTCTTTTTTATGATTGTATTAATCATTCTCTCTTTAAAGAATATAAATGCCAAAGAGATTGATAGGTATTAGTAATAATATTAGGATTAGACGTTTATGCAAAAGAGATTACTAATTAATCAATAGATGGAGGGAGGTGTAGGGGAAGTCAATATATTTTTGATCATACATAACAATGTTTTCTATTGCATTTTATATTTTATTCTTTGTTTATACTAACTCTTGAACTTTGTGTTTAATTTGTTCTCGTAGGTTATCCGGGCTGTGTAACCGTGGTCTTGGTATTTTCTTTCCTGACGTTTCGCCAGCAGCTGTGGCCGGCATCTTCAGAGGAGTAACACTGAAGGACAGTGTCTCTCAGTGTCAAGTGTGTAGGAAGAGTAATATATAGTCAGAAAGGGGTTGGGTTTGAGCTGAATCATTGTCCTGCAAAAAGTAACAAAGGTAATGTGCTAACCATTGTCCTGTAAGTATCAAGATAATGTGTTCATGAGGGTGTGGTATGTTAATATGGAACCATTGTATCCTGAAGTGATCTGTTAACATGTGAAATCCAAAGCTAATCTGCATGGCTACAGTCCACAATAGCCATGCAGATTAGCTTTGGATTTCACACATTAACAGATATAACCTACGAGAACCAATGAACTCTGACCGTGAAAGCCTTCGACAATATTTTGTGTTTAATAATTTTGAAAAATAATAAAGAAATTATTTTAAAAAAGGGATCTGTGTTGGGATAGAGTTGCCATTTCCGGGTTGGAAAATACCTGGAGATTTTTTGGGGTGGAGCCTGAGGAGGGTGGGATTTGGGGAGGGGAGGAACCTCAATGGTGTATAATGCCAAAGAGTTCACCTTCCAAAGCAGCCATTTTCTCCAGGTGAACTGATCTCTGTCGCCTGCAGATAAGTTGCAATCCAGATCTCCAGCCACTACCTGGAGGATGACAACCCTAGTGCTGAGATCATTGCTATTTATCACATGTTAGTTATAGTCCACTTTTCTCAGAGGCTCAAGGCGGATTACACATAGCGAGTCAGTACAATAAACTAAATGGGACATTCAATAACCAATGCATTTGGATTTTAGAAGTCTGGAACCACAAAAAAGATCTGAAGTATAGCATAAGTATTCACATGACACATTACGCAGTACAGAAATTACATACTAGGATCCTACTTACAATAAGCTATACACAACAGTATAGACCACAGTCCCAATCATTTATCCAAGCAAGTCTGTGAACCATTTTGTACAGTATAACCCTACTAATGGCAGAAAAGCCCTCTGCTTGGCATGCAGAAGGTCTCAGGTTCAATCCCCGGCATCTCCAGTTAAAGGGACTAGGCAAGTAAGTGATGTGAAAGACCCCTGCCAGAGACCCTGGAAAGCCGCTGCTGGTCTGAGTAGACAATACTGACTTTGATGGACCAAGGGTCTGATTCACTATAAGGCAGCTTCCTGTGAATAGTTCAGTTTTGCATAGTTTGCAGAAGGCCAGCGGAGTGGGAGCTTTCCTGACATCCTTAGGCAGGCTATTCCACAAGGCAGGAGCCACAACAGAGAAAGCACATGTACAGGCAGTTGTTGATTTTGCCCATTTGCAGGTTGGCAAATACACACACTATAGATAGTATATAAGCTGGCAGTTGTTTAGTACACCCATGCATACATTTGGAAAGATGTCCTAAACTGGATGTCAAAACAGGTGAAAAGCCAGGAATGTTAAGGACCATATTATGGAATTATTTGTTCTTAGTCATAATAGAGGAGCACACACTCAAAAGTCTCTAAAGGTCCAGCTGTTATTTAGAAACAAAGGTTTAAAGAGAAGCACCAATGTGAGACCCAAGAGCTGAAGTGCCTAGACCCATAAAAGTAGCTACATTTCTTAAAAGGGAAGTATTGTTTTAGAACCATCCATCACGTTTGGGACAGTTGTGGCCCTTCCTGGGCAGGAAAGATCTTGCCACTGTGGTACATACCCTGGTAACATCTGGAATAGATTACTGCAGTGCACCATACATGGGGCTGCCATTGAACTCTTTATCTTTTTTCATAGGGAATTTTTTTTAATCAATTCGGTTGTCTTTTTCTGCACCTTTTTCAGCTGTATAGTATCCTTGTCTGAGATGGGGCATCCAGTACTGTACCAAGTATTCCAAACACAGCCACACAGAGATCTATACACGAGCATTACAACACTTGCAATTTTATTTTTAATTCCTTTCCCCAAAAGTGCAATTATAGAATTTGACTTTTTTTTTTTAAAACCAGTGCCATATACCAAATCAACAATTACATTGATGTATCTGCCATGACCCGAAGTTCTCCTTTCCGGTCAATCACCACCTTTCTGGTCAGTCACCACCAGTTATATCACCACATATAAGTACAGTTAGGATTCTGTACCTCATTGAACCTCATTTGCCATATTGTTGTCCACTCACCCAGTTTTGGAGACATCCATTCAGAGCTTTTCACAATCCACTTTGGGTTTGTTTTTTTGCATAATCTTCAAACTTGGCCACATTACCTTTCCTCCATGAAGGTCAGGTTGCATGCATATTTCTTTCCTTCTCCATTTTGTCCTTACAAATCTGTACGGTGGGTTGGAACATAAAAACATAAGAAGAGGCCTCTTGGATCATACCTGTGGTCCATTTAGTCCAGCATCCTATTTCACACAGCAGCCATCCAGTTGTCCTAGAGGGTCATCAAACAGCGCATAAAGGCCACGTCCTTCCCAGATATTGCTTCCTAGTGCTGGTATCCAGAATACCTCTGAATATGAAGGTTCTCTTTAGTCACTAATACCTAGTAGTCATTGAGGGACCAATCCTTCGTGAATCTAATTCCCTTTTAAAGCCATCACTATATCCACTGACAGTGAACTCAACAAATTAATTACTCATTGAGTAAAGTGTAATTTTGTTTACCCTGAATCAATTGCCCACCGAATTTATTAGGTGCCTCTGAGTTCTAGCATTATGGAAGATGGAGAAAAACTTATCAATTTAGGTTGAACAAGAGTGACTTTAAGTACTACACCATACTGTGATGACTTGTGACTAGTAAACAATTAAGTGTTAGCAGGCCCACATATTATTTAAAAGTAGAAATCCTATAAAATAACCAAAATTAATTCATACAATGCATGTTATGAGTAAGTGCCAATATTTATCAATACCGTTATTGCTAACTTTTAAGTTCACAAGGAATTACCGTAATACTATCATGTTTAATGTGCCCCAATACTAATGCAAGGTTTTTATATATAATAAAATATTTTGTACTTTATAAGTAGCCAATATTTGGTTTTGGTTTTAAAATTCAATCAGTTAATTTCTTTTCTTTTTTTTAGAAAAATACCATGTATGATTTTTAAAACTATAGGTTCAATTCTTAAATTATTTCCCTCCCCCCCCCCAACCTTAGGTTAATGATTTAGATGGCCTTGACCCTGACTTGACGGCCAGGATTAATATGAGATAGCTGATTGCTTTCACCACAATTCTGCAGGCATCATCCTTTTAATTAGGACCCTGTAACTCAAGAATAGCAAATGTTACTCAGAGAACCCCCATGTTAGTTAATTGGAGGCACATTGTTGTTGTTTTTTGCGGAATAGGCCTATTACAAGGTGATGATGAGCAGCTGTGAGAGGTCTTGAACTGATACCCCCAGGTGTTCCCAGGCCACATGCTTAATCTCCTGCACAGTCCCATCACAAAACCATTGTGAGCTCTTGCAAAAATATTTGTGTCTATCTTCTCCATGACGGCTACAGTGCTAATGATGCCCCTCTTTCCCAGCTCCTTCCTACCTTCCCATAATCTTTACGAATGTCTCCACTTTCAGCTGTTTACTTTGGCCAAGGCTGTGCATTTCACATCCCTGTTGTTTCAACCCGAAAATCCCCATTTTGATTACAGTTCTCCCTTATACAAATTGAACCATGAGCCTTGGAAGTCACTTGGGCTTTCAAAGATAAGGCTGAATCTAAAAGTATCCCCGAAAGGAGTGCTTTCCCATTCGGAGCTGGTTGATGTCAACTTTTTAGTGCAAGAGTTACCCCTAACAGCAATTTTGACTTGTCTGGATTGAGTTTCAGTTAATTCAATTTCATTCTACCCATTATCACCTCTAGGTTCTTATTCAGGACATCCTCCACCACCTCAATTGAGATGAAAGAAAGTATAGCTGATGTCATCAGCATTTGGGAGTGCTAGCCTCCAAAAACCTTAACCACCTCAACCAGGTTGCGGAAGAGAGTCCTGTGGAACTCAGAGCACAGTTGTCAAAGCTAAAGCTCCAGAACTTGCAGAGAGAAGTCAAACCAACAAAGCAAAGCAATTCCTGAAATATATCCCCTTCAGGTGTCTTTTCTTCTATCCATTATTACATGTAACCTGAGAAAAGTTTTTTTTTTATGTCTCCTATGTCATGCTCTTCAAAATAGCTCCAGATATGGCTGCAAAAAGAAGTGTATGGTTCAGTCTCTTCTCTGTAGACCTAGAAGAATACAAACATGCATTCTTGGATACCATCCAGAAAAATCATGTGAGAAGTTCTCAGGAACAATCCACCTTAAGCTGACAAAAAATTTTTTCAACAATCCATCGAATATATCATTCTGGGCATGGAGTAGGGGTCACTGTGTGTGGGGGTGGGTGGGTGGGAGATAGTTGTGAATTTCCTGCATTATGCAGCAGGTTGGAATAGATGACCCTGGTGGTCCCTTCCAACTCTATGATTCTATGATACTATGACTCTGTGATTCTATGGTTTCAGAGGTAAGCTGTGCTGGTCTGCAGGAGAAGAGCTAGATTCAAGGCCAGTACCACCTTAGAAACCAACAAGATTTTCAGGGTATACGCTTTCAAGAATCAAGGCTCCCTCTGTCAGAAACCCTCCCATAATTATAGGAATTTGATGAAGCTTTGACTGTTGGAAGTGTATATCCTGAAAATCTTGCTGGTCTCTAAAGTGCTACTGGACTCGAATCTAGTTGTTGAATAAATTGGTGACCATAGGAATGCTCCATATTGTCTTGCAAATGCTCTCGTGATATGAACAATTCTGACTGTAGGAATCAGACTCCATATGGATTCTCCAGATCCAACAGAGAGAGAGAGAGAGAGAGGGAGGGAGGGAGGGAGGGAGGGAGGGAGGGAGGGAGGGAGGGAGGGAGGGAGGGAGGGAGGAAGGAAGAAAGGAAGGAAGGAAGGAAGGAAGGAAGGAAGGAAGGAAGGAAGGAAGGAAGGAAGGAACGAACGAACGAACGAAGGAAGGAAGGAAGGAAGGAAGGAAGGAAGGAAGGAAGGAAGGAAGGAAGGAAGGAAGGAAGGAACGAAGGAAGGAAGGAAGGAAGGAAGGAGGAAGGAAGGAAGGAAGGAAGGAAGGAAGGAAGGAACGAAGGAACGAAGGAAGGAAGGAAGGAAGGAAGGAAGGAAGGAAGGAAGGGTACTAAATATATTCAATATTTGAAATAGCCAGAGGGAAATAAGGACATACTCAAAAACATATCACCAAAACCCGAAATAAATCAACACTCACAAAACAAAACAAAAAACCATAAGGAGCAGCACAAACCAATAAATGGCCTAAATGCAAACAGAGTGTAAGCCAGATGAACTTCAAGGGGAGAGAGTTCACCTCCACTGCAGTAGCTGAAATTCATGACTCATTTTAAATATTTATATTTAACCAAGACTTGGACTTTTTTCTATATATTTATTTGGTTCAGGAATGTGTCAGTGACTGTGCTGAAAAGGTTATGAATGTCTGAGTGTTGGTGTTTAATTATATCAGGAAATGCTCTGGAATTCCTATAAGCATATTTCCCCACACGGCACATATCCCTCCATCCTCCTCCTACTCGATATCTAACAAAGTTGAAAGTTCAAGCTGCCTAAGGGTGTAGCTGGACATGAATGAGTTGGGATCTTGGGATGAAGGCTTCCCCCCCCCCCTTTGCCAGCATTGTCAAACAGAGGCAGGCCTCCAAATGAGGGTACTACCAATACCCCTCAAGTCCTTGCTCCTTACCAGGACTAGACTGCTGGTACTCCAAGGGGGAGTTCTTTCGTGGTATGGAAGCTGCTGGAGATCCAGCATGAATGGAGGGATGCCAGGGTCCAGGGTCAGCAGTACTTGGAGGGCCTTGCAGTGGCTCAAGGAGCAGATACTGGGCACCTCCAGTGGCTGGTGGCTGTCACTGGGGTCATGGACAAGTAGCAGGCTTGCATTGAGGAGCTGCTTGTTGACCTGTCTGTGGCCTCTCTCTGTCCCCCACACCTGTGGCCCCTTTCCTGCTCCACTGGTTGCAGCAGAGGGTATCACCTGGGTATCGTCTGGGGCCTGCCTCGGCACTGTGGGAGTGCACCCCCACCAGTGACCACCGGACACCCATGGGCAGCCTCATCTTCCTTTTGGTCTTCCTGTAACACTTTTTTGAGGGTTGCTCCATTGCTTCACATGGCTTTTATTTCTGAGTGGTACTGCTTGGGATTGCTCCTGGTGTGCCGGGTGGTGGATACCTAGGGTTGCAAGGTCCCCACTTATCACCAGTGAGAGCTTCCTTGTAGTTGTGGGAGTAAGTGATTTGTGTGCGCACAGCATGCACAATAATGTCCCTTCTGGGTTTATCCCAGAAGCGATGGAGACGCTCTAGCATGCCCCTCAAACTCTATGGAAATAATAGAGTTTTTGGAGGGATGTACTTGAGTGTCTCCATCACTTCAAGGTTACCCTGGAAGGCATGGGGATGCTCTAATACATTCCTCCAAAAACTCTCTAGTTTCCATAGAGCTTTTTTAAGGGCTAGAGCATCCTCATCACTTCTGGGTAAACCCAGAAGGGACATTAATTTGCCACGTGCTGCCATGCGCATGGGTGGATAGTTCCCCCTTCAGCTGGCCTGCTTCCCCCTGCCAGCCAGCTGAGGGCCAGAGGGCAGGCCCATTAATTGGCAGGCAATTGCCCACCTTTAACTGGCAATGGATACCCCTTCCCATTTTTTTGTGCTGCTCCCTCATTTCTCTGTAGCCTGAGGTAGTGCCTTTGAGGGGGTGGGGAGTGTTCTATAGGCATGCCCCAGTGGTACATCAGCCCACCCCTCCCAGCCAGTTTGCTAGCATGTTCCTGAGCCTGGCTCCCCATGGCTGCCACCTTATAGTTGGTTGGTTCCCCCTCCTGTCACAACTGTGCCATTGTGCATACATGACATCTGGTGGCCATTATGGCACTGTTGCTGGGGGTGCTGGTGTGGTCACGGTTCCTGCAGCCCCACTTTTCAGGGTATTTGCCCAATCCCCAACCTATGCAGGTTCCCTTTAGGGAACTGACCAGTGGTGGTGCTGTTGTTCTGGCAGTCAGCCACCTCCAACTCAACAACTCTCAGAATTGCACTATATGTGTAATTTGCCCCCTAGTCCCCTTCATTCTCCTTAATATATACATTGTATTTACAATTTATTTTCTTTACGCTCATCTGGAAGATGTCCAGTGGTTCCCTGATGGTTTCTGAGACCCAGATCATTTTAAGACAAGATTGTGCCAGGGAGCAGCAATAGTTGTCAAGAGGTAGCTTATAACGAGGTGTATTTGGGGAAAGTGAAAATGTAGAAAGGGTGCAGAGCTGTTTTCCATGTTTTAAGGGAGGAAAGGATCATGTCCCAGCTTAGCCATTATCAACTTTTGTCCATAACGCGCACTAGAGGTGTCCCCAGCCTTTACTTAAAGTGGAACGCCTTGGTGAATGTGAAAGTTTCTGCTTCAGGAGAAGGATCTGAGAAATTTAGCGGGGTTACAAAGGGTTTTAATAGGGTTCAATGGAGATAATGCCAAGATAATAGTCTTTGGAAGGTTCCCATGTTTCCTGGAGATGGTAGTTCGCTGTGCATAATAGTTAATTTTGGCTTCTCAAAAGTTATCTCCAATTCTGTTATGCATCCTTCTCCCTCGCCATCTCGCCTTTGCTAAAAAGCTCTGCAAAGGAAGGATGTCGCTTCCTTGACATCTCCATGTTGGAAGTTAAGACATCTCACAGCCTGCCTTCCCTGTCTTAAAGATAATGGCTGGGAAACTGCCAGACCTGTGATCCCTTCCCCAGGCCTCCTGACACGCTGAATTGGCATTTCGAGATGCATCAGGAAGGGATCAGAGGGCTGGCAGCCTTCCAAAATAGATATCCAGGACAGCAGAGAGCAGAGGTACATTTTCCCTGCTCCACCTCCAAGCACTGAGACTTGGTTTTAAAAAAGAAAGCGATACCTCTTGCTTTAAACTATTTCTGTTCTGCTTCTCATTCCGGTCCATTCAGCATTTGATCACGAATGTCTTTCACATAAAGAGACGGACTTGCCCAGTATCCAGCTAACGGTAGTGAAAGAAATTATCCGTCGGTTCCTGAAGAATTGGAATGTTAATCTCATTTGATTTTCAGCCCCCTGTACAAGACTTGAGCGTTGTCACACTCAAACAGGGGAACTCTTATGAATATAAACACTGAAAAAGAATATAGCCAAAGGGAAAAAATGTAATTTTTCAAAGTTAACAGGAATTGTCAGTATATACAAAATTGCATTATTCCAACTCAGATCACTCACCCATCTACTGCAGTATTGTCTGCACTGACTGGCAGCAGCTTTCTGGGGTCTCAGACAAAGGCAAGTTTTCCCCAACACCTACCTGCCATGATATCCTTTAAATGGGGATGCCATAGTCCGAACCTGGGACCTTTTACATGTAAAGCATGTGCTCTGTAAGTGTTGGGGTATTGGACCTTGATTTTAGCAGGCTGTTTTGCATATCTCATGCCTTACAGGGGTTGATTACTCTAACAATACCTCTGTAACTTCATATTGTATCTGCTTATCTAATTTCATCCTGCACTAAGTTTTACCATTTGACTATCTAACAATAGTTGGATGTGTCTCACACCCATGCTAAATGGACTGACTACTCTTTAGATTGCATTTTGTTTTAACCA
The DNA here is from genome assembly GCF_029931775.1 of Euleptes europaea. Taxonomy (NCBI): domain Eukaryota; kingdom Metazoa; phylum Chordata; class Lepidosauria; order Squamata; family Sphaerodactylidae; genus Euleptes; species Euleptes europaea. Next base: position 26,776,971 of record NC_079316.1, on the reverse strand, counting down.
GTCTTTCTTTGTAACTTTCCCTCCCCCAATTTTCTGTTTTGTAGACAATTTATTGCTGGCCTGGAAGGCCCAGGCTAGCCTGATCTCATCAGATCTCAGAAGCTAAGCAGGGTCAGCCCTGGTTAGTACTTGGATGGGAGACCGCCAAGGAATAGCAGGGTCTCTATGTAGAGGAAGGCCATGGCAAACTACCTCTGTTACTCTCTTGCCTTGAAAATCTTCTGGGGTTGACATAAGTCGGCTGTGACTTAACTGCACTTTACACACACATACAATTCAAGTCTGATAGATTTATAGTCCAATGCATCTGAAGAAGTGAGCTCTGACTCACGGAAGCTGATGCTAGAATAAGTTTTGTTAGTCTCTGAGGTGCCAGTGGACTCCTGCAATGTTTTCATGTTGGTTTTGAATAGCGTGGGAGAAAAGATGGAACCCTACAGAAGCCCATACGTCAAAGGCCAGAAGAGCAGCAGTCTCCCCAGTGCAGTTTCCTGAGATCAACCTGAACAGACCTGGAAGAAGACATTGCTTATCCCTAGGGCTGTCAAAAAAAAAAAAAATCCGGTACAGTTCGGATTCGGCCGAATTTGGCCCTTGTGGGTTCGGTACGTGCCGAAGTCCAAACTCCCCCACTTCGGATCCGTTCAATTCGGCGGGAATTCAAAGTTCGGAAACAAATTCGGCCGAATAAAGCCATTAAAAACACAACCACGCCTTTCCGTGGCTCTGGGGGGGGGCATTTTTGGGCTTAGAGGTCCCAAACTTTTGGCAGAGCTTCAAAGGACGTTTATTGAAAGACTCCCCAAGTTTTGTAAAGATTGGGTCAGGGGGGGCTGAGATATGGGCCCTGAAAGGGGTCCCCCCCACCCTTAATATTGTGCATCTCTCAGCAGAGCTTGCCACCCACGCACAAAGCTCCCAGCCCAACAACAGCGGAGAAATTAGCAAAACAACTGCAAACACAACCTTGTTAAACAACACCTTTGCAACACACAACTGAAACCTCCCCCCTCAAACCAGGGAGCGAGAGAATCGAGGGGGAACACACACCCCAGGCAGAACCGACGAAAGCCCCCTTTGGCTTCCCCCCCACCCACAGAAACTGCTCCCTCCCCACACACACACAGACTCTGCTTTTCCCCACACACACACACATACACAGGAGAAAAATTATAGATTAAAGCCCCCAAAGGGGTCTTACTGTGGCTGTCTTCTGTTCCATCAAGAGGGGCTGTAATCCAAGATGATTCCAATTAGGCACGGAACGTTTTGCTCTGGAGAGGAGATGCACACAGGATCGGATCGGCTGCCCCATTCATCCCAATAGGGGAAAGGGGAAAGCCCATATCTCGGGACCCCCTGACCCAATGTTCAAAAACTTGGGGGGTTCCTTAAGAAGCTTCATCTGAAGTTCCAGTGAAAGTTTTGTGTCTGCACCCCCAAAAATGCGCCCCCTGCAGCCATGGAAAGAGAAAAGGGGGGAGGCGATATTTCTGCCCCCACTGAACCCATCTTTACAAAACTTGGGTAGTATCTTAAGAATAATTCACTGAAGCTATGCTAAAGGTTTGGGGGCTATATCCCCAAAAAAGCGCCCCCTGCAGCCACATAAATGGAAAAGGGGGGAGGGAAAAGGGGGAGAGCCCATATCGCGAGACCCCCTGACCCAATGTTTACAAAACTTGGGGGGTATCTTAAGAACATTGGTCTGAAACTCCGCTGAAAGTTTGGGATTTGTACCCCCAAAAATGCGCCCCCTGCAGCCATGGAAAGAAAAAGGGGGGAGCCCATATCTCGGGACCCCAATGACCCAATGTTTACAAAACTTGGGGGTACCTTAAGAAGCTTCATCTGAAGTTCCAGTGAAAGTTTTGTGTCTGGACCCCAAAAAATGCGCCCCCTGCAGCCACAGAAAGGAGCGAATGTGCACAAGCACCCCCCACACACACACGAGGATTTCGCTCTCTCTCTCTCTCTCTCCCTGGCCGGGCCGCACATCAGCTGATTCCTCCAGTACTCAATCCTGACTGATTGGCCAGAAGAAGACCCAGCTTGCCCACCGATTGGCCGGGGGAGGAGAATGCTGCTTACTGACGGTTATGCTGCTTACTGACGGCCGAATTTGCCGGATTTATTCGCGAACTCCCGAACTCGCTGAATTCGGCCCCCCCTGGTTGCCCGCCAGTTTTGAGTTCGGATCCGTCCAAACAGAAAAGCGCCGAATCAGGGGAAATTCGGTTGATTTTCAGTTCGGACCAAACCGAATTGACAGCCCTACTTATCCCTACCAGTTGGGACTTGGTTCATTCTTCACTCTATAGACATCTACAGTCAGGGTTAGGGAGGGAGCAGAATGGAATTGTACACTGAATTGACACTGTTACCCTTAGAAATCTATTCTGGATCCTCTGCAACTTTCACACCACAAAACTTCGAAACTGACTTCTAAGCCCTGTATAAGCAAATGGCGCTTGGCCTTGAACAGACTTGATCAGATCACTTAGCAGAAAAAGTTTGAAACTAAAACAATTAAATCATGAATATTGTCTTGGCCATTGGCAAGCTGGGGGTGGGGGGAAAGATTGAAGGAAACATTCAAGAAAGGCTTGATGGTAACATTCACTTGCACCAGCAGAGTCCTAATTCTGATATATCTTCTGGTTGTGCGGTTTGTATGATAGGTCTGCTGTCAAGGTCAATGCAGGGGTCGTTCCGATTTTGAATGAGGATGTGAAACCTTGTTTGTTGGAGTGAATCTTGGTCAAGAGGGCCACCCCCTTAGTAAAATGGAAAGAAACTCTCTTGGGTGGGACCTCAAGGCAAGGAAAGACCACTTTTTGGCAGGACAGAAGGTGGGCTCCAGCCACACCAGCTAGAAAAGCAGGGTTTAGAGGTTTAATACATGACTATGGGTAAGTTATGATAATAGCTGATACTCTACTTAGCTGCAGGGGATATAACAGGTTGCACCTTAATTTATATGAAATTACTTTTGTGTCTTAAGGGCACTTTCACACAGCCCAAATAATGCACTTTCAATCCACTTTCAGTGCACTTTGAAGATGGATTTTACTGTGTGAACTGGCAAAATCCACTTGCAAGCGATCGTTAAGGTGCACTGAAAGTGGATTGAAAGTGCATTATTTGGGCTGTGTGAAAGTTTTGCTGTCAGATCAGGAAAATGCAACACAGAAGCAAGGCTCAGCTTGGGATAAAGGTGATTTTTAAAAAACCCTTCCCGCTAATACTAGTTAGTAGAGAAGCTAGAAATTAAGAGTAGCATGGGCAAGCGAAGAGGTCAACCCACCAGAATTTATTACATGTCCATTCCATCCTTCCTGCCATTATGTTAGTGGTAATCTCATTTATTTAAGCCTCTGATTACACTAAAGGTGCAGATGTCAACCAGGCTATTGCGAATTATTGCAGTGGTACGATACTTCCCTTGCTTTCCAGCAATAGAGCCAGGTCTGACTTTTAGAAAGATGGCTCTTCTTTTCCAGTCACAAGCAACAGAAGCTGCTCATACTACAGCACTGGGGTTTTTTATGCTGGGTTTTTAAATAGTTTACTCAACTTTTAATGATGTTCTCTGGAGAGACAGAACAGCAATGATCTCAATGCATAAATATAGGGATGTTATGGTTCAAAGACAGGGTGCGAGCTTGCTGTCTGCATGACAGTTAGGGCATGTAGCTGGTGGAAGGCAGGGGGAAACTGCAGTCACCTCATAGGATTGCCAACCTCCAGGTGGGGCCTGGTAATCTCCCAGAATTACAGCTGATCTCTAGACTACAGAGATCAGTTTCCCCCTGGAGAAAATGACTTTTGGAGGGTGGACGTCATGGCATTATACCACATCAAGGTCCCTCCTCCACATCAAGGTCCCAACCCTACCCTCCTCAGGCTCCACCCCCAAATCTCCAGGTATCCCCAAGGAGCATAGCTTGATAAGATGTCAGGGAGGCGGCTACATTAGAGACTTCCAGTCTGAACTTCCAGTAATATATAATGTGACTGCTTCTAAAACCAGCTGTTCTACTCACAAGGGTGAATAGTATTTTTTTCCTGTTTTTGGAATTGGACCAAGATTTTCCGATATTTAGGAACCCTGAATGCAGGAACGGGCAATGAAATTTTTCCTCTTTTAAAAAAATTAGCCCCCTATAACACTTAGGGAATTGTTCTTCCTTCCCCTCCTCCTCCCCAAAGCAAGGGAAATTAGAATTAATGTTCATTTATAACTGCATTATGAACCATTTGATATTTTCACTAAAGTTGTTCCCCTCGCCCATATTAAATTAATTTATAATGGAATAAAGTGCAATTTATACTTTGACACACATAATAAATTATGGTCCAACTATATAAGCCTACATGTATAATTAATTATATTAAGTATCCACAGTTTAAACCTACAATTAGATAACCCTAGGAGACAATCCTGTTAGCATTTTTTAATAAATACTTGTGTTTGAAGCTGTTTAACAGAGCACCTGATAACTGATATAGCAGCGCTAACATCTGTTCCATTATTTCCAGAGAATGCGAGTTTTAACATAATGCTACTCACATAAAATATGCATTTGTTCTGGACTGTCAAGTGCTTCTATTATTTTATTAAAAACTTTTTTAAAAAGAATATAATCAGACTTCATAATTTATGTCTGACATTTTCATTACAGAAAACTTTATGCAAAATTGAATTCTAAAATTTAATTTCCTGTGATGTTTAAATTACTTACTATCTGGCTCCTCTCCAAACATTGTGATCATTTGAGGCCCCATATGAATTCGATTAAGGATATGTTTAACTGCTGCCAAAATGTACGGGGCAGTTTACTGTATAATTCCAAGAATATGAAGCTTGCATTTATTTTGTGCTGATTTAAATAGCATTTCTCGCTGGGGGGAATGAAAAACACCCTTTAAATATTGATACACATTCTTTCTTTTTGCTCCTCATCCACCTGCTTCTGATACATGGACTTACTGTGGTTCAAAACCTACTCCGTATTAAAGTGGTGTATATTTTTTTCAAAACCCTGCCATTTGGGGACTTATACTTTCTTTTTTAACCTCTTCCTCTTCCATTCATTATGACACCTTCTCTTCTTCCAAAGTCGTGAAATACTTTGCCCTTTAGTATAAGGAGGTGAGGAATGTACAGTTGCTAGTTTTTCACCAGGAACAATAAACAGCTCATTCTGTGAGCTATTTAATCGCCTTCACCCAGGAGGCATCATATTGCTTGGAATCTGGGGAGAATTCCAGATGCAAGTAGACCTCCCTACTTTAGAGAGCTGGAAGCTGCGAGGTCGTAGAACACCCATGGTTGCCTAGCAACTGCCATACACTTTGGTCCCCTACCTCTCCCTTCTTCAATTACTGAGGGATGCATTGGGTGACAGAAGATACTATGACATCGTGTGAGCGTTTTTACAGCCTCAGCTGGGCCCCTCCAAGAGATGACTCCAAGACAGATAGTTTGCTACTTCACTTTCACTTAGAAGCCAGACTCACCTCATCACAGGCCAGATGTATCCTCACCACAGCTTGCTTGCTGCAGAAGGTGCCTGTTGATTAAAAAAAAACTGGAGGTGCCTTAAGGAGGGAAAGTAGCCTATGAGAGTCTTGGGTTTTGCTGGGGTAAAAGTTTCTATCAGCCATCTTTGCCGCAACTCTCTCTGAGTGAATCCTCAGCATGGGAGAAGACTTGTGGCAAGTCCCAGAGTGGCGCTGAACTCAAAATCTGTTCATTTAAGGCATACCAAAAAAATCTGTTGAAGGGAAATGAGCCTTGCCTTGCTTTTCTGGCAACTGGCCCAAAGGAAGGGTGGGGTTTGTTGTTTTGTTTTGCCAAACCGTTGCCATTTATGCAGGGTCAATTTTGAAGTTCGCTCAAAGCTCTTTTTTTAAATGCGACCTTTAAAATGACTATTCACGGTCCCGATGCAAAAGGAGAAATTCCACACACACACTCGCCTGCTCCTTGTTTGCATAGACATTAGCAATCACCAGTTGCATAGCTAACGCGCAGCTGTGATTTTGCATGTTTCTTTGAGGGGATACTTCGCGGCGGTGGTACAAACACAAAAGGTCGTGCTAAAGGGGCTCTTAAGTAATGCTAAGCCGATATGCGCCGGCTTCATAGTCACTTCCTGAATGACGGTTCACCAGGAAAAACTCAAAAAAATATGCGGGGCAATTCAGCCTGGAACGCGCTGCTAATTACCAAGCATAAATGGCCTGCGTTTTTCCCCCCTGTATGTTTGGCAATCCTACCCTGCCTTCAAGGTACTGTAGAACGTCACAATGGATCTTCTGCCACCAATGAATATAAATGTATTATCTATTCTTTAATGGAATATCTTGATAAATTAATGTGGCCATGAGGAACCAGGCTTGATTTACTGAGATCAGGATAGTGCGTGCTGTCTATATGTAGGGTTGCCAATCTCCAGGTGGTGGAGATCTCCTGCTCTTTCAACTGATCTCCAGCCGATAGAGATCAGTTCACCTGGAGAAAATGGCCGCCTTGGCAATTGGACGTTATGGCATTGAGGTCCCTCCCCTCCCCACACCCCTCCCTCCTTAGGCTCTGCCCCAAAACCCTCCCACCAGTAGTGAAGAAGGACCTGGCAACCCTATCTATATGCATGGCTGGCAGGCTTCAAGTATACTCACTCATAATGTCTGAAAATGGCTAAATCCAAAACTGAAATGACAACAAGGCCCTAGGAGTTTGCCTTCTTTCTCCCGTGTGATAGCTTTGGGGCCATCAGCTGATAACTGGTGCAGCAAACCCTTTTCCTGACAATATATTCTTGTTGGGAGACTTCCTTTTTTAACAATTTGTGTAAACCACCCTCACCACCACCCTGTTTAGTCATGGGAGGATCCTCAGGGGTTTCTCTCAAGTCTTGCCAACCCTTCTCTCACTCCCATAGTTGCTATCCCAAAGCAGCTTCTTACCTCTCCTGCCCCCACCGCCGCTAACATTAGGATGTGCAGGTTTGCATCAAAAGGAAGTGTTACTCATCATGCTTAGAAATGACTGAGCACAAATGATAGCACAAAAAGTCTTTGATGGACCCCAATCCTATGCATATTTATTTAGAAGCAAGATCCACTTCTCACAATGGGACTTACTCCCATGCAAGCACTGTTAGAATAGCAGCCGTAGAGGAACATTGCTAGGTTGAGTCTGTGCCACTCTTCCTTGAATATCAAACATCCTAAACAGAATTTAGTTTGCCTAGAAAATTCCTATGAAGTATTAAATGCATAAAAACTAATCGGAAAAAGTACTTTTTTTGAACAATTTAGCTTTGAATATACCGACAATTGGCTATTGGATTACCTGAACATTGTCTGTCCCCAATCCCCATCTCCATCACTCCACAAAAAAATCAGAAATGTCCCTCCTACAAAAGACACAGAAACTAGAGAACAACTAAATCCCAAATATATTGATTTTTAAATCATGTTATTTTGGTTGGCGGTGGGTGGGTAATCTTGTTGTGTCCTTTGTGGTTAGTAGCTCAGCAAACTTTTTGGCCCTCGTTCTGAAACATTTGGTGCGCAATTTGTTGGAAGTAATCACACTGCACCTTTACCAAAGTGGAAGACTGCTTAAAATTCCTTGGGGAAATTTAGAAAGAATTGCTGAGCCCGCAGGCTTTGAGTACAAATACTTATGAAGCAAAACATCATAGCTATCCAAAATATTACTAGAAGCCCCCTTCCAGCTTCCCTCTGTATTTTATATTGCCTTATCCAAAGGAGATCACACAGAAGCCAATGAAACACTGAAAACAATGTACATTTATGAACTGTTACCATCCAATATTATAACTCTTGCAGGAGATTGTCAGTGAAGCCTGGTGAGCTTGTGCTACATAATGTTACCTTTCCTTATCCCCAGACAAAACTCTTAAAAATGGACTTTCAGAATAATTTCTTTCTTCATTTCAGGTCCTAAGGTCCATCAGCAGGCAAGTACCTTGGGCAGACAACAGTACAGAGAGGTTATGTAGCAAAAGTGCAGCTACTAGTATGGCTATACTGCTGAAGAACATAGTGGCCTGGCCTCCCTCAACAGGATGGCAGGCATCAGATCTGGAAGTTTTATATCAGACAGTGGCACGTGATTGGCCCTTTGGTGTCAGCTGACTTCCTGGCTGAGGAAGACTCTATAAAGGTAAAGGTCCCCTGTGCAAGCACCTGGTCATTCCTGACCCATGGGATGACGTCACATCCCGACGTTTACTAGGCAGACTTTGTTTATGGGGTGGTTTGCCAGTGCCTTCCCCAGTCATCTTCCCTTTACCCCCAGCAAGCTGGGTACTCATTTCACTGACCTCGGAAGGTTGGAAGGCTGAGTCAACCTTGAGCCGGCTACCTGAAACCAACTTCCGATGGGATCGAACTCAGGGCATGAGCAGAGCTTGGACTGCAGTACTGCAGTTTACCACTCTGTGCCACGGGGCTCCTGGAAGACTCTATACAATTATGAAAATAGAGGTTCCTTCCTCCAACTAGTGGTGATGCAGGGAGACAGTCTACTCATCTCCTAGTCTGAGACCTGCAACCTGACACTAGGGCTACAATCCTAAGGACACTTTCCTGGGAGAAAGCCCCACTGAATAACTTTGGACATACTTCTGAGTAGACCTGCTTAGGATTGCTCCCTAGTGAGCTCTTTGGAAATCAGGTGACTGTATGCCATTTTTAAACCTGACTAGCCTGAGTTCATCAGAGCATGGAAGCCATGCAGAGTTGGACATGATTAATGCTTGGATGGGCGACAACCAAGAAAATCGAGGACTGCTATGCAGAGGGAGGCAATGGCAAACCACCTCTGCTTACCTCTTGCCTTGAAAACCTCATGAGGGGTTGCCTTAAGTAGGCTGGAATGTCACAGCACTTAATTATTATTATATTCTCTGGGGCTCAGCGTGCATTTTTCCTCATTCAAACCATAATCAAAAGAACAGATGTAGAAAGGTCCTAAGTCATCCTCAACTCAATCTCGGACATTTTTTAAAATCACAGTACCAGTCCTCCAAAACACTTTGGCAGAGAAGGTGAGAATTAGGTGGTAAACTGATATTCATATAGGGTTAGGGTTGCCAGCTCCGGGTGGGGAAATACCTGGAGATTTTGGGGGCGGAGCCTGAGGAGGGAGGGGTTTGTAGAGGGAAGGGACTTCAATGCTATACAGTCCCGTTACCAAAGCAGCCATTTTCTCCAGGTGAACTGATCTCTATCGGCTGGAGATCAGTTGTAATAGCAGGAGATCTCCAGCCACCAGCTGGAGGTTGGCAACCCTATATAGGGTGGATGGAATGTTTTTGCTGATGCGATTTTTGTTGTATTGTAATTAGGTATGAGTGGAAGTGTTGTTTTGTGGCTGCCCTTGTTATAGTGGTTTTAGCTGTAGCATGCTGGTACAAGATGTTGTGCCATGGGCCCCTTTGTAAGGGTAGCCTGTCACCATAGTAGGCCCACTGATCAATCTAATTGCCAATCAGTGATTGTTATTGTGTATTCTTAGTTGAGTCCTATCTTCTGATTATGTTCTATTGGAATGCAACAACTAAGCTCGTTTACTTAACAGGAAACATTCATTTTTTTAAAAAAAGATAAACATGAAATAAGCCACTAAATCTGATGCTGGTGAGATAAAATCAGAATTTGGGCTACAGTCATTTCATCCTGAAAGACGGAGCTGCTGCCAATGCCGTACATCTTCTGATGAGTGGTGTGTAATGTCAGTTCAAGATAAGAATATAACATGTTAAAAGGAATCCACTCAATCGGAATCCCATGGTGCTATATCAGCACTTAATAGGTCTGACATTCCTGGATGGGGGATGACCGGCTAAAAGGCCAAGTGCAGTATCATTTAAAGGACTGCCAAATTGGTTTCTAAAAACAAGAAAAGACTTCCTATCAGTGAAGGGCTAGAAGGGGCTCCTTGTTAAAATTCTGTCACCAAACTATAAAAGAGAACAGGGTGATTTCTCTTCTTCCAGTGGTTCATCCTCTCTCAAGATGCTTCTGTCTCTCCTCGATCAAAGTTTTTGGTCCTTGGCAATATGAAATAACTGCAAGGAACAATTTTCTTAATTAAGAAAGATGTAGGTTTTGCCCAGTGTTGGCATCTAAACTTTGCTTAAAGCAAAAATCTATGTATTTATAGCTATAACTATGGATCTGTGGCCTCCTCCACAGGGGGAAGCACGCATGGAATTTCTGCCAGCCAAATCTATGATCATCCAATTTAGTATATTGTCGAAGGCTTTCACGGTCAGAGTTCATTGGTTCTTGTAGGTTATCCGGGCTGTGTAACCGTGGTCTTGGAATTTTCTTTCCTGACGTTTCGCCAGCAACTGTGGCAGGCATCTTCAGAGTAGTAACACTGAAGGACAGTGTCTCTCAGTGTCAAGGGTGTAGAAAGAGTAATATATAGTCAGAAAGGGGTTGGGTTTGAGCTGAGTATTGTCCTGCAAAAGTATTGTCCTGTAAGTATCAAGATAATGTGCTAATGAGGGTATGGTATGTTAATATGGAACCATTGTATCCTGAAGTGATCTGTTAATGTGTGTAATCCAAAACTAATCTGTATGGCTATTGTTGAATGTTGTCTTTGTCTGGAGGTGTTTCAGGGCAGGAAGCCAAGCCTTATTCATTCTTAAACTCTCCTCTTTTCTGTTAAAGTTGTGCTGATGTTTGTGAATTTCAATGGCTTCTCTGTGCAATCTGACAAAATAGTTGGTAGAATTGTCCAGTCTTTCAGTGTCTTGGAATAAGACCCTGTGTCCTGTTTGTGTCAGTCCATGTTCAGCCACTGCTGATTTCTCAGGTTGGCCAAGTCTGCAGTATCTTTCATGTTCTTTTATCCTTGTTTGTATGCTGCGTTTTGTGGTCCCGATGTAAACTTCTCCACAGCTGCAAGGTATACGATATACTCCTGCAGAGTATATCAGTTAGGTCACAAGGTCTACCGGAAACCAACTCACACAGATCGCTACTTACACAAAAACTCCAACCACCACCCCCGACAGAAAAGAGGAATAATCAAAACATTAATGGACCGTGCAAGACGGATCTGTGAACCACAGTTTCTCAAGGAAGAAACTAACCATCTAAATCACGCACTGCTAGCAAACGGCTACTCCAAGAATGAAATCAGAAGGGCCATTGAACCAAACAAAAATCAGAAAACTCAAGAAAAACAGTCTCCCATAGGAAAGGTATTCTTGCCATTTATTAAAGGAGTCACTGATAGGATGGAGAAACTTTTGAAAAAACATAACCTACAAACAGTGTTTAAACCCACCAAGAAAATACAACAAATGCTACGATCAGCAAAAGACAAAAGAGACCCCCTCACCTCTGCAGGAGTATATCGTATACCTTGCAGCTGTGGAGAAGTTTACATCGGGACCACAAAACGCAGCATACAAACAAGGATAAAAGAACATGAAAGATACTGCAGACTTGGCCAACCTGAGAAATCAGCAGTGGCTGAACATGGACTGACACAAACAGGACACAGGGTCTTATTCCAAGACACTGAAAGACTGGACAATTCTACCAACTATTTTGTCAGATTGCACAGAGAAGCCATTGAAATTCACAAACATCAGCACAACTTTAACAGAAAAGAGGAGAGTTTAAGAATGAATAAGGCTTGGCTTCCTGCCCTGAAACACCTCCAGACAAAGACAACATTCAACAATAGCCATACAGATTAGTTTTGGATTACACACATTAACAGATCACTTCAGGATACAATGGTTCCATATTAACATACCATACCCTCATTAGCACATTATCTTGATACTTACAGGACAATACTTTTGCAGGACAATACTCAGCTCAAACCCAACCCCTTTCTGACTATATATTACTCTTTCTACACCCTTGACACTGAGAGACACTGTCCTTCAGTGTTACTACTCTGAAGATGCCTGCCACAGTTGCTGGCGAAACGTCAGGAAAGAAAATTCCAAGACCACGGTTACACAGCCCGGATAACCTACAAGAACCAATCCAATTTAGTCATAAAAAATTGTTCACATACATCTGGATTTAAATTCTACCACACGTTTCTCAAAAATGGAAAGTGGCTTAGGGCAAAAAAAACAGATTGTGGGAGATCACATGTTTCTATCTGTATAGTGCAAGTTGCAGGCTTTTCCAGCCTCAATTTGCATTGAGGCTGTGCAGGGAAGGAAAGAGGTTTAACCCTTCAGCCCCACCTGGTTTTTGTAAATTAATACCAGGCTCCCCAGTTTTCTATAAGCATTTTACTGTTTTGCAATTAGCACTGAGAGCCAACATAGTGTAGTGGTTAAGAGTGGAGGACTGTATTCTGGAGAAATGGGTTTGATTCCCCACTCCCCCACTTGAATGGCAGACTCTAATCTGGAGAACCAGGTTTGATTTCCCACTCCTCGACATTAAGCTGAGTGACCTTGGGCCAGTCACAGTTCTCTCGGAACTCTCTCAGCCCCACCTACCTCACATGGGGCATGTTGGAGAGGGAAGGGAAGGAGATTGCAAGCCGCTTTGAGACTCCTTAAGATAGTGAAAAGTGGGGTATAAAAACCAACTCTTCTTCTTCTTCTTCCAAGACAGACAACATTAGACAGCCCATTAAAATTCGTTATAAATATTCACAATGATATGAAATAACTATAACCTAATAGAAACCTCCTGTGCAGACTACTCACCAAAATACCATTTGAAATAAAAACTGCATTACTTGTGTAGCAAAGAGCCAGTGATGAGGATGGCCTGCACATGTCTTTTATCAGTCTATTCCACAACACAGGCATAATAAAAGAGAAGGGATCACACTGAGGATGTGAGCACCATCTGAAGAGAAGCATAGCTAAAGGAAATTGGTTGGTGGATCTCAACAGGTATATGGGTTCCTTAGCTCCTGGACTTGTCTTCTTGCTTGCATATAGATGGCATACTGTAGTTAATAATGTTGAGATTGTTGTATGAAAAAATATATATATTATGAAAACCTCCCCTAAGAAATATTATTGGATTTGTGTGGGGATTGGACATTTGGAAGAACTCCTGCTTAGTATAAAGCTCTAAAGCACAGAGATGCATGTTTTCCTTGGGCAATATAAGAGCACTGAAAAGCCATTTGTTTTTTTTTTAATGTAATTATCGTTAATGTAGAGCGCATTGAGAGAGAAGTGATAAAACAGATGTGCTTTTAAAATCATAATTTCCCATTGCATCAATTATTGGTTGTACTCCTATGGATTAGCTTCCACCATTCTCTCACCTATTCAGATTCAAAAGCTATTTAGCTAACGTTCCTTGATGAGAAAAATATCAACCCCCCAGGGATAACATGCAGGGTTCCCAGTTTATAGCTATAACTTGTCATATAGCGTGTGCCATAAAAAAAGAAAATCAAATCTATAAAACTGGCCAGTGTGGAGGTTAAGTAAGCTTTTTGAATGTACACTTCGGTATACATGTTTCACTAGTGAAACATCACAGTGTCTTTAACTTTTATGGCATTTTGACTTGCACTCGAAATCAGTTGGAAGTGAACGAAAACAGCTCCATTGAGTTTCCACATTAAATATTATGAAACCAAACAAATACGCTTTCCAAATTCCTGCATCATCAATATAGAGAGTCTGGAAAGAACTGTGGTATTTTAAAAATCTATGCCAATGGTATTTAATTTTTATTTCCTCACAAAACGTTCTCCACAATGACTTTTTTGCTGACAATGGAGGGGCTGTGGCTAAGTGGTAGAGCATCTGCTTGACATAAAGAAGATCCCAGGTTCAATCCCTGCCATCTCAGGCAAAGGATCTGGCACTAGATGATGTGAAATATCTCTGCCTGAGACCCTGAAGAGCTGCTGCCAGTCTGAGTAGACAATACTGACTTTGATAGGCCAAGGGTCTGAATCTGTATAAGGCAGCTTCATGTGTGTTCATGCATATGACAAACCTCTGCATATCTGCCATGGGACCCCTTGCATGTTTCAGGGTATTCTTAGACATGTTTTAGGGCACAATGGGAGTAGGTGGATGACCAGTCTTGTTGGGTACTGAGAGTCAGCCGGTACAGACAACACTCCACTGCAGATGCATATTGCAGGATATAGGGAAGCTGTCTTTCAGGAAAGCTTACCTGCAATGATTTAGTATGTAAATATCATAAATAATTTGTACCCTGTTTTTTCTCCCACGTTTGGACTTCAAACTGGCTTACATATAAAATGCAAACAAAAATATAATCTAAACCAAACTGTAACAAACAAACAGCCCATTCCTGACCTGAAAGGACCGAAGTACTTTAGAGGCTAGGAAAGGGCTGTGCCGGCACAAGCGGCTCAGCCGCCAGTGGCCATGCCATTTATGCCGTCCAGGTTGGCACGGATGCCAGTGGGGGGGACCCGGACGCCGGTCTCCTGGCGCTGCCACAACAGTGCCATCAAGGGACACCAGCTGGGCCTTCCACCAGCGTCCCACCGGTGCAAAGCCCCACACCAGCATCCCAGGGGGCGTTCCTGGGGTAGGCAGCTTTTTGTCCCCTTTCACCCCAGGTATGCCAACGGGGAGAACAGCGTGGCTGCGCCAACTTTTTGCTGGTGCAGCCTCGCTGTTCCCAATGGGGCAAAATGCCCCATTTAAAAAATAAAAAGCCTTCGAAAGGTTTTTTAAAGCCTTTTGGTGCCTGGGGAACAGTTTTGGAGGCGCCATGGTGGGTCCTTGGCCACGCCGTCCCCGGCCACTGAAGGTTCAGGAATGGCCTGTAACAGGCACTTAATGCACCAACAGGTGGTGAATTATTAAGTTGATCTGCGCTGGTACTGGTTCTGCCACAAGTGTAGACAGGTTTAACATAGTTGGGAACTCATGATCTAGGGGTTTCAGGCTTGCCTCTCTTTTCTGGAACTCCACAATGCCAGCCCCAAATCCGATCCCTGACCCATCCCTCATATAAAGCCCTGTAATACCGATGCCCTTTATCCCTTCCCAGAGGTCCTCTACAGTGAATCACTTCATTGCTGATACTACTGCTGCCATCCACACATTGTCTTCCACACACCAGCATTTCAATGAGCTATGTATGCATTAAATTTCCAAGGAGTTGGTTTTTATATACCGACTTTTTCTACCACTTAAGAGAGACTCAAACCAGCTTACAATCACCTTCCCCTCCCCACAACAGACACCCTGTGAGGTAGGTGGGGCTGAGAGAGCTCTACCAGAGCTGTGACTAGCCCAAGGTCACCCAGCTGGCTTCATGTGTAGGAGTGGGGAAGCAAATCCAGTTCACCAGATTAGACTCCGCCACTCATGTGGAGGAGTGGGGAATCAAACCCAGTTCTCCAGATCAGAGTCCACCACTCCAAACCACTGCTCTTAACCACTACACCATGCTGGCTCTCTGAGGAACAGAATGAATGAGGAATGAGGAACAGAATGGAATGTGCTGTGATGAGGCTTCTTTAGAGCCTCCAAAGACGATGTTATTGATGATGCCAGTGCCATCTTCATGAAGGTCACCCCTTAAAACACTTTGCATAAACAGATGGCAACGGGGGCAGAAGCAGGCTGTGGCAAGGGAGGAAAGAGATCTCTGTCTCTTACAGGAGATTTAGCCAGCTATTATATGCAACACGCCCTTGCTTAATAGTTAAACCAGGTACTAGCTGGAGATCTCCTGCTATTGCAACTGATCTCCAGCTGATAGAGATCAGTTCCCCTGGAGAAAATGGCCACTTTGGCCATTGGACTCTATGGCATTGAAGTCCCTCCCCTCCCCAAGCCCCACCCTCCTCAGGCTCCACCCCAGAAGCCTCCCGCCGGTGGTGAAGAGGGACCTGCCTACGTATACGATGTTACCACTCCCCAGATGCCTTCACCTTGTACCTCTGCTGTGTTCGATGAGAGAAAATAGCCACTAGGGTCCTTCCTCCATTTTGGAAAGCATGTTCTCTGCCACTCTGCAGAGCAACTCCCACACTGCTGAAGGTATTTCGAAGAGGTCCTCAATCAAAGCATATTTTAAGTGCAGTTTTTCAGCACATATCCTCTATTTAACCTGGTTATTTTTTTCCTCTCACATACATTCACTGTAGTTCACAAATGAGGTGACGACAAACCCTTGAAATTTATTACTATTCAGTTAATTTATTTATTATTGAACACTTTATTAACCTATACACTTTGCTGCCTGCGCATCTTTAATAGGTTTATACTAGGATTATTCATTTATTCCTCTTCGTGAAATAGAACCTTCATAATTCACTTGTGGCATTAGCAGTTATTAATTATAGGACTCTGGGCTCTTCCTTAATAGTGAAACCACTAATTGTGGAGATAAAATATATTCTTATTTCAAGAAGTGTATACTTTAGCAAGTATTTCCAAGTCACTGACAGCCCAGATCTTCTTGCATTTTTATGTAATTCAAACATTTTTTTTTTGGCGGCTGAATCTAATTTAGATGCCTAACTGGATCAAGACCATTTAGCAGAACATTAATATATACAGGATAATCAGTGACAAACAGGATATAAATAATCCCTTCATGCTCACTCGCTGCACCTTTACTGATATAATTTAGGAATATATTTTTCAAAGTGACATCAAGAGGACACAGTAATATAGAAAGGCTGTTACAGAACAGGACATGGTATCTAGCACATGGAGAAGCCTACACACATACCAGTGTATTTACTGAGGAGATCACTGTGTACCCATAAGCCTAAGGTTGGGGCCAGCTGGCACAATTCTCTTCTGCTATACGCACATACAATGTATACCACTTTAAACAGGACCGATGAGTAGGCCTAATAAAGGAATGGTATGGTGGGGGAAAGGTGCCCTTTTCATTTCAAATGAAAATAGCAGGAAGCACAATCCTGAAGGGGGGGGCAGATTCGCAGTGGCCAGGAGCAGTGCAGCCACACTGCCTCCGCAGAGGCTTCCCGCCTGCCACAGAGGCAAAAAACAGGGTTTAAAAAATAAAAACAAAAAACAAAAAAGGGGAACATCCCCCATTGCCTCCAATGGGGCTGCGCCACCAAAAAAAGGTGGTGAAACACCACTGCAGCATGAGGGTGCATTCCTGGGGCAGCGTGAGGGTGCATTCCTAATAGCAGCTCCTCCCCCATGACCGCCCCCCATGCCAGCACGGCTTTCCCTTCCAGGAAAGCCCTTCCAGCATGGCTGCGCTGGTGGCAGGGGGTGGCAGCTCCTGGAAGCCGGCGTGTTTGCCCCCACCCGGCATAGGTGCCACCTTATTCTGTGGCACCTATGCCGGCACAGGGTCATGCTGGCTCCTAAGGAGCTTCAAGGGGCCCCTTCAGGAATGGGCTCTGAATCAGGGAAAGGAACTTGGTAGTGGCTAGACTTGGGTGGGTCAGCTCAAGACTAGAGGAGAAGATCTGACAGATTCAGCATCCATGTCCTAAGTGGGTCCAGTTGCTTAAACAGACACAATCATTTTCTTCTTTTAGGAATAAAATTACCCAGACTCAGAATTCTGGTAGATTTCTGGAAGGAGACATCTCCAGTTACAGAAAGCACTACTTAGGGTGAAAGCACATGGCAAGCCATGAGATCCATGATTTCCCCAACAGGTCTGAAAGAGGGGTAACAGCCACACAGGACTATATGCAGTGCTTAGAAGCGTATGCATGTAGGCTTTTTGTCTGTTTTAAGCACATGTTTAGAAGATAAAAATTGATCTAAGGTACTTCTACAGTATATTGATATCTGTATTTTATATTGTTAAAAGATTTTAAATGTTTATTGCCCTTATTATTAAGTGCCTTTTCTGCCAGTGGAAGAACCATTTATGTTGAAGGGAGTTTCCTTAGACTGGAAGAAAGCTTCCTATATTGCTGAGTAGAGTGGTCGAATCAGGGCCATCCCAGCGGCTTTCAGTGCCTTAAACAGGCCAGCCCAAGCATACCCCTCCAGCCAGTCCAAGCTACTGATGGGACAGGCAGCAGAAAGGGAGGGAATTGTGTCCAAACCCAAGAGTGACATCACTTCTGGGTGACACTCTAGGAGTCCCTGAAATCTCTATGTTATTTGGGGGTTCCTAGAGTGTCGCCCATTACTTCCATTTTCAACACAATCCCTATTAAAGGAGTACTGAAGGAAGATAATTCAGCAGAGAAGCTAAATTAATTCTTCTCATCTGTCTTCACTGCTGAAGGCAAATACCTGTTCCTGAATGGATGTTTTCAGGAGGAAAAAATGTGGAGCTTGAGCAAATAGTGGTGACAAGGGAGGAAGTTCTAGAACTTATAGACAAACTGCAAATGAACATATCAAATGGTATCCATCCTAGAGTTCTTCAAGAACTCAAATGTAAAATAGCTGATTTTCTATCTAAGATACATAACATATTCCTAAGATCAGCCTCTGTACGAGAGAACTGGACAGTGGTTAATATAACTCATATTTTTAAAAGGATCCAGGGGAGATCCAGGAAATTACAGGCCAGCTAGCTTAACGTCTATTCCAGGTAAACTGATGAAAAGCAGATAGAATTGTCAAGCATATAGAAGGACAAGCCTTGCTGAATAAAAACCAACTTGGCTTCTGCTAGAGAGCACAGGCAAGATGATGCTGTTGCAGTCTTCCTGTTTGTGGGTTTACTAGAGGTAGCTGGTTGTCCACTATGTGAACAGAATGCTGCACTAGATGAGCCTTTGGGCTGATCCCACATGGCTCTTCTTATTCCACTTCCTCCCACCTTTTCAGTGGTCAAGTGAGCCCCAAGCAGGCCAGGTGGCTAGCCCAACAGCCAGGGTGGAAGCACTGGGACTAGGGGCACTGATAGAGCCTTCCCCCAGTCTTTTGTGCCCTAGGGCTGTCTAGTTGGAGGGCCACCTCTGAGCAATCATTACACTTCATCTAGAACATGCTTCTTAGTAGAGAGATGTAGTTCTGAAAACCACTCTTTTAAAGAAGGATAGGGCATTCTTACAATGCATTTTCAGACAGTGCCCATAAATGGAAAAGGGGCATTTTTTTTTCAAGAACTTCCTGTGGGGTCTAACAAATCTTGATATCATTGCACCCTCTGTGGTATCCTTGCCAGAGGGTTACATCCCAGGAAACAGGTGAACCTCCTTAATCACTGCTTGTGACGACAAGGACATTTAGATTTATCATGGATTCTGTTTTTGGTTGTGCGTGTGTGTGAGACAATGCTGAGGAGTGGTGTTATGGATATGGCCAGAAATATAGGGGAACAGTTGCTGGACTTGACCAAAAAGTTCTTAGAAGATGTTGTGGTACACATAGTCAGAACAAACCTGTCCTCTTGGAGAAGTCTGCCAAGAAGGGAGTCTAGTGATCCAGAATAGAATAGCCTTGAAGATTAGTAAAAAGAAGGGAAAGTGGCAACAATTATATGGCCATGTGAAGATAGGTGCTATCTAACCCGCTGTCAATAGATACAATTTGTTGAGACCCAGGTGCAGAAGCGTCTGAGAATTGCAAGAATGTCCAACTTCACAGAAGTGAAGTTATGATTCAAGCATGGGAGCACTGGTTGCGAGCCAGAAGATATTCATGTG
Source organism: Euleptes europaea (assembly GCF_029931775.1). Classification (NCBI taxonomy): domain Eukaryota; kingdom Metazoa; phylum Chordata; class Lepidosauria; order Squamata; family Sphaerodactylidae; genus Euleptes; species Euleptes europaea. Next base: position 26,757,362 of record NC_079316.1, on the reverse strand, counting down.
TATGATAAACTTGTAATAATTATTTTTAAATAAACTTTGTTGAGATAAAAAGTAGTGAGAATGAACTAACATTCTTTATATACTCTAAAAAGTTATTTTAAGTATAGATAACCTGGTATGTTATTTGAAGTTATACGATAATGAGTTAGCCAAGAATGTGTGCCCTCATTAAGTGGGACAGATAGCTATTGTTAGGAGATGATTTTAAAATCCTGTAAATAGGGTAAGTTATCTTGATCAAGAGCTTTTTCTCAGAAGAGGTTCCTTGCCAGTGACCTGCTTAATTTGGGGGTAAGAAACCTTTATGGACTCATGTAATTGTTCTCCTTTAATTATCTATGTAACAATGATGGATGGATAGTATAATGCTTTGTTGGTTTCGTTTATGTTAAGAAAACAATAAGTATGCTTTAATAAAACAAGCTTAGAATCTAAGCAAAGACTCTCTAATAGTATTTACTTGTGTTCTATACCCAAATAAACCTATAGCATTATAGAGGTGTACCTTTGGCTAGGAGTTAAATGATCTGGTATAGGAAAGCTAACGAAATGCCTACGGTTTCTTAAGTACACACCTATACCTGAATCAGGCCTGACCAGAGTCATCCAAAACAGTGGGTTTAAGGTGCATAAGTTTTAATCGATCACATGAGTTTTTAATACAATGACTACCATTCCTTTGTTCTCACTCTGCAAGAGATCTGTGAATCTCACTTGGTATCAGAGAGATACATGTAAAATTGCTGGCCTTTGTAATTTTAGTGGAAAGACAACAGTTTTTTCCCTTGCTCACAGGAACTAAGGTGCAATCTGACAGGTATTACATGGATTGTGCTTTGTATTTCCGCAGGGCCCGTAAGACAGAGTTGTTCCACTAGGCCAGTGGTCGGCAAACTCATCAGTCAACAGAGCCAAATATCAACAGCACAATGACCGAGACCTCCCCTGAGAGCCAAATCTCCCAAACTCAAACTACATAGGTAGGTACACTGTTTATTAACAAACTTTAACCAAAGTTTCAAGTCTCAACCAAACCACAGACACACTGAACAAAACTTGACATAATACTCAACAACTTCCCTCCCACCCAATTCCCCAAACTCAATGGCGGGGGCGGGGAATCCCGGCCTCCCATCAGTGCACAACCCTCGCAGCCCGATCCCCTCCCCATGCAAGAGCACCGCGGGGGGGGGGAGGGAAGAAGCCCGGTTCGAGCCGAGGAGGATCCAGTCCCAAACAGGGGAGGATGATAGGCTTCCCGGCTACTCAAGCCTCCTCCCCAGCTCGACCAGGCTTCTTCTTCTCCCCGCCGGCCCATCCCCTCCTCCACAGTCTCGAACAATGGTGGCGGCGGAGGAAGAGCTCGGGACGCCCCCCACTCCCGAGCAAAAAAGGGGAAGGCAGCCCGGAAGTAACACCACCCCCAGCATCCAGGCCCCTCTCTCTTCCCCCCCAGTCCCCAATTTGGCCTGTCCGGGAGCCACGGTTTGCCGAGTCCGACCACTGCACTAGGCATATGGTTGAGGACAGCAACAGTATCTATTTTGGTGGCTTCCCTTTCTCTTCCTTCCCTCTCCTTTTTCCATTATTGCTGCAAATGTTATAAATAACTACTTTTATATGTGCGAATTAATGCTGCTGCCATGAGTTTAAGGGCACTATCGTTTTAAATGATGCTTTGTCTTAGTTTAAATCATATATTGTATAAGTTTTAACTGTATCATGTTGCCATGAGGGGCTTTGAGCCCGACTTGTCAGGATAAAGCTGCCTAAAATATAATAAATGATTTGTTTGTTTGTTTATTAGCTTTACACCCTGCCCTCATTCCCCGACTGAAGCTGGGCCCAGGGCAGCTCACAGCATGCAATCCATACAATAAAAGCAATTAAATACAATAAAAACATCATAATAAAACTATAAAATGTGCAATTTCAGAAAACTTCAAAATGGATAAAATAGGTGATGGCACTCATGAAACAAAAACCAAAGAAACGCTGCAGCTTATCAGCAGCCATGCCCCCCAATGGCCCCCCATATAGTTACAGCCATAATATAGGGAGAGAGCAGGGGGTAGGGTTGCCAACCTTCAGGTGGTGGCTGGCGATCTCTTGCTATTACAACTGACCTCCAGGCAATAGAAATCAGAAAATGGCTGCTTTGGCAATTCGAGTCTATGGCATTGAAGTCCCTCCCCTCTCCAAATCTCACCTTCTCAGACTCCACCCCCAAAATCTCCAGGTATTTCCCAATCCGGAGCTGGCAACCCTAGTAGGGAGGCCAGCTCAGATGGAAACCATAGCTGTCCGCAACTGTAGGCCTGGTGGAATAGCTCCATTTTCCTGGCCCTGCGGAATTTTTTGAGATCCTGCAGGGCCCTGGTCTCATTGGATAAGGAGTTCCACCAGGCCAGAGCCAGGGCCAAAAAAGCCCTGGCCCTGGTCGAGGACAGTCGGACACTCTTTGGGCTGGGGACCACCAGGAGATTATTATTTGCTGAAGGCAAAGTTATCTGAGGGGTTTAAGATGTATAGACAGACTTGCTTAAAAGAATAAGTAAATCTCTTTGTAATATAAAGTGTCTTTCTTCCCTAAGAAGAAGAGTTGGTTTTTATATGCTGACTTTCTCTGCCACTTAAGGGAGAGTCAAACCGGCTTACAATCACCTTCCCTTCCCCTCCCCACAACAGACACCCTGTGAGGTAGGTGGGGCTGAGAAAGCTCTAAGAGAACTGTGATTAGCCCAAGGTCACCCAGCTGGCTTCGTGTGTAGGAGTGGGGAAACAAATGTAGTTCACCAGATTAGCCTCCACTACTCATGTGGAGGAGTGGGGAATATTACTAGGGCTGTCGATTCGGTTCATTCCGAACCGAAAACTGCTGAATTTTCCCCGATTCGGCTGTTTCCGGTTCAGGACAAACCGAATTTTAAAAAGGCGGGAAACGGGGGGGGGGGAACCAAATTTGCCGACTTCGGGGGTTCTGCGAATAAATTCAGCAAATTCGGGGTTCGGCTCCCCCTCCCCGCGCGCCTTCAGGGGGCTTCCCTGAAGGCGCGCGGGGGGGGGGGGCGAATTTCCCCTGAACTCTGGATCTCGCCCGAATTTCGGGAATCTGAAGCGGGGGAGTTCGGACTTCGGCACGGCCCGAATTTAAAAGGGCCGAATTTTGCCAAAGCTGAACTATACTGAATTTTTTTTTCAACAGCCCTAAATCTAACCAGGTTCTCCAGATCAGATTCCACTGCTCCAAACCACCACTTTTAACCACTGCACCATGCCTAAATGGACATACTTAAGGAGAAACATACCCATATTGGGAATAACACTGTTACATCCACTAAGCGAATGTGGCATTGGAAGTATTTATGGCTGGGGGAGGGCATCACAACTCAGGATTGGATGCTATAAATACAGTGCCAGGATGGGGAAGGGTAGTTATATTAAGAATAAACATATCTAAACAGGAATAACCTGATTCTGCCATATATCTCTTAAAGTGCTCCTTTAAGCTGAAAGGCCTAGACTTTTGTCCGTTATGTTTTCCCTCCATCTCCTGCAGATCTGTCCAAGCTAGACACGCCGGTGCCTGGGTGTCCTTCAGTTAGGTATCAGTACAGCAGCAGTCATAATGCTTTAATGAACAGGGAAGGGGGGGCTTTTTATATATTTATCTAATATCGCTGTCTTTCCCCAACTGTTGTGTTCCTATGCTGTCCAATAAAACCCATTATCTCTATTAGTGTGCCAGCAGCAAATCAGTAGAATTGCTTGTTCCTTTAATTGATAGAACACACTTCTCCTCCTACTGATAGATTACCCCAAGCTAACAGCCCGGCGGCTTATTCCCCAGAGTACACCTACCATCCAATCCAGAGCAATCGGTTTATACTTTCAGTAATAAATCCTAACCTTTCAATATATAATAGCCCTTCATAATCAACAACTGTAGACTCTGTCTGCTTCATAAGACCTCAGCAGAAACAAACCATTTTACATGCCTATAATTAGCAGCTGTCAAATAAACTTTTGCGTGACACAGCGCAAATGTTCCTTGCTGTTAGGGAGTGATAACCAATTTTACCTGTGTTCAAATGTACCTCAATGTGAAGCAAAAGAGCTGGCCTGAAAATGTGATATAAATATAAACACAGCCAGAAATTGTGTCGTAAACTAGGGCATTAAGGTGGTTGGCTCCCTGTTTAGTCAGCAAAAGAAGCATTGCAGGCCAGGTGAACATTTGGTGCTCTTTACTCTGACAGGCTGCACATTTTTCACACGTACAAGGTTTGTTAGGTTTTTTTTACTTGCTATATCGTGTGCGGGGACCTTGCTTATTTTGGCACAGCAGTCATCTCAGACAGAACTCTCCACATCCTATGCCCCAAATCTCACTCTGAACTTCATTGCTGATGAATGAAGTCATATAGCTCTCTAGCACCTATGCCACCACATAAAGTGGCTAGTGTGGCATTGACCAAAGCCCAGGCTTTTTCAAGTGTGTGTGTGTGTGTGTGTGTGTGTGTGTGTGTGTGTAATTTATCAGACTAAACATACAGACATAAACATACAAATTGTTACATTATATTGGAACTTACTTTATGGTTACAATCCAATTATCGCCTTCTTGACTTACAGTTTTCTACTTTCTAATTATATTAGCATATCTAATAATACATTTATTACTTAAATTCTTACATTCTATTTCTTTGATTGGTTATCATTTCTATAGTTAAAAATGGTTTCCATTTTTCATAAAAACTCAGAGGTTGATCTGTTATACAGTAAGGATATTAAATTAGCCATAGTTGCATATTCTGCTGATTTATTTGTCCATTTAATGACATCTGGGCAGTCCTCTTCTTTCCACTTTCTTACATACACCACTATTCCCACTGTCACCATATACCTAAACAACTCATTATTTATTTTTGGCATATTTTGTGGTAGACTTGTAGAAAGGCAAGAAAATATTGGATAATGATACACAATGAAATGCAACGAATACTGAACATTAAGTTTGTGTTAGATCCAAAAACCGGTTATTAAACATTTCCTTCACCTTTAATTGTTTGCCATCATATTCTCAAAAGTTATATTGTTTCTCTTTGTGTAGCATTATCACAATGCACATTAACTGGCAATGTCAAAGGCAAAGTTGGAGGACTTATTCTACTTCTGCATTGAAACCATATTCTAAGTAGTCCATCTCTTAAGATATGTTTCCCATCTTGCTTTTGAATTGTTTTTAATAAATTCTTAAGCCACAATTAATTATGAATTTCTTTTTTAATATCAATTAATTACATTTTCACATTCTGCGTTTCAGATCAATAATCCAGTCTGTTATCCATACTAATGCTTCTGCTTGACTATACAATTTGATATGTGGAACTGCCAACTCTCCTCTTTTCTTCTCATCTTGTAATATCTTGAACCTTACTCTTGGTTTCTTCCCACTTCATATGAAGTAATTTATTGTTCTTTGCCATGTTTTCAAAGTCTTTTCCTCTATAATGATTGGTAACATTTGAAATAAAAAAAAATCAATCTTAGCAACACATTCATTTTAACTGTAGATATTTTTCCCAACCCAAATATTTTAAACTTTCCCCATCTTTGTATATCTTCTTTGATGCAAAGCCTGGACTTTTCCCAGCATGGCTCCAGCTCTGTGGAATGGGCTCCTCGAAGAATTGAGGGAAGGGCCTTCTTGGAGATCTTCAGGAGGTACTGCAAGGCCTGCCTGTTTGCCAAGAGGGGTTTAAACAGCAAGCATGTTGTGGGGGATGGGGAGAGATTTGGGGTTTGCTATTTGATTTTTAGCTTTAACAAAAAATGTTTTTAACTATTATTTTAAGCCACCCTGAACACAAGGAAAGGTTGGATATAAATTAATTAATTAAGGGACGAAGCAGTATAGTTCTCTAGCACCTATTGGCTATTCCAACACTTACAGCCCATTCCTGAAACAACGGCGTGCAAAGTCAACGGGGAAGAGGCGCAGCGGCGTCTCTTCCTAAGCCGATTTGCGCATGCTGGGGGAGCGAAAAAAGCCGTTTCACGGCGCTTTTTTTGTCTGCTAAAAAGCAGACACAGCGCCGCCCTTCCTGGCACCAGCGTACCACGGCAAACCAGGATAGGAAGCCGCCTAACCAGTGGCTCCTCCCCCGCCCCGCCCCTGGAACAACCCCCTGCGCTGGCCTCTCTACGCTGTGGCCTGTGCCAACGATAGGCCGTGCTGGCATAGGGGCGAGGCACTCAGCCGCCGGCGGGACTGGCCTTGCCGCCAGCATAAGTGCGTGTAAGAAATGGGCTGTTAGGGTGACCCATCTGGCATCGACCATAGCCCGGGCCTTTTCCATCATGGTTCCATTAATTGATTGATTGATTGATTGATTGCACATGCTTCACTGCATAAGGTCCTAGTTTCAGTTCCTAGTATCTCCTGTTAAAAGGTATCTCTACCAGAAACTCACAAAAGCTTTTGCCCATCGAACTCAACCATATTTGGATAGCTGAAACAGTGGCCTGACTTATTATTTGCTTTAAAATGAGCTCCCATTCTGTGGAAGGAACCGCCCCCATCTCTCCATAGGTGATCAGGCCCTAAGGTTGACAGTCCTGCCTAGCTGGATCTTCCATTCCAGGCCATGGTGTCTATTGATGAGATTAGGTGAATGCATCAATGGTAAGCCAAGCTGAAACAGGTTTCAAGAAAGCAGCTGGAGTAGACAGGTTGGAGAGAAGTGGGGTGAGAAGTCTGGAATTGGCATTGGTGGGGTGCAGGGGAAAGTTCTACAAGCCTAGGGGGTGAGGCAGTGTAATGCATATTCTCCAATCCAGCAATCTTTGATTAGGACTTTTGGTTTTGATAGTTCTTGCCTTAAGAAGAACATATAGGGCAATCCCTTGCAGAGTTATTCCAGTCTAAATCCACTGATTTCAACGGTGGAATGGGTCTGCATACTGGAATGGGTCTGCATAGGATTGCACTAGTAGTGGCTTTGCTATTTTTGTTCATTGATGCCTCCAAGATGCCTTCTTTATTTTGGACTGTGAATTCTCTGTTGAGAGTTAAAGCTAGAAATGTCCAGCTGTTATGGAATGCCGCTGAAGAACTGAAATAAGCTTCCTGAATCAAGATTGTATATATGAAGTGGTGATCTGAAATGAAGGAGAAAGAAGGAATCCACTAGGGGAGAGGAGAGAGAGGCTAAAAGCTGTACATACCTGTGCTCATAGGTTGCTAATAAATATTTTTAAAACATGCTTATCTGTACCCAAACATTTTCTTGTATTAACAAACGTTCTGTAGGGAATGGTTCTCCTTCTGCCAGCACAGTTAAAGGGGGCACAGACAAGATAATTTGGCCTTTTGAAAAAAGGGCACTTACTTTTGGCAACCTGACCTAATCAGAAGGGCAGTATGCAACAGGAGCAAGACAAAGCATAGGGTCTGAGCTATATACTGGAAAGGCTCAATGTCTACCTTCAGAAAGAAGTTTGTCTTAAGCAGTGACCAATCATGTAGGGAAGATGTACAAAAAGTCAAAGAGCTGAGGTCCAGATTTGAGGCCCAGGAAATCTGAGGCATTTATCTTATTTTATTAATTTTACAAAAATTCTACCCCCAGAAGGGCAACCAAGACAGCTAACAAATTAAAACATACATAATAAAATCACTCTTCAAAACCATTATAAGCAGCTCCCAGCCAAAAAGCCAACACATCATCAAAACAATTTAAAAATATTAAAATACACACAAAAACATTAAAACAACAATGAAAACATTGGGTGGGGAGGAGGGATCACTGAGGGAACACCAAACGAAACAGAAAAGTGTTCACTCGCTGGCGGAAGATGGCAACAGAAGGGGACAGATAACTCTCCCTGGGGAGACAGTTCCAGAGCTTTGGTACCATGACTGAGAAGGCCGTCTCCCAGGTTATCACTTGCCTAACCTTAGAAAGCAGGGAAACCCGAAGGAGGGCCTCCAGAGAGAAGTTTTATGTAGTAGTTTTATGGGAGTGTTTTATGGGAGTGTTTGTGGCTAAAGAAATAAGGCTCCAGTTCCACCACCACCCCAAAAAAAATATCCTTCTGGAAAGGGAAGACAGCTACAAACCTTAACCCCACAAGAATTGCTGTTGAAACATCAGGGAGAGGTAAACTGCAACACCAAGCTAGCTACACTCTAGTAATCCAGGTTGATGGTTCCTGTCTAGCGTTCTATGACCAATGATGTTTCCTTTCAAGCACTGCAAACTTCAAGGCATCCCTAACAATAACAAGTCCCTTCTTCGCAAATTTAAATGGCTTCATTGTAAAAAAAAAAAAAAAAAAAAAAAGGTGGGGAGGCTATTAGATAATTTATGCACAGCAAATAAGGGTACTCAATCGAGTTAACAGTTTATTTTCCAGGCAGATAATATATTTGTTACAAATCTCCTCAGAGATGCATTTGTGAGTGAAATGAAGAAACTGTTATTGAAGCAATCACGAGCTGGAGGCCCGTGCAGTTCTGGCATTGAGCACTATATTTCATCCTTTAAAAGCTATCATTTTACTTAGCAAGCTGCTTACTACAATTATACAATGTTTTCCTTGGCCTCCAGCTACATTAAACATCCATTTTATAGCATGCACTGTATTACTCTGAAAGCCTAGCTCCTAAGAAGGTTTTTATAAAGTGGCCATACTATAAAGTGGAACACAGTTCCCTCATTAACTTTATAGTTTTATTACCTGGTTTTAAAGCACCTTTTCTTCCGTACCTCTCACCAGGTTTTTTTTTTTCAAGTTAAGTGCTTCAAATGACCTTATTTGAAAAGGCAACATAATTCTTCATATTTTTATAACAAAGTTTTGCTTCCAGTCCCAAATCTCAAAATATTTTTTAAAAACACCCATGAACGACTTCCCAAAAACTTTGCAAGTTATTTCCGACTCCCACTTCTCATTCTGTGCAGCTTGCTGTTATACTGTGGAGAACTGAGAACTCTTTATATATATATATATTTATATATTTATATTTATATATAAAACCAAGCGTGCTCACTCATGTTGGGTCATAGTTGTAGCACTCTTCCTGTTTCATCTGTGCATTTCTTTCCATATTGTTCATGTAACGGTAGTGATTAGTGGCTGTAAAAATAATTGGTTGTGGTTTCAAATAAAGTTCTCCGCCCTCTCTGGAGATGGAACTCTGCTTGTTACTTAGATTGAACTATTTGATACAAAGTTCTTGTACAGTGAAGCCGAGCCAGATGCAGATTTTAGGGACCTTTGAGCATAGTGTGTCCATGGATCCATTTAACATAGTTCCTTTATTCCACCATCAATGTTTCCTTCTCCGTCCCCCAATCATACATACATTATGTAACCTTCCCTTCTTCCTTCCTACAGTGTTGCAAGAGACTCTGGGATACTTTCTTTTCCCCTGGAAGAAGCAACAGAGCACAAAATTGTCTTGTGCTCTGGCTCCTCCACTGATCCAGGCGCTAGACTGGCTTGGCATCTTCACTTGACAATCTGTTCATTGCCAGATCATGGACTGGGGGAGATGCCCAACCATGCCAACCTCTGATGCCTGCCCTTTACTGAAAATGCTATACAAAAGAAATGTAAATCTAATTTAATATAAATGAAATTTTGTAGATACAAATGATATCCAAAAAAAGAGAATCATATACTGTCAGAGAATCCCACACTGACTGCATGGGCCCCCAATTCTAAGACTTTTCCGACTTGCCAGTGCTCGTCATAGTTTCTTGTAATAATTTGCATGCACTAAAACTCATTAAAAGATGACACAAGTTGTATTCCTTTCAAGCATGCAAAGGTGCGCACAGTTCTAGCAACGTTCCTTTGCAACCATGATGAGCACAAGCAAACCAGAGAAGCTTTAAATGGGCAAAAGCAAAGAGTGGACTTTAAATGGTGAATGAGTAACCGCGCATTCCTGAGCCGCACTGGCAGCCAGGACAAAAGTCTTCAGGATGCCTGCGAAGGCCTCCGCCGCCGCAAGGGTCCACAGCGCCAGCGTCTGGGTAGTGCACGCCAGCATTTATGGTCCCAGCCCCGGCGTGCAGGGTTGGACCCCGGTCACTGGCCATTGCCGTGGCAGCACCGGGCCCGGATGCCGCTGGAGCCTGCAGATGGCATCCGGATGCCAGCAAAGGCCATGGCTGCGACCCAGGAGGCATTCCCAGGGCATAATGGTGTCCCAGGAGGCGGTCCTGGGGAGTAATGGCATCCCAGGAGGCATTCCTAGGGTGTTACGGTGCCAGCCGGGGGGGGCGGGGCCTCTGTTAGGCGGCCTCCTAAGCCGTTATGGCTTGGGAATACCCCCTTTTATTTTTGCACGGATTTTTGGCACCAGGCAGAGGTTTCGGCCGGGTCGAAATCTCCTTAGGAGGCAGCGCCTCCTGCATTGCCTCCTAAGCCTGGTGCAGGCATTCCGCTCAGGAATGCACTGTAAGTTAGTCACTTGGGAAATCCAGTGAAATGGAAGCTGCCGAGCAATGCTGATGTGATTGCATGCTCAAAACATAGGGGGGGGGAAATTGTTTTAAATATGTATGGCTTTGCTCAGATGCAAAATAGCCCACAACAAACATAGTGAAAAACAACATCAATGCAAGGGCCAGTTCTGAAATTAATCGTAGACATTCCCAATGAACACGCAAAAGAATGTGGAATTCAACACAGGGCACAGCCAATCACAGAAGGATTAGAAAACAGCACGGATGACAACTATCTAACCCTCCAATAGTATGAGAGCCCCATCCTCTGCTAATCTGCACTGATTTCTTTAAGCCTGTGCGGAACTGAGTTTGGTTGCGTCCTTTAGACTGCTTCTTTTTTTTGGAAACAGCTTCTCTTCCAAAGTTGGGCAGCAACTTCTGCAACCATCATCAACCATTCTCCTAAGCCCCACGTAACCTTTCGCTTTCCAAAATGGAGGCTGTGCACAGAAGAGCATACAGCTGCTTTTGCCCTGGCTCTTAAATAACCCAAACTTGACAGCCCTCCAGACATTTCACAGAGTTTACGATATGGCTGGCCGGGAAGTGTGAAAGGGAATTTTCTTTTGCTCAAGTTGACAGGCTGAGTTAATTTGTTAACTGTTTATGACTTTTTAATACTGCTGCCTGGCCACGTTTATGTTGTACATATAAAACTGAGCTTTAATGCAGCTGGATGGTTATTATTATGTTACACTGTTGCTGAATTAATTAATTGTTTGGGCACCTAGAGTTCCTAGCAAGAGCAATTGTACTGCTGGTTTAAAATAACTTAATAAAAATAGAGGGTCAGACATACAAAAGCTTCTCCTATGGGAATACACCAGCCAACAATCTCTATCGACACTAATGGAAAAAGCGATGGAGGTAGAGAGGGTTTTTCGTGTGGTTGTTTTTTTAAGTATTTCTTGGACGCTCATTTTTAACACCTGCCAACTATAACACACGGAAAAGACAAAAGGCTATTTCGACCGCCCTTTCAATATGCACGATACTCATTAGCACTGAATGGCAGTCGGATGCTGATAGGAGAATGGAGCTTATCCTTTGTGCTGTATGGATTTGGGACCTTGTTTGGGGCCTTGGGAGTATTTTGATCATTCCAGTTCTATATTTATACCCACATAATTGTTGCATGCTTTCCTTTCTGTGTTTTCAGCATCTATTTAGTTACACATTTGAAGAGCCAACCATTACTGCTCCCTTCCAATTCCAGAGCAAAATTAACGAGATTGGTGTCTTGTCTAAGGGTGCAATTTTTAACTACTTTAGTAATGCACGCATGCCTTGCCTTCAGTGACATGGACCATGCAGCATCCCCCATTAGCCTTCTTTTGAATACACAAGTCTCAGTATCCTTCAGGAAAGTAACATAAAATCACTAAAGGGAAAAAAAAGGAGGTACATATATGTGGTTGCCTTAAATGATCTTGAAAGCAGATGTCATCCCTGTGGATATCCCACAGAATACAGCTTCAGTGTTCCTGACAGTGAATTTATAACATACGCTCCACTAGGGGTCTCCATAGCAGCAGGAAGAGGGGCTGTAAAAGAAACCTGTCTCTTATCTTTGGCCTCTATTTTCCATGGAGGAAGTGGGTGAGTCCTGCCAAACTGGTCCTATATGGATGCTCCTCTAGACAACACCACATCCACAAGAAAAATGCAGCCGAGTTTTAATAGCTGTAGTTTATATCATTGCTGACTTGTAGAAGTTTGTCCCATTAGGGAGACCATACACACTACACCCTACAGACTGAAATGGAGGAAAATAGAGAGGACACGGGGGAAGAAACATGGAGGAGAAAGTGGAAGAAAGGCTGTAAGAAAAACGGAAGAGTATTAGCTTGCATCAAGAATAGGGTTGCCAACCTCCAGGTGGTGGCTGGAGATATTACAACTGATCTCCTGGCGACAGAGATCAGTTCACCTGGAGAAAATGGCCATTTTGGAAGGTTGACTCTATGGCGCTCTCCCTCATTGAAGTCCCTCCCCTCCCCAAACCCCACCCTCCTTAGGCTCCAAAAAATCTCCAAGTATTTCCCAACCCAGAGCTGGCAACCCTAGTCAAGAATCCTACCTTGTGTGGTGTCCTTGCTTGCATCAGGCTACAAAATGCAGCTTCCAAATACAGCCATTACATTTGATTAAATCAAAGCTTTCATAGAATTTTTGCTCCTTTTGCAAGAAACTTTTTTTCCCCTTTTGGTTTATGCTATTTAATAAAGGCCACTGGTCAAGCTGTTTGATAACATTGTTAGAAAGCTGAGCTCTGTCTTTAGGTACGTGTGTAAAGTGCCATCAAGTCACAGCTGACTTATGGCAACCCAGTAGGGTTTTCAAGGCAAGGGACTCACAGAGGTGGTTTGCCAGTGCCTTCCTCTGCATAGCAACCCTGGTATTCCTTGGTGGTCTCCCATCCAAGTACTAGTCAGGATTGACTCTGCTTAACTTCTGAGATCAGGCTAGCCTGGGCCATCCAAGTCAGGGCTTTACGTTATATTAACAAGAAATCAGAACAACCCAAGCCCTTGTGATGCTGCCCACTTTAAGTATGGTGCACTGTTTTCTCATTTCTACACTAAAGGGACCAAGGGCAGGTATTGGATCCAATTCAAATGAAAGTTGGATTACTTCTGTTGGTTCTGACAGCGATGTGCATTGTTTAGCAGTGCTATGCAGAATTCCTGGCCAGGGCTGAGTCTCATCTTTAACAATAATTAGTAGAGGGAAAGAGAATTAAGCTATTTCTTTTCCATGCTCCACCAATGGATTTATGAAATAATAACTTCAACATGTACATTTCCCTACAGGCCAGAAAGCATATTGTTTCCGACTTGGAATGCAATAAATTTGTAAATTGCGGACTGTCACAAAACATTTCATTCAAAAACATGCCAACATATTCAGAATTTATAATTTTAAGATCCCATTCCCAAAATGACACAGATATTTTGGAATCAACCAATTGTTTTAAGCGCCACTATTAGGCAAAATTTCTATAAGAATATATGCTTTAGAGAGCTCCATTTGTAGAAGGTCCCAAATTGGGAGACATCTAGGCAATAGATATAGGTTCTGTGCCAACTGCATTAACAGTATGCTCTTGGGCGCTATTCAAAGTGCTAGTTTTTATGTTTAAAGCCTTTCACATCCCAAGACCTATGTATCTAGCAAAGTGCTCTTCCCCATCTAAGCACATCTTCAAGGGCCCTTTCCTCTATTTGCGAAGTTAGAACATCTATGGCAAGGATAGGGCTTTCTTGGCAGATATTTTGATGCTGTGGAATGACTTGATGTAACAGAATGATATTATGGAATCACCTCTCAGTGGAAGTGTGCTATATTCCTCCCTCCTAAACTTCAGGCATCTTTGCACGACCCCTTTGTTAATCCTAACCTTTGAACAGAAAAAGGGAGGAAATTTGGTTGTGATAAAAATCACAAAAAATCACAAAATCACACAAGGCTGGAAGAGACCACAAGGGCCATCCAGTCCAACCCCCTGCCATGCAGGATCCCACAATCAAAGTGCTCCCGACAGATGGCCATCCAACCTCTGCTTAAAGACCTCCAAAGATGGGGACTCCACCCCCCCCCAGGCAGCGCATTCCACCGTTGAACCACCCTTACCATCAGGAAGTTCTTCCTAATGTTTAGGTGGAATCGTTTTTCTCTTAGTTTAAATCCATTACTCCATGTCCTAGTCTCTGAAGCAACAGAGAACAAGCTAGTTCCCTCATTAACATGGCATCCCTTCAAATATTTAAACATGGCTATCATGTCACCCCTCAACTTTCTCTTCTCCAGACTAAACAAACCCAGGTCCCTAAGTCTCTCCTCATAGGGCATAGATTCCAAACCTTTGACCATTCTGGACCAAAGAGTAATGTAAGTAAATAAATCCATGGATCTTGGCAGTTTCTTAGTTCTTGTCATGTGCCAGTGCCAGCTTCATAGTTTGCCTTCTAGTGAGGGCTAGGATCCATGATCCTTTATGATAAAGATAATCTGATAGCAGTTGAAGGATAACTATTGAAATTCACAGGGAAAGGAAACCTCAACAGATTAGAATTCCAAATATTTCCTTACTTTGAAGAGGGTTTTGGGGTCTTTTCAAATTTGGGGGGTGGGGATGTTAACTTTGCTTTCTGTATATGCACATAATGTAAAATTTCATCAACTGCAATATTTTAAAAGACAAGAATCTTGAGATATATCACATCTAAATGGAAATATCATCTAAGCAAGGTACCATTTATCAACATCACTTTGAAATGCACTGGATGATGTGATGGGATTATGTAGATCTCAAATATCCATAGGTGAATGAAATTGGGTAACCTTAGCAACCCCAGGTACATCCATGCAGCTATAAATCAAATGTCGGCACTATGAGCTATGCACAAAATAAAGAAATAATTCCTGAAATATTCATAACAGAATGCAGTATATTGTTTTATAACCCCATCCCTATTATAGACATTAGAAACTAGATGGGGTGGGGAAAGTGAGGACATTTACATACCATTCCTGCTACCACATCCATGTGCAGACACTTACAATTAATGCAGACATGAAAGATCGCCTTGTCCCGTTAATATGCTTGCTCATTATTTAGAAAGAAAGAAACGTGCAGTCATCCAATTAGTTCAGAATAAAGCATAACATATTGCAAAGTAGGTTGTTTATTCAAAGCATTTTTTAAAAAGAAAATGAGCTAAAACTTGTTCTGACATACATATGGTTAACTACATTTCTGTCTTCCACTATGTTCAGTAGCTCATTTGACTAGAATAAAATGAAGCAAAGCTGGGCAAAGCTCTCTTAAAAATTTATGAAGGCATCAGAATGAACTGGTATCCATAAGTTACTTATCTGCAGTTATTATTTCATCCAAGGAAGCTCAGTTGTCAAATGACCTCAATTCTGCAAGCATCTCTTGTCAAAAAACCTAACTCCCGAGTGGACTCCCCAACCAACTCCTGTTCCTTATCTAATCTTTCTTTTCTGGGATAGGTTGTTGAGTGAAGATTTACCCAGCAGCTTCAGACATAACTGGATACCTTCAGCACCCTAGCCCCCAGCTGTCTGCCTTCTGGCTTCAGTATCAAAACTGCACTTGTGGCCTTGGTCAAAGATTTCCAAGCTGAGATCAACAGAGGCAACTGTGATCTAACTGCAGCCTCCCACTATGGACCTACAAGTCTGAAAAGAGTTGCCAGCCTCCAGGTGGCACCTAGAGATCTCCTGCTGTTACAGTTGATCTCCAGATGATCGAGATCAGTTCCCCTACAGAAAATGGCTGCTTTGGGGAGTAGACTGTATGGCATTATACCCTGCTGAGGTCCCCTCCCTCCCCAAACCCCTCCCACCCCAGGCTCCACCCCCATAATCTCCAGATATTTCCCAACCCGTAGCTGGCAATCCTATCTGAACCTTCCCAAAGCATTGTTAAGACCTACTTATTGAAGCTTCTCTTTATAGCTCAGGGCTACATCATATACTTTAAGGAAAAGTCCTTTATCTCAGAATAGATAGGCTCCACATAAATGATCCTACAATTATGGAATTCTGTAAGACACACATCCTTCTAAGACAGACAGATCCTGCTTTCCTGGTGGGAGCACTTTCTTCTTCCATCTCATGTCTGCTACCTAGCCAACAAAAGGGCTGTACATTGGTGATTCCATTGAAATAAGGAACAGTGCACCCTCTTACAAGACTAGACCAATTTGATGCCACCATCCATGGCAACTCTAGCTAAAAAGCAGCAGGTCCAAAGAGGTAGAATGTGCATTTTCAAAATAAAATGTGATGAGCAGGTTCCTTTCCACAAATGGTAAGAGTCATCAATAACCATCATCCCATATTGTATAAAAAAATTTACTAGCTTTCCCCTAGGTATTCCTTGGAAAGTCAGTTTTTTCCCTCCATATGTCAGGCCTGATTCACCAAAGAAGTTCCCTTGTCAATGCTTCATAAGCCCATTTATTTCGGGTGAGAGTCATTCTGGGGGGGGGGGAATGTTAACCATACTTCTTAAATTGTCTTGAACTGCTAGTACAATTCTGAATTTGAGTAAAAGCACAACTGTGGGATCTGAATTCAATTTCTGGACTCTGCCTTGAAATATCAGGTATAATGATAAATGAGAGAGGACCTCTGTACATGTTCAAAGTGTTCCAAAAGGCTCACGCTGTGTAACAACACGTACTTTCTACATGGTTGTTTACTTATTCCTTCAAAAAGTGGTTGCATGCATTTATAATTGGTCATAGAGAAGCAATGCTTCCAGATCCAAGGATAGGGTACCTGGACATCCTTGAACTATGACACCTCGCTTACCAAAAATCAACTTCTTGTGCACAGCACTGACACCAAAATCAAGTGATTTGGCAGTTTGATATTAGATACCAAGGTATGACATCTCTGCCCAGAAAATTTGTTCTAACCTTTGTTTGCTGGGGTGGAGGGGTTAGTTTTTTACATTAGCACAGGTCTCTGCTATAGGTCAAAGTATAGCAGAATGATACCAAGGCATCTGACAGTTGCGGGGGGGGGGGGACAATGCCAAGTTTTCCATAAATGTGTAGATCCAAGAAGCAACATCTCAAATGCCTTTGGGATTTCCATTATTATTAAAGCCAAATGTACAGTAACATAAGCAGATTTTAAATCATCTACATGTGGCCATTCAGATTATTCCAATGCATTTATGTTGTGTTTTACATTTTTATCATACTAACTTGAAAGATTAATAAGGACTTTAAATTGTCCCTCATTTGATTATCCTGATACATAAGTATCCTAAAATGAAGGGTGTTATTTAAAGAGCATGCTTCTCATTATATATATTTCTAATATGGGTTGGGAAAGATTAGCCATTTAACCAAAGGGAAGGGAGTTAAATAAACAGTTTTAAAGGGGAGTGGGGGACCACACCACCCCCTTGTTTATTTAGTATCACCATTTCCAATTTTTTCCCATTACAAGCGGTATTAATTGTTCTGGACCTCAAGCACATGCTTCAATGAAAATAAATTACTTTTATTTCTATTACACCACCAATGGCTGTGTAACTTAATTTCATTAGCTCGAACCTGTTGAGAGGATTCAGATTTCCATAGCAGGACGCACTCGAAATGAAAAGACGCTTTCGATCCTCCAATTAACAGAATCGTTCCCCTTTCAACTGAAATGAATGTTATTGAAACCAATTAGCATAGACTGGAAAATCTCTCATTAATGAGGGGAGTGTGGGTGAGTAAACAGCAATGAAAAGATGAAATTAGAGAAGAGGCTCTTCTTGTTGGGCTGAATAATTACATGCTTAGTTGCCTAATTGTCTGGTGAAAAGCAGTGCGGTGATAGTAACAGATTGCCATGTTCATTAGGCTGCAAAAGAACACCTGCTGCTGAGGCTCGTTTTCCTACAGTCTATATACACGTGTGTCTCCCGGGGGATTGATATTTGGACACAACACTCGCTGTGAAAAGCAAATGAGCTTGCCAATATGCTGCAATATTGTGTCCCTTTATGCCAAGATACAGAAGCTTAATATGTCAAATATAATGAATAAAACCAACAACGATCGGGGAAGCCGACGTGGAAACTGACCTTCTAACATGTCCCAGTCTCGAACTCTTAAAAGTGTCCAGAGCCTCCGCTTTTCAATGCAGATGTTCCTTTCTGGCCTGAAAACTGCTCCAAATTATATTGTACAAAAGATAAATTACAACCATGATGGCCCGTTCAATTCCTAAAGACAATGGCGTAATGAAAGCCCACAATGTTAACGGTTCAAAATTGGAAACAAATGTGAAATGCCAAATGCTACGAAGTGTTCATGAAAAACAGCATTTGTTCCTATTTGCTGGGCAGTAGTAATAAACATCAAAGAGCCAAGCCTTTTTCTGCAAGCCCTTCCTTCTCCGTCCGATCACTTCAAGTCTCATAACTGCTATTTTTATGTGTCTTTTAACTTTAGTTTTATTGTTTGATGTCATATGTACCAAATATCGCTATCTGTACAACCTACAGGGCCGGTTCTTTTCTTTGTGTTATACTGCTGGTAGCGTCAAAGGGCCCATTAATGACACCTACTTAATATCACTGGACAAAAGTGTGAGAGAGAGAGAAAGAAGAAAAGGAGGAGGAAGAGATTCCAACAGAAAGACAGATACAAGCCAGCATGCAAAGCAGTGTAGGGGATTCAGGCTGCAGCCTCTAATCTCGCATGCACAATTTTGCATTCATTATTTCCACATGCTTAAAGGGAATGGCACCTGTGAAATTAAAGGCTAGTGTGAGGCCCCTTTGAAAATCCGGCCATCTGAATATGATCTACTGCAAACATGGAGTGGTTTTTTTTTCCTTTTGTAATGGTGATATACAGCAAATGTATGAATTCCAAACTTGGTGAAAGCATTTTTCAAACACGTTATCTATTATTCCACACTAGGACATTTCCCATGTTAAATTATTAGGTTTGTATACCATAAATTCAATCACAGCTTCTCCTCCCAGTAAGACAATCTCAACGCTCAATCCTGAATCACAATCAACTATGGTTCCTGTTGGGTTGCATTGAACTGAAATTGTTAAACCCATGTATTACCTGTCACATTTGTATAATGTGTTACCAGTCGTATTGGTTCATCGTGGGCAAAAAAGAAAGGTGGGTGGGTGAGTGAGTAGAACCATTTTATTTACAGATAGATAGATAGATAGATAGATAGATAGATAGATAGATAGATAGATAGATAGATAGATAGATAGATAGATAGATAGATAGATAGATAGACCTTGCCAAACCATGGAGCTTTGAAGTTTGCACAAGGCACTGTTTAATGAACCAACTTCAAGCCATCCATTGGGAAAATAATTAGGGTTGCCAACCTCCAGGTACTAGCTGGAGATCTCCTGCTATTACAACTAATCTCCAACCAATAGAAGTCACTTCCCCTGGAGAAGATAGCCACTTTGACAATTGGACTCTATGGCACTGAAGTCCCTCCTCTCCCCAAACCCCGTCCTCCTCAGGCTCCACCCAAAAAACCTCCTGCCGGTCGCAAAGAGGAACCTGGCAACCCTAAAAATAAAATCGATGAAGTTTTGCTTTACAATTCTAAGCATTCTTACAATATTGAGGTTGTATCACTAATTGCTAGCAAGAAATTATTAAACATCCGAATTAAGCTTCCCATTGGCCCACCAATTAACTGGGCTGCCCACTGCCCCTCAGCTAGTTGGATGGCGGAACCAGGCCCGCTGAAGAAGGGGAAGTGATCCATGCTGACGTCACTTCTGTGTTTACACTGGAAGCGCCAGCACTGCGATGGGGATGCTCTAGCATTCTCCCCCCAAAACTCTATGGTTTCCATAGAGTTTTTGGAGGACAATGGTAGAGCATCCCACATAATACTGATGCTTCCAGGGTAAACCCAGAAATGACATCATCATGCCGCATGCACAGATTGCAACCCCCAGCCCTGCCTCCACAAAGCTCCCACTGGTGGCGAAGAGGGACCTGGCAACCCTAGGAAGAAGAAACATCTTCCTTGCCATAATGCTGCATCAAGCAATTGAATACAATTTAAATTCCAAACAAGGTTTGTTCTAAATCTTAAACTGGCAGAACTAATGTCTCATCAGTCAGTAAGGCAGCCTAGGAACTTCCTCCCATCTGAACTCCACTCTTCTACTTCTTGTTTCCTGTCCTACAATACTACGTCTCCCAGCAGGCTCTGTTGTTTATAGCCACTGCTGTATCAAAGATTACCACTTACAGTATCTACAGAACAGCACAGTGTCTATGTCTAAGCATAACTCAAGTATAAAAAAAACACTTTTTCAACATATTTGATTGTACACCTAAGTCAGAAACTTCCCTGGTCAGAAAATGAGTCATCCATGCTACAGATTTAAACCGGTTTAATAGTTGTTGCCCCTCTTCCCCAAGGACTCTGGAAATTATAGTAGGGGAGGATCAAATGATATCCAACAGAGAATTCGCAACACAACAAATTTCAACTCTCAGGATCTGTTGGGTGAAGCTGACCTGAATTTGTAGCTAGGGTTGCCAATCTCCAGGTAAGTCCTGGAGATATCCCAGAATTACAATTGATCTCCAGACTAGAGAGATCAGCTTCCATGTAGAAAATGGCTGCTTTGAAGGTCAGATTCTGTGGTATTATACCATGCTGAAGTCCCTCACTCCTCAAATCCTTCCCTCCCCAGGCTCCACCCCCAAATCTCCAGGAATTTTCCAACCCAGAGTTGGCAACCCTATAGGACAGGGCTTTAATTACAAGAGTCTGAGATAATTGTTCCCCATACAACCCTGGAGCATGGAGAGGCCCAGTCTATATCAAACATACCATCTCATAAGGCATGAAATGAAATGTTGCATTTTATTTCTGTAATGTCATAAAGAGACTGATATGAAAGCATGGGCTTACATAAAGAGTCATAGCCTCCTGTCTCTCAGGAACCCTGGTAAGTTAGTCTACCCATTTCTCTAGCCCTCATTGTTGGGGCTCTGTTAATATCATCCCCTTGGTGCAAATTAAATGAACTGGATACAAGGTGGAACTATGATTCCATTGAGTTACTTATCTTTTATTTTGAGTGAGAAGTTCAACCAACCATACTAATCTATGACCATTCTAAAGTCATAACTATACTAAAGAGACAGTACAGTTAAATTTCTGTTTTTAAAAGACCCTGATGGGCAAACTAAAGCATGCTGTGAGCACATTTATGTGCACCATATGCAAAGAAGGTTCTTTATAAGACAGCCAGCAGATGCTACTTCATCATTTTGTTATCTCTTGCCCTTCTTCAGTTACTTAGACAACAATAGACTAAAAACCAGGAGGTGTTTTCTTAAATGAGACCAGCTCTGGCTGTGAATGAAATCAGATGAAGATGAGCTTGGTGCGATTAAATCTTATACTAATCTCATTTTACCAGCTAATTCCCTGCACAGAGAGCTTTTACAAGGAAATTATTTATAGTGATTCCTCAGAAAAGAAAGCCTTCTATTGCTGACTGTCAAAATTACAGTATTATAAATCTGATTGTACAGATTTTGCTCCATTAAATGTTAAGATAATTACATTATTTGCACTGTGAACCTAACAATCTTGACTAGGATGTTTTCACTGGTCTCAATTAAACTTCCTTCAAAGGAAGTGGGCTGGGGTGGCAACCTTAATCTATAAAACAAGGAGTCAATTTATAATGCAGTCCTAAACAGAGTCAGAATTGACTTCCATGCATTTAGCAGGGTGTCACTATTCTTAGGATTGCACAGATAAATTACTAAAGTGTTTTGTCAAAGCTTCTGTCAGATGTAGTTTACTGCAAACATACTTTCTTCCTATTGCAACCGGGATCCATAGTGGCCCAACTTGTTCCATGCTTTAGCACTCCTCAAAGTTGGCAAGAAAAAAAGCCTGGGGGTGGGTTTAAGAACAATCAGACTCAAGAGAGAAAGAAGGTCAGAGAAAGAGGAAGAAAGGAATGTGAAAGGTGAAAATGGAAAGAGTAAAAAAGAATGGCTTATGGACAAGCATAGGAGGACATAAGAACACAAGAATAGCCCTGCTGGATTAGACCAAAGGGTCACTTTAAATGTGGCTCTTGTGCTATGTGCCCGTATTGCCTGCCAATAAAGGAAGTCAGTTCCTCTAGCACAAACTTCACTTTCAAACTTAATCAATTTACTAATTGTAGCTCCTCCCACATGGTGTACGGAATTTTTTGTCCATGTTTTTTATTATACATCGGTTCAACGACGAGACAATTAAAAATTCGCATTGGTGAGCATCGGGCAAGGATACGTTCCCTGACACGGGAGGCTCCGTTAACCAACCACTATCTAGAGAAAGGCCACTCAGACAAAGATCTTTTATTTTTTGCCCTATGGCAACATAAACCTCGCCCTTATTGTCAAGAAGATGCGGCTAAATTATTACATAGACACGAAATGAAATTTATTCATTTATTTAAAACGATGTCTCCATCAGGTCTCAATAATGATTTTGATCTGAGCTGTTTCCTTTAAATTCACTTATTAACATCCCCAGGTGTAGGCTATTGGAGTTCAGGGATTTAGTCTGTACGGGTTCTGCACTCGTCACCAGCCTAGGCAGAGCCTGAGGAACCATGAGGCACGGCTGGTCTACTATTGGTAAGATGAATGGCATTCGTTGTTTTGAATGAGTAGTTCTTGTCTGTATATTATACGTTATGGCTTGTGATGCATATATATATACATATGTATTTTTTTCAGAGGTCTTTGTACCCATTTAAACATACATTATCCATAAGGGAAATGTTCATCAAGACAGAAGCAATCTACTGAATGTTCGTCAAGGCAGTATTAATCAACTGAAGAAGCAATTCATATTGCAAAACGATCACTCATCCGGAGGTGCCGTTTTGAGTTGGATCTATTTGGTTTGAGTTTGGACCTATTGTTGAATTTTGGACCGATTTTATTTTTGAAAGGAAGTACCATTGAAAGTCTGGGACTTGAACAGCTATCAGGTTGTAATATTTCTGGATTTCTTATTCCCACTTGTGGACTTTTCTGTTGTTACCTTATACTATCGGACTGATTGGTATTGTATATGAATTGTTTTTGTTTAGGATACAACCTGCAAATGGTAAAATAATAAGTAGAAATTCTTGCTATATGTGTTACTAGGCAATATACTTTGGCTATGATCTATTGAGCTGGTGCTGTTGTTTTCTTAACCTAGTTGTCTCAGCACACGTTTTTTTTCCATTAGTACCTGGAGGTTGGCAACCCTAGTCACAGCTCTCTCAGCCCCACCTACCTCACAGGGTGACTGTTGTGGGGAGGGGAAGAGAAGGTGATTGTAAGCCAGTTTGATTCTTCCTAAAGTGATCGAGAAAGTCGGCATATAAAAACCAACTCTTCTTCTTCTTGGTGGTGGTGCATAAAGGCCAAGGCTTTCCTCTGCCTCCTAGCACTCATATTTACAGGTTTTCTGCCTCCAATTATGGAGGTTCCCCTTGGTCACCATGGCTAGTAGCCACTGATGGACCTATTCTCCATAAATCTGTCTAAATCCCTATTAAAGCCATCAGTGCTCATGTCCATCAGTAGGACCATTGGCAGTGAATTCCAGAGAAGACAAAGCTTGAAAAGAGATAAGGGATGAGTGTGAAGCAGGGCACCAAGGGGGCACCATGGAGTCTGCATATGGCCCATTAAAGATCACTGCTGTCCATAGAGTCAACAAGGTCAGGATAGGGTGGTTAGACCAAGACATCTTGCTTGGTGTCCTTTAGATAGTCATTTTTCTTCTGCCACATTTCCCCATCTATGCTGAAAGTGCTGCATGAATAATATATGTGTGTTTTTTCCCAACAGTGGTCAATGTAAGCTTACTAAGATGCTCTGCTCTATCATCTGTGTCAGTGGGATAATATTTAAAATGTAATCAAAACTCTTTTCAAGGCAAATGTCAAAAGGATAGAAGACATATGCTTGGATCCTCCACCCAAAAATGTGGAACTAGTTTTGAAATATTCTGGGGGCTTTGAGCTGGGGGGGGGGTTGGCAGCCATCTCCCATTTCATATAGCAAAGTGCCCTTTGAACCTAAGGAGAATATCAAAAGCAGCTTGTGATATAACTTACTGGGCTACCCAACAGAGGGGGGAAATCCTAATGGGCATGCCCAAGCCCTTCAGGTGTGCCTAAAGTAGCTCTTTGGAGTTTGGCCATAGGGTGCAATCAAGTAAAGATAACAATAGAATGAAAAGTACAGCACAACCATGAGCGTACTTCACAAGGAAGTTCATTTGAGTTCAATAGCACTTAACCCCTAATAAGTATATTTAGGATCGCAGCCTTACAGTGCAGTCCTAAACAGAGTCACACTCTTCTAAGCCCATCAACTTTGCTTAGGATTGCACTGTTAGTGTGCTGATGATTTTATTTTATTTTTACTTTCAGGGAACTCATCCCTGAGTTTGGAAAATCATCCAAAAATATGAGTAACAATCTGAATGACAAGCACCATTGTATACTCTAGCCAGTTATGGATATGACTGTCTTCCTCCTTCTAACTGATTTCACAGTTTATGGAGAGTGTATATTACAAATTGCCCTGACCTGGATGGCCCAGGTTAGCCTGATCTCATCAGATCTCAGAAGCTAAGCAGGGTCAGCCCTGGTTAGTATTTGGATGGGAGACCACCAAGGAAGTTCAGGGTTGCTGTGCAGAGGAAGGCACTGGCAAACCACCTCTGTTAGTCTCTTGCCATGAAAACCCCAAAGAAGGGGTCGCCATAAGTCGGCTGCGACTTGATGGCACTTTACACACAAATATTACAAATTAAATTTCTGTTAGTCCAGTTTGCTATTCTGTATTGGGATGATGGATCCTTTCTTGATGATGTCTTTTTGAAGCACTGGGCTAATCTGATATTTTGAGACAACACTGGGATTTATAATTATACATGCAGGACCATCTATAGAACAACTGATCAATACTGGCCATCTGCAGCTTCCACTTTGACATGGAAGCTTGCTGGTGATCTTCGGCCAGTCGCACACTTTCAGCCTAAACTATCTCACAGAGATGTTGTGAGGATAACATGGAGGAGAATGATGTAAGCTGCTTTGGGTCCCCCCATTGGGGAGAAAGGTAGGGTATAAATGAAGCAAGTAAATAAATGAGGTAGACTGTGCTGGCCCTGAGCTCAATGAGATTCCATGCTTGCCACTGCACATAGCAAGGAGCACAAGACTGGTGGATGCCATGGACAAGTAGGGTTGCCAGGTCCCTCTTCACCACCAGTGGGAGGTTTTTGGGGTGGAGCCTGATGAGGGCAGGGTTTGGGGAGGGGAGGGACTTCAATGCTGTAGAGTCCAATTGCCAAAGCAGCCATTTTAAGAACATAACATAAGAAAAGCCCTGCTGGATCAGACCAAGGCCCCTTAAGTCCAGCAGTCTGTTCACAAAGTGGCCAACCAGATGCCTCTAGGAAGCCCACAAGCAAGATGACTGCAGCAGTATCCTGTCTGTGTTCCACAGCACCTAATATATTAGGCATGCTCCTCTGATCCTGGAAAGAATAGGTATGCATCATGACTAGTATCCATTTTAACTAGTAGCCATGAATAGCCCTTTCCTCCATGAACATGCCCACTCCCCTCTTAAAGCCTTCCAAGTTGGCAGCCATCACCACATCCTGGGGCAGAGAGTTCCACAGTTTAACTATGTGTTGTGTGAAGAAATACTTCCTTTTATCAGTTTTGAATCTCTCACCCTCCAGCTTCAGCAGATGACCCCGCATTCTAGTATTATGAGAGAGGGAGAAAAGCTTCTCCTGGTAAACTGATTTATATCGGCTGGAGATCTGTTGTAATAGCAGAAGATCTCCAGCTACTCCCTGGAGGTTGGCAACCCTAAGGACAAGTATGCTCAGCTTATCTATGAATCTAGGAGTAAATTTTACCTATGCCACACTCAATCTCCCTGAGCTGGATGGCCAGGCTAGCCCAATCTTGTCAGATCTCGGAAGATAAGCAGGGTCGGCCCTGGTAAGTATCTGCATGGGAGACCATGAAAGAATACCAGGGTCGCTATGCAGAGGCAGCCAATGGCAAATCACTTCTGTTCGTCTCTTGCCTTGAAAACCCTATGGGGTCATCATAAGTCAGCTTCAACTTGACGACACTTTCTACCTCTACCTACCCTCATCCATCACACAATATCCCCCCCCCCGCCAAAAGGTATGGGAGACAAGCAGAAAAGCCGCACATTGCTCATAATTCCTAATTATTTCTGTGTGTGACAGCCTGCCTGTACTCATGGTCTTTAGGCCTAACATTGTGCCTCCATCATGTTTCGGTTAGCATTGGGTTCCATCAACCTCCAACACAGCCATCTATACCAAATTATTAATTTAAGGTTATAAGAATAGGACGATTACTATAGTATAGCAATGGTTCATTTACAAATGGGAAAGTTTTAAACAGCAAACTTTGCTTTAAGGACTGATTCACAACGGCGTTATCCCGATTACTTCAGTGGCCTGATCTTACTTGAAGAATTTGGCAAGATATTTTATTGCAAATCATTTCTGAGTCGTGAAAAAAATTATTTTATTATGTCAAGGGTGTTACATTCCAAGATGAGGTGAAAAGCAGGAGCCCATTGACAGTGGTATTCTGCTGAAGATCAACATCTTCTAAGTGGACAATGTGGCTGGAAACTGAACATACCTTGCAAGACTTTTAGTTTAGTAAATTTTAAAGAACTGGAAAAGTAAGCATGGTTTTCATATAGAAACACAGCCCTATGTGATACATCATAGCTGGTAGCTTCAATTGGGAAGTAATAAGATTCTGCAAGTTGTAAAACGAATAATCAGAGGAGTGTTATATGCTCATTTGCCAGAAGTTAGGATGTGCATCTATCTTCATCTAAGGTGCCCAAAAGTAGGGCCCACTCAGGTACACACCTGAAGCAAATGGCAAAAGCAGTTAATGTGGGTTAAAGAGAGTAGGTTTATAAGATTCATCATCATAATCACTCCAAATATTCATTAATCTAAGATTTAGTTTTATATGTGCACAATAATCTTTTAGTTGCCTCTCCCATTATTTTAATTTATCATTTTATTCTTATTTCTATCTTGATTTGTGAAATTCCAATAAAATAAAAGTTTTTCAAATCGTATCTGTTTTTTCAACTTACCGGTAATTGTTTTTCTGAATGCAGGGCACCATGGTAGCTAATAAACGTATAGCCAAGTGACTTGAAACAACAAAATGGACCATTCTGAGTTAAGTGATATTTCTAAAACATGGAACTAACACAATAAAATGAATATGCAGTCTGTAAAATTCTTTATGCAAGATGGAGTGAATTTTTGTATCATTATGCTATCTTTCTGGGCTTGTTGATCTTTTTAAGAGTTGCCGCTGGTCCCAATTCTTTGTAATAATAGAGGGTACCCAAAAGACCAAAATGTTGTCAGACTTTTAAAAAACAAAATAAAAATTTCTCTTATCTGTTATTCATTACAAATAGAAAGACACCTTAGTGAAAATGATGCTCGTTTTAGGTGCCATTGTACATTTTATTGAACAATCCTTTGTCAAACATTTCCTGTTAGTTCTACATTGTTATATGCCATTTTGAAATCAAGCCTGCTTAGATTAAAGCAAACATACCTGTGAGGCATATGTACCACGATCAACCTCCATCTGGAATTCACTGCCAGTGGACATAGGGATGGCCACAAGCACGGGCTTTAAAAGTGGGTTAGACAGATCGACGGAGGCAAGGTCAATCAACTGTTACATTCCATGATGACTAAAGGGATCCTCCATATACAGAGGCCACAAACCTCTGAACACCAGTTCTAGGAGGCAGCCTCAGGGGAAGGCCTTAGCCTCTATGTTTGTTTGGCCCACCAGGCCAACTGGTCAGCTGCTATGTGAAATAGGATGCTGGACTAGGTGGACCACTGGTCTGATCCAGCAGGCCCAGCTCGTGTTCTTATGATTGCTCATGAGCCAACCAGCTCATCTCACCTTCGCTGTTCTCTGCCCAACTTGAGCATCATGCTGGGCAGCTTTGTAGCTGCCCAGTAGCTAAGGTGGATGAATTTCATTTCCTTCTGCCTTGCAGACTTTTTTGCACTCGCACAGTAGTGGAAATCAATTTCCTCCTAGGGTCATAATTGGGTCAGGTAATTAGAGCACAGAGCACTCTATTTTCCTCATCTTTGCGCCTATGCGATAGGAAACCCTATTTAAATTTAAGTTGGTAAAGTTTTGGATATATCGCCTGCCTACTGTTGGTGGCATCTGCCTTGATCACAAGAGTTATCACTTCAGGTCATGGGCAGGACCATGAACCTTTGTCAGGATGAAAGGGTTGTTGAGTCGGATGCTCAGGAAGACAATACACCCGTGCTTTAGGGACTGCTATCTGAGGAACAGAAAAGCTTCTGCTTAGAAAAACCACAAGCAGTGAATAGAAATTTAACAGATCTTTTTTATGGGAAAAGGTTTTACTTTTCTATGAAAATGTACCTGTCAGGCACTTTTTGATCAAATGCAGTTTGTTGATACTAGATGCTATATACACAACTGTTAGACACTTTGAAAAATATTTTAAAATAATTTTCATTCTTTCGGGTCCTTGTGATGTGCCCTATACAGTTCTTTGCCATGTTCCAAATGCGCTTCTTTCAAATAGTAATGCTTGATTTAGCTATGCAATGTTATTTACATTGTTTTATATACAGTAGATTTCTTTATATTGCACACATAAGAATGTAATATTGGCAGTTCACTTTTCTTACCCTGAGAAATACAGTCTAACTTTGTAAAATGTGTTGTACAAAAATAAATATGTTAACATTTTCTGTAAGTGTGTGTTTCTGTTTTGGG
Source organism: Euleptes europaea (assembly GCF_029931775.1). Lineage (NCBI taxonomy): Eukaryota > Metazoa > Chordata > Lepidosauria > Squamata > Sphaerodactylidae > Euleptes > Euleptes europaea. The sequence continues at coordinate 26,728,379 of NC_079316.1, read as the reverse complement.
TGAACCAGACAGTTAGAAATGCATCTCCAGAGACAGGCAGTGTAGATCCAGGTCTGCTGGCTTAGGGTTTCTCAGAAATATATACAAAATGTGTTTGGACCATTTATAATAAATAAAGTAATAAGTGGAGGGATCTCAGGAGCTAATCAGGGTCTGTAGTTGGATGGGAGACCACCAAGGAAGACTCTGCAGAGGAGGCAATGGCAAACCACCTTTGCTTCTTGTTTGCCTTGAAATCTCCTTGCTGAGGTCACTTACACACATAAAGTCATAACTATTACAATGATAAACATTTTGAACTGGATCCTATGTGTCTTTCACTAAGTGTTCGCCAACAGAGGATGATTTCCTTCAACAAATCAAGACTTTTCTCCATCTGAAAAAGCAATTCTCCATTGGAGGATATCTTTCTCCCTTGAACAAAGACTTAGCAGAAGACAGTCATATAATCCAATTTAGTCCAATCCATTGACTTAGCAAATGAACCAATTAAGTCACCTGGTCATATATTTTGAAACTTTTCAGAAACTAAAACAACTTGCCATCAAATCTGAAATTATAAACAACAATAGTAGACTTGATTCACATCGCATCAAAGCTTGACTGACATCTACTACCTTGGGTCCCCCCCCCAAAAAAATATAATTTCCTCTCCTCAGATCCTGTCATTCAGTTCATAGTACCAATTCAAGAAAAGTCACTGACATTCTAACAAACATTCTTGGATTCCCACATTTGAACAATAAATATTCCATAAATATTCAGTCCCTTCAATAACCTTCTTATATGAGAACTTTTAAAAAATCCGTCTTGTAGTGATTACTGGCTTTTATACTACATGGAACTCAGAAGGCATGTTCATGTGGTGAGAGAACAGAAACTCTGACCTCAAAGAAACTTCACATCATATCACTTTTCTATAACTCTCACATAGCTGTTCTTCCCTGGGATTACATTTATTGTTTGGAGTGGCAGCCCCAGCAGAAGACCTTTCATTTCTGGTTGGCAGCTTATTTCCCTCTTAATAGCTATCTACTCTAAAGGAAACAAGCCATTATATTTATAGTTCTTAATGGTACCTTGTTTCTGACTGCATATGAAAGCCTGTTTAGTAATATTAAGTCTTTGTTCTATCCTTGTACAACACCTAGCAAATCTCACAGCTGTAGACTTTCACAATCCATCAGGATGTTCTGTGCCGTGACCAGGCCATTGAATCAACCCTGCTCTTCTGCTGCTCTTCATTTCAATAGAAGTTGTGTTGGAAATTTTTCCAGCAGATGGTGCCCAGAGAGTGCCATTTAACCCTTTTGTGGCTGTCAGCACCAACTTCATTAGACTGGAAACACCTTTCTTCTAGAGCTCACCAAATCCCAAAGGTAAGCCAATTTCACACACAATTTTAATTTAGGCTCAGTTTTGGTGGAGAGAGTTATGTCTTGAGATCTTTCTGTCATGATTTAGTGTTTTGAATCTAATCTGCTATGGTGTGGCTGCTACATGCGGCATACGCCGTAGGAGGTTGTGGCACAGGTGAACATAGAGTAGGGCATAGAGTAAGGTTGCCAGCTCTGGGTTGGGAAATACTGGGAGATTTTGGGGGTGGAGCCTGGGGAGGGCAGGGTTTGGGGAGGGGAAGGGAGCGACCTCAGCAGTGCGTAATGCCATAGAGACCATACTCCAAAGCAGCCATTTTCTCCAGGTGAACTGATCCCTGTTGCCTGGAGATCAGTTGTAATAGTGGGAGATCTCCAGGTGCCACTTGGAGATTGGTAACCTTAGTGAACAGGAACAGGAGTACCTTGTGCCATAAATACCCTTCCCACCCTGCACTGTTGTTTCCTCCATAGGCCAGTGGTCTAAAGATATAGGGAGGCTCCGAGATAGAGGTGGCTCCTACATAGTGCTCATTACAGTTTATAATGGGTAGCATTTATGGAGTACATAGATCCTGAAAAGGTTGGCTACCAGGTTATAATGGAACTATTTAATCTCCATATTGGGCACCTCATCTATATTCACCCAACCGCCCCCACGCCCTACAAAACTTAGGGTTCCCAGCTCTGAGTTGGGAAATACCTGGAGATTTTTGGGGTGGAGCCTGAGGATGGTGGCGTTTGGAGAGGGGAGGGACTTCAATGCCATAGAGTCTAATTCCCAAAGCGGCCATTTTCTCCAGGTGAACAGATCTCTATTGGCTGGGGATCAATTGTAATAGCGGGACATCTCCAGCCACTACCTGGAGGTTGGAAGAAAATAAGGCACCACTGCACTAATATCAAAGGATTAGAAAAGCAGAACAGGAGCGAGATATATTAACAAAGTGCAAAACGTTTATCTATAAGCTACAAGTATTAACACACAAATGTGAACAACAAGTGAACACACAACAAGACAACTCAATCGCAACAAACAAGGTGAAAATATATATACAGTGATATCACAATCACGAAGAGTATCAAGGAAAGTCTCAAAAAAGGTCTCAATAGTAAAATGCATATATCATATGGAGTAAGTTGCTTACTCCATGTGATATATGCAATTTACTATTGAGACCTTTTTTGAGACTTTCCTTGATACTCTTCGTGATTGTGATATCACTGTATATATATTTTCACCTTGTTTGTTGTGATTGAGTTGTCTTGTGTGTTCACTTGTTGTTCACATTTGTGTGTTAATACTTGTAGCTTATAAACTTTTTGCACTTTGTTAATATATCTCGCTCCTCTACTACCACCTGGAGGTTGGCAGCCCTAACAAAACTGTAACTTTGTAGTTACTCCTTCCTCCAGGCCAACTCACCTACACGAAGAAGGGGGATTGTGCTCTTATTTATTTGAAACATTTCTAGCCAACCCTCCCAAAAGCCAAAAGCCTCTTACAGGTATAATCTCAGTAAAAACAGCCATTAAATAAATGAGGATCAGTCAAAGATGCTCATAAGCTCATGGCTGCCATTTGACCTCTCCTCTGCAAACATGTGGCCCTCGCTGCCCTAGCATCAAAGGGCATGGTCTACTTTCTCTTTACATTTCTGTCATGAAAGATCACCATGAAACATCTTAATGCAAATGGTAATTATCCTTCTGAAAACAAAAGAACTGGGGGGACAGTCTAACAAAAAAGTGAAGTGAGCCCTGACTTATGAAAGGTTATCCCCTCGAAAATGTTGTTGGTCTTTAAGGTGCAACTGAACTCAAATTCTGACCTACTTGCAGTGCACTTGTTTCTTTTTTAAAAGCCTGCATTGAAAAAAAAATTACCTTTGTGTTTAAAAGCCCGGGCTGTGATCAGTGCGTAGCAAAGGATGCTAATTTGATTGCTCCAATTCCCTTTAATGCAAAGAGTGAATTGTTTTTAGGCTGCTGATGATTAATGTGGGTATTGATTTGTTGATCAATAAGGCCACAGTGTCTAATTATTGATAATCCCTCTCTAAATGAAAGATCGAGTGTAAGGACTGCTGGTTACAGAACTCAAGATATAAAGTGATTCAGTGTGAAGCTCGGTAATTGAAAGTCAAACTAATCCCATAAATTAAATTACAGCAATCCATAACATTTACCTGATAAATCCTTTTGAAAGCTTTATTTAACTTTCAGTGTTCTCTCAGCAAACACTGTGTATACTTTCAAAGGTGTCACATTTTATGAAGAAAAATCTTTTTGAAAAGATATATGGTTTAGGCTTCATGTAAGTAGCCTCAGTACATTTGAGTAATGGTAGAGAAATCAATTGGGATATTTAGTCTTGGAAGAGAATCTCCTTATTCTCCTGTAATAAAATACTGTAAATAGAGGGATATAATTAAACCATCCAGGTTTATTTTAGTTGCATTTTGATCCTGCTATGTCATTATCCATATTATGGAGTAAATCAATCATTTACACTCACATTCTTTTCTGTTCTCATCTTCAGGGTTTACCTGTACTCAGTGGTTTGGGCTGAGCTATTAGAGAAAGCAAAATGGTGGCTGTCTTGATTCCCACAGCAACCATGATCATAAACCAGATAAGCCAATGGCATTTGGATTAGGTACCTTAGTAGGGCTGTTGATTCCCGAACCCAAAAACAGCTGAATTTCCCCCAATTCGGCGGTTTTCAGTTCAGATGGAACCAAATTCAAAAAAAGGCGGGAAAACGACGAGCAGAATTCAACGAGTTCGGGGCGTACTGAATAAATTCGGCATATTCGGGGGCTCAGAATCAGCAGCATAACCGTCAGTTAGTAAGCAGCATTCTCCCGCGGCCAATGGTGGCCAAGCTGGGTCTTCTCCTGGCCAATCAGAGCAGGGATTCTCACTTTTGAAATGGCCAGGAGAAGAGTCTAAAAACTCCCATCCCTCCCCTCTCGTCCCGACTGTATTCATTGCCTTCCAGTTTGGTGATGGTGCTGCTGAGAGATCCGATTCCTGACTGGGCCGAGCTGCTGGTGCTTACCCGAATAGGATTGGATTTACTTCTCGTCCGTGCTCCTGCTGGAAGACATCCACACAGTTTGATTTTGGGGGTTTTTCTTTATACCTTTTCTCCTGTGTGTGTGTGGGGTGGAAGCAGAGTCTGTGTGTGGGGAGAGCAGTTTCTGTGGGTGGGGGGGAGCCAAAGGGGCTTTCGCCTGTTCTGCTGAGGGGGGTGTGCCCGCTTGCCTCTGCGGGAGTGTGTGTTCTGCTTTTAAAGTTTTAAAGTTTAAAGTTGAGTCTGTGCGGCAGCTAGCGAGTCTCTCTCCGCTCGGCACCTGCGCCTCCTCCTCCTTGGTTTTTTTCCTGTTTGGGGTTGAGTCGAGCCGTACTGGTTTGAGGGGAGGCTTTCGCCCATTCTGCCTGGGGGGGGTGCCCGCTCGCCTCTGCGGGAGTGTGTGCTGTGCTCTGCCTTTGTTTTTTGCCCCTAGCCTAGGGTTGAGTGCGACGGTGCTGCTTGCGTGAGTCTCTCCTGGCGCCACTCGGCACCTGCACCTCCTCCTCCTCGGTTTTTTTCCAATTTGGGGCCAAGCCATACTGGTTTGAGAGGGGGGGACTATGGCTTTATTCCAACGAGGGAATGGAATAAAGATGCACATTAAGGATGGGGGGACCCCTTCCGGGCCCCATAATTTCAGACCCCATGACCCAATCTTCACAAAACCTGGGGGTTCTTGCAAGAAGGGTCCCCTCAAGCTCTGCTGAAATTTTGGGACCTCTACCTCCAAAAATACCTTGCCACGGAGCCACGGAAAGCCGCGAATGTGTTTGTAATAGCTTTATTGCAATGGGCAGATGGGGGGCCACTTCCAGGCCCCATAACTCGGGACACCCTGCCCCAATCATCACAAAACTTGGGAGTTCTTGCAAGAAGGGTCCCCTCAAGCTACGCTGAAAGTTTGGGACCTCTACCTCCAAACATGCCCCCCCCGGAGCCGCGGAAAGGGGCAAATGTGTTTTTAATGGCTTTAAACGGCCGAATTATTTCCCGAACTCCGAATCTCGTGCTGAATTCCACAGATCTGAATTGGGGGAGTTCGGACTTCAGCATTTCCCGCATCAAAACGGGCTGAATTTTGCCAAATCCGAATTTTACTGAATTTTTTTTAACAGCCCTATACCTTAGTACCACTGACCCGTATCCACATTCCAAGGACTTAAGGGTACAATTTTTTGTAAGAAAGACTGGTATTCCCCATCACCACCACCACCACTACAGACTTCCAGCTGTTCTTGAGGGTTGAAATTCTGTGTTGGCTCAGTGAGCTGCGGCAGCCGGAGGAATAGGTAGAAACCTGTCACCCCCTCTTAAAAAAGAAGTGCCCTGAATTTTTCAGAACTGTGAAGTCAAATACACGTCTCTGAATTCAGTTAACTTCTATCACATACAGTGAGGTTCAGGGGCCAGTCTTAGATGTTTGATTTCTGTGCCTAGATATGCCCTCCCAATGCTTCCATTATCTCAGTGATTCCCAAACATTTTGGGCCACCGCCCCCTTGGTTCCACAAACCCAACCCCAATGCCCCCTACCCTATCCAACAACACAGTTGAAGGGGCCCACCTCTAGCACCCTCCTGTTCCCCCCTAGCCTCTTAGTGCCCCCCTAAGTAATCCCATCGCCCCCCAGGGGGTGGTACTGCCCACTTTGGGAACCACAGCATTATCTTTTTCTGTGCATTAACTGAATTGCCTCTGTTCCATTGGCTCTCTTTTCCTTTTCCTTTGAGAACTGTGGCACCTACGCTCGAAGCAGCCACCCACATTATCTGCTGCTCCTCCGGCGCTGAAGAAAAAATGTTCCATTCACCCATTGGAGAAGCTAACACCCGTGATGTTTGGTCAATGGACTTCAAGATATCATTGCATAAACAAGCTTCCCTGACAAGGTCTCTGAGGTGTAAATCCTTCCTTATTTACTTAGGAAATAATCCCACATACAAATAACTGAAAATGAGAGCTCACAGTACCCTACAGTAAATGCCTCTGCTGGTGACTCTGCAGTGCCTGCATGTGCAAAAGGTCTCAGCTTAAAACCTGCAATCACCAGTTTAAAATAATTGAGTTGCAGGGCTGCGAAGATCTCTTCCTGATATACAGATGGGTGCCGCAAGGCAACAGAGTTAGTCCTGGGCTAGATGGATCAATGGTCTGACTCAGTATAAGGCAACTTCATATGTTCATAAAGCGTCAAACATCCTCCCCTGTCAGCAAATTTTCCCCTCAGGTTGACATTGTGAAGTGTCAGGAGATTCCTCCTTTGTTGATTTATCTGTCCTCAGCTGTCCAATTACAACAATTATTACAATGCCACAGTCTTCTTGTCTCATATGGGAGTTGCCCGTTCAGTAATGAACAGGATGTCTCTGTTGGCTAGGAATTATCTGAACGGACAGGCTGAATAGCAACAGTAACATGGCCATTTCATTCCTTATGCTTCCTGGCTAGGGCCTGAGAATTATTTGGTACTGAGCATGAGGTAAAAACGTTTAAAATAAATGTCACAAACCATCTAAAAAGTCCATCTATAGACCCAAACTGAGCAATTATTAGATCTTTGTGGAACATTCTAGTAATAGTGTCTGTAACTATAACAGATCAATACCTAGACACAAAATTAATAAAGCAAACTCTTCTATTGGGCTAATTTCTTTTTGGTGCATATACAGGTAAACATTTGGCTTCTGCAGCTATATGAACTGGAGATGACAGTAAAGGATCTAAGAAGTTACTGGAAATCAATAGTTAAAATAGCCATTCTCAGTTTACCTTAGGCACCAGTGCCTAAGATTATGACCTATTTCTGGCAGGAAAAATTTCAAACCGCAAGTGCTGGAGAAAGTGTCTTTTGTTACATTTTTGTCTACATTGCAGCTGCTAACAGCACAGAAGCCCTGCCTGAAAAATAAAGATAGGAAAGTCATGTCTACAGGTACCATGTGAGGTATTTTAGCTACCTTACTTCCATTTCCTTGCACTAGGGCCCTCTTGTAGCCATAGGGTTGCCAACCTCCAGGTACTAGCTGGAGATCTCCTGCTATTACAACTGATCTCCAAATAGGGTTGCCAACTGTCAGGTAGTAGCAGGAGATCTCCTGCTAATTCAACCGGATCTCCAGCCAATAGAGATCAGATCACCTGGAGAAAAATGAAGAAAAATGGCTGCTTTGGCAATTGAACTCTATGGCATTGAAGTCCCTCCCCTCCACAAACCCCACCCTCCTCAGGCTCTGCCCCCAAAATCTCCCGCTGTTTGTGAAAAGGGACCTGGCAACCCTATCTCCAAACGATAGAGATCAGTTCACCTGGAGAAAATGGCCGCTTTGGCCATTGGACTCTATGGCATTGAAGTCCCTCTCCTCCCCAGACCCTGCCCTCCTCAGGCTGTGCCCCAAAAACCTCCCACCAGAGGCAAAGAGAGACCTGGCAACCCTATGTAGCCACACTACTCTATTCAGGGTAGCTAACTCCAGCTTGGTAAAATCCTAGAAATTTGTGCATGGTGCCTGGGGGAGGTGGAGTTTGGGAAGGGGAGGGAGCTCAGCAGGGATGTTATACCATAGAGTCCACCCTCCAAAGCTGCCATTTCCGCCAGGGGAACTGGTCTCTGAAGATGTCTCTAGCCTGGAGATTAGTTGTAATTCCAGAACTCTAGTCTCCACATATATGTGGGCAACCCTGCTAACACACGGCCTCCGGAACCTCACATCTCTTCTGTGATGCTGCTGCACACATATTGCCCTCTCCCTACAACCTGTTTATCATTTATTCCACAGTGCTCCTGGACTTTCAACAAACCTCCTGCAACCTCCTTTCCCCCTGACCCAATAGTTCCCTTCTAGTCCTGGACCATTTGTGGAGGTTTTCCTGCAGCCAAGCCAAATTTACACTTCCCTCACAGCAGCATCACTCAGTGTAAACAGGTACGTATGTGAGGTATGTAGTCAGCAATTGTGGCGCAGTTGCACCAGTTATGGACTTATGTAGCCTGACAAAAAGTTATGCATACCTCAAAAAATGAACATAGGCTCTACTTTTAACAAGTCCATAAAAGATATTCCCTGTTTTGTATCCAAACGGAAATGTTTTGCTTTTCTTCATATTAACTGTAGTAAAACTGGGTTTTAGAATGTGTAGCAATTTGTGTTTCTGAATATATAGTTGAGCTAGCACCAAAGAGAACGAATGCTGTGCCTTGTCTTGTCAGACATCACAGACTTTTAATGGGGAAAGGCAAATGTTTCATTAAAAAATGCTGCTTCTTTAGTTGTGTTCTGTCTCAGTGCATGCTGCAAATACTTTGGATACATGCCTCGTGTGTACTGAAACTGATTTGAGTAGCAGATTGATTCTCCCCAGGAAAAGATGGGAGAGACACATAAAATACTCTGGAGGGACATAGTACCTAATTGTTCTCAAAGTTCATTAATTTTAGAATATCATATGAATGTAGGGTTTAATTTTTTTCTCCTTTGCACACATGATTGAATAATACATCCCCTGTAATAATGTTTCCCATGTCTGTTACCAAGTTTGTCTGTTTACCTTCTGCTCCTGAACAAATTCACCAACATCAGCAAATCAGGAATAATGCTAAGAACATCTTGAGAAACAAACAATGCAGAACAAATCACAAGTCATCCCTAAAGATATGATATGAAGTATCAGAATACACTGGAATAAACCATTTGGTATCCTGTTTAAAAAAAAAACACTGATGGATCTGATGGATGGAGGAAGAATATAGACATTTGTCTCAATGCAGATGTAAGGATGTCCCCAGGACTTGCATGGGAGGGGAATTTTTTCTCTCCCTTCTCCCTCATGTTTCCCCCATTTTTCTCCATGTTTCTACCCTCCATCAATAACAGGTCCACTCTCACAGAGCAATTCTGAAGTGGGGGGGGGAATGGCCTTAGAAGCCAGCGTGACCCCTGCTGCGGCATTAGTGCTACTTGTGCCAGCTAAATAGGCACTAATGCCGGTGCAAGGTCACTTACACCAGCGCTGGAGAGCTGTGTGGCAGTGACATGCATATCCACCAGTGCAGCTGCTGCAGCAGCGTTTTTCCAACGTTAAGGGCTCATGCTGACGCTAAAGAGGGCATTCCTGGGGACGTTCCCTGAGCCCTTTTGCCCTGGGAACCCCCACTTTGGCCAGCGCAAATTTGTACCTACAAAAATGGAGGCACAGCCCCGTAAAACTACATAGAGCAGTTTCACAGGGTTTGGGGAAATTAACATTTTCAGCTTGCTCCGCCGGGCCAGCAAGCTGCTCAGGAGGCGGCATGGCGGTGCCATTCTTGCCCACCACAACTACCCCCCCTTAGGATTGCACTGTCATTCACTCTTCCCCCACCTTATTTTCTTTCTTGTCCTGCTTGTCTACTCTTTCTTTCTCTCCTCCAACCCACTTCCTTCAGTTTCAAAATGGAACAAATGATGATGATGAATAAAGGTTAAGTTGCCTATGCAATCCAAAATGGCAACCAAGATCTCAGTGGGTAGTCTTGCAAGATCTCAGCATGCTTAAAATATTTTGTTTTATCGTATCCATTTTTATGAAGTTTTAAGATTCTTCTGCAAACCAAAGAGTCCCTCTGATTTGCAGAAACTTCTACCATCTACCATTACATCCAATATGATAATTGCTATAGATAGCTTACTATATTGATTTATCTATTGCTCTATTAGTGTGTATTGATGGAATTAGTAAATAAATCACATACTATGACACACTCAACATCTAATTCCACCGATTTTAAGTTAAGTTGAGAAGATTTAGAACATTTTAACCTGTGTATTGCTCTGTTTTGTATATTTGCTGTACAAACCTATGCATGCATTCTACTTACTCCAAGGTAAGCATTCATAGGATTCTGGTTGAAACTCCAGAATGCTTTTGAAATGTAAACTAAAATATACTCAAATATTGATTTATTTTCTTTAAAGGTTTACTAAAATATTGAAAAGTATTAAAAAGGAAATAAGAAGATAGCCATTAATTAGCAGTAATTGATTGGGCTAGCAAATGTTAAAATGAGCCAAATATAAACTGTTAAATTCTAATGTGTTGCCGGTACCTTTTGACGTGCAATTTAAACCCATTATTGCGACTCCTATCCTGTGCCAGAGGTCACCCTGTCAGATAGGGTTGCCAACCTCCAGGTACTGATATAAAATTGTGCAATCCTAAGAAAAAAATCTCAGTACACTGCCACAACTTTCCTTTCAAATATATTTCTCTTTTTTTCTTTTCTTTCCAAAGTTTCTTAACTTGTCTTAACAATTTATACAACAACAAGGTTATAAGTTCCAATACAGTTTAACTTCACTATACAATTACTTCACATAGAGCCTATGACTAGGAGTCATTCCTTTGAACTGCAAGGGTTCAGTCAGAATATTAATACATGGTCTGAAGAAGCTAATTATACACAACGCGAAACAAGAGGCAACTGGGATCTTGTTACATCTTTGTATGCTGTTTATGAATATTGAATGGATCCACATTCAAAATACACAGCTTTTTACAGCCAAAAGAGAAACACCGGCAGGAACGAGATTCCATCATTGTGATTGGACCAGTCCACATCACCTGACCGTGGAAGTGGTGCGGAGTACAGCGTTCCTCACAACATTGTCTTTATATTGCTTACTTGCGAGTAAGGACTTAGCTGCCGGCATTTCGTTGTTCCCGAGGAGTACTCATTTATGTTAAAGATTCTGAGAAGGTATTAAGTGTAATGAAGTAATTGTATAGTGAAGTTAAACTGTATTGGAACTTATAACCTTGTTGTTGTATAAATTGTTAAGACAAGTTAAGAAACTTTGGAAAGAAAAGAAAAAAAGAGAGAGAAATATATTTGAAAGGAAAGTTGTGGCAGTGTACTGAGATTTTTTTCTTAGTATTGCACAACCTCCAGGTACTAGCTGGAGATCTCCTGCTATTACAACTGATCTCCAGCCGATAGAGATCAGTTTCCCTGGAGAAAATGGCCACTTCGGCAATTGGACTCTGTGGCATTGAAGTCTCTCCCCTCCCCAAAACCTGCCCTCCACAGGCTCCACCCCCGAAAATCTCCCACTGGTGGCAAAGAGGGTCCTGGCAATCCTAATTCTATGGCATTATACCCCAATGAAGTCCCTCCTTCCCCAAGCCCTGCCCTACTCAGGCTCCACCCCCAAAATCTCAGGATGTTTCTCAACCCAGAGCTAGCAACCCCACTGCCAGCAGCCCTTCAGGACCTTTCCCAGAAAGTTAAAGGGCGAGTCTATCCTTGATTTGGCCCCTCTTTTTCATTCAAATGCAGACTGCCTCATATCCAGAGGAGCCAGGCAAGCTTTCCCTGCTATCCTTTCTAGCAATTGCGATGTGTGTTTTTCAGAAGAAGGCCAGTTCTTTGCAAATACTGCAGACTGGTGCCATCTTCTCGACTCTGCCACAGCAGTTCTTTTCCTCTAAAATGAATGGATCTGCTGCTTCAGAAGAACCCGCATTGTTGTTTCTGAATCTGCATTCAGATCTGCATTGTTGTTTCTGAAAATTACTAGCAGCTTGCTGCTCCCATTGTCCAATAGCAATTATTAATGTGTGCCATTAAATGAAACTATTCCATCTATAGTAAAAACAAAAAAAAGTATTCCAAGACCAACCACAGAACAAAAATGTTTAGGAGACAGCCGAATATGATGAAACAGAAAGAAAACTGGAAAGACTAGACCTTTGGCTGTTCCGCTAAATCCATCTCACCAATTAAAACTGTGTGCAATTGATCACTCTCACTATTTGGATAGTTAATTCCTTCCAACGGCATTCTCTTCTAATGTTCAATAACTTAATTACTACCATTTTAAGTAAGTGCTTCTAATCAGTCTGAGACACTCCCTAGAAACCATAGGTAACAATGAAAGCCTTTGCTATGGGCATTCACTGTCCTTGGAATCATTATTTTTCAGATCTCAGGCTACCACTGAAATTCAGCAGTAATGACTTTTCAAAGCAAATGTTCATAAGGTCAAGCAGTTTTACTCACTCACAAATTACTCTCTTTTCTCCATGGGTTGGATCTATTGAGTCCCTTCCCCTGTGAGAAGCCCTCCTTCATCAGAGAAAGGTCCTTCTGCCAGAAGACCTCTCCTTGCAGGAAAGAGTCACTGGATCCACCCCAACAAGTTTCTGTCTCAAGTCTTGCTGCCTTTGGGTAGCCTGTAGGCTTCCTGCTGACATATGCATACTGTAATAGGTAGAAACATCCTTAGAGCTGAAACAACTTTTATTCCAAAAATTGTCCTTGAAATTTGTGTCGAGTGTTCTCTGAATGTTCAAATATTTGACAAATGTTCTCCAAATATTACTAACTATTTTTGACACTCCCATGATATTTAAATTAACTGTTTAATATCTGGCAGTTGATGTATATAACATTAGATGCCAGTTGCCATTCAGTGGTATCTAATGTTTGACAGGGTTGATAGCTGGCACATATCCACGTGAGGGTCTTCATGCTTCTAAAGGATTACTCTTACACAATCTGAATTATACCTGTGGTTCCACACCACACAATATATTATTGTTGCTGTTGTTGCTGCTGCTGCTAATACTATTTTCTTCATTTATACCCTGCTTTTCTCTCCAATGGGGACCCAAAGCAGCTCAAATTGTTCTCCTCTCCTGCATTTTATCTTCACAACAATCCTGTTGTGTGAGGGAGCCAGCGTGGTGTAATGGTTAGGAGCGGTGGAATCTAATTTGGAGAACCGGGTTTGATTCCCCCCTCCTCCACATGAGCGGCGGACTCTAATCTGATGAGCTGAGTTGGTTTCCCCACTCTTACACATGAAGCCAGCTGAGTGACCTTGGGCCAGTCACAGTTCTCTCCAAACTCTCTCAGTCCCACCTACCTCACAAAGTGTCTATTGTGGGGAAAGGAAGAGAATGAGTGACTGGCCCAAAGTCGCTCAGCAAGCTTCCTTGGCAGAGAGGGGATATTTCGAACCTAGGTTGATTATATCACAATATGCCACCCAAATGCAGTGCGATAACATAGTGAGAAATTCTTTTCAGTCCAACTTTTTCCTCCTAGCCAATTGTGACTGATTCTTTAAGTAGTTCATTAATTATTTTCCTGATCTTGCTTCATTCATTCCACAAATAGAAGTGGGCATGTATGCATACATGCACAGACAGACCCTGTTTATCGCTTCAACCATCACATCCTTCCTCCCTCCACACAACAAGGACCTCTTCAGGCTCCCCCAACCACCACCTGGATCTGGGGCTGCCCACAACCAGCTAGAACAATTATCTGTCTGCCAGTACCTTTTTATCCTCTCAGCTTTCTCTCCACTGCCTTCCCAAGCAGAAATTTGGCAAAAGTATGATAGATTGGGCATGTTGCACTACTAACAACAAAATGGCTGCCCACATTCTAAGGTACAAAAAAAACCCAGTTTAGTTTCTAAAACACCTTCATATATTATATCTAACTTTTCAAAGACATCTGACGGAACAGCTAAATACTGACCTTGGGAAGGGGAATGTTTATTTTCCTGTTTTCACTCAAGAATAATAATTCTTTCTAATACCTTAGAAACGTTACAGTTTGTTCATGGACTCCAAATAATTATCACTCTTACCCAAATTCACTACGGGCATTGTCTGGTGATCTGCCAGCATCCATTAAGACTTTTAGACTTACTTTTAGTAAGTCATGTGGACAGGAAATGTAAAAAGCCAAAAAAACAAAATGAAGGTTTAAAAGAACAAAGAGTTGGTTGATGCTCTTTTTAAATAATTGGCTGAAAAAATGTGAACTGCTATGCATTTTGAACAATAAATAGTAAGTTCTACTGAGATCATAGTGAATGATCTGCTTTTAGAAGCATTTTTATAATAAGAGGATAAATCTTATGTATAAGGGATTTTTTACACTGTTTTGCATACATAAACCTCATAATTCGTTTTTATTGGAACAATTTATAGAATCAAATGTTATTTATGTTTTTAATTTATCTGAGCCCTTTTCTCCAAAGGCAACTCAGTCTTGAGATTTCAGGTAATCAAAATGTTTTTAAAAGGTATGATTTCACTTATAGGCCTGTCTTCTTCAAGGCAACTGATATATTGTTCCCACGGAGCTTGCAAGACCAGATGTGCTCGGCATCAGCAACTAAGCAGGATTGTGGTTCTGCAGGCTATTCTGTAGGCCATCAAGCGGTACCAAGTGGTTGTTACCAGCAGCCTCACCATCAAGAGATTATTTCAGATGTCCTGTGTTTCATATTGATCCTTTCTGTGGGTTCAACTGATGTTCATTACCTTACACAAAGCGAAGAAGAAGAAGAAGAAGAAGAAGAAGGAGGAGGAGGAGGAGGAGGAGGAGGAGGAGGAGGAGGAGTTGGTTTTATGTGTCGACTTTCTTTTATCATGCCATTAAAGGTGACTGAAACTGAAATATGCCGACTTTCTCTACCACTTAAGGAAGAATCAAACCAACTTACAATCGCCTTCCCTTCCCCTCCCCACAACAGACACCCTGTGAGGTAGGTGGGGCTGAGAGATTATGACTAACCGGAGGTCACCCAGCTGGCTTCGTGTGTAGGAGTGGGGAAACAAATCCAGTTCACCAGATTACCCTCCACCACTCATGTGGAGAAGTGGAGAATCAAACCCAGTTCTCCAGATCAGACTCCACCACTCCACACCACTGCTCTTAACCACTACACCATGCTGCCCACTTAGGATTCACCCTTCAGTGCAAGATGATCAAATGAAGTAGGTGAGGCATGAGGCTGAAGAGGCGTGAATCCAGGATAATTGACATCTTTACACATTTATCCCTTGTGCTGTCATTGGCTGCTGCAATGCCCAACCCCAGGCATGTAACAACGCATCTGTCAGTATGTTGCAAAGGGTCCTGGGGCACATTGAACACATGAACCTGCCTTATATGGAAAAAGACCCTTACACTGCGATCCTGAAGAGGGGGTGAAGCTCCTTAGGAGCCAGTGTAAATGCCCCTTTAACCTGGGATAAGGGGCACTTACGCCATCCCAGGGGCAAATATGCTGGCATGAGGGAGTTGCAGAGCTGCCCTAGCCCCCATTGGTAGGGAATTCCCAGAAGGGAAAGCCAGCGCTGACATGGGGGGGGTTTACCGGAGTGTTCCTGGGGGCAAATTACCTTTAGGCAGCTTCCTAACCCCTTTTGCCCAGGAATCCCCCCTCGCACTGCAGCACTGCTACGCCACCTTTTCTGGTGGCATAGTCTCGCTTTTTTCAATGGGGGGCATTTTCCTATTTTTATTTTTTTAATGAATTTATTTTCCTGTTCGGCAGCCGGGAAACCACTGCCTAACTACCCCCCTTTCAGGAATGGGCTGCCAGTCCAGCTATTCAGACTGGCAGCAGTTCTCTAGGGTCTCGGGCAGAGGTCTTTTACATCACCTATCACCTGAAGCTTATCAAATGGAGATGCCACAGATGGAAGTCGACAACTTCTGCATGCCAAGCAGATGCTGTACCACTGGGCCATGGCCCCTCCCCACACTAATCAATCAGCAAATTGATATTTTTATTTTAAAATATTTATATCATGCCTTATCTCCTTAGATTTAGGATCGCTACAAAAGGAACAAGTTGCAAACAACCCATAGAGTTTGGGGTGAATCCTAGAGCATTGCACCTGATGTCACTTCCAGTTTCGTGCCGAAGAACCCCCCTTCATTGTTCTTCCACCAGCCTATTGAGCTCCAAAGGAAATGCTGATTTCCCAGCAAGTGGAAATAGTGCCAGTCAGCCATGCCAACCTTGGAATGTCTCATGCTTTATGCAGTTATAGCCATTTCAGGGTATCGTGATGCCAATTACTTGTTTTTATTTATTTACTTACTTGTGTTATTTATAGTCTGCTTTTCTCACTTGGACTCAAGACAGATTACATAGAATTGCTACAGAATTACCACATTTCAAACACTCAAAACTGTGCATGTTCGTTATGTAAAAGATCCCCCCTTCCTTCCCAATGTGTTTGTCCAAGAGGCGGTGTGTGTGTGTGTGTGTGTGTGTGTGTGTGTGTGTGTGTGTGAGAGAGAGAGAGAGAGAGAGAGAGAGAGAGAGAGAGAGAGAGAGAGAGAGAGAGAGAGAGAGAGAGAGAGAGAGAAATCCTTCACACACACCCTCCTCTGGTCAGCTAATTGCCTGTAGCCCAGTCAGGAGTTTCTGGTTAAGCACAGATGAAGAGACAGGTGCCCTGGGTGAGATCTCTGACCATAGACTGAGATCTTTAAAAGGGAAAGATTGTCATAGTTTTTCTTTTCTTTTTGTAAGCTACTTTGGGTCCCTATGGTGAGAAAATAGCCTAAAAATGTTGAAATAAATAAATAAGGTCTGGCATTTGCTTGATATTCTCAAGAAGTTAACCCTTTTAATGCATTATGGTTCTGGCACTCCTGTGTACTGGGAGACCACTAGGTCCCTCTTTGCCAAGGGCAGGAGGTTTTTGGAGCGGAGCCTGAGGAGGGTGGGGTTTGGGGAGGGGAGGGATTTCAATGCCATAGAGTCCAATTGCCAAAGCAGCCATTTTCTCCAGGTAAACTAATCCCTATCGGCTGGAGATCAGTGGTAATAGCAGGAGATCTCCAGCTAGTACCTGGAGGTTGGCAAACCTAGAGACCACACCTATGCACAGTCATGTTGATACACACGGTTGCCATTTTGTCTGAGAATGGCAACAACTGTATCTCGTCATTTCAGTATGTGCTACTCAAAAATCAGATTTTGAGGGGCATGCAATCTCATACACTGAAGGTGCGAGATTCATGTGTTGCCCTTTCCAGACAACATGGAAACAGCACATACTGAGATGGTCACAAATAGCAAGATCTTCTAGAACATGGGATAGGAGCACCAGAAACATAATGCCTGAAGATGCCTTGTGTCATGTATACTTGTCATGTGAATTGGAGTACTATATTCTGGCAAATGTAAACACGAAGCCAACATATCTGGCTAGAAGCTGTAAAAATTAGGTAAGGTAGCGTAGCATGAAGAAGTTTCAATTGCTGCTAACATTAAGATAAATAATACAAATAACTTTGACTGAAGTGACACACCGATAAAGGATCGACAACAGTGAAAAACAAATCCAAGCAATGATCTTTCAGCTAAAGGTCAAATCAAATGGTCTTGTCAACCACAGAGAAACACTTTAAGATGGGAATATCTGAAGAAGATGGCTCTGAGTGCCTTTTTTATATATATGGCCTTTAAAAAAATAGGGAAAGTATATTAAAGGGGATGGAGGGGAATCGATTTATAATACGAAGATTTTAATAAATGCAGCTTTGACAGGGCACATCATAAATAAATCTTCTAGAGTGATAAATAGTTTTAAAACAAGACACGCCACCTCAGTTCATAAAGTGCAGCAGCTGCCGTGTTAACATACATAGGAACCAAAATTGTGGATATGGAGGATTTTCAGGGAGGAAATCACTAAACCCTTGTCATACAGACAGCTATTCCAAATGTGAAATCTTTTGTTTTTCCTAATCATAATGGTAGGTACCTAATATTTGTTGATGTTATGAAAAATATTTTTCCAACAACACAGGGTATGGAGATGGAGGGAAGCTTATGTCGCATGACTGCATCATAGTACAGTAACATGAACAAGCCTGTATCCATGAAGGGATGTTTAATACATTTTAAAGTTAATAGTGTGTCTCAGGTATAGCTGCATTTTCTTGTCAAGCATCATGGGAAAGGAAGTGAAAGATCAAGGAGAGAAAAAGCAGGAAGAACTCCTTACAGCGAGAGCACAGTATGTGTCCAGTATTAGAGAATACTGGAGGAGGGGCTGTGGCTCAGTGGTAGAGCATCTGCTTGGCATGCAGAAGGTCCCAGGTTCAATCCCCAGCATCTCCAGTTAAAGGGACTAGGCTGGTAGGTGATGTGAAAGACCTCAGCCTGAGACCCTGGGGAGCTGCTGCCGGTCTGAGTAGACAATACTGACTTTGATGGACCAAGAGTCTGATTCAGTATAAGGCAGCTTCATGTGAGAACAGAGAATATTTTATCATATAGCTAGCACATCGACAATGTAATCCTAACCAGAGTTACAACCTTCTAAATCTATTGAAGTCAATGGGCTTAGAAGGGTGTGATTCTGTGTCAGATTGCATTGACAGAGTAGTAAGAGATGTATTATGTTTCTGTGCTGGAAATGGGAAGGCAAAGACTCCGCGAGAACAGTTGTGGATAACAATTGTTCTCGTGTAAGTTGTTCTTGGTGGAAATAGAATAACATGTACAGTGACCCAACACTGAACTTCATTGGTGGTCTCCCATTAGGGTTGCTAGCTCCGGGTTAGGAAATACCTGGATATTTTGGGGATGGAGTCTGAGGAGGGTGGCGTTTGGAGAGGGGAGGGACGTCAATGCCATAGAGTCTAATTGCCAAAGCTGCCATTTTCTCCAGGGGAAACTGATTTCTATTGCCTGGAGATCAGTTGTAATAGCGGAAGATCTCCAGCCACCACCTGGAGGTTGGCAACCCTATCTCCCATCCACATACTAATGATGGCCAACCCTGCTTAGGGCTAGCCTGAGCTATCCAGGACAGGGCAAATTACTGTTCCTTATATCTGGCTAAATAAGTTTTGTCAAGCAGCAACGTCCCCATGATGTAAATGTACCTGTTTAGAATGTACATTTGCGGAAAACACCCCATAGTACAATTAATGGATGATATCTGTCAAATTATCAAGATGTCCTTGCTTTGGTGTTTCATACCTTCCTCTCAAATCTCAGGGGAGAACCTGAAACAATGGTTCAACATATTGAAGGCCTGATGTTGTTATACTGTTTGTCTGAAACTATGCTGTGAGGGACATGTTGCATCTGGAGTTGTGTTGCCAAAAGGCAGTTTTCAAAATCATTTCATGCACTCAGTAGTGAGAGTGACAACAGCACAGAGAACTTCTAGAAAATCCAGTAACCACATAGGCACACGAGGTATTCTAGTGTGTTCTACCTGCAGAATGCTGTATATCTGGATATAAAATATTGCAGCAAAGTGCTTCGTAGCTGCTCTCAAAGCTGTTAAATCCTAGACATCAAAGGTGATGGAACCAGTGTTCAAATTCCAGTCATAACTGAGGTCTAATTCATACATCTACATTTATCATTGTGGTCTGGCTTACACACCAGTACGTACATCACAATTTCCCTACCATTGATCATTGTGCTGTGACTGGTGGTTGAAAAGAAAGCATTGCCATGGAGGAGATGTGAGGCCATATGGAAGTTCTGTATGTGGTTTAAAAATCTGCAGTGCCTTTCATTCATACATGGAAGCCACTGTTAGAGGTCGTACGGTGATGAACAGGCATGTATCAACCCTCCCTTAATAAAAGCAACATCAAAGAGGCAGTGTGGTGCAGTGGTTGGATTAGGCTCTGAGTAACCCATGTTCACATCCCGACTCCGCCCTGGAAGCTCGCTGGGTGACCTTGGGCAAGTCACACACTCTCAGCCTGACCTACCTCACAGGGATGTTGTGAGGATAAGACAGAGGAGAGGAGAACGATGCAAGCCACTTTGGGGAGAAAGGCGGGATTATTTATTTAATAAATAAATGACCACTTGCATGTGTGGATGAGCCATCGCACAGCTAACACCGTACCAACCCATGTTGACCTCAATTAAAGACCTTTTTTGCTTGAATTAGTTCAAGCTTTCAGCTTCTCCTCATCAAGTGAGAAATAAAAAAAGAACTGAGTAACCAAGTAGTGAACTTGTTTGTGTGAACCGAGCTTCCAGAGAGCTCAAGGCTTGTTCACAAGATACAGTCCCACATGCCGTTTTATGTGAATGGCTGTCCCACAGCCAGTAAAATGTTCAGGTTTAGGCTGCTGCCTTTTCTGTTACGTTCCCTGTAGGGTTGCCAATCTCCAGGTAATAGCTGGAGATCTCCTGCTATTCCAACTGATCTCCAGCCGATAGCAATCAGATCACCTGGAGAAAATGGCCACTTTGACAATTGGACTCTGGCATTGAAGTCCCTCCCCTCCCCAAACCCCGCCCTTCTCAGGCTCTGCCCCAAAAAGCTCCCGCCGGTGGTGAAGAGGTACCAGGCAACCCTAGTTCCCTGCCCTTTTAGCAGCTGCAGTCAGAAACCAACAAGATGAAGCTTTTTGCATCACTGCATCTCCATGTCAGGAAAAGCTTCACAAGGTGATTTTGGGCTTTTGTGGAGCTGCTAAAAGCACTGATACTCAGTTCATAATTAAGATGGCAGTCCTAATTTAGATAGCCCCTTCCTTTCTGGGGCACTGGTGCCATGGGAAGAGCTGTTTAAATACAACAAAGCAAAACAGCCTGCTAGAGACTAGCCGCATATCTGGGCTTTACATGGGCAGCTGCTTCAAAGCAACCCTTCCTAACTGCGTGTGGAGTTGTTGGCTCCAGGACAGCAGCCAATTTGCTTGCTCTTGGGGAAATGAAACCTGAACTGGCTGGCCTGGAGCAAAAGAAACTTGTGCTGAAGCTACTGTTGCAGGTGAACAAGTCCTTTATGCCCAGGATCTGAAATGCTTAGATTGCTGCATGATTATTAGGGAAGAAATGACAGCATGAGTTTACAGGCAAGTTATATAAAAGAAGAGGACATGAAACAATAGGGTGTTCTATCTATTGTATTCTCAGCTTGGGGAAATTAGAAAATTATGGTAATAGGATTTCACCCAGCTTGAAGCCTTGGATTATTTTTATATATATATCATAGAGGTTTACATAGACGCTGGACCAATTCCAAAAATGAAAAAAATGCAATGGCATCTTCTCTGTTTTAGAACCGGTTTGTTTGTTTGTTTGTTTGTTTGTTTGTTTGTTTGTTTGAGGAGTTTTTTATGTTGCCTCTCCAGAGTCCTGCTCCTGGCAGCTTACAATTAAAATAATAAATGATTAATATAAAGCCCTGACCTGGACGGCCCAGGCTAGCCTGATCTCCTCAGATCTCAGTTCAGCAGGATCAGTCCTGGATAGTTACGTGGATGGGAGACCACCAAGGAATACTAGGGTTGCTGTGCAGAGGCAGGCAATGGCAAACCACCTCTGTTAGTCTCTTGCCTTGAAAACCCTTCTGGGTTGCCATAAATCAGCTGCGACTTGGTGGCACTTTACACACACATCAGTACAAAATAAACAAGCCATTAAAACAAGCCAAGGAACATGAAAACAATATTAACTACAAATCTCAGAACAGATGCAGGCCATAAAGCAGCTGTAAATATAAAAACCTCAAATTAAAAGCCTGGATAAAAAGAAATCTTTGGGCCTGACACCTAGAATACAGTAAGGCAGGCTCCAAGAAGAGGTCCATCAACACTTTTCCTCTGAGGTAGTCTTCCAGAAAAAAAATACAAGGTTCGTCTGTTTGCCCAGACCACTTGGTGTCCAAGGGAGTCGATCTTCCTGTTTGCTGTTTCTAAATATTTTTAAGGAATGTATAGTTTTTAAAATGTTTGGATTAAAAAAAAAATCCTTATTATTGGTTTGTTTTTTTTAATATAAAAAGATGAATGCAAGAGAGAAAGCTTTTCAATAAGGTTGTTGCTCCCTCACTTGGTTAAAGGACAATAGTCCGTTCCAGTGCTTGGCAACAGCAGCGTTATAAAGCATAACATAATTAAAGATCCTATGTGGCTGGTTTTGTAAGATAACTTCCAACTTAAGTAAATGGGATACGACACACTGAAGGGGCTACGTGATCTTTACAACACTGGAGAAGTGCTTTCCAATACATTTAGTAGAGGACCAAGATGTCAATCCGTCAAAATCCCGGGCTTTCATAGTATACTGCAACGCATTTTCATTCACGGAAGTTCCAGTTAGAATAAAAACATCGCCAAGGGTGGCTTTTCTTTAACCATTTTATTCTGAAATGAAAGATATCCACCAGAAATTGGTGAATATTTTTAATTCCCCTACACACAAGTCTGTTTCAGTACTGCCACATAGCCTCCATTGTGGCAGCATGGGGCAGGGGGAGTCTGGATCCTGCCACTTATTGTACAATCTGTAGAGCATCCAGCTGGCCAAAGATGTTTTGACCCCTGAGGCAGAAAAGTCCAAAAGGGCCCTCCTGGGAATAGTAAAAAAAAATAACGTAATTACACAGATGACAATTTTGTGGCCTTTCATGATGCTTCCTGAAGTGACCTCCCTCATATTTCCTAACAGAAGGATCAGTTCTGTGAAGCACAGACTTCTCTCCTATATCAGAACAAGAAACAAAATCCATGCAATACCTTTAATTGGGGCCAGCCATAATGATATAAAACATTTTGAACATTGTTCTGGACAGCTTTCTTCATTCCCGTGTTAGCCATGCTAATGATGTTTAACTTATTTTTTAGGACAGAAACATGCATTTTTAAAAAAAACTGATGAGAAAATCATACTTCTATTTTTAAAAATCCAATGACATACCTTTGGAGTAGTGCTTAAAAATCTCCTGCCAAAAATGTACAAAACATACTTCACAAAGGAGACAAGACTTGTTATTTTTGGTTCTCCATACATAATGTTCTTGTCAGCATGTTAAATAGGAGGTAACGTTGAAGTTACCAAACGAGGGTGGCATTCAGACAGCATTATTAGCAAACTCCCCATTACAATCCAGACATGTCTTTATGTAGACTAATCATATTATAGGGCTGAGGGAGATTTACAATCAGATTTGCCACAGCAAACTCCATGTAATCTTCGCTGAAGACTGACACCATTTTATCTTCACATGATTCCCTGTTTCTCACACAAGTAATTCTGTCCTTTCTACATTGTCAGTTCTGACAGGCTGATTTAATCTGCCATATTCTGAATGCCTCTGACCACTGTGCCGAGTCATTAACCTTGACTTGCGTAATTGAATTCAAGGTTGATTGCCTGTGACCCTCCTCACAGAGGTCCTCAAAATGTACATATTCATTACTGGCTGCATTGCTAAACGGATTGCACAGCGAAAGCCATAGCAGGCCGCTTTGCTTGGTATGCAGAGGGCGAAGAGGGCACTAATTGCATGTTAGAGCTGAGGATTAGATTATGAAAAGAGTGAGAAAATGAAGATAGATCCCTCTGACACTGTCAGATTAAGGGGCAGCAAAATACAGGAATATGACATTGAGATTTACAGTGACATTAACGGGAGGGGGGAAATTATATAGAGTACAGAGGCTTCGTTAGTTTCGGTTTTTTAAGTTCCTGTAGAGTTCCTGTAGTCAATGACTGTGATGTGCTGGAGCTAATAAATGCATTTTTAATCGCTTGTATAATAAAGAAACACTTGAACACACTCCTCACTGACTTTGGAAATCCACTTTGAATTTTACTGTGATGATATTATGACATTTAATAGTCTTTCTCGCTGTGAAGAGCTTGCTCTGCATTATCCTCAGCCTTATCATAACCTTGTGAGGGAAACTTGCTTTATATAACATATACTCATGTTAGATCTGCTAAGGGCATGATGCCATTTGCGTGGTGGCCTGGAGCCAATCTGTAGAGCCATCTTCTGAGGGGAGTCCACCTATACTCATTTTGTTGCTAGACAATTGTGGGTCAGAAAAATCCACTGAACACTCGGCTGCTTACTGAACTCAGCAGTTCCTGTGCTGATGTGTGTGTTTTGGTTTTTTTGGGGTTTTTTTTTTTTTTTGAGCTGTGGTTGGACCAGATGAATTATGATTCCAGGACAGTTTAATGTGTTGATTATATTGCACTGTTATTGTAGTATGTTTTAGTGACATTACTATTTGTACATTACTTGAGTGCCAGTTTTGGTAGAGAAATGATAATGATAATATCATCCCCATGTTAATTTAATTCCATGTAGATATTTCATTTAGATATTTATCTAAATGTATTATCTAAATTTCATTTACCGTAGATATTGAAGAAGAAGAAGAAGAAGAAGAAGAAGAAGAAGAAGAAGAGTTGGTTTTTAAATGCCGACTTTCTCTACCACTTAAGGAAGAATCAAACCAGTTTACAATCACCATCCCTTCCCCTTGCTTCAACAGACACCCTGTGAGGTAGATGGGGCTGAGAGAACTCTAAGAGCTGTGACTAGGTTTCCCAGCTGGCTTCATGTGTAGGAGTGGGGGAACCAACCTGGTTCACCAGATCAGCATCTGCCACTCATGTGGAGGAGTGACCTACAACGAGACCTACTTCCGACTAAGTATGCTCATGATGCTTCTCACAATGCATACAACTAACTTTAGATGGATTGGGATGTAGATTTCAGTGCTCTACTCTGTGTTGGATTGGGGCCATCCAGTATATATTGATTTTGTCATGTGTCTACAATAATAAGCTATACAATAATAAACAAAAATAATACAATTCAGAGCTCTCTGTCTTAAGCAGATGGCATTTTGCAGTATTTATATTTTAAACCTTTAATGCTTTAAAGCGACTTTCCCTCAAAGAAATAGATATAGCAATCTGTTTAAATAAATATGACCTCTCTAACCCTACCCCACTTGAACTCAACTGTACAAAAAGTTTGGCCATGTATAACATTCACTGGCTTAGACACTGTGAACAACACCCATGTGCACTGGATAATCTCTGCCATGGAATGAGCATCCTCTTCCTTTGAAACATACTTTTGCACAAAATCAGTGCAAGTGTTAGAGAGGAAAAGAAAACACACTCCACAGCAGAGACTATGTAGCACGAATGGGACTTGTTCATAGCACTGTGATCAGTATGATCTGAGCACACAGTTCAGTGTTTTACAACCTGTGGACTGTATATTCCAGTGCATGATCATATTTTTAAAGCAATCCCCACCCCTTAAATTTTTTTCCATCTTCGGCTAACTTACACTGGGGGGGGGGGGAATTAAAAATATGCATTTTATTAAGAAATTTGCAATGCAATGAAAACAATACTCCAAACAATGGAGTCAAATATAAAAACAAGTTACCAAAATAAATGATATGTTTGTTAGCCACCAAAAACTAGTCTGTCAGGCTTTCAGGATGTTGTGATTTCTTGTGCCAAGCAATGAGCAAGAAAAGCTTTAAACAGAAACAAAACATGGCTTTCATAAGTCACTGAAAATATTGCTGTTGACATCTGCTATAGTTAGTGTCTACGCTGAATTAAGTGATCAGCATAAAGAGACCAGTTTGATGAGTGAACAATGTTGGACACAATCCTGGAAGGCAAGAATTCAGAGACTCACTTAAAGCACAGCCTGGAAGTAATGAAAACCTGTACAGCCAACTAGGTACTATCTCTAGCACTCAGTCATAAAGAGGTAAATAGTGTCCGCTTTATCCTTGGGACTGTGCTCCCTGATTGGTAGGATTGCCAACCTCCATGTGCTAGCGGGAAATCTCCTGCTATTACAACTGATCTCCAGCCGATAGAGATCAGTTCACCTGAAGAAATTGGCCACTTTGGCAACTGGACTCTATGGCATTGAAGGCCCTCCCCTCCCCAAACCCCACCCTCATTAGGCTCCGCCCCAAAAACCTTCTGCCAGTGGCGAAGAGGGACCTGGCAGCCCTAGTTACCAGCCTCTCAGGATCAGGCCTGTTTGTATAACCCCACAGGTTCAAGCTAATTTGTATACTCCAACCCCACAATAACAAATGTGAATCAGTAAGGGGGGAAATGTCCCTTATCCCAGCCAATTTGATAGTGACCAAAAAAATCCTGCTGAGCCCCAAAGAGACTAACTAATCCCATATTGTTGTCAGAACAAGGAAGGGTGGGTAGCTCCACAGCAAAAAATGTGTGCCAACAACAAGGGAATAGCTTTAAACAATCTTCTGGTCTTAGCCCTCTCATAAACTTTCTTCTTTCCCCAGCCTTTCTTCTTTCCCCAGCCCCAAACTCTGCTGCCGCCGATTCTCTGATGGGTAAGGTTGCCAACCTCCAGGTACTATCTGGAGATCTCCTGCCATTACAACTGATCTCCAGCCGATAGAGATCAGTTCAGCTGGAGAAAATGGCCACTTTGGCAATTGGACTCTATGGCATTGAAGTCTCTCCCCTCCCCAAACCCCGCCACCAAAACCTTCCGCCAGTGGTGAAGAAGGACTGGCAACCCTAGGTACAAAACAGCCCTGGTTACTTTTGGGGCAGAAGTTTGGTTTGTTTCATTTGACCCTTGCTGCTGTCAGATAGTCTGTGGTCTTTACATTCAATAGACTGTCCATTTGTCACGCTGATCCAATGCCAATGGCCTTTTCCAAATTCTGATTTGGTTGGCCATTTTCAGCTATGAATCTATAGAACATTACCTTCATTTGTTCTTCCTAAGTGGAGAAAGCTCCCCAGATTCTAATTTGATGAAGGAACCTTTGATTCTTGAAAGCCTGTACCCTGAAAATCTTGTTGATCTCTAAGGTGCTACTGGACTCAAATCTAGCTGTTCTACTACAGACCAACATAGCCACCCTGTGAAACCAGATTCTAATTCTTTTATTTTTATTTGAAATTGATATTATTTGAGGATTAGGTTCCAGAACTGCAGAACAGACTATCATATATTTGCTCTGGCATCTAGAAAAATCCTTTGCCAGAATTTGTGCTGCCTTGGTCCAAACTGGCAAGAAGTTCTTGTTTGTGAATAATATGGCTCATAACAATACATTGATTTGTGCAGGCCTTTTCCCCCAGAGTCTGAGTTATCTAAGCTCACCGGAGACCTTACATGTGCTTGCTGTAGATGTGAGCTCGCTTAGGTTTCCTGTCCCCCTCCCCCAGTGACCCAAGTGGCTACTATGGTGTCCTAATTAGGAAACGACAGTAACCTAACAAAGCCTTCCAGGCATATAAATCATTCAGTTTTATGGCATTTATTGCTAGAAGAGTCACCAACTTTAATCCCTTCAATCATTTTACCATTTTGACAGTTGCTCCATTAAATACTTGGTTCCTGCCAAATCAATCTCGTGTCTTTTGTGATGAGAAAGAGGAGAAATTATAGGGTTTTAGGCAGCATGGTTTTGTTACACAAGTGCAAAACGAGAAGAGAGAGTCTTGCCTGCTCACTTCAGGATCTCTGCCAATGCAGGATTTGGCCTAGAGTCCTTGTTTGTTTTTATCCCTTTCCGGCATCTTTGTTTCAAGAGAAAGAGAGATGTTTCTAGGACATCTTGGATAAAAGAAGCATTTTGTCTCCATATAAATCAAGGCTGACTTCCTTCTGAATCTACACCCAGGCAGAATGAATTAATAGTAATTATACGACCTCCTCCATTTATTGTAATTAGTAGCAAGTAATGGCAATACTATTAGTTGCTATACAATGTGGATAATAATGAAGTAGCCAGTTAGTATCCACTGTGACATGATCTGATTTTTTTTCTCCATTCACTTGAATCAGGATTTGCTGTCAGAATGCACATTCTTCTTCCTGAAAATTTTATTTATTTATTATTTAAAGTTTTAGCCAGCCAGCCCGCCCTGGCCAAGACCAGGCATATTATTTTCAAATTTAATTGCTTTGCAAATTAAAGGGGTTTTTAGTACAATAGGGCAGGGGTCCCCAACCTTTTGAGCACGCAGGAACACAGCATGGTGGGTGCAGCCACAACATGGCTGCCACAGGAGGTGGAGCCAGCCACAAAATGGCTGCTGCAGCTTACCTTCAGTCACACAGTGAAAATCCTTCTGGTGTGGTGGCAGCTGCTGCCAAAGCAAGGTTTTTAAAACTTCCAATGGCCAATCAGAAGCTTTGCTGAGCAAAAGTCCCACCTGGCCCCACCCACTTTCTCAAAACACTTGGTGGGCACAAAAAAGGTGCTGGCAGGCTCCATAGCACCCATGGGTACCACCCATGGGGGACCCCTGCAATAAGGCACTGGCATTACAGCATGCTGACAGTATTTTTTTTCTGTGTGCTGACCACACAAGTTTATTGTGGTAATTTCAGAGACATCATTGTTTTTTCATTAAGATCTCACTTTCCAAAAAGCCCTTCAAGGAAATCAAGCAAGTAATTGGAGCTACTTAAACTTTTCATTTATGTGCCCATGGCTGGAACTAACTGTTGTCAAACATCTATGGGTGCCCACCAGAATTACAGCTCGTCTCCAGACTACAGAGATCAGTTTCCTTGGAGAAAATTGCAGATTTGTAGGGTGGCATTGTCCCTGTCCACCTCAGGCTCCATCCCCAAATATCCGGGAGATTCCCAACCTGGATCTGGCAACCCTACTCCCCCAGTCCCTCCCTGGTTGCCGGGGGGACCTGGCAACCTATGCCACGCTCTTAAATTCTGTGGCAGATGTGTAGGGTTTCTTTGATGGACAAGCCAGTATGAAAAGGCTGCCTGGAACGCAAAAGTTGTGAAAAGTGGTATCATAAATGTTCCTAAACACTGAAATATTCAGCGTTCATAGAAAAATCAAGTTTTCTCTTTTAAATGTGTCAGGGACTAACTGTTTTTCAAAAAATTATTACCCAGCACCAGGCAACCAGACTTGTCCTTCTCTGAGCTTCCTATATATTGGTTTCAACTGCCGATCTTGTGATAACTGGGTATGACTTTGTGATCTCTTCCCTCCATCCGAGCTATTTGTAATTTTGAACTAAATGAAAGTTAAGCATAAAAACATTTTGCCCACAGGGAATTCAGATTCTCAATGTGCTTTTAATAACTATTTGTAAAACATCTCGGAAAAATCTATGCCAACACATTTAAGGGGAAAAAATCAAATTACTATTGCCTTAAGATGTTATTCTGTTATCTAAACTTTATGAATCAGCCTGTGTGGCCCAATTATTGAGCTAATCTAGCCAGCAATACTTTCGAATGGATTGTAAATACAGACAGCCTTTATTTAATTTGCCTAATATTTTCTTTAATAAAGACGCTTGTTAGCGAGTCTTTCTTTAGCATCCCATTCCTTGTTATTTATGCAGTCAATCACATGTAATTTGAACTAGCATTTTCTTTAGGAACATCTGCAGTGTTTCATTTTTCAAAACAGGCATAGAGCAAATTTTCAAAGGATACTAAGAGCTACTTTCATCTGTTTTCTTCACTTGGAGAATTAAGCTAACAGAGCAGTCCTAGACAGGGTTACATCCTAAATCCATTGATGCCTATGGGCCTAAAAGGGTACAACTCTGCTTAGGGATGCACACAATAAATGTATGAGCACTGTGGTATGGGAGGGGTTTCACAGATCTCTTCTGTGGAAACTTCCACAATCCTGAAAGGAGAAATACGTCATTTCCACACCTTGGCTGACCACTTACAATGGAGGACAGGGACCCTGCACTATGACTAGTTGTGAAGGAGAAAGGATTTCAGCAGGAACAGCTTTTCCCACCACTGGTCGGCAAGCATTCAGTCACCCTTCTCCATATCTATTAAATGCGCTAAAACCTGAAATTTTGGACTGATCTTTTATCATTTGTTTACAACATTAGCAAATCACATCTGTCAAATGCTCTACAAAACAGTCCTTTCTGGAGGCCAGATTGTCAAGCCTCTTCACTGAGGCTATCCCATAGCCTTGCAAATGCCCATTACAGCAAATAGACTGCCACTTGCTCATGTTAATTTCATTTCACACCACAAAGGTACCTGGAGCTAAAGGTTTTAATAGCCTCAGTCCTCATTGGATCTGCAACCAACTGTGTGGCCTACAAAGAACCTCTTAATCTCTCACTCCCCTTAGGGTGGAATCACTTAGTTCATCTTTTCCACTTTGGATTATTTTCCCATAAATGACGGAAGAGTTTACAAACAATTGCCTGTATATAATCAGCGCCTTCAATCAAAAATTTTCTGGGAACTGAGATTTATCCTCTTCTTGGCATGACAAGGTGGAAAGTTTGTTGTTGTCTTGTAGCCCAAATTGCATGAATGCCACTGGCAGCTCCAGATGTTGAGGAAGCAGTTTCTGGATAGTTGTCATGGAAAAAAATGGATTTTTGGAGCAGTTCTTACGCTCAGAAACATAAGCAAGTTTGGTTTGTTACCCACTGCAGTAGGCAACCATGGGGAGGTCCGTCAGTTCTAGCCACAGAATTACAGAAGCTTGTTGTGCTGGCTCTCGACAAAACTGTTATGTGCTTATACAAATTAAATTACCATGCAAAAAGCTAGATACCATACTAAGGCAGGACATTAAGCATATGGTATGGAACCCAATTCCAACCTAGTGAAGAGAATGGGATAGCTTTCCCAGTGCAGCATGCCTTCAATTAGAGAAATGGGCGGCATGATGCTATGCATGTTTAATCAGAAGTAAGTCCCAGTTAGTTCAATAGAGCTTACTTCCAAGCACTATACCTCGCCTTTATCCCCAATGGGGACCCAAAGCAGTTTACATCATTCTTCTCCATTTTATCCTTACAACAACCCTGTGAGATAGGACAGGCTGAGAGAGTATGACTGGCCCACGGTCAACTAGCAAGCTTCCATGGCACGACTGGGGATTCGAATCTGGGTCTTTCAGATGCTAGTCTGATGCTCTAACCACTATACCACACTACACCGCACTGGATCAGCATGGCATTTGTTCCATGTGGAGTCTCCACAAAACAGAAAAGCAGGAAGAGGTGATGAAATTAGAGTGGGCGCTTTCACACACACTGAGTAATGCACTTTCAATCCACTTTTAATGTACTTCTGGGTGATCTTGGGCCTTCTCTCAGTCTAATCTACCTAACTGGTTTCTTGTCAGGGAAAAACTGAGGCAGGGAGAACTATGTATGCCATCTTGAGCTCTTTGGGGGGAAGTGCAAGGCAAAATGCACTTTCTCCTGCAAAGAGTGACTTTCCCCTGCTGTGTACCATAGGATTGTTCTGGAACAATGTAAAATCAAGTCACTGAGTTTTCAACTGCATAAAGTACTGTCTGCACCAGTGGTGTTCAGTCTATGGTTTGCAGAGAGCCACGTTCATAATGCTCAGAAACCGAAAGAGCCATGTGACTATTGTTAGCCCTGTGTGCAGCTCTACCAAACACACACATACAATAATATTTACTTCTATCTTTAACATAGAGTCTGCAGCTCACCTGCTTTCTTGTCCCTCTGGCTGTCGATGTTTCAAGGTGGGAACCAGCAGGTAAGCAACAAGCCTCATCAGGCAATGGCCTTGCCTACTGGAACATGAGGCAGGAGCCACACTGGGGAATGGTCCTCAAAAGAGCCATGGGTGATCATGTCAAAGAGCCATATGTGGCTCTCTAAGCCTCTGAGTATCACTAGTCTGGACAATACATTTGGCATAGTGCTTAATATATAAGGTAACATGAGTTATGGTCAACCTTTCACCCATCAAGAGGATGGCCCCTTTTGTGGCCTATGGATAGGGTTGCCAACCTTCAGGTGGTAGCTAGAGATCTCTTGCTATTACAACTGATCTCCAGGCGACAGAGTTCAGTTCCTCTGGAGAAAATGGCCACTTTGGCAATTGGACTCTATGGCATTGAAGTCCCTCCCCCTCCACCCTCTTCAGGCTCCACCCCCAAAATCTCCAGGTATTTCCCAACCCAGAGCTTGCAACCCTACCTATGGATAATGAGATGTTCCCTCCCCAATGTCTTTTCAGACCCAAACTATACATTGTTTTTTTCACTTGTTTACACTCGTTTCCCCGTGTTCCCTGCAGCCACACAGCAGCTACAAGGAACTGCATCTAAATAGAGAGAGAGAGAGCTCAAATGGGCTTGAAATGGCTCCACAGAGGGAGGGAGGGATCCTCACCCCATGGTGCTGTTCCAAGCCCATTCCAGCTCTCGCTCTCTCTTTTACAAGCAGTTCCCCATAGCTGCTGTGTGGCGGCAGGGGATATGGGAAAGCAAGTGTAAACGAATGAAAAAATGTAAAATATAGTTTAGCTGTCAGTATCACAGCAGTAGAACAATCCCTGTCCAAAAATAAAAGGAGAATAAAATTCGTTTATTCTTATTGGTTTAGCCTGTATTGTGCTAGCTGATTTTTTTTTCTTACAGGAAATGGAAAACATAAATTCTGAGTTGCTCAGCATTGGCCATTGGTTAATATAATTAACCATAGTTTACTCAGATAATTTGCATCTGAGTGACAGAAGAGAGGACTTGATGATATGTCAGGAACATCCCAGCTTTGAGTCTGACTGGAATTTTTATCTATCCCTCATTAAATGACTACATTCTGTGACTTTATAAGTGCTGGAAGTCAAGGCGAATCACCGCTGACTGACAATTCTGAATTACAGAAGATAATAGGTTACCAGCAGATGACTCAAGTTGAATAAAACTGACAAATTGGTTCATTTGCTACTGCGTGCACAAGTTTTATATGTGATTATTTTACAAGATACAGGACAAATTCCGTTCCTGGCTATGTCATTTTAAGTAACTGATCTCAAATTAGCAATGTTACTTTGGTTTTTCTATCAAGTAAATAATTATTTTGACAGCCACCAGAACTGGTGAGGAAATATCTACGTGAGTGTAAGTATTCCTTCCATTGGGGAAAGGATTCCTTCCACTGGAGCAGGGTTCTGCAACATATGGTTCTAGAGCCAGATGTGGCTCAATATGGAACCAAATATGGCTCTTTTAATTTTGTAAGACACTTTGAAGTATATTGGAGGGGTAGGTGAGATGCTAGAATAGCCAGTATGAGAAGTGAATGGCAGGGAAAGATTTGTATCGGAATAAGAGATTCTTAAAGATACTTTACAAAAAGGGAAATGATAAAGTGAACAGCTGCCAGTAACCCAACTGTGAACCATGCACAGATGTATGCCAGTGCACTAAAACAATTGCACAGGGTTCTTCTATTTGTGTTTTATTACTGATGGTGAAACCCTGTATGGGCCACTTCCTAATAAAGGACTCACTACAACCAATACCTTCCTACTCAAAATAAGACCATTTTGTGCCACATATTAAGATTAGGGGGTCTCTACTTTGTTCTTGGTTTGCTCTTGGTTTAGTTCCTGGATTGGCATAGCAGAATAAACTGTGGTATCAGTTTACCTGTACACCCAATCTCTCAGCACCATAGTGCATAGTACCACAAAGACCCTCTTCAACATTTTAAGTTTCCCTAATTATACTGGACACAGTATGATATCTGGAAACATGTGCTGCTTAATAAATACAGCGTGGAGAGCGTGTTAACTGGTTCTGCGTAACAGCTTCCTATGTTTCTACAGCAGGTATGTCACCAAACTGAGCGGGCACCACTAATCCTGCACTGTATTCTGCCAAGTCAACTCTTCCCCCACCCCCCGTGCAATCTTAAGCAGCAGGTGCTTGACTGAGATAGCAATATGAAGGACATTTTTTCCAGGATAAAGCCCATTGAATAGCACAGGACTAACTCCCAGCTTCAAGTTGCCAGCCCCAGGTGGGGCCTGAAGATCTC
Source organism: Euleptes europaea (assembly GCF_029931775.1). NCBI lineage: Eukaryota > Metazoa > Chordata > Lepidosauria > Squamata > Sphaerodactylidae > Euleptes > Euleptes europaea. The sequence goes on along the minus strand of NC_079316.1, from coordinate 26,694,516 downwards.
CTGGAGCTGATCTCCAGACTACAGAGATCAGTAACCCCGGAGAAAATGGCTGTATTGGAGGGTGGACTCTATGGCATTATACCGACTGAGGCCCCTCCCCTCCCAAACCTCAGCCTCCTCAGGCTCCACCCCCCAAAATCTCCAGGTGTTTCCCAACCTAGAGTTGACAACCCTCTTCCAAGTAAATCTGCTGAGGATTGCTACAGTTATCCTGGAGGGGCTGCACGGCTAGGCTCAGTTTGGTGGTTCACAAGTAAGGTTGTGCAAAAAAAATAAATGGTAATGTTCGGGCTCAGGTTTATTGGGCCCAAATTTTTTCAGTAAACCTGAAATTAGCCAAATACCCATACTGGTAAATGGGTACTCAGCTTTATTTCCAGGTTTACTGAAAAAAATTGGGCCCAATATAGTCTATGGGGTTTTTTTTCCAGAAGCTCCTGTGCGAACATTTTTGGAGGTAGAATCACCAAATTTGTAGCGTAGCTGCAATGGACTCTCCTTAGATGGACACTGAAGTTTGGTGAAATTTGGGACAGGGGGTCCAATTTTATGGGCCTGCAAAGGGGTCACCCCATCCTCCAAGCATTTGTGAGCAGGTTTTCAGGTTCAGAAGGTCAGCATTGCCGAGGACTGGCGTAAAGAGCCAATTGGCAGGCTGGTGCCTCAAAGCCTGGGGGCTCCCTTCATATCTGGGGTGCAGAGCATGATGTCCATGCAAATTAGCTTCCAAACTGAGGAAAACAGCTTAAATGCAAGAGAAATAAGGAATGGAAAACATTTCTTTTGGTGGCAAATGACTTCCTTTATTATAGTAATAAAAATCTGATTTCAAGAGATGGTCATGGTGTGGGGAAACAAAGCCACTATTCGGGGCAACCTTCAGATTGAGAGCAGGTTTTCATGGTGGGGGGTGATATTGGAGCCAGCTGAAGTCATGACCAAGGCAGCTCTTGTGAAGGAGATTGCTCATCTGTGCAGGTGAGGAATCTTCTTCAGAATGAAGCCTGTTCAGCAGTTGAAGCTGGCACTTTTTAGTTGGAGGGTATATCCCTCCGGACGGAACTGGGGAAGTCCCATCTTTTAAATGACCCTTCTGCCTCCAGATTATCAAAATGGATAGTTTGGTTAGGACAAGTTGGCTCTGATTACACGACCCCTACCTCAAAAGGGCCCCCACTATGGGGCCCTAACAAAACCAGTCAAAGATATAAAAATAGGAGAAAGCACAGAGCCGTTCATGTGAGCAAAGGCGAATTGTCAAAACCTGAAAAAGCCAAACATCTATTCAGCTTTTCGGGAATCACGTAATCAGCTTCGGGTAGATTCCCCAGTTTTGGTATTCGGCCGAAACAAAGCTCGAATATAGCAAAAACAGCTAATTTCGGGTTTATTTTTTATTTGGGTTTGTCAATATGTACAGCCCTATTCATAAGTCATGGAGGCCTATTCTGAAGCAGCCACCCATTTTCCATCAAACAGATGCTCCATGTTCATCAAGGAGCAAACATTTTTCAGAAGGTACAGAGACGCTTTCTGTTTGGTCCAGGGAATAGCCAACTAGTGCCTTTTGAGTGACATCAGAAAGAATGCAGGAAGTGTTAGCATTGTTGATGTGCACATACACACACACACATACACACTTCCGCCTGAAACCAATCACCTTTTCATCCGCTCCTTTGCTTGTGTAGGGGACCACATCCTTCTCTGAGAACAAGCATCCAGCCTTGTGCCCGTCTTGCTCAGCAGACTCTACATCTCTGTCACTTTTTGTAAATCATAAATAAAAAATCAATAATCTCAGAACACAGTTGATGCTGACCAGCCCAGACAAAGTGATGGTGATGTAGCTTGGAAGAGCATTACAGGAATTTGCCTTTCAACAGCTTTTGGCCTTCCACTAATCAATAAAATACAGTCATGTTGGGGAGGGGGAGGCTCCATCTCAGTACTGTCGGACATCACCTCTATCAGTTTAGCATGAGGTTTTCTATTAGGCAGGGGAGTGTCCAGAACACCAATAGAATTGCAGACCTGTCCAGCATCTCTTTCTCCTCTCCTGGTGCTAGTCTTGATACAGGAGATAATTTTCATTCCATTGTTTCGTCTCACCCACCCCTCATAACAGTATTAAAGGGTTACATTACTATCTGACAATGTATGTTCAAATAAAGGCTCTTTCAGGAACCATCCACTAACTGTCGATACATGAAAAGGAAGAGTGGCTTCATGATTTTTGGATGTACTCGGAGTATTGCACCACTATTTGCCATGCTAGTTACATGAGGTATGAAGGGGAAACGTGAGGTAAGAAAGGAAAAGTACATGGTAATAATACACAAGAAGGTCACAACCACCAGCGTTCCTCAACCCACATCTATCCCATTTGAGAACCAATCACTCTCTCTCAACCTAACCTACCTCAGCAGGTTGTTGTGCAAATAAAATAGTGGACAGAAGTACTGTATACTGCCCTGAGCTCCCATTATTACTTTAAGTGTTTGCTGTGGCAAACAGATGTGATTCACATCTGGATCCTGTGTTGGAAAAAAGGAGGAGTATATAGATTCCCAAAATAAATGAATATTGACATATTTATTGTCACCAAGGTATTTCTGTACACTGCATTTACATGCAGTAATATTGTATTGAAAGCTACTATGGTGAAGTGATTAGAATGTTGAACAAGGACCTGGAAGATATGGGTTCAAGTCCTTACTCAATGAAGCAAACTGAATGATCTGGGACCAGTCTCTCTCTAAGTAGAAATGGCCGCTTTGGCAATTGGACTCTATGGCATTGAAGTCCTTCCCATCTCCAAACCCCGCCCTCCTTAGACTCCACCCCCAAAATCTCCAGGTATCTCCCAACCCAGAGTTGGCAACCCTATATATTGGGAGGGTTAAAAAAACCCAAAATGATCAAAGGAATGCCTGTAGCTTTAAGAAACAGAAGGCCTCAGTGGCTGTTGGTATGCAATCACAGAATTCTAGGCTCAGTCATCATCCGAAAAAAGGCACGGGCAGGGCCCTTTCCAGGGCTGTTTTAGCCTTTGAGGGTGGCAGCAACCACAGTGCTACCTGCTACTATTTGACTCACCTAGGTCTGGCTGCTTGCTACTATTCAACAGCAGCCACCCAATGAAAGCCAGTGTGATGCAGCTGTTAGAGCTTCGTGCTAGGGTCTGGGAGACCCAGGTTCAAATAACCAGTCTGCCATGGAAGCTCACTAGATGATGTTGGGCCAGTCATATACTTTCAGCCTAACCTACCTCATAGGGTTGTTGTGAGGATAAAAAGGAGACAAGTGCCTTGGCCACTGTGGAGAAAAGTGTGGTACAAAAGAAGAAAATAAATCATAAATATAGCTGAAGATGGGAAGTAGATAAAAATAGGTTGGTGAATGACTGAGAAGGAGAAAATGAGGCAGGGAAAGGGCAGAGGATATGGGGAGGTAAAAAGGAAATAATATAGGGAGGGGGATACAGGGGAAAGTGAGGTGCACTGCCACAAGTCCTTGAGGGCTCCCTATTATGCAAGTAGGCCTGGCCCAGAAGCCAGCACCACACAACTGAGCCTTAGTTTTCCTAAATAAAGGCTGCAGGGGGGAAGCTGAAGGCAGGGGGCAGATAAAGGTGTGCTGGCTGTTTGGTGGGAAGGAGACAATGAAGCAGGAGAACAGGAGAGGCTGTGGGGGCTTGCAGGGAAAGAGGAAATAGTGAGGGAGAAAAAATTAGATGCCCCTCGCAAGTCCTTGTGGATTCCCACTTATATAATCTAATAGCCAAGTTAGCCAAATCTGAAGATACATAAATCCAGTGACTGAAGCTGTGAACGGACAAGATGGAGCTTTTTTACCAACTTTAAAAACGCCCCCGGTTTGCAGAAAAATGTGAAATCTAAAAAAATACTCATGGGGGTTAAAAACCCCAAAATGATAAAAGCCTGTAGGGTTGTTGTGCCCATAAAAAGGAGAAGAGGGGAATGATGTAAGGTGCTTTGATCCCTACTGTGGAGAAAGGTGGAATATAAAGGAAGTAGTAGTAGTACTAGTAGTAACAATAACAATAATAATAATAAATATAGCTGATAAAACAGAAATTGGTGATTAGCTGAGAATGAGAGAAGCAGGATATGGAGGTTGCCAGGAGGGGGAAAGCAAATAGTGCGGGGGTGGGACAGGAAAAAGTGATGTGACCCCCACAAGTTCTTGAGGTTCTCTACCATTCAAATGGGAAAGAGAGAAAGAGGCAGGAAAGGGAAGAGGCTATAGGGGCTTCTAGAGAAGTTGCAGAGGACATAATGGGGAGGGGATACAGGGAGAAATGAGATGCCCCTCCCAAGTCCCTACTTGTATTGATAGGTTCTCAGTAGCTTGTGCCAATCAGCAGTCTTGCAGCTGCAGCCTAGATTGACAGAAGCTTCCAAACACTCTCCAAAGGTAGGCCCATGTTATTTTGAGGATAACTGCCGTACATGAGATATAAAATTAGCACTGTAATGAAAAAACTAAACCTTAGCATAGTGACTCCTCAGTATGAGAAACTATAGAGACCTGACAGTCAAAAATGGTCAGTCTTGAGAATTAGCTTCCTCATTAACAACTACTAATAGTTTTACAAAGTGATAGTAGTTCATAAAGAAGTTGAATAAAGTGGCTCCATTAAAAAATCTCATTGCTTCATTCCAAGAAACTTTAACTAAAGAATTATGAGCATCTCATAAATCCTAAGCATAACCAAAGACAGATCCTCTCATTTACTACTGCTGAGATTTCATTTACTTACCTACCATGCTAATGAGCCACTGCTCAGGGACTACTAATTAGATCCAGTTTATTTTTGTCACTGAAATTAATTTCTTCAGCTCAGCGTCTAGAACTAATTTGATATTTTCCCAGTTTTAAATGGTATGAAGACAAAGCTTTCCACCAGCAATACAAAAAAATGTCTGGAGATTTCTTATCTCTTTCATAATTTATGTTCATTCACACCCAAAATGCATTTATCTGTGGATTCCTACATAGAGAATGACTGTTACCTTTTTAAAAAATATGGAGATTAGCAGTTGTTCAGGCTTTATGTTTTCTCATTAGGGCTGTCAAAAAAAAAAATTCGGTACAGTTCGGACTCGGCCGAATTTGGCCCTTGTGGGTTCGGTACGTGCCGAAGTCCGAACTCCCCCACTTCGGATCCGTTCAAAGTTTGGGATCTGCACCCCCAAAAATGCGCCCCCTGCAGCCATGGAAAGAGAAAAGGGGGGAGGCGATATTTCTGCCCCCACTGAACCCCATCTTTACAAAACTTGGGTAGTATCTTAAGAATAATTCACTGAAGCTATGCTAAAAGTTTGGGAGCTACATCCCCAAAAAAGCGCCCCCTGCAGCCACATAAATGGAAAAGGGGGGGAGGGAAAAGGGGGAGAGCCCATATCTCGAGACCCCCTGACCCAATGTTTACAAAACTTGGGGGGTATCTTAAGAACACTGGTCTGAAACTCCGCTCAAAGTTTGGGATCTGTACTCCCAAAAATGCGCCCCCTGCAGCCATGGAAAGAAAAAGGGGGGAGCCCATATCTCGGTACCCCCTGACCCAATGTTTACAAAACTTGGGGGGTACCTTAAGAAGCTTCATCTGAAGTTCCAGTGAAAGTTTTGTGTCTGTACCCAAAAAAATGCGCCCCCTGCAGCCACAGAAAGGAGCGAATGTGCACAAGCACCCCCCACACACACACAAGGATTTCGCTCTCTCTCTCTCTCTCCCTGGCCGGGCCGCACATCAGCTGATTCCTCCAGTACTCAATCCTGACTGATTGGCCAGAAGAAGACCCAGCTTGCCCACCGATTGGCCGGGGGAGGAAAATGCTGCTTACTGACGGTTATGCTGCTTACTGACGGCCGAATTTGCCGAATTTATTCACGAACTCCCGAACTCGCTGAATTCGCCCCCCCCCCGGTTGCCCGCCAGTTTTGAGTTCGGATCCGTCCGAACAGAAAAGCACCGAATCAGGGGAAATTCGGTTGATTTTCAGTTCGGGCCGAACCGAATTGACAGCCCTATTTCTCATGATGTTTCATAAATAGTACTCCAAGGTCCATCTTCAACTCCCATTTCTGTCACTCATTGGAGGGGGTTTCATGCCCTCTTCTAGGACAGGACAAAAACATCAAACCAAAGAGTGTTTTCCTAGACATTCATTGGCTGGCTGGTGTATGTGTAGGCCCCCTCTATCATACTGCAGATTATGCTATCCACTTTTAATGTTCTTTGATGCTCCTTGACTTACTGGATTTAGAGAGGTCTACTCAATTCTATTAAGGTCTTAGTCAGTGGGACTTACTCCCAGGAAAGTGTTCTTAGGATTGCACTGTCCAGATTGTGTTTATGCTACATGCTTTCACTGCTGTTGTTTTAAAGACTTCCAGCATGTTGACTGTTTTTTTTTATTGGTGTAACCCTCAAAAGGGCCAGGTTAGTGCTCATAGGAGAGAGAGAGAGAGAGAGAGAGAGAGAGAGAGAGAGAGAGAGAGAGAGAGAGAGAGAGAGAGTTAAGTGCCGTCAAGTCGCTTCCGACTCATGGCGACCCTATGAATGAAAGTCCTCCAAAATGTCCTATCTTTGTCAGCCTTGCTCAGATCTTGCAAATCAAGGCTGTAGTTTCCTTTATTGATATTCCTTTATCATCTCTTGTTGGGTCTTCCTCTTTTCCTGCTGCCCTCAACTTTTCCTAGCATGACTGTCTTTTCCGGTGACTCTTGTCGTCTCATGACGTGACCAAAATACGATAGCCTCAGTTTAGTCACTTTAGTCAGTTTAGGGATTGTGGGTGCCCTATCAAAATATGAACACACTTAAACAAATAATGTTTATTGTAAGGTGAGGGGAAAATAGGAAGCAGAGAGTAGGAATCAATGGTCAGTTCTCACAATGGCGGGATGTGAGCAGTGGGGTGCCTCAGGGATCTGTGTTGGGACCAGTGCTTTTCAACCTGTTCATCAATGACCTGGAGTTGGGGTTAAACAGTGAAGTAGCCAAGTTTGCAGATGACACCAAATTATTTAGGGTGGTTAAAAAAAATTGGACTGTGAAGAGCTCCAGAAGGATCTCTGCATACTGGAAGAATGGGCATTAAAATGGCAAATGAGATTCAATGTGAGCAAGTGTAAAGTGATGCATATTGGGGCAAAAAATCCCACCTTCACATACCGGTATACACTGATGGGATCTGTGCTGGCAGTGACAGACCAAGAAAGGGATCTTGGGGTGGTGGTGGATAGTTCAATGAAGGTGTCAACCCAGTGTACGGCTGCTGTAAAAAAGGCAAATTCCATGCTGGCCATAATTAGACGAGGAATAGGGAATAAAACTGCTGATATCATATTGTCCTTGTACAAATCTATGGTGAGACCACACTTGGAATACTGTGTACAGTTCTGGTCACCACACCTAAAAAAGGATATTACAGAGCTTGAGAAGGTGCAGAAAAGAGCAACCAAAATGATTAAGGGAGTAGAGCAACTGTCCTCTGGGGAGCAGTTAGGACGCTTAGGGCTGTTTAGCTTGGAAAGAAGGCGGCTAAGGGGAGACATGATAGAAGCCTATAAAATTATGCATGGTTTGGAGAGAGTGGACAGGGAGAAGTTTTTCTCCCTCTCCCATAATACTAGAACACGGGGTCATCTGCTAAAGCTGGAGAGCGAGAGATTCAAAACAGATAAAAGGAAATATTTTTTCACACAATGCATAGTTAAATTGTGGAACTCCCTGCCCCAGGATGTGGTGATGGCTGCCAGCTTGGAGGGCTTTAAGAGGGGAGTGGACATGTTCATGGAGGAAAGGGGTATTCATGGCTATTAGTTAGAATGGATACTGGTCATGCTGCATACCTATTCTCTCTAGTATCAGAGGCGCATGCCTATTATTTTGGGTGTGGTGGAACACAGGCAGGATAGTGCTGCTGCACTCGTCTTGTTTGTGGCTTCCTAGAGGCACCTGGTTGGCCACTGTGTGAACAGACTGCTGGACTTGATGGTCCTTGGTCTGAACCAGCAGGCCTTTCTTATGTTCTTATGTTCAATAAGGTCAGATTGGGAGCTTCTACAAGCAGTATGAATACAATTCTAATGGCAGTCCCAAACTTAGGGCAAAAAGAGAAGAACGTCTTCTAGCCACTTTTCCTCACAGTCACTGAGAAGCTGCTTTTTCTCACAGTCGCCAGGAGGAAGCCACACTCTCTCAGGATTGACAGTTCACTCCAGAAGACCACCACTCCTCTGCTAACTGCCTTTTTCCACCTCCTCGGTCCGTTTTCTCAGGAACTTCTTTTTTAGAAATTCTCCACACCATCAGGAGGGGAAACACCTCAACTTCCTCTCTGGCTGCTTCTCCCTCTTGGAGTTTACCCCTTCCTCCTCATGCCTTGTTGCCAGGCAATCATTCACCCTGTCTCCTCTGTAGGAAGCACCTCCCTCTAGAGGGCAGTGTTTCCAGCCTAGGGACAACTATGCAGGTGAAAACACGCAACACACTTTTTAATAATAAATAAATATTTTTACAAGGCTTACATGGATTTTTAGGTTGCTGCAAGATCGGCAGTGTAATGTAGTGATCTGAATATCAATCTGGAGTTTGGGAGATCCCGTTACAAATCCCCACTCAGCCATGAAGCTTGCTGGTGAGCTTGAGTACGTTGCTCTCTGGAGGAAGGAAAATGCAGTGTGTTGCCCTGAGCTCCTTGGAGAAAGAGCCTGGAAAACACGCTCCATTATAAATATTGATATTTGTAACTGATTTGCATATTAATTTGCCCTTGATTATTGTAAACTGCCCCAAGAACCACGTTTGGTATTGCCTGTGCAGGCTATAAATGCTTCAAATAAATAAATAAAGGGTCAGGCTGACCAAGGTCAAGTCCCACAAGGCAGTGTGGAAAAGGGAGTGGTGTATAGGTTAGCAAGGCCAGGGAAAGGATGTTCAGGGTCAGGGAAATGGAGTGGGGCCTGTTAGAAGCAGAATACAGAATCTGAACTGAGTGCACGGAGATGCTTTCCTCTACAGACCAGTTTGTTCTCAGGATGAGATAGAAGCAGTTATACAGAGAAATGGACCAGCCAGAGTAGAATAGAATAGAGTAGAAAGAAGAACAGAACCCATAAGGCTTGGACTGAAGAATTCCTACAGCTTCCTAAGGAGAGGCAGAGTGCAGCCCTAATTGTTTGATTGTTTGTTTTTGCCATCAAGTCACAGCCAATTTATGGTGACCCCATAGGGTTTTCAAGGCAAGAGATGTTCAGAGGTGATTTGCCATTGCCTTCCTCTGCATAGCAACCCTGGATTTCCTTGGTGGTCTCCCATCCAAATACAAACTGGGGCCAACCCTGCTTAACTTCTAAGATCTGACAAGATCCGGCTTAAAAGGGTGTAACTCTGCTTAGGATCCCGCCAGCAGTGACTTAAGGATCAGAAGTTCAGTACACCTCCCAAACAGTCTGCGGTTTAATTTCATCCATGGCTGCTGATGACCCTGACAAGCGTCTGTGTGTTCTAGAAGAAGGGACATTTCAGAATATTTTATATATTATTGTGTTTCTATTTTGTCATTTCCTCCATCAAAGGTCATCAATTTTAAAAAATTGAGATGGGACTCTTGTGGCATTTTTAAATTGCTCGAGTTCAGCTGTAAAATGATAGCGACATCCACGGGTTAGACCCGTAACATCAACTTGTGCCCTAAAATATTAAAGTGGAGGAACCCTTGTCTCTTGGTCACTCTGATTGTTCCCTACATGTAAGAACAAAGTCCTGGGTAAGCAGGAGTATGCGCTCAGCACAAGAGCAATCTCTCCCTTTCTTTTTCTTTCAGCTGATAAATAACTGTCAGCTAATGACTAAAATCCTAATCTTGGTAAACATGTCAGCAAAGCTCTGGCCCATCCAGACATTTTGTTTTGTTAATATAAATAATGCATTAACAACTGAACAGTTTGGACTCCGTCCAAGCCACTCTGCTGTAAGTGCTTTGCTCAATTTTACCAATGATATTTACTCCTATAAACAGTGCCTCCGAGTTTTTGTTTATTTGCTTGTTTTAGGTCTTTTTATTTCACTGGATAAAGTCGAAAGAAGGCGGAGAGGGTTGTGGATTCATTCATGGTGGAGCTGGCTTTCCATTCGCCAATCCTTTCAGTACTTTTCACCCGAGAAAATTTTAAACAAGTACAGTGCCAAATGTTGCCCATTTACAAGCCCACATTTTATATGAGATTTGACCAGGTATAAATGGCTCCAGATGTCTCAGGACAGCTAGGAGTCAGATGCTGAAAATAATATTTCATGGCTATTTGAGGGGAGGGCACAAGGAGAAGTACGATCATCTCATTCTTGTGCTACCCAAAGTGTTGTTTTGAGGTTCTTGACATCTGTGTTATTTAAAATTTGCTGACTGATAGATATCTACTGTCATGCAATGGAAAAATAATATTTTTGCTGAGTGTGCTGTCAGTTTTCATTAGATGTCTGAAATGTTTCCCTGTACTACTCAGCTTGCCAACCACATGCCTTTGAAGCTAAGTAAGCCCTATTCTTGCCATGCTCAAAAATGTGCTTAAGACCTCCGTGAAGCTAAGCACCTGCTTAAAGGTTGAGGGTTTTTTTTGTTTGTTTGTTTGTTTTTGCTAAATTCAAAGGCTAAATCTAAAAGGACACTTTTCCAAATACTTAGCCAACTTGGATTCTTCATAAATTCTTGCCTGCTCCACTCTTAACTGTTTGGACCAAGCAGAGCATTTCCATGGGTGGAAAGAGTTCCAGCCATGGAGTACGAATTTCTTGCCTCCTTCCTCCCACTGCAGCCCAAAATATCCCACTGCTTGGGGGGGGCAGAGACCACCAGGAACAGCCTTTTGGGTGTCACCTTGGGCTGCAGCAGTATGGGAGAGATGAGAAAGTCACATTGGACAAAGCAGAAATCCTTCCACTCATAAAATGCTCAACTGGTTCCAAGCCAGAACCTGTTTCCTAAGGCATCTGTCTGCACCAAGTTCACCACTGGTTCAACAGTAGAAACACTGAAGAGATTCTCTTAGGTCATTTTTTCACGGAGGTTTGCAGCGGTTTCACTTTTGTTTTGCCACACTGCTAATTTTTGATTTTTCATGACTGCTTCGAATTTGAGGGGGGAAAACGCTTCATCCCCGCATCAAGTCAAACCTGTTTTGGTCCGTTCTTTTCTTTTGCTATGCGGTTTTTGGCGCAGATCTCCATGAAAATCTCCCTGGGGTCAGATATATTCTCCCCGCCCATGCAGGCAAATTTCTCCTCCCTCCCCGGCACGCAAACAGTGATTGGACAAGGGGAGTTTTGTGCTCCGACAAGTATCACAGGCCAGTGAGGCCACCATTCCACCTCCACAGAAGTCTTCCGGCCGGAGATGTATATGTTTCCTCCTCATAGGAGTGCCAGGCGGTGCATAGCTGCTGCAGATCGTGCTCTTTGTTCTTTGGAGAGCGAGTGCCGTAGCTTTGCTTGTGGGGGGGTCTGTTTAGGGGATTGTCCCTGGGGGACAGCCTCCCTCCAAGGCAGGACGGATCGGCATGCTGCGAAGGGAAGGGAGAGTGTTTGGCCATTTATGCATGGGAGGTTTTGCCTTGGGTTTGCCACTCTTTTGATGTACATTTCCCCATTCAAATTCTCAAAACTCTGCTTTGGGGGCTTGCCGCTTATTGTTTATTTTTGAGAATTCGGATGGGGAAAATGTGCATCCTGAGAGTGGCAAATCCAAGGCAAAACTCCCTCCCATCACCCTTCTGAGGAGGGGCGGCCAGTCTGCTCTGCGTCTCCCTCCTCTCCCCCCCCCCCATGCATCCTGTGCATCCCCAACCTGGTAAAAGAACAGAACAAAGGAACTATGGAAATCTTGGGAAAGTGCGTGGATCGGCATGCTGCAAAGGGAAGGGAAGAGAGAGTGTGCATCCACAGAGCATCCAGAGAGCGGCAAATCCAAGGCAAAACTCCCCATACATTTGGTTGCATGAAAGTGGAGTCGAGCGGTTTGGTCTCCTGAGTGCTCGCCACCAAGGCTCGCCCCCAAGGCTGCTAGCCCTCTTGGATGGAAGTTCCTGGCACTGGACGGCCGGAACTGTACTGGGGGGCACAACGATGACCGTCTGTCAAAGTCTGGGAAAGGAGGGGAGCGTCGCCAAGTATGGGGGTGGGGGGAAACGAGGAGCATGGTAAATAGAAAAATTATATAAGGAAACCAGAGGGACTGGTGCTTGTTTTTTTGCACTGGGGCCGTGTCCACAGAGGTGAACCGCACAAGATAATCCGCTGGGTGGAGTTGGGGGCGGGCATAAACAATGAGCTTATCAGAAGTGGAGGGCTCCAGTAAAGGGGCAGACCAAACCGTTGTAGAATACTGCCTGCTTTGTTCCCATGAAAAACCAAAACTACTTCGAGATTGATGGGGATGAAATTTAAATCTTTTTTTTTTTTTTTGCTCCACGGCAAGAGAGAAGCAAAATCTACCGTGAAAAGTTGGCCTTATTATGGCATGAGAAAACTCCAGGCTTTGGGAGAGAAGAAATAGTAATAAAGGATGAGTGTGGGAGAGCTTGGTGACATGGATTTAAAATTTTGTTTCAGTTAGGAATGAGAAGAAAGGCTTGTGGAGAAGAAAGGCACTGAGGAAGAATTTGAAGTTAGTGAGAGTGGCAGAACCCTTTATTTGTTCAAGAGGGGAGTCCCACATCCAATGGACAGCAAGGGAGAATGGCTAAATCTGGGAGAAGGGCTGGTGACTCAGCAGTAGAGCAGATGTTTTTAGGTCCAGTCTCGGGCATTTCCCATGAAAGTAGCTCAGGCTGAGATCCTGGAGAGCAGCTGCTGCCAGCCAAAGTAGACAGCACTGTCCCATCTGAAGGAAGCTTCACAGATGACCAAAAGCAAGAGATGTTTGAGCATCTGAGGATGAAATTTCAATGGGAAATCATAGAAAGAGGTAAGTCAGGGTATGAAGGCGGAGTTGTAAAAGGGGACAAGGCTACAAAAAAATTTCAGGGGCAATGTTTGTGCTGCCTTACAAAGAAATGTAAAAATGTAAACTTCTTCCAATGTCCTTCTTATCAAAAGCTAGTATTTATTTGTAGGGAGGAAGAATCATGCTTTCAGAATCAGACGGATGGCTTGGATCCTCAACTGCCTTTCCACTTACAGAAAAAGAACATGCCTTTGAGTTGCAGCCGACGCATGCCGACCCCATCCATTGGGTGTTGCAGGCGAGAAATGAGCAGAGCTGGTTTGCCATTGCCTTCCTCCACATAGCAACCCCAGTCTTCCTTGGTTTGTCTCCCATCCAAGTAGTACCTGTGGCTGGCCCTGCTTAGCTTCCAAGTCCTCATGAGCTTGGGCTAAGCTGAGCTATCCAGGCTGCTTACAGAAGACGGAAACTAATTTTTGCTGATTCTCCTATATCATTGTAGCCCCCTCCACTTTGATCCCATCATAATGAACACATGAACACATGAAGCTGCCTTATACTCAATCAGACCCTCGGTCCATCAAAGTCAGCATTGTCTACTCAGACCGACAGCATCTCTCCAGGGTCTCAGGCAGAGGTCTTTCACATCACCTCCTTGCCTAGTCCCTTTAACCGGAGATGCTGGGGATTGAACCTGGGACCTTCTGCATGGCAAGCTGATGCTCTACCACTGAGCTACAGCCTTCCTGAAGGTCCACTGACCTACAGGGAAACAATTCATGGGGGGTCACAGATGACTGCGGTGGGTGAGAGGAAGCGAGAAAGTTACCCTTTATCCAGCATGATTCTGCTTGTGCAGCGTAAGAGCCGAACCCTTTCCCCCCACAAATGTCTATGAATGACATAACTGAAAGAGCAGCAGGGTGATTTCACACCCTGACATTCAGTCGGAAGCCTAAAGCATGTAGAGGCAGCAAGGGGTTAATGCAATGCAGTCAGAGTAAACTGCTTGTTCAGATACAAGCATCCTGTTCCAGACAGCTCATCAACACACTAATGGGACTTAAAGCGGTTGATGCCTCTTGCACAGTAACATAATGATGGCTGGACAGCCTGGGAGACCCATTAACTCTCATCCATGCTTCTAATTCTGTCTCGTGATAATGATTTCTTAGGACAACAGCAGTGGATTGGAATTCCATTTCCTTCTGCACCATTGTATTTTAATAAATTCATCAAGAGACCAACTGATATGTATACCGCACTACAGAAGCACACACTTTGTAAAAGGCAGACCACCGGATGCTCGGTGCTTTGCCATCCAAGATCTCCAAAGGAAGATTCAAAAGAAAAGCTGAAATTCCCCCCTTGCATCATGACAGCTTGCAAAACGGGAATACTTTGAATGCAAATTGTCGGGTTGTTTATTTTTAAACCGATGGTTCAAAGCATCATACGATTTTGGATATATTTTGAAGGGGAATCCAAGCAGGAAAAGAAAAAAAAATCTGTAGCTGTCATATCCAGCGAAGGAAAACCATAAATAATTTTATTGAATTGGACTGAAATAATATTCCTAGTAAGAAATAATGGGTTGATCCAGGGCAAAATGTCTGCTTGCACTACTGCTTAGGCACAAGTGGAAAGAAAAATACTGTGGCAGCCACTAGTGCTAAGTCAAACTTTTCTTTTCCCCAATCATATTTCCCATTGCGTAAGTTCTTATGCAACAGTTCAGGGCCCTGCAATATAACAGGAGGGAATCGCTAGGAGTTGCACAAGAATTCACATAAGCAGAACTCTGCTATAACCATGTAAGCTTTTGCCCATGTAGAGCTCATCAATAAGCTTGGAATTTGTTGTTAATCACTAGGTTATACAACCAAGTTGTGTCAACTCTTGTCTCCCAACAAGGTCTCCGTGCAGAATGGAGTGACACTGAAATTCATCCACAATCTCATCCTCCCACCAACCCAATCACCATTCAAGTGAATTATGTATCTATCTATAGATTTTTATCCCAATCTTCCTGGGGGAAAAAACCTCAGGGAAGATAGCAGGATTCTCCACTTTATCAAAAGCACATCTTCATATGGGACCAAGTAAACAGCCTTCCCCTTGAACCATTTTGCCAGTCTGAAACAGTCCTGGGAGGGTGCTGTTGGGCCTGCTGGGGAAACCCATGTGTATCCCAAATATTACACCTCCGACTGTTTATTATTTATTATTATTTAAATGACTTCCTTTGGGGTTACAGTCCTTCAGAAAATACTGGTTTTCTAAAGGATTATTACGGAAGTCCAAATCTCATTTCTAGGGTTGTCAGGTCCCTCTTCGCCACCGGTGGGAGGTTTTTGGGGTGGAGCCTGAGGAGGGTGGGGTTTGGGGAGGGAAGGGACTTCAATGCCATAGAGTTTAATTGCCAAAGTGGCCATTTTCTCCCAGTGAACTAATTTCTATCAGCTGGAGATAGGGTTGCCAGGTAATTCACCACCGGCAGGAGGTTTTGGGGGTGGAGCCTGAGGAGGGTGGATTTTGGGGAGGGGAGGGACTTCATTGCCATAGAGTTTAATTGCCAAAGTGGCCATTTTCTCCCAGTGAACTAATTTCTATCAGCTGGAGATCAGTTATAATAGCAGGAGATCTCCAGCTACCAACTGGAGGTTACAAGAAACCTATGCTGAAATAGTGTAGACTAATGAAATAAGCAGCACGAGGCTCAAATATACAAATGTGAAAGCAAGATTGACTATTGGAATGATAATATAATTTTCAAACAATTGGCAAATGCAACACCACAGGGAAACAAACAATATATACTGGCGTGTTACAGGACACACCTGCCAAAAAAAAAAAGGCGAAAATGCCTTGCAAGGCTTAAAGCCAAAACGCTAACTAGAGGCAATTAGCTGATAACAGCTTCAGACAGGCTTGTAATTTATGAGCTGCCACACAGGGCTAGAACTATAAATAATATGACTTGTAACAAGTAACTAAGAAATAGTCTCCAAATTTTGCCGCGCAGGGCTTAATACAATTAAATGATAAATAATCACAAATTTGCCACGCAGGGCATTAAGTCAAGGCTAAAGGAGCCTTTTTAACATGTGTAGCACAAACTGTGCAACATAGAGCACCAAGAGGTAAACAAAATTCTTCAAACTACATTCAGTAGCAAGTTCAAATGTATATATCACAGACTGTGCAATTATGTCAAGCATCCAGAGATAAGCAGCATTCTTCAAACAGCAACCAGTAGCATACATGCGTGTTTCGGTCAAAGACCTTCATCAGCTTGCCAACAAGACGGGAGGTGCTGCCAGACAGTCATGCAGATAATTCATAAGCTTTTCAACTCCATAGAAGCAAGTCATGTGACACCAGATAATTTCTTAGTGTCCAGTTTTAATAGCAAGAGATCTCCAGCTACCAACTGGAGGTTTAAAAGATAGCAACAAGCACTGATGGCACACAACTTATTTTTATATATAAGCACAATCCTATCTAAGCATATAACAGTATGCAGAAAGTCCTGAAATCAGTAGATGTAAACACAGTTACAAAACACACCAAGGGGTGAAGCAGCTCCAGTAGACTCGGAGAGGAGGCAAGCTCTAAAAAAGTGGAAAACCCGGACTGGATTTTTCGTAACGCTAAACACCAAAGTGTACTAGCGAGATAAAGAACAATTTGAGCCGCAGTTGGAAATTAAATTACTTCATCCCGAGATGGGAAACCGGTAAGACCCATTTCGCCGTGGCTTTGTCCATCGGGGAAGTGAAAAGGTAGTGAGAGATGATTATCTATCTCTGAAAGCAAAGTAGAAGGGATTTCTACTGGAGATTGGCAAGCCTACCCATTTCCTGGCCAAGCTGCCAACCGGTGTGTCTACCTTTAAATCTGATTGAATCACAGGCTAGGAATGCTGACCTTAAAGCATTGGTCTCTGTCTTTTCAGCTGCTCTTAGGGCCTGCTCTGTGACCCACCATCCAAGAGGCCTGCCAGAATATCAACTATTGGCATTACCTCAGAAATAAACCACTAGTGTTGAGTGAGCATCTTATAGGAACTTAATACATGTGTTTTGGCCCAAATAAGCACTGATCAGCATAAACATTCTAATTAGCTTTATTTTATGCTAGCCTTACCACATTCATCTGTATGCTCCTAATTAAATACATATGTTTATTTCCGTTTACAGATTCTCAGAATGCTCCCCCCGCCGCCGGTACAGCTAAGATTTTGAATGTGGGCCATGTAACTGAGCTCCAGGATTGCTTTGCGCTTAGCAAAGCTTGTAAGGAGGGAAAATGTTTTCTCTGCTGGATTACTGTCTTTTCTGTTCGTATGATCGTTTCGGAGTCTGCTGTTTGTTTGCTATTACCTAGAGCTAAACTACGAAGGCTTTTTAAAATCACTAGCTGTGGTCACTGCATTTAAATTAAGCATAGCAACAAAAACAGACCTCTACTTGAAAAAGTAATTTGGAAGACAAGAATTTATTCTGCTTAGACCCACAGTATGTAGACAGAATACTAAAAAGAATCATCAAGGTTCTAGGAGACAAATGTCCACACAGCTTCTTTCAATATCTTTCTAAAGAGAACTTGCGCACCGCAAAAGGTTTTCATATGAATATTCCCAGGACCAGATTTCAGAGTACTTAAGTTTAAACATTTGTCTTTCTGAGCAAGAACATCTCTACCTGTATTAAATGTTAAAGGGAAAGCATTCTGTCCTGGAAGTATCCAAAAGGAGATTCAAATAAAACTGTAATCTTCTTTGAGCTTCTGGTCTGGATGGAAAAGCAGAAGATAAATCTAATAAACAGACCACAAATAACTTTTCAAATATTTTGAAGGATCTTGGATACAGGGTGGTAAACAACCTGTTCAGCCTACACATAGAGAACAGGAGTTTGATCTGAGCAGCTGGAGTAAAAGAAATGAATACAATAATAGATAGATTTAGGTTAAACAGTAAGAACTTCATGGCTGTCTTTCCCAGGGATAAAAAGATACTAAAATATGCTAAAGTACCAGTAATGCTAAACCCACTAATAGGTAATATACAGAAGGATTTCTAGTAGGGTTGGAAATCCACTGTAAACATACAATAATGCTCAAACGATATGAAAACTAATGCTACACTTATGAAAAGGGATGGAAGGTTAAAAGGAAATCTGCATAAGTTTTCAAAACTAAAAATGGCTTATGTTTCAATAAACGAAGTAAACAACCGTACCAAACACATCTCACTAGGATTAGGCCTCTTCATACGTTTCCTGTTCTTTTCTTCAAAACCAGTATTGTATGCTCTTGTACAAATGATCTTTAGATGTGATGATTGCAGGTATTGGCACTCCTTAAAAAGAAGATGAAAATGGCTGAAGAATTCTAAGCAGTGGAAGATATCCTCAAGAGAGGCATTAAACTCTTCATAAGGAAAGATTCAGCTGTTTGGCGAAGAAAGGGACATTGTAACAGACAGACACATTGTTAAATTACAGAATGCAGAAGAGTTAGGGGTTAATGAAGGCTTCCCCCCCCTTTTTTTTTTTTTGCTGTCAAGTCACAGCTGATTTATGGCGACCCTCTAGGGTTTTCAAGGCAAGAGACTTTTGCCATTGCCTGCCTCTGTGAGGCAACCCTGGACTCCTTCAGTGGTCTCTCATTCAAATACTAACCAGGGTCGACCCTGCTTAGCTTTCAAGATCAGATGACATTGGGCTAGCCTGGGCTATCCAGGTCAAGGCAAGGCTTTCTAGTACCTTTCAAACACTCTGTTTTGGGTATTTTGTAACATTAAATGTTAGACCAAGTATAGTAAACACGTGATCAAAATCTACCAATCATAGCTGCAGTTTATGACTCAACAGCAATCAGAGCTAGTTTCCTTATGCCTATAACAATACTTAGTATTTATACAGTGCTTTCTCCCAAAGTCCTCAATCACTTTACATACATTATCTCAGCTAGACTCTTATAAGGTATCAATAGGGTTGCCAGCTCCGGGCTGGGAAATACCTGGAGATTTTGGGGGTGGGGCCTGAGGACGGCAGGGTTTGGGTAGGAGAGGGTCTTCAATGCCATGGAGTCCAATTGCCAAAGCTGCCATTTTCTCTGGATGAACTGATCTCTATTGGCTGGAGATCGGTTGTAACAGCAGGAGAGCTCCAGCTACAACCTAGAGGTTGGCAACCCTATGTATCAACCACTGGTGCCCTGGCACTATTCTTGGAAGAAAGCCACAAGCTCATCCAAGGACCTTTTTCTAGATGAGAAAGAAGAAGGATTGACCAGATTCACTAGCACCAGATCCAAAAAATAGAAATAGCGTGGGATGGTATTTACAGACGTACACATAAAGATGGGATCGTTTCAGAGGGTAGGCTTTTAGATGGCTTTAGGGAGGGTCGTGGCTTAGTGAAAGAGCATCTGCTTTGTATGTAAAAGATCTCAGGTTCAATCCCCACCATCTCAACTTAAAATGACAGGTAGTAGATGATGTGAAAGACCTCTGCCTGAGAACTTGGACAGCCACTGTCAGTCTGAGTAGACAATATGGGCCTTGATGGACCAATGGTCTGATTCAGTGTAAGGCAGCTTCATGTCTTCATGTGTCTCTAAATTCTTGTATTCCCATCTTACTGGTTTGGGAATTATCAAGATCTTCAAAGAATTTTGCATAGACTTTGTAAGTAAAGACTTTGCCAAGAAGATGGCCTGTGGCTGAGTGGTAGAGATCACACTTTGCATGTGAACATCCCCAGGTTCAATCCCAGGTATCTTCTAATAAGGGATCTCAGGTAACAAAGAAACATCCCCTCTGTGCCTGAAGTTCTTAAAGCATTGTTGACCACTGGAGTAGATGATAGTAAGACAGATAGACCAGCTCTGTATGAGATATATATTCATATTCATAGAACCTTACAATTAAACAAGACTCATTTGTAACATATGGATTGATTTTAGAAGATTTCAAAGATGGCATCATGTAAAACTGGACAATACATCTGTTAGGAAGGGCGAGCAAAAATATGCAGGTACATTGCACTAGCGACAATCTCTGAACACAAGAACACAAGAGCTACAGCAGTATTAATGAGCAATGCCAAGATCGAGAGAGAGAGAGAGAGAGAATTTTTCTTGTAACATATCTTTATATCTACCTTGACATCAAAGTATACTATGAGTAGAATTTTTGCACTCTGTTTTAATTATTTAGTGCCAAAGTCCTTATGCAGCATGTTATGTTTTTCCTTTCTAAATTGACTATGAAAACAAACTCCACTCTGACTATAAGAGGAAATAAATCATTTCTCTATGACTAACAAAATAATCAGGAGAGCTATAGCACTAAAGTTTATCAAAACTTAGCTCATGTTTAAAACTACAAATCCACTTAAAAGTTAAAACTCAGGGGGGAATCCTATAAGTGAAATGGACACTTCAGCGAAAACAAATACAGAACAAACAGCTCTCCCAGATATCCATTTCAAAAGGGATGTTTTGGTCCATTTGTCCACCTGACATGAAAAATATTAATAAAGATAGCAAGCAAGAGGAAAATGGCACTAAGGGGCAGACTTGGAAAGGAAGATTATTCTGTGACCAGCCCAAGGCTCATATTAAAATTAAAAGAATAAAGGTACACAGAAAAGCATTTTAAGGCAAGTATATGAAAAGGGACAAATCAATGCCAATAAACTGCTTGCGATAGTAATTAATAGTAATGAATTTAAAAAGAAGGGCTTATTGACTTAGGTTGATGAGGGAACTAACCTTTAAACAATTAAGACAGGTAGTCTTTACTACAGAGTGATTAAAATCTGGAGTATTAACATGAGGTATACGCCTCACAAGAATCCATGAGAGAATGGAGGAGAAGAAATAAGACGTCTTCAGTTCCACTGGGGCTTGCCAGGGCAGTGAGAACAAGTGCCCATCTGCGGTGCCTAACATGTAGCAACTGAACTGCAGGACAATGACGCCAGGAGAAATTAAGCTAAGGCAGTGATCCCCGACATGATGCCCACTGATGTATTTCTTAGTGGCTCTTTTCCCAAAGTATATCCTCATCCAAAGAGCCAGTTGTATCTTCCACTCAACTTTAGTAGGAGTTGCTTCAGAAGAGCCCAAGTGGCATTACTTTTATGTCTTCAGGAAGCAATCCCTTGGAAACAGCTGCCTCCATGATAGGAAGATGCTTGGCTTGGAACCTTCTAACATACTGGAGAACTTTGCAACATTTTAAGATTGAATGACACACACACAAAGCTGCCTTGTACTTAGGGTTGCTATCCTCTAGTTGGTGGCTTGAGATCTTCCACTATTACAACTGATCTCCAGGTGATAGAAATCAGTTTCCTTGGAGAAAATGGCGGCTTTGGCAATTGGACTCTATGGCATTGAAGTCCCTCCCTTCTCCAAGCCCCATCCTTTTCAGACTCCACCCCAAAAATCTCCAGATATTTCCCAACCCTACTCATACTGAATCAGGCCATTGGTCTATCAAGGTCAGTACTTGCTACTCAGACGGGCAGCACTCTCCAGTGTCTCAAGTAGTGGTCTTTCACATCACCTACTACCTGATCTTAACTGGAGATGCCAGGGTTTGATGCTGGGAACGTCTGCATGCAAAGCAGAAGCTCTACCACAGAGCCACAGCCCCTCCTCCTGTGGCTCTACCACTGACCCACAGCCCCAGCCCCCATGGTAGCCATTTTGTGATTAGTCGCTCCCACCCCATAGCAGCCACTTTCTCATGGTGCCCAGTATTGGCTCTCAAAATTCCAGGCATGCCTGGAACTGCAAAAATGGAGGTGGAAGATCAAGCACCAAGCATTCCACAACACATGATTGGTGCATTGCATCTGGCTTAGTTACACATTGCATTCCAATCCTCTATAAAATATATTACTTGTATTAACACCATTTGGACCCATTGTGCAAAGACAAGAGTCACTGAAAAAGACAATCATGCTAGGAAAAGTTGAAGGCAGCAGGAAAAGAGGAAGACCCAACAAGAGATGGATTGACTCTATAAAGCACTGGTTCCCAACCAGGGGTCCGTGGACCCCCAGGGGTCCACGAGAACTAAATTAAGGTCCGCGAAACAAAGTTATAAACCCATAATAAATTAATATTTTCAATTAAAAGTTCTCTATTATAAATATATATATATTCAAATATTATTCTAAGTTTAATGTTTAACTAACAGTTATGATTAAAGTTTATTTTCAAATTCTCAGAATTTTTATTTTGAACCTTGGGGTCCCTGCACCGAATAAAAAAGTCCTAGTGGTCCCTGGTCAAAAAAAGGTTGGGAACCACTGCTATAAAGGAAGCCACAGTCCTCAGTTTGCAAGACCTGTGCAAGGCTGTTAAAGATAGGACATTTTGGAGGACATTGATTCATAGGGTCGCCATGAGTCGGAAATGACTTGACGGCACTTAACACACACACATTACCACCATACAGAGTGCAAATCTGCTCTCACCTCACACTTTCCTCAAGCAGAAGAGCTTGATTGTGGACCTCGAGATAGCTGCCGACAGCTTTGCCCAGCACACCCATTAAGGTCTGTCTCCCAAGCCCTGCTCTCTGTGCCCCTGCCTTTAGAGGGAAGGTAGATAGCAAGAAGAGAAACCGTCTTTTCAGTGGTGGGATCTCACTTTTGGAATGCCCTCCCCCTTGAGGCTTGCCTGGTGCCTTCTAAACTGTATTAGGGGTTTTACAGTCTGGTTGTATTTTGAGGTCTGTTTTATAGATATTGTTGGGGTTTTGAGCTGTTTTTAATGGATCGTTTTAATTGCTTTTATTTTTAGGTTCTTAAATGATGTTATTGTTTTTACTTACAAGCAACCACAAGCGGGACTCTGGAAAACAGATTGTAAATTCCCTAAAAATAATAATAAATACATAAATATCACTGTTTGTGCCCACTGTAGTTCAGAATGGAATGGTTCTTTCATAGTGCAAGGAAATAAGTAATCCCAGATGTATACCATAATTTTTAGCAGATGGACCTAAATGTCATTTGATCATTTTGTGGTTAAAAATTATCCCACTGTTGAAGATGTACAAAGTCCTAGGAACTATATAGCTAGGATTCCTAGATCAGTGGATGTTCCTTTTCCTTTTTTTCATATTAATTCACTTGACAGAAGCCATTAATGCCATTGTAGACCTACAAAAAACTATTTCCAATAGGCTATTAAAATCTAATTAAGAGTCTATTAAAATTAAATAATGTTAGAAGTTTAGATGTTGTAAGTGCCTCTCTGAAATGGCTTATGACATGGGAAAGTTACCCAGTGCCTATCATAGAGGAGGGGTCCATTTTGAAAAGAAATAGCTGTTATTGGAATCATCTGTTTCAACAATGAGAATTTCTGCTAAGCAACAGCTTCACAGGCTCCAGAGAAATCTCAACAAAGCACGTGATTCGGGAAAGTTTCCTCTCTTTTCCCCCTTACTATTCTAACAAGAAGTGAATTAAAAGTAAGAGAAGATGCTAAACACCAAAAGCATCACCACCGTCTCCCAGGAATAGATTCCATCCTAGCAAAAGAGAATGGAAACAGCACTCCTCACTCTGCTGTTTCTGGGAATGCCAGGGCACTGTTCTCACAGAGAGATGAATTTAGGGCTGCAACCTCCAATTAGTTTGATCTGTAGACAAATTAACTTTAGTTGATTAATCAGAAGGGATCAGATTTAATTAGCGATAGCAAATTTCAGTTAGCAGGCTCAGAGTGAAAGGTGCACTTGTTCCTTTGTCAGGTCTATTGCTTTCCACTTATAATATCTATTTGTATCTTGCCCTATCTTCCAAACTCTGGCCACATGCAAGAGACTTTTTTCCAGTTTTAGCCACCAGATACCCCGGAAAGGTAGGCCAGATTGAGGATGACCAGTCCAAGATCAAAAGGAAATTAACCCATGTGGCATAGTGTTTCACGAAGTTCATTTTAGAAGACAAAAAAAAGAGTTGGTTTTTATATGCCGACTTTCTCTACCACTTAAGGAAGAATCACCTTCCCTTCCCCTCCCCACAACAGACACTCTGTGAGGTTGGTGGCGCTGAGAGAGTGTGACTAGCCCAAGGTCACCCAGCTGGCTTCATGTGTAGGAATTAGATTATCCTCCGCCAGATTAGACTGCACAGCTCATGTGGAGGAGTGGGGAATCAAACCCGGTTCTCCGGATCAGAGTCCACCGCTCCAAACCACCGCTGTTCACCAGAAGTTCTATCATGGTGTGGACAAGGTGGGGATGTAGAATGTGGAGTCAACAAAATGCAAGAGCTAAAGCTCAGGTTTGTTTATTTATTTACTTACTTACTTCATTTGTACCCTGCCTTTCTTACCAATGGGGACCCAAAGTGGATTACACCATTCTCCTCTCCTCCATTTTATCCTCACAGCAACCCTGAGAAGTAGGTTAGGCTAAGAAAGTATGGCTGGCCCAAGGTCACCCAGTGAGGTTCTGTGGCATGAATGGGGATTTGAACCCTGGTCTCCCAGATACTAGTCCAACTCTCTTAACCACTACACCACACTCCAGATAAGCACAGTAACTGTTCACTGCAGCAATATCTGGCAGCACAATCTTGCCGGATTTGCTAAGCTAATTGTACAGATATATGGTGACAGGAACCCATAACCGCAAGTGAATTCGAATAGGATTTTGTGTTGTCAAGCTTCCTTTTCATTTCTAGTTCAGCCATTTCATGCTGAAGTCTCCCTTTGAAATTCTATCAGTGAATAATGGGAACTTTCAAGTCAGC
This sequence comes from Euleptes europaea, assembly GCF_029931775.1. NCBI lineage: Eukaryota > Metazoa > Chordata > Lepidosauria > Squamata > Sphaerodactylidae > Euleptes > Euleptes europaea. The sequence continues at coordinate 26,669,750 of NC_079316.1, read as the reverse complement.
AGCAAAGTATCCTGGGGGACCAGTCATCATAGCTGAGCATGGATTTGAACCCAGTTCTTCGAGATCCAAATTCAACATGCTAGCAGTCATGGAAATGAATAAGAACATACTGAAAATGTCTTTTATACATAGCTGCTTATCAATAAGAACATACAAAAAGTGCTCTTTGTGTACTGAGTTGCCTCTTTCTTTTATTTTTATTTCACATGTTCCAGAGCCAAATTCTGGGACTGAAACTAAATTTCAGGGTTGACACTTGAAAAAACCTTGGTCTAAATTCAGTACTGAAGTCCAGTGATACATAAACCAACTCTCATGCTTGCAGCTTATTATCCCAGTTAACGAATGCAATAGAGATTCTACCATATAAATAGGTTTATAGATTGGCAGGCTATTCTCTATTGACTGCCAACCCATATTTCTATGCCTTGGGGGATTGTGGAAGTCAGTGATTGTTGTTTTACAGCTCTAAACAAAATTTATAAACCAATGAAAAGAATTACTGGGAGGGGGAGGAATCTGCATATTGCAAGATAAAGAATCATTTATCAAGTACCAAGTATTTTGTTACTGTTGTTCAGATTTTTAAAAAACACTGATCTTTGCCTGCAATGTCTGGAATGTGGAAAATGAATTACATTTTAAAACAAGGGAAATTTCTCTGTATGCCAATCTGTCAGATTGACAGCTGTTTCAACATGGTATCCGTTAAGCAAGTGCTGCTACTTGATGGACTCGGGCTAAGGTTGCCAACCTCCAGGTAGGACCTGCAGATCTCCAGGAATTACAACTGATCTCCAGACTACAAAGATCCATTCCCCTTGAGAAAATGGCTGCTCTGGAGGGTAGCCGCTATGGCATTATAGCCCGCTGAGGTTCCTCCCCTTCAAATCCCTGTCTTCCCTATGCTCCTTCCCCAAATCTCCAGGAATTTCCCAATCTGGACTTGGAAGCTGTAACTAAGGCACAAGCTTTCTTTCTTTTTTTCTCATGTACAAGTGCCAGCAAAACCCCAACAAAGAACCATAGGAGAGTTGGGGAGGGGCCGTGGTAGAGCCTCTGCTTGGCATGCAGAAGGTCCCTGGTTCAATGCTCAGAATCTCCAGTTAAAGGTACCAGGCAAGTAGGTGATGTGAAAGACCTCTACCTGAGACCCCGGAGAGCCACTGCCAGTCTGAGTATAATACTGACTTTGATGGACCAAGGGTCAGATTCAGTATAAGGCAGCTTCATGTGTTCATGAGAGTTACAGCCAGGCACAATCTAACATCAAAATCAAACTTTACCAATTCCACCATGATACGAAGCCTCAGTCTGTAAATTAAAAAATTTAAACAAACAATATGGCCTGGATATTGCAACAAGAAGCGCCACTGATTTAAAAGACTGGGCCTAATTCCTCACTATTTCTCTAGAACTTCCTAACAATCTTATCTAACTTGGTATAACTTCACTCCAAGAGCTTCTTGGGACGTTTCACGAAAGAAGAAACATGAGGTACTGTATGTTTTGAGGCATTTTCAGGCAAAGAAGGAAATAGGGACCACTGTGATTGGAAGGTAGTCTGAAGCCCCCCGTTTGACCTGATCCATTACATATATGAGAAATCCAGCTGCATGTAGTACTTACTAGTAACTGTAGCCCCTTTAACTTAAGTGAGCTAAATTTGACTAACAAGCATTGCCCTCATTAAGAAAGATTTGTAGGGCCCAGTTCACAGACAGCACGGGGAACACTGTAATAATATTTTACTAGCTGTAACCTGTGTTTTATTTTATGGTCAAGAAGAGTATAGGAAACATGTGTGTAAACATTACTTTGCTGTACAAGATGCATTCCATCAACTACCATGGAAACATTTAACATTTGTAGCTGGTAATGAAAACTGAAATTAGAATAACAGATTTGCAGATGTGTGTTTGTAGAGGCTTAATCATTAACAGTTTGGAAGTGTTTAATGTGCAAGATGACAATGGTGGAAATTTCATCTTTGCAAACTGAGAAAATAAGGTCAAGATGTTTAAAAGGGGGCCAGAGAAGTAATTACCTTTTATTAAAACACAATTGATTTGTAACAGAAAACACACACAAAAATCAAAAGGATGCCAAACCATGCATAGGTACACAAACGTGCTCATGCATGCCAAAAAAGAGGTGTTTAATCCCATTTGATTATCCTGAAAAATTAAACAATACCATTTCTATATATATCCAGCACTGATCCTTATTTCTGCTGCCTGCATCTTTAACAAAGCTTTTAGAATCATCTTATTAAAAATAGCCAAATGACTCCTGCAAAATCTATCTAGCATGTTCCATCAAAGAGATCATTTTTGGCATACATGGTTCTCCTTTCCTCTATTGTACCACCATAACAACCCTATGAAGTAGATTCAGCTGCCAGAGATTGAAATACCCAATGTCACCCAGTGAGTTTCACAACCACATGGGAATTAAATCATGGTCTCTCCAAATGAGATTTTTAGTGTCTACAAAAGTGGGGGAGAGGGCCTATGTGGTCTTCAGCTAGGGTGACAGGACAATTGATGTGAATGCATTAAATTGTTTATACTGAATCTGCCCATTAGTCCATCAAGGCCAGTATTGTCTTCTCAGACTGGCAAGCAGCTCTCCAGGGACTCAAGTTGAGTTTTTACCTTAAAATTGATCCCTTTAACTGGAGATACTGGGGATTGAACCTGGGACCTTCTGCATGCCAAGCAGATGCTCTACCATTAAGCCACAGTCCCTGTCAAGCCATATGTGAATACGCCTTGGCTTCTGAATGACAAAATGTATTCATTTTATTCCTTTAGATAGGATCCAAAGTGGTTTACAACACTTTTCTCCCTTCCTCCATTTTATCCTCACAACTACAACCCTGTGAGGTAGGTTGGGTTGAGAGTGGGTGGCTGGCTCAAGGTTACCCAGCAACTATGACAGAGTGGGGAGTTGAACCTGAGGTCTCCCAGGTCTTACTGTGACACTCTAACCACTACATGTCTTAAGCAACAGCATGTGGAATAATCTGGTGAGGTCAATTCTAACTACTTTGGGAATTGATAAATGAGTAAGGCTTGTACAGACGATGAAGAAAGGTCCAGCATGGTGTAATGGTAAAGAGCAGTGGTTTGGAGTGGTCGACTCTGATCTGGAGAACCGGGTTTGATTCCCCACTCCTCCTCATGAGCGGCGGAGGCTAATCTGGTGAACCGGATTGGTTTCCCCACTCCTCCACATGAAGCCAGCTGGGTGACCTTGGGCTAGTCACAATTCTCTCCGAACTCTCTAACCCAGGGATGGGGAACCTCAGGCCTGGGGGCCGTATGCGGCCCCCGAGGACATTTTTTGTGGCCCTCGGGAGCTCTGGGGCCCTGCCGCAGAGGCGCAGCACAGGGCAGCCCTCCCTGAGGGTGTTCCTCGGGCCACAGCTTGCAGGGGCGCTGCGGCACCCTTTGGACCGCTTCTTGCCGACTGATGGCTGTTGGTCGGTGAGAGGAGGGGGAGGGATGCTTCCCCAAAGGCTGCCCCCTATAGCCGCAGCGTACAGGAACGCCGGGACACACTGTAAGCCCCTCTTGCTGCCTGTCGGCTGTTGAGCAGTGAGAGGGAGGGGGGAAAGAGGCCCGTGGCTACTGGTGGCAGAGCATGCACGCAGGAGCCGATCGGGCTTCGGGGGCCTTTTGTGGACTCTGGGGGGGGGAAGGGCATGGAGCCTGGGGCCAGGTCGCGGGGGCCGGTGTGTGTGTGGGGGGGGAGGCTTTTCTCTCTCCCTCTCTTTCTGTCTCTCTCTTTGTCTGTCTCCCTCCACCTTTTTCTTTCTCCCCCTCTTTCCATTTCTTTCTCCCTCTCTCCCTTTTCCTCTTTCTCTGTTTTCCTTCCTTCCTCCCTTGCCGATCGACCGCGGGCTGTGCCCCCCTGGCGCCTCGTTTGCTCGGGCCCACTGCTGGCTGCCCTCCCACCTGGGAGGGGGGGAGGACCGGGGGCGCCCTCCAGGCCTTCTCTGCATGGCCTCCCCTGGGGTTGCCAACCTCCAGGTAGTGGCCGGAGACCTGGCAACCCTAGCCTCTCTACCCCCCCACCAGGAGATCTACACCTGTTATGGCCCCTGAATGATGTTATAAATGTGCAAATGGCCCTTGGCAGGAAAAAGGTTCCCCACCCCTGCTCTAACCCCCACCTACCTCACAGGGTGTCTGTTGTGGGGAGGGAAAGGGAAGGTGATTGTAAGCCGGTTTGATTCTCCCTTAAGTGGTAGAGAAACTCCTCCTCCTCCTTCTCCTCCTCCTCTTCCTCTTCTTCTTCTTCTTCTTCTGTTGCAACCAGAAGCAGGAGTGTTTACCTTTAAGCACACAAATTCAGCAGGAAAAATGGTAACTGCAACTGCTCCCAATCATTCCTTCTGCTAGTTCCCTCATCTGCCCTTCTTCTATTCCTGCAACAGGCCCAACACTTGAAACTTGCCATCTCTGGAATTTTGAAATTATTGTTCAATTATTGATGTTTATTAGAATTGTTGAATGTATATTTATTGGATTTTGTGTTTTTATGGCTTTATTGTATTTATATGTTGACACTTGTTGGTAGCAGCCTTGAGCCTGGCTGTGGCCAGGGACAAAGGCAGGATAAAAATCCAATCAATCAATCAATCAATTAATGGAAGCAAAGCAAAACAGCAGACCCAAAAAAAATCCAGAGGCAGCATAGGTAGGAGCTTCAGTGATAATTGACTGGCACACTGAGGTAAACATTTGTTCTCCAGATTACATCCTGGAACATCATAAGAAATTTGATGATGTCTTTCACAAAGTGAGACCCTTCAGGTAGGTGCTGGAATACCAGGCAAGGTGTGTTCTTATCGTGTTGGTAAGCTGTTGTTCACCGCAGCTTTTCAAAGTCACAGCTGAGTGTCAGGCCTAGATAGTTTCAAGGAAGGCATAGTAGACAGTGCGCTGCAGTAGTTTGTGTCAGACTAGGACATGGAAGACCCAAGTTGACATCCCCATGAACCTCTTTGGATGATCTTGGGCCACTCACTTTCTCATGGCCTGCTCTACCTAATATGATTATTCTGGGGGCAAAATGGGGACAACCCTGAGCTCTTTGGAGGAAGTATGATACATAAGAAATGTGCTAATGTGATAAAAAGAAGCTAGGCCTTCCAAAACCTTATCAGACAAGAGAAAAGCTGTTCAGCTGCAAAATCTCTTGGGTTCAGAGTCAGTAGCTTCTTGGAAACTTGTTGGCAGTGTAGATCTGCCACTGCCTACGGGACAGGTGCTCCCAGGGTGGGGGGAACCTTCCCACAGTCTCTAGGTAAAACAATTTTTCGGATTTGTATAGTGCTCCAAACTGTAAATTATAATTAGTGCTACTGCACATCTCTGGGCATGTGACTGATGCTGGAATCTATAGGCTACTACCTATAGCACTTGTCTCACTCTCAATGTCTACAGTCATTTCAGAAGGCTTTTTTTTTAATAATAGTACTGGGGAGGCTAGTTGTACATCCAAGCAGATGCTCATAGAAAAAAAAATGTTCCATATTTCTCTTGGAAGTGAAACTAACCAGAACCAAAGTTGCCAATACTCACGCAGTGGCCTGGGACCCACATGTGGCTCTATGAAAGGCTACCTGTTGCTCTTCTGAGTAACAATAGCTGATGTTGTATGTGCCCCCTATTTCAGGAAAGGGAGCAAGGCCACTGCCTTTTGTGGCTTATGGTTGGCAGGTCGTTCCCACCTTGAAACAGCCACCAGAGGAATGGGTAAGCAGTGAGTCTCCCTGAGGTACACACCTCATGCCAGGGATGGAGGTCGATGTGGATCTGATGGCAATTGCAAATGTGAGTACCATTGGTCTAGTTAATTTCACTACTATGCTGAGTTGAAGGAAGGAGCTCCACCTAGAAAAATGGAGCAGACAGGTTCATTTAGGAAGACTGTTGCCTCATCCATTACATTTTACAATCATCAGTCTGGATTGGGGCTAATCAATTGGTGCTGCCTGGCTAATACTATGGTAGAAGTCAAGGGGTTGCCACTTCTGCTGCACTGCAAAAGGTTTTCAGCCTCAAGAAATAAACGTAAAACTCTCATGTTGGCTTGATAACAGGGGGCACACATAAAGTTGCCAACCTCCAAGTGGTGGCTGGATGTGTGTGTGTGTAAAGTGCCGTCAAGTCGCAGCCGACTTATGGCGACCCCTTTTTTGGGGTTTTCATGGCAAGAGACTAACAGAGGTGGTTTGCCAGTGCCTTCCTCTGCAAAGCAACCCTGGCTTTCCTTGGTGGTCTCCCATCCAAATACTAACCAGGGCTGACCCTGCTTAGCTTCTGAGATCTGACAAGATCAGGCTAGCCTGGGCAATCCAGGTCAGGGCGGTGGCTGGATATCTCCTGCTATTACAACTGATCTCCAGTTGATAGAGATCAGTTCACCTGGAGAAAATGGCTGCTTTGGAAATTGGACTCTATGGCATTGAAGTCCCTCTCCTCTTCAAACCCCGCCCTCCTCAGGCTCCATCCCTAAAATCGCAAGGTATTTCCCAACCCGGAGCTGGCAACCTAGGCACACAATATACTCAGACTTAAAAGTGACAACTTGTACCAAAGTGTGTAATGTAACCAGTGTAGCCTTTTAAAGGGAAGATTTTAAAATCTAGTGGTAATGTACTCCTCAACCCCACCAAAAACTGTATATACCACTGCCTCTTGAGTGAATAAGCATGCTGCTTATGGTTGAAATTACAATAATACTGGATCTCAATGCCAAAACAGCAAGCATGATTTGGAACTTCCCGAAATACAAGCCTTTAACTTAGATCATTACTATGTGTATGAGTAATGCCTTACTTGATGTATATCTTGCAATATTAATTTGTAATTGGCCAGCTTTGGCCAGACCAGCATAGACAAAAGGCCCTTATACAGCCTTATACTGAATCAGACCCTTGGTCCATCAAAGTCAGTGTTGTCTACTCAGACCGGCAGCGACTCTCCTGGGTCTCAGGTAGAGGTCTTTCACATCACCTACTTGCCTAGTCTCTTTAACTGGAGACGCCAGGGATTGAACCTAGGACCTTCTGCATGCCAAGCAGATGCTCTACCACTGAGCCATGGCCCCTCCCCATACTCAAGTTTGAATTCAGTTAAGTTTCCAGGAGAAGGCTATTCCAGATTATTATATGTACTTGGTGTGCAGACAAAACAAGTAATCAGACTTGCCACTGAACTTACAAAGACATTTCCCAGTGAACCCCTGCCCTCAAGGGCTGCTGGTGGCTAGGCAGAGTCAACCCGCCAGCAACTGTGCTGGCATCTCAGGGACCACTTGGCTCAGACCGTCCAGCGGCAACGACAATCACCGTCAGCTCAACAATTGCCTCCTCCCACACTGCTGCCAGTTTGCTTGAGGAAGCAATGGTTATATGAAGGCCTCTGGCTGCCATTGCTGAGCTGAGTGGCTCCTGCAGCATCAGAGGGATTCCTCCAGGGGTATTTAACCTCCCAGTCTGCCCCTTTATGACATAATTAAGAGGTGTTCTTTGGTAGAAGATCACAGCAGGACACACGGTCATTAGCTTGCACCGTCAAAAAAAGCAGAGCACTGAAATATTGCAGAATATAGGGCAATGCAAGAATCGAAAATGATAACAGTACATTGTGCTGTACAAAAACTTAGGTGTTTAGTGGTTATTTGTGAGGACTGAAGCCAAAGGAAGGAAAGGCCTAGCTCTGAGCTCCTTGAAGTGAAGAACAATGTACTCCCCCACCCCCCACCGCTACCTCCTATGGTACATGACTCTACTTTTATTGATTGGGTTGAACAGGATTGCTCTCTGATCATATTAGACAGTGATATTAAAAAAAATGCTAGAGAACTGAGTTATAGCCGGAGATATATAGGGAGTTATTGTACAATTTCACTGACATTTAGAGACCAGATACTCACAGAATTTTCCTTTGCTGCATGATTGCAACATTTTGTTCTGCTTAAATGACTCAAAAAAGGTGTTATATCCATCCTTTTTATCACTGGACACCTTAGCACAATTTGTGCCTGTGGAATCTCAAAAACTGGAAGTACAGCAATCAAAGATGTTGGTCAGATGTAAAATGAAGCAGAGGAAAGGTGATGATTTTTCTGTGGATTCTAAAAGGATAAATGTCTTCCTTTGCCATCCCTTTCCTTCTAACATGGGGGGAAAGGATTAATACTTAACATGTGCATTGGTGGGAAATGTGTTTCCAAAGATCACTTTAATATCTTGAACCCCCTTTCCCCCCCAGGACATAGCTATATACAACATAAGCTGTCCCCACTTCTGAAAAGAGAAGAGATTTGTAAATGTACCTTAAGAAATAATGTGCATGCAGAATCTCTGGAATTTCAGCGCATGGCATTTACACAATAATTCAATCTAATTGTACGAGCAAGCCGGAAAACTGCTGTCTCTCTGACGGTTTGCTGGGCAAAATAGCTGGCTGTGAAGCCTTCCTTGGTGACATCTAATGCTTCAGGTTTTTAAAAATATTGTATAAAGGCTGAGATTTATTTCCTAAGATGTTTCATTAATGGTTGTGGCAGGCAGCTGGCCTGAGGTTTGACACACAATAAAATCCATGTCAAGAATATTAAAGATAGTGCAAAAGATAACTATGAATTTACATTCAAACAGGCTTTTGACAAAGCCATTGCAACAGGCTCCTAATCAGGTCTTGAGACCTTGCCTGCCCTCTCTTTAAACCCGTGATCTTGAAAAGGAGCTTTAAATTGGAAATTATTACACATTAAAACCTCAACATGGGCTGGATCGAAGGGGATCGATATCTTGCCGAGCACAATAAATCAGCTTTCTGCTCTGCGGTTACTGTTTGCTGAACATATTTAAATTTTCTTGTAACAAATTAATTCCAACATTTTCTCTTGATTGAATTAGGGCAAGTGTTGGAGCTGTCACAAGTATTTCACTGCTTCAGGGAGACAAATTGCTCGTCTGGACATGGGTAACAAGCCAAAGTGTTGAGTCCCTGATAATCTTTCCACTAATTCTCCATTACAGCAAAATGAAGCCATAAATCACCATGACAGCTGATCGATGTAAACATTGTTTCCGCCATGATTGCCAGAGCTCCCTGCGGAGTTACTGTCCGCTTACAATTCGCTGAAATTACTCCCAGTGTAGCCTCCCTGGAAACTAAGTGAGCCTTAGAACCAAAGTCACTCCTGTCTAAAAAGTAACCATCTCATTTTCAGATCTTAGCCCCACTTACAAAACAGCAAATATTAATCAAAATGCCCTATTTAGCTACAGGCGAGGTAATCTTTTAAAGCTAAGAAGTATTCCTTGGGCAATCATTCTTCCAGTGCAGGGGAAAAAAATGAAATTTTAAACTCCTATTTTATAAAATATATTTGTAGAAATGTAACAATGTCAGCTTCGAGGACTGTCATTTTCTTTTAGCTAACTAGTGGCAACTTGGATGAAATTACTTGACCCTTTATCGAGTTCCACTAATGTGTTCTAAAAAAGAAATTAAACCACCTTCTGCCTTGCCCTATGGCAGCCATCCATGCACATTTAATTCTCGAAAAGATGCATTAAGTAGTTCTCTCTGCTGAACTGTTTCACATACAGATCCTGGTGTGCAAGTAATCCGTCTGCATAACGCCACATTGCTTTGGGTGTCTTCCAACATTTCAGAGAACAAGGGGGAACATGTAATGCTGTCCTGACGAAGCCGAAAGAGGATTTCAAAAAGCAGAAGCAATCTGAACGAAGAAGTTAACCTTTTTTTTCTAACTGAGCAGGACATAGAACTTGAAAGTAGTTGACATTCTAATTCAAATGAGAGAAAAAAGAAAGCATAAAATAATGTAGGGCAGGTTGAAAGTATGCAGCAGTAAATAAATATTCACACCATAGAGACTTTCAATGCTGTACTTTCAAGCAAGAATGCTGATACTTTTGAGTCTTCAAATCAGACTTTTCCACAAATAATTGCAATTATTATACTGATCTCTTTTCTTAGTCAATCAAGTGTTGCTCAAAGCTGTACCCCAAATTCCATTTTAGTGTCTCCTGTAGAACAAAAAGAAATGCCAGATGACATCTTGAATAACTGCACTTCAAGTTTATCTACTTGCAAATTTAACAGTATAGTTCTGAATAGAGTTACCTATACCTTTCAAAGCGCATTGGACTTGGAAGGGTGTCCATCTGTTTAGGATTGCACTGTTAGCTTTTTTGTAGTTTTATAACCATCTCCTCTTCCCCAGTTCAACAAAAGTAACCTTTTCACAAGAATTAGAGAGGGTTTTGATTTCCTTTTGAGGAAGACTCAGGGATGAGGCAACTAAAGCAACATGGATTAGTGCTACTGTGTGGTGAATTGCTAACCCTTTGTCATTTCTGGCACTGTACAGAGCAGTTATGTGGTACCAAAATGGTTGGAGAGAGGACAGGACGTGAAAGCACCCATCTCTGCATCATCTGATTCCTCAAGACCTTTCAGCCACCACAAGATCAGCTATGTCAGCACATATCTATGTACCAAATAGTTAGTAAGAAACCTGCAAAATTTACAGTTGGTGGTAACTGATAACACTGACTAGCAGAAAGAGTTTCCTTCAGTAACACTCAGCATGCCTCTGTGGGTGCATATCACATGCTTCTCTAGGCATTCCAGCAGCCTCACTTAATTTGACAATTGGGATATCAGACTCAGGGCAGTAGATTCAGGACAGACAAAAGGAAATACTTCTTTACACAGCGAATGATTAAAATATGGAATTTGCTGCCAGAGGATGTAGTGATGATGGCCACAGGCATAGACAGCTTTAAAAGGGGACTAGACAAATGCATGGATTAATCACTGGCTACCAGCCATGGTGACTAAAGGGAACCTCCACGTTCAGAGGCAGTAAACCTCTGAATTCCAGTGCCAGGAGAAAACATCAGGGGATGTTGGACCTCCAGAGGAATTGGTTGGCTACTGTGTGAGACAGGATGCTGGACTAGGTGGACCACTGGTCTGACCCAGCAGCCCTCTTCTTGTGTTCTGATTAGTCCTAAAATAAGCTCTTTTCTCTGCATAGTTACCTAATCCAGCAGCACCAACACATACACCAATTGCTAACAAAGGCTCTGATGCATACAGAGTTTCATGCACAAGGATGACATCTATTAAGCATTTCTTCAGACTGATGTGTAATTGAGCAACTTCCACTTACATCTGCATTTTGGATGCCCAGACTACTTGCCTGAATGAGATTGCTCCATTCTTTTGAGTACATCCGCACTTATTATTGTTGTTAAATGTGAACATACATAAATATGTCTTAAAATATATTGCCGAATTAGGATTATCCCAATGCATTTGCTCACAAAGAATAATAGAAAGCCATACTTCCTGATCCACCTGGACAAATGTAGATTAGTTGTCTCTTTCTGAGCAATGAATGTCTTGAACCATTAAAATACAAATATAATCCTCTGACCATACCTAGAAATAGCTCTTCCTTGTGAGGACCATCTAAGGAAGTCCCCATGGTCCACATTATAGATGAATATCTCCCTGAACAATTTATGCAAACACTCATAATGTTACCATTGTCTGTTTCCTAATTTTCATCATCGTTTTGGACACATCTGTGTATAGTACCATGCATATCCCTTTCCCCAGCTTAATTTTTTTCAGGGTTTAGTTTAAATCTCAGTTTTCAATACCAGGGCTCAGTATTGTAACAAAAAGTACAATACTGTAACAAAAAGTACCATGAACATGTGGAGAGTGAGAGGAACAACAAATTGTCCATGGATGCCTAGGACTGAGAAGACATTTCAGTGCAAATGGTGTGATTCCCAAGAAGACATGAGTATTGTTTACTCTTCTATCCCAGAAATTTAGCACAGACCAAGGATCTTAGAAAAGTTCGATGGCAACATGCCATTTAGATACTGGCCAAACCCGGGTCTGCTTAACATCTGCGATCAACTGTATCATCTACCTCCAGACTAAGCCCTTTCAGCCAGATTAATGTCATATTTAGATTTAATCAGAGGTACTTAGAAATGACTGACTTCTTCCCGATGTCATTTCAAGATAGAACTATAGATGTAGATTCAAATCTGTGCTTTAGAATACAGTCATTTTATGACCTTGTTTCCAAAGTATTCATTATTTCTCTCTTTTAAGAAATCAAGCTGTCAAAGGTGCTTTTTTTAGAAATTAAAGCCTTGTGCATCTGATTTTAAAATCTCTTCATTAAATGAATAAATGCCAAAATATGACTTCTATAACTTTCTTGGACATTGCTGAATGTCAATTACACTCTAATCACAACTATACAGAGGTGTTTCATAAAGTAATGGCAGATCTTGGCATAAAGGGTAGGTGGCCATTTTGCCATTATGTTCTGAAACACCCTCATAATAATGAAAACAAAATGACAGGAATATGATTTGATTCCAAATGCCTTTTGTATCTTTGGTGCTGCAGGTGCATGGAATATTTGATGTAATAAAAACAACCAAATTTGCGTGTGTATTGTTAGGAATTCGATGACAAATAAGGTTAATAATGTGAATATATGCAGGAAAGTGCATCTTATAGGTGAGATAAAAAGCTCCAGAGAAAGGGACAATAAAGTTACCTCTTATAGAGGTGCATACAGGAAAAGAAACCAATATTTCCAAAAGAAACCCTCAAACTGTGCCACTACCGTCTTTGTCACACATCTTATGAGTTCATCATAGTATTGGAACCGAAAGGTAAAATGGTTAAAATACATTTATCAATGTCTGTCTCCAAGTTGGCTTCAACCAATCACAAGTTCAGATCAATGAGTAATCATTACAGAGGAGGGAAAGATGTTAAAGGTGACTACGGCAAGATAAAAGAATAACAAACCAGTCTGTAATGATGGATCATAACATTTGAGTTCTGAGAGGGAGGGGATCTTTATGTTCCCTGATACTTAAGTCTCTTACAAGTGGCAAGTTCTCTGAAAGAAGCATTTGTTATAATTGAAATACACTTAACTGAGTCACTAATTTGAACCAAGATTCAATTACCCTAATGAAATGTAATAATTTTTTTAGCTTGAACTGAATGAATTCTCATGCACATCTTAAGCTTCTCATTATTAGTAGCATTTTAGATCAAAGCAACTGGAGTTTGTTCTGAGTTAATCTGTGTTCAGGTGTTCTTGGGGTTTTTTTGTTTAAGATTTACTTTTTTGGAAACATGGTATTTTAAATTATGAATCAGCTCGACCTGGTTACATAAATGGGTTTTCTGGAGATTTACACAAAAGTTCCTAAGAGAACTTCACTTAACGGTTGTATTGCTTAATTGTTTGTGGAAAGCTTATTTGTACTTGGCAGTGCTGGGGAATGCAAAATTAAATGATACCCTTTTTTCCATAAGGTTCTGTACTTGCTCAACTGTGAGTTTTAAAATGACACTTTAAAAAAACCTATTTTCTTCTATACTGTAGCTTTTTGTTATTGGTGGATTTGATGGGGGGGGTTTCCTCTAAGGAGGTCAGCAATATAGAAACATAAAGGCCAATTTAATTTGTGCATCTGTTGCTGCCAAGTATTTTAATTCAGACAGCTGTGACTGAAGAGTTAATATTTTACTTGTCAAAATCCAAAAGAAGGCCAGTGAATCACTCTAATCCTCATTAAGAGGCTTTCCCCTAGTAGCACCCTAATTCAAAATAATGAAAGTAAAGACGGAGTGCGATTCTAATACCAGTTGAGACCTATCTTTTAATATTTCTCCAGTGATGGATTAGGGATCGGGGAAATTCATCTCAGATCATAGAGACTAATTTAATAAGGGATCATTCCAAGAGTATTGCATTTTATAATAATGTCATTTAATGTGTCGTCTTCCATTTTTACCGTCCCATATGTATGCTTACATGATGGTGCCACAGGGATAAACTTGGAAAGAACCAGTATCGTTTTAGGTTTTAGGTCCTTCGTAACTAGCAAGTTTATCAATGATATCATCTAATAGTGGCTCCATTATTACAAAGTGGTTTTTTAAAAAAATAGCAAGGGGGGAGGAGAGTAGTAAAATAAACATAATCAGCTTTTCACATGATTGAAAACATTGTGGGGTGAGGGACAAAAAGGGGTTAAAAGTAGGCTGAAATCTGATTCTGTGAAATGATACAATATTGGTATAATATGGAAAATGCAATAAACCTTGTTGTATGAAAACATGCGATAATACGAGCATTTAAAATGTATTTTTTTCTGCTCTAACAGCATGTACACAGAAAATGCTGCAGAGCTTCGGTGTAAACTGCTCTGGTTTTTAAAAAGGGCACAAATCAGTCACAATAAGAAGTAGCAAATCCCACAGATTTCAAAAAAGGGGTTTAGATGCTTTCAAGTGCCATCCTAGGCAGAGTTACACAGTATAGCTTTGCTTAGAATGGCATTGTTTAATGTCCCATTGAAATAACTGGGACTTGAAAGTACTTAATTCTGGACCATGTCTGTACACAATAAACCGGGCAAGAACATGGAAGAAATGGACCCTATTCCCATCTGTTCCTATTTAATACTTGACTTTACTACTTGACTTCTTATTAAATACTTGACTTCTTGGTTACCATCAGTTTCAGGTGTTTTATTTTCCTGGGGGAACAAATAGTCACAATCCTGATGTACATATAGCTTTTTGATTATAATGTGTCATATACTGTTCTGATTGCATTTGTTCAGTTATACAATGTTCTTTTTAAGCCTTCACTCGAATGTAAAACCATTGGTGAACATAAGAGCATCCCTTAAATGACTCAAGGGCTGGGGAAACATACCCACATAAATGTCAATATGTTATTGTTGGTCATAACTCCTTTTGCCGCCACGCTAGCTCTGCTTAATCATAATTACGTTTTATGAAGCCTCCAGGACAGCTGCTCTACTAATAAGTATTTGGAAGTAATTCTAAGATAAAAGTATTGCTTCCTAGAATGCTGAACTATGAATTCTCACATAGTGTCAAATGGAAGCAAATTGTAATCTGACTACAAAAGGACTTTTAAAATCATATTCTTTCACTCTCATCGGATACACATCAGATCTTTGCTTTGCCGTCTTCAGTACAGTTCTTTTCAGGGGACATTGTGCTTTTATTCCATTCTTTCCAGATACCTCTTCACTACCATAACAAAACAAACAAAAAAGAAAACCTTCCTCAGTATTTGTGTTGCTTGCTTGGTTGTTTTTTTACTGTTGATTTGACATCATAAATACATGCATTTATGGAGAAAATTAGTACCATGGGTTGCCACTGAAATTCTTTCCCTAAGTATGTAAGTATAACTTTTTAAAGTCCATGTTTAATCTCACTTACTGGCCTTCTTCACTTCAGAGCACTCCCTGTCGACTTTTACACACATAATTTGAGGTCCAGCATTGTCTCCCTTTTGAAATTTTTTGACTTGTTTATGTGTGACTCCTTAAGGTGTGTAGTTTTCATTTCTTGAGAGGCTGTGCATATAAATAATTGTTAACCTTTATACAGCCCTTTAAGGATTCAAAGCCTTTCACTATATCCGAGAAAGCCTTACAATAAAAGTGAGGTCAGCCATATTATCCCTATGTTGTATATGGAGGACTGAAGATGAATAATGATGTTGCTGGTTGTAATGGAATAATGATGTAGTGGTGATTTTTATGGTGGAACTAGTTGATATGATGATGTCTCTACTTTTTAACCTCATATTTGTGTAAATATCGTCTACACTGTCATCATGGTGTAGTGGTTAGGAGCCAGCATAGTGTAGTTGTGGTGGACTCTAATCTGGAGAACCGGGTTTGATTCCCCGCTCCTCCACATGAGCTGCAAATTCTAATCTGCTGAACCAGGGCCGTGTCCGCACTTACCATCTGCAGCTCCGATTTCTGCGGGGTTTCCTTGCATGTTCCCACTTCATCTCACCCTAAGGATTCCCAGGACGTCTCCAGAGCGCAGTTTCTCCGCGGTAAGAGGATCCGCTGATAACGCAAGTTAAAAAAATAAAACGTCATCCACACTCGGTGCCTTAAAGTGGGAACATGCAATGCGCCCTCAATCCTGCTGCCAGCCAACCCCTGCACTCCCCCCGCCTCCCTTACTAAAGCTGAACCAATCACCGTCCTTGCTTGGAGAGCAGACTGGGCCTGGCTGGAAGCTTGCCGGTCTGGGGATTTTCAAGTGCAGCGGGGAAAGGAGGCGCGGTGGGAACAGGAATTTAAAGGCGGTCTGGATTCTTGTGTATTGGATGTGTGTGATTTGCGAGATAAGTTGCTGGTGCGTCAACAGGCCAGGTTGGTCTCCCCACTCCAACATATGAAGCCAGCTGGGTGAACTTGGCCTAGTCACACTTGTCTCTCCCAATTCTCTCAGCCTCACATACCTCTCAAGGTGCCCTTTGTGGAGAGAGGAAGGGAAGGAGATAAAGGTAGAGAAAGTCGGCATATAAAAACCAACTCTTCTTCTTCTGGTGAGCCACTTTGAGCCCATTGTGTGGGATAAAGCAGCCTTGAAATGGTTTAAATACATAGGCTACATAATGAGTTAATCCTACAGGCAAGATTTGAACCAGGCAAAATTTGACATCCTCATCCTATACTCCATATCAGGTCTTGTAGGTGACCCTGTGACTTTCCGTAGCGTTTTATGTGGAAATTTGTCATTTTATTGCCTCTACTGGTCTGACTGCTAGGGGGGTTGATATTGAAAACTGTGGTTTTGTATATTGTTGTTGGTTTCATTTTTTAGTAAGTGCTTTATTGCATACCATTTTGAGCCTTCATGGGAAAGATAGAATCAAAAGATTTTAAATGAATACATAAATTAATAAATAAATTTTGCTCCGGTTTGGTACACCACAAAATCACAAAAAATCACAAAATCACACAAGGTTGGAAGAGACCACAAGGGCCATCCAGTCCAACGCCCTGCCATGGAGGATCCCATAATCAAAGTGCTCCCGACAGATGGCCATCCAACCTCTGCTTAAAGACCTCCAAAGACAGGGACTCCACACACCCCTGAGGCAGCACATTCCACCAATCTCTCTATTGGTTGCTTTGCTTACATTAAACCTGTTTTTATTAAAACAAAAACAAAATTGTATCCTTTTGTTAAGAAAAATCTTAAACATTGTTCAAAATCCTGTAAGAACTTGTTCATCTTGCCAGGAACAAAAGTTCTATTTGGTCATCTTTTGATATTTGGTGAATTATATGAACATGGTAGGGGGAGCTACCTATTTCATCAACAACTTTTTCAAGATTTTAGAATGGTCTGCCTCACCTTTTAAAAATTCCACCACCTCTACATTTTTCCACATAACAATCCCATTATGTCATTTGGCTTATAAAATAATTGTGTCTTGAATGAAGACAGCTGAATGGGTCGCACATACTTTTCATCGCAGAGTGTTAAAAATAGAGCTCCCAGAAATACAAACTGAGCATTCAGCCAAGCACCCTCCTAACCCAAGAAAACGTTACTGCTTCTGCCAGACTAACTATTGAGAGAGTGCAGGTCTTTGGTAAAAGGGGAGGGAAGGACATGAGGCTTGCAGGGAGGACGTGGGGACTGAGTGCAGGCCCTCTCAAAGTTCCAGAGAGGCCTTGGCCACTTCCAGCTTTCAGGGCGAGAGTCAGAATGAAAATTTAAAAATGGAAGTACATAGGGTTGCCAATCTCCAGGTGATACCACAAATCCAAATATGAATTACCTGTGCCGATAACACAGCAATACTAACACAAAAAAAACAGCACTCTGAGCCAATGTATTCCGTTACATTAACACATATACTAAATAAGGTTATAAATCCTACACAATACTATCTTATATATTCTAACTACAACCTATTCATCTACTACTATATGTAGTATTTCCTGCTATTACAACTGATCTCCAGGTGACAGAGCTCAGTTCACCTGGAGAAAATGGCCGCTTTGGAAGGTAGAATCTATGGCATTATTAGAGTTGGTAGTTCTGGGTTGGGAAATACCTGGAGATTTTGGGGGTGGAGCTGGAGGAGGGTGGGGTTTGGAGAGGGGAGGGACTTCAATGCCATAGAGTCCAATTGCCAAAGCGGCCATTTTCTCCAGGTGAACTGATCTGTATCGGCTGGAGATCAGTTGTAATGGCAGGAAATCGCCAGCCACCACCTGGAAACTGGCAATCCTAGGCATTATACATTGCTGAAGTCCCTCCCCTCCCCAAACCCCTCCCTCCTCAGGCTCCACCCCAAAATCTCCAGGTATTTCCCACCTCGGAACTGGCAACCCTAATAATACATGAAAATAAAATAGGACATTGAAACAAAACAGAGAGAATGCCTGTGAATGTGAATGCCTTTTTGTTTAAATGTGAGACCCTCTTTGAGTTTGAAACCCAGGCCAAACGGCTCTCCTCAGATAGGGTTGCCAGGTCCCTCTTTGCCACCAGTGAGAGATTTTTGGTGCGGAGCCTGAGGAGGGCGGGGTTTGGGGAGGGGAGGGACTTCAATGCCATAAGAGTCCAATTGCCAAAGTGGCCATTTTCTCCAGGTGAACTGATCTCTATCAGCTGGAAGTCAGTTATAATAGCAGGATATCTCCAGCTAGTACCTGGAGGTTGGCAAGCTTACCTCGGCTTCCCCATCCCCTGATTGGCTCTGTCTGAGAAGGTACATAAAAGTGGGCAACAGTGTGAGTTCAATGTAGTCTTTGAAGAGAAAGCTATCAGGGTTACAAACATTTCAGAGTTTTAAACTCTCAAGATTTGGTGATGATTGATCTCTCAAGTGTCTGGCTTTTGAAATAAAATATTATTTTTCATCTCTGGGCAACTCTTATGTGTAAGTACGCCCATTATACATTGCTAAGCCTATAAGCTAGTACTAAGGAATGGATCTTTTTCACTGGAATCACTACAAAAATCTGAAAATCTGCAGCCTCGCGAGACAAGGACTCCTGGAGGGTAAAGCTAAGAGAAAGCATTAAGAAGCTTGGCGAGAGAGGTGATGGTTTCTAACTGTGTAGAATACTGGAAGTAAAATGTCATCAGTAAAATTCACTTAAACCCTTCTTCTGAGTACAAGAGCCATTTAGCTGTTATAACAGTGGTGGTACTTTTAACCACTTCTAGGCCACATTGTTCACTGTGGAACAGTTTCAGCAGGTTCACACAATCCCACCATAACCCTCACCATGGGACCAAAAAATGTTCTGGTGTATCCTTGGGGGTCTCTGTATTGAGCTACCAGCATTTAGAACACTTGTCCACTTGATAATTCTGGACCCGTAATTAGGTCACACCCAACTGCTAACATGACCATTTAGTTGTTGTTGTTTAAATGGGTTATCTCTTAAGAAACAGAGCAATTGATAGGAGTGGAAAAAACAGGAAAGATACGGGGAAGAAACAGAGGGAGGAGCAAAAGATGGCCATGTACACTCAAAACATTTAAAAGTGGGTCTTATTTTTACTTCTTAGGCCTGAACCTATGTTGTATGTTAAGTGCCGTCAAGTCACTTCTAACTAGGTTTGCCAGGTCCCTCTTCGCCACTGGTTTTTGGAGTGGAGCCTGAAGAGGGCAGGGTTTGGGGAGGGGCTTCAATGCCATAAAGTCCAATTGCCAAAGTGGCCCTTTTCTCCAGGTGAACTGATCTCTGTTGGCAGGAGATCAGTTGTAATAGCAGGAAATATCCAGCTAGTACCTGGAGGTTGACAACCCTACTTCTGATTCATGGCGACCCTATGAATCAATGTTCTCTAAAACATCTTTAACAGCCTTGCTCAGGTCTTGCAAATTGAGGGCCGCAGCTTCCTTTATAGAGTCAATCCATCTCTTGTTGGGTCTTCCTCTTTTTTTGCTATGAACCTATGCCACTGATGAGAAAAAGGTAAAGACCATTGGTCTAGATTCAAATGCCAATTTACCGTATCAGTTGCCCATTGTGCAATGACTTCTGAGATTGCTAGAGATGCTCGGAGACATTGTGTTGCCAGAAAGGACAACTCCACACAGAACTACTGCCAGGTAATGATCATACAGCCCATTCCTGAGAGCTTTGGCCAGGGACGGCATGGTTTGGCCACTGCAGCAGGGGGAGAAAGGGGCTTTAAGATAAAATTTAGAAAAGGGGGGAAGCCCCATTGAAAACAGTGATGCTGCTCCAACAAAAAGCTGGCTCATCACAGCTGTTGCTTAAAGGGGCGTTACCGGGCTGAAAGGGGTTAGGAAGCTGCCCACTGGGGGAACTAAGCAGGGCTGTCGCTTGTCCATCTTGTTATTTAACCTTAAGCGCAGAGAGAATTAAATATCTCCACTATATTAATAAGTATTGTGGAGGATCTAAATAGATGGAAACTTCTAACTTTAATGCTCAGGAGTAAAATTAAAACCGTAAAGATGAATGTTGTCCCAAAGCTAAACCTATCTATATTCCCAAAAATATTGCTCAAAATAGACTTCATTTTTCTAACCTTAATGGGGGGGGGCACCAAAGACCCAGAATCACCCATAAAAATTACAGCTGCCAACTGAAAAAGGAGGGTATGGAATCCTTTATTTAAGGGCCTGTTATGTGGCCTTTTTAACATTGGCAAGAGACCCCAGCAGACAAATAGAAAAAGCTTTACTTTATCCTATCTCTGGCTGGGAAGAATTGGGCTCCTGCCATCTGTACAACTGAAATGCATCCTGCTCCAGAATTCAGGCAGCCAGGGGAATATGGAGAGCAATTGGATTAGTACAGAAATTTGACTCATTTGTACATGTACAATTAACATTATGGGGCAAACCTAATGTTAAAATTGCAGGCAGAACTTTCATAGGGCTGATGGACTGAATCTGGTATCACTTCATTAACACAGCTGCTATTAAATTTCAGAGACTTACAATTGGAATGTGATCTTCCCTCCTTGTCACTGCCAGTATTTGCAAATAACCCATTACCTTAACATACCAAATTTGGTTCAGATTCAATTCAAATAAATGAACAAATCAATTTTTAAAAAATAAGATGGGCATGGAAACGTGGTAAGTACCTTGATATATATGTTGGTGAAGTTCACCTAAGCCAGCTGCTTATCAAGCTGTAGTAGTAGTAGTAGTAGTAGTAGTAGTAGTAGTAGTAGTAGTAGTAGTAGTAGAAGAAGAAGAAGAAGAAGAAGAAGAAGAAGAAGAAGAAGATGATGATGATGATGATGATGATGATGATGATTTGGTTTTTATATGCCAGCTTTCTCTACCACTTAAGAAAGAATCAAACCAACTTACAATCACCTTCCCTTCCCCACAACAGACACCCTGTGAGATAGGTGGGGCTGAGAGAGTGTGACTAGCCTAAAGTCACCCAGCTGGCTTCGTGTATAGGAGTGGGGAAACAAATCCAGTTCGCCAGATTAGCCTCTGCCACTCATGTGGAGGAGTGGGGAATCAAACCCGGTTCTCCAGGTCAGAGTCCACTGCTCCAAACCACCACTCTTAACCACTACACCACACTGGCTCTGTACAGGCATGGGAGCATGGGTAGGGCACTCCCTTGGCACTGAGCAGCATTCAGCTGAACCCCGGCTGCTCTATGGCACAGGCGGACGTTGGTGAGGCTTAGTACTTCTCAGCCCATTTCTGTTTTTAGTGTGTGAGACCAACCTAGCTTAAAGGTGCCCCTCAATGGACTTGCCCATCAGCTAAAAACAGACAAACAAACATGAGAATGTCAGACTTCGGACATTTATTATATTGATTTAGACCATGCTTGTTAGTATAGCAGTCTTGGGGTGGCTTCCAGCAGTGGAATGGCAATATCAATGGAATGACAACAATTAATTAAAATCCACAAAAAGCCTAGTAAAACCAAGATTAAAATCTAAGTGTACACAATAGAATCATCAGAAAACCCAGCAGAGAATTTAAGTATAAGTGAAGAAGATAGAATAGGACAGGGAAAAACACTCAACAACAGCTCGGTAAAATCCAAGTCAGCTAAAAGTCTGAGGGAAAGGAAAAGTCTTCCTTTTGCACCAAACGTTCAGAAACCTTAATGCCAGCAGCACTGATGTGGGGATGGAATTCTAGAATCAAGGTGCCACAACAGAAAAGTCCCTGTGAACCAGGTTGAGAGCTGAGGTGAGCAGGTCATAACTGGAGTGCTGAAATGTTGGAGACAGTGATCCTGCTGTGTATTTTTCTTAAGCATCTCAAAAGGTTTAGGGTTGTATGCTTCTGGAGAACAAAAGCAAGGCTGGTAAAAACTTGGGAGGAATTTCCTTGGAGATTGAAGTGTTTGGGGTCAGAATCCTCCTGGTGCTCCTATGAGAGGAACTGAGATCTCATTTTGGCAGCTGGAAGGAGTAACTAGGGTTTACAACCAGCAGGTATTTTCTGATCTGACCGGAACCTTAGGTCTGTAAGTTGTGTCATCTGGAAGCCAATGAACCCCACTTTTTGCCACGTTCTATCCTACATTATGCCCTGGGTGTACTTAGCACCAATGAGATTCCATGCTGGCTCCTAACAGATACTGCCAGAGTCTGCTCTGTCTCTGACCCACAATTGCCGGTACTATATCCAAACACTGGCCCTATTCAAGAGGCTAAAATGCTTTCAAATCAAAAGCTGCCACCATAGCAGGAATAACGAAAGACCTGGTGCACCATAGCAAATGCCTGCTAACCTTTTCCCATTATAACCCAACAGTCTTTGTTCCCTTTTATGCCCTCTGTCTTCCCCATCACTTGCTGCCAATCATGCATCATATGTTTTACCTTTCCACAGTCGGTTCTAATTTTCCTTTGGTAGACTGAGGTTCCGTTTGCCTCTTGCAATTCTCCATCCATATTCTTTCCCCCTCCTCAAACAATGTTAAACAAACCTGCAATCCAATTGTCCTTTTTAAATATCTCTTATTAAATGTGAAAGGAATATGTATATTGTTGCCCAGCAAGAAATATCTAGGTAAATGGAAATGGCACTTTCCTTAAGTAGCCATATCAAACAGGTACCAAGCCATGAACTTGTGGTCTATCTGGCATTTATTTGTTTTTGGAATACAATCTCCTTTCTCTACTTGTTCTGAATTTTAAATTATTAACATGAAGAGAGAGAGAGAGAGAGAGAGAGAGAGCATTTTTCATACTTAATTCAGAAAATGTGTTTTTCAGTTGTAAAAAATAAAAGGGAATTCTGGGACAGATTGAGGAAACATCTGAGCAACATTCTGACTAGCAGTAGCTCCCCTACATGCCCTGCTTTAAGAGCTTCGCTAGCATTTATCTCACAGTGGCTGTGTGGTTTTCTCCATCTTCTACCCAGAAGAGTGCCTGATACCAACCCCACCCTGTACCTCAATGCTTTCTATGTCTGCAGGAATTTCCAAACAGAACCAGACAAAAAGGACTCAAGGTCATGGCTTGAAACATATTTTTCTCTTCCCCTTCCCTTTTTTGGCAACACCAAACCTCATGAAGTGTTTGAGGGCACTCAAAAGGCTGCCTGTATTTTTCCCCTGTCATTTTGGTTGGTCTTAATAAATGGTATTACATGGATTTTGTCATGGGTTCTCAGCTGAGAAAAACCTTTTCCTACCTGTTTCTTAACTAGAATGACCAGGGACTGAACCTGCTGAACAAATACTCTGCTACTAAGCCATGGTCATAGAATCATAGAGTTGGAAGGGACCACCAGGGTTATCTAGTCCAACCCCCTGCACAATGCAGGAAATTCACAACTGCCTCCCCCACACACACACACAGTGACTCCTACTCCATGTCCAGAAGATGGCCAAGATGCCCTCCCTCTCATCAGATGCTTAAGGACATAGAATCAGCATTGCTGACAGATGGCCATCTAACCTCTTCATAAAAACCTCCAGGGAAGGGGAGCTTATCACTTCGCGAGAAAGCCTGTTCCACTCAGGAACTGCTCTAACCGTTAGGAAATTCTTCCTTTCAGCATACATATGACAAGCAGATACTCAGTATGACAGCAGGGTATGGATGAGTGCAGCTGTTCTACCTCCATGAATCCATTTTGCTTTGCACCCAGCAAGCGCACAAATTCTTACCTATGTTAAAAATAAGCTTGTGAAACTGGTCATGGTAAAACCAACCAGATGTCCTCCTAGTCTATTATCCATTTGAAGAAAAGGAAAAGTTGCTTTTTATATGCTGATTTTTTTCTACCTTTTAAGGAGAATCAAACCAGCTTACAATCACCTTCCCTTCCTCTCCCCACAACAGACACCTTGTGAGGTAGGTGAGGCTGAGAGAGTTCAGAGGGAACTGTGACTAGCCCAAGGTCACCCAGCTGGCTTCATGAGTGTGAGGTGGGAAACCAACCCGATCCACCAGATTAGAGTCCACCGCTCTTAACCACTATACCACACTGGCTCTCCAAGGTCCAACAGTGGCCTCTCAAAAGCCACAAACAAGCTCATAATCCATGTAGTGCTGTTGGTAGCCCTCCCTTGTTTATCCTGGCATTTAGTACTCTTCAGTATGTAAATAATAAACAGAGCTATTTGGTCCTAACTTCTTCCTTAACTGAAAAACCACTGCTTCCTCAGTAGGTGATGGCATTCACGATTGCTTCTTGACTTGAATTTAATGTACCTTCTAAAGTGGCCTGTGGCCATGATAAAGCTAAAGACTTTTGGGATATGATTTACAATGAAATAAGAATAATTCTTCAAAGAAATTTACCCAAAACACCGGAATTGATGCTACTCAGCATGATCCCAGATGATGTGATAATACAAAGGACATTTTTGATCTATGCTACAACAGCTGCAAGACTGCTGTATGCAGCTAAATGGAAAGGGGCAGATATTCCTGGAAAAAAAGACTGGATTATAAAAATGTTTGAACTGGTGGAAATGGCGAAACTTACAGCTACTTTAAATCAAAAGGACAGTGAGCAATTTATGGGGGAGTGGGAGGTTGGATGAAATACTGTAAACACGAATTAGGACTGGGAAAAATGGAAGAATACTTATTAATCTGATCCATGTGATAATAATAATGTTAATAATTAATATTGAATAGATTATATAGCTTAGGAATGAAAATGTTATGGTTTTACTGGAAAGAATTAGGATCAGAACCCATCATGACGGAATTTAACCATTTTATTAAGAGGCAGACGGAGGTGAAGGGGAAGTCAAAATTTCTTTTTTTCTTTTTCTTTTTCTTTTTCTTTTTTTATTATTATGTACTTAGAATATTAGCAACATACCTAGACATTTAAATGTTATATATTTTTAAATTGTTGCTTGTCTAATGGAAAAGATATAAAACCAATAAAAATTTATTAAAAATAAATAAATAAAGTGGCTTGTGGCCATAGGCTTAATTTGATCTTGGGCTCTGTAGAAACTAACCATGGTCTTTGTAGATATATTTTTAAAAACCCTCTCATGTTCTTCTGAGCTTACGAAGAAGCTAGCAACAGAGCAGAGAGGAGTGATGTGCCCTTAAAATATGTTTTACTTCTTCTAAGACTTTTGTCCTATTGCTTCTGACAAAACCATATTTCTTCAGGTTGACAGAGAAAGCAATATATAATGTTGCCCACAGGGTCTGTCATACTTTATGGTGTTGCCCATAGGCCAACAAAGGTAGCTACGCTTTTTGTCAGTGGTTTTTGTCAATGCTAAGGGAGTGCATCGAAAGGATTCTCTGGTGAAAGAGGCAATATATTTCACACAACAGTTTCCTGCCATTCTTTTATTTTCTTCAGGAGTTGCATCTACCATAGCGATTGCATTCGTTCTTTTATTTTTTCAGGCTAGTATATTGCCTCGTCTTTTTTAAAAAAATATGCAGTAGTTTTTAATGCAGCATAAAATTCAGGGTAAAGAGTAGCTGCCTGACACCATTAATGAGCAATTTAAAGATTTTCTGGGCCAGGTGTAATAATAAAAGTGTTGCCAAGGCTCACTTCAGCCTAATACCCTTCCCTTGTCTTCCCACTGATTCTGCTGGGATCCCTGACTGTTTTCCTTCAGCATTTGAGTGGGATATAAATTGCAACAGCTTTGGCTGGATAACAGTCATACCTGGCCTCATCCACTGTTACTGTAGTGCTTAAAAAAACAATCTTTAGGCAATCAAGTCACTACAACAGTGTGCATATCAATACACAGCTGAACTTCCAAATACTTCTCAAAACAGAATAAGGAGATGATACCACACAGTGTGGGATAGTGGTTAAGAGTGGTGGATTGTAATCTGGAGAACCGGGTTCGATTCCCCACTCCTCCACATGAAGCCTGCTGGGTGACCATGGGCCAGTCACAATTCTCTCAGAACTCTCTCAGCCCACGCAGAGGCAGGCAATGGCAAACCACCTCTGAATGTCTCTTGCCCTGAAAACCCTACAGGGGTCACCATAAGTCAGTGGTGACTTGACAGCACTTACACAAACACACACCACGCAGAGCACTAAATAATACAATTGGGAAACAGAACACCACTTTCTACAGGCAGGAAGTGCTATATACCAGCAATCCCCATCATAGCGCTCATGGGCACCATGATGCCCACCGATGTGCTGTCTTTCTTCTTGAATCTTGGGGATCCTAACCAAAGAGTCTTGAATGGAATGCAAAAAAGGAGGGGTTAACAACCAAGAAAACCATACATCAAATGATGGTCATGATGCAACAGGGCCTTTAATGACAACCAATTTAATATTTGAGAGCCATCTGTTCAAGTTGATTATTATCATATGATATCACATTGCTCCCTCCCAAGATGATTCACGGATTCAGGGTAAAGGCATACAAGATCTCTTTTTCCTGTGGGCATAGGACAAACATAGCAGCCTAACGGCCCAGACTGGCCTGATCTTATCAGAGCTTGGAAGCTAAACAGGATTGGTCACAGTCAGTACTTGGGTGGGACACCACCAAATAAGACTGGGGTTGCTATGCAGAGGAAGGCATTGACAAGTCACCTCTGCTCTTGTCTTGCCTTGAAAATGCCATTCTCCTGGACTTGCCATGAGTCAGTTGTGACTTAACAGGATGCAGTTCTTATATATAGTAGTACCAGCTTACCCACAGATGTTGCTCCTCTGTCTGCTGTTGCACATGTGCCTTCGGGTCATGAAGTCTTTGCATTTTAATTTTCACTAAGAAGAAGTGTTGGTTTTTATATCCCACTTTTCTCTACCAAAGTGAGTCTCAAAGCGTTTACAATCACCTTCCCATCCTCCCTCCATAACAGGCATCGTGTGAGGTAGGTGGGGCTAAGAGAGTTCTGAGAGAACTGTGACTAGTCCAAGGTCACCCAGTAGGCTGCATGTGGAGGAGCGGAGAATCAAACCTGGTTCTCCAGATTAGAGTCCACCGCTCTACTACACCATGCTGGCTCATAACTATTGTAGAACCCCATGAGACAGAAGCAAGAAAAAGCCACCCTTCCTATTTCAGAGAGTAGCAGCTACAGCCCCTCTATAACATATGCACATTACTTCAAGACTTACGCTAGCAATACCAGGCCCATGTTGAAGAATTCGTTTTTTAGCAAAAGGAGTAACAAGAGTTGTTACTCCTTTGCTATGCAGGTTCTAAATCCCTTCCTGCCAGGTAGCTTTATTGTTGCTTGTTTATCCAAGTTTTTAAATTGCAAACTTTTGTAACCCAAGAAAATACTAATTTCCCCCAACACGCACAAGCAAAAAAAGGAGAGTCACCTCAACAAAATGCCTCAAACATATGCCATTAAAGAGTGGCATATAACATTCCATTACATTCTTAATATTTTTTTCACATGATCTGCCTCAGAAGCTGTTTGCCTTGTACCCATCCAGCAAGGCTGAACCAGGCCCAGGCAAGGACTTCTGTCTAGCCCTTGATAATATTGGGGAGGAGAAAGCTGAGAAGGATCCGCACATCATGATCAAACCAGCCATCCCATCCAGGGAAGAGACCTTGAGTCCTGAACTCATAGTCAGTTCTCCAGCTGCTCACAAATATGTACCCAGAACCCCCTCAGGTTCTGCCTTCCCAGTGGTTTCCAAGGTCACTGAGTCCCACTCACCCAAGATGCCAGAGAACCCACCTAGAAGTTGCAATGTGCTGTGTGGGTTAAGTGCCATCAAGTCACTTCCAATTCATGGCGACCCTATGAATCAATGTCCTCCAAAACGTCCTATCTTTAACAGCCTCATTCAGGTCTTGAAAATTGAGGGCTGTGGCTTCCTCTATAGAGTCAATCCATCTCTTTTTAGGTCTTCTTCTTTTCCTGCTGCCTTCAACTTTTCCTAGCATGATTGTATTTTCCAGTGACTTGCAACGTGCTACAGGAGTGCAAGACTCAAATGAAGTCTTTAGGAAACACTCCTTTTCCATGGAGGCCGAGACCTCTCTGGATCTGTCTGATCCTGCTCCAGTATCTAGGGGCTCAGTCAGATGTTTATATCTAAATGAAATTCCTCAAAGTCATTTTTATAGTTTATAGTAACTTTAACATTTCAGTAAAGCAAGCCAAACTTCTCATAAGCCTGGTAATTAAACTATGATCTTTCACACAATAAGTTTAGCATATTTTTCATATCCTACATACCTTCATTGTTCATTTCTCTTCTTGTTCTGTGATTTAAGACTACCGGTATATCTGGATGTCATAAGTATTGCTTGGAAGCATAAGCATTCTTTTTATAATGCATTCACCAGTTGTTGTTTTTAACACCTTATTAATGAGACTCTGCAAACCCCATTTTATATGTGCCGCCTGCAAATCAAAATAAGATCAATTAAAATAATCTAGCTTTAAGAGAGGTTTTAAAAAGTCATTTCCCTAGTTGATATTAATATAAGTACTTGTTTTATTACAAAATGTTCATCTTCCTTGGGTATTGCTATGTGAAACAATATAAATCCTGAAATTATTATTTTTCACCTGAACAACTCTTGTATAGTAAGCATGCAGGTACCTGACATTCTGATAAAAATATGCCTCAGATTCATTTTTTATACATTCAGGATCTGGATCAGTCAGACTTCGCTCTCAGGTTCAAAGGTGGTGCCCTGGCAGAGAGAAACCATTTGTGCTCAAGATGGAGAGTATTAAAGCTGCATCACACTGGCTCACACTCACTTAGTGTGAGCGCCTTCCAATGTCTCACTGTAAACAGCAGAACTGTAAGTAAATGACCCATCCACAATACACATATTGTATATCCAGAATTCACTTGCAAAATAATAATTCTGCAGCTGCTCCCAAAAAAGAAGGTGTGCTGCTGCCATACTAGCTGTCCAGTTAACTGCTGTAGTGGCCATAATCTCTTCCTGCTGTATCATGTACAACATGCTTAAGTAAAACTTATGGTTCCAATTAACAGCTTAGTGCCAGGCGGATTGTTAAACTGTACACAGCCAAACAAATGATCCTTTGAAATGGAACCTTCATTGGTGTTTATATGAAGGGTTATCTGTGCACGTTTGCTTGATTATGATGGGAAGCACAAGGTAGATACGAACTGGTTGATGTAGATAGGCTATTCTATTGAATTCTATTGAATTTATGCAACACATTAAAATATCTAGTATATTAAAATATCTTCATCTTTTAAGCTCTGTCTACATGAACACACATGAACACATGAAGCTGCCTTATACAATCAGACCATCAAGGTCCATTAAAGTCAGTATTGTCTGCTCCGACTGGCAGTGGCTCTCCAGGGTCTCAGGCAGGGGTGTTTCACATCACCTACTTGCCTAGTCCCTTTAACTGGAGATGACGGGGATTGAACCTGGGACCTTCTGCATGCATGGATTTAGAAGGGTGTAACTCTGCTTAGGACTGCACTACAAGTCTTTCTCTGCATTCAGTGGGACTTTATTTCTTCTGAAGTGTGTTTAGGACTGCAGGCTTAGTTACCTGGCAAGCATAATTTATAGTGGAACAAATACTTGCAGCAGTGGTGTTTGTTTAAACTCTGGCTGAGAGGTATCTGTTGCCAGTTGACTTTCTGACACAGCAAAAAAAAAAAAGTCTTAGTCTGAGGTATATCACAGAGGAATTTTTGTGAGGTAAATATCTGGATTAGCAGTGGTGTAATTTTTGCACTTCGTGGAGAAATGAACTGGTGATCCACGAGCCTAA
Organism: Euleptes europaea; assembly: GCF_029931775.1. Classification (NCBI taxonomy): domain Eukaryota; kingdom Metazoa; phylum Chordata; class Lepidosauria; order Squamata; family Sphaerodactylidae; genus Euleptes; species Euleptes europaea. The sequence continues at coordinate 26,639,619 of NC_079316.1, read as the reverse complement.
CAAATCTTTTTTTGTGTTAAGAATTCCCCATCTTGTAAGCATCTGCAATACATTTTAAGTAAAGCAGCACAGTTATTGTATGCAGGGCACATAAAGTCCATCTCGGGGCCAGATCGCAAAACCATTTTTTAACACATGAAAACTGCCACTGCTATTATGTGATAGCTTATTTGTATGAAAACAGCTATCACAGATTAACTGTCACAGCCCAAGATTTATCACATGTAAGTTAAACCATCAATAGCAGACAAGCTTATATGCTTATCACTCGGTAACTATTGCTTCAAGTGGTTGTGCAAATTGGCAGAGGTTGATGGAAAGAGATTGTACCTGCAAACTAAAAGGAATGAAGTTGTATAGGAAGTTAAGGGATAGATTAGAATCTTGTAAGATCAAGTCACAGGCTAACGTTTCTGTGCCCTGAGAATTTACGTTAAACTTAAGCATGTCTTGGTATAAATCAAAACATATAAGACATATCCCAGTGCTTTAAAAATGACTCTTAACTGATGGATTTTAATCCTTTTGTGTATACAAACAAGTAATGTATTCACATTCGGGAAGCCTATATTACATTCTGCATTATTCATGCACCCAATTTATCTGAATAAATAAGGAATAAGGTTAAATAAGGAATCTGGATAAATAAGGGGGAAATTAACCAGAATTAGAATATTTCACAAAACCCATACGAGGTTGCATCCTACCCCTATCCTACCTCTCCAATTAGTGCAGTTTGAAGTGTTCCTGGAGACTAAGGAATCGAAGAAGAAGAAGAAGAAGAAGAAGAAGAAGAAGAAGAAGAAGAAGAAGAAGAAGAAGAAGAGGAGGAGGAGGAGGAGGAGGAGGAGGAGGAGGAGGAGGAGGAGGAGTTGGTTTTTATATGCTGACTTTCTCTGCCACTTAAGGGAGAATCAAACCGGCTTACAATCACCTTCCCTTCCCCTCCCCACAACAGACACCCTGTGAGGTAGGTGGGGCTGAGAGAGTGTGACTACCCCAAGGTCACCCAGCTGGCTTCGTGTGTAGGAGTGGGGAAACAAATCCAGTCCACCAGATTAGCCTCCGCCGCTCATGTGGAGGAGTGGGGAATCAAACCCGGTTCTCCAGATCAGACTCCACCGCTCCAAACCACTGCTCTTAACCACTACACCATGCTGGCTGAAGGCTGAACTCAAGTGAGCCTTCCTCCAAAGGGAGAGCCACTTCAGTTGGAGGATGGCTCCTTGCAGAAAGTTTGGATCCACTCTATTATATGAGAAGCATTGACTGATAACTCTGCAAATAAATGTGATTTGGTAAATGTGATTGCCACTGGGGTTGAGGGGAGTTGATGAAATGGTAAAATTATGTCATTAGTACAAAGATCCTGAAGCTACATGAGATAATAAATCCATTACCCATGTCTGTTTAGCATCACTGGTTTTTCTTCACTTACCCATCTCTAATTCCCTTTATCATTTAATCTGCATATCAACACTATCTTCCTGCAAAATGAGAGGCATGGAACAGGTAAATATCGTGGGCATAATCTACCAGAAATGTATCTCATGTATACCCCTCTCAAAGTAATGTCATCATACAGCTCTATTTTCCATCACTTACATTCATTTAAATGGAGCCTGTAGAAGATATGCTGCTTGATTTAGAGTTGGTTATTTTTTATTGGACCACCTTTAATTATTCAAAAGGGAAAATAATAATGTCAGACTACACAGTGATTCATCATATCTATTCACATGCATGATCTGAAAGTGCATCTGGGTTTTTTTAATGTAACTACAGTTGTGCCTGTCAAAAATGCATATTAATTCATTGTCTGCATCTCCTTTCAGTCAGTGTATGAGCTTGCTAACAATATAAGTCTGAGATCCTAGGAACACTCCCCTTAACATACCTCTCACCCCAGGTCATCTTCCCTGTGTTTAAGAGGAAGTGTGGGGGTGTTTGTGTAACACGAGTGATGATGTTTCCTTCCCTGTAAAAGCCAGAGTGGTGTAGTGGTTAAGAGCGGTAGTTTGGAGCAGTGGACTCTGATCTGGAGAACCAGGTTTGATTCCTCACTCCTCCACATGAGTGGCACTAATCTGGTGTATGCTAATCGGGTGAACTGGATTTGTTTCCCCGCTCCTACACATGAAGCCAGCTGGGTGACCTTGGGCTAGTCACAGCTCTTAGAGCTCTCTCAGCCCCACCTACCTCACAGGGTGTCTGTTGTGGGGAAGGGAAGGTGATTGTAAGTTGGTTTCATTCTTCCTTAAGTGGTAGAGAAAGTCGGCATATAAAAACACGTCTAGCTATGTCTACACCTCACCAGTATCAATGGAACACCTGGACCCAAGGCTTAGGATTGAGATCCATATAACTGTGTTTAGTTTTGCACGTCTCTAAAAAAAACTGGTACTAGCATAGTGAGGCGAAATAGTCACTTGAAGACACAGATTTCAGAGGGGCTGCCATTTTTTTCCTGCTTGCATCCTCTTTCTGTGTCTTTTTTCTTTTTAAATGAACAACAGAGTGGTATCATTTTGACTTTTAGCTTTAGGCATGACAATGCCGATGGCCGACATAAAACCCAGAGGGACCTACTTCTAAATAAACATGCTCATGATGCAATCAAACATAAAGGAGATGCTCTAGGCAGTATTTTATACTACTTTTATACTGGTTTTATCACAGGCCAACTTGGGAGCCTTTTGCAAGCCAAATGGTGGGACAAAGAAATAAGGTATTGTATATATTAAAAAAATTCCCATAAAATATTTCTTTCCTTGGGCAAGATCCAAAGAACTGCACTGCTGGTTCTTGAACATTTGGCGAACGTCAAACAATACCATCTTACCATGCCACATTGCAAACCGCTTTGGAAGCAGATGAGGCTTCCCAACAGTGTGATCCGAAGTAGAGTTATACCCTACTAAATCCATTGAAGTCAGAGGGCTTAGAAGGGTGTGTGATTGCACTGTCAATCACTGCACAAAGGTGCTCTGTTGCCCGAGGGGGAAAGTTGGAAAGCATTCAGACATGCTACAAGGTGCTTCATGGGTCCCAGCACATAGCTGCAATGTGTAATTTTATAAACATGGTTCATATGATAACAAAGACATTGTTTCTTTGCTTGGCTCGGCTTAAAGAATGTGTGTGTACGTCCCTGTCCCCCAGGCAATAAAATAGAAGGACAAGTAATGAGCTGCAGCATCTTTCAACAGATCAACTCTTTGAACCTGTCATGGTGCCGGAAAGTGCCGCCAAGTTACAGCTACCTTATGGTGACCCCTTAGGGTTTTCAAGGCAAGAGGGGTTCAGAGGTGGTTTGCCATTGCCTGCCTCCATGTCACAACCCTGATATTCCTTGGAGGTCTCCCATCCAAATATTTGCCAGTGCCAACCATGCTTAGCTTCCCAGATCTGATGAGATTGAGCTAGCCTGGGCTATCCAGGTGAGGGTCTTATTCATAATCAATTCTTTTGGAAGATGAAAGATCCCTTTTCAGACATCATGTCCTTGTGTACCAGGAGTCCAGCAGCCACACATATTGGCAGCATACACTATCCATGGCACTCATAAGACACACAGATGCCATGTTGTCTGAAAATATACACATGTCTATTATGCATGTGTATACAGCTTTGGAACTCATAAACTGACCACTTCATGTGCATGCAAAATTATTTTTATTTATTCATTTAAAACAATTTTATGCCATTTTCCCACCCAACTGAGGGTTCCCAAGATGCCAAACAATCAAAACCATTAAAACAAGGTTTTTACTATACAAATTATAAAAACAATTACAAGCAATTAAACACATAAACTGTTTAAAAATGCACAAACAGGAAGAATGATCAGTGAGGGAATGCCAAATAAATCAGATAAGTCTTCATTCATTGGCAGAACACAAAGATTGAGAGGGACAGACATCTCCCTGGGGAGAGGATTCCATAATTTTGGTGCCATGACCAAGAAGGCCCTTTCTTGGGTTTCCACCCATCTAGCTTCAGATTATGGGGGCACCCAAAGAAGGGGCCCTGGAGGTGACTGGTAGATTCATATGGAATAGGTATGTTGGTCCCAAGCCACATAAGGCTTTACATGTCAATACCAGCACTTTGAACTGGGTCCGAAAGTTGATTGGGAGCCAGCATAGGTAGAACAATGGTGTAGGTGGAACAAGACTGGAGTGCCATGGCCCTGACCCACTCCAGTCAACATCTTGGCTGCAGCATTCTGCACCAATTGAAGTTTTGAACACTTTTCACAGGTAGCCCCACTTACAGTGCATTGCAGTAGTCTAATCTAGATGTTACCAGCACATGTACCATGGTGGCAAGATCTTTTTTGTCCAGGAAAAGTCACAGATGGCTCACCAGCCACAGCTGGTAAAAGGCACTTCTGGCCACCACTGTAACCTTTTATCCAACAGGAGGCTTGAGTCCAGCAGCACCCCCAGCCTATGAACCTGGTCTCGCCTTTTAGGGGGAGTGCAATTTCATCCAGAGACACCTCAGTCCCTGGGTCATTCCTTGCACCCACTAGAAGCCCTTCTGTTTTATCAAAATCCAGTTTCAGCGTATTAGAAGCATATTCCCCTGTTCAGGCAACATGATGATTACTAGGAGCATCCTTAGTAGTGTGCACTCCCAGTATGTGTGGTTGCCAGGCTCCTGGTACTTATGAACATCATGTCCAAAAGAGGCTAAGAATGCAACCAGATGTGGAACCACTTATTCTCTGAATAAGAATTTGCATTAATTCATGCTATGAGTATAAAATCAACACTTCCAAGATCAGGAACTTGTATTTGCTCCCTCTTCTATAACTTATTTGAACATCTCTTCTAAATCATGTCTCTGCGCTAGGATACCTCCATGCAAATACTATGCAAAAACCTTCTCTACAAAAGCCATCTATGGCGTGTTCCTTAGTCAGCTCATAAAATATCCGCCATAAAATTTCACAAGTCTTGAGTAGTTTGATATAAATGAGGACATTATAGAAAATATAAAACCAGATGTGTGTTTGCTATAGGCTTACATTACTCCTCTCCCAAATTTCTCCTGTTAAGAATATTTTCTACCCTGCCCATTCCTGTGCAAAAAAATACATTATCCTCTTATACCATCCAATCGCCTCTCTCCATTATGGAAAAAGAACATTTTTCATTTTTTTATTACAATCATCTTGGAGACAGGAAGAACGAGCACCTTGAACATACTGTAAAGATTTAAAATTCATACTGTGTACATCAATCATCTGGTGACTTACATATATCAACAGCCTCCAAGTAATGTTAAGAATATGAACCAACTACTGTATTCAAGCTGGTCTTATTGGAAACATGTCAGATAAAGAAGTGTACTTTGAATACATTTGGTACATTGGCGATACTTGTCTAGGTACAAAGGGTAGAATTAGAATACCAGATCTATAATATTGATGAGTTTTGCACATATTAATACTACAACTCTCCGGTCAATTTATGCCATTTGTATTGATATCTCACTTATTGATCTGATTTTTTTATGTTTCTGATTTTATAACTAACTGTGAATCACTTTATTGGGATAAAGTTGTTTATTCATTAAGAGTTTGCTTTTTAAAGAAATCTATCATTCTTTCCCTGATATGAGCATACATTTTCTCCAGTTCTTTATTAATATGTAAATAAGTGATTGTATAAGTGATTTATATTCAATTGTATGATAGATAGATAGATAGATAGATAGATAGATAGATAGATAGATAGATAGATAGATAGATAGATAGATAGATAGATAGATAGATTTTAAAAATTGAATATAAATCACTGATACAATTAACTTGCTTCTTCCTAATACCCTGAGAATCGGGATGCATGCCTGCTTGTTTTCTAAGTGAAATCCTTTTACCCTAGAAGTTAGTCACAAAATTATTTTTATGACATTTATGACAATCCAAACCATTTGCAATGTTTTGTTTATACCCTGGGAGAGAGAGCATCTTTATCATACTCACAATTTCCTCAGAAAATGGGCAGCTGAATTTTTCTCCCCCGTTCAGCACTATCAAGGGCTTGGAGTTTTACAAAACCAGCAGATTTTCTTGCAATCAGGAAGAAATTTAAAAAACGATAAGGGAAGCATTCAGTCATACCTGAATCTGAAAGAGTCAGCGTGGTATAGTGGTTAGATTGCCGGACTAGGATCTGGAAGACCTAGATTCGATTCCCCACCCTGCTATGGAAGCTTGCTGGATGACCTTGGGCCAGCCACACACACTCAGCCTAACCACCCTCACTGGATTGTTGTGAAGATCAAAGGGAGGAAGGGGAGGATGATGTAAGCCACATTGGGAAGAAAAGCATATGTACTAAAGGGTATGAACTAAAAAAATAAAAATAAAATGAGAAAAGGGTATGAACTAAAAAAATAAAGAGTCCAACTTCCCAGATGTTTCTGGGTGCCATTCGTGAGTCTCAGGTTGCAACCTGTTCCTTGTTCTCCTGCTTACAGTAGCCTGCCTGGGATCAGCTAGAGCTAGGGTTGCCAACCTCCAGGCACTAGCTGGAAATCTCCCGCTATTACAACTGATCTCCAGCCGATAGAGATCGGTTCACCTAGAGAAAATGGCTGCTTTGGCAATTGGACTCTATGGCTTTGAAGTCCCTCCCCTCCCCAAACCCCATTCTCCTCAGGTTCCGCCCCCAAAATCTCCAGGTATTTCCCAACCCGGAGCTGGCAACCCTAGCTGGAGTCCCCACTTTTTTCCACTGTAGCTCTCACCTTATGAAAGGGACTCTCTGAGGAGAACAGGGTAGGGTTGCCACCAGTTCTCTCTTCACTACCAGCAAGAGGTTTTGGGGGCAGAGTCTGAGGAGAGTGGGGTTTGGGGAGGGGAGGGACTTCAATGCCATAGAGTCCAGTTGCCAAAGTGCCAATTTTCTCCAGGTGAACTGATATCTGTCTGCTGGAGATCAGTTGTAATAGCAGGAGATCTCCAGCTAGTATCTGGAGGTTGGCAACCCTAGAACAGGGGGTGTCGTCTTTAGAGATGTTTAAGGGGCTGAAAACCTACTCTGTTTATGAGGGCTTTCAATGGGGTGTGGGCTGCAGGCTCTTTTTTGAGGGGAGGAGGAGAGTTATGTGAGGTTTTATTTTGAACTTGAATCTGTAAGCCACCTTGAGCTATAGCAAAGGTGGGGTATAAATATTTTCATAAATAAAGAAGTGCTTTCTTTGAACCATTTAGTTCCAAGTAATGCCCAAGGCCGCTCATTGATTTGAGTAGAATTACTTCAGAGTCAGTTACTTGAAGACACCAGGACAGGGTTGCCAGATCCAGGTTGGGAAACTGCTGAAGATTTGAGGATGGAGTCTGGGGAGGGCAGAGACTTCAGGAGGATACAATACCATAAAGTCCACTCTCCAAAGCATACATTTTCTCTATGGAAACTGATCTCTGTAGTCTATAATTCCAGGGGTGTCCCCTGGTCCCACCAGGAGGCTGGCATCCCTACCCAGGATCCCACAGGCTCTTTACAAGAGATTCATATGTAATATGTTTACATGTTAAGTAAATTTTGGATGACAACTTTAATGGCAAATCAGTCACTATTAACAGCAACGTATTTCCCAATCCATGTATTTAAGATGGTAGCGAGATGGATTTGTTTTCCTTCCGAGTTCAAGTCGGGACATTCCAGGAGCAGAATCGGCATTTCCCCTGGCAACCTCCGACAGCTGAATGGAACCCTGAAGTTCCACAGTTTGAGAAGAAATTGTGTAGTGGGGACAAGCAACCTTCAGGCTGCACCAAAGATGTTCATCCTTGAGCCCCTTTTCAAAGAGGCCGGCTGTTCTCTGAGCCAGCTCTTTCCCTCCTCCTCCTCCCCCACCCCCACTTCCTCGTCTACTGCATGAGACCTCCTTGGAGATCAAAACACAACACACATGTCTGGACCACTGCTATATCAGAAGTAGTTTCAGGTCCGGAAGTAAGCCCTTTATTCGTTTATCAGGAATGCCTGCAATCCGTAGACTTCATCCTAATGATACTATGATCAGGAACCATTGGATCTTTACATAAGTAGGTTTGTGGGCGGCAGGTATTCTTCCTAGTAGGACCCAGACTTCTTGTCTATGTCATTCTTTGGGGGTGGGCAGGTTAAACCTGCCTGCCTTCTCAGCCGAAGATCTGGAGTGGTCCAATCATCACACATGTTTGTCGCCAGTTGAGTCCTCTCACATAACCTTTCTGGCTCACAACCTTCTTCTCACAAACTACTGAAGAGATGATAAAGCCCATCTGTACTATACCTCTTGAAGATTTACTGCTTTTGAGGACTAGGCTACATTATGGGCCAGCATCTGACTCAAGCATTGAGGTGGGCTTTCTGGATGGAGAATTTGGGGGAGGAGCTGCCGGAACTTTTGGAGAGTGGACCAACTGGGCTATGCTCAGTCAGAGGCAGCTTCAGACGTTCTTGTATCCTCTGATAAAGGCTATAGATGGTTAAGAGAGAGAAAATGGTGCACATCACTTGATAACCCTGGCCTGAAGAGTTTCCAGCTGGCCTCGACCAGGGCCAGGGCTTTTTCTGCCCTGGCCCCTGCCTGGTAGCATAGCCTCTCCAGTGAGACCAGGGCCCTGCGAGACTTTGGAGAGTTCCGCAGGGCCTGCAAGACAGAGCTATTCCGCCAGGCTTATGGTTGAGGCCAGCTATGGTTCCTTTCTCTATAAATGCTGGCTTCCCCAGCCCTCCACTACTGATTCCCCCTTTTACCACCTATGGTGATCTATCCATCTGTTCACCCACTGTAGCTCTATGTTACAATGTGGGGGGCACCACTGGATATTTTTATGCTATTCAGGATTTTGTAGGGCTGTTTTAATTGTGTTTTAATATATGTTGGAATGTTATGTGAGCCACTCTGAGCCCGGCCTTTGGCTGGGGAGGGCGGGGTATAAATGAAATAAATAAATAAACCATCAGTCAGTAACCACATTGGTAACTGCAAAGAATGATACTGGAAAAAGAAGCATCCACAATCAAAACCCTCATAATGCCTTTTATGAGGACCTACCAAAAGGACACAATACATCATAGGAACTCTTCAGTTCTCTCCAACTCTTCATCAGGCTGGGTGTTGTTGTTGTTTTTTAAACAAGGGGGGGTTGTCTCAGGCCATGATCTTAAGACCTTGTCTCGCCAGCATCCTCAGCACAAGCTTTGGGCCATCCCAGATATATCCTCAGACTCGGGGTCTCTGCGCTGCAAGGGGACCTAAGATGCGCCCCCCCATCTAAAGTCTCATTTGAACACCAGGAGGCCCCCAGGAGAAAGGAGCATCCTCTTAAAGCCACTGAGGCTTAGAAGGCAGAGGTCTCTCTGCCACTGCACCATGAGATTAGCCATTGCAGTGAATGATCGTTCCAAAGCAAAAGAAGCCAGGGAAATAAAGGGGGTGCTGGGGAGGCATAGGCTACAGCCGTGCTGTAGAAGGATGCCCAGAGAAGGGTGGGTGAAAACAGAAAAGGAATTCACTCCATACATTAACCTGGAGTAAATGTCATCCAGGGTTTCTACTGTTTACAGTCCTCCTGTCTCCCATAAAGTCTTGTGTTAAAACGATCCTTTTAATCGCTTCGATTGGGAGGATTCTAAAAAGCTTCTAAAACGAGACTCACAGTGCATCCCTAAGGAGAGTTACACCAATCTAAGCCCATTCATTTCAATGGGTTTAGAGACTAGATTAACTCTCCTTTGGAATGCACTGCAAGGCGTGGTTTCCGTCCTTTCCCCTCCCGTCTTTCTGTTCTCCCATTCTTAACTCTTCTCCTCTGTGTTGTACTTCCCCATCTCTGCGTTTGAAAGAGCCGTAATGAGCAAGCACAGAAGTTCTCTGCGGCTCTCTGGGGTTTTTTTATTGCCTTTTCTGGTTCCTTGTGGAGGTGGGAAAATAAGTTTAGGGATGTTCATGGCCGTGTGTCTCCTCCCCCAGAAGACCGCCTGGCCCCTCGCCAGAAGAGGGGCGGGCCAGAACTGCAAACGGGCAGCTGTCTTGTAGATGACACTGATATGACAAGGACTGGGTCAAGAGTGATATCTAAAGATATCTATTATTGGTTGGTTGGTTTTTGTTTTTGTTTTTTAAAGACAAAGAACTGGTGATCCGTCCAGGCAATGGCGGCGGAGTTGCATATCCCATTGGGCAAACCTTTCCCTTCCGTTGTGCGCAGCTTCTCTAAGTCAGTGCCCAGGGCTCCCCATATGATTCAATGAGGAACCCTACAAACCCACCTGGGTTTCAAAAGGATTCCTTAACCGGAAGAAGTGCTATTGCGTAGCCTCAGGGTGATATTTAAAGCCATCAATCGTAGACCTGTGGAGGGGCTGTGGGTCAGTGGTAGAGCATCTGCTTGGCATGCAGAAGGTCCCAGTTTCAACCCCCGGCATCTCCAGTTAAAGGGTCTAGGCAAGTAGGTGATATGAAAGACCTCTGCCTGAGACCCTGGAGAGCCACTGCCGGTCTGAGTAGACAGTACTGACTTTGATGGACCAAAGGTCTGATTCAGTAGAAGGCAGCTTCATGTGGCCTGAGGGCAGAAAACGGCTATAATGGAGTTGCCTACCGGGAAAGGCATAGAGTGGGGGGGGGTAGTTTAGGGGTGGGGGTAGTTTAGGGGAGGTCTGTGAAGTTTGCCATCCCTTGTCCTTGCCGGTAGAAATGGAGTCTACCTAGTTAAGCTGAGGAATGATAAATTCAGGCCAGGGAAACGGAAGTATTTCTTCAGGCGAGGCGTCATTGACCTACGGAACTCACTGCCGTAAAACTGGTGGATGTCTGTAGAATGCAAGTCGGGTCCCTGAAGCCGATCGCTCCACATTCAGAGGGGATGTGCCTCTGAACATCTGTTGAGGAGCTGCCCCAGCAGCGGAAGGCTGTCGCCTTGTGGCCTCGTCTTTCTGGAGGGATCTAGGCAGATACGATGGGCCTGATCCACCCGGACTCTTAAATTCAGATTAAGGCACAAACTGCTTTCAAATGCAACCATCTCTCTGAGTTTAGTGTTTAGTGCGGCTATTCTGCAGGATGTCAAGCAAAAGGTGGAGAATTCACACACACACACATATGGTACTTTAAAAAAAAAAACTGCTGTCCGTTGGCCTCCTTCTTTAGTTTCCTTGTCTAAATTAGTATCGATTTCTCCGTCCCTTCATTTGAAAAGGGAAGGAGGGATATTGCAAGACAAAGAACCGATCCTTGCCACTTTTACTCCACCCCCACTGATCTCACCCGAGCTTATTGCTAGGAGGGCCGACTTCGATCAGGTGGACTTGCTTCCAATTCTCTTTCTGTGTGTTTAAAGTGCCGCCAAGTCACAGCTGGCTTATGGCGACCTCGTAGGGTTTTCAAGGCAAGAGACGTTCAGCGGTGGTTTGCCACTGCCTGCCTCCACGTGGGCTGAGAGAGTTCGGAGAGAACTGTGACTGGCCCAAGGTCACCCAGCAGGCTTCATGTAGAGGAGCGGGGGATCCAACCCGGTTCTCCAGATGAGAGTCCTCCGCTCTTAACCCCTACACCACGCCGGCTCTCTGCTTCCAGTCCTACCCTAAGCATACTGACAAGCAAGGCACTCCACTCCGATCAATGGGCTTTCGTTCCAATGGGAAAGCGGACCGAATTCTCACCCTGGCCTGGAAAAACCGGATTCAGAGCCGGGCCCCAAGCATCGGACATCAAACCATCCCTTCCGGAGGCGAGGAGGAGGGCTAGGCTGAGCTCCATGAAAATTGGTGGACACGATCCAGCCAAACTCCAACGTTTCAGGGCCGCAGACTTACTCGGGAGTAAGGCCCATGGACAACACTGGGACTTCCTGCCGAGTAAGCACGGAATGGAATGCGGTCGGGGCAACAAGTCCAGTACATCTGGCTCCACCTGGGCTGGATCTTGTCTGAGGGGCGTTTGGTGCTGGATGAGTCCTTCCCAGGAGATGTTCTTTTGGCGGCGCCCCGATCCGAAACACCTTTCCTTGGACTTCAGTCCCGTCGGGTGCAGGGGAATGGACTTGTGTGTAAAGTGCCTTCAAGTCACAGCCGACTTATGGCGACCCCTTTTGGGGGTTTTCATGGCAAGAGACTAACAGAGGTGGTTTGCCAGTGCCTTCCTCTGCACAGCAACCCTGGTCTTCCTTGGTGGTCTCCCATCCAAATACTAACCAGGGCTGACCCTGCTTAGCTTCTGAGATCTGTCGAGATCAGGCTAGCCTGGGCCATCCAGGTCAGGGCGGAAAGGACTTACTTCCGCGTAAATATGCTTAAGAACCCCAACTGAAGCGCGGGTCTACTCTTAGGCTACAACGGCCAGCGCGCTCAGCTCAGGAGCAAGTCCCTTTGGAGACCAGCGGGGCTCCTATAAATGCCACTTAAGCACGGGAGGTGTTGCCTTGGATTTGCCCTTCTCTAGATGCGCATGCCACCCTCCCGACTTCTCAAAACTCTGCACGGGGGCTGATTGATGAGTTTTGAGAAGTCGGATGGGGAAAATGTGCATCTAGAGAGGGGGAAATCCAAGGCAAACCCTCTCACGCATAACAGGGGACTTCTCCTTCCCTTTCCATTTTTTTTTATCTCGGGAGTCAGCCCCACGGAAAGCAGGGGGCCTTTCTTCCAAACGCCTGCGCTCCTGATCTGCCTGCGCAGCTCCGAGGCCTCCTGATTCATTTCTCGAAGAACTTGGATGACTCCGCAACCCCGGCGAAGCCGCCGCGGGGGGACCTTCCAAAGGTCTCCAGCGCAGCAGCCCGAAGTCTGGAGGTTAAAAAAAAATGGAAAGTAAAGGAGATGCCGGCGCTGCGGGGCTGCAATCGGCAAGGATCGGTGCCGGGGAAGAGGAGGAGGAGGGGGTCCAGGTTTGCTCGGCCTGCTCGCGATTGTAGGACCGACAAGTCCAAGGAGTATGTATGCATGCATGCACGACAGATATATGGGAGGGTATAGTCAGATCTGGGAGGCTAAGCAGGGTTGGTGCTTGGAAAGGAGACCACAGAGGAAGGCGCTGCAGAAGAAGGCGACGGCCAACCAGAGAAGCCACCGGGCCTGCGGGAAAGGGGGCGTGGCTCTCTCAGCACCTCCTCCCAGGTCCACCTGGGTCTTGCTTGCGCATCCCGGGAAGAGCCATCAGCGAGGGAAAGGGTGTTGTCCTGCCTGAGCAACGCCCCAGGGGTTTCCTCCTCTGGTAGTTTTACTGCTTAAAAAGACACAGGAGAGAGTAGAGCAAGAGCCCAGTCGCACCTTAACGACTAACAACATTTCTAGCAAGCTTTCGTGAGTCACAGCTCAATGCACCATCCTGCCAGAAATTTTGTCAGTCTTTAAGGTGCTACTGGACTCTTGCTCTTTTCTGCAGCTACCGACAGGCTAAGGCCATTTACGCGTGGGAGATTTTGCCGTGGATTTGCTGCTGTCTAAATGCACATTTCCCCCATCTGAAATCTCAAAACTCTCCATGGGGACTTATTTTGGAGTTTTGAGAATTCGAATGGGGGAAATGTGCACTGAGAGAGAGGCAAATCCAAGGCAAAACCTCCCATGCATAAATGGCATAACACGGCTACCCAACGTGATCTGTCTCCACAGGGGAGAGAGAGAGACTCCAGCACCACCAAGGAAAACCGTCCTAACTGAAGGGTTTTCTTCCACACTCTCCCACTGGGAAAAGCCAATAACGGGAAGCCCGAGACCCCATTGAACCCTGAACCCTCTTCTAGCCCAGCTCACAGGTTGCAGGGGACGCACATATGAACCCTATGCAGCGTATGCTTGATTTTATTTATTGCATACATTGAGTAATTCTCATGTTACATTCAACGCCTGTCCTGCTGGTTTGAACCCCATCTTTACCCAGGTGTTTGTCCCTGGCTGCATTTGTAAAGCTCTCTCTCAAAGCAGATGTACGTCTCAGGAGGGACCTGCCTTCACTGTAACATGTGAACCGGGCTTCGGTGGCGCTATCCCTTTGAGATGGGAGTCGCTTTCGGAGCCCACGGGTCGCTTGCTTTCAAATAGGGGCTGGGGGGCGAGATGTTTCTTGCCTAACCCCCCCCCCTTCGCATTCGGAATCCTTCCGGATTGAATCACCTTCACACTCCAAACCGCTGTTGTTAGTCCGATTTTCACATTGCAAACCAGTTTTTATAATGGGGGGAGGAGCAGCGCACAAAACTTTAAGGAAAGAAAAGGTTAGTCTTTGGCTGTTTATGCATGGGAGGTTTTGCCTTGGATTTGCCACTTTCTAGATGCACATTTTCCCCATCCAAATTCTCAAAACTCTGAGTAACTAGTTTAACAGCATTGTTAACCGACCAGTTCTGCCAAAGGTGTTCGATTGTGGCCCATTGGTATGGAAGAGCCAGGTAATGGTGTGAGATAACACAGGCACGCACACTCTTGTTTTTTAGTAGGGCTCGTTGTGGGGCTTATTTTTGAGTAAACTTGCACAGGATTGGGCCGTTACCGTCTGGGGCTGAAATTGCTTTTCTGAACCTCAGTGGGACCGGTTTCCTCCGAATTCCTGAACTGGGATGTTCCTGTTGGATTAGAAACGGCTGGGGCGCTTCTATTTAGCAGAGGCCATTTATGCATGGGAGGTTTTGCCTCGGATTTGCCGTTCTCTAGATGCACATTTTCTTCATCCAAATTCTCAAAACTCAAAAATAAACCCCGCATGCAGAGTTTTGAGAATTCCGATGAGGATAACGTGCCTCTAGAGCGGCAAATCCAAGGCAAAACCTCCCACTGAAAAGGTCTCGACAAAAAAAAAGGACTAGTACAGATTCTCTGGGGACGAAACATTGCTTGTGGGGCTCATTTGGGAAGAAACGTGCATAGGATCGGGCTTGCAATCCCCGCGAAGTTTGTGCTGACACCGCAATCTTATGCCATATGGACTGTGTGGAGTGACTTCTGCCGTGTTGGGGGGGGGAGGCTTACTTCGAAACAAGCCTGCACAAAATTGAAGCCTGGAAGAACCAATGAAGGCCAAGGGAATTGGCGCAGACCGATCCTGGGCTCATTACGTTCAAAAAGTATGGCTGGTTTCAGCAGAGCTTCGAGCAAGAGCGCATAGAATCGCGCCAGGATCTTCACCTACCTTAACGGAAGCAAATGCCACCGGTTTCAAGTGTGTGTGTGTGTGTGTGTGTGTGTGTGTGTGTGTGTGTGTGTGTGTGTGTGTGTGTGTGTGTGTGTGTAAAGCGCCCTCCAGTCGCAGCCGACTTATGGCGACCCCTTTTGGGGGTTTTCATGGCAAGAGACTAACAGAGGTGGTTTGCCAGTGCCTTCCTCTGCACAGCCGCCCTGGTATTCCTTGGTGGTCTCCCATCCAAATACTAACCAGGGCTGACCCTGCTTAGCTTCTGAGATCTGACGAGATCAGGCTAGGTTTCAATTAGACTACTTTTAAGTAAGCGTGATTAGCCTTAGGCCATTTACGCATGCGGAGTTTTGCCTTGGATTTGCTGCTTTCTAAATGCACTTTTCCCCCCATCTGAAGTCTCAAAACTCTGCACGAGGGTTTATTTTTGAGCTTTGAGAATTCGGATGGGGGAAATGTGCATCTAGAAAGCAGCAAATCCAAGGCAAAACCTCCCATGCATAAAAGGCCTTAGTGTGACATTGCTAAGTTCGAGTCCAATAGCACCTTAAAGAACAACAAGATTGTCCTGGTATAAGACTTCCCTTCCCCAGAGAGAAGTTTGTGTCTGGAAAACTTATAGCCCGAAACTCTTGCTGGTCTCTAAGGTGTTAACTGGACTCGAATGTAACTGTTCTACTGCAGACCAACCCAGCTCCCCGCTGAAACTATTTTACAGTGCAGTCCAATGCAGAGTTACTGCAGTCTAAGGCCACTGAGATGCATGGTCTTGGATTGGAGTACCTCTCCTTAGGATCGCGCTGTTAGCTTGAAATTGTATGTATTATGTTTATCTGGAAGTAAGTCCCGCTGAATTCTTACTCCCGGGGAGCAAGATTGCAGTCTGGGGCCCTTAACTGAGTACTAAGACTGTAAGTCCCAGTTAATTCAGTGGGGCTTCCTTCGGAGTAAACAGGCCAAGGATTCGGCTGTACATGCCATGAAAATCAATCGGACTGGGATCCGGAAACGTTCTCGTCCGTGAAGTATAAAGCCGGATCCTATCCGCGTTTGCTCAAAAGTAAGGCCCACTGAATGCCACCTTTGCATTGATTATGATCATTATTAAAGTTCATTGATCACCGTATTTATTGCTCCACTCAATTAAATTACCTTCGAGGACAATAATTCCAGAAACTTCCCCAGGCGCCTATGCTCTTTAATCGTTAAATTGGGGGGGGGGGTTTACTGTTCTTCCCCTCCCCCAATTTGCATTACTTGAGAAAAGTTCTCAGACTTTTAGAACCGCTTTGGTTGCTCGGGTTTTTCCCAATAATCCTCCCCACCCTTCTTTTTTTCAAGATGAAGCGTTTCCTAGGTTAGCTCGAACCCCAAACCAAGAGATGCCCGGAGAAAGACGCGAACCGGCTAGCGCTTGATCGATCGGGTGGCCTTTAAGATACACCGAAAGAAACCAGCGCGCTCCGTAAGGGTTTAAGCACACGCGCGCACACACCGTGAGAAAGAGAGAGCGAGAGCGATCGGAAGAAGATTGAAGAGGGTGGGGGAATTAGAAAAGCTAGGACGGCACCACGGATTTAATAGGAACAGGAACAACAATTATGCGAAACCGTCAGCTCAGACTTTACTCTCTTTTTTTCCCCCATTCCATAGATTGCAAAAAAGTGTCTTCAGTTCATAACTTGGCACTTATTGAAAAACCGTGACGTCAACATGACTGAACAAAAAAAGCGAAGCGAAACCTGAGTGGAACGAAATGCAGGACACGGAAAAGAGCAATGAAGCAACAGCATCGATTCTTTTCTCCTCTCTCCCTTTGTTTTCCTTCCCTCCCTCCTCAAATAACTTAAAATACGCTAGAAAAAATACGGTCCATATAAATAATTCTTTTTTTCCTCGTTCGTTTTCATGGAGAACAAAATAATTACAAAGCTCTGTCCCTAGCAGAGTTCACCCGCGAAGAGGTCCCCCCTCCTCGCCTGCCTTCTCTCCCTCCACCCCACCCCCACCCCTCTCCCCCTTTTTTATATTTTTCTTGGCAAAAAAGAGCACTCAACTCTGGAAGGCTTTCGAGCTCAGGGGCTTCCCAGCTACTCTGTGGGGGCCTCACGTTATAGCTATATATGCCTTTCGCAAAAGAAAATAGATATATAGATATGTATAGATCACAATAGTATGGGGATGAGGTCCAATGGAAAGGCCAGACAGAACTATCAACACAAGTCAATATAGTCAAAATAATCCTTTGTTTCGGTGTTATCATTAACGTCCCTTTTAAAAAAAAATCCGTGTATTGTTATTACCTGGGGTCATTATTTGAAGGTGGGATGGCGGAAGAGCGTGGAGGGGAAGGGGTTACTGCAGTACAGTCTTGAGGGTAGGAGAGAAGCAAAGGCTGACTTGCTTCTGTCCTTTTCAGGGCTGGCAATCGGGCAGCCCCCCCCCCCCCCAAGCCTGAAGCCCGGCTCCAGAGCAAGCTACCATACAATCCTGCGCAGAGCTCCTACAGTCTCAACCCATTGCTTTCAGCGGGTTTAGATGAGGGTAACTCGGCCCAGGGCTGCAGCGCCTGTCATTCGATTCCAATATGGCCGGGACTCAATCGTCCCGCCGGGTGGAGGCCCACCTTTGCTCCAGAGCAAATCCCTGGATTCCACAGAGCTCCCCGCCCCCGCCAGTAAAGCCGGAGAGGGCTGCAGTCCTGCACACGTTTACTCGGAAGTAGGACCTACAGGGGGACATCTGGTTGGCCAGCGCGGGGATAGGGGATCCTGGTTGGGGGCGCTTTCACACGTACCAGGTAATGCCCTTTCACTCCCCTTTCAATGCACTTTAACGATCATTTGGCAAGTGGATTGCGAGATTTCACACAGTAAAATCCAGCTGC
Organism: Euleptes europaea; assembly: GCF_029931775.1. Classification (NCBI taxonomy): domain Eukaryota; kingdom Metazoa; phylum Chordata; class Lepidosauria; order Squamata; family Sphaerodactylidae; genus Euleptes; species Euleptes europaea. The sequence continues at coordinate 26,621,594 of NC_079316.1, read as the reverse complement.
AAAGTGCATTAATTGAAAGTGGATTGGAAGTGCATTATTTGGCATGTGTGAAAGTGCCCCGTGGACTCCTGGTCTGACCCGAGGCGGCTGCTCTGGGTTCTGAACTCAGCCTGGGACTGACTTCCGCGCGTCCATCGCGCTGCAACCTTACGCAGAGCCAGACGAGCCCAAACCGCATGAGGTTTTTCCCCTGCTTCTCTGCCCGCCCCACTCCGCGTAAGAGCGACTGGGCTGGATCTTTGGGGCCTCAATGTGTCAGCGAAGCCAGGTCTCTCTCCGCCCTCAAGACTGTTGGGGGAAATGCCACGTGCAGCTCCGGGGGCTCCTTTTATTTTGACCCCCCTCCTTTAATTTTTGTCCTCAAGACGTCGATGAAGTGCAAATGATCCGAAGGGACGCCGTCGAGGGAAACCCACCAGCCCCAACCCCAGCGCGCTGGAGAACTCTGCTAGCACAAGTCCCCCGACCAGCTTCCCCTTTTAGCCACCGGCAGAGAAATCACCGTCTCCTTCTCTCCGGTTTTTTTAATCTTCCCCCCTCCCTCCTTTAACCCCCCCCCCACCTTCTTTTTCTTTCCTTCTCATCTCCGTTTCCAGTCCGTGACTGTTCAGCTCAAGTAACCGATGCGACGTGAAAGGAGGCCCGCCCCTCTGATCAGATTTTTTTTTTCTCGTATTAAAGTGAACTTCGCAGAACGAGGTCAGTTTCAAAACCTGTGAACTTCCCAGCTGCGCGTCTATTTCATCTTAATTCTTTTAAATAAGGATCTCTCTTTCCCTCCCCCCCCCCCCTCCAGCTCTTCTCGCGGCTTCTTCTCCTCGGGAGCAGGCAGGGCTTCCTCCACCACCCCACCCCCTTTGAAAAACATACACACATTCAATTCCTTTTTTTAAAAAAAGTCTCTCCCCCGGCGATGTTTACATTTCCCCCCCAACGAACCCCACCTCGGTGGGGCGAGCAAATCCTTCTTCCCCTTTTGCATTCGTTGGGCCTTTCGCGTGCCGTTTTTCCTCCTCCTTCTTAAGGGGCGCAGAAAACAAAACCGAGACAAGAGCTGGACCCCCGGGGGAGGGTGGGGAGCGAAGGTCTCTGCCCCGAGCAGATCGCAGCATCCAGTCCTACGGAGCGGGCCCCGATCCTTCCCCCGCCTGCCCCCTGCCCCAGCCCGGCGGGGGGGGCAGCGTGCCCGGGCGAGGGGCGCGGGCGAGTCAGAGGCCCAGGGCGGCGGCGTGCTTTTTGGCCTTGAGTCTGAGGTCGGCGATGCTGGAGTTCTTGCTGGTGGTCTTGGCCGCCGCCGCCGCCGCCACCACCGAGGCGGCCGAGGCGGACTCGGCGGCCAGCGTGGCCAGCGGCAGGCCGAAGGGCGGCGCCGGGAACATCATGTAGGGCGCGTGGGCCGCCAGGTGCGGGTGGAGGTGGTGGGCGTGCGCGTGGGCCACGGCGCTGTCCAGCTGCAGCTGCGCCTGCACCTGAAAGGACAAGGGCGTCACGTTGCAATGACTATCCTGATGGGAGAAACACAAGAGCAGCGTTAAGCCACTGCCCGGCCCCCCTCCGGACCCCACCACCACCAGCCCTGCTTGCTCCCCCACCCCACACTCATTGGCCATTTATGCATGGGCAATTTTGATGCTAGCTCAAAGCTCTTTTTTTTTTTAACGCGACTTTTAAAATGGCTATTCGTGGTCCCCACGCAAAAGGAGAAATTCCACTCCCTCCCCCACTCGCTTGCTCCTTTGTTCCTGTTTGCATAGCCATTAGCATGTGCATAGCTAAACCGCCCGCTGTTATTTTGCATGGTTCTTTCAGGGGGTTCTTCGGGGCAAACACCAAAGGTCGCGTTAAATGGGCTCTTTAGTAATGCGAAGCTGGTATGCCCGGCTTCGCAGTCACTTCCGGAATCACGGGTCAGTGTGAAAAATTCAAAAAAATATGCGGGGCAATTCAGCCTGGAACGTGCTGCTAATTACCATGCAAAAATGGCCTGAACCATCATTCAGGAAGTGACTGCGAAGCCGGTGCATACCTGCTCCCCATTGCTTAAGAGCCCCTTTAAAGCGACCTTCTGTGTTTGCTCCGCCCCTGCCTCCAAGAATCCCCTCAAGGAAGCACGGGAAATGACAGCCGCCTGTTAGATATGCCAACCGTGGTTGCTAATGGAAGGAACAAAGGAGCAGGAGAGTGGGGTTGGGGTGGAATTTCTCCTTTTGCTGGGGACAGTGAATAGGCATTTTAAAGGTTGCATTTAAAAAAAAGAGCTTTGAGCAAGCATCAAAATTGACCCTGCGTAAATGGCTATAGATAGAGTCGCCCTAAGTCCAAAGCGACTTGATGCATCTTTCTCCCTCTCACACAATACTATAATGTAGGGTCATCTGCTGAAGCTGTAGGGTGACAGATTCAAAACTCATAAAAGGAAGCATTTCTTCACACATGATATAACTTGTGGAACTCCCTGCCCCAGGATGTGGTGATGGCTGTCAACTTGGAAGGCTGTAAGAGGGGAGTGGACATGTTCATGGAGGAGAGGGCTATCCATGGCTACTAGTCAAAATGAATACTAGTCATGATGCATGCCTATTCTCTACAGTATCAGAGGAGCATGCCTATCATCTTGGGTGCTGTGGAACACAGGCAGGATGGTGCTGCTGCAGTCGTCTTGTTTTATGGGCTTCCTAGAGGCCCCTGGTTGGCCACTGCGTGAACAGACTGCTGGACTTGATGGGCCTTTGGTCTGATCCAGCATGGCCTGATCCAGCATGGCCTTTCTTATGTGCTTGTGACTCCCAGTGCCCTACTTGAGAGGGAGCCAATGAGCAGGTCTAGTGGCCTCCTGCAAGGCTAGGGTTACCAGCTCTGGGTAGGGAAATAGCTGGAGACTTTGGAGGTGGAGCCTGGAGAGGGCGGGGTTTGGGGTAAGCAACCTCAGCAGGGTCTAATGCCATAGAGTTCACCCTCCAAAGCAGCCATTTTCTCCAGGGTAAGGGTCTCTGTCATCTGGAGATCAGTTGTAATTCCAGGAGATCTCTAAGACCCTCCTCGGGGCTGGCAACCCCAACCCTCCCACAAGGCTGCCTTATAGCGATTCGGGTCTATTTGGCTCTCACCATACTATGTTCCTTCTCTTTCTATTTTTATGTTGGATCTTGTTGGCATCACTCAGCACTGATGCTGCCTTGTGGCTAACATTGGTGGAAGAAAAAAAAGGGGGGAATGAAACCCAACCTAAAAACAATGTATTTGCATTTGTTTACATCATTGTATTTCTATATATCTGTGCAGACTTAAGAAAAGGTTTTAACTAACCACTGATGAAGGCCCTAGAGGCTGAAACGCGTTTGGGTTTGTGGTTATAGATATCAACCTAAGTTTTGCCATTGTGCTATTTTAATGCTTTTAAAGAATTTTAAATTTTGCATAGCACTTCTAATAAATTATATTTTTAATATTTCTACATAGACTTATATAAATCTTCCTCTCACCCAACCTCGGGTACCCAGCTTGTGGCGAACATTACCTGCTTTGGATAGGGTTGCCAGCTCCAGGTTGGGAAATACCTGGAGATTTTGGGGGTGGAGCCTGAAGAGGGCAGGGTTGGGGGAAGGAGAGGGACTTCAAGGCCATAAATTGCCAATGTAGCCATTTTCTCCAGGGGAGCTCATCTCTGCTGTCTGGAAATCAGTTCTAAACGTGGGAGATCGCCAAGGCCCCACCTGGAGGTTGGCAACCCTATGAGGCTTTGGGGAAACAGAGTTCGTGTCTTCCCGGACTACAAGAAGAAGAAGAGTTGGTTTTTAATATGCCGACTTTCTCTACCACTTAAGGAAGAATCAAACCTTCCCTTCCCCTCCCCACAACACCCTGTGAGGTAGGTGGGGCTGAGAGAGCTGTGACTAGCCCAAGGTCACCCAGCTGGCTTCAAATGTGCAGGAGTGGGGGTTAAGAGTGTCAGGCCAGGATCTGGGCAGACCTCCGTTGGAATCCCCACTTGTGCCAGATAAGCTGGCCGGGAGACCTTGGCCGGGTCACACACACTAGTGTCTCAGCCTAACCTACCTCACAGGGTTGTTGTGAGAGTAAGATGGAGGAGAGGAGAATGATGTAAACCCCTTTGGGAGAAAGGTGGGGTACCAATTAAATAAATAAATAGGTAGGCAGGTACTGCACTAATATTCTATTAAGAGGCCTGGGGATAACAACCCGGCAGGACCCTGTGATGTAGTTTTGTCCAGTCCAATCTAGAAAAATGCGGAGACCATTCACTGGTTTTGCTAACAGGCACCTGAAAGACCGACCATTTTAATTCTGGTAAGAAGCTTTCCTGAGACCTCAGCTGCATGAAAGCACATTGGTACAAAGCCCCGGGGAGTCTCTCCCCTGCGGCCCTTTAGCCTCACAACGACCCTGCGAGGCAGAGCGGGAGGGGACCGCCTCACCCGGGGAATGGAATGAACGTTGTCTGGAAGGTGCCCTAGACTCCTGTTTCCTTTTGCTGCTGCTAGGGACCGACACCGCTACGAATTTAGTTCTGCAGAGTAAAACTAGTGAATAGCCTCTGGCCTGCGGCCACAGCTAAACTAGTGGGCCTTTCCAGCCGATCCTCGGCTGGTTTACTCGGAAGTAAACTCAACCAACTTCAATGGCCGCTTGTGCGTGTGAAACGCCGTCAAGTCGCAGTGGGCTCGCAGGGACCCCCTTGGTTCGCCCTTGCCTGCCTCTGGGTAGCGACCCTGGTATTCCTTGGTGGTCTCCCATCCAAGTACTAACCAGGGCCGAGATCTGGCTAACCTGGACCATCCAGGTCAGGGCTCAATTAAACTTACTCCCAAGGAAAACCGCACAGGATTGCGGCTTCGGGAGCCTCCGACCGTGCGGAGATGGATTTACGCCCCGTTGCATGCATATTTACTCGGAAGTACGTTGGATCCGACCTGCACCGAGGAAGCGAGCCGAGCGCTACAGCTTTATTTGCTTAGCCCATTTTCGTTTTAGCGCAGCACTCTCCTCTTGCTCTTTTTCCTAGAAGAAACTCCGCGCCTCCCATGCAAGCGGGTTTAGGGCTGCTGCCTTCCTTCCACTGACCCGACTAAAGCCCTCCAGGCACTTCACCGGCAGCACTGAAACGACCAGGCCGTCACATTCCCAAAAGCAACGCAAGTGTGGCGGGTCAGAGCGTCCTTGCAAGGTGTTTCTGAGCATGTCAGAATGCGTGGCCCTCCAACTCTGCAGTCAGCTTCCAGGCGGCTAGGACTGAGGGTGCAGAGATTCCTCTTAACTACTTTCGGGACCGTCTGCCCTGGGAAGATCTCTGGAGTGGTGGACTCTGATCTGGAGAACCGGGTTTGATTCCCCACTCCTCCACATGAAGCCAGCTGGGCGACCTTGGGCTAGTCACACTCTCTCAGCCCCACCCACCTCACAGGGTGTCTGTTGCGAGGAGGGGAAGGGAAGGTGATACAAGTCGGCATATCAAAACCAACTCTTCTTCTTCTACCCCAAATGCAGTAATGAAGAAAGGCACGCTGCACATACTCAGAGGCACTCCTTTCTTTGTTAATTGCCCGGTTCGTCGTGAGCGGCCCTGAGCAACACTGGAGCGCCTCTGAACATGTGCAGGGCGTCTTCTTCGCCACCAAGCAGGCGGGATCGCGAGCCTTCCTTCCGCAAAGGTTTAATCCCCAGCATTTTAGAAAGCGAGCGTTGTTGCGCTTCCGGGCTGGATGGTGGGGAGTCTGGCTGGTCCGCTTGGTCTGGATAACTATCGACGTTGCCTGACTCCGCGAAGTCTCCGGTGTCTGGGAGTCTAGCGAGCTGGTCGGACGCATCTGCGCACTAGCTGGCTGGCCTGGCATTGATTGATTGGTCAATGTCACCGCGATGGCCAGCGCGATTTGGCTAGGGGCTGAGAGAGACGTCATGTGCCGCCTGGCTGCCTTTCCTTCTGCCGCCAGCTGCCGGCTGGTTCCCCGCGCTAGTTGGCTGGTCCTCGGCAGGAGACGCTAATTGGCTAGGCTCCCTTTGCAACTCTTCCTCTCCCCTCTACACTCAGCGCAGTGGAGACCGCTGCTTTCCCACCAAAGTGCCTGAGCCCTTCCCTTCGGACTTCACCCTTCGGTAGGGTTGCCAACCTCCAGGTGGTGGCTTGAGATCTGGGATTACAACTGATCTCCGGGCGACAGAGATCAGTTCCCCTGGAGAAAATCAGGATGGGTAGCCGTGTTAGTCTGACTGTGACAGCAGAAACGAGCAAGAGTCCAGTAGCACCTGAAAGACTAACAAAACACCATGCCAGAAAGAAAGTTTGTTAGTCTTTCAGGTGCTGCTGGACTCTTGCTCTTTTCCACTCAGAGAAAATGATTGCTTTGGAAGGTGGGCTCTATGGCATTGGTATCCCTCTCCTCCCCAAACCTCGCCTTCCTCAGGCTCCATCCCCCCGCCCAAATCTCCAAGAATTTCCCAACCCAGAGCTGGCATCCCTGCTCATCCGGTGTGACCAGTCTGCTAAAGGCTCTGCCGTGACCGACTTTCTACACCATACCAAGAGGAGTGAAGTCATCAAAGTCTATTTTTAAGCTGGGAGGGGCAACGCGCCTTGCTGGTGTGCGCTCTCCCTCTAGCCCCCGGTGGGCTGCGATCCTGCACACTTTAGGACGCTTCAGTCCCATACGCCCTGAGGACGTCAGACCCAGGCATCCCCCAAACATCAGCCACCAAGTGCTAATCTGGCTCCTTTCCCATCTAGCTCCTGCCTGACCTTGGGATGGTCTCCACACCCCATGACTACCATTCACTTTTGCAGATCGCAGTTTCCTCCAGCTAATGTCTAGTTTGGCCACGGCTGCTGTCATTTATCGCGCCTTGGAAAAGAAAAACACTCCTTTTCCGGTTAGGCCCGGGACACGCGGGGGCCCAGGGTGGGTGGCCGGTGAGACATGCCATTTTTATAATGCATTTAATTAATTAAATCAACGGAGGGCGCAAACGGTATTGTTCTCCCGCTTTCTGTTTTATCCTTACAACAAACCTCTCTGTGAGCTGGATTCAGGAGGGGAGCCGTGCTAGTCCGCAATAGAAGAGCTGGGCCGTTTATGCACGGGAGGTTTTGCCTTGGATTTGCCCCTCTTTAGATGCACATTTTCCTCATCTGAGCTCATCTAGAGAGTGACAAATCCAAGGCAAAATCTCCTATGCATAAACGGCCCTGGATTGGAGTCCAGAAGTACCTTAAAGATCATGGAGATTTTCTAGATAGGAGCTTTCCAGAGTCAGAGCTCCCTTTCCTCAGTTCTGATACTGATACCCTTAACACCTTGTTGATCTCAAAGGCCATTTATGCCTGGGAGGTTTTGCCTTGGATTTGCCACTTTCTAGATGCACATTTTCCCCATCTGAATTCTCAGAACTCTGCATGGAGGCTTCTTTTTGAGTTCTGAGGATTCGAGTGAGGAAAGTGTGCATCTACAGAGCAGCAAATCCAAGGCAAAACCTCCCATGCTACTGGACTAGCTCCTGTGAGGTCGGTTAAGCAGAGAAAAAGAGATAACGAGAATAAATGTTCCAAGGTCACTCAGACATTTTATTGACGACCCGGTGAGGATTCGAACCTGGGACTCCTAGATTCTCCTCCCAAACTCTAACTGCTACTCTTGGATTGCTCACCCCCCCCCCCCAATCGTATATGCTTTTGTTCGGGAGTAACTCCCCTGATCTTAAGTGTGCATTTGATTGCTACCTCGAAAAAGGTTAAGGCCAAACAATGGGCACCGACGTTGGGAAGGGACATCGCCGGTTTTCATATACAGGGAGATGAAAAGTGACCAGCGATCTCAAACAGACTGGCGTCAAACAACTTTCTCTTGGGCTAGTGCGGTGGGGAGACAGCCCACAAGGCGATTAAGGGCCAAGACACCTATCCAAAACCCTTTAGGCAGGAAAAAAACATCACTGATTACATCACTTTTTTCCAAGAAAGGTCAAGAGCGCATCAAATCCGTGGCCCTAAGAGGATCCAACACTCCTCCCGCCTTCTAACCGGAATGTAAAGACTCAAATCTCCATTCCTATTCTGACCAAGGGATTTTTGACTCTGGAAAGCTTTTGGCCTTGAAATCTTGTGGGTCTCTACTGGACTAACTTTTCTGTGTTGTAGCCAATACGTTTCGAAAAGGGGTTGCCAGTCTTTTCCTCCCCACCCCCACCCCATTTGGATTGCTTAGGAATGGAAACTCCAAAAAAGGAAATAATGTCCGGATTTAAAAAAAAAACAATTAAAAGTAAATCTCCAGATTTCCTGTAAATCTCCTGATTTTCTGTAAAACTTCTATAAAACTGTTGTGGAGCTCTTTACAAATAACTAATTTAAATTAAAGGTCCTTCTAGAGACCCCTAATAGTATATACACCACCAGATTCTGCATACATTGGTTAAAAAAAAGCTGCGCTCCTGTCAGTGGCTCCCCTGGTCAGGATCGGTGCTGAACTTTTACCCCTGGGAAGTCGCATAGGATCAGAGGGGTGTACCAGACTCTAGGCAACGCAGCCTGGAAGCACAACCTGACTCCAACGCGGACCTCTAACGCTGCAGACCTACCCGGAATTGAAACTCCACTGCACGCAAAATATCTGTTTTACTTCCTAGTAAACACGAGGATCTTGGCCACTTATGCATGGGAGGTTTTGCCTTGGATTTGCTGCTTTCTAGATGCACGTTTTCCCCATCTGAATTCTCAAAATTGTGCATGGGGGCTTATTGTTGAGTTTTGAGAATTCGGATGGGGAAAAACGTGCATCTAAAGAACGGCAAATCCAAGGCAAAACCTCCCGTGTCACATAAATCTGTTAAACTCCGGTTTATTCCTGAGCAAACAGACCGAGGATCGGACTGCGCAGCTAGAGCCTTGGCACATTTCCTACCAAACCGAGTGCAAAGTCCCGATTCTGGAAGCGCTTTCTTGGGAGTGAGTTCGGCTGAGACCAATTGAAACTTCATTCCAAGTCAGGCTAGAGTCCTTACAAAAAATCCATATTTAGAAAGCAAGGCCCCGTTGGAATCGATAGGGGTTGGGTACAGCTCCCGCTTCTGCCGGCTGCGATCCTGCACACGCTTCCCCGGGAGTAAGCCCCATGGAAGTCAGCGAGATTTGCACAGGAGTGGGTCGGGTTGCATATGTGCAAGACCACATGCCCAGAGGGTGGGATACAGACTTCACGCCCACCCAGCCTTCTCCACCATGGTGCAGATGACAAGAACAGGAAAGATTGTTATCAGTATTCGGCGTTCTCTAACGTTAGGGAAAGCGTCTGACAGCTCTGAATACGGTTGGGGGCGGGGGTTCCTAATCCCAAGGCGGAAGCAAAGGAATTCGGTGCTGCACCCCACCCACCCCCAGCCCAATTACGCCACGGATCCCCGGCATACTTGCCTGCTGGAAAGGCATCCGCAAAGCGCCCACGTTTACATAGGGGGCCACTCGGCACGCTTCGAATTGGCTGGCTGCTCCTATGAGGACCCCTGGAAGGAAGAGAAAAGGACCGTCAGGAGAACCGTGTCAGGAGAGGCTGGAAAGTGCTCGAGGGGAAAAGGTCTGTGTGGGACAGAAAGCCTGCCGGCTGGGATCCTTCCAGACCCGGCATTTAAGGGTGGGGGCTCCTTGGTCCTCGGACTTTAGGTGTGAGTGTGTGTGTGGGGGTGGGAGGTCTTCTGGTAAAGGTCCTCATTTGCAGGGGGCTTCCCAGTGTCATAGTACAATCCTAAGAACATAAGAAAGGCCATGTTGTATCAGACCAAGGTCCAGCAGTCTGTTCACACAGTGGCCAGCCAGGTGCCTCTAGGAAGCCACTAACAAGACGAGTGCAGCAGCATTGTCCTGCCTGTGTTCCACAGCACCTTATAGCATAGGCATGCTCCTCTGATCCTGGAGAGAATAGGCATGCATCATGACTAGCATCCATTTTGACTAGTAGCCATGAGCATGTCCTCTCCCCTCTTAAAGCCTTGCAAGTTGGCAGCTATCACCACATCCTGGGGCAGGGAGTTCCACAATGCAATTATGCCTTGTGTGGTACTTCTTTTTATCTGTTTTGAATCTCTCTTCAGCTTCAGCAGATGACTCCGCGTTCTGGTATCATGAGAGAGGGAGAAAAGCTTCCGTGCACAGCTATGTTACCTGCATCAAGTCGCTTAGGGCGACTCTATGAATTAATGACACACACGCACCCCAAAAAAGTGTGCTGTCATTGACAGCCTTGCTCATATCTTGCAAACTGACGGCGGTGGCTTCCTTCATTGCGTCAATCCACCTTCGGTTGGATCTTCCGCTTTCCCTCCTGCCTTCCACTTTGGCTAGCTTTATGTTTTTTTCCCCCCCAGTGAGTCTTGTCTTCTCGTGATGTCACCGAAAAGTTAACCCCTGGCTAAATCTATTGATTTCAACGGGTGTATACTCGGGAGTAACTCCTCCTAGGATTGGCCTTCAGCCTCCAGGAGTTATTTTGGGTCAGTTGCACCTACCTTTGTGTAGCTGATTCTCTTGCTTTCTGCATTTTGCTCTTCTGTTCTGAAACCATACCTGGGGAAAGAGGGAGGACATGGGCTCAGTATAAAGATACCTCTGTATCTAACCAGCGACGGCTTTCTCCAGATATCGTTTTCTGAAGGTCTGCAGTCGAACCCCTAGATTCGAGTCCAGCAGCACCTTAGAGACGGACAAGATTTCCCAGGCTCCCTTGGCCAGATCCTTATTAGGAGCGAAGAAACTCTCCCAGCCGACGGAGGAGCGTTTGGTGTGCCGCAACGCATCTCCCAACTCCCCGATATTTTGTTCGCTTTGTTCTGCGCTGGAATGATGACCCATTATGGGATCACGGTTCATGCTCCAAGTTTTGACTTCTGGAGGCAAAATAAGCCCACACGAACACACGAAGCTGCCTCATACCTAGTCAGGCCATTGGTCTATCGAGGTCAGCACTGTCTCCTCTGACAGACAGCAGATCTCCCGGATCTTGCGTCAAGATCTTCCACATCACCTATTACTCAGTCTTTAAACAACATCATACCAACAGTAGAAAACGGGTATTGCCTGGGATTGAACCTGGGACCTTCTGCTCGATTTACCAGCGAGCCACGGGCTATCCCACTAGGCAGACTTTTGCAGTGACCCCTGTGTTTGGGGCCATCTGAGAAACAGCAGCTTTCTGCCCGGCTTGGAAATCCCTTAACTGCTGGGACTTCCTGCCCTTTTTGTGGGCTTCCCTGAAGCATCTGCTTAGGCCCTGCAGGAAACACCATGCTGATGAGCCGAGGTGGTCTGATCCAGCCATCCGTTTCCGAGGAAGAGACAAATGGCGCCCTTTAGGGACTTTCTATTAATCGGTGTCTTGGTCTATGGGTGTTTGGGAAGTACCCATTTGGGAATCTTGAGAGAGAAATGTCTCCTTCCCAGATCGTGCGTTGTCCATACGAAATATCAGGTAAGGGCGACCAGGTAGTACCAAATCCCTCATGGGGGGAGGGGGAGAATCCAGGTTTTAGAATGTTCCAGTAACCAGGGTACCCTGAATACACCTGTACCACACTGCAGAGCTACAGGTTATCGGAAAAGACCGTCACGGTTTAAGATTGCCTTCTCTCTCCTGGAGCGAATTAGTTAACCGGCTAGGCCTGGTGTTTTCTGCAGGGAGCGGCTCTGTGCGTCTCTGTCGCGCAGGGACTCCCCCCCCCTTTCCTAACAAATCTAAACCGAAATGTTAGCTAGCCTTCCCCATGCAATGGGACTTGCCTCTCATGGGTGCAAGCGAAGCTTCCGCCCATTGACTTGCAGAGACGTCCCACCGTTTAGTAGCAGGTTACTCCCGAGTAACAGGGTTGCAGTCTTTCAAGGAGGTTATCAGCGAGACCAATCCTTCCTGGGAGTAAGCCCTGTTGGACAGGGTTCTGAGCAGACTCGTTTAAGACTGTTCTCTCAAAGTCCCATTGATTTAAATGGGAAATATGTGAAGCTCTTGAAATTAACAAGGCTGACGTGTTTACTGGCCGCCCAACTGTGATTACTCCCAAGAAAGTCCTATCAAACTCAGCAGAGTTTACTCCTGAGTATACCTAGGTCGGGGAGGGGTCCAAAAGTTTAGCTTTCGCCGCCAAGGTTTAACTCTCTCCTGTCTGAAGGAAACTGGGAGGGGTCTCCCCGCCCTTTTTCTTTTTTTAAGTTCCACTGTTTTCAGTGTGTGTGTGGGGGGGGGGAGGAGCTTTAAACGAGACCTTAACTTTCCCCTGAAACCGAAGGAGTTAAAACGGCTGGATTGACCAGGGGCAAATGCGGACACCGTTGCGATCCTAAAGCGCATTCCTTGGGGGAGGAGAATTAGGAGCTCTTGGCGGTTCTTGCACTACTCAGGTGTAAGGGCACCGGCATGGTTTGCACGATCCTCGCTGTGGATTCCGGGAGTATAAACGACTAATTGGCCACTAACTTTCCGCGTCCCGCTTCGAAGAAGAGACTTAAAAGGGCCCCGCTCTTGGAAATGGACAGTTGCCGCCTGTTCTGCTTCTTAGTCAATTACTTTCTTCGGCTCCCTTTCATCCTGGGCCAATCCAATGATCCCCCTCCCCAGGTGCCCCCCTCCCACCTTTCCCTGCTATCTACTGCTTAAAAAAAAACACACACACAACTTGTGATAAAGGGGTTTAGATGTTTGCGCAAGAAGACCCGAGAAGGATGCGCTCATTAAAAGCCTGTAACATTAATTAGCTTTATCTTCAAGAAAAACGAAACACCAAAGCGTTTAATGACTCACTTTTGGGGGGTAATTACTGTCATAAAAGCGTCACTACAAAGAAGTTGGGAAATTCTCTGTTCCTCTGTTCAGTGGAGTGTAACACAGAAGCGGAATAATTGTCTCATTATTATGATAATCTAATTTGCTCCCACAGAAAAGAGAGAGAACTCCAAGCCAGGCAAGGAGATGCTTGCCGGTCGGATATAGGAAAAGTTTTAGATCAGCAGTGAGAACCTGGGCCCAGTTTCCTTCAGACAGGAGAGAGTTAAACCTTGGCGGCGAAAGCTAAACTTTTGGACCCCTCCCCGACCTAGGTATACTCAGGAGTAAACTCTGCTGAGTTTAATAGGACTTTCTTGGGAGTAATCACAGTTGGGCGGCCAGTAAACACGTCAGCCTTGTTAATTTCAAGAGCTTCACATATTTCCCATTTAAATCAATGGGACTTTGAGAGAACAGTCTTAAACGAGTCTGCTCAGAACCCTGTCCAACAGGGCTTACTCCCAGGAAGGATGAAATGCTTAACAGTTACTAGATCTAACTCTTTTTGTTTTGGGAAGAGGGAGAGGAAGATAACGGTTTCAAAGATCGGGCGAAAAGGCATATAAAGCAACAGGGGCCCCAGAATTTATTGGGGTCTGGTCGAAGAGGACGACATATCAATTCCTCCAAATGCACACTGTGTAATTTACTGCATTGTAGTTCGAAACATGTTAACTCGCAACTAAATTTCAATGCAGTGGGATTTACCTTCTGATTAAGTATTGTAGAGTAAATTCCTAATACCCAAAAGACAGCAACAGTGCAATCCTACACAGAATTACTCCAGTCCGTTGATTAGTGGAGTTAAGCTGGAGTGATTCTGCATAGGATTGCACTGATACTCCTCAAGAAACACATGAAGCTGCCTTATACTGAATCCCTTTGGTCCATCAAAGTATTGTCTACTCAGACCGGCAGCGGCGCTCCAGGGTCTCAGGCTGAGGTCTTTCACACCACCTACTTGCCTGGTCCCTTTAACTGGAAATGCCAGGGATTTAACCTAGGATCTTCTGTACGGTCCAGTGCTCTGTTATAGGATTGTACACTGCAAATCTTCTGAAGTTCACTGGGACCTTTTATGTAAGAATGCTTAGGCCCGCAGAACTAGCACCTAAGTCCAAAATGCACCGTGACATTTTTTTCAACGGACTTTAGGACCGAGTCAAAGGCATAGGATCGGGCTGCACACCCATTTACTTGGAAATAAAGCCTGCTGTGCATAACCGGACTGAAAAGTTGTGCCAATGCAGCCTGCGCTTGCAGGACGCTCCCTAGTTACACGGAAGAAAGCCCACTGAACACATCGGGGCTTGCTTCTAAATACACGTGGTCAGGATCGGGCTGCGCACACTTAATGAACGCGCACAGGACAGGGCGCTTTGAAGTAAGCGGGAATAAAACCGCGCTGTTATTAGACCAAGCTCCTAAGCAGAATTACTTGGAAGTAAACGGCACGGGGAAATCAGTGGGGTTTACTTCAGAGTAAACACGGCCTTCCAGCCCGCCTGGCCAGGCTTTTCCCAAGCTCTTCCTGCCTCCGAGATGTCACCATCTGCCGACGAGAGGCAGGGAAGCCCCGTTTGAAACAAAATCTCGGCAAGAGCATTTCTGGGGGCCATTTAAAAGGAAGGGGGCGATAATCTATGTAAATCTCTGACGGTGATTCTGTATGGATTATGCTGGGCGGTCGTTATCCTTTTGTTGGGCCAAACAAACCTCCTCCCGTAGGAATCGCCGCCCTTTAATATATATATATATGTGTGTGTGTGTGTGTGTACATTTTTTTTCCCACAGAGCAGTTGGGAGTTTTTTCGGTTGTAGTTGTTTTTTGAAGCGGCCAGGCTACATCGGTGGCCGCTTGGAAGAAGAAGAAGAAAACAGAAAAGCAGAGCCAAGTAAAGCTCTTTTTCTCTAGGCAGGGATGCTTTTCAGAAATTCTGCTCGCTCCCCCCCCCCCTTCCCTGGCTGTATAACGCGACGGTTCAGCGTTGCCTTTTATCCGATTACAAGGCGCAGGGAAAGCCTCTAAGAGCCGGAGCCCCGCTCGGTGCAGATGGCAGCCTCCGAGCACAAAGATGGAGAGGGGAGTATCTCTTACAGGCTGGCAGCTGCCGATGTCCGCGGGCCTCCAGCGGCCCCGAGCGTCCGCACAAAGGCGGCCCCCGTTTTCCCAGGCCGGGACACCGAGGCAGATACGCGCGCGGAGCCCTTCGGGTTCATTTCGCCCCTTTCCAGAAACCGGGGGGAAAGGAAGAGCCCCAGAGGGTGGGAAAGGTGGAAGGGAATTGACCCTCTCTGCAGAATCCGGCCGCCTTGGCCAAGATGCGGGTGTCGGTTCCCTTTTTCTGGCCGCTCTCTGGTCCCTCGAGATCGGGGTGTGGGTGGTTTTAAACGGGCTGGAGATGTGCGCACTGGAGCAACTCTCCATTTCGTTTATGAGTGGGTCCCTCTCCAAAGTTAATTCATAAATCCCTCGGCTTAAAAAAAAAAAAAAAAAAAACCTTTGCAGGAAGCAGCAGAATACAGTTTGCATGGATCCCGATGGAAAACTTTAACTGACATATTTGAAAAAACCAAGTCGTAATAGTTCCAGACAGAGAGCGAAGCAGAGTTTGAGGGACTTCCATTCCGCCAGCCGGAGACTGTATGCGTCTTCCGGCAGGGACCTGTTTCTCTTAGGCCATTTATGCATGGAAGGTTTTGCCGCTCTCTTGATGCACATTTTTCCCATCCAAATTCTCAAAACTCCACAATCAGCCCCCATGCAGAGTTTTGAGAATTCGGATGGGGAAAACGTGCATCTAGAGAGCGGCAAATCCAAGGCAAAACCTCCCATGCATAAATGGCCTTACTCGCGCAAGCTCGATTTATTTATTACTCTTTATTTTAACGAGGAATAAAGAATGAACTGGCCACCAAAGGTGGCAAGCCAGTATTTTCTCAATATAGGCCAACTACTAGGAAAATGTACTGAATTCCCAATGATCACAGAGTACCACCTTGGAAATAAGTCACTTGGGGGGGGGGGATTCCCCTCCAAAGGAAGAGTCAGACTGAAAAGGCGCATCCCCAGACTGGTTACTCCACAATAACTCCTATGCTCGGACTCAGAACAAAATAACCTGCCTGCTACCACCCTGAGGTTGAGGTCCTCCCCTCCCCCCAAGTATTCGACGGAAAAGAAGTGGCTTCACTCCGATCCTTCCGCCCTTCCTCTCATGCTCCGGATTGGGGGGACCCCCAACGCGGAGCGGTCTTGGGCAGAGCCGAAGTAAGTCCCACGGAGTTCCAAGGTCTAGCAGTTCCGTGGGAATTACCTCGGGGTCCAAATCGCGCCGGCCCATGGTAGTGGGGTCGCCGCTGCGGTGGGGGGGCTCCCTCCTCCGCCCGCCGGGCCCCCAGCAGGCCCCCTCACCTGCACTCGGGCTTCGGACAGCCCCAGCCTCTGGCTGAGCTCCTCCCGCATAAAGGCGTCGGGGTAGTGGGTCTCGTCGAAGAGGCGCTCCAGCTCGTTCAGCTGCTCCAGGGTGAAGTTGGTCCGGCTCCGGCGCTGCTTGATCTTCGTCTGCCCTTCGTCCTCCATCACTTTGGCATCGTCCTTGCGGTCCTTCAGCTCGGGGGAAACTGGGCCGGGAGGGGAAAGGCGGTCAGGGTCTCCCTCTCGCAGGGCGAACCGGCCCGGCCCGCTCTGGAGGAGGGCAGGGTACGCTCTGGGGCTCCCCGGCTGGGTTCCCCCCCTTAAGTCGAGGGGAAGGAGGGGGAGGGATCAAGGAACCTCTCAAAGGTCACCTCGCTTAACGGTTTCGAGGCTGGTGGGCTCCACCGGCGACAGCCAGAGGGATCCCCTCTCCATCCGCCCACCCACCCGTCTTTCCTGAGACTGGCAAGGCACAGCATTCCGCAGGTTGGCCTCGGTTCACTGCAAGACCCAAGACTCCCCCTTGTAAAAGACCAGCAGCGTCCCGGAGGGATTCGCTCTTGCAAGCAGAGCGCAGCTCGCCCTGGACAGATTGACACCGGAATCCAAAATGAAGGCCTATGGAAACGCACGGGACTGGCTCTGCTTTTACTAGGCAGGGCTGCGACCCTCAGCACAATTCCTTCGGCGCAAAGGCCTCGCAAAGGACTGGGGCTTGTTGCGCTCAGGATCGCCCTGCACGCGCTTCTCCGAGAGAGTCCCGGGCCCTTTATGGCTGGGAGAGTTTGCCTTGGATTTGCCCTTCTCTAGATGCGCAAAACTCTGCACGGGGGCTGATTGTTGAGTTTGGAGAAGTCGGATGGGGAAAATGTGCATCTAGAGAGCGGCCAATCCAAGGCAAACCCTCCCAAGCATAAAGGGCCCGGGATTCCGAGGGAACCGACCTGGCCTCACGCCCCGGCTGAAAAGGCGGCCTTTCCGAATTCGGCGTGCTTAAAGCGGCAGGACTGACCTGTGCGGTTTGACCCGAAGTCGTGCCATTGATTTCTGTCTAGAGTTTTCCTACTCTCAGCAGAACGGGGGTCAATTATTATTTTTTTAAACCCTGTCTTTCAAGACTGTCTCTTTTCTTCCGCGGAGAGGCCGGGTTTTGACAGCTAGCCGCTCTTTGCAGTAGTCTCCCCACCGGAGGCGGTGGGAGATCCGGCCTAAGCAATCCGGGACCATCGCGGGGAGGAGGCTTCAGACCACCAAGTCGCGACGGCCTGCCATTGACAACAGGGACCCGGTGCCCATTGAATTCAATGGCACCTACTCACTCCACGCTGCGCCCGGTTGAGAGAGCATCCCGGCCTTTCAAGACACCGCGGCAGGTGTCCTTGGAGGGGCTTGGACAAACCACCCGCCAGGAGAAGGCCTTTCCAGGCTTCCAATTTTTTTCGTGTGTGTGTGGGGGAGCTAGCTCCATACCGGCCAAACTAGATGCTGCTCGGAGCAACTTTACCTGGCCCCACCGAAAGTTTGCCTGCAGTCCTCCCTCTTTCTTCCTCTCCGGGGGCCGCCTCTATCCCTCCTCCCCGGCTAGACTGCACATCTCTTGAACCTGGGTCCCTTCCCTGCCTACCTTCCCTGCACTTTGCAGAACAGACTGACACAGGCCTGCTCCCTGTGACCCCATTTATGCAAGGAAGGTTTTGCCTTGGATTTGCCGCTCTTTAGATGCACATTTCCCCCCTCCGAATTCTCAAAACTCTGCATGGGGGCTTACTGTTGAGTTTTGAGAATTTGGATGGGGAAAATGTTCATCTAAAGAGTGGCAAATCCAAGGCACAACCTCCCATGCATAAATGGATACTCTAACGCCGCCGCCACCTCCTCTCTCTTTCTCCTTTTACTTCGGAGGCAGGGGCCGGCTGACTCGCCCGCGTGTAAATGTGGCGGAGTGACCCCATTCATTTGGTCTTACAGGGCTGCCCTTACCTCCAAGCGGGGTTTCCCCCCTCCCTTCCCCGCAAGGATCTGCCCACCCGCCCATACCGAGGTTTGTGGATTGTGTTTCTCTCTGCGTCTCTCTCTTGTCTAAATCCTAAATTAGTTTGGAAAATCACTACCGGAAGATGCTCTCAATCCGGTTCCGATCTACACAGCGCTACTTGGGCGAACAAAAGAGTCGAAGCGAACAGCCCGCCCCCGAATATGACATCCGCATTCTCCAAGCCACACGCAGACATTCAAACGGACTCCGAAGCCACGAGGAGCTTTGGATAAGCAAACAAGACAGGACAATTTTTTGTTGTTTTGGCTGGGGCTGCTTCTATTTTCTCTTTCTTTCTCTCCCTGTGTCATTCTGTGGTTTTTGGTCATTTATGCAGGGGAGGTTTTGCCTTGGATTTGCGGCTCTCTAGATGCACATTTCCCCCATCCAAATTCTCAAAACTCAACAATAAGCCCCCATGCAGAGTTCTGAGACTTCGGATGTGGAAAATGTGCATCTAGAGAGCGGCAAATCCAAGGCAAAACCTCCCGTGCACAAATGGCCTTTGACATCCACATTCAAAGAGAAGCAAAAGGGACCTTCCAAAGCGCAACACTTTCGCTTGTATTTCAAGACTGCTTCACTAGGAATGTTTCGATAGAGTTATTCCTTTGATTTTTTTTAAAATGAAAACCCCCTAAACATGACACTTTTATAAAGCGTCTGCGATTTCAAGGCAATGCTGCTTTAAACGCATTTTTGGGGTGTGTGGAATTAGGTCCCTATCTTTTCTGGCGCTCAGTTCGATGCTTCCTTTCACCAACAATGGAGAACCGCGTTTCAAACTTCGCCTGCTATTTGAGCCTCGCTAAACACAGGCTTTGCATTTGTTCCTCCTTCCGTTGCAAAACAGAAAGGGAGGGTTGCGGTAGAAATTGTCCGTCCGCTTAAATGTTTTCAATAGCTAGACAGCTGCATGCCGCATATACTTTTTAACTGAGAAAACAAAAATTTGGGAACACAACTCACTCTCGAGTACAGGATTCCTCCATCATTACTTACTAATCAAGAAGATCTCTCCATTATTACTTACTAATAAATTAAAAAAAGGATCCGGGAACCGCTGAAAGTGCCCGGCTCCTGGGTGCAAAACCTGCAATGTTTTCTAGAACACCCCGAGCCAAATCTTCACTCTCAGCATTAGAGTCTACACGAAATAAACCATAGGCCGGTTGGACAGGGCAGCCTGCGATTTCAAGGCTGGGTCGGGAGGAGAAAGAGGAGAGAGAGGGAGAAAAGGCCACGCGGTTGTCCTCTGGGCACAAGCAGAGTCCCCTCCCCCCCCAGAAATCCCGGGCACCCTCCCATGCCTGGCACCCAGGGCTGGAGCAGCCTCCCCGAAGGGGCAAGAGAGACGAGCGCCCGCCCGGCTGCTTCCACCCCCGCGCAGGCTGGCAAGGAAAGCCTGGCTCGGCGGTTGGTTCGCCCGCAGGTTGGCAAGCGGCTCTGCCCCCCGTCGCCGGATCGAGACCCGCCAGACCCTCCCTTGGTTCGCTTGCCGGGCGGCGCATCTGGAGCCGGCGTGCCTCGTCGGGGGTGGGGGATGGGGGTGGGTCGTCTCCGGGCACAAAGGCTCCCTTCCCCGGATCTCCACCGCGAACTCGCCCGGCGGGAACCGCCCGCTGGCCGGCGCCCTCCCCGGCCCCGACAGCGCGCCGGCCCCCTTACCTTCGCTGAGCTTGGGGGTGCCGGCGTCCCTGCCCCGCTCGACGGCGCCCATGTCCAGCTCCCGGACCGGCGACCGCCCTCCTCCCGCCGCCGCCGCCGCCGGCCGGGCCGCCGGGCTGTGTCCGTCCTCCCGGCCGGGCTCGCCGCCGCCGCCCGCCGCCTCCTTGGCTCCCCGGACGGGCCCGCTCTCCAGCACCTCCCGGTAGGTGATGAGCTCCTTCTTCTCCTTCACTTTCTGGTCGAACGACTTGGAGACAAAAGCGGTCAGTTCTTCCATCGCCGGCGCTGCTCGGGCTGCCTCCGGGCTCCCCCCGCGCTCGCCTCCTCTGGCTCTCCCCGGCCCCCCAATAAACACATCAAGGGGGCAGGGGGGAGGGGGGGGAGGAAGGGGGAGGGGAGAGAAGCCGCCGAGGGGCCGGCGCGTTGGAAGGGAGCTGGGAGGGGGGGGGGATCCCCGACCGGAGCGCGCCTGTCGGACGCGGAGATCTGGGCCGGTGCTCCCCGGCTCGGAGTTCAGATCCGACAGGGCTGCCGCGATTGAAGCCCCGCTATTTATACTCGGCGGCGCCGGTCCCGCGTTCGCCGCGCATTGCCTCCCCTTCGGAAGTGCGGATGGACCCCCTTGCTCCCGGAGCGGCCCGGCGGCAGCGCCCAGGAAGAGAAGAGCCAAACTGGGGGAAGGGGTGGGGTGGCCAGGAAGGTGGGGTTGGGGGGGGGAGAGGGAGGGAGAGGGAGAGATCGGAGCCTTCCCGCTCCCCCACCCCACCCCGCTCACCGATCCGGGGGCCGGGGGTCGCTCTCGGCCATTAATCCCGGATTGACAAGGAGCCCTAATTAATTTAATTAGGCGTGGATCGCGCGCGGGGGGCCGGAGTTAGTTCGGCGTGGGCGGGTGGGGCGGAGGGAGGGGGCGAGGAGGGGGAGGAGGCTAGATCTGCGGGGGAGGGGCCGACGGGAGCCGTGACAAGGCGCGGGGAGAGGAGGGGAGAGGCGAGCTGCCTGCCGGCGCCTTATTTACCAGCGCTCCGGCTTGGCCGGCTCGGAAGGGCATCGCTCCCCTTCGATCGGCTCCGCTGCCAGATCCCTGGGCATTCACCAAAATAATAAAAGTAATAATAGTAGTAATAGTCATCACTGCTACTAATAATAATAATGGGAGCCTTTGCCCGGTTAAGACCTTTCCAGCCCACTCCTAAACCGCGTGGACTTGAAAAATAGATGACTGTCTGTCGCGGAACCAAGGGAATGCGATTAGGACTTAAACAGATGACATGATGTCAGGTGAAATCCGTCCGAGTGGTCCCCTTTGTTACGTAAAAAGAAGAAAGGGCACCCTGTCTCGAGATGTTGCCTTCTCTCCCAAAATGCCTTCTCTCGCCCCCCCCCCCCCAAGACTGCTCTAGACGTTGAATGCATTTGCGCTGCTTTCCCCCGAGCGCTGCCAATTTGGATTTGGGTAGATTTCCCCCCTCCCTCCATTCTGCCTTCTTCGCAATAAAGTTATCTTAGTCGCGACCCCCTTGGGGGGTGCGTTCAAAGTCTCCCGCGGGGATGGTGTCTCCTTGCGGGGGTTAGAGAATTCCAGGAGTCCCAGGGTTGTTTTTTTTTTCTTTTCATTTGTTTGTTTTTGTACCGGAAAGTGAGTTTTCCGGTTGGAAACGCACGTGGAGGTGGAAAAGCTTTTGAAGGCGAGCTGAGACAGGAGACGCGCTCCGCTTCCCTCGCCGGGGAAACCGCGGGTGTCCTCTGTCCGTCAGCGCGGTGGCACGCTAAAGCAGGTCTACTCAGAACCCATTCAACGGGTCTTACTCCCAGGAAAGTGTTCTTAGGATTGTACTGCAAAACTTTCAATACAGATGCCAATTTTATGATCGGAATGATTGTGAAAACCTGGACAGTTCCTTCTTCAGCAATACAGCTAGCCCTCAGTCTTTAAACTACAGCCCTGAGCTTGTTTGGTTGGGGACACATTTCGTGGCACTTATGACTTCTGGGCACGGAATTTCGCGGCACTTACTTCTGAGTAGACACATTGAGGGTTAGATCCCAATTATGCTTTGGAGATCCGTTGAGTTACACAGAACTAACTTCCAAGCTTCAGGCGGCGGCACTACTGTGTATGTGTGTAAATCTGACGGCACCGAGTGGGACTTACTTCAGAGTAGACACGATAGGGATCGCGCTGCCCTTAGAATTTCATCCTCACTGTGTCTCCCCCAGCCAAAAAAAAAAAAAAAATCTGGCTAATGGGAATATCCGCGAATCTCTACTTAGAGCCTTTATAGCTAATTGGTCTTCTCCCCCCCCCCCCCATTGTTTCAACTCGTTACTTTCAGGCTTGTAAAACTGACAGGCTATTTAAGACACAGAGTTTTACTCCTTGGGAGGAGTGATTCGTAATTGTTTCCGTATTGTTCAGCCTCCCTCCCAAATAAGATTTGATAGAAGAGCCTGCTTCCTTAACCTGCGAGGAGCCACGGTGTCGAAACTTTAGCTTCCCTCGCAGAAAAGAATGAAAAACTTAAAACACTTGGAGGAAAAGCATCAGGCGTCCGAGTATTGTCTCATCTCCCTATAACACCCCCCCCCCCCATTTAGCCTGTTAGGATTTAAATTGACAATATTGTGACACGAAAGTATTGGACTGCAGGAAAGCGGTGGAATTATTACTGTCATGTTCTATTGACTGGGAGGAAATTGCTGAACGCCATGGAGGTTTAAAAAAAACAAGCTCAGGCAATTATTCTGATGGGCCGAGGCAGGAAAAGAGTGTTCCTAAATTCTTCACACCAGGACCGAAAACCTCGCTTGGGAATCGGCCTCGCTGGATTCCAGGGGACTAGTAACATTCAGTAGGGATTTAGGCTCCAGTCCTCGAACTTCCTACGACCCAAACTGTTTCAAAAGCACCTTTGGAGGTCTGTGTGTATTTTAATTCAGGGCTTCGTTTAATTTCACTGGAGAATCGCCAGTCCCCACTTGGTCCGCTTCAACGGAAAACCAAGGCAAGACTTTTACGAACCAGAAAGCCTACGATGGTTTTTCAGGTGGATAGAATTGGCCTCCAAGGCCAACAAGCAACCACAGGGGTTACACTGACAACAGAGCAGATTTCTATGTAAGCATAGGTCATTTATGCACGGGAGGTTTTGCCTTGGATTTGCCACTCTTTAGGTGCACATTTTCCCCATCCAAATGTTCAAAACTCAACAGTAAGCCCCAATGCAGAGTTTTGAGAATTCGGATGGGGAAAATGTGCATCTAAAGAGTGGCAAATCCAAGGCAAAACCTTCCATTCATAAATAGCCATAGGGCAGTGGTTCTCAACCTTTTTTGCTCCATTCCCCCCTTTCACCGTTGTTCAGAATATAATTCCCCCCTTCCCAAAATAGCCTAACTCAAAAGGTGCATTCCAGATAATATGCATATTTGCTAAATAGTGGTCCCAATCCCCCCCCCTAAAATCCCCCCACCCCGGGGGAATTCCCCTCTTGTTGAGAACCCATGCCACGGTGTATTTATTTTAAATGTCTGGAAGGCCAGACTTTCCGGCTCGTGCAAAATAAACGTTTGCAATTGTGGGGGGCATGATGGAGAACCCCTCCCCGGGCAAAACCCGCCTCTCTCCGATCACTCGAGCGCCACCGACGCCTGAGGCGGAAGCAAAAGTCTGGCCAGCGGGGCCGGAGGGATCAGGCTGTTGTCCACTCCCTCGACCTCCCCCCCACCCAGCCCTTTCTCGCCCTGTTGCATTGCCTTTCATGGCTCTGGATCAACATCGCCGCGTCCCGGGGGGCAAGCAGCTCGACCCCGAGACCTATTCATGGGCCTTGGCCCCCCACCCAGAGCGCAGCCGTGGCGGCTTCGCTCCCCCCAGACAAAAGCGCCTTGTCTGTACGGCCAAAAAGGGAGATGGTTTCCTCTGCTGGGAGGGGAGAGGGAAACGTCGATGGAGCCTGAAATCCCGGAAATAGGGAGCTTCTTTAATTACTCTTCGCTTAAATGAAAAACGATAAATTTCCCCCTGCCTCCTATGACCGGGCTCCTCGCCTCCCCCTCCTCCCGCGACAATCACAACCCCTCAATAGTCTCAACTGGGAAACTAATTTGCACCGTCCTAACCTCAGAAAGCCCATCATTTCCAGGGAAGGGAAGCGTTTTTAAAGCAATTTGCAGATAAATCATTGCAATTTTAATCATAGCGCACCTTATACAGGCAGAACTGTGATTTATTCGGGTGGTTTCCCCCCCCCTTGCGGGTGATGGTTGAAGAAGGTAGAGGGGGAGGGAGAGAAAGTAGGCAAGAAAGAAAGCATGAATAGCACTGCATTGAAAAAATAAAGCATCTATAGTGAATATGACTAAGATCTTCTTTTGTGTGTGTGTTTCTGTTGCCAACAACATTGCCTTTAAAAAGCAAAGAAAACCTTGAGCGCGCTGGACGAGCGTAGAAAAGGCTCCCCTTATCATCGATGCCTCCGTCACTCTTTTCTTTCGCCTGGCTGCGTGTTGAACAGACGAGATCTGGGATAGCTTAGCAAGGCCTGGCTGTTCCTCTGGAGGAGGAAGGCGCTGAGCTCAAACTACGGAAGCTCGGCAGCAGCGTGGCGGCCTTCGGCGGATTCGAAGGTAAACGGGCCGTTGGCTCGGGGTGTCGCCATGGTTACAGCGGCGTAGTGACCTCTGGGCCTCGCTAGAAGCCTAGGCCGTGGGTGACGGTGGTGGTTGTAGTAGTGAAAGGACGGAGGTTTAGAGCGCGCCCCGCAATTGCTCGTTAGCCTCGCGGCGGGGAAACCCTCGTTGCCTTCGCTGGTGTGTAGAAAGGGAGGTCGAAGCGGAGGGCTCGGCTCGCTTCTCTTCGCCGTCGTTGCCAAAGAAAAGGTGATTGTTTATTCCCACGTTGTAGGCCTCCCTACCGGGGGGAGGGGGGGAAATAGAGCGAGGCCCATGATTGTGACCCGCGCTGCTTCCTTACAGGGAAGGAATTCGGATCCTCACTTTCTGGCTTTAGTTTATGGCCATTTATGCCCGGGAGGTTTTGCCTTGGATTTGCCGCTCTCTGGATGCACATTTCCCCCATCTGAATTCTCATAACTCATAAACAAGCGGCAAATCCAAGGCAAAACCTCCCATACATAAATGGCCTGTCTGAAGAAGAAGAGCTGTGGCTCCTCTGAAAGAAGTGAGCTGTATCTGAAGAAGGGAGCTGTGGCTCACGAAAGCTCCTACCCTGCCAGAAAATATTGTTGTTAGTCTTTAAGGTGCTACTGGACTCTTGCTCTTTTCTATAAATGGCCTATGTCACCCTTCTCACAGTAAGAGTTGCTGTTGTTGTGTGTGTGTGTGTTAAGTGCCGTCAAGTCACTTCCGACTCATGGCGACCCTATGAACCAGTGTCCTCCAAAACACTCTATCCTTCATAGCCTTGCTCAGATCTTGCAAATTGAGAGCTGTGGCTTCCTTTATAGAGTCAATCCATCTCTTGCTGGGTCTTCCTCTTTTCCTGCTGCTTTCAACTTTTCCTAGCATGACTGTCTTTTCCAGTGACTCTTGTCTTCTCATAATGTGACCAAAGTACGACAGCCTCAGTTTAGGCTTTAGAATTGCCCCGTATGGAAATCTCATACAGGTGTGACTTTTCATATTTTAGAGCTGCAGGCCTAGTCATGAAATTCCATTTTGACTCAAATTTTTCGCACAGGCTGAGAGAATGAGAGGTCTTTGTTAGACACTTCTCTGCCTTTCATCTAATACTCTAAGGTGCTAGTCAACTCGAATCTAACTGATCTGTAATGTTAAGTGAGTTAACAATACTCTGGTAATGTTAAGTGAGAACTTAATTTGGAGCTCTGGTCGCTAGCTGGTGGTCCTGGGGAAACACTTTTGATGTACTGTGAGCTGCCAACTCAGATGTTATCCCCATGTGGTGTATTAGCAACTGCTGTTATCAAACATTTCATTTTGTTCAGTTTCTCTTATCTCTTTTTGTTGGGGAGGAGCTGCAATACAGTGGCAAGCAACCACTGTGTGCAGAAGGTCTTAGGTCCAATCAGTAGCGTCTCAGGTTAAAGGATCAGGAAGTAGGTAACCTGAAAGACCAAGAAGAGTTGCTGCCAGTCAGAGTAACCAGTGCTGACTCTGATAGTCCAGTGGTCTAACTCTGAATGAGTGGCTTTATCTGCCAGCGTGGTGTGGTGGTTAAGAGTGGTGGACTCAAGTCTTGAGAACCGGGTTTGATTCCCCACTCCTCCACACGAGTGGCGGACTCTAATCTGGCGAACCAGGTTGGTTTCCCCACTCCTACACATGAAGCCAGCTGGGTGGCCTTGGGCTAGTCACAGTTATCTCTGAACTCTCAGCTTCACCTGCCTCACAAGGTGTCTGTTGTGGGGAGAGGAAAGGAAGGGGATTGTAAGCCGGTTTGATTCTCCTTAAAAGGCAGAGAAAGTTGGCATATAAAAACGAACTTTTCTCCTTCTCCTCATGCTTTAAGTTAAGAACCACACTGCACCTCTTAGCTTACATTTCTACCAAGGACTTCTGGTTTTGGACCCATATAGTTGGATGATTCTTTTCTTTCCGTTCTCTCCAGTGCTTTTCAAAGGAAAAAGTGTGGTCAAATGGACCTTGAGCTTGTTTGGAGGTTCTAACGGGAGCATAATGATTGTATAACCTTGACTGAAGAACAGTACACTCCAACTGGGATAGTCATCTTCCACCAAATGCGAAGCTTTGGGAGGGATGCACATGGAGGGGTAGGGGAGGAAGGGACACCTGCCTAGCCAGCCAAATCAACAGATGTCACAGTCAGATCACCATCACGTATTTCCTTTTTTATATCTCTTAATGGAAGATTGTATATATATTCTTATAGCCACTCTGCTTATGTTTTATTCAGCTGGTTCATGACTGTAATAAATGATTGATGGTTTTGTGATGTAATAATTGAGTAGCCCTGGTTCCCACAACTTATTTTTGCTGTGTAAGTAGAGTTCTTTGGGCCCTCATCTTCCTTCCATGTGTTCTCTTTCAGCTCTCCCATACCCATCTTTGTGCTAGGTCAATTAGAAACAAACTTTCTAACTGAGAAAGACAGGTACTATTTCAAGTGAAATTTTCAGGGAATGCCTGATTGAAAAGTGATGCATTTTAATCAGTAGTCACTACAAGGACTTGTCTCTCTGTGTGTATGTCTGTACATATACTGTGTGCATGCGTATGTCTTTGTTGGGTGTCTGATGGCATGTGGGGTAACATTGGGGAGAGAAGTGAGGTATGAATAAATATCTAAATAAATAATGTGCATTGTGTGATATTGCTGACAGATGTATGTTCTTTATATCTTCAGTACTGTCTCTTTGGCAGAAGTGAAGTAGTTAAGCACTGAAGAAAAACAAGGCGTATTGTGTGGAGGTAGTCGCTCACAGTTTTAACTATAGATGGTTTTTGATTTCTTGACAATGTTTTTATCTTTTTGAACACTAGTTTCTTAAAATGGGCCGCCGTTCATCAGACACTGAAGAAGAGACGAGAAGCAAAAGAAAAAAGAAACATCGCAGGAGGTCATCCTCAAGTAGTTCTTCAGATAGCAGATCGTACAGCCGTAAGAAATCGGGAAGAAAGTCAAGGTCAAGATCTCGAGATCTTCAGTTTCACTCACATTCATATGAAAAGAGGTGAACAAATGAAGTCATATTTGAGGTTGGGTATGTTTATCAATGTGGCGCTAAACTAGTCAGCGAGTATAGTTCGCACCTTGATGTGGTGCGCTGAAAGAGTGGCATGTAAACTGTAAGATAAATCCCAGGTATTTGCATAAAGAAACATGTCGTCATTTGCCTGGTGCTCATACAGATCTGCTTTGTGAGTTCTCCACACTTATTTATGCAAAGATGGGAGTTGTGGGGGGAGAGAATGAGGCAATAGTAGAGAGGAAGGTTACTGCTGACACTTCTTTTCACATGGTCCAACAGGCATTTGCACAGTTGTGTATATATTAAAGAAGTTAAAAATTAAGATTTCCCTTGGATTGCTTGTGGTCCATCTTTTAATCTTCATGACTGATAATACTTTCCCCAAGATGCTAAAAGGGATCTCCCTCACTGGATTCAGGGCTACAAATGGCACCAATTTTCTACTAACAAAATAGATTACAATTCCAGCAGAATAAAATGTAGTAGTAATCTTTAGTATACTTATTAACAAATCTTTAACATGAAGTATTATGAAATGCTGCAGCGGATGTCCAACAGTGCACTTCAGCTTCAGGTGACCCTTTATAGTTGTTTCTGGCATGAATATTTCCCCTCACGTTTGTGATAAGCTGCTTTGCTATAGCTGTTGTGAAACCTCAATTGGGACTCCTGAATCCAGTCAGCTTTGAAAACATGAATGGAAAACATGCTGCTGAACTCTTCCATTTCGTGGTCATATTTTCAACTTCTTTTTGTGAATGGCAAGCCTAACTGCCTCAGGGATTGTATTTAGTTTTCAAGCATCCTCACTTTTTAGATGTGTATTTTTACACTGAAGTAGAAAACTACTCTTAACAGTTTAACTCTAACCTAGTCTGCTTGGATATCCTGTGTGTTGTGCTGTTAAGTCACTTCAGACTCTTAATGCCCCTTAGTTTGGCTTGCTGTAGTGGAATTAAATCTGGTTTTGTTTTCACGATGCAGTTCTCCTGTCCCGCACAAGAATTGGTTTGAAAAGGTCTTTGCAAACTTTTTCTGAGTACTGCTCTAGGGAAGGTCTTAAAATAAACCATCATAAATCTAAGATTGTGATCTTCACTAAGAGGAGAAAATTCCTCTTTTTCGCTGGGTATTAGATGGCTTTGAGGTTGACCAAGTCAAGGAGTTTGTTTACCTTGGCATTCTGTTTTCCCATAACCTAAATTGGAATGCCCATCAAAAAGCAGTGTCCAACAAAATTAAACCTGGGGTTGGTGCTATTGTCAACTTTTTTCACACCAAAGGTGGCAAATATATTCCAGGGGCTATTCAGGTTTTTAACCTGAAAATTACCCCAATTATCCTCTTTGGTGTTGCCATCTGGATAAGTCATCAATGAATCTATAGATCGTCCACTGCTTCAGTTCTTAAGAAAACTCCTAAATACCCCTCGATGTGTTGCTGGCGTTACTCTTCGGTCCGAGTTTGGGCAAATGTCACTTGAAGCTAGGGCGTGGTTGGTTGCCTTTAAACTACACCTTAAACTGTGCTTTAGCACTGAGGGGTTCCTAGCTTCTCTGAAGCATGACCCTTTTCGATCCTCATGGCAAAAAATCTTAGATGAGAAACTGTCATTGCTGGGCTTCTCACAGGATATGTTATTAGATCTTGGGAAAACTGAAGCTTGTACCAAAATTAAAAAGCGCATTGAAGAGCTCGATTATAACAGCACTACTTTTCGTGTTCGTCGTGTCTGTTCATCCCAGTTCTTCGGAATACCCCCTCCAC
This sequence comes from Euleptes europaea, assembly GCF_029931775.1. NCBI lineage: Eukaryota > Metazoa > Chordata > Lepidosauria > Squamata > Sphaerodactylidae > Euleptes > Euleptes europaea. Next base: position 26,592,197 of record NC_079316.1, on the reverse strand, counting down.
GTGGTCTGCCTGCCTATACATATTATCTGACAACTCCTCGTCTCTAGAGCTTTTTGCTTGGCTAGATTGAATGCTAACCCTTCTATGGTAATGCAGGGCAGAATTCTGAATATACCATACTCAGACAGGATCTGCCCTTGCTCCTCTGGCTCTATTGACTCATTAGCCCATGCCCTTTTGGAATGCCTCTTTTACGAGGAACTTCGATCGCACTATATTTCCCCCCTTTTAATATACAAATCCAATGCCTCTGTGACTGACATAATGCCTTTTTTACTAAGCGATAGGGACCCCAAGGCTACATTGTCAGTGGCAAGATTTGTTTCAATCCTTATATCCCTCCAACACTAGATATATGCTGCTCAAGATCAATTGATCAAGGAGCTTCTAAGGGATAAAAGGAAAGGTTTTGTTTTCAGAGTTGTATACTTTTTTGTGCAGTACAGTAATATTTAAAACATTGGTGAGATCGCTATGTAATGGTTGAATATGTATAAAAATATGGGTAAGGCAAGGCTGTGTTTGAGCAGGAGGGTAACTGCCAACCCCTACCTTCTTTTCTAGCTAGGATTGCCATACCTTTTTTTCCTTGGATCCTGCATATGCTCCCCCCCACCAGGTTCTTCTGCCTCGCCTCATCTACTTTCTTACCTCATCTGCCTCCTTTCTCGGTTTAGGCCTTTTTATCTGTGACCCTCCCCTGTCACCATGTTGATTAGTCTTCCAGATGATTTGAATTTTTTACCCTAGAAATGGAGGTGAGCCATTGTTTAATGAGCTGAAGTTTTTGTTTTTCCAGTTCGTTGCTGTGTTCCCACCATGTTTTCCTTGAGTCTTGTATTGCCACTTGATTGTGCTTCCCAGTAGTAATTGCGCTGGTTTTTATTTGCCTCTTTGTGACTGTGTTAATTTTTTTATCTTTAAACTTGATATCCTTTCCTTAGCTGTATTGGTTGTTAGGCCTGGAAGTAGTTCTTGGATTAGTTTGTGTATTGCAGTGATGGCTGCTTATGTTGCAAAGGCATTGTGGTATTTCAGATGCTGAGGAAAGCAGGGCGCTTCCCCAATACTTTTCCTAAAGGGAGAGGATGGCTGTTTCCCAGGTTAAAGTTTTTAGATATCCCAAATGCAGTGTATTTTCTCTCAGCTGTCAGACAGTCCCTTATTTAAATTCCTTAGTATTATAGATGGAAATGTGCAACTACCAGGATTTTATGACAAGAATAAACAGAATTGCACCAATCTTGTTTTGTTAACTTCTTTACACTCATTCATAGGCACAATAGCAAAAAATTGTTTTCTTCAGGAAGTTTTGATTAGTAGGGTCCTTTAAGCATTTGATTTTTTCGGGTCCTGTTTTTAATATTTACATGTATCCCCTAAGGGACATAGTGGGATGATATCAGCTGCAATGCCCACATTATGCAGATGACACGCAGCTTTAGCCATATCTCCACTGTAAGAGAGATATTCATATCTGACAGATAACACCAAGCTTGAGAGACCCTGGAGGCTGGATGAGAACCATCTGGCTTGTTTGAATCCAAAAAGATCGAAGTGTTTGCTTTGAGGATTTGGCTAGTACCACTGTCTTCACCTCAATGTAGGAATATACCACTGGCTGGTAAGATAATATGAAATCTCAATGTCATGCTGGATTCTGCCTGATATTCTAAGAATTAAATTATTGTGATAACTGTTTTGTCTTTAGCTAGTTAATACATTCCAGTTCTTCTGAGTTGAACTGAAATCTGCATTTATTCCACAGACATGAACATCTTAGAATCTTGTAGCATGAAAATGTGTTTGCAAACTGTGCTTACTTCATATCTTCTTGCTCAGTCTAACTCAGGCGTCCCCATCCGTTTTGAGCCTGTGGGCACCTTTGGAATTCTGACCCTGGATGGTGGGTACAACCACAAAACTGTGACCACAAAAGGCTGAGTCAACCACAAAATCTCAGAGAGTGAGATTAGGCATAACTCTGATAGTAACTCTTCAAATTTCAGGTAGAAGCTCTGTTTAACATGATGCCTTTTAAAATGAACACATTGATTAAAACATATATACTTGCATACACACAGCTTGTCTTCAGTAATACAGTGAAGATCCTTGTGCAGTAGTGGCAGCTGCTGCCAAAGCAACTTCTTAAAAATCTGCATAGCCAATCAGATCTCCAGTGGCCAGTCAGAAGCCCTCCTGGGCAGAAGTCCCACCTGGCTCTGCCTACTTTCTAAAAACACTTGGCAGGCGCCAGGGAAGGTGTCCTTAGACACCAAGGGGGGAACCCTGATTTCTCAAGTTCCTTCAGTTGGTTATTTTAGCTCCTACTGAGATAACGTGCATCTTAGTCTGTGGTTCAATAGAAGAATAATAGATATATATTCTTAAGGGAGGAGGATGCTCTCCCACATTTGGTTTCTGCTTCTTGTGATCCCTAAAGGCAGGGAGTAGGTTGCTCTTTCTGTCTCCAGGACAGAGGGAGTCCCAGCTCCTACAGTCTTTTTCCTGTCTTTTCCATAAGAATATTGGATTGAGAGAGCTTCCAGATTTTACCCATTGGTAACTCTCTTTTCCTCTTGTTTTTTCCTGTCTGTGTTTACCTCTCCCTTTGTTTTAAAAAAGGATATCATCTTTAAAAAGTCATTCAGTTTGCATGGTATTGCCTGGTGGTTGCTGCCCAGCCTGGCTCAAATTAGTCCTTCCTCAAAGGCCAAAACGGCCCTGAAACAGGCCCTGCCTCTTACTAACAAAAAACAAGGCTCGAAGGCTGGCCGATACTATTGTGGTAGCCTAGCAACCCCCAAAAGAGGCCATTAATTTCTTAAAACTTCAGGTGCTGCTTCTGTTATGTGGGGGTGGGGTTTAACCCAATGTACCACCTGATGTAACCCACCAATGGGGCTTTTCTCATCTCTGTAGAAAGATCTGTCTTTTCTGTTTCTGGCTCCAATCTCTGGATTAAAATAACCACAGATTTGGCCATGTTGAGAATTAGATATATTGATGATAGTTATATTATATTTGTGTGTTTGGTAGGGCAGAAATAGTCACCTAGCTTTGTTGGTTGATGGTAACTGAGAATGTGGCTCTCTGCAAGCTGTGGACTGAGTATCACTGCACTACAAGATATGCTCTATCACTGTTGGCTAAGGTGATTGGATGGAGAGTGTTACATCAGGTGGCCTAATATGGCCATTTCTTTTGATTGGCAGTCATCTGTTTCCCTAACTGCCATTAGCTTCATAACATCCCAAGTGGAGAAAGGTGTCGTCTTCTTCCCTTGAGAGAATGGGGGTATTGGACATATAGAATCATAGAGTTGGAAGGGACCACCAGGGTCATCTAGTCCAACCCCCTGCACAATACAGGAAATTCACAACTACCTCCCCCGCCACAACCCCAGTGACCCATACTCCATGGCCAGAAGATGGCCAAGATGTCCTCCCTCTCATGATCTGCCTAAGAATCAGCATTGCTGACAGATGGCCATCCAGCCTTTGCTTAAAAACCTCCAGGGAAGTAGAGCTTACCACCTCCTGAGGAAGCCTGTTCCACTGAGGAACCGCTCTGTTAGAAAATCCTAACGTCTGGATGGAACCTCTTTTGATTTAATTTCAACCCGTTGGTTCTGGTCCCACCTTCTTGAAGATGGTTATCATATCCCCTCTCAGTCTTCTCCTCTTCAGGCAAAACATACCTAACGCCATCAACCTTTACTCATAGGACTTGGTCTCCAGACTCTCACCATCTTTGTTGCCCTCCTCTGGACACATTCCAGCTTGTCTACATCCTTTTTAAATTGCGGTGCCCAAAACTGAACACAATACTCTAGGTGAGGTCTAACCAGAGGAAAGTGATACCATCACTTCGCATGATCTGGACACTTCACTTCTGTTGATACAGCCCAAGATCGTATTTGCCTTTTTAGCTAATGCATCATTCTGCTGACTCATGTTCAGTGTTTGGTCTTCTAAGACCCCAAGATCCTTTTCGCACACACTACTGCTAAGACAAGCCTCCCCCATCCTATAATTATGCATTTGATTTTTCCTACCTAAATGCAGAACTTTACATTTATCTTTGTTGAAGTGCAATTTATTAGTTTTAGTCCAATTCGCCAGCCTGTCAAGATCATCCTGTATCCTGGCTCTGTCTTCTACGATATGTCTTTCTTCTTGGTGACAAGGAGGACCCACTGAAGTTGGAGGCTCCTGTTTTGCTCCTACACTTCTTTCCTGTGGGGTGTTCAACTGGCAGCACAGTTGCCTAAGTCTTGTTTATGACAATCAACATGTTCTTCAGGTTTGTCTGTTTCCCCCCGCTTTAGTTCATATAGACATTTCCCAGGTTTATTATAAGGAGTTATTAAAGGCTTGCATGTCTGATTCTTGCTTGAGCAGCTGTGGAAGTTTTTAGACTGAAGGGGTGGGTCCTCCCTTCCTCCTGGCAATGAAAAGAGCAAGCTATTTCCTGCAGCCATGGATCATGGGAAGCAAAGCCCAGACTTAGAAGGGTGTCTTCCTTACCCTGGAAGGGTAGTTTATATGAAAGTTAAATTTTTCAGAGATCTTTACTTCTTTATAGTTACTATACTGGTTTCAGAGAATTAAAAACACCAGGCTGGAAAGAAGCTTTATAGGACAGTTACTGTTGGTAAAAAAAAGTAAAGGCTTGTGAACCTTGCCAGCTTCAGTTATTTGGAAGAAAACTAAAAGAAGAAGATGAAAGGTGAACTCAATATCCAATCCTGAAAGAATTCGTCCAAATATTTCAGGCCCCAAATTGGGTATATATTACAAAGTCTTTCTTCTCATAAAACAGTTGTAGTTAAAGTATACGTAGTCTTTAGTTGCACAAAGTGATTGCTATAAAACCCAAAACAAAATGGTTTGTATGGTTCTATTTAGGTATAATGAAAAAGCAGAGAGCAGGAATGATTTGCATATTACAAACAAACTTGTGGCTTTTATGTCACACAATAATGCAGACTGCAGTTTTCTTACATATACACTTGCCTACCCACCATAATCTAAGCATGCTCAGTTTGTATTTGAAATCATAGTTGTACTGAAACATAGTTGTACTGAAACATAGCTGCAAGTTAGGCTCTGGAACAGTACCTGCCCACTAAAAGGAATTTCTATTTGAGCAGGTAGATTGCTGTATCTGTGAAGACCACTTAACAGTTTTAGAAAATGAAGTGAAAGCTGCACTGACAGCAATTGAAAGAAACAAATCACCAGGAGTAGGTGGGATATCAGTAGAGTTAGTCCAAGCCACAGAAACAAGGTCCATCAAAATTTTAATAAGAATATGCAAACAAATATGGAAAACAAAACAGTGGCCCACTGACTGGAAACAGTCAATTTACTTTCCAGTTCTGAAAAAGGAGACATCAAAGACTGTAGCAACTGTTGGACCATCGTATTAATTTCCCACCCAAGTAAAATGATACTCAGAATCTTACAATAAAGTCTGTTACCATATATGGAACAAGACATGCCAGACATTCAAGCTGGATTCAGAAAAGGAAGAGGCACTAGAGAGCTTATTGCAAATTGATGTTGATTACCGGAGCATGTGAGAGAATGTCAGAAGAAAACCAGCTTGCATTTTGTAGATTACAGCAAAGTTTCTGACTGTTTGGATCATGAAAGGCTATGGTTAATTTTAAAAGAAGTGGATGGGCCACAGCATCTGATTTTTTTGTTGTGCAACCTGTACTCTGGACGAGAAGCTACAGAATATGGAGAAATGGAAAAGACAATAATGCTTGGAAAAGTTGAAGGCAGCAGGAAACATGAAATGGATTGACTTACTCAAGAAAGCCACAGCCCTCAGTTTGCAAGACCTGAGCAAAGCTGTTAATGATAGGACGTTTTGGAGGACATTCGTTAATAGAGTTGCCATAATGTCGGAAGTGACTTGATGACACTTATCACCCACAAACACACTCAGCTAATTATGAAATGGTGGTATGATCCCTAGCCGCTGGATATATCACATTATAAATAGTTATTTCAATACTGTCAAATGTATTATTTCCTGAGTACGTAATGTCACAATCCCAGTCTCTCTTGGCACTTGGCCCACTGACATCCACCTGCCACCTTGGCTCAGTTCCTGAGCTAAATCACAGAGGAGATGGGATTTGAGTGAAACATTTCATCTCATCCAAGCTGGATAAGAACCAGGTAGCATGCCACCCCCAGACAGATTCCAGTTACTGAAGTTTTAGCAATGTAATGTTGGAAGAGAAGGTTTCTGGCCTAGGTATGTATGTGACAGAGGAGATAGGGTTCACCCTTCTCCAGTTTCTTGCTACCCCTTTTCTTCTGGGTTTTCCTTCAATGAGATGGAGCTGTTCTACTTGTGTTGAGGAATGCTAAACTTATGCTACCAGTGTATAATTTAGATAGCAGAATTGTAGTAGAATCATAGAAATATAGATTTCGAAGGGCCTACAGGATTGTCTTGTCCAACCCCCTGCACAATGCAGGAAATTCACAACTACCTCCCTCCCACACGCCCAGTGAGCCATATTCCATGTCCAGAAGATGGCAAAAAACCTAGGATCCCTGGCTCATCTGGCCTGGAGGAAAATTGCGTATTGACCCTGGGTATGTAAGAAAGAGCCTCGAGAGCCAAGCACTGACGCAACCCTTCCTGCCCTCTCTCTCATGATCTGCCTAAGTTCAAAGAATCAGCATTGCAGTCAGATGGCCATCTAGCCTCTTTTAGAAACATCCAAAGGAGAGCCTACCACCTCATAAGGAAGACTGTTTCACGGAGGAACTGTTCTAACTGTAAGGAAGATCTTCCTAATGTTTAGCCAAAAACTCTTGATTTAATTTCAACCTGTTGGTTCTGGTCTGACCTTCTGGGGCAACAGACAACCACTCTGTACCATCCTCTGTATGACAGCCTTTCAAGTACTTGAAGATGGTTTATATGGTATATTTATAGAAGTATACATGCTTTAGTTTTCTACAAGAAAAATTCTTAATATATTCAATGTTACACAGAAATAAAGAGAGCACTTGTTCTATAATTCCACATATCTTAGTGTCAGCCATTTGAGAAATAGGTAGGGAAAATAAAAGTAAAAATAGAAAATACAAATTTTGTAGTAAACAGAAGAAAAGTGTGTTTGGACAGAAGCAGTTTCATGGGGTCAAAATAGAACTAGGAACATATTTGGATATAGAATTAAATATAGGAAACACTGAACCGTTCCATAGTAGATTATGATATACATTATAGGATATTAATTGTAGACAAGTTAGTCACATTGAAACAAACATGTCCATGAAAGTACGAGTATCACCTCCTGTAAGGTAGGACAATAAACTGCTTGTTTTCCTGCCAGTTCTGCTGTTCTTTTGAAGAGCATGCTGTAGAGGTTGACTACATAGATCCAGTCAACAGAACTGCAGATTCAGGTTACTGGCTTCTACTGTTTCTACCAATCTAGACCAACGAGCGAAACTAGACATTACATTTAACTTGTGGCCACCACAGGGACTTGCAGTCAGAGGCCAACTACTAGTTGCCCGTGGGAACTCACTTCAACACAGTTGCGGGACTGTTTTGGGTCAGAACAATGTCATGGGAAGAAGGTAGAAGAACCTCCTCTTTGTGTAGTGGTCTTGATTCAAATTGGACCCCTGTTGCTTTATAGAAGTGAGTTCCCACAGGGAAACTTGTAGCTACAGTTTGACTGCAAATCCCTGTGATGTCCCTGAGTTAAATATATTGTCTAATTTGGCTTAAAGTCCCTGGAGGAAGGCAAGCAGCCTTTCCTAAGCAAGGAAGCCCTTGTCCTGCCTACTCTTTGGGTGAAGATGTCAGCAACTTCTTGATGTGGAAACGCATCTTCTATTTAAGTGTACCTGTTTGCCGTATATACAAGAATTACTCTCTAATGCTGTAACGTTTTCATGTAAAAATCTACATCCTGTGTTTTGATTGAGCAAAATCTTGTCTTGAAAAGGATTTCTTGCATTCCAAAACAGAGAATGTTTAAGTTCTTTTCAGTACTCCAGCCAAATTTCCAATTTTTCTATTGGAACAATTGAAAACAGTCTGGGTGGGGGAATGGAGAGAAACTGGGCCTCCCCAACTTCTGTGGCTTTTTTTTTTTTTGAGGCTTCATATCTCTAGTAGCAGTTATTCAAAATTCTGTATTCCATAGTATGTTGTTTGCCAGTTGTTATTCTTTGGAAGCTGAAGAAATAAACACTAAATAGCCATGAGCTCTTGCCTCCAGAAAATCCAGTATAGTTAACAAAACTGTTCTGCAATTATAAATAATAATTGATAGACTTCATGCAACTAAACTGTTGGGAAATGAGGCATGAACTTGACGATGAGTTCAAGGTATACGTTTTCAGGAAACACTTTTGCAGCCTGCACAGAGTGTTCTGATTCTGTCATCTGGAAAGGTACTGGGCTTGCATTACACAAAGTCCTCTTGCACATGTCATGGTAGGGCTTATTACAATTGGCCCCTTTCTGTGCATGTCTAACTGTTTATTTTGGTCTTTTTTTTAACAGTGCATAGTAGTAGTACAAGTGAAAAATATTAGCTATATCATGTCCAACTTATAAAAAAGTGAAGTTTATTATGGTATCTGTTGATGTTTTTAGGCGCAGGCATCGATCTAGCAGTAGTTCTTCATATGGATCCAAGCGAAAGCACAGCCGAAGCCGATCAAGAGGTCGAGGAAAATCAAATAGGTCTCAGAGATCAAGATCAAAGAGCAGAACAAGAAGGTATGGCATCTCCCTCTTCTCTCCCCCCGATTGAGATTAAACGGGTAGTACATTTTTTATTATATGGTCCCTTGCCAAAGCGACTGTGGTGATAGTCATCTTGTGTAAACTTTAGAGGGTTTCTTAGATTCTGTGCAAGAGGTTGGACTAGGATGACTTGCCTTTTTCTCTTGTCCTGTAGTTTTAAATGAAGCTGCTGATGGTGGAAAGTGCCATTAACTCACAGCCAATATATGTCAACCCCAAAGGCTTATAAGGCAAGAAACAAAAGAGGTGGTTTGCCATCGCTTGCCTTTGAGTAGCAACCTTGGGCTTCCTTGATGGTCTCCCATCTAAGTACTAACCAGGGCCAACCCTGCTTAGCTTCTGAGATCTGATGAGATCAGGCTAGCCTGGGCCAGTCATGTCAGCGCTTAAACTACTGGTCATTATAAGTGGCTAAATAGCTTTATACTTAAGTTGCGGTGTACAAGCCAGGATAATAGCACAAGAAACACTTTTTAAAGGGTTGTTACATTAACATTGCTAATAGGTGCAATGATCTGAATAATAGATTTGGGATGAAAATACGGTTGAAGTTGCAAGAATGCTAAGAGCATGAAGGAGATAACCTACAGTGTGTTGGATCCAGACCATCATGAATGGAATTCTGCTACCACAATAAGGTTTTCTTCCTCCTTTGCTTGGCACACCTTGCACATCTTGAAACTCAGAGGACCCTTGGGGACTGCGAGATTTGTGGTTCAAGGAGGTGCAGCTGCAAGGGAAAAAGGCTCCCTCTTCTGAGACCAGCAGATTATCTTTAGATCCAGGTCTGTAGGTATAAATGAGCAGGAGTCTTATGACACCCTAAAGAATAACAGGTTTTTATTCTAAGGATTTCTTTAAAGTAGGTCAGCATGTATGTAGTCCTACAGTAGGGGCTGTGGCTCAGTGGTAGGGCATCTGCTTTGCATGCAGAAGGTCCCAGGCTCAATCCCTGCCATCTCCAGTTAAAGAATCTGGCAGTAGGTGATGTGAAAGACTCTAACAGCGCATTCTTGAGAAGCGCTGGCGGCCCACACCAAAGGCCTTTGGAGGCTGGTGAAGGCCTACTCTGACGCAAGGGCCCACTTTGCCGGCGTTTGTGGCCCCAGCACCGGCGTTTGTGGCCAGTTGCTGGCTGCTGCCACAGCAGCATCAAGCCTGGCCACCAACGGAGCCTACCGCCAGTGTCCAGCCGCTGGCAAAGGCCGCGTCATCGTCACGGGAGGCGTTGCCGGGTCGTCCCAGTGTCCCGGGAGGTGTTCCCAGGGCGTCACAGCACTGGCCAGGGGCGGGGCTGCCGTTATGCGATGTGTGGATAGATATGAGCCGTTATGCGATGTGTGGATAGATATACAGGTTACAGTTGATTATCTTGCTGTTGAACAATACTTTTGAGCACATGGGTGTAAATGGGATCGTAAACATCTGTGGGTCAGTAACTCTTTTCTGTACTGATCTCTTGTGTAATTATAATCAGCCGTTAAAAGTTCTTTACTGTTTTCGGCGTGGAATGATAGCTTGCTCAGTGTGAGGCATAGAGCTCTTTGTTTAGCTCTGTGCCCTTGGTTTAACAAAGATAGCTGGGTAATTGGCCTTCCATTTCTTAGATATGTCATCATTTTTTTATGTGTATAGCTAGTTTTACTCACCCCTTTAAGGAGATTTACATTGAGCTTTACTGTAAAAAAGGCCTCTGAAACGGAATACACTGACATTTTTGTCAGTAAAGAAAGCTAATTTTTTTTAACATATAGCCTTCCTTATTACTTAGGTTAGCGTAAATAAAAAAAAAGTCAAGCTAATTAAAACATGCTAAAATTAATTCCTAGTATAAGCTTAGTATAGATCACCAAACCCATTTAATACAGAAATGTCCATGCTTATGAAAATTTGGGCTTTGGAGAGTGTGTAGGAGAGTTGTTCTGTAGTTTCGGGGAACAGAAGGGTTCTGTATAAGGGGAACTCAGGGTTCTGTATAATATTTGTTCAGGTATTTAGAGTTAGGATTTCAAATTTTCATGCCCTAGTTTGAATGCCAGGGCATTCACAGTACAGTAAGCTTTTAGGAAATACTGCAGCTAAGTATTTGTGGGTGTGTGGTGAAAATGAAGATAAGTGCACAGTGTCAAATATGCAAAAATAGTCGTGAATGTAATTTTTTGATTAAAGTATTAAAAATGGAAAGTCTGCTGTTTTCCATATTTGAGGACTAATATAGGTTTTCATAATCCAAAAGATAAACACGTTCACATTACAAGTTTTTATTTTATTTTGGATGCATCTTGAGTAAAGAATTGAAGCTGTCTGGGAATATAGTATAGATTCAAAATTGTCCTCTGGCAAAACAGTACAATGCAAATGTGACTTAATAAGATCACAAACTGAATTTCAACAAAACAACCAAGATTTACATTAAATTAGGAATTTTAAAACTGATTTAGTTTGTTTTACTGAGCATTTGCTTAATAACATTTTGCCTTCTTGCAATCTTTTTAAAGACAATAATTTGCCTGTGAAATGCGGGCACATCCTCAGCAGAAAAATTGAAAGCAACAGCTCACTTTCTGAAACCACAGATATAGTGATATAAAGAAATATTTCAGCTCTACAAAATTTAATAAATCATCCCATTTCCTAATTTGATCATATTAGATGCTGATGTGGAAGAAGCATTTCAAATACCATCTCCTCATTAATATACATCAGTCTGGGGAATGGAATAGAATACTTATGCAGAGATGTCACAGTTAGTGTTTCTTAGTTTACTAAGTGGAACAGGTTGATGCGATACTGAGTGCTATTTGTCAATGTCTTGTTAAAATGGTTTGGGTCGAGTTATGGAGTCCAGAAAGACGGCGGCTGATAAATCAAAAGTGGATTGAGTGGACAGGAGGCAGTGATTGATACTGTGACAGGATATGAAGAAAGGAATCTTGATACAAGCATGCACAATATTGAATATGAGGAGGAAAATGACCCTGGAGTATGGATATTATTCAAGGAAATGAGAATAATAATATCAGTTTGAAATTATTGCCATGTGAAGATTAGAACACGGCTGTTCTTATTGCTCTATTGTTTGTCTGTAGAATAGTAGTGGTAGAATTCTGTACATTTCACATATATGTTTTGCTGAAGGCTTCCAGTTTATTTTATAATTATTCCTGTTAATTGTGAAAGTAGTCTTTTCCATATGTGTTGTATGACTTGTTTCTTTGAATTATCAATTCTTTCAGTTTAGTAAAGCAAAAAATGGCAAACCTTGACCTAGTTTTGTGTTCCAGTTGTATTGTAACACACCAGTTTGTTTGCATAGCAAACATGTCATAAAGGGTGGGGTTTTAAGTTTCTAAAACTTCAAATACAAATGATATTGAAAATGTATCAATTTTAAGATTGGATGAAAAAATAATGCCTGGAATGAAAATATCATCTCCTGTCCGCTGCTGAAATCAGGCAGAAATTATGTTTCTTGATTGTTGGTAATCAAAGCCATTATTCCCAAAATTCCTCCATCATAAATCTTTAATATTTTTATACCAGTTGGATTCCTGTGCTCCCCTCTAGGATGAGAGTTCACATTTAGCCATGCTGAATTGTTTAGTTAAAACAAATCTTTCCATATGTATTTGATGTTAGTTTTGTGTGTGCTACCTTGTGGCATAGGCATCTATTTGTAAGATTTATGTCTACTGACTGTCCCTTGTGATAGAAACATATGTATATTATCTTGCATAATAAGTACAAACGTAATGGCAGTGGTGAACCAAGTTAATATGATTTTGTCCAATGGAAGTCCAGTGTCATTTTAGACTGTTAATATGAACAGCATTTCCAAGACTTGGAAGGATCCCATACTATTGTACAGTAGCTGAAGTACAATGCCCAGAACTAAACACAGTAGCCCACATGAGGTCTTTCTCAAACAAGGACGATGTTGACTTTTTGGAAAAGATTCATAAGAGATAAACGAGGGCAATGAAGGGTCAAGAAGGCAAGTCATACATGGAAGAGCTTTGGGAGTATGGTGAGTCTAAATCAGTGGGTTTCAACTTTTCTCAATTGATGTGCACTGCAGTGGCGTAACTGACAGCTGTGGGAGCACTGCCGCTTTGTAGCATTCACTACATGACAGCATTTGGTCAGCAGTAGTCAGCTAATTGCCCAGAGATATTACAAAAAACCCTCTTGTCACAAACAGAAAAAAGTAATACTTATCTTTGATAAAATGTGACCCTTGGCTTCTAGTGGTGTGTACAGATTTCTAAAAATCCACTGCCACATGATGAAGAGCTACCTGAGCACTGTTTTTAAGCGTGGTCTTGTTAACTTCACAGACATTTTCCTGCTGCTTGAGAATGCACTTTACTTGTAGAGGCTGTACCCCTACCAATCGTATTGAGGGCTTTGATCCACAAACTGTAATTCAGGAATTGAAAGTTCTCACCTCATTATTACATTTGTGGTTTTTTTAAGTTCAGAAACAAGAAATCTGCCGGTACTTGTGGCTGACAATTCATACCGAAGTACAGGTAGAGTATCCCTTATCCAGACATCCCATCACTGGACTGATCCGAAAACCGGACCTTTTTGAGCTGGCATGCAGGCAGATCTGTGCTGCCTGCTTTCAATGTTTCCTCTCACCTAAAAAAATAAAATACAGTGTACACTGTATTGTAGGTGGAGACTGAAAGCCTGCAGTTGTTTGTTTGTTGTCTGTTGTTGCTCTTGTTTAACAGCTGATACAGGTATTCTGGTGAGATATTTACACTTTTAAAAACATAAGAGACACTATGCTGGATCAGACCAAGGCCCATCGAGTCCAGCAGTCTGTTAACACAGTGGCCAACCAGGTGCCTCTAGGAAGCCCACAAACAAGATGACTGCAGCAGTGTTATCCTGCCTGTGTTCCGAATCACCTAATATAATAGGTATGCTCCTCTGATCCTGTAGAGAATAGGTATGCATCATGACTAGTATCCATTTTGACTAGTAGCCGTGAATAGCCCTCTCCTCCATGAACATGTCCACTCTCCTTTTAAAGCCTTTCAAGTTGGCAGCCACCACCACATCCTGGGGCAGGGCGTTCCACAATTTAATTATGTGTTGTGTGAAGAAATACTTTTATCAGTTTTGAATCTGTCACCCTCCAGCTTCAGCAGATGATCCCACGTTCTTGTATTCTGTCCATGTCATGCATAATTTTATAGACCTCTATCATGTCTCCCCTTAACTGCTTTCTTTTCCAAGCTAAACAGCCCTAAGCATTTTAAGTGCTCATAGGGCAGTTGCTCTAGTCCCTTGATCATTTTGGTTGCTCTTTTCTGCACCCTCTCAAGCTCTGCAATATCCTTTTTGAGGTGTGGTGACCAGAACTGGACACAGTATTCCAGGTGTAGTCTCACCATAATTTGTACAATGAAAGTATGATTTGCTTTCTGGTGGTTCAATATAAACAAAATTATTAAAAATGTTGTTTAAGATTACATTCCGGCTATGTGTATAAAGTGTATATAAAATATAAATGAATTTTAGTCCCATCCCCAAGGTATCTCATTATGTATATACAAAAGTTCTAAAATATTCCAATGTATGGAAAGATCCGAAATACGGACCACTTCTGGTCCCAAGCAGTTCGGATGAGGGGGATACTCAACCTGTATTACTATTTAACTTTATTTCCAGTTAAGCAGGAGTTTGTAGTTGTGGAAATTTTGTAAAGATTGTTGACTGAGAAGAGTTAGTCAAATATTGTTGCAGGTCTTTAGGATTAGTGTAGCGGTTAGAGTGTTGGACTAGGATGTGAGAGACCAAGGTTCAAATCCCTTACTGTGCCATGAAGCTTGCTGGGTGACCTTAGGCTAGTTACTCATTCTGAGCCTAACTTACCATACTTCACAGGGTTGTTGTGAAGAGAAAATGGAGGAGGCCCCTGTGGAGGAATAAAAATGTACTGAGCAAGCCATTAATAAACAAATCTCTGTATCTGTCATATGAGGATTGGTTCATATACTCATCCAAAGTGGTTTCAGAGGGTAGTTGTGTTGTTCCTCCAAAGAGGACTTTGTATGGGTGTGATGGGAAAATATGAATACTTGCTTGCTTCCACCATGCCTATAATGTAGTGCGTGAAGCAACCTGTGCAGTGATTACTTTTTTACACATTACTTTTCTAAAAAGGAAGGGTGACATGAAGTGTATGTGGCTCATTATGGGTGTGGTAGAAGCATGTAAATGTTCATGCTTTCCCACAGGACTTGTTGAAGAGCTGCTGTAGGTTATTGTATGAACAGGTATAGCAGTAAAAAGATCAATAAGAGATATTCTGAGCTTTAAGCATCAAAAAGAAGAAGATCTTACCTTTCTTAAAGTGCTGGAAGCTGACTCTTTCTGTACAGGAATGATCCTGCTTTTACTTTGTTTGAAAAATCATTTCCTCTCATTTTATGGTTGGCCAGCCTAGCAATATTGACAAGCATGCTTTGTGTTACTGTTTCATGCTATTTAATCTGTTGGTATAAGGCAGTGATGGCGAACCTTTTAGAGACCAAGTGCCCAAACTGCAACCCAAAACCCACTTATTTATCGCCGAGTGCCAATGCGGCAATTTAACCTGAATACTGAGGTTTTAGTTTAGAACAGGGGTGGGGAACCTTTTTTCTGCATATTTATAACATCGTTCTACATATTTATTTATTTACATATTTACATATTTATAACATCGTTCGGGGGCCATACCAGGCGTAGATCTCCTGGTGTGTGTGTGTGTGTGGGGAAGCTAGGGTTGCCAGGTCCTCTTCACCACTGGCGGGAGGTTTTGGGGGTGGAGCCTGAGGAGGGCGGGGTTTGGGGAGGAAGACTGAACAGCCATAGAGCCCAATGGCCAAAGTGGCCATTTTCTCCAGGGGAACTGATCTCTATTGGCTGGAGATCAGTTGTAATAGCAGGAGATCTCCAGCCACCACCTGGAGGTTGGCAACCCTAGGGGAGGCTATGCAGAGAAGGCTTGGAGGGTGCCTCTGCTCCCCCAGGTCTTCCCCCTCCTCCCAGGTGGCAGCCAGCGGTGGGCCCAGGCAACTGAGGTGCCAGGGGGGCGCAGCTTGCAGCCTGCTGTCAATCTGCAGGGAAGGAAAAGAGGAAAGAAAGGAAAGAAGGAAAGAATGAAGGACAGAAAGAAGGAAGGACAGAAAGAAGGAAGGAAGCAGGGAAGGAAGGAAGGAAGGACAGAAAGAAGCAAAGAAAGGAAAGAAGCAAGGAAAGAAGGAAAGAATGAAGGACAAAGAATGAAGGAAGGAAGCAGGGAAAGAAGGAAGGAAAGAAGCAAGCAAGGAAGGAAGGAATGAAGGACAGAAAGAAGGAAAGGAGGAAGGAAGGGAAGAAAGGACAGAAAGAAGGAAGGAAGGAATGAAGGACTGAAAGAAGCAAGGAAAGAAGGAAGGAAGTAAAGAATGAAGGACAGAAAGAAGGAAGAAAGATAGCAGGGAAAGAAGGAAAGAGAGAGAGGGAGGGAGGGAGAGGGAGGGGGAGAGGGAGAGAGGAAGAGACAGAAAAAGAGGAGAGAAAGAATAGGAGAGAGAGTACAGAAAAAGGAAGAAAAGAGAGAAAAGCCTTCACACACACGCACAGCCGGCTTCCTGCGACCGGGCTTCAGCCTTCCCACCTCCCCCAAGTCCACAAAAGTCCTCCACCTGATCGACTGGCTTTTTTCCCTCCCTCCCTCCCTCCCTCCCTAGCGGGCGAGAGAGGTTTCAACCCCTGTGCCGCGCGGCGTGCAGGGACGTTTCGCCTTCCCCGCTTGGGGGAAGCGTCTTCCTCCCTCCCTCTGTCCCGCCTCCTCTTGCCGATGGCGAGCGGGGGTTTAAAAGGGCCGCAGCGTTCCTGCACGCTGCGGCTTCAGAGAGGGCCGTGCTGCGCTTCGTTTCTCTGGCAGCTGCAGCGGAGCCCAGGCTGGGCCAGGAGCCTTCTTATTCCTCCTCCCAGAGACTCCGGGGGCTGCTTGGGCGCAAGTCCCGCCGGCCGCCACCGCAGCACGCCCCCCCCACCGCACGGGCCGCTCCCGCTCCCCGGCGCCGCTTCGCAGGCCGCTTGGCTGGGCTGCGCGCTGGGCAGAACCAGGGCGGCGGCGGCTCCTCTTGGCCGAGCGGGGGAGGCGCCGCAGGTGGCGGCCCGGCCTTCGGGGGCCTTTTGCAGCGGGCGGGCGGGCCCGGCCTCCCTTGCAAGGAGCTGTGTCCCTGCAGCCCCCGGATTGCTACGGGTCGATGAGGCCGGGGCTCCGTCCGGGGCAGGAGTCGGGGGGGGGGCAGGCTGCGCACCCCGGGGGTCCCTGAGGGCAACCGCTCCCGGCTCGCCCACTGATCCCCGCCCCCATTCTGAAGCGCCTCCCAGTCTGACCTCGGGCGTAAGGAGCCAATCCGGAGTCGCTGCGGACCGCCCGTGGCTCGGGGCCAGGCAAAGCCCGGGAAGGGAATGGAAAGGAAGGCTGCTTCCCGGGGGCTGAGCGGAGGCGGCCGGGCGCGTGCCGGCAGAGAGGGCTACACGTGCCAGAGGCGGCACGCATGCCATAGGTTCGCCATCACGGGTATAAGGTGTGAGTGGAGACTTCGGGGGTTACCGCACTTGTATTCCCAGCGATGTATTAAGAGTTTGAAAACGTTATAAAAAATACTGTTCGCACTTTGTTTGGCCCCTTTAGCTGTGAAGGCGTTTTCCAACCTTTTATAAGCTGTGGTATCCAAAAACCCTTTTAAAGCGATGTTTTTTATAACGTTTTCAAACTTAATACATCGCTGGGAATACAAAGTGCGGTAACCCCCTTCGCTGGTGTATATGGTATAAAAAAGTTAAAGCAGTGGAATAGTACTTGCTGTTCTATGCCGATGATGCTCTTCATCTCCTATTCATGTGACGCATTAAATGGAGAGCTCTATATTTAAGGGACCTTTTCTACAGTAAAGGCAATGTTCTAGGTTGCCATAATATAATAACTTCACAAGAAGGGCACAGTGTAATAGTACAACACAGACTCAGTCTTGGTTAACCCAGAGTACTTCATACTAAAGCAGAAGTGAAACTGAAGTAGACCAGATCCACATTATCACCTTAGACCAGGGGCCCCCAACTTTCCTGGCACCGGCCAAGTGCATTTCTCCCTTTCCCCTCATTGCTCTCTCAAACCTTGTTCCCAGCTGCTGCCCAGCCCTTTCCTCTCTGCCTGATTCTCTTGGTCCGATTCCCAGGACTTTCTCCTGTCCCACTACCATTCTCTATCCCAGTAAGCCTTGGCACTTCCTCATGCAACAACCTCCCCCTGCTACCCATTTCTCACCCCACCACAAAGCCTAGATTTTGGTAATTCTTTATTCTTTTTTATCTGACTGATTCTCTCTCTGCTGCTAGCTCCCACACTGCCCAGCTTTGACAGTATCCCAATCCCTGCCCCCCTCCCCGCCCTCTGTTTCATTTTATCCCCTTCCTTTGGACACTTCCTTTATCCCCTTCACTTCTGCTTTACATGCAACTACACAGGGGAAGGGCATATTTCCCTACAAAAAAAGTCTCTGGGGCTGCATTCAACTAAGTGTTTTTGATGCTTATAAGGTAAGCTGTTTGTGTATTGCCAGTAAACTTCTCTCTGCCCTGGTTTTTTTCTCTTTCCCTCACTATCCCTTGTCCATAAAACTGAACATTTGGATTTAGAACTGCTTCCTTTTTAATTATTCCCTTAAACATGCTTCTTTATACACAGACTAAAGGTTCCTTGATATGGATCAGGAATGGTTTCATACACATGTACCACTTCTTTGACAAAAACCAGATTCTCTCTTCTTACTAACAACCTCTCATGCCACATGGCATATTGGTGAGGAGGATCTCTCAAGCTATAGGTATGTGTTTTTTTGAGGGTAGAGGGGTTAGGATGCTGCTGGGGGAAAGTGAAGTTAGGGATGATCTGCTTCTGCAAAGTCCTGTTTGTGGGAGTTAGGATCCAACCCTGGGTTATTAATTCTGTGGTGCAAAACTATGTAACTTTCAGGGAAGGCTTTTTCTTTTATAGTCAATTTACTTTTGTATGCTCAGGTTTATGAATGGCTACATATTTTATCAACCTTCCCCCCCTTAAAACCTCAATAATATAAGGGAGATGTGAAAGGAAAACTAGGTTTCACTAAAAGCTTTGGAAAAAACTTTCAGCTTTCTTTGAATTAATCTCTCAAGGTTGTATGTATGTTGATTTAAAAACCCGACCTATATAATTTTTAACATGCTCTTTTTCAACTGCTGTTTTATTCTTATGTACCGTTTTCTATGCTGTTCTGAATGTATCTCTTTGGGCAGGTATAAACTATTGTTGCTAGCAATAACAAGGTTCTCTGGGGGATGTATGCCTCTATTTTTGTTGCCACTGAATAATCCATTCACATTCTTATGTCACGTATTTATCCTTTGAATGAAGACTCGTTTAAACAGCCTTACCCATTCTCAGAGAATGAAATTAGCCAATGAAGGGAAAACCTATGACTGTTTTTCAGCCATTCATAATGATGAATTTATTGCATGGGATATGGTTGAACGGAAAATAAAGGGGCCTTGGGGGACATAATGGTGAGTGAGCAAATGCGGGTGCTAGTTTGTTCTAATAAGTTGGGTAGTTGGGAAGAGGCCTGGGAGATGGATTCATTCTGTTTGTGTGACAGAGGGAGATAGGGAATGGAGGATCCTTTGTTATGTAGGAACAACCAAATGGTCTTTGGTTTACTTTCAAAGTTTCAGTTTTATTGAAGCTAATACAAAATATTTTTTTCCGTTTGCTCTAGCTGCAGCAACAAAATAATGCTGGAATAAATGATGACTTTTGATTTATTCTTAAACTCTTAAATAGTTTAAGAATGAATTTGAGAGCCAATGGAGAGACGCAGATAAAATGGAGTAGAGCAACTTAGTTGAAGTGGGGTAGTACTAGGTCAGTGATGGTGAACCTTTTAGAGACCGAGTGCCCAAACTGCAACCCAAAACCCACTTATTTATCGCCGAGTGCCAATGCGGCAATTTAACCTGAATACTGAATTTAACAACTCATACGTTAACATCTTTTGCCTTAAAAGAAAAACACAATAACAGAGCTTTCAATGATACAAAGAACTTTTTATTGAAAGGTAAAAGTTTGCATTTGGCATGCTTTTGAACAATTAATGTGATTTTTGCTGTTGTGTGCATGCTGATAATTTGTCCACCCTTGGCTCATACTTTGTAAGTTTGAGAGCAACACATGCAGCACTCAGGTCATCTGTTAGTCTGTTTCTGGTGTCAGATTTGATATAATTCAAAGCTGAAAACAGCTGCTCACAAGCATAAGATGATCCAAACAAAGTAAGGAAAGCAATCCCAAGTGCTTTCATTGACTTAAAATTATTTGGCAGAGAATTCCACACTTGAAGGATTTCATTTTCAGAACTAACTGTGCTATCCTTTGTCATCCCTTCTATCTTCTCAAGTGTTTCACGCAGGTCATAGAATTTATTTTTCCAGATAGAGCTTTCTTGAAATTCTATTAGCTCCATTTCCAGATTTTCTAAATCTAACCAGTGTAGGCAGGAAAGATCAAGTTCTTCAAATTTGGCTTTATCTGGTGAAGTAAGAAAACACAGGGTTGTCTCCATCTTACGAAACTGTAAAAATCTGTTGCTGAAATTCACCTGTGCAGCTGCTACAATACTAGAAAATTCCTTGTAGATTTCCTGATGGCTTGTAGGATTGTCTGCAAATGTTGTAGAATTTTCTAAATGCATTTTTAGTTTTGGAAAATATTTCAGCTGCCCACTTTCAAGGTCTCTTTCAAAAACCTGCAGTTTTGATATCACACAGTTTTGATATGTTTTGATATCACAAAACATCCTTTCTGCTGTTTTCCCTACGCCTTGTAGTTGTTTGTTCAGTACATTGAAGTGTTGTGTAAAATCTGTAAAAAACATGAGGTTGGTAAGCCAGGCCATATCAGTGAGCTGTGGATATTCCTGCCCTTTTTCATTCATAAACAGCCGAATTTCATCCAAGCAGGCTACAAATCTCTCCAGGACTCGTCCTCTGCTCAGCCACCGGACATTATTGTACATAAGTAGACAATTGTACTGTGCCTGAACCTTCTCAAGAAGTGCTTGAAACTGTCGACAATTCAGAGCACGAGCCATGATGTAATTCACCATTTTTGTGACATCTTTGAGGACATCATCAAATTTTTTGCTGCTGTCCCTGGCACAAAGAGCTTCTTGATTTATAATGCAATGGAACTGAATGACTTGATGTTTTGTTTCTTTAACAAAGAATTGTATGAAACCAGATGCCCCCACCATAGAAGATGCCCCATCACTAGTAATTGAAACCACTTTTTCTGGTCTTATGTCTTGTGACAAAAAAGTCTCCATCACAGCATCTATCCCTTGTGTTCTTTTAGGCAAAGACACCAGTTTCACCAGCTCTTCTCTCATGATGTCACCAACAGCATAACGCAAAATTACTGCTAGCCTTGCATGATTATTTATATCTGTGCTTTCATCCAAGCACATGGAGTAAGGCTGCCTTTTGTAAGTCAGTGGTGAGCTGCTGACAAACATCACTTGCCATGCGCTGGACTCGATCTTTAACAGTATTTCTGCTAAGTGGCATCTCAGAGATGCGTTGAATAATTTTATCCTTGTTTGGGAAATCATGAAAAAGGGAATTACTCCCAGACAACATGGCTGTTTTGATAATGTCCCCATCAGAGAGGGGCTTGCCATGTTTTGCTATGCACAGTGAAATTTGAAAACTGGCAGCTGTCAGATGATTTGTTCTAGAAAGAGTTGGAAATTTCTTCTAGAAATGAGGCTTGGGGGAAGCTAGGTAGACAGACAGATACATCCTGGCATGACAGGAGGGTCAAAGATATGGCCCACGTCTGAGAACAAAGCCACTGTAGTACCAGCAACATGAGATACCTGAAGCTTCATGGACCTTTGTCTGTCAAGGTCAGTACTGTCTACTCACTGCAAAGCAGGTGTTCTACCATTGAACCATGTCCCCCACCCCCAGCTCCTCAAGTACTTCTGAATTCCATAGATTTCAAGGGGAGAAAAGTATTTTCTTCTATTTAGCTCTCAGACTGAAACCAAGAGGACTAAAGGCCAAACCACGCATTAGGTTAAAGATCCATTACTAGATCTCCACATGGTTTTTTCACCCTAAAATGCAGCCATAGGGACAGACCACACTGGGCTGGGAGGATATTAACTTTCTTCATTTTCCCAATTAAAAATGTCCTCCCCAACTGGGTGGCTATTTTTCCTGGTAGACAAATCTTTTTCTGTCTTCTTTCCTTGCTAGGAGATAATTGTACCTGGTGTGGAGGGGAGGGTTCAGCTGAGACGTTAGTACCTTGTCTCTGTAAAGGGCCTTTTTAAAACAGCTGCACCCTGGGACCAAGTTCAGAATTAGATATATAGGTGAGTCAGCACGGCCCTTAACATTCTGTAAGGGGGAAAAACAATGTTGATGTTTGAAAAGGGAGTTGGAATGGGGTGAAGAGAGTCAGTTGGATGGTAAGGGATGATGAGAAGCTGACACAGTAAGCAGGGATAAAAAAAAAAAGGCAGAGCAATCAGTGTGGTAATACCTACCTAGGAAAGCAGAATGGAAGAAACTGAAGATGGGTGGGGGCCCCAAACTGACAGGCGGGTGTGGCAAGGTGCTCCACAGCCGCCTCGGTCCAAAGTAAAGATGGGCAGGGCCCAGACAAACAGCTGAGCTGCAGCTCAGCTGAAAGGAGGGGGCATGGCAAGGTGCTCGGCCACAGCCTCCCCGTCCAAACTGAAGACAGGCGGGGCCCCAACAAACAGCTGAGCTGCGGCCGACAAACAGCTTAGAGAGGGAGGGGCTTGCCCTGGTTCAAGGAGAGATAGGGCGCCAGCGCAGGCTTGGGGAGCATGGGCTTGGGGAGAAGGAGCACCACACCACGGCAACACAGCACAGCCCTAGGCAGACGCGACTGCTCCACGCCTGCCCACAGAGAGGGCTCGGCATGTCGCTTGCGGTACGCGTGCCATGCATTCACCAACACGGTACTAGGTACTCTTGAGTTGCTGTTCTAGGGACTATCAGGAAGGGACAGAAATAAGGGAAAAAAACAGTGTATGGATTCTTTGGTTTCAGAGCTTTTCTAGTTTTACTGTGCCCAGCTTTTAGTAAGTGGTCAGAACCCACACGTAACACATTTCTGCCCCTAGAGGACCTCCAGCACTCAATGTAGTAACAATGCAATAAGAGCTGGTGCTGGAAAAAAGAACATTCTTCTTTCAGATGTCTTCAAAGACAGTGTAAAAAAAATAACCTAAAAATGAAAGGAACCCCCTTCATATACCTGAAGATAGGTGCTTTGCAACAAGTCATGGAATGAAATATAAGTTCTGTGCTCTTGGCCTTGACAAATTTTCTTTGACTCTAGCCAGCCCAAAAATGTAGACGCCAGGCTCATTATTCAGTCTTCACAAAACCTAATCATAACCTCTTCACATTTTCTCATAATTTTATTAAAGCTGTAACAAAAATGTTTGTTGTGGGGAGGGGAAGGTGATTGTAAGCTGGATTGATTCTTAAGTGGCAGAGAAAGTCGGCATATATAAACCAATTCTTCCCCATTCACCTGTGGAAGAACTGGTTGGACTCAACTCTTTGTATTTGTACTGAGAACTGCTGATAGACTTTATGATAAAATCACTGCTGAAAATGCTAGGTGCCATGATGAAATTATCTGATCACGCCATCCATTCTGTAGTTGATTTTATGGGTGAAAAACAACAAAATCAACATCAAGGATAAATTACAAATGTTTGTAATGCCTAGTTTGGCTCAAAGTTACTATCTTGGCTTATGTATGAGAACCTTGAATGTATGCGAGGACATTAGCCTTTCCAGATAGAGGATTAGAGAGCATGGAGTAGATGAGATTGCTAAACATTAGAGAAAGGCTGTAAACCCTGGGTTGTTTTCTAACACGCTGCTCATGCTGGTGCATTCTGTTGGTGCAAGGAGCCTTCTGCCTATGCAAGAGGTGTTTGTATTGGTAGAAAGCTTCTTGTACCAGAGGAAAGTGCTGATTCCTCTTCCACCAACAGATTTTAATCTCTTGTGGAAAGCTGCTTTGAATTATGTGGTGATTTCTTTCACTTTTATTTTATTTTGACTTTGTCATTCATTTTGGCTTCATTTGTTATGGGCATTCATTTTAATTTCCATTTCACCGGAAGAAACATGCATCCCATTGAACTGTCCTGTTAGGGGTACTTTCTCTAGTACAAAGAACCGTGGCAGAAGGCTCCTTGTAACAAAGGAAAATACCTTTGGTACTGCATCTTCCATGATCATCCTGAAGCTGGAGGCCAGTTGTGAAACTCGTAGCTTTATTTTGTGATGAGTAATGGCTGCCACAGGTAGACAGACAGACACGGATATTCTTTTATTATTATAGATTTAGTTACCATGCATTTGTTTGCCTGAATCCATATGACACTGTATTAAGTGTACTTGTGCTTTAACCACCAGGTAACAAAAAAAGTGCCCCGTCTCCCAATTTCTTTTAAGGCTGGGTAGCTATTGAGGCCAGTAAATTGTATTAAAAGATGCTAATATTAGTACGGAATTTTAATAGCAATCATCTGGCAGGTTTTAGATAACCTGGCAGCATACAATCAGGAAATTATTACACCTTGCAACTGTGAACCCAGGTCATTTTGATTTTCTTCCAATCAGTTGAAAAAAAACCTAGAAATTTAGATGTGCATTTTAAAATGACCCATTCTGCTTTTTTAGGTCACTTCAGAAAGAAAGAGATGGAAGCCTCATCCTACATTATCTCAGTTTTAATAACTGTAGTTGAAGTTTAAACCATGTTTGTGTTGATAACAAAGTTAGAAGAGTGAAAAGTATGAATTCCCATGTATATTTTCAGAAATACTCATAGGGCATGTTCTTTAATACTGGAGCCTCATATAGCTTATCTTTTAGAAGTGTTGGGATTTGTAGTTTTAAAACAATTTTGTAATTTTGCAAGTGTAATAATTTATATGTTTGACATTTATTCTAGATTTTATTGCTAATTACTTCAATTTGATAATATAGTTGCACACCGAGAGCATAATATAAATTACAGAACAACATGATTAAAAAAGAGATTGAAGAGAAGTGACGCAAGAACACAGACTATTTTACTCTTTGGGTAATAATTACAGTTTTAGAGATTCTATAGGTGATAGCCTCCTTTTGAAACAGAAACTACTGTAAAGAGCTTGTAACAAATCAGCAAACATTGATCTGTATTAGTGCCTGGAATTTCCACAGAATGGCCCCCTAAATAGTACCAAATGTTGATTTAGAGGTGGACCCTATCTCTCTTGATTGGATACCTCACCCTCTCTGCAACCTGCTGTGCCTCTCCCCTAAATTGTGGGCCATGAGTAGCACTGTGGGAGTAAAGGGGGGGGGGTCTGCAGTGTGAAGTATAATTCAGCAAAAGTGGTGGAAAACTTGGTTAAGATTCACCCATATAAGTCTTAAGCGAGCGACACTTGTGCAATCAGTGATCAAGGAGAAAGTACTAATCTAGCACAAAGTAGCAAGTTCTAAATTTAGCTCGTACTTTATTAAGGTTTTGCCATATATTTGTGCGCGATTAACTAATCAAAACCAACAGTTTTCCAGTTTGGCAGTGTATCAAGCCATGCATAACCTTCCATATCTCCTTTACAAATAACACTGAATTTCTAACATACAGTTGTAACTTCCGTCAACTTAGTATAATTGAAAGGTTTGGCTAAGATTGTAATAAGTATTTTAAAATACTTCTCCAGGAATTCTGTTCTCCCAGAAGCCTTCTAGAGCCCCGTGGCGCAGAGTGCAGTATTGCAGTCAAAAGCTCTGCTCACGACCTGAGTTCGATCCCGACAGAAGTCGGTTTCAGGTAGCTGGCTCAAGGTTGACTCAGCCTTCCATCCTTCCGAGGTCGGTGAAATGAGTACCCAGCTTGCTGGGGGTAAAGGGAAGATGACTGGGGAAGGCAATGGCAAACCACCCCGCAAACAAAGTCTGCCTTGGAAATGTCGGGATGTGACGTCACCCCATGGGTCAGGAATGACCTGGTGCTTGCACAGGGGACCTTTACCTTTACCGTTAAAAGCCTTCTCCTAGGACAGCTACATAATCAGATTCTTTGTGTCAGTATTAGCTACAGAGAAGACAAAATGTAAAAGAAAATTGCTTAATGTGATGTTAAGAAAGAAAGCGGGATAACCAAGAAAGTAGGAGGCTAGGTATTGGTGAGCAGCGAAACAAGTAATGCTATAGTTCCTAAAACAGTATAAAGAGACAAAAAAAATCTTAAGGGGATATTAAGTGGCTGATGTTAGTACTACTCTAGCAGATATAGATGACAGGGAATAGATTACTCCTTTTGGAAGGTTTGATATACTGTATGCATGTTGTGCAAGTATGTGGTGTAATTCTTTCCTTCTTTAATAAAATTATTTTAAAAATGTAAAAGAAAATTGGGTAAAATATACTATGAAATATGAAGTACAGGCAGTTAGAGTGAAAGCAGTAGTTTTGAGGTAATGGCAAAACAGGTTCTGAGAAGGAAAGTAAATTTGTAGCGTGTCAATACATTAATACAGTGTAGTCTTTAAGAGCTGATGAGAAAAATTGCAAGGCCCCGGACAAAGTTTTATAAGACAGCAACATTAATGGCCCGGCTAAGGCAAAATGAACAGGGCAGTCAAAATGTGGTAGAACAGCGGGTTCGACCCACAGTCTCTCTAATGTTCATGGAAGTGTGCTTCCGCTGGTGATTATATGTCTGCGTTGAGAAAGCGATTCTTGCCAGCTCCTTCTCGCAGCAGACATCATGTTGAACCCCTTGCTGCTCCCAAGGCTTCCTCAGCTGCCACGAGCCACTTTTCTGAGAGGGGGTGGTGGGAGTAGAAGAGATCCATTTGTGAGCCGAATCTTGCTTGTTGTCCTTTGGATTGATCTCCTCTGTCTTCTAACACTTTAAACCATTAGGGTTGGATCATAAAGATTTGTTCCACTAATAGCAGAGGCTTCTGGTGGTGCAGGAGGCTTTCCTTTCAGTACAGGTTTCCTTGTGCTGGAGGAAATCTTCCCTTTTGGTGGAAAAGATTAATAGAATCCGATGTACTGTTTTTCTGGAGATATTTTGAAAAAACGTAATTTAATAACCATACATATAATTTCTTGTGTGGTATCTGGAACATTTCTCTTATGAGGGGGCAGATGTTTTTCATACCATATGTTGGTCTAGGCACATCAAATACAGTTGTAATACTGGGGTATGTTTCCTTTTATTTCAAATAAAGACTTGGGAATAAATAGGAACTAGCAGAGTATACGTTATTGAGCTTGCTTGTGTGATCTGTGTTTTATTGATGGAGAAAGATCAGACCACTTCTTGTTATATCAATAAAACGACGTTTGAAGTTTGGAGTTAGCTGTTGTGTTAAAGGTTATATCGCACAGAATCCATTAAAAACGATAGCCACAATCTAGAAGTATCTCAAAGGAAATAAGAAAAAGTTTGTCATCTTGGATGCTATGAAATAATAAAGGGGTGAACTAAAAGTTTACATGGTATCCTTGAGCAACAGCCCACCAATGAGGATAGAACCAAGATCTAATTGACCGCTTTGGGAAATTAAACTTCATAATGCACAGCCAAGGGCTCTTGAGTTATCAATAAGAACAGATAGCTGCTAGTGACAGCTGCTTTGATGCCTTTCATTGGTTTAAGAAAGCTAAAAAATGATATGAATACATAAGTGCTGTTAATTTGGTACTGAATACAGCTAAGTTTTGTAATTGCATTTTTATTTTGTTGGCACTCCTGGAACGATTTATAGTTTCCTTTGGAAAGTAGCTGTTAAAATCAGTAGAAAAACATTTGGCCTGATTCCCTCCCCACCCCAAATTAGGCCTTCACTAATTTTATTTTGACTGCAGTAGTGAGGAGAAGGACCCTCTAGCCTCTTCCACTAGCCAGAGAACCATCGCCACTGGGAAGTTGTACTCATGAAGAAAGCCATCAAGGAAAGGCCTGCATGTCTAACTTAAAACCTGTTAACTTGTTCCAGCTCTGTTGAACTGATCTTGCTCCTCAGCCTTTTCCCTCTACTCTCCTTCACTTGTGTGTCTTTGAGTTTCTAAGCCTGAATTTTACTTTAGTTTATGTACAGCACCTGCCACCAAAACTCTGTATTGAATTATAGTGGAGACAATAGCGTGCATGCAGATGGAGCTCTATTTCTTTCATGAAGTTTTTGATTGAAATATTCACAAGACCCCAGGAACAGTGCTGGATGTGATTGCCCACTGCAGGCAGAAAAAGTGAGATAAAAATATAATAAATACTGATTCCCTTACTCTTTGTATTCTTTCCATTTGTTGTCCGTATCTTCTTTCAGCATTGGTCAGGATGAAAAGGTGTTTTTTTTTTTAGTACTATACACATATATACTCTGTAGTGCAAAAAGCATGTAGGCTGCAGATCTAATATTTTGCATTATACTTCTGGTTATTATGAGGTCTCTGTTTAATTACAGCAGTGATTCTTTAGAAAATACATGTCAATCGAACTTGGAAACTTGTTTTAAATAAAAGATGAATCAACCCTTTGGTGATTTAAATCAGATCACTGATAATATTTGAATCAAAAGGAGATTTTTGGCTGTAGTAGAGAGCATGTACATCACTGAAGCAATAGCCAGTGATTCTAGAAATAACTATGATTACATTATTTAGAACTTTATCCAACTCTATTAATATGTCCCATTGAGGATCTTCATGTGAATCTTTTACTGCAGATTTTTCTTCTTTGTGAATCTTTTACTGCAGATTTTTATTTCGATTAGCATGCTCTTTAGCATGCCTATATTATACATCAAATCTAATTAGCAAAAGTTTGAAATATTTCATTTTGCAGATGTTGAGGTAAAGCTAACTAAACTGAAGTCATGGATATATTTTTGTAACAAAAGGAATAGGCAATATGGCAAGATATTGTACTGCAATATAATATTGTCACTTAATGGTGCTTTTAACTGTCCCCTGAGAGTTCTTGAGAGTCAAATGACAAACTGTAAAATGGCACAGAAATTAATTCAAACAACCCCCCCATGCTATGTGCCTAACCCCTTCAATTTTAAATGGAATATTTGAGCCAGAATTATATCATCCATGGCTGCAGGGGTGTTGGAACCTGCAAACTCAACAAAAAAAATTATCAATACTTTCTTGGAAATTGTTAGGTAAAAGGAGCTATAAATTATTCACTTTTGCTCTCTGGAACTTGTGTGAGTCTGTGTTAATTGCCATTAAGAAGAAAGCTGTTCTTTGTAATCTATTAAAAATACATCCTGGCTTGACATATTTGAACATTTTTAAACTGAATGAATTTGCCTTATCTGTCTATATATTTAATTCTGAACCTGTTCTCAGTGTAGATTAAAAAAAATGATACTGTGGTTCCAGGGTCAGACAGGTGGGGGGACTGGGAGAGCCTCCATGTTTCAGCCAAGTCAGATATCTGGCAAACACATTGAGATCTCACAAAATGGTGGCCATTTTGGGCACAGGTAAAGATGGTCCTATTTGCAAGCACTGGGTCATTTACTGACCCATGGATGACGTCACATCACAATGTTTACTAGGCAGACTTTGTTTATGGGGTGGTTTGCTATTGCCTTCCCCAGTCAAATAGCATTGCTGAGGTTTCCGTGCCTTAGTGTCAGCCATGGAGTGTGTGGGGGAACTAAAAAAAGTAAAAAAAAAAGAGGGAAGGAAAGAAGGAAGCAGGGAAATGAGAGCTGGGAGGTGAAGGTGGAGGAAGAGCAGAAGAAGGTGGGTGGATGGGAGAGAAGAAAAGGGAAAAGGCTGCAGGGTTTATAGAGTAATTCTCTCCTTTTATTTCAAATGTTTTTCACCTCCTAATGATTGTCACACAAACATTAGCACTAGGATTTTTTCTTCTTCCAAGCAGGGTCTGTCTTCAGAAACTCTTCTTTATCTTAAACTGGTTTATGCCTGATTCACAGTTGAATCTCTCACCCCCCAGCTTCAGCAAATGACCCTGTGTTCTAGTATTATATGAGAGGGAGAAAAGCTTTTCACTGTCCACTCTCTCCATACCATGCATAATTTTATAGACCTCTGTCATGTCTCCCCTTAATTGCCTTCTTTCCAGCTAAACAGCCCTAAGTGTTTTAAGCACTCCTCATAGGGCAGTTGCTCTAGTCCCCTGATCATTTTGGTTGCTTTTTTCTGCACCTTCTCAAGCTTCAATATCCTTTTTTAGGTGTGGTGACCAGAACTGTACACAGTATTCCAAGTGTGGTCTCACCATAGATTTGTACAAGGGCAATATGATATCAGCAGTTTTATTCTCTATTCCTCGTCTAATTATGGCCAGCATGGAATTTGCCTTTTTTACAGCAGCCGCACACTGGGTTGACATCTTCATTGAGCTATCCACCACCACCCCAAGATCCCTTTCTTGGTCTGTCGCTGCCAGCACAGATCCCATCAGTGTATATGTGAAGTTGGGATTTTTTGCCCCAATATGCATCACTTTGCACTTGCTCATATTGAATCCATTCCTCCAGTTTGGAGAGATCCTTTTGGAGCTCTTCAGTCTGTTTTTGTTTTGTGTGTGTGTAAAGTGCCTTCAAGTCGCAGCTGACTTATGGCGACCCCTTTTGGGGTTTTCATGGCAAGAGACTAACAGAGGTGGTTTGCCAGTGCTTTCCTCTGCACCTCAACCCTGGTATTCCTTGGTGGTCTCCCATCCAAATACTAACCAGGGCTGACCCAGCTTAGCTTCTGAGATCTGACGAGATCAGGCTAGCCTGGGCCATCCAGGTCAGGGTGTTTTTGTTTTAACCACCCTAAATAATTTGGTGTCATCCGCAAACTTGGCCACCTCGCTGTTCACCCTCAACTTCAGGTAACTGATGAACAGGCTAAAAAGCACTGATCCCAACACAAATCCCTGAGGGACCCCACTGCTCACTTACCTCCATTGTGAGAACTGACCATTGGTTCCTAGTCTCTGCTTCCTATTTTTAAGCCAGCTCTCAGTCCATAAGAGGACTTGTCCTCTTATCCCATGACTATGAAGTTTGCTTAGCAGTCTTTGATGGGGGACTTTGTCAAAAGCCTTTTGGAAATCCAAATATGCTATGTCTACAGGCTCATTACTGTCCACATGCTTGTTGACACTTTAAAAAACTCCTAAAAGGTTTGTGAGACAGGACCTACCTTTACAAAAGCCATGTTGGGTTTTGCTCAGCAGGCCTTGTCTGTGATTTCCTGGGTCACTCTTGGAACCTTTTTTTATAAATGGGTGTTACCCATATAACCTATATAAGCTTCCTTAGCTGTGGTGTGGTATAACTTTTGAATTCAGCCATTGACTAAAAAAAAATCCATGCTTACAATATTTCAATAATTAATTGCAACTTTTCGTCATTTCAAAAATTATTCTGGTTCCATTTTCTAATGGAATTGCCCTACTGATTAATGTTTTTTCACCTAATTGTGTAAGAATACTGTTCACAATTACATACCATAGAATAAAATATATCCAATTGTACAAATAAATGATGTCATATTCCTTTTGTACTAAGATGCCATAAATCAAAAGTTTAAATTCATTTGGCATGCAGCACTGAAAACCTGTTACCTGTCTTTATCAAATATATGCTAAAAGTTTTTCTATTAAAACTGTTAGGCTTTTTTGATTGGAGATGAGTGAAAAAAGCCCTTTTTCCTACATAGGCTTCTGGAATTTCTTCCAAATTAGATTTTAAATGCCAATTAGGAGGTTGAATATACTAAAATAAAAGCAAATACTTCCAAAATAGTTTCACCTTATGGCTAGTTAGGCCTTTTCTCTCAAAAGTGAAACCTTTACTCTGAGCGTGGCTTTGAGAAAGATATTCAGCTTAATGAACACATTAATTAGAACCATAACTATTTATAAGATAATTAGAAACGAAGCATGGTAAACTGGGCTTTTCCTGCAATTAATGGAGGATTAATTACTGGAGGTAATGAAGTGGTTTTTTAAATGCATTAAGGTGAAGTACAGAGATTTGCAGGGCTTTGTGATAGTTGCATAATTATTTCAGGCTGTTTGAGCACAGCTCATATGAGATCGCTAATAAGCATCATTGCATCATTATGTATGCACTTAAAAAGACTTACCACCAAAATGACTGCCTAATTATTTCTAATTGGCAGGACTCTGTGTAGTCATTGAGCTGTTTGTAGCCATTTTAAGGTTCATTTAACCATCCTTGGGGCCATGTGATAGATGGAAAAAGCTTCAACTACATGCTGGCCTTGGCTGGCGCCGTTAATCAATTTTGGTGGGCTTCGTTTTGAAATGCATTTGCTCATACAGAGGTCAAAACCTGAAGTAGTCTGAGCAAAGTTTTGCTTTTTGAAATCATTTTACTGTATTAATTAGCAATTAGTAAAATAATTGTGTCTGTCACTATATTTGGGTTTTCCATATGACTTGGTATGCTTTCATCACTGTCCTTTCTTATGCCACATTAGCTTCACCGGGAACCAAATATTCTTCCAGCAGACTCTTTTTAACAACTTCAGTGTAGCGGCATATGTTCCCATATACTACCTTTCTTCATTCATTTGTTAACTTAAACAGCGAAGTACATTTCAACACAGTCATCTAATTTGGTCCCAATTGATTGCTGAGTGAAAGTTTCTGTCCATGGACAACATTTTAGGGCTTTCAAGGATACCTCTAAGGAATGAGTCATTAAGCATTAAGAGTGGAAACAAAAAGTGGTCAAATTGAGTTCTGTCTTTTACCAGAGTTATGCAGTTAGAGCCATCCATGTCCGAGATGTTGACAGGCATGTATATGTTCAAGGACATCTTCGGATACAGCGGAGTTGTATAATAGCTACACTTGTTTGAAAAAACTAATTTGTACATAAATGTTAGTGCACTAGTTTGTCAAGTATTAATTTGTGAATGTTGGAATGTCAGGTTCCAATGATTTCTTTGCTATTACCTAATTGGTATATAGTTATTTTATTCTACTTTATCAGATTTAATGTGACATCCCATTAGGTAAGTGTCTGTAAAAGTTTTCAATGAGTGCATTGTCCTGTTAAACATAATCATGACCATCTGTGGGATGTTGTCAAGATACATAAGCCATTCCACACAGCTTTAAGCAAACAGCAATGAAGCAGATTTCAGACTTAATAAAAGAGGCAATTTTTATCCTTTCTGTTGTGATATACTTAATATAATAATAAAGCATAATGTTCAAAAATGCATATATCCTTATCAGGGTAAATATGATAGAGGTGTATTTCAAAAATCACATTCTGAAAAAATACGATGGGAAGAAGGCAATGGTATTTTGTGCTTAAACAACAGTTAATAGATTATAAATGCTATAAAAAGCCTGTGGTCTGCACATTTTTAAAAGCTTGTGCTTTTGTGCGCATGGCACTTTACTCATGCACATAGGTGATCTCTTAGATTTGTCTGTTTTTTAGTAAATGGTTTTAACAGGCAAACAATGCAATTCTATATAGCTATACCCTTGACTTCAGTGGATTTAGAAGGATGTAACTCTGCTTAGAATCCAACTGTAAAGCTGTGATCTTCTGTTTATTGGTGAAGAATCAGTTTGCTGCACTGCAGGAATCTCTCTACAATGCACCTGCTTTCTGCAAAGGGCCTATTGTGGTCTGGATTGTTCACTTGGAGCTGTTGGGTTCTGCCCTGTGTGTCGGAGTGAACTAAATGGAGTTTGGGTTCTTTCAAATGTCTATGATACTTATCCCACCACTAGTACACAATATAGTATTTCAAGCTCTGCTGCACTGGGTAAGCTGAAAGGGATACCTATAGCACAATCCTATGCAGACTTACTCCAGTCTAAGCCCATTGAAATTAATGGGTTTAGACTGGAGTAACTCTCTTTAGGATTAGTGTTCAGTAACTTCTTGAACATCAGGCATATTGGTGTGATTCAGTCAGAGAGGTGCACTTTATTTCACATGTTCTTTCCCACCATTGGTCCCAGTTTGGGGCATTCTCAACTTATTCAGTTTGTTTCAGCGCATTGTTCATCTCATATGACTATTCTAAGCCTAGATACACTAAGATATGATTTTGAGATTACACTGTCTGTTTCTTCTATCATAGTCAACTGTGTTCAGTTTATTTGCTAGTGCAGATGATATTGTGCTACTTGAAGGATAACAATCAACTCAGAATAATTCAACTACCGTATATACCTATGTATAAGCCGACCCGCGTATAAGCCGAGGTGCCTAATTTCTCCCCAAAAATGGGGAAAAATTAGGCACCCGCGTATAAGCCGAGGGTCGGCTTATAACCCCTCCCCCCCCCGCAGGCTTACCTGACAGGGCTCTCCAGCGGCGAGGGTCCGGCGGCGGCGCGGCCCGGGGGGGCCTGGGCAGCCTTCCTGCAGCTGCAGGAGGCTGCCCCAGGCCGCTCCCGGCGGGAGGAAGCGGCGGCGAGGCCCAGGGGGACCCGGAGCAGCCTTCCTGCGGCTGCAGGAGGCTGCCCAAGGCCCCTCCCGCCCGAGAAAAATGGCGGCGGGGGCGGGAAGGGCCGGGGCAGCCATCCTGCGGCTGCAGGAGGCTGCCCAAGGCCCCTCCCGCCCGAAAAAAATGGCGGCGGGGGCGGGAAGGGCCGGGGCAGCCTTCCTGCGGCTGCAGGAGGCTGCCCAAGGCCCCTCCCGCCCGAAAAAATGGCGGCGGGGGGCAGGGAGGGCCTTGGGCAGCCATCCTGCGGCTGCAGAAGGCTGCCCAAGGCCCCTCCCGCCCGGGAAAAATGGCGGCGGGGGCGGGGCGGCTGCAGGAGGCTGCCCAAGGCCCCTCCCGCCCGAAAAAAATGGCGGCGGGGGCGGGGGGCCTTGGGCAGCCTCCTGCAGCCGCAGGATGGCTGCCCAAGGCCCCTCCCGGCCGGGAAAAATGGTGGCGGGGGCCGGGGCAGCCTTCCTGCGGCTGCAGGAGGCTGCCCCAGGCCGCTCCCGGCCGCAGGAAGCAGCACGGGCCTGGCGGCGGCGACGGCGGTAAGTTTCCCCCCTCCCTCCTCCCTCCTCCCTCCCTCCCCTCGTATTGACCCGCGTATAAGCCGAGGCCGGCTTTTTCAGCCCATTTTTGGGGCTGAAAAACTCGGCTTATACGCGAGTATATACGGTAGTTTGAATAAGAATTCGGAGTTACAAACTAAAGAAATTAAAAAATCAGTCTGTTGATCTCTATTAAAATGTTAGGGCTCATGTTGTTTTTAAAACAACAACAACTGTAAACAGTTCCCAAAGCAAGGCACACACAAAACTGAGAGATTATTGGTTTAAAAAAAAACAAAAAACCAACAACCAATAATCTCTCAGTTCTGTCTGTGCCTTGCTTTGAGGACTGTTTACAGTCCCTTCTTTCTTAAACCAAAGTTGTATCTTTATTACACTGCTTTTTATTGCATTTTTTACAAAAATTCTGAAATATGCCTTGAGTGTCAGTAAAAAAAGTTGGACTATAAATGAAGTAAATAGATAAATTTCTTAGTGAGCTTTAGATATTATGGAGTGCAACTATTCCAGTTGCACAAATTATTTCCAACTGTAGCTTTTTCTCTCTTTAATGTATTTTTTTAAAGAAGTATTCCTGAAGGGAATTAAGTTTGTAGAAGTGGTATTGCACATGAAAGGATTTAAGAGCTTACCTTTAGTTGCACTGTGGCAGAGAATAATTTGGATCTAAAATCAGTTGGATCCAAGATACCTTTAAGCTTAACAGTTATATCTCAAAACTCTAAAGTACTGATGGTCTGTCCCTTTTACAACTTCATATAGGGTTTGCCATATATTCCGTTCCTACACTACTATTTCAGAGAATGTGCCAACTATTTTATGAAGTTTACTTCAGAACATTTTACTGTGCTTTAGACTTGGATAGCTTCAAGGTGGATTTTCTTGGCAGCACTTGAGACCTGTTGTATCTCTCCACTTAAGCAATTGCATCAATGTGCTGCCATACTTTTATAATTGGTTAATAGGAGAAAGAACAGTGATTTTCCTGCCCACATATGACTGCAAAAGTTCTAGTTGATAAGTTCTACAGAAATTGGTCTGTACTCACGGACACCAGTGAAGTATAATCTCCTACTGCTGTCAGTCACTGTTCAAGCCTAAACAGAGTTATGCCTGCCTAAATTCTTTGAAATGAATTGGCTTATAATGGTTTAATGCTACTTAGGACAGCACTGTCAGTGTACTAGTCTGAACATTTGTACTGTCCGGCACAAATAAACTGTATTAAACTTTAAACTTTCATGAGATTGTTTTTCTATATTTTTTTATTTAAGATTATTTGGATAGCAGTGAGCTATATTCTTAATGCCCGTTCTTTTCCAACAAGTGTATTCTATTTTGGCAATACATGTGTGCACAATACATGTGTGCTCGTATTAAGATATGGGACATACAGCCAAGAGCTAGCAATCAGTGTTGGCGATCTTGGGAAATGTATTTATTCAAAAAAATTTTTAATCCTGCTCTTAACCAGTGTCATTCAAGACAGCTAATTAGAAAACACATTTAAAACAAACATTTTACCAAAAAAAATAATATGAATGAAAATGCCAATCAAGAGTCATCTACTAATACAGACATCACAACGGAGTAGAATAAACCATTCAGTTAAAAACAGCGTGCTCTACAACAATACAAACTCACTCAGTAGTCTGGTCTCCTAGTAGACTGCTTGATAGAGGGTACTCCTCTGCATAGTTGTGGTACCACTGCAGAGGAGGTCCTGTCTCTAATCACCCAGCTTGCCTCTGAACTGACCTTTGTGTCAACGTGCAGATGTTTGGAGTACATTATTTTAAAACGCAGTAAAAACTTACGTTGTATGAAAGATTCTTTGTTCTTCCTCTGGGCATAGAATGTTCAGTTCAGTTAAAGACAGCCTGCAAGTGCTTGAAAGGAAAATGCTTTTGTTTTCAGAAAGATAAATTGACAATTTCCTTCCTGTGGAAGCCT
The DNA here is from genome assembly GCF_029931775.1 of Euleptes europaea. Lineage (NCBI taxonomy): Eukaryota > Metazoa > Chordata > Lepidosauria > Squamata > Sphaerodactylidae > Euleptes > Euleptes europaea. The sequence continues at coordinate 26,555,239 of NC_079316.1, read as the reverse complement.
GTCATGACTTATGTAGTGACACCCTGGGGTCCCCCTGGCCTTGGGAGGAGCTTTTTCGGGGGCACAGGTAGGCTACCGCTCAGAGGTGAGCCTGAGAACCCCTGTTGTCAAGTGGAATATCTACTTTCTCCTGTTTCCATCCTGACCATTATAGATCTGTTAGTAAATGCCGAGGAGCACACCAAAGTTTATTATGTAAAAAAGATGGTTAAATTACACGTGCATTCTTCACAATATCACAGATATCACCAATCACTCAAATTGATTTAATGCAGGTACTGATGAATTAAGTAGGATATAAGACAAGTCAAGCTGCCCTGATCTCTTTATGACTATTGGCATATAAAAAAGGTAAGGTATAAGGGGGAGGGAAGGCGTCATAGTATAACCTGATCTTTTCAGATCTCAGAGACTAAGCAGAGTCAGTACTTGGAAGGGTGGCCACCAAAGAAGATTCTGCACAGGAAGGCAATGACAAACCATCTCTGCTTAATCACTTATCTTGAAAGCCCCTTGCTGGGGTCACCATGAGTCAGCTGTGACTTGACAGCACATTCACACACACACACACACACACACACACACACACACACACACACACACACAGTATAAGGAGTTTGGCTGCAGAATGTTACTGTCCTGCCTCTCCCTTCCCACTGCAGCCCAGTGGTCCTCCAAACATTGCCCTTGGGTTTAGGGGACCCTCCAGAAACAGCACGGGGCACAGCACAGGATATTAATTGCTTCATTTTATTGATTTATTTATCAAATTTATAATCCACCCTCCCTAGCTTTGGCCGGGCTCAGGGCAACTCACATAAATATAAATTATAAGTTAAAACAGTTAAAACAATAGTTAAAGGAACCAGACCGTACAGTAAATAATATGCAATAACCTATATCCAGAAGGCGCAGCTAGTGTGAAATATAGGCCACAGCAGAGACTGTTGCATTCCCCCCAAAGACAGAATGATTCAAGGGCGGGGTAGGGAGGCCAGCTGCACCTATTGACCAAGTCTCCATTCACTCATATTCTATAAAGGCTCTTCTCAATGTTTTTTAAATCTTTCAGACAATGCTTTAAAGATTTCTGAAAATGTGCGTTATTGGTAGCTATTACTTTAGCTTGGCAAGTCAGAAATTGGAGGCATTAAAATCAGCATCTGTACTGATATATAAGGTTTGAGACACTAACTCAGGTTTCTGCTCAGTGTGATTTATACTTCCTCTGTTAATCAGGAGATTGTTAGATTCTTTTGCAGCAGGCCATCTTTGGATTCCATGGAAACTATTTTTACAATTTAGTTGGTAGACTAGGTACTATACTACTGAGACAAAAGCAATTTCATAAATATGAGCAGTTCTTTATTATGTACTAGCAACATCCATCATTTTGATGGGCCCTTTGTGTAAGGAAGTGTGTGTGTGTGTGGGGAGTGATTCTAGATCACAGGACCCTGGAGGGCAGGGAGTCCATGTTCCTCCATATCTCAGCATCTGGACAGTTGGCGAGGTCTGAGTCCTCTTCTCCTCTTGCTCAGAACATTGTTCCTGCTTGTCAAATAAACTGAATAAAGGGGGATAAGAAGAGAAGGGTCTGTGTTTCACTGAGTCAGGACTGGTAACATTGCTTGGGTGGCAAGAGGGTTCTGCGTTCATGCTCTGGGCATCCATCTACATCAAAAGCGGTGTTGAAGACCAATGTTAAAGTGTTTCTGTTTTCACACATTTTAAGTTTGCAGACCTTTTGTAAAATGGAGTGGTATTTAAGATCAAACAGTTAAAGAAATATATGGGATTAATGATACATGCTGCAAAGTCTCTAAGTGATGTTTTGAGAATATTGCACAAATTCTTCCCACAGTGGTGGGACGTAAATTGTTGAGTGGAAAATCTTAAAATACGGGGCTGGGATCTCGAGTGGTACTTTCCCCCAGTTAGAATGAGCAGAGACTCCTCCTGAAATCTAAATCAGTGTCAGTACTTTTAAATCTACAATAAATTAATATTAATCCAGGTATAAATCCAGGAAAAGTTGTCGTGTGTTCATCCCTGAAGGCATGCTGAACTCATTGACAAGGCCAGGTTCTGCATGAAATACTGCTGTAGAAAAATCACGGAGTAAATTTTTCTTAAGTTGCTTGTTCAACTCTGTCCTCTGTGCTTTATTTGTCTAGGCTCTTGCACCTATGTTACAGTTTTATTCATAGCCAGAAAGCTGGTGGTGAATATTTTAGCAGATGTGTTTGATTGTTTGGTGGTACTGGTGGTAGTGAACTAACAAGGCTGTTATTAACCAAAAGGGTATTATTGATAAGCTGATCTGTGGATGCCAGAATCCAGGAGTCATTTGTAATTATCACATGCTGTCTCAAGCCTCGTCCTTGTTTCCAGCATCTCTTGCTTACACTGTCCTCTAGAACTGGGTGTCAAGAGGACCCAAAGCATATTTTCACTTTTGACAGATGTATGTTAATATTTTCAGCTATGATGTGTGTGTTTTTAAACGTTTAGCTGATGGTTTAGGGCTGAATAATTGGGGGAATGCTAAATGACAGTGACCTCATTTCCTATAGAACAATGAAAATTAGTAGTTTCACGTTTTATTAGGCTGATATTCCAGATGTAGTGTACATGTAATTAAGTGTAGTTTCCTTTTGGTTATGGTATGTGTATCTGTTTTTTGTCGCAAATTCTTTCTAGTTTTACAGTTTTCCACATGTTTTCTTTCACCATTTATGATTTTTTTCAAAGCAGAGCTATAAGGACTTAAATCACTTTAGTATGCAGCAAAACAGTTCTCATTCAAACAATAAACGCCATTTTAAAAAGCCCTTAGATCTTCTGTCACTTCATAAATACAAATGTATAAAAACATTATGCAGTTGTAGTGCCCACCTGCTAATTAAATGCAGATTTTCTCAAACTTGTTTTAAAATCTGCTTTATTTGTTTCAACTCTGTCTCTGTTTGGATTACATATGGCCCTTGTGAAACTAATTATGCTTATGGAGCAGCTGTTAAATTTAGTGCAACTCATTTTATCCAATATTTTACATTTTAATTGATTACCTGTGAAGAAATTAGCAAATTAGCACTTATTGTGCAGTAACTAAATAGTCTTTTATGGATATTTTCAGGATTTTTTTTAAAGTCAGATAAATGCTGAAGGAATAAAGACAATGCAGAGGATTTTGGATAGGACATTTTTGGTGAACCCTGATTATCTGGTGTGAAATTCAGGGATGCCGAGCGATGCCAAGCATCTGTGTGTGTTCAGTAAGTTAGACATGAAAAGCAGATCGGAAAGAAATGGCTTTTTCATAGGATTTTCATAGCATATGGGCTTATCTGGATCTAAGAAGCCTTTGAAGATCTTTGAACTTGACTAAATGACTTAACCTTTGGCATGATGGGTGTGTGCTATGAGGGCTTTTTATTTTTTAATGTTTTGGTAGGGCTGGTAGCACATTCTCCGCCCTCACTTCCTTCCTTATGTCCTTGCAGTTTTTGTAATTTTAACTTCTTAGGCATTTGATTTTAACAGTTATAATTGGAAGCGACAATTTTTTTGTTACATATATAGCATAACACCAAACATTGGCTTGATTTTCTAGATTAAAAGTGATGCCTTGTTGACATATTATTTTGCCCTACCCCTTTTCTTAGTGCTCAGACGGGAACATGTTTTAAACAAAGTGTAAACTTATCCCCCATTACAAGATAAATTCTCAGCTTAAACCGTATTATCAACTTCTGGAAAGAATGTATAAGCATATAGTTGGTAGTCGGAAGGGGATTTAATAAATTTGAGGCAGCCAATGAACATGTCTCTTTGTGTCCTTGTAATATAGATTTCATTGTTAATAACTGAGTGGAGGCCAAACAATAGCGGAAAGCTGTTGTTATCATAATCTGTATGTGAGTTTTAGCTGGAGCCTGGAGTGCAGTAGGAAATCTTAATCTCGATTCTGACATGGGACATAAGAGAAAAGGCACACTCTATTGAAAGATTTTTTGTTTGAGAGTGGTATAGTCTCGAATTGTATCCAAAAAACTGTTAGGAACCACTGCGAATCCAGTATGTTGGTGTGAGATACTACTAAATGAAACACTGTTTTGGAGCCTCCAGCAACAGCATTTGTCACAAAGGCCATTGCTCTGTGAAATATTTGTTCCGAATGTTTTTGGTGTCCGCGCCTTCTGAGATTAGGCGGGTGGCAACAAAGGAGGGGCCTGATCAGTAGTGGCACAAAACTCCCCTTTTGTTGCCATCTTCTGCCAGCAGGTGGAGCCTCTTTTGTTTTGATTGGCATTTCCAATCCCTCCTTCCTTCCCAGTGTTTTAACTAGTGTTTTTATCTTTTGTACTTATTCTAAGCTCCGGTTTTAAATTGTTTTAATGATGTGTTTGTCTGTTGCTTTTAATGGCTTTTGCAATAAAATTTTAATTTGTATGTTTTAATATGTTAGCTGGCTTGGTGGGCCTATGCAGAAAGGCAGGGTAAAAATCTTGTTAATAATTAATAAAATAAAATGTTAATCATCCATTTATTCAAAGGAAGATACTGCAATCTATTGGAAAAAATCTTTAGCAGAACTTGGTATCAGTTGTTTTTCATTTATTGTGTCTTGGAGCTATCACTTGGATAAAGAAATCTCAGTTGAGTCAAAATTCCAGTAAACTAATTAATTAAATAATTTTGCCTATGCATAAAATGAAGATTTTTGGTGAAAAATGAAAGCTGCTCCTAATTTAAGTGTCCTTGCTTGGTCTTAGAGCCCTCTCCAGAACATAAATTTTAGTACCTTTAACGTCTGTGGGGAAGAGGAGGTTTTAGGGTAGCATTACCACTGTTGTTTCCCCCTCATAACTAGTGTTTAATGGTATATCACCTCTATACAGGAAGGCTAAAAAAGAGTGAAACAACTAGCTTAGTCAGTTACACCAAAGGTCCTCTGGTTTGGCATCTTGTAGTGGTTAGTGTGTTGGGCTATGAACTCTTGAGCCCCATGTTCAAATCCCCACTTTGGCACAGAACCTTGCTGGATGACTAGTCACAGACATTTATCCTGGCCTACCTACAGGGTGGCTTCTATGCAGGCCAGTCACAGATTTGTCAGCTTCTAGCAAAATCTAAAAGAGAGTGCTCCCTCTCCCCTTGGGGCATGCAATCTCCCCGCCCACGGTCACAGGACCAAGGGGGAGGGAGCACTCTTCCCTCCAGTTCTCTTTCTGCCGCCACGGAGAGAGAACGTGTCAGCACCTTCCTCTAGCCATGGAGCCCAAAAAAGCTCCACTTTTCAAGAAATGTAGTGTGTGTGGTACTAAGATGGTGAAGAATGATTCCCACACTGAATGCCTCCTTTGTCTGGGGGAAGGCCACATTCCGGCAACTTGTAAAAGTTGCTCCAAATTCACTAACAAGGCCTTGAGGGTTCGGTCGACCTGATTACTTTCTCATCTTTACAAAGAGTCGCTTCGCCCACGAGGTCATTCTGCTGAACCGGGTACTTCAACTAGTAAGTCCCAACTCGAAGTGAGACCCACTACAAAAAAGTCCCCAAAAGTTGGCCCTTCTAAGAAGCCTTCATTGTTATTCGGCCAGCAAAGTTTATTGCTCCGGTTTCGCAAGATGGCTGCGGCTGCGGCTCATCGCACCATGTTTCCTGCTCCAAATAGCCTCGGCATCGATTACCTTCGATTACCTTCGAGGTCGCCGAAATCCCTTCGACGCCGATCGCCTTCGGCATCCCCTCGACGCCGATCATAAGCCAAGTCGCCTAGCTCGCCTCATCCGTCTGAGTTACGAGCGCCCGACGAAGCTGCACAGCAGCCCATTATAATCGAGGATTCGCCTCCTCATTCCCTGGCTACCGCCTCGGTTCTGTGTCCGAGCAGGGCCCAGGAAGATTCGGCTGAGTTCAAACAGCACCTTCTTCACCTCTATAAAGATGTGCCTCCGGTGCTCACGCTCACCTTCTGGAGGCTCTCGTCGGCATCTCGTCGTCCTGATGATCTTTCCAATGATTCCGTTCATCCAAGGCAAGAGTCGCTTCACAAGCCTCCCCTCTCCAGGTCTTCTTCTATGTCAAGGGACACTGATCCATCCGAGTATGACGCCTCCTACTCCTCTGATGAGGATGAGGAATCCCGCACTTCAGCTCCCTCATCTGAGAACACTGTTGGGGACTGTAAGCCGCTCTCTCCTATGGGAGATGTCCGTTAAATGCGGAGCAGCTCATTCGCATGGCGAAAGCTCTCAAAATTGAGTTTAAGCCGGAGGACTCCAGCCCTATAGATAATATTATGGATATCCTCCATAACCCTGACGTAGGCCCCGTGGCCCTTCCTATGATAAAGAGCATTCTGGAGGTGATCCGTAACAACTGGGCTAGGCCTGCTTCGGTCCCCTCTTCCACCAAACGAGTAGAGAATCTCTACAAGATTCGCAGGGAAGGTGGAGCATTTCTTTACCAGCATCCCCCTCCTAATTCCGTAATAGTGGAGAATTTACCTGGTAAATATAGGTCTGGAGCACACTCCTCCCTACACGATAAGGAAGGCCGTAAACTAGATACCCTTGCCAGAAAAATTTACACTTCCTCTGCGGTGGGTCTCCGCATTTCCAATTTCCTTGCCATCATGGCCAGGTATCAGTACTCCCTCTCGGATCGTATATCCCCTCAAATCTCCATCCTTCCCGATGATCAACGTCCCTCGGCAGTAGCCATTCAGTCCGAAGGCGTGTCTCTCGCAAGGCAACAGATTACAGCTGCACGCCATGTGATGGATTCCTCTAGTAAAGCCATTGCCTCTGCCATTGTCATTCACCGGCATGCCTGGCTGCGCCAGTCTGCTCTCCCCTATGACACTCGAGCCCGTATTGAGGACCTTCCTTTTGAAGGGATATCCTTGTTCAGCGACCAAACTGATACTTTCCTGGATCGCCTGAAAAAGAACAAAACAAATGCTAAATCCTTAGGGATTGCTCCTCAAGCCCCCGATTTTAAGCAGCGTTATTTTGGCCGTCAAGCCAACCAATCTTCCTGCCCATATCGTCTCCAGGGTTCCTTCCAACAACCCTCCTTCCGCCCGTACTTTCCCGACCCGCAGCAGGACAGGAAGTTCCCACCCAAACCAAGGGTCCGTAAAGGCCCCAGAGGGTCTCCCGGCCATTTCAACAAACCGAATCAGGCATGACTAGACGTGTCTGCTTCCTTTCTTGATCGCCTGTCGGTTTTCTACCACTCATGGTCTGCTATTACCACTGATGTTTAGGTTCTCAAAATAATAAATGTTGGTTACTTCATAGAATTTGATATGTTACCTCCATAGAGGCCCACGGGCTGCTCCCTTTCGCCGGCCCCAGACCTACTCGTACAAGAGGTTACCCCTCTCCTGTCTAAAGGAGCTATTTCAGAGGTTGCACCTTTGGAACGGAATCGCGGGTTTTACTCCCGCTTTTTTTCTTGTGGATAAAAAAGGGGGAAGCGCTCTATCCTGGATCTCCAGGACCTTTACGCCTTTATTAGGACCAGGAAGTTCCGTATGCTCATGATCCCAGAAGTGCTTCCCCTCCTGGATAAACATATGTGGTTCATGGTGTTAGATCTCCGCGATGCTTATTTCCACATTGCAATTCATACTGAGTGTCGCCAATACCTAAGGTGTGAATGCAATGGAAAATGTTACCAGTACAATGTGTTGCCCTTCGGGTTTCCCACAGCCCCCAGGACATTTACGAAGTGCCTTGCAGTGGTGGTAGCCCATCTTGCTCTGAAGGGTTGCGTAATATTTCCCTACCTTGATGATTGGTTGGTAGTGGGCCCTTCACAATCGGAATTGGCCACACAGGTGGACTTAATCCTCTCAGTCCTTAACAATCTGGGTCTTTTGGTTAATTTTTCCAAGTCTAAGCTTGTACCTGCGCAAATACAAACCTTCATTGGGGCACAGTTGGATGCTGTCCAAGCCAGAGCCTTCCTCCCTGTACAGAGGGCTCGCACCATCCAAAAAATGGTGGCTAAATTCACAAAAAAACAACAACACGGTTTCAAACGGCCCATCATATACAGAAATTGTTAGGCCTCATGGCCACTACTACGGCCGTGGTGGAGTTTGCGAGGCTCTGTACGCGCCTCTGCAAAACTGGTTCTTCCGGGTGTTCAGGCTCAATGTTGATCCCCAATACAAATGCCTTTCCATCCCTAGATATGTTATTTCTTCCTTGCAATGGTGGGCACACGATGCCAACATCCTCTCAGGTGTCCCCTTTCATCACCCTTCTCCTCAGAGGTACCTGTTCACAGACGCTTCCCTGTCAGGCTGGGGAGCTCATTGTGGTGACCTTACGGCCCGGGCTACTTGGTCTTCCCTAGAATCCCGGTTGCACATCAATTTGTTGGAGCTGCGTGCTATCCGCCTTGCTCTGTCTTCATTCACAGGGCACCTGAACGGACAGCACATTCAGATCGCCACAGACAGCTCCACCGCCCAGTTCTATATAAACAAGCAGGGCAGCACAGGGTCTGTTTCGCTCTCCAAGGAAGCCAGCGACATCTGGGAATGGGCCATAGCTCACCGCGCTATCGTAGTGATTCATATTGCGGGCAAGAGCAATACACTAGCAGATGCTCTAAGTCGCCTTCCCAATCAAGCACACGAGCTCACCCTGGGCAGCGATTGTCCCCACCAAATATTCTGCCATTGGGGTTATCCGCAAATAGACCGTTTTGCCACACACCTCAACTCAGCGTGTCCCAGGTTCTATTCGAGGGCGGGAGCCAGCCTGGGCTCAATGGGAGATGCCTTTCAGGCAGTTTGGAACGGGGCTCTGTTTTATCTCTTTCCCCCATTCCCTCTACTTCACAAGGCCCTAGCCAAGGTGAACCACGAGAAGACAGATGCCATCATTGTCACTCCGTTTTGGCCCAGGAGGTCGTGGTTCGCAGTGCTCATGTCACTTGCACAAGGGAATTACATTTTTCTTCCGAGGAATCCCTCCCACTCCCCCCCGGACCTGCAGCTTGTGGCCTGGAGGGTGCTACCCTGAGACAGTGGTCCGACAGGGTAGCTAAGGTTCTGCTGCATTCATTAAAGTCTTCCACACGGCGGTCCTACGACGCTAAATGGAGACGTTTTTCTAATTGGGTTAAGGTTATAAATGTTTCACCAATCAATTGCCCACTGTCTGTTGTGTTTGATTACCTTCTATCCCTCAAAGATGATGGCTTATCTAATTCTTCCATTAAAGTTTATTTAGCCGCAATGTTGGCTTTTCATCCGGATATTGACTCCTTCTCAGTTTTTTCTCATCCCCTTTCCAAAAAGTTTTTGAAGGGTCTCAATAACTTGTACCTTCCTGTCACTCCACCAGTTCCCCAGTGGAGTCTCTCCTTAGTCCTTTCACAACTCATGAGACCTCCTTTTGAGCCATTAGCTACTTGCGAATTGGCCTTACTATTGTTCAAGGCGGCCTTTTTAGTCGCCATTACCTCGGCAATGAAGGTGAGCGACATCTCAGCACTGTCACATTCCCCTCCTTATACTAAGTTCCACTCGGATAGGGTAGTATTGAAGCCTAAGATTTCCTTTTTACCTAAGGTTTCAGCCTTCCACCTTACACAGGACATTGTCCTTCCCGTTTTTCCCCCTCATCCCATCCTCTGATGCTGATAGAGCATTACATTCCCTCAATGTCCGCAGAGCCTTTCTTTTTTACATTAAAAGGTCTCAGAACTTCTGTAAAGATGACAACCTTTTTGTTTGCTTCGGCGGGCATCGCAAAGGTTGTCGTGCTTCTCCTCAGACCCTCTCGAGGTGGATCACGTCAACCATCAAAATGGCATATGAGTTTGCTCACCAGGAGTGCCCTCCTATGATCAAAGCGCATTCTACCAGAGCGTATGCGGCTTCCATCGCCTTCTCCTCTAAGATAGATCTCCGGGACATCTGTAGGGCTGCTACCTGGTCCACGCCCTCTACGTTTATGAAACACTACGCTATGGATGTGGACTCGGCAAGAGATGCAGCCGTGGGACGTGCCGTACTGCAGTCTTTATTTCGGTGACTGTTCCACACCCACCGTCCTGGTAAGCGAGCTCGCTACTCTCCCAATGTGGGACTGCATAGAAGCCACGCAGATGAAAAACAGAGTTTCACTTACCTGTAACTGTTGTTCATCTGGTGGATCTTCTATGCAGGCACACATCCCTCCCTCCTTCCCTGCTGTGGGACCCCTCCGCTAGACCAGTGGTTGGTTCCGTGGCGGCAGGTTGGAGAACTGGAGGGAAGAGTGCTCCCTCCTCCTTGGGTCATGTGACCGTGGGCGGGGAGATTGCATGTCCCAAGGGGAGGGGGAGCACTCTCTTTTAGATTTTGCTAGAAGCTGACAAATCTTATCCGTGGCTGGCCTGCGCAGTCCCAATGTGTGCCTGCATAGAAGATCCACCAGATGAACAACAGTTACAGGTAAGTGAAACTCTGTTTTTCCCAGCAATGACTAGTTAGGAGAATTACTAGAGAATTGCAAGGCAACAACTATAGTGAAAAAGCTTCATGTGGCTTTGTCAGACTTACAGAACTGTATTGTCAAATAAAACTGGATGGGGGGGGTGAGGAATAATGAGAGGGAAGTAAATTTGAGAAATACAGTGGTGAATAGTGTATCTGTTGAGCCTTTGGAGGAGAATGTCTGTGCTAAAGATCCCATTGACCTGGCATGTGCTGATGAATGGCTCCCCCCCCCCTTTGTCTTCACCAGTCCCCTATTTCTAACATCCAAGGTTATGTACACCTGGTTTGAATTAGTCTGTAGAAGACAAATTAGTTTACTCTTCTGTAACTATATTGGTATGGGGTTGGATCAACAGATCCCCTTGTGCGAAGGAAAGACTCTTGTTTTCATTCAGAGAGAGGTCTGGTGTTTCTGTGAATTTCAACCTCCATCTGCAGTTCTCCACACTATATCCACAATGTTCCTGAAGGCCCCCTGGCTCACAGGAACAGCTTTTGGGGGTCTGTAGAGGAGGAGGAAGGAGAAAACTGTGGTTCCCTCCTCACCTATGTGTCCTTAAAATTCAGAATTTTTTTTTAAAAAAAATTACACTCCTTGCACTCCTTATCTGAAGAAGTGAGCTGTGACTCATGAAAGCTCATAGCCTGCCAGAAATTTTTGTTAGTCTTTAAGGTTCTACTGGACCCTTGCTCTTTCCTACTGCTAGAGACCGACTAACATGGCTACCCATCATGATCTAAGTCCTTGCAATAAACAAGCAGGAATATTAATACTGTCAAAACTGCTACATCTCTACTTAAAGTTTTCACTTATCTTTCAACTTACAGGTCACACTCGAGGCCTCATCAGCGTTCCTATAGCCGAAGTAGCGAAAGGACCAGTCACCGAAGAACTCGAAGCAGATCTCGCGATAAAGAAAGACGTAAAGGCAGAGATAAAGAGAAAGCAAGAGAGAAGGACCGGGTCAGAGGGAAAGAGAAGGACCAACATCACACCAAGATAGGGTAGGTAACAAAGAAAATTCAACTTAAATAAACAAGAAGCTAATTTTGATATGAATGCATTGTTTTATGCCCCCTAGTTTTTTGAACTGTTTGTTCTTCCTTTTGATAACAATGATTAATCAGCTAGATTTGAGTCCAGTGGCACCATAGAGACCAACAAGATTTTTTTAGTATAAGCTTTCGAGGGTCAAAGCTCCCTTTGTCAGATACCCCTAATGATGGGAGGGTATCTGATAATGCGAGCCTTGAGTCTTGAAAGCTTATATCCTCAAAATCTTGTTGGTCTCGGGCAGAGCAATCCTCAAGGGGGAGGGGGAGAAATGGTCTCAGGAGGCGGCGTAACCTCTGTGCCGGCATTAGTGCCACTTGTGCTGGCTAATCTGGCACTAATGCTGGTGCGGGGCCACTTATGCCAGCAGCCACACATGGATGCTGGCACAGCCACCGCAACAGCGTTTCCCTGGTGCAAGGACTTGCATCGGCACCAAAGGGGGAGTTCCCAGGGGCTGGGCTGATTTTAGTCAGCTCCCTAAGCCCTTTTCCCCCAGGAACGTCCCCTTTTGCCGGTGTGAATGTGTGTCTGAAAAAAAAGAGGCGCAGCCCCGTGGAACTGTATGGAGCAGTTTTCCGGGGTTTTCAGTAAAATAACATTTTTGGCTTGCTGTGCCTGGCAGCAAACCGATCAGGTGGCGGCCCACCTGTGCTGTCCCCGGGCGCGTTTACTACCCCCCCGCCTTAGGATTGCGCTGTAAGGTGCTACAGGACTTGAATCTCGCTGAACAAATTGGTGATCGTAGAAACGCTCCATATTGCCTTGCAAATGTTCACGTGAGATAAACAATTCTGACTACAGGATTCAGAATCCATATGTGGTCTCCAGATCCAACGTGAAACAACCAAAAAGAACAATAGAAAGGAACAGCAAAAGAAAAATTACCAAATATATTCAATATTTGAATGTTGAATATGCAGATATTCTCATGATATAAAGAATTCTGACTCGATTTCCCTCTGGGTTGTTCAAATTCTCAGTAATCCTGCAAGGTAGACTAGAATTATGATTCCCATATTGTAAATGAAGATCTGAGGCCAAGAGGTGGTATATTCTCATAGGCTACCAAGCAGAGGTGAGATTTGAGTTGGGGACTTCCTAAATCACGTGTCAGTCTGTTAGCCAGTATGCAATATTAATTTTGTGAGTTTCAGAAATAAATTTGGACAAAATAGTTATGCATTGGTCAAGAAGAGTTGAATCTGAAATGCCCAGTAAGCAAATATGAGTTCTTCTATGTAAATGTTGTTGATTAGGTGAAGATGTTATTTCATTGCCCTTGGTGTGCTGGCTTATCCAGATTTTCAGTGGTATTTGTGCCTTGAGCATTTGCTTAAGCAATTTTCAAAAAAGTGTTCAGAGAGCTTTTCTTCCAACCTTGTTATGTTTGCACTGTATGATTTGATAAGTGTCCATCCAAGGATGTCAGAAATGCTGGTAACTGTGCTGAAGAGGATAAGATAAGCACTATAATATGAAGTGAATTGCAGACAGATTGTTGTTTTCTAGGAATATAGTCTTTAAAGTGAAATTCTATAGCCGTGTTTATACAGAAGCTTTGTCATTTAAACAAAGATTTGTAGCAGTATACAGAGTGTCAAATAGATGCTAGTAACAAGAATTTATCTAAATATTTTATTGTTGTGAAGTTAGTGTTCCTCTGTATCCATTGTATATTTGCACCAAGAACAATCACTAACAATATACCATCTTAAATTTTATCATTTAGATCTAAGAATAATTGTAAAGATTATTGATATCAGTTCATGATGCACGAATAATTACATGGGGCTGTCAATTTTACGTGTTTAATGGCAGTTCATCTAGTGCTCTTAAAAACAACTTGCTTTTTTGCTTTAATGTAAACTGACTAATTCAAAACGGTTTTAGTTTTTGTAAATTTTAAACTACTTATATGTAAGAAAGTGGTTAAGAGCTTATTAAAGGTAAGATAACGCTCCTTTTCTATGAAATGTTGGTGGTGTTTCTGAAGTGACATATTCTGTTATTGAGGCAGTCAGTTGCCTGGCACTACAATTTGTACTGTAGCTAAGATGCTCGGTCTGAGAGTATAATTGGAACCTAACCATGATGATTTATTGAAGCAAATAGTGTTTCTTTGCGTGGCCCACATTTCACCAGATGTTTTTAGTTTGGGGGGGGGGGAAGAGTTCTTTAATAGATCTCTTTTGTGTGCCATTTATGAAGTGGAGCCTTTACTCAAACAAAACTTATCAATAGGCATTTTGGAAAAGACTGTTCTGAGCTGGGCACAGCTTTTCTATTTGCATGTAGTTTCAAACTCACAGTTAGCTAACATTTGTTCGAGGTTACTGCTGGCTCTGATACTGCTTAAATGCACTGATTGGAATTTGAAGACAGTTTGTTTTAACTGGAATCTCTTGTTTTTACTTTTCTTGCCCCCCCCCCCATTATTTATCTCTTTGCATCCAAACTTCCTCTGTGATTCTGTGTGGGTCTTTGTATTCTATTTATTAATTTTGAAAATTTTGTAAGTTGTCTCATCAGACGTGCTTGGGGTGCCTTTTGTAAAGCATTATACAGGTCGTGTTACATTGCTAAAAAGTGCTGGACTGTCCATTGTAAGAGCATTTTGGAACTAGCCTGTAGACCCATTTCTCAGGGAACTAGATGTTCTCCACTAGGTCTTCCCTGCCATCAAACTGTGTCTCTGCCTTGAGCCCCACATGCTAGAAGCTTTTCCACGGACATTTCTCTCTAATAACAATGCGTTAAGGGGCAAGACTGATGATAAATAATCTGTGGCAGATGCTATGACGGGGTGAGGTTAAAGCCCAGTGCACAGAAACAGCCCCGGACAGCCACTAAATGTGCGGGGAGAGGAGGGGTGAGCGTGCTGGCCCCACCCCCTGCCTCCATGCTGTCACCTGGTTGTGTGCAGGGGCCATTGTGTGGAGGAAGCAGCTGCACGAATTCTCCCTCCCTGTGACCAGTGATGCTGGTTTTAGAACGTTGCCCACTGTGGGAAGCGAGAGTTCGCATGGCCACTTCCTCTGCACAGTTGCTTCTGCAGATGTCCAGGCAGACATGTTGGGGCAGGGGCCAGCATGCACACTCATTCTCTTTCTTCCCACGTGCTCAGTGAATGCGTGGGGCTGACCTGTGCACCGGCCTCCTATCTGTTATTGCTTATATCTACATAGGTGTACCATTATTTTCTGTTCGCTGTAATATTTGTTACCTTTTAAAACATTTATAGCACTTCATAACACTAGTTCGTTCTCTCTCTCTCTCTCTCTCTCTCTCTCACACACACACACACACACACACACACACACACACCGTTTACTTATATGCAGGTCTTTGAAAATGAGAATTTTTTACAGTTTAGAAACACTTCAAATATTAATGGGCTACTGAATGGAATTGGCACAGGATGTTCTTGATGTAATTTATCCCTTATCTGCCTTTTAAAGTGGAATAGAGTTTTCATTTAATCAAATGTGATCAAAGAGTATCTACACAGGGAATATGGATCTGAGAAACTTTCGTTGTTACAGCTATTTGTCATTTTGAAGATTTAGGTTGCTATCAGCAACATGTTACTATTATTTAGTGCCTGGTTTCCATCCCCGTTTGGGTATGAAAGGAACACAGTACAAAGGTATTTTCGTGGTAAGATCTTCAGACGGTGATTCTAAATTCTGTATCAGGCCTTAGCGACTCTGAGACATGTACTTGCTTGAGGATTAGCAGAACATAACAAAATATTATTATCTCAGATCTGTTTTAATTCATCATTTTGTATGCTCTTCTTGTTACAAACAGTTATGAGCAAGGCCTGCAACAAAATGTTGCACCATCAGGCACAAGTCTTAGCAAGCTACTCATCCACCTGCTTGCCTTAGTGGGGTAGCAAAAGTAAGCTATAGTGCAACCAGACCAGAAACTTAGGAATTCAGCATGGTAGAAGAAGAAGAGTTGGGTTTTATACCCCGCTTTTTCTCTACCTTTAAGGAGTCGCAAAGCGACTTACAATCGCCTCCCCTTCCCCTCCCCGCAACAGACACCTTGTGAGGTAGGTGGGGCTGAGAGAGTTCGGAGAGAACTGTGACTAGCCCAAGGTCACCCAGCAGGCTTCATGTGGAGGAGTGGGGAAACCAACCTGGTTCACCAGATTAGAGTCTGCCGCTCATATGGAGGAATGGGGAATCAAACCCGGTTCTCTGGATCAGAACTTTTTCCATTCACGACCCCTTTTCGCCCAAGAAATTTTTAAGCGACCTCAGGTATATAGGTATATTAAATAGGTATACAAATCTTTTACCATTGCCATTTTTTTTGCTACCCCCACATTCAGTTACCCGACCCCATATGGGGTTGCGACCCACAGTTTAAGAAACTTTGCTCCAGATTAGAGTCAGCCGCTCTTAACCACTATATCACTCTAGGAGAGGGGTATGTTAGGGAGTTCCCCCAAATATGTAGAAACTTCTATTTTTTGTGTCCTTGTTTTGCAGTCTGTTTGGTTGGCGTAAGACTACCCACTTTGCTGTTAGAGTGAATGATCTAATATGGCAAGCTACTTGAAGGCAACTTTCATTGGGGAAAAAACTAATGTTGGGGGTGGGAGGAACATGGCTGCTGCTGTTGCTGCCGATGGGTTGAGGAAGCCAATTGTGGCAGGAGTAGCCTGAGTGAATGGTGAATTTGCTGTGAGTCCAATGGGGGCACATTTCAACTGTGTATCACTCCCTGCCCCGCCCTAGTTCCAACTCCAGCAAGGAAACTTAAAGGGTAGAATGGTTGGGGCACAGAAGGAGGAAGATAGAGAATTTGGGCAGATCTCCTGGAAATGTCATACAGAGGTAATCAGTTGCCGGCTGGAGTGTGACCGAGAGCTCTGTCTGAAGCTAAGATGCAGATATGCCCCAGGCAGAAGGGTGGACAGAAAAGCTGGCTGCCTGGGAGGGAAGAAGGCAGGCATGGAGATAGATAAGGCATAGGCAAGCTGACAGCTGGACATACAAGGAAGGCCAGAGTCTGCTAGTTGCCTTAGTAACAAGTCATTCCTGATCCATGAATGGTTATAGCCAGACCAATTCAAGTCAGATTATTGAGGTGACTGATGGCCTTGATAAGGAGCCTTGCTGGGCCCTGGAAATACTTTTTTTTTTCTTGCTCCAGACTCAAGTGGCTCATCCCAAGAAGTAAGTGTGTATTGGCCAGAAGGTTTCAGGTTCAAGTGCTGACCAATCCTGATAACTGCTTTTTTATCACTTGTGCCCTCCAGTCTCTGTTGGTAGGTTAGTGTGCCCGATGAAGGTGTCGTGCCACTCCTGTGTCAGCCTGCCAACTCTCTACTGGTTCACAATGAATATGTGATTCATCTATCCCAATTCTTCTTCTCTCTAGGTGTTAGATGGAAACTTTCGGAATTGTTGAGTTGTCAGGGACAGATGTCAGGATCATGACGGAGGATTTGGTTGTGAGTAGCAAGTAAAACTGACCTAGGGAAAGTTCAGGGAAGAGTTGACTAAAGAAGTGGGCCTTAAGGAACTGAAAAGAAAATATTGCAGACACAGAACCAGCATTCCATATGAAGACGAGTTTGTTTTTGTATGCCGACTTTCTCTACCTTTTAAGGAGAATCAAACCAGTTTACAATCTCCTTCCCTTCCTCTCCCCACAACAGATACCTTGTGAGGTAGGTGGGGCTGAGAGAGTTCGGAGACAGCTGTGACTAGCCCAAGGTCACCCAGCTGGCTTCATGAGTAGGAGTGGGGAAACAAATCCGGCTCTCCAGATTAGAGTCCGCCACTCATGTGGAGGAGTGGGGAATCAAACCTGGTTCTCCAGATTAGAGTCCGTTACTCTTAACCACTTCACCATGCTGAGCAGTTAATGGGAGATGGGTCTATAGTAGAAGACAAAGAACTGGAGCAAGAATACGCATAAGGGAAAAAATATAGTAGGTGCACAGAGGTAGAGAACTGTAGACTAAAACTTGCCTCAGAGCATGACAGTAAATTCAGTGTAAAACATTTAGAAGTATCTATGTGATCAGAGTGACTGCGACTGATTCCCTTGCTACAAAGTCCTCTTTCTGTGAATACATCAGAGCAATACCTCCCCCCCCCCCCCGTTTGGGCATATTTTTTCATCTTTGCAAGATATGGGTGTTGTTTTATGTTAATTCTGAGGTGTTTTAATTAGCAAGACCGGCCTCCTTACGTCAGATCAAAGATTTAATTGGAGAATGCTGAATGGGATCTGATACCCAAATGTTTCCCACGAAATGTTTATGATATGCTCACTAATATCTTATGAAATGCTGTCATAAATAAAACTGTATTTGCCACAAAAAAAAGAGGAACAGAATACATTTGGTGAGGTAGCATCATTTTGCTTGTAAAATTCAGAAATTATGAGAATAGACCAACTAGTGGGAATTGGTAAAACATGATGTTACAATATATTTCTTTTTTCTTCATAAGAGCCAAAGCTAGCAGTTTTCAAAGGGACAGCAGGAAATTATGCACTTTGTATTCTGTGCTGGTCTGCAGATATTCTGGTTTGTTTCTTTATTTGTTTTGCATACTATAGCTCTTGATTTTTTCAGATTACAATTTTCCCCCCATGTTTCCCATAATCTTTTAGTGAAAATATTAATTTATCTTCTGCAGACTGAAAACACCAAATTCACTTTATATTTTGGTTAATATATGAATAAAACCTTTAAAAAAGCATTCCTTTATTATTGATTGTTAAGCATATAGATATTATACATATCTAGTTCCCTAGATAAGACATGAACTGATTGTCATGTATCACCTTACACTTATACTATTTTCAACCACATTATTAAAGTATTTTTTTGGAGTAACAGTAATTTTGTAGTTTGCACAGGTGTGCAACTTCATAGCTGATTAAAATGGGGGCTGAACAGTTCGGTAATACAAATAAGCCATGAAATTGTTTGTTATGTTGTAGTTTTTAAGTTGGCAGGGAGGTCTGAGGCAGAAAAGCAAAGCGAGTGAATATCTGAGCTGTATGTTCTATCCCTTAAACAAATTGAATATTCTTAGTAAAGAAGTCGGTCGTGTTTCACCCTTCCGTTCAACTTAAATTATTCTTTTTTTAATCAACGTATACTCCCAGCGATTACCCAAAATACATAAATGGGGGTCAGAAAAACATTTTAAAACTCTGTTATTTTCTCCAGTCAAGGTCCAGGATAACCCTGTCTACCTGAGTGGTCAAACTTCTGCAAGCAATCAGATACTGTGGCAGAAGCCACAACCAGACCTCATTCAGTCAGTAAAGTTGCCTTGAATAAGAAGCAATAAAAGGATGCAAGTGATCCTGCAGACATTTTATTTATATTCAACATACTTGCCAATATCCTGCTAATTTATCATACGCCTAACAAGTCAGTTGTTTCTCCATCTGTCCCACCCATCAGTGCTGTCCACCCTTTCCCAGTGTCCCATCACCTCGTCTCCTAAGTCCTCCTAACAAACTTGCCTCCTTGAGAAAATGTCTGTCCTTGTCGTGCTGAGAATGCTACAGGCAGAGCATGGTCGTGAGGTCAGAATTTCAGTGTGACCAAGATATTGAAATTCTGTGCTGCCTTTAACACACATTACATTTATATATGCCTGTTCCACAGGTTCTGTGGGTGTATGTAAAATGCCTTCAAGTCGCAGCCGACTTATGGTGACCCCTTTTGGGGTTTTCATGGCAGGAGACTAACAGAGGTGGTTTGCCAGTGCCTTCCTCTGCACAGCAACCCTGGTATTCCTTGGTGGTTTCCCATCCAAATACTAACTAGGGCTGACCTTGCTTAGCTTCTGAGATCTGACGAGATCAGGCTAGCCTGGGCCATCCAGGTCAGGGCTCCACAGGTTTTAGGTAGACAAAAATTATAAAATCCGCATGGGTCACTGAACTACTTCGTATGGAGACAACAATCTCAGCCTCAGCTATGTGTATGGTTAAATGTTTGTAATTTTTTAAAAAAGTGTAATAAAATATATTTTTTAAAAACCCACACAATTTCAGCCTCAGACGACAGGTTCTGTAGTCTGGTTAGTGTACTAGATAAGGACTAGATCAGTGGCCAGTGACATGAAGTGCCTTTGTTAAACAGTCATGTCTCTTTTTTGAGAAGTACCGCTTTTCTGACTGTGATTATATTATGCTATGCGGATGGATAGGATCTATGTTCTGCAGCTGATTGGGCCTGAGGAATAGGCTATTTTGGATTTATTTGGAGCAGAATTTTTCAGAGCTTTGCTGTGAGCACTTAGTGGGTGACCTAAAAATGCTTGATTATAATATGCTCTGTAATGGATTTGCGTGTATTGATCTATAACCTGCTTTTCTCCCCCATTTGGGACTCCATGCTTATAATATCTGTACATATTTAGCAAAGTAAGCTTTCCTTGCTAGTAGAATATTTTTATTGTGCTTCAGGCTGAAAAAATTATAAGATGAAGCCATGGTAAGCATCACTTATATCTCTTGCTCACCCCCTTTGTTTAACGTCTGTGCAGCAGAAACTTGTGCTATACTCCAGTTTGAATAAGTTTAAAATTTAATACCAACACCTGTCCCTCTTGCCTTGGGTCATCTTTTTTTGGGGGGGGGGCTGAATTCTGGATGAAGGACTTTCCAAGAAAATGTATTTTGGCAAAAAACTTTTTAACTTGGAATCAGCTAATTTCTGTGGTTGGCATTTTCTGCGTCACTAAGCCCCTTAGTTATCTAGTGGCACTTGCTGACCATGGTTTTTATAAAGGACTACCTCTTGATGGGCTTTCAGTACTTGGCAGAAGACATTAAAAACCAACAAGGTTGTTGGATTACTCTGAATTTGACAGCAGTCATACACTCTTGGAGCTTGTCATATTTTTCTTTACCTCTTACTACTTTATGCAGCAGGAAGTCATTTATGCTAATTTTGCCTCATTTGCATGTAGGTTATAAGAGTGCTGGGGTAGAAAGCATGCTCAGAGCTCCTTTTAAGTGCCTGTTTAGATCAAAGGGGACCATGTGATAGCTGTTGTCTGACTCCAAGCTGTGTGGTGTTGTTTTCATTAAACATTTATCTTACTTTCAACGTGACAGCAGGCAACTCTGTGCTTGGGTAGCATGTTTCTATGCAAAATTTATTGGAAAAGACGCGATGTTGTAAAGAGATCTTGTTGTCTTTCACAAGTGGCGAAGGGTGAGGGCTTGACTGGGTGAATACTGTTCAGAGAAGCTGCACCGCAGCAGCAACAGCATTGTTTACTTAATTAGTGATGGAGTCTTGTTACTTTCTGCTTAAACTTTGACTGCTTATGTGTTTCGCATGCAGTATTTTAAGTAACTTTTTGTGGAGTCTTGCCCATTGTTGCCTGCATTGACTGTTGCATTACCCCAGTCCCAGAATTTATTAGCTCTTTTCAGAGACAACAAGCATTTACTTATTTACTTTATGTATTGTCCACCTTTCTCTCTGGAATTCAAGAGCACAAGATATCCAACAAACAATAAAATAGGACTAGGGTCGCAAAAATTAGTAACAGTACCAAAAAAGTATCAGATGCGGTATGCCATACAGTTCAAAAATTGAATTACAAAAGTAGAAAACAGTGCAGTAAGAGAATAATACAATAAACAGTACTCTATTTCCAATCATGTCCCATTTATAAAAGCACCCTTCGTTCCACTGTACTACTGCCTTATTCCCTTTATAGAAACGACAGAAGTATGGGGGCTTTCTTGACATCCCTAGGTAGGCCATTCCCAAGGTGGGAGCCACAACAGAGAAATCATGTATGTGGAGCAGTATTCATGGTAGTAGTCTCCAATCTGACCATCATACCTTCATTGGAAGATGTGCACAGCTCTCTTCTTGTGATTGAAACCCCTGTTTTTCCAGGCTTCATAATCACATAGAGAGATGTATATATTTACACATGGATATAATCTACGTATACCTTCTAAAGCAGGGTACCAACCTTTGAGAGCCTGTGGGCAACTTTGTAATTTTTGAAAGAGGGTGGTGATCATCACCCTGAAATGGCTGCCATTACTCTGCTCAAGAACAATGGATCAAGGAGCTTCTAAGGCAGTGATGGCGAACCTTTTAGAGACCGAGTGCCCAAACTGCAACCCAAAACCCACTTATTTATCGCCGAGTGCCAATGCGGCAATTTAACTGAATACTGAGGTTTTAATTTAGCAAAAACAACTCATATGTTAACATCTTTTGCCTTAAAAGAAAAACACAATAACAGAGCTTTCAATGATACAAACAACTTTTTATTGAAAGGTAAAAGTTTGCATTTGGCATGCTTTTGAACAATTAATGTGATTTTTGCTGTTGTGTGCATGCTGATAATTTGTCCACCCTTGGCTCATACTTTGTAAGTTTGAGAGCAGCACATGCAGCACTCAGGTCATCTGTTAATCTGTTTCTGGTGTCAGATTTGATATACCGTATATACCCATGTATAAGCCGACCCGCGTATAAGCCGAGGTGCCTAATTTCTCCCCCAAAATGGGGAAAAATTAGGCACCCGCGTATAAGCCGAGGGTCGGCTTATAACCCCTCCCCCCCCGCAGGCTTACCTCAATCCAGGTGCGCAGGCCGGCGCCGGCCGGCAGGGTCCTCGCTCCGCCTGGCAGGGGCGACGACGGGGCCTCCAGAGGCCTCTGGAGGCCCTTCCAGGCCGGCGCCGGCCGGCAGCAGCCTCGCTCCGCCCGGCAGGGGCGGCAACGGGGCCTCCAGAGGCCTCTGGAGGCCCTCCCAGGGCGCTCCTGGCCGGGGGAAGCCACGCGGGCACGGCAGCAATGGCGGCGGAGGCGGTGATGGCGGCGACGGTAAGTTCCCCCTCCCTCCTCTCTCCCTCCCTCCCCCCTCCCCTACCGTATTGACCCGCGTATAAGCAGAGGCCGGCTTTTTCAGCCCTTTTTTTGGACTGAAAAACTCGGCTTATACGCGAGTATATACGGTAATTCAAAGCTGAAAACAGCTGCTCACAAGCATAAGATGATCCAAACAAAGTAAGGAAAGCAATCCCAAGTGCTTTCATTGATTTAAAATTATTTGGCAGAGAATTCCACACTTGAAGGATTTCATTTTCAGAACTAACTGTGCTATCCTTTGTCATCCGTTCTATCTTCTCAAGTGTTTCACGCAGGTCATAGAATTTATTTTTCCAGATAGAGCTTTCTTGAAATTCTATTAGCTCCATTTCCAGATTTTCTAAATCTAACCAGTGTAGGCAGGAAAGATCAAGTTCTTCAAATTTGGCTTTATCTGGTGAAGTAAGAAAACACAGGGTTGTCTCCATCTTACGAAACTGTAAAAATCTGTTGCTGAAATTCACCTGTGCAGCTGCTACAATACTAGAAAATTCCTTGTAGATTTCCTGATGGCTTGTAGGATTGTCTGCAAATGTTGTAGAATTTTCTAAATGCATTTTTAGTTTTGGAAAATATTTCAGCTGCCCACTTTCAAGGTCTCTTTCAAAAACCTGCAGTTTTCTCTCAAAAGTTTTGATATCACAAAACATCCTTTCTGCTGTTTTCCCTACGCCTTGTAGTTGTTTGTTCAGTACATTGAAGTGTTGTGTAAAATCTGTAAAAAACATGAAGTTGGTAAGCCAGGCCATATCAGTGAGCTGTGGATATTCCTGCCCTTTTTCATTCATAAACAGCCGAATTTCATCCAAGCAGGCTACAAATCTCTCCAGGACTCGTCCTCTGCTCAGCCACCGGACATTATTGTACATAAGTAGACAATTGTACTGTGCCTGAACCTTCTCAAGAAGTGCTTGAAACTGTCGACAATTCAGAGCACGAGCCATGATGTAATTCACCATTTTTGTGACATCTTTGAGGACATCATCAAATTTTTTGCTGCTGTCCCTGGCACAAAGAGCTTCTTGATTTATAATGCAATGGAACTGAATGACTTGATGTTTTGTTTCTTTAACAAAGAATTGTATGAAACCAGATGTTTTTCCCACCGTAGAAGATGCCCCATCACTAGTAATTGAAACCACTTTTTCTGGTCTTATGTCTTGTGACAAAAAAGCCTCCATCACAGCATTGTAGATATCTATCCCTTGTGTTCTTTTAGGCAAAGACACCAGTTTCACCAGCTCTTCTCTCATGATGTCACCAACAGCATAACGCAAAATTACTGCTAGCCTTGCATGATTATTTATATCTGTGCTTTCATCCAAGCACATGGAGTAAGGCTGCCTTTTGTAAGTCAGTGGTGAGCTGCTGACAAACATCACTTGCCATGCGCTGGACTCGATCTTTAACAGTATTTCTGCTAAGTGGCATCTCAGAGATGCGTTGAATAATTTTATCCTTGTTTGGGAAATCATGAAAAAGGGAATTACTCCCAGACAACATGGCTGTTTTGATAATATCCCCATCAGAGAGGGGCTTACCATGTTTTGCTATGCACAGTGAAATTTGAAAACTGGCAGCTGTCAGATGATTTGTTCTAGAAAGAGTTGGAAATTTCTTCTAGAAATGAGGCTTGGGGAAAGCTAGGTAGACAGACAGAGATACATCCTGGCATGACAGGAGGGTCAAAGATATGGCCCACGTCTGAGAACAAAGCCACTGTAGTACCAGCCACATGGGACACCTGAAGCTTCATGGACCTTTGTCTGTCAAGGTCAGTACTGTCTACTCACTGCAAAGCAGGTGTTCTACCATTGAACCATGTCCCCCACCCCCAGCTCCTCAAGTACTTCTGAATTCTATAGATTTCAAGGGGAAAAAAGTATTTTCTCCTATTTAGCTCTCAGACTGAAACCAAGAGGACTAAAGGCCAAACCACGCATTAGGTTAAAGATCCATTACTAGATCTCCACATGGTTTTTTCACCCTAAAATGCAGCCATAGGGAAGACCAAACTGGGCTGGGAGGATATTAACTTTCTTCATTTTCCCAATTAAAAATGTCCTCCCCAACTGGGTGGCTATTTTTCCTGGTAGACAAATCTTTTTCTGTCTTCTTTCCTTGCTAGGAGATAATTGTACCTGGTGTGGAGGGGAGGGTTCAGCTGAGACGTTAGTACCTTGTTGTCTCTGTAAAGGGCCTTTTTAAAACAGCTGCACCCTGGGACCAAGTTCAGAGTTATATATATAGGTGAGTCAGCGCTTAACATTCTGCAAGGGGAAAAAAAACAATGTTGATGTTTGAAAAGGCAGTTGGAATGGGGTGAAGAGAGTCAGTTGGATGGTAAGGGATGATGAGAAGGTGACAGAGTAAGCAGGGATAAAAAGAAAAAAGGCAGAGCAATCAATGTGGTAATACCTACCTAGGAAAGCAGAATGGAAGAAACTGGAGACGGGTGGGGGCCCCAAACTGAAGACGGGCGGGGCCCCAACAAACAGCTGAGCTGCCCTGCAGTTCAGCTGAGAGGGGTGGTGGCAAGGTGCTCCATAGCCTCCCCGGTCCAAAGTAAAGACGGGCGGGGGCCCCAAACTGAAGACGGGCGGGCCCCCAACAAACAGCTGAGCTACAGCTCAGCTGAGAGGAGGGGGCGTGGCAAGGTGCTCGGCCACAGCCTCCCCATCCAAACTGAAGACAGGCAGGGCCCCAGCAAAACAGCTGAGCTGCGGCCGACAAACAGCTGAGCTGCGGCCCGCAGCTCAGCTGAGAGAGAGGGAGGGGTTTGCCCCAGTTCAAGGAGAGGGAGGGCGCCAGCGCAGGCTTGGGGAGCATGGGCTTGGGGAGAAGGAGCACCGCACCACGGCAACACAGCACAGCCCTAGGCAGACGTGATGGCCCCGCGCGTACCCACAGAGAGGGCTCGGCGTACCGCACGTTCGCCAACACGGTTCTAAGGGATAAAGGAAAGGAAATGGCTGCCATAGGAGATGCTTTATCACAAATGGTTACTGGGGGGGGGGCAGAGCCTAACACAGTGCCTCCCTCCTTGCTTCGCAAAAGAGTCACAGTATAATAATGTGCTCAGGAATTTTCCTCATAATTAGGTGGTCGATGAATGTTAAAAACAGAGCAAAATATGATACTCAGAGTTTTAATAACTGTTAGGTATCACTTTTATTACTCAGTATGGAGTAATACTGTATGAGATGTTGCAGGAAGAGGAAATTGACCTGGCTTGTGTTAACAGAAACATGGCTGGAAGAAAATGATATGGTGTGTCTGCCCCAACGAACGCTCCCTGGTTATGCGGTCCTCCATCAACCATGCACAAAGGGCTGGGGAGGAGGTATGGCCATTATCCTCCGTGAGTACTTCAACTTCCACAGACCTCCCAGCCATCATTGGCATTGACTGTATGCTCCTCACATAGTGGCAGGCGCAAAGAAAGCTTTCTCCCAACTCAGCCTAGCCCGTAAGATGGCCCCTTACCTTGATAGGACTGATCTGGTCACCTGGATCCATGTCACAATGACATTGAGTCTAACTACTGTAATGCTCTGTACACTGGTCTCCCCTCAAAATCAATTTGGAAACTCCAGTTTGTGCTGAATGCCGCAGCTTGGCTATTATCAGGAGCTAGATGGAACATGCATATTACTCCCATTCTACAGTCATTCCACTGATTACCCATCAGTTACTGGGCTCAATTTAAATTATTGGCTATCACATACCCTTCATGGCCTTGTACCCACATATTTGCGAGACCGTCTCTCACCCTATGCTTCACCTCAACAGCTTCGCTCATCCGAGCAAGGCCTTCTGCAAGTGCCAACTATTCAACTATTATTCTTTCGTATTTTCATCTTTCAGTTGTTACACCATGCAGGTACTTTCAGTTTTCAAGGCTGTAAGTAACTAATTTTCACTCAGAGCTATTATTGCAAACTTGAATCCAGATCAAACAGGCCTAGTTTGGTGTTTTTACCTTTTTGTCAGATGGTAATGTTAATGTTTAGTATAACCTTTTCTATTGAAAATAAAGTTTTGGTCTTTTTTTTAACTCTTTGATTATATCACCCTATTTTATTTCTTATCTAGAGCTGAATACAAGTCTAAACTATTGATGGCCAAGGAGAATGCTCCATGTGCTTTTTGTGATTTTGAACTGTATCAGTTGCTGGAAATCCTGGCAGGGTCCTTTGCTCTCTTTACAGTGAACCAACTTCAGATGAGATATTTACATGAAGATGCCCTTATCGTTGCTTTTTCCTGGTGTGAATTTGGACATGGTACACGGTCACAGTTAGAGAGGCAAAATGCCTTTTGAAATTAACTTGCTCTCCAGACGAATTGCACTCAATTGTCTTTGTCTCTGCTATGGTAAAGGCAGCAAAACTGTTTGCTGGCACCATTGAGTCCTTGACTTTGAAATGTCTTGCCAGTTTAAAAGTCTAGTGTTAAGCCACTGCTTTTTCAGCTGTTTTTACTCACATTTTAAGTTGAATAGTCACTGAAATCTGAAAAATTGTGTGATACGTTTGAGATTTTCAAATGAAGTCGTTTTGCTGCAGAATAAAGATATAGGCTAAGTTCTAGAGTCAGCCAGCACTTAGATTCTAAACATTTGTGCTACTGCATGGGTGTTTTGGGCTGGACAGTCTTATTTTATAAAACAAAACTCAGGGAACCCAAAACTATATCTGGGTTAAATAAAGAAAGTGGAACATGAGGTCCATCTTTTGTGCTTCTGCTTTTGATTTTATGGTGCTTTTATTATGCTTTTATTTATCTTACTTGACTTTGAAAGCTCCCACTAAATAGTAGAATAGAAGTTTTTGTTGAACAAATAAAGGAACTATTACAATAAAAAAATTTCTTATATCCAAATGCTTAATGTGCTCTGTTACATACAACATGTCTTTGAAACCTCCTTGACTTTTATTGAACTCTCTCTCTCTCTTTTTGCTCTCCTATATTAAAATAAGTAAGATCGAGTAATGAATTAAAAAGAGCACACTTTATGCTTTATATCAGTATATAATATTTGAATTTGCTTGTAATGCTAGTTCATGGTGATATGAAATAATATAAGAGAATTTGTACTGGTACTTTTTTGTTTCAGTCAATATTTTATGGAATTAATATGGAACTATTAAACAATTTCAAAGTGCAGTGTCGTAAATGGTAAGTAATAGCTATACACTGTTAAACCAAATATCCTAAGTGTAATTATGTCAGACACACAAAATAACTTCAACTATTCCTGTATTAAAAGAAAGATTATCTTTTAGATGAGAATCTGCTGAAACAAAAATACAATGTAATCCTTCTTGCAGTGTTGTAAAACTTGGAGGCCATGATCCAACACTTTGAAACTTCATTGATTCAGAGTATTACATATTGATTTGAATTTTGTGATGTGCTCCTTCAAATGGTCTTTGATTCATTCTTCTGTCTTGAAATAATTAAGAGCCATTGAGTTGTATATGAAAGACTGGGAACAATCAGGAGCACCATTGAAAGGGGAGGGTGGGAGAGAATTTTCCTTGTAAGAAATTTTTAGTTTGTAACAGAGCACATATCTTGAACATGCTTTTATTTGAACATGCTGTTTGTTTGAAGTTAAACTATATAGTACCTGCATGGATTGGGAAGAGAGTTGCAGCCTAGGATTGGCATAGGGGTAGTATATAAATACCTACTTCCTTTAAATGGAACAAAGTCCTCAGGGCCAGATGAATTGCATCCAAGGGTACTAAAAGAACTTGCGGATGTAATTTCTGAGCCTCTACATTATTTTTGAGAATTCTTGGAGAACAGGTGAGGTGCCAGAAGATTGGAGGCAGGCGCAAATGCTGTCCTCATCTTTAAGAAGGGGAAAAAGGAGGATCCGGGTAACTACTGACCCATCAGTTTGACGTTTATACCTGGAAAAGTCTTAGAGCAAATCATCAAACAGTCAGTCCTTGAGCATTTAGAAAGGATGGATCTGATTACTAAGAGCCAGCATTGCTTTCTCAAGAACAAGTCATGTCAGACTAATCTTATCTCTTTTTTTGAGAAAGTTATTCCCTTGCTGGATCAGGGCAATATTGTAGACATAGTTTATCTTGATTTCAGTAAGGCGTTTGATAAGGTTCCACATAATATTCTTGTTCACAAGCTGTGGTTTAGATCCTATTACTGTCGGGTGGATCTGTAATTGGTTGACAGATCACACCCAAAAAGTGCTTGTTAATGGTTCCTCATCCACTTGGAGAGGAGTGACTAGTGTAGTTCCTCAGTGATCTGTCC
Source organism: Euleptes europaea (assembly GCF_029931775.1). Taxonomy (NCBI): domain Eukaryota; kingdom Metazoa; phylum Chordata; class Lepidosauria; order Squamata; family Sphaerodactylidae; genus Euleptes; species Euleptes europaea. The sequence goes on along the minus strand of NC_079316.1, from coordinate 26,526,472 downwards.
TGGCCCCTGTGTTGTTCAATATGTTTATAAATGATTTGGATGAAGGAATAGAGGGATGCTTATTAAATTTGCAGATGATACTAAATTGGGAGGGGTATCAAATATGGTAGAAGACAGAGCCAGGATACAGGATGATCTTGACAGGCTGGAGAATTGGGCTAAAACCAATAAAATGAATTTCAATAGAGATAAATGTAAAGTTCTGCATCTAGGTAGGAAAAATCAAATGCATAATTATAGGATGGGGGAGACTTGTCTTGGCAGCAGTGTGTGCTAAAAGGATCTAGGGGTCTTAGTAGACCAAACACTGAACATGAGTCAGCAGTGTGATGCTGTAGCTAAAATGGCAAATGTGATCTTGGGCTGTATCAAAAGAAGTATAGTGTCCAGATCATGTGAAGTGATGGTATCACTTTGCTCTGGTTAGACCTCACCTAGGGTATTGTGTTCAGTTTTGGGCACCGTAATTTAAGAAAGATGTAGACAAGCTAGAACGTGTCTGAGGAGGGCAACAAAGGTGGTGAGGGTTCTGGAGACCAAGTCCTATGAGGAAAGGTTGAAGAAGCTGGGTATGTTTAGCCTGGAGAGGAGACAACTGAGATGTGATATGATAACCATCTTCAAGTATTTGAAGGGCTGTCATATAGAGGATGGTGCTGAGTTGTTTTCTGTTGCCCCAGAAGGTCAGACCAGAACCTATGGGTTGAAACTAAATCAAAAGAGTTTCTGTCTAAAGATTAGGAAGAACTTTCTAACAGAGCAGTTCCTCAGTGGAACAGGCTTCCTTGGGAGGTGGTAAGCTCTCCTTCCCTGGAGGTTTTTAAGCAGAGGCTAGATGGCCATATGCCAGCAATGCTGATTTTATGACCTTAGGCAGATCTTGAGAGGGAGAGCAGGAAAGTTTGCATCAGTGTTTGGCTCTCATGGCCCTTTCTTGCATGCCCAGGGTAGTGCCGATCGCCACTTTAGGATCAGGAAGCAATTTTCCTCCAGGCTAGATTGGCCAGAGATCCTGGAGGGTTTTTTTTCCACCTTCTGGTCATGGAGTAGGGATCACTGGAGGTGGGGGGGGGGGAGGTAGTTGTGAATTTCCAGTATTGTGCAGGGGGTTGGACTGAATGACTCTGGTGGTCCCTTCCAACTCTGTGATTCTATGATTCTATAACAGATAGAATCACTAGGTAATCTGGAATTTGCTAGAATGACTTCTAGTTTAAAACTGCCAAGATCACATGAAGACTACTTTGCAGTATCTTAGCCATCATTTTGAGTTGCCTAGCCCAATGGGTGAGGGAAGGGGTTTTCCCTTCCCTTAAAGTCTTTACTTGGCCCCTTGCTTGTATAATTCCTGAAATGCTATTGTTATGTCACAGATTATGACACCACAGTCATTAACATATCATCCTGAGCATTTATTTTCTGGCGTAGAAAAGTGGACTGTCAATCTTCTGAATGCTTGAACTTTTGCAAGGCAGTCTTGCTGGATCTCAGCACTCATAAAACTATTTTGTGTGACATATAACCCTTTCACAGATGAAGGGACTAGATGCAGAAGAAGGGAGAGTCCTTGGGTTCTGCAAGGAGGAAAGTTGGGGCGGGGAGCTGTGAGGGGGGAGGGGAGGAGGGGAAAGCAGCAGTGAAGAGCAAAGGGGAAGGTGGAAGAATGTGAGGTGGGGAGAATGGGGGAAGCAGAGTGAAGGATGGAAAAGAGGGATACAACAAAGGTGGTAAAGCAGACCCAGCTCAGGGAAGGGGGCCAGTGTGGAGGGGAAGGAAGGTCTACTCCCCTGCTGTCCTTGCGTGTGCCCTGTTCCTAATATGATATTCCGCCGATTAACATGTTCACTTTTATTTGTTGGCACAGAGAAGCGGGCTATTGGATGATAATTTAAAATCTTCTGGATACATGCGGAATGCGTTAAGTGTTTGGGCTACACGAGTTTGTTACAAGGATGCATTTTAACATTTGACGTTTGCATTCATATTGTTTGAGAATTTTAAAGCACGCTTGTAAACAATCAAATTTGTTGTTCCTTGCTTACAAAAAGATTTGTTAACTTAACTGGAAATGTATTTATTTAGGTAAAATGTTTTTTACCATGTCAAAATGTTGATCAAAGTGGCTAACAATGTAAAAAAATAAAAAATAAAATTTTAGCACTAAAACTCAACAGTTCAAATGGTTAGAAAGTGACACATTAGCCGAAGCTGTGTAAGGTTTGAGAAGTGTAGGGCTCTTGTAACTTCCAGCAGTATTGTTGTTTTTCTGTAATATCCTAATTTGAGTTAGAGTGTGGGGTTTTGTTTGAGTCATCACTTAAGCAAAATATTTTTTCCCACCTAAAAGGGGATTTTATTTTATTTTAACCGGAAGGGGTATTTTCAACCTCAAAAGTACCTTGCGCTTTAAAAGCAGCTGGCTATTGTTTGACTAGACCCTTTTAATCTGTGTATGAGGAATCCAAACTGAATGATAGGGAGCTGTGAAAATCCAGTTAGTGTGAGCTGTAATCTCTTTACTGGCTTTAAGTAGTTAGAGTCGCATTCAGAAACCCTCCAGATACTGAACTGCAGAGATACAGTAATCACCTAAACATGTGCCCAATATTTTGCTGTCAGGCAAGTAAAGCAGAAAAGTCCCAAACAATCATTCACTGGAAGCAGTGACCTTTTTGTTGTCAGATAACAATGAATTAAAACAAGGTTAGATGTGTATTTCTGAAGTCATGTGACTACCTCTCAGCACTGTAAATCATGGAGACCGTAGATGAGAGGAAGACATGCATGGCCTCTGAAAATAAAACACTGTGGTTTTTGCAGATGAATGCTTTTGTTGTTTTGGGAAGTTATATTATTTAAAGGTTAAAAATGGGCATATAACTGAATGCAAATTACAACAGTGTTTACATATTTATTTGTTGATTCTGTATAACAGGCAAATTTGGAATACTGTTAGTGATTTATTGGTTATTACACATTTCCATGAAATAGTCTTTGGATTTCTAGTAAAGTTTTTGGCAGTGTTTAACATGCATACTTTAACTGTATTTTAATTATGAAGTTGGGCATGGAAAAGAAATGAGTATTACTGCAGGCCTTTGATATTACGTGCTGCAGAGCTGTACCACTTGTGACCTGTCAGGCTGAATGGAGCTCACAAGTCATATATGGCAGCTCACTGTGAGATTGACAGATATTTTCTTGCTGCCTGCTTGCAATGAAGAAGCTGAGCTAGGAAGGGTTTGTCGATATCTCGGAGGCTTGACTTGTCTGGTGGGCTGCATTGGGATTGATGGGTCAGAATTTGTATTAGAAGTGAGCGGCTGTGAAAGAGGTACCATGGCTCAGTGGCAGAGAATCTGCTTGGTGTGCAGAAGGTCCCTGGTTCAATCGGGTAGTAAGTGATGTGAAAGTCCTTCATGTGAGACCCTGGAGAGCTGCTGGCAGTCTTAAGTGCTGATCTTGATGGACCAGTCGTCTGATTCAGTATAAGGCAGCTTCATGGACTTGCGTATGTGCTCAAGGTGTATTGAAAGATCTCTTTAATAGTATTGCATGTTATAAATTGTGGTCATATCTCACAGTTGAGCAACTGTGTCATAATCCCAATATATATGATAAGAGGGGGTCAGTTGATTAGTGAATGTCCTGTTGGCTAGTTCATGGAGTTTCTTGTTGATGCCTTAGACTCAGTAGGCCTGGCTATGCTATTCCATGCTCATGGTTCGCTTACTGGAATGTACTCTGTGTTGGGCTGTCATTGAAACTGCAGCTGTTTCAGAATGTGGTAGCTCAGTTACTGTCAGGGGACTAGCCGTGGGGAACATTTCTTGCCTGTTTTAAAACAGCTACATTGTTTGCCAGTTTTTTTCGAAGTTCAATTCAAGGTGCTCATTATGACCTTTCAAGGTCTTCATGGCCCACGTATCTAAAGGACCGTTTCTTCTCGGCTCAGAGGGACAAAGGGCATCTTCAAAATGGGTGTTTCCTTTTCCTCTTAGCTCGGGAGGCAGGATTTAATATTTAAATTTTTTCTTTGACTTCAGAGGGTAAACGCCCCCTAGAGCCAGTTCTATTTCCTGCCTTATCGGGAGAGCAGCCTTTCGCAGCTCTCAGCTTCAAGGAAAACGAATCTTTTATCCTTGCCTTTCTTAACTACTCTATCCTATTTCTACATTTCTTACCTGTATTACTATTTTTCTTCTTATATATATATTCTTCTTATCTGTCTTCCCTTATCTACCTTAGTAGACAAAGGGCAAAAAGTGTTCAGGGAGCTCCTTCCCGCCAAAACAAGATGGCGGATCGGCAAGAAGACGGCTATATAGCGTCAGCCGATTTAGATCCTAGCCTACTGAAGGCCGTGCCGGATCCTAACATACCCTCCACCAGTCAATCTATTGACTCGAGGGTTAAATCAAAAAAGAAAAACGGCACAAGCGGCGGAGGCGGCGGCAAGCGCAAGAGGGTCGTCTCGGCTGGCGGCAAGCGCGCTAAACGCCTCATAGACGCCGCCCGACTTGCAGGCGCGCCAAAAAGAAGCGGATGGGCTCCCGCTACGGTTAGCGCCGCGGGGGATACAGCGGCTCTTGCCGCTCCTCCTCAGCAAATGCAAAGTGAGATCCAGCAGGCTGGCGGCTCGCCTTTGCCTATTAACGCTCCGTCCTCTGGCGGCTCGCCTTTCTCTCAAGGACGTGAAGCGTCGACGGAGACATCAACTTCTGGTAGGATTCCCCCCCCTCTCCCAAGATGGCGGGTTAGCCTTTCTTCGAGCGGAGCTCTCGGCTCTCATTAAGGACGCCTTCACTGAAGGCTTGAGAGCAGTCCAAACCCCTCCTCCGCCAATATATCCACCCCCCTCTTCAGCCAGGCAAACCCAGGCTTTGCAGGATTATGAGTCCTTGGGAGCGCGCCCAAAGCAAGCTAATGCTGGCTATACTTACGTTGGGGACGGTAGATGGCCCACAAAGGCAGCCCTTAAAGACTCCTCAGGGCAGCAAATTATGCAAGGGGAGGAGGGAGATGAATCAATATCTTCAGCTGACGAGAAAGCTGAAAGAGAGGAGGGCGAGTTCAGTTCGGATGGGGAAGACATAATTGAACAGCCTAAACAATCTAGAGTGTTCAATGCAGAGGAATTTCCTCTACTGCTTTCTAAAACTCTAGCAGCACTTGATCTTTCGGATGACACTGACTCCTCAGTCACTCAAACAAAAAAGGGGATGAAAGAATTCTTTCATATGCATGACATTCCAGACAAAGTGATACCTGTACCAGATTATTTTATTTCTCTCATAAAGTCAGAATGGGACAAGCCAATGGCTTCCAAACAGTTCCCAATAACATCAAAGAAATTTTACAATTTAGATCAGGCCACTTCTGAGATGCTCAGGGTACCCCCGGTGGAGACACCAGTAACTACACTGCACACCTCAGACACAGTCACAGAAGAAGGCCAGGCCTTAATCAGAGATCCTGCAGATAGAAAGGCAGAGCTGGCCTGCAAAAAATCACATGAGGCTTCCGCCTTGGCTATCAAGGCCTCAATTACATCTGCTCTGGTCTCGAGAGCAGCAATTATATGGGCCAGAAAGTTAACTCAAATTATTCCACAGGAAGAAAGACAGGCCTGTGAAGGTGTCTCTAGAATCCTAAGGGCTGTGTCTTTCCTAGCCGATTCTACCCTAGACTCCATGGCTTATGCAGCTAGAGCTCTAGCTACTTCAGCAGCGGCTAGAAGGGTCTTATGGCTCCGCCCCTGGCAGGTAGAACACAGGTCAAAATCAGTTTTAATGGGCTACCCTTATCAGGGCAAACGCTTATTTGGAGAGAAATTGGATACCATCTTAGTGGAGACTAAGGACAAAAAGCAAGCACTGCCCAAGTCTCTTCACAAAGATTTTAAGACCTCCTCCAACCCCTCCTCTTTTCGTTCCTACCATACCCTACATAAATTTAGACCCGAACAGCGTAGAAACCAATGGGGTCAAAATAACCAATGGCGCCAGAACCGTCATTCCTTTCGGAGAGGAGGTAGATTTAATAGGAATTCAAAGTTCTCCTCATTCCAAGGTGATAAAGGAAACAAATCCGGCCAACAATCAAAACAGTGACGCCGATCTTCAGCCTGTAGGGGGCAGGCTCAGTCATTTTCTCCCACAATGGTCAACCCCTCATGTAGACTTGTGGGTACAAAACATAATAGCGCAGGGATATCAAATAGAGTTCTCTCACATACCTGCAAACAGACTATTGACATCCCCAACCCCCAAAAACAAGGACAAATTGCAAAGAACCTCAGAGGCAATACAACACCTAATAGATATCAAAGCGATAGAGACAGTGCCTCTATCGGAACGCTCATTGGGAATCTATTCAGTATTCTTCACCATTCCCAAAAGGGATGGCGGCTGGCGAGCCATATTAGATCTGAAGTTTCTGAACAGATTTATCCCACTGAAGCGCTTCAGAATGGAGACACTGAAGTCAGTCTCAGAGGCATTGAGACCAATGGACTTCCTAACATCCATAGACCTCACAGAAGCCTACATGCATATACTCATATACCCACAACATCGACGCTTCCTGAGGTTCCTCTATCAGGGGACACACTACCAATTCAGGGCCCTCCCCTTCGGGTTAACATCTGCCCCAAGGGTATTCACCAAAGTACTAGTTACGTTGGTGGCAGAACTGCGCAAAGAGGGCATACGCATTCATCCTTACTTAGACGACATCCTGGTATGTGCAGACTCTATACAACAAAGTCTACAACACACAAGACAAGTACTAGACAAACTGACAAAACACGGCTTCATAGTGAATTACAAAAAGAGCAAGTTAAACCCTTCACAACACCTACAACATCTAGGAGTAGTCATAGACACACAGCACAACAAACTTCCTGACGGAGGAAAAGGTCAACCTTATTTCTTCTCTGGCCAAGAAAGCATACAATTCACATCAATCCAAACTCATGTTTCTTGCCAAACTGCAGGGACACATGGTAGCTTGCATCCCCACCATACAATGGGCCCGTCTACACTCGAGACCCCTACAGTGGTTTCTCAGACCCTATCAGAGGGACATTCAAAGGAAGCGAGACCTAAACACTCTACTTCCCAAAGAAGTCAAACACAGCCTACTGTGGTGGTCACAAAGGGACAATCTCTCAAAAGGTCTCAGATTTATCCTCCCAATACCAGAACAAATTTACACAGACGCATGCACAACTGGGTGGGGAGCAACCCTTCACGAACACATAGCGCAAGGCAGTTGGACTCACCAGGAACAAAAATTACACATAAACGCACTAGAAATAAGAGCAATATTCAGAGCTCTCCAAAGTTTCACAACACTGATTCGAGGGAAAGACATTCTAATAAGAACAGACAATGTGGCCGCAAAGGCACATTTAAACAAACAGGGAGGGTCACGATCATCAACCCTACACAAGAAGGCCCTGAAAATATTAAACTGGGCAGAGTCCAACCTAACCTCTCTTCAAGCAGAACACATTCAGGGAGTCACAAATGTCCAAGCAGATTGGCTCAGCAGGGAGACCATCAGCGAAGCAGAGTGGTCCCTCCACCCAGACATATTCCAGACCATCACACAACGATTCGGAACTCCAGCAATAGACCTATTTGCCTCCAATCTGAATCACCAACTACCTCGGTTCTATTCCAGGTATGCACAACAAGGGGCGGAACAGACGGATGCCCTAACGGCTCCATGGCCCAAGGGGATGCTATATGCCTTCCCTCCTCTACCTCTCATACCAAGAGTACTGAGGAGAATACAAACATTGAAGGCACACGTGATTTTCGTAGCTCCCTATTGGCCCAGGAGACCCTGGTTCCCGACACTAGTACAAATGTCTCACAACAACTTCTGGAGGATTCCAGACAGGCAAGACCTACTGTTACAGGGTCCCGTGTGCCATCCCAATCCAGGATGGTACAAAATGACCGTATGGGCATTGAACGGAGGAGACTCTACAACTTAGGTTACAGCGAGGAAATAGTTAATACTATACAAGCTGCACGCAAACCTTCCACCCAAAGAATCTATAATTCAACTTGGAGGGCCTTTACTAGGTGGTGCAGGCGTAAAGATTTTAACCCACTCAAACCGACTACACTGGGTATATTATCCTTCTTGCAGGAGGGTCAAAGGTTGGGTTTAGCCACATCTACATTGCACAGACAACTAGCTTCTGTAGCCACCATCGTTCCAAGGGTGGCAGGTTACAAGTTATCCAATCACCCACACATCAAATTATTCTTTAGAGGGTTAAACATTATCAACCCACCGGTAAGACACAGGTTCCCTACCTGGAGCCTACACACAGTCCTAACCGCACTCACCAAACCTCCTTTTGAACCTCTCACCAAAGTAGGGTTCAAATGGCTTAGGATGAAAGTGTTATTTTTGACTGCAATAACATCAGCGCGTAGAGTATCTGAAATAGGAGCCTTATCGGTCCGCCCAGGTCTTATCACCTTTCACAAGGACAAGGTAGTCCTCAGTCATGATCACTCCTTTTTACCTAAGTGTAATACAAAATTCCACAGAGAGCAGGACATAGTCCTGCCTTCATTCTGCCCCAATCCAAAGACACCAAAGGAGAAGACTTGGCACTCACTAGACGTAAGGAGGGCCATTCACATTTACATATACAGAACAGAGAGTATCAGAACATCAGAAGCCCTGTTCATTAACATCTCACAACCTAGATTAGGAAAACCAATGTCAAGGGCATCGATCAGCCGCACAATCTCCATGTGTATTAAAACAGCTTACATGGAAAGCAAATTACCAGTACCAGGGGGCATAACTGCACACTCGGTCAGGAGTGCGGCCACTTCTATCGCCTTCGACAGACAGGCTCCCATAGATGAAATTTGTAAGGCAGCCACATGGTCGTCGGTGTCGACTTTCGTTCGACACTACAAGTTAAATCTATTTTCTTCAGCAGACGCAGCATTCGGCAGACGAGTGTTGCAAAGCATATTAAAGGACGTCTGACCCACCCTGGGCGGGGACTGCTCTTGTATGTCCCATTTTGAAGATGCCCTTTGTCCCTCTGAGCCGAGAAAGAGCCTTGGCTACTTACCGTGAAGGCTTCTTCTGCTCAGAGGGACGAAGGGCATCTTGCCCGCCCAGACGTCCGTTCTAACCTTAGTATCTATTCATTCCATAAGTTAATGTTATCAGTTATGTCTCAATATAGTAGTCTCTTTACTGATTACTCTTTTCCAAGTTTTTTCCATGTTATTACTGATACCTGTTCTCAGTTTACTGTTAACTAATTGTTGCAAGATTTTTCTCAGTCACTTCTATAAGGCTTGGAAAGTTTTTTAACTGGCTCTAGGGGGCGTTTACCCTCTGAAGTCAAAGAAAAAATTTAAATATTAAATCCTGCCTCCCGAGCTAAGAGGAAAAGGAAACACCCATTTTGAAGATGCCCTTCGTCCCTCTGAGCAGAAGAAGCCTTCACGGTAAGTAGCCAAGGCTCTTTCCGCTATGTTCCCATGTGCCGCTATGGTCTTCAAGTTGCTACCTACTGATGGCTCTCCTGTATTGTATTATTGTATTTTGTGTGTTTTAGATTTCTCAATTTAGATTTATAAGCCACCTTGAGCTACAGGAAAAGGTGCCATATACTGTATATATTTGTAAAAAAGAAAATCCTATGCAGAATTAGTTCAGGAAGATGGTGTCACTTTTGAATAAAAATCCTTCCCACAATGGAATGAGGTATGGAACCAAGGTGAGTTGCAAACCATTATCGCTAGATAATGGTTAGTCTGAATAGACTGCCTTCAAAAAAAGAAACCATTAAATTAGATCTCTTCTTTTTAGGTACCACAGTGTAATTTTACAATTAAAGGTTAGGAGCTTATCTGAGTATTAGGAATTTAACATGAAATCCTTTATTTTTTGCATGGGACCTATTCTCTCTCATCCTGACTTTTAGTTCTTGAATATTTACTAAGAGTGAGGGACAAAATCTGGCAAAGTGGGCCATGGAGTGGGCTCATGGAAATGTATGCCATAGTAAATTAATTAGTCTTCAACATGCCATGAGACAGTTGCTTTGCCTTTAGTAGACTAATGGTGCAATCCTAAACAGAATTGCACCCTTCTGGGGCCAGTTAAGTCACATGTAACCTTGTTTGGGATTGCCTTGGTTCATTGCTATCCATTAAATTTCACAAGCATGTTGCTGCTTCTCAGTCATTCCCTTTTCACCATGAATAACTAGTTTTGTAGTTCCTAAAACTAATTGTTTTATTGTGGCATAAGATTTTGTGGGCTTTTTTTCAGAATTGGAATGCAGATCAAGCGTTTCTGGTTTGTGGGCCATTGTTTTATTTTGTTTTAGTTGGCATATTCTTGTCTAGATTTTGATGGACTCTGTTTCTGTGGCTTGGAATAGTTCTATTGATATTCCATCTACTCCTCTTGATTTGTTTCTTGCAATTGCTTTGAGTGTAGCTGAAGATGAACTGTAAATAAACAAAAGCCCCTGAAACGAGTCAGTGGGTTGCATCCAACAAAGAACAGACCATGTTTGCAGAGGGGATCTTTGTCATTTTCCTGCTGCAGCTCCTTACACTAATCTCCCATATTGCTGGTGAATGTTGGGGGACCCTCAGAAATGGTGTTGTCTACAGTGCCTGGGTACCTGGTGGATAATAGTCTCTGCCCAAGGTAGAGAAACTAATGTGATTATGTCATCCAGCTTGGTTGTGGATTATGTAATATGCTTTGGACATGTTCAGTTCTGGAACAAGGTGATATGTTTAATCCTTTTATGTAACTGTACAGTAGTGGATCAGGTATGTGTAGTGGCAAAATAGTAGCCAAGAAAACATTGTTTTGGTTCAATCATGACATTACCATTGATCTGACAATATAAGCGTTCTTCATATTAATTTTTTAAAAAAGTTTTACAGATTTCCCCCCGATGACTGCGTTATCTATGAATTTCCTTTTTTTTTTAAATGACCCTATCAGCCGGATCCTCAGAAAAGCCCTCAGGTTTGCAGAAAAACCTGAAAGTTTGCAAGCAGTGGAGAGAGGAGACAGCTGAGTAGGAGACAGCTGAGCCTGGGGGCCCACCAACACAACAGCCCTGTCACCAGTGCCTCTCCTCTGCAGGCTGGCAGGCAGGGAAGAGGACCAGGAGCTGTGGAAGAGGGAGGGGCTGTGGCTCAGTGGTAGAGCATATGCTTGGCATGCAGAAGGTCCCAGGTTCTATCCCCGGCGTCTCCAGTTAAAGGGACTAGGCAAGTAGGTGATGTGCAAGACCGCTGCCTGAGACCCTGGAGAGCCGCTGCCAGTCAGAGTAGACAATACTGACTTTGATGGACCAAGGGTCTGATTCAGTATAAGGCAGCTTCACGTGTGAACTGCTGGAATTGCTGTCCCCCCTCCACTTGAGCCAGCTGGGTGGGAGAGGGGAGTCATTGCACCCCCACAAACACATAGCCAAGGCAGGTGTGTGGTGGCTGGGCAAAGAGGCTAACTAGAGCCTCCACAGCCTTCCTTGCTGCCTGTGACCAGATAACCTGCTGAGCAAGGGGAGGAGGATAGACTGCTGTGGCACTGGAAGCTGGCAGGCAGAACAGTAGCAGGGAGGGGGGTCAGCAGCTGTGCAGGGAGAGCATCGACAGCACTGAAAACCAGGGTGGTTTAGTGGTTAGGAGCTGTGGACTCTAATCTGGAGAACTGGGTTTGATTCCCCACTCCTACACATGAAACCTGCTGGGTGACCTTGAGCCAGTCTCTCAGAACTCTCTCAGCCTCACCTACCTCACAGGGTGTCTGTTGTGGGGAGGGGAAGGGAAGGTGATTGTAAGTTGGTTTGAGACTCCTTGCAGGTAGAGAAAAGCAGAGTATAAAAACCAATTCTTCCTCCTCCTCTTGAGACAGCGAGGGACTAGTGAGTGGGTGAGGAAGTCACTGCCACTGGGGCTCTTGTGAGTTTCTCATGGGTCCAGGCTTGTAGCAGAACCTTTTTTAACCAAATAGTAACCCTTCTTACACTGCACTGCCTATCATAATTTTCCCTTCTTATTTTATTCAAATGAGTTGTAAAAAATTGATTTCACTGAGCAGAAATTATATGTGTATACCACTTCTAACCTTCCTTGTTTCTGTGTATGTCAAGTGAATCTTCTATAGTATGGAAAAGATAAACCTAAAGGGCCTCAGCATACAAGGAAGCTGGCAGCAGGATGTTACGTATATCAGTCTGTCAAAGACTGAGGAAGCTGCCAGTCATTCAGGGTTGCTTCAAACCTGCCATTGTATATGTTGTATATACACCCTTTCCCCCCATCTCATGTATAAAGAATATTTATTTTGCTGCATGTGTAATTTTTTTAATTTACCGTATTTTCCGGCGTACAAGACGACTGGGCGTATAAGACGACCCCCCATTTTTACAGTTAAAATTTAGAGCAGGGGTCCTCAAACTACGGCCCGCGGGCCGGATCCGGCCCGTCAGGGTCCTGAACCCGGCCCCTTTAAAAGAGTGCAGCCGCAAGGTAATGCTGGGAGGAAGTGACCACCGGTCACTTCCTCCCTGCTCCCTACACACGGGAGGGAAGAGGGAAGAGAGACAAGCCGCGAGGATGCAGGTCCAGCCGCCCCCCTGCTCTGTGCCGCCCCGGGGCTGCTGGGCCGCCACTCCTGGTGGGCGGGATGCAGGCGGGCGCTTGCCAGGTGCTGCGGCGCCAGGTTGGGGCATCCCGGCAGCGGCGGCTGCTGCTGGGCGTGGGCGAGCACGGCGGCAGAGGGCCGGGTTGGCTAGTGTGCGCTGCACAAGAGCTTCAGCTTCCGCCTGCGGCAGGGCCAGGAACTGCCACACTTGGGCTCGGGGCTCCTGCGCATGGCCGCACCTGCAGCGAGGGAACCGCTGCTGCCGCCGCCTGCCTGCACGCCTTCCCCAGCAAGCGCGACCTGCTCTGCCCGATGGCCCGGACGCCGGGCCCCAGCGGCAGGGTGGCCTCTAGTGACTGCTGGCCGGCCGGCTCCGGCGCCAGGAGCGCATCTCGCCCAAGGCCTTCGTCCTTGCCGAGCCCCGCGAAGCCCGCCGAGCGCCCCCCCCCAGGGGGGAAAACACTTTTCAGGTCAGGAAAGGCCTCGCCCTGCGGAGCTTTCCCCCTCTCGGCCTGTTGGGGGGGGGAACACTTTTCAGACTCCCGTTTCCAGCCCTCAACGTGCCTGGGGAGCAGTTTTGCGAGGGGGTGGGGTGGGCTGGAGCATTCGGATCTTTGAGGAGAGGGAGGGAGAGTTGTGTTCGTGCGCGTGCATGCGGACTGTGTTTTGACGATGCTTCCTGGCGTGCCTTCACAACTGCCTTGCAGGGTTGGTTATATGGTTTCTGAAAAGGGAGCTGAAGTTGCAGGGGGAGACCGACTTGCCCAGAATCCTGAGGTGGAATTCATCCCCTCCCCTTGGTCTGAGTTCACACCCATCTTCAGATGCGAACCTCAGAGGGCAGCCTGTGTGCCCGCTTCCTGCTTGTCCCATGCCATGCCATGGGAGGCATCTGAAGGAACTCCTTTCTGTGCCAGTCCTGCCCCAGGCCCCTTGTGCCAGAAAGAGCGACCTCGCCCCTCCTCCTACTCCAAGATCGGTGCCAGGGCAAAGGGGCCGCCATGAGCAGCTTGTTGTTAACTGACTTCTCGCGGTCCTCAGGAACTCCCTGCCTTCTTTCTGGGAAAGCAGGATGGGGGGGCAGCTGGTGTCTTGGACTGACCCCTTGGATAACCGCTCTGACCGCCATGCTGGGCCTGGGGTTGCCCTCCTGGGGCAGGGGTAGAGCAAGCCGGAGGGTCGCGTTATGCCGCCTTCTCTGGGATGGTCCGTCAGAGTCAGCCTCGTCCACTCAGACTGGCAGCTGCTCTCAGGCCTCAGAGGTCTTTCTTGTCACCTCCTCCCTGCCCTTTTAGCCAAAGATGCTGCCAGGGGTTAGCCCTGGGACCCTCAGCATGCCCAGCCGAAACTCCTCCGCTAAGCCTCTGCGGAGATTTCAGAGATTGGTATCTGAAGAAGGGAGCTGTGACTCACGAAAGCTCATTCCCTGCCAGAAATTCTGTTGGTCTCTCAGGTACTGCTGGATTTTTTCTCTTTTATAGGGCTACAGAGATTTCAGGGTGGCGCCCCTGGTCCCCCTCAGTACTGCCTACTCAGGCTGGCGGTGGCTCTCCAGGGTCTTGGGCAGAGGTCTTCCACATCAAAGATTCAAAACACATTCAAAGATTCCACATTCAAAGATTCAAAACAGATAAAAGGAAGTATTTTTTCGCACAACGCATAGTTAAATGGTGGAACTCCCTGCCCCAGGATGTGGTGATGGCTGCCAGCTTGGAGGGCTTTAAGAGGGGAGTGGACATATTCATGGAGGAGAGGGGTATTCATGGCTATTAGTTAGAATGGACTTGTATCACTTGCTATGACTAGCAGTGACAAATATGGAACCGGATATTGACCATCTCATTATCCAAAAGCAGGCCCATACTTCCCATTGAAATATTATAAGTTTATGTTGATTAAAATGGTTCTTCATTTTAAATATTACATTGTTTCTCTTATTTTTTGTGCACTACAAATAAAATATGTGCAGTGTGAATAGGAATTTGTTCATATTTTTTTCAAACTATAGTCCGGCCCCCAACAGTGTTTGAGGGACAGTGAACTGGCCCCCTGCTTAAAAAGTTTGAGGACCCCTGATTTAGAGTTTGGGATTGTCCCGAGTCCGCGGCCTAGGGTCGGCCCTCAGGACTGCGCCCCAACCCCGCGGCCGCCCCCAGACCTCCTGGAGTGGCCCAACCTGAGTCCGCGGCCTGGGGCAGGCCCTCGGGACTGCGACCCAACCCCGCGGCCACCACCGGTCCTCCTGGGGCGGCTCAACCCCCGGGGACATGGACAGAGCGGAGGCGGCTCCCCAGGGAGATTCTCCAGTCCGGATCAGAATTCAGCATCCGGCGTATAAGACGACACCCGGCGTATAAGACGACCCCCGACTTTTGAGAAGATTTTCCTGGGTTAAAAAGTAGTCTTATACGCCAGAAAATACAGTAGTTAATTTGGGAGCCAAATTGGCTTGTGTTGGTCTCTTCTCCTTAGTTTTATCCTCAAAGCAATCCTGTGAGGTAGGTTAGGCTGAGAGTATGTAACTGGCCCAAGTTCATCTGGCAAGCTTCCATGGCAGAGTGGGGATTCAAACCTGTGTCACCCAGGTTCTGGGCCAGCGCTCTAACCGCTACACCATGCTGCAGTATGCCTCCAACTAAAAGCAAAATGGGCCCATTTACTCAGAATACAATTTATTTTATTTTAAAAATATATTCTCTTCCTTTTCATTATAAAATCAAGGTGGTTTCCAAGTCTCAGAAACTTAAATAAAAATAAGAATACAACATTTCAAAAGCCAGAAAAGTTGGTTAGTATGAGACGCTCACATGAACAAGAAGGACTTGGTCTGTCATCAGCAGCTGCATTTTGCACAACATGCAGCTTCTAAGTTACCTTCAAGGGAATCCCATGGAGTATGTTACAGAAGACCAATCTAGTACAGAAGCATGAATATCAGCATTGTTATGTCAGTAGAGGCCAAGAGGGAAGAAATTTTCTGAATTAGATGAAGATGTTAAAAACCATTCCTGCAGCGCAGTCCTCAACTGAGGATTCCCATGGATTCAGAAGAGTGTAACTCTGTTTAGGATTGCACTGCTAGCAACCACGATAACCCGCTTTATAAAAAGCAGTGATGATTCCAAGAGCTTCCCTAATTTTTTTTACTGTGTTGACTAGAAAGGAAGATGACCCTGAATTTAAGATAACCCCATAAAATGTTAGAAACACACACACGTAATTATTGGATATAACTGTACTGTAACTTCTTCGTGAATGTAAAATGACCCCCTCTTTTTTTTTTAATGGCATACCTATGAAAGAACCTAGTCCTGCATTTAAGTAAATACCATACTTGTTCCGACAAGGTCAGATTGACCCCATCTAGACTAAATATGTTAATAATTCAAAGGTCTCTGCTTTTCCACCTAGCATCACCTAGTGGAAAATGAGGTACAAACTTTTATATATAATTTCCTAATTATCTAACTTTTTTTGAATGCCAAATTTTATATACTTTATTTTGATTTTATACTCTGCACAATGTATTCCGTGGCACAGGTTATAAATACCTATACTTTTTAAAGTCTATATTTGTATTTGTGTGCATATTGATTTTTAACTCTGCAGATTAGAATTAATGTGAATATCTTATTTAAATTTGTGTTTGTACATATCTTTGCAAAGCATCTGTCAAAATATGGTCCTTTTTCTTGTAAAAACATTTACAAAGGAAAAACGATTGATTTGTTTGCAACTACATTTTTAATTAGTTGAAATCAATGATTCTGCCACATATCTTAGTTTAAGTAAAGTGTTTTCTGCAAATAATAATACTTATCCTGTCAGAGGAAATATATGCAACTTCCTGATATTTTCTATTGGCTTCCTTTTAAACTGATGTTTGTGTTTATGAAATGCAGTACAAATATTGCTAACATGATTACACTCTTGATACCTTATTAGGTTTAATATTAGGCATAACAAAATGAAGAATGGGCATAATTTTGTTAAAATTAAAAGGTTACCAAAAGAAGCATTGCAGCTTAAATGCTTGAGATGAAAGGAGCTGTAAATTAAATGTGATTACATTTCCATCCCGGACCTTTTCAATCCATGCTCATATGTGCGATTATATTTTAACAAATATATCTGTGACACCAATATCAGTGGAGTAAAATCAGTTCAAACTTGATGTTACTGGTCTCAGAAAGAAAAACGTTGTCTGATAGATCTTTGTGATAACCAGTTTAAATTAGGCATAATTTGCCTCACATCACCTTGAATTTCCATCTGTGTTACTCTGATGCTCTTAAGTATCCTTCATGTACATAATGCTCTGGGCTATTTTCACTTAGCACGTATGTAGGCTGTGACAATCTTAAACTGTAGATGACATGAATAACAATTGTTTGAAGATCTTACCCTCTATCTCCCTGGATAACCTACCGTCTGCAAAGGATAAATAAGTGGCAGATAGCTTTTGTCATCCCTTATCCGAGCTGTACACTTGTAAGGAAGAGCAGGGATAATCACCTAAATCTAATTATGGGTTAAAAGAGGCCATGACTGTGATGTGGCAGTGAGACACCTTACTGTATCAATCCTGTTTGCATTAGAAAAATAAGGTTGTCATATTGATTATTCAAATTAGCTTGTATTGGCCATGGCTCAGTGGCTTATATCGCAGCTGAAGCACTTGAAGAGCCCAGCTTTTGAGAGAAAACCTATGCCTGTAGCATATATTATTTGGTATCTTGTTTGTTAATTTAGGGTTTTAGAGTGGGAGAGTTTATTTCAAGCATTAAGGTTCTGTGGACCCTCAGAAATTGCTTGTGTAGTTCTTAAAACTGAAAAGCGGTTCCCAAAAGAAGGCCAAGGAAATTTTTTTACCACTGAAGTCAATAGCTTTTAAATAATTCTGCACTATCTATACAGTTCTAAGTTAATTCTTTATGAAAAGGAAATAACAACAATATTTTTTTTATTTTGTAAGCCATATTGGATGGGGTCCTGGCATAAAACTTTCTAAGTAAATAATATATAATTATGTGTTTATATAGCTTTGGGGAAGAAAGGATCTCAATAGCATTATGAGAGCTTGGGGTAACATAGTAGTTATGAGATTGAATTGAAGTCTCTGATTTGAATCTTGCCTTTGCTATGAGCTAACTAGGTAGCTTTAGGCAAGCCACTGTCCCTCTGCTGCAGCTCTCATCTGCAATATGTTGATAAGAATATTGGCATCCCATACAGGGTTGTTATATAACAAGGTACTATTTATTTAGAAAACTTGTATACTGCTTTTCCAGAACTGATCGAGGTGGCTCACCCCAGTATAATAAAACCAAGTATACAATAAAGACAATCATATTAAGCAAAACATATCAGAAACACACCAATGAATTAAATGGATTAAAATATGTTAAAAACAGCCAATAATAGCAAGCTAGGGAATAAAAGCACATAAAATAGAGCTGTCTGAAATAATATTGATAAAATAGCCCTTGGGCTTGGAGCAGCCTATAAAACAGGTAAAAAATATGGAACCCCTTAGTTTAAAAGCCTGGGTACAGATGAATAGTTTGGCCTGGCACCTAAAAGAAAGTGAAAAAACCCCTGTCTCTGATCACCCCCCTCCTCACCTGTACCAGCTAGGGGGCACAGAAAGCAGTATATGAAATGCTTTGAACATGCTAAAGCAATTTATAAATGCTAAATACTTCTGTAAAACTGTAAGATAAGCAAAACCATTGCTACAGTTCATCCTAGAAATAGACACCTGTATTGTGGTGCTTCTGCATTGTGTTTTCCTATCCCCCTGTACTTGATATCTGTCTCTTGCACCATGGTGGGAGATCCACTGAGCCCCAGGTGCCTACTTACAGCAGATTAAGGGCTCTTGACTACTCAAAGATGGTTTTCTGACCCTTGCTTTTTAACTGACTACAATCCAGCACAGTGTCAAACACACTGAAATGAGCAGGCTTATATGTTCCTAACTTGGTCCTGGTTTGTGACTTCTACATGTTGATGGTGTTCATAAAGCTATTTCCTTGTAGAAACTGCACTAAAAAACATCTGAAGTGCTGGCTAATATTTTGAAAAGAGACCAAGCTATTTATTTCAGAGAGCTTCTGTGATCTGCCTTCAGTAAGAATATTCAAAGTGGGTCCATATAATGCCCCCATATAGAGTGAGCATGAGATTTTTGTGTTAGGTCTCTTTCACAAGAGGCACTTCAAGTTTTTTTTAATGCATTGTGCTTACATTATTACTTCACAGCGACTCTTTTTCAATAGTTAATTGCTTCCTACTGTCCCCACCATTTTCTTAAGCAGAAGGGGACATGGAGCATGAATGTGTCAAATTCCTGTTTTTAACTTGAGTGGTATTCATAGAGAGATGGCAGCTTCTCCTGGGCATCTTGTGTCTCATGTTATTAAGGGCTTTTCTAGACCACTTGTTACCAAATTTTCCAAGCTGTGCTAGACTGAGCTCTCCCATAAGAAACAGCAGTGGTTGTAGTATTAGAAAGTGTACGTAAGAGCTAGTGTCTGAACAAGCACTGAATGGATCAGTTTGATGTCATTAAGCAGGTTAAAAAAAAATCCCTCTAAGCCTTCTTAAAGGTAAAGTTAGTCCCCTGCTCAAGCACCAGATCATTACTGACCCATGGGGTGACGTCACATCACAACTTTAACTAGTTAGACTATTTTTTACGGGGTGGCTTGCCATTGCCTTCCCCAGTCATCTACACATTACTCTCTGCAAACTGGGTACTCATTTTACTGACCTCGGAAGGATGGAAGGCTGAGTCAACCTTGAGCTGGCTACCTAAAGCCGACTTCCATCGGGATCGAACTCAGGTTGTGAGCAGCGCTTCAACTGCAGTCCTGCAGCTTTCCGCTCTGTGCCACGGGGCTCCTCTAAGCCTTCTTAGGGGAGAAAAACTGAGTTGGTGCAGTGTTTCAGATCACCTAAAGTTGGCTACAAAGCTTTCCCCTACATGTACTATGATTTCTCAGGATTTATCTGCTGGCTAAGATTCTCTGGTGCAGTGGCCAGTGTTGCACCAGACCAGTCAGAGAGAAATGTGTACTGTGCTAAGAGAAAAAAAGATGAGGGTGTACTTGACCAAACTCTATGGCATCTTCACAAGGCTGATATATCTTCTAGGGCTGTGCATTTGGACATTTGTGGTCCGAATACATATCTGAAAAATACCTTATTGATATATTTTGGGTATGCAGGTGATATATGAGATTCTTGGGAATACTGGATATTGATTCCCAATAAATTCTGGAAATACTTGGGGATATCAAAAAATATTTGGAGCTAGCATTTTAAGGCTCTCATGCCTGTTCATCAGTTCTACACATTTTCTGGGCAGTGGGAAGGAGAGGGGAGGGAGGTCTCCCAGTCCATGGGATCAGATGTTGGTGCAGTTTCGTGCAGAACATAAATATGAAAACATCCCCAAAATGTTGTTTTTGCCACTGTCATAAAGACACCCCCCCGGCACATATAAACATCACGGGAACGAGAAAAGTTAGGAAAGTGGATGAGTATCTCAATTTAAAATGACCACAAGCAGATGCCTCAAAAGGACATAAAATAAAGCTCATGTATGCTGTATGATGCTGTTGGTTCCATTGGGCTTGCCACATTGGCCCTGGTTTCTGCTTGGATTCTCTAGTATAACCTTAGTAGTGTGCTTGCCACGTTTGCCTGTGGCTCTGCTCGGATTCTCTGGTTTGATGTTGGTTCTGTTTGCTTTTGGAAGCTTTTGGCCAGGGGTTGCTTGTGTGCTTGGTCATTGGCTTCCTTTAATTTTTTCTGCATAAGAAGCAATTGCTCATAGAATTGGACCCCGAGTCCAATTTGGTTGAAACTTTTTTTGGTGGAGGGGGTTGTTAGCTCAGGTAGCACTAAGTCTCCTGCAATTTTGGTGTCATTTGGTTGAACCCCTCCCCAAAGTCCCCCATAGGGGAATAATGGAACACTGTTTGTTTGTTTGTATATTGGATTTATATCCTACTCTACCCCTGCTGAAGCAGGGCTCAGAATAGGTTACATCATTATAAAACAACAACTCATTAAAATACATATTAATAACTTAAACTTAAAAGCTTCTAATTCTAATACATACTAAAAACAGATGGCACCATTCCAGATACACACTGGTAGCAGCTAGCCTAAAGCAACACAGTCAGGGATCCCTTACCAATACAGAGGATTGAAATAAGATAGGTAAGGGGAAAGGGAGGCCAGCCATAATGGAAACCATTGCAGCCCTCAACCATAGGCCTGGCAGAACATCTCAGTCTTACAGGCCCTGCAGAATTGTGTCAGATCCTGCAGGGCCTGGATCTTACTGGACAGAGTTCCACCAGGCCAGGGCAAGGGCCGAAAAAGTCTTGGCCCTGGTTGAGGACAGCCGAACAATATTTGGGCCGGGGACTACAAGCAAGTTGTTATATGCTGAGTGTAATGCTCTCTGGGGGGCGTAACAGGAGAGGCGGTCCTGCAGATACGATGGTCTCATTTAGGGATTTAAAGGTTAATGCCAGCACCTTGAACCTGTTCCAGTGCTCCACCTGTGGCCAGTGTAGTTGGCAAAGCACTGGTTGAATATGTGCTCGAAAAGGGGTCCCTGTAAGGACCTTCACCGCCGCATTTTTGACCAGCTGGAGCTTCCGGAGCAGTCTCAAGGGAAGCTTTGCATAGAGCAAGTAACAGTAGTCTAGCCTGGAGGTGACTGTTGCATGGATCATGGTGGCCAGGTCGGTATGGGACAGATACAGCGCCAGCTGCCTAGCCTGGCGGAGGTGGAAAAATGCACCTCGGCTACAGTTGCGACATGAGCCTCTATTGACAAGGAGGCATCAAGGATCACACCCAGGCTCTTGATGGAAGGTACAGGTAATAATTGCACCCCACCAAGAGCCAGGAGTTAGTACACCACCTCTGCCCCTCCCTGGCCCAGACACAAGACCTGGGGGGGGGCACAACCCAAACCTGAATCCCAAAATGGTATGGGGGGACCAGAATACCAGTGTTTAGGCCCCCTTCCTAAAATCCAAATGTAAAGAATACAATTTTTAAAAGGTGCACATCCTTTATAGCTTCTCTAATTCTGTGACTGCAGAATTTGGCAAATGCAGAGCAAACTTGAAAATTTTCTTATTTTATTAGTCCACAAATAATAAATATATAGCTTTTGTATTTGCAGGTAAACAGAGATATTAGATATGCCATTGTTTCATGGTAACCAATTATGTTCTGTTTACCGTAACTCCTATTGTGTATTGGTGGTGGGAGAGAGGGAAGAAAGATCTCAAACCCTGTTACATTCTGGTACAGTGTTTGAGCACTACTGGTTGTTGAATAGGTGGTGTTCTGAAGGCTGCTGCTATTATATACGTCTATATCTTAACCCCCTTATGTGGGCAAATTGCAACTTCCATACCCCTTAACACCTGTTCTGCTAGTGTAAAAGGAGTGGGAAAGACGCTAATGCCGAGGTGTGAAGTAGCAGTCATTCTAGGCCAGCCTCTTTGTCCTACTAAAGGCATTTATTTTTAGCACTGAAGATTGCCCAATAATTTGTGTGGAGTGGAGTGTGGTAGGTGGGGGGCTGCATTGGGAAGTCCAGAGTGTCTGATAAAGCCCACGGGCCTTATGTTTGACAGTCCTGATAAGCCTGGATGAAAGGAAACTTTACACCATAAAAAGAATTGAAAGTGTTTGTTTCATCAGATGCTTTAAATACATTTGAAGACACACTGAACGAGATTTGAATTTGTTGGCTTGTCTAGCCATGCTGAGGGGGATGTTTCTAGGTCAGCTCCAAAGAGCTTAAAGGAGGAAACAGATTGTAAGACCTTAACAAAACATACCAGAATTGATACACAGAATTAGACTTGAACCTCTTAATCAACAACTGCAGCAGCATTTACAATGAACAAACTTGAGGCATGTACTGAGGGCTTACCCTTATTTGTGCAAAAGGCTGACCTGCAAACTTAACTGCCACATTTCTAGGAAAGGACTCTTGAACTTTTATAACAGACAACTATGTTCAGACAACTAACTCACGTACATAGGTACTGCTATTGCTACATGTTATATATTGTTAAGGAACTGTTTGTTTGCAAGTTCAGTAAAAGCGTAGAAGGGAATTTTCTCTCTCTCACATTCTGTAGAAGAGACTGGACACAAGGAGGTAAGAAAACTACAGTCCCCATAGTTCTTTATATTTCATATAGCACAGAGATGAGTGTTTATGGTTCTTCTAAATATTAGATTCAGTTATTTGTAGAGTGAGGCTCATCAGCATTGAGATGAGAAGTGCTTGCGTATGTACCATGAATCCTTGACAGAGTAAAAACTTCTAAGAAACAAAATTGGAGCAGTCTGAGTTCCAGACTCAATGTTGTTTAAAAAATATAATTGGCACCTGCTTTGTCTTAACCGCAGTATAAAATACAAATTAACATTCCTGTATTCATTTTGTATTTTGCTTCTGTTTTTGGCACAACTTTACTGAAGCAGGGATTCTTGGCTTTTGCAAGTAACGCAGTCCTTGAGAAATTTTGTTTAACTGTAGGAGTTGGCCAAAAATTTAGGTGCCAGACTCATGATTCATCCTTCAGGGTTTCATATAAATGGCCATATTTCCTAATGATTGCTACCCCAAAACTTAACTCTAAGCTCTTCAGTTTCTCATAACTTTATTAAAGCTCTGACAGATGTATCGTAGTATATAAATAAATATAGTGGTAACCCTGGTTGTCATCACCAGAACAAAAAAGCTAACTTCTAACCCTAGCCTAACCTCTCTCCAATTTTTCATAATTCCTCTATTGCTTTCAAATCTCCATTTAATTGAATATTGGAACCAGTATAGAAGGCAAGTGGTTAAGAAATGAATTCATTCACCACCACTGAATGGTGTAAAGTAACGAAAAGAACTTCGACATTTATTTTTATATCATACAACAAAACATTCTGATGTAGAATTGTAAATAAACTTTGGCTAGATCCAGCCAGCTTTTTTGCTCAATCTTGGCCAATTCCTCCCTTTATTACCGTCCCCATTCCACATTGCTTTTGTCTGTGCAGGTACTATGAGCCCAAACATAGCCCTTTGGGTGGATGGGAGCACTTTCTTCCCTATTTCATCAGTGGGCATACTGGTTGGATCCAGCCCTTCATACTTCTACTGAGAATTGCTAAGAGACACTGTAATAAAATCATTGCTGAAAATACTAGATACATAATGAAATTTGTAGGTGCC
Organism: Euleptes europaea; assembly: GCF_029931775.1. Taxonomy (NCBI): domain Eukaryota; kingdom Metazoa; phylum Chordata; class Lepidosauria; order Squamata; family Sphaerodactylidae; genus Euleptes; species Euleptes europaea. The sequence goes on along the minus strand of NC_079316.1, from coordinate 26,502,516 downwards.
ATGGTAACCTGGCTGCTGGAATTTGTTGAGTCATGAAGTAAGGTGTTTCTCAATCACCCTTATGTTCATAGTGTCTGTTTTCTCAGGTTGAGCCCCTCATATGATCACATTGACAATTTGTTCACAATTTAAAATGAGCAGTATTTTGAGTAGTTTTGCGTCTGTTCTTGTAGGTTATCCGGGCTGTGTGACCATGGTCTTATTTTCTTTCCTGAAAGAAAAATACCAAGACCACGATCACACAGCCTGGATAACCTACAAGAACTGATGAACTCTGACCGTGAAAGCCTTCGACAATAAGTTTTGCATCTGCTCAGTGGCAACAATCAAGCATGGTGGCTGTGGCTGTTGGTGCATGTTCACAATTTATTGACTTTCTGAGCTCGTGCCCAGGGTCATTATAGGCAGATTATGCATCTAGAGGTAGAGCCTTAAAGGTTCTCCCCAGTAGATCTGAGACAAACAAGGAAAGGCCCTCTTTTGTAAACTGACTTTTTTGGTCAGTGAGTTAAATGAGTGGGAGATGCTGTAGAGTGGATAGGGACTGCCATATGGGAAAGCAGTGTGAACTTGTACATGCTCAAACAGTTGCAATGCAATTTAAAACTGTTTTGAGCATTGAAAAACAGTGAACGACTTTTCAAGTGTTCAAGAAGGCAGATCTTGGGGAAATTATGTTGCCTTGTGCTAAGGTGCTGGATTAGATGGGTTTTGTCTCCCTGTGATTTTATAGTAGTCAAAAAGGGCAAGAGTCCAGTAGCACCTTAAAGACTAACAAAAATATTTTCTGGTAGGGTATGAGCTTTCGTGAGCCACAGCTCACTTCTTCAGATACAGCTAGAATGTGAATCCATCGGTCTTTAAGTAGAGGAACAGTATGTAAATGTGAATAGCAGGCTTGATGGGATTCATATTTACATACTGTTCCTCTGCTTAAAGACCGATGGATTCACATTCTAGCTGTATCTGAAGAAGTGAGCTGTGGCTCACAAAAGCTCATACCCTACCAGAAAATATTTTTGTTAGTCTTTAAGGTGCTACTGGACTCTTGCCCTTTTTGACTACTGCAAACAGACTAACACGGCTACCCACTGTGATTTTATAGTAATGTGAATGCCTAGCTCAGTAGTAGGAGACAAATAAGACTTATGTAAATCCACCTGGTGATCGGTTCTTGTAGGTTAGCCTTCGACAATATTTCCACCTGGTTATGTGTCCCCTTTAAAAATGTATGCCTTTTATTATGCTTTTTTCAATTGTTCCTGGATTAATGGAAATTGATTTAGTTTGCAATGTTAATAAAATTTAATTTTTTTGAAAAAGAAGGCAGATCTTAATTTCTGATTAAATTGTGATTTGAACATAGGGGTGTTCACTCCATTATTGTTGTTGTTGTTATTAATATTATTATTATTTAGAAGAAGAGTTGATTTTAATATTTCCTTTCCTAATAACCCCCCAAAGGGACTTTTCATTTGTTGCTTCTGCGCACTGGGTCAACATTTTCATTGAGCTAACCACTATGACCCCAAGATCTCTTTCCCTATGATTATACATCTCTTATCCTTATCTCTCTCTGTTGGCTCCCTGTTGTTTCTTGTATTAGATTCAAGCAGTACATCTTTAAAATCTAGGCTTTCCGTTCTTGTCTGATGTCGTTCTTTTCCTTCATTTATCTATCAGCTATTTTCTCTCCTGTCTTTATGCCATGGCAAACCACTTCTAAATGTCTCTTGCCTTGAAAACCCTTATGGGGTTGCCATAAGTCAGCTATGACTACGTCAATAAAAAAAAAATCTGCTATCATGTTTGTTCACATTCACCTGGTTTTTGGATGTCTTTGTTGCTTTTCCCACTTCTGTCTTCATCCCACAACAGATTTACTTTCTGTATCCATCATACCAACTCTGTCCAAATTTCTTCTCAAAACATGCATTTCAGTATCATAGTCACTGTTTAATTTTGATCACTTTATCCTTGTAAGAATATATGTTTTGTATGAGGAACTGCACACACAAACATATTATTTATATGAAATATATGTATTTTGAATTCCTGATCTTTTGCGTGGTGGGGGAGGAAACCACACATGGGGAAACAAAATAAAAGTTAAGAATATGTGTAAGAGGTAGTAACTAAAACCTGATTTTTTTGCATGGTGCATAGATGACCAGCCTGAGGCCGACAAAGGTAAATTCAGCTGAGACTGCATGCTTTTTTCTATCTGGAAAGGTATGGGAAGGTACTGAAATCTTCATAAGTATTACATTGCTGTATAAGCTGCTGCTGATCGCTTTCTAGTTGGTAGTCATGATATATTGATTGAATTTTCATTTTTAATCTGTACTATTATCATATTGCTATATCCAATGAAACTTCATAGTCATCATAAATGTTGGTGTTTGTTAAAAGGAAATGTGTTTTCAAATATTTTATGAATTACATATTTCTTACCTCTTGGCTTGTTAGCAGAATTTTTCCAATGTAAGTAACTTTTAAATAGAATTAACATTACACATTCTTCATTTTTAAAACATTATATAAATTTTGCTTAACAGTTCAAAAATGTACATGAGAGTTACACTTATGGGGTTTTCCTTTATTTGAAAGTAAAACTTAGTAAAGACTTGTTCCTTCAAATATTCTGTAGCCTTATGAAGCAGCTTAATAAAGAAAAATAGGTTTTCTAGGAGTATTTGCTTAATATGATTGATTTTTTGAAAGAAAATTATGTCTAATTCTTTTTTGTGTGCCAGATGCTTTTAAAACAGACTGAGGACCTGAAGGAATAGAGGAAATGAATGGACACCAATGTGTCCAAATATCTCATTTTTCCTAAAAGCAAGTGCCGGCAGATAAATGCCCATAAAGGGATTTTTTTTCTTAAGCCCCGTGGATTTTTTTTTTTTGCAACTTTTTGTGTGAGTTAGAAATGAAAACCATTCATCTAGTGCCCCAAAGAACGGCCTTATTGAATGGAATAACAGTGTAATGTACCATTGAAGGCAGGATTGAAAGTGATTATCTTGTTAACTCTTGACAGTTACCGCCAGCTTGAAATAGAACTGGCAGGCTTGATTTGCAAATGAATTACAGCTTTTTCATTTTGTGCCAGGATCATCTTTTTATATTCTGATATGACAGATGCTATGCTCCCTGCTTTTGTTTCTCTTCAGTTTTATACTTGCAAATAAAAAACAAAAGATTATGATAGTAATTTTATTTGCATCTTTTCTCTAGGAGTTTAGTCTTTGTGGAGAAGTTTTTAATCTTATATTTTTCAAGCATTTGTTTAAGAATATTATTGTTACTAGAGAATGCAATTCCATTAACTTTAAGTACAGTAGTAATTAAGTAAGTATAATATATTTTATAAGCTTTCTGAAAATGGAAAATCAATTAGCCTTAAAAATGTCAGATGTAAATGTAATCCAGTGATAGTAGCATTTACTACTTGTATCTGTTAGTAACTGAACAAATACTATGTGTTTTTTCAGTTTTCTTCAATAATTATGACAATACCAAATCCATATTTTTACTTTCATCTCCCAACTCCTTATATTCTTTTGCCTGCACACGCTGATAGTAAGGTATCTAACAAAATAAATTGCCAGACATTTTATATGTATCGCATTAACCTTTAACACACTGTACTAATCCAGTGAGTTTTGTTAATAATATATAGTGAAACTTTAAACCAGTATTTTAAGGATTAAAATTGTCTCTATATCCAGTTTTTTGGCATGTTTGCTTAATGACTCTGAAACAGATTTTGTAAACTTTTGCGCTGACTACATTACTTCCTGTGTGAATTTTTATTCACCCGCTGTCAATGTTATGGCTTCTGTCTCTGAGCAGGGAATAAACTAATGAGCTTTTATTTTCCTTCAACATTTATCCCTGCAAAATTAGTGGATAAAATTGTTGCGTACAGGCAGGGACCAGGCTGAGGTGCTTGGCCTCTGACTCCACTCCCAGCAATGGAGAGTACTGGGGGGAGCAGAGCCTGTCACGGTTTACTCTTCCCGATAGTGTGGGTGGACTGAGTGCGTAACCAAGGCAGCACTCTAAACAAGGAACAGGTTCACTCACCAGTATGAGTTCCTTTGCGTCAAGGTCTAGGCTCGGTCCTCCCAGGTTCTGCAGGGACACCAGAAGGGCAAGAGCTGGTAGCTGGCACCTAAGCAAGATAATACTGTGCGCAGAGATCTCAGCACGAGCAGCAGCGCTTGTAGTAATTAGCAAAGTTGTTCCCACACTGACTGATTGGCCAGCCTAAGATTTATGGCTGTTCCTCCTCACTCCCTTCCCAGGTCAGCTGTTCTGCATCACTCGCTGGTGTCGGCTCCTGCAAACACCTACAACCAATTGCCTGCAGTCTCGCGCTGTGATGCCTCTCCTGCAAACTGAGCCGAATCTTTGATCTTTGACGGCTAACTGGGCTGGGTGGGTCCGGAGGTGATAACCTTCTCTGCTCCTTCCCAATATGTACTACCTTCTTCTGCATCTGTCGTCTTTGCTGGTTCAGACCTATGGTCCAGTCGCCCTGGTAAGACTTCCATCGGTGCATCACCCTGCTCTGCCACTCCTTCCTCCTCTTCGTCCGAGGAGAGTTCAGGCTGACTCATGACAAAAATAATAAAATCTTCAACTTGCTTTATTTTCATGGCATCTGGTTTGGTGAATAAGAGGAGCATGATGAATATTATCTGCCTGAGAGAGAGGAAGTCCTGATACTTTTAATGATGTTCTTTAAAAAGAGGTTGGAAAATGTAAATTGGAAAGTGGTACCATACAGCCTGGTGGAAATCAGTAGAACAGCATGCTTACACCCCTTTCTCAGTTAAATCCAGTGTCGTACTCAGGCAGGAGTGTAGCGTGCAGGCAGTAACCAGGCCTGAGGCTTGGCCTCTGGTTTCAACAACAGCAATGGGAGTACTGCTTTGACCAGAGCCTGACGCAGGCTTTTCTCTTCCCGTGGACTGGGCTAGACCAAGGTAATTAGCAGGTAAAGGAGTAGAGGCACTTAACAGTCCAATCTCCTTGTTTCTCAGATCAGGCGTCAGCTTGCATTCCTGGGTTGACTGGGATAGCTTCAGTTGCTGGAGCGTCTGTTTGCTTCTCTCAGTCAGTGGCCTTCAACATGTGTTGAACCCACAAGAACTCTGGCAATCTGCCTGGCCTTTTATCAGCCTTGCGGTTCCAGCGTTTTCCACTCCTCCCTGATTAGGCTTGATTGTCTTTGCTCTCTCTCTCAAGGCCCACCTGGCCTTTTGCCTTCGTTCCCTTAATTGAAGCCGGGCCCTGATTCTCTGCTTCTCAGCCCGCTTGGGAGAACTTGCAGGCGAGGAGTCCTGCTCTTCTTGCTGTTCTGTTTGCTGCCAGAATGAGCAGCCCTCATCCCCTGCCATGGGTCTTGGTGGCTCTGATGCCTGTTCCTGCTGTTCCAGTGCAGTTCTTGGAGGAACGGACCCAGGTTCCCACTCCTCCTCTTCCTCAGAGGAGGAGGGCAGCTCAGGTTGGCCTACGACATCCAGTATCAATTGGGCAATGGTTGGCAAGAATTCCAGTATCAAGTTTTCATATTTAGAGGTAGAGCTTTGAAAAACTAACCAATGCTACTGGAGAAGCCACTTGGACTCCGGCAATATCTTTTGTCAGTTGCGATCTGGATTCCAACTCTTGCGTCGGGTGGAAACTTGGGTGTGATGTGTGCTCCGCTGTTCATCTTAGATTATGGACAGTTTGACTGTCCAGGCCATGCTGGACCTTGCATTCAATACCGTCGTCGGTTGATTGCTTTGGTGTTGATAGGTATTGGTGCTGGTCAGTCAGAATTTAATTTTTTAAATGAAATATAATTGGTATCAGGACCAAAATACTTTCAGTGTAATTTCTGCTCACAGCTTAGTTCTTAAATGTGCAGTCCATCAGATGGCAAGGACTAACATGCTGACACAATTGCACATCCCTCGCCCTATCACGCCTATGATTTCTGCTTCACCCTGAAGAAATACCCGAACTATCTGTATTAGAACATTTTGGATTCTCTTGGTGAGTTCTTCTGCTCCTTTAGGGCCCTGCAGATGGATGAGATAAAGATGGAAGTGAGTCAGGCAAGGAATTCGGGTCATGTATTGTCCAGGAAGAGCATAGTGTCAGGCGTGGTCACAAATTAATTGTCCCAGTCTGCCCTTGCTTTGGTGAACTATTCCCCTAGTGACTGAAATGTAGTATTTAAAAAGCCTCACAACCTCCAATATGGCCTTCTAACATTGCTTCTCTATTGCTTGCAAGTTATTTGGAATGCAGAAGTAAAGTTGCTTGTAGGAACTCTAATGTAGAAACAGATGATCGTGTTACGATTGCCCCCACATTCTTTACCTGAAGAATTGTAAAGTGATTTAAGATTGCATTGCTGATTTTACGTATATGTCTGCAAAAGCTAATTTGCCCCATGGTTATTAGTAGTTGGAAGATCCCTATCCTGTATCTTGTCATAGATTGTCCTGTATTAGTGCGCTATTTTCCAGTTTCTTCTTGTTAAAGTAGACTCTTGTTAAAGTGATACCTCTGACTTCCTGTTCTTAGATGGGACTACTAGTTGAAATGGCTAGGAATTGTTCCATCCTTCTCCTACTTTACCAACACCTTTTAAATTCTTAAAGCATTGTAATAGCTGATATGCACATCCATTCATTGTTCATAAATACCTTCCTAATTTTAAGGTAATTTCTCTGGGAAATGTAAGAGAGGGTTCTAGTTCACAATCCTCTGTAAACACCCTAGCCTATGCATACTACCCCACTAGCATGAATTCAGCAACATATAGCTGTATGTGAATACATTACTTTTTACAAAAGCAACCTGGACACAGTATCACAAGAGGGAGAACATGTATACATGGGAAATGTGTAAAAATATTACTGTACAGTCCGGGATAATTGCCTGAAATGCTGTGTTAATTCAGAAACATCACAAGGCTGTCAATGATGGATGTTCACTTCATAGTTAATGGGGCTTATGCACCAAATGCTTGTTTCTTATTCATGGTTGCTCTACATCACACTGATGGGAATTTGAGCATGTTCAGAACTGGCTTAGATAAATGTCTAGAGTTAAGCATAAAAGTATTTGTTGATACTTGCTCCACCGTCTAGGACGGGGTCCCCAACATTTTTGAGTCTGCAATCATCTTTAGAATTCTGACATAGGGTGGTGGGCACATTCACAAAATGGCTACCAAAGGAGGTGGAGCTAATCACAAAACGGCTGCCACAGGAGGTGGAGCCAAACACAAAATGTCAGCGAGAGAGATTATATATAACTCTAATAGCACCTCTTCAACATTTCAGGCAGAAGCTCTGTTTAACAGGATTCCTGATAATCTGTACAGCCGATGATAAGTCGTTTTGTGCAAAAGCCCCACCTAGCCCCTCTCACTTTCTAAAAGCACTTGGTGGGTGCCAGGAAAGATCTTGGTGGGCGTCATGGTGCCCATGGGCACCAGGTTGGGGACTGCTGCTATAGAAACACTTGGTAACCACATGAAGAAAAAGAGTTGATTTTTATACCATGCTTTTCTCTACTGCAAGGAGCTTACAACCCCTTACCCTCCCCACAACAGGCACCTTGTGTCGTGGTGCAGGCAAGGAGCGAGGTCTGGAAGCTGGAAGCGTAGTCTGGGGAACAGTCCAAGGTCATTCACAGTTCAGGCAAGATCTCAATACCAGCAAGGGAAGTCCAAGGCGTTAGTCAAAGCCAGTCCAAGAAGTCAGGATAGCAGGGAAACAAGGCCGGTACACAAGGAGGTTGGTGACAAGTTGCTTGCACAACAGCCAAGCCTAACTGATGGCTTAAATCCCTTCCCTTGCTGCTGTAGCAGAGCCAGCTGATGCTGATTAGGCTGAGTTCACAGGTGGTGCTTCAGCCCTGCTCTTCCTCATCACTGCTACTGAGTAGGTTCCTCTGTAAAGCCTTCAGTCTAGCACTTTGCCGTCTCTGCTGCATTGCCAGATGGACCTGTTTTCTTCTCTGCTCCAGTGGCCTTGGCGAGGCCTCTGGAGACACTGCATGTTGCAAGGTGTCAGGTCCAACTGGAGTCCTTGAGCTGGCAGGCTGCAGGCATGGTGAGTCATCTCCTGACTTTGGCTGATCCTCTATTCTGGCAGGCTGTAGTCCCTGTGGTTGTTCCTGTGGGGCTTCTGCCTGAGGATGTCCCTCTGTTCTGGCTTCTAATTCCCCTTCGTCAGAGGAGGTCTCTGCAGGCTGACTCATGACACCTTGTGAGGTAGGTAGGGATGAGACAGTTCTCAGTGAAGTGTAACTATCCCAAGGTCACCCAGCAGGCTTCGAGTGGAGGAGTGGAATCAAACCTGGTTCTTCAGATTAGAGTCTCTGCTCTTAACTACTACTACACTATGCTGGCCCTGTGGACATATGCTTCCAGCTCAGTTCTTTGACTGTGCAGCGGAGACATTGCAGAAAACTTCCCTTGGGATCTAGGCCACTTCTTCCAAAAAAAGTTACCCTTTTTCACCAAATATTTTTTTTGCTGCCAACGTATTGTCTTCTCTCCTCACTTTTAATTTTGCCTTTCTCTTTGGGCACATTTATTCCCCTTTTTTCTGTCAGTAAACAGCAAGGCCGAGGTTCCTTAGATTCCTACACTCCCCCCCTTTTTGGCATAGAAGAATACTTTTAAGCTTTGTGTCTCCTGTAGGGGACATTGCTCACTACAGTCACTCAGCATTAGGTCAGTTCCTATCTTAAGTTTACTAAGCAAGACTGTTGGAATCGCCTCTCCAGTCTCCACCTTTTTCTTGTTGAATGTTCTCTCTTGGCTCCTATGGAGACTCCATTCTTGATCCTTGCCTCCATCCTGGAGTTGACTCAGCAGACAATCTCAATCCTGACCTTAGACATAGCACTGGCAACAACTACCATTAAGGACCAAGTCCTGAAGTCAAACCTATTTATTGAGCTCAGGAAGAAAAAGGATGAGGACCATATGAATACAGCCTCTACAGCTGCTCTAAAACTACTCCCTTTGACAGATCCTTTGGTGTCTGTGGGCCTGAGCAGTTGTCTCTCCTGTGCCCATTTTGGGGAGGTTCCAAAGCATTTTCCAGTGGCTGCTGCACCACCATCTCCTGTTTGGGAATCCATGAGGTGCTGTATGTGGACTTGGTTTTGAGGGCCAAGTAGAGAACATTTCTGTGGACATTGTCTATTCCTCTCCATGTTGATGGCTTCAAGAGAGGTCTCTAGAGGTCATTCTTTTTTTGACTCTCTTCTTTGATCCCGAGACCATTTCTACTATGGTCAAATTTGATCTAGGTAGTTTTCATTGAGACTGACATTTGGCCTTCTATAAATACCCCCTCCCCCAAGAGCACTGAGAGTCATTTCATGGAGCCGTCACTAACTCCTCAATCCGATACATCTTGGGACCAGCACTACAGGTTGTTGCAGGAGTAAGACACCCATTGGGATCATCTGTTGGCCTACTCCTAATACCATTCTTTACTCTCACCACTGTATTTCAGAGAGGGACATGCACGTTTTCAAGAATCTACCATAAGGTTCCTTGGTAGTTATGTCATACCTACCAAATACCACTCAGTCCACTGATCTGTCTTGAGATCAAGTCTCACTTCATGGCACAAATTCTCTTCACCACTTTGGGACTGAGAAGCCCCTTCTGCTCAGCACTTTCTTCAGTCGCAGTCTCAAAACTGAACACCTTCCTGGATGCCACAGCCTCAGCCTCTGCTCACTGCATCATCTCAAGTCCAAGATGGCTTGACTAGCACTTCATTTCCAATGGAATATCATCAGCTGGCAGAACACCTGTACCTAAGCAGTCCCTGCCCATTTATGATCTTGAAACTGAACACTGTGACGATCCCCCCCTCCCCCGATTGAATAAAATATCTGACTCCTCTCCAATCCCCTTGGTGTTAGATCTGAAACTGGCTTCAGGCTCTAAGGATCTGAGTCACTATTCAGAGCAGTTTTTGCATAATGGCCATCACAGTGGGTAAACACAATCCAGAAATCATTCTCCACTGAGGCAAGGGCATCCTGAGCTGTGGGTTGTTTTCCTCTCCATCCGGGTAGGCAGGACCAAACTTTGACTTCCTGTGTCCCTTGGCGGGAAAACAGCCTACAGGAAGCCAGTTTCCGTCCTTCCTATTCAGGTAGAGCAGGCATCTTCGCACAGCTCTGTGCCACAAATTAGAAGTAGAGATAGAGTAGCTTTTCTTTTCTCGTACCCTGTCAGCTTTTTGTCAGTGTCTCATTCCCCTTACCTCCTTATTACCCTTACTCTTCCCGTCCTTCCCTAACGTTCTGTTCCTTCATTCCCTCTGTAGCCCAAGGCTATTAGTTTGGCAGGATCTAAAATGGCCGATGCCATTAGCGTTAGAGAGGACGACCTTCTCTCTGAGAAGGACCATCACAGAGGGCTGGTCAAAACCGCCCGAGAGGATCCCGGCTCTCCCAACAGCCGCTTAGGCAGACCATTAGGGAGCAGAACCCAGCCGGACGTAGCCGTGCCTGAGGAGCCGGCTCCGGTGCGGCACAAGACGAAAAAGCCGCAAAAAGCCGCGCCGCAGCACCAGGGTGGTCGGAAGAAAAGGCGCGGTGCTAAAGTCGGTTCTGGCCAGAAAGCCGGGCGCGGCACGCCCTACTCTTCTCCTACCGCCACCAACTACGTCCCCAGCACTAAGGCGTTCTCGGCGATGGCGATGGCGGCGTCTCCTCAGACCGGAGTGGGTAACATGGCGGCAGCGGGACCCTTCCAGGCGGGAGTTGGTAACCCCCCCTATTCACTCATCCATGGGTGACCATTTTCTCTCCTGGGAAAATGCCGATGATTTAATTAATTGTGCCCTGCAGCGCCAATGGATGGCTTTTCAAGCCTTTTAATCCAGACTGCCCCCCCCGCCCCCCTCTTTAGACGGGATCAATGGGAGCAACCTCCACCTCTTCACATGCAGCTGTTGCAAAGGCAGCAGCGGTTTTATTCGGTCCCAGCACCTCTAGTAACCCTTGGACCAATACTTGGCCCACAAAGGAGGCTATGAAAGCCAAATTTGGGGAATCCCATGAATCACAAACAGACATTTCTAAGTCCCCTAATTCTTCTGTTGAATACAAAGAGGAAGATAAGGAAGAAGGTGAATTTGATTCAGATGAAGAGGTTGTACAACCCACAGAACAGCATAATAGGCTGTACTCTGGTTCCTGCCTTAATGTAAGCACTTGTTTGTACCAAAATCCAATAACCACAACCAGAGACAAAAGTCCAAAAGAGTTGGTTTATTGAGACAGGTATGCAGAGCTTAGAGATCAAAAGGCAGGAACGGAGGGGAATGGGGATACACTTGGTTATATGGAGTATTACTGACTCAAAACTACAGTCACGTCATGATTACAGAAGCAGTCTGGAAATGCCAAGCTCCCACGGAGTTCAGACCCTGGGAAGCTCAGCAAAGCAAAGCAATTTGGCAGCTGAGCCAGCAAACAGCCTTGAAGTCAAGGTGAAGCAAGGTGTTTACAGACAACCTGACATTGAGGACTACCAGGCTCTACTGGCCAAAGCTATACTAGCCCTCGAATGAGGATACCAACTCAAATGAGGAGCCTAAGTCAAACTTAAAACAGGGTGTCAAGGAATGTTTTCCTAGACATCAACCACAATCCAATCTGGTGCCCTTTCCAGATTTTTTTATAAGGGCAGTCAGAGAGGAATGGGATAAACCCGCACCAAATAAACCAGTCCCTCAAACCATCAAAAAATTATACAACCTCGCACCGCATGCCATGAACATGCTCAAAGTGCCGCTAGTTGACGCAACAGTACTAGACCTACAATCCCCAGGCCTTTTCCCAGAGGATGGTGTGGGGTCCCTAAGGAATCAGCTTGATAGGAAATCGGATTTCCTGGCAAGGAAGGCACGTGAGGCCTTGGCCCTGGCTATCCAATCTACCACAACCACTTCTATATTTGCCAGAGCTTCTTACCTCTGGGTAAAGAAGATTATACAAGTAAAGAAGATTATTATGGTTATCTGGGTAAAGAAGATTATTATGGTTCCTGAGGACAACCTCAGGACCATAGGAGGTCTTGAAAGGGTTCTTAGTGCCATTACCTTAATGGCAGATGCTTCGCTTGACACCATGTCTTTTGTGGCTAGATCCATGGCTTCGGTTACTTCCCTTAGGAGAGGTCTTTGGCTAAGGGCTTGGCCGGCCGACTTTAAAGCCAAGACCACCCTCATGGCTTACCCAGTGAAGGAAGGTCGTCTATTTGTAGAAAAACTAGACAGCATCTTGGTTGAGACCAAGGCTAAAAAGCAGGTTCTCCCAACTCAACTTAAAAAGGAAAACAGATCCACCTTATATCCTTCCTTTCGTGCCTCAAAGGTGCAGCCTAGATTTAGGACAGACTACAGGAGAGGATCCTGGGGTCCCCCTAGGGGGACATGAGGCAATAGCCGTTCCTTTCGCAGAGGGGGAAGGTTCCAAAGATCCCAAGGGTTCCAGCCCAGATCCGATAAAGCAGATCGGGTCCCAAAGAGTAACCCACAGTGATGCCATTCACCCCCAGATAGGAGGGAGACTCCAACAGTTCACCACAAGGTGGGCTCTGTCCAATCCGGACAAATGGGTCTCCAAAATCCTGTCACAGGGCTACCTCCTGGAATTTATTCGGCACCCCACAGATCGATTCCTTCGTTCCCCGATCTCTTACAGGAAGGGGAAACACAACAGAACACTAGCAGTCATACAGCACCTACTCAAGATCAGTACTATCGAACCGGTCCCCACTCATCAAAGATGCCAGGGAGTTTACTCCACTTCTTCACCGTCCCAAAGAAGAACGGGGACTGGAGGGCCATATTGGACCTAAAGTATATCAACAAGAAAATGGCCCACAGGCATTTCCGAATGGAAACGGTCAAATATATAGTGGAGTCTCTTCTCCCTGGCACCATTATGACTGCTTTGGACCTCACCAAGGCTTATCTCCATATCCCTATCCACCCCTCCCACAGACATTTCCTACGCTTTGCCTACGGCAAAAACCATTACCAATACTAGGCCCTTCCATTCGGGTTGACATCAGCTCCGAGAGTCTTCACCCTCGTCACTGTCATATCGGCCCTCAGGCAGGAGGGAGTCCAGGTACATCCTTACCTGGACAACATCCTGATCTGCGCTCCAAACCCAAGCACATCACGATCACACACTGCCAGAGTCATTCAGGTCCTTCAGAAACATGGGTACCTGATCAATTTTGCCAAAAGCTCACTGCAGCCGTCTCAGGTCATGACACATCTAGGGGCCAGAATCAACTCCAGAACAAACTGACTATCCCTTCCAAGAGAACGGATGGACAGGTTGATGTCCCTAGCAAACACCACAGCCAAATTTAAGTCCACCAGACTCATGTCCTTGGCAAGGCTCTTGGGACTAATGGTAGCATGCATCTCGATCGTGCCATGGGCCCATTTCCATTCATGCCCACTGCAGTGGATGCTCCGCCCTCACCAAGCAGACATAACAAAGAAAAAAGTAAAAATGGTATCCATTACTCCCAATGTCAGAAAGAGTCTCCTTTGGTGGTCTACCCATTCCAGTCTCCGCAAGGCGACACAGTACATCCAGGAAGAGCCCCTACAAGTTTTCACAGATGCCAGCTTAACTGGTTGGGGGGCAACCCTAGGCGACCAAATAGCCCAGGGGAGATGGTCACAACAGGAGGCTCGGCTCCACATCAACCTTCTGGAGCTCAGAGCAGTGGGACTAGCCCTCAAGATTTTTGCAACCCAGCTAAGGAATCACCATGTCCTAATAAGGACCGACAATGTCTCCACAAAAGCCTATATCAACAAACAGGGAGGCTCCCGGTCGTCTTCACTACACCGGGAAGCGTCAACAATCTTCACTTGGGCTCAGAAAAACATACCTTTGATTCGGGCAGCACACATAAAGGGCACACTCAACACACAAGCGGACTGGCTAAGCCGCCAGTATATAGACGAAAGAGAATGTGCCTTAGACTGCGCAGCCTTTCATCAAATCACACAAAAATTTGGCATGCCTTCAGTAGATCTATTTGCCTCGGAGTCAAACCACCAGGTACCAAGATTCTACTCAAGGTACTTTCACCCAAGAGCAGAAGGCACAGACGCTCTCCTGAGCGAATGGCCTGAAGGATTGCTTCACGCCTTCCCCCAATACCCATCCTGCCCAAGGTGCTGCGCAAAATCCATCAGCAGAGAGCCAATGTCATCGTAATAGCCCCATTTTGGCCATGCAGACCATGGTTCGTCACCTTAAAAAGAGTGTCATACCAGGAACCATGGCAGACTCCAAAGGTGTTGGCAACGCTGCGCCAGGGGCCGATAATTCATCCAGACCCTCAGTGGTTCTGTTTGACCACCTGGCACTTGAGAGGAGGACTCTATTAAACCAAGGTTATTCTAAAGACGTGGTTAACACCATCATAGAGGCCAGGAGACCTTCCACCAGTTGAATTTATAATGCGTCATGGAAGGCCTTTGTCAGATGGGCGCGGAGAAAACACCTCAACCCACTGCAGCCAGGCATTCCAGCAATCCTAGAATTTTTGCAGGAAGGAGTCAGACAAAAACTTTCCTCCTCCACACTGAGATGTCAGGTAGTGGCCCTAACAACTGTAATACCCTTTTCAGAAGGAGTTGTCACTTCTCAACATAGGCATATTTCAGCATTCTTAAAGGGAGTTTTACAAACTCAACCACCTGTGGTTCATAGATTCCCTTCCTGGAATCTTAACCTGGTTCTAAATGCTCTTACTGCTCCACCTTTCGAGCCCCTTAGAACAGTATCCCTGAAGTACCTTCGTATGAAGGTACTGTTCCTTACAGCCATAACATCGGCTAGGAGGGTTTCAGAATTTAGAGCGCTGTCCATTCGAAAAGGGCTTTGCACCTTTCATAGAGAAAAAGTTGTGCTCATACCAGACCCCACCTTCCAGCCGAAGGTGAACTCACGCTTTCATAGAAGTCAGGAAATCAGCTTACCATCCTTTTGTCCCAAACCCTGCGGTCCAAAAGAAACCACATGGCACTCCCTAGGCCTACGGAGAGCTCTTCGCATCTACATTAACAGAATGGCCGAATTCAGAAAATCTGACTTTATGTTCATTGGTATTTCCAATCCCAAAAAAGGTCAAAGAATGTCAGCAGCCGCGATTAGTTACACCATTAAATTGTGTATCTCTGAGGCGTATAAAGCCAGTGGGGCTCCCGTACCAGGGGGCATCACGGCACACTCCCTTCGCAGCGCAGCCACCACGGCTGCATTCGACAAACAGGCTTCAGTCGATGAGATCTGTCGCGCTGCAACCTGGTCCTCCGTATCAACCTTCATTAAACACTATAGGATTAATACCTGGTCATCCGCACAGGCAGCGTTTGGCCGTAGAGTATTGCAGAGTGTAGTAGAGTAGCTGAGTACCCACCCTTTTGGGAGCTCTATAAAGTCCCACAGCTTAGGATGCCCTTGCCTCAGTGGAGAATAAAGCCTTGGATACTCACCGTGAGGGCTTATTCTCTCCTGAGGCGAAGGGCATCCTGCCCCACCCGGGGATGTTGACAAGGTACACCTTACATGACTCACTTATCTAAGACTAAGGCTTCATGCGTGACAGAACCTGAGTGCCGAGTCAGAGAAATCCGCAAGATTCTCAAGGCAAATTAATTGGTATAACTTTATAGCAAATAGGTTATGTTAAATCTGTTATCATAGTTCATGTTGTTCCCATGTTCATTGAAGTTAACACCTTTGCGAGTTCTTTTTGTTACTGCGGGCTTAGCTAGTCTAGACGGTAACTGGCTTCCTGTAGGCTGTTTTCCCGCCAAGGGAGACAGGAAGTCAAAGTTTGGTCCTGCCTACCCGGATGGAGAGGAAAACAACCCACAGCTCAGGATGCCCTTCACCTCAGGAGAGAATAAGCCCTCACGGTGAGTATCCAAGGCTTTATTCCCACCAGTAGATGACTGTGTCTTCCACCTTTCGGATAATGAACCACAAGCCTCGGTAGCTCTGCCCATATGCTGCCTGCTCTTTTGCAAGTCATCAGAGATGATGGGATGAAAGCCTCTTCTGCTCCACCCACTGCTAGCTCTCTTGCGGGAGTGTACAAACTACAACAGAAATCTTCCCCCTACTTGTTCACTCATCCTACCTCCAATCCCATTGTGGTGGAGGTGGCCCAGCCTAAGAATAAGCAGAAGGTCCATTTCTCACCACCAGATATGGAAGGGTGCACATTGGACAAAATGGAATACAAGTTCTACTTCTCTGCCCCCTCTGTCTTAACATAGCCAGCATTGCAGCATGTATGTCACTTGATCAGCACCGTGAGAAGATGATATGTCTGCTAAACTAGCTTAATGCAGCCCATTACTCAGCAGGCTGAGGAGCAAAATCACTGGCAAGTACTATCACTCTACATTATCACATTTGGGCTGTATTCTTCACCTCAACTCTTGAGGCCTGGGCATGCATCCAAGATCTTCAGTTTAAAGGGAAGGCCTGTTCAGCGCCAACGTTGACTATACCCTGAAAAGAGTGCGAGATCTGCAGCTCAATTATTCCTTACTCATACAAACAAACAAAAATCTAGTTGCATCATTATATTTAGCTAATATGTTTTTTTCCTCATGAATCAAGGCTGAACAGTTGAAAACATCTTCAGGAGCTGCACATTTTAATGAGGTCTCTAAGACTTATTCTAAAACACCTCCCACCTTCACTAGACCCTTTTCATTTTGTTATTTGGAGAAGGTCCCAGGGTCAAAGAACACACTGCAACACACCTCTCATCAATCAGGAATCTCCCCTCTGAGCTCAGCTAGAGTCTTGTCTGATTCCCAAGCCTAAGAAAAACTAACCTTTTCTATAAAATTCTTAGTCCTAATTAAAATAAGAATCTGCCAAGTTTTGGACAGATCGGGCTGTATTCTGCCCTACCACATGCCCTGAATCATGACTTCCGTGTTGTACTCAGTCCTACTTTGCATAACAGATTCCACATGCATTTTCCTCTTTGTTCCTCTTAGATCTATATGTGGACTCATTTGCTTGAGTCTCTGCCTGTGAACATGGTAAGCACCCTTCTGGTTAAGTTCTAAACCCTTCTGCTTTGGGCAATTCTAAGATTTTGTATTATTGGCTGTCTAGAGACTTGGGAATCTCTCTTCAAGAATATTTGTTCAGGACTGGCGCCCTTCCAGCTCCACCTCTGTAGTCCTCCTCTTTTTTTTCTATATTGCTCAAGTATATGTAAGCATTTAGAATAGTTGCAGTTCTCTGTGGGTATTCTAGTATTGGTGCTATTTTGTGTGCTTGATGCTATTGTGACCACTTGAGTGTATTAATATTCTTCTCAATAAAGCTATTTTTGTTTTCACTATATCCATATTTCAGTGCCGTCTTTAGGATTACCTAGAACCTTGTTGTTTTGTCAAAATGATCCCTTAGTTATTTGTGTGAGTGTTATCTCCTCAACCCATGCGTAAAACTTAAGGCAGTAGGTTCTTAAACCATAGGAGAGAGGCAGTGGGAAGGTTTCTTCTTCAACTGTGGCTTCTCTACAATGAATTCAGACCAGATTTGAAAGTAGGTCATATTCATGCAGATACGCTAGTATTCACGTGTCTACATGTCCGAAACCACAAGCATTAGGTACTACAGTTGACTCAAGAACGCACTGGGAAATATAGCTCCAGAATGATACAAAATGTTTGCTTCCATGAGGGCATCTTGATGGGTTGCATAAATGGGCAGACTCTGAATTAGAACTCTTGCTGTAAACGGCCCTTAGCAAACACCAATGTTCCAGTGAATGATATGTAAAAGTAGCTAATAAATATATTTTAAATGGTATTAGGAAAGTTGCTAGATCTGGTATAAAAGCAGAGAACTGCCTGCCAAATGAAAATTTAGTGGCAGTAGGTATTTGTAGAGAAAACTGATATCCTGTCCATGAAACAGATGAACCTGAAGGATGAGCTTCTGTGAAATAATGTCTGTCCTACCATTAATCTAACATTTTGCTTCATGTAAATTGAAGGCATAAGATGTAAAAATTAGATTGGCAGAGTGTGAAGCTTCTAATAGGCAATCAGAGTTCATCAACAGTGAATGTGCTTTCTCTGTACTAAAATTATCCAAACACAAAGCATTGTTCATGACACAGAAGAGAGCATTAAGTAATATGTATGCACAATATTTTATTTTTGTAGTCTCTGCCATTTGTTAAATGTAGTGTATGATTTATTATGTTATTTATGAATATTTATGTGTATGAGCCAGGATATAGTTTCCATAAGCAAGTTTGATGTTGTCTAAGAGTTCTGTATGTTGCATGCATTCACACAGATTATATGTGACATATGCAGGCTTATAGTGTGCAAATAGATGTTTCTGTGTACTTTAAGGAAGTCCAGGGTTGCTATACAGAGGAAGCCACTGGCAAACCACCTCTGTTAGTCTCTTGCCTTGAAAACCCCACAAGGGGTCGCCATAAGTCGGCTGCGACTTGACGGCACTTTACACACACACACACAAATAAAGTTACATCAGTGTTGCTTTCTCACACAAGGTAAACTATCTGTGGAGTTACGGTTTTGTTAGATTCAGCAGTTAACTAGATAGTGATTCTGAACAAGGTAATTATGAGCCAGTAAAATTATTAAGTGTCTGTTAATAGACCTTCATAGACTTCATCCAACACTGAATGAGTATAATGCTTGTTTGTTTGTTTACCCTGGCTATGGATTTGTGTGAGATAGCATTTTCTATTGGAAAACGATGAAGACGTAAGGAAAACATAAGTCTAGGATAGGCATGCAAGAAAACGAGAAGTAAATTATACCTCTTTTAAGTATCAGAATACATTAAGGGTGCAATCTACCTCCCAGCACACAATCAATGGAATGCTTCCATGCATTTTAATAATTCTGAATCGCACCCATTGTACTTTGGTTGCTAATTGTTTGAGAGAGTAGTCTAGTTATTGTTGTGGGGGATAGTATTATATAAAAACAGAGTTTAAAAATCTGCAAGATACATGATGATTATATAAATTAATGATGGCAATTTTTTTCTTCTGCTGTCATGTTTTAAAGCAATTATCTGTGGACGTTTATAAATCTATTGTTCTTGTTGAGACTGAATTTTAATCAGTTTTAGCACTTTCTGGCTAAGGAAGATAATATATTAAATAGGGGGTTTATTATAGATTGTGTCTTCAAAAGCTCTTTAAACTGTTGTGACAATAGGGACTGATATTTTCATAATATACTAGTGTAAGACTACCACACAGATTGTGTTATTATCTGAAGCATTAACATAGGGATCCAAATGCTGTTTAGGCCATGGCTTGGCAAATCCCAAGTGCCAGCTTGCGATGGTGTCTACAAATTTCATGATGGCATCCAGTATTAGAAAATTAAAATATGAAACCCTGAAGACTGAAATGAGATTGGCTTCTAAAAATTCAGGGCAAGGTCCTAGAGCCAACGAAAATTTGTCAAAGCCTGGTTTAGGCAAATACAGTACCTTATTCTAGCCCAGTGAGATTTTTTGACTTTGAACAACATAGCTCAGTTCCTTGTCACCAACCATGTTTGAAACTGTTTTCAGTTTTGAAAGCAGTTTGCCACATGGCATGGGAGGTTGCCGTTTTAAAAAACAACAACAACCTTGCAGTGAGTTCCCTGAGTTAGTTCTATAGTCGTTGTGATTCTGGCCATTCTGAGCAAGTGTGAACTAGGTTGTTTTGCATAATGCTTACATTATATCTATTCATTGGAAGGATAGATGCTTTGATAGTGACAGGTGTCGCAAAGTTTATTTAGGACAACCTCAGCATGTCTCAGTTTGCCTTATGGATGTTCGACTACAGCATTTCTTCCTTTAGAACCTTGTGTTACACCAATATTACTCTCTGTGCTCCTTCAACTACAAATTGGATGAACAGACAGTGACACTTTTTCAATATTATTACATTAAACCAAGTGGATTTTGATTGATAACCTAATATTCAACTAATGCAAAACATCAATCATGGCAAGTATATTAATTATTTAATATTGCAGTCTAATTCAGAAATCGATGTGCTGCATGAGGGGAAGGGAAACTCACTGTTCCCAGAAGACTTAAGACAGGGAATGATTAAAAAAAAAGACCTGCTATACTCTTGTGTGTTAGCTCGATACTAATCTTTATTCATTTGCCAATAATCTCTTCCCATTTTCCACTTCAGGACCATTTTATCAGTTTTGAGATCTATAATTGAATTAAGTCTGCTTTCAGCACAGAGCAAAAGGAGTTGCACAAATATTGATGAAGTCATGACAGGGACAGCACAGGAGACAGACCACTAAAGAGGACAGATTTGATACCATTAGCTGGAAGCTCCTGTATCAATGACCTGGGTCTTGCTTCCCAGCAATTAAGTTCATTAGGACCTTTGGCACCACACAGCATAAATACAGGACTTGCATTCTCTCAATAATGCATGATGCGGTGCAGTAACTTTTGATTATTATTTTAAGTGTTTGATGAATCCAACTTTTTCCAAGTGGCTGCTTTTTTTAAAAAACATTAATTGTATAAGAACAGTTATGTACTTAGATTTTATATTTTAAAACATGGATACATCTTTATAACAAGTATTGCTATAGAGTATTTTATGGACCATTGGAAGATATATATATATATTTATTTATTAGATTTTTATGCCACCCTTTCCCGACCAGGTTGGGCTTAGAGTGGCTTACAAGGGTTGTACAATTAAAACCAATACAATATACAATCTAAAACTACAACATCATTTAGAAATCCAAGACACCCTTAGTTGAGCCCACTCTGAGCCCACTCTGAGCCCAACCCTTAATTCTTAAACGGCAACACTAAGCCGTAGCAGGAACCCAACATAGAAAAAAAGGAATAAAAATATTCCAATAAAATAATATTAAATAAATCCAACAATAGGGAGGAAAGGGAGGCCAGTAGGATGGAAACCGTTGCTGCCCTCAACCATATGCCTGGTGGAACATCTCAGTCTTCCAGGCCCTGCAGAATTGCTTCAGGTCCTGCAGGGCCTGGATCTAACTAGTATTAAAAGACTATATTAGAATGTGCATACATACATGTATTGCCTTTATAAATTGTCCTGATATTGAGTATTGTCTATGGTTGGTCATCTCAGCACAAATACTGTGGCAGTAACCCAGCTTCCTGTCCTAGTTATTTAAAACTGGAAGAGTCAGCATGGATAGCCCCATACTGTTGTTTCCTAGATGCAAAACAGAGTGTTGTGCTATGATGGCTTCCTGCTCTGTGTCTCAGGAAAGAAGATCTCTAGTTGGAAATGGCACTGGCACAGGAGGGATAGGCCAATAATAGTAGGGCCCTTGGTGAGTAGTGGCGATGAGCAAATGCTCCCTGAAAACTGTTTGCAAGGCTCTGTTAGCCTAAGATGGTATCCAGTACAGATGTGATAATTTATGCTATTTATAGTCTGCCTTTCTCACTGGAACTCAAGGCGGATTACACATAGTGAGTCAGTATAGTTAACAAAATGGGACATTCAATAACTAATGCATTAGGATGTTAGAAGTCTGGAACCACCAAAAAGAACTGAGCATAGCCTAAGTATTAACGTGATACATTAAGCAGAATAGAGATTACATGATAGGATCCTACTGCAATATCTATATGCAGCAGTATAGACCACAATCCCAATCATTTATCCAGATAAATTTGTGAACCATTTTGTATAGTGCAACTCTATTACCTGTGAAGAAAAACTCTCTTGAATCGTTAATTGATAAACTGTCCCTTAAAACATACCTCAAGAAAAATACCCAATGCAAGACAATTGCAGGGACAGTTTATCAATGAGTTTATCAAAGAACCCCATGGCGTAGAGTGGTATGCTGCAGTACTGCAGTCAAAAAGCTCTGCTCACAACCTATGTTCGATCCTGATGGAAACTGGTTTCAGGTAGCAGGCTCAAGGTTGACTCAGTGTTCCATCCTTCCGAGGTCGGTAAAATGAATACGCAGCTTGCTGGGGGTAAAGTTTAGAAGACTGGGGAAGGCAGTGGCAAACCTCCCCATAAACATAGTCTGTCTAGTAAACGTCATGGTGTGATGTCACCCCATGGGTCAGTAATGACTCGGTGCTTGCGGAGGGGACTACCTTTACCTTTTACTGTATCAATGAACTTCTAAAATTAATTTTATGGGGTCTTAAGCTAGCTGGATATCCTATCGCATTGCAAATCATTCTCTCTAATCCAAAATATTTGGAAAATGGCTGTAGTTATTCAGTGCTGAGAGATATTTTACATATAGTCAGAGGTTGTTACTTCATATTGCCAGGGATCAGCCCGAGCACTGAAAGTAAGTTCTAATACTAAGGTTTGTTGGACTGTATTTAAACCCTTACAGTTTCCCATGTGGCTGAAGTAATTAGTCCTTTCTTCTCTAGGGGAACATGAGTTCATTTATGAGGTTAAATGGCTTTTAAAGGAAAATAAATCTAAATGTAACCGGAAGTTAGTGTCCCCTGCTATTTTAAAAATTTTGTTGTAGTTTTTGTAAGGCTGTCACTCAAAGAAATCTTAATCAGTTGATTTTATTGAATTTACTCAGTTAATAAAGAGATCAAATCTGTTTAAATTTGGATCTCAGTAAAGTAATGGCTTAGTAAAAAACCTTTCCCCCCATTGTTTTTGTCCACGCATGCATGTGGTGGAGCAGGCACCGTCTCAAAGCAAGCATTCCCTTCTGTGTATGAGAGGAGGAATGCCTCTTCTGAGAAGAAGCTGGCCACCCAAGGGTTTGTAAAGTACTTCTATTAAAAGTAATTAACAACCCTGCAACACTGATTTTTGTTTTCAGCAGTGTGGTATATGCTTGTGTTTCCTTAAAGATACAAGAAATCACAATTTTACACCACATAGAATGGCTTAATATGTAAATGGAAAGTCTTGGCTCAAATCTTCAAGTGCCACTTTTTAAATTTACTTTCTACAAGCGGTCAATATGTGAATGTTTTTGTGATGATGGTTTTAATATATGCTGCAAGCCTCTTTGAAAGTCAGGAAATATAGGGAAGTATTTTACATAATACAAAACTTTGTTTGAAAGTAATGCATGTGCCCTCTTAGAAGCCATTTCTTCCTATCTGTGGGTGGGTAGAAAATAGTTGGATGTTTTCCACTGGGAAGTGAAGTACTTTGCACATGTTTAAAAGCACTCATTCTTTTATAAATATAGTACTAGATTTGGTATCTAGGAACCTGGCAATGAAAGTATTCAACAGCCACATGTTTATACTTTGCTAACTGAGCTATAATGAATATTTTTAAAAGCATGCACATGTTTAGTTTTTTTAGGAGTAGATACTAAAACATTAGAACAGTTAGTCCAGAGTGTGGGAGTTACGTGCCATGAAGTTGCTTCCGACTTTTGGGGACTCCATGAATTAATGACCTCCAAAATGTCTTGTCATTAACAGCCTTTATTGAGTCAGTCCATCTCATGTTGGGTCTTCCTTTTTTCTTGCTGCCTTCAACTTTTCGTAGCATTATTGTCTTTTCCAGTGAGGCTTGTCTTTTTATAATGTGTCCAAACTACAATAGCCTCGACTTGGTCATTTTAGCTTCTAGGGAGCGTTCAGACTTGATTTGATCTCTGTGTGTGCCTTATGTATAGTCAACTTATGGGAACCCTATGAATTAATGACCTCCAAAACACCCTATCATTAACAGTCTTGATTGGGCTTTGCAAACTGAAGGCCGTGGCTTCCTTTATTGAATCAATCCATCTCATGTTGGGTCTTCCTCTTTCCCTTCTACCTTCTACTTTTCCTAGCACTATTGTAGTTTTAAAAAAGAAAAACTGAAATAGTTGAAGCCTAAATAATGGCAGAGAAAGGTTTAGAAACTATTTACAACTTTTTGTTCTTCTGTTGCAGGGATGCTGGAAACATCAAAACTGGATTAGAACATCTGGTAAGGTCTAATTTTCTCTTGAATATTTGCATCATCTTTGATATCTGCATTCCAATTGAACACTTTTGAATGAGCTTTGAATACCTTGAATTGAGAAAGTCAACTATTTCCCAGAGGGTCATCTTACTGTTATTATGTGAAGGCACTTACATTTTCATTTATCTTATATTTCAAGGGATTTTAATTTTTTTAATTACTTTTTTTGATGTTGAGATGAAATAAAATGGGCTATAATCCTTGGATTGATGATTGCCTTAATTATAAACCAAAAAGTTGTTTGGTGTTGGATTTTTGGCGCATTCTGGTTTTAAAAACAGCAAACTTGTGTTTTAAAGCCCAGTTCAAATATTGCATGCATAAATATGGTATTTCAGTAATTTTAAACATCTCTGAAAGAAGTAAACAGCTTTGTTTTAGCATTGCCTTTATGTTATGAATTACATACTCATTTAAATTCCATTCAGTTCTAAGATATAAAATAATATTCTGAATGCAGAATAATTGCCTTAAGTAACCATACTGGAATTTTATGTGAAAGTAGGTGTCCTTCGCATTAAATACAGTGCTATCACAAGCCTGATTTATATCAAATGTAATTTATCATTAGTTATGAGAACATTAAGCGGTTAGCTGTAGAGCTGTGTAGTCTCTCTCTCTCTCTCTCTCTCTCTCTCTCTCTCTCTCTCTCTCTCTCTCTCTCTCTCTCTCTCTCTCTCTCTCTCTCTCTCTCTCTCTCTCTCTCTCTCTCTCTCTATGTCTCTATGTCTCTATGTCTCTGTATGTCTCTGCCTGCCTGCCTGCCTGTCCATCCATCGCCTTGAGCAGAAAAAAAAGTACCAGTGTGGTGGGTTTTGTTTCTGTTTCCTTCCGAAGCCGCTTGTTCCCTACCCCATGTACAAAAATCTGCTCCTGAGGATGGTTTTAGAGTTGCCGACCTCCAGGTGGGCCCTGGAGGTCTCCTGGAATCACAGCTGATCTCCAGATGACAGAGATCAGTTCCCCTGGAGAAAATGGCTGCTTTGGAGGTTGAACTCTAGGCTACCCAAATGTGGCCCCTCCCCAAGCTCTGCCTTCCTCAGACTCCACCCCCAAAGCTCCAGGAGTTTCCCAGCCTGAAGTTGGCAACCCTACGTGGTTTGCATTGTAGCACACAAGTGGAAGGGGGTGTTTAAATCAAAGCCTTTTCGTTGAAATCACAGGCTCTGTGTGTGTGTGTGTGTGTGTGTTTATTAAAATTTACCACCCAAATTCATTCTTATAACCGTCAAATAAGTAACCCGATTATACTGACATCTTTTGCTGCAAAATTGTACTTCAAATAAAAACTGCTGCTTCTCATTCTCTTTACACACATACAAAGCCTTGAAAGTGAACGTTCGAGTGGAGGCTGAGCAACTATGAGCCTGGGCTAGTAGTTAAGCAGGCATGTAAACCACCTATGTTTGCCTGATGATCTCAAGCATATCCTCACCTCATCTGTCCGAGCTGTTATATTTTGCTTCAGAGCAGAGATGTATATTGTTATGCATTGGTGATATGGCACTACACAACTGAGTGTAAATCCAGCTTGCCTGTTTTCTTCCCTTCTATTGACAACATGCAGTTACATATTTTCATTCATGCCTTGAATTAGTGCAGGAAGTTGAATATCTGAAGGTGCATGAAGAGGATGCTATTCAAGTGCTTTAAAGTTTGTACAGCAAGCTATAGCACAGCACCTGGATGAGCCACAGTGCCTGCCCGGCTCTGGCAAGTTACAGGGCATCAGCATACGCACTTCTACGGTCTTCTCTGGGGAGAAATTATTTTGTATCATATAGTTCATATATAGCACTGGTTCCCAACCGGGGGTCTGTGGATCCCCAGGGGTCCGCGAGAACTAAATTAAGGTCCACAAAACAAAGTTATAAACCCATAATAAATTAATATTTTCAATTAAAAGTTCTCTATTATAAAAATATATATTCAAATATTATTCTAAGTTTAATGTTTAACTAACAGTTATGATTAAAGTTTATTTTCAAATTCTCTGAATTTTTATTTTGAACCTTGGGGTCCGTGCACCGAACAAAAAAGTCCTAGTGGTCCCTGGTCAAAAAAAGGTTGGGAACCACTGATATATAGTGATGGTAGAAGATGAACGCACTGTGGGTTACAGAATTAAATATTCTTGTTTGTTCTGGAGCTGGCCTTGGAATGTTGAGGAATCAGTCGGTTCCTTAGTTTGTTGTAAATAATTTTAGTTACTTTGATAAAAACAACAACAACCAACAACAACAGAAAATTGTGAACCTTCAAAATGCCATTGTGGTACGTGACCACCAAGGCCCACCAGCCTGTGACCACGTTCAACCACAACTGTGAGCAAAGTCTGTCAGGTCCCTGGGCTTCTGTGTAACCTGGAGCAAGGAAACAGACCACCTGTTCTGCCTTCATCATTGAGAAACCTCTACGCCCCCCCTTCCCATCCTAACAACTAGAGCTCTGGCCTCCTCCCTTGATTGACAGTGTAATCCTGGAGCGGGGCCATGTCCCTTTAAGGCCAGCCCAGGCTGCACCCTAGGGGAGACGTCTGGAAGGAGGTGGGGAAGGGGGGGAACTTGAAAGCCTGAAGGAAGCAAAAAGTCAAAGAGAGATCGGTTTAGGTCAGAAACCCGACAAGGAATTCTCACTTCCAGAGCAAGGACTGATCCCCTGATGAAAGTGGTGATTCTAACGGTCTTTGTAAATAGTTAAATAAACTTAGTTTTTAGTTTGAGCATCACACCAGCGAAGTCTCAGCCTGTGCCTGTATGGAGGGCTGTAGGTCAATTGTCTCCCTGCCCCTCAGGCGGCGTCACAGGGCATCATGAGTTTGTTTTAGGAACATGTTCTGCATGTGGGTCTTGCTGAAGAGCTGACTTTCTGTCATGAGCAGGGTAGGGAAACAGCCTTTTAACTCAGATCTCAGGGAGGATTTCAGGCTGTGCAAAAAGTAGCTTAGGCAAATGTTTGGGAACACTGGACTTTAATAAAGTACTAAGAATGAGAAGAGGGAGTTTCAGTTCCTCTCATGAATCTGAGTGACAGATTAACTACAGTATCATTTAACTCTAGTAGATGTCCTACTTAGTTCTGAGTGGTAATACTTTCTAAATGAAAGAAAGTATGGAGTGAAAATGATGTGAGTAATAATACTCTTCTCTTTTGTTAATAACCCAAGTCTTACCTGTAGCTTTTTCCAACTGGAAAGAATGATGTCTCCTTCTCTGACATTGCAGAACTGTGACCTGCTTGTCCTTGTGGTAAAGAAAAGAAGTCTGACCATTAAGTGTTGAATTGCAGACTGTCATTAATAGCTTGTTAGCCCATCAGTGGTTTGTGTATAGTTACTGGCTTTCAGCAATGTAGACATTCCCTTGTTGTAACATGTTAATCAATAACCACCAACAGGGGCTGCTAAAAGCACCTTTTAAAGCTGGCTAGCATGTTTCATTTGTCTTTGCCAGTACAATTATTCATTATCTTCATTGAGAGAGAATCATCTAGGTTTTCCCAATCCATGTACTCATAATCAAGTAAGCTCCTGTGTAGACTTCATATATGACAGAGTATACTGAATATGTAGGGAAAATATAACATGAAACGCTGCATAGTTTTATTTGCAAAAAGCCAATACTGAACAATTTAGCATTCAATTGTAGCTTTAAAGAAAAAAGAATCAAAGTATTTAAATGCTTTTCTTAAACTTGAATTTTAATTTACCCTTAGAAGTATCCTTGTTTAACCATATAATGCAATCCTGTGAATCCCATTAATTCGCTGGACATCGACCGAAGTAACCCTGTGTAGTAATGCACTATCAGCATTCCTTCTCATAAAAACAGAACTGTGTTCAGATGTCACATACCATCAATATGTCTAATTCTCAACATGGACAAATCTGTAGATACTTAAATCCATAGACTGGAGCCATGAACAGACAAGACCTGAAAAACCCCATGTTTGCAGAAAAATCTGAAATATAAACAAACATTTTTTTGGGGGGGGGTTAACCTCCAAATAATAGAAGCAATGCTCGTAGTATTAAGAAATGAATGCTGTTAGTGGCTGTTTCTAGGCAACCACAACAATATTGCCAGCCTTCAATCCTGTCAGTAAAATTCATGGAAGGGGTCAGGACACTTTCCAGGGCTGCTTTGACATTTGAGGGAGGGCTTGTCGGAGCCAGGTCCATCAGCAGCCACTGAGTGATCATGTAACTTCCATGACTCACCCAGGCCTGGCTGCTTGCTACTGTTCAATAGCAGCCACTCCAGGAAAGTCAGTGTTGTGTAGTGGCTGGAGCAGTGATGGCAAACCTTTTAGAGACAGAGTGCCCAAACTGCAACCCAAAATCCACTTATTTATCGCAAAGTGCCAACACGGCAATTTAACCTAAATACTGGGGTTTTAGTTTAGAAAAAACAACTCATATGTTAACAGCTGCTCACAAGCATAACATGATCCAAACAAAGTAAGGAAAGCAATCCCAAGTGCTTTCATTGACTTAAAATTATTTGGCAGAGAATTCCACACTTTAAGGATTTCATTTTCAGAACTAACTGTGCTGTCCTTTGGCATCCATAAAATTAAATCATGACAATGACTGACAAACACTGTACATTTTTCCCATCTGCATTCTCAAAACTCTGCAGGGGGGCTTATTGTTGAGTTGTGCATCTGAGTGGCAAATCCAAGGCAAAACCTCCCATTCACAAATGGCAAATAACCCCCAATGCAGAGTTTTGAGAATCTGGATGGGGAAAATGTGCATCTGAGTGGCAAATCCAAGGCAAAACCTCCCATTCACAAATGGCCAATAACCCCCATGCAGAGTTTTGAGAATCTGGATGGAGAAAATGTGCATCTGAGTGACAAATCCAATGCAAAACCTCCCTTTCACAAATGGCCAATAACCCCCATGCAGAGTTTTGAGAATCTGGGTGGGGAAAATGTGCATCTGAGTGGCAAATCCAAGGCAAAACCTCCCATTCACAAATTGCCAATAACCCCCATGCAGAGTTCTGAGAATCTGGATGGGGAAAATGTGCGTCTGAGTGGCAAATCCAAGGCAAAACCTCCCATTCATAAATGGCCAATAACCCCCTGTCCCGCAATGGCTGTTAGCCCTTCCGTCGCGGGCCCTCTACAACGCCGCACACTTACCGCACAAGGGGGGCAACCCATGCCTGGAGGGGGGCCATCTTCCGCCCGGGGGGGCGTCTTCCGTCCCTGACGGAGGGAGCCGGGAGGGCGGCACACGCGCCAACAAGCGCCCCTTTGGTCGCATCGCCGGCGAGGGAAGACGGTGGCCGCATGAGCGGCCGGGGGCCGGGGGGAACCGAGGCCCAGCCGGTCCCTTGCCAATACGTCCCCCCTCTCCTACAGGAAGCCGTCACGAGAGAGGAGCATAGCGAGGGGCCTCCCCACAAACGGCCGGGAGACAGGAGGACGAGCGAGGGGGAGGCGAAGACATGCGCTGCCAGCTTCTGAGCGGCCCACCAGCCAGCTGGGCGTCGGACGAGCCTGGCCAGGATGGGGGCGGGGCGGAAGGCGAAGGGTCGGACTGACGGAAGTCCCGGCCCAGCCCGGTGTGGGGGCAGGGGAGGAGTTTAAGAGGGGGACGGCCCTATAAATAGGGAACGGGGTGGAGGCCGAGGAGGATCGCCTCG
Organism: Euleptes europaea; assembly: GCF_029931775.1. Lineage (NCBI taxonomy): Eukaryota > Metazoa > Chordata > Lepidosauria > Squamata > Sphaerodactylidae > Euleptes > Euleptes europaea. The sequence goes on along the minus strand of NC_079316.1, from coordinate 26,472,732 downwards.
GGAAGGCAAATCCAAGACCTCCTCCTCCTCGCTGCTGCCGCCTGGGCTCCTTCCTACCTTCCCTCCCCGGGGGGGCCTGCCGTCCGCCCGTCCTCAGTGCCTCGGCCTCCTCCGCCAGCCAAAACCAGCGGGAAAATCCCGCCCACTGATTGGCTGGTGCCGCCGGCCCTTGAGCGCCGCGTGCAAAACCCAGCCGCGCTGTGAGGAGAGGGAAAGGGGGGGAGGAGGAGGGCGCTTTACCTCACACACAGCCCCTGTCGTGGGAGGAACAGCTGAGCCACGGCCACAGCTCAGCCAGAGTCGGCACGCGTGCCATAGGTTCGCCAACACGGGGCTAGAGTTTCAGACTAGAATCTGGAAGACCCAGGTTCAAATCCACACTCTGCCATAGAAGCTAACTGGGTAATCTTGGGCCTGTCACACACACTTAGCGTAGTCTGCTTCACAAGGTTGTTATTATGGCATAATTGAGAAGAGAATAATGTAAGCTGCTTTGGGTCCCCATTGTGGAGAAAAATGGGGTCATAAATGAAAAAAGTAGTAAATATAGCTGAAGATGGGGGTCAGATAAAAGTTAGGTAGGTTGATGGGTGAAATGGAGAGAAGGAAGCAGGGAAAGGTGAGGATATGAGGGTTGCCAGAAGGAGGGAAAGAATGGAAGGAGGGGTTACAGGGGGAAATGAGGTATCCTTTATAAGTCCTTGCAGGTTCCCCACCTTGCAACTGGGCCTAGTCTGGTTGCTGGCACTGTGTAACTGGTTTTCCCAGGTATAAATGGCCAAGGGAAAGGAATGAGGGAAGGCTAAAGATGGAGCAGCAGATAGGTAGGTTATGTGGTGGGTGGGAAGGAGAGAAAGGGGAGAGGCTGTAGGGGGCTTTCAGGGATGGTAAAGAGAAAATGACGGAGGAGAGAGAAATGAGATGCCCTTCAAGTTCCTGAGGGTTCCCTGCTTGCGACTGCTATTGTGGAAAAAATGTGCTCAAAACTGGCTCGTTGCCAGGCTTCTGCATGTGTGTGTCTCACATCTCCCACCCTTCCTTTCTTGGGCTGAGCTTTGCAGTTAAACGCTAACTCCAGCAACTCATGAAATATGAATGCAGGTGTGTGGGTTAATCAGAGACTCCCACCTAGTGGGGGGAAACTCACTCAGGATAACCCATACAGCTGCAGTTACATGGCATGGGTAACTGAAGTTAGCAGTGCAACTACAGTTCTCAGCACAAGGGAGAAGTGGGAGGAGAAAGGAGCACTCGGGCACACAACAAGCTGGGTTTGTGCCCATTTGCCTTATATATGACAATGCAGCCTAACATAAGTCTGATCGTGGGGTCTTTGCACTTGGATTTTAGTCATGCTCTGAATGTTATTTCTGAAGAGAAATATTTAGGTCAGGAATCAAACAACTGCTTGACTAGTTGCATGTATCCAATGAGGATTTGCACTTATTTTCCCCCCTGAACAGTCAATATCCTTTAGTAAAATAGGTCTTTGGATCCCATTCCATAATTTTTAACACCTATGAACTCCAGATGTATCTGTCTAATAGCAAAATGCCATTTGACTTTTAGAACTCTTCTTTAGTTGGTAGAATTGGTTAATTTTTTTTATTAATGGTATACCAGATTGCTCATAATATAAAAAGTCAGATACCTTTAAAGCCAGCATACATTTTGGTTGTATCTCTTGTATTCAATACCCTAAGCCTATGCATAATTATTTGAAAGGAAGACCCACAGAGGTTGATGGGACTTCCTGGTGAGTGTGCTTATGACTGACTCATCTGTTATTCTGAACAATTTATAAAATCAGTTGCATCTACGAGGCTTAGAAAACATAACAAATGTATTTTTAATTTAGATTTTCTCTCCTTTCTCATTTGCCCTGAGCCTGGCCTTGGTTGGAAAAGAGGGCGGGCTATAAATTTGATTAATAAATAAATAAGAACATTAGGGGGAAATACTAGGACTTCAATGAGTGATTGGCACATTGTGATTTAAGAACCGTATTAAGAGGACCTCAAATCTTATAATGCTTTTGAAAGAAACTTGAGCTTTGAATCTCTAAGAAGGGAACTTCATAATTGGACTGTTGCAACAGAGAATCACCCCAAAGTTTTAGTTTACTTGTAATATGTAATTAAATCTTTATCAGTGCAACATTTAAAAAAAATACACAAACATTTTAATGATTGAGTTCTTTTTAGTAAACAGGATTGGATCTATTGAGCATCTTACATAAAGGAAAAGGCATTTTGGTGAAATAAAAAGAAGTGTTTGTGTTAGTATATAGCAGGAGGAAAAAATCATGCACTCCTGGAGTATATTCAGAGCATGAAAGTGATTAAAATAAAATGAATGTAGATTCTAAATAACACAATTGATGAAGAAAATGAGCACTAAATTTTTGAACCAGCAGCATTATTACCTATTTAAGAATTACGCCTGTGGTTTCTGATGGATATAACAAGAACCTTTTGATGTATTTATTTCCTTAAGAATCTCTTCCATTCATGGCTATCACTTCCACATACAGTTAATGCATTTTTATACCCCAAGCAGGCTGCTTGCATGAATTATTGAAGTAGACATTAGACTTCTATTTGCTTATATCAATGTTAATGTGCACAAATTATTTTATTTAGGAGATCTTTTATAGATTTTATTTGATACCATGTTAATGCTGTGTTATGCCAGTGAGTCCTCTAAGTTCACTGGAATAACTGTGTGGAGAATGTCATACGTTAACTTTTTTTTAAAGCTGTGTGTTATATAAATCATATCATACATTAACTTTTTTAAAAAGCGGTATGTTATATAAATCAATCAGCATTAATTCATTATCTTAACTGATAGTCTGCTTTATATCGCAGTTAATTCAAAGTAATGCATTTTAGTTAGTTGTTCTGTTGGCTTTTAGGGTAGTAAAGTATCTTAAATCCTAGTATGATGTTCATTATTTTGTTTATTTAAAATGTTTCAGCCTGCCGCTCCACATTATTTATTTCCTGCATTTTTGTTCAACCAGTCCTCTGAGTAGCCAAGGGTGGCATATGAAGTTCTCCCCTCCATTTTATTTTCACAACTCTGGGAGGTAGGTTAGTCTGAGAGAGGTGACTGGCTTAAAGTCACCCAGGGAATATCTGTGGCAGAGGAGGGATTTGAATCTTGCTTTCCTTAGTCCTAGTCCAACAGTCTAACCAGATACTTTACTTTAATGATATTGTTCATATGGCCAATTCGGCCCTGAACAATGTTACACTGAGATCAAAATAAAAAGGAAGAAAAAAGGAACTATCTAAATAGCCCATAAGGAAATTAGTATTTTTTAATCTTAATTGACTGGGAAAGAAATTTGGCGACTGCCAAATCCACCTGCTAAAAGAATTAAAATTAAAATCCACCTGCTAAAAGAACCCTCAGATTATCCACTTTAGAGACAGATTCCTGAATAAAAGGCTTTATCCATCTGTCTCTAGCCTCGTTGAGCAAGTCACAGCTAAACAAGGAACGCTGAAGAGTGTCTGTTTGGCCAGAACCACATTGACATACTCTCACAGTACAGTACCCTATTTAAACTACCTATTAACTCCAGTCTAACCAGTTGAGATGGCTTACTTTAAATCAAAATAAACTCTTTGATATAATAGAATCTCAGTGTTTAAAAGAAATCTTAGTTTGAAAAACTAGAATAATGAAAATAGCAACAAATAACCAGTTTAGATAACCATCTGCAAAAGGCATTCCTGTAATTATATGTTTTACATATAAGTGAAGAATCATCCTAGTCAGAAGTCATCAGCTGTGATCTGGTCACTGTGACCCATGCTATGATCATATTCAGCTGGTCCAAAATGCAGCCGCTAGACTAATGTCAGGGGTAGGATATAGATATACTTATCCTGTGCTTGAAGATCTACAGTGACTGCCTGTCTGATTCCAGGCACAATGCAAAATGCTGGTTTCTACATGTAAGTTGCTAAATAGCTTGGGGCCAGAGTACATGAAGAACCACCTCCTGCTATATGGTCCAGTCTTCCAGCTAAGATCTTCCTCATAAGCCCTGGCCTCTGAGGTGATGTGGGTGGTGACACGAGGCAGAGTTTTTTCAGCAGTGGCACCTTGCCTGTGGAATGCCTTTCCCCTTAAGGCTTGCCTCACACCTCCCTACTCTTTTTTAGGCACCAGACCAAAATGTTTCTTTGTACCCAATTCAATTCAAGTCTTTCTTCGGTACATAACCAGCAAAGTTCTTTGTACCCAGACTTTTATTTAAGGGGTCAGTGTTTTACCATTGTTTTAGTAATCTGCTTCTATTCTGAACTGTTTTGAGGCTCATTTTAATCTCATTGTTTTATGTTTTTATGCTCTGGTCAAGATTTTAATGCTTTTTTATTTAAATTGTTAACTTTTATGGCATATTAATTTTTTATTGTGTTTGTAAAGAACCTCAAGCAGGTTCTCTTGAGACGCAGCATATAAAATTTCTAAGTATATAAATGAACAAACAATCAGGGGCTTCATTCTAAAGATTTTGGGCAATTTCAGTAAAAGTTGTACTTCTGACGGTAGACAGTAGCGTAATGAAGGCACATGGGGCAGGTCCCATGCCATGAAAGCTAGGCCCAGAGAGATTGATGCCCAGCGAAGTGGGTCTCTGGTGTGTAGATCCCAAGCCATTCAAAGATTTAAAAGTATCAACCCACACCCTGAATTGGGCCTTCAAGCTAATTGGCAAGCAGCCGCTACAGATTTGCTTTAATATGTTGTTGCCTACTATCATCCAGTGGGAGGCAAGCAGCTGCGTTCTGCACTAGCTAAAGCTTATGAACTCCACATGTAGTAGATGTCAGTTGTTGATCCAGAGGCTACAAAAGCCTGGAAAAGCACAGTGAGGACTCTCTTCTCCAAAAAGAGAATGCAGCTTATATAACAAATATAATTGATTGAACGTTCTCCTGGCTACTGCCACCAATCTGTTTATCCAGGAAAGCAGTTATTAGGCTGTGAAGGAAAAATATATGTATGGCTGATTCTGAGGCTTGGAAACTATTGTACGGTACTTATTGTATACTTTTCTCTTCTTTCATTAACTTGAATGTGCTGGGGAATCATTGACTTAAACAGTGTATTCATATATTCTTTGTGCTTCAAACATCCAGGGGTTAGCGTACATTTATGAAAGGAAAGGCTTTAGCATGTGTTCTGAAAGTTGGCATTTTCAATCCACCATACATGGAGAAGATGTGGGGGTTTGATTGTTCTTTCGACATTTCCAATGCTTTATTAATCCCTATCAGATATCCACTTAAACTGGTAAGTATGACAATGGATTAGAAGACACCCCCCCCCCAACTATGGATTTCAGTACTTTCACTCTCAAAGAGTCCTACTGTGGTACTTGGGCAACTACAGAGGAACAGTGTGACCTGGAACAAAATATACAGTCCACTCCTTTGGGGTCATAAGAACATAAGAAAGGCCCTGCTGGATCAGACCAAGGCCCATCAAGTCCAGCAGTCTGTTCACACAGTGGCCAACCAGGTGCCTCTAGGAAGCCACTAACAAGACAAGTGCATCTGCACCATCCTGCCTGTGTTCCACCGCACCCAAAATAATAGGCATGCTCCTCTGATACTAGAGAGAATAGGCATGCAGCATGACTAATATCCATTCTAACAGCCACAAATACCCTTCTTCTCCATGAATATGTCCACTCCCCTCTTAAAGCCCTCCAAACTGGCAGCCATCACCACATCCTGGGGAGGGAGTTCCACAATTTAACTATGCGTTGTGTGAAAAAATACTTCCTTTTATCTGTTTTGAATCTCTCACCCTCCAACTTTAGCAGATGATCCTGTGTTCTAGTATTATGGGAGAGGGAGAAAAACCTCTCCCTGTCCACTCTCTCCAAACCATGCATAACTTTATAGACCTCTATCATGTCTCCCCTCAGCCGCCTTCTTTCCAAGCTAAACAGCCCTAAGTGTCTTAACCGCTCCCCATAGGACAGTTGCTCTAGTCCCCTAATCATTTTGGTTGCTCTTTTGTGCACCTTCTCAAGCGCTGTAATATCCTTTTTTAGGTGTGGTGACCAGAACTGTACACAGTATTCCAAGTGTGGTCTCACCATAGATTTGTACAAGGGCAGTCCTCTAGGTTAGCCCAGAGAGGCAAATAGAGGCAGCAATGCTGCTGATGCCGGGGGCATCTGTGGCAGTAGGACAGTGACTTCACCTGTTTCAGCTGACCTGGGTAAAATAATCCACCGACTGCTGGATGCAATATGTGGTAAGCAGAGGTTATTCAGTAGAATTGTACAGTCTCCCACACAGCAGGCTTCTACTTTCCTCCAGAACTCTCTGTCCAAACAAAGAAAAGTGTGCCTTTGATGTTATAATGCATATCCTAAACATCAAAGTGACACTACAAGTTGTTATTACTGAAAAGATTTTCAATCTTTTTTACAGTCCCTCTCAAAGAACAAGGAATCCTATAATGGATGTTAAGTTTTTAAAATGTTCTTGGTTACAGAACATTCACGATAGACATTCGGCAATAGCCGAATTACAGTTGTCTGGAAGCAAAAAAGGTGGATGCTGTGGTGGTTTCATGAATGCCAGGACTTCTTTATGTTAGTGGCTTCCTAGAGGCACCTGGTTGGCCACTGTGTGAACAGTCTGCTGGACTTGATGGGCCTTGGTCTGATCCAGCAGAGCCTTTCTTATGTTCTTATGTTCATTCCCCCAGCCCATGTTCTCTAAGATGATAAAGAAACTCAGATGGGAAGAAGCAGATATGGTGTGCATTATCATACGTTGGCGAAGGAGGCCATAATTTCATTTTTGGTGGAACAAGAAATCTGACCACCCTGGCATATTATGACAGACCTTGTTATGTTTATATAGGGACATCTCTTATCCTGACCTAATAGGATTTCACTTAGTCACGTGGCACTTGAAAAGAAGGGCTTTAAGAAGGGAGTGGACATATTCATGGAGGAGAGGGGTATTCATGGCTGTTAGTTAGATTGGATACTAGTCATGCTGCATACCTATTCTCTCTAGTATCATAGGAGCATGCCTATTATTTTGGGTGCGGTGGAACACAGGCAGGATAATGCTGCTGCACTCGTCTTGTTAGTGGCTTCCTAGAGGCACCTGGTTGGCCACTGTGTGAACAGACTGCTGGACTTGATGGGCCTTGGTCTGATCCAGCAGGGCCTTTCTTATGTTCTTATGAGGTGCTTCTCACATACGGTTTCTCCTAGGAAGTAGATCAAATCATACTTAGGTTGTGAATATCATCCATATCCAAGTTTGAATACAGTGAATGGTATAAAGGAAGGTATTTCACACACCTGACCTCAATCTCCTACAAATCATGCTTTTCTTACAGGGTGGTCTTTCCCATGACCTTATGCTGACAGATGGCTGTGCTCGCTTTAGTCTTGTCCCCAGTCATGTGTTTAACTTATGCTTGATTTTGTGGTTGTTCCCCACCCTGAGCCTGGCCTTGGCCAGGGAGGGAGGGCTATAAATAAAAATAATAAATAAATAAATAACCGTAAAAACATCCTCATGTTGTTTTCTAAAAGGAGTGTCCTGGACCTGTCATTTCCCTTCATCTCTTGCCAGCATTTTTCTAGATGTTTTTCCGGCCCTCTTTATGTCATCCAGCTCTGTGGTAAACCACTGGGCTGGCTTCTGCTCCAAAGGTGGGAGAGGTTGATAAGGAGCCATCTTGTCAGTAACTTCAAGGAGCTTTATGTTCCATGCTCCCACTATAGCCTCAACAAAGCATGTGTTTGGAATCCTAAAATGCCTCAGAGCATTTTGGAATCCAGAAGGATCCATGAGCCTGTGTGGATGGACCATTTTAATTGTCTCCCTTTTGTTAGGTATTGGCACCATATTCACCCTTGCCTCCTTTCATAGTCTCAGTGCAAAAGGTTAAGGCAAGGGGTGATTTCTTTCAAGTGTTAGGCCCATCGCCCAGGATAGCCAAAGAAGCTATAAAATCCTGGGCAGACTCTGGTGAGGAGCACTCAGCATGAATGTTGAATTCACCCTAAACAGTAAGTCTAGGTGTTGCCAGCTCCACATCCAAGAGCTACTCTTCTGACTGAGAATGTCCACTGGGAAACTAGGTGGCTGGTAAACAAGTTGAATGCCTAACTTGGGGGTCCCCAACGTGGTAGGGGCACCTAATCTGGGACACCTGCCGACACCTTTTCTGGCACTGCCAAGTGTTTTTAGGAAGTGGGCGGGGCCAGGTAAGGATTTTGCCCAGCAAGGCTTCTGATTGACTACTGGAGATCTGATTGGCTATGCAGATTTTTAAGAATGATGCTTTCTTGGCTGATATCACAGCACAGTCTACACTGTGTTGCTGAAATTAAGCTATGGCAATCATTTTGTGGCTGGCTCGCCCTCCTGTGGCAGCCATTTTGTTGCTGTGCCCACCATGCTGTGTCAGAATTTCAAATGTGCCCACAGGTTGGCGACCCCTGGCCTAATCTATCTGTAGACATCAACATAAGGAACATTTAATTAATGCCAGCTATATTTTTTACTGGGAGTTTCTGAAAATTGAAGGGCTTATGGAAGATAATAGCCCCCCTTCCTCCCTTGCCACCAGAGTGGGGCTAATGAAGGCTCCCATAGCCAGGTGGAGTTAATTGGGATAGATAGACATGGGAATAAGACCCCTTGGATCATCATCATCTTTCTGGGTGCTGCAGAGGCTAGATAAGCAATGAACCTCGCCAAATACTGCCTTCTTTGAACATCCCCATGTCTACCACCTCCAACTGCACTGAAATATTACATTCAACTTCCATCCCATGGCAACTACAAAGTGCCTCCAGAACCACTAAGAACCCCCCCCCCCACACACACACACAGCCTTCTATCAGCCACAGAAAAGCCATGAAACAGTCCAGGGCTACAGTCTTGATGTGATGATCTTGGCATTGTCCAAAAGGTGGTGTATTATATATTTATGGGTCATACTGGGATTGCAGGTAGGCAACTGATGTCTGCTTGTTGTGTGAAGTGGGTGGGCTCCAAGCTGTACGCCCATGGCTAAGAATCCTTATGGAACAATACATCTTTACTGTTTAAGGTTTTATTCTGGTTTCAACTGGAAATCTTTTTAAACTATTTTTGTAAGCCACTTTGAACCACAAAGGAAAGGCCAGATATAAATGTTTAATAAATAAATACAAATAAAATATAGATGCCATGAGACATTCTGGACTATTTTGTGATAAAAATTGGAATTTTTACAGCTGGTATCATGTGGCTTTCTATATTGACCAGATTGTAATGTTGTATGTGTAGTCGTGTGTTCAATTTAAGTAGTCACATCTTGCACTACATGCCTCGTTCACTGGGGTCTCAATTGGAGTGCTCTTGCCTAAAACAATCTAATATGTTTATGTCTAATATATTTATAAGCATGACATAGAGTTTGAAGACTGTTAGTGAGTAGCTAATCCATGTAAGTGGTGGTGGATATGAACCCTCCCTCTATCTTTGCTTACTTTGCTATGAAGGATTTCCCAATAGTTCTTGTTGCTTTGGTGGTTTAAGGCTCGTTTACAAATGCATGTACATCACTTGAATTTTTATCATTTGGTTATGAAGCACTGGATGTATGAACTGACTGATCTGAATATATGATTGATGTGATTTCGTGATTGATTTGGTGGCTTGTTCCCGCATACATGTCATACATGCTGAATTATCATGTGATGCCCATCCATGTGTGACCCAGCATGCTGAGTGAGAAGTGTTCTGCCAAAAAATTTCCATTGATACATAGTCAGTTGAGGAAAAGGTATGTGAACTACCTAGTTATTGTAGAATTAGCAATTTTTCTTTACAGCAGCATAAAAGCCTTGAGTCACCAGTTCCTCATCCCATTAAAA